>NC_090297.1:142845711-152845711 GCF_039906515.1 Pseudorca crassidens
GATAGAATATGGATGGAATCTATAATCTGAATATTAATGCTTTTTTAAATGAAATGGTCACCCAGGTATTTAATTGTTATTTACATAAAGTGAGTGATTATTTGCAAAGCTGAATTACTAGATGTGTTCTAAAGGAATGGGAACAATTTCTTGTTGGTTTACAGTGCCCGGTATTTCTAAAGCTACAAATCCACAATCTCCCCCACCCTTGCCCTTCCCCCCGCCACACGTGTGCAAAAGCATGAATGCTTCTAATATTTACATCTACCGTTGGATAGTGTTGCTGGCTCAGAATGGCTTCTACTTTCCACCCTCTAGGTGTCTGCATGTCAGTGGTAGATGAGTGATCCCTATGTATGCAGTTTGTAAAGCTCTTTGGCCTTCTGAATGAAAGGATATTGTATTATAGATAATATAAGGTGTTGTTATCATTATATCACAACACTGCAGATCACAGCACCAAGAGGAGTGAAGGAGGTAACATGGACATCTAAACACACACACACACACACACACACACACACACACACACACACACAAAATAACAATTTTCTCCCTCTCCTCAATGTCCCCCTCCTAGAACTAAAGGGTTGGGAGGATGCCCTGGAAGAAGAACTAGGCTCTAGAAGCTGGTTGGTCCTCAACCAATCGACAAATGCCCTTCAGTTTGTCAGTTTCAGATGGTCCCCCACAAGGTCCCAACCCTGTCCTGGTCTACTGTGGCACTCGACCTTTCTTGGGCTTAATGATTCTTATCCAGCTGTTTCAGTAACTGCCTCTCTCTGCCTTCCCATCCTGCCCAGTTTGCTGGCACTGAAGGAGGAGGAAACATGCCTTCCTTAAGGAGCTCAGCCAGGGAAGGAGAGAGATAAAAGGCTGAAGTTGCTACACGATTTAAAAGCAAACAGGAGGGAAAACAGAACTTTTCTTACAAGGCCAAGTAAAACACCAGTGAAGGCAAGACTGAAATGGGTCGGCCTGCGAAAGGGGCCAATGAAACGACTCAGACATCGGGCACAAAACCCACTGCAGCGAGAGGGGAGTCGCGGAGGAAGGGGCACATTTTGGCAGCTCGTGGGTTCTCCGTGGCAGAAATAAGAACTTGTACACACGGGGGTGGGCAGGAGAGGGTGGGGGGAAGAGCACCCAGCCTTAATAAACTAATCTCGGCTAATGTAATGTTTATCGAGTTCGTTGGATAATGATACCATGTGTGTCATTATCATCATCAAAACCCAATCTATGTTTTAAAAAGTTACAGATGATTAACACAACATCAAGTTGTTGCAAACAATTACTTAAAACCCACACATAGACACAGACGCATACACACACACACACACACACACACACACACACACACAGAGAACCAGGAGGTCCCCATATTCTGTAGAATGAGGGAGGCTGCAGCTGTAGGCCGACAGCTTTCATATCCTCATTTGAATAATGTGTCCTGAATCTGTCACTTTATTCATTCTCCTTATGCTCAGTGTACTCTACATCAACAACAAATTAAGTTGTAAATAAGAGACAATCATCACTTTTGTTTTTAAGCAGCTACTGCAGAGAGAATTTCAATGTACGCTCCTTTCGACAGGGGGAAAAAGAGGTGCTAGTGTTTGCTTTCCTAAGCACAAATATGGGGAAACTAACAGAAACAAAAACAGAAACAGTTTACTGTGGCTGAGGGGAGGAAAATAAAATTCTCTAAAGCACATCCCTCCAGGACCAACTGAAATTTCTCCCCAGGAGTTAAGACACATAAAGACGGAGGTTAAGTTTCCCGGACTAGAATGAAAACCTGTGCGCCCAATCCTTTTGTCTTAACACACAAGGAGCCTCCTCTTTGCTTCGCGAAGCCTTAGACCAAAGGACAAATGCATTAAATCAATTACAACGTAGGTGTATTCACCAACCAACTCCACACTCATCTCCATTAACTTCCAAGAGTTCAAATCACTACCTCATGCACAGAAATTGAAAACATTAATAATGAAATATGTCCTTACCTTTACATCAGAGAAGTAGGTTTTCAGCATGTTGGAGCTGGGATAACGGGTGTAAAAGAACATGAGCTTTGCTTTTTTCAAGTGATTGGGTGACAATCCTTCCTGCATGTAGGATGCAATTGGTTAAGGAAACAATTTCTTGAAACACAAGCACCTACCATCCCTCCCTTCCCCTGCCCCCCCCCCAGGAATCTGGAGGCCCACCACCCAGCAGCCATAGGAATTCTGGAAGATAAATGGCGTTGGCCATGGAATCCACCACTAACTTGCTGCTGCCTGCTCACAATGACCACTGCCGGTCAGAATTTGCCAAATATAATGGCGAAGATGCACAATTTAGTTGCGGAATCCTGGAGACTTCGTGGTGAGGATGGCAAAACGTTCCCCCTGTTTGAAGTCCTTACGCTATCTATACGTTCACTTGTTGCTAAGGAGACAAATGCACCCAACAGGTACTGCACAACTCTTTATCGTGAGAGTTGTTTCCTTCTTCACAATTACAGTTCTGTTTGTTCTCTCCGCTCTCCGCAGATGACATCCAATTATTATACTAATGTACACGAAAATATAAAATGCATTATTCTGAACACTGTCAGGCAAGCTTCACATTTCACCTTTCAGCGCTCATATAACGGAGCATCTTGACTCACTTTCTTCCTGTCTTATTATTATATCCTTTTAATTGTTTCCTTTTCAATAACAGCTAAAACTGGGGAGGGGTAGTTTGGGCACCGAGAGAACGGGGAGGGGGTGTCGCTTTTGTTAGAGCAACGATCCAAAACCAAATACGATTTGCCTCTCCTGGATTTATAGTTAACTCCTTTGAGAGTGGCACAGTGGTTGGAGCTAACAAATCAATAAATGTGGGTTAGCAGATCAATAAATGGCCACTTACCCAAAATAAGAAGGTCTATTTATCTGGAAACATCATTACCTTTTAGATCTGTAAACAGCAGCAACTAAAACAGTTCCCAAGAGAATGTGAGGCTAAGCATAACCATCCAGGCTTCCTGATTCTCCCCCAGATTCTTGGCACTCCTCAGCAGACTCGGAGCTGGGATGGCTCTGGTCACATCTGTGCCGCAGCCTGGCCCTGCCATTTCCTCAGCAAATTAATGGCTTTATAATTTATCAGAAATGAAGATGCACGTGGAGAAAATCAATGTGGTCCCCCACAAGGTCAATTAAGGGTCCTTCCTAGAAGCTTCTCTAAGGATTTTCTCTTAAAAGAGAGTCTGGGAAAAAATAAGGGAAAAAAAAAAAGAAAAGAAAATATGTACATGTGGGTGTGCGCACACACACACACGCACACGTAAGCAAACACACACACTTGGCTGACAAACCCAACAAAAATTTCACACCGTATGAAGCAAGGTCAAATAAACACAGATATTTAGGAAAGGTGAAAGTTTCTAAATTACCATCATCAAGTACGGCATGACCAAGCTTAGGAACACAGGGAAACCAGAAAGTTCCTAGAGAAGCATAATCGAATTAATACTGATAAGTTCTTGACTACTTAAAACAGGGGGTTTGACCAAATATTCTGCTGAGAATTTGATCAATTAGCATTCCCGTTAATATCACGCAATTTGAAAAAGATCACCTTAGTTTGTAAATTGAAAGGTTAAATGTTGAGCCTTTTGTTTTCACTGTAAATAAACACTGAAGAAAGAAATTTTGATGTTTTATCTGTAAGCCAAAGCAGTTTAACTGAACTTGTGTTTTTGTTTGAGATCCTTAATGATTACAAAGACGATAATTTATGACTGACATACTTCTTGTGCCAAGGAGAGGGCTGAAAGGCCCTCCTCCATTAGACTGAGAGAGGGGACTAAAGGAGCCCGGCACACTTCAGGACCATCTGTCCAAATGGATAAGTGAAATAATAGTTGCAAGCTGTCTCCTATTGCCTCGTGATAAGAGTTTTAGGCAAGTCCAAACTTTGACAAACATCCTCAGATCTGGGTTCTAATCTGTTCTTTCAGAAGGCTACGTCCAAACAACCTAGTACAATTAATTATTAGCAGGGAAAAGTTCCAAACCTTTTCAAATTTGGTCTCATACAAAACGAATTGTTTTGCTGTGGTTCTCAGATAGTTATTGAGCCACCAAAACTTCCTGGAGCTTTCAGTGTCTTTAAATTATGCTAAGATGTTTTCGTCTTTTTTTATCTAAAAAGACAGAGCAAAGTATCCATCGTATTTTGGTTGGGATTGAGAGGCTTTTTATTTCATGAAAAAAAATCATCCTAATTTGAATTTCTCAAGTACGTTTTTTTGCTTTAAAATGCTTCCTGTTGGAAATACTTGGAATCAATCAGTGGAAATGAAACACAGAATACATCTTTATTTCTTGCTCATCGTGTAATTAAGATAAAATTCCCATAAAATATATGTTTCTAATAAACTATTAAAAATAGCTAATGAAAGATTTAAAAGCCAACAGTTAGATAATCCTTTTTTTTTCTCTTCAAAATAAATCTGAACTGACCAATTGGTTAATTTCCCTTTTAAGTGCTTGTGCTGAAAAGCAACTGTTCTTCCAAGAAAGCACTAGCTGTTTCCAGGATACTTACACACGCACAATGACTCATGATGGAATAGATTCAGTAAACATACAGCTGTACTGAACACGAGCTAAGCTCCATTCAAGGCCAGGAAAGAAAATGAGCACAAATAAATATTAAGGAGGTAAAGGGGGGGGGGTGGGGTGAGGGGGGATGGAACGCAAACAAGATCTGTCCAGGCAGCTCATGTGGCTTTGCCTCAATTCTCTTAGCCATAGCTTTGTGAAGACAGATGACATTCAATTCTATGTATAATGCAAAATAGACAATAACTGCTGAAACTTGAGACAGCTGCCAGGTGTAAAAAAAAAAAAAAAAAAGAAAAGAAAAAGAAAGGAAAAGAAAAGAAAAAGAAAAAAAAACGATGATAAATCCATAAATTAATGAAAGACATCTGCTCGGGAATATAAAAGATAAGAGAAGTAGGGTACTGCAGCTGAACCTAAAATGGTGTGCAAACAACCTGAGAATTTAAGTGTTGTCTGTTTACCAAGCACAATATAACTTCACCTAAACAGCAGCCGCGGGAGAAGCAGCAGAGGCAGCAAAAAGGCAAATGGGAGAATAATAGGTTGTGAAGGCTGCAGGAAGAAAACTCTTTTTTTCCAACTGAACCCTGAATTGTGACTAGAGGTTTTACATGCTGCAGTTCCAACCAAATGGATCGGGACCACTTGCTTACAATTTCTAAAGCGCTTTGAAACCCGGAGAATTTTAGCTTGCTCCTTAGGCTCTGATTTGCTATGTTTCTAGTTTTCCCCCCTTAGAATCCTTAAAGGGGGAGAAAAGATCTAAACCCTCACATGTAATTAAAGGGATAGAGCAAGTTGTTGCTCCACAAAGGAGTTTAACATAATCGGTGGGATGTGTAGTTTATGGATATATATATTTTTAATTTACTTAGTCCATAATTGGGGGGAGGGGGAAGGGGAATCCAGAGTCTTCCAATCTTTAATATACATGTTTCGCTACAGCTAATACACCTAACAGAATTCCTATGGCCCCGCACCACTTCCAAAGATGTAAAACATCAACTTCTATGGATTAATTCCCATTTTAGAAATTCATTTTTAACTCAGGTTTTCTAGATGGATTTTAGTTTCAAATTATTAAATCATTTTCCTTTTTGAACTTCACATGTTTTTTAACCTTCTCCCTAAAAGTCGAACAGGGAAAGCTGACTGTCACGGAGAAGAGGTTCAGTTTCTTCCCTTGCATGTCTGAAGTGCTTAGAACACCGCTCTTGTGCTCTAATTGGGTGCATGCAAATGTTTGAGGCCCGAACAAGGCTATTTTTCTTGGGATGCAAAGAGCATGAATGACAAGGAACATCAGGAGGAAAAACAACTGGCTGGCTGTTTCTTTTGGAATTTGAATAAAATTCAATATTTGATTAAACAGATTCATTTGCAAAGATACTGAACACAGTTTTTATATCCAAGATGCACCTGCCTTCTGGTGCAGGTTCACTGACATTCAGTTTACCATGCACACACATTCACTAGTTCCTTTCTATTAGAAGGGGTAACAAGGTAGTGTGCTCTATTACGTACAACATATATGCCTAATGTGCTGAACTCAGAATGGATTTATCCGATAAGCTGGTGTTCTTAATAGTTCTTATCTTGGCTACTTTGTTCAGGGAAACAGATGATGTCTTTTGCGGTGGGAAAGAGTTGTTCCTTAAGAATTCAATTATTCATTACAGTTTGGAAAGCCATGGACTAAAAATAAAAACAATAATGACAATCATGAAGGTACCATTTCATCCCATTTCTCCTCATTTCTATTGATCTTTTCTAAGAGTAACTGCATAACAGGTTCACATATGGCCTTGTCTACCTAAACTGAAGTAAGATGACTTGCTGTTATCTTACTTCAGTAAGATAACCAGAATCTCTGGTTCCCAGAGATTTCTTTAAACTAAAAGCTTGAGAATTTTGCCCAGACACCATCAGGTAAGTCAAGGGGAGAACTCATCGCCATACAAGGATGGAGACAGGAGAAAAGCAGACCCAACCTCTCAGCAAACACTCAGATCCTCACTGGCTTCAGAACTGTGTGAACTCTAGAAAAGGATGATTGCCTATCTTCTTCCTGAGAAATAATACAGCAAAGAGATAAACGGCTAAAAGGGCGAGATCATAGAAGGGAAAAGAGAAAGAAACAGAGGCTGGAAGGCCGGCATATGGGAAATGTAATCATTCATTGCAGCAAGAGGCCAAAATTATTTAGCTACACAAAATAAACAACTCCAGGTGTAAGCAACTAACATTTCCTATGAATACAGGTGTTTCCAAACCATTGCTGTTGAGCAGAATCTTCTATGGTAAGACAGAGGTGAAGTTATTCCTCTGAAGAAGAAGCAACTAAATTCTCTTTAAAGTCTTTGATATGTATAGAAAGAAAAGGAAGTTCTTTCTATTCAAATCCTCAAAATTCCTCAGGGGATTTAGAGAGGGTGAGACAGTGAGCATAGTCAACACTTAGAGCGATCTAAAGATTTTTTTCTTAGAAGACCCAACTTATTAAAAAAAAAAAAAGCACAGGCATAATTATCTGGATACGGTGACAAGTCTAAAAAAAAAAACAAAACAAAACCAGAAACTGGAATCTTGAGTTAAAGAGTTTAGTATGGCCTTATAAGACTTTGAAACCTGGCTTCAAATATTCATCCAAATGGGCACGTCCCTTTCCTGTGTGTGTGCGCACACACGCGCACAAGTGAGAGAGAGAGAAACAACCCACCATCACTACCACTGGCTTCAAAATGAAGTAAGGGACCTCTGAGGAGCAATGGGGTCTAGCCCTGGACATGAGCCTGGTATGAACCCCAGAAGGTGCTCTCCTGCAGAGGGCAAAAAAAAAAAAACGTTCAAGGTCTGTGTCTATGTACTTTGCCTTTCTCATCACCAACAGCTATAGTCCAATTGGACCAATGTTTATTGCCTGCTTATGATGTGTAAGGCATGGTGGCTGGCGCAGCTTTGATTCATGACTGGTGGATTCAACTTTAGATCTCTGAAAGTTAGAAGTTAAATCAGCAACCAAACCAAGACTCGATTTCTATGTACATCTTAAGTCCTCAAATCTTTCTCTCAAGACGGCATTCTCTTCTTCCTCTCTATGGAAAGAGACAATGTGCTTAACTACCCAAGTGTGTCTCATACTTGTGGCTCCCATTCACCTTATCAGAAATCTTCACTGTTATCCTGAGCTGGCTGGAAGGAGATGAACTTCATATCAAGGAAAACACATTTCCACCATAGCTGGGACTTTGCACTTACACGGCAGCCTCTGGAGTAGGGTTAGATATGAAAATGTCAATCTCTGGTCATCAAGACGATTGCTCAAAACCCTTAATTTAGCAACAGCCAACTTAATTGCTAAATTTCATATCCATCTGGCAATTTATAGAAAAGAAATGTCTCTAGTTGCCCCCCAATGCTACTATTCTACTCCCCCAAAACATCAACAACCACAAGATTTTAAAAAATTTACTGAAAGGACCAATTTACAGAGAAAAAAATCGTGAGTTAAAAATAGCTAGAGTTCAGGACAGGTCTAATAAAAAAATATAACTGGCATCTCTACATAAAAGTCAGGTTCAAAATATAAAAGAGACATAAAAGAGGCATTTTTAAAGTCGAATACGGCTGAGTTTTATATTTAATTGTGCTCTCTCGCTTTCCAAAATAATTTGCTTTGTGTATGTTAGGACAAAAGATTTCTGTGTATGGCTGAACAGAGGTTAATCATGCATAGAGGCAGCTGCACCAGACCCAAAGAACAGACCTTGGGTGAACGGGAGAGAGATGGATACCGTCTGAATAAATCAGTACCTGTATATTTCCTTTAAAACAAACAAACGAACAAACAAAAGAACACACCTCACTTGAAGAATAAGGAGAGACTCTAACTCCCTATCCACAACCATCTTTCTCCCACTGCAGCCTCCCATCAGTAGACTGTTCCTCATAAGATTTAATCAGGCCTTCTTTAAACAGACCAGGAGCCTTATAGATTAACTAAGGGGAGAATTCTTCTTATGGAGTCTTAGGGATCTGAAAACTGATTTTTCTCTCTTTATTCTGCTATGAAACTTAGATTAAAATAAAACCTGATAGAATTCAATATTACAATGAGATTTTTTTTTTCCACCTCTAAATCTACTCTTGGGGAAAAAAAAAAAAAAGGATTAGAAGATAATACCGGAAGAAACAGCAGAAAAAACCCTGCTGCAAAAGCACAAATTAAATACTACCACTTTAGGGCAATTAACAACTTGTGAAAGTTACAAAAATGTTGGTTTCCTGTGAAGCTTTTGTGCAACCAGAAGTGCCTCACGCCTGCTGATAAAAGCCTATTACTCGGAAGAAGAGGAAAGACTGCATTCTTAAGAAGATAGTCATCTACATCATTCTAAACAATGTGTAAACCTGACCTTCTGGGAAGCCTTTTTGGTTTGGGCTTGTTTTCCTTGGGGGGCAAATGAAAGGATATTGCACTTCCCGAATAAGGTGAGATTTCGGACATGTCTTGAAGATCGCCACACTCGGATTTGATGAGAGACAAGGAGAGCCCTTCTGCGGTGCTGGGTGGATGTGCTGGTGAACAAGGATGGTGGCTCAGGTGGTGGGATGACATCTTGGTCCTCAGACTCGTGGTCTCCCTAGTTAAGTCTAAGGATTCAGGAGAGGCTCTGTCTTTTCCCGAGAAGGAGCCGGAGGGAGCACCTAATGGACTCTGAAACGGGTAGGCCATCAAGGGGAGGGGAAAAGGGTGGCGGAAGGTGGACGTGGTAAAGCCTGCGGTGGCCGACAGAGGCGACTGGTGCAGGGGCTGGTGGTGACCGCCGGCAGGGGGGCCGGAGGCAGACTGGTCAGATGAGTTTTTGCGGACCACCAGGGGCAGTGCTTCTGTCTGGTCTGTGGAACTGGGCATCTGCACATTGCCAAAGGTGTCCAGGGGGTTCGGAATGATGACATCGCCAAAGCACTGCAGGCGCTGGTTGGCGGTGTGGAAATTGTGGTTCTCCCCGTTGACTGCAAATCTGGCCTGGGGGATCTGGAGCGGCGGAAAGACCTGAGGAACCTGGCGAGAGGGTTTGGCGGAGAAGACTTTGACCACAGTGTCCACAACTTGCGACATGGCAGTGTTCAGTTCTTGTTTCAAGGTCTCGGCCAAATGTTTGCCTTCGGGTTGTAAGGAGTTTGGCCCGTGGTCTCTTTCTTTGTTGTTGCCTTCTCGCTTCGGCTTGTTTTCGGCCATTTCCTGCTCCCGGATCAGGGCCCGGGCTCGGTCGATGAACTGCCCCGGGTCCAGCTCGCACATCTCATTGTCTGACCTCCCCACGGAGTCCTGGGCCCTGGCATCCAGGATCTCCGAGCGCATGCTGTCTTCAGACAGGTTACCATCTTCATCATTTTCAGAATCAGTGCTGTCATAGATCTGGTAGAACTTTTCCTGCAGCTGGCGCAGCTGTTTCTGCATGTCCTCCAGCTGCTGTTTCAGCTGTCGGCGCTCCTCTCGCTTCTGTTCTTTGCGGGCTGAAACCAGCTGCTGGAAACTCTGTTGCTGCTGCTGGGGCAGCTTCTGCTTGCGTTTGTTTTCTCGGTAACTTTCTCGGGGACTCACAGACTGCGGGGCCATATCTCTTTCATTTTCATTGCCCCGTAATGCCACACTGGGGGAATGGCTCATACCCCGGATTATATTCTCAACCCGGGCGCGCTTTGCTCTCAGGTGCTCGTCACATAAGCGATCCATATCAAACTGGCTCATAGTAGGCCTGCCAAAAGGGGAAAGACACTCTGGGGGGCTGTCTCTTGAAGAGTTGCTGCATATATCCTCCTGATGTACTTCGGAGCCTGTACTAGAGAGACCGCTGGCTTGGAAACTGGGCTCCGTGCCACCATTTTTGTTCATGTTATTTTTCAACAGCTGGGAAATTATGGTTGCTCCTGGAAAAGGCATCATGGCATCTTCATATGAGTTCGCCCTCTTCAGCAGCTTGCGGAGTACATTTGACTTTTCCCCATCTGCATGCTGCACCACTGAATACTCAACATCCTGCTCGGAACCTTGGGGATTCATGGCACTAAAAAACGTCGCTCTTGCCTTAGCAAAAAATGCAGATGCTGTCCCTACCGTCCTTTTCACTCCAATGTCAACTCTTCTCCTCTTGGTTTGCCGGCTTAAGAGGGCTGTGCTGTCATGGTCAGGCATCACTGGACAGTTATTGTGCCATCTTGAAAAGCTCGTCAGCTGGGCACAGCTCAAGAATCCTGGGACCCTGGCCAACAGAACAAAAGGACTGATGAATCATTTTCTTTAAATTTCTCCAAATTTCCTGACCTCAATCCTGAATCAAATGCAAAATGCATAGGCTCTGGGATTTATGGCACATTACAATTATTGCAATTTATTATGCACTCTGCTTGAAATGAAACATTTTTAAATATTTCTGCTCCACTGGTTTAAGATGGATTAAGATTAAAAAAAAAAAAAAAGCAAAAACTGCTTAAGCACCAGTAATATGATTCTCTTTCACAAATGCCTAAAATGATACTGTTTATCTTCAGAAGAAACAGTAGATTATAAGAACACAGCCTCTGACAACCAATTGATTAAATTTTGGGCACTGAGATTCATATTACAAAAGAAGATAAAAGTGGTCTATACTTAAGAAATAAGGTTACATTTTGAGGATGCGTGAAATTTGGATGAAAAATTCCATTTCTGCGATAAAATTATTGTGGCTTTAACGCGATTAAGGGGAAAAAATGACTCTAAAAATGCAAATATTTCACACACACCCTTTATTACTGAATTTTAAAACATTTTTGTCATATGTGAAATGGGGAGGAGAACACTCCCACCAGCATCTTTCCAACATAAATGGCCAATTTAGCATGGAAATAAGTGCACAAATACTCATTCTACAAGTCTGCTTATTTAGCACAGATATGTGCTTTTTATTACTAAAATCACATTTGAAGACGGTATCTGTTGCTGGATTTTAATGTAAGTATGAGAATATTTAAAAATTTTCATGATGTCGTTTTTGATGACTTCAATTATTATAAAGTTGGACTCAGTGCAGAAGAAGGACATTGTCACATTTTAGAAATCAATCTGTGGAACAATAAATTGAGTTAGGCAAGGATAAATACATCTTCAGTGCTAGTTTTTTTTTCTATAATCTGCCAAAATAATACTTCAAACGCCTAAAGAAGCTCTTTAACATACACCATTTGTGAATCTTATTTCTTGTGCCAAATTAAAGGATGAGAAAAACACAGGCGGAAGAAAAAGACTGAAGGAAGATATATAAAGAAGAAAGAAAATAACATCAATTAAATATGTGAGAAAGGGAAATACCGTCTCTGTATATGAACTTCCATTGTTTCTTGGGAACACAATATAAAAAGGCACTTGCATGACATTTTTTGTGACGTTAACCAGCGATGCTAACCCCAAATTTTGTATAAATGTTAAGATGTCGCATCTTTTTGCTTACAATGAACGTCTTATGAAGAAAATGAAAAATTTTTTTCACACAGGGTTTATCTAATATTAAACTTCACGTTTGCTTAACAGAGCACATCTTCACAATAACAGGGTCTATTGCCAAAGGCAGCGTGCAGAGTGTTTGGAACAGCTCCCATCTCTTTCGGTTCACCTGTAAAAACATCTACGTGCTCCCTAGGACTGCATCTGTGGCTAGTTTTAAAGAATGACTATCCATGCAAATAGGCATAATTTCAGCATGAAATAACCTGTAAAAATCAAGAAAATGCTCAATGCTTAGATGGCAATGTGTATTTTTTTAAGCGACAAAGATTTCATCATGTAGCCCTTGTTCTCAGTTTTTATATGAAGATAATACATTTAAATAAAGGCTGTATCAGAGTGTCAAGAAAGCAACATGATGCTTTTTTGTATGTTTTTTTGGATGCTTGAGGGTAAAATACTTTTTTGTGTGCCTCAGGATAAAATTTCCTGAACTTGGAATGGAAACAGATCTTGATAACTTCAATGTATAGGGTTCAAAACTGAATTCAAGATGATTGTGACCCCTCACACATTAATAAATGAAATTGGTTTCAGGAATACAAAAATGCAATGGCAAATATTTCACTAACATGTTAGATCTGATAAATCAGGTGCAGCTGTCAGGTGAGAGAAAGAAAAAAGGGGAGACGGAGACAAACAAGAGAAAAGATGAATTATTTTAAAGCTCAGAAAGACTTGCATATTGAGGTGGGATGTCTTTGCGAGGAGGACTTTGTGTAGATCAGCTTTTCAAAAATAGAGTTTATTGCCATTCTTTAAAAATTTTACCTCTTGTCTTTTTGGGTGCAAATCATTTTCTCTTTAATATCACCTGAAAAGCACATAGATCACCAATCAAAATGTTGAACAAACTTTCTGCAGTATTTTCTTCCCCTGTTCCTCTTAACATCCAATCTGGGTTTTCCCCCTACCCATCCTTGCTACAGGAAGAGCATCTCCGCAACAGAGGCTCAGAAACAACACGCTGGTGTAAGAGATGAGCACAAGGTCATCTCCAGCCATCCTTCCCTTCCCAGCTGCCATTTACCTCTGCGTCAACTGCACTTCCTCTCATCTAGCCTAGGTATCAACAGCTGCATCCCTACCTCATGCCTGAGCCAAGGGGAAGGCTGTGCTCTTCCTAAGGTGGAAAGAAATCACATTCTCATCTTCAGTGGAGAATACATGTTAATTAAACGTGCTTGTTGGGTCTTTTAAGAAGAAAATATCCTGTAACTTCCTTCAAATTCACTGAACGAAACTGATTTTTGCAATTTTCTCTCAACTGGTCAGCATTCTTGGATTAAATAATGATTTGTTTCTGTTTGGGGCTAAGAAAATTTAAATATTTGGGGGCCTTATTGTAAAATGTACAGCTGAGACATAACAATCAGGACAAAACAAATGAGAAAACTAGGAAAAATTATATAATCCAGCAAGACAAGGCATTATATTAGTAGGCGTGAATAAATAGATCTCTATGTATAGCTTTGACCTAAACTCAGAAATAAAGGTATAGTAGTCATACACATTGGGATTATAACCCATGAAGGCTATAGGCAAGATTAAATAATTATAACTGGTGGACTGTAGTACTTTATTAGCATCATGTTTCACAAACATATATATATATATATATATATATGAATATTTTACCACATAAGAAAATGCATTGTTAAACGACTATAATGTAAATTAAATCACTTGAAAACACTTTCAAAGGTGCTTCCATGATTTCCCAGTTCAGAATTTAGAGAATGTTATGCAATTAATTTATCACTCATATCATCCTGTCCATTAAGATTTTTTAAAATTCCTTTATTTCTCAATATATGTACTAAGCCATATGTTTCAACTACAATTATTACTGATTCTTATTATGTTTTAATTTTTATATTAATTTTGAGTTTAACCCAGCGATATGAACCTTTTGATCAGCACTGGTGAACATCAGTATCAGCAAGTATGCAGAAAAATACTGACGTAGCATTTGAACCCAAATGTATTATCGATTGGATACACATATTCTATTCCTGTAAACTCCTCTGTAATTAATATGAAAATCTACATAGAATATTTTTATTATTAAATATTGTGTCGTACCACTTGGCATCTAACTACATAAACACTTTAATAATTCCTATATGAAGGGTATCTTAACATTAGCAGATTCCTCCCAGAAAAAGGTAAGAACGTTCAACTATGATCAAGTCAGATTTTAACTACTCCAAAAGATTCTTCATTAAAATCTGAATTATCTGGAGAACGTCAGATAATTTAACATGGAGAATCCTAAGGAAGCTGATGACAACGTTAGTAGAAAAGAATTTTCAGGGAAGCATTTCAAAGGAACACTGCAGTGTGAAGTAGAAAGTGCTGAAGTGTTCTGCTTTAATAAAGAAGTTATTTGGGGAAGGGGATGCAACTTTTATGCCTCGATCTGGAGTCCAGATTCTAGACAAAGAAGTGATCACTATGATTATTACTCAGATAGTTCAGTCAAATCTTTCATGAGAAGGGGAAGGGTAAGGTTGGCATGGTTTCCTGCTTGGATGATTTAGACTATCTGTCTTTGTTGATAAAATGATTTGAAGAAATTGTTCAAGCCTACACTTTACTTCTTTTAGAAAACAACCTTTGAGTGGGCCTCTGATCTACTTGGGTCAAGCCGCTTATGAAACTGCAAGTGGAAGAACACTAACAAAGAACCTTGTAAATCCATCTGGAAATCAGTAATTCAAGGGGGGCAATCAGATGAATTGATTTAGGTACTCCCCCACCCCTGCCCTTTACCAAGCTGTCCCCTTCACTGTATTTAAGAGTTCATTTCTGCTAATTAGCAACTTTTCCTTTGGAGATGTTTCTGCTCACTATCAGGCTAAGAAAGTCTTTGATGTTTATTGTGAGGAACCCACTTGACATTAGTTAATACTTAAATTAACTAACATTGTATTGTCAAAATCTTATATCAGGTTTAAATTTTCCTACGATAATAGAGATCTCAAATCAGAACCATTTTATCTTAAATTCCTCCATTCTATCAAAAATTTCATACATTTTTCACCTGCAAGATGAACACAGAGTATTTTCTGAGACATGCCTAAAATATTAAAAAGTAATAAGTCACCAAATTAGTAAATAAAAGAGAGTGAGAAATAACTTCAAGAAGAAACACTTACATTTATTTTTTTTCTGAAGAGAATTGAAATACTCTAAATGTCCTTTGAAGCTTTCGAATACACCAGGCAATAAGGTTTTAGAAATTCCTTATGTATATGTCCTTTCCAGTTTATACACATACTTAATTAGAACCCAGTAATAATATATCAGGCACAATCCATCTTCATATTATAAAATCAGTAACATTTTATAATCTTTTGTTAACCTTGAACCTAAATATTCCTTATATTTACAGTTGCAAATGCAAAACAATGCCTCTAAGAAATTCATGAAAAAAGGCCTATTTCATTTTGAACAAATAAAGAGTACGCCTGGCAGCTAGGTTATGTTTTAAGATTGTAAGTGCTACTTATAGAGGAAAGATGCGAGGGAATGAATAAAGTGAGAACAAAGATGCATGTTAGGTTAGGTATGCATGACTTTTTCCCCACAAGGTCTTGGTGATTAACCTAAATAGAATTCTGCACAATGGACATATAAAAATATCAATAAGTGCCAAGCACAGATAACCCTTATTAAAAATAAAGCAAATGACATATCCACAGATGACATTTTAGTGATGAAAGAACTTCAAAAGCATCCAAAGAAAGTATTAGGAGGAACTTGGATGTTTAAGTCAAAAGAATAAAATGACACATACTATCTCATTTTCATGAAACAAGGATGATCACCCAAGCCACCAAACCAACCAACAAAAACCATTCACCATCTGATCTATTTCTATGCAACTCAAGAAGTAGCCTGTTTAAAGAAAAAAAATTAAAAGGTCCGATTTTGAGAATCCATATACTGTGCTTACCCTGAATTCTCAATCGCTTCCCTCACACATGAAGCCACAGTCCTTACTTTCATCTATTTTACTATTGCAGAAACAGGTCCATGTTGTAGCACATGGACAGGTTAACCAAATTACTCCCCTTTTTCTTCTTCACCACCCACAGCCCATTTCATTTTGATAATGCTCAGAAGTTCTTGCAAGAAACTTCAGAGGACTGACTGCCTACATCTTGCATCAAATAGAAAAGCACAGTTACCTCTCACATACTTGAGATTTTCCTTCTCCATCAAAGTAATAACTAGGACATCTGGCACATGTCTGGTACAATGACAGGCTCATTCTACTTTATGAGAGTATTTAACATACGACCTGCAAGAGTTTATGCACATACCTATTCCTTCTGGGCAGGGAGAAAGCGCGCTAAAGAACATAAGCTTTAAAAACAGTAACACTTTCAAACTGACTTTGGTATTCTTGGCAGGTACACACACCATCCATGGATGTCCAAAGCACACACACACACACACACACACACAAGACGCTCTCACTACTTCCCCCCCCCAATGCCCCCAAAGACCTGGGAAATAGGCGTAAACCAGAGGGAAGCGAAGGGAAAGTCAATCTCCCTCCACCTGCTGCCTGAAGTGGGGGTACTTTCAGCTGCCTGGCAGACAGGAGCCCGAGACACAGCCTCAGCAGCAGCCTGCCAACATCCTTAAGAAAAATAAACAAACACATACCAACTTGTCCTCCACCCCCAACCAAAGAACTCACATGGCAGGGCTCAAAACATAACAACAGCGCAGTTCCCATGAGCCCGGACAATCCTATTAACCAAGGCAACCATAAACCCATAAACCTCCGCAACCCTGGCGCACACCCTGAGGTCTGGAACTGTACAGACACAGAGGAAATTTGCACCTGTCTTCCTTGACATAACACACCTGTCAGGCCCTGCCCATGGCGCAGCTCTCGGCTAACAGACCTTTGTCTACCTAATCCAGGAAAGGACATTATTATAATTTTTTTTTTTTTGTAAAGGAGGTTATAGATGGGAGAGAAGGGGTGGGGGGGAGAACAAGAGAAGAGACTTGTAGCCTTGACTTTGAGAGCAGGCCACCCTGTGCTTGCACTGTTATTATAAGCTCAAGGAGACAACACAGACCTTCTGGGAAAAATAAAAACAAGCAGGTGAGCTCCCAGCCTTCCCCCAGGCGGAGTGGGTTCTGGATTGCCAAGAACAGAAGTTTCACACTCCAGCCTGCCTCCTTGGGCTATTTAAGACTGTCGCTCAACCCCTCCTCCCAGGTCTTCTGTCGGCCAGCCTGGAGGACTCTCAACTTCCGAAAAAAAGCTGAGAAGTGGCGGGAGACCTGTGAGTCTCTCTCCAAAGCTACTCCCCCTTTGCCTCCCTCCCGCCCCCCGCCCCCCTCACCTCGCCCCTCCAATCCATACCCTCCACCTACGTTCAGTTTTAGCAGGAGGAGTAAGTGGCTGGCACAGCAGAAGAACCAACAATTTGCTAACCTGGGCTTTGGGTAATGTCTCCCCCCAGCTTGCCCCCGTCGTCCCCCTCCTTGCAGGTTCAGGCAAGATAGCAGCTCTTCTCGCCCCCTCACTATTCTTCCCAGTAACAATCACTCTCACCTCTTCACTCCTCCCTCTCCAGTCCTCCGGAGTGGGGCAAAATTGCAGGTACCACCCAGACGAACCAAGATCAGATCGAAGCAGCCCAACCACGTCGACTGCCAGCGGTGACTGCGAGCACATCCGCTGCCCGAGAACATCCTCTACCCCCACCCGGACCTCGATCCTTCCATCCTCCCGCCGCGCTTGAGCCCCAGTCCTCCCACCACAGGACCCCTGAGGCTCCTGGTGCCACCTTACCCTACTCAACTTGACCTAGCCCTGGGTCCTGGGAGCACAGGGGAGGGGCGCCGCGCTCGTTTCCCAGGACCATCTCTCCATTGCTCCAACCCTGATTTCAACATTTCGGCTTCGACAGCGTTTTGAGAGGAAAGTAACAGAGCGCCCCCCCACACACACCTCCCTCTCCCTTCCTCCCTACTCCCTGGCCCTCTGCTGGGGTTAAAAAGGAGAAGTGAAAGGTATGCAAATGACAAGCAAATTGGAAGCTCCTGGAAGAAAGGCAGCTATAATAAACAAGACAAAGAGCAAGGACGTGGGGACTAGCCCAGGAGTTTTCACCGGGGGAGATGGGAAGGATGAGGCTGGGAGGAGAGCGGGGATCCAGACGAACAAAAAGCGACCCGGTCCCCCTCGCGGTCCTCTCTCCTGGGAAGAGAGGGCAAGAGAAAGAAGGAAAGGAAGGAAAAGCCTCCTCCCCCTCCAGAAACAGTACACAAAAGGTGACAAGATCAGCGACAAGTCCAGCACTATCAGCCTCCCCCCTCTCGCCAACACCACCCCCCAGCCACCAGCAGGAAAGAGAAAGAAAGAAAAGCCAAGCGGATCACTTACTCGTAGGAACTGGGAGAGGCGGAGCGCTGAGTTCCACTGAGGCTTCTGCTTAGAAACTGTTTAGACACTATTTTATTATGATTCATTTAAAGAACACCATTTTCTCCTGGGGAGGGTGGAAAGATGTTTACACGAGTGTGAGTAATGGGAGTCTCTTTTCTTTTCTTCTCATTCAAGAACAAGCCGGTACAAGTGATTCTGGAAAAGGGGAGGGGACTCGCGAGGGGGAGAAGATACTTACTCGGTGCAGAGAGCAGTGGGACCGAGCCTTTTTTGCAGGCGGAGAGAGGAAAACACGCGCGCGCACACGCACGGTGAGATCTTGCGGGTGATGAATATGATAATTGGACAAGGGACGGTGAGTCCGTGCGGGAGCGCGCGAGCGGGCCGACGGGGAGAATGAGGGGAGAGAGAGGAGAGGGTGGGCAGGGAGAGGAGAGGAGGGAAGACAAGAAGAGAGGAGAGAGAGGAAGAGAAGACGCGAGAGGAGGAGAGAGGAGACTAGGAGAAGAGAGAAGAGAAGAGAAGAGAGTAGAAGAGGGGAGAGAGGAGAGGAGAGAAGAGGAGCGAAGCGGAGAGGGAGCAGGCGGACCCGGCAAGAGCTCTTTTGCGCCGCTCTGCTTTCCCCGGCTGCAATGGTGTATTATTTCAGAGCGCTCCCTCAGCTGAGGGCTCCGCTCCACAACAAGATTTACTTTAAGACACAGCTGAAGGAAACAGGAAGACTGCACGTCACAGTCTGACTGACGTACCCGGCCCCAGCACCCAATCGCGAGGCGCCTTCGGATTCAAGGGGGGATAGCGAGGCAAGAGAACTTGGGAGGAAAAAAAATATAAAAGGGGTGGGGGTGAGGGGCTGGGAGGAGAGGAGGGGAGAGGGGCCCCGCGCTCCCCTCCCCCGCCTCCATCCCCGCCCCCACCCCCCCTCACCCGCGCGCAGCCACTGCTTGGGGGCGACCGGATCGCCGCGCCCGGGCCGGAGCGAGCCATCTGCGGGCGCTGTGCAAAGCCGGCGACCGCGCGAGCGCCGCTCAGCTCACACTCGCTCTTCCAGGACGCAGGTCTCTTTTTTTTTTTTTTTTTTTTCCCCCTTCATTTCCCAGATACAGCTGATCGAGTTCGCTGAGCGACAGAGCGAGTGAGCGCTCCTCGGACAGGGGTGGAGGAAGGCACAGAAAAGTATACTGGAGAAAAAGTGGAGGTTTTAGGGGTGGGGTGGTCTAAGAGGAGGGAGTGAGAATCCTCAAAACATTCCACTTTTTAAATGATCATAGCTAGTATCAGGAATACATGTCACCCTTGCTTCCTTTTAAAGGAGAGGCGGACAATAAAATACAGGTAGGTTTGGGATTAAAATAGTAGGTGTCAGAGGTTTCACACCGGCTCCGCTGCATCTGATATAAGAAGACTAGTATTGGCTGAATCCCAGTCAATCTCCCGTCAAAATTGTTAGGAAGAATATTTGTCCTTGGTTACCTCTAACAACTTTATTTGGATGGTAGGTACAGCAACCTTTACGGGGAAAAAAAATGTTACAAACAGTACCACGCGATTACGCTCAGTAACTCACTCACCCCAGAATGATTAAAGAGAGAGGTTTCAAATAGGATTTACACAGTTTTGAGCCCTGGGTAACAAACTTTAAAGTATACTCGGCAAGAAATTTCAAACGCTTAAATTTCGGGCTTCTAAGTCAAGCCATAGAAAATTCACTTTGGTTTGACATTTCTTGGACGAAAAATAACCAGCAAGACTTCTTTAGATAACGTGGCTCTTAAAGGGCTTCTTGGGATTTGAAAGTTGCTAATGCTAAAGCGCAAGAGCCCAGCCGCAGCTAGAATGTCTCTTTCACCGGGCACAGTAAACGGCTTTTAATAAAGCAAATGCGCTTATGACTTAAAGATCCTATGAAAGCTAGGAATTGCAAGGGCTGCGAAGCAGAAACATTCATACCTAGTCGATAAGACACTCATTTTTTGGTAGGATGGGGACAAGTATTTTTCGTGTGTCCCTCGAATTTAATCAGATCAAAGGTTGAATCGTGTTGCGTCGTGACAACAGAGTGTTTGTGAAGTGTGTTACAAGTGTACTGGCCGATCATTACCACCATCTTCTGCAACACACGCACGCACACACTTTTCCTAGGACACTTACAATCTCAGCCTCAAATTCATCAAACTGTGAAGTCAAATCTTTGAATAAGAATAGTGATGGTACTATGTTCGAGTCCATACCCTGTAGGAAACTTTTGGCACGGGACTCAAACATTGCAAAGAAGAAGAAAAAAAATCAGGCCGGCCCGGTTAGGTGTTGGGAATAAGAAAAAAAGACTTGCTTGAGCATCTCCAGCCTTCATTTCTCCCCTTTTGCCGCCTCCTGACACTCCCCCCCCACCCCATTACGGAAACAACACAGACCCTCACAAACACACTACTCACACTTCCAATGATCGGCTACTGTATTAAGTGTTCTAACTGAGAAGGGACAATTTAGGCTGGGGACAAAATCTATCAACGTGCCCATTACATACAGGACGGAATAATGCTTCTGTTGGTTGGGTCCTTTCGAGGGAAGCGGGTGTACTGAGCGGGGAAATGTGGGTTCTGTGAATGAATCAAGGCTACTTCCTTTCTTCTTTTTCGCCCTATTATTTTCCTTAAGTATCCCAGTATGTACATGTGAGCGCCAGCCCACAAATAAACTGGCAGGAGTAAAGGATACATGCCCTCCACACCTTAAAACCATCTGCTCAGTTTGACATTTAAAAGGGAGGAGGGCAGGGAAGGAGGAGGGGGAGAAGGGGGAAGAAAGGAAGCTGGGAGGGAGAAAAGGTTCAGACCCTGGAAGGAAACGGCTTGAACTTTAGCCCACAAGTTTATGTCACTTGCACCTAGCGCTCGGGTGCAGTTTAGCACACACTACGCCCGGGAAGTGGCGGCGGGAAAAGTTCCCTGCGAGCCCCAGTAAGTCCTTTATCACTCCCGGGGGAAGGCAGGCCCCAGTCTTAGTCGGGGTAACCCGCTTGGCAAACAGGAAAGCTCCCCCACCCCCAGCCTCGGCGACGGAGGCTCGCGGCTTGCCAGCTCTGCCGCGGAGGTTCGCAGCCCGCATTTGGGCACAAGAGCGGCTTTTTGAAATAGCGCGCGCGACGCTGGACGCGCGAGCTCGGTCCACAGCCCAGCTCCGCGAGCTGCGTACGCGGAGCCCGGTCCTGTCCCCTAATGTCTAGGCGACGTACAGGCCAGGCTCCTGGCAACCCCTCTTGCCAGAGCTGCGGCGCTCTCCCGGGTCTCGCACCGCCCTGGAGCAAGGCGTGAGGCCCGAGCCCTCTATCTCGGGCTACTCCCGGTTTGTTTTCTGATAGGCGAGAAGCGATCAGTCAGCCCCGGAGACAAGAAGTCGCCTAGATATTAGCTCCATCTCTGAAACCAGCGGCCAAGCCTAGGGTCAGTCCCTTTCTCCGCCCCAATGCCAACACAACCCCAATAACTTAAAAGTTAACACAAGTTCTGACTGGTCTTCCAACAAACCCTATCCCTGCAAGCTACATTTACTTATTTATCTGAAGGGTGATCTGTGCGTTCTTAGTCAAACTCTTGCACTTATCACTTATGCCTCTGGTTCTGGGTTAAACACACTTCGCCTTGACATTTTCTCGGTGTATTTTACCCCTCCGGTTCTTTCTTAAAGCCAGTAGGTGGGGGTAGGAGAGAAGACTGCATATAAGTAATTTAAAACCTTACAAACAACCGTCAGCAGATCTTAAACAAACCAATTCTGGGAATTTCAACTAGACCAGTTGAGAGACAAACGTGGATGTTTATTTCAGGAGAAGGATGCTGGAGATCCAGCCGTGGACACACACACAACACCATCCACCACTCACCACCACCACCACCCTGAAAAGAGGAAGAGAAAGAAATAAAAAACAGCTCTAGGGTGCAGGCCGGCCTTCTTCAGGCTGTCTAGAGTCAGACTGACTGCCTGCCGTATTCTCCCTCTCTCTCTCTCTCAATCCCTATGCCCAGTGTGACGCCAAGCCCAACCTGGATTTGTTCTGAATGGGGGGGAAAGTGAAATGCCACGAGATCAGTAGCAAGTAGCAGCTGCACGGTTTCTCTCCTGGGAACCCCACTGCTTAGAAGCCTCCCGAGTGATGTTTGTTTAACCAACAGCTTTCAAAGTAAACAGAAGCGAATCACTCCAAAGAAGCTGAAATATAACCCTTACAAGAATTTGGGGTAAGGGGGGTTGGCAGAAAAAAGTAATTTTTTAATTAATAAAACCCCCACCCCCAAATCAGGGCCCATCACGACGCCTAAAGGAGCCTAGAATTGTCATAAAAATTCATTGAAAGGATTCCTTACAATAAAGTGGCCTCGAAGAAAATCCCTCTTCTCCCACAAACACACTCCCGCGGTTAGAGGGGGTTGGTTGTCAGTGACTGAAGGGGCACACTACTCCTTGATTTTATGGAAGAAGGCGAAAACAATCAAAGAGAGGTACGTTCCCTGCCCCGGAGTAGAAAGGAGTAGGCTGGGAGCTCTGCGTCGCCAACCCTGGCTCTGCCTCAGGCACCGAACTTTCCAATATCAAGATATTAACAGATGGTGGTGAGCACATGGAGGGCTGTTACTTACATAATCCAGCCACTCCGCCTGGCCGCGCTGAGCCCGGCGAGGCGCCCGCCAGGCCGAGCGCGCGCCTTCCGAGGGGTGCCGTTGCCCGCCCCCCGCCCCGAAATAAGTTGACTTTCTCCAACCCTACCCTGCTCTTGGAGGGCTAGGATTTGGAGAGGTCGTGATTTCAGAAAAAAATACACATCGATCTGCTTGTGCTTTATCCTCTTCAGTCCACAGTAGTGAAGAAGCCAAGGGCACAGGGAAGGGAAGGGGACGCTTTCGGGGAGAACGGGGCGCTCTCCCTCCGAATCTGGGGGTGCTAGGGAGTGGGATTCGCGCCATTTACACCCCTCCCTCTTTGGCGCGGATCAGCATCTCTTTCCCTGTCCCTGAAATACAAGGGCAGTCTCGAGCTGCAGCCGGGGGGCATGGGGTGGGGAGAGGGTGTGAGTGTGAGGGGACGCCTCTGCACGCGGGGGCGCAGTGGGCAAAGTTTCGCAGAGCCTCTGGGCACCGCTACATTTCCGAGCTTCGGCAGGATTTTAAGCACTGGTTCCCACGCGTGGGGAGCCCCTTTCGGGCCGGGTGGTGCCCGCTGCCTGCACGCCCTCAGCGCTTCCCCGGAGGCCCAGGCCCTCCCCGTGTGCCTGTGTACCTCCGCGTGCGTGCCCGGGGACAGGTTTGTTTGACGAGCCTCCTTCCCTCTGGCGACTCGGGGCCGCCGAAACTCGCGCGGCACACGCCTGCGTGTGTTGGAAAAGTTTCGGGTCGGGAGGGAACGCTGGGAGTCTCCTCTCCGGCCCCAAGGCGGCAATGGGGCTTCCTCGCCTGCAGCTTCCTCCCGGTCTCCTCCTCCCGCCCGGCCCTTCCTTCCTAGCCTCGGCCCCGCGCTAGGTGTCGCGGCCTCTCTGGCCCGGAGACGTCGCGCTCGAGAAGAGGCGGCCGTGGCGCCACGCTGAGGGCGGAGGGCGCGCCCCTCCCTCCCGCGTGCCCCTTGGAGTGTGGGTCGCCCCGCGCCAAACCCGCGGCCCGGGCCTTTCCCGGGGGCCTCCGCACGGCCCCGCTGACCCGAGCTGGGCACACGCCGGACGCAGAGAGCAGCTACCTGCTCCCAGCGCGCCGCGGAGCGGGGAAAGTCCGACGCCTCCGGGCCCGCGCGGCGCCGCGGCCGCCCCTGCCCCCGCCGCCAGCCTGTTGCTGCGGGGCCGAGGCGGCGGCGAGACGGTGGACGCGCTTAACCTGCGAGGTTGGGGCCACCGCCGGGGACCCAGAGAGGGGCGGGGACCTTTGGAGGGCTGGAGACCTCCCCTTCTGCTCACCCCCTTTATTTCTTCGGTCTAAGGATATTTGGCCGTTACTCCCAGCTTCCCTTTCTTCGGTCTTTTAAGTCAAGGGTGTGAATTCGGAGGAGATGCTCTTTTCAGGGGCTTTGATGGTAGGATTTAAGTAATCCCTACTGCCCATCTTACAAGGCTTTTATTTAGGACGCCAGTGAGTTAGAAATAAATAGGTGTAGGCCAGGCGCACGCAAGGAAAAAGAGAAGGAAGCTCCCAGTTTGGATTTATTTGGGGGGAGAGAGAGTGACTCTGGAAAGTTGCATTTTGTTTAAATTAGAGCAAGACAAAGTTGAAAGCCAGATTTCTATAATTTTTCTGGTAATATTTCTTTTATGAAGTATCTAAGTGTCTGTTTGTCATCATTTTGAGATCAAAAGGAAAATCCATATGCTGCATAGTTTTTCAAAATTGCTATTTAAATATGTTTTAAGTGCTTTATCCAACGCGGAGAAGGCTGCTCAGAGGCAAGGCTGGTGACAGGGATATAGCGGGCTGGTTTGAGGTGGAGCAGGGGTCCCCAAGACGGGGATAGTCAACAGGAATCAACAAGGAAGATTTTCAAAAATAAGGATTTCTGGGCCCACACCAGCTAGGCAATCAGCAGGAGGACGTGGGAATCTGGGGGTCATGCTGTGTTTCCAGTTACTGCTCAGCCAGTCGCTGCCTCTGTGACCGTGGGTGTGTCACTTTATCTGAGCCTCAGTTCTTTTTATCTGTTAAATGGTAGTAGTATCCAACTCCTAATTGTAGAGAGTTTTACATAAGTAATATCGTTCAGCACATGACTGGTGTTCAATAAAAATGGAAACTATTTGGTCTACAAATGTGTGTTCTTCACACTTGCGCTGACCTGTGCTCCTCCTGCACAGAGCCCTCTCCCATCCAATATTTTGGCGAAGCTAAGTGGACTGTCATTTGATGTGTATGCACATTTTAGCTTATGCATACTGGCTACTTTGGACACTTTATATGCTCACCTCTCACCTTTTAAGCCATAAAAAATAGCATTGGTGTATGTTTGGAAGTTAGGCCCTGTGCTCTTGGACTTAGAACTGTCCATCAGTCCCACTGGCAGACAGGAGGCATTTACCGATGTGAAATCAATCTTTCTTTCTTTTTCTTTCTCTCTCTCTCTTTTGTTCTTTCTTCCTTCCTTCCTTCCTTCCTCCCTCCCTCTCTTTTCCTTCCTTCCTTCCTTTCCTCCTTCCTTTCTTTCTTCCTTTCCTTCTTTCTTTCTTTCTTCCTTCCTCCCTCCCTCCCTCTCTTTTCCTTCCTTCCTTCCTTTCCTCCTTCCTTTCCTTCTTTCTTTCTTTCTTCCTTCCTCCCTCCCTCTCTGCTTTATAGATGGCAAACCTTTCCTACAGAAGCTGCCTGTCTCACCAACAAAGCCACAGGACGAAAAGTTCTATTCAAGGAGGGAACAACAAGAAGGCAAAAAAGGGCAACATTCCTAGGTAAAACTAAAATGTATATCATCTACCATATGTTTTTACATGTGTGAATGAACAACTCCCCCAAATCTATGTCATGTAAAATACAACCCTTCTTAAAATTATGTTCAATCCAATGAGTAGGAACACACCCCAAGGTCATTAAGGGAGAGCCCAGCCAAAGACAGCTGTGAGAAGGGAAAGAAAGATAGAAGGGAAAGAAAGATAGGCAGGAAGGGGCCATCGCTGGCTGTGACTCTGCAGCAGGGTGAGGGGAAGAAAGCCAGAGGAATGGAATAGGCATAGCCAGCAGAGAACAGATCAAGAAGGCTGACAATTTTAGAACTGGAGATGGCCGTGAGTGGCTAATGAAACATCCCAAGGAAGGTGTTTTGCTGGTATCCTCAGAAGGCTTGAGATTAGTAATCACTGCCTATTCCTGGGTTAAGGAAGAGATTTCCAGCTTGGGGCATCCGAGGGCCCAGCCCCTAGGCTGAATGAGCCCAGGGGCTGGGAGTGGGCACCCTTTACTCTCTGCATGAGGGAAAGCCCAAGCTTGATCCCTAGATGCCCGTCCTTCCAGCGTTTGTGTATATCTTTGGGCCAGTGTGGAAGATTCCTGCTCTGTGACTACTGGGGGTGAGAGAGGGATATGTCTGTGACTCTAGGGGACAAAACAAAGGCCCTCAACAACCATAGAGAAACACACATCCGGAGCCAGGCTGTAGGGAGACAGGTATCAGCTTCTGGTTCCTTACCCCCAAGCCCCCTCCTGGTGGTGGTCGTGGTGGAAGGAGTACTTTTGCCTATTCTTGTAGGGGAGGAGGGCAGGGACAGAGGCTGAGAGGAAGATCTGGAGGAGCAGGGGGGGGGTGGCGGGTGGGAGAAGGGGGGTGGGAAGGGAGCGTGTGGGAGGGTGCCGGGTAGGGGTGAGGGGAGATTATAGGTGGAGGTGGGTGGACTAGGTGTCCTGCACAAGGTAAGGGGCGGGGTGGGTAGCTGGCAGTGGGGCTGAGGGAGTGGAGTTCAGGGGAGAGGTGGGGCTGGGAGTGCGAGGGCCAAAGCGGATAACTGGAGGGGATGGGGGGTGCAGGAGGTCGGGGGTGGGCGAGGAGGCTGGGGGGTGGGGTGCCGGAAGGGGTGTGAAGTGTGGTTTGAGGGACGGAGTGGGAGGCGGGAGCGAAGGCGAGGCTGGAGGCTAAATCGGACCCTTGCTCCGGCTCGCGGGAAGGGCGCCTCCTGCCAGTCTGGCGAGGCTCTGGAATGCTCTGGGTCACCCGCTGATCCCGGTTGGCGGAAGGCCTCGGGCAGCCCCCCCCTCCCGGCAGCTGCCTCTCGGGGGCGGGCAGCCCGGGCTCCCCCCGTGCGCGGCGCTGTTGGTGCGCGTTCCCGATCCGGAGGGGTGTCGCCGTGCGTCCCCCACCCGCGGCTTCCCGCGCCCCGGCTCCGACGGGGGGTGGGTCCCCCCAGCGCCCCCGCACGGGCTCCGGGCAGCCAGCTTCCTCCTTCCTCCCAGCTCCACCTCCCCTCATCCCCATCCTAGGCCCCAGGGTGGCTCCCTCACTCCCCCAGGTCCCCGAAGCCCCATGCTTTTCCCTCCCGGGGCAGGCGGAGTTCATCTAATCTTCGGTGGTCTCAATGCTAATCTTCGGGGCTGGTGCCTGGGGAGAGAGGGCAGGAGGGGCTGCGGAACCCAAAGTGGGCTCAAAGAAGATAGAATCATTCAGCAGATAATTACTGTTTGCAAGACACTGCTGAGCGTGGCAGTTGGTGACCCTGTTGAGAGAGCGAGTGGACTGGACGATTTTGGTTCTTATCCAACACGGAGGGACAGTTATGATGTGTTCGATTTAGCCAAGTTTCTGAAACCTCGATTCGGAGCAGGAGTCTAGAGGAATCTGGGTGAGGGACAAAAGTGTCAACACCTCCTTCTCTCCATGTTTCAAAGTGGTCTTTCTGCGAGAATATGGGAGGGAGGGGCATAGGCACAGTGATGAGCAGTGATAGACAATTCTAGCATCTTCGGAGCACTTCCTACCTCAGAACTGCGCCAGATGCTTTATGTCCAGCACTTCCATTTTCTTCTAAAATGCCATAGACTCTAAGACACACCATCCATTTAAATGTGCCCTTTGGGAGAAAAGGGAAACATAATGACCTTAAATGCACAATCGATTGTAGGACATATTGATTGCAGGAACATAATAAAATATGAGAAAAAGTGAACCTGAGCAGTGAAGAAATAAGTACATTAGGTGTAGTTCTCCCAACAGCCCTGATGAGAGTTATCCCTGCTGTACTGTATGTATGAGTAAACGGGGACAGGGAAGGTTTCACCACCTGCTTAAGGCCACAAAGCCGGTAAGTAGCCGTCAGAATCGGAACCCAGGTTTGCCTGCCTTCAGAGCCGGAACGGTTCCTCCCAGGGCACACGGCCTCCGCAGGGATGGGGCTTTGTCAGCTTCTTCATAGCCCAGGTTCTCTCTTGACCCTTTTACCATCAACACTCCCTCCCCCACCCTCCACGTTATGGAGATTTCCAGGAGGACAAAGTAATGCATTTGGGGGAGGGGGTACAAAATAGTCAAATTACATTTTTCAGATTCAAATAAAGTCTTTAAAGGGTAAAACCCATGCATGCCAGGTTTTGCTGTGCACCGCAGGAAGTCGAATTCAAGGATCCCTGTGTTGCTGAAAATAGAATTGTAAAAAATAAAAGGGGTGGAGGGAGAAAGTGAATGAAACTAATCCTATTAAACGTGGTAGCATGTTTCTGTGGCACGCAGGGAGAGATTAAGCACAGGAAAGGGGATAAGTACTGCTTCAGTTTCACTAAACTAATGTGACAACTTGTCATTGGAAATCTTTGCAGCTTGTTAGTAGATGACTAGCTGATTCAGAAGTGTTTTCTATCATTCCCTTTGTGTCTCCTGTGAGTTTTGTTTCTTTTTTCAATTTTCTTTCTTTTCCTGTTTCTTTCTTACCCATGCTGCTCTATTTTGCTTTTTAATCCTGCATGTCTCCTTCAAGTCAAAACATTTAGCTGGCTCTAATCAAGATTTAGTTTTGAAGATGCCCCTTGACCTTGTCTTGCCCAGAGAAGCCCCAAAGGGGACTGACTGCTCTCCATCCTCAACCTGGGGTCTGTCTTGTGGCTTAAAAAACCAAGCTTCTGGGGAAAACCTCTCATTTCAGATTTCATTTTTCTGCACTCCTTCTTCTTTTCTTCTCTTTCTTTCTTTTTTGCTTTATCCTTTTATTCTCTCCTTTTTGCCTTTCATTTCCATCCTTTTTTTCCCTCACTTACCCCTTTCTCCTCTTCCCTGCTTTCCTCTCTAATTTCATTTTCTCTCTTGCTTTCCTCCCATCAATGGTTTCATTTTTTTTGCCTAGAATTTCTTTTTCCTCTTTAATACACTCCAATAACTCTCTTATTCTTTCTTTCCTTCAGATAAGACAGTTAAATTGGCAGAGAAAAGGTAGGAATCCCTCATGGTGGTTACCATGCTGGATTAGTTCCTGGCGAAGGGAAGGAGGCAACATTGTGGGGAAGGGGCCAGGGCAGATCACAGACATGCAGGGAACAAAGAGCTGATCTAAATCGTGAGGAAGAAAGAATTTTAGGCTTGGTCACTGTCTTTCCAAAGCAGGTGTCCAGCTTGTTTGGAAGCGTGGCTCACTGCCCCTCTCTCCTCTGCCTTGGCATCACTCTCTCCCACTTTCCTCCTCCCTCCCCCGCTCCAACTTTCCCCACTGGCTCACCACCAGAGGAGAGATGTTGAGTCAATGGAAAAACAACATTCGCCAACATTAAAGGGAGACTGTTTAGAAAAGGAAGGCCCTGCTGAGGTGCAGAGGAAGCCTGTACATTAACACGGGCCACCTCTTATCTGGGGCAGCTGGGCCCAAGCTGCCTGTGCTGATTCCCCAGCTTTGCCAAGAGGCCTTCAGCAGAGGCTGCCTGCTTTTTGGGGGCGGGGGGCTGATTCTTACCCACAGGCATCACCAGCATTTTTAGAAACACAAAGACATCGATTTTCTCCCAGGAACTTAATGGGAGACCCCAGGCCAATAAGCAAAGTTTCGCAAAAGGCAGTGCTGTTCTAGGCCTCTGTCTCTGGACATGCCTCACCGTGAACCTGGCCCCTCTCATCTGCGGTCCTTTTGAGCACTCCCAAGCACGGGAAGGACTGGCCATTCTGACCCGAACGTGAATTAAGGGGAAGGACAAGCTAAAGTGACCCAAAGGAAAAGAAGAAAAAGGCATGTGGGTAGGTTCACCCTGGCTCTAAATTGCTTACCGTTAAGTCTTGAACCAGCTCCTGATGGGAAGATAAGGCAAATCTCTAATCAGTCAATAATTAACCGAAGCTCCATTAATGGTCCAGTCAACCAAAGCCTGCTGACACCTTCAGAACCCTGCTGGAGTGGCAGGGTTAGGTGGGACCTTTTGATAGAAAGATCTGTTTAGCCCACTGTTCACTCCACTCACAGGTCACCATACAAGGGGGAAAGTTATTCCTGTGTCTGCCAGTGAAACCTTTTCTTAGTTTAACTCCTTTGGATAACTTTCTGAAATTTCACTTTTAGAAATCTCAATATGTGTGTGTGTGTGTGTTGTGTTGTGTACAGAACAGCTTGGGGGTCCATTCAGTTCCAGGTCAGTTTGAATCAAATCCCAGCTGTGTTCTGATTGTTATTACATTATTCTTCCTAGAGGATCGTATTTTCTCTCCCCAGCCTTGCTCATCTAAGTCTGTAGTTTATTCTCAGTGTCTATAGATATTTCTGTTCCTTGTTTCTCAATGTTAGCTCCTCCTCAATTTGCAATCAAAGCAGAAACATGTTGTAATAAGCAACTACACATCCCTACCAAAGCATGCAGATAATTCTTGAATTTTAAAGAAGCAGGACTTTAAAAGACTAACACGGATTTGATTTTGGTACTTCTGGTGGATCCAGGTCTTTTTATTTCTTACAGAAGCCAAGTTTTAGGAAGGGTGAGTTTAGGTCTTACATTTTCTTTTAATGGAAATTGTTTTATTTTTTGTTTTTGCTTTACTTTGTTGTTCTTCTGTACAGCATTCAGTGTGCTACCATAAGCTTGTAGTCAATCTATTAGATGAGAAAAATCAGTGTATTAAGTGTAGTGTGAATTTTTCCTAACGTTAAGTTGTAAGTCATGATTGTGTGTCAATCAATGAACTTGGTTCCTAATTTAATCTGTTCAAGCCACTTGAAAAATGTGTTCTTTTAGACATGGGAGGAATAGGGTGTGGGAGTGTGGCTTGAAATGAATGCATCTCCATCACAGGAGAAAAACAATAAAAATGGCCTGTTTGCCTCCCAGGGTGTCAGTGGTTATTCCTGCATACAGAAGATGGTTCACTGAGCTACACTTCTATTGCCTCCCTGGCCTGGCCTCTGAAATCGTCTGCACAATTACTCTCCTCTCCTCATAGAACTTGGTAGCCTGGGTGCTCAGTTAATCTTGGGCTGCTCGGGGGAGTTGCCAATGGGTAGAAATTCCGCCAGTGATCCGTGACACCCTTTCCCACAAATATTAATTGAGTGACAATTCTTTTTCCCCCCAAATCATCCATCTGTCCTTTCTTAGGCAACCTTTGAGTTTCAAAAGAGTAGAAGGCAAGCTTTCTTTCTGGCACACATTTCACCTAAGAAGACAATCTATGAATTAGGCAATATAATCTACCGTAGCCTTGTAAAGAAATCTGAAAGATTCACCGGCCTGAAACAACACGTTAAATATAAAACAATTAAATTCAGCCTTCTTTTCCTTTGCCCATTAAAACTTCTCTTTCGGAAGGCAGCTGGTAAATGGCTAGACGCAATGTTGTTGTAATCATTTGGGGGATCGGGAGTAGGAAATGTAAGAGAGACACAGTGAGAAGTTTTAAAAAAAGTAGTCATTATTCAATTTGTAGGTAAACGAATCTAGGATCCAGTTTTCTTAGTTTTTATGCTAATTTTTGATTATTTTGAAACATCAAAATCATCTCACTGATAAGAATGCTGTTAAGTAAAGCAGAAGACATACATCAAGTTGTCTGTGTGGTGGTCCTGTTGCTTGGATATTAAAAGGAGATTTAAAAAAAATGGAACCGACATCTATTTTTCAGTAGGTCGAAAGGCACTCATAATTACACTAATAATTTTTGAGTATCATACTAATGATGATGGGAAAATGTAGACCTTGACAGTGGCATGTTTATTTACATTCACTATGAAAAAAAATGTTGTTTACCCCTCGAGAATTTCTTAAGGAAAAGAAAAATCAATCTTCATCAATGAGCAATGTTTTTCTCCCCAAGGCATATTGATTTGAACATTGACTTCACAATGGGTGAGTTATTTCCCTCAGACCCCCTCTTATGAATTGTTAGGTGACATGTCTCTTATGAGACAATAAACATGCTGTTTCTCGTATAGTGATCGCATCAGGGAGATCCCAACTTCTGAATTGTGGTTGGTTTGGAATATTTCAGCTTCTGTGGGTCTGGGTTAAATATTTCTGTGGGATATATTCCAAGTTGAAAAAGTGTTATCACTCATCTTTCTGCCCTTTTAAATGAGGTATAGTTTTGGGGGTTTTTTTGCGGTACGCGGGCCTCTCACCACCGTGGCCTCTCCCGTTGCGGAGCACAGGCTCCGGACGCGCAGGCCCAGCGGCCATGGCTCACGGGCCCAGCCGCTCCGCGGCATGTGGGATCTTCCCGGACCGGGGCACGAACCCGTGTCCCCTGCATCGGCAGGCGGACTCTCAACCACTGCGCCACCAGGGAAGCCCGAGGTATAGCTTTTTTGATGCTTGTGAAGGAGAATCTGGTGGCAGTGAATAATTCCCTTTTCTGTCTGCTCCTCCGCTGGGCATCCTCTCAGTTTATGACTCATGTGTAGTCATGTAATGTCTTCATGATTCCCTTTTCTCCTTTTATGTAACAGGACAATGTTTCTCATTTGAAAATGAACCAGATTTTCAATTTACCAGAGAAACCAGTATGTAAAGGAAAATGGTGGTAGGTGGGGAGGGAGGAAAGAATAGGAAATGTAGAATTCTTGTTAACGTGATGGTCGTTCTTCAATTTATCTGTTAGAATTTGTGTATATTGTGTTTTCTTAATGAGTTTCTTAAAAGGGCTTATTTTCCCACCCATTTATTCTTCAACAAATATTCATTCACACTCCTATCATGTGCCAAACACTGTGTTCAACGTTGGTTGAGCACAGGATAAAGAAGACCCATCAGAGGCATTCACAGTGGTTGGGAAGACATTAGGCAGGATAGTTATGAAAATACTTCAGGAGCCCTGAAGCTTTTCTTTATGGCAGTTTGGACTATCAAGGAAGCCTTCAGGGAGGAGGTGAGCGTAAGCAAGTAATGAATCAGACCAGGGCCTTAGGAGAGGAACGGGAGTGAGTTCATGTCTCTGGTACATGGTGAGAGAAATCTTAAGCAAGTTCCTGTACCTCTCTGGGCCTTAGTTTCCTTGTCAGCAAATTGGGGATAATAACAATATCTGACTTTTGAGATTACTGTGAAGATAAATGAGAATGCATGAAAAGGCCTCATCACTGAGCCTGCCACAAAGTAGACATGCAATAAGCGTGTGCTAGAAAGGTATGAAAAGAGTGACAGATTTTAGCATACTCTCTAAAGTTGATCTGACAAATATTTATACCATCTTAGTGCTGGGTCCTGGGCAGGAGCCCAGCAGTCTGTCAGGAGGCACCATGAGGGTGGAGTGAGGGGTAGAATGACGGGTAACTTGTGCAAGGCATGGAGGAGACACATTGCATCTGTGCCGGGGGAGCCTGAGGTGGCCTCTTACTGCTGGAGTACGGAACCCAGGGGAGGCCTGGCAGGACCAGGAGAGGCCTCATGGGGCAGCGCTGGCCTCAGAGCCGGAAGGACCCAGGCACACATGTTCATTTGGGGGTTCTCAGTTCCCTTTAAGTTTTCCATGAATGCACATTGCCTTTCTGTAGCTTGGTTATGTTCTCTTCAGGGACCGAGGCACCCATCTTTTTGCTGCTCCCACCCTCCCCGTACTGCCTGTTATAATGAGGAGCCTCTACTATATCCTTGATAAATATGGCCAGGTCTTCATACCGCCCTCTTCTCTGCATGCTGAAGTAGCTCAGCCATTTCGTACACCCAGGTGATTCCAGAATGCTCAGGCTACGACGCTCACTTCGGTGCTCAGTAGAGAGATTCCTGACTTGGGAATTGTGTTCATGTCACTGCCTAAAACTCTCTGTATTGCACAATAAAGTCCAAAATCCTGAGCGTGTCCTGCAAGACTTGGCATCATCTGGCTCCCGTCCACAGCTCCCACCTGATCTCCTGAAACTCTCCCCTTGGCTCCACGTCACTGGCCTTTTTCCTGTCATTTCAGCACCAGGAGCGCCTTTATACGTGTTGCTGCCTCTCTTTGAAAGGCCCTCCCTAACCCCTTCTCCAGACAAACTCCTCTCTTTACTTTATTAATTTACTGATTTTAGTTATTAAAAGTCCTTTGCTCAGGAAACGCCTCCCTCATTTCCTAATGATACATGCTCACAACACCTATAGTTTTCTTTTATTCTGCTTATCCTAATTGAAATGGAGTTATTTGAACATAAGCCTTATTTATCCAACACATATTCTTGGAGCCCTTAATGTGGCGTAGATGTTGGGGATACCATGCAGTAAGGCAGTCAAAGTGCCTGCCCACGGCACTTGTATTTTAATAAGTGAGGCAATGAATAAGAAACAAATATAGGTGTGATACAATGTTTGGTAGTGATAAATACTATGGGAAAAAGTGAAGCCGGGTAAGGGGACAGATAGAACTGAAGATAAGCTGGAGATGGTTAAGAAGGAAGGGCTTTTAGGCTGCTTCCATGTCCTGGCTATTGTAAATAGTGCTGCAGTGAACATTGGGGTGCATGTATCTTTTCGAAAGGAGTAGATAAAGACGATGTGGTACGTATATACAATGGAATATTACTGAGCCATAAAATAATGCCATTTGCAGCAACATGGATGGACCTAGAGACTGTCATGCTGAGTGAAGTAAGTCAGACAGAGAAAAACAAATATCCTATTATATCACTTATCTGTGGAATCTAAAAAAAGGGTACAAATGAATTTATATACAAAACAAATAGAGTTACAGATGTAGAAAACAACCTCATGGTCATCAGGGGGTAAGGGGGGTTAGGGATAAACTGGGAGATTGGGATTGTCACATACACATTACTATATATAAAAAGATAACTAATAAGGACCTATTGTATAGCACAGGGAACTCAATACTCTGTAATGGCCTACATGGGAAAAGAATCTAAAAAAGAGTGGATATATGTATATGTATAACAGATTCACTTTGCTGTACAGCAGAGACTAACACAACATTGTAAATCAACTAGGCTCCAATAAAAATTAAAAAAAAAAAAAAAAGAAGGAAGGGCATGTGATTGTCCTGTCCAGGGTAGGATTTCCAATACCCAACGCAGCACCCAGCATCTAGAAAGTATCTGACAAATGTTTGCTGAATGAGAATCATATTGGCTCAAGCAGACTCAAGGGGTGAAGGGTAGTGAAGAGGGCTAACTGGGTTCTATAGTTATGCATGTTTCCCCCCACGGTCCCTGAGTATGTCTGGGACAGTGTAGTCTGTGTTTTCACCCCATATCCAATATCTATGTCAAACCTAATTCCCTGTTCAAGTTGACTGTAGTCACACCTTTTGTGTTGTAGCTTTGCATACCTTCTTCTTAATTGCCCTGGGATAAATTGCAACTGGTTGGTGAATGAAATATTTATGCTTTGAAGAATTGGTGTTCTAATCAGTTTCTATTTAAACTGATAATCAACTCTTTTCAGTGAGGAGGAGAACTTTTTCTGTGATCTATGGGCTTCTAAATGACTAGTGATGTCAATCTGGGCCTGGCAGATTTCTACCATGACTTGGACAGACGAAGCACTCATGGTGTTGTGTTACTGCTCAGCTCGCTGGTACACTGGTTCCCACTGCAGTGATCTCATTATTGGCATTTTATTTTCAAAGTACCAAACCTTCCCCTTTTGCATTATGCCTCTGTGTGGCTCGGACTTGAGGCACTGTCTGCCACTTTTCTTTCAACCAAGATGAACTTCTTATAGAGTCGTCTAAAGATTAAGCATCTTCTGTTAGCTTTGTTTTGTTTTCATTTTGGTGGGTTGGGGAGAGAGAGAAATTCATGCTCTCATAATTATCTTCTTCAGTTTGAATGAAAGAACTTTTGCAGATCAATGTGGATTGAGATCCAGACAAATTGGGTCCATTCTCTAGACTTGGTTTAAAAAATTGAATAGCATAAAGGAAATGAGCAATAAGAATGGTTCCTTTCCTCATCTCTGGACCCTAGTGCATCTTTTCTTTTGTGCTATCACCTGGCTTCACTCCTCTCTGCCCCGGGGGGCCTTTTCTGGTTCTGCACTTCCATAGAAGTCCATTGCTTTGTTTGTACCACTCTTTGGACAAGAAATGCCAATCAAAATCCATACTCTAGGGGAATTCCCTGGCGGTCCAGTGGTTAGGACTCCGCACTTCCACTGCAGGAGGCACGGGTTAGATCCCTGGTCAGAGAAGTAAGATCCTGCATGCCGCGAGGCACAGTCAGAAAAAAAAAGAAAAAAGAAAAAATCCATACTCTAAGTTCATTTTGGTTCTAATTCATGCAATTTTGACTGTCCCACCCCCTTCTCTCTATGCATCACTGTTTATCTCCGTGACCAGATCCCCAACGCCCCAACAGAAAATCACATATTTTCTATCTAGCATTAACCAACTTCCTCAACTACCCCAGGCACTAATAATGAGGTCTTCAAATAGTTGCTGCTTGTGGGATCGGTTAAGAAAAAGACTGAAGAGCAATAGAATGTTTCCCCATTTTCACTCTGTTTCCTTCAGTCTTATCAATTTGTAATTGTATATTTATTTATCTTTTCACTTATTGACTGTCTCCCTTCCCATAAACATTGGGAAAGTATCTGCCTTGCTGGCCAAGGTATGCCCGATGCTGGCCAGAGTAAACATGTTCAGTGAATCTCTGTGGAGGGGAAGGAGCTTATTCAGGGTGGATTTCCACTCACCCTAAAGAAGTGAAATGAAAGCCAACTTTGGTGGTTTTTGTTTCACTGTGGGCAAATTCGTATGGACTGAGAAATTCAATTAAATGTATTCATCAATATTTGTCTCTGGGATAGAGTCATGAGACTAAGACCCAGAATTCTTGGTCCCCCCGCTTTTGTGGCGTTAAAAACCAACAACAACAACAAAAAACTTGGCGTATTACACCAACCAGATTTTTTTCTTTGTCTCAAAGAAGCCTCGGCTGAACACTAGATTCCTCACCCAGTGTAACAATCAAAAACTCAGAAAACCTCAGCTGCCTCAGATGATGTCACAAAACCCTTAAGAATGCTCACTGCTGAGTTGGGCACAGGTCCAGCAAACACAATTCTTTCTGCCAGTTATTCAGGGTCTTTGACAGATTAGGTGGTCTTTTTTTCTTCTTCTTCTTCTTCTTCTTTTTTTATTTCCATCCTCTTAAAAGGCAGTTCAGTTTACCTCTAAGCAAGACATTAGCTCTGGCTGCCCCAAATAACATTTTAATTGAAGTCTCAGTCCAAACAAATGCCCGGCCTCTTTATTAACCCCAACAGTGTAATTTTTCAACCTAAGACTGATTCAGGGGGGAAACTGTCTCACTTAAACTGCCATGCAACGGAACATGGCAGTTTTCCTCAATCAGTCTCTTTTCTGACCTTAATTTGAACCTTAATCTCTTTTGACCATGTTCTCTTTATTAGCTGCTCATGGCTGTGGCACAATACTAATTTTGCTGTTTTTAGACTATCAGTTTACAGAGGTATTTCACTCCCCCGTCTGCCCCCAAATGTATTCCAGATTTCATGGACCTTTTTGGGAAAGGGAAGGTAACACTTAACCTTTTTTTAGGTTTAGTAATTTAAATAGCTGCTTTGCAAAATGCTCTGTAGAATTTTAGACCGGCTATTTTTGAGGTACATTAAAGTTTAGGTACAAAAAATTATATACTTAATTGTCAGAAAAACCTAAAAAACCTTTTAAATAGTAACAAAAGAGTTTTCATCAATAGACAGGTCCACACTCATAAAATAACATGGAAAGTAAGGCTATTATCTTAATAATTTAGGCAAAACCAATATGTTTTTATTAGAAGCCTCTAATCTTTTGGGGGGACACCTGAATTATCCAGATAATTGCTTTCATTCCTTCCTTTTTTTATGCTTAGAAATAATCAATGACTAAAGACAGAGACAATCATTTTTTCCTTAATTATACCTTCCCATTTTTTGACATTGGTAAAATGATCCAAATTAAAAAGAAAAAAAAAATCCACCCTTTTCAGTAACAATGAAAAAAAAATGTGTTTCTCTATTTGGAGTCTACCTTAATATAACAGAACCATGTAGGTAGAAAAACAGTGCTTATGATCATGTGCTCAATTAGATTTATTATAGGTTTTTGTACTTCTTGACATTAGCATGAAAGCATATTGGTTATTATTCTTTCTAACCTAATTGAAGGCTTTGTGTCTAGTAACCCCTCTGTTCTTTCCTTAATACAATAGTTTGTTGATTGCAAAAAATTACATTTCTGTGACTTTAAAGTCCTAGAACGAGGACTGTCATTGAACATTGGAGATTCAGCCTGGTGTTTGGAGGGCAGGGACCATGTGCCCTCTGGGTGTGAGGAGGTAGGCAGCTGGGAACAATGGTCTGTCCCCTGCGGTGCTCTGTGGCAGTAGCAGCATGTTGGCACGATAAACTTCGCCTTCATTTCACTGGCTCGAACAATTAGTGGGATTGAATCAGAGTTCTCCTGGATCATAGTTTATTATATGTTATTAAATTCCATTATTCCAGAAGTTGCTGCTACAATTCTAAAACTTCCCGATGTCTCCCACAAAGTCCCCATCTCCACTCTCTGTGTATTTTTTTTTACGTTTATCTTCTGCTTCTCTGATAGCCAAGGTTTCTTTTTTCTTTTTCTTTCCCCTTGGTACTTATTTAAAGAGCTAAGAGCTAATTTGAAAATACGTCTTTGAAAGGGCAACAAAAATGAGATGTGAAAAAAATAGATGAAGATTCTTAATTAGTCCATTATTTGACATGCACGATTTAACATGGTATGCTTAGCATTGTGCATTCCCCAAAAGAACAAGGCTCTTTTTTTTTTTTTTATCCCAAACTTTAACTCCCTCTCATTCATTATATCCCTTCTTGTCACTTTCCATTAGCTGATCATGACATCCTTTGCTGGAAGGGCAAGCAAGCAGATTACTTCCAAACTGGTGTAAGTGACACTCAAAAGACTGGCCTAAAGGGGGTTCTGTGATAGCAGCAAGCTCTTCAGCCCCTGGAGTTGGAGAATGTCATTTCAATAATATGTTGGAGTCCATTGTCACATCATTTCTGTAGCAACTTGGCAACTTCCCAGAAGTGGCAGGAATGGGTCTTCTGCTGGAATTTGTGTGTGGATAGCATCTAATGATTTTATAGGTGCTACTTATTATAAATTATATAATAATTATTATTTATTTTGCCAACCCAAACCTATCTAGCATCTTGCATTTTACAGATGAGGAAACTGAGGACAAAAGAGATTAAATAAATTATCTGTAGCTGATAGTGGCAGAGCTAGGATTTTAATTGAGGTCTGGCAGACTCCAAGCTATGTCTCTTTCCATTAGAACAGGCTACACGCATCACACCAATGTCCAGGAAACTTCAGCATGTCTCCCTAAATCTAAAAGATAAAGAAATGATCAAAAGCATATTCATTCTAATGCAACTGAAAAATATCCCGTCACCAGGCACATCTAAACAGGGACAGGGAGTGACTGAATGAGTCAGGGATCAAACAAACATGGGTAGATTGTGTGAAGAAAAGAAGTGGAGAATCTGATGCTCTTCTCAGATTAGTCCTGAAGATGTGAACTTTCCCCAGCCCATCATCCCTGCCCCCCACAATCCCACAATCCCTCCCCTACTCCCAAATGTCCAACCTTTGGAATCGTATCCTCAGCCTTGGAAGGGGGTTGACCTGGGGAGAAATGAAAAGTTGCAGATGGAAGGTGTATCCCAGTCAGTCACAGACAGCAATGAACTCTGGTCTGACCAGCGCCAGGACTGACGCTGGCTGCCACTCAGACTATCACTCCAGCTTCTGAACTTGTGTGGTCTTCTGCACCCGAGAAAACCAAGTTTTCTTCATTAACCAAGTTTCAGCTTCTTTCCTTCCTTAAGCAACTTTTAGCTTCTTTCCCCAGTAATCCTTCAAAACATTTTGATTATAAAATAGAGAATATGGAAATAGAGAGCAAACATTAAATAAAAGTCCCCTATTATTCTACCATTAGGGGAACATGGATAGTCTCATGATATAGATCTTTCTAGTCTAGGCTATCCATTTATATGCTAGGCGGTAAAACAGGCTGGTTACAGGGATAGACTCTGAAATGAGACTACTCATCTTTAAATCTAGACGCTGCCATCAGCAGTGTCACCCAGCCTCTCTGGCCCCCAGTTTTCTCATATGTAAAATTTCTCCCTTACAGAGTTGTTGTGACAATGAGCTAATGCCTGTGAAGCAGCTGTCCCATGGGAATCACTTACTGCATTTTAGATACTGTTACATGTATGTTGGCCCCATGTTCTTGTGTTATTCGCTTTTTCTGACCGTGCTCCCATCTCCTCGAGTTCAAGCCTATAGATATCTTCATCCTCAGCCGTGATTCTGTCTCTTTTCAGTCCATTTGGTTTGAGCGGCTTCCCCCTCACACGGCATCCGTGATTTTTCCAGGTCTCAGTTACCGTCCATTTAACCATAACTCCTTAATAAGCATTGCCAACGTCCCATTTCACCTCCTGTCTGATGGACACATTTTTCCCTGGATGGCCTGCTTACCCAGCCTGGCACCATGGCAAAGCCTCGGCGGCCTTCCTTGTTCTCTTCCGTCTTGAACTCCTCGCACTGAGTGCAGGGAGAGGCAGTATCAGGAGCCTGTGATCACGAAGACAGCAGCAGCGCCCCCTCATGCCTTCGGGGCCTCGGGAATGTCAATGACAAACTAGACATGGGTAATACAACGGCAAGTTTGTTCGTTTAAACCATTTTAAATGTAAAAAAGGAAGTAATTATGAAGGGTTTAAAAAATCATTTTCATTTTAAAAACCATCTTTGTCGAATCCGTATTCTCAGAGGTCTTTGCAACATTGAGAAGGGAAAAAATATAAATATTTATTTTTTATATATACATGTTTCATATATTATATATATATATATGTGTATATATATATATATATTTTTAACTTGGAAGTATATACGATGTGAGAGTGGATGGCCAGCCACAGGAATGGGAGAAGAGGGAATTACATTTAATGAAGCTGGGACCTTTCACGAGGACCTTTCAGACTTAAAAAAAATGTTGATTTCACATGCCAAAGTCTTGAAAGAGCCTTGATGGCTCACGGCTTTGGTGTATTTTTCCAGATGGTAGATGCCATTTTGTGTCTTGCATAAACTGACTAAATTTGCTTGCTCTTTGTACTTATTTCAGAAGCAACCATTCTTTGCTTTCAATAGGACAGAAGAGCTCCTTGGCACTGGAACCCTCCTGGTCTGGGGAGGGAGGAATGGTTAAGGGACTGTTCTGAGGATACGCAGGCGTCATCCCAAACTTCCTACGTTCACTCTGAGGAAGGGGTTTGGGCCAGGGCTTTGAATTCTTGTTACCTACAGATGTTTCTGACTATGTGAGCAAATCACAGAAAGCAAGCTGTGCTGGAGAACTTCTGAAAGTTATTTTTCCAGTTTTCCCGTTGCTATCTCCATGGAGGACAAATAGGCTCGTTATGTTCTTATTTCAACTCCTCTACAGCCTGCTAACTACTAGTTGTATGATCCCTTAACTTAATTCCTTTGAGCTTCAGTTTTTGCAAAAAAAAAAAAAAAAAATTAAGATGCTAATAAAAATAATGCTTATCTCTTAAGATTTATTGTTAAGATTCCATGAATTAATCCATTCTTAAAGGATTAAGAACCGTGCCTGACATATGATAAGTGCTCAAGAAATGTTGATCAGTGTTGTTGTTATGATTACTTTCCATGGGAATTTTCACTTTTTTCCCATTTTCTGATTGACACTGCCCTACTCCCATCATCATTATGCTAACTCTTTGGGTCAATTTTACGGAAATAGGCTAGTAATAGAGTGGTTACACTACAGACTTTGCAGTCAAACAGGACCAAGTTGAAATTCTTGAAGTAACATTTCATAGCTATATCTTCTCAACAAGTGACAATTTCCTTAAGCCTCAGTTTCTTGATCTATAAAATAAGGATGATAATAACAGTACCTACCCCAGAACATTTTTGAGAGGCTTCAATGAGGCAATGCTTGCACAGTGTCTGGCAAGACTATACAGCATGCTATATACTGTCATTATTTTTGCTGCTCCAAATATGCTGGTAGGGCTCTTCTACCCAAAAGTGCTTCTAGAAACTTGTCAAGGCTCCAGGGCTCTTGCTTTATGTCAGCTGCCCCACCAGAAAAGAGGGCAAGCACAGAAATAGAAAGATGCTGTAAGGCCATGACTTGACCTGGACTCTTTGCCAAATCATGACACAGACTTGACAGTGTCGAGTATCGCTCAACATGGATTTCAATTCAAGTTAGAAAACTCACATCCTGAGCAGGCCAATCCCACCTCACTACACTGAGGATTATTCCAAAGGATAGGAACTATTGTGATAGGAGCAAAAGCCTATTCCTCTATCCTAAACCCCCCAGAAGAAAGCACAGAGTGACGTAGGGTTGTGAGGAAGAAAAAGTTACTTGTGCTGGTTACGTCTCAGGGAGGAATGTGGCATTTATACATTGTGGAATATTCAAATTTTGCACTTTCAAAAATGTATTTATTTCTTCCCTCAAACTGAAAATGTATAGAAGTTGCATCTGTGAGTGAAGGAAAACACTCTAAACACTATAATTGCGTCATTGAACAGTTGAAAACTGTCTAACTCACTTTTGCCCTTGATGTCTATGGGTCTCTATTAATAATTGAATAAAGAGAAAACAACTGAACCCTTGAAACGTTTACCCCAAAGCCAGTAGGAAACCTGAAAAAACTGAAGAACGTGGAACAAGGAAGTGTAAAAAACATCAACAATCTTGCAAATATTTTGTGTGCCCTCTTAGATTTGTTCTGACCTCTCTCTTCTGCTGCCTATGACTTCTAACAGTAAGGATAAAATGGGGTTGAGTTGGAAGGAAAAGGCACTGAGATGACTTCTTTTCTCAGTTCTGATAACAGTCCGTCTTTGTTCTTGATCTCACACATAGAAATTGCTACAATGATCACTAACAGTAAAATAAGAGAGGAGAGTAAGATCAAACAAGAGGCAAAAGAGAGAAAGTGCATGTCAAAGGAAAAAAGAAGAAGAGTTGGAAAGAATAAGAGGAAGCTATATTATTAAAATGGGGGAAAGAAATTATATAGCAGAAAGGAAAAGAAAAAAGAAAAGAACTTTATATTATTGTAACAAAGATGGCTAGCTGACCAATCAAGATTTATCCTCCCCTTTCACAATGCAGAGTCGTTTCTGGGAAGCAATTTTTCAGCCAGAGGCTACATTTCCCAGCCTATCTTGCATGGATGTGGGACTATGTGATGAGCTCTTATCAGTGCAATATGAGCTGAATTGAAGAGATAGTTGTCACTTTTGTTCTCAGTTAAGGTCATATGTAGTTTCTCTATTCTCTCTGTCTATCTCTCTCTGTCTCTCTCCTTCTCTCTGTCTCTCTCCATCCTCTGGCTGGATAATGCCAGGGAAATCTTAATGTCATCCATATACAGGAGATGTAGAGCCATTACATGGAAGGAATCTGATTCCTGACTCACTGTTTGAAGGAGAGCAGCCCAGGACAGCTGCCCAACCAGAAATATTCACATTAGACTTTTGGGGAGTGAGAAATACACTTTCATATGTTAAGTCACTGAGCTTTGGGGGATTGTTTGTTATACCAGTAAACATTTCTTACCTTGACTCGTATAGAAACTGATACCAGAAGGAAGCTCCAGAAGTAGTTACTTTTCCTTTTCCTCTTTGCTTAAAAACCAGTTAATCATTTTCTGATATCCTCTTTTTCTTCTTTTATGTTGTCAAAAGCAGCCAATAACAACCAGCACATGCTGTTTTTCACCTATAAGCACAAGAGTCGTGTGGTCAGATTCTCAAGTTACTAAAGGCAACAGTTTTGCCGAGTGTTTTTCCACTGCACGATATGGGTCTCCAGCCATCTAGCCTAATATATCTGCTTCTAGCAACTTGACCACAAAGTCAATGCCACACATTTTAGGATTTTGTTACAGGACACCACATCTTGTACCAAACAGAACAGTCAAGTTTAGTCAGAAAAATAGAAGCCTCTTGTGGAAGATATAAGGCAATGTGTTCACCAAACCATTTCTTCTCCCTGGACACAGAAGAAGATCATACTCCCCTCTCCACTGCAATTTAATTGGGGTGTCAGGACCAGTTCTCTGTAATGGAATGTCAGCAGGAGTCCTGTACCACTTTTGGTCCAGGGAGTTCAGAGTACCTGTGTGCTTTCTCTGTGCTCTCTCCTCCTCTTCCTCAGGAGACTTGGAGGTCATGTGTTCAGATAGTGTAGCTACAAGATAGGAGCCACTCAGCCTACATCCCGAAAAGGAAATAACATTTTTTCTTAATAATTCAATGTTGCTGTTATTCTTTATTTGGGGGGGGGGCTAGCAAAGATTTAAAAACAATTTTTAAAGTTTATACTCCATTTACAGTTATTACAAAATATTAGCTATATTGCCATTCTGTACAATACATCCTTGTAGACTATCCTATACCCAGCAGTTTGTGCCTCCCTCTCCCCTACCCCTATAATGCCCCTCCCCCTCCCCACTGGTAACCGCTAGTTTGTTCTCTATATCTGTGAGTCCGCTTCTTTTTTGTTATATTCACGAGCTTGTGATATAATACAGTATTTGCCTTTCTCTGTCTGACTTATTTCACTTAGCATAAGGCCCTCCAAGTCCATCCATGTTGCTGCAAATGGCAAAATTTCATTCGTTTCATGGCTGAGTAGTATTTCATTGTGTGTATACCACATCTTCTTTATCCATTCATCTGCTGATGGACACTTAGGTTGCTTCCATAGCTTGGCAAATGTAAATAATGCTTCTATGAACATTGGGGTGCATGTATTTTTTCAAATTACTGTTTTTGTTTTCTGGATGTATACCCAGGAATATTTTGCTGCACTATTCAGAGTTTGGAGGTTGTTACTGAAATACACCTTTCCCATTCTGACTAAAAATTGAAATATTCCCATCAGGAAGGTATTCAATGTAAGCAGTTAGAGGTTTACAGGATCATTGGGAGAGCTGGGGAATAAAGGTCAAGGGCGTTGTTACTAAATTTCAAAAAAAAAACCTAAATTTCAAAAAAAAAACCTCAAGTGAAGAAATCATGCCTTGGGTTCAAGATGGTGGAGTAGAAGGATGTGCGCTTACTCCCTCTTGTGAAAGCACCAGAATCACAACTAACTGCTGAACAGTCATTGACAGGAAGACACTGGAACACACCAAAAAAGATACCCCACATCCAAAGACAAAGAAGAAGCTGCAATGAGACTGTAAGAGGGGTACAATCACAATAAAATCAAATCCCATAACCACTGGAGAACAATTATACCACAGAAGTCCACCCACTGGAGTGAAGGTTCTGAGCCTCACATCAGGCTTCCAAACCTGGGGGTCCAGCAACGGGAGGAGGAATTCCCAGAGAATCAGACTTTGAAAGCTAGTGGAATTTGATTGCAAGACTTTGACAGGACTGGGGGAAAGAGAGACTCCACTCTTGGAGGGCACACACAAAATAGTGGGCACATTAGGACCCAGGAGGAAGGAGAAGTGATCCAATAGGTGACTGAACAAGACTTACCTGCTACTGGTGGAGGGTCTCCTGTTGTGGGGGGGGCGGCGGTGGCGAGCTGTGTCTCACAACAGGGACAAGGACACTGGCAGCAGACATGGGAAGTACTCCTTGGTGTGAGCCCTCCCAGAGTCCGCCATTAGCCCAACCAAAGAGCCTTTGGGCTCCAGTCTTGGGTCGCCTCAGGCCAAACAACCAACAGGGAGGGAACACAGCCCCACCCATCAGCAGACAAGCAGATTAAACAGATTAAAGTTTTACTGAGCTCTGCCCCCTAGAGCAACACCCAGCTCTACGCACAACCAATCCCTCCCATCAGGAAACTTACACAAGCCTCTTAGATAGCCTCATCCACCAGAGGGCAGACAGCAGAAGCAAGAAGAATTACAATACTGAAGCCTGTGGAACAAAACCCACATTCACAGAAAGATAAACAAAATGAAAAGGCAGAGGACTATGTATCAGATGAAGGAAAAGATAAAATCCCAGAAAAATAGCTAAATGAAGTGGAGATAGGCAACCTTCCAGAAAAAGAACTCAGAATAATGATAGTGAATATGATCCAGGACCTCGGAAAAAGAATGGAGGCAAAGATCAAGAAGATGCAAGAAATGTTTAACAAAAACCTAGAAGAATTAAAGAACAAACACCTAGAAGAATTAAAGAACAAACAAACAGAGATGAACAATACAATAATACAATAACTGAAGTGAAAAATACACTAGAAGGAATCAATAGCAGAATAACTGAGGCAGAAGAATGGATAAGTGACCTGGAAGACAGAATGGTGGAATTCACTGCTGCAGAACAGAATAAAGAAAACAGAATGAAACTAAATGAACATAGCCTAAGAGAACTCTGGGACAACATTAAACGCACCAACATTCGCATTATAGGGGTTCCAGAAGGAAAAGTGAGAGAGAAAGGACCTGAGAAAATAGTTGAAGAGATTACAGTCGAAACCTTCCCTAACATGGGAAAGGAAAGAACCACCCAAGTCCAGGAAGCACAGAGAGTCCCAGGCAGGATAAACCCAAGGAGAAACACTCCAAGACACACAGTGATCAAATTGACAAAAATAAAAGACAAAGAAAAATGAAAAGCAACGAGGGAAAAACGACAAATAACATACAAGGGAACTCCCATAAACTTAACAGCTGATTTCTCAGCAGAAACTCTACAAGCCAAAAGAGAGTGACACAATATAGTTACAGTGATGAAAGGGAAGAGCCTACAACCAAGCTTACTCTACCTAGCAAGGATCTCATTCAGATTTGATGGAGAAATCAAAAGCTTTACAGATAAGCAAAAGCTCAGAGAACTCAGCACCACCAAACCAGCTGTACAACAAATGCTAAAGGAACTTCTCTAAGCGGGAAACACAAGAGAAGAAAAGGACCTACAAAAACAAACCCCAAACAATTAAGAAAGTGGTAATGGGAACTTACATATTGATAATCACCTTAAATGTGAATGGATTTAGTGCTCCAACCAAAAGACACAGGCTTGCTGAATGGATTCAAAAACAAGGCCCATATATATGCTGTCTACAAGAGACCCACTTCAGACCTAGGGACATATACAGACTGAAAGTGAGGGGATGGAAAAAGATATTCCATGCAAATGGAAATCAAAAGAAAGCTGGAGTAGCAATACTCATATCAGATAAAATAGACTTTAAAATAGAGAATGTTACAAGAGACAAGGAAGGACACTACATAATGATCAAGGGATCAATCCAAGAAGAAGATATAACGATTATAAATATATAGGCACCCAACATAGAAGCACCTCAATACATAAGGCAACTGCTAACAGCTCTAAAAGAGGAAATCGACAGCAACACAATAATAGTGGGGGACTTTAACATCTCACTTAGACCAATGGACACATCATCCAGACAGAAAATTAATAAGGAGACACAAGCTTTAAATGACACAGTACACCAGATAGATTTAATTGACGTTTATAGGACATTCCACCCCAAAACAGAAGATTACACTTACTTCTCAAGTGCACATGGGACATTCTCCAGGATAGATCACAGCTTGGGTCACAAATCATGCCTCAGTAAATTTGAGAAAATTGAAATGATATCAAGCATCTTTTCCAACCACAATTCTATGAAATTAGAAATAAATTACAGAGAAAAAAGGTAAAAAACATAAACACATGGAGGCTAAACCATATGTTACTAAATAACCAAGGGGTCACTGAAGAAATCAAAGAGGAAATCAAAAAATACCTAGAGACAAATGACAACGAAAACACGACGATCCAAAACCTATGGGATGCAGCAAAAGCCGTTCTAAGAGGGAAATTTATGGCAATACAAGCCTACCTCAAGAAACAAGAAAAATCTCAAATAAACAATCTAACCTTACACCTAAAAGGAACTAGAGAAAGAAGAACAAACAAAACCCAAAGTTAGAAGGAAAGAAATCATAAAGATCAGAGCAGAAATAAATGAAATAAAAACAAAGAAAACAATAGCAAAGATCAATAACACTAAAAGCTGGCTCTTTAAGAAGATAAAATTTATAAACCTTTAGCCAGACTCATCAAAAAAAAAAAAAAAAGAGGGAGAGGACTCAAATCAATAAAATTAGAAATGAAAAAGGAGAAGTTACAACGGACACCATAGAAATACAAAGCATCCTAAGACCTAAATGCCCATCGACAGATGATGGATAAAAAAGTTGTGGTACATATATACAATGGAATATTACTCAGCCATAAAAAGGAACGAAACTGGGTCATTTGTAGAGACGTGGATGTACTCAGAGACTGTCATAAAGAGTGAAGTAAGTCAGAAAGAGAAAAATAAATATCGTATATTAATGCATATATACGGAATCTAGAAAAATGGTACAGATGAACCAGTTTGCAAGGCAGAAGTAGAGACACAGATGTAGAAAACAAATGTATGGACACCAAGGGGGGAAAGTGGCGTGGGGGGGGTGTGGTGTGATGAACTGGGAGATTGGGATTGACATGTACACACTAATATGTATAAAATAGATAACTAATAAGAACCTGCTGTATAAAAATAAATAAATTAAATTAAATAAAAAAAAATCACCACGAAGCCAAGTTGATGCTGATGATCTCAGTTGCCTACAGCACTGAAAGGGGTGATTCTTGGGAGGATGCTCAGGAACCGGCACAAAGCCCCAGGTCCTCTGTCTGCCAGTGCCCACACACCTGCTTGTAGCTACTGATAGAGAAAATGGGTTTTTACTTCTACCTTCTGGTGATTGCATCTCTCAATGCCAGGTTAGACCAAGAACCCTACTGGCAAGGGAGGCTGGGAAATGTAGTTTCCAAGCTTTCCACCCTTTTGGTACAGAGGGACACTTAGAAGGACGAAGATGGTACTTACAGAGTCTCAATAAAAAATTTCTGGTACAAGTGCTCCTTGTTTTTCCCATAAGATATTCAGATGTTCGTTACTCCACAACCCATTTTCTCTTGAAAGCTCCCTGAAGGCAGATCTTAATCCATTCTCTAACCCCAGTGCCAGACAAAACCATAAAATAAATTGTTTTCAGTTGATTTGAATGGAATGAGAACAGGATCAATAGCAAAGAAGAAAGTTGTCTCCCTGTGTTGAAGTTAGATTTCAAGGTCTCCTGCTCATAGAATCTGAAAATTTCCCCTAATGACTGCCCTAGATTCTGCCCCAGCTTAAGCCATTTTCCTTCCTAGCCTGCTCAGAGTGAACATGAAGAGCTGTTTGCTCATCAAGTGACCTTAAGCTTGAATTCTGGGACCTGTCTGCACAGCCAAAAGGAGGGGGATTTGACAATAGTCTGGTTTATTGGATCCATGGAGACTGTTAATTACATATTTTTTGCTTTAAACTGCATTATCAAGTTGGTCGTGTAGAGTTAGTCAAAGTACTTCTATATTTTATTCATATAGAAATATGAAGGTTCCAAACACGACCTTCATGCTCTGGCAGAGTTGGGATCTCTTTGGGAATGTGGAGTTTATGAGTTCACCTTGGGGCAGGGTTTGGAGTATTCTAATTGAAAAGGAGATGGAGTGGATTTGGGTGTTAGGAAGAACCTGTTCAGCCACAAGAAAAGGATACTCAGGAAAGAGAGGACCAGACCCTGGTGTGATTTCATCTGAAAAGGCACAGAGTTCACAGACAAAAATAAATAAATAAATTTATTTTAAAAAAGAGAAAAAGAGAAAAAAAAAAAAGCTCTGTGGAAGATTAAAGACATCCTCTTGATATTTATTTTCCTCACCAAAAAAGGGTAAGACTATTGTACCTATAGTAAAAATAATGGTAGAATGACTCAGACTTACTTACAATCATCAAAGAAATGAAAGATATGGATCATGTCACTAATTAATCTTTTTATCATTATCAAGTGGTGACTGTATCCAGCTGAAGAGTGCTGTGTGCATAATAGCACAATTATGGGGGATGTGATGATGTAACAGCTGCTAGTGCCCAGGATTTAGCCTCTCTTTTCCATTCCCACCCACCCTGATCTCTGGCTATATTTAGTTGTTTTACACAGTGTACCTGGACCAAAATCTGTTTTACAAAATTAAAAGAATAGAGAAAAGATTCAGAGTCTTCATAGAAAAATCAGGCCTCACAATGTGTATCTCCCTTGGTTACCCATGTTCCTTCTTGGTTAATGTATTTTCTCCTACATTGCACCTAGAATCATGGCTGAAATACAATCATGAGTTTACTTTGTGTAAAGGGAAGTAGGGCATTGAGCAATCATCTAATGAATACAGTCAAGATGGTTAGTGAATCTGGAAAATTCCACTCTCAAAAAAATTACTTTCTCTATTCTGTAGCAGATTTCCTCTTGGCCTTAATTATCCAGAGAGTTGTCCAATTTTCTGATAGTCTTTACTGCTGTTGACATCACCTTAAAAATTTATTTAATGGCTTTTACTGGGTTCATTTGGGAACCCTTTATTCTTAGTGACTTCTTTTATCAATTAATTTATTTATTCAATAAACACTGAACACTGTTCCAGTTATCTACTGCTGTGTAATAAGCTACCCTAAAACCTAGTGACTTAGTGCAATAATTTAGTATCATCACACATAGTTTTTGATGTTGATGGGCTCAGCTGGGCAGTTCTTTCTTAAGTCCCTCATACAGTTGTAGTCAGATGGTGGCTGAGGCTACAGCTACCTAAAGATTCCTTCACTCTGTGCCTATCATTGTGCCCTTCAGGAGTCTCTCTGTCTGTCTACGTGACTAGCTTGGGCATCCTCAGAGCTTGTTGGTCTTTTGGTAATCAACCTTCTTACCTTGTGACCAGCTTTCTCCAGCATGAGTGTTCTAAGAAAGTCCAAGGAGAAGTTGCAAAACGTCTTCCAACCTAGACTTACAAGTCATGCAGATCACTTCTCTCTTCTGCTTGTTAAAGCAGTTTCCAGCCAACCCAGACTCCAGGACCTGGAGGGGTAGATTCCACCTCAGAGTAGTGGAGTGACTTATGCCTTGTAAGATGATGGTGGTCATCTTAATGCCAAGCTACCACAGGCGCCTGCTATCTGACAGGCCCTATGGTGGATGCTGGGGAAAAGTGTTGAATAAATGAGACACTGCTTCTGCTCTTATGGAGGTGAAAATCTAGCTTAATTAATTTTAGTGTGATGTGATGGTCTTTATAATCAATTGCTGAACAGTGAATCTCAAAATCAAGTATATTTGTTTATGAAACTGGCAAAACAGCTATTGTGATCCTTTGTGGTCTGGTCATTTTGACTTTCTCAGTAACCCAACTGAATGAAATTTGTGGTTATCTAATCTATAACTTGATAACCAACTTGATGAGCTGATTCATCCCTGTAGTTTTAAAAACATGGCCGGAGCAAAACTGGGAAATTCATCTGTGGCTTAACATGTTTAGTTCCTGCTGGGCGTGGAGGCTGAAAGTAGCTTTTTTTTTTTTTTTTTCTTCGGTACGTGGGCCTCTCACCATTGTGGAGCACAGGCTCCGGACGCGCAGGCTCAGCGGCCATGGCTCACGGGCCCAGCCGCTCCGCGGCATGTGGGATCTTCCCGGACCGGGGCACGAACCCGTGTCCCCTGCATCGGCAGGCAGACTCTCAACCACTGCGCCACCAGGGAAGCCCTGTGAAACTAGCTTTTTAAACTCATAATAGGGAATATAAGAGAAGCTGAGAAGTCAGGTTTTGCTCCTGATGAGCTTCTATTCTTTTGAGCAGTTCTGATCTAGTGCAGCTGGGGCAACTGGTGACAATGACAAAGCAAGAGGGGAACCCAAGACAACACCTGCTAAACTAGACAGGAAGATCTTTCAGTTTCCCTCCTGAGAATTATCTTTTGGGGAGAAGTAATGGACTATTTGCCTTCGTTTTCTTCTCTCTCATGCCATTAAAGGAAGGTGATCTAGGTTTGTTAAGTAAAAGGAGATTTCAGGACAGGAATGTTGACAGAAGAATCAGTGCTGTTCAGCAATTCTCAGATCTTATTGTTTTTGGCACAGTTTGTGTCCATTCAGTGTAACAGCTATGAGGGGCCGGGGGAGGGGGCTCATGATGACACAAGAGATACCTTGACATTTCAGAGACAAAGGTCAAAGCCTGAAAAAGTCCAAGAACACACAGAATTCCTGTGCACACTTGTCAAGTTCCCTGTCATGAAACTAGTATCATACTGGGCCTTCTTAGGTTATGTCTGTATACTATGTTAACTCACAGAGCATGAATAGACATCCTAGGGGATATTTTAAGTAAAACAAAAACAATAATATGTACTTGGCCTTAATGACAAGACTGGTTCAAGCAAAACTAAATTTTGGCTTGTCATATAGTGACTCTCCTGTATCAATCCATTCACTTTAACTTCATAGTTTATCCTTCATCGATATGCATACTTTTCTCACACTAGCGAATCTTGTGTCCCTTGGGTATCATTTGCTAAATTAAATTTCTTTCCATTTCTCATGCCAAATTATTTATCTATCTGAAATGCCTGTATCTACTTTATCTGGAAATTCATGATAGATGTTAATTATAACCTATTCTTCATTCGGCCAGAACATACTTATTTGATGTGTTTTGCGGTAGGTTGTTATTTTGTGCCTGCTGATAGATATATCACTTTATAAATTTTCATAGGCATCTAATTTGCCCAGTTATAGTTGGTAAACTGGCAGGGGCTTCTCTATTCATATATATATATATATATATATATATATATATATATATATACACATACATACACACATTATATGGGTAGTATGTGTATATATACATACATACACAGGAGACATCTCTCAACAGCTTATTGATATGCTCTATGCTCCACTTTCTTTTTGTTTTTATTGGTTAATATCAAGTAGATTATTTTATAATTACCTGATGAATTGGATCAATACATATTATAATGGATTATTCAGATTTTTAAAGCACCTTAACTTCATAAAGGTGAAAGTAATCTAGATTATTGGTCATCTTTTCCTCTGAGAAAATTCTTTTCATAAATCCATGACAAGCATAAGTGCTTGAACTATGCAAGTACTTGTGATTGATTATTTGGGGCAAAAAATTTTTTTTTCTAGAATTATTGAAGTCTTAATTCTCAACTTGAGGCTACCAAGACTTTGAATTTCCATGTTGGCCTTGTGGGAGTTTATCAGGTTTTGTTTTATTGGTTGTGAGGTAGTCACAAGCATGGCTTGGAGTACTCAATCTCTTTCTTTATAAGGCCTGAATATTCCTCCCACTCAGACTCCCTAAATGAACCTAAATTTAAGTAGAAACTTGAGGTTGGCCTCAGGAAAAATCTCCTAACCATCATGTCACCCCTACTCTTCTCTTTTCTAACTGATCTGATGTCCCTAAAACCTTTTATATACAAAGTTTTGTGCTGCTGCTGCCTGTTTGCTAGATAAGGGACATCCCAACTTGTCTGATTTCAGGGCCACTAGAAAACATCATGAATTACTTCTATGTTCCTGATATTACATTAACTGGGAATAAAGCTTTCGTCTCATAATGAGGCATATACTTAGGGTATAAATCCTGTTGGAAGTATTAATATAATATTGGGTCCTTATTCATATAAAATGATAATGACTAGCAGATATTTTCTTGAAAACAACTTTTGATTAGGGCAAGGTATTTATTGAGTTTGGGACAACGGTATGTCACTGTATTCTTAAAGCAGTGGGTTCAGAAGTAGGATATCCATACCCTATGTAGAATCCCAAATAATCCATTGGAGTGCAGAAAGAAGATATTAAATCTTCTATTTATTTTAATTTTAAATTTCATCTTGAAATTTGATGTGTATATTTTTCGAGGCACACAATACAGAAATACATATGTAACTTACAAGTAAAATACACAGATTGGATATGCCTCAAAAATTTTTTGATAGAGGGATATGTTCTAAAAAGTTAGAAACCATTGCTTACAAAGAATGAATGTGGATAAGGTCTTCACAGTGCTACATGGAGTAACAGGAAATAGTTGCAGAACAAGTGTTTGCAACCTCAGAATTCTGACTCCAGTTATTACTGATTTCAGTTAATTGATCAATAGGTAGTTTACTAATTCTCAACCTGACGCAGGACAGTCCCTTTTAAGATGTTGAGAAATTGCTCAACTTTAGGATGTTGACCGAAGAAAGTAGATTTTAATCATGTTTTTTGTTTTTTTCATTTTGTTTTCTCAAGGGTCCCATGGGAACAGAAAGTTTTGAGGGTGTTTACTGTTTGTGCAAATGACTGGTTGGGTAAAGAAGTCCAAAGTTTATTATCTGCAGAACAAATAAAGCCTGGGCAAAGGTAGCTGAAATGAATGTCTCCCACCTTGTCCCTTCAGCCTGTCTAAGGGGGTGTTTGCGCCAGTGGTTGCGTAACTGAGAAACTAATCTATGCAAGTCAAATGGAGAGGAGGTGGGTTTTAGACTCCTACCGGTTAAAAATAGTCACTGACTTCTATTCTTCTTGGTCTGATAGGCAGTTGATGATGGTGCCTATACAAAAATCATTTAAAAAATCTATTTGTGGATAAGTTATTTCTAACTCTCCAGGTATTACTTGTCAGACAGCATCTGGGTGACTGAATTAGAATTGTTTTCTCCTTCTCCAAAGGTAGATACAACATAGTGCCAGGCAAATACTAAAATAAGTTTGCTAAGTCAAGGCTCATTTGGACTTTCGTTGGTGGTGGTGATTAATGACATCAAGGTTAACTGGATTGTTCTTGTGATTACTCCATAGTAATTACTGACAGGTATTCAGAATGGACAAATATATAGTGTGAAGCTCAACTGTCTTTTAGAAGATAACATCCTATGCATAAATGTTGATGAGAAAGAAGTGGAATGTGATTGAGTGGTTGAGCTTAAGAACTTATTAATGGGAACAAAAATGCTTTAGGTCTCAGATATCCTTACTGACCAAATACTTACTTAATCATTCTCATTTTTTGGACTCCTTGTTGTTTTTGTTGGAACTTGATGTTTATAAATCCAGTTAAAGAGGCATTTTATATAGTACAGCCATGAAGTGTGATAATAAATGAGCCAGAAGCCAATTAGAAGTTAGGTAAATTAAAGAGTTGACCTTTCATTTTAAATTAGGTAGTACAGAGTTTTATAAACTTTTTCCAAATACATTTATCATCCAAAGACTTTTTTTCTCAAATAAATATTTAAGAAAGGGTTTAAACATTAAGACAAAGCAGTCAGAGTGAGACTGCCTAATTTTTGGATGGTTGAAAAAAATTCTAGTAGGACTGATAATGTGTTGTGGGAAATCCACATAGAATTGCCTCTGTCCGTGTGAGTATGTATGAATATACAAAGTAATAACTAAAACTAGTTAGTTGTCCAGATTATCCAAATAACCATAACATTTACTGGCCCCTGATGGCGCAGTGGTTGAGGGTCCGCCTGCCGATGCAGGGGACACGGGTTCGTACCCCGGTCCGGGAAGATCCCACATGCCGCGGGGCGGCTGGGCCCGTGAGCCATGGCCGCTGAGCCTGCGCGTCCGGAGCCTGTGCTCCGCAACGGGAGAGGCCACAGCAGTGAGAGGCCCGCGTACCACAAAAAAAAAAAAAAGTCTTCAATTTTCCAATATGGAAAAGCAAATTCCCATTTCTAAAGCCTAAACCCTGCTGTGACCTTGGTTTGGAATTTCACTTATGACCAACTATTCAAGTGGAAAAAAACTAAATACAGTATAAATCCAGATATTTGGAAGTACAAAAGACTGTGAGACACTGAACTGAGTTGTAAAATGGGTGTGTAGATTCTGAACTCTTTCAAAGCCCAGAGTAGACAGTTATCTTTCTGAGTCTGTAAACTTGTAGTTTTTCCTGAAAATAATGACCTTTGGAGGGTCCACCAAGCTCTAGCACTCTGTCAGCCGCCCATCAAGGGCTTACAACATTGAGCGTGTGAATCATCTGTCCTGCCTTTAGAAGGAGCTCCCTTCTGAGGAAGGTTGGTGACTGTGGGAACATGTGAATGTTGAGAGAGAAAGTGAGCTGCACGGTAAAGATGATGGAACAGTTCGCGAGTCAAAAATAGCCTTGGAAACTTGCAGCGCCTATTAGATCAGCCAATGAATAATCATAAAAACAATAGCTCTCTACCCGGGGACATTAAGGCATTTGGTGAAGAAGATGACAGAATGGAAGAGAAAACGAGAGAGACGGAAGGGGAGAGCCAGAGCGAGGCGCACATGAGGCGCATGGCTGACGGGCTGCAACTCAGAGGGCCTGGTTTTCCAGTCTGGCACTGGGCTTGATGAGTCTGTTTATTCAGCTACAGTATCAGACGTTCCCTTTTCCTGCCCGAAGAAGTCCCCTTTGAAGAACTGCTCTGCTGGGGAGTAGTTTCCCCTTGGACGGGCTACTCCTGTTAGCAGACCTAAAGGAAAAGCACTGGAAAGGCCACAAAAATGTTCTTTAAAGCGATATTCCAGCGCCACGTGAGGGGAGGATGAAATAGCAGTAAAAGATGTATTTCCTGGTTGAGGTATTTTTTTCCTCTCTCAAGTGAGTTTAGCGCTGAACAAAGGTGTCACATGAATGCGACAGGGGTCAGATGTTCTTGGGGGCCCTCGTGGTCTGTGTGGTCAGGTGGAGGCTGGGGGTAGGAGAGCAGGGGCATTTCAAGCTTCTGTAGGCTTGGAGTGAGGAAAGCACACCTGCAAGAGGCAGAGAGAATTCAATAGGACCAGCATTCTACTCCTGCAAGTCTTTATCGGCAAAGTAATCAATGGTGGTGACTTATCAGAGGACCAGCCTATGCCTTCAAAGCAAAGTGGCAGAGAGAACTTGAGTGACTTGAGGGGACAAGGTTCATAATCAAATTGGATAATTCAGGAGTTGACATTTTTAACTTTGGGGTTTTCATATTAATTTCTTATATTTCAGTAACACTTTTTACTTTTCAAAGAAGCTTTTCATCTAGCCCTCATGTTAATCCTTTGAAGTAGCTAGGGTAGATGGCAGTCTCCTCAATTTTCCTCTTTGGAAAAGGATGGGGCCAAAGAGAGATGGTTCCCTAGCTCATTACTGACAGGGGCAGAATGACAACCCAGGTCTCTTGACTCCTGGACCAGGTCTCTTTTCTCTGTGTTCTTGGGACCTGTACAAAGTAATGATGGGAGTTTCAGAAAAAAGGAAGGTGACATTCTCCATCTCCTCCCAGGCACATACAAAGTTACTGTGACTTTGAAGCCACTGCTTTGCTGTGTCCAAACACTCTCTCCGGGACTGGCCTTAGGGAGGAGATTCAAAGTGAAACCTTCAGAGGGGAAGTCTCGTATTCCAGTCACTGTGACTGCCCATGTCTCTGGTGGGTTTGTTCAATCTTTACCTGCGCCACATAAAACAGGAGTTCTCCAGAATGAAAAGGGTTCTTTGTTCCATCTCTGAGATGAACACTTTGAGTAAGAGATGCCACTTCACGGTGAGGCCTGGCTTTCCAGGAAAGGGGATGGGACCCACACTCTCTCCATGACTCCTGTCAGAGACTCTGTGACTCATGGGGACTCTCAGAGTCTAGGAGCGAGGTTCATGCAGTGCATACTTGAGGACTAAGAGAGAACCAGAATTTTCTTCTGGGGAATACAGATTTGTCTGTCAGGGCTCCAGAGAGAAACTAGAAGAGGTCTTATGTACGAGCTGCCTTTTCTGCTTTGATATACACAGGCTTGTATTTTAATTATTTCTGGATGTTTGTCTTCTTTCTACATGGAGAGCTGAAGTTGCTCGACATTGAGCCATATCTTGTAATTATTTGTATCCTCTAAGGCTTCCTAGTGCTTAAAATATCTGATGGATGAATGGGAATCCGTTTTCAGTCAACTCCTTATCCCACTGTCTCTCAGCCTATAGTTTGAATCAGAATCATCTGGGAAACAAGCCTATGTACTTTGAAATAAGTCCTGAGATGAATCTCATGTGAACCAAAGTTTGAGAATTATTGCTTTATCCTTTTTCTCCTTGGCTTTGAGAGTTCTTGGTGACTTTGAACAATTCTATAAACACAAACATGATCTCAGATTTGCGTCGTGCTTTCTGATGTGCAAAGTTTACTTCTCATGTCTGTCTCGTTCAATCCTAATGTAATGGAGCTACGTTAATAACAGATCTATGACGTGGGTTCTTTTGCCACTCAGTCTACAGACAAGGAGACAGAGGAGTGACAGTCTTTTTTTTTTTTTATAAATTTATTTATTTTTGGCTGCGTTGTGTCTTAGCTGCTGCATGCGGGCTCTCTTTAGTTGCGGCGAACGGGGGTTACTCTTCCTTGCAGTGTGCAGGCTTATCATTGTGGTGGCTTCTCTTGTTGCAGAGCTCGGGCTCTGGGCGTGCGGGCTCAGTAGTTGTGGTTCACGGGCTCAGTAGTTGTGGCTCTCAGGCTCCAGTGTGCAGGCTCAGTAGTTGTGGCGCATGGGCTTAGTTGCTCCGCGGCATGTGGGATCTTCCCGGAGCAGGGCTCGAACCTGTGTCCCCTGCATTGGCAGGCAGATTCTTAACCACTGAGCCACCAGGGAAGCCCCAGGAGTCTTTGGCTCGCATAGTCAATCTGTGGCAGAGCCTGCATTCATCCTAAGTCTCCTGATTCCAGGTGCTGTGCTCTTTATCCCACAACCCCTGAAGTTCTGTACCTTTGCGGTCATTGCTGTTATTTGTGTGGAGGATGTTATTCTTGATACGGCTTGCTGTCCACACAGCTGGGGACAGTTACCATGACACAGATGTGAAGCCAGAGGAAGCAACACAGTCTGTGCTCCTAATGAAGTCTGTAGAAGGATAAGTGTCAAAGACTAATAATGACCTGTCCTTTCATGCAAATATTAGAGTACAGTATTTTTGTTCATTGTCATATTGGAAAAGCAGAGCTGGGTACCTGGTGAGAGGTAAGGTGTCCTTTCAGAGAAGGACAGTCTGTGTGTTTGGTGACCTGAGAACCATCTGACAGGTGAACTGTGCTCTCCTAACTTCATTTTACTGGGAACAGAGAAGGAAAGGGAAGCAGATTAAGCCCCTAGAATTTGCTGTGTGACCTGAAGTCCTAGGGATGACCGGGCCAGCCCTGTTCAGTTTGGCCGTGTTAGAAGTCTGGAACGTTTGCAGCTAGGGAGGGTCAAACAAGATGCCTGAGGAAGGAGTCTGGACATGGAGAACACTGTGAAGGAGGGTGGTTTTCCTCTCGCTTAACTGAAAATGTCCAGAATGCTCCAAAGTCCACTTGACACTCAAGGGAACATGTAGTCACACTTGCATAAGCAATTTAGTGGTTGCTAGAATATTCTAAACAGAACTTTCTGGATGGTTGTTTACTCTTTGATTAGTTGCAATATACAGACAGCCATCAGAAACAGAGACTTGTCAACTGAAAGAAGAGGTGGGCCTGAAACTTCTGCTTATCCCCAATTTTCTTCCACCCAGCTGGGAAAGAAGTGCTTCTTTCATCATTGAGTAATAGATGATTGATATGACTGTACTCTGGTTAGAAAAGGTTTCATTTTACTTGTGCAGGGTACATGGAATTAGTTAAGGACTGCACAGGAAAAGAAGTGATGGACTATTGTTCACATTAAATTATAATGACAGCCTTCCTAACCACTGTGTATTTATTATGTAAGAAAAGAAAATGTCTGGTAAAATTCTGTATAGGTTAATAACACCTTCATAATATACTCCTTCTTTTCTATTGACTTGAATAGCCCTCCTACTGACTTTTAATGGATTATTAGAGTTAATTACATCAATTGCAATATAATTGATTCTTAAATACTATGTAGAAACCTCATACAATTATGGAAAAACAAAAGTTATCTAGACATCTCAGATCAAAAAAGATTTGGAATTCCTGCACATTTAATTTCTGATAATCACTAGTCAGTTTGGACATTAAGATTGCATGGTGTCCTGTTTTCTCTTTGCTAGGTTTTGACAGAATTGATAGTTTTACAACATTTAACTCAATACGCATGGAAATATAAGATTAAAGCTGTGAATGCCATTTTTTTTTTCTAAATAAAGATCACTTCATGGCTTAAAAGCTGAAATGTGTTACCTGCCTAACATTGACAGAAACAAACTCAAGGGAAAATCAAAAGTGGATTTGATGTTGAGTTTTAGAAATCTCTTCTCCACAGGTGTAAAGATTCCTGTGGGTCTTAGGGTTTGTTACCTGAGGGCTTTAAAATGTGAGAAGGGGGTGAATTGCCTATAGGGGTAAAAAAATTTCTCGTATTTTGTTACCTAGACATGGGCTATGTGTTCTAATGTCAAAACCACTGGTTGAAAAGTGAAACATCATTAATATCTGTTATTTGATGTCATACCGATCAAAAGAAAGCCCTGTAATAGAGTGGTTTGAATGCAACCTTTTCATTTTTAACTGATTTGGGGAAACTAGTTTGTGGGTATTGACATAGTTATAAATGTGAGTTTTCCAAGGGATTCTTCTGCTTCACAGATACAGATTTCTAGACCATTCTAAAATAGTCTACAAATAAATGTATAAAAGGGTGACAGCCTGTTGCAGTGGACAAGTCACTGGAATAGGCATCAACAGACCTGACGCTTTCTGTTACCAATTAGCTCGATGACATAACCGGACTAGGTCTTAACGTTCTCGTCTGTAAAATGAAAGCAAGAGCAAGAGAGAGCCTCTAAACTCTCCCTACTGTGAAGCTCCTGCCTTTAAACTCTTACTGTCTATAGTAACTCATTTGCTTCTTAATATAAGCTGCCTTATATCAACGTGTATATTGTGTATATCAATATTCCTTGACATGTATATGTATATATGTCTTATCTAGTTAACTTGGTTGTAAGTTTCCAAGGACAGGGGCCATGCCACATACATCTCTATGTCCTCATAATACACACCATGCTTTTGAGTAGCCAGTCCAAAGGAAGTGTTTCTATTTATTCCCTGAAGCTCTTGACGTGATATAACAAGAATAATAACAAAACATCTCATTTATTTGTAATGGTTTAATCTTTAAAAGTATTGTACTCAATTTTATTTTATGAAACTTTGAGCTTTAAATCAGATGCATTTAAAATGTAAAATTTCACTCCGTTTTTTCATAAATTGAAATGCAGTCCCATTTCCAACGGGATTTTTATTGGGGTTTGAGCAGCTTATTCTATAAATCATCTGGAAGAGCAGTGCATGACAGTGGCCATGAAAGACAAGGAGTTAGAAGGAGTGGGGACTTACACTAGTAGTTATCAAAACAAACTATGTATTCATTTGAAGCAATATACAAGTTTAATGATAGAGAAATAAAATAACCAAAAAGATTAGAGTCCAGAAACAGACCTAAGAATATAGGGGAATTTAACAGATATTATGGAGGCATTTCCAATCAGTAGCTAAAGAGTAGACTGTTCAGGAAATGGTACTGGGACAACTGGCTCTCCATCTGGACTCATAACATACACAAAAGTAAATTCCAGATGGAATAAAGCTCTAAACATAAAAATCAAATATATACAAATATTGGAAGGAAATATGCATGAATCTTTAAAAAAAATATTCTTGGGTGAGAAGGTCTTTGTAAATAAAATGGGAAATCCAGAGGCCATTAAGAAAAGCTAACAGAGTTGATTTTATTTAAAAAAATCATAAAGTTAAGACAAATGGCAGAATGGGACAAAATATTTGAATTAGACATTATTGAAAAAAGAGTTGCTATCCATCAAGTTAATGAGAAAAATATAAATAACTCAAAATGGGCTAAGGATATAAAATAAGCAATTCTTAGCAGAAAGTGCAAACGGCTAAGAAATATTTGAAAACTATGCTCAATCTCATTAGTGGTAAAAGAAATGTACAATAAGAGAACGTGAGTTGCCATCTTCTACGTATCAGACTGGCAAAAAGTAAGGGAGTTGATTGGATATATCAGTTAAAATGAATGAATATATAGGCTGTCAAGGATGGATGTTGGTAATATGTTGTTAGGTGGAGGAAGCAAGTTATAGAATATCATACATTGTACTATGTCATTTTGGTAATGCTTTTAAAAAAACTTTTGTATGTAAATATATTTTTAAAATTTTTAAAAATTATTTATGCATCACAAATGCATGCCATTATCTTGTATAATTACTGTCTCTTGGAATAGTACTAAGATGAGTATAAGTATACATCTCTATTCTTTGTATTACTTTTCAGCTGGAAAACATTCCTTTTATTATGCTTTATTTAACACTCATCAAGCTGAATAACTGATCTTTAGGAGGCAGTTACAAGTCATTAGTTCATGGGGTGTAATTGAATTGAATATTATATGAACATAGTTCAGTATTTTATGGAATCTCAGTCAACTCTGAATAAATTCTTCAAATCAATCTTGTTGACTTGGGTCAATTTAATAGGGTTCTGGCTCCCTGTGGTCTTGGTCAAATCTTGTCAAAACCTCTTCAATCTTTGGGTTCCTGAGCTTTGTGCAAGGGCTGTGGTAGATCTGCCGCCTCTGTCAGTTGTAATTATTCCATGTGACATCCAAGGGCACTTCTCACCTGCTTCGTGAACACTCTGTGCATTAACGAAATCACAACATCCTGGAACCCAAGCCGTAAGTGGGGTTAAACAAGTCAATGTAAATAAAGTCTTGTGATAAGTCTGAACTTGCTTCCAAATTGTTTTGTTAACAAGGAGTTAACAAGTTCAGACTTTTGGTCATATGGGTCTTTAAGGAAAGCCTTTTTTCCCCATTCCAATGACTTCCTGTTCATGGGAAAATGAGAGGAAATGAACCTCTAACAGGAGGATGGACCCACCCTTTTCCAGTCGTGTGGCTAATTTGTCAGGTGTAATATTGGCACCTGGTGGCTTGTGTTGGCTTCCTGCCCACCCTTGCTGGGGAAGTATCCAAACACTTGCGATAGGCGTAGAAGACTTCAAAGCCATTTGTAAGAGAAAGGGTATTGTCATTAAAGAACTTAGTGGTGAATACTCCCAATCATTTAGTGATGTCAAGATGAAAGGAAAATTTTAAAAACACATTATCTAGGGGTTTTTTCTGAGTATCATATGACCTGCTAAAACAAAGCAATGTAGTTGACTTAGTAACAATACATTTTCAAGAATGTGTGTCTATTGATTGAAAGTTTGGTTTTCCCGTTTTTGAGAAATTAGCAAAGGTATCAATTATTTATAATAAATTGTTTCTTTAAGGATACAATTCTTCTTGCTCAAAATCACTTTTTTAAAAAGATATTTATTTATTTATATTTGGCTGCATCAGGTCTTAGCTGTGGCATGTGGGATCTTCATTGTGGCACACGGGATCCTTCGTGTGGCGCCTGGGCTTCTCTCTAGTTGTGGCCCACAGGCTCCAGAGCGCACGGGCTCAATAGTTGCAGCGTGTGGGCTTAGTTGCCCCACGGCATGTGGGATCTTAGTTCCCTGACCAGGGATCGAACCCGCATCCCCTGCCTTGGAAGGCGGATTCTTAACCACTGGACCACCAGGGAAGTCCCTCAAAATCACTTTTAAATAGGTACTCTCTTCGTGCCTGCCAATGGAATTATTTCCTTTGAATTAGAAAGGGAAACTACACTTTCCCCTTCAAAAGGACATTGTAGGTTTTCAGAACTCATTAGGAATTTTGGATGGGCACAGCTGGTTCAGTTCCATACCTCTCAGTTTTCAGCTAGAAATAATTACTGCCTTTTGAACAATGGTATAGTTAGTTGTCCAGCAATTCAAGGTAAACTTGTCCACGAATGGGGATTAACCAAACTATAATCAGTGGTCCTTAAGCCATAATAAATTCTACATAACAATGGAACTTCTTTTAGTTTTTATAATTAATGTAAACTATACTGGCTTTAGTATCTAAAACCCTCATGGCAGAGTCAGTATTCATGGATATGGAAAACAAGAATGACTAATCTCTCTAAAGCATATGTTCATGGTGTCATCACTTGTAAACCTCAATCAGTTAATTGTCATCAAACGATCAGCAAGTATTTATTGAGTTTTTATTGGCCAAATATAGTATTAGAAAAGTTCTATAAGTCATTAATTAAACAGATATTTGTTGAATATCTGCTCTATTGAAAAGTATATAGTTGGATTTTCTCTGGCAGAGACTGAAGACTACCATAGGGGGAACAGTAAAGACGCATTGCACAGGGGTCCCTCAACCCTGTGAGTTGATGGCAAATGTTTCAGCTTTCCAGAGATCTTACACTCTTTTACAATTTAGTCTGGCAAACTTGAAACACATGAACCATTAGAAATAATGCATTATGTGCTATAAACTGTAAATGGGGTGGGAGTTTAGAAAACGGAAGATCAATGTTGATTGAAATAACCTTTGAGGAAGAGGTTAGTTTGCTGAGTCTTAAGAATAACTAGTACTTAGACAACCCAAAAGGAAAACAATGGGCATTCTAAGTGAGTGGGAAATAGGAATGAGTGTAGAGTGGGTAGGTCCTTTGAGGAGGTCTAGATGACAGCAGCACTGTTCGCAGGTTCTGGCATAGTGGGAAATAGGGTAGATTGGTTTAGTGGTAATCTGAACGGTCTTGTGAGCTCAGCAGAGGAATTTAGGCTTTGAAGTAGAGGGTGGGGGTGGGCTAATAGGATTTAAGTAGTAATTTAGGAAGATTTTTCTGGCAGTGATTTATAGGATGACTACAGCAGGGAGAGGCTGTCAGGAGGGAGAGATTTGTTAGGGGCTCTTTCAGGAGACAGGGTTAAAAGAAAAGCCCAGATGGTGATAGTAGAAATGGATAGAGAAAAATGATCTCAAAAGACATTTTGAAGGAAAGAAGGAGGGATGAGACAAGGTGGCATTGGTTATAGGGGTTGGGAGAAGAAAAATAAGTAAAAGATAACTCCAGAATTTCTATCCTGGGTGGCTGGATGATTGATAACACCACTGATCTCTTGAAGGAAAATTATGAGTGCTATTTTTAGACAGGTTATATTTGGGATCAATTGGGATGTCCAGTGGGACTATCTTATAAGCAATTATAAACATGGAACTAGTCAGTAGCCAAAAGGCCAGGGAAAACATTGATGAGTAACAGCTACACACTGCCTGTAAATCCACATTCCACAGACTGATTTTCAAGGTTGCTGTCACCCAGCCCCATGCTACCTATTCAAATTCATCTTCAGACTACCCCATAGTCTGTGCCCCTCCTCCTGGTCCAGTCAGTCAGCAAACTATGTTTTTTTTTTTTTTGGTCTTTGTGTCTAAATTCTTGTTATTCTCCATGCCTGGAACCCATTCCCTAAATCTCTAATTATTAGCATTTCTCTGTGTGTTAGGGCCAGCTCAGGACCTTTCCACATGAAGATGTTTTTCAGAAACTCCAGTGCATACTCTTCTCTTTTTTGAAGCCTTGGAGCATTTAAAGCTTGTGTTATTTGTAAAGCACTCAATCATATACGTGTCTATGTTCTTGTTTAATCAGGTCAAACATGAATCCCTATCTTGTTTTGTCAGTAAAACTATAAATGCCTTCAGGGTAAGGATTGATGTTCCTCTCGCATCAGTTAAGAATTGTATTTAACTACGAAAAACATAAGCTCCTAAACAGTGGCTGTAAAAAATTAGGAGTTTGATTTTTCTCATATTATGAGAAGTATGGAGACGGGTCATCCAAAGCTGGTTTGGCACATCTTGATAAGTGCAAAGACCCAGCCTCCCTCAACCTTTCCACTGGCCCATCCTTAGCATGGATTTGTCATTTCAGAATCACAAGCTGGCTGATGCTTATTGAGTGTAGTATCTGTGCTGCAGACAGAGAGAAGAGGGAAGGCAAGGGGCGAGCGGGCTTGCCAACCTCATCAGCCCTACTTTTAACCTGCTTCCCTGGAAGCTCCAAGCCCACAAGTTCTGCTTCTATTTTTATTTATTTATTTATTTATTTATTTATTTTTTTGCGGTACGCGGGCCTCTCAGTGCTGTGGCCTCTCCCGTTGCAGAGCACAGGCTCCGGACGCGCAGGCTCAGCGGCTGTGGCTCACGGGCCCAGCCGCTCCGCGGCACGTGGGATCTTCCCGGACCGGGGTAGGAACCCGTGTCCCCTGCATCGGCAGGCGGACTCTCAACCACTGCGCCACCAGGGAAGCCCATGTGCTTCTATTTTGTTGGTCAGCGTTAGATATAGAGCCACTCCTGTTTGCAAGCAATACTGCAAATATTGGTTTTTCAGTTGGACATATTACCATCCCCAACAAAATCTGGGTTATTTTTGTGAAGAGAAGGGCCGTTGACAGCACACGGGTAATCATGTATTTGTTCTCTGTCTCTGCCTATCTCTTTCTCTTTCTTTCTGTGTGTGTGTGTGTGTGTGTGTGTGTGTGTGTATTCTTGTTCAGCTACACTCACCCACACACATATATATGGAGAGAGACGGAGAGATGATATTATATCTCTAGATCTTTATCTCTCTATATTTGAATAATATATAAATATATATAATGAATATATATTATATATGTGTATATATAGAGAGATTTGTTATATCGCTCTCTCTCTATATATGTATTTGAACACACACACACAAGAGCTAGACATTGTTAAAACTGAGCAAAATCCAATAAAATTACAATAAAATAATCTGATATATTAAACATGATGCCAATTGCCATGCCTATTATAGTTAGGAACAAGTGGAGCTATTTTTACATAAATAACTATTGGTGTTATTTGTACAAAGTTAAACCAAGGCTTTTCTATTGTTATGGTAGCTCTGATTAGTTTTCTAGTGCCCATAGTCAACATCACTGTTGACAGGAATCTCTGACAATGGTCATACCCTCACATTTCTAAGCAGAAGGTACTGAGTTAGTGATTGGGGGGTTTAGTTTCTGCATTCTTAAGTTTTCCCTTTGCTCTCTTACACTTCCAAGATTTAAGGAATGATCCTCAAACTGTGTTTGTGATATATTTTTGAATGTTAGAATTATCATCAGCACAAATGAAAAGACGAAAATACATTACAGTAAACTAAAAAGAAATCAGCTGATAATTCGGCACAGTCGTGGCCATTCTAGCAGCCTTAGAGAGTTTGTAGACGCATCCCCAAATACTGGGTCTTCTACCCATCACTGTTCATACCATGTCATTTTCACCACCCTGACTGTGCTTTGTTTTGTCCTCCCAAGGCAGTAACCCCATCCTTTTATGAGCAGAGCTGTGATTAGGACTCAGGTCACAGCTCCAGGTTCAATGCTCTTTGTACTGTTATTCACAACAACAGTAACAACAAAACAGCAATATACGTTTGTGTAGAACTGCACAGAGTACCTCTGTGCAGTTAGTTAGAAGGAACTTTCCCCAACAGATTACACATACTCAACGGGTAGCTCTTAACCAAGCCAACAGATCAGAATGTCCCAATCTGAACCCCTTGGATTAATCTGTTGGAATGAGGTGACGTTTGCTTGCAGGGCCATTTCCTAGCCACTCTTCCTATAATTTAATCTTAGGCAATGTTATTATGTCTTGGTAGCGAAACAACCAAATCAATAAGAAAAATAAAATATTACCGTGCCCTCTTGCTACACATCATTGCCTTCAATATGGCACTGAAGCTTTTAGTTTTCTAAGGCAACATTATCACTTAGGGTTTAGCCATCTCTTAATCTGCTGGCTGATGGAGTGTGTGGCAGGCGTTTTCACACCAGGACCATATGTGATATAATAACCTAAATATCACAAAGGAGATATGTATAGGAGCTGTTGCATATCTATTAAGGGGATGACATTGCTTAGGTAACATAGATCAATGGCAGTGAAATAGTTAAAAGACACTCAACATTAATTGGAACTCCCTTGTTTGTTTTCTTTTGAAACCTTAAAGTTATCCAAATGGAGTGTTAATTTAAAAAAAAAAAAGAAATGTTTTCTTGGGAGAAGACAATGTTTTGAAATGTTTTTAATTTATGAGAGCCCGTTTCCTTCAGCCTCCCATTGCTGCATGAGGTTGAACAAATGTTAGCTGCAACTAATTAATTAAGTTTGCAGAAAGTAGCAGCAGGGGATTGGAAACTTGAAGTGGAAGTGAGCATTTTGACTGTAAACATGTTGCCTGCCTGAGAGACTATATCTGGATTGAGTGGTTGCTGAATTATCCAAAGAAATGCATTATCTCTGGGAAAATCAGCCTTGGCAGGGAGATAAAATAACAATGTCTCTTGCTGGCAAATCCATTCATTTATTTCCCCGGTTCATCTCATGTGTTTTGCTTGATTGCAGCCATACACTATTACTGTGCCATCCTCCCTGTGTACGAAGATGACACCACAGACTTGCCCTCAGAAGAGAAGGAACAAATATTTGCTGAGCACTTTTTCTGTGCCAAGCTCTTTTTTTATGTACATCATGTACTTTCTTTCTGTAAAACAGATATAATTCTCTCACTTTAAAGATAAGGAAATTAAGACTCAGAATTTAGGAACTCTCCCAGGATCAGTTTATAGGCAATGGAACTGGGGTTTGAACCCAGACTCATCTGACATTGGAGCTTTTTCAGCTGCACCAGGATGATTTCCTGGGGTCCAGGCTGCAGGGAGACCGGGCAGCCTCTTGCCTGGTTTCCCTATGGTTGAGGGAAGTATAACCCAGGGGAAAGACCTAGGGCTGTGGAATGTAGAAAGTGATTCTCAGACCTGAAGGTGAGCTGCAGATCACACTGAGAAATACTGGAGATTCCTGAGCAAGATACCCTGAACTTGTATCCCTGTAGCTAGTCACACTGGGCTAGTCACATTCCTTCTCTCAGGAATCTGAACCCAGACATCATATCAAAAAAGGTGAGGGGATTAAACAGAGAGGTCGTAATACAGAAAGAGGGACCAGGTCAGCCATAAAGGACTCCAGGAGAGCTGAAGTTATAAGGCAGTAGAACAATCGTGATTAATCATAGGAAGCTTTTTGTAGAGAAAGGAGGCAAGAGCAGAGGCATAGAGAGAAGTAAGGGCAAAGCAAGTTGAGATGGAGTCAACTCCAAGTCCTTAAGAGCTGTTTCAGTTCCCAGGGTCTTCCTGTTCCAACCATGACACAACACATGCTGATATTGCTATCACAAGTCCACTTCAATTTCATCATTTTGCTCTTTGCAGTGCCAACGCCAGGCACTATAGAGATTAAAGACTTGTAGAAGAAATTTGTTAGAAATGCAATAGAGCAATTCAGGATGCTGAAAAATTCTGGAATATCTGAGAATTTCACACAATTTTCTTAGAGATTAAATAAGACTTAAGTGCATGTCATCAGTCTTTTATTGAGTTTACAATGGATACTGCTGGTAAAATAATACAAAATAAAAATTACAATATCTAACACTGTACTTGGTAAAATATATTAGAGCCTAAAGCTTGACTGAAAAATGGAGCCTTCTTGACTAAGTTTAAAGGTGCAAAATTTGAATGGGCAAAATTAAACTTGGTAGAAACCATGGTCACAGATGAAACTCACAACGGCAGATGCAGTGAATGATGTAATTTCATATGGTCAAAAATACTGAGCAATAAATCAAACCTTGGTTGCAAATCTGCATAGAAAAAATTGAACTAGATAAAAATCATGTCAATAAAATAACAAAATAGAAGAATACTGGGAAAAGTTTTCCTATTCTATATAAAAATTATTTGTGGAATTAATTTTGAGTAGTATATTGTGGCAGGCTATTGGCTCCTGCTGTAGCAACTAGAAAAAATGGGATACATTACAAAAATTATATTTTTAAAGACATTGGAGAACTAGGAAGCCAAAAGTATTAGATGAATTAAAATTCCAGAGGGAAGTTCCCTTTTAAATTTAGCTGAGATTATTGGCCGTTTTCTTTCCTGGGTACAGTTGCAAATATGGTCACAGGCTGAGGGTCAGTCAGCCTTGGCTTAGATGTTGGGACTGTACTAGGGAAGACAAACCTGCAGAGGAAACTGATAAGCTGGGTTCTAGAAGAGCTCTAAATGTTTTATTTAGCCAGCTTTCCCAAGGGACATTTGCTGAGTGCTGGGGTTACCCAAGAGCCTGCGAGGCTAGGCTAGGAAAGTAGAGTGAATTGTCTCACTGCTTCAAGTGCTTGGGAAACTCTCTAGATGGAAGGGCATACGGCAAACACTGTCCTTGAGATATTCGAAAACAGAGGCGGATTGTTTATAAATGAATCTTCAGTCTAGCTCTAAGTCAGCTCAATTCCTCACTGGATGGTGGTAATCAGTTCCTCTCTCCATCTTCCTTTTAGAGGAAAGTGTGTGCTTGGGGAAAATAATAAAAACTTCAAATCTCTAAGACTCTTTACACGTGATGTTCACTATACAGTAAAATATTATGAGGTGTGTAAAGAAGTAGAAAAACATGACTAACAATCAAGAGAAAAAGCCAGCAATAGAAACAAGCCCATAGGTGATCCAAATGTTGGAGTTAGTTCAAAAGCTTTAAAATAACTATTATAAACATGTTGAAGAAAATGGAGGAAATGAAAACAAAAGAGATGAAAAGGTAGAGAGGACCAACTGAGAATTTGAATCTATATAAAGGAATCAACCAGATATTCTATAACCTAAAAATATTACATCTGATATTAAGAACCCATTGGGTAGGTTTAATAGCATACTGAATGCAGCAGAAGATAGGATTAGTATATGCAAAGAAAACAGATAAACGGAATCATAGAAAGAAAAAGAAAATCAAAAGAACTGAACAAAATAGAAGAGATATATGTGACATAGTCAAATGTTCTAATATATGTGTTATTGGGGTTCCAGAAGGATAGGAGAGAGACAATGGGGAAGCAGCAATATTTGAAGAGATAACTGTCAAGTACTTTCTAAAATCTGATGAAAGACATCAATCCATAGCATAGATTAAGGAGGCTCAGCAAACTCCAAGCAGGATAAATATAAAGAAAACTACAATTAAGTACATCATAATGAAACTGTTAAAAACCAGAGATACACGGAACCGATAGAGTTTGCTCTAGAAAATTGCTTCTCAGTGAAAATTTCTGATGTTGGTGCTACTCTGATTAAAATGCTTACATTTACAAATACAAAATCAACATGTTCTTGAGGTCAAATTGGAGGAGTAAAACCATATCAAAACAAAAGACATCATCTTTTTCTGGCTTGAGTAAGTTTGCTACTTGCAACCAAAGAATCGAACTGAAATCCCCCTTTGAGTATTTCTACTTTACCAAGCCTCTTCTTCCCTTACCTGACCATTCTAGCTTTTTGGCTGAAGGTGGGGCTTTTAGTTCTGCTTAATTTCTCTCCAAATCCTAGAATTCCTAGATTCTCACAGTTGTATTTCTCTGGCAACCAAGTGAGTGAGCCTCCCTGGGGGGTTCTGATGAGAGAACCATCTTGGTTACTGACCCTGAAAAGCACTGTCCAGTCAATCACTTTTGCCTTTGGGGTCTGTTTACTACGGTTGGAATAGGCAGTCAAAAAGGAACAGTGTAATGGATTGTACCTGCTTTTCTGGATTTGCTCAAGTGGTTTTGTAAAGCAGATGCTACACAAATACAACAAAATAGATTGTACCTGACTTGGGACAGTGGGAGCATACTAAAACCCCTGAAGACCGATGGATTTCAACCAGTGTCCTATCTTGTATTCAGATGGAGGGATAGAGGTAACTTGTCTAATTTGAATATTTGTCAGAGCCTACAGTTTTCCAGGCAGGCCTTGCTGCAGTCTTCAGGTTGTTCTACCTGCTTGATTTTCCCTGTTCGCTTCTTGAGCTGATACTAGTCAAACCTGGTACTGTATCAAGATCCTCATGACATATAGCCAGTACAGTCTGGAGCTGTGCCTGTCTGCTCAAATCAAGAACAAAGTGTGCAGATACTAACCCCTTGCACATAACCTCCCTCATTATTCAGTTCTCCCACAGAGTCTGGGCTGCTGTTAGGACTATGGCCCTTTGATTTGGGGCCCAGATTTCCTTCCTAGATCTTGCCATTCTCTCTCCCAGGAGATAGATCCTGATCTCACATAAGTCGCTGCTATCTGGGGTTAGGTCTTGTATACCATGAGTATCATTCATTCATTATTTGTTTTTATACATTTTTATCAGTCACTTACTATGTGTCTGCCCCCATATTAGGTGCTGAAAATGTAGTGGTGAACAAAAAGGTGTGACCCTTGTTCTCAGAGAGTTTATATTCTAGTGGGGAAGAAAGCCATTAAACAAATAACAAGACAAACAAATATCTAATTACAAATTGTGATAAGTGCTATGAAGGATGAGAACAAAATTCTTAAAGGAAATACCAGGCAGGATCTAATTTGGTTTGGGTCAGAGGTCAGGAAAGGCCTCCTGCAGTGAACCAAGTGATGCGATGGGAAAGAGTTCTCCACGATGAGAAGAAAACAGGTGAAAGGGCTCAGAGGTAGCATTGAGCTTGGCCTTTTTGATGATTTTAATAGTGGTCAGTGAGACTAGAGCACTGATTGCCAACCCTGGCCATATTAGTTTCCGGTGGCTGCCATAACTAATCACCACAAACTTAGGGCCTAAAACAACAGAACTTATTTTCTCATAGATCTGGAGAACAGAAGTACAAAATAGTATCACTGGGCTGAAATCCAGCTGTTGGCAGTGCTCCTTCCAGAGGCTCCAGGAGAGAATCCATTCCTTGCTGTTCCAGCTTTTGGTGGCTGCCAGCATTCCTTGGCTTATGGCCACATCACTCCAGATCTTCAGATCTCTCTCTTCTCCACCTTCATGTCACCTTTTCCGCTGTGTGTGTCAAATCTCCCTCTGCCTCTCTTGTATAAGGACAATTGTGACTGTGTTTAGAACCCATCCACATAATGCAAAGTATTCTCCTCATCTCAAGAACTTTAATCACAACTGCAAAATCCTTTTTTGCCATGCAAAGTAACATCTACAGGTTTCAGGGATTAGGACCCGATATCTTTGGGAACCATTATTCAGCCCACCACTCTGAACTGCATTAGAAGTCCAGGAAGAAGTTTTAAATATGCATCGCCTATGTTCCACCTTAGATCACTTAAATCAGAATCTGTTTGAGGCTTGGGCATGGGTATTCTTTATTTTTTTAATCTCATTTTTAAATAAATTTATGTATTTATTTATTAATTTATTCTGCGCTATGTGGGCCTCTCACTGTTGTGGCCTCTCCCGTTGCAGAGCACAGGCTCCAGACGCGCAGGCTCAGCGGCCATGGCTCACGGGCCCAGCCGCTCCGCGGCATGTGGGATATTCCCAGACCGGGGCACGAACCTGTGTTCCCTGCATCAGCAGGCGGACTCTCAACCACTGCGCCACCAGGGAAGCCCTATTTATTTATTTTTTGGCTGCGTTGGGTCTTCGTTGCTGTGCGCGGGCTTTCTCTAGTTGCGGCGAGTGGGGACTACTCTTTGTTGCGGTGCGCGGGCTTCTCATTGCGGTGGCTTCTCGTGTTGCAGAGCATGGGCTCTAGGCGCATAGGCTTCAGTAGTTGTGACACGTGGGCTCAGTAGTTGTGGCATGCGGGCTCAGTAGTTGTGGCTTGGAGGCTCTAGAGCACAGGCTCAGTAGTTGTGGTGCACAGGCTTAGATGCTCCGTGGCATGTGGGATCTTCCCAGACCAGGACTCGAACCCGTGTCCCCTGTGTTGGCAGGTGGATTCTTAACCACTGTGCCACCAGGGAAGTCCCATGGGTGTTTTTTAAAAGCTCCCCAGGTGACTCTAAAACAACTACTAGACTACTAGGCTGAGAACTACTAGGACTAGAACCTGATGCAGGAAGAGCAATTGTCAAGGCAGGGAGAATGTCTTCACTGTTTGGAGACTTCTGCTGCTATTAACCTGGTGAGACCTGTCTTTGCCCTGCCTCCTTCAGTTCTTACTTCTGCTTCTCCATCAAGCAGACATTAAGGTCTTGGACTGTGTGATGCCTGAGTCTGTCCAAGTTGTAAAGAATGTGTAGAGCTAACAAGTTAATGGGGATCAGACTTAGCTGGCCTCACACAGATATAGACTTGAGTGCTCGGGAGTTGTAAGTCCAAGTCTGCAGAACATGCACTACAGGTACTAAGTTATCTCTGTAGATTTGTAAAACAAATTAACTTTGCTCTGACCTATGAAACAATCTTTGAGGCAGGTCCAGATTTGGGGAAACATGTCAGAGCCCTCCAGAACTCACTACTTGTCTTAGCCATAAAAAGGGAATTCTTTTTTCTTTCTCACCGTACCCACTAACCTATGAAAATATTTGGGGAAAATGGTAATTTGTTCTGTTAAGATCCCTGTGGTTTTCAGCAGCTTTGGCCTTAAGGACAAACATAATCTCACAACCATGTAGGCATGTCATTTGCGAGCTATGAGGATGACCATGCAGAGTGCTAAGAATCTGATAATCTGAGAAAAAGAACCAATTTAGGGAGTTCCTCTATAGCTATTTGCTAGTAGACCAGTGTTTGCACACTGTAGCTTGCAGGATCTCAGTTCCTCAACCAGGAAGCAAACCCGGGCCCTCGACATTGGGAGCACAGAGTCCTAACCACTGGGCCGCCAGGAAATGCCCTGGATCAATGTTTTCCAATGCCAGTCTGAGAGACATTCCCAGGCCCAACTCACCACCAGGCCATTAATTTGAGGGAAGCATATTTGCTTTTACACATCACTAAATTTTCTCTGGGGAGGTAAAGATGCAATGATCTCCTTTTTGGAGGCTGCAGCCTTTTCATGGTTGGATCTACTAATAGGCTCCATCCACAAGAGAATGTCAGTAACACCTGGGAAAGTGTGGGTTGCATCTTTAAGTACTGGGAATATTTAACTGGAAATCCTTTGTGGGTGGGTCCAAGGTCTACGTAGCATCATCTTTCTGATGCTGTGTAACATCATCTCTAGCACAGTGCCACATTTGGTCTTTTCTTCTCATTGCTGACAATCACCTCAACTGGGACTGGACATCACTGAAAAGATTCAATGAAAACATGATGCTTCATTTGGGAAGTCCTTCTACCATCTTTCTCCACGTAGCTACCCTCTTCTTGTTTCCATTATTACCTGTGCCTTAGTATCTTGTATCACTTGATAAAAATATTAAATGTGTCTGCTTATTACTGGGCTTCCTTTTGGGTACCTTTTCAACTTAGGGAGGCTGGGTGGTGAGGTTCTTTTCTGAGTCTGTAGTACTGAGCATGCTCAATGCTCAAAAAAGGATGGAATTTATGATGGTCTCCCTTTCTGAACCCCTTTTTAAAGATCTCTATTTAATATATCCTTTCTTTTTCAAAATGGCAGTTTCATGTCCTGTGAATACCTTGCCTTTTCTCTTGATTACCCCTTCTAAGTGGAAACCTATGACATACATGGTAATCACAAAAAATTCTTTCCTGCTAAGAAGATCTGGCAGGTGGTCCCAGTAATACCTTTCTTATCTAGGAAGTGGTTCAATTATTTCCATCTCTGACAAAACGATGAACTTCAGAGGATTCGCCCAAGGAGAGAGGATGGAAGGATTAGAATTGCTGGCTTCACCACCCCCATGTGAAGCAGAATACCTGAAAACAGCCTCCCTCTCAAGCATAAATTCCCCTCTTTGTCCAAAGAATAGCAGTGGTGAGGCGCTGGCATGCAGATACTTGCAAAGTGAAAATGGATACACTTCCACAGCTCCTTTTCCCTGGCCTGGAGGACAGCCTGCCAACCACGCATGCACGTTGGTTTGGCACCGAGACAAATGTTCCCTGGAGCATAGACTGAAACCACCACACTGATATCACATGGAACACCAGCCAGATTCTGACCTTGCTCTCTGTAGGTGAGCGGCTGTGGAATTAACCTGCGATGGTTTCCTGCTCCAGCCTGGTTGGGAGGCTGGATTTTTGTTTTTGGTTTTTTTTTTCTAATGCCACAGTTGAATCTTGTTGCTCTCCTCATTCCACTGGTATCTACCAGCCACAGAACCACTCTCCCGGTCTTGGCTTGTGAACAGTGGGCAACTACTCGGCTGGGAGAAATGGGCAAACCACCTGATTTCTTCTTGCCCCTTGAGAGGGAAGGGCCACTAAGGGACTGTTCCAAAATCGTGCCCGGGTGGCAGGGTCTGCGGCTGGCGTCGCGGGCATCTGCGATTGCTGTTCGTTCCTTTTGCACCCTTCTCTTCTATATTTTCTTCCACTGCTACAACTGCTCCCAGCCCCTTTTTTTGTTTCCAACCCTTATTTATTCAGAGCTTCCAATAGTCTAAGTTTTTCATGAATTCAGGGCTTTAATTTAGCATGTGGGTGCTGACACTTCCAGCAAGCTGCTTTGGTCATTATTTCCAACTTGAGGGAATAAAGAGGCAGCACGGTGCAGTGGAGAGAGGGGGGCTGGGAGACAGAAGGCCCCGTCCCAGTCCCGGGTCTGCTTCTAACTGGCTGTGGGACCTGGCTGGGACACGCCCTGGCTGCCAGCCTCCGTTTCCTCCCCGACAGGATGGTAAAGTCAGGATGAGATGGTTTCTAAGGCTTGTCTCACGCTGTCATTCTATGGTGCTCACTGGCCACGTGAAATCCATATGGGGTTGTGCCAGTCTCACTTTCCTTTTTGTTTTGAAAAAACTTTCTCGTTAAATGGATGAATGAGAAGCTGTAAGCAGAGTCCCTAAACTAGATTCCTCCAGTGCAGAGTACTGAGGGGAAAACTTTTCTTTAAATCACTTTCCAGGGGCTATAGACTAGGAAAAGAAACAAAACAAAACTGCACTTCCTGTCTTGAAACATGAAACAATGTTTTCCACCGGGATCAGAAAGTGATTCAAATGGTATTTGTTGTTTTTTAAAAATCCTATTTCTGTACTGTAGCATAAGCATGTATACTTGTTACAGTAAAATTGTACTTTTGGAAGGAAAAGGTTAAAGTTGGCGAGTGATATTCATCAGGAGATGGATATTTAATCTTTAATCTCTTGTCCTAGGCCTCTACTTTGGATCAACTCATTATCCCGAATAAACGATGTGTCATTCCCATTATTTATGTTTCACTGCAGCCAAAGTATCTGGACCTCGTTTTAGTAAGCGCCATTCATTTCGACCCATTCAGTATTAATCTCCCTGCTAACATCTTTCCTGTTCTATGTGCTGTCCCCTATTTGCTTTTATGTTTTCTGCCGAGTGTTTATAAAAGGATAATCTTTTACAAAGCAGACTGAATTTTTGTGTATAAACTACTCTGTTTGAATGCCTCATTGATATACCATCTAAAAACTGAAGTGTTCAGCAAGATTAGCAAAGCCCTGAGCTATTGAGCTGGGGGAAAACATGAGAACCAGCCCCTTCTCTACAGGAGGCAAAGGTGACGAAAGATGCCTTTGCTTTCTCAGTAAGAGCGAAAGCAGAGCCATTGCCCACACAGGCCCCGATTGGCCTGGCTGCCTGAAAATTACAGGGGCACGAAGCGAGCAGCTCAGAAGTCACTGGGAAAGGGGTGAAGGGGGCGGTGGTCCTTTGACCTCTTTCCTGGAGTTTTCTCAGAAAATGCCATGGCTCTGCAGATGCTGAATTTACACATTGTCCTCACTTTGGCTAAAGTCTTTTAAATTTTCATGAATTACTTGCACGCTATCGCTCGTTGTTCCGTGAGGTTCAGCCACTTGTGTTGTTCTCGTCCGCCCTGTGGAAAGGGCAGTAGTAGGAACTAAGTAGGACTCCAAGGAGGACGATGGTCTCTTCCTGCCTCCTCCGTCTCCTCTCTCCAGGCATTGGGATCCCATCCAAGCAGCCCTCTTTTGCGGAGAGGAAGGAGGGATCACTTCATTTCACAATGGACAAAGAAGGTTCTTTTGTGGGAGTTTGCATGGCATGGGGTCTCAGATACGCCACCAATGAAAAGACTTAACAGATGGACTGTGAGAATAGGAATACGTTCAAGAAAAAAAAGAAAAAAAAACATTAAAAATAATCAGTGGAAGCGGGTGGCGAGTCTGGCCACTGTAGGAGCTGAGCGCAGGAAGCCGCACTGAGCAAATGCTTTGGACCTTAGACAGGGTGAGTTCAGCTGGTAGAGATGCATGGAAGCATCTGAAACCCAAACTGTGCTTGGGTTTTTAGTTGGCAGTTTGTGGGAGAAAAAAAAAAATCCCAAGACACACGCTGCCAAAAATTATACGTGCCTTCAAAGAGTGTTTTTTTTCCAACAAATTGATCACTTTGATTACTCAATAGCAAGGTTTGTTATTTTCTCAGAAGTGCCCTTTGTATACATGAGCATTTTGCCTACATTTCCACATTTGTTAGGGAAAAGTTCAAAACAGACATGTGACTGTGCCATTCTCATGGCATAAACCCTTAAACACAAAGGGCCTGTCAACCCTCTTCTGAAGACCTAAGCTATAAAAACACTCAAAATGAATCCGTCAAGACCATCAACAGTCAGCGCTGTGTAGGAGTTTCTTTTAGCTCAAAGCCACCACGGCTGGCCGTTTATTATGAGGATGCCGGCCCTTGCCTGAATCTGCAATCCACACCAAGATGAAGGCTGACAGACATTTGGGAAGAACCTTTATTTATTTATTTTTTGATAACAAATTTTTCTTTCTTTTCTGTTTTTTAAAAAAATATTTATCTATTTATTTATCTATCTATTATTTTTGGCTGTGCCGGGTCTTAGTTGCGGCATGCGGGATCTTCGTTGCAGCGTGTGGGATCTTCAGTTGTGACATGAGGGCTTCTTAGTTGCAGCATGCATGCGGGATCTCGTTCCCCAACCAGGGATCAAACCCAGGCCCCCTGAATTGGGAGTGTGGAGTCTTACCCACTGGACCACCAGGGAAGTACCTGGGAAGAACCTTGAATCCAGTTCTTTGGGGCACTCTGTGTGGCCTTTAGGGAAAATGACAACCAAAGGACAGCTCTTCCTCACCAATTCGCAAGAAAGCTCTGTACTTGGGGGGCGGTGAAGAGACTGGGAGGGACTGGGGAATTCTTACGTGGAGCCTGGGTCAACTGAGGCAATGAAAAGAATACAGTAACTAGGTTCTCATGACAGGGAGTCAACCTCTTGACTGTAGGGAAATTCACAGTGTTGGCTTCTTTGACTTGGAAGAACCATGTTAAGAATATATAGGATTATTTTGAATAATACAAATATTAATAAAAATTATAACAGCAAAAACAAAGACTATACAGAATAATCTCCTCAAGTAGAGGGGCTGCTTCAGTTATTTCAGAGGTATTGATCTCAGTGGTGCCTCCTTTTGGACTGTATTCAATTTTCCATTCCTTTTTCTTTTACACTACTATTTCTTTTTCTTCCCTTCTTTTCTCTTTAATTTTCTTTACTTCCCTCCCCCCGCCCACCCTTTTTCTCTTCCTCCCTCTGTCATTTCCTGTCTTCATCTTCATCAGGGACTATAAAGTATAGAAAACATGATCTTTGCTACAAAAGGGTTACAATATCAGTAGGTAAATATGACCAACACAAAAGTGTCTAACGTACGGATTTTGCATTTCAGCACCTATCACGTATTAGCGGCTGCCTGGAGCCCTGTGTTGAGAGGATTCTGAGCTCAGAACTGGGCTCAGAGGGAATGAATGCCCTGATCAACTTGATGTGACAGCAAAGGACAGAGGGGAAGTGGGGAGGAGGGGCACTCGTGGCAGAAACTTGCCATCCTGGGTCTCAATCAGGGTTTATCAACTGTGGCACTATTGACGTTTGGACTGGATAATTCTTTGTTGTGAGAGCTGTCTTGTGCACTGTAGGATGTTTAGTAGCATCCCTGGCTTCTACACACTAGATGCCAGTAGCACCCTCACAGTTGTGACAACTAAAACTGTCTCTAGTCATTGCCAAATGTCCCCTGCAGGGTAAAATTGCCCCTGTTTTAAAACCACTTGTCTAAATAATTACCACAGAACTAAATACAGGGAAGTGAATGGGAAGGTGAAAGAGGCTGGAAGGATGCAGAGCTTTTGAGAGGAGATGAGGCTGTGTGGGAAATGGTAGGATGTGTGATGGCAGAGAAGAAGTCCCCAGTCACTGCTGTTGCCTGATAGGCTGTGCCTTGTGCTATATTCCACAGTTCTCAGGTTATGTCCACAACTAGACCAGGACCCTGGAAACAGAGTCCTAGAGCACAGTAGGAAGGATTGGAGGTATAGTTTCTCAGTTGTAAGACTGGTGGAACTCTGGATCATATCGTCAATGAAGATGAAGCACTCAGTGCTGGAGATCTCAGTTTGCAAGGATGTTGCTGCTCCTTGGGGCTCATGAGAAGGTGGATGGGCCCAGAGGCAGGGGAACAGGAAAGATGTTCCCTGTGTTGTCCCCGGGAATTTTTAATGAGCAATGGGACCTGGGACCCTAGGAGATGAAAGAAACTGGAATCATATCCATTTTAAACTCTCTCATGGGAGCTGGCTTATTCTCCTTAAATTTCCTGACTTGATCTGAATATTGGTAAACAGTAAACAAATATTAATGCATTTGATAAAATAAACCAGTGGCTTCAGGATACATTCAAAGTGCCCAAATCTATCCCAGACTCTGTTTCCATTTATAGAGCTGGGGTTTTAGCTCAGGTCATTTCAGGGAACGTGTGATGCCGTAGGAAGGTCTGGCTTTGACTTTAGCTCTGCTCCTTGCTCAGAATCTGAGACAACAAGCAAGTCATCTCACGTCTCTGCCCCTTAGATTAGTATCTGTACAATGGGGATAGTTTCCAGCTTAACAAGGCTGTCATGAGGGTTAAATGAGATGATATACATCAACTGCTATCTCCGGAGACTGGCACGAATTAGGGACTCAAAAAAGTTAATTACTTTCCCTCTCGCCCTTCTTACTGAGTCTTGTAATCATTCTTCTCCAGTAGGTTAAGTATGTGGGAAAGGACAGAGACTTCCGGTTTCTGAGAAAGAGTTCCTTGAAACTGCCTTCGGTCACATTCTCCCCACTTTCAGAACGCTGACAGCTAATAAAATATGCGTCAGCCTCAGATCAGACTGAAGGTTTGGGTGAGTATATGTAAACGTATCCTGAGGCAGTAGGGCCTCCGGGCACTGCTGGTGTTTGGAGGCAAAAATCTTCCTCACCCTGTTCACGTCTCTGCGCGATTGGAGGCCGTGATGTGCAACCGTGTCTTGAGCACGGTGAGGTACTTCATAGGGAGTAAAATACAGAAGTCATCTCAAGGAACCAAAAGAGAGGATATGTGTATCATCTTAGACAATTTCCTTCCAGAAACTCATAGGATTGAACCGTGAAAGCCCCTCTCTTTAGACAGGAAGGGACTTTACTGAGGACATGAAGTCCAGCCCACTCTCCTGCCACACGGGGATCACAGTTCTGGGGAGCAGGGGTTTTCCCACCTAGCGAAGCCGTCTTGTTAGATAGAAGCAGTCTTGGGACTAGAGCCCGGCTCTCCCATACCTTTTAATCAGTCTGAGCTCACAGTGCCATCCTCTGCATTTCCCGGCTCGGCTGGTTCTGCCCTGCACCAAATGAAAGCTGTTTAAGGGCTTCTGCCCTGCTTTATGGAATTAGTCCTTTCTTCCTCACGAGGCCAGGTTCGCACATTCGTGCAACATCACTTCAGTCATTCCCAGGTATACATCTATTGTATTCATGTCACAATTCTCCCACTTACCAGCTCCGAGACGCTGGGCAAGTTACTCAGCCTATATTCGCTTTGTATTAGTCAAGTTTCTGTAGAGAAACAGAACCCATAGGAGATTTTCCATGTATCTATACATCTATGAATTTTATACATATATTCATATATTCACTATATACACACACATACACACACATATATATGTATGTATATATATATATATATATATATATATATATATATATATATATATATATGTATGGAATTGGTTCACAAGTCCCAGAATCTGCAGTTGGCAGGATGGAGACCCAGGAAGAACTAATCTTTTAGTTAGAGTCCAAAGGCAAGGAAAAACTAATGTCCCAGCTCAGAGACAGTCAAGCAGGAGTTTCCCCTTACTTGAGGGAGGGTCAGCCTTTCTGTCTTCAACTGCTTGGATGAGACCCACCCACAATTGGGAGGGCAATCTGCTTTACTCAGTCTACCTAGTTAATCTCTGAAAATAACCTCACAGAAGCACCCAGAATAATGTTTGACCAAATATCTGGGTACCTGGTGGCCCAGTGAGGTTGACATATAAAATTAACCATCACAGGCTTCAATCTCCCCATTTGTAGGACAAAGGTAATAATAGTACTTATCAGGCTACTGAGAAGAACCCTCTCTGATCTTATGAGTGAATGAAAAGAAAAGTTCACGAAAATAGAGTGCCCTTATGGTATCTCAAAAAATGCTATCATCATTGTTGTTTTTATCGAAAGCACTTACAGTTAGGGACTAAGTTCCAGACAGAGGAAGATGAGGGTGCTGGGGAGGGCAGAGAGGCAGGGCTGGCTTCACGCCCGTGTGACCTGAGTAGTCACACGCTTAGAAGGGCCCTGTGCTTCTTTAATGCACTGCTGTTGCTGTGTCAAAATGCTTAATAACTGTTTAACAAGGGCCCTGCATTTCCATTTTGCACTGGACGTCGCAAATTATGTAGCTGGTCCTGGAGTGAGAAATAGGGACTCTTTAAAACATGCCCAGAGAGCATGGCAAGCTGGAGCTATCTGGGCTCTGCCACATCGTAAGCTCCCCTCCCTTTGCTGCGGAATTCTGCAGGCATGAAAACTGCCACAAGATATTCATTTTTAATGACTTGTTATGGGCTTCTTAGCAATATATCTTTGGGTATTAAGGTGTGGAGTCAGAGACTTAAAATGATTGATGTCTTTGCTCCACACAAAGGGTTTCCCACACTTACCCAGTGCCAGATATCCACTTGGGAAATTTATGGGAGCTCTCGGCAGCCTAAGCGGCCATCAAATATTAATCAAAAATATGTAATAACTAATATATACTTAAAGAACTGAGGAAAATTAATATTCAAGGGAAGCATTCAGAGACCCATAAAAATAACAAATGCTGAAGAGACTCAGTCAAAGTTGGCAGGCTCAGAACTCAGCCTGCCCTTAGACTTGCTTGGAGATTCTGCATTTGCTGTCTGGTCTTCAGATGCTGAGATGGCAGGAAGGGGGGCTTAGTGCTTATTCCATTGGATCTGGACTCCTACTAATGACAGGAACAAATTCCTACTTCAGGACACTGCCTTTCTACCTCAACCCCACCCCTTTTCCCCTGTACCTCTTTCTTATAGCATCAAGCACACCCAATCTGCAGCTAATTCTTTATGAGATTCTCTTTTGGCAGCCCCTTGAGGATAGACTGTGTCTTATCTCTCTTTATATGTTCAACACCTAGGACAGTGGCTTGCATAAAGTATTAGATTGAACCACACGATATTTCTACTCTCGTTGGTCAAAAATGGGCAAATAGCAATTTTACATGGCTCAACTTTAAAAAAATGACAAGTCAAATGCACAGCAAAGTCCTACTGTATAGCACAGGGAACTATATTCAATATCATGTGATAAACCATAATGGAAAAGAATATGAAAAAGAATATATAGATGTATATATAACCTAATCACTTTGCTGTACAGCAGAAATTAACACAACATTGTAAATCAACTATACTTCAATAAAACTTAAAAAAAAATGATACTACTGGACCTGTCCTTTTTAGTAAAACTTTTAAATTAAAACTGAATGACCTCCGCAGAGCAGACTGGAAAAATTCCGATAAGTCTTGCTTTCAATCACTGAAACTTCTGATGATCCCACAGGTAGCAGGCAGATGTCCAGTCATGTACTGGAGGCAGCCTCATTTTGCAATTCATTAGCCAAAATAAAGGAGTGTAGACCTGCCTGGGGATTGGCAAAGTCAGCTCAGTTGTCTCCAGTTACTGCTTTTGGTTGAGAATTTCTACAGTCGTTTCCTCCCCCTCATGTTTCTGGTTTTCAGCTCATTCTCACCACCATCCTATGCCTGTTCTGCTTACTTTGGCAGCACTGGGTATGCAAAGGAGTTAAGTGATTAACTTGTATTCACAAAATAAAAATTATTTAGCAGCAGAACTCAGATGAGCAGGGGCTGCTGTGAGTGACTCTCCCGATATTATCCCTGGAAAGACAGGGCTGCCCAGCTTCACAGGGGACAAGGGATGCTCTTTAGTCCCCAGAGGGGAGTGGATGTCGGCAGACCGAGTCTGCTTGGAAGGGAGTACTTTGTTCGGGTGTTGGACCACCGCGGCAGTTGCTGGTCTCCTCTGTTATTGTGGAAAATCAGGAGCGGAGCCTGTCACTTGTCATCTGTTCTTCGAGTGTAACCAACTTTTCTTCCATGGGCCATTTGGTGTGACTATGAATGATGGCTCTGGCTAAATGACACCATCCTGATGGTGGAGTAAACAGAAGTGATGCTGGAACAGGCGCCTTGGATCCGGCCTGTGTTTCCAGAGAGCTGCAGAAAGGGCCTGGGATGGAGAGGAATGTGCAGCAGTTGGGGGCTGAGGTCTTGAGTGTATCTCCTTTAATCTCCCTGAGCTACTGAGTCACAGCCCAGGCTATTGGTTGGAGAATGATCTTATACACACTCGCTCTAGATTCCATGTGGGAGTTTAGAACATGCATGAAATTTCAGTACCTTTTAGTTCAATGCCCTCATTTTCTAACCAGAGACTCAGAGAGACCAAGTGGTTTATCTTAGGTCGTATGGCTGGTACTGGCAGAACTGAAATGAGAACCAGGTTTCCTGCCTCACAGTTATGTGCACCTTCTACTCTGTCCTGTGTCCTGTGTCCCATCCTATGTCCCCTATTCTTAGGTAACATTGTTTGAATGACAATTGTTTGTTTTTCGAGGATTTAAACAACTACTACCATATTAAATGTTCACATCAGTTGTAAAACTTAATTTAAGAATATTAAAATGAGAAAAAAACTGCATCGAGAAGTAGTATGGGATAGTGGATAGAAAAGCAAGTCCTAAATTTCAGAAAAACTGGCCCAAGTTCTGTCTCTGTCACTACCTGCCCCCAACATCTTGGGCAAGTTACTCTCCATCTCTCTGTTTCATTATCTTGGAGCTAAAAATAGTACCTACTCCGAGAGTTGATGTGATGAGTAATTTAGATTATATATGTAAAATACTTGGCACATAATAGTGCATGATAAATTTGGACTATTACTATTTGTGTATGTGTTTGTATACATATTCTGTATCTGTTTATGAGGGTGGCAGGGAGGAATGCTTCACAGATCCCCCAATGCAGTTCTGGGGGATCGATATCTGGTTCTTTGTTTCAATTTGCCTATGGAAATATTTTCTGAGGCATGGTGCCCTGCCACAACCCTTGGTTTCCAGGAGCATTTACTGGTCAGGCCCTAGGTAATATTGAAATCTATTAATAAGATATGCTGTTTTTCATATTTTTGCGCCCCCTTTGGCATCCTCCCCCAGGGTTTAATATGAGTTACAGGAGATAATTCATGCAAAGAGCACTTTCCACGTATATATTTGCTTTGCATGCATCTGGTGTATAGTAACTGCTCAATAAACATCAGTGGCTATCATTATTGTACAGAGCCTTTTGTGGAGTTGTATGAGAGGAAAAAGAATAAAATATTATTAATTTCACAAACAACTTTTTGTTCATCTATCTGGATACCATATTAATTTTCCAATTAATTTTCTTCACAACCCAGGTGGGAGGAGTAGGATGCATCCTTTCCATTGTACAGGTGGGGCAACCGAGACACTGAAAGGTGACATCACCAACAGGCCGTGACCTAAGGAGTCAGGACCAGAACCAGATCTGGAATACAGACTTCCTGGCTCCTGACCCATGTTCCCTTCTGCCCTGCAGCCTTCACCAGCAGGCCGAAGGGACCAAGGAGGTATCTGTTTCAGGACTCTCTCATTTGCCCTTGAAAGTTTATCATCTATTGACTGAGTGTTGACCAAAAACATACTAATTCCTGAGGCGACCTTACAGGATGTCCTGTTGAGACTTTTCCTCCTCTTTTGTCAGTGCTTTGCTGGCAGATTAAAATTCAGTGGACCCCAATTGTAGGAAGTCTGATAAAATATTCTCTTCTCAGTTGCAAACAATTTCTCCATCTGCCACTTGGCTGAGAGGATCAGACTCAAACACCCTCATGAGAGGGGAGAGTGATACCAGGGAGAGGAAGGTACAGGAAACAGCAAGCGTTTGTGCCTGGACACAATGTCTACCTGTCTGTTGCCGCTGACTACTCAGCTCTGTTAAGCAGCTGGTTTTTCTTCACCAAATTGACCGAATCCACATAAAACTACTTTTGCCAAATATGTGGTATCTTGTAGATGCAGCTCTCTATATGCCGTGCATTAATCTTTAGAGAAACAACATATTTGGGGTTGGGCTGTGGGGTATGTGTAAGCTAGGGAGGGAAAAGATTGGAGGATATATGAAGCGAGATCAGAAAAGCTGATCTGGGAAAAGTGACGCAGTTTGCTAAACACATTGAAGGAAATAAATGTAATCCACCTAAGGAGGCATTTATAATACTCTTATTTGCAAAGAAATGTTTTGGAGTGGATAGAAAATGAAAAGAAAAATGATCCTACATTCGAATTGGTGAGGAAAACATTCCTTCATTCAACAGTCCTCAGCAAGTGTCTATCAGTGCTAGGCATTTTGCTGGATCCTTGAGATATACTAGTGAACAAGAGGGAATCTACGCTCTGGGAATTTACATCTTGGTGGGAGAGAGCAACAAGGAAAATGTGACCACAGTTTGGGATAAATCCTAAGAAGGGAATAAAGAGGGTATTGCGATAGAGAGTATCAGAGCGGGTAGGGTGGTGCTATTTCAGATCAAGGAAGCCCTAGAGAAGAGCACTGACAGCCAAGGGAATTTCAGATGCAAAGATCTGAGAAGAAAAATCTTGGTATATTCTAGAAACTACCTGAAAGACCACACAGTTGGGGTGTAGTGGAAAGAAAGACAACAAAGCCCAAACGGGAATCTAGATGTGAAATGGCAGGATGGGGCAGTAGGATGGAAACAGGTGGATAAATTCAAGAGTTTTGGCATGGAGGGTGGTAAGATCAATGGCCTTGGCCGAGGGGTTGGATATGCGAGTCAAGACACACCTAGATTTCTGGAATAAGAACTTGGTATATGGCGGTGCCACTTACCATGACAGAAAGCCCAAAGAGGGAATATCTTTGCAAGGGGTGGAATAAAAAATTCCATTTGGAGGCTGCATAGTTCGAGGGGAATGTCCAAGTAGACATGCTAAATATATGGGGTTAAATACAGTGGTCTGGATTGAAGACATGTAAACTATTAATATAGAAAGAAATGAAGAGATAAGTGCTATGTGTGTTTAGAAAATGAAGTAATTAATTCAGACTAGGGATACATAGATGACTACAAGGACATGTCAAGTTCAACAAAGACCATCAGCAAAGGAAAGGAGAGTGGATAGGGAGAGAATGAGAGAACTGCCTTTCCTTGTATGATGAAAACAAAAGGTTGATGATTAGTGATATCAGAAGGACTATATTTCTACATTTCTCCCCAGAGAACTTAACTAGGAGAAGGGACCAGGTGAGGTCTGATCCATCATGAAGAAAATGAATATTTAAGTCACAGACTGAGGAAAAAAATGTAAGATATAAATGGATAGATAGATAGATTGATATAAAGATCTTATATCCATAATATGTAAAGAACTCCTACAAATCAACAGTAAGAAGACAAACCAAAAAAAAAAAAATAGGCAAAAATCTTGAACAGACATTTCACAGAAGATCACATACAAATGGTGAGAAGGAGATGAAAAGCCATTAGTCATCAAGAAAGTGCAAATTAAAACCTATTATTTTACTACTATTAAAAGCTACTATTTTACCCACATGAAAATGGCTAAAACCCAAAAGACAGTCAATACCAAGTGTGAGCATGTGACGCAACCAGAACTTTGATATGCCTGTTGGCAGTAGTGTAAAATGACACACCACTTTGGAGAACTATTTAGTAGTTTCTTAGAAAGTTGAACATGTATCTACTCTATGACCCAGAAATACTAAATTCTAGGTACTTACTTGAGAAAAATAAAAACACATGTGCACAAAACGACTTTTAAAAAATGATGATAGCAATCTTAGTCATAATAGCCAAACACTGGAAACAGTCCAAATTTCCACTGACAAGAGAATGGATAAACAAACAGTAGTCTATCTGTATAGTGGAGTACAATTCAGCAATACAAAAGGATAAACTACTGATAAATGCACAAAGTCTCAAAAACATGATTTGAGTGAAGCTAGACATGAAAATGCACATGCTCCACAATTCCACGTACATGAAGTTGTAGAACAGACAAAATTAATCTATAGTAATAGAAATCAGAAAGTGCTTGCCTGGTAAGGGGCTTAAGGAATCTTTCTGGGGTCATGGAAATGGTCTCTATCTTATTTAAGTGGTGGTTACCTAAGTGTATGCAATTGGTAAAACATTGAACTGAATGCTCAAAATCGTAAGACCTTGCATTTTATTATATGTAACTTATATATCAATTTTTAAAAAATCTGGATAGCCTAGTTCCAGAGCCTGCATCTTTAAAATACTTCCCAGTTTTATGGGGGAAAAACAGGAAGTGACTGCATGGGGAAATTTTACTGAAATAAAATGGATGAACTTAAATGAGCAGAGTCTAATGGTCTTGCTTTCTGAGTAATGCACATGGTATCAGACCACAGCTTCTCAGGTCGATCTGTATCCATGTGGACATGTGGACATGTGGTTGAATTAGAGACCTGAAAATGTGTTCGTGGTTCTAGTTCAAGATGGCCCACATCTATGTGGCATCTACTGTATGCTAGGCCCTGGGCACGCCGTGTTTCCTTAAGTAGCCTGTTGGCTCCGCAAGGGACAGGTGTTTTGCCTCCTCTTTGCCTTCCTCGGCAATGTGGACTATCCTTCCCTTTATTGCCCTCAGGATAATGTCTGCACAGAGTGGGTGCTGAGTAAATATTTGGTGAGTGAATGGACGAAGAAATGAGTTAATGAGTATCAAGTGTGTGACAATCTATATGAATTTAAGAACTCAGTGTCTCATTTCTATTTAAAAAATAAATGTTACCATATACCTGACACTTAAAAACACAAAACAAAACAACAAAATCCTCACTGGTTTCTTTCTCTTCACTCTCTAAATCAAAGAGTGGAACACGTGAAGAAGGTATAGAAAATAATATGGTCTCATTTTCTGTCCCTTTTACTTCTGATATGAAAGACCAAACTGATGACAGCTGGTCTAGTGGTTGGACTTTGGATTATTAAAAAGTATTTTGCAAGGAATAAGCTTGGCTTATAGAACCAACAATGAGATAATCTACTTCGGTAAGAATGACAGCAACAGTTGATATTTCCGGGGGGAAAACACTAACCAAAACAAGAACCAAAAAAGTGCCTTCCAATCTCAAGAGGCAATGGGATATAAAAGAGATTAAATTTAGCTGCAGATGTCAACAGAGAGAGTCTTTGAAAGATGTGTTTAGTGAGAATCTTTTGTCAAAATTTACTAACAGCCAATATACTTTCCATGGCATATAAAGTGGTAATATAAAATATTTAATGATTTTAAATCTAGAATATACTTGTAGAAATAAAACAGAATTAACCTGAGTCAAATGCTTCATCCCTTGAATGCTTCTCTTAACACTGTGAATTAGCTAAGTGATAAAAGAAAGTAAGTTTAAATAAGTCACTGTGTTGAAAAATAGAATGTAATTGGTAATGTATGAGTCAGCAACCAAATAAAAAGAAAATCTATTCTAACTGAATACATTTGATGAACAAGATGAAAACTTGTTAAATACTTGGAAATTCATATGAAATTAAATTTTATGTTCTGATTCTAAAATTTTAAAGCCCAAGTAACATGTATTTCTTGGATATTTTAATACAAATTTAAAATGAATTTATTGCAAATTAATGAAGAAAATTAAGGATGCATTTTATTTGTCTCTGTCGTTCCATGGAATTTATGAGTTCCTGCAAGAATACCTAGTCTATTGTAAAATAGAAAACAAACATTGTTGTCTTGAGGCTATAAATAAGACACAGGGTGGGGGGGTGGTAAGAGGGAGGGTTTCAAAAGAAGAAGTTGCAGATACACAGCCTTCAGCATCTTACACTGTTTAACTGGCACTGAACCACAAATTTGGTTTTGAGTTTCCTGATGACCAAATAAAAAAGATAAACACAATTTATTGACATGATTTAGACACAATTTACATTAACTATAGTGACCTTAAGCAAAGGGTATCCTAACTAGGAAAACAACACAACTCTTAGAGCTAAAAAAGGTGTGTGTGTGTGTGTGTATGTGTGTGTGTGTGTGTGTGTGTGTGTGTGTGTGTTGATTTCAGGAGACTGAGAAACAAAATGGACAATGTTTTCAACAATATCCCTTTAGTAAATATAATGGAGAATTTTGCTCTGAAATTCCTTCTAAATATCAACCTGGGGGAGGCAATGCTGTATATGAGGAGACCAAGACAAATAAGGATAGATTGGACTGCAAACAGTCTGCCCGGTCCTCCAGAGCATGCTTCTCATGTAAATTGAGTTGTAAAGAATTTGGGGTTATCTTCTCCGATGTAGGTCTTCTGCGAGGGTATTGGGTGGTGATTGGATCGCTTTAAACATCAACTTAGAGGAGAGTGTTGGCAGACTTGAATGAAAATTGAGAAGCCAAACTAGGCAACGATGTGGCACATGGGAAATGGGAAATGGCCAATGACTGAATGAGGGTGACGTCCTCCTGTCCTTCAGAGTGAATCTATGTGGATGACATGGTACCCTTGGGCTTGGCAGTCCAATGACTTGACGTCACCTTTTATTAATTGGGTATCATAAGTGAAATCTCCTAACTTCTTTCTGGGTCAGTTTCCTCCCCCTACAATGGTACTGGGCAGGGAGAGCTTGTTCCTCACTCCAGATGTTTCTTTCCTTGTAGGAGGTGTGCCATTCTGGACCTACTCCATCTCTCTACTCACTTGATCCAGGGGAGTGTTTTATCCGATTGATACTTTTAGGAGAAATAAACTGGACATGTGTGACCTACCCCTCCTCTTTTCCTTCTGCAGAGCCATCCGCCTTCCTGCAGGAAGCAGGAGTTCTCTTCCCCCTCTACACTGAACGGGCCATCTTCCAGGGTCCAGCATACCTGTGCCTGGGAGAGCAGCTCTGCCTAATTCTGGGGCTCTCACATTGAGCAATGTCCTGCCAGTTGGCCTGTATTGATGATAAAGGTTTTATTTTGGCTTCCCTCTGCCCCTCCTTTGTTTTGTTTATCAATTGTTCAGATCGCCGGTGAAGAAACCTCCTATTTATTGGCCCCTTCCAGAGATCCCAAAAGGACTGACTATTTTTGAATCATATCCATCCGGCCCTGGGTTTAGTTAGTGAGGTCTAACTAAAAATAATGAAATGGCACAGTGGTGGTATGGGTGCAGTTGTTGGTTTGGAGAGTTACATTGTTGGTTATTTTCCCCAGATCCCTTTCGTCTGGAGGTATAATTGAGTGATACCAATCACAACATCCATAATAAGACAACGATCTTGGAGACTGAAAGAGAAGCAGCAGAGTCTTAGGCGTTTTCCCGCCAAATCCTTACCTCCTGGCTTAAGGGGCCTGCAGACACCCTACAAGCACAGCTGTCTTCCCGGGGCTGCCTATAGTCGTTTACCCCTTAGCATGACTGCATTTATGGCTGCAGATATGGCTCTTATCTCAAGATTCTTTCCAATACCACCATCAGGACAAAGCCTGATGAAAAGTATGGGGTCTCTAGAAGCAGGTGCCAAATGAGTAAGGATTAGGAACGGCCAAGTGTTAAAGGTCCTGTTGGACGTGGGTGCAGGGTACAGAGGATGGCGTGGTAGGCTCCCCCAGGTGGCTCTTTCTGTGGTAGAACGGGGCTGACACAGACACTGTTTCTGGAAACGCGGTTTCCCAGCATGGTTTCATGTGCCTTCCCCATCTGCTCCAGAAGCATTTTTCTGGGCACCTTGACAGGAGGACTCCAAATGTAAAAGGGAGAACAAAAAAGTGCATTTTTTATCATCTCCAAGTACCTTCAGCTCAGGGATATGAATGAAAAGCACTTATCTTGTGACCTTTCAGGCCTACTGCAGGAGGAGGACAGAAAAAAAAAACCCCAAACTATTAAAACAAAAACAAAAGGCACCATCTTGTTTCTTTTCTGTCCTTGTTTGCTCTTTATTTAAAAGGGAAGAAAAAGAGATTTCTGGTATTTAAGCCAACCTGTTGACAGACAGTTTGCTCTCATTCGATTCGTACTTCATTTGCATGAATAAAAAGTAGTGGGAGAGTGTTGTGACTTAACAGTAATGTAAAAGCTATTAGAGGGGACTTGATCATTAGCTTCTTTGTCACAAGGCAATCGTATCTTACTTTCAATCACCAAATGCCATTTAAAACATTCCCCAAAGCGACGAAGATTGACAGAATATATATGTTCCTTCACTTCGGGGCATACTGAGTCAACTGCAGGCTGTAAAATTTACCAGATCCCAAACCAAAATGAAAAGTGACTTCTAGATAAATTAGAGTGTCTACTCAGTCAAGGACACGTGGGGAAAGGCAATATCATCCGCTAAAGCCAAAGAGCTGGGAAAGCCAGGAAGAAAAGCATGACTTTCCTTCTCGCGAGGAAGGCTTCCCCGTCCTGCTCCTGTCCCATGGATGGGACAGGAACTTTGTGCAACTTACCTGATAATGCGGCCAATCCTTCTCCAGAGGGTATGGGCTCCACCTAGAAGGCCCCACTCTCCTCAACATGATCGAAGGCGCTGAGGCCAGCTTCAGTCCTTAACTAGCGTATTAAGACTTAGGAGGTATTCGTAACGGGGAGGGGGTCACTGTGGCAGTATTTGGTTTGAAGCTATCCTCAGGCCAATCTTAGGCAAATTTGTGAGGTTTATGGGTTTTCAATGGTGCCACATTTTTATTTTAAAGCCCCCTTTTCCCTTCTTAGCAGAACATTCTCAATTCTGTCTTTCACAGGTACAAAACCTGATAATAACATAAAGTGTTATCCCTCCCGGGAGTATTTATATTTTACTAGGGATTGAAGCCTTGGCTTTTTCTGAGAGAGAGCCTTTAGGAATCTTTGGAAGAGTAGGTAGAGTAGGGTTTGAGGCAGAGGAGACAGATCTACTTAGAAATGGCTCGATTCCCACCACACAAAGATAATTTCCTAACTTTCCACTTGTGTATGTTGATGGTGAAAAAAGTGGCTGGATTTCAAGTTTGACTAGTAATATTTGCTAGCATAGGAGTTTGGCTGCATATAACAGAAACTCAAAATAAGTTTGGACTAAACAAAATGCAAATGTCTTTCCCATGGAACCATCTGGAAGAAGGTGCTTCAGTGCTCATATGGTGGCTTTGTTCTTTGAGATTTTCCAGGGCCCCAGGCTCACGTTAACTTTTTGCTCTGCCTTTCCAGGGTATGGCCCATACCTGCTTGATCCAAGGTACCTCACTGCCATGTTCACACTGAAAACAGCAAGAGGGAGGAAGGGAAGGAAGGGAGGGAGGGAGGAAGTCACATCCCTTTAAGGATGTGACTCAAATTTGCACACATGGTTTCTGCTCATGCTGCATTGGCCAGGTCTTTCCACACAAGCTGCAAGGGAGGTTGGAAAATGCCATCTGTATTTGTGTGTCCATGTGCCAGGGTTCGCCCCTGTGAAAGAGAAGGGGGGATAGTTATTGAAGTCTAACTAACAGGCCTGATGAGCAGGTTTGGGGAGAAACTTTTGGAAGGCCAAAGTTGCTTGCTTGGGAATGCAGAAAGGGGTATTAATGTGGGGTTGGCAGCGAACCAGGCGATGAGAAGTCTGGAGGGTCCTTCTCCCACGACTTCACTTCCAACAGTTTGGTTTTATGACTGCTTCCCATCTAATGTCTTCAGTCCGAGCCTCCTTTGTACTCCCTAGACTTGTTTTCAACTTTGGGTTAAGAAAAGGTAGTCATAGTTTTTAGTCATATGATTCCATTTAATAACCGTCAAGTGAACAGATATTACAGACTATATGATGTGTTAGATGTGAGAATATGATGCTGAAAAAGTGTCTGTCTGCCCTTAGGAATCTTACAGGATCTTACACATCAGGCTTTCTCAACCACAAAACTTTTGATATTTGGGCCTGAATAATTCTTTGTTGGGGTAGGGGGTGGGCTCTACCAACTAGATGTCAGTAGCCACCCCCCTCCTAGTTGTGACAACAAAAAACATCTCAGAACATTGTCAAATGTCCCCCATGGGGAGGAGGTGTAGGGGGCATAGCCCCTAGTTGAGAACCATTGGTTTAAAGTGTGAGTTAAGTCACTAGATCTTAGTGTGTGGTTCCTAGGCCAGTAGCATCAGTGAAATGTTCTTGGAATCACCTGGAACTCATTAGAAATGCAAATGACCAGGCCCTACCCCAGAATCACTGAGTGAGAAACTCTAGGAATGGGACTTAAGCATCTGTGCTTTAACAAGCTCTCCAGTTGCTTCTGAGGTTTCTGACTCTAACACTTGAGAACCACTAAGCCAGATCCTTCATTACATGGTTTCAAGAGGAGGAGAGAGAAGAGTACTCAAGCCAGTGGCTGTGGCAGTGCTGAGAGTCGCGTCCTCTGTCTTGCGTGGCTGTGGAGTTCTGTCCAATAGGAGCCCGGGTATTCTCTCCAGGTGGCTCTTCAGGCATGACTTACCCTGTGGTCCTGGCTGTCCAGGCTCCCTTGGTTCTTGCCCATTTTTTTTAGCTGGGTCTTCAGCCTTTCTAGTGATTCTGTGAATTACCTTTCAATAAATTCTTTCTCTGTTTAGCTACTCACAGATCACCAGCAGCCAGAGGTGGTTTCTGTTGCTTGCAACTAGGAATTCCGGATGTTACATGTGGGAAATGAAGAGCTTCTGCAAAGGGATATTTACCGTTTACCATATGTACAAAGGGAAATGAAAGAATGACACCAGTCGTTTATTGAGCACATGCTATATCCGGCACTTTACCTAGATTATCTCTTGATCCTCGGAACAACCCTTGAGTAGACACCGTTCTTAGCATCCTCATTTTATACACGGAAAGCTGAGTTTTTAACCCAGGCATTCTGTCTCCAGAGCCTTTTTCCCTGACAACCATGACCAAAACCCCATCCAAATCCCAAATATTTTCTAAGGCCTGTATCAGCTGTGAAACCCCACCACAAAAGGACACCCCCTCTGCGCTTCCCTGTGTACCTGATGATCTTTCCCTTAGGTTTTATTTCACCCACATGCTGTGTCTGCTCTCTGGCTTACACAGTCAGGCACTTGTTTTCATGTCACTCCAGAATTATTTCATATCTCTCTAATATCTTCCTCTTCTAACTATATCATAAGCGACTTGTGGGTTCTAATCCTGACTGTGTCACCCACTAGGAGGTGGTCACAGGCCAGAATCATTGAGAATGTAAATATGACCTTGCAGCATTGCTGTGGGCAGGGGTAGTCTTCAAAATGCTGTATTTAACAACTGGTTCACAAGGACGCTGACCAATCAGGGTAGTCAATGGCTATAACTATCTGGAACACCTGTACCATGCAAATGACTGAATATTAGCTCTAGTTGTAAAACAAGTAATGGATAAAGTTCTTTGTAAGTTGTACAGCATGACATATATCCCAAGCGTTATTATTTTGCCTTCTATGCCTCTTTTAGCTGCCACTAAGCCTACTATATTCTTATGGACTTGGTAGGTACTTGATAAATCTCTGAATTAATGGATGAATGAGTGGACAATCAACATGATACCTGCCTCCAGCCTGCTATCAAAATCAGTAATTCCCTATTTTGGTTGAATGAGATACCCTGGGTCATCTCCTTGATTATCTGCTGGGGAGGGGGGGTCATGAATTTCTCACACAGTTCTCCCACCATACTTACCTTTGATTCACAGATTTGAACACAAAGTGATAGAAGTCATACTAGTTGAATGAGCCTTCAGAGACACGGAGACAGGGGCCATGAAATCAAACTAAGGAAGCTGGCTCAGGTGAGGGGACTGGTATCCTGCCATGCCCAGCCCCAGGAATGGTCTGGCAACCTAGGGGCTCTATGTGGCGATCCTCCAAGGCAAGCGGCAGCTCCTGGGAGCACCCAGTGGATCAGCCTCGATTGCCCCAGCGCCCCCCTACCTGCCTGGCACTACTTGCCGAAAGTTCTTTTTGTCCTTCTGTTCCATCTTCCATTGCGATCACGCCGACAGCTGCAGGAACACATGGAGATTGCCTGGCAGCTGCCAGACACAGATGCTGGGCTCTGTAATGGACTTTCTCCCCCTCTGCTGCCGCTTCTGAGCGTTTCTCTGGCTGCCTGGGTGTCTTCGTCCCTGCCTGCGGGAGGGGTGTGTGCCGAGGTGCTAGTGGGGTGTGAAGCCTTGGGGGATTGACGCTGCTGAGCTGGCAAGAGGGCTAAGTCCTCAAGATCAGCTTTGCCTTTTTCGCACTCAAGCGCCATGTTTAACTGTTCTGCATGGCTGAGAATGATTTCAAGCTGGCCTGGAGGAAAATAATGTTAGGGTGTCTTTCTCTCTGCACACTTGAAGACCCTGTCTTCATCCAGATCATTATTTTCCAGCTGCTTCCTTGCAGTGATCTCCTAGTTGAATGAGCCTCTGCCTCTGATTTGCCCCTTTTCTTCCACCTTCCACGGTGCTACCAGAGTGATTTTCCTATAACCAAATCTGCCCATATCTCTTCTTTTTTTTTTTTTTTTTTGGAATCCTCATAGCTTGGAGGATTAAATCTGACCTTAGTGTAACTAAAAGGCCCTCTGTCCCTCATCTCTGCTGCAGCTACATCTATTTGGACCAAAACAAATCAGCTGTATCTTATACTGATGTTCATGCAGCCTAGGAATTTCTTGCTTTCTCTGTCTGTTCACCTGGTTCGCTCCACCTGAGCCAGAGAGATTTCTAGGACATTCTTTTCTAGGTGCAGCCTTTCTCTTGGCCTGATCCTCGATGGACCAAACCCGGAGACGTTGCTGACAGAGCCATTGCCCCATAGAGATAACCATTCAGGCAAAGCTGCTGCTGATTAAGCAGCCTACTCTGTGCCAAGCGCTGGGACACAAACATGAGTGAGATTCGGTGCCAGTCGTCAAGAAGTTCATAGATGGTTGGACAGGCAGACGAGGAAGCAGACAATTAAAACAGAGAATGCAGTGAGCTCTGTGACAGAGGCAAGTACAGGATGTTACAGGAATCAGATGCTCCCATAACATCCTGAACTTCCTTCTGTTTTATTAGCTCTGTCATACTTTGTGTGTTTACAGTTTGCCCGTCTCCCAAACAATCTCTGAATTTCTTGAAGGCAGGGACTCTCCTTCTCAAGCTGTATCCCTCATGCCCACCCCTTGTCCAGCACAAAACTTCAAGAAACGTCTTTGGGCAAATGAACCTCCACAAATAAATGGTTGCGTCCGCATGCAGATGGCCTTGCGAGAGGCCCTGCACGTTGGGCTACTGTGTGTCTGTCCAGGTGAGCAGCGACCCCAAGAAGTGGCCTGGAACCCTCTGGGATTGAAGGACACAGGGAAGAACACATGGGAAGTTAGGGGGCTTGTAGTTTCTGAAATTTTTTACCTTAGTTTTGGAAACTTGGTCCCTCTACTTGTTCCTTATCTTTTCCCTCCCTCTTGAGAACCCATTTCCTCTGCTTTACTTTTCTTCTGTTTTGGTCAGAGAAAGCATTCATTAAAGGAAACTGCATGTTATTTCAAAGTAATATTAATATACCTTAAAAAAGTAATTTTTACACCACTGTAGAGAAATTAGGAAACTCTAAGTAGAATGGGAAAACAAAACCTTGAATGATCCCACCACCCAGTGTTGCCCAAATCACTGCTGTTGATGTGTTGGTGCACATCCTTGCAGACTTTTCTCTACACATGCATACAGAAAGTGTTTGAGTGAAGACTTTGGATTCAGGCTGCCTGAGTCTGAATCGTGGCTTTACCACTGGCTGGCTGGGTGACTTTGGCCACATGGCTTAACCTCTCTGTGCTTCTTCATGGCTCAGTGGAGTTCATAGTAAGACTTAGAGCACAGTGCTGTTGAGAGAACAAAATATTCTATCAAGTGCTTACAACAGTACCTAGTGCATAGTAAGCATGCATCTAATTAATTAACAAAGATTATTGAGGGCCTGTTTTATGTCAGACATTTTTCTGGACAGCACTCAGCCAAAAGGGCCACTGCTGCTATGCAGCTGATTTTCTGGTTTAACCACCAAATACATTAACTATCTCTGTTATTACAAAGAGTATCACATTATATACTGTACGGAATCTGCTTTTCTCATTTACAATATCTTTCTATGTATTATAACATTTTTTTGGTGTCAGGAAACCTTATATTATTCCTATAATAGTGATATAGTATTTCATTGAATGGATACCATATTTTATTTAACAATAAGCTTTTATTAGATATTTAAATAGCTTCCAATTTTTCACTATTTTCAAAACCAGTATGATGAAATCCTTATACACACACATCTTTATGCACTTACCTGGGTATTCCATCAAGATACAGTCTTAGAAGTGAAGTTACAGATTAGGGAGTATGCACGTGTGTAGGGCTTTTGGTAGATGTGGCCTCCCGTGAGGCTTATGTACCAAATTGCCATCCCTACTGCTACAGTTGAGAGCACAGTTTTTCAGACTCCCATGTGAAGCATTGCGGAACTTTTTAATTCTTTCTAAATTTTGCAAATTAGGGCAAAATTGTATTATGTCATTTTTATTTGTATTTCTTTTTTTTTTTTTTGCGGTACACGGGCCTCTCACTGTTGTGGCCTCTCCTGTTGCGGAGCACAGGCTCTGGACGCGCAGGCTCAGTGGCCATGGCTCACGGGCCCAGCCACTCCGCGACATGTGCCGGACTGGGGCACGAACCTGTGTCCCCTGCATCGGCAGGCGGACTCTCAACCACTGCGCCACCAGGGAAGCCCTATTTGTATTTCTTTAACTTCAGGTGAAGCTGATTTCTTGTATATATATAACAGTATTTGTATTTTTATATATTTTATATGCACATTTAAAATAGTATTTGTATTTTTTTATTGGCTATTTGTATTTCTTATTTTCTGAGTTGACAATTTGTATTCTTTAAAGCCTCTGACTTTGATGCGATGATCTTGGATGTTGCTTAGATTGAATAGCTTTTCTCTGTGAAAGACCTAGACCCTTGTTAAGCTTTGTGAGGCAATGGTTTCAAGGGACTTGTGCCCAACCTTCTCTGCTATGTATTTGCATTTTTCCACTAAAAATGTCTGACATGTTATAAATCACTTCGGCAGTGAGGTCGTTTTAATACTAATGGACCACTTTTTGTACATCTCAGTGAGAGGAGGGACCACTTTTGCATAGACTGAAAGGGATGCTATGTGTTGTCTGGTTGTGGTAACGGATGTATGATCTGGTGATGCCTGTATTTTCCTCTATGATAGGTGTTGGCATAGCTGAATGCACTTGTGTCTGCCTATGTACATGTCTGTACCTTGAGTTGAGATTAGGAAACCATACGTGTATTTTGGGGTCTCTGTGAACTTACATAATACCTTTGTATTTCCATGACCTGAATCTATCTCCCAAGGGATATTTAGTTCAAAATTTGCTTCTTTTAGGAAGACTGCCCTGATTATCCACTCATCCTCAGATTACTTCCCTCTGAACTTCCTGAGCACATGTGTTTCACATTTAAACTTGCAAATGCATTGCTAAAAATGTGTCCTTGATAACTCATATATAGTTTTTCTCACATGAAAACACTCTGCCTTTGCCTCTGACCATTTGGAAATGAGATTCCAGGCTTTATCACATCCCCTCAAAACAGACCCAACCCACAAAGCATTAGTGAGTAATGAAGAACTGACTACAATTTTATGGGGAGATGAAGGAGAAAGCTACATGATACGACACCCGGCAATAAATAATGACAAAGATTTTCGCCTTCTCTTTTCAGGGCTCCTCTTTAGTCATGGGTCTCTGGGTCTCCCTCTCCCTCTCTCTGAACCGTTCCCTAAAGCAGCCACTGATTATCTCCTCCTTTCCTCGTCAGAGAAATTCAGCTCTCTTCTGAATTTCTTCATCAAAGTCTGATCCTAATGCCCAGGAAAGCCAGCATTTTTCCAACAAAAGTGAACATCTTTCTGTGGGATAGGTTCCTCTAAGAAAAATACATTTTTTTTCCAGGTTTTTCCAGCAAGCTACTTCACCAGGATTTGCTTTGTCCCTTCATCCAGTTTCATAACAGGGACGTTCTGCCATTCATTTTGTGTCCTGTCTCAGCTTCCTTTTCTTCCCATGCTTCCTCCAGGGCTTTGCACAAAGTATGTTCTCAGTAAATTCTTGCCAATCAGTAAGGAGTCTCCTCTGTATTCTCGTTACTTAGCACAGCATTTGGAACTTAGAAGACACATGAACATACAGACAAATAAATGATGAAGGCTTGGCCTGTGTACCTCAGGAATACAGTGGGTATGGCCAGCTGGACACTGTACCACTGGTGTACTCACTGCTGGTCAGGGCGTGGGCAGCTCTGTAAGGCCCAGCAGTTCATGCCCTTCTACTTCTAGTGCGTTTTCTTTTTACTCTAGTGGCTTGTAGGGTCTTCTTCTCTAATTCCCTTTGTGTCTTCCTTCATAAAGCATTGGGCCAATCCAGGAGGGAATTTCCAAGTTCCATTTCCTAGAATATGACCTGCCATGGGACTCCACCTTTTACCTTGGCCTTCCGGTAACATGGTTCCTCCCAGCCTCTCCTACATAGGACCTGAACTGTCTGGGGCCCTGTTCTTTCACATTTCTCCCTAGGCCTCCTTTGACCACACAAGGGTCAGGAGAAGGAAGACATCAGGAGACAAATGTAGAGCTATATTGACTGCATAAAGGGCAGAAGGGGCAGGAGAGGGATGTGGGAAAGAAGAGAGGATTCCACAGAGAAGAAAGGTAGGCCTGTTCTACTTGGAAATAAAGATGGCAGAATGATTGGGTCAAATCCATCTCTTGGGAGTTTTCGTGTGGCTCCTTGCTCTGTGCCATGGCATTTCTTTTTGACTTCTTTGTGCTATTTTTTTGGAAACCCCACAAAATGAAAAATGCCAAACAAGAATGAAATGGTGGGAGTCAGAAAGGAATTTCAGGGTATCTTTTTACCAAACACCTAAGGAAGTCTGAAGGTCAGCCTAGAAGCTGGGACTCATCACCCAGATAAGGAAACTCTAACATCTGTGCAGATAAAGAACTTTCCATCTCCCCCTGGCTAATTCTCACTTAGAAGACCCTTTCTTTTTTCTTCCTCTTCACCAAGAGTTAGATCTCATAGGATTAGAAGTGACATGAGTGAATGCCTAATGAAGATTAAGATTTTCTTATATGACAGTTTTTAGTGACCACAGGTGTTTTCGTTTTCTTCTCTAAAGGCCTGGTTGTAGGAACTTCCCAGCAAGCCTGGCGCATCTGCCCCTGCCTGGATCAGACTCATCCTGTACCCCTTTGGCTCAAACCCATGAGTTCTTATTTACTCTTTAAAAATTTGTTTGATTGTGGTAAGAACACTTGATGTGAGAGCTACTCTGTTAACAAATTTTAAAGTTTATAGTACAGAATTGTTAACTATTAAGTATAGCTGCCTTGTTAAGGTATACTGTACACCTTATATATCGTATACAATACATACCATATACTTAACTATGTATACATATAGGTATCATCTCAACTCAAACTTTCTACCCACCAGTTAGTAACTCTTCATTTCCCCCTCTCCCCCAGCAGCTGCTATTCCACTCTGATTCTACGAATTTGAATATTTTAGATACCTTACATAAATCGCACAGTATTTGTCCTTCTGTGACTCGTTGATTTCACTTTGCATAACGTCTTCAAGGTCCTCAGGCCCATGCATTTCAGCCCCTGCCCATTGTTTTGTGACAGGGTATCTCAAAAGAGTTCTTGCTTACCTCTGCTTTGTCTATATTCCAACCCCTTCCTGATAATTCTCTGGCCTCCTGAACCCTGGAATCCTCTCCCTAAACCTATGGCGCTCCCCCTAAATCTTTTCCCTGAGGTTCCCCAGGTCCGGCTGCTGGCCTGTCTTGCCCCGCGGGCCACACCTGCTCCTTGAAGCTTGCCTGCCCCCTGTCTGCCCAGCTCTCTCGACTCCTCAGGCATCCAACCCTCACTATTCCTGCCAGACCTGCCCTGCTGAGGCCCCTGCCTGGCGGGACATGGCGCCTCTGATGACTAAAAATAGGAGTTGTATAAAAGAACGGTGGGACCCAAATAAAGTCTGAAGCAGGAAATATAATGATCCTCCGAAAATATGATACTGTTGCTTCCACAGGAGCCCTGTATCTGCTTCAAAGCATGTGCACTATCTTTATTTTGCATTCAAACTATCTTTTGGGGCCAGGTTTCCTTCATAACATGGCTTATTGCAAAATGGATCTGAAACCCTAGGGAGTTTATCTGTAGTCAGGTTTTTTTTTCTTTCCAGTAACTGTGGGTCGGAGGTATTCCAGCCATTATTGACTAAAGGACTACTCTGTTTTATGACATCTAATCAGATGGATGTCCCACTGGGAGGACAGATTGTGTCCCTTTTTTTCCCTCTGGACTGAGGAGATAAAGAGATAAAACTCATAGGTTATTATTTTTTTTTTAAATCAACAGCATAGTTCCCTGTGAGATCTTCACGTGAGCCTGTTATGCATGAGAGCCTGGGCTTAATGGGGGAGACCGAAGGGCTTGTGAATAGGACGTTTTGTCCTCTGAATGGCTGAGCTTGGTCCAGTCCAGAAAAGTTCCTATTCAGGGTCATCTTGGATCCTGGTGGTTCAGAGGAAAATGGCAAAATCTGAGTGTGCTGTGCCCAGATGTCTTCACCTGCCTGAGAAGCCAGTTCACCTTCAGTTTGGAGTTAGACAGGATCCCCATGCTACCAATATTAGGCAAATAACATCTCAGAGCTTTCACTTCCTGTTACATAAAGTGGGCCTGATAATACCAGCCTTGACAATTTCCCAGGGCTCTGATGAGACCTCAGGCAGGCGTGGGTGTATATGAAACATCCGGCTCTATTCAAAAGCAAGGTATCGTCGGGGCCTTAGTGACAATGCAACTCAAGCATCCCCAACTTCCCTTTACCATATGGTTATTAACTCTAGCATCCTTACCATTATGAAAACCTTCTTGAAACTATGTATGTTTTCACCCCATGTCACAGCCTGTATATTGAAGTAGGATTACCTTTTATTTGTCCTGAAACTTCCTCCTTCAAACCAGGAGATGTCCCCTGGGTTCAGAGTTTTGGAATTTGTGAACAAACCTGTTTTCACTCTGCCTGCACTTTACATGATTGTGTAAGTTTCCCCTCATCTTCCCTCCAGGTTTGCTTTTGCAGCATGAGGCCTAATTCCTTCAGGCTGTGCTCACACAAAGTTCCCTCCATTCCTGTGATCACTGTACGTTCTCTCTGAAACCCCTGTCCTTTGGCATTTCCACATGTATCAGCAACTGTCTTGTCTTCCTTAACTATAGGCCCGAAACACCATCTTAGTAATATCTCAGCCCAGTGCCTGCCAGAGAGCTATGTCTTGATAAACACTTAGAAAATTAATTTTGGTGAAGAATCTATGTCTGAGGACTCTAAGGCAAGTTGGTCACTTTCAGTGTTTCTGGCTCTTCAAGGTTTAAGGCTTAAGAAACCTCTAGGAAGACACCCCAGGGCTGCCCAAGCTTTTGGTAGGAGAGCAGGGGAGAAATTTCATAATGAGATTTAAGAGACTCGGAAATAAACGCTGCCTAGAAGCCCCTTTCCAACAAGGCCACACAGTTTTTTAAAGACACATCCTTTGCTAAAATGAGGAGGCCACCTGTGTAGTGGGTAAACTCCCAGGCTCTGGGGCTGGACCTTCTGGTTGGAATCTTGGCTCTGCCATTTCCTAGATGTGTGACTTGACCTCTTTGTGCCTCAGTTTTCCTGACTATGAAATGGGAATAATAATAGCAACCTACTTAAGAGGGTTGTGATGAGGATGAAATGAATGAATATTTCTAAAGTATTAGAAGGTACCTGGAAGAGAATCAGTGCTCAGTAAGCAGATGAGCAAATATTCCTTGGGAGGACATGGATAGATTTCACACTGGGAAGTACCAGTGTGGGAATGAATGGCTTCCTCCCACCTCATACGAGAGATGGTGGACCATGGGAGCTCCTGGTAGCACAGACCAGTCCAGAAAAGCCCCAGGGAGGGCTTTCTGACCTGAAAGCAAAAGTCACCTTCTCAGGAATAAATAATAAAAACAACAAAGAACATCGTTACGTATTGAGCACCTACCCTAGGCTGGACCCTGTGATCATGGTCCTATATTGCCTAGTTCTGTTCTTAACAGCAACCTCATGAGGTGCTGTTTCTTTCCTATGGATGAAAAAGCAGAAGCTTGGAGAGACTGGTTAACTTACTCAACATCACATGATTAGCAAAGGCAGTACCGGGAGTCAGAGCTCTTCACCAATTGATCCTCTGTGTTTTCATCTATGTTTCCATCAGGGGAAATTCTGATCTTAATTTCATTTCTCAGGTAGGTCTTGTCTAGGATGCTGGAGTTTACATTATCAGTTAGTAATCTGGCTTATAGAAAGGGCACCGAATTAGGAGTCAGGAGACCTAACTTCTGATCTAACTCTGCCACTGAATATGCCAGCTGAGAAAAACTGTTTACTTCTGCTGGGCTACCAAATGGGAACAAATAATGCCTGCCCTGCTTATCTCAGGGACCACGGTGAGAGTCAAATGAGATCATGAACTTTCAAATTTATCCAATAATCAGTGCTCACTGGAGGCTCAGGCCTATGCAAACTACATGTATTTTTACATGTATTTTTTATCACTGTTAAATAACTTAGGAGAAACTTAAAATGCAAGCTAGTGTTGTTCCTGTGAGTTTGGACAGTGTGAACCAGTTTTCCTTAGGGCCTTATTGCCCTCAGACAGGCTAAACATCAGCTGGGATGAACCCTGTATTTTAGAGAATGAACCTCACTCTTGAACCCTTCCCTGGATTTCAGCCTGCCTCTTCCAACTATCCCATGAATACTAGACGTGTTGAGAGTTGCTTTGGGACCAGGATACCAGCAAAGTCAGGGAAGCCAAACTGAAGCCTCACTGTGAAGATCTCTGCTAACTTGAGGTCCTCATGAAGCACTTCTATCCCTGCATCCATCCAGTTGCTATGGTGGGATGCTGGGTTGCTTCCATGCTTCACTAAGAGGAAAGGTATCAAGACGGAGAAGAAGGAATTGACGGCTAAGGCAATAATAAAAAATAAATCCAGGATTCATATTCAGCTGGTATGTATCAAGGTGACCGTACTGATCTTTCCTGGCCAGCATCTGCTCTGATTGGTCAGTGCCCATGGCGGGCAGCTGGTTACATATATTGACTCACACCCCTGCGCAAAGCTCATCTGCTTTTTGGTTTTGCAGAGGCTTTCCTTGATTCTGTGCTCTGTCAGGTGCCAACTCTTGTCCCATCTGCCTCCTGGGAACATCGCGGTAGCACAGGAAATAACGCTGGGGGCTCGGGTCCAGGCCGCACACAGAGCTGACACGCTGCAGCAGGTTCCCATTGCCCTGTTGTCCAGGAGCGTCTGAAGGGATGCTTCCATTCAACTGGCTGAACTCTGAGAACAGGAGCCAGGTCTTCTTCAATTCTTCATCGTCAACAATCCTGTGCTAATGTTTAGACGGTGCTCAAAATGCATTCAGTGAATGAATAAATCCTCCAGAAAGTATCCAGTGAGCATCAGTTTCGTGAGCTGCTGGGCTACTCATGGTAGAAGGTGAATTAGAAAGACTAGATCACATCTCTCAGAAAATTTCCAGTTTATAGTGGATGATTCCATCTCTATGTGACAAAGAAAGGACACACAGATATGCATTTTATTAGTGCAGACAGATTTAATTTTTAAAAGTAAAGGTTATCACTAAGTAAAAGGAAAGAACCAAGGGAAATCGAGGGCAAATAGAGATTTTTCTTGGATGTAAAGGCCCTAGGAGAAGCAAATTCCTTTGGAAACAGCCCAACACGTGGCATTTCTCATCCCTTCTTTTTTCAAAGGCTGGTTTTGTTGGGTTTTTAACTGAGAGCCTCAGGATGGAAGGAGAAGCTATCTCCGCAGCACAGTTTTCTCCCCGTTTTCCAAAGGGAAGGCAGATTTGGGAAACTGGCACTGCCCCTGCCCAGATGGCAGCCAGCAGCTGGCTCTGGCAAGAGGAAGTTCTCACTCTCGGCTGCTGGCTGCCCGGCCCCTCCCGTTTCCCCAGCAATGCGGGGCCATTGGAAAGGAGAGAGTGTGAGAGGCCTGCCATGCCAGCACTCCTCGCCACCCTGACCTGGCTCCTCTGGCGCTGGCACCCAGGTCCACAGCCGCGGAGCAGAGGAGCAGGCCCAGTAGCACCAGCCAGCAAACTTGGCCTCCCTCTTCCTGCCTCAGCTGCTGTCTTGGCCCTGTGCTGAACCACACAATGGCTGCTGACATCTACGGGGCTGTAGCATGAGGGATAACGGGTGCTGGTGATCTCAGGGTGAGTGGCCTGAAACCACAGGCTGGTTTGGGTAACACGGCCCAGATGATCAGGCTGCCCCATGGCTGCCTCTGTCCCACACCAGACACTACCCCATCTCTCCACAGACCCTACCTGTCCTCATTTTCTTCACCCGAAGCACATTTTTTCCCCCTTCTTTCCCTTTCTTCATTTTCATTCTCCCTTCTTGCTCTTTCTTCCTTGCGTTCCACTCTTCTCTCCTTTTCTCTTCCTTTCCTCCCTCCCCTCCTTCCCTTTCTCTCCTCACATAATGTCTTTCTCCTACTTTCTTGCTTTCCTCCTCTTTCTTTATTTTATTCTTCAAACATTTATTGACTACATCTTCTCTATCAATCCCTCTACTAGGTTCTGGGAGGACACAGATACAATATACTGGGCCCTGCCGCTGACATTTGTGCATGAGTCTATGACAATTGATGATGATAGAGTGTGTTAAGTACCAAAACGCCCACAAAGTACTAGGAAAACAAAGCAAAGAGTCACTGATTTCTACTTGACCCAGTCCGGGGAAAAGTTAGCTGAGGAGCTGCCATTTTTCAATTTAGTTGCTCACTCAGCTTCTTCTGTTCCTGAGGAAAGGTTTATATCTCTAAGTCTGGTTGGAAACACGAAAGTTTGTTTTTTGTTTCAGTTTCTGTTTATGACTCAGATCCTAAGACTTTGAATTGTTATCAAGTCCAGTTTATCCATTTTTTTCTTTTATGGATAGCACTTTTGCTGTTGTATCTAAGAACTTTTTGCAACTAACCCAGTGTTGCAAAGAATTTCTTCTATATTTTCTTTTAGAAATTTCATAAGTTTACAATTACATTTACAGTTAAGCCTATGAACCATTTTGAGTTAATTTTTGTATATAGTATGTATAGAGGTTTTTTGTTGGAGTTTCTTTTTTTTTTTGCCTATTGACATCCAATTGTTCCAGTACCATTCATTGAAAAGACTACTTCTTCCCTATTGAATTGCCTTTGCAACTTTTCAAAAGTAAGTTGACTATATTTGAGTGGGTCTACTGGTGGACTCTTTGAGAGCAGTATTTTAATGTCCAATGTATTATCTGACGTTTTCTCTGTCTATGTCTGTCTCAAAATAAATGTGTTCCTACTGTGTAAATAGCACCCTATGTATAAACTAGGATTATTACTCGACTGGGCAAAAGAAAAGACGTTTGGGTAAATACAGATTTGGATTCACTTTGCCCCTGATTGCAATGTGACTTTTGGGTTTTAGACTTTTTGATCTTGAAGAAACGCAGGTGGGACTTGATATGAAGTGTCATAAAGATTAATGACGAACATGGCTGGGAGGGCACCTGGGGTTTATTTGCCTCATCTGCATCCAGATATTTGTGTAATTCCCTCTGTTTCATTTTGCAGTGAAAATATTGGAGGGGGGGAGGCAACAGTGAGGATAACTATGAGAATAACTACATTGTTAGACTACAAGCACTTTCAAGGAAGGTCTATCTTCTTTTGTAAAAAACAGAGTACTCCCATTGCCCCTATAGTAGGCAGTAAACAGGTCCTCAGTATCTCTTGTCTATCTTCTGCTGCGTCAAGTCAAATACAAGAATTAACCAGAAGGTGTGTTTAATGTTTTAGTCCCCATGACATTTCTTTGGCTCTCCTTTACCAGTAGAATTATTCTTCTACAATTTTGGAATGAAAACTATGCAAAATGGTGTCTTCATATTGCTTAAATGCTTTCCACCCATGCCACTCATTTCTGATTTTTCATGGCCTTAAACCACCATCTGCGGGAAGGGTGGGAAGGACACTTGCAAGGTCATTGTGTCCTGCCCTCCAGCCTCAGGCCTTGCTGCACTGGGGCCACAAATGAGAAGTGTCTCTGTCTTTCTCTGAAAGGTTTTCAGAGCTTAGTTCTCATCCTTGGAGGTTTCATCTTCAGGGTAGGCCCCCAGCTCTTCCCTCCAGGGACTGTATTCCTGGTTGATGGGCAAGGAACCCTCACTCCTACCAAACACTCTGGACAGCTTGTACTATGATCATCGTTTTGTGTCTTTGACCAACATTGCTTTCTTTTCCTTCATAAATCATTCAAACGTGTCAAGTCCAAATACTAACACTGGGGACAGCTTGTGATTAACCTCTCTCCACTCCAAGAAGTAGCCAGCGTCAGTGATTCTTCCTTCTAAAATTGCTTAACCAGTTTTTAATACACCAAAAAGACTTTTGCTCAGAGCCCTCTGGCCATCTATTTTCCTTAATGGTCTTTTATGAGGGACCTTATCAAAAGCTTGCAAGGAAATCCAAGTAAATTATGTTCCTTGGTTCACCTTTACCTACTATTTCATTAACTTTTTCAAAAACAATATGACATAGTTTTCAACATAATTAAAGGGGTTGGGAAAAAGGGAACTTTAACTACCACTTGACAGTTTCCATAGTTGCCTAGGAGAGCTGGGTCACTGCTCATATTCTGTCTCTGCTTAAGGACACTAATTCATTTCCCAGGCTGTCTGGCGAGGTCAGCCACTAGTTCAAGGTGGAAATGACAAGTTTTTAGGCTTTCAAGTGTGCAGTACTCAGCTCTCCAGAGAGCATGAAGGAAGGAAACCACAAGTTTATCCAGGTCTGGCCCAGAGAAAGAGGAAATGATGGGACGAACCAAGACTAAGCCAGGGGTGGTGTCTCCGTGGAGGGGAGAGCCAGCCCCGGAGGGCTCAGACACTCCCAAACCACTCTTTATTCTTTGAATGGGAAAAGGAAGGGCTGATCATAGCGTTTGGGAAAACTTTCAGTGTTCCGGGGGAGGTATGTAAGGCCAGAATTCCAGGGTGGGCAGAGACTGGTAACATGAGAAGGAGAGTTAGAAATAAGCTCACACAAATGGTAGTAGCAGCATTAAAAAGGATGCTAATCATCATCATCATAATTGCAGTGTATTTATGCAGTGAGTGTCTCCTATATGCAAGTATGTGCTAGGCATGCGCATATGCCTCTCTCATTTAAGCTTAATAACCGGGGATGGTAGATGTCATTATACTCATTTAAAAATGAGAAAAATAAGGCACAGGGAATTGAAAGGACCTGAAGGTCACACAGTTAACAAATTACCATATTTGGGAGGCAGCCTCCTCCTCCTAATTCTGAAGAACATAGATTTTCACGATCTATGAAAATTTTTAGCCAATTTAGTACCAAATTCTCCCATAAGTTAAATATTCTGGTTAACAAAATGTTCTAAACATTCTCAGTATGAATTACTAGTTTTCATAAAATAGCTAGCATTACTCAATGGTTAAAAAAGCAGACACTGGGCTTCCCTGGTGGCGCAGTGGTTGAGAGTCCGCCTGCCGATGCAGGGGACGCGGGTTCGTGCCCCGGTCCGGGAAGATCCCACATGCCGCGGAGCGGCTGGGCCCGTGAGCCATGGCCGCTGAGCCTGCGCGTCCGGAGCCTGTGCTCCGCAACAGGAGAGGCCACAACAGTGAGAGGCCCTCGTACTGCAAAAAAAAAAAAAAAAAAAAAAAAAAAAAGCAGACACTCTTTAATTTGTCTTAATAATTCACAAAAGCATTTAAGGGTTACAGTCCTCAAAGCATCTTTATGAATCTCCATTTTTACTGGTCTGAGAATTTGCAAGTGCTTGTTTACAAAGGGCTCTGGCTGACAAAATGCTAGTAAAATTGGCTTTTACTATAGAAAGGAACTAGCAAAGAAAAGCAGAAAATCTTCCATTCCTTTCTGGCTTACTTCTTGGTTTCCACTGGCTCAATGCCTATTTTTCCTTATGTCCTAAGGAATGGGCCATTTTTAGTCTTTTTCCACGACTTCAGGAAGCCCACCATAATTGTCCTACCACATGCTTCATGCTCCACGGGATTTGATGCCTGCATATTAGAAAGTGTTTTTTTAAGTGTTTGAAGATGAGCATCCTCTCCCTAAGTACTCCTTCAGGCTGCTGTGTTCCAGGGACCATGACACCTTACCTCTGGCTCCTGCATGCTTCTTGTAGTATCTAAAAGAACAGGTGGTTATTTGAAGGCACCTGGGCCAGGCTGAGTAACCCAGCTGCTAGGTGCCACACTCCTGATTTGTCAAGACAATGACCCTTCAGATCAGGAGCCTGAGAAGCTGAGAAACCAGAAAAGCAACTTGGGCATTTCTTTAAAGAATGAATGTGCTAATTGGAGGGACTACAAATGCAGTAGCCAGAGAGGAAAAGAAATCTTTCAATCTAGCTTCAAAACTGGGAACCTGGGTGAGAGAAGCAAGTCTCCTGTCTTAGGAGGGGAGGTAGCCCGGGCTGCTGGTCTTCACTAAGGTCAAATAAAGTCTGAGGTTGGCAGTTTGAAGTTCCAGAGTCCATTTCCAGAGAACAGGAGGCATCAGCCCTGTGTGTTCACTGGGTGTGTGGCTATTAGGCAGGTCTGTGTGTGACATGCTGGGCAGACGGGCAGAGACCTTGGACCATGTGGGGAAGCAGCAAGGGTCCTGCCACAGTCATCCAGCTGCATTCCAGTTCTAGCTCTGCACCTTCTAGCCTCGGTGACCTTGGACAAACTGACTGATTTATTAATCAGTTTCCGTTTCCTCATCTGTAACATGGGAACAATGGTGGTTTGAAGAGTATGAAAGACAGTGAGTGTATGTAAGGCGCCTGACAATACCTGGCAAATGATGTCTTTCCCATAAGTTTCTGTCCTGTTATCTTTCTAAATACCAAATATTGATTCATAGCACAACTAATGTGAGCAACTTTATGTTTTCTCTAGTCTCTCCACCGACGGTAAGGAAATAACATGTCTTAGATAAAAATGTAGTGACTAAATCCCACGCCTTCATTGGATCTACGATGTGAAAAAATTTCAATAACAGATGAAAAACCTTGCAAAGCTATACAAGTTAGATGGCATTACGCTTATTTCTATCCAAACTGCATTCTACCATTTAAAGCAGGGAGAGGGCCTCTGGGCATTTTGACCAGTGACTTTGCATCATTAATACAGGCTGGGGTTAAAAATCACATGCATTACACTCAGCTGAGTTAAAAGCATAGAGCATTTTGTATTTTAAATAGAATTTCTCATCTTGCTCTGACCTCTCATCTCTCTCTCATAGGGAAGTGGAGGGAGACCAAATAAACTTGACAACTAAAGACAACCCCTTCTCTTGTTGACATCAGCCTCCTTGGGGTAAATGCCCAGTCTTCCTGGAGTTCACGTCTCTCCTTCTACCTGTCAGCTGGGTAGCATCTGGGCCTGGGAGGAGGCTTATGTACCCTTATGGGGGTGTGGGAGGGGACCTTGGGTCAGCTTGTCACCTCTGATTACTTGCTGGTCTTTGCTGTGGGATGACTCTGGTCCACTCCCTGGGTACCTTGGACTGGCGGCACAGAGAAGTGGCTCTTCCATCTGGTCTTTTGGGGTTAGTGTTTAATCCCACCCGTGGTCCTGGCTGGTTGCCTCTGGAGGTGGAATCCTTGTACTCTGTGGCCATCTTGTTCCAAGTCCAGGCACCTGGAAATCCTCTGGCTTCTTAGTACCACTGTATCATCCCACAGGAGTATATAGAAACTTCTGGATTCCATGTGTACCTAGTGCAGGCCTTGGGAGCCAGAAGCTGTAATTCAGGGCACCTAAACAACGACCGCAGCCAGGTTAACCTACCTGGCAATGGTACCATATTGCTGAAGCTTCAGTAAAAATGCAGGCTTCTGGAGGGAGGGGGAGGTTGGGATTGAAATTGTCCTGGTATGTTCACAGGAAAGGAAGGAACAAGTCCCACTGCTCAGGGGAATTCCTCGCGTGCACAGTGTGGGCATCAGGAACACACATAACTGGCTAGTTTCGTTTTTCCTCGCTTTTTCCATTTCTTCCTCCTCCCAGCTCCAGAATAATTTTCAACTTGCACTCCAGGCAGGTGGGAATGCCCCTTACGCCATATTCAAAATTCTCTATACCTGTAAAATTCCATATTGTCACTCAATGTATTGCTTTGCTTACATAAAGGGAGTTTTTGAAGTTTAGAAATCCCTTTTTCTCAAAGCTTAGCTTTCAAGATTATCATTTTATTAAGCACCCGAAAAATACTAATTTGAGGGTGAAAGTTGAGCGATGCCTTCCTTATTCCAGCAGGTATTTACTCATCACGTAAAGAATAAGAAACATTGACTTGATGGATGGAAACCATAAGGAATCATGACTTAAAGGAAAAGGAAGATTATATCACTTTAACTTAAAAAAATAATACCTGTTAGGCATGGTTTGGAGATTATGCCACCTTGATTATCTGCTGTCATTCAACTATGTAAGTGGAGTTCAGGGATAGCATTGGGGAAGGAAGGTGCTTTGCTGAAAGGCCCATCAAAGCTATAAGCATATTACCAGTTTGTGCTGAGCCCAGGCAAGTGGCACTTACACAGTGTCTACACTGAAGCCTCCAAAGGCGGGGACTTTTCTGGGCTGTCTGCCTTTTCTGGTCACTATATCTCATCATTAGAAGCATTTACTAATTTCCTTCCTTATGGATTCATATAAACTCATTGTAAGAGTTGATCAGCAGTCTTCTTTGTCTTTGTTTTTAGGAGATGAATTTCTACTCACCTTGCTTGATTTAAAGACCATAAGAAGCTGCAATCCTGCCTAGCAGAACTTTCTCAGAACTATATTGAATACATTTAACAAATATTCATTGAGTGTATATGTGCCAAGCTACTGTTCTGGGCACTTGGCATGTCTCTCTTGTAGTACCAAGTATGGAGGAGTAACAAAAGAGAACAATTTGAGGAGAAGAGAAATAGAAAGGGCAGGATTAATTGCATTGGGAAAGCACCAAACACACCATACATCATCAAAATCATGATGATGATTTTGCCTCTCTGCAAAAGTTTTGCAGTCAGTGAAATCTGTTACAACTGCACCCGTATCAGTACCCTCTGGAAACACAAAGGACCCTCAGTAACTGGAGTATTGCCCTTTATTAAAAATGAATAAATTTTATTAATCATAAATTAATAATAAAATTAAGTATCATTTTACTCAGAATGAATTTGCAGTGCTGGTGATAAAGTTCTTTTGTCTTTAATTGCTCTCCTCTCCAGTCTGACTGGTCCTGGTCTCCTCAGCATTCTCTACTTTACTTTGTGCTGAAACATTTCACCTGCTCTGACTGTCTACAACCTGGTGTCCTCCACATTCATGGGGTCACCTTCTTCATGGAAATTTCTTTGACTCTTCTAGCCAATGCTGACACGAATTCTCTCTCTGAATTTCTGTCATATTTCTAGTTCGATTCACATAGTTGATCTCAAAACTATACTGATGGCAGGATCTAGGTCTTAAATTTCTTTGTATTTTCCATAATGCTTAGGAAAATTATATGCATGTTGTAGGCCTAAGTAAATAAATAGGTAGGTGATGATGCTAAAATAGTTAATACCTAGTATAGCATGAACACTGACCATTGAGAGTGCTCTGACCAATTCATATTGTCTGAATATCAGCCACACTTACACACACATACACACACACTCATCTATATGTAATGCTCACAATATTATGCAGGATGGATATATTACTCTCCATTTCACAGAAGAGAGATGAGGGACCTGAGTTTCAGAGAAGTTTCAAATTACTTGCTCAGGACATACAACCAATGGAAGACTCTAGATTGGTTGCACTCACCACCTGTGTTCTTTCCACTGTACTACTACTCTGATTACTACTTGGTGGTGGATCAGGTCCTCTGTCTCCTTGGGCTGAGATGTGCCTTTCAAAGGAGAGGCAGTTGGGTGACTGTTGAGTCTGACTAGAGAACATAGGTAGTCAGTTCACTTAGACTGAGCCATCGCCATTGTGAGGAACTGCGCGGTCATGCTTAACACTCATTTATAGCCAGTTTGCACACTACTTTGCCTGTGTTATGAAGATTTGGTCAGAGAAGTTGATGTTTCAAAGCCAAAGATCTGGTGGCTTGTTGGATGGTTCACGGTGAATCCCTTGGAACCTCTTAGTATTTCCATTTTATCTTAAGTGGTAAAAAATTATACCTGCCTTAAATTTCTTATAATTTCAAAGTACTTTGATCCTGTGTTTTTAATATAAAAATAAAATGTCATCATTATCCAATCATCTAGTTGATAACTGAGAAAAGAAAAGGCTTCTCTTCTCAGTTTGGCCAGTCATTAGTAAAGTGTCATGTAAATGACACTTTCTAATACAGGATAGAGAGCTGTAAGCCCCTCAGTCCCATTTCCTGTTCCTGAGCACACAGGAACATTTCATTTCCTCCTTGTTGCATTGGGGTCATGTGACAGGGTCCTGGCCAAAAAAATTAGGACTGAAGGATATAAGCCACTTCTAGTTCTGCCCCTTAGAAGTATCTTAAACAATATTCTGGCTTTTGCTTCCCCTTCCACAGTGAGTTGAGAAGTCACTGATTTATGATTCCAGCATCACGAAAGGGAAGGAGTTTGAGTTCCTAAATAACCACTTGGAAGACAGCCTCTAAGGAGAGCTGCCAGACTTGCATTGGACAGTGACACAAGGGAGAAATAAACCTATGTGTGAGATCACTGAGATTGTTGTTATAGCAACTGGTATGTATTGCTCTGACACAGAAATTGGTACCGGAAATGGGGTATTGACATAACCAAATCGATTTCTTTGCCTGTTATACTAGACTTAAGGTATATCATTGGTTTAGGAGGTTAGCAACAGGCTGAAAAGAAACTATTGGGTTGGCCAAAAAGTTCATTTGGGTTTTTCTGTAAGATGTTACGGAAAAACTTGAACGAACTTTTTGGCCAACCCCATAATACCAGAACCTGGAAAGATGGAAATTCAGGTTATGCAGTGACAAATCATTTGCTACAATTATTGCCTGCTATTAATTAGAAGGTAGTCACATCACAATTTTTATCATCAGAGGAAATGGTTAGGAAACAGAGTCTTAGTAGTGTTTTTGGCTAATCTAGATATATGTACTACAGGAAAGAGATGACCCAGGAAAGAATTCATGAGTTTGCTAGCAAAAACAGAATACAGAGTCCAGAAATTCGGGCTATCAGATTAGAGAAAATAAATTTATTTTAGACTCCGACAGTAAGACGTGATACTAAAGGAAGGCTTTAAGTGGCAAATATCCAGTAAAAGTTCTCCATTGAATGAAGTTACTTGAGGTAAAATATCAAATCAAGGGTATGGCCTTCCCACCCATTGTTTCTGATAGCCTCAATTCATTTAGGTAATTACGTTAAAAGAGAGAAATGCGTGGAGGGAAAGAAGAAAAACAAGAGTAGATTTGATAATGATGTCTAGAAAATAACTCTGGGTGTGCTTACTGGCACAAGGACCTGACTGGAAGCAAATATATCATATGTCTTCTAATTTTTAAAATTGCATTGCCAAAGAAACCAGGGGCCTGGACTTGAAACGTCTTTCCCTGCTCAAGGCTTAAAACAATTCTCGAGTTGCCAACCCATTCCAGACTGAGCGGAAGTCAAACATTTAGAGGTGCACTGTTCTGAAGGAAGGGTAGCCCCCCACCACCAAGCCCACTTCATATGTGGCCAAGAAGAAGAACAAAAAATGGAGTCCTTCTTAGAGCCAACTTCACACACATCCACCCTGCCTAGAAGGTGTGGGCTTCACAGTGCTGACCCAGAGGGGCTCAGCGTGGCTGTGGACAATCATGCTGAGTGTTACCTATTATTTCCCTTTGCAAACAGGATTATTTTCCTGTTCTTTTTTCCGTTATAAATGGGTTGTGATTGGTGAGGAAGTAGGGTACAGATTACCTGTCTTTTTAATATGTAGGCTACTACACCTAGAGATCCTACATAAGACTGATGGAGAAGATGCTGCATCCCCCGGGTGTTCTGAACATTGATATGGTGGTGGTGACTGGATGAGGCCTTACATTGTCCTCCATGGGGTGAGGTGAGCATGCTCTGTGAGTGAGAGGAAAGTAAAATAGATATTTGGTGTCCAGAAGTTTAGACTATTGCAAGAAACTTTTGGAGTCTTCACAATTTTGGAGTCTCTTCTTGGACATGCAGGAAGATTACATTTCCTGGGTCACTCTGAAGTTAGATGGGCTATGTGATTCCCAAGCTCCAGCCAATGGAACAGGAACAGAAGTGATGACTGTTATTTTGAGGCCAAGTGTGTTAAAATCTCATGTGTCTTCTTTACATTTTCTCCCATCTAAATAGCTGGAAGCAAAGAATTCTAAGATGGAAGAGCTACACAATGGAAGATGCCCAAGCAACACCAGATGCTCACGAGTAAGTAATAGCTTTGTATTGGGCAATAGTATTTCTATCTGGAAATTGCTTTTTATAGCAGCCTGCATTGATATTCTTGACTAATATACTATTCTAAATGGAAGACTAGTTCATAAAGCTGGAAAAGCTCTTTATTTCTCTTGAAAGGAGTGAAATCGTCCTCCTGCCTGATCATCTTCATCACCATCATCTTCATAACATTTGGTTCCCAAAATCCTTTTTTAGTGTCTGTAACTTATTGGGCACCATGGCAGAGATTGGAGTGCAAAAAGGACTATGAAATTGAGGCTGGCCTTGTCCATAATCTGGTGGGAAAAACATACAGATAAACAAAACTGACATAAAGAATTATATCCTAAGTGTAACAGCTTATAACATAGTTAATTCTGTTTGGAGGTGGGGAGGGGCAGGGATAGGTGCAGATCTCAGTGAGGAGGTTACACAGGTGTCAGGTTCTAAAAGATGAAGAGAGATTTTCTAGTCAAATAAGGCAGGTGGAAGGCATCCTTTCTTTTTTATATATAGCATATATATTATTGTCTATTATACTATTATATATTATTAATATATTGTTATGATGTTATTAACTTTAGTGTTGTAAAGTGAGTGTAAAGGGACTACCTTTTTTTAAAAAGTTTCATTGCAGTATAGTTGATTTACAATGTTGTGTTAGTTTCTGCTGTACAGCAAAGTGAATCAGTTATACATATACATATATCCACTCTTTCTGAGATTCTTTTCCATATAGGCCATTACACAGTATTGAGTAGAGTTCCCTGTGGTATACAGTAGGTCCTTATTAGTTATCTATTTTATATGTAGTAGTGTGTATATGTCAATCCCAATCTTCCAGTTTATCCCTCCCCCTACTTTCCCCTGGTAACCATAAGTTTGTTTTCTACATCTGTAACTCTATTTCTGTTTTGTAAATAAGTTCATTTGTATCATTTTTAAATTAGATTCCATGTATGACTGATATCATATGATATTTGTCTTCCCCTGTCTGACTTACTTCACAATCTCTAGGGCAGGGGTCCCCAATCCCCAGGCCATGGACTGGTACCAGTGCGCAGCCTGTTAGGAACCCGGCTGCACAGCAGGAGGTGAGCGGCAGGCAAGTGGACGAGGCTTCATCTGCAGCTCCCCATCGCTCCCCATTGCTCACATTACCACCTGAACCATACCTCCCCATCTGTGGAAAAATTGTCCTCCACAAAACCGGTACCTGGTGCCAAAAATGTTGGGGACCGCTGCTCTAGGGCATTCTAAGTAGAGGAAACAGTGCAAAGGCATGCAGATATGAAAATCAGGAAAATAAATTGATTTATACAGTTAGAAATGAAAAGCATATTTATCACTCTCATCAGCATCAATTTTATCATCCTATCGTCTAATTTATTTGTTAATTTTCATAGAGAGGGACCACATGGATTTGATCCCTGTTTTCCGGAGGATCTCAGTCCAAGGGAACATAGGTAGCAGATGAAGCAATGACCAAGTGCGTTAAGCTCTGTAATTCACTTGCTATGTAATATGGGCCAGGACACTGGACTTGTCATGATGTCACTAGTACTGTTGTACTAAAGAGAGAACTCATGTTTATCCTTCCTGACTTATGCAAATCCAGTAAATAAAACGTGTGAAACCTGATTTGAAAAAACATATAAATAGCATAACATGTTCGTTTATGTTTTCAAAGGACAGTTAATGAGGGAGGATTGGGCTGGTAGGAGTCAGAGTCATAGCAGTTTGTATGCCATCACACTAAAGGACATATCTTACTTCTTTCTGGTAGCAGTTGACTCAATGTCCTCAAACAGATCTTACCTGGGGACTGCGGGACACCTGGAGGGCGAGCCTCTCTTGGGAGATGCATGCACACTGATTAGAGCGGTCCATGTGGGCAGGTGGGGCTGTTTACTCAGCATGCATGAGGGCAGTACCATCACAGCAGGAATTGGGATCAAAGTTTAAGAGGGAAATAAACATTTTAGTCAGAGGGTGGCTGGTTTTGGGGGTGAGTGGGTAAGGCTGTAAAATGGAAAATAAATCACCAGATGTGAAGCTGAGAGCATAAGGAACAAGTCAGGATGTAGAATGTAAGAGAGTTGGGACAAGTTGTTCAGAGCTAAGGTTTCAGGCAATGAAGGCACTGAAGGTCCACCTTTTACAGTGGTCCCTTTTCTGCGGCCTGGATAGCACATTTTAATACATAGCATCTAGTACATGACAAAGAGATACAAACCTCAGTTCATAAACTCAACATCATGGTCCAGGTCTTGGGACTTGTGAGCACCAGGTGAAATAAACACATGGTCAATTGTTTCCAGCCATTTTCTTTCCTCCCCATTTCTAGGTGTGGATCACACTTCAAAGCTGCAGCATAGCAGTGACTCTTGATCTATCAGTGACACCCAAGGAGGCTACGCAGCAGGCCTGGGGATGCTATTGGCCCTCATCATTGGAAATAAGTCCCTAAAATACCCCATTTTCTCATGGTGGGCCAGCATAGAGCTGTGACCCATGCATCTAAAACCCTCTTAAGCCTGTTAAGATTGTCATAATCTATAACCTTGCAAGGACACCAGTCTTGTATAGTCAACTACTTTGTAACGTGGTATTTCCATGTCTTTGAGATCCTAAACCTGCTTTGTCAAAGCATGAATGCTCCTAGTATTTTGAGATTGAGTAAACCATTTCATTTTTATCTGCTGAGATCTTAAAGACTGTGACTGAGGTCTAGAGCTTTATCTTTGTCGTCTAGGCCTATATAACATTACCTAACCAAGTCACTAGTCATGCATCTAGTCACTAGAGAAGCTCAGGCCAAAAAAACCCAGCCTAGAGACTTGGATGACATCGCAGCCCATCCAAGTCATCAATAAATCCTTGAAGCTTTAACCCTGCCCTCCTCCTATCCCCACCCCTGGCCCCCAATTTACAATACCCTCTCTTTTAGGAGACGGAGGTGGAATTACTTTGCATTGGAATTAATGGTATAAAGAGCTACCTTCTCATCTGAGTAATGCTAATTCGTCTCCATCCCTGGTCATTCACTCCCTATTAGAAATACCCTGACAGCCTGCATCTCATTACCATTGCAGCAGGTCCAGCTCCCAAGAATAACCTTCTAAGGAGGATGAAATGTATGCCAGTGGCATCTAATACCAGGGCATTCACATTCATATTTTTAGCAGCATATATCAGTTAGCCCAACCTTTAGTGTACTCTATGTACTTTTAATAATCTCCATAAAAGCCTGATTTCCAATCCCTAGGCTCAAGCTGACAGTGTAAATAAAATCACCCAAATCCACAGGGTAAGAGAAATGAAAATGACAAGGATTAAAATTTGGTCAAACCTCTTTCTTTTTAAAAATTCTGCTTCCCTTCCAATTGGATCACGACCCTCTGTGTGCTCAGCTTAAGAGCAGACGGTATGCTTTCACTTTTATTCCTATCTGCAGCAGGCTTACAGTATTTAGTGAGAGTCTGTAAAGAATGTGTGCTGGGTAGAGAGTTAATACCATAATCCCCTATCGTTGGGGTCAAATGCTGAATAGAGCAAAAGAATTAGAAAACATGTTACATACAATGGCAGGAAAAAATGCATCAGCACGCTGTTCTGTGAACACCAGCATCTATCACCCGCAAGTAATGGCCATGAGGTAATAGAGTGGATAAAGAGATGTGTACTTGAAGTCCAGTGTGTTCACAGAGGCAGCGATGGAAGACTTGAGCACAAGTCTTAATCCCCATATACTCTGGGAGGTATTTGTCACCATTTTTAATTGCTTCTTCCCAGGTACCTGCTCCAAGTTAATTCCTAAGTAACACATGTAGCCACTAAATTGTTTCCCAGAGTGGAACCCTGAGCTCTCTCTTTTCACTCTTCATCAGTGGGTGTGAATATTGTTCTCAAAGTGCTGTAATACATCTGTCTCTGGAGAATTCTCTTAACAAACAAGTAGAAATTTGAGGTATCGCAGGCAAAAAGTGTTGAACAGCCCCCTTCCACTGTATCTTGGGAAAGTCAACCGAACTTCCCTGGAGTAAGATTACAAGCAAATAAATAACCTTGTGTGGAAGTTCTATAAAGAGAAGAGTGTGTGTGTGTGTGTGTGTGTGTGTGTGTGTGTGTGTGTGTATCAGTGGTTTGACCATAAAGTGACAAGTTGAATTTATTTTAAACAATATCCTTTAAAGTAGCAACTATTATAGATTCAGCATTTAAATTTTTAAATTTATTTTTAAATTTACATATAGTAAGTTTGGGGGTGTAGAGTTCTGTACTTTTGACAAATGCAGAATTGTGTAAGCACTACCACAGTCAAGATACAGAACAGATCCATTACCCTCAACAATCCCTTGCGTTGTTTCTTTGTAGTCAAATCTTTCACTCCCAAACCTTAAAAATCTTAAATTCTTATAAATACAGTATTACACATGTATAACCTGCACAATGACCAAAATGACAACCTGAAACCATATATATAACAAAATAACAAAAACATCATCTACACATTTTAAATATATATATACTGTTGTATACATAAATAACTGGAAAGCCAACTTTCTTTTGTCAAAAAGGCTACTTATTGCTCAGTAAGTTCAGTGAGTGCAGAAATAGTCCTCTAACCCACTATTGTATCAACATGGACAAAAGAGCTTATTAAATGTACATTGAATTGAATATTAACCCACAGACTGAGGAGTGATTTTTACTTAAAATTATAAATGCTCATGACAAATATAACTAGAGATGTGACAGTCTCAGCATTGTAATTGTACCTTAAACACACAAAGAGAGATGAGGTAATAAGGAAGAAGGTAAAAGATTGTGTTTGTGTGTGTGTGTGCATGCACACACATGAGCACATGTGAGATTACACTACAAATCCATTAGCGCCCTAGACTGATGGAAATTGACTTATTTTTTGCACATGACCAATACTATATATATATATACACACACATGTATATATGGCTAAATGAGTGAAAGCTAATGGCCTTAAGGAGAAAACTATTAGAAAAATTATTAATAAGGATTTTAGCATTATGTTTGTGAGGATAAACCTTTGCTCACTTAAATAAGACACCATGATTTACGTGAAAATACTGAGTATGGTTCGATTCTCACCAGGAAGTATTAGACATGTTATGACTAGTTCAGCATATTATCTCTTTCCTGAAGGGTATACTGACTAAATTACTACAGGAATCTTATAGCAAGCAAATAAATCACTACTGTTTAAAAAGGAAGTATTAATATGTCCTTAATTTTATGCATTATCTTCTCAAGCTTCTTTACCGGCTCCTCCTTACCTAGCTGGTGTTCTTTTCCTCATATGTCACTCATGTTCATGGAGGAATCATCTATACCTGTAATTAGAGACTCCAATCTACACCTCCAACCCAGGTTTCCCTCAAGAGTTACACATTTTCCAGCTTCCTACTTGATCTCTCACACTGTATGTTCCGCAAATCCAAACTTAAATTGTCCAAAATGGAGCTCAATATCTGTCAAACCAAATGGTTCCCTCTCCACAGAATTTTCCATAAACTTCTATTAGTTCTTATCTCACTTCCTGTTTCTTTCATGGGACTGCAGGCAATGAACATGTGTCTCTTCCCCAGTGCCTGGCACAGTGCCTGGCATCTGGTAGGCATTTATAAATATTTGTGGAAGGAATGAGTGCATATGACACTCATATGCATATAAATAGAAATTTATTTCCACCCCAAACCCCAATGTTTATGAATGGTTTTTAAATGGATGAGTACCTCTGATACACATATAGATATAAGCATTTATTCCCATACCAACCACCAACTACCATATCTACATAATGTCTAGAGATCAAATACTGTCTGCTTTGTGCAGCAGGGAAAATAATTAGCACATTTCAGTTTCTTTCCTATTATCTTTTCTCATTGAAATCATATTCTTTTTTATTCAACATCATAACATAAGCATCTTTCCTTGTCTTAAAAAGGCAGGGCAGGAGTAAAGACACAGATGTAGAGAATGGACTTGAGGACCCAGGGAGGGGGAAGGGTAAGCTGGGACGAAGTGAGTCAGTGGCATGGACATATATACACTACCAAATGTAAAATAGATAGCTAGTGGGAAGCAGCCGCATAGCACAGGGAGATCATCTCGGTGATTTGTGACCACCTAGAGGGGTGGGATAAGGAGGGTGGGAGGGAGATGCAAGAGGGAGGAGATATGGGGCTATATGTATATGTATAGCTGATTCACTTTGTTATAAAGCAGAAACCAACACACTACTGTAAAGCAATTATACTCCAATAAAGATGTTAAAAAAAAAAGTCCCAGATATTATTTGCACCAATTGAATAATATTACCTCAGAAAGAAGTTCTTGCTTTATACCAAAAGTTCAGTTGGGGGCGTCGTGAGGACCTCCTGTAGAAGCTACTCCTTTTCAACCGTCTACACTCTACACCAGTGATTCTCAAAATGCGGTCCCTGGACCAGAAGCATCGGCAACATCTAGGAACTTGGTAGAAGTGAAAATTCTTGGTCTCCACCCCACACTTTCTGAATCAGAAACTCTGGCGTGGGGTCTGAGATGTGTGCTTTAACAAGCTCTCTGGGTGATTTCAATGTACAAAAACAGTTTGAGAAACATTGTCATACACTCTCCAGAGAAAGGTCTACCTGCTGCATGGGAATCTTTCTGCACTAACTCTTTTTCCACCCACTCTCACTGTTCAGTTCACTCCCTCATCAGTTTCACGTCATATTCATATTGAAAAAAGCCTTCTGTATTTGATAATGAGTCTTTAGAACAAGGACTGGTTTCTTGTTGTATGTAAAACATAAATAGAAGTATGGTATACACAGTGTTTTTTAACTTAGTTTTAGGAACAGAAATTTGCTTCAAATGAAATATTATGTAGAAGCCCTGTGTGTGTGTGTGTGTGTGTGTGTGTGTGTGTGTGTGTGTGTGTGTGTGTGTAGGGGAGACAAAAGGAATCACTATGTTTAAACATGGTTGAAGGGGTGGGGGAACCAGAGTCTGCCCACTCAACTGGACTGACTTCCACCCTTTTTTCCAGGATACCTCCAGGGAACTGAATCTGAAAGCCTCTGAAGCAGTGGAAAGGGAACGTGCTGGGGAGTCAGGAGACCTGGTCTCTGGTTTGTTTCTTTGGGCAATTCATTAAGCATCTGTGAGCCACATATTCCTTATCTGAAACCGATAATGAACCTGAAATTTCCAGCTCTCAGTTTCTTCTTCTTCTCTTTTATTGTTTAGCTTTCCGTAGAAAAAGATCTGAGTTTTTGGCAAATTCTCCCTTCCTTGGAGACACAGGAATACATGTTGGCTGTGTCATTTACAAGTATCTGTCATCTCCTTCAGTATTGACTAACAGGCATTAATGAATAGACAGGGCCAGGCTGCCACCGTTTGGAGTGCCAGGAAAGAGAAAGAAATCTCCCACTCGAGCGCCATTAGCATTGAACAGATTTTCAACCCCAGCATTTGACTGGGACTATGGGCTGATGACATGGGGATATGTGAAGAATTCAGGGAGTAGCAGAACATAGTTGCCTTGGCCTTTTCTGCAGCCTTCTCCTCACCTTCTCTATCCCCCTCCCCTCCCCTTTTCTGCTCTCCTTCTTCCCGCCCCATTCCTCTTCCTCAGAGAGTTTACAAAACACTGGCCTATAGTCACTCTTCCCATATTACTTAATCTGACTCTCTGTATGTGCTTGACACTCCCAAGACCAAAATCTATGATGGCTAATGAAATGTCCAGGTGTCCTCAAGTGTCATGAGCGTTACTTTCACACTCTCTCCCGCAGGAACCTCTGTATTTCCATCTTCTTTTTCTTCCTGACCCTTCTCTTCTTCCTTTCAGTCCCCCTGACTCTACTGAGGCCACTTCTTAGAGACAACTGTAAACCTACTGGTGGCTATCAGAGTGAAGGTGGGAGATGAGCCCAGGTCACAACTATCCCATTGTTATTGGCTGAATGTTTTTGTCCCTCCCATCCCCTCCATAATTCATATGTTGAAGTCTAAACCCTAATGTGATGGCGTTTGAAGGGAAGCCTTAGGGAGGTGATTAGTCATGAGGGCAGAACCCTTATCAATGGGATTCGTGTCCTTATAAAGGAGGCTCCAGAGAGATCCTTCTGCCATGTAAGTACACAGTGAGAAGATGACCATCTATGAATCAGGAAGCCAGCCAGCCTCCAGAACTGGGAGAAATCAATTTCTGTCATCTATAAGCCGCCCCATCTATGGTATTTTGTAGCCAGAACAGACTAAGACAGCTATCCTTATGTAAAGTAGGGTTTGCGTGTGTCTGTGTAAGAGAGTGTGTGTGTGTGTGTGTGTGTGTGTGTGTGTGTGTGTGTGTGTGTGTATAGGGTGCTGGTAGTGGAGCAGTGGGGAAACCTGAGGGGCAAGTTGGGAATGATTTTATACTTTTGTAACTTTGCTCCTATAGTCACCTCTGATGCCTCTGGAAAGAAGGTCATTCTGGCCTTGGCTCAGCAAATGACAAGGGGCTAATTCTCTGAGATGCAGAGACCTTGCTCTATCAGTCATTCTCTGATGTGTCAGAGGTTTCGACAGAAATACCAGAGGCTCTTTAATTAAATTTGTGGACCAAGGATGGCCTGACAGGGAAAGCATACTGATAAAAATCTGTATTATAGCTTATATTTTACATTAGACTGTACTACTTGTGCACATATAATTATATTTTTCAAATGGAATTTTTAAAATGGAATCTACACCTATGTGTTTTTGTTTGCTTTTATCATGTGGAAAACTAAAGTATAGACTGCTTGGTTTGGACAGCTGGCAGCGTTATCCATCCCCCTTTTCCTCTCTCCTATATTTTCAGCATCCCCCAAGCTTTAGTCTCTTGCCTTTTGCATGTAAATGGGAGTAAATCTCACCTATCTTTCACCTTTGTATTCCCCTTTACCCTCTGGTCTCCTTCTCCTTTTCTCTCAGTCAAGCTCATTGAGACAAGAGTTAACGCTTAGGGTCTACCATGGTGCCTCTGCCTTTTCCCTCACAATTACCCATGACTCCTCCGGCTTCCATTGCCCATCAACCTCCATCCCCACTCTGCTGAAACTGCTCTTGCTAAGTCACCTGTCTCAAATCCCATGACAACTTTTCAGTCACTATTGCATCTGAGCTCTGTAAGAAAAACTCATCATTTCCTTCCTGATTTCTTCCTCCTTCGGAGTCTACAACCCCACTCTCTCCTAGTTTTCCTCATAGCTCAAGAATCCATTCCTCCCAGCCTATGCTCGTTCTCCCTGAGGTTCTGTCTTGTATCCTCTGCTTTTCTAGGCTATTTACTCCTCCTGGGTAAAACCATCCACACCCAGGGGCTCAGCCTTCACCTATGTGCTGATAGTTTCCAAATCTATACCTTCAGCCCAGATCTCCGTCTCGTAGACGGAGACATATTTATTTATTGTAGACATATTTATTTTAGAATGTTTCCATTTAATAGGAAGCTTAAAAGTAGGTCTGTTAAATTAAATTTATCATCATAACATTTAAACTCTGCTCCTTTAACCTGGTGAATAGCACTATTCAACCACCCACATGAGATACTGAGATTCTTCTTAGACTTGACTATACCTACATTCAATCAATCAAACACTCCTAGTATGACAACCCTCTCTAATGTCTCCACCAACTGTCATCACTACTGCCAGTATTTTAGGTTATGTTCGCTTTTCATCTGGGCAGATGTCTTCTGGGTTCCCTGCCTTTAGTCTCCCATACCTACAAATCACCTTCAATCTCTCCTCCAGGTCATCCTTCCAGAACAGTATTGTCCAATAGGGTAGCCACAAGCCACATATAGCTATTTACATTTAAATTAATTAAAATTAAATAAAATTTAAAATTCAGTTACTCTGGCTACATTTTAAGTGCTCAATAGCTCATGCGGCTCATGGTTGCCCGTTGAACAGTGTAGATAGAGAGCATTTGCATCATTGCAGAAAGTTCTATTGGATAGTGCTGGTCTAGAACGTAATCGTTTCATATCCCTGCTTGCTTCCCAAATGATTCCCCACATACTTCAGAGTAAACTCCAAACTCCTTAGCTTGGCATGTAAGATCCTGCCCTCCAGTCCACTCTCCCTTTCACTGTACCCTCCACTTGAAACCTGTGCTTCTGTCCTGTCAACCCACTGTCCCCTGTCCCCATGCTTCTGCTTTTGGTTATGCCCTTTCCTCCACATAGAAGAGCTGCCTCCCTGTGTCCCTTTAGAACTCCTGCATATGCTTCAAACTCAGCTCAAGCACCATTCCCTCTGTGAAGCTTTTCCTTGATTTTCTAGGCAGAGTTTAGACTCACCTTTTTATATTTTCCCTGGCAGCTTATACTACTATGATACTTCTCATTTAAAAAAAAAATCTATTGATTCACTGTGGAAGGCTGAAGAATGCCTCCCACCCCAAGACATTCACATCCTAATCTCCAAAACTGTTAACTATGTTGCCTTACATGGCAAAAGGAACTTTGCATATGATTGAGTTATAGCACTTGAGACAGGGAGTTTATTATGGATTACCCAGATAGACTCTATGATGTAGTCACAAAGGTCCTTACTAGAAGGATGCAGGAGTGTCAAAGTCAGAGATATAGAGAGAAGAAGGATATGGGATGATCAAAGCAGAGTTTAGAGTGATGTGAAGATACAGGAAGGGGCATTAAGCCAGGGAATAAGGTGGCCTCTAGAAGCTGGAAGAGACAAGGAAACAGGTTCTTCCCTGGAGCCTCCAGAAGGAATGCAGCCCTGTTAACCCATTTTGGACTTCTGACTTCCAGAACTATAATATAATAACCTTGTGTTGTCTTAAACCAGTTTTCCACAACCCCCGGTCTGCGCACCGGTACCAGTCCAGGGCCTGATAGGAACCGGCTGCACAGCAGGAGCTGAGCGGCAGGCAAGTGACGGAAGCTTCATCTGCCGCTCCCCATCGCTCACATTACTGCCTGAACCACCATCCCCCCACCTGCACCCCCCACCCTCCCTGCGTGGAAATACTGTCTTCCACGAAACCGGTCCCTGGTGCCAAAAAGGTTGGGGACTGCTATTTTTTGTTTGGTTGGGTTTTTTTGTTTTTCTTTTTGCGGTACGCGGGCCTCTCACTGTTGTGGCCTCTCCAGTTGCGGAGCACAGGCTCTGGACGCACAGGCTCAGCGGCCATGGATCACGGGCCCAGCCGCTCCGCGGCATGTGGGATCTTCCCAGACCGGGGCACGAACCCGTGTCCCCTGCATCGGCAGGCGGACTCTCAACCACTGCGCCACCAGGGAAGTCCCTGCTGCCTTTTTTTTTTTTCCTGCATTGGGTCTTCATTGCCGTGAATGGGCTTTCTCTAGTTGTGGCGAGTGGGGGTTACTCTTCATTGCAGTGCACAGGCTTCTCATCGTGGTGGCTTCTCTTGTTGTGGAGCAGGGGCTCTAGTCGCACGGGCTTTCCATAGTTGTGGCACGCGGGCTCAGTAGTTGTGGCTCACGGGCTCTAGAGTGCAGGTTCAGTAGTTGTGGCGCACGGGCTTAGTTGCTCCGTGGCATGTGGGATGTTCCTGGTCCAGGGATAGAACCCGTGTCCCTTGCATTGGCAGGTGGATTCTTAACCACTGGGCCACTAGGGATGTCCCAGGACCGCTGTCTTAAACCAATAAATTTGTGGTAACTTTTTACAGCAGCAGTACAAGAGTAATATATTTACTTTTTCATCCATTCATTCATACATTTATGCCACATATCATCTGACAGGAATTTGCTGAGTACATGCTTTGTGCCAGACCTAGCATTATATACTAAGAATAATGAATAAGACTCCATTGTTGCTGGGGGACGTATGATGGAGGAAAGGGAGAAGGCAAGAGTCCTGGAAACTTGGAATTGTAAAGGTAGTGAGGGGCCAGACTATGAAGGACCCCTCATGCTGCTGCCTAAAGTCGAGGCTGTTTTCTGTAGATGATGCAGAGCATCATTAGTTCATGGTCAGATCTTTGGCTGCCCAAGCGTGGAAGTGGATTAATTCTGGAGGCAGGAAGACCCATCAGGCTGCTGCATTTTTCTGGGTGAGAAATGATGAGGACCAGAAGGAGGGCCGTGGGAGGATAGTTAAGGAAGTAGATCTGGTAACAGTGGGGTGATATTTCAGAGGTAGAATCGATGGGATTTTGTAATCAGTTAAATACCGTGCATGAGAGGGCAGAAGCCAAGATGAGTCTGCTCCAAGATGACCCCGAGAACGGATGACTCTAAGTCAGTGCCTGGCACACAGTGGATAAGAAACAATTGTCTTGAATTGGATTGTGTGGCAAGAAGACAATGGTGTAGATCATCGCTGGGAGGAAAGGATGATGCCAATGAATCTGAATAGTGGAGGAAAATAAATAGAAGAATAAGTGTGTGTGTGTGGGCACAGGGCGCTGGGGGAAAAGGATGTGAAACCTGTGTCCTGTTACTCCGTCTGATTTTTACTACTCGATTTAAGCTTCTGCTCTTTAAGCTAGAACCATGTTCAGAGAGTGAATTTAGAAACTGTATAACCACCTTGAAGATGCCAGATTTCTCTCAATGACAAGTTTAGCTATTATTTGGATCTGAAATGGTTTTGAGCAGGGGAGGGAGAGTAAGGGGTGGGGGTTGACTTTTAGTGCATTTGCTGCATCATTGCGGAATGAGGGCAGTGCCTCAGTTTTCTCTCTCCATAACCCCCTTTGCTGATGGCTCGATCTGAGAATGAAATGTGCTCTGGCATTGGGTGGTGCTACGTAGGCCTCCCTCACCCAAGACCCTCTGCAGCGTCCATGTGGTGGTGAATATTTGCCATACTGAAATATACATCTATGATCTCTGCTCTTCCAAGTGACATTCTGATTCCACAACACTGATGGAAGAATATGCACAATTATCTAGCAAAAGCCCTGAAGCTCTTGTTTCCCACCAACCTCACTCTGCGGCATGCTGACTATGGCCCCTGTATAACAGAACAGGGTCCATGGTTGGGAGACAGATCTCTTCTTGGATTTGTGTTTACATAAAACATTGTTCTAACAGCCATGAATTGTGACTTTGCAGAGGAAAGGGGAAAAATCTTATGGTTTAATTAGTTTGGGAAATTCTGGGTTAAACAAATGTACTTAATTCTCTAAGACCTCCCAGAAGCTTTACTCTACAAATACGTGCTGTGAATATCTGAGACAAGGGTAAAGATTTTCCTAAACATATTTGACTCCAGAGCACTATAAACATTCTGTGGAAAAGTGCTCCCTGCATCAGAGTTTGGAAAGAGTTGTCCTACTGAATTAGAGCAGCCAACGTGTTTTTATATGCCTGGCACACTTAGCAGGAGGCTGTAACAAAGAACTCTAGCCATTATCCATCTTCACAAAGTCTCCACTGAGCATGAATCACTCAAGATTGACTGAAATGGTCATTGGACTGATCCTTCTATTCTGACACATTTAGTTTGTTGTGGGTTTTTTAAAAAAAATTTTGGAGTATAGTTGATTTACAATGTTGTGTTAGTTTCAGGGTACAACAAGGTGAATCAATTATACATATACATATATCCACTCTTTTTTAGATTCTTTTCCCATATAGGCCATTACAGAGTATTGAGTAGAGTTCCCTTTGCTATACAGTAAGTCCTTATTAGTTATCTATTTTATATACAGTAGTGTGTATATGTCAATCCCAATCTTCCAATTTATCCCTCCCCTCCTTCCCCCCTGGTAACCATAAGTTTATTTTCTACATCTGTAATTCTATTTCTGTTTTGTATATAAGTTCATTTGTACCCTTTTTTTAGATTCCACATATAAGCGATATCACATGATATTTGTCTTTCTCTGTCTGCCTTACTTCACTCAGTATGACAATCTCTAGGTCCATACATGTTGCTGAAAATGACATTATTTCATTCTTTTTTATGGCTGGGTAATATTCCATTGCATATATGCACCACATCTTCTTCATCCATTCCTCTGTTGATGGACACTTACATTACTTCCACGTCCTGGTTATTGTAAATCGTGCTGACACATTTAGTTTGGATTGGAACTCACTTTTGCTGATGAGCCAGAATATAGGTGTAAATTAGAGCCACCTCTGTCATCCTTCTATATCTTATCACACTTGGAGTTTCATTTCCTCTCCCTAGCCCAACCCCACAAATGGCTTCTTATAATAAAAACAATTCATGTTGGTTTCCTTCTTAAAAATTGTTTTAAAAATACTTTGAAGGGCTTTCCTGGTGGTGCAGTGGTTGAGAGTCTGCCTGCCGATGCAGGGGATACGGGTTTGTGCCCCAGTCCAGGAGGATCCCACATGCCATGGAGCGGCTGGGCCCGTGGGCCATGGCCTCTGAGCCTGCGCATCCGGAGCCTGTGCTCTGCAATGGGAGAGGCCACAACAGTGAGAGGCCCGTCTACCACACACACAAAAAACAACAATTTTGAAAACACTAGATAATTTTCTTTGGATATTGGAGCATAATACAATAGTGCCTAGTTATTTATGTTCTGTTTCTCTTATTCCCATGTGAATACAAATGCATAGTATTTTGCAGTTTTAAGTGAACTTTATCATCTATAATCTCATTCGATCCTTAAAACAACTTGACAAGGAGGTGATGAAACCCCATTGTCTTAGTCTGCTATAACAAAACAGCACAAACCAGGTGGTTATAAACAGCAGAAACTTATTGCTCAAAGTTCTGGAGGCCAGTATGCCAGCATGGTCGGGTTCTAGTGAGAGCCCTCTTCCAGGTTGTAGATGGCTGACTTCTCATTGTGTCCTCACAGGGTAGAAGGAGCGAGGTAGCTCTCTAGAGCCTCTTTTATAAGGGCACTAATCCCATTCATGAGGGCTCCACCCTCATGATCTAATCACCTCCCAAAGCCCCACCTCCTAATACCAGCACATTGAGCATTAGGTTTCAACATATGAATTTTGGGGGGAATATAAACATTCAGCCTATAACACCCATTTCATAGAAAAGTGAAGCAAATAACATATTTGGATGCCTAGTTTAAGCCAGGTATTTGGCGAAGCGTTTTACGTGTATGAGCTCATTTAAAGTTCTCTGTATTAGGACAGGCTATCCTCATGTTAAAAATGAAGAACTTGAGACTATGCGAGTGACTTAACTTGCCCAAGGCCACATAACTTATAAAAGTAAGGTGTGGTATTTAAACCCATGTTTGTTTAACCCCCAAGCCCACTCTCCTTCCACTACGGCACCCTTAAAGAGAGGACACTGAGAACAAGGGCAGCTCCAAGATTTGCACAAGTTCACACAGCAAGTTGGGGAAAGTGCTGGGATTAGGACATAATTCACTTGACTTTTAGTCCAAGGGCCTGTTTACTACATACTTTTGCCAGGTCACTGGAAGGCATTTTCAAGAGTAAATAATGCCCTGTGAAATGTCACCGACAGCAGCCATGATAACAACTGCATGAAAGCAATGGGAAGAGGAAAAATAATCAGTGGCTCCAAATCTCCCACCTGTCCCTCAACATCTTCAATGTTGCCAAGTAGAGGAGCTCCTTCATTTCTGCGAAAAATGCCACCTTAACTTCCTTCTCTTTTGTCACATAGGTAAGGTGCAATATACTTAAGGAGTCTGGGTCCTCCTTACCTCTTCTTTTCATTACCAGAAAGAAAATAGAGCCAATTCCACCACCCGCCCTTTAGTGATACCTACTGTTTCCACTAATCAGATGAATGTGATTCAGTAACATCTCCCAACCTTCTCCTATGTGGGAACCCCTGTGTTGGTGTCATGGAGACAGCTATGGAGGTGAGTAGAGCAGACTTTCTCAGAGTCTGCAGTCTAAACATGGTATGAGAAGCACTATTGAAGAGGTACAAACTGTCAGGAAAGTAAGAGGTGAGGCCGTTAGGGAGATAAGCAAGGAGCCCTGGGCATTTAGCATGGAATGTTCACCTCAGAACAATTACTGGGGTGTCCTGCCTGCAGTCACCATGTACTTACTTCATCAGTGATGTTTACTGTATAGTTACTGAAAAACAACAGTAGGGCAAATTTTTGTTGCCATTTCCCCAAACCCACAGCCTTTTTAAAGCTTTCCTTGATACCAGGTTGGGACAAAAAGGTAGTTATGCTTCTGTGTCCTGGATCCATCCTGAGAGCTCCTTGACCCACATGAGACAGGAGTGTGAAGCAAAAGAGAAGGGTCTGGTCTTTATGGAGTTGCTAGGTCCCATTCCTCCTCTTGGGAGGTGGAGGTATCTGTGTTCATCTTCTGCTTTCTGTTTCCTAACTAACTCTTCCCCTCTCTTGAATGCAGTGGTGGGCAGAGTCTGAGCCTGTGCCCCATTCAGGGTTATTGCTGGTGGAAGTGATGTAAGAAATCATTCTGCTTCTCTTCCTGCTCATTCAGACTCTGAGCGTTGGGCAGAAATAGAGTCGTCCAAAGGTGAAATCGAATGGTTGGAGCCAAGGAGAGGAGTGAAGGTAGCAGAATCTATTTCCAACATTTTGGGGGATTATGTTATTATTCATGGATTAGTTCCTTTAGCTATTGAATGAGGATCTATAGGTCAGGCCTTACTTCTATGATTAACAAAAACTTTGAGGATAATAAGGGAAATATGGAAATAGGTTTAGGTTTCTCAAAGAAGAAGAGGCACTTTATAAATCCAAGGCAGTTACATACAGCCTCTTGGGTTCAAAATTCCAATGGGCTCACGTTGGCCAAACTTATGTGTGCCATTGCCCGATAATTTTCCCTCTTACACATTTAGGCTTCCAGATCGTTAGGCTGAGAGAAGCAAGGACTTCCCTTGAGGAAATACAGAACTGTTTTTCCACTATTCCCTCCACCCCACCATTGACTCGGTGAATCTCTGAGAATCTCTGGAAGAGACTTCAGAAGTCATTTAGCCCAGCTGCCAATATATTCCCTTGATAAGCAGACAAGTGGGAATAGAAAGTAAAAGTGCAGTTAATTCTCAAGCGTTTGGATGTAGATTGTCCACAGACAGAGAGTGAGAGGTTTGTGTGTTTGGAGACAGTGCTTGGGGTCTCTCCTTATCTGTTCCTTCTCCAAGCTAAATAATCACAGATCATTTCACTGGTCCTTAGAGAACTGTTTTCAAACTTCTGAAATCACATAAATTGAAGCCATCTTATTCTAACTAGGTTGATGCTGTCTTCATTTTAATTCCAGAAACTTTTGGCTATTCCCCATTCAGAAGGGATTGACTGCATTTGAAATAGGATGACAGAGGAATTACTCTCACTGAGATTACCCTTCAGCTACATCCCAGAACTGAGAGACTCTGCTAACTATGCTATTGCCATAATGACTAGCAATCACGGAAATGAATTAAATTATTAATTTCAATAGCACCCCATGGTGCATTTATAAATCCCACCATCTGGGGAACATAAATATGGAGGTCCACATTTTAAACTTGGAGGCATGGTGCTCGGTGCCAAGGGCTGTATCTTTGAAGGCAGTAAAGATTTTTCAAGATACTATATGTGGAGGAGCAAGCTGTGCGTTTGACGGAAGGATCTGTCCCTGGGTCTCTGTTAGCTTTATTATTTATTTAAGGCTCTATTCTCCCTTATTTTTTAACTGGTTCTTATCGATAGACCCAATGTATAAAAATCTTGGTTTATGAAGATTAGGGGATGGGAAATAAAATCAAACTCTGACTTGAACTGTTTCGTTATTCATTCCCTTTTCTCTTCATTTCCTTTCATCCTCCCTAAGTCTCTTCTCTTATTGACTAGTTTCACTCATGTAAATCTCTGTGTTAATAAGTTCTTCTACTGAGATAGCTATTCTTGGGTTTTTTGTTTGTTTGTCTGTTTGTTTTGCGGTACGCGGACCTCACCGCCGTGGCCTCTGCCGTTGCGGAGCCCAGGCTCCGGACGCGCAGGCTCAGCAGCCATGACTCACGGGCCTAGCCGCTCTGCGGCATGTGGGATCCTCCCGGACCGGGGCACGAACCCGCGTCCCCTGCATCGGCAGGCAGACTCTCAACCACTGCGCCACCAGGGAAGCCCTATTCTTGGGTTTTGAATGGGTTCAAAATCTGTCTGAAACTTTAAGATCATTGTTCCTGAAGCAGAGAGAATGGAGGTCCTAGAGGAGTGTGTAACCTACTCTAATCAAAGAGATTTAACTCTCTTTCCTTATGTGGAACCATTTGACCAGATGTTGGGGTTCCGTAAGCCTTCCCTTTTGCCATCTGTGATGTCCCCAAGGGCTGGTGAGAGAGGGGCACTTCTAAAGAGCATATGTAAATGACTTCCATGGAGCCCTGCAGGGACTCCCTAGGCTACCTTCTTCCCACTATGGGTCACCAACTCAAAGCCAAGCAACAGCCCAGGTCTCTGCCACTGTACCACTATTTCCTAATATCAACAACAACTAGATTTCTAGCCGATGAGTTCACTTAAGATACACCAGAAAACTGCACAGCTTCCTGCAGGATAAATGATTCTAAAACATCTGGGGTGTTGTGTAGCTCTTGTTCTCTGTGTATCCAGGGCTTTAATGCAATTTGTGTGTTGGCTGGCTGATGAGGAAGATGACTGTTTAACACTCCTTTTGGTGCCTCTACGTGTACACATCTAGTCATACATAGCTTAGTCGGTCCTGTAAATTAATGTAATTAAGCCAATATGATTTCTGATTAAGACTGAGGGCAAACTCTAAAGGTCTCCCCATCCCCCATACTGCCACCAACAATTATTGATGTTCACAGCCATTCAATGAAACGTAGCTTTCATATGTAAGTTTAAAATATTTGGGGAGGAGCTATTTTTAGCCGCTGTCTTTTAGGTTGATTCCTTTCAATTCCCTATAGAGCCGGAAGTCAGGGTAACTGGAGATCTCGTGATCTGTAGCTTTGGGGAGAGGTGGTATGTACCTGATTAGAGTTTCATTTCTTCATTGTTTTAGACGCCATTCTCATAACTTAGCCAGATCAGCTTCTCATTAGCCATTTTACAGCAAGAGAATAAACAGAACCTGCAATCATGATAGGCTTAAATGAAACTTCTGATCTTCATGGCAAGGTCCTTGCCCACAGCTTCTATTTCTGTCCCTGGAGTGTAAACATAAATGTTCATCAAATTGGAGGAGCTGGACCTCTAGGGACTCCTATGTCCTGAGTTTATTAATGACAATGAAGGACCCCAAATCAGTGATTCACGCAATTTAGCCACGGATATCCCCAACCTCTGTGGGAGTTCGTAGACTGGAATAATTACAAACTAAATAGTGATGATAAGGAGGAAATGTACTGGAGTTGGAGTTAGTGGGCTGAGAAAACACATGTTTCCAGTCTCAGGAGACTCTGTTTGTTGTTATAAAGGAGAAAAGTAGAAGCAAAGAGACCTTGTCCTGATCTCTGTATGAGTTTAGTAGCTGGGAACGACCATATAAAGTTATCATAAAAAACAAGAGGTGATAAACACAAAAGACCCTTCAGCATCCTGCCCCCTGCTCGGCCTGCCACCCAGCAGCGGGAAGACAAACAGTTGGCACTGGTTTGAGATGAAAAGCTGGAACGGTCACTGCTTTTCTCCCGGAGCCAATGCTGGTGAGACTGGAGGAACTAGTGTAACTTTGCCTGTATTTGCTTCTGACTCAAACACCAAAAGAACTCTCACACAAAGAAGTGAGAAACGTTCTATTCTGAGTTGGGGAGTTCCATGTGAGCCTGTCACAGCAGAAGCTCTTGGTAATTGCAAGGCTTCTTTTCTCTTTGGGTGTCAGAGTAGCTCACCCTAAGCCACCACCAGCTCTACATTGGTGACTGAATCCCTCTGAGGCCCAGGTCAAGTGGCCTGCCCAAGGCCACGATGGAGGGTCCAAGTAGACCACAAACTCAGCAAGCGTGGCTTCCTGACAGAAACAATACCTCTCCCCTACAGTCTCCTTGAACCTCACTCCCTGGATAGATGCACTGTCTGACACTGCCCTGCAGCAAATAAAGGGAAAGTAAAAAACCAGCACTTCTTTCTAAGATGAAAGCATGTGCACCATCAAGCGGGGGTGGGTGGGAAGAAGGATGCCTGGGAAGATTCAAAAGTGTGTTGGATACCTCAAGGGCAACTACTATGAGAGAAGAAGATGTTTTCTCATCTCTTGAGCAATATCGAAACAGCCCTTCACCCCAGGAAGGGAGAATAGCTGCCTGGGTGAGGACCAGCTCTAAACTGACTCAGCACTTCTGTTCAAGGATGTTTACCCGGGCGACGCCCTTTCAGGTGAATTTTTCTTCATAGTAAGATCTGATGGCCGATTTAATTGGCCACAGAATAGAGAAACAACACAGCTCTATGGAGGATTATTTAGGGAAATCTAAATAAAGTCCAGAGAACTCACACATTGATCCCTTCTAATATGGCCACCGCGAAGTATGCGTTAAGTTGGCAAACGTCAAAACAAGATCTTTCTAGGACCCACCTGGCTTCCCATATCCTTCATTCTTCTACTCAGATGCTTGTTGAGTTTTCCATGACGGAAGCAACATCAGATCTTGCTTCTTTAGAAAACCCTAGTGAGGAGGTCTGGAAGAGGCTGATTTCTGCTGGAGGCTCTCTCTGGCTGCCCCAGGCCCCGCCCAGCTGCCCTGCAGGCTCCGAGAGCAGAATCCCCACACACACCTGTAACCCATTCATGGAACCTGGGTGTGTGGTGACATACCTGTGAGGAAGCGTGGCTCTCCTCTACCCAGGTGTGCTTGTGGGGTGGCTCTCTGAAAGGAGAGGGACACTGCTTTACTCATACCTCTGAATGTCTGACTGCAAGCCTGTCTCTGATGCTCTTTTAGGGCTGTCTCCAAAGCGCCCAAGAAATTAACCACAAGAATCTTCTACTCTAGGGAAATTTAGTTACATACGGATTCCTTGGGGACTTGCCTGACATTATTAGCTATTACTGGGTATCACTGGACATCACTGGGAATCACTGGATAACCTCTGTGATTATCATGTGAGTAGGTCAGGCCCATCCATATTTCAAGGCCATCTCTGCTCTGGAGCAGGGGACCCCTCCCCGTCTCTGGGAACCATGACTTCTAGACCCATAGAGCCTAAAGTTGTGGGGATGGAAAACTCAGATTTCTCAAGTGGGCCACTGGGAGTGATGGTGAGCAGGGCCACTCCTCCTTCCACTTCTTGGTCCCCATCCCCATTAACTCCCCCTATCAGGGCACAGTACCATATGTTGGTTGTTGATTAAAGATGTATGTCTTATCCTGGAGGATGGTACCCAGTTCTTGCAGATATCATCTCTAAGCTAGTACTTCAGCTGTGCCCTCAAAAAACCATTTCATTGCTTTATCAGGTCTACAGATTCTGTGTGTTGTGATACTTAATAGAACCAATGGATCCTCTGGTTGTGTGCCCACTGCCACACCTCCTTTTCTATAAAGTGGGTCCCTTAGTCAGAGGCGACATTAAGTGGAATATTAAGTGGATAGTAAGTGACATATTAAGTGGATGTCAGTAGATTAAACGTCTGTAGTCAAGCAGGCCACAGCCTTGCAAACAGGATATATGTTGATTTTGATTAAGAAGAATTGCTGCCCCATCCAGGGTGAAAAGAATCTCCTTTGATCGATTTACCACCAAGTGGGTGGTTGATCTCAAGGGATGGGCTCAACACTAGTCTTTGTGTGTCAAATGAGACACTTGGTGGTGACAACAACTAAGTTGGCTTTGATAAGTGGGAGCCTGTACTTTAGGGCCCAGGCATGCCCTCTATCCCTGTCACAATGGCTATCTTATTCAGCAACCCATCACACCAGGATTAGGGTGACTAATGACAGAGGCTGGATGACATCAACTGGCTTAGTTATTATGTGTAGTTGGATATTTAGTTGACTATTTATTCCATGGTGTTTACTCTCTGATGGTCATTAACATAATATAAAAAGATTTTCATGTTTCACACCCATTCTTATAGATCCATCAACATGCTTCTTTCTCAGATTTTCTTGTGTCTGATCTTCCAAACATCTTGCTTCCAGGTCCCTGCCCAGCCAAGCCACTCACCGCTACTCATGAGTCTAGGGAAATTCTTACCTCGGCTGACTCCTCTTTCCATACACAGTGTATGATCAGATATACCACCTAAAGCTTTGCCTTTGGGGAGGATTTCTCCTCATTGCTGCAGGCCACCACTTAACGGGGCTGCAGTTCACCAGGAGTCCATTTTCAGCTTGTGCCCACACGCTGAGCCATCCATAAACCAAATGTGGCCTTTTCCCACCTTCATCAGGTGGTCATAAGGGGCCTCCTATGTGGTCATAGATGTTTGCTAAGGGCAAGTGCATCAATGGTGGATGACAAGGGCTTCTGCAGTTTTCACCCTCTGGCCCTGCTTATGCCTGATCCTGGATGTCCTACTTCCATCTTACAATTGATGGCTTTTATGCCTGACCAACCTTATGACTTGGTGGGTCTGATAAACCCCCCACAATGGGTAGCTCTGGCTGCATGGTCGCTTGGTGTCTTATGGTCAGATGTTCCATCTCTACCAGGACCCAGTAGCATGCAAGGAACCCTCTTTTGAATGGTGTTTAGTTCTCTGCTATAGATGGCATACCCTTGCTCCAGAAGCTTAGAGTTCTACATTCTGATTCTCCTGTGGGGTTTGCCATACACTCTGCACAACATCTTTTTGTATCATAAGATCCAATGAGTTGACTAGATCAAGTGGCAGGCTGCTCCTACCACACTCTGAACCTGTTGCCCGGTCCTTTCTTTCTGAGCCCCACTCAGAGCTGGCAGCCCTACATGTCACTTGTGTATTCTCAAGTCAGGAATGTACTGTCTCTCAAGAACCCAAAGAGGACTACCAAGCAAGCATGGTGCTTTCTTCTTAGTTGTGAGAGGTATAAGATACAATAATATCTTCAGGGGGGTGGGATGTTCTGGAATGCTGCAGATTATTTGATATTGACATAAAGTTTGTATTCCACACTCTCCATCTCTCTCATTAGCTAGTTTCTCTCTCTCTCTCTCTCTCTCCCTCTCTCTGTCTCTGGCTAGCATTCTCTCTCTCTCCCTTTAGCTAGTACTCTCACCCTTGCCCTTTATCCCTCTATCTCTACTTATTGATAGATTGAACTTTTTTCCCACAAAGTCTCCAGCGCCCTTGCCGGTTCTTGGTCATCCAGGTGGATTAGCAAGATACTATGGATATAGTGAACATATATGTTCACTATACATGTAGACTGCCCAGAAGGTCCTGGTCTCTTCAGACTCTACTGAGACAGAGGATGGTGAGTTCATGTCACCTTGGGGAAAGACCATAAATGTATACCGTTGTCAGTTTCATTTGAATTGCTTCTAATTCTCCTTGCTGATAGAGATGGAAAAGAGTTAACTCGTTATGTAGGTCAATGCCTCAAACCATGTAACTGAAGCTGTGTTAACCTCCTGTAGAAAGATGTGACTTCTAGTGTGACAGTTCCAACTGGGGCTATGATTTGGTTGAGTTTTGGGGAGATCACATCATCCAACATGATCCCTCTGTTTTTCGTAGGGGCCATACTGGAGACTTAAATGGGGATGTGATGGGGACCACCACCTCATACATGCTTTAGATTTTAGGGGTGGCTTTAGTCTTTGCCATTCCCACATAGGAAACCATATTATCTTTTATTTACTATCTTGGCCTGAGGCAAGAACAGTTTTAGAGCCTTTTGCATGGCTTTCCCCACTGCAATAACTCTTACTTCATAGGCCAAGGAGCCTGTCTGGGGGTTCTTTCAACTACCAAGTGTGTCCCTTCCAATTATACAGCCAGCAGTCAAGAAAATGACCACAGGGTGGATCCATTGACCCAGTGGACCCACTGTGAGCTGGGCCCGACAGGGGCTTCATTTATTCCCTGGCCCCCATCTGCTCCCATTCTAACAGGGATCATGATGACACTTTGGGCCCCCAACTATCAACATCACCCAGGCTGTCTGTCCGACAGTCCTTAAATAGCTGGATATTCCCCTTTCTCTAGCGTATGGCTACCTGAATCAATGACCTTAGAGGTACCTTTAGGGAAGGGCTGGGGGAATAATTATTGTCAGCATTTGCCATGGTGTTTCAGGATCCTTCTCATAGGGCCTGGTCTCTCCTTCAGACCATGGGCTCAGATGTGGAAACTGGGCAAGGAATCATGCCTTTTATTGAGGAAACCGTGCTCAATCTCTTGATTGTTCATCCTTGATTCTTTTGGTTGTATAAACTCAGCAGTACCCTGCTGGCTGCTCATACAGTATGGGAAGCCTGGGAACACTGTGTTCTACTAGTCGTCTCACAGTTGTCTGTCCCTGGCTGCCTTACTGACCTGCAGGCTCATTATTATAATTGGACTCACCTTGCTTCTGATCATTACGTATGACCACCTGACTTCTATGCTATAGCCAGGCTATCATCCCCATTGTTAACAGGGAGCCCAGTTTTACAACAGTAATTCCTATTATCTCTCTCCTCTGGTCAACAGAGGACAGCCAGTACTGGGTTCCCCAGTGACACTGGTGCCCCTCTCACTAATGTATTCCTCATTGTTTCTGTGAATGGAGTCTGCTCTAGGTCTCCCATTAACTAGATGTTTTACACTTACCTAGTAGCAGAAGTTGGGATCCTCAGGAAGCGGACCCTGAGATGGAATTTAGTGCCTAGGAAGTTTATTCAAGATGCTCCTGGGATCAGCAAATGGGAGAGAGAAATTGGCCTCTGACGCAGTTTCCAAACAGACCCAGCTGTCTCCTCATGTGGTGCTGAGGTAGGGCCTGCCCTTCTGAGTTGTCCTGAGTTGGAGCAAGTGGGCCAGACGTTTATACTCCTACCTCAGTCACTGTGTGCAGACTGCTCCTGGGAAGGAAGGGGCCACGGCCCTGGGAAAGGCAGCTCTGTTCCTCTGTGGGCAATTCCAGAAAAAGTAGATGGCTGGGGGCAGTCAGCTGCTAGTACACTCCACGCAGCTGGGGAATAAGCCCTTCATGCCTGAAGAGGGATGTGGGAGGTGCATCGCAGCACCCATGATACCTAGGAAAGCCACTCTAACATTCCCAGCTCTCTGAGCCTTTTGGTCCCTTTGTCCACCATCTGCCACCAGAGTCTGGGATTTCTACTTCACAAATTTGCAGGAAAATTTAGATTGAAATCATTTCTAAAAATGTTCAGATATTTGAAAATTGGTAAAGACTAATTAGCCAAGTGATTGCTTGATTTTTCCACTTTACCTTTTAAACTGAATTACATGATGTCTAGCACGTAAAGCATTTGTGAATTCTGGAACTTAGATTTGTATGTTTTAGAGACCACAGACTTCAATCAACAAACCAAAGAACTTCACAACAAATTGAGGAAGATTCCCTCTTGGAAAGTCCCCAGGGCCCAGTGTAACTCTGGCCATACAGGCTGGTATGGCTCTCTTCTGCCTACTCTCTGAAAACAGGAAGGAAGAGGAGGACCTAGGTTGCCCTGGGGCTCCAAACAAGGGTGGAAAGGTGAATTTTGTAGGTGCCCAGGAATAGGGGCTCAGAGTTAATGAGGTGAGAATGAGTTTCTGACTTGTCACAGCCTCCATATCAGGACACAGTCACTCTGCTCAGTCTAGGGAGTGGTGTCAGAGTGCAGGTGACAGGAGTTGCCTAGGGACACATGGCTGGTGAGGTTATGCAGAGGCTAGAGAGGGCTAGGCAAGAATGGAAAGAGCATGGGTTCGAATGCTGAAAACCCAGGCCTGTTCTCAGTCCTAGGAAGAGTGGCCTCTGGAATCGCTGAGCATCTTCGTGAGGCTGTTGTCTGAGTTGAGAGTGGACCTTCAACAGATGTTTATTTCATAGCACCGTGTAAGTCACTCATAGTCACAGAGGCACGGGATGTCGAGAGCCAGAACACCCCTTGGAGCAGCGTGGTTACTTGCCCAAGGTCTCCCTTGACTGTGATCTAGGTACCTTATTTCACATCCGTTTCCTTTCCTTTTGTTACCTTTCTGTCTTCTGTGTGAATTGTACTAGGAATTTTCAATTTCTACCCCAGCAAGTGTAAACTTCTCTGCTTGCTACTTGCCAAGTTTTGCTACATTCTAGACAACCTCCCCGCCAACCTCAAATTATTTTCACTGCTCAGCACCCCTATTCTCTCACTGGCTGCCTTCCTGCTGTCTAACGTGACTCTCTCCCCCTTCTTACTTCAAGGCTTTTGCTCATTCTCTTTCTCTTGTCAGATTTATTCTTTCCTTAGCTCTATCCAATTTCCACCCTTACTTTAAGTTCCACATAAAATTTTACCTTCTGTGTGAAAATCGTTTGACTTTTCCCAGTGATTCATCTTTCGCTTCTCTGCAATCCTTTGGTAGTCAGAGGCATATCAATGCAAGCTGACAATAAAGTACCTATTGTTTAATGAAGCTTGCATAGTGTTTCATGTGCATGAACTGTTTTTGCCCTAAAATGTAAGGGATTCTTAATGAAGGAGTCCTAATCTTCCTACACTTTTTTTTTTTTTTTTGCTGTACACAGGCCTCTCACTGTTGTGGCCTCTCCCGTTGCGGAGCACAGGCTCCGGATGCGCAGGCTCAGCGGCCATGGCTCACGGGCCCAGCCACTCCACGGCATGTGGGATCTTCCTGGACCGGGGCACCATTGCGCCACCAGGGAAGCCCTTTCCTACACTTTTGATAGGCACACACGGTTGTTGGTGAACACTAGCTGATGGAGCTATTCTTTCCTTATCCCTCAGCCAAAATCATCTAAGCTAGTAGTACAACCCCACACATACTCTGAGGGATAAATCAAAGTCCACACTTACCACCCCTTCCGCCCAATCCAGAAAAGTTCTATGCATCGAAAGACATATCAACCCTTATGTAAGACCACGAGTTGTCAGTTGTTCCATCAATTTGGAAATCTTGACTTCCTGCTTTGCACAGTGGTTTGACCATGCTGCCAGTGTACTTCACTAACGACGTCTGTCAGATCCTGCTGGGTTCTCAGCCTCTTTGTCTCGTATCAAGCGTCCTTAACCCCACTTATAGGCACATCCATCTCCCAAACTCCAAGAAAAAGCATACATTTTCCCATGACACATTTAAGGAATGACAGCAGGCCTTTGTGATTCCAATCCTCCAGACCTTGGGCTGGAAAGTCGAATAGTTGACCCTGGCCTTACTTTGGAGACTTGAGCTCCACATTTGCTCTAGGTCTGAGATCTGGATCCTGTCTTATTCTCTGTCTCAGAAATGCAACCAGTATTCCAGCATCTGTCTTTTAGAGGGTTTATACTGCCTTGCACATGTCCCTGTTTCTGCCTGCCTCTCTGGCCTCCTGGTATTGACCTCAACTGGCTTCCCTTTTAAAATCGTATTAAATGTCTTGACACCAGTCTGTTGCCTAATTCCCACCTAAGTCCACACTCTATCCGTTGGAGTCAACTTCTTTCAGGCCTGTGGTAGAATCTGGACTCTGCCTGCTTTAGCATACAAGTGGGATTTATTCTGAGCTCCATCCTTCTCAGGTGGTCCTGGGCTCTTATATGTAACTTAACCATATGCTGGGAAATAATAAGAGCAAGTGTCATCAAAACTCAAGTAAGTTTCAGCATGAGGTACATTGACAACTTGACAACCAAGACGTGAAGTGAAGGACAGGTGGGGAAAGGAGGAGTCTGTGGGTGAACCCTGGGAGAGCAGTGCAGTGAAGACGTAACGGGGAGCTTGGTAACCAGGAGAGGTTCAGATGGGCTCTGAGCTCAAACCAAGTGGGAGGGGCTGCTGTCACAGTCCAGGTGGAGGCAGGAGATACCTACAGCTACACGAATCATGATGTTATGGAGGGCCCAAGAGAGCTAGGCCACAGTAGAGTCAGGTCCCTACTCAGAGGGGAAACTGAGGCATGAACCCAGTAACATAGACAAGGCCAGTATTGTAGGAAGTGCCTCCGTGAGCCCTTCGGATCCTGGAACTCTTGGCAAAACTTCAGATACCCAGTCCCCAAGTGGGAAAAGCTGAGGTGCTGAAATACTTTCTTCTCTAGTGAGGCAGTCAGGATAGACTGGGGAAAGAAACAACCTCAAACTGTCAGTGGCTTAAAACATCACAGGTTGATTTCTTGCTTTCCTACCATCTAGAGGTGGTGATGTAGGGTCAGGGGCAGCTCTGCTTCACAGAGACGTCACTCAGGCTCACAGGCTGACGAGGTGGCATCATTTCTGGTGCTGATATATCACCAGGAGGTTCAGGTTTGCCTCTGGGTTCGCTGCCATGAAGCCTGGAGAGTTGAGTTTAAGCAGTTAAATGTTCTGGACTCTTCTGCTCACCCTTCATTGACCCAAACTACTCACGTGGACACACCTAACTTCAAAGAGTAGGGCTACGTAATCTTCTTTGTGCCTGGAAGGAGAGGAGAATGAGATGTTGGAATACTAGCAATGCCTATCAGAGTCAGAATTGACTCATAAACTAGGTTTTCTATGGCTATCCAGGCAGACCTCGCTTTATTGCGCTTCACTTTATTACGCTTCACAGATTGTGTTTTTTACAAGTGAAGGTCTGTGGCAACCCTGCATTGAGCAAGTCTATCTGTACCATTTTTCTAACAGCATTGGCTCACTTCTTGTCTCTGTGTAACAGTTATGTAATTAACGTAATATTTCAAACTTTTTTTTATTATTTTAGATTTGTCATGGTGCTCTGTGATCAGTGATCTATGATGTTACTATTGTAATTGTTTGGGGGCACCATTAAGCTCACATATGACAACTAACTTAATTGATAATTGTTGTGTATGTTCTGCTGCTCCACCAACCAGCCATTCCCCCATCTCTCTCCCTCTCCTCAGGCCTCCCTAGTCCCTGAGACACAACAGTATTGAAATTAGGCCAATTATTGTTATTATTTTTTAAAACATCTTTATTGGAGTATAATTGCTTTACAATGGTGTGTTAGTTTCTGCTTTATAACAAAGTGAATCAGCTATACGTATACATACATCCCCATATCTCCTCCCTCTTGCATCTCCCTCCCACCCTCCCTAGCCAACCCCTCTAGGTGGTCGCAAAGCACCGTAATAACCCTGCAATGGCCTCTAAGTGTTCAAGTGAAAGGAAGTGTCGCACATCTCTCACTTTAAACCAAAAGCTAGGAATGATTAAGCTTAGTGAGGAAGGCACGTCAAAAGCCAAGACAGGTTGAAAGTGAGGCCTCTTGGCCAAACAGTTAGCCAAGTTGTGAATGCAAAGGAAAAGCTCTTGAAGGAAATTTAAAGTGCTACTTACTTCAGTGAACACAAAGGAAAGCAAAACAGCCTTATTGCTGATATGGAGGAAGTTTTAGTGGTCTGGATAGAAGATCAAACCAGACACAACATTCTCTTAAACCAAAGCTTAATCCAGAGCAAGGATTAATTCTCTTCAATTCAAAAGGTTGAGAGAGGTTAGGAAGCTGCAGAAGGAAAGTTTGAAGCTGGCAGAGGTTGGTTCATGAGGTTTCAGGGAATAAGTTGTCTCCATACCATAAAAGTGCAAGGTGAAGCAGGAAATTCTGCTGTAGAAGCTGCAGCAAGTTATCCAGGAGATGTAGCTAAGATAATTAAGGAAGGTGGCTACAGATATTCAGTGTAGATGAAACAGCTTCTGTTGGAAGAAGATACCATTTAGGACTTTCATAGCTAGAGAGGAAAAGTCAATGCCTGGCTTCAAAGCTTCAAAGAGCCCCCCAGCACTCTTGTTAGGGGCTAATACAGCTGGTGACTTGAAGTTGAAGCCAATGTTTATTTACCATTCTGAAAGTCCTAGGGCCCTTAAGAAGTAGGCTAAGTCTACTCTGCCTGGGCTCTATAAATGGAACAACAAAGCGTGGATGACAGCACATCTGTTTACAGCATGGTTTACTGAATATTTTAAGCCCACTCTTGAGACCTACTGCTCAGAAAAACAGATTCCTTTCAAAATATTACTGCTCATTGAAAATGCACCTGGTCATCCAAAAGCTCTGATGGAATGTACAATGAGATTAATGTTGTTTTCATGCCTGGACACAATGTCCATTCTGCTGCCCATGGATCAAAGAGTAATTTTGACTTTCAAGTCTTACTATTTAAGTAATAAATTTCATAGGGCTATAGCTGCCGTAGATAGTGATTCTTCCAACTGCTCTGGGTAAAGTCAGTTGAAAACCTTCTGGAAAGGATCCAACATTCTAGATTCTATGAAGAACATTCATAATTCATGGGAAGAGGTCACAATATCAACATTAACAGGAGTTTAGAAGAAGTTGATTCCAACACTCATATATGACTTGGAGGGGTTCAAGACTTCAGTGGAGGAAGTAATGACAAATATAGTCAAATGTCAAGAGAACTAGAATTAGAAGTGGAGCCTGAAGATATGACTGAGTTGCTGCAATCTCATGGTAAAACTTGAATAGATGAGGAGTTGCTTCTTATGGATGAGCAAAGAAAGTGATTTCTTGAGATGCAATCTGCTCCTGGTGAAGACGCTGTGAAGATTGTTGAAATGACAACAAAGGATTTAGAATATTACATACACTTGGATGATAAAGCAGCAGCATCAGGGTTTGAGAGGACCAACCCCAATTCTGAAAGCAGTGTTACTGTGGGTAAATGCTATCCAATCCCACTGGACACTACAGAGAGATCGTTCATGAAAAGGAAGAGTCAACTGATGCAGCAAACCTCATTGTCATCTTATCTTAAGAAATTGCCACAATCTTCCCAACCTTCAGCAACTACCACCCTGATTAGTCAGCAGCCATCAACGCTGAGGCAAGACCCACCACCAGCAAAAAATTATGACTCACTACAGGCTCAGATGATGGTTAGAAATAAAGTATCTTGAATTAAGATATGTGCACTGTTTTTTTAGACATAATGCTATTGCATAATTGACGGACCACAGTATAGTATAAATGTAACTTTTATACACACTGGGAAATCAAAATATTGGTGTGACTTGCTTTATTGCATTATTCCCTTTACTGTGGTGGCCTGGAACTGAGCCCACAAATTCTCCGAGGTATGCCTGTAAATTATATGCATAGGCTTGGTGGGAAATGGGGGGGAAGTTCATTGTTGTCTGGTGCTGGGAAGAGTAGAGTAGAGTAGAAGGAAGAGTTAGCAGCCAAATCTTTAGTGTCAAAAATCTTCTATAAAGTAAAATATATTCTGAAACATAACCACAATTTGGAGTCTAGAACAAGAATTCACCTTTGGATGGGCCAACTCTAGCTTCTGGGCATATGTCTTCTAATTCATTAAGTAGTGCTGCCCTTAGTATATGAGAACAGTATAAAGCTAAACCACTGCCATCAGAATTGGCTGTATTTTTTTTCCAGTAGGGAAGGTGTTTCTGCAATGAACTGTCCATGCTGTCTCTCTACTTGTTCTCATTACATAAATCACACCATGTATGAGCTGGTTGGCTCTGCCTAGAGCTGTGGTCCACGCCTACTAAAAAGCCCTGTAACTGGTCTGGGAATTGAGTCATCTTTGGTTTTATCAGCATCATGCCTTGACTGACCTATTCAGTCATTGCCTCCCAGGAGCTTATTTAAATAACTTAAGTTTTCAAAAAATGGAATACAACTAATTAGATGTAACTCAACTTATATTCTAAAAAAATTCCTAAACAACTATATACACGCATATACTCATGCACACAGAGACACAAATTGTACAAATTCTCTACCTTTCAGAACAAGGAAGTTGTAATTAGCAGTTTAAGAACCACTTTGAAGAATCTATATAATGCCATAGAGTAATGAGTCATTTCAATTGTAAAACCCACTGTGGAACTAGCTCTGCCACAGATCCCTCAGTGGACAGTCAAAAGAAATAGGCAGAGCTTCCAGTGTGAAGACTAAGAGTGTGGAACAAACAAGGAGCTACCGTATAGCACAGGGAACACTACTCAATGTTATGTGGCAGCCTGGATGGGAGGGGAGTCTGGGGGAGAATGGATACATGTATATGTATGGCTGAGTCACTTTGCTGTGCACCTGAAACTATCACAACAATGTTAATCGACTATACTCCAATATAAAATAAAAAGTTAAAAAAAAAAGACAGTGTGGAAGGGTTTCAAAGAGGGGACTAAGATTGGGGGATTACAACTGCAGAAGATTCAAGTTGGCTCACTCTTGAGAGTCTTTTTAAGAAGGTACACCCAGCATACTCCATCACATCCATCGTAGGGTGATGCTCCCAAAGCCTTCGTCACCTCCCAGACTGGAAACCACGTTGACAGCAATTCTTGTTATACTGAGCCATGCAAGGATGGAAGATGCTTAGAAATTGCTTGTGGATGTTCATACTGTGGTTATTTGACTGGAGAAGCTTTCCCTTCTTAAAAACCAGCTGTCGTAGGCTTTTCTTGGCTTCGGGTGAAGAGGTGACTTCCCTCTTTGATTCAGTGTTCGTAATTGGGCTCTCTGTTAGCAGAGGTGGTGAGAAAACAATGCTAATGAGGTCAGGGGTTCAGTGCCCACGTGGGTCTGTTATCTTTCTTTTGTTCTCTGGCCAAAAGTCTATATCCTTTAACTGTGTCCAGCTACTATGATGAGAATAGAGACGACAATTGGGAGAGAGTAAGGGAATGTGGATGAGTCTATAATCCTATTCTTCCTACGGTGGAAAACAACTCCAAGTTCATGTCCTTTTGCGGCAAAGTCATCTTCAGGGTTGAAGGACTGCCCATTAAGAAGCAGTAAGGAAAATGAAAGGTATCGTTCCACAGTGGTGGTAAGGAGGCTGAAGCTACAGGATCAATGCTCACAGCTAGAGCATCGCTTGGTCATTTATGCTAATAAGAAGATAGCAGTTGCACAGATGATTATTATACAGCCAATTTTCAATTTGTTATTAGCCAAAGTTTCAACATTTCTAGACATCTGTGTAAGGAGTAAAGTGAATTGGTTTGAGATTTTTTTTTTTTTTCTCAGCCACTATCTATTGAAGATTCTAATGAACAATGAAATGCCCATAGTTACCCAGAAATAGAAGGCCTGAGTATTCCCACAAGTAGGGCTCAGCCCTGGAGTGATTTAGACCTGGCTTTTTAATCGCAATTCATAATTCCTCATGCTATGCACTGTTTTCTCAGAATTACTATATCTTCTGGAATGTTATGTAGCAATATAAATCAAAGTAGGCACTGACCAAGCATGATGGAAAAACTATGGGCTTCTAAGTTGATCTTATCACCCAGTTATGTGTGTGTGTGTGTGTGTGTGTGTGTGTGTGTGTGCACGTGCGCGCACGCGCACACGCACATACTTGGGGAAGCTACTTAACTGCTTTGAGCCTCAGTTTCCTTGCTTGTAAAGTGGGGGTATTGATGTTTATCTCATAGGGCTGTTGGAAGAATCAGATGATAGAATAAGGAGAAGTCTGGCAAGTCTAACGTGGTACCTGGCATATTGTAAGTATTTTCCCAGATGACTAGAGTTCTTATTATCAACATTGCATATATTTATTTTAATCATCTGACAAATTTCCCCCACTTGATTGCAAAACCAAATGTATAGAGCATCTATTACTAATACCTCATTAGCAGATGCTGTCGATTGCCTTCCCTTACCCCTCAGCCCACCAGAATTCACAGGCGGCTGCAATAGGCAGGTGACATCTTCCCACCTCAGGGACCTAGGTCTTTCCTCTTCTTTGCCTAAGGGCATTCGAAGGCACTTACACAACCTAGAAGCATAAGAGTTTATGCTCCAAGGGCAACTTCAGCCCCAACCAAATGAAAGATGCCTATAGGTGGAGCAATTCTGAGACATACTCCACATGGTTTCTCAGAAGATTCTCAATGTTATTGAGCTGAAGCCACCCACCATGGAGACCCACTCAATAATGCAACATTTTTTTACTTTTCTCCCTTCTCTGTCTCACTTTCCCCATTTCTTCACTTATGATTCCTGGACTCACTATGCAAATAAATTCCTATTCCCTAATTTCTTATCTCAGGGTTTGTTTTGGGGGAACCCAAACTAAGACATCTACCTCATAGGGTTTTTAAAAACATTTTATGCAGTAAAATTGACTTTATTTTTGGTGTGTAGTTCTACGAGTCTTGATGCATACATTTATATATCCACAACCACAACCAGGATACAGAACAGTTTCCTCCCCCTAAAAATTCCCTTTGTAGTCAAACGATCCCCCAGCTCTTAACCCATGACAACTGTTCCTATAAGATTTCCTTTTTCAGAATGTCATAGAGTGTGTACGCTTTCTTCAACTTAATGTCTTTTGACATTCATCCATGTTGGTTGTGTATACTAATTCATTCCTTTTCATGGCCGAGCAGCATTCCATTGCACAGATGTGACACAGTTTGCCAATTCATTTCCTGAAGGACATTTGTATTGTTTCTAGTTTTCAAAGATTATGAATACTCCTGCTCTAAATATTCACAGAGGTTTTCATTTCTCTAAGATAAATACCTAGAAGTGGATTTGCTGGATCATATGGTAAGTGTATGTTTAACTTTATAAGAAACTGCCACAATTTTCCAGAGTGGCTGTACAATCTTGCACTCCCATCAGCAATGTGTAGGAGTTCCAGTTGCTCCACATCTTTGATAGCACTTGGTATTGTCATGATTTTTTATTATTTTAGCCATTCTACTAGGAATGTAATGGTATTTTTTGTAGTTTTAATTTGCATTTCCCTAATGGCGGTAAGCATTTTTTCATGTGCTTAATTAGCATTATATTTTTTCTTTGTAGAAGTGTCTGTCAAATCTTTTGCTCAGCTACTTAATTGGGTGATTTATTTTCTCACTGTTGAGTTTTGAGTGTTCTTTATATATTCTGGATATAAGTCCTTTATTAGACACGTGATTTGCAAATATTTTCTCCCACTCTGTAGCTTGTCTTTTCCTTTCTCTTAATCATAGGGCTTTAATAAGGACTAATGTGTTTATACACTAAGTTCTTTAAAAACTAAATAGACATGCTGTTTTTCTGTCAGTTGGGGGAAGGCAATATGGAGAAAAGTTTGATTCGGGACTCAGGCAAACCTGGGTTTGAATCCTGGTTCAGTCACCCACAAACTGCTTTGCCATGGACTATTCTGTTAGTTTTCTCATCTGTAAAGTATAGACCACAGTACTTAGCACACAGTGCTTCTGTGAGGATTAAATGAGATAATATGTGTGAAGGACTTAGCCTAGTGCCAGGATGTTGTAAGTGTAAAATAAATGTAAAGATTATATTCTTATTATACAATATTCTCATTTCCAAGCCTTTGCATAATCTGCTCCCTCTGCTTAGATTGTCCTGCTGTACGTCTTATCCCTCTCTCCCTTATTTTCTACTTACCTAAGATGATTCCAATTTAGGGGGCTTTGCTGGACATCACCAGTTTGGGCCAGATGCCCTTCTTGGGGCTCCATAGTACCCTTTAATCACCTTGCATCACTCTGTATTTTAAGCATCATAAGCTGTGGGCAACTCGGGGCAGGGCTAATGTCTTTATCATCTAAAATTATTCTAGGTCGCGTTTGATGAATGAATGAATGAATAAATAAATGAATGAATTCATCTCATGAATTGTCGGGGATTCCAATTAGACGTCCCTCTGAATATTGCCGAATTCAGTCCCTTTATGGCAGCCTTAAACATCCCAAATAGATATCTGTGACTTACACCAGGACCCGGCTTGCAATCAGCCAGTCACTGCATCTTTGACAAGCTGGATGCCGAATGGAGAAACTTGAATGCTTTGCATTTATTTACTTTTACCACGTGCCATAAAAATTAAAAATACATTGTACCACAAGTGCAGTATTTAGTGTCTCACTTTAATTACATTCAAGTGTGTTGCTAAATAGTCTTGAGAAAACCTTAATGACCAGCTGTTCTACCCTTTTCCCATATGTCAGAAATGGTTTCTGAAATCACATTCCGGTACAGTAGGGTTGTATAATTAGACAGTGTATAGTTAACACTTCTAGATTTTCCGCTTAAACTGTGGACCCTTTACACTAACATATTGTGTGATTCTGCTGGTTTGGCGCAATGCAATTAAATGACATGCCAAATAGCAACGGAGATATGCAAACTCCATCAGACTTGTTATCACTGCATCATTATTTGCTCATATCTTTTTCATCGTCAGGATGGCATGCTTTTGTGTGTGTGCTATGCAATATTCAGCATGTTTGGCTGACAAATAAACTTAGTAAAAAGGGCTGTAAATTTTTAATATTCCCTTCATAATGCCATTTATCTCACTAGAATTAGATGTGAGAGTGGCTTTTGCATCCTTTTGAACAAAGAGCTATCACTCGAATACACAGCAACCATTTAAGGAAACAAAACTAAACGAAACTAAAATTCCCCAAGGTTGTAATAGAAGCCAATATTTTACACTCCTTCTGGTGGGGAAATGGGGATTTTAGCTATCCCCAAACTGGATTAGGGAGATAAAAGAAGTTGAATTTGACAATTGATTATTGTGAAAATAAATCATTAGTTACTTGCCATTGTTTGACTCTGAGCTTAATGAGTTGTTTTGAAACCATAGTAATATCTTATTTGCTTAAATTTGGTTAATTCTTTGATTTTTGAGTATAGACAAGAGACTGAAACAGAAATATAAAATAAGGAAATGGGAAAATTCTATGAACTAATAATATTCTTTGGCTCTTCCTTCCCTTCTCCTCCAAAGAAAATGTCCTTGACATTGTCCCAAATTTCAAGTCAAAACATAACTTTGATTTCTGATTGAGAATTGCCCAGATAAATATATTAAGACCAAGTCACAGGTGAAGCTTTCTCGAGTCCTAAACAGCAAATTCATTTTTGAAAAAGCTAAGAGAGAGCTTCACTGTTCTAAGACCGATTTACACCATTTTTTTCTTCTAAGCTTGAATTTCCAATGACTTATTTAGATGTAAGCACTGACAGCTGTAATCATGTTTTAAGTCTTGCTTTGTATCCTTAGTTATAATGTTGTTCAATTAATATTCAGAATAATGGAAGTGATGCGCTCTTTTGAAAAAGACTTGAATACAGTCCAGTGCTTTGGGAAACTGACTCTCGAGAGGATTAATCAGCATTTAAAACTTGCATTAACAAAAATCTGATCTTCCGCCATGCGGCATGCATAATACTTTTCGTTTTTAGACATTTTAGCTTAATACTACGGCAGCCTTTGTCCTGATTTTTTTAAAATGATTTTAAAATTGAGCTCCTTCAGATCAATTTTGCCTTGACCCTTGTGCATAATTGGACACTTGCAATTGAAAAATATAAGGATGCTCTTTTGCATGGTGCACTAAACTGTATTTTCATTATTAAACATAAGGGCAATAGTGGACTACAACTTAGTACTTAACATCTCAGGTTTTTCCCCTCAATTTATATCCAAAAAGTTTTCAATCTTTCTTCAAATTATCCAAACCCAGTCCTTGAGAGAAAAAGAGCTAAAAATGATGTTTTAATAACAAAAAATGATCAAGGGTAAAACAATTGATGATTAGTGGTCTCTTCTTCTTTGTTTTTAAATAAGTGTAAATCACAGAGTTATTTACATGTAAACAAGGATTTGGGTTCTAAAGCTGAAATAAAATGACATGATGGAAAATAAACTGGGAGACAGTGGACGGAGGGCTCTGTTTGGCTCATAGCTAAATGGGAATGAAATCAATTTTAGAAACAGGGAAGAAAGATGACTGTGAAAGCAGAATAGAAAAAACTTGCTGTTTTATCCTAGTAAAGTGATCGGCTGTTTTATGACCAGAAATAAAGTCAAGTGAGCACATACTTCTGTGGGTTTTGTCTCTCCTTAGCCCAGCGGCTTGCTCTCTGGCCCAGGACCCGTTGTTTTTCCTCTGCTGAGACCACACTGCTGACCCTGGTGCTAAATGTGGCCTGGAAGGATTTTATTCTTCCCTTTGCGTGTTTTTAGAAAAACCTCTTGGCTTCAGTGATAAAGCAGTGGACACTGCAGAGCGGATTCTTATTGCTGCTGGCCTTACTAGGATTTTTTAACAGGCACAGCAAATGGTCGATAAATGCTCATTGGAAGAATCTCTTTAAAAGCCCTAATTAAGTGCCTGCCTGCCAGGGTTGTGCAGGTTTCCACTCAGAACTTTGCTCACCTGGCCCTCCTTCTCAGCAGAGGGGTCCCTGCTTTGGCAGCCTCTTTGAGTCCCACGACTCCTCTGAGATGGAGAGTGAAGGACATACAGAGAGGCATGGAGGCTCTCGGGAAGGTGCGGGGCAGCTGTCCGCTGAAGGAGCTGAAGGTGCTGCATGCAGAAGGGAAATGGGAAGCCATTGGCTTCTGACTCGGGGGCTAAACACAGGCAGGATAGATAGTCAAGAGAACAAAAGTATTTATTTAAGTGGTGTTTAAACACTGTTTATTTAAACACCACTGGACAGTGGCGTGTTTGCATCACACCTACAGCTAAGGGCATGTTATGTTAATGAGGGTGTTAAAAACATAAAGGTTGAAAAACAGGGAAGCCTGTGCCTGACAGAAGCATTGGTGGCGAATGCATTTTTATTCACAAACTGCCTACATTTGTGGAGGTGAGTGGGCTTGGATGTAGAGAGAGCAAGGACCACAGCTTCTGTCTTTCTAACAGGAAAGAGTCTTGTGTTTAAAAAGTCTCTTTCTCAGACTACTGAAGAGGTTTTTTTTTTTTTTGGTTGGTTTACTTGTTTTCCTTGCTTTGTAACATTTTTCTCCATGGGTGGCTATCAGTGAGGTAGGCAACAGAGCTGAGCCCTGGGCCCAAGTGGGTACCCTGCCCTCTCCTAGAGCGAGTGGGGGCATAAGGGCCTGCTCCCTGGATACATTTCCCTAGGATCCTGGCATTTGGGGAATTTGTTTAACTTCCTGGGGAAAGATTCCACCACCCCTGTTTTGGGGGCAAATTATGAACATTTTGACAGGCTCAAGGCCTACTCTGCTCTTAGCCCAGTATAACCTTTCTAAAACTCAAATAAGATTAGGACAGTTCCTTGCTTCAAAATGTAACAAATGGTTTCCCCTGGCCTATTAAAAGAAATCCCAAAACTTTAGCATTATCAACCGTGCCTTCACTCTCTGACCCTAGACCACCCCCCAGGCTGTGTTTTTTCCTTTTCATCCATCGTCTCCAGACACCTTGGACTCAAGTCAGAGTAGCCTAGACATCACTCCTTAAACAGAAGTGCTTTTCCTTTCACTGTGTCCTTGCTCAAAGAACACTCCCTCCTTTGCCCTTTGCCTGCATGGAGAGCTCCTACTTATCCTTCAGTGCCCAACTCAAATGCCTCTTCATCTCTATGGCTTTTCCTGAGCCCCCCTGGTGCTCTCTCCTCCTTCCACATCCTCCACCCTATTCCCACTCAAGAAGAACTATTCACCCCTATAGCTGTGATCCCCCTACTATAGCAACTATCACTCACACTATAGGTATTTTTGTTGTTGTTTCTCCCACAAAATTGTGTATTATGCAAGAGTTGGAATACTAGCTCCAAAGCTGTAATTTCATAAATATTTGTTGAAGTGAATTTGCCCTTTAATAAACACTAAGAGTATTTCAAGATCTTAGAACTGAAAGAACATCAAAGAGTTTATATTCAAAAGTTTGTTTGTTTTCCTTGTCTATCAAATATAAAAATGTATAAGTTAAGAGCTTAGACCTATTCTTTAAATTTAAGAACTTTCTTCCAGGGGATATATATTTTTTCCTATTCCAGACCATAAGATGCAGTGATACATCTAATAATTACAAAAATATCTAATTTTTTTCTGATCTTAGAAAAACTTAGAATGTAAGTAGATTGATTTCTTGGTTTAAACTGTGTATCTAGTAAAACTCCCTACTTCCAGCGAGAATGGCACTTAAGTATAGATCTCTGAAAAGTGTCTGATCAGATTCAATGTAAGCCTACAAAGACTGCATCGAAGGAATGCTAAAAATATAGTTTTCCGTACTGTGATGTAGATGGGAAAAGCAGCATTACTCCATTTCATATCTATGGCAGTGCCTGTTATACACCTTCCAAAGTCACAATATTTTCTAGACAAGCAGATCTTAAGGCTATTGCCCATAAGAATCATCTAGAACGGGAGGTGGAAAACTATAGCCCACAGGCTAAATCCAGCATGCTGCCTGTTTTTGTAATAATAAAGTTCTACTGGAACACAGCCACGCCCTTGTAGTCTCAAATTGTCTATAGCTGCTTCCAGGCTGCAATGGCAGGGGTGAAGAGTTGCAACTATATGACCCACAAGACTGAAAATTTTACTATTTGGTTCTTTGCAGAAAATGTTTGCTGACTTTTGACCAAAAAGTTTCATTTTTGTTTCATTTTTTTAAATAAAACAGATGCCCAAGTCCTACCTTAGATAGATTAGTAATTGGAAGAGTAAAACCTGGTCATTTGTGTATATAAGAAGCTCCACATGTGATTCTGAGTACAGGCTCTTAATTTTTATTTTTCAAGAAGTTATCCATAAATCTTGCCAAGCAAATTCTCATAGCACAAGGAATGTCCCTCTAAGGCAAGCACCATATTTTACTTATCTTTGCATCCATAATGCCTAACACTGCTCTAAACATAATTAGACGCAAATAATGCTTTTGTCAAGTGAATGAGTGAGTGGGCAAGGTGAGGAATCTTAGATTGCAGATGTAACTAGACCCTCTAAAAATCACAGTACATGGCAAGTACCTTCTCAGGCCCTGGACATTTGCCCTTTTACTTTCCAGTGAGATTTCTTTCTTCCAACTTCAACCTTACCTAGAAAAACACAAATGCTACTGATTCTCTGTGGATCTGAAATTTTTAAAAAATTTCCAAGAGTGTCAAATGAGGCATGCCTTGGTCTGCATTAGGATGGTCATCTTCTCACTGCTTGGGACATGCAGGGAAAAAAAATTAATCTCATCATGAGAAATGGTGCAGATGGTATATTTGGCATCACCAGCCTGCGTCGATCAGAGATGCATTTATTTACATGACTTTGTTTGCATTGTGACTATTTACCTGGGCCCTTGCTCACATTTAACCTTTCGAAGGGCCAGCAGAGAGTGAGCCATTTTGTCCTTGGGATTGGATGGAGCAAGCTCCCATAGGGATGATGTTTGTATTTCTTCCTACCTGCAAAACACTCATTTCTTACAACCCCAGAAAACATTTGGTTATGTTATCTCTTGGGTCCAGGAGGAGTGTGGACTGTGCCAAGTTTAAGAGCCATTGCCAAATACCATGGTTTGCATTATGTAGACAGCACGCCAGTGTAACTGGCGCTACTAGTTGTAGATTTGAGCTCTCGCCTCAGAGGCAAAGGATCCCTTAGTCATTTCCAACTGGGATCATGCCCTTTGCTTTGGTTATGAGGTATCTTTGTGTGTGTGCACAAACCATGGCCTGCAGGCACAACTGATGGACCACTGTGACTGACTTCTTCTAGGCTGGGACAGTGAGCCCCCAAAGTGGCACCAAAGTGGTCTCAGACCCCATGGGCGACTTGGAGACGCTGAGAAACAGCATGGTGCCTTAGAAAGGGCCTTGGGGAGCCTGGTTCTGGGTCTGTAAAATGGACAAGTCACTTACTTTCTCTGAGCTTTGGTTTCCTCATCTTTTGACAGGAATAATCAGAGCTGTTGTTATGACAACTGAGCTAATCCATATAAAGCATCTGGTGCAGTAACTGGCACCAAGGAAGCTCTCAATAAAAGTTTTTATTATTAATATTATTATTATCATCATTATTGATATATATATCTTACTTAAGACACATGGTGGTTGTGAAGATGAAATAACTGATATTGAAGTGCTCTGTGAATCTTCAGAACTCAGCATATGTGAGGAATTCTTGTTTCAGTGGGAAGGAAGGGTAATTGCATACAGAGGCTCTGTCAAAACATGTTTCAACATGATTCTCTGACCAAGAGTCCCCAATATTTTTGAAATAAGAAGCTACCGAGTCATACAAAAGACAAATACTGTATGACATCACTTATATGTGGAATCTAAAAAACACAACAAACTAGTGAATAAAACAAAAAAAGAAGCTAACTCACAGAGAGAACAAACTAGTGATTACCAGAGGGGAGGGAAGGGGGGAGGGACTATAGGGGTAGGGGCAAAAAAAGGGTTGTTATGGGATTATATGAAATCGATGGGAAACGTTTGAAAATTGTGAAGAATTATAGAATTTAAAGAATCTTTCATTCAAAAAAATTACAAAAACACAAGGTAATAATATAAAGTAACTGGTTTGTAATCATAAAAATAATTAAAATGTGGAGAATTTAATTTTAAATCAAAAAGAAGAAGAAGAAGCTACTATTCATTTTTCCAAACCCTTGAGAGACCAATGGCCTGTTGGTAAGCAGTCGTTCTGATGAGCTGATTCCAGTGAGGAGGTAGCAGGTGTGCTGGTGGGACTGTTTCTGAGCAGAATCAAGGTTGGGCCTGGATGCTGCCTGGACTGCACTTCTTGCTGTGTATTGAGGCAGCCACTGAGGGAATGCAAGAGGATTTCTACCAGAGAAGGCAGCAAGCATGTGAGCCATCTACCTGGGGGAGTGATGGGACAGAGAAGCAATTTCCTGGTGTGTTTGAAAATGTGTTACCTCAGTTGGCCTGGGAGCCTAATGGTTTCATTCAACAGGCATTTATTGCTTTCCCACTTCCCTAGACCAGTGAACAAGGGGTACAATTTGAGCAGGCTGGGTGAAGTGATCTTCCCCCTGGCCATAAGTTGAAAAGATGGAAGGAATCAAGGCTGTCCTTGAAAATAATGGGAAGGTGTGGATATATTCAAGTCCATTATTCTTTATAAGTACATCTCAGTGTTGCTTCATGAGGAAGATTATTGCACAGTGGTCTCTAAGGTTTTCATAAGGAACCAAATGTAATCGGAAGAAATCACAGATGCTCAAGATGACAGCTACTAGTCATGACAATGGCATCTCAAACTCTGGTGTCACATGCCTCACAGTTGGGATACACAATGGGTGCCCTGCAAGGCCTTGTTCATAGGGCTCTGAAACATCTACCTGGTCAATCAATTCAGTAAGAAAGATCATTCAACAATAATTAGATTTTTCCCACACCTCACCTGCCTAGCAAAGTTCTAGGCACATAATAGGTACTCAATAAAACCTTAAGACTAATTTAATGATAATATATAATATTTGTTAAACACTTGAGAGATGTCAGGTCCTTTTATAACTGCTTTATATGTGTTGATTAATATTATCCTCCCAATAGCTTAATGAGATAGCATTATTATCACCATTTTCAGAGGTGAAGAAATAATAGCCTTTTGTTCAGGGTCATAGAGTTAGAAGTGGTGGAGCTGAATTCCACCCAGGCTGAAAGATTCAGAGCCCGTTAAAACACATGCAGGCACTAGACTCAATTTAAAAGTAACGTGTGGCTTCCTTTGCTGTGCAAAATCTTTTAAGTTTCATTAGGTCCCATTTGTTTATTTTTGTTTTTATTTCCATTTCTCTAGGAGGTGGGTCAAAAAGGATCTTGCTGTGATTTATGTCATAGAGTATTCTGCCTATGTTTTCCTCTAAGAGTTTGATAGTGTCTGGCCTTACATTTAGGTCTTTGATCCATTTTGAGTTTATGTTTGTGTATGGTGTTAGGGAGTGTTCTAATTTCATTCTTTTACATGTTGCTGTCTATTTTTACCAGCACCACTTATTGAAGAGGCTATCTTTTCTCCATTGTATATTCTTGCCTCTGTTGTCAAAGATAAGGTGATCATATGTGCATGGGTTTATCTCTGGGCTTTCTATCCTGTTCCATTGATTTATATTTCTGTTTTTGTGCCAGTACCATACTGTCTTGATTACTGTAGCTTTGTAGTATAGTCTGAAGTCCAGGAGCCTGATTCCTACAGCTCTGTTTTTCTTTCTCAAGATTGCTTTGGCTATTCAGGGTCTTTTGTGTTTCCATACAAATTATAAAATTTTTTGCTCTAGTTCTGTGAAAAATGCAATTAGTAATTTGATAGGGATTGCATTGAATCTGTAGATTGCTTTGGGTACTATAGTCATTTTCACAATGTTGATTCTTCCAATCCAAACAAGATGAAAAGACAACCCTCAGAATGAGAGAAAATAATCCTGAAAAAGATTAGTCTCCAAAATATACAAGTAGCTCATGCAGCTCAATATCACAAAAACAAACAACCCAATCCAAAAATGGGCAGAAGACCTAAATAGACACTTCTCCAAAGTACACATACAGATGGCCAACAAACACATGAAAAGATGCTCAACATCACTAATCATTAGAGAAATGCAAATCAAAACCACAATGAGGTATCACCTCACACCAGTCAGAATGGCCATCATGAAAAACTCTACAAACAGTAAATGCTGGAGACGGTGTGGAAAAAAGGGAACCCTCCTGCACTGTTGGATGGAATGTAAATTGATACAGCCACTATGTAAATTGATACAGCCACTATGGAGAACAGTATGGAGGTTCCTTTAAAAACTAAAAATAGAATTACCGTATGACCCAGAAATCCCACTACTAGACATATACCCTGAGAAAACCATAACTCAAAAATATACATGTACCACAATATTCATTGTAGCACTATTTAAAATAGCCAGGACATGGAAGCAACATAAATGTCCATCAACAGACAAATGGATAAAGAAGATGTGACATATATATACAATGGAATATTACTCAGCCATAAAAGGCAACGAAATTGTTATTTGTAATGAGGTGGATGGACCTAGAGTCTGTCATACAGAGTGAAGTAAGTCAGAAAGAGAAAAACAAATACCGGATGCTAATGCACACATATGGAATCTAAATAAACGGTACTGATGGACCTAGTGACAGGGCAGGAATAAAGACGCAGATGTAGAAAATGGACTTGAGGTCATGCGGGGGGAAGGGGAAGCTGGGACGAAGTGTGAGAATAGCACTGACATATATACACTACCAAATGTAAAATGGATGGCTAGTGGGAAGCTGCTGCATAGCACAGGGAGATCAGCTTGATGGTTTGTGACGACCTAGAAGGGGTGGGATAGGGAGGGTAGGAGGGAGGCTCCAGAGGGAGGGGATATGGGGATATATGTATATATATAGCTGATTCATTTTGTTGTACAGCAGAAACTAACACATCATTGTAAAGCAATTATACTCCAATAAAGATATAAAAAAATAAAAGTAATGGGTGGTTTTGAAAAGAAAGAAAACATTGAATTCGGGGAATGTCCACTTAAGGTGCTTCTTTGACTGACTGCCTTTTAAATCTTGGCTCAACACTTGGCATCAACCATTTTTGTATGGGTGTAATTTTAGTAAAAATTATGCAAAGCAAGTAGATTATATCATGTAGAGCAAGAACTTGGTGATTGGTCTGAGGCCATGGAAGGAAGGAAAGGAGGAAAGGAGGAAGGAAAGGAGGGAGGAAAGAAGGAAATAAGAAAGGAAGGAAGGAGGGCAAGAAGGAGGGAGAGAAGAGAAGGGGGAGGAAAGGAAGAAAGAAGGAAAGATATGAGACTAATTTGATGGTGGAGATAGAAACTGTTGAGTGTGTATGTGTGTGTTTGTATAGAAGCAGTAAGAAGAAGAATGAAAGCATCTTTCCATTATAAGTTCTCATATTTCTTCATGCTTCCTGCTCCTTTATAGTGTGCACTTTTCAGAGAAAGGTCTAGTAGTGACCCAACACATTCTAACTACTCATAAACCTATATGAGTATAGATTTATATCCCCCAATGTGGGGGAGAAGAAGGTCCACAGAATTACAGTGAAAGAGTTCTGTGAGCAACCCCATTCAAGACACCAAAGGAAAAGCCCCAACAGGCAGTTCCCTTTAGCCTGGAAGAAGGAGTGAAAGACAGCCAGACTCTCTCATCATCCAATCACATCTCAGGGGTTCAGATTTTCTCAGCTCCCTGGAGGCTTCTGCCCTTGCAGACAGGAGGATTATAGAAGATGGGGAGTTTGCAGGCATCCAGTGGCACTGCCTGTAACCACACCAGGCACTGCCACTCTGCAGTGATCACACCAAGATGGAGAACTCCTCCTAAACCCAAGCCTATTACAGCTCTACCTGCGAGGCAGCCCACACAGAGGGTGGCAAAGCTGCCACCATGCCTGCCAGAAGAGGCTGGTGGCCAATATGTTACACAGAGCTGAGAGGCCAAGGAGCAGTGGTTGTAGTGGACCAGGTAGCCAGTTCTTGGTTAGCACTTTGCAGAGGGATCAGATGGCCTCCAACATCGAGAACCGTTGCAGGAAAGATGAAAGGGGAAACTTCAGCCCGGGAGAAAGAAACATGGCACACTCTGGCCCCCAGAGAAGAGAGAGAAAATGGCAGGCACCCAAGGACAGATCTTGTCTCATGAAGAGGTTTTTAGCTGTTCCAATGGAGAGGGAAGTGTGCCTTGTGGATAGAAGGAGCATATCTAGCCTATTCTGAAGTTCCCAGGCAGTGTCAGGTGCCAAGGTTGTAGAGTTAGACTCGACACAGCAAAAGAATTCTCCTAAAGTGCTTTGAAACACAAGAGAAATTGTTTTCAACCTACTGAGTGGCAGAAGGAGTAGTGGTGGATGATATAACTTGCTAATTCTTTTTCATAGTGAATTTATGCCACTGGGTAATTGACTTAAAGAAATGGACATCTGTTGTGAGATTTTGTCCATTTTAACTTTATAATGTTTTGGGGGGATGCTATAGACAGAATCGTGTCCCCCCAAAGTCATATGTTGAAGGCGTGATCCCCAGTGTGCCTATAATTGGAATAAGGAAGTAATTAAGGTTAAGTCAGGTCATAAAGGTGGATGGAGCCCTGATCCATCCAAGAGGATTAGTGTCCTAATAAGAAGCAATACCAGAGAGCTCATTCTCTCTTCTCCACGTGAGAACACAGCATGAAGGCAGCCATCTACAAGCCAGAAGAGAGCTCTCAGCAGGAACTGGAACCTTGATTTTCGACTACCCTGTCTCCAAAACTCTGAGAAAATAAACTCCTGTTGTTTAAGTCACACAGTCTGTGGTATTTTGTTACAGCAGCCCCAGTAGACGAAGACAGGGATGGGGGTGTGGGGGCATGAGATGCTTTAAGTATCTGCAAGCTCAATTTCCTGTAATGTGCTCAGATAAGACTGTAAAGCCAGAGGCTGTTTGTAAAACTTTGGCTTTCTGTATGGTGCTGAGGAGTTAACCCCAAATGATCCATCTGAGTCCCAGGGTTTGTATTTGTGGGGAGGGGGCACAGCATTTATCTTGAAAAGTCTGTAAACTTTTTTAAAGATGAAAAATGTTATATGGAAAGTAGCACTATAAAAGCAGAGTGTGAAAAAAATACGAGAGGGAGAACTCAAGAACAAAAAAATAATGCTTATATTGGCCTACAGGGAGTAGAACACTTAGACCAACTTTAGTACTGAATATTTCCTTTTTAAAAAAAATCATGTCTCCTAAAACCAACTCCAAATGGAGTCATATCAATCCAAACGCTAGAATCAGGGGAATTTTCCAGTGAGGGAGAACATTTTGGTAATATTAGTAATTTAGTTTTCTTGTAAGGAAATTAATTCAGTGATTTGTTCAGAATAGTTACAAAAATGTACAGTCTCAGAGATTAGTGAGGAATCCAGTTCCTGCTGGAGACAGCAATTCTCTGGTCTCCTAGAGGAGATAAATTATAATATTTTATTTGTGTCACAGCAGGGGAAAGGAAGGGGAAGTTCTCTGGCTTCTGTCCCTTTGTCCTGGAAGACTTACAGACTTACATGGAACATATCTCCTGCTTTCTTGCCTTATTATTATTGTTTTCTTTTTTTCCTTGTTCATATTTGCTTGAATATTTTACCATTTTTATTGTGATATAACTGACATATAATGTGTAAGTTTAAGGTGTACATTTGTGATGATTTGATTTGATATATGTGTATATTTCAAAATGATTATACCAATAAGGTTGGTTAACACATCCATCACCTCACACAGTTACCTTGTGTGTGTGTGTGTGTGTGTGTGTAGAACTTTAAAGATTGACTCTTAGAAACTTTCAGGTATACAATACAGTACTGTTTTGTCATCCTGCTGTACATTAGATCTCCAGAAATCATTCGTTTCAAAACTGCAAATTTGTATCCTTTGACCACCTTCATCCAACCCATCCCACCTCCCTCAATCCCTGCCAACCACCAATCTCTGTTTTTATGAGTTTGGTTTTTTTTAAGACTCTACATATAAGTGAGCTCATATAGTATTTATCTTTTTCCGTCTTATTTCAGAGCATATTACCCTCAATTTTCATCCATGTTGTTGCAAATGGCATGATTTCCTTCTTTTTTATGGCTGAATAATATTCCATTATATATATCTGTATCTATCTGTCTATCTATATTACATTTTTTTTTCCCATTCATCCATTGACAGACACTTATGTTGCTTCCATACCTTGGCTATTGTGAATAACACTGCTTTGAACATGGAGTACAGATATCTCTCTGAGATAGTGATTTCATTTCCTTTGGACATGTACCCGAAAGTGGAATTTCTGGATCATATGATAGTTCTATTTTTAATTTTTTGAGGAAACTTTCTACTCTCCCATACTGCACCAGTTTACACTCCCACCAACAGTGCACAGGGGATCCCTTTTGTCCACATCTTTGCCAATACTTGTTATCTCTTGTTTTTTTGATGATAGCCATTCTAACAGGTGTGAGGTGATATCTCACTGTGGATTTGATTTGCATTTCCCTGATATTAATGATGTTGAGCACCTTTCCATGTACCTGTTGGCCATTTGTATATCTTCTTTGGGAAAATGTCTATTCAGGTCCTTTGACTATATTTAATTGGGTTATTTGGGGTTTTAGTTTTGGTTTGGGGTTTATTTTGCTAATCAGTTGTATGAACTTCTACTATATTTTGGATATTAACCCCTTATCAGATATATGGTTTGCAAATATTTCTCCCATTCTGTAGGTTGCCTTTTCATATTATTAATTATTTCTTTTGCTGTGCAGAGGCTTTTTAGTTTGATATAGTCTCACTTGTTTATTTTTGCTTTTGTTGCTTGTGCTTTAGGTGTCAAACCCAAGAAAATTATTGTCAAGACCAATGTCAAAGAGCTTACCTCCACGTTTTCTTCTAGGACTTCTGTAGTTTCAGATATTACATTTAAGTCTTAATCCATTTCAAGTTAATTTGTGTGAGTAGTGTAAGGTAGGGGTGTAGTTTCATTATTGAAGAGACTATCTTATCCTGTGAGTATTCTTAGCTCCCTTGACAAATACTGGTTGACATAAATGCATGAGTTTATTTTTGGGTTCTCAATTCTGTTCCACTGGTCTGTGTGTCTTCTTTTAATGCCAGTACCATACTGTTTTGATTACTATAGCCTTGTAATATAGTTTGAAACCTATAAGTGTTTATAAGTGTGCATCCTGCTTTTGTTCTTCTTTCTCAAGATTGCTTTGGTTATTCAGGGTCTCTCATGTGGTTCCACACAAATTTCAGGATTTCTTTTTCTATTTCTGTTTTAAAATGTCATTAAAATCTTGGTAGGGATTGCATTAAATCTGTAGATTGCTTTCAGTAGTATGGACATTTTAACAATATTAATTCTTCCAGTCCATGAACATAGAATATCTTTTTATTTGTTTGTGTCTTCAATATCTTACATCAATGTTTTATACTTTTCAGTATACAGACCTTTCACCTCTTTGGTTAAGTTTATTCCTAAGTATTTTTATTCTTTTTGATGCTATTAAATGGGATTGTTTTCTTTATTTCTTTTTCAGATAGTTTGTTGTTAGTATATAGAAATGCAACCAATTTTTGCATATTGATTAAGAAAAGAAATGAGAGTTGCTGACAGGCAAATATGGAACATTCAAAGAGAAGCAGAAAAACTAAAACTATCTTTGAAAGATGCTGCTAAGAAGGGCCAGAAGGATATCTGTGTAGTTCTGGCCAAAGAGGAGATCAGGTCAAGGAAGTCTGTGAGCAAGCTTTATGCATCCAAAGCTCACATGAATTCTTTGTTCACAGGGATGAAGAGTCCTTTGAAGATTACATAAATCCAGTTCAAATAAATAGATTATAGAATGCAGATAAAATGAATAGATTAATAAATGCAGGCATTGTCCAAAGAGATGAAGAAAGCTGGGAACATGGAGAAATGTTAGAGAACACTTTTGAAATCATAGATGATCAAGAAGAAATGGAAAAAGCAGCAGAAATGGAAATTGAAAAAATTCTGTTTGAAATTACAACAGGGGCCTTGGACAAAGCACCTAGTAAAGTGACCAATGCTGTTATGGAACCTGAATCTCCAGGAGTGACGGCCACCTCAGAAGTTGAAGGGGAGGAAGAGGCCCTGGAGGCCATGCATCCCAGCTGGCCATACTTTGTGGCTAGGGGCCACCCTGCTGGGCCTCACGCTTTTCTCATGGCTCACTTACTGTGTGTACATACACTCCTCTGATGCAGCTACTATTTTATGTATCTCTTGCACTACACCTCTGTGATGAGGCATTGCATTCTGGAGAAGATTCTCTCTGAATATCTCTTCACTGTGCAGAAGTTTTGTGATCTCAGCCAGACTGTTCTTATGAGAAGTGGTGTAATAAATGCACCATTTTTAGGAGTATAAACAGAAGTATCTTTTTAGGGGGGAAGCAAAGAAATCTGTCTTCTCACAAAGCACTTTTGAGAATAGAGTTGATTGCCTGAATGTTGAGGACTCTATATTCTTTTTGTATGTAAAACACTATATAAATAGATTTTTAATAAATTTCTGCTTTAACACTTAGAAAAAATTTTAAAGTTTTCTATGTATAAGATCATGTCATCTGCAAACAGAGAAAATTTTACTTCCTCCTTTCTGATTTGGATGCTTTTTATTTCTTTTTCTTGCCTGACTAGTCTGGGTAGGACTTCCAGTACTATATTGGATAGAAGTACTAAGGGAGGGTGCCTATGTCTTGTTCCTGACCTTAGAGAAAACCCTTTCAAACTTTCATCATTGAGTATGATGTTTGTTAGCTGTGGGCTTGTCATATATGGCCTTTATTATGTTGAGGTATGTTCCTTCTATACTCAAATTGAGAGTTTTTATTATGAAAGGATGTTGAATTTTGTCAAATGCTTTATCCACATCTATTGAGATGATCATATGATTTTTATCTTTCATTCTATTAATGTGATGTATTACATTTAATAATTTTTAAATATTGAGCCATTGTTTGAATTCCACTTGATCATGTAATGTGATCTTTTTATTGTGCTGTTCAATTCGGTTTGCTAGTATTTTGTTGAGAATTTTTACGTCTACATTTGTCAGGGATATTGGCCTGTAGTTTTTTTCATATAGTGTCCTTATCTGACTTTGGTATTAGATAATGCTAACATTGTATCATGAGTTTGGAAGTGTTCCCTCCTTTTCATTTTTTGGGGGAGAGTTTGAAAAAATGCATTAATTCTTTAAATTAATTCAAAATTCATTAATTCTTCAAATGTTTGGTAGGATTCACTAGTGAAATGATCTGGTCCTGGAATTTTCTTTGTTGGGAGGTTCTTTATTCAATCTCCTCACTCATTATTGGTCTGTTCAAATTTTCTGTTTCTTTATCATTTGGTCTCAGTAGGTTGTGAGTGTCTGGCAATTTACCTATTTCTTCCAGGTTGTCTAATTTGTTGGTGTATAATTGTTCTTTGTAGTCTCTTATGATCCTTCATATTTCTGTGATATCAGTTGTAATGTCTCCTCTTCTGTTTATAATTTTTTTGAGTCCCCTCTCTTTTTTTCTTGGTTAGTCTAACTAAAAATTTGTCAATTATGTCTTTTCAAAGAACCAACTTCTAGTTTTGTTAATTTTTCTCTTGCTTTCCTATTTTTTATTTTATTTATTTCTCCTCTAATCTTTATTATTTCATTCTTTCTGCTAACTGATCTTTTTCTCTTTTCCTAGTTCCTTGAGGTATGTTAGGTTGTTTATTTGAGATCTTTCTTTTTTTCTTAATATATGTATTTATAGTTATAAACTCTTCTCTTAGAACTGCTTTGCTGCATCCCATAAGTTTTTGTGTGTTGTGTTTCCATCTTCATTTGTTTCAAGATCTTTTTTATTCCCTTTGGATTTTTTTTGACCCATTCATTGTTCAAAAATGTGTTTTCAATTTCCACACAGTTGTGAATTTTCTAGCTTTCCTCTTGTTTTGATTGCTACTTTCATACCATTGTGGTCAGAAAAGATGCTTGATAATTTCTACCTTCTTGAATTTGTTGAAACTTGTTTTGTGGCTTAACATATACAATAAGTCCCCTACATACGAACCTTCAAGTTGTGAACTTTCAAAGATGTGAACGTGTGTTTACGTGTCCAATCATATAAGTTATTTCACATGTCTGGTGTACAGTGTTACATGCATGCATCCTCTACAAATAGTTGTGCTTTTGTGTATTTTAATGTACAGTACTGTATAGAATACAGCAGTACAGTATCTTTATTTCAAGCCCAGGATGTCTGGAAGCAAACATAAAAGCAGTGATGATGTAGCTGGTACTACTGTACTTTTCAAGGTATTATACTGTAAGATTAAAAATGTTTACTTTATTTTTTGTGTTTGTTTTTTATGTATTATTTGTGTGAAAAGTATTATAAACCTATTATAGTTCAGTACTATATATAGCTGATTGTGTTAGTTCAGTACCTAGGCTAACTTTGTTGGACTCAAACCAGTTGGACTTACGAATTTGCTCTCAGAATGGAACTCATTCATATGTAGGGGACTGACTGTAATCTATCCTAGAAAATGTTCCACATACACTTGAGAAGAATGTTGTATTCTGCTGCTGTAGGATGGAATGTTCTGTATATATCTGTTAGTTCAATTTGGTCTAGAGTGTTCAAATCTGTTATTTCCTTAGTGATTCTATGCCTGAATGATCTACCCCTATTGAGATTGGGGTATTAAAGTCCTCAAATATTATTATATTGCTGTTCATTTCTTTTAGTTCTGTTAGTACTTTCTTTATATATTTAGGTGTTCCAGTGTTGGGAGCATAAATATTTATAATTGTTTTATCATCTGGATTAGTTGATCCCTTTATCACTATAAAATGAACGTCTGTCTCTTTTGACCATTTTTAGATTAAAGTCTATTTTGTGTCACATAAGTGTAGCTATCCCTGCTTTCTTTTGGTTAACATTGCTTGAAATATCTTTTTCCATCCCTTCATTCTTTGTATATGTATAGCTTTAAAACTAAATTTCTTGTATGCAGCATATCATTGGATCTTATTTTTTAATCCATTCAGCTATTCTGTATCTTTTGATTGAAAGATTTAATCCATTTACATTTAAAGTAATTATTGATAGGTAATGACTCACTATTGCCATTTTGCTAATTATTTTCTGACTCTTATAGATCCTTTGTTCCTTGATTTCTCTTTTGCTGTCTTCCTTTGTGGCTTGATGAATTTTTGTGGTGGTATGTTTTGGCTCCTTTATCATAATCATGTGTATCTACTACAAGTTTTTCCTTTGTGGTTACCATGATGCTTACATAAAGAATCTTATAGTTATTACACCCTGTGTAAGCTGGTAATAACTTACTTTTGATAACTTACAGAAACTATAATTTTAGTTCTCCCCCACTTACATTTTAGGTTATTGATGTTATACTTTACATCTTTTTAATACTATGTATCCTGTAACAAATTTCAGTGGGGAACTTCAGCCTTACCCCCAGGTTCTGGGATTTTCACAATGGTGTGTTATCTATGCATGGTTTTTATTTGGTCTTGTGAGGGGAACTGAAGTTTGGAATGACGTATGTCATCATCTTGATGACATTACCTCTGGATATTTTGTTTTCATTTTCTCCCTTCTTCTACTTTACTGTCTTTCTTTGCTCATTGCCTCCTCTTACAAAATGAGAGGTGAATCATTTTTAATAAAGGGCCACAGGAAGAAAGCATTTCAGTCCCCTTTTTCTCAGTGCTAGTGATATATTTGAACTAGCCAGGGTCATTTGTGGTGAGTAAAAAAGAAATATAGTGAAAGGCTGAGTATAATCACAAGTAAAGCATGTGGATTCACCTAGGTAAGGTAATATGTGGTGCTGGGATTGGAATTTAGATCATCAGGAATGAATCTGGCCCTATGCCAGCTCCAGACAAGCTAGAGTGGTCAATCCAATCTAAATCTCCTTCTAGGCTGGATAGTAAGATCACAAAGGACTGTAAGTAATGGTGGGTATTTATGGCCACATTGAATTCAATATTTATTAAATGTTTCTTGAAGAGAAGATACATGCTAAGCCAAAAGAGGTAGAAGAGGTCATAGTCAACATTAAGGGAAAATGAAACAGAGCGAAATCAAAACAAAACAAAAGAAAACAAAACAAAAAAGTCCCACAAACCCATAAAAGGGAACCATTTTCTCTTTTAGCACAGAATAAGCTCTCAGTTAAAGGAAGGTTATGATTATTGTGTGGTAAATACCAAGTGTTGCATTTTAGATCACTTTATTCTGGATAGTAGCTTTAAGAAAGTTATTATTCTTATTTTATAGATGTAGCATTTGGAGCTCAGAGAGGTTGAGGGTTGTGTCAGTGTCCTACCTTGTAAGTGGTGAAGCTGAGATTCAGATATAGATCTCTTTGATTATAAGTTACTCAGATGCACACAGATTAGAAAAGATCATCTTGGCTCCATTGGGTTTGGATAGTTTGTCAGATTCTGAGTGGGATGGAAGGGGGATGTAGTTAACCTATTGGACTCCAACATGAAACCAAAGGCCGTGGCTTGATTAGCTATTTCTTACCACACATCTCCTGGCTGCAATATCAAGCAAGGGATTTGAGTTCCAGGTTGAAGCGGAGGATGGCAGGAACTTCTGTAAACTTACCTGCAGACCACAGATAAGCTGTTATACACTTTGGCAATTGCCTTGAACCCCTCAGCCCCGCAGAAGGGATGGTCCAGATGCAAAATTGAATGACTATGAAGGTAACAGTCATAGGGAAAATGAACTGAGTCAATGGGAAGCTTCCTTTGGGTCATTCCATGGTCTGACTGCCCACTCCTTTTCTCCTTTCCAACAAATCAGGATGCACCCAATAAGCTGTACACATTTACTGAGGTATCATGTCAGGCACAGTATGAGCTGCTAGCAATACTAAGTGAATTAGATGGTCTTTCTCTGTGCAGCTGAGATAAATAGATGATGGCTATCACTATCATGGTACCTGCTACATTATATTTGTGTGCTTGTCTCTGCGTTCACTCTATGTGTGCTCCTTTGGAGCAGAGAGTCAATGTTATCTAACTTTGTGTTCCCAATGCTTACCACAGTGCTTAAAAATAGTTTCTGGATAAATAAATACATTTTTTGGATAAAGTAATAAGGGAAAGACTATAACAAGTTTATATATTATTACAGGGAGACAAATAGACTTGAAAACAAATATGCCCATTAAAGATGCTGTGATTAAAGTCCACAAAGGAGTGTGAGAAAGAAAGGTAATTAGTTCTAAGAAGTAGGTGGTGACACAAAGAAGATTTAAAAAGTAGGTGATTTTTGAGATAATTTTAAAAAGATAAATAAATGTTGGTTTGCTAGACAGGGATAGGGGAGAGGATATTAGAAGCATTGCAGGTAGAAAAAAAAAAAGTTGAGCAAAGGTATGGATCATGGTGATGTAGAATAGCATTGTGAATGACAGAGATGGGAGGTGTGAGATATTTCCTGTGATGAGAACATAAGCTGTGGGCAGAAGTTTGTTGAGAGAAAGTTTCTAGAGAAGAGAATATATATGCCAATTAAGGTGTTTGAACTCTATCTCAAGGGCAGTGGAAGTCTGTTGAGGATTTTAAGCACAAAAGAGATTTAAATAAAACTACTTTTTGCATTGTTGTTAAGGAAGATCTCAGTTAATGATTGTATTCAGGAATTTTTCACGAGGTCAAGATCAGAGTAGACCGTGTTTTAAGGAGAGGGAACAGCTGGAAGAATGTTGGAAAGCTAGAGATCAGAAAAAGCATGGTTCATGAAAAAAATGTTCAGAGCAGAGCGACAATACCCGGAGTTCCAAAGAGAAACGATTAGAGTCAAGCTGCAGCAGGGGGCACAGAAGGGAGAAGTGACACTGGAGAACTTAAAAAGAAAAGACAGAGTGTAGGCATTAACTGGATATGTGGGCGAGTGCGAGGGTCAGGTGACTCCCAGTTCAGCCTGGGTGACTGGGTGGACAGTTATGCCACTCATGACAGTAAAAGAGGTGGTAGAAGGAGCAGATTTGGGGAGGGGAATATGATTGGTTAAGTTTTGTGCATATTGTTTGGAAATGTGTGTGGAACATCAGGTTGAGATGGTTCAGTAAGCAGAATGCAGTTTAGGAATGAGGTTTGATGTAGAAATGACAACACTGGCCTCAGCAACATAGAGACCAGTAGAAGTTCAGGGAGTAAAAGAGATTACCTGGGAGAAATCTCATTCAATGTATTGTGAAATAAAAACAGTACGAAAAATAAAATCTTGGGATAGAGGGAGCGTGTCAACATTAAGTAACAGGCAGGGGAAGAAGAGCCAGAGAAGGAACTGCTGGAATTCTACAGTTTTGACTGGGCAGGAAAAAGATAAAGAAGTAAGGAACTAGAGAGATTCAAAGACAAAGTAAAGAATTAAATTTAAAATTTACAAATCAACAAAGAGGGAGAGGTGGAAAGTCCAGCAGAGGTAAATACTGTATCTGAAGAGAAGTGATGGAATTGGATGAAGAATAGTTGAAGGGGTTGAGCTCATACTGAACGGCAGATGGTGCATCCCATGAAACTGGAGGAAAGGGGGCAAATTGTCGACCAGGCAAGGAAGACTCCAGAATTAGTTATAGATTCAATGATGGGAATTCCCACCTGTTAACCTTGGTTTTCTCAGTAAAGTAAGAGGCAAATTCATTTGCTGAAAGAGGAGGGTTTATGGTGGCAAAGGAGTAAGAAAATGGATAAAGGGGTGGAATAGCAAATCTGGGAATTGGGAGAAGGCTTGACCAGGTATAAGCATAATAGAGAAATGGAAGGATTTCATGGAATCCCACGTCCCTCCTAATTTCTTGAGGGGAATTTGTTTCTGACTGTCAGAAAAAGAATAAAAATTTCCTAAGGACATGCAATCAGCTAAATAAATTGTGAAACAGAGATCATATTCTATTTTAATGAAGTATGAAAACCCACAGTTTTTATATCAAAATAAAAGCCAAGCAACTAAGCATTAGGATATATTGGGACTGGAATCACTAGTGTCCAAATGTCAAAGACGAGGGAAAGAATAACATTGTCCATGGATAAAAATCAATGTATTGTGCCCCCCTAATTAACAAACAAATAATAAAATACTCCAAGCCCAAGTGTAGATTGTACTGCTATGCTTGTAGCAAGATAGGTTTTCAGACCATAAATTTGAGGTGACATAAATTTAAACAGCTGTGAGAATGCTTAGCAGCTCAGCCATTAGAGCAGTGTCAGATGGTAGATGGCCATTCTGACCCAAAACGGAGGGTTTTTGTGTCCTGTGTATCAGAAGGACAGAGCAGAGGGTCATTCCCTGGAGAAACATCTGAGTCCTAAATGGAAGGTCAGTGTCCAATTAAGAAGAACATTGGATCAAAAGCTCCAACCTCCTTTTCCCAGTAAAACAGACAATGTTCTGGCCAGCCTAATCAAGAGAAAAGATAGAAATTAAACATCAATCATCAATTTAAAAAGCTTTTAGTAACCTCGTTATAAAAATGTACTAACTTGATATGATTTAAAATCTCTCGCAACCTAAGTGTCCATCAACAGATGAATGGATAAAGAAGATGTGGCACATATATACAATGGAATATTACTCAGCCATAAAAAGAAACAAAATTGAGTTATTTGTAGTGAGGTGGATGGACCTAGAGTCTGTCATACAGAGTGAAGTAAGTCAGAAAGAGAAAAACAAATACCATATGCTAATATATATATATGGAATTTAAGAAGAAAAAAAAAGGTCATGAAGAACCTAGGAGTAAGACAGGAATAAAGACACAGACCTACTAGAGAATGGACTTGAGGATATGGGGAGGGGGAAGGGTAAGCTGTGACAAAGTGAGAGAGTGGCATGGACATATATACACTACCAAATGTAAAACAGATAGCTAGTGGGAAGCAGCCGCATAGCGCAGGGAGATCAGCTCGGTGCTTTGTGACCGCTTAGAGGGGTGGGATAGGGAGGGTGGGAGGGAGGGAGATGCAAGAGGGAAGCGATATGGGAACATATGTATATGTATAGCTGATTCACTTTGTTATAAAGCAGAAACTAACACCATGGTAAAGCAATTATGCTCCAATAAAGATGTTAAAATAAATAAATAAATAAATAAAATAAAATTTCTCTCTGAAACCAACAGCCAATACTTACAATACTTAAAAGTAAAATAGCAGAAACATTCTTATTAAAGGTAAGACTAAGATAAGGATGACATCATAATTATTCATTTTATGCTATTCTGAAGTTATAGCCAATGGAAAAGGGCAGAAAAGAGAAATAAGAAAAATAATTATTGGAGAAGAAAGAAAAATTATTATTTACAGACTATATGTCTATCTAGAAAACTCATGAGAATAAATTTGAAAATTATTTGAACTAGTTAGAGGGTTTAAAAAGATGATCAGTTACAAAATTAATATAGAAAAATTTACTAGATTCCAGAAATTATCAATTAAAAAGCACAATGAAAACAGTTCTGCCCACCAGAGTAACAAAAATTACAAAAAGTTATAATATCTAGGAAAAAATTTAATAAAAGCTCTGTTAGAGCTACATGAAAAACAACTGGAAAATTTTACTGAGAGACATTAAAAAAACTTTAAAAAGTTGATGCTGCTGCTGTTTTCATGAATGGTGAGATAGAAGAGTATAAATATATTGATTGTCCCCAAACAGACGTATTTATACACAAATCCCCAATTGTTTTATAAAACTAGTTAAAATTATAACTTTACCTACATACATGAGCTTATTCATGTATGAAAAACCAAGAAAAAACACTGAAAAAAATGAGAGGGAATTTGTACCATCAGAAAGCTATAAGTTATTATAAATGTACATTTGTATATCCATAGATTGTTTAGAACCAGAAAGAAACCCTAGTACAATTAACTTAGAACTTAGAATAAGGTAAAGTTGAAATTTAAATTTGTGAGAAAATGGTGGAGTACCCACTAGATGAAGCAGAATAAATGGTTGACTATAAGTTATAGCCTCTACTAGACCAGTGTAAGTGCCTGCCTGGATTTGCCGGCCTCTGCCTCCTCCTGAGCTGCCATCCCTCATCTCCTAACAGCCCTGCTTCCCCAGGCTCCAGGCACTGCCTCCATTGCTCTTTCTGTCACACAGAAGACATAGCAGGTCCAGCAGCCACGTAAGATTCAACTGAGTCGATGGAGCCCAGACTTCCCAGCAGCTGCCTGGAATGTTTAGGTAATGCAACTCAGAAGCACAAACCTTGGCCATCAAAAGAAAGGAGACAGAGTGGACAGATCAGTTCCTCTCTCCTCATCCCCCTCTGCTCCACTGGACTCATGCATTGGCTGTGTCAGCTTCTCCCTCTGTTGAAATACTGCATCTGGGCAATGGCTGTGTTTTCCTGTGAAACTGTAGCTAGCTTTGTAACAATCCACCACGTTTGATTTTCTTTCCTCCTCCCCTTCCTTACTTCCTCATTTTCCTTTTCTCACTCTTGATGCCCTGGGATTCCTTTCCGCCCAAACCTCTAATATGTAAGCTTTTCCTCAGGCTCTGCTTTACAAGGAACTGGGGCTCATTCACATTCCTTCTTCACACTTCATACTAAAATACATCATAGATGGATTAGAGCATTACAACGTAAAAACAGTGCATAAAAGATGAAAAAGAAAATATTAGTGTATCTATCTATAAAGATGTATGATACAGAGGTTCAGAAAACCTTTTTAATCCAAAATTTGATAGATTTGACTTTATACAATCTTAAACATTTGCAGAAGTATCATAAGCAAAATTAAATAACAAATATCAAAGAAAATATTTGAAATGCCTTACACAGAAATAGGTTAACATACGTTAATAGATTGGTATAAGTTAATATATAAGAAGCACTTAATAAATACATTTAAAAAATCTTAATAGAAAAAAATAGACTAAGAATTTGAACAAGTAATTCACAAAAAAGAAACACTAAGGATTGAAAAACATGAAAAAAAATTCAGGCTTACTAAAATCAAGGAAACACAAATGAAAGCAACAATAATTTATTATTTTCTTCTAAAAGATTTTTTAAGGTTAAAACAAAAGGCAATGCCCCAAATCGGGGAGGGTGCAAATGTGCTTTCACAGACTACTGGGAGTTCTGTAATTTGGTATATTCTTTCTGGAAATATATACCAAAAGCTTTAATTTTTTTCTTATCCTTTAAACTAATAAATCCACATATAAAAATTTATCCTAAGGAAATGATCAGAGATCTAAGACTTATGATGAAAGATATTTAAAACAATATGGTCTCTTATTCTTGTTGTAAACAGCTGGAAACAAGACAAATACCAAAGAAAGGGACTGGCTAAATAGACTTTTGTATATTAATAAGATGGGATTTTCTGCACCTATTTCATATTTTCATATATGAAAAGTTGTGGGAAAATGTCCTTAACATATGCTGGAATATAAAAAACTGCTTAAAAAATTATGTAAAATAAAAATTTAAATAGAAAAACCCAAAGGATTTACATAGTATATGCAACTCTCTTCTCTCCTTTAACATCTTCTCCAAGACAAAACTAAACTAAACTCAACATGAACTTTGGAATGTTTGGAAGCACGAACATTAATAAAAAATTAATGATGAGTCACTAGTGTGTTTTTTCTAGAATAACTTTTTCTAATTTCTTAATCATAAAATATTATTTTTAAATGATTTTGAGCCATAGACCTAAATGTGAAAGATGAAACTATAAAAATTCTAGAATAAAATATAGGATAAAATCTTTAGGACCTTGAGGCAGTTGCAGATTTCAAAGCTCAAACTATTTTATGATTTTAGAAAAAAGAAGTGACAATTGGTCTTTATTAAAATTTAAAAATTTTGCTCCTCAAAAGATAATTTAAAGAAATTAGAAGGCAAGTCACAAAATGAAAGAAAATATTTTCAATGCATGTTTTTAACTGCTTTTATCTAGAATAGATGAAGAATCCTTATAATTCAATGAGAAGACAACCCAATTCTGAAAATAGGCAAAATATTTGAATACACAGTTCACAAACGAAGATATACAATGGCCTCACCACATGAAAATATGGTCAAAATCATTAGTTATCATGGAAATGCAAATTAAACTACAAAGAGATACCATTATGTACCCACTAGAATGGTTGAAATTAAAGGCTGATAATACTAAAGGTTGGCAAGAATGTGGAACAAGCAGAACTCACATGTGTTGTTGTGTGAATGTAAAATGGTGCCACCACTTTGAAAAACTGTCTGTTTCTTAAAAAGTTAAACATATACCTACCATACCACCAGCCTTTCTACCCCTAGGTATTTACCCAAAAGGAAGAAAAATATATGCCCACACAAAATATTGTGTGTAATGTTCCTGGCAGTTTATTTGAAATAGCCCCAAACTGGAAATAATCCAATGTCCATCAATTGGTGAATAAATAATCAAATAGTGGTATATCTATACAATCGAATATTTTTCAGCAATAAGAAAGAATGAATTCCTGATATATACACCAATATGAATGAATTTCAATGTGATTTTGCTAAGTAAAAGAAGACAGGTACAAAAGATTTCATGCTGTATGATTAGTTTTCATTCTCTATAGCATTTTATATAAATGTAATCTATCCAGAAAACTAATCTAATCAAAACCAGATCAATAGTTGCCTATGGCCAGGAGTAGAGGGAGGGATGGTTGGTCAAAGGACACAAGGTAATTTTAGAGAATTATGAAAATTTTCTGTATCTTGATAGTGGTGACAGTTTCATGGATACATATATTTGTCAAAACTCATTGAATTGTATACTTTAAATGGATGTATTGATAGTTAATAATATACAAATTATACATCAATAAAGTTATCTAAGGATTATTTTCTTCCTGTGTTCCTTGCTGGCTGAAATCTACTCAATCTTGATTACTCCTTTGCTTATTGCCTGTTCTCCTACTTATTATTGTTTTGCTATAGTAGATTTAGGGATACAATTATAATTGCTTGTGTGTGTGTGTGTGTGTGTGTGTGTGTAAGAGAGAGAGAGAGAGAGAACTGAGAAAGAAGAGATTGAAGATTCCAAAATGCTAGGGGATTTTTGGTGAAGAGAAAGTTCCAGAGGCTTGGAATCCAGAGTACAGATGGATGTATGGGACTTGGAGAGTGATGACAGGATATTGGGAAATTTGAGGTGGACTCATGAGAATCTGAAGTAGCCATGTCTGATAACCTCAAATGTTCCACAAACGAAAAATACCGTCTTCTGAGAGATGGTCCCGGATGGGCTGGTAGTTGAGGAGACTACAATGCACTATAGAAGTCAACAAGACATGAATAAAGGGTTAAATTGAAACAGGTGAGGGTCAAGGGATGAGCAGGAAACTCCAGAACAAGGTGAACCCTCTTCGTGCTCTCAGTGGTTTTTCAGGCCCTTCTCCTCCTATGATGTCCATGGGGGAATAGCACATTGCTGACCATTGATTATCATCCCACCTTACTTTCTCATATCTGAACTTCACAAATATTTTGCAACTGTCTAGAGGTTCAATGTGGAGAAATTAGGAAATGGAGGTTCTTCTACCCTGGTTATTGATAGGTCTTTGTTTGATTTTCTTAAGAATCACCAGATCTGGTCTCTCTCCAGCTGATGGAGGAATAATACTCATGACATAGATCCATCTCCAGTAAGCAACATTCCCGGTCTTCCCTTGCTAAAAGGAATATATTATTTTGCATGCAGTATGTCCATTGAAGATCCTTTGCTTTCTACCAGCATGGTGAAAATGTAGTCCTGCTTAGGAGGTTCCTACGTGCCTACTAACTGGGTTGTGAGGTTGGAACTATGGCTGAGAGGATCTGTGCCAGATAAATGTATTATAATGACTTTAGTCTGTATCATCAGTCTTAGATAATTGTACAGCAGCAGACATGACTTTCTTCCAGAGGCAGACTGTTAGAATGCATGACATAATAGTGCCATGATTAATCTGAGCTAGCCCTCATGGGAGGGTCAAGAGGTACAAATTCACAGGCTCCTATAACTACTGTAAAATGATACATCAACACGGCATTTGGGGGTGAAGCATCAATCATAAAATATATTGTTAAAAATAACACTTGGTGAAAATAAATACTTGGCTGGTTAGACCCCAATAAAGAGGACAATTAACATTATAAAAAAGGTATACTTCTGATATTTTAATTTGGGTTTTTAGAATTTAAACTTAGATTGCTGATACTCATCATTGCATCATTATTGAGAATACAGAAAGATTCCCCTCCCACCTCGCTTCTATTTTTCAAAACTTGGTAGAAAATTTATGTATGATATTGCTGAAACATACTTTCCAAATATTAGTAACTGATCTCTATGTGATCAATTGTGTACTTGATTAACCTTAATTGCCAAGATAGCAGAGAAAAGGGTACTCTTACTATTTTCTGATGTTTTGTTTCTGATCATAGTTGTAGAAGAACTAAAATAAGTGGTTTTAGGAGAGAATAATTAGGAGGCTAATTAATTAAGATCTGTTTATAGTTGTATTTTCAAGGCATTTATTGGTCTTAACTAAAAGATTCTATTTTCATTCAAGATATTAGGGCCCACTAAAGGTAGTGAGGTAATCAAGTACCGGCACAATGTGTTATCTGGGAGAACAGGGAGTATGGGGTCCTGCAGAGCTGACTGTACTGTATCCTTTTTTTTTGTTTGTTTTTAAAGCTAAGAATGAGATTGAAAATTCCAAAATACTAGGGATTAATAGGTGGAGAGAAATATCCCAGGGGCCCCTAGAGGCACAAGATCTAGATACACAGGGAGGAATAGGGCCCTCTGTTCTGAGGGTTTTACATGCATTACATTTAATCCTCACAACTCTATGAGATAGTAGTATTATTGTCTCTATTTTTCAGGTAAGAAATCTGAGGCACAGAGAGATAATTTGTGCATATTCACAAAGCTAGTAAGTGGAGGAACAAAGATTTTCATCTCTACAATCTGGGCCGAAATTCTTGTAGATGTATTATGATTAGTAGGTAATATGTTTTATCAAAAGTAGCTAGCATGGTGTCCTTCACATAATAGATGCTTGAGGTGCCAAAAATATCAAATGGCATTAATTGATTTGGATTTCATAGTAAGACAAAATCAGCTGGTGTCTATAGATCTTAAAGTCTCAACCCAATAACAAATTGTAATCCTTAAACACAGTGTAAGGGGGAAATAACACACATACTCTGTTCTTCCTGTTATATGCAGTCAGTGTGGTCGATATAGGACCCTACTCTGCAAACCAAAGTACACAGTGTGTGTGGTGGAGAAGCCAGGTTGGTGAGGGGGCTGAGGAAGAGGAGACTGCTCCCATCAATCACGTAGAGTTCTTTGATTTGCCCTCACTGTTAAAACGACCAGTTAAATCAATAACTTTGGAGTGGAAGTGGGAAGATTCAAACTTGTTAGGCAACACATGGAAAAAATAATCAGATCAGTTGGCTGATAGCCCCCAATCAGTGCTTGCAAAATTAAGAAAGGAACTCCAACTGGTTACTTATTTCTTGCAGACCCTAAATTCCCAGCTATTTTATTGAAGGAGTTTAACGTAAGGACAGATGCTAACACTTGACCCATTAATTGTTCTGTTTTAGCAGAAGAGTGGGGTGTGGAGGAGGTGTGGGGTGTGGAGGTGGGTAAGTGCACACTTGACTTCATACTTTTTGCTTTTTTCAAGGTGAATCTTGCTGGGTTAATCTCCAAAGAACCATACTTAGTGGTGTATTTGCTTAAGGAATGTTAGCAAATGTATATCCTTTCTCCATTCACATAATATTAAGAGATTTTCAGTATTCTCCTTGTTGAATTTGATATCTTATACACCACAAAGAAGTTCCACGATAGAAGATTTTTATTTTAATTAAAAAAAATTCTTTTGCTTTTTAACATTTCTGTCTCTTGCTTGGAACTTTGGAAAGAACATATGAGGCCTTCCATAGTTAACAAAAGCAAACTAAAGCAAATAATCACCTTCTGGTACTTCTTTCCACATATTCTAATTTTTTAATGGAGAAAATGCATTCTTAAATTAAATATGCATAATAAGGAATGCTAATAGTAAGAATAAAGTGGAATATGTGAGAATGAATCTCGTGTTGTAAGCAAAATTCATTTGAGTTGCAAAGGATAAAAGCTGGCTTGAATTAGTAAGAATCAGTGCAAAAAAGAAAAGCCTCATAATGTTCATAAATTGTTCATAATTGTATGGATTTTAAATATAAAAGTTGGCAGTGGCAAAAGCTAAAAGCCATTAGGAGAGATACCATTGTGCAATGTACTAGGAGCAGCAAGTCACAATCTTATGAAATAAAATCCCTGCTAGATTTTTCTAAAATTTTGATAACCATACTTGAGACTTATCTTGATGTTTACTACAATGCGTGCATTGTTCAGCATGGCATGGCCTAATGCATATATGAATCATATTTGAAAAGAGCTACTAATTAACATGAATACTCTTCTTCCATGAAGGTCGTTTATTGCAAAGTTCTTTTTTTTTTTTTTTCCAGGCTGAATATAGCTAAAGGAATCCTTAACAACAGCCATTAGTTTAAGAGACTAGTCTGTTTTCTCCCTGACATTGGGTCATAGTTTTAAAGAGTCTTTTTCTCCTACCAAGAAGCCATAAAAAACAATATTTAAGAGAAGTAGAGAAGAAAAAACTATCTTTCTCTTATTGAGCAGTACTCCACTCATTGTTCTATTGTCATCAACTTTATTCTCTCATCAACTTCTTGTTTTAGTATTGAAGAATTATTTAGCTAAACTGTTAGACTTTATTTCAGATTAAATCAGTAAGTTGTTCTTTGAAAACTGGGTTGCCAGTACTTTTCTAGGATTCATTGGGGTGGTCCCTAAAATGTTTTCCAAATAAACAAAAGCATTTTGGGGCTTTGTTTTACTGCACTGGAGGAACTTTCAGAACATTTCACTATTTCAGTTTTGGGTCCAGTAGATTTTTTAGCTTAGATGTTTCAAGAAAGTTAGCCAAGTTGAAGGGATTCCCAAGGATTGTTGGGAAACAATATTACCCAGAGCCAAAAATATCTCTAAGCTCAGTACCTTTAGTTGGAGCTTTGTCTCCATTTCTGATGGTTAATTTTATTTGTCAACTTGGCTAGGTTATGGTACCCAGTTGTTTGGTCAAACTCCAGTCTAAATGTAGCCATGAAGATGTTTTTTTTAGATGTGACTGATATTTAAATCAGTAGACTTTGAGTAAAGCAGATTATCCTTAAAAATGAGGATGAGCCTCATCCAATCAGAACAAAGACTGAGGCTTCCCCAAGAAAGAAATTCTGCCTCAAGACTGCAACATGGAAACTCTGCCTGTTTTTCAAGCTTGCAAATTCTGGGCTCAAGACTACAATACCAGATCCTCCCTGAATTTCCCACCTGATGGCCTGTTCTACAGACTTGCCAACCCCCGCAATCATGTGAGCCAATTCCTTAAATTTACCTATCTATCTCCATCTTATTGGTCCTCTTTCTTTGGAGAACGCTAACTAATCCACTACACCATTTAAGTAAAATGAGTGGTAAGTTTACAGTACAAAACATGTTCTCTTAACTGCTTGGCCTGTAAAATAGAACTGGATTTTAGGCCAGGTTTTCATGATATAACAAACCGATTAAAGAGCCAATCACATTGTGATTTTGTCTACATGATACCAGATATCCTATTTGATACATACATACATTCTTTTTACTCATCAATCTGGTTTGAATAAGTCCCTAAGAATTTGTCCATTGTGTGCAGTTTTTGATGTCTGAAGACCGTGGAAGCGTTGCGCGGCTTTTATTGGAATGGACTGAATCGTCCCAGTGAAGATTGGCTTTTGAAAATGACCAAGAAGCAGTTCTTACACTGTGTTTGTAATGCATTCCTTTTTATATTACTTTACATTTTGAACCATGTGTTTTAAAAGTCGAAATTAAATAAAAACATGGAAAAAAACCTTTAACCTTCACCCCATTCCCCCAAATATCTCACACTACCAGTTAGCCAGTGAAAGGGGTACAAATGTGGTCAATAGATGGGATGAAACCCCTCAGATATCACCTTTACCATCTTCCTGATATCCCCGTTCACGGAGTCAGTGTTCAAACTCATTATGCTTATTGATGGTTCATCATGTACGAATAAATGTCTTACTCAGCTCAACAACAGAAATGTATTTTCTCACAGCTCAGAGACTGAGAAGTTCAAGAGCAAGGTCCAGCGGGGTTTGGTTTCCTTTGAGAGCTCTCTTGCTGGCTTGCACACAGCCACTTTTTGCTATGTTCTCACATGGTCTTTCTTCAGTGCATGTGGAAAGAAAGACCCCACCCTTATGATCTCATTCAACCTTAATTACCTCCTAAAGGCCTTGTCTCCAAATACAGTCATATTGGGGGTTAAAACTTCAACACATGAATTTGGTGCAGGGGATACAATCAGTCCACAGCAACGAGGCACTCTGTTTTGTACTCAAAATATTTCTTTATCGGATACTCTCCTGGAGACTGCAATGGTGTAGGGGGGAATGAGCAAGTGAACAAACGTCTACAACATGAGTCAGAATGTGATATATGCTAAAAGCAAGGGTCTACAGCACTGTAAGGGATGCAGTAGTCACATCCAGCTGAATGATCAAGAGAGGGTCCTGAAGAAGGAGCCCTTGCATTAGGCACTGAAGGGAGGTAGGGTTTCGGTCAGTGACAAGGTGGAGAGAGGATTTGCATTGTAAAATATTGGCATAAGAAAAGCAGTCAGGGAAGCCCATGAGAATGAAAATGGTCAGGGAAGACAGGCTGGTCCACGTTTTCTGGAGCTCACTGAAGTATAGCAGGGATTATAGTAGAAATGATAGACCAGAGGCCAGAGAATGAGGCCAGAGAACAGAGGGGCTGAAATTTCAAGGGACTTGCTGGGAAGGCATTGGTGAGTCACTGAAAACTTATGTCTTGGGCAGTGCTGGTTATTTTACAAACCACTTCTCACTGCTACTGAATACACTGACTCAAACATCTTTACTAGAGAAGTCTGATTTTATCATTAAGAAACTGATTCCTTCAACATTGGACCAATCCCTCTCCAAATGGAATCTTGCCCTTGTGCAGAAACATGTCTGTGAGGGATGAACCTGACGGGGATTGGGAAGGCAGTCGGGGAAGGAAGTGAAGAGGCTCTGAATGGAGTAGTTTCTTCAAATGAATAGCAGCAAGGATGCTGCAGTGTGTTTTCCTGTTTCGGAAGTTTAATTCTTCACGGTCTGCTTGGCTGTCAGAATGCTTCACGTTTTTATTTGTGAACATACATGGTGATCATCCTTAAGACAAAAAAATCTGATAGCAGGTCCCTTGATGCCCTTGTTCAGAGCAGATGTTGCAATCAGAGCTGGGCTTTCAATTCTCACCTCTGAGATGTTGTAAATTGCATTAAAAAGCATCTCTCCTACGCTCTTCATGTTTCACATATAACTTACTAAGGTAATGTTGGAGGAAAAAAGTTGAAATAGATGAACTTAACAGCTTCGTAGATCACTGAGACAGAGCTATTATCTGCATTGAAGCAATTACTCACAGCTCATGTTACAATCAAAATGTACAGATTCAACAGGAAAATCAAAAAGAAAGAGATACACACCCTTAGTTCATCAATACGGAACAGCTCTGTGGACATATCAGTTTTAGAAAATTTTTAAACATTACTTTTTGTGTTGGGGGACCGGAGAGGGGTAATGGAGGCAGAGAAAGGTGGTCCAAAGACAGTGTCTTCACATAGAAAATAGTAGGAATCAAAGGATTATGGAATTATATTAGAAATTTTGTAATAACCTATAAAGGAAAAGAATCTGAAAAAAAAATATGACTGAATCACTTTGCTGTATACCCAAAACTGGCACAATATTGTAAATCAACTGCATATATCAATAAAAAAGAAAAAAAGGATTATGGATCCAGAGCTGAGAAAAGAAGTTTTCTCTTTGTGGGAAATGACTTTCTCTTGTCCCACTTCTCATGAAGGGGAGATCTTCTCTCCAGCACTCCTCATGTATGGCCATCTCACCTCTCCTTGACCTCTTCCACAGGCTGAAGTTCGTACACTCCAGCTTGTTGTTTGGGCTCTGTTGGACATAACCTAAGTCTGGATGTCAGGGTGAAAATTGGATAAACAGCCACACTAACTCCAGGGAGATTTTTTTTATGCGAACGTCTGTTTCTTGAATTTGGCCATGGTAAGGTCTAGGGGAAGGGGGAATTTCAATTGATGAAATAAGATCAAGAAGATGTTGCCTCACTCAACATCTACGTCCCCCCCAGCATCACAGAGGGAGGAAACTCTTTCCAAGTTTCCTCTGTTACTGGGTTTATGCCCAATTCTAGTTTAGGTGAGATCAACTGAATGCTTTTTGTGGTACTTTGCTGTCCTACAGGTATAGCCTGCTTTGAAAGGAACTCCATGCAAAGGACTTAAAGATAAGTAGAGCAATCAACAAATTTTTATTAAGTGTGTCCCATGTTCCCAGCATTGGGTGATATACCAAAGTGTATTAAGAAACATGGAGGAATGAATCCTTGCACATAGGAAGCTTAAAGTTTTAATAGGAAATTGAAGTGATAAAGAGCAAAAAAGACAACCTATGATTTGGTACTAATTTGCAAGGTACCAATACGAATAGCTGTGGATATTTGTAATAGGAGAAGACAAGGTGGACTTCTGAACCTGGAGAAGGCTTCACACAGGAAGTTTGAATCATGCAGCATCTAAGGTGCTGAGAAGCTCTGAGCAGGCAGAGCCTAGGGGAGAAGCATTTCCAATGGGGGAAACTGTGAGCCACCAACAAAGGTTAGTAAGTCAACTGATTGTCCTTCCACTTGCTAAGAGCTAATTGTATGTGGCATTGTTATCCCCATTTACCAATGGGGAGATGAAACTTGCGAGCAGGTAAGTAACAACAACAGCAATAATAGCTAACACTCATTTAGCACTTAACAAGTTCCAGGAAGTGTTTTAGGCACTTTGCATATTTTAAATTTAAGCCTCATAACCACCCTCACAGGTAGGTACTATTCTTATACATACCCCATTTAGGCATGAGGAGATTGAAACACAGAGCCGTTCAGTGATTAGCCAAGGTCACACAGGCAGGAAATGGCTGATCTGGGATGAGACCCAAGCCTCTTTAGTTCTAAAGCCCACACTCTATGACACTGAATGTCTGAGGAGGTTTCAATGTGCAGGAGGGTGTGTTTGTGAGAGGTGAGGAGAGGTGAGTGGGCACTATTCTCATTCTTGAACAATTCTTGGTTTTAACTTGTGAAAGGCCATAATGAATTTAAACTTCCAGTCCGAACACCAAAATTCAGGGTATGAAGACCATTTCAGGACATCAACATTACATAAAATAGGCATCAAGCCCTTTTGGTACAGAAGGAAACTCATGAGAATGTTGGTCTCAAGACTTCGCAACAAAGCAGGCTTCCTCCCTGGACCAGGGTCACTGGGGACTCTAGAGAGATACAAAAGCAGAGAAATGCCTCCCCACCTCTGTGCAGCTTCTGCTCTTACGAAGCACCTGTTATTAATTTAGAAACATTCCTGAGGTCTCTGTATTTACCTCTTACTCAGGCTTGGATCCCCGAATTCTGTGACAATATAGGATTATGCGGGCCCTCTTTGCATCTCTTGGTAGAACAACCAATCAACCTAATTGGAAAAAATATATGACGTCAGCCTGGTACTCAGAACAGGCCATATGCAGGGAAGAGTGAGAGAGAGGTAATCAGAGAGGATCCAGGCTAGTTTTTCGTTATCAAAATCCCTTCCTCTTATAGACACCATATTGCTAAAATCCCATTAGTAATGATTCATTTCTTTAGGCTTTTTTCCATGATAAAGCCAACAAATCTTCTGATCCAAGTGTATCTAATCCAGTGGTTTTAAACATAGAGTCTTAAACAGAATAATTTATTTTTCTCAAATGAATTCTTAATTATAACCTCAGTATATAAGATTAAAGGTGAGCTAGTCTGGGGAAATTGGATACCAGTAAAAGGAGAGTTTCTCTGCTGGCTTAGCCTTTGCTGTATTCTCCACCTTAGCCCCTGAGGCACCCCCAACAGAGTCGCTGGGCTGTGGAACTTACTATGAGATCTTTCATGTACCTCAGTTAGGATGCAAGTAACAGAATATCTGACTAATCAATGGCTTAAACAAATAAGGTTTTTTCATTTTTCTCATAAAAATAGAAGTCTGAAGGGAGTGGGCTGCCAGTGTTGGTTCAGTGGCTCAGAGATCTCAGAGCTAATGTCTTTGTGATTTTCTTGCTTTTTGCCTCATGATCTGAAGAAGGTTGCTTCAGCTCCAGACATCACATTTTTGCTCAGGGCAAAAAGAAGATGGAAAGGCAGTGCCAGCCATTTCTGTTCCCTAAAAATCAAGAAAATAAAGACTTCCCTGAAGACTTCCAGTAGACTTCCGTTTAGGGCTTGTTGGCCTGAAATATGTCACATTGTCACTCTAAGATGCAAAGAATTCTGGGAAAATAAATATTTAATTAGCCATACTGCCACTTCAAAGAATATTGGAGTTCTATTCTCAAGAAAGAATATTGGTATGTATACTGAATAGATAACTAACAATATAAGATATAGCCTGATTTTCTCTTTATGTACTTCAAGGAAGGAAAACATTACATTTTGAAGTTTTCATGATAGAAACCGCATATAAAATTTTACTAGGAAACTGGTGATTTCTCTTTGGATGGCAGCAAGGGAGTAGAGGTTCCTGTAGGATGTTGATGGGGAAAGGATGCTGAAAGGGGACAGAGGTGAAAAGAAAATGATAGAAAAGCATTAAAGATGAATTACTGGCAATTCATAGGGGACTCTGTGCAATTTTGATTGAGTGTACATAATTTGTCTAGCAATTTGTCTAGTAGGATATCAGGTATTCTGGAACAATGAGCCTAATATGATACAGCTTCTTAAGAAATAGTATGTTGTCTTAAGTGTAAGCAGTGTGGCTTGTTCAATCAAATACATTTGTCTGATTATCCATAAAACTGATTTGTTGAGGCAAAACTGAACTTCTTAGATATACGACAGAATAGAGGTAAGAGTTGGTAAAGCGTGTTTAAAAATACACACACACACACACACACACACACACACACACACACATGCTCCCATGTCTCTCCCTTTCCTTTAAACTGATAGTCAGGGGACAGTTTATCCTACCTGTTTTGGGGTATAGTTATGAAACATTTTCAGTGGAGAGCATGAATGAGCAGGGACTTGTCCTGAAAAACAGAACACAAATAAATTATTAATCATGTTTCTCTTTGTATATTTACTTGTTTTGCTTCTGAAGGGAGTATTAGTCTACTAAGAGATGAATAATTTGAAGATATTGCAGATGGGTAATCAGTGTGATTTAAAATTTTTATGGCACGAGAACAGAGTTGTCGCTTGGATCTTGTTTTTAGAAGGCACTTTAGATCTGTGCAGTTAAAAACAAAGATTTTGCAGTAGAAGGTTACTGTCTTCCATGAAATAATGTTGAATATGTTCTTAAATCCTCCTTCTGTTTTTTAAAAACTGATGGAATAGAAGAGCTGAATGGGTCTACCAAATGGACAGGAAAAGCTATCACGCAGAGACGGGAGCCTCGGCTCCCGGCAAGCAACGACTAGGAGCTTTATTTAATCACCGTCATCATTATATAAAAAAACAAACCACAAATTCCACTTCCCTTCCTTTGTTTCCCAATCAATTGAGACAGACTTGTTCTCTCCATTCTCAGGCCAGAAGGAAATCTAAAGGAAGCACTTTCTGAATTTCATATTTAAGCAAAGTGAGTGAGACTTCAGCCAAAGGGGTTGCTGCTCAGCCAGTAAGATGGGTTTGGTGATGAGATCACCTTAGAGGACCAGGAAGCAGGACAGATGTCCCAAGGGCAGTGCTTTTAAAAACTGTACATCCTGACACATTAGGAAACCATGAACTCAATTAAGAGGGCTCTGACCGTGTATTATTTCTTATAGAGTTCCACAGAATAGAATAAAATAAAATAAAATAAGTCACATGTAGTCAGAGTATTATTTATAAAATTTTTGTTTCAATAATATATGTGTGTCCTTATGTAAATCATATTCCTTTACATGGGTCATGGTCAAAAAAGTTTCAAAATATTGCTGCAGGGCTAAGTGTGAAAGGACAGTCGCTCTTTTCTTACAACCTCGATTGGAAGGAGAAGGAGAAGTGGAGAAAGGGGGGAATGTAGAGTCCCTGGGCTCCTTTGTCCCTGTTAGCACACGCCGTGGCTGCTAGCACGTGTAACTGTGGGTGTGTACATCTTCAATATTTGCACATAGCTATTCTTCCACACGACTTGGAGGAGATTTTTGCCGAGTTACTCATCCAGAAACACCATTTGGATTAATTGGGATTGCATTACATTTATAAAATAATTTGGGGGAGAATCGCCATCTTAGTTGAATCTGCCAATCCAAGTGTATGGGGTGTGTCTACACTTATTCTAGTCATTTTCTAGATTCCTTAGGTCTGTTTATGCTATCTTTTTAAAAAGCTTTTCTTTTTTTACTTGTTGACACCTATGTGTTTGGCACGTTTTGGTTCTAGTTGTTTGTCTGACAGCTTTTTCTCCAGACGTACTGAACTCTCAGGCTCGTAGAACTTGCAGATGTCTTCCATGTGTTCCTTCCTCTGTTCAAGCTGTTCCTCTGTGCACAAAGCCTTTTCCTGCATTTCTTGAGGATGTTAGAGCAGTTGTTACCACAGCTCGGCTGCCCCCCGGGTGGAGCTGTCTCCCAGGGGTCCTGCAGCAGTAGCCCCCTAACTAGTCACTCTGTTTCTTCTCTTACCCATCCACCATTCTCCACATAGCCATTGGGATGATCTTGAAAAACAAAAATCAGATCACAACAACAGAAGTCACTTCCCTCCCTAAGACTTCTAATGGCTTCTACTGCCTTTGTAAAAATCCAGACATGTTTCAAGACCCACAGTGCTCCCCGTGATTTGGTTCCTGCCCATTTCTCCAAACTTGTCTCCTGAACTTTTCCTCATCGTTCATGATGCTTCAGCCACACTGGCCTTCCTTCAAGCCCTCAATTCAAAGCTTGTCCATCCTCTGACACATTGGCTGTTGCCTCTTCCTGTGATCCTGGGATGCACCTGCTCTAGACGTTGATCACGTGGCTAGCTCCTTCTTGTCGTGTGGACACCAAACAAATGTTTTATTTAATTTTGATTTTGAGAGGCCTGTTCTGAACCCTAATATAAAGTGGTACTCTCCATACATTTAGTCACTATCCATTATCTTTTTTTAAGACTTTATAATATCTGCTATTTTCTTATTTGCTTCTTTATTATCTATTTCCCACTCCCCCACCTCCCCACCACACACTAAAATGTAATCCCCATGAGAATAGAAACTTTGTCAGTGACTGATATCTCCCCAGCCCTACAAAGGCACTAGATAAATGTTTGATGAATTAATATGTAGTCCCATAAACTAGGAACTATACCAAGTACAGAGTACAGAAAACACTCAGTCCTTATCTTCAGACACTCTATACTGTGAGGGCAGTGATGCTGTGAAAATCACCTGCTCTGTTTTAGGAAATCATTTTAGTGTTTGTGTGTGTACAAGCAGGGTTATGTGAAAGGGAGCCCGTTAGAAATTAACTACTGAGAATATATTTTAAATGTTAAAGATACATTTTAACTATTAAGAATATGTTCATTGTTAAGAATAGATATTAATTTGATTTTACAATGTGTTTTGAAGACTTTGCTATAGCTAAACACAGAACTTCTGGAGAGATACTCAGATGAATAAACAGTTTCCATCCTTGAAGGAGGATGCTTTTAGTGAGATAAAGGAACTTGTAACAACACAGTAAGGCAATGGACTTGAACAGCAGTGGAAAGGATGCCCTTGTGAGGGCAGTTATGGGACACTGGGGCTCAGGTTGGTCCAGTATTGTGATGAACATTCTTTCCTTTTTCATAGTAAACCATTACCAACCAATCACAGTTGAATTTAAACCCATCTGGGTGAACTTAACATTCTCCCCCTAAAAGAAGTCATGGTAATTTGATCTACAATTCAGAAGCAGACCCAGAGAATGAATGAACCTTTCTGAGGAAAATCCTGTGGTATGTTCTAAAAATGAATATTGCATGAATGAGATTAAAAGCTTTCAACCCAGTCAGTAGCAGGCCGCCTGGCTCGTCCCTCCTGTGGCTGGGATAGAATTGGAATCTGTGGCTCAGCACCTGCACGCGTGTTGCCTCCTCTCACTTAACTCCAGTGCTTGAGGAGTCTGTTAGCTTAGAATTGGATGATGCTTCTGTGCAGAGTAGTGCCAGGGTGTGCAGGGGCCAGGCTCATCTCTCTTTGGATCTTAGGTTGTTTAGCAAGCTTCCATGTGAATTTTTACATTTCTACCGGCCACAGAATCTCCTCTGAAAGAGATCCTGTGTTGGATGAGTGTGGAAATCTCAGAGCCAAGAACTGGAGGATGGGCCATAGAATAGACACAAAGAGAAGCCCTTCCAGATTCCAGACAGCATGGCGAAGCCATTACTGCAGGACCTCATCAGCAGTTGAGGTCTATCAGAAGTCTTAAATGTCAGTCTAACATGTGAATTAATGATCCCAGATTTGAATAGAAATCTTCTGAAATGAATTTCTTTTTCCTAGAGGGAGAATGAAGGTATAACACCTGGATTCCTGGAGACTGTATAAGAACCTGGTGCTCTGGGTGTCAGCGGGGTGCAGTCTTCTGACCTCAGCTCACACTATCACTTCTTGAAGTTCAAGACCATCACCATGAAGATGGGATTACATAATGAGTGTCTCAAGTTGCCAGTTAAGTACCAAGTATGTAGTGGGGCAGTGGTAGCCTGCCGTGTCTCCATCACAGAGGGAAAAAAGGTGGTTTTCCATTCTGCGTTCTGTGACTCTAGCACACAGCTGTGGACTGTGTCATTTAGTCTTCCCTCTTCTTCTCAGCCCTCCCTAGAGCTTGTCTGGAGAAGGCTGGGGAGCTATTCCCCACCCCTCCGCCAACTCTAACACTTCTCATTACCATTCTATCAAGCAGTGGCCAAGTTCAGAGTTCACAGGAAGGCAAGGTCTATGAGAAGCCCTGAGTCGGTGGCCATCTGTACCTTGTCACTGCAGGCCACGTCTCTGGGCATACTTTTCCACTAGTCTGAGTCTATTCTTCTGTAGACCTAACTCCAAAAGTATCGTTAGAAAAGTGACTTGAATGCAAATTAGAATAACATGGGACCCTTGATCCTTATCTAGGCTGGGGGTTTTCAAGTGTTTCCTTTGTGTGGTGGTGCCAGTGTCCCCCATAAATTCTTAATAGGTATTTATCATAGAACCTTGACTTTATACCAGCCAACTGTGTCAAGATGGCTCAGAAGATCCTTTCCTCTGAAATATACTGCTCTTATAGGGCAGGCAACCCACCCCATGAGAAAGAGTAGAACTTTATGCAAACTGTGATGCAGGGAAACTTGATTGAATATCCACTATTCTGGAATCTCCATTCTTCCTTGACCCGCTGCCCTTAACCCCAATGACCATAGGCCCTCCATGATGACATGCCAGTTAAACTTATCTTGTGATATAGATCATTCCACTCACTGTCTACTTAACCCTAATTGTGTTGTGTACTCTCATACCAGATTTATCAAAATAGCTGATATACTAAACAACTCACACTAAGGTACAAATACATATCTGGTTAAAAATTTGTGTGGTACCTCTTCTATATGGCGTACCTGAAATTTTATTAAGCCCTCCAACCCTTAATTAAGGAGAGTATTAAATGATGGGAATTCCAGCTGCTAAGAGAGGGTACTATAAGTGTTTCCGAGATCACGCTGTTTTGGACATTGCTTAGCTGCACTTGTGTACACAGATCTTATCATTTTTATCTGTAAACTATCGAAACCACTAAGAAGAGTTTAAAATTGAACTGTATAAGGTGTTCATGGACTGTCTTTTGCAAAGCTTCTGAATGGTGATTAGAGAAATTTTTGTGCAAAATCAGTGAAGATAGACCTAAAGGGAACTTTGCTAATGAGACACCCTCTGTGGACAGCTGTGTACTTATCAGCACACACACCTGGGCCACTCTCGCATGGCACCCAAGTAGAGAAGGATTATAATTCTTATTGGCTTTCAACAGCTAACAGCAGTCAATTCTGCAATAGGAGTTTTGTATTAATGGGCAGCAAAGCCAGAAACAGAGGATCTCTAAGTCTGAAAGTGTTACACTAATTATGTAACTTTTGTCAATTTCAGTTTTTACTTTCTCTATAGGAATTTTGAATCTGACCTGCTACCATGTTTCAGGAAAAGAGGAGCATCCACAGGGTTAGTTTCACTGGTAAATTTTCAACATATTCAACTAATGGTGTCCTGTTCTACTCTTCAGTGAACAACATTATATTAAGTTGAACCGTATGAACTGCTGTTTCTGTAAGTCAAAAACAGTTGAATATCAGCAATTTCATATGGTTAACCTATGAGAATAATGGAGAGTGTCCCACCAAGCATGAACCCCTTTGAGCCAGGAGAAGCTATGCCGTAGCAATTCATGCCACATTTCCATTATAAAATAGAATAGCGTTAAAGAAATTAATATTATGCTTGCCTTAAGTATTGCTTTTTAATAAATCTCTCTAGTGAAGTGAATTTCTGAGTTAGTGTTAAGGCCATGGCCCAAGTTTTTATTTCACCTTTCTCTTTAATAATTAGAACTCAAAGCCACCATTACAGTATGCTGATGGCAACATAGAACATGAGGAGAGGAATATCCAGAATGAGAACTTGCTGATCTGAGGGAAATCCACTATTGAGGTAGGTATGGAGAGGTTAATTCAGTGGTCCAGGAACATTGATGGGGTAAGAAAACCTCGGTCCTAATTCTGAAAAATATTGGCCCCAAGATATCTTATCAGTTGCTTGGAGTATAACAGCAAGGCATTCAGAGGTGGGTCAAATGCTATGAATTGAGCTGGCTTTTTGTTTTCACCCAGGAATCTTTCCAAGGGTGGCTGATGTATATGGTTAAATCTGGAGGTAGAGGGGAAGGATATAAGTCCAGAAAAGAAATGGATAAGAGTAAGGTGGGGTCTTATGCCTTAGCTGGGTTGAGGGTTTGGCTTCTGGTCCTAGAACAGGAGTCCTCAGCAGAGCAAGCAAACAGAATTAAGGCTTCTTCCTCTTAAGGTTGAATTACTTAGGCAGATACCCGTTCTAAGTTGAAGCCAACACAGTAGGGATGTTCAGCTAGAACTTCAGAGCTACTCAAGCATCAGAATCTTCCTCAGCAGATTCAGGGCCCAGATAATTTTTGGTTAATAAAGAGACCTGGAGGGAGACCTGAGACCGGATAGATGGGTCTGGGTCACAGGACCCAGAGCCTGAGAGAGTAGGTCAGGTACAAGTCTACTGGACAAGAGACTATTGTTTCCAGCCTTTCAGAAACAAATAGGCTGGAACCTGCATGTGGAAACCATCAATAGATCCAGTTGTGAGGAAACCAGGAAGGGGCTGACATCCTTGGTTCATATTCACACAAAGTCTCAGTTTTGAGATGCACTTGGTCAATTTTTTATTGAGTTATCTACCATGTTCCACATATCAAATTAGTTTCTTTAATTCCTTTAATTCTCATAACAACTTCATGAGGATAGTTTGATTTCAATCTTAGAGAAGACAGAGAATATAAGACACGATAAATTATTGGGATAATTATTTTTATTGGAATAATAATTGTTGGAACTCAAACCCAAATTTTTTTTTTTTTTTTTTTGCAGTACGCGGGCCTCTCACTGTGTGGCCTCCACAGGCTCTGGACACGCAGGCTCAGCGGCCATGGCTCACGGGCCCAGCCGCTCTGCGGCATGTGGGATCCTCCCAGACCGGGGCACAAACCCGTGTCCCCTGCATCGGCAGGCGGACTCTCAACCACTGCACCACCAAGGAAGCCAGTCAAACCCAAATCTTTATGTTTCCACAGAAGAAGGTGTATTTGTTTCCTATTGCTGCTGTAACAAATCACCACAAATTTAGTGGCTTAAAACAACACACGTTTACTCTCTTACAGTTTTGGAGGTCCAAAGTCTACAATCAAAGTGTTAGCAGGGCTGGTTCCTTCTGGCAACTTAGGGGAGGGTTAGTTGCCTGGCCTTTTTTAGCTTCTAGAGGCCTCCTGCATTCCTTAGCTTGCGGCCCCCTCCTTGCATCACTCCAACCCCTTGCCTCCGTCTTCACATCTCCTCCCCCTGATTCTAATCCTCCTGCCTCCCTCTTATAAGGACTCTTGTGATTAAATTGGGCCCACCCAGGTAATCTCCTCATCTCAAGATCATTAACTTATCACATCTGCAAATTCCCTTTTACCATGTAAGGTAGATAATATATTCTCAGGTTCTAGGAATTAGGAGGTAGACTTGGGCATGGGGCAGCCTTATTCTACCTACCACGGGAGGGAATGGAGGGAAGTGCTTTGAGCTGGTGAGGTAAAGGTGGCCAGACAGAACGGAGAGTTTCAACATTCTCTGAGGCTGATGCAGGACAGGAACAGGGAACAGAGACAGGAGTCCCTCAGCATACAGGAACTTCAGGGGGGAATGGCTGTAGGACACTTGCTCTCAGTGGGGAGGGACCTCCGGCATAGTGATCTCCGAGCTGCCCAGAGCAGCAGGGACCACAGACAGATGGCAGGACCAGATCTCAGCAGCAGTCTCTTATAGCGAAGGAAGGGCCGCAAAGGTGATGACCATCATGCAGAAATGCCCACCTACTCCTCTGCCATTCTAGAAACATATAAGTCAGGATTCTCGTGTGACCTCATAGAGCAGGGGAAAGGGTCCCCCAAATGATTGAGATTGACTATCTGGTTGGGTTGACCAGTGGGGACTGAGACAAGATTAAATATCATTTTAAGAGTTTTTAAGGGAATGTGACATTGAACCTTCGTACTGGTTTAAAGTCATAACTTTTGGAGTTACAAACTTTTGCCATTGCCACAGATAGTGGACGGGCAGGTAAAGGCAGACAGCAAAGAGTTTCCTGGCAGTGTGCTCCAAGCGACCTTTATAGCCAGGAGGAAAGATGAGGGGCATCTCACTTCCAAATGCTCCTTACTCAGGGTCTAAACCTAAACCAGACACCCTGCTAGTTAGTCAGCCTCTTTCGATGGCAGATATTATCTGAATAACAATAACCATATTAATAAGCATATCCACCAGGGGGGATGAAAAGGTGGCAGGGTATTCCCAAGAGGAAAATTAATTTCTTTTTATAATCCGCTGTAGTTTATTTCACATATTTATGACCCGCCCAGTATGTTTTTTCTTTATGACGAGCCATAAAAATGACAAAATACATTAGCCAAGTTCTTCATTTCTGCTAAAATGACCATATTCAAAAATAATAACAGAGACTTGTATCAGCGATGCAAAAGATGCATGAAGTAATTGGGGCTTAATTTGTACACAAACTGTCAAGGCAGTTTTCCTCACGGCCTGCATCTTCTGAATTCATTAGTCTCTAATTACGGCCAGTGGGGACCAGCAGTTAGAAGGTTAAAGAGGTTCTGACAGGCCTAATCATTGCTCAGGAAGCTGAAAATGTATGCAAAGTCTCAGCAGATGGGGTGAGAGCAGCTTCTGCCAAGTGATAACTGTTATTCCTTTGCACCTCCAGAGCTGTCATCCTAACAGGCACATTTTAAATTTATTAATGCTCTGGTTACAATGCATACACAGTCTCTAATGGTATGTCACTCTGAGTATATAAACTGAGCAATTAACACATATTACCTGGTAATGGTAAAATTATTTGTTGCCTGTTTGATTTTTTTTTTTTTTTTTTTTGGTTGTCTCCTATTCCAGTAAGAATTGTCCCAGGAAAAGCTTCCCTTTGTTAAACTGGAAGCAAAGCTACATTGTAGATGAATTTCTCTTTTTGATATTATAAGCAACCTGAATGCCTATGGCCATGCTTTACTCAACCTGTCCCATCCATCACCAGATTCAGGCCTCTCACATCAGAATCTAGTAGTTAAAAACAATTTGGGTGAGAGGCTTGGTCAGACTTTTGGGAAGAGGCAGAGAAAGTCAATCTTTGATAAAATGACCCTTTAAAGTGAGAAGAAACCCAGGGTCGTATTTCTCATCTGTGACTCGATACTAACTCCTAGAAGGAGAGATGATGTGCACATTGCAATTTCCAATTCAAAAGTCATCAATATCTTATCCTTCTTTGGTGGTCTCCCTGACTTTAATCCTGATTGTTTTAAAGCTAACTAATCACCAGTAAGACGTGTGTGTGTGTGTGTGTGTTTTAAATAAACGAGGTCTCTTGTCTTTCCTGTGACTATACCCATGACATGGGAAGGGCCTTTAATTAAATGCAGCACTTAGCTCACAATTGTTTGCATGTAGGAGGCTGCAGAAATGGAGACAGCTGGAATGGATAGTCCCTAAATTGTAGGCTTTATCAGGACTACAAGATTCATCAGCGGTCCTAATAGCATGAGAAGGTGTTAATCTCAGCCACAGAGCAATTATCCGTCCAGGGACTGACCGCTGCTCTCTGCATCCACCAGTCTATTTCGCCTAATTGATTTGCACTGTATAGAAGTAATATAACAAAAAAAAATGTTGCAGAGACTTTATGTTAATTAAAAACTGTGATTACATTTCCCTACTAGGTGATCCATTTAAGATTTTTATACCATACAGAAAAGACATCAAACTATTAGATAATAAGTTTTCTTTGCCTGAGACCAAATAACCCATCCATTGTGGTTCCTTCACTGGCTGGAAGGATAGCCCTGGTTGATTAACACACCTGAGCTGTGTGACCTCGGGCAAGCATCCTCATTTCTCTTAGCCTCAGTTTCCTCATCCCCAAAGTGAGAAGTTGGGCTAGACAATCTCTGACCTCTGCAATCTTTTCCAGTCCTGAAAGTCCACAATTCTATCAAAGTCTACAGGGCTGTGTAGCCAGGAGAGGATTCTACCATTGAACCAGAGCACGAGTCAGGAGTAGGTCTGGTCTTTCATCTTCCACTTCCCGTTTTCAACTTGGAAGTTTAATCTGGTTTCTGACTATCCTGTTTATTTATAACTTTTTAAAACATGTGCACAGTGGATTTTTCCAGGCTCTTTGCTGTATTTTTGCTATATGATATATCCATTTATTTCTGGAGATTTAAAAAAAAATTGTTTCAGCATCTCTTTAATGGGAAATCCAGTGAAGAGAGTCTAGACATGCTTGCAGGGTCAGCTTACTTGTGTGATGTGGCACCGCAGGGAGAAGGGACTTCCTGGGGGCTCTGTGAACTGTGCATCTGTGCGGTCTGCTCACGTGGCCACACCCATGCCTATAAGAGTGGCCTCAGTCTGTGTCACTAGTCAGCCAACTGGCCTCCTTGGGCATCGTTTCCCTGCCTGTAGAGTGATAGTGCTGGATGGACTTTTCCCAAAGTTCTGTTTCAGCATTTGATGACTCTCATTCATTCTGAGAAAAAGGAATTTCCTTGAAATTAGAGCCTTAGAAGCTAAATGGTATTTAGAGGAACCAGCAGGTAGAGGGAGAAAGACGGGTCCTGAAAGCCATTTACATGAGAAAAGTTTACCTGAGAAAGCCTCATCATTTTGTGGATGGCAAGTCATGCTGTGGGGCATGACATTCTCCAGGAAAAAGAAAAATATTGGTTAATATTATTAGCCACAGTAAAAAAGACAAAAAAAAAAAAATGAGCCTTGGCATTTATCATCCGCTTGCGAGCCTCAGGGCGGCATTTCCTCCTTCTTTCGGTGTGTTATCTGACTTGCTTAAACTCTCCTAGGAGTGGCACTGCCGCTCACTCTGCTGTTAAGATGAAGGAAGCGTGGTTGGGAGTGATCGCTAACCCTTCTCTGGGAACATTCCCATCATTTTGTAGATGATGTTTCCCAAAGAATGAACCACCTACATCAGAATTCTTGAAGGGTTTGTTAAAACGTCAGATTCCTGGGCTCTACCCCAGACCCATGTACCCAGAACCCCAAAGGGATAGACCATGGGAAACTCCATTAAAAAAAACAAAAAGCTGCTCAGGTAATTCTTATCATAGCTGAAGTTGGAGAATCACAGTTCTAGAAGGCGGAAGGCCAGGCTGTTTAGTTCTTCCCTCTAGGAATAGTGCTCTTTGTTTCACACTCGTTGTGACGGACTTATAGCCTCATAGAGAAGATAGAGTCCCCAGCAGCGAGGTTCTTCCCGGGGGCGAGGTCACAACCATAAGCTGGAGGTCAAGGTTGTTACGGAAAAGCCCTGTTCTGCCCAGAGACCCCATCCTTTCAGCATAAGACTCTCTTCTGTAATCAGAGCCTGGTGGCCTTTCTTGATCTGAATCACTTTTACCCAGAGCCTTAGTTGTCAAGCTTCAGCAGGCTTCAGTTGTAGGCTTTCAACAGCATGTGAGGGTCCAAGAAAAATGGTCCCCAGCCCCTTGCCCTGACACTTACACTGCTTTGCCCACATACATCCAGTGACACACATGCAAAAGGCCCTCAGTCACTGCAAGTCCTGGAAAGGTAACAACCTCAGAGTCACATACAAATGACCAAAAAAACATATGAAGAGTTATTTAACCTCACAGTCTGAGAAACAAATAAAAATAACAATATGTTATTTTCAGACCCCCAAATTCTTCCCAAAAGAAATAAAAATATACTCACACACAAAAATAAATAAAGTCTATGTGTTGATACTAAAATGACCAACCTTAGCATTACCTTATCAAGAAAGGCTAGATTTTCCTAGAGATTATCATACTGAGTGAAGTAAGTCAGAAAGAGAAAGACAAATATCATATGATATCACTTATATGTGGAATCTAAAAAAAAAAAAGATACAAATGAACTTATTTACCAAACAGAAACAGACTCACAGACTTGGAAAACAAACTTATGATTACCAAAGGGGAAAGGTTTTTTTGGGGAGGAATAAATTAGGAGCTTGGGATTAACACATATACACTACTACGTGTAAAATAGATAATCAACAAGGACCTACTGTATAGCACAGGGAACTCTACTCAATATTCTGTAGTGATCTAAATGGGAAAAGAATCCGAAAAAGAATAGATATGTGTATACATATAACTGAATCACTTTGCTATACACCTGAAACTACTACAACATTGTAAATCAACTATACTCCAATATAAAATAAAAATTAAAGAAATAAAAAAAAGAAAGGTCAGATTTTGCCTAAAGAGAATTTGATAACTGGGCTAAGGTAAATATTTTATGTGCATCTACATGGAACCAGTGATTACTTGTCTTTAGGGATGTAATTTTTATTTGTGCTTCAAAGGTTTAACATTAGCTGGACTTCTATAGCTGGTCAACTTTAAACTGAACAGTAGTCAGATCTTAAGGTTTAAAAATTATAGTGTGATTCTCAATTTCTTGTTTAATTAATTTGTATTAATTTCTACATCTTAAAAATAGATTTTTAATTTTCTTTCTCCTAAAGATGGAGATATAATATATTAATAGTTTTCTGCCTTCTCCAAAGAGCCCATCATAGTCCTGGGCATTAGTTATTGGTCAATAAGTAATTTTAAATATGACCAGTAAGGTGATCACACACCTCATGAGAGATGGTGAACATATCTGGGTAACAATGAAGTTACTATACAATCAACCCTTTCCCCCATCACATATTGTGATGAGTTTTTCAGTTCATGAGCTTTGATTAAAATGTAAGAACCAGGTTATATAAGGGACACTACTGCTTATTTTTGTTGAGATTGCTGGCAACCATTCCATGAAGAGCAAAGGATTTTTCCTGATAATATTCCACTATAGGCTCTTATTAAATTCCAGAATATGGGCGCTACATTGGATCTCAGAAATCATTTTCTCCGTGCCTCATTTTGCAGTTGAAGAGATTTCTGAAAGGTACACAGTCCCTTGGTGCTTAGCAAGGGGTTCACCAATGTCCTGGGTCATTGGACAGAGTGATGGGGCAGAGTCTGGGGTACAGACAACTTACTCCAACCTGGACAATCCAGTGAAAATAGGCTGGGGCTGGTACTGACTACCTCACAAGGCAGAGACAAGAGCATCTCAGCCCTGGCTCAGCTTCCATCCAGCCTGGGGAGCTCAGTGGGGCAGAGGCTTGCGATTTCTTAAGCTAATGTTTTCTCTCTCTCATGTCTTCTATTTATCCACATGTTCTCTGGGAGACCTGCACTGCCAGTCTGCTTCAAACCTTTCTGTGTCCACATCCAGACCAGCAGCTTTGCCACATAATATTGAGTACTGGCAGTCTTTGTTTCTAGTGCTGTGAAAGATGAGTCCTATCTAGCTGTGAGGAGGAGACGCCAGCATCGCCCCTGAGAGCCTTTGGTGAGTCCAAGAGAAGAATGACATGGACATGAAACTTATTACTGATGCTTCAGAGGTTTAACTGTAACCCAGGAGTCTTGCTTCCCCAGATGCCCTACAACTCCTTTTGAAATCAGTTCCGTTTATCTCTTCACTTGCTCTCTTACTCGGAGAGGCAGCCTTCCCTAGCCCCTATCCTTTTTCTCTGGTCTGGCCCTGCAGGGGAGGGGACAGGGGCCTGCTGGGGGCCGGGCCCCAGTGTCTCGTGTCCGTCGTTCCTCAGAGAGAAGCAGCGGGTCTCCAAGCAGCCCGTCCGTACCACTGGCAGGAAGGCGGGAGGTGTACATCCACACACAGGCCTGGGGGTGCCCCATTTCTTGGCAGTGCAGACGCTGTGATGTTTTCAGAAGGCCTTCTTCTTTAGGTGCTACCTGTCAGGCGAGGGGGTTGAGAACCTGAGGCCTCAGGACTCCAGTTTACCAGATGGAGCTGAGCTGACGCATGAGGCTGGGGGTGAATTAATTGGTACATGGCTTCTGGTTGTTCACTTGAGGGTGTGAGGTAAACACACGTCCTTCAACTGGGCTGGGGACGAGGGTCAGCAGAGAGGGATGCAGGGTGCCCTCACAGGAACCTGAGGGAACAGATTCTCATCATGTCACTGACTCGCTTACATTTTTGGTGGAATCACATCCCCTCAGGAAGCACAGGATCTAGAGTCTTTCTCACCGGTTGTCCTTACTGTTTGTTGCCCTCGACTTTATGGGATTCTTACATCTAGACAGGTGTGAGTGAGATTTTCTATGGGTAGTACTCATAAGTAGACCTTTCCCAGAACTAAACATCTCAGAGACATTTGGCCTCTTCTCTTACTGGCTGTGTGAACTTGAAAAGTTACTTCATCTCTTTTTTACCTCGGTGTGTGCATCCGAGTTGGGGATCAGATGTGTACTTGCTTCATAGGGCTGTTAAGTCATCTAAACGAGATAGGGTATGTAAACAGTTTAAAATAGTGCTTGGGACGTATACGATCTTGATAAATTTCCGATTGTTTCTATCATTATTGGTGCGTGATTTGTGTGTGGGTGTGATGTGTACGGTACGATGTGTGATGTGGTTGTGACTTGTGTATGGTTGTGATGGTCAGCACCCAAGGTGTCACAGTCCCTGCATGAAAAGCCAAGTCTTCGTGTTTTGGTGAATTCCACATCATTATTCAACTGTTGGCCCAGGTTGCCAATTATCGTACCTATCTTGAGCTCTCATAAGCTAGAGAGCTGGGGGCCTTGCACGTTCATTCACCAATTCATTCATCCATTTAACAAATACTTGAGTGTCTACAATATGCCAAAAAATAGGACAGTGCACTGATCAAGCCAACAAAAATCCTTGCCTTCAGAGAATACAGACTCTAGTTGGGAGATAGACACATAAACACATAATTATAAAATATACTATCTGGTGGTAAATATATGACATAAAGCAGCGTCAAGGGATAAGTATTACCTGAGGATGAGATGACCTGGGAAAGCCTTTCCAGAGGAAGTGATGTCTGAAAAGAGGATTGAATGAGTGGAGTGAGGGTGTTAGAGGCAGAGGGAATAGGAGGTACAAAGACCTTGACTGACAGCTGAGTGAAGAAGCCAAAGGAGATGGAGGTTAGAGAGACAGGCAGGGGCCGGAAAATAGACATGGTAAGGAGTTTAGATTTTATTCTGAGTGTGATGGGAAGATATTGGAGGATTTGGGGTGGGGAGGGTGGGGAGAATTTCATGATATGACTTATGCTTTGGGAAGATCATGGTGATGACTGCCGAACACAGAGTAGATTATAGGGGGTCCAAGAGTCAACGCAGAAACCGGTTAGGATGCTGTTACACAAATCCAGGCAACAACTCCAGGATGATAGGAGTGGAGATGTGAGAAGGGAGGTTAGAGCTAGTAGAATTTAATTCTGGAGCATGTGAGAGAAAGAGAGGAAGTGAGGATGCCTGCTAGGTTTTTGATCTGAGCAATTGGAAGAGTGACTTGTTCTTAGCTGAGATGGGAAAGACTGGGAGAGAACCAAATGCGGCAGGGAAGCCTAGATTCCTGCTCTGAACTGCTTTGGTGAGTGTGGAGATGCCTATTAGACATTTAAGAGGAGGCGTCAAGTAAGCAGTTGGATAAGTGAATCTGGAGCTCAAGGGGACAGATATGGACTTGGCAGTTATCATAGACTTAGCATTAGGTGGGACCAGTGACATTTCCATTTTCGTAGGTGAAGAAGATTGAATATCAGATGTTTCTTATGATGCAACCTGGTATTTAACTCCGTGAGTGAGAGAGATGACAAGGGAAAGTAGAATAAAAGAGAAAAAGTCCAAGGACCGAGCCCAAGTTACTCCAAATACTAGGAATTAGGAAGAGGAGAAAGACCCAGCAAAGGAGTGTCCTGGGATGTAGGGAGAAAACCAGGAGTCCCTGGGAACCAAATAAAGAAAGCACTTCGAGAGGGAAAGATGGAGTGTATAGTGTAAAATGTTGCTGAGTAGTCAGAGGAAGGCACACGGGGGATTGTGAGACATTGGCCCCAGGGTCACCCAGTGAAAGTTCCTAACCATGAGGAACTGTCAGACCAACAGGGGCACTTCCTGCTGCACCCAGCAGTTTTTTAGTGCCGGAATGCAGCCTTGATGTTTTCATTTTGGAGGATGGCAACTCGTCAAGAGCATGACAAACCTATCGTGAAGAGGCTCCTTCTTGAGGGCGATTAAGACAAGTATTATCTTACATTCCTGGAATAATAATATTAAAGCAAATAAAATTCCCCACTGAGGGCAGCCTCTCCCCAGCTCCTTGCTTTGCATGAAGCAGGTAACCTCCATCCCTGCCCACCCCTGTCATGTCTGAAGCCATATTTACCCAGCAGTATCACATGTGCATTTCCTGTTCTTGAAAATTTCACCTCCTAGGGCATGAATCATAAAAAAACAAAAATGATATCTGAGTGGCTCAGGCACCGTGGCCTCACTAACCTGCTGCCCTGCAGGGGCTAGCTTGGGAAGGAGTGATGGGGAAGGAAACAGGCAAGGGACAAGGTGTATTGCAGGGTATCAAGTTGACAGTTGTTGGTTAAGTTGTTCGGACCTGTGAGAGAAGTGGATTATAGAAATGGATACCAGAAGAGGGAGAGAAAATAAGGACTGAAACATAGAGGCAGTCTTGACTCTTTTCATATAAAAGGCAGCGGATTTCCAGGCAAATATGTGTTTATACCACATTTACTGCCACCAGTTAGCACAAGCAAAGAACGTTACTGTGGAGCTGGACTTTCGGTAAAACATTAACAGTCTTTTGTTTGCAGCGCCTGTTTCCTTCTGGGCTTCCGGGGGGAAAAGGAGGCCAGGAATAGGTGTGCTGCTCCCCTCCCCCTGAATGGTTCCCCCGAGCTCCTCTGCATTGTTCATTCATCCGTGAGCCCACTGTGTGCCCAGTACTGAGCTGGCATCACACAGGATTCAGAGATGAAAAATGCCACAGGGATCAGGTGGCAGACGAGTGAAGGTCTTAAAGGATAGCAGACTAAGAAGGGAAGATAAAAAGGGGGTAGCAATCTAGAGAAAAACTTAGAATGAGACTGACTTGAGTCTCCTATTTCTGTAGGGTTTACCCTCTGCAGGACCCCTTCTGCTCCTGGGTCATCTCAGGGGCTTGGATCCAAGAGGAAGGTTAGAGACTGACTATGTTGGGCCAGAAAAAGACCATTTGGAGACAGAAATACTTGCCCTTGTGGGAAGGGTTTCTTGGGGGCAGGATTTCCAGGGACTCTCAGTTCCCACTCTGCAGTTAGCTGCCTGCATAGCTTAAATATAAGGCAACTCTACAGTAATTCGCTCTCCCCAAAAAATGTCCTGTGAGATTCAGGTTCCCAAAGGGAGGGCTGAGTCTGATGCCTCTCGCTCAGCTGTGATGGACACCTGCCCCCATCCTACTGGGTCGTGCAAATGCTAAGGTTCCTCTCTTGGGACATATTCCCCAAGATGCCAAAATCCACTGGCGTAGGTCTCTGGACCTTCTCTAATCATAAATTTGGTTTCATGTGTTGGCCACAATAAAGTGTGGGAGGGAGGGGGTCCAGAAAAAATGATAGATTTCTAGGAGGCTCTCTGACAAAGTTCAGGCCCCCAGACCCTGGTGAGGGAGCCTTGTAGTCCTTGCTGACAAAGCCACTTCACACCTAAGGGGAGCAAGACAGATGGGAAGAGACAGACAGAGGTTGCACTGCAGACTGTCTGTAGGCCATCTCTTAGTTCCATTTATTTTACTTTCTTCCGCTATTTCTTCTTCTTTCCTCCAGTGGAGAGCAGTCCTAGGGCAGTCTTAGATTAAGCTTTTTCCGGGAGGAAGGCAGAGTCCTCCTCTGCTCCAACATCAGACCCGTTTGAAGACACCTGAGGTCCCCAGATGCACTTGCTAAGGTCCCAGGAGAATGAGGGATAATTAGGAGGAATCTGGCATGACTAGGGATGGGTGCCAACGTTCTTGCCCACACCAGTGCTGTCTGCTGTTGACTGAATGTGCCAAGCACATCGATTTAAATCCAGTTCTCAAGTAGCCCTTCTTGGGCTTCCCTGGTGGCGCAGTGGTTGAGAGTCCGCCTGCCAATGCAGGGGACGCGGGATCGTGCCCCGATCCAGGAAGATCCCACATGCCGCGGAGCGGCTGGGCCTGTGAGCCATGGCCGCTGAGCCTGCGCGTCCGGAGCCTGTGCTCTGCAACGGGAGAGGCCACAACAGTGAGAGGCCCACGTACCACAAAAAAAAAAAAAAAAAGAAGCCCTTCTTGGCTTATCCACAAATTGCCTCCCATTCCTACTGTTCATCAGCATCTGCAAATTAGAGAACAAACTCTTGTTTGTCCAAATAGTTGCTAATCTACCTGCGCCCCACCCCAAAGCAGCTAAATGAGTATAAATGAGTCACTCATTTTAAAATGATTTAAGTTTATCAAATCCTATTTATCTCTTCTATATCCCAATTTGCTATAGAATTAGTGACTCCAAATGATAAGGTTTTAAGCTATAGTAACTTATCCCTTGAGTAGCAGCACCAGACTTGGCTATATTTTGGTGTTAATAACAACAGCAGCAGTAATGTTAATAATTACTAACATAGCTGAGTACTTTATATGTGCTGGGCATCACGCTCAGCACCTTACCTGTGTTACCTCATTTAATTCTCACAAAATCCCCAAAGGTAAATATTATTATCTTCATTTGCATTTAAGGAAACTAATGTTCAGAAAGTTTAAGTCAACTAACTGAGGTCAAATAGGTGGTACTGCAGAGACCCCCACTTAGGCCCCCACTAAGTTCCCTCAGTCCAGTGTTTCTCAGCGTGTGGCTCTTAAACCACTGAAATCAGAAAGATTCGGGGACTTAGTTAAACTTCAGATTCCTGGGCCCCTCTCAGACCCAGGTAATCAGAATCCCTTGGAGGGTGGCCTTGGACAATGTATTTGTAAACGCATTCCCCAAGAGACTCCTACACACACCAAATTTTGAGACTCACCATCATCTCTGACTTTTGAGATATTTGAAACACACTCTATGATCTCAATGGCCAAGGAGCTGGACATTGGGAAGGGTGTGGTTAACCCTAGGAGCAGAATTGGCCCTCCCCACCCCATGGAGCAGTGGAGAAGTTGGAGGCAGAAGACCTGTGTTTTAGTCCTTGTTTGAGCTTATGCTATTTGTTTAATCTCTCTTGGCCTCCATTTCCTTAGTTGTAAACCAAGAATGATACTTTTCTTTTCAAGGTGGTTGTGAGGATCGAAGGAGATAACGTATGTGAAAGTAAAATAACATTTAAATAGAAGAAAGTGCTCTACAAATGTATGTGATATTAATCACAGATTTGCCCAGAGTCTGGGGAGGTGACCAGGGTACTATGCACAGTGCTGGGCACTTTGTGTGGCTACGGAGAAGACGGAGGCAGCGGTGGACCCTCCCAAGGACTGCATATCTTGGGATCTATCTAACCTCCTTAGGAGAGGCTATTTCCTCTACAACTCACAGGAATTTACTCCCTGCAAGTCAAGGAGGCACACTTTCTGTTGGTACTGGGCCTCACTTACCAAGCTCTTTCACATGGGACTGAGGTGTGCTTTCTGCCTCAATTTCCCCTTTCTGGTCAGAGAAGGCAAAACATCTCCCCCTCCACGGCCACACCCTCTGTTGGCGCCATTTCCAGTAGCCAGAATTATTCAATGTTCTCTGTGTACCAGGATAATTATCACTTATTTAATCCTCACAAGAGTGCTATGAAGTTCCCACTTCAATGAGACCCATTTTATGGATGAGGGAACAGACTTAGGGAGTTTAAGTAATCTGCCCAAGCCAGTAAGTAGTAGGACTCCAGGACCCATGTTGTATACCACACTCCCAGGAAAGGATGTTAGGAGAAAGGTGTGTTAAGCTTTGAGCTGTTCTGCGGCCTCTGAAGGAACAGCCATATTTGAAAGCAACCTCTGTCTTTCCCTGTCCCTCTACAATGCGGCCTGAGTTATTCAATTAAGGAGGGAAATAATTGGCAGTGGAGAACGCCTCTAGCAGTGGTAATTACTTCCAGGGCCTTGTTGGAATAGTCAAGCTACATTTCAGCTTATGCTGTAAAACCTTAATTATAATATAAACAGCTGCCCTTCAGCCCTGTGGGGCAAGCTTCACCACCCCCTTCCTTCTCTGGCCTCAGCCCAGTGCCTCTCTCATGAGTGGTCAGGGAGGTCTAGGAGCAGAAAGGGGCTTTGGGGAGGAGGGGAACTAAAGTCCGCGTATGCTGTGGGGTTGGGGAGACTAAGCTACAGGGAGTCGCTGTCACGACCCCATCCCAAGTGAGGAAGCCAAAGGCAGCATCCCCATCTTGGTACCACTCACCCAGAGTCTCTCGGTGGGTAGAAGACCCCAGAAGTTAGCAGCCAGCATAGTGCCATTTGGCTTGGATAGGGTTTAGCAGGGTATAGTGTCATTTTAGGGTGAAAGCTCTTCTCATTTACTTCTCTGTAAGGAAGAAGAGAGTCTTCCCTTCTAGATTCAGACTCCATGGCCATGCATGGGGCCCTATGGAGTGCCCAGCTCTCTCTAGGTTCTGTGCTGGCATGGTCATAAGTGATTCCTCATTTAAACTTCACAGCACTGTATACATGAGGAATTAACATCCCCATTTGGCTGTTGAGGAAAATGAGCTTTTGAATTTAATCAGAGATAAGGCTTGAAATGCAAATAACCCTGTGTGAGACAAGTTCAGGTAGGTGGATGGAAATTAGATATTTTTGTTCACGTAGGATGCGTACGTCACCACCAGGCACTGAGAGGGCCCGGGAGCAGGGTGCTGATGAGGGGAAGAGGACACAGAAACAAGAGAGGCTGAAGACACTACTTTGCTGAGCTCACAGATTTGCCCATGACTGGCCCTGGTGCCCCACAAGGAGACGATTGGGTTTAGAACCCAGACTGAAAGGATCAGGAGTGAGCCAGTGTGGTGAGGTAGGGTAATCTGATGGCCTGGGCTCCCTCGTCAGTCTTTGTGGGCAAGATGGAAAGTGTGAGCTTCTCAGTGGTCTTCAGAGTAGAGTGAGCAAGATAATCTCCTGAAGAACGTGGATAATTATTCAAACTTCTATATTTTAGCAATTCTTCTTTTTTTTTTTTTTTTTGCAGTACGCAGGCCTCTCACTGTTGTGGCCTCTCCCATTGCGGAGCACAGGCTCCGGACGCGCAGGCTCAGCGGCCATGGCTCACGGGCCCAGCCGCTCCGCGGCATGTGGGATCTTCCCGGACCGGGGTAGGAACCCGTGTCCCCTGCATCGGCAGGCGGACTCTCAACCACTGCGCCGCCAAGGAAGCCCCTCAATTCTTCTTTTTAATTTCTGATTTCCATGTGTTTTATAATGGATATATGTATAATATGACATTTATCTAATTTATACACAAATAAGTATATTTACAGGATGCATGCTTCCAAGTTCAATAATATTTTACAACTTGGGGTGTATGATCAAAAAGTTTAAAGTCTACTGGGCTAGATGCTAACATGCTTACTTGGATTTCTAGCTTTAAAAAACCAATGCTCAAGGGGTAATTGCTCATTTACTTTGCTGATGGCTTGGAGTGGCAATAATTATTACTCATGGAATATCTATGGCTTTGCTCCCTCATTTAACCCTGCAGAAGCAAGGTAAAGTGGTGTCCAGAGCATGAACGCTGGAGCTGGACTACTTGGATTCAAATCCCTGCTCAATTGTCTGTTGGCTGTGTGACTTGGGGTAAGTTACTCAGCCTTTCTGTGCCTCAGGGTCTTTATCTGTTGGATGGGAGCTCACAGATTCTAGTCTACATCATAGGGTAGCTATAAAGATTAGATGAGTTAATGCATGTAAAGAGCTTCTAACAGTGCTTGACCTAGAATAGCTATTCATATACGTTAAGTCAGCAAGGTGGGATAAGGAAAGAGAAGGAAATGAGGATTCATGGAGGTGAGTGGAGGAGCTGGCATTCCAGCTCAGGTCTGGCGGATTCCAAAGCAGTTGTATTGGGACCCACAATGGAAAATATTCTAAGTCCTTACCAACAAACAGATCAGAAGATATATCTGCTTCTGCTTCTAAGATTCTGTGATTGTCATCCTCCTCTCTGCACCTGCCCTTGCCATGTCCCCGGCCAGCACAGAGGAAGGACAACAGTGCATCTCCCTCTAGTTGGAAGTAGCCCCGCAAGTTGGGACTCACTGCCATCAACCCCTACGGGTGTGCTACTCCAACTCCCTATGGCCCTCCAGAACTCCCCCAAATTCCTCATGGTGTCTTTGCTCCAAGGACCGATTCTAGAGCCTTCTGGAATGCAAATCAGACAAGCAGGAGTATTTCAGAAAGGAAGATGCTGCAAAGGACTCCAGCAGCAAAGGGTGCGCTTCCACTGGGCACACTGGGAAAGATGTCTGGGCAGAAGGACCTGGGCTGGACCTCACAGCCGTGCCTCTTCCCTCTGGGGGTCCTGACAGCCCTTGAGAATGACACCCACGTGTTCAAATTCTGTACAAAATCTAGGAGCAATGTATCATTGCTCTAGAGACCTTGAACCCTTTTGGAAGGTTATATCAACTTAATAGGCATCTCAGATTGCTCTAACCCCAGCCTTTTCCCTGACAGCAGCTGCTGGGTGAGTCTGAGGTTCATCCCATCTGTAAAGAGTTTCAGATCCAAAGCTTCGAGGTAGAGGGAGTAGGAAACAGTGGTGGGCTGGAGCATTCTTCGCTATAGACTCCTAGAAGCAAACTTGCTGGTCGTGAGCCAACTCAGGCACAGCCCTAGACACTGGCCTCCTGCTTCCCTGCTTCCAGAACCATCTATGGCTCTATCTCCCCATTAACACCACAGAACAGATTCCCTGCCTGCCTGCCTCAGAAGGACATAGCCTTTGGGGATTTTCTAAGGGTTTTTAGTATAAACAGCAGTCAGAAGCTAACAGTAAGTAAAATTTCCAGAAATAAAGAGAAACTTGCAATGTTTCAGGACACTTTAAATGAGGCACTTGAAATAAGAGGCTTGCATTACGATCTAAATTAAAGTCCTTCAGTGGCTTTTTGTATTTTTTCTTAAATGTTAACCTGAGTACAACTTTATCTTCTCCATTCACTTCCAAGAAGTCCTTCTATAATGAAGAGTTGAAGGCTGAAGCGGACGCTTTCTGAACGTGGGACAGGCTTGCCGGCTCCATCTGGTCAGTTTTCTCTTGGTGGATGACGGGACAAGGGAAGCTTCTCTCAAGAGACAATTACAATAGTGTTTTAAGAAATCCTCAGCCAGTAGAAAGTTGCTTACAGACGTATAAGCCTTCTCTCTGTGTCAGTTTCTTAACCTCCTAATCTCAACTGTCCAATTACGAGTTTACAGGCCTTTGGGGATGGCTGTCTTAAGTACATTGAGAGGAATCGTTATATTCTGTGTGAGCTAAAATACACAAGGCTGGTAGTAGGAAAAGGAGCCACCTATTAGATCTTTCATAAAACCCGTCCCTAAAGTAGAAAGAATAGTTCCCTCAAGACTTGCCCTATGGACCCCCTCTCACAGACTGGTTCATATTTACAAACCAATTTGTCTAGAAATAAATCTCTTTAACACACTCAACTAACTCCAAGAGGCGTGTCCCATGGGAAACAATCTTCTTAAATGAACTGTCTCAAGAAAGGTTTTAGCAGCAACATTGTCAGTCCTGGAAATTTTACCTTCAGAGAAAAAGATATATATATATCAGGGATAGACTGCTTGGAGACATAGAATATGCAGAGTTTAAAAACTGCCAAATTGAATTCAGATGCTTAAAAAAAATCATTGTATATCTGGTTATGGAGTTGGCAGTGGAAGAAACAGATTTCTTGTACAAGCCTGAAGCTCAGTAATGGTTCATTTGACCTGAGCTAATCTGGTAATCTGGACAGGTTGGGTTTATTGTCCATCACAATTTCCTCCCATCCAGCCAGAAAACTGGGGCTGCAATCTTGAGATTTTCTTCTCTCCCTCCCTCCCTGCCTCCATTTGCACTTCCTTCCTTCCTTCTTTCCTTCCTTCCTTTTTCTTTCTTTCTTTCTTTTTCTTTCTTTCTTTCTTTTTTCTTTCTTTCTTCTTTCTTTCTTTCTTTCTTTCTTCCTTCCTTCCTTCCTTCCTTCCTTTCTTTCTTTCTTTCTTTCTTTCTTTCTTTCTTTCTTTCTTTCTTTCTTTCTTTCTTTCTTTCTTTCTTTCTTTCTTTCTTTCTTTCTTTCTTTCTTTCTTTCTTTCTTTCTTTCTTTCTTTCTCTTCTAGGGTAAAAAAGAGTACCCCACAAAAGTTAAAATGAAGTTTTAGGAGATGACAGCTTTCTTGATTTTGGTTTTTTGTTTCTTGGGAGGGAGCTTGTACACTCTCACCTCAAAAATGGAGATTTTTTTAATTACATATTTTTATTGAGATATAACTAACATACAATAAAGCTATCTAATTTACAAAGTTGTTTCGAGTCATAAGTTAAATAAGATTAAATCAAAAAAACCATGCAAGGGGGACCTTCAAGATGGCGGAAGAGTAAGACATGGAGATCACCTTCCTCCCCACAAATACATCAGAAATACATCTATCTACATGTGGAACAACTCCTACAGAACACCTACTGAATGCTGGCAGAAGACCTCAGACTTCCCAAAAGGCAAGAAACTCCCCACGTACCTGGGTAGGGCAAAAGAAAAAAGAAAAAACAGAGACAAAAGAATAGGGATGGGATCTGCACCTCAGGGAGGGAGCTGTGAAGGAGGAAAAGTTTCCACACACTAGGAAGCCCTTTCACTGGCGGAGACAGGGGTGGAGGAGGGGAAGCTTCGGAGCCATGAAGGAGAGCGCAGCAACGGGACGCAGAGGACAAAGAGGAGAGATTTCTGCACAGAGGATCAGTGCTGACCAGCACTCACCAGCCTGAGAGGCTTGTCTGCTCACCTGCCAGGGTGGGCGGGGGATGGGAGCTGAGGCTCCGGGTTTGGAGGTCAGATCCCAGAGAGAGAACTGGGGTTGGCTGCGTGAACACAGGCTGAAAGGGGCTGGTGCACCAGAGCTAGCCGGGAGGGAGTCTGGGAAAAAGTCTGGAACTGCCTAAGAGGCAAGAGACAATTGTTTTGGGGTGCACGAGGAGAGGGGATTCAGAGCATCGCCTAAATGAGCTCCAGAGACAGGGGCGAGCCGCGGCTATCAATGTGGACACCAGAGACAGGCATGAGATGCTAAGGCTGCTGCTGCTGCCACCAAGAAGCCTGTGTGCAAGCACAGGTCACTCTCCACACCTCCCCTCCCGGGAGCCTGTGCAGCCCGCCACTGCCAGTGCCCCGTGATCCAGGGACAACTTCCCTGGGAGAACACATGGTGCACCTCAGGCTGTTGCAACGTCACACCAGCCTCTGCCACCGCAACTCTCCCCACATGCTGTAACCCTCCCTCCCCCAGGCCTGAGTGAGCCAGAGCCCCCGAATCAGCTGCTCCTCAGCTGCTCCTTTAACCCTGTCCTGTCTGGACGGGGAACAGACGCTCTCAGGTGACCTACACACAGAAGCGGGGCCATATCCAAAGTTGAACCCCAGGAGCTGTGCAAACAAAGAAGAGAAAGGGAAAATTTTCCCAGCAGCCTCAGGAGCAGCAGATTAAATCTCCACAATCAGCTTGATGTACCCTGTGTCTGTGGAATACCTGAATAGACAACGAATCATCCCAAAATTGAGGCAGTGGACTATGGGAGCAAATGTAGACTTTCTGCATCTAATTTGTTTCTGGTTTTATGTTTATCTTAATTTAGTATATTTAGAGCTTATTATCATTGTTAGATTTGTTTATTGATTTGGTTGTTCTCTTCCTTTTTTTTCCTTCTAAATATAATGTTTTCCTTTTTCTCTTTCTGTGAGTGGGTATGTATATGCTTCTTTGTGTGATTTTGTCTGTACAGCCTTGCTTTTGCCATTTGTCCTAGGGTTCTGACTGTCTTTTCTTTTGTTTTGTTTTGGTTTTGTTTTTAGTATAGTTTTTAGCACTTTTTATCCCTGGTAGATTTGGGGTTTTTTTGTTTGTTTGTTTTTTTGGTTTGGTTGCTCTCTTCTTTCTTTCTTTTTTTTTAAATTACTATTTTATTTTTTTGTTTTTAATAGTATTTTTAATAGCTTTATTTTATTTTATTTGTCATTTCTTTCTTTCTTTCTCTTTTTTTCTCCCTTTGCTTCTGAGCCATGTGGCTGACAGGGTCTTAGTGCTCTGGCCTTGTGTCAGGCCTGAGCCTCTGATGTGGGAGAGCTGAGTTCAGGACATTGGTCCACCAGAGACCTCCCGGCTCCACATAATATCAACCAGCAAAACTTCTCCCAGAGATCTTCAACTCAACACTAAGACCCAGCTCCACTCAATAACCAACAAGCTACACAGCTGGACACCCTATGCCAAACAACTAGCAAGACAGGATCACAACTCCACCCACTAGCAGAGAGGCTGCCTAAAATCATAATAAGTTCACAGACACCCCAAAACACACCATCGGACGCAGTCCTGCCCACCATAAAGGCAAGATGCAGCCTCATCCACCAGAGCACAGGCACTGGTCCCCTCCATCAGGAAGACTACAGAACCCACTGAACCAACCTTACCCACTGGGGGAAGACACCAAAAATAACGGGAACTACGAACATGCAGCCGGCGAAAAGAAGACCCCAAACACAGTAAGTTAAGCAAAAGGAGAAGACAGAGAAATACACATCAGATGAAGGAGCAAGGTAAAAACCTACCAGACCTAACAAATGAAGAGGAAATAGGCAGTCTACCTGAAAAATAATTCAGAGTAATGATAGTAAAGATGATCCAAAATCTTGGAAATAGAATGGAGAAAATACAAGAAATGTTTAACAAGGACCTAGAAGAACTAAAGAGCAAACAAACAATGATGAACAACACAATAAATGAAATTAAAAATTCTCTAGAAGGAATCAATAGCAGAATAACTGAGGTAGAAGAATGGATAAGTGACCTGGAAGATAAAATAGTGGAAATAACTACCACAGAGCAGAATAAAGAAAAAAGAATGAAAAGAATTGAGGACAGTCTCAGAGACCTCTGGGACAACATTAAACATACCAACATTCGAATTATAGGGGTCCCAGAAGACAAAGAGAAAAAGAAAGGGATGGAGAAAATATTTGAAGAGATTATAGTTGAAAACTTCCCTAATATGGGAAAGGAAATAATCAAGTCCAAGAAGCACAGAGAGTCCCACACAGGATAAATCCAAGGAGAACACACCAAGACACATATTAATCAAACTATCAAAAATTAAATACAAAGAAAAAATATTAAAAGCAGCAAGGGAAAAACAACAAATAACATACAAGGGAATCCCCATAAGGTTAATAGCTGATCTTTCAGCAGAATGTCTGAAAGCCAGAAGGGAGTGGCAGGACATATTTAAAGTGATGAAAGGGAAAACCTACAACCACGATTACTCTACCCAGCAAACATCTCATTCAAATTTGACAGAGAAATTAAAACCTTTACAGACAAACAAAAGTTAAGAGAATTCAGCACCACAAAACCAGCACTACAACAAATGCTGAAGGAACTTCTCTAGGAGGAAACACAAGAGAAGGAAAAGGCCTACAAATACAAACCCAGAACAATTAAGAAAATGGTAATAGGAACATACATATTGATAATTACCTTAAGTGTAAATGGATTAAATGCTCCAACCAAAAGCCATAGACTGGCTGAATGGATACAAAAATAAGACCTATATACATGCTGTCTACAAGAGACCCACTTCAGACCTAGGGACACATACAGACCGAAAGTGAAGAGATGGAAAAAGATATTCCATGCCAATGGAAATCAAAAGAAAGCTGGAGTAGCAATTCTCGTATCAGACAAAATAGACTTTAATATAAAGACAATTACAAGAGACAAAGAAGGACACTACATAATAATCAAGGGATCAATCCAAGAAGAAGTTATAACAATTGTAAATATGTATGCACCCAACATAGTAGCACCTCAATACATAAAGCAAATGCTAACAACCATAAAAGGAGAAATCAGCAGTAACACAATCATAGTATGGGACTTTAACAACCCACTTTCACCAATGAACAGATCATCCAAAAAGAAAATACATAAGGAAACACAAGCTTTAAATGACACCTGAAACAAGATATTACATCCAAAAACAACAAAATACACTTCTCAAGTGCTCATGGAACATTCTTCAGGATAGATCATATCTTGGATCACAAATCAATCCTTGGTAAATTTAAGAAAATTGAAATCACATCAAGTATCTTTTCCCATCACAGTGCTATGAGACTAGATATCAATTACAGGCAAAAAGCTGTAAAAAACAAAATACATGAAGGCTAAACAGTGTACTACTAAATAATCAAGATATCATAAAGAAATCCAAGAAGAAATAAAAAGATACATAGAAACAAATGACAACTAAAACACAACAACCCAAAACCTATACAATGCAGCAAAAGCAGTTCTAAGAGGGAAGTTTATAGCAATTCAATCTCACCTCAAGAAACAAGGAAAATCTCAAATAAACAGTCTAACCCTACACCTAAAGAAACTAGAGAAAGAAGAACAAAGAAAACCTAAACTCAGTAGAAGGAAAGAAATCACAAAGATCATAGCAGAAATAAATGAAATAGAAATGAAGAAAACAGTAGCAGAGATCAATAGAACTAAAAGCTGGTTCTTTGAGAAGATAAACAAAATTGATAAACCATTAGCCAGACTCATAAAGAAAAAAAGGGAGAAGACTCAGATCATCAGAATTAGAAATGAGAAAGGAGAAGTAACAGCTGACACTGCAGAAATACAAAAGATCATGAGAGATTACTACAAGCAACTATATGCCAGTAAAATGGACAACCTGGAAGAAATGGACAAATTCTTAGAAAAGCACAACCTTCCAAGACTCAACCAGGAAGGAATAGAAAATATAAACAGACCAATCAAAACACTGAAATTGAAATTGTAATTAAAAATCTTCCAACAAACAAAAGCCCAGGACAAGATGGCTTCACAGGCGAACTCTATCAAATATTTAGAGAACAGCTAACACCTATCTTTCTCAAACTCTTCCAAAATATAGCAGAGGGAGGAACACTCCCAAACTCCTTCTACGAGGCCACCATCACCCTGATACCAAAACCAGACAAAGATGTCACAAAGAAAGAAAACTACAGGCCAATATCACTGAGGAATATGAATGCAAAAATGCTCAATAAAATACTAGCAAACAGGGCTTCCCTGGTGGTGCAGTGGTTGAGAGTCCACCTGCCGATGCAGGGGACACAGGTTCCTGCCCCAGTCCGGGAAGATCCCACATACTGCGGAGCGGCTAGGCCAGTGAGGCATGGCCACTGAGCCTGCGCGTCCAGAGCCTGTGCTCCGCAACGGGAGAGACCACAACAGTGAGAGGCCCATGTACCACAAAAAAAAAAAAAAAAAAAAAAAAAATATTAGCAAACAGAATCCAACACCACATTAAAAGGATCATACACCATGATAAAGTGGGGTTTATCCCAGAAATGCAAGGATTCTTCAATATACGCAAATCAATCAATGTGATAAACCATATTAACAAATTGAAGGAGAAAATCCATATGATCATGTCAATAGACACAGAAAAAGCTTTTGACAAAATTCAGCACCCATTTATGATAAAAACCCTCCAGAAAGTAGGCATAGAGGGAAATTGCCTCAACATAATAAAGGTCATATATGACAAACCCACAACCAACATTGTTCTCAATGGTGAAAAACTGAAACCATTTCCACTAAGATCAGGAACAAGACAAGGTTGCCCACTCTCACCACTATTATTCAACATAGTTTTGGAAGTTTTAGCCACAGCAATCAGAGAGGAAAAAGAAATAAAAAGAATCAAAATGGAAAAGAAGAAGTATAACTGTCACTGTCTGCAGATGACATGATACTCTACATAGAGAATCCTAAAGATGCTAGCAGAAAACTACTAGAGCTAATCAATGAATTTGGTAGAGTAGCAGGATACAAAATTAATGCACAGAAATCTCTTGCATTCCTATAAACTAATGATGAAATATCTGAAAGAGAAATTAAGGAAACACTTCCACTTACCATTGCAACAAAAAGAATAAAATGCTTAGGATTAAACCTATCTAAGGAGCCAAAACACGTGTATGCAGAAAACTATAAGACATTGAGGAAAGAAATTAAAGATGATACAAACAGATGGAGAGATATACCATATTCTTGGATTGGAAAAATCAAATTGTGAAAATGACTATACTACCCAAAGCAATCTACAGATTCAATGCAATCCCTATCAAACTACCAATGGTATTTTTCACAGAACTAGAACAAAAAATTTCACCATTTGTATGGAAACACAAAAGACACCGAATAGCCAAAGCAATCTTGAGAAAGAAAAACGGAGCTGGAGGAATCAGGCTCCCTGACTTCAGACTCTACTACAAAGCTACAGTAATCAATACAGTATGGTACTGGCACAAAAACAGAAATACAAATCAATGGAACAGGTTAGAAAGCCCAGAGATAAACCCATGCACATATGGTCACCTTATTTTTGATAAATGGGGCAAGAATATACAATGGAGAAAAGATAGCCTCTTCAGTAAGTGGTGCTAGGAAAACTGGACAGCTACATGTAAAAGAATGAAGTTAGAACACTCCCTAACACCACACACAAAAATAAACTCAAAATGGATTAAAGACCTAAATGTAAGGCCAGAAACTATCAAACTCTTAGAGGAAAACATAAGCAGAACACTCTATGACATAAGTCACAGCAAGAGCCTTTTTGACCCACCTCCTAGAGAAATGGAAATAAAAATAAACAAATGAGAACTAATGAAACTTAAAAGCTTTTGCACATCAAAGGAAACCATAACCAAGATGCAAAGGCAACCCTCAGAATGGGAGCAAATATTTTCAAATGAAGCAACTGACAAAGGATTAATCTCCAAAATTTATAAGCAGCTCATGCAGCTCAATATCAAAAAACAAACAACCCAATCCAAAAATGGATAGAAATCCTAAATAGACATTTGTCCAATGAAGATATACAGATTGCCAACAAACAGAAGAAAGGATGCTCAACATCACTAATCATTAGAGAAATGCAAATCAAAACTACAATGGGGTATCTCCTCACACTGGTCAGAATGGCCATCATCCAAAAATCTACAAACAAGAAATGCTGGAGAGAGTGTGGAGAAAAGGGAACCCTCTTGCACTGTTGGTGGGAATGTAAATTGATACAGCCACTATGGAGAACAGTATGGAGGTCCCTTAAAAAACTAAAAATAGAACTCCATACAACACAGCAATCCCGCTACTGGGCATATACCCTGAAAAACCCATAATTCTAAGAGTCATGTACAACAATGTTCATTGCAGTTCTATTTACAATAGCCAGGACTTGGATGCAACCTAAATGTCTGTCAACAGATGAATGGATAAAGAAGATGTGGCACATATATACAATGGAATGTTACTTAGCCATAAAAAGAAACAAAATTGAGTTATTTGTAGTGAGGTGGGTGGACCTAGAGACTGTCATACAAAGTGAAGTAAGTCAGAAAGAGAAAAACAAATACCATATGCTAACACATATACATGGAATCTAAAACAAAAGAAAAAGAAATGGTTCTGAAGAACCTGCGGGCAGGACCGGAATAAGGACACTGACGTAGAGAATGGACTTGAGGACTCGGGGAGGGGGAAGGGTAAGCTGGGATGAAGTGAGAGAGTGGCATGGACATATATACACTACCAAATGTAAAATAGATAGCTAGTGGGAAGCAGCCGCATGGCACAAGGAGATCAGCTCGGTGCTTTGTGACCACCTAGAGGGGTGGGATAGGGAGGGTAGGAGGGAGACACAAGAGGGAGGGGATATGGGATATATGTATATGTATAGCTGATTCATTTTGTTATAAAGCAGAAACTAACACACTATTATAAAGCAATTATACTTCAATAAAGATGTTAAAAAATTAAATTAAATTAAATTATTTAAAAGATTAAAAAAAAACCCCAAAAGCATGTGAAAGTCCCCATACAATGTTCAAATGTTGATTGGATTATAAATATGACGTAACCACTGATGCCACTTTTTTATTTAAAAACCTTCACTGGCTCCTAATTTCCTACAGAACAATTTAAAATCTAAAGCTAAAACTTTAAGGTGATTAATAATTCAACCCCACTTTCCTTTCTAGTGTTATCTGCTACTACCATCTCTTATACACACCATTTGACAGACAAAAGTAGACGACAGGAAACTTTCCTGTCTCTCAGATTCGTCATGATGCCCCATGTCCACCTATCAAGGCCTTGCCCATCCTTCGAAGTCGGAAGCCATCTCTTCCATGGAGGTCTCCTGATCACTCCAGCTGGTATTTATTTCCTTTATTTCCTTTCCTATGGCCTATCTCATTATGCTGTATTGCTTCTAAGGAATTTGCCACATTCTGTTTTGTATTAACTACTGATCATGACTAGCTCCCTTTTTTCATATAATTTTGATAAACATTCATTGAGCATCTCTAATACGTGAACAGAGAGCAAGGCATGGGGAGGGGCTGGGCAGAGGTACAGAGATGAGTGACATGGTGTTTGATCTGGAAGAGCTCAGGATCTGATGGGGAGTCTTGAGGTGGCAAGCCCCACCGTGCACGATGCTGTATCTCCAGCGGTGTCTACAATTTCCGTGCACGCTGGCGGCTATATTATAGATGCTAATAAACTCAAAGAATGTTGGAGGTGAAAAAGATCGGAGTGTTAAATGTCATTGCGTCATCTAGCATAAGAGAAAATTAAGGCTTGAACAGTTTAAATAACGTGGCCAAGATCACCAGCGACTCCAGAGTTATAAAAAGAGTGCTGGAAGTAACCACAAAACAAACTGGGAAGAGTCCAGCTGGGAAGATCGGGCATGGGGACTGGTTTTTGTTTGTTTGTTTGTTTCTCTAAAATCCAGAGCTTCTCTTGGTCCCAAGAAGTCCATTTTTGCCTATGGAAATAAACACCATTTCTTATGAGGGGCCACTTTCTGGCCTCAGTAGAACCTGGATTTGGATTCTACAACAGCCCCTTACTGGATGGATCCCTTGAGATGAGACACTTAATGACCTCTAGGCTTCATTCTCCTCATCTGTAAAATGAGGATGGTACTATTTATTTCACGGATCATAATGAAGATTACATTCATACATGAACTGGGTTAATAGACAAAAAGAAAATGAGTCCAACCCCTGTCCCCTGGGAAGTGTTGGTAGCGGAGGTGATGGAGGTGGGAATAAATGTTATGATTCAAACCCACCTGCAAGTTAGAATGAACTTTCTGCTAATGGTGCTTGTGTCCCGAAGACGCCTTCTGTTAATTTGGTTCCTTCATAATTTGGGAGGTGTCTTCCCTTTTAGCTTCTGGGCTTCCTGATTCCATACTTATCACCCAACCCCTTGTAGCATTTTGGTAAGTCAGGAAGAATTTCATTTCATCGTGTTTTTCTGGGTCTCCTTTTTCCTATTCAAGCCAGTTCTGTGTCTTCAAACCCGGTGACCCCCTGCAGGGTGAAGCATGCAGTGAGGAACAGGGGCTATGCTCTTATAATATGAGTAATTTTGACACTTCTCTCCCCATTCTATCGAATGTGTCTTTTTCTACATGCTCCTGGTGTCCCCAGGAGCTAGTTCTTCTCCCTGGATTACTGACCACATCTTCTTACTGATTCCTTGAGATCAGCTTCCACTATTGTTTTGCTAGTTCAGACTTCCTCCTTCTCAGGCATGCTTCACACTCATTCTGTGCCTCAGTTAACTGCTCCAGGAAGCAACCTGCCATCTTCCAAGTTATCTTGAACATTAAGCAGCCAGGCCCCCCAAGGTCTCTCAGCTTCAATGATAAGAAACCAAATGGTGAGGGTAGAGGATGGAAGGGTTGGTATTCATGGCAGAGGGGAGAGAGGCTGGCTGTGGTATATTTACACCCTTCTCACACCAATCCTCATAATGCAACTATATTCCACATAAGCTAGCAGCTAAAATTCAAAACTGCTCTCAACTCCACTTTTACTAAGGGAGATGAAAATGCAAGGGAACACACTGATAATCAGAATGGGTTAATAAAAAATTACTTCTAGAGAATGTATTAGGATGACCATGGATTCAGACCCATCTTATTCATCCTTTCTACGTATAGCATTAACCATCAAAAAATAAAAAACACAAGAGGTTATAGTGCAATGAGTATACTTTTGACATTGAAATTATTGTACTTATCTCTAATTCCTTGAAAACCAGTTATTTGTGAAAGCATATATGGTAAACTTTGGCCAACTAGAATATTCAGTTAACCAGAACACTTGCATACTTTGAGGCTGTAAGAGTTTATTGATAATCTACTCTATGCAAGCTCTTTGTTAGACATTCTGGAGTAGCCATTCTTAACTTATTTCTGCAGAATTCTGAGAGGTTTATGAATGGACTTCAGGAGTGTGTGAACTCACACACACAAAAGTTTGTGTGCAAAATTTTGTATCTGTATATTTATGTTCATTTTCCCACAAGAAAAGAGACCCCATATCTTTCATCAGCACCATTGTTAGTTGTAAGTAGACTTTACGTCAAGACATGGGATAAATAGGTATTTTCTCCATGGTATGTGCTTGGCAAAGGATGCTTTAGTGCAAGAATGTCACAGATTAAAAAAACAAAAAGTTACCATGCCTTCGCTAAATTTCTCTCAGACAATAGTTAATCCAAGGGTAGATTTCTGGTTCCAACAAAATCACTCCAAAAGCGATTCTGTTCTTGCTGTTTTTGTTTTGTTTTATTTTGTTTAAGGGGAACCTCGTTCAGACCCTGGAATGGTAAAGCAGCCGTACTCCCTTCCCCCACCCCTTGCCATGAAAGCTCGTTTTCTCATTTCTTTCCTTCACTGCCTTAATTTTTTCCTTCCTACTCTTTCTCTTGTATGCTCCAAATTTTTCACCCTGCCTGTTCCCTGTCTTTGCTTCTCTCGTTCCCTCTCAGTTCCTTTCCTCTGCCCTTGGCTGCAAACCGGCTCTGTAACTCACAACAGAGCAGCTGTCGTTGGCTGGGAGAACCAGGCTCCTTGGTTTTAGACAGCCTCAGAACAAGGCAACGACTTTGGTCTCTGGACTCCTCAATAGACCAAACAACAAAGCCGTGGTGAAAGAAGGTGTCTTCTAAGAAGTTCACATTACGGCCCGTAGTAAAAGAAAATGGTGATATTGTTACAGCCACCAGTTTCTTCCCATTGTCTTCCTTGTCAAAAACATGCCCCCGCCAAAGGGATGGGATGCGTTTCAGTACAATTTGAGAATGTTCAGTAACCCAATATTATCTTCATTTCCCTCCTTGTTTCATGTTACTTTCTGATCCTTGAGTTCTCCCAAGTTCACAGCGGTCCATGACATTACGGTGACTCGCTAACTTTCCCATTATACTTACAGTCAATGGAAGAACAATAGATTGTGTTATTCTGTATTTCGCTTCCCTGTCGCTCAGTGTTTTATCTCCGTTGATACCCCGGTACCAGACACAGAAACCAAAGTAGGTTGTCTTGTCTTCAGCGAATCTTGAATGCCTTTTGTTCAGAGAGGCGTTTTGTATTCATCAGTCAACTGAGGACTCATCCTGAAGAAGGCCTCAGTCAGCACAGCCCCAAATGAGAAAGGGATACTCAGGCTGTGAAATATTCATACCAAAAGGGACCTCAGTCATGTTCACCTTTTGGCCCCCTGAGCCCGAAAGGATCACTAACAGTAACCTGTAAATCTTGTAGGACGTGAACATTTCCTGGATGAGATAACCTGCCATGCCTCATATCCACGTTTGATATTAAACTTATTCACACAGGTCCATTTATCTTCCTACTCTATCTGCCAGCACAGCTGTGTCAAACAGTTTTAATAAAAGTCCAAAGGTGAGATTATAGTGATCAAAATTTAACCTGATTTCTTCCCCCTCTTCTTAGAAAGAAAGATAGCCTTTCCCCCCTCCCATACACTGCCTCTTTAAATGCCTCTCTCGTGGTGCTTAGAGACAGTAGTGAGGCCAAATTAAATGGCATGTTGTTTATGTTTCTGAAGAATAAAATCTTACCAGATCAATAAACTCATGTCTAAACAGAGAGTAACTGAAGAATATAATGGCTGTTAATTGAATGCAATCAGCTGATGACTATTAGGTGTCAAATTCAACCAGAAATTAGTCCACAGAATTCACAGCAATGCAGAGAAAGAGGAAAAAGGTTGCCGGGGTTGGGGGGAGACAATATGACATAAAATACCACATTCCATGAGAATTACTCTCCCAGAGTTCCTGATAAAATAAGAACTCGGTACTTCACTGGTGGTGCAGTGGTTAAGACTTTGCCTTCCAATGCAGGGGTGTGTGGATTCAATCCCTGATGGGAGAGCTAAGAACCCACATGCCTCGTGGCCAAAAAACCAAAACATAAAAAACAGAAGCAATATTGTAACAAGTTCAATAAAGACTTAAAAAAAAAAGTGAGAACTCAGCAGTCAAGATTCCAGGGAAGTTCTGTTTTTATGTAGATCTAGATATCAATGGCAAGGAGGACCTACTTATAGTAAAGAATGTAGGTGGGCATCAACAAGGAAAAAAAAAGTTAATGAATGAACCCCAGGCTCATCCCAGCTAAGTTATACCTACTTTATTAGTGCCTATTATGTCAGACACTGCACTAGGAGTTTTCCATGCAAACATAAGAAGGTTAAAAGGAAGGCCAAGAAACTTATCCACAGAATTAACTTTATTGCGCTCTTTGTCTACTGATTCTGTCTATAGTCTGAACATCCAAAGTAGAGTCTGGCCAAGTCTATATTCCATGAGAGAATTCTTTAAGAAAGGGTTTGTTACAATAATAAAAAGTTGTGGAGAAAAGGGAACCCTCCTACACTGTTGGTGGGAATGTAAATTGGTGCAGCCACTATGGAAAACAGTATGAAGATTCCTTAAAATGGTTCCTGGGCATATATCCAGATAAAACTCTAATTTGAAAAGATACATGTACCCCAGTGCTCATAGCAACACCATTTACAATAGCCAAGGAACCTAAATGCCCATAGACAGATGAATGGATAAAGAAGATGTGATATATATAGAGAGATATAGATATACAATGGAATATTACTCAGCCATAAAAAAGAATGAAATACTGCCATTTGCAGGAACATGGGTGGACCCAGAGATTATCATACTAAGTGAGGTAAGACAGACAAAGAAAGACAAATATCGTATGATATCACTTATATATGGAATCTAAAACATGATACAAACGAACTTATTTACAAAATAGCAACAGGCTCACAGACTTAGAAAACAAACCTATGGTTACCAAAGGAGAAGGGGGGGAGGGATAAATTAAGAGTTTGGGATTAACAGGTATACACTACTATATATAAAATAGATAAACAACTAGGATTTACTGTATAGCACAGGGAACTATATTCAGTATCTTATAATAAACTATAATGAAAAAGAATCTGAAGAAGAATATATATATATAGCTGAATCACTTTGCTATACACCTGAAACTAACACAACATTGTAAATCAACTCTACCCAATTTAAAAAAACAAAGCATTTGTTACAATTTCCCAATGCCTTTGGAAATGAGAAGAGTCTAGATGAAGAAGGGCAAAGAGAATCCAACTTAATGTCCTGGAAAAATCCTAGTTGCTGCCTTTAACACTAGTATAAAGAGTTGCACCTAACAGATGTCTAATGGTACTCCCTAAACACAAAAATCTATGCCATAAAAATGAGATACAGATCTGCCAGCCAGGAAGGTGCGTGTCCACATTCTCCCTGATAGCGAAAGGTGTATCTCTACAAAGGAGGTCAAGTTCATTTTCTATGATCCATCTATTGGAGGTCTTACTGGTACAGAAAATCTTAAGCAGTAACCAGTCTAAAAATCATTTATGTTTAGCTTTACAAAGCAGCAATAGCAGATTGGATTTCTGAGCACCCCTTTTCTGAGTTCATTGGATTTGCTTTTTCCAGTAGGAGATGACTTAAAAATACTTACAGTGGCAGCCGTTAAATTCATTTGGTGGTTCTTTGCCCCGTGGCTGGTGTACTCAATTCCATTAGAGCCATCCCCACTACAGTTGGTACACAGCTCATCTTTCCCAATCATTTGCTTTTATATATTTCTTAGAATGTGTTAGAGAGGCATAACTCCTTCTTTATAGTTTAAGAATCATCACAGGTGGAAACAGTGTCTTTACTTATTCTGAATTCAAATTCCCAGTTTGTGGCATGGTGCCAACTGATAAAATAACTGGGGCTGCCAATATCACAAAAGAGGTTGAACACAAGTAGCGTATTCATACATTCACATATCTTGCCCTTGTTTGAAAACCGAATTGGGGATACGTAATCTAATCTAGTGGGCAGTTGTCTTCCATACATGTTTTCTAACACAGTGTCTTAGCCAGTTAACCTTTAACAAGCCACTTCCTTTCTCTGTGTTATCCATTCTCTTCCCAAAGCATAGCTCAAAGAAGACTGTCCTACGTAATGATGGGCTCCAAAAACCCTAAGTGCACATCATTAATCCACCTGCCTGTGCTGTTTCCTTCTCCTTAATAAAGCAAGTTATTTCTAGTGAGTTTCATCCTTTCTTTTTACTTTCTGCCTGTGTATTTATGTATATTTAATTTGTAACATATATACCATCCTATGTATGACATATACACACGACAAATTTAATCAAAGTTTTATTTACAGTATTACATGGAAGAGGAAACAAAATCACAATTATGTCTTGGAAATGCAGTAAAAGGAAAATAAAGTGAAATTTTAAAAACTTGCTTCATATGTGTGAGGATGTGTATATTTCTTTAAGAATAAGGCTGCCTTCTTTCGCCCTTGGATATGATTTGAACTCTTGAAAGAATATCATAAGCATGTCATTGTCACCAGTCCACGAAGATGGGACTGCATTAAGATGTCACTAAGATGATAAAATGACAGCAATTTCAAGGGAGAAACCAGGTGATGAAGAGAGATTCAGGTCAGCAGAAGTCTCTCTGAGCTCCACGTCAGCTCCTCAGGACAAGGGAATGGAGACTGAGGCTGCCGGACTTCAGAGCTGTGAAGAAGTGTCTTGGGCAATAATGGTCAGGCTGAGCCTTCTCTCAGAAGGCTTTCAGTGTGAGTTTCACAAAGCCACGCCGTCCCATCAGCTGAGGTCCACCATCACTGGTCTGGAAAAACATTAGTTCATTTCTAATCATAACAAGATGCTGAACAAGTAAAACTTTAGTAAAAGTTGAAATCACCTCACACCATCACACGTACTGAATTTTTGAAGTAGTGTTGCTGCTCCCAGATTAAAAGAAGAAAAGAAAAAGACCATGAAATGTTTTAGTGTCTGTTAAGAAAGACTGATTACATGATCAGGTTGGTGTTATTTCTGGACTTGCGGCTCCTCTCTTTTTCACCCATCTAATCCATCAGGAGAACTATTCTTTGTTTGCAGTAACCAGATGATGCACATATGGACAGCACAGTGAGATTATGATTCCTATTTCCATCAACAGATTTGCCCAAGCTAGTATTCTTGACCATGCGTGTTATCCATGATAGTGATCCCTCCACCAGTAACTCAACCTGAATCCTTGGCTCCCATTTTCCCCATTTCCATATTGAATCAGAGAATAGTTAAGGGAACATCGGCCTCGGAAAGGAAATTGGAGGTAAACCACTCCAGCTTCCTGTTCCATATGTAAATTTCTTCTACCAGGGCTGTATTCTTCCTGACTCTTCTGAAGCACCACCCATGACATGGAATTCCTTATCGCAAGGGCACCTCTCTGTCAGTTGGGAATCGTGTCCATAGGAAAATTCATCCTCAAATGGAGCTGAAGCTTCCCTCACTGTGTCTATCATACTTTAGTCCTGTTTCTCTTCTCTGGCACCACAACAGATCATTTTTATCCTGTTCTATCTCAAGCTGCTCTCAGCGCCATCACTTACTTCTTTGCAATAAATAAGCACAGCTGAAGGAGTTCTTAAGTCACCTGTGGATTCCAGCTTCCAGAAGTTTCTTCTCTTTCCTTCGGTTCCTAGGGAACACCATAAAGTTTGACAAGAAAACTTCCCTTAGTTTTCTTTTTCAAATAAAAATTTTCAATTATGATCACATCCATCAAGTAGAGTTTTAGTAAATAGGCCTGTTAGGTGCTGATCTTTCCATTACCAGCACGCTAATGGGGAGCTCAGGCCGGGGTGGTCTTTAAGCCCAACAGCTCAAGTCAGCAGTAGCTGCTGCTTAGAAAAAGGCTGCAAAACTCCATCCCTAATGATTTAACAGCTTGTTCCCAAAAACACATTAACCAAGGGAGCTTTTAAATATTAAGAAATAATTACACCAAATCAGTGTTGTCCTTTCCCACAATTACATCACATCAGGGCTCCACTAGATAAACAAATTTAGTAAAGGAACGCAGGTCTTCTAAAAATGAACAACTACCCAGTGAAATGTTATTTCCAGTGGATGGCAGGAGGGCGGACAGAGGGGAAGGAAGAATTAATGAAAATATTCTGGCTACTTTCCCAAATGAACACTTAAGAGTAGCCTTACCCCAACCAAATTCATTCGCTATTATTGGCATTTCACACTCTTTTTCGGCATCTCCAAACTATTTGGGGTCAGATTAGAATTGGGAGGAACTAAAGGATGTCCTGGGACCAGTATGCTCTGGTCCAACCACAGGAGTCCATTTTAAGCTCAGAACATAGGAGCCCAGAGACTGTGGCACTGACCTGGAGCTATGGGTCTGCATTCCATTAGGGCAAAGAGGCATGGCCTCACCTTTCTTGAATGGGAAATATGATTTGGGAACCAGAAGAAGCAGAAGTCTAAAACATTGTCCTCCACATAAGGGTCACAGTGCCTAAAATTCCATCACTAAATATTGTCCTCTTTCTGGAGGACTGTTGAAATTTTGAGTGAGCCTAAATAGGATAGTTAGGTCATTTACATTTGAGTATGAGTGAGTTTAATCCTATCTCAACCCCTGCCCAAACAAGACAGACCCTGGGCAATCAGAGGTCACTAAGCATGTAAGTGGGAAGGGCCCTAAAGGAAGGAAACAGAGAGGCACACTTCACAGCTTTGTCCCAGCCAAGGCCGAAGGGCAAGCTCTGGGACTCCCAGGTCTGCTGGCCTCGTTGGGGGAGCCCTGTCCACCTCTAGCCCTACTATAGTTATGGAGCAGAGCAGACCTCAAGCACAGCCTAACCCTGGGTGGATTCTGAGAGCACAGACCAAGCAAATGAAGAAGCCACTGGTCTGCTTGGGCTCAACTGGATTTTTATGGAATGAACTCCTACCCGAGTAAGCCCTTAGGTGTCATGAGACTTCACTTTTTCCATTGCTTTTTCCTCTGCTGCAAAGAATCTCTGCCTTTTGGTCACCTTTTGAAGTTAACGGCAGGGCGTAGCTGCACATCCGTACTTTTATAGGCTTCCTAATGACCTGCTTAATTATTTGCTTTCTTTGGGGCCAGCTTTGCTACTGTTAGGCCCTGAGAATCTGGGCACTGATGCAGGCCGGTCTCCCTGACTGGTCCAGCACAGAATTCCAGGCATCTTGATTACTGAATTCCAAGAGACTATCTCCCTGGGGCATACAGACTTGAGTGTGAAGCTTTATTCGTATTTTATTTATTCATTAGATTGGCAGAGGACTTCTCTCCAGAGAGCTCTAGGTGCCTAATATGAAATTAACATCTATATTTCCCAACAAAGTCAACTGCCTTGTAATCCTTTACAGCCTTTCTTGTGTTCTGAGGTTTAAACAGATTCAGAAACCAAGGGTACTTAGGTCTAAACTCAGAATGATAAACACATACCAATGAATATAGACACACACAGTCTCAGAATCTTTCTTAATATACAGGCGTAACTCATTTTATTGCACTTTGCTTTATTGCAAGTCACAGATATTGTGTTTTTTACAAATTGAAGGTTTGTGGCAACCCTGTGTTGAGCAAGCCTATTGGTGCTCTTGTAATTCTTGCAATATTTCAAACTTTTCATTATTCGTAGATTTGTTATGGTGGTCTGAAATCAGTGATCTTTGATGTTACTATTGTAATTGTTTTGGGGTGCCATGAACTGCACTCATATAAGGGAGTGAACTTACTAAATGTATGTGTTCTGACTGCTCCACCGACGGGTCATTCCCCCATCTCTCTCCCTCCCCTCAGGCCTTTCTATTCCCTGAGACACAACAGTATTGAAATTAGGCCAATTAATAACCTTACAATGGCCTCTAAGTGTTTAAGTGAAAGAAAGAGCCACACATCTCTCACTTTAAATCAAAAGTTAGGAATGATTAAGCTTAGTTGAGGAAGGCATGTTGAAAGCCAAGATAGGCCGAAAGCCAGGCCTCTCGTGCCAAACAGTTAGCCAAGTTGTGGATGCAAAGAAAAAGTTCTTGAAGGAAATTAAAAGTGCTACTTCAGTGAACACACGAATGATAAGAAAGTGAAACAGCTTTATTGCTGATACGGAGAAATTTTCAGCAATCTGGATAGAAGATCAAACCAGCCACAACATTCTCTTAAGCCAAAGACTAATCCAGAGCAAGGCCCTAATTCTCTTCAATTCTATGAATACTGAGAGATGTGAGGAAGTTGCAGAAAAAAAAGTTTGAAGCTAGGAGAGGTTGGTTCATAAAGTTTTAGGAAAGAAGCTGTCTCCATAACATAAAAGAACCAGGGGAAGCAGTAAATGCTGATGTAGAAGCTGCAGCAGGTTATCCAGAAGATCTAGCAAAGATCATTAATAAAGGTGGCTACACTAAAGAACAGATTTTAGATTTTCAATATAGATGAAGGAAGTAGCCTTCTATTGGAAGAAGATGCCATCTAGGACTTTCATAGTTGGAGAGGAGAAGTCAATATCTGGCTTCAAAGCTACAAAGGACAGGCTTTGACTCTCTTGTTAGGAGCTAATGCATCTGGTGACCTGAAGTTGAAGCCAATGCTCATTTACCATTCTGAAAATGCTGGGGCCCTTAAGCATTACACTAAATTTGCTCTGCCTGTACTCTATAAATGGAAAAACACAGCCTGGATGACAATACACCTTTTTACAATATGGTTTACTGAATGCTTTAAGCACACTATTGAGACCTGCCATTCAGAGAAGAAGATGCCTTTCAAAATATTACTGCTCATTAACAATGCATCTGGGTACCCAAGAGCTCCGATGGCAATGTACAAGATTAGTGTTTTCATGCTTGTTAATACAACATCCAATATGCAGTCAATTGAAAACCTTCTGGAAAGGACTCACCATTCTAGATGCCATGAAGAGCATTGGTGATTCATGGGAAGAGGTCAAAATATCAACACTAGCACAAGTTTGGGAGAAGTTGATTCCAACCCTCATGGATGACTTCGAGGGGTTCAAGACTTCAGTGAAGGAAATAACTGCAGATATAGTCAAAATACCAGGAGAACTAGAATTAGAAGTGGAACCTGAAGATGCAACTGAATTGCTGCAATCTCATGATAAAACTTGAACAGATGAGGGGTTGCTTCTTATGGTTGAGCAAAGAAAGTGGTTTCTTGAGATGGAATCTACTCCTGGTGAAGATGCTGTGAAGACTGTTGAAATGACAACAAAGGATTGAGAATATTACATACACTTAGATGATAAAGCAGCATCAGAGTTTGAGAGGATTGACTCTTATTTTGAAAGAAGTTCTACTGGGGGTAAAATGTTACCTAACCCCACTGCATGCTAAAGACAAAATGATTGTGAAAGGAAGAATCAATTGTTGCAGTAAATTTCATTGTTGTCTCATTTTAAGAAATTGCCACAATCTCCCCAACTTTCAGCAACCACCACCATCAAGGTGAGACCCTCCACCAGCAAAAAGATTGTGACTCTCTGAAAGCTCAGATAATGGTTTGCATTTTTTAGCAATAAATTACTTTTAAATTAAGGTGTATACATTGTTTTTTAGACATAATGCTATTGCACACTTAATAGACTACAGTATAGTGTAAACATATCTTTTATATGCACTGGGAAAGCAAAAAATCCTGTGACCGATTTATTACAATAATTGTTTTATTGTGGTGGTCTGGAACTGAACCCGCCATATCTCCGTGTCATGCTTGTACATATATATATACATGGAGTTGAATATCAAAGAATTTCAAAATTTTAAATAATTTTCCAAGTAATAGATTTAAAATTTTTTTTAAAAAATCAGGTACTAAGGACAGCATGTGTGCTTTAGGGGGCATTCTTAAACTTTAAGTGTGATGTCTTTCATTCCCAAAACTTGCCATCATCACCATCAGAGGTCTGGAAGATCCAAGTCTGATCTAGAAGTGCATTTCTAGCCTATTTATATTTTAACATCTGGGAAGTCAAAATCAGGTGACAAGGAGTTGACTCGTAAGAATTTCAGGATGCTACCTACTCAAACGTTTCAATTAAATAGTTTAAAGATACCTATGACTTGGCTATCACTTATGCCTTTACATATGGACATGGATGCTTTAGAGACTTCTAAATCTATTCTCCTCAGACAAAACACTCCTTTGCCCTCTTTTAGGTGCCGAAATCACCCTAAAAATGTGTCATCAGACACAGCTTAGCCTCTGACAGTCTTTCAGCCTGCCTTTTTGCTGACAGAGCCATCTGCTTATATATTTCAGAAATACACCATTGTCATCAGGCAGGAAGAAAAAGGCGGGGGAAGGATTTTTTAAATGCAGTTTTTATTTAGACCAGTTTGGGTTTCGACACAGCAAAATTTTATTTTCCCCCTCATAAGAAAGCTGAGTAAAGCTGTGACCTGGAGTTCCCAAATTGCTATCATACCTTGAGCTACCACCTGCAGGACACTGACCACCACCCAAACCCAATTCTGCTCGGACTTCCTGCCACGTGTCTTTCTAACTATTGCTCTCAGCTCTGAGAAGAGAAAGGGCAGGGAGGCGAAGGCTTTATTCCAAATCTGGGGGAAATTCTTGCCTTGTGAGAAACAACAACCTCGTTGTTATTTTTACCTTTTTATTTACCAAACGGTTATATTTTGTTTTATGTCTGTACACGGCAATTTAAAAAAAAATATAAGTAACAGGCGTTAAGAGAATTAGAATACTTAATATGGGTTTTGAACTTCTGCCAGGAATCGGCTCCAAAGCCCGTTCTTCCTATTTGCATTGTTGCATTTATCCATTTCCAAACATTAGAAGATCCATCTATTAGATTCTGTGTAAATCCAGCACACAGATAATTTGTAAAAAAAAGAAAAAAAGCTTTCTTTCAAAATGTTCTGCGGTTTTTCTAATCTCGTCGTTTTTCTAATTTTCTAATCACATAACCTTGAAGTCGAAAGACACAGCCTGTGATAATCTGTGTACACTGTCTTCATTATTATCACAGACATTTCTGGAAAAAAGAAAAAGAAAACACACACACATACAAAACACACACACAAAAGCCCTCTCTGCCCCCCACACATTCAAAGCTGCCTTTAAAGTCTTGCTTCAGTCACAGTTCAATCAGATCCACATTAGTCCTACTCATCAGACGGAAGAGTGTTCATGAGCATAAGGGGGATATTGACTTTAAAAATTTACTGGCGAGGCGTTCAGAGCCTGCAGGAATGTCAAAACTCCAACCTGCATTTTGATGTTTTTGCCTCCGGTTAGTCTTGACTGACATGCTTGGAGCACTTTGGTCTGTGCTCTGGCATCCATTAACTGTCCTTGACTCAATGTTATCCAGGCTGTTATGGGCAGCTCAGTGCCTAATGGTTTCAGTGGATTAGACGCCCCAAGGTGTAAGGAAAACTCACACCCCATTTTAAGGGATCACATTGGCTATTCTTGGCTTCATTAGGGGGGCATTGTTTGATCCTAAATAATGAGAACCTGTTAATTATTATTCTGATAATTGGGCCTCACGTGGGAGCATGGCAGAGCACTGGGTGTTTTAAAAGGAAGCAAGTTTCGAAAAAGGAGAAAGAAATGTCAAGGTTGAGGTGTCTTTGAGAGGAGTTTGTTTATATGCAAAGTGTTTTCATCTAAGTGGGGACATGGGGCTGAAGGGAGGAGAAGGAAGGAGGCCAGAGCCAGCTCAGGTCTATACTTACTTCAGCTACCGTGGGTTACAAAATTACCACCTTGGGCAAGCCATTCAAAAAGGCTCACCAATCCCACGACTGAACCTGTAATTCCAGACGCAGAGATCGGGAATTTGGTATCTTTTGGAGGAGAGAGCGATCATATGGGGAAGTGGGTCCTTGTTGGATCCCACCTGCTCTCTGGGGAAAACTGTGAACTCTGTTTCTTTATGTGCTATTGTTTTTGCTCTTTTCCCCATCTATAAAATGACAGCCAAATCCATTAAATGTGTCATGATAAGACTGCTGCCTGGTCAGACACAAGGGGTGGCTGTCCGTCCAAGATGCACAAATAAATGTCAGGAGTGCCTGAGTTAGGAGGAAGCAGCCGGGAAGGGGATGGAGGAGGTTGGGGGAAGGTTCCCTTGGATAAGTCAGTCCCAAATGAACCTCTGAGATGCTGTGAAAATTCTGCTTTTTCAGACTCTCCATAGGTTAAAGGGATTGCTTTACAGGATGAAAATCTGGACTTCGTCTCTTTCTCCTCGAGGAGTGCTATGCGTTCACATTCGATTTTAATTATATTTATGCCACCCATGTGATTCTGGGAGAGAAAATTCCAGAATCTGAGTCCATGCAATATCAGCTCTTTCTTGGACTCCAAATAAGAGTCCACAGCCTCTCTATTCACTTGAAAGAAGGGTTGGGCTTAAACAAATGTCCCCATTTAAAGGGAGGGAGAGTTTGCAGGAAGGTAAACTCGCATTTGAAGCCTTAACCTGGGTTTTTGTCAGACTTCCATATACTTCAGGTAGAGCTGGCCAGCTGAGATGAGAGCTGGCCTGCCTATAGACCAGGTGACAGTGACCGACAGGAAGAGAAGAAATAGAGAGAAGGACCATACTCATTTTGAGCTCCAGTGCTATGTTCACCTGGCTTCGTTTGGTTCTAAATCTCACTCTTCCTATTAAACTGGAGAGACTATCAAAAGTGCGTGTTCAAAACGGTGACATAGCCTGGAGTTTTGGACTTGCCTAAGCCTTCTTCATACAGCTCTGTGATTCTCTTTTGTGCGTGTGAATGTTCTTTGAGATGCACCATGGGAGGTAGAGCAGGAGGAAAGGGTGGGAGGGCCAGGGGCACAGTGTTGGGGAATTGAAGAGTTAGTGGCCAAAACAGGTGATCTGATCTGTGATCTCTCAACTGTTCCTAACGGCTTCAACGCATCTCAGAGGTTCATCAAAATGCCACCGCCCTTCACTAGAACACGGCATACTAAGTGCAGTTACAGGAGAGCAGAGCCATCTGGATCCTGGGCACAGGGAAATATTAAAGTCAGAGGTGGCCAGCAGAGGTAGGCAAGTAACATCAATGGGCAAGTGGAGACCTAGACCTCACTTGACCACTCATTCATTAGGTGACCTTGAGCTTAACTAGCTGTTCTTGGTCTGATTCCTCATCTGTTTAATGAGGTTATATGTCTGCCTTCAAGCCTGATAGAAACGTGATGAAGCTAGAGTAAGGTATAATCATAGAGCAATTTGTAAAAGTGAAATACTATGTAAACATAAGGTCATACTATTATTTCCAGATAAAGTAGGACAGTAGGGATCCCTAACACTTACCCCTTTCTTCCCCTCTACTTCCCATCTTGTTGCTTTTGCATTCTTATCTTTTCATTACTGAGTGGATCAGCTTCCTGTTGAAATTCCCATAAGAAGAGAAGAAATTTCTTCCATTAGAACGGAGTAATGAGTCTTTAGAAATAGTACCTAACACAGTGGACTACATGCGCATATTTGTGAAATTTAATACAAATTTTTGACACTGTTTTGTTGGTGTCTGGAATACAATGAGTTTGTTAGCAAAGACTGTATCACATTTCTGCCCAACATCCTGCCTTACAGGTGGAGAACATAAGACTGACTACTCAAACTTCCTTTTAAACAAGATTTTATAAGAGTTTTTAAAACTTTTTTTCCTATCGCTTTATATTTTCAGCCCACATCATTTCTTGGAATTTCAAGTTCTAGCTTTCATTTAGCCATTTTTTTTTTATGTGTCCTGAAAAAGCTGCTTCATGCTTCTGTGCAGGACAATGAACCATGTCTTCCTGGAATTCCTGAATAGGTGTGATATTATCCTATTCCAGATGTTTATATTTTATAGATTTACTACCATGGCTCCCCAAGGCCTTGATTTTTCCAACTGAGGGGTCCTAATCTTTTCTAGTTTGTTTTCATATAGAAGCCACTCTCTTTCTTTTGTCTGAAAAGCCACTTGCCACTTTAATAAGACATTTTACCACCTTATAATTATTACAGAAACCACGTCTCTCTCTGGAGAGCTCACAATTTGCTAAATTAGATGGATGATATATCATCAAGGGTCATGGGTCAGAGACATTCTTGGATGAAGCCACTAGTTAAAAGAAGGAATAAAGCTTTGTTTATCCCCAGAGGTTCCCTATTCCAAATAGGAAATCTTCCTCAGGTTTACCAGTATACACTGATGTCATCTTATGTCTTGACATTCACTAAGGCAGATGATTGTCAAGGTCTTTGTTGCCTTTGAACTTGTACAAATAGTTCCCCTTCAGTGAAAGTGACTCAGAAGCCAATCTTCGCAGCTGCTGCTCTGTTCTCTGGATGGCAGGGTGTTTGTGTTTCATGGATAAACACTGGATAGTGGATGTTATAGCAAAACATATATTCTCTCTCTCTCTTTCCCTCTTAAAATAGTCATGGAGTCCTTCCTCTGCTTTTTAGCTGAGGTTACAACGGACAACTCTTCTAAACTTAGCATTTCCTGTTGCACACAAAGTATCTGTAGTTCACCATAGCATGTTCTTTTCTGACTGTATATTCCTTAAGAAAAGAACTTTGTCTTCTCTGTCAGGCCTCTACTCCACCTCCCTAAACCTTGCTCACTAATGATGATGGAGAGAAAGTCATAGATACCATTGATCACACACTCTGTCAAGGTAAAGATCACTCACCTGATCAAATGACCATGGGATGGATTAAAAGCTGAAGTAAATATTTAGAACTCTGCATCTGAGCTGAATAGGAACTCAGGATAAGCCAATTTGGATGTGCTTTGTAACCACACCCAATCCCACTCTACCTCCCTCCATCATCCACTTGTGGGTTCACTATTATGTAAGTTAGCTGTGATAACTTTGGACTGCTGGGCCAATTCACCCCTTTTAAGAAAACCTCCTCCACTCCTTTGCTCTGTACCCCAAGGGAAAGTGATTAGACTATTTGCCCAAAGAAGGGACTCATTCCAGAGCTTTTAGGTTATTATGCTTTGCATTATCCATACTATCACGTTCCTTTCACATTACAGATCATCAAAAGTTGTTCATTTAAGAGAAAATGATTTTTTCTGACCTTGAACAAAGACACTTTCATTTAATAGGCACAAGTAACAAAAGCCTATCAAGTTTGACTTGTTCAAAAGTGTCCAATAGGGAATGGTGTGGGAGGCTAATGTGGATGGCATTAGACACATTTGTGAAAGCACTACCCTGAATGCTTTTCTCATTTTTCTTGTCACTGTTTTCTTGTCACTTTTTTAGTAGATATAGACTTAACCAAGCAATCAGTCACACTGCACTATCAAATAGACATGACAGAATGCCTTATTGTTTCAAGGGAAGTGTTTTCATCCCCTCACCTGGGTCAGGATGGTTTTCCAAAGCTTCTGCGATTTGTGAACAAATTTGTCTATGATTAAGAAGGGCCGAACAGGCATAGCGAACTATGTGCTCCCATGATGACATAGTTACTCGTCAAGAAGGGTCACCTGAGTTACAGTTGTTAAACCCAGGCACAGGGTTCAATCTGAGTTACCTTGGCAGTTCATGAAACAGCTCAGGCTTACTTCCCTAGAATTCTTTAATACTAAACTCTTTCAGAGGCTGTGCCTATGCACACAAACATTTTCAATAATTTAACAAATATTTCACGTCAGATCGGAATGTGCCAGGTACTATCCTAGGTGCTGGAGATGGATGACTGAACAATATTCAGTTCCTCCCCTGTTTGTCTCTTACAGTCTAGAAGGGAAGAGGGACATAATTAATCACTCACGTGCAACAGAAGGGAAAAAAATTCACAATTGCTATTAACTAAATTCAAATCTTCTTTTCTCAAGTAAATTAGTTCAGCTGAATTCTACATTTTTCTCTCCATTATTCTTTTACCTCCCTCCCCATGGTTCCTTCTCACTGGTCATGTGACTCTCCCAAAGGACACTGGTTAAGCTCAGGCTCCCAGATTTCTATAGGGATGTGTGGTCAACCCCTGCTATTTTCTTCCCCTTCACCTCCAACAAGTCATTTGACAGAAGTTTTAACATCTACCCGCCCCCTCCAAAAAGGAAATTTACCTATGAGTCTATATATTTATGCATGGAGAATAGAAAATTTCAAGGTTGTCTGTACAACTCTATCATTCAAATACACACATCTCAATTGTCCAACCGAGACCAGCATACCTGTATCCAACAACTCAGAAGTTTCCATAGCAGATTGTTTAGGGGGTCAGACCCAGGAGTGTAAGAGAGACTTTGTAGCTTGGGCCATCTCTGTGGTGTCAGGTGAGGGACCAGAATTTCCCTCTTCTGAGAATCTGTAGCCATTTGGCACAATTAACTCTAAGTTTCCTGTAGTTCTCTCTTCCATCACAGCTGCTGCATGACTCATAAGTGTGTGCACAGGGTTGTGGGAAGGGAATCAGGGGGAGGAATGGAATTTCTGTGGCTCTGGTTTTGGTTTGCTTTGATGTTTTCAAACTCAAAAGAAATGCACAGTAGGAAATAGGTCAAGTTTAGCAAAACTTTCTAGTAGACTTATTGATATTCATCTAAGTAGATGGTAAACAATAGCTTCTGAAGTTGTTGGTTTGATAGACCTAGTTGGTAAATAAAATCTTTGGCATAGACTTACTATACCACAGAGGAACAGAAACCATTTCTCTTTTGGTAAAATGCATTTTATTTTTGTTTAGAACGAGCACATTTCCTAGGCTACATCTGCAGCATCAAGTGAGGGAAAGTTTGGTGGTCACTACACATCATTTCTACCTACTGGGCCAAAGCAATGTCTTCATAATTCAGTCGTTCAACTCAAAAAGAAAATAGAAACCAATTTTTTTTACAGAATGGACCATTTGGTCTGGTAGCCCCTTGTAAATAGCCCCTCTGTTTTTCTCCATGCCATGTAACGTAGGGTGGATTGAATGCAGAATTGTGAGGCATTTCATGTCTTTAGTCCCCTCTTGCTTCTCCTTCCTAAACTCGATTCCCTTCTGCTGGTGCTCTGGCCACAACACTGTCATCATTGTCTAGTTTCCTGACTGTACAAGGACCACCCCTGTCCCACAACTTCATCTGACACTTCTGTCCATTGTTCCTTATAAGTACAATTTGTTGAGCACTTGCTCCATAACAGATCCTCTTCTAGGCCCTTTCCATGATTATCTTAAACACCAGTACGTAGGTACTGTTATGATCTCCATTTGTCAGGTTTTCTAAAGTTTACAAAAATGTTACAAATTTATTATGTCTAAAGCAGAACTCTTGCCCCATCCCCCACTAAATCCCATCTTCCTCTTTCACCTTGCTCTTAAACCAACCCCCCAGAGTCATCTTACTCCTCCCCTTCCCTCATCCCCACATCTAATCCAGTAACAAGCATTGTCAACTCCACTTTTACTATCTATTGCAAATCCGACCTTTTCTTACAAGCTCCCTCATTTTTCCCTAAGTATAAGGAAGACTTTGCATTGTTATTTTCTCTCCCTTGCATATTCTTCTTTCAGACTTTCCCCTGGCTCACACCATCTCTTCATTAACATTTAGGTAAAATGTTACGTCCTCAGAGAGCTTTCCTTTCCTTCCCTATCCCCCCTTCTCATGCTCTTTTTATCCTGATGTAGTTATTTTTATGGTAGCTTTCACTATTTTTTCTTAGTGCTTGCTTTAACCAGGTTTCTCTGTTTGTATTCTATCTTCTATGGTAGAGTGCAAGCTTCATAAAGGTAAGGAGTCTGACTCTCTAATTACCTAGAGCAGGGCCTGACATGGAGTGGACAATAATGCTCATGAATGAATAAATTAGACAGATGAGGAAACACAAGTCAACAGAGACTGAGCAACTTGCCCAAGTGCGCACAGCTACCAAGTGATGGAGCTGCAACAGCAGCCTTAGTCAGTCTGCCTCTTAAGTGTTGTGCCAAACTAATTTTCACTCTCTTTTCTCCCCATCCTGCCTCCTGGTCTGTTCATTCTGGTTTCTCAAAAAATCCACTGTCTAGCCTAATTCTAAGTAAGTGCCTCACTTCATATAGGACTGTAGGCTTCTTTGACAGGAAGTCTGAAGATGGTTATTCAAAGGAATGTATTACTAAGTCCAATTAAAATTCCAGTCACTAAGGAGGAAGAATTGGGAGGTATTTCAGAGGGCTGTGGGAGGAGGGAAGCATGGAGACAATGAAGAAGAAGGTGGATCCATCTATGCAAAGGCTGGACTGGCATCATCATCCCTTCACACGTGCATCAAATACACAGATGACAGAAGTGTTTCATGCATATTCTTATCTCCTTACCCTTCTCAAAATGACCCTTTAAAGTTAGCAAGCGATATATCTTATTTCCACATTACAAGAGAAGAAATGGAATCTCAGAATGGCTATGAGACTTCATCCAAGGACACCTGGCCAGTGTGGCAGAGCAGGAGATGATGTCTGTGTCTTCTGAGTCCTAGTCAGAGGGTCCCTACTCACTGTACTGTAACAGAATTTCATCTCCAGGTGTCCCTTTAGCAGTGTGAAGCTTGGAGATAAGGAACCGTATATTAACAAAAGAGAACAACTATGAAGTGTGGTTTAAGAGGTGCGAGGAGAGAGAGAATCATCTTTTCCTCTAAAAGAGAAAAATTTTCTTATAGATTTGAACGCTGGTGCTATGGTAAAACAAACAAACAAAAAAACCCCAAAACAACAACAAACAAATTTCAAAAAATAGACCTTATTACACTTCAGAATTTTTGATACTTTGTCCCAGTCCTAGTTTTCCCCACCAACTCCCCGCTATCTCTGCCAATCTTCTATTTCATTGGTGAATTTTTTTTTCTCCCTTCCTTCTTCCCTCACTCCTACTCTCCTTCCTTCCTTCCTTTTCCTTTCCTTTTTCCTTTCCTTCCCTTCCCTTCCTTTCTTCCTCTTTTAATTGTTGGACTAAAGTGGAGTAAAGGGTACAAATATTTTCATGGCTCAAAGTCCTTTGGTCTCATCCCTTAGACAATGATCCCAATTACTTGTGTTGCCTCTCCACAGAGATTCCACAGAGACTAAAATGCAGGATTTGTTCCCTCCACAGTAATAAGCAGAGCTTCAATTTTATTTGGCACCTACTGAGTATGGCATCCAGCGTGATGATGGCTTTGCCTTTACTGTGTCATTCAAGTCTCAAAACACAGAATGAGGTATTATGCCCATTTTCCAGATAAGAAAACTAAATCTAAGCAATTTGTCCAAATTCACATAGCTAGTAAGTGACAGAACTAGGCTATAAACTCATGGATGATTCCAAAACTTGTTTTAGCCACTTTGCCAGGTCTTAAAATTACATATGTATACGTACCTCAAAACATGGCAGATGTTGCTAATCATTCATGAAAACTTTACATCCAAGCCCAGAATCTTTCTTAATCCAGCCCTTCAGGCCACCACTATCCCTTGCTTAGAGTTGGCATGGAGATAAAATTATCTTCCATCACTGCATTGTTTTATATCATCAAAATAGTCCTGATCTGTGGGGCTAGAAGAGTTCATGATTTTGTTTGGGGTTTATTTTCCTGTTTTATAGAGTTGTCATAGTGTCAGTATTTCAGTAACAGATCCACTGACAGCTCCAAAGATACTCTCCTTCATTTTCAGACTTACTCCCCCGCCTTTTTATTTCAAAGGCCTGTGGGGTTTCCAGGAGACACCCCCTTTTTCCGACTGGAGACAGACCACTTAGGGTCCCTGGGTTGAGACCCCAAGCTACTTGATCATTATCCATATGGCTAATTTAACATAACTACCTTTGTCAAAAGAGTTATAACGCATTGGATTTTTGATGCTATACCTGACAATACGTACCTAATAAAGGAGCAAGTTTGGGCTACTAGATCATAAAAGAGAAACAGATGGTCAAATATATTTGACTGGTTTCAAGGAGGTGGCGTATCCAATCAAGCCACACATGAAACATCTAAAGGAACATGATAACATCTAAATGAACAGCTTCACCTTCCTCATAGTTTTTACTTCCATGAAATGTGTCAGGGATCAGCAATGATTTCCTCCACGCTTAATTATCTCAAGGCCTTAAGAGGGGAGGAAGGAAGGAGGAGGAGAGAAACCCATCACTAAATGGTATCAGAAAGTTCATGAAGAGTTATGCTGACTTAGGATGGGGAAGCCGATGGGGAGAGTGAGGCACGAGCAGGAATCTGCATGACTGTCACTTGCATTTTTGGGAGCCAGTGCTCAGCCCAACGCTCACTAGACCAGCGCCACCCGGTTCTCATGGTCCGGGTTTCATCGAGAGGTCTACCACAGAGGGATAAGCACTGTTTGGTGCTCCCACCACTCCGTGTCAGGCTGGCTCTGCCGCATACTTCTGTGCAACCTTAAGCAAGCGATTTATGAGCCCTGATGCTAAGAAGCCTCATCTGTCAATGCTGATTCTCAACCCTCTGAAATGAGAATCACCCAGAGAACTTTTTCTGCATTCTGGATTCAGATGATGTGGGAAGGAGCTCAGGGAGGTGTCAACATTTTTACAAAGGTCCTCAGGAGGATCAAAACTACTGGACTGTAGCTCCTCTGAGGCTCTGACTGATTTCGTGTCTCTGAGGTTCCAAGCAGAAAGCAGGATTAATCAGTGGGCTTACTCTGGGGGAACCCAGCTTTAACACTTACACTTAGGGTCCCATTAGGTCCCGAGGGTTCAGTTGGAAAGTTCAGAGCTGTCTGTCCTCAGGGCCTCAGGAAAGAGCAGAACATGGAGTGATCTCCCCCTTGGTCAGTTTACAATGTTGGTCTGGCTGTCAGCATCAAGTGGGTGCCCCAAATATTAGAAAGTCAGTGAAAGTGAGATGGTAATTAGCTGAGCGGTGACACTGGCAGAGGTCAGACAGCCCTTTCATGACAGCAGAGCTTCCTCTTCTATGTGGAGTGGCTAAGCCTTGTTGCGGCCTGAGGTTTTTTCCCCTCCACTAAACCCTAATAACAAAAAGGAACTTCTCAAGGAAACTCGACAATGGGATTCAAAAGGGACAATAGAATTGCATTTGATTTGTTTAATTCTGAAATCAAGGTCACTAGAAAGTACTACGGTTCTTATTTGCCTGGTTTGGGTTTTTGTGGGGTTTTTTGTTTTTTTTGGCAACATCTTTCTTTTCATTTGATGGTCCTGTCATGCCCAGAACTGTGTATGTTACTGATCCTGCCTGTATTCAAAGCTGTTATTAAGTGGAGTCTTTTAGATTTTAGAGAAATGATAATGGTTCCAAAGATGACAGAAAGTGGCAGCTGGTGACAAAAAAACCCTTGATAAGACGACAACAGTAAATCAAACTACCGCCACTTTTTCGTTTCATGTTTGTTAATACCACCTCGCCTTTTGAAGTTTAAAGCAAGGTTCAAAAAAGCCAGGTGCTGAATCATAATATTAAAGCAAGTAAGGAGCTCCATGAAAGCCAGGAGATCTGAGGGGGGAAAGCAACAAACACAGCTTTCAACTGCCTTTTGTCGGCCTTTCTGCAGATGTCACCAGTGGTTATCCCAGCAGAGGGTTCAGCTTGTAGCAGCGCCTCTGGCTGATTCCCGTGCTGCGTTTCAAGTGTCAATCAAAAAGGAAGGACGCAGCTTAGGTCCTGGTCATTGTCCTGTGAAAAGAGCCAAGCATTTAACATTGATTTAGCTCCCTCAATATACAAAGATAGAGCCAGCTTTGTGCATCGAAAAGGGCCTTTGGCAAGGTTGCTTGTAGAGCAATTCCATCGCATCCAATGCGCCTTGGTTTGGCTGTCACACTGCAGTGTCTGGAGCCCTCTGAAAAGTTATTCAGGACTGAGTGAGCAAATTAAAAAGAAATAACACATTCCCTGCAAGAGCGGTGCTGGTGCTGGATAAGGCCTGTTAGTATCTCTTGGCCTTTAAAACATTTCAAATAATTACAATAAATATCCAGCGCTTTTTTTCTTTTTTTTTTTAGATGTTGGGGGTAGGAGTTTAGTAATTTATTTATTTATTTTTGCTGTGTTGGGTCTTCGCGGTGCGTGGGCCTCTCACTATCGCGGCCTCTCTTGTTGCGGAGCACAAGCTCCAGACGCGCAGGCTCAGTAGTTGTGGCTCATGGGCTTAGTTGCTCCGCAGCATGTGGGATCTTCCCAGACCAGGGCTCGAACCCGTGTCCCCTGCATTGGCAGGCGGACTCTCAACCATTGCGCCACCAGGGAAGCCCTATCCCGCACTTTTGAAATGGTGAGTTAGAGCAAGCAAGAAAGGAAGCCAGAGAAGACCCATGAACTCCGGTCAGTCCTGGGAACGGGGGTGGCTTAGCTGACAACGTTTGCTCCTCCAACTTCTTTCTTGCCTGTCTGTGTCCCGAGTGGACTTCAGGGCTGAAAGTTTGGACCCGTTCCTATTGTGCCTTACCTTTATTTCTGTCTCCTTTTCCTGTGATCAGACTCTAGCTGGGCCAAATTTAGGAGGGAGAGTGATTACAGCCACATTTGAGTTTCACCAAATGACCTGGTGGTTTTGTTACTCTTTTTCTTCTGCTGCTGCTTTTTCTTTCTTTTTTTCTCCTTTTCCTCCTCCTCCTCCCCACCATTCTCCTTTTTGCCTCTGTTTCTCTACCAATATCCAATTACAGAATCACAGTTTGCCTTGTCTTTTTACTTTTCAGCTGCTTGGTCGGGCGCCCGTGTGGACACAGTCAGCCCCAAGCCATGTTGCCTTCTCACTTTCCGAGTCTCTCTCCTCTCATCACTAAAGCGTCATGCTCCCTGAAATTTACTATGTGAAGGTAGGGTCTTGGGATCCTAGGTGGCTGACGAAGTTCAGCAGCTGTGACTGATGCTCCCTGAATGTCCACGTGTGCTCTCTTTCATTTCCAGCTTTCTTTGCAGTTGCATTGGGGTCTGGAATGAGTTTGAGCTCATGGGAATGTGACCAAAGTGTTGTATTGTTTCTGCTTTGAGGTGCAAGTATCAGTATGCTCAGTCTATCCTTTCCGCCCCCTTAGAGGCTAAGCATTGAGATGGCAGAGTCCTAAGATAGAAGTAACTTCTAACCCTGAGTGAAGGGAAGTTACAGTCACCCAACCCCAGTGAATTTTGCATGAGCAAGAAATTAACCTTTATTGAATTAAACCACTGAACTAGATCTCATCCATCATGTCTGATATACCTGGTTTAGCTAGAAGTCTCTGGATTAGGCACTCCTGGAAAAGGGGTGGTTCTGAAATTTTGGCTAGCCAGAGAGTTTTTCCAGTAGCTGATGTAACCTATGTAACCAGAGCAAGATGATAAATGTAAACACAGCAACACAAAAATGGTTCATTTTCCATTTAGCCAAAGTTCTTAGTCCTCAACATTGAATCGTCTGTCATACTGAACGGACATGTCTTCATTTATGCCCACCCATATCCTCAATTCCCTTGCCAAAGTGTCCTTCAGCTGCATCTGCCTGTCAACACCCTAAGAATCCACCAAACCATCTCCCTCGTCCACAGTTGAACCCAGGGTACTGAGTGTGACTTACGGGAAATAAATCAACCATGCTGATGAGTGCCACTGCTGATGGTTGGTCTCCACTCTCAGCTGCCCCTCAGTACCAATCAACCACTCCAGCACATGTCCTTAGTGGTTTTTTCTACCATCCTCTCCCCAGAATGTATGACTTCCAATTCCACAGCAAAATAATAAGGGTATCCCTGTGCCATGCGGCTGCTTCCCACTAGCTATATTGGCTCGGTGCTTTGTGACAGCCTGGAGGGGTGGGATAGGGAGGGTGGGAGGGAGGGAGACGCAAGAGGGAAGACATATAAGAACATATGTATATGTATAACTGATTCACTTTGTTATAAAGCAGAAACTAACACACCATTGTAAAGCAATTATACCCTAATAAAGATGTTAAAAAAATAATAATAAGGGTAATCGATAAGATTTCCCTAAAATTCCCATCCATATCCCACAAGCTTTTCTGTGCCTCCCTCCACAGTCTCAAAGCATTCTTCCTTTCATCCAAGGGTAAGCCACACCCCCATCTTCTGGATCTCATCACCTAGAACTTTGCTCTATTAATTACCTCTTTCATTCCTGGAATTTCCACCTTCAATGGCTCCATCTTCCCAGCATTTGAAACAAGTTCTCTCTGTAGTGCTTTGGATAGAGTGGCCTACATTGACATTTTCCTTTTTCTCATTCTCCAACTCTTACTTGACCCATAATAATCTGCCTTCAATCTTCTCTATTTAAACTCCTCTGGCAAAGGCCACAAATGACCTCCCTGTTACCGCCTAGAACATTAGATTGCCATCTTCTCTGTTTTCTCTTTCTCAGTCTCTTTCACTATATTCCTGCCCCTTTGAACAACATCCCTCCCTGAATGCCAGCTCTCGAGCTCTAATAGTGGCTCTTTTCTTTTCCAACTTATGGTTTTTTATATAGCCTTTGACATAGGTACTGGTTGGAATCCGGGAAAGAACTGGGTTTAAAAACTCAAAATAGGCTATTTATTAATAGAGGAACCTTCTTGGCCCAGATTCTGGCTCTATACTAGAATACTAATTCCCCCAATACAATTGGGTTGTGCAATTTTGCAGATATTTGACTCTGACTGTGCCAAGGACTGGATCTCCACCTATTTTTATGATGCTGGGTCTCTGCACAGAGCTTCTATAGATAAGACTTCTTAGGTCTGTGGCAACCCTTGTGCTGTCTGGTTATAGGGGTAGAGCTGGGGCTAGAGGGACGGTCTGGCAACTGGCTGCTGCTTCTTGCCTCAGCGTATCTGAAAATGCACTTGCTCGCCTGTGAACTTCTACACTCAAATGTCTACCCGGGGATCAAGTTCTAGGCAATTCCTTGAAAGACAAAACTATATACCTCCTTTTGCTCTGTTTTCCAGAGATGCATCTCCAAAGACTATCCTCCTTGACACTTCTTTCTCTTTACGCCTGGAAAAACTCTTTACTCCATCGCCTCTCACTAATAAGTAATTTTTTTTACATGTTTGGCTTTGATTTGACTCTAAACTTCCTGAATCAAGAGCATGTGCTCTGTTCCTTATAGCCCTTACACGCCCATTCCTAGACACCCACTAGACATATACCCGCTCTTACACCAAGACATCATACTAAGGACGCATCCTCAACCTTCTCCTTGTTACCATAGACACAAAACAATTCTTTCCCTGTAAGGCTGATGCCTTTATCCTTGAAAAAAAGAAAGCATGTTGGTTTTATCAAAAGCTGAACTTTTCTGGACATCTCCATGTGGCAACTAGGTGAAGCCTTTTGATTGAGATTGCTAGTCTGGTAGACCAAGCCATCAGCTTGAACTGATTGGTTCTTGTGGTCCAAACGGTCATATGGGTTACCTGCTGATTTACACCTGCTTTTTTGACTTCCACCCAGCTTCCTAGTCATGATGACAACTCAGCCATGATCCTTAGATTGTGATTCATTTTTAAGCACTAATCCAGTTTTTAAACCACAAAAGACAGCAAAGTGATACGTCTGTCGTATAGGAAAGGTGGAGTCACAGAACATTGAAAGAGAAAGAAGGAAAAATACCATGAATCCTCAGACAAGCTGACACTAATGTCATATGACACGTGACTTTGTTTACTCTGAGCACTGGGGGCTGGAGCAGGAAGGTGAGGGAGACTTGTTCAGAGATAAGAGTCATCTACACATTGCGTTTATTAAAGATTTGAGGGGCCCTTTGGGTCTTTCCATTCAAAGACTATTGTCTTCCTCTAGCTGCTTGGCTACTGTGCCTTCTTAGGGCACTCAGGGCCACAGTGTAATGAGAGGATAAAATGTGGGAAATATAGAAGACCAGAGAAGAAAATGAAATTCACCTGTAACCTCATTGCCCAGAGGTGGTAACTCATGTTAATATTTGGGCATATATTATTTGAAATATATAGAGAGACAGGTAGGTATGTAGATAGGTATATGTATACAATTTACATTTATGTAAATTCTGTACATATTTACACTGATATTTATGAATAGTTTTATTGTGTACACACACACACAAATATCTATACATATGTATTTTATTTTATAGGGATTATCCAATATGTATTGTTTACTAGGACCTGCCCTAGACTTTAAGGAAATAGGGTGCATTGAGAACACTCTCCCAAGTTCCCATAGCTAACGTCTTCCTCCCTCCCGACTTCTCTCCCGTCGCAGAGCACAGGCTCCGGACGCGCAGGCTCAGCAGCCATGGCCCTCGGGCCCAGCCGCTCCGCGGCATGTGGGATCTTCCCGGACCGGGGCAGGAACCCGTGTCCCCCGCATCGGCAGGCGGACTCTCAACCACCGCGCCACCAGGGAAGCCCCCTGCTTCTTTTTAATGAGGCACTTCTGTATGTCTGTCATCTAGACCTCCCCACAAGAAGGTACGCCTTAGTTTCCTCTGGGCCTCCCACTCCTTGTGCAGCCACAGTCGCTACTCATTCTGTAGCTGTGGAATGAATTCATATTTAATTCTAACTTCCTTCTTCACTGCTCACACTTTTCTAGTAACTTTGAGACAGGTTTCTTGAGTCATCAAGTAATGTGCTCTGAGGAAATGCAAACTAATGTAACTCTTCCCCCAAACAAAGCGTGAAAGAGAAGCTAAGACGGCTAAGAAATACACACGTGGGATAGTTAAGTACCAAGGATTCTTTAGTGCCTGTAGTTTTAGAGTTCACTGTGCAAAGCGTATGAATGCTCTTACCTATGAAGAGGTAAGTGCTTTGTTTATGTTTCTCATTCACCACTGATTTGTGTCTGCCTTGCATTCCTAGTTTTCTCTTTACCTGTCTGTTCTACCATTAGAATGCAAGTTCTCAGGGGTAGGGCCACAGGAAGACTTCCTGAGCTTTTCCCCATCACCTAGTATACAACCTCGCTTTTGGAAAGGCTGAGCAGAAAGGTGCACGGATGAAGGAGTCATGTCAGCCCTTCACTTTTTTACTCTGAAATCACGCTGAACAGGTACCTAGATTGCACCGAGGAGAATTGAAAACTGAAAGTTTGCATTTTGGCGTTAGGATTTAATTCCCTGACAAGTGACATTTGGCTTACCTCTAACCCCAATTCTCCACTCTCTGAAGGGAAACGAGCTACACTGTAACCGATTTACCATAGCCGAGGTTATAAAATATTAATTATGGCTTTTACTCTGATAATTTGCTGAAAGGACAATGAATTGTTTCTAGGAGATGAGATCTTGACATCACCTCTGCAGGGCACAGTGAGCTGGCAGGGGGTAGCGGGGAGGTGAGGTGGGGAGAGAGCCTCGAAAGCCAAGATGTGTGTGTCTGGAGGAAGGGCACACAAGTAAAGATACGCTGAGGAAGCCATACACATCCTGACAGCATGGAGTGAGCAGCTGCTCCGGAAGCTTCACCCAAGAGATGGGGTTAGGGACTCAGCCATGGAAGCTTGGTAGGATGGTCAGCTTTCTGTGTCATCTTGGTTAAGCTCAGCGTCCAGTTATTTAATCAATTGTCAATACAGGTGTTGCTGTGAAGGTCCTTTTAAAATGTGGTTAACATCTACAATCAGCTGACTTTAAGTAAATTACCCTCAGTGAGGTGGGTGGACTTCGTCTAATCAGCTGAAGGTTTAAGGGCCAAAACTGAGACTTCCTAGAGAAGAAGAAATTCCATCTCAGGACTGCAGCATCACGTCCTGCCAGAGTTGCCAGCCTGCTCGCCTGCCTTAGGGATTTGGGACTTGCCAGCCCCATAATCGGAGGAGCCAATTCCCTAAAATAAATCATATACCTATACACCTTCTGTTTCTTTGGAGAACCCTGACTGATACAGTTAGGAAACAAGATGTGCTCAGAAGAGGGGGAGTTCGGGCAGGGGGTTGGCAGGGTGGTGGTGGTGGTGGTGGTGAGTAGGCGTGGGGGTGGGGGGAACGGCTTGCCAAAGAAAAGGAGAAGGAACTCAAAGACATTCCCAGTGCTACTGCCAGAAATGAAGGATGTCCCAGCTCAAGGAGAGGAACCAGGACGTGAAGTAGGTCTGGGGGGATGCGGTGTCCACAAAGAACCGTGCGTCTGCCTCCGGAACCAAGGTGGCTGACAGCAGCCGCTTGGACCTCGGTGGGCATCAGGGCAGAAGCAAGAGTGACCGGGAACCCTTATTAGCTTGTGCTTTACGCCTCCCCAAACCACCCCTGTGTTTCCTCACTTGGTTCCCACACCAACCCTGCAAGTTGGCAAGGGCCAGGGTTAAAATGCCCATTTCACAGATCAAAAAATAAAGAGCCACTGGATACCTCAAGGCTGGAAACTAACTCACAGATGCAACAGGGAGGTTTCACCCTGAAGAGACAGAATGGTGTTTCGAGCCCCACCAAGCTGAGGCAAATCAGGAAGCTGGGGTCAACCAACCTTTGCTGTACCCACCTGGGCCTGAGATGGCTCTACCTCAACAATCAAAAAACACCCCCCACTTTAGAGGTTACCTACTGGAGAACAGTCCCCAGGAGAGGCCCTGTCGACAGGAGACGCCTCCCAGGAGAACTGAAGGGGAAAGGCTTTGGAGGACAGAGTCTTTTCGAGGGGATGTTGAGTGGTGGCAGCAAAAGTTACCCGTCGGCAAAAACAGCTGGGGAGCCATCTGTCTGGAAGAAGCCTCCGGCCCGTTTCATTACCCCCCTTTCTGCATTTGCAGGAGGTCTGGCCGCTGATGGGAGGAGGTTTATAGCAGAGGGAACAGAAGGAAACCAGTTGGCCCTTGTGTAACCTTGGCCTCATTAGCATCGAACCAAAGCCCACTGCGCTATTGACTTCTGGTAAATATCCACCCATCCAGGAGATTTCCCCCAGCCCTGCCTGGGGGCCCTTCAGACACCACACAGGGCCTTCCTGCTCCTCCATCCCCGGCTTTGTGATCCAGGAGACGCTCCCCCCCGCCCCCCGCCCTCAACAGTGCAGCGCTCAGAAACCCCTCTGTCTCACGGGAGAGGAAAGTGGGGAAAAGAAGGGAACCTCCGTGGTCCCCTCGCTGAAACTCTCCCATTCTCTTGCTCCAAAGGGCCAAACAAATAAACCCTAGAAAGGCGGTTCAGCCAGTGAAGCATACACAATTCTATTTCCAGTGGCTTTGAAAACTTTCATTTCTGTACAGCAAATAACGCATTATCTTTGCGGAGGTCAGGGAATAATGCAGTCGGATTCTTGCGACATTGCGAGAGTTAATGTTTCTGTTTGCCATTGTGTCCTGTGCAAAGAAAGACGGCCGGTCACCTGGGGTTAGCACAACACAGCACGGAGATGGTCGAATCCACCAGAAGTGCTTTGAAAATGTTGGACACTATTGTATGGATGGCCTCCTTCCTGGCCCTCGCTGCATAATGGGCCTCCAAGTGCTAAGGAGATAAACGATACTATCCTTGGAGTGTCAGAGGTAGAGCTCTCCAGGAGCTGCATTCATAATTTCCTGGAACTTAAGGACTTCGATTTTTTAATAGTAATTGAAACATAATTCAATAGAAGTGTCACTCTAATATAATAATTGCCAAGGAAATAGAACCACAAAGAAGTAGATAAATTGCAATTTACCTTTATTAGAGTACTTGGAGCTGGCAATGTTTTCTCATCAAGAAAGCACACCCCCTCCACCGCGACGTCTTCCCCCTCCAGCTTTTGAATGTTCGTCCTCATTCACGCTGCCCCCTTCAGCAATGCCTTCACTTCTTAGATTTCCCATCTGCATATCTGACTCCTCTTTAAATACTTACCATTGCAAAGTGTTTATATTAATTGCTCTGGTGAAAGCTTCATAATACAAACTTCAGCTAAACTCTTCATTGTCAAATGACAGCTTCCTCACATTCTACCTAAAACGTTTTCTTTGCTTTTGTGAGGATAAGTGATATAATGATGTTTGTATATTAAAGCACTGGGTGAGTATCCGTTGCTATTATTGTGATTCTATACATCTTTCTTAAAATGAAACAATCTTTACATAAGTTATGTTATACTACCACTGAACTAAATCCAGGACTCAGAGGACAGCAAGATAAAAAGTTCCCTCACTCTCCCCAGGAGGTGTTGCTTGGAACCATCTGAATTATTAGTATCATTATCACTTCTTTTGTTGCTGGACAGAGAAACTCTTCAGTTCCTAATGCTGTGGAAATGCACCACCCGCCCCCTTCTCATCCCACCCTTACGCCATGCTGTCACCCTTTTGGCTGCCCTGGATTTGGATCCATTGTTATAACTACCCACGCCCCTTCTTTCATCCCTGTTTACTTCTAGGAAATATCTGGCGTGAGACTGACCTAAGATGGGGGACCACTCGGAATTGGATTCATGTACTCCTGGAAAAGAAAGCAGGTGAGACCCAGTCAGAACTCATCAGTGTCTTCATTCCCAGGGATCCCAGAAATCTACAGCAAGATTTGGACACATGTCCATATGTAAAGGCGTAAATGATAGCCAAGTCATAGTGAACCTTAACCTATTTAATTGAAACGTTTGTGTAGGTAGCATCCTCAAATTCTTAGGAGTCAACTCCTTGTCACCTGATTTTGACCTCCCAGATATTAAAATATAAATAGGCTAGAAGTGCACTTCTAGATCAGACTTAGATCTTCCAGACCTCTGCTGGGGACGTCAGCAAGTTTTGGGAATGAAGGACATCACACTTAAAGTTTAAGGATGCCCCCTAAAGAACACACGTTGTCCTTAGTACCTAATTTTTAAAAAAAATTTGAATCCATTACTTGGAACATTATTTAAATTTTTGAAATCATTTTGATATGCAACTCAATACTTGTGTGTGTGTGTGTGTGTATATATACACACACACACACACACACACACACACACATACATACATACATATACAGGCATGACGTGGAGATACTGTGGGGTTTTTTCCAGACCACTGCAACAAAGCAATTATTGCAGTAAAGCAGTCACATGAGAAAAGCATAGAGGGGAGAGAGAAAGGCTAAGTGACAGAGAAAGAACAGTGGGACAAATGAAAGAAAGGAAGGGAGAGAAGCGCTAGGGAGGAAACAAGAGAAGCTACCCACACACCTCCTGGACAAAGTCTGTGACATTGAGGCAAGTGGGGAAAAAGTGAGCTGCAAAGTGTGCACCATGATGCCTGTACCTATGGAGAATCTATATTTATGAAGACAGAGGATGGGAATAGAATTCAGCAAGATGAAAAAAGATATATGATAGGTTGTCAGGATCATGAGTATTATTTTCTCCATTTCCTGGACTTTCTATTATGCAGCATCTTTTTTTTTTTTTTTTTTTTTCCGTACGCGGGCCTCTCACTGTTGTGGCCTCTCCCGTTGCGGAGCACAGGCTCCGGACGCGCAGGCTCAGCGGCCATGGCTCACGGGTCCAGCCGCTCCGCGGCACGTGGGATCCTCCTGGAACGGGGCACGAACCCGTGTCCCCTGCATCGGCAGGCGGACTCTCAACCACTGCGCCACCAGGTAAGCCCCTACGCACCATCTTTATAACAGGAAAGTGGAAGAGAGAAGGTGTTAAGGAGTGAGAGTGTGGAGGCATGGCTACAGCCGCCCCTTCCAAGCCCCTCCCATCCCAGATCCCAGCCTTCCACAGCCGGGAAAGGAAGCCTAGAACTTTATCCACAGTTGGGTCTCTCCTGCTCTCTCAGAGTCCCCCAGGCTTGAAGGAAGAGCTTCAAAGTGGGAGCCATGAAGAGCTCTGTGTAGAGATATGTTGATCCCAAGGGCCTGTTCAGAATTCTTTGTAAGTCAAGTATTGCAGGAACAGCCCATGACAGTTCTGAAGGGACTCTTCTTGGAGGTTTGAATTCAACTTTTTTTTAACTGAAATTTTTTCTCATTATTTTCTTCTCTTTTTTTTTAATGTACCGCCATCCCCCGTGGCAGCACATATATTGGAATTGTTACCACACAAAGGGAGTGAGTCTGGCCTGCGAAAGAATGACATGAAGAGCCAGAAACATTACAACAAGCTTGGGCTCTGAGGTCACCTGGATTTGAGCTGTCACTGCATTCAGCAATTTGGTTATAACCCTACTGGGCCGTGATCATATCCAGCGCTAAATGAAAGTCGTTTATCCTGCCTCATTGGGTTGAGATGAGAGTAAAAGGGTCTAGAGTTTGCAACCTGTGTCAGATGCTTTGCACATTTAAGTAATCGACAGGTGTAGTTCTCATTTCCTTCTGACCTGAGGATGCCCATTCACTCCTGTTCACTTCACTGGGCCTCTTCTACTTCCAAAGAACAGAGAAGAACCCTCTGGGACTACATTACTTGTTATCACATGCATGTGATATGTCACTGATTATATCACGACCCATAAAATGTTCCAGGCACATATAATAACCAAGTCTTGTAAAACACACTTGCTTGACAAGTTCCAGTATTGAAAGAAGGTGGCTAGGTGCTAGGGAGGAATGCTCCCCAGACTAGGGACCGGGTGTTCCAAGCTTGGGTACAAATGCCACAAACCACGGAGGGACTTTGGGCAAAGACACTGTTTCTCAGCCTCAGTTTTCTCACCTGAGAAATGAAGGGAAATGGTCAGGATCAGGAATGTTAAAACACTTAGAACCAGAACTTTAAAACAGTTTAGCAGCACTTCTCTGTTCAAATTGTATCTTACCCAAGACAGAGATATCCTGGTCATGGCAGGGGGCAGTGTCTGGTGACCCCTCCCAACTTGGTGGCTGTCGCTTCATGGGGATCAACCTTGAGGCCCATCTTCAAGGACACAGAGCAGAGCTGGAAAGCACAGATTTTTACACTGTCTTGAACCACTCAGCAATCTAACAGTCCACAATTTTATAGATTTCTATTCTATTTTATCAATGCCTAGTCACAAGACGTGACTATTTTTTAAAGTATTTTCAATTGATATCAAAGCATACTATCACATTGCTTTGGTCATATCCATTTCTGGAGATTTAAAGAATATTCAACACAGGGCTTCCCTGGTGGCGCAGTGGTTGAGAGTCCGCCTGCCGATGCAGGGGACACGGGTTCACGCCCTGGTCCGGGAAGATCCCACATGCCGCGGAGCGGCTGGGCCCGTGAGCCATGGCCGCTGAGCCTGCGCGTCCGGAGCCTATGCTCTGCAACGGGAGAGGCCACAACAGTGAGAGGTCCGCGTACCAGAAAAAAAAAAAAAAAAGAATATTCAACACATAATTTTGCATTCTGGAGTGTCTGTCATCTCCTCCCCCTCCTCTTCTTCTCCTTCTTGTTCTCTGATTGTTTTTCTTTCTTTCATTCCTGCACTTTTCCAGAAAAAAAATCCTCTCTCGCTGATATTCTCATCGTTGACTTCCTTCCCAGGATTGCCTTGTGTATTTGACAGCGACGAGGGAGGCAGAAAAGTTAGATATTGGATGCTGGTCATTTGGGAATGCCTTTCTCTCTCTCTCCCAGGTGGTGTTTCTCATTCATATTTCTGTCCCCAGATCTTTCCCCTTCCCCCAGACATTCTCTAAACTGGTCCAAGGACACCCGGCAGTGGCGTTACCTTGGAGGCTTTTTAGAAACACAGATTCCTGGGTCTCATCCCATATCTCCTGAATCAAAATCTCTGAGGTTGGAGTTTAGGACAGTAGATGCTAAAATGAGCTCCCAAAGTGATTTTTCATCTCCTTAAATTTTGAAAACTACCTTTCAAACAGCTCTCCTCAGTTTCTCCCGTTTCTCCGTCTCCTGCTTCTCAGCTTCTTTCCCCTCAGTTTTCATCCTAATTACCAGCTGACTGGTGGATGTCACTGCTCCCACTCGGGATCCCTAATCATGCCTATTGTGCTCCTCAAAGCTGAGTCAAGAATTGCTGCTTTTATTTCCCCCTCTCTATATACTGTAGAAGGAAGCAGGTCCCTGCCACTTTTATTATCCCTACTTCTGGGCCGAGCTCCATTTGCTCGTGAACAGGGCTTATCTTCACTCTCCCCCTCGAAATACTATAACATTCAGCATCCTTTCATGTCTGTGCTTTTAAAGTAAATCTTCGGACAATTCAAGATATGAAATGGCTAAATAGAGTTCTGCCGGCGTTGTTTTCTCCTTTTTAATGGTTTAATCACACTTAATGGCTCTCTTCAAAACTTGAATTTTCCATTTTGGTGTTTTGACTCCATTGAAAGAGTTTACTAATATTCTTTCAAAAGTGTTCTCTGCTCAAATGAGCTATTCAATAAAGTTTTATGGCAGACTATAGGATTTACGCTAAATGGAAAATAATTTAAAGGGAGATCAGAGTTAGGGGTGCCATTCCTCTCTACAGGTTTTGTTAGATGAACCATAATCATCGACATCGAGTCCATTAAAAGTTGGTGTGAAGGAACGAGAATTATCATTTAGACGTAAGGGAGACTATTGCAAATGCAGTTTCAACACCCCCCCCTTTCCTCGGAGAGAGTTTATTGTTCACTTTGTGAGTCTCTAAATAGGAACTTAGGAAAAATTCTCTTTCTTCCCTGCCTCCCTCCCTTCCTCCTTCTCCTCCTCTCTATTTATTTTTTTCCTGAAGAATAGAGGACAAAAGAGTAGGGGGGAGTGAAAGGACCCAGTCATAGATTGTTTTGAACAAATCGCCTTGACTCTTCCCAGTCCTAGTCCTGCTGAGTTCTATCTGGTTCTTACTTGTCACCGTCAAGAGTAGGAAGCCGGCAGGACACTGAGGCCCCCCTGGGTCATACTCACCATCCAAATGATATAGTTTTCTACTCACGGGGGAAATTTAGCGGAAAAGCAAAGCCAGTACTCCCTGACAGCATCTTTACTGACCCCTAGACTTTCTGGTGGGCTGAGTGATATAGAGATGCACATGATACTAATGAGATACATTGGCTCGGATAAGAAAAATTAATGCTCTGTGTCTGTGACCTAATAGGGACACCCCTTCTCCATGCTGCCCTCTGGCTTGCCGCCTTCTGCTTTGCTCAATTCTTTTTTCCCACAAGTAACACTTGGGCACGTGCAACACGCCCAGTAGTGTGCTAAGTGCTAAGACATGTTTGAGAGAATTATGACCCAACCTTGAGGAGTTTCACATTCGGCCAAAAGAAACAAGAAGTAATATAGATAATGCAAAGAACCCAGAAGATATGATCTATGATCCAGGCAGTGTCATATGCCAACTCTGTGATCTCTGGGAAGGCATTTAACTTCTCTAAGACTCACTGTTTTTCTTTCAAGAAGAGGGTTGCTGAGATCAAGTAGCATTTATCGATATCTGAAATCATCTCATTATTTATTTGCTATTTACATCCCTCCCCCTCCTCCCCAGTGTAAGCTCCGTGAGACCAGGGGCCCTGGCTGATTATTCACCTCTGGATCTCTGTGCCTAGGACAGAGGTTGGCACAGAGCAGATGCTCAGTAAATAATTCTTGAGTGGATGCATGTATTATAGCTAAAGAAATCTTGAAGACTGAACTACTGACCTACCAAGGCTTGCTTGGTAGGATTTGCATCAGGCAGAGGAGAGGAAGAATTTTTCAGCAAGATAGCAGCAGAGGGAACAAAACAAAACAAAAGCAATTTCTGTTTCAAAGATCCTGAAGATACCAGTTTGCACTCAGGAATAATGGATGTGCTCTGGGAACCACGGATTGGTCCAGATTTTAGAAGGCTTTATATGCAAGGATCAGCCAGTGGGGAGATAGTAATGGGATTTTGATCAGGGGTGTTATTGGAAGAAAGTAAGGTTTTAAGAAGGTTAGTCAGGCAGCAATATTACAAGACTGAAGGTGGTAGAGAAATAATTTAAGAGGACATTGCAATAACTGAGGCATCAGGTGACAAGGCTAGAGTTAGAATCATGGAAATGGGAGTCTAAAAGAAAGGAGAATAGGAGCTCTGACCAAGCAAGAATCAGCGGAACTGGGTCCCCGAGGAGCTAGAAGAGATGAAGAAGAAGAAAGCAATTAAGGTATGAAGACTAGAGTTCCGGTAGAATCAACAGAAATAGGGAAATTGAGAGGGGAGGCCATGTTTCAGAGAAATAGAGTGAAATTGTTTTGGGGCATTTTGATGTATTGGTGGAACACCCAGGTGGGAATATACAGCAGGCAGTGGAAAATGTAAGGCTGGAGAAAGGCACATGGGTGGTGATCAAAGATAACAGATGTCGAAGTCATCCCCTTGGAGGTGACAGAGAAAACCACGGGAGGAGATGCCGTCTTTGAAGGAGGGAAGAACAGAGGCCCAAGGGCAGTATCTGAGTGAATGAATCAGTTAAGAGTGAGAGGAGGAGAAGTAGAGGCAGAAGGGGAGGGCCAGAAGTAGGACAAGGGAGGGAAAGCTCCCAGTCGTTTCAGGAAAATGGGATAGGATATTTGAAATGCCTATCACTGTGTCCAGGTCATGATATATAATCAGTATAGGGGTCATTATTATGCAAATCCTTACTAAGTATGAGAGAACGGTCCATCATATCAAGTGCTATAGAGCAGATGTCAAGGAGAAACTAAAATTAGACAAAGTCTTTAGATCTGCCCATTAGAAGGCCTTCGAGAAGAACAGGAGAAAGACTATAAGATTTTCCTGTGTGGGAACTTATTTCACAAGGTAATTGGACACATTTTCAGCCCTTCTGTAAGAGCACATGCTGGAAAATTCTGTTTCCTTCTCACCTCCCATCCACAAGGAATGTCACATGGGGAAGTCCTTATAAGCCATGTGATGGCAGCCCAGTTTGTCTTCTGGATTATGAGCAGGTCAACAGTTAGTGATTAATTTCACCCACTAGATGAGGAGCCACTGATTTCTTATCCCTGACACTTGCCATCACCACTTCTTTGTTTTGCCTTTTTCTGGAACCAAGTTCTCACAAATAGCATGTTTTCAAGACTCAGAGGGAAAAAAGTCATAAAATGTTAAACAAGCCTTGGTCAAGTGCTGGGCTTCCACAAGTTTAATTTCATCTCAAAAAGACATGTTGGGAAGTTGGGTTCCATCAGCTACAGAGCTGATCTCACATTAAATACACCAAGTTGCTGCCTGGCTGCTTGTTAACATTTTGGGTTGCATTTTAAAATAATTCCCTTCTCCGGAATACTTTCCCGAATCCATCTATTTCAGCTTGGAATTCCTTTAAAGGGGACAAAGCCATGAATCTACAAGGAGAGGTCAGGCTTAAAGCATAGTAAGTATATACTATGGCTCCACTCCCATCACCACTTGGTTTAAATTAACCCTGAAGAACAAATGACTTACAACAAAGAATAGAAACCACAACTTGACTTTATAAGATTCATCATAGTGTCCCTAAAAGCTGGCGCTAGGGAAAGGTTTTGAGTTTCTTAGAGCAGCTGACTTGGGTTACATGTTCAGATAAAGGTCAGGGCTGGAGGCTGAGGGTGTGGGTTGGGCTTAGGTGTCTGGGGTTTCTTTGCTTGTTTAGTTCCAAAAAGTTTCTTCAATTCAACAAACCATAAGACAGGCTTGTACTGAGGCTTGAAATGCAGTGGTGAAAGCAACACCCGTGCCCTGAAGAGTCAGTGGCTCGGGCAGACTCCTAGGCAGATCAGTACAAAACAAAGTGCTAGGAGACGGAAGAGCTGGCAATGCACTGAGGGTAATGGATGTGCTCGGAGAAGCTCCCAGCCTCCTAGGTGGGGAGGTCACAAAGGCTTTTTTCGAGTGAGTAAAAGGGAATTAGAGATGAGATTCCTCTCTTCTATCCCGACTTGAGATTTGAGCAGAGATGCCTTCTCAGAGTCACTGCGGGAACGTTTTGTCTTGGTCTCTCCCCACCCCCCTTCTCTCTTCTCTGAGGAAGATTAGAGAAAAACCAGTCACTACCAGCAAAGGCTACAGAAGGTTTACAGGGCTCGTTAATACTTTCAGGCCAGTTCCCCCATTAAGGCTAAGCAGAGGGTTCCTTCCAGAAGTTGGGACCCACCGGCTCCCTGTTAGCAGCCCAGTGCATCAGAATGACACCTTCACAGGGACGCAGTGGAGGAGGGTGTCCAGGGGCTGGTGGCCTAATGCCTCCCAGGGAGGCCTGGGGACTTGCTAGAATGGACCAGAGAAAGGCAAGGGAGAGCTGGGGGTGAGAGGCACCCAGCCCATAGGGAGCTTTCATGGAAGGAAATGGCCTACTTCTGACTGGTCTCTTGAGGAAAGCAAGAAAGTGGTGGGAAGGGGCAAGCCTGACTTCACCAAGACTGGAGGGGACACACTCAGCCCACCTGTGATTTTCCACAACCTGATTGGAGAGGCAGGGTTTTCAGCTCTGGGCTTGACCTGGGTGCTTTCACTTGCTTGCTCTGCCGTATGACCTCGATTGGAACCAACACTCTAGCATTAAAGTTGCACTTTGCAGACATTGACTCTGAGTTGGAGTCCTGTTCCCAAGAATGTTGACTGCAAAGCTGTCAGAGGGACCCACGCAGGAGGCACTGGAGGCCAAGGCCAGCTTGGACAGTAGTGTAGAACCGGAGCTTTTGAGTTTTCTAGGGCTCATGAGACAATGGAAAGCGACAGCAATGGATGGCCATCGGACCTCTTTCTGATTTGACCATGCTTTTGTTTTTTTGGCCTCAAGCCCTGATTGCAGAGACTTGCCAATAAGAGGGTTTGATGGAAGCTGATCCTGGATCCTTTAATGTTGGAGGAGGAGGCACCAGACTAGGAAGGAGAAGATGGGCAAGGGAGGACCACTAGAAATCAAGCTGGCTGACTGCACCGCGATTGCCCCAGGTCAGCCGTTCTTGGCCCTAGATTCGAAGTCTAAGAAAGATTCCCCTCCTCCCGAAAGTTTTCATTTCCAAGAGAAATAGCTTCTCTCCCTGCATGTTTCCTTCAACTCTCAGTAAGACCTGTACAAGCACATGAAAGCTGTAAACGTGGTACTTCACTGGAGCTGTTTATTTTCAGTGGACAAATATTGTGCCGATGTTCAGTTAGGAGCCACATCTGACAATCTGACTACTCCATCTGATGCCTCCAGGGCAAATTCCAACTCTTTCAGGAAGGGGTGGGCCTATAACAGATCCATATGAATAAAATAAACAGACAAGGAATATTCAAGGCAGTTTGGGGAAACTACCTTCTGCAGCAAGGAGAGTAAAATGTCTACATGAAAAACAAATTCACATAAATAAAGCATGGGGCTTAAACTGGAGGGAGGCTGGGAATTCAGAGGGAAGACTACAGTGCCCGCTTGCCCTTCACCTGTCTAGAGTCGGAATTCAGTGAGAATCAGCACCACGGAGCCTAAGGCACGTGTAATTCTGTGGAAGAAAGCATTGCAGCAGAGTTCCGCTCACTAAGGCTCTTACTAGTCTTATTCCAGCTTTTAAAATCATCCTAACAACTGGAAGTTCTTCTGGGTGTCTAATTTCAGTCCTTCTGTCAAATCCCTTCTTTTCTTTATTACCCTGAAGTCAACCAGAAAAGCGGCCAGCATCCTCCTTTACACAGCTTTCCATGTCCTAGAAGGTGAAAGTCAAGGACCAGGCCCCACTAATAGAGCAATTCCGGCTCAGAGTGGACCCGGGATCCATGTTACCCTTTTCCTGGCAGTAGCACAATTGGGGGAACGGTTTAGATCCTCAGCCACACCTCCCTTGGACAAGTTTTATGAGCTCACAGGGCTCCTGTATCCCCATTAGAGGAGGGGAAGTCAGTTCCTTCCTCATCTTACAAGGGTCTTCTGGGAATGAAATGATGTGATAAGAGTGGAAGGAAGTGAAAGCTTGGTAGAAATGGCGGCACCCTTGTTATTTAGTTCCTGTTTCCTGAGCTGACTTGATCTCAGGTGCAATGAGCTCCCAGGGGCAGCTTGGTCACAGGTCAGAAAAAAAAAAAATTGCCTTTAAGTCAAGGCCTCTCAAACTTCACATTCATCTAATTCGCTTGCTAATTAAACTGGGTTATCTTAAACACTTGTATGTATGCTTGTTTTAAGAAGGACCTCACTCAGCTTCTACATAAGCTTATTAATAGAATAGGGTTCATTTTGTACTTTAATATTAATGACAGCTATGTTCTATTTTTAAAAGGGCATTATAAACAGCTATTGTTAGAATAGAGAACTCTCTTGAGAGTGACCATCAATACTGCTGTTTGACTTATCCTCAAGACATTTTTTTTATTGTTATTAGCAAATCTAATTGAAATTAAATTTATCATAAGAGAGTTCTTGGATAAATCCCTAGTTATTCCTCAATTCTTTCATTTTCTTTTATTCATTCATTCATTTACTCAGCAAACATTTATGGGAATATTTATGGTCCATAGGATGGGCCAGGATGCTGGGAAAGTCATGTTTTCTTGCTCTGGGAGACAGAAAGGCAGACAGCCTTGTGCACGAAGGAAGTGAAGCTGAGGGGAGAGCGTGTACTTAGCTCTGTGCCAAGAAGCACGCAGGTTTGGCCTAAGACTAGGAATGTTAGTAGGAGATTACGGTGCCCCAAAGAGTGAAAGGACAACGGGCAGAGAGCATCACTTGTGCAAAGGCACAGAGCTCCAGCCAGGACGGCACAGCGCTGGGTTTAAGATCTGGGCTTGGTTTTCCTCACCCTTCTCCCTCTTTCCATCCATCCCACCCTCCTTCACTCCCTCCTTCAATCCTCCCTTCCTTTTCTCCTTTCCCCCTTTTCTCTCCCCCACTTTCCCTCTTCCTCTCTCCCTGCCACCCTTTTCCTTTTCACTCCCTTCCTCACTTTCATCCTCATGGCTCGAACAATAATTTTGGCCTCCTCTCCAATCCAGATATATCTGAACAGAAATAGAAAAAAAAATCAAATACCTAAACTTCAGGCAATGCTCCAATAAGCCCCATGATGAGAGGGAAGGGTACACAAGGGCCAGATGCTGACAGTCGGCACCCCCAGCCCACTACCGACCAGCCCTGAGACACCCCTGTCTCCCACTTGGTCTCCCATGTGAGGAGAACCATCATTTTTGCCATCATCCCTGCCACCTGGCTACATTTTTTCTACATGCTTGAAAAATTCATTTGAAGAACCCGGGGACCTGGCTGGATGTGGGGAGGCTGCCTGAGTGAGCAAAGGAGGCACTCAGCCGCTGGAAGTTCGTCAAGGACCCAAAGGCAGAGGTGTGTGGACAGGCGTCATTTACATGCCTTCCACTCCCAGCATCAAGAAGAACGTGTGTGGACAGTCCAACCATCTCAGCAACCTTTCCACAATACGATATCCACAGGAAAATTACTATGCAAGTCTTACTAAAAGTCTCACTGAAATTATTGGGATTCTTTCCTCCGATCTGTGTCGCCCATACAGCCCCAGATAGCAGAAATTATTAAAACTACACCTTCCTGCTTTGGTTTTCAAAAGTTTGTCAAAGAGAAATTGCTCCCGCTCTTGGCTGCAGTGGCCCTACCATGTGGCCTTTCCTCTCCCCCAAATTCATCTGGCTGTGCTTTTGAGCTAAACAACATGCATCCTCAGACTTCATAAATCATCATTCCTCTGCCCATCCGGAGAGTAGAAATTCATGACTTGATCTCAGTCAAACAGTGTAAAAACCCAAACAAAGATACATCTGGACAGACAAAGAGGGTGCCAGGTTTTTGCTTGATGAGAAGAGAAATAGCTCAACCCTGGCCCTTGAAGCGAAGGCTCTATCTCAAAAAATGCTCATGGAACCTTCACAGAGTCGCTGAGACCAGCTTTGCTTATAATATCCAATATAAACTAGATATGGAGCTCATTTTGCTCAGTGTTTTGTGACCTGGAAAACATTTTGTTGGTGCCTTAAAAAAAAAATTAGCCCATGTTCATTTTTTTTCCCCAAATGCAATGATCATCATTTTCTGTTCCTTGAGCCCAGGTGAAAACCAGCCAGGGAGCTGGGGAAAAAAAAAAAAAAAAAGAGGTGGACTCGCAATTTCCTGACACAGTTAACAGGCTGTTAAAATTCTGTCCTGCTCAACCTTCATGTCAGTGTTCAGGGAATCAGAAGGCTAGAGCTACAAGAGAAAAATAGATGCTTATCCCTCTGACTGGTATCTGTGCACAGAGTATCAACAGATTGAGGAGTTAACAGCAGCAAAGCACCATTCGCTGGTCAGTTAAATAACCCATTATCCACAAAACTGGTTACTACTGTGATGTTTGTCTGAATACACATTTTCCTTCCCCCGATTTTTTTTCCCCTGTGTTCTGTAGGTAGGTAACGTGTGTGGTGTATTTTTTTAATACCAGGAGATCCATCTGGAATGTCCCCCATGGAAAGCAAAAGCAAAACCAAAGGTTACCCGAGCTGAGATCCTATCGGACCAGTTCAGACCAAAAAGGAAGCCTAAAACTGTCGATAGATATTCCTCTCTTCTTCTGCTCCCCCAATGCCTCTCTCCAGGGCTGGGAGGGTGGTGGTATCTGGGCAAAAGCAGCAGCCGGCCATATGCAAATATTTCCTTCATTGTATCCCGGCCGTTACTCGATTGTGGAGGCTTTTAAGATAATTTATTAATATTCTCTTTAACCACTATGGATGAAGCAGAGGGCTGCTGTGGGGTTTTGTGGGATGTGTGTGTGTGTGTGTGTGTGTGTGTGTGTGTGATTTCTTCCTGAGTTATTTATTTGATAATGATATTAAATATTAGAAACTCTAACAGCTGGTGTGTTTATCCTGACTTGAGTGTATTAACCTCTTTAGCCCTTTTTTCCAGAAGAAGGATTCAGTAGCACAGATTTGACTGTCAGCTGTGGTGCCTGGTGGCCCCGCCGATTGGCGCCCTGACAGAATCAGAAGTCCAGAGCAGCAAGTGAACATGGATGACATTGCAGGGAGAGAGAGGGGAGAGAGCACATGATAACTTGAGGCACCTGCAGCTGCTTGCACCCAAATCAAAGTAGAGGCCGAGCTCACTGAAATGGGAAAACACTGAATTTGCTGGGGGTGAGTTGGCGCTATGTTAGGTGACGGAGAAGGGGGTTTGATGGAGGGCAGGGGAGGGGAAGATGGAGCCCTGAGCGCTGGCATTTTGCCCACTGACAATACTCAACTAAAGTACCTTGAGGGGAATCCCTGGGTCCCAAGGCCCATTGTGTCCCATCTGGTGAGTGAGGATGGCCAGCCACCAACACTGGGCTGATAGGTCAGTGGGCGAAGGACTGCTGAGCCACTGGGCAGGACAAAGGTCATGTTCACCTGAAACTCGTGGGTCTAGCCCTGGAACTACCTTTTACTGGCTGTGTGACCTTCAGCAAGTCATTGAATCTCCTGGCCTCAGTTTCCACATCTATACCATGAAAATAATACATCATCATGGTCATGGTGAACCGTAGTCAAATGACATAATGAATGGATGAAACACAAATATAAAGAATTGCTAGTTTCCTGTCTCCCCTTAACACACAAGAAATAACTTGGGACCCTTCTCAACTGACAGCTCCCCAATTTTAAGACACTGAAGCATGTCCAACCTTCTGTAGCTCCCTTTCCTTCTGGACTTTAAGAGTGTAGGATCCCATTCTGGAGTCCAGGGAGCTCCCCACCCCATGTTTGGGCCTGAGTGTACCTGGAATGATGACTCCGGGAGAAGGGATAAGTAATGGTACAAAGCAGTGTTCAGAGTCACCAGCAAGACTTCCCCCTTGGAAGAGACACGTTCTTGCACCCCGTAGGCCATCCCGCAGTCTCAGGGCCCTGCAGTGTGAGATTTGCAGTGATTGGTCCAAGTAGGTGGAGTGCAGCGTCAGGAGGATGGAGCGCCAGGGACGGGGCTGGCGTTGCTTTACTACTGTAACTAAGGTGCTTCCATTGGTCTAGGGAGCTAGGGTTATTCCTGTTTATCACAGTGCTTGGCATTTAGGAGGTGCATGAATCGGTTAATGAATGAATGAAGAAAGGAATCGTTGAATAAAAACAAAATCCACTTCTGCAATAGAACATGTGCAGAGAGTACATTTCAGTGAGTCACCACACGTCCGGCAGCGAGTTTCCGTATGCCGGACCCCTGTTATGTCTCATCGCAGATCTTCTTGAGCTTGCTTGTACTCAAGGTCTCAGACCCTTGTTCCACTCCAGCTGTCACCACAGAGGCCAAGGAAAGCACAGCCTGACCATGCCCCCCAGGCCTGCACTGTGTGTCTCTCCCCATCCCATGGGGCCCTCCCTGTTGCCTTGGAGACATGACACACTGTGGGAACTTCTTGGTGCCCACATACATGCCACTGTAAAGTGTAGAGAAGGTAATGCCCTGTGGGGGGCAGTAGCTGGGAGAATCTCTTAAATGTAATGGAAGACTCCTAGAATATTCTTTCCTCACTTAACTTGGGTACACAAGGATTAATACCTTCTTAGCACACATGTGCACTATGGATTAAAAAGTTAAGCAAAGACAATTGAATTAGATTTGTTGAATCATCTCCACTTCTATTTCAACCAACCTGAAATGTCAGATGGCTTCCTAAGCTACAAAGGCTGGGGACAGCAGTGAGTGGCTGTAGAAAGATTCGGAGCTCCCAAGAGGCTAGAAGGATGTGGACTCCCACCTCCCTCTTAGAATTCACCATCCTCACAGGGCTCAGGAGTGAGGTGGGGCAGGGAGGGGTTAGTAGTACAGTCTTCTTCCCAGCCTTCTCCATGCTTGTCTCTGCCCCCTCTGTGAGCATAGGATGACATGGTGATCATTCATTCATATGATATAAGCATTAAAGTTGTCAATTGTGAGTTAAATCTACAAACATTAATTGAGCGCCTACAGATGCTTTGCTATTGCATAGTATTCTGGGGCGATGGGGGTCATGGTGAAGGAGGAGTGGATTCACAGAAGCATATGTGCCCTTTAGCTTCTTAAGGCCCGTGGAAAGAGGCATGGATGTAAGTGCTGGAGGGGCTCAGAGAAAAAGCCTCCCTAAAGGGCCAGGTGGTCCTGGAAAGGTGAGTGTAAAAGGAGACTGCAGATGTGGGTACTCAGAGAGCATGTAACATTGGGAAACATGGTGAGAAACAGTTCTGTGATAGGAGGCAAGTGGGACCGTGTGAGAGACAGAGGGTAGAACAATCCAGTGGGACCCTGGGAATGGCCTTCTTATTCTGGATCCACAGGATTTTGTCTGTAGCTGCCCTTGGGGAAGTGAAACAGATTAAAGTTTCTTGGCTCAAGCGATCTCCACAAATACATACCTTTGCTCCGCAATCACCCAGACAGAGGACATTTTCACTTCCCACTCTTCCCCATAGTGCAAGGATTAATCTAGAGCCAGCACCCCTCACTGGATCCACGTGTGAGATTCATCTTTTGCCCCAACGTAATTCTGACCTTACACCAAAATAGTCTTTGCCCCCAGGTCTACCCTGAATTCTGATTCTTCCTCCCAATTTTGGGGAAGAAGTGAGCTATTACTGGGGCTGGAGGGTAAGGTGGGATTTGGAGATTGGAAAGGGAAGAGAAGACCCTCCCACCAAACTTGGAGCACAGAGAGACAGCTGCCCCCTTGCACATCTATTCTATTTTTTCCTTTTCTTTTAAACTGCATTATAGTTGATTTAAAATGTTGTGTTAGTTTCTGGTGCACTGCAAAGTGATTCAGTTATTATTCTCAGAGGTGAAAAACTGGAAACTGAGGGTTCAGGCTTTAGGAACTGTTGAAAGCAGCCACACACTGTCTCAGAAGGAGGCAAGGAAGGATCTACTCTTTTGGTTTGCTCTTTGTGATGAAGAAATTTTGGCTTGGAGGTGGGTATGGAATGCAGAAGGCGTCTGTCTTGATCTGGAAGACTTGAGAAAAAGTCCTAATTAAATCCGTTTACTTTTCCCTTCCCTCTCTACCCATTTTTAGTTCTCCTCCCTCTAGGTGCTTAGCCTCCCAGCAAAGTCAAGACCAATCAGTTCAAAAAGTGTATAATATTGCGATTCAAATTAGAGCTTAATCTTCATCTATGATTCCGTCAATTTGCATTTTGGCAGGCATCTCTCCTTTCTCCATGGACCAATATTTAATTCAAAGGAATGACTTTCTAATAGTGGAATTTCTAGTATTCAACACCTCATGGGGGATGCGGGGGCGGATGAAGTCCTTTCCCGCTTTTCCTTTAGTTTTGCCACATCAACAAGCACCTGCATGTGAGGTGAGCTCTATGTATATGTCTAAGTCAGGAGTCAGCAACCTGACCACAGGATAAATTGGGGCCACTGTTTGTTTTTGTAAATCAAGTTTTTTTGGACCACAGCCACAGCTACTCTCATTTGCTTAACATATTGTTTATGGCAGCTTTTGGACCTATAATTGTAGAGTTGAAGAGTTGGGACACAGACTATATGGCCCACGAAGCCTAAAAAATATTTACTGGGCTTCTCTGGTGGCGCAGTGGTTGAGAGTCCGCCTGCCGATGCAGGGGACACGGGTTCGTGCCCCGGTCCGGGAAGATCCCACATGCCGCGGAGCGGCTGGGCCCGTGAGCCATGGCCGCTGAGCCTGCGCGTCCGGAGCCTGTGCTCCGCAACGGGAGAGACCACAGCAGTGAGAGGCCCGCGTACCGCAAAAAATAAATAAATATTTACTCTCTGGCCCTTTACAGAAAAGATTTGCCAAACCCACTGTAGGTTAATGCCTACCTTAGATTTACTGTAAGTTAGAGACCTGGGTATTGTCCAATCAGAACCTGCTTTTGGCCCTATCAAAGAATATTTTCTCTGGAAGTATGAGGCATGGAAAAAGCCCTATGTTCAGGTATTTCCGAAAACAATACTAATGCTACCACAAAATAAAGCCTTTTACTTACCTTATCTGATCTTAAGACTCACAATAACCCCCGGGGTAGATATTGTTAACCCAGTTTTAGAGATAGTCAAACTGTGGCTCTGGGAAGTTAAATAAGGCACCCTATGTCTTGTTGCTGGTAAGGGGTAAAGCTGGGATCCAAACCCTGGTCTGGCGTGTGAGCTTAACCACTTCTCTATACCTCAACGGATGATAATTACTACCACGTATTAAGCATTTATTAAATACCGGGTACCATATAGGGTGACGTCCTCACATTTTCTCATTTAGCCTTTAAACCAACTCCATCAGTTGGGAATTTAAAACCCTATTTCATATATAAAGTCTCCCCAAACTACTAACCACGATGACAATGATCAGTGATGACCCTTCATATACCCTTCGACTCTCCAACGGAAGGCGGTTCTCTTTCTGTTCCTGGCAGTTACTTCTGCTCGTCTCTGGGGCGCTCATCTGCGCTGTTACCTTCTTCCAGGCTGAGAGAGCTCAGCCTTCTCCATCCCTCTCCCGCATCAGGGGAGCTGGACTTGTCTTGCTGAGTGGCAGGTGGCAGAGGGACTCCGGGTATCTAATTGGGAGGTGGGAGTGACAGAATGGAACAAAGCGTAGTTTGGCTGAAAAGATGAGAGAAGTGTGGTTTCTCAGCTGCCGGCGTGCTCTGGCTCAGGAAAGACAGCAACACTGGGGTTTCCAGCATTCCAGCTTCCCAATACGTTGGAGCCACTGGGTCACAGAGCGGCACCACTCCAGGCAACTGCACCACCAACCCAGCATGCTCTTGCATGCACTCTATTGCTTCCCAGCCCATCCTGACAGCCAGGATGATTTTATCATCTCTCCAATGATTCTGGTGTTCACTCATTATACCACCAAGGCACTTTGGGCCAGATGCACTATGATAATCTATTGTCTGTGTAGAAAATGCATGATCATGTGGTAAGTTGCTAAAATTGCTATCTGTCTACTTCTTCCAAAACCTTCAAGAGACCCAGTTCTGCCAGAGGGTCAACTAGAAGAACAGAGCTACTCTGAGGGGCTGTGCTACCCAGTAGTTTGGACTGGGTACCAGCTCTCCTCCTCCATGTACTTTAGTCCCTCCAGTGTTCCACATTATCAGTTCTTTTTATGACCAGCAGTAGGTTGTTTTGTCATTAGTGTCTGTGGCAGAAAAGACAAAAGGTGGGATTTAAGAAACTGAAATCAAAATTAAAATGTTTCCTTGGTTATCGATATGACATGGGAAACTTTGCAGGAGGCAGGGGGCAATGGGCTGGAACTCTATCATTCATGAGTATAAGTGCAGATGGAATTACATCTTTGGCCCTATCTGTCATTGTCACTCCCGAACCCCAGACTTGCCTAAGCAGTTATCTATGAAATCTCCACCTACATGTCCTTCAGCCAGGTACTTTCAACCCAACAGGTTCAGAAGAGAGCTGTTTCTCCTCCTGCACTGGATACAGGTCTCACCATCCACCCAGTCCTCCAAGTTAACAGCTCAGTTGTCACCCTGGACATCCCTTCTTCCAGCCCATATATCCATTCCCATTCTCAGCGCCCTGGCTTGGACCTTCATCATCTCTCCTGGACTGTAAGAGCCTCTCAACATCCCCTCCAGCTGGTATTAAACTGTAGACTCCTTGCCAAGCAAGAACAAAGAGAGATAAAGGTGTCAATCAGGAAAATGAGCACACAGAGAGAAGGATAGGGCCAACAGAGAGCTGAAAGCAAAGATTTGCCCTCTGACTTCCAGTAAAATGAAAGTTTGAAAAGTGACCCTTGTAGGGCTTCCCTGGTGGCGCAGTGGTTGAGAGTCCGCCTGCTGATGCAGGGGACATGGGTTTGTGCCCCGGTCCGGGAAGATCCCACATGCCGCGGAGCTGCTGGGCCCGTGAGCCATGGCCACTGAGCCTGCGCGTCCGGAGCCTGTGCTCTGCAATGGGAGAGGCCACAACAGTGAGAGGCCCGCGTACCACAAAAAAAAAAAAAAAAAAAAAGTGACCTGTGTATGAGCAGAAGATTCAGATTTGGACGTATAAGACATTGCTACTTTGTAGCTGGAAAGGATGCCAAGTGTCCCCTATGCTATGCTTCCTTACAATCAGGACTGATGTTTGCTACAAAATAATTATTGGTAAATTGTCCCTAACCCCCAAGTAAAGTAAACCAAAATCAGGAAAAAGGCTCTTGAGTTTAACTCACTCTGATTGTCAAATTTTAAAAAATATTTACTGACTGAAAAGGCCATTTTCATTTGATGTGTGTCTTACCTAGCATTTCATGTTTGGGAAGATAAAGCAAGCATTGTCTATACAGCTCCCAGAGAAAAATTTGAAGTTAGGTAAACAAATAACTAGTGACCTTGGGGATGTCCCCTGTCATCTTCCCCCACGATCCAGTCCCCCAACATCAGATGCATCACTCACCTCCTCAGTTTATCACAATTTGCCCTCCTCATAACACCATTATGATTCCACCGGCAAGTTTGGGGACACCAGAAGGGGCTTATCCTGAAGTTGTCCCCTGAATAGCGATGACGACAGTTAAAGTGGTGCTGACAGTAGCTGCCACGCTAGACACTGTATTGAAATGTTGTGCAAAGTGAGCAGGAAATGGGGGCTGAGGGAGCTGGTGGTGCCCCCAGGGTATGTGGTGCTCCTGCAGTTCCGTTTTTATTGCAGGGATTGAAGGAAGGTTCACACACAACTCTGATTTGCCTCTACTTCTAACCTGCGGAAAAGCTGGCAAGTGGGTAAAGATCTGAGAGACAACCCACGACATGGCCAGGGGCACGTGCCTCCTGGTTGTAGGCACCTGTCTTTGGCTACTGTTCCCTCTCCCTGGAGTTCATGCTTCACACAATCACCAAGCCCTCTTCTCCATGGTTCTGGACACAGAAATCTCCTATTCACCTTCCATATCTCAATTCAAGGGTCTCCCCCCTGCCCTAAGGGAAACAGAATTGACCATTGGTTCCTTTGCTCTCCTGCCTCATCCATGCAGATGGCTGCCCTGCAGCTCAAACACTCTTATAGATGCTCATTTATGAGTCTGAACCCCCGCCTAAACCATCAGCCTCTGGAGGGTTTGTGCTTGTATCCCAAACACCTTGCACAGGGCTCAGCATCTAATAAGGACTTTCTTCTGGCTTATGAAAGATTCAGTCTTTGTCTTCCAGGAGCTCACAGACTAGCAAGGCAGTCAGCCAGGTAAACATCATTTTAATATGATGTTGTCAAGGCTATAATTCAAACAATACAATTTCAAAAAATATGTAATAGATTGAATGCTTATTATGTTTCTAGCATTTGCCTTATCTCCGGCATTATTATCCCCATTTTAGAGTTCCCCGTAGGTAACCTGGAACAGGCCTGAATGTGGCAGAGCCGGTGAAGCAGCCTGATCCCGATGTGAGCCCCTCATGCACCCTCGTGCTGTGACAGAGGTGGCATGGAAAGCCAGGAAGCACGGATGACAGGCATGTGTTTCTTCTCCTACATGCGTATAGCACCAGGCACAACGTTAGACACTTAGTCGTTAATAAATATCTTCCACTGCATCTGACCAAGTGCTATTTCCATTCTGCCTTTGTTCTGAACTCCCAGCAGTCTGTATACCACCCACTCTCACTCTCATTCATGGGTCTTTCCATTGGGTATGTCAATACCTCCCTGATTACATTTTTAAAACTATTTTTACCCCTAACTTGGCTTTAAAATCCTTGAAGGACAGGATTTGGTTTATATTTCTCTTTCTCCTTCTGCACCTAGCACAGTGTTGATATATAGCAATATCCTATATATTGGCTAGTTGACTGATTATTGCTGTATTTTTCCCAGGGTAAAACTAAACCAACTCCACTCTCCCAAGTTCTTTGAAGTACTGTTCACAATAGCCAGGATGTGGACACAACCTAAATGTCCAGTGACAGGTGAATGGATTTTAAAAATGCAGTTTACACATACAATGGAATATTATTCAGCCTTAAAAAAGGAAGGAAGTCCTGCAATATGTGAGAACACGGAGGAAACTGGAGGACATTATGCTAAGTGAAATAAGCCAGCCACAGAAGAACAAACACTGCGTGATTTCACTTATACATGAGGAATCAAAAAGAGTCAAATTCATAAAGACAAAGAATAAAATGGTGGTTGCCAGGGGCTGGGGTAGGGGGAGCTGCTAATCAGGGGGCATAAAATTTCAATTATGCAAGATGAGTTAGTTCTAGAGATCTGCTGCACAACATTGTACCTATAGATAACAATATTGCATTGTACACCTAAAAATCCAAGAAGGTAGATCTCATGTTTTGTTATCATCACACGTACACACACACACAACCCCCCCCCCCACAAATCCCTAATGTCTTTAAATATTCCAAACAAAAAAGAAAGAAACTAAATTAAACTAAACCAAACCAAACCAGATCAAGCCAAACAAAAACGTACCTTGACCCAACTTCTTCTGCTAGTTGCTGTTTTCATTTCTTTACTCTCCTCTGCCCCAAAACCCTTCAAAAGAGTTTCTTTCCCCCAGTTTTACTGAGATATAGTTGACATATAATATTGTATTAGTTTAAGGTATAGAACGTAATGATTTGTTATATGTATATACTGTGAAATAATGATCACAGTAAGTTTAGTTAACATCCATCGCCTCACATCCATTTTTTCTTGCGATGAGAACTTTTAAGATCTACTCTTTTAGAAACTTTCAAATAACGCAGTACAGTATTGTTAACTATAGTCACCATGCTATTCATTACATCCCCAGAATTTATTTATCTTATAACTGGAAATCTGTACTTTTTTACCACCTCCGCACATTTTTGCCATCCCTCACCCTCCACTTCTGGCAACTACCGATCTGTTTTCTGTTTCTGAGTTTGGTTTTCTTAGATTCCACATATAACTGAGTACACAGTATTTGTCTTTTTCTGTCTGACTTATTTCGCAGTGACATAATGCCCTCAAGGTCCATCAATGTTGTCAAAAGTGGCAGAATTTCCTTCATTTTTATGACTGAATAATATTCCATGGTGTATGTGTATATTTTATATATATATATATGTATGTATGTATATATATATATATATGCCACAACTTCTTTACCCACTCATCCACTGATGGACACTTAGGTTGTTTCCATGTCTTGGCTATTGTAAATAACACTGCAATGAACATGGGAATGTAGATATCTCTTTGAGATAGTGATTTCCTTTCCTTCAGATATATACCCAGAAGTGGGATTCCTGGATCATATGGTAGTTCTATTTTTGATTTCTTGAGGAATCTGCATACTGTTTTCCACAGTGGCTGTACCAGTTTGCATTCCCACCAACAGTGCTCAAGAGTTCTCTTTTCTTCACATTCTTGTCAACACTTATCTTTTGTCTCTTAGATGTTAGCCATTCTAGCAGTTGTGAGGAGATCTCTCACTGTGGTTTTGGTTTGTATCTTTCTGATGATAAGTGAGGCTGAGTCTCCTGTACCTATTGGCCATATGTATGTCCTCTTTGGAAAAATATCATCTATTCAGTTCTTCTGACCATTTTTAAAAATTGAATTCTTTGGTTTCTTGCTAGTGAGCTATATGGGTTCTTCATATAGTTTGGATATTAACCTCTGGTCAGATATGTGATTTGCAAATATTTTCTCTCATTCCATAGGTCGCCTTTTCATTTTGTTGTTGGTTTCCTTTTCTGTGCAGAAGATTTTTAGTTGCTTGTAGTCTCACTTGTTTATTTTTGCTTTAGTTGTCAAAGCCAAAAAAAAAAAAAAAAATCATTGCCAAGACATATATCAAGGAGTTTATCTCCCGTTTTCTTCTAGGAGTTTTATGGTTTCAGGTCTAACATTCCAGTTTTCAGTGTGTTTTGAGTTGATTTTTGAGCAAGTGAGTTTTCTCTGTCGTTAGTAATTCCTCTCCTCTCATTTTCTCTTAGACCCGATCCAGTTCAGCGTTTGCCTCCATGACTTCTCCAAAACAGCTTTTAATCAGGTCACTAATGACCTCTTGTTGCTAAAAAGAATAATAACATCTTGGTCCTCATCTTTCTTGACCTCCTCAGACCACCTGAACCAGTGGATTTTGATACGTTTCATTACCTGGCTCCAAGCTCCCCAATCATTCCTATTTCGCGGGTGGCTCTCTCCCAGCCTCCCTCGCTGGTCTCCTCCGCTCCCCAGCCTCTTAATGTTGGAGTGCCCCAGGGGCCTGTTCCCAAGAGTGCCCCTGGTCCGGTTCTCTTTCTGTCTTTCCTCACTCGCTTGGTGTCACACCCAGTCTCATGGCATTTAAATACCGTGTGTACGCAAACCACTTCCAAATTGATATTTAAAGCTCAGAGATTTCCCCTCCGAAACATCTTTAGATTTGTACTCAACATTTCCTTTTAGACATCTATAACAGACATATCAGATTCAACATGCCTAACACGAAACTCCTGATTTCTCCTTAAAATCCTCCCTTCCATCTGAGTTGTGAGGAACTCAGCTCTTTCAGGGCTGATGCCCCAAACCTCAGGCTACCACCAGTCTATCAGGAAATCTCCTTGGCTTCATCTCCAAATTATATTTGGAAAAGACCACTTCTCACCACCTCCACCTCTGCTGCCTCCATCATCTCTTTCCTCATCATCCTTTCACCCTGCTGTATACCCTTGCCTTTTCTTCTCAACACAGCAACCAGAGTTATCCTTAACAAATCTGTCAGATCTTACCGTTCCTCTGCTTAAGATTCTCTAATGGCTCCCAGTTTATCTCAGAAGGAAAGCCAAAGATTTTACAATGGCCAATAACACCCTACAGGGTTGAAAGCCCGGAACTCTTCTGACCTTATCCATTACTTACCCTCGGTCGCCCACGTACACCCTGATCTAGTCATGCTGACCTCCTTGGTGTTCCTCAGACAGCCCAGGTGCTCTGCTACCACAGAGCCGTCAGACTGAGCAGCTCCTTCTGCATGGAAGCTCTATCTCTGCATATCTGCACAGGTGAGGTCCTCCCTTCTCTACAGTCTTTGCTCAGGAATCACCCCCTTCAAGTTCCTACCCCTCCAACTCTGTGCTCCCAATTCCTCCTTCCCAGCCCTACTGTGCTTGTTCCATAGCATTCATCACATTAGAACATGTGATAATTTGCTATTTCTTATGTTTATTGTTTATCATGCATCTTCCAACACTGGCATAGAAATTTCGCAAGGGCAGAGATCTATCTATTTTGCTCACTGAGTCATCCTAAGCTCCTGGCATATAGTCAACATCCAATATTTGTTGAATGAATGAACAATTCATTAGCCTATCACTCTGCAAGCAAGTAGGCAGAGGAAGGTCCTAGGGTGGGTCTTCACAGACCAAGAAACCTAGTGGGTACAGGGTCCCAGGTACAGGAGGGAAGGAGGATGAATCATTTATCCACCTGCCCTTCTCCTGATGGTGGTGTAAATAGAGATTTAACCCGGGCGTCCTTCAAAGCAGTGAGCTTTCCCAGGAGAAAAGTGTTGACAAAGTACAGGAGGATGGGAGTTGCTAAGCGTGAGACTTTGATTTGCAGAATTTCAGTTTATTGGAAGAGCACACTGGGTCCTTCCCTCATCATGGGACTGGCTCCCTTTGTCCTTCCTCTTCCATCCTGGCCTCACAGCTACACCCTGCGATCAATCCCCTTCCCCTGGGGGACAAGGCGGGGCTTGGTGCTCAGAGGAGATCAGCCGCACAGCCCCAATCGATGCTGAGATCAATGCTGGCGTTTGAAATCCAAATCTGTGGCATTCACTTCATCGGGGGCATTTTCCTCAGCTGAGTGGGGACTCCGGGAGCTGCAGCCTTTTCCCCTCTAAATTGAAAGTGATTTTTTTTAGTCACAGTAGTGGGTTTCAGAACTGCAAACCGGAGAGGCGTTTTGATTCCACAAACAGCCCCCAGAGGAAACCATTTCAAGCCCGACATTTTTTTTCTTTAACCAGGGGACCCAATAGTATCATCTCAAAACTCTCCTTCCCCCAGGCCTCCCCCATCCCTTGCGCACACACACACACACACACACATTCACACACACACAAAAATCTACCTTCCATTGAACTGACTTAAATGGGAAATAAAATCAGTTTCTTCAGCCTATTTTTACTCCATCAGAATGAGGAAGGAAAAAAATGCATTATAAAGAACGGTTCTAATGACCTTACCTGCTTAGAGCTACAAACACCAGAGGATCTTATTAGCTGCAAAGTCTCTTTTGTGTTCGCATCTGTCTAGGTAGGGACACTACTGCCCGCGTGTTTGTGTTTGGACGGGGCCGCCCAGCCTCCCGACGTCCTGCGGAGAGAGGCACCTTGAAGTGCCTCACAGGGACATCACAGAGCCCAGGTCTGCTTATCTGGGTCAGCAGAGAGCCAGCTCCCCCCAGGCAGCCGAGCCCTTCTGGGGGAAATTGAGGATTTGTTAAGAATTGCGTGTTTGTTCCTGTGCCTTTGTGACTAGCGGCTCTCACCTTCCCTTCCCGAGAAAGAGAAATCTGGAAAGGAAAAGGAGTGTCTCCTAGAAAGCCTGGGGCTTAAGAAGTACCAGTCAGAAGACATGCCTCTCACTTCATTCTTGCCGGGCTTTCAAAAGCTGTCTCACCTGATGGAAACTGGGGTGTTCCAGAACATTCCTCACCTTTGGAGAACACAGGATCCTGGGATATCAGATCTGGAAGGCATATTAGAGGTCGATCAATTCATCCCCTTCCCCATTCCCATTTTATAGATAAACAGACTAAGGAACAAAGAGAAAAGGCCATACAGCATACAGGGAGCAGAGCTGGGCCTGACTAGAATGCAATTGACTTCAGAATTTCCACATAGGAAAGAACTGTGGCAGGCAACGTTTTTGGAGCAGGCAACTAGAAGACACGTTTTGAAGCTGCTTTTGTGTGCAACATACTGGTTTTTACCTAAGATGCATGTTTATTTGGAAGGCCTTGCAGACAGTGCAAGGGAAGAGTCGGGGCACCACTCTTGTCAATAGCGTCAAAGAGTTGAAAATCAGTAAGCAGTATTTACTCTATGATGCCCAAGTCTGTGTTGCTCCTGCAGAGCCAGGAGCAGTTTGTTCTGCCATGTATTCAACTAGTACCTGGGGGACAGTGTCAGGACCCGAAAGTTGTACTGGTTCGTGGAAGATTTTTTTTTCCCTAGCGTGTTAATGTTTGCAGCAATCAAGTACAAATTTTCTCACAATTAGGGAGAAGCCCTTGACATTACATAAAGGTCTTAAGAAAACAAACATTCTGGAGTGCGCCTTTCATCCATTCAAGAAGAGGTGGGTTTAAGAAAGAGACTCAAAGACAGAGGAAACAAATGGGAAAGCGGGGCGGGGAGGGATAAATTAGGAATTGGGGATTAACATGTACACACTGCTGTATGTAAAATAGATAAACAACAAGGACCTACTGTATAGCACAGGGAACTATATTCAATATCTTGTAATAACCTATAATGGAAAAGAATCTGAAAAAGAATGTATATATAAATACACACATATATACATAAATACATATATATATATATAGCTGAATCGCTTTGCTGTATACCTGAAACTAACACAACATTGTAAATCAACTATACTTCAATTTAAAAAAAGAAAAAGAGGTGGGTTTAGTAGCTTCTATATTAAGTATAGAAGGAAGCTGCAAAGATACGGCTCCTGTGTTTAAAAAAAAAAACCCAGATTAATGAAGAAGGCTGTCACTAGATTGTACATTTTAATCTTGATGACCCTGATCTCTATTAGATCTGAATGTCTTCAAGGACTGACATACCCAAGGAGAAGCAGAACCCCAGTGTTTATGGAGAAACTAACTGCAAATGATTCTAGCTGCAAATGCCAGCAAACAGTTCACTGTGCTAATATTTTTCTTAGGATTATTACGGTTTTTGTTAGTGCTTTAGTTACAAAGTTCTACAAGTTTTGAGTCACCAGCCAAACCCTATTTTTCCCGTAAGCCCTATTATTTTTATTGTGCCATTTTGTAGATCATGAAATAGTTCAAGGATGCCTATATGATGTTATAGCAGAAATGCCAGTTTGTGTTGGGTGTATACTTCCTTCTCAGCTGCTTTGATATGACCACTGTGATACTCAAAAGAAAATATTCCTAGAGACAACTTTGAATGAATTATTCCTTCCTTTCTATATTTTACCTTTATAATTTTCTCAAGTTTCAAGCTTTGCATCATCATCTCTAGTCTACTAATTACTGTTACTTCTAGAAACGAATCTCCAGTTTCCTCATTTTGCTCCACCTTAGATGGGTTGCTCCCTGAGCCTCTTCATAGTTTTTGTCTTTAGACACAATTCATTTTTTCTTGAGTTCCACATTTGCCTCTTCCTTGGTTTAGCCACTTCTATTTACTGGCATATATTCTCAAGAAACCTCCTTTAAAAGAGTACGAGAGGCATACTTGTGAATCCTTGCACATCTGAAAAGACTCTATTTCTAGCACTTCACCAAAGATTTGGGTATAGAAATCTAGATTCAAAATATATGCCTCTGAATTTTAAAGGCATTGATCTATTGTCTTCAGCATCCAGTGTTTCTGAAAAGAGCTGTGATACCAATATGATTCTTATTTCTGATTTTTTTCTGTAAGGTTTAAGGATCCTTATTCTTACTGTTCTGAAGTGTCACATGTGTGTTTAGTTGAGACTCTTCTTAGTCATTATGCCTGGCACTTGATTTGAGGAATCTAGGAAATTCTCTAGTATTAATTCTTTGATAAGTTCTCACTTTTATTTTGACTGTTCTCTATTTTGATAACTTTCATTAATCAGATGTTTGGTCTCCTGAATTAATACTTGATATCTCTTGTATTTTATCTTATTTTTCCATTGTAAAAGCTTTTTCTGAGACATTTTTCCAGCTTCATCTCTTGAGTTCTCTATAAAGAGTTTTTTTAAATTTCAGCAATCATAGTTTTAAATTCCAAGAGTTCTTCAGTCATTTCTTTTGTGTATCATCTTTTTCTCATGTATGGAAGCAATACATTCTCCAATTTTTATGAATATATTTACACATTTTTAAATTTCTCGTTTGTTCCCTGAAGTATTGATACCTGTTGCCTTTGGGTGAGATCAAGGCTCCCTCTGCCCTCCCCAACTTCTCTGGTCTCTAACACGCTCGTTACCTCCTTCTTCATGGCACATCCTCTAGCCAGGGGCTTCCTGAACTCTGCCTCATCAATTGTCACCCCTACATCCACTTTCTCTCTTCCAACAAGCCATTTTGTGGAAAACTCTTGCCTGTTTCTGTTTCTCCTCTGCACTGTCTTTATTGATGTGGGTTTATACCTGTGTTTAATGAGATCTCCTCATGGAGAACATGCATCTGTGATCAATTCAACATCTTGTGAGAGAAGTTGGCACCTGGAGTTTCTAAAAGTTCTGCAGAATACCATATGACCTCTGAGCATTTATCCTGGAAAAATGAAAACTTTTGTTCACATAAAAAATATGTATACAAATTTCATAGGAACTTTATCTGTAATAGGCAAAGAACTGAAAACAACCCAAATATTCTCCAACTGGTAACTAGATAAACAACTTGTGTTAGATCTATACAATGGAAAGCTACTCAGCAATAAAAAGGAAAAAGCTATTGATATAGGCAACAACTTGGGTGGATCACCAGGTCATGATGCTAAGTGAAAAAAGACAATCTGGAAACATTACATGCTGTGTGACTCCATCTATATAACATTCTCAAGCTGACAAAATTATAGAGATGTGGAAGATATCTGTGGTTGACAGAGATTAGGGTTGGGGGAACAGTGCACCTATTAAGGGATATGAGAGAGTCTCTTTGTGGCGATGGAACAGTTCTGTAACCTGATTGTGGTGTTGGTTACTCAAATATACACATGTGATAAAATTTCATAGAACTATGCACACAGAACTATACACAGGGAGAGAGTGTATGTAAAACTTACGAAATTCAAATAAAGTCTGCATCTGCGTTGTTAGCATTGTTTGGACAACATACAATGTTTATGTAAAATATTTTCAGCGGGGGAAGCCGGATGAATAATATATGGAACACTGTACTATTTGATGTGGGTTTATACCTGTTGTTTACTTTAAAATCCACTGTACTAATGAGTCCTAAATAATTTCAAAATAAAAAGTGACTTAAAAAAAAACACAATTTCACAAGAAAGAAGCAAACAAAGCTCTGCCAGTGATGCCAATTATGAGTCAGTAATGAGTTGTACCACATTAAACTAGGCTCTGAGAAGTCCTACAGTAAACTCATCCCATTGAACCCTGTTCAAACCAGCATTTACCATGCTCATTTGTCTGAGGAACCTCTCGTTACATGATATTTAGAAACATGTTCTGGAAAACTCAGTGGGAAATGATGATAAAAGAAATGACAATATTGCTGCCAAGAGGCACTTCCTTGTTTATAAAAGTTCAGAGTCCTCCATCCCTACCAGCTAACCTATAAAGTTGGCTGCCTGATATCGTTTGCATTTGAACATATTTTTTAAACGAGGTTTCCAGAGCCGTTCTGACCAGTGTGGTTGCTCTTTGCATACAGGTCTAGGACTTCGGGGTGCTAGCACCTATTGCAAAGTTCTTCCACCAAGAAACCTTGGTCATAGCTTCATACCTCTGGAGGAGTTATGTCTACCACCCTATTTAGAACACCCCCAGTTAGTTCGGGGTTAATGAATGGTGCCCAGACCAAATCAGACTTGCATTCCAAGACATGAGACCTAATTCATCAGCCAACCTAGGCCGTGGTGTTAGATGACAGAAATCTGGCTGGCTGGGGAGTGGGGAGGCAGGTTTTTGCCCTGGACCTTTTTCTTGCCTGTAGATATAAAGTTGCTACTTGGTTTGATTGGTTCATAGGACAGAGGCTGGCTGCTGCAAGCAGAGCTGTGCTGATTAGTAAACTGGACCACCTTCCCTAATGTAGTCTGAAACTACCACTCTGCTTGCCCACATTAACCTTGCCTTGAACTTTTCAGGAGTTACATAACCTTGCCCCCCCCCCACCCCCAGTGCCTTTGAACTCTGTTTCCAGTAGGCCAATTTGCACCGGCTTGTGTTTTATGCTGAAAAGACTGGAAAGTCCCTGTCATGGGCATAAGCTGCATATTCAACCTTGGGGATTCACACTTATGTTGTTCTGAAATTATGCTAAGGTAACGCTAAGGTAAATGTACCTGTTTCTAGGTAGCTGAAATCACCATTTTGACTCCTTAGTAACTGGTCAATTCAGATAAAGCTGTCAAGCTGAGTGTGTTCTAGTCCCAACCTAGGTCTTTGCCGATGTGATGAAAAACTCCGTATGAGGTAGGATTTACTTTTTCCGTAGAAAAATCAAACAAACTAATAACAACAACAAAAACCCAAACTCTACTTCACTGGCCCAGCCCCAAGTCCAGAGCCATGCACCCAGCTGATGCCCAAGAAATGCTCAGCTCACCTGCGTGGTCTTGTAGAAGAAGTCTGGCTTGCAAGTCAAGAGGCTGGATCCTGGATTATTCTTACGTGAGATGAGAGCGTTAAGGCCTCAATATTCAGCCGTGGAAATGTTCACACAATAAATCACACAGAATCCAACATGTCTGAGCAAATCGGGAGCTGGTGTGCTCAGTAGTAGAATAGTGGGAAGGGGTTGGAAGTCCACTCATTTACCATTACCTTGCCACCTCCTTCAACTCACTGGGTCTCCAAGGGCTGCTTGGAGAATGGTCGGACCACCTCTGGATGATACCATTTTGGTTTCTCTCTCACTCCTAATACTGGAAAAAAAAGAGAAACCAAAGAAGACCTGAGATCTGCTTAGAGTGACCAGCTGTCCTGGTTTGCCTGAGACTGAGGGGTTGCCCAGAATGCAGGACTCTCAGTGCTAAACTAGGACAGTCCTGGGCAACCTGGGATGGTTGGTGACCCCACTGAAGATCTTACAGTATATAGATTCAGCTGGTTTAGGAGAGAATTCCGATAAGGTCAGAGTGATGAGAGAGGTGGGAAGAGACTCCAGGTGTGTGGCAGACAAACCCTAGGTGACCCCCAGTGACCCCACCTCCTGGTGCTCACGCATTTGTGTGATCCCCTCCCTTTTACTGTGCGTGGGACCCAGGACTTCCTTCTAGCCAATAGAATACACAGAGGTGATAGATACCACTCCATGTTAGCAGTCTGGAGCTGGAACTCTTCTCGCAGGCTTGAGGAAGTAAGCAGTCAAGTTGGAGAAGCCTACGTGTCAAGGACCTGTGGGTGGCCTCCAGCCCAGAGCCAGCAAAAAGTAAGAGCTCTTGGTCACACAAGAAGGAAAGGAAGGAAAACCTGCCAACACCCTGACAGGCTTGGAAACAGATTCTTCTCCAGTGGAGCCTCCAGATGAGAACACAGCCTGGCTGAAACCTTAACTGCAGCCTTGTGAGACCCTGAGCAGAGAACCCAGTTAGGTTGTGCCTGGACTCCTGACCCATGCAAACAGGGATAAGGTAATGTGCATTGTTGCAAGCTGCTAAGTTTGTCGTAATTTGTTCTGCAGCCATAGAAAATGAATATGAGGTGTTTTCAAATATTTCACTATGCCTGTGATAGCTTACACAGGAAAGGGTTACTTTCTTTACTTCACCGTATTGTGATACGCGGTCCTCACTTCCTAAGAAGGTGGCCCAGCCAGGCCAGGTGGGGTCACGATTCTCCACGCCCAAGGCCTCCTTAACCATGCTCCATGTTCCACAGAGAAACTACACAGAATCTGGGAGGACATCCTTGTTTCTAGACTAAGATTCTCAAAATCAGAGAATCAAGGTTTTAAAAACAGGTCACTCCTGACTTAGAATCACCCTCCTTATATAGCGGCGACCAGCTTTCATTAGGATGTTACATTGGCTTTTAACAAATTGTCAAGTCGGGAGCGAAAAATCACCCTTCAGAACGATTCTCTTCCTTCCTTTCTGTCTCCTTTTCTTCCTTCCCTCCCTCCCTGGCCTCCTCCCTGTTCATTTGCACTCATTTCTCTTGTTCAGATAAGATGGTAAAAGGATTAGAACATGCAGCATTGTACCAAATTGGTCTAATGGAAATGAGGACCCAGCTACGAGAAATGTAGGGAGGACATAAAATAGGATAATTGACAGTTTTCACATTGCAGGCCAACCTCAGAGTTCCTTTGTTTGACTGGCCTGACCCCCATCTCAGTGTGATTATCTATTTTACAACTTAGTGAGGGAAATAGAACCAGGGCAGCACATAAGTCTAATGCGCCCACCTGTGGAAGCAGGAGCACATGGGTGTCTTTGGGGCCCCTTCCCAGCGTGTTGTCACCATATCCCTAAGACTGAACATCCCCAGGCAACTGACTTGGTCCCAGATTCGCATATAGAATCAGGAGCTGCCCTGGATATTCTAAGCTTAGGATCAGGGATGCCAGCAACTCAGGGCTGTTTCCAGTTGGAGAGGATCAGGGAAACATCCTCTCGGGAAGGCATGAAGAGAGACAGAGTTCTTTCACAGAAGAACTCATCTGACTTCTCAATTCTGGGGCAGCCAGCGCCACAGGCAGCAGGAACGAGATAGCTTCAAAACCATGACGCTGGTGCTGCCAACACCAAGGTTCAGGCAACATAGCTCTAAAGCTCTAATAGTAAGCATTTACTTTGCAAACTAATAGATGTACTTATGACTTAAGGTGAACATTCCAGTATATTCATCAGTGGGCCTGGCCACCCACCTCTTTTCACAATATGCTACAGAGGACCTTTATTTGCATATATCCAGGGGAGGGGAGGAGTGGGTGTCTTTACACAGCTGCATAAGATACGTCACTCAGTAAGGGAGAAGGCACACAGGCACACACATTCACACAGTGAAAAATCTCATGAGTCAACCCGCTCTGTGTTCCACTGACTGAGTAAATGCATGGAATATTTTATTTTATTTATTTTTGGCCATGTAACATTAATAAAAGCAAAGAAGAGAATACGAGCCATTTTTTCTATATACCCCATTGCCAGCCTCTTCTATGTGGTCGTTCTGATAACTTGGCTAAACTTGACTTAAATGGTATCAGTGGAGACCAAGTCTACGTGATATCTCAGGAAGCTAGTTCATGGAGGAGAATTCAGCCATGGGCTATGGTCATCTGACCAGCTGCTTTTTTCATCTCCAGCCTCCTTGAAGATGGTACACAAAGCTAATTTCTGAAGACAACTGTAGGTCAGCAATGATCACTTTTGTCACATGCTGAAGCCTGGGCTATATATAAATAACTGATGGTCATTTTTCTCGTGTGTTCTTTTTTTTTTTCCCCTTAGGAAGATGGGTTTCTTCAAAGCACTTTGCTATTTTAAGGCCTCAGACATTTCCAGCACTTGAACAGGGTTGCTCTGAGCCTTGACTTATTTACAGAGAGATATTGGACTGAGATAAGACTACTTAATAATCCACCAATTCTTACTAAACACAGTTTCTTTCCATATCCTCAGTGAAAGCTGGGAGTAAGCACTCTCAAATAGAGCTTTAGATGTTGCTGTGTTCTTATTCTAGAGACGGTTACTTGAATCTTGAGTTATACAGACTGGCTTCCGTGGATGGATTTTAACATTGGTCAGTGGCTAAATAGTTTTCAAAGGCTGTAAGGTGAAATCCACAAGAAGGGGATTGAAGGAAGGGAAATTTCAAATTCTCATCCTTACAATAATCTTACAAGATCAATAACATTATCATTCCCATATTACGGAAGAGAAAATAGAGGACCAAATTGCTTGTACGTGGCAGAATCAGCATTTGAACCCAGGTCAGCCTGATTCATCACATCCGTTACTCCCCTATCTGCACCATGCTATTGACCTACAGAGCCATGGAACCCCGATTTTTGGCATTGCTTTGCCAAAAGGTACTACAAATCATTTCACCCCAAAATTCATACACATGTCACATATGTATTAAGCACTTACTATGCGTCAGGTACTGGGCTAGGATCTGGGAATAAAAAGTTATTAAGTTATTGCCTGCCTTGAAGTGCTTAGACTAGGAACAACAATCAACGATAATCAACATTTATTAAAAAAGCAAAGAGGTTAACCCTTCCTATTTTAGGCTTACACACACACACACACACACACACACACACACACACGTAAACTCATATATACACGCCATCCAGGCTGAATCTTTGTGATGCCTTTTCCTCTTCAAAACCACACTTGGATTCACTGCAATCTGAATAAAGTAAAATTAATAATTGAGGGGAAATATTGTCCTCTTCTCCCTCATCAGGGATAGCTCAGAAAACGGTACCACCTTGATTTGGGAGAAGAAACATGGATAATTCTAAAGAGTGAGCTTTGTTTTTTAAATGTATTTATTTGCTTATTTTTAAAAATCCTATTCATTATAGAAAAAATGAAAGAGAAAGAAAAATTATATCACAACTTCCCACCCCCATAAGACAATCAGTATTGACACCTTATTTATTGTTTCAAACTTTTTCCAGGCATGTGTATATAAACACAGGACTGTACCCTAGATACTGTTTTGTAACTCACCTTTTTCATTGTATATCAAGACATCTTGCCACATAATTATATACATATAATTATATACATATATCATTTAAAATAAGTATATACATAATCCACTGTTGACACCTCATGATTTATTTAATCAGTTGCTACTGTTGGCCATTTCAGGTTGTTTCCAATAAATGATGTTCTACTGAACATTCTTGTCCATTCATCTTTGTGCAATGATCTGATTATTTCCTTAGGATATTTTTCCAGACATGGAAATGCTGGTTTAAAAACTATACACGTGTGTTAAGGAGTTTTGCTCTCCAGAAAGTCTGTAGTATCTCACATCTCACCAGTGGAAGAAGGAGGGGTCCACTTTCCACACTCCCCAACAAGCATTGGAAACTTTAGGCGCCAGTGGGGTGAGAGAAAGTTCTAAGACTCCATGTGAGGCTTAATCCCAATGACTGACCCTGGAGGGAATGGGTCCTTGGCAGGCTTCGCATAAAGGAGTCATTGCCTGGAGGCAGGAGTTTGCACTTCATAATCTGCTCCTGTCTCTCTTGGTTTGAGGTTTCTATGAACTGACTGATTTTCAGAGACAAACAGGCTTCCAGGAAGCTTTCCCTCCTCCTGCTTCTTTGATGGCTACAAAGAACATGACAAGAGGATCTTGACCAGTTTAAGTCCAAGGAAGCTATTTTTGCATTAGGACACGATAAACGATGCCACATTTGGAAGCACAGGTACAGTTCTTGATCTTTTATTACAAAAGACCGTCACAGCCACAAATGGGGGTGTAACAGGGAAGTAAGCAGATGGAGGCATTGACCCCAGGAGACCAAGGGAGTCAGATGAAAGTTAGAGAAGCTTGTTCTGGGTTATCAGAGGGAAATACTGCAAGATTTCAAACCCTCAGACGTAAGACTGAGGATGGTGGAAGGGATGAAGGGTAACCTGCTCACTTCTGGAGAAGTCCAGAGTCAGGCTGACCCTCCCCTGGTGCCTCGGTGCCACGGCAGGTCCATGAGAAAACACTGCAGGTTCCGGGACCTGCAGCACTGAACTGTTCCTTTGCTACTATAGAAACTCAACCGCTGTCTTTTAAACTTTCACCTGTCACTAAGCACTCCTGGGCATATCTGCTGACCTCTCCGTGCTCTGTACCGACCTCCGCCCTCTGTTTAAAATGTGTTCACCCTGCCCTGTGGTTCAGCGTGATCCACAAAGCCCCTCACTCCCGGAGAAATCAGGAAACCCCTAGTTCTCATTCTAGTTCTGTTTGTGTGAGCATCAGGCAGCCCTGGAATTTCACTGCGTCTCTGTTTCTTAGGCCCAACTGAGATGTGACCTATATGGACAAGTAGGAGGACAGAGAAGTGACTCAGCTAGAATCGCGTGGCAGAAGCCCTAGTTGCCATCACCCCTCTCTCCACCCCCATCTCCCAAGTTATCTGCCCCTTCTTTCTTCCCAAGCATGGAGCTCATTCCAACAAAGCCAACAGGAGTATGCGGACCTGCCTGCAAATGGTGACACTAGCCCTTGCCTCACTTTACCTCTGAGAGCCCTGCCAGTGGGTCCTCTCAGGCTCCGATCTATAGATGAAGAAACAGAGGCTCAGAAAGGTGAAACAGGACTGGCATGAAAATTAAATGAGTTGTCACACATTAGGCTTTTAGGACAGGGCCCGGCACACAGCAAACACTCTAAATATAAGCTCTTATTTACTGTTTGTTATGACTCCTTTATCACCGCGAGCCCAGTGAGATGCGCACTTAAGGCAGCCAGGGCTGCACTTGACACTTAGAAAGGACACAATAAATGGTGACCGCTTTATGGTCAGCCTAGTCTGGGACGATGTGTTTGATACCAGCACTGCATCTTGTTCACAAATTGGGAGTCGCAAGGCTCCCCAAAGACTCTGGCCCCTCAGATAATCTCCTCCCGGAACTCTTGGCCAAAGACTTCTTTACGGGGGATTAATCTCACCCTTTCCCCTGGTTTTTTTCCTCTCTTCACCGCGTGTCGCTTATCACTCTGCTTTACTCTTCGGCTCTCCACTTCCCTCTATTATCTCCTCAGCCGCCCACAGTGGCTTCCACTTTGCATCCAGCCACTGCTTTCTGGCTGCTTCTCCCCTGTGACTCTCCTCCCTTTGTCTCTGCGCTCCTGAGTCTGATACGTGCATCGCGGAAGGTCAGGCGCACTTCTCAGCTACACGTTTTATCTCCTGCCTTTGGAAAACAATGATTGCTCTCCTCCCCTTACTTTCTGTCACCGGGAACTTTTTCCCTTTCTCCCTACAACTTTTTTTTTTTTTTCTGGAAATCACCAGTGGTTTGTTTTCACCTTTTTTCGTCCTAAATACCAACTTAACAATAGTTTTTGCAGAATGCATAAAGACGTGGGGGACTGGAAAATCTCTTTTCGTTTTCTTTCTTATGTCTTTGTGGTTTGGAAAAGGCACATGTATTTCTGCCCTGACCCCTTCCTTTTCTTTTGTGAGCTCCCCCTGACAAAGAACGACTTCAGTCTTGCCAGCAATATCTTCCTGTCAATAAATCACTCTTGTGGCTTCTCAGCAAATAGTTCCTTCATAGACCTTGACTTCCATTCACACTTGAAACATTTCGTATTTACCTTAAAATTCTTGGAAGTCCTCTCATTGTCTTGTTTTGCTTTACTTCTCAATATTGACACCCTCCTACAAATTGGAATCTGCATGGTCAAAGCCAGAGCTGAGATTGAATACTTTCTCTCCTGTACCTCTGGTGACTTGCGTGTTCTTGCCATCCTCCCCGTTCCCCCGTCTCAGAAGGCACATGTTCCTAGTTAGTATCTGCATGCAAAGCGTCCTCACCTGTGAGTATATAGCAGGAGTCAAAATCCCAGCAACGGTTAATTCTCAATCACATAGGTGCACATTTGGTGGATGGTCTAGTCATCTCAGGCTGGCCCCCTCTGATGCTTACCAAATAGTCCAGCTGCTCCTTCACATTCCCCAGCCCCCCTGCAGATACGTGGGGTCCCATGACAGGGCCTGGCCAATGAGCTGTGGGTGGGAGTGACGCGCCCCACTTCCAGGCCAGAGTATAGAAGAGACAGAACAGTTCTCCAGCTGTCCCCTCACCTGCCCAGTGACTGAGGAGGCCTCAGGTTGAGATGATGGAGCCGTAAGATTAAAGCCTCCCAGAGCCCTGCTGAGAGCAGGAAAGAACTCGAATTCAGCCCCTGGGCTTGTTGGGGACACATCACAACCTGGCTTACTCTAATATTCTAACATTTCATGCTATAGGGCTAGGGTGTCCCTTATGGGTTAACTGCAGTATTCTGAAAACTTACACTAATTTTAATATTGTTCCACAATAGACGTAGGTAGAAAAGTATCAGTTACCGAGACACACGCATAATGTGTGCCAATCTCACAAGGTAGATAGGAAGACGGATCAAGAGACAGATATAGATTATGTCAAATCACCACAGAGAGGAGTATGATGGAAAAAATTTTAATATCCTTAGGTGCTTAACCAGATGCGATTTTAATTACTCAGTAGAGCGACGGGAGAAAGAGGCAGGCTGCCCCACACGTGAGACCTAGATGGACTCCAGAATCATAGACATGTTCGACAACTCAACGTCAGCACCACCATCAGGAGAGAGAAATCTCATTCTTAAGGAACATAGTCATATGCTCCAAAGGCAGATACCTCCTTATTACAACAGCGAATGCCATTTGCCTTTTGAAAAATATGTTTTAAACAGCAATTATGAAATCTCGAGCAAAACTTTTAGAAAAACTATAGATGGATAATGTTTGTTAGTGGAGTACGAGATGTGGAGTCGAGTCTGTAAATAATGTTTCAGACACCAAAAGCACATATCATAAAAGGGAAAAATGGAGAAATTCAAGTTTAAAGTTAAAATTTTTATATAGTGAAGTAAAAAGATGTGTCACAAACTGGGAAAAGTTATTTGCCAGTGTGCAGTTAGCGAAGGATTCTTATTCAGAATATCTTAAGAACTCTTCAAAATAAGTAAGGAAAAGACCCAAAAAAGGTAGAAAAATGGGCAAAGATAGGAACTGGCAACCCATAAATGTGGCAGCCAAAAGGCTAAAGACCATATGAAACATATTTAACCTCTCTGTAAGCAGAGTTATCCACCAACATTGGATTTTTAGCTAAACTTGTCATCACACTTAGCAAAAGAGGGCATTATCCCCAAAGGCAAAGATTTACTTTGAGACAAAAGGGAAGGGGGCTCTGGATTTCTGCGGCTGAAGCATTACCCACAGCAGCAAGGCCAGACCTCAAAACACTGACCTTGAGAGAGCCCAGATGCCTTTGGGAAAGCAAACACTGTAAAGAAGGGCTTCTTTTTAGCCACCTGGCCCACATGCTGCTGAATGGCCCCAAAGCACCAGAAAGAATATGTGTTAAGGCTCCTCACAGCAGACACCCTCGAGAAGACTTCACTGTCATCGGGAGAGCCAGTGACACTTCCTGGAAACTGGTGTGAAATATTTCACGCTGCTGTCAAAGACCGTGTTGCTGGGCTCATGCCCAGAGTTTTCCTCGTCACTGTGGACAGACTGCAGTCGTTCATGCCTTGTATCAAAGTAATGAGTTATCATTGTTGGGAAAATTTATGTTGAAAAGTGTTGCACGCTTTAATGTTGGCAGTCACTTACTGGAAATAAGATTTATTAGTCCTTTGGTAAGGTGCTATGCCAGTAGCTTTAACTGAGGATAAAAGTGTTAGGAAGCCAATGAAAATCAGCTCCAGCTCTAACAGTGACTTACTCTTCCCTAGACAGCTCAGCTCAGTGGCTAAGAGAGGCTAAAACTCTTATGATGCATCAGATGGATTTGGGGCAAGTTCCATAACCTCTCTGAGCCTCACCTCAGTTTCTTAATCTGTAAATGTGAAAATGAATAGTTCTTCTTGGGCTTTGGGGAGGATGAAGAAGACCAGGCACACAGCACAGTGCCTGGCACATAGCCTGCAATGGATGTCAGCCCTCCTTAGTAAAAGATTAACAGACTGTTTTCATCCCCAAGGGTGATTGTGCTCCTGGCTCCCAGGTTGTGGGATGAGAGCCTTAGATTGCTTCTCCATCAGTGGCCCTCATTTGCTGAGAGCCAGCCACAGCCGTGCTTGCAGAGCCCCTTGTGACCTTGGGCTTGTACTGGTGTACATATGACCAGGGTAGGGAGGGGAAGAACATGTCTGTGCCTGTGGAAAAAGCAGAGTTAATATTCACAAAGGAAAGATGTCTAGTCTCATCCTTCCCCACTACACGCCACTGCCCCTCCTCAATGAATCCACCCTTGTGGGAGATTGACACTCAGTCCTGCCTGGAGGTGGGATATGGGTTAGATGACACTCCCTACACCCAGACCCTGCTTTCACTTCCTCCATAGCCTGTACAATTATTCAACGTGCCACATATTTTTCCTTATTGTTTCTCTGTACCAGAATGTCTGTGTGTTCACTGTGATATCCCAAGCATCTGAACCGTGGTACTCAGTAGGTACTCAATACAACTTGTTGAAGGAATTGAATAAAATTCAACTGAGTAAAATCCAATGTTGACCAAAGTTACTGTCATGGGTTGAATTGTGCCCCCCACAAATTCCTGTCTTAAAGTCCTAACCCCAGTACCACAGAATCTGTATTTGGAGATAGGGCTCTTTAAAGAGGTAACTAAGGTAAAATGAGGTCATTTGGGTAGACCCTAATCCAATATGACTGGGATCTTTATAGGAAGAGGAGATAAAAAATATGCATGCACAGAAAGAAGACCATGTAAAGACACTGAAGCAAGACTGCCATCTATGATACAAACAGATGGAGAGATATACCATGTTCTTGGACTGGAAGAATCAATATTATGAAAATGACTATACTACCCAAAGCAATCTACAGATTCAATGAAATCCCTATCAAATCACCAATTGCATTTTTTACAGAACTAGAACAAAAAATCTTAAAATTTGTATGGAGACACAGAAGACCCCAAATAGCCAAAGCAGTCTTGAGGGAAAAAAACGGAGCTGGAGGAATCAGACTCCCTGACTTCAGACTATACTACAAAGCTACAGTAATCAAGACAATATGCTACTGGCACAAAAACAGAAATATAGATCAACGGAACAGTATAGAAAGCCCAGAGATAAACCCACGCACCTATGGTTAACTAATCTATGACAAAGGAGGCAAGGATATACAATGAAGAAAAGACAGTCTCTTCAATAAGTGGTGCTGGGAAAACTGGACAGCTACATGTAAAAGAACGAAATTAGAACACTCCCTAAAACCATACACAAAAATAAACTCAAAATGGATTAGAGACCTAAATGTAAGACCGGACACTATAAAACTCTTAGAGGAAAACATAGGAAGAACACCCTTTGACATAAATCACAGCAAGATCTTTTTTGATCCACCTCCTAGAGTAATGGAAATAAAACCAAAAATTAAAAAATGGGACCTAATGAAACGTAAAAGCTTTTGAAAAGCAAAGGAAGTTACAAATAAGATGAAAAGACAACCCTCAGAATGGGAGAAAATATTTGCAAACGAATCAACGGACAAAGGATTAATCTCTAAAATATATAAACATCACATGCAGCTCAATATTAAAAAAACAAACAACCCAATCAAAAAATGGGCAGAAGACCTAAACAGACATTTCTCCAAAGAAGACATACAGATGGCCAAGAAGCACATGAAAAGCTGCCCAACATCACTAATTATTAGAGAAATGCAAATCAAAACTACAAAGAGGTATCACCTCACACCAGTTAGAATGGGCATCATCAGAAAACCTACAAACAACAAATGCTGGAGAGGGTGTAGAGACAAGGAAACCCTCTTGCACTGTTGGTGGGAATGTAAATTGCTACAGCCACTATGGAGAACAGTATGGAGGTTCCTTAAAAAACTAAAAATAGAATTACCATATGACCCAGCAATCCCACTACTGGGCATATACACAGAGAAAACCATAATTCAAAAAGACAATTGTACCCCAATGTTCATTGCAGCACTATTTACAATAGCCAAGTCATGGAAGCAACCTAAGTGCCCATCGACAGGCAAATGGACAAAAAAGATGTGGTACATATATAGAATGGAATATTACTCAGCCATAAAAAGGAATGAAATTGGGTCTTTTATAGAGACATGGATGGATCTAGAGACTGTCATACAGAGTGAAGTACTGTCATACAGAGTGAAGTAAGTCAGAAAGAGAAAAACAAATATCGTATATTAACACATATATGTGGAACTAGAAAAATGGTACAGATGAACCAGTTTGCAGGGGAGAAATTGAGACACAGATGTAGAGAAGAAACGTATGGACACCAAGGGGGGAAAGTGGTGGGGGGGTGGTAGTGGGATGAATTGGGAGATCGGGATTGGCATGTATACACTAATATGTATAAAATGGATGACTAATAAGAACCTGCTGTATAAAAAAAAAAGACTGCCATCTACAAGCCAAGGAGAGAGGCCTTGGGATGAAATCAACCCTTCCAACACCTTGATCTTGGACTTCTAGCCTCCAGAGCTGTGAGGAAATAAATTTCTGTAGTTTAAGCCACCCATTCCAGGATACCTCGTTATGGCGGCCATAGCAAAACAATTCAGTCCTGAAGGAGGTTTCTGCAGCAGAACTGAGGTCTGTCTGGGTTTCGTTAGCTTGAAGCACTAATTTTTTAATAGTCCATCGTTTGGAAACAGTACCTCTTTAAAAGTTGAGCAACCCTCCCCCCACTCAATGGGGTCCAAAGACTTGAGTTTTCAGGTGACCCAGCCCAGCTCTTCTTTTCTTTCCCTGGAAAAGTCAGCTAGTATAGCTGCAGCCCAGGACTCACCCTCTGGGAAGTCCCGCCCTCCCACTGCAGGACAGACACCTCCAACAGCTGCTTTGGCTTCTGAAGAGTCCTCACATGGGATTGCTTATTGCACAGACAGTATCCCTTGTTTACTTGGGGTCTCGCTCCACTGGAGAAGGGAGATGACAGTCATCTCATGTACTTTCTCATTTCCCAGTCAAGAGATGACAGCAGTGCTTGCTGTGTACAGGGCCCTGGGCTGGGCACTGGGAGGAGATAGATACAGTCGAGCTCACTTCCCTAGGGAAACCTATAGTCCAGTAGGAATAATACGATTTATAGACCTGAAACAGCCAGAGGCACAAACATACCCAAGGCGGGATCTAGTAATCCCCATCCTAAACGGTAGGTAAAGAGATGCTACAATAACTCAGAGAAGAGAGAGGACTCGAGGCGAGAGTGGATGGGCGGGGAGGCTGGGAGCATAGTCTCCTGTCACTGTAATATCGGGACTCGTGGTTGTAATGTAACACTGCACTATTGGGCTAGTGATAGCGGGCTGGGAGTAGGGTGGAGCCTTCGAACCTTGGAGGACAGCAGAAGTCAATGTCCAGAGGAGGATCTGAGCACGAGATGTGTTTGTCATGTCTCAGAGAAAATATCTAAGGCACGGCAAGGCCAGCCACCCATTTCCACACTAGATCCCAGGAGGAAATGAGCAAAGCATCTGAACTACTTTCAGTTACTTGCTTTCCGACCACAGGGCTTTTGCCCAAACCCTCACATAGGCTCCTGATGTGTTCGGGGGTGATGACAGGGAGCTGCTTCTCTCTGTCCTGTTACACGCAGACACCAATGTCCCCACACTAGACCACATCGGATCCTGACCCTAAGCATCTCAGCACTGGTCAGCGCACACAGGCAAAGGCAAGAACAGAAGTGGCATGGAGGGGAGAAAGTTTTCTCCTTAGAAGGTGAAATAGTGAAAGCTACTCAGTCACTCATGCTAAGTCTTCTCAGCAGGATACAGCCTCAAGCTTGCCTTTAAACCCCAGGTGTATATGAGGGGGAGGGAGAGAATAAGAGAGAGAGCGAGAGACCAAATGAATGAATGAATTCCAATAGATAACAGAGCATGCATTTAGAAGCACCACTAATAAAGTCTTTGCATCCTCCTAGCCTTACCTTATCAAAACTCCTCCCCTGGGTATGTGATGTGAGGAAAGGAGGTGGGCAAAGATCTTTGAGATGCCCCTGAGATATGGCAGGCTGGTCTTCTTGGAGTAGAAGGGAGGGCCATGCTGAGTGATGACCTGAGGAAGAAGGAGGGACACGAGGCCAAAGCAAGTTTTCAGATTTGCCTCCCATACCTGAGACTAGGCTTCCCCATCAGTTCCTGTCACCTCTCCTCTTCTCCCCAGCCATGCACAGGTCTAGCAGTACAGGCAGGAACCGAGATAGGGTTTGCCTTTTTAATCAGTGCATTCCCATTATCCACAACTCCTTTGCCTCACTACCGTGGATACTATGTTATTACTATTATTACAACTTGTTCAAGTATTTGCTCAGAAGCTTCATAGATTTTTCTTTCCTGAAACCCGAGTTAAATTAACTTATTTACATGTATACTTTGGAGCTGCATTGGAAGATCACCCTGTACTTTGACACAATGTAACTCTTTCCTAGTGACAGCGATGGAGGTTAAGAGAGATCATCTCACTCTGGTAAGATTATACTGTGATGTCACATGGCATCAAAACACAGGACATGTACTGGTGGTTTCCCAATATTTCTTTAGCAAAAGGGGTCAGAGGTGTAAGTAGGCGCAACTTCACACTGAAAATAATGGCCTCATAATTGTTCTTAGCCATTTCAGGCGCGATCTTTCCGTGGGTCACCATCTCTTGGCACCCATCTCCCAATTCTCTGCCCCTCTAAGGAGCCCTCGGACAGTTTATTCTTTATTGCTGTGCTGGACAGCTGAAAAACGTGCATTTCTGTGAGTTCCTTCCTTCTTTCTAGCTGTAATCAAGCTGCAAGGTACATGTGAAAATTCCAATCAGGAACCTTTGGAACTTTTTTTCAATTCCCTTAAGCCAATTTTTTCAACGTCAAGAAAAATTTGCGATGAGCCTCCAGGCTATCCTCTGTTGAACACTTCACTTCTAATGATAGATGGTGTTACTAATCTTAAACACTCCCCGACTTCTCTTAATTGACTAGATTTGGCTCAGTGCCTAGAATCAGCCCCTTGGTAGCCTCCGACCAAGTAGACTGTTCAATAGAGTGGAAGGAAGGTGGTGATTTCATGTGACTTTGAGCAATGCTTTTCCCTCCTTAATTCTCCCTTTGCTGCAGCCTGAGCAACAGGCTAGGAAATAAGATCCCCATGATTCTTGTTTGAACTGTTGAGCATCAAACCCTCAACTATCCTTTTACTATAAATTAAGTTCACGCCTCTTCCTGCAGGGTGGTGCTTTCAATCATTTGCATTTCTCAGCTTTTATAGATTTGGAAATGTTTAGATGCAAGGATTGGGGGAAGAGATGTAGGCAGATGAAATGTACTGTTGGACAAAGTGGAAGATACAGAAAAGAGAAAGGAACAGAAAAGCAGGGAGAACAAGAGAGGAGAGAGACAGAGAGAGAATTGAAGCCTTTTGTCACAGACCCACCTCCCAAAACTTCTTATAAGAAACCCCATTGGCTGTAAACTTAGCATTTTTCGATTTCTCACCAAAGGCTTTGGTACGACCACCATGGATATTTCCCAAACTATCTCTGTAACTCTCTGACCAGTGGGGTTTGGTCACAGATGGCAGCTTTAGCAAATATAGGATCTCAATATAAAAATGCTTTGGGCTTTCCCTGAAATTTTCTTTCTCCAGACAGCTCAGTTAGAAGTTCTAGTCGTTTGGTCTTCTGTGTTTAACTTGACCTTAAATAATTACTGGCATTTACGGGGGCTGCCTCAGTAATTCCCAGATCAATGTTTTATGTTCCTGGATTGTACTCTTGACAGAGAATATCTATTTTTAAAGCAAAATATATTGAATATATTATGTACCCAGAAATAGAAGGAGGAGAGAAGATCGGCTCAAGGGTAAGGAAGAGTCAGTCTTCCCTTTGGGCTCCCGTGGGAGTGGGGCAGACGAGGGCTCCCTCAGCCATCAGCGGGACCAAAGCTCGTCATTGGTACATTGTTCTCTTCTAACTACTGGAGGAGGTGGGTGCTACGAAGCTTTCTCAGCATCCCAGTCCCATGCCCTCGGTACCCTGCTTGTACTTTTTTGCCACGTAGCTCGTGAGCTGCCACAGGGGGTGCATCTCTGCATCCTCCCTGGGCTCAAAGGCTCTCTTCACTATTTTCCTCCTCACATTGTGTGTCTCCCTTGATTTTTTTTTCCACCACTATATGTGTCAGCCTTTTTCTCCCCAAACATGACAAGATGAGTTTTAGAGGAAGCCCCATCCCCTCATTCCCCCTTCCCAGTCCCAACTGCTCTTCCTCTCTGTGCGCCGCCCCCCCAACCCGCTCACCTCACCAGCCCTGCAGAAGCAGCTCCCTCACCTGCTCAGAGACGGAAGCCAGCTGACCAAGGCGCTGCTCTTCCCAGCTCTCTGGGCGGCTGCCCTCTGCAGCAGCGCACCTAGTGCACTGAGCGAGCGGAGGGCAGGGCTGGACCCCGGGGGGGTGTTCACAAGCTTCTCTGTGCCTCAGCTTCAGTGCCACCTGGGTCGGGCTGGCCCTATGCAGCTTGGTGAGAGCTCGCTTTACAAAGATGCGGACCGCCTGTGGGTTTACCATTCACCTGCCATTGTGGGGCTGCCAGGAAATTCTACAGGCCTGACCCCCACCCTGACATGTGAGTGCTGAGGTCTACCATGACCCTCTTTGGGGGAAGTCTACTCTTGACATCTCTAAATCTCACTGAGAACTGGTTTCCAATTTTTGATTCACCTGAAGGCCCCATAGCTCTGAGTACTTACACCTGGATAGAAGAACATGGTAAAAATCAAAACTGATAAACATAGACTGAAACCTTTCTTTATAAACTCTAATCTTTGAGTCATTCAAATCCGCATAATGCTTCTGAGTATCTCTGTGGTACCTGTCACGCGTGGCCTGTGAAAGATATGTGGATATGCTTGTCTCTCCCAATGTCATAGCACTGTTAGATCATTGGGGGCCAACACTTGGCACGTGGATGGCCACTTTCCACTTCTAAACCAGTTGCAGGGCTGAGTAATAGCTTAACCTTTCTTTGCTAACAAGCCTAGATTCAATCTCAGAATCTTTTCTAACATAGCGTTCCAGGTTATCATTGTCAATCAGTTGAAGTTGGTATCCGAGATAAAACACATTTGCCTTATTTATCCCAGACCAGTGTTTTTCAAACCACAAGTTACAACCAACTGATGAGTATATTAATTTAGCAGGCAACAGCCAACATGAGGGAGAGAGGAAGGGAGGAAGGAAGGAAAGAAGAAAGGGAGGGAATGACTGATTGGGGAGGGTGGGAGCAAAAGAAATGGAAAATAACAGACAGGATCGAATAGGAAATATCAAAACATATCACATAGAGTTAAGTGTAAATATTTGGGTTGATTGCTCTCTGTTTGCCAACCCTCTCTCTCCCGACCCCCACCCCCAAGATTTATTCATCAACCTGCTAAGGACCTGGGGTCTCATCCTCCATGGACTCTATCACCACAGTTCCCTTGCCCCTGGCTTCTTGTTGGCCTTGGCCAGACAGGAGCACCAGCAGGAGATCCTGGAGGGCAGTGGCTGCATCCTTCCACTCCTGCAGCCAGGTTGTGTGGTCCTCTTGCCATGCTCCAGAGCTTACTGGACATCAGTATTACTTCCTTCCTTCTTTTATGTCTTTATGTCTAGGGGATGTTAAAAGAAAAAAACTATTAAATTTTAATAAAATGTAAATATTTCCAAAAACTTTTGCTTCAGCATTAGATATGTCCATATGTGTACATATGCCAACCTCTAAACACACACACACACAAAGTGTACCGGGACACAGTGTAACATTTATTCCTTACTGTGTTATTGTGGGTCATGGTCTAAAAAAAAGTTTGAAAGTCACTACCATAGATGGCAGGCTAAAGACTTTCTTTTGGTTTCCTCTCCACCTAGTGCTTTGAGAATACATTAACTGGTAGTCATTTCTGAGCTCCTTGGACTTGACTCCTGCCAGTTCACCCTTGTTAATTCACAGCTGGGTACTCCTTTTGTTTATCATTTCTCATCATTTGTTCATTCAGCAACATCAGACACCAGCCATGTTCTAAGTCTCTTGTTAACCCTGGAAGGCACTGCAAAGGTCTCTGCCCCTCTGGTCTTGTTTTCTCTACCTATCAGGGAACAGTTTGAGGGCAGGGCTTCCTCCAGGCTTTCCTTCTTGTCTCCAGTGTCTTGCTGCTCAAAGTGTGGTCCATATACCAGCAGCATCAGCATCACCTGGTTGCTTATTATAAAAGCAGAATCTCAGGCCACTCCAGAACTAAGGATCTGACTCTGCATTTTTACACACTCTCCAGGTGATTCATAAGCAAACACAAGTCAGAGAAGCACTTCTCCAAAGCCCAGCCTGTGCTGCATGAGGACTGGTTGCTCAACAAAGGGAGGCTGGGTGACTGAGAAGCTCTTGAGACTGGAGAAGATGGTACCCAGCAGATGGTGTTTATGGACGATGCGACCCTGGGAGCCCTGCTTCCCTGAGGCCTTGGAGACCAACAGGCTATCTGTGCCTTAGTCTCTTCCACCAGGAAATTGAGGAAATAGTCATTTCTCCCATTCAGTCAGCCTCTTACGGTAAAGTCCCAAGGGAGGAGCTACCGGGTTTCCCAACGAGTGAGTGAAGAGAGCATCATGTAACTGGAAGGGAGCTAGTCCAGGCTGGGAGAGGCTGAAACGATTCACACATGGGGTTCAATTTCCTCATCTGTAAAAGGAGGATAATAATTGCTCTCCTGCCCACTTCTTGTGGACATCCAATAAAGTCCCAGGTGTGAAGAGGCAGGTGGGCACCAGCCTCATTATCTGAGCAGTTTCAGCTTCTGGGGTGTGTGGGGTCCAGAGCATTCTACCCTTTTACCATGGGTACCTGCAAGAACAAAAGGTTTCTGAAGGCCTTTACAACAGTTTAAAGTTTATTCCAAATAGAGAACAAGGTAATTAAGCTCATTAGCAGAAAATAACTTGCTCAGCTTGTTGAAGGTCGGTGGCTCCAGTCTCATGCGCAGCACAGAAGGCAATGGAGAAAGAGGTGGAGTTGGAACAGCCAGACGATCCCTGCCTGGCCTCTCTTTTCCATTTTCATAGGCACTACAGAGTCTGGTGATGTTGAGAAGAATGGAAGTGGGAGCCAGCAGTGAGGAAATAATAGTGGAAAAGTAGGGTCTCTAGGAAATCTGTCTGAATGAACATTAACATAGGGAAAGCAGGTGCTTTCCTATGCCCTCCAGTAGAACATGCTCTCAGGTAGAAGCTCAAACCCAGGCAGAATCTAGTCTACAAACTCTGCTTTTGCAAATGCAAAGACTGGCTCTGAAAAATCATCTCTCTTTAAAATATACTCACTCATTCGATCAATATTTATAGAGTACCTACTCTGTGTCACACATCAGCAGTCAGAAAATACAATGCAGAAGAAAACATATTTTCCGCTTTCCAGGAGCATGTCTGATTTCATCAGTTTCTCTCTTAAAAGCCCTCAATAAATCCATAACTTAGAAGATGATATCTAGGTAAAAAGATGAGTAGTTGCCAGAGGTTAGGAGAAAGGGAGGGATGAATAAGTAGAGCACAGAGAATTTTTAAAGAGTTAAACTATTCTGTGTCATACATAATGGTGGATACATGTCATTATAAATTTGTCCAAACCCATAGGATGTACAACACCAGAAGTGAATCTTAATGTAAACTATAAACTTTGGATGATAATGATTTGTCAGTGTAGGTTCATCAATTGTATGGGGAATGTTGATAATGGGGGAGGCTGTGCATGTGGGGGCAGGGGGTATATGGGATATCCCTATACCTTATTCTCAATTTTGCTGTGAACTTAAAATTGCTCTAAAAAATAAAGTCTATTAAGTACTTTTTAAAAAAAGAACAAGGATGCTCACTCTCACCAGTACAATTCAACATTGTACTGGAAGTCCTAGCCAGAGCAATTAGACAAGAAGAAAAACAAAAAAAAGGCATCCAAATTGGAAAGAAGAAGTAAAATCATCTCTGCAGATAACATGATATTATATATAGAAAACCCTAAAGATTCCAGCAAAAAATAGTTAGAACTAATAAATTCAATAATGTTTCAGGTTACAAAATCAATATGCTAAAGTCAGTTACATTCTCTTTTCAAAAAAGAGAAATTAAGAAAATAATCCCTTTTACAATTGCATCAAAAAGAATAAAGTACTTAGGAATAAATTTAACCAAGGAGGTGAAAAATCTGTACACTGAAAACAATGAAAAATAAAACATGGATGAAAGAAATTGAAGAAGATACAAAATAAATGGAAAGAAACTCCATGTTCATGAATTGGAAAAGTTAATATTGTTAAAATGTACATACTACTCAAAGTGATCTACAGATTCAATGCAATCCTTATCAAGATTCTAACGGCAATTTTCACAGAAATAGGGAAAGCAATCCTGAATTTCGTATGGAATCACAAAAGACCCTGAAGAGCCAAAGAAATATTGAGAAAGAATAACAAGCTAGAGGTATCACACCTCCTGATTTCAAACTATATTACAAAGCTATAGTAACCAAAACTATATGGTATTGGCATAGAAACAGAAAGATCACTGAACAGAACTGAAAGCTCAGAAATAAATCCATGCATGTATGGTCAATTAATTTTTGACAAAGGAATCAACAATATACAATGGGAAAAGGGTACTCTTCAGTAAATGGTGTTGAGAAAACTGGATAGCCACATACAAAAGAATGAAACTGAACCCCTATCTTATACCATACATAAAAAATCAACTCAAGATGGGTTAAAGACTTGAACATAAAACCTGGTACTGTAAAACTCCCAGAAGAAAATATAATGGGCAAGCTCCTTGTCACTGTCATGACAACTATTTTTTTGGATTTGACACCAAAAGCAAAGGCAACAAAAGCAAAAATAGACAAGTAGGACCACATGAAACTAAAAAGCTTCTTCATACCAAAGGAAACTATCAACAAAATGAAAAGGCAACCTATAGAATGGGAGAAAATATTTGCAAACCACATATCAAATAAGGCATTAATATACAGAATATATGAGAAACTCACACAACTCAAAATATAAAAACCAAATAACCCAACTTAAAAACGGACAAAGGCCCTGAGAGACATTTTTCCAAAGAAGACGTATAAATGGCCAACAGATACATGAAAAGGTACCCAACATCACTAATAATGAGGGAAATGTAAATCAAAATCACAATAAAATATCACTTCACAACAGTTAAGAAGCCTCATATCAAAAAGGCAAAAGCTAACAAATGTTGGCAAGGATATGGAGAAAAGGGAACTTCTGTACACTGCTGGTGGTAATGTAAACTGGTACAGCCACTATGAAAAACAATATGGAGGTTCCACAAAAAATTAAAAATAATATACCATATGATCTATCAGTCCCACTTCTAGGTATATGTCCAAAGGAAATAAAAACAGGATCTTAAAGAGATACCTGCACCTCCATGTTAACTGCAGCATTATTCACAATAACCAAGGTATGAAAACAACCTAAGTGTCTGTTGACAGATGAATGGGTAAAGAAAATGTGGTATATATATAATGGAATATTTTCCAGCCTTGAAAAAGAAGGAAATTCTGCCAATTGAGACAACATGGATGAACCTGAAGGGTATTATGCTAAGTGAAATAAGCCAGACAGAGAAAGACAAATACTGCACGGTATCACTTATAGAAGGAATCTTTCTAGAAAGTTGAACTCATAGAAATAGAGTTGAATGGTGGTTTCCAGGAGCTGGGAGGTGAGGGAAATAGGGAGAGAATGGTTAAAGGGTACAAATTTTCAGTTATAAGATGAATAAGGTCTGAGGATCTAATGTATAACATGGTGACTATAGTTGCTAAATGCTGTAGTGTGCAATTGAAATTTGCCAAGAGAGTAGAACTTAAGTGTTCTCACCAAAAATAATAATAATAATACTGTTTAATATGGGAAGTGATGAACATGTTAGCTCTATGGTAAGAATCCTTTCATAATGTATATGTATATCAGATCATCATATTGTACACTTTAAATATATCACAATTTTATACTTCCATAATAAAAATAGAAAAAAAAGATAACATCTAAACTCCTTTGCTTGGCCATTCAAACTCCGGCCCCAATCCACCTTTACAGTTTCTTCTTTGGCCAACCCCACCCCTGCCATCCCTCCAGCATAAACTCGACACTTAAGCCAACTAAAGCACTTTGCAACCCACCAGTTTAGTGTGCTCTTTAGGTCTCCTTAACTTCACACAAGTTCTTCCCACTGTCTGGAATATCCTTTTTCCTCTCTTGTCTCCTTGATCAACTCCTATTCATCCTTCAAAGCCCATCTCCGAAGATATCTATCTGTGTAGCCCCCTTGATGTCCTCAAAAAGTGACAATTACTCTCTCCTCTGTGCTTCTACAGCACATAACCGCATGTAGTTTTATTATATAATTCATTCAGCTGTTTACTCACAGCGGCCAGCATTAGACTGAGTTTCTGGAGGCCAGGGCCATGTCTTTTTTATCTTTGCATCACCATCATTTGGATCAAGGACAGAGCTGGAACCAGAACCCAAGCTTCTAAATCCAGTGTTCTATTCATTTTGCCATCCTGCTAGCCGGCCAGCCTCACTTACCACCTTTAGGCTTTATTAGCTGGATTCCTGGAGCCTGTAACAAGCACAAAGCAAAGAGAATTTGGAATCAGGATATGATTTCTTAAACTTTCTTTTCAGCCCTCTGATTCAAAGTCCATGCAATTTGGTTTTTATCTTATTTCTGTCATAACTAGTTCATCCTGGGAAAATGACTTAATCTTTCTAGGTTGCCTCAGTTTTCTCAAAAGTTAAATAGATATAAAGAAACTTCTCCAAGTCTTTTTCATAGAGATGTTTTAAATATTAGCCAAACATTTAACAAGTATCTATTAAAGCCCTATCATGTAAAACCCAGAGCGAAATTTTATCCAAGGGGAAAAAAGATGAAAAATCATAGTCCCTGTTCCTAAGTAACTTGTCATCTAATAGATAAGGAAAAATGTATACCCTACTGTCAGTAATAAAATACAAAATGTGTTAAGTGCTATAAGAGAAGTACAAATTATGAGCTGTAGAAGAGTGAAGAAAGGAATTATATAATTGCTGTTTAAATACACCCTTTATTATATTCTAGAAACTGAGATTTTTGAAACTTCCAAATTATGTTAAAATATTTTATAATAAGAGTCTGCTTAAGTGCATGAGACACTGTATTAACAGGAGGCTTGGGGAATTCTGAAGGAGACTGTCCACCTCCTTCAGAATGCCAAAGGGGAAGGGTATCAGTTACGGCATGTTAGTTCCACGGTAAAAAGCCACTGGGCTGAGCATTCAGGAGACCGAATGTTCTGGAACAAGCTGTCTTCAGAGGCGTCAGAAAACATCTCTCAGAATTAGGCAGAGAGCCCAGGAATCCTGGCCCACAGAGGCCAGCTGTGGTCCTCAGTGCCATCCAAATGGGTGCTTGGACCACAGTCATGGGCTCTAGAGAAAAACACCTTCCTCATATGCAATCCACAGGATGCTAAGAATTATACAGAAAAAAAAAAAAAAAAACAGTTGGGAAACTCCTACTTACACAGATTAAATAGATTCTTCTGTATTGTAGAACTTCTTGGATTCTTTAACATATTAATGTGCTTTAGAACTTTTGAAGAGGAAAATAAATACAGCGGTATTTCCCCAATTTATTAGACTACAAGCCTTACATTTTACAAAGCATTTCATGGAACTTGTGTCACACAGAATATTTTGGAAAACGCTGAAGAAAAAAGAAGGAATCTGAAACTTACCAGTTACTTCTTATATAAGTTTGCAGATTTATTATAAACATGTAAGCATTTGATGGAGGAGTTTGTAGACATTGTACCCTTCATTCCTGTACCTTACTGAGTCATTGGAGCAAAGAGAAAAAGGGCTCAGAGAGAGAATGAATGACTGATTTTTAAATCTCAAATGTCTTGCCTGGCTTTATTATATTTTTCCTTCTTACAAATGCCAACAATGATGAAAACAAATGATGGACTGATCTCTCTGATCAAACTGCATTAGTGGGATCCAGGCTGATTTTAAACAAATCAAGAAAAATACACACTTCCCAGAGTATACCTCTTAGGGGGAGATAGCTTTTGATTTTTGGGTTTTTTTTTTTTTTTTTTTTTGCTGTAGCGGGCCTCTCACTGTTGTGGCCTCTCCCGACGCCGAGCACAGGCTCGGGACACGCAGGCTCAGCGGCCATGGCTCACGGGCCCAGCCGCTCCGCGGCACGTGGGATCCTCCCAGACCGGGGCACGAACCCGTGTCCCCCGCATTGGCAGGCGGACTGTCATCCACTGCGCCACCAGGGAAGCCCGATAGCTTTGTTTTTAAAGTCCTCTGTGAACTTTCAAACAGCAAGGATCTGAACCAGGAGTGTCAACTAGAATTCTTTGGGGGTCCAGTTCTTATCTTATTCTGTTGGCTTCTCACTTACCTGGAAGACCAGAACCAAATGTAGGTGAGAATGTGCATTTGGATCCATTCATGAAGGACATGTTAGACGTTTAACCACCTCCCCATTCAACCGACACGTTTAGAGAAACGGCTGTGACCCAGCATGGTTCCAGAGGAAGAGAAAGATGGTCTTTCCCATGTATGAAGATAAGTAGATATACAAGGGTACAGTCTCCCAGATGTTTTAAGCTCCCAGATCTACCTCTGATTCCTCCCCACATCAGAGACGCTCAGTTCCTCATAAAAATTAAAAACGAGCTTTTGACCCTTTGATAACATTTATAGCCATTTTCATGAACCACCACACATACTGCTTTCAACTCCCTTCCAATTGTGCAGGCTGCTGACCACCCGTCCTGTCCTCTCTTTCTCAATCTTGCCTCACAATTTTGCCCTAAATGAGAATCTCAGCTGCCCAGCGATGGCCCTTTCTCTCCTCCCCACGAAATGAACAATCTCTCTGGTCCTGCCACAACTCCCACTCTCCCACTTTCTGCCCCTGCTGACTCCGGGTGACTCCTCTCTGCACCCCCTGACCTACTGCCCCCTCCCTGAGGAGAAGCCTGCAGACCGATGGCCCCGCCCTCCCACTCACACAGAGCGAAGTCCGTTCTGCTTGTGAGGGCCGGGTGGCAAAGAGCCTGTGAACGACTGCACTGTTGGCCTCATCCACTTCCAGCAGCAGCAGTGTTTATCTCCAGGTTGAATGGTGGAATACAGGAAATAGTCTCCAAAGAAATCAAGCCAATCTGCCTAGAAGGGCTTAGAGTTCCCAGAGTGGAAGTTGATGCCCGAGAATAAGGCCTTCCTTGTTTTGACACTGGTCGGAGAATGGATTCAAATTTCTGAGAGAAATGATTTGAACCTAGACGTCCACAGCTCAGAATACACCCTGAAGGGAAGCCCACAGTATGTCTTGCCCTGTACACCTGCCCAGACAGGTAGTCAGGATTCTCAGGACAGAGAAAGGCTAGAAATAGCAGAAGAAACCCAGGTGAGCCATTTATACTAATCAACTGAATCTTTCATTCTCAAATATGAATGGACGACTAAGGATCAATAGAACATGAGGAAAATAAGTAGCAGAAAAGGGAAGGGTACTCTACTGCTGTGAAGATGGCTAAGTCAGCATTTTCTTCTTCCTTCTAGAAATCATCCAAAAGCACAAAGAAAGAAAATTTTTAAATCCAACAAATGATACTTTGGGTGAAAATAATAACAACAATGATAACAACAGCTAATGATTATAAAGCAATTATTCTGTACCAAGTATTGTTTGTAAAACTTTGTACACACTGACTCATTTAACTCTGCACTAAATCATAGATATAACTACTATACTGATTTTTTTTCTGATGAAGTTATTTAGGCACAAGATATTAAGTAATCTGTAGAATGTCACAGAGGCAACAAATCGAGAACTAAGATTAGAACCAAGGCAGTTTGATTCTAGGGTTCACAGTCTTAACCTTTGCACACTGTCACTACCTTCCATGACAGATAGAGTATGCACATTCTGAAGAATGTGTAATGTAGGGTCAAAGCAGATTAAATCAAGCAGAAGACAGAAATGAAGGAAAGAAATACAGAGAATAAGGAGAGAGATTGGTAGCAGCATATGTTAGAAAGCACCAGCAAAAGTACACTTAGGGAAGGCCAGGAGTGCACTGAAATGCAAAATGTATCTATAATTTGCCACAGTTAGTATGGGTTCTAAGGTAAACATGTCTGGTGGCAGAAGTTCTTCTGTTTCTGGTTGGTTCAGAGATGCAGAGGAGGTGAGCTAGAAAGAATACAAGTAAATGCACCAGCACTTTATGCCCTCCTTTATGGCAGAATATGACATATCCAAGTGATACGCCAGGGAGGAATCTGTATCTGTAGCAGCAGGGAAGACTTTGGGTTGTGAAAAACAACTAGTCTTGGTGACTTGCCTACACACACCCCACTCCACTCCACCCACAGAGATCTAATGTTGGCTTTAGGAAAATGCAACTTATTAAAAGACAAAAATTAAATGGGAACTTAACAAAAATTGAAACAAAGATATCCAAGAATAAAAGCAGCAAAACTTGATAAGAAATGAACAACATTTACTAAAAATTATTGCTATGAAACAGATGAAAGTTATGAATAAGTGTTTCTCAGGAAATTAAAAGTAATTAATTGAAGCAATTGCCTCTATGAAGCACGATTACAAAGCAGAAGTGTGAAAACTCAGGGAGAAAAAGGAATAGGGCAACAGGAACAGATAAAATATGAGCTGGCTCATTTAGGAGAAAAATATTAGGTTGATCTGTATGAAATTTTTGTGCATCAAAAAATGGTCAAAACTTGGTTATTGCATATGGTTAGCAAAATAGAAGGAAAAATACAAAATAAAACCAAACCATCATAGAAATAAAATTGAAATTGGAAAAAGCATCAGAAATTATCTAGCTTGTGAAAAAATAAAAGACAAAGGATATTAATTTAAAAATGCACAAAATAAAATGGAAATAAAAGGTCTAGAAGAAATAAAGAAAAAATATATATATACAGGAGCGATACAAAGGAAATCCAACGTAATTGCAGACCCAAAGAAGGAAACCAAAAACAAATAACAGACAAATATTTAAGTTATAATGTGGCTAAAAATTTCCTGAAATAAAGAAAAACTTGAATCTATATAAAAAAAGGGCACAAACGGTAGCCAGAGAAAATTGACCAAGAGCAGTCGAAACTAAGTCATTGCAGTAAAGTTTCAGACTTCAAAGATTAAACTCCTTTAGTCAATGAAAAAAAAAGATCACTTTTAAGTGGGGTACAAGTAAGGATAGCTCCATATTTCATTGCAAAATGAGACTGAAGACAGAAAGGAACAGAGGCAGGCATGAAAGTGGTGGCATGTTTACTTGCTTAATAACCATGACTATAGACCATTGAGTCCTAGTGTAGTTTTCCCACAAACAATGAATAAAGTGTGCCCACTGAAATACAACACAAAGTCAAATTGGAAAAAAAAAAGAAATAGTGCCAAAAATAATAGAGCAACACCTACACAATATTCAGGAAAAGAAAGGCTGACTCAAAGGTTTTATATCCAGCTAGACTAACTCTGTTTAGTTACAGGGAAGCAATTTTGAGCATGCAAGCACTCAGGGAGCGTTGGTCTGGTGAGCAATTCTTGAGGAAACTACTAGAAATAAACTTTGGCAAAGAAAGTGATAACTAAGGACAGTACAGAAAAATAATATTCTGTGAAAATTAATTATATTTACCTATATTTTTAAGGTGGCAAATTTAAGATAAAATCAAAGGTGGAATTACAGTGACAACCCAGAATGTAAATATTATTGGTCAGCCCTTGTAGAAATGATCAGACTAATAAAATTAGGAGAGGGGAAAAAGAAAATGGGAAGCAAACTAATTTCACTGATTGAAAGAGGCAAGTTAAAGTTTCTACAATATCTGGGAGTCAAAATATATTATTTAATAGTGCAAAGATAAATACTAAAACATATAATATTATTGACTAGCATCAGGTAATAGTAGAAAAGGAAAGAGGATAGAGAAGAGGAGGAGATACATTAAGTTTTTCATTGTTCATAAGGACCTAAAAAGTTGAGGACCGGGCTTCCCTGGTGGCGCAGTGGTTGAGAGTCTGCCTGCCGATGCCGGGGACACAGGTTCGTGCCCTGGGCCGGGAAGATCCCACATGCTGCGGAGTGGCTGGGCCTGTGAGCCAGGGCCTCTGAGCCTGCGCGTCCGGAACCTGTGCTCCACAACGGGAGAGGCCACAACAGTGAGAGGTCCACGTACAGCAAAAAAAAAAAAAAAAAAAAAAAGTTGAGGACCAAAGGTATTACCTAAAGTTATAATCATAAAGGTAACCACTATAATATAATAGAAACCTTCCTAAATATCAAGGAAACAATATACAGAAAGCAAGTAGAACAAACCACATAATAGAATATATATATTCTATAGTAGAATATACATATATATGTATGTATGTATATATATATATATACAAAATTTAAGATAATATGGTAAAACTAAACATATTTCTCATACTAAAAATATGTACACTAAATTTATCATTCTAAAGAAAACATTTTTTTTCAGACAGGATTATAGAGCAAAACTCAACTTTAGGCAGTGATATATTCAGCAAATGAAAATAAACGAAAAAGGAGTGGATGTTCAGACAAGGTGGAATTAAGACGAAAATTAGTTGAATAAAAATAAAGAATGATAATTTAGAATGCTAAAGGGTAAAATTCATAATGCAGAAATATCATTAAGAAAGCAGAAATTCAGAAATATAAAGAAACATCATAATACAGAAGACTTTAATTCACCTCTTTCGATCCATCAAGATCAAGTGGAAGGGGGAAAAATAGCTAATCATATGAGTAAGTGACATAAAGGATCTGTCCAGGAAGATTAATTCTCTTCCCCAAAAGAGAAAAATAACAAAATGGAAGAGCAAAGAAATCAAAGAAATAATAGAAGAAAACTTTCTAAGGTCTAAATATAATAAGGAAACAACTAGTACATTCATGATTAATGAAAAATGACACACATCTAGACAAATCCCCATGGAATATCAGAACATCAGTGATCACAAACAGATACTAAAAGTGTCCAGAGAGAAAAACTGTATCAGACTTGTAGTGGTAGGTAGGCTTTAAGATGGCTCACAATGATCTCTGTCTCCTGGAATCCATGTCTTTGTGTAATCCCCACCCTCTGAGCATGAGCAGGACCTGTGACTCACTTCTAACCACTAGAACATTGCAAAGGTGATGGGATGTCATTTATGTGATTTTGCTGCATAAGATTGCCACTTTTGTCATGCAGGCAGGCTCTTTTTTGCTTTCTCAGCTTGCACACTTTGATGAAGCGTGTCATGTTAGAGAGGCCCATGTGGGGAGGAACTGAGAACAACCTCTAACCAAAGTCAGTAAGTAGCTGAAACTCCCAGTCTTACAGTCCACAAATAACTCATTTCTATCAACAACCATGTGAGCTTGGAAGCAGTAGAGCCTTGAGATGTGAGTGAAGCCCTAGTGGGCACCTTGACTGCAGCCTAATGAAAGACCCTGACATAGAGAAAGCCGAACTGTGCCTAGATGCCTGACCCATGAAAAATGTGGATAGCAAATGTGTGGGTTTTTTCTTTAATTTTACGTTTATACTCTTAAAAGATTTACTTCACTGTTCATAATCCTGCTACTTTTAGACTCTGCAATCCCATATTTCATTTCAATTCTGAGGTGGGATTGCAGAGAACTAAGATGCATAGTGGAGGGACCACCAAGGCATAGTTAGTAGACTTTAAATCTGTTCTCAGCTTAACACATTATTTAGGCTTATATTTTTGTCAGCATTATTTTGGTAAAGTCACTTAGACTCCTTAGCTTCAGCTTCCTCATCTGTATAAATGTAGGATTGGACTAGATTATACCTAGTATTCTTTCAAGTCCAAAAGTTCTATTTATATTTAATCTTAAACAAAGTAAGTGTCTGGTGTTTTAAACTGCTAAGTTTGTGACAATTTGTTATGCATCACTAGATAACTGATACATTGGCATCAGATTTCCCTTTAACATATGTAGAATCAGGAAGAGCTTTTGAATTTGGATTATATTTACAGCTAAATTATCAATTAAGTAAAGCTAAATCATTTCAAATATTATTTCTGAAAATAATTTTTAGAAGTTTGCCTCCTACGCATAACTTCTTTTAAAATATATATGAAGAGGTTGTATTTGAGCAACACAAAAAAAGGGACTAAGGGGAAAACAGGGGATCCAAGAAGTATAGTGGAACTAACCCAAGTGTTCCTTAAAATCTGAGATGGACAGCTGTGTAGCAGCTCCAGAAAGCAGTCTTTCAAAATTGATTATTTAACAAGTGGTCTGATTAAAGAACTGAATGAGCTTCGTGATAGGAGACCAAAGGAACAACAATTTATTCAAAATACCTCAGGCTAATAAAGCCCCAGAAACTTTACTAAGATGGAAATTTCTTATAATTTTATAGGACTTGTTTTTCACCCTTCTGATACACAAATCCAGGGTACGAATCTAGGGTAGCTGTTACTTTCTGCTCTCAAGGACTTATCAGCATAATTTTTTTTTTTTTTGCAGTACGCGGGCCTCTCACTGTTGTGGTCTCTCCCGCTGCAGAGCGCAGGCTCCGGACGCGCAGGCTCAGCGGCCATGGCTCACGGGCCCAGCCGTTCCGCGGCATGTGGGATCTTCCCGGACCGGGGCACAAACCCGTGTCCCCTGCATCGGCAAGTGGACTCTCAACCACTGCGCCACCAGGGAAGCCCAGCACAATATTTTTAATATGGTATATGGTGGAATGGTGAGTCAGAGAATTTGCCTGCAGATTAAACCTTAGCATGGTTAATGTAACTCTGAGGTTTTAGAAGTTTTGCTAACCCTTCCAGCAAACTATTCTGATATTTGGGAGATAATATTTCTGAGTAATTATGATGCGCAGCCAGATTTGGGAATTCTTGATATGAAGATGAAGGTGTAGCCTTTAAGTTGCTTAAAACAAACCATGAAAGAGACTGGAAGTCAGACATACAGCATCTCCCCAAGAGAGCAACTTAACTTCTGTTCCTAGTCTGGTCTAGATGTTGTTCTGATTGTGTGTGTGTGTGTGTGTGTGTGTGTGTGTGTGAGAGAGAGAGAGAGAGGGAGAGAGAGAGAGAGAGAGAGATACTGCCCTTTCACTCTTATTTTACTCAATAGAAATTCTATGATCATTGTGGAGATGAAAGAAAAGGCAGAGCAGAATTTGTCTCTTGATGTCATCTATTAAGTGATATTAGAACAACCAGATGGCTTAACCATACAGGGAACTTTAGGTCATATAAAAGGCTACCACTTGGGCATTTCTTTTAAATACTGACCTTAGCTCCCAGGACTCAGGTTATGATTCCTTTGTTCTGGTTCTGTGGGCACAAAGACCAGCCACTAGCTGTAGTGAAATCAATATCCTTACCCTATGTAGCTGTACATAATTACAAATAACTGTAACTATTTTTGTATACTGTTTATATGTTTTATTTACCAATCATATGAAAATTTCTATGTAGACAATGTTCTAAAAATAGCAGGTGTATGATTCTTTGTCTAAAAGAGTTTTAGAAGAGTTTCCAACATCCATGATTCTCAGTCTTCATAATAGTTTCTGGTTAATTGAAAAATAATTGTATCCATTCATGATTATCAGATCGTACTCTGCTCAGAAAAGTGTGAAAATATGAGGTTGAAAAATGTACTCAACTGGAAAAAAGGAGACTGTTAATGTTTTAAATCACGTTTTCTCTTTCTTTCAACTTCTTCCCTAAGAAAAGAAAGGGGAGCAGGAATTACCCCTCAGCAAGCTGAAGGTAGACTGTATCAAAAATCCGTCCTTTTACTGACGAGGTATCAACGACCACGGGCTGTTGCAAGATGACTCAGATTCTGTGCAGTTGGAAAGTTGAAGGCAGTTCCCTGGAGGAAGTTTAGATTTTAATCTGACCTAGAGCATTGTAGGAGTCCAAGTCAAAGGTTCATGATGATTTGGGAGACCAGCTTTTCATCTTTATGGTTAAAATAAGAATTACAATGAAGTTATTGATAGCAGTCTAAAATGCTGTATGCTTTATTCAAAATACACACTTTGGACTCTCTACCCTTTGATCAATGTCCTTCACCGTTTTAATAAGCTGTTCTTTTAAGTTGTCTCAAAAGGCATTGCAGGTGGGTAGAAAAGGATGCTGATGCCTTTCCTAGCTGTATCTACAGGACGGGATGATGAAACTACACCAGTCACCTGTTGCCCATCCATTCTGGTTGACGACAAGCTCCCCAAAAGGGAAGGCCAGCCTGTTGAAAGCTGGACTTGCAATCCTGATCCCGTAAGTCCTTGTAATAGGATGCTGTCACACTGAGAACATCAAGTAAAGGGGAGGTAAAATCCTTTTCTGCAATGGACTCCTCACCACTCTCCGTAGACGTGCCGCTGTCCTTTCCCACATCCATCTCCTGAAACTCCTTCAGGGCAGTTAGAGTCGGGCCAACACTTCCTTCTCAACATCTCCAGTGTCAAGCTCTGTCTTCCAGCCTTTGGGTGGGTTGGCTTCTGCCTCTCTGCCCCTCCTGCATGAAGGCACGGGTATCACATCTACTCCCTTCCTACATTTTCAAGTCTTATTTCAGTGCCGGCATCGTGAAGGAATAGCTATTATCTCTCACGCCCAAGACATTTTGAAGATATTATTGCCCACTCTGCCTTCTAGTTCTTACTCATCTTTTAAGATTCATCTCAGGTGTCACTAACATTCATTCAACAAATATTTATTGAGCGCCTACTACACAGGCACTCTGTCAAACATTAGGAATACAGCAGTGAATAAAGTCAGACAAATCCACAGCCTCACAGAATGGAACACACCTTCAGTGAACAGATGAGTCACCTCTTCTAGGACCACTGGTTTGGGTTAGCTGCCCCAACCCTTGGCTTCACTGGCACTCTGTGTGTTTATTACGTCTTCCTCACACTGGACATCAGTGTCTGAATCCCCACAGGTTTGCGGGGGCTTTAGGAGGTGGAACTTGCCTTTTTGTTTTTCTTGCCCCTCTAGTACCTGGAATGAAGTAGGTGCTCAATAAATGCTTGTTGAACATGAACATGTGAATGTTAAATAAAACAGTGCAGAATACGACTGGTTGCCGCGCCAGCATCCATTCCCTTCCTCCTTCCTAACTAAACAAAAAAAAGTTAGTATAGTTCAGGGAATCTATCCTCCCCCCACGGTCATGTGTTGCCCCAATCCAAAATCATCCAAATGATACAGAATTTGTACCAGGACTGGAGTGCTGCAAGAAACAGAGCCTATAGTTAGGCTGAACAGAAGAAGGGAAAGTGGAGAGCAGGGATGTCCTGGCATCCCTAGCAGGGAAGTTGGTGACTCTTGTTATATGATGGTAAAATTCGCAAACTGTCACTTGTGGAACCTCAGGACACCAGTCACGTGCTTACAGAAACAGTAGTATTAGGGAAGTACTAAGGGGAATTCAGAATATTGGCATCTTTTATGTCTTGCAACCTTCAGTCAGGTTATACGTGAATGAGACCAGCTCAGACTAAAGGTGACCTATCTGAAAACAGGGGGGAAAAAAGACAGCTTTGCTTAAGAGAGGTGCTTTCCGTCTGTCTGTCTATTCTCTGAGATTGAAATGGATTGACTAAGAGTCCAATAACTCGACGCCTTTCAGGGTTGAAAAAGCAGAATTCTCTAGTCTTAGATAAAATCGGTGGGAGCAGAGGCAAAGAGGCAGGAGATGAAGCAGGAGATAAGATTGAGCCCAGCTCTAATCCGGATCCCCAGGCCTCTCCCAGCACCTTCTGTTCAGCATTCTCCACCAGACAAAGGAGACACTCATGCTTATTGTGAAGATGCTGGCTGGGAAAAATCAGATTATGGGTGGTATCTCCCCGCCAAGCTATTGTTTCAAATTGCCTCAAGGCAGAGGCCATTGAATGAAGGGCCAGGGTGATGGACAGAACCCAGAGGCCAGATGAGCGGTGGGAATTCTCAGACTCAAGGACTATGACAAGATCTTTGCCCCATGGAATTGACTGGGCACAAACAGATTAGAAGCCAACCACCATAATGGAAAAGAATATGTTTAAAAAGTATATATATGTATTGATATAACTGGGGTCACTTTGCTGTACAGCAGAAATTAACACAATATTGTAAATCAACTATACTTCAATGAAAAAAATGATTAGAAGCCAGCCATGTTTTTAAAAGAAATATATTATTGGCTGTTTAACACATAAAGCAATACCCAGGCCCACCAATAGGAAGTGGGCTGCTAAGTTTCTATAGCCCCCCCCCCCCCCCAAAGGGGATTCTTCTCTGTGCCCTTCTCAGATTTGGCTTTGAAAGACAAAGAACAGCAGTGATTCTGCAAAGTGCAGGTCCAGGGGCTGCCTGACACCAGTGGGCTCCTTCCTCCGCCAGGGCACAAGTGTCACGATTCCTGCTCTGTGGGCCAGTGACCAGTAGGTGCCGTTTCCTATTCTTCCCTGAATGAGGTTTGACCACAGCTGTTCAATTTTTTTTCAACCACTGAATTTGGGGTGTTGGGTGTTAGGAACACATTCTTGTGAAATAAAATTCATATTTTATGGCAAGACATGACAAATTTAAACATAAAAATTCTTTTCTGCCCTTTGGCCTCCTCTCCCCCCACCTGCACTGTACATCGTGTATCTGCATCGACCAAACCCCTCGCATTGTAAGAAATACCTGCTCAGCCATAAACAGCAATATTCTCCCAGCATCAACAAGACAACTCCGTAAAAGATAACATTCCTTCTTGATCTTGTAAAGGGTCACACGACCCACCACGTTGGCACTTAGATCTGGATTATGTAAATCGTCAATAATACGCCATTTGACGTACGCCCCTCTGTCTCAAAAAACTTGTATAAACTGTGGCTTGACTTCTAAGGGGATAGAACAGTTCTCAGAGCTTTCTGAGATGTTCTTCCTGGATTATAATCCTCAAATTTGGCTCGAAATAAAATTTTCCATATCTTTTTAGACCGACTTATTAATTTCTTGTTGACATCCTTAACAAAACAGAGTCCCGCCACAGCATGGGGGGCGGGGGTGTCAATCAAGGCTTCCAAAACAACGTGAATCCTAAATTGAGATCTGAAGGATCAGAAAGGACACTGGGAGTCAAGAGTAGGGTGGGAGCCAGGAGGGTGAAGACAGAAGGCACTCTTAGAAAGCCCCACTCCGGCTGATGAGAATGGATTGGAGTGGGGAAAGAGGAGGGGGGACTGGAGGCCCATTGGGAGGCAGCTGATATAATCCAGCCTTGAATGCCAGACTCTGGGTTTTATTCTCGTTTGCCTTTGTCGGCATATCCTGATGTCCTTGCTAAACCCCTCAGGGCAGGGCCTTGGGTCTGTCCCAGGACTGGAGCCTCAGGGAAAGTGAAAGCAAGTCTGCAAATGCTCAGTCCCCTTCTGTGTCACTTGTCCTTGAGCCTATCTGCCCCTTCAGGAAAGTCTCCGGCCCCAAGGTCAGTGCCGCTTGCAGAAGATTCATTCTGATAAAGACTTGAGTCCTGATAAGCTTCCTTCCTCGCACCTCTGATGAAATAGCCCCGAAAAATCCCTTCCCGTGTGTACGTTCCATACCCAGCTAACCTCCCAGATTAATTAGATACTCCCAGTAGCTAAATACGACAAGAAAACACAATTTCCCTAGAGCCATTTTGTTCCCTGGATCTTTTCCATCATTAGAACATAGAGTAATTTAATTTGGGCTCCCGGGTCAACCACACTGTTTAGAAGGTACTTTGGAGGCAGAGGCACTTCTCTGAGACTGTGATTTCAACTAAAAGCAAGTATATCCTTGAAAACCTGGCTACCCAAATAGCAGCAGAGGTTTCTAAAAGATGGAATCTAATAGATAATCCTGCTCAAAATATTTATGAAATTGTTTTAAGGGCCCTTACCAACCCACTAAGGAGTCCCTTTGCACAAACATGTAATGTATGATTTCAAAGAGGCCTCTTTACCAGGACCCCAAGGTCTCACAAGAGGAGTCTGCTTCAGACAGGAAAGAAAAGCATGAGATAAGAGGACCGCACATCCGCTCAAGTATTTGTATTTGGAGGTTTGCATTAAAAAGAGAATCTCTTTATACCATCCTGATTGGGGATTTTCAATTAAAGCTGAGTCCACCAGTTTTAACTTGGTTCAGCAGAGCAGAGCAGAGGAGGGGGTGCCTTGCGGGGGTGGCCCTGAGCCAAGGAGGCTTCCATTGGATGTGCTGACCAGAGCAAGGGAAGATGGGGAGATGGCCTGTTCCCTGGAGTTTGCAGGCGTGGTTTATAAGAAAAGGGAATGGGCAGCTCTTGGAGTGGGGGCCCCTCCAAGGGAGAGAAAAGGGGTCCCTCTCACACTCCCTCTTGCTTTTCTGAAAAGTAAAGCAGTCAAGGAGGAGTTGGCAGGATACTAAAGAAGGCAGCAGCGGAGATTGCCTTGACCTTTCACAAAATGGAAAGCCCTTTTAGTGCTTCGTCAATGGCTGGCATTTTGGAGTGCCCACTCTCTGCTGACTAGTCACGGGGTAAAGGGTTTCAACTGTATTATTTCACTTATTCATTTATCTCTCCCACCCCCAACAAACCTATGAGTAGATACTCTGTTTTTATTCCCATTTTCTAGCTGAGAAAACTGAGGCTCATGGAGTTTGAGAAATTCATGAAAAGATAGCTGGCAATAGGTAGATCCAAAATTGGAATTCACATCTGAGTTCCAGGCTCTAAACCACTAGGGCAGACAGTATCCCCTTCGAAGGAGAATGAGATCCACTTGTCTTACAGCTTGGTCCATCCTACTCCCAACTCTTGGAGACCAAGTTTGAAACCCCCTTGGATTGGTCAGTCAGTGAACTTGGTGGGCATATTCCAGGAGGGGTGTCCCCAGACGAGCAGCTATATGTCTAGTGACTGATTGATGAGATGGCGCTGTCCTGAGGGAAGTAGGAGGACCTGCGGCATCTCGTTCTAGGCTCCCTCCCACCCAGAAAATCTACTGGCTTAGCTGCTATCAGGAGAGCGGCCTGTTAGGGAGAAGGAGGTGTCAGTTGGTCAGCAGACAGACAAACAAATAGAAAATGCCTTTCCTGAACATTGTCCTGAGCACTGTGGGAAGAAACAAAAGAGAAGAAATAGAAGCCTTCAAGGACCTTGCTGTCTGGTTGGAGAGACAAGATAAACAGAGTGAGCCATCTAAGGGCCTTTCAAAGCAACAGGCAAACATGAGCCTTTCCAAGCAGTGCAGGGGAAACACAGGAAGCACAGAACACAAGAGCAAGCCGGTGTGTGTGGTGGAGGAAGAGGGTGAGAGGTGAGGGGCATGCCTGAAGATTTCCTGCAGGATGGGTGCTTGGCTATGGCGAGCTGGAGCAGAGGAGGGAAAACATCCAGGAGAGTCTAACTGGGACCACGCTCCAGGAGACTGCTCCCCTGTCCCTGGACCACACAAAAAAGGGTGGGACTTAAAAGGCTCCAATTTGGAAACCTGACGCTACCTACCTCCAGACTCGGCGCCCTCCACAGTCCTTGGCTGGATGGACCCCTTTGTTCCTCATGTCTCCTGTCCCCATGGCTTTGCAAATCACCTCACGGCAGGAATCCTTTGCCTCCTCAGAGCCCTGCATCTTTTGCACGGAGTAGGTGTTGCCAATGTTCTTCTCCCCAGAACCCATCTTTTGGCTTCTGTCACAGCTGTTCGGTTATGTTGGCTGAGAATTTGAACTGTAGTCTGAGGATTCTTGAAGCCTTCGAAACTCAAGAGAATGAATCCATAAAAATATTTGCGGGAAGGGACTGGCTATCAGCCACAGGATTTCACATCTACTAGTAGCCACCTACCATGACTATGTGTCGGTTCATCCTCCACGTCGACGCTCCCATTGAGGGAAATACCCTAATGAAAACCCCAAACCCCTTTTCCTGTAGGGCTCACAGGCTCTTGTCTTCCAGGGTTGGGGGGAGCTCCATCCTGGTGGTCACAGGAGGGGATCCTATACATTGATTCATAGACATATAGCTCTGGAGACCCCCTTACCCAGTGTTTCTCCAAAGGTGCTGTAGAGATGACCTGCATCAAATGTCCTAGTGGTTGGTTTAAAATGCAGACTCCTGGGCCTGGCTATAGAACTATGGCACTAGAATCTCTGGGATCTGGGATTGGAAGTGGATTTTCAACAGCTCTCTAGAAACCCTCATATGCAGAGGAACTGGAATCTATAACCTAGTCCACAGTTTGGAAATGAAGAAACCAAAGCCCTGAGAAGTTATGTTCTTGGCTTATACCACCCATCAGGACACGTACCCAACAAATGCAATCTTGAGTTTAATAGAAAGAAATGAAATTGAACTGTGGAATCATGACAGCCCAGTGTGAGAACCCAGACCTTCAAAAAAAAAAAAAAAAAATTAGTTAGAAGGAAAGTAGACCATAGTCATGGGAAAATTCCCAGCTTTCTGAAAATGTGTTTTCTTTAAGAGGTTGGGAGGCTTGCTACAGAGCAGGTGGAGATTGTGTTGTGGTACCCAGATCACTGAGTGCGGGGAACAGGGCAAAGGGTTCAGAATGGGGAAGCAGTGGGCTGCCAAGGAAACTCTACCTGCTTCACAGTTATGCCTGGGGCTGGATCCTGAATCAACAGAATTCCATATAATACATATGTGCCTTGAAGAAAGAGAGAGAGGGACAGTGATTTGATGAGCTTAGAGGAGCTGAAGGGGCAGTCGGGATAATTCTCTTAGGAAAAGGGCACATCACAGTGTAGTAACCTTCACCCATCAGGTCTGGCAACTTGCCTGTTTTCCAGAACATTTTGGAAACACAGGCGGCTAAATTATTCCTTCCTACTTGCTCCTTCTGTGAGACAGGTAAAAGCAAAATGATTTACCTCTGAGCATGTTAGAAGCACCTCTTGGGAGGTTCCCAGCTGTGGAGGCTGAAAGATCAGAGAATCAGAGATAGTGCAAGGAGGGTGGGGAGTGAGGAAGAGGCAGTTCAATGAGGCCAATAAAATGAAAGGAGTGATATGAGTAGTATTTATGGCACCCGGGAGCCTGAGGACTCTCCCAAGTAGGATACAGCCAAGACTCCCAGAGCTGACCTTGAATGGAGCTTGGAGAGGGGGAAGTGGGAGGGAACAGGATAGTCACACTAAGGCAGAGGAAGAACTACTTCCTCTCTGACCCGGGGCCTCCACATTCCATAGGGTAGCTTCTAAAAGGGTGGGAACTGGCAAAACCTTTCTTAGAAGGAACAGGAGTTTGCTTTCCCTGGGAGAAGCTAAAGAAAGGGGGAAGCTAATTAAATGAAAATTGAGGAAGCTCCTGGGCTGCACACAGGCTGAGAATAATCTGGGAGTGGTCATCAATCATCATAAACTAGCACTTACTCAGCATCTTCCCCCCAAGGGCGCACAGTACAGGCTCAGGATGTGACTGAGGCCTCTGGTCACAGAGACTCCCTCGGAGCCTGAGAAGTAGTGGAATAGGGAGTCAGAACTAAAGAACCCAGACTGACATTGTAGTGTGAACCAGCCCCAAACAGCTCTCTCTCTCTCTATGAGAATTAACACATCATTCATTTGTGAATGGTCATGGCTGTATTAGGGACTTTCTTTTAATTTTCAATTTTTCATGTTTATGCTTTGTCTCTCCTGCTAGAATGTCAAGTCCCTGAGGTCAGACTAAAGGGTCCCTCTAGTAAATTTCTTTTTATCTCCCCGTCACTCCATCCATCCACCTACCTACAATTGTGTGGTATTTTTCCCCATGCTTCTCACTGCTAGAAATGCAGAGGGAAACAGTGCTCAATCTCTAACTCTGATGAGTATACAGTGTTGTATAATACATATATACATATATGTGGGGTTTTTTTAAATTTTTTAATTTTTTGGCTGTGATGCGTGGCATGTGGGATCCTAGTTCCCTGACCAGGGATCGAACCCATGTCCCCTGCCTTGGAAGCGTGGACTCTTAACCACTGGACCGCCAGGGAAGTCCCATACATATATGTGGTATTGTACATAATCCAACAAAGTACCAGTTGTTAAAAAGGAGGCATGGGCACCGTGGATTCTCAGAATAGATGGGGGTGGTAGCAAGAAGAGCTCAGGCCCTAGAATAAAATAAACTTGAGTTTAAGATCCAACTTTGTCACGTAGTAGCAAAGAGACCTTCTGGGGTTATTTAAACCTCCCTATAATGGGGAAATAATAGAAACTCCTTCAGAGAGACAAGTTGAGAGTTACATGATTTAATGCATGTCACGAGCTCATTATGGAGTCTAGCGTAGGTAAGTGCTCCAGCTTTGTCTCACACACACACACACACACACAGGAAGTTCATGACATAGTGCCAAGACGTTCACTTCTCCTGATCCCCCACACAAGATGATTTCACAAACAACTATTTCCTCAGGGCATTTTCAAATTCTCTGAGTGAAGTTCATTTGGGTGAGTGGCCAGGAATCTGAAAAGGGCGAGGATACCAGGAGTTTGCTTTTGAACTCCACTGACCTCAGTTTCCAACTCAGGAGTTCTTTCTCAGCTGGAACAAACAAGGAACTAAAGCCCCCACACATTCCCTCCAATGTGCATGCAAAAGCTCTGCGGCCACCAAAAACTGTTCTACAGAAAGGCTGTTGAAACACATGCTTGTCTCCCAGAGGGCAATGTCATAAGCTTATCTCACTTCTCTGTTTGGGACAGGAAGCCTGGTAAATGGTTGAAACTGGGGGGCCAGAGTGAGCAGTTGTGACCTAAGATGGTAGACAGTCCCTCATTTTATTCCCCTCCAATGCCAGCTCCTCCCCAGGGGCAGTGTTCAAGCCAGCCTAGCACGTGGTCTCAATGCAAAAGGGAAGAGATGCTCTATGTCTTCTTACCTCCCTCAGAGATGACAGCTTCTCTCACCTGGTGATGGATGCTCAGATAATGAGGAATTCTAGTGACACATTTGCAATAAAAAAAAAAAAAAAAATCACTGGAGCGTCCAAATGTTCTGTTCTCAATTTGCCATTAATCTGCTCATAAAGCAAAGAACTTAAGCAATGGATGGCAACACACAAAAGCCGAGTTCAACAATTATTTTCATTTATTTTTCAATTTAACAGACACTTTTGTGGTGCACACTATATGCCAGACACTGTTCTAAGTAACCTCTTACACTGGAACGGCATTTTAAAGTTTGAAAAGGACTTTTATGGACACTACCTCATTTGATGATCGGAATAAGCCTGAAAGGTGAGTTTGTTGTTTTAAGTCATCTTACAGATTTTTTTGAAAACTGAGTTTCGAGAAGATAAAGTTATCCATTCAAGACCATTCAGCTTGTGATAGGGGTGGGATTCATACCAGGTGTTCTGACCCTGTACTCTTTCCATTGTACAAATAAGAGAAAAGAGAAGAAATTTCCTGTCCTCAAATTGCTTATGATAAAGTGGGGAAAAGACACAAGCATGTATTACTGACATTTTAATCCAGGGCAACACGTAAGTGGACCCTGTAAGGGGATGTAGAAGGAGGATTTGTAAAGGAGGATTTGTAAAGAGTGTTGACGGTGGGTGTTAAATGAGTCAAGGCTCTGTTTTTTGAAACAGGTGACACCATCCCAATTCAAACCAGCTTCAGGCCTAGTGGAATCCACCGATGCCAGCAATGTGCTCGGGACTGGGCTCCCTCAGGGTCCCTTTGTGCTTCGTGGTCCTCTTCATCAGCTTAGTTCTCAGGCAGGCATCTCCAAGTGGTGGTCCATGCTTACGTTCGACAGGTTTAGAAATTTCAGCAGACAGAAAGCATCTCTTCCCACACAACTCCAGCAGAAGACCCGCAGTTGCACTTCGCTGTGCTGGCTTTGGTCACATGTTCTTCTCTCAACAAATCACTGTGGTCAGAGGGACACACAGCATGGATTGGCCAGCTCTGACCATGAGTTCACCCACAGAGCCTGGGGGGTGAAGCCGATCCCATCAAAATCATGAGCTGAGGGGACGGGGATGGTTTCTCAAGGGAAAAATGGGGTTCTATAACCTAATAGGGGTGAACGTGATGGGCAAGCAAAAAATAACCTCAGGGGCTGTGTTGAGGGCAGCTCCTGGAGGCTCCCAGGTAGGTGCTTTAGAGATGAGAGGGACACAGCACGAGGCAGAGAAGAAGCCCCAGGAGGCGGAGACATGAAGTCCTTGTTCTAATTCCAGCTCTTTCTGTAACTACCGATGTGACTTTGAACAAGTCATTGAGCCTCCATGAGCCTCAGTTCCTCCAATATAACAGGGAATAATAATTTAAATAATAGTAATAAAAAAAAAACCCGGGTTGCTGTGAGTATCATGATATGATCCAACTGGATGAGATCATAGACACAAAAGCCTTTTGAAATGCTAAGTGAAAAAGATTTATAAATATCAGAGTGTATTTGAGGCAAGGGACTAACATCAACAGAGACAGGAGACAGGAATAAGTAGGGTGTGTATAGGGAATAGTAAGCAGATTGGACAGGAAAGCAAGAACAATGAATGCAAAAGCTTATATCCAGCGACCCCAACACACATCAAGGCTGAAACTTGGGCTAAGTCGGTGTTTTCTTTCTTTGGATGGTACCGGGAAGAGGATTCTTTCTGATGGCTGAGAGTTGGTGCCTGGAAAGGAGCCCCAGTTAATTCCAGTTAGGGAGGACTTTCCCCTTGTACGGCCAGCTTTCCCAGGGGAAAGGTGTGGACGGGGCTGGGAGCCTGGGTCTGCCCCCGGCCAGTGTTTGGTTTCCGGGAGGCCCCTTCCCCTGCCCACCACCAAAGAAATCACAGCAACAGGTGGGGAATGGGGAGCTGGGGAGGGCCAGGCCAAGGCCCCTGGAGGGTGGGGCAGGGGTGAGGAGGATTGGAAAGTAGCAGGTGGAACTCGAACAGTCACAGCTTTCATGTGTGACCAGCCCTAATTAAGGAAAATCACTTTTGTTTACTAACCAGTTCCCCGCGCCCTTCCAAGCTGAGCTACATTGCCGGCTCAACCCTGCAGAGTTTTTCTCGGTTCATGAGGATATGAGGCTGGTGCTGGGCAGGGGTGGGAAGAGGAGATACGATGGATTCCTCCTACCAGTTAGGGGGTGGGGTGATCTGTTCCATTTCTCTCTAACAGCCTCAGGATAAATACAGGATGATGGAGAGCAGTGCTCATCCAAAAAAGCAAGAGGGGAGGATGCTGAGGAGATTCTGTCGCTGGCCTGGCTTGAAGACAAACTAGGGGCACTCCCGACCCCTGTGATCCCAGGCCCACCCAAATGAGATTCCAGAGAGGAATGAGAATGAAGATAAATAACCACTTCCTTGCCTGGAGCACTTCACAATTTACAGTGGAATTTCAAATAATTTACCATATCCACTTTTGCCTATGATACAGGCAGAGGTTTTCTTTCCAGAAGCAGTTTATAAAGTTGCTGTCATTTGTTCAAGATTCCAGCTGCTGATACATGGGAGAGCCGAGACCAGAATCCGCTCCTTCTAACTCTCCTGTTCAGCGTTCTGTTGCTATGGAGTCTGCAACCTCATAAGGTTGGCAGTCTTCTCCGCCCTGGCTGGCCCTGCCCTGAAAAGCCTGTTTGGGGTCTTCTGGCTCTACCTAAAGAGTCTTTGGAACGGTTAATGAAGTACAGTGTAAGGAGTGTAAGGTGTGGGCTATCATCTTGTATTTGCCCAATGTGACATGGCTCAGGTGACTCGCTCTTGGTTCCGTTTTGCTGTCTGCAAAGCGAAAGTGGCATTACACACCCAGCCCACCCCACGGAGGCGCTGAAACCTCAGTGGCCGAGTGTTGCAAGTGCTTTGAAGAGTTCCCTGTGCTGTTTGTGCAGGAGAACAATGCTTCCTAGTTTCTGTTACTCTTCTGCCCTTAACAATAGATGCTCCCCCCAGCCCCAGTTAGGGAAAAGACTGTGTCGTCTCTGATCTGGGCTGCTGCTAGCTCACTCGTTTACTCAGGATCCCTCTTCGGTAGCCGAGTTTCACTGACTCTGTCCTGGGCAGGCTGCCCAGAGGCCCATTTTGCTGGAAGGATGAGTCATGGGGGGAAGAGCAGCTCCACTGGTGAGCAAAAGACACAGCCAGCTCCGAACCTTGAAAACGTAAAGTGTTCCCTTGGGAGTGTGCAAAGACCTGACCTGTGGGAGATCAAAGTCGGGAACACACCGCTCCTCCAGAATCAAAAGCTCCTTGCTCTCAGGAGCAGACAGCCCAGATTCCCCCAGCTAGAAAAGCCAAGCATAACAGTGGAGGGTGAGTGGCCACCCGCCTGCCCCAGGCTGGGACGGGGGCCTGGCTATGTTTGCAAACATCTGCACCTGGGCTGCACCTGCCAGGCGAGGACTGACCTGGAAGCAACGGAGCGCACCTGCTCCTCTGATTTCCCGTCGTTCATTTGCAGTGGGGATGGTCCCGCTGAACTGTGCACGTCTCTGCATCCCTCCTTCCCTCCTGCTTGGGGTTGGCGGTCCCCAGCTTAGCCAGGGTCACTCAACAGTATTGTGGATTTGAACCTTATGTCCTTTTCAGTTCAGGGAGCTGTGGGCTCAGCCAGGACAACGGAAGAGCCCTCTTGTTCTGTGGTCAGGAATGAGCCATTCGTGTGTGATTGTTGGCGGCTTTGACTGGAGACCACGGAGAAGGAGGGAGAAAACCCAAGCCTTCCACAGCGCTCAGTTCCAACCGGGTTGCTTTTAATCATCAGGAAAATGGAAGCTAGCAAGAGTGATGCTCCTCACTTTTCCATCCCCAATCCCCACCTGTACAGGTGTCTTTAAGCACGCCCACCCAGCATCAAAGCATGAGGAGCCCCTCTTCTTCTTCAAGGCTTACAAGGATGCCTTTGACTCCACCCTTTCCCACATCTTCAAGACCTTGCCCCACGAGTCATATTCCACCTCTTCCTCCACAGTCAAGCCTTCCCTTCAGTCTATGAACCTGCTCAACACATCCTATCCTATCAAATAAACAAACTAAAACTCTCCTCCACACCCCTCTTTGGCCAAGACCCAATCTCTTTCCTCCCTTTCTCATCCACTTCTCGAAGGACTTGTCTATACCCTGGGACCCAATGTCTGTACCTTCTTCTCGGCCTGAAACTAATTTGAATCCGGCTGCAGCCCTCACTACTCTACTGAAAGTCCTCTTGCCAAAGTGGCTGGAAAATTTTAATTGCCCAATTCAAATCTTTTTTTCATACCCCTTTACTAAAGTGACAAGTTGAAAATGCCATGCTTCTTAAAATTTTAGATGACCTTAGCTGTGATCTCCCATACTCCTTTAGCCTTCCTAATGTCTCTCTGACTAATTACTCCTTCATCTTCTGTGCGGGGACCTCTTCTTCTACCCACACATGAAATACAAGCATTCTAGAGTTTTATCCTACACTCTTAACCATATCCACTCTCTCTGAGTGTTTCAACTTTCACATATAAACTAATAACTCTCAAATATTTACAGCCCAAAACTTTTCTCTGAGCTTCACACTTGTATAACCAACGGTGGGCTAGATGTTTACCTGGATGGACACTCAACACATCCAACAAGCTCATCAGCTCATCCCTGAACAGTATTTCCTCCATCACTCCTAACCTCAGTTGCTGGCATTTCCATCCACCTGTCATCAGGCCAGACCTGAGAATCCATCTGCCTCTACTCAAAGACCACCAAACTTTAAGTCCTGTTAGTTGTGCACTCTAAAAGAAATTCTCAAAACCTGCACCATCCTCTTTTATCTTTCCTACCCCATTTCTACTTCAGGTCCTTATCCCCTTTCCCATAAACATGAAACAACCTCCCAACTGATCTCCCTGCCTCTAATTGTATCCCTCTAAATCCATCCTCTACAGACACACACACACACACACACATACACACACACACACACACCATTGAAATGTAGGTCTGACCGTGCCACTTCCCTGGTCAAAGGCTTTTATTTTCTTATCATCACCCAGCCAGGTTCCTACGGACCTCCAAGATCATTCTCGTACATACAATCCCAGTCTCAATTCCTACAGCTTTCAGCCTTGCACTTCCATGGAACTTTGCTCATTCTAACTTCTGTACCTAGAATATTTCCATCACGATATTAGAAACTGGATATTGACAATGCCAGAGAGAGAGGGTTTTTTTTAAACATCTTTATTGGAGTATAATTGCTTTACAATGATGTGTTAGTTTCTGCTGTACAATAAAGTGAATCAGCTATACATATACATACATCCCCATATCTCCTCCCTCTTGCATCTCCCTCCCTCCCTCCCTATCCCAACCGTCCAGGTGGACACAAAGCACTGAGCTGATCTCCCTGTGCTATGTCGCTGCTTCCCACTAGCTATCTACTTTACACTTGGTGGTGTATATATGTCCATGTCATTCTCTCAGTTCATCCCAGCTTACCCTTCCCCCTCCCCGTGTCCTGAAGTCCATTCTCTATGTCGGTGTCTTTATTCCTGTCTTGTCCCTAGGTTCTTCAGAACCAATTTTTTTTTTCAGATTCCATATATATGTGTTAGCATAAGGTATTTGTTTTTCTCTTTCTGACTTACTTCACTCTGTATGACAGTCTCTAGGTCCATCCACCTCGCTACAAATAACTCAATTTCATTTCTTTTTATGGCTGAGTAATATTCCATTGTATATATGTGCCACATCTTCTTTATCCATTCATCTGTCAATGGACACTTAGGTTGCTTCCATGTCCTGTGAATAGTGCTGCAGTGAACATTGTGGTACATGACTCTTTTTGAATTATGGTTGTCTCAGGGTATATGCCCAGTAGTGGGATTGCTGGGTCGTATGGTAGTCCAAAGAGAGTTTAAAGTTAGGTTATACTACGGAAAACTCAGGAGCCTGCCTGTATTCCAGGTTATACATTTCTTTCCCTTCTGTCTCTATTTACTTCTTTAAAACAGACAACTAGAATTTTTATTTTCTAAGATGCAGTATTTCTCATCCCATCAACTCCCAGTTGTGTGGGACTGAAGGCAGAGACATATCTAATTGTCCCTTGGGAGGACTTTCTACGCAGGGAACCAGTCCACTTAGGGATGCTGGACTGAGTGCAGCAGGTCTCCAAACCCACAACCATTTGGCCAAATGGTACAGGTCTCCCCTGCTTTTTGAAAGTTCACTTTATGCCACTTCGCTTTTACAAAAGACCTTCATTAGTACCTGTTTTCACTAACCTAAAGAAATCTGAAGGAGATTTGCACTTTTATGACAAAAGGCAAAAAGTGACCATAGCGTTCAACATTTGTTTTGCAGGAGCTGTAACAGAGGCAGCACGCACCCCAAGCAGTGAGAGCAACACCACCGAGTTCCTTCCCTGGGAACTTCACTCAGCATCTCAGCCTCAATCCTCCATAGCTTTGAACTGTGTCTGTGAGCATCTGTGCTTTATCTCAATTTATTGTGTGCATCCATTAGCAAGATATGTCCTAGGGTAATTGTTTCTTCACTTTCACAGGAACATTGAAAAGACCACATTAAGATTGAAATTACAATTTAGGGGAGAATGTAGTTTCCTGAAAAATTTCTTGCAGGGAAAGACCTACCAGATTTATGCATCATATAAGTTCACACTCTAAGGTGGGGTGGGGGAATCCCTAAGAAATAACTGGTCAGAATTGATTTTTATCTAGATCCTACAGATACTCAATTTCTTAATAAGGCCTTTCAGCTTGAAAGAGGACATTGGGGTCAGGTAGGCTCAGATCAAGGCATTCTTTTTACCTCCCCTGGTTGACACTAGACCCTGGTGCATCAGGCGATAATAGTCTAGGTCAGACACACATTCAGGATGGGAAAGTACGAATGTAGATAAAACGTATCTTCTATAAGATCCTAGAGAAATCTGCTGAGACTATAGTACCAGGAATAGGACAGAACAGCCTCCACAGAAACTGTACAGGGATGGACAAACTCTGGTCAGAGAGAGAGAATTACCCATGGGAGAGCCTGCAAGACTCCACACTAAGAACTTTTCATGGGCCCAAAGTCATAAAGACTGAAGTTTCCATGTGACTCTGATTTAGAGTTCTTACATAGGGTTGACAGCAACCGGGATTCATGTGCTAGATACGTAACCATGGATCAGCGTCCTGGCGACATGTCCTCCACTATTTTTCCTTGTTAGAAAAATTGCTTCAACTTCCCATCTGCGAGGGGACTGAAGAAAAAGGGAGAAGCAGCTAGGTCAAGTTTTCTCTGGGGAACACACAGTCAGGTACTCTACATGACACTGGATTCCATGGCGTCTTCAAGAAGCCACCTAGATTTTCACTGTTGGGAAATCCAATCAGTACCCAAAAGAAAAGAGAAATGAATCTGTCAGCCAGCTGGGAGCAAGACAGACTAACAAAGCTCAGACTAGAGGCACTGCAGCAAATGTCAGAAAATGACAGCGATGAGAGTTTGACTCTAAAACTTGGAAGACGTATCCCTGGCAGGTGTGGTCCCCAGTCAAGGTCAGGTGCTGTGAGAAGCACCATCTATAGAAACTCTGAGATGAGAGTGTCTACCCCAGGACCAGACCTAGAGGCTCAGGAAAGGGAAACTATCTGCCTATGTACATGGTTTTAAAATATCCTGGAAAAACATCTCCTTCTTCAGCCTATAGCTCCGTTAGAATAGCCTTCTACATGGTAGTGTGAAGTAGGGTTTTTTTTTTCCCCCTTTCTCCAGTCTTATCTATTTCTAATGTATCCTGCGTGTTGCTCCTAAGTGATCTAACATATATGCCTAATGCCATCTTCTTCTCCAAAGCCTTTCAATAACTCCTTTTAGCTCTCAGATAAACTTCGAACTCAACTAAGCCTTCGTCATCTTTCGTGATCTGGTTTCCATCTTCCTCTCCAGCTTCCCTTCCACTTCTTCTCCCCCTGTATTGAAACATGCAATTCTCTGAATGGAACCTGTGAATCTGGGCCTCCATACCTTAGTGCATGCTCTTCTCTTTTTGTGGAATAAATTCCTTCTACCTCATGTCAAAAATCTGCTCCAGCATCCCTCTTTACTCTCCCAGCTGGCGAGTGGTCTGTGCCCCCAGTCCCCCAAGTTCCCTCCCCTTAGCACCTGTCATGTGTGACTCTGCTTGTTGGTTACCATTCTGTCCCCTAGAGTCCTTGGGAGAGTACCAATCACTCATCTTTGTGCCCACAGGCCCAGGAGGATGCCCGTCATGGAGAAGGTGCTCTGCAAATGTCTTACAGAAAGGTTTTTCTAAGGGATGGAGAAGAAAAGAACTGCTTGGGTGGGAAGAGAAGTCCTCATGGGGGAGAGGGAGAGGTGGGAAGGCACTGAGAGTATGTTGCTTTAAGTTGGGCTGAGGGCTGAGCTGTGATTCAGTGATGGACAGGTGGTCACACTCCTCTGTCCCGTTGACCCTTAGGTGCCCTCAGTCTGCTGTTCACAACTGACCAAAGTCACCTCCTCATTGCCCAGCCTCCCATTTTACTTTGCCCTTTTGGATGAGGGCAATGGGTTTGACCTGTGTCGAGTTACCCTGTCAACTGAAGATGGGGCCATGTCATTTCTTCTCCAACCAGTCTTCTTTTCTGTGCACCCCATGCTGTTCCCTCACACACCTGTTCATCTCTCTCTGATCAAGTTTTTAAATGCATCAGTGAAACGTCCCCCAACCTGAGCTGATCCTTCTGCTAATACAAAGTGGCAGCTTTTAAATAGGGTAGCCTCCAATTGTCACTTTCAATCATAGGCTCTGCTGAAGGAGACTTAGAAGGACTTAATTGTCTTAAGAAAACAAACAGAGGCCCTCTGCCACAGAGCTTCGTGCCGGCAGATAGACAGATAGGAGAGGGGACAAGCTGGCATGCCCAAGATCCTTCCTGTGATCCACCGCTGCCATTCCAGCACTTGCAGACCGCGTGTCCCTGCGAGTGAAACCGACAACTCGACATGTCCCTTATCCTTTCCAATTAGCATCCAGCTCCTGTTCTTTCCCTCTTGCTGTCTGCCTCCCTCTGTGCATTTGGCCCTCATAAAGGAACAAGGTCTCTGCTGTTATTCCCCACCCGACCCTCCTTCTTCATCTGAGCTGACCCCAGACCATTAAGACTTAGAATGTGACAGCTGAAAACAGAAAGCCTTGTCCACATGAGATCTAGTCTAGTGGCCTCATTGCACAGGTGTGGAAGCTCAGCCAGGGGGAGCCCCTTATAAACAGTCACACAGGCTAGAGCTGAACCCAGGTCTCCTCCCAATTCCTAGCCCAGTTAGCTCTCTTCCGCTGCATCCGATGTTCTCAACTGGCTCAGCATTAGAATCACCCGGGGATCTTTAAAAAAAATTAATAAAAACCCTTGCCCAGACCCCACTTCCAGAGTTCTGATTTCACTGGACTTTGGGGGACCCAGGCATCAGTAATATTTTAGGATCTCCCCACGTGGTGCTAATAGGGAGCTCGAGCTTAGAATCACGCATGTACCATAGTGCTTCTCTGCCTCTCTCCCAGCCTCTGTCCAAATTCATTGGGTATGTGTAGGGAGGGGCTGGGAGGAGAAGTAATTAGGAAGAAGAAGGCTGGGTTACTGTAATGTTGGGAGCTAGGAAAAAACTCTAGAAGGAAGTTCAGTGGGCCAGACCAGAGATCCCTACCTAGTGATGTCTGTCTTCCTTCTGAAGAAGGGGTTTTTGGTTTTGTTCAAACCCCTGCTATCAACCATTTTGACTGGCCATGGAGCTTGGTACTAGGTGTTATTAATTTGCGTGGGGTCTTGTGAAGACACAGATAAAAAGGAACTGGCTCTTGACTTCTGGGACAACAGGTGGCACAAGAAACACGTGCAAAATAACAGAACTTTTACAAAGAACCATGCTTCCAGAAGCTCGCATACACATCGACCCCTGGACTGTGAACCCAGCAGGACTCGGGCTCATAACTTATTGGTCTCGTAGGCTCAGTGTGTGATGCTCACAGTAGGCACTCCATAAATGGAGCCAAACTCTGAGCCTCAAGGTGAGGAAAGCACTGGAAATCAGGATGGTCTCATAGGACAAGCACGGAGCGAACTGACCCATCTGTAAAGTCAGACACTCTGGGGGACGGTGGGACACGTGCCCTGAACTGACTCCCCACACCTGGCTGATCACAAGATTCACCTGAGGCTTCTGAAAAATACAGATTCTTGGTCTCCACCCAGTCAGTCTCCTTGGTCAGTCTCCAAGGATGGTACTTAAGACTCTGCATTATTTTCTAAGCACCTCAAGCAATTCTGATGATCAGTCAGGTTTGGTCGTTTCTGCTTGAGGGAACCTTAAACCTGAAATTGAATCACCACACAGTGAAGGGATTGAGAGTCCTACTTGGATTCAAACTGACTACACTAATTGATTCCAGCCATGACGTGACACATTGCTAGCTACCCCCCTGCAGCAAGTCCTCTACTTCCCTGAGCCTGGTCTGTCATTTGTAAAACCTGCCACAGGTGGCTCTCATGTGTGTAAAATATTTAGCACCACCCCTGGCAAAAAGCAAGCTGTCGTTAATTGGAAGCTCTTACTGTTTAAGTATCCCTTCCGTGGAGGAGAAGGGCTGGGAGTAGCCTAGATGTCAGAGGCCTGACATCTAGGGAGTGTGAAGCTGACTCTTCTTCTCTCCACCCTGGCCAGTCAGGATGGATACCCAGAGGCTGGGAAGGAAGTGAAGACTTTCGTCTTATGCCACGTTTTCCAGTGTGCAGGGGGTGAGCTAAAGGGCTGCAATCCTTGAGCTCTTGGAACTCATTGGCCTTTACTCTTCTTCACGCATTACGTGATCTGGTAAGACCTTGAACCTCTTTGGACTCCAATGTCCTCTTCGCAAAACGGGGTTGATAATGTCCTATGTCCACCCACCGTCACAGAGAGGCTGGGAAGACCAAAACAGACCAAACCACAGTTCTACCCTGTTTACACTGGGAGTCCTTGAACACTTACGACTGTCAGGCACCGTGCTAAGTGGCCTACGTGTGTTATCTCCTACAACCCTCAAAATGGCGTTAGAGGTAGGTTTTACTTTATGCCCACCTTACAGTTAGGAACGTAAGCCTTGAAGAAGACAAATAACTCAAAGGCCCATAGCCCGTAGGAAGTGGAGTTGGCGATCCAGCCCAGGCCCAGGGCTTCAGGGTATAAGGTCACAACCATAATAGTGCCTCACGTCACCATAGTCCATCAGATTTTCACAGAACCTTCCCGTTCCTTATCTAATGCAATCCTCTCATTGGCCGGGGGGCCTAAATCCTATTTTCTTCAGTGTCTGAGTGTTATATTTGGACCCAGTTTTTGACCCTGAGGCCTGAGTCTTTCCACTATCCTATTTTCTCTAATGGAAGGACTTTGAAACTAAATGCAGTACCTAAAGGAACACTTGCTAAACAAGACTGTACTTAAAAGAATACCTTTCTCATCAAATTGAACGTGCTGAATTTAGCTTTAAACATTCATTAAAAGAAAACCAGAAAACAAAACAACAGCCAGCTGTTTTGACTTGCTAGGAACATAGTTGTAAATGAACCCCTATTTAGGAAAACTTGGTAAATAAGAATCCAGGATGACAACATAGATACCTTAAGGGTGAGTATTTGCACATTATAAAAGGATTTGCTTTAGCATTGTTTTTAACTGTTCTTTAATACATTTGTTTTGTTTTCCCTTTCATTAAATACTTGACAAAGTGCCTGGGCTAGGGAGAGGGAGGAAGAAAAAATTCACATGTTAAAAGAGCAACCTGGGATGTCTCTCAGGGAGAGTCGCTGGAAACACACGATCACGTTGACCCAAAGAAATCCTATTATCTACAACTTTTCAGGAACATGACTATTGCACAAAAAGATGTACACCTGAAGCTTCTTGATGTTTAATCGGAGGTTACAAGTAAGACTCAAAGGGCTGGATTTGTGCCCGGTAAGTGAAAAACAGCACGAGATGGGAATCAGTCGATAGCCCTCTCGTGCTGAATGCTGCCTTCTGAGTCCCAGTCTGGCTCTCCTGTCCGGAGATCTGTTTCACAGGAACCCGAAAACCTGCCATGATGAGCAGGTGAGTGGAGGAGCCCCTGATTTATGTCATAGCTCCCTAGGGGCAGAAGTGCCTTGAGAAAGGACTGTCAGCCCTGATCGGCGAATCAATGAAGTCACTGACCGGGGGGACGGCTCGCTCTCTTCATTTTTAGGTTTCTGTCATGAGAGAAATCACTAAGATTCATTTCTGGGCAGGATGATATTAGCATAAAGCTCTACTTTTATGCTTTTCTTGGGGGCAGGGAGGGGAGAAAAGGGAAGGATACAGGCAAAGGGTTTTTGAGTGGTGGTTCCAAGGGAAGGTATATTCCCCCAGCTGAGTGGGGCAGGGAAATTCTGAAGTCGTGAGGCTCTGATCTGCAAGGGAAAAGACCCGACGTTGCGTGGATACTCATTTGTCAACTTCCTCTGTGACTGGCTCCAAATGGCTGTGTAAATAACTCAGCCAGGGAGGACGGCAGAGCAAAGCGCCGGCAGTTATCGTGCTATGAAATATGCATTAATTGCATTAAACATTCAGTCTGAACCTCAGCAGCGAGGCCCTTTTTGTCAGTTTTTATAGTGTGCAGACAGAGCCCAGGATGCGAATGGCAACGGCCTTCTTGTTAGACCCCGATGCTGTAACCCCCGAGCTTCTCCTCAGATGTTCCCGGCGTGGCCTGTGGCTCCCCACTCAGCAGCAGTGGTGCTAATGAGGTCAGGGTCACCAGCTCTCACTCCCTAGGAGCTCCCACCTGCACTCTGTTCCCCAGATGCTGCCGACCGTGTCTTGAATCTCAGCCAGCCATGTCCTACCCTTGTCACTGGTCACAGGGGCTGGGTGTGGAGATGGAGGGCTTGGTAGACTCTGTCCCCACCAGTGCACCCACCAGTGGAAAAGCAGCTTCCCTCCAACAAGGGAAGGCAGTTCTCACTTGGATTTGATTATGACGTTTGAAAATTCGAGGTGTATTTTATAATGAGAAGAAACCATGGCAAGGGACAACAGCCAAGAGTGTAAGGATACCTTTGGAAAGAGATTTGGGAGAGAGAAGGGGAGAGACAGAGAGAGGGAGAGAGAGGGAGAGACAGAGAGGATCATGTGTGCCGGAGGAGTCAAGCCTTAGGATTTCAAGGGCCTTTGATCTTCTACTTGTACAAAATCAAGTCCAAGAGTCTCACTCTGGCATTCAAGGTCCTCTTCAATGAGTCCTAACCTAACCTTCCTGACCTTACCGTGCACGGTTTCCCTACTCTTCTGCCATGCTCTAGCTAAACTGGACAAACTATGTCCCCAATTTGCTTTTTTATCTTCCTGCCTTGATTACACCGTTCCGACATCGAGTGACCAGTCATGCCGGTTGGCCAAGGACTGTCCCCGTTTCAGTTCTGAAAGGCCCATGTCCCAGGAAACAACTCAGCTCTAGGCATGCCGGGTCATTTGGTCACCCTGCAGTTCCCTCTGCCTGGAATTGATGGCCTCCCTCTCTGCATTTTTGCCTAGATAAACCCTTCAAAGTCAGGTCAGATATCAATACCATCTTCTCCATAACCCAGTCCATACTTTTTCACGTTGATTTATCTCCCTCCATAAACCTGTAATACTACTCCCTTTACACTTCTCCACAGACTACCTCTCCGTATACCTGTGTATGTGCATGTACGTGTATGAAAACACACATCTGCCACAGCATTTTTAATAACTGTATATTGTTTAGCATGTCGGGGTGCCTTCATTTATTTAACAAATCTTCTATTATTGGACAATGAGATCATTTCTCATTTTTATCATTATAAATAATACTGTAACAAACCTCCTTAAAAAGTACACATTTTGGGCTTCCCTAGTGGCGCAGTGGTTGAGAGTCTGCCTGCCGATGCAGGGGATACGGGTTCGTGCCCCGGTCCGGGAAGATCCCACATGCCGCGGAGCGGCTGGGCCCGTGAGCCATGGCCGCTGAGCCTGCGCGTCCGGAGCCTGTGCTCCGCAACGGGAGAGGCCACAACAGTGAGAGGCCCGCGTACCACAAAAGAAAAAAAAAAGTACACATTTTCCCAGTTATTCAATATTATCTGAGAGATAAACCCCTCACAGTGGAATTACTGGGACAAAGGATGGATATATTTTAAGGCATTTGATACATATTGACGTTTACCCATCTACTTATATTTTATACAATTTTGTTTTCCTGTACATTTTGCCAGCCAACATATATTTTGTCAAGTTCTAATATCTGCAGCTCCCAAAGAGCATTTTTCCAAGCGAATGCCAACTTACATGATCACCAAATACACAAAAGCAGGAGAAATAAATCCAGGCGTGACACAAGCTAAGGAAAAACCAAAACAAGTCTGCTCTTGCGGTAAAGTAGTTAAGCTGTCGTCTTAAGCTCACTCTATCAGAGTTATTGCCGCTTATTCATAAGGGCACCCAGCAACAGCTGTTCACCTGGCCGAGCAAGCTCTCCAAAGAAAGATCTCCATATGCCGCAGAGCGAGGCACGTGAGCTGGTTCTCAGACAGAAAATGTCCTTGTTTCCTGGTTCTGTGGGATGATGCTTCCATCAGAGAGATGGGAAGGAAAAAACCCAGCTCCGAGTCTGGTGGAGGAGAAACCTGTCATCTTCATTGTTTTATAGGGTTCAAAGGGCTCATCTGTACCTTGTTTCATCTGGAGGTGGACAAACAAAGCAAGTCTGTTCGGGACACTTTTACCGTTGGGTTTGCCCAGAGCCCATAATCAGCAAGTGACTGAACCAGGCTTGGGACTCAGGGCTTCTCGGAGGATCTTGTCACTATCAATACTGAGTAAAATACAAAAGGGAAAAAAATTTTTCTGTGAAGTGACAGCAGAAAGACAATGAGAGGAAGTGGAATGCTCCTGATAGTTTTGCAGCTTTTCATATATGCAATCAGAGTATGTCTGGGTTAGTTTTAATTTTTTTTTCTTTTTTAAACAATGTATCTGGTGATGGGCCACTGCCACCAGGGACATTGGGTGTGGAACTTATGAAATTCAGGTTATCTCAGGACTATGGGGAAATGATTGATCATGGACTTAGCACCACCTTGTGTTTCTGGATAAGTCTCAGTTTGGTCATCTGAAAAATGGGGATCTACTTCTCAGGGTTTTTGAGAGCATGAAAGTGTTCCGTTCAACAAGTATCCACCAATATTCTGTCCTGTTCTGTTTATTCTTTGTCACCAGCCAGTTTCATCTCCTCTCATAGACTCTAAGCTCTTTGAGAGCAGGAATAAAGTGCTGCTAACATTCAACACCGCTCTGAGAAGAGGTGGTGGATAACATTCTTTGTATGCAGCCACAGATAGGTGCAGAATACATGCTAGCTTATAAAATTGTACTGTAACATTATCAACTTTATATTGTTATACATATGTTTAATAAATATTAACTAATATATATACAGACTTTTATATAAATGGGTTCATAATATAGATATTTTTCTTCAATTTAACAATATAACTTGGACATATTTCCACGTAGGTGCAGATAGATCTTCCGTGCTCTTTGTACTGGCTACCTAATATTTCATCAAATGGACTAAAGTACCATAAATTTACTTAGCTTTTCTTCTATTTTTTGGACATTTCAAATTTGTCGCTTTTACAAATAATGTGCAATGAAACATTCTATACATGTACCATTGTCCACATATGTAAGTGCTTCTTTGGAGTCAAACCAAGAAGTAAAAATTTAAGGTCAGAACTCATATATCTTTTACATTTTGATAAATATTTCCAAACTGACCTTGCAAAGGCTGTTCCAAAATATCCTCCTAAACCCAGGAGTATTCCTATTTCATTTAACATAGACCAACCCTGGGTTTTAGCATTCTTTCCCATCTTTGCCAACTTAGAGAAAAATTATAGCCATTGTCATTTGTCTACTCATGCCTGTTGTCAATTTCCTTATTGATTTTTTTCCTTATTTATTTGAATGCTTTATATGTTAAGGATAGTAACTCTTTTATGTACAAATCTTAGGTACTTTTGTTACATTATTAATCCTTTCTTATTCTGACATAGAGAAATGTGTGTGAGGTTTTGTTTGTCCTGGTGGTTTTATTTATTAGGATGTCTCCTTACTCCTTCCAGTTTTGGTATCATGCTTTAATTGCCCTATTTTGTCAAGTGCTAACTAATGCATTCTACATCTGTGAAACGATAGGAACAAGATAATTTATAACGTTCTATGATTTTACATGATCAGAACCTCATTAACTCAGAAAAAATACATGGCAGCCACCATAAATTTTTGAACATGATGTATACCAAAGTATATATTTTAACGAAACATGTAGTCCTTCCATACATAAAGTGCAGCTGTAACTTTGGCAACAAAACACTGCTAAGTGTTAACACTGGAGGTGTCTCAGGGGACCATTTTTAATTTTAAAAATCCAAATTCATTCATCCAAATATATCTGTTGAGCCCCATACTAAAAATATCAATCATCGCCATCCTTTCCACAGCCCCCCGAAAACACGGCTGTGTAACGCGACTTTGCCCTGGTCCAAATGATTGGACCAGTTGTGCACACCTGACCCAAGAGCGGCCAGTCCATTGGCTTTATTAAAAAAAAAAAAGAGAGAGAGAGTAAAGAAAAAGAGCTGGGCCAGGCAGATTTCTTTTTTAGTGATTTAATTTTTGGAAACTGAAAGAATAAACCCGTTAGCAGTAGAAGTTACAGCCAGAAGTCATAATATAGAGCTATGCTCTTCTAGGTGTATGCTGCTGTTTTAAAAAAGACAAAACTCTCAACAGGGCCAGCTTCGTGGGCATACAGCCAGTGGTCAAACAGGGCCCCATGCTTGGATTTGGTGCTTAATTTTATTTCTGAATTTGGGTTTTGTTAGTGAAGTGGATAGGACAACGAAACATGCACCAGGGGCCGTAGCCTCATCTCACACAGCCCTGCCCCCTGCTCCTTCCTGCCCTGCATCCTCAGACCTGCTCTTCCTCACTGCCCTTCATTGTCCTTTCTGCCCCTCTGCTCACCGGCCAGCAGGGAACTGAGTTTAGGTCGGGGAGGGTCAGGCTCCTGTGACCTGTGGCATCTAGAGATAGGGTGTGGTGACAGCTGTCCCTGCCTGGGGCCGGCACACCATGGCTCATTTGGCGGGCAATTCAGTGGGACAAATCTCTTGGCCTCCCCTGATCCAGGTACCTAGTGCATTATCGTGGGCAGAGGTTGCGGTACCACAGGGCCTTGGGCGGGTGCCTGTCTATCTTGGATTGGGGCAGTAAGCTCATGGCTCAACTTCTGTGCCCCTCCCCTGGGCATGGTGCTCCCATCTGGGGGATGGCAGGCAAGGGGAACCCAGCTGTAGGTGTGAAGTCACAGGGCTGCACCGCTAGGCATCAGTGAGGGTGTGAACTGCTCTGCAAGTGTCTCCATGCCTGAAGAAGGATGGTATTAAATAGTAAATATAAAACACCGTACAGGTGGAGACAAAAAGACAGAGGAAGAAAGAGGCCTTTGAAGAAAGGACAAACTTTATATTTTAGTTCACATCTAACGGCACTCTTTTCCTCCTTTTTGAACAAGGGACCCCCTCATTTCATTTTACAATGAACCTAGCAAATTATGTGGCAGGTCCTGGCTCTAAGTCAGCCACAGAAGCCATTAGTAAGGAAGAGAGAACAGAATAGATGGAGAGAGAGAAACTGACACGTGGCAAGAGGAAGAGCTACCTGGGAATCTAGTAAGTCATCGACTCCAGTCCAGAGACTTACAATCAATCCTCTTCTCTTGATACAATATGAGAGGTCTCAGCATCTTGCAACTAAATGAACCTGATTAAATGATGAAAGTAGACACTGCCTGAAAGACAGGTTCTAGAGAAGATGCAAGGATCATAAGTCATAGGCCTTGTTGCAAAGAGAATGAAATGGGGTAAAATAACACAATAAATAATAATAAGAAGAGTAACAGTTCACCCCAAGGGCACAGACGTTAGGTGAAGCACTCTGCACACACTGTCACATTTAATCCCCACGAAAACCCAGCCACCCCATGAGGAAGGAACTATTAGTTCACAGATGGGGGAACAGAGGTTGTCTACAATGCAGTTGGCAGAGCCAGGACCTGACTTGCAGCCTATGAGAAATCTTCTCAGAATAGTATAAAGCACTAAAATATTACTTCAGGCTAGGGAAGTCAGGGAATGCTTCTCGGAGGCTGTGCCCAACAATTGGCGAAGATTTGCTGAAGGAACCCAATTCAATAAATGACTAAATGAATGAATGAAAGTGAATTGGATTTAAAGGAAAGCCGGGGGCGGGGGGCAGGCAAAAATCCAGGCGGCTCATTCGTAAAAGGGCTGTGATGGTAAAGGACAATGTGAACGTGGGCACTGGGAAGTAGACCAGTTTGGCTGGAGTTGAGGGCACTTAAAGGGATCAGAAGGCTGATTAGACCAGACGTTAAGATCTCCATTCTGAGGGTTTTATACTGTATTTGGTAGTAGTCTGCAGCCACCGAACAATTATAAGCAGAAGAGATACGATCAAGGTCCTGCTTTAGAAAAGGTAAATTAGTCGGTAGTAGGTAGAATGAATCAGACACAGCAGAAACAGAGGGCAAGAAGATGTGAGAAAGCTGCTACGCTAGACCAGGAAGGCTCCAAGGAGGTGGAGGGAAAGGAATCGATAAGACACACTTCACAGGAATAAACAGGAGTCATTGCATAGGTATCTGAGGAGGGTAAGGGGTAAATAATGTCTCGTCTGTGTGCCTGGAAAAAAGACGGCTCTGTCAGCAACACCAACGTCATCTGGTGGATCTATTTCTTATGTTGAGAGAGGAGAGAGGGGAATGAAAAAGGATTCTGGGAAAGATCTTGAAAACACTGTGTTCTTCCTGCATTTAGCCTTTTACTAGTAATGGATTTGGTAAATGCGTTCTTCAGAATTTCAGTCCAGCTCCAATCACATGAATGTGAATTCAGTAGGATCTCTATGATAAGAATTTTCTGAATATAGTCAGAATCTTAATCTGAAAATAGTGATATTTTTATTTCACTTAATTCAATTTCCACTCATTTAGAATCTGTGATTCTTCTAACTGGCTAGGCAAAAATTTACCTTTATTGAAGCAAATCCATACTTTATAAACGAGGGCAAATTGCAAGTCTAAACATTTCAAGAGGATATCTACCACATTTAAGAGAGTAAAATAGCTTCATGTAATCCTCACCCTCCACACCCTTACAAGCATCGTTGACTTAAAATGGCTGATGTGGGCTTCCCTGGTGGCGCAGTGGTTGAGAGTCCGCCTGCCGATGCAGGGGACACGGGTTCGTGCCCCGGTCCCGGAAGATCCCACATGCCGTGGAGCGGCTGGGCCCGAGAGCCATGGCCGCTGAGCCTGCGCGTCCGGAGCCTGTGCTCCGCAACGGGAGAGGCCACAACAGTGAGAGGCCCGCGTATCACAAAAAAAAAAAAAAAAAAAAAAAAAAAAAAGGCTGATGTGATGTTGTTCAGAAATCCCTCTTGTTTCTAAAGGAGATCCTTTCGCTGCTAAACAGGACTCAGTCAGTGTGCTTGAGTTATCATAGGCTCTCAAAAGTAATAAAAGCACATTTCTTAAACACCTTCTCCATTTCAGACTTCTTCCTGATTCAGGCTGACCTTTACCATACATCACTGTAAAGAAATCCCCACCGCGCTAGTTATCACGGGGAGCTGCTACTCATCTGGAAAGGCGAGGTCAGCGCCTCTTTTTAAGGCCTGCTCACACTCTGAAAAGGGCCACTGGAGTCAGGACAAGGAGGCTCGCCCGGGCCGTTCCACCCCGCCACCTTCTAGATCGCCCCAGCACACGGCTGAGTCGATTGCTTTTAATTTCCCTCTACCTGAGACCCTGCCATCACGTTGGCCTACTTTGACCCTGGCCTCTGGTTTCCATACTAGGACACGGCTCAGGCAGTTCACGCACCAGTGAACGGGTCGGTCCTGTAGTTATTGACTTAATTGTAATTTCAAAAAAGCTGCACGTCTGGGAAAGGAGTTCCCATTTGTTAGGGTAGAAAGAAGGGGTGGCCTAAACTCGTGGATCTGGAAGCAGGGACAAAATTAACCAATAGTCTGAGGGACTGGAGCCATACATAAATAATTTCCTCAAGTTGAAAATGGGTCCAGGTTGAAACAGACAACCACGGAAGGCTGTGAAAACTTCCACTCTCAAGGTTCAAATTATAGAACAGAGCCTCACTGCTCTGATCAAGAGGCAAGATGACCTCAAAAGTCTTTCCACAGAACTCAAAGACTGTACTAATTTGCACACTGGGAAAATATGCCACATGACCACGATCGATGAGAATGATTTTTCCCAGCCCTCAGATAAAATTAGTTGCGTTATTGCATCATCCTCCTATGTATACTGGGGAGAAAGGTGTTGCTTTCCTTGCCTAGTTACTCCTTGATGTTTTAGGCACAGCTGTGTTATGAGATCGGTGTGTCATACAGTGAAGAGGAAAGGGATAAATAAACCACAATCAGAAGGCATGAATCTTTCAACCCATTCTTTTGTTACATTCCCTCTTCCAGCCTTCTGTGTATTTGAGCTATTTATCTATGCATCTATCTCCCTAAGTGCCTTAAAATGAGCCACCCAGAACCTTTCACAATCTTTGCCAGTTAGCTCTGAACAAGGTAGGTACTCAATAAATGTGTGATACATTAAACTGGGCCAGCGAGCAATAACTGATTTCGTTTTTTCTCAATGGACCATATTTTTCTAAATGGAAATCCTGGAGTTGCACTTCTGGGTGAAACACATCACTTTCTTCCCTTCCGCATTCCAGGCATGTGACCTTAGACCTTTGGGGTGGGGTGGGGAGAGTCCAAAATGAGCTCACGGGGCATCAAAATCCCCTAAGGCTTCCAAATGTGGAACTTGACATTTTCCACATTCTCTAGAGATACTGGTTTACATTTAGACTGCAGTCCCAACCCATTCCTCCTCCTGGCCGATCCAACTCAATGAATTATCTTAACATATCCTTCACATATTTGACCATTTCAAAATAAACTTACCACCTGGAGAGAAGTTAGCTGTAGGGTCTCCTGTAGCCAGGCTGATGGGCCCAGAGCTAATATTAAGTCAATGACCCCAGATGTCCCAGTAAACGCATGGCAGTCACTACACCTGAGACAGCTTGTTCTCCGAGCCAAGACACACACCTGCTGTAGGTATAAAGTAGATTTCCCATGTGAAATTTCCCTGACACTCCAACTTGAATTGACTCCTTTGCTACCTGACCTTAAGGAAATAAGTTAAATGCTTAACTGGTGAATTTATTTTCAGGTGTACACAAGGGATGGAGGAGATATCTTGCCTGAAGTTAGATAAACTACTTCCCTTTTCCCTATCATTTTCTTTTTTAAAACTTGATTGATCCAAAGGTATTTCATTGAGTCATGTGAACAACAGGCACTTCTAGGCATATATGCATCTCTGGCATATTTACATATAATTGTTTTGAGAATAAATGTTAAGAGAGCTGTAACAAATTGAAACTTGAACATGTATGCCAGTGAGCTGTTTAAAAAAACCCGAATAGAAGAGAAATTCTTAAATCAATAAAGTCACTAGTTTCTATTTGAATTTGAAGATTGTAGCAACTTTCCATTTGGTCATTAATAATATAGTTGTACCCGATGATAATTAATTTCTTTCTGAGAAAATATTCTTTGGCACCTGCTAGTCAAAGAAGACAGTCTGAGAAGAAGAAATCAATAATCGGTTTCTTGAACCTATATTTTATATTATTAGAAAGGGAATGATTCTCAAATAGGGTGGGGCACTGGGTTCCTACCAAAGCATGTCAGAATCACAAAAGCTGGAGGAGGGTTAAAATGATACAAGTTTCCTCACCTCCCACTCTCACCCAGTCCTGCCTGTCTATGAAAATATCGGCTGGATGAGCACCTATTACTAATACATGTTTGTTCTCAACTGTGTAAGGCTGGAAACAATGTAAAGAACCACAGTCAAGGTTAAGTTTAGTGAACAAAAGTGATGAGAAGAGCTAGTGGGAAGCCAGACAGGGAATGGGGAAAACTTAGCAGACATTTCCTCCAGTTTCCTTGGTCAAACACTACTAACCATTCCCTTTTATAACTCTGAGCTAATTGCCTTTGACTTTTTCACAGTCCTTCCATTTATGTGATTCAGAATAACGTTTGATCTCTTTTATTGCTCCAGATCCTGGTGCCAAAGACATTAAAATTTTATCTGTCTCTGTACTCGGATTCCTCCTCTCCATTCAATTGCCTGTGACCATGGAGGATCTGTTTTACCTCTAAATTTCTTGTCCCTAGCCTCATTACCTTATTTGTCACTACACTGAATTGGATAATCAAATTACCCGCCTCTCCTCTTCTAAGACTCAGAGTTTTACGGTCCTTCCTGACCACACTTGTTCCTGCCTCTGATGCCCTGTGCCCTTCAGCCCCTGCAGGGTATCCTTCATTCTATGTGCGGGAGTAGGGATCCCTGAGACAAGGGTGCTTAGCTCAGCCTCAAAAACTTTTCCTTGTGGGCCACTCGCCCCCGCGCTGGACGCCAGGATCAGCCGCCCAGCTTGCAGTCCCATCCATAACAGATCCCCAATGTGTCTGCAGAAGCGACCCACACAATGTGACGTAAGGGGCTCCTAGAATAGCTTGCCCTAAATAACCCACACCACTGACACCTGACTTTATGGAAGCCCTTTTAAAATTATCCAGAAACGAAAGAAAACCCCAAGCTCTGGGCTAATTGTTCTACATTATTCTAACAAGCATTCGTGTCATTCGTTTCCTCCATAAAGATGGAATTTGATTGTCCCGAACCGAAATGACCTCCCAAGTCTCTATTTCCCACGCCACTCAGCCCTCCCAGCTCTGTAGCCTGAGCCTGTGTCATATAACCATTCACAGAGCACGTCCACTCTACAGAAGCATAAACTCGCAGAGGCAGGGGCCACAGACAATACCTTATTCATCCATGTATCTGCCCATATACAGCACAATGCCTAGCACTTAGCCAATTTTCAATCTACATTTGTGGAAGGGAAATAGGAAAGGGGAGGGAGAGAAACAAAGAAGCTGTGTCTAGTGTTGCAAGACAGCTGGGGGCAGTGCCAACCTTTTACTCAGGGGGCTTGCGGTTCCCCCAAAGTTTTGTTTTTCAAATCCTCACTTCAAGTTCCTATTATTTATTATTCAAGTGTGTTTGCATATGTGCTGCCTTGGACTGAAGTCTCTAATGTTGTTTTCTGTTTTCCAGTCTTAATTTCTGAATCTCTTGTGATGGCTTGTTCTCACCATTCATCAATCTTTCTTTGGTTTCCTTTAGGAAATGTATGTAGATTTCTAACATTTGCCCCCATCTTCCTGAGAGTTCCAAGGCAAAAAAATCATTTAATGTTTTTCAGCCACATCGACCTCTTTTTTCAATAAATTACTCTTTGCTGTGTCTTAGCCGTCCAACTGTCTCCATCAATGACCCCTGCGTTCTTTATGCACTTGGAAAATTTTCCCATGATTTCTCTTAACCTTCAACACAGTCCCTTTTCATTCGCTACCTTTGCCTTTCTTATCTCTTTTTACAGTCTCTGGACTTTGTTCCCTAATCCTCCCCAGCAGTCTCTGTACCTGATGCTTAATGCCTCACATATGCCTCTTTCTTACTTTTGATTACTTTATTTTCACTTGTTCGCCCACATTGTAGATTCTCTTATTGCCAGGACTGCATGCCAGATGACCCCTGGGTTTATATAATTTATATTTGAAGACGTTTCATTTCCAACGCTGTTCTTCATTTCTTCCCTCACTTCAGCCCATGTGCTTTCACCTGGGCTGTCTGACGCTCTTCAGAAATGCATGGCGCCTTTATGAAATGGGACAGTGACAATGAACTCCATTTCCAGCCTCAGCTGCATTACCTGCTTCCCCAAAAGTAACACGAGGTCAACAAGGTGCTCTTCTCTTACCAGAAAATGTGTCCATAAGGAAATACCCCTTGTAAACAGTAGGATGAAAATTCCCTTCCATGTGTTGTCGACAAACCATATGCCACCCAGGAAGTGGACATTCTACAAGGAGAACCACAGAAAGAAAAAGGCTCCTTTCTGCTGAGCCTCCTCCAGCCCCTCGGTGATTCGGAGCCCACAGGCTGCCTTCAGAGGAAGAGAGGGCTCTGGACCCAGAAGATGGACCCAGAAGATGGAGGATTGCGGCCCCAGTCCTGGCTTTGCTGCTAACTAGCTATGGAATCTGAGCACCCTTCTCTCCCTTGTCCTCTGTCTGCTGCCTCAGCCTCAGTTTCCCTCATCTGTCAAGTGAGGGATGAACTCCAAAATTAAGAGTCTCACCTGCAAATCCAAGAGGGTCCACGGTGACAGTTTTCTCTCAGCTGCTGCCATAAATGACATAAGCAGACTCTGTCCTCATTATTCAAACCCTCCCTTGTGTTCTTTTCTCCACCCCACTTCATTTCCATCAATGCTGTCCTGTTTTGTCATTTGCAACCCTCCTTCACCCTCCCCAAACATTCCAGAAGTAGGAAGGCTTCCAATGTCATGGAGACACAAGGGGATGAGAGGGCTGCATGGTGTAGTGTGAAGCCAGCCCTGGATGCAGACTTCCTGAGCTCACATATGACTCTTCGACCTTGGATGTGTTACTTGGCCTCTCTTCATGTTTGTGTTTCTCATCTGCAAAATGGGGACGACATTCATACCCAAGTCAGAAGGTTCCTGAAAGGATTAAGTAAATTAATACTCACGGAGCATTAGAATAATACCTAGCAGGAAGTGAGTACTGTATGAATGTTAGCTAAAGAAAAAAGAAGTATTTATGTTTTCGAAGATTTCAAATCTTAAAATAAAAGACAATTCTGTCATATAGAGGGAAGTAAGTCAGAAAGAGAAAAACTAATCCTGTATGCTAACGCATAAACATGGAATCTAAAAAAAAAAAAAAAATGGTACTGATGAACCTAGTTGCAGGGCAGGAATAGAGAGGTAGACATAGAGAATGGACTTGATGACATGGGGTGGGAGGGCGAAGCTGGGGCGAAGTGAGAGTAGCATCGACATATACACACTACCGAATGTAAAACAGTTGGTTGGTGGGAAGCAGAAGCATAGCACAGGGAGATCGGCTCAGCGCTTTGTGATGACCTACAGGGTTAAGGAAGATGGGAGGGAGGCTCAAGAGGGAGGGGATATGGGGACATATGTATGCGTATGGTTGATTCGCTTTGTTGTACAACAAACTAACACAGTATTGGGAAGCAATTATACTCCAATAAACAGCTATTAAAAAAAATAGATAACTAATAAGGACCTACTGTATAGCACAGGGAACTCTGCTCAATACTCTGTAATGACCTATATGGGAAAAGAATCTAAAAAAGAGTGGATATATGTATCTGTATAACTGATTCACATTGCTGTACAGTAGAAACTAACACAACATTGTAAATCAACTATACTCCAATTAAAAAAAAAAGACAATTCTAATGCATCAGTTTCAAGAAACAATAAACTACATAAAGGTTTAGAGGCTAGGAGGACTGTTGTGTTTCCCTAAAGTTACAACACAGAGGCTGGCATCTTCTAAAAGCACACACACTGGTCCTATGGGGACTGATCTTAGAGCTCAGATCTTAGATTTAACCCAGCTGTATTATTTTATATCAAAACTCCAGTTTCCATAGAAATATTCAGTATATTTTTTGAGGGTAACAAACCAATTAAAGAATGTTTCACAGTAGGTCCCTTTTGGGTTCCCAACCAGAGAATCTGTATGATCTCTGAGACCTTTTAGTTTCTGTTATAGACACAAGTTGTAACCAAGAGGTGACCTAATTTTAAATTTCTCTCTGCCACTAGAACCTGAAATGTATCATCTCCAGCAGGTAAACTCACTCAACGCATAAAATCTACCATATTTTAGAATATCCTTCTCTATAGGTAAGGGGATAATAAATGAGGGAGAGACCTTCCAATAATAAGATGCTCATGACTACCAGATATCTTATTGTTGGATGTCTGGACACAGGAGGGACATAGTAACCATTGGGGGTCTCTGATGAGATGCTTCTAGATTTAAGGGACACTTGGAAACATCCCATAATCTTCAAAGACAAGTCACACTACTCTGCAAAGCTGAGACACTAGGGCAGTTTGTTGGAGATTTTGCCCCATGAAAAGAGATTTTTAAAAAGTATTTATTTATTTATTTATTTGATTGTGCCGGGTCTTAGTTGTGGCACGCAGGATCTTCATTGCAGCAGCAGGATCTTCTGGTTGTGGCATGTGGGATCTTTAGTTGTGGCACACAGGCTCTTAGCTACGGCATGTGGGATCTAGTTCCCTGACCAGGGACAGAACCCAGGCCTCTTGCATTGGGAGCACAGAGTCTTAACTGTTGGACCACAGGGAAGTCCCAAAAAGAGATCTTTTGTAGGACTTGGCTAAACCTTAGTGAGTGAAAATTGCCTCTTGAAATAAACTTGATGTGAATATCAGTGTTATAGTGAAAGTACCTCAACGACCTTATCCTTCCAATATCTAAGTATTAACGTTTGAAAACCCATAGGCTGATAATTCGGAAGAATAGAGCTGTTACTTGAGACAACAATACGAGAAAGAACAGAGAGGCAGCAAAGATTGAGGACACGTTAGAAGGCTCACTGCTATTAGAAATATGACTTTTCTCAAATATTAAAAATAAATCTTTAATTCCCCACATGCCATCCAGAGTCTTTTCTACAAACATCTGGATAAAGGAATCACACCAAATCCACAGTGTTTTGAGACATTCCTGGAGCAGAGATGTTCTTGAGATTATGCTTTTGGATTACTTGAACAGAAATAATAAATACTTTCAGTACTTAAAGCCGTAATGCTTTGGGTTGGATTTGGATTTTTGTTTCATTTTAGTAAAAGGTGGAGATTCAAAGTCAGCTCCTTAAGCAGAAGGATATATTGGATGTGAATATAGTTTATTGCTTCCTGACCTACATTTTCCCCTTTTTTCATCATTTGAAAAGTTACTTGACAAGTTGAGCGCCTGCAGCTCAGCGTTTCCAAACATCTGCCTTGAAGGAAGCACTTTGCCTCAGATTTTCACATGATGATCAAAAGTGGGTTTAACTTTCTCAGGTTAAATGGGAACAAGGGGGATGGTCTGACGGGGATAGAAATATATTTGAGAGCAACATGAAAGAGGAAAAAATACTTAGAGCTGTCAGAAGCTTAACCCTAGAGTCAGCTTGGACTCCCAGAGACAGCCTTCAGCTAAGAGATGAATAATCTGTGATCTGGCATGGGTTCTGCCCCAATTTGTCCATCTGTACATTGGGGACTTCAGTGTCTACCAGTTGGGGAGAATGTAAAGTAGATGGATGACGAAGATGTGAATTAAAGTCCTGGCTCTGCTATAAACGAGCTGTGTGACAAGGAAACAACATGCTATCCTTTAAAGCTGATGTTCCTGCCAAAGAGGTCTCTACTACCTCTAGCATTTTACAATTCAGAATTTAAAAAGGAAAACCCAAAAATGCAGATTAGAGCTTCATACCAGCCTGAAGAAACTGGAAATTAAAATAAAGAAATTCACAGTTTTATTTCAATCCATTCAACAGTACAAGCAGACCTCGTTTTATTGTACTTTACTTTATTGTGATTCACAGATACTTCATTTTTTACAAATTAAAGGTTTGTGGCAACCCTGCATCAGTCGAGTCTGTCAGCGCCATTTTCCCAACACCATTTGCTCACTTCATGTCTCTGTGTCACATTTTGGTAATTTTCGCATTTCAAACTTTTTCATTATTATTAGATTTGTTATAATTATCTATGATCAGTGATCTTTGATGTGACTATTGTAATTGTTTTGGGGCTCCACGAACAGCCCATATAAGTCGGCAAACTTCACCCATAAATACCGTGTGCATTCCGACGGCTCCACCAACCAGCCGTTCCGCGTCTCTCTCCCTCTCCTCAGGTCTCCCTCTTCTTGAGACACAACAGTATTGAAATTAGGCCAGCTAATAACCTTACAATGTCCTCTAAGTGTTCAAGTGAAATAAAGAGTTACACATCTCTCACTTTAAATCAAGAGCTAGAAATGATGAAGCTTAGTGAGGAAGGCATATTGAAAGCTGAGATAGGCTGAAAGCTAGGATGCTTGAGCCAAACAGTTAGCCAAGTTGTGAATGGAAAGGATAGGTTCTTGAAGGAAATTAAAAGTGCTACTTCAGCGAACACATGAATGATAAAAGGTGAAACAGCCTTATTGCTGATACGGAGAAAGTTTCAGCAGTCTGGAGAGGAGGTCAAACCACACAACATTCACTGAAGCCAAAGACTAATCCAGAGCAAGGCCCTAACTCTCTTCAGTTCTATGAAGATTGAGAGATGTGAGGAAGCGGAGAAGGAAAGTTTTTTTGGTTTTTTTTTAAAGAAGATATTGGGGGTAGGAGTTTATTAATTTATTTTATTTATTTTTGCTGTGTTGGGTCTTCGTTTCTGTGCAAGGGCTTTCTCTAGTTGTGGCAAGCGGGGGCCACTCTTCATCGCGGTGCGCGGGCCTCTCACTATCGCGGCCTCTCTCATTGCGGAACACAGGCTCCAGACGCGCAGGCTCAGTAGTTGGGGCTCACGGGCCTAGTTGCTCCACGGCATGTGGGATCCTCCCAGACCAGGGCTCAAACCCGTGTCTCCTGCACTAGCAGGCAGACTCTCAACCACTGCGCCACCAGGGAAGCCCGAGAAGGAAAGTTTTAAGCTAGGAGAGATTGGCTCATGAGTTTTCAGGAAAGAAGCTGTCTTCGTGACATCAAATTGCCAGGGGAAGAAGCAAGTGCTGACGTAGAAGCTGCAGCAAGTCATCCAGAAGATCTAGCTGAGATCATCACTGAAGGTGGTTACACCAAACAACAGATTTTCATTGTAAATGAAACATCTTCTGTTGGAAGAAAACACCATCTAGGACTTTCATAGTTGGAGACGAGAAGTCAACGTCTGGTTTCAAAGCTTCAATGGACAGGCTGACTCTCTTGTTAGGGGCTAATGCAGAGAGTGACTTGAAGTTGAAGCCAGTGCTCATTTACCATTCTGAAAATGCTGGAGCCCTTAAGAATTATGCTAAATCTGCTCTGCCTGTACTCTCTAAGTGGAACAACAAAGCCTGGATGACAATACATCTGTTTACAACATGGTTTACTGAATATTTTAAGCCCATTGTTAAGACATACTGCCCAGAAAAAAAGATTCCTCTCAAAGTATTACTGTTCATTGACAAATGCACCTGGTCACCCAAGAGCTCTGATGGAGATATACAATGAGATTAATGCTGTATTCATGCCTGCTAACACAACATCCATTCTGCAGCCCATGAATCAAGGAGTAATTTTGACTTTCAAGTCTTATTATTTAAGAATTAAATTTTTAAAAACTATAGCTGCCAAAGATAGTGATTCCTCTGATGCACCTTGGCAAAGTCAATTAAAAACCTTCTGGAAAGAATTCACCATTCTAGATGCCATGAAGAACATTCTTGGTTCATGGGCAGAGGTCAAAATGTCAACCTTAACAGAAGTCTGGAAGAGGTTAATTCCAACCCTCATGGAGGGGTTCAAGATTTCAGTGGAGGAAGTAACTGCAGATGTGGTGGAAAGAGCAAGAGAACTAGAATTAGAAGTGGAGCCTGAAGATATGACAGAACTGCTGCAATCTCATGATAAAGTTTTAACAGATGAGGAGTTGCTTCTTACGGATGAGCAAAGAAAGTGGTTTCTGGAGATGGAATCTACTCCTGGTGAAGATGCTGTGAAGACTGTTGAAATGACAACAAAGGATTTAGGCTATTACATACACGTAGTTGATAAAGCAGTTGCAGGGTTTGAGAGGATTGACTCCAATTTTGAAAGCAATTCTGTAGGCAAAATGCTCTCAAACAGCACTGCATGCTACAGACAAATCATTCATTAAAGGATGAGTCAATTGATGTGCAAACTTCATTGTTGTCTTAAGAACTTACCACGGCCACCCCAGCCTCAGCAACCACCACCCTGATCAGTCAGCAGCATCACCATCGAGTCTAGACCTTCCACCAGCAAAAAGATTAGGACTCTGAAGAAGGCTCAGATGATGGTTAGCATTTTTTAGCAATAAAATATTTTTAAATTAAGATATGTACATTGGTTTTTCTAGACATAATGCTATTATACACTTAATAGACTACCATATAGTATAAACATAAATTTTATATGTTTAAACATAAATTTTATATGTACTGGGAAACCAAAAAATTTGTGTGACTCACTTTATTGTGATATTCACTTTATTGCATCTAGAAATGAGCCTGTGATCTAGAAATAAACCTGCAGTATCTCCAAGGTATGTGTGTACGTATTGAGCCCACAGTATGAACCAGAACAAGGGTTACAACCATGAGAAAAATCATTTTAGGCCCCTGCTCTGTCTGAGTTTACAATCTAGGGGGGAGATTAAATTGATCAAATAATTATAGAAACAAGTATGAAGTTATATCGTTAATGGTTGAAGAGCCCAAAAAAGAAAAGAACACAAAGGAGAAAAAATTAAAATGGCAACAAATGACTTTATAAGGTATTCTGAAATTAGGTCAATAAGAACTTGAAAGCATCTACAGAAAAGTAAGAGTGCTAGTATTTTAAAATTACCATCTGTTCTGAAATTCTGAAGTATGTCACATAGAATGAATTCCATAATATCTTAGAGTTAGCCACCATATTTTGGGGGGTCTTCCTGCTTCAACCCTACTTCTTTTTATTCACACAGTCAACACGTTTTTACTGTCAAAGTGCTATGTGTACCTGACATCCCGCTAGGCACTAGAGACGTAACCTGAGCAAGAAAGTTCTTGCCAAGTTAGTCTTGGCTGTGCAATAAAACTTCTCAAAACTTAGTGGCTCAGGGCAACTGTGACTTATTAATTGTCATGATTCTGTGGGTTGGCTGGCTCAATCACATGCTTGCATTCAGCTGGAAGTCTGGCTAGGCTGCAAGGTCCAAGATGGCGTCATTCTAGCACCACGTCCGGCAGCTGGTACAGGCTGTTGGCTGGGCTGCCTCGGTTTTCCTCCACGCGGCCTTGCGGGCAACTATAGGCCAGGCCAGCTTCTTTACAAGATGGTCCCAGGGCAGCATTCCAAGAGGGAGAAAGCAGAAGCTGCAAAGCCTCTTAAGGCCTAGCCTTGGAGGTTATACACAGAGCATCACTTTCATTGCATTTTGCTGGTGAAAGCCAATCACAGGAACATTCAGTTTCAAGAGGTGGAACAGACTCCACCTCTAAGAAGTGTACATACCAAGGTGGGAGGAATTTGTGGCCCTGTCATCATGATTAAGAGCATGGATCTGGAACCAAAGACTGCCTGAGTTCATATCCTGCTCTGTCACTCAATCACTCACTCACTAGCTAAGTAGCACTGGGCAAGTTTCTTTACCTCGGTGTGCCTCAGTTACTTCATCTATAAAATGGCAACCGTAACAGTTACTACTTCACAGTGGTCACAGTATCCTCAAGAGGCTTAATTAAATAAGTTAACATATGTAAAGCCTTTAAGAGAGTGCCAGGTTTGTAGTAAGGACTGAATAGAGGTTAGCTGCTATTATTATTAGTATTACTACTACTACAGTCTATCCGGGGTATATTCATCAATAAATTGCACATAAAGATATTTACTTAGCATTGTTGTAAGTGCTCTGAAGAAAAAATAGAAAGTAATAAGAACAAAGAGCACAGGCCACTTTGGGAAGCTTTCCTGTGCAGTGATTAACTGCTGAAGCCTGAATGGGACGCACGAGAATTCAGATGAAGCGGGGAAGGAGGCAGGGTTTACACAAGCCAGGGTAGGAAGGATCACATCACATAAGGGACTGAAAATTTAGTCTACTCATTCTTTGTTTCCCTCAGCACTTGCTTACAAGAGTTGAATATCAGTATTCAACTATTAGGGAAAGAAGCTATTAGGGAAACAGTGGAAAGGAGTGGAAAACTGCTTGTCTTTGGAATCAGGCCCAGTTCCCAATTCTGCCCCGGCAGCTCACCAGCTGTGCACACTTGAACAAGTTGTTTAACCTCTCTGAATCTCAGGCTCCTCGGCCATAAATTAAAACCAGAGCACTTTAAGAGTTGTTGTGAACAGGGTACGATATTCAGAATATTTAGCAATCAGAACAGACACCAATGGGCATGTGTGCCAGAGTTTACCACAGTCTTAGGCGTGGTTACGAGGAGTAAGATAATAGCCTTCCAGGTGCCTAAAGTTTAGTGGGAGCCCAAAACAGGTGCTCTGATTACAGTTGTTTATGTTTAGTGTTCTCTTTGCCCCCCATCTCCCCTGTGGGGCTCCCAAGGGACCGTATCTCCTCTCCCCTCCCAGCACCCTCACTGGGTGACCAGCCCAGACCTCCACAGTAAGCCGCTGACTGCCAGGCTGGGGTCTGTATCCAGGAGACTTAACCAGCTCCAGCGCCCAGAGATGGCTGAAGATGCATTACACAAGGCAGCCCTGCCATGAAAGGGAGGCTAGAAGTTGAAGGGTTTTAATGGGATTGGGGCTCCCCTTCCTGGGGGGCTTCTCTCTGCCACCCAACCCTTCTCCCTGCTCTCTGGGGCAGTTCAGCTTCAAAGATTCAGCAGCCTTTCTCTTTACCGCCACACCTCCACGCCTACCGGCCACCATTGTTCTTTTTCTCTCCCTCTCCCCTCTTTTTTTTTTTTTTTTTAACATGCAAGTTGCCATGAAAAATTTGTTAATGAAATATTTGCTCAGAAGTCTGCTCTGGGCTAGACTGATAACCTATCTGTGTTTGAGTTTGGCTTCCCACATTCTAAATACTCATCTTCTGTCTATTTAGCTTATTGATTGGTTTGGCAGGAAAAGAAGCCTTGTCATCAGTGACCAAGGTCAAACTAAACAAAAAGGGATGGGGTGGGGAGGACGGCCTGAACTGATGGGCCCCAGAGACAAGAGAGGCTTCTCCAAGTTTCCTTGAAGGAACGGTTCCCTCCCATCCATCCACCCCCAGTCCCAGGTTTCAATGCAGTCTTAGCTGGCAAAGTTGATTTGTTAGTTAAAGAACAGTTGTTAAACTACCAAGAATAAAGCCAATGGACAGCTGATATTTATAGCACAAATCCTTGGCCCCAATCATTGATAACCCACAAGCATTTATGGCTCTCTTAGGAGCTGAATGCTTTTGCTTCTGACTTGGTGTCTTAGTTATGTTTCTAAAAGCTGACAGTTAATGAGGGGGCAGTCAGTTAGCATGCACTAGCTGGGCAATGTTGGGGTGCCTGGGTGTGTACAAAGGGGCCAGAGTTGGGCTGGAATCCTGCTTCTACCACTATTAGCTGTATGACCAGAGAAAATGTACTGAGATTCTCTGAGCCTCTGTTTCCTCATCTGTCAAACATGGGCTATAGTACTGTAGAGTTGCTATGAGGAAAGATAAGATATCATCTATAAAGTGCCCAGAAGTAATGAGAAACCTAGAAGCAATTGTTTGAGGTCAAACGTCTGCTACAAGGATGTTACCAACCCGCTGCCCTGGGTAGCCGAGAGTTATCGCTGCTTGTACCAACTACGTCCACTCACTCACTGAACACAGGGTATGTGTGGCCCTGGGAATGCAGGTATAATTAAGACACAGTCCAGCTCTCCAGGAGCTTACAATATTTGCTGGAGAAAAGCACAGAAACACAGAAAGTAAATGGCCACAGACACTGTGGCTGGAAGGACAGCTGAGAACACAAAGGAAGTCTGACCATTTCCCCCTGGTGGGCAGAGGAGGGAGGGTACAGAAAGGCTTCTCAGAGGACGTTTTGAAGTACGCGCTGCTTGCCAGAGGGACAAGGGAGAAAGTGAGCGAGGGAAACATCAAAGCCATGGACTGCACAGCCCCTTCTGAGAGTTGCATGTGGTCCCTGACGCTGGAGGGCTAGGCGGGGGCCAAGCGGAGTGAGGGACGGGCTAAAGAGGAGAGTGGGGGCCTGGGACTGCCTGCAGGGGGCTGGGGAGCACGTGCTTGGTCAAGAAATGGAAGCAGTGAGTGTGGACTCTTCTTCAGGGCATTTGTCTGCCAATGAGAGCAGGACAATCAGGCATCAGTTATCGAAAGGACATTGTTAGAGCCTGTTGATTAAGTAGGAGACCTGAACACACGCATAGGCTATGTAGAAGGAAGCAATAAAGATGAAGAATCTGAAATTACAGGAGGGAGAGGAATCACCCAGTGGAGTCAGATGCTGGACCATGGGTCATGGGAAGGGATGGGATTGGGAGCCCGGAGCAAGGGTGAGCCTTAGGCATGGAAGGCAACACCTCTTCCTCCCAGCCTGGAGGGATGAAGTGAGAAGGGATGAAGTGAGAGGGTAGGTGCAAAAGGGAATGTTTATGGGTGAAGACAGAGCTTTAGTGCTTTTTTCTGAGCGTTTTGAATGCTCTATGAGTTAGAAGGCTGGTTACCTGCTGAGCAATAGTCTGGGATGAGAGAGGAGAGTAAAGGAACTGTGGAATGTTTTGCTGGGAGCTGGGAAAATTTACTTGGCTATATTCAAGGGTTGCCCAGGAACCTGAGGGCCCAGCTGAGACCACAGATCAGACATCTGGGGTGGCCCTAAGATGCCTGTTTGGGGGATTACTTCCTCTGAATTCAGTTGAGAGAAGACATGAGGCAAGTGGTGAGGTGGATGCAAGGATGAGGTTTTGCAGGATTGTCGCGGAGGAGGGCAAATGTAAAGGCACTGAGGGTGCTGGGGAGAGGAAGGCTGAAGTGATGGATCAGAGGGCTGGCAAGAGAAGTGAAGCTCCCTGGGGAGATTAACAGAAAAATTAGTCAGGAGACGGCTGATCTCCCTGACATCAAACAGCAAGTGGGCTGGGAGAAGGGGCTGAGCCTGCTGATGTGTAGGAGGATGTGACAGCCGAGTCATCCACCGGCCTTCCAGAGAACAGTGGTGACTTCCAAGGGCTGACAAAGCCCAGTGTGTGGCCTGGGAGCAGTGGCTGCAGTGGAGCAAGGATGACACTTGCTTGTCTCTGGAATGTCACCAACACAGCTGAGCCTGGGGCACTGAGAAGATCATCACCCGGATGATTCCTTACTTACCAACAGGCCAAGACTCCCAGAGACATTGCCCTGAATTTTTGAGAACTGTCTTATTCTGTGCTTGGGTACCAAAAATGTCTGCAACAGGGAGATGCATATGGTTCCATTGAAAATGGAAGACCTCAAACATTGATTGAAGCCATGCTTCCCACACTGTGTGCCTAGGCACCCAGGGAAATGCAGCAAACTCGCTCCAGGATATTATTAATTTTCTAGGAAACCCAGCAATAGCTTTTAGGCACTACATAAACTACTAGTTTGAGGTTCAGTTTCAAGACAGATGGTGCTACGTTCCTTTCAATGACATCGGATCTTTGCAAAAACTAGGTTTTAGTGGTTGCTATGATAAAAATCAAGTACTGAGTGAAATGCAATGTGGAAGAAGAAATGAGAATGCTAGGGTCCAGTTGGATCCCATGGTTTGAGAAGTCATGCTGTGCTCCAAACTCACATTCCCCCGTGAGTAAGTAAGCATGATCATGTAGGAATGAAATAAAATATCACCTTTTCTTTCCATTTATATTTATTATTTTTTCAAATGGCTTAAATTATTAGGACATAGGTACTTATTAAGTTGCTTGGACCAAACCACTTAACAAATGGAATTTGGGGGTATTTCTTTTGGCCTCAGTGCACTATGAAAACTATCACTAAGGCACTAAGGGTGCTGTGAACAGAGAAATTTGAGAACCTTTGGATTAACAGACTGTCCACACTTGGGTATCTGTTATAACTCTTAAATCATAGAAAATTAGAGTTGGAAGGAACCTTAGAGATAACTAAGAACAACCTCTGTCATTTTACAGAGGACACAGCTAAGCAAGGTTAAGGGGTATCGTCAAGGGTCATCAGTTGTTGGCAGGACAAGAACTAGAATCTGGTTTTATCCCGCCCTGTCTAATGTGCCCTTCCACTGAAAACAAGTAGCTTAATTCACTCATATCATTTGGGTAATGATAATAAAAATGTTCATTCACTTTCTCTCAAAAATCCTATTTATAGAAATGAAAAACACTCAGGCCTGTTCTTCCTTGGTGTGAGCCTGTACTGATATCCAGTCCTACTAACTGACATGTCTTCATTCGCTGATACTCCTGCAGGACCCTGTAAGTAAGTGAAAGCAACTTCTATTTTTAAATTTTTATTGAAATGTAGTTGATTTACAATGTTGTGTTAGTTTCAGGTAGACAGCAAAGTGATTCAGTCATATATATACATATATATATGTATCTATATATTCTTTTTGAGATTCTTTTCCATTATAGGTTATTACAAGATATTGAGTATAGGTTCCTGTGCTATACATTAAGTCTTTGCTGGTTATCTATTTTATATATAGTAGTGTGTATATTTGAGTCCCAAACTCCTAATTTAACCCCCCCACTCCTTTCCCCTTTGGTAACCATAAGTTGTTTTCCATGTCTGTGAGTCTATTTTTGTTTTGTAAATAAGTTCATTTGTATCATTTTTTTAGATACCACATATAAGCGATATAACATATTTGTCTTTCTCTTTGATTTACTTCAGTTAGTATGATAATCTCTAGGTCTATCCATATTGCTGCAAATGGCATTGTTTCATTCTTTCTTATGGCTGAGTAATATTCCACTGTGAATATATACCACATCTTCTTTATCCATTCATCCGTCAATGGACACTTATGTGAAAGCAACCTCTTTTGGCCAAGTCAAACTGAGTTCTGGAAATGAAATTGGTAGATTCTATATATTCTAGAGGGCTAATTTCCTAAAATGTTTCTCATCCCCAAAGTTTTGGATAGTGTTTAAAACATAAGGCATTCAAGCAAGTAGAGAACAAGGAAAGTGCACAGGACACAGATGTAGGCCATCAGCTCTGCTTACTCACTAGCTCCTGCACGTCCACTGTGATTCAGAAACATTACGAATGTGAACACATTATTTTATAAGCAGATGAACTAGCTCAAGTCCCTCTCCCATGAACTGAGTGCTTCTCTCCAGATCCCTAATGCTGCCCAGGAGAGTTCGGGGAGGTGCGAAGGGCAGGTTCTCTGCTTCCTTCCTCTTGTTCCTTCCTCTTGCTTGGGTGGCGGGCTGTGTGCTCTCTGCATCTTGACACCCACCATGGTTCTCTCTGCTGTACTGTCTGGCCAAATGGTTCCAACTCTGGAGTACAACTCTTCTCATTTAATTCCCCAAGGCAATACCTGTATCAGACCCAGACTGATGATGGGGGCTGATGGCACAGCCCAGAACAGGAATCTACTTAAATTTTAATGCTAGGAATCACTGTCTGAAAAAGTCACCAGCCATTCCTCCCCAAGGACTTTTCTCATTAGCTGTGGTCCCTCAGTTCCAGCTATCCACCATCTTCCACAGGCCACTCCCTTTTCTCTAGACCATTTATTCCATCTTCTCTTTCAAAGTCCAACCCCTAATCCCAGGCAGAAAATTCCAAATTGCAGTCATTCTGATTATTAGAGAATTTATTCCTACTAAGTAGTCCTGGTGCCTGTGTTCTCATGCCCAAGTAGACCCACCCAAACTAATGAAGGTATTGAATCTCATTTATAAGTATAGCTGTAACACCCCTTCAAGGTGTTGCCCTTTTTTGAGCATTTACTACAAATCCTGGAACAGGGTTGCCTTAAAATATTCAAAACTTTCCATGGTTGAGGGGTGCTTTACAAGCTAAAAGCAAATGATGAAAAACAAAGTGATTTTTCAAAACACCAGCTTCAGATGCTGCTGTATTTGTTTCTCTCTCAAGCTACTTAATGCCACTGTTTCCAAAGATTGACAGAGTTGTCTATGACAGGCTCAGACCCAGAAACAACACCCAGAAGTGTGGACTCATTTCTTTCTAGTTCAAGATCATGGGAGGTGTGAACCAGAAGCTGGAGCAGCAGTTTGGGCATTGGAGAGCTTTATGAAGATAAGTCGGTGCTGCTGTTGACACATGAAGCTTCAGTGGCCCAGCCAAATTGATCAAATATAAACCCAATTTCCGATTTGCAGGGTTGGGTGGGCTAACAAATTGTATCAGAGGCTTTGTACCGAAGCCTTTAAGAAAACGGAGCTATTGCCATGAACCCATAACTCCCTGCCCCTCCCTCTGCCTCTAACACCTCATTACCACTATTCATACATAATCCAGGCGGGTGCAGACCTTACCCAGGGCAAGTGGATGACACAGAGGTGGGCTACAACCCCAGGGACAAGAGCTAATGATAGTAATGGGGATACATTTTGAGGATCCTCTGTTTGGTCCAGGCACCTTTATGTACACTGTCACATTTATTTCTCACAATGGCCCTAAAAGGTAACTACTGTTATTATCTCTGTGTCAGAATCATTTTACGAAATATTTACCAATTGATTTTTCACCTGTATGGTTTTGTTTACCTAGTCGCCCTCTACTTGCCCCCAAAATACACCTTGGCGTGCATAGCACCTGGAGTAGGATTAGGATAACAAAATAAAAAATGAAAACAAAACAAAAAAACAAGTGTTCTTAGCATCTGAACTCCAAAATTTATGCCTACTCCTAAAAGTCAGATTTGCAATTTGGGTAGATATAGATTTTTTTACCTGTGTAGTTGAGAGAGACTCAGGACAGAGAGAGGTCTAAGAGACCTGAAGTGGCCTCACAGCTGGGATATGAAGGATAGAGAATGACAGGTGTAGCCTGTAGACCAAAGAACAGCCAGGACTGTGGGTGTCTCTGTGCTGCCAGGAGGATGGATGCTGGCACTGGAGAGCAGAGGAAACAGTCTGGAGCCACAGGTATCAGGATGGTCAGGCCCTCACTACAGCTGAGGGCCACACCTTCCCCATGATCTGATGCCCCATAACTAACCTCTACCCACGCTCCACTTCACCTCCCAAACCATATGCCATCCAGGAAGAAAAGATGAATGACAGATTTTACTCTCCATTAACTGTGACAAAGTTTTCACCATCTGTAGAGCTGAGGCTCAAGGCAGAAATGATGTTCAGTTACAGTAAAGCAAAGAAAATCTCTTAGTCAGATCTGAGTCTGTTACAAAGGAAATTAATCCCGACTACACACAAGGATACTGAGGTGTGGAAAGATTAAGGAGCCGGCCCCAAGGACACAGTTGGTAAATGTGAGAGTCTGTCTGATTTCAGAATCCAAGTCTGTGACTGCTCTGCTCAACTGTGAACCAATTGTATCAAATCTATCATCTTTGGGCCAATGGTTTCCAAACTAGTCCAGCTCAACACCTTTGTTGAACTAAATGTGAAAACAGAGTGACAGCAGAGTTGCTTTGGCTGCAGAGTGGGGGCCAAAGCCCATCACCTCCCAGCGGCCCCTGCACACTGTCTCTGGGGGACTGTCCTAGGCAAACATGTTTGTTTCCCATCAGCTAGCACTCGTTCCTAAGGCCCGCTGACTCTGCCTCCCCAAAGCCTGTAAACCAAACTACTACATTCTTTGTCCTGCTGCAGCAGCTGTCATTTAGGTTTCTAGCACTTCCAGTCATGATAGTTCACCGTTTCTGACCTTCAGCAATTAATGAGGTCTAAGCATCAGTTTCCCCATCTGCATCATATGAACATAGACTTGTTCTTAAGATTAAATAAAATATTTACATAAAATACTTTGAACGGGGCTCATAGGAAATACTCACATTATGAATATGTTTATTGACTTTATGTAGCTTTTCCTTGAGATGTATTTCTAATGTGAGCCCTGTGAGTTTTCTAAAAGGAATAATATATTTTTTTGCATTTATTTCTACTCCTTCCCTTGATGCCCAGATACTAGATTAAAGACACTACAAGAAAAAATTTATAAGCCAATCTCATTTATAAGTATAGACGCAAAAGTTCTAAATAACTCATTAGCAAATTGAATCTTGGTGTGTATAAAAAAAGAAATTCATCATGACAAAGTAGGGTTTATCCTAGGAGAGCAAGGATAGTTCCACATTAGAAAATAATTAATAGGTTTAAAATTTACAAACATCTGAATAAATGCTGAACAATCATTTGATAAAATTCAATATCTATTTGTGATTTTTAAAAAACTATTAGCCAACATAAATACAAAACACCTTCCTGAACTTGATGAATGCTATCTATTAGAAATTTGTAGCAAGCATTATTCTTAATGGGAAACTTTAGAAGGATTTCTAATAAAATAAAGATCTTTTCTCTCCTCTCTAAATTTAACTCTATACTGGTATTCCTAATCATCATAACAACAACCAAAAAGGAGAGAGAAAGAAAATGAGAGAGAGGAAATAAAAGATATAAAAACAGTCATTATTTATGGAAAATATGATCATGTACCAAAAAAACTGAAAGATTTAATTGAAAAACTACTAGAACGAATAAGTACATTTAGTAAAACTCTGGATACAAGATAAGCATAAAAAACAACATTCCCATAGACCTAAATTAATCAAGCATAAAATAAAATAGAAAAGACACCCTTCAAAATATCAACAAAACTATAAAATATCTGGGTTTATGCTTCATAACATGTATGCAAAATCTTCATTAAGAAAAACTATAAAGCTTTCCTGAAGGATATAAAAGGAGATTTGACTAAATGAAGGTATATACCATGTGCATGGATGAGAAGACTCAAATTGTATACATGACAATTTTCTCCAAATTAATCTATAAAGGCAATTATAATCAATATCCCAAAGATTTGTTGATTCTAAAATTCATACAAATGCCAGGAACAGTAAGGACAATTTGAGAAAGAAAAATTGTCCGGGAAGCCCTTAACTATCAGTTATTAAATTCTTCAGCTTTCCCTCTCCATTTTCTTCATTCTCTTGCACCCTCCAGGCAATCCTATGGTGGTGGTGATGGTGGATGGCAATAATAACAGCAGCAATGGTAGCCTGCAGGAACCAAACTTCTAAGGGAGAAGAACTTTCTTCACAATTCAGTGGAGCAGGGATTCCATGAAGGTAAGGCCACATTTCATGGTTTTTTGTTTTTCGCATTCTTTCTGTCCTTCTACCACTTGGCCACAGACACACTGCAATTGCAGTGTTGGAAGACCAAAAGGAACTGAGAAGGGAACTGTGAAGAACTGGGAGATGACAGAGAGGGAGGAGCTCAAAACAGTAAGCCAATGAACTTCTGGGATCACCCCAAACCCACACTTGCTTGAATCTAATCCTAATAAACGTATCAAAGACTTTGAGAACTGAGCTAACAAATAGACTTCCACCCGGGTCCCAGAATGATCAGTTGGTTATGCACTCATGGGACAGATCTGAATAGCATTGCAAAGATGAAAACTTAACTGACATTGTAACCACAGCCTACAGAAGGCAAGTGGGAACTTGTGGTCTAAATCTAATCATCAATTAAAACAAAACAAAAACAAAAATATCAATGATATCCATATAATTCAAGCAAAATCCAGAGTCTCATAACCTGATATTCAAAATCATGTGTGAAGAATCATGAAATTCTCAACTCATGTGGGAAAAGATAATCAAAAGACACCAACAAGGAGATGACACAGATATTGGAATTATCTGACAAAGATCTTTAAAACTTATAAAAATAATTAAAAATGCTTGAAAAAGTGGTGCAAACACTCTTGAAACAAATGTTTTTTAAAAAGGAATTAGCAAAGAAATAGATGATAAAGAGAAGAACTAAATGGAAATTTTAGAACTGAAAAATAATGTAACTAAAATTTTTAAATTAACTGAATGGACTTATTAGCAGATTGGAGATGAAAGAAGAGTCTGTGAACTTGAAGATAGATCAATAGAAATATTCTAATGTGAACAACAGAAAGAAAAATGATTTTAAAAACAGAACAGAGCCTCAAGGACCTGTGGGACAGCAACAAAGGGTTTAATATTTCTGTGATCAGAGTTCTAGAAGGCGATAAGAAAGAGGGAAGTTCTGAAAAAGTATTTGAAGAAATAATGACTGGACACCTCTCAAGTTTGACAAAAGACAAAAACCTAAAGGTTCAACAGTACCCCAAACAGGATAAACCTAAAGAAATCCACACCCAGACAAATCAAATTCACATTGCATGAGCCAATTCCTATCTCTATATATCCTATTGATTCTGTTTCTCTAGAGAGTCCTGACTATTACAGTTGTTGTCAGGATACAAATCTTTGGTGGTTGCTGGACTGATGGCCTCAGTTACTTACTGATTGTTGGCTCAAGGCAACCTCAGTTGTTTGTAATGGAGGCCTCTCCAACATGACAACTTGCTTCTTCAGAGCTAGAAAAAGAGAGAGAGTCTGCTAGTAAGACAAAAATCACAATCTTTTGTAACTTAATCATGGATATGCCATCCTTTGCTGAATCTTATTGGTTAAGAGCAAGTAACTAGGGTCAGCCTACCCTCAAGAGGAGGGAATTACATAAGGGCACAAATACAAGAAGGTGAAGATCATTGGGGGCCATTTTAGAGTTTGCCTACCACAAGTGGTTATATTAATATCAAAGTAAGCTTCATGGCAAAGAAAGGTCCCAAAGCTAAAGAAAAATAATACATATTATTAAACGTATCAATTTACCAAAAAAGGCACAGCAATCCCAAATGTGTGTATTCCTAACAACAAGAGCTTCAGAAATACATGAAGCAAAAACTGACAGAAATGAAAGAATAAGTAGAGAAACACGTAATTATAGTTGCAGACTTCAACACTCCTCTCTCAGTAATAGAACTAGTAGACAGAAAATCAACAAGAAATAAAAGAATTGACCAACATCATCCATCAGCTAGGCCTAGTTATTAACCAGAAACAGCAGAATACACTTTTTTTCCAAGTGAAGATGGATTATTCACCAAGATAGACTGTATCTAGGTCACAAAATAAAACATTAACAAATTTAAAATAATTGAAATCATACAAAGTATATTTTCTGACCATATTGGAATTACACTAGTAATCAATAGATAGAATTTAAAAGGAATGTCTCCAAACACTGGGAAATTTAGAACTCTTAAAAGTAACCCATGGGTATTAAGAGGTACAAACTATGTATAAAATAAATAAGATACAAGGATATAATATGGCACAGGGAATATAGACAATATTTTATAACAACTTTAAATGGAGTATAATCTATAAAAATACTGAATCATTATGTTGTACAGCTGAAACTAATATAATATTGTAAATCAACTATACTTTAATTTACAAAAAATTTTTAAGTAACCCATGATTCAAAGAGGGTCAAAGTTTCAATAAAACTGCATGAAAAAAAATGCAACATATGAAAAGCTGTGGGATGTAGCTAAAGCAGTGCTTGCCTATGCTATAAAGAGAAAAGGGTATCAAATAATCTAAGTTTCTACCTTAAGAAACTAGAAAATAGAGTAAAATATACACAAATCAAGCAGAAGAAAGTAAATAGTGAAGGTAACTGCAGAAATCAATAAAAATGAAGACAGAAATATCTTCAAAGTAGTGAGGGAAAATAACTGATGACATATTTTTATATCCAGCTAGATTATCATGAAAGAGGGAGAAGAGGGTAAAAAAAACATTTCAGACATACAGTGACTATGAGTGTTTTCCAGCCATAGCCTTTTACTGTAAGAAATATTACACAGTTTTCTCCAGGAAGATGAAAATTAAACCCTGAGGGCAATGAGATACAAGATATTAAATATTTGTACACAGAAATTTAGTGTGAATTTTTTATAGTTTTCATTAACTATTGGATGTAAAAATAATGCAGAACAAATATTGTGTGCGAATAAAAAGGAAAAGAGTTATATTCTAGGTAGCAGTGACAACGTGGGCACATTGTTCTGTGGAAAGTTAAAGGGTGTTAAGGTCAATGTCATTTTCAGGAGGAAGAAAGAAATCTTGAATAGCTTCAAATTTAGAAAAATGAAGACCCAAATAAGTATGTTAACCAAAAAAAAAAAAAAAAAAAAAGAAGACAGAAATACAATAGAGAAAAATCACTAAAACTGAAAGCTGGTTCTTAAGGAAAAATCATTAAAATTGATGTCTCTAACAAGACTAACAAAAAAATAAGAGAGAAGACACAAATTATCCACATCAGGAATGAAAGAGGCAATGTCACTGCAGACCCCACAGATATTAAAAGGATAATATAAAAACACTACAAGCAACTCTGCACAATAACCCAACACCTTAGATTAAATAGAACAATTCATTATAAACCATAAACTACTAAAACTCACCCTAGATGAAGTAGATAACTTGAATAATCCTACAACCGTTAAAGAAATTGAATTTTTAGTTAAAATCTTCCCAAAAAAGAATCTCCAGGTCCAGATAGGAGTCACTGTAAAATTCTACCAAACATTTAAAGAAGAAATAACACTAATTCTACACACTTTCCTCTACAAAACAGAAGGGCAATACTTTCCAACTCATTTTGTAAAGCCAACAGTACACTGTGACCAAACTACAAAAAGATAGTACAAAAAAGAAAACTACACACCCATATTCCTCATGAATATAGATGGAAAAAATCAACAAAATATTAGCAAATAAAATACAGCAATATATAAAAAGAATAATTCACCACAAATAACCGGGATTTATCCCAGGAACACAAGTCTGGTGGAAAATTCAAAAATCTATAATATAATTTACCATACTAACCATCTATAGAAGAAAAACCATGGATCTTATCAATATATGCAGAAAAGCATTTGACAAAACATAGCATCCATTTATGATAAATACTCTCACTGAATTAGGAAGAGAAGGGAACTTCTTTAACATAACAAGGGGCATCTATAAAACAAAAAACACCTCAAGCTAATATCATACTTAATAGTAAACGATTTCCCCCAAGATGAATTCCCCCTAGGATCAGAAAGAGGGCTAGGATATCTATTCTCAATATTCTCATTCAACATAATACTGGAAGTCTTAGTGCAATATGCAAGGAAAAAAAAGCATATAGATTTTAAAGGATGAAATAAAACTGTTCCTATTCACACATGATATGATCATCTATACAGAAAATCTTAGGGCTCTAAAAAAAACTTCTAGAATGAACTGAGTTTAGCAAGGTTGCAGGATACAATCTCAACACAAAGAAGTCTATTGTATGTCTACATACTAGCAATGTACAATTGGAAACCGAAATGAAATAAACCATACCATTTACAATAGCTTCAAAAAATGAAATACTTACAAGGGTATAAATCTTACAAAACATGTACAGAATCTGTATAAAGAATCAGAATCACTATGAAACGATGATTAAAGAAATCAGAGGACCTAAATAAATGGAAATACATATCATGTTCATGGAATGGAAGACTCAGCATAATAAAGATATCAATTCTCCCTAAATCTATGCATAGATTTAATGCCATGCCAATCAAAATCTCAGCAAGTCTTTTTGCAGATATTGATAAGAAGATTCTAAAATGTGTATAGCAATGCAAAGGACTCAAAATGTCCAAAGCAACTCTGAAAAGAATAAAGTTGGAGGACTCTAACTATGTGATGTTAAAACTTACTATAAAGTTACAGTACTCAAGTGTGATACACCACATTGACAGATTGAAGAATAAAAACCGTATGATCATCTAAATAGAGGCAGAAAAATCTTTTGATAAAATTCAATATCCGTTTATGATTAAAACTCTTCAGAAAGTGGACATATAGGGAACATACCTCAACATAATAAAGGCCATATATGATAAACCCACAGCTAAAATACTCAGTGGGGAAAAGCTGAAAGCATTTCCTCTAAGTTTAGGAATAAGACAAGGATGCCCACTCTCACCAGTTTTATTCAACATAGTCTTGGAAGTCCTAGACACAGCAATCAGAGAAGAAAAAGAAATAAAAGGAATCCAAATTGGAAAAGAAGAAGTAAAACTCTCACTGTTCACAGATGACATGATGCTATACATAGAAAATCCTAAAAATGCTACCAGAAAACTACTAGAGCTCTTCGATGAATTCAGTAAAGTTTCAGGATGCAAATTAATATGCAGAAATCTCTTGCATTCCTATACACTAACAATGAAAGATCAGAAAGAGAGATTAAGGAAACAATCCCATTTACCATTGCATCAAAAAGAATAAAATACCTAGGAATAAACCTACCTAAGGAGGCAAAAGACCTGTATTCCAAAAACTATAAGATTCTGATGAAAGAAACTGAAGACAACACAAACAGATGGAAAGATATACTGTGTTCTTGGATGGGAAGAATCAATATTGTAAAAATGACGATACTACCCAAGGCAGTCTTAGAGATTCAGTGCAGCCCCTGTCAAATTACCAATGACATATTTCACAGAACTAGAACAAAAAATTTTTAAATGTATTTGGAAACACAAAAGACTCCGAATAGTCAAAACAATCTTGAGAAAGAAGAACGGAGCTGGAGGAATCACACGCACTGACTTCAGACTATACTATGGTAATCAAAACAGTATGATACTGGCACAAAAGGAGACATCTAGATCAATGGAACAGGATAGAAAGCCCAGAGATAAAGTCAAGCACTTATGGTCAATTAATCTATGGCAAAGGAGGCAAGAATATACAATGGAAAAAAGATAGTCTCTTCAGTAAGTGGTGCTGGGAAAACTGGACAGCTACATGTAAAAGGTTGAAATTAGAACATTCTCTAACACCATATACAAAAATAAACTTGAAATAGATTAAAGACCTAAATGTAAGACTGGATACTATAAAACTCCTAGAGGAAAACATAGGCAGAACACACTTTGACATAAATCACAGCAATATTTTTCTGGATCTGTCTCCTAGAGTAATGGAAATAAAAACAAAAATAAACAAATGGGACCTAATTAAACTTAAAGTTTTTGCACAGCAAAGTAGACCATAAACAAAAGGAAAAGACAACCTACAGATAGGGAGAAAATAGTTGCAAATGATGCTACCAACAAGGGACTAATTTCCAAAATATACAAACACCTCATACAACTCAATAACAAAAAAACAACCCAATCAAAAAATGGGCAGAAGACCTAAATAGATATTTCTCCAAAGAAGACATACAGATGGCCAACAGGCACATGAAAAGATGCTCAATATTGCTAATTATTAGAGAAATGCAAATCAAAACAATACAATGAGGTATCACCTCACAGCAGTCAGAATGGCCATCATCAAAAAGTCTACAAACAATGAATGCTGGAGAGGGTGTGGAGTAAAGGGATCCCTCCTACACTCTTAATGGGAATATAAATTTTTTAAAATAAGTTTATTTATTTATTTTTTTATTTATTTTATTTTATTTTTTGGCTGTGTTGGGTCTTCGTGGCTGTGGGCGGGCTTTCTCCAGTTGTGGTGAGCGGGGGTTACTCTTTTTTTTTTTTTTTGCGGTACGCGGGCCTCTCACTATTGTGGCCTCTCCCATTGCGGAGCACAGGCTCCGGACGCGCAGGCTCAGCAGCCATGGCTCACAGGCCCAGGCGCTCCACGGCGTGTGGAATCTTCCCGGACCGGGGCACGAACCCGTGTCCCCTGCATCAGCAGGCAGACTCTCAACCACTGCGCCACCAGGGAAGCCCGGGGGTTACTCTTTGTTGCGGTGCCCGGTCTTCTCATTGTGATGGCTTCTCTTGTTGCGGAACACAGGCTCTAGGCACGTGGGCTCAGTAGTTGTGGCTCGCGGGCTCTAGAGTGCAGCCTCAGTAGTTGTGGCGCACGGGCTTAGCTGCTCCGCGGCATGTGAGATCTTCCCAGACCAGGGCTTGAACCTAGGTCCCCTGAATTAGCAGGCGGATTCTTAACCACTGCACCACCAGGGAAGTCCCGGGAATATAAATTGATACAGCCACTATGGAAAACAGTATGGAAGTTCCTTTAAAAACTAAAAATAGAGTTACTGTATGATACAGAGATCCCACTCCTGGGCATATATCCAGAGAAAACTCTACTCTAAAAAGATACATGAACCCCAGTGTTCATAGCAGCACTATTTACAATAGCTAAGACATGGAAGCAACCTAAATGAAGCTAAATGTCTATTAACAGATGAATGGATAAAGAAGATGTAGTGTGTATATACAGTGGAGTATTACTCAGCCATAGAAAAAGGATGAAATAATGTCATTTGCAGTTATATGGATGGACCTAGAGATGATCCTACTAAGTGGAGTAAGTCAGACAGAGAAAGACAAGTATTATACAATATCACTTATATGTGGAAACTAAAACATAGTGCAAAACAGAAGAGGTGAGTTTTGAGCAAGCCTTTGAGGATCAGCCAGTCAGAGATGGTCAGGCAGGGGAGTAGAGGCACGAGCCCGTGAACATCTGCCTCGACCTACAGAGCTGCTCACGGCACCAGCCGCCTGCTGTTCTTGATAACTTAGGGGCTGAGCAGGTCCGAGGGGCTCCTGGGCCAGTGGTGTGCTGGACGTGGCTCGCACGGGCTTTGGAGAACCATTACTGTGCATCTCTTCTCAACCCACTTTTACGTAGCATCATGTTAGTAGCTTGAAATCCACTGTGATGGGAATGTTTACACCATAGACATCAGCAAATGCTGCAAATCTGGGAATTATTTTCCCCCTGGATTTCTGACTGATCAGCACACTTTACCCCTGGCCCATTTCCCCCTGTGATTGAATGACAGAATAATAGAAATGATGAATGATAGAAAGGATGGAAATAGGAATGATAGAAGTAAATCACGAACTCTAGGAGAATTCTCAACCTGGATCTGATCAAGATCTTACTTTTATTTGAAATAGTTTAGTAAACAGTTCAAGAGTTCATTTTAAAAAACATGCACTTTTGGGTACCTACCACCTGGCAGGCATTGTGCCAGCACTAGGAACCCAAAGATGAGTATGACACAGGGGTGAGGAAAAGGGACATACAAATTGTTGGCAAAGTAAACCGGCAAAGGCTTTGATGGAGTTATCTGTAGGATGCTACAGGAGCACAGGAGGAGGACTGGAGTGGATGGAGAATCAGGAAAGGTTTTCCTGAGAAAGCAGCTCTTGTTTTGATTCCTGAAAGACAACTCCACGCAGAGAAAACCTACCAGCAAAAGCAAAGGTATGTTTGAGGGCTTTCTGCTCTATGCACTCTCATTTATAAGGCTGGGATGTAACAGGCTCTGTTTTTAGCACACAAGTAATGCATTAATACATTTTTGATGTAAAAAAAGAAAAAACCTAAAATCTCTTTAGATGCTCCCAATCCCCTTTAATTCTCAGAAGGCAGTACTGTTCCTAATTGGTTATGTATCTCACAGCCTTTTACTATATTACTATATGTGTGCGTACTTATGAAATCCTTCTTTAAAATATACAAATGGTAATATGCTGTATGCACTGATTTGCAATTTGCTTTTTTCCCACTTGAAAATATGCCTTGCAGCTCTTTTCATGCCACTACAAATAGATTTATCTCATTCTTCTTAAGTGGTGTATTATATTCCAGAGTGCTGGTATGTATTCTTGGCCATCTTTCTACTGATGAACTTTAGGTTGTTCTTAATTCTTTGTGACTACAAACAATGCCAGAATTTAGATCTGTCTAAACCTTCTTGGGCATGTATATGAGTGTTTTTCTACATAATAATTATAATTACTGGGTCATAAGGTATAAATATTTCATATTCTAATAGGTAAATTATCTTTTTACATGACTTACCAATTTAGTCTCCCACAAGTCTATTTCCCTCAACCAGTTACCTTGATAAAGACTATTATCAAATGTGTTAATGTTTGCTAACTTGTTGGGTATAAAAATGAGATCTCACTGTTTTTCTTTTATTTTAATAACTAACATTATTTTTGAAAATAGAGATTTTTGCCTTGTAAAGTTCTAGTATTTAAATTATCAGAGTGCGAAATTAGCTTTTTTCTTTTGGTGTACAGTTCTATGAATTTTAATGCATACAAAATTAAGACAGCCTCTTCTCATTTCTAACACCTGCCAACCATTGGTGTGTTCTCTATCTCTATAGTGTTGTCTTTTGAGAATGTTACACAAATAGAATTACATAGTTTGTAACTTTTTAAGATTGGCTTCTTACACAGAAGAATGCTCCTGAGATTCATGAGAGTTGTTGCATAATACCAATAATTTGTCCCTTATTATTGCTAAGTAGTATTTCACTATAAGGATGTACCAGGTTTGTTTATCCATTGACTGAATGAAGGACATTTGGGGTGTTTCTAGTTTTTGCCAAGTATGAATACAGCTACTCTAAACATTTGTGTACAGGTTCTTATGTCAATACATATTTTCATTTCTCTAGAGTAAATACCCTGTAATGGAATTTCTAGGTCAAGTAATGAGTGTGTGTTTAACTGTAAGAAATTGCCAAATTAGTTTCCAGAGTAGCTGTGCCATTTTGCATTCCTACCAGTAATGTATGAGAGTTTCAGTTATTCTGCATCCTTACCAGCCCACTCTTTGTAATGCCAGTATTTTTTATTATAACCTTTCTAATTGATGTATCTTATGGTGGTTTAAACTTGCATTTCTCTAATAGCTAATGATGTCTAGCATCTTTTATTTGCCAACTTAATATCTTTTGGTGATGTGTCCAAAATTTTGCTCACTTTTTAGTTGGGTTGTTTGTTTTTTTATTGTTGAGTTTTGAGAATTCTTTATATATTATGAATATAAGTTCTCTGTTAGAATTGTGATTTGCAAATATTTCCTCCCAGTTTATAGTTTGTCTTTTCATTCTTGGAGGAAAAGTTTTTAATTTTGAAAGACTCCAACCTATAAATATTTTTTATGGATATGCTTTTGGTGTCATGTCTAATAACTTTTTGTAATAAGGTCATGATAATCTCCTATACTTTCTTCTAAAAGTTTTACATTTCACATTTAGGTCTATGATCCACTTTCAGTTAATTTTTTAATAAGGTTTGATGTATAGGGCAAGGTTTATTGTTTTGAATATGGATGGCAATTGTTTCAAAACCATTTGTTAAAAAAGACTCTCTTCATTGAGTTGCTTTTGCACCTTTGTCAAAAATTAAATGGACATATTTTTATGTGTCTATTTTTGGACTCTATTATGTTTCAATGATCTCTTCCTCTATCTCTTCACCAATACCATACTGTTTTCCTGTTTGTTTTTTATAACCATTTTTTAAAATTGAAGTATAGTTAATTTACAATGTTGTGTTAGTTTCAGGTGTTCATCAAAGTGATTCAGTTATATATATATATATATATATATATATATATATATAAATATATTGAACATAGTTCCCTATGCTATACAGTAGGTCTTTATTCTTTATCTATTTTGTATATAGTACTGTGTATCTGTTCATCCCAAACTCCTAATTTATCTCTCCTTCTGCACCCCACTATCCCCTTTGGTACCCATAAGTTTGTTTTCTATGTCTATTTCTGTTTTGTAAGTAAGTTCACTTGTATCATTTCTTTTAGATTCCACATATAAGTGATATCACATGATATTTGACATTCGGAATTATTTCATTCTTTTTTATGGCTGAGTAATATTCCATTGTATATATGTAGCACATCTTCTTCATCCATTCCTCTGTTGATGGACATTTAGGTTGCTTCCACGTCCTAGCTATTGTAAATATGCTGCTATGAACACTGGGGTGCATGTATCTTTTCAAATTAGAGCTTCTGTCTTTTCCAGATATATGCCCAGGAATGGGATTGCAGAATCATATGGTAGCTTTATTTTTAGTTTTTTTAAGGAAGCTCCATACAGTTTTCCATAGTGGCTGCACCAATTTACATTCCTACCAATAGTGTAGGAGGGTTCCCTTTTCTCCACACCCTCTCCAGCATTTATTATTTGTAGACTTAATAATGGCCATTCTGACTTGTGTGAGATGATACCTCATTGTAGTTTTGATTTGCATTTCTCTAATAATTAGCATATTTTCATGTGCCTGTTGGCCATCTGTATGTCTTCTTTGGAGAAATGTCTATTTAGATCTCCTGCTCATTTTTTGATTGAGTTGTTTGGTTTCTTTTATTATTGAGTTGTATGAGCTGTTTGTATATTTTAGAAATGAACTTATTTACAAAACAGAAACGAACTCACAGAAACAGAAAACAAACTTATGATTACCAAAGCAGAAGGGGGCGGGGGATAAATCGGGAGTATGGGATTAACAGATGCACATCACCATATATAAAATAGATAAATGACAAGGATTTACTGTATAACACAGGAAACTATATTCAATGTTTTATAACAAACTATAATGGAAAAGAATTGAAAAAATATATAGATATATACACATATATGTATAACTGAGTCACTCTGCTGTACACCTAAAACTAACACAATATTGTAAATCAACTATACTTTAGGAAAAAAAAAAACCTCCTCCAACATGCTTCCTGAGAGAGCCTAGAGCAACCAGGCACCCCTTCAACATTTATGAAATGAGCTGGGTCTGCAACTGCTCTTTCCCAGTTCCCACAACTTTTTGTACTTTACATGTATACTCACAATTGTTCTCATATGTATATGCTCCACTTGTTTTGTTTCCATTTACCCTCATTTGTTCAACTGGATTATAAGCTCTGTCTGGATGAAGATCATTTCATGTATTTCTCTTAGATCTTTTTCTCACCTGGCACAATGCTGAGCACATAGAAAGGGTTTGATATCAACATATAATTAGCACCAGGCCTAAGTGCCCCTCTGGAGATTGAGTCACAGGAACTCAGTGACCACATTTGGGCTGTCTGTATGCAGGCACCTCATTGGCTTGCCCAGTCTCCGGCCTCTGGGCCATATTTTGGGTTCTGCCTCTGGCTCTTGCCCCATCTGTCATTAAACTCCACACCTCCTTTCTGTTAGCCCCACTCACTATGCCGCTTCTTTGTTTGCAAACACTTTCTAGTTCCTACTCACTGCTTCTTCAGGGTGGGTCACACCCCTGGTGTGCCCCTCACAGCCAAGTGTGACATCCTGGACGGATGAAGGGATGAAGGAAAGATGATTGGTGAAGAAACAGAACAGCTTGCTTTCCCTTTAGATCTCACCAGACTTGCTACTAGTGGTAACTGCCACCTGCGATGTCTTTGCCTTGCTCTTGCCTCTGCTTATGACTCTTACCAACGCTCCAAGGCTTGTATCCAAGCCCATCTTATGTAGTAATTTTCAACACATACTTAATGAATACCTAAGATGCCTAATAATGAGTTCCTAATAAGGAATTGCCTTTTGTAATTCTTCCAACTCCGTGTGACAGGTCATTTTTCTGAATCTCTGAAACACCTCTGGTCAACTTCTCTCATATTTATCATACTTTGCCTGGTCTAATCTATTTATGTATTTGCCTTTGCCATCACCCCGATGAGATGGTAAGCCCTTGAGAGTAACTTTTTATACATTACTATCTTTATATTTCCGGCAGCCCTCGAAGGCAGGGTTTTGTGGCTAGTAAGGCACAGTGGGTATTTTGATTTGACTCAACTCACTAAATTGAATTAAATGGCCAGATAAATGGATGGATGAATGAAACTATTAATACACCGTTCTGCAAGTCTCCCCACAGTACCCAGTCCATGGTTCTTCACAGAATAGACCCTCAGTCAATGCTGTTGACAGACCGATTGATGTGTCTGAAAACGAAGAGTGAAGATTCCTGGTGAGTTAGAGGTTTTTATTTGCTCAATATGTTTTAGCTTCAAATCCTAAAACAGTCATAGCCCCCGAGGTTTCAAAACCAGAATTGCAATCACCTTCTTTCTAGAGCCAGGTTGCCACAGAGACGGGCCTGGAGAAAAAAGTACTTCTGAATGGATAGGTCCAAGCGTATCTGAAGACAGAGAATTCCAAAGGCTTTCCTGGACTGCCTCTAGGCTGGGCTCTATTATTAACCTCCTCTGTGAGGCCGGGCTTCTGTCTGGCCTTGTGCGACTGAAATGGTTTTCTCCTGGGCTCATGCCATGGCTTTGTAAGCCACAAGCAATTCCTAGAAGCCAAGTCAATCAGAAAGATAAGGGAGGCCCCAGTGGTTCATGGTTGTAGAAGGCGTTTCCTTTGACATTAAGCCCGGGAAAGGACAAGCAATCCACAGCAGGCCCAAGAGAAACACAAAGCCTGGTTTGGGATGTCCAGGGGAGCACTTCCCAGCCCCAACCTTTCCCTTCTAGCAGCAAGACCCTCACCAGATTAGTGCCCACTGGGGGTTCGGGGGAGTGAATGCCCAGTATGTGCAGCCAACCCCAGAGGTATCGCTGATATTCAGAAAGTGTCAAGGAAAGAAGCGCAGCTCGGGCCCACCAAGTCATGAGCCGTGCACTCTGAGAGAGCTGAGGGGGCATGGAGGGGCCGGGGTGGGGGAGGGAGGGGGAGGGGAGGGGAGGGGGGGAGGGGGGCAGGAGGGCAGGGAGGAGTGAGAGACAGACTACAGATGTGCAACCAAAATGGAATTCAGCCTGTAGACGTTTCCTGCGACAGTGTTTAAGCATGTCCTACTATACAGACTAGGGACAGGGGAGGAGGGGGTGGACACTCCAGCTCCATTCACAAAAGAAGAGGATGTAACTTGCACCCTCAGGGATAAATGTTCTCAAGAACACAGAGCCGCAGCCTCCACAACTGCCAAAGTAAGTGGGTGCCTGTAACAGTGTGATCTCAAGGGCTCTGGGCAAATCTCCTGGCATTAAAAAAAAATTAATTTTCCCATGAACCAGATAATACCTGAAATTCCATCATTGCTTTGCTTGAGGCTTAAATTTCTGTAAAAATACCAACACGTAGGGGGAGCGCTCCAAATATTATCAATCAGTTACACCTCGGTGTCTGGAACTTTTTGGATCCTTTCCTGCAGGCAGGTTTTCTGAGGCACAGGGATGACAGAGTCGGGACCCTGGGTAACTGAGAAGGGAAGAGGCTTGGAGGAGCAGAGGAGGGGGTCATAGAGGGGACACAAGTTCCTAAACGGACTGTTCCCTGCACAGTGTCACCTGGGCCCAGCCTCGCAGGTCACTGTCAGAGCCACTAATAAATCGGGCTCCGGGTTCTCCTAACCAGGGCCAGCTTCATGGGCGTAAACCTGCACAGTCCCACACGGCCCCGCACTAAGAAGGGCCCCGTGCTTTGCTCAATGCTCCGCTGTCACCATCTTGATGTTCTTAAAAATGTTTAAACGGGTGGCCCCTGCATTTGTAATTTGACTGCACCTCGAAAATTCTGAGTGGGAACTGCTCCTAATTACTCCCTAGAATATCACAAAAGCCCTCTGAAGGGCGCAATTCTCTCCTCATCACACGTGTATTTCCTTCAGTCTATTTTTACACTTGGGGGGATATTTGAAGAAATGTCCTTAATTCCGAGCACTTTAATTCACCTCCACCAACTAAGCCTCTTTCGAGGTGACTTAGGTGTCATGTGATCCATCCTATTATTAGCACATGCCCAACCCCCAAACTCCTGCTTCCTTTGCCCTTATATACATATCTCTCTCTTAGCAGAAAAGTGGCACATGACCTCCTAGCCTCAAGAATACTTGGCACAAGTCCCTGTTTCTCAGCCGTGTCCATTGTTCTCATCCAGAATGACACTGATTCTAAGCGTCTTGCTGACATTTCTGACTTTTAGTGGGGAGTGCCATTAATCAATCGGCTGCATCTGTTTTGGAAAAATTAAATAGCTCAAGTCAAGGCAAACACAGTAAATAATCTGTCAACAATCCAGGAGAGTAGTGGGGGCGGTGAAGGCAGGGCTTTGTCTTCTCATTATTTGAAATGCATTTAATCTGCTGCTGGATCCTCCACACCCAGGCTAGGGTTACTGGATGCAGAAAGAAGAGATCAAAAGCTCTTTAAAAATGTGGAGACCAAACCGGGGTATTAACAGTGTAAGTGGGCTATTCAACACGTGTGTCATGGAGAATGAGTTAGCCAGCAGGAGGCTCATGAAATGGCTCTTCAGAGAAAGGAGCTATAACCTTCCTTGTGGTTTAAAACTATAGAAACATACTCTCTCTAAATTCTTTGGTATGTGTGACCTTCCTCAGAAGAGACAATAGTGGAACTGTGGGTAAATATGGTTTCTGGAGCCAGACTGACTGGGTTCCCATCTTGATACTCTCTCTTTCTAAACATTGACCTTGGGCATTGACCACATCATGCTTCCATTTCCTTATCTATAAACTAATTACTTGTAACTATCTCCAGGTTGTTGGGGGAATAAGTAAATTAGTATTTGGTGGATTAAGACTGCTGCAAATTTTTTGACGTTCTTCCCATTGAAAGGTGGGAATCTCATTTCCCCTCCTCTTGATTCTGGGCTGATTTATTATGGCTTTGGCTAACAGAATAGGGCAGAAGTGAAATTTGCCAGTTCTGGGCCTAAACTTGTGAAGAACTGGTAGTATTCACCATCTCTGTCTGACTGGAGAAGCCCCATGCAGAGGCAGTAAGACTACAGGAGAGGAAGAGGAACACAGCCAAACCCAGCCTTCTAGCCACTCTACCAAGGCACCAAGCATGTGAGTCAAACCACCTTGGACCCCGAATACCAGCTCAACCACCAGTTGAATATCACTGAATGACCCCAGCTGACACATCTGAAACAGAAGAATCACCCAGCAGAGCCCTGCCCAATTTTCTGAACCATAAAATTGTGAGACATAGTAAAAGGATTGTTGTTTCAACGTTTTAGGTTTTAAAGTAGGTTGTTAATTAGCCACACATAAATGAAAGAATCTCTACAGCACTATACAGCATGACCTATATGCAAAAACAGAACAGTGCTTGCAACAGAGTATGCATTCAATTCACTCTTCCAAATTCTTCAGGGACATACTTGTTTTGGTAAAATTGGGTGGATTTAGTTTTATGAATATTTTAAAACACTGGAACCTGTATCTAAAACTCCACAACTTTGAGCTCACTGTAGTCAGCCAAATGTCTTATATTACTTTTTCCTCCACTATCTCTGTGCAGGTAGTTCTCGCTTCCATTTCCTAGCCCCATTCCATTTTCAAATACTTTTACTTGGCTACCTTCTATTCAGGCTTTATATCAGTGCTTCTCAAACTCAGTATGTACATGGGTCGCCTGGGCATTTTGTAAAAAAGGCAGATTATGATTCAGTAGGTCTGGGACAGACCTGAAATTCTGTACTTTTTATAACCCCCTAAGTGATGCTGATGCTGCTAGCCCACAGTCCACACTTTGAGTGAGAAGGTTATAGTCTCAGCTCAGGTATTACCTCCTCCAGAAAGCCTTCCTGGTTCCTGCTCTTTCACCCCAAGGCTGAGTTAGATGCTGTTGAAGATTCTTTTGGCTGACTGCCTAAAGACCAACTTTTATTTTCTTGAGTGCTGTCAAAGCCCCAGTTTTATTTAAGGTCTCCTCCTTCCCCCATGACTTGGTAAATTTTAATAAATCTAAATGCTGTTTTTGACATTGCCCTTCTTTTCACTGTAATTTTTTCACCAGTGGCCAGGTGACTTGGTTAGGAAATGTTAGGAGCAGGCTGCTGTTCAGGAAGAGGTACTTCTTAGAAAGTTTTTTTCACTCTTAAAAACTGATACATTAAAAAAAAAAACCTGATACATAAGGAAGAAACAAGTCTTTATCTTTCCCTTGGTGTTAGTCTGTTGCTACTGTTGATGTCTGGAGCTACTGCAGCCATCTTGTGATCATGAGGGAAGTCTTGACAATATACTGAATGAGGATGGCAAAGTGAGAAGATGGAAAAAAAATTGAGTCTGTGTTTAGTCACTAAATGAACCAGCTCTGGGCTTTCCTAGGTTAGGATTTCTTTTTACGTAAAATGCATCTCTTTATTACTTAAACCATTTTCAGTCAAGCTTTCTGTTAAAAGTGGCTAAGGGCATCTTACTGTGGAGTCCTATGCCCTGGCTCTCTTCTACCCAGAAGCCGTATATATCTCCTTATCATTGCACATCCTATATTATTCTGTGGTTACACATCTGCTTCCTCTGGTCAGGGACCTCTTGAGGTACATTATTTGCATTCCCAGCACCTGGTGTAGTGTAAACGGTATGAACTTTTATGAACTAAAGTGAACCCAAGGGTTTTCAATTAGAGAAAAATTAAATTTTAGCCACTTCAGGTATTATCCCCTATCAAGGTTTAACCTTGAAGAACTGCCTCTTGTTGCTTTGCACTCCTTAGCCTTACCTCCCACAAATAGTAATAGTCCTGGAAGACAATCTCATTTTGATACCAACCCAAATGAAATATCATTAAGAAGGTTACAGAAAGGCCACATGACTCATTCTAAGACTGAAAATAATTTTTTACAAAATCATTATAATGATGATTGTAATGCCTTGCCTTTGCATAATAATAATGGTTACCATTAGCTGAGTCCATCATATCCCAAACACTCCTCCATTCCCATAACTCCCAACTAACAGGGATAAATAACTTGCTAAAGGCCACAGGGCAAGTACATAATGATGTCAAGATTAGAACCCAGGTGTCTGGCCCCTGAGCCTGGGCTCTTCCCATTTTGCTCCCCCCAAATCCCTTTCTGAGCAATGCATACTTGTCACAGTGATTTTATGCACATGATCTCATTCAGTGCTCGCAAAGGAGCTGTGGGTATGATCAGCCACATCGTTTTGATATTATTCAAGCTGCTAACTAAATATATGTTACGCTGGGATCATTATAGAGCTTTTTCCCCCCTGTATGTTCCAGTTTATTGTTTTTAAAATCCATTTCAAATAAGAAAACACTTTTTGGAGGAGAAAAGAACCTAATGTGACTGAATTGGGAAACTTTTTTTTAGTGCTAAAGGAAAAAAAATGAAGTTGGCCCAGTTTTTCATAGTGGCATGTTGATGCAATGCCATGAATGAAATGTGGGACGAATGAATGAAATATTTCAAAGTGGAAAAATAAATCATGAGGAAGAACCAATTCCCCAAAGAAACAAGGCTGCAGATAGCAATTCCCTAATTTCCAGCCCTATGCACATTTTTCATTCTGAGAAGACCCCTCTGTCAAAACCTCTTTGATGGAGACATAGAGCTAAAGCAATAAGAGAAATCTCATTCTTTAGAGCATCTCTTTGCTTCCATCCCAGGCTTTAGGATGCTGGAATGTCTTTGTTCCCATGGACCAGGTGGTCAGCACTCATCACAGCTACTCAATGGGTCCCTTAGAAGTGAAGACAGAGCAGGTATCGCTCGATGCCTGTGAACAACAGAGTCAGTAGGGACGTGCTTTCATTTCTCACAAGAGCACATGAGTTTTCCCACTCAAAGCTCCCCTTAAGAACAAAATCCTCTTTTTATGGATTATCTAAAGCATAATATTTATGTTTTCTTAACTCACTCATAATAAGCTTCTAATAGTTAACTACCTGATCAACTGTTGAATGGCTGTGCTTCCAATACAATAACAAATAGCGATGGAACAATTCTAAGCACAGAGAAGGCACTCAGTACATTTTTTAAAAATTGAACAGAATGAGGTCAGGTTGACGTTCCTCCTTCCGTCTCCACATCCAGGTCAATGCTTTGCCCGTCCCCGCCTATCTTCTGGTGTCAGTTGCACACATTTGATTGATGCAGACCTGGGACCCAGCAGAATATGGTGGTTGTTCCCATCAGATGTGGTGACCCTCCTGTCAAAGAAGGGGAATGGTGCCTGATAGCCACCTTGCGTTGATTTCATGTGACACACCCTTGGGTGACCTCTGGGACAGGGCAAACTTGGTAGCATCCTGTCGTTTTGCATTAGGAGGTAGGAGCCAGGCTAGAGAAACAGGAATTGAGGAGGAGTAGTACTAGTAATAATAATGATACTGATGATAATAAAAATAATAATTACTCTATTAAGAGCTGTCTCAGTTTGTTGAGCTGCTAAAACAAAATGCCACAGATGGTGGCTTGTAAACAACAGAAGTGTCTTTCTCACAGTTCTGGAGGCTGGAAGCCCAAGATCAAGTTGACAGCATGTTGGGTTCTGGTGAGGGCCTTCTTCCGGGTCACTGACTGCTGACTGTGTCCTCACATGGTGGGAGGAGTGAGGGAGCTCTGTGGGGTCTCTTTTATAAGAGCACTAATCCCATTCACGAGGGCACCGCCATTATGACCTAATCACCGCCAAGTCTCCACCTCCAAGTACCATCACATTAGGATTTCAACATATGAATTTGGGGTTGGGGGACACAAATATTTGGATCATAACAAGGGTCTAAGATTATGCCAGACCCATCACATTGCCATTTGACAGTTTCCTGCATGGACCACTGTGTTGCCTCCCTTCTTACAGACAAGGACACTGAGGCCCACAGAGGTTACCGACATCTCGTGGCTCGAAGCTGGCAGAGCAAGGGTATGAACACAGGCCTATCTGCTTCCAGACCTATTTCTGTTCACCGTGTCCAGCTGCCACTCAAAGATCTGTCCTCCTGGAGCCAAGGACTCCCAGTGGCCTCAACCTCTGGAAGTTTGAGTCCAGTTCCATCGGATATCCTGCAGTGGCTTCCCAGCCACAGGTACACACTTCCTGTCCTGGTTCCACCTATATCTGTTGCACATGCCACATATGTCCCAGAAAGATTAAGGCTCTGGATTTTATAAATTTATTTATTTATTCATTTATTTCTGGCTGTGTTGGGTCTTCGTTGCTGCACGGGGGCTTTCTCTTTGTTGTGGTTCCCGGGCTTCTCATTGCGATGGCTTCTCTTGTTGCAGAGCACGGGCTCTAGGCGCGTGGGCTTCAGTAGTTGTGGCACGTGGGCTCAGTAGTTGTGGCTCGCGGGCTCTAGAGAACAGGCTCAGTAGTTGTGGCACACAGGCTTAGTTGCTCTGCGGCACGTGGGATCTTCCCGGACAAGGGCGCACAAACCCGTGTCCCCTGAATTGGCAGGCGGATTCTTAACCACTGCACTATCAGGAAAGTCCAAGACTCTGGATTTTAAATTCCCTCGGGACAATTATCAGTCTGGCATCAAGGATCTCCAACGACTGCCTCACCCTCCATCATGACCCTACCAGGCATCTGCAGTGCCCATCACCCTAGGCTTCTCATTTCTCCTCACCTCCAGGCCTTTCCCTGGCCACCCCCTGGATGGCCTCCCTCCTCGTTTCCACCAAGACCTCGATGAGAGCTGCCTGACCGGCTCAGTGTCCCCTCCACACCTCGCAGACCTTCCCTTTCCTAACTCCTGCAGTGCTCACATTCTGTCCCACTTAGCATTTGCTTACAGTCTCACATGTACTGTGCCTTAATAGCTTTCTGTTTTTAATATCCTTTTTCTGATTGGATTGTAAGCTCCTTAGAAGCTGCGACCATGTCTTGCACTTTGCTGACACTGCTTTTCCAATCCCGTCCTTACCGAACTCCAGTCTATTGCAGTGAAGAGTGGAGGGGACACCTAAAATAAAAGGATTCCTTTGAGCACCTGATCCACAAGGCACTTTGCTCACTTTGGGTGTGGAACTAGAGTTGGTCAACTAACCAGCTAATTTTTCTTAATCATTTGACCTCCCCCTACCCCAGAACAGTCACAGAGGTGGCATTCCACCCCACCCCTAACAGTCACCCCTTGCAGAGAATCAGTCTCTCCCTCCCCGGTCCCCATGCAAACAGGCAGAGCCAGGCTCAAAGGGAAGGGGCTGGATGCCTCCTCCTGGACGCAGTGTACACTCTCACAGGGACATATTCTGTCTTAGCAGCAGCTCAGTTAGCTCCCAAAGTCCCAGCCATGTCCTGCATCAAGGCCCCCAGATGGCATGCTCTCTGTGGAGCATGCGGTGATGGAGGACACATGAGCGCCACCAAATCACGTGTCCCTCTGTCTCGGCCCTTCTGTAAGATGTCTTGCTCTTAACAGCCATCCTGATGGTGAAAGAAAGCCTGGGCCACATCCAGCCTGTGACTGCTGGAGGCATGTTGGCCACAGGAGGTTGCTTTGCTTTCTTCTTTCTCATCAAGGCTTCCTTTCTTCCTCTCTCAGCCTGAGTTGGAAAGCTCTCGAAAGGTAGCAGATTGCAGGCACTGAAGGCTGGTATCTTCTGTTTATCCACAGAACGAGGACATCGGCCAATGCAAGAGCCCCTGTACTGTCCCTTCCATGTGCTCTTGGCTCCGGAGCACCCGAAGCAGCCCGCCTGGGCTGTCTAACGTTCCACCTCCCCCCATCCCCAGCCTCCCCCTCCTCCAGGCTGTTTCAGAGGGAGCTGAAGGTATGTTCTCTGTGGCGTTGGTTCTCAAATTGTAGGATCATGACCCATCGGTGGAACAAGGCAACTTACCAGGTCACAGCTAGCAACTGTTTTAATGAAATAGAATGGAATAGAACATCTCAGTGCATCACACATAGGAATGGTACTGCTTCATTAGATTACTGCTACACACACACACACACACACACACACACACACACACAATGATGTAAAATGCCCTTTTTCCTGTGGCTTACAATTTCAAAGGTTTGTAAGTCCTTGTTTCACAGGCTGGATGAGCCAAGTCTTGCCCTTGACCCTGGTTCTGGCACGGCGAACTTCTCAGGCAGCGTGGGATGCTTCCTCAAAGCTGACCAGGGGCTTCCCTGGTGGTGCAGTTGTTGAGAGTCCACCTGCCAATGCAGGGGACACGGGTTCATGCCCCGGTCCGGGAAGATCCCACATGCCGCGGAGCGACTGGGCCCGTGAGCCATGGCCGCTGAGCCTGCGCGTCCGGAGCCTGTGCTCCGCAACGGGAGAGGCCACAGCAGTGAGAGGCCCGCGTACCGCAAAAAAAAAAGAAAAGAAGCTGACCAGCCCTCTCTCCCTTCCCCATTTGGAAAAAAAAAAAAAAAAAACTGCTAAGAGTGAGAAACAGGAACAAGAATGTAGGAGACGAAGAAATGGTTAAGAAGTGATTGCTGCCCTCCAAGAGTATAAATTGGAAACAATGCTTAAATAAGGCCAGCAGACTGGAAGAAGATACTTGAAACATCTGATAATATGGTGGAGAGGAGTTCATTCCCACGACCAAAGAGACCCTCACAGTTCTGGTTTTACCAAAAGCAGCAAAGAAGTTTTGCTGTCTCAGGTGTGGCCCTCAGAACTAGGGATGTGCTGTCAATTTGCCTCCAAATGCCTACATTTACCTTAAGCTAGGTTTTTAGCCCTCCATGGCCCACCCTCTCTAAAGCCAAACTGGTGCACAAGACTCTCAAAAGATACCCCTTTTGGCCGAAGGGAGTCTTTCCTGTTCTAGTATCCATACTTCTATGCAATGTCTAGAAAAACTAGAATGGGGACCAGAAGACTAGACTTTACCCAGGGACTGACATATTTTGCTCCGTGACTTTGGGTGAGACCTTTCACCCCTCTGAGAGATAGCCCTTCAGCTACGATCATGGAATGCGGACAAAAGTGACTGGTAAATGGCTTTGTAACTTGGTGAACTTGGCCGAGGACAGACACATGTCCAGAAAGAATGAGGATAAGACAGACTCTCACAGGTCATTCCCATAAGATGGAAAGATCTTTCCTTTACCCAGCCCCAATCAAAGCCAATTCCCTGCTGTCTGGGACATTTATTCCCTGAAACAGTGAAATGCCTGCTTTCCGGTGAAACACAAAGGATTATGGAGCACAGCTGACTTGAACGCGAACTAACATTCACACATGAACTAACCACATTGGTCTTAGGGGTGGCTTTGCTGGGTAAGAGCTGGGTGAGAGCAATCCTGCCTGGGCAAGTGGAATGGGCACCTCCTGTCTGGCACCAGCCTGATCACACTTTGCCCAGAGATGTGATTCTGGCACAGAGACACTGAGGCACTAGGGCTTCATGTGCAGCAAACTTACAGTTACTCCACAAGCCCTTGTTTGTAAACAGAGGTCCCCTGCCTTTAAAATTAGGGCATCATAATTCAAAAAGAGTCATGTACCACAATGTTCATTGCAGCACTATTTACAATAGCCAGGACATGGAAGCAACCTAAATGTCCATCAACAGATGAATGGATAAAGAAGATGTGGCACATATATACAATGGAATATTACTCAGCCATAAAAAGAAACGAAATTGAGTTATTTGTTGTGAGGTGGATGGACCTAGAGTCTGTCATACAGAGTGAAGTATGTCAGAAAGAGAAAAAAATATACCGTATGCTAACACATATATATGGAATCCAAAAAGAAAAAAAAATGGTACTGATGAACCTAGGGGCAGGACAGGAATAAAGACGCAGAGGTAGAGAGTGGACTTCAGGACACGGGGAGGGGGAAGGGGAAGCTGGGACGAAGTGAGAGAGTGGCATGGACATATATACACTACCAAATGTAAAACAGATAGCTAGTGGGAAGCAGCTGCATAGCACAGGGAGTTCAGCTCGGTGCTTTGTGATCACCTAGAGGGGTGGGATAGGGAGGGTGGGAGGGAGACGCAAGAGGGAGGAGATATGGGGATATATGCATACATACGGCTGATTCACTTTGTTATAAAGCAGAAACTAACACACCATTGGAAAGCAATTATACTCCAATAAAGATGTAAAAAAAAAAGAAAAGGAGGCCAATAGATACATCTTTACTGCAACACTGTCTGCTGCCAGTTATCCTATCAGTCCTAAATCCGGAGATAGTCTTTCACGACTCTGACAAGTGGCTGGAGTCTAAAGCTGACCGCTTTCCCCTTCTGGACATTTTCCCCATGTTCTTCGTCCCAATTCACCTCAACTGGACCTGCACCCTGCTCCAGGACCCTTCCTCTCACTCTAAGCTTCCTGTAGCCCCAAATCTAACACCCTCTAAGAGGGGGTAGTGCCAGTGCTACCTTTTCATGGTGGATGGTAAGGAGTGACAAAGATGAACCTACAGGAGGAATGATCTGGTGGTGGAGAGTCCAGCACAGCGTGGCGGGTGGGACCATTTGGGATAGAGAGAATGACCTCAGTAGTTATTCTACCTGGTCCTTCCTGCTACTAAAGGCAAATTTGCTCATTTCCACCATCCATAATAATGCCCAGCCTAGTAAAAATGCTGTGTTACCATCTTACTGAATTTAAGCCTTCTTGAGTGGCTGGGGAGAGTGAGGTGGGAGAATCAGTTATAGTTGCTGATGACATGAGCAATCTATACAGTGGCAAAAGACACAGAAGTGATGATGGTCACCATCCCCGGGGAAATATATATTGATTTCCTCCATCTTCATCACCGAGGGTTCAGTTTGGAAAATGGCGTTAAAAGGGAGAAACTACATCTTCTCTTTATTCTCTAAAGGAGAAGCTAAAGATGACATTAAGAATAACTTGATACAGATATTTTACACCTTCCCTTGCTAAAGCAAATATCCTCCATGATGGATGTTGGAGGGAAAGGTCTCCCAATAGTCTCATTAAAACCCAAGTGATTATTGTAAGGTGAAGTCTCAGTGTAAAAGCAATGCCTGAATCCATAAAAACTTTGGATTTTGTACAGACACTATAATTATTCATTGGAAAGGGAGACTGTATTTTGCCTAAATCAGATTCAGAGAGTATTGACCCAACATCAATCTCTACACACATGAAGCGCTTTACAGATGTCCAGTAACTTTACTTTCATTTTTCAATTACCTTTTACACATTCTGGTGAGCCATGCAGGGCAGGTTTTAATCCCTCGACCTTATTGACAAGGAAAATGAAATGAATTGTTGGAGGCCCTCAGCAACCAATGCTTTAATTGGGGTCTCCTATCTCAAGCCCTCAGTTCTTCCCTCTGTGCCATGTGGTTTTTCAAATTTCTGAGGTCCCTTTGTTCACACAATTCATCTCGAAACTGGTAGTGACCAGAGTCGTTGATTATAGAAATGTGAGACGTAGAGGTTCTTACTGAATCAGGATACAGACTTGGGTATTATATGAACCAAGTGGTTCTCAAACTTAAGCGTGTATCAGAATCCCCTGGAGTCTTATTAAACCACATTTCTGGGCCTCACCCCCCAGAGTGTCGGATTCAGAAGATCCGGGGTGGAGCCAGAGAATTTGCATTTCCAGCAAGCTCCCACGTGATACTCATGCTTCCGGCCCAGGTCACACACCTGGACAACCACTGACCTAGGGATTTTCAACTGAAAGCACCTGAAGGACAGAGCTAAGTCTTCCCTCTCCCTCTGCATCTGTCTGTGGTCTGGTCCATCCATCTGGCCTCTGCACAGGTTTATCACAAGATTGTTGCCTCATCCCTTAGCCTCTCTATTTCTGAGGTTTTCCCAGGAAGGAGCCTGTATTATGAATGCCATGGGCCTCCTTCCCTGCCACATACTTTATATCTATCCTAGTGATGACATTTCCCCATTGTGGTCAGATTCCAACCTGATGGCTTATGATTATAAATTGCTGCCTTTCACTGTAGGTTCTGAGAAACATCAAAGACTTTAAGGCAGAAATGAGGAACACAAGCTTTAGCCACAGGACTAACTTGGCTAAGTAGCTCCAGGGGCTAAATACTATCCCATACCATAGTCCCCCAGCCTCCCCACATGATTCAAAACGCGCGTTAGTACGCTCAAGGCTCTGAGAAGTCCTGCAGTATGTAGACTGGTTTAACTTTAACGTAGATCTTTCCAATTTTACATGACTACAGCCTCCTTTTCTTTTCCTGATAACGCTTCCTATCATTCATGGAGTAAAAGCTTTCTGATAAATACTCATTAGGAAATACACCCATTAAGGGGTGAGCTGCAGATCTTATGGAGTTGACGGGATAATTCCTCAATTTCAAGTTTACTCCTCAACCATCCCTTCCCCAAAGGACACACATAGGGAGCCTGTCTTGTAAAACCCAAGGCATGGGGGTTAGGGGAGGAGGGGCAGAGCAGAACACCTGCTTCGTGTGGGCAGCTGGATCCCAAGAAGAAGGAGGGAGAAATTTCTCTCAAATTTACAAAGCAGATGGATCATCCCCCCTTACCTGGAGAAGAGTGAGTGAGGAGGCAGAAGGAGGCCAGGTGTGTTACACAAATGGAGCTTCTCTGGGCATAAAAGACAGCAAGGCGGGGAAGGAACAGCTCCTCTGGCCCCGCCACCAACAGAGCTGATCAAGAATCGAACAGACAGAGACTTGCCCACAAGGAGCCTTTAAGACTGTCAGGGAAGATTCATGCAGGAAGCAGTGCAAGATATCATAAAAGCACTGATGGTGTCAACCCCTACATGCAACCCAAGAAGAGAGTCGTCATACACAGGAAACGCTTTACACATGTGGAGGTGGCTGGTGCACCGCCCCCGCGGATGGGATCCTGAACGGGAAAGCGCCTAAGCTGCTTCTGCTGGCAAATGCGGGTGACTCCAGAGGATGGATCTGTGGAGTCCTCCTCGCACAAACAAATAAGATCCCAGGAAGCAAATTAACTCTCAGAGAATGACGTTTCCCTACCTGAATGCCTCACACGTGGTCATCAGCCGACATCTGTCATGCATTGTCTTCCTGCAATCCAGGATGAGGGAAGCGCTGAAACAATTCCTGCACCTGGGGAAGTGTGTTCCAGACACAGCCACCTTCTGTGATCCGAATAACCTCACGCCAAATTCTATTTTCCTGAGGGAGAAGGACAGAATTATGATATAGGAAGCCCTAAGATGGCCAGGAGTCAGGAGACGAGTAGCGTTTCCTCTGTGAAGGCAGGTCTCGTGCCCCTGATAGTAGGAGCTTCAGCCCAATATCCTTCTTGCTCCTACACAGAGATGCCTGGTTCCTCTCGTGTCCCTCTGGGGACTCTTCCATGCCTCCGTGCTCTCCAGCAAAGCAATAGTTCTTGAGCAGCAGTGAGGATGGGGTGCCTCAGCTGCTCAGCTGCTCATCCATTAATAGCCCTCCGCCATCTCTCCTTTCTACAGGCTTTGAAAGCATTCTCTAACGCCTTTGAATCCATAGGCCAAGGATGTGAAGAGACAGCGCGTTGAAAAAAGACTGGTTCGTGAATATATGGAAAAGTGTTCAACCTTCCTATGACTCAATAAAATGTCACCATTTTGCTTATCACATTAGCAATTAAACAGACATTAAATGCTTGGTGTGAGCCAGGGTGTGGTTTAAACTGACGAGCACCTTACTGGAAGACATTTCACAAAATCTTAGTAAAAGTGTTCACGTGTATGTACTGAATAACCTGGAAACATGTTCACAAGGTCTCTGGTTTTTAAGATGATTGTATTGGGTTGGCCAAAAAGTTCGTTCTGGATTTTCCATAAGATGTTATGGAAAACCCAGAATGAACCTTTTGGCCAACCCCAAATAAAATAGCATGTACAGAATAATCTTATCTGTGGGTGTGCAGGTATGTGTGTGTGTGGAAATGTATTTGGAAGGATAAGTTCCCAGCTTCTGGTTCTGATTTTCTTTGGCTCTATACTACCCTTGGGTCCTTCCCAGAGCCCCATAATTTAGAGGGTTTCACCCTGGCCCTTCTGCAATCTGCCCCTCTCCCTGAGGCAGAAACTCTGCAAGGCAAAAGGGATGAACCCACCTGAAGCTAGCTCATTCTCATTCTAGTACACGCTCTAAAACCCGAGACCCTGGAATTCCCATTTCCAGGGCTGCACAAGCTTCCTGAGTCCTTTTCCCTGAGTAGACTGTGTTACTGGTGATCACACCCCAGACGCAACGGGTGGCCAGGAGGGAGCTGTCTGCAGGGGTGCCGATGGTGCTTGCACCTGGGACTGCAGCATCCACACGTGCACCCCACGGCCCTCGTGGTGAAGGCTTGAGTCATGGCTGGGACGAGACAGGAGGTGGCCAGGAGCCTGGGGTCAGCTCTCCCCAGGCTACCACACTCTTACTCTGGACTTCAGAACTCTAAATTTGAACCTGTACTTTCAGATTGTTTCAAGCATAAGGATAGAAGATATGTAATAGTCTGTCAGCTGGGTTTATAACTTCTAAGTATTTAGACTTTCTCAACTTTCTAAATATGGTATGTGGACCTTCACTTATACACTTACCTCAGACCACAAGAATATTGGGGATGGACCTGTTTTGGATAGTAGAATTAAGGATATTTTAATTCTCTCACTCTCTCCCTTTCTCTCCTTCCTCCTCTCCTTCCTCTCTATCTCTCTATCATTTATTATCTCTCTCTCTGTTCTTTTTTTATTTTTTACTATATACTAACAAATTGATGTTCTTTGTTTTAGTAATTCCAAGTCTATGAATCTAATCTAAAAAAATTATTAGAAACGTTGACAAATATTTGTGCATCTAGAAATTTAAATAACCTAAATGCTAAACAATGGGGAAACAGCCAAATGAATTATGGTACACCATATGGATACTTTAAAATTATATTAATAAATCCATGTTATGCTGATGAAGAATTTTAGTGAAAAATGTTCAATACAACATTAATTGAAAAGCAAGTTACAAAATATATAGTATAAATATAATTTAACGTATAAATATACGAGATATGTATATGTAAAAGATAGAAAACCACCAGGATATTAACGATGCTTATGTTAAATGAAATCCTGGATGAGGATTTTTTTCTTTATATTTTGGGGGTTTTCCTACCATGATTAGGGGTTACTTTTATAATCAGGAAGAACTTGTTTAAAAGTCTAAACATGTCTGTCCCTGCGTCCAGGTTTGTGTTTCCATGAGGAAGCCATACCCTGGTGGCCTTTGACGTAATCTACAAATGAACCCTGCATCCTGTTGCCACCGTGGAATCCTGCTTTCCAAGTGCTATTTCCCTTTTGTGCCTTCTAAAGTTTGGATTCCTAGAGCAGCCCTGGGGCCTCAGCCTAATCACGAAGGTGCCTTTTACCTGGGCGGCCAGGAGGGTGGCCTCCCCGGGGAAGCAACACTTACAGGATGCTCTTACAAAAGCCGAGCAGACCCGCCTGCCTTCTCCCTGTGGGAACCTGGCCTCTATGAGCTGTTGAAGATCCCGCTTCATACCTCGCAGCTCCCCACACCACTGCCACCCCCTCCCTCCCCATACTCCACAATGCAGGTACTTTCATTATCTCTCACTTCCTGGGAAAAGTTCTGATCGATTACTTCACACAAACATTTACCCTCCTAAGCGTTTCATTTGTAACAGGGAGATGGCACGCTTAGCCTAGGGAAGGAATCTCCAAAGGCAGGATGTCCAACACATGACTTCTGAATGTAAAGACATTCGGGAACAGCAGTGGGAAGCAAGCTACCTGGTACCTGGAAACCAAATCATGTCAATCTCCTCCTTTCAGCGAAGGCCACTAAGACCTAGAGGATGCAGAACTGAGAAGACCTCCCCTGAGTATCAGAAAACGGAAACTGGAAGCCACACCAGCGGAGGCCAGACACCTCTTACTCAAACTAGAAATCAAGCACAAAGATTCAGATGAGAACTGCTGGGAACTCCCAGCCCTCAACCTGGACCTGACATTTCTAAATGTTGAGACCAGAGAAGAGAGCATCTCTTATTGTAATTGCTCTAACCATTATCAGTGTTCTAGAAACGCTTCCAAATAACAGACTAGCATCCTCTCATGATTTCCCCTGGTATGGGCTTCTTCCTACTCACTGCCCTCCACCTCACGCACAGAGCCTCACCTTAGGATGCTGGGCAAGGGCTTCATCAGCCCCTGCGTTTTCCGATTCTTGGCAGCCAGGCCAGGAGTCACGAGTCGGTCTGGAAGTTAGTTGTAAATGCTAGAATACAGACCACCAGTGACAGATATCTACCAGTAAAATTGTGTGACAGACATTCGGACCCCTAATTTCCGCCTCTTAAGAAAACAAAGGATTATACTAAATTTCCAAATCCTTTATTCCTCTATATCATTAAGCCTAAATATGGCTTGTATCCTATTTCCTTTTTTTCTAAAATCTGAGATCAATTTTCCAATTTGTAATAATATAGCCACGCTCTAAAACTTTTTCTGAAATTGTACTTATTTCCAGCCTGCCCGGTTTAGCCCCTCATTTGATGCTTGTTTCTTCTGAGTTAGTTTTGTCTTCCCAGTAAATTCCTGGAGGGGAGGGCTCAGAGGAGAACACGTCATTCTCCTCTGCGTGGCCACCTCAATGCTGAAAACATTGTTCAGGAAATAGGAAACCTAACTGGGCTGGCTGGATGGTCTCAGCATCACTTCCCAGGCAAAACCTAAGCTTAGCAAACAAGCCGGGCCTCGGGTGAATCCTGCTCTCAGATCCCTCATTTGTAAATGGAGATGACTGTTTAATGAGTTTTAAATGAGATTATACGCAAGTGTTTATTACAACGCCTAGCACGGAACAAGAGCTCGGTAACATCAGCTCTTATGTTTTATTGCCATCGTGAGAATTTCTTTTCTCTCCTTGAAGCACAGAGTTTAAAACCATAATCCCCACAAGGAGAAAAACAGTTGGTGTCAAATCCACCTCCGACAGTTTGGGAGTCTCTGGGAGGCGTCGCGCACAAACTCCGTACTTGGTACGGGGTATCGACCTCAGAGCTTCAACCGGGCTCCATCAGCCTAAGAAAAGCTTGGCTTGTTGCCTTGGAACTTATTGGCACAATAAGAGATAATGATTTCCCTGTACACACTCCCTCAGAGCAGTTATTGTTGAAGTATTTCCCTTATTCCTCCTTTACCGGAAAACAATACCTTATAGAAATCAGCTGAGGAAGACACTAATAGCAACTTCAAAGTGCAGCCTTCTCACTGCCCTGACTTGGCAAGGAAGCCTGTTTGGCGCAGTTCGCTTCAGACCCAGGAACAGAAAGTGACAAAAATGAGTCCCTGGGGACTGATGTGGGCACCAAACACCTGGCAGCTTTGGGGCCAGCAGGGCCAGCAAGAAGAAATCGGTTTCCTCAGTTGGCAGCCCCAGAAAGTCACAGCCACACTATGAAAATAAGGGGTTTTTTTTTCTCTCTTTTCCACTCACTCTTCTTGCCTTCCATGATATTTCTTCTCTGTCCCTTGGGAAATCTGTGTCTTTGTGGGGTCTGTCCTCTGCCCTTCTTTTGTGAGCATACCAAGGCAAAGATTCATTTAATTTTCAGAAACTGTGTCTGTCAATAAATTGCTTTTGCTCTATCTTAGAGGAGGCGCTGCCACCATCCTCCCTGAGCAGACATTCCTTATGTACGGGAAGCGTTTCTCATTATCTGTCTTGACCTCTTGTGCAATCTCCTTTTCATCCTCTCCTTGGGCTTTTCTTATCATGGTTTGCACTCCCTCACCCTCGTGCTGTAATCGGCAGCATCCTCCTTAGCACATGGCGTTGTACCCCTTGTATGTGTCCTCTGTTATAACCTTGATTAGTTCCCCTCATCGTCCACCAGGCCTTTTAAATTGGGAATGCTGTCCTTGCACTCACCAAACCCAGCACTTCAGCTAGTTTGCTTCTAAACCCTCCAAGCTTGCCTTGTAGAGAGATCAGGCATGAGAAATTGATGGGCTCTGTTCCTCCACTGCATGGGCATTTACTGAGCACCTCCTGCGTGCCAGCGTTCTTCTAGATAAACAAGACAGATATGCTCCCTGTCTTCGTGGGGCTTACAAGTGAACAAGAAAGAGACAAGTAAGCAGACGATGCTGGGCGATGAGCCCGAAGAGCCCAGACCATCACAACAAACTCACAGGGCTCTGGGGCTATTTGAAGACTCTGAGCGTCACACAGCACTACCCTCCATCTGCCGGATACAACATGAACTACTGGCTTGAGATAGTATCTATTTCCACGTTAGATCACACCGCTTTCCTTTCAAGGATAGAGCTAGAAAGCTGGTTTTTTCAGCATTTGCTGTGATAAAAGAGACACTTGTGTAAAAATCAAATGCAGCGCCTAATCTGATCCTAAAGTTTAAGAAGGTGGATACTGTCCAGCAGCTCTGTACATCCCATGAGTAGGTAACTGTGGTTACCTAAGAATGAATTTTAAGTACTATATTTCCTTCTATTTGTGAGAATTCTTTTTCAAAGGGTTACTAGGGCATTAAGGTATAATGACTTATACTGCATTGTTCAGACCTAACTACTTAATCAGGATAATTGCTAGGGATTTCCCTTGTCCTAAAGCTCATGAAAGCTGGGGCATCTCTGATCTAAGCTGAGACCTGAAGGATGAGGATTTGGTAGTTGGGCTGAGAGGAAAGAATGTTCCAAGCCAAGTAACATGATATCCAAGGCCCAGATATGAGGGACAACAGGGGCAGTAGAGGAAATGTAAATTGTCTAGTTTGTCCTGGATTCTTGCTCTCCGCCTGCCCGCCCCCGCCCCCGTCCAGAAGCCACCACTTCCACCCAGCCACTGGCGTCCCCATGCCCACTCACTCACACATTTGCATACCCCTCCCCTTCCCAAGTGCCTGCCCCACTCTCTCCCCTCCCTCCAAGGCCTGAGCTCACACCTGAGCAGGGAAAATCAAGACCTAAAGATGTGACAAGCGTACTGGAGCAGGGCCAGGCAGATGGTCGCCCAGGAGTGTCGGGTGGCAGACAAGAGTCGGGGTGTCGGCAGCCCACATGGCAGGTCTGGCAGCAGGTGACAGAGACCCGGCCAGGGAGAGACTCGATTTCAGAGACAGGAGTCCAGTCCCTGGAAGGAACTGAGGCCCCAAGCAGGAAACCAAGCAGGGACACAGTTCCCAGAAATGGGGCACCAGGTGGAGGTTCAATGACAAAGGACAAAGTTGGAGCCCAGTTATAAGAACAGGCAGCAGAGCTGAGAGTGACCAGCTGGGAGGAAGTGGTCTATTTATAATAGGAGAAAGTCAGAAACAACTTTAATGTCCAAAAGTAGGGGATTATTTTAAAAATTATGGTAAAACTACACTGTGGAATAAGGTGAGGGATAAAAAGACATGTTCTGTAAGACCGTGTGAAAATAGGGAACGTTTCTTAAATCGTGTACGCTACTAAGCTGGGGTGTTAAGTTGCCCTCTACCTTATAAATTAAAATGCCTATCTGGTGTATACAGTTAGACACAGCAGAGAGGAAAGAAGAAATTGAACAAGGGCTGGAAGAAGATAGAACCAAATATTATCTAAGTGGGCAGAGTGTAGCTGATTTTAATTTTTCTTTTTTCTATTTCTCTATATTTTCCAAATTTTCTGAAGTTAAAAAAAAAACCATCACCTTAGTTTCTTTAATAAAAATTAAAACAAAACCAAAAGCTACTTGGAGTCATAATCTTTCCCAGTGCAGACCAAAGCCATAGGAGAAATGGATCTCTCCAAATGGGTTGGTTCTCCATACAAATATGGAAAGCCAACAATTAGAAGGCAAGAGATGGGGCTACCGGATGTTTGATAAAACACCAAGGCCAGCTTGGAATTAGGAAGAACAAAAAATAAAAGACCAACAACCCAGTTACCCCCATTCCTGCTGCTACCTCTTTGTATGGTTCCCTTTCCTTTACCTCTACTCATGGCCAGGTATTTTGTCTCTCCCCAGTTGTAACCTGCAGCTCAAACTACCTCTGAAGCCCTGAACGTCTGATGAGGGGAAATCAGTTGCAGTGGTAGCATCAGGCAGGACAGCACTGTCTGGGCTAGTGACAGAACACAGGGTCTGGGCCAGCAGTCCTGGGTCTGAACCTTGACAATGTCCAAAACCAATGGTGTGACTTTGGATAAACCATTTCGGAGCCTATTTCTTCACCATAAAGTAGGGAGAAATAATAATATTGGCTCTACTGGATTACCGTGAGGCTTAAATGAGATAAATCTTCCTGGCAGTGCTTTGTCAACTACAAAGTGCCAGGCACGTATCAAATTTACATTAATAACTGCTAGTTGGAGGGTCTACTAACACAACAAGATACATTTCTGGAGCATAGCAGAGATCTCACAAAGTCCATTAAACACATCATCTCTATTCACTGCAGTTATGTCTCTGTACTTGCTTCTTTGTCTCATAGAGACAGACCACATGGCTCTGATTTCCATGGGGAAAATGCAAATGAGTGCCTCTTCTGTCTCCATTAGGGAAATTCCACAGAATAAAGTCCCAAGACTATGAAGCTATAAGAGAGCTAGAGAAAAACTAATGACAAAAGCCCTTGGTCATGTTGGCTTGGCATCCAATATTTCTAGCTAAGACATCAATACGTCTCTGCTTTCCAATGATCCTAATCTTGATCAGAGCCTCAGGTCATGACCTGGGAAATACAAAGCCTCAGAAGATTAAATGAAAAGATCAAGTCTAAGATGACCTCTTCTTTCAGAGTTCCTAAGAAGCCTCAAAGGAGGCCATCAAATATTCTCTCATTGAGTTCAGAGATTTTAAGTTGAAAGGTGAATGAATTAATAGACAAATGAATAAATGATGAGCAAATGAAGACAGGAAGTTTTATTTGGAGGAATGAGAATTATTCTCTAGTCCCTTAGGAACAAAAGAAGAAGAAGAAGAAGAAAGGATATGGCCATTTTAACTACCAAAGAACCATAAAAAGTGGACAGAATCCAATATGGGGGCTTGGAGTTCTGAGAATACTTTCAGAGAAAACCATTAAGTTCTGAGAAACTATTAAGCTTCCCAGCCAAGGAACTCCACCCTCAGAGAGCCACATGAGGTTCAGAATAAGGCTGTCACTAACCCAACAGACCAGAGTCTCTGCTCCATCCTCCCTCCGGCCTTTGCTTCCCGGAAGACACCCAACACCAGCCACTTCCCTCAAACTGCAACCTGCCAGATTTTGACTCTCTCCTAAGCCACCTCCCACCCAACCTCTTTCTGTTCCCACTTCTACTACACACTCAGTCACTGCCTGACCCAGGGCGCCCCACGCTTGCCTGCTCAGAGCTCAGCCCTGAAGCCCCAGCCCCAGGCCACGCATGGGAGCAGCGTGAGCTCAACAGCTCCTGCATCTGGATGGAAGAGAGCTTCCTTCTCAAACCTGACTCCTAAGCTCTGAGAAGTCAGGGCCCTGGGATCTGTGGCCGCCTTCTTAGTTCTTGACTATCTGAGACCTTTACATGTGTCTTAAGGACTTTCTAAATAAACATACTCAACTCCAATAGAAATATGAACCACCGCCTTGAACTTAATTCACGTCGACTGAATCAGAGTTTTGTTCTGGAAAAAGCAAATCCACTCATTTTGTGGAATTTTCCACGTGTTTCTGAAAACCCTGAATCTGGCCCCATGCCAGGGTGCAAGGGCTCAGGAGGCAACCATCTTCTCTCGCTGCTTCTTCGTTCTTGCCTCGCAGCTTCCTTCCATCTTGTAAAGCGCTGCTTCACCCGGAGTGCTTCACAGGCAAGGCACGCTGCCACATCCTCCCTCCCAGCCTGGGAGGCCATGAATCTTTCCCTGGTTTCCCACAGAACCAGCCAACAGGTGGCGCCATATAATGTCCTACCCCTTATTCATTTATTTATTCATTCATTCACTTAACAAACATTACTGAGTAACTAGTACGTACCAGCCATTATACTTAAGACGATCTCATCAAGGAAAATGGTCTTATCAAAAATATACATACTATGGTTTATTTTAAAAGTATAGGAAATTCCAGTCAAAATTCTGGTGGGTGTCTTACTAGTGGGGAATAGTAGGGAATGAATAGGGGAACGTTCTCGCTTTGCCACCTCCTAAAACAGGCACCTCTCTCATCACTTTGGGCTTTATAAGGAAGAAAGGAAAGGCAAAGAGGAGACACAAGGGTCCAAAGAACTGAGTTAGAAAGGATTCAAGTGCACTCTACCATAGGCCTGAGTAGAAAAACAAGTTATTTTCCCAGAAAAGAATCACCAAAATGATAACGATACTTTATGCCCCTATGTCTGTTTAAAAAGTGATTTTCAACTTAGACAAAAGGGGTAGAGAGGGACCTGCTGGATGCTTCTGCGGTGTGTGGACTGTCCTGAGCTTTCTGCCCCAAATGGAAAGAAGCTTCTGAGACGCAGCTGAGCATCCTTCTTCTACACAGCTATGATGTCGAGCCAGTTCAGGGTTTCCCCAGACCCCGCTGTGGAGAGGAGGAATGGGGGAGAAGAAAAAGAGAATGCTGATCTGTTTCGTGAGTCACAACTGCTTTCTCTACCATGTGCTTCAAGTCCACATATGAGTCAAGAAACTCCACAACTGGCACAAATGACAGATTTGAGGGAAAAAAGTAATCATGCAAAACCGCCAACTAGAACAGATTTTCCTGTGATTGAAGATGGCAATAATAGGACAAAAGACAGATTTTTTGCCTTCAAGAAACTCTCTCTTCATCGCAGCCAAGGCAACACAAAATTCAAGGCAAACATTCCAGTATTTTCCCCCCACTGTTTGGAAATATGGAAAAAGAAAATCTTGCCATAATTTTTTTTTCCCCTAGTTCTACCAGAAGTGACACTTTTTTTTTCTCCAGCGTTAACAAATGACAGAGTATGATTCTTCTGGTGCTTGGAACGGAGGACAGACCCAGCAAAGAAAAGAGTCTGGATGGGAGACAGTCTGCAGGAAATTGTAAACCTGCTAAGAAAACAGAGGCCCCCTCAACAGGCTGTCTTTACAACATTAGTCTTTTTGAATATGATGAAAATATTATCTGCCTTATTGATCACCAGCTCCCTAAATAGAACAGAGTTGTTTATAACAAATGCAACCAGCTATCATAAATGTGCAAAACAATAACACGCCACCCTCATATCCTGGCTCTGTATCCACTGCCAAACACCAAGCAGGGCAGATGAAACGCCCTGCATTTTGTTCATATGGAATCTGGGGAATCGTAAGAATCTAAAAATGTCACAAGATTCTAAATGTAAGATGCAGTCTGTTTTGAAGGATCGAAACACAGAGTCCCCAAATTAGCTTTTTTTCCAGTAGAGTTCTGAATTTTTTTCTAACCTTTTGGTTTCCCTAACTGTAGATTGCTAAAAGTGAATGGGACCCTAGAGATCATTTAATCCAATCCACTCATGTGGAAAACTGAGGCCCCAAAGAAAGGATGTGTCTTTTCCAAGGTCACATAGATAGCCAGTTACAGAGCTGGGAATAGAATTCAGATCTAACTCTAGATGACTCAGTGCCCTGGTTAGGTGAGTTAAAAGCCAGTTCAATTTTGGGGTGGCTTTGCACAGCAAGAATTCTATTTGTGAATATGAGATTGTGCATCCTTTAAGCCAGCTGGTAACGTACATGTTACGACTTCCTTAGCTCTTTCTCCCACCTCCCCATCCATGTCTAGGGAATACAGAAGATGGGTCATAATGATATCCATAGCTCTGAAGGACAAAGGTACACTTCCTCATAGATATTCTCCTGGCACAGGTAAGATTGTGTTTCTAGAAGTTTTTTCTTTGTTTGTTTTCATGCATCTTGGGACAAGCTATCTTTCCGTGTCACTTTTTTTTTTTTAAACAACCTTGAGTTTGAAAAGTGACTTCTTAAAGCCTATCTTCCTTTAGAATTGGGCTTATAATCATCACATTATCAGCTCATCTATGTACTTAGCAGGGCAGGCATTCAGTGTCTCTTTAAATGCTCCCTGGGTTCACCTGTCCCTGGTCCCAACCCTGTCCTTTAGTTTTCACATTGTTTATTTCCTACATTGTTCTATATGTATATTTCCTAATTAACAACAAAGTAATTGGGTCTTTCCATTGAAGTAGCTCTGGCTTCTCTCTGCAAGGAGCAGGTTCAGGTGAAACAGACCAGTGAGCTTCAAAAGTGTATAGAGGCGCTTCCCTGGTGGCGCGGTGGTTGAGAGTCCGCCTGCCGATGCTGGGGGACACGGATTCGTGTCCCGGTCTGGGAGGATCCCACATGCCGTGGAGTGGCTGGGCCCGTGAGCCATGGCTGCTGAGCCTGCGCGTCCGGAGCCTGTGCTCCGCAATGGGAGAGGCCACAACAGTGAGAGGCCTGCGTACCGCAAAAAAAAAAAAAAGCGTATAGAAGTCAGAGCTGTCTCGGTCACCCAGCGCTGGTCCCAAACTGCCACTGACCCTCTGAGTGATGACTCATGCAGCCTCTCTGTTCTTCAGTTTCTTCTTCCTGTCTCATCTGAAATGGGCTGTGCAGCTAAACTAGGCATGTATTTACCCTTCTCTTCTCAAATCCCCTCCTCGTGGTTTCTACAACATTCTCCTCTGAGTCCTCCTGCCTGGTCTGTCTCCATCTTCTTCTTTGAACCTTCTTCCTCTTGATGCGCTGAAAGATTTCTTCTCCCAGCTGTGACCTTGGCCCTGCTTCTCTCACTCCTATGCTGGCTGATGAGACCCAAACCCGACTCACACCTGAGCACTAACCTGCATCTCTTCATGTCTTTGGAAGGTTATCACTTGGATATTCAAATATCAGTTTCACATTTTCTTTTTTTGTGTGTCTCTGAATATATCAAATTCATTTTTTAAGGAAATTCTTTGTTGAGATATAGCTCACTGAATTTTTTTCTTTTTTTTCCCACTGTTTTTCAAATTGAAATATAGTTGATTTACAATGCTGTGTTAGTTTCAGGTATACAGCAAAGTGATTCAGTTATACATATATATATACGCTTATTCAGATTCTTTTCCATCATAGGTTATTACAATATATTGAGTATAGTTCCTTATGCTATACAGTAGGTCCTTGTTGTTTATCTGTTTTACATATAGTAGTGTGTATATGTTAATCCCAAACTCCCAATTTATCCCTCCCCATCCTGCATTTTCTTAACTAGAAGAAAACACAGGTGAATGTTTCTTCCCCAACTGGACCTCATTTATAAGGCTGGTGGAGAAAGCCCTTCAGAGACAGGAGGATGACCACCTCTTGTTGGACTACTGGAGCCCAGGAGCGTGTGTGGCCATGGAGCCACCAGGCAGGAAGGGCCCTCCCACGCTGACTCCCATCAGCCCACGGATAGCGCCCCCAGAGCTGTCGCCCAGAGCATGACGGAGGAGCGACAGAAAGCTCGTTACTCCTTTTCACTAAGTTGCCCTAAGCCTCTCTATTCCCTCCTCATCACTCACCTGAATTTTCCAGGCTTTCCAGTTTACTCTGCAGTGTCGTTGTCTTCATCCTTTGGATCGAGCCAGCCTTTGCCAATTCCTACCATTTCCATAACTCAGACAGTCTTAAGCTATCTGGCATTTATAATTAATTTACCTCCTACAATTATTTTTCCATGTCTTTTTCTCTCTACACTTCTTTCTTTCCAGTATTTAAAATACAACAAAATAAAACAAGAAAGAAAAAAACTTGCATCTAACACAATCTGGGGGGAACTGGGCGTTTTACCATGTCATTCAGGAATCTCTATAAAACGTGGTAGCTCCCATAGGCTACAGCACACACAGTTTCAGATGTTATTTTATTTTATTTTTATTGAAGCATAGTTGATTTATAATATCGCGTTAGTTTCAGGTGTAAGCGAAGTGATTCGGTTATGCATATATATGTATATATCTATATTCTTTTTTCCATTCTTGTCCATTATAGTTTATTACAAGATATTGAATATAGTTCCCTGTGCTATACAGTAAATTCTTGTTGCTTATCTATTTTATATGTGGTAGTATGCATCTGTTAATCCCACACCCTCAGCTTATCCCATCCCCTCCCTCCGGTTTCAGATGTTATTAGGTTAAAAATCTATGAAATTACCATTTGGGCAGATCAAAAGTGGTTGAATATTGAGACTGTCCCATGGTTCAATGTCATATTATAAGCACTCTGTTCAAATTTGGCTTCACTGTGACTCCTAAAGTAAAGGATTTGTGCATGTCCAGCAAAAAGTCAGCAGAACTGTTACATGGTGTTCTGAGCAAGGGTCTGGCAGGATAAAGCCATCGGCTTCTCAAAGCAGCTGAAGAAAGTGTCAGGGGACTGATGGTCTGTGTCCCGGCCATTCGTGGTCAGGAAAAGGACACCTGTGTGCCTGTCTGCTCCTTTCTCCCGCCTGCCCTTTGCAGAGGAAATGCAGCTGGAATGTCCTCTCACCACAACAATGAGGAGAAGTGGACAAGAGGCTGTTTCATCACCTTTTCCTCTGCCCCGATGCCCCGCTGGGGACTGGAGAGCAAGCGTCCACTGTGTTTTGGAGGCTGCAAGAGGAAGTCACTGTCGTTAACCCAACTTGGGTCATTCCTTCCGGGGTACAATGGTTGGAGGTGGAAACTTTAGCAGGAAAGCCAAAAGAGTTCTTTGACCCACGTGCTTGTGTCTGGGTCTATGGGTGAGGTCGCAGGCATCCATTTGTGTCACCGTTTATGATACAGATCACGGTGGAGTTTTACCCTGAAAGTAAAGACGAAAAAGAGGAAGAGTCTGGGAGCTGGTGTTGGTGGTGTCATCACAGCCCCAGAATGGAGTCCAGTTTTGTTTTCATAAACAGGAAATTTCTCTCTTCACAGCTTAAGATGGGATATAAAGAAGTATTGTTCTGGAATGACTCTCTTCCTTCTTCTAGCTGATGTTTCTAATGGATTACCCCACCCCCCGCAGAGGCCAAGAGGGCCAAGATTTTTTTCAACAAAACCAGCCCCGGGCCACTTCTCCAAGCAGAATGGGCTTCACTTTGACATATTCTCTGCCCTTGCTCACTTCTATGCCAGCAGTTCTCTGCCTTCCAGCAACTTATCCCTGGTCCTGCCTGGTCCTTCCTACCAGGAGTAATGCATCCCATTGGGTCATCCGTGCCAAGGTCCTTAATGGGTCTGCATGTTGCATTGAGGATTAAATGTACATGTATCTGTATAAGGAGAGTACTTAGAACCACACTATATAAATAAGCATTCTATAAAAGTTAACCAATAGGACTGCAGGAGGTGATGATGAATGGAGCATTACTGTTATGAAGACTGGGGTGGTATAAGCAATCACTACTTGAGGACTTTGATTAAAAGTAAACTCTGAATTACTGGATGAGAAATTACAGGATCTCTTCACCTTGGCTCTCTAAAGCAGCGCTGTCAAATAGAAATGTTAAATTTTCTAGTAGTCACATTTTTTGAAGTAAAAAATAAAAAGATGAAATTAATGTTAATAACATATTTTATTTTATCCATGAATCAAAAATATTCTCATTTTGACATGTAATCAAGGTAAAGTTTTTAATGAGATGTTTTACTTTTTTGAATGCCTTGTCTTAGAAATCTGCTGTATAGTCTACACGTACAGCACACCTCAGTTTGGATGCTAGGTTTTCAATGATTAAAGTCAAATATAATCCTACCAAAGCACTGAAGCTTTGTTTAATGGGGAAAAAAAATGGTCCTCATTGCTTCATGTTTTAAATTTGAATTTAAATTAATTAAATTTCAAATTCAGTTCCTTAGTTTCACTGGCTACATATCAAGTGCTCAGTAGACATGGGTGCCTAGTGGCCAGCGTATTGGACTGGGTAGGTCTGAACTGCCCACCAACTTCCTCCGATGCCCTCCTACCTCCCGCATGGCCCGTGCACACCCTGGCCCCCGCCTTGCTCTCCTCACTCCCCTGCACTACTTCCTGCCTATGCTGGGCCTCTGCTCACACATTTCCCTTTACTGGGAATGCCTTCCCCTCCTCTAATGCATGGTCTCCTTCAATTGCAAAATCACCTCCATCATGAAGCCTTTCCCAGCAGCTTCCTCTTAGAACTTATCAGCATTCCCTCCAACCTGGTGTGCTCAGGGCTCTGTTATATGCAATATGAACGTGTTTGCATCTATTTGCTAAGCGTGTATGTGTGTGTGTGCGTGCACACACGTGCATGCGAGTATTCTATGTTCCCAACTTGACTGTAAACCCTTCAGGAGAGCATCCCTGGCATTACAAACCATTTTCCTCTCACCTGGGCTATCGCAGTAGCCTCCTAGCTGGTCTCCCTACTTCCTCCCCTGGCCCCCTTGAAAATCCACCCTCCACACAGCAGCCAGAGTGACCCTGTTGGAAACACAAATGATCATATATCTCCCCAGCTAAAAGCCTTCTGGTGACTTGCCGCTTTTCTTAAAATGAAGTGCACATTTCTCAGCCTGGCCTCTACAGCTTTACTGGCGGGGGGGGGGGGGGGGGCGGGGCAGGGGCAGCCATCCTCTGTGGCTTCATTGCCTCCCCCATCACAGTGCCCAGGTGCCCAGCCACACTGGACTTCCTTCTGCTGCTTGAGTACCTCGAGTTCATGTCCACCTCAGGGCCAGTACCCTTGTTGGACCCTCTGTCTTTCATGCTCACCCAAGCCCCAGATTGTGCTCAGTTGGTTTCATCTTGTCATATGTGAGGTCTTACCTGACATCCCATTAGTCTCCACTCCCACTTCGAAGCCCCAGGCTTACACTCTTTCACAGCTCTCTGTTTGATTTTCTTACAACTTACAACTTTGTTGATCTTACAACTTTGTTGATCTTCTCTTACAACTATTTGAAATCATTGTTCATTAATTGACTGGCTTGTTTAATGTCTGCCTCTCCACTAGAATGTAAGCAGGGAGCTCACCCCTTCTGTTCACTACTGTACCTTAGGGCCCAGAGGCTCAGCAAAATGGAAGTCTTCAATTAATATTTCAAATTAATGAATGAATATAAAATCCCATGTAACTCCTACAGCTGGTAAAACCCAATGATATATTGAGGGCTAAATCAATATCACAATTCACAAAGCAGATAAAACAGTGGTTGCAAACTCAGGTCCTTACAGAGACTTGGCAATAGTACATGAGTAAGGCACAGTAGGGAGGGGTGGGGACTGTGGCCAACAGGAGAGTGCTGTTTCCATTTAGAAGAGGCAAAATCATTCAGCTCCAATCATTAATGTCTCATCAGAATACAGGCCTAGTGTGACCTGAACCTTTGATTTTTCAAGAAAAGCTAAACATTCAACTTTTTAAATAAAATGTTTTAATTATTCAAATTATATAGACAAAATAAAATAAGTCTGCTGGATTTATTTAGCCTACCAGTTTGCAACTCTGAATTCTAATGCCTTTGGTTTAATTTGGTTTAATTATGGGCACCTGAGACCCATAATTTCTCTTTTCTTTTCTTTTTCACATTCCCCTTCTAGTGCTTCCTTCAACTCAGTAACTCAGAAGTCATTGGGTTTTTGAGTTCCAAATCCAATGACCCTTGATTTCAATCCTCATCTTCTTTGATCATGTTAGACCTTGGCCTCAGTCGTGTAGTGGCTGCTGAAAGGCACCACCAAGATCCCCCTTCAGGAATGAAGGTTTATACCCCTAAACTGCTGGGAGCATTGCCTGCAGACAACGCTTAGCTCTCAGCCTCCTTTGGGTATTATCTAAGTTGAAGAGAACTGCCTTGCCCAAGGCCATGCCCCCTTCTTGGTGGGCGGCCCACATCTACTGACAGTTTGCCACAAAGGTATAGAGTCCTGTCTCTCTTGCCCAAACTCAAGACATGTCTGAAGGGGAACACCCATTTTGGAGCTCCCCACAGGGTCTGCTGAGGCCTCGGTTGTAAGGCCAACACAGCCCAACTTCTCCCTCTACCTAACCCTGTTTCATTAACCTCCCTTTCATAAATATTAGCACCCCCTAATCAATTTTTACACATGATCTTCATGTGAGTCTGCTCCTTGCGGACCCCAAGTATGACTGTTGGTATAAGAAGTGAAAATGTGGACTAGATCTCTTACCACCTGGCTGGCAACAAGGACCCCTTCCCTGGTGTTGGGCCAAGCACAGACAGCCCCTGGCACGAGGTTGCAGGGCCACTGTCAGAGATTTCCTACCTGATGCAATAGGATGATGTGCTTGTAGAGGGAGATGCACTAGCTGGGGTTATGAATCAGGTATTTGAGAAACTAATTATGGGAACAGTATAATTTGGTGGCTCTTGGGAAGTTCAGTTGAGGCGTTGAAGAAAGATAGTAAAAGTTGGATTGTAAGAATGGGCACTTTGGGCTTTGTGTGTGCAAGAATGAGCAGTCAAGAAGAGGAGTCACCATCTTGGCAAGGGGAATAGACCCTGACCTGCAAGAGGAGGTAGGGCTGTTGTTACAGAATGGGGACGGAGAAGAATATGCTTAGGCCCCCATGACGCATTTGAGCATGTCTTGGTTCTTTCTTGCCCAGTTTTGACAGTAAATGGACAAATACAGCAACACTCATCTGAGAAAGACATGATGTCCAGTGGCTCAGGTTCTCAGAGACAAGGCGTCAGCTAAGCCAACAAGACCAGCAGAAGCGCTAGATGATGGTGAAGGGAATCTAGGCTCGACGGAGCAGGGGAAAGGTGGGGTATCAGCTATAGCCCTGAAACCAGCTGCAGTGACTGGGGTTACAATTTATCTCATTACTGTCCTCTTCCAAATTTTCCTCAGGAAGAGATGAAATTCCCATTGATTCCTGAAGGAGCTGCTCCAAGAACATATATGCAGTGATTCCAAGGGGCACAGGGTGGACTGTAGTGGACACTGTAATGCGCTGCCCAGACCTCCCTTCAGGAAGGGACTGGCCACCACCCACACCATCCAGCTGCCAGCAGACTGTCTCAGGATGCCAGTCACCTCTGGGTATGGCCTCAGCTGCGGAGAGCCACCTCACTCAGGGTCACATCCCTTCCCAGAGCAGCCCACTTCCTGTAACTCATCAGCACAGGGGTATAAAGGCTCAGTCTCCTCACTCCAACTCAGGACATCCCTGAAGGGTCATCCCAGCTCAGAGCTCCCATATGTCATCAGAAGCCTCAGCTGAGGTCACATCACAGCTCAGTGCCTCTCTCTGTCCAATTCTGCTTCTTTCTCTTCTCTTCTACTGGTGGGTTAATTCCAAAATCCTCCTGGATGTTAATCTTCTTAGGATCTACTTCTCCAAAGATTCAGCCACTGACATGCTGACTTTTCCTTCTTGAAGTCCCCCTTAATTCTCAAATGCTGTATTCCTGCTACCTCTCTGATGGCCTCTACCTCCATCTCTGGACACCCCTCTTCTTCCTCCCAGTCCTTAAGGGTAAAGGTAGTTTATCTTAGTCACTGCTCTTTGAAAGAGAGGATTTTCTGATAACAGGATGCTACCTACTAGCAGAAGATCTACACCCACACCTACATAAATGGATTGCTGTGGGATCTTTACCTCTCCTATTTTTCACATTTCCTAAAAGTAAAGCATCAATTTCTCTTGTTTGGCCCCAGGAAATATAACAGAAGGTGATATGTATGGCAAATGGTCTTCCCCAGAGAGTACTAGAAGTTTCTCTAATCCTTTATAAAGATTTACATTTTGCAATGTTATACCCTCTCCCTCATTGCTGGTCTACACACACACACACACACACACACACACACTCTCACTCACTCACTCTACTCATCACAAAGATAAGGCAAAAACACATACCCACAGACTATATGTGAATTCCATCTCACTGCCCATCTTTTAGTCCATTGCCTGATAACCCCCAGCCTCTGGGCAGCAAGGCCAATTCCCTTTTCTGGTTCACATTAATTCTTTGACTCCCATATGACCAACAGAATCTTATGAGACTAACAGGTGGTTTAACATAATGGAAAACACAATGATCTGAGAGCAAAGAGACCCAGGTTTTAGGCACGGTTTGCTGCTTACTAGCTATCTAGCCAATCAAAATCTCGATCGCTTTACCTTAGACCCATTTCATTCATTCATTCTTTTATTTATGAAACACTCTAATGCCTGCAGAGGCCAAAGCATCAGGAGAGCTATTTCTCTCGCAGAGTTATCAGCAGGCATGAATGATGGCAGCTCACCGTCTACCTCATGAAAACCCTTCGTCTTCTTGAAGACATCTTGCCTGGCATCTTGCGCGCCACCTCTGCGCCTCTTGCCCCATTCCATCTTTAGCCTTTCATACCTTCCCAGTGTTTAGGAAGATCAAGGAGAGGCCACAGCAAGCTGGATCCCACCCTTGATATTTAGAGCAGGAACCGCACCCCCCACCCTCTTGTGGAGTATTGACTTATTTCCCTTTGGGTCTCTAGCACTCAGCACAGATCTGACACACAATAAATAGCTGCTATAAATAAAACAGCCCAGTTCCTCACACAACTTCCATGCCTGCTTGGGGCTTTGTCAATCCCTGGGCAGGTCCCAGAAAACATAAAGGCAGAAGGAGATCCTAACATCAAACACCGCAGGCGATGGGAGAAAGGTGCAGGACACGTGAGTTATCACCAAGGGTTTCCAGGGATACAGAGAAACTGGCTTGGAAGTGAGTCACCCCCGAAGGGTTTGGAGAATTAGGGCACACGTCCAGGCTGATGGGAACAAGGGGAGTTGGCACGCACCTTCCACCCTCTGAAAGTGTGGGAACATCGACTGGGTCAATAAGGGCAGTGTGGGAATCCCCCTGGGAGCTGAGGAGTGGCCATGTGACCTCTCAAGGCCATCACCAGGACGCTCACTACCTGTCTCTCAGCACCCAAGTCCCTGGCATCTGTATCACCTACTTCCTGGTTTTGAGGCCCAAGGAGGTGGGAGGGGAAGAAGAGCCACAAAGCCAAAGGATTGAGTGCCCGGAGCCTTAGAAGGATGGTGGCCTTCCCCTCACCTGTCTCACTCTTTTGAGTCTCTTCCTTCACTTTGCTAATAATGTAAAGTATCAGCTAAAAATTGCAAAGCATGCATTTCATTTGAGTTTTATTGCCCTAACAGACAGCATTAGATTACAAAAGAGGACATTTTTCTTCTCAGTTTTAGCTTATTCTGATGATTTATGATTAGATACAGCAAGAGTTCATAAACTTCCCTGACCTGCTGACAGTTTTTACAGGCTCCCAGATTTATTTCCATCTCAAACTTAACAGCTTTCATGTGACTGATATTCCCAGCGTCGCAGCATGGCCGAGCCAGGGGCTGGGAGAGCGCCTCTAATCTCCATGTTACTAATTTAAATGAAGTCTTGGTCTGTTGTTTAAAAAAGACATCAGTCATCCTGGGGAGGTTTACAGATCCTCTTGTAATGTAATGTCAGCCCCTTCTGAGATATGAGGTTTATAAAGCCTCGATGTTGAGTGTTGGCAGACACGCCAAGGTCACTGTGTATGGCGAAGGGGAGGGGCGGGGAATGCACTTCAGAGCAGAGCAAAGAATTCCAAAGAAAGAGTGTTCTCCTGGAGAGACGGGGGTGTGACTGTCAAGAAAGGAACCTGAGGCTGGTGTCTGGGGGGGACCGGAGAGAGGAAGGCAGAGTCGAGTTCTAAGGGCGGGACCCGTTGCTCTCAATTCAGCACGTCTCAACTCCCTCTGAGGCTGAGAAGCCCTGAGAAAACGCAGCCCCTGGCCCCTACCCTGAAGATCATCCTGGGCGCCCGCTCTTTGTTGGCAAGGGACCCGCTGCACGGGGCACGTTGAGCTGTGCCCCCAAGTCTGGGTAGAGAGACCCTGAAAAGTCTGCTCCTCTCTACCTGCAGACAGCCTCCTGGGCTTGGGAAATCTCAAAAAGGAAGGCATGTTTGCCCGGCTCTGGGAGGCCCCCCAGAGGCGACGAGGAGGAGAAGGACAGGACCCCATCATCAGAGCGAGGCGGAGCTGGGAGAAGACAGATTCCTTGCGCCAGCCTGGGCTGTTCTCACACATTCACACGCCCGGGTGTCTGAAGGTCACTTCCAATCAGACTTTCACTGGGCAGGAGTTGCCTTTGTGTTATTTGGAGATCAGATAAGAAGTGACAAGTAGCAATAAGCTCTGGCTCACTAGGGAGATGGCTGAGGCCCACAGGGCTGAGGGCTTGGGGCATGGGGGGGCACTTCTCATTCCCCTGGGACAAGAGGGAGGTGTGGAATGAACGCTTTGCCCGTGTACTCTCCTGTTAGAAGGGGAGAAAGGCCAGCCTTGTGTACCTCTGAAGGCCCAGGTTCTCCAGAGGGAGAGTCTGAATGATGAGGATTCACCATTTGCAACCCTGGACCAGCAGAGGCAGGTGACATTGCTGTTCCTACTGACATGTACCCAGTGCTAAGCATACGCCAGGCTCTGGGTAGGATCTCAGTCAACCTTCACAGCCATTGACAATTGAGAAAGGTGAATGAAGTGGATGTTATTATTGCCATTTTACAGATGCGATAACTGAGGCTTAGGATACTACAGAACTAGCCCAAGACCACACACCTAGTAACTGGTGGAGTTGAAGTTCCAATTCTAAGGTCCAGTTTCTCACCCACTGCATCCTAACACCAGCTAAGAAGACTACAGATAATAATAGTAATAATAATAAAAAAATACCAAGTTCCTCTTTGTCTATAATCCCCTGGAACCCAGACAGTTGACCATTTCCTCTTGCCCTGGAGGGAGACTGAGAAACAATGGTTTATTTCAGTGTTTCTCAAAGTGAGGTCCAGTGCCCACCACCATCATGGGCTGTAACTGGGCTGCCAATCAAAGGCAGTTTCCTGATGGGAGCCCTTCCAAGCTCTGCATATCAACACGTGCCCTGGGAGATTCATACTCACTGAACATTTGAGAACCGCTCATCTTTTCAAAGCATGTGGTTGGTGTCCTGGAGCACTTTAGCAGCAAGGGAGATGACACCGTTGCCCAACAATTCCCGACTTCTCTCCTCAAAATGCAGGCTTTCTATTTGCTTGACATGAATTCCTAGAGCAGAATGTTAGAAAATATAAGCATAAACATACGTTTCAAAGGCACTTCAGAAAGGTTTGGAAATTATCCACCAATCTTTGTCATTTATCTCTTCATCTAGAGCATCCGTAGATAATGGTAATAGAGAAAGAGCTGGATGAACCAGATGCTGGCATTTGTTAACTGCAGCCATTTCCCTGTTGGAATACCAGATGTCTCTGTTTTGGGGGATTTTCTCTGGAAAATCTGGTGAACCACATAGCACATTTTCTCAAAGAGTGTCCTATGGGTCACCAGCACCCCAAACTTCTGGGGCTGTTTGTTAAAAATGCAAATTCCGAAGCTCTACTCCAGGCCTACCGACGTGGCTACCCTGAGGGATGGGATCCTGGAATCTGTATTTGTAACAAACTCCCTGGATGATTCATACATACACTCAGGTTTGGGACTATACCTGGTACACCTGGGAGAAAGGACCTGGGTTTCACAATCAGATGGACCTTAGCTCAGAGCTAAGCTCCACAGTCAAACCCTCATATATTGTTGCTTGGAACAGAAAATAGTGCAACCACTTGGAAAAGCAGTTTGACAGTTTCTTGTAAAATTAAACATATACTTACCATACGACCCAGCAATTCCACTCCTAGGAAGTTACCCAAGAGAAATGAAAACATGTTCACGCAAAAACTTGTACACAAATGTTCAGAGCAGCATTACTCATAGCAGCCCCAAATTTGGAGCAGCCCAGAGCCCAACACCTGGTTACTGAATGAACAAATGTGGATACACAGTGGAAGGCTCCTCAGCAAGAAAAACCAACAAACCACTGATACAAAAGGGTGAATCTCAAAACAATACGCTAAGTGGAAAAAATCCAGATATGGATGACTACATACTATATCATTCCTTTCAAATGAAATTCTAGAAAAAGCAAAACTAATCTCTAGTGACAGAAAGCAGATCACTGGATGCTTATGTCAGGGATGGGAGAACGGACTGCGAAAGGACATGACGGAACTTTTGAAGGTGATGAAAATGTCTTGTATCTTGATTTTGGAGGTGTTACCTACGTGAGTGTATTTGTTAAAACTCATCAACCTCTACACTTAAAGTGGGTGCACTTTACTGTATGTGAATTATAACTCAAATTGATTTTATATATTTTTTAAAGTTCAAGAAGCCCCATCATTTATGAACTATGTGACTCTGACCAAATTACTTAATTTCCCTGTTCCCTTCTCCTTATCCCAATCCAAAGTAGTTTCCAATATTCCATTGTGCCTCTCACCCTAAAATCATCCTTCCTACTTTAAAACTCTAGAAGCCCTATTGGTTATATAAAGCTGTCTTTTATAATAAATAGGTAAGTGTCACGGTTCAAATGTTTATATCAATTTTTAAATGCTCTTGGTGATTTAAGGACGTGTTCACCATCAATCATGTGATCCTGGCTGACAAAGTTTGGCAGTAGCGTTGCACGCTGTCAGGAAGGATTTTAGGTGTTTTGGCCAATAGTAGATGGAGGCCATGTTTGCTTGGGGTTCATTTTGCCTGGCAGGAGGATCCCAAAGCCACTGGAGAACAGGACTGAGCTGCGGCTGTCCAAGGGCTTACATATTTATGGATAGTGCATTACAGCCCGGAAGAATTAAGCCATTTACCCACAACGCTCACATGGGTAGCACCCTATGCGGGAAACACAGGCTCCCTTCACCTTTCACTTGCACCTTATGGTTGCAGCCCCTTCATTCATGTACTTAATACATTCTCATTAAGCACATGTTTAGAATATGTGCCAGGAACAAAGAACAGCCACTGGGGGTTCAAAAGTGAATTTTAAAAAATATATATTTCCTGCCCTCCAAGAGCTCAAAGTGTATTCAGAGCACAGATACATAAGAAAAAAATAAAAGCAATATTTTGTAATGCTATGATACAGGCAGATGCAAGATGCTGTGGGTTTCAGAGGAAGTCAGGCTCAGCTCTTGTTTGGGAGGAGTAAGGAAGGCTCCACGGAGGAAATGACGCTTTAGCCTCATCTGAATTGATGATAAGATGCGCAACAGACAGAGAAAAGGGGAAAGAAGCTTTCTGAGCACAGGGAATAGCACATGGAAGAGCTCAGAGGCCTGAAAAGGCCTGGTAAAGCCTGCTAACGCCAGGGAATGCAAAAAATTGATGGTGGGAGTGAAGAGTGAAGTAGACCACAGTAGGTAAAAGCCTTGTATGAGGGTGGTGGCCACCCATCACGGGGAGCTGCTCTGTTCCCACCTGCTGCAGAGAAAATGTGGCTTTTAAGTGCTCACACTTGCACTCTTCGCTAGAGGTTGCCCTTGGCTGACTGGCACTGCCTCATCTAGAGATGCCTGGGCGTTCAGATGCCCCTACCTCTGGAAGACCCACAGCCAGTGGCTAACCTGCCTTGCCTCTGGACAGGACAACTTCCTCCTGGGTGCAATTCTTGCTCCAGAGCGCCCCCTGGGATCAGACAGGGGTTGCGCAGCTCCTGAAACATCTGTGTCTGGCTTCTTCTCCAGCCGTATTCTGCTTATTTCAGCCCCTTACAGGTCCCTTCTGAGAGCTCTTCCTCAACAAATCACTTGAATACTGCTTAAGGAAACCCAACCTAAGAATCCAAGCCAAGGACCCTGGGCTTCGGTCTCTAACCAAAACAGCACAGCACTGGTGCCTCTGCTGTATAGCCCAGGGCTGCCTATATTTACTGTTTGTGGGTTTCTTTCATTTTTCCCTCACTGTGCCCCCTGCAGACCCCACCGTGGAGAGAAAACAAGAACTTCTCTGAAATGAGTCGCCTCCACTTTAGATCGTGGCTTTCTGATTGCCATCTCTCTGCAGACAGACACTTGAAACCATCCCTCGCTCCTTCCCTCCTCTGCCTCCCAACCCTTCAGCTCCTGACCCCTCTTCTGTTCATTTCACTTCTGCCATTGGTGTGTCCCTCCACCGCCAGGCTCGCAACCTGTCTGGCCATCTGCTTCCGTTCCCTTCTCCTCCTCTCCGTTAGTTTCCCCTCTGCCCCTTCTAAAGCAGGTCTCTGGCCGCATCCCTCTCCTACTTAAGAACCTCTGCTAGCTGCCTGCTGCCATCACCTTAAGGTGACTTGACCTTTCAAGTGCCTTTTCAATCTTGCCACAATATATCCTTCCAGTCTCTCCCCTACTATTTCCTGATACAAACCATTGAGTAGAGGTATAGTGGTGAGGAAAGTTTGGGGCATGTAGTAGCTGTATCACCTTGGACCAATCACTGATACTTTCTGTAACTCAGTATACTTATCTATAAAATGGCAATAAAATATCTATCTTTGGTGGTTTCTAAGGGTGAACAAGAAGCGAACTAAATGGCTAGGTCAATTTAAAGTACTTGATCAATTATATTCCAGCCAAATGGCACGAGTTGTTACTCAGCAAACACCATCTAGAACTTCCTTCCTCCGTGTTTTTCCTCAAGCTTCTCTCCCCACCTAGGACAACTGTGACAGTCAAACTACCTCAGTATGTAACTCCTTAATAACAGATTAATATCCAAAATATATAAAGAATGCAACAATTTAATGGCAAAAAAACAACTAATCTGATTAAAAACTGGGCAGAGGATTTTAATAGACATTTTTCCAAAGAAGACTGACACATGACCGATAGGAACATGAAAAGATGCTGAACATCACTAATCACAGAGAAATGCAAATCAGAACCACAATGAGATGTCACCTCATACCTGTCAGAATGGTTATCATCAAAAAGACAGGCGATAACAACTGTTGGTGCAGATGTGGATAAAAGGGAGCACTTGTGCACTGTTGGTGCAGCCACTATGGAAAACAGTATGGAGGTTCCTCAAACAATAAAAAGAGAACTACCATAGGATCCAGAAATTCCACTGCTGGGTATTTAGCCGAAAGAAACAAAAACACTAACTTGAAAAAAACAATCTGCACTCCCATGTTCATTGCAGCATTGTTTACAACAGCCAAGATATGGAAACAACCTAAGTGTTCCTTGATGGATAAAATGATAAAGGAAATGTGGTATATGCATATACAGTGGAATATTATTCAGCCACAAAGAAGAATCTTGCCATGTGTGGCAACATGGATGGACCTTGAGGGCATTATGCTAAATAAGCCACACAGAGAAAGACAAATACCATATGATCTCACTTACAAACGAAAAAAAAAAAAAGGCCAAGCTGACAGACACAGAGAACAGACTGGTGGTTGCCTTGATTGGGGGATGCAGGTAGGCAAAATGAGTGAAAGTGGTCAAAATGTACAAACTTCCAGTTTTAAAATAAATAAATCATGGGGATGTAATGTAGAGCACAGTGACTATAATTAATAATACTGTATCGTGTATTTGAAAGTTGCTAAGAGAGTCGATCTTAAAATTTCTCAAAAAAAGGGACCTTGTTGGCTTCCCTGGTGGCGCAGTGGTTGAGAGTCCGCCTGCCGATGCAGGGGACACGGGTTCGTGCCCCGGTCCGGGAAGATCCCACATGCCGCGGAGCGGCTGGGCCCGTGAGCCATGGCCGCTGAGCCTGCGCGTCCGGAGCCTGTGCTCCGCAACGGAAGAGGCCACAACAGTGAGAGGCCCATGTACCGCAAAAGAAAGAAAAAAAAAGGGACCTTGTTTCCTTCCTTAGATAAATAGTTCCTTTTCCTGGCTTTTCAGCCCCATAAGAGGCTGTCTTATGACCCAAAACAATGTAGACATGTGGACAGACTCTGACTGGCAACTAAGGAAAAATGCAACAATAAAATGTCATTTTAATGACAGGTGGGGTGGGGAGTGGTTGAAGGGGAGGGGGAGGAAGGTGGCAGAGATGAGCAGAAGTGGACGCCTTGAGGACAGTTCTCTTTCAGAGGGTGACAGTTGACCTGTCATTGGTGCTTTGGAGCTGTGAGCAGAAAGTGGAGGCTTCAGGTGCGGAAAGCATCCCCCGGCCCGTGTTGTCACCATGCCCTGCCTTGGGACATGAGACCAGGCAGCTGAGTGAGCCGGTCCCACTCACCCCACCCCACCCTTCAGCCAGTCCTCAGCCAGCCCACCCCCAAGGGGCTGACAACCCACTGCCTTCTTGAGAATGACGATCTAACACTCCCCATTCACTCTTGGGAAACACGTTCTGCAGCCTGTATTTCCTGTGTCTAACTGCAAGTTGAGCCCACTTCTACCTATTTTTCCCCAGGTGGGAATGTGAGGACAGAATTGAAGATCGGTGACTTCCTACTGAGCTTGGTGCTAAACTCTGACAAAAATGTCCACTGACAGTTCATAGGCTGCATCGGGCTTCTGTGGCAGCATGCCCCTCCCCAGCCAGATCCATGGAGTTCCCCGTGTAGGACCTGAAGTCCCGATTTCAGGTCGAATGAGGCTGTTTCATCAGCATCACCCCTGGTGGACACCGGGGGCCTGTGCGTCCCCTCCTCACATTTGGATACAGCAATAAATGCTAACGCTGACATCACATGTACTGGGTGCCAGGCACAGATCAGATGATTCACATGATAAAAAATACATATACTAAAATTCATTTCATCATCACAAGAACACTGAGAGATAGATACCAGTATCATCCTCATCTTACAGAGATGCTGTGACTCAGGTTAAATAATCTGCCCAAAGTCACCCAACTATAGGACGGCAGGGCTGGGTTTGAAGCTGGCAGTCAGGCTGTAGAGTTGTGCTCCCAACATCTCACTGCCTTTGAGGACCTTCCCCAGCCCGTCTCCCTGTCTCCCCCGTCCCATTACCTCCTCCAGTCTAGACTGCGCACTGTGGCTCTCAACAGACAGAAATGTCATCGTGTTCCTCTCTGGGCTGGAGCCCACAATGGCTTGGTCCTGCCAGTCCCACACTCCAGGCATGGGGATCAGGACCCCCTTCTCCCTTTCCTCGTCCAGAACCTTCGCATGGTTTATCTGGCTCTGCCACCAGGTTCACCCACATGCCACTTCTAGAAGTGCCCATATGCCCTCCTTATCATAGACCTTCCACTATTCATATCATAATAGGACCATGACCTGGTTTATCCATAAATGTTTCAGATAAGAATTCTAGGTCTCTTATGGTTTTCTTCCCTATTATTTTTCAAACCGACTGAAGAAAAGGACTGTTTATCTTTCCTCAGCAAGGTTAGTATAATTCCAGGGAAATTAAATTCTGCCCTTGAATGCCTAAAATTCCACCATTAGAGATTCATTTCTTTGACTTAAACTTTGTCTTCCCTCTTCCCTTAAAATGAATAGGCTCTTAGTAGGAGTTACCAATTGAGCATTTCTAGCCATTATTCTTAGAATGGGTAAGCTGAAAAGATTCTAATCCTGTATCAGCATGTGAAGGAAGGGAGGACAATAAGGAGAACAGAAGAGTATAAGCACCAAATTTAGGAATTGGGAGAAAAGAAAGGTAACAACGAGAGGAAAAGACACAGAAAGGGGAGGCTAGTGATGTCACAGAGCAACTAATCTGCCCAATGATTTTGTTGCCCCATAGCACACCAACTTGCCCCTGCACTATCACTGACTCATTGAGCTCAGCATTTTGGCAAAGATTTTCTAGGTGCAGGCTCATGTTCTTTTTCCTTCCAACCTTCACTCCCCACTCCCCTAACAGCTGATGCATCAGATCTACAGCCACAGAGTCAGGACTTGCAACTGGGACTACCAGCCATTGGTTTGCAGCCCATCTGCTTGTCCGCCCACCTGCCCTTCACCAACATTCCTTGGACCTCCACCCACCTCTGACATTTCCAGAAATGAACTCTCTGAGGTGAAGGCTTTTGCTGCAAGCCAGAGTTTGGGGCACGGAGCCTGGCATCTGAGGTCCTTCAGATAATCCATTGTTTAGATGCTTTCATTTCCAGGAACAAAGGCTCTCCCACCCCCACCTCTCCTCTCTGTCCCTTCAAAGGGCACCACTATGTAGCAGCAGAAACACATCATGATATCATTTCTGATATCCATAGGTTTCAGCAATCAGTAACTGGGTTTTATTCCAGGAAAAAGCAATATTCTTTGACAAATAAGCCATTTGCAGAGCAGTTTAAATGACATGGCAAAGAGTGACACTACAAACCGATGAGCCTGTTTTCTCTGGTCCTATTCACCAAGAAGCAGCTAATGTCCCAGATAAAGAATGTAGATCACATGTGACTTATAACATGAATACAGCACTGGATAAAGAGCCACAGGAAGAGACCACCCTGGTCAGCCACTGCCCTGATGAGACACCCACCCAAGCTGACTCTTTTTCCTTCCTATCTTCGAATGGGAAAATATCATCACTCCCATGTCCTTGAGGGTTTTCTTAAAAGGCTTCCATTCCTTAAACATTTCTCTTCTAGTCACTGAGGCGACCAAACTCGGGTCTCCACTAGCCCTGGAACTACTGTAACCTGCTTGAATATGGGGCGTTTCCAGGAGGCAGATGTTTTAACCAGCAGGGGAAAGAAAGGTCTGTTTCTTATTGACGGAACCCTAGCATGTGTAATAGAACTTCAAAGATGCAAGGCCAGATTGGGCAGGCAACATCAAAAGCTTTTGACTGGTGCTGAGTAAACTTTGTATTCTGACATACAAGTTCTTATCTATTCTGCTCCAGACTTGAGAGAGGGAGGCTGCATCTAACCAGATCACATTGTTTTTCCTCACAGCTGCCAACTTGGAAAAATATCAGGACACAAAGGGACCATTAAAAAAAAAAGAAAGAGAGAGAGAAACACACACACACACACATACACACACACACACACACACACACACACACACAGACATGTTTTGTTAGTTCCTAAGCAACACAATATTGCCAAGATGGGGGCCCTTCGGAAAATAAGAAGACATTTGCTACACTACCCATCGACGCCATTCACTAATCCTAATTTTTATCTTTTTATAAAGAAATTAACAGTATGTATTTGGATAAAGTCTGCTACTCCCTACCATCCACTTCACTTCACAGTGTCTCTGTCTCTTTGATAAACATTCACGTTCTAATGAGGCCAAATCAAGGGTTTAATTATATCCAAACTCAAACAATGAAGCCATTTCCTTATTAAAAATTTTTTAAAATAATAAATTCACTTATTTTTTAAATTGTTTAAAGGAATTACATTCACTTCTTTGGATTACCTGCTTTTTCCATTATTAAAAAAAAAAAAAACTTTAAAATGTGTTTCATTTCAACATAACTGAATAACATTTCCCCAGTCTGGGAACCAAAGTCTATCAGGAGGGCCATCTTTCTATCAAAGCCTGTATGTGCCTCCCTCATGTGGGTTTGTTTCAAGACACCCAGTTATTTCCTCTGAGAACATCAATGTGTATCTACGCTGGGGAAAGGAGGAAGAGCCTCACAGAAGGGAAATTAGTTTTAAACCTGGGGTTTTCCTCCTACATTAAGAACACATTTATTTAATCAGAGGGTCCTTCTGAGCATCTTATGCGTGGGTTCTGTGATTTCCTCCTGCCTCTCGGCTCTGTGCCTCTGTGGTCACATCCATATCTAGAGAAGCTTAAACAGGAGACCCTGTAGACCAGTGCCATGATACTCAACCTTGAGTGCGGTTCAGAAACCCAGGGCCCTCCTAGTAGGAGGATGGACCAGGGACCCGGAGTGTCAGCCCCACCTGGATGCTTGTAGGAAATGCAGACTCTCGGGTCCTGCCCCAGACCCACTGAGTCAGAATCTGCATTTTAACAAGCTCCTTAGGAAACCTGTGTGCACATAAGTTTTGAGAAGCGCTACCCCAGAGCTCTTCCATGTACACATGCCCAGGCTCCAATCCTGAGGTTTTGGGGACGATCTGCAGTGAATTCGTGGATTCTGTGTCTCAAAAGTGCCCGCAGTGATCTGCTGTGCCTTAAGTCTAAGAACCAGTAGTGAGATGCTCAAAGGTATCAGACAGACCCAACCTGCAATTTTGGTTTCTTTACTTATTAGCCCGTGACACTGAGCTGCTTAGAAATGAGCTAAAGGGACCCAGAAATTCTTAACATTCAGGGAACTACGTGTAATAAGGCCCCTCAAAGAGCCCAGGGAATGGCCATCTCTGAGGTCCCTGATTTTCCTTCTATCCTTCCCTGTCCTTGCCATGTCTTCAACCCAGAAAACTTTTCCACTCTCCTCTCTGCTTCCAAGGTCTGGCCATCTACCAGAGAAGGCATTTTGAGAAGGCTGTTTTCCTCTGATGCTACTCCTCAAGGCCCTTTCTGCCTCCTTTTTTTTTTTTAAATATATTTATTTAGGCTTCATTGGGTCTTCGTTGCTGCATGTGGGCTTTCTCAGAGTCACCTCAACCCCTTCCCTTCTCTGTCCCTATGTTCCCTTCAGGGGCTGGCCCTGTTCCTCATGCTGAGAGGATACCCAATAAAAATCAGTTAAGTCTAATCGAAGTCATTCTCATGAGTTCCTTGAATTGCCATTCCAAAAATATCCTCTCTTTTATACATCAAGGCCAGGAGAAAAGAGGTATTTCTATTGAATATTGGTTTATAAAGGCCACATCTTTACAAGCAAAAGTAAGCAGAATATTGAGGCAATTCATTTATTCAGTGAAGCAATTATTAGACCAATAACCTATAATTGAAAGAAACATAAGCATTTAAAGACTAATTTATTTAGCATATTCCACTGTCAAGCCTGATAGTATTAATTATCAGAGTAAGACATTATTTTGACTTTGGTTTCTGACAGAAGAGTGACTTTACAGTATCTTTCACTCACTGATACTTTAATTAAAGAAGTCCAATGGGGTCCACCCATTCTCATTAGGTGGGTTTTACAGTGACAAGGAAGTGGGTGGGATCAGGGTTGAAGGGGGTTGTGTCCCCGGAAGTGGTGTAGGAGGTGGGGCTAGACCACTCAGATTCATTGGATAATCTCTCACCCTCCACACCATTTGCCCTAGGTCAATACATTCTTGACTCACTTGATTAAAAAGTGGACAACTGCCCTGGATGATTCATAGGCCAGATGATACTGACCCAATAACCCAGAGGTTCCACTTCAATTATAGAGGCAAATGAAAAATTCCTCGCTGGCAAAGAATGAAGTATTTCTCAGGGAGAAAACTGGTAGCAAATAGTCTTCTATCCTGCACAGAGAATGCCCTCATCTCCATGACTCTCACACACAATGGGATTCTTCTTTGAGGACCATAAGAAAACAGGGGTCTCTTTTTCAGCGGGTAGACAGGTCAATAGCAGGGGCAGGATTAAATGCTCACAGCTCTGTCTTCTGAGCAGAGTGGGCTGATCCCCCCAGTGAGAGTGGCACCCAATCCTTTCATGTGGGCCTGTACTACAAGCATCATGGCCATTCTTTTTTTTCGAGAGCCCACTCTGTGCCAGGCGTTTCACATACAATATCTCATTTAATCTTTACAATCACCCTGCAGTAAATAGTCCAATTATTCCTTTTGACAGATGAAAAAACTGGAACTCAATGAGGTTAAGTAACTTGTCCCAAATCATTCAGTTAATAAGCTACAGAGCTGGGCTGAGTACCAAGTTCCCTGGCTCTGAATATGTCTTGCATCATAACTGGTCTTCTCGAGGCAGAGTCTCCAGGGTCTGATCCACGTTGCCTCCTCTTCCTCACTCTATGCTCTCCTAAACAAAACTGTGCAGGTTACCCCTTCTATTTCTGGTTTCATGTCCGGTCACTTCGTAAGAAGCCCACTTCCCTCAAGCTTACATTGATCCATCAAAGAGGGCAAGGACTTCAATTCACCTTTTATGGAAAGGATTTGATAAAGTCTTTGGTCTCCTTGAGGCTGCATGTTTTTGTGTATGTGTGTGCGTGTCTTTTTATTTATTTTTTATTGGAGTATAGTTGCTTTACAATGTTGTGTTAGCTTCTGCATGTTTTATATTTCTTTGTAGCCCTGCCCACCACTTAGATAACGTCTCAAACTCACCTTGGGTTCTCCATACCTGTTACTGAATGATTAAATGAGGGAAGGACTGCTAAATGCTATTGAGGTAGTAACCCCACGCTTCTGCTCTGACCACAAATGATCTATTTAATTGATTTTAGTGACTCTGCAGTAGCTGTTAACATTACCTCAGGGCAAAATTACTCATTTCTTGTTTCTAAGACCTAGGAACTTATATGCAGAATATGTAATAATCTATTGTATCAAATACCCACTCCTATTTAAATAAAAATAGCTTGCTGCACAGTGTGACAGCCCTGGATACACAAAATAAGGACAGGTGACTTCTGCACAAAAGAGCCTTCTGTCCTGGACACAGCTGTTTCAGAAAAACACAGCTAAGAGTATAGAAGGAAGCCGGGTAGGTAAATATTAGAAGAGGCCTTTTAAAAGCAGCCCTGGCTATTGTAAATAGAGCTGCATTGAACACTGTGGCAACCTAAGCGTCAATCGACAGATGAATGGATAAGGAAGATGTGGCACATATATACGATGGAATATTACTCAGCCATAAAAAGAAACGAAACTGAGCTATTTGTAGTGAGGTGGATGGACCCAGAGTCTGTCCTACAGAGTGAAGTAAGTCAGAAAGAGAAAAACAAATACCGTATGCTAACACATATATATGGAATCTAAAAAAAAAAAAAAAAAAAAGGTCATGAAGAACCTAGCGGCAGGACAGGAATAAAGACACAGACTTACTAGAGAATGGACCTGAGGACAAGGGGAGGGGGAAGGGTAAGCTGGGACAAAGTGAGAGAGTGGCATGGACATATATACACTACCAAATGTAAAATCGATAGCTAGTGGGAAGCAGCCACATAGCACAGGGAGATCAGCTCAGTGCTTTGTGACCACCTAGAGGGGTGGGATAGGGAGGGTGGGAGGGAGAGAGATGCAAGAGGGAAGAGATATGGGGACATATTTATATGTATAGCTGATTCACTTTGTTATAAAGCAGAAACTAACACACCATGGTAAAGCAATTATACTCTAATAAAGATGTTAATAAATAAATAAATAAAAAGCAGCCCTGATCACTGGATCCTTAGGATGTGTTTGTTAGACAAGGATACCCTAATAATGTTTAGTATTGATATAGCATTTGACAATGCAACAGACAGGCAACAAGAAGGCCGTTCTTCTAAAGATGAGCAAGTGGGGACATGAGAGACCAAGCTCATGACTTCAGACCAGGCAGTAAGTCACCCAACAGCAAGGAGCAAAGACCCAGGCTGGGACTGCCTGCATGACAGTCTACAAACAGCAGAGCTGACAGGAAAGGAATTTTTATCTCCAAGCCCAGCATCTCAACCACTCCATCAAAGCCGACAGTGGGCAGAAGTATATTGCGGAGGGGAAAAAGAAAAGGGAGCTGGATACTGGCAGAGAGCACCCCGTGCTCTCCTGCCCACTTCCCTGAATCTCTCTGGCCTGCTGGTACCACTGGAGCAGTGGCCACTGTCTGCTACTTCCCAATAGTAGGTGGTGTTTGCAAGGCCCATGACACTTTTCAGTGCCCGCCTCTTTTTCATCCTTCCTCTTCAACCCCCAACTCCCTAAAGTAGTGCCGGCATAAAAAGCACTCCTCATTCCCTCACTGTGGTCAAGTTAGAAGAAGCCCTGGCTTTGGGGTCAGGTCCACCTGTGTTTGAATTCAGGGATCACTATTTGCAATCATGTGATATTGAGCAAGTGACTTCATCTTGCAAAGCTTCCTTTTCCTTCTCTTCAAAAAGGGCATAATATCATCTGCCTCATAGCGTGCCAGTCGGGACTGAATGCTAAGATATAGACTAAGAATCATGGGGCTTCCCTGGTGGCACAGTGGTTGAGAATCCACCTGCTAATGCAGGGGACACCGGTTCGATCCCTAGTCTGGGAATATCACACATGCCGCGGAGCAACTAAGCCCGAGTGCCACAACTACTGAGCCCACGCACCAAAACTACTGAAGCCCACACGCCTAGAGCCCATGCTCCACAACGAGAGAACCCACCACAATGAGAACCCACCGCAAGGAAGAGTAGCCCCTGCTCACTGCAACTAGAGAAAGCCCACGTGCAGCAACGAAGACCCAACACAGCCAAAAATGAATAAATGAAAGAAAGAGAGAAAGGAAGGAAGGAAGGAAGGAAGGAAGGAGGGAAGGAAGAACCTAACCAAACGCCTGACATATGCACCCATGCTCTGTAAATCCTAGTTCCCTTCCCTGTTGCTCTTACTTTCTGTCCTTCATAAGCTGCTCCACCTTCTGCTGGGATGTAACTAGGAACAGCTGGGAAACACCTGGTGAGGGTTGCTTCATTCCATATGTCCTTGAAATGAATCTTCTGCCCTCTATGTTCCTCTTCTCACCATTAAACCCCCTTCCTTTCATCGCTGGGGAAATCTGGAAACCAGAAGATGCTCTGGCCTCCTATGGCAAAGTACTGGGATTGATCTGGGTTAACAATGTCCCAGAGTGGTCTGCACTGACTGACAACCCAGTTTCCCCAGAATTCACCCAGTATTAGCACTGAAAGTCCCATATCCCTGGAAACACTTCATCCCAGGTAAACCAAAGCTGTTGGTCACTCTCACTGTCTGCAAGGTAGTTTCAGACACAAATAGAAAGCTCATAACTTCTCAGATTTCCAGATAGGAGCAAGTGACTTAAATAAAACTCAGTCAAAAATCTATCTGAGACACAGGAGTCCTACGTTCCTGTGGCTGAATGTTCTTGTCAGGCAACAGAGGGTCACTTGAGATGGCCTCATATGGGACCTCAAACACCATTCTTTCAGATGGCCCACAGGCTGGACATGACAGGCAATGGAAGAAATTCAAGACACCTTTTTCTTACGGTACAAAGAATACTCTTCAGGCCTTGCTGCGGAATAAGAAGATAGCAAATGCACACCCAGAGGTGAGGTTGTTACAGTGCTAATCTACTGACACTGCCGACCCAGGCAAAGCAATGTTTTCAGGCCAGGAAGTGAGTTTCTCTATCCTTGCAACATAAGGGAACAAAAGCGTACACACCAGAATCATTTAGACATTGAGGGAATCTCAACTCTTTCACACTTTCCAGCTTGTGACACCTGGAAAAACTGCTTAATCCCTCTATGCCTAGATTTCCTGGACTAACAGTACGTATATTATAGGGTTGTTGTAAAGAATTAATAAAATAATCCACGTGAAATGCCTAACATAGCTTTCATTTCTGGTATTATGGAAGATCAGATTACTTGAAGATCCTCCCAATATGAAACACCTAGAAAATACTGAATAGATTATAATAAAAATCTTTTTTAAAGCAATAACTGGATTTATAAGAAAGTGAGGGAGATTTCCTGAGACACAAAATGAAGAGAGAATTGAAAACCAGTGTAGAAACCCTGAGCTGATGCTGTAGCTGCCAGTGGGAAGGCTGCCAGATTTGGTAATGCAAGGGCTTGGGTGTGCATGTCCACATGAGGTCAAGGAGATTAGACCTAGAGTCCATATAATGCAAAGAAGTGAAATGCAGACACCTGCCCTTCCTCTTCCTACAGAAAGCCAGAAGCCTTGATATGCTACCCTAGTTGTAGGAAGGAGTAAACAAAATCTATATTTAAACTCAGGAAGATGATCAAGTAGCTTAGCTATCTGAAACTGAGCCTGGATAAAGAAAAGAAATAGTCTCCTCTGATAATTCATGAGCACAGGCTTGCCTTCATATGGGTTTGGGGTTCAACTTTGCCCTAGATGCATGATATAGAAAAATTAATATAGAAAGTGATTAAGGCCTACGACTCTGATGTGCCTGGCAGAAACAAATTAAAAAATTTCCCTGTAGGGAGATAATCTTTCTCAAGCTGGAATAGTCCCTCAGATAAATGTCCACTACCATAGTGACAATCCAAACTTATGAAGGACACAAGGAAGCAATCCACAATGGGCTAAAGTCAGCAAGTTCAGCAAATAGCAGAATTTTAACCCCTGATAACCCTAACCTAAAATAAACTATCAGAATTAAGCTAAAAACTAAAGATGTTTAAAATCATTAAATACATTAAAGAATTTTTTAAAAGACACAATAAAATAATGATTATTGTGGGAAAAGAATTAAATAGAATTTCTAGAAATGAAAAACAGTCATAGTTTAACCAGAAAATTAGATAGAGCCAAAGAGAGAATCAGTAAACTGAACAATGAATATGAGGATGAGATATCTGAAGGTGCAAAGTGAGGGCACCCAAACTGCAGCCAAGAGAGACAAAGATATGTGAAACAGAGGCTAAGATTTGAGGATGATAGGATGAGAAATTTCAACACAGATCTAATGGGAATTCCAGAAGAAGAAAAGGAAGACAATATTAAAAGAAATAAGGGCTGAGAAGTTTTAAGAATTAAAAAAAAAAGATGTAAGCTCATGAGCCTTGAGTGTAATAAAAATTAATTTATACCTAAACACATTACAGAGAAAGTGCATAACATTAAAAACACAGATTTTTAAATAAAACTATAGAAAAAACACAGAATACTTTAAAAATAATTATTATTAGATGAACAGCAGCTCTTCCAACATTTTTTAATGAATTTTTCAAACTGAGCAAAGTTGGCAGTACTTTACAGTGAACACCTATATTCCCATTACTTAGATTCTACCATTTATATTTTATTCAGTTTAACTATATTTGCTTTATCACATATCTATCCTTTATCCATCTCTGTATTCATCCATCAGTCCCTCATTAGCTTTTTGTTGTTGTTATTTTATTCCATTTGGGGATGTTTCTCATATGTGTGCATTTCAAAGTAAATTACAGGTATGACTACACTTCTCCCTAAATGCTTCAGTAAGAATATCATTAAATAGAGTTCAAACTTTGTTCACAGGTGCCTTATTTTTATGTCAAATTTACATACAATGAAACACACAAATAGTAAGTGTAAATTTCTGTGTGACCTAAACCTCTATCAAATATAAAACAGTGCCGTCACCCCAGAAAGTTCCCTCATGTGCCTTTCTAGTCAATCCCCATCCCCATCCCCTCAAAGGTAACCATTATACTGATTTTTTTTTCTGTCATAGATTAGTTTTACCTATTCTGAAATTACACATAAGGGAACTCCTACATTTTTTGTATAAGGCTTCTTTCACTTACCATACTGATTTTCATTGTCATCCATGATGTTGCCTGTATCAGTAGTTCATTCCTTTTTATTTCTAAATAGTTTTCCATTATATGAATACCCCAGTTTGTTTTTCTATCCCCCTACTGATGGACACCTGACTTCTTTACATTTTAGAGATTATGAAAAAAGCTGCTATGAACAAGCCTTTTTGTGAACATATTTTTTTGTTTTTCTTGGGTAAAAACCTAAGAATGGAATTGCTGGGATCATAGAATGGGTGTGCATTTATATTACACTACCAGACCTTTCTCCAAATTGGTTGTACAATTTTACATTCTCAGTGATGTATGAGAGATCCAGTTGGTACACATCTTTGTCAACATTTACTGTTGTCAGTCTTTTTAATTTTAGCCAATCTAGTGGGTGTGTAGTGGTAGTTCATTGTGCTTTTAGTTTACATTTCACTGATGACTAATAATGTTGAACACTTTTTCATGTGCCTACTGGCCAGTTGTCTATTTTTTATGAAGTATCTATTCAAATCTTTTGCTGACAACAGTCTTTTGCATGGCAGCAAATTAAAACAGAAAACAACAGAATAATATTTCATCAGTGAGGGTCCAGTAAGAAACCACAACAGCAATTTAAGCAGTGAAAGTTTAACATAATGAATTATTAACTAATAAAATGTGGTTAACAACTAAAACAGGCAAAACAAACCCTAAGGCATAGGTAGATAGAAACTACAGAAAAAAACCTGCTACCCTTAGGGATTGAAGGAAAGTGAACAAGAAAGTAATTTAAAATCCCAGAGGACAGTCAATAAAAAATAATAATAATAAAATCTCAGAGGACAGGAACCTGCAGAGTTGAAATTTAGACTTCTAAGGAGAGGGTATGGATGCCATTGAAGTGGTAACAAAGAAATTGACCACCAAGTGAGCCGTTAAAGCTAAGAGACACCCTCCAGTGTGGTAACAAAGAAACTGGCTGGAGGGTGCCACAAATAAATAAGGATCTCTACACCTTGATCTGCTCATCCTGTTGAGACAAAAAACAGAACACCAGAAGGAAAAAGGTTTCCTTTTCCTCTTCCTCTTCTAGCATTGTAATGTCCCTCTGGTGCCCTCTCTTGGCAGAACCTAACATGGAACCTTCTGGCAAGGGAGAAACATAATCTACAGGGTTCAGGTGTGATATCACAAAGTATGAAAAATAAGGGTAGATTTGGAGCTGAGAGGCAAGAAATTAAAAACAGGCACAAAGATCTTCCAAGTGCTGAGAAAAAGAAATACCTGTGAACCTAGAATTCTATACCCAGTTAACCTATCATTCAAGAGTAAAGACATAACAATGACTAAAAATGTTTTTTTTTTGTTGTTATACTTCATATAATACATACGAGAGAAAATATGTAACAGATAGGTAAATTAAGACTTTTTCAGTAGGGGGCTTTAACACCCACCTTACACCAATGGACAAATCATCCAAACAGAAAATAAATAAGGAAACACAAGCTTTAAATGACACAATAGACCAGATAGATCTAACTGATATTTACAGGACAGTCCACCCAAAAGTGGCAGAATATACTTTCTTCTCAAGTATACACGGAATATTCTCCAGGAGAGTTCACATCTTGGGTCACAAATAAAGACTCAGAAAATTTAAGAAAATTGAAATTGTATCAAGCATCTTTTCTGACCACAACGCTATGAGATCGGAAGTCAGTTACAGAAAAAAAACTGTTAAAAACCACAAATACATGGAGGCTAAACAGTGTACTACAAAATAATCAAGATATCACTGAAGAAACCCAAGAAGAAATAAAAAGATACATAGAAACAAATGACAACTAAAACACAACAACCCAAAACCTATGGAATGCAGCAAAAGCAGTTCTAAGAGGGAAGTTTATAGCAATTCCATCTCACCTCAAGAAACAAGAAAAATCTCAAATAAACAATCTAACCCTACACCTAAAGAAACTAGAGAAAGAAGAACAAAGAAAACCCAAAGTCAGTAGAAGGAAAGAAATCATAAAGATCACAGCATAAATAAATGAAATAGAAATGAAGAAAATATTAGCAGAGATCAATAAAATAAAATCTGGTACTTTGAGAAGATAAACAATATTGATAAACCCTTAGCCAGACTCATCAAGAAAAAAAGGGAGAGGACACAAATCAATAAAATTAGAAATGAAAAAGGAGAACACACAACTGATACCACAAAAATACAAAGGATTATAAGAGACTACTACAAACAACTATATGCCAATAAAATGGACAACCATGAAGAAATGGACAAATTCTTGGAAAGATACAATTTTCCAAGACTGAAACAGGAAGAATTAGAAAATATAAACAGACCTTTCACAAGAAATGAAATTGAAACCATAATTAAAAATCTTCCAACAAACAAAAGTCCAGGACCAGATGGCTTCACAGGCGAATTCTATCAAACATTTAGAGAAGAGCTAACACTGATCCTTCTCAAACTCTTCCAAAGCATTGGAGAGGGAGAAGCACTCCCAAATTCATTCTACAAAACCACTATCACCCTGATATCAAAACCAGAAAAAGATATCACAAAAAAAGAAAATTATAGACCAAATCACTGATTAACATATATGCAAAAATCCTGAACAAAATACTAGAAAACGTAATCCAACAGCATATTAAAAGGATCATACAGCACGATCAAGTGGGATTTATCCCAGTGATGCAAGGATTCTTCAATATGTGCAAGTCAAACAACGTGATACACCACATTAACAAATTGAAGAATAAAAACCATACGATCATCTCAATAGATGCAGAAAAAGCTTTTAACAAAATTCAACACCCATTTATGATAAAAACTCCCCAGAAAATGGGCATAGAGGGAACCTACCTCAACATAATAAAGGCCATATACGACAAACCCAGAGCAAACATCATACTCAATGGTGAAAAACTGAAACCATTTCAACTAAAATCAGGAACAAGACAAGGATGTCCACTCTCACCACTCTTATTCAACATAGTTTTGCAAGTCCTAGCCACGGCAATGGAAGGAGGATAGCGATCAAGGCCTTACCACCTAACAATAATAAATAAAAGGAATACAAATTGGAAAAGAAGAAGTAAAACAGTCACTGTTTGCAGATGACATGATACTATACATAGAAAATCCTAAAGATGCCACAGAAACCTACTAGAACCAATCAATGAATTTGGTAAGGTTGCAGAATACAAAATTAATGCACAGAAATCTCTGGCATTCCTATACACTAACAACGAAAAATCAGAAAGAGAAATTAAGGAAACACTCCCATTTACCATCAAAACAAAAAGAATAAAATACCTAGGAATAAACCTGCCTAAGGAGGCAAAAGACTTGTACTCAGAAAACTGTAAAACACTGATGAAAAAAATCAAAGATGACATAAACAGATGGAGAAATATGCCATGTTCTTGGATTGGAAGAATCAACATTGTGAAAATGATATAGTACCCAAAGCAATCTACAGATTCAGTGCAATCCCTATCAAACTACCAACGGCATTCTTCACAGAATTAGAACAAAAAATTTTACAGTTCATATGGAAACAAAAGAGACCCCAAAGAGCCAAAGCAATCTTGAGAAAGAAAAATGGAGTTGGAGGAATCAGGCTCCCCAACTTCAAACTATACTACAAAGCTACACTAATCAAGACAGTATGATACTGGCAGAAAAACAGAAATATAGATCAATGGTACAGTATAGAAAGCCCAGAGATAAACCCATGCACATATGGTCACCTAATTTACAACAACAAAGGAGGCAAGAACATAAAATGGAGAAAAGACAGCCTCTTCAATAAGTGGTGCTAGGTAAACTGGACAGCTAAGTGTAAAAGAATGAAATTAGAACACTACCTAACACCATACACAAAAATAAACTCAAAATGGATTAAAGACCTAATTGTAAGACCAGACACTATAAAACTCTTACAAGGAAAATACAGGAAAAACACTCTTTAACAAACCAACAGCAAGATCTTTTTTGACCCACCTCCGAGAGTAATGAAAATAAAGCCAAAAATAAACAAACGGGACCTAATTAAACTTCAAAGCTTTTGCACAGCAAAGGAAAGCATAAACAAGACAAAAAGACAACCCTCAGAATGGGAGAAAATATTTGCAAATGAAATAACGGAAAAAGGATTAATCTCCAAAATATACAAACAGCTCATGTCAAAAAAACAAACAATTCAATTAAAAAATGGGTGGAAGACCTAAATAGACATTTCACCAAAGACATACATATGGCCAAGAGGCACATGAAAAGATGCTTAACATCACTAATTATTAGAGAAATGCAACTCAAAACTACAATGAGGTATCACCTCACACTGGTCAGAATGGCCATTATTTAAAAATCTAGAAACAATAAATGCTGGAAAGGGTGTGGAGAAAAAGCAACCCTCCTGCACTGTTGGTGGGAATGTAAATTGATACAACCACTAAGGAAAACAGTATGGAGGTTCCTTAAAAAACTAAAAATAGAAATACCATATGACCCAGCAGTCCCACTATTGGGCATATGCCCTGAGAAAACCATAATTCAAAAAGAGACATGTACCACAATGTTCATTGCAGCACCATTTACAATAGCCAGGACATGGAACCAACCTAAATGTCCATCAAAAGATGAATGGATAAAGAAAATATGTCACATATATATAATGGAATATTTCCAGCCATAAAAAGAAGTGAAATTGAGTTATTTGTAGTGAGGCAGATGGACCTGGAGTCTGTCATGCAGAGTGAAGTAAGTCAGAAAGAGAAAAACAACTACTGTATGCTAACACATATATATGGAATCTAAAAAAAAAAAAAAATGGTACTGATGAACCTAGTGGTAGGGTAGGAATAAAGACGTAGATATAGAGAATGGACTTGAGGACACAGAGGTGGGGATGGGGAAGCTGGAGTGAAGTGAAACTAGCATCAACATATATACACTGCATGTAAAATAGTTAGCTAGTGGGAAGCAGCAGCATAGCACAGGGAGATCAGCTTGGTGCTTTGCGATGACCTAGAGAGGTGGGATAGGGAAGGTGGGATAGGGAGGGTGGGAGGGAGGCTCAAGAGGGAGGGGGATATTGGGATATTTGTATGCATATGGCTGATTCACTTTGCTGTACAACAGAAACTAACACAGTATTATGAAGCAATTATACTCCAATAAACATCTATTTTTTAAAAAAAGACTTTTTAGGCAATGAAAAACTGAGAATATATAACTAACAAACTCTCAATTCAAGAACCACTAAAGTGCTTTCCTTCAAAAAAAAACTTTGAATCCAGAAGGAAAAATAACATGAAAGAAAAAAATGGCAAGCCAAAAAATTGGTAAACTTATGAGTAAATATAAATAAAAAAGGACAGTATAAATCAATAATGATTTTAAGAACACTAATTTGTGGTATAAAAGCAAAGCATAGTTGAAATGTTGGACAATAATATGGTGGATGGAAGGAAATGTTAAATGTTAAAATGTTAAAATGTTTTAAGCTCCTTGTATTTTTGGAAGGAGGATAGCGATCAAGGCCTTACCACCTAACAATCCAGAAAACAGTATTACTGGTACTCCCTGGAGGTGTACAACAGAATCTTGGATGACAGCTTCTAATATAATGTGCTATAATGTTAAGGTTGCCTCTAAATAACAAAAATAAAATGAACAGTCTTAAAATCAGTAGAATAGCGAAAAGAATAAAGAGAGCTTGATCAACTCAAAATAACGTAGGAACGGAAGGAAAAAAGAAAAAATTAAACCACAAAAAAATGGAAAACACAAAATCTTTGGGAGAAATAAATCTAAATATATTAGTAATTCCAATAAATATAAATGAAATAAACTTCCCAAGTAAAAGATGAGATTTTTTGTTGTCTTTTCAAAAAATCAGTTATATATACTGTATAAAAGACATATAAAAGCATAGAAATATTATAAGTGAAAGGATGGAAAAAAGACATCAGATAAATACTATCTGATAGAATGCTGGTGTCACCATGTTAATATCAGATGAAATAGATTTCAAGAATTATTAGAGATAAAGAGACACTTTATAATGATAAAGAGAACAATTCATCAGAAAACTAAGAAAATTTACAAACTTCTGTTGACATACCTTTGAAATATACAAAACAAAAATTAATAGACTTTCAAGAAGAAATTGAAAACTGCATCATCACAGTAAGAGATGATAATGTACTTCTTTCAAATTAGTAAATCAAGCGGATAGAACAATCAATAATGACATAGAAGGTTCAACAACACAATTGACAAAGTTTACCTAAAGTCATGTAAAGAACTTTTCAGGCAACCCTACAGAATATATTTTTTTCAAACACACATAAAACACTAACAAAACTTGGTCATATGCTAGGCTGCAAAGCAAGTTTCAATAAATACCAAAGTATTGATATCATACAGATCAAATGCCTTGACCATTACACAAGTTAGAAGTTAATTACAAAAAATATTTGATGATGTTAAAAGCACACTTCTAAGTAAAATGGGTAATATATCCCTTTTCAGTAGTGAAATTAGCGGCCGCAGAATAGAGAGAAAGAACCTGGCCTCTAAGCATATTGAATGTGCAATCTTGATTCTCCTAGGCTTGTCTGCCCAACAATTGACTTCCAGGAACTTAAAAGCACTTTCACCTGAAAAGTTTGGCTTTTCATAGTCACCTGGAGCAGACATATCCAGGTGGAAAGTTTCCCTTTCACTCTTCCAAAGGACAAAATTACTGTCTTAAAGCTGAATTGGGCTGTCAGTGCTCCAAAATGCTTGAGATAAGAGGATGCTCACTGGGATTGGAGTGTGTAACTGATGGGTGAGGGGAACCCTAAGAACAAACATGCTTCAGCGTTTATCCAGAGCTGTCCCCAAGAAGAGACAGTGCTGGTCTATAAGCCTGTCTTCTATTGAAGTTCTAGGCCCTAGAGCAGGGGTTCCAGTCTGGCAGGACAAGAGTCTAGAAAAGGGAAGTAAGTGTGCACTTCATGCAGCAACATGGACTGAGGGCAACAATAGCAAGGGTGTCTAGCTCTCTGGATCCTAATCTGCACACCCCAGCATCCCATTGCTCTAACATGACATACCATGAGAGCATCCCTGTACAAATGGCAGAGTAAATCATTCTACCTTAAATGAAATATGGTGGCAAGCTAACTTATCAGTCTGCCTCTGGAAAGTTTGGTGAATATAACTCTAGTTCTCTGGAGTGTATATTCTCAGCAGGGGCAATATCGCCCCCAAGGGGGCAAAATTTGATTGGGAGGGTAAAAATACTTAAATATTACAACTTACAGCCTTCCAAAGGGCCATAGCACATAAATAGACATACAGTATATAAAATTTCATGGGGGAGAGGAGACAACTAGGGGAAAATTTTAAGTCTATAAAGGCTCCATAAGGGGGCAACAATTTAAAAAAAGGGGGGGGTGAGAAATACCCCTCTAGAGGATAATATCTGTGAGTAGACAGATACATATGAGTCTGACAAGCAGATTCTGCCCTAAAGTAATTCTACACATAGGCACCAGCCAGACTAATTGACCAACCTCTCCGTCATTAACAGCTTTTAAACTTCAGGAGAAGGTATCAATCACTTTGATAAAAGGCCACAGAACTCAACTCTCAATTTTCCAATCAACCTCTCAACAAATGTTTGGTAGTTTCTACGTCTGTACAATTTATTAGCCACTTGCCACATGTGGCTACTGAGTACTTGAAATGAGGGTGGTCCATATGGAGAAGTGGGGAGATACTCCTTCACAAACCTCTCTTACTGCCGAGTGTTTTGCTTGGTATGAGTTATATCTTTGGGGCTTTTATAACAAAAATACCATAGACTGGGTGGCTTAAACAACAGAAATTTATTTCTCACAGTTCTGGCACCTGGAAGTCCAGGATCAAGGTGTTGGCAGATTTGGTATCTGGTGAGGGCCCGCTTCCTGTTTCACAGACTGACATCTTCCTGCTGTGTCCTCACGTGGCAGAAACGTGTGAAAGGTCTCTCTGGGGAATTTTTATAAGGGCACTAATCCCACTCATAAGGGCTCCACTCTTATGACCTAATCACCCTCCAGAAACCTCACATCCAAATACTATCACAATGGGGACTCGGTTTCAACATATGAATTTGGGGGGACACAATCATTCAGTCTATAGCAGTATGCCAAGAATGTGAGGCACTCATGCTTTTTACATGGGATATTATCAGATTTGTGTTTGCAGTAAGTAACCTTGAAGGATGAGATAGTATCTCCCTCTGGGACAAAGAGTGGGCTTGCCTGCTGCTCTCTATTAAAGAGTAAGGTTCCCAAGCTCTAAGTTCCTTGACTGTGATATAAACTCACGTGCAGCATCTATCTGGGCCCTCTGTGTCACCTTCATGGGACTTATTCGTTTTCTATTACAGAGTAATAAATTATCACAACCTTGGCAACTTAAAATAATACTCACTTATTAGCTCATAGTTCTGAAGGTCATGAGGCCACACAAAGTTCTCTGCTCAGGGTCTCAAAAGCTGAAATTAAAGTACTACCAGGCTGAGTTCTCATCTGGAGGCTCAGGAAAAACCCACTTCCTAGCTCATTCAGGTTGTTGGCAGAACTTAATTCCTTGTGATTGTATAAATGAGGTCTCCGTTTTCCTTGCTGGCTGTCAGCAGAGGCCACTCTGGGCTCATAGAGGCCACCTGCATTCCTTGTCACATGGCCCCTCCATGTCAAAGCCAACAGTTTCTTACCGTAAATCCCTCCTCTGTTATTAATCTCTCTGACTCTCTCTCTGACCTCTAGCCCCATATTTAAGGAGGTCAGACCAACCTGGTTAACCTCAATTCTTAAAATCTATTTTAAGGTCAACTGATTTGAGGTCTTAATTATATCTGAAAAATCCCTGCACAGCAGTGTTTGGTTGAATAACAAGGAGAAAGTGTGTGTATGTAAGGAGATGGGAATGTCTCAGGCCATCTTGGAATTCTGCTGATTACAGGGGACCAGGGCAACTGAAGCAAAGATGTTGATGCTCACACTGCTTGCCGTGCCATGAGTAATAAAGTCCTTTGTCTCTGACCTAAGAATCTCATCTCTTCTGTCAGCATCTGTGAAATAGGGTAAGTAGCTTGTCAGAAGGGTAAATTCAAATCCCAGACCTACCATAAAATATACACTGGATTTGAACTGACAATATTTTGGATATATATGATTAAGTATGGTATATTATTAAAATTAATTTTACCTGTTTATTTTTACTTTTTAATGTGGTTCCTAGAAAAATGAAAATTACATCTGGAGGAGGCTTGCATTATATTTCTATCAGGTACTGCTGGTCCATATGCCTGGCTACTATTGAAATCTGAGGCTCTTTGGCAGGGGTTACAGTCTGCCAACACATCTGTGTCCTACAAATATTTTGTTTGGCCAGGACAGTGTTCAAATTCTTTATTATTTCGATGCCTTTAAGAGGGGTATGTACCTTCTAGTATACCTCAGGCCCCACCACTCCCCATTGTTTTTCACCTGGTCCATTTATGCATTTACTTTACCCACTGACTTCTGTATTTCGATTGTGTGACTCTTGTAGTCACACCTATACTTTTGTTGGGTTTATTAAAAGATACCAACACAGGAGGGCTACCAAAGAACAGCATTCAACCAAAGGTTAACCTGCATGGCCCAAAAAGGCTGTAAGAACTTCAGAAGGAAGCAGTCCTTAAGGGAATGGTGGTGGCCATGGGTCAAGAGACCTGGTTCTAGACCCAGTTCTGTCACTGATTTCGCTGGGAGACCTCGGGCAAGTCAGTTCCCCTCTGTGGGTTTCCATTCCCTCAATGACAGTGAAGGATAGAACTAGAAGGCCTCAAAGTTCCTTTCTGAAGACCTAAACGTGATGGCTTGCAGGCGAAAACAATCAGGGAGAGCTAAGCGGAAGGACAGGGCTTGAAAACACTTGCTTCTCTGTCCTTTGCACATCATTTCCTTGCTGTCATTGGCCCTAAAAGAAGGGAGAGAGTCAAGGAGAAGACTCAAAGTCCTACAAAGCTCCAATGCATAGTTTGTCAAAGAATGAAGTCAAAACCCTCGGTTGCGCTGTTGTTTTGTGTTCTCCACGGATGTAGATCATTCGGGTTTTGGCCCTGTACCCCACATGGTAGGTAATCAAGTGCTGGCAGCGTCCTACCCTCCCCTCCCTCCCACTCCTGACAGTGGCATTTAATACAATCCAGAAGCAGATGCTGCACATTGGGGTTGGTGGCTGGCAAGTTCCCATTCTCTCTACCCATGACATCTTTTACATAACCTGAATTTCTTTCATTAAAAAACATCTGCCAGCTCCTGTTATCTGCAAAGATGTGCCACGGCAACTCTCCCTGCAAGCCCCTTTTGTAGCCGATGCAAACAGGTGGAAGCAAAGCTTCCGTGGGGTCTCTTGAATGTAGAGAGAGAAAGGCAGGGAGGGAAGCGCCTCAAATTGTATGTGGGTGGGGGGGGGGCACGGAGGGTGGAAAGATCTCTCTTGCAATGTATCCTTCTTCAAAGCTCTCCCGGGGCTTCCCTGGTGGCGCAGTGGTTGGGAGTCTGCCTGCCGATGCAGGGGACACGGGTTCGTGCCCCGGTCCGGGAAGATCCTACATGCCGCGGAGCGGCTGGGCCCGTAAGCCATGGCCGCTGAGCCTGCGCGTCCGGAGCCTGTGCTCCGCAGCTGGAGAGGCCACAACAGTGAGAGGCCCGCGTACCGCAAAAAAAAAAAAAAAAAAAAAAGCTCCCCCTCTCATCAGAGAGGATTAGAGGAATTTGGGAACATGAGCATCACCCCTCTCTTTTGCATTCCACAAAATAAGGACTGGTGCCTTGTAACAAACCAAACGCGCAGAGTGAAGAATTCATTGAGATGGGCCTTACTTGTGAGGACTCATGTTGCATTTTGCCCAGAATGAGTCCGATTTGTCAGTGGGAAGAGGAGGCCAGATGCCTTTGTCCTCCGTTGCCTTTGTCTTCCGCCCCATTAACTTCTGAAGGAAAATCCTTCACAATAATCTTGAGGAGGAGAGGGAACATTTGCACACCCAAGGCAGGTATACAAATGGAGACAACGCAGGAGGTGTCTAATAGGTACCAAGCTAATAAACTGTTAAAGAAAATATTTTCTATCCTCAAACCCTACACATACACTTCCAGATCAACCTGGAAGGCCAGTTTCACATAGAGAATTCTCAGACTCCTTCGAGTTCTGCTTGGGATGAAGAGGTGGAGAGAAAGCCAATCACAGGATTCCGACCTGCTGCCTTTTCCCTTGCCATCCTGTCCTGCACAGCACAAGCCTCTCATATACACAGATACTCCAGTCCACATACCCAAGTCCCAAATATGTCTTCTTTAAGCCACAGCCCCCCTGGCAAACCTGCAGGCCCAGCGTGTGCATGAAAGTATTATATCCTGTGCTCTGGAGGACTGACCCAGGAAAAAAGCTACATCAGCTCTGATGGGCCAAGGAATTCCAGACCTTGGAATTTCTCAACCCAGAGCATGATCTAGAAAGTGGAGGTGGAGAGGCATGAGCTCAGGGTGGACACGCGTCCTAGTGCCACGATCCTTCATCCTCCATAGAGCACAGTCAGAAGAGAGACAAAGCATGGCCTTAAAAGGGCATCCCTCTGGCTGGGTCTAAGAGCAGTGCTGATGTCAGCCACTCACTTTCACTCCTGGGCCACCTCTTAAGATGGATCCAAGTGTCTCTTCCTCCCCTATCCACCCAAGCATGGTCCTCTCTTCCGCTGTCCACCCCATTGCAAACATGCTACCTTCTCTAACATGCTACCTTCTCTAAGAAGAGTGTCCCCATTCTTAGAGAGGAGGTAAGTCCCTTTGGTCCCCAACCCACGTGGATTAAGCCTGAGCTCCACTGAATCTAAGAAGGAGGTACTGAATGACCTCATAATGAATGACCTCCTCTATCTCAGGGTTATCCTCCAAACCTGACAGTTTCTAAAGGGAACAGCCTTCGTGCTTGGGATGTTCCCACAGCACATTCCCTAGCATGGCTCCATGTGGGCAATGAGACAATCAATGCCTTTTTAAATTATATTTATTATTTTTTCTGATCATAAAAGTATAAAAGATTGAGAGATGTTTTCAGGTAGTAATAATGTCTGGCATGTTTTGTTAGCAATCCTTAGGACAAACTTCTAAATTTGCAGCCCGAAAGTCACTTTCCTCCAGGGTGGCTCCTCAGTTATCAGACAAGGCTAACTGCTCAGCAATTTCTTCATATTCTTAATATCTGCCTTCTTGTAAGTTCCATCCGTTGACGCAGTTTCACTGGCTCGCTGCAGCAGCCGACCTCTGTGGAGCAGCACACCTGCTCCCTCAACACAAATCTAACAGCCCTCGTTCCTTAACTCCTAGGGTCAGACGTGACAGCTAGTGCCAAGCGCCTAACACCGTAATCATTACATAGTGAGCACCTCAATAATTTATTCTCGTTATTATCGCTTTATTTCTTTCCATTTCACTAATTAAGAGGTTAAAAATTTTTAATAAGTAAATACAGCTAACCCCCATTCTCTGCATATTTCTCCACCTTTTTTTCATTCCCACTTTGCCTCCCCTGCCTCCTCTTCCCCACATAGTCCAGGGCAGGGCAAGGAAAACAGGAAGATGAAAACCATAAACGCTCCTTTCTTAAAATTCCATCTCAACCCTGTCTAAAGACAATATATTTACCCCCAAAGTGAAAATATCCAATGAACTATCTGCATTATATTTTGGATCTTTTAGCTACAATGTGTCAACTATCCTAGTCCTCTTGCAATCATCTTGAATAACGTCCCAAACAATGAGGACATAAAGTGCCAGGTGGTGGCTCAGAGTTCTGAAGGAGACTAAGCTGGGAGAAGACTGAAGACGTGGAGTCTCGTATCCTGTTTTGGCCACAGCGATGAAGAAAACCCACAGCCGGCTTTCCCAAGCATTCCCAGATCATGGCATGAGGGTAAGAGAACCAGGGACAGGGTTAGAAGAGGTTCAAGGTTAAAACAGTTCAAGAGAAAGACGTTGTGGTAGAGGAGAAGTAAACTGTTGATTTCACTTGGAGAGAGTTAAGTGGAATGAGTTTATGTCAAATCCAAAATAGCACCTCCTTGGATTTGTAAGTGCACTTAGGAGTAACCACATTTCCCAGTACTCAGCACAGCATCAGGACTTGTTGAAAAGGAAAAAAGGGGAAATATATACGATTCACAATTAGCAATCAACCGAATGTTGGTAAACGTTAGTAAGAAATAGCAATCATGAAATATTCAAGCAATCCCAGAGTTTCCCAGCGTTCTAAATTGTATAAATGGCATGGTGTGACGGTTCTCAACAGATGGATATCTTCAGCCGCTCTTCCTAAGAGCTGGACCATTGGGTGTTCTTGCCAACACCGTCAACTGCCAAGGACCTTGCTGCCAGGGAGGAGGGTGGGCATGAGGGGAATGGGCCCCTGGTTTGTTTTGACTCTTCAATGACACTTTCAAATTGCAAGATTTTCCATTTTTTTTCTTTGTGGCAGCCCTTTGGAGGATCTTAGACTTTCTGGGTAGACTGTCCCTAAAACAAGCTGAAGACCTGATTTTAGGATGAGATTTCTTCCATGAATAGATGTGGTTGTGAATGGCCATCATGGATAAAATATACCACTTCCTATCCCCGAAGCTGGACGTGGGGTTCACTCAGCCTAGCCCAAGTGGGTTATTTCTTTTTCTTTTTTTGTGGGATCAGCCATGGCTAATAACAAGGGGAGAGGTGACCCAATTGGTAATATTTACTTTCCTCTATCTAGAACAGGGTGGTTTCCTGGACTAAATAGAAGGACCATAATTCACTAACGTAGATAAATTAATGTTTAGAATGCACTAAGATGCTATGTTGCTAGTTATTAGTTTTTTTATGTGGCTAGGAAACTGCCTTCCCTCATATTATCTCCCTAAGAGTAAAATTATCCCTGCCAACCTCAATCTCAGAAAAGTTGATTAAAACAAAGTGTCCCCTAATGAGACTGCAGGGGAAGCACTGCAAATTCCCAAATGTTCCACACCTATCCACTCTCTTTACCTATCCCCACAAGGCTTATCTAGAATAGAGGTCAGTAAGGGCCAGGAAGCCACAGAGACCTAATTAGGTATACTCTGTGGCTCAGGCTTTATCAAGAATCCTATAGTATCTTTAAAAATATACATACAGTCAGGTTTTCCAGGGTCTAAAGACTTTCTAAAGCTGTATGCATGTAAGTGTATGGATGGCAATAAATGACACATGGCAATTTTGCTAGATTTAAAAATTATATTTTAAATATTTTAAAATATTACCATATTATTATTTTTCCAAGTAAGTGTTCCTTTTGATTTATGTTTACTACACAGTCATTCAACCAACATTTACTTAAAGGCATATCAGGTAGATTATTTCTACACTTATTTTTTACCCTATCCCCATATCACACTTGGGAAGATTATCCTACAAAGGTGAGTGAGGGGATATTTTAAAGGTGAGCACTAGAAATTCTGAACGAGAGAAAGTATATTATGTTTGGATGAAATGCCTAATGGCTTATTTGGGTATGAAAAGATAGAATGAAAAGTATGTTCTAAAAGGAGAGACCAAAACAAAAAAGAACTGAATAAATATCTCTATGTCAGGAAATGAGAGGAAATTTTTTGTACCTATTATCGGAAAAGGGGGAAGGCCAAAAGGTTCAGAGCCTGGAGAAGTTTCGGGGAATATAAAAGAAGTCAAACAGAGAGAAAAGATGTGGGGGGATAATGCAACATGCAGGGAGAGGAAAGGGTGGCCACTGAAATATTCCAGATGCTGGGTATGGCTGAGAAACTTTGAAGAATGGCTATAATTAATGTTGCATTTTTAATTATTACTCAGAACCATGCTGTAACCTCCCTCCTATGCCCCAAAACTTCAGTGGACCCACGGTGCTGGGAGGTGGGATGGAGGGAGTGGCAGTGGAAATGAAAGGAATTACCAGAAAAAAGAGGCCACATTTCATGTTTGCATCTACTGTACTCAGAGTAGAGGTCAAAAATTCTCTGGATACAGGAATCTGAGCTAGAAGTGACTAAGAAAAATGTAAGTCCCTCCACTTCCAAGAATCTTCAGAGGCACTGATGGGAATATTAGATTTCATATGGCAATTGAGACTTTGTTTTAAAAATATGTTAAAGACAAGTCACAGACTACAAGAAAATATATACAAAAGACATATCTGCTAAATAACTGTTATCAAAAATACACAAAGAACTTTTAAAATTCAACAACAAGAAAGCGAACAACTTGGCTAAAAAATGGGCAAGAGACCTAAACAGACACCTCACCAAAGAAGATATACAGTGGCAAGTAAACGTAAGAAACGATGTTCAACATTATACATCATTAGGGAATTTCAAATTCAAACAACAGTAAGATACCACTGCATATATCAGAATAGCCAAAATCCAAAACATTTGGATAGATGCCTAAACAAAGGACAACACCAGATGCCACAGGAATGCTCGGTCATTGCTGGTGGGAATGCAAAATGGTGCAGCCACTTCAGAAGACAGCTTGGTAGTTTCTTACAAAACGAAACATACTCTTACCATATGACCCAGCAACGATGCTCCTTGGTATTTACCCAAAGTGGCTGAAAATTTAGGTCCACACAAAAACCTACACACAGATGTTTATTATAGCTTTATTCGTAACTGCAAAACTTGGAGGCAACCAAGATGTCCTTCAGTAGGCGAATGAATAAATTAGCTGTGGTACATCCAGACAGTGGAATATTATTCAGCACTAAAAAGAAACGAGCTAATCAAGCCATGAAAGATATGGAGGAAACTTAAATACATATTACTAAATGTAAAAGCCAATCTGAACAGGCTACATACTATATGATTCCAACTATATGATGTTCTGAAAAAGGCAAAACTATGGAGACAGTAAAAAGATCAGTGGTTGCCAAGGGTAAGGGGGAAGGAGGAATGAACAGGCAGAACACAGAGGATTTTCAAGGCAGTGAAACTATGCTGTATGATACCATTAATGATGGATACACATCATTTTGCATTTGTCAAAACCCACAGAATGTACACCACCAAGAGTGAACCCTAACTATGGACTTTGGGTGATAATGATGTGCCAATGGAGGCTCATCAATTATAATAAAGGTACCACTCTGGTGGGGGATGTTTATAGTTGGGGAGGTGGAGTGTATATGGGAAATCTCTGTACTTTCTGCTACATTTTGCTGTGAACCTAAGACTGCTCTAAAAAAATTAAGGCTATTTAAATTTATTTATTTATTTATTTATATTTCAAAAGGGTGACTTCAGAAGTCTGTAGGCCACAGGAGCTCCCAGATGGCTGACATCTGGGTTAAGTGACCAACACTTCAGGGTGAGCAGAGAGAAACAGTTGTCAGTGGTCCAAAAGTTTTCACTCTCGTGGAGCCGTGTGGACGGCTCATTTACTTCCGGGTGCACTTTCCCACCCTCTTGTGGTTTGGCTGACCATGGACCAGTTCTGACCAATGAAATGTTCCTGGAAACGGCCTGCGTCACTTCCTTGCCAAAGCATGGGATTGTCAGTGCCTGGATCTCCAGGCTTCCCTTCCCCTGCCGTGGCCATGGGGGAAGTGCACATTGGGAGGGATGAAGGACCTGAGAGGTCAAAGCAGTCTGTGATGCCAGGCTGGAGATCTGGAGGGCAACTTTTGTGGAAAACCAGTAGCATATACAGGGGACTCTGCATGGAGAAGAAATAAAAACTTCTGTCGTGTGAAGCCCCTGAGGTTTAGTTTGCTACCAAAGCCCAAACTGGTCCATCCTGACTGCTATGCCAAGTTACAGTTTCCAGTTCAAGTTCATTGAGGCCAGACTGGTACAGGTATGCAGAGCAGGAAAACCAGGAACAAGGGAAGGCTGAAACTTTTGTGGAGAATATTAATCATTTTAGGTGAATTCAGTTTTGAGAGTTTTCTCCAATCTGAACAATACTTAGGTCAGGGCTACAGCGCCCATTTTGCTTCTCCCAGTTTCCTGGAGAATGTATTCTTAGGGGAGAGCAGAGAGGGCTGCCATCCATCATTTTGGAAAGTCAGGAGATGTACAGAGATAGATGCCTAAACAAAGGACAAGTGCATTAACAAATCTCGCTGTCCAAAAGTCAGGGCTAATGTTAACCAAGATGAGCATTACTGCGATTCCATCAAGATGTCCCGTTATTTATTTAACTTTTCCATTTTCATTTTTTATTTGGGTAAGATAATTGCTTGTGATAAGCCTCGGGTGTGGAGGTCTGGTGCATACAGAGTGGCAAGGCGAGATTCAGTTTGTAGTCTCAGGAGGCACTGGGGAAAGGAAACGATGTATTAACATATTGAAATGATCTCAAGTCATGTCCTTTAGCACCTTTCTTCCGAGAAGAGAACCTCTCCAAAGCAAATGGCCTACTCACAACAAGAAAAGGGCCCGTTAGGAGGATAATGTGTTTACCTGCTTAAGGAAAGAAGATCTCTTATGAGCAGATTTCGTAAGAAACAAAATATAGATATATATAGTGCTTCTCTCCCTGGGTCTGATACCACAATGTCACTCATGCATTTTACTTCATAGCACCTACACCAGTGCCTCCCACCGCTTTCTGGCCAAGACCCTAAACTGGACAACACTAGGAGCCACAAGTCCTAAAATGGAGCTTCAGTCAATGAGTCCTGTTTATATAAACGATGGCTTAGCACACTCTCGTAATCCTTTCAATGGGAAAACAACCATCACCTCAGGCTCCTGTGTGCCGCTGTGCACTCCTCTCCCTGCTACCTGCTCTGTTCTGGCCTGAACACACCAGAAGCTTCTGCAGAAGCAAATCTGGGTGTGGTCTCTGCTTCTGAGAAGCTGGTAATGGTTGCAGGCAAATTCAAGAGCTCTGTTGGATACGAATGAAAATAGCCACTGGTATCGTGTTCACAACAAGCCCCAGAAGTGGTCTGGCTAGCCTCTTCTTTTTCAGATGAGAAAAATGAGGTTTAGAGGGTAAGTGACTGGTCCAAGAAGCTTCATCCCCAGAACTCAGGACCCCCTGCTCTACCTGGAAAACTTCTGCTCAGCCTTCAGAACATATTTAAAGGTACACTTTCTGGTGAAGTTTCTTCCAGGTCCTCCCATTTGTGCCATCCGTTTGCAGGCACTATTATCATACTCGCACAGGGGATTCATACCAGTCTTAGCTTCTACACAGCTGTCTCTCCCACTGGACACAGCATTCCTTGAACAAGTGCCCTGAGCCCCAATATAACTCTGGATTCTCAATGCTTTACCCAGGGCTTTGAACCTGATTTGGGTTGTTATAAAACTGTAAGCTTCCTCAGAGGACAGTGTCAAGGCATGATGGATTTTAAAAACTCAATTAGCACTGTGCACATTTTCTTACTGGGTAAACTGAGATTCAGAGTTCTTCATCATGTTGCCGCAATCACAGGTCCAGTGGGGCTTGTGGATCCAATGGATCGATGTAGGGGCTCCAATGCCTTCTGGTAGTAGCATCGCTTCCTCTCCTGCTGTCTTCACTAGAGGTGGCTGGGATGCTAGGTAAGAACAATACTCAATCCACGCTTTATCACACTCTGCTATCCCTTGCTCCAAACGGCACGACCGCAGCCTGTCCCTGCGTTCATCTGCTTCCCATCTCACTCTGCGGAGATGCCACAGGCAGAACTGAGAGCTCGATCTGGAGCAAGGCCCCACAGAAAGATGACCCCCCCCAAAACCCTGTCTGCTCTCCAACTGGAATGGCTTGTGATAAAGAAACCGCTGTGCTTCGGGTCAGGCAACAGTGCCAACCACAGAGACGGATGATAATTCCTCTTACTGACAGGGAGCCTCTATCATTTTAGAATATGCTTATTTTTCTGCAAAGAAACCAGGCCAATTTATTCAACCGTTTATAATGTCATCGTGCATTTATGGAATGGAAGCACTCTCCGGGCTCAGTGTGACAAAATGCTGATCACCAACTTTTGGTGGTTCTGTCACCAGGAAGCTGGATGGATGTCAGGGCGGAGGTGAGGGTTCCAGGGCAAATAAAGAAAACAGGCTTGCCCTCTTGCAGATTACATGCTGGAATAGGAGGCTTGCTGGGTAGTCTGCATTCACTGAGTACCTTCAATTACCTGACACTGCAGCAGGCAGAACAACTGGAGGGGAAAGAGTCAAGGGCTGTGTCCTTTGGTGTGTCACTGCAACTTTCAGAGTCTCCTTGTCTGTAAGATGGGGATCATAATATCTGCCCTGCCCGCATCAGAGTTGTGGTATGGATGAAACAGTGGATAAGAGAACTCTTTGTAAACACAGTGTTCACAGCATCCCATTTCTTTCCTTTATGGCCTTTATCATACTCTAGAAGTATTTTGTTTCTATTCCTGCTTTGTTTAATGTCTGTCTCCTCTAGCAGAATGCAAGCTCTCTGTAGGCAGGAATCTAGAACTGTGGGGAATGCACAGAATAAACTCATACTTAGTAGTTGTTATCACCCTCCTGCCAACCCACCTCAAGACATACTCGTTCCTACATCTACAACTCCGCTCAAGCTGTCCCTTCACTCTGAAAACACCTTCCCCTCATCTTTCTGGCCACTCACACCCTATCTTCCTTGAAGGGCCACTTCAAGTCCCACTGCTTCTATGAAATGATTTTCTCATCCCTTCTTAAAATCTTCCTTTGCTAGGCATTTCTTGACTAGGGAGCACATGGTTTGCAGCCTACGGTCACACACTCATTCACACTGTCACTTGGCATGGGTGGGGTCACGTGGTAAGTTTTCTGTCCTCCTAAACCCAAGGTTATGCTGGGTCCAGCTCTGAGTCTGTGAGTATTCCCTAATAAGACACATACTTTTCCCACAAAGAGCAGGAAAGTATGCCCTAGCCTGGGAATTAAAATCCCCTCTGATGTGGCCATCCCCCCCATTTCCTTGGATTCCCTTGACCCAGGTGGATGGACCCCAAATTCAGAGATTCAGCCAACGCAAAGCCAATCCTCGGCAGACACTAAGTATCCTACAATTCAATTCAATTCTGACACTAACTACCCAGAGTTAGCACAGCCCCACAGGGTAAGGGCTCAGTCCCACAAAACAGCCCCCCCCAACTTTAGACACCCATCGCAAGTAGTAGGTCCCCAGTTTACCCACACTTTTGTCCAACTGGGCTACAAATTAGGAGTTCCCACCTCCCCTCCCCAGGTTTGTAATTTGCTAGAACAGCTCACAGAACTCAGGAAGACTTTTCACTTATGTTTACCAGTTCATTATAAAGAATACAACTCAGGAACAGCCAAATAAAAGAGATGCACGAGGCACGTTACAGTGGCGGGTAGCAAACGAAGCTTCCGTGCTCTTTCTAGGGGCATCGCCCTCCCAGCACCTCAGTGTGTTCACCACCCGAGAAGCTTATCACGTCTCCTTGTTCAAGAGTTTTTATAGAGCTTCATTTCCAGCCCCACTCCCACCTCTGTCTCCAGGAGGTCAGTGGGTGGGAATGAAACTTCCATCCCTCTAATCACTTGGTCTTTCCGGTGACTAGCCTCATTAGCGTAAACTCAGGTCCGATCAGAAGAAGCATAAATAACAAAAAACACTCCTCCTCTTATCACTCAGGAAATTCCAAGGGTTTTAGGAGCTCTGTGCCAGGAGCCAGGAATAAAGACCAAATATACTTAGGATAATGGCTTCCAAGTCCATCCATGTTGCTGCAAATGGCAAAATTTCATTCTTTTTTATGGCTGAGTAGTATTCCATTGTGTGTGTGTGTGTGTGTGTGTGTGTGTGTATCACATCTTCTTTATCCATTCATCTGTTGATGGACACTTAGGTTGCTTCCATATTTTAGCAACTGTAAATAATGCTGCTATGAACACTGGGGTACATGTATCTTTTTGAATTAGTGTTTTTGTTTTTTTCTGATATATACCCAGGAGTGGAATTGCTGGGTACACCTGTAACTTACATAATATGATACAGCAACTATACTTCCATTAAAAAATACAAGACCAAAAAAAAAATACAACACCAAATATATTTTGTATTATACCATAACAGCCAAGTGTAACAGAGGCATCTCTCTTGACATAGGTGAGTTGGAGGCCCTCTGAGGAGTTATTACGCTGTCTCCTTTCCATTAATGATGGCTGTATTACTCTGCTTTCCATCTTGCTCTGGCTGCTAGGAAGCAGAATCTGAAAACTGTTGCTTCATCACAACAATTGTATTAAGCTATATGACTGGCAATATTTCTCCCTCTTCTTTGTCTCAATCAAGATTTTACATTTTTCTATTCTATTAACCTTACTGTACATGTACATAGATTCTTCCTGAGGAGAGATGAGGTATAAATAAATGAACTGATAACCTAGCCATAGGACCAGTGTCTAAAGAGGAATTAATAAAATGAACCTCCAGATGGAGCCTGCTGACCTAAGCTGCTCGGCTTTCTCAAAGCCAAGTACACAAATCCCCATGAAGTCAAGCTTTCAGGGTCAGTAGGATACTGTTTAGAACTCTACTCAGTGTCCACATGGGATGTCCTCAGTGAACTTAATTAGACGATTAACCATGACGGGGGGTGGCAGTGAGGCTGAGAATACAGAAGAGGAGACCATCAGTAGCAGGCCCAGGAACGCAGGCTGGGCTGAAATCAGGGTCAACTGTTGAAGGCGGCGACTTCGTGAATGAAGCGGGACTTCAGATGGGCCTTTTCTCTTCTGAGGTGTGAGCTTCTTAAGGACAGCAGCTGGGCAGGACTTATGGATTTCTGACTCCTCAGCTTCTAGCACAGAGCCTGGTACACCCTAAATACTCAGTAAAGTGTTGCTTCCCTCTTAACACTATTCTTTGTTCTCCTTCCACACATAACTATGAACACTGGGGAGCATATCAGTTTGTTTCCATGGGAGAAAAGATCTCTGGGCTGGAATCAGGAGACCCGGGCTCTGGGCCCCACTAACAGGAGTTACGTGATCTGCAGAGCGAAAGAGCAGCAGTTGAAGGACGCAGCTTAAGTCAGATTATTTGGATTTGAACCCTGACTCCTCTTCCTGCTCTGTGTGTTTCAGCAGCCATTTAACATCTCTATGTCTCCTGCTTCCTCCTCTGTAATATGAGGGTAAATACCTAGGAGGTGTTGGGAGGATGTCATGAGTTACCATATATGAAGTATTTAGATAGAATACTCCCTAGCACATACTCAACATTCATATTAGCTTTTATTACCTTTAACCAGTCACAATGTTTCTAGGCCTTAATTTTTACATCTCTCAAGAGTCAGGTTCAAACTAGATGAGAGATGTCACACATGTGCCTTTCATCGCTACAGGCACACCTCAGAGATATTGCGCATTTGGCGCCAGACTACCTCAATAAGGGGAATATCACAACAAAATGAGTCACGCCAATTTTTTGGTTTCCCAGTGCATGTAAAAGTTATGTTTATACTATACTGTAGTCTCTTAAGTGTGAAATAGCATTATGTCTAAAAAACAAATACGCATACCTTAATCTTGAAATACTTCATTGAAAAAAATGCAAACCATCATCTGAACCTTCAGTGAAAAGTAATCTCTTTGACGGTGGAGGGTCTTACCTCAATGTTGATGGCTACTGATTGATAAGGGTGGTGGTTGCTGAAGGTTGGGGTGATTGTGGAGATTTCTAAATAAGACAACAATGGAGTTTACTGCATAGATTGACTCCTCCTTTCATAAATGATTTCTCTGTAGTATGCGATGCTGTTTGATAGCATTCTACCCACAGTAGAACGTCTTTCAAAATTAGAGTCAATCCTCTCAAAACCTATTGCTGCTTTATCAACGAAGTTTATGCAATATTCTAAATCCTTTGCTGTCATTTCAGCAATCTTCACAGCATCTTCACCAGGAGTAGATTCCTTCTCAAGAAACCACTTTCATTGCTCGTCCATAAGCAAACCTCATCTATTCAAGTTTTATCATGAGATTTCAGCAATTCAGTCACATCTTCAGGCTCCACTTCAAATGCTAGTTCTCTTGCTATTTCCACCACATCTGCAGTTACTTCCTTCACTGAAGTCTTGAACCCCTCGAAGTCATCAATGAGGGTTGGAATCAACTTCTCCCAAACTTCCGTTAATGTTGATATTTTGACCTCTGTGAGTGTTCTTCGTGGCATCTAGAATGGTAAATTCTTTCCAGAAGGCTTTCAATTTACCTTGCCAAGATCCATCAGGGGAATCACTGTCTATGGCAGCTACAGCCTTACGAAATTTATTTCTTAAATAATGCGATGTTAATATCAAAATTACTCTTGATCCATGGGCAACAGAATGAATGTTGTATTAGCAGGCATGAAAATAACATTAATCTGGTTGTACATCTCCATCAGAGCTCTTGGGTGACCAGGTGCATTGTCAATGGACAGTAATACTTTGAGAGGAATCTTTTTTCTGGGCAATGGGCTTAAAATATTCAGTAAACCATGTTGTAAACAGATGTACTGTCATCCAGGCTTTATCGTTCCATTTATAGAACACAGGCAGTATGATTTAGAATAATTTCTAAGGGCCCTAGGGATTTTCAGAATGGTAAATGAGCATTGACCTCAACATCAAGGTACCAGCTGCATTAGTCCCTAACAAAAGAGTCAGCCAGTCCATTGAAGCTTTGAAGCCAGGCATTGACTTCTCCTCTCAAGCTATGAGAGTCTTAGATGGCATCTCCTTCCAATAGATTTCAATCTACAGTGAAAATCTGTTTTTTAGTGTAACCACCTTCATTAATTATCTTAGCTAGATCTTCTGGATAACTTGTTACTGCTTCTACATCAGCACTTGCTGATTCCCCTTGCACTTTTATGTCATGGAGATGGCTTCTTTCCTTAAACCTCATGAACTAGCTTCAAACTTGCCTTCTGCAGTTTCTCCTTCTCTCTCAACTTTCATAGAATTGAAAAGAGTTAGGGCCTTGCCTGGACTAGGTTTTGGCTGAAGGAAATGCTGTGGCTGGTTTTGCTCTTTCTATCTAGACCACTAAAACTTTCTCCATATCAACAGTTAGTCTGTTTTGCTTTCTTACCATTCACGCGTTCACTGTAGTAGCACTTTTAATTTCCTTCAGGAACTTTTCCTTTGCATCCACAACTTGGCTAACTATTTGGCACAAGAGGCTTAGTTTTCAGCCTGTCTTGGCTTTCAATATGCCTTCCTCACTAAGCTTAATCTTATTTCTAGCTTTTGATTTAAAGTAAGAGACATATTTCACTTGGACACCTAGAGGCCATTGCAGGGCTATTAACTGGCCTAATTTCAATACTGTTGTGTCCCAAGAAATAAGGAGGTCTGAGGAGAAGGGAGAGAGATGGAGGAATGGCCAGTCAGTGGAACAGTCGTAACACACAGAACATTCATGGGTGAAGTCCCCATCTTATATGGGCATGGTTCATGGCATCCAAAACAAGTACAATAGTAACATCAAAGATCACAGATCACCATTACAAATATAATAATGAAAAAGCCTGAAATATCGTGAGAATTACGAAAATGTGACACAAGAGACACAAAGTGAACAAATGCTATTGGAAAAATGGCCCCAACAGACTTTCTTGATACAGGGTTGCCACAAATCTTCAATTTGTAAAAACAAAAACACAGTATCTTCTAAGTGCAATAAAGTAATGCACAATAAAATGAGGTCTGCCTGTAGTTTCTCTGCCCATAACAGACATCACTAATTGATTACAACACTCGCTCCTACTGGGTCCAGTTATAGCCTCAAAATCTTTCCCAGGGCAATACTCCAGGCAGCCATTGCCAGTCTTTCAGAGTCAGCACAAGAAGTGAAACCAATTCCTTATCCTGCATAGAGATTATCTTACAGATTCTGTGATTCTGTGATTCTTAATGAACAGACGTGAGAAACCGGTGAGGAGGTCAAGGGAAAGGAAGGGAGTCTGCCTGGACAAGACTTACAATGTCATTCCAGGTACCATCTTTGACTGGCAGACCCCTCCAGACACACAGCTTTGAGGTTCTGCTATTCTTCAGTTTCCCCTGGGACAATGACTGGACTGTTTTCTCCCTTTGCAGTGTAATTGCAGAGATAAAATGGTGTGTGGCTAATTGCTGGGTAGGCCACAAACAGAGCAACCTCACATGTAATTTCAGATTGGCGGAGACTGTAAATTATTCAACATGATAACCAAAAGATTATAGCAATGTGTAAGTGGAGAGAACGTTTGAGGGAAACAAAAGGATGGCTTTGAAGCCAGGGTAGTCACAAACAACCTTGTATACACGTGAAGAATATACTTTGGGAAAAAAAGGCTGAAACTCGGACCTGGGAAAGAGGCCTGAGGGTTCTCACTCTCCAGGAACCTTTGTTCCTATAAGAATAATAAACTATTAGTGGAAGTTAATACTTAGTTACCCATGAAAGTCCACGAACAGTACAAAGTAAAATGCGCCATGTTGATTAAAATAACCCAGCTGAAAGACCTTCCCATCAAGCCAGGGCCTCCTCTAACTCCCCTGTCTCCACTGACGGCCCCTCTATTCTCTCCATTACTCTAAAGGCTTCTTTCTCTCTTCCCTCTTCCTTCCTTCTCATCCCATCATCACTGTATCCTGGTGAAGGCCTTCCTACCCTACTTTTCTTTCCATTCCCATTGCCATTGCCTTCACTCAGGCATGAACCATCATGGCAGCCTCTGAGCTCCAACTTCCAGGCTCTTGGTCTTCCGGCACATCACCACTTTTTCTAGGTTTCGCAGAGAAAGCTCTGATCAGAGCACTTATCTACTCAAAACCTTCCATGGTTCACCCCGTCTGTCAAGTGAAGCTGAGCTCCCAGCCTGGCATATAGGGTCCCATGTGGCTCCACCCACCTTTCAGGCTTAATTGCTGCCACTTCCTTCCCCTCCTTCTGCTCTCCCTGGACATCCTAGAAGCCGTTCCTGAGACATACTCTCTCCTCTAGGAGCCTTTGCTTGGCTGTTCCCCCACCTCGACGGCCTTTCCCATGGACTCTGCAGGCCAGACCTGGGTGACTCCTTCAGGATGTTTGAATGTGCTGACAATCACCTGCTTGAGCTCCAAAATCATGACACAGTTCCTGGGGCAGTAGGAGGGCTGTGCATTCCCTCTGAAGGGCTATAAGGAGCCTGCTCCTACCTCCTAGGATCCCTTGGCCTGTGCTACCAACCACCCACAGCACGGGCTCCTCCAGCCTTGACCACAACTCTGATTAGCCCCGGCCTGGGGGCAGTGGAGGTTAGCCTGCTGTTAGGATAGTTGGCATGTGGTGGAGAAGGGGTTGGCAAAGAGGTTATAGTAGGTAAAAATCTCTTCAGAAGCCTCTCTGGTCCTTCTTTATCTCCCACGTTCTTCATTGTTGTTCTCTGAGTTCCCAAATTCCCTTTAAGGCCATTAGAGTCAAAGCCACAATATTTTGATAGGATTTAAATCACGTTTTCCTCCTCAAAACAAACCCCAGCCAGCGAGGTCCAGGAAACCATAGACTTCATCCACCTTTAACTCCTGTCCTATCAGTCTAAGGTGGAGAGATCATCCTGACATCCTCAGGTGACAATCAAACTCTCACCACCTCCACTTCATGCACCTCCAGGATGGGCCTGCCTTGGCCACTCCTCACCACTTCAACCCATCTGCTGGGATGGCACGGCGTCTGCTCACAAGTTGGTTGGAGCCTATGGAGGTGCCAGGCAACAATGTGTTTTGATGGGCAGCCTGCAGAAGGTGGCAGTTGCCATCTCTGGTGAGGGAAGGCCGTAAGCAGTGCCAGCCCTGGCATGCCAGGTCTGTACACTTGTTCACACCTGTTGACTCTCCAGTGCCAAGAAAAGCATACTTGAGCTAGGGACAAGGGTTGTGGGAGAGGACGTTCTCAGAGCACCAGCATCTTTGGGTGTCCTTGTGGGGACAGACAGAACCTAGAGAGATTTGGTCAGTCAGACCCAGGGCCACATCTGTGTCCGGCACTGGAACTGCTTTGTCTGGCCCTGGAATACGTCCTCTACCACAATCTGCACTCACTAAGGAAAAGGTAGCCAGCAGGGAGACTGCAGCACAGACACAATTCAATACAGAGACAAGCCTTAACTCCAAGCCAGAGAGGAGACGCAGAGAGAAGGGCAGGTTAAGGTTAGGAAAGTTCTTTCCACCAATAGCCTAAAATACTTTGAACCCTGATAAGATATGTCCAACGCAACTGGAGGCCTCCGATTCCTCACTCCCTCACCTGTCTCAGAGAATTGCTATTTTCTAGCTAGGACATGAGTCCTGCTCCAGAGTCAGACAGAGCTGGCTTTACAGCTCAGCTCCACTGACTGAGTGATCTTCAGTGAGTTACTGACCTTACCTGAGCCTCAGGCTTCTCTCTCTAAAATAGCGGTAACTCCCCTACCTCCTTGGATTACTACAAGAGTGAGACAGGACAACATAATTCAGGTGCCTGGTGTGGTATCTAACACATAGCAGTTGCTCATCAAATTGAGTTTCCTTTTCTGCCTTGCCATTCCCTGTCTTCCTTCATTCTCCATTCCAAATAGGAAAGGCGTTACAGGAGCCAAATGGTATTACAGATGTCAGTCTAGGACTAAGTCACTGGAACTAAGTAACAGAAGAGATTGCAAGGTAAACACAGTGGGAGAGAAAAGGGAGAAGAGATGGAAATGGGAGAGAGGGAAACTGGGGTTCCTTTTCTAAAAGGCGCCTTCCATCTCTGCACTCCCATGTCAATGCCTCACCCCAATAACAGCCCTTGCTCTGTACTCCATCCCCACCTCAGCTCACCAAGACCATCCCATCGCCTGCTTAGGCAAATTCAAATCAGGAAAGAAAGTACATAGTGAATTTTCATCACCTAGAAACTCTATCTATGTACACAAGACGCTCCTACACCAAATCCTTGACCTTCTTGCTTGCTATTCTATGGTGCCTGCCATGTGCCGATGGCCATGCTGGGCAGAGGGAGGGTGACACGGGCATGAGTCCTGCCTTCAGTCTCTCCATGCAAGAGGCAGAAACAAGCTCAAATAACCCTTAAACAAGACAGAATGGATGGATGCACCAACCAAGACGTAAGCAAACAGCTCCAGGGAAATACGGCTTTAATTTGCCTCTACCTTCCTTGTTTGGCTGGTGTTCATGTGCCGACCACATCCGTCAGGCCTGTCTCCTGCCATCAGGTCCTTCAGAGTAGGACCCACATGCACTGCAGCTTAGGGCCATCATGGAAGGTCTCACTAACCCGAACACACTTGTTTGCATTAGAAACTGTGAGCGGCCATGAGAAGTTTATTTGGGTGGCTGGTCTGACCCTGCTAGTTTCGTGCCACTCCTGTAATGGTGGCCCGTTGGATTTTAAGGTTGGATGGCATACTTGGGGACAGACCTGGATGCTGGAACATCACGTGTAGGAATAAGATCTCAAGTCCACAGCTGAAAGCCTGAAAGACAGCTCAGATCTGCCAGAGATCCCCAAAGGATTTCCCTGAGGAACTGTCCTAAGCACTGAATGACATATATGAAGAAGGAAAGGAAGAGTAGAAAATGATTGGAAGACACAGGAAAAGCTCCACCTGCTTCCCAAGGTGAAGAGGAGAGATGGGACCTGCCAGGGATGAGAATAGAGGCATGAATCTTGGAAGTGGAAGAAAATTCTTGTAGAGACAGTCCCTGGATGCCTCAGGGCTACCAATGGAGTACTGCCCCCTAAAGCTCCAAGGGGGACAAAAGGTTGAAGGGGGACAAAGGGTGCTTGAACAGAGTGGATCGGATGGACACCCAATCCCAAGAAGAATCTAGCTTTCATGTCCACAAGACAGCCAGAGCAGAATTGACCCACCATAAGGAAATCAAGTCAATTCACAAAACATATAATATATTCCTCCTGTGAGTCTCTTTCCAGAGATCAATGGTGAGCTAAAACATAGTCCCCCAGCCCCCCATGGAGCTTAAAGTCAAGAAGTCTGCATTCAGAGCCTAGCGACTCCACTGAGGAGCTGGGTGAACCTGAGCAAATTATATAAGCTCAGTCTCCCCATCTTTAAAATGGGAATAAAAAGTAATACATAATTCAGGGACTTCCCTGGTGGCACAGTGGTTAAGAATCCGCCTGCCAATGCAAGGGACACGGGTTTGATCCCTGATCCGGGAAGATCCCACATGCCGTGAAGCAACTAAGCCCGTGTGCCACAACTACTGAGCCTGCGCTCTAGAGCCTGCAAGCCACAACTACTAAGCCCGCACGCCACAGCTACTGAAGCCCGCACGCCTAGAGCCCGTGCTCCGCAATAAGAGAAGCCACCGCAATGAGAAGCCCGTGCACCGCAATGAAGAGTAGCCCCCGTTCACCACAACTAGAGGAAGCCCACGCGCAGCAACAAAGACCCAACGCAGCCAAAAAATAAATAAATAAAAAGTAATACATAATTCGAAGAGTTGTTGTGAGAACTAGATCAGGTGTACGTGGGAAAGCGCAGCGGTACGCCCGGAACGCAGGCTCAGGGAATGTTAGCTGCTGTTATTGTTGTTGTCATTGTTATCCTTACCATGGTCTTTATTATTATTGTTAGTTGCAAAGTTTAGGTGGGGAGAGAGTAATGAAATATAAGTACAGAAAATATCATTTCAAACTGTGAAAAGTAGTAAGTTATACGCACCCTAAGCAGAGGTCGCTTATGGTGATTTGAGAGTGAAAACTAGGGCCCTGACTTGGTCAGGGGATCTGAGGAAACAGCCTTGAAGCTGAGAACTGAGGGCTATTTAGGTGTTGACAATGGCAAAGGGAGTAAGGGGATGTGAGTGGGTGGGTGAGACAAGGGCTCCAGGCAGGGGAAACAGCTTGTGTCAAGTCCCCGAGACACGTCCAAAGTCATGGCAAGAAGCTGAACCCCACAGGACAGATGGTGATTCCCAAAGGGCAAAAGACGGAAACAGAAAGCCCCAGAAGGCAAGAAAACACAGATCTATGCTCCCTCCTGTGTGGGTGTGAGGTTGAGAAAAGATCGGGAGAATCAGCTTTTCTGCCCACAGCAGGCTGATGACTGCTGGAGACACCAGCACAACTCCACCATGATCTGGAATCCATAAGCCACCTGAGTGCCAGCAGAGCCCAGGCACGCTGCCAAACCTGGGAAAAAACAGAACTGCCCATGTCCCTACCCACTCGTCACCATCACCCAGGAGGCACAGTCGGTGTCCTGCCCCAGGCCATCCAGCTCCACGGTGCTTTCACTTCTGTCTGACAGGGTCACGTGGCTCTCGTCAGCCAGCTCCACCACTTCCCTGAAAGAACAGCCAACTCTGGCACCAGCCCAATGGTGCCAGTCTCTGACTCAGCACATCCACTAACCTCCCTTCTGAGAAAGGAAAAAAGTGTTGAAGCAACACCTGAGGCTCTCCTCCCTGGCTCCACCTGCGTCCCTACCTCACCCACTGAGCGTCGGTCTGTCCAATGGGAGAAGTCGGGGCTTAGGAGTTTCAAAGACCAATGTATGAATCTCATCTCTATCACTTACTGTGAAGTAGCCTCAACCTCCTCATCTGTGAAATGGGGCTAATACCATTTACTCACAAGACTTTCCCAAGAGGATAAAAGAGATGATGTGTAAAGCATCTTTTGCAGTGTCTACCACATGCACTCCATGAAGGGTCAGTAGCATGGCTATTACTATAAAATTGATCTACATGGGGCAAGGAGAATCAATCATTTTGGGAAGATGGCACTAAAAGCCCCCACTTTGAGTCTCTCATAGTCACCACGCACCAAATTTGCTCCTAAATTACCAACTGTGTGGCCTTGGGCAAGTTATTTAACCATTTTCTGTCTTCGTTTTTGCATCTGCAAAACATGTATAATAATAAATCCTACCTTGTAGGGTTGTTATGAGATTTAAATAGATTAATATAAATAAAATGCCTGGCACCCAGTAAATATTTGCTGTAATAATAATGATTATTATTTCAACTTGGGTAATAAATAGGTCACATTGGCTGCTATGGAGGCAAAGTGAAAATAGAGAGACCAGTTAGAAGTTCACTATGATAAATCAGGCAAGAGGTAGCAGCTTGGATCAGAGTAGCAACAGGGTTGGAGAGAAGCACTTGCATTCCGGATATATTTTGAATGTAGAGAGACAGTTATTTGCTGAAAGCTCAGCTGTGAGGGTGGGAGAGAATGGGAGGAGTTAAGGATGAGCCCCAAAGGGCAGCGTTCAGCAACTGCAAGGATGGAGTTGCCATTTCCTGACTAAGAGAAAAGCAGGTATGGGAGGAAATCAGGAGTCCCTTATTCCAGGGGAAATTACTCATATGACTAAAGATATCAACCAGGTATCTGGATGTGAAAGTCTGGATTTCAGAGAGGGGTACCAGCTGGGGATATAAAAAGTCAGGGGACTCAGATGAAATTATTACAGACTGGGAATGGATAAAGAGAAAAGGTCCAAAAACTAAGCCCTGTCTGGGCTTAGGAATTTCAAAGACCAGAGTATAAATCTCATCTCTACCACTTACTGTGGAGCAGCCAGGGTGGCAGGAGGCTAGAGAGAAAATGTGTCTCAGAAGATGAATGCATAAAGATGTGGTATGTATACACAATGGAATAGTACTCAGCCATAACGAAGAATGAAATAATGCCATGTGCAGCAACACAGATGGAACTAGAGATTACCATGCTAAGTGAAGTAGGTCAGAAAGAGAAAGACAAACACCATATGATATCACTTATATGTGGAATCTAAGATATGACACAAATGAACTTATCTATGAAACAGAAAGAGACTCGCAGACATAGAGAACAGACTTGTGGTTGCCGGGGGGGTCGGGTGGGGAGGGATGGATTGGGAGTTTGGGATTAGCAGATGCAAACTAGTATATATAGAATGGATAAACAACAAGGTCCTACTGTATGGCACAGGGAACTACATTCAATATTCTGTAATAAACCATAACGGAAAAGAATGTGAAAAAGAATACATGTATATATATATATATGCATAATGGAATCACTTTGCTGTACCGTAGAAATTAACACAACATTGTAAATCAACTATACTTCAATAAGATAAATTTTTTTTAAATGTGTCTCAGGCTACAAGTGAAACAAGGATTTCCTGGCAGAGGGAGTGGTTGATCATCGATGCCAATGCAGGGCTGATGGCCAAGTGGGACGGAGCTAAGGACTAACATTGCACTTGGCAGCGTGGGGTCATTGTACACCTTCTTTGGTGGAGTGGTGGGGGAAAGCCTCAATGCAGCTGAGATGCTTATCCTACTTTACAGAACAGGGAGAGCAAGGCTTGTCCAGAGACCCAGAACCAGTAAGCGACAGAGCCCTCTTCCCAGACCTATCATCATTCCATCACCTCTTGGGGTTTGCGGGCACATGGGACTAGAACCCAGACTTCAGGCAGACAAGCAGGAGGTGAGGATTATACATTCAAAGAGTAGGCAGCACGGTGTTAAGGAAGCTACACCCTGCTGGGGAGGGTAGAGATTACTCAATAGAAACTGAACGCAATTCTCAGGACATTCCCATTCTGCAAATCATGGCCTATCCTCAGTCCCCTCTGAATCTACTTGACATCTGGAAAAAGAATAGAAAGCGTATTGGCCCCAAATTGAGAAACTTCGGCCGTCATTCTGCTTCTACCACTCACTGTGGTGTTTTCCTCTTTCCATGCCTTAGTGGCCTCATTTGTAGCATGAGGTTGGCTTGTGACATCCCAGGCTCCTCCATCTCTGACTCTGCAGTTCATCTGTGCCTCCTCTCCCAGAGCCGGACAGGTGTTTGCCCCGGGTCCTCACAACAGCCTCATCACTGAGGAGCGTGAACAACAAAGAAACCACAATGGCTCTGGGTTACTGAAGTGATGAAGGAAAAAACTTGGGGTACTGATTATCCAGTGGCCCGTTAGAAGTCTCCTGGAAAATGCACTGGTGTTGGGAATGTAATTAAAGCAAAGCATTCATTCATTCCTTCGCTCATGCAAGTTCTCTATAGAAAAATGGGCCAGGCCCTGGGAACCAGGCATTGGGACCACACTGACCACATCACTGAACAAAATCAGGCACAGTTTTTGCCTTCCTGGAGCTTGTGGTCCACTGGAAGAGACAAATGGTAGTCAGTTAAGAGCAGAAATACGTATAAAGTTACAATTGTAAGTGCAATCAAAGGGAAGTACACGATGCCTTGAGAGCATATAGTGGGGGATTTAACCTCGATGGAAAGATCAGGGCAACCTTTACTGAGGAAGTGACAATGAGGCTGCCACGCTAAAGAGCTAACAAGGCAAAAAAAAGGAAGAATGTTCCAAGTAAGAAGAATGAAGTGGGCCATCTCCATGATGGGAGTGAGTGTGACAAATTCATGGTCTAAGAGAGGCCAGAGTAAAGGAATGACTGAGAGCGATTGGGAGCATGGTGAAGGATGGGACTGGGATGCAGGAGCCAGGCCAAGAGTACCTCTAAAAAGTTTTTAATGTGTGCATCGTTTGACCCAGCAATTCCAGCTCTAAGATCTGGTCCTACAAGTACTTGCACAAGTCAACAAAGATATACATGTACGTGTACATATGCATATACATATACGTAATGAATCTTGGTACATCTATTGAAATAAAATGCTATTCAGCTATTAGTGGATAACAAGGTAGATTTACATGTACTAATGTGGAAAGATATGTTATTAAGTGAAAAAGGTAAATTGCAGAACAGAATGTATAAGATGAAGATAATTTGCTTTTTAAATATATATGCATATTATATATTGGGTATATTCTATACAATTCACTAAGCATAGAAATGAATCCAAGACTATATACATCAAGCTATTAAAAATAGTTACCTATAAGAGGTAGAAATGGAGGAGAAGGCCTTTATTTTTCTTATGTGTCTGTTTTGTTTGAATTTTTTTTAATAACCAGTAACTATTTCTTTGTCAATGAAAGAAACTTATATTTTGTTTTGTTTTTGAAGAGACAGAGTACCCATCCATCTCCTTAAAATTCCCCCAATGAACCCAGAACAAAAATTAATCCTAGGTTTGTGCTTCCTTGGAGCAAGTAGACAGCCATCCTACATTATTCCTCGCCACCAACCTTCCCTCTCTCTTGCTTTCATCTTCTCATGGATTTAGTGGGGAAGAAAAAGTGACTAGGGGTTAAGTTTGATGAAAAGAAGGAAGGAAGAGAACTAAAGAAAGGAAGAGGGGGAAGGAAGTTCAGAGGAGGAGGAAAGGAAGAAAAGAAAGAAAAAGAAAGAAAGGGAGCCCTTCTATTTCCCTCTCCTCTCCATATGTACCTCCAAAAGTCTCTGAGCAAGAGCCCTCAGGAGTGAGAGAGAAGCGAATCCAGGTATGAGGATGCACCTGCCAAGGAGATGGGCAGAATAGCCCCGGGTTTGGACACCGAGCACAAGAGCCATAAGAGTAACAACTCCCATCATCAGGTGCAGACTCCTGGGTTGGACCCTTTTACATACATTAACTCAAGATTAAGGATCTCAGTCCCTAATTCTGCATTTAAAAAGCAGAAGCCCTGTGACCTCCCAGAACTGTAACTTCTCTCATCATCTCAGTGTTCTTAGCTGGATCATGGAGGAAACTTCCTAGCTCGCAGGGCTTTCTGAGGATCAAATGAGAGCCTACGTAAGTATACATACTATTCATTCTATAATGGATATGATTATTGTCACTCCAGCTACTGAGCCAGAACAGAGAATGCTTATGGGCATGAAGTGCAGTAATCCTGTTATCCAGTGGTTACTATGTGGTAGCTCTTTAGATCTGCTGAAAAACGGTGACTGTGGAAATAATTTTAGTCCCATTCACAGATTTTTAAATAACTGACTGTATGCAGGGGAGAGGATTTGGCTGTGCAGAGGGGTGGTCGCTAGTACCGCGCAGCTGCTATGGCTGTGAAAATTTAACCTCAAGCAGCCTAAACATTCATTTTACAATGTACACTGCTGATTACTTAATTATGTCTAAAATATAAGTCAGACACACTACAAACCCCAGGGAGTAAATTACACAGATCTATGAAGCAATATGCACTCATTCTGGTCTCACATTTGTGAATTATTTTTTCCCCCAGTGAATTTGAAAAATCTCTTCCTTTTCTGCAAAAGGTATGGCTATTGCAAACAAATGATCATTTTCTCAGTATTATGAGCTCAGTGGAGGAGAGCCCATCTTCAACCTAACGTTTCAGACTCTTACCAACAGGTTCTTATCTTTATGTATATTTGAACTAGGAGATCTACATATGCTTGATCTCAGCATGAACCTCCCTATGACCTGATTTTGTTACCATAGTCACCAACTAGATGAGTCTTGTTGACTGCAGAACAACAGTCAAAGGATTTCTATTAAGTTCCAGGGTGGAATAACAGTCATATTTTGTGAACACACTGTATAGATTATTTTTCCCATTTGCTTGCCCCAAGGTCTGCCTCCCTCTATCTGCTGAGAATGCAGTTGTTACATAAACTGCAAAGAAAATGCTTCCTGGGGCCAGTAATTAAATTTTCCTATAAAATGAATGGATCCGCTGGACTCCTATTTCCCTCTTCTCCCTCTGGGATATAACAATGTACATCTTACTCAGGACTCACCTACAGTCATCCTTTCCTAAAATAACTTTACCCCCACTCCATGGCCACACATGTGTACATGTGCGTGAAAATACACTATGACCTTTACTGATATCAGCTATCCTATATGTGAAAACACTTAAGGGTAATTTTGAAAGGTTTAGCTGGGTGAGGTTTTTCATATAACCATTCCAGCCAATGAGTGTGGTCAGTGATTCAATGATCTCATGAAAACCATGCTTGATGATTTATAAATGGTGACATTAATAGGTAACATGTACTTACTCTATGTTTTATGACTATATGAGTTTCCAGTGGCCACCGTAACAAATTAACAAAAATTCAGTGACTTAAAACAACAGAAATTAATTCTCTCACAGTCTGGAGGCCAAAAGTCTAAAATGAAGGTGTCAGTAGGGTAGTACTCCCTCCAAAGGCTCTAGGGGAGAATACTTCTTGCCTCTTCCAGCTACAGGTGGCCTCGGGCATTCCTTGGTTTGTAGCTGCATAGCTCCAATCTCTGCCTCCATTTTCACATGGTCTTCTGCTGTATCTGTGTCTTTTTTTCTATCTCTTATGAAATACTCGTCATTGGATTTAAAGCCTACTGGATAATCCAGGATGAGCTCATCTTGAGAGCCTTAATTACATCTGCAAAGACTCTTTTTCTAAATAAGGTCATATTCACAGGTTCTGGAAGTTAAGATGTGGATCTTCTGGGGGGCCACCATTCAACCCACTATAATAACAACATGCTTTTCCAAAGGTTTTATAAAATTAAGCTTAGAATTTTTGTATGTGCAATGTCAGATACTTATCACCAATTTGAACTTAATCCAATGCCAAAGACTATTTACAAGAAAATATACTTCCCTCAGCACTTATTTATTAATCAAAGTTAGATTTTAAATTGGCAAATCAGGTGTAAGAATGCTGAGAAGTCATTAAAAAATCCTAATCAAATACCTTAGGATTTCTCAAAATGGCTCTAAGACCAAAATAAAGTCCAAACATGAGAGGCATTCTCAGCAGAGGGAAGAAACAGAAGAATGACTGGAATTGAGAAGACCACTGAAACAGCTCAGAACTAGTCAAATAGATGAGAGTTAATATAATGGGTGAAAACAGTCAACAAGCCATAAGCAACAGGGAAGACATGGCAACATATCAGAGCACTTGAGTGCAAAATATCGGGAGCAAGGGCCACCGTGGGATGTACTTTGTTGATGGCTGTTAGGATGGCTGGGCGGGTACTGGTGTTACTTTGTGTCACTGCACCACCTCACCATGCACTCTGTGCAATATTATTTTGTCCTTGTGATGGCTGCTCTTGATCATGTAGCGTCACGTTTCAAGCTATCTCAGGTGTCAGTGTATATCTCCTTCCTTGTTAAAATGCTGTGCATGCCGCAGAGTTTGGGTTGGAAAGCTTGGAGGTTTTTTGGTTTATTTTTGTTTTGTTTTTTAGCTCCTGTTAAAGCAACATATTAAGAAATGAGTTACCAGTAGGGAGAGGAATGGGGGAGGGGCAAAATAGGGATAAGGGATTAAGAGGCACAAACTACTATGTATAAAATAAATAAGATACAACGATATATTGTACAGCACAGGGAATATAGCCAATATTCTATAATAACTTTAAATGGAGTATAATCTTTAAAAATATTGAATCACTATGTTGTACCCCTGAAACTAATATGATATTGTAAATCAACTACATTTTAATTAAGGAAAAAGAATGGGGTGAAGGTTTAAGTTTGTACTCTCCAAATATTGGGTCCCACGTCCTGCCACCCCAATACCTTAAGAAAAGGGATTACGTTCTCTGTCTCTTCAACTGTCCTGTCACAAAGTCTACCGACCACCTTGGGTATTGCTCAGTTTCCTATGCTGCTGCAGCAAATTTCCATAAACGTGATGGCTGAAAACAGCACAAACAAATTACCTTACAATTTCAGTCAGAAGTTGGAAATGTGTCTCACTGGGCCAAGATAAAGTGTCAGCAGGACTGTGTTCCTTTCTGCAGGCTCTATAAAAAGAATCCTTTCCCTTGTCCTCTCCAGCTTCTAGAGGCTGTCAACATTCCATGGCTCATGGCCCTCCTTCTCTGTCTTCAAGCCAGCACAAGAGGTCTTCTCACATAGCATCACTCTAACCTCCTCTTCTACCTCTCTCTTCCACACGTAAGGACCTTTGTGATTACACTGGGTCCATCAGGATAATACAGGCTGATCTCCCCATCTCAGGGTCCTTAATCACTTCCGTAAATTCCCTTTTGCCATGTAAGGTAACATACTCCCAGGTTCCAAGGATTCAGACATGGTCATCTTTGGGGGGGTCGCTATTCTATCTACCACAGGAACCAAACAGATCAAGAATCATGGCAGGGGTGGTGTGGGAAGACATGGAGTTAGCATCTCCCCACAACTAGGACGGCTGCCAGCTGCTGGGGGGCGGGGGGACTCTGATGCCCAAGGAGATGGGAGGAACCCCAAAGTGAACCAGTAGGATGTAGGGGGACTGAGGGGGGAAGAGAAGTGGATCAGCGCCCCTGAGGCTGGGGAGATCAGGAGAGGCAGGCAGGAGGGACTCTCCAGGAAGAGCGGGAGAGAAGCAGGGGGCGATCGCCTGGCCCACTCAGGCCAGGGAGCCTGCTGAGCTCCCAGGCCAGTACCCCCACTCCAAAGCCCCATCCAGGCCACGTGGGTCCTGGGGGCAGAGGAGGGAGGACAGGGAGATCAGGAAAGGCAGGTGGGAGGGGCCCTCCCAGACCGGAAGAGCAGGAGAGGAGAGGAGGGTGTTTGCCCCACCCACTCGAGTCCAGGAAGCCTGCCGGGCTCCCAGGTGAGGCCCCCTGCCCTCTGAGACCAGGGGTGGGGGGCACGCCTGGGCCCCTTCTGTTCCTTGAGCCTAAGCCCCACCCCCGACAGCCCCCAGGGCCTTTTCTAGTCCTGTGGGTCCTGAGCATTGGCCCCGCTCTCTGCCCAAAACTTGCCCTTGCTTAGGCGCCCCACTCCACAGCCAAGGCCTATCCCCCCTGTCTTTTTTTTTCACTCTTCTTTTTTACTATTGTGGTACTATTGTACCTTTCAGTTATTGATTCATCTATATTTTTATTTTTATATTCTTCCTAACATATCTGTTAGTTTCCCAGTCCAATTTTACTTTTTACTTTGTTATTGTTTTTTGTTTCTTTTGTTTTGTTTTGTTTTTCCCTCTCCAGGCAGCTTGTAGGATCTTGGTTCACAAGCCCAGGGTTGGGCCGAAGCTCCTGCAGGTGGGAGCTCCAAGTCCACACCACTGAACTAACAAAGAACCCCAAACCCCAGGGAAAATTCATCGGAGTGAGGTCTCACGGAGTTCTTCTCAGCACCAAGACCCACCTCTATGCAATAGCCTACAAACCTCAGAGTTGGAAACCTCAGGCCAAACAACCAGTAAGACAGGAACAATCCCACTCATTAAAAAAAAAAAAAAAATGAGATGGCAAAAAAATATGTCACAGATGAAGAAGCAAGGTAAAAAAACCTACAAGACCAAGTAAATGAAGAGGAAATAGGCAATCTACCTGAAAAAGAATTCAGAGTAATGATAGTAAAGATGATCCAGAATCTCAGAAACAGAATGGAGGCACGGTTAGAGAAAATAGAAGAAATATTTAACAAAGATCTAGAAGAACCAAAGAACAAACAGAGATGAACAACATAATAACTGAAATGAAAAATACACTAGAAGGAATCAATAACAGAATAACAAACAAGTGAGCTGGAAGACAAGATGGTGGAAATAACTGCTAAGGAGCAGGATAAAGAAAAAAGAATGAAAAGAATTGAAGACAATCTCAGAGACCTCTGGGACAACACTAAACGCACCAACATTCGAATTATAGGGGTCCAAGAAGATGAGAAGAAGAAAGGGTCTGAGAAAATATTTGAAGAGATTATAGTTGAAAACTTCCCTAACATGGGAAATAGTCACCCAAGTCCAGGAAGCACAGAGAGTCCCATACAGGATAAACCCTAGGAAAAACACACCAAGACACATATTAATCAAACTAAGAAAAATTAAATTCAAGAAAAAATATTAAAAGCAGCAAGGGAAAGACAAAAAATAACATACAAAGGAATCCCCAGAAGGTTATCAGCTGATTTTTCAGTGGAAGCTCTGCAGGCCAGAAAGGAGTGGCAGAATATACTTAAAGTGATGAAAGAGAAAAACCTACAACCAAGATTACTCTACCCAGCAAGGATGTCATTCAGATTCGATGGAGAAGTCAAAAGCTTTTCAGACAAGCAAAAGCTAAGAGAATTCAGCACCACCAAACCAGCTTTACAGCAAATGATAAAGAAACTTCTCTACACGGGAAACACAAGAGAAGTAAAAGACCCGTAAAAACAAACCCAAAACAATTAAGAAAATGGTAATAGGAACATACATATCAATAATAACCTTGAATGTAAATGGATTAAATGCCTCAACCAAAAGACACAGACTGGATGAATGGATACAAAAACAAGTTGCATATATATGCTGTCTACAAGAGACCCACTTCAGACCTAGGGACACATACAGACTGAAAGGGAGGGGATGGAAAAAGATATTCCATGCAAATGGAAATCAAAAGAAAGCTGGAGCAGCAATATTCATATCTGATAAAATAGACTTTAAAATAAAGACTGTTACAAGAGTTAAGGAGAGACACTACATAATGATCAAAGAATCAATCCAAGAAGAAGATAGAAAAATTATAAATGTTTATGCACCCAACATAGGAGCACCTCAATACATAAGGCAAATGCTAACAACCACGAAAGGAGAAATTGACAGTAACACAATAATAGTAGGGGGCTTTAACACGCCACTTACACCAATGGACAGATCATCCAAACAGAAAATAAATAAGGAAACACAAGCTTTAAATGACACAATAGACCAGATAGATCTAATTGATATTTATAGAACATTCCACCCAAAAGTGGCAGAATACACACTTGTTTCTCAAGTGCCCATGGAACATTCTCCAGGATAGATCACATCTTGGGTCACAAATCAAGCCTTAGAAAATTTAAGAAAATTGAAATCATACCAAGCACCTTCTCTTACCACAACGCTGTGAGACTGGAAATCAATTACAGTAAAAAAACTGTAAAAACCACAAATACATGGAGGCTAAACAGTGAGCTACTAACTAACCAAGTATCACTGAAGAAATCCAAGAAGAAATAAAAGAATACATAGAAACAAATGACAATGAAAACACGACATCCCAAAACCTATGGGACAAAGGAAAAGCAGTTCTAAGAGGGAAGTTTATAGCAATTCAATCTCACCTCAAGAAACAAGAAAAATCTCAAACAATCTAACCCTACACTTAAAACAACTAGAGAAAGAAGAACAAAGAAAACCCAGTGTCAGTCGAAGGAAAGAAATAATAAAGATCACAGCAGAAATAAATGAAATAGAAACGAAGAAAACAAAAGCAGAGATCAGTAAAACTAAAAGCTGGTTCTTTCAGGAGATAAACAAAATTGATAAACCCTTAGCCAGACTCAACAAGAAAAAAAGGGAGATGACGCAAATAATAAAATTAGAAATGAAAAAGGAGAACACACAACTGACACTGCAGAAATACAAAGGATTATAAGAGACTACTAGAAACAACTACATGCCAATAAAATGGACAACCATGAAGAAATGGACAAATTCTTGGAAAGATACAATTTTCCAAGACTGAAACAGGAAGAATTAGAAAATATAAACAGACCTTTCACAAGTAATGAAATTGAAACCACAATTAAAAATCTTCCAACAAACAAAAGTCCAGGACCAAATGGCTTCACAGGCGAATTCTATCAAACATTTAGAGAAGAGCTAACACTGATCCTTCTCAAACTCTTCCAAAAAATTGCAGAGGGAGAAGCACTCCCAAATTTATTCTACAAAGCCACCATCACCCTGATACCAAAACCAGAAAAAGATATCATAAAAAAAGAAAAATATAGACCAATATCACTGATGAACATAGATGCAAAAATCCTGAACAAAATACTAGAAAACGTAATCCAACAGCATATTAAAAGGATCATACAGCACGATCAAGTGGGATTTATCCCAGTGATGCAAGGATTCTTCAATATATGCAAATCAATCAATGTCATACACCACATTAACAAATTAAGGAATAAAAACCATATGATCATCTCAATAGATCCAGAAAAACCTTTTGACAAAATTCAACACCCATTTATGATTAAAACTCTCCAGAAAATGGGCAGAGAGGGAACCTACCTCAACATAATAAAGGCCATATATGACAAACCCACGGCAAGCATCATACTCAATGGTGAAAAACTAAAAGGATTTCCACTAAGATCAGGAAGAAGACAACGATGTCCAATCTTGCCACTCTTATTCAACATAGTTTTGGAAGTCTTAGCCACAGTAATCAGAGAAGAAAAAGAAATGAAAGGAATCCAAATTGGAAAAGAAGAAGTAAAACTGTCACTGTTTGCCAATGATGTAACACTATACATAGAAAATCCTAAAGATGCTACAGAAAACTACTAAAACTAATCAATGAATTTGGTAAGGTTGCAGAATACAAAATTAATGCACAGAAATCTCTGACATTCCTATACACTAACAACAAAAAATCAGAAAGAGAAATTAAAGAAACACTCCCATTTACCATTGCAACAAAAAGAATAAAATACCTAGGAATAAACCTACCCAAGGAGACAAAAGACTTGTACTCAGAAAACTATAAAACACTGATGAAAGAAATCAAAGATGACATAAACAGATGGGGAGATACACCATGTCCTTGGATTGGAAGAATCAACATCGTGAAAATGACTATACTACCCAAAGCAATCTACAGATTCAATGCAATCCCTATCAAACTACCAATGGCATTCTTAACAGAATTAGAACAAAAAATTTTTACAATTCATGTGGAAACACAAAAGGCCCCAAATAGCCAAAGCAATCTTGAGAAAGAAGAACGGGAATCAGGCTCCCTAACTTCAAACTATACCACAAAGCTACAGTAATCAAGACAGTATGGTACTGGCACAAAAACAGAATTATAGATCAATGGTACAAGATAGAACATATATATACAATGGAATATTACTCAGCCATAAAAAGAAACAAAATTGAGTTATTTGTAGTGAGGTGGATGGACCTAGAGTCTGTGATACAGAGTGAAGTCAGTCAGAAAGAGAACAACAAATACCACATGCTAACACATATATATGGAATCTAAAATAATAATAATAATTGTACTGATGAACCTAGTTGCATGGCAGGAATAAACACACAGAAAATGGACTTGAGGACATGGGTGGGAGGGCAAAGCTGGGGCGAAGTGAGAGTAGCATCGACATACATACGCTACTGAAAGTAAAATAGTTGGCTGGTGGGAAGCAGCAGCATAGCATGGGGAGATCAGCTCGGTGCTTTGCAATGACCTAGAGGGGTGGGGTAGGGAGGATGGGAGGGAGGCTCAAGAGGGAGGGGATATGGGGACATGGGTATGCATATGGCTGATTCACTTTGTTGTGCCACAGAAACTAACACAGTATTAGGAAGTAATTATACTCCAATAAAGATCTATTAAAAAATTAAAAAAATAAAAAGAATCATGGCAAGCCAACTCCTTGCAGTCTACACACAGGTCACACCACCAGGTTTGAGCACATCTCTTCTAATCACCAGGGTTTTTAGTTAATTCCTACGTCAGTAGAAGTAGCTGGTAGGGGAAGGGAGTGGCAATTAGAGGTAGGTGGCTAATGGTCAGGTCATCAGCAGCTGAGTGTTTACAGTTTCCAAGTACAAAACTATCCCTTTCCAAATGATTGCCCTAAAAATTCTACCCCAGATGGGAATGAAGTACAGGTGTGCCTCATTACAAGTAAATGCCACATAAGGAAGCCTGCCTTTACATAGATAATTTGCCAAAGCAATGAGTCACCGTCACTGCACTGATGTCAACAAACCCTCACCCTGCTGGAACTCCCAGTAGTTTGTACCACTTAAAGGTCTACTAATGGGCTAAAGCAGTTACTAGTAGGCTAATAAGCTAGTCATTAACAGCTTCTTAAGTAGCAGGCTGGGGGAGCTGTGAGACTCTAGTTACAGCCACTGAGAATGTGTTATCTTCTCAGGTTAAAAAAAAACCTAAACTGGGTCAAGAATTGTTTCCCTAAAGTTTGACTTACTTGGCTCCAAATATGGAGGCAGCAATTGTTCAAGTTACAGAGGAATTTCTCCCTTTATGAAGATATTCACTCTGAAGTTCCCTGCCAAGTTCTTCCCCTGGGCACTGAAATTTTGGTTTATAGACCATGAATTACTTCCACAGACTCTAAGGAATAGAGGCATCTTGTAATGGAGCCTTAAGACATAACTTTAAAAATCAGTCAGAAATGAAGAGCTTTAAAAATCAGTCAGAAATGAAGATAGAGCCTGGTTACAATTTTAATATGAATGTCCCAAGCATAACCAGCTAAGAGTGCAAATGAAGTCAGGGTCATATAAAAAGCTGATTAACCCTACCATGAATCTAGACCCTCTAATTCGCTCACTCATTCAATACAGACTTATTGAGCACACAGTGGGTAGTCATCTAGGCACAGGAGAACATTAGAAAATAAAAGGGTGAAATTCTGTGTTATAGCTTACATTCTGTAAGTGGAAAGACTGAAAATAAACAAAAAACAATGAAATTATATATTAGAAGGTGACAAGTGCATGGAAAAAGATAGAGCAAGGGAAGGTGAATCAGGAGTGCTGGGCGAGAGGAGAAGTAGTAAAGGGACACCTCCTTGAAAAGGTGACATTTAAACAAAGGCTTGAAGGGGGTGAAAGTAATAAGGCAGGAGGAAATCCAGGCATGGGCAACAGCTAGTGCAAAGGCCCTGAGGCAGGACAGTATCTAGTTTATTTGAGGAAAAGTAAGGCAGTCCATGTAGCTGGAGAAGGGAGATGAAGTCATAGGGGTAACAGGGGCCTGGACTGTATGGGTCTTATTAAAGGTCTTTGTAAGGACTGTGGCCTTTTTTCCAAGAGGAATGAATTACTGTTGGTGGATTCAGAGCATAGGAGTGAAGGAATCCCGTTGTCAGAAGTCTCCCTGACTTCTGGGGAGACCCCAAGTTGCTTCTGGGGAACCCCAAGACAATGTCCACAGGCTGGCTTCTCCTGTGGTACCCTCCTCATCAAGAAACGTCTTCTCCTATCCCTCACCAGTGTCCTCTGCGAAAATGCCCAAGCCTGGCCTGATGCTCTCTGATGCTCCTGAAGGGCCAGCCCCAGCGTGCCAGAGCAGTCATGCAGGTCTTCCCAGCCCCATCCTGCTCTGGGAGAGCTGATTCCCAAAGCCACACAGCTTCCACACAGATGCTTAGAGCCTTCCAAGAGAATACCTCCTTCAGCTTTTGGCCCTTGTGCTGGGCTGGTAAGCCATGTCTATTTCTAAAAAAGACATTCCCCAACATTTTCCAATTTTCAACAGGTATTCTTCTCTTACAGTTGAAGGTTTTTCTTGAATTATGTCTTCTCATAGCTCCATTTTCCATGAGTATCTTATTCCTTTGAAGTCTAACTATATGAGTTTAAAATATAGCCTCTTTTCTCACTTCTATTTTGGATTAATCCTATCTTGGAAACCCTTCTGATGGCAGGGGATATGTTTTTTATTGTATTTCCCCCCAATACCGAGCACCAAGCTTTGCATACAGTTAAGTACTTAATCAATATTAGCTACATTACTATAGCCTATGACCTCAGCCCTGTACTAGACACTAAAGCCATCATAGATGTGAAAGGTACCCTCCTCCCCCCAAATAAGCTTATAATGTTTGGTAGACAAGACAAGTCTGGGAAACAGCGTCAAATAATGGTAGAATATGGTTAAGCACAAGAATTGAACATTATAAACTCTGGCTCCTGTAAATTCAAGGAGGAACTGGGTGGGGTCAGAACAGTGGAGAATGGTTTCCCAGGGCAAACAGGACTTAACTGGAGATCCCAAAGGATGAACAGGGTCGAACAAGACACACAGAGCCACCACGCTCCAGTGAAGAGGAAGCTATGGAACAATTTGTGTTGTTTACACTATTTTTACAAGCATCCTTGTTAATGCCTATGATTTGGCCAGTAAACTCCGCCTGGTTTACAACATTAAGTTTGGGAGTGTAGAATAGACCTCAGCAGAAACCCTACCACTGTCCCATCAACAACAAAAGCAAACTATACTATACTTACCCCCATTAAATGAGCTTAAATAACAAAGATAAAAGTGTGTCAAACTCTGGGGTAAAAAAATGTCAGGCAGGGCTTCCCTGGTGGCGCAGTGGTTGAGAGTCTGCCTGCCAATGCAGGGGACACGGCTTCGTGCCCCGGTTCGGGAAGATCCCACATGCTGCGGAGCGGCTGGGCCCGTGAGCCGTGGCCGCTGAGCCTGCGCGTACAGAGCCTGTGCTCCGCAACGGGAGAGGCCACAGCAGTGAGAGGCCCGCATACCGCAAAAAAAAATAATAATAAAATAAAATAAAATACATCTATGGACATAATAAAGGAGCTTAAAATGGCTGCAGAAACCATGGGACACTATCATAAAAATTGGTTATCCAAGAGATGAAAATGATTTTTGTATGCTAGCATTAACGTTTGTAGTCTCTGGGTGCTGCTACTGGGGAGGAAATTATAAAATTCGTTAACCAACATCCCACTTACCCTCTAATACCTAAGAATTGGTATTTATTGGTTTCATAACCATATATGCGGATCCCAAGCATCATCATTTGACTCTGTTGACTGAGCCCAAGTCCCTGCTAAGAAACTAAAGTTGTGTTTAGTATAAAGACTTCACATTTGTGCAACAGATATTCTCTAGGCAAGACTTGAATAAATCAGATCACATACAAAAACAGGTTGCTGCCTAAGAATCTAGTAGGTCTTTTCATTATACAATAATTATTTTGAAAAGTGAACAACTATTGCCTAATTTATCTACTGTGTAAAAGTGGCCTTTTGCTAACTGTGTTTTCTGAAAGCAGAGTTTACTTGCCTTTGTGGGTTATAATTCCTCAAAAAAGATCAACTGTTTTTCTTTAATATAAAACAATGGCCAACCTCCAAAGAAGGGTGTAGTCAGACCCTCAAGTCACTGTCTTTTCATTCCCCTTCCTTGCTTTAAGTCTTAGCCAGATTTTTAGCCATGTGAGTTTAGGGCAATCATATATACAGGTTTGCTCAGGACAGTGCTAGTTTACACTTGATGTGCTGGCCTAACTATTTAACGCAACTCACTCCCAAAATGTCCCGAGTTGCGTGATAAATTATATGGTTACCCTATGTATTACAGGTTCTAAGGAAGTAGAAATTTATTGTATGTTGAAATCAATTAAGAAGGTAACACACAGCAAAGGAAACCATAAACAAAACGAAAAGACAACCCAGAGAACGGGAGAAAATATTTGCAAACGATGCAACCGACAAGGGATTAATCTCTAAAACATACAAACAGCACATGAAGCTCAATATCAAAAAAACAAAGAACCCAATAAAAAAATGGGCAGAAGATCTAAGTAGACATTTCTCCAAAGAAGACATACAGATGGCCAATAGGCACATGAAAAGATGCTCAACATCACTAATTATTAGAGAAATGCAAATCAAAACTACAATGAGGTGTCACCTCACGCCAGTCAGAATGGCTATCACCAAAAAGTCTACAAACAATAAATGCTGGAGAGGGTGTGGAGAAAAGGGAACCCTCCTACAGTGTTGATGGGATTCTAAATTGGTACAGCCACTGTGGTGAACAGTATGGAGGTTCCTTAAAAAACTAAAAATAGAACTACCATACGATCCACTCCTGGGCATATACTTGAAGAAAACCATAATTCAAAAACATACATTCACCCCAATGATCACTGCAGCACTATTTACAATAGCCAAGACATGGAAGCAACCTAAATGTCCATGGACAGATGAATGGATAAAGAAGATGTAGTACATATTTACAATGGAATATTACTCATCCATAAGAAAGAATGAAATAATGCCATTTGTAGCAACATGGATGGACCTAGAGATTATCATACTAAGTGAGGTGAGTCAAAGACAAATATCATATGATATCACTTATATATGTGGAGTCTAAAAAAATGATATAAATGAATTTAATTACAAAACAGAAACAAAGCGGAAAGGTAGGGGGGGAGGGATAAATTAGGAGGTTTGGATTAACATACACACACTACTGTATATAAAATAGATAATCAACAAGGACCTACTGTATAGCACAGGGAACTCTACTCAATACTCTGTAATAACCTATATGGGAAAAGAATCTGAAAAGGAATAGATATATGTATATGTGTAACTGAATCACTTTGTTGTATACCTGAAACTAACACAACATTGTAAATCAACTATACTCCAATGTAAAATAAAAATTAAAAGACAAACAAAAATGAAGGCAGCATTTTGGACATTATTCACATTACCTCCAAGGACGAAGTCCCAGCTCTTTCATAATCCACTTGGAAGGTTTTGCTAAGAATTTGGTGAGTGTACATTTTCAATCCCAAATGAAAATCCTATCATTACCTCCTTCTCTCTAGCACCCACTCTCTTTTGTCTGTGGTTCTCTAAACACTGTCGATAATATTTGCAGGTTAGCAACTGAACTTAATCACCACAAACTTACTAAACCCCCCAAAATATACCTCAGGTAATGCAAAATCCCTGGTATATCAATCATTTGATTAGATTATGATTCCTCACCATTTTCAATGCCCTTATACTCAAATGTTTGTCCTCCTGGTTTACATGTGGAAACTAAGGCTTAAGAAAAAAGGATAACTCATTGGGGACATAGCCTAGTAACAATTCCAAGCTTTTCCCAACAACTACTACCCACAAACCCTGCCCCAACACACACACACACACACACACACACACACACACACACACACACCCCTTCCCAGTGATAGCAGAAAACCTTCAAAAGACACATTCATTCTACAAATGTCCTATTTTCTGGCTCTCTATTTTTTATATGCTGAATTGGTAATGGAGCTAATAAAGGTTCAAGATTGCTCTTTCTGGGGGCCAAATTTTTCTCTTCTCCATGTCATGCTTTTTATTCAGAAAATAATTCTCTTTGCATTGTTTTCACAGAAGCTTTCCAACACCCCCAAATAATGCAGAGAAATTGCTTTTATTTTGAATGGGCTTTTTCAATGCACACTGTATCTCTCAGCATATCTATTGTATTAATCTAAGCCTTAATGATACAATGGGTAAAAACAGTGTACGGATGTGTATAAATGAAAAATTTAATAGATTTCCCTCTTAATGTAATAGAATTGGCATGAGGCATTGGGAACAGGAGTGAGAGTAGTCACTCAAGCATTGTGTTTACATGATATTTAAATACAAGTGGCTGGGGTATAAGTACTCCTAAGTACACCTGAAAGGGATGGTGCCTCCTAATCATTGTTTCAGCAAGTGACAGTTGTTTACACAACAGCAGCACATTCGCTGCTGATCTGAATAATCAACATGCTTAAATACCAGCTGGATAATAGAAGGATAATTGAAACATAGTTTAAAGCTGTGATTTATAGGCACTGTAGCAACACTTTTATTTGCTGTACAATGCAACACTTCTGTGCAGTCTCTGAAAAAAAAATTTTAAGGCATTGTTTCAAACATTGGGATCTATTAAACTTGATTAATAGGTACCTATATGTACCCATAGCTCAAGCCATGCCTGGGCATACTTGAGACAGCTATTGTACAATGTGTTTTAGCAAAACACTTGAGGCTGGAATAGAACCATTCAGGAGGCCGGCAATGCAGTGTGTCCACCAGGGCCCTGAATGGTGGATGGTGCCACAGGTACCTGAGGCAGAACCGAGAGCATCACCTAGGTCTCATGATTCACAGGTGAAAATCAAGAGGGTTGACCTGGTAACCCCGAAAGGTAAAATTTTACAAAGTTATGATTGTGAACTCTAGCAAACCTTTCTCGGTTTCTTCACACGTCCACTTCCTTCTTCCCATGCTGATTGCCACCATCTTAGTTCAGGACAGTTTTACCTCTTACCTGGTGAATGCAAGAGGCCTGACCTGGGTATCTCTTCCTAGGGCAGCCCTGTTTCAACCAGCTCACACAGCATCGCCAAGTGAATAGTCCACTTTCAGGTGGAAGCTCTGGAGTAAGACGGCTGCCTGCCCAGGTTGGCCCTTATGGGTAGGCAGCACCTGGCAGGTGTTAGTTACCACCCAAGTCCTTACATTTGGAGACCCTGAAACATGATTGCACCTGTTCACTTAGAATACGTCATACCTGGGGAAGTTCCTCCTGTAACCAAATCAGCAGGAGCCTAATTTGCCTGCCAGCATGCTGATGTGTTCATTGATTTATCAGTTTACTAGGGGAAATATCTCTTAGAGGATAGTTCATATTGGTCATTCAACACTCTCTTCTGGAATGATTGCCTCAGAGGAGAAAATTACGTGTCAGAAAGTTGCTTAATGAACATAAAGTAAGGGCAAACGAACAGAATGGATTGCCACTATTTACTCCAGAGAAAATGTTGCCTAAAAGTAACGACACCCAGGCACCAAGCCAGATATCTATTATCTCTAATTCTTACAAGATCCCCCAGGAACTATTATTCCCTTTTAAATATAAGGGACTGATCTAAGGCCACACGGTTGCTGAGTTATAGCTTTGAAGCCACACCATTTGCTAACTAATTACTAATCATATTGCAAGCTCTCTCTAACTCCTCCCACTTCCCCTCTCTCTCTCTCTGTCTCTCTCTGTCTCTCTCTCTCTCTCTCTCTCTCTCTCTCTCTCACACACACACACACACACACACACACACACACATTGGGCTGAATAAAAAAAAAAAACCAGGTGTATATTTTCTGACTCCTTTTTCAGTGAACCACTTGCACCAGTCACAGGGGCTGTCTTACACCCCTTGGAATTGGCGGGTGCCCTATAAGTGTGGAACGAGTGACTAAGTGAAAGGTTAAATGAACGTTGGATGGTTACTTAACGCTAGACATGTCTTTCTGAGACCACAGCTTGGTGCATGGTAAGAGAGCCTGGGCAATCATTGCATCTCTAATCTATTAAGAAATGGTGTTGTTTCTGCAAATATCTAATCTCATCTGGTATGAGTGGCTCACTAAAATTTAGTTTCCATTACAACCACATCCTGAAATTCTGAAGACACCTTAGCAGCATCCTATTTCTAAGGCCATCGGTTTCATTGTTACTCACCCACTCAAAACCAGGTCCAAAACCAGGAGGTCCATTTTCAGAAGAAAGAACAGCAGTGCCAAGAGCCTTTCCTGCAGGGTACTCAGCAGGTCAAACTTGATGCCATCTGGCCCTCAGATCGCCTTCTAAGAGAGTTTGCCCCAGTCACTGTCACTGTTGAAGTAGGAACTTTCTACTTCTCTCTGAACCCCAGCTGAGTGGAGGGGCAAGGGCAATGACAACAAGGACAACAGATGCAGGGGCCAGCCAACAACCTACCACACGGCCGGACACAAAAGAAGAGCTGGGTCGGTCATCTCAAGTTCTCTCTCTCTCCCTCCCTCTCTCTTACTCTCAGATTAGAGAAAACTCAGGCAGTTGGTAGTGAAGCCAAAGGCAGAAACTATTCCCAAAGAGAGAAGCCCTGAGGTACCATCAGGGCCATGAGAAGCAGGAACTATGCTATATAGAAGCAGGAACTATGACGTAGAGAAACTAAAAGAACAGCAGAGGAAAGTGGTCAAGCGTGTGGACTCTGGAACCACTGCCCGGGTTTGAATTCCAGTTCATCCTTGTTCCAGCAGCATTACCTTGGGCTATTTACTCACCTCTCTATCAGTGCCCGGCACATGGTCAGCACCACACACGCGTTAGCATGTTAGAGACTGTCACTGAGCACTTAAAATGTGCCAGCCAGTGCTCTCAGTCTATTACATGTATTAACTCAATTAATCCTCACAACAAGCCCTTGAAGCACTATTATCATCCCCATTTTAAAGATCAGGAAACTGAGGCACAGAAAAGTTAAGTGACTTGTCCAAGGTCATGTCACTGGTAAGTGGCTGGGCTGGGATTTGAATCCATGCAATCCAGCTCTAAAGCAGTCCTACAGAAAAAGCACAGACATCCTCAAAAAGAGAATAGGTGATCTGCAACAGAGAAATAGCACACTAAGGAGGTACTCTGGCCAGAGACCTCGTCCTAACTCACAAGCATCCTCCAAGTCATCCCCTCTACCCTTTGCCTCAGGTGGCCTGCATGGGTCTCTTTCTTGAGACTGAAAGAGTCTGTCTAAAACTGAAATTGGTCCTGTGTTGGGTTGGGGAAAGGTGCCCTAGAGGAACAGAACAGGATCTCAGAAGACACGTGGGACAGATGTAAGTGGACAATGCACAGTGACAGGGTGAAGGGGGCAGGAAACCCCTATAGCCCCACACACCAAGACACTGACAGAGTGAACACCGGCCTTTCGTTTACAGAATCTCGGGACCCTGAGCCACTAGAGGGTGGCTTGTGGAAGATGTGGAGGTCTTGGTCTTAACTCAGTTTCCTGGGGTTAGGAATGAGGTAAATGGACCTTCCTTGGGTGTTGTATCATTATTTATGATGCTAAATGTTGATATAAAATAAGTGATCTTCAGCATGAAATGAAAACACATTTACATTCTTGGGAAGAGTTGCTTCATTTTATCAAAAGTCTGTCTTGCCATTCGTTAAAATGATGTGTGGGGTTTTTTCCTTCAATTTCTGAACTATTGTAATTATATTAAGAGATTTCTTAATATAGATATACAGGAAAAATCCTGTATAACTAGAACAAAAATTCTTGACTATAATCTATTTTTTAATTTGCTGGCATTTTATTTTATTTGTATTATTAGCAAATTTTATTTGCTGATATAACACATTTCTTTTAGGATATGTTCATCATATATGATCATGATGGATATATTCTCAAAGAAATTCGTTACTAATTTTGGTTGTTAATTTTATTAGGTTATGGTATGAAATTATGCTCGCTCAGAAAACAAAATTATAAACTTTTACATTGTTTTCATGGTAGAAGTAATTTTAAAGGATGAGAATCATCTATACTTTAATAGCTTGAAAATAGTTAACATAAAAGAGCTTGACCCTTTTCTTACTTACGGTAAACTTTTTCAACTTTTCTGGTCATTAGTTTATTCAGATTTATCTTGACAAAATTTTTACAATTAGTAATATAAAACTTTGATCAGTAGTCTCTCAAAATTTTAAAAACTTTTTCTACATATTTAGTTATATCCCATTTTGATTCCTACATTATGAGATTTTTCTTTATTTTCCAAGTTTTAATAACTTTTTAGTCTTCTCAAAATCTTAGAATTTGAATCTATTTACTAACTACACTACATTATAACTGTTAAAGAATTTATAAATCTCTGCTCTTACATTTAATTCCCTCAACCTGCTTTCCTTGGGACGTTTTTTTTAACTCTATTTCCAGTTTCTTAAGCTAAAATATAATTCACTCATTTACATTAACTTTTTAATATTAAAAGCACTTAAGGCAATGAAGTTTAATTCTGTCACTACTTTGGTTACATCCAATAAGTTTTGATATGTAATGTTCTTGATATTATTTTCTAAATTATATGAAACTGAAATTTTAATATCCTCATATCATTTAGAAACTGATGGGGAGGGTTGTGTTACTGTTTTCTTATTTTTTTGGTTTGATTGGAGGTTTAATTGCTGCTTTTTGTTGTTTGTTTGGGGCAAACTTCTAAGTGGTTGGGTATGTTTTCTTAAATTAAATTTTGTGGGTAATTTCTAGGTTTTTTTACAGTACAACCAGAGAAGACAGTCTGTACCATATACAGGCTTTTTGGAGTTTGTTAAGATTTTTGGTTGAAGTTTAGAGGTTGCGTGGATGCTAAAAAAGAACTAACATGTACGGTAGCATACACTGCTCAATAAATACATATTTACTAAATCAACTCAATTCCCTTTGTAATTCAACTTCTCTACATATTTATTGTTTGCAGACTTATTCTACCAAAAGAAGGAGAGAGAAACATTGAAGTTGCTTGTTGATATTGTTTCTCTGTTGATTTCCTTAGGTATTTCCAGCAATTTCACTTTATATATTTCAATTAAATGTTATGGTGCATCGAAATACATGATGTATATATCCCTTGTAAATTTTACTCTTTATCAATACAAAGTAACAAGTGGTGTGATGGTAAACTGGCTCTCTGAAGAAAAACTGTTAAAGCCATGATTTGTAGCATTTGCTGGTTGTCCTGTAAATGCTCCCATCAGGGCTAATTTCAAGTGAGTGATGTAAGGTCACTGAACTAAGAGCTGGAATGAGATGGACACAATTGGTTCTCATGGGCCAGCACATGCCAGCTCCAGAACACCACTGAAAGTAAGCATCTTTATGTTTTATGATCTTTGTCTTTGATTCTGTTCTAGTACTAAGAATACCTATATACATTTTTTTTTGCTTTTGTTTGTTTGCATCTGCCTGATATATTTTTGCCCATTCATTCATTTTTAGCCATATTATGTCAGTTTTTTACATCTATGTCTCTTGTGAACTATATTTTGTTTTAAGGCCCATTCTGAGATTCTTTATGTTATAATAGACAGGCTTGCCACATTTATATTTATTGGTTTTGCTGATATATTTGGTTCTACATTTTTTTGTTTTATTTTTCTTTTGCTTCCTTATGCTTTCTATCATTTATTATATATTTCACATTTATTTTTCCAGTTTTGATTTCTAGGATTTGTTATCTTATGTTTTTTTTTCAAAAGCATCCTGAAGTGTGTATTTCTCTAATCGTCACCTTCAAGAATGAAAAAGTATCTTTTGAGCTCCTCGTATTTAAGATCAGAAATTTTGGACCCAAGGAGAGGGTTGTGATTTCTTAAAATGCTAAAAGAGAGAGTACTCACAACACATAAATGTCTTAATATTCAATTATATTATCCAAGGTTTGAACCCCAAATTATTATAATCACTTTTTATATTATGTTACTTTACATACTTTAAGAATAAGACATTTGCATTCATTTTTATAATTACATAAAAATGTAATTTATGCCTATCTGTAACTTAAATAATTTTAGAACTGACTCAGCCTTTTAAAACAGGAAGATAATAGAGCATGAAGGTGAAGAGGATAGACTCTGGCACCACATTTCCTGAGTCCAAATACTAGTAGCACCATCAACAAGTCATGTAACTCTGGGCAAAGTTATTTAACCTTTCTGTCCCTCAGCTCCTCATCTGTAAAATGGGCATATTAATAGTATATACTTCATAATGTGGTATAAAATGTATATCAGGTAATGTGAATAAAGGTCTTAGAGCAGTGCACTGTACATATTTGCTTTATCATCATCATCATCATTATATTTTAATGTTGCTCTCTTTCTAAGGACTCTCTCAAGAAAACATCTTGGAGTGATTTTTCAAGACGGACATACGTAGTGTATTTCCTAGACCTAGTATAGCCAAAGCTGTCTTTCTGTTACCTTCACATATTAAAGACAATATTACTAGGCTTTAAATTCTTGGATCACAACTATTTCCCCTCAAAATCCCATAAATGAAAAATGTCAGTTGTAGTGTGATAGGGATTGCATTGAATCTGTAGATTGCTTTGGGTAGTATAGTCATTTTCACATTGTTGATTCCTCCAGTCCAAGAACATGGTATATCTCTCCATCTGTTTGTATTATCTTTAATTTCTTTCATCAGTGTCTTATAGTTTTCTTCATACAGGTCTTTTGTCTCCTTAGGTAGGTTTATTCCTAGATATTTTATTCTTTTTGTTGCAATGGTAAATGGGAGTGTTTCCTTAATTTCTCTTTCAGATTTTTCATCATTAGTGTATAGGAATGCAAGAGATTTCTGTGCATTAATTTTGTGTCCTGCAACTTTACCAAATTCATTGATTAGCTCTAGCAGTTTTCTGGTGCACCTTTAGGATTCTCTATGTATAGTATCATGTCATCTGCTTTACTTCTTCTTTTCCGATTTGGATTCCTTTTATTTCTTTTTCTTTTCTGATTGCTGTGGCTAAAACTTCCAAAACAATGATGAATAATAGTGGTGAGAGTGGGCAACCTTGTCGTGTTCCTGATCTTAGAGGAAATGGTTTCAGATTTTCACCACTGAGGGCAATGTTGGCTGTGGGTCTGACATATATGGCCTTTATTATGTTGAGATAATTTCCCTCTATGCCTACTTTCTGGAGGGTTTTTATCATAAATGGGTGTTGAATTTTGTCGAAAGCTTTTTCTGCATCTATTGAGATGATCATATGGTTTTTATTCTTCAATTTGTTAACCACTGGCACTTTTCACAGAACTAGAACAAAAAAATTTCACAATTTGTATGGAAACACAAAAGACCCCGAATAGCCAAAGCAACCTTGAGAAAGAAAAAAGCACCTGGAGAAATCAGGCTCCCTGACTTCAGACTAAACTACAAAGCGACAGTAATCAAGAGAGTATGACACTGGCACAAAAACAGAAATACAGATCAATGGAATAGGACAGAAAGCCCAGAGATAAACCCACACACATATGGTCACCTTATTTTTGATAAAGGAGGCAAGAATATACAATGGAGATAAGACAGCCTCTTCAATAACTGGTGCTGGGAATACTGGACAGCTACATGTAAAAGAATGAAATTAGAACACTTCCTAACACCATACACAAAAATAAACTCAAAATGGATTAAAGATCTAAATGTAAGGCCAGACACTATAAAACACTTAGAGGAAAACATAGGCAAAACACTCTATGACATAAATCACAGCAAGATCCTTTTTGACCCACTTCCTAGAGAAATGGAAATAAAAAGAAAAATAAACAAATGGGACCTAATGAAACTTAAAAGCTTTTGCACAGCAAAGGAAACCATAAACAAGACAAAAAGACAACCCTCAGAATGGGAGAAAATATTTGCAAATGAAGCAACTGACAAAGGATTAATCTCCAAAATTTACAAGCAGCTCATGCAGCTCAATATCAAAAAAACAAACAACTCAATCCAAAAACGGGCAGGAGACCTAAACAGACATTTCTCCGAAGAAGATATACAGATTGCCAACAAACACATGAAAGGCTGCTCAACATCACTAATCATTAGAGAAATGCAAATTAAAACTACAATGAGGTATCACCTCACATCAGTCAGAATGGCCATCATCAAAAAATCTACAAACAAAAAATGCTGGAGAGGGTGTGGAGAAAAGGGAACCCTCTTGCTTGTTGGTGGGAATGTAGATTGATACAGCCACTATGGAGAACAGTCGGGAGGTTCCTTAAAAAACTAAAAATAGAACTACCATACAACCCAGCAATCCCACTACTGGGCATATACCCTGAGAAAACTATAATTCAAAAAGAGTCATGGAGCCTCCCTGGTGGCACAGTGGTTGAGAGTCCGCCTGCCGATGCAGGGGACACGGGTTCGTGCCCCGGTCCAGGAAGATCCCACATGCTGCGGAGGGGCTGGGCCCATGAGCCATGGCCGCTGAGCCTGTGCGTGCGGAGCCTGTGCTCCGCAACAGGAGAGACCACAGCAGTGAGAGGCCCGCATACCTCAAAAAAAAAAAAAAAGTCACGTACCACAATGTTCACTGCAACTCTATTTACAATAGCCAGGACATGGAAGCAACCTAAGTGTTCACTGACAGATGAATGGATAAAGAAGATGTGTCATATATATACAATGGAATATTACTCAGCCATAAAAAGGAACAAAACTGAGTTATTTGTAGTGAGATGGATGGACCCAGAGACTGTCCTATAGAGTGAAGTAATTCAGAAAGAGAAAAACAGATACCATATGCTAACACATATATATGGAATCTAAAAAAAGAAAAAAAAACAATGGTCATGAAGAACCTATGGGCAAGAGGGGAATAAAGATGCAGACCTACTAGAGAATGGACTTGAGGACACGGGGAGGTGGAAGGGTAAGCTGGGACAAAGTGAGAGAGTGGCATGGACATATATACACTACCAAATGTAAAATAGATAGCTAGTGGGAAGCAGCCGCATAGCACAGGGAGATCAGCTCGGTGCTTTGTGACCACCTAGAGGGGTGGGATAGGGAAGGTAGGAGGGAGGGAGACGAAAGAGGGAACAGATATGGGAACATATGTATATGTATAGCTGATTCACTTTGTTATGAAGCAGAAACTAACACACCATTGTAAAGCAATTATACGCCAATAAAGGTTACTTATAAATAAATAATTCCATAAATGACTCTCCATAACTTTCTGAAATTTAATGTAGCTAAAAAGTCTAAACCAAACTTATTTTTGTTTCTTTGTAGATAATCTAGTTTTTCTATGTGAATTTTTGTATGCTCTTTTTATCATTATTGTAATTCAAAGTATCTGTCAGAATATCTAGGTATGGTTTCCTTTTCAGTTGTTTTATCTGGAATAGTCTTTAAAATCTACTTACAAGTCTTTCTTCAGTTCAAAAAATTTTTTCTTTCATCACATATTTATGTATTTGGGCTTTGCTTCTTTCCATTTATTCTATTCCCAACTTCAGAGGCACCAATTATTCATGTGCTGGCTCTCCATTCTGCTCTCCACTTCTATCATTTCTCTCTCACAGTTTTTATCCACTTTCTCCTTCTGCATTCTTATAGAGCTTTTGTCTTTCAAAACAATATGATTTTCTAATATATCATTTAGTGCCCTTCACTGACACCACTTTGTCACTAAATACTACTATTAAAACTTTGGATTTTTTTCAATCCTTTCATCTCTATCCATCTTTCTTTTCACCTCATCCTACAGCACGTTTCTGGTAGCCATGTTGATTTGGCCTCTACTGAAGATGTCAAAGGATTTTCTGAGTTTTAAATCTGCACCCTAACATTGATCATTCTTAGCAGTATGCATTTCCTTGAGTTTTCCTTTATTCGTAGTGTTTTAATAGGCCTTCCTTATCCTCGAACGAGGTGAATATCTACCTTTAAAATTTGCCAGAAGACATGGTTAAGTGATTGCACTAGTCTCAACTTCTAAATGTGTCTGGCAATCTCATCCCAATCATTTCTATAGCAAGGGGGCAGGCTAATGTGCGTATCTCCACGTTTAATTCCCAAATACAGCAATTTCACCTCTGCTAGATCACCTCTGTTCTCCAAAATAGCATCATTTACTACAGTGGTTCTCAAATTTTAGCATGATCAGAAAGCTTGAACCCCATCCCCAGATTTCTGATTTTGCATTTCCAACAAATCTGCTCCAGGACCACACTTTGAGAATCATTAATCCATGAAACCTCTGTCTGGTTCTCTGATCCTCTGCAATGTTGTAGTACGTGAAATGCAATGATTTGCAGCACAAGCTTCTCTTAGGTTTTTTCTCTCTGTGCATTGCCCTCCAGTGTTTCACATCTGGCTTCTTCAGATAAAATGCGCCTCCACAATCCTTCATTCCACTTCCTACTCAGTTGTTTTTGGTGAATCTCTGACTTCAAGGAGTTATAAAAAGATGATGGAGGATGGGAAAAATATGAGAGAAGACATCAACTCCTCTAACGTCTAGATTGTGGGTTGAAACACACATTCGCACCTCAGAAGCATGAGAAAAAGGAGGGCGTAAAGCCCCTTTCTGTCACCGTTCAGGTCATCTCTGTTTCATGCAGCCAAGAGTATGTCCATCTTTATTTAAGCAGTTCTTTGTTATGGTTAGTGTAGCTTCATCATACATTTTGGCACTTGGCTGTTGGCACTCTACTTTTAATTTCCATAAATTTTTCAGTAGATCTCTGCTGAAAGCTGTATCAGGCTTTACTGGCCAGGCACCATTTTGAATTGACACCATTTTGCACCAAAACTCTTGTTTTTGCACAACTTGACCAAAATAAAAAAGTTCAGGGATCCTGACTTCTTACTTTCACATCCATCCCAATTCCTGACTCCACAACACTGATGAAGAACCCAAAGACATAAGCCTTATGCAACCAAAGATTCCTGTGGCTAGGCGCCAACTACCACTAACTTCATAGCTGAAGCTACTTAAATATAATCCTTTATGAAAAATGTAGTGAAATGTTCGTACAGAGCCAGTCATACAGGCCATGTGATCATGACTAAAAAGGGCGCCTTCTCTGGTATTTTTAGACCCCAGCATCACCACAAACATCACCACTCTTTCTACTACCACTATTTCCACCACATGACTCCTCCAGAATGTGACTACTCTTAATTTGCATTAAGCAGCTCAGAGCAGTGCTCTACCTCCTATCACATGCCCAGCTGAGCTCTGCGTGGAGCTCTGCTGAAGGGACCAGTCACAAACGGTTTCCCAGGGGAACAGCAGTTCCCACACAGCATTCCAAGGACATAATATGCTTTAAAAAATGTGCGGCAGACATTTTCAGGAATTGTTCACAGCCACTTTGTAAGAGGGAGAGTACACACATGCAAGAAAGATGGTAAGCATCGGAGTGCTCAGAAACACGGAAAAGGACATTTCTCTACTGTTGATAATGCCTATTATATGACATTCAAACACCACAAGTGCCATTCAGCTGCTTGTAAGTCACAAAAGGTGAGTGAAAACACTTATCTCCGTTGTCGAATGGGAAAAGGAGGTGGAGAATCCTTCACACAAAGATCCACTTTGACTTAAAATACAGGGTAAGCAGTACTAGAAATCTTCATGCACAAACCCACCTATTAAGATTCTGAACAAACAGGGAGCCTCAATACCACAAGGCTCTGTTGTTAATATGTGGTTAGTTATGTCAAGGACACTAAACAAAGCTGCTTTTCAAGTGTCAGTTTGAGCTCTCCCAGTTTATAACCATGGGGACTCCTGGGTCACAACCCCAAACGGGCAGCCATTGTGCGGGAGAAAACAGCAGATGGGCCCCAGTGCAGACAGAGCCACTAGGAGACCAGGACTTCAGCCACCTGGGCTGAGTCTTAGCAAAATTCAGAAGGAGATGAGGTTTTACTGGGAGGTCTGTTTGTTCTCCTTCCCGCACCTCCTCTGTGCCTGCTTCCCCAGCTCTGAGGCTCCCCTGGAGCCTCCCTCCTCCCAGGCAAACCCCGCCCCTAACTCGGGTGCCCCATGAAAGCCTTCCCAAAGGACCCTGGTTCTGCCAGTCTAATAATCTACTTGATGCTGAGGCTCTGAGGGCTGCTGATAGATAAACCCATCTCCTTGCCAGATAACAGATGCATTTTGTTCCAGATAAAGTTAGCGTTTGAACAACTACCTTCAATGCCTCATCACCACTGGGCTGGGAGGTGAATGGTGGGCTGGGTAAGGAGGGACATAGTTTCTCCTCAAACGACGCAGCTTCCCTTCAATTAAAAATAGATACATATATCCAAAAAAAAAAAGCTGCAGCTTCCGACTCCACCCTACAACAAGCCCAACCCTGTTTCTGCCCCCGTCCCGTCGCACTGAGTTTGAAATAGTGTTTCCTGGATCCTCTGCTTCACTTCCCATTAGCAAGTTCTGAAAATTCTGTGAGGGTGAGGAACAGAGGGTGAGGTCCTGTCCCAGTCGGCCATAAGCTGAGCTGTTCCGCAGCCCCGCCCTCTCTAGAGGACACTCTCCTCCCCCACTGCTAAGATAAAGACAACCTGCTGCTGCCTTTTAAGATCTTGTTTAAAACAAGCTGCTTTTCAGATGCCCTTGAGAGCAATTAATTCTCTCTGTCACTGCACTTCTATGGCACTCATCCTCCTGCCATCTTGAACCAGCCAGAGAGGCAAAGCACTGGCCTTGTCCAGGCAGCCAAAGGCCAATGCATCTCCCCCTCCTCTGAGAACCACGGAGAACTCCGAGCCTTCCTAAAAGGGGCTGCCAACTGTGCTGGAAACAGAACCATTGTCTGACGCCCGAGCACAATGAGCCCGTGAGTGAATGGATGTCCAGGCAGAGGAAACAGATGCCCGCTTCACCTCGCAACGGAGTCGAGGAAAACGAGAGACGACTGGCCTCGGAGAGCCTCTCCTAGCAAGTCAAAGGTGCACTAATGTTGGCCTCTCCCGCCAGCCCCGCCGAGAGCCCACATCGGTGCCTCGCTTCTGAGTGCAAGTCATTGTATTTACTGCCATATTAAGCCGCTTTCAAGTTCTATAGGGCAAGAAGGGGTGAAAGCTGAAGGAAAGGGACCTGAATTTGCATTCAGTAGGAAATTAATGGAAATAGGAGTGAAAGAGCTTCTTCCGGAAAAAGTAGAAAACACACCGAGCCAGGCTTAAGAAATGATCCCTTCTCCATTCCCCCTGCCCCAGTCCATTTCAAGCCCATTGTCACTCAGTTGCTGCGACTGTCACAAAACCCTTCTTCCTGAACTGCAGTCCCTGCCCCAGGTTTTGTCTGGCTCCACTCTGTCCTTCACCACATTTCCAGAGCTCTGGTCTTGGAAATAAATGCCATCATGTTGCTTCCATGTCGAGATGCCTGGCCAGCCCCTCCGCCTGCAGAGTGGAGGCTGAGTGTCTCCACCTGGCTCTAAACTCTTCGTCCGCCTTCATGTCCCTTTTTCATGACCCATTCCCATTTTCCCCTAAGAACCAGCCACCTGAACTTCTTGCTTTACCCCTTGAATAAATTAGGCTCATTCACAATTCTTAAGCCATTGGGATACCATCCTTTTGGCCTGAAATGCCTTTTTATGGCTGTGATGCAGCCCACACACAATACCTCTTCTATGAAGTCATTTCAGAGTCCCTCCTTCTCCAGGTTGCCCCTGCGCACCTCTGTTCTCATCTGCAGCAGACTGTATTGTAATTTTCCATTCCTGTGTCTCCCCCACTCAACTCTGGACTCCTCCGAAGTAAGGATGGTGTCTTAGGATCATTGTATCTTCCGTGTCTATCTTGGAGTCTGGAATCAAGTAGATGCTCAGTGTTTACTGAATGAAGGAGGCTGGAGGAAAATCAGCCTTCTCCACTCTTAGATCTGGGACATCATCCACATACCCAGCCTGCCAGGGAGAGTGACTGCTGAACACCATGACCTTGACCTCACAACCACAACCACCCACTCCCATTTGATTCTCCCTCCTAATAGCTTCTCAAAATCTTTCACCTCCCACACAGCCCACTCGTGCCCTCCCCAGGACCCTTCTCCACACCTAGAATACCACCTCTCCATTCCTACAAAGGTGCTGAAAATTCACCTTCTTCTGTCAGACTTCTTTAAGCAATTGCACTCGGGGCTGGTCATTCCCTTTGTCATGTCCCACCAGAGGAAGAGGCCTATTTCACACTATATTATTCTACCCTTGGATTCTTGAAATCTTTTTATTCTCTTGGATGTGTATGTCACAGCTCACAGATGAGAACTCAGGCTCCCTAAAAGCATAAACTTCCACATCCTCCCAAAGCTTCCTGCCCACTGCATCGCAACAGGTGTCATCATGTTAAGGGGGAAGGAGAGTGAACACAAAACCATCTGTTCTTTACTTCATATTTAATTTGGAGACAATTATATGAATCACCAAAGGATACGCTGCAGCGTTGCACTTTTATATGGAGTATTTAATATTTTTGGACAATTCACAAGGCAGAAAGCTCTAAGGTCACTACGCTGTTAAGAGCCAAACTTGGAGTCTTTCCATACAAAGATCAAATCTTTGGAAAGACTATATGTAAATTTGGGACAAACAGAATTCCTTGTTCCCAGTTGTTTTTTATATACAACTTTGCAGGAAATGAAATATTCTTAGAGCCTGGACTCCAATTATGATGCCCAGGTGCCTAATGTAATTTGCAAAGTCCTTGCTCCAGTTCCCTGGGGTAGAGTCCATCTACTCTGGAGGACATTTAAAGGCCTTCATTTTCTTAGGAAAGTTCACTCTTTAATGTAAGAAGTTGTAAAAATCTGCTGGGCTTGAAGAAACAGACACCACAACAGCCCACCACCACCACTACCAAATAAAACCCCTACTGCGACCTCCCTGCCACTGGGAAGTCTGCTGGAGGGTTGGATGTCTATCAGTAACTCTCAGCAGGACGCTTTTCTTTTTTCTAGACACAGCTGAACCTCTAGGAGGCTCCCATAATAGTTTATATTATATAGATAGTTCAGCTATGTTTTATTGCTAATACAGTCATCCAGTGTCAGCTCACTCCCTGCATGAGCTGAGTATACTATAGTGAATAAGGTGCATGGCATCCCTGACTCAAGGAGCTTGGATCTTTCCAAGAAGAGAAATTATTTAGGTGACCACAAGTGTGATGAACATTATGGAAGAAATACGGATTATGTAAGTGCTATGGGCACACATAATAGAGAGAGAAACTAGTCTGCGGAGGGAATCAGGAAAGGCCTCTGGGAGTGTATGATTTTTAAATTGAGACCTAAGGATTAACAGAACATAGTCAAAGGAGGGGGAAGGGCCTAGAGAGAGGTTACATCTCATACCCAAAACCCCACAGCACAAACGGCAGAGCCAGGATGGAAACCCAGGCAGCCTGAATGCAGATGTATTAACCACTAGGCCCACCCGTGGGCTGGAGGTGTGGCAGGGGGTATGTCAGGACAGACCTTGTAGGATTTTAGTCCTAGAGAAATGAAAAGGAACTGCAGAGTTGTAAGCCGGGAACTGGCATGATCATTCCTGTACCTTAAAAAACAAAACAAAACAAAAAAAAAACAGGCTGCTACCTTGAGAATGGATTGGAAGAAGACAAAGGTGAGTTCAGAGAGACCACTGCGAAGGAGAGGGGATGGTGGCCAGGACCAGGTGGAAGCTGTGGTGGTGAAGCAAAGCTGATAGTCTCCAGAGATGCTCAGGTGGTTCAGGTAGTAGGAATGTCAGGACTGATACATTGACTGTATATAGCCAGAAGGCAGAAATTATCACTCAGCTAGATGTTCTCATATGCCTTCACTTAATATTTCCAGTAATTCTATATATTTATCTTAGTTTTCTGCATAAAACAATGAAGATCTAAAGAAATGGTCATTTCAAAGTCAGAGAGGCTGTAAATGGTGAAGACAGGATTTGAAACGTATGTATATAGCTCTATCTTTCCTGCTGTTTGAGGGCAAGGCCCATGTCTTGGTCATTTTGTATTCCAAGCTGGATGGGGCCCATGCCTGGCGCATGGCAGGGGCTCAATAAAGTACTGAACTGATGAGTAGGAGGAAGGGTGTCCGTGGGCTCCAGCTCTGCCCATGACGTTGCCTCTTAGGACATCATCAGACAGTGGCACGTCCCACTGTCCCCAAGCAGCACCATCAGAATTTTTTAGACCTACTAAACAAAGAGGTTCACCCCAAAGTACCCAGATGTCACCTTTCTTTGCCTGCCTATCAGGCCCCAGCTGTTGACACCTGCCCACTGGTCCTCTCTCACCTGACGATCTAGAATCCTGAGTCTGCACCTCAAAGCCTCATCAATTCCTTAAGTAAAAAAAAAAAACAAAAATTAAGCCAAATTAAGCTGGACAGCTCAGGTATTATTTAAGTTCCTCCGAAGTCTTAATAAATTTCACAAATATTTAACAAGGAAATTAATTTATGTAAAGATCTGCACATATTTGACAGACTTGAACCAATTTAATAAATCCTGTCCTGTTTTAATAAATGATGGATTAGGGTTATATTTCCTACAAACAGTAAATACATAAAGAAAATATTTGTTATGTCTGTATATATACTGTGCCTGCCTTTTCAAAGATCAAGAAAAGATTATCTTCGCCAAAAGGACTTTAAAGCATTGTGCTGTCTGTGTGTTTGTTGGGAGAAGAGAGTGAACTAACACATGCTCAGGCCCTCAGGCTGAAGATGACTTCTTGGACGAGATGGCATGCCAGAGACAACACCGAAAGCTCAGACTATGTAAAACTTGCGTAAAGTAAAGACAAGAGTGGAAAAGGATCTAGAGTACCTATATGCTCAATTTTTAAATAGGAAATGCCTCTGCCTCTCATTCTTTCTCCTGGCACTGCTTCCTGACTTTCTTCAATCAACGACATCCTATCCATTCTTCTTCAAGACTCAGCTCAGACTTCCGCTCTTGTGTGAACACTTCCTTAGCTCATCTCCACCTTCAGGCAGAGGTAGCATTGACTGCCCTAGACTCTGATAGCAAACCCGTGAATATCTACAGAATAGCACTTATCCTACTGCAGTTATCAGTGTGCCAGTCTGTCTCCCTCACTGCTCTGTGAGTTCCTTCGTGGCACCATCATCAACGACCCCCATTCTCTCAGCAAATATTTGTTGAGCAAGTTTGTGCTGGGTGATATGCTAGATAATGACCATGCAATGGAAAGAAAAGGACAGGCAGATGATTCTTGCCTTCACGAAGCTTATAGTTCAGCTGGGCATAGTGGATGTTGTTGGTGTCCCTCCCACATCCTTTCAGCATTTACCTCCATAGAAAGTAGGATTAGAGGTTGGGGGTGGAGATGGTAGAGGTTACTACTCTTAACATATATAGGACACACAGGAGTGCCAGAGAATGATTTCCCCCACAAGCAGTCCTCAACCAATGATGGATGGAAAGTTTTTAGATAAATACCCCAGCTTCCTCCATCCTTCGCTGGGATAACACTGTGGTATGTTCTATATTGTTTCCCAGATCTCCCAGCAGGACTGAGCTCCAGCTGCCCAGAGCAGTACCTAGCTTGAAAACATTCCCTTTATGGGTTTCCTTTCCTTTCCTATCTCACATCCCCAATTGTTCTCAGATTTTCCTGGGATCATCTTGCAAATTAACTATTCACAACTGAATTCTTTCTTTGGGGTCTGCTTCTGGGAAAACTCAGATCAAGACACTGGAGAAGAAACAATTAAGAAAGAGATTGTGTGGTGCCCACCTCCGGGTATCCACACTCTTGTGTAATCCTCAACCTTTGAATGCGGGCTTGTGGGCTGGACTTATTGACTCGTTTTTAGTGAACAGAATATGGTTCATGTGATGGGATGTCACCTCTGAGATTAGGCTATAAAAACACAGTGGCTTCCATTGCCGGTTTTCTCTCTCTCTCTTGCTCGCTCTCTCTAGGGAAAGACAGCTGCCATATTGTGAAGCAGCACTGGGGAGAGGACCACATAGTGAGGAACTGAGGCTTGCCAGCAACCACATCAATGAGCTTAGAAGCAGATCTTCTGAGACCTGCCAACCAACAAGTGAGTGAGCTTGGAAGCAGACCATTGCCCATTCAGGACTTGAGATGACTGCAGCCCCAGCCAACACCTTGACTGCAACCTCCCGAAAGATGCTGAGCAGCACCTAGATTCCTTACCTATTGGAGATAATAAATGTTTGTTGTTTTCATCTGCTAAGTTTGGGGTAATTTGTTATGCAGCAGTAGATAACTACTAGAAGTGATATGATAGAGTTCTAGGAAGATGGTGATATAATTACATCATGGGCTGTCTTCCTCCTTTTATTAATTCTCTCCCTGAAGCAATTCAGTTACTGTAAAAGAAAATCTTATAGCATCACTGAAGAGAAGAAAGGGGTCTCACCTACATATCTAAAAATTTGGATTCCTATGAAGACAGGATCCTAAAAATAAGGAGGAAAGATTGCCACTGGCCTATCCTGCCTACACCTGGAAGAGACCCTTCTTCTATGTCAGCTTTGCAGCGCCCCTGCCCACACTCTCACTGCACTTCAGTAAAGCCTTAGACTCTGCCAGGCAAGCAGCTACAGAAAAATGGGTTAACAATGCAAAGGAGAAGTTCCCAAAGCCACCCTCCTTCCCTATGGTGTTTTGTTTGCATCCAATAACTCCACAGATGCCTTCTCACTCGCCAGGAGTCACTCTTTATTTAGGAGCCACATCCATTGTGAACACAATACCTGTAGAGATGCTGATAGGGGCCGGAAGAAGTTGCCACAACTGCCCTTAATTGGGCCTGATGCCCTTCCAATAGCTTCCAACGTAGATTTTAAAAATTTTTTGAAAGACGCAAACTACCAAGGCTCACTCGAGAAGAAATGGAACTCCCATTCATTGCTGATAGGAATACAAAATGTATAACCTCTTTGAAAAATATTTTGGCAGTTTCTTACAAAATTAAATATGCACTTACTGTATGGCCAATCAAATATGAAACTTCATACACACGAGTTGTACATGGATTTCCATAGCATTTTTATTTATGACCTCCAAAACCTGGGTTAGGGAAGGAGTGTCCATCAGCTGATGAAAAGATAAACAAATTGTGCTATATCCCAAAAAAGAATACTGCTCAGCTATAAAAAAGAACTATTGATACATGCAACAACATGGATGAATCTCAAAAGCATTATGCTAAGTGAAATATGTCAGACACCAGAGAGTACAGAATAATTCCATTTATAGGAAATTCTAGAAAAAGCAAAGTTAAAATGATGGGAAACAAGTGAGTGATTGCCAAGGGTTAAGATAAAAGAAAGGAATTAACTACAAATTGACAAAAGGGAACTTTGTGGGATGATAGAAATATTCCATATGACGATTACAGTGATGATTACACAACTGTATACATTTGCCAAGTCTTGAATTATATAATTAGAAATGATACACTTTATTGTATGCAAATTTTGCTTCAAGGAAACACATTTTTTAAAATAACATCAGGTTTCTATTTTTTATAGAATAGGGACAATCTGAGAAGAGGAGAGTTATTGGAATTCTTTTCAAATCACAAAAATAATAACTCAATGGAGGAAGTGAATCACAGAATTCATGTTAACGAAAGCTGATGTGATTTAAAAGACTGTCTTGAGAAATTCATCCAGAATACAAGGCAAAAGACAAAGTATTGGGATTTAAGAGAGAAATGGTAAGACTCATGGAGGATAGAGCCAAGAGCACCAATATCAATACAAAAAGATGTCTAAAAGAAAAAGAATGTGGTGGTTGAGAGAGAATAATAATGAATTGTTCCATAGATAAGGTTGGGTCAGTGGACTTCTCTTACATAAAAAAGGATTGATCCTACCTCCATTCATAGTCATAAAAAAGTTTACTTAATTGAATACCAGGATACAAAGAATAAATCTCTAGAAAAGCATGTTTTATGAATTCCGTTTCTTCTAATTGGATACGGCATCTATTTTGATTGGTAAATATTCATGCTGCACTGGTGTTTCATATCTCACTGTTTCATATTTTTAACATCATCTCTGCCAACAAAAACTTCATATCCTGAATATATGGATAACTCCTATAAATTAATAAGAAATAAAGAGCCCAACAGAAAATGGGCAAAGAGTGTGAACAGGCATGTAACAAACGAGAAAATGGCCAATAACTATGAAAAATATTCTGCCTCAGTAGTAATCAGAGAGACGCCGTTTAAAAAAGCAAATGAAACAAACAAACAAGCAAAATTAATGAGATGCTAGTTCCCATCCTTAAAACTGACAAAAATTTAAAAATCTGGCCACACCAATTGTTGGTAAGAATATGGAAAAATTAAAACCTCATATGTTCCTTGTGTATACTGACACAATTACATTGAAAAGTAATTTAGCAATATCTAGTAAAACTGAAAAAATCCTACACATCCTATAACTCAGAAATTCCACTCCCAGTTTCATGCACTAGAGAAACTCTTTCACACAAGCACAATGAGACACTAAAGCTTTTTTACATAAGAACAACAAATTAGAAATAATTTAAATGCATAGGGAAATAAATATAAAATGTGTAATATATTCATATGATAGGATACTCTAATTAAAATGAGTAAGTATATCTATATGCATTAACATGGGTATATCTTTAAAAACACATAGATTGAGTGGGGGGAAGGTCTTAAAATGTAATGTACAGTATGAGATCTTTTAAGTAATATTTAAACGAACAAAACATTACTTTGTGCTCTCAGTGAATACAGGTAGTAAATATATAACAGTCTAGGCTGAATACACACTAAATTCATGATAATTGTTCCCTTTGAGGAGGTACAGAAGGGAATTGGATTAGAGATGGAAATCAAGGAGATTCAAGCTTCATCTGTGATATTTTATTTGTTTAAGAACAAATCTGTCATAGACTAAGACAAAATATTTGCAAAAGACATGTCTAATAAAGAACTGTTATCCAAAATATAGAAAGAACACAACAGTAAGAAAACAACTAGATTAAAAAAATGGGCAAAAGACTTATACAGACACCTCATCAAAGCATATATACAGATGGCAAATAAGCAAAAGAAAAGATGTCCAACATCGTACATCATTAGGGAATTTCAAATTAAAATGAGATGCCACTACATACCTATTAGAATGGCCAAAATCCAAATCACTGACAATAGCAAATGCTGGCAAGGATGTGGAGCAACAGGAATTCTCATTCATTGATGGTGGGAATGAAAAACGGTACAGCCACTTTGGAAGACAGTTTGACAGTTTCTTACAAAACATCCTTTTACCATATGATCCAGCAATCAAGATCCTTGATATTTACCCAAATATAGTTAAAAACTTATGCCCACACAAAACAAATACACATGAATGTTTATAGCAGCATACTCATAATTGCCAAAACTTGGAAGCAACCAAGATGTCCTTGCGTAGATGAATGGATAGATAAACTGGAATATTATTCGGGGTTATCAATCTATAAGAAGACATGAAGGAATCTTAAGTTACTTTAACCTATTACTCAGTGCAAGAAACAAATCTGAAAAGGCTACATGCCATCTGATTCCAACTATAAGACATTCTGTAAAAGGCAAAATTTATGGAGACAGTAAAAAAATCAGTGTTTCCCAGGGATGAGGGAGGAAGGAGGAATGACTAGGCACAGCACAGAGGATTTTCAGGGCAGTGAAACTTTGTGTAATACTAAAATGGTGGATATATTCATACTTTTATCCAAACCCATAGAATGTACACCACCAAAAGTGAACCCTAATGTAAACTATGGACTTTGGGTGATAATGTGTCAAAGTAGTTCATGGATTGTAACAACTGTACCACTCTGGTGGGGATGTTGATGTCACCATCAACATGGAGGCTGTGCGTTATATGAGGGCCAGGCAACAGTGGGAGTGGGGGAGGGGTAATTTAGGAACTCTCTTTACTTTCTGCTCAATTTTTCTATGTCCTAAAATTTCTCGTAAAAGTAAAGTCAGGCTTCCCTGGTGGCACAGTGGTTAAGAATCCGCCTGCCAATGCAGGGGACACGGGTTCGAGCCCTGGTCCGGGAAGATCCCACATGCCGCGGAGCAACTAAGCCCGTGCACCACAGCAACTGAGCCTGCGCTCTAGAGCCCACGTGCCACAACTACTGAAGCCCGTGTGCCTAGAGCCCGTGCTCTGCAACAAGAGAAGCCACTGCAGTGAGAAGCCTGGGCACCGCAACGAAGAGTAGCCCCCGCTCATCACAACTAGAGAAAGCCCGCGCACAGCAACGAAGACCCAATGCAGCCAAAAATAAATAAATAAATTTATTTTTTTAAAAAAAGTAAAGTCTTAATTTTTTAAAAAAATCTCAGGTACACATGAAAAATTTAACATTTGTTCATTTGGGGTGGTGAGTATCTAGGTTTTATTACATTCTCTTTTGTAATTTTATTTTTGTTTGTTTATTTTTAATTTTCAAAAAAACATTTGGAAGAAAAAGTGATCAGAAATATATATTGGAAATTATAAACTAAAGAAAATAAAGATGAATATTTAATAGTGATGAAAGGTACAATCCACAAAGAAGATAAAATCATCATAAATATTTACATTTCAAAAATATCAGAGAAACTTATAAAGTAAAATCTATTCTATAAACACAAAGAAGCACTGAGAAAGCCTCAGTAATAGTGGAGATTTCCCCTTGCCTTCCAAAAAATCAATAGGTGAAATATATAACAAATAGGGATATGGCAGATATGAAAAACCACTGCAGGCCCAATTTAATAAATGTGCTTTGAACTTTTAAAAATATAAAACATATTGCATAGTTTGAATTACATATTTGAAATTCTTTTCAAATATCCTTGGATGATTTTTTTAATTGGGTTTATATTAGACCACAAAAAAATTTGAAATACTTAGAAAATAGAAATATGACAAGCCTACTGTCCTGGCCCTATGCTAGTTCACATTCTGAAGGAGTCAAGCTATCTGGGAAGGGCCCCCCTTGCCAATCTCAGCACCAGGAAGTCCCTCAGCACAACCCTCAGATCTTACCCCAGGGGCAAGGTCTCAACCACCCATCCTACAGGGTTGCCAAAGATGCCTGGAGCAACGGTGTCCCTCTCTGGAAATTCCCCTTCTGAGGAGGACAAAGAAGGGGCTAAGCTGAATGGAGAAAACCCACAAGCTGGATTCTTCTTGACCTAATTTACATCAGTCACAAATTATAGCCTCTAAACCCTTTCTTTTAGAACCATTTGCATCGATTCTTTATAATATAAAGATATAAATTTCCCATCATATTAGTTGGACTTCTGGAGTAAAAGAGGTGAATGAAAAAAGAATACAAAGGGGCACAGTTAGAGAAGAGAGGAAGGTTAAGGAACTGGTGAATGTCAAAAGCCAAAGGGACGTCCTATCAGCAAAGCATATGCCTCAGGCTTCCTAGACAAAGTTTTTCTCTGGCTAATTTAACACATGTGAGCTGGGTTTGCTACCATTACAAGCACTACATGTCAGGTTTCCACGGCCATATGTGAAGCCCCAGAACAGACTAGGTCTGCACCCTCTCATAAACCTGAGTCAGAATAAATGGGAAGATTTATAAAGGGGAGGTGCCATTCTTCAGCTACATTGGTTTAAAGATGGTGAAATAAATGAGTTAAACCGTTCGCTCAGAGTGTTCCTTGAAGCAAATCTAATGTGCAGTTTCGTCACCCGATGTGACTTTAACTCCTCAGTAAATCAGAAAGCTTAACAAATATTAAGATGGCAAAGATTCCCTGTGTGGGACGGATTTGCTCTTTCATCCATTATCATTTAGGAAACCAAGGGCTCCAGAAGAAAGCAGCCAGAGGGTCACGCGACAAACGGGGGCCTCTGAGAGGCAATGGAAGCAGAGGCCAAGCCCCCGCCAAGGACTTCAAGGTGAACACTGATCTCTCCCAGCCTCCAAGAAGATTTACAACTGCAGAAGTTTCCAAAAAGTGAGGTCTGCTCCTTAACTCTTGACACTTCCTCAAAGCTGACCAGTGACACCCCTCACCAGCTACAGGAAAACAATGTGAGTATTGCCTTGGGACCCCCCAAATCCCTGGGAATAGGCCATGTGGGAGAAGACACCCCCAAGCATGAGGTTCTGAGAGATTGATTTACGAGACCCCCCAAGTTCCATCCAAAAAGAGCCAATGAAGAGGAGGGCAAAATCCAACAGCCTCACCCCCTTTTTTCAGTCACACACAAAGCCAACACCAGAGGCCAGAGATGGCCATTCACCCATGAAATACCTAGAACCTCAACTCTGGAGCTGGAAACACGTAGCAATTGTCCCATCCTGGGGACTCAAACAGTGACTATGGACCCCTGGACCATGCCCTTGTGGGCCTCGGGGACCATCAAAGGGACTTAGGGAGAAACAGGTAAAGAGGGGCCAGTGGGGTTCCTCGCTTGATTCCAGCAAAGCAGCTCTACCGGTACATACTCTATCCAATGACATTTGGCATAAGATATCTTGGGAGAAGAAGGGCTGCCTCTGCTTATCTTATAGATGACAAAACTGAGGTGCAGACAGGAGAACAGAAGCGCACAGCACTTAGCCAAGCTGTAGGAGTTTTACTGTCATAGGAGTTCAAAGAAAGAAAAAATGATGAGATGCCCAGGGGCTCCTGAAGGCCCTCTCAGTTCATATGCCTTTAAAAGGGGAGATGAGCAAAGAAAAGTCACGATTCTGGATCCCCAAGGTAGGGCAGTGTCTATGATAGAAAAATTGCACCGAAGTTTGTGAGTGGTGAAGGGGGACACATGGCAGAAATCGTCTCCAGCTCAAAGGCATCACGTGCCTGCCTCGCAGGCCCCTACAGTGCAGAGGTTAAGTTCACCCAAGACCATGTGAACCTGTGCTTCCATGAGGTACCCGTCCAATAAAACGGCCAATCAGATACCTCTCCTCTGAATCGCTCCCTCCGCCAGCACAGCTACGACCAGAATTGATGCTCAGAACAGAACTGCTCCTCCTAGCATCCGGGGAGCCCCAGTTACAGGAGACATTTTGGGTGATAAGGCTTAGAGGCCTCCGCTGTTTCTCAGAGCACAGGAAGAAACTTCCTCGTGTATCCAGGCATTTGCCTTGACTGAGTTAAAAGGGAAAGAAGGGAGAAAGAAAAGAGTTGTAGAGGTTTATGTTGAATTTCGTCCTGATACCGAACCAAAATGATCTCTTTCTCTAAATTGTGAATTTTTAAGGTATTAGCCTCTGTTGTTATTTGTCTGGGAGTCCATAATAGTCCCATTTTATTAGATCCAAATTTCCTATTTAGACAAGAGAGCCTAAGAGCCTCTTCAGAACAAGTAAATAATATGCATTTTCTAAAGTCATTTGCAGAAAATATGCGCTTTGCTCAGATTACCAAAAGGATAAATTCACTAAGAAGATGATGATGTTGCTTAATAACTTCAAAATGAAGTATTTCTGCACCCAAACTGAAATACTACCGTATCCTGGAAAGGGCCCCTTCAGCCTGCTTGATAAATTATAGCTCATTTTACTACCCTCCATATGCCATTTCAGATGGCTTTGAAAAAGCAGCTGAGAGAAAGCCATCTTCAAACCTGCACGCACTGTTTTTCAGCAATAGAGTTTTCCCTGTCCCTCTCCCACACCCATAATCAACCACATGAAATATCCTTGCGTGCACGGTCAGAAACAGCCTTCAGGAAGGGATTGGAGCACTTGTCCGCTGCAAGCTCCAGGCCCCGTCTGCAGACTGTCTCCAAGCTCAGCTCTGTTTGGGGTGGGACCTAGCAGAGGAGAGCCCTGCTAGCAGCTGAATCCCCCCAGCACCAGCCAACAGACCATTAGGAGCAGTTGCTGCATCCACCCTGAGCCCAATAACAGTTGGGCTAAAATTAGCCAGAGGGCCGGGGCAGACTGCCTGGAAGGAGACTAAGCGGTGGAGAGGGAGAGGTGAGAACAGCCTGGAAGACCAACCTTGGAGAAGCAGCCGGGGTCTCTCCTGACTCTGTCTGAAGAAAGGAGGGGGAGGTGCTGGATTCTCAGATGGGGGCTGGATGGCAGCTGCCTCAGAACCTCAGGACTTCAGGTCAGTTACTCCCTCACTCCTCACTCAGATCCAGTTCTATGTCTCCTCTCTGAGATGCCCTTCCCACTCCTCGCTGCTAAACCCTGTCTGTCTAATCCTTCAGAACTCTCCTAAATTAACTGTGAAAATTCCCCTACATTAATCCTGGTCAGTTTTTTTGTTTGTTTGTTTTTGTTTTTTTATAAATTTATTTATTTTTATTTTTGGCTGTGTTGGGTCTTCTTTGCTGCACGCGGGCTTTCTCTAGTTGCGGCGAGCAGGGGCTACTCTTCCCTGCGGTGCGCGGGCTTCTCATTGCGGTGGCATCTCTTGTTGCAAAGCACAGGCTCTAGGCGTGGGGGCTTCAGTAGCTGTGGCACGTGGGCTCAGTACTTGTGGCTCGCGGGCTCTAGAGTGCAGGCTCAGTAGTGGTGGCGCAGGGGCTTAGTTGCTCCGCGGCATGTGGGATCTTCCCAGACCAGGGCTCGAACCCGTGTCCCCTGCATTGGCAGGCGGATTCTTAACCACTGTGCCACAAAGGAAGACCCTGGTCAGTTTTAGATTTCACTTTTTTAGGCCATAGTCTAAACTAGTCAAATAGAACAGATGATTAAAACCCTGAAGTGGTACATCTCATCAAATTTGGACCTGTGCATATATTCCCAGACTATTGGTTTTGGAGGTGGGAGGATACATCTTTCAGAGCTGGGAATTTACCCTACTCCTTCCCTTAGATCTCTGGGATTCAGTTTTCCTCTTAGGAATTTGCTTAAAGCAAAGTAAGGATCCTAACCGCGTGTCTCTTTGCAAGAGGTTTACTGCTTTCAACAAACAAGCAGATCTGGGTGCCAACTTGTAGTGACTTCAACAGACTGTCACAGCTCCACGGCGATGGTCTAGAGTACATCTTCCCACTCCATTCCCCCCCCCCATAGGCAAGAAAGGGAAGCCAGGGGCTAGGGTGAGGGGAAGCATTTGTACCCTCTACTGGGATCCATTTTATGGTTAATGCAAGTCTGAAAGGTCCTTGGCCACTATCCAATGATGCAGACTTTTTCACCAGGTGCTGATTGGTGAATCGGTAATCAATGAGAGATTGGCTGGCACTGACTGCTGCTGTTGCCAGGCTGATCACTGTCACAGTTAGACAAGGGAGGCTGACCTTCAACTTTAACTGTAACTTGCCCAGTATTTCTTGGTTCTGTGCACTAGAGTCATTTTCCTGGTTACAAAAGCAGAGCACATGTTCCATCCTAGGCATTTAAAACTCTGAAGATACCTCCCAAAGCCAAGTTCATTAGGAAAGGTGTCCAGATTGTCATGCTGATATTTTGAAGAAGATAGCATTCGAGAGGGTATATAAATTCTGATGTATTCTCTAAGGAAGAGGTCACAGAACTTTAGAGTCACATCTTGATGTGGTCTGTAAAAACGACTTCTAGTTTAAAATACTTAGGATTTCTTTGGAATGGGTATCCTTTATGCTTTCTTATAAACATCTATTTTTTCCATTACACTGTGTGCTCCCCTAGGAAAGGAATCATGTTTATTTCTTCCACAGCCAGCCCACTACACACCCGCCCTATGGATCAGAATCCAGAGCACCTTATAGATGGGTGCTCCAAACAGACTACTGACACTTGATGGGGTTTTCCAGCTCTTGAATTTGGTACACTTTCCATCTCATAAACACATGCCCACACAAAACCAAAAGCCCAAAAAAACTGACTGTAGATAAGGACACCCATTGCCAGACATCAAGCATCACTAATTTCCCAAAGCCTCTCAGGCTCCATCAGAAGGCCAGCAGAGTCACAATGGCTACTTAATGATAAAACCCTTCCAGGTGCTTTCATATTAACATGGTCCAATGTAATATCAAGCTGAGAAGAATAAAGGTTAATATATTCTATTATTCCCAATTGTCATAAAAATTTTACCTAACAATATGGTTCATTAAATGCTGAATCTAACAATTATGTTCACCATAATAGAAATTATTCAGGCAGATATGATCTGAATACTTGTGATTTATTAATTTAGACACAAATTTAGTTAGCAATTGATTTCAGTTGTGTCTCCCCCGAACAATAAGTTTTGTGGAAAAGCATGATGGAAAAAAAATGTCAACTAAGAAATATCAGGTAACAACAAAGGAAACAACCACTCTAGTTTCAGAAATGCTATTATGGCTTTCCCCTGAAACAATAACAACAAAAACGATTCCAGGCAGCTTGAAGAGGTGACTCTTTTCCATCCAATCAGAAACACTGCTCCTGACCTGAGGGGTAATGACATCCCAGTAAGTTGTACAGCTGCTGTGACGCAGACTCACTCATGGAGCAGAGGGGATGTTACAGCCCCAGGTTGTTCTGGATCCACTGGAAACCCCATCTCCAGCTCCAGGTCTAAATGGAGAATAATTGCTATGGCTTCCATCTCTGGTTCCCTGGGGTCCTGGAGAAAACTCAGTGCTACCCCTCACCATCTCCACAAGTTTCTGCTATGTCATACTTGGAACCAAACTTTTGCATTCCTTCTTTGGTATCAAACACAAAAGGATGCTACCCATAATCCAAAAGAAAAATGCAGAGAGAGAAATATAGAGAATTCTTTGTTTTTAAAAAGGAAAAATGTAATTTTTCTTTCAGTGGTCCTTTAATCAATTCTCCACACCCAACTCCATTCCTATCCCAACTAGATCTGACAGACCAGTGGCAATTTTCCATTTAGAAAAAGGAAACAGTTGGCTTCTCACGATGCTCCAAGAGTTGGGGTAAGGGGATGACAGGGCAGGGAGGATGGGAGGAAGAAGAGGAAGGAAATGGAGGAGATGTCTTCCACCTCTTCACTCCTCCTTCCATTGGAAGAGTGAAGGATCCAGGGGCCACAAACTTAACTGGCTTCCCTCCTACTGGTTCCATGCTTTGGGCCATCAAAGATTGTTAACTAGGGCTTCCCTGGTGGCGCGGTGGTTGAGAGGCCACCTGCCGATGCAGGGGACACGGGTTCGTGCCCTGGTCCGGGAGGATCCCACATGCCGCAGAGCGGCTGGGCCCATGAGACATGACGCTGAGCCTGCGCGTCCAGAGCCTGTGCTCCAGAGGCCACAGCAGTGAGAGGCCCATGTACCGCAAAAAAAAAAAAAAAAAAAAAAAAGATTGTTAACTATATTCCGTTAACAAATACCTATATTAATAATAGAAGTAGACATTTGGGACCCTGCATTTAATCTTTTTACATTCAGATTTGGATCCCTTAATATAATTCTCCACTAAAAGAAATCCAGGCTTCTTGGTGGACTGGCTGATTCTAGGTCTAGGGTGTGAAATATACAAGATAATAAGCCTGGAACATGGAGTCATACCAGGCAACCAGCAAGACTACCAGGTCTTGTCAAAAGGACTCAGGTGCCAAACTAAAGGGGCTGCAACTGAAAACAGTTGGAACGACTTTATTGAAACCCACCAAATACATTATAAATCCATGATTTCCTAATGATACAAAACAACAACAACAACAAACCTCATTGGTCATCTTTGGAGAATAGAAGAAAATCAACTCATCACTTGAACACTGGTACATAAAGGGAAAGAATCAAGCATTTATCTGGCTTTTCTGTAACTCAAAGTCAACAGATAATTGGTGAGAAGTTTCTCTATATAGAAGTATTCCAGCTGACCAAAAAAAGGAGGAATAGTAAAATTTCCATATCACTATTTTTTGACTCTAATTAAAGTAATGAAACTAGGCAATGCTCTTCAATGGTTGCTGACATTACAAAAGGAAAGATGACCAGACATTATGTGCCTCTGGGAGGATGTACAGAACATCTATAAAGTATCTTCTATAAAGTTTCCTTGCAAATACATTGAATCTGGTTGCAGCAGACTGAATGTTTGTGTCCCCCCAAAATCCACGTGCTGAAACCCTGATTCCCCGATGGGATGATGTTTGGAGGTGGAGTTTGGGGGAGGTAATCAAGTCATGAAAGTAGAGTTCTCATGGATGGGATTAGTGCCCTTATAAAAAGAAGCCAGAGAGCCAGCCAGCTCTTTCTGCCAAGTGAGGATAAAGCAAGAAGTCAGCAGTCTGCAATTCAGAAAAGGGCCTTCACCATAACCCAACCATGCTGGCACCCTGATCTCAGACTTCCAGCCTCCAGAACTATGAGAACTCAATTCCATTGCTTATAAACCACCCAGTGCTCTATTTTTTATAGCACTTTGAACTAAGACACTGATCAAGCTTCTAAATCTAGTTACCAGTTTATAGGACATACTGGAGGCAGAAGAACATGTTCAATGATAGCACACAAACGCATCTAGCAAAATTAAGAATGTAGAAACTTTACAAGGACAAATCACCTGTTATTCTTTTAACCCATAAGTCACAAGGAAAACTGAAAACAAAATAACCACAAAAAGAGGAATGGGGAGACCAATGGATTGAAAGAGACTTTTTTTGAGCCGTATTAATCAAGTGCAGTGTGTGGACTTTAGATACAAAGTCCCTCAAACAAACCAACCTAAAGAAAAAGCTATGAAATAGGGATTCCCTGGTGGTCCAGTGGTTGGGACTTCGCCTTCCAATGCAGGGGGTGTGGGTTCAGTCCCTGGTCAGGGAGCTGATATCCCCCATGCCTCGGGGCCAAAAAACCAAAACATAAGCAATATTGTAACAAATTCAATAAAGACTTTAAGAATAGTTCACGTCAAAAAAATTTTTAAAAAAAAGCTATGAAATAACCAGGGAAATTTGAACGCAGATTGGACATTTGATGATATTAAGGAATTGTTATTTTCAAGTGTAATAATGGTAATGTAGTTATGTGGGTTTTTTTAATAAAAGAGCTTTAGTCTTATACAGACACAAACATACTGAAATATTTACTGGTGAAGTGACATTGGTTTGCCAAAAATTCGTTCAGGTTTTTCCATAAGATGCGTCCAAAAATCTGAACGAACTTTTTGGCCAGCCCCATATGATGCAGAACCGGGGCTGGGGTCAGGTCCTCAGGTGATGCAAAGGCAGGGTCAGCACCTGAGGCAAAGCGCCCATCAATGCTGCACCCTAGACACCTCACTTGCCTCTCCCTAGTCCTGGCCCTCATGTGATGTCTGTAATTTGCTTCAAAATAATCCAATATTAGGGACAGAATAGCGGGTGGGAATATAAATGAAACGATTTGAAACGTTCTATAACAAAAAATATAATTTTTAAAAATCCTTAAAATTGATCATGCTAGTTTTTTAAATGTTTAAGCTGACAGTAAATTTTGAAATAACTGACAGTAATTACTGTTTTCAAACGTACTGCCACTCAGCACTAGACTGCGAGCTCTTTCACATCACAGCTTATTCAGCTTTGATTGACTCAAAAACACATATGGCATATCTCTGAGAGCCAAGCTCTGCACTAGGAGCTGAAGATGCAACACTGAACAAGAAAGTCCCTACCCACAGGATGCTTACACTCTAGCAAAGGATGACACCACAGAAAAACAAACTGACACAAAAGGGAGGGGTTGCTAAGACAGAAAATCACAAAAAGGGATGTATTTGAGGACAGGAGGCTAGAGAAGGCATCTCTGAGGTGGGGCTGCTTGAGCTGAAGCCTAAAGGAAAAGAAGGAGTCACCACATGAGGAGAGGTGGGAGAACCCCAGACGGAGGCAGCAGGAACCCACGGACAGAGGTCCTGAGTCAAGAAACACCTGGTATGTTCAAGAAAACAAAAGAAGACAGGTGGGGCTGTCACATAATCAGCAAGGGGCAGGGAGGAGCAGATGAGGTTGAAGAGACAGGCACAGGCTATGTCATTTAAGTCTTTATAGCCATAATAAGATGTTTGCTTGTTTGTTTGTTTGTTTGTTTTTACGGTACGCGGGCCTCTCACTGTTGCGGCCTCTCCCGTTGTGGGGCACAGGCTCCGGACGCGCAGGCTCAGCGGCCATGGCTCACGGGCCCAGCCACTCCGCAGTATGTGGGATCTTCCCGGACCGGGGCACGAACCCATGTCCCCTGCATCGGCAGGCGGACTCTCAACCACTGCGCCACCAGGGAAGCCCTGTTTGTTTGTTTTTTAATCTTATATCCACTATAACAATCGGAGTGTCTGGAACACAATGAACTCAATGTACTGATCTAAATTAACTCCTTCTATATTTGTAAAGTTGCTCGGTTGGAACCTCAGACACAGCCTCTTTATGGATTAATTCTTCAATCTGTATTAACCCCAGTCCTGTTGATTTCTCAAGTCTCTATTTACTTCAGGAAACCTACTGAAACTGGCCTATTTAACTCTTTCACTGCTTCAGCACAGGTTTGGCTGAGAATGAAATGACAATGAGTCTGAAAATCCTTCATGCTTTTCCACAGCTTGAAGTGAGTTGCAAGGTGGAATTAATTGGGGTTGGCAGGACTGGAAATTGGACATAGCCTCTTAGTTCCAGGGGCATGAACCCTTCCCAGTTTGGCTTCCTAATTTGGTTTGAAATAAATTTCTGGAATGTCAAACATGCCCATATTCAAAGGTAAGTGTATATGTATATTCCAAAGCCAAATAAAAAAGTCTTTTGGATTATCTGCCACTTTCTATTACTGGTGATACAATTCCCCTCATTTGGTGCCTATGATCAAGAATTAACATTACACCTCCAATACAAATGAGTGGGAAAGGTAACAGAGAGGAGAGGCTTTCAAAATAGCCTGAAATAGAAGCAATTTGTCTATATCTAATTTGTTGGGTAAAAGGACTTTCACCTATTAAGAGAACAAGGTAATCTAGTTTGAGGTCTTGAAAGAGAGAACAAATGGAAGGTTCTTTTTCTTCATAATTGTTCACATTTAATGCCATTACAAGGGCACATTAGCTATTCCAACTGAAAGCAATTTAGTGAAAATGTATGCATCTTGGTGGCATAGATATGTTAATGCTGGACATGAAATATAAACCTTTAGGGAACTGAATACTAAAGAGGGCACGAAGGGGCTTTGTTCACCAACTCACCTGGAGTTGGGCTCCAGAGAAGAATAACCTGGAATACATTCTCCCTTCCTGCAACCTACAGGCTGTGGATGTAGGGAGCACAGGGAGATGGAGATGGGAAGAGGACCAGCTGCGATCTCCATGGTCTGAAACCACCACAGAAGGGAGCAGATCCCGCCACCTGGAATTTAACCCCTGTCTTCAACCCCAATCTATGACTTCATAGGCCTTAAAAAGTGTAAAATCCATTTTTAGCAAGTCTTCCCTGATGAACCCCATCCAGATTGGTCACTCTCCTTGGGTTCCATCTACATTTGCACGTGTTGATGGGTTGCTCCAAAGAACACACAATTTACCAATACATTGTTCCAGATCATTTCATATGAATATTTTTGTGTTCATTTGAGAAATCAGGTGCCTGGAACTTTTCCTTCTCATTTGGGAATTCAGGTATAAAGTCAATTTTCTATAACTGTTCGTGGCATTATTCCCAGAAGGGGAACTATTGGATGACATTTCCATCAGAGATGAAAACTGACCAGCCATTTTATTTAAACACTGTTTGGTAACTGGAATTCCAATTCAGTTGGTATAATTTGTATTGATTCCTCCCATATGTTCCTTCACCAATTCCCAGTATCTCCACTTCCTTCTACTGCCCCTTTATCAGTAGGCTCTAGACACACAGACATCTGCCTGGAGGCAATCAATTCTGCTGCCAATATGGAATTTCACACTCACACACACAGAAGTAAAAGCAAAAGTCTAAAAGAGACTAGTAAAAAGAAAATAGAGAAAGATAGGTTTTGACTCATTTCCTTAAGGCTCTCGGGCCTGCTTTCTATTAAATTTGTGTACTGATTTCTTCCGGTCTGTAGACATGACATGTGGTCATTTATTTTCATGGCTCACTGAGCATCTTTTCATATGAAACCAATGACCTGTCTGTTAAGAGAAAAACAGAGCCCCTTCAGCAGTCTCCTCGTTACATCCTCACCTCTCCCCCAAAACCTTGGGAGAAAGGATCCTAAGACTATGAACCAAAAAAACAGTGTTGCTGATGCCACACATAACATAAGGGTGACACTAGGCCTTACCTGGAGCAGATTCCAAGGCTTAGAGCATCTTGAAAAGCTGACTGTGATTTTAGCATCTATTCATTTCTCCACGTGAAGAAGCAGGAAACATGTACAACCAGAATCAGAATAAATAATATTGACTTGTCCCTTCCTTCTCTTTCCCATACTTCTGGTGCCACCTTGAACTCCATCTCCTCAGTAAGGGCTCCTCTGGCAACCCCAGGACTGATAAGCCTTCACTCCTGACCACACCTAGAGCTCTCTGTCTGGAGCATGCTCCTGGTGTGCCAGGTCTTGTCACCAGACTGTGTACTTTGAGGCGACAGACAGAGTCTCATTCAGTTTTTATTCCCACAGTTACCAAAATAGCATCAATAAATATTTTTTCAATAAATACTGATCTGTCTAAAACCTTAACTTTCAAAGGACCAGATCTTTGTTACTTATTTTGTGAGATATCTCAAAGTAGAACTAAATAAAAACTATTACATAAGAATTAATGAACAGTTTCTCTAGACAGGAAGCGAGAAGTTAGAATTTAAGTTAGGTGGAGTTTGGGAGGAGGGGAGTGAGAGAGCAAAGAGAATACAGAAATCCATCCTAGTCTTCCCCCTTCCAACCTCTGGACATTCTCCTACTCTAAGTCTGACTCCAAGCCCCTATCAAAGCAAAAGATTTCTTCTTCCTCTAAGAAGAGAGATGATGGTCCCTAAGGTATGACTTCAATGTAGGCAGTGGTAGCATGAGGATGGTGGTAGAAGGAAGGGCAGGGATTGAACTCTGGGAATCATTTGCTGTCAGAGTGGATGGGACCTAGGAGATTCTCTTAGTCCAACTTGCATATTTAACAGATGAGAAAAATGAAAATCAGAGAGGATATATGACTGACTCTAAATTATAGAGTTGATCCTGGGCAAAACAGGGATTAGTATACAGGTTTTCTGAACCCCTGGTCCTATATTTTGAATGAAGTCAGTCAACTATATCTCTTTAATAAAAATGATATTAATAATGGAAGCAAACATCTAGAATTAATCTCTTAAAAGCTGGAGACTCACTGAGTTTTTTAAAGCTACTTATAACCTATCTATGAGAGATACAAATAGAGTGACCTAAGAAAGTTATAATAAAGGGATGATAATATAGAGTGTTAGCAAGAATGTGAAGGACACTACTGACGGGAGGGCAAATGGGCACAGTCACTTCAGAGAACTAGTTAAAATATCTGGTAAAGTTGAAGATGCAGATTCCCTTTAACCTAGTGATTCCACTTCTAGGTATAGAAACTCTCATACATGTGCATAAGAAAAAAATGCTCATTGATGGGGCTTCCCTGGTGGCGCAGTGGTTGAGAGGCCGCCTGCCGATGCAGGGGACACAGGTTCGTGCCCCGGTCCAGGAGGATCCCACGTGCCGCGGAGCGGCTGGGCCCATGAGCCATGGCCGCTGAGCCTGTGTGTCCGGGGCCTGTGCTCCGCAATGGGAGAGGCCACAACAGTGAGAGGCCCGCCTACAGCAAAAAAAAAAAACACATGCTCATGGATGTAAACGACATTAGAAATAACAACCAAAAAATAGCCCTGTTAGATATCAGACTCCCCAGGATACAGGCTCTGAGATGAAAGTCCCTGTGCAGGAGCAGCTCTCTTGGAAGCCAATACCTGTGAGACACTGACGCAAGGAGGACTGGGCAGGGGGCAAAGCTGAACAGCACTGCAGCAGTAACGGAGGTCTCAGCCATTTCTACAGAGAACTTTGGATCTGAGACTGCCCCTCAAAGTTGTACCAAATTGAGGCAAGAAGTTCAGGCCTTTGTAACCCTCATCAACTAGTCACTGGATGTGAGCTGCCCTGGGAACCTAAGAAGGGGTGTGACTTTGGGTCAGTAGCTCCCTTGGCTGAAGGCAATGACTACAGAAGGACTCAGCTATGACCCATCAGCAGCCAACATTCGCTGCACCGGGGAGAATGCGTGTCTCGGTCCTAAAGAAAGAACTAGGTGACACACCACAGTGTCCACTATAACATGCCTCCACCCAAAAAATATGCAGCCAGAAATTTAAACACATTTCTGAAAAAAATATTGGATTAAAAAAGAAGTAGGGGACAATCGAAGATGGCAGTGTGGGAAGACACCTAGTTAGCGTCTCCCCACAACTAGGGTGCCTGCCGGCCGCTGGTGGGGGACCCTGACGCCCAATGAGACAGGAGGAACCCCAAAGTGAACCAGTAGGATGTGGGGGGACAGAGGGGGGAGGAGAAGTGGAGGCCAGACACTATCAGTGCCCCTGAGGCCAGAAAGATCAGGAGAGGTTAAGCAGGAGAGGCCCCCTAGGACAAGCAGGACAGGAGCAGAGGGCATTTACCCCACTCACTCAGGCATGGGGAGCCTGCTGAGTTCCCAGGCTGCTCTCCTACCCCCAAGGCCACCCCTCCCCCAGCCACATTGGTCTTGGGGGCATAGGAAGGAGGCCGAGGGGAGCTCAGGAGAGGCAGGTAGGAGGGGCCTTCCAGGACCGGAGGAGCAGGAGAGGAGAAGAGGGCATATGCCCCACCCACTCGAGTCCAGGAAGCCTGCTGGGCTCCCAGGTGAGGTCCCCCTCTGAGACCAGGGGTCGGGGGGCACGTCTGGCCCCTTCTGTTCCTTGTGCCTAAGCCTCAGTCCCCCACAGCCCCCAGGGCCTATTCCAGCTCTGTGGGTCCTAAGCATAGGTGCTCCCACCGCCCAAACCTCACCCTTGCTTAGGTCCCGCCCTCCACAGCCAAGGCCTTTTCCCCCTTTTATTTATTTATTTATTTATTTTTCTCTTTTCCCTCCTCCTCTTCTTTACTATTGTGGTATTGTTATACCTTCCGGTTGTTGATTAATCTATATTTTTATTTTTATATTCTTCCTAGCATATCTGTTAGTCTCCTAGTCTAATTTTATTTTTTACTTTGTTATTGTTTTTGTTTGTTTGTTTGTTTTGGTTGGCTTTTTTTTACCACCACAGGTGGCTTGCAGGATCTTGGTTCCAAAGCCCTGGGTTGGGCTGAAGCGCTGTGGTGGGAGCTCTGAGTCTGAACCACTGGACTAACAGAGAACCTCAGACCCCAGGGAATATTCATTGGAGTGAGGTCTCACGGAGGTCCTCATCTCAGTACCAAGACCCAGCTCTACCCAGTAGCCTACAAACCCAAGAGTTGGAAACCTCAGGCCAAACAACCAGTAAGACAGGAACACAATCTCACTCATAAAAAAAAAAGAGATGGCAAAAAAATATATCAAAGATGTAGGAACAAGGTAAAAACCTATAAGACCAAACAAATGAAGAGGATATAGGCAATCTACCTGAAAAAGAATTCATAGTAATGATAGTAAAGATGATCCAGAATCTTGGAAATAGAATGGAGGCATGGACAGAGAAAATACAAGAAATGTTTAACAAAGATCTAGAAGAACTAAAGAACAAACAAACAGAGATGAACAACATAATAACTGAAATGAAAAATATACTAGAAGGAATCAATAACAGAATAACTGAGGCAGAAGAACAAAAAAGTGAGCTAGAAGACAAGATGGTGGAAATAACTTCCAAGGAGCAAAATAAAGGAAAAAGAATGAAAAGAATTGAAGACAATCTCAGAGACCTCTGGAACAACAATAAATGCACCAACATTCGAATTATAGGGGTCCCAGAAGAAGAAGAGAAAAAGAAAGGGTCTGAGAAAATATTTGAAGAGATTGTAGTTGAAAACTTCCCTAACATGGGAAAGGAAATAGTCACCCAGGTCCAGGAAGCACAGAGAGTCCCATACAGGATAAACCTTAGGAAAAACACACCAAGACACATATTAATCAAACCAAGAAAAATTAAATTGAAAGAAAAAATATTAAAAGCAGCAAGGGAAAAACAAAAAAACATACAAAGGAATCCCCATAAGGTTATCAGCTGATTTTTCAGTGGAAGCTCTGCAGGCCAGAAAGGAGTGGCAGCATATACTTAAAGTGATGAAAGAGAAAAACCTACAACCAAGATTACCCAGCAAGGATCTCATTCAGATTTAATGCAGAAGTCAAAAGCTTTTCACACAAGCAAAAGCTAAGAGAATTCAGCACCACCAAATCAGCATTACAACAAATACTAAAGAAACTTCTCTAAGCAGGAAACACAAGAGAAGAAAAAGACCTGCAAAAACAAATCCAAAACAATTAAGAAAATGGTAATAAGAACATACATATCGAAGTCAAAAGCTTTTCACACAAGCAAAAGCTAAGAGAATTCAGCACCACCAAATCAGCATTACAACAAATACTAAAGAAACTTCTCTAAGCAGGAAACACAAGAGAAGAAAAAGACCTGCAAAAACAAATCCAAAACAATTAAGAAAATGGTAATAAGAACATACATATCGATACTAACCTTGAATGTAAATGGAGTAAATGCCCCAACCAAAAGACACAGACTGGCAGAATGGATACAAAAACAAGATGCATATATATGCTGTCTACAAGAGACCCACTTCAGACCTAGGGACACATACAGACTGAAAGGGAGGGGATGGAAAAAGATATTCCATGCAAATGGAAATCAAAAGAAAGCTGGAGTAGTAATACTCGTATCCAATAAAATAGACTTTAAAATAAAGACTGTTACAAGAGATAAGGAGGGCCACTACATAATGATCAAAGGATCAATCCAAGAAGAAGATATAACAATTATAAATGTTTACACAGGGGCGGAGCCAAGATGGCATACTAGGAGGACACGGAATTTGTGTCTCCTCACAACTAGGGCACCTACCAGGCAACGGTGGGGGACCACGGACACCTAAGGGGACAGGAGGAACCCCCAGCAGTTAGGTAGGATGTGGGGAGTTGGGGGGAGTGAAGGGGGAGGAGAAGTGGAGGTGGGATGGGACTGGCGCCCCTGAGGGGCGGCTGGGGGAGGGGAAGGGATCCCACACCAGAAGGAGGAAATTGGGAAACCACTGGGAGGGCAGAGGGTCAAAAGGGAGCATGGCCAGGTTTCCCCTGCCCACTGGGGCCCCCAGGAACCTGCTGAGATCCTGGGCCTGTTCCTCTGCCCACCTAGACACCCTCCAGCCATGTGGGTCCTGAGGGAGTGGGAGGGAGGGAAGGGGGAGCAAAAGTAAAGGCTGGACCTCCGGGACCAGCACCCCTGAGGGGTGGCTGGGGGAGGGAAGGAGGTCCTACACCCAGCGGGACCCACCCACGGTTAGGGGTCCAGCAGTGACGGGGGACTCCCTGGGGGAGGCAGTGAGGGAGGGGCACAAAGGAACGGAAGGGAACATGGCCAACTCTTTCCCTGTCCACTTAGGCACCAGAGAGCTGTTCAGCTCCCGGGCCTAACCCTCTGCCCTTGGAGCCTCCCTCCTGCAGCACAGAGGCCAAGCCCCGCCCCTAAACCCCCACCCAGGGCCCTACCTCTAGGGTGACCCCCTCCAACGCGCTGAGTCTAAACCCCACCCACACACCCTCACTCCGGCCCTTACCTCCAAACTCCAGAACACCACACTCCAGAAGCTGCCTCTCCCCTTGCACGCAGGTCCTAAGCAGAGGCCCCGCCCAGTGCTTGAACGACACCCCGCCTAGGCACCGCCCCAGGCTCAAGCATCACCCCCCACCCACCTAGGTCCCACGCCTCCCAAAACCACACCCCTGCCTAAACTACACCCCCATAGCCAAGGCTTTTTTTTTCCTTCTTCTTTTAGATTGGGGTTCTGTTTTACCTTGTTTCAGTGTTGTTGATTCTTTTATATTTTTATTTTTCCTAATAAATCTTTTATTTTTCTAATTTTACTTTATTCTTTATACTTTCTTAGTGATCTCTCCTTTTGGTTTGTCCCCCCACCCCTTTTTTTTTCTTTTTTCTACTGTGGTTTTATTTTACCTTGATGAAGTTGTTTCAATTATACTTTTATTTTTCCTAATATATTTTTTATATTTCTAATTTTATTTTGTTTTTTATTCTTTGATATTGTACTGCTCCTTTTTTTTTTTCTTTCTTCCTTTTTTTTTTTTTTTTTTCTCTACCGCACCATGAAGCTAGCAGGATCTTGGTTCCCAGGCCAGAGGACAGGCCTGAGCTCCTTGGTGGGAGCTCCGAGTCCAGAAAGCTGGACTGACAAAGAACCTCAGACCCTAGGGAACATCAGTCAGAGTGAGGTTTCCCAGTGGTCCTCATCTCAGCACCAAGACCCAGCTCTATCCAACTGCCTGCAAACTACACTGCTGGACGTCTCAGGCCAAACAATAAGTAAGACAGGAATACAGCACCACCCATCAAAAAAAAAAAAAATGAAACGACAAAATATTTGTTACAGATGAAGGAGCAATGTAAAAACCAACAAGACCAAATAAATGAAGACGAAATAGGCAACCTACCTGAAAAAGAATTCAGAGTAATGATAGTAAAGATGATCCAAAATCTCGGAAATAGAATGGAGAAAATACAAGAAACATATAACAAGGACCTAGAAGAACTGAAGAGCAAACAAACAGTGATGGACAACACAATAAATGAAATTAAAAATACTCTAGAAGGAATCAACAACAGAATAACTGAGGCAAAAGAACAGATAACTGAGCTGGAAGGTAAAATTGTGGAAATAAGAGCCAGGGAGCAGAATAAAGAAAAAGGAATGAAAAGAATTGAGGACAGTCTCTGAGACCACTGGGACAATATTAAACACACCAACCTTCGAATTATAGGGGTCCCAGAAGAAGAGAAAAAGAAAGGGTCTGAGAAAATATTTGAAGAGATTATAGTTGAAAACTTCCGTAACATGGGAAAGGAAATAATCAATTCCAGGAAGTGCAGAGAGTACCATACAGGATAAACCCAAAGAGAAACAAGCTGAGACACATATTAATCAAACTATCAAAAATTAATACAAAAGAAAAATATTGAAAGCAGCAAGGGAAAAACAACAAATAACATACAAGGGAATCCCATAAGGTTAACAGCAGACCTTTCAGCAGAAACTCTGCAAGCCATAAGGGAGTGGCAGGACATATTTAAAGTGATGAAGGGGAAAAACCTACAACAAAGATTACTCTACCCAGCAAGGATCTCATTCAGATTCGACGGAGAAATTAAAATCTTTACAGATCAGCAAAAGTTAAGAGAATCCTACGCCACCAAACCAGCTTTACTACAAATGCTAAAGGAACTTCTCTAGGCAGGAAACACAAGAGAAGGAAAAGACCTACAATAACAAACCCAAAACAATTAAGAAAATAGTAATAGGAACATATATATCGATAATTACCTTAAATGTAAATGGATTAAATGCTCTAACCAAAAGACATAGACTGGCTGAATGGATACAAAAACAAGACCCGTATATATGCTGTCTACCAGAGACCCACTTCAGACCTAGGGACACATACAGACTGAAAGTGAGGGGATGGAAAAAGATATGCCATGCAAATGGAAATCAAAAGAAAACTGGAGTAGCAATTCTCATATCACACAAAATAGACTTTAAAATAAAGACTATCACAAGAGACAAAGAAGAACATTATATAATCATCAAGGGATCAATCCAAGAGGAGATATAACAATTGTAAATATTTATGCACCCAACATTAGAGCACCTCAATACACAAGCCAAATGCTAACAGCCATAAAAGGGGAACTCAACAGTAACACAATAATAGTAGAGGACTTTAACACCCCACTTTCACCAATGGACAGATCATCCAAAATGAAAATAAATAAGGAAACACAAGCTTTAAATGACACCTGAAACAAGATGGACTTAATTGATAATTAGAGGACATTCCATCCAAAAACAACAGAATACACTTTCTTCTCAAGTGCTCATGGAACATTCTCCAAGATAGACCATATCTTGGGTCACAGATGAAGCCTTGGTAAATTTAACAAAATTGAAATCGTATTAAGTATCTTTTCTGACCACAAGGCTATGAGACTAGATATCAGTTACAGGAAAAACAACTGTAAAATTTACAAACACATGGAGGCTGAACAGTACGCTACTAAATAACCAAGAGATCACTGAAGAAATCAAAGAGGAAATCAAAAAATACCTAGAGACAAATGACAATGAAAACAAGATGACCCCAAACCTATGGGATGCAGCAAAAGCAGTTCTAAGAGGGAAGTTTATAGCAATACAATCCTACCTCAAGAAACAAGAAACATCTCAAATAAACAACCTAACCTTACACCTAAACCAATGAGAGAAAGAAGAACCAAAAAACCCAAAGTTAGCAGAAGGAATGAAATATAAAGATCAGATCAGAAATAAATGAAAAAGAAATGAAGGAAACGACAGCAAAGATCAATAAAACTAAAAGCTGGTTCTTTGAGAAGATAAACAAAATTGATAAACTATGAGCCAGACTCATCAAGAAAAAAAGGGAGAATCTCAAATCAATAAAATTAGAACTGAAAAAGGAGAAGTAACACTGACACTGAAGAAATACAAAGGATCATGAGAGATTACTACAAGTAATATATGTCAATAAAATGGACAACCTGGAAGAAATGGACAAATTCTTAGAAATGCACAACCTTCGGAGACTGAACCAGGAAGAAATAGAAAATATAAACAGATCAATCACAAGCACTGAAGTTGAAACTGTGATTAAAAATCTTCCAACAAACAAAAGCCCAGGACCAGATGGATTCTCAGGCGAATTCTATCAAACATTTAGAGAAGAGTTAACAGCTGTACTTCTCAAACTCTTCCAAAATATAACAGAGGGAGGAACAACCCCAAACTCATTCTACGAGGCCACCATCACCCTGATACCAAAACCAGACAAAGATGTCACAAAGAAAGAAAACTACAGGCCAATATCACTGAGGAATATGGATGCAAAAATCCTCAACAAAATACTAGCAAACAGAATCCAACAGCACATTAAAAGGATCATACATCATGATCAAGTGGGATCTATCCCAGGAATGCAAGGATTCTTCAATATATGCAAGTCAATCAATGCGATAAACCATATTAACAAACTGAAGAAGAAAAACCTATGAATCTCAATAGATGCAGAAAAAGCTTTTGACAAAATTCAACACACATTTATGATAAAAAATCTCCAGAAAGTAGGCATAGTGGGAACCTACCTCAACATAATAAAGGCCATATATGACAAACCCACAGCCAGCATCATTCTCAATGGGGAAAAACTGAAAGCATTTCCACTAAGATCAGGAATAAGACAAGGTTGCCCACTCTCACCACTATTATTCAACATAGTTTTGGAAGTATTAGCCACAGCAGTCAGAGAAGGAAAGGAAATAAAAGGAATCCAAATTGGACAAGAATTAAAACTGTCACTGTTTTCAGATAACATGATACTATACATAGAGAATCCTAAAGATGCTACCAGAAAACTACTAGAGCTAATCAATGAATTTGGTAGAGTAACAGGATACAAAATTAATGCACAGAAATCTCTGGCATTCCTATACACTAATGATGAAAACTCTGAAATAGAAATTAAGGAAACACTCCCATTTACCATTGCAACAAAAAGAATAAAATACCTAGGAATAAACCTACCTAAGGAGACAAAAGACCCATATGCAGAAAACTATAAGACCCTGATGAAAGAAATTTAAAATGATACAAACAGATGGAGAGATATACCATGTTCTTGGATTGGAAGAATCAACATTGTGAAAATGACTCTACTACCCAAAGCAATCTACAGATTCATTGCAATCCCTATCAAACTACCAATGGTATTTTTCACAGCAGTAGATCAAAAAATTTCACAATTTGTATGGAAACACAAAGGACCCAGAATAGCCAAAGCAATCTTGAGAATGAAAAATGGAGCTGGAGGAATCAGGCTCCCAGACTTCAGACTATACTGCAAAGCTACAGTAATTGAGACAGTATGGTACTGGCACAAAAACAGAAATACAGATCAATGGAACAGGATACAAAGCCCAGAGATAAACCCACACACATATGTTCACCTTATTTTTGATAAAGGAGGCAAGAATATAGAATGGAGAAAAGACAGCCTCTTCAATAAGTGGTGCTGGGAAAACTGGACAGCTACATGTAAAAGAATGAAATTAGAACACTCCCTAACACCATACACAAAAATAAAGTCAAATTGTATTATACACCTAAATGTAAGGCCAGACACTATAAAACTCTTAGAAGAAAACATAGGCAGAACACTCTATGACATAAATCACAGCAAGATCCTTTTTGACCCACTTCCTAGAGAAATGGAAATAAAAACAAAAATAAACAAATGGGACCTAATGAAATTTAAAATCTTTTGCACAGCATAGGAAACCATAAAAAATACAACCCTCAGAATGCGAGAAAATATTTGCAAACGAAGCAACGGATAAAGGATTAATTTCCAAAATATACAATCAGCTCATGCAGCTCAATATCAAAAAAAACAAACAACCCAATTCAAAAATGGAAGACCTAAATAGACATTTCTCCAAAGAAGATATACAGATTGCCAACAAACACATGAAAAGATGCTCAACTTCACTAATCATTAGAGAAATGCAAATCAAAGCTACAATCTGGTATCACCTCACACTGGTCAGAATGGCCATCATCAAAAAATCTACAAACAATAAATGCTGGAGAGGGTGTGGAGAAAAGGGAACCCTCTTGCACTGTTGCTGGGAATGTAAATTGATACAGCCACTATGGAGAACAGTCAGGGGGTTCCTTAAAAATCTAAAAATAAAACTACCATACAACCCAGCAATCCCACTACTGGACACATACCCTGAGAAAACCATAATTCAAAAAGAGTCATATACCACAATTTTCACTGCAGCACTATTTACAATTGCCAGGACATGGTAACAACCTAAGTGTCCATCATCGGATGAATGGATAAAGAAGATGTGGCACAATGGAATATTACTCAGCCATAAAAGGAAATGAAATTGAGTTATTTGTAGTGAGTTGGATGGACCTAGATTCTGTCATACAGAGTGAAGTAAGTCAGAAAGAGAAAAACAAATACCATACGCTAACACATATGTATGGAATCAAAAAAAAATGGTTCTGATGAACCTAGAGGCAGGGCAGGAATAAAGATGTAGACATAGAGAATAGACTTGAGGACACGGGGTGGGAGGGGAAGCTGGGGCGAAGTGAGAGTAGCATCGACATATATACACTACCGAATGTAAAATAATTAGCTAATGGGAAGCAGCAGCATAGCACAGGGAGATCAGTTCAGTGCTTTGCAATGACCTAGAGGGGTGGGATAGGGAGGATGGGAGAGAGTCTGAAGAGGGAGGGGAAATGGGGACATATGTATGCATATGGCTGATTCACTTTGGTGTACAACAGAAACTAACACAGTATTGTGAAGCAATTATACTCCAGTAAAGATCTATTAAAAGAAAAAAAAGTAGGTGTGCAAATAACATACTATTTAGAAATGAACAACAAAAAGAATACAACAGGGCTTCCCTGGTGGCGCAGTGGTTGAGAGTCCACCTGCCGATGCAGGGGACACAGGTTCGTGCCCCGGTACGGGAAGATCCCACATGCCACGGAGCTGCTGGGCCCGTGAGTCATGGCCGCTGAGCCTGTGCATCCTGAGCCTGTGCTCCGCAACGGGAGAGGCCACAACAGTGAGAGGCCCACGTACCGCAAAAAAAAAAAAAAAAAAAAAAAAAATAGAATACAACATTACCAAAATCAAGGGCACATACCCTAAATGAACCTTAAGAAAATTTATGGCCTTGATACATTTGATAGAAAATAAAATTGTTGGTAACTGAACTAATGAAATATCTAGAAAAGTGAAAATAAATAAACCAGATAAAGCAGAAAAAAAATCAATGAAAATAAACAGAAATTAAAGATAATATGTTCTTTAAAAGCATTGCTCAATGAAATAAGAGCTATGTCTTTGAAAAAATAAAAAAATAAACAAACGGCTGAGTATGATAAAGAAAAGGAAAGCTAGAAATGAATGGAAAATAGTGTTTAACTACGGCTATAACTTTTTAATTATAAGAGAATACTACATACAATGCTATGGCAATTAATTTGAAACCTAGATTAAAAATAATGATTTCATAGGAAAGTATGAATTGTAACAGTTTCACGAAACACAAGCATCAATGGACAAATAGCCTTTGGAAAGATTCTACCAAACATTCAAAGAACAGAAAATAGCCCATTTATACCAGATGCTGCATAGCATGGAAAAAGATGGAAAGCTACTATACTCATTTTATGATGTTAGCATAACTCAGATACCAAAAATGGACAAGTACAACATAAGAAAATAAAACTAAATGCTTGTATCACCTGTGAACAGGTATGCAAAAGTCCTAAATAAAATGTTAGCAATTTATTAGTAGCATCTTAAAAATAACAATGAATCATAATCGAGATAATTTTATCTTATAAATATAGCATGGCTCAAGCTTAAATACCTACTCTTGTTAATCACTGTATTAATATATTAAAGGAAAAATCAATATAATTATCTCAATAGATGCCACCCGAAATTAACACCCATTTATAATGTTGATTATCTGTGATATCAATGATTATAATGGCCTACAGTGGCTTAAAGAGCTCACAAGGACCAGCACAATCTAGCCTATTGTTACCTCTCTGACTTCATCATTTTGAAGCTCACAGGATAGAGGGAAAAAAGGATAGCATTAATCATTACCACAGTGATTAAAGTCTACGAGGCAGAGCATCAGAGAGGAGGGGGCTGAAACAAAAGGAATCCGATAAGCCTGCATAAAATTTACCTCGAGCTTTTGTCAAACTCCTGAGGGCAAGACCTCAAAAGACCTCACAGAGAATAGCCACTGGGAGGTAAAGTGCTGTGCAGAGATTTCAGAAGTTAGGCACCACTGAGAAGATGTCTAACTACAGGTACAGCCAATGTGGATAAATTCTAGTGAAAATCTCAGGCTTTCGGTACTACAGTCTTACAGAACTTTACTATCAAGTAAAGGGTACACAGGATCCCTCTGCAGTATTTCTTACAACTGCATGTGAATCTCTGGCGATCTCAAAATAAAATTTTTAATTGAGAAAAATGAAGGCAAAAAGAAATGCTCTCAAATAAGTCAAAACTGAAAAAAATAAAAACCCAGCAAATTCATCATAAATATTTCTGATTACACTAAAGGAAGTTCTCAGACTGAAGAGGATCCCAATAGAAGAAGAGAAGTGCAATAAGGCATAAACAACCCCAGAGAAGGTAAATGTATGGATAAATATAAAAGGCATTTTAAAGCAAGAATATTAGCAATATCCAAAATAGCAAACATACACAAATCACCACCACAACCACCACCACCAAGAACATGTATATCCTTTAGCCTGCTAATTCCACATTTCAGGATTTGCCCTACAGGAACACATTAACATCCACATGCAAAAGGAGACATGTATAAAGGCATTCTCTGCAGCTTTGTTAGCAACGGCAAAAGTAGTATGAATACCCATCAGTAATATGAATATCCATCAATGGGGGATGGCTAAATAACCTATGTACATACAATGAAAAACTATGCAACAGGTAAAAAAAGAGTGGGGTTATATTTACTTGTGCTAATATGGAAAGAGTTTTTAAAAAGGAAGTAGTAGAAATACATATACAGTATGGTACCAAGTATATAAAACATTGTAATCTTCTAGAGTGTGTAGGTATACATAAATGAAACACTTTTGAGCAATTACCATATGCCAGACATTGCTGGAAGTGCTCTACACAAATTAACTCTTTTAATCCTACAAAACCCCTATGAAATAGGTTCTATTATTGTCCCCATTTTTGCAGGGAAAAAACTGAGGCATAGAGTTAAGTAACTTGGCAAATCACTCAGCTGGTAAGTGACAAGACAGGAATTCAAACCCAAGCAGATGGGCTCCAGAGTCTGTGCCCTTCCAATAATGCCCTGGATAGGGGCTCAAAAGATGCACTCCAAGTTTTTAACAGTGGCCACCTCTACCCAGAAGAATGGGCTTGGGGAGGCTAATCCAGGGAAACTTTAGCTTTGTCTGTACTGTTTGAATGTTTAACAAGAATAAACTTGTGTATTGTTCAGGACTTTAAAAATAACAACTAAAATTTAAAAGGAAAGTGATGAACCTTACTAGAAAAAAGTTTGGAATGAATTTAAAAGTTTAATTCAGTTGTGGCCTGATTCTATACCAAGAATAATAGAAATATATATAAGGTTTCCGGGAAGATGGCTGAACAATAAGACACGGAGATCACCTTCCTCCCCACAGATACACCAGAAATACATCTACACGTGGAACAACTCCTACAGAACACCTACTGAACGCTGGCAGAAGACCTCAGACCTCCCAAAAGGCAAGAAACCCCCACGTACCTGGGTAGGGCAAAAGAAAAAAGAAACAACAGAGACAAAAGAATAGGGACGGGACGTGCACCAGTGGGATGGAGCTGTGAAGGAAGAAGGGTTTCCACACACTAGAAGCCCCTTCGCGGACGGAGACTGCAGGTGGCGGAGGGGGAAAGCTTCGGAGCCGCGGGGGAGAGCACAGCAACAGGGGTGCGGAGGGCAAAGCGGAGAGATTCCCGCACAAAGGATCAGGGCCGACCGGCACTCACCAGCTCGAAAGGCTTGTCTGCTCCCCCGCCCGCCCGGGCGGGGCCTGGAGTTGAGGTTCGGGCTTCGGTCGGAGCACCAGGAGAGGACCGGTGGCGTGAACACAGCCTGCAGGGGGTTAGTGCGGCACGGCTAGCCGTGAGGGAGTCCAGGGAAAAGTCTGGACCTGCCGAAGAGGCAAGAGACTTTTTCTTCCCTCTTTGTTTCCTGGCGCGCGAAGAGAGGGGATTAAGAGTGCTGCTTAAAGGCGCTCCAGAGACGGGCGCGAGCCGCGGCTGAAAGCGCGGACCCCGGAAACGGGCATGGGACGCTAAGGCTGCTGCTGCCGCCACCAAGAAGCCTGGGTGCAAGCACAGGTCACTATCCACACACCCCTTCCGGGGAGCCTGTGCAGCCCGCCACTGCCAGAGTCCTGGGATCCAGAGACAACTTCCCCGGAAGAACGCACGGCGCGCCTCAGGCTGGTGCAACGTCACACCCGCGTCTGCCGCCGCAGGCCCGCCCCGCCCTCCGTGCCCCTCCCTCCCCCGGCCTGAGTGAGCCAGAGCTCCCCAATCAGCGGCTCCTTTAACCCCGTCCTGTCTGAGCGAAGAACAGACGCCCTCTGGCGACCTACATGCAGAGGTGGGGCCAAATCCAAAGCGGAGTCCCGGGAGCTGTGAGAACAAAGAAGAGAAAGGGAAATCTCTCCCAGCAGCCTCAGAAGCAGCGGATTAAAGCTCCACAATCAACTTGATGTACCCTGCATGTGTGGAATACATGAATAGACAACGAATTGAGGAGGTGGACTTTGAGAGCAAGATTTATGATTTTTTTTCCCCTTTTCCTCTTTTTGTGAGTGTGTATGTGTATGCTTCTGTGTGAGATTTTGTCTGTATAGCTTTGCTTCCGCCATTTGTCCTAGGGTTCTATCCGTCCGTTTTTTGTTGGTTTTTTTGTTTTTTCGTTTTTTGAATTTTTTTTCTTTTTTTCTCTTAATAATTATTTTCTTATTTTAATAACCTTATTATATTTTATCTTCCTTTATCTTCTTTCTTTCTTTTTTTCCTTCCTTCCCTCCTTCCTTCCTTCCTCCCTCCCTCCCTCCTTTCTTCCTTTCTTTCTTTTTTTCTACTTCTACTAATTCTTTCTTTCTACTTTTTCTCCATTTTATTCTGAGCCGTGTGGATGAAAGGCTCTTGGTGCTGCAGCCAGGAGTCAGTGCTGTGCCGCTGAGGTGGGAGAGCCAACTTCAGGACACTGGTCCACAAGAGACCTCCCAGCTCCACATAATATCAAATGGCGAAAATCTCCCAGAGATCTCCATCTAAACACCAGCACCCAGCTTCACTCAACCACCAGCAAGCTACAGTGCTGGACATCCTATGCCAAACAACTAGCAAGACAGGAACACAACCCCACCCATTAGCAGAGAGGCTGCCTAAAATCATAACAAGTCCACAGACACCTCAAAACACACCACCAGACCTGGACCTGCCCACCAGAAAGACAAGATCCACCCTTATCCACCAGAACACAGACACTAGTCCCCTCCACCAGGAAGCCTACACAACCCACTGAACCAACCTTAGCCACTGGGGACAGACACCAAAAACAACGGGAACTACGAACCTGCAGCCTGCAAAAAGGAGACCCCAAACACAGTAAGGTAAGCAAAATGAGAAGACATAAAAACACACAGCAGATGAAGGAGCAAGATAAAAACCCACCAGACCTAACAAATGAAGAGGAAATAGGCAGTCTACCTGAAAAAGAATTCAGAATAATGATAGTAAAGATGATCCAAAATCTTGGAAATAGAATAGACAAAATGCAAGAAACATTTAACAAGGACCTAGAAGAACTAAAGATGAAACAGACAACGATGAACAACACAATAAATGAAATGAAAAATACTCTAGATGGGATCAATAGCAGAATAACTGAGGCAGAAGAACGGATAAGTGACCTGGAAGATAAAATAGTGGAAATGACTACTGCAGAGCAGAATAAAGAAAAAAGACTGAAAAGAACTGAGGACAGTCTCAGAGACCTCTGGGACAACATTAAACACACCAACATTCGAATTATAGGGGTTCCAGAAGAAGAAGAGAAAAAGAAAGGGACTGAGGAAATATTTGAAGAGATTATAGTTGAAAACTTCCCTAATACGGGAAAGGAAATAGTTAATCAAGTCCAGGAAGCATAGAGAGTCCCATACAGGATAAATCCAAGGAGAAATACACCAAGACACATATTAATCAAACTGTCAAAAATTAAATACAAAGAAAACATATTAAAAGCAGCAAGGGAAAAATAACACACAAGGGAATCCCCATAAGCTTAACAGCTGATCTTTCAGCAGAAACTCTGCAAGCCAGAAGGGACTGGCAGGACATAATTAAAGTGATAAAGGAGAAAAACCTGCAAATAAGATTACTCTACCCAGCAAGGATCTCATTCAGATTTGATGGAGAAATTAAAACATTTACAGACAAGCAAAAGCTGAGAGAGTTCAGCACCACCAAACAAGCTTTACAACAACTTCTAAAGGAACTTCTCTAGGCAAGAAACACAACAGAAGGAAAAGACTTACAATAACGAACCCAAAACAATTAAGAAAATGGGAATAGGAACATACATATTGATAATTACCTTAAATGTAAATGGACTAAATGCTCCCAACCAAAAGACACTGATTGGCTGAATGGATACAAAAACAAGACCCATATATTTACTGTGTAAAACAGACCCACTTCAGACCTAGAGACACATACAGACTGAAAGTAAGGGGATGGAAAAAAGATATTTCATGCAAATGGAAACCAAAAGAAAGCTGGAGTAGCAATTCTCATATCAGACGAAATAGACTTTAAAATAAAGACTATTAGAAGAGACAAAGAAGGACACTACATAATGATCAAGGGATCAATCCAAGAAGAAGATATAACAATTGTAAATATTTATGCACCCAACATAGGAGCACCTCAATACATAAGGCAAATACTAACAGCCATCAAAGGGGAAATCGACAGTAACACATTCATAGTAGGGGACTTTAACACCCCACTTTCACCCATGGACAGATCATCCAAAATGAAAATAAAAAAGAAACACAAGCTTTAAATGATACATTAAACAAGATGGACTTAATTGATATTTATAGGACATTCCATCCAAAAACAACAGAATACACATTTTTCTCAAGTGCTCATGGAACATTCTCCAAGATAGATCATATCTTGGGTCACAAATCAAGCCTTGGTAAATTTAAGAAAATTGAAACTGTATCAAGTATCTTTTCCGACCACAACGCTATGAGGCTAAATATCAATTACAGGAAAAGATCTGTAAAAAATACAAACACGTGGAGGCTAAACAATATACTCCTTAATAACGAAGTGATCACTGAAGAAATCAAAGAGGAAATAAAAAAATACCTAGAAACAAATGACAATGGAGACATGACGACCCAAAATCTATGGGATGCAGCAAAAGCAGTTCTAAGAGGGAAGTTTATAGCAATACAATCCTACCTTAAGAAACAAGAAACATCTCGAATAAACAACCTAAACTTGCACCTAAAGCAATTAGAGAAGAAGAACAAAAAAACCCCAAAGTTAGCAGAAGGAAAGAAATCATAAAAATCAGATCAGAAATAAATGAAAAAGAAATGAAGGAAATGATAGCAAAGATCAATAAAACTAAAAGCTGGTTTTTTGAGAAGATAAACAAAATTGATAAACCATTAGCCAGACTCATCAAGAAAAAAAGGGAGAAGACTCAAATCAATAGAATTAGAAATGAAAAAGGAGAAGTAACAACTGACACTGCAGGAATACAAAAGATCATGAGTGATTACTACAAGCAACACTATGCCAATAAAATGGACAGCCTGGAAGAAATGGACAAATTCTTAGAAATGCACAACCTGCCGACTGAATCAGGAAGAAATAGAAAAGATGAACAGACCAGTCACAAGCACTGAAATTGAAACTGTGATTAAAAATCTTCCAACAAACAAAAGCCCAGGACCAGATGGATTCTCAGGCGAATTCTATCAAACATTTAGAGAAGAGCTAACACCTATCCTTCTCAAACTCTTCCAAAATATAGCAGAGGGAGGAGCACTCCCAAACTCATTCTACAAGACCACCATCATCCTGATACCAAAACCAGACAAAGATGTCACAAAGAAAGAAAACTACAGGCCAATATCACTGATGAACATAGATGCAAAAATCCTCAACAAAATACTAGCAAACAGAATCCAACAGCACATTAAACGGATCATACACCATGATCAAGTGGGGTTTATTCCAGGAATGCAAGGATTCTTCAATATACGCAAATCAATCAATGTGATACACCATATTAACAAACTGAAGGAGAAAAACCATATGGTCATCTCAATAAATGCAGAGAAAGCTTTCAACAAAATTCAACACACATTTATGATAAAAACCCTGCAGAACGTAGGCATAGAGGGAACTTTCCTCAACATAATAAAGGCCATATATGACAAACCCACAGCCAACATCATCCTCAATGGTGAAAAACTGAAACCATTTCCACTAAGATCAGGAACAAGACAAGGTTGCCCACTCTCACCACTATTATTCAACATAGTTTTGGAAGTTTTAGCCACAGCAATCAGAGAAGAAAAGGAAATAAAAGGAATCCAAATCGGAAAAGAAGAAGTAAAGCTGTCACTGTTTGCAGATGACATGATCCTCTACATAGAGAATCCTAAAGAGGCTACCAGAAAACTACTAGAGCTAATCAATGAATTTGGTAGAGTAGCAGGATACAAAATTAATGCACAGAAATCTCTGGCATTCCTATACACTAATGATGAAAAATCTGAAAGTGAAATCCAGAAAACACTCCCATTTACCATTGCAACAAAAAGAATAAAATATCTAGGAATAAACCTACCTAAGGAGACAAAAGACCTGTATGCAGAAAATTATAAGACACTGATGAAAGAAATTAAAGATGATACAAATAGATGGAGAGATATACCATGTTCTTGGATTGGAAGAATCAACATTGTGAAAATGACTATACTACCCAAAGGAATCTACAGATTCTATGCAATCCCTATCAAACTACCACTGGCATTTTTCACAGAACTAGAACAAAAAATTTCACAATTTGTATGGAAACACAAAAGACCCCGAATGGCCAAAGAAATCTTGAGAAGGAAAAATGGAGCTGGAGGAATCAGGCTCCCTGACTTCAGACTATACTACAAAGCTACAGTAATCAAGACAGTATGGTACTGGCACAAAAACAGAAAGATGGATCAATGGAACAGGATAGAAAGCCCAGAGATAAACCCACACACATATGGTCACCTTATCTTTGACAAAGGAGGCAGGAATGTACAGTGAGGAAAGGAAAGCCTCTTCAATAAGTGGTGCTGGGAAAACTGGACAGGTACATGTAAAAGTATGAGATTAGATCACTCCCTAACACCATACACAAAAATAAACTCAAAATGGATTAAAGACCTAAATGTAAGGCCAGAAACTATCAAACTCTTAGAGGAAAACATAGGCAGAACACTCTATGACATAAATCACAGCAAGATCCTTTTTGACCCACTTCCTAGAGAAATGGAAATAAAAACAAAAATAAACATATGGGACCTAATGAAACTTAAAATCTTTTGCACAGCAAAGGAAATCATAAACAAGACCAAAGGACAACCCTCAGAATGGGAGAAAATATTTGCAAATGAAGCAACAGACAAAGGATTAATCTCCAAAATTTATAAGCAGGTCGTGCAGCTCAATAACATAAAAACAAAAACCCCAATCCAAAAATGGGCAGAAGACCTAAATAGACATTTCTCCAAAGAAGATATACAGACTGCCAACAAACACATGAAAGAATGCTCAACATCATTAATCATTAGAGAAATGCAAATCAAAACTACAATGAGATATCCTCTTACACCAGTCAGAATGGCCATCATCAAAAAATCTAGAAACAATAGATGCTGGAGAGGGTGTGGAGAAAAGGGAACCCTCTTGCACTGTTGGTGGGAATGTAAATTGATACAGCCACTGTGGAGAACAGTATGGAGGTTCCTTAAAAAACTACAAATAGAACTACCATATGACCCAGCAATCCCACTACTGGGCATATACCCTGAGAAAACCATAATTCATAAAGAGTCATGTACCAAAATGTTCATTGTAGCTCTATTTACAATAGCCCAGAGATGGAAACAACCTAAGTGTCCATCATCTGATGAATGGATAAAGAAGATGTGGCACATATATACAATGGAATATTACTCAGCCATAAGAAGAAATGAAATTGAGCTATTTGTAATGAGGTGGATGGGCCTAGAGTCTGTCATACAGAGTGAAGTAAGTCAGAAAGAGAAAGACAAATACCGTATGCTAACACATATATATGGAATTTAAGGGGGAAAAATGTCATGAAGATCCTAGGGGTAAGACAGGAATAAAGACACAGACCTACTAGAGAATGGACTTGAGGATATGGGGAGGGGGAAGGGTAAGCTGTGACAAAGCAAGAGAGAGGCATGGACATGTATACACTACCAAACGTAAGGTAGATAGCAAGGGGAAGCAGCCGCATAGCACAGGGAGATCAGCTCCGTGCTTTGTGACCGCCTGGAGGGGTGGGATAGGGAGGGTGGGAGGGAGGGAGACTCAAGAGGGAAGAGATATGGGAACATATGTATATATATAACTGATTCACTTTGTTATAAAGCAGAAACTAACACATCATTGTAAAGCAATTATACTCCAATAAAGATGTAAAAAAAAAATAGTCCCAACAACACTGATAAGTAAGTTATATTTTCCCCATTTTACAGATAAGAAAGCAAGGTCCAGAGAAGTTAAGAAGTCTGCCCAAGAACCTTTCTGATAATTCCTCACACTCAAAGCACTAGTCATACATTTTTCAGAAGCTGCTTCTTTTATAGTAGAAGACAACTTATATGGAGACTTCACTACTTTTATGATAAAAAGGGGGCTTTAGAAGCTAAATACATGCATGCATATGCAAGTATATACAACCACAGCTTCAATCTTGTATGTAGTTTGGGAAAGAGAAAAGAATTTCCTGTGAAATTTTTTTTAGTGTGACTCTCTTCTTGGACCCAAACTCTGCAATGAGATCACTATAATTAAAACATACATAAAGCCTGCACAGATGTTCCATAAGTACCAGACGCCACTGACACTTTGAGCCCAATTCTGTCCAACACCAAACCATGCTTTTTCTATGACACCATGCTGCACTTCCTAACTCTTGTTCCTTCTGCCTGGGGCCCCCTCCCCAACTCTCTCCACTTGTTGGGATGTCACCCAAACTTCAAGTACCGTTTCAGTTCCTAGCTCCTGCAGGAAACCTTGTCTGAATCACCAGCCTATTCTACCCTCTTCCTTCTAATCTTACAGCAAGGAGTGACAAAACTAAACAGTCAACAACAACAACAACAACAACAAAATATATATATATATTTGCATACACAAATACAAAGAAAAGTAATTTGTAAAATGGTTTCAGGAAGTACACTTACTGTTATAAAAATATCTCATCAAGTAAGAGATAAGGGTTCACAAAAGATGAAAAGTCACAAAATAGGAATGTGATTCAGAAAAAAGCCAAGAGTCTTACAAGCAGTTTCATATTTATGAATATGGGGATTCACATGGGTCTCAGCCTATCCAGGGGTTGATGGCATTAAAACATATACAAACCCAGCAAATAAGTTCTTGATCTATTTGTTCCTTGCAGTGGACATACGGATATTACATTAAAATCATCCTATTCCCCAAATCATTTATTAATATATCTAGAGCACTCCACTTGCTGTTTACTTTGTATTCTAAAAGGGATTAAAGCGACTCCTACTTAACTTGAGCCATATCTGGGGACTCAATAATTAGGGTGGACTCTGACGAGCTGGTTGGTTGCAGAAGTGAGTTATCCAGTCAACCACGCATAACCAGTGAAATGCAAAAAAAGACAAGGTGAAAGGCAGACTCTGCTCAGTGTGGGAGGATGCCTGGGAAGCCCCTAATGAGGTAACTCATGGAGGCAGTAGGTCCCTGGAAGGGTCTCCTTAGCTGCACGTGCCATGGGCCTTCCCTGGAACTCAACAGTCAAAGCAAATCAGAGGAGCCCATCAGTCCAGTCTAGAATTCCCAGAGAGCACACACAGGCCAGCCAGCTGGTGCAAGGCCCTGGGTTGCCCAGGGTGGTGTAGAGCTGGGGTTTTCTCACTCAGAGCTCAGGGCTCCAGCAAACAGATCCTTAGATCAAAACCAGACAGCTAGAAGGGACAGAGCAATCACATCAAAGGATCTTAGGGCTGGATCAGACTTCGAGAAGTTATTTACCTCTCCTCCTCCAGCCCTCACAGATTAGGACCACCTTCTCACCCCACCCCCCTTTTTTATTATTACTATTATTTTAAAGGAAACATTCCACAACCTCCTTCTGTCAGGAAGTTCTCCCTGAGCTCTACCCCAAATTCTCCTTGGGGTGTTTTGAAACTTTATCCCTAGAGGAGCTAGAGAAGAAATACAAGACCCCAAAAATATATTGATAAACTTCCCTGAGCTAAAAAGAGATTCACACCCACTTAAAGAAACTATCTACAAAACTGTGGTCTTATAAAACAGATAAGTGGTGGGACAAGGGTTAGATAAAGAAGGGAGAATGCGTTTTAGTGTTGCGAAGGGGGGTTATTTTAAAAATGGAATTAGTTCATGAATTTTTAAGGTGAATTATCATGGTATATTGAAGTGATTATAGAATAGCAAATGCTTCATAGAAATTTTTAATAGGCAAATTGAAAGTTAAATTACCCATGGCCCATGTGTATCTGTACGTAATGCGTAAATTTGTAGGTTTAGTGCTCCCCGATCCACCAGGCTGGAACATGAGGCTTATTGGAATCTTCATGTGGCAGACAGGAGAAGGAACCATGGGACCAGTTAGGGAGGCCAGCAGTCGGATTCAGAATGCCCAAAGAAAAGTGATGAATGAAGATACTTTCAGGACAGACATCAGAGTCAAAAACATCCAGTTGCCAAACAGGTGGTATCACTATGCTTCTTGAAAGGTTTATCCAGAATGAAGCAGGACACAGCTAGGGGCTGGGACGCAGGAGGCAGGGTCCAACCTCTACAGTTAAACAGGGAGCCAGACCCACAAGCAAAGGAGACCAAGGCAGAAGGCCAACAAGAAGACATCTTTTCAGGGAGGGACATAACATGCCAAGTTTTGAGCATAAAACTAATTCCAAATACCAGGTACTGGTAGGAATGGGGCACCTATTCTGTATTCATACTTGGTTCTCTTTGACTGTGGACTTGCTCATGGCAGATGCTTGGTAGAGCTAAGGCAGGTGGTGGTAGCAGTTGTAAGGGACCCATTGTGAGGAGATTTTATCATCAAGTAGCAAATAGTCTCACAGACTTAGATTGTATGTTAGAGATTATTTTCTTCAGTGTATTTTTGGACTTTGGGGTGACACCCACCTGCAGGTCATGGAATTAGTAGCTCTCAACCCATCGGTTTTTGTTCAGTTTTGTTGTGAATAGAATGGAACTAAATGCATTGCATTTAGTGATGCTAGGCATTGTTTCATGGAAATTTGAGGGGGCATGTGTGTGCACACGTGCACGTGTGTGTGTATGTGTGTGTCTGAGAGAGAGAGACAGAGACAGAGGGACAGAGAGAGGCACAGACAGAAAGAGAGACAAAGAGAAATAATATGATGTAAAAGTAATTTCCACTACAGTTACAATTTTTAAAATTCTAAAGTTACTGAACAAATCAACCTATCTGGTTTCACAAGTCAGTAAATGAAGGACCAAGCAGGGGAAGGGATCGCAGAAGGACTATCCTAGTCTGGGTCCTTCTGCCATACCTACTACAAAGACCAGGCTCTTGAACAAAAACAAAAAACTCTGGACATATGACAAATTTATTTCTGTGAACACTCTTAATGGATATCAAATAAAATTACATTTGTTGTGCATTTAACAAATTGTGCTAAAACTGCACAAAACAGGACTTCCTCAGAAACATCCCAGGTATATGGTTGCTAACTGCAGCCTGTAACCTCTCATATGGTTACCATAGCTATAGCCTACTGCCTGCTTTGTCCACCGAACAAAAAACTAAACCTGCAATTCAGATATTTAGCCACTATGTGTCATGTCACAGAGACACACTCTAAACAACAAGGCTCCAGGGTTGCTCTTTTGGTAAAACAATATAATCTGATATTAAAACTCGTATAAAGCAAGGCCTAAAAAATAAGTAATTGTTTTAGAGCAAAAAAATTTTAATTTAAAAATTCTAAGGTACAATTTAGTATCTTTCTCTCTGATCCATATTGCAATCTTAACAGTTCACCCTAAATTTTAGATAAATCAAAAGCCCCTAAAGTTGGTTTATCCTCAGTTCTTAGGTTTCCCTGGCACCAAGCTTCCTGAGCCACTCAGCTCCCAGGGGCCTAATATAAAGCCATTTCTTTCTAGACTTCTAGGATCATTAAGGGAAAGAACTTTTGTTTTTTCAAGCTCCCTGTTCTCAGAGTCTTACTTCTTTCCATTCCACTAAGCAGAAAGAACAGAGAGAAGAGGCTTCAGGTAACATGAAGTCATAAGTGCTAATCACAGTCTTACTCCCCAATACTTTCTACTTCATCTTCTTTTATTCTCCCCCAACCCTTTGGTTTTTTTCTACTTGAACTCAGACTGAATGTGTATATCCTCTACTCTACACCTTCATAAGTCACAGCCATTATCCAATGTAATTCTTGGAACAATGCTGGTAGGGGGAATAGAAGTATCCCCAGTTTATAGAAGAGGAATTTAAATCCAGAAAGATGACATGACTTGCTAATGTCTCACCCATAAGAAAAGTGCAAAGTCAGAGTTTGTTACCACAAGTCTAGTGTTCTTTCTAGTGTTTATTAGTCAGGATCCAGTGAGGAGACACAATCTCCACAATAGTTTGGACAAGAAAAGTTTAATATGAGAATTATTCAAAGTAACAGGGAATTAACTACTAAAGGGTAAAGAGAACTCTGGAGAATAAAGGGCTTGAAGGCATAGGGAGCAGATATAGGGGTAGTGACTACCCCCTATACTACCTCTAGGGCAGAGGCACGGCACCTATGGAAGGAACACCACCCTAGGGCTGAGGGCTAGAGCTCACTGGGGAGGATGTGGCTGTGGCCCACTGGATGGTGAAGAGGTTGGAGTGCTACATGCCAGGGCTGGAGGGCAGAAAACTATCTGCTGGGGGTGGAGAGGGCACCGTGAGATTCCCTGGAAAGCCACCCACTGGGATGCCAGTGAAACTCACTAGAAAGTGAGCACCAGTGGATGACCTGCAAGTCAGTGGCCACTGAGTAGGAGCAGGAAGCTGCACACCGGAACCAGGAAGGAACTCTCAGCGTCCTCTACTGGCAAGGGTAATATTGCATCAGCTGGCAAAGAAAAAAGATGTTACAACACCCAGCTCCAGCACCAGAAAGCAGGATAAGGAAGGCTGGATTTGGAGCTGAGAGATGATGAATTGATAACTGGGTACACTTAGCAATCCAAATGTGACTGGCGTTTGATAAATAGAAGCACACCTGTCATTTCTTTAAAAGGCACTTTGTCGATGCTCATTGCTTCAAAATTTGAGGATCATGTCTCAGTCGTATGGAAAAGCGTGTTTTCTTTTGCATGATGACACCATGAGGTATAATGATGAAAGTATAAAGACCAAACATGGGAATTACAGAATAGGTTACCCCTGAGGGGAAGGTGGGGAGAGTGATCAGGAAGATGTGCACAGAACACCAGGGGGGTTCATGGGTGTTTGTTATATTATTGTAGCCTATACCTTTTTGAATGTCTGAAATATTTCATTGTAAAGATATATGAATAAAATAATTAAGTATAAATAAAATTTTTAAAGACACAATGAGACAAGATTCAGAATTTCTTCTTATAACTGGTTAATTTTCTTTACTAGCTTTTTCTTAATTTCATCTATAGTTTCTATGCTTTGGCTTTCTCTCTAAAAACTGGTTTTCCTCCAGTTCTGTCCTGAGCCCTTCTCTCTACTTACTCCCCACTCTCTGCATTATCTTTTCTAATTCCAGCACTCCCTTCTCTATGTGAATAATATCCAGATTTTATATTTCTCACTTGAATAGGGCTCCTGAGCTACACTGTTCACTCAATTGTTTATTTGACATCTCAATTTGGATAGGCCACAGGCACCTGAAACTTCCTACTTCCAGACTGAACTCAGCATCTTTCCCCTACATCTGCCACTCTTTTGTCTCCTACCTTGATAGCTAGCATCCACCAAGTTGTTCAAACAAGAAACCCAGGCACTATCCTTCGTATCTTCCTCATTCTCCAAATCTAATCACCAAGTTCTGTCAATTGCACATTTTAGTGTTTCTTAACTTGATTAGTCCTCTCAGTCCCCCGTATGAATTTCCTGGTTGAGACAACCATGATCCCTCACCCAGGTCACCAACACTTCTCCCTCTGTCTCCTTTCTGCTCCCCTCAAACCTAGCGTCCACTGGAGTCAGACAGAACCCTATCATGGAACCAGATGACCTGGAAGCTCCCTGGGGCAACAGTTTATAAGACACCTTGAGACGTCATTCCAGCAGATCAAACATGTGGTGCCAGTTAACTCAGGCTCCTGTGTGTGAAACACCATTGACAAAGTGTAAAATGGTCCCCATCCAGCCGGAGTGGATAGTGTCCCCAGAAGAGCTGACCTAGCACTGCAGTATTTCTCATAGTCACCAAGTGATTTTCTTGGTGAAGGCTAGTCCACACCGCCAACCTGAGACCATCCAGATGGCAGGCCTCTGAAGTCACCCGTTTCTGTCTGCTGAAATACTGAAACTCAGTTATTTATGATGCAGTTCTGATTAGCAAACAAGTGATTTATCTCATCTAAATTTGAAGGCCATTAGACTCACAGATATAGAGAACAAACTAGTAGTTACCAGTGGGGAGAGGGAAGGGGGAGGGGCAATATAGGGGTAGGAGAGTAAGAATTATAAACTATTAGGTATAAGATAAACTACAAGGATATATTGGGGAATATAGCAAATATTTCATAACAACTATAAATGGAGTATAACCTTTAAAACTTGTGAATCGCTATAGTGCACATCTGCAATTTATATAATGTTATATATCAACTATACTTCAATTTAAAAAGACCTAAGTAAATAATTAATTGATTAAATAAATAAATAAAATTTGAAGTCTTGCAAGAAGTTGTCTTATTCACAAAATGACACACACATGCAAAAAAAAAAAAATCAGGAGAAGGAAAAAACTCAGTAAAATGGGAATGGTTTTTATCTACATGAAAACCAAAAAAGAAGAAATTTTAAATATTTTTAACAAGATTATGTAACCACATTTGTGTGAGTTACACCTATGCATGATTAACACCTTCCAGGTGTGTGTGTATATATATATATATATATATATATATATATATATATATATATATATATATATATATAAAGTTTAGACAGAAGAAAACATAATCCAAGTATGTTAAGTTGTTATGTTATATTCAGGGGAAAGAATTAACTCCTTATTTTGAAAACAAAGAAAGAGATATACAATTTTTTATTAACAGAAAATCAGTTTCTCTTTTTCATATAAAAATAAATATTAAATATAGTTTTTCTAATTTGAAAAGATACATGTACCCAATGTTAATTTAGCGTTATATACAATAGCCAAGACATGGAAGCAACATAAATGTCCATTGACAGATGAATGGATAAAGAAGGTGAAATAGATAGATAGATATCATACAATGGAATATTACTCAACCATAAAGAAAGACTGAAACAATGCCATTTGCAGCAACATGAATGGAATTAGAGAATTATCATACAAAGTGAAGTAAGTCAGACAGAGAAAGAAAAATATCTTATGATATTACTTATATGTGGAATCTAAAAAAATGATGCAAATGAACTTATTTACAAAACAGAAGCAATCTCACAGACATAGAAAACAAACTTACAGTTACCAAAGGGGAAAGGGAGGTTGAGGGAGGGATAAATAAAGAGTTTGGAATTAGCAGATACAAACCACTATATATATAATAAATAAACAACAAGGTCCTACTGTATAGCACAGGGAAATATATTCAATATCTAGTAATAAACTCTAATGGAAAAGAACATGAAAAAGTATATATTTGTATAACTGAATCACTTTGCTGTACACCAGAAACTAACACAACACTGTAAATCAAATATACGTCAATGAAAAGAAATAATAAATAAATAAACATTTAGGTTTTTTGTTGTTGTTTTTAATAGCTCCTTGAAGGGGCATCAGATTCCTCACCAGCCCAGAGCACTGATGACAACGTCCCTCAGAGTTCCCAGCCAGAGAGTCGGGGGTAAAATTCAAAGTCCTTACTGTCCTCCAAGAGCCTTCATGACCTCTCCCCCAGCCCCTACGTCTCCAGCCTCGCCTCTCTCTCCTCCAGCCTCTTAACTGTGCTCCAACCACTCTGAAGCCTGTCCAGGTCCTCCAGCTCCCCACACCGGCATTCACCTCCGCTGGCCTTTAGCACAAGGAGCTAGAACATGCCACTCCTGCCCCCATGCCCAGCCTCTGAACAACTCCTACCTGTTTTTCAGGTCTCAGGTACGATTTCCCCTCTTCTTAAGAAGTCTCCATTAGGCATCCCAAACAGCTGATCCTGTCACACCTGCTCCTCTCTCATCACGACACTGATCACGCTCACCTATAAGTGTCTGTGGACAAGACTATCTTATATGTGTGTAAGCTCCATCAGCTCCGTATGACTTGAGAGTTGTGGCGGCAGCCACTAGCACAGTGCCTGGCACGTAGGAGATATTTTATAACTACTTATGGAATAAATGAATCAATTCGTAAATTGTTTCTCCTTACCATCAGAGAGGGGAAATGAGTCAGGATACTGGAATCTACCCTGATGCTTTGAGTGGATGAAAATAATAAACTCAAAAAAATGGCCACGAGATGGAGGGATGGGGTGACAGCCAGGTCGGTGACATTCTACGTGTCAGATTCTCCCACCCAGATCGATTTCCTATCCACCCCAGAATGTTACCGGGGTGCTAGCCTCACCAGCAGTCTGTGGACGTGGTGAAAATGGTAACACTATTCATCTAAGCAAAGCGGAAACAGCCAGGTAAATCTGTCCTGTTCAAACCACACAAGGCATTCCAAGGCCAAGTAAAAATGAATACTGGATTAACCCTCCGCTCATGCGGATAATTGAGAGTGAGTCCAGTTTGGGCTTTGTTTACTTGTCTACTTTTAAATCCAGCCAGCCTGGGAGGAGAGTGTGGCCAGCAAGACAGGACAGGGCGGGACAGAGCCCGCTGTTGCTCTGGACAGAGACAGCACTGGCCACCGAGCAGCCCGCTGAGGTCCACTGGGTCAAGAACCACGAGGACCTCATTTTGTCCCCAGTTCCTTTCATTGTGTCTCCCAACCCAGAGGGAAAAAATGGGGCAAAAGGACTAACAGCCATCCTACCAGGTATAAAAGCAAACATCATATAAATTTAAATAACAAATACGTTGTCCTCAGAGAGAAGAGAGGAAAGGGGAAAAAGTAACCCACCCACCCTTGTATGCCAAGTCACAAAGTTTAATTAGGAAGATAAGAATTGGGGAGGCAAGATCGGGTTGATGCTGCTTCCTTTTTCAGTTATGAGCTGGGGGGAAAGGAGGAAGATAAATAATTTAAGCAGAAAATTAACGTCTTCTAGTATGGACACCAAGTGGGGAAAGTGGCAGGGGGGTGGGGCGGGGGATGAATTGGGAGATTGGGATTGACATATATACCAATATGTATAAAATAGATAACTAATAAGAACCTGCTGTATAAAAAAATAAATTCAAAAATTCCAAAAAAATAATTTTTTTTAAAATCAAAGAAATAAAGAAAATTAACATCTCCTAATAATCTTAGACAAAACCCGACTCTGTTTTGCTTTGGTTTGTAAATTAGCTCATGATGAAAGTGTCTCTTCAGCTCCGTACCATTGTCTTCTCCGGGCCGTTCGCTGAATGCCGCCCCGACCCGAACGCCCTTGCAGCTCAAGTACAAGATTCGAGAGTGCGAGGGAACAATTATTATAAAGTGAAGTACTTGCAGTTTTGCTGCAAAATCAATGAACTTTTCAAGTGATTTTTATCATATTTTGCAGCTGTTCGGTTGGCTTTTGAGTGTTTATCACACCGTCAGCTCCGGTGTTTCTAAAGAGCCTTGTTCATCTCGAAGCCTCGCCTTCTCCTTGAAGAGCCGCTGCGTGCCGCCGCCCTAGCTGGAAAGGTGGGCGGCTGGAGAGGGGACCCCAGGGGCTACTGCCAGTGAAGGATAACCTTCCGTGTCGGGCTCCCGAGCCTCTCACCTCCTCGCACCTTTTGACACTTCATAGGCCTGGGTTCTCGCCCCAGCTCAGGATTATCTGGCTCACCTTATTGTGAAATTCCGGGAAAGCCCATCTTGCATCTTCTAGCATCACAAGCTGATGGGGGTGAAGAGTATGTTAGAGATCAGCTAGCTTCTGTGTTGCATATAGGAACATGGAGATTGTGGGAATCGCCCAAGAACACCCAAGATACTAGAAAAACAGGCCTTAAAGAGGAAGATTCAGGGACACATGCGCAACTCTCATCGACAGGGCTGGGGGGGGGGCGGGGGCGGGCAGGGAAAGGAACATCCTTGTTCTGTGCAATCTTCCTGCCCAATGGGCTTGTAGATGAAACCATGTCCATGAGTTGAGCTTGAGGACACTAAGGAAGTAAAATCCAACAGAAATCTTTGGTTAAAATATATTTGGTTCATTTTCTCGTATTCACTGAGAATCCAGGTGACCCACATAACATATTGAAGCTTCAACATACAGGTTGACTTTAAATGGCCCTAAAATGGGCCTATTTCATAATGCCAAATAACACTATATTTAGTTGTGATACTGAATTAGGGAGAAATCTGAAAATATTCCCACTGTCTTCTACTCCCCTCTTTGTTCCGAATTCAGTGGAATTCGGAGAAGAATCAGAACCAGTTGTCCCTTTAGACCCAGGAGTAAGTGCTCTTTTGAATGTGGGGTAAGTGAGTGTTTTCTCCAATAACCTTGCTCTAGGTAACTTAATGGTTTTGATCAACAACTGGTTAACCAGTAAATATTTCTGAAGCATTTGCTATGTGCTCAGCACAGAGATGAGTTCTCTGAGTTCCATAAAATAAGGATGAAATTCAGTTCCTTACTGCAGGAGGCAAGGGCTAAACTCCACAGCGTGTACTCTTAGGCCCCTTGATGGGTGTCTCAGGATGGGTCAAATTTAGATAAGTGGAGAGAAGAGAGGACAGTCCACAACAGAGAATCAGCACAAGAAAAGGTGGGGTTGATGCAGGCGAGAGTTAAGAGCATCCCACTAGGGTTATTTTAAAGACTCACCTGAATTAGGTAGAGCAGGCAATGTGCAGGCATGGGGTTTTAATTCCACCTGGTGGTGATAAGTTGGGTGTATATCAGGAAGAGATTTTATTATGGTTACCCTCAAATAAATGTCTACAAGCTCAGTCATTGCTAGTGTCTTTTAACCTGCTGGCTTTGAGAAGACCAAATGGCAAACCAAGGAACTCTTACCAAGGATTGACTGGTAGTTAGGGAAAAAAAATTGACCACAATAGCAAACATGTATTCAGTTACATCTACAAACCAGCTGAGTCACAGAGAGGTTAAGTAGTTTGCCCAAGGTCACACAGCTGGTAGGTGGCAGAGCAGGATTTGGAGCCAGCTGAGATTTGGAAATCCTGTTATGACACCATGACTTTTGAGGTGACAATGCTGGCTGCAAGTATTCAACCTCCGGCAAAATAAGAGTTTGACAAAAGAAATGTCTTTTCAAGACCTCAAGTCAATCAATATTCCATTTGATCAAGCAGCATGAACAAGAACATCTACAATCTGCTTAGCACTGTAGAGCGGGGGATCCAAAGACCCAGAAAAAGACAGCAGAAAGAGACAGAGCATCTCCTCAGGGCTTAAGCGTTTAGAGTTAGCTCCCTAGAAGAGATAGAATCAATCTAGGCCTAGAAGTTTGGGTAATATTTAGAAGAGAAGTCAAAGAACATTGAATAAAAGAGAACACAGAGACTTCCCTGGTGGCGCAGTGGTTAAGAATCCGCCTGCCAATGCACGGGACACAGGTTCAAGCCCTGGTCCAGGAAGATCCCACATGCCACAGAGCAATTAAGCCCGTGCACCACAACTACTGAGCCTGCACTCTAGAGCCCGTGAGCCACCACTACTGAGCCCACGTGCCACAACTACTGAAGCCCAAGTGCCTAGAGCCCGTGCTCCACAACAAGAGAAGCCACCGCAATGAGAAGTCTGCACACCACAACGAAGAGTAGCCCCTGCCCACCACAACTAGACAAAGCCTGTGCACAGCAATGAAGACCCAACACAACCAAAAATGAAAATAAATAAATTCAATAATTTTTTTAAAAAAAAGAACATAGCATGAGCTAGGATGTGGAAGTCAGAATATGCACACATTTTCAAAGTCAGCCAGTAGAATGATCTGGTGGATGTAGAGTAACAGGAAGTAATAAAAAATGTTAAAAAGGTAAAGTTAGGCCAAATATAGCAAATTTAAACGTTCAGCTAAAGTAAAGATGTCATGTTGTAAACACTGGGAGGGCACTAGAGGAGTTGAAACTGTGTGTAAGTCGGTGAAAATTGTGTTAGAAATAGATGGCCCAATGCAGCCATAAATTAATTAATTAATTAAATTTTAAAATAATAAATAAATAAATAAATCCACCTGTTTTGCCCCAGCTTGTTTTTTGTTTGATGACTGCAAAGAAAGTAGAAATGGTCCTGGGTTCCTGCCGTGAAATGGATTGGAAAAGGAGAGAAGTAGTTGCCCACTCTTCTAATGGAAAGAGTAGGAGTGCTAGTGGCTTCAAGGATTTTATGGTGACTAGCCCCTGTTCTGCCTCTGAACCTGGAGCAGTGAAGGGGAGACAGGTCTCCATGGGAGAGAAGGGAACGGGTGTCATGCGCAAAAAAATCAGGTTTTACATGAAGCCTGGAATCATTTCTGAAGACAGGAGCTGGAGAGCAGTCTCTGATGGAATTCACCAGTGACCACAGAACACTCATCTGAGAGCCAGCAATGGCACCACAGGCAGAATCTAACACGGCTTTGACGGCAGAAGACCTTGGTCCACACCCAAAAATGTCAAACAGGCCTCTACCCAGTGTAGCAACAGCCTCCAGGGGGTGATGGGGTGGGAAGCAAACATTGGTTATAGAGGCAGAGAACACAGCCATCAGGTGCAAGAACCCCAGAATCCAAGAGGAAGTTGGGCCATAAGCAGACACCAACTTAGTAGTTGTCGTGGATTAAATTGTGCTCCTCCCCAAGATCCATATGTTGAAGTCCTAACCCCAATGTGACTATATTTGGAGGTAAAGCCTTCAATGAGGTCATTAAAGTTAATGAGGTCCTAAGTGTGGGGTCCTAATCCAATAAGACTGGTGTCCTTATAAGGGCAGGAAGAGACACTAGGGATGCATTTGCACAGAGTAGAGGCCAGGAGGGGACACAGCCAGAAGGTGGCCATCTGCAAGCCAAGGAGAGGGGCCTCGAGAGAAACCAACCCTGCCAACACCTAGATCTTGGACTTCCAGCCTCCACAACTGTGAGAAATAAATTTCTGTTGCTCAAGCCGCTTAGTCTGTGCTAATATGTTATGGCAGCCCTAGAAAACTAATACAGTAGTATATTGAGATTTTGTGGGAAGAGACGATATCTATGTCCAGGTGAGTGTTGGGCTGGTGGGGTGGGAGCCAGAACCTAAAGCATCTTCACTGGAAGCTGAGCCAGAGGTAAAGGCCTCCATTTCCTTTGCAGAAATTCTGGCCTGAAGGCTGATTTAAAAGTTTCAAGGCACACAGGAAAGATCCTGTGAGGAGAGCCTCACAGAAAGAGAAGATGACAAATTACAAAGGATATCTGTGATGGTTTATATAAGGAAACTGCTTCCAATATCATCCAATCACCAAGACTTCCCGAGTGGCGGCCACTGGGATTTCTATAGGGAGCCTTAGCCCAAAACACAGCAGCAATGAACCCTGGGGGTCAGGGACAAAAAATCAATACGCACACTGCCTTTGAAAGCTCAAGATGTGCTATAAAAGCTTTGAGCAAGGACAAGAAAAAATAGAGTTCCTTTGGGTCTAGAGATTTTTTTCTTTTTTTTTAAACAGATTGCCTGTCTGCTCCAAGAGATGGAGATTGAAAAGTTGTATTCTCTGTGTGGAGGATCAGAGAAAACCTTGAAAATCCCAGGATCCTAGAGGACTCACAAAGGGTCTCAAGAAGAAGCAGGACTGTGAGGTCCTCGTGTTCTGGCTGGTGTGGACATCAGGGCAAGACAGGGCTCCCCACTGGCGCTGGGACAGTGTCTTTGAAGTATGCAGAGCTGCCCTTGTTATGAAGAACCACCCAGGCCTGAAGCTCTGCTTCTGGACACAGCAATTTGAAGGAAAAAAATAAAATAAAAATAAAATGAGGTCTACACTTCTTGGAGGCTTTGGCCTGATTTTAGAGGGTTCAAACTTCCATGTGTCTAGGAATCATCAGGGGGTTGTTAAAAACATAAATTCCTAATATCTACCCCAGAGACAGCGCTTCTCAAACTCTCTTTGGTGAAGGGCCAGGTTTTACCTATTTCCACTTCATCATAGACAGGTACTTTTGTAAAATGCAATACAAATGGATTTATAGAAAAATTAAATTTTAAATAGCACATACTAATCCAATCCCTAATTTTTTTGTTATTAGATTCAATGGATGTAAAATTATTCTGTCAGATTGTTATAAACTTTTCTGAATGCTTGCTGTCACTTTCTGTTCTTATTTTGGTGAGGACCGATCATCAACAGTCTATGAAGAGGCAGGCCTAAGTCAGTGAGTCGTACTGAGCTTGTTCTAGAGCATGGCCCATTATTAACATGCTGCCCACTCCATAAACCAGCCCCAGTGATTAGGATGCAATTATTCAGGAACTAAGCTTGGAGAAATATTGCTCTAATCCTATGCTATCCTATACAGTAGCCACTAGCCACATGTATCTATTGAACATTTGAAACATGGCCAGTTCAAATGCAGCTGTGCCGTAAGTATAATATAATACACAGGCTGGATTTAGAAGACTTAGTATATAAAAAAGAATATTAAATGTCTAATAATTTTTATATGGATTAGATTTTGAAATAATAATATTTTGGATATTAGTGTCTGTTTCTTTTTAAAATATGGTTACTAAAAAATGTTAAATTACAAATAAGGCTTGTATTACATGTGCACTGGAGAGCCCATTCTTACCAGGACATTGTCTTCATTTGTGCATTGATTTCTTGGTATCTATTGCACGCTTACTCTGAGCTGTGTATAAACCAGACATATGCTTGTTCCCCAGGAGCTTACTGATAGGTACATTCCCACCTGTGAGTTCCCACATCACAGATCCTGCTCTTAGGGGCTGTGATGTATCAGAGTAGCAAATACCTTGGAATGGAGCACAAGGCTTTGTTGAATTGGCAGCAGACCAAAAATAAATGGAAAATTAAAAGTAATAACAGTAGTAACAATATCAATAACGAATAAATACTTACCACATACAAGGTTCTATGCTTAAAACTTTGCATGCATTATTTTACTTAATCCTCATAACTCTCCAATGAGAGAGTGAGATGGTCAGTTTGATGGGTCAGTTTGGCTAGGCTGTAGTACTCATTCACTTAATCAAGCACTAACCTAGGTGTCTCTGTGAAGGTATTTTGTACATGTAGTTTGTAGCTACAACCAGTTGACTTTAAGTGAAGATTACTCTTGGGACTTTCCTGGTGGTCCAATGGCTAAGACTCCACGCTTCCCAATGCAGGGAACCCGGTTTTGATCCCTGGTCAGGGAGCTAGATCCCACATGCCGCCACTAAAACAGATCCCTCACACCGCAACAAAGATCCTGCGTGCTGCAACTAAGACCCGGCACAGTCAAATAAATAACTTTAAAAAAAAAGAAGTGAAGATAACTCTTGATAATGTGGGTGGGCCTCACCTAATCAGTCGAAGGCCATAAGAGTAAACACTGAGGTTTCCTGAAGAAGAAATTCTGCCTTAAGACTGCAACGTCAGCTACCGCCTACTGTTTTCAGCCTGCTGATCTGCCCTAAAGATTTTGGACTTGCCAGCTTCCACAACCGTGTAGGCCAATTCCTTAAAATAAATTGTCAGCCACTTTAAATTATTTTAAATTCTTGAAAATAAATGGAGTCAGCCAATTCTTTAAAATAAGTCTGTATCTCCTATTGGTTCTATTTCTTTGCAGAACCTTGACTGATACAGGGACACACGGTTTTTTCTGTTTTATAGTTGAGATTAGTGAATTTACCAAACATCTCACAACCAATCAGTGGCAGAGCTAGGCCTCAGAACTAATGTGTCTTGATTTGAATTCCATGTTTTTACTTGCTTTGTCCATGCATTCTCAGAGAGAAGGCGGTGGCCAAGCAGGACACTAGCAAGGCAGGAAACACTGGCAACTGCCCATGGAAACTGCCCCAGGCTGCAGTGGGACACAGTGTTGACCACGGCCCGGGCTGGGCTCTCTAACTGCACAGGAGGTGTCTGCTTTGGGTTAGAGGACATGGTGTCATGCAGAGACTCAGCCTTACCGCCCAGAACCAAAGCTGGTCAGAGAAGAGAAACCCTTGTAGGTGCTGTTGAGAAACAGCCCTGAAAAGCCCAGTCACTACACTCTTGAAGTAGCAGCATTAGTGCCAAACCCCTGATCTGGAAAGAGGGTTTGGACATCTCACCATGCCCAGGAAACCAGGAGGCTACAGAGAACACAGAAGATGACGGATTACGAAACCCACCCCCTCCATCTTGAACCAGAGTAAGGGTGCTGGTGAGGACAAGAGTTCCTGCAGTTCATCTGATGAGCCTGAGCTACAGAATAGGAGGTGTATCAACATTTTGATCTTTGACAGTCCTCTGGGTTTGCATGTTCTAGAGAAGTACTTGGTCCATCCTTACAAATTTCTATATCCCCAATTGTCTAGCACAGTGCATAGCACATAGTAGGAACGCAATAAACGTATGTCGAAGGATGGATCTAGGAGTGAATGGATGAACGAAGACGCTTTACAGATGACAAATATTATATACCAAGTATGTGACTATAAAAGAAAATCATCCCATGTATTGTCCAAGATCCATATAAAGAAAGAAAATAAAACAGGGAGAAAAGGGAAATTTGGGGTGTGGGCAAAGGCCTGCCAGGATTCAAAGAAGCAAGAAATCACTTGCAGGCTCCCTTGGCAGTGTGGAGACCCGTGAGCGGGAGGCATGAGGCACGGCGGGGACCAGACACCGAGTGGAAAGTTGCTCAGGCCCTTGAAGGCCAGGCTCCAAAGTTTGGACAGATGTTCATTTCCACAGCAGGGCCCTCTCCAGAAGGCTCCAAGAGGCAGCACGGTGTGGGAGATAAAGCTCGGGTTTGGAAGCAGAAGACCTGGACCGCGTTTGCTGCCCGCCAAGGGTGGAGGAGGCGTGAGGGTGAAAAGGGCCAGTTTCCCCTCTGCACGGGGCTTCTCAGCCTGGAAAATGGAGATAACACCTCCCATTAGGAAAGGCCTGGGAGGGCTTTGTGTACCATGAATGCGAAGGGCTACCGGGCACTCAGAGCCAGAAACAGGCTCCTTAGCAGTCCGTTTGCAGCAAAATCTGCCTTCTGTCGCTTTCCAGTACCCCTTCCCAGGAGAAAGTGTGGCCACAGTAACTAGCGTATGGCTTCCTCCACAATGTCAGATTCCTGTTCTGTTGTGTTTTGTTTCCCTAGTAAAGCACAGGCTAGCCTGGTCCCCTCTCTGGAGAGTCTCTCCCTGGAGCCTGGCAGCCAGCTGGAGCTTGCTGGGCACTTGCCTGCACCCTAGCCCACCTCCCTTGCCTGCTATGGAAAGTCCCTGAATTTCACCAGAGTTTCTCCCTGGACTGCCTTCCCCAGCCCTGAAATGATAACTAAGGCAAGAAGGTCACTTCCATAGAGAAAAATACACCAAACTGCATGGAGTTCGGAATGACCAGATTCAGGAGTATTGATGAAGATTCCTGTCCTTACAGCCTTGATGAGTTTGTCCACGGTGGGTGTGCATTTCTCATGCCTGTGCTCACTCCATTAACAGCAAGGGCAGCCACAACACCCACTCCTGCCCCGGGATCAGTTTCCCATAGAGAGAGATTCCCCATCCTCAGTCTCTGACTGACCCCGTCCAACCACACAGCAATGTGGTCGAACTGGGAGGGGGAGCCAGACAGCGATGGTTTATAGACAGAGAAAAAGTAGTCCCTGTCATCACACAGCTTTTAACTGAGTGACCTTTTCTTCTCTAGGCCTGTTTCCTCATCTGTAAAATGGGGAGATCCTGTACCTAGATCCAGGGCCAATACACAGAACAGAGTCACTTGGAACATGATACTCAGGCATTCATTCATTCAACACATAATTATTGAGCATCTGCTATGTACCAGGCACTATTCTAGGCACTTGGGAAGCATCAGCTAATGAAGCCAATGTTGTGGATATCATCCTAATAAATGCCGGTGATACTCACATAGGGAAAAAAATTTCAAAACATCGTGTGCCACCTCGAGGTGTTAGCTGACCCCAACCCAAAGAAGACTCTTTGCTGTTCTATCAGGAGTGGTCTCATGGGCAAAAAGGAATACTCTGCAAGAAGGTACGGTTCCTGCTTCCTTGACGTCATTTTCACGAGTGCGTTAAAGGCATCTTCAAGGTCACTTCTAACCCAGCTTCTTTCCCTTGAACATAGTCAATATTTTTTTCGACTTAATTCCAATTTTCCTCCACACTTCCAAGAGTGGATCAAGTGCACAGAAGGAGACAGCAAGGTATAACCACAGAGGCAAGGCCATGTAGGAACATGAGAACTGCCGCTGGGAGCCATTTGGAGGGGGAGGGGCATTTCCCAGGAAAAGAGGGGTGCAGGGCAGAAATAACCCCATACATAGAAGCCCACCACCACAGCTAAAGCTAATATGAACACTTGCTACTACCAAGCACTTTGCAAAACAAGTTTCCCATGCATTTCCCATGCACTGTATCGTTTAAGATATACATGCATTGTGTCATTTAATTCCCACCACAATACAACTGAGTAGCTGCTTCCATTTTACAGTTGAGGAAATTGAGCCTGAGAGTGGTTGAGTAACTCTGCCCAAGATATATAACAGATCAGAAATAGCAGGGTTAAGATTCCATCCAAGTTTTCTACCCCCCGAACCCCATGCTCTTGACCCCTCAGGTATACTGTATTATTTAAAAATCTCCCAGCTCTTGAGAGGCTTATAGTTCAGTGATTCTTTCCTTCATTCAAAAAAATATCTATTGAGCACCTCCCGAGTGCAAGCAATGTTCTGGGTGCTGGGGGGAGAATGATAAATAGGATAAAGTCCTCGCCCTCAAGAGAGTTATGTGGTGTTATGGGGGGTGGCAGGGCAGAGGGTATAGGTAATAAACAAATAGATGAACACATACCATAACTGAGGAGGCACTCCTGGGGACACGGGGGGTCAGGTGTTGAAATTGCCTGGGTTTCTTTTCCAAATCTGACAAATTCCCTTTCACCAAGAGATTTTGATATGTCCTCCCCTAAGGAGTATGCCCACTTCTCCAACACACATTCAGATCACAGCTTAAAGAGCTCCAGGTGCAAAGTGTCCCATCCCAGATTTTAAAAGGTACTGTAAGGAAATGCATGGGAATAAAGTTCAGGATAGTGACTCCCTAGGAGAGGGAGACTGAGAGAGAGAGATGAGATTGGGGAACTCCAACTAGATCAGCGGTGTTTATCATTTTAAGCTGGGTATTAGGCGTAGGGAAATTTCTTCAATTTGCCTTTATAACCGCTGGTGTGTTCAAACTATCTCATAATATTTGTTTAAAGTGGTCTATGCTGAGGGTAGTGCTGAACTTCCTCTCAATGACTACTTCGCAACCCTCTCTGTTCCTCAGAATCACCTGGAGAGCTCGTATAAGGTACCGATGGCTGAGCCCTATGTCTAGAGATTAGCTTCAATGTGAACGGGTGGAGCCCAGGCATGGGTGGTTTTTCAAAGTTCCTCTGTGTATTCTCACGTGCAGCCAGGGTGTGCCGGTGCTCCAAGTCCAAACTCTCAAAGCCTCGTTTCCCTCTGTATAAATAGGGGTGCTAATTTTCTATACCTCAGACGATGGTTCTGAGGCTTAACTGAGATAACACGTGGGAAGCCCTCAGCCCAGAGACTGACCTAGAATAAGATCTAGGTAAATGTTAGCCGTTTATCACTGTTATCCACAAACAGACTCCATCTCTGACAAACCTTACAGGGAGCCTGTCTTATCCACCCTGACAGCGACAACTCAACTCAAATCTCACCTCTTCCATCAAGTTTTCCCAGTCTCCTCCTCTTGATTGGGCTTGGTTTGTGCAAAACACACAGTGTATGGGATAATGGAGCTCTATGATGACTTGCCACCATCTCCCTGGTATTGCCGTCATTTGTTTGTATGGCTTCCTTCCCCCCCACCCCATCACTCCTCCTGTTACTTCCTGTGGTAGGTGTGGGATGTGCCACCCAGCTCCTCCCCTTAAGGAAGGACTGCCTGCACAGCTGTGAGGGTACCCAGACATACCATGGGCACCTCAATCATTTCTTAATGTTTCATCATGCCTCACACTCACTACATACTTGATGGAAATATTGTATGATCACTAACCAACCAGGGAGCTCTTTTATCCCTCAGCTATCGTCTCTACCTTCTCTGGCTTCCGTATAAACAGGCAGCATCCCAATCTTTTCTTTGTTAGAAAAACTGCTACAGCCATTAGGACAGAGTAAAACCTTAATATATGAAATTGGTTTTGCACTAGTTCTATGTATCCTTATAGTGATTTTCCCCCCAGTTTAATAATAGTCTTTGTAAGGTATTTAGATGTTTATATTAACATTTTACAGTTCAAACATGGCACCTCCCAAGAACTTTTTAGTTCTTTAGCCTAGAAGGTTTAGCCCAGAAAGAACTGAGTTGGCACGTGAATAAAGAGAATGTTCTTAAACTGTAGGAGAAGATAGACATCCTCACATCCACCTCCCCATTCCCTTTACTCTCTCTTAGATCTCTTTGTGAATTTTGTTATATCATTTGGTTGTGACTTGTCTTCAAGTCTCCTGCACCTAGAACTGTGCCTGACACATAGGAGGCTCAGTGACTGTTGCTGTTATGATTCCTTTTGGAGTGTTTCTGCCAGCTATGATTGGGATTCTGAGCTGACAGGGGTTGGGGGAAGGATGATAAGAAGTGACAAAGTTCACAAAGGAGCTAAAGATTTTCCCGTCTCCCCTGCAGTGCAATATATCTGATTATGCACATAATTAAACACATTCTTATGGAAGGCAATTCTCTCATAAACAACAAACAACGGAAGGTGTGTCATTATAACTAAAACAACACAGTAGTGTGGCTTTGCACCATGGGCAGGAGGTGGACATTGCTTTAGTAGGGTTTGTGCCGTAAAAGCCCCTTTCAGTAATGTGCCATTAACCAATAGCTTGTGTCACTTACTTGGCTTATTCTCTCTCTCTCTCTCTCTCATTGCTCCAAACAATGATCTAGAGCATTTGACAGTCCCACAGTGCTGGGGAGACAAAAGTTGGGATTCAGGGATACCAAGGTGGCTATTACTTAAGAAACCAGGATCCTAGAGAAAAAAGAACCTCAGCAAAATAAGCTTAAAATTCTGTGCAGCTCTTACTTTTGAAGTATTTGCTGGATCCTACACTCCCCTGAATGAGAGGCTGGGAAACCAAGTAAAAATAGCTGCTAAGTGGCTACAAATGTTTAAAAAAAAATTATCAGTTGTATTGATTGCATAGACTAAAATTAGAACAACAGCCCTCAAAGGAGGAGTAGCCCCAATTACACACCAAACTTTTAGTTGAGACACCAAAAGGAGAAACCAGAAATTAAGCAGCCCACAGAGAGTCCACATATAATCTGAAATTGTTTTGAACTATCTCAATACGTGATTGAATCAAAGTAATCTGCCCTTAGTCTAATTGCTGGCCAAATAAATCTTCTCCAGAGATAAATAATATCATCAAGATCCTTAGAATTTTTCAAATACAATAGCCAGCATTTAATCAAAAATTATGAAGCACGCCAGAAGATAGGGCCAAAAGATTGAACATCTAGAGAAAAAGTAGACAATAGAAATACTCACAGATGATCCATTTATTTGAATTATCACACATGGAACTTAAAATAATTATGATTAATGTGTTCAAGAAAATGCATGACAAGATGGAAATTTCACCATTGAATTATTTTTAAAAGAATCAAATGTAATTTCTAACAGAAAAAAATGCAATTACAGATATCATGGAGTAGAGAGATGGATTTAACAGCGTATTACTACTATCAGAAGAGGAGATTATTCAACTGGAAGATAGATTAGCAGAAAATATAAAGACAGACACACAAAGGAAAAAGATTATAAATAACCTATGGGGCAAAGAAGAAATCAAAATGAAAAATCAGAAAATATTTGGAAATGAAAGATAATAAAATACAACATTATGAAAAAAATAAATACAATAAAATACAACATTATGAAAGCTTGTAAAATACCACAAAACCCTAGTTTAGAGGGAAATTTATAGTTTAAATGAACATACTAGAAAATAATGAAGGCTGAAAATCAATTATCTAAAGCATCCAGCTCAAGAAGCTAGGAAAATTAATGGCAAATTAGACACAAGGAAAATATAAGGAAGAAAATTTAAACAGACTAATTAATTAAAAAAGACAACTTAGAAAAACTGACACAAGGACAAATTTAAAAATCTGAAAGCTTATATCTATTTAATAAACTGAATTCATAACTTAAAACTTACAAAGAAAATTCCAGGCCCGGATAGCTTTATCAGTTAATCTTTCCCAATATTTAAGAAAGAAATAACACCGATCTTATACTGACATTTCCAAGTTCATTGTATAAAATCAGCATAATCTTGATAGCAAAACCAGTAAGCTTATTTTAAGAAAAATATTTAAGCCAAGATCTCTAAAAAATGTAAACTCAAAAGTCTTTTTGAAAAGTCTTACTCAGCTAAAAACATAGGCAAATAGAATCCAGTAATATCTAAAAAGGAAAAGACAACACAAACAACATATTTTAATCCAAGAATAAAATGTTGATTTAGAATTTGAACATCAATAAATGTAATTTATCATATTAACAAAAGATAAAGATAAAAATATGTAATCATCTCAATAGATGCAAAAAAAGCATGCAATAATATTCAACACCTGTTTGAGATTTAAAAAATCATGCTAGAAATTATTTTTCTTTCCTCTTCTTATTTTATTTTATTTTTAGAATTTTATTTATTTTTTTATACAGCAGGTTCTTATTAGTTATCCATTCTATACATATTGGTGTATATATGTCAATCCCAGTCTCCCAGTTCGTCACACCACCCTCTTTCCCCCCTTGGTAACCATACATTTGTTCTCTACATCTGTGTCTCTATTTCTGCCCTGAAAACCAGTTCATCTGTACCATTTTTCTAGATTCCACATATATGCGTTAATATACGATATTTGTTTTTCTCTTTCTGACTTACTTCACTCTGTATGACAGTCTCTAGATCCATCCACGTCTCTACAAATCACCCAATTTCACTCCTTTTTATGGCTGAGTAATATTCCATCGTATATATGTACTACATCTTCTTTATCCATTCGTCTGTCAATGGGCATTTAGGTTGCTTCCATGTCCTGGCTATTGTAAATAGTGCTGCAATGAACATTGAGGTACATGTGTATTTTTGAATTATGGTTTTCTCTGGGTATATGCCCAGTAGTGGGATTGCTGGGTCATATGGTAATTCTATTTTTAGTTTTTTAAGGAACCTCCACACTGTTCTCCATAGTGGCTGTAGCAATTTACATTCCCACCAACAGTGCAAGAGGGTTCCCTTTTCTCCACAGCCTCTCCAACATTTGTTGTTTGTAAATTTTCCGATGATGCCCATTCTAACTGGTGTGAGGTGATACCTCATTGTAGTTTTGATTTCATGCTAGAAATTTTAAGAAATTAATCAAGCAAGAAATACAAATGGAACTGTCTTTAAATGAGGCAAAAAGTAAAAAAGATAAAGGATATTTACCCCAAAAATAAAATGTTTCATACATTATACTTAATGGTGAAATACTGAAAGTTTTTACCCTGAGGATGTCCATCATCACCACTATTGTTTAACGGTAGACTTTTAGAGGTCCTAGTTGGTATAATAAATCAAGAAAGAGAAATATAATATACAAAAATTTGAAAATAAGATATTAAATCATTATTATTCATAGATACATAATTGGTTACATACAATTCCAAAAATAATCAGATAGATAGATGTTCAAATAATAGATAGATAGATAAAATGTTCAAATAAATAATTGATTTCATCAAGGTCACTGATAAATGGTCAATACAAAATTGCATCACATTTCCATATGTTAGAAACAAAAGATTAGAAAATGGAATTTTAAAATGATACTATTTACAAAAACAACTAAAATATCAAATACCTAAGAATAAATCATGAAACTATGAAACATTACTACTGAGAGAAATCAGAAAAACTTAAATAAATAAAGGAATAAACCACATACATAGATGGGAAGATTGCAAGTTTTAAAAACGTCAGTTCTCCCTCAATTGATACATAGAGTCAATGCAATTCCAATCAATATCTCAGCATGTATTTTTTTCTGGAAACTGATAACTACTTCTAAAAATCTAGTGGAAATGCAATGGTAAAGAATAAACAACACACTGGATATCCATACTGGAAAAACAACATTCTCTTGACCCTTAATTCATACCTACACAACTATAAACCCATATTTTTTGTAAAATTAAAATATTATACTTCTATAACAGAGTTGTCCAATTAAACTTTCTATAATGATGGAAATGTTTTATATCTGTACCATCCAATGTCATAGCCTTTAACCACATATGGATTTTGAAGACTTGAAATGTGTCTATTAAAATGACTGAAAATTGAGTTTTTAAAATTTTATTCATATCGAATAATTCAAATTTAAATTGTCACAAAGACTGCTGCTTTCAGCATAGATGAACTGGAAAACTATATTTACATTTCTACCTGAAAAATGCAAACAAAAAGACAAAAAAAATAAAACAATATTTTTTAAGATACTGAACATCAAGCAACAAAGAAGAGTGACCCTTGAGAAATGGGAAACAAACAAGGTGAGTCCTATGATTGCTTCAACATACCGCTTGAGAGAGTTTCCACAGTGCAGGGAGAGGAAACCCAAGCAAAGCCCAGAGAAATTCCAGAGTTGAAGAGATGGAGTTGAAAGTCCAAGGAAGTCAAGCCTACTAGAGTGGCAAAAAAGAGTACCAAGAAAAAAGATAGCATCATACAGAGAGAACTCTGTAGATCTGCAGAAGGTCCCATCAAGTATTGAACAGAGAATTGATCCGCACATGTATGAAGAAACTACCCAAGGCCAGGGGAAAAACCACAAGAAATAATCAGAAAGACTAGTATAAAGCACTCACACAAAGCTGAAAATATTACCTGTTGCCACCAGCCAAACTGGAAAACTTCATAATTCACAGGGCATCAGGCAGAGTGCTCATAGGGTCTTGCCTCAACAGTGAGCAAACATTAACCTAAACTGCTCTGATCTGCCTAATAAAACTTAAAACCAAGACCCCATAATATCACTGCTTTCAAATAACTTCTTCCCAGAACAAAGCCCAAGAATATTTATAGGAATATAAAAACATCTAGCACCCAGTGAGGTAAAATTTACAATGCCTCATAAAAAATAAAAACTTCCCAGGCATGCAAAGAACAGGATAAAACAACCAATTAAAATTAGCAGACATGGATATTAAAATAGTTATTATAACTATATTCCATATGTGCAAAATATCAAGTAGAGGCATGAAAAATACATTTAAAAGACATATCAAATTTCAAAAAACACACTAGATGAAATTAACAACAGAACAGCCATTTCAGAAGAAAAGATCAGTGAACTTGAAGATATTACAATAAAAACTATCTAAAATGAAACACAGAGAAAATACTTTTTTAAATAAAGAGAGCAAAAGTAAGCTGTGAGACAGTTTCAAGCAGCCTAGTTATATGAGTAATTGGAATTTCTGAAGGACAGGGGGAGGAAAAAGAAAAAAAAATACTTGAAGAAATAATGGTTGAGATGTTTCCAAATTTGTTGAAAACTATAAAACCACAAATCCAAAATGTTCTATGAACCCCCACAAGAAAAGAAATATGGAGAAAAATACACCAACGCACATCATAGTCTAGTTGTTCTAAACCAGTGATAACACATAATCTTAGAAGCAATCAGAGGGTGGAAAGCCGTTATGTAGAGAAATAAAAGTAAGAATAACGGCAGATTTCTCACTAGAAACAATGCAAATGAGAAAACAGTGGAGCAGCATCTTTAAAATAGGTAAGAGGAAGAAAACTGCTAACCTAGAATTCTATATCCAGTAAAAATATTTTTTAAAATTAAGGTGAACTGGAGACTTTTTCAGGCATACAGAATCTGACACAATTCATCACCAGGAGATCCATATTACAAGAAATATAAAAGAAAGTCCTTCAAGCAGAGGCAAATAATAATAGATGGAAATAAGGATCTATACAAATGATAGAAGAGCAGCAGAAGTGGTAGCCAAATCAATAAATATGTAAGACATTTTTCTTTTTATATTTCGTTAAATGAGAAAACCAAAACTATGAAACTTCTAGAAGAAAACAAAGGACAAAATCTTTGCGATCTTAGGTTAGGCAAAGATTTCTTAGATACAACAACAAAAGCAGATGTATAATAGAACAAATTTATAAATTGGACTTTGTCAAAATTAAATCTGCTTTTCATAAAACACTGTTAAGAGAATGGAAAGACAAGCCACAGACTAGGAGAAAATATTTGCATGTTACATATTTGATAAAGGACTTAAGCCCAGAATATTTTTTTAACTCTCAAAACTCAATAGTAAGAAAACAAACAACAACTTTAAAATGGGCAAAAGATCTGAACAGACATTTCACTAAAGAAGATACAAGGATGGCAAGTAAGCACATGAAAAGATGCTCAATGTCATTTGGGAAATTCAAATTAAAACTATGAGATACCATTACACACCAACTAAAATGGCTATACTCAAAAAGACAACAGAAAATCCCAAGTGTTGGTGAGTATGTGGAGCAGCTAGAATTCTCATGAACAGTTGATATAAATGTAAATACTAGATTCACTGAGGTGTAATCGATATACAATAAACTACACATTTTAAAGCATACAATTGGATATGTTTCGACTTATGGATACCTGTGAAACCATTACCAAAATCAGGGTAATAAACATATCCATCACCCCCAAAAGTTTCTTTGTGCCCATTTGCAATCTTTCCCTCCCAACCTTCCCCCTGTCTTCAGGCAACCACTGATCTGTTTTCCGTAACAATGGATTTGTTTGTATTTTCTATAATTTTATATAAAAAGAATCATACAGCATGTACTCTTTTGTTCTTGTTCTGCTTCTTTCAGCATAATTATTTTAAAGATTTATTATGTTGTTGAGTGTATCAATATTTCATTCCTCTTTATTGCTGAGTAATATTCCATTGTATGGATATACTACAATTTATTCATTCAGTTGTTGATGAACATGCGGGTTATATTCAGTTTTAGGCTATTATGAATAAAGCTGCTCTGAACACATATTAGTTTTTCTATTGCTGCCATAACAAATTATCACAAACCTAGTGGCATAAAATAACAGATTTATTGTCTTACAGTTCTACAGATCAGAAGTCTGACAATGGTCTAAAATCAATGTGTCAGCAGGGGTGAGTTCCTTTCTGGGGAGTCTAGAGGAGAATCCATTTCCTGGTCTCTTCCAATTACGAGAGGTACCCAAATTCCTTGGTTGTGGCCCCTTCCTCCATCTTCAAAGCCAGCAGTATTGCATCTCTCTAACCTTTCTTCTGTTGCCGCATCTCTCTCTGATCACAACTAAGAAACATTCTCTGCTTTTAAGGATTAATGTGATTAGATTGGGCTCACCTAGATAATTCAGGCTAATTTCCTCATCTCAAAGTCAGTAACATTAATTACAACTGAAAAGTCCTTTTTGCTGTGTAAAGTAACATAATCACAGTTTCAGGGATCAGGGTGTGGACATTTTTGAAGTGGGCAGTGGAGGCCATTATTCTGCCTGCTCTGTGATGTCCATTTCCTTTTGTTTCTCTTGGGTAAATACCTAGGAGCAGATTGGCTGGTTCATGTGGTAGGTGTATGTTTAACCTTTTAAGAAACTGAAAAGCTGTTCTCCAAAGTGGTTGTAATATTTTATTGTAAAAGAACTCTAAGTAGCTACATGAGGCTAGTGATGACTGTATTAGATGATGACGTTCTAGAATATAAAATAAGAGAATATATGCATGACACTGGGCATACATAAAAATTTCTTAAACCAAAAGCAACAATCATCAAGGAAATGATTGATAAATTGAACTTCATTAAAATTAAGAATTAAAGGGGCTTCCCTGGTGGCGCAGTGGCTGAGAATCTGCCTGCCAATGCAGGGGACACGGGTTCAAGCCCTGGTCTGGGAAGATCCCACGTGCCGCGGAGCAACTAGGCCCGTGAGCCACAACTACTGAGCCTGCACGTCTGGAGCTTGTGCTCCGCAACAGGAGAGCCCACAACAGTGAGAGGCCCGTGCACCGCGATGAAGAGTGGCCCCTGCTCGCTGCAACTAGAGAAAGCCCTCGCGTAGAAACGAAGACCCAACACAGCCAAAAATAAATACATAAATAAATAAAATGACGTAAATTATATTTAAAAAATTAAGAATTAAAGCTCATCAAAATACAGCATTAAGAGGGTGAAATGGCAAGTCATAGAGTAGTAAAAGATATTTGCTTTATAAATATTAATAAGTTGTGTGTGTATGTAGGACTTGTATCCAGAATACGTAAAAAACAACAAATCACAAAAGAAAGATAGAGAACCCAATTTTTTAAAACAGGCAAAAGACTTGAACTTCTCAAAAGAGAATATTCAAATGGCCAAAGACCACATGAAAAGGTGGTCCTTATCGTTAGTCATCAGGGAAATGAAAATTAAAACTTCAATGAGGTACAGTGCACACCCACCAGAATGGTTAAAAGTTTCAAGAAATGTTTAAAAACATTAAACTAAATGTTCGTGAGGGTATGGAGCAATCGGAATTTTCACACACTACTGGTAGGAGTGTTAATTGTAATTAAATTTCAAACACTTTGAAAAATCTTTACTAAATCTAAACATATATAGTCCCTATAAATTAGTAATTCCATCTTTGGTATATGCCCGTCCTAATGCACACAATGTGCATCAAAAAACATGTACAAAAAGGTTCATAACACTATTATTCATAAAAGTCAAAAACAAGAAACAATTCAAATGTCTATCAATAAAAGAATGAATAAATAATACATAACATATAGACACTACACACACACAATAGAATACAATAGAGCAATGAAAATGAAAAAATACTGCCATACTCTCAAACATGAATGAATCTCACAAATACAATGTTCATTGAGTAAAAGAAACAAGACACCAAAGAGTACATACCGAATAATGACTAGTGTTAGAAGTCAGAATAGCAGGTACCTTTGGGGGAGAGGAGGTGTTGGCCAGAAGAGGATAAGAGGGACTGTTCTGGGCAGCTGATAAGGTTCTGCCTCTTGATGTGTGTGGTGGTTACACAGGTTGTTCACTTTGTAAAAAATTTAAAAAATTATCTTCTGGGCTCCCCTGGTGGCGCAGTGGTTGAGAGTCCGCCTGCCGACGCAGGGGACACGGGTTCGTGCCCCGGTCCGGGAAGATCCCACATGCCGCTGAGCGGCTGGGCCCGTGAGCCATGGCCGCTGAGCCTGCGCGTCCGGAGCCTGTGCTCCGCAGCGGGAGAGGCCACAACAGTGAGAGGCCCACATACCACAAAAAAAAAAAAAAAAAAATTATCTTCTATAAGTATAAATTATGTACTTTTCTGTGTATACACTGTACTTGAATTTTAAAGTTTAGTAAAACAATTTCTTATTTAAAAAAACAATCAAAAAATTTAAAAGAAGAAATCAGTGACCTAGATAAAGTCCTGCCTTCAAGTTATAGGTGGGAGATGCTCCACTGTAAGCATCCTTCCTGACTAGCCAGCACTAGCTTGCGCTCCCCTACCTGTCATTTCTCCAGATCAGACAATAAGACAATAAACAGCCTCACCAGAAGAAAGAAATAATTGCAACCACACCATTTTTGACTTGAGATTTTTCTGGTTTTACACCTAATTTAACTAAACCATTCTCCTCCCCCTTCCCTCACTCCCCGCCCCTCACTCCATTTCTGCATCCATTTCACTCAGCTGAAACAACAGAGACCAGCAGATTCAGGTAGAGTGCAGAGGCAATTATAAAATAGATACTTGTAAAGGCATCGCTGCCATTTGTGCCACTTGAAATATTATCCCTTATGAGTTTCCTCACTGAATTAGTGCCATTTAATGTGTGCATATGGCCAAGGGGAAAATATAAAATTGATCAATGAGAACAGGAAAATTACTCCGGAGAATCTTTGTGGCTTTGTGAATTGTTGCTTGACATTGTGGTTTTACCAGATATAATGGCATGATTTACAATTTACAACAGGGCTTGGGGGATGCGGATACAAACACTTTTACTTAAAATACCAGGAGCAGATGGGGGAAAAAAAATACAGACTGGACTTGGTCCAGATGCTGACGATGTTACACATATTCCGACTCCTACATGAAGGCATAAATAACAGCAATTCCTCATCGTCCACAGAAATGCAAGAGATCCTCACAAAGGTAATCCAAACAGTGGATAGATACAAAATAATTTCTCTATGTGAAATTATTTTGGAGTATATGCGTTACAGTTTATGGTGCTGCTTGCTTTTTCTAGTGGGGATAGCTGATGAACTAGTTATTCATGATATTGCACACAAAATCATGAAATTGCATCATGAAGACAAAATTCTAGAGGAGCTGGGAAGCACAGAACCATCCCATTTTTCAGTTCTGTCCCAATATGCACGTCTACCCAGCCATACACTCCATGCTAGAAATGGACAATTTCACCTTTCAGGCTGATAAATAAGAATTGTGATAGACTTATAAAGATACCCAGACCCGGATCCTAGTATCAGAGCTTCCACCAAATAGCTCTATGACATTTGACAAGACTCTTACCTGATCAAGATCTTGATTTCCTCATTGATAAACCTAGTGGAAGATGACCAGATGATTGCTTAGGCCAACCTGACTCTAAGTAGCCTGTGGTCAGTTTAAGCGGAGCTCTCTCTCCTCTAAGACCTCTATCTTTCCCAGTCTCATCGCCTTCAAAAATCATTATTTACATTTTGAAAGTTTCAATATTCTAGTTCCTGTTGCACTCCAATCTCAGGAGCAGATGACAATGGTTATAAAAGCAGTAAAGAAATTAAGTAAGCAGTGGAGATGTTAACTAAGAGATGAAAGCAAGATTTGCCAGAGATAAACTGCGACATAATCAATAGAAAGTTGGTTGTATTTCCGATTATCTGGGTATTAGTATGATGCTCATCTCCTCTGAGGAAAGTCCCAGAGGAAAGGAAATAAAAAGCAGTAGGAGGGATAGCAGTTAGAGATAGGGAAGAACTTCCTGAGAGTTGTTCAGACTAGAACTTATTATAGAATTGCATTTGGGGTCTTATTTTGTAGTACCTGCCCTTTGGGTCCAGTTTTTCCCAGGTCTAAGTTGGTGGGGAAGAGGTGATGATAATCAAATTCTCAAAAGAACTATATTTATTAAAAAGGTCATATGACTGTTCAATCAAAAGGTAGAGAAGGAAAGGGCAGTGTTAAAAAATAATTGATAGGATGTTCCAATTCCAAAAGGTTTGGAATGGCTGCATTATGGGATCTCCTTCCCTGGGGAAGTCCTTTGGGATTATTGGCCTCTGGAGAATAGCGACTAGGCTTGGAGACAAATGAAGAATCAGGTGATTGCTAAAGGCTTGACCCAAACAGATAATTATCATTTAGGCTAAAATGTCCCAGGTAGCATATTTCACAAGTGCCAGTCGCTCTTATACACGGTTTGTGAGGAGGTAGCCTATGTGAGGTCGCTGAGAGTTTGAGGCGAAAACCTGTCCACTGCTCTTCTGCACTCACCCTCTCGGCAACTCTCAAGTCCCTTCTCCCCTTGACCTTGGGGCTGCACAGAGGCTGTAGCAAACACTGCCTTCTCAGAGGAGGAGCCCTGAAGGCACAGCTCAGAGTATGACAGAAATGATGGTGGAACCACAGCTGTGAAGATCAGGAACTCAACCCCTGAGCACAGAAGGCCACGAGACCATCTTTCCCTTAATTTTGTCCCTGGATGTGGTTTCATGGATTCAGACTGCTTAGCATCCCAGGGAAGAGTGAAAAGCTCTAATGGAGGCTAACAAATTATGTGAATTAGCCAAAGAGAAATTAAGAAGTTGTAGCAGATCTCAAGGTAAACTCATTTTAGCATATTTTGTAGCTAACATCAAAACAACTGGGAAAATCTGCTTTTAGCACTGGGAAGATTTCTTGACTGCATAATGTAGACAAATTCCTTAGCCTCTCTGGTTCTTGTTTCCACCAGAACCTTTCCCATCAAGTATTTAGATATTGTACAAAAATGCATATAGTACAAAAAGATTTAAGAGAAATAAATAGTTGCAGGAGTGACAGCAAAGGAAAAATATGATTATAAACAGAAAAAATTATAGTTTTAGTGGCATTCACACATAAAACATAAGACACATAGTCTTCTTAAGCCAGTGAAGATAGGCTAAAATTTGGCCTTTGAGCTTCTGGGCAGCCAAAGCAAAAAGGAAAAGATCAGTTATAAAATACAAGGTGTACATGTAGTGCAAAGGAAGCCAAACCTTTCCTTAAACAGATACCTGGAAGGAATTTTTAGAAGGTCTTTATAAGATTCTATATGAAAAAAAAAAAAAAGATTCTATATGATGCAGTGACAGCATCTTCTACAAAATTCCTAAACCCTAAGAGATACATGTGGCTATCAAGGTCCCCAATTTCTCTACAGATAGACTAGGAAAGATACCACAGATCAACCAAATTATTCCAAGAGGGTATTATGAAGTCAAAAAGAACTGATTGCTGGAAGCCTGAGCACTAAGAGATGAAAGTAATTTGGTTGAGTTGGGCTCATGAATGAATGTGTCATGCCTCCACCATGGAAAATCTGGCCAGCTTGATGGTGCATTTAGCAAGACCAAATGAATCCTGATACTTTGTCTCTTACTTGTGTAAAGGGAAAATTTATCTTTTATTTACCAAAGTTACATTATGCAGGGACTATGTCCAATATAAATAATATCTGTAGGGTCTCTCACCACAGCACACACATAGTAGGGTTTTTTTGAAACCCTGCTATGGGTGATAGAATGAATATGTAAATTTCTGTTCTCAATCTAATACTTTAGTATTAGCTATCAGTGAGTGTTTAAGATCATATCATAATTAAACTTGGGCTACAAAAAAAATCCACAAAAGCAAAATTCATCACTATGTCAGCCTTAAAAGATTCCATTTTGATATGCTAACTCCTGCTTAAGGGGCAGCAGCTATGGGCTAAATTACCACACTATTAGACAGTGAATATTGGTGTCCACATAGGCACAGTTTACTGACTTGAAATAGACATTGTCATAGGACATTACTAGCCAGATCATGTGTGTCCAGTTAGTCTCAAAAATTTTATCTGGAACTTTTTGTTCAAATAAAATTGACATAGACGGATATACAAACAGTAGCTGAGCTATTCTAGTTGAGGGGTTAGGGGACTCCAATAACTCACTTCAGTTGGCACTAAAATCGGCCCCACCTGCCCTCCCAAATGTACCCACATGCTAACACCCTGGTTTCTGAGGACATGAAAGAACCCAACCTCCTCTCAGTTTATGGAGGAGGAGAAAGGAGGCATCCCTGACTCGCCCAAGGTCACAATCTTAAGACCACAGAAAAGCCCAGCCACCCGGAGTCAAACAAAAGGGCGTTTGGAAAGTGAGCCAGAAGAAATCATGACAAACCAGGGCACACACAGACCAGGAGGTATAGGTTCCCGTTTCTGGCATCCTCCTCCTTGGGCAAGCCCTGGCAGGGGCGCAAGTGATGCCTCTTCACCCAGGAGGGAATAGGGAATAACCCAACCCCAGAAGAAGAAAAGGAAAAGCAAGAGAAGTGAAACACCCTGCTCGATCTTGGTGGAATCTTCACTCCCTTTTGAGGACACCTGGCAAGCCAGGGTACATCTTCCTTCAACCCCAGCATCTCCGGTAGAGGCCACAGGCAGCCTCCTTCTCGCCTTCCCGCTGGTCACCATCCTTCAGCATCCGCCGCGGCCACCACCACCGCAGCAGCAGTGACAGCAATCCTGAACAGACCCCCAAAACTCCAGCTAATTAAAGACAAATAATGAAACACATTCAGGCAGGGGAAGGTTGGCAAAGGCCCCCTGCATTGTGTGACCACCTTGGCACCGAAATGGTTAGAGACCGCATCCCTCCACGGCGCCTCCTCTCATTGCGGTGGAGAGCTCTTGAGAACGTTATTAGCTGGGTGTGCGCCTTGCCGTTTTTCCACACGAGGCAGATGGGTAATTACGAAGCTAATAGTCTGATTGAGAGAAATCAGATGCAGTGGTTTGCCCAATTAGATGATACATTAGCTTCCTTCTTTGTAAGCAGCTAATGTGTGAAGCAAAGTGGTATTTTCGAGGGTCAGAATCCTTAAACAAGTGCCGAGTTGCAGATTATTGTATCTCTCTTTTTTTTTCTAATGGAGGAAAAGTGCTAAGTCTTCATTACTAAAAGCATAGAAAATGCAAATCAGCTTCTGAAACAAAAGAGAGAAGGGACAGGCGAGAATATTTGGTGTCCGATATGTCAACCTACAACATCAATTACATTGAAATGCAATGCATGGCAGCCTAATCAAGGATAGTATAATTGTAATAATTGCGTGCTTTTGTTGGAGAGCTGCTGCTGTTGTTATTTGTCAACCATTTGTTCCTCTCTATTGTTAAGGGGGGGAAAGATTTTTTTTTTTAATGTAACTGAGAGATTGTGTAGGTAATGGGTGAGCAGGCAGCTCATCCGCAGAATGTGTATGAGGGGTCTTGCTTCCCTGCTACATGGCGGCTCCTCCGTGGCCCAAGTGAGCTGCTGGGACAGCGACATGGGCTTGGGGCGGGAAGGGACAAAGTGGCCGGCCCTGCTAGGGTGGGCTTCAGTCTCTGTGTCCCTAGTGTCCTGGGGCAGAGGCTAGCCGAGTGCTGGGCCTGAGGAGACTGGGAAGAAAGCAGTGTCAGTGGAAGAAGCCTCACGCCACATCCTTCTCCTCTTTAGCAAATATAAAGAGATGGAGAAGAGGCAAAGGAGACATAACTGGTCCACTGACTTCTCCACCTCATTCTGCTTCTTGAAGTTTGCAGCTAAAGAAGGATTTGTTTTGTTTTTGTAAATGACCTTTGCCTGCAAAACTCCCGTCGGGAGAGATCTTGGGTAAAATAACAACAGAATGAAAGATACGGTAGCTGGTACACCAGCCAGGATAGCACTGTCCCCCAAGGCACAGATGGCAGCAGGGCTCAAAGGCTCAACTCCAACTCTCTTCCTCACTGGCCTGGCGAGACCAGCCTTTCTGCAGCCTCCCAGGGCCTCGAATCATCCTGAGCCACACCCGCTATCTGGAGAGACACCAAACCCAGGATGCTCTCGAGTCTCCAGCAGATAGAAAGAGCCCTCGAAACGCTTCTAAGTTATAGAGACACATATCTTCTCCTCTCCCTTCCCTCTCTCCATGCCCACTTTTTTTTTTTTTTCATGTGTATAGATGTTTCCTGAAGCATCCTTACAGGGAAGGGAGAAGAGAAAAAGTCAGCTTAATAGCCAACTCTAGAAAGAAAAAGAAAACACAACACAACGCAAAACAGAGATGTTCGTGGAAAGCCGAAGTTGAGCTGGAAAATTCTTCTTAGGAGCAGCGCTCAGCATTCAGATCAGATAAGAGGTTTATTTTCTCACTTCGATTGGTCTTGCCAATAGGTTGAAACAGAGGCACAATGGAAATTGGCTAAAACATTTAACAGAGCTGTTAAATCTCATTCTCCACAGCTCAAAAAGAACAATCCCGGCCTCGTCTTTACGGAGGGGAGGCTTCATGGGCTGTAGGAGGCTTTGCGTGTATCCCTGACAATCCTGTACATACTCCAAAACTCACACTAATTAAAAGCAAATAATCAAATACATTCAATTTGAAAAGTTGGCAAACTCGCGTGTATTATTGCGTTAGCACCTTGGCATGGAAATGCTCACATCGTGCTAATCTCGTTGTGCAGAAGAGCTCTTGAGTTCCTATTCACCCAGCCCATGCCCCCTCCTCCCCTCTGCCTCCCCTCTGGGCTGCCTCACCACTCCCCAGCCCCCTGCAGCTCCCCCACCAACTCTCCTGCTTTACCAGCAAAATAAGGAAGAAACTGGGCCTCAAGATGGGCATTTGCTTTCATTTGGGTGGGACAGAGGTCTGATGGAGAAAAGATGTCCTTCCTCTCACTGGCTTCTTATTTATCTACCTAGAGAGAAAAGGTTAGCGAGATCCTGCAATTTTTATATAAAGTTTGCAGCAGTGGTAAGCCTTGGCTAAACCATTCACGGTCACCATCCTCACCCCCTGACGCCACCCTCCTGGGTACACTTCTTGTCAAACTTGTAGCTGAATCTGAGCGATGAGCTGACAGAATGAGAAGAAACCTTCAGATCCAATGCTGTTGCCTCTGGGATTTGAGTTTCTTAGGGGCTGGCTGAGGGATGAGAGGAGGGAGTGGGCCAGAGAAATGCAAAACTCCTGCCATCAAGAATGGGGTGAGATGAGCTCAGACCAGCCAGAATTTTTCTGGCAGATCTGCTACCTAAGGCACATTTTTCTTTCATCCTGGGCCACTGCCAATCACAGCCTCCCAGCATCCAGGGCTAGGAGGAAGACGGGCAGCTTGTCCTCAGCTCCAAACAAAAGAAAAACAAATAAAGTCACATTCAGCTGCATGACATTCGTGTCAGATGAAACAGGAGCAGGACAGGCAGCTTCTGTAGCGGGTTCTGGGGGGCAAAGAACAGGTGCGTGAAGCGAGCTCCTAGGAGTAGGTGCTTGAAGGAGCTGTGGGGAATCCTTGCCAGGGAGACTCCGGATTTATCTGTGGGTGAGGAGGCCTAGAGGGCTGTTACCTGAAGTCCAGAATTCCAGGTCACTTTCCAGTATGTCCTCGAGCACAGTAACTAATCAAGAGCATCAATGTATTGGTACTTTCATTAGTTCAGAAAGAATTCTCTGAGGAAAGCATGAGCCAAGTGTCTTGGTTGAATTCTTGCTTGTGTATGGAGCCGGTACAAATACTGTATCGGACAGTTCTTGCAAAAGCTGACCACTCCCTTCTCCTTCCTGTTAATCTGGTCCATGGGCTTCACCTGAACCTCCCACTGTTAAAATGACCTCCTCTTTCCTTACCAGGTTTCTGTTCCTTGTTTCATTTATTACTCATTCAATCATTCGTTCCTTACTATATTCATTCAACAAACATTTATTAAGTAATAAGATTCTAAAGGTACTGCAATCAACCATGAGAATACAAAGGTGAATGTGGTTAGATTCAGTCATTCTAATCCAGGGTATTTACCCAAAAGAACTGAAAGCAGTGACTTAAATAGATAATTGTACACCAATGTTCACACCTGCATTGTTCACAATAGCCTAAACGTGGAAACAACGCAATGCCCATCAATGAATGAATGGATAAGCAAAATGTGGTGTACACATACAATGGAACATTATTCAGTCTTAAAAAGAAGGAAATTCTGACACATGCTTCAACAAGGATGAACCGTGGAAACATGGATGAACCTTGGAGACATTATGCTAAGTGAAATAAACCAGTCACAAAAGGACAAATACTGCATGATTCCACTTATATGAGGTGCCTAGAGTAGTCGAATTCATAGAGACAAAGGCTAGGGGGAGTTAGTTAGTGTTTAATGAGTACAGAGTTTCAGTTTCTGAAGATGAGAAAATTCTGGAGCTGGATGGTGGTGATAGTTGCACAATAATGCGAATGTACTTAATGCCACTGAACACTACACTTGAAAATGGTTAAAATGGTCAGTCTTCTGTTAGGTACATTTTACTGCAATGAAAATCAAATACAAAAAGAAGTGAATAAGGTTGATCATAGTCCTCAAATAACTTGGAGCAAGGGAAGAAGACAGGTTTAAAAAATATAGAGTGAGTACAATACTGTGAGGTGAGTACCATACCCACACAGGGAACAAGGGGAAATGGGGTATAAGGGCAGGTGGGGGGTGGAGGGCCGAGGGGGTCCAGAGTCTGGAGAGATGGCATTCATGCTGCCCTAGATTAGGTTATCTCTGAGCCTCAGTTTCCTCATCCACAAAAGGGGAGAGTAATGATGAGCCTCCATTTCTTGAGAACCTACAGTGTGTCAGGCACCACTCCAGGTCCTTTAGTTCATCAGACCTCACATTTAACCAATAAAATGGAAATTTTACCATCAACTTCCCACAAGCAAACAGAGTTAAGAGATTGATGGATGTCCCAAACCCCATAGCTAGTAAATTGGAGAGCCAGGGTTTGAACACAGACCTGCACAAATTTCTAGCCCATGTTTTTCTCACTACACTAGCAGTTTGTGACTGTAAATTCTCTTTCAAATTTAAGGAACAGCTTACTGAAAACAATGTCTCGGGAAGAGTGGGTTTCCTAGGGCTTAATTGTGTCCCCCACAAAAAATGGTTGGAATCCTAACCCTTACTACCTCAGAATGTGACTTTATTTGGAAATAGGGTCTTTACAGAGGTAATCAAGTTAAAATGATATGATTAGGGTGGGCCCTAATCCAATAAAACAGGTGTCCTTATGAAAAGGGGAAATTTGGAGGAGACCTTCAAGATGGTGGAGGAGTAAGATGCGGAGATCACCTTCCTCCCCACAAATACATCAGAAATACATCTACATGTGGAACAACTCCTACAGAACACCTACTACTGAATGCTGGCAGAAGACCTCAGACCTCCCAAACGGCAAGAAACTCCCCACGTACTTGGGTAAGGCAAAAGAAAAAAGAAAAAACAGACACAAAAGAATAGGGACGGGACCTGCACCTCTGGGAGGAAGCCGTGAAGGAGGAAAGGTTTCCACACGCTAGAAAGCCCCTTAGCGGGCTTTCGCCACTGTGGGTGGCGGAGGCGGGAGCTTTGGGGCCGGAGAGGAGAGCACAGCAACAGGCGTGCGGAGGGCAAAGTGGGGAGATTCCCGCACAGAGGATCGGTGTCGACCAGCACTCACCAGCCCGAGAGGCTTGTCTGCTCACCCGCCGGGGCAGGCGGGGGCTGGGAGCTGAGGCTCAGGCTTCGGTCGGATCGCAGGGAGAGGACTGGGGTTGGCGGCGTGAACACAGCCTGAAGGTGGGCTAGTGCGCCACGGCTAGCCGGGAGGGAGTCCAGGAAAGACTCTGGACCTGCCTAAGAGGCAAGAGACCATTGTTTCAGGGTGTGCGAGGAGACGGGATTCAGAGCGCTGGCTAAATGGGCTCCAGAGATGGGTGTGAGCCGCGGCTATCAGCGCGGACTCCAGAGACAGGCATGAGACGCTAAGGCTGCTGCTGCAGCCACCAAGAAGCCTGTGTGCGAGCACAGGTCACTCTCCACACCTCCCTTCCAGGGAGCCTGTGCAGCCCGTCACTGCCATGGTCCCGGGATCCAAGCATAACTTCTCCAGGAGAATGCACGGTACACCTCAGGTTGTTGCACTGTCACACCGGCCTCTGCCGCCGCATTCATATCCCTCCCTCCCCCCGGCCTGAGTGAGCCAGAGCCCCCGAATCAGCTACTCCTTTAACCCCGTCCTGTCTGAGCGAAGAACAGATGCCCTCAGGTGACCTACACACAGAGGCAGGGCCAAATCCAAAGCTGAGCCCCCGGGAGCTGTGAGAACAAAGAGAAAGGGAAAGCTCTCCCAGCAGCCTCAGAAGCAGTGGATTAAATCTCCACAATCAACTTGATGTACCCTGTGTCTGTGGAATACATGAATAGACAACGAATCATCCCAAAATTGAGGTGGTGGACTTTGGGAGCAACTGTAGACTTCGGGTTTGCTGTATGCGATTGAGTAGTTTCTGATTTATATGTTTATCTTACTTTAGGATTTAGAGCTTATTAACATTGGTAGATTTGTTTATTGATTTGGTTGCTCTCTCCCTTCTTTTTTTATGTATAGATTTTTTTTTCCTTTTTCTCTTTTTTTGAGTGTGTATGTGTATGATTCTTTGTGTGATTTTGTCTGTATAGCTTTGCTTTTATCATTTGTCCTAGGGTTCTGTCTGTCCATTTTGTTTGTTTGTTTGTTTAGTATAGTTTTTAGCATCTGTTATCATTGCTGGGTTTGTTATTTAGTTTGGCTGCTCTCTTCTTTCATTCTTTTTTTTATTAATTTTTAATTTTTTTAATAATTTTTAAAATTTTTTATTTTAATAACTAATTTTATTTTAATTTATTTTATGTTTCTTGCTTGCTATTTTCTCCCTTTTCTTCTGAGCCACGTGGTTGACAGGGTCTTGGTGATCCAGGCATTTGTCAGGCCTGTGCCTCTGAGGTGGGAGAGCTGAGTTCTGGACATTGGTCCACAGAGACCTCTCAGCTCCATGTAATATCAAACAACAAAAGCTCTCCCAGAGATCTCCACCTCAACGCTAAGACCCAGCTCCACTCAACGACCAGCAAGCTACAGTGCTGGACACCCTATGCCAAACAACTAGCAAGACAGGAACACAACACCACCTGTTAGCAGAGAGGCTACCAAAAGTCATAATAAGGTCACAGACACCCCAAAACACACCACCAGATGCGGTCCTGCCCACCAGAAAGACAAGACACAGCATCATCCACCAGAACACAGGCATCAGTCTCCTCCACCAGAAAGCCTACACAAGCCACTGAACCAACCTCACCCACTGGGGGCAAACACCAAAAACAACGGGAACTACGAACCTGCAGCCTGCACAAAGGAAACCCCAAACACAGTAAGTTAAGCAAAATGAGGAGAGAGAGAAACACACAGGAGATGGAGTAGCAAGGTAAAAAACCACCAGACCAAACAAATGAAGAGGATATACGTGGACTACCGAAAAAAGAATTCAGAGTAATGATAGTGAGGATGATCCAAAATCTTGGAAATAGAATGGACAAAATACAAGAAAATTTTAACAAGGACCTAGAAGAACTAAAGAGCAAACAAACAATGATGAACAACATAATAAATGAAATTTAAAATTCTCTAGAAGGAATCAATAGCAGAATAACTAGGGAGAAGAACAGATAAGTGACCTGGAAGATAAAATAGTGGAAATAACTACTGCAGAGCAGAATAAAGAAAAAAAGAATGAAAAGAATTGAGGACAGTCTCAGAGACCTCTGGGACAATATTAAACACACCAACATGGGCTTCCCTGGTGGCGCAGTGGTTGGGAGTCCGCCTGCCAATGCAGGGGACACGGGTTCATGCCCCAGTCCGGGAAGATCCCACATGCCGCGAAGTGGCTGGGCCCGTGAGCCATGGCCACTGAGCCTGTGTGTCCAGAGCCTGTGCTCCACAATGGGAGAGACCACACAGTGAGAGGCCTGCATACTGAAAAAAAAAAGAAACAGCAACATTTGAATTATAGGGGTCCCAGAAGAAGAAGAGAAAAAAAAGGGACTGAGAAAATATTTGAAGAGATTATAGTTGAAAACTTCTCTAATATGGGAAAGGAAATAGTCAATCAAGTCCAGGAAGTGCAGAGAGTCCCATACAGGACAAATCCAAGGAGAAACATGCTAAGACACATATTAATCAAACTATCAAAAATTAAATACAAAGAAAACATATTAAAAGCAGCAAGGGAAAAACAACAAATAACATACAAAGGAATCCCCATAAAGTTAACAGCTGATCTTTCAGTAAAATCTCTGCACGCCAGAAGGGAGTGGCAGGACATATATAAAGTGATGAAGGGGAAAAACCTACAACCAAGATTACTCTACCCAGCAAGGATCTCATTCAGATTTGATGGAGAAATTAAAATCTTTACAGACAAGCAAAAGCTAAGAGAATTCATCACCACCAAACCAACCTTACAGCAAATGTTAAAGGAACTTCTCTAGGCAGGAAACATAAGAGAAGGAAATGACCTACAATAATAAACCCAAAACAATTAAGAAAATGGTAATAGGAACATATATATCGATAACTACCTTAAATGTAAATGGATTTGAATGCTCCAGCCAAAACGCATAGACTGGCTGAATGGATACAAACACAAGACCCGTATATATGCTGTCTACAAGAGACCCACTTCAGACCTAGGGACACATACAGACTGAAAGTGAGGGGATAGAAAAAATTATTCCATGCAAAAGGAAATCAAAAGAAAGCTGGAGTAGTGATTGTCATATCAGACAAAATAGACCATAAGATAAAGACTATTACAAGAGACAAAGAAGGATACTACATAATGATCAAGAGATCAATCCAAGAAGATATAAAAAGTGTAAATATTTATGCACCCAACATAGGAGCACCTCAATACATAAGGAAAATGCTAACAGCCATAAAAGGGGAAATAAACAGTAACACAATCATAGTAGGGGACTTTAATACCTCACTTTCACCAATGGACAGATCATCCAAAATGAAAACAAATAAGGAAACACAAGTTTAAAATGACACACAAAACAAGATGGACGTAACTGATATTTATAGGACATTCCATCCCAAAACAACAGAATACACTTTCTTCTCAAGTGCTCATGGAACATTCTCCAGGATAGATCATATCTTGGGTCACAAATCAAGGCTTGGTAAATTTAAGAAAATTGAAATTGTATCAAATAACTTTTCCAACCTCAACTCTGTGAGACTAGATATCACTTACAGGAAAAAACCTGTAAAAAATATAAACACATGGAGGCTAAACAATACACTACTAAATAACCAAGAGATTACTGAAGAAATCAAAGAGGAAATCAAAAAATACCTAGAAACAAATGACAATGAAAACACGACGGCCCAAAACCTACGGGATGCAGGAAAAGCAGTCCTAGGAGGGAAGTTTACAGCAATACAATCCTACCTCAAGAAACAAGAAACAACCCAAATAAAAAACCTAACCTTACACCTAAAGCAACTAGAGAAAGAAGAACAAAAAAACCCAGTTACCAGAAGGAATGAAATCATAAATTTCAGATCAGAAATAAATGAAAAAGAAATGAAGGAAACAATAGCAAAGATCAATAAAACTAGAAGCTGGTTCTTTGAGAAGATAAACAAAATTGATAAACCATTAGCCAGACTCATCAAGAAAAAAAGGGAGAAAACTCAAATCAATAGAATTAGAAATGAAAAAGGAGAAGTAACAACTGACACTGCAGAAATACAAGGGATCATGAGAGATACTACAAGCAACTCTATGCCAATAAAATGGACAACCTGGAATAAATGGACAAATTCTTAGAAATGCACTACCTTCCAACACTGAACCAGGAAGAAACAGAAAATATAAACAGACCAATCACGAACACTAAACTTGAGACAGTGGTTAAAAATCTTCCAACAAACAAAAGCCCAGGACCAGACGGATTCACAGGCAAATTCTATCAAACATTTAGAGAAGAGCTAACATCTATCCTTCTCAACCCCTTCCAAAATATAGCAGAGGGAGGAACAACCCCAAACTCATTCTACAAGGCCACCATCACCCTGACACCAAAACCAGACAAAGATGTCACAAAGAAAGAAAACTATAGGCCAATATCAGTGATGAATATTGATGCAAAAATCCTCAATAAAATACTAACGAACAGAATCCAACAGCACATTAAAAGGATCATACATCATGGTCAAGTGGGGTTTATCCCAGGAATGCAAGAATTCTTCAGTATACGCAAATCAATCAATGTGATAAACCATATTAAGAAATTGAAGGAAAAAAACCATATGATCAACTCAATACATGCAGAAAAAGCTTTTGACAAAATTCAACACACATTTATGATAAAAACCCTCCAGAAAGTAGGCATAGTGGGAACTTACCTCAACATAATAAAGGCCATATATGACAAACCCACAGCCAACATCATTCTCAATGGTGAAAAACTGAAACCATTTCCACTAAGATCAGGAACAAGACAAGGTTGCCCACTCTCACCACTATTATTCAAAATAGTTTTGGAAGTTTTAGCCACAGCAATCAGAGAAGAAAAGGAAATAAAAGGAATCCAAATCGGAAAAGAAGAAGTAAAGCTGTCACTGTTTGCAGATGACATGATACTATACATAGAGAACCCTAAAGATGCTGCCAGAATACTTCTAAGCTAATCAATGAATTTGGTGAAGTTGCAGAATACAAAATTAATGCACAGAAATCTCTGGCATTCCTATACACTAATGATGAAAAATCTGAAAGTGAAATTAAGAAAACATTCCCATTTACCATTACAACAAAAAGAATAAAATACCTCGGAATAAACCTACCTAATAAGACAAAAGACCTGTATGCAGAAAACTAGAGACACTGATGAAAGAAATTAAAGATGATACAAACAGATAGTGAGATATACCATGTTCTTGGATTGCAAGAATCATCATTGTGAAAATGACTATACTACCCAAAGGAATCTACAGATTCTATGCAATACCTATCAAACTACCAATAGCATTTTTCACAGAACTAGAACAAAAAAATTCACAATTTGTATGGAAACACAAAAGACCCCGAATAGCCAAAGCAATCTTGAGAAAGAAAAACGGAGCTGGAGGAGTCAGGCTCCCAGACTTCAGACTATACTACAAAGCTACAGTAATCAAGACAGTATGGTACTGATACAAAAACATAAATATAGGTCAATGGAACAGGATAGAAAGCCCAGAGATAAACTCACACACATATGGTCACCTTATCTTTGCTAAAGGAGGCAAGAATATACAGTGGAGAAAAGACAGCCTCTTCAATAAGTTGTGCTGGGAAAAATGGATAACTACATGTAAAAGAATGAAATTAGAACACTCCCTAACACCATACACAAAAATAAACTCAAAATGGATTAAAGACCTAAATGTAAGGCCAGACACCATTAAACTCCTACAGGAAAACATAGGCAGAACACTCTATGACATAAACCACAGCAAGATCCTTTTTGACCCACCTCCTAGAGAAATGGAAATAAAAACAAAAATAAACAAATGGGACCTAATGAAACTTCAAAGCTTTTGCACAGCAAAGGAAACCATAACCAAGATGAAAAGACAACCCTCAGAATGGGAGAAAATATTCACAACTGAAGAAACTGACAAAGGATTAATCTTCAAAATTCACAAGCAGCTCATGTAGCTCATTATTAAAAAAACAAACAACCCAATCCAAAAATGGGCAGAAGACCTAAATAGACATTTCTCCAAAGAAGATAAAAAGATTGTCAACAAACACATGAAAGGCTGCTCAACATCACTAATCATTAGAGAAATGCAAATCAAAATTACAAAGGGGTATCACCTCACAACAGTCAGAATAGCTATCATCAAAAGATCTACAAACAATAAATGCTGGAGAGGGTGTGGAGAAAAGGGAACCCTCTTGCGCTGTTGCTGGGAAGTAAATTGATACAGCTACTATGGAGAACAGTCTGGAGGTTCCTTAAAAATCTAAAAATAAAACTACCATATGACCTAGCAATCCCACTACTGGGCATATACCCAGAGAAAACCATAATTCAAAAAGAGTCATGTACCACAATGTTCATTGCAGCTGTATTTACAATAGCCAGGACATGGAAGCAACCTAAGTGTCCATCGACAGATGAATGGATAAAGAAGATGTGGCACATACATACAATGGAATATTACTCAGAAAGTGAAAAACAAATACCTTATGCTAACACAGATATATGGAATCTAAAAAAAAAAAAAATGGCTCTGAAGAACCTAGGGGCAGGACAGGAATAAAGATGCAGACGTAGAGAATGGACTTGAGGAGATGGGGAGGGGGAAAGGTAAGCTGGGACAAAGTGAGAGAGCTGCATGGACATATATACACTACCAAATGTAAAAATAGCTAGTGGGAAGCAGCCACATAGCACAGGGAGATTAGCTCAGTGCCTTGTGACCACCTAGAGCGGTGGGATAGGGAGGGTGGGAGGGAGACGCAAGAGGGAAGAGATATGGGGATATATGTATATTATAGCTGATTCACTTTGTTATAAAGCAGAAACTAAGACACCATTGTAGAGCAATTATATTCCAATAAAGATGTTAAAATAATTAATTGATTGATTCATTGATTAAAAAGGGGAAATTTGTACAGAGAAAGACGGACACAGGGACAATGCCACGTGAAGAGTGGAGCTGTTCTCCCTTACCAGAAGCTGGGAGAGAGAGCTGGGACAGATCCTTCCCTAGTGCCTTCTGAGAGAGTATAGACTTACTGACACCTTCATCCCAGACTTCCAGCCTCCAGAACTGAGAGACAATACATTTTTGTCGTTCTAAGCCACCCAGTCTGTGGTACTTTGTCACAGTAGTCCTAGAACTTGAACCAGGAGCCAACCAAGGAAAATTGAGAAGGAGTCTTCTTGGAGGTTTTGGAGAACATTCACCTGAGGGCCCTGGAATGCCCAGCAGCCCTCAGGAGAAGGCGGACAGGGAGCAGAGGCTGGGATTCCCCGTTTTCCTCCCTCTTACCACTCCTTGCTCCTGCTCACCCATCCAGGGCAGCTCTCTTTAAGAACTTGATCATGATGTTTTGCTTTTATTTTTATTTTCATGGCATTTGTAAACACTGTTGGAACCTGATCAGTACTTCTGACAGCAGTTTCACTGTACGAAATTGTTTCCCTTGTAAATTACAGGTGCAAGAACACTGGAACTCTACGTACCGAGGCCTCCTATCAGGTCCTATGCCCCACATAGGGGCACGGACTGCACCACTTTACCCCACTTTTTCCTTTTGGGAATGTAGAAATCTAGCCGGAATGCCAGATGTTCTTAGAGAAAAACAAAACAGCTCTGGGACTATGGTTTACACAGAGCAGGGGCAGAGCTGCAGGCCTAAACTGGTCTGGAAGCCACATCTCCTCTTCCAATCCTCACCCACCAGCGAGATTAAGCAGAGGGCTTTGCAAAGGAACTCCGGGAAAATACTGATAAATTGAAGAGCAATTAACAAGGCACTCAGGCTCCCTCCCTGAGCTCCACCTAGCTCCCTAAATTTGTGTCAAATCTTTTCTTTTGTCCCCCTCGACTAAGCCCATGTGGGAATGGAAATGTTTTTGTGCATTAAAGAAAATCAATGAAAACATCTCAAAAACAATTTCAAGCTCCTCTTCCTCCCTCAGGGTGGTGAAGTCAGCCCCTGCAGTGCTGTGCAGGGGTCCCAAGGAGAGCCAAACCCATGCGGGTGGCAGAATTCCAGTGGAACAAAGGCATAGACGCTGGCAGACTGTCTCTCACTTCTCTATCCTAACACAGGATGCCATTCCAGAAAGTCAGCCAGCCTAGGAAAATTCTAACTCTCTTCCTGGAGCCTTTACGTTTCAGTCTTCAACTGTATTTCTATGCAGTTTTGGCCCCTGACCCAAGTGTGAGGCATCTTTGGATGCAACAGGGTGTCAGCACTAAGACAAGGATAGGGGAACAGGCTGATGGAAATTGCACAAGATCTGGGGTCCAGAGATCTGGGTTTGTACATCCTCTCTGCCACTAACTAGCTGTGCAATTTTGTGCCAGTCACTTAACCTCTCTGAGCCTTTGATTCCTCTTCTTTATTTTTTATTTTATTTTATTTTATTTTTTTATTTTAGCCACACCACGAGGCATGTGGGATCTCAGTTCCGTGACCAGGGATCAAACCCATGCCCCCTGCATTGGAAGCACAGAGTCTTAACCACTGGACCACCCACGAAGTCCTAGTTCCTCCTCTTTAAAATCAGTATATTCACACAGATCTTGCCTGGTTATTGCAAGTAGGATATGAGATTATAATATATAGGACCAACACATATCATGATCACTAAGGAAGAAGTTGAGGTCAAACAAGTTGCCCATGACCCCTAGCTAACTGCAGTCCCATCCCAGCAGACAAAGCCAGACAGTGTGACATCTGGGAAATAACACAGTCCTATTGGCTGAAGCCCCTGCAAGAAAGGTGCCACCACTGGAGGGGAAGGACAGCACCGGTTCAGCCTCCAGTAGACAAATAAGAGATTTATTTTTACCAACCGGAACAGGCATCCTGGTGCAGTCAGGCCAGGAAGTAGTGGGACGGGCGGTAGGGAAGCACACTGTGGCAGATGTCTTGGCTGGGAGAGAAAGTTCTAGAGACTGCGCCGTGGGCTGGGGAACAGGGGGCTTGGGCTCAATTCAGAACAGCCCAGCTCCCTTCCAGACGGGAAACCAGAGCAGCATCCAGAGGGATCCCCGGGAGACCCCGGCGAGCCGGGCCTGGCAGCTGAGCCGGGTCTCGGAAGCAAAGTGGGTTCACCTGAGAGGGCTGGAAAACCCTCACCCCTGGGGAGGAAAAAGAAGATGGGATTTCTCCTGGGGTCGTAACAGGACTCCGCCAGCTGGAGACAATGGCTCCAGGAGCCTCGACAACTCCACCCCTGTTGACGGGGGAACTCAACACCCTGGAGATCGGCGTGTGAAATCTGCGCTGGGGAAGAGAGTCCTCATTTAGCAGAGAAAGTGCTGCGCTATCTATGTGTGAAAGCTTTTTCAACACTGTTCCCTGCTATCCATATGGCGAACTTCACCCAAATTAGGAGGCACTGATGAACAAAACTCCAGCAACTTGAAAATGAGAGTGAGTTCCAGGTGCCCATCCCAGAGGCAGGCACGGCGGGCGCCGGGGGGCGGGTCCAGCAGGGTAGGGTGTCCCTGCGCCCCTGCCACCTACCCTCAGTCCCCAAGCGCTCCCCCCAGGGCTGTGTGTTCCCTAATCATCATCATAATAACCACCATTAACTGTGCACTCACCGTGTACCAGACAGTATACCAGGGACCTTAGACATGTTAATCCTTCAGTTAATCCTCACCAAAATCCTATTTACATACCTATTTTTTTATGCCTATTTAAAGTTGGCAATGGAGAGTCAGAGAGGCTGTCTTTTGCCCAAGGTCCCACAGGAGGATTCAGAGGTGGACTGGTTATTCATTCACCCTCCCCTTCTCCAGAGCGGGTCCAGGGTCCAGGAGGCGGGGGTTTTGCTCCACTGGAAGCTGAGAGGAGGCACCTGCTGCAAGAAGAGGGGGTGGGGCTCTGCCCTTTCCCCCCAGGCAGAGGGCAGGCAGCCAGAACCCCTGATGGGTTCACACCAGGGGGATTCCGTGGGGGGCCACAGGATCAATGGCTCAGAGACCATCAGGCCTGCCATGGAACTTAATGACCAACCGACAGGACCCCTTTGTGGAAAAACCGAGGTCAGGGAGACAAAACTGAGTCACGCAACAGGTTATGTAAGTAACGCAGCCAGCCCTATCACCCTGTGTTCGTTCAAGACGCCCTAAAGCCTTCCATAAAAGGAGAAAGCTCTCCTGTCCTGCTTCTACCTGCCTCTCCCTAGTCCTGTCCGAGGTGGAGGCGGACCCTTCCGGAGCAGACTGACCCTGTTTGGGCCCCTGCTCGCTCTCCAGGACCAACCTCCGCCGACCTCTCCCTGCTTTGTACCCTGTTTCCTGCTCTCATTTAAATTCAGCTGTTCCAGACCGCGGTCCCCCATCTACCTTCCGCCACTCCTCCAGCCGCACCCCTTTGGCTTCCCCCCGGGTCTGGGCTGCACCAGCCCCCTCTCTTTTACTCTAGCCTCCAGAGCCCGGTATGGCAGGACGAAATGAAGCTTGATGCAAAGATGTTTAGAATGTTCATCTCGACGATTGTATTATTTACAGCAACTCTGCGCTGTGCCCGGGGCATTGCGTGGTTTGAAAGACGCTATACAAACGGAAATTGTGTGGCATTGTCTGTTCCTCCACATTCTGCGAGAGAACCAATCTAGTAATCACTGTTTTTGCTCCTCAAATCAGAGACGTTCCATGTTGTGTACATGGTGGCTAATCTGGAAATAAAGATTCATAGCAAATGTATAAGGAGCTCTGGAAGCCGTCAGGGCCTGGCGAATGAATGAAAGGCAGCAGGAAGAAGGAAGAGACGGTCGAGGGGAGGCTGGCGAGAGCCCCATGGCCCCTCTGAGCTTAGACAGCAGCCCATCCCGGGCTGCTGGGATGTGCCACATCACATATCCATTTACGCAGACAGAACAGGCCCCAGGGAGCGCTTTGCCCCAGACCAGCACATGGCCAGCTGCAGTCCGCCTGCAAAAACCTCCTTGCCACTGGGTTTTCACCCCAAGGTCAAGTTCTCTGGAGCCAGGGCTGACCCTTTCAGATCATAACTAGGGAAGGGGAGAGGGGAGGAGAGAAGAGGATCACACCAGGGGTAGGGATGACCACGCACAGACCCGAGTCCCTCTTCAAGGACATGGCAGGAAAGAGAGTGGAGGAGTAGTGCCTGGGAGCTCTGAAGCCATCCAGCTGGTTTGAGCTGTACTCAGTTAGCGCTGAGCTAACTCAGGCCCCTTGCCCTACACGGCAGGCCCCACCTGGACCAGTCTCTCTGTTCAGAGGCACAACCCCAGGGTTTGGTGAGGCAGCCAGTGTTACTGGTGAGGCCTGCTCATGTATGTTCCCTTGAGAAAAGGAATGAATCTGGCCTCACAGCCTTGCCCCAGCTTCCTGGAAACAGTGCCACCCTCTCATTTTCTCCCTCCCCTTTCACCTGCCCCCTCACCTAACGACCCGCCACATTGCTCACGGCCTCCTTCCTAAGGAGGCATCTTGGTCACTCCCTCATTTTTCCCTTCAGCCTGCCCAAATCCTGTGCATTCTTTAATGAGCAATTCAAATAATCTTTTCCTATAACACCTTCCGTAATCTCCCCATGCCCCGTGGCAAGATTACTCAGTCTCCATTAAGCCCCAGATCCTCAGTTTGTAACTCTGTAGAATGGGTCCCAGTGTGGCCCATGAAACAGATGTGTGGGGATCTGCCCCTCACCAGACATAAACACCTAGAGGACAGAGACCCTGCGTGGTCTCGTCTCCAGCACTTCTCATCCCCCACATCCAGCGTGCAGAGTGCCTGGGCATCCCTACAGCCTCCAGGCTCTGATCCCTGTACCATGGGGCCAGGTGGGCAGTAAAGGGAGGTGGTCATGGAAAATAACGCGAGGTCCAAGACTTCACTGATTTAACTTCCCCCTTCCAGAGGCTTCTCTGGCGCTTTCCTATTTGTTCTAAAAGTTATCAATTCCCAAAGAGTTCACATTCTCTCTCTATGCCAAGTCTGAGCATGTCATCTGCCGAGTCACACAATTTAACGGGTCCGATGTACGAGGTCTCATCATCCATTACCAGGAGCATTTAGAAGCGAGGTAATTAGAGGCTGCATTCCTGAAGCCCGAGGCTCCGAGGCTACAATCCTGGAGTTTATTATACTAATGATGATGGGGAGGTATCCCAGGGATTCCATTTCCAGACTGTTCAGATTGGCGTTAAAGAGCCCCAGAGGAACGGACTGGGGAAAACACTGCTCCCCTCAAGGTCAATTCCATCCAAGGAGGAAGCCCTGGGCTAAGCTGCCCCGCCTCCAGCCTTCTCCTACGGAACTGGGTATAAAGCTGCCCAAGGGCAGAGAGGGTTCCCTCCCTTTCTCCTGTCCCCAAACCCCATCCTATGCCACCTCGGACGGCACAGAGAAACCCACTCCCTTAGCTTGTCATGACGGATTCAGGCAGAATCATTGCTGTGGGATGAGCTGTATTCAGCAGAAGTCCTCCCTTGATCACATCACCAGCGCTAGAGAGCGATTACTGAGCTTTCCGGATCTCACTTTTAAAATTCAAATACCCTGTTGAGGAAAAAGCCATTTGATCACTAATAACAGTCTGCTACGTTAGTGTGAATTAGTGTAGCAGATTCTTTCCACCTCGCTGGAAAGGCTTCAGTTTTAGGAGAAGCATTTGATGCTGGCAGAGTATAGGAATCAACTAGAGAAAAGGGAAGAAAGAAACCACACAGCTTTGCTTCCAATTAATTAGTTAATCCATTAATTAGTTAACTAGTTAATCGATGAGTGAATTGTTGATTAAGTCAATGAATGGGCCATTGGTTAGGACAGGTCCCATTTTCCCACTCTACCTGTTCAGATACAAGGCCCTCTGGCCGCACCTCCACCCCACCCCAAAGTGTCAACAATCCCAGGGTCTTTCCCAGGCAGAGCACCATTGGGGGTGGGGAGGCCAGAGGTGAACAGGCTGTCCTGAGGTTTTCCAGGTTGTGAAGAAAGACCCCTCCCTCCCCTCAGACCACCTGCCTCAACCCTGCTCCTGCTTCAATGACTAGTTCTGAAGCACCGTCAGGCTTGGAAGATCTTTCAAAGACTGTATTTTCTCTCCCCTTCTGTATTAGTTTCCTAGGTCTGCTGTAACAAATCACCACAAACGTGGGTGGCTTAAAAGAACAGAAATTTATTCTCTCACGATGTCGGAGGCCATAAGTCCAAAAGCAGTGTGGGCAGCATCGCTTCCTTCTGGAGGCTCTGAAGGAGAAACTTCCCTGCCTCTCTCCTGGCAGGCAATGCTCAGCATTCCTTGGCTTACAGACACATCACTCCCATCTCTGTCCCCATCATCACATTGCCTCCCTCTCTGTGTCCTCGCCCTTTTCTGTCTCTTACAAGGACACTTTCACTGGAATTAGGGCCCACCCTCATCCAATATGTTCTCAATCCTTACTTTAGTTATATCTGCAAAGAACCTATTTCCAAATAAGGTCACATTCTGAGGTTCCAGGTGGATGTGAATTTGGGGATTCAACCCACTCCACCTTCCTAGAGCCAAACAGCAAGAGAAGAAGCTAGAACTTAGTGTGATCACAAGAGGAATAAACGATGAGGAAAGTTTGTGGAAATGAGAGGCTTGGGTAAGGTTCCTCCAACTGAAGCCTCCCAACTCTGCCCACCTCACCTCCCCCGCCCCACCTCCAGGCCTCTGATGATCAGAGTATGGACACCAAGGTGGGTGGGGTGGGTCATTCATCACATCAGGAAACTGAAAGTGAAGACCCCTGGGCGAGACCAAGCAAACACTAATCTTCAGAGCCGGTTTGGCCAACATCATTTTTAGCTTCCCCTACGATCGCCAAAGTATCTGACTGAGGTAGGCCCTGACCCTGAAATCCATTCCTAGTGTCTTCGTGAGCTATGTAGCAGCAGACAGCCCCCAAGATGGTGCTCTTATATAGACCTTTCCCACACCAAATAGACTGGACGTGTGTAACCAATAGGATATTGCAGAAATGAAGGAGTGTGACTTCTGAAGCTAAATCATAAAAGGCATTGTAACATGTACTTTGCTCTGTCTTGGTTCATTTGCTTTGGGGGAAGCCAGCTGCCATGTTGGAAGGGTACTCAAGTAACCCAGTGAAGAAGTCCACATGGATAGAAACTAAGGGCTCCTGCCAACGGCCAGCACTGACTTGCCAGCCACCTGAGCGAACCACCTTGGTGTTAAGATTCTCCAGATCTAGTCCAGTACTCAAAAGCCCCAGCCAACATCTTAACTGAAAACACATGAGAAAACCACCCAGCTAAGTCACTCCAAATTCCTAACTCCTAGTAACTGTGTGAGATAATAAATAGTTATTGCTGTTTTAAGCCACTAAGTTCTGGGGTATTTATTGTGCCTCAATAGGTAGCTAATACACATACTCAACCACATAATCATTCATTTGTTCATCATTCCGTAAATATTTCAGAGCAAACAAAATGACATAAATACTCTTGGGAAAGAAAAATTTCACATGATCCCTTTTCTCAAGGAGCTTGTAACACAGGAAGACAAGATTTCTAAACCCAACTCAAACAGCAACATATACCAAGGGCTTCTGAATTTAAGAGAAGGTAGAAGGAACTCTGTGGGTTCGTGGGGAATGCTTCTCAGTCAGGATTCTCAGCTGCCAAAATCAGAAAGCAACTCTAACTTCAATGGGAAAGAGATTTATTGGAAGGATAACTGAGAGCTCGTAGAGGTGATGGAAATACAAGAGAAGCAGCCAACAGGCAGAACAAGGAGGCCAGGCAGCGTAGGGGCAGCCAACCCACCCACAGGCACAGTCTGGTCTATGGCCCCAGGTACCTCTCCTATCACTGAATATGCATTGCCCCTGCTTATTAATTCCATTACCAGAGAGTTGGAAGCATCCAGTTGTCCAAGAATGCATCACCTGCCTGTGCCCAGATACCAGGGAGCAGGACGGGGCAAACCTGCCCCAGTTCAACTTCTAAAGCGGGTAGCAGGGACCTTTATACAATGTGGGAATTGCCCCCAAACAGGAAACGTTTCGGGATGTTGAGACACCATTGCAGAGAAGGAAGGGGTCATTGGGGGCAGAGGAAAAGCAGGACATAAGATGGCCAGGAGCTACAGCTCATTCCTCTGCTTCCTTGGTCTAAGCCTTAGCATACAGTGTCCTCATCAAAGAAATGGCATGAAGGTGTCTTCTCACTCCCTCTTTTTCATCTTTCTCACCATAGCTGTGAAGCCTTCTCTCTCCCCTGCTCCCACCCCAGTCCCATCCCATCTACCATTTGCTCTGCAGATCTAAGGATGGATGGCTTAGAATAGAATTCATTTCTGAAGGCAGAACTAATGAGGACTTCCTTGCTAGATAGGAATACCCCATCATGGTCTGCCAGGCACAAAGAAAAGGGACTTAGCTAGTCTCAGTAGGAACCAATGATGCAAACAAAATCATGGGGAGCAGCCCAGGTCCATCATTCTGCTTACCAAGGCTTCCAGGGGTGGTTGAATGTAGCAGCCAACCTGTACCTGCCGTGAAAGCAAGTGGGCAGATTGGGATTGAGCAATAAGACATCTGAACACCCACAAAACCAGCAAGGAAGCCAAGACTTTGCTTATCTGCTGAATAAACAACTCATTAAGCCCATTGCTATCCCCTGAAGAAGCCTGCCACATGCCCTCACCCCGTACCCAATGTTGTAGCTGCCGGAAGCCAAATAGGGAACTCAGTGGTCCTTGCATAGGACCCAGTCTTTGACCGCTCTAAAGCACCACCCCTTGCAGAGCTCAACCCACTTCCACCTCCACTCCCAGGCTGTAGAAAGGCATCCATTTTTAATGGCCCCAACACCCCAGAAACTCCTCTTTGATGATTTTAGCCTGATGACCCACCACACTTTCCATCTGAGCCACCACCTTCAGCAACTGATTAAATGTTGCCTTGAAGGTTTGTTGAGTCAACCCATTCAGTCACTTGGGGCCAATCACTACCAACCTGGATGCCCAGGAGTGCCCACTTCTCCCATCATGGCACCAGCCAATTTCATCCTCCCTTTTGGCTCAGGGATGACCTTGGCCAAGGTCAGAGAGCACTGAAAACCCCAGTGTCTTCCATCTTGCTTCAGGCCACAGCAAGCCCTCCACCTAGGCAAGTCTGAGCTCTACGAAGGCCCAAAGCACCATTTCTAAGATTCTCTCGGGAACTTTAAGCAAAAGCGCAAGGATCCACTGTCCCACAAGAGACAAGAAGTGTTATCTTCTCAGGGGACTGCAGCACCTCAGAAACATCTCACACCCCAGCTCCTCCCTCTTGGCCAGATGAGCCTTCACCTCTGCCAGGCCCCTTCCCTGACCTTCCTTCTCATTTGACTTCCCTCCACCTCTTTCTGGGTCCTCTGAAATCTGGCCTTACCATCATAGATAAGTGTTTTCCATTAAAATGGGGCTAAAGAATTAAACAGCAGGTAAACGGGTAAATGAAGGGGGCAGGAAAAGGAGTCTGTCGATGACAGCCCTCAGGAGGAAGAGAGGAAGGGAGGTCATTTGCTCTGACCTCACTGTCACTCCCCTTATTTATACAGCTGTCTTACTCTCCATCTTGGTCCTGCCATCATCTAGAGAGCCCTCCTGGATAGAAGGACAACCCTTGCACACTGCATCCTGATAGTCCTTGGCCCGTTCTATTCGATTGACTCTGACCCCTTCAAATCTGCACCCCGCCTTCCAAAACCTTCCATCTGAAAAGCCAATCACTTACTCTGAGAACATGAGCACAATCTGTTATCTTTCTTTTCCTCAGTTGACTTTTATTGTTTTCTCATCTCATGGATACTTTCTGTCTGTGACAAAATAAATGTCTCCCCATGTATCACCTCTCATCTGGCTTCACATTCTTCCCTTTCTAACAAACACCCCACAATCTATGCATGTAGTCACTTCCTCGCTGTTTTCCTCGAGAGTAAAACTCCCTTGATCCTGCAGCCAAGCTGCTGAGGGCGGCCAGTGGAAGCTACATGATCATTGAGACCATGGATTCCCAACCTCAACCCTGCCGCCATGCCCTTCCTCTCCTCTCCTCACCCACCTTTCTGGGTATCTTCTCTCACCTCAAAATCTTCCTCTACCACCTTCCTCCTCACTCCATCTCAGTCTTGCCTACTTCTGCACTAAAAATACTGAGAACCTAGGGCACATGCTCCCTCTGTCTCCTCCTCACAACTAACCTGTCTCTACCTTCGCCTGTCCTCTCCTCCTTCCTTCTGAGGCATCCCTTCTGTCCAAGGCAGATCCTCCATCCGGCTCTGGGTCCCACCCCTCATCATCCATCACCCCACCCACCCCCCGTCTTGAGTCTCTCCCTCTCTGCTGCCTCCTTTCCATCACGTTGTCTCTTAAATGGGCTCAAGTCTCTGCCATTTAAATACAAACACACTCCTCCAGAGAGTCTTTCTTTCCTACCCCCTCAAGTCAACCCTCTGGACTCCCAAATCACCAATATGATTCCTCCATCACAGCACTTAAACACTGAGGTATAAAAAATAATTTACCTTTCTGTCTTCTCTCACTCAATTGTAAGCTCCTTGAGGGCAGCAACACACCCAGATTTAATGTTACATGCTCCAACAGTTTCTGAAGTATGGCAGACACTGAATGAAAGCTTCTCAAACGAATGTTAAACGCAAGACCTATCACCTCAGGACGACTATAAACTCCTTAAGCTTGTGGCTGCATCTTGTGTTTTTCAGACGCACTATCCTACCCATCCTACTACAGAGTAATCACTAAGCATGTCAAAGCCGTGTAACACATTGAACTGAAATGGGAAATAACACGCTTTCCTAAAGTTTCATTATTCTGCTCTATTGATGATCCCAAGTCTGATCTTGAAATTCAGTTATTTTCCTATTCAGGTCCACATCCTACTCAGTGTTCCTTCTTTCCTTTCAACCCATGCATCAACTAAGCTGAAAATTAAACATGTTTTCAAAGCTGTGTGAATGTGCCTCAGGCTTCTTTGTCCCTGTGCCTTCCCTGGAGCTGTTGCCACTCTCCCCGGAACAGTCTCTACTCCCACCTTTGCACCTCTGGCCAAAGGTGAGTCATCATCTCAGTTATAATGGTGCCTCTGAGAAGGCTTGCCTGTCAGAGCTAGCTCCCTTCATCGTATCCCTTAACACTGGCTTCGTGCTCCGGCATGGCATCTCAGAACTTTGTGTCGTAGTCTGTTGTGTGAAATTCTAGAAGACAAGAGTGAGACGCCCCAGTGAGGCAGTCATAAATGAGTTGAACTGAAAGCAGAAGGCAAATGTTAAACCAGTCCATTCAAACGTGCCCTTACATCATCACTCCCTCAGACTCCCACTTGCTCAACCATCTCCAGCAGGTTTCTATCTCAGGGCAGACAAATTCCTCACCTCTCGAGCAGACAGAGACCCTCCCAGTAAAATTATAAAGGCTCTAAGAGGAGATATCAAAGAATAAGAGAGGACTTCCCTGGTGATGCAGTGGTTAAGAATCTGCCTGCCAATGCAGGGGACATGGGTTAGAGCCCTGGTCCAGGAAGATCCCACATGCTGCGGAGCAACTAAGCCTGTGCGCCACAACTACTGAGCCTGTGCTCTAGAGCCTGTGAGCCACAACTACCGAGCCCGTGAGCCACAACTACCGAGCCCACGTGCCACAACTACTGAGCCCACACGCCACAACTACTGAAGCCTGCGCACCTAGAGCCCATGCTCCAAAACAAAGAGAAGCCACCACAATGAGAAGCCCGCGGGCCACAATGAAGAGTAGGCCCCACTCGCCACAACTAGAGAAGTCTGCAAGCAGCAATGAAGACCCAACACAGCCAAAAAATAGATAAATAAATAAATGTATTTTTTAAAAAAAGAATAGGAGAAAGTGGGGTGCAGTATTTCTCAACTGTAATGTAAGTCCCTTGAGAGAAACAGCCATGCTCTTCCCCACTTTGGCTCTAAAGCATAGAGCACAGGGTAGAATGTCCCTTTATTACGGAACTTATCAAGCTGCACAGCTCAATGAATGTAATTATTGAGTAATAATAACACAATCTCTCCCTATGGAATTAGGAATTTATGATTTAATAGGACCTACATAAAAGACCCATGTGTCTTTTTTGCTGAAGTAATGGAATATGTGTGTATGTGTGTGTGTAAAGAGATTTATCTCAAGGAATTTGTTCATGCAATTACGGGAGCTGGCAAGACCAAAAAATCCATAGCACAGGCAAGTCTGAAATTTGTAGGTCAGGCCAGCAGGGTGGAAACTCAGCAGCAGTTGGTGCTGAGTCTAGAGGCAGAATCCCTTCTTCCCTGGGAAACCTCAGTTTTGGCTCAGAAAGTCTTTGACTGATTGGATGAGGCACACACACATTTTTAAGAGTAATTCCCTTTACTTAAAGTCAACTGATCCTAGATGTTGACCACATCTACAAAATACTTTTACAGCAACACCTAGATTAGGGTTCGACTAAATAACTGGGTACTGTAGCCCAGACAAGTTGACATGTAAAATTGACCATCACCCCATGGAAGGAGATGAGGTAATCGATGGAAACATCCGTAGGGATATAGGGAAACGTCACCAACCTTGCCCATCAGCAGTGAAGGGGTATGAGGTCCTACATCGTGGTGGTCTACACAGGGGTACCCACCTTTCCTAGAGTAGGGACTATAAAGTGTGATTTTAGCCTTTAGCTTCTCACTAGCCATTTTCACCTAGGATTCTTGTGGCTGGATTTAGAAAAGATTCTCCAGTTTGAAAGAGACAGGCAGGCCCTTACATTATACAGACAGAAGAATAGAGGCCTTAGTAAGGGAAAGATTCAGGTCATTGATAGAGCTTCTAAGTCTGTAGCTACGGGATTCATTCAGTAACATTTTATTAAGCATCTACTATGTGCCAGGTACTGCTCTGAGGTATATAGCCATGCACAAAACTGGCAAATTCCTTACCTTGTAGAGTTTATATTCTAGTGGGCCAAGTTTCACTAATCTCAATTTAACCACCATTTATCAAGCCCTACTATGTACTTGGAGAATGCAAAGAAGCATAAATCCCACACTTTCACTTGTGACAAGAAGCCTCCCGGGCTTGAAGTCCTCAGAAAGTCTGCCTAATTAAACATAATTCTCAAATTTCAGGTTGTGCATATTGTTTCAGTCGACAGGTACATGTCAAAGCACCAGACAGCAACAGACAAGCTCTTTCCCACAATTCTTAGGTCTTAGAATTCCAGACAATAGTTATGGCTACCAGGCTGTTTCTGCCCAGTCTCAGCCCCTTTCTATCCCTTCTTTAGTCCTTCACACATATGCAGAAAGCATGAGCAAAAACCTATGACCCCCTTAATCCATTCCACCGGGACTTCCCAAATCATCTATTCCAAGGCATCATGCCTTCCTTTGCGCGCTCTCTCTCTCTCTCTCTCTCTCACACACACACAAATACACACACACACACACACACACACACACACACACAAGAAATCTATACCCTTGAATTGGGAGATTGGGATTGACATATATACACTAATATGTATAAAATAGATAACTAATAAGAACTTGCTGTATAAAAAAATAAATAAAATAAAATTTAAATGGGAAAAAAAAGGAAATCTATATCCTGGAAGCAGGTAGAATGAGGAACCCAGATGCGGTCTTCAGCTTCAAGCACTGGCATGATGCTCAGTGGGTTGACTCCCCTCCAGGACGTCACACCTGTAGGGAGGACCTCGGGGGCTGGACCTCGCTCCTTTCTTCCTCACCTGGCTGAGCAGAGGGGCCTCAGCACCAGGACCCTGCCCTCTCTGGGGGGCTCCAACAGAACTTACAAACAAACAGGTAGACAAATCTGGGTTAAAGTCCCAGTTCTACGTGACCCTGGGCAGATTAAGGTCTTCAAGTGAGCTTTCTCATTTGTAAAGATAACCATGCCAGGGGGTGGGGGAGGAATAAATTAGGAGTTTGGGATTAGCAGATACAAACAACTATATATAAAATAGATAAACAACAAGGTTCTACTGTATAGCACAAGGAACTATATTCAATATCCTGTAATAAGCCTGTAATAAGCCATAACGAAAAGGAATATGAAAAAGAATATATTTTCCTGTACACCTTTGCTGTACACCTGAAACTAACACAATACTGTAAATCAACTATAGTTCAATAAAAAAAGTTTTTAAGAAAATATAAGTATGCCTTCCCAGGAATGACAGAGGACTGAACGTGACAGTGCAGTCCAGCACTCGGCCCAGGGCGAGGTACCACAGCAAAGACTCAGTAAGTGAAGCTGCTTCATCATCACCCTCAGCATCACCGTCAGAATGACTTAGCGCTTTGTCAGAGGGCTGTGAGACATCTGGGGGGATGGAGGGTGGGGTGTTGCCTTTGCTGGCTGTTTTTTTGTAAATAACCCTTGGACCCTCATGGTCCATGTAGAAGAGCTGTGATGAACTTGCTAATTCAGGAAAGTGATCTAATCCGACAGGGTGATGAGGAGCTCTTTACACCTGAGCGTGAGCCAGTCCAGCTCTCCAGGCTCCATGCACCTTCCCTGGGAGGGCTGGTGACCATCCAATGAGCTCACTAGGATGGTCACATACTCATTGATCCTCCTAATTCCATAAAGTTTTTCCCCGGATCATAAAACCTAAGAAAAGGCCAGGAAGAAAACACAACTGAAAAAAAAAAAAGACTGGGCTTCCCTGGTGGCGCAGTGGTTGAGAGTCCTCCTGCCGATGCAGCGGACACAGGTTCGTGCCCCAGTCTGGGAAGATCCCACATGCCGCGGAGCGGGGCTGGGCCCGTGAGCCATGGCCGCTGAGCCTGCGCGTCCGGAGCCTGTGCTCCGCAACAGGAGAGGCCACAGCGGTGAGAGGCCAGCGTACCGCAAAAAAAAAAAAAAAAAAAAAAAGACTGAGCGAAATAACCCCTTGTCCAGGATCATCATCAAACTGCAGGACCAGCTTCTAGGGCCCTACCCCTGAGAGGGCATCTCCAGTCTGCTTACAGGACTCCTAAAAAATTCCAAGCAGGTCACACACAAGCCAACCTCACCATGGAACCAGTGGAAATTCCCCAGCCCCATTCCTGCTCACTCTGGGTCACCCTTTATAACCAGGCAGCTCCTGTTTTCCAGGCAATGTGCTGTGACCCCAGAGAGCAGACACCTTGGGATTTATCCCATGGCCTCACAGTTCAGCACCAGGCCCCCTTGGACACTCTCCAGCCCCCAGCAGGTGAGGAGTGACCCTTGACATCTCCCTTGGCTGGGTCAGAGGGGACACTCCCGCCACAAGCCCACACTGTCCATTTCTTCCACATCTCAGCTCCCTCCCAGAGCACCCACGTCCTCTCACCCACTCATGGGATGTTGCCAGTTCCTCTGCCCATCCTCCTGTCATCGTGACCACGTGTTCTTATGGAAAAGAAAAGATGGGAAGAGACAGCCTAGACTTTCACTGAAAAAGACCCCAAAAGACTCCCAGACCTCACTCCTGGCTGTTCTTGTCAACGTTCACCCGACAGAACCAGATTGCTGCTGCTACTGCTGCTGCTGAAATTAATGGAATCTGGCAAGGAAACCTTTTGTTTTTCCAATCCTGGATTTTGCCAAGCAAACACAAGGATCATGTTGAGGAGTGGCTGCTGTTGAGGAGGACGGTGTTGTGGTATGGAAGCTCCCACCACACTGCCCTCAACCTATGAAGCACACACACACACACACACACACACACACACACTGAATCCTCTCCAGTTTGGAGATGCTGGCTAATTTTATTTTTAATGCAAATAAAACGTCAAACAGGAAACCTTTCAGGAGCACTGCCATGGACAAGAACCACGTGACAATTTCCCTTCTTCCCAATTACAGCAGCTCCAATCCGACATTTTGTGACTTGGAGATGCTGATTACACATTCAGTGGGACTGAGCCAGAGAACCTGGAGAAATGTCCTGTGGCTTTGCCCAAGGATTTGGTCTCCGTATTCCAACTCTGATCGACCTGGCCTGAGGTCTAGGGCCCAAAGCAGAGGCCCTAAATGGAGAGACGGACAGAGACAAACATGGGTAGCATCAAAAGTGCACATTTATTCAATACTATATGATATCACTTATCTGTGGAATCTAAAAAATACAGTAAAGTAGTGAATACAACAAAAAAGAAGCAGACTCACAGAGAGAGAGAACAAATAATGGTTACCAAGGGGGAGAGGGAAGGGAGGAGGGGCAGTATGGGGTAGGGGATTAAGAGGTACAAACTGTTAGGTATAAAATAAGCTACAGGATATGTTGTACAACATGGAGAATATAACCAATATTTTATAATAACTACAGATGGAGTGTAACCTTTAAAACGTGAATCACTATATTATATACCTATAACTTATGTAATATGGTACAACTACTATACTTTAATTTTTTTTAACTGCACATTTGTTTCCCAGGTGAAGAAAGACTCCTTTTTCCACACTCCCTGAATAGGTCAAAACTGCCACAATATCCTCCCCCCCTCTCTTTTCCACCTGGTTTCATCCCCCAAATAGAACTGAAAGAGAGATTAAGTTACAGCCCCGGCCTTGAAAGGCCGCATTTGTGTCTTTCGGGCAGGGTGGCCACAGTCTCCACCGCACTCTACCACGATCTGTCCCCGCCCCATTGCTTTGGAGCAGAACAAGAAGGTATCTGCAGAGCTGCCACTATGGAGGCTTTTGTTGAAACAGAAACTTTGTGTGGCCTAAAAGGAATCGAATTAAATAGGGATGTGAACTGAACACAGCATTTGTTTTCCATCAGTATCGCTTGAGAAGGAAGAGCCCAGGGAGGGGGGGATGGAGATTCTGGGCGCCATTTTTGGCACCAATTACTTCAAAACTGATTTCACCTTTAAATCCGCTATGATGATCTCAGTCCTTACTGATCGCTGCTTTCTCTCAGCTCCTGGGGTACTCGTTCTCTCAGCCACACGAGTGAACATGCCATTAAATATGGCTTCACACATTGCCTACTATGGCAGGTCACGTCATCCCAATGAGACAGGAAGAGCCTCCAAGAGGCAGCCATGTTTTTCATCTCTCTCGGATATCCCATTGGTCCTTACATAGCAGGAGCTCACTAAACATTTATTAAAAAACAATAAAAGGAGGGGGGGGAGGAGAGAGGGAGAGAGGAGGGAGAGGATAAAAGTATGTGTTGACCAGTGAAGTGAAAGCAATGGTAGTTCTGTACTCACTGAACAAGGCTAAGGGGGGTTAGTCCACACTATGGGGCCCCGCCCAGGTGCTCTTTGCCAGGCCGGTGCTCCCACGCCCCACAGCTGCTGTGAATATTGGCCCACAGCTGCCCCCTTCTTCAAAGAATTGGCTTCAGCAGAATAGCAGCCACCTGACCCCAGATGACAGCCCTTCCCCAGAGTCAGCCCACAGCCAATAACTGATGGACACAGGGGTACAAAGGCAACACCTTTGCCTCAAAGTGGGCCCAGCTCTGTGGTACACTTTATGCTCCAGAGCTCCCTGGGGATCAGGCTGAGGCCAGATTTCAGCTGGGACCACATCCTTGCTTTGCACTTTCTCAGTGGTACCCTGCTTCCTTCTTTCTTCTGAGGGTCCTCCCACCATAAGCCAAAGACACCCAAATCCTTGTCTCAAGCTCTGCTTTGCGGGAAGCCAAAATAAGACAGAGAAGTCCAGTCGGGAGACAATAAAGGGACCTCTCACTTCCAGGTTCGCTTTCTCTTGAGATGAAGAGCAAGCTGCCCCCTACATGGGCTGTTACCAAATTAAGTCATTTTGTGTGTGATGGTATGTGTCTGGATGACATAACAGTGCCTTTTTTCCCAGATTAGTGTGTATTTATCCATAAAAATAAACTAGCCTCTCCATCTTGACTGACATATTTGGTGGAAGAAACTATTAAAACACGAAGGAGATGGAGAAACCGGGAGAAACCTTAAACAGGTTTTCAAGACATGAGGACCTGCACCTATTTTATCCAGTTGCAACCAGGAAACAGATGGCACACTTGAATTAGGATAATTTGAAGATGGTCTAATATAGGAACTATTTCAAAAGTGTGGGCAAGGTACAAGGAAATCACAAGGGGTGATACCCAGGGCTAGTAACAGAGGGGTCTGAAGAGACAGGGGAAAGTGGTTACAAAAGGAAAGAAGAGTCATAGATACAGACAGCTCAGGGGCACCACTCAGGGAGAGAGCCAGTGGGGAAAATGCCCAGACCTCACCCTCTGCACTCACTTTGCCTCCTACCAGGACCCCCAGGGAGAAGCCAGAAGACAAGGGAGTCATTAAGGAGGCCTAAAGTCCAGCCTCTCCCAGCAGAGAGCAAAGTTGGAAAAGGTGACAGTGGAGCTGGAGGAACAAATGACATCCAGCATTTCTTTAAAAATCATATTTTTAATTTTTAAAAATATGTTTATTAGGGCTTCCCTGGTGGCGCAGTGGTTGAGAGTCCGCCTGCCGATGCAGGGGATACGGGTTCATGCCCCGGTCCGGGAAGATCCCACATGCCGCGGAGCGGCTGGGCCTGTGAGCCATGGCCGCTGAGCCTGTGCGTCCCGCAACGGGAGAGGTCACAACAGTGAGAGGCCCGTGTACCACAAAAAAAAAAAAAAAAAAAAAAAATATGTTTATTTAATTGCTCCATAACCTGTTCTCAAGGCAGAATGATCCCAAGCCCATTCTATTCTTTTCTTTTTTTTAATTTGTTTTTAATTTTTTATTTTATACTATTTTTAAAGTTTACACTCCAGTTACAGTTATTATAAAATATTGGCTATATTTCCCATGTTGTACAATACATCCCTGTAGCTTGCCTTACACCCAATACTTTGTACCTCTAACTCCACCACCTCTCTATTGCCCCTCCCCACTCCCCACTGGTAACTACTAGTTTGTTCTCTAGATCGGTGAGTCTGCTCCTAGTTTCCTGTATTTTTTTAGACTTCACATATAAGTGATATCATATGGTACTTGTCTTGCTCTTTCTGACTTACTTCACTTAGTATGATAATCTCTAAGTCCATCCATGTTGCTTCAAATGGCATTATTTCGTTCTTTTTTATGGCCGAGTAATACTGCATTGTGTGTATATAGATATATATATATACACACATACTCCACATCTTCTTTATCCATTCATCTGTTGATGAACTCCTAGATTGTTTCCATATCTTGGCAATTGTAAATAATGCTGCTATGAACATTGCATGCTCCTGGGTATATATCCAAAAAAAACCAAAAACACTAGTTCAAAAAGATATACGCACCCCATTCTATTCTATACTAACGTGTCAATTTTCAACTCTTCAGACTGTTACAGATCTCCCTATGAGTTTATAGGGAAGAAATCATTTAATAAATCCATTCTCATGCATCCTCTTGTTCATTCAGTATCAGGTGTATTTGCCACATACCATGGTAGGAGCTGGGGATACAAAGATGAACAAGACAGATAAGTCTCTTAACTCATGGAGTTTATGGTTTTTCTCCTCCTGTCCAACCTGGGAATCTCACTGCCTGAGAAAAATTAGATTCTCAGTGCTCATTATTTCTTCATATCCTTTTAAGACCTTTGGTGTCCTCAGTATTCCAGATGGGATGTTGAAATCTTTGTGTAATGGTAAGTCAAGAATTGGGAACACAGCCTAATGGGAAGCCGGTTTCTTATGGAGGTCAAGGAGAGGTAGTGAGCTCTCTCCTGGAGACTTGGAGACACCAACAGATTGCAGGTGGGGCTGGGTTCTGCTGAGCAGCCAATGTCAGGGTGAGCACCCTTGACCAACAGAGTTGGAGGTGTCTGGGACATTTGGGTTAACCTGTGTACTTGTCTCCCTCCCCTATTAGACTATTCACACCTTGAGGCTGCCTGGCCCTGTACTTGTTAAAAGAATAAATGAGTGGCTCGGGGCCGGGTCCTGTCATGAGATCCAAAGTACAGAGTCACCTCTGTGACCCAGCTCCTAGTTCCTTGGGAGGCATTCAATAAACACTTATTCATTTATACTAAACTGTATTTTGTGAAAATCCATTCAGGAGACAAAACATATACAGAGTTCTGGAACAAAGGTAAGAGCCCTGCCATACAAGTATTGATAGCAGCTCTAAAGCAAAGCTGAGGGTCCAACAAAGGAGGTGGCCTAACTGTCTGTGCTTAATCTAGAGATAGTTCTGAGGACAAAAGGAGACATTTTATTCATTAGTGATTTAAGAGTGTGAGGGAACAGACGGTGTCTCCTCCTACATTTCCCTGAAAATCCACATTGCAAGTGAACATAGCACATGCCACTGATCAGAGGGTCCACCATTGTGCCCGAGACACAGAACAACACAGCTCCTAAGGTATTCTGAAAACATCTGGGTGTCAGTGGAAAGAGCACTGGTCTTTATGGCAGACAGACCTGGCTTTTCATTCTGGCTCTGTCACTTGCTGGTATTTGATCTTAAGCAAACCACTTCACCCCTCTGCACCTCAGTCTTCAGATTTGAAAAGATGGGTCTGACGCTTTCATTGAAGGCTATTGAGTTTGCAAAATTATCCATGTGGATGGACCCAGCACAGAGCCGTCTCTGTAGCAGGTACTCAACAAATGGAGCTACATTCAGCAGAAAGAAACCAAAAAAGGTAGCCAAGAAGGAAGAAAAAACATTCTCATAGTTCCAAGACTCTAAGCATGGCCCCTGCCCACCCCTATCTCAGGCAGTCTTTTAAGTTCTCATTTTAATTTGTTCATTAAAATAAGAACAAAAGGTAGGAAACATAGATGTTTCCAACAATATAATAAACGTAGACAATGTAGAAACAATATAGAATAGGGAATTTGGTGTCAGAACATCTGGTTTCCAGTCCCATGTTGCTACTAATTTGTGTGACCTTGGACAAGTCACTTAACTTCTCTGGGCTTCAGTTTTCTTGTCTCTGAAAGGAGCAGAGAGGGGGCTGTCGGGCAGGAAAGAGAAGTAAGGGAATGGATTAAGCTAGATGATTCATACATCTCCCAGACTGAAAGTTGTATGTTGCTATAGTATGAATGAATAAATATCTGGGCAAACATTCATTCTTTCTTGTGAATTAATCAAAAAAATTAATCACTACAAATTGATTTCAAGCACAAGAGAAAGGTTTCAATGAGTTTTCATTTCACTACCACCTGTTCTCTTATGGTCCAGCCTAATAAATGCGGTTCCATGGCTCCTGAGTTCCTTTGGTAGTTCTTCGACCCACCCTCCCTTCCTTCTTGGAATCTACCTTCATTTCACCTGGGCAGCAACTTCTGAAGAGGAATGAGGAGAAAAGATTTTTTTAATCCCATGAGAGATCCAACAGAGGGTCCCGGTTATACATCCCCTCCCCACCTCTTTTTTTCTATGAATAAATCCAGCTGATCCCCCAAGTTTTCAGAGCCTAGCCCTCCTCTGCCATGCCTGTAATTGGAAGAACACAATGCACATGCCTGAAGTAGAATCTCTTTGCTAAAAATACCCTGCATTCCTGAGTGACTACAAAAGCTGTCTCCTCAAGCTCATGGACAGCCAAGCTAAAAACAGTAACCAGCAGCTTCAAATGGCACCGGCAACAAAGGTAGAGGGACCTGAAAACAGCATGCCACCCTAAGCCATCTGCCATCTCGGTCCACCCTGGGTCCCCTCTTCCCAACAGTGATGGGGATCTACGTGCCATTCATAGCTGGGCTTCTATGGCAATGGGTAGGTGAGGGTTGGCCGCCTCATGTACCCACTGGCCCTCACGAAGTAGGCTCAACTCTACTTCGTCCTGCTGGCACACGCTCACAAGTTACCTCCTCCAGAAAGCCAGCCCAGCCCTCACCCTCACCATGACTGAGATGTCTACCAGATGTCTACCACGCTGTCTACCAGGACCAACAGCTTTACCACCGGAAATAACCCAGTGCCTTGGGTGTTGTAGGTACTCGGTCATGTTTCTTGAAGGGATGAAGGACCAAGTGGAAGCTTTCCATTCATAGTGCCTCTATAATTTTGTGGCTAAACAGTTCTGTTAACTCAGATCTATCTGTTTTGTCTGTGACGTGGGATTAGAGTCTCTTTGAGGGCAGGCACTTGTCTTTTCTTTAATATAATAGCCCTTAAGGGCCCAATATTGTTTGTTGAGATTTTCAAGCATTGATTCATGATCCATCCTATGGACTTCTGATATATGTTTATTCAATATAGAAGCAAAATATTATAGGGTTCACTTAATTAACTCTAAGACTAATTTCTGAAAGAATTAAGGTGGCTTACATACATAGATACATTGAGAAAAACGAGTGAGGAAATTAGGGTGAAGAAAATAAAAGAGAAAAATTAGCATGAAGCCAAGGGTGGATTACAAATAAAATGGTGCCCTAATAGGACTGCAAATTGGTTCTGAATTGCCAAGGAAAAAAAAGAAAACATGAACAATTACCCAAATTTCAAAGTCCAACAGCCCAATAAATAAATAAAAAGTCCTTTGAATCCAGTGTCACAAACAGACATCTTGGGCCACAACCCAGCTGAGGAGGAAGTTGAGTGGTTCAGCAAACTCATTCCCACAAATGAAAACACAGGTACATGTCCTCACCAGCACATGACAGGTGGTACCATATTTCTGTTTAAAGCACAGTGGGTCCCTGCAAAAACTCTCCAGTCACCCACTGACCAGAAAAGTGAGTCAGAAATAAAAGTCAGAAGCGCTTGTCGGGTTTTGCCGCTGTGTTCCAACCAAATGTCCCCTCTGTCCTAGCGCAGCCCATGTTCTTTTTTCCCTGTGGCTTTGAGCAGATTCTCTCCAGCAGGAAAAACAGAAGAACGTCTGTTGCGAAAGCAGCTGAACTGGTATGAAATTGTTCCCAAAGCATGTCTTCGCATCGGGTCCTCTCCTTCCCCTGGCCCTGCCCATTTCACTTCTCATTACTTATTAGTAGGGCCCTGCCCAGCTCCAGCTCCAGCTGGGCCCTGCCCAGCTCCAGCTCTTTGAAGCTTGAGTCCATTTGGTTCTTTTTTTTTTTTTTTTAAACATCTTTATTGGAGTATAATTGCTTTACAATGGTGTGGTAGTTTCTGTTGTATAACAAAGTGAATCAGCTATACATATACATATATCCCCATATCCCCTCTCTCTTCCATCTCCCTCCCACCCTCATTATCCCACCGCTCTAGGTGGACACAAAGCACCGAGCTGATCTCCCTGTGCTATGCGCTGCTTCCCACTAGCCAGCTATTTTACATTTGGTAGTGTATATATGTCCATGCCACTCTCTCACTTCATTCCAGCTTACCATTCCCCCTCCCCATGTCCTCAAGTCCATTCTCTACATCTATGTCTTTATTCCTGTCCTGTCCTTAGGTTCTTCAGAACCTTTTTTATTTTTTTAGATTCCATATATATGTGTTAGCACACCGTATTTGTTTTCCTCTTTCTGACTTACTTCACTCTGTATGACAGAATCTAGGTCCATCCACCACACTACAAATAACTCAATTTCGTTTCTTTTTATGGCTGAGTAATATTCCATTGTATATTTGTGCCCATCTTTATCCATTCTTCTGTTGATGGACACTTAGGTTGCTTCCATGTCCTGGCGATTGTAAATACAGCTGCAATGAACATTGTGGTACATGACTCTTTTTGAATTATGGTTTTCTCAGGGTATATGCCCAGTAGTGGGATCGCTAGGTCGTATGGTAGTTCTATGTTTAGATTTTTAAGGAACCTCCAGACTGTTCTCCATAGTGGCTGTATCAATTTACATTCCCACCAACAGTGCAAGAGTGTTCCCTTTTCTCCACACCCTCTCCAGCATTTATTGTTTGTTGATTTTTTGACGATGGCCATTCTGACCAGTGTGAGGTGATACCTCATTAGAGTTTTGATTTACATTTCTCTAATGATTAGTGATGTTGAGCAGCCTTTCATGCGTTTGTTGGCAGTCTGTATATCTTCTTTGGAAAAATGTCTATTTAGGTCTTCTGCCCATTTTGGATCAGGTTGTTTTTTTTTATAATATTGAGCTGCATGAGCTGCTTGTAAATTTTGGAGATTAATCCTTTGTCCGCTGATTCCTTTGCAAATATTTTCTCCCATTCTGAGGGTTGTCTTTTGGTCTTGTTTATGGTTTCCTTTGCTGTGCAAAAGCTTTGAAGTTTCATTAGGTCCCACTTGTTTATTTTTGTTTTTATTTCCATTTCTCTAGGAGGTGGGTCAAAAAGGATCTTGCTGTGATTTATGTCATAGAATGTTCTGCCTATGTTTTCCCCTAAGAGTTTGATAGCATCTGGCCTTACATTTAAGTCTCTAATCCATTTTGAGTTTATTTTTGTGCATAGTGTTAGGAAGTGTTCAAATTTCATTCTTTTACATGTAGCTGTCTAGTTTTCCCAGCACCACTTATTGAAGAGGCTGTTTTTTCTCCATTATATATTCTTGCCTCCATTGTCAAAGATAAGGTGACCATATGTGTGTGAGTTTATCTCTGGGCTTTCTATCCTGTTCCATTGATCTATATTTCTGTTTTTGTGCCAGTACCATACTGTCTTGATTATCGTAGCTTTGTAGTATAGTCTGAAGTCTGGGAGCCTGATTCCTCCAGCTCCATTTTTCCTTCTCAAGATTGCTTTGGCTATTCAGGGTTTTTTGTGTTTCCATACAAACTGTAAAATTTTTGGTTCTTGTTCTGTGAAAATGCCATTGGTAGTTTGATAAGGATTGCATAGAATCTGTAGATTGCTTTGGGTAGTATAGTCATTTTCACAATATTGATTCTTCCAATACAAGAACATGGTATATCTCTCCATCTGTTTGTATCATATTTCATTTCTTTCATCAATGTCTTATAGTTTTCTGCATACAGGTCTTTTGTCTCCTTAGGTAGGTTTATTCCTAGGTATTTTGTTCTTTTTTTGTAGTGGTAAATGGGAGTGTTTCCTTAATTTCTCTTTCAGATTTTTCATCATTAGTATATAGGAATGTGAGAGATTTCTGTGCATTAATTTTGTATCCTGTTACTCTACCAAATTCATTGATTAGCTCTAGTAGTTTTCTGGTAGCATCTTTAGGATTCTCTATGTATAGTATCATGCCATCTGCAAACACTGACAGTTTTACTTCTTTTCCAATTTGGATTCCTTTTATTTCTTTTTCTTCTCTGATTGTTGTGGTTAAAACTTCCAAAACTATTTTGAATAACAGGGGTGAGAGGGGACCACCTTGTCTTGTTCCTGATCTTAGTGGAAATGGTTTCAGTTTTTCACCATTGAGAACAGTATTGGCTGTTGGTTTGTCATATATGGCCTTTATTATGTTGAGGTAAGTTCCCTCTATACCTACTTTCTGGAGGGTTTTTATCATAAATCGGTGTTAAATTTTGTTGAAAGCTTTTTCTGCATCTTTTGAGATGATCATATGGTTTTTCTTCTTCAATTTGTTAATATGGTTTATCACATTGATTGATTAGCGTATACTGAGGAATTCTTGCATTCCTGGGATAAACCCCACTTGATCATGATATATGATCCTTTTAATGTGTTGTTGGATTCTGTTTGCTAGTATTTTGTTGAGGATTTTTGCATCTATGTTCATCAGTGATATTGGCCTGTAGCTTTCTTTCTCTGTGACATCTTTGTCTGGTTTTAGTATCAGGGTGATGGTGGCCTCATAGAATGAGGCTGGGAGTGTTCCTCCCTCTGCTATATTTTGGAAGAGTTTGAGAAGGATAGGTGTTAGCTCTTCTCTAAAAGTTTGATAGAATTCGCCTGAGAATCCATCTAATCCTGGGCTTTTGTTTGTTGGAAGATTTTTAATCACAGTTTCAATTTCAGTGCTTGTGATTGGTCTGTTTATATTTCCTATTTCTTCCTTGTTCAGTCTCAGAAGGTTGTGCTTTTCTAGGAATTTGTCCATTTCTTCCAGGTTGTCCATTTTATTGGCATAGAGTTGCTTGTAGTAATCTCTCATGTTCCTTGGTATTTCTGCAGTGTCAGTTGTTACTTCTTTTTCATTTCTAATTCTATTGATTTTAGTCTTCTCCCTTTCCTTCTTAATAAGTCTGGCTAATGGTTTATCAATTTTGTTTATCTTCTTAAAGAACCAGCTTTTAGTTTTATGATCTTAGCTATCATTTCCTTCATTTCTTTTTCATTTATTTCTGATCTGAAATTTATGATTTCTTTCCTTCTGCTAACTTTGGGGTATTTTTGTTCTTCTTTCTCTACTTGCTTTAGGTGTAATGTTTGGTTGTTTGAGATGTTTCTTGTTCTTGAGGTAGGATTGTATTGCTATAAACTTCCCTCTTAGAACTGCTTTTGCTGCATCCCATATGTTTTGAGTTGTCATGTTTTCATTGTCATTTGTTTCTAGGTATTTTTTTGATTTCCTCTTTGATTTCTTCAGTGATCTCTTGGTTATTTAGTAATGTATTGTTTAGCCTCCATGTAGTTGTATTTTTTATAGTTTTTTTTCTTGTAATTGATATCTAGTCTCACAGCATGGTGGTTGGAAAAGATACTTGATATGATTTCAATTTTCTTAACTTTATCAAGGCTTGACTTGTGACCCAAGATATGATCTATCCTGGAGAATGTTTCATGAGCACTTGAGAAGTGTATTCTGTTGTTTTTGGATGGAATATCCTATAAATATTAGTTATGTCCGTCTTGTTTCAGGTGTCATTTAAAGCTTGTGTTTCCTTATTTATTTTCATTTTGGATGATCTGTCCATTGGTGAAAGTGGGTTGTTAAAGTTCCCTACTATGATTGTGTTACTGTCGATTTCCCCTTTTATGGCTGTTAGCATTTGCCTTATGTATTGATGTGCTACTATGTTGGGTGCATACATATTTACAATTGTTATAACTTCTTCTTGGATTGATCCCTTGATCATTATGTAGTGTCCCTTCTTAGTCTCTTGTAATTGTCTTTATATTAAAGTCTATTTTGTCTGATACGAGAATTGCTACTCCAGCTTTCTTTTGATTTCCATTTGCATGGAATATCTATTTCCATCCCCTTATTTTTGGTCTGTATGTGTCCCTAGGTCTGAAGTGGGTCTCTTGTAGACAGCATATATACGGGTCTTGTTTCTGTATCCATTCAGCCAGTCTATGTCTTTTGGTTGGAGCATTTAATCCATTTACATTTAAGGTAGTTATCGATATGTATGTTCCTATTACCATTTTCTTAACTGTTTGGGGTTTATTATTGTAGGTATTTTCCTTCTCTTATGTTTCCTGCCTAGAGAAGTTCCTTTAGCATTTGTTATAAAGCTGGTTTGGTGGTGGTGAATTCTCATAGCTTTTGCTTGTCTGTAAAGGTTTTAATTTCTCCATCGAATCTGAATGAGATCCTTGCTGGGTAGAGTAATCTTGGTTGTAGGTTTTTCCCTTTCGTCACTTTAAATATGCCCTGCCACTCCCTTCTGGCTTGCAGAGTTTCTGCTGAAAGATCATCTGTTAACCTTATGGGGATTCCCTTGTATGTTATTTGTTGCTTTTCCCTTTCTGCTCTTAATATATTTTCTTTGTGTTTAATTTTTGATAGTTTGATTAATATGTGTCTTGGCATGTTTCTCCTTGGATTTATCCTGTATGGTACTCTCTGCACTTCCTGGACTTGATTGACTATTTCCTTTCCCATATTAGGGAAGTTTTCAACTATAATCTCTTCAAATATTTTCCCTGTCCCTTTTTGTTTCTCTTCTTCTTCTGGGATCCCTATAATTCGAATGTTGGTGTGTTTAATATTGTCCCAGAGGTCTCTGAGACTGTCCTCAATTCTTTTCATTCTTTTTTCTTTATTCTGCTCTGTGGTAGTTATTTCCACTGTTTTATTTTCCAGGTCACTTATCCATTTTCTGCCTCAGTTATTCTGCTACTGATTCCTTCTAGAGAATTTTTATTTCATTTATTGTTTTGTTCATCATTGTTTGTTTGCTCTTTAGTTCTTCTAGGTCCTTGTTAAATGTTTCTTGTATTTTGTCCTGTTCTATTTCCAAGATTTTGGATCATCTTTACTATCATTACTCTGAATTCTTTTTCAGGTACACTGCCTATTTCCTCTTCATTTGTTTGGTCTGGTGGGTTTTTACCCTGCTCCTTCATCTGCTGCATATTTCTCTGTCTTCTAATTTTGCTTAACTTACTGTGTTTGGGGTCTCTCTTTTGCAGGCCACAGGTTCGTAGTTCCCATTGTCTTTCGTGTCTGCCCCCAGTGGTAAGTTTGGTTCAGTGGGTTGTGTAGGCTTCTGGTGGAGGGGACTGGTGCCTGTGTTCTGCTGGATAGGGCTGGATCTTGTCTTTCTGTTGGGCAGGACTGTGTCTGGTTGTGTGTTTTGGGGTGTCTGTGAACTTATGATTTTAGGTAGCCTCTCTGCTAATGGGGTTGTTTTCCTGTCTTGCTAGTTGTTTGGCATAGGGTGTCCAGTACTGTAGCTTTCTGGTCATTGAGTGGAGCTGGGTCTTAGTGTTGAGGTGGAGGTCTCTGGGAGACCTTTTATTGTTTGATATTACATGGAGCTGAGAGGTCTCTGGTGGACGAATGTCCAGAACTCAGCTCTCCCACCTCAGAGCCTCAGGCCTGACACCCCACCAGAGCACCAAGATCCTGTCAGGCACATGGCTCAGAAGAAAATGGAGAAGGAAGAAGAGAGAGAAAGAAAGAAAGGAAGGAAGGAAAGAAGGAAGGAAGGAAGGAAGGAAGGAAGGAAGAAAGGAAAGAAGAAAGGAAGGACAGAGGGAAGGCAGAAAGAAAGAAAGAGAAAGAAATAGAGGAAGAAAGAAAAGAGTTATTAAAATAAAAAAATACATATTAAAAATAAAAAAGTAATTAAAAAAGAAAGAGAGAAGAGAAGCAACCAAACCAAAAAAACAAATCCATCAATGATAAGAAGTGCTGAAAACTATAAAAAAAAAAATGGACAGAGAGAACCCTAAGACAAATGGTAAAAGAAAAGCATACAGACGAAGTCACACAAAGAAGCATACTCATACACACTCACAAAAAGAGAAAAAGGAAAAATAGGAAAAGGAAGAGAGCAACCAAATCAATAAACAAACGTACCAATGATAATAGGCTCTAAATACTAAACTAAGATAAACATAAAACCAGAAACAAATTAGACGCAGAAAGCAAACCCCAAGTCTACAGTTGCTCCCACAGTCCACAGCCTCAATTTGGGATGATTTGTTCAGGTATTCCACAGATGCAGGGTACATCAAGTTGATTGTGGAGATTTAATCTGCTGCTCCTGAGGCTGCTGGGAGAGATTTTCCTTCCTCTTCTTTGTTCGCACAGCTCCTGGGGTTCAGCTTTGGAATTGGCCCCACCTCTGCATGTAGATCACCTGAGGGCATCTGTTCCTTACCCAGACAGGAGGGCGTTAAAGTAGTGGCTGATTCAGGGGCTCTGGCTCACTCAGGCCAGGAGGAGGGAGGGGTACAGAACGTGGGGCGAGCCTGTGGCAGCAGAGGCCAACATGATATTGCAACAGCCTGAGGCACACCATGTGTTCTCCCCGGGAAGTTGTCCCTGGATCACGGGACCCTGGAAGTGGTGGCCTGCCCAGGCTCCCGGGAGGGGAGGTGTGGACAGTGCCCTGTGCTCGCACACAGGCTTCTTGGTGGCTGCAGCAGTGGCCTTAGTATCTCATGCCCATCTCTGGTGTCCGTGTTGATAGCTGCGGCTCATGCCCGTCTCTGGAGCTCGTTTAGGTGGTGCTCTGAATCCCTTCTCCTCGCACACCCAGAAACAATGATCTCTTGCCTCTCTGGCAGGTCCAGACTTTTTCCCAGACTCCCTCCGGCTAGCTGTGGTGCACTAGCCCCCTTCAGGCTGTGTTCATGCAGCCAACCCCAGTCCTCTCCCTGGGATCTGACCTCCAAAGCTCGAGCCTCTGCTTCCAACCCCCGCCCACCCCGGTGGGTGAGCAGACAAGCCTCTCGGGCTGGTGAGTGCTGGTCGGCACCGATTCTCTGTGTGGGAATCTCTCCACTTTGCCCTCCGCACCCCTGTTGCTGCGCTCTCCTCCGTGGCTCCGAAGCTTTCCCCCACCACACCCCTGCCCCGTCTCCACCAGTGAAGGGCCCTCCTAGTGTGTGGAAACTTTTCCCCCTTCACAGCTCCCTCCCAGAGGTGCAGGTCCCGTCCCTATTCTTTTGTCTCTGTTTTTTCTTTTTTTCTTTTGCCCTACCCAGGTACGTGGCGGGTGTCTTGCCTTTTGGGAGGTCTGAGGTCTCCTGCCAGCGTTCAGTAGGTGTTCTGTAGGAGTTGTTCCACGTGTAGATGTATTTCTGATGTATTTGTGGGGAGGAAGGTGATCTCTACATCCTACTCCTCTGCCATCTTGAAGGTCCCCCCATTTGGTTCTTAAACGCCTTTCTGCCTTCTTCTCTACCTTTCTGCCTTGACCTCCAGAATTTCAGGTCATCTGCTGGCCTACCTGGATTGTGACTGCCCCTAACTCGTGTGTGTGTGTGTGTGTGTGTGTGTGTGTTCCCGACTCCTGAGCTGGCCTCAGCACCCCTGACACCTCAGATTCCCTGCCTCTCCAGCAGCACTTTTGGTGCTGACAGACCATCCTTCTCAGTGGAATGGGGGTCAGTTGGAAGCAATACTTTGTTCTACAGGCTGAAAAGCAGTGCCAAAAACTTTAACTGAGAAGGAGCAATTTCTTTAATTCTAGAACCCCTGGGGATTGAAGGGTGCATATATGAGACCTTTGAAGGTTTGAAGAGAGAAGCATTTTTTAAAAAGAAGAAGATTAAGGGGAGTAGCACATTTTCACAAAAATGTGAAAAGGGGAAAAAAGGAGGAGAAAGAGTAGGGGTATATCCTTCTGCCAAATGCTAACTGATGTCAGAGTTAGATCATCAGAGTGATGGGCTGCCCAGGGGCCCACACACAGCAGAATATTCCATGGCTGGGGGGAGGTTGAGCGGGGGAGGGGGACTGCGGCACCACGGCAATTCTCCACCATTTCACAGCACCAGCATCTTTACCTGATATACTGAACACTGTGAGCACCCCTTTCCGAAAAGATGAAGACAGATTTTACATTGATTTGCTTTAAAGGATTTGGGTTTTGAGAATTTTGAAAGAACTTTGTGGAAGTCTCTAGGGTTTCTGGAGACTCTGGCCAATGGCATGAACAGGCCTGTTGTCCAGGCTGAGGTGGAACCATTGCCCAAGTCTACCATGGTGCAGATGCCCTCCTCAATCTCGGCACGTAAATGCTCGTAACTGAGTGTCCCCACCCCTACCGTCAGCTGAGGCCTTGAGGGGAGGTCTCCGTCTTACTCATCTTGCTTCCCAGTGACGAGCACAGTGCCAAGCCCAGGTGCTCCATAAACACGTACGGAACAAGCCCAGGGATCCCCCTATGACAGCACCTTCCTGATGCTACTGCCCAGAGTGGAGAACGAGCAGACAGGACAAGGCCTGGGGAGCAGCAGTCTTCTGGAACTCTCCAGACAACAGGCCCCTCCACAAAGAAGAAGGTGGTGACCCTAAAGCTTCTCAAAGCTGCCCCATGACACCAAAGCCAGGAAGGGCCCGGAGAGAAAACAATCCACAAATGCCCTCCTGTCCAGCCTTGGCCCAGAGGCGTGCCATCAGTCAGAGTACTCGAGGTGGGCCCCAGCATGGGCCACACCCTGTGCTGGGCATGGAGAAAAAGATTTCCGTTCTCGGGACGCTGGGTAATGAAGAAAGAGGACAAAAGCAATCATAATGGCTAACATCTATTGAGCCCTCACCAACCCCAGGCACTGTGCCAATATTTTACTTGTGTTGTCTCATTTAACCCTCACAACGTCACTAAAAGGTAGATGGCATCTCCATTTTAGCTCCATTTATCTTTCTATGGTCGTGAAGCCTCCTATGTTAGTGGTGGAACCAAGATTCAAAACCGCCCTTCTCAGACCACAGAGCCCAAGGTCTAAGCCACCAACTCACCATATGTCTTTCTCGGGGCTCTTCCTGTCTCACCCCTGAGTCTGACTCTCTAGCTTCCTTCTTTGAGCTTTTACTGTTGCCATTTGCCTACTCTGAGGGATCTACCTTCCCTCCATCAAAGCCTTTCTCATCGGGAACGCCAGCCCTGACTCAACTCTGATCCTTCCTTTGATGGAATACCCTCAGATGTAAATGGTTTCTTTGCACTGCCTTGCGCTGCTTTATAACTACTCTTAAATGCTTTGCTATTGGTGGTTGTTCCAACTTACCACGTGTGCTCCTGGAGCCCCACCTACAATCCTGGTCTGCAAGCTCCCTGTGGACCAGTATCTTCTCAGTGGTCTGCTGGATCCAGCTCATGCTGGTGCCAATTGTTAAATCTTTAGGAAGATTGCAAGCCAGTTGTTAAACCATTGGCAGCTTAGAAACAACCATGAGGAGAGAGTGCGTACGCTACAGAAATCGGCAAAGGCTACAAATCAGGGATTCTCCCCACCCCAAGGAAGCTGGCTGTTAAACATTCAGCAGCACATGGCGGCTGTGAACTTTTGCTCGCCACCTTGCCCCCCAGCCCAGGTTTTTGCACCATAAAATGTATTCATCCTCATATGAGTGTCAGCATGTGATGGAAGCATAAAGACATGGGGTATCACCAGAAGTGTCAATGACTAGTGACCAGAGGAGGAGAACAGCAGTGCAGGGAGGCTTCCTAGAGGAGGGAGACATTGAATCCATAATTATTCTTCCCTAGTCCCACATTGTCCTTTTGACCAACACTTTTTGAAATCCCACCACATGCCAGACCCTTTACAAACATGATCACATTAAATCCTTCCCAGAGGAGTACTCTGAGGCTACCCAAGGTCACTGGGAGACCTCCCAGGGCCCAAACTCAACCCCAGGACTTTCGGGCTCCAAAGCTAGGCTCTCTCCACTTCATCATATTCCCTGGATGGCAAACTCTTGACATTTCCGGTCCTAAGTTCCAGATTCCCCAACATTTGTCATTGGCCAGTGGCAGCCAGGGCAGGAGCAGCTGGGAGAAGCCATGGCAGGGGAAGGGGTTGGGAAGACAGGCGTGGCACTCTGCTAGAGAGCTGGGAAGACCAGAGCCGCTTGTGGAAGCCCCCACCGGGCACGACGCTCATGAGTTACCAGCTGCCGCTGCTCTGCCGGCACCCTCACCCTCAGCGAGAGGGGCAGCTGCACTGCCTGCTTCTGTGCGTGCGTTTTGTGGAGGTAGGAGGGAGTGGGCAATCCCTCTTCCACCAGCATGCAGGCTCAGAAATAAACAATTAAAGCCAAAATTTGCCAGACTTGCCAGGGGAAGAGAAAGCAGCCGCATCTCCACAGAAGGGCATCTCCTACAACAGAGCACCATGAACCCCTCAGTGCAGGCGTTGCCACAGTGATGGGCACCACGCCGCTCAGAAAGCATATTCCACGCCACACGTGTCCCATTCCTACCTGGCCTCCTAGGCTGCAGAGACCCGGGGACAGAGGAGGAAGCTGAGGCACAGTGGGGCAATGCCATCCTGTGCACTCTGGGTGGTGGCAGGCGGAGTGCCAGACAGGGCAGATAAGGACAAACAATGCACCCAAAAGAGTAAGGGGTGGGGAGAAAGGGTTCAAAGCGCAGTATGCTTCTACATGTTGAACAATCCGTTTTCCCGGGAGAAGAAAAGACCCTGATGTACAGCCCTGGACAATTTCTGTAGTGTACACATTCTCTCACCATGGCTGATTTAAGCTACCAATGGTTTAACAACTGGCTCACAATCTTCCTTGGCACCAGTGTGAGCTGGATCCAGCAGACCACTGAGAAGATGCTGGTCCATAGGGAACTTGCAGACCAGGATTGTAGGCGGGCTCCAGGAACACACGTGGTAAATAGCTACAGTAACCTACAGAACTGCCCCTACTCTCACTCAGATAGCCGATCGTGAGGTCACCATTCACCCAGCCTCATCTGTACCCCCTTCACCCTCAGCCCCACTACCAACCTGTCCACAGCCCCGTACCCTATGCCCTCTCTCCTCCATCACATCTGCCCTCTGCTGTAGCTAATCCTCCTCCAGTGCTCTGGACCCTGTGCCCTCCCACCTTCTCAGAGACGTGCATCCGTGAGGATGCCCTGCTAATCCTCAACCTCTCCCTCTCTACTTCCTCCTTCCCATCAGCATTTGAACATGTACTGGTATCTTCCTCTTTTATTAAACAAACTTCTCTTGACCCTTCATGCCACCCACATCTCTCCTCTCTCTCACAAGCAAACTTCCTGTAAGTGCAGTCTGCTCTGTCCATCCTTCCTCATCTCCCATTCACTCCCCATGTCCCGACACTCTCCTGAAAGCTCAGTAAAGGCCAGCAAGGACTTCCTGCAGATACAGCCATCTCATAATTCTTACCTTCATTCCCAGGACCAAATAGCAAAAAACATAAACAAACGCTTGCACGATCAGTGCAGAAAATGGCAATTATCCAAGTCCTTCCAGAAGGAATGCTAGTCAAGTTGCAAAGGCTGGTGAGCCTTTTGGCTCAGAAGGTCTTTAAATTGGCCGTGAACAGCAGCAGGCAGGATGGCATTAAATCAAGAATGAAATACAAGGCTGTATAATAGGAAGGGGAAGAATTGGAAGTTGGGAATGGCAAGAGGGTGCAGGGTTGAAACCTATGGCTCTGTGTATGTGGGGAGGGAAAGAAGAAGGGCTTCTTGGTGGAATGGCAATGAAAATGCCTTTAGAAAACTGTTCTTGGATCTCAGGAGATATTTAATGGGTGACTATGAAGTATGCAATGTTGGCTGTCTCTGCCTCCCCCATGAAACCCTCAGTAAATGCCACAGGGCTCACTAATGCATCGGTATGAATGGACTGAGAGAGGGGGAGCTCAAAGAGAAAAATAAGGGGACAGCTGACATCTGGGTTACACCAGCTACAGCAGGGAGGAATGACAAGTGAATTCAGCAAAAATGTTTTATTTCCACATCTATTGTCAAGTCTAATTATTGGTTGAAATTAGAGGTTCTGCCCTGATCATGGCCATGAATAAATAAAAATATGTTTGAATTTCAGCAGATGTCATTGAATTTCACATATCTTTCCCTTCCCAGAAAGGAAAAGAAAGATCTGGCTAGCCCTTTCATGCACTGACATCCACACTTAAGGCAAGAAACTTGCTCCAGAAATGATTCACTTGACCAAAGAAGCGAAAGCCAGATCAGAATTCCTGAATTTTCTCTCTAGCTGTGAATACTATACATATCGATATTGCATCCAAACTTGGCAAGAAAATGTTAGTTTGCAGAAGCAGTTTTCCTTTGCCCTCTACACGTGTGCAGTATTCACACAGTCGGTCATCTAATAACAGATAGCGAGAGCCTACTCTGGGCCGGGGACTGCAAGTGTCATTGAAATAAAAGACAAAGATGCGTAAGATGTGGGTTTTGCCCTTGAGGAGTCCATTAGTTAATGCCTTCAACATTTGGGAGGCTGTAATTTGGATGTAACCAGCTGATGTTCACTTTCAAGTTAGTGATGAATGAGGACATCACTCAGGTCCCTCCCCTATGAGCTGCCCTAAGGTTTAGCTTGACAAGGGCCATCTCCCCAGCCCTGACCCTCCTCCTACCACCCACCGATCCATCTCTGCTTGCACCGTGCCAGCTCGGTCCTTGTGCCACCACTTTTTGCCAGCCTGCACGACTTCAGACTGGGCTTCAGGTACTGAGCTACTATTTCTCCTGCTTTCCCTGCTCATTCCCTTCAGCACTTGTGCATGTGCGGGGCCACCAACCTGGTAGTGGCAAGTTTCAGCAGCACCGAGAGAGGTTCTCTGACGAAACTGCTACAGAAATCTAGATGCGCTTGCTCAACAGAGCGACTCCCAACTGCACCACGAGTGGGACTTTTTGTCTGTACTGGGGGCTGTACCAAATTAACCTCTGCCTGCCTACCCACTCCCAAAAGGCATACTTCCCTGTGGCCAAGCCCTGCTAAGGCTTTTGAAGCAGAACAATTCAAAAGATTCAAGAACGAAATTCCTAGAAGTGACTATGAGAGGTTATTCAGCCCAGCTTCGTGCCTTCAGCCACATCATTTGGAGTGGGCCTCCTTTATAGTGAAAAGACAAAGAATTTTCTCTGTCAGGGGATGATCCTAAGTAGAACAATTAACACACATTTGACCTGCATTTTAGACAAAATAGAAAGGAAAACAGAACAAACGTACAGAGAGGATAAGAACAATTCTTTGTTTATGCTACCTTTTATTGGACACACACTTGATGCAGGCACTGTGCTGTATTCTATCACTTAGTCCTCATATTGTTACTATAAAGTAGTCACTGTGCTTCTACCCCTTTCACAGATTTGAGAACTGAGGCACTAAACGATTAAGGCCAAGGATGCTCGACTAGTTAGTGGCAGAGCCAAGACTTGATCGAGATGCAGAACCTCTTTACCACTAGTCTTCTTCTGCTAGACCCACTAGACAGGTCCGAAATGCACCTCTATCCTAACCAAAATGTAATTCCATTGTGTCACTCCAAGCCGGGGGCTAGTCACCAGAGGTCCGACACATTGGACAAACATTCCGTACGCATAGGTCCCACCTCTTTCGTTTGTTTAGTTCACTTGTTAGGGTCTGATCAGCCCATCAGCAAGTAGTAGCGGCCTCATGCTCTCAACACCGAGTGCGGGGATTCCACCAAATAAACGTCCTGCCCCAGCCACATTCTCATCTCATATCCCACTCGTCACCTCCCATGGGCACGGCTCTGGTTGGCTGTTCGTCTTTATGTGTATTTAATTGTGCCAATCCAGTCTCTGCCAAGAGGTTTACAAGCTGTACAAGGGCAAAGACCATGTTTCTGCTGCTCTCTGTCTCTCTTTATTACTCCCAGAGTGCAAACAGGTGATACACAATAAATACATACAAAAAGGTTGAATCTATTTATGACCCCAAATCACGGTGAATTCGGGAGTTGTGTGAGATACCGTCAGACAACCATAAGAAAAAAAAAAAAAAACCTACAATGATATACAGATCGGTATCACATATGCCCCAAAAAGGCACATTTGAACCTCCTTCTTCCTTTTTACCAAGTTGTTTGAGCAACGTGAGATCATGATCCCAACACATGCTATAAACCCTACGCCTCCCCAGTATACAATGTATTTAGTTGCAAAGATAAAGACCAAAAGTCAATGCTGCTTTGAACTGAATCTCTGATTCTCAAGAGGGCAGGAAGCAGTATCTCCGAGCAAAATATAGAGCCCTCAGAACATGAGGTCCATAGACTCTTTGCAAAGTGCTTGTTTGTGTCGAGAAAATTCCAGCCCAGTGAGAAACCAGATGGGTAGATGCACCAAATATTGAAGACAGGCCTCAAGGCAAAGCAGAAAAGCGCTCTCTCTGGTGCACACTAAACTCAGGAGTGATCCTGCAGCCGTTACGAGCAGAGAAATGTCCCACCAGAGTTTTCCAAATAGCAAACTCTTGGTCCGATGATTGTTTCTATCATTTGTCATATTTTCTGTCCAAAAGCCTCTCTATTTCCTCCATGGTTAGCAGGTTTTATAGCCCAAGATAAGTGTCCATCCCTTTTAATTTTCATTGTTGCATCTGTTTTGCCGTTTCTCTGCAGCAGGTTGTATTACAACGGAAGGATTAATGAGGAAACGGTTGCAAACATTTTTATTTCAAATAGCAACTATCAGACAAGATCTGGAAAACGGAATCAAGCCATATGATTGTAAAAGAAAAAAAAAAATCCTCGCCATCCAACTATTGGGCATTTTGCCATTATTTGTGAATAGCATGTAAATACAAACAACTTAACTGGGGTGGGGAGAGATGTACATTTTTCATTTGTGTCTGGCTAATCATTTTTTTTATTATTAATTTGGTCCCTTTTATTTCACATAAATGTCATCTCAAGCACCAAACATCAACAAATAAGATCGTTTATCTTGCTGGGGAAAGCAAAACACTGCATTGCCATTCAGAGAAGGCAGCTGACGTCCCTACCGCACCACTAATAAAGAAGGCCTTCAGAACGAAAAATAATCATTTTCTATTACTTTCCACCATGCCTCATCCATAAACACAGGGCCGCTTGGTAATTACATTTAGCGAAGAAGCATGCTCTGTGTATTACAATTTCCTGAAATGAACAAAACCCTGAAGAACACCCCAGACTGGGGGTTGAAATGAAAAGCAGCGGGGAAACGGTGGGTTGCCCTTCCCTCGCGTGCCTCTCTATGCCATCGAGGGGCAGAGGATGTGGAAGGAGAGTAGCGAGGACTGGGTTTTCATGAGATTTTTCTCCTCCCCCGCCGTGGCCTGGGTAACGAGGAAAGGAAAAGAGCGATGCATTTACAGGAGAGAGCCAAGACTCAGAGCAGGAGGGGGACACTTGTCTAGCCACCGCCACGCACGTTCCGGAGCGGGTGGTCAGAGGATGCGCGGACCCAGACACGCGCGACAGTGGGGTCCCCACGCACGCGCACACGCGCCGCGCGGCAGGCAGGGAGGCGGCAGGGCTGCGCCGATAAATCCGCCGCAAGCCCCCTGACTCCACGCTTCCCTGTCGCCGAAGCATTTGGCTCGCCTGCCCACGCGGCCTCCGCTGCCAAGCAAGGCACTGACTCCACGGGAGAACCGTGCTGTCGATCTCTGCAGGAATATAAGACCTTTTTTTTCCAAGGAAAATGTTCCCCAACTCTGCAAGGGAGGTTGGCAGTACATCTCCAACTCTGGCCTGTCTTTTTAATACCCCTACAATAGCTCCGTTGGACTGAGACCAGCTGTTGGTACATTACCATTTGTAAATGCTTAAAACAGCTACTCCTTGTTTTCTTGGCAACACTGACTGTGGAAAAAAGAAAAAAAGAAAAAAAGAAAAAGCTAGCTCCAGCCACTTCCATTCAAACATTAAGAAGCACTGACTGCCAGCTTTGGCATCCACCAGCCATTGTTTGCACGGCTCTCTTCAACAAGTTTCTCGTCACCCCACTATTTCTCCACACACCCCTCCATAGAAGAAGGACAAGAAAGAAAATCAGCAGAGAATGTTCCAGTCCCCTTCGCCCTAACTCTAGGTCCCCACAATCACGTAGTTAGTCTTTCCCTGAAAGAAGACAGAGGAGCCCAGTGGACGCTCTTTGTCTGCGTCTTTTATCTGCTTTTGTCCCCTGTCCTCCTCCCCAGGCTGGTTATCGTTTTACAGGCGCTCGGCAGAAAATCAGCATCTTCCCGAAGCCCGTGAGATTTTCCCAGAGTGACCCCCTCCCCCTTTCTCTGCTCTGAATGTGTACGGTGAGGACGCTGCCTTTTCTAAGATCCCAGCCGGGAGACAATTTGGGGGTAACTAGGACACGGCCAAAATCCACGTCGTTCCCTACAGATGGGGGTCACTCTGAAGAAAGGCTCTTCATTTGGTCCATCTCTCATCTCACCAAAGCCCTCCGGTCTCCATCTGCAAGAAGAGTCCAACTGCCAAAGTCCGTACTTTGCTACTCAAAACAGATGAGGAATGGCACCAAGAGCAGGCGAGGCCCTTTGCTGCTTCGGTTCCCACCAGGGCCGCTGCTGGCAGGGGCGGCCTCCAGGGCCACGTGCCCACCCTGCGTCCACACTCCACAGGCCTCAAGCGGTAGCAGCCCAGAAGGACAGGTGCTGCCGTGCCCAGGGCTGCCGAGGCCGGGACAATAGACTTCATGTGTCATATCCCTGCTCTCATGCCCTTCTGTTCGATGGCCTCCCCCACCAAGGGCAGTGGTGGCTTCATCTGTCCTTGCTTCTTTAGTGTGATTTCTGGGCACAAGAGGGAGAGGTCTGTCAGTATCACACATGCTCTTGGAGTGGAGTGAATTCAAGGAGCCAAATGTTACTGCAGGGTTGAAATTCTGCACATAAGTTCCAAGTGGAAGGAGAGTGCCTGAACCTGGGCCCATGAGGACAAGTGCTTTGGGGAGACAATTTGGCCCAAGATTAAAAAGTCACACCGGTTTTATGGAAATGTTACACAGCCAGGTTTTTTACACTGAAGGAGGGAACCTGGAATGGTAGTGCAAACCAGCAGACAACCCAGAAAGCCTAGATAACCCCTCACCAGGAGCATGAGAAGGCAGCAGGGCACATAGGAACACTTGACAGTGATCCCAGCTCTGCCACTGACCAGCTCAGGACCAGATGGCCATGTCACGTTTCAGGGTCTGAATGGTCTCTTCCATAAAAATCCAGAAGCTGGGTTGGACAGTGCCTGGGTCCCTTCAGTTCTAGAAGTCTATGTCATTGCCTTCCTAATTTTCTTGAGCTCAAGCTAATATGAGTTGGGGTATGCCCCAGTCTAAAGACACCCAATGTAGAGAAATTCAAACACTGATTATGAAGTTTCCTTTGAAAAGTAAACTCTCTTAATACAGTTGATATCAGATGTACAGAAATCAATTCCTGCTCAACTTTTCAGGAAAAGGTGGTAAATTCTTTGAACTGAATCAGATTTGAAGCCATTGTCTGATTCAGCTGTCAGTTCCCAGGCCTAGCACACAGTAGGCTCATTATAGATATTGTTTGTTAAATGGGACAGATTTGAGGTGCCAGGTGAGGTCCCTGGGAAAGCAGCACAGGTGACTTGAGAAAACCAAAGCGGTAGAAGAGGTCAGTCAGGGACTAAAAACTGGCCCTGGGCAATTACAAAGTGGATTATTCACCTGTAGCTAATTGCAAGCCGGGCAACTGTAATAAATAAAAATAAACTTAAATCTATGGGTTTTACTAAACCTTGCAATGGACTTATTAATACCAAGACAAAAAAAGTGCCCTAAGAGTCCCTCAGACATTGGTCAGTCTGTCATATTGGGTGCAACTCCCTCCAGCTACAGAGGAATCCCCTCAGCAGAGCTTTGTCTGAGGTATCCTAATTAACCGTTACCACACCCTCTTCACACTTGTTTAACTGTCCCCCCACCTCCTGGGCTGAAAGCCCTTTTCTGGCTGAGACTGTGTCCAGCTTGTCTGTTCGCTCCCCAGAGCCCCACACAAAAGATGCTCCAGCCAGAGTTAATACTAAGACGGTTTGGGGGAAAAGGGTACAAGAACTGTCTCTCTGCCCTCAGATCCTTTCCCCTCATTTTGTCTGAAGGCCTTGATGACGTAACTTGTGATGTCTAAGGAGACGGTAAACAAAAAAGACAGTGACACCAGCGAAAACAAAGCAATTCCACAGTCATTAAGAACCAGAGGTGGAACCCAGAGCTGAGCCAGGCTGGGTCTCTGGCCTCAGCCCTTCCTTACGGTGGTCAGCCGTCCATCCCTCAGCTGGTCAGCCACGGAGGGACTCAGGGAAGCCGCCCGCTGCGTTCAAAATCCCTACCGACCCCTGAGCATCAGCGACAAAAAGACCGGGTGAGGACACGACCTGTGAAGCCCATGAGCCACGGTGTGAGTCTGTCACCAGCATGCAGGCGGCCAGAGCCCCTGGGATCTGAATGACACCAGGAAGAGACACGGCGGGTGCTGTGTGTAAAGCATGGTTCTGAGCATTTTGCTCATTCCAACCTCACCACAGCCCTGCAAAGGTGGTACGAGGACCATCCCCACTGCACAGATGAGGAAACTGAGGCACAAAGAGATTAACCGCGAGCCCGCAGTTAGACAGCCAGTGAAGAGCTGGCTGGACTCCAAGCCCTCAGCTCTGCTCTGAACCACAGTGGATTATGAAGGCCACCAGCTGAAGTCAGCCCCTGGGAAGGGCAGTAGCAAGGAAGCTTGTCCCCGTACTGCCCAGAGCCCCACAGTGTGTGAGGAGTGAAATGGGGGCCTCGTGGGAACACCCCCAAGGCATCACCTGTCCAGTGAGGTCTACTGCCATCAACACAAATCTATTTGTCCAGCACTGAGTCAAAGAAAATACTTTCAAGGCAGTACCAGGCTGATCATGCCACCAGCCTCCCTGACACAGGGGACACGACCGTCCTACAAAGTCCCCACTCCCTCAAGTCTTCAGCCACTGAGGAGGGATGCAGTACTTTCCCTGTGTCTTCTTTATTTTGCCTATAAGATCCGCCACCAGCCAATGTTATCAAATAATATCATCCAATCTCACTCAAGGCAGTGTGACTTGACGGCTAGCAGGAGGGATACAGGAGCTCAATTACCTGAGCTGAAATCCTGACATTGCCATTTAGTTAGCCGTGTGGTCCTAGACAAGTTTCTTAACCTTCTGTGCCTCAGTTTCCTCATCTATAAAATGGGAATAAGAAGAGCACCAACCTCCGGGGGTGATTGTGACGATTAACCAGCCAACCTGTCCCACAAATACCACAGTTGTTTTCCTGTGCCCCACCCCACAAGGCCCAGACACTTCCTCTCTCCCTCTGTTAAGTCACTCTGTTAAGTCATCCTCTCTCCTGGTCTACTTTCAATGTTACTGCTGCTGCTGCTGTGACAGACCACCACTATTTAAGGATCCCGTTCCTGCCTCCAGGGCAGTGTCATAGAGTGGAAGGGTTTGGATTCCAGGTAGAAACCAGTTCAAATCTCAGTCCTGCCAGTGTGGAATCCGGACCCATTATGTAGCCCCAGCATGACCCAGGCAGTAAAACATGTATTCAGGGCACAGGCTCAGAGTCAGCCTGCCTGGGTTTAAAGCCTGTATAGCACCACTAACTGTGTGGCCTGAGCAAGTTACTTAGCAGTGCCTGTATCAGGGGTCTCATCTATGAAGTGGATGACATCACAAGGCACTTCGTGGGATTGCCGTGAGGACTGAAGGAGGATGTACATGCACCTGGATGTCTGCAAGTGTGCAGTTGGTGCTAGCTCTTCTCCTTACTTCCTTTGTCTGCAGGCTGGGGATGGTGGTACCTGCTGGGGTGGGGGGAGGGGCACAGGGTTGAGCGAGGTGACAGGTGTGATGTGCAAAGCACAGGTCAGACGCACAGTCAGCCCTTGATAAGTGACAGTCCCCTCCCCTTCCCATGCCTCCCTCTGTCTGTACCTCAGATCAGAAAGGCTTCACTCTGATTCTATCTTCCAACGACCTCTTAACCATCACTCACACCCACTAAAATCCCACCTCCCCTACAAGCCTTCCAAGACTCACCTAAAAACATCCCCAGCCCTTTCCCAATATGGACGTGGACATTCTTTGGGCTGTCTCCCCACTTGCCCTCACCCCAGCCTTGTGTCCTTGACCTCTTAGGCCACAAATACTTGAGAAAAACTTCTAACTTATACTATTTTTCCTTACTATGTGCCAAACGCTGTGCTAAGATGTCTATTTTTATATCACTTAATCCCCCTGTATTTGTCAGCTCAGGCTGCCATAAAAAAATACCACAGACTAGGTGGCTTAAACAACAGACATTTATTTTCTCACAGTTCTAGAAACTGGAAGTCCAACATCGAAGTTCCAGCCAACTCAGTTCCTGGTGAGAGCTCTCTTCCTGGCTTATAGATGGCTACCTTCTCACCAAGTCCTCACATGGCCTTTCTTCTGCGCTTGTGGAGCAAGAGAGAGAGTGAGCTCTCTGGTGTCTCTTCTTATAAGGACACTTATCTTTTTGGATCAGGGCCCCCCCCTCATGACCTCACTTAAACCTTAATTACTTCCTTAGAGGCCCCATCTCCAAATACAGCCATGCTGAGGGTTAGGGTTTCAACTTATGAATTTTGGAAGAAACAAACATACAGTCTGTAACACATGCCAGTAATTCTCTGAGGTAGGCATAGAGTTTATCAATGAGGATATGGAATCTTTGCCCCAAGTCATACAGTCAGTAAGTGGGCGGTCATCCACCTCCAGAGCCTGAGTTGTAGAGCCTTCCCAAAGGTCGAATGTGGATTCAAGAGAAGGCCCTCATGCAGACCACAGGAGCTGGACATGGAGCTCCCTAAGAGCCCCCCAGGGACTGAGAAGATCCAGAATAAAGGGGAAGATCTAGTGGGATGGAAGTGCTCCAAGAAACCTCTCTCCCACCTCAGGTTTTCAGGAAAGTTGTACATGACACCATAAAAATGTGTTTTGTTTACAGAAAATATATCTTCACATGTTCATTCAACAAACACTTAGAGAACACCTGCTACGTGTCCAACATTGTCTTTGATGCTGGGCATCCAGCAGTGAACAAAGTAGGCCTCGTTCCTGCTCTCAGGGAACTTTCAGTGCAATGGAGTGTCACAGACAAACGGGCAACCACAATCCAGTACGGAAGGGGGGGCCACACTGGGTGGGACACGTAACCCAGCTCTGGGGCTCTGCAGGGCTAGAATGAAGAGGCTTTGCTCATTCTAGAACAAGAGGCTTTGCTTTTGCATTGACAAAGCCTGCACACTAACTCGACACGTGAAGATAAACAAAATGTCCACTGTGGTTATGTGGTTGACTTGACCATAACAGAGGTTAAGAATGCTGAGTCCTGCCTTCCCCCAGAATGGCCTCAATTCAGTCCATTTTGTTGGACACACATTGACTATCTCCCAGCAGTAAAGCCCCATGCTAGGCACTGGGCAAGCTTTTGGGGAAATATTGAAAAGAAAGGCTGTCCCAGCAGGAAAATGGCTCTGACCACAATGAAAAAGGCCCATGCCTTTTGATCCCTTTGATGGCTCAACTCTGAGATGAAAACCAAACTCAAACCTCAGCCTTGACCTTGATTTGGCCTGCTGAAGGTCAGCAACCTCTCCTGCCCTCCAAGCCTGAGCTGGAGAGCTGAGGGGAAAAGACAGAAGGTTTTATTATACCACCCAGGCCACGCCTGCCAAGTACTCCTCACAAGTGCTTCAAAAAAAAAAAAAAAAAAAGATGGAGTGAAAGGGAATTGGAAAAATGGAACCCCCTACATCCCAGAAATATTACTTTCACGAGCTGTATGAATTATTTAACAGACAGCTGAAAAGACCAAACTCAACAGAAGAATACAAAAAACCAGCTCGGTACAGACACCTTCCCCGAAGCCCATGACAATGAAATGTGTTTTATGCCACAGATCAACCTGCCAGAGAAGGAGGCTTCGGAGACAGATGCCCTCAGGGATCATTAGCCCCTTATCTCTCAACCCTTTGCCACCAGCATCCAGATCTCTGCGCCTGGGCAACCCAGAGGGAGAAAAGCTGAAAAGTGTGTAGATTGTAAGAGTTGGTTAAACAACCCCACTGTATTCTTATTTGCTGGAGGTTTTAGGGAGCAGATGTAGGACTGGCAGGGCTTGGAACTGGTATATTGTTCTAGCTCATTCGGAGCCAACGGGGAAAGAAAAAAAAGCCACACACACAAACACAAAAAGCTGCATTTGGTGTGTGCGCCTGGGTGTGCGTGCTCGCCGCTGTGCTATCCGCTCGTCCAAGGTTCCTTGGAGTCGAGCTGACCGATGCAAAACCGGGATTGGGGTCGAGCCAAGAGAAAAATAACTTCTCCCTAGAGCAGCAGGGGGTGTCCCTCCGTGGTGGCTCGCTGCAAGCATCCTCTCCTGCAGGCGCGAGGGGGCTGGAGCAGCGACTCGCCCACTGCGGGCTTGGTGCTCTCAGTTGCTAGAGAAAAGGGCAAACCAATGGAGAACCAACCGTAAAGGCGGGCAGCAGCAGTGAGGCAGTGCTGCAGCTGCCAGGCAATAACTTAGACAGTTACAGCTGCCATCACCTAGTTCATGCAAGCTTTTTAATATCTTTTGGCAGCTCTCAGTGTCACAGCACAAAGGGAGGGTTGGCACTTTGCAGCACACTTTGTTTGACATAACTGTAGGCAGGACCCAGCTGATACCTTCAGTAATGTGGATGGGTTTGCTCTTAAGGTGTGTTTTAGCAGATCAAACGCTTATCCGCCCTCCTTTTTCTCCCCTCCTGCCACCCCCCGCCCCCACTCGCGTTCAGGGCACGCAACACCACTAAATCATACGTGGGGAACCAGGCCAGATTAATGGGAGGATTCGGTGGGTGCAACATAAGGTTGGCCCCATAAGCACCCAGCTAAGAAGGAGAGGAAAGCAATGCCCAGAAGACAGGGAGCAAAGAATGGAAGGGGAAAGGAGAAAAGAAATATATATTCGGTGTGCTCCAGAACCCTCACGCCTTACCAGGAGACTCAGTTCCTGCTTTCCCACGCCTCTGCTCACCAAATTTTAAAATACTCAGAATCCCACCATCTTGCTTCCTGCGCTTCACTCTTTAAGGTTCTTCACTGTTTGCACACCTCACCTCCCCACCCAGTCCCACCTTCCCAGGAACCTAGTTTACTCCAGGTATCTCCCTGTGCTGTGTGACTCTTCCAAGGGCCAATAGCTAAGACAGCACTTTGCAGAAGCCCTTCCCAAGCCTCGGAAGTTGCCATGAAAATTCTCTGTGATCCCTACGCCAAGCCAGGCATCCTTGTTTGGCAGATCCAATCCCAGCCTTGCTGGGACTTAGAGGAACAGTCCTCTCTAAGAGCCCACAGCACAGATGGGCAGGAAGCGAACACGTGGGCAGAGAAGGAGCAGAAGATGAGTTCGGGGACAGGAGAGGAAGGAGAGTCTGGGTGGACACTCCACCCAGGCTGACCTGTGTGCAGTGCAAACATTTAGCCACAGAGGGATCATCACTTCCCTGGTCTTAGCACTGGTGGTTCCACCCCACGGCGCACTCCCTTCATGCATCCCTCCCAAGGGTGGCTCCGGTTGCCTACTGGATGCCTTGGAGGAAGCCGTCAGGAAGGGGGGCAGAGAGAGGGAGCCACAGTGATTCCCAAGGGTCATGATGATGGGCCTCTGTTGGTTGGTGTGTTTGTCTTCTTGGGCTGCTGTAACAAAGTACCACGGACTGAGTGACTTCAACAACACAAATTTATGGTCTCCCAGTTCCGGAAGCTAGAAGTCCGAGATCCTGGCGTCAGCAGGCTTGGTTCCTGCTGAGGGCTGTGAGAATCTGTTCCATGCCTCTCTCCTGGTTTCTGGTGGTCTGCGGGCATCTTTGATATTCCTTGACTTGTGGAAGCAAAGTTCTGATCTCTGCCTTCACCTTCACATGGTGTTCTCCCCATGGCTGTCTCTGTTTTTGAATCTCCCCTTTTTATAAGGATACCAGTCACATTGGATGAGGGGCCCACTCTATTGCCATATGACCTCATCTTAACTAAATACATCTGCAACAACCCTGTATCCAAATAAGGTCCCGTTCTGAGTTACTGGGGGTTATGACATCAACATATGAATTGGGGCGAGGGGAAACACAGTCCAACCGATGATAGTTGGGTGCCTATTATGTCTGTGTTGCACACTTCTAGGTATTATTTCTAGCCCTTTAACAGTCGTGCAAGGTGGGTGTTATCATCCCCACTTTACAGAGAAAGAAAGTAGGGCTCGGAAAGGTCAAGGACTTGCCTGAAGTTAGACAACAATGGGGCCACCAGAATGCAAGAGCCAGACCTTTGCTAAGAACCTGGGAGTTAGCCACATCCCCCTTCTCCCCTAGGGCTGATGATGGGTCTGTCTCCCCCTCAGCCTTCTCCACCCGGTCTACAGTAGCCCAGCCTAGGATTGCTTGCTTCTGTCCAATTCCACATAAATCATTAACAATACTCTGTCTTCTCCAGAGTGAGCATGGCAGGTGATCTGCGGGTGCAGAGCTATGGATGGGCCTGGGCGGCAGGGTGTGTTGGTTGGAGCCTGACTCTCTTATCCACACACAGTCCCACCTGGCCAGATTTTTCTCTTCTCCTGGGCTCTAAAGGAGACAAAACATTCTGTACTGGGTTATCATGCATTTTTTTTATCATGCATATTTGTTAAAGAGTGAAATAATGGTGGGCAGCACGTGCTACATTGTTTGGGTTCAGCTTCCCATTTCCTGTTTCAACATGCCTGCAAACTTTTTCTCCCCACTATCACTTTTGTCTGCTCAGGGAACAAAAGCTCGTGGTTATATCAATAGGAGCAAACACCAATGCAATTCAGCAGGCAGCTGCTGTGTACCTGACCATCCCCTAAATAAATAAATAAATAGCATCTACTGATCATTGACTTCATGCCGGGCACTGTTCAACCAATTTACATCAATTAACTCAATTAATCCTCTCAACAATCCCATGAGGAGGACCCATTACAATTCCTACTTTATCAGTGAGGAAACTGAGAACAGAAAGTTTAAACAACTTGCTCTAATTCCTTAAACAAAGCCAATTAGTGTAGAGAACTGTGTTATTATTTTACTAACTAGAGTTTTACTTACTCGGAGGGAGCTCTGAATTGGGAGAAAGTCAGAGTATGGTTGTCTAGGTAGGAAATGGCAGTTTTATCGGTTGGGGACAGCACACCTCAGTTAACCTCAGGTAGCAACCCCTCGGTTCACCAGATAAAGGGCCTGGCAGATCTGCCCTAACTTGAGCTGTGAATGTAGTTATTTTATGGGAGTCAAACATTGCTCCTACTATCCCATTCGTTCTTTGCTTACCAGACACTTCTTCCCTAGGCGGTGTAAAAGTATAGATCCATGTCCCCAGATTCCAGCTGTTAGTCCCCAAATTCCCTAGTAGAAAGTCAAAATGAATGGGATTTTCCTCTACCTGTAAGATTTGCTCTCAAGCTTAGAGTTATGAGCTTACCGTGGAGGGAAGCATTATATTCAGGTATCGGACTCCCATCGGCCCAAATGAAGCAAGAATATTTTATCTCCTATTTCCCTACCCCCAAACACAAATGGAGTGCCTCCTGGCCCTCTTGCACTGAATGATTTCAACAGTTTCCAAAACAAAATTAGATAGAGCCCTAGCTTGAGAAATGTTCCACCTCCTGGACTCATTGCATTTGGTATTATTATTCACTTATTATTATTCAAAACAAATAAGAATGATAAGACATCAGTTGGAGCCACTCCAGGACAGAAGGAACTGGAATATCTAATAAAAACCATAGTACTCCACAAATAGAAAGTGTTAGAAAATGCAGAAAAACAATGGCAGAGGACATTCTGAACCTTACCCCTAAACAAAGATCACCTGAAATAATAGAGCCACTCTAAACATCCAGTCAAATCGACACAGAGAGTACTGTCTAGGGTAACCCTCTTTCAAACCTCAGAAGGATAAAACATAAAGTACCCAACACAGTGGCTGGCACACAGTAGGACATCATTTTTAGTTTCCTTCCCTTTGTAGTGGCATTCAACAGAGCTTCCTTCAAACAGTCTAAACCCTCCAGGTAAGGTTATCACATTTAGGAATTCTTTGTTCTTCACGAGAAAACATCCAGTGACCCCTCCTCCAGGGACTCTCATGATTCCACAAAGGGCCTTTAAAGCCACATGTCAACCTGTGCAAATGTTTTACTCCAACTTGGAAAAAAAATCACAGGATGTTGAAAACCACCAACATTCTGAGACCGCCTTTCCCAGGGGAGACTGTGGCAGGTTGGTGGTTGGGCAACTCTCGTCTGCTTCCCAAAGCAGGGTGGCTGTGAATTCCACACAGAATGAGGAGCCAGCCTTCACTCAGGTCCCCGATGGTCTCAATCCCTGGATTCTCCTGCATTAACTTGTCCAGCCCCATCCAAATGGAGCCTCATTCCGGAGATGCCTGACTTTGGGGATGCTGACCTCTTCGGTTACTAGGTGGAAGGATTTATTCACAGATGATTCACTTTACCTTGATCTGTTTCCAGAAGGAAAACAGGCAGGGACAATGCAGACCTGAGGCCCTGGGGAGCCACCATATCTGTCTTCCTGGCCCCTCTCCTTCACACTCCCAGTACCCAGCTCCCACTGCCATTTTTACTCTGGGGAAGGTTGGAAGGGAAAAGTGAAGCAGAGTAAGGGGGTGAGACTCTGAGACCAAATCCTAGTTGTTTTTATTCACAATAATGTACCTAATCCTCGCATGAAGTCAGGAAAATTTCCTTCCATGATAACATTACTAATCTAGCCCCTCAAAAAATGTTAATGAAAACATTCTAAATACCTAACAGTTGGAAATTTGCTAAGTACATCCAAATAACTGAATACAATGCAACAATTTAAAAGCTGTTTACAAAGATTCTGAGGACTGGGGAAATGCTGATGACACAAGGTTTGATTAAAAACAGGATACATTCATATACAGTTGAATCTCAGCTTTATAAATATAGAAAATATATACAGTACTAGATATTGTTTTGTTGTCAGTATCCCCCTTCCTCCTTCCCCATCTCCAGCTTTTGTGAGAACTTCACACACACACACACACACACACAGGGTGGATACCCAACCCCAGCCACAACAATCCTCTTCCTCCCCAGTAATCCTAGAATTGGAGTGAAGAGAATCTGTCTGCAGCAGCAGAAATGATAGGACAGAGGGCCCAGGAGTTGCACATGTGGGCCCACGTGTCCTACCCTGTGAGCCAGAGACCTGGCAGCTGATCCACAGAGAGAAGATACAGGAGGAGGCAAAGGCAGAGGGAAAAACAAGAGTCAGAGAGAGTGTCCTGACAGCACCTGAGTCCCTGCTATCCTCCCTGTGCCTAAGGCCTGGCCCCATTCCCTGCCCTCAGCATCCACGAGACAGACAACCCGAGACCCTTATAATAAAGCCGTTTGCACTGAATTTCTGTCATTTGTAACCAAAAGAATCCTAACCCACACACGCTGCCTCAAGCACCCAGTTATTTATAGATCCCCCTACATACTTCAAAATGTCATTGGGGAGCGTTGTCTGACGGCAAGTGATTTCTCCTTGCTTTTCTGAACTGTCCAAGTTTTCTACTCTGAACATTTTTATCATCGGATGTTCAGTGTCTACCTTCTAATCCACCACTCTGATTCATTTACACACATCAAACTGTGCCCAAGGTTAGGAGAAAACCTTTAATTAAGAGAAAATATATATATAATATATAGTATATATTATATATAGTCTTCATATTAGACATAGGAACCAATATCCTGGAAAATGTTAGCCTTTTTTTTTTATAAAATCATTTTTTATTTATATTATTTATTTTTGGCTGCGTTGGGTCTTCGTTGCTGCACGCGGGCTCTCTCTAGTTGCAGCGAGTGGGGGCTGCTCTTCATTGCAGTGCATGGGCTTCTCATTGTGGTGGCTTCTCTTGTTGCAGAGCACGGGCTCTAGGTACACAGGCTTCACTAATTGTGGCACACAGGCTCAGTAGTTGTGGCTTGCAGGCTCTAGAGCACAGGCTCAGTAGTTGTGGTGCATGGGCTTAGTTGCTCCGCGGCATGTGGGATCTTCCCAGACCAGGGCTCAAACCCGTGTGCCCTGTATTGGCAGGCAGATTCTTAACCACTGTGCCACCAGGGAAGTCTGGAAAATGTTAGTCTTTTTGAGGCTCCCCATCTGAGGCCTCTGGTGCTCTGCTGTGGGCCTGCCCGCCCTGTCCCCACCCTGCCTTGGCCTGGCCTCCAAGTCATGCCTCCCCTTTCAGCCACTCTGGGCTCTACTGATCCGTTATCCAAAGGTCAGCCATTTGCACGTCTTAACAGAAAGGAAGGGCAGGAAAACCTCCATCTTCCCGCATGGTGTGACCCTTCTCTTTACCTCCCTTTTTCCACTAAACCAATGTCATTTTGGTCTCTCCTTACTCCCCAAGGAAGCCTTCAAAAGCTCTATTTGGAAACCCAGAGTAAGCCTTCTTTTCTGACTGAGAATCAGAAAACTTGGCTGGCACACCCCCTAGTGGTGGCCTAATGAATCCCCCTCAATTACAATAGGTTATGAACTCCTGGGGTTTCTCAAAGTGTGTTCCCTGGGACCCCCAGTTCTGCAGGAAAATAGCAGAAAATAGCAGAGGGGACAAGCATTTTATGCTTAAGTTAGATCTGAAAACACTGGGATAAATGAGATCAATCAGTTTGCTTTATTGGTGGACTCCTCCAAGTTTTTACTCTGCTAATGAATATTACGAATCTCCAAGACAAGATTTAACATACAGTGGCTCTCATATTTATCTGATCACTCTTATGGGAAATAATAGGAATATACCTACCATTTATTAACCACATACATCAATCATAGTATTGCCATTTATAGATGGAGAAATTGATGCTTAAAGAGGTTAAATAACTTGCTATGTTAGGTTTATATGACACCAAACTCCATGTTCTTAACTATTATAAGATCCTGGCTTTATATTTGTTCCAGGACATTACTCTGCAAATTCCACTTGCATAAATTATGCAATTAATGCACATCAGTCTACTTGTTCCCCATATTACCAGTTATGCAATCCTACAGATCATCTCCCTGTGGAACAGGAAGAGTGGGGACCTATAGAGGGATACAGAGGCCTCTCTGACAGCCCTTGGGAAGCTTCTGTTTCCATGACAATTAAGAGAGCATCAGTGTCTCAATGCACAAACAAAATCCTTCTTGAAAATCTCAGCAAAAGGGTCTGATAAGGCACCATGTCAGGGACCCTAATACATAGTTTCCAATGATAATTATGAAAAATACGGTAGACTACTTTTTAATTTCTTATAAAAGAAGTTTGATTTATTTTGAGTCTTATATATTTGTTAACCTGGGTTTATATTCCATGTGGGTATCTGGGGGTTTTTCCATCTATTAAAATATGGAGATGATTATACCCACCTCACATTTTTATGTCAAGTTTAAGTACATGGTATGTTAAAAGCTTAACTCTGGTTGCATAGATTGTTTTGGACATTTTGGACTTTTTAAATTTTTTTTCTTTTAAGTGGAGGAAACCCAAAGATGATTTATTGGCTCATATAACTTAAAAGTTCGGCTTCAGGCACAGTTGGATCCAGGAGCTCAAAGGAAACCATCATTAAACTTGAATGCATGGTACTTGTATTTTTAGAAAAAATAAATATAGTGCTATAAATATACATTGGTCCTTTGTTCAGGTTGACATGGAGAGATACCACAAATAATTACGTAGATATTAGGAGTTTGGGGATGGACTCCCACATCCACTACTGACCCTCCAGCTACCCTTGTTAAGACTTGATTTTTCCATCTGTAAAAATGGACACACTACTCCTTTTCTACTTCAGTGGAAGCTGAGAGGAGTAGTAAAGCTTTCAACAGCTATTTTCCTTAGAGGATTAAATACTGTGAGATACAGATATATATATAGATAGATATATATATAGATAGATATATAGATAGATTTTTGCTATTAATGTTCAGGGAGATAGCACTTTACACCTGCAAAGTGTTTTCAAATTATTTATTTGTTTTACAAATTTATCACTGAAAACTCCATAATTAGCCTGGCACAACATACACCTTCAACATTACAACCTCAGTTTAAAGCCAATCAAGCCACGGAGGGAGCGGGAGTGGAATATATATATATATACACACATACATATATACTTCTATATATACATATACATATACCCATACCCATATTTAAATTCACATTGTGTGTGTGCACCTGTGTATGTTTGCCAGACACATATAAATGGCAAATAAGGAAACTTAAAAATAAAAAACAGATAGATAGTCCCAGATTTTAAAATCACCCCCAAGGTAGAACAGGTGGTGAAAATATAATAAAACATTTTGCAAGGAACTTGTCATGAATTTTAAAAACAAAAACGCCTGCAGACCAGATAAACTGCTCTGACACTCAGCTAAATTTGAAGTTCCCAAGCTATTTTAAATGACAAAGCAGAAGTTTCCCAGAGAGGAAGTCCAACAGGAATGGTTTGAGGGCGATTGCTGTGGAACTCACACAGAACAGAGCTGGAAACGACAGGCAGATACTCAGCCCGCTGCCCCTTGCCAGGATGGGCCACGTGCAGATGTACCCAGCCCTCAGGACCAGACCATGTGCACGGGGACCAAAGAGTCTGTTGATATAAAAGCCTCTGGGAGCCTCCTGCACCCACCTCCTTACCTGGTTGGTGGTTTCTCAATGGATCTGAAGGTTAAGATTTGGTCACTTGACAGGAAGCTGGGCCTACGCTGACATCCACTTCCTGGTGCCCTGTTCGAAGGCAGGCTGGAGGCCCCAGCTTGGGGGCAGGGGGGCGTGGGATGCCGGCAGACACCCCCTCTCTCTGCAGCACCCTCCCTCACCATGCATTCGTCACAACCACCTGCCCGTCCTTTATTCTCGGTCGACAGTTTATAAAGAGCTTTCACATCCACTGCCTGCTTCCATTACACAGAAACGCTGGGAGCCACACAGAGACAATAACAGGACCTCATTCTGCAGTGAGGGAGAGGTCAAGTGACCTGCCCAAAATCACAGAGCGAGACCCATAGCCCAAGGTTTCTGACTCCCAGTCCAGTGCTCTACTAGAACATGATCCTGGGGCTTCCCTGGTGGCGCAGTGGTTGAGAGTCTGCCTGCCGATGCAGGGGACATGGGTTCGTGCCCCAGTCCGGGAGGATCCCACATGCCGCAGAGCGGCTGGGTCCGTGAGCCATGGCCGCTGAGCCTGCGCGTCCGGAGCCTGTGCTCCGCAACCAGAGAGGCCGCAGTGGTGAGAGGCCCGCGTACCGCAAAAAAAAAAAAAAAAAAAAAAGAACATGCTCCTGAAGACCATCCAGGGATAAGACTTAGGGTAGGGGTCGGCATTCTGGTCCCTCAACCCCAGACTCACAAATCCAAATGGCTGAAGAGGTCACGCCAGGAGCCGAGGAGGTGGGCATACACTAACCAGAAAGCCCGTCATCGCTGGGCACCAGCAAATTGTTGTGATTCGGGAGCCATGGGTCTTCTTCTTTTTCAAAGTGAAGCCAGAGATCTGAATCTGGATGTGAAATATCCTGATTTGTAACTATCGGTTTGGTTGAAAACAACACACCACCACCATCCGAACCTAACAGACACATCTGCAGACAGCTTTAGGCTGCAGAGCACAAGTTTGAGATCACTGCCCAATTCGAGTACCCAGTGCCCCTGCCCCCTCACTGAAGGCCACGATGCAATCCATTAAAAGAGGGCCAGTCTAGAGATGCAAAGAGAGCCGACAAAGCTGAGTTTCCATCCTGTCTCTGACTCTTGCTAGTGGCATGACCTTGAGCAAGTCATTTACTCTCCCTGAACCTCAGTTTTTTCCTCTGTTGAATGGAGCTAATAACACCTCCCTTGTTTCCTCAGCCCTTATAAGGGCTGTGTTTCAGTGAATGTGTAGGCATCCCACACCATCCTATACCCACCCACAGAGCTTCCATTCAAAGCTATTATCTCTTCTGCCTTATGATCATTTGTCGCCCCATGAAACTGGGGAGGGGGGGGAGGAGGGGGGGCGGGTCCTCATAAATTAGGTTTGACCACCTTTGTTCTCCCCTGAGTATACAAGGACATAATAAGTGCTCAATAAATCTTACTGAATTAAGTGATAGACTGACCAGCTCAGCGAGAGCTGATGATGTGACAGACTAGGTGCTGAGGAAACCAAGAAAGAATCATGCTCTTAGAGAAGAGGTATGCTGGACTGGGGAAGCAAGACACACACAAAACAAATCGGAGTACCAGTCAAGGTCCAAAGTGCACTCAGGGGAACCTGGATCCCGGCCACCCCAAGAAGGGAGTAAGAGAAAGAAGACCTCTTTCCCTATCCTTTTCACAGCCTCTTTTTTTAAGCTTTTCTTGGCCCTAGAGTTTAAGAAACTCATCTCCCCAGACAAAAATTGCTTAGAGATAAGACACTGTGATACCTTCAACATACACACCACAGTGAAGTGGGTGCAGAATTAGGGCAGCTCCCTAATTCTAATTAGGCACCGTCTTATCTGCTGGTCTGGAGGGCTACTTGAGGAAATCCAGGCTGCATCACTGTTACATCTTTCTGCGTGCGAAGCCAAGAGAGCTGAGGCCCATCTATCACCCACATCCTCCCACCCAGGCCCTCAGTTTTCACCCTGATTAAATGGCCGTTTCCCTGGGTCGACCAGGTAGCAAGCATGTGCTAATTCTCTAATCCAGCTTGTCCTCGGAGGCCCACCCCATCCTGCTGGCTGCACCAGCTGCCTAGGGGAGCACAACTGAGAGGAGACTTGGCCATTATTCAGTTAATTTGATCAGTGGAGACAGCCAAACAAATAATCCAGGCCAAATACATCCAGATCAGCTGTCCACATGGATCAAATTCCACTTCACTGACACCCTGCAGGTTCGGCCTTAGAGAATGGCTTTGACTGAAAAACATGTCCTGGTATCCCGGCATCCCAGGCTGCACCGGCCTTGAGCAGAATTGTGAGCTTAGCTCCATCTCTCTATGACACCCCTTCCACGCCCTTTTGGTGCCCTTCCCACTCCCAGGCGGCTCAGCCCCGTAGGGCCGGGGTCTTTGGCAGCCATCAAGGGTTGGAGCATTTCTGCCTCCATCCCCAACTCTGAATAATTAAAATCCATTAAAAGACTTCCAACATGTCAAATGCATTCAAAAATAAAGGAATACGAGTGTAATGGTAGAACGTCTGGAGCCAAGGAAGCTGGGCTGCAGGAAGGTACGGAATAGAAGGCCTTGCTCACGCCCTTATAACCTACACCATCGTAGAGGATGCCCACTCCTTACCTCCCAAAACCCACTTGTTATCAGGTCTTATCAGGCCACCCCTCCTGCCCAGAGGATAATGTACTACCAAGTCCTCAGCAGTACAACAGAATAAGACTTTCACAATCAGCCCCCCAGACCAGAGTATCAATTAAGATTAAGTTCATTAATCCAAAATTTCAGAAGCTTAAACACAAGGGATTACTCTCCAACATAAATTAGTTCAGAGGCAGGCATCCACACTGTGGAAGACAGCACCCTTAATTCTGTCTTCGCTGTGGTGGGTACCAGCCTCATTTCCCGCTAAGGTGCTGGTTTTGAAGCCACTACAAAAGGCCAGCCAAGTTTCATGTTGTAAGCTTCTCAGTAAACTTAGACTGCAAGCAGAGAACAGAAAGCACCTCTAAAGCAAAGCAGTATTTCTCTGTGTTTCTCCCCTCACATTGGCAAGCTCCCCTTTGCAGGACTTTCTCAGAAGTGGAAAGCAAGAGATAGCAAACCAATGCTGAATTTCTCCTGCCATTTCTCCTAAAGCAAAAGCTTCAGTCAACTTGCGATTTGCTTTCCCAGTAACCGCGGGCAACAATTCAATCAAATGCTCCACCAGTGCATAACTAGGGTCCCCAGCTTTCCAGTTTGCAAACCTCTGAGTCCTAAATATTTGCCTTCCCACCTCCTCCACTCAGTCAATATCACACTTTAAATTCTGTTTCTTGAAGCAGCCACCTTCCAAGTATCAAATTCTCTGTCGCTTTGGATGCAGTTCAGCTGCATATAACAGAAGCTAGAACACACAAGGATTTACTCTCTCTTGTAAGAGGGGTCCACAGTTAGGCAGGGCTGGAGGCTCCACAAAATCATCAGAGAGCCAGGCTCCTTCTATCCTTGTGCTCCAACATCCCCACAGTGTGAAATTCCCATCATTAGGGTGCCCTGATGATAGCAAACGATTGCTGGAAATCACATGATCAAGCCTAACAGCAAGGGATGCTGGGATGTGTGGTCTTTTACCTGAGGCCATTGCTGCCAAGAAAATCAGGATCCTGTTACTAAGCTGGAAGGAGAGTGATGTTGGAGGAGGCCCCCACCAGCCACAGTTGGATATTTGTTTGCATTGAAGGCTCCCCAACCAAGGCTCAGCCCATATCTTAGTTAACTTTGTAACCCCCCAGCGCCTGGCACAATGCCTCTCACAGATGAAGGAATCAACAAATGTGTATTGAATAATCACTGAGATACAGACTGAAGAGGTTTTCCATTAGGTCCCTAACTTAGACTGAATCTCAAGGATAATTTTCATCTAATCACCATGATCCTTTTCATTCTTTTTCAAGATTTTTTTCTTCTCATCTACCCTCCTTAAATCAGCTTCTAGGGTGCCAATCAAGACCTTAGGGTGTCACTGAGAGCCACGCCAGTCAAAGTAAGGTCTAAGGACCACTTCCTGTCTGCAAACCACAGATCAACTATGTTGCAAGCACAGTGTTTAGTTCAGCTTAGACCTCCTCTATGCTTTTATGTGCATCTGGAGAGGCTCATCTTTTTACAGACCAACAAAAATTGAGTCGCACTGACTTAGAAGGCTGTTCCTTTGACTATGACAGAACCCATGATTTTACATCACAATCAGCATTCTTATTAAAACAGACTACCCGAATTGAAAAAGATATGTAATCACAATTCAAAAGGACTTTGACTTTGGGTAAAAATGAGCCAGCAAAAAAATTTTTTTTGAAATCCAGTCAGAAAAACGTTCCTTGAGTCTATGCAGCATGGGGGAGCCATGACTTAGTAGTATGTGACAAAAAGACTTAAATGTCTTAGCCAATTTCAACTCAAGAAAATCCAGCACTTTGATGTGGTCACATGTGACTTTAGGCTGCATTAACAGAAGCATTACATCTAGAACAAAGGAGATGATGACCCTGCTCTGTACTAGTCAGAACATGCATGGAATATCGTGTCCAATCATGAATATACCACTTAGGAGGGATGTTGAAGAACTGGAATTTGTGCGGAGAAGAGCAACCTGAATGGTGAAAGGATTCAAACTCATGTCACATAGAAATAGTCAAAGGAACTGCTGATGAGAGCCCTGTGGGGAGAAGACTCAGAGAGCACGACCTCTATCTTCAAATATTGAGATATTGAGCTTCAAAGAGCTCTCAAGTGAAAAAAGAGGTTAATCTTGTTCTAGAAAAAGCTAAGGCATAGAACCAGGACTAACGGGAGAAAAATCTAGAAAAGACAGATTTGTGCTCAGCATCAGCAAGAAATTTCTGACAATCAGAACAGTCTCCAGATGGAGCAGGCTATCTCGGAAGGTCATGAACTTGGTCACTGGAGGGATTAAAACTCAGGCTGGACAGCTTCCAGGAAGGGTAGCGTACAGCGGGCACAAGGCCCAGATGACAGTTGAACTAAGTCCTGAAATATGAGTCATTCCCATCCTGCAACTCTGTGACATTTGCTCTACAGCAATATCCTGACAGCCACACCTTATGTGCTTATATGGTTTGGTGGTTTACGGCTCGCAGGGCCCTCTCCCATTCATTGTCTCTGTTGACTCTCGCAACTCTTTGGGGTAGGCAGTGTGGATTACAGATGAGAAAATGTTACCCAAGTCACTTGATCCCTAGTCCACCCCTCCCTGGGGGGATCACCATGAGAAATCTCCCCTCTTGATGAGAGATTGACCAGGGGACAGCGAAGTAGGGGCACATCAGCTCCTGGTGGCTCATCCAGCCTTCTCCCACTCTAAGAGGCCCAAATGCAACGCCATTCCCTACATTTGCAATGAGGCTCTAGACAGGTGTCGGTAAACTATGACCCATGGGCCAAATCTAGCCTGCCACCCATTGATGTAAATAAAGTTTTATTGGAACACAGCCTTGCCTATTCATTACAGATTATTTAAGGCTGTTTTCCTGCTATAAAGGCAGAGTTCCGTAGCTGCAGCAGAGGGCATATGCCCTGCAAAACCTAAAACATTTATTGTCTGATCCTTTATAGAAGAAGTTTACCAACCCCTGCTCTAGATCATCAGTGTGGAGCGTGGATACTAGCTAATGGTCTCCATTGAAATGGGCAATAAAAGTAAGAAAAGCCCTGCAGGACTGGAAACCCCATCCAGGAAGCAATTCCTTTCATAACCATTTCCTAATGCAGGAGAAAGGGCCACACGTCTTTTATAGATGAAAAGTTTTTACCTTCTGTCTGTTGGGTTTTGATATACCACTGCCCTGGAGACAGCTATTATGACTATTTAAAGCACATATAATAAACCAATTGTTCCATCATTGTGTCTATTTGTAATAAGCACAGACAATGCACTACAGCATAGTTATGGAAAAGAGCAATGCAATTCTATGAATCAGTATTAGAACCTAATTAGCCACTGAGCCCAGGCTGATAACAGCTTATCATAACTTTCGGCCGAAAGAAAGCTCAGGTGGTAGGGGGAGAGAGAGAGAGAGAGAGAGAGAGAGAGCAAGAAAGAAGAGGGAATAAATAGCTAATTTTGATAAACTGGTTTCCTTGGTAACTCTGTTTATAACCACAATGATGTTGCCATATTTTTAATGATAAACACAAAGGTTTGATGTGAGATTATGTAACGCATACTGTCTCAATGTTGGTTCTGCTCTAGCAAAGGTGAAGCCAGATACCAATGCAAAATTTTGTAAGGCTAAGAATATCAGAGAAGCTTTCTTGAAACTCTGTCCCAAATATCTGTTGTTAGTTTATTCTCTGGGTACCAAAGTGCTCAGGAATACGGCAACAGGTATTTATGGTGCTAAATGAATCTGATGTGCCCATTCAACCCTCAGGTTTTAGTTGCAGCAGTTACTATTCTCTCTTCCCCAGCTGGGTGCCCCTTGGTCATCTCTTGGACCTGTGGTTTGGGGAGGGACTGGTGGTGAGTAATGCAGAAGGAATGGGCCACTCTGCTAAGCTATCAGCCATCAGAGTCAACCCTGGGATCACCAAATCGTCTTGTGAGATCCATTATCCACTCTCATCTTTCAGGGATGTCTGCACCCCCAATTTATGAGAATGACATTTTGGCTGAAATACTGGGTCCACTGGCAGATTATTGTAGATAAAAATCACTAAACCAGGAGTTGGCAACTATGGCCCATGGGCCAAACCCAGACCACTGCCTAGTTTGGAGATGAAGTTGCATTGAAACACAGCCACACTTATTCATTTATGCATTGCCTGTGGTTGCTTTCACGCTACAATGGTAGAGATGAGTGGGTGCGACAGAGACCATATGGCGCACAAAGCATGAAATATTTACTATCTTACCCTTTACCAAAAAAGTTTGCCAAGTCCCACACTAAATACCCGCTAAATATTCTGACACACCTATGCGATCATAGATGGTAGACCGTCTGTAGTCATCATAGTCATATGGTAGGAAATCAAATTCCTCTGCCATAGAGACCAGAGGCAATAATATTGAATATCAGCCTCCTCCGTGGCTATGTAGGGGAGGCAATGTGAAACTACTCTGGCCAGTGAGATGTAGGTAAAATTTCCTAGAGAGGTTTTCCCTCCCCAAACACTCCTTCTTCTTCCCAAATAAAGAGCAAAGCCTAAAGAAGGGAAGAATTTTTGGACTTTGCCATTCTTACCTCTCCCTGGTCTGCCAGACCCATTCTGCCTGCAACACAGACATAACACCTGGAGACACAGCTGCCAGTTTGCAACCATGAAGACAAAAGTCCTCCCTAATGATGGTAGAGCTGGAAGACAGAAGGAGTTGGTCCTCGTTAACACCCTTGAGCAGATGCTCGGCCCTGGATTACATTCTAAATACCTCCAGACATCTTCATATGTGAGAAAGAATAACCTCCTCCTAATTTAGCTACCCCAGTGGGGCTTTCAGCTACTCCCAGCTGGAATGAATCCTAACTGATCAAGGGGCTGTAAAGAAAGTAGTGTCAGAGCCTAACAAGGATGGTGATGATGATGTTGAGGTAAAGTGTGGTCAAGTAAGAGTGAGAGAAGGATTAACTGACCAGCTGAGGAAGCGGAGTTGTGCTTCTAGGAGGTTAGAAGGGCAGGGTCAAGGAATGAGATGTCAGTCTCAGAGATGGGGCTGCTGGTGGATGTGGCTTAATGCTGTGATGACCTGGCTCTGAGGATGTTATGCAACCAGTTGTACCCACCAGGACTTAACTGCCTATGTGATCTTCTTACTGGTCCCCTGATCACGTTTGCCTACGGCACGGCAGTTGAGTATAGTAGAAAGACGTGCAGACCCTGGTGCCACAAAGCTTAAGATCTATGCCATCTAGGTGTGTAACTTTGGGTAAGTTACTTAACTTCTCTACGTGTCAGCTTCTTCATCTATAAAAGGGAGATAATAATACAATTACCTAATAGAGTTGCTGTGAAGAGTAAATGAGTGAAAACACTTAGAACAGAGCCTAGCATATGGGTGGTGCAGTGCAAGCAACAGCCATTTTTCCAGCTACTGTTGCGTGTAACTAAGTATCCTCAAACTAAGCATCTTCAGAGAAACATCTCATTTTGTCCTCGGTGTTTGTGGGTTGAGAATTTGGACAAGCTGCAGGAGAGATGGCTTGTCTCTGCTCCGTGATGTCTGGGGCCTCATCCAGGAAGACTCAAAGGCTGGAGGTAACCTCACACCTGGAGGATGGATTCATCAGAAGGCTTGTCAACTCTTGCTTCTGGTACATGGGCTGGAGTGACGCAAAGACTGAGCACATCACACGTGGCCTCTCCCTGTAGCTTGGCTTCCTGGTAGCATGGTGGCCTCAGGGGAGTCAGACTCTTCTGTGGCAGCTCAGGGCTCCCAGCACAAGTGTTCCAATGCACAGGGCGGAAGCTGCATGGCCTTTCATGACCGAGAATCAGAAGTCACACAACGTCCATTCTGCTGTACTCTATCAGTCGACACAATCTCACAATCACACACACATGCCCAATTCAAGGGGGGAGAATCAGATTCTACCTCCTGATGGAGGACTGGCAGGGCCGTGCTGTGAAAGGGCTTGTGGGATGGGAGATATTGTCGTCACCGTCTTTGGTCAACAGAGCCTGCCGTAGTTATTATTTCTGCTCCATAAAGTTATGAACTGGTTTATCTCTGCTCTCAAACTCCCTGACTGTTGCATCAATACAGCAAAGAGCTTGGCTTGTAGAAACTACACTCCTGCCTCAACTATAAGCTCCTTGAGGTAAGGACTGTGCTCTCCACTTCCGCTGCATTTATGTCAACATGTGTAGAGCTCTTGCTATGTAAACAGAAAGTGCTCAATACATTTTCTTAAATGAATAAATGATGGAATTATATACTAATAAATCATAGCATAAAAGCCCAATATCTTTTGACAAGTGTGGGATTGGCAGACATTAACAATCAGCCCCAGATCTTTGTTCTTCCCTTCTTCCTTGGTAACAAATATAGATTTTATTCAGGGTGACTAAAAGACTGCATTTTCCATCCTCCCTTATAGTTAGGTATAATAGGCATATAACTAAGTTCTGGTCAAGAAGATGAAAGCAAAATATATGAGACTAGTCAAAAACTGCTTAAAAGGAGTTGACTGAGCTGAAAGAGTCCCTTTTGTTCTCTCCCCTTCTTCCCACTTCTTGGAATGCAGATGAGATCGCTGGAGCTCTAGCAGCCATCAGGTGACCTTGAGAGGGAAAACTTTACTGAGGATATCAGAGCAAAAAGCAGGAAGCCTGACTTCCAGAGGACCTTGTTGGAGCTGTCATGCTGTTTACATGAGATAAGCCTCGTAAGCTGTTTAAGCCACTGTAGTCAGGTGTCTTTCTTGTAGACAAATGAAATTCCCCCTATACCTCACAATGAGTCCCTAATGGAAATTATATGCTCACTCCTTTCTCTGAACTTCCAGCAGACTTGGTACCTTACTTTCCATGTTTACCAAATAGTACCTGGCATTATTGTACTACATGTTTAATCTCCCTAGTTTGTCATGATTCCCAAAGAATACAAGCCATTCTACCTGAAATATACGTTTTTGAATGAAGTTAATATTGATCCTTTTATCAAGTGTAAACCTATAATTTTACTGTACTTGTTGATTGTATCCATTGTGCCATTACCTGGTCCCTTTGGGTCCTAAACATGGAGATAATAAGACATCATCTCAGTCACCATGGGGAAGAGAACTTGAAGATGCTTGTTTATGTTAATCTCCTAATTACAAAGCAAATTATAGTGTCCTGTGGTAGTTTTGGGTTTTGTGATCAGCATTCTTTCTCACCCTTCTTTTTCGGTTACCCCCTTCTTTTTTGTGTGAGGTGGAAGGAACTCCTCTCACTACCACATAGCCTGATGGGGCTGTGAATCACAGTGAGTGCCCAACCCTTAACCTTATCCATCATCTCCCATGCAGAAGGGCAGACACACTGCCCTGGTTAGCCCGATCCAAGGACCACATCCCCCTGCTCACGGTGACCAATCAGAATCTTTTCGAGAATTTTCCAGACTGGAGATGAGGGTTGCTCTCTCCCTTGGATTGAAAGATGTATATATACAGATGGGAACCCAGGCCTGTTGGCCACTGTCTTCTGAGCTGCAGCAAGACAAGGGCCAAAACCCAAGAGTAGCTAAGGCTACACGGCTTCATAGACAACCCAAGAAGGCGGGGAAGGGGGTGCAATGTTAAGTTAGCGTCCTCAAAGCCAGGCCCTGCTGCCTGCCTTTATTTCTGCAGGCTACCACAGGGTCCTGCCACACATGGGAGACACACTGCATTTCTTTTTATGGTTAAGCTGGTTTGAGTTGAGTTTCTGTCACTTGCAAGTAATAAAGCTCTGATCATCAAAATTAAACTGCTGAATTCAGCATGCCTGCAAGTCTTTAAGAACAGGGTTGAGGCTGCTTATCTTGGGTGTTTTGGGTCTTCTTTGCTTGAAGGCAGGGTGCTGGACCAACTGACATCTTCAGCTCCAACCCTGAGAGTGTTGCCAGAAAAGGACAACACTCAGTGTGCCTGGACTCAGTGTGCCTGGGCCCATTTTACAGCTGGAGGTGTGAAGACATCAGGAAGCTCGACAGTGACGTGTAAAGCAAGAATATGCAAAAGTTCCTTGAACTCTCCGTGTTCCTCCAAGGGTAGCGTAAACCCCTCGCTGCCATATTCCCATGAGTGTTAGAACCTTCAGCAGACACCTGGATGCCCATCTTCATCCTCCCCTCGGCTGCACCCCTCCCCTCTTCACAAGGGGCTCTCCTTGAACAGATTCCAGATCTCAAACTTGATCTCTCTCTGACCCAGTCCTGGTATCTTGGCATAAAACAAGCCAGAAGTGAAGGTTATACACAAAAGGGGGAAAAGCTTTTAAAACAATTTACCATCTGTCAGTCATTTGGGTGCAAGTCTCACACACACAGCCCCAAGCATGTACACACACACACACATACACGGGGCACTCGTGCACTCAGGTACACGGACACACTGTACAGGGCAATCCACTGCCATTCACAACCAAAGCCTGCCCTGTAATAAACACACCGAGGAAAGCTTTTTCTCTGCCAAGAGTCACAGCAGCAGCAGAGACCAGAGAAGAAAAGGCCCTCTCCATCCTGGATCTGTATGTCCTTCTAAGCTGGGGGTGTCTTGATGTGTGTGGCTATGTGAGTAGTAAGACCAACCACAGAGATTAATCTCAACCACGAAGCAGCTTACTAGTGTGTGGTGCTGTGCTACACCCCTCACCACCAGCCCCAGGAGCCCCGGGGGAGGGGGCCGGCACAGCAGACCCGGCCAGGCTTTTGTGGACTCCAGCCTGAATCCTGGCTGGCTCACCCTCTCCTTAACTTGCCCTTAACCACAAATGGAGCCAACCTCCATGTGGCCTGTCCGAACACGGGCTAAATAATCCAAAGTGCAAGCCCAACGACTATAACTAGGTGCCACTTTCTTTGGTGCCCATGGCTTAAATAAGCCAGACCAGGGGTGGCCCTGGTGGGAGCTTTGGTTGACAAGGAGCCAGAGGCCTGCCTTCTAGCCCTGGCCCAGCCCCCTACTGGCTGTCAGACCTTGGGTGCATCCCCTGACTGCTCCAGGTGTGATGTTTCACCCAAAAAAGAAAAGGTCTGGGTGAATCCATCTCTGAGAGGTTTTCCAGTTCCAATATTTTGTGATTCTGCAATCCACAGAACCATCCCCAGTTTGCCAGTCGTTCCAACTTCCTTCTCCTTTCTCCCCCCAACCCCGCTCCTTCCCAGTGCATCTAGGGAGGCCCAGAAACCAGCAGGACTGTGCATTGGGCTGAGGGCCCTGGAGAAACCTGGCAAAAGGAGATTCAGCAGGTGTAGAGCTCTCAGGAACCAGCAAGGAAAGGCATTCCATCTCCAACAAGGGCTCCATGCAGGCACAGGGGCTCAGCTTTTGGGCACTGGTCCCTAAGAATCACCTGGGAAAGTTATTTAAATATGTGTATCCCTGGAGCCCACTGGGACTGAGACCAAAGAATCTTCATTTTCTTTTTTTTCTTTTTTTTTTTTTTTTTGCGGTACGCGGGCCTCTCACTGTTGTGGCCTCTCCTGTTGCGGAGCACAGGCTCCGGACGCGCAGGCTCAGTGGCCATGGCTCACAGGCCCAGCTGCTCCACGGCATGTGGGATCCTCCCAGACCGGGGCACCAACCCGTGTCCCCTGCATCAGCAGACGGACTCTCAACCACTGCGCCACCAGGGAAGCCCCCATTTTCTTTTTTTAAAATTTATTTATCTTTATTGAAGTATAGTTGATTTAAAATGTTATGTTAGTTTCAGGTGTACAGCAAAGTGATTCTGTATATATATTCTTTTTTGGATTCTTTTCCCATATAGGATATTACAGAATATTGAGTAGAGTTCCCTGTGCTATACAGTAAGTCCTTGTTGTTTATCTATTTTATATATATATATATATATATATATATATATATAAAGTACTGTGTATATGTTACTCCCATTCCTAACTTATCCCTCCCCCTAGCCTTTCCCCTTTAGTAACCATAAGTTTGTTTTCTGTCTGTGAGTCTGTTTCTGTTTTGTAAATAAGTTCATTTGTATCATTTTTTTAGATTCCACATGGAAGTGATATCATATGATGTTTCCCTTTCTCTGTCTGATTTACTTCACTTAGTATGATAATCACGCTGCTGCAAATGGCATTATTTCATTCTTTTCTATGGCTGATGGTCCATTGTGGAATCTTCATTTTAAACAGTTACCCCTGGTGAGCCTGACGCAGGTGGTCCACAGATGAGAAACGCTGGAGGGAACCGCCGGTCCCGGCCCTGCTTCCTGCCTATCCCTGTCCTGTTGCCCACAGCAGCCCTGGTGACCACAGGAAGAGCTGTCAAGAGCCACAGGCACAGAAAACCGTCAAGGTGCCATGCCTAGGTCCCAGAGTCAAGATGTCACGGGTCGCAGATGGACGCAGAGAGCAGCTCCATTCCTAAAGACTAGTGCTGGGCACATCTGCCGCAGCCAGGCTCTGAGTCCATATATAGGGAGCTCCTGAAAGCAGGCCACCCCAGATGGAGTTCATGATCCAGGTGAGCAGCTCCTGGCACAGTGATGGAGCAGGAGAAGGAAGCAGACATGATCATGGTGCCATCTGAGGGAACATTTTACCTGGGCCACTGAAATGGACAAATAACCTTCAAAAGCTCCTTTAGACCCTGAGGACACATGACGCTAGATGAATCAGTCTGTGTTAATAAAATAGGAAACTGAAAACATCCAGAGTATCTACAGAGCTACAGTATCTCTGACAGAACATAGAGAGTTAGAGTAGCCTGTATAACTCCCAGAGCACCTTGCCTGCATCACCCTTATTGTGGATTAATTGCTAGCTGTCTGATTCTCCACTGGACCACCAACTCTGTTGCAGCTCTGTCCCCAGCTCCTGGCCCACTGTCCCATACATAATAAGGACTGACCTGTATAAAGTATTTAGTGTGTGCAGGCCCCATTCTAAACCCTTCACTCATGTTGTCTCTTTAATTCTCATTACAACCTTATGGAGATAGGTACCATCATAATGCCTATTTTACATATGGGGCAACTGAGGCCAAAGATGGTTGAATAACTCGTCCAGGGTCACACAGCTAGTAAGTGGCAGAGCCAGGAATGGACCCAGATGGCTCAACTCTCAGGGTCTCTGCTTTTAACTATCAAGCCATGCTGGCACTTAGCAAGTGCTCAATAAAATATTTATTGGTTTGAAAACACTCCCGAAGTGTTTTCAGTGAGTTTAACTGAGAATTATGTAGACATCACCCAATATATGAAAACAAAAAAGTTGAGCCAAGTACAAAATAAGCTAATATCCTGTGTTTTCTGCAAGAGACAAGCTTAATTAGAGTTTAGGTAATTAAAGCTTTCATGGTTTCTAAAAAAAATACAATACATTCATTTATGCAAATCTACTCTGGAGCATGATTTTTGAAAAATACTATGTAACTCGCTTCTCACAGAAAATGACTTAAGAGTCTCCCTGAGAAGTGAGCGTCTCGGGATGTGGCTGTTGCCCGTGCCTGTGTTAGTCTGTAGACCCCTATTCTAGAGCCGGTGGTTCCAACCAATCACCCCAGCTCCCAGCACTGCGAGAGGCAGGCTGTTCCTCGGGAAGGGGCTGGCGTGGCAAGAAGGGGTCCTGCCAGCTGGTCCTGGAAATGATGCCCACCTGTACGTTCTACCCAGCCTTCTCCTACCAGCCCTATTGGCCACAACTTCCAAACTTGCTTCTCTCTCCAAGATCGTCCTTGCTGTTCATTTCAGCTGGAGGTAACTCATCAGAATTAAAATATCGACCGGGGGAGGAAAAGACAAGGCGATTTTTCCCAGGCCGGTTCAGGTGAGCGGTTGTGAGGTTTCCAAGAGTTCATGCACGTGAAAGGATTCTAATTCCTGAGCCCCACAGAAGTGCAGGGGATTGCTATTATCACCACCTACCAGCAATCAGACACCGAGGTGGATAACAGCGGCAAGGTTATTGGGCAGTCCGTGTCAGGTGAAGTTAGGAACTTATATGTAATCACTATTGATCCTTCCAACCAGCAACTGAGGTAGGTCCTATTAGCCTCTGTTTTATAGATGAAGAAACTGAGACTCAGAAAAGTTCATCAACAGGCCCAAGATAGGGCTTCCCTGGTGGTGCAGTGGTTGAGAGTCTGCCAGCCGATGCAGGGAACATGGGTTCGTGCCCCGGTCCGGGAAGATCCCACATGCCGTGGAGCAGCTGGGCCCGTGAGCCATAGCTGCTGAGCCTGCGCGTCCGGAGCCTGTCCTCCCCAACGGGAGAGGCTACAACAGTGAGAAGCCCGCGTACCAAAAAAAAAAAAAAAAAAAAATCAAGTAATCAGCTCAATAGATGCAGAAAAAGCACTTGAAAAAAAATCAATAATCCTTCACGATAAAAATGCCCAGAAAACTAAGAATAGAAGTGAACTTCTTAAAATTGACAAAGGGCAATTCTGAAATAAAACTACAGCTAACAACATACTTTATGGTGAAAGATTGAATGATTTCCCCTGAGACAGGGAACAATGAAAAGATAACTGCTCTTAACCCATCTATTAAATGAGCAGGAGTGTGTGTGTGTGTGTGATGGTGATAAAATTCACCACTGTAATTTTAGAGTGTACAATTCAGTGGCATTCAGTGCATTCACAATACTGTGTAACCATCACCACTATGTAGTTCCAGAATTTCTCATCACCACAAAAGGAAACCCTGTGCTCCCCATTCTCTGCTCCCTCCAGCCCTAGGCAACCACTAATCTAATATCTGTCTCTATGGATTTTCCTCTTCTGGCTATTTCCTATAAACAGAATCATACAATATGTGGCCTCTTTCACTGAGTATAATGTTTTCAAAGTTCACCCATGTGGGGACATATATCGGTACTTCATTCCTTTTTATGGCCGAACAATATTCCACTGTATGGAGAGACCACATTTTGCTTATCCAGTCATGTGTTGAGGGACAGGTGTGTGTATTTTAACAGAAAGATGGCATTTATCCTCAAGGAATGAATCTCTATGGTGGGATTTCAAGCATAACATCAAACTGGAGATAAGAGAGTTGGCAGCAAGGGCCTTTCTCAGAACTTTCAAGTCACAATTCAGAAATCACTTGTTCTGGGACTAGCTCTGTGGGAGTGGCAATGAGGCGGGATGTCTAATGGTACATGCTCCCCACAGGTGTCAAGGCTTCCAAACCACTTCTGCCTGGTAGGGAGGTTACTACAGGATGGCATCTGGCAGGCTCTTGGAATCAAAGCTTACATCTCAGGCTACTCACCCTCCATTTCACTGGGGGAGGACATGTCATAAGAATAACTAGGTTTCCACACACAGGCTGTTTGCACAAGCATAAAGGAAGGGAGGATCTGAGTGCTCCCCTGGATAATTTAATCCCCACGTCAGCCCAACTGCTGTCTTGGGTTCTCTCCATAACATATATACACACAAAAAATTAATTACGCAACTTCTAATAATGCACCAAATAGGTCTTCTTAAAGGCAGTTAAATCAGTCCAGTTTGAAAACGTCTGGCTGGGCCAAGCTTTCTTTGTGAGGCTAAGTACTGTAGTGGTTCAGAACAAAGGCTTTAGAATCAGGTAGACCTACATTCAAATAGTGCCTCTGCTACCATTAGCTCTGGGAATTTAAACAGGAGATACAACCTCAATTTCTTCACCTATAAACTGGGAACAGTAGTTAACAGTACCAAACTCAGTGCATTCTTACCACCATATCTGAAGAATGCAGCATGGTGCCTAGGAGAAGCAATTTTTAATGTGATTATTAAAAATCACCGTCGTCAACGTTTACTGAGATTTTATGAGAGGACAGACTAAGGATCGCAACTGCCAACTCTACGTTATTCGATACAATTAAACCATGAGCTTAAATGGTTCAAATTTATCCCATCATCTTACATTCCTATAGATTTCATCCAGTAGCTGAATTTGGGGGAGGAAAAGAAAAAGGACCCACACAAAACTTCCCCAGTTGAAGACATTTTTATTTCGGTACGCACCTGAGTCCCTGGCAGGATGGGCCTGTCCTCCGCGGGAGGACATGTCCTCCCCCTCCTTTGGGAGAGGATGGGGGTCCTGCCCTGAGGGGGAAGCTGGGGGATGAGGCAAAGGGCTGTGTGACAGTGATAGGTCACAAAGGGCACCAGAGGATAAACAGGCTGTGCCAGGGGGTTAGGCTGAGAAAGTGGTCACTTCTCTCACTAGGACTGAAGTTCACCACAGCCTCTTGGGGAGATAAAAACCCAGAAGCAGAAGTGAGGGGAGGCAGAGGGGGAGCCTACCATACCTCTCTACACACTTGAAGAGATTCAGCCTGGGGTTCAGGCGCCCTACAGCATCCCCGCTGTGATCATCTGTGCCCCTACCCACGCCCCTGCCTCTGGGAGACCCTGAGGCAAAGGTGGGGGCTGTGGGGCAGGCTTGGAAGACCTGCCATAGGGCTACCTGTGTGTGACGAAAGAGCACCGCAGCTCGCTCTTCTGCCAGTGAGGCCGCGGGAGGGAAGAGCCAGGGGCCCACCTTAACCGCGCTGCCTGTCGTGATCAAAGGCAGCCATGAGTGGGGACTCTCTGCTCCCGTATCACATGGCCCAGAGCAGCACCGGGGTGGGCCTGTTCAACACCACCATGGGGAAGCTGCAGCAGCAACTGCGCAAGGGCGAATACCACATATTCAAGGACGCACCGGTATTCGAGAGCGACTTTATCCAGATCACGAAGAGGGGAGACCTGATTGACGTGCACAACTGTGTCTGCACGGTGACCGTGGGCATCACATCCAGCAGCCCCGTCCTCCCACTCCCAGACACCATGCTGCTGGCCCGATGGGCCACCGGCTGTGAAGAGCACGCTGAGCACAGCCAGGCCGCCAAGGGCAAGAGCCACGAGGCTGCAAAGACCTTAGAGCTCACCAGGCACCTTCCCTTGACGCTCGTGAGCATCTCCACTCACAATCGCGAGAAACAACAGCTGCGCGTGAAGTTTGCCACTGGCCGCTCCTGGTACCTGCAGCTGTGTGCCCCTCTGGACGCGCAGGAAGACCTCTTCACCTCTTGGGAAGAGCTGATTTACCTCCTGCGACCACCAGTGGAGGGTCTCAGCTGCACCTACGCCGTTCCAGCCTGGGACATGATCGGCCTGCCTGTGTTCGAGGAGGAGGACGATGGCAGGAGCCCAGCAGTGGAGGATTTCCAAGGAAAGTGGGATCAGGACCACGTGAGCATCTGCAGCCTCCACTCGTGCTCTGAGCTGGCCGGGGCCACGTCCGCAGCTTTTGCTGGTGGGGAGGGGATCCAACTGGACTCCCACAAGCCCGATACCATGCCCGATGTGGCCACTGCAAAAGCAAAACCTACAGTGCTTGACAAAGCGTCAGCATCGCGGGCAACGACAAAGGTGGAGACAGCAGCGGTGGCAGGAGGCACCGCAGCAGGTGCTTTGAGCGTGGCAGTGATCAAGTCTCCTGCCCCTGAAGAGCAGAGCACGGCCACAGCAGCCACAGCCAGCAACGGTCCAGGAGGAAGCAAAACCAGCATAGCCACTGGGGGCACTGCCAGAACATCCCTGAGGAGCAGGAAAACGGTGCTGCGAACAATTCAGGGTATGCTTGGCAGGTGCCGCGAGCTATTCAGGGTATGCTTCCAGCACGTCCACCAGCCTCTCCCCAGAGGCCGGCGTGACTGTGGTCGGAGCAGAACCCACCGGCAAGACTGCTGAAGGAAGAGCCGACGAGGAGGACAAGGGGACCCTCGTCTCAACCTTGCCACAGGAAGGCAAAGTGAGTGAACAGGATGGCAGCTCACAGAGGGTGTCCCAGGCCCGCAAGGGAAGAAGGGAGAGAAGGGAGCACTGGGGAGAGGACAGAGCTCTTACGAGCCCCTCGCTCTGCAGTTCAGTGGAAAGCCACCACAAGGCAGCGGGGAACAAGACCATCCAGAAAGCAGCTGGCCCGTGCTCAGGCGGCCGCAGAGCCACTAGAGATGACCAAAAGGACAAAGGCCACGGCAGCCCGGGGGGCAGCGAGCAGGGCACTGCTCACAAAGGCATCAGCCGTGCTCCCATCACCAACGAGTCCAGGACCTCGCACAAATCGGGCAGGAGCTTATCTACAGCGAGTTCAGGTCCCACCACCGAGAGACTCAGCAGGATCAGCTCTTTCTTCAGGAACGTCAGAGCCAGTCTCACTACAAAGACAGTGGCCTCCTCACGCGATAAATATGTGAGCATCCTGGTGAAGCCAGTGGAAGGGACCCGAATGGAGGCCGTCGTAGAGACAGCAGAGAGTGGCCAGGGGCTGGAGATCACTGGAGGTGTGACATCTGACACCATGGAGCCAGTGACCGCTGAAGCCCATCAATAGGACCTAGAGCTGGGAGCTGCAAAGGGGACCAGGGCTCAGGGAAATACCCCTGGAGAGCCCATTTCAGCTTCCTCACTGCAATTTCAATAAAAAAACAAACAATCTGAGAATGCATGCAGCGTTTTGTCTGAATTTCTAGGTCCCGAAGCCCAGCCGTAGCCTCACAGTGGATTCTGTGATGTCAGCTGTGCCACAGTCTGAGACCCAGTGTCCAGTCAAGGGCAACCCCATCTCACACACATGCTCGGAGCCAACGGCAGTGCTGCATCTGGCCTCCACTCCTTTCTGGCTTTGCCCCCCAGGGCCATGGCTCAAAGTCAGACTATGGTCTGGGAAGCTCTCCTTCACTATCCCCCTATGCTTTTTATAAACGCTTATTCCCCAGGAAGGTCTGTAAACAAAGCAAGAACAGGACTCATGTCCCCTCGGGCTATTCAGTGGACAGAAATAAGTATTAGCTAGCAATCAGAACCGCAAGCACTCTCATCTAGACTTAGCCGTTCCCTGCCCAGGTATTAGCTCGCAATCAGAACAGCAAGTATTAGCTAGTGTGCCATCGTAAGCATACCACTCGATGACATTTCACAAGATAAGCAACCCCACGAAACTAGCACCTGGCGAAGAATCAGAACATCACTGCAACTCTGGAAGTGCCCCCTTGCAGTCACTCAAGGGTAACCACCACCCTAGCTTCCAACACCATAGATGAATGTTGTTTGCTTTTCAACTTTACATACTGGAATCACGTAGTATGTACTCTTTGACTCTGGTTTCTTTCCCTTAACATTATATTTATGAGGTCTGTGCATGACTTTCCTGGCGATCGTCCATTTATTTTCACTGCTATACAGTATTCCAGTGTGTGATGATACTACAACTTATTTTGTTATTGATTTCAGTTATTATCAGTTTTGGGGCTCTTAAAAATAGTGCTATTATGAACATTTATATACAGATCTGTTGGTAAAAATATACATAAACTTCTGCTCGGCATATACATAGGAATGGAATTGAATATATGCGTATGTTCAGCTTCTGATTATACTGCCAAGCTATTTTCCTTCCAAAATGACTGTGGAAACAATAATTCCCACCAGGAATGTATTAAAGTCCTGGTTGTTTCACATCCTTGCCAACATTTGATACTGTTTAGCTCTTTCCATTTAGCCATTCAGGTGGGATATAGTGACTTTTCTCCCTTTTTCATGATAAAAATATACTGAAAAATATATAATTGGGCTTCCCTGGTGGCGCAGTGGTTGAGAGTCCGCCTGCCGATGCAGGGGACACGGATTCGTGCCCCGGTCCGGGAAGATCCCACATGCCACGGAGCGGCTGGGCCCGTGAGCCATGGCCTTTGAGCCTGCGCATCTGGAGCCTGTGCTCCGCAACGGGAGAGGCCACAACAGTGAGAGGCCTGTGTACCGCAAAAAAAAAACCATTCCAACTCTTTAATTAATTCAGCTGTCCTTTCCTGGGTCTTCTCCAGCTCCATTATGTCATTCTTAAGAAGCAATAGCCAATATGGCACAGGATTTTCCAGGTGTCCACTTTTGGGAAATCTGATTTCTAACTCTCAGAGGCAGCTCTCTCTCAATCTCTCTCTCTTTCTCTTTCTCTCTCACGCGCGTGCGCGCGCGCGCACACACACACACACACACACACACACACACACACACTCAGCCACATCTGCCGCAGAAGTGTCCATCCTATTTACCAGGACCCCTACCTGCTCTCTTGTTGATAAAAGAGAATGCTCTACTCGCACCCAGATCAAAATATCACACTACCATCTAGCTGCACGTGCATATGATGAAAAGAAAGAGCAAGGTCAGTTCTGATTGCAAAGCTGTAAAACTGATCTCTGATTTATTTTCCATCCACACGTGATCCTAGAGATAAAGGACTTTAATTAAGGAGAGAGGAAGAGAGAGAGAGAAAACACAAAGGAGAAAAACTATGAGCCATAACCATCGCCAAGCTTGCTGCAAGGGAAAAGACTCCAGGATCAAGGTTTAGCCAGGCAGAAGGAAGCAACATGCCATCCCATAACTTTTGCTGGAGGTCTAAGTCCACACCTCCCAAGCTGCCCAGTTCTCAAACCTGTGGGGACTTCAGAGAGTACTCAGACCACCCAGAGTTCCTCCAGGAGTCGGGTGAGGATTTGAGGAAGGGTGGGTAGAGAGCCACAGCCCTCAACACGTAAACAGTCTAACAACCAACCTAAATGTTTGTATTTCCCATGATGAGATCCTCTGTCTTTGGGGAGAGAAATGTTAATAATACCACGTTTTATCATGCGCTCATGGCCCTGTCAAGTTTGATCGTTACTGCCAGGTCCCGCAGCACAGCTGACTCTAAGCAACTTTACTATAAGGGACAAAAGGCCTGTTTTCCAATTTTATTTCTGAAATATTGAACTACACCAAAGCAAACTGTTTTGTTTCCCATGTGGTCTGTGTTTTTGTGTTTGAGGAGGTTTTCAGGTTTTACAAATTTTAGTTCAAATAAGAAGTGACTGCAGGGGACTTCCCTGGCAGTCCAGTGGTTAGGACTCCGTGCTTTCCCTGCCGAGGGCCCAGGTTCGATCCCTGGTCCGGGAACTAAGTTCCTGCAAGCTGTGCAGTGCGGCCAAAAAACAAAAAGTGACTGTAAATTCTCTGAGAGAGTCCCCTTCTGCTCTTTGGGACCTATTTGCCGATCTATGATTGGCCCTAAGAGTCTGATGACCCTTAGCATTGACTGCAGGCTGAGTTCGGCCTGCTGAAACTATTGTAAGCCAGAAAAGTACAGAAACCTGGGGAAACTTTTCCCTGGGGCAGGGAAAGCAGGCTTGTCACATAAGCACCTTGACAATAAGCTCAGGTATCATAGGGTCTACAACCACCCTACTTCCCTTTGCTGCCCCGGATCAGCCCAGTAGTGATGTGTTACCCTCCTCCACGTCAGTCCTGGTGGTGACCAGTGGCACAGGGGATGGACAAGAGGGTTAGAGGGAAAATACATCCACAAGACCTGCATATAGTTAATAAAAATGTATAAATTTTAAAAATAGGTACTTAGCCTTTCCTAAGCTAATAGGACATGTGTTAGAAAAGAGTAATGAGGACAACAGGATAGTTGCCAAAGAAAACCAAAGCCATCTTTAACCCTAATTTGAGAAAGAGACCCTAAGAATGAAGACTAGTGTGTGCTGGTGTTACTTCTTTTTTCTCACAGCCCTTCAACAAATTCAGTCACCCATTCACTCATTCATTCAATTCAAGGAGCACTTATTAGGCACTTATCTGTGCCAAACATTGTGCTGAGAGCTTTACAGACATTATCTCATTTCATCCTTTCACAAACCTGCCCAATAGGATTTGTTGTTATACAGAGGAGGGAGAGAAGCAAGGACATATGGCTTTTCATTCTACCCAGAAGAACTACAGAGCCACTTAGAAGAGCTATAGTCTGTTCTTGCTACATCAGTTAGGAATACTTCAGCTGCAAGTTGCAGACAAACCTACTCCAAATGCCTTAAACAATACGGGAATTTATTATTTCTCACAGCAGAGCATCCAAAGACAGGGTGAGCTCAGGATGGGGGGATTCAGCACCTTAATAGTGCCAAGTCCTATGTTCTTTACATCTTTTACCTGCCATCCTGCGTGTCAGCATCATCCTCAAGATGACAGAAAAACGGCTGCCATATTCAGATAGTTTTTCTTTTAAGGGCAAGGACAATGTCTGTAGAAGCACCTTTGGAAGAATTCTTTCATGTCTCCTAGGCCAGAATCAGGTCACATGCCCTTTCCAAAGCCCATCACCTGCAAGGCGAACAAAAACAACCATGAAGGGGCTTCCCTGGTGGCGCAGTGGCTGAGAGTCCGCCTGCCGATGCAGGGGACGCGGGTTCGTGCCCCGGTCTGGGAAGATCCCACATGCCGCGGAGCGGCTGGGCCCGTGAGCCATGGCCGCTGAGCCTGTGCGTCCGGAGCCTGTGCTCCGCAGCAGGAGAGGCCACAACAGTGAGAGGCCCGTGTACCTCAAAACAAAAAGAACAACCATGAAGAGGAAGAAGAAGAGGAAGAGTTAGACGGAGGGTGTTTATTATCACACCCCTCAGTGTTATTTTCATCTGGTACAAGTAGTTTCCAGAGTGATAGCTGGAAACATCAGTGAAATCATCTGGGATGCTTTAGAAAACGTCAGTCTCTGGGGCTTTTCCTCAGAATCTCTGGAGTCCAGAAATGTATATATTTTTAAAATTTATTTTATTCAAGTACAGTTGATTTACCATGTGTTAATTTCTGCTGTACAGCAAAGTGATTCAGTTACACATATATACATTCTTTTTCATATTCTTTTCCATTATGGTTTATCACAGGATATTGAATGTAGTTCACTGTCCTATACAGTAGGACCCTGTTGCTTATACATTCTACATACAATAGATGGCACCTGCTAATCCCAAACGCCCAATCCATCCCTCCCCCACCCCCTCCCCCTTGGCAACTATAAGTCTGTTCTCTATGTTTGTGAGTCTATTTTGTAGATAAGCTCACTAGTGTCATATTTTCGATTCCACACATAAGTGATACCATATGGTATTTGTCTTTCTCTGTCTGACTTACTTCACTTAGTATGATAATCTCTAGGTCCACCCATGTTTCTGCAAGTGGCATTATTTCGTTCTTTTCTATGGCTGAATAATATTCCATTGTCTATATGTACCACATCTTCTTTATCCATTCATCTGTTGATGGACATTTAGGTTGTTTCCATGTCTTGGCTATTGTAAATAGAGCTGTTATGAACATAGGGGTGTGTGTATCTTTTTGAATTAGAGTTTTGTCTAGATACATGCCCAGGAATGGGATTGCTGGATCATATGGCAACTCTATTTTTAGTTTTTTGAGGAACCTCCATACTGTTTTCCATAGTGGCTGCTGCACCACCTTACATTCCCACCAAGAGTGTAGGAGGGTCCCCTTTTCTCCACACCCTCTCTAGCTTTTATTATTTGTACACTTTTTAATGATGGCCATTCTGACTGGTGTGAGATGATAGTTTTGAATTGCACAGAAATGTAACAAGCCCCCCGGTTGATTCTCACGTTCAGTGACTTTGAGAATATTAAAATACATCCTCAGACCCTATAAGAGATGACGCAGGTACTTAGTGTGGTCCACTAGCCCTTCCGGAGCTGCCTCTGGCCCCGTTCCTCACTCCAGCTACACTGAACTCCCAGAATATGCCAATCCCATTCTCACCTCAGGGCCTTTGCCTTTATGTTCCTGGGCAGGTTGAATAACAGCTGCCCAAAAGATGTCCATATTCTATCCTCATAACCTGTGACTATGTTATAGGACTTGGCAGTCTTGATTAAGTTACATTTACCTTTGTTTCTTTCCCATTTCCTACCCACTACAGAATTGATCAAGTTTTCTTTACTCCTTTATTTTTCCTCTGCTGATTTGAAAGCTAGACTTTTATTTTTATTATCCTAATTACCTGTACCTTTTAATATACATACATAACTACATATTTTCCTAATTCTAAAGCTGTTCATTGTCTCTCATCTCTTCCAAAATAAAGCAACTACCTCCTGAGAACCGATAACCTTCATTTTTCTTGTTGCAACCTTTGTTAAACAGGAAAAAAAGTTTTTACAATAATTAATCTTATTACCAAGAGATACGAATTTCACTTTTCACCAGCTTTTTGGCATCCACTTCCTTCCCTCTGGGATCACTTTTTCTTCTCTTTATGTATACCCTTTATTAATCTATACTGGAAAGGTCTTAGAGGGCTAATTCTTTTGGTTTTTGTATTAGTGAAAAGGTCTATGTATCATCTTGAATCTTAAATATTAGTGGGGTTTTTGGCTATGGAATCTGGGTTAATGCCTTTTATCACTCAACACTTGAACATATTATTCTTTTGTTTATATTTATTGTTAGTTATGAGAAATTCATAATGACTGTATTTGTCATTCTTGACCTCCATTACTGATAACAAAGGACTCTAGGTAATTCATATTCATTCCAAATTTCTTGTAAGAAGTTTCTAGGTCAGCTCTGCCCCATGTATCTCTCATCCTCCTGGGATTGGCAAACTAACCTGGACATGTCCTTTTCCTGAGAATGAAAGAAGCACAGGAGCACATATATGTTTGTAAAATCATGCTCTGTACATATGTATGCACACAGAGCTTTCATGTAAAGAGTGTCATACCATACATACTATATCGTCCAACTTTTTTCCACTTAAAGAGTATAATAGGCATTATGCTATGTCAGTACACATAGATTCTACTTTATATGGTTAAAAAAAAAGCTTAAGCAAATGAGCTTAAATAAAAGAAGAGCAAAACTCTTATACCTTCACAACATTCCGTTCATTACTCAGAGATAACCAATTCTATTTTCTGTTTTTCCAATCATTTCCATCATAATCCTTATACTTCTGTGTCACGACTTATGAACTTGATGGTATCAACTGACTCTCCTCTGTCAAATACGATAAAATTTAACTCTATAATACTACCTCTTACCTCACCAGTATTCCCAGAATTTTATTGGCTGTATTTTTCATGGTTCTGCTGGTTACCTTTATAATGATGAATATCCAGTATTAAGTTGTCTGTGCATTATCTACAGGTTAATTATAAAAAATTAAACACCAGTAAATAGGAGCTCTACTGCTGACTATAGCAGATTAGCTTATAAGAGATCAGCCCTCCTGCCAGGAATAACTAAAAAGTTGGGTTTAAAACAATACATTTGCTAAATGCAGTGTGAGATCCTAGATTGAATCCAGTAATTTTTTTAAAGATATTAGTGGAGAAATTGATGAAATCAAAACAAAGTCTGCAATTTTGTTAATAGTAATGTACCAATGTTAACTTCTTAGTTTTAGCAAGTGTACCATGGTGATGTAAGATGTTACATGTTACATGAGGAGAAGCTAGGTTAGAGATACATGGAAACTCCCTACTATACTATTTTTGCAACTTTACTGCAAGTCTAAAATTATTTCACAATAAAATATTTATTAAAAGAAAAAAAAAACATTTGAAGGCACTGGAAAGCAGGAAGATTTCGGAGGGCCAGCATATCAAAGAGAAGTACAGAAGGAAGTCAGCTCTCCATGTAGTTTTCAGCCTCGAGGCATCTGCCAATTCTTAGAGCTGCAGATAAGAGGCCAAGAAGCAGAGTGTCAGAGAAGCAGCAGTGAACGTGAGAACCCCAACCCTGAGAGGCTAAACAGAATTCTAGGTACCCTCACGTGGCTAGAAGAATAAAAATTGGAATTTAGGGCCCATCAAGACAGAGGATCCCTGGAAAACATCCCAGTCATGCCCTAGAAGGGAAATTCCCTAGAAATAAAGGCAAACCAAAATAAACCATTCTTTCCCAAGACCGAAGCCCAGCTCTGAATAAACTTAATCCTAGTCTAGATTCAGGTGCACTGGCTGCCATCTCTGGAAACATCATCCACAGATCCCCTGTACAATTTTTATTTCACAACATCCATAGTTCAATCAAAAATAGTTGGTATAATAACAGGCAAGACTAAATGACCGAAAGAGGAAAAAACACACAATAAAAACAGATCCATCAAGAGAATGAGAAGACAAGCCACAGACGGGGAGAAAATATTTGCAAAAGACATATCAGATAAATAACTGTTATCTAAAATATACAAAGAGCTCTTAAAACTCAACAATAAGAAAACAAACAACCCAATTAAAAGATGGGCCAAAGACCTTAACAGATACCTCACCAAAGAAGATGCACAGATGGCAAATAAACATAGGAAAAGATGCTCTGTTTCTATGTCATCAGGGAAATGCAAACTAAAACAACAGTGAGACATTACACACCTACTAGACATTACAACCTCTACACACCTATTAGAATGGCTAAAATCCAAAACACTGACAACACCAAATGCTGACAAGGATGTAAACAACAGCAACTCTCATTCATTGCCCATGGGAATGTAAATTGGTACAGCTACTTTGCAAGACAAGTTTGATGGTTTCTTAGAAAACTAAACATACTTTTACCATACTTTTTACCATCTGGCAATTGCACCCTCAGTATTTATCCAAAGGACCTGAAAATTTAGGCCCACAGAATAGCCTACACGCAGGTGTTAATAGGAGCTTTATTCACAATCACCAAAACTTGGAAGTAATTTAGGATGTCCTTCAGTAGGTGAATGGATAAATACTGTGGTACATCATACAATGGAATATTATTCAGGGCTAAAATGAAATGAGCTATCAAACATGAAAAGACATGGAGGAATCTTAAATGCATATTACTAAGTGAAGGAAGCCAGTCTGAAAAGGCCACTTACTGTAGGATTCCAACTATATGATATCATGGAAAAGGCAAAACTAAGACCGCCAGCCAGTGAAACTCTTCTGTATGAAACTATAATGGTTGATACATGTTACTACACATTTGTCAAAACCCATAAAATGAACACCAAGAATAAACCCTACTGTAAACTATGGACTTTTGGTGATGATGACATGTATATGCTAGTTCATTGAAAGTAAAAACATACCACTCTAGTACCAGATGTTGATGGCGGGGGAGTCCGTGGGTATTTGGGGGAAAAGGGTACATGGGAACTCTCTGTACTTTCCACTCAAACTTTCTGTGAACCTAAAACTGCTCTAAAAAATAAAATCTATAAAAAATAAACTAAACATACCCAAAGGAAATCCAAATACTGCAGTTATCAGATAAGAGCTTTGAAATAACTATGATTAATAACGTTCAAGAAAATAGAAGAAAAGATCGATAATTTCATCAAACTGAGAGAGTAATTGGGACAAATTTAGGATGCTGTGGTGTTTTGTTTCTTGATCTGGGTAATAATACTCATCAAATTATACCCTTTGATTTGTGAATCTGGATTATACCTCAATAAAATAATTTATTCTTGAAATATAAGCAGTATTCATAATATTAAGTTATATAATTATTCACTACAGAACCAAAGAACGTGATTGAACTCAAAAGAAAATGACCGACCCTTTGTCACTAAACTTGTGTAATTTGAAGAAAAATATACTAAAAGTCAGGATCAAAAAGCATTGGCATTTTCCTAGTCCATTCAACTATTTAACAAATAATGAGTGCTTACTGTGTGCTAAGCACTTTACTAGGTGCAGGAAATAGAACAGTGACCGTAATAGACAAAATTCTCTGCCCTCATGGAGCTTACATTCTATTGGGGGTATAAAAAACAAAAACAAAACAAAAAACAAATAAGATATTTATAAGATATAATAAGATTATAAGGAGTATTAAAAGATGCTAAGTTGAATGAAATCCACTTTTTTTTCTTAAAAGCATTCTTCTTGGAGTTATCTGACATCCAGTTCTAACTTTATCTGATTGGTTTTTTGGCCTGCAGTCCAGCTGTCAGACTGGGATTTCTTTCTTTCTTTTCGTCCCATCTTTATTAGAGTATAATTGCTTTACAATGGTGTGTTAGTTTCTGCTGTATCACAAAGTGAAGCAGCTATACGTATACACATAACCCCATATCCCCTCCCTCTTGTGTCTCCCTCCCATGCTCCCTATCCCACCCCTCTAGGTGGTCACAAAGCACCGAGCTGATCTCCCTGTGCTATGTGGCTGCTTCCCACTAGCTATCTATTTTACATTTGGTAGTCTATATATGTCAATGCTACTCTCTCACTTCCCAGCTTACCCTTCCCCCTCCCCGTGTCCTTAAGTCCATTCTCTACATCTGCATCTTTATTCCTTTTGAATACTCTCTGCGTATTGGATTCTGTGTTTTCCCCCTTCTTCAATTCTTTTCTTATTTTGTTGGATTACATACTCAGATTTTTTGTTTGTTTTTGTTTTGCCTTGTTTTGTTTGCTTTGTGTTTATTTTGTTTTGTTTGTGTGGGAGATAAAATTTCTGAATCCTTTCATCTCTGAAAAGTGTCCTAACACCTCACACTTGAACGATAGTTTGGCGGGTACTAGAAATCTAGGTTCAAAATCATTTTCCCTTAGGAGTTGAAAGGTATTGCTCAATTCTCTTCTAGTAAACAGTGCTGCTGACGAGAATCATATGGAAATCTGATTATTTTTCCTCAATTGGTAATCTGTTTTTTCCCCTCCATATCCTTTTAGAATCTGCTCTTTTTCCCTATGTCCTGAAATCTAATGAACAGAGAGCTAGATGTGGATATATTTTATTCATCTGTTTGATAGCTAACGGGCTCTTTTAATTTTTTAAAATAGGCTATCTTTCCTGAACTTTGGAAAATTTGATTATCTCCTTTTCTTCATTTCTCTGGTATCTCTTTCTGGAACTTTAATTACATGGGATTATATCTCTTAGTTTGACCTTTTCAGTCTCTTAACTTTTCATTTGTATCTTACATCTTTTCACTCTGTAAAGAAATTTTTTTTCAGTGTTAACTTCCAGGACTTTTATTAAAATGCTTATTTCAGTATTTTAATTTTTAATTCCAAAAATTCTTTCTTGTTCTTTCTCTCTTTTTTAAAGCAGCAGTTATTTTACAAATACAGTATTGTCTTGAAGTCCTCTGAGGATACCAACTAAAAATAATTTAAGTCCTCTTCTTTTCTCTATATTATCTGTTTCCTCTGAGATTAGCTCTATTTGTTGGTTCTTCTCTTTTGCACTTTACATTTTTTCCCCTTAATGTCTAGAGATCACCTAGTGTATATTACACTAAATAAAGATCTTATTTATAATTATGAATGAAGTTTGACTAATGTAAGTAGATGGTACAACTTTCCTCTGATATTGTATGTGTCTTTCCCACTATGGCTCTCCTCTGGATGAGAAGACTGACTACAAGCTGTGAATATAGCGGAAGGCTGGCAACTGACTGTGTTAGGGGCCATGGGTGGGAGCACGGAAACAGGCTGGTTTCCAATCCCTGCCAAATTAAGAAAGAGCTGAGGTACCAAGAGCCGCACGAAGAAACTTTTCCCATTCCAGATGGGACATTCATGTTTCTTTAAAGAACAAGCTTCTATGTATCAAACACTAACTGCTCTTTATCACTCCAAGGGAGAAGATTTGCTTTTCTTTAAAATGTTAAAAAACAGTTCATATCTAAATTTGGTCAATAAGTGAGATGATGAAACTTTCCCAGTAAAAAATGATGGGCAATTTCCAAGAAATCAATAGATTGTGACAGGAGGAGATGGTACCAGTCGGACTTTAGGTAATGGGAGTGACGTCGGATCAAGTGTGTGACTTCCCTTTTGAAGGCTTTGAAGGAGCAGCATTCATCCGATGGATCACATGCAATCAGACTCACCCCTCACATCTACACCCCACACGAGCAGGAAAGACCACCTGGTGCGAAATCGACTGAGTTGCAAATAATGAAAGATAGTGGGAAATGGAGAGCATGGGAGAGACTCAGACTTGCCAAGAGCAGGGCCAAACAGAAATGAACACTTGCTGACCTTTGGGGTAAGAGACAAACTTCGCTAGGATAGAGTATGTACAATGTACTGGCTATTGGTGCTGTCTCACGTAATACTTACAATAGCCCCATGCAGTAGGTGTGATGACTGCCACCATCTTGCGTTTGAAGAGAAAAGTATATCATAGAGGCAAAGAATTCAGGCTGCAGAGCCAAGTGTTGAGAATCAAATCCAGGCTACTCCACTTCCTAGCCAGTGGCCCAGACAAGTGACTTAACATCTCTGTGCCTCACGTTTCGCACCCATAAGATGAAGACAATTAGAGCATGTACCTTGTGGGATTGTTACGAAGATAAATTAATTAATATTCATAAAATAGTGCCTTACAACAGTGCCTACAACATAGTCACTGGTCAGTAAATGCTAGTGTTTTTATTATTACTGGGGAGCTAAGTAATTTGCTAGTGGTAGAGCCAAGATGTTAAGCCCGGATATCTCAGACTCCTCGATCCACGCTCTTACCCACCACTCTATGTGGCCCCTCTCAAGCGGTACAGCAAATGCCTCCAAGGCGAGATACCAGGATGCCCAGAATTGCTCCTGACCCAAACATTTCGCTAACAACCTGTTAACTGGGCATCCTACAGGTCAGTAGCTGAAGGCTTTGTTTCCTGTTAAAATATAAATATATCCCCTCATCCCCTGGCCCTCCCAAAACTTTCATTCATCGGTCAGTCACACTGGAGTGTGAATGAGCTCCAGATTCTCTCATGAAAGCAGCTCTTAACTGGAAGGCTGGTGTAGGTAGCTTGATGAGTATCTGAGGGCCCTGAAGACAAAGGGGACAAGCTGAAGGAGCAAAAGGCACAGAGAGCTTCAAAGGCAAACTTCAACTAATCACTTAGGATAGCATTTGACAGTTTTATATTTTCCCTTCATCGTTGCCCTGAAAGACAGGGATTCCTATCATTCCTATCTAATATAAGGAGGAAACTGAGGTTCAGAGACACTAAGCGACTTCCCTGAGGTGATTCAAACTGACAAAGGGCAAGACCCGAACTGGAGTCCAGATCTTCCCAGGCCACACCTTGATTCTGGCCATGGTCCTGGCTCACCCCTCTCCAGCCACTGCACGGTCTGGCTCTGGTTTATTCCTGCCCACAGCCACTCAGATGGAGTCAGGCAGTGCCAACAAGCCCTCGTGTCCCACATTTCTGTCCATTCACTGGCAGCTTCTGCAGCAGGCCCAGATTTATCCAAAGAGAGGAAAGGTCATTGTTCTACACCATGTGCAGGAATATCTGAGTTAAAAATGCAAGATTTGTCATTTGCATGGTGAAGGGAGGCGGGGGAGAGGAAGCATTGTTAGGTGTTGGTAATGTAAAAACATAAGTATGCTGTTATTTATGTAATTAGTTATTGCTTTCATTATGGGTGCAGTCTTAATGGTTATAGTATTTATGTGTAATTACCTTAATATTCACTGAAATTTCCAAGTAGCTCTCTAATTAACTGTCTCAAATATATAATTACATTGCATCTTTACGCAAGACTTGCCTAATTAATGTAGTTACACCACTTCTTTTGTGAATGTGCATTATTAAATGCTCTTTGCATCATTCTTCTGACTTCTTGTAATTCACGCTTTACAAAAATTAAGACCCCGAATTAGAAACCTTCACAAGCAGCCCAATGCAGCAGCAAAGCGAGGCTCAGAGCTACTCAAAAAAACAAGGACTTGCTAAGCCTCATTATGAGTTTCTCGTTATACAATCTTCCTGCTTGGAGGTGAGAGGAGCCCAGAGTAGCCAGGCTCATTAGAACAGGCAGCCTCCAAGTGAGGCCCCAAGGTCTCAACTTTCCTCACCCACCTCAGGCTACTGTCCTCAGGTTAACCTGCCCTCCACAGGGAAGGCCACCTGGTGTCCTGGGACTTCTGCACAACAGGGGTGTTGAGCACTAATTCTTCATCCCCTTTGAGCTAGCATGTCTGAGGCAACCTCTCTAGGTCTTGATTTCATAATCTGTAAAATAGGTACAGTGGCAACTACCTGTCTTCTCAAAAAGTTCTGCAAGAATTAAATGAGGTGATGGACATGAAAAAACTCTGAAGTATATCATGAATGCAGCATATGAGTGCAAGGGATTGTTTCTAGAACCACTTCGCCTTGCTACCAGTGTTCTCACAGAATGTATTGGTTACTCAGTGCTGCAATAACAAACTACCCCAAACCTAGTGGCTTAAAACCACCAGCAGGTTATTTTGTTTGTGATTGTGTACCTGGGCAATTTGGTTCAGGTTCCTCGGAGTGATCTTTCTGGTCTGAACCCAGCTCAGCTGTTCTTGGCCAGGCTTACAGCCATGAATGGGGCCACAGCGGGGATGGCCAAGACCTCTCTCCATGTGGCCTCTTGCCCTCTTCCAGGCTCACCTTGGCGTGTTCAGTGTTGGAAGCATTTCCAGCCCAAGATCAAAAGCTACAAGGCTTCTAGACCCAGAACTTGCACAACACTCTGTTCATCAAAATGCCTCACAAGATCAGCCCAGATTCAAGGACTGAGGAAAGAGACAGCACATCCTAATGGGAAGAGCTTTTGCCACTGCCTGCAGTTTATTACCTTCAACCTGTTCTTTCCAAGAAGAAAATAACCCTTCAACTGATCAATAACCAAGGGTTTGTTGAGCACCTGCTACGGACTTTGCATTGTGGGAGATCCCACAGGGGATCCAGAAGGAGTTAAGACAGCTCTATGATCAGGACACTCAAGATGGCTGTTCTCTTGCTCTCTGTGCATCCCCTGCTCGACCAGTGCCTGCTTCACCCGTACCCTACTCACGTGACTGACCTTCCTACATCCTTGCCCCAGGTTCTAGCTTTAGATCAGAACTCTCCACTATGCTTATCAAAGAGGTGTTGAGGGGCAGGCCCAAAATAAAACCTACACTTCCCAGTCTCCTTTGCATCTTGGTGTGGCCATAGGACCAAGTTCCGGCCAACGGGATTGTAGATAGGGGTGGACGTTGTGTGCTTGTGTGTACACACAAAGTTCTCAGTAAGTGTACTTAAAAAGAAATCTGTCTTCCTTCTGTCCTTTTCTCCTTCCTGCTGGCTAGACTATAGACTTCATAGTTGGAGGTATAGCAGCCACTCTGGAGCATGTATCAGAAGTTACATGTGTAGGTTGGCAGAGCAATAAAATAGAAGAAAGTTGGCCCCTGACCATGGTGGACCAGCTACCTGGACTTCACATGAGTGATAAATAACATCCATCTGATTTCAACCACTGTTATTTAGGGATTTCTGCCACTCACAGCCAAAACTAATCCTAACTAATACAACAACCTATCATTATGTACTTAACTTCCCCTAAGGAGCAATAAGCTCTCTGCCATCCCATCCTCTTGAGGCCATGAAATGTGATCCTTATTTGTGCTTTTTATAGAAGCCATCATTAGTTCATGTGAGTAAAAAGTAACTATCAGAGCTGGTTCTTCATTCTGTGTACCTTTCTGCGCCTCAGCTCCTGCATGTGCAAAATGGGGATAATAATTCCGAATGCTGTTGTCGCAGGGAGACGCACGGTGGGGAAGTCATTTGACATGAGCCTCAACTTCCCAAAGGGTTTCAAATGTAGCCTTTTCATATTATCTCCAGGTGAGGTTTTTCTGTCGCAACAATACACAATAAGATTGGCAGCAGAAGATAGCCATCAAACACCTTCAGACGAGCATCCTGCTACCATTTGTGTGTGTGTGTGCGTATTTTTATATATATACATATATATATAAATCCTGTAAATATCTTACGATCAGGAGCATATTTATCGTGGAATTAATGAGCCTAAGTTTCCGGGCCCCAGATCACTTTCAAAGACCACAAGAGAAGCCCTTGAAATGTCATCACGTTATCATATATTTTTATAAATTTTGCAACAGTAAGATATTTTAGCCAGTCGGTTAAGACTTCTCCCTCTTTCCACTCACCTCCATTCCAATTTCCACTCGGGTGGTAGAGGAATGGCTGCAGGCATTTTTGAGATTCAGCGCAGGGAAAGCTGAGTTGATGATACATTTGGTTTGGGTTTTGTGGGGTATGTTTGTGTGGTTTGCAATCCCTTGTTATATTTATTGTTAGTGCTCCTAGTGTATAAATGGCTGCCGGGAATACTTCTACTATCATCAATTCGTAGAATGCTTAAGAATAGTACATAAGAAAAACTTAATAGAGGTGTTCCCAAATCTGACAAAATTTGGAGCCACCTATGTGACCTCGGGCAAGTTAATCAACCTCTCTGTGCCTCAGATTCCTTCTCCATAAAATGAGGATTATAGTCTACTTCATGGGGTGGTTGTACAGATTAAAGCAGTTGATTCACATGAAGCACTTTGAACAGGGGCCTGACCCTGTTCAAATGTAAAAAAATGTAGTAAAAATGCTACTGCTATTATTATTACGGTCCTGAAATTGGAGGCGTTTTCTGTCCACTTCCTCTTTGTTGACCAGGAAGCTTAAGCCTGCTCTTGAAGTTTTCCAGTGAGTGCCTCCTAGTGACCATTAAAAAGCCAGTTCTTGCTGCCAAAATGTCCCTAATATGCAACATGGAGCATCACAGGAATATCGGGAAAGGGTTCAGGAACATTCCTACGGCTATACCTTTCATGAAGCTGCAGAAAATCAAGCAACCAAAACAAATAAACACACACCCCAAATCTCACCTTAAGCATCTCACAAGACAATTCAACACAGCTAGATAAATCACTGGGCTCGATTATCCTGCAGATCAGTTTAAGTCCCCCGTGTACATGGAGATAATGGGCGTGGATATTTTCAGTGGACATGAGACAATCACCACATGGGCGAGTAAGTCTTACACCCTTAACACAGGTGACACATCAGGCTTTTCCCTTCATTTATGACATTCACTCCACCAAATTCAGCTTTTCAGTTTTAGAAAATATAGCTCTCCATGTAATGAAAGAAATACCAGGAACCGTGGTCACAAATACGGCAAGAATTGTGCAGGATCAGTTGGCATACCCCTCTTCCAAGTCTCTTGTGCAGACTCAAGGGTCTACACACACTCACAGGAGAAATGCTGGGATAGCTATTTCTCTTTAAATATGTAACTACGGGCCTAAGAGCCACCTATGATTGTGGAATGGAAAGAAAAAAAACGGATTTGAGAAATGTTTGGGAGACTTTCCCACTGACTGGATGTGGGCTGAGGGGTTTAAGAACAGGAAGAAACCCAGTTAGAACTTCCATGCACTGATTTCTAGCCCCTGCTCTTTCAGCTCTCCCACTTGTCGTCCGCTTGGAGCCCTGAGTTTGCTTCCAACTAAGAAAGGTAATAATGCCTCCTCTACCTAATCCATGGAGTGGTGGAAAAGTCCAGGGAGGGACTGGTGTCTTTTTTGTCACCTGTTATATGTCAGTTATGATGCTGGATCCATCCCATGGAGGGTATGAAAGAGTGGTGTCTAAGGGCACGTGGTCCTGCCACCCCATCCGAGGTCAGCCCTCTGGATAAGAGTGTGTCCTGGTCAGGGCAGAGAGAAGACACCCCCTCCACACAAAGAGGAGCTCACAACCCCGCTGGGCCGCCCCACAGATACCCACAGAGGAGCCGACTAAATGGCGTCTAAGGAAACAGTTTACCTGCCTCCAGGATCTGGCCCACACAGAATCAACTAATGAGACTCTTCCTATAGGCCTTTCTCAGGCCAAATTCCCAGGCACGGCTGGCCGTCCCGGTGCCAGAGATCTGCTAGAGCCCCCATCGGAGCAGCATATGTCTTCCGAGGCATTTCTTCTCTTTTGCATCTACAGACAAGCGTGGCCTCCGCTGCCATTTGACTGGATTGCTGTATCATGGATTTTGTTTTTTCCTATATGACAACTGGTAAAAAAAAATTGTTTGTTTAAAAAGGACCATGAACTGTCACACCTAAAAAGATATCTCCAGGAAGCCTCCAGCACTTAACAAATTTAATTCAGCCAGTGTTTAGTGAGAACCAGCTATGTGCCGGTGCTGTGGTGTGCTACAAGGAAGTGGCATAATATGAAAGAACTGTGGACGTTTTCACTGAATTTGCTACATTTTAGTTGGTTGGCTCTGTCATGAGTAACAACACCTAGGCTATGCATTTGAAACACTGGGATGGTCCATTATGCAACCTGGGATACACGTATGGAAATTTTTTTTTCCAATATAGGATTTTTCCATTGTCTTTTTTTTTTTTTTGATCTTGTGATGCCCTGATAGCTACCAAAATAACCAGGGGCTGCAACATCTGGGAGACCAAACAGACACAGGAAAAATACGGCAGAGGGGGAAGATCCATGAAAACAGGAAACATGGAGAGGAGAGCCCAAAGATGTCAAAACAAAGGCAGGTTGGGCGGGCAGCGAGGGAGGAGGCCGGAGAGAGGCCGGGGGTTCATCTGTCGGCACGAGTTCCTCAGGAGTCTGCAGAGAATTGCAGGGTGACGTAGTCCCTGCCACACAAAGGACCACAGCCTTTTCACCTCCGTTTTACACAAAAGGCATGGCGTCCTTCAAAGTCAAATAATAGCAACGCCACCAACCTCCTTACCCAGGCGCTAATCCTGCCTGTCCCGGCCTCCCAGCCCACAGACGTTAACAGACGTGGAGGGGCAGCAGCGCCGCGGGGACCCGGGGGCAGGGGCCGCGTTCCAGCGTTGCCCAGCCTCAGCACACTGGCCCTCCGCGTGCCTGCGCGCCCTCGCTTTTCTCTTTCGGCCCCATCTCCCCGCACGGGCACTGGGCCGGGCCCACAATATGTAGTTGTTCAATTAATAGTTGACCAGAAGGTACTAGAAATGGCTTTGACCCCACCACGCCACACTTCTACCACGTTGCTCTCATCTCCGGGTCTGTGTTTTCAGTTCCAGCTAGAGCAAAGTTCCTCCCATAGCAGAGAGGGGCAGCCCTCCTGCCTAGAGCGGGCGGCCAAAGGACAAGCCCAACTCTACCGGTTGGATGGGGACCGAGAATTCATCAAGCCCAACCTTCTGCTTAGACATGAATCCTCGATCCATCTTTAAAACAGAGACACTTTAGTTCATGGGTGTCCTGTGTCAGGACACTAGCACCCAACGAGGGACACTTGTTCACTCCCTACTATGGACAAAGCAATGACTAAAAGCTCATTTCTCTCTTTGCTTTTTCTTCAAATGGCAAAAAAACCCACCACTACCACCTCTTCTTCTTCTTCTCTGTTCCTTCTTCCATGTGCCAAGAAAAAACGTCACCTTCTGATTCTACTTTTCCAGCAGTTTCCCTCGTGAACTCTCAGCAGGGATCTGAGCTCCTCTTGCTTCGGCAGTTACTTCTTCTCGAAGTAGCTGCTGATGCCATGAAAAGTTCCCCTCCCGGGAGAAAGGGAAAGCATTCTAACCCAACAGCTGGACACTTAACCCATGGAGTGTGCTCACTGTTCACCTTCTCAAGAAAAGGAGGGCAGTGGAGAGGAAAGTAGATAACACCCTGTTCCCATGACATCCTGGAATCTTCTTTCTCCACTCTCCCAACTGGTCACCACCCTGTAGGAGTGACATGAGAAGGGCTTCGGGAGGTTCTCTGTTCTCCCAGTTGTCACGTCAACCGGGTCTTAACACCACTGAGTCCCCTACCCCTGTGACCACGAAGGTTGGGGCCATCGGTCACCAGGATCAACGAGCCTTTAGCGACCCCAACTTCACATGGACCAGGCCCTAGGCAGGAAGAGCTGCTCTCTGGGAACTTCCAGCTCCTGTCGCACTGCCCTGTAAGTTAATTGTTACATGTCTCTCCCAACAGGACGGTGATTTAATTATCTGATTCCCCAGCGTCCGGTAATACACATGTATTAACCTGAGACATGAACAGAGAGGCCAGCTAGTTATGGCATTTCCAGACAGGAAGTCAGTGAACTAACTTGGTGGTTAGGGGAAATGAGGCATTTTGAGACTAAAATCCCAAATCCAGAGCAGACAGGATGGGACAGGAGTGGGCTTAGGTTTCTCCTATATCCCATGGGAATCTTTTTCTTCGGTCTGTTTAAAGTTAAAGCGGTGGCTGAAGGAGCCAGAGTGGACACAGTGCCCAGTGTGAACGGGTTTCCATCCCTCCAGTGCCCCACGGGAGGCCCTCAGACAGACTGGTGGAGAGGTCTGTGCCGGAAGATTTTCTACACAAAGCGATGTCCCTCTTGAACCCTTCTCACTTCAGGTCCCTTTGAGACGGTGCCAAGGTTTCACTTGCTGGCACTGAGACCAGCTCCTTCCCTCAGACACGGTATGTGAAAGGAAGGCAGAAGGAGCTTTTGTTGCCTGTGTGACTGGGAGGGGCCGGGGGTCCAACGGTGAGACCCCAATAGAGGAAGGACCTCAGACAGCTGTCTGCCAAGGCACAGAAGAATGTCTTTCTCACTTTAGGAGAAAGAAAACAAACAAACAAACAAAAAGATCTAAGGAAAAGGGAAAGAAAGGTAACCATGGAGCTTTTTCCAAGGAGCCTAAGACAGCTATCTCCGCCAGCCGGAGAGTGGGAAAATTCAGCTTTGTTCTGATGAAGGGATATGAGGCTTATTTGGACCAGTAAAAAAAAAAAAAGAAGCCATCCACTGAATAATCAGATGCCTCTGGACTGGCTACAGAAGGCTCTGTCTGGTGGTGTCCATTCTGCCCGCTGGCTTCCTACAGAGATGAGAGCTTCCCCCCAACAAGGAGACTGCCATTCTCCGAAAGTCGAGTTCTTGGCATGGAGCTGGGGCCCCTGCGATAAGGGATTAGATGGTCTGGGGCCCACTCTGGCCTTCTCCCTGCCAACGCCACAGAAAATTAAAATGCTCCCTCAGACCTGCCTGCCACTCCACTCCCCACTCCCAGTAAATCTGTGACCCCATGGGTCCCCTGCAGGGGGAGGCATCTATCTCTCAATAGATGCATCACTGAGCTTCCTGGGAGAAAGGAATCTTTCCATCTGTAAGACGGGAAAAGAAAAACAAGCCCCAAGACGGATTTCATTCCCATTTCGATCAGTCCTGGCAAGTTGCAGAAAAAGAACTTGCTTTGCTTTATTTTGTTTGTAATGGCCCAAGTGGTACTCTAAACCAGAAGAAAAGGGCTTCTCTTTCACATCCTCACAAAAAGCTCCGGCTAACACGCAACCCTGGTGGGGGGCTCAGGGTTGGGAGATGGAACTCTTAGTGACTGGAATCTTGCTCTATGTAATAGGAATTTTTAAAGGGTGTGATCAAACCAGAGGAGGAAATGCCTTTCCCCGTGACTCTCTCGGCTTATTCAGCTCCTGGAAAAAAGCTGTTAGCCTGTGTCCACTCGTTTAACAGAGATCAACCAACCTGGCGTTTCACTCGGCCTTTCAGCCATGTGGGGGCCATTTGCAGTACCTCTAATTTTGCAGTGTCAGGGCCAGAGGAGCCTCCTTCCTCCTTGTCTAGGATCTTTCCCTTCTCATCTCCCCTCTCTCCCCTCCCCGCCCCTCCTCCCCGGGGTCCTCCCACACCCAGAGGTCCACGCAGAACTGCAGAGATGGCTGACTCCCGGCTCACACTGAGTGGACACAACACAGACCATGAATTCAGGAAAAGAAATGTCTTTCCTTTCCAAGAAGTCACTACTTCGCTTACCCAACAAATGAGCACCAGGCTTAAAAACAGGAATTTGGCAAAAATGCCTTTTGTAACTAAAGGAGCTCAGTGGCCCACATTTTCACCTCCAGCAAATTCTGTGATGGTATCACAGTTTGGGAAAATAATTTGAGTAACCTCTTAGAGTTGACGGTTAATGTGATTTGACCGCTAGGCCGCATTCATTTTCAGAAATCATTTGTTTACAGAACAAATGCGTCGCGTGCCTTCTGTAGACGTCGGGATACGGGACTAAAACGGATAATACTGCCCTCACAAAACCCACCCTCTAATAGAGACAACAGATGATAGACATGTAAATAAAATTCAGTAAATAAGTAAATAACTTTTACACCAATAAATTTCAGAGAGTAGTAAAATCATATAGCAAATAAAAACAGAGTAACAAGGCAGAGATGGGTGTGGAAGGGTGATCACTAATTGACCTTTGGAGGACAGAGCCGGACTCTCTGAGGATGAGGGATTGAAGCTGAGACCTGCATAATGAGACGACCCAGGCTTGGAAAGATCCAGAAGAAGGGACTGTCAGGCTGAGGGAACAGCAAGAGCAAAGGGAGGTTGGGGAAGAAGTGTCAGAGCAAGCCCGGGTATATCAGTCCAGTCAATCACTTTTTCAACAGTACTGGAAAGTCCCCTCACTTTCTGAACGCTTTTTTTTTTTTTTTTCCCCTCAAAGAGAAATCAATCATAATTATTTTTTCCCCCAATTTCTTCCCTGCCAGGGCCTCTTGCCTTATATCAGCCCCTTCCCCCAACACCCTCCACTGCCGCCCCAGACACACGCATATACACACGGAGACACACAACTACTAACAATGCAGGGGCTGCAGAGAGAAAATGAAGTTCCTTCTTCAAAACCTTAAGACCACCCGCAAGTCGGGCACGTGACCAGGAACCTGAGTGGAATTCCTGAGAAGAGGTCCCGGGGCTGTAGACACAGGCCAGGGTGTCAGAGAGAAGCGAGGAAGCATTGGTGAGACTGTTCCGCAGTGTTTTATTTCATCTTCCTTGGTTTCTATGAACAGCACTGGTTAATAGTGTACCTTTTTTTTTTTTTTTTTTTTTTAGCAGATTAAGAGTTAGTCTGAGGCAAGAAAAGTATCCCAGTGGTTGGAAAATAGAGTGACTTCTTTCTTTCTTTGCCCCATTTGCTCCCTCCTCCTCAGGCTCCTGTCCCTACACCCCAGGCCTGTGCGATCTTCCCATTTCCAGCAATTTCGTGCGAAGGAGCATTCAGGAGGCGGACAACAAGGGTTTTATTCAACTTGATCATCTCCTCAAAACAAGAAGAGCAAAGAAAGAAAAAAAGATGAAGAACAAAAGTTGGGAGAGGCCAGACTAAATGGATATGATCTGAATGCATATGTGTGTTACAACTCATACAACCAGCATCAGAGAGGGACCAAGATCAAATAAATGGTAAAACCTGACAAAGAGAAGAATAGATGGTATGTGGAGCCATCTGTTTTGGAGGACACCCAAATCTGTCTGAATCTGTGAGGCCAAACTACCAGCTATTCTAAGACGCCCCATTCCAAGAGTGGCCTAATGCGTATCTACACAATCAGTTTCTCCCACCATCACTTTGGCTGCAACTTTTTTGTGCAATTAAGTAATTTATTCCTTTCTTCAGCCTCCTGATTCTAATGAATCCGAGCCACAAACAAGCCTCAGTTGCTCCTATTCAAGGAGTCTGATTGCATCTGGCAGTGATTGCTGAAAATCCTGAAGAGGAAACAGGGAAGGGAAGCATATTGTTTGGGGGGGTAATAGGTGAAGACCTGCCTCTCTTGACCTATAATACATTAGTGTCAGTGAACATTTGGCAGCCTTCAGATGATTAGCAATGAAGATGAATCAAGCAAAAAAGAGGTAGAAATCTGCCTCATCTGAATCACCAGAACTGCATACATTTGCATGCTGATTAGCTGTTCTTTTGTCTGTGTTCCTAATTATTATGACACATTATGTCTTCATCAGGCAAGATTCTGATCTGTCTTGTTCAAAATGCATGTAGAAAAAAGTGCTGTTTATTGATTCAACATGTAACTTTTATTTTTATGTTTGCTTTAATTAAATACATATTTGATTGCCTTTGACTGCTGTCCTTTTTTTTTTTTTTTGCTCTTATTTATTTCATCTTGTTGACAAACACACAGGTAACCTTCCTTTATCATTCTCAGATCATTTGGTGCCCACTGTCTCTTCCCCCTCTGCCGCCCTCTCTCTCTTTCTAAGGTGCTCACTTTCATTTTCTTGAAGAGGCAAAACAAAGGAGGAAAAGAAAACAAAACAGCATCCTTAGTAACACAGCAGAGAGGGGAGCAGGGGGCCGGGGTGGGGGTGGGGGGCACCCAGGCATGCCCAGAGGAGGGAGGGAAAATGGCTCCAGCCTTAACAAGAGCAAAGAAATGTTCCTGACTCTGGAGAATGCTTTCCAGAGGGCCCTGGGTAGCAGAAGGGGGTTAGAAATAACAAGATCCTGCGAAAGAAAGAGACCCTGTCATTCCCAGTTGTCTTCACACGTTATTGATTGTGAGGATTTGTAAACAAGGTGTGAAAAATGCCTGTCCCATGGGTTAAGCCTCCATTTTTCCCCAGACCAATGACTCTGATGGAATATCCAGGGAAGGAGGGAAAACTGTATTCCCAGTGGGCTCTCCTTAGACCAACTCACACCCTCTTTCTTGGAAGTGCAAGTAGTGAGGGAAACTCAGCATCTATCCTTGCCACACCCCACAGACCGTCCCAAGAAGCAGACAAGAAACCAAGTCCTCAGGGACAAGGGCACTGGGCAGAGAAGGCTGCAGTGAAGGACCTCCAGCCCTCCCCTGAAAGGAGGCAAAATGTACGAGCATGTACCCCGCTGCTTGCTGGGGTTATTCCCTCCAAACAACAGGGGATTCTTTCAGCAGGGGACAGGGGAGAAGTGTGAGCAGAAAGGAAAAGGTACTTGTTTCCTGCTGGTTACAGCCACCCAAAGCCCCGATGTCCTTATCACCCTCCACCCAGGGATATGCTAAACAGCTGTAGTTAGCACCAAGCTATTTGGCGAATCCAATCAAGACACTTAGAAAGCAAAAGAGCATCATAGAGGAAGAGCCGGATGCAGGAGTAATTGAGTGCGCTGAGGGTCCATGGATGCTCAGAAAGAAAGCGGGGGCCCAACCAAATGCAAATGGCTCCTCACTGAAGAGGCATAATGCCCACCACTCTTCCCTGCTAATGGGCAATGATTGGCTGGAAATGTAATCAACAGCTCTGCCCCCAACATCTATCCCTAGTGAGGGATGATGGAAATCCATATTCATGAGAAAGCAAACCACCAATGTTTACTGGGTGCAGAAAGGGGGCAGGGCTGGCCTGGGAGACTGAGGTCCTCGGAGAGGGATAATGAGGCTGGGAGCAGGGAAACTGGTGGTGTTAGAGCCCCCACCTCACCCCGAGCCTCCCCCACATATCTGCCCCTCCCCGAAGTGTACACACATCAGGTGAACATGGGACTACAAAGAACTCCACGTGGCAAATCCATAATCTACCTGAGCAGAATTTCCCCAGTGACAGTGGCCTCCAGACGTCTATCTGGGGGCCTCCGTCTCACAGCATCTTGTTTAAAAGCCCTCATACCCTTCCCCACCAACCCACCCTCTAAGAGCAGCATATCTACTCCATAGGTAGGAACAAACATGGAGCGAATGATAACAAAAGGTACAGGTATAACACAGACATCTTGAAATCTATTTGGGGATGCCTCCATCATACACTGCATTATCTAAGCTAAAAATAAAGGCTATCAGGCCTTGTGCCGGGTTGAATATTGTTTATATTAGTCAGCTTGGGCTACCATAACAAAATACCACAGACTGGGCAGCCTAAACAACAAAAATTTATTTTCTCATAGTTCTGGAGGCTGGAAGTCCAAGATCTAAGCCTCTCTCTTTGGCTTGTAAATACCCCCCTTCTGGCTATGTCTTCATGTGGTCTTTCCTGTCTGTGTGCACACTCTCCTCTTCTTATTAAGAACACCAGTCATATTGGACTGGGGCTCACTCACATGATCTCACTTTAACTTTACCTTTACAGACTTTATCTCCAAAGTCATACTCTGAGGTGCCGGGGCTTAGGGTTTCAACATGTGAATTTTGAGAGAACACAGTTCGGCCCATAAAAGTGTTTCCCCAAAATTCATGTCCACAGGAACCTCAGAATGTGACATCAGTTGGATATATGGTCTTTGTAGGTGTAATTAGTTAAGGTGAGGTGTCACTGGATTAGAGTGGGCCCTAAACTAACTCAATAACTGATGTTCTTAAAAGAAGAGGAGACAGAAATACAGACCCACAGGGTGAACACCAGTTGAGGATGGAGGCAGAGATTGGAGTGATGCAGCTGTAGGCCAGGGAACACCAAGGATTGTCAGCAAACCACACCAAGTTAGGAAGTCAAGGAAGGCTTCTCTAGAGCCTTCACGGGGAGCATGGCCTAGCTGACACCTTGATTTCAGACTCCAGCCTCCAGAACTGCAAGAAAGTAAGTCTGTGTTGTTTTAAGCTACCTGGTCTGTGGTCCTTTATTACAGCAGCCCCAGGAAACTAAGATGAGCATGATGACTGAGCCACAGAGAACCCCAAATCTCAGTGTATAATTAGATTATCTTTGGAGCCAACCACCTGATGACAACAACACAAACACGTCTATATTTCTCTTCCCTCCTCTGCCTCCCAAGCCTCCCTCTGGTGAATGAGCCAGTAAGCAGTGACAAGGTTTTAGAAGATCCACAAGTGAGACAGCAGATCCTAGACATTCTGGTCACCAGCTCTCTGAAGTCAGAACCCAAAGAAATACAGGGAGATAATCGTGCTCAGTAAAGTCAGAAGTCCAAACTACAAACAACTCAAACAGTCTTTTGTCTCTAGGCTGAGGTTTAGAGACCTGTACCAATCCACAGTGACCCTCAGTGAAAGGAGAAAAATAAAGTCAAAACATTGAGTTTGTACAAAGCCAAATATGTTTAATTCGATGGACTCCCCGTTTATTCTGAGAACATGTCCTTTTAATATCTTAGATGTCCTACCTACTATGAAATGATGGTAATAAGAGAGTGTAAGAATTTTTCTAATATCCATTCTTAGCAAAATTAGAACCTGGCAATTCTTCAACTGGCCCCCAATTAAAAAAAATTAAAATCCATGACCTGTTACTTCTTCCAAGAAGCCTCTACATTCCTCCCTCCTTTGGTATTGATGCATAAGTCCTGTGTTTCACTTTTTACTCACTTATATTTAGTTCTATAATTATTCCCTGATTCCTTCCAAATAGATTGCAAATAGATCCTTCTCTTCCAAGGAGAAGGAACATGACTCTTACATATTCTGTTTCTATTTTTACATAGCACAGAGCAGTACACTCCACAGGTGCCCAGAAAATGCTGATGAGTGAATAAAAGAATAACCAGATAAAGTTGGTAAAAAAAAAAAAAAAAATCCAAGATATTTTCAGTGGGCCCAGGACAGAGCAGTAATTTATAAATTAATAATGAGGACTTGATAGCGTCGGAAGTCCCTTCCCATTACAGCTGTCTATGGTTCCTGTCTCTGGGCGAACTACTGGGGTGAGATACAGACCCCAAGTCAGTTGAAATGATAATGAAAAAGGGGGTACTCATGCCACAGGCCCAGAGAATTACAGAAGCTTCCATGCTGAAATTGGCCCAAATTATGAGGCAGTGTGATATATCACCATGATCCAACTGCGTCTCACCACCTTCACCCAAACCACCTTCATCCTTCGCATGAACACATTAACCTCTAAGGTGGTCAGAATCCTGACCTTCCAAAAGATGAACACATCCTAACCCCCAAAACTTGTGAATATGTTACCTTACATGGCAAAAAGCACTTTGCAGCTGTGATTAAATGAAGGACCTTAAGCAGGGAGATTGTCCTGGATTATGCAGATGGACCCAATATAATCACCAGGGCCCTTGCATGGGAAGGAGGAGAGTCAGAGTCAGAGAAGGAACTGTGACAACGGAAGCAGATGTCAGAGGGAGAAAGATTGGGAGATGCTGTGCTGCTGGCTTTGAAAATGGAGGAAGAAGGCATGAGTCACGGGATGCAGGTGGTCTTTAGAAGCTGGAAAAGTCAAGGAAGTGGATGTTCCTCTAAAACCTCCAGAAGGGACGCAGCCCTGCTGCACCTTGATTTTAGGACTCTGAGCTCCATAACTGTAAATTAATGTATTTATGTTATTTTAAGCCACTGAATTTGTGGCAATTTGTTTCAGCAGCAGTAAGAAATGAATACACCCTCCTCACTGGCCTCTCTGCTTCTGCCCTTGTCCTTCTACGGTCTATTCCTAAACATAAAGGCAAGAGCAATTTTTTGAAAACCGAAGTCACTCTTCTGCTCAACATCTTCCTGTGGTGCCCTATCTCAGAGTAAAATACAAAGTTCTTAGAAGCCCACAAGGTCCTGCCTGACCTAGCCATCCACCTTCTGAGGCTTCCTTTCATCCCACCACGGCCTTATTGGTCTCCCTGGGGCTCCAGGCAGCCTTCTGTCTCAGAGTCTTCACATTTGCTCTGCCCTCTGTTTAGAAGGCTCCTTCCCAGACATCAAGAGCTAGGTTCCAACCTCCTTCATGTCTGCTCAGACGGCACCTTCTCAGAGAGGCCTTTCTTGAGCACCCTGTTTAAAGCTAAGACCTCAAAACTGAAACCCCCTTCCACTCCCAGACTTCCCTCCCTACCTGATGTTCTCGAAGGCACTCAAACTCTCTGACGTGGCTGGAGCCGATGAGACAATGTAACTAGTGCTGATAACAACAGACAGGCTAATCGCAGCTAAGTCCCTGGGTACACACCAAACCAGGCATTGTGGTCAGTGCTTTCCATGTATTAACTCAGTTAAGCAAATCACAGTGGCTCTTCACATAGGGCCCTGAAGGGTACTCAAGGAGCCGCAAAATTCAAAATGTAGGGTGGGAATTGCTGATTTCCGATGAAGGTCCCAGCTGGTTCAGGACAAAAAGAGGAAACTGTTCACTGGGCAAAACTGGTGCCAACACAAGACCATTGATAAAATGGAATCGGAGCCAAGAGCCAGCCCTCCAGCTCTGGAAAGTGTCTGAACCGTAGTAGGTATACAGTCAGAATCTGCTAATTCGGGTTATGTTTTGTTTTAACAACAAACAAACTAATGTCACCTGTCCATATGGAAAGAGAAGGCCCACATTCAGAAACATGGAAAAGCTCAGAGAAATAGGCGACTTTGGCTGAAGAAGCCACGCTTGTCAAAACCTCCAAATCCCACCCACCTTTTCTGGTCACAGGTCCGAGTGGTAGCTAAGAGTATAAATGAGAACTAGGCCAGTGAAAGAGGGCAGGGATGAGACGCGAGGGGGGCTCAGTAAGGGGCCTGTAAGAGCTCTCGCTCCCCAAGGATTCACAGGTGGGGCAGCGTGACCAGCGGCGCCCACGAGAGTCTGTGATCAGATGTGGGGTGGGCGACTGCAGGAGGGCTCTCCCCTTTCTGACCCTCCTCCCATGGGCCTCATCTGGGGAAACGCCTTCTGAAGCAACAGAAACCCATCTACAACGAACTCTTCTCCTCCACCCCGCTCACAGGCCTCAGCATCCCTGAGGGGGAAGAAAAAGGAATCCCCTTTGGAGGCCACGTTAAAGGTGGGGATTTTCCTTCGTTTGCCGTTGTAAGCCCAGTAGTCACTCTAGTCAATAAACAAACAAGTGAAAAGACTCAGTGAGGTGTAAAAATAGATTTGCACAGGGCAGACAACTGCGCATTCCATCTATTTACCTCTTCTAACAAACCGATACCTGGGGTGACATTTATTAATAAACGGCATTACCAGGTGCCTGCTATGTGACTCACAGAAATTAATTACCCAGCCCATGGTAAAACCATAACAAGCCTGCAGTGCTGTAACATTTGTGCTCATTGAAAATGAGATAAGTGCTGTGGGTGCAATTTGCATTCAAGGCAGTGTATTAATTATCTTCAGTTCTCTTCATGATAAATATACCTGACTGAATCGCTCTCCTAATTTACCGGGTAATAGAGTCATAAGTGGATTCCCTTAGGTAACCAAGGGAAGGCGCTGAGTTGTGGGCAAGATGGAGGCCCAACTCTTTTCCAGCTACTTCCCCGAGCTTAGCTCCTGTACTTCATTGCATCATTGCATCATTCCTCGGAGTACAACGAAGCCAACCTCTTATACTCACCAAAACTCCCAGCCTCAGGCCCTAATCCTTCCCCCTCCTCTTCCACCAGACAGGCTGACTATTCTAGAAACTCAGAGTGTGCTCAAAAACATGAAGTTAGAGGAGATATATTTCAATCCATTGAATAACTCTCTGAACACTGAATGTCATCTCTGCAAAGAAGGGCCTTCTGCTCTTCATTGCCCCCATATTAATTCAGGATTTAAATGCATTTGGTTCTAAATGAACATAAATTGAAACTTGTACTTCAATAACCATCAGGAAAATACAGATTGAAGAGACTGGGCAGTTGCAGCAGATTAATGCTTGGGGACGATGGTTTGGAGAGATGGCTCAAATGACCAACCCAAGATGAGATGTCCAGCAAAGCTGTGTAGTACCACCCAACAAGGAAAGCCTGCCTTTCAAGGTGGCAAGAGGGAAAATGCAGGATCAGTGATTATGAACTGGAGCTCCCCGGCCTTCCAGTGCTGGCACATCTGCAAAGCCATGAATTTTCCTCTTGCCTTCATGCACGGAGCAGCCTATGATGAAGGCGAGGAGACAGTTAATAATAATAATAATAATAGCAGTTACCACGAATTGAGGGCTTACCATGTGTCAGGCACCATGTGTCAGGACTTAACTTACATTATCTAAATTAATGCTCTTTAAGAAGCCTTCCCTGTTTTCTCTGTCTAAAGAACCCCCTCTTACACCTGAAACTAACACAACACTGTAAATCAACTATACCCCAATAAAAATTTTAAAAACAAAAAAATAAAGAATCCCCTCTTACCCCTCCCCACACACAGTAACTTTTCAAGGCAGCACCTTGCTTGCTTCCTGGAGGGCACTGTTCCAGCCTCTCATCACCTTGCCCGTTTACCTGCCTCCCCTCCCTAATGAGCATACAAGCTCTGGAAGGTAGAGTCCTAGCCTGTTCATCTTCACCCCTACCCTGTGACCAGCACACAGTAGGGTACTCAACAAATACATATGGAATGAACGCAAACTTATAATACTCTCCTAAAGTAAGCAGACCGAAACTCAATTTATGACCCAGACCGAGCGATGCACGCAACATGTTCTCAAATTAACAACTTTATAAGGTCTCCCACCCCACCCAGAGCACTCAGAGTGGCCAGGAATCCCATGTGATAACGGCCAGTGGCACACAGAAAGCCTACTGTGAAATCCCATCTACTGGCTAGAGAGGAAACTCCAACCTGATTCTAAGCTTCCTCAGAGTCCAAGGGAAGAGGACAGCACAGTTCTAAGTACCCATAACACAAAACCAACCAGGAACCCAAGGGAAGCACAACTATTTCTGATACTCACACTGGGGAGAAATTCTCCTGAGGACAGAGAAGACATTGTTCAATTTCCAATCACAACCATGCAGTAAGGAGGCTGCTGTCAGCCCACAGGCACTTCCGTGTGAATGAAAAAAGGACACACTTCTCCAGGCCAGTGTGACCAGGAGGGCACATGGCTCGGCAAGAGGTGCCTGGCTGGATTTCAGCCCTCGTTCGCCCCCTTAGGCGGGAGGCCTTGTACAGAACATAACATGCCTAGGGCGGCCTTGCTGAGAACCTGCAGGTGACGGACTCCTCCTAAAGCATCTCATGTTAAAGCGCAACCTGGTAAAATCATCTCCATGGAGGCCCTTGGGATGCGGTCCTGGTCCTCTGGTAGATGTTACCACAACATCTAGGGTAACTCTGCTAGGTTATACCTCGTTATGAAAAATGACAGCAACCGCTGGGTTTCTTCTAAGAGAGAGGTGACATTTTACTTTAGCTAAATGAGCATAGTCTCCATTCTGGTAAAAAAACAAAAACAAAACCCTGAACTCTTAATATGTCACTTCCTCCCTGTCATGGACTGAATGTTTGTGTTCCCCCAAAATTCAGATTTTGAAGCCCCAACCCCAATGTGACTGTATTTGGAGATAGAGCTGTCTTGGAGGCTATTAAGGTTAAATGAGATCCTAAGGGTGGGACCCTGATCTGATAGGATTCATGTCCTTATAAGAAAAAACTGATCTATGTATCTCCCCACCATGTGAGGACTTGGCAAGAAGGAGGCTGTCTACAAGCTAAGAGAAGAGGACTCAGAATGAAACCTACCTCACCAGCACCTTGATCTTAGACTGCCAGCCTCCAGAACTGTGAGAAATAAAAATTTATTTTCACTAAAGCCACCTAATCCGTGGTATTTTGTTATGGCAGCCTGAGCTAAGACATTGCCCTTAATATCAATGATATTTATCCCCCTGGAAAATGGGCATCTTTGTACAAAAGGAGGATGCATAGCTGGTCGCTGAAGCCTAGAACTAGGAAAAGAGAAGAAAGACAAGCGGGCAAGAAATTATTTGTTCTCTGTTATATCCCCAGGAATTTCAATAGTGCCTGGCACATAACAGACACTCAGTAAGTATTTCTTAAATGATGAAAATTGTAAATGATTATAAGGTAGCAGATAATAATAGCAGCTACATTTACTGAGCAATGAGCTAAGCTCTATGTCATATGTGTATACACTGGGCATTAAGCTAAACTCTTTACAAATTAAGTACATCATCTAACTTAGTCCCTACCATAACTGTCTGAGGTAGGTGTCGTTATTTCCATTTTACAGATAAGAAAACTGAAGCTCATCTGCACAAGCTCACAGCGGTAGTAAGGGGTGAAGTCGGTTAAGATTTGAACACAAGTCCGTCTGACTTCAAAGCCCATGCTCTTAAACGCTCTACAAATCTGTAACAATCCAAAAAGTGGTATGGAGATCAGATATCTGTAAAATAAATCTTAACTGAAATACACCAGGAGTATTTACTATTTAAAGGGAACTTGCAATCAATTCCAAGTTGTATATTTTAAAAAACTGACAATGCTTTTTATGAAAGAGCACTCTCATGTATTTAGTTGTGATAAATATACCAGCTTCATTGTAATCCATGACACACCCATGATTCCAAAATCATTTTTGTTTGGCTCTGTAATATAATGCGTGACATTTCCGCCAGGAGACTGACCTTCCTAGATATTCCTCAGGCTAGTACCGAAATGGATTTGTACTCCCCAAAGCACACCAATGGGAAGAGAGGGAAAAGAAACAACTATCACAAGTTTGCTGAAAAGTCCACCTGATCAAACTTTTCCCAGAAAGATGCATAATGAACTCACATGGTGTTGTAAGGGTCAAAAAGATGATTTTTTATTGTTGTTGGGAAATTATCATCATTATCTTCCTTTAAATATAAGCAGAGAATAAAGTTTTCCCCAGGCAGCTCACCATTCCATCACATCATTTAAAATCACTGTGAATGAAAGCACAGAATAGCATAAGGGCTCACTGACTTCATTGATTTTCCTGGTTGAATTACTGGGCTCAAATAGTAATTATGCACTGTACATTTTTAAGGTCTATTCTTGTCCCCATTTCAAATGCAGAAACACACCATACAGAGGTCAGGTGAGTGGACTGAGCCTGGGGGCAGGGGGGACTTGCAGACATGCTGTCCAACTCTTGACCGAATTTGAGTATCACTCAGAATTTAGTCTTTTAAAATGGCTCCCATTCTTCAGTGCCCGTTTCATGTTATACAAAAAAAAAAAAAAAAAAATTACTCAACTGAATGCCATAATACTCTGCTTACATCATTTGGGGCAATTCATGTGGCAGAAACAACAGTCAATGGGCCTATATTCCCGCACAGTATTGATAGTTTCCATTGCTGTTAATGAAGGAAACTTGGAGAGAAAAGGAAGTCCCTGTGGTCAAAAAAGCTAGTGAAAATAAGTTTTACTTAAGCAAGCGTCTTTATAGCAAGATTTCGCAGCTCTAATAGGCTAAGAGGCATCTTAAGTCCCCAGGTCAGGGACTCCTGATATCATGTACCTCTAATGTGTTTGACGATAGGACACGCATTAACCAAGAACCTAAGGTTTCCTGTTCCATAGCCAAGGTTTTAGGAAACACTGTTTCAGGGAGTACATCAAATACACTAGGCTTTGAGAAGGTTACAATTTACTTGAGGGGTGTTATGAGTTGAATCATCTTGCCTAAAAAGATATGTTGAAATCCAAACCCCTGTTATCTGCAAATGTGACATTATTTGGAAACAGGGTCTTTACAAATGTAATCAAGTTAAGAAGAGGTCGTTAGGGTGGGCCCCTAATTCAATATGACTAGTGTCCTTATAAAAAAAAGAAGGTCATGTAAAAAGAGAGATACACAAGGAGAAGACACATGAAGACGGAGGCAGAGACTGGAATTATGCCACCAAAAATCTAGGAAGCCTGGAAGAGGCACGAAAGGATCCTCTTCTAGAGGCTTCAGAGAGATCATGGCCCTGCCAACTCCTTAGTTTCAGATTTCTAGCCTCCAGAATAAATGTCTGTTGTTTTAAGCCACTTGGTTAGTGTTACTTTGTTATGGCAGCCTAGGAATCTAATACGGGAGGATGAGACACATGATTGCCAGTTACAAAATGGAGACTAAATAACAACAAGAGGGGAGGATGGAAGGAGGTGGTGTAGACGGGTGTCCAAAAAGGATTACAGATACAGCTTTGTCTATATTCAATATCCTGTAATAAACCATAGTGGAAAAGAATATGAAAAAGAATATATATAACAATCACTTTTCTGTACAGCAGAAATTAACACAACATTGTAAATCAACTATACTTCAATAAAATAAATTTTTTTAAAAAAGGATTATAGATAACAAAGATGTAAGGTTTGAGAAGAAAAGAGCTCTCTGGTGGCTGGGGTGATTAAAGATAGCTTCCAGGAGAAGGTGGGAGAGGTGGGATCTGCATTATCAGAGGAGCTAACATACACACACACACACACACACACACACACACACACACACACATACACACACATGCACGCAAAGACACACACACCCCTTGATGGAGTCACTAGAATAAATTGAACCCCGCTTCTGAGAGATTTCTCCCCTGGACAGCTCAGTGGTCATCTCTCTGCCCTGAAGGCACCATGTAAAGCCTAGTAATCGCTCATAGATTTTCCCAAATGAGTTTTAGAAAATGCATGCAATTCCCATTTTTGTGAGTTTTCGATTTCTGGGTCAGCTTGCATATCATGAAAAGAACAGCTAAATAAGAACAGCTTATTATAAAAACAATTAATAATTCTAGACCAGTTAACACAACCACCTCGTTTCAATAGGAAAACCCAGAATAAGAAAAATATCTCTGAAAATTTGGAGTAAAAAATCTCCATTGAATGAAATAGCAGCGAAGGTTTGCATGGGGGAAGGGAAAGAAGTCACAAGAACCTTAACTTTTAGCATGAAATGCATCTGTTAAATAGACCTACTAATGGTGTCATTGTAGCTAAAAACAGGGACTTGAAAATGTTGTGTACATTATTACTGTCATTATCCACCAACTGTAAGAATGCTATGTTAAAACTAACTCAAAACACCTCGAGAAAGGTAATTGTTACTAATGGATCTGAAGTGTGCAAAATTGGACTTCATTACCTTGTCCTCACATTGTGGGGCTGGGGAAGCTGCTCGAGATGGTGGTTGGTAGGCTCACTCGTCTTTCCATCAGGACGGAGGTTTGAGGAGAGGGCCGGGCTCGCTTTCGTTCTGTAGCGCAGGGAAATTCCACACTGCAGAGTGTTACCGGCAAGTGTTTACTGGGCAAAGCCAAGGGAAGGAGATGGAGTTTTAGCACCACGCTCCAAACTCTGCCAAGCTGATTCTGTGGTGGAGGAAGGGACTGGAAATACCACAGAATCTTCCTATGCTGAAGGCCTTCCAGGTGCCAATTTGTCAGATCAATTGCCCCCAAAATGAGTTGACCCTGAAATTTCATAGAATGACTCAGGATCCAGGGTTATACAAGCCAAATGGTCACCTCGAGTCATGCTCCCAGACACCCATGGCCCCGAGAGGAGAGCGACCCAGCTCCTCGTGTGCTCTGGGGTGATGCCGCCCCAGCTGTCTCGGTGCATCACATACTTCTTCCTGACACTTGGCCTAACTTCCTTCAGCTGTAATAATCGCTCTTACTCTGAGCTGAGTTCCCCACCTCCTCACCTCACATATCCCCTAAATTTCCCTTATCCCATGCTAATTGATAATTTAAAAAAAAAAAAATCAGTCCTTAAATGTTTCCCAAACTTTCAAAACGAATGTCCCCAAACAGTACATGCATCTTAACACAAAAGCTTCCCTCTTCTGCCCAACTCTCCACCACCAACCCCATGCCCAAAAAAAAAAAAAAAAAAAGAAAGAAAAGAAAAAATCCAAGGAAGCTGATTTCGAGCAGGAATTTCAACCTCTTTTCTCACTACAAGTTTGACAACTTAGGGGAAATTTCCCTTCTTTTTTGTGGCCAAAATAAAGGAGAACAAGGAGGGCCAAATGACAAGAAACTGCATAGGTAATCTCTGACCTAAAGAGCTGCCGAAATTCTAAATTAAAAAAAAAATTTTTAAGTCCTAGTTTGGGATTAACACATACACACTACAATATATAAAACAGATAAACAAGGACCTACCAAATAGCACTGGGAACTATACTCAATATCTTGTAATAACCTATAATGGAAAAGAATCTGAAAAAGAATATGTATATATATGTATAACTGAATCCCTTTGCTGTACACTTGAAACTAACGCAACATTGTAAATTAACTCTACTTCAATTTTAAAAAAAGTTCTTCATCTATGTGTGTAATTTCGTCCCAGCCCCAATGGCTCTGGGTGAGCAGGACCCCAAGCGCCCTTGCTAGTCTGTGATCTTGAAGCTCTGAGTCACTTTGCCCCCATCTCTTCACCAAAAGACTGAGAAGCAGAGACCCAAATGGTCTTCTGGTTCCCAGGGGGTGAGGCTTCACACTGGCAAAGAGCATGGGGTGGAGGGGGTGACCGCGGGGGACAGATAAATGCACCACAAGATGAAATGCTGCTGGGGGAAGAAACCTGGCAAACTTTTAAAACAATTGTCTTATATGTAACCCCAACATAGATAATATAACTTATTTCACCGTTCATGTTATTTATTTCTTTGTTTATTCAAGAATTACTTATTTAGCATCTCCTAGCAGCGTTACTGTTCTAACAGTACCTACAAACAAAGAAGACACAGGTGCCTGGTGCATAGATTAAAAGCACACAATGAGGGACTTCCCTGGCAGTCCAGTGGCTAAGACTCCGTGCTCCCAATGCTAGGGGGCACGGGTTCGATCCCTGGTAGGGGAAGTAAGATCCCGCATGCTGCACAACAAGGCAAAAAATAAATAAGAATCAAAACACCTTTTAAAAAAACATACAATGAATACAGAACTTATATTCCGATATGGGAAGGCGGATAATAAACATATCTATATGTCAGGGTTTGATCATTTTTCGAATGAAGAATAATTTAGTAGGAAAGGGTAACAAGGTGGGAATTCCCTGGTGGTCCAGTGGTTAGGACTCTGTGCTTTCACTGCCAAGGGCGCAGGTTTGATCCCTAGTCGGGTGACTAACATCCCGCGAGCTGTTCGGCGCGGCCAAAAAAAAAAAAAAAAAAGAGAGGATGACAAGGTGAAGTGCTCTTTTAAAATGGGTGCTCAGGACATGCAAAAAGCACTGAAAGAAAGTGAGATATCTGGGGGAACAGCCTTCTGGGCAGAGGGAGAGAAGTGCAAACGCCTTGAGAAGACCAAAGAGGCCGGGGGAGTGGAGCACGGTCCAGGAGGAGGAGAGTAAGATAGATGACATCAGAGAGCAATACGTGGTTGGGCTTTATAACCTCAGGGAGGACATGGGATTTTGTTCTGAGGGAGATTAGAAGCCGCTGGAAGGTTTGGCCTGAGGAGGGATAAGGTCTGAGCTGTTTTATTAAAAGGATCACAATGGTTGCTGTGTGGAGAGTAGACATCCTAGGAACAAGGATGGCAGTGGGAGGGCAGTGAGAAAGCCACAGCAGCAATCCAGGGGAGAGACTCGCGGGGAGAGAAGGGGTCAGATTCCAGGTGTGTTTTGAACAAGAAGCCAACAGGAACTGCTCGTGGGTGGGAGGAAGGGGATGAGAAGGAACCAAACACGACTGGCTGGAGTGACTAGAAGAACCGGCGAAGTCGGCAGACCTGCGGTCCAGTCGTGCTCCACAACCAACAGTGTGACCTTGTACAACCTCTCTGGGTCTTCATGTCAAAAGTGAGACGGTTGGACTAAAATTTTCTAAACTTCTTGTGGACTCTGACATTTTTCACTTCATTTTTGGCATGAAGTAAGAGCATAAAGCAGATCATTTTTTTAAATTAATTTACTTATTTACTTATTTTTGGCTGTGTTGGGTCTTCGTTGCTGCGTGCGGGCTTTCTCTAGTTGCGGCGAGCGGGGGCTACTCTTCTTTGTGGTGCGCGGGCTTCTCATTGCGGCGGCTTCTCTTGTTGTGGAGCACGGGCTATAGGCGCACGGGCTTCAGTGGTGGTGGGACGCGGGCTTAGTTGCTCTGAGGCACGTGGATCTTCCCGGACAGGGATCAAACCCGGGTCCCCTGCATTCGCAGGCGGACTCTTAACCACTGCTCCACCAGGGAAGTCCCCAGATCATTTTTTAAATACTCAGGTATTACATCTGTGTTCTTACGGTTCAAATAATTCTCTTTCAAACACCCATATTGTCATCATCCCTTTCAATTGCCTCTTCTTCCATTTTTAATTAATCCAGCTCTGGCAGATCTCCAGCTGTTGAAGGCTTCGCTCCGGATTGTTACCAACAACTTTATGAAAACTTGGATCTTCTGCAAGATTTGCGCATTTACTTTGCAATCTATTTATATTTTATTTGCATTAGGGTTGTCAAACGTTTCCAATACCCTGAAATTAGCTGAGACGTACTGAGAGCCGAAAATGTTAAAGATATTGACCCAATGGGCAGGGTTAAAACTCCGGTGTTAAACAGGGAGTGTTGTCTGAGTGGAGGCTGATTTCGTAAGTGGTCACATTATTACTGAGAATTTCCTTGTTAGAATGGCTTTTCCTCCGTATGCAACTGGGGACTCAGATAATGAACACTCAGAGAACAAAAGGATCCTTACCCCAATAAACAGCTTTAAAAAGTTTCCCATAATGGGTCTGAGATGTCTTTTAGCAGATAGGCATGGCGTTTTAACATCTAGTTCCAAATCTGCGTGTGTGTGTGTGTGTGTGTGTATATTATGAGTACGAAATATTCTGTGGGTCCCAATAGAGAAAATATTTTGGAAAATCGGTCCCTAGACTTATCATATTTATCATATAGACAGAGATAATAAGGACGAAGAAAAATGTAAAAGCACATTTCCTGTTTTTCTTTGGAAATAAATTCATTTTTGTTTTTAATTCTTGGTAAGAGCCCACTGTCATTATACAGCCCTTTACTACTCAAGGTTGGCACAGTACTTGACTTGCTGCCCACTGTACCATGAGAAGTTCCCAAGCAAGTCCTGTGCTCTCTGGAATGAGAGAGCTTGGGGGAGCCAGGAGAGTCAGGCTGACGAGAAGAACAAAGGGAGACGGGAAACCGGTAAATTGACCAGGTAGGTCCTGCTAGGACTCCCCTTGTCCTGTTTACCATTTCACTTGAGTTTCATGGTGCAGATTCTATGGGGAACCCATCCCAGAGTCCCAGCCAAGGAGGAGCCCCTTTGGAGATCCTGCAGGTCTTCACACCACTGCTCCTGAAGCAGTTGACAAGGAAAGGTGGCTTTCCTCCTGCTCCATCCTAGGTGGACTAAAAAACAAAAAACTTAGAGGAACCAGAGGAGAGACATTCATATCATTCCCATTTGCTAGTTTCAGCTTTTTAAGACAAGAGAAAATTCTGTGTAAGACAATAGACTCTGGGACCTAATAAGAATAAGCAAAGTTTTACAAAGCAGCCAGAGGAATGAACTAGGGAAAGAGAAACATAAAAGGAGATGGTGCTCCATTAACACCTTTAGTTTCCTTGAAAACACATGTCACAGGGATGAAGCATATAGTTAGTTCTGCAGGACTCATGATGATCAGGGGAAAGCACTTCAAAACCTACATCCTTCTTATGGGAGTGCATGTGAGAGAGAGCCGATTAGCAATTACCTCTATTGCTTGAATTAATCTGGCACTAACTGAACAGTCACATTAGCTCAGAGATGGAAATATGAAGACAATAATGTGCCTCCACTTCCCTGACCCACCAGACACACACACACACACACACACATGCATGCACGCACGCACGCACGCAGGCATCCCGTGACAGACACCGCTAAATGATATCGATAGTTCCATGTGAGCTGCAGCATCAGCACTTGGTAGAGTGCCTACTGTAGTAAGTGTTTTGCAAATATCTGTTGAACGAATGAATCACTGCACTCTTCCTCCCTGAGTCTAGATGCTGTCTTAGAGCCCTGCTCAACAAAGCAATTGAATTCTAGGAAGTTTACTACCAATCAAATAGCCATGGCACACAAATTTAAACCTGCCTCTGGTCCCTATACAAAAAGTTAAATCATAACACTCTCCCTTTAAGTGATGCGATTTGTATAGAAAATTTAGGTAGATTCCTGGGTTACTTTGAGCTCCGTCATGACATCCAGGTTAATCTGATGTTGTTGTTTTCACCATGAGGCATACAGCTTCACATATTTGTAAACAACAAATTCAGTTTAAACATAAAGCCTAAATAATGGATGCTCTCGTAAGTCACTATTTATCGGTGTTGCTTGCACACATTTAATAATGATGTTTTTCTCTAATTACTGTGTTTGGACTATACTTTAAGATCTCTATTTTTGGTAATTCAGGTAGACATCATAATGCTCAACAATATTTCCAGTTCTCTCTCCTTCCTGAACATACAATCACATTTTCCTGACCCCAGGCAATCAGGTGAGGTCATGTGCTTAGTTTTGCCCCAAAGGCTATAACTGTGTGTCACTTCCAGGTTGAAGCACTGAAGAGATGATGCTTGATTTTCTGCACACTCATCACCTGCCATGGTCATCCTGAAATCATGCCTTAAGATCAAGGTGCCATAAAATCCAAGCAGACTGGATTGTTGAGTCGCACCCCATTGGATGACAGCTACCTGAGTGAGAAATAAACCTGATTTTGTAAAGGCACTAAGATTTTGCTGCTACTGGTTACTATAGCCTTACCTAGCTTACCGTAACACAGTAAAGATGAGGTCAGTTGTGATGGAATACCTGTCCCCTGATCTCAGGCCAGTGCAATTTAAGAGCGGCAACCAGGTTCTCAAAAGTTACAGGGTCAAAACAGTTGATGAAAGAGCAAAGCAGAAAAGAGGTGAAGACAGAGAGGGTAGGGGAAGGAAGGAGGAGATGGCAGGGGCAAAGGAAGATGACCAGAGGAATCCATTACCAGGAAATTTGTGATAATGCGTTTGGCTAGTGGGATTTGTCCTCACCCAAGACACCAGAAACACTGATGCCAGCTAAGTGAAGCCCCAGCTGTCGCTCCTAACTCTTCTCCACTCCTCTACCCTCTGTTCCGACACCTCCCTCAAGCTCAGCCATGGGCGCAGTCTCCCTTCCGCTGAGTTAAAATGAGCTAAGCAGAACACTCAACTGATTGAAGTTGGGGTTGACTCTGCACTTTTCAAACAACTAGTTTCATAAAGCTTAAATCCCAACTTGATCCAGTAATAAAGATTTTGCATGATTTCAGCTGTTTCCCAAAGGCAGGTTCCAGGAAAGAAGACTGTGGCTTTACAGTATTAGTAACAGCAAAAATGGGAAATAGTCTAAGTGATCAGCTAAAGAGAAATGCATTAAAAAACAAACACCAACAGCAACAAAAACAGGAGACACCCATGAAATAGAATGTTATGGGTAAAGCAAAATGGTGTTTTCAAAGAATGTCTCAAAGGATGTGGAAATAACTTACAATATAATGTTAGGTGAACAAAAAGATGCAAAATTTTCTAAACAGAATCATCTCAATTTTACATAACAACACATGACATGCATAAAAAGACTAGAAGGAAATATATTAAAAATGTTACCAGTGACTATCTCTGAGTGATGGGTTATGGTGATCTTTATTTCTTCTTCAAAAGTGTCAAAATTTTTTCAAGTTCTCATTAATGAATATATACGATTTTAAATCAGAGGAAAACTTTTATTTTAAACAAACTGAACTTGTATCAGGGCTTCAGTGATTTTATTATTCCAGGGTATGTTCTGGGGTGAGGAAAGCTTTGGCTCAACCCTCTATACCGCCTAAATGCAATCCTAGACAACAGTCATAAATGTGCAATATGATGGCTCTGTTGAAAGGGTGTTTTATTTTCATATTTTTCAGTTGATATATTATTTAATTAAATAAAATACGATTATAACACTGTTCAGAGCCTTGTTAAATTATTTATAAAAATCTTTTGGTAATATAAGGCTATTATATTATTAGCTCATTTGAAATCCAGGGATTCTTAAGATAATTCAGCATGGCTGGGAGGAAGGTGCTGGATACTCCAGGCCCCTGGCACATCCTACACTGGACTTTGTCAGGAGAAACACAGCCCTGTTTGGAAAAGAGCCCTACCCAACCCCCACACCGCAGTCCTAGGGCTGCCCCTGCACCACAGACCAGGGTGCAGGTATCCAAGTAGGCATGAAATCTGCTCTAATGCCCAAGACTCCGCAGAGCTGGAAGGAGTCTAGGATGGTATCAAGTTTCCAGGGTTGCTTTAGGGGTGGGGGGAATCTCAAAGGTCAGTTTCGGTCTGGAAAATCTTGAGATGAATCGTGAAGGGAATACTAGAAGTTGCTCCTGGGGCTTCCACATAGGTTCAAGCTCCCAGGTACAAAGCAAGGACCTCTTTATCTTCTCCTCTCCCTCCCATCCTGGAGCTGACTGGGAGCTCATAAAATGGAGGGCCCTCTGCTCATGCTGCAGCCTGGCTTGCTGAGGACCAGCCAATCAGCTAGTTCTTACTGGGCAGCCAGCACAGGCCAAGTACTGGCAGGGCACTGCCCAACATTTGAGGTAAACAAAGCAGAAAAGGCATATAATCTAGTGCTTCTCAAACTTTCTAAGTGTGCATGCACATCACCAGGGGGTCTCGTTAAAAGTACAAATTCTGTCCCAATAGATCTGGGGTAGGGCCTGAGAGTCCAATAAGCTTCCAGGTGAGGTCGATACTTCTAGCACTTGGACAATATTTTAAGTACCAAAGGTCTAGTGGGAGGGAGAAAAAGTCCAGTGGGCAAAACATATACAAAAAAATAAGCTACTAATATTGAATACCTAGAGTGTGCCAAGCAGTAGGAGAGCATATTACATGAGTTCTATCCGTGAGTTTCTCCCAGCCTGGATCTTAGTAACAGGTGTCTGGAGGGACACTGAAGCCACTGGGACAGATAGGAGGTGCCTATGGTCAAACCTGTGCCCACGTGTGGATGGGCCACAGTGAGAGCAATTGGCATGTTAATCTTCCACCAAACCTCAACCCTACTGTTGGGCCCTCACTATGAAGATATGATCCAGTAACCTCAGGATCTGAGGCTTAATCCATAAGGAAACCACAACAGGAATATAAGTATTACAAATGGGTCTTTAGGTCACTTCTTAGGTCCTTTCCAATCCTAGGAACCTATGAACATAACAGATGTAGCAACCTATAAATAGCCATTAGCCAACTTCTGGCCAAGCAGAAACATGGTAAGAGCATAGATGGGCAAAGCATGTTATTCCTAAGCAAGGTTTATAATGAAATTAAACATCTTTCATGTTAGAGACTTTTTTCTGATGTCCATTCACGTTGAGAGTGAAGGGCTCAGAAGTTGACTGGAAGCTCTGTGTGGGAGGACAGGCTTATCTACTGGGTGAATCTCAGGCCCTACGCCAGAACTACTGAAACAGAATTGGCATTTTTAACAAATCCCCAGGTGATGTGCATACACAGAAGTTTGAGAAGCACTGAACTACATGCCTCATCTGACCTGTTTGCCACTGCATACCCAGGGCCATGACAATGCCTGGCATCTACTAGCTGCCCAGTAAGTATTTCTTGATTGGCCATTATATGGACTGTAATGTATAATGAAATTATAGGCTAAATTTTAATTTTAAGAGCAGCACAACTGTTGAACTCAACAGCTAGAAGTTCTAAGGCACCAAAGGGCCTGACATTCTTTCTGGTGGCACTGTCATATTAGCAGGACATCGGAGCTTTGCTACCTTAAAGCTATCTCTGCTTCCTACTAAAACCCTGATAAAATAATAAGCAAAGGAATATACAAAGGACAAAGAAAACAGGAGAGGAGAAGACAGCATACAACAGATGTTTCCAAATATTTGGGGAATGGAAGGTGGATGCATGAGTGATAACTGGCTCAGCAGAGTGGAAAACTATGAAATCTAAGAACCATAGAGAGGACGCCCTGAAATGGGGTTGCTTCACAGTAGAGGCCCAGAGAGGCTCTGGGACCTTCCTCAGGAGGCAGGGTGAGGGTGGAGCTGGAAGGGGAGGATTGGCTGCTCTCTAGCCCTACCTGTGGCAGCCTGGAAACCACTCTTCCACAACCCAGCGAGCCCTGGGAGATTTATTCTTCGTATAATTAGATCAGAGCGGCTCTGGTGAAGACACCACTCACTACAGAGGGATGAGGTGAGATGCTTTACTGAAACAATAGCATTAGGTAAACATTGACACCATCCCTGCCGCCTCCGCTGCCTCCACCGCTGACAGCCAGGCTTATATACCCTAAGGACACTGATTCTTCTCTGAAGAATCTGACCTAAGAGAGATGACCAAAGATGCTGACCTGTGATGCATCCCCAGTAGGATGACCTGCCCCCATCAATCACCCTTCAGTGAAGTCTACCGACAGATAAGCCTTGCCCAACACACAGAGCTTGCACCAACCTCTAAGAGTTTCAGTTTTAGTAAACAGGTGTTAGAGGAAAGTCTTCACCACAAAAACAGAAAATAAATCAAGGGAAACTTGGAGCAGATGGCCGCAATATTTCCGTTCCCACATTTTCCTTAATACTTTGCTCCTTCTTCCATTGAGAGGTGGAGCTTATGTTCTCTTCCCTTGAATCTGGGTGGCACTCCAGCTAACAGAGTCACACTGTTCAATACGGGAGCTGGTGGCCAGCACGCCCATGTGACTGTCGAGCATTTGAATTGTGGCTATTGCAACTGAAGAACTAGAATAATCATTTTATTCAATTCTAAATCGTTTAAATTAAAAAATTGAAGTAGTATAAAATATTTTGCCAGTAACTTGATTGTCTGGATAAGACTGTATTTCCCATTAACTATTGAAAATTTTGCACCTGAAAAAAATTTAGCATTTGAATTGAGATGTGCTGTAAGTATAAAATCTAAACTGGATTTTGAAGACAGTTTGAAAAAAAAGAATAAAATATCTCATTAATAGTTTTATATTGATTACATATTACAATGATATTTTGAGTATATTAAATACAATATTAGTAAAATTAATTTCACCTATTTCTTTTTACTTTTTTTTAAACACATGATTATATTTTAATACACAACCAAAATATCTTTTTACTTTTTTAATGTGGGTACTAGAAAGGTTAGGATTACACCTGTGGCTCACAATTATATCTCAGCTGGAAAGCACTGCAACAGAGTAAAGAGGAATGACTCTACGTGACTTCTGAGGCTAGGTAATAAAAAGGATCCGGCTTCCACCCAACTCTCATGCTCTCGGGACATGCACCCTAGAAGCCCTGAATCATCACATAAAAGTCTACTGTCCTTGAAGCTGCCATCCTGGAAGGAACATATGTTGCTAGAGAGAGATGCCCCAGGTGTTTGAATCTTCCCGACCCAGACACCAGACATGCAAGTGAGCGAGCCTTCAGACACTTCCAGCCTAGGTGATGCTGAATGGACCAAAGATGAGCTGCACCTGCTGAGTTCTGCTCAGTTGAAGGTTCATGAGCAAAATAAATGTCATTATAAGCCACTAATATTGGGGGGGGGGATTTGTGACATAGCACTAGATAACCAGAACAGAGGGAATCATGCTAGAAATAGGAAAAACAAAAAAACTAAAACTACAATTCCTCTCTCCTTACAGAGATAAACATATATAAATCTTGAAAACTAAAAAGATCACTGCTGAAGGAAAACTCAATAGAAAAACTGAGATTAAGCTGAAGAAATGTCCAAAAACAGAATAAAAAGAAAATAGAAAAGAAAAAAAGGTTTGATCATGCAAAAAAGCCCAAACCTAGCTAACAGGAATTCTTGAAAGAACAGAAAACAGAAGAAATATACAATAAATAGTCTCTAGGCTAAAGGACCTGAGTTTCCAGACTGAAAGGTCTACTGAGGACTCATCATTGGGAAACTGAGAAAAAGCCACATGACTGGGAAATTCAGGAGGAACTGAGAAAAGATCCTAAAAGCTTTCAAAGAGGGAAAAAGAGTTGCCTAATTCTTGCCTCTCTTAGCAGCTCTCCCTGAAATCTTTCATGTCAAAATTGAGTGGCCAAAAATCCAATTTTATAAAATAACGCTATTCTGATCTCAGACTATTCAGTATCTCAACTTCCAGGACTACTCTGATCTCCCTGTAAAGATATCGCAACTGCCTTATCTACCTTCTGTGTTGGTGTTCTTAAACCTGAGGTGTACCTCTTGGAAGTAACCTTATCAGGTACCATTAAATACAAATACTGCAGTGAAATTCCAAGGAATTACCCCCACTGGATTCATGATTCCCAAGATATCATACACCCACATCCTGGGCTTCCATACTGACAGGAAATCTAAAACTGAAACTCCCTCAAGATTCTTCTGAAGCAAATGGCATCACAAAGGAGACACTTTTCCCAAGAATCCCAGATCAGGCAGCAGACGGCTAGACACGAACAGCTTTGACCCATGACCTCCTGATCAAGATCTAGAACACAGGGAGGCACTGAATGCCATACCCTTGTTTGTCTCTTTCTTTCCTCATTCTTTCTATAACTACCTATTCCCTTTTCTGTTTGTTTAAAACTTTGTTAAAAGGAGATTCTTAAAATTACTTCCCCTAATGTTACAGTATTCTGGATGCCAGAGGTTAAACCTTGGTAAATCAAGAGGATGAATGAAGTATTGGGGAAATTTACTGATATCAAACCTCCCTTCTCCTTGGTCTGGGAATGTAAGTGTTCTTCTGGCTGATCTGAGGATGGGGCAGGATCTGGACTAATAAGTATTATCCAAGGCCTTTTGACAACTCTTTTAATCCATGTTGTCTCCACAATCATTCACTGTGTTCTCTTCAGAATCTTAGATGCTTCTAGTCAGCCACTTGCTCAAAAAAAAAAAAAAAAAAAAAAGAGGATTGAAATTCAACTACAAAGGCAAAACAAAAGTCACAAGAAACTTGATAGCAGTCCTCACCAATGGGTCTGAGACTGCAGTTGACAGGAGTTAGGTAATTTGAGGGAGTGAACAAGTCAGAATCTGATCAGATGATAAGAATTGGTCTCCCTGTTGACCAAGAAGGGGAACTCTAAGAGACTCCAAGTGACTAAAAATTTCCTGCTGTGGCCCTTATATGACATGACTCCTGCAGCTGTTGTTCCCCCATTCTTGATAAAACCCAAATCAAGATTGATTCCACTTCATTCCTCTAATTCTTCCCATCTTACTGATCTATACCTGCTGACTATGGTTTTACTGTTTGACAACTTTGTGTCCATTCTGAACAAAGAATGCAAGGGGATAATGAACAACTGAAAACTATTGTTGTGTTAGGGTAGTGAGACTATTAAGACTTGTTTCCTATTTTCCAAATTTTCTCTAAGGTAGTTACATCATCTTCACAGTAATTATATCTCCTAATGAAAAAGGGAAGGGATGCACTACTCAGTTCCTACACAGTTATAACCACTCCAAGAAAAGATCTCTAAGAACATCTTAAGAATATGATGTTTTCCACATAGTTACTCAAGGTAAGTCTTGAGTCACCTGGAATATTGGTTTCTCTAAACCTTTTCTTTACTTAAAAAATAGGGTGGGAGGGAGATGCAAGAGGGAGGAGAGATATGGGGATATGTGTATATGTATAGCTGATTCACTTTGTTATAAAGCAGAAACTAACACACCATTGTAAAGCAATTATACTCCAATAAAGATGTTAAAAAAAGTAGCCTATTTCTCCAGCAGAAACATGAATATTTGGTTTAGAAATGACCAACGAAAGCTTTGATTTCCTGCCACCTACTCTTCTCCAAAATGCCAAATTAATGGCATCTGATCCTAACAAAGTGAGGCATCCACATCTAAAACTGTCTTTATAATGGGGGTAGGGAGAGAGGGGGAAAAAGCAGGGGTAATTTTTTCCCAATATGTTTGTCATTATTATAGGTTATATATACAGAAGGAAAGTTAATTAAGCTTTAAAAAAAATCCATCACACATCAATGGCCGCATTTTAATGAGTACAAAAAGTTGAGGTGTTTACTACCAATTAAAGTGGTTTTTAAATAAGCATTAATTAACACAGAAATTCAGAAGAAAGTTATACCTTGTCAAAGAAAGGCCAGTGCAGGCTATGCCCACTTCTGCTCCCATTCATATTCAGATAGTAATTACCACCAACCCTATATTTTCCATAATAATGAGGAGATGCTGTCATGTCTATCAAACAACAACACACACACAAAAGTGGTAGAATTAGAAATTCTCAACCTGAAGTAAACTTTTCAAATTTTTTCCTTCTGGGTTTTTCCCTCATCCGTGTCAGAGTTATTCAAAGAGGAGGTTGGCCTGATTTTAATGGTGAGTTTCTCTTTCTTTTTCCCCCTTTTGTAGGGAGCACTGTGTAAGGAGTACTCACTGGCCAAGTCTACATCAGCAAATCAGAACAATTACCCAATCGTGATTCAAGAGGGCCTGCAGTTCTTCCTTTGTTTCTTAATAATTATGTTAATGTGCATAACACTACTCCCTCTATCCCATTTTCTTTTAGAAAATATTGTCTATCATAAGGTGGTAAGGACATAAAATCTTTAAAACCCACAACCTAACTAGCACACAGTCTGATGGATGGTCTCATCCTTAAGCGGAAAGTAATGGGGAGTATGCTGGAGTTTGGGGCAGCACCTAGGAAGACGTCATGGGGGTGGTCACAGGAAAGGGGTCCTCAAGCACCTCGAGGCAACACGTTCCAGAGATTGAGTCTCAACCTCACAAATCAGATTTTCTTACTGATGACCTTATTCTTACCAAATTCACATACAATTAGCCAATAAATCAGTATATTAATTTACTAACCTTTAACGGAAGAGTTCAGAAATTCCCTTTTTAGAGCATGGAATTCTCATGCTTCCTCTCCAGGTGATCCCCCTCCCAATATCGATGTGTTTATTAGGAAAGGAAGCTGAGTTATTAATCAGAAGGCCCCTTGGTGAACTCAAAATTGGAACAGGAAAGCAGAATGCTGTGGGAGGGTTCTGCTCAATGGAATTTCCCCTCTGTACAACAGGGAACCTCTTCCTTGTGGTCAAAACACTCTAATCCTTTGCATGCAGTGCCTCTGCCTTATACAGTGCAAATGTGCCAACTTGGTCTCTCTGGACTCCAATTTTCAGTGAAGATTCCTCCCCTGTCTCACTGGTACGTATTTTGCTTTATCTAACAGTAAAGTTCCTCCCTTTGTGGTAATTTAATTAGTCAAATTCTCACCATGCGAGAAGCTCCTCACAGCCGCAGTCTTTAATGATCCAAGGATAGAACACCAAACAAGAAAGATCAATTCCAGGAGTTTGCATTGGACATGTTTTCAATCAAGTTAGCTAAGTTGCTGTAGAGTCGATTCTTGAAGCTAAAGTGTGAGAGGCAGTGGAAGAGACTTCATCATCTCCCAGAGAGGCGTGGTTTCTCCCCAGTGTGCAAAAAGGTGACAGGATGCTTCCACAAGTTCGCACAAAGAAGTGGGAGGGAATCTGCCAGTCTTCTTGAGTCTTGAATTATGTATGAATAACGAGATGGATGAAGAGATGGTTTGATTATGTGGCCTTTTAGTTGCCAGAGTATATTTTCAGTGCATCCCCGGGAGGCTGTGGTAGCTTCAGAATTTCTATTTATAAGACAGGTTTAGGGAGCAATCCAGTTGGAAGGGGCTTAGAGAACTTGTCTGGAAGCCACATTTGCAAAGCAGACATGCCATTTTTACCTAGATTGAACATTTCTTGGAGTGGCCTAGGGGTGCTGATGAACACTGAGGGAGGAAATGAGGACTCTGCCTGTTGCTATGGGATTACTGAGGGTGGGAGCCAGGTCTAATTTATCCTTTTTTTTTTTTTTTTGGCTGCACTGCGTCTTCGGTTGCTGTGTGCAGGCTTTCTCTAGTTGTGGCGAGCGGGGGCTACTCTTCGTGTGGTGCGTGGGCTTCTCATCCTGGTGGCTTCTCTTGTTGCAGAGCATGGGCTCTAGGCGCGGGGGCTTCAGTAGTTGTAGCACATGGGCTCAGTATTTGTGACACTTGGGCTCTACAGCGCAGGCTCAGTAGTAGTGGCGCATGGGATTAGGTGCCCCGCGGCATATGGGATCTTCCTGGACCAGGGCTCGAACCCGTGTCCCCTGCATTGGCAGGCAGATTCTTAACCACTGTGCCACCAGGGAAGCCCCTAATTTATCTTTGAATCATGTAAATGCCTAGCAGGATGAGTAGTATAAGACAAGTGTTCAAAATTTTTATTAAATGAATGATGAGTGAGTTTTTAGTTCCATGTTAAAGTTGGTAAGTTCATGCCTGGGTTTGATTCCCTTATAAGCCCACTGGCTTCCCTCCTGCTTCATGACTAGTGACTGTGTTCTTAATTTGTACCAACCAACTGGTATACCTTCCCTCGTCACAACCAGGCCCAGGAAGAGGCTGATAATGGACCAGCAAAAAGCTACAAAGAAAAACCTAAAAAAACCAGGAATTTAGTTGGAAAGAGAACAGGCTGAATTGACACAGGAGAGAAGGAGTGGCTGGTAATCAGTGTGGAGTAGGAAGCATACTGTGGCCCACAGCTCACTGACGAGCCACAGAGCACAAATATCCTGCCATTCAAGTTGTAGGCACTCTCCATCATACGTTTTTTAAAAAATACATAGCTGTTCACTGTTGACACGCACCTCCATCTTATCTGATCCATTTGTACAGGAATAAACAGGCTTTGAAGAACAGTTAAGTACCTGTGTGCTTCTCAGGAGAGAATAGTAAAAGGCTGGCAACCCCTCAAATTCCAGAAGTATGAAAATCTCCTACCAGGGCTGCCACTTTGGCCTTTACTTTTTTCTCATTCCTTTCACTGCCGTTGCTTTTATAGGAAAATACTCGTTTAGGGCACTGTTTAAACATGCAGTCAACTGTACTTCTTTTTGGAAAAGTGTGCAATTCCCCCCCATAGCTCAGAGTTGGGTAACATGCCTCCTTGGTCAAGTCTGGCAAAAGGAAGTGTCTCTCTTTCTGAAATTCCTGTTATGTTACCTTTATCTGGCCTTATTAAAATGGAAAGAACTTCTCCTATGTGTGTCCCATTCTTCTATTTATCAGACTAGGGATAGATTGTGCCTTTCCACTTAATTTGGACAATGAACTGAGTTTCATTTTTATTTATGGGCCTCATAAATCTGTCTCACTTGCTGCTTTTCATGCCCCAGTTCCACGCTGTTGTGCTGGGATTTCCCACCCTGCCAGGCAATTAAACCAAAAACTCGGGGAAAAGAAATTTCTTTACAAAACTCTTTTAAATCCAAAATACACATAATCATCTCCATTTCAGGTCCAATTTATTTAATGGACAGGGCCTTTAAGTCTTTTTTTTTTTTTTTTTGGAGCATCCAACTCTCCAGATTAATTCTTTCGCTGTCATAGCCAACCCCTCATTTGAGTTCTAAAGGTTAGTTCAAAATTCCAGGATGGAAAGCATGCTTAATTTTAAACCCTCTGTCTCCAGACCAGGTGTCAGGCTTGTGAGAAGGTACTACGGTGGCCATGTGGCTGATGGGCCTGAGGAACAGCAGGGGGTCACACACCATGATCACCTGAGCCCGGAGCAGGAGAAGCCCGGAAACCTGGAGCAGCACCAATAGCTCCATGTTCTATGCCAGATTAGATAAAACCGACAAACAAATAAACAAAAGCCACGAGATCCAACCATACAGACCTACAGCATTAAAGGAAGGGAGGAGAGATGTAGTTCCCTTTCTTAGTACTTTACCATCCTCAGAGGAAATTACTGCTATTTCTCTAAATAGACAACCAAACAGCAAGCTTCTACCTGATAAGGCTGCATCCAATAGGATCCAATCCCATCTAATAAAATTTATAGACTGGGCTCAGGTATAGTTCAGTCTTGTTATACGTAAGTCTAAGAAAAGAAATCCAATAAAACTTTATTTAGACAGAGACCCAGTAATTGAATCTCACAATGCTCAAACACAGGCCAAGCTAAAGTTTACTTTGATGCTTTCTCTGATTCAATCTCACACCCACACAAACACACTACATGTATGTGTGTGTGTGTGTGTGTGTGTGTGTGTGTGTGTATATATATATATATATTTCAAGCAGAAGTGGGCAAAGAACGTTTAAAGCTGGCCCTACAAGGCTGTAAGCTACTTAAGACCAGGAACCATTGCTGGTTCCTCTTTCTCTTTAGTCCATCAAAGGTACCGCAAGTTTGTTAGATTCATTTACCTGAAATTCTTTATATGTGAGGTGAGCAGGCTGCTTCAACTGTCATGCCACCAATCACTAGGGTTGACCCAGATGCTCTGGCTGACTGTGAAGGTGTTTCCTTTCTCTCTCTATGTGGAGCCTAGGAAAAGATAAACTAGAAAGCAAGAATTTGTAAGTGTGTGTATCGCACAATGTTGACATGGCTGACACAAGTGTTTTGGTCCAGCTGGCAGGTTTCTCCCTGGAGTAGAGGTGGGTGGATCAGAATGTGATAAGAATGTCACCAACCATTAGGATCATCCACCTCCCTCTGCAAACCACATAACCTTCTGTCTTCGAAGGTACTTGCCTAGTAGGGAGAAACCAGAGATAACACGAGTACCCTCATTCATTTAGCAGTTACTATTATTTTGGAAAATTAATAAACTGACATTCTGATTTATATCACAATCTTTTGAACCTTTGTTAATGTGGATCTATCTCCCTGAACCTGAAGAACTATGGTGAATCAAGTTCTGAACCTGGCCAAGGTGGGGTCTAGAGACCAAATTGTGCTAGCAGAGCAGGGGTATAATACCATGCAACATCCTGCCTCAGCAACCAGTCAGCCCCCCTAAATCTTTCTAATACTATATAACATCTCAGGAAATACTTAATTCTACCTTAGGGATACTGCATGCTAAAATGAGTAGGAGAAATATTAGCTAGAATAGCACTTTCTCTATCGCACTGGATTGCTAAATTGCACTGAAGTAAAATCCCTCAAAGAACAAAATGGTGTTGGAAAAGAAAAAAAGAATCCCTTTCCCTAAATAACACTGAACAGAGATGGGCCTGAACCAACATAGAGACTCAACGTTATTTCATAATGTTGTGCAGGTTGTACACTGCACAAAAGCACCATCAAAGAGGCACTTTTCATTCATAGGCATTATTATAGATTTTTGTATTTACTGGCCAATGGCAGTAAATGCCCAAGGAAGGGCTGCCTTTTTCTAAACTGCACAAAGATAAAGCCTGGCAGTAGCTCTGTAGAAACTCATATCTAGTAAAAGGACAAGGTAGCCAACACCCTCTTTATTTCTATATTTATATATTTTTTATGTTTTTATTTTTATTTATACATTTATATTTGTGTATATGTATTATGTGTGTGTGTGTGTGTATATATATATATATATATATATATAGTATCCCCAAGAAGTCCCTCCATGTGCCCCACCCAATCATAATCCCTCCCTTCCCCCAAAGTAACAGTTATCCTGTTGTAGTTATCACTTCTTTGCATTTTAAAAATCATTTTATCATCAAAATGTGCATCTCTAGACACTATTGTTTAGACATGCCCTTAAAATTTTCAGTATCTTTCTTTTAATCTATGGGTTTCTCCTCCATCATTTTCATATCTTTATAAATTATCTGTTGAAGAATTCAGGCAATTTGACATATAGTTTCCCAGTGTCTTGATGTTGCTGACTGCATACTCATGGAAAAGTTCAACATGTTCCTATGACTTCTGTATTTCCTGAAAATTGCAAGCTCAGTCCACTTAAGTATCAGACCGCTTTTGGACCCCATCATGAAGACTACAGGTGGTGTTTAGCAATAATACTACAGGAGACGCAAAATATCTGGTTGTCTTTCTTTTTATAATCTTAGCAGCCATTGATGTTTAATGCTTGTATCCATCCATTAGGGGTTGCAAAATGGTGATAGTCTAATTCTATCACTTCTTTTACATTCTGTAGCAACTCTATAAGAGACTCTGTCCCTCATTTACTATTTGGATACCCAGTGATACAGTTCATATAAAAATCAGTATGCTTAATTCTTTCCCTTTATTTCCCAGTTTTCAAGATAATGAATTAGTTCTCTATAATTCTCTGAAGGTGATCATTCTTTGTAATATCATTATCAAATCATGGATTAAACATACATGATGGGTTTCGGTTTTTCTCATTACTAAAGGTCAAACTGTCCCATCTTTGGCCAGTAGGAGGCTCTGTGTCCTTTTGACATGACCTTAGAAATCTCTGATTGCTTCCTTGTTATCCAAGATGTTCCAGCTTCATTTTGTAACTTTCTGCCCCAGACTTATTTCTCCAAGAAGCCACAATTTATTTTACAGAAAAATGGTATTTCAAAACCACAATCTGAGTGCTAGAGATGCTCTTTGCTAAATTAGACATAGTTTCTAAGACTTTTCAGTGGAATAAACTAGGAAATAGTATTGATTCAAAGAAAAAACATTTTATAAATGCATATTGGTGCTTTCTATTCAAATTCAACACTACAGAACTTTTACCTAACCACTTCTCTGTAACATCAGAATCTTCTTCCATTCTGAGAATCCTGGTTCTTAAAAGCAGAGAGGATGACAGAACATTTCATAATGACTTATTTGTTTTATCCCACGTTACATGGCAACAATCTCAGAATGACACTAATATCACCACCAACATAATTACCAAAACTATTTTTATATTTTTGTATATTCTCTCCCTACTTTCCCCATTAAAAAAATAGATCTACCATATGTCAGAGCATATGGTCATTACACACTATACTCTTTCCCCCTTAGTCCTCCTTTAGTCCTAGTTCTACAGGCAACTATTTACTTAATGCTTAAGTCTTCCCCCCACCCCGCCCCACACCGCACGGCACGTGGGATCTTAGTTCCCCAACCAGGGATTGAACCCGTGCCCCCTGCATCAGAAATGTGGAGTCTCAACCACTGGACCACCAGGGAAGTCCCCACTTAATGCTTAAATCTCACATTGGTGTCTTTCTCATCACCTCAGTTGTCTACAATATATTCTCTAGTAGATTTCTCAGGAAGAGCTCATGCAAATAATACTCGATGAATACTCACATGTTGATAACTATTGTGCTCTTTATACTTAAAAGTTAGCTTTATTGGGTATAAAATCCTTGGCTCACTCTTTCTTTCCTTATTTTAAATACAGTTGACCCTGTACAACACAAGGGTTAGGGGACCTAATCCTCCACACAGTAGAAAATTCAGGTATAACTTATATTTGGCACTCCATATCTGCAGTTCCTCTGTATCCACAGTTCCACACCTGCAGATTCAACCAACCATGGACGGTGTAGTACTGTAGTATTTACTATTGAAAAACACATATAAGTGGACCCACAGAGTTCAAACCCACGTTGTTCAAGGGTCAACTCTATGTTGTTTCATTTTTTTCCCCCTCAGTAAAACACTGTCGTTGAGAAGTGATTAATGATAATCTTTTCTCCTTTGTAAGTCATGTGCACTTTTTCTTCTAAAAGCTCAAAGGATTTCTTCCTTTTCTTGGTATTAGTCATACTGTAGTCATTCTCAGGTATGCAGTGTGCTATTTCTATATTTAGCTTCAATTTGTTTTTTTTAATTTTCAGGAAAGTTTTCTTGCATTAGTTTTTATAGTTCAATTGCCTTGTTTTGGTTTTCTTTGTGATCTCCTACCAACCATATATCCAATTTCCTTTGCCCACTTCCATATTTGGCACTTTTTCTTCAACCTTTGTATCTCTTTCTCTCTTAATATTTTTATTTAAAAAAATTTTCTGACACTCAGTCTCCGGTTCCACATGCAAGGAGCTTAGAAGTCACCACTCTATCCTAACAACAAGTAAAATTCTGAACAGACTGAGAAAACAACAACTCTTCTTGGATCTGTAAGAGATGGGCAAGGACACACGGCAAACTGCTGCTCCCAAGACTGGAGAGACAGACAAGTGAATACAGGGAGTCACGGCTTACCATAGCAGAAATTCACAAATGGAAGACTCACAGGTGGGAACCTAGGTTGTGGTAGGAAAACCTGAATTGTAATTGACAAAGTGATAGAGGCTCAATGTGGACAAGCTTGAGACTTAAAAACTCCAGGGGACTCAGTCATTGGGGTCCCCTACAATATCATGAGATTTACCTCCAGAAACTCAACCAATTTATCAGAGAAAAATCCCCTCATGCTTCCATGCTCCCAGCAAGGGAGAGGAAAAGGAACCATTTTGAAATATGCCAGGGCATTCCGTTCTTCTTAACAAGACCTTCCCTCAGGGGAAACTAGTTAACCATAGCCTAACCTGCTGGGATATTATCAGAGCCTAACTGAGCTGGGGAAGGAAAATACCCAACTCCAGTCTCCTCTAGCCTCCATGTGGGAGAATGGAAATATCTAACTTCAGTCCATTCTTGCCATCCTGTCCTACCTAAGGGGGTTGAAAAAAACTAAGAAACTCTTGTGAATTTCACAGTCCAGAGGCATAGTTTCACCAGAAGAGTGAGACCTAATCACAGGACTATAGAATGCTTCCCCTCTCCCCATACCTCACAATGATATTACTAAAGGCTTATTTACAGCAGGTCGTTTTACACAGTACATCATGTCTGGTTATCAAGAAAAAATTACAAAGCATACCAAAAGGCAAAAAACACCATCTGAAAACACAGAGCAAGCAACAGAACAGAGATGTTGGCATTACCACATTGCAAATTTAAAACAAGTATGATTAATATGATAAGGACTCTAATGGGCAAAGTAGACAACATGGAAGAACAGATGGGCAATGTAAGCAGATAAATGGAAATCCTAAGAAAGAACCAAAAAGAAATGCTAGAGATAAAAACAAAAACACTGTAACAGAAATGAAGAATATCTTTGATGGGCTTATTAGTAGACTGGACATAGCTGAGGAAGGAATATCTGAGCTAGAAGATATTTCAAGAGAATCCTTGAAAACAGAAAAGCAAAGAAAACAAAGATTGGAAAAAATACCAGAACTGAATATCCAAGGACTCTGGGGTAACTACAAAAGGTATAACATGTATGTAACAGTAATACCAGAAGGAGAAAAAAGAAACAGGAGAAATATTTGAAATAATAATAACAGAATGTCCCCCAAATTAATGTCAGACATCAAACCACAGATCCAGGAAGCTACACCTAGAGGAACAAAGACAGGACTCACATCTGACTTCTCCTTAGAAACCATGCAAGCAAGAAGAGAGTGGAGTGAAATATTTAAAGTGTTGAGAGAAAAAGAATGCCAACCTAGAATTTTGTATCCTGAGAACTTAACATTCAAAAGTGAAAGATAAAAAAAAGACCTCCTCGAACAAACAAAAATTGAGGGAATGGCTCAACATTCAAAAACTGATTAATGAATCCATCATAACAACAGGCTAAAAAAGAAAAATCACATGATCATATCAGTAGATACAGAAAAAGCATTTGACAAAATCTACCCCACATTCATAAAGACTCTCAGGAAAGTAGGAATACACCAGAGCTTCCTCAGCTTGATGAAGCACATTTACAAACAATCTATAGGGAGGGATAAATTAGGAGGTTGGGATTAACATATACACAATACTATATATAAACTAGATAGCCAACACAGACCTACTGTATAGCACAGGGAACTATACTCAATATTCTGTAATAACCTAACTGGGAAAAGAATTTGAAGAAGAATAGAAATATGTATATGTATAACTGAATCACTTTGCTGTACATCTGAAACTAACACAACATTGTAAATCAACTATACTCTAATATAAAATAAAAATTAGGGAATTCCCTGGCAGTCCAGTGGTTAGGACTCCATGCTTTCACTACTGAGGGCCTGGGTTCGATCCCTGGTCAGGGAACTAAGATCCCACAAGCTGCATGACACAGCCCAAAAAATAAAAAAATTTTAAATTAAATTAAAATTTTAAAAAATCTACCCCACATTCATAAAGACTCTCAGTGAAGCAGGAATAGAGGGCAGCTTCTTCAGCTTGATAAAGCACATTTACAAAAAATCTATAGGGAGGGATAAATTAGGAGTTTGGGATTAACATATATACACTACTATATATAAAACAGATAACCAACATGGACCTACTGTATAGCACAGGGAACTATACTCAATATTTTTTAAAAATCAATAAGGGAAAAGAATCTGAAAAAGAATATATATTTTTTTATATTTTATATATTAGATATATAATATATATAACTGAATCACTGTGCTGTATACCTGAAATTCACATGACACGTAAATCAAGTGTACTTCAATTTTTAAAAAGTACAAAAAAAGAGATGAAAGTAAATAAAGTACTCCTTATTAAAAAAAAATCTACATCTGACATCAGACTTAACGGTGAGAAACTCAAAGTTTCACACTAAGATCAGGTACAAGACAAGGATGTCCCCTCTCACTGTTCCTTTTCAACAGCATACTGGAAGTTCTAAGCTAATGCAATAATACAAGACAAGGAAACAATAGGTATGCAGATGGGAAAAGGAGAAATAAAACTGTGTTTGTTCACAGATGACATGATTAGCTACGCAGAAAATCGGAAAGAACTGACAAAAAAACTCTTGGAACTAGTAAGCGATTATAGCGATGTTGCAGGATACAATTTCCTATATACCACCAATGAACAAGTGAAATTTTAAGTTAAAAAACACAATGCCATTATATTAGCACCCCCCCCCAAAATGAGATACTTTAGTATAAGTTGAACAAAAAGAAAAAGACAAGATCTTCGTATGCAGAAAACTACAAAACTATGATGAACAAAGTCAAAGAACTAAATAAATGGAGAGGTATTTCATGTTCATAGATAAGAAGACTAAATATTGTCAAGATGTCAGTTCTTCCCACTTTGATCTATAGATTCAATGCAATACGAATCAGAATCTCAGCAAGTTGTTTTGTGGATATCAACAAACTGATTCTAAAGTTTATATGGAAAGGCAAAAGACCCAAAATACCCAACACAATATTGAAAGACAAAGTTAGACAACTGACACTATCCAATTTAAAGATTTACTATAAAGCTACTGTAAATCAAGACAGTGTGGTATTGGTGAAAGAATGGACAAATAGATTGTTAAACAGAATAGAGACCCCAGAAGTATTAATAGAACCACATAAGTATGGTCAACTGATTTTTGACAAAGAAGCCAAGGCAATACAATGGAGTCTTTTCAACAAATGGTACTGAAACAACTGAACATGCAAAAAAATGAATCCAGACACAGACCTTACACCCTTCACAAAAATTAACTCAAAATGGATAACAGACCTAAAGATAAAAAAAAAAAAACTATAAAATTCCTAGAATAAAAACCTAGAAGAATTTAGGTATGGCAGTGACTTTTTAGATACCAGACCAAAAGCACTTTCCATGAAAGAAATAACTGATAAGCAGGACTTTGTTCAAATTTCAAATTTCTGCTCTGCAAAAGACAATGTCGAGAGAATGAGAAGACAAGCCACAGACTGGGAGAAAATGTTTGCAAAATACGTATCTGATAAAGGACTGTTCTCCAAAATATACAAAGAACTCTTAACTCAACAATAAGAAAATGAGCAACCCAATTTTTTTTTTTTTTTCTTTGCTCTACATGGGCCTTTCACTGTTGTGGCCTCTCCCATTGTGGAGCACAGGCTCCGGACGCACAGGCTCAGTGGCCATGGCTCACGGGCCCAGCCGCTCCACAGCATGTGGGATCTTCCCGGACCGGGGCAAGAACCCGTGTCCCCTGCATCGGCAGGCAGACTCTCAACCACTGCGCCACCAGGGAAGCCCGAGCAACCCAATTTTTAAAACAGGCCAAAACCTTAACAGGTGCTTCACTAAAGAAGATACACAGATGGCAAATAAGCATATGAAAAGATGCTCCACATCATACGTCATCAGAGAAATGCAAATTAAAACCACAATGAGATACCACCACACACCTATTAGAATGCCCCAAATCTGCAACACTGACAACACCAAATGCTGGAGAGGATGTACAGAAATAGAAACTCTCATTCATTGCCAGTAGCAATGCAAAATGGTACAGCCACTTTGGAAGACCATTGGACATTTTCTTACCAAACTAAACATACTTTTACCATACAATCCAGCAGTCAAGCTCCTTAGTGTTTATCCAAATGAGCTGAAAACTTATGTCCACACAAAAACCTACACATGGATATTTATAGCAGCTTTATTCATGATGGCCCAACCATCTTGGAAGTAACCAAGATGTCCTTCAGCAGATGAATGGATAAATAAACTGTGGTACATCCAAACAATGGAAACTTATTCAGCCTTAAAAAGAAATGAGCTGGGGACTTCCCTGGTGGTGCAGTGGTTAAGACGTCACCTGCCAATGCAGGGTACACGGCTTCGAGCCCTGGTCTGGGAAGATCCCACATGCCACGGAGCAATTAAGCCCATGCGCCACTACTGAGCCTGCATGTTAGAGCCCGCGAGCCACAACTACTGAGCCCGTGTGCCACAACTACTGAAGCCCGCGCACCTACAGCCCGTGCTCTGCAACAGGAGAAGCCACTGCAATGAGAAGCCTGTGCACCACAACTAAGAGTAGCCCCTGCTCACCGCAACTAGAGAAAGTCTGCATGCAGCAACGAAGACCCAATGCAGCTAAGAATCTAAAAAATAAACATAAGATAAAATAAAATTAAATTAAAATTTTTTAAATGAGCTGGGACTTCCCTGGTGGCGCAGTGGTTAAAAATCTGCCTGCCAGTGCAGGGGACGTGGATTCGAGCCCTGGTCCGGGAAGATCCCACATGCCATGGAGCAACTAAGCCTATGTGCCACAACTATTGAGCCTGTGCTCTAGAGCCCACAAGCCACAACTACTGAGCCCACGTGCCGCAAATACTGAAGCCCAAGCACCTAGAGCCCATGCTCCGCAACAACAGAAGCCACCGCAATGAGAAGCCCGTGCACCGCAAGGAAGAGTAGCCTCCGCTCGCCGCAACTAGAGAAAGCCTGCACGCAGCAATGAAGACCCAACACAGCCAAAAATAAATAAATAAATTTACTAAAGAAAAAAAAGAGCTATCAAACCATGAAGACATGGAGGAGCCTTAAATGCATATTACTAAGTGAAATATGCCAATCTGAAAGGCTGCATCACATATGGATTCCATCTATGACATTCTAGGAAAAGCAATGGAGACAGTAAAATGTTCAGTGGTTTCCAGATGTCAGGGGTGGGAGGAGGTAGGGAGGGATATTTACAGGCAGTTGCAGAGTATTTTGAGGGCAGTGAAAATACTCTTTACACCATAATGATGGATATGTGTCATTATACATTTGTAATGAAAGTGTGACACCAAGAGTGTGACACCCAGAGTGAACCATGAACTTGGACTTTGGGTGGTAATGATGTGTCAATGTAGGCACATCAGTTGTAATGAACGTACCGCTCTGGTGGGGGATGTTGATGATGGGGGAGGTTACATATGTGTGGGGCAAAGGGCCTTTGGGAATTCTCTGTAACTTCCCCTCAATTTTGCTGTGAACCCGAAACTGCACTAAAAGTCTGAATTAAGAAAATTTTTTTTTAATTTTCATTTTATATTTCTCTTAAGGCATTATCTGTTGTGTTTATTCACTCTTTTGGTCCTCCCAGTTTAATCTTCATTTCTGAAATAATTGTTTAAATTTTATCTCTAAGTCTTTCCTGAGATGTCACATCATTTCTGAGTTTTCTACTTATGATTTATGCTGTTCTTTTCTGTCTTGTATAATTTTCTTAACGTCTTGCAGTGCATTTTGAAATTGTAAATTAATTTTTATCTGTTTTGTAAGAACATCTTTCCAGAATGCTTTCATTATCTGTAAGGATATTATTCTACTCCTAATTCTCTTTCTTTTCTTATAATAACTTTGTATGGGACTTGATTCTTTTCTGTTGTGTATTTTTATGTGAAATTAGTTTTCCTAAACTATGAGAATGAAGGTTAAATTTTAAAAGGCTCCAACTTCACAGAGCTCCCTCTTCTGTTGTTTTTGTGAAGTGTTTAAAAAAAAAAAAAGAAGTATGACGTCTTGGTTTCTGAAATTTCCTGGCCGCCCTTCCCTTCCTTTGAACTGGACCTTTCTCTTGTCCCTACCCTGCTCCGTTCTGATTCCATTCCCAGCAATTTCTCCTCAGTGTAGGGCCCTGTACTAGAAAGCTGTTCTGGCAGGTCAATTTTGAGAGTTCAAGGAGCCCACCCCTTTATTCTCTTGTATTGCAAGCTCTTTGCACTTTACCAGGTGTTTGAGCAGGCAAAACGCCTTCACCTTCAGCTGCTGTCCTCAACTTGGCCCACTGCGTTTCCTAATGAGTACCAGTTGGCTAGCTAGGATTCTCCTGTTCTCCGGTCCAGTCAAAAGCTACACCGTGGGCTTCCCTGGTGGCGCAGTGGTTGAGAGTCCGCCTGCCAATGCAGGGGATGCGGGTTCGTGCCCTGGTCCGGGAAGATCCCACATGCTGCGGAGCAGCTGGGCCCGTGAGCCATGGCCACTGAGCCTGCGCAAACGGAGCCTGTGCTCCGCAATGGGAGAGGCCACAATAGTGAGAGGCCCACATACCGCAAAAAAAAAAAAAAAAAAAAAAAAAAGCTGCACTGTTTCTTCCTTTTGTTTCCCACACGGACGTGCTTATCATACGAGTCTTGTGGTTCTTGGTATTTTGTCCCCAACTGCTCACATTCTGGGATTCCTGGTATCTTGTTACCTAGTTTTGTTGTAAATGTCCTCTATGAAATTTTGACTTCGCTTATCTAATTGCTCTGTACGTTTATACATGGGATTATGTGAGTAGTATGCTACTGCCATCATTACCACCAACCTCCCAGGATCATCACCATCTTTTAATTCAAGCTATTTTTTTGCTTTATCCTTCCTCTTGATTCCTTCCTTTAGCCTGTCACAGGAAGAACTTGGCCTCAGTTTGTAGAGTCCCTGTATTAGTGTGTGTGTGTGTGTGTGTGTGTGTGCGCGCGCGCACGCACGCGGATGAGTGTGTTGAAGTGAGATGTACGGGGACAGGGTCATGAGTGAGTAGAGGTTGCTAATTGGGGGCAGATGTGCAAAAAGTTAAAGACATAGTCCCTGCCCTTAGGCGTTTATAACCTAAGAATCCAACACATATCTGCTTAGTGAAGCAGAAGTACAGCTACCCAGTTTTCAATCACAGCTCTTAGTAGCTTGCCATGCCAACTGGGGTAAGGCAACTTCTCGGGACTTTAGTTCCTCCCTTTGTAAAACACAGAGCATATCACTGCCCTGTCCTGGAAGCATATGTAATCTGGGCACCAGTGGCCTGCATCCTGGGTTGGGGGAGGGCAGCAACTCTGTGGTGTTCTTCATCTTTGTCTCTGCTCCTCAATGCCTCAATGTCAATGCTTGACACATTCTGAGTACTCAGTATTTGCACCTTGAAAAAAAGTACTAACAGCCCTATTATGTGATAATTAATTTAAAGAGCTCCTTGGCCACATCAATGATGACAAGAGTTACCAACCCCTGTTTAGGGCTGGAGAGGCTAGCCTCAGAAAAGACCCTTCACATGGAAGAAATGGCCTTCACTCCAAAAGTCACCCGTCAGAAGACAGGGAAGAGCTGAGTTTTTAAAATGCATGTTTTATTATTCAGCCTTCAGCAGAAATGTCACCTTTCTAAAGCAAGCTGTTATCATGCGCTCACCGTGCCAAACAGGCGCCTCTGAGGAGCAGGATTTTATCTCAACATTTTTCCTGATTTGTGTTTCTCTTTCAAGGAGCTCCATGCCTTAAGGCACCTGAAACACTAACAGCACAAGAAGGTAAGGTTACAGGAGGAGCAGACTCCAACAACATGAAACAGGGATTTTTGCAAAACAGGTCCAGGATCAGCATCAAAGCTCTAGTCTGCAGTCACCCTGCCCAATAATTCATGTCCTCTCAGTGCAGTTCATTGTTTTCTGGTGGGCTCCTTGGTTGAAACCATATTCTCAAAGAAACTCCGTTTTGTGACAGGGCCCCCATTAGCGGGCTCAGCCACATGACAGGCCTAGAAGCAGCCAGCACAACTGCCGGCAACGCTTGCCAAGAAGCCAGATGCTGCCACACATTGGCATCTGGGTCCTGGAATCGCAACCATGCTCTCAGTCTGGCTAGGGATTCTGACCCCAGCTACGGAAGGAGACAAAGGAAGGGAAGAAAGAGACGGAGCAAGGGGAGGGAGGGCAGGCTGTGGAAGAGTCTCTTGGTAATTTCCCTACCATGGGTTTAGAGCTTCCACAACAAAAGACTCGTTGGAAAGCTGCTACCAACGCTGCCATGGGCGGGAGAGGTAGAGACGGGGAGCATTCTAAACCCAGCGAGCTATTTTGGCACCTGGGGAATGGGGGTGGCTGATTCTAAAGGAGACAGCTGCAGCGGGCAGCCACCGCTCTCCCCTCGGCTCCCTCACACCACGACAGCCCACAGAGGAAATAAGCTGCCGGACAGGGCTTCAATCTGCAGCAGAGGGATAGAGAGTGGCAACGTCAGGATGGCTGTCGTTTTCTGCTTTCTGAGTGCCAAGACTGATGAGCATCACAAAAGGCCAAAGAAATGGCCAGGGCGAGATCCAGATTGGCAATCTTCAGGGGATCCTTACAATCCAGAAATGTGTGATAGGTGGGGTGTTTTGACCACAGGAACAAGGTGCAGGCAAAAAGAAGCCCTTTGCCTTGAAGTGGCCTTTGATGCTAAGGTAATACGAGCCTGAGTGAACTTTCAGGTCCTGCTGGAGTCAGGTTAGGTGGAGGTATGACCCAGAGGGGTGAGCTGAATGAGGAAAGTTTAGGGTTTGAAGTGAGAGGTGAGAGAATAAAAAGCAGGCAGCAGTTCTTCTTTCTCAAACTACCAAATTCTATCCAGCACCCCCTTTACCCACAACACGCTTGTCGGGAGCTGCTCAGGGCCTTACACTTGAAACACAGGTTAGAGGAGCGAGCAAATGAGAGAGTGACGACACGGTGGGAAGGGTCTGGCCTCTGCGGCCAGAGGACTGGGGGAAACAGCCCCAGAGGACGCTTACCAGCAGGAGGGTTGCTTCTCTTAGGGGCACAGGGGTACTTTTCTGTTCACCAGATACTGTATTCCCTGACCAGAATTGCGTGGTGCGCCTCTGCTCATAATCAGCGGGGACAAGCAGATGTTGGGGGAACCTCTGTCTACCAGTAAAAAGAATTGTGCAAAGCATGTCCTATCAATGGCGGCTTAAGAAATAGTGTCATTTTGGGGGATAGGGAGGGTGGGAGGGAGACGCAAGAGGGAGGAGATATGGGGATGTGTGTATATGTACAGCTGATTCACTTTGTTATACAGCAGAAACTAACACACCACTGTAAAGCAATTATACTCCAATAAAGATGATAAAATGAAATAAAATATATAACAACAAAAAAAGAGAAGGAAATAGTGTCATTTTTAAGGATAGCACATTACTATTGAGGCTGAGTCTAGGCACAGCAAGAACACAGAGACACGTGAAGCCAGTGGCAACACTGAAACCCCACCTACTGAAAACAAGAAATTACCTAAACATCTTGCAGATGCTCATGAGAGGTTAATATATATTTGGTCAAAACAGACTTTATTAATCATCTAATCTAATAAACTTGGTACCTTATAAACAAAAGAGCCTTAATTTAAAGTGAAAAATAGGAAAATAGTGGGTCACCCACATTCCCCTCACCACCCCGCCCCCTCACACACACACACAAAGCCTTCAGGGAAAATTTCATACATTTTACTTTACTCCTGTGAAGCTTGGTGCCCATTTTCAACAGGCAAAACCAAGTCTACCGAGAAAGCATCCCAAGCTAAGTCCCTCAGTTCTAAAGAGAACACTGAGCTGCTCTGCTACCCTTCAGAATGAGATGAGAACATGCTGGCATCTTTCTCAAACTTGGTTTAGATTCTTTACATTCAGATTTTGAACAACGCAGGGACTAAACACTAAATTTCCACTGTGGCTCTGCTTAAGAATGAGCAAACAACCCAGCAGTATACAACAAGTAACCAAAAGAATTATGATTATAATGCTTATCCTACTTCTAAATGGATGAGTCATTTGAATCTAGTAACTATGACGGAAGTGGCTGTGTCTCTTTGCGGGGACAGAATCACTCCCCACCATGTATGCCTCCTTTTGCCCCCTCCTCTGATGTTTCCTTTATCCAACTGGCTATTCCCCTTGCCTTTTCCCTTCCTCCTTATTGTCCTCATTATCTGTCTTCTCTGGTCATCTGTTCCCACTGAGGCAAAAACTGCTTGGGCCAGCCTTCTGGGAAATATGCTAAGTGTTGGGAAGTGTCTTCAAACTCAAAACACACACCACGGGGAAGGATGTTTATGTTCGTACAAAGCAGAGGCAATAAACTGACGTTAAACTAAGGCAGTGGTTCTCAAACTTGATCATGCATCAGAATCAACTGGAAGGGCTTGCTAAATCAAACAGACTGCTGTGCCAGCCCCCAGAATTCTGATTCAGTAGATTTGGAACAGAGTTCAAGAATATGCTTTTCTAACAAGTTCCCAGGTGATGCTAATGCTGATGGTTTGGGAACCCCTTTTTTTCATTTCCCTAAAACTTTTTGGGGGGGGGGAGTAATTTCAAACTTAAAGCCACAAGAAAAGTGAAAATCGCTGTATTTCCTTGACCCAGATGGGAATTGTTTTTTTTGAGGACCACTAAGCTAAGCTAAAGGTAGGTCAGAGCGGACAGCAATCACCTGACAGGACACCATCTAAGAGCAAGAGCAGAACACCATCCAAATAGAAAGCAAGACCAACTATTTAAAAGGTGGGAAGAAGTATCACAAAATGATGAAAGAAGGTGAGATGGGACCCAGGGGTTTTAAGCTCAGAATAGTAAACACCATTATCAACCAATGCGGGAGAAGTGTAGAAGCTCTCTGGTTTGTCTCTCTGGTGATTCCTTGGGGGTGATTTTACAAACAACAAATCGGTATCTCCTAGTATAAACTGGCTTCATAAAAAAAGGAAAGCAATTATTTGATAGGGAAACTCTACACCTGAGAGACATGGATGAGAGGACAGTCATGTACCCCTCTTTTGTATTCTATCTCCTGAACTTAGGACTTTATCTCTTGCCTGAATTTCTGCAGTGACTCCTAACTGATCTCTCTGTCTCTTATCACTTTCTCTCCAATATTATTCTCCATTCTAACCCTAAAGTTACCTTTTTAACAGCAGCCTGCAATAATGTCATCTCTCTAAAGTCCCCTGCAACTTAGAGAACGAAGTCCAAATGTCCACGTGGCATTTAATCTGGCCCCAACCCACCCTTCAAATTCATATGCCTACACACCAGCCCAAACACAACACGCACAGCTGTACGTTCTTCCAGCTCCATGCCTTTGTATACAACTATTTTTTGTTCCACTGGAAACTTTCCTTCTTCCCAAACAAAATCTGGAAAAAAGAAAAGTCCTTATGTTTAAAAATACCATTCAAAGGTCAAAGTTTTGTTCCAATACAGGAAGCCTTCCTGCAGTTCCTCGGATCTCTCCTCTGTATGCTCACCATACTCTATTTGTATCCTGTAACACAACATTCTGCCCTACTTATTATTTATGCTTTATTTCCCCTGAGTTTTATAAGATCCTTGAAGACAGCACCATGTCTTTTGTTAAGTGACCAGAGAAACCCATAGGAGGCAGGGTGGGTAGATGAAGAGGCGATGAAGAGAGGAAGATGGAGAAGAATGAAAAAAGAGTAGGAGAGCATAGGGAGGGGACGTGTTCAGTTTTATAGTTTTCTTAGGCATTTAGAATGTTTTTCCTGAAGACAGATCCTTCAAATATCTAACACATTTTCTTTCCAGAACAACCCAGACTGAATAGTTGTATAGATTTTTTGTTTTGCCAACACTACACCTCTTCTTCTTCTTTTCTATCTATGTCACAACTGAGTCAATTTCACGTCTGTCTCCCATATGGTAAGGGCAACATCACACTGCAGTCATTATTTGGGCACTGAAACAGACTCAGATCTCTTTACATTTGTCAAATCCCCTTTGACGTTTGCCTCTTTGGGTGGGGTTGGTCAAACTCCTGCCTTGTGGATTAGCTTTAGGAGGAATTTGATCAACATTCCCAGAAGAGTCACCTTTTTGATATGAAAATTTTTTGAGACTTACAAAAGCAGGATGCCAACATCTGTAAGTGTGACTAAAAGCTGGTTCATTTGCCATTCTTCCTTACCCCATTCAATAAGAGGTTTTCCTGCCCAAAGAAATGAAAGCAGCTCTTCGTAGACACTCACCAGCTGTCTTCTGCAAGAAAGCAGAGCTAGAACCAACTCTGGATAAGCATGTCACTTAATCCTTTCCAAAAAGTTAGTTCAGCACCTTTTTTCCTGGGATAGGAGGAACAATTTCAGTTTCTGCCTAACTCTTGCTGGAGGAAGAACAAAGAATAGCACTTTAAATCTAGCTCAAAAAAACACGCTCTCTATTGCTCCAGATACCTGGGCCAACATGCCTGACGAGTACCTTGCTTCACTTTCCTAGAGTAACACTCAAGTCACTTTCTCTCTTACACCTCCACACATTTTCTCTGCTGCTGTTTCTCCCTGAGAAAGATCCCTGGATCAAGGGAAGAAGTCATGTGATAGGGACAAAAAATGCAACGCTATGCCATCTGACTACATATCACCACTATTGTAAATCTTCCTAAAAAAGGAAACTTGTTCTCCGGTTTCCTATTTACTGTCCTTGAGAGAATAAGTGATGCCAAGTCACAAAAACCTGTAGTACTTTGCTTCCCATTTCCCTACGGCTACTATGTTTACAACTTTACTTAGAAAGAGCTGAATTCACAGCTTTTGCCATTTAGTAACCCTTCAACATGAGGACTTAATATGAAATCCTTAAAATGAGCTGAGTAGACATCAAATACTCAAAAGTCCAAATTACCTAGACTGGTAGAGGTTAATGTTCTACATTAAATAGGAACAGAAAGTATCAATTTTGTACTCTGATTATGCCTGCCCAAGAATTGAGTCAAATAAACACATAAAATATGATAGATGAGGGCAATGGGGGTAGGAAAACCACCACGGTTGTTGAGAAAGGTCTAAGAAGTGAATAAATGTAGGTGTGTCCTACCCTCCTTTCACCTCTGTGTACTTCTATCTGGACTTTCAACTCTCCTTTTCCAGCGTAGAGCTGACTGAGAAATAGCCTTTTAATATTTCAATCTATTTTTAATTTTTATAGCCACATAACCACTAAGGGCTATGCTACTGAGTGGGTAAATGGCAGTAACCCAAGTATCTGGGATTACTAAAAAAAAATTATAAGAAAACAGTTAAGTATCAATTTAAGATTTTCATTAACCTTCTATTTTTACAATGTTGGTTTATCAAATTAGTTCACTCTGAAAAAGAGAAAGGCCGCCATATACTTGGGAAGCTTAGAACTCAACTACCTTTTCATTCTATAGGTGAGGGAACAGGTCTAGAATATTGTTATTTGATTAAAGTTAAAAGAAAAGGCTAGTTAGTTACAGAGACAAGACCAGATACTACTCTAAGACTTTCTATTATATTCCACAATCCTCGAAGAAAGAACTTGAAATATGAGGCTTCATTCATTACCCAGAGCATTTAGAAATACCAAACGTTAAATCAACTACTCTAAGAAGAAAAATGATGCATCTTATGCCTTGGCCTTTGCTATAAAGTAATCCCTAAGTGAGTCCAATAAAGATGCTAGAAAGGGCCCCCTGAGAGGCAAAGAACCTTTCAGTGCTATAGTCAGATTTCTCTCTATCATAAATTATGAACAAGTGAATCCAACTAAGGCATACTATGTGTAGGGCCCTAACATAATGTTACTGGTCATAGCATGAATATTATTTATAGATTTTAAATTCTTCATTAAATGCACTATATAAAAGCCAAACTCAATCTTGGTTCACAGTGACTCTGAAATAGGATAGCGTAGGAAAAGCCTGAGGGTCAAAACACAACAGGAAATACAGCTGTTTAAAAAGGTTTAAAAGGCAGGTTTAAATATGTTAACAAGAGGTCAGTTATCACAACAAGTAAGTTGAAAAGATATACGTTCCAAAAAAGTATTAACTCATATCATAGTTAAAACAAACTGCTAGAATCACGGCGTTCTTTTTTACTCTTAGGAAGCTTATCTTACCCTTCTGTGAAACGGAAATGGTAGATTTTCATGCCTTGTCTGAAGATAGGTGGCATTACACCAAGTTATTGGCAACCCACTGGTAAAGCTCTCCTATAAAGAACATAGTAACGTAACAGTCAAGGACACCAGTACTTTCATATAAAAGTATAAAATCAAAAGAGAGCAAGGACTCAAACAGATGTTTGAACATCAGCGTTCTTAAGGACACTGTTTATGACAGCCAAAAGGTAGAAATGCCCAAATGTCCATTGACAGATGAATGGCTAAACAAAATGTGATATACACATACAATGGAATATTATTCAGCCTTAAAAAGGAATGAAATTCTGATATAGGCTACAGTATGGATGAACCTTGAAAACCTTATACCAAGTAAAATAAGCCAGACATAAAAGAACAGATACTATATGATTCCACTTCTGTGAGAGACCAAGAAGAGTCAAATTCATACAGAAAGTAGAAGAGTGGTTACTAGGGGCTATGGGGAGGAAGAATGGGAAGTTATTGTTTAATGGGTAAAGAGTTTCAGTTTAGGATGATTAAAAAGTTCTGAAATGCATAGTGGTAATGGTTGGGAAAAAATGTGAATATACTTAATGCCACTGAATTGTATACTTAAAAGTGGTTAAAATGGTAAATTTTATGTTATGTAAAATTTACTACAATTAAAAAAAGTCAGATGAGAAAAAAATAAAAACAAGTGTAAAAAATCAAATGAGAAATACTAAGTGGTAAGTTCTTCTCTGATTTTGATATTTCTAATATACATCATCAAGTAAAAATAGACGAGGGGCTTCCCTGGTGGCGTAGTGGTTGAGAGTCCACCTGCCAATGCAGAAGACATGGGTTCGAGCCCTGGTCCAGGAAGATCCCACATGCCGTGGAGCAACTGGGCCCGTGCGCCACAACTACTGAGCCTGTGCTCTCAACTAGAGAAAGCCCACGTGCAGCAATGAAAACTGCCCAGTGCAGCCAAAAATTAATTAATTAATTGTAAAAAAGGAAAAGCTTTTCTTTAAAAAAAAAAAAAAAAGTAAAAACAGACTTGGGTCCATCACCCCAAAGCTATTTATCCTGTGTGTTTATTACTAATATAATTCATGTCTACCATGATTATGAATGATGTATTTACATTAAGCACAATTCCAAACACACACACAGAGAGAGAGAGAGAGAGAGAGAGAGAGAGAGAGAGAAACTGAAGCAGTGGAATTCTGTCAACACACTAACACAGCAACCATCTGTTAACACTGTCCTTTGAATCCAAGGGACCCAAATCATGTGGTAGGGCTGGGAGCTTCACCTTAGCTGTGAAGTCCTACTTTCATGTCATAGGGCAGTTCTGGAAGGAAGCTCTGTAATGGCCAGTTCTAACTACTTACAGATTTCCTACTAGTCCTACACAGGAAGTCATTCTTGTGTCTCACCTGCATGAGTTCCTGTTATGAGGCCAGGGGGCTGGTGAGTTGAAATCCAGTTCCAGGGAGTGATGTCATCTTGACTGAGCTATGATCCTGCTGACCTGCTCCCCATCCCAGTGTTGTTGCAGCACTTCAGCTGGGTTTCAGGTTATAAGGGGACCAAAAAGGAAAATGGGGGAGTAGGATAATAGAAAAAGCAAAAATGCTTGCACATTTCCTTTGTGTCACTAAAGCATTTTCTGCTTCCATTTAATTTGATGGGCAGACCTGGCCAATGGCAGCTGGAAGCTGTACAGATGCTCTTGGAGTAGGGATAGGCTCTCACACAGATCTCAAAAATACAAAGAATTAAAACATACAGAAAACTTTCATTATGTTGTGGTTCCTAACTTGAAAATGGTGACTTATTCTTTCTTCTTTGGATAAAATTTAAAGAACAGACATTAACTTAAAATTCTGTAAATTGTTGTAAACAATGCATGACTACAGGAGCTATCTTAGCGACAGAAGGAAATCGAATACAAATGTTTGGAGATGTATAAATACTCATGTTCTTTCTACACAACGTCAAGTAGATTTGGAGGTCAAATCTGGAAATCCTGTCAATACGTTATAAAATAGGATTGCCATTCAATCCCATTTAGAGGAGATCCTTTGGTTCTTAGGATACTAAGGCATAAAACTAAAATGAAGTCAAGCATAATAAGAAGCAGAAATTGTTAACATTCCAAAATGAAAGGAAGAGAGGCCTTTGGAAAAAAAGAAAAAAAACTTAAACAATTAAATGAAAGAGAGATTTAAATTTTTACTACGTTTATTTCACATGATTCTTTAGTTCTTATTAAGTTGATACAATTTGAGGAAATAAATACTCCCTTCCCTTTTTTGTTGCATATGTATTAATAGGGGTAGGAAGAACAGAACATGAGAGAATAGACAAAGGGTGCAGAAAGTGAAAAAATAAAGATGAAGAGAGAGAGAGCGAAAGAGAGAGTGTTCATATGAACCCTTCTGTTAGCAGTATCAACCAACAAAGTACACAGTTGACAACATGAAGTGTTTTCTTCTCACGTGGACTTCAGAAAGAATGACTATGGGACAATATTCGACATACATTAATTATATAGCATTGTGGTTCAGTTTTCCTATCAGACGTGACGTGTATTTTCTTTTTTTCTCACTTTTTAAGCTCCACAGATGACATTATTCATGAAGCACTTTTAGTATATTATTCAGCAAATATTAATTTGATCATATTAAACCAATCCTGGTTAGCAGAAAGCACTGTCAGCTGCCATGTAAAGGTCCTCCTTTCAAGTAACACTTCATTCTACACTTGGAGCTTCATATCAGAGGAAGGTCTTGAAGGGCATTCCTCTTTTAGTTGGGTTTACAACTCACCTGCAACACTAAGTGCAGATAAAATAAAGATCACACCTCAGTTAAAGGTTTGTACATAACAGCCCCTTGCAAATGTAGCCAATATCTTGTCCAGACAGTAACTGTAAAGGAATTGTTCTCTCTCAGGCTTTTTCTTTCTCCATTTCCTCTAAAGATCTTCATCCCAATGCTTGGTGCCCCATAACTGAGTGTAAGGCAGAGCTACCTCTGTGCTGGAGACGCTTGTCATAGAGAAGATCAGAACGTGTGCAGAGAACCCTGCATTATGTTCATCTCATTAGTTCTGCCCAATCCACAGGGGTAAAAAATGGATGAGATTTGATATCTTCAACACCAGCAACTCCAGCACCAAGACGCTCCACAGGGTTGAACTGTAAGAGCTAAAAAAGAAGGATTTAGTGAATAGTGGGAATCCAACTAAAGAATCAAAGGAAAAGAAAAATATATGAAAGGAAAGAACTTCTAAATTCAACCCCAGTAACAAATGGACTTGACTGACAGCCAACTGGCTATATTTCCTTGAAAGGGAATTATGTCTATGATACCACTCTAGCTGTGTGGTGGTGGGGACTTTTCAACTGATTTGAAATATGACCTTGAGTAACTCACTTTGTTTCTCATCCTCATATAGTACAATAGGATAGTTACACCTATCAATTTCCTACTCCAAAAGTACAATTATGACATTAATTAGATATTGCACCAAATTCTGAGAGATCCAGTTACTCCTTTCATGATGAGAAAGTTTGGGAGGCGCAATAAGTCTTTCAACCCCTAGTGAATTATATATGCACCAGGTCTAAACTTTACCTAAGGTCTGAATAAGCCAATTCATATTCCAGAATTGCTTTCTTTGAAATAGCTGACTCACATGGGACAATTTGATACAATGAGTGAAATGTGTTTCTACTTCTTCACTAATAGGAATCAGGTATAAAATAAGTTAATAAATGTTACACACAATAGGATTGTTAAATGTGGGAAAATAAAAGTAGTCATATACAATTATAGAGGACCCTGGGCATACTGAAAGAATGTGTTAAGACATTCATGTATCCCCAAATTTTTGTTTTAACAGCTTTACTGAAGGATAATTTATATAGCATAAAATTTATCTGCTGTAAGTATACAACTTAATGATTCTTCGTAAATTTAAAGAGTTGTGCAACTTTCACCACAATCCAGTTTTAGAACATTTTGATCATCCTAAAAAGTTTCCTCATCCTGTTTGCAGTTAATCCACATTTCCATCTCCAGCCCTAGGCAACCACTGATTTGTTTTCTATCTCTATAAACTTGCTCTTTCTGAATAAATGAAATCATAAAAATATGTTATCTTTTGCAGCTGCCTTCTTTCACTTAGCATAATGTTTCTGAGATTCATCCGTGTTGTAGCACGTATCAACAGTCTGTTCCTTTTTACTTCTGAACAGCATTCCACTATTTGGATATAACACATCTTGTTAATATATTCACCAGTTAATGGACATATGGACTTTCCAGGTTGCGGCTATAATTAATAGTATATATGACTTCCTGCAGACACATATTTTCATTTCTCTTAAGGACATTCCTAGGAGTGGGACTGGTGGGTCTTGTGTTAAGTATTTCTCTTAAGGACATTCCTAGGAGTGGGACTGGTGGGTCTTGTGTTAAGTTTATGTTTAGCTTTTTAAGAAACTACCAAACTTTTCTAAAGTATCTGTACCATTTTACGTTCCTGCCAGCAACGTATGAGAATTCCAGTTTCTCTACACCCTCGTCGATAATTGATACTGTCTTTTTTATTACAGCCCTTCTAGTGGGTATTAGTGGTATCTTATTATGGTTTTAATTTATATTCCCTAATGACTAGTGATGGTGAGCATCTTTTCATGTACTTCTTAGCCATTTATAAAGCCTCCTTGGTGAACCTTTGCCCATTTTTATACTGAGCTGTTTGCTTACTGAGTTAAAAGGTTCTTTACACATTCTGAAAACAAATCTTTTATCAGTTGCATGATGTGCATATATTTTGTCCCAGTCTGTGGCTTGTCTTTTCATTCTTTTACTGGTATCTTTTGAAGTGCAAAAGTTTTTAATTTTAATGAAGCCCACTTTATCATTTTTTTTCTTTTATGGATCATGTTTTGGTGTCATACCTAATAATTCTTTTCCTAACCCAAGGTCATGAAGATTTTCTCCAATATTTTTCCTACGATTTTACAGTTTTAGCTCCCACATGTAGGTTTATGAGCTATTTTGAGTTAATTTTTGCATATGATATGAATTAAGGGTCTTAGTTTATTTTGGTTTTAGCATGTGAATATTTGATTTTCCCAGCACCATTTTTTTTTTAACATCCTTATTGGAGTAAAATTGCTTTACAATGGTGTGCTAGTTTCTCTTTTATAACAAAGTGAATCAGCCATACATACACATATGCTCCCATATCTCCTCCCTCCCCAGCACCATTTGTTGAAAAGATTATTTTTTCATCATCGAATTATCTTGGCACCTTTATGGAAAATCCATTGACCATAAATGTAGGAGTTTATTTCTGAACTCTCAATTCCATTCCATTGATCTATATTGCTTATCTTTGCTCTAATACCACAGTAATTAAGTAGTTACTGTAGCTTTATACTGACTGGAAATTGGGAGTGTAAGTACTCCTTCTTTGTTCTCTTTCAAAATTGTTTTGGATACTCTAGGTCCCTTGCCTTTTCATATTCTTTTTTTTTTTTTTTTTTGCGGTACACGAGCCTCACACTGTTGTGGCCTCTCCCATTGCAGAGCACAGGCTCTGGACGCACAGGCTCAGCGGCCATGGCTCACGGGCCCAGCCGCTCCGCGGCATGTGGAATCTTCCAGGACCGGGGCACGAACCCGTGTCCCCTGCATCGGCAGGCGGACTCTCAACCACTGCGCCACCAGGGAAGCCCTCATATTCATTTTGAAGTCACTAAAGTTTTCCCAATTTTGCTGATCTTTTCAAAGAACCAACTTGTGATTTAATTTTTCTCTTATTTTTCTCTTCTATCCAATGAAGATTTTCTCTTTCATTGATTTCTGCTTGCTTTCTTTCTTCTGCTTGCTTTGGATTTATTTTGCTTTTTACAGTTTCTTTTTCTAACTTCCTCAGTTACAAGGTGAGATTTTTATTTGAGACCATTCTTTTCCTATACAGATGTCTAAAGCCATAAAATTTCCCTAAGAACTGATGTAGCTGCATCCTATAAATTTTGACATATCATGTGTTTGTTTTCATTCCATTAAAAACAATTTCTGGTTTCTCTTGGCATTTCTTCTTTGACTCAGGTTATTTAGAAGTATGTTGTTTAATTTCCATATATCTGGTACGGATTCACCAGATCTCTTTCTGTTGATGATTTCTAATAAAAAGTTGTTATGGTCAGAGTATGCTGTATAATTTCAATCCTTTTAAATACTGAAAGTTGTTTTACGGCATAGTTGTTTATGGCATAGCAAATGATCTATCATGGGGAATGTTCCATGTGCATGTATTCTGCAATCATTTTTCTATATATGTCAGAGTTGTTTGATAATGTTGTTCAAGTCTTCTCTATATCCTTGCTGATTTTCTATTAATTATCAAGAATGGGGTATTGAAGCCTCCATTTATTATTATTGTATTATCTATTATTTCAATTCAATCAGACTTGCTTCATATGTTTTGAAGCTGTTATTAGAGCATATACATTTATAATTATTATATCTTTCTATGTATTGATCCTCTCATCATTATACAACATCTTAGTCCCTGGTAATTCTCTTGTCTCCACATCTATTTTGTCTGATATTTAATAAAACCACTTCACCTCTCTTATGGTCACTGTTTGCATGATTTATCTTTTCCCACCCTTTTTCTTTTAACCTATTTGTGTTTTTAATTTAAGTGTGTCTCTTGCACACAGATAGTTGGATCTCTTTCTTATCCAGTTAACAATCTTTGCCTTTTGTTTGGCATGTTTAGACATTCACACTGAATGTAATTATTGACACAGTAGGTTTACGTTTGCTAATTTGCTACTTGTTTTCTACCTCTACTGTCTTTTCTCATTCCCCTTTACTGCCTTCTTCTGTGTCAAATACTTCTTACTGTACTATTTCAGTTCCTCTATTAATTTTCCTTTACTATTTTTTTTAGTGGTTGCTGTCAAGATTATAATATGCTTCTTAATTTATCACAATCTACTTCAGATTAATTCCAGTGAAATGCAGAAATTCTGCTCCACTATAGTTCCATTCCTTCTGTCCTCCTTTGTCTTTTACTGTCATTAAATACTATATGTTACATCCATATAGGTTATAAACCTACCAGCACAGTGTTACAAGTATTGCTTCGTACAACCTTATGTCTTTTGAAAGAAGTTGAGCAGAGAAATGAGAAAAAACATATTTAGTCTTTTCTATTAACTCATATTTATCATTCCAGAACTTTTCATTTCCTCCTATGAATCTGAGTCACTATCTGGTAACTTGCAGCTGAAGGACTTCTTGTATTATTTCTTGTAAGACAACTCTGCTAAAAATGAATTCTCTGTCTTTACTTGGAAATTTCTTAATTTCATTTTCATTTTTGAAAGATAATTTTGCTGGATATAGAAATCTTGGCTGACAGTTACTTCCTTTCAACACTTTAAATATGTCATTCCACTGTCTTCTGTCTTCCTTTTTTTTTTTTTTAACATCTTTATTGGAGTATAATTGCTTTACAATGGTGTGTTAGTTTCTGCTTTATAACAAAGTAAATCAGTTATACATATACAAATGTTCCCATATCTCTTCCCTTTTACGTCTCCCTCCCTCCCACCCTCCCTATCCCACCCATCTACGTGGTCACAAACCACCGAGCTGTTCTCCCTGTGCTATGTGGCTGCTTCCCACTAGCTATCTATTTTACGTTTGGTAGTATATATATGTCCATGCCACTCTCTCACTTTGTCACAGCTTACCCTTCCCCCTCCCCATATCCTCAAGTCCATTCTCTAATAGGTCTGTGTCTTTATTCCTATCTTACCCCTAGGAGCTTCATGACCTTTTTTTTTTTCCTTAGATTCCATATATATGTGTTAGCATACGGTATTTGTCTTTCTCTTTCTGACTTACTTCACTCTGTATGACAGACTCTAGGTCCATCCACCTCACTACAAATAACTCAATTTCATTTCTTTTTATGGCTGAGTAATATTCCATTGTATATATGTGCCACGTCTTCTTTATCCCTTCATCTGTTGATGGACACTTAGGTTGCTTCTATGTCCTGTCTATTGTAAATAGAGCTGCAGTGAACATTTTGGTACATGACTCTTTTTGAATTATGGATTTCTCAGCATATATGCCCAGTAGTGGGATTGCTGGGTCATATGGTAATTCTACTTTTAGTTTTCAAGGAACCTCCATACTGTTCTCCACAGTGGCTGTATAAATTTACATTCCCACGAACAGTGCAAGAGGGTTCCCTTTCCTCCGCACCCTCTCCAGGATTTATTGTTTGTAGATTTTTTGATGATGGCCATTCTGACCGTTGTGAGATGATATCTCATTGTAGTTTTGATTTGCACTTCTCTAATGATTAATGATGTTGAGCATTTTTTCATGTGTTTGTTGGCAATCTGTATATCTTCTTTGGAGAAATGTCTGTTTAGGTCTTCTGCCCATTTTTGGATTGGGCTGTTTGTTTTTTTGTTATTGAGCTGCTTGTAAATTTTGGAGATTAATCCTTTGTCAGTTTCTTCATGTGCAAATATTTTCTCCCATTCTGAGGGTTGTCTTTTGGTCTTGTTTATGGTTTCCTTTGCTGTGCAAAAGCTTTGAAGTTTCATTAGGTCTCATTTGTTTATTTTTGTTTTTATTTCCATTTCTCTAGGAGGTGGGTCAAAAAGGATCCTGCTGTGATTTATGTCATAGAGTGTTCCGTCTATGTTTTCCTCTAAGAGTTTGACAGTGTCTGGCCTTACATTTAGGTCTTTAATCCATTTTGAGTTTATTCTTGTGTATGGTGTTAGAGAGTGTTCTAATTTCATACTTTTCCATGTAGCTGTCCAGTTTTCCCAGCACCACTTATTGAAGAGGCTGTCTTTTCTCCACTGTATATTCTTCCCTCCTTTATCAAAGATAAGGTGACCATATGTGCATGGGTTTACCTCTGGGCTTTCTATCCTGTTCCATTGATCTATATTTCTGTTTTTGTGCCAGTACCATACTGTCTTGATTACTATAGCTTTGTAGTATAGTCTGAAGGCCAGGAGCCTGATTCCTCCAGCTCCATTTTTCATTCTCAAGATTGCTTTGGCTATTCAGGGTCTTTTGTGTTTCCATACAAATTGTGAAATTTTTTGTTCTAGTTCTGTGAAAAATGGCAGTGGTAGTTTGAAATGGATTGCACTGAATCTGTAGATTGCTTTGGGTAGTAGAGTCATTTTCACAATGTTGATTCTTCCAATCCAAGAACAAGGTATATCTCTATATCTCTATTTCTGCAGTGTCAGTTGTTACTTCTCCTTTTTCATTTCTAATTCTATTGATTTGAGTCTTCTCCCTTTTTTTCTTGATGAGTCTGGCTAATGGTTTATCAATTTTGTTTATCTTCTCAAAGAACAGCTTTTAGTTTTATTGATCTTTGCTATCATTTCCTTCATTTCTTTTTCATTTATTTCTGATCTGATCTTGATGACTTCTTTCTTTCTGCTAACTTTGGGGGTTTTTTGTTCTTCTTTCTCTAACTGCTTTAGGTGCAAGGTTAGGTTGTTTATTCGAGATGTTTCCTGTTTCTTAAGGTAGGATTGTATTGCTATAAACTTCCCTCTTAGAACTGCTTTTGCTGCATCCCATAGGTTCTGGGTCATCATGTTTTCATTGTCATTTGTTTCTAGGTATTTTTTGATTTCCTCTTTGATTTCTTCAGTGATCTCTTGGTTATTAAGTAGTGTATTGTTTAGCCTCCATGTGTTTGTATTTTTTACAGATCTTTTCCTGTAATTGATATCTAGCCTCATAGCATTGTGGTCAGAAAAGATACATGATATGATTTCAGTTTTCTTAAATTTACCAAGGCTTGACTTGTGATCCAAGATATCTATCCTGGAGAATGTTCCATGAGCACTTGAGAAAAATGTGTATTCTGTTGTTTTTGGATGGAATGTCCTATAAATATCAGTAAGTCCATCTTGTTTAATGTATCATTTAAAGCTTGTGTTCCCTTATTTATTTTCATTTTGGATGATGAGTCCATTGGTGAAGGTGGGGTGTTAAAGTCCCCTTCTATGATTGTGTTACTGTCGATTTCCCCTGTTACGGTTGTTAGTATTTGCCTTATGTATTGAAGTGCTCCTATGTTGGGTGCATAAATATTTACAACTGTTATATCTTCTTCTTGGATCAATCCCTTGATCATTATGTAGTGTCCTTCTTTGTCTCTTGTAATAGTCTTTATTTTAAAGTCTAGTTTGTCTGATATGAGAACTGCTACTCCAGCTTTCTCTTCATTTCCATTTGCATGGAATAACTTTTTCTATCCCCTCACTTTCAGTTTGTATGTGTCCCTAGGTCTCAAGTGGGTCTCTTGTAGACAGCATATACACAGGTCTTGTTTTGTATCTATTCAGCCAGTCTGTGTCTTTTGGTGGAAGCATTTAATCCATTTACATTTAAGGTAATTATCGATATGTATGTTCCTATTCCCATTTTCTTAATTATCTTGGGTTTGTTATTGTAGGTCTTTTCCTTCTCTTGTGTTTCTTGCCTAGAGAAGTTCCTTTAGCATTTGTTGTAAAGCTGGTTTGGTGGTGCTGAACTCTCTCAGCTTTTGCTTGTCTGTAAAGGTTTTAATTTCTCCATCAAATCTGAATGAGATCCTTGCTGGGAAGAGTAATCTTCGTTGTAGGTTTTTCTCCTTCATCACTGTAAACATGTCCTGCCACTCCCTTCTGGCTTGCAGTTTCTACTGAAAGATCAGCTGTTCACCTTATGGGGATTCCCTTGTGCGTTATTTGTTGTTTTCCCTTCCTGCATTTAATATGCTTTCTTTGTATTTAATTTTTGATAGTTTGATTAATATGTGTCTTGGCATGTTTCTCCTTGGATTTATCCTGTATGGGACTCTCTGTGCTTCCTGGACTTGATTAACTATTTCCTTTCCCATATTAGGGTAGTTTTCAACTATAATCTCTTCAACTATTTTCTCAGTCCCTTTCTTTTTCTCTTCTTCTTCTGGGACCCCTATAATTCAAATGTTGGTGCGTTTAATGTTGTCTCAGAGGTCTCTGAGACTGTCCTCAGTTCTTTTCATTCTTTTATCTTTATTCTGCTCTGCAGTAGTTATTTCCACTATTTTATCTTCCAGGTCACTTATCCATTCTTCTGCCTCAGTTATTCTGCTACTGATCCCTTCTAGAGTATTTTTAATTTCATTTATTGTGTTGTTCATCATTGCTTGTTTCCTCTTTAGTTCTTCTATGTCCTTGTTAAATGTGTCTTGCATTTTCTCTATTCTATTTCCAAGATTTTGGGTCATCTTTACTATCATTATTCTGAATTCTTTTTCAGGTAGACTGCCTATTTCCTCTTCATTTGTTAGGTCCGTTGGGTTTTTACCTTGCTCCTTCATCTGCTGTGTGTTCTCTCTTTTCATTTTGCTTATCTTACTGTGTTTGGGGTCTCCTTTTCACAAGCTGCAGGTTCGTAGTTCCCGTCGTTTTTGGTGTCTATCCCCAGTGGCTAAGGTTGGTTCAGTGGGTTGTGTAGGCTTCCTGGTGGAGGGGACTAGTGTCTGTGTTCTGGTGGGTAAGGCTGGATCTTGTCTTTCTCATGGGCAGGTCCACGTCTGGTGATGTGTTTTGGGGTGTCTGTGGCCTTATTATGATTTTATGCAGCCTGTCTGCTAATGGATGGGGCTGTGTTCCTGTCTTCGTAGTTGTTTGGCATAGGGTGTCCAGCACTGTAGCTTGCTGGTCGTTGACTGAAGCTAGGTCTTGGTGTTGAGGTGGAGATCTCTGGGAAATTTTCACCGTTTGATATTACGTGGAGCTGGGAGGTCTCTTGTGGACCAGTGTCTGAAGTTTCCTGTCCCACCTCAGAGGCACAGCACTGAGTCCTGGCTGGAGCACCAAGAGCCTTTCATCCACAGAGCTTGGAAGAAAAGAAAGAAGAAAGAAAAGAAAGAAAAGAAAGGAAAGAAAGGAAGGAAGGAAGGAAGGAAGGAAGGAAGGAAGGAAAGAAGAAAGAAAGAAAGAAAGAAAGAGGATAAAATCAAATCAAATAAAGATAAAATAAAGTTATTAAAATAAAAATAATTATTATGAAAAAAATTTTTTAAAGAAAAAAGAACGGACGGACAGAATCCTAGGACAAATGGTGAAAGCAAAGCTATACACACAAAATCTCACACAGAAGCATACACATACACACTCACAAAAAGAGGAAAAGGGGAAAAAATAATATATCTTGCTCCCAAAGTCCACCTCCTCAATTTGGGATGATTTGTTTTCTATTCAGGATTCCACAGATGCAGGGTACATCAAGTTGATTGTGGGCCTTTCATCCTCTGCTTCTGAGGCTGCTGGGAGAGATTTCCCTTTCTCTTCTTTGTTCGCACAGCTCCTGGGGTTCGGATTTGGATTTGGCCCCGCCTCTGCGTGTAGGTCGCCTGAGGGCATCTGTTCTTTGCTCAGACAGGACAGGGTTAAAGGAGCAGCTGATTCAGGGGCTCTGGCTCACTCGGGCCAAGGAGGGACGGTATGGATGCAGGGCGAGCCTGCGGCAGCAGAGGCCAGCATGACATTGCACCAGACTGAGGCACGCCGTGCATTTTCCCAGGGAAGTTGTCCCTGGATCACGGGACCCTGGCAGTGGCAGGCTGCACAGGTTCCCGGGAGGGGAGGTGTGGAGAGTGACCTGTGCGCGCACACAGGCTTCATGGTGGCGGCAGTAGCAGCCTTAGCATCCCAGGCCTGTCTCTGGGGTCCGCGTTGATAGCCATGGCTCGCGCCTGCCTCTGGAGCTCCTTTAAGCAGCACTCTTAATCCCCTCTCCTCTCGCACCAGGAAACAAAGAGGGAAGAAAAACTCTCCGGCCTCTCCGGCAGCTTCAGACTTTTTCCCGGACTCCATCCCGGCCAGCTGTGGTGCACTAGCCCCCTTCAGGCTGTGTTCACGCAGCCAACCCTAGTCCTCTCCCTGGGCTCTGACCTCCGAAGCCCAAGCCTCAGCTCCCAGCTCCGCCCACCCCGGCGGGTGAGCAGACAAGCCTCTCGGGCTGGTGAGTGCTGGTGGCACCGATTCTCTGTGCGGGAATCTCGCTGCTCTGCCCTCCGCACCCCTGTTGATGCACTCTCCTCCGTGGCTCCGAAGCTTCCCCGCTCTGCCACCCGCAGTCTCCGCCAGCAAAGGGCCTTCCTAGTGTGTGGAAACCTTTCCTCCTTCACGGCTCCCTCCCAGAGGTGCAGGTCCCATCCCTATTCTTTTGTCTCTGTTTTTTCTTTTTTCTTTTGCCCTACCCAGGTACGTGGGGAGTTTCTTGCCTTTTGGGAGGTCTGAGGTCTTATGCCAGCGTTCAGTAGGTGTTCTATAGGAGCAGTTCCATGTGTAGATGTACTTCTGATGTATTTGTGGGGAGGAAGGTGATCTCCGCGTCTTACTCTTCCGCCATCTTCTCCTACCTCTCTTCCATTGTTTTTGATGAGAAGCCAGACATCACAATGTTCCCTTGGATACAATGAGTTGTTTTTCTTTGGCTCCTTTTCCTCTTTGTTTTTGTCTTTCAACAACTGGACTACAATATCTCTATGTGGATCTCTTTGTATTCGTCCACATAAGGTCCACTAAGCTTCTTGGATGCATCTCAATGTTCTTCATCAAATTTAGGATTTTCAGCCATTGTTTCTTAAACATTTTTTGCCGCCTCTTTCCCTATGTCCTCTTTTTGGAACTCCCATTATATGTATATTGGTATACTTAATATCATTTTACAGGTCTCTTTATCCCTGTTCATTTTTCTTCAAATTTTTAAATCTGTTTTTCAGATTGGATAATTTACTATCATGTTGAGATGCTCCAGTGAATTTTTTTTCCCCTACTTACTTCTTCACTTCAATTATTGTACTTTTCAACTTGAGAATTTCTATTTGGTTCTTTTTTTCCTTTTAATATAATTTCTATCTCCTTATTGAGAATCTCTGTTGATTCATTATTGTTTTATTTTCCTTTAATTCTTTATATATGATTTCCTTTAATTCTTTGAACATATTTATAATAACTGCTTTGAAGTCTTCATTAAACCCCAAATTCTGGGGACACTCAGAGTAATTTCTATTGACTGTTTTTTTCCCTGCCTATGGATCATACTATCTTGTTTCTGTGGATATCTTACAATATTTTGCTGAAAATGAGACATTTTAGTTAATATATTTTAGTGACTCTGGAGTCTTATTTTTTTCTCAAGAAGGCTGTTATCAATTGCTGTTGGTTGGTTTATTCTTTGATAACTTGTTCAGCTAGATCTGTAAATCTGCTTCCCCCACCCCACTGTAACAAGCAGAAGTTGATATCTTTTCTCATTTTTTTTTCTTTTTTAAGAAAAAAGTTTTAAGTTTTCCTTTCTTAAGCTTGGTTTCCTAAGGGTCACCACTGTGTCTGCATAGCTTAGTGGTCAACCAGTGACTGAAAAGGGGTTGCATTCAAATACCTTAGCTACTAAAGCTTCCATCCTATGCCAGTGGGCAGGAGAACACATTCAAAATTTAGGCCACTTTCAAGTCTGTCCTTGTTTTTACTTTCCACTGAGATCTTTCCCTGCACATGCATACAGCCTCAGTGCTGGTCTTCATGGCCTACCTCAACCTGGGAGAACCTTCACACCTGGCCAAGCAGGGAAGAGAGAATGCAAGTAGCCCCAGGCAAGAATGCCACAGAGTCCCACAATTCTTTCCCAAAGTTCAGCTATTTTCAAGCATAAGTACTTTCCAGATTGTTGCATCCCTCTGATCAATTTCCAGAGCACAAAGATGGTTATTTTTGCCAATTCTGTCCAACTTTATAATTTCTTTTTTTTAAAGAGAATTTTCCAACTTTCTCATATGGCTATAGCCATTCAAATTTGAGAATATTCCTATAGCATACAATTTTTTCCACAGAATTTAGTCAACTGCAACTGAAATATGTGGATGATTACATTAATGGTTCTATACCTATAGGAAATCCCACTACTCAAATCAAACCTAAACTTTTATTTCTCCTTTTTCCTTTATTTCTATATTTCTATTATTCACTAATAATTAATCATTTATATAAAAGCATCAGTTGATTTCCTATTACGTGCCAATCCACTACTTTTTAGACCTTTTCAACCTGTATCACCAGCACTCTCATGTTAGGCAGCCCTATACTATAATTCAACTATATGCTTCATCAAATTATAAATTACTACATGTTGTGAGCTTTCAATGCTGCCCTATCAACCATAATAATACAAAACATTTATGTGACGCTTACTGTGTGCCAGGCATTATTCTAATTGCTTAACACAGGTTAATTCACTGAACTCACAACAACTCTATGGATAGTTACTATAAATATCTCTGTTTTATAGATGAGAAAACAGAGACTCAGAGAAATTAAATAACTTGTTTAAGATCATATAGGTAGTAGGTAGCAAGGAGATGATCTGAATTCAGGTACTCAGTCTCCAGAATCCTGTTGTTAATCACAACATTACACTGCTTTAAGAGTGCGTGATCTGCAAATGCCAAGAATCTATTACTTCACTTTGCTATCACCAAATCCACAAGGGGAGTGAAGCATATACTTCAAAAGACTGTACTCACAGTCTTTTCACTTGAAATTACTGTATCTAGCATTCAAAATGACTACTTTTTATTAAAGTGAACTGCTCAAAGAATTTTTATATTAGAAGTTGCTAAACTGTCTTAAGAGAAAAGCTGCTATTATAAAACAAACAGCATAAGCATATCCTAAACGTATCAAATCCATTTTCAAAATCAGACAAGTCATGTCCACTGATTGAAATGTGGAAGGCATTAAACATCTGAATATAAATCTAAAGTATCAAACATTAGTAAGAATTAACTATAACTATAGCATGTTTTTTAATATTTCAGGAAACATATAAACACGTAAGTTCTTCCTTTCTTGTTAAAATTGGCTTTCCTGCCCCCATTCTTTCCAAAACATGACCTCATTATGAAATTCCAATAAAAGTTCATATTTTGACTTTTACTAAAGTCAATTTACCTTAGTTCATGGACTCTTCTATAATTTTGCAAGTGTAAATCTACAGGCAAAAGTATAATTGTTTACCCATGACTGTCTTGCTTATTCTGCCATTTTAAATACTCTCCCAGGCCTTCTGACAGATCACACAAAGATTCTATTGCTAAAAGAATGTGTCAGCCAGTGGCAAAACCAAGACAGTCACTGCCAACCTCCTTTCTCCTAAAGAATAGGCAATAAAGCTGAGCACTGGAGGCACAGAAATTTGTTTTGAAGGTCTTTTTCCTCATATAATATCTTTCAACTGACAAAGCAATTGTGTCATAAAGAACTAAAAGTACACTGGGAAGTACAAACATCCATGCTGAGGATCTGTAAATATCTTTTTTTAAAACCGCATTTAAAATGTAACTATGTTTACTTTAGCACAATTCACTTGGACTGAGATGACTAAACCATGGGTACAGGGAATTATGAAATCTAGGAAGAAAGCAAGGAGCTGAAAAGACCAAAGGGGAAAATCTCCTCAAAGTGGAATAATTCTTTCCACATAAATCATTTTGTGATTTTTTAAAGTAACCTTTATGAACCATGAGGTAGTGGAAGAGGAAAGTCAAAATGACAAATTGCTAATCATGCCAAGGGACCCCTTTTCCCTTTCCTGATGATGTTTCCTCAACATGAGTGGTAGTTTCCTTAGGCAGGCCAATGACAGAATGCTGCTTTAACTATATAAGCTATACATATCTGTATTTGGGAACTTAACATATCTTAAGCTCAGACCCCTTTACAACATAAATTCTGATAGACAGGAGTAACAGACCTTTATTAATTAATGTGGGGAATTCTATTCTCAATATTATATAATAATGACTACTTCTTTAAGAAAGAGAAACAAAAAATAGCAGTTGCTAGCCTTCCTTAAATTAATAGCCAAAAAAATACTTTGAATTTACCTTGCTGTGCCACAACAAAGGATATGAAATCAAATGAGGAGCTGTCCTTTTTGCCCATTAGAATGAAATGTTTTATGTATCTTTGCACTACCTCTTAATCCTTTTACAAAGTGCTCAGGGTACTCTCATCTCACTATTTCCAACCTGATTATGTTTCTTCAGATTTTACAGAGTCTGGGCAAATTAATCTTCCTGAAGCACGACTCTGATCCTTTCACTCTTGTGCACAAAAACTCCAAATCTCAATTTTTTACTGAATTAAATACTATCATTCTCCCCTGGTGTTCATGATAAGAGAGCCCCAACTTCTCTTTCCATTCTCATCTACTTACTATTACTCATCCCTATATTCATCCTTGTACTCTAGATAAACCAAACTTTTGATTTCCCAAATTGAGTCTTTCTGACTCCTTCCTTGCCTTTGTTCAAGCTTTTCATTCCACCCAGTTATTCTCCCACATCCAAGCTTGCAAGCCAAAATTCTGGCTAAGCCTCCGCAAAAATAACACTCACTACACAAAAACTTTCCTAATACCACCACTGCAACAATTATTACCTCTTTATCCTGATTCGCCAAAGTATTTTTTTAAACCTCTCTGATAGCCTTTATTAAATCCATCTGTGATATAATTATTTGTGAATCTCAAGTTTGTAGCTTATGACACTATGCCATACATATATTCGTTGAATGGAACAAAAATCACTGCTCAAGAGAATACTAGGTAATACTCTTCTTAATATTTTCTCCCCTCCCCTTTTCTCTTTCTTTTTTTTTTACAAATTTTGTTTTCCCTGATTTAAAAGATAATTCATGTTTCATTAAACAAAAATTTTAGTTCTTCATCTTTTTCAAATAACTTTTCCCTTGATATTTTCCCAAAAGCATAGGAGATCACAGTCCTGACAATTCTTGCTGATTTGCTGTGAGCCTATCACACCTCAATGCTAACAACCCTCAGTGTACTCATCAAAACTTGCTCTTCAAAACCAGGTGAGCATTTTACACATGGCGAATCAATTTAAGGAGCTCACTAGAGTTCCAAGCCTACCTCTGGGATACTGAACTTTAATTATCAATAGTCTCTTTCTTCAAAGCCACCAGAAATACACCAACTGACACCAATATTCAAGTTTCATGAATGGATCTACAAGTGATCTAACTTGGCAAGATTTTCTACCACTTCTCTCCTAAGTAGCCCATTCCTACGTTTATAAATATAGCCATTCGCCATATACTATCTCGAGACTAGCTCTAAGGAATGAACTCTTTAAAAAGTTTAAAAAAAAAAAAAAGAAAAGAACATAGCCATTCACATATGGTTACAAAATGTAATAGAGCAGCTCCAGACCAGCTGAAAGCAATACTTACATCTCACACCTACACAGACATATGGAATTGACTAAACATTAGCCTGGATTTAAAATAAATAAATAAATAATACCAACAAGCTTTACCTATTCTCTCTGACATCACCAATACTCAGATAATAGTAGAAGCCTAAAGATATACAGTACTAGTTCTGAATTTGTAATTAGTAAAGGGTCCTCCTTGTCTGAAACTAATTTCTTTAAGATTTTGGAGCTGTGGGCTCTGCTAATTTGCATGGTTGATATACTTGGCCAATACGTCAATTAAATTACCTGTTGAATGAGTGAGCGAGCCTCTTCAGAGACACATTCTGGCATGTTCAAAGTAGTGTGAGTATTTATTCCTGCTGGATGGCACTCAACCAGAGTCTGAAACAATCAATCAGGTACACTTCTTATCCCAAACAATATCATATTCTGTTCCGTCACAGGGTTTATGGACAGCAAATACAGAAAGCTCAACAACCACCTTAACTGGAGGTGCAGTAATCACCACAGTACCCTCTAAGCAGTTTAGGACAAGGGCTATGAGCCCACAGAACTCTAACTGAAATACAGGCAGTCATCAAAATCGCATCATAAGCTTAGGCCACTCACCCTTTTCCCTTAGTTATAAAGAGAGTGGCTCATAATAGAAAAACTTCCATTATACCCAAAAACTAAAATGGGACTTGATATCTCAAATTTTTTAGTGTTCTTAAAAACCTTCAAAGTTGAAAAGTTGTTAATAATAATGCTTTATATATGTATAGCACTTTATGGTTTAAATGTATGTACAGGTGACTTGTGTATTCCACAACCATGTTAGGCGCTCAGTATTAACTACATATTTAAGGTAGATGACTACTTACAAAAGTATGACTGTTCATTTCCTCTGTTTTCATCCCAGGAGGCAATCTGCACAATACTCAATTAAAATCTATTAACTATTAACCTCAAATATCTTACTTAAAAGTTATTGATCAGAGAGAGTATAAATTCTCTCTGATCAATAACTCTCCGTTAAGCCAGAACGGACAGGAAAAATTACAGTATTGAGAAAAAAGATAATATTACCTTTAATATCTACATGAATTTTCTAAAATGATAATTCCCTCCTGGTTTCAGACACGTATTTAAAACATACAGAGAATTTAAATCCTTACATGAACCTTACAGATTTAACTCTGTTGAAACTGACTCATAGAAAAAGAAGAGAGAGTGTGTAGTCTTATATCTCGCTATGGACTAACAGTGTGACATAACAGAATTTTACCATCAATTTATTCAATGTAATAGAATTCAACTTTTTAAAAAATCTGGAATCTTGATAAACATGCATTTTTCTACCCCCCCCCCTTTTTGGTATCAAGGTTTTCTTAGTCCCTGACCTAAAAACTAAAGGCAAAGGCTAAATAGTCTCAATTTGAAATCAAGGTAGCATCTGGATAAACTTAATAAACCTCCAGGTCACTGCTTACCTTGCCAGTGAGAAGCTCAAAGAGGACAGCACCCAAACTCCACCAGTCACAGGCTTCCGTTTCTTCCGTGATTGCTCCAACCTCTAAACACACCAAAAAAGGTTGATATTAACATTCCAAAGGTCAATTAAGCTCTCAAAATTAACATGTATTAGCAAGGTGACCTTTTTAATGCTGAGAGAGCACATACTAAATACTACTGGGTTTTCAAAATTCCTGAAAGTTACTTATCCTTCTGGTCACCTACTGTGGTTGCATTTTTTTATGCAGTCATATATTAAACTGAGACATTTGTTCTTTACTTGATAGAGGGACACCTTCAAGATGCTATACTTAAAAGTTACATGAATCTACTAGATGAACATTTTGATTAATTTTTCAAATTTGAGAATGTACAGCCAACCCTATCTCAGGGGTCATTTTTTGTTTTAGAAATAAAGACTCTAGGTTTCAGAAGGAACTTCAAAAATTATCTAAACCAGTATTAATTATCCTTTGAGTTACAGACTAGAAACCAGAGAGGTGAAATGCCTTGTCCAATGTCATATAGTAAATCAGAAGCAGAACTAGGACTTAGTTTATAGTTTGATCCCTCTCCTAAGTAATCAATTGTTTTCAACTAAAGAAGGAGGATGTGAAATGCAAATTTACCCATTTTATTATTCAGAAGTACAGATAGATATGGTGTTTTAAGCCACAACTGAAACTACTGGCTAAGATGAGGGCTTTTAGAATATCTCCAAATTACAGTTTTATCTGTGTTATCCCTATCTCTCACCAGCACAAGTTCCTGAAATGTAATACGAGTTTTCAGGTGTCATCCTTCAGTTTTCTTCACAAATCAGCAATAACTCCTCATTTCACCATTTTTGAGGCTTTTAGCTCTTAAGTCATGTTTGATGTCTTCTTGTCCTTTCCTAATGACATTCAATTAGTCACTAAGCCTGAATATATCTGCCCTTTCATTTCCATTAAACTGACAAAACACACTTACTATTTGTCTGCAGGTAGCCCAAAACTCACAACAATCATGTTGAAAAGGTTTTAAGTAGTTAGGTTGGAACTTGGACAATAATAAGTGGAAGTGGTGCTCAGGCACCCCAGCCTTTTAACCAATACTTAGTGAATCTACTGTGTTGGAGAACCAAAAAAACTCATAACACAGTTCGAGTTTTAAGTCTTGAAGCAAAGGTCATATGGATAAGAAAAAGAAAAAAAGAGCCATTTCTATGCAAAATACTGAAATTACTCCACTTCAGCAACCTCCTTCCTTATCTCTGCACCTACTGTATTCTGGGCTTCACAAGGCCTATGTACAACTATACCCTTCACACCAGCTCCTACCTATCTTTCCTCCCCTTATTGTGCTACATGCCAAATCACAACCTCCATTCTCTAACTTAGCTGCTCTCAGCTAGGTGGTAAAAAGAAAACATAGATATTTAACTGACTCATATTATTGTGTGAATGACCAAAAGGCTTCCTCCGAGAGCCATCTGCATTCATAAAATAGCAGCTTGCTTGAAAAACTGAGAACTGTCTTACTATCTAACAATAGAGGTTTAATTATACATGTTTTGACACATGAATTCAATGAAATATTACTACATAAGCATTTTAAATGATGTATTCACACAAGGTTTAGGTATATAACTAAATGTCTGGATATATTAAATTTTAAAAAAACAAGCTATAAAACAATAGAATCTTAATTTTAAAAGTACATATATTTTTAAAAGACTGGTGGGAAAATGTAACAAAATGTTTTAGTGCTTTGCCTCTGGGATGGTGAGATTTTTATTTTCATTCTTATACTTATTAACCTACACGAATATCTAAGTGGTACAATTTTAAATGTATAGCAAGATGGCATGAAAACATTCAGGCTTGTTGGAGCAGGAAAGATGAAGCTATATAGGCCAGTCCTCCCTAAGAGTCTGTTTGCCTATAGTTTCCTCTACAACGTTACACTTGATCTTAGCCAAGAGGCCGAGAAGCAATCCTCTAAAACTTTAATGTATCATATATTAGAGACAGCAGTGGACTAGGAATCAGAAGTCCTGGGTTAAGAGCCTTAAGGAATTCACTTGATCTCATCCATAACACGAGGGTGAGATCTGAGGACCTCTAGGTTAAATTTAGCTCTATAATCTACGATTCTGATACTTAAGGATTCCCTAAAACAGTGATTTTCTTGAAGGACAATTCCTTGGGGGCTCTCATTCAAAGTACTTATGTTACCCCTCCCAGATTCAAATACACTGCCCCCACCCCCATTCCCAAGCTCCCCATAGAGAGCCACCATCACCTTTGGAAGTGTGCTCCAGAAACTTTAAAAAGGATGTGTGTTCTTAGAAACTTCAGAAAAGGAGAAGAAATTTACCATAGCCCTGTCATCAAATATAACCTTTTGCACATTTCCTTCCAGTCTAAGGCAGGCAATGGATTACATCACTTCCCTGTTCAAAATTCTGAAATGGCTTCTCACTGAACATTAAATAACATTCAAATGTCTTGCTTAACCAGGCATGTATATATATTCAGGCCTCTATAATGAGGTCTCAACCTATCAAGATTCATTCAAACACGTATAAGCAGTACAAACTAGGTCCCCTGCTAGGCACTATTCCTCCACAGAACACTATGTACTCACCACATTGCTAAATAATGTGAAACTAAAATCAGTTTTCAGAGTTAATGCCTTTATTTTTAAATATCTTGCTCAAAAATTTAAGTTATGTCATTTTCTTTAATCATAAAGCAAGCAGTATATACTCCTTAGTTTTAGAAAGGTGTTACATGTTCACAACTCAAGACCCCAAATTATTGATCAGCCATCTGTTTTGAATATGCAACCTCCAAGTCTCACTTTCCGTGTCTGAAGGTTGCTAGTAGGCACATATTGTAATAATGATAGTTGCAACAACAAAGCAGTAGCTAACATCCGTTGACTGTTTACCATATGTAAGGAACTGTGTTTAACATTGTACGTGAATTATTTAAAATTTCCAAGCATCCTTACGGAGAACTTACTTGGGCAGAATGACTTTGGAGGAGAAAGAATACTATATTTGTGTGTTCAGGGAAAAGAGGAATGCCTGACCCAGTCAGTTCAGAGAAAGCTGTGAAGATCAGATGGTTTTATAGGGTCTAAGAACATGCCCTGAGGAGCTGTAGACTAGAACCACACTCCAAGTCTCTGCTCACAAAGGTTTGCTGTCAGAATTGAGCAAAGGGTTATTGTGGTAAATCTATGCAATGTAATCAGTGACTAATATAATTTATAAAGGGAGCTTTCAAATTCCCCTAAAGGTGCGCTGGGTGTGAAATGTGTCAGAAAGAAGAGAGGGGAGGGGAGGGGAGGGGAGGAGAGGGAGAGGGAGAGGGGGAGAGAGAGAGGGAGAGAGGGAGGGAGAGAGAGAGAGAGAGAGGGAGAGAGAGCGAGAGAGAGGGAGAGAGAGCGAGAGAGAGAGAGAGAGAGAGAGAGAGAGAGAGAGAGAGAGAGAGAGAGAGAGTGTGTGTGTGTGTGTGTGCACGTGCGCGCACGCAGGCGGCTAGGGGAGGGGGATCTCTGATGCTACCATAAGCACAGTGCACCCTCCTGAGCATCAAAGATTTTTGTATGTGCGGGAGGTGGTAGGATGTTGTTTTATTATTAAAAGAAACACAGACCCATTATGGAACAGAATGTAAACCTTGCATGGATCTGCAAGATAAAAAGACTTCAAAGAAACTTCAGGATCATATTATTAGTCTCAGAGGTCCCCATTTCATATCACCTCTACAGTCAGAAGTACTTGGGCAGAAAAGTTTGAGAGTCACTTCAGGAGACAGACAAGGTGTTATTCCTTTATTGGTTTCTGTGACATTGTTCAACTAAGGAGTCTAAGAACTAGGTTCACTGGTTTTTATGCTGCTTTGAAATCCCTCACAATTTTCTGCCAGAGTCCTTAACAGGTAGATAATGACCAACATACTGCTTCAAATGTGGATGCTACAGTGTCTGACGAGCACCAGTCTGAACGTCAGGCAACAAAGACAGTAGCAAGAGACCCAAGCAGGCCCTAAAGTTAATTTAATTCCCATTTTCAGTCGGCTCGCTTTCTGGCCCAGGATGCGGGATGCCCCATGTGGCACCTGATAGAACTGCTGGTGACACCCTAGCACCATCAACCTTAGTCTACTTCATTCACTCCCCATTTCTTTTCCCATCTTTCCTCGATCTTTCCCTCTTCTTTCTTCCACTGACAGCCTGCTTCTTTTCCCCTCACCTTATTCTCTTTTTCCTCCCCACTCTTGGCTGTCATTGGTTAAGCTTTCTAATGGCACTTGGGCCTAAAGAAATTACTGATCCCATCTAAGAAAAACTGCTTCTGAAAGTCTGAAGACAACTAGGCTGAATGTCATCTTTAATCTGACTGGGCTAATAAAGAAGGATAGCAACTCTGAAAAGTTAATTTTTTTCTCATGGAAATCTGGAAAAAAGACACTGAACAAGTTTTAAATCCATCCCCTTAACAGTGCAGCTTGAACCACTTCAAAATGACTTTATATTAAGCATTCATTAATTAATGTGAAACTGACATCATGACCAACTGTCCTTGATTTTAATAGATGACTCTGAACTACAACAAAGAGTTCTATATTTAGATAAGATACAAGGAAGAACTTCCTAACGGCTCAGGAAACTTAAATATTAGAACAACTGGAAGAAGATACTTATATAATTTCTTCTTTAGGGTTTTAAAACAGAATTTCACTTTCTTTTCTTTTCTTTTTTTTTTTTTTTTTTTTGCGGTACGCGGGCCTCTCACTGTTGTGGTCTCTCCCGTTGCAGAGCACAGGCTCCGGACACGCAGGCTCAGTGGCCATGGCTCATGGGCCTAGCCGCTCCGCGGTATGTGGGATGTTCCCGGACCGGGGCACAAACCCGTGTCCCCTGCATCGGCAGGCGTACTCTCAACCACTGTGCCACCAGGGAAGCCCTCACTTTCTTTTAATAATCAGAATGAAAGATTTTGATTGTCTTTTCAACATCCCTTATAGATCAATAATTCTTAGATTAAAATTTTAAAGATATACCTTGAAATTGCATTGCCAAAAAGAAGACTGAGGTTGTGTGGCTGTCAAAACCAATACTCTGAAACTGCTTTACTTGCAAAATCTATATAAAATTTTAAGCATAAACCAAGAGTACTGATTCATATATAAAACTACATGATAGCTACTACAAACACAAGGTGAACAGTCAGGTATGTTGTGTCAAAAGCAGAGAATATAAAGAAATATCAAATAAATTTGTGAGGGTTCTTTTAAAGTATAACATAGTAAAGCTGAGAAATCCCTTTAAACTCCCTACCTTGAATTTTTTAAATCTCTGGTGGGAAAAAAAGCAGAAAAAAATTTTAAAGGATAAATTCTGCACTGCTTTATCAATTTTCAAAATATTTTCACTATAAAACCCAATGTCTTCAGTTCCCATGCATGCCCCTTCCCCTGACACTACATTCTATATTTGCAGTTTCCAGGGTGGTAAAGCAGTAGTATCCTTACTCTCCACAAGGACAGCAGGGCTATAAGCATTAAGCAAAGGGATCAGGGGGAAAAATAAACTATTCCCTAAGAAAACAAACAAATCCTCAGATTCTTCCCACAAAAACTCAAAAAGAGACAGTGATATCAAAGAATCCTGAATTTTTGTCTTTGAGTCAAAGAAATGTATTAACAGGGCTCTAGTTCTGCTACTGTTTGAGCCTGGCTGGGTATTTTAGCTTTTCTGAAAATGAGGACAGCCAGACCTCTAGCATTCTTTCTACCTGTAATTTTACAATCCTGAAAGTGTTTTCAAAAGCACTCATGAGCCTTTCTCCTAACTTCTTCTCCCTCCATTAACCTAAGATGCCCAAAGAGTGGGATTATGCTAAAATGAGCCAGCATTCCACATTCGTCCTTCTTCTCCTTTCTACACACAGCCACCCTTCCTTTCCCTAAGAGACCTGGTGGGAAGCAAAATGAATCAGTGTCACTAAACCTAACCGTTACCATCTTTTAATGTAATGGAGACACAAAATCAGCTCCAGATTAGATTTCAACTCGTCCAAAATTTTTGGAGGACATCAAATATGTGAGAATAGTTTAGTAAAATTCTAGAAATCCCACTTTAGCACTATCAATCCTCATACTCTAACACAATATAGAATTTTATGGATTCATACTAATGATTCAAACTATCATAATTCACAAGTGAATAAACAAGTTTAAATAAAATAATAAAGATACCACAACGTAAAAATGTGCCTTGCCTACCTTTGTTTTACTCACGTTTAACACCTCATAGAACACTCTTCAACAAGCCAGGACATCTCTCAGAAAAATGATGCTGCCTTAGTAACCCATATTGTCAAAGGGCTTGCTAAAACATAGACTAAGAGAGTTTTATAGTCCTATGATAGAGTTTACTAAGTCTCCCTCTTACAGCCAAAAATAATACTGTTAATCTGACCCCAAAACTGTACTATAATAAGCCTTGCTCCTGAAAAGTAAAAGAGCGAAAAAACAGAAAGCCTGGACTCAGGAAACCGTAAAATGTCTCTATCTGTATAAGAAGTGAAGGGAAAGAAGCAAAGTATACACTCTTAGACTTGAGAAAGTCTGAAAGACACTGGAGAGACCATTCGGTCCCAGAATTACTGAGATCATGACATATACTATCTACTGGCCCAGGCCCTGTCTTTTAGGGCTATATAGTTTAAGCCACATGGATGTGTCAAAGACATGACTCAGAAATAACTGTAGATAATACTAAAACTATGATGGAAATTGTACAGAGAATTTTAAAAGCTGGAAAATGCATCTCAAACTCAAGCTTTATAAATGAACACCAACCTTCCTATAAAACTTTATAAAGATGAATCACCCAGCTCGGTGCTTTGTGACCACCTAGAGGGATGGCATAGGGAGGGTGGCAGAGAGATGCAAGAGGGAGGAGATATGGGGATGTATGTATATGAACAGCTGACTCACTTTGTTATAAAGCAGAAACACACCACTGTAAAAAATTATACTCCAATAATGATGTTAAAATAAAAAATAAAAACAAAGAAAAAAAAAAGATGAATCACCTTATATTTTAAGTAACTGTGAATTCCCAAATTCAGAATTTACTTTTCTTTAACAGACATTACTGTTATGGTGCTTGATAAATAAGTGAATATGATATTCTACATTTAGCTCTTTGATGGATTTGTTAAGGCACATTTTCAGACTGGTGACATCACTTGATTCTCCACTAAGGGAGACCCACACAGGTCATCACATCCTTCTTCTTACCTCTACTGATCACAACAAATAGCTACCCATCCCCATTCCAAAAATCTTTAGAGACAATTCCATGACCTCCCTCTGGCAGTTGTGTTCTACTGTTGCTGTCTTCCTTTCAGGATATGATAGGAAATACAGTAAATTCAGAGTTTTCTTAGAAGAGAATTTCACATATAGAGAATTTCTATTTTAATTTAGAGCAAGTATTTAAATATTTCTCCCAAACTCTTTTCCTTAACTACACTTCTTTAAATAAATAGAATCTTAGATGCCTCATTTCTCTTCACTTTCAAAGTTATAGTAACTGTGGAACTGTTATTAAGAGGTCATATAAAACTCAGTGGAAAAGCAACAATTGTTGCAAATCATGTGTTTATATAATGGTCAAATTAAACCAACATTTAGATGTTGAAAGAAATAGTTACATAAACGATAGAGCACTTTATCCAAATATCAGAATGATGGAACAATTTTAAAGCCACAAACCTATAGAACACATTAAAATGAGAGTCAACAGTAAGTATACTTTCGGGGGGGGGGGCAATATAGTTTCTAAATGCACAGGGCTTTTTTTCCAAAACAATATTTTAAATTTTGACGTTAAATACCTGATCTTAAGGATTCCAACTCTCTCTTTTTGGAAAAAGAAAAAAAGTAAGAAAAATACATTAGCTTTTAGAATAAAAGAGAGCTCTTTGGTGAATAAGAATATAAAAATTAAGCCACATTCTTATAAACCTTAAAATTAAGCACCACATACACTTTTATAGTATCAAAAAAAAATCTGTGGTGTCTAAATTTTCCATAAATTCTGTAAGTGTTCAGTAAGATTTAAAACACTATTACAATTAGTTTGTTAACTTTCTTCCAAGGGAGTCAAGACTTCATTAATGGCCTTAGATCGTTTTTTTTTTTAAGTGTTTTTTTTTAAAAATCTGATCTATCATTAGTGACATATTTGGACCAAGGGTAAAAGAACATCTTTCTTCTGCAATGAGCATTCCATGTTAGCTAGAGCATGCAAACATTAGTCCTGTGTTCCTACACAGTCTTTCCCTGCAGCATCTGTTGCTAATTGAAAGGGACTAGAATTACAAAATTCTAGTCAATTTCTCTCACCAGCTCTTGCTGTGTATAAAGATTTTCTATGCAGGGGCTGAGCATTAGTCTTCCACTACAGCTGATGACTAAAGAGCTAAGAGAAAGAAACACAGAAGAAACCATTTCTTTTTTCTTTATATATCCAACAATACATGGAACTAAACTGTGAGAAGAGGGACAGCTAAGCATATCTTATGTTAGCTTGGTAAATTACAATTCTGTAAACATAACTATTCACCTATAAAGTCTATTAATGTCCTAGTTAACCAATTGTGTATGTCTTCTGCTTGGACAGTCTCTTCTTTTTATACACATCTTCAAAAGTAACTGTCAATATTAAACCAATTATGCCTTATTTCTAGCTCCTAGGCATAGTACCTGGAACATAGAAGGCACTTAATAAATGTTTGTTGAACAACTATCTCCATCTTGTGTTTTGTAGCACAGTGCAATCAAAACACCTCCAAAGGCCTCATCACATGCATTTTAAGTCTACTGAGCACAGAGATCTACCTCAAGTCCTTCTGCACCCTTACATGTGGTAGGCCAGAAAGTTTTCAACATTATCTAAAGCATACTCTGGCTGCTGGCTGAAACGCAAGAATGGAGGTGATGATGGTGGCTTAAAATGGGGTGGTCTAGTGGACACCTTCCAGGGCTCCCCTCTGCAGAGCACAATGACTGCTACAGTTTGTCCTGGCACAGGTGGCATGCGGTAAAGAAAAGAAGCTGGAAAGCCCTGGGAGGAGGAAGACAGGACTGGGAGATAAATCAAGGTTTCCCCTGTCCCTGTTCAATGGAAGGAATCTAGACACACAATTACATGAAATGTGCTCCAATGGGTAAGCTGGTGATAACATCTGAGTAACTCTAGAGCCTGGAATCTGCATTTCCTAGCCCATCCTTTCAAATGGGCATTTTGCTCCTTTTTTCTTATTTTATATTTATATTTATATAGTTCTATTGACATTTCAGAAAATGCTGGCTGCCCAGTTATCTGTTCCACATTCCATGAAGTCCTTCAACAACGTACTCAATCAATGATTCAAATGCCTTATTGGTCGAGTAGAGAATATGAACTGTTTAAAAGTTGCTGGTATCACATTGCTCTAACTCATGAGAGTGTTATCAGGGAAGACCAGCAACAGGGGCGAGCACTTTCCAGAGGGGAGAACCTGCAGCAGCTGGGGCTCAGCGCTCCTGTGCATGCCCCCCACGGTGATGGGAGAGAGGCGGTGCTGCCCCCCTTCCACACACGTGCCTTCCAGGCTCATCCCAGTCTCTAGGCTTGCTTCCTGCTGCCACCACATGACTAATTCAGTTGGTTTTCAGGTAATCAAATTATATGAAAGCCGGGGCCTTGGGTTGTACTGCGGAGACTTGAACGTAAGTACTAATTCAGGCGAGTTTAACCAAATTCTGCTTCTCCCACTACCCAGCTTTTAATTCCTTGTTGTCGTGGTGACCTGGCAACCATGTTCTGAGCTTTCCTGCAATTATCTGCACAACTTGGGTCAAAGATCCTTGATTTAACTAGATTCAGCATTCCAGAGCCAAAAATTACTTGTTCGAGGAAGTTTATAGGTATCGTTACTATACAGTTTTCTTGTGAGATAAACTAAGAGACAGGTAACTACCATATGACTTCTGGCTGACTGATTATAATTCTGAGCTCTATACAATCTCGCTTACTCTCACCCTGCGTTTCTGGTAGGAAAAAAACCAATAGCATGCTCCATTTTCCATTGATCATATCACAACTCCATTCTGAATAGCCATCGGGTGTCACAGTGTTACCCAACCAAAGCCATTACAGTTGATTGATGAGAAAAAGGCTAACTGAAAATTGTGAAAATGACAGGCGCAGTTTTCTCTCTCTCCCCGCTGCTCTGTTGCTGTGTTAGGCAGGCAGAGCTACATGCACTGCTATTAACAGAGCTTCAGGAATTCTATTTGCTTTATCACCAATTTTTTAAAACCTTAGCATTTTTAAACATTTATTTGAAGGAAGTATTTATGAATAATTGTTTAGAAGGAGTCAGCCCTGGTTACTTCCTGGAGATTCAAACTGACACAATTTTACATGGTATAAAAACTGATGATTTGGTCAAAGTAGCTAGCCAATAGTTCTGGTACATAATGTTGAACTCAGTATTACATCTTCTTTGTTAAATACCACAGGTAAAAGATAGTTCACTTTCTTCTTTATAATAATATGGTGGTGAGACCAATTAACTGAACAGTTGCCAAAAATCCATTTAGACCTTAAAATTAAGAAGCATTACACTGCAGCTATTACTTAAAACATTGTAAGTGTCTAACCTTGAGTTCCTCTTCTAAAAAAAAATTTGTCCAAGATCATAAAGAAAAAGATGTAGAGTAAATAAGAAGTTAAAATTAACTTCCTTTGAATAATCTAAAGCTTGAAGTAAACCCCCTATTCCCCAATATCAGGTAGTACTAGGAAATGTACAGAGATATCGTTTTTATACAGGAGGGGTGAAACACAGTATCAATTCTTTCACCCTTATCAATTCTCTAGTTCTAACAGCTCAAGAATTTCTTCCCATGAGAGGAATTAATGTGTTATTCACTAAGGTGCCGAATAACAAGGACTGAATACTCTGCTATTACTCTGTCTCATTCTCACCACTAGAGACAAATCACATTCTGGCCTGATGAGAAGTATGGTTTCAGAATGGGTCTATTTCAACATGGAGTGACCTTAATGCAGAGGTGAAGGTGACTGGCCCATTTTTAGGGGGTTTGTGAGGACTCCAGGATACACCCTACCTAGGGATGGATCCCAAGGTTTCAGACCCTCAAACATGTATAAAGTAAGCCTTTACTCTTCTTTCCATCAGAAGGGTCTTGCCCTTCTGGACAAGGTTAAGACTTGACTTGAGCCTCTTTTTGCTTAGCCTAATATACTCATGGCACAAGCTTCATCAGTATACAGGGGTGGAGTGCAGCAGGGAATTTTCCTCAGTGTAAAATTTCCGCTATTCTATGGCAAAATTGAAAAGATACTGGTTCTCTCAAAGAAGACGTAGAGTTAGTTATATAACATTAGGAACTAAAGGCGAAAGATTAAAAGTACTTGCTAATCATTCGAGGAAAACATTAAAACATTTACTATGTACATGGGAGCTACTGTTGAAGTTTTGCTTAAGGGTAAATCAAACAAAACAGTTCCTGTTTGAAACATAACGTTTAAATATTAACCACAAATATTTCATTCTTTTAAAATTATTTCTATAGCTCCCTGTTGCCTTTTTCTTCCTTCTCCTTTGGCGGGGGTGGGCGGGGGGAGACTGGACCAGGGATGTAGCCATATTTCCTGGTTATAACATTATTATTTCAAAATATACATCTATATTCAGTTGCTTTCTCTAGCAACTTCATTCACATGCCTAAAATGAGTTTCCTCACGCATGGTGAAGTTACCCAGGACCCAGAAATTCTCAGATCTAAATGATTCTTTCTTCTTTTAAACAGCTTTGTTTGTTAAAAATCTTGGCATTTAAATTTCACCCTACTCAAAAGTTGTCTTGGCTTTTTTCCTGCAAATGAAAACAGTTTCCATAAATTCCTCATTTCCGTATTATATACTTTATGTGCAAACTATAAATGAGTAAAAGGAGAATACTTAGAAAGTCCTTCAAGTGAAATAATTTTTTTAACCTTACTGATGTTAGACAGGAAATCAGTATTTATTTCTCGGCAGAAAAGTTCTTGCCCTTAATAAGATGGACTTGAATTTTGACATCTGTGATCTTCTTAATATTCAACAAATCTATTTCAGACAGATATATGATAAAGCAAATATTATAGGATGTTAATTGCAGAATCTAGGTGATGGGTAAATATGGGTGTACAATTCTTCCGACTTTTCTGTATGTTTGAAATTTTTCAAAATAAAATGTTAAGAAGAAAGTTCTTAAAAATCTATTTTACTACTGGTAAATTAAGGCCTAAAAAGTCTTAAATAACTTGCCCAATGTCATGCAATGAGTTAATGGCTGATGTTAGAAAAATATTGTTTTGGTGATTCTCAATTTCATCGTAACATTCTAAATCTTAAACCTACGATGCCCTCGTGGTATTTTTAAACCATCCATGGTCTGAGTCCTAGATCTAATTATCAAATACATAACTATCACACAGAGCACCATGCTTAAAAAGCAACTAATCGTGTGTAAAGCATGTGTATGAAGAAAGGCAGGGGAGACTACGCCCCAAAAATATATTCATGGATTATTTGATAAAGTCAGGCTAGAAGAGCAAAGAGAAGTAGTAAATAAATGTTATGCTCTAAAACTGAATTTTGCAGAGAGTTATCAGCATGATTTTTCTATGTTTCACTTTTCACCGTCAGCTGTGAGCTGTTTCCAAGTGTGAAATCGCCTAAGAGAGGAAGCAAAGCTGTCATTTGACATCTGGGAGCGTGGAGATTGGGCTGCGGTAAAAAGCACTTTGGACTTCTTCAATTTACACACATATTCACCTATAAATTCTCAAGTGTGAAAAGTATTCAATGAGAAATATCAATGTAAATTTCAAGCATTTATAAAGGCTCAAAATCGGGTGGAAACTAAAGGTGAAGGACACACTCATAGGACACCATATCAACTTGTTAAGACTAGAATGGGAAACTTAAGTGATTATGTTAGCATAATAACTAACATATAAACAATTTTATTCACTTGTCTTAGATTGCATATTAAACTTTCAAATCCAGTCTTTTGTGTTTTATGTGCTTAATAAGTTCTATTTTCTAGCTGCTTTTTTATGATGAGAGACGAGACTGCTAAGAAAAAAATACTGGTAAAAGAAAAAATAAATACTTTCTTGACATTTTATTTTTCCTTTATACTAAAAATACTATAAAAAATTTATTCTATATTATGATAAGTTAATAGTTCCAATGATAAAGCACATTAAATCTTCTAAATACATGTGTGTTCGTGTGTATATACAAATTGAAATAAAATCAGAGTAACTTCAAGGAAGTCCTCTGGAGAAGAATAACCAATTAATTCCAGTTATTCTATAATTCTCCAGATTATTCTATAATCTCTCATAACAAAAAAATAGAAGAATCTGTCTAAACATCTCTCAATAAAATATCTAAAACTCTCCTCATGTGGAAACTAGACAGTGTTATATTTATATCATCAGGCTATACAATCTATTCCCACTTTGGGGACTATTTCTTTGCTCTTTCTTTCCTGAACTCCGTTCTGTGTTTCTGTGGTATGAAAGGAACCCATTTACCATGAATGATGTTTATTTAAAATAAAACCTTTCGAGAGAATCATCCTAGATAATCTAAGGATACAAAGTGAACCTAAAAGGAACGGCTTCTACTTTGAAAACAGGGCTGGGTTTCATCAGTGAATTCGTATTCTCAAGACCCTCTTGATGGGTCTGCAGCTGCAGCCATTTATTTGCTGGCTTTTTCACAGATGTAGACAGAGAAAAAGCTCCATGGTTTTTGTCTTTTTGTTGTTGGATTTATTTTCCTTAATATAAAAAAGTGACAACTTTTTTTAAAAAGTTCTTCATTTCACTGTAGAAACTTGTGAACATCGGACATCCCTGGTAGTATACATCGTTGAAATGACTATGACTTTTAAAATCTAAGATCGCAAAGTTGGCAGAAACTACATTTAAATAACAGAAGGTGATCATTTGCATTTCAAAATTTATCTGTCTTGCTTTTCCCCTCAATTAGACCAAAACATGTTGATTCACAGGTTTCTGTGTGTGTGTTTTCTTTTTTAAACTTATTTATAGAGCAGAATAATGGCCCCCCTGCTAGTTTGGCATTTGCTCAAGTTTCTGTCCATGTAAATCGAATCTGTTACTGGAAATTTTTCTCAAAATATAAAGGCACATCATCCACAAGATAAAAAGATACACTGCTGATATTATAAAGTACAGGGCAGGTGGATAATGTTTTTAGGACAAATGTGTGATAAGGATTCCCAGGAGGGAGGCGTGGTAGGGGTAGAGGTTGCATGCTGTTCAAACAGAAGTGAATCGTTCTCATCATAATCTTGTGACAACTTTACTTTCTAACCAAACATCAGCTGCTTAACATGCTTTAGAGTTACTTGGACAAAAATACTAAGGTTAGAGTTGGGAAACAGGAGGGCAAGGGGACGTAGGAGGAGAATTACTTCAACCCTTAGTATTGCAAAGGACAGATCAAAAGATGACTTAGTACTCTATGTCCCCGTGTGTTCATTGATTTGTGATTTTTAAGCATTGAAACATTAGCTTCTTATCATTGCTCCCACCCCTTTGAGAAGAGGAGCAAAGTCTACTTGTATTTCTATCAGTAGCACTGCTATTCAGTTTTAAAACAAACAGTAATTCACAAATTTTTGTTCCAATTCCCCTTGCATTATAAGCAATGGGTAGGAGTACACACACCTAACTGAGTTCTGCAACTCTAGGTTTAAGACCATCTAAATTAGAACACCAGCATCACTTTTCAATTAAGGTCATTACTGATTGAGTTTTATACTGTTGATAAAACAAATTAATAGACCCAAGGAATGGAGAGACTTCCCACATTGTTCAATGCATGCCATAATACTAGAACACTTTTGTAACTCACAAAGCTTGAAAGTACAATTCTTTTATGCAAATAGTTAAAACAAAGCCCTTCTTCAGACTACAGCTTTTTGCAAATGTTAGTGAAGGACAACCTGGACGAAGACAGCAAAAATCCATTAATGGTAGACTGCCACCTGCTGGTAAACTATGAGAATTGTGATTTCTGGGAAAAGGCTTAAAAATTAGAACTTGAAAACTGATCGCTATTAAATTCAGTACACAAAACTGTATTTCAGTACACAAAGTTGAAAGTATGTATTTGCTGATGTATGTAGTATGGTTTTATTCCACATATATTATAATTCTCAGGAGGTCACATGCTATGAAGGTTAAAGTGAACACGCCTACAGTTTGAAGAAAAATAATCTGCTAGAAAACCGAAGTACAACCTTACAGATAGTTTTCAACAAGAAAGTAAGAAGAAAACTAGGAAAAAAAGAGTCAGTTATAAACATTAAACTGCCCCATAAACATATGGTTTTGATGTGAGGTTTATACTGCACTTGACTTCAGGATTTAACAGGTTTTACTTAAAAGAACTCCCAGATTTAATTTTGATCCTAAAACCCTGAAATTCATTATAATTAACATATATTTATTTATATACATTGGTACCTAAAATGTTACTTATAATCCAATTAGAAAGGGGAAGGGTCTGTTAAAAAATAAACCAGATAACCATAATAAAGTGATTTCACTATGAAATTTTTTTGTTATCCCATTAACTAAATCATACTAATAAGATTTCAAAAGCCAGCATAATATTATCTATTTGAGAAAGAAAAAAATGTAGGCATGCTCTATCACCCCTAGGAAGAAATAAAATCAAACAATCCTAATTTGGGGGACGAAAGAGGAAAGAAAAGAGTATAACAGTAAGAAGAAAATCTAAATCATTGTTTTCAGAAAATAGTTTTAGTATATTTGCTTTGCTGATTGAAAAACTGTGCTATTTCTCAATACAGAAATAATTCTTAACAATGAAAATGGTAACTAAAAACAATATAGCTCTTTGAATCCTAATTATAATCATTTCCCATTATGCAGGGAAACAATGTTAGCATCAATAATAATGCTGGTTTGCTAGTAAGCATTAAATACTGTATTAATCAACAACTAAGCGTATCATGTCAATACAATCAGTTTGAACCTCCTCTGAAAGCCAGAGGGTGACAAGTAAAGCAACTCTGGCCATTCAAAGAGGCTGAATGCTAGGCAAAAGGTGAACAAACTTTGGATTCAAACACAGCCCCATCTGCACTGATGACAGACAGAAACTAACTCAAATCCAATTCATATGCTTAAGAGACCTATAATTATCAGCAAAGGATCTAATACCCCCAGAAATAAATCTCTAATTTAAAAAAAACAGACAATACAGTAAAAGTAAGAGAAACCTGTTGTGTCAAATATTTGGTTATTTCAAAACAAGAAGAATATGCTTCCTAAAATTTCTCAAATATGGAAAGAACTCTTTAAAATCTGCTCTAAAATGCCAGGATGGCACATCACTGAAATCACAACATTGCATTTTTTTTATTTCAAATTTTATCCATTTTTAGCCTTAGGAATTTTACTTTTTTAGTCATCTACCTCTCACATCTTAAAAATCATCCATTTACTGGGCTTCCCTAGTGGCACAGTGGTTAAGAATCCGCCTGCCAACACAGGGGACAGGGGTTCCAGCCCTGGTTTGGGAAGATCCCACATGCCGTGGAGCAACTAAGCCTCTGCGCCACAACTACTGAGGCTGTGTGCCACAATTACTGAAGCCCACCTGCCTAGTGCCCGTGCTCTGCAACAAGAGAAGCCACCACAATGAGAAGCCCATGCACCACAACGAAGAGTAGCCCCCACTCGCCGCAACTAGAGAAAGCTTGAGTGTGGCAACAAAGACCCAACTCAGACAAAAATTAAATAAATAAGTAAGTAAGTAAGTAGACTGTCCTCTGTGACTATGAATGGATAGACAAATGGATAAAGAAGATGTGGTACATACATACAATGGAATATTACTCAGCCATAAAAAGGAACGAAATTGGGTCATTTGTAGAGACGTGGATGGATCTAGAGACTGTCATACAGAGTGAAGTAAGTCAGAAAGAGAAAAACAAATATCGTATATTAACGCATATATGTGGAATCTAGAAAAATGGTACAGATGAACCGGTTTGCAGGGCAGAAATAGAGACACAGATGTAGAGAACAAATGTATGGACACCAAGGGGGGAAAGTGGCGGGGGTGGTGGTGTGATGAATTGGGAGACTGGGATTGACATGTATACACTAATATGTATAAAATGGATAACTAATAAGAACCTGCTGTATAAAAAAATAAATAAAATTCTAAAATTAAAAAAAAATCATCCAATTAAAGAGGATACTTAAAGGTCCTTTTAAACACTAAGAAGTTGACATTTCTATGAATTCATGGCCAGTTCTAAGAGAAGTATAAACCCATTTAACACCATATACTAACAAATATACATACACACATATACTATGGATTCTGTAATGATTTTTATCCCCCAAATTATCTTTTGTAAAGGGTTAAAGAGATAACCAAATCCAACATATTGTCAACTGCTAGTGAAAATACAACTTCAATAAAGAAATGAGAGCTGCCAAACTACTTTTCCAAGTGAAACATTTTAGGAGATTGCTCTAACCTGGGGCACAGTACATTCTCTCTATGGCATCGCTGTCACAGGAATCTTCAACCTCACTCCACCTGCTAAAATACGTTAGCTGAATGTGTCCTAAAAACAAAACGACAGGAGAAATCAAAACATTTTTCTCTTCCATTTTCTGCAGAAGTGAACTGTAATTACTCCTTTTGTAGCTAAAAACAGTATCATTAAGAATAATGGCATCATTAAGTACTAGAAGCTATTACTGGGGGTGAATTTGCTGCACTGATAATGAAGCTCTAGACAGGAAATGAAGATACTAATTACAAGATAAAACGCCTACTCAGTTAATTGGAAGCAACAGCGAATAAAAAGAAATGCATTTGCAAAAGTTCCTGACCTCTATCATTCAATAAGATGTTGTTTGGGTTCAAATCGCGGCACACAATTCCCTCTCTATGTAAAGCATCAAGGGCTACCACCATTTCAGCTGCCCATCTTTGAATACAGCCCTCTGGGATGTAAAACCTGGAGTTTAATGCTAATTTTTTATCAAGGTCCTCAAAAATCTGGTGTATTTCCTTGTCTCCTTCTAGTGCTAACCCACTCTCTGCCTTAGTCTCAGAGTCTCTCTGAAATACAGTCGGCTCCTCTTTAGCCAAATCATCAGTTTGATCTGTAAACAGCAATACTTCTTCAGTTTTTAAAGTGTCTATATTTACGTTATATTCATTAGCACCTGAGAGTGGGTCAGAAATATGGAATAAGCTTTCTTTTGCGTTGTTTGCTGTTACTGCCGATGCAACCAAGCTAAGTCCTTGAAACTTAGGATCCGAACTGTGTAACAAAGACATGTCTCCCGCATTACTATGATCATCAGCTGCTACAAATAACATCCCAAGATCTCCCTGTGCGTAGTGTTTCTCTGTGATACTACGGGATTTAGGCCCACAGGGATCACTCAGTTCCTCTGTGCCTTTTTCTTCACGTGCTTGGCACTGTTCAGTACTAAGCCTGAGGCATAAAACATCAGGGGTTTCCAACAGTTTACTTTCTATTATGCCTATATTAGTCTGTGTGAACTTAGTAGGTCCCATTGCTGCACCATCTTTCATTGGCTCCAATTCACCAGGCAGATTTACAAGAAGATCAGGCCTTCCTTCATCAGTACCACTGACATCATCAAAAGCAGCATCTTTAAAAGAAATAACCGGGACTGAGTCATCTGAGCCCCTGCTAATGGTGTCATGAGCTATAAACTCTACCTTGCTTTCACTAGTACTAAAACTTCTGGAAGTGCTGTCTCCATCAGAAAGAGTGAAGAATGGTTTCAAAGGCTCTGACTTTAGACTATACAATTTTTCTCCAAAATCAAGTCCTAAGAGTTCACTAGTGCTATCCTTACTATCTATTCTAAAGAATTCCATGGGGCTGTTTTTAGATCTACTGAGGGAATCTGATGTTCTTGGAGAACTAACTGCTTCCAGGCCATCATCTCCAGGAAAGAACTTCAGCTCATGGGCTGTCAGCTGTGCGCTGGGGCTGTCACTGTCAGCAGCAAGGTGTGCTGGGAAGTTTTCTATAGCTTTGGTATCAACATCATTCCTTTCAGTCTTTATGAAAAGCTCCTCATTCAAAGACCCTGGTTCAATCTTTTCTTGCCCATATTCATTGCATAATGTTAAATAACTAGTAGTACATTCTTCTTCTGAACTTGAGCCAGAATCTGGCCATTTTGGAGAGCTGTCTTGCCCATCATCATCTTGTGTGCTATCATCTTGAGAGCTTGGAGTAAGACTAGTCTTCAAAGGCAGAATTTTAAGCATGGCTCCACCATCACTTTCTCTGGATTCAAAGCTGCTGCTGTCCTGAGGACTAGATGTTGGCTGTTGCAGTTGAACTTTAGCAAGTGAAGATTTTTTCACTGCTTCGATGTCAAAGCTTTCTTCAGGACTTCTGTTTAGAAACTTACTGATATATGACCAGAGTTTGCCACCTGTGAATAAGCATAACCAAAAAAAAAAAATTAAGAACACCAAATTAATGGTTACTTATTGAAGCCATTAAAAAAACAAAAAGTATTCTAATAATCAATCAAAAGCAAGTCAATGATACCCATTAATGTCAAGTATGCTGTAAGAAGCAATTTAATAAAGTGCCTTCTTGAAGAATAGTCGAGCTTGGATTTGGGATTCACGACAACAAAGAGTCTAAATAAAATTTTTGCAATGAAAAGAAAACTAAATAACTAACTAAAATGCTTTCTTATTATTGCTGACTGGTGAGTACAGTTTCAAGCATATCTCCTAATATCAATTATTTTTTAAATGACAACCTATTTCTTCCTTTGAAGAGAAATTGGTTATAACAAATACTAATATGAAATTTCACAGCTAAAATTCTACTTTAATGTTAAACATAATTTACTCTAGAAACATCTATGTTCTACTCTGTTTATTAATAATTTTTTCAAGCATGGCCACCAAAGCTCTATTGACTAGAAACAGTATTACAAAAAAAATAGTTAAATTTGATTCAGAAATCTTAAAAACAGTAATTGTGGGAGCATACTTTGTAAAGATATAACTATTGCTCCCAAAAATAGGAACTAATACATCAAAAATGAAACCCTGTACTAACAAGGAGGAAGCAATTATTTTCAGCACTTTTTTTTTTTTTTGCGGTACGCGGGCCTCTCACTGTTGTGGCCCCTCCCATTGCGGAGCACAGGCTCCGGACGCGCAGGCTCAGTGTCCATGGCTCACAGGCCCAGCCGCTCCGCGGTATGTGGGATCTTCCTGGACCGGGGCACGAACCCGCGTCCCCTGCATCGGCAGGCGGATTCTCAACCACTGCACCACCAGGGAAGCCCTCAGCACATTTTTCAATGTCATCATTAAACATCATATACCAAGGGGAACTAAATCTTAGGGGAAATAATCACTGACAGTCAATTATATGTGTAAAAAGGTCAATGGAAGCATCCAAAATATCTTTCTCTCCTTGGCATTTCATTTCATTTCGAGAAACTCAATAAATACATAAAGCACCCAATACTGTGCCCAGCAAAGAGTAATGCTATAAAGGGGAACTGCCATAATATTAATCCTAGGATACTCAGACATCTTCTTCTACCAGTGATCCAGTTAACAATCTTATCCAATTTTGATAATAATTAGTGGTATAGAACATTGTGGTGTTTAACTTCCCTCTTGCTTCTTCTAAACTAACTTTCTGTCATCACTAGGTTATACTCGGTGTCTCATATTTCTCCATATTCAAACTAAAGTTTAAAGATTCATATATGGCTTTGAAATTCACTCACTCACACACACAAAAAGCTATGCATCGATTCCATCATTTTTGATTCTTTTGACAACAATAACCACATTCCTCTTATCACAAATACCTCCATTGTGGCATACTAACAGTAATGCGTGCCCTGAAGCTGGGGTTCTTGTATGCAGTCCAAATAAAATGATGTATATTGTTCAATGGTCCTACTGTGAGGACAGGACTAAGTCTTTTTCATCTTTATATATCTACTGCCCATACAGTGTGCAGGACATGATAGGCATTCACTCAATGCTTGTTAACTCATATCATAGCTTATCAGAATGGGATATGCCATCACAAAGGAGACACTATCTATAGCTGTAAAGTTCCAGTGATCAGCAAGGAACAGTACCTAGTAGAGTTCTAAGAAAAGTTGCATTCATTCTTAGGCTAATTCAACCTGGATGAGCTGCTTAAATCTAAAATTGAATGTGCTTAAATTCTTTATTTTTGCTCTCCAAATCACTTCTTCTGACTTCAGAGCTACTGAGGCACAAAAACTTGGACTATTTTCTCTCCTTTGTTCTTCCTATATCTGACAAGTTTCCAAGTCCTATAAGATCTACCCATGTTTCCCACAGTCTTCCTCTTCTTTTAATTCCTTTGACCACTCTGTGTTTCTTGGAATAATGTTATAGCTACAACTAGACCACTACTTTCAGTCCTTCCTGTATCACTCTATCATACTAACTGCTGCCCAAGTAATCTTCCATTTTAGCACAGATCTTATCATGTCATTTCTCCAAGAACCCAAACCCTACCCCCACCCCGCCCACCTACTGAATGTTGTACCAACTCCATATAGGCATTTGGACCCTTAGTAATACAGTATCAACCCATAATCTGTTCCTCTCCCTCAACTCATCACACATTTCACCTGAATAGAATTTCTCCACATAAAACCCATGCTGGGCTTTTGCTCAAACTATACCTACCACTTAGAACTGTCTTTCCTATTAGTTTCCCCAATATCTGCTTGTCAAAATCCTACCTATTCTTGAAGGTGCTTCAGAATTTGTTTTCTTTCATCAGTTTTTTTTACATACCCTCACGTATACAACTCCTATCTTTTCAGAATCCTCTGTATCACTTCATCCCTCTTATGACATTTACAACATTCTATTTCATACTAATATTACTTTTATGTGTTCATTAGCTCTTTTACCATACTGCAGGGTTTTCATAACTGCAAGGAGAGGATTCTGTCTAGCATGTAAAATAATAGGAATTAAATATTTATTGAGTTATAAAAAGATGACATCTTTACAAATTTTTTGAAAACCTTAGGGAAAGTTTATACAAATTAAAAATGTCATTATTTTTGGTCATGCTTTCTTCTTATTCTAAAACAGATACATGGTTTTATTATTTTCAAAAAATTTAATATAGAAAAGGACACAGAACAGCAAAGAATTCAGAATATATAAATCACCCATAAACACTATTAACCATTAGTACATTTATCTTTTGACTTTTCACATCTTATCATAAACATTTTCTAATTTCATGAGAATATGAACTTGAAAGGCTATATAGCATATCCATGAGATAGATAGATATGGTGTGTTTAAATGTTCCTCTATTGTGGAACATCTAACTTGCTTCTAGTCTTTTACTATTAGAATTAAAATAATGTCTACTTTAGCTTACAAATACTTAACACCTCTGATTATTTCATCAGGACACAACACCAGAAATGAAAGTGCTAGGTCAGGAAGTATGAATATCTTTAATGCTTCTGATATGTGTCACTAAATTGCTTTACAGAAAAGCTGTACCAGAATCCACTGCTACAAACAACATGTATTAGTGCCATCTTCATAGCATCTTACCTATATTGGATATAAGCAAGTTTACCAATTTGATTAATCAAACATGGCATCTTATTTAATTCCATTCTTTTCATTATTAGATTAAAAATTTTTAATGTAATTGTTGGCATTTTCTTTATGGAAATTTGTTACTAGCCTAAAAAAGTACTCTAATGTGAAGTATAAAAACTGTGCATTTTCAAGAGAGAAAAAAAACTGTTTTAGTTCTTTCCATTCCTTTTTGGGGGCCAAGTTAGATTTAATGCTCAATGTGGAGCTATAGAAACAAAAATTTGGTCCTATGACATACTTTTTTCAATTACAAAATCATGAAAACCACATAACTTACAAAAATACATAATTCCCATGAAGTTTCTTTCCACAGAAGCTGAGTTCTACTTTCTACAGAGTTAAGATCAGGCCAAATACACAAACTTACACAAATGTCAACATTATTATTGTAACATTAATAATATTAACCTAAAAAAAATTCTGTTATTGCTAAATCACAAAATATAAATAGAAAATATCTAAAATATTTATAATTTTTAATACTTTAAGAATATAAATGACACTTTTCTAAGCCCTGTTGAAGCACATAAAATTGCATATATTAGCTACTTTAAGCTATGAAAATAGCAACCCATAAGGTTTAATAAAAACTCTTTTTGTCTCTCTTTAGATTTTCATCTACTGGTTTTCTGCAGGATTACAAAGAAAATCTTTTCAATTTACTTGACCCGAAGTGGAATTTAAATTTAATACATATGATAAAATACTGATGGACCCATGATCAAAAATCATCTTTTGACCCAGCAATTCTACTTCAAGAAATTTGTCTTACAAATAATTCTCAAAACAAAACAAAATTTTAAAAAAATGCACATATACAGGGACAAGTGCTGGAAACAATTTAAACAACAGTAGACAGAGGACTACTTAAATCAATTATGGTAAATCTGCACAACCAAATACCTTGTATGTATTCAAAAATAAACAAACAGCAATATTTGTAAACACTTAGTGTTTACCATGTACTAGGCACTATTATAAGTGCTTTACATATACCAACTATTTAATCCCCACATCTACCCTCACATCTACCCTATGTAATTATTACAGTTAATTACATAATTATTATGTAATTCTTATTATCCCTGTTTTACAAATAAGGAAACAGAGGTATAGAAAGGCTAAATAATTTGCCCAAGGTCACACAACTAGTAAATTGTGAGCCAGCCTTCAAGCTAACATAGTCTGGCTCTAAGATCCTTCTTTTCGTTTTTTTTTCCCCCTTAATTTTTATTTAATTATTTATTTATTTTTGGCTGTGTTGGGTCTTTGGTGTTGCTGTGCGCGGGCTTTCTCTAGCTGTGGCGAGCGGGGGCTACTCTTCGTTGCGGTGCGCGGGCTTCTCATTGCGGTGGCTTCTCTTGTTGCGGAGCACGGGCTCTAGGCGTGCGGGCTTCAGTAGTTGTGGCTCACGGGTTTAGTTACTCCGTGGCATGTGGGATCTTCCCAGACCAGGGCTCGAACCCATATCCCCTGCATTGGCAGGCGGATTCTTAACCACTGCGCTACCAGGGAAGCCCTAAGATCCTTCTTTTTAATCAATGTACTATACCGCCTCTCTCAGTGGATACCTATATGTACTGATAAGTAAAGATGTCCGAAGTACACTGTTAGGGTGGGGGGAAAAGCAAGCTACAGACAATATGTAAAATGCATTTATGTTTTTAAAAAACAGGGACTTTCCTGGTGGCACAGTGGATAGGACTCTGTGCTCCCAATGCAAGGGGCGCGGGTTCGATCCCTGGTCAGGGAACTATTTCCCACGTGCATGCCACGGCTGAGGGTTCATGTGCCACAACTAAGGAGTCCACGCAACGCAACTAAGGAGCTCGCAAACTGCAACTAAGGAGCCCTGGAGCTGCTATTAAGGAGCCCGCGTGCTGCAACTAAGACCTCACACAACCAAATAAATATTTTTTTAAAAAATCAGATAGGTAGGGGGGGAGAAGTATATGTTTATATACACAGGAAATTTCTGGAAACGTTCACCCTATTTCTAGAGAATAGAAATGGGCATTAAAGTGAATAAGGAGGAAGAATTTTTGTTTCTACTTTATATACTTCTATCTGGTATGAATTTCTTTCTATATTAGTTTTATAATGATTTTTTAAAACTAGTTAATAAAAAGAGAATCATTTCATCCCTTTGGTCCCCTCTTAACTTGAGAAACTCTTTCCCATCCCCCACCTATTTGCACAGAAGCTTTTCCAATCACTTTCTTGTAATTCATCTAGTCATTCATCTTTTCTTAGTATTGAGCAATTATACACTGAGCACCTTCTATGTACAAAGCATTCCTATAAATGCTGGGATACATATATATATATATATATATATATATATATATATATATATATATAAAATGAATCATAATCCCTAATCTTAGGAACTTAAAGTTTTAATATCACATATAGCCTTGACTGAATACATTCGTTTCTCCCACATTTTCTTCTTCAAACAGAGTTAAAATAAGAAATCCATTAATAGGAACAATAAACATTTTAAATCTCTCTCCTAAAATCCTGTCTGGCATATCCAACTGCCTACTCAACACCACTTGGAAATTTAATAAGCATCTCAAACTCACATGTCCAACACTGAATCTCTGGTTTTTCCCTCTAAATCTACTCCTCCCACAGCTTTCCTCATCTTAGTAAATGGAAACCATTCTTTCAGTTATTTAAGCCCAAAACCATGGAGTCATACAAGGCAGAGTCATGTCAATTTTACCTTCAGAATGTGTTCAGAATCTAATAAGCGTTTCTCACTACCTCCACCACTAATGCTTTGTGGAAGCCAGCGTCGATTTCACCTGGAGTGCTGCAACAACCTCCAAACTGGTCTCCCTGCTTTTTTCTTTTTTTTTTTTTTTTTTTGAGGTACACGGGCCTCTCACTGCTGTGGCCTCTCCCGTTGCGGAGCACAGGCTCCGGACGCGCAGGCTCAGCGGCCATGGCTCACGGGCCCAGCCGCTCCGCGGCATGTGGGATCCTCCCGGACCGGGGCACGAACCCGCGTCCACTGCATCGGCAGGCGGACTCTCAACCACTGCACCACCAGGGAAGCCCTGGTCTCCCCGCTTTTGAGTTTGCCCTCCTAGATTCTACTTTCCACCAAGCAACCAGAGTAATCCCTACCTTGTCACTTCTCTGCTCAATATCCCCCAGGTCTTCCTATCCATTCAGAATAAAAACTATGTTCTTAAAGTGGCCTAGAAGACCACGTCGGATCTGCCCACCTGCCTCCCCACTTCTCTGATACCATTTCCTACCACTCTTCCCATTCTGCTCCAGCCACACTTGACCTTGCTGTTTCTTGTACAGCAAATACACTCTTGCCTCCAGGCCTATGTACTTGTTCCCTCTTGCCAAGATACTCTTCCCTCCCATGTCCACATCTGCTCCCTCTCTCATTTCCCTCAGGTCATTGGCCAAATGTCTCCTTCTTAATAAGGTGACCACTCTCTATAAAATAACAACCCCCAACTCACCCTTCTGGCATTCCCTCATATATATTTACTTATGTATTTGCTTAGTGTCTGTTCTGCCTCTATACTGCAAGCTCCACGTGGGCAGAGTCTTTATTTTGCTCACTGCCATGTTAGAGCTAAGCCTGTATCCCAGAGAGCACTCCATATATTTCTAAATGAATTAATTTAAAATGTTATGAAAATTAGTCCAAGAGACTCATGTGAATCATGAATAGTTCTGTTAAGCAAAGGGGAGTTAAAGCCCAAATCATAAATGTTCAAGGATTCATATTATGGAGAAAACAATTCTTCAGTGTTTACTTTTTCAGTAATAGCTATTCACGTATATGAAAGTGATGTTTTTATGATGTATGCACAACCTCCTAATTCACAGAGTTAACAAAGAAAGTACCACTGACATGTAAAAAGATAACACACTATCGGCCAGTTCACTTGACTGCTCAATGCCAAATCCAGGGAATTATCCTAGATTCTTCTCTCCCTGACCTCAAATCCATCACAGGTCCCACTGACTACCCTCAGAGCAACTCCACAGGTATCCCAGAAGGCCATGCCATCATCATCTCTTGCCCAGACTACCTTATTACACTTCATTGCTTCTCCTCTTGCCTTTCTATAATCCATTCCACATACAACAGAGTGATTGTCTCAAATGTAGATCAGACATTGTCACTGCTTAAAATGTCCAATGGTTTCCCAATGCACTTGAATGAAAGCCAAAGCCCTTACCATGCTCCTGCCTGCTTCTCCAACAGCTTCATATACCACCACTGCCTTCACCTACCAGACTCCAACTGAATCGTCTCCTTTCTTGTTCATCAAACATTGCAAGTTTCTTTTTGCCTATTTCTTACACTGATCCCTATACCTAAATGGGTTTCCCCCTTACATCCAAACGGTTATTTCTTTTGTCATTCAGAACTCCTCTTAAATGTCACCTTCTTAGAGCGGGCTTCCTTGACTAACTAGTCTAAAGTAGTCCCCCAGTCATTCTCGATTAGAGCTCTCTGTATTAAAGATGAGTATGGTCCCTATTATTAGCCAATATTATCATGCTTTTGTTTTTCTGTTTGACTCTCCACAAGAAGAATGTAAGTTTCAAAAAGTCAGACTCTTTTCCTGCTTTGTTCACCTAAAAGAAAGCTTAATAGATAGTACATGCTCAATAAATTTGCTGAATATTAAATGAATCCAGAGTCCCTATTTACACCATAATCCAATATATTTGTATTATAAAATCGTCTTAAAATTAAACGATAAACACCTGAAATGAGTAGTCAAAAGAGATTCCTGCCCACCCCCCAAGTTTAAATAATCCAGGACAAATTCTATGGTCACGTAACCATTCAAAGTCAGGTACGGTCAACAATAAAGGAAAGAGACTTGGTAAAGATAATCGAAAACAGTGGAAAATTTGAAAGCCACATGTCTATGGCTTTAAAGCATATTATAAACATTCTCTATAGTAACAAAGTAAAATCAGTTGAAATATCAGCTTTGGGAAGTATAAGAGAAGATGAGAAGATGGCACAAGAAAAAATGAAGTACTGTTTTTGGAGAAGGAAAAGGAAAAACAGGAAGAGGAAGCTGCAAATAGCAGAAGTACACGAGGATTAAAAATCTGCCACAGATAATCTCCAACATGAGTAATCCACACTGGGTAATAGAATATTGACTATAATTACATTCATCCTACTGACCTTGTTCTAAATTATTATGGATTATTACTACGCAAGTTATTTTGTTCCACACCAGAGGTGGCTGTATTTCGCTATCAGATGACATGACCTCTAATTCAATAATGTCTGTAATGCACTGGTATCCTCGGATAAAAGCTGTCTATAATATCTGAACAAAGGTGAATTAGTTATCCAATTCACACACGCAGTTAACTCTCTTAATACCTGAGAGACCACGGAGCCCCTTCTGAATTTCCTATCAAATACTACATATGGAGGTCTTCCCTCCATCTGTAGTTATCTTGTGCTGTACTTCATAATAAACAATATTAATAGTTTATTGACCCCACCAAAAATTTTACATTAGTTATCATACGAGACCTCATTCCACAAAGCAATGACTCATTTTCCTGGGAAAATGCATTCAATTCAAATGCTATGCCTATTACTAAAGCACAGTAGTTCTTTATTCTCAGTAATGTTAAAATTCAAGAAATATGGAAAATAATTTTAATTCTATTATTTTAAGAACACCTCTCAAAAGCCAAAAGGCAATATTTATTTTGTGGATTAATATTTATATGCTGTGTTCATTCTACATAAAAGACTATTTATTTAAATTTAGGTGTTAAAGGGCAAAAACAAACCAAAATATAGTATTTTTTTGCCACCTTTTCCCTTTACTAAGAACTGAAATTTCATAGTTTGAAGGCAGAGCATTGTACCTTTGCTTTGTACCCATATGTGATGCCAATGGCTGTATTCGTAAAAACCCAGATCAGAATAACTAGGTAATGTCAAATGTTAAGCAAATACCTATGCCTTCTAAAAAAGGAGGTAATTAATTAATTCTTCAGGGGATGTTCTTCATTTTGTCATCTAACATTAGTGTATCTTCTCAGCAGAAAACAAGAGAAATCCCTAAAATAAAACTTAGTTCTCTTAGCACACATTCGCATTAAAGTTCTCATCATATTGGACCAATCCTAGGAGTGAGTAAGTAGTTAAGTATATCTAAGAATGTTACTACAGTTCAAATGAAATCTGCCTCTCGCCTGGGCTTTCATTCTCCCTCACAACTCAAACTAGGGAGGGAGAGCAGAGGAATAAGGAAACAATTTCTCACTCGTGTTTCCTATGTTTTATCCGCTCAAGTAATGACAGAAGTAAGAAGGACATTATAGAAACTAAAAAGCTAAGCAGGTGACATTCTTCACTCCACAAACAATTTAAACTACAAACCAACCTTCCACATGCTGCAGCACAAGAAATACCGACTCCTCAGAAATGATGTACTTGTGCAGACACACCATGTTGGGCACACAGCGGGGGATGATGGTCTTTCTGTTCCTGCTGTATTCACTGCTTTTCCTTAGACCCTGACAGAGAACAAAAAGGTCAGTTGTACCCTCAGTTGCCTTTGGAGCCTGCTGTGCTCTGTGTTTATCAACCAAACTAATCTATCCGAGTTACCCTGGGCTTCAGAGAAACCACTCATCTGCTGCTCTATGCCCCTCAGTCCCTGGAGGCTCTGCTGATGGCATCTGGCGTGAATCCAGAGAACGGAAGATGCCACAAAGCTGCCATTAAAATCAATTACGTGGGTCAGTGTTTTTATTAGAGATGCTCTCAAACTAAGTCATCAGGATGACACACAGTTATTTCTCTATGACCTTTTCTTAAGTTTTATTTTACTTATGTGTATCTTTAAAGCAGTAGACATCGTGAGATCAGTTCAAATTCCTGAGACACAAAAGGCATTCCTAGATTAAACGGGCAGTTTTAAAATTCTATTCCAAAAAAGTACAAAGATCATTTTAAGTTTTCTCCAAAGGAACAAGGTATGTGTAGTTTCTGCTGTCATATCCTGGTTTAAAAATCTGAGAAAATGCCAGTGATAAAGTATACTCATAAAAAGAAATTTATTTCAGTATATGTCATTGTGACCAACTGCCATGCTGATGAGTAAAAGAAAAAATATCAGAAAAATATAAAACTAATCCGAAATTCATTAACTCTGGATGCTGTGGAAATGCTTAAATGAGGATATTTTTAGAATATGTACTACCACAATCCACTTCAAATATGATTTTGAAATTACAAAATTGAGGGGGTTTTCTTCCTTTATTCATTTAATTACAAATTGAGTAATACAGACAATCAAAATTGAATTTAGAAAAAAGACAGGGCCAGGGATGTAGATAACACTTTCCCAAATACCTGTAACAAAGACTTTAAGGCAACATTTCAGCTCTTAAGAACTATAATCATAATCAAAGGTATGACTGCGTGTGGTCTTCACATATTATGCAAAATGTACTAGAGATGTATTTAAATTATACACTATACATTTAAACAGCATAAAATGAGTCTTCAACTTATCCAAATTATTTCCTCCATACTCTATAACCTAAGCCTCTTTTTAAATGTATGCTATAGAGTATTTATCCACTGTGATGGAAGGACACAAAGTAAAATAAATACAGATCACTGCAAACATAAAAGAACATTCAAACACCCAGAAAAAAATTAAATATTTTCTTTCAGAAGTATAATTTGAAAATAAATTTCTAAATTCATTAAACAGAAAAATTCTACTTACTTTTAGAATGAATGTCTGTTCTGTCCTTGTGTCCATTACAAGTAAAACCTACATAAAAGACATGAGTAATAACCTATTTACAATACAATGAAACATGAACTCATAACTTTTTGAAACTATACTTTAAAGGTTTGGGGGAAGTGTTGAAATTGACTCTGCCAAAATTGTTAATTTCTGAATTGATTTTTTTTTTTAAGTCGCCAAATCACAGGATTAAAACAGTCTTATCTAAAAGTGTGTTTCCTTTCTAAAAATACCATATTTTAGAAACACTACTACATTTTCCTAGATTTATTTTTAAAATATATTTCGAAAAGGAAGAATTATTTTAGAAAAAGAACTTTTCCTCATGAAACATATATGGTTTTAAAAAAGTAAAAAAAAATTTTTTTTTTTACAGATATTGAAGTCTCAGTTTTCTTCCTAAAACCTCTAATGTAGCAACTTGCTACAATGTGATCTCAATAACCCAAGCTTTAACCCAAGGCACCCTTCTGGTGCTACTTCTCCATCCTGGACTCATCCTTAACTCCTCTTTTCTCATCAGCAAATCCTGCCAGCTCTATCTTCAAATTGTATCCACAATCTGAACTCACCTCACCACTTCCACAGCTATTACCCTGAATGAAACAAAGATTTACCTGGATTATAACAATGGTGTCCCAACAGATTTCTCTGCTTCCATCTTTGCTGCCCTATGGTCTATTCTCAAAATAGCAGGCAGGGTTTGCTTTTAAAAACATAAGTTATATCATGTCACTTCTCATTCAGAGAAAAAGCACACATTCAAAACAATGATCTCAAAAAAAGAAAAAAAAAAAAAAACAATGACCTCAAGACCCCTCATAATCTCACACATTGCCCCCTCAAACTATCCACTCCCCCTGCACCCATCGTGGTGAAAAAAAGAGTGAACAGAGATAGGGAATTATGCTACCATATTTACAGTTTATATTTTATAAACATTTTAATATTTATATTATATATTTTATATTATGTTAATCTTATCGTTTTGGAGAAACACTATAGCAGACGTTGGCAAACTTTTCCTGTAAATATGCAGGTAGTAAATATTTAAGGCTTTGCAGGCCCACACGGTCTCTGTTGCAGCTGTTCAACTCTGCTGTTGTAGCACAAAAGCAGCCAGAGTCCGAAATGGGCCATCGCGGGAGAATTTACACCACAGAAATCTGCAAACACTGTAAACAGGGCTTTTTTTCCCCACCCCCTCCAGAAAGTTGGAAGTCAAGGGTAAAAGAAGATATTAAGCTTAGAAAAATAAAAGAATGGTCAGAAAGAGAAAAACAAATACTATATGCTAACACATATATATATAATCTAAAAAAAAAAAAAGTGTTCTGAAGAACCTAGGGTCAGGACAGGAATAAAGACGCAGATGTAGAGAATGGACCTGAGGACATGGGGAGGGGGAAAGGGAAGCTGAGACAAAGTGAGAGAGTGGCATGGACATATATACACTACCAAATGTAAAATAGAGAGCTAGTAGGAAGCAGCCACATAGCACAAGGAGATCAGCTCGGAGCTTTGTGACCACCTAGAGGGGTGGGATAGGGAGGGTGGGAGGGAGACACAAGAGGGAGGGGATATGGAGATATATGTATACATACAGCTGATTCACTTTGTTATACAGCAGCAACTAACACAACAATGTAAAGCAACTATACCTCAATAATGATGTCAAATAAATAAATAACATACATACATAAATAAATAAATAAAAGAATGGTGAGAAGAAACGGGAGTTACAAAGAGGAACCTGTTTAAGACCTGATGAATTTTAAGTAATAGTGACAACTTCATCTTTGACCCCTCTTCTGAGTGCTTGACCTATATTCTTTAACTCCATTTAATTTCAATTGAATATTCCCACAGATACCTCCTAAACTCATCTCTTCCTCTTCCCAAAGCCCTGTCCCCACTAAAACTAAAACAAAATCCCGCTTCACCTCTTACCATATTGAATACCACCACCACCCATGGAACACCCCCAAATCAAAAAGCTCCCTAAGTCACCGTGAATTCTCCCCTGCCCCCCACCTTCATAACCAGTGACCAAGTCCAGTCAATTCTACCTCCTAAGTATTTCTCTCCTCCACCTTCTACTCTCTTTCGCCTACCATGTTTTAAGTGTTTAATATGTGCTATGCTTTAGTCATGTGTAATCATTGTTAATTCCTTCAATTACCCAATAAGATAGTTTTACCATTCCTACTCCACATGTGAAGATAGTATAGCTCCATCTGTAGAAGCTATAATGGTAGATAATAATAGTATCTACCATTTGTGAGAATTTCAGTGAGATAATCTTTAAAACTGCTTGGTACAGCCAGTTATTACTATTATTGCTATCACTATTATTGCTTCTTCTCCCTGAAATGTTCACCCAGCCCCTTATCAAACAAGCACTTATCTTTCCATATTCAGCTCAAATGTCACTGACATTTTCTTCCTTTGTTCTCCCACTGTATATGGTACCAGCCTTTTCAATTTGGTTTTATTTGGTCACTTGTCTATATCCCAACCAAATTTCAAGCTTTTTATCAGCATGTTTAAGCAGAATAACAGTTGCCAAAGACACTCATATCTTAATCTCCATAATTTGTGAATATGTTATGTTACTGGCAAAAAGGACTCTGCAGATGTAATTAGGGTACAGACCTTAAAACAGATTACCCTGGATTATCTGACTTGGCTTAATCAAATCACATGACCCCTTAGAGAACTGTCTCTGTCCAGAACTGGAGAGCACAAAAATGATACGGCAGAAGGGGAAATCAGAGGGATTCGAAGTATGAGAGGGACGTGTTGTTGCTGGATACAGAGGTCCACACGTAAGCACTGGAAAGAGCCCTCTAGGAGCTCACAGCAAGCATGAGAAGGAGCAGGCAGCTTCTAGGAACAAAGACCAACCCTTGGCTGAGAGCCAGCAACCACAGTCCTACAGCCACAAAGAAAAGAATTCAGCCAACAACCTGAACGAGCTTGAAAGTGGATTTTCTCCCAGTCTCCAGTAAGGAATGCAGCCCTGCCAGCACCTTGATTTTAGCCCAAAGCAATCCATGTCAGACCTCTGACCCAAAGAACTTTGACATAATAAATTTAGTTGTTTTAAGCTGCAAAGTTTGTGGTAATTTGTAATACAGCGATAGAAAGCTAATACAGGGCAGAAATTGTATTTCCTCCAACACATAACCTATCCATCTCCCACAGTAATTGTTCAATAAACATATGTGAATGAATTTAGGTGTAAAAGTTTGGAAGGTAGACAGCAATTTGGGAATGCAGCTTAGAAAATAAGTCAGGACTAAAGATGTACAGTAACTGAGCAATCTCCATAAAAATAACAGCTAAAGACATGAGGAAGTACCCCAATGGAATGCTCACTTTACAGCAGGCACTGTGATGGGGGTTAAGGAATTATATCACATAATTCATTTAACAATCCAATGAGGTAGGTATACTCTATTTTCTTCCTTTTTGGCCACACTACACGGCATGTGGGATCTTAGTTGCCCAACCAGGAATCAAACCCGCGCCCCTTGCAGTGGAAGCGCAGTCTTAACCACTGAACAGCCAGGGACGTTCCAAGGTAGATATACTTTTGTTAACCAATGTTACAGAGGAGAAAACAAACATAAAACTGTTAACCTGCCCATGCTCACAAAGCTAAGACGTGCTAGAGGTGAAATTTAAACCCAGCAATCTGGCTCCAGGGCTCTTCCTCTTTAACTGCTAAACTATACTATTTATGTCTGTGTATACATAGCTGGAATATTGAGGGTATATAATACGATAACAACCAAAAGTACAGTGAGAAATACTCCAAAAACCCCAGAAAATATAGTGGTTCAGACATCAGGAAAAGGGAATGCTTAAAATGAGAGTAATCACCTGTGCCAAACAACAAAGAGAAGCCATGAAGAATGAGGACTAAGAAGGGACTACTGCCTAAGGCAGTTGGGAAGTCGCTCATAACTTTCAATACTACATCATGTAGTCAACTGGTGGGGACAGAAGCCAACTACTCTGAGTTAGTAATGGGTGATAAGAAAATGGAGGCAACATATACATGTCTTTCCAAAGAGAAGTATGTCAGAAGAAGGAAAAACACTAAAATGAAAGAGTTAGTAGGATCATCAGGTTTTGAACTATTTTCAGAGAGGGTAGACCTACTTGCCCATAATTTCCCTCGGAGCTATATTCACCACCAATCTTGAACCTCCTAGGCATGGAAGCACATTCAAAGAACTTGAACCTTGACAGTTAAATTAACATATCATGAGTGCAAAAGGGGGTACACTTCTGTAAAGGAGGGCTCAATAAACATCTACTGAGTCTGTGAAGACATTCAGTATTCCTTAAATCTCATCTGTTTTCACATCAAGTTATGACTCTTTTAAGCTATTCATCAGATTCCAATCCTAATTTAAATAACACACTTATATGTGAAACAGAAAACGTTTCACTAGGTAAAAGGTAAGGAAGCTGTACAAAGCAAAGAACTTTTTTCTACCAGAAACTTCGTAATCGACTGAACAGAATGTACCTGCATAAATCAGGAGTGATATCTCTTTGCTGGTCTCACTTAGCCATGAAGCATGAAGTGGATCCGATAAAAAGGCCAAATTAAGATCGATAAACATGGCTGAGAAGGGCTGCTTTGTTTACATTTACTTTCTTCTCCAAGTTTGTCTGCAACTAGACAATGTTCACATTGAGGCAATAAACACAAGAACATACGTGATTTTTTTTAAATGTGCCCTTTGACTGTCAATTTCTCCCAAACAGGTGTTCGCTAAATGATTATAAATTGGCCTCTGGATACACCTCTTCAACTGAGCCGTACAGGGCTGGTGATAATATAATTAGACCTAAAAACATCAGGCTGGTGAATGCTTTCCATCTGTTTGGCAATAATGTTTAGTTAACAGTAGTCTTTAAAAGAAGCACCTTCAACTTCAGTTCTTAAAGTTATTTATAGAGCCATTCTTAACACACCAGCACTCCTGCTAACAAGAGCTTTAGCCACTTGGAAATTATTAGCCATGCGGCTGTATACAAAGAGAAACGACTGCATTTAACATCTGTATCTTTCCAAATTTACACGCTTCAACCTCATTTAGAGTCATTTCTTAATGAACAGTGCTATGGCGCTGCATTAATATTATAGTTGCATGCACAGAGATCATAAGGAGCCAAACATTTTTTTAATGCCAACAGCAGGCCAATCTGTAATGAAGCTGTCAGCATAAAGGACAAAATAATATCTTCTTTAACCCTCAAACAGAATTCGTTCATTTGTGGACTAGAACATATCAATTTAAAAACTGCTTCATGGGTTTGCTCACCTTTATAAAGACAAAAGTCTAATTTGGTACTAAGTGATACAATTGTCTTCCCAATAAAAGACTCCTAAAACCATCTTTTGTTTCATGATAAAACAAGTACTATAACTAAACCTGTCATGAAATAATTATCTTGGATATCATACCTTTTGGAAAGAATACAAGTAATGTATTTTTCCCTTTCATTTTTCACACTTACTTATCAGCACTATATTAGCATATGGTCTAACAGGAGAGATTACTTCATCTTTGCCCGTGGTAATATATAGAATCACTGTTCCTAACTGGGAAAAAAAACAAAAAACCAGACAACTTATGCCTTTAGGATTAGCCTCATCTGCTCCTCAATTCCACCAGCACAATGAGACTTGCCTACTCTTCTTTTGCAACAGTAGCAGGAAAAGCTCCAATTGATTATAAGTCAATTTTGTTAACTAGAATGGGGAAAGCCCAATATTTAACTAGGTACCATCTCTGGAAAGATAGGAGAGGTTGGGGAATATATCAAAAGTATCAAATGATGAGTTTTTTTTAAGCATATGAAAAATAAATTTGGAGAAAAGAAAAGAGACAAATAGCAATAAAGACACTATGATTGTGGTGAGGAATTATGGATAGTTCCCTTCAGTGAAGATGATGTGCCACCCATTTAATTTTTTTAGATACTTAATTTAAAGGTTGACATTCAAAGTCTGTAAGTCTCTAAAAGTAAATTCAACTCCAATTCCTTTAAAAAGAAAGACTACCTGGGTTATCTGAGGGAATATCTATCTCTGCTTTGGCACCAGTTACTTCACAGGACTCCAGAACAATTAATAAAAGTTTTTTTTTTTAATGTTTAAGAAAAGCTTACAGAGATAGCCATACCAGACAAACAGCGTTTCCCTTAATGGTGTCACAGTACCATTTAGGCTTCTATATAAGCTAGAAGTATCTTCAAAGGTAGGAACCACAGAACTAATCTACTAGGATTCTATGGAAGTAGTACGTAAGATCCACATTTCTTTCCAATTATTAAATTCCAAATTACCATAAATCAAAATATACTTTACACACCATTGTAAAGCAATTATACTCCAATAAAGATGTTAAAAATAATAATAAAATAAGGAAATGTAAAATAATATATATATATATACTTTAAATGTTTATCCAAACACATTTAACTCCCAAAAACATCCCAGTTCAGTTTACATAATTCTTTTATCTGCCTTAACTACAAGCATATTGGGGCAGGGGCAGGGGAGAAGAACCACAGTAGGACTAGCAAGCAACACAAATCTAAACTGGTAAGTAACGAATTCCTGTATAAGAAAACAACTAATTTTAGATTTCTTTAAATGCCCAGACATTTACAAAGGTTTGAGTATGCTAATTTTTTAATTAAAAGATATTTCAGCAGCGAAAGCTCTTTCATATGCACTACTGATTCTTCATCAAACGTTAACTTTCCAACTTAACACCAGTATAGCCGGTGGCAGCCTGAAGGTTCACCATCTGCTGCTACCCAAAGTCACTGTGGCCACCTTCAGAACATATGCATCAAAGCCTGGAGATAAGAGACTGAAGGAATACTGTGTAAGCCAGCATAAGGGTGATGACAAACCTAGAGGCAGGCAACAGGCAAGCTACCAGAAAATTCAGAACATCACGAACCATCAGTCACCTCTTAGAATACATACCCAAGGTCACAAGGGACTCCAGTGGCTGAACAAAAAGACAAGAGAAATACTACCTCTAATGGAATTTACTTAAGTAAATGTGCTGATTTTTTCCTTTAAAAAAAGGGGAGAAGTGGCTAGTTTTTTTAAATCCCCTATAATTTTATACAAAGCAAGCATACAATAAATAAAATGAAATATAAATTGAAGGGTGTGTTCAATCTATGAAATAATAATAAAGGTATATATATATATTTTTAGGTAGTCATTAAATAAGGTACTTTGCTTTGAAAGGTTTGTTTTCTGTGTACCATCATATCCACAATCCAAATGTTACGCAAGGTAAATGCACTTTGAGATGAGGTTTTATAAAATCCACAAAATAGCAATTAAAAATCCTGATTTCTGGCTACTCAAAAATGTCATTTATTTAAGGTAATGATTATATTCACCACAATACCTCATGTAGAAACAAAATACTGTGGTTTCTTTTAAATTACTACAAACAGATAATCTCAAGAACCTAGCTATATATTCATCTTAGAAGAAATGCACTTATATGAAATTTTCTTATACATCATCTTTGATTCCTGGGTTGGTTTTTTTGGTATCTTTAATGTAGTTAGAAGAAAAGCAATATAGAAAGTATTTTTTAGAATATATAAAGCATCTTTTAATTATTGATTTTAAAATGGCAGAAGATACATTTAGTTTGCATTCATTCTAATCTTAATCCTGATTTTTAAAAATTCTTCCAAGCTTCCACAGCGAATTAGTTATAAATTAATTTAAAACTAGGGCATTATTAAACATTCATGTACCCTAAGAACTGTCATAACAAAGCCCATTTGTCCTGACCTCTATTTAAATTGAACACAACCTGTTGAGCACAACTATCTACAGTTTCTGTAATCAAATACAATACTGTTGTGTGTGTATGCTCCACAAGAACACAATTCATGCCTCTGTATACTTAGTAACTTCAATAATAATCATGATGATTTTTTAAAAGATCACAGTTTGTCATTGTGATAGCTAAAAATAGAGTATATGTTACCAAAGTAACTTTATCTTCCAAGATGTTATGATTCATAACATTATGATTATAATGTTATGAATCATAACATTAAAAAAAGAAAATAAGCATATTTTGGTGGTGCTAAAGAGATTTGCAAATACAAGTAATTTACTCAAAATTCAAAGGCCAGTCATTCCCACATTGTTTCATTCCTCCAAGGGGCATTGAAATATGGTTGGCAAAGATTGTTTTATCAGGATCAGAAAAGATAAAAAGGATTTTAAAGATGTTCCTCGGGACTTCCCTGGTGGTCCAGTGGTTAAGACTTCGCCTTCCAGTGAAGGGGGTGCAGGTTCAATCCCTGGTTGGGGAGCTGAGCTCTCACATGCCTTGTGGCCAAAAAACCAAAACATAAAAACAGAAGCGATATTGTAACAAATTCAATAAAAACTTTAAAAATGGTCCACATCAAAAAAAAAAATGTTTCTCTAAAAGTCACTTGGCCAACACCTGGATTATTTATCCTTAGGCGAATAGCTAAATCTAGTCCTGCCTTAGGGCAATGCAAAATACATGTGATTCTCCAGAAAATAATCCAGGGAGTAATTATTTCAACCACAAATATGAATTTTAAATCTCATATTCCTGTTACCCAAATGTCAATGAATGTGAGCCATTCCTCAATGATGTTTCATACTAGGATGTGAGGTTAATGATTTAGTGAACAATAAACCTATCACAGAAATGTCTTTTTTACATATATGAAAAAAGTTTTACTTTGTATAATTTTTCAAATCCTAGGCCTACACATCTATTACTTCATAAAACATGCTTCCAAAGGACATGGTGTGTCTTTGTAAGAAAATAGGATATAAATATAGCAGAAGGCAGAATATAAAAAAACAGAGAAATCGAGTTTAAAACAGAAATGCTGAAGAGCTAGGAAAAACATCCACTTAGGAGGCTCTTCTCAGATCCAAATGCTTTAAAAGCTAGATCTCTACACCTTTGTCATCCTCATTTTGTTTGTCTGTTTTCTGTTTTTGCAAAGCAACTTGCCCAAGGCCACAAAGAGATTATGCTAAAGAGAGGTAAAAACTCTGAAGTTCTGGGTTTATAGGCCCAAATTCAGTTTATGTCATTCAATACCATAATGAAACCATTTGTTCTCTTTGGTTTGAATTCTGAACTTCACTTGGGATAATGACACTGTTAAATTTAGATGAAAATTAATTCAATTATAAGTATAGTCTGCTGTATTTAGCTTTAGATCCTTCTTATTTGCATTTGCTAGAAACACCTAATACTCTGGTGCTGATATAAAAACTATGTCCATTCATACTCTGGTTTAATATTTTCATTCTGCTGCTAAGTGTGTTCCATAAATATGCTCAAATAAATTTATAGGCCCTGGAAACTGAAATAAGTCCCTAAAGAGCAGCAAATATGTCCACATAGTTTTCATATAGTGTTCAAAATTGGTGCAGTGTGTACTCAGTAAATGCTATCTTATAAGGATAACAGACGGACACAGAGGCTACATCTTCAAGCCAATCAATACATATCCAACTAAGTTGCCAATGTCAGAGATAGCCTGATTCCAATTCGGAAGAAAATGCTTCAAGGGCAAAAAAGCTTTAAATGTTATTATTTTTAAGTGTTTTAAATGAGTTTTGCACTTTTGTAGCAGATGGAGTTGAAATTCTGGTACTGGTCAAAATTTAACAATGTTTTAATATGACTAGAAATTTTATTTAGTAGAAGAATACAATGTGTTAATGTTCTAAAAAATTCCAAAATATTTTAAAGTGTATATGAAACACAAAGACACAACACTCATTCTCAAACTGATAATTTCATCGACTGCAACAATTTCCCTGCCAACAATCTACAGGTGTATTCTGTGAGAGAGGGTGAAAAAGGGAGGAGGATGAATGTTTTGACAGTTTTCAAAACTACTCTTCTTGCTCTGATCCTGAACGTGTAGTATATTTTGAGGTACAGACTCACAGAGTATTTGAAATCTTAAAACACATGTATCTATTTTTGTCCCCTTTATAACTATTCAGCAAACATTTGTTAAATCCTTACTGCATGGACAGCACTGTATTTAGTTAGGCATTATCAGAGAAAATAAAGAAGGATAAGTTATAGTTTCTGCCCTCTAGGACAGGTTAACAAGATATTTAAGGCAACTAAAGGCATACAAGCTAAAATAATACACAACTGAATGCTAAGTTGTGTTAATTCAAAGAAAGGAAAGATGAGTATTACAGTTAAGGCGGAGATAAGCTTTCAGCTAAGTCTCGAAGAATGGACTAAACATAGGTGGGCAGGAAGGAAAAAAGGAAGAATTCAAAGAGTTGAAGAAGCTAGAAAGAAAGCATGCGCTGAGTGTCCCACAATTCCTTTAGCCTGAAACTCTATTCTAGGAGCTAAACCCTACTCATTCCTCATGTCTTTGTTTTGCTTCTAAGAAGCCTCTGGAGAGCCCCAAGCTAGGCACCCCTCCTACATGTTCTCACAATACCCTAGTGTACTTCCTTCACCCAAAGCAGTTTCACACTGTATTGTAACTGCTATTTCCCACTGAATTATAAACTCTGAGAGGGTAGAGATTAGGTGTTTTATTCACCATTGTATCTCCAGTGGCTATTATCACACTTGACATATAGCAGGAGCTCAACAAATATTTGCTGAATGAATGAATGAATAAATGAGAAAATAGAAATGGAAAAGACCTGGAGAGAAATGGTGAGGAGGCAGGCCAATTAGAATAAATGGTCCCTACCTTTTTTAAGATAATGTGAGTAAAGAGGTATCATTCATTCATTCATTCATTCATTTTTTTCAATACATATATATTGAGTATCTGCTGTTTTTAAGTCACTATGCTAAATGTTAAAAATACAAAATTAAATAAGATATAGTCACCAAGCTGGTGTTTGACATGTTATAGAGGCTTATTCTCCAAAGACACATATCTTCTGCACAGGATTTAGACTATCTTTTCTATAGATGTCTGTGAATATTGTACAAAAATATATAAAAATGTTAATTTTTAGGAAAGAAGGAGGAAAATACTTGGTATTTGAGGCATATGAAGGCTTGTTGGAGGAGGCATAGAAATAATATCAAGAACTACCATACAATATGGATGAATGCTATGACAGATAGGTTCAAGGCATTAAAAGGACACAGCATAAGATATTTACATTAGACCGTAGAGGTAAGTAAGCAAGGGAGCCTTCCAAAAGAAGACAATAATTAAGAATGAGACAAATTAAGTGAGGAAGGAAAGGTAAAGTCACTCCAGGTAGAGGGGTGTAAAACATGACACCTTGTGTATCTTACAAGTTCCACAGGGCTGTAACCAAGACAGCATGTTGAGGTGGTCTGGGAATGGTCTTTGTAGGCTTAGCTAAGAAATCTGAACATTATCCTAAAATTCTATGTGAAGGTATTAAAGACTTTTAAGCAAGAGAGTTATTCGTTTTTGAAAAATCACTTTCCTAAAGTATCAGTGTTATGAATTATTCTGGCAACAGTGTTGATAATGAACCAGAGGAAAATGAGACTAGAGGCAAATAACAGTATGTCTTAAAAGGGGGATAAAGAGAATAGTGTATATCTTTAAAGTTACAATAACTTGGGATGCCTAAATTTTGATGTGAAACAGCTGAAGGAAAGATGGCTTAGTTGTAACTAGCAGTACCCAGGAGGTATTGGGTCAACCTGAAATAATTATTCTATAGCTATATGTCATCTGCAGGATTCTTTGTCCTATTTTGTTGAAAAAAATTTGTTAACAACTTGAAAAAGGTCAACAAAGACATGCTGATCAAAATTATGGATGCCATGAAGCTGAGAGGACTGCACAATGTGTTAAATTTAACATTCTCTGAAATACAGATCACTATCCCCTAGAGAAACTGCATTAAATAACAGTAAAGAAATGTTTAAAGTTATACAATAATGACTACAAAGAAAACAAGAGAGGAGATGAGAAAAGATGGAAAAGTTTCAGAAGACAGAAAACAGAATGAATCAGATACTACAGACAGCTAAAGGAGGGATTGAAGAGTGCTACTGAAAGCAGGGGCAGTATATGAAAACCTAAATGCCAAATTGATGAGGACATCAGTCCTCCTTCAACCACTGGGCTCCCAGAATGCTGGTTGGTCCAATACGAGATCCCTTGGTAAGAGATTTAAAGGTTCTTTTCTAAGAAAACCAAATAGCCTAAAACTTAAGGCATATAAATACTGACATTATTAGGTCTCCTAATAAAACATCTGGATTATTACACAAATTGAAGGTCACCAAATGCCCAGCTCAACAAATGAAAAAAAAAAATCCCACCAAACAAATCATTGTGAAATTTTAGAATAGGGAGAAGAGCCTATAGGCCTCCAGCAAGAGAAAGGGAGGAAGAAAAACAATGGGTCGGGAATTGGAATGCAATATATTGGGTTGGCCAAAAAGTTTGTTTGGGTTTTTTATGGAAAAACCCAAATGAACTTTTTGGCCAACCCAACAGAAGACTGATGAAGAGAATTCCCACAGTTACAAGAAGTGGAAGTGTGATGAGGAAAGCTATGCAGAAGGCCAAGAGAACAAACCAATCCATACGTAATCAGAACAAGGAAGGAATCCAAGAGAAAAGACTCTGAGAAAACCACTGATCTAATGTACTATTTGAGGTGTCTGACTGCATTGAGACGTTTTAAAGTTTTATCAGAGAGTTTAGTAATAAATAATGATAGGGACAGAGAAAAAAATAAGCAAATGGGGGAAAATGAGGCAATTTATTAACTCTAAGAGAAAACCAAAAATTTGTACATGGAAGGTCCAAAGATATTTCAACAGATTGAAATTTAGGCCAAATTTAAGCAAACTAAAACTAGAATAAACAAACATAAAACACTACCAATTGGAAAGACAACACACTGTGTTGAAAAAACTAAAAACTGGTTATTGGAGAAGGGCAGTACTAAGGACTAAAGAGGCAGTATTTGGCTCAAGAGAAAAAAGGACTTTCTAGGAGTTTCAATTGTGTAAAATGGAATGACTGACTTTGAGACATTAAGTAGCTCTGTCTTTATTCACACTTCTTTACAGTCCCTTCCATCCTGTTTTAGAATTTACATACTGACCTATATCTCTCCTGCTAGACTAAAGAGAAGAACCATGTCTTATATAGCACCTAACACAGTGCCTGCTACGTGGTGGCATTCAAAACAAGTTTGTTAAATTAATAAATAAAAGGCCCTGAAAAAAATAAATAATTAATTAATTAATTAAAGGCCCTGAAGCTGAAATACCATTCAACGGGGCACTACAGATGGGCCACAAGATCTGTAATTCAGTGGGTCAGATGACCTTAAAGTCCTTTCTAACCCTGAGATTGTATACCCCAAGCCATTAGGAGGTAAAATGAAACTTGTCCCTTTATTTTGAAATTACTTAGGTTCTCCTATTATAAAACTGACCATACAAATATATTATACATTATACAATCATACTTTAAATACAAAAAGAATTTGACTTCTTTGGAACAAAAATACTCTATTAGTCCAATATATTAACATTAATATCGCAGATAAAGGGTTTTACAAGTATAGAATTCATTTTATACTCTTAATTATAATTAAGATGTGAATTTCAACAAGAGACAGAATAAGATATTGCAACACTGAACATTATGAAACATAACTAAAACTCAAGTGTGTGTGCATCAAACATGTGGTTGTCCCTTGTTTTAAAAAATCAGGTATACTAGATGTGGTTCCTTAAAGATATTATTAATTATAATCACAGCCTATTTTTATTCCTTATATAAAAAGTATGGGTAAACTACATTCCCTTAAATTAAGTTTGTGGTTATTAATGTTATCTGCACAATCTAGCTCTATTGTTTACTATTCCTTATCTTCTTGAAGCAGTTTTTGGTTCACAACAAAATTAAGCAGAAAGTACAGAGTTCCCATATACCTCCTGTCCCCAAACACCCACAGCCTCCTCTACTATGATCATCCTGCACCAGTAGTACATTTGTTGAAACTGATGAACCTACACTGACACACCAAAGTCCACAATTTATATTAGAGTTCACTCGTGGTGCTGTACATTCAATGGTTTTTGACAAATGTACAACACGTACCCACCATATCATGCAAAATAGTTTCACTGCCCCCCAAAATTCTGTCTCTGCCTATTCATCCCTCCTCCCTCCTCCTAATTCCTTGCAACCACTGATCATTTTACTCTCTCCATAATTTTTTGCCTTTTCCAGAATGTCATACAGTTGCAATCACACAGCATGTACCTTTCTCAGATTGGAATCTTTCACTTAGTGACATACATTTAAGTTTCCTCCATGTCTTCACGGCTTGATAGCTCATTTCTGTTAAGCGCTAAATAATTTTCCATTGTCTAGATGTACCACAGTTTATTTATCCATTCATCTCCTGAAGGACATCTTGGTTGCTTCCAAGTTTTGGAAATGATGAATAAAGCTGTTATAAATATACACATGTAGATGTTTGTGTAGATATAAGTTTTCAACTCATTTGGGTAAAAAACTAATGAGCATGACTTCTGGATTATATAGTAAAAATATGTTTAGTTTGGTAAGAAACTATCAAACCGTCTTCCAAAGTGGCTGTACCATTTTGCACTCCCAACCAGCAATGAATGAGAGTTCCTATTATTCCACATCCTCCCCAGCATTTGGTGTTGTCAGTGTTCCAGATTTTGGCCAGTCTAATAGATAGGTGGTGGTATCTCATTGTTGTTTTAGTTTGCACTTCCCTGATGACCTGTGATGTGGAGCATCTTCTCATATGCTTATTTGCCATATGTATGTGTATCTTCTTTGGTGAGGTTCCTGTTAAGGTCTTTAGCCCATTTTGTAATTGGGTTGTGCATTTTCTTATTGTTAGGTTTTAAGAGCTCTTTGTATATTCCAGGTAACATTCCTTATGATATATATCTTTTACAAATATTTTTCCCAGTCTACAACTTGTCTTCATTATCTTGACAGTGTCTTTCACAGAGCAGAAGTTTTTAATTTTAATGAAGTCCAGCTTATCAATTATTTCTTTCCTGGATCATGCCTTTGGTTATATCTAAAAAGTCACTGCCATGCCCAAGGTCATCTAGATTTTCTCCTATGTTGTCTTCCAAGAGTTTTATAACTTTGTGTTTTCATTTATGTCTATGATCCATTTTGAGTTAATTTTTTTGAATGATGTAAAGTCTGGGTCTAGGTCCCCTTTGTTCATGTGAATGTCCATTGGATGTGGTGTTCCAGTACCACTTGTTGAAGCAACTATCTTTTCTCCATGGTATTGCCTTTACTCCTTTATCAAAGACCACTAGACTATATTCATGTAGATCTATTTCTGAACTCTCTATTCTGTTCCATTGATCTGTCTGTTCTTTCACCAGTCCCACACTGTCTTCATTTCTGTAGCTTTATAGTAAGTCTTGAATTCAGGTAGAATTAGTTCTCTGAGTTTGTTCTTTTCCTTCAATACTGTGTTAGATTTTCTGGGACTTCTGTTCCTCTGTAAAAAATTTACAGTCATTTTCTCAACATCCACAAAATAACTTGCTGTGATTTTGACTGGGATTGCACTAAAAGTATAAATCAAGCTGGGAAGAACTGACATCTTGACAATAATGAGGCATCCTATCCATGAACATGGAATATCTCTCCATTTATTTAGTTCTTCTTTAATTTCTTCATTAGAGTTTTATAGTTTTCCTCATATAATGTTGTACATATTTTGTTAGATTTCTATCTAAGTATTTCATTTTTTTGGAAGTGCTGATGTAAGTCATGTTGTGTTTTTAATTTAAATTCCCCTTATTCACTCATGGTATATAAGAAAGTGATTGGCTTTTATACGTTAACCATGTCCTGCAGCCTTCCTATAATCGTTTATTAGTTTCAGGAGATTTTTTGTGCTTTCTTTATATAGACAATCATGTCACCTTAAACAAAGTTTTCTTTCTTCCTTTCCAATTTTCGTATTTTTATTTTCTTTTCTTGTCTTATTGCAGTAGTGAGAACTTCCAGTAGGATGTTGAAAAGGAGAGATGAGAGAGGACATCCTTGCCTTGTTCATGATCTTAGCGGGAAAACTTCAAGTTTCTCACTATTAAGGATGATGCAAACTATAGGAGTTCTGTAAATGTTCTTTATCAAGTTGAGGAAGTTTTCCTCTATTCCTAATTTGCTGAGAGTTTTTATCATGAATGGGTATTGAATTATGTCAAATGCTTTTTCAGAGTCAATTGATATGATGATGTGATTTCTTCTTTAGCCTTCTGATATGCATTAACTGACTTTCAAATGTTAAACCATCCTTACACACATGGGATAAATCTCACTTGGTCATAGTGTATAGCTCTTTCTATACATTATTAGATTCAATTGCCTAGTATTTTGATTAGGATTTTTGTATCTATGGTCATGAGAGATACTGGTCTACAGTTTTCATTTCTAGTAATATCCTTAGTTTTGGTGTTAGGATAGCACTGGCCTCCGAGATTGAGTTAGGACGAATTCTCTCCACTTCTATCTTCTGGAAGAAATCATAGAGAACTGGTACAATGTCTTCCCTAAATGTTTGGTGGAACTCACCAGTGAACCCATTTGGCTTGATGCTTTCTGTTTTAGAAGCTTATTAATTATTGGTTCAATTTCTTTAATAGATATAGGCCTGCTCAGATTGTATATTTCTTGTGTGAGTTTCAGCAGACTATGTCTTCCAAGGAATTGGTCCTTTTCATCTAGATTATCAATTTTGTGTGCACAGAGCTGTTCACAGTATTCCTTTAATACCCTTTTAATGTCCATGTGTGTAGTGATGTCCACTCTTTCATTTCTGATCTTAGAAATTTGTGTCATCTCTCTTTTTTCTTAGTTAGCCTAGATAAAGGCTTATTGATTTTATTTATCTTTTCAAAGAATCAGCTTTCAGTTTTGTTAATTTTCTCTACTGATTTCCTGTTTTCAACTCCTATGATTTCTGCCCTAATTTTTATTCTTTTCTTCTGTTTACTTTGTATTTAATTTGCTCTTCTTTTCCTCATTTCCTAGGATGGAAACTTAGATGACTGATTTTAGATCTTTCTTCAATTTTAATATATGCATTCAATGCTATAACTTCCTTCTAAGCACCACTTTCACTGCATCTCACAAAGTTTGATAATTTTTTCCTTTTCATTGAGTTCAAAATATTTTGAAATTTATCTTCAGATTTTTTATTTGGCCTATGTGTTATTTAGAAGTATGTTGTATAATCTCCAAGTATTTGGGAATTTTCTAGTTATCTTTCTTTTACTGATTTCTAATTTAATTCCATGTGGTCTAAGAGCAGATATTTTAAGAATTCTACTCTTTTAAAGTTGTTAACGTGTGTTTTATGATCCAGAATGTGGTTGTGATCTACCTTGGTGAATGTTCCATGTGAGCTTGAGAAGAATATATTTTATGCTATTGTTGCATGAAGCAGTCTGTAAGTGTTGATTATGTCCAATTATGTTGATTGATAGTGCTGCTGAGTTCAACTATGTCCTTAATGATTTTCTGCCTACTGGATCTGTCCATTTCTGATGTTGAAGACTCCAACTATAATAGATTTACCTATTTCTCCTTGTAGTTCTATCAGTTTTTTGCCTCACGTATTTTGATGCTCAATTATTAGGCACGTACACATTAAGGATTGTTATATCTTCTTGGATAACTGATCCTTTTATCATTATGTAATGCTTCTGATAATTTCTAATAATTTACCTTGCTCTGAAGTCAGCACTGTCTGAAATTACTATAGTTATTCCTGCCTTCTTTTGATTTGTGTAAACATGGTAAATCTTTCCCTAACCTTTTACCTTTAATCTAATGTGTCTTTTAAAGTGACTCTCTTATAGAAAACATATAGTTGGGTCTTGTTTTTTAATCTACTCTGACAAGTTCTGTCTTTTAAATGGTACATTTAGACCATTGATCTTTATGATTATTTACTTCTATTAATTGCCCTGCTTATTTTTCCTATTTTTCTCCTCCCACTCTTCTTCTACCATTTGTGGCTTTAATTGATCATTTTATATGATTCCATTTTTTCTCCATTTTAGCAAATAAATTATAAATCTTTTTTTACTTTAGTGCTTGCCCTAGAGTTTGCGATATACATTTACAACTAATCTAACTCCACTTTCAAATAAAATTATACTGCTTCTCAGGTAGTACAAGTACCTTATAATAGCAAAATATTCTTAATCCATCTCTCTCATCCTTGGTATCATTGTCATTCATTGCACTTACACAGAAGTACACATAAGCATATATATACATACATAACTATACATAATTGGATACATTGTTTCTATTAATATTTTGAACAAGCTGTTTTTTTCTCTTTCCAGTATTCCTCTTATGCTTATATTATGCCTTTTATAGTTATACCACAGTTCTTGGGTATCCTGTTCCATTTTTTTTTTAGTGTTTTTTCCCTTTGCTTTTCAGTTTCAAGTTTCCATTTACATATTCTCAAGTTCAGAGATTCTTTCCTCGGACCTGTCCAGTCTACTAATGAGCCAATCAAAAGCACCCTTCATTTCTGTATAGTATTTTTTACCTCTAGTTCTCTTTCCTATTCTTTCTTAGAATAAAATTCTTTCTCTCTGCATACATTATCCATCTGTTCTTGCATGTTGTCTACTTTTTCTATTAGAACATACAGTATATTAGTCATAGTTGTTCTTAAATTCATGACCTGATAATGCCAACATTCCTCCATATCTGAGTCTGGTTCTGATTCTTGCTCTGTCTCTTCAAACTATGGGTTTTTGCCATCTAGTATGCCTTGTAATTTTTTGTTGAAATCTGTACATGATATACTGAGTGAAAGCAACTCCAGTTAACACTCTTTTAGTAATGTGGTGGTAAGATGACAGGAGAGGGGAGGAATTCTATAGCCCTATGATTATGTCTTAGTCTTTTAGTGAGCCTGTGGCCCTGGACTATGAATTTCACAAGTGTCTATCAGCTTTTCCTCAGCCCTAGATGGAACCAGATGGCTACAGGGGACTGGAGTTGGGTATTTCCCTTCCCCTACACACAAAGCTAGAGCCAAACTGGAGTTTGGCATTTCCCTCCTGCCAAGTCAGTTAGGCTCTAATAAGAATAGAATGCTCCGGCTTATTTCAAAATGTATACTTTTCCCCTTCCCCTTTCAGGAAGCCTGAAGGGATTTTTCTCCAATATTCACTGTGAGAACCTGGTAGAGCTCCAGGAGACAAAACTCACAAAAGTGAGGGTACACCCCATGGAATTTTTAACTCTCAAACTTGTCCCTATTGGATCTCTGCCAATTTGTCAGTTACAGTCCAGTTTTATACCCTGGGACTACTTCCCACAGAGGTTTATGCTGATGGGTTTCTGCTTCAGTAACCTGTGATTCTCTGTATCTGATGTCTGTCTCTCCAATGTGGGGTCAGCTATTGGCCCTATGACTTTACTTCTCTGGTAGATCTCAGAAGAGTTCTTAGTTTTTCAGTTTGTTTAGCTTTTTACTTGTTGTTAGGATGGAGTGGTGCCTTCCAAGATCCTTTCATGGCAGACCAAAAGCAAAAAAGGACTACAGTGATTTTTAAGTATTTATAAACATAGGTTTCAATAGCGACATTATTAGTACTATGCTACACACAAAACCATTGTGATGAATTACTTCATTATAAATACATCTACATCTATAGTACTGCTGAATATACTATAATATACTGAAATTATGATTATATTGTATTTGCAGGTTCTAATTTGAGAATTGTTACTTTTTATAATATACTATATATTTGAACTACATACTAAAAATATAGTAGTAAACTGTATTGTTGTCTTATATATGTGAAAATTACTCTACATTTACTATAAATAATATTCACAGCAGTGATTTCTTAAAGGTTGCAACAGAATAATAATAAATTTGTCAAAAACAATATGAAAGCATATTGGATTATCTCATTTTTGTCGTAATATGAAATCAATAAATTATAGCAATAATTATTAATCCTTATCTAGTTTATTAGTAGTTTTTTAAATGTCTTTATCCTATATTACCTGGATTTGTAAATAAATGAAATATGGGAAATGAATAAAGTAGGAAAATATAATTTTGTGACTTTAAGAATGATATATAAATGGAATCATAAAACATATATTTGAGATTCATTTTTTTTTAATTTTTGAATTTTATTTTTTTTATTTTTTTATACAGCGGGTCCTTATTAGCCATCAATTTTATACACATCAGTGTATACATGTCAATCCCAATCGCCCAATTCACCCCACAACCCCAGCCCCCACGCTTTCCCCCCCTGGTGTCCATACGTTTGTTCTCTACATCTGTGACTCAATTTCTGGCCTGCAAACCAGTTCATCTGTACCATTTTTCTAGGTTCCACATATATGCGCTAACATACGATATTTGTTTTTCTCTTTCTGACTTAACTTCACTCTGTATGACACTCTCTAGATCCATCCAGGTCTCTACAAATGACACAATTTCTTTCCTTTTTTTTTTTTTTAAATAATTCTTTATTTTATTTATTTATTTCTGGCTGTGTTGGGTCTTCCTTTCTGTGCGAGGGCTTTCTCCAGTTGCGGCAAGTGGGGGCCACTCTTCATTGCGGTGTGTGGGCCTCTACACTATTGTGGCCTCTTTTGTTGCGGAGCAAAGGCTCCAGAGGCACAGGCTCAGTAGTTGTGGATCACAGGCCTAGCTGCTCCATGGCATGTGGGATCTTCCCAGACCAGGGCTAAACCCATGTCCCCTGCATTGGCAGGCAGATTCTCAACCACTGCGCCACCAGGGAAGCCCAATTTCTTTCCTTTTTATGGCTGAGTAATACTCCACTGTATATATGTACCACTTCTTCTTTACCCATTCAACTGTCGATGGGCATTTAGGTTGCTTCCATGACCCGGCTATTGTAAATAGTGCTGCAGTGAACATTGGGGTGCATGTGTCTCTTTCAATTACGGTTTTCTCTGGGTATATGCCCAGTAGTGGGATGGCTGCATCATATGGTAATTCTATTTTTAGTTTCTTAAGGAACCTCAATACTGTTCTCCATAGTGGCTGTATCAATTTACATTCCCACCAACAGTACAAGAGGGTTCCCTTTTCTCCACACCCTCTCCAGTATTTGTTGTTTGTAGATTTTCTGATGATGCCCATTCTAACTGGTGTGAGGTGATACCTCATTGTAGTTTTCATTTGCATTTCTCTAATTAACAGCGACGTTAAGCAGCTTTTCATGTGCTTCTTGGCCATCTGTATGTCTTCTACGGAGAAATGTCTATTTAGGTCTTCTGCCCATTTTTGGATTGGGCTGTTTGTTTTTTTAATATTGACCTGCATGAGCTGTTTCTATATTTTGAAGATTAATCATTTGTCCATTGATTCCTTTGCAAATATTTTCTCCCATTGTGAGGGTTGTCTTTTCGTCTTGTTAATGGTTTCCTTTGCTGTGCAAAACCTTTGAAGTTTCACTAGGTCCCATTTGTTTATTTTTGTTTTTATTTCCATTACTCTAGGAGGTGGATCAAAAAATATCTTGCTGTGATTTATGTCAAAGAGTGTTCTTCCTATGTTTTCCTCTAAGAGTTTTATAGTGTCCAGTCTTACATTTAGGTCTTTAATCCATTTTGAGTTTATTTTTGTGTATGGTGTTTGGGAGTGTTCTAATTTCATTCTTTTACATGTAGCTGTCCAGTTTTCCCAGTACCACTTACTGAAGAGACTGTCTTTTCTCCATTGCATATCCTTGCCTCCTTTGTCATAGATTAGTTGACCAGAGGTGGGTGGGTTTATCTCAGGGCTTTCTATCTTGTTCCATTGATCTATGTTTCTGTTTTTGTGCCAATACCATCTTGTCTTGATTATTGTAGCTTTGTAGTATAGTCTGAAGTCAGGGAGTCTCATTCCTCCAGCTCCGTTTTTTTCCCTCAAGACTGCTTTGGCTATTCGAGGTCTTTTGTGCCTCCAAACAAATTTTAAGATTTTTTGTTCTAGTTCCATAAAAAATGCCATTGGTAATTTGATAGGGATTGCAATGAATCTGTAGATTGCTTTTGGGTAGTAGAGTCATTTTCACAATATAGTCATTTTCTTCCAATCCAAGAACATGGTATATCTCTCCATCTGTTGGTATCATCTTTAATTTCTTTCATCAGTGTCTTATAGTTTTCTGCATACAGGTCTTTGGTCTTCCTAGGTAGGTTTATTCCTAGGTATTTTATTCTTTTTGTTGCAATGGTAAATGGGAGTGTTTCCTTAATTTCTCTTTCACATTTTTCGTCATTAGTGTATAGGAATGCAAGAGATTTCTGTGCATTAATTTTGTATCCTGCAACTTTACCAAATTCATTGATTAGCTCTAGTAGTTTCCTGGTGGCATCTTTAGGATTCTCTATGTATAGTATCATGTCATCGGCAAACAGTGACAGTTTTACTTTTCCTTTTTCAATTAGTATTCCTTTTATTTCTTTTTCTTCTCTGATTGCCATGGCTAGGACTTCCAAAACTGTGCTGAATAACAGCGGTGAAAGTGGATATCCTTGTCTTGTTCCTGATCTTAGAGGAAATGCTTTCAGTTTTTCACCATTGAGAATGATGTTTGCTGTGGGTTTGTTGTATATGGCCTTTATTATGTTGAGGTAGGTTCCCTCTATGCCCACTTTCTGGAGAGTTTTTATCATAAATGGGTGTTGAATTTTATCAAAAGCTTTCTCTGCATCTATTGAGATGATCATATGGTTTTTCTTCTTCAATTTGTTAATATGGTTTACCACATAGACTGATTTACGTATATTGAAGAATCCTTGCATCCCTGGGATAAATCCCACTTGATCATGGTGTATGATCCTTTTAATGTGTTGTTGGATTCTGTTTGCTAGTATTTTGTTGAGGATTTTTGCATCTAAGTTCATCCGTGATATTGGTCTGTAATTTTCTTCTTTTTAGTATCTTTGTCTGGTTTTGGTATCAGGGTGATGGTGGCCTCAAAGAATGAGTTTGGGAGTGTTCCTTCCTCCACAATGTTTTGGAAGAGTTTGAGAAGGATGGGTGTTAGCTCTTCTCTAAATGTTTGATAGAATTCACCTGCAAAGCCATCTGGTCCTGGACTTTTGTTTGTTGGAAAATTTTTAATCACAGTTTCAATTTCATTACTTGTGATTGGTCTGTTCATATTTTGTATTTCTTCCTGGTTCAGTCTTGGAAGGTTATACCTTTCTAAGAATTTGTCCATTTCTTCCAGGTTGTCCATTTTATTAGCATAGAGTTGCTGGTAGTAGTCTCTTAGGATGCTTTGTATTTCTGCAGTGTCTGTTGTAACTTCTCCTTTTTCATTTCTAATTTTATTGATTTGAGTCCTCTCCCTCTTTTTCTTGATGAGTTTGGCTAATGGTTTATCAATATTGTTTATCTTCTCAAAGAACCAGCTTTAAGTTTTATTGATCTCTACTACTGTTTTGTTTCTATTTCATTTATTTCTGCTCTGATCTTTGACTTCTTTCCTTCTGCTAACTTTGGGTTTCGTTTGTTCTTCTTTCTCTACTTCCTTTAGGTGTAAGGTTAGATTGTTTACTTGAGATTTTTCTTGTTTCTTGAGGTAGGCTTTTATAGCTAAAAATTTCCCTCTTAGAACTGCTTTTGCTGTATCCCATAGGTTTTGCATCATCGTGTTTTCATTGTCATTTGTCTCTAGGTATTTTTTTATTTCCTCTTTGATTTCTTCAGTGATCTTTTGGTTATTTAGTAACGTATTGTTTAGCCTCCATGTGTTTGTATTTCTTACGTTTTTTTTCACTGTAATTCACTTCTAATCTCATAGCATGGTGGTCAGAAAAGATGTTTGATATGATTTCAATTTTCTTAAATTTACTGTGGCTTGATTTGTGACCCAAGACATGATCTATCCTGGAGAATGTTCTGTGTGCACTTGAGAAGAAAGTGTAATCTTTTGTTTCTGGATGGAATGTCCTATAAATATCAATTAAATCTATCTAGTCTATTGTGTCATTTAAAGCTTCTGTTTCCTTATTTATTTTCATTTTGGATGATCTGTCCATTGGTGTAAGTGAGGTGTTAAAGTCCCCCACTATTACTGTGTTACTGTCGATTTCCTCTTTTAGAGCTGTTAGCAGTTGCCTTATGTATTGAGGTGCTCCTATGCTGGTGCATACATATTTATAATTGTTGTATCTTCTTCTTAGATTGATCCCTTGATCATTATGTAGTGTCCTTCCTTATCTCTTGTAACATTCTTTATTTTAAAGTGTATTTTACCTGATATGAGTATTGCTACTCCAGCTTTCTTTTGATTTCCATTTGCATGGAATATCTTTTTCCATCCCCTCACTTTCAGTCTGTATGTGTCCCTAGGTCTGAAGTGGGTCTCTTGTAGACAGCATATATATGGGTCTTGTTTTTGTATCCATTCAGCAAGCCTGTGTCTTTTGGTTGGAGCATTTAATCCATTCACGTTTAAGGTAATTACCGATATGTATGTTCCTATGACCATTTTCTTAATTGTTTTCGGTTTGTTTTTGTAGGTCCTTTTCTTCTCTTGTGTTTCTCACTTAGAGAAGCTCCTTTAGCATTTGTTGTAGAGCTGGTTTGGTGGTGCTGAATTATCTGAGCTTTGCCTTGTCTGTAAAGCTTTTGATTTCTCCATCGATCTGAATGAGATCCTTGCCGGGTAGAGTAATCGTAATCTTGGTTGTAGGTTCTTCCCTTTCATCACTTTAAGTATATCATGCCACTCCATTCTGGCTTGTAGAGTTTCTGCTGAGAAATCAATTGTTAACCTTATGGGAGCTCCCTTGTATGTTATTTGTCACTTTTCCCTTGTTGCTTTCAATAATTTTTCTTTGTCTTTAACTTTTGCCAGTTTGATTACTATGTGTCTTGGCGTGTTTCTCCTTGGGTTTATCCTGTATGGGACTCGCTGCACTTCCTGGACTTGGGTGGCTATTTCCTTTCCCATGTTAGGGAAGTTTTCGACTATAATCTCTTCAAGTATTTTCTCGGGTCCTTTCTCTCTCTGTACTCCTTCTGGGACCCCTATAATGCGGATGTTGTTGCATTTAATGTTGTCCCAGAGGTCTCTTAGGCTGTCTTCATTTCTTTTCATTCTTTTTTCTTTATTCTGTTCCTCAGCAGTGAATTCTACCATTCTGTCTTCCAGGTCACTTATCCGTTCTTCTGCCTCAGTTATTCTGCTATTGATTCCTTCTAGTGTAGTTTTCATTTCAGTTATTTTATTGTTCATCTCTGTTTGTTTGTTCTTTAATTCTTCTAGGTCTATGTTAAACATTTCTTGCATCTTCTCGATCTTTGCCTCCATTCTTTTTCCGAGGTCCTGGATCATCTTCACTATCATTATTCTGAACTCTTTTTCTGGAAGGTTGCCTATCTCCACTTCATTTAGTTGTTTTCCTGGGGTTTTATCTTGTTCCTTCAGCTGGTACATAGCCCTCTGCGTTTTCATCTTGTCTCTCTTTCTCTGAATGTGGTTTTTGTTCCACAGGCTGCAGGATTGTAGCTCTTCTTGCTTCTGCTGTCTGCTCTCTGGTGGATGAGGCTATCTAAGAGGCTTGTGCAAGTTCCCTGATGGGAGAGACTGGTGGTGGGTAGACCTGACTCAAGATTGACTTTTTTATTCAGCATAATGCCCTTGAGATCCATCCCAGCTGATGTATCAGTAGTTCATTCCTTTTTATTGCTGAGTAATATTACATGTTATTGTAATAACATGTAACACCACAGTTTAACTGTTCACTTATTGTGAGACAGTTTGGTTGTTTCCAGTTTGGGGCTAATACAAATAAAGTTTTCCAATAGGTGTATAGTGATGCCTCACGTGATCTTATTTTGCATTTTGCTAATCATAGGTGATGTTGAACATCTTTTCATATGCTAATTTGCCATAGTTTATCTGGTGAAATGGCTTTTTGTATCTTTTGTTAATTTTCTGGTTGTATTGTTTGGGATTTTTAACGCTGGCTTTCAAGAATTCTTTATAGATTCTAGATGAGTCCTTTGTCATATATGTGGTTTGCAAATAAGTTCTCCTAGTCTGTAGCTTGTCTTTTCATTCTCTTAATGGGTTTTTCACAGACCAAAAGTTTTTAATCTTGATAAAGTCAACTTATCAATTTTTCCTTTTATGAATCATGCTTTCAGTGTCATGTCTAAAACCTCTATAAACCAAGGATTAGCTACGGAAGATTTTTTCCTCTGTTTACTTTGAGAAGTTACACAGTTTCACATTTCACATTTACATGTATGATCCATTTGGAGTTAATTTTTGTATAACGTATGAGGTATAAGTTAAGGTTCATTTTTTTGCCAATAGACATCCAACTGTTCCAGCACTATTTATTAAAAAGATGATTCTTCCTACAAGGTCTGCTTTTGTACCTTTGTTAAAAGTCAGCTGGCTGCATTTGTGGGGCTATTACTGCATTCTCTATTCTACTCCATTGATTTATGTGTCTCTCCCTACACCAATACTACACTGTCTTGATTACTATACAGCTATATGGTCTTGAAATCAAGTAAATTGTACCCACTTATTCTTTTTTCAAAGCTGGTTTAGCTATTATAGTTCCTATACTTTCCCATGTAAATTTTAAAGTAAGTTGGCCTATGTCTACAAAAAAAACTAGAATTTGACAGAAACTGTGTTAAAATTGTGTATTGATTTGGGGAGAATTTACATCATTTCCATCATTTCTATGTTGACTCTTCCAAGCCAAAAACAATGCACGTTTCTCCAATTATTTAGACCTTTGATTTTTTTCATCAGTTTTGTACTTTACAGCATAAAAGTCTTGTACATATTTTGTTATATTAACACCTAAGTAGTTCAAGATTTTTGGAGTGATTGTAAATGATACTGTATTTTTACTTCCAGTTTCTATGTGTTCACTGTTACTATATAGAAATATAACATTTTTGTAAGCTGATTTTATATCTTGCAACCTTGATGAATTCACTTATTAGTTCTAGTTTTTTGATAGATTCCATGTTTTTATATGTGTAGAACATCATGTCTCCTTCAAATAGGGTAAACTGTTTGCTTTCTTTCCAATTCATATGCCTTTTATTTCTTGATCTTGCCTAGTAGTACTGTCTAGAACTTCCAGTACTATGTTTAATAGATGTGCTAAGAATATGCCTTGTTCCCAACCTTAGGGTAAAGCATTCAGTCATTCATCACTAACTATGGTATTAGCTGTGAAATTTTTATAGATATTCTTAACCAAGTTGAGGAAGTTCCACTCTATTCCTAGTTTTTAGAGAGATTATTTTTTAAATCATGAATCGGTGTTGAATTTTTCAAATGCTTTTTCTGCATCAATTGGTACACTCATACAATTTTTCCTCTTGTTAAGGCGATGGATTACACTGATTGATTTTCAAACACTGAACCAACCTGGCATCCCTGAAATCAACCCCACTTGGTCATGGGACATAATTCCTTTTACATATTGCTGATTTCTATTTGCTAGTATTTTGTTGAGGATTTCTGTATCTGTGAATATTGGCCTATAATTTTCTTTTTTGTACTGTCTTTGATTTTGGTATTAGGACAATATTAGCCTCATAAAATGAACTGGGAACTGATCCACCTTCTTCCATTATCTGGAAAAGAATATAAAGAATCAGTGTCAATTCTTTAAAATTTTGGTAGAATTCTCCAGTGAAACCAGTTGAGCCCCAAGATTTCATTTTAGGAATTTTTTTTATTGTAAATTCAATTCCCTTAATAGTTATAGGGCTATTCAAATTTTCCATTTCATATTAGGTTATAGTCTACACTCTTCTACAAATTGGTGCATTTCATCTAAGTTAGTAAATTTTTTCCCAATAGCAAGCCAACCCAAGAATTCTACCTAGCAAGCATCAGATAAAGTTGGGAAGCTATCTCAATTACAAAATGCCAAGGCACTTCAAGTAATAGTTTTAGGTTTACACTATGTGGCATCTCTTATAACAGTGACTTATAAAGCATCCCACTGAAGCTGTTTTTCAAGGAGTGGCAATGTATTTGGGCAATCCAACCATACCATCCTCACTGCTTAACCTTGTAAACACCATACACACACCACATGCAGAATGACTCTCCAGCTACACACAAACCAGAAGAGTTAACTGGACATGAAGGGATCACATCTTGGTATTTTTACTCTGATGTTCAAGTCAGTGTTCCTCCTAGCCTTTTTTTTTTTTTAACTCTGTTTAAAACTCACAAGAAGTTGCAAAAATAACAGAGTCCCCTGTACTGTTCACCCAGCTTCTCCTGATGGTGACATCTTATATACCTATAGCACAATATCAAAACCAGGAAACTGACATTAGTACATTACTAGATTATGGATTCCTTTATCCTTTTTATAGATAAGCTATATAATAGTGAACTTTCTCAGAAACTCTCCCAGCACTTGGGCATCTATTAGCAATCAAACTACCAATCCAGACTTCTAATTCAACTGCAAACTACCTATATATAAACAATCCTTCTACACACAAACATATACATACTCTATATATTCATACCTCACACACAGAAACACAAAATTTTGCATCCACACATGCACAAACTTATATGAAAACAATAGCAATCCCATTCTTCTTATCTGAGTACTGTATTTCACTAATTTCTACTTTCCCTAGCTATTACTACATGAAGACTATGTGTAAATGAGTCTGAGGGCTAAAAGAAACCTTTAAAAGTTATCTAACATAAAAATCCATCCAATACTTGATTCCTTGTACAACATCCTCATCAATGATCCTCCAGCCTTTACTTGAGTACTTCTAATGACAAGAAACAAATAAGATATGAAGGAATCCAATCCACCTTTGGTCAATCCTAATTCTTGAAAGGTATCTCTAATCATTAGCCCAAAACTTAAAAATCTGTACTCACTTACTTCTAGTTGTATCCTTTGGGGTATATGAACAAAAAAGGCTTATCCCTCACTGTCTTTCTCCCAGGAAAGACAGATGCCCTATTTTTCCTAAGATGTCCTAGGTTTGCATCTATTGCTCTGGCATACTTAATAACCCCTTTTACCCTCAAGATCTGAACAGAACATTATATATTCACTCTATCCTGTATAGCCCTCAAAAATATGAAGACCACACGTTTTTATTAGGTTAACCTCATTTTTCAGCTCTTCTTTGTATGATACAATTTTGAGGGCCTTCACTAGCCTTATCATTCTTGCTTCTGAATGCACACCAGCTTATTGATATTCCAAGAGCTTAAGTTCCTTGTCCCATATATATACTAATGAAAGATTTTCTAATCCCAATTAAAGAACAGAAAGTCACTTACACCCCTTTGAATTCTAGACCAAGATACAGCATTGCAATTACTGTGCCTCTGGGTAAAGACATCTGAGTGTCTTGAACCATGATACTAGGTAGCAGTCTCACATTACACCAGTAGGTGTCACTCTATATATGATATATTTAAAGTTATCTAAGTCTCAATTTCATTCATTCAACAAATTTTTATTAATCATCCATTATGTGCCATGCTATGAGATTATACAGGTGAACAAGACACGATCTTATTTTCATGGAGCTTACAGGCTAGATATTAATGAACAAATCTGCTTTATTTACTTTATATATAAAAGTCTATAAAATTCTATTCCTAGGGAATTTTATTTTCCTGAGCTATTAGATAATAACACTCAAAATAACTCATGAAGAACATATTAATGAAACAGAATCAGAGCGGTACAGGTGAGATTAATGTATCCAGTGTATTTTCTACCTGTTTGAATTGATACAACACTTCTCTTCCAAACTTCAAGTTTCTAAAACCCAAATTTTAGGTATCCCTCATTACAGTGGGGAGGAATTTATCTTAAAAAACAATTCAAAACACAACATTGTAAAGCAATTATACTCCAATTTAAAAAAAATTCAAACTTTTAAAAAATCTACCTATTCATGTTTTTACAAAGGAGAGACTGGTATACAAATTTTTAAAGATTATTTGTAAAGCTTATTAATTCCCAAGTTCATATTTCCTTGTTTCTACTTAGAAAAGTTAAAATGTCCCCTTCTAAATACCAACATACTCCCCAGGTTAACAGAACAAAGACAGTAATGAATTATGCCTCAGCACAGAATTTAGGAATTCTTCTACTGTCAACATCCTTATTTGGATACATGTGAGACTCATAGCTATTATCAGGACTTAAAGGTGACTACTCATGATTAGAGCAGAGCAATGAAAGGTCATACTTTGTCAAAATAAACAGATCTAAGAGAAGGAGGAGACACTGTACATCAAAAAAGTATATTTTCCTGCACAGAAATCCAAGAACCTTTCATTAATCCAAGAACTATTTAATTGCCATTTTACTTCTCTGTATTCTCAAATAGAATGTTCTCTAAACTGGAAAGGCTAGGAAAAACATGGTTAAGGAAATATTTCAGGCTCAAAAGTCCTACTGCTTAGAATTCTTTAACTTCAAAATTCAGTCAAATAAATCTATTTGAGAAAAATGATGCTTATAAGAATTTAATAAGACCTGACAGCTTCACGTAATATCCAACCTACTGTTTATTTTGAAATACCTCAAACTCTTATTAGTTACTGTTCAAATTACCTGAAATATACTGCATATTGTTCAATTTTAGTATGGACTCACATTCATACTTTAGAACACAAGAAGTACTCAATGAACATGAAGTTATAAATAAACACTAAGGTGCTTCATAAAACATGGATAACATAAAAAAGATTAATTTGTAACTAATATTAAGATATTTTCTTTCACTTTGAAAGGTAAAGTGGTGGTTGACCAAATATATGTAAAACACGTTTACTGTATATGATTTTTTAATTACATTTGTAAACTGACAGGCTCAGTACTGTTAATGTCTGGCATATCTGAGATGTCACCAAATTTGGGGAAACTCAATGGCAGAGACCTCTGTTATCACAGTACTTTTATTCCAAATATAAAAATGTGTGTGTGCAAAAGGGGGTTTAGTGTATTGGAAAAAGCACAGCTTTTGGTGTCACAACGATTTACATTTGAATTTCAGTACCACCCTAAATAGCTATGTGATTTCTGGGCAAGTTACTTAAACTGTTCTAAGCATTGCTTTTACACCAACATGGGAATAAACAGGTTGGATAGGATTAATACATTGTTTATATTATATAAATGCCTAATACATGGTTTGATACATAGCAGGTACTCAAGAAATGGTACTTATTAGGAGAATGTCATTTTTTTTGACCATTAGATTGACTATACCAGTTAATGTTGAACAACTACTGACTCACTAGTTTTTATAACTATAACAGGTTTATAAAACCAAACCCCTTACTAGACTGAATGCCAACAAATAAGCACCTTCTCCTTTAACACAAGTATATTTTGCATGACCTTACATGAATTGCTTAGATAAAAGCTTTTTCTCTTCTCTTTTGTTATTTTAAAGTGCAGATGCATTTGAGTCATTTTCTCCTTTTGTTTCATATCCTTAAGATCCAAAGCTTCAAAGACATAATGTCAGCATGCATCGATTTATGACTGAACTCTTTAAGAGACACTGAAGAATTACCTTGTCAATCACCCCAAGGACTCTGAAGGCCTTCAGCTCCTCGGCAGGGCTCCTTAGGTTCCAAGGGGGCCTTGAACTTAGTGATCCTGGAGGCTAATGGAAGATATCAAAGATTATACATCAATCAGGGAGGTGCTTGAAGGAAGACTGCCTGCTGAAGCAAATGTCAGGCCAAAGGAACTAAATTTATCATAAATCAGAGAATGGAAAGATGAAAGGAGGAAGTTTCTATTTGTCTGGAATGTAAAATAAAAAAATAATCAAATCAAAAATGAAGAAAATAAAAATCAAGAAAATAGTCGCAAGTAAATAAGTCGTAACATTGAAAACAAAATTTTAAAAAGAAAAATTAATGAGCTGATGTAGTTTCTAGAGCAACAATGCAATTCAGAACTGTACAGCTGTAATGAAACTTTGTAACAAATGGCTAACTGAGCCAACAATCAATCACAGCCTTATATTTACCCCAGAAGGCTCAAGAGTAATTTAGAAGGAGGGGACTAAAACAAATGTGACAATAGAGGGAAGGAACATAAGTCATTTTCTCTCATCATAAAACTATAGCCCTTTAATGTTACTTTATAAATATATACTAGGTATGCTGAGAGGGACTGGCAAATTCAAGTTCAATCAGAATTGCCAATAATGGTGAAAAATTAAGAAACTCTGTCATATAACCAATAATTATTAGAACTGAGATTGTGTAAGCCTAGAAAAGAGATGATTTACAGAAGAAAGAAAATATTTTTTAATATTTGAACATCTGTGATGTGGAAAACTTAGTCTGTTCGCCACAAAAAAAAGTCCAAAAAAGATCAGTGAATAAGGAAGGGATATTTCAGTACCACATACAATAAAGAATAATCCTAATTTTCCACCCATTGGTCTTAGTTTTTCCCTATCAGTAAAAGTAAAACACTAGACTAGATAAACTTAAAGACATCTCCATTTGGCATTTACAACCAGAAAGCAATGCTTTATTAATCCTTATATTAAAATGGTGATGCTGCAAAGGATGATAGGACACACAAAGCCTTATTATACCCTCAAAGCAGACCTTTTTGTTGTAAAAAAAATCCGTTAGAATATATAGGAAACATTTATCATCCCCATGAGTAGACAATAAATATCCTGGTTAACCAAATGTCATGATTACCAGAGTTACTGAGTTACATTTTTGATATTTCAAGTCTTAGTGCAGCTCAGCATCACTAGACAAGAAGCTCCTTGAGAACAGGAAATATGCCTTATTCGTCTTTATATTCACAGTGCCTAGCATGTTGGTTGGAAGCAAAAAGAAAGAGCAGAAAAGAGAGAAAGGAGGAAGAGAGCAGGGTAACAAGGGAGGGAGGTTGCATAGACAAATTAGGTGTCTTTTACAAACGGGGAAAACTGTCACTTTGTGAAATTTCCTAAAAGCAGCAATCCTAATTGCTTTCAAAAATTTTTTTGTTTTTAGGTTTAGTAAGCAAATACTAACTTCAATATGCCTAAAGAGGTGGTATTTAATTTTTTTTTAAAAAGACAACTTTTTAAAGAGACAACTTGAGAACGCTGGTGACAGTGGCAACTGGACAGGATGATAATAATCTTTTTTTTAAGTACATTACTCTTTTTTTATGTTTTTTTTAATTTATTTTATTTTATTTATTTATTTTTGGCTGTGTTGGGTCTTTGTTGCTGCGTGCGGGCTTTCTCTAGTTGCGGCGAGCAGGGGCTACTCTTCATTGCGGTGTGCAAGCTTCTCATTGTGGTGGCTTCTCTTGTTGCAGAGCACAGGCTCCAGGCATGCGGGCTTCAGTACTTGTGGCATGCGGGCTCAGTAGTTGTGGCATGCGGGCTCTAGAGCTCAGGCTCAGTAGTTGTGGTGCACGGGCTTAGCTGCGCTGCAGCATGTGGAATCTTCCTGGACAAGGACTTGAACCCGTGTCATCTGCATTGGCAGGTGGATTCTTAACCACTATGCCACGAGGGAAGCCCAATAATATCTTTTTAAATCTATTTAATTTCTACTTCTAGGATATGTTTCCAAAAAATTCCTTTTTAATCTCACTTTATTAGGTGCTGAGCTAGATGACATAAAACACAGATACATCTCTGCCTCCCTAAAATCCAAGGGGAATTTTTAAGGATAGAAAAACATTTAGCAGAGTATTTTAGTAGACATATAACAGAAATAGTCTCTTCTCTCTTAATAGATTATTTTATCTTCATACCTCACCCTGGCCTGAGTGTAGTACTTACAAGAAGTTATTATTATAATCCCCATTTTACAGATAAATAAAAGGAAGTTCAGAATGGTTGGGTGTTTACCGTCAGAAAGAGCAGTGAAAGATCCTAGGCTAGACCCTAACTCCTTACTCTATTGCTTGCAGTCCTTCTGCTACACAACACATTCTGATAATTAAGAATTCATCTCCCCCTACTCTATTACCAAGTAAGAACAAGAAATGCTTGTGATTTTGGTGAAAGGAATGGTTAGGAGAAGTTATAGGAGGAAAAAGAATACTTTAAGTGATAACTTATCCATTACATTCATCTTTGAAAATATGGCCAAGCACGTCCAACATCCCTATCTCCTACTTATCCCTCTTATTCAGTAATGTCATTGGATCTTTCAGTTTCCAAAGAAACTTATCAGTTCACTTTAGCAATCTAAACAGCAAAGACAGCAAACCACAAAATCTCTACTGTGCCTTTCAATAAATTACTGTGTGCCCACTATGTGCATGATAACTGAAAGGGATATAAATCATCAAAAGACACCATCCCAGGACTTCCCTGGTGGTCCAGCAGTTAAGACTCTGCACTCCCAATGCAGGGGGCTCAGGTTCAATCTCTGGCCAGGGAACTAGATCCCGCATGCTGCAACTAAGAGCCCACATGCCGCAACTAAGAGCCCGCATGTCGCAACTAAAGATCCCGTACGCCGCAACTAAAGATCCCATATGCTGCAACTAAGACATGGCACAGCCAAATAAATAAATATTAAAAAAAAAAGACATGGTCCCTAGCTTCAAGAAGTTTACAACTTACCTGAGGAGATAAGCCAAATACATGAAAAGTTAAGTAACAATAAGACATTTTTTAAAAACATAAGACAATAGAGATAAGTCACTAGTTTATCACATGTATGATAACCTGTGGTCTCAGAAAGAAGTGGAATCAAAGGGGATTTTAAATGTTATGTAGGAATTAGGTTAGGAATGGATATTATACATAGGATTGGGGAAAAAAGAACTCTCTTGGTGGGGAAAAAAATGTTCAAATTGTAGAACAAAGGAAAATAAAATTGCACTTTTAAGGTTGGTCAGTTTTATTGACTTTAACAGGCCTTGAATGCCAGGGGAAAAAGTCTGGACTATGTTTTCCAGACTCTAGAAAACAAGTTTTTGTATGAGAAGCAACTCAACGAAAACAGTGATTTAGTAAGGTTACTTTTGCAAAGACAGGAATGGTGAAATTGTAATGGGGAAAGACCAAAGGCAAAGTGATCATTCAAGTTCTCTTTCTACTTTAACCATCTATAAAAGTTTAAGATCAGAGAAATGAACAAAGAAAGATCATGAAATAAAACCATCAATAAAAAAATCCTGTATTTCTGATATGCAGTGCTTAAATTGGGTAGAATCCCTATAGATCTATTCCTTTTTTAGATGGCAAAAGGAAACATAAATCCACAGAATTTTAAGAAAAGAAAGAGACTGAGATCAAGTCCAAAATTTTTTTTTTTCAGATGAGAAAACTGAAAAGCAGCAAGGTTAAGCAATTTGTCTAAGATGACAAAACTAGGTAATAGATAAGAGGGGATTAAATCTTATTTATAAAATAATATAACATTGTTTAGGAAAACTTCAGCCAATGCTATTGGGGCAGGGTGGGGTGGAAATATTTCTAGGCAACATGGCTGATTTCCTTAAAGAAAAAAGTAAAAATTTCACTTATTTATATTAGCTACTATATCAGAAGATGCCTAGAGAAGCAAGGAGTTCAAAACTTAAATACAGAGGGTGAGGAGAAGGGAAAGGCAAGAATATATGATAATCCAACAACCTTCAAAACCAAAGATGGCAAGTATATATCACTCAACTGCTCAAGCCAATGGCAGACTCTATTAGCCCCACACTCTGTCTTACAATACAGCCACCACCAGTGGCTAGAGTTAGCACAGTAGTAAAACCTATTTACTATTCCTGTTCAACATTGTCTAAATGGTTAAGTTAACCTTACCTTTGTTTTCATTTTTGGGGTTTTTGAAAGCTGTTGTTTATCCTGCCCAGAGTCTCTTTCACTCGGTTTTATTCCCTTTTCTCAATGAGATCTATCTCAATTCTTACCAATCTGTTAGTGAGGTACTTTTCAAACTATAACATGCATGCACATCATCTGAGGACCTTGTAAAAATGGAGATTTGGATTCAGTAGTCTTTGGTGGAGCCTAAGATTCTGCATTTCCAAGAAGATACCAGGTGATGCTGTGCTGCTGGTCCACCAACCACATGTGGAGTAAGGTTAGCTACTCATCCTTAAATAACCTGAGAGTAAGTCAGCATTATTTGGGAGGGAACTAGCAATCAAGGACAAAAGGAAAGCTCTACGAAGAACATATCAAGAATTCCGCTCTGAACCACGATAGCCAACTACACTAGTTTCTGAACTTGGCTTCATCTGTAGATTTTTGGCTTTGCCGAGACTTTCACTGGCAACCTATTAACCCTCAATACTCAGTTTCCTAAAAAAAGTCTCTCTTACATCACATTTCAAGCACAACTCTTAACTGCAGTCCTATTACTGATTTGGAATGCCCCTGATTTCTATCTTTGCTTTGCCCATGTTTCACTAAGGGTGACACAACACTCATTTTAAAATATTTGCTAAAGAAGAATTGAGAAATACCAATAATACCAGTAAACAAAATGCACAACAGAGAAATATTTTCAATATTACAGCAACTATACTCAAAATCCACAAAATATTCAGGAAAGCCATACATTCTACAGTTGTCCCTCAGTATACACAGGGGATTGGTTCCAGGATCCCCACGAATACCAAAATCCTCAGATGCTCAAGTCCCTTACTTAAAATGGTGCAGTATTTACATATAACCTACACACATCCTCCCATATACTTTAAATCATCTCTAAACTACTTATAATACCTAATGCAATGTAAATGCTATGTCAATAGTTGACAACAGGTGCCAAATTCAAGTTTTGTTTCTTAGAACTTTCTAGAATTTTTTCTCCCCAAATATTTTCGATCTGCAGTTGGTTTAATCCACAAATGTGGAACCCGTGGGTACAGAGGGCCAATTGTATTTTCATTCGTACCTTGTAATTGCAAACAAAAAAAAGTATTCGTGCTTTAAAAACTACACAATCCTTTATGTCCTAAGTTTAGACCATTTACTGTCTTTTTCTAAATTTCACTGATCTTAAGTTTTAAATTCCTAGAGCTAAAAATAGCAAATAAGCTATTTCAAGTCTTTTCCAGAGAAACCCCCTCTAATACCAATTCTTAAATCATTCAAAGTCACCAACAATTTAAAAAAAAAGAACTCCATCTCCTTTAGTTAAAACTGCACCTTTAGTTCAAATAAAGCTCATTTCCTTTTTTTCTCAGACTTGCTCCTTAAGTTTCCTCAGAGCCTTTTAGTAATGAAGTAATGAAGAAAAGAAAGAGTAGGAGAGTGCTTTTGCTCCTTTCTTTCCTTTTTTGAAAAGGATATTATCACCAACGACGGGGAAATTCGGAACTTTTTTATTTACCACGTAAGAGTCTCAAATAAACTCAATAAAGCAAAAGCTTGAACTACCACAGAAAACTCAGGTAAAGTGAGTCATGACCTAGACTGCACCAAAGGGAAAAAGAGTAATCAACAAAAAATTTCAAACCCACAAAGGATTCCTTTATTTTCTTATTCAACCAGATGAGAAAGAAATATTTGCACATGTATTCAAGAAAGGAATAATATCTGCTCTGCACAGAATTTAAGACTTGCTAAAAATCATTTATATCATTCTCTCATTGTGTTGGTTGAAACTATTGCCCAAAGATGGCTAAAGAAGAGAAATAATAAATTCACCAAGCTCATCCAGAACCTCTAGAAGACATTTAAGTTAAATTACAGATAAAAAATAATCAAGCATATCTCTGACCTAAATAAGGGCCAGATTTAAGAGTAAAATACAAAAGTGAAAATAAAAAGAAAATCCTTACCCTAAAAGAAAAACATCTTGCTCTATCAGGAAAAACTCTTCTCTAACCTCCTTGCCTAAGAACTGAAAAAAAATCCTAGCATATCAAATCTGATTCACTAGGTACCCCTTTTTAACCCTTCCTGATACAAGTTTCCATTATTCTACATGGCTCTCACAATCCTCTCTAACTTTTGTTTCCTCAATTACGTACATATTTTGGGTCCTCAATTATGCTTTAGGGTTTGCAAGAGCAGAGACTGTGTCATATCTTTAATATAACTCCAAAGTATATCTAGTTTGATACTGTATACACGCAGAGTCATAACAGAGGCTTAATGAATTTATATAAATCTAATACAATCAGCTTTCCTATACTAGATCTCTTTTTGTTTTATTTTCATTTGAAGCTATGCTTGAAGGAAAATTCTGACTGATATACTTCATGGTTCCTTTCTCCAAGTCAAAAGCTATACAGCAGGCTTTATATATTTATTTGCCTAATAAATTATTGCTCCATAAAATGACTGTGGGGAACTGTAACAGGGGATACATAAATGGAGAGTTTGAATGAGTAAGTATAAGTAGAACATTCAAAGTTAACATTAATAGAAAGAACAGAATACTGCTGATTTTGACTCCCTAAAACTTTTAGAATATGGTTATCCCTTGAATAATACGGGGTTGGGGTGCCAAACCTCCCCACAGTTGAAAATCCTAATATAACTTATAGTAGCCCTCTGTATCCACAATTCCTCCTGTATCCATGGATTCAACCAACTTCAGACTGTGTAGTACTGCAGTATTTACTGCTGAAAGAAATCCACGTGTAAGTGAACCCGCACTGTTCAAACCCATGTTGTTCAAGGATCAACTGTATTTATATACAAGATGGATTTAGTAAAAGTTCATAGAGGCGCATCCTATTTACTACATTTATGAGTATCCCCCAAAATGGATGGAGAATATACGCATCAGGATAGCACACAGGGTAGGTTGCCAACTCCACAGAAAATAAGAATCAGATTCAAAGTAATGTTTAGATAAATATTCCATTTAAAAATGATAAAATTCAGGGACTTCCCTGGTGGCGCAGTAGTTAAGAATCCGCCTGCCAATGCAGGGGACATGGGTTCGATATCTGATCCGGGAAGATCCCACATGCCACAGAGCAACTAAGCCCGTGCGCCACAACTACTGAGCCCGCGTGCCACAACTACTGAAGCCTGCGCACCTAGAGCCCGTGCTCCACAACAAGAGAAGACACCGCGAAGAGAAGCCCACGCACCACAACGAAAAGTAACGCGCGCTCACCGCAGCTAGAGAAAGCCCATGTGCAGCAACAAAGACCCAACACAGACAAAAATAAATAAATAATAAATAAATAAATTTATTTTTAAAAAAGATAAAACTCAATCCTGCCATTTGCAAAGTGACTGGACCTAGAGGGTATTAGGTATTAGGCTAAGTGTCAGGGAAAAACAAATATTGTATGATTCCACTTACATGTGGAATCTAAAAGACAAAACAAATGAATAAACATAACAAAACAGAAACAGACTCATAAATACAGAGAACAGACTGGTGGTTGCCAGAGCAGGGAGAGGGTGTGAGTGAAACAGGTGTGGGAGATTAAGAGGTACAAACTTCCAGTTACAAAGTAAATAAGTCAGCATAAGGAATATAGTCAATAGTATTGTAATAACTTTATATGGTAACACATGATAACTAGACTTACCATGGTGACCATTTTGTAATGTATAAAAATATTGAATCACTATGTTGTGCACCTGAAACTAATATAAGTCAATTATACTTCAATAAAAATAGTTTTTAATTTTAAAAATTAAAAATAAAATTCAATAGTGAAACATTAAAGGAAATAATATAATTGAAACAATGATGAAAGAAAACAGGAAAAGATCAGCAAACAGAATACAGAGAGTCACAGTAATTAACAATCTGAAAATGAGTCAGCAGCTGTCTTACTTAAATACATTCATTATGTTAGAACAAGTAACGAAAGTATATTACTTCAAAGTTGGAATATACGTTTTTGTTCTAAAAAGATTGGCCAAATGCTTAACAACAAAAATTCTTATACTAAAAGTACAGTTCTGATAACTGTATGTTTTAAAAGGGCACACAGAAAATGAAAAGGCCTCAGAAAAGCAGCAAAAAAAGTTTTAGTTGTCCAATGAACCAAGATTAAATAATGGGCTATTTTCAAACTAGAAAATTGAGACATTTTATAATTTTCAGAAAGTATAAAAAGCATATAAAAATGTGGGAAAAGGTATATAAAGCAATATATGAGGGGAGATGAAAAATAGGGCTAATGCTTATTAAGCTAGTCTAAAAAGCTTGGCTTATAGGCTGGCCTTTTTATGAGGTAGGCACTTGAATGTTCACATGTGTATGTACGTGTGCATCCACATATGAGTGATTTTTTTTTAACTCATTTAATCCTAACTACAACCTAGCAAGGAATTACTATTATCCTCATCATTCAGATGTAGAAACTGAAGCTAAGAGGTGGAGTTAAGTACCTTGTCCAATCTTCCATGGCTTCAAGGGACAGAGTTGAGATGTGAACAAGCCTGCCTGCCTCTTAGATCAATTAAGAAAATAAACACTTTCTCCCACCTCTAGAAGGTATAAGTCTTAAATTGCATCAGAAAAAAAAACTTAGTTTCATATAAAGTAAAAAAGAAAAAAACAGAAAAATTTCTTCCAGAAATTTGCCAAATCCAGATGGACATAACATAAAAACAGTAATGATAAACCAAAATGTTTCTAATGTTTTAAACATTCACCTGCTTTCCAGACAAGACTAGGGGTAGCCCCAAATAACCTAAATATCCCTGTTAGAATTATACCTTTATAATTCTAGGTAATCTATAGCTGCTACTTGTAGGACTTATGCTTAAATAATCAGTTTTAGCATGAATCAATAAACGGTGCAGGAATAGTATAAGAATCATAACTTAACTTTAAAATTTTCAAATAAAATTCAGTATAAATTACTGTCATTCTACACATGGTGATATTAGGGATGGAGTAAAGAATAAAGGGCCGAGAAAGAGAAGGAGAAAGTGAGTCCCATTTTATTCCACTTTTGATGGTTTGCTTTAATGCTTTTCTTCTCACCAACACCTTGTAAGAAAATCACTGATAAAATTCCAAAGACCAAAATGCTCAAACATTCTAGTTAGAAATAAAACTGAGAGACAAAACAGCAAAAATGGCTAAAGAAAATATAAAATGAAACATAAGACATACCTGAGATACATCATCAAGTTGAGGTTTCACATAAAGGCTAGAGAGACTCTCTGCTCGCATGAGATATTCTGCGGTTCTTCTCTTCACAGCTTCTCGACGAGTAGGGCTTGACTCTCCTAAAAGGAAAAAACAGAAATCAGGACATGTGAAAAATAAATAAACTTTCTTTAATCCAAACTGAAGATTAACTTCCTTTTACCCAATTTACCACTTGTTCACATTTCTAACTGAAAAGAAGGGAGAGATCAAAATTGGAACAGACATCAAAGTTATTCATATCAGCAAGGTCTAAAGTTATTCATATCAGCAAGGTCTCTAGATGAATTTCATTTATCTAAATTCTGAAACGCCCCTGTTTAAATATGTATAGAGAACTTGATGTATTTTATAAGAGGAGCCGATATATAAAGAATGTAATGTAAAAAGCTCTGTGGACAAGAGACCAGCCTAGCCCAAACAGTATACGATTGTCCAACTCAACAAATAGGACTAAGTGCAAGAGACATTTAATAAAAGCTGTGACATGGATGTGATATGCTATAAAAGTACCACCAAACTGGAGAATAAAATTATTTAGGGTAACTCTAAATTCACTCTGATTTTTGCAAGCATCAGGGTTTATTCATTAATAACAAATTGTCACCCACCTTACAACTGAAAACAATAATGTGATTTAAATCCTTGTAATATATTATGTGAAAGTGAACAAGGATCATTTACCCTGTCTGGCTCTCAGTTTCCCTAAGGAAAGGGTATTCAAAGTGGCCTCTAAGAAAAGATCTCAAAAAGGAGGTGTTATACTCCTGGATCTCTCCTCTCCAGAGTGGGATGGTCCTATGCTTTTACCCATTTTATATATATACTCGACTATAATATAACATTTCATTTGAAGAAAGGATTCCATGGCTGAAAGTCAAAAAGTCTGAAACCACTGTACTATATGATGTCTAAGGTTCCTAGCATAAATAATATTCAATACTATTCATGACTCATTTTTATCAAAGCACTTAATACACAGTACTGTTTTTATAATTCACCCTATGCATCTTCTGAATGAAGTTAACCAAAATGTAAGTATCACACAGTGGACAGTACCCTGGATTATATTCCAGAAACCCTGGTTATCTGAATTCTGGCTCTGTCTCTCGTTAGTCATGTGTCCGATGATAAGTCATCTCAACTCTGTGAACCTCTTCCTCATTCTCTAAAATGGAAATATATACCTCAAATGACTGTAGAGATTAAAGGAGACAACATATATAAAAGGTACTACAACAGAGCCAGTGCTATAGGAAGCAATAAGTTGTAAAGGTTTTCAATCTTGGTTTTTCTCTCAAAACCAAATCCTACACAATAATGTCACCTGGTTTCCTGAATTAGAAGTGAACTGAATTACAATAAAGCAGATATTTTTCCCCAAGAGAAAAATATTTTTCTACAGGCGGGAAAACCTCTTCTTATTTCTGCCTGGAACAACATCTTCTATTTCTTCTGGGAAATGCCCCTTTCTCCTCCCCTTCAAACTCCTCCACCTCTTCCCCCAACCACTACTAACCCTTAACAACATGGTTTGAATGAAAGCTGCTACCTTATTTCACATCTCAGCCCCTCTAGTCACTACTTGTCAGCCAAGGGTGAGCCTCCCTGTCACAGCAGGGCCAACCATAGAACCCCATCCTCTTGGCCACAGTTGGAGAAGGGAGAAATTGGCCCAACACAAACTGGACCAATCAGTCTTTCTGTGTTATTGACGCTGGAAATAAGAGAGTGGGAAGTGCCAGCAGCCATAGTTTCTGCCAAAGCAAAAAAAGAGACACAAATACGAGAGACCAAAAAAGAAAACCTAATGTGACTGGGGTCCCTGATTTCAGTTGAACCTACAATCCTGCCATTTGTTCCCTAAGGTAGTGGATTTTGTCACATGTAAACCAAAGAACGCTGAGTGAATACAGACCTCTAAGAAAAAGTACAGGGACTTCCCTGGTGGTCCAATGGCTAAGACTCTGCACTCCCAATGCAGGGGGCCCAGGTTCGATCCCTGGTCAGGGAACTAGATCCCACATGCCGCAACTAAGAGTTCTCATGCCTCAACTAAAGATCCCGCATACCACAACGAAGATCCTGCGTGCCACAACTAAGACCCAGTGCAGCCTAATAAATAAATAAATATTTTTTAAAAAGAAAAGAAAAATTGCAACAAAGTTGGGATTGCAATTTTGCTTATATACCTTTCCTTTCACAGCTTTTATCTTACAACTCCATCTCTTCTCTCCTTTATGAGCAGTAATTCACAAATATAACTGGTCTTGGTGAGGGATGGGGATCTCTACTGCCTTTTAACTGTGGGAACAATCTATATTTATTAACTCTCCAACTCCTCAAACCTCAAATAAAATGTCAATATTGCTTCCTGCCTCTGTCCTTAAAATTTACTTAATTTCTAAACCCAAGGTTTTTATTTTTACTCGGTTGAAAAATGGATATAATCTGTGAAAATCACCTAACTATAACATATTTTGAAGATAGAATGTGCCACATAAATAAGAAACATTCACTACTTCAACACACTGCTCATTCTTAGTTTTGAGCTTATTGCTCATAGACTCCAACTGCTACTCCCATTATCATTAGCTCTTCTCATTGCAGGTTATACCTTTCAAGCCCTAATTTAAATCCCCATTTAGAATTTTTGGTTCTTCTTAGGCTCAACTCTAACAGAAACTATGGCAATTTAGGGTTTTTTTCTATTTAATTCAGTGTCATTAAGCTTTAATAAAACTTCAAATTTTTCTTTTTCAAAAAAATCAACTTGAGGGCTTCCCTGGTGGCGCAGTGGTTGAGAGTCCGCCTGCTGATGCAGGGGACACGGGTTCGTGCCCCGGTCCGGGAAGATCCCACATGCCGCGGAGCGGCTGGGCCCGTGAGCCATGGCCACTGAGCCTGCGTGTCCGGAGCCTGTGCTCCGCAACGGGAGGGGCCGCAACAGTGAGAGGCCCGCGTTACCGCAAAACAAAAACAAAAACAAACAAAAAAAATATTTTGTAATCAAATTTCTGCTTTTTAAACTTTTGGTATTTCTGTTGCTTTCGAGGCAGTCACCATAGTAACAGAGAAACAAGAACCGGAAGCCAGCAGTTGAAATGGACTCCTGCTGATGATAGTGGTTCCGCTTCCATGGAAACAACAACGAAGTGATGGAAATACTGGAAGGCTTTTTAAATGTAACCTTAAATATACATACTATGCCTCCTTCCTTATCAGCCCCTTAAAAGTAGGTCACAAGCACTGCTGATCAATAGCGGCAGCCAAGGATGAAAACCACCTCTTGCAGATTTCTGCTGCAGGATACTTACTGAGGTTTTTGAGTACCAGAAAGAAAAGATTCATCTATCGATTTCCAGAATAATTCCAAGTAATCAACTTATTCATAAATATGACTTTAAACAGATTTTACTTGATCAAAATTTTTGACTCTAACCGTCTTAATTTCTTAATCTTCATTTTAAGACACACACGCAGCATATAATGATTATTTTTCAAGGAAACTAGGTTACCTGGAATTCAACTTTTAATCCCATATTAGGTCATGTGGCTATTATTTCTTCAGTAATATATCTAGGGAGACACTTAATAAATGCTTTTAAAAATGGATACGTATTTAACATTCTACCTAGGGACTTCCCTGGTGGTCCAGTGGTTAAGACTTCACCTTCCAATGCAGGGGGTGTAGGTTCAATCCCTGGTCGGGAAGCTAAGATCCCACATGCCTCGGGGCCAAAAGCCAAAACATAAAACAGAAGCAATATCGTAACAAACTCAATAAAGACTTTAAAAATGGTCCACATCAAAAAATCTTTTAAAAAAATAAAAATTCTACCTAAAGATAAACCAATACCTTCAATAAGTTCTCTACATTTCTGTTAATCATTCAGACAGAACAAGAATTTCCACTGTGCTTTGGCATTCAAAAGAGAAAAACTGCTTCCATTATTTATTTACTAACCTTTATGTCAAAAAGTTCTGGTGTACCATAAAAGATGTCTTATCTTTATATATCGTGTCAACCCATATTTCTTTACCCCAGATCAAGAGAAAGAATAGAATTAGGGTGATTATAAAGTGTGATTCATGAAAGAAGAGAGTGTAGCTGAATAGAAATGAGCAATTTCAAAGCTGTCATTGAAAATTTTTGAAAACTGCTATCCAGCAGTCCAGAGCACCAACCCTGACTCAATTTACTAAGAGAAGTTATTATAGAAGGCACAATCTATAGATAATAGAATTGTGAAATTCTAATTTACCCAAGAGACCATCACCATTTGGTACTCCTTCACTATATCTAATTCATTTAATATATTACCTTCCTTTTATAACTAAGGAAATTGAGGCTCAGGGATGTGAAATGCCTTTCTCAGTCACAAAGTTAAATAAGAGCCTAAACCTAAACCAGATCTTATGCTACCACACTTCAGGTAACTGAATTTGAATTCGATTATTCTACTGTTACTGAGTAGAGCAAGAAAAATACAGAGCACAGGACAAGTACAAGCGAGTATGGGAACAAAAATGAAGAGAAAATAAAGGTAAGGAGTTGAGGCAGGAGCCTATCAGACAAGATAGAGTAGAATCAGAGAGAAGGAAAGACTGAAGAAGATAGACAGGCACACGAGAAAATCAGAGCTATGAAGAGGTACAAATTTCACACTATATAAAAGAGAATGGGCCTCTCTGAGAAAAAGTGGGCTCTCAAACATCCTTGTAACCCAAGGATTTCCTTGGAAAACAAAGGTCCTTATTCATTTACCAATTTAAAAAAAAAAAAAAGGGCATTTTTACTCACAGAAATAATGAAAATCAGTTTCACGAACTAGAATAAAAAGTTAATTCTTCCAATTCTGTTATTCTACCCTTAGTCACTAAAAAGAATATAGCTACTGCCTCATCATTGATTCAACAAAAGAAAAGCAATGTTAAAGGAAGAACTGGCCACGTCAGACTTCTTGAAAGCCAGTATGTCTACATTTGTACTTTATGGGAAATTTTAAGGGATTTTCAAGAGTATTTTGACCATACTTGATTGTCTCCACATGCACAGAATTTAATCCCCATATAAGACTCTACTTAGTCACATCTTATATTCCTATCTCTACTCCACACTCTCCAGTAGGCCCTACTGGAGGCTCTATCACTTTACTCTTGGTCAAGCATGCTTGGTTTTCATTCAGATTTATCACATTAGGAAGAACATCCAAATCAACCTGGGTTTGCTGGGATAAGTTTTTGTTTGTTGGTGCTTCTTTTTTTTTTTTTTAAACAACTTCAGTCACATAAAAGAATATATGCCTGTTTGAGATGGCCTTGGTGGTTAGAGTTTTTTTTTAAGTGCTGATTTATTATATTCAATGGGTTTTTTGTTCTTTTCAGGTAAAGCCTACCATTTCTGACTTATGCTAAGTGTTCTGACAACAAAAGGCAACCTTGAGAAAAACTGTAATTTACGGTTCTACACATCACCCACAAATCTAGAGCCATCAGCCTTTCCGTGAATAACAAACCTGGTCAGTCAGGGAATCTGCTTCCCATTTGCATTTAACCAACCCCCATTAATGTTTTTTCTAAACTAAGTGTCATGTGAAACCTAGAAGTTCAAAGAGTCACCAGAGAATAGTAAAAGCAATAGTCACGATAACAGTTGTGCCCAGGCATTGCCTCAACTATAATTGCTTTCAATGTTGTTTACGCAGTTTTTCTGCCATTAAAAAAAGAAACAGGGCTTCCCTGGTGGTGCAGTGGTTGAGAGTCCGCCTGCCGATGCAGGGGACACGGGTTCGTGCCCCGGTCCGGCAAGATTACACATGCCGCGGAGCAGCTGGGCCCGTGAGCCATGGCCGCTGAGCCTGCGCGTCCGGAGCCTGTGCTCCGCAACGGGAGAGGCCACAACAGTGAAAGGCCCGCGTACCGCAAAAAAAAAGGAACAAACAGCCCAAAATGGAGCCACTAAGCCCATGTCACCAAACTTTAGAATACCTAACTTAATCGCAGTTTCAACCTTCCCCAGGACTGGAATCTTAACCAGTCAGTCTGGAACTTCCTCGTCAGCACCAGGGAGGTAACCAGCCAATAAACGTTTTTGTCTCCCAAAGGAAGGTGTATTGCTCAAAATAATCTTTTTTTGTTTATGACTTCCTTGTCCCATCCCCTCTTTGGCTTTAAAGACCTTTCCTTTTCTGGAGCTCTGTGGAGCTCCTTTCTACTTGCTAGATGGGATGCTGCCCGGTTCAGGAATCAATAAAGTCAATTAGATCTTCAAATTTACTCAGCTGGATTTTGTCTTTTAACAGATATGGTGTCAGTGTCAGGGTCCAAAGTGAACAAACTTCTGATGGCATTCGAGGACAAGAAAGACAGGTGTGGTATCTGTGAACCCCTTTTTGCGTTCACTGTCTTTCTTTCAGCGGTAAGTTTCTCTCAATTCTGAGCTCCTTTCTCTTTGCATCAAGCTTCAGATATAACTGGCTTTCCTTTACAGAGCAAGACAGCTTGAGCTGGTGGACAGTTCTGCCTGGAACCCAGGTCCCTAGCTTTATCATGGACTGCAATTCCCAGGTTTTTGAGTGGAACCCCCAACCCTTAATTCTGTCCCAGGATCCACTTAGGTACTGTTAGCGGCAATATGCAGTTCCCTATTTATGTGGGGCCCCCAGTCCACAGCCCACATTTGTTGAGATCTGCTGGTTCAATGCTTTCCCCAGTCCAAGGTCCCACATCCCACATTGGGGAACTGGTATGGTACACACAGGGCCTTTTCTTGGTTAGGACTCAGTATATACTAAGGTACACATTTTTTTACCTTACTTTATGTAGATAAAGGCTAAATGCTAATAGGAATCTCAGAAGTCAAAACAGCCTCAAAATTGATGCATAAGGGTTGAGCATTTAAGATCTGTTAGAATACCCACCACCTAACTCAAAGACTCCCAAGTTAGGATAAGTTGGTCACAGAATGGGTTACTGACACTCAGTCACTTGCCAACCTTAAGAAAATTTCCACGCATAGAGGTACACTGTAAAACACCACATAATCCCCAAGCCTATGACACACCCCTCTTAGGTATTAATTTGGCTCCAAGAGACCCAAAGGCCTAGCTAAAAAAATAAAAACAATAATGGGATCCTTAAAATCCAAAGAGTTAAGCACACCCTTCTGGCATACCTGCTTATTTTATGTCTAACAACTACAATCCTGCAAACTGTAGATATCTACAAAAATGGCAAAATATTACTAAAAACAACCCAGAATTACAGTGGCCATTATGGGGAACATTCCAATTAGACAAGATCATTCACTTAAGAAGTGCACTTAAAAGTAAGAGTTCCCCAGTTAAACAAACAGAATAGGATACATATTTTAACTGGTATGCAGTAGCTTCCAAAGGCTTCAAAATGCCAAAAGAACTTTATTGAAAGTTTCATTACAAAAAGCTAACAAAAAATTAAAGACACAAGAGGTACCTAAAACAAAGGAGTATAAGGCAGACACAGGACTTCCCTGGTGGTGCAGTGATTAAGAATCTGCCTGCCAATGCAGGGGACAAGGGTTCGAGCCCTGGTCCGGGAAGATCCCACATGCCATGGAGCAACTAAACCAGTGTGCCACAACTACTGAGCCTGCACTCTAAAGCCTGCGAGCCACAACTACTGAGCCTGCGCACCACAACTACTGAAGCTCACGCGCCTAGAGCCCCTGCTCCGCAACAAGAGAAGCCACCACAATGAGAAGCCCGCGCACCGCAATGAAGAGTAGCCCCTGCTCACTGCAACTAGAGAAAGCCCGTGTGCAGCAACGAAGACCCAACACGGCCAAAAATAAATAAATAATAAATAAATAAATGTATTAAAAAAAAAAAAGACAGACACAACTCCTACTGCCCCCTCTGTCTTCCTTTATCAAGTACTCATTCTAGTAATCTTCTGTTTGAATTGTCTTTCCACTCTGAAGAGACTACAAGGCCATAAACAAAAGTCCATCAAGTTAATGGCCATACAGGAACCCCTATGCCTTTGAAAGAAAGACCCTGTAAGGATCTCTCTCAGAGGTAATGAGACTGAGGATTTTCTGGTAAATTGCTACATCATTCCCTTAAACAACCAAGGGGAAACGGAAATTAAAAATTAATTTAAAACCTTGCCAAATTCTGGTAAATATCAGAGATACATTCTCCACTTAAACCACACTCAGACCTTGCAGGTGGGATCCTGGAAAAACTGGCAGAAGCCAGTTGAGGGTGAGAATTATTACCAGAGTCAATTCTGGATCTCTGTCTGTAGTACCCAATAAAGAGAAAAATAAAGTATCTTTTGCACCCAATTAGGGGATACCTCTTAAGTCCAAGGGGTTGGTCAATACTGCCAGAAATATTTACTGTTTATCTAAGCTGAAAACTGACAAAATTTTTTTTTTAATTTTAAGTAGCTCTGTGGTCAAAAGTTGGCCAAACTGGAAGCTAATATACGGAGTCTGCTAATAACTGTTTTTTAAGGCCTTCTCCCCTAAACTAAAATAATGTTCCCAGCAGGAAAGAAAAAACTTCTAAAGCCCTTATAAAAGGACTTATGGGTGGATCAACCTATGATGTCATTTAAATAACAACCCAATTCCTTGTGTAACTGAGAGCAACTGTCCTTATCTTACAAATCTTTGCAAAACTAGAAATGCAGCTCTAGAGGCAGTCCAAAATTCACCTATTCCTTTTTCCAATCCCCAAACCTCCTCTATTTATCTTAAAAGACTTGTAACTTACATTCTTTTCTTGTGCCTTTGAGATGTAAATATTAAAGTACAAACTTCAGAGAGGTAGTTCTTATCAGTTAAAAAAAAAAAAAAAGAGGGGGAAGGGGGACAGAGGGTAGGTCACTTGGAACTTGAGTAATTGAGAAATCCCAAGTGTACAGAAGCTATGAGGTCCCTGTTCGCATCTGTCTACATGTTCACATGTGCCTATATACATGTGTTATAGATATATTTTCTACCTCTGGATCGTATTGCCAAAATTAACTTATAGAAGAGCTCTGGGGCTTCCCTGGTGGCACAGTGGTTGAGAGTCCGCCTGCCAATGCAGGAGACACGGGTTCGTGCCCCGGTCTGGGAAGATCCCACATGCCGTGCAGCAGCTGGGCCCGTGAGCCATGGCCGCTGAGCCTGCACGTCCGGAGCCTGTGCTCCGCAACGGGAGAGGCCACAACAGTGAGAGGCCCGCGTACTGTAAAAAAAAAAAAAAGAAGAAGAGCTCTATTTAACTGGCTTACAACAAAAAAAATTAAGTGCTTATATAAATCATGTATTCATAAAATTCTTAAAAATATAAGAAAAGTTAACCCAATGGTTTTGAGGTTCACTCGATCTGAGATAATCTTTAGTAAGTAAAAGCTCATTTTAAGTTTGTTGATTTAATTAAAACAGACACGTCTTTAAAGTTATCATACTAAAAATAATGTTGATATACACCTTTTATTCAGCCTAGGCCAACTAAAGATCAAATAAGTTCATGTTTTCTCTTATAAAATTTGTCAGCAAGAAAAATGGCTTGGGATGAAGACTGACATTGTCTAATGTCTCATGAAGTTTTTGTGGGCAGTCTAAACATAATTGTTAAAAACAAGTAAATGAAATAGATAGATGTCAGTAGGATAAAAAGTTTTTAGGTGAACTTTCCAATAGTTTCTCCAAATCTTTTTGGTAACCTGAAATTTTGTTAACTTAAATTAAAGGACAGTCATTAAGTATCTAGATCACTTCCAAACAAGGTAAAGTACTGAAAGATTAATTACTGAACATAGGTTTATCTAATTTTTGCTTTTTTTACAGAGAAATTCAAGGCATTTGGGGTCTATTAATAAGCATGTTTTATGCCACACTGAGAAACTGTCTATGAGAAAACACATTTCTAGAAATTATAAGAAGTATTTATGAATCTGCCAATCCACAGAATGCTGATGTAAAAGATAGTTCATAATTGCTTACTTCCCAGTTCTCACTAGAAATTAAAGGTTTCTAAGGGTTAAAAATTCTCATGTAGGTAATTAAAACTACTAGAAATAATAAGGAAAAGGAATTTTATGTGTGATCAGGACTGGCTAAGATTAGAATGAATTTGATTAAGTTTCAATACCAAAAGTAAGCTGGTGTAAAATTAGAATTTGAGTTTCTCCCTATTAAAAGGGACAAAGTGTTCTTGGACTACTGGTCGGCTTTTAATAGTAAGAGATTATAAAAGGTTTTCCTTTACCTTTTGAACAATCTGCCAGGGCCAGGGAGGAGGTGGGGGACACAAAGATCTTGTGTCCCGTCAAAATCATCACCTATGTTCCCTGTTGTCTTTATCGGGTCTTTGATTTCTTAAACCTAGTCCTCTGGATATTAAAAAAAGTAAGTTTTGCTCAGAACTATGTAACCTATATTTGCCTGTAAAGTCTTTGTCACTTTGGTTCAATACATAAGCATTGTTTCGTAGTGTCCTATGACCCTATTTGACCAAGTGTTTTTATACCGTTTGATATTTTTTACAAAATTCCGAAAAATCAAATTCTAAAAGAAGTCTTTCTGACCTCTAACGTTGGGATTTTTCCAGAGGGCCCCTGGCATATCTCAAAAGATTTGTTCTCTCTTCTCATAAAAAGACAGATGTTAAACTAATTAGACTTATTTGATATGTTAAATTACATGTGAAGCATTGAGAAATAAAAATACTAGGCCTTCTTTATGTTCTATTTATATAGGTATATAAGTATTCTAAAAATTGTATGAAGTTCCTAGAAATCTGATATATGTTAATATCTGACAGTTATAATAAAACATTATAATACATATAATGACATTATAATAACACAATAATAAATCTGATAACGTTATCAGTCATAATTCTAGTTATTGTCTTGGAGTGTTGTGTGTCACAGAAATAACCAAATTCCCTTGTCAACTGCGCTGTAATGAACTCTAGTCAGATCTTTAACCACGGGCATTTTAAGTCTTTTGACATTTACAGACGGTTATTGTTTTACTCTGATGCTTTTGCTAAAGCGTTCCTACAAAAGTGTTTCTTTTTTCAGAGAAATTTCTAGAAAGGATTCTGACAAGTACTCTAGGATACTAGTTTCTGGTAACTTTCAGATAATAACACCAACTGGTTAAGAATTTATAGAACTCTAAGGAAAAACTGGATTCATAAAACTGCTAACAAAAGATGAAGATCAAGAACTAATTACAGTGTAAAGCAACTATACTCCAATAAAAATTAATTTAAAAAAAGAAATAATTACATAGAACTGAATGAACTGATGAAGATGATTATAATTTTTTATGACTTTTTGTTTAAAACATTGCTGGTTCTTTTGTTTTTCCAGGTTTAAGGAAATCCTTTTATCTCTTCTTTTAAAGCTATCAGCAATTTGGTAACATACATTTGTGAACTAAAGTGGAACATTTACTTTTTCTCCCTACTTGATCGCACCAAAATTCAGAAACTCCTGAGTATTCTCTTCATGGCAATAAAGTTCATTATTTGCATAAGTTCAATAAGAATCTGTTCTCACCGTAACAGAACACAATTGGAAACACTGGCTATATTACCAAGACTTTAACTAGAATGTCATATTTGACAGAAATGTGTATACACTCAGATATGACCAGACAGCTTTAAGGAACTGCTTGGAAAAATTGGCCTGGTGCCTTACTTACAGGGTTACCGTCAGCCTTACCAGTTGAGTATGGAAGGTTATACTTCCTGACAGGCCCAGGAACCTTGAAAAGAGAGGACTTCACTCAAACTGTAGGTATTGCAGGTAAAATCTAGTGATGATGCTTGGATTGGCTTCCTAGCCTTAAAGGCTTTTAAGAGTTCAATCTGAGATCCCTCATGAAAAGTTCCACCAAAGCAGCCTTAAAAAGAACTTATACAATCAATCACTATTCTTGCTGCACTTATGAAAATAATCAGGCCAAGTCTAATGCAAACTGATTAGTTTTACTGTAATTATCCTTAAAAAAAAAAAAGTGGGGATAACTGTAGGGAGAAAAATTATGTTTGCACCTTTGTCTATTTTAGAGTAACCCTGTTAACTGTCTTTGAGGTTTCGTTATACACCTATAAACTGAACTAGATCCTAAATTCTTCTAGTTTCCTCAAATATCTGGCTACAACTCTCCAAACTAACATTTCTAATTTTCTCCCACCCTTCTAATTTAAAGTCACTAAAGCCTTTGTTTTAAAGGCTGCCATTGAATCTCCTATAAGAGACTACAAGGGACTATAACCAGGTCCTCTTCCCTGCCCAGATGGCAGGGAAGTCAAACTTCAGAGACTTGAGCCTCAGATATATGTCTCACAGCTGAAGAAGGCCCCACCTGACCTCTGGTCCTGTACAGACAGGAAGGACCTCTGAATCAAATTGTCAAGGAAGAGAAGTAGCTGACATCAAGGTAGATTGCTTCTGCCCATGATGCTGGATCAAGACTTCATATTTTAACAAACATGAAACCCTTTATTCTTGTCTTTCTTTCATTTACTCTGGAATTAGCCTGGAAAAACATTTCCATATCTCCCAGTCCAATACTAAGCAGAGTAACATCTCAGACTGCTGGATTTGTCACCAAAGATTCCGACCTATCCATGATACTAGAGATCTCCTGGTCCTCCCTGTGACCAATTTTTCTTCTATTCCCAATGTCACTGGAAACTATGATCAACACCCCACTCATCCCCTCTTAGTAAGAAATGTCTTACCAAGTTCAACTCTTGTGGCCAGAACATGAAATACCATTTTTTACCTTTCTCCAATTATAACTGTACTTCCCCAATGAGACATAATTACCTACATAACTTAGGTCATTTGCCCCCCCACGTTCCCATGATTATCTAGATCAGATCTGTTCCCACTCACTAAGAGATCTCACCAGCAGCACCCGTCTTTGCAAGGTGGGTGACTCTTTATTTCAGGCTAAAAGACTTTCTCTCCGTATGCACTGAAATCCTAACTGACCTCTGGCTTGAATGGTAAACACAGCAATCCCTGTGAATGGTCCATTAGCAGCATCACTTTAACGGGAATGGTTTGTGCCCCAATAGGCTTTGTCTTTGTTTGTGGTGGTTATCATTCTCCTCGGACCTATGTGCGCCTAGATGGCTAGCGTACAACTGTGCAATGCCTCTTAGGTTACCCAACTGTACCCCTAACTTTCCACAAATGAACTAGTCACCTCATTGGTCAACTCCCATGGATTTACATCAGAAAGTTAGAAAAGACCTATCAGGAGATGTTCATGACTCAGAATTCACTTCCTTTGGCAAGGCCATGCTTCCCTGGTCAAAAGTAAATGTAATTGAGAATGTGATTTTAAAATTTTCCTTAATTCTTGAAGATATTCTGTTATCTGCTACTGAAACAACAGCTGCCTCCCAAAAATCCTTAGACTCTCTGGCCAAAATTTTTCCTCATAATAGTATAGCCCTTAATTATCTTTTAGCTGAGCAGGGAGTTGTCTGTGCTGTGGTCAACACCACTTGCTATGCCTGGATCAACACTTCTGGGGAAGCTGAAACTCAATTCCATAAAATCACTGAGCAAGCCACTTGGTTAAAAAGCTGACTCCTTCAGCAGAGTTGTTCTTTGACTTATTTGATTTTGATTGGTTTGGATCTTGGGGACCATGGCTCCAAAATGCACCCCAAACACTGAGAATTATCCTGCTTTTTTATAATCATAATAATCTTTAAACTTTGATCACGTTTCTCAGTTAAGCTAAGAGTTTGATCAAAAGGGGAGAATTTAAAAAAAAAAGAAAAGAAAAAGAAACAACAGGTCCAAAATGGAGTCACTTGTGCTAAGCCCATGTCACCAAACCAAGACTTAATACCTAGTCTAACTGTAATTTCAACCTTCCCCAGGATTGGAATCTTAACCAATCAATCTGGAATTTCTCAGTCAGGATCAGTGAGATAATATGCATGATAAACCCTTTTGACCCCAAAGGAAGGTGACCTTGCTCAAAATAATCCTTATTTTTATTTATGACTTCCTTTTCCCACCCGCTTTCTGCCTTTAAAAACGTCTCCTTTTCTGGAGCTCCTTAGAGCTCCCTGCTACTTGCTAGATAGGATGCTGCCCAATTCATGAATCCATTAATAATGCCAATTAGATCTTCAAATTTACTCACTTGAATTTTGTTTTTTAACACTGCTATCAGTAATACTGTGTGAAAACTAACACATCGTTAGACCATAGTGTGTTAAATGCCTACAGAGATACCCTTCTCTTAGATTCAACGATTTCTTTCTGCTCCCTAACCTATTTTTGTTTTGCATTTTTAAAGGGGGAGAACCCAAAAGACCAATCATTCAATTCCTTCAAAACAACACTGCTTGCACAGTCTCTTTCTGACAATAAACTCTTCTAAGTAAGAAGGTAAATAAATAAACAATCCCTTAAATGTTCCTTATGATGATGATGACAATAATTCCCTAAGTGTCCCTTATGTTCTAATCAAATGGCTTCTAAAAGATTACGATAAAAAGATTAAAAGGAGCTAGAGACATATTGAAGGAAAAGGGAATAAAGAATTAAAACCAAAAAGCTAAATTTTGTCTTATAAGATGGAATAAAAATAAGATAGGGGAAAATCTGGAAAGGAAACTCCACATAACCTTACAGTTTTTTATCTGCCACACAGGTAAATATGGAAAGTCCCCCAAACCATACAAAAGCTTTTGCTCATTTTTCACTAGCTATAAGAGACATCTTAAGAGAAGCAGCAAATCTATGGAAGACTCAGTTCAACAACTGTTTTCTTGATGTCATGATATGGAATCACATTTCCTTTGAGAGGATGTAAAATGATCAACAGAAATACTGATTATAAGCAGTTAATTCTCCTCAATTCTGTAAGTTTCATAGACTCCATTAATGCGTCCCCACCTTAAAAATTAAATTGCCTTAGTGTATACTAGAATTAGAAAAGACTCCATCCCATCTTTCTTCAGACTGATTTAAGGTGAAAATTACATATCGCCACATTTAAACAATTCAAAGTATGTGTCAAGCACTACTGCCAGAGTATATCACATGTGAAGCCCATTTCAAGATAACAAAGAAAATCCTCCCAGCAACTGGCTTTCTTTAAGTAAGGCACAAGAGTGAAAAAGTTCTCCATACAACTTATTCTTGCCTCTCCTACCCCTTTCAGAAGGAAAGATGTCTAATAGTTACTGAACATCTATTATGTTCCAGACACATAGTCATCTCAGTGTTTATGGTCATTTCAATGTTGTCATAGGACATTACATATAGAAGACTATCAATAAAATTTTGTTAAACAAATGAATGAAAAAGTAAATGAATGATTTTTCACCAATATTACACAGTCTGATTACAATACCTTCACACCTAGAGATGATTCAATTATCTCCTTCTATAACTTAGTGCCTTTCATAATAGTCACATAAAATACATGTCAGAAAATGTGTATAATTATTGTCTTTATCATCTGTGCAGGTGAAATGCATAAAAAAGGAATATAGCATAGAAGTGGCATGGCTGGACTAAAAAGAGAATCTATATTTGGTTTAATTTTATGAAAAATTATCATTACAGTATCCGTGAGGAAAATACAACACAGATATTCTAAGTAATTATAAATCATTGTGTAAAATAAAATGAAGCCTATGAACTCTATCGTTTGACAATTACAATTTTGGAAAATGTGTGTCTTAACAGTTTGTAAAAGTATGACACAATGATCTGGTTATTTTTCAAATGAAACGCACTTTGAGGCCACTAAGAGAAATACAGTATAATCGTCTCAGAAAAAGCAGATTTACATTTTTAATACTTCCTTAAAGAGAATAAATAAGCTGAACTTCCATGCAATTTATAACTAGCTCAATGTTTAATTAAGACATAGCTTAAGGTGTAAATTATGTAAAAGTATGTAACTCAAGTAAAAACAAAATAATGATTAAATCCTTGCCCAAGTGCCTAACGACCTGCCAGCACTGAAATAGCAGTAGTTTTTCACTTAGGGTATTTTAGTTTTGTTTGGATTATTTTAAAATACTCGTAGATATCTACATTTCTTCTGATCAGAATCAAGGTTTTTTTCAGTAATCACAGGGATTAAACCAACCCTCTCATTTTATGTTTTTAAACTGTGCTGCTAAAGATATTAAAATGTGGTGATACTGATGACAGAGACCATCTAATAAAAAAAAAAAAAAAAACTCGAGAATCCTCATCTCTGCTTTTGCTATAGAGCAGCTGTGCCTCACACAGATTCACATGAATGAAAATATTTAGACGAGAAACCACCCACTTAGTTTATTTTCCGTATGACTTTCCTGTAATTATTTTGTAAACTGTTCACACAACAATACATAAAAACATCTGCAAAAACAGGTAATTAATGTGTCAAGCCAAACTAATGCATTTTTTATGGTGTCCATGCTTCGTCAACTGTAATTATAACTCTTTTTTAAGCAAATGATGATGTGTTTGTTGCAATGTGCAAGTGGTTATTTTAGATGCTCTGTTTACTCTTCATACAATCTGAATATAAAACTCCACAGCTACTTTACCCCACATCAATGCCTTACCTAGCTTTCTGCAGAAGCAGGAAAGTGGTTCTCTTTTCCAGGCTATAATTTCCAGTGAACACTTTTGTCATTAAAACATGAAACTCTCAACATAAAAGTCAACACCAAAATAGCCAACAATTCAAGAAACATATGCCAGCAGATGATTCGTCCAGACTTTCTTCCTTCAGTTGTAACCATGTGGGAAGGCAGCACTTTATGCCCATCGGATGCAGTATGCTGAGCCTCCTGATCATCAGAGGTTCAGAAGGTTCATTATTTTTTGAATGTATGATATTCTTTCCATCTAGACCACCAAACACATATATCTTTGACATGAGACCAACAAATGAAGAATCAAAACCTGCCCAAAGCATACTGCTTCATATTCAATTTATCCTGCTTGAGTTCTAACTACATAAAAGATCATCTTAATTACCATTATTACTATTATTATACATTAACAATATTGCATACCAATAATCATCCTCAGATGGACATTATTCTAGGCCCAAGGTATGCGATCTCTAAAGTTCTGTTTTCAGAGGTAACAAAATCTGAAATTAAGGAAGAAGCACAACCCTATAATATTCTTATAGTGTCTCTTCTCTTTTTAAAAAGGGCAACTTTTAAAACATCTATGGTGAAAACCTGTAGTATTAAAAAACTGTGGTAATAAAGAATTCTTAGGAAACAAGGTTTTTCTGTTTATTTTCACAATCAAAATTTTTAGAGATAATGTAGAATTAGCCCTTCTGGGTCCAAGCTTATATAACTCTTTATTTTGATACAAATATTTCTTTTTTTTTTTTGCGGTATGCGGGCCTCTCACTGTGTGGCCTCTCCCGTTGTGGAGCACAGGTTCCGGATGCGCAGGCCCAGCGGCCATGGCTCACGGGCCCAGCCGCTCCATGGCATGTGGGATCCTCCCGGACCGGGGCACGAACCCATGTCCCCTGCATCGGCAGGCGGACTCTCAACCACTGCGCCACCAGGGAAGCCCGATACAAATATTTCTAAACTGAGTTGTTACTCCATTCTTCCCCTGATTATTAGCTACTGTGATATGCTACAGGTGTCTATTCAGCTGCTAGAATATAGTATAGGTGTTTGTCTATGCCTACCTTGTTCCCAAAAAGAAGATGAGAAAAGTATTGGAGTAAATCACATGACAGTTTCCCAGCTGCCAAGTTTGCATTTTAGGTCAAATGCTAATTCTGGACAATTTGGGGTTGAGTCTAATCAAAACAGAATAGAGTGCTAGTTCCCAGGATGCTGAAATAGGAAAGACAAGACCAAGACAAGGAAAGGAACCAAAACAGAAGCTTATTTACTAAAGCTAGAAATCAAACTCAGGGTCATATTAGCAAGAAATAACACGGAGTTCCCACTACTTATATAGCTACAAATATAAATGTAATAATGCATATAATTAATGTCATTTCAAATGGCTGAATTCTACACATTGTCAAACTTTCGGGACAAATATACTGATGTCTGTGTGGAGTACTGATGTGCCTACAGGAGTCATGTTAAGCCTATTTGACATTTTCACAAGCTGCCTTAAAGCATACTATTTACTACACTTACTTTAAGATTTCACCTATTTCTCACCTCCTCCAGAAGCCTTCCCTACAAGCTTTCTCCTTCCCCCGGTCAAGTGCCCATTTATAGGTATCAATAGAATTATTCTCATTCAAAAATATTTATAGAGGATTTTCTATGGAAAAGCCACTATACTAGAAGATACAATGATGAATGAGAAAATTCCTTGCATTCAAGGACATTACAAGTAAACAGAGAGATTCATTCAATAAATAATTGCATAAATAATTATTTCATTGTAAATATGATAAGTACTTGAAGCAAAACAGTGTGCAATGACAACAAGATTCAGAAATCTATTCTGGTCTTAATAGAGGTGAGGAAAGGCTTCACTGAGGAACTGTCATTGAAACTGAGACCTGATGAACAAGGGGATATCAACTGAGGCAACACAGAAAAACACTCAAACAGAGCACAGCTTATGTGAAGGTTCCAACACAGAAAAGACCTTGGTGCTTGCCAGGAGGTAAAAGGCAGCCACTGTGGCTAAAGAAGAATAACTGAAGAGGAGTGGCTCAAGATGAGCCTGGAGAGGGAGGAAGAAGCCAAATCATTCATAGCCTTGTAGACCATAATATCTTTGGATTTTATCCTCAAAGCATTGAGTTTAATGCAAGAAACCGGCATGATTAGACTATTTTTAAAAGATCACTCAGACTACTCTACTGGTAGAGAAAGAATGGATTAACATCAAGCAAGAGCAGAGCAGGAAAAAAAATTATAAAGTTGTTAGACAAGCAACAACAGGAGGTAGGACTTCCAGAATATCAGAGAGAGGAACTGGAGAAAACCTTCCCAGACAAAACTGGTCAAAATTATCAAAAACAACAACTCTGGAAATTGACTACAGACATACAAAAAATTAAGAAATATTTATATAAGAAAAAGTACTGAACTGCAATAGAGAAGCAAGGGTGTTTTAACGTGCAGCTACTCCTACCCATCCCTAGCCCAATGTCGATAGCCGATATGAGGATCAACAGCCTTCCTGCTGCCGGGGGTGGCTAGTCTGATATCCACTGAAAAAAGTTCCAGGCTACTGAAATCAACAGCAAACAGTGACAACAGACAAGCCAAAAATTTAACAGAAAAATCTGAGAAACAAGGTAGCACAGTGTGCTTTGATAAGCTCCCACATACTCGTGGGGATCTTGAAAGTTATACACATGCACAGAGAAGACCACAGAGGGCCACAGCTCTCCTCTCACTCTTGGTGAACAGGAGACCATGCAAAAACAGAAAGTAAAAACCAGGGAAGACTCGTAAACCGCCTGAATTTTGAATGCCCTAGCCCACACACAGACACTCTCAGCAAATGGCAGAAGCCTCACTGACTGAGGCAGTTTAAGCATAATCTCTAAAGGATCACTGGCTGACCACAAACAACAACAAACAACCCTAGAAAAATGGAGGGGAGGAGGTAGAATCTTACAGTTGCTATAATATATTATCTAAAATATCAAGCTTTCAACAAAAAATATGAGACATGTCAAGAAACAGGAAAAGTATGGCCCATAAACAGACAAAAGCAGCAGTCAGTAAAAACTGTCTCTGAAGGGACTCATACGTAAATCTTAGTAGACAAACACTTCAAACAATTATTATAAATATGTTCAAAGAACTAAAAGAAACCATGTTTAAGGAATTAAAGAAAGCACAAAGACAATGAATCAACAAATACAGATTAACAATGAAAACACAGAAATTGTAAAAAAGAACCAAATAGAAATCCTGGAGTTAAAAAGTACTCAACAGCACACTGAGCTAACAGAAAAAAGAATTGGCAAATTTGAAGATAAATGAGTAGACATTATCCAGTCTGAATAAAACTGAACAATAAAAAAAAAAAAGAGGGAGGGTGTGGGGGAAGAACCAAATTCAGAAATAAAGCACACTAACATACAAATAATGCAGTCCAAAAAAAAAGAGGGGGGGAAAACAGAAGAAAGGAATATTTTAAAGAAATAATAGGTAAGGGACTTCCCTGGTGGTCCAGCGGTTAAGACTCTGTGCTCCCAATGCAGGGAGCCCGGGTTCAATCCCTGGTCAGGGAACTAGATCCCACATGCCACAACTAAAAGAGCCCACATGCCACAACTAAATGAGCTCACATGCCGCAACTAAAATATCCCGAACGCCACAACGAAGATCCCTCACGCAGCAACGAAGATCCTGCATGCCGCAACTAAGACCCAGCACGGCCAAATAAATATATATATATTTATATATAATTTTTTTTAAAAAAAGAAAGAAAGAATAGGTGAAAAATTCCCCAAAATGATCTACACATCTAAGAAGGTCATCAAATACCAAGGATACAACAAATATTAAGAAGGATAAATGTAGAGATTCACACCCAAATATATAATAGCCAAACTGTCAAAAACCAAAACAGAAAATCTTAAAAGTAGCAAAAGATAAACATTACTTATCACATACTAGGGGATTTCAACAAAATTTAACAACTGACTTATTATCAGAAAAATGAAAACCAAAAGGCAGTGGTATGGCATATTCAATATGCTGAAAAGGAGAAAAAACAGTCAACCAAGAATCCAATATCTAGGAAAACTATCTTTCAACAATAAAGACAAAATAAACATTCTTACATAAACGTTAAGAGAATCTGTTGCTAGTAGACCTGCCTTACAATAAATACTGAAGCAGGAAAAGAAAAAAAAACCCACAAGAAAGACAGAAAAGGAAATGACACCAGAGAGTAACTGAAATCCAAATTTAAAAAATAAATAAATAAAGCAAGGAAACTACTTAGGTAAAATTTTAAAAAGACAACATAAATATATTCTTTTCATTTCTTCCCCAAACTGGTTTAAAAGACAAGTAAATTTAATCAATAATTGTAAAACTGCATTGTAGGGCTTTTATATAAAGATGTAACATATATGACAATACTAGCAAAAAGTAGAAGGAAAGGAAGCAAGCTACACTGAAGCAAAGTTTCTCTTTATCACTAGAATTAAGGTAGTTTTACTCTGAAGTAGAATGTTTTAAGTTAAAATGTTTATTACTGTAATCTTCAGAAAAACCACTATGAAAAATCATAGTCAAATCAAAGTCAAAATGAGATAGCCTAGAAAAGAAACAACAGATAATAAAGGTATCCTAGAAAAATATCTACTTACCACAGAGGAGGCAGTAAAAACAAAGAAGAAATGAGACATATAGAAAACAAATAGTATGACTGCAGACATAAATCCAATGATATTATTAAATACATTAAATGTATATGGATTAAACATGCCAATCAAAAAGCAGAGGTTATAAGACTCCAGTTTTTTTTTAAAAAAAGGATCTAACTACATCCTGTCTACAGGAGACAGACTTTGATTCAGACAAACAGGTTGAAAGTAACAGAATGGAAAAACATATATCATATAAAACATACTGAGAGAGGTAGATAGCTATACTAACATCCAACAAAAAGATTTTAAGAAAAAAAATTTTACTAGAGACAAAAAAGATTGTAATGTTAAAAAGTTAAATTAATCAGGAAATAACAGTTATAAAAAAATTATGTGGCTAATGATGGAGTCCCAAATTAGATGAAGCAAAAACTTAAAGAAATAAAGGGAGAAACAGACAATTCAACATTAGTCAGAGTTGTCTCAATAACTGCTAAAACAGGGCTTCCCTGGTGGCACAGTGGTTGAGAGTCCGCCTGCCGATGCAGGGGACACGGGTTCGTGGCCCGGTCCGGGAAGATCCCACATGCCGCGGAGTGGCTGGGCTCGTGAGCCATGGCCGCTGAGCCTGCGCGTCCAGAGCCTGTGCTCCACAATGGGAGAGGCCACAGCAGTGAGAGGCCCGCGTACAAAAAAACTGCTAAAACAGAACAAATCAGCATTCATTTTTTTAAATATATTTTCACTGGGTACAGAATTCTCAATTGACAGGTTTTTTTATTTCCATTATGTTAAAGATGTTAATCAGTTGTCTACTTATGTGCATTATTTATGCAGGAAATCTGATGTCACTCTTTTCTTTGTTCTTCAGTTCGTGTTTGTTTTTTCTGCCTGCTTTTAACTTTAAGATTTTTCCTTTATCACTGGTTTTGAGCAATTTGATTATTATATGCCTTAGTGTTGTTTTCATGTTTCTTATGCTTGGTGTTTGTTGGGCTTCTTGGACCAGCAGAATGTTTTAACTGAATTTGGAAAGCTTTTAGGCATTACTGAGTTTTGTTCTCGGATAGTTATGTTTCTTGGAAGCAGTTTCATTTTGGCAGGTCTTACTTCTAAAATTTGTTAGGATGGGCCTAGAGCTGTTACTCCACCCTATTGGAACAAGACTCTTCTGAGTATTCTACCCAATTCCCCATGGTTGAGGTTTTCAAGACTACCTTTTAGGAACAGACACTATTCCCAGCCCTGTATGAATGCCCAGAATGTTTCCCCTGATCGTTCAGGGAACCTTTCCATGACCATGGATAGTTTCTCTGCATCTGTGCACTAATCTGTACTCTGCTAAATATTCCACGGGACACTCTGTAAATCTATATACGGTCATCTCTTCTCTAGATAAAACACTAGACATCAAGTAATGGTCCTGCAAGCTCTAACTGCAAACTCTAGCTTTGGCCTTTGTGGACTCTCAGCTCCATCTCTTCAACTCAGAGGTTTGGCCATGATCCATCTGGCTTCCCTGTTCCCTGTTCCCTGTCCCTGAGCCTGGAAACTCAACACAGTAAGCTGGACAATCATAAGACTCATCACATTTATTTCCTGTACCTCAGAAAACACTGCCCTTCATTACTTAATATCCAGTGTCTTGAAAACCATTGTTACATACACTTTGTCTGGTTTTTTAGTTCCTTCATGAAGGATAGTAAATATGGTTACCCTGTTACCCATATTGGCCTGTAGTGGGAGTTCTAGTTTTAATGTGGCTAGTGGAAAAATTTAAATGTGTCTTACATTATATTTCTATTACACAGTGTTATTGTAGATAGTCTCCAAAACTATGTAATGCGGAAATCATCTAAGAAAGCAGGGTAAGAAGCTTAAGAAGGTTAACAACCAAGAATCAACAAATTTCAACAGTTAAATGTCAAATGGAAAAGAAGGAGCTGGCAAAGTAGACTTAGAAAAGGCAACCTAAGAGAGAAAATGAAGAAAAGTGTGGTGTCACTGGAAAAGTAGAAGAGAATTAGGAAAATCAGAGATTGTATGAAATACAATCACTGCAGAGTGTATACATGTGAGTTAACCAAGGAACATCAAGGATAAGTAACATTATTGAGGGCCCAGTTAAGATTAGTAACAATGAATTCATTTTGGTTAGCAACCTCTGTAAACCAGAAATACAGGAAATTCATGGATACTCCAAAACAAGTGGATAACTTAATCCATAGCCGGGGATCTGCCAGGTAAAAGTGATGTAAGGTCAAAAAGCAAGGGAGATTAAGGTACCTGCCAAAAGACTTTTTGAAATGATGGCTCATGAAAACTAAGATAAATACAGAAATAGAAACAACTGAGAGGTGCTAGAAAGAAAAAGGGGATAGGTTAGCCATCAAGAGGTACAAATAAAAGTAATTTGAAGACTAGGAAAGTACAAAGGAATGGCATTTTTTAAATTGATTGTTTGCCATTCTCTGCCCTCTAATAACTCATCTTTGCCTCTTCTCATTTTTTATTCCTTCAATTCTTGCTTCTTGTTGCTTGGATAAAGATGGGCCTTTTATTATCACTGCTAGTCAAGGCACTGTTCCCCCTCCAAGTACCAAACCAATCAACTACAACAAAAAATCCAATTGGGGGTACTTTGTTTCTAATCTCTGCTTTTATTTGTCCTGGGTACTCGAAGTTTTTGTTCTTTATTGTCCTACAGTGTATTTTTCCTTTGTAGGGGAAGGGGCTATCACTGATCTGCGTTTATTAAAGATAACTATTTTATAGCAAGATTTTACTTTATTTGTGAACTTTTCACCCACAGCCAATAAAGCAGGTAGGCCTTCATTAATCAGAGAATAACTTAATGATATCTCATATATCAATAGTTTCAAAAACCAATTTAATCATAAGTACCTATGACTATTACATAATGACTGATTATCAAAAATAAGGCAGAGACTACTAAAATGTAAGAAAATGTTCTACAAACATAAATACAATAGCCGTATTACAGAAAGTATCATGAAACCTTCAAATAACTGTTTGAATGTATCAAGAATCCCCATTTCTTCTCTGATTGCTGTGGCTAAAACTTCCAAAACTATGTTGAATAAGAGTGGTGAGAGTGGGCAACCTTGTCTTATTCCTGATCTTAGTGGAAATGCTTTCAGTTTTTCACCATTGAGGACAATGTTGGCTGTGTGTTTGTCATATATGGCCTTTATTATGTTGAGGTAAGTTCCCTCTATGCCTACTTTCTGCAGGGTTTTTATCATAAATGGGTGTTGAATTTTGTCAAAAGCTTTCTCTGCATCTATTGAGATGATCATATGGTTTTTCTCCTTCAATTTGTTAATATGGTGTATCACGTTGATTGATTTGCATATATTGAACAATCCTTGCATTCCTGGAATAAACCCCACTTGATCATGGTGTATGATCCTTTTAATGTGCTGTTGGATTCTGTTTGCTAATATTTTGTTGAGGATTTTTGCATCTATGTTCATCAGTGATACTGGCCTGTAGTCTGGAATCCAAATCTGAAAAGAAGTAAAGCTGTCGCTGTTTGCAGATGACATGATACTATACATACAGAATCCTAAAGATGCTACCAGAAAACTGCTAGAGCTAATCAATGAATTTGGTAAAGTAGCAGGATACAAAATTAATGCACGAAAATCTCTGGCATTCCTATACACTAATGATGAAAAATCTGAAAGTGAAATTAAGAAAACACTCCCATTTACCACTGCAACAAAAAGAATAAAATATCTAGGAATAAACCTACCTAAGGAGACAAGAGACCTGTATGCAGAAAATTATAAGACACTGACGAAAGAAACTGAAGATGATACAAATAGATGGAGAGATATACCATGTTCTTGGACTGGAAGATTCAACATTGTGAAAATGACTCTACTACCCAAATCAATCTACAGATTCAATGCAATCCGTATCAAACTACCACTGGCATTTTTCACAGAACAAGAACAAAAAATTTCACAATTTGTATGGAAACACAAAAGACCCCGAATAGACAAAGCAATTTTGAGAACAAAAAATGGAGCAGGAGGAATCAGGCTCTCTGACTTCAGACTATACTACAAAGTTACAGTAATCAAGATAGTATGGTACTGGCACAAAAACAGAAATATAGATCAATGGAACAGGATAGAAAGCCCAGAGGTAAACCCATGCACATATGGTCACCTTATCTTTGATAAAGGAGGCAAGAATATACAGTGGAGAAAAGACAGCCTCTTCAATAAGTGGTGCTGGGAAAACTGGACAGCTACATGTAAAAGAATGAAATTAGAACACTCCCTAACACCATACATAAAAATAAACTCAAAATGGATTAAAGACCTACATGTAAGGCCAGACACTATCAAACTCTTAGAGGAAAACATAGGCAGAACACTCTATGACATACATCACAGCAAGATCCTTTTTGACCACCTCCTAGAGAAATGGAAATAAAAACATAAATAAATAAATGGGACCTAATGAAACTTCAAAGCTTTTGCACAGCAAAGGAAACCATAAACAAGACCAAAAGGCAACCCTGAGAATGGGAGAAAATATTTGCAAATGAAGCAACTGACAAAGTATTAATCTCCAAAACTTACAAGTAGCTCATGCAGCTCAATAACAAAAAAACAAACAACCCAACCCAAAAATGGGCAGAAGACCTATATAGACATTTCTCCAAAGAAGATATACAGAGTGCCAACAAACACATGAAAGAATGCTCAACATCATTAATCATTAGAGAAATGCAAATCAAAACTACAATGCGATATCATCTCACACCAGTCAGAATGGCCATCATCAAAAAATCTACAAACAATAAATGCTGGAGAGGGTGTGGAGAAAAGGGAACACTCCTGCACTGTTGGTGGGAATGTAAATTGATACAGCCACTGTGGAGAACAGTATGGAGGTTCCTTAAAAACTAAAAATAGAATTACCATACGACCCAGCAATCCCACTACTGGGCATATACCCTGAGAAAACCATAATTCAAAAAGAGCCATGTACCAAAATGTTCATTGCAGCTCTATTTACAATAGCCAGGACATGGAAGCAACCTAAGTGTCCAACAACAGATGAATAGATAAAGAAGATGTGGCACATATATACAATGGAATATTACTCAGCCATAAAAAGAAATGAAATTGAGTTATTTGTAGTGAGCTGGATGGGCCTAGAGTCTGTCATACAGAGTGAATTAAGTCAGAAAGAGAAAAACAAATACCGTATGCTAACACATATATATGGAATCTAAGAAAAAAAAAAAAGGTCATGAAGAACCTAGGGGTAAGACAGGAATAAAGACACAGACCTACTGGAGAATGGACTTGAGGACATGGGGAGGGGGAACGGTAAGCTGTGACAAAGTGAGAGGGTGGCATGGACATATATACACTACCAAATGTAAAATAGATAGCTACTGGGAAGCAGCCGCATAGCACAGGGAGAACAGCTTGGTGGTTTGTGACCACCTAGAGGGGTGGGATAGGGAGGGTGGGAGGGAGGGAGATGCAAGAGCAAAGAGATATGGGAACATATGTATATGTATAACTTGATTCACTTTGTTATAAAGCAGAAACTAACACACCATTGTAAAGCAATTATACTCCAATAAAGATGTTAAAAATAAATAATTTTTAAAAAAAAGAATCCCCATTTCAAGGCGCTGTGCAAAAATCATTAAATAGGATGGCTTGGTCATAAAGAAAGCCTCAACAAATTTCAAAAAGTTAAAATCATTTAGACAAAGTCCACTGGACACCATGGAATTAAGTTAGAAGTCGGTAACAAAAAGATACCCAGAAAAATCTCAATTGTTGGGATATTAAATAGTATACTTATAATATACATAGAAGTATATTACTTAGAAGTAATTCACAAGTGCAGTAGGCAGACTAATGGACCCCTAAGATGTCTGTGTCCTAACCAAGGAACCTGTGAAAATATTACTTTACTTGGCTAAAACAACTTTACAAATGTGATTAAGGTTACGAATCTTGAGACATGGCATTTTTCCTGGATTATCAGGGTGGGCCCAACCAAATCACATAGGTTCTTAAAATCATGTAACGTGTCCTTGCTAAGGATCAGAGTGAGATGTAACTATGGAAAAATGATCAGAGAGATACAAGATTGCTGGCTTTCAAGATGGAAGAAGACATGCAGGTGGCCTCTAGAAGCTAGAAAAGGCAAGGAAACCCATTCTCCTCTAGAGTCTCTGGAAGGGAACACAGTCCTGCCCACACTTTGATTTCAGCCCAGTAAGACTCATGTCAGATTTCTAACCTACAGAACCATAAAATAATAAATTTGTGTTGTAAATTTGTGGTAATTCTGCTTAACAGAATCTAACTCTCTTTCTTGATAAAACCATCCAGAAAACTAGAAATAGTAGGGAACTTCTTCAACATTATAAAGGACACCTATGAAAAAGCAATTACTAATATCATATTCAATGGTAAAAAACTAAAAGCTTTCCCCCTAAGATCTGGAACAAGACAAGGATGCTGGAAAGTCCCTGGTGGCACAGTGGTTAAGAATCCACCTGCCAATGCAGGGGACATGGGTTCGAGCCCTGGTCTGGGAAGATCCCACATCCCGCGTAGCAACTAAGCCCGTGCACCACAACTACTGAGCCTGTGCTCTAGAGCCCATAAGCCACAACTACTGAGCCCACGTGCCACAACTACTGAAGCCCGTGTGCCTAGAGCCTGTGCTCCGCAATGAGAGAAGCCACTGCAATGAGAAGCCCACGCACTGCAACGAAGAGTAGCCCCTGCTTGCCGCAACTAGAGGAAGCCCGCGGGCAGCAAAGAAGACCCAACGCAGCCAAAAATTAATTAATTTAAAAAAAAAAAAGACAAGGATGCCTACCTTCACAATGCTACTGAACACTGTATTGGAAGTTCTAGCCAGAGCATTAGGCAAGAAAAAGTAATAAAAGGCACCCAAATTGAAAAAGAATAAACAAACTACATCTATCAGATAAAATAATCCTATATATAGAAATCCCAAGGAATCCACAAAAACCTACTAGAGCTAATAAATGAATTGGGCAAGTTGCCAGATACAAGATATACATACAAAAATCAACTGTGTTTTAATTCACCAGAAATAAACAATCTGCAAAGAAAATTAATGAAACAATTCCATTTACAATAGCATTCAAAAGAATAAATACCTAGGAACAGATTTAACCAAGGAGGCGAAAGATTCATACACTGAAAACCACAAAACACTGCTGAAAGAAATTAAAGAAGATGTAAAAAATAAGACATCTGTGTTCATAGATTGAAAGACTTAATATTGTTAAGATGGCAATACTCCCCAAATGTATTTACAGATTTAATTCAATGCCTACTAAAATTCCAACAGCCTTTTTTGCAGAAATAGAAAAGCTGATTTCTAAAAAAATTTAAATAAATTTAAAAAATAAGTATGTCAATTATACCGCAAATTTTTTAAAGGTGATTTTCAAATTTATATAGAGTCGTAAGGAGATCCCAATAGTAGAAACAACATTGAAAAAGAAGAACAAAATTCTCAAAGGGGATCATAAACATAAATCAAAAAAACTAGGAGCCAATGCATTAGAAGGCTGGATGGTCACACCACCATTGCTTATTAAAAATACAGCTTTTGGTCTTGTTAGTCTTATACTATATCATATTTTGTACTGAACTGGGCAATCCCTTAAAGAAAAAGTGGGCTAGACAATATTTTCATAATGTCTTCAGAGTTAACACCATAAGCAAGTCAAATAAGTTTTATTCTTAAAGCTACATGTTTTCATTTCTGAAATTCAGCAATAAGAAATTATGTGACTTGCTTCTCTTCATCAAATGTAGACTTACTACCTTTCTCCTATATCCATCCATTCTAAAGCAAACAAGTTTATCCTTTGAGCTTCCTGATACTTGAGTAACTCTCATTCAAAGGAATAAATCAATGGTCAACACTGTTTTCTAAAGCACTTGAGTACATGGCATTATGACTGCACAGAGACTAGCCACATTCATAGAGCCTGGACATGTTCTAGAACCAACCCTACAATTCTGAGCTAATCAAAGAGACTCAAAGGAAACCTAGAAGTGTAGGTAGGTTTATGGTTTCTCCAGGAATTCTATTCCTCACTGTGGGAAAGAAAAATAGTCAAGACCCAATAAGAGACCCAGAATGACATATCAATAGTACCGCAGCACACTAGGTCAGCTTTTGAAATATGTCTGAACATCCCTGAGGGCCTAGCACACACAGACCCAGGTATGGGGTAAACTATAAAAAATGGTTTGGTACTGCTTATTATACCATTTACCAGGATGAAAATTGCAGAAGATGGTTTGCATCTCTCAGCTAAGTAGCACCATCATAAGTAGGCTCATAGGTCAAAAATATCAACAAGTTTGACAAAAAAATTAGATACCACCAACATCCAGAAACTCTTTTCATTGTGATATTCATAATGTATGCAGGAGACTTAAAACAGAAACAGGAGAGGGGAGGGATGGAGAGGGGAAGGGAAGGGAGAAGAAGGGATGGGCAGAGAAGAGAGGAGGTCTCATTGTTCAATTTTATATTTTTATAAAAAACCACTGTATATTCACTATCACAGTACCTGGTACATACAAGTAGTAAAAAGCTTGTTGAATGGTCAACCGAATGATAGATGGTTGACTGAGCAAAGAAATAAATGGGTAGAAGGAAAAAGAATAAATATGCAAAGTTTAAAAATATTTGAAACTGGAGAAGACTTGTGTTTCCATTTTTAAAAGCTAATCTAATTATGTGTGAGAAGTAGCATGGCAGAGTGGAAAGAAGGCAAAATTTGAACTCAGACCTAGATTTAAAGCCTGGCTGAAACTTTTACTGGCTTGCATTGCTGAGCAAATTGCTTACTTTATATAAGTCGTAGTTTTCTCCACCTGTAAAATGGGGATTCCAGTATCCACCTTACAAACACAATAAACCAGCAATGTTGGCACCTAGAACAAACTGAACAAAACCAGCTCTCAAATCAACTCTGTAATTCATAATGTAGCCCACAGATGGGTGTTACTAACAATGCTCGCCATCTGGTAGCTTCCTGTTTTAAATAATTATTCTTGCTAACTAGGTGCCAACCTTTTAGAATCATTATATTAAATGTCTGCACCCTCTAAGTTTTGGTGTCCTTAGACAAAGCCCAGCAAGACCAGTCATAGCTCAGCTTATAGGTTTGCTCTGAGGATTAAAACTAATGTTAAGAAAAAACCCTTGTACAGTGACAGGCATGTATTAAATAATAAATTATTTTAAATATTTCGTTAATACCTTTATGTCATCCATTTGCCACTCTACATTATCACAATTATTCCAATAAGCCCACACTAAGAATACAGATTAGTCATATCAGCCACTTGCAGAAATATATAAATAAGACAGAAATGAAAGGTTATGTACTGAAACATTCTCTTCAAAGATTCAGGTTGATTCCTTCAATCTTGACTTTTGGATTCTCCCTCTTAAATCCATAAAAATCTCTTCTGGACTTAGAAGAGTAGAGGGCACCTTAATTTCAAGAGCCATTTCTAGACTGAGGAAATAAGTGTCGGATTCAAAAGGAGAATTCAAAGTTACCACTATCAGGGTATGTTTCTTCTCTGCTGGATGGGCAAATAGAACTGCTGCTACTGTGTTTTGCATCTAACCTCAGCTGTGCAAACACGAATTAAGTAAGAAAAACATCAAGCCATCTTTATCAGATCTCCAAACAACCTAGATAAATTCCTTTAAATGAATAGTTTTGTTACGATGAATAGTTAGTATGCAGAATAACAAAATTTGCAAACTCTTAAGAACCCCTGTACAAAGCACTTCTACTTAGCTCTGAAAGATTATTTCTCTGGATTATCAGATATTCAGAAATAGTTACTTTATTAGAAAGCATGCCAATCCAATCTAAGGCCACAGGTAACAATTCTCACAGCAAGAGTTAAATCAAAATGACTCATAGGTATAACTGGTTAGAGTGATGTCTCAATAACAGTTTCTCCAAGGAAACATCTCTTCTGCTCCTAAATGTCAAGTTAGCTCACAAGCTGGAGCCCCCAATTTCCCCACAAATTAAAGAATAAAGTCCATTATACTCAACATCACTCGACAGTGATAAGCTGAAACATTCTCCTCTAAGATCAGGAACAAGACAAGGATGCCCACTTTTGCACTTTATTCAACATAGTACTGGAAGTCCTAGCCAGAGCAATTACGCAAGAAAAAGGGAAGAAAAAAAAAAAAGCATCCAAATCAAAAGGAAGAAGTAAAACTCTCCCTTTTCGCAGAGGACATGATATTAGGTATAGAAAATCCCAAAGACTCCCCCAAAAACTGTTAAACTAATAAATGAATTCAGTAAAAGTATAGGATACAAAATCAATATACAAAAATCAGTGTTTCTACACACTAACAACAAAATATTTTTTATTTATTTATTTTATTTATTATTTCTTTTTGGCTGCGTTGGGTCTCCATTGCTGCGCGCGAGCTTTCTCTAGTTGCAGTGAGCGAGGGCTACTCTTCGTTGCAGTACGTGGGCTTCAGTAGTTGTGGTTTGCAGGCTCCAGAGCGCAGGCTCAGTAGTTGTGGCACACGGGCTTAATTGCTCCGTGGCATGTGGGATCTTCCCAGACCAGGGCTCAAACCTGTGTCCCCTGCATTGGTAGGCGGATTCTTAACCACTGCGCCACCAGAGAAGTCCCACAACAAATTATTAGAAAGAGAAATTAAGAAAACAATCCCGGGCTTCCCTGGATTGCACGAATCCGCGTCCCCTGCATCGGCAGGCGGACTCTCAACCACTGCGCCACCAGGGAAGCCCCAGTTAACTAATTTTTGACAAAGGAGCCAAGAATATTCAATAGGGGAAGGATAGGCACAATAAATGGTGCTGGGAAAACTGGGCATCCACTTGCAAAGGGGTAAAACTGGACTCCTATCTTACACCATACACAAAAATCAACTCAAAATGGATTAAAGACCTGAATGTAAGACTTGAGACCACAGAACTCCTAGAAGAAAACATAGAGGGTAAGCTCCTTGACATCAGTCTTGGCAATAATTTTTTGGATTTGAAACCAAAAGCAAAAATAAACAAGTGGGACTACATCAAACTAAAAAGCTTCTTCTCCACAGCAAAGAAAACCATCAACAAAATGAAAAGGCAACCTACCAAATGGGAGAAATATTTGCAAATTATATATCTGATAAGAAGTTAATATCCAAAATACACACAAAATTCTCACAACTCAATAGAGGAAAAAAAATTAATCAGATTAAAAAATGGTCAGAGGAAGTGAACAGACATTTTCCCAAAGAAGACATACAAATGCTTAAAAGGTATATGAAAAGGTACTTAACATAACTCATCATACCCAAATCAAAATCACAATGAGATATCACCTCACACCTGTCAGAATGGTTACCATCAAAAGGACAACAAATAAATGTTATCAAGGATATGGAGAAAAGTGAACTCTTGTGCACTGTTGGTGGGAATATAGATTGTTGTAGCCACTATGGAAAACAATATGGAGGTTCCTCAAAAAATTAAAAATAGAACTACCTCATGATTGAGCAATTCCACTTCCAGGTATACATCCGAAGGAAACAAAATCACTACCTCAAAGATACATTTGCACCTCCATGTTCGTTGCAGCATTATTTACAATAGCCAAGACATGAATCAACCTAAGTGTCCACAACAGATGGATAGATAAAGAAAATGTGGTGTATATATACAATGGAATATTATTCAACCATAAAAAAGAGAAATTTTTCAGGGTACTATGCTAAGTGAAGTGAGTCAAAGAAAGACAAATACCATATGATCTCAATTATACGTGGAATCTAAAAAGAACCAAACTCATAGAAACAGAGAACAGACTGGTGGTTGCCAGAGGCAAGGGGTGAAGGTGATCAAAAAATACAAACTTCTATTTATAAGATTAATAAATCCAGGGGATGTGACATACAACATGGTGACTATAGTTAACAACTGTATCGTGTATTTGAAAGTTGCTAACGAAATAGATCTTAAAAGTTTTCATCACCAGAAAAAAAAAATTTACAACTATGTGAGGTAATGTATGTTAACTAAACTTACTGCAGTAATCACTTCACAATATTTACATATATCAGATCATTATGTTGTACACCTTTAATACAAGGTCATATGTCAATTATATCTCAGTAGAACTGGAGAAAACATTTTTTAAAAATAATGTCCATGTGTTGTAACTGATATACTTTTAAACAGAATCCACAGACTAGAAGCACTGCCCTGACATTACATTTAACAAGAGGTTAAATGCATAACCATGGGCTTCAAACAGAAGCTATTTTACATTTTGGTTAAAATTAGAATTCTGTGATTGTGGTTCCCACAGTTTGTATGAATAAAATTGATCACATTATGAATAAACAATAGAAGGTTACAAGCAATTAGCTGATTATAAGTTTTTAGATTTGATGGCATATTAACCACAAAAACTAATCCAGGCAGAACTGGAGATTGTGGTTTCAGAGAGACAAGCGTAAGTTAAATAGGACAAATATGTTTAAATAGTAACACTCCTTAAGCTAGAGGTTTAGTAGGTTTGGTATCAAGTTCCGGTGGAGAAATAATTCAGCACCATAATCACAAAGTAACTAACTAAATTATGTACTTTTTTTGATATTTGCTGACATGCATCCCTAATTCTCATTTTGAAGCAAAGATTTTTATTTTTCTGGTGCCACCAAGTGGTAACATTATGAAGTGTTCTAAGGTTAAATGCAACTAACTTTTAGAAAAGTATCACACTGATGTGTTTTATATCAATTTTGTGTTTTAGCACAAAATTATATAGAAAGAAAAGGGCAAAATATTAGAGCCAACTGTTTGGAACTCATCCCCATTTTAAACTCCCAACCCCATATGAAATTTAAGACAAAGAAGAAAAATGAGTAGATCATTAAGACCAAAATGCTCCACTAGCAGACAAAAAAACCGCAAAAGACTATGAAACTATTTGAAAAACAAAAATTTATATCGAAATGATATATCAATCAAACCATAAGAGATGCTCCCTCCTGAAGTTCCATTAATGTGGCAGTAAAAAAAAAAATTATTTTTAAGGCAAAACCCTGTAAGAACAAAGAGACTGAGAGAGAAAATAGCAGCAACAAAATTTTAGAAGGTAAAAAGTAGATGGATGAGTGGTTATTGACCTGGGCAACTCAAGGAAGCTGTTTGATTTACACAACACTTTAAATCTGTCCAAAATTTCAGGAACTAGTGGTTTTAGGTAGCTGTGGAAGTTGAGTGTGAAGGCTAAAAACAAGAGAATTCATCAAAATTCCTGGTTAAGAAGTAATTAGGACACTACTACACACACTCCCTCTTCCACTCTTTACAGCCAAGTATTCATCTTTTCACTACATTAGAAGACGGAAAGTTTATACGCTAGGAAGAGTAAACAGAAGTCTTCTGGACTATAGGACACCAGGCATAGTGAGGGTGGGAGTACTGTAGTAAAAAAGTATTAGTAATCCAGGAGACTGTGGTAATCTAAATGGTACTAACAAGTCAAAGACCACAAAACAACAATGACGATGATGATTTTCTGGACAGAAAACCACTGGAAGAAGGTCCTATCAACCTCTGATTACTGTGTCCAGAAAGTCAGGTAACGAACTGAAGTATGCTTCAATCTGCTTCCATAAAGAAAAGGCAAATGATAAAAACTGACGCTTAAAAAATAAGTAAATAAAACGCTAAGTTCTACTTACAGACATTCAGCAACAGTCAGCTCTACATGTCCCATATCACCCACATTAGTTAGCTGAGAATTTATCACAACTAACAAAAACAGAATAGTAGGCAAATCCAAGAACCCTTTACACTCTCAGTTTAAAAGCTCATTTCATCTTGTCTCTTCGGGCCGAGAGTCGATGTACTAAAGAATCTCTATGAATACTCCTGAGATAGGTGAAGGCTGGTGACCATGTCAGAAAAAAACATTATTATTCATACAAAAGACTTAGAGCCTTCATTTTTTTTAAATTGTTTTTGTTGAATAATTGATCAAAGCAGAACTTAAGTATCTCTGATACTGTCCTGCATTTCATGTAACTAAAAGTATATGTCCATATTTAAGTCATTTAATCTCCAGTAATTTCTCCTTTTCAGTCTTGTTTTTACATAGGATTATACACAAGCAACAGTTATACATCACATACTTTTTCTTCCCCAGATACCAACACAAGAACATGCCAAAATACATTAATACAGATAAAACTGTACCTTGAACACCTTCTAGGAGTAAATCAACTCCCTTCCTATAAAAATCAGAAGCAGCTTCATAGTCATCTTCTTCTTCCTTTTTTAAAGCCAGCTTTATTAATTCTCCTGCTTTCTCCAAATAATCTCTCTTGCCAAGCTTGGATTTTAAACTGCCAGGAAAGAGGCCACGACTTTCCCGTTCTTCTTCTGTTTTACTCTGTTCACTGTCAGAAGCAACAGCCCCTAGTGCTGAAGAATCCGAAGAAAGACTGAGACCAAAAGTTCTAATGGGAGAATTTTGATTGGAAGCCATTCCATCATCCAACTCAGCAAGAGAATCCACATCAACAGTAAGAGATATTAGATCACTGTCACTGGAGAAGCCTAGAAATATGATCACAATAGTAAACAGATATTAAACGGAGAATCAGCCAAAAGAATACAAATCATACTGACTATTCATTTTTTCATACTACCTATGTCAATCAGGAAGGGTGTAATTTACTGATGGAAGTCAGTGTCCAGCAATTTGTTTCAGCTTAGTTCATTCATTTTTTTTAATATCTTTATTGGAATATAATTGCTTTACAATGTTGTGTTAGTTTCTGCTGTATAACAAAGTGAATCAGCTATACATATACATATATCCTCATACTCCCTCCCTCTTGTGTCTTCCTCCCACCTTCCCTATCCCACCCATCTAGGTGGTCACAAAGCACCGAGCTGATCTCCCTGTGCTATGCGGCTGCTTCCCACTAGCTCTCTATTTTACATTTGGTAGTACAGTCAATGCAACTCTCTCACTTCGTCCCATCTTACCCTTCTCCTTCCCCGTGTCCTCAAGTCCATTCTCTACATCCACATCTTTATTCCTGTCCTGCCCCTAGGTTCATCAGAACCATTTTTTGTTTTAGATTCCAAATATATGTGTTACTATACGATATTTGTTTTTCTCTTTCTTAGTTCATTTTTGCACTGTCTCCCTACAGCTGTAGAAGACAGTCTCCTTGCCTTAATCATCAAACTAAAACTGAGACAAGTCTTTATCTAGCCTTGTTGTCAAAAACAGCCCTTACCACAAGATCTCGTAAACTATTTCTAGAAGGCTGATGCTTGTATACACAGCTGCTGTGAACAACAGCATTATGATAAAAAGAAGAGTAAGAGCTTTAGAGTAAGACAAAAAAGAAGCGCCTGGATCCCCACTCTTTAAAACTTACTGTGTGACCAACAGCAAGTTACTTAATAATATAACTTATCATGCAGGGCTTTAAATGAGAAAAAGAGTTAATGGATATAACAGGCTATCATTAAATTATAACTATTATAGCAATTACATAATAATTATTTTACGATAATATAATGTATCCTCAGAGGTGTGCTTTTTTTTTTTTTTTTTTTTTTTTGCAGTACACGGGCCTCTCACTGCTGTGGCCTCTCCCGTTGCAGAGCACAGGCTCCGGATGCGCAGGCTCAGCGGCCATGGCTCACGGGCCCAGCCGCTCCGCGGCATGTGGGATCTTCCTGGACCGGGGCACGAACCCGTGTCCCCTGCATCAGCAGGCAGACTCTCAACCACTGCGCCACCAGGGAAGCCCCAGAGGTGTGCTTTTAAGTAACCATCCATATCTGGAAAATGTATGCCACTTACGGTTTTTTTTAACTGAAGTATTTTGAAATTTACATTTCAGCCTCCTCCACAAGCTTTTGGAGGAATCTTTGGTCTGTATTTGCATCTTAGTTTTCTGACATAAAATGAATAATGGGTGCTACTGAAACATTTAAGCAATGAAAATTACTTCTTCCATTTCATATAACTGACTTCATGGTAAGTGAGCTTGAAATACAACAACAGTTATTAAACTTTCTGGTCTTAGGCCCTCCCTTTACATTCTTAAAAATGATTAAGGACCTCAAAGAGCTTTTATTTATATGGATTGTATCTGTAAATATTTACCAATCTTGATATTTTAAAAACAGACTGATTTTTTTTAAAACACTAAAGCCCATTACATGTTAACATACTGTTTTTTCCCTTTTTTTTTCGTTCATTCATTCTCGTGTTACAGGACCTTTTTATCATTTCAAGTTTGTTTGCTTTTTTTAATTTATTTTTGGTTGTGTTGGGTCTTCGTTGCTGCACACTAGCTTTCTCTAGTTACGCCAAGCAGGGGCTACTCTTCGTTGCGGTGCGCGGGCTTCTCATTGAGGTGCCTTCTCTTGTTGCAGAGCGTGGGCTCTAGGCGTGAGGGCTTCAGTAGTTGCGGCACGCAGGCTCAGTAGTTGTGACTCGCGGGCTCTAGAGCACAGGCTCAGCAGTTGCAGCGCACAGGCTTAGCTGCTCTGTATCATGTGGGATCTTCCCGGACCAGGGCTCGAACTCGTGTCCCCTGCAATGGCAGGTGGATTCTTAACCACTATGCCACCAGGGAAGTCCCAACATAATTTTTATAAAAATAACTAAGAAGTGCCATTGTGTTACATTTTTGCAAATCTTGTTAACAGAAGATGGCTGGAGTCTCATGACTAATTCTGCACTCAGTCTGTTGTCAGATGTTTTTCTGGTTGGAAAATTTGAAGAAAATGTCACATGGGTAAGTAACTGAAAATGGGGTGAATATTTTAATAGCCTTTTCAAATAACTGTGGCTATTGTTTTTTTGATACTACCAGAAAACTTAACAAACAGTAGTTTCTTAAAGGTTAGTTTACATGTGGAATATAAATTTCTATCAATGTAATTTGTTTCTGTTACATTCAAATCCATGGGTCTGTCTTACACACTAAATGGATCTTTTATCATGCATGAGTTTGTAACATCAAACCCTGGTCATTTTGAAAATATTAGTTCCCTGAGTTACACAGATCCTCCAAATGGTGACAAATTTCATTATTACAATATCTCCAAGAAAATCATATTTGCTATTTACCACCACCAACATCATCAGAAAATTCTTTAAGTATTGGAAACTGTCAGGCTCAAAGTGGCTGATACAGGTTCTCCAAAATTCTAATTTGGGACTGAAAACTAGAATTTTATCAGTATTTGGCAACAAATACTGTTAGCTGTTTTGCTCGAAGTGGCTGATACAGGTTCTCCAAAATTCTAATTTGGGACTGAAAACGAATTTTACCAGTATTTGGCAACAAATACTGTTAGCTGTTTTCCTTGAAGTGTCAGCTCACTTCATTCATTTTCAAAAAAAAACATTTGCTAAATACCCAAGTCTGAATAATGATAGTTTGTATGTCAATCATCCTTTCAAACAAAAATGGGGTCCCAGGGAAAAAGTAGCTAGTTTATGGCTCAAATAATTGCACAAGTGCTTTCTCTCAAGGCAACCATGGTAGTTCAGCACACAAAGTGTTTTATGTATACTTCCATGTCATCACACAGAATACCAAGAAGACATGTACCCAAGGGTTGAGATTTAATAAAATTAACAGTTTTTGCTGCTTTATCAAGGCTTTATTCCTAGGTGAAACTACCATTGGGATTACTGCAAGTATGTGCAACGATTACTGTTACAGTCTCGTATCACTGTCTTGATTCCTGCTCAAGTACATCAGTTTTATCCACCATTGCTTTTGGATCATCAAATGTCAGCAGAGTGGAAACAGCAAATAATTTCCTAGATTATTATGAAAATAGTTTCTGCCTTGGGCATCCCCTGAAAAACATCTCAGGAATACCCAGCGGTCTGAAGACCATACTTTGAGAGCCACTGATTTATATCATTAAATAAGACTGACAATAGGGTTAGGCAAAACTTAGGTCTGGGAACAACTATGAGATCTGCATCTCCACTGAATACTGACTGCCAAGTTTCTCATAAAGGAAAATATATTAAGAAGAAAATGATCTCCCCAGGATCATATACTAAGTCAAAATTAAAGGTGGATTAGAGTGTACAATTCTAGATCAGGGATCAGCAAACTTCTTTTCTGAGGGTCACAGGGTGACTATTTTAGGCTTTATGACCTCAGTCACAACTAATCAACACTGCTGTTGTAGCATAAAAGCAGCCACAGACAATGCCTATGTGAAAAGCGTGCCTGTGTTCCAATAAAACTTCTTATATGGATGTTGAAATTTGAATTCCATATAATTTTCACATGCCAGAAAATAATATTCTTTTGAATTCTGTCAACCATTTAAAAATGTAAAAACCATTTTTAGCTTGTAGGTCATATAAAAACATGTGGTAGGCCAGACTTGGCCCATGGGCCACAGTTTGTCAACCCCTATTACAGACTCAAATTGCTTACTTCATACGGAATAAAGTTAAGTTAGGGTAAAAACATTTACTGGCAGCTAAGCTGAAATTTCAAATCAGCTTTAGACACTGCTTTGGCACTCTGTCAATATATCCTGTTTTCAGGGATTCTGGGGTTTTTTTAAATCCTTAGAACGCTCATAAAGTACTAATTTTGTTCCCTAAAAGCAACAGATCTCATTAAACCCACAATATCAGATGAAATTCACTGGACCTAGTGGAAATCTTTTCAATTCTCTGACATTTCAACTGCATAGACAGCACTTAAAATCAAAATCTCTTTATAGCAATCTACAAAATTATTTATCCACTGCTCTGAGCAATATATAAACTTTACAAGAGATTTTTTTAAATAATTTTTAAATATTTTATACATTCCATACAAGTTTATTTCCTTAAATAGTTATCATTATATAACCTGGTCCATTGAAATTAATAAACAAAGAAAAAAAATGTTTATACAGCTAATCACAAAACAAAGGAAATGTTATAGATCTTTTGTCTGCTCTCTGATGTCTTGTCACTATAACCTCCACATCATCTATCACATTGCACTGTTTCATGCTTTGCCTGATTTTCCTTTCTAACAAGAAAAATAATACCAAAGGGTAAGAGGGTAAAGTTATGTGTATTCAGTTTCTTGGCTTTTGACCATAAACATCTAGTCACATAGTCATATTTCCTCTTACTTTTCCAACCTTATTTTATTAGCAAAGGAAATTATGATTAAATGAAATTAGATCAGAAAAGTAAGACCATCAAAACATCTAGAGAGAAAGTCAGATAGTAAAATAGAGTAATAAATATTCTATACAAATTGTTTCCTTTTCAAATTCTACCTAATTCTAAATGAGTGTTTCTTTTTTTTTTAATAGATCTTTATTGGAGTATAATTGCTTCACAATGCTGTGTTAGTTTCTGTTGTACAACAAAGTGAATCAGCTATATGTATACATATATCCCCATATCCCCTCCCTCTTGCGTCTCCCTCCCACCCTCCCTATCCCACCCCTCTAGGTGGTCACAAAGCACCGAGCTGATCTCCCTGTGCTATGCAGCAGCTTCCCACTAGCTATTTATTTTACATTTGGTAGTGTATATATGTCACTGCTACTCTCACTTCCCCCCAGCTTCCCCCTCCCCACCCCGTGTCCTCAAGTCCATTCTCTATGTCTACATCTTTATTCCTGCCCTGCCACTAGGTTCACCAGTACCATATTTTTTTTTAAGATTCCATATATGTGCATTAGCATATGGTATTTGTTTTTCTCTTTCTGACTTACTTCACTCTGTATGACAGACTCTAGGGCCATCCACCTATAAAGGAGGAATGTTTCAAAATAAGCAAACATAAAAACTAACAGGTTAGGTAGAGGAAATTTTTTAGCCTAAACAGGAGAAGCAAAAGGAAACAAAAAGACTTGTTCTGGTTTAACCTTTTTGGAGGACAATTTGGCAATGCATACCAGATGCAAAACATGCTGGTATCTTTGGTTCAGAAATTCAACAATTTATACCAGAAATAAACAGAGACGTGAAAAAAAGATCCATACATAAGAATATACATCACAAAAACTAGTGAAATTGGAAATAACAAATTCCTAATGATAGGAGATTATGGCACATCCTTATGATAAAATATTACAGTTATTAAAAATTATGTTATAGAAGAATATTTAATGCTAAAGCATTCATGCTCTATTAATCAAAAACAACAAACTGCAAAGCAGTATATATATACTATAATTCTAGTTTAAAACCACAAACACAGAAAAAAAGTCTAGGAAGGTACACTAAACATTAACAGTACTTTTCTCTGTATGCTGGGACTACAGGTGACTCTTATCATATTTGCTGTATGTGTATGACAAGTCCTTAAGGCTCTGTATGTGAAGTATATCAAAGAAGATATAGCAAGAGCTAAAACTGGGAATTTGTTTGTAAATAAAGAGATGTTATACAGACATAATTTATAAAATGTATGAATCATGGCCAGCAGCCAGTACCGAGAAACATCTAACTTAAGAGAGAAGACAGACATGATTATAAAGACAGATCTGTATACAGCAGACTAACCCCCGACACTTCTTCCTTGCTTATTTTCTTCCTTTAATTCTCCTCTTAAGATGCACCCTAATATACCTGAAAAACCTAACCCTATCATATTTCCTCAACCATACACTGCAGCTAATCTAGTATTATCTGATATGTTTCTCTTCCATATTGAAGCAATTTCTACCTTCCCTTCTTCTCAATGAAGGGAATTCCCCAACCAGCTCAAGAAGAACACTCCCCGTCTACCGCCTCAGCAATGAATATAAAAATATAGATAGAGGTATGCAAATACTCAGTACCTAGTTTATTCATCTTATATCCTTAATAAATCTACTTAATACAGTGCTTGCTCAACTCCTTGACATCACAGTCCTGTCATTTAATCTGTTTTTTACAAAGCTACACATATAAATATCACATGAAATGGACACTAGCTCCCTGAAACCCAGAAAGTTAACAAGTAAGATAAAGAGAGCTGCAAGCAAGAAAGAGGTTCTCAGTTAAGGTGAGTAGGAAGAACGCTGTGGATAAGGCAGGGCAACAACTGACAATACAGAGACTGTTTGTCAAAAGTTAAACCAACTTGAAGTCAATCCATGTTTAAAGGGGCCCTCTGGGCCATCATGAGAGTAAAAGGTGCATCCTTTACCAACACCATCAAGTCAAAAACCTAAGCCTTTTTTGGAAAGGGTGGGGGGTGGAGGGGAGTCAAAGGTTCTATGAAAGCGTTCTGCCTCCAGGTTCATATCACAGAGATTCAAGTCTCAGGGCTATTAGAGGGCCCCAGGCGACTGGTTAAAAAGCAGCTGCAACAGTTCACCTACCTACCCTCACCTTCTGTGCTTTGAACCGCTCAGAGTAGGGCAGTGTAGTGTAATCTGTCTAGGATACCGTCTCTGAAAGACAGGCACCAGGGGAAAAGGTTGAGTTGCCATAGAATAAATCTTTATACTATAAGCTATCAGAAATCTGTATTTGAAGACCATCTGCAAAAAAGAGATCAGTTTCCTTTAGAACAACAGGTGGTCTCTCATGGCCAACTATATATAAAATACATGGTCTCATTATTATTAGCTGATAGCTTTCACTGAGCCCTGAGGTTCAAATATTGCCATAGTCAATGAAAGGGAATTTCTACTTTTCCTAGTAGCAATGACTCAAGCTTCACACACAAAGCAAGATTTCTAGCGAGCAGAACAAAGGTCACCCTGAGGTAGAAGACATACATATCAATCTCCATTAAGAAACGAGCCCTTATAAATATGATTTTAAGTGAATACCTAAATCTAAAAGTTGACGTTAGTCAAGATTCCTGTACCTGAATAAAGATGCAGACGTAGAGAATGATCTTGAGTACACCGGGAGGGGGAAGGGTAAGCTGGGATGAAGTAAGAGAGTGGCATGGACTTATATATACTACCAAATGTAAAACAGATAGCTAGTGGGAAGCAGCTGCATAGCACAGGGAGATCAGCTCAGTGCTTTGTGACCACCTAGAGGGGTGGGATAGGGAGGGTGGGAGGGAGACGCAAGAGGGAGGAGATATGGGGATATATGTATATGTATAGCTGATTCACTTTGTTATACAGCAGAAACTACCACACCATTATAAAGCAATTATACTCCAATAAAGATGTAAAAATAAATAAATAAATAAATAAATAAATAAAAATTTAAAAAATAAAAACACCCACAAAAAAAAAGTCTGTACTTGATTACCAACTCATCATTCAATAATAGCTATTGTTACTAAAAAGAACCATTCCTTTGACGTTTCACATTTTTATAATGTCCTCGATACATGTCTTTGCTTCACCGTTGAAATTTTATAAAAAGAACATCAGAATATCTACTGCATATTTGCTTGAAAAAAAAGAGTAAACTCATAAAACAATAAATCAATCACAATTACAACCCTAATTGTTACTTTACTGTTGTGACCCTACTGTTACCTTATCATGAACAACAAAGATCTATGAGTTCCCTTCCACTTCTACCTAATGAACTTTTTTTGCTGCTACTCTCCATAATCTACTCTGCAAATCAAACCTGTTACCAGCACATAAGTAACTCACACTGAGCTTTCTATATCAAATATGTATTCTCACTGCCTTCCCCTACATAAAGTTAAATCTCATTTCAAAATAGAGTTCTGTGATTGCTATTAAATATCTGGAGTGCCGTGACTGCCTTAGGCACCTGGCTTAATTTCTCTGAAATTCCAATATTTAATTGTAAGATAAGAGATTTACCTATATCATTCCCAATGTTCCTTCTATTCTAAAACCTATTCCCACAACATATTAATATCATGAATTTTTTATTTGCCCCACCCAATTGCTAAACTCTTAATATCCAACGTTATCCTCAATAGCCCTAGAGTTGTTAAGGGTCAATACTTATAATTTGTGTCATTTGTTTTATATGCACACATAACCACAATGACACATTCTCATTTGTGCTTATCTTGAGAATAATAACTTATTCTTTTTTTTCCTATTTATTTTAAACTTCTCCACCAAAGGAAATTCAACTAATAATGGACAGTGAATAAGAGTTAAGTAGATAAGCACTTAAGAGAAAAAGGAACTTCAAACTGAATAAGCACACTCGAAAGTAATAGAGGAGGTCCTAGAATTAGCCCAGTAACAAGATTTACAGTTCTCATGGTGCCACCTAGCGGACATTTGCACTAAATTCTACTTTAAATTTAAATTACGTTTAATTAGGCTTTCTATATTTTGTCATCTTTGTGCTTATCTACATAATAGAAAGAATTATTACCCTGCCACCACATAAATACACAAATCTTGAACTGAAAGTGATTTTAAGAGGTCCCTTACATAGACTAATAATAGATGCTATTCTCAAAATATACATCTCATTTACTCTAAAAATAGTTAATTCAAGACCGCTTAACAGATCCTTTCTTGTGTCTACAATTGTTACAATGAGCACTTAGGGAGCTCTTACTCCACAACTTACAGGCAAAAAGAAAAAAAAAAGGTAAATTTGACTACTCCAGGAGACATTTAAGAATATTTATTCTTAAAGATATGCCACATATAAAAAGCGGATCTCTCCATTTGTATTTGTGGTTATGATCACCTAATTATTTTCTCTTATTCGCTGCATACACCTGGAAAATGTCCCTCCCAAAACTGCAAAAGAAGCCAAGTAATGTACTAGGAAGAGGAAATGACACAGTTTACCAGATGAGCTTATACCGACATCAAAGGCTCCAATACCAAGGCCAACATGGCAGTAAAGCAACCTACATCCTTCCAACAGGCCAACAGATGAGAGAAACATATCAAGAAGCTCAATTCCCAGGCACCATCCCAGGCACCCAGGAAACCCAGGCCAGGTTTCCACTAATGTCACAGTAACTTTATAGCTAAGTTTAAGTCAACAGAAAGATGGAATTTTATAAAGGAAATAAGATGTTAACAATCAATTAAATCTTCTTTCATCTTTGAGAAAATATAGTTTAATTTCACTGAACAAAGGAGATAAAGAGCAACCAGCATTTCATTTTAAAAACATAAAACAACATTAACGTTTTATCTAAAAACCTACTGAATAATTTTATAATTTTCAATTTCATATTAGATAAAATACATTTAGCAGTTAATCACCAAATTATTGGTTTTATGAAACCTTAAAGTGGTTTCCTCTATCATACTATACTATAAAATAATGAAATTTTTTTTAAATCCACTAACCCAATTCTTTACGTTTTCCTTAGAAAACTTTCTTTCAAGGTAAATTAAGTAAGACCTGTTGATTGCATTTTATGGTACTAATAAAAATGATGATCACTTAGCCTCTACATATGTTCTCTGTCACTCTAACTGAAGGACCTTGGCACAGCAGACTATATATTAAGATTTGCCCTTCTGGCCCATTCCACTGGCAAACTAAATCACAAGTATGAAAAATGAATCCACCTTCAAAACACCAATTAAAATACTACACTCAGAGGAGCTGTTACAGAGTAAATCACCTCCTCACATTTTGGCTCTGAATTCAAATCTCAAGCATTTGCCACCACAATCCCTCTACAACCTTCCATTTCACTGCATACCTGTGGGGCTTGGCTGGCTGCCAGGTTTCCCCTCTCTTTTCCTACTAGAGGCCCTCTCCCTGGTTTGTCTCTGTGGTTTGCAGGCCTTTTGGTATGAAAGTAAATCTTCCACTTGGCTAGTATGCCAGACAATCTCATGATATTTAAAAGTCATTTTTCCTCTCAAATAACAATGAATTTGCAAGTTGTCTGACACTCTGAGCTGTATTTGTCAACAGGTATCTTTCAGCAGGATTAATTAGCGAGGCATAGAATAGAGGCTTCTAAAGGGAGGGGGTAAAAAACATAAACATTAACAGCATTTCCAGTTCCATGTTTTTCATTCTTCAAGGATCACAGTGTGTTTCAGAGATGGTAATATAGTTAGAAAACTAAACTATGCACTGAAAGGATAAAATTTCAGTATTACTTTTAGGTACCATTAAGTCTTTTTCTGTGTTTTTAACAGAAATGTTGCCCCCAATTTCCCTCATAAAAGCATATTCCTAAATGATAACTGCTTCCAAGGAAAACTCAGCTTTTTGAAATGTCAAAGATAAACCCTGAAACAAATATACTCTACCTCTGCTGTAGGTAGGGTGGCCCATTCACCCTGTTTGCCCAGCTTGTTGGTTTATGCTTGTTGTCTTGGCATACAATAAGTACAGTAGCATCTTCTTTAATTCTCAGAAGTGTCTCAGTTTGGACAATAAATTATAAGCTCACCCTAGCTTATAAAGTTAGAGCTATAATCTACCTTAGGTTATATCTCCTTTAATATCAATATCTTTTTATTCCGAACAGCTTCCACATTTTACAACACCATCCCAAGGAAAGTTATCCTAATAATAATGTTCCTCCCCTTCTCTCCTAAACTAAGGCAAAAGACCTCTGCACCACTCCCATCCCTGATTACCTTATACTCAAATAGGCTTCTGGGACACCCTTATCTCACTATGGTTGACTCCTACCTAGGTAATAAAGACTTATATCTTTGTATCAAAGAATATAACCATCCCCAAATCAAATACCCTTCAATTTCTGCATCAAGAAACAAAGAGAGGGCTTCCCTGGTGGCGCAGTGGTTGAGAGTCCACCTGCCTATGCAGGGGACACAGGTTCATGCCCCGGTCCGGGAGGATCCCACATGCCGCGGAGAGGCTGGGCCCGTGAGCCATGGCCACTGAGCCTGCGCATCCGGAGCCTGTGCTCCGCAACGGGAGAGGCCACAACAGTGAGAGGCCCGCGTACCGCAAAAAAAAAAAAAAAAACAGAGAAAAGAAACATTCTGTAATTTTCAAGAACTGTACTCCTCACTGAATACTCTCCCACAAATCTTTCTAACTCTCCTACTTGTCCTCTCTTGGACATCACCAAATCAGCACATTTACAGGCAGAAAATGCCCTCTCCCTCTTTCTCAGGAGTAGGAGTGTATCTCTGAGGCAACACCCAGATCAGGTTATCCCAGAAAAGTCACCCTCCAAGGAAACTAGTTCTAGAAACAAAGTCACCTTAACATCTCAAGCAGTGATTAGATTTTCCAAAGCCTAGCAAGTATCTCAGATCAAAATAGGTCGTGGAGAATAGATTTTTTTTTTCCCAACGAACCTGATGGACTATAAAATAAAATTACTATCCACAATGTTTTTCTATGACCTTAGCTGATTCAGGATGGAGTCAAAGATATTGAGGACCCAAGGGAGACCCCTGGGCCTAAGGACCCCATACATTTCACAGAACAGTAGGTGTAAGTTAATGGACTGTGCTTTTAAGTCAATGAGAGCCATCATGAAAAATAAGAAAAGCTAGTCACTTCTCAATGTGGTGCCACCAAAAGAAAAATAAATTTTAAGTGCATCAGCCCACACAATGGATGGGAACTTGTTGTTCCTACCAAAACATGATGGGAATTACTGCAATAGATCTATGTCAATGTGTCTGTCACTGTATGACATCAGTACACATCCCCACAAAAACATCACTACAATGAGATCATGGCTACCTCCCATGTTAGAGTCATACACCATTCTCCTCTACCATAAATTCTTACTCATGAAAGAGATCAAGAAATATTATCTAGTCTATGATTTTTCTTTTATATAAACCAAACCTAAGCCACCTCAAACAAATCTAATTACTTATTTTTAAAGACTCCCCACCCTGTCCCCAAGTCTCTCTCTTTTTTAATTCCAAAATATTTTCTGGAAGAAAACTAGCTAAGGAAATTCAAAGACCAAAATATGTATTTTAAATCTTCATAAAAATTCAAAGATGGCTTAACAGAGGAATAAAACAAGAGATTAAGCATTCTTGAATTAAAGTGATTAAAAGTACAAAAATTGCTTTGGTTTAGACTCATGTTATTATAAAATATATCAAAAACACTAAAACTGCCTTAGATTTATTCTTTCTGGTACATGACTAAACTTTTAAAGCCAGTCTTGAAATTAATTGTCTGATAGTCAGATGCTGCTAAATAAACTTTAGCAAGGCATTCTTATACTAGACAACACAAATTCTGAACACTCATTATACCACATTTCATCAAATCTAAGAAGCCATTAATTGTAGGACAAATCACTATTTTATACATCACTGAGAAAGAAAAAAGCTGTCTATTAAATGTAAGATACCATCAACTCAGTATTATGTACTCAATATCAGTGATGTTAAAACATGAGGGAAAAAAAGTATCTTAGAATTACTGAAATACTCTCAAATTCCTATATCCACCTAATTTTGGCAATGTAGCTATGATTTATAGTCTGTCACAATCAAAACCACTGAAATGAAAAAAAAAATTTAAATCTCTTACCTTCTGTAGTACATTCAGGAAAGCTATCAATGAGGGAATCCGAATAAGCTTCAACGGGACCAATCAATTCAGAACCATCGTTGATTATTCCACCCTAAAAAGACCAAAGCAACTGTGCTTCATTGTCGATATGAGTATTTAAAAAAAATCAGTAATGAGAACAATGGTTATCTCATCTATGTACAAGAATTACAAAAATGTTCATCTATTAAACTAGATTACAACTGCTTTTAAAAAATCAATAGGAATATCAATATTGGTTCATCAAATGTAACAAATGTACCACACCAAGGAAAGATGTTAATAATAGGGGAAACTGTGAGGGAGAAAGGGAAATCTATGGGAAAACTCTATACTTTCTGCATAATTTTTCTGTAAACCTAAACTGTTCTAAAACATAGCCTATTATTTAAAAATTCAACAAGAATTTTACAATGTTTTTAATAATATGTGGCTTTTTATAAAAGCATGTTATTTTAAATCTACCAAAAGTACTCATTAAAAAAAATGCAGAGGGCTTCCCTGGTGGCACAGTGGTTGAGAGTCCGCCTGCCGATACAGGGGACATGGGTTCGTGCTCCGGTCTGGGAGGATCCCACATGCCGCGGAGCAGCTGGGCCCGTGAGCCATGGCCGCTGGGCCTGCGCGTCCAGAGCCTGTGCTCCGCAACGGGAGAGGCCACAGCAGTGAGAGGCCCGCATACCGCAAAAAAAAAAAAAAAAAAAAAAATGCAGAAAAAGAAAAAGCCCACCAGCTAAAGTGGTGGGTATTACTCAGTATCCTTAGTAGTCATTAGTCTTTCTAATTAATGATAAATGATGCACTCTATTAGGAAGTCATTTAATTTTACCAAATTAAAAACTACAACATACAACACAGTACCTCAAGTGATCCGAGAAGTGCCTTATATTCGAGAATCATTTGAATGCAATGTACATAAGACTAAATAAATTTAAGATATTTTATTAAAGAGATACATTTTTAATAAATATAAAACTGATTTATCCATGTGACCATCATTTTAATTCCATATTTAAGTTTGAAAATTCAGGCCTGAAAAGATTATTTTCTCTTACTCTGTGTGCAACTAGAGAATGCTCTAGCAGGCAAGAGGTGTGGTGTGATTTTGTGCTGTGGCTTTATGGACTGAATGCTCCAATCACATATATAAAGGTTATAACCCTTAAATAACTATAACTAATTAAAATAATAGCTCTTCAGCTCTTTAACATATTTCCTTTTGCCTTCTACCCACAGTTCTATACCCCCAAACACTATTACCAGGATAGCAAAACCCAAGAGAAATACAAGACCCCTATTTCCTCTCTGTGTCAGCACAAAGAACTCAACAACTATCCTTCCCCTGCCCCTAACAACTATCTTTACCTAATCAAGTCTCCCTGCCAGTTCATCTTTAAGGAAGAGAAATTTGAAATGGTCCCTCTCAAATTAACAAATTTTACTTCCCTGAGTTTTAAGTGAACTGAAACTTTGAAAACGATTATTTTTAGAAGAATTTTTATCACATTATTCTATTTTTTAATTAAAATATTCAAATCACAGATTGTAACTGAATTTTTCTCCAAAAAGAAGAGTATCTATTCTAGACTAAGCCATCCTTTAAACAATATCCAAACAAACCCTAAGAAAATGTAAAAGTATTCCTGAGAATTTTAATAGGCAAATTTGATTTTAGGTATAATCTCACATAGTAGAAAGTGCCTTTCAACTATTAACTACCTCTTCCACTACCAGGTATGTGACTTTAAGTTACCTACCTATAAAAATGGAAATAATATCTACATCACTAACTCAAAGAGTTGTTAGGACTAAAAGATTTCACAGACGGAAAGTGTTTAGAACAATGTAATAAGCACTCAAATTTTTATTTGTTATTACGAGCTGATACAAGATTTGCTCATAAGATAAAAACAAAATACTGAAGAATGCAAGAAATGTTTTAGCTCATAATCCTACAGAAATTTTACTTACCTAATTTAATAAACAATATTACACAAAATAGATAATAAAGAATAAATCTTTAATGAAACAAAATAATAAAAACTGTTCTAGAGGAACTTAAGGGAAGTAGTAGGAAAATACGCCACAATTCTACTTCAAATCCCTAGTTCAAAAACATTAACCTTTTACTGTTTCTGAGTATGCAGTAAAAAGAAACTCTTATTATACAGCATCTCAAAGGTTTTGATTAATGAAGAGTCAGTCTGGGGGGGAAGGAGTTCAGATATGCTGGAACATCCAAATATGGTGGTAAATCAGCAAGTGCTCCCCAAAAGGCAATGATGAAACTAGAGAAAACTGTCAAAACAATTTTACATTTAAGAGCTCTGGAAATTAACCAAAAAACATAAAGCAAATGAATAAGTGGCTATTCATAAAACCACAGAAGCCCCGGTGAGAACTGTGGGGGTCTGTGACATTCTTGCCTGAGGTTGTTCACATATTCCCTCCCAGCTGGGTTGCCATGGTAATTATACAAAGGAAGACAAGCCTTAAAAACAAGTAGATCACCTGCAGAAGAGGCTGGCATGATTTAGACTTAAGCACAGAAAAAAGTCTCCCCCCCCCACAAAAAACAGTGTTACCAATAATAGTAGCAATCTTAGTGCCAAAGAAATGGCAAGAACAGTGGCTCAGCAAGCATGAAGTTGTAGTAAGCAAAGGACCAGCACATTAGCCAGACATTTAGCAGGAAGATCCAGAAAATAACATGGCCATAAGGGTTATTAATAAGTTCTCTACCTATCCATGCAGGAAAAACCAGAGACGGATCAAGCTATCTGCAAATCCCTGGCAAACCATGAGAGGGTGCACATGCAGAGAAATGCAAGAGATCCCAAAGGAAAACAAAAGCCAGGGCAAACTTTAAAACTGCTTGAACCTTGAAAACACACAAAGAATCATCAGCATACGGGAGAAGCATATAATGAAACAAAGTGTACAAGCAAAGGCAAATCACTGGCTGACCAAAGCTATGCTTATACAAGGCACCTAGCCAGGTTTAAAAATACAATAAAGATTTTAAGCTGAGCAGAGATATTAGCAGTCACACACCGTACATCGAACAGACTATACAGATTTAGTACAGACATGTTACTGAACACACTAATAAAACAATGGCAACAACCCTCAGGGGAAAAAAATTAGAACACAGAGTTGCTATAATATATTATCCAAATTTTTCAGTGTTCAACAACAAACTTATGAGACATACAAAGAAAGAGTAAAGTGTGATGATGAATGGATACACAGAATGTGGTATATTCATATCCACTTAATGGAATATTATTCAGCCATCAAAAGGACTTAAGTACTGATACATGTTACAACACAGATGAACCTTGAAAACATTAAGCTATGTGAAACAAGTCAGATGCAAAAGGCCACATACTGTATGATTCCATTCATGTCCAGAATAGGCAAATCCATCAAAACAGAAAGTAAATTAGTGTTTGCTAGGGGTTGGGGCAAGTGGGGTAGGAGGGGTGAATGCTAACGGGTATAACGTTTCTTTTGGGGTGATAAAAATGTTCTGAAATTAGAGAGTAATAATGGTTTCATGACCTTGTGAACAAACTAAAAAACACTGAACTGTATGCCTTAATTGGTGCATTTTATGTAATGTGAATTAATCTCAATTTTAAGAAAAAAAGAACCAGATGAAAATGCTAGAGTTGAAAAGTATAGTAACAAAATTTTAAATTCACTAGAGAAGTTCAACAATACATTTGAGAAAGAAGAATAACCAATGAACTTGAAGATCAACAGAAACTATCCAATATGAACATCATAAGAAAAAAACTGAATAATAACAGAGAACCAGGGAGAGCTGTGGGATAATATCAAGCATACCAACTTACATGTAATAGGAGTACCACACATGAGAGAGGAAAAAGGGCTGAAAAAGAATATTTGAAGAGGTGAGGGCATAAAACTTCCAAAATTTGACAAAAATATTAATCTACAAACACAAGAAGATAAATTAAACCCAAAATAAAATAAACAGAAACAGATCAACAGCTAGTCACTGTTGAAAGACAAAGGCTAAATTCAGAAAGAAGCAACAGAAAAAGACTTATACACTGGAACTACAGTATAATTAACAGCTGACTTCACATAAAAAAACAATAAAGGGAGCTTCCCTGGTGGCGCAGTGGTTGAGAGTCCGCCTGCCGATGCAGGGGACACGGGTTTGTGCCCTGGTCTGGGAAGATCCCACATGCCGCGGAGCGGCTGGGCCCGTGAGCCATGGTCGCTGAGCCTGCGCGTCCGGAGCCTGTGCTCCGCAACGGGAGAGGCCACAACAGTGAGAGGCCCGCATATCACACACACAAAAAAAAAAACAATAAAGGACAAAAGACAGCGGAATGATAAATTCAAACTGTTAAAAAGAACAGTCAATCAATAATTCTATACATCCAGCAAACTATTCTTTTGAAATGATGAGTAAATAAAAACATTTCCAGACAAGGACTGGGAGACTCTATTGCTAGCAAACCTGCCTTGCACAAAAAAAGAAACTACAATCCTTCAAGATGAAAGGAAATGACAACATATGGTAATTCAAATCTACCTGAACAAATAACACCTAAAAAAGGAAATATGAGGGTAAATAAAAAGACTACATAAATATATGTTCTTCTCTCTTCCTCCCTTAACTCTTTGAAAAGGCATCATAACACTGTATTGTTCAGTTTACATTTGAGGTATACGATAATATAACAAAAAAGGAGGAGTAAATAGAGCTCTATGGAGCGAACTTTCTATATTTTACTGGAATTATGTTAGTATTCTTCTCAAGTAAATTGTCATAAGTTAAAGTGCATATTTTAATCCCTAGAGCAAAGAGTAAGAATATAACTTTTAAAAACACACACCTAAAAAAAAGAGTTTAAGTGGTATAATAAACAATACCTATTTAATACAAAAGGTGGTATAAAGTAGAAAAACAAAAGAACAAAAAATATGAGACATATAACAAATAGCAAAATGGCAGACAAAAGTTCAATCTCATCAATAATTAAATATAAAAGGACTAAATACCACAATCAACAACAGCAATTCGCCTACTGAATAAAAAAAACTATATATAGTTTTTTTAAACTATATATAGTGCACGTAAGAGTACCCTTTAGATTCAATAATACAGACAGAAAGCAAAAGAATAAAAGAGAAGTACCATGCAACTGTAAGAAACCTAGAGTGCCTATATTAAAATCACACAAAACAGACTAAGACAATAAATATTACTAGAAAGAGGGGCATTTCATAAGGTTGAGAAAATCAATTCATCAGGAAGATATAACCATTCTATGCCAAAAAAGCCCCAAAATAAAGTAAAAATTAACATAACTGAAAAGAAAAATAGAAAATTCAACAATAATTAGAGACTTCAATACTTCAATCTCAATAATTGCTAGAACAACTAGACAGAAAATAAGCAAGGATAAAGATGACAACACTATCAAGTAACTTGAATTAACAGATATTTACATAAAACTCCACCTGACAACAAAATATATGCTCCTTTCAATGTTGCTAGGAAATAAATCAGGTCTCAGTAAATTTTAAAGGGATGAAATCATACAATGTATATTTTCTTTTTTTTTCTTTTTATATATTTATTTATTTGTGGCTGTGTTGAGTCTTCACTGTTACGCGTGGGCTTTCTCTAGTTGTGGCGAGTGGGGGCTACTCTTCATTGCGGTGCACATACTTCTCATTGCGGCGGCTTCTCTTGGTGTGGAGCACGGGCTCTAGGCATGCGGGCTTCAGTAGTTGTGGCATGTGGGCTCAGTAGTTGTGGCTCGTGTGCTCTAGAGTGCAGGCTCAGTAGTTGTGGCACACGGGCTTGGTTGCTCCGCGGCATGTGGGATCTTCCCAGACCAGAGCTCGAACCCGTGTCCCTTGCACTGGCAGGCAGATTCTTAACCACTGAGCTACCAGGGAAGTCCACAATGTATATTTTCTGACCACAACCACAAGAAAACAAAATTAGAAATCAACAACAGATGAAACTTTAAGAAATGCACAAATATTTGGAAATTAAAGAACATGTTTCCAAATAACCAATGGGTCAACAGAAAAATCATAAAAGTAATCAGAAAATACTTTGAACTGAATAAAAGTGAAAATAAAACAAAAATTTATGGGATGAGGCTCAAACAATGCTAAGAAGAAAATTTATAGCTGTAAATGCCTGTTAGACAAGAAGAACCATCTCAAATCAATAACTTAAGCTTCAGATTTAAGGAATTAAAGAATTAGATAAAGAGCAAAGTAAACCCAAAGCATGTGAAAGGAAGGAAACAGAGTTTAGAACAGAAATCAGTGAAATGAAATAGAAAAATAGAGAAAAAAATCAATGAAACCAAGTTAATCCTTTGTAAAGATCAACAAAAATATCAAACTTTTAGCTAGACAGGTCAAGAAAAAATAGATAAGACACAAATTACCAAAATCATGAATGAAAGAGGGGACATCACTACCATACCTATAGAAATTTAAAACACTGGAAGGAACACTATGAACAAATTATAGAATTTAGATGAAAACTCCTAGGAAGATACAAGTTAACAAGCTGATTCAAGAAGAAAGAGAAAATTAGAATAGACCTACAACAAGAAAATGAACTGAATTAGAAATTTAAAATCTTCCCACATCAATTCCACTACTAAGGTATATAACTAAGAGAAATGAAAAAATATGTCCACACAAAAACTTATATGCCAGTATTCATAACAGCATCATTCATAATAGTCAAAAGGAGAAGACAATCTATATGTACAACAACTGATGAATGGATAAACTAAATTTGGTATATCCATGGATCCATACAAAGGAATATTATAAGAAGTATAAAAAAAGGAATGAAGTATGGATACTGGCTATAACATGAATAAACCTTTAAAGTATAATGCTAAATGAAAAAATACAATTCCATTCATAATAGCAACAAAAGAATAAAATATTTAGTAATAAATTTAACAAAAGAAATGCCAGACTTATACCTGAAAATGGCAAAACATTGCTGAGACAAATTAAAGAACACAAATAAATGGTGAGTTATTTCATGTTCATAGATTAGAAGACAATATTGTTAAGATAACAATCCTCCCCAAACTGAACTACAGATTTAATAAAATTCCAATCAAAATTTCATCGGAATTTTCTGTTGATATGGACAAGCTGATACTAAAACATTTTATGAAAATTCAAAGGAATCAAAATTGCCATAACATCTTTGAAAAATACAAATAAAGTGGGAAAACTTACACTTTCTGATTTCAAAACATATTATAAAGCTACAGTAATCAAGAGAGTATGTACTGGTAAAAGAACAGACACATAGATCAACAGAAGATGTCAAAAGTCCAGAAATAAAGCGTTACGTGTACAGTCAATTCTTTCTCAGCAACAGTGCCAACATACTTCAATAGGGAAAGGACAGTCTTTTCAACAAACAGTGCTGAGACTATTTGATATTCAAGTGCCAAAAGATTAATTTAGACTGTTACTTCACAGTATACACAAAAATTAACTGAAAATGGATCACAGACTTCCAGAAAGGAATGTAGGAGAAAATTCTCTTGACTTTGGGTTAATCAAAGAGGTCTTAGATATGACAACAAAAGCATGATTCAGAAAAGAAAAAAAATGGTAAATTATACTTCATCAAAACTAAAAACTTTTGCACATCAAATGACACCATTAAGAAAATGAAAAGACAAGCCATACACTCGGAGAAAATATTTGCAAATCACGTATCTAATAAAGAACATGTATCCAGATTACATTTGGAACTCTGCCTGCCAATGCAGGGGACACGGGTTTGATCCCTGCTCCGGGAAGATCCCACATGCCACAGAGCAACTAAGCCTGGGTGCCACAACTACTGAAGCCTGTGGGCCCTAGAGCCCACGCATCACAACGAAGAGTAGCCCCCGCTCGCCGCAACTAGAGAAAGCCTGCACCTAGCAACGGAGACCCAACACAGCCAAAAGTAAATTAAAGAAAAAAAAAAAATCACACAATACCAAGTGTTGGTGAGGTTACGAAATTGAAATTAATACTACAGTGAGACACCATTATACACATAGTTATATTTTTTAAAGCACACGATACCAAGTGCTGGTGAGGTTGTAAAAGAACCAGAGCCTTCATACATTGCTGGGGAATGGTGAAGTCACTTTGGAAAACAGTTTGGCAGTTTCTTAAAAACATAAACTTACCATAAGACTCAGCAATTCCACTGCTCAATATCTATCTGATATATGTTTTCTATATGAAATGAAATTAGAACATTTTCTCACACCATATACAGAAATAAACTCAAAATGGATTAAAGACTTAAATGTTAGACTGGAAACTATAAAACTCCTAGAAGAATACACAGGTGGAACATTCTTTGACATAAATCATAGCAATATTTTTTTGGATCCATTTCCAAAGGCAAAGGAAACAAAAGCAAAAATAAACAAACGGAACCTAATTAAACTAAAAAGCTTTTGAATAGCAAAGCAAACCATCAACAAAATGAGAAGACAACCTACTGACTGGGAAAAAACACTTGCAAATGATATGACCAATAAGGGGTTAATATCCAAAATACATAAAGAGCTCATACAACTCAACATCAAAAAAACAGTCAACCCAATTAAAAAGTGGGCAGAAGACCTGAATAGACATTTTTCCAAAGACATACAGATGGCCAACAGGCACATGAAAAGATGCTTAACATCATTAACCACAAGAGAAATGCAAATCAAAACCACAATGAGACATCACCTCACCCTGTCAGAATGGCTATCATCAAAAAGACCACAAATAATAAATGTTAGTTAGCAAGTATGTGGAAAAAAGGGAACCCTGTGCACTGCTGATGGGAATGTAAATTGGTGTTGCAACTGAAGAAAACAGTGTGGAGGTTTCTCGAAAAACTAAGAACAGAACTACCATATGACCCAGCAGTTCCAATACATCCAAAAAAAACCAAAAACATAATTCAAAAAGATATATGATTTATGTCATAGAGTGTTCTGCCTATGTTTTCCTCTAAGACTTTTATAGTGTCTGGCCTTACATTTAGGTCTTTAATCCATTTTGAGTTTATTTTTGTGTATGGTGTTAGGGAGTGTTCTAATTTCATTCTTTTCCATGTAGCTATCCAGTTTTCCCAGCACCACTTATTGAAGAGGCTGTCTTTTCTCCATTGTATACTCTTGCCTCCTTTATCAAAGATAAGGTGACCATATGTGTGTGGGTTTATCTCTGGGCTTTCTATCCTGTTCCATTGATTTATATTTCTGTTTTTGTGCCGGTACCGTACTGTCTTGATCTATAGTGAGGTGCATGGACCTAGAGTCTGTCATACAGAGTGAAGTAAGTCAGAAAGAGAACAAATACCATATGCTAACACACATATATATATATATGCAATCTAAAAAAAAATGGTTCTGATGAACCTAGGGGCAGGACAGGAATAAAGACACAGACATAGAGAATGGACTTGAGGACACAGGGAGGGGGAAGGGGAAGCTGGGATGAAGTGAGAGAGTGGCATGGACATATACACACTACCAAATGTAATATAGATAGCTAGTGGGAAGCAGCTGCACAGCACAGGGAGATCAGCTCGGTGCTTTGTGACCATCTAGAGGGGTGGGATAGGGAGGATGGGAGGGAGACGCAAGAGGGAGGGGATATGGGTGTATAAGTATGCATATAGCGGATTCACTTTGTTGTACAGCAGAAACTAACACAACACTGTAAAGCAATTATACTCCAACAAAGATGTTTAAAAAAAAAGATATATGCACCCCAATGTTCAGAGTAGCATTATTTACAATGGGCAAGATATAGAAGCAACCTAAGTGTCCATCAACAGTTGAACAGGTAAAGAAGATGTGGTGTACATATACAATAGAATACTACTCAGCCATAAAAAAGGATGAAATTTTGCCATTTGCAACAACATGGATGGACTCGGAGGGTGTTACGTTTAGTGAAATAACTCAGAAAGAAAAAGACAAATACAGTATGATATCATTTATATGTGAAATCTAAAAAATAAAACAAACTGATGAATATAACAAAAAAGAAACAGACTCGGATAGAGAGAAACAGTGATTATGATTGGGGAGAGGAAAAGGGGGAGGAGCAAAATAGGAGTAGGGGATTCAGAGGTACAAACTACTATGTATAAAATAAATAAGCTACCAGGATATACTGTACAACACAGGGAATGTAGCCAATATTTTATAATGATTATAAATGGAGTAAAACCTTTAAAAATTGTGAATCACTATGTTGTACACCTGAAACTTATATAATGTTGTAAATCAACTATACCTGAATTTAAAAAAATATATATATGTGGAAAAAGAAACTTTGTTGTATGAGACAAATAAACCCTTTTCTTGTTTAAGATAATATGGTGAGTTTTGCTGTTGTTATTTTTTACCTGCAGCTAAATAACCTTCAAAGACCATATTTACTGATCTCTATGTAAAGAAACTAAGCATCACTGTTGTCATATTACCAAATCAGTATCTCTCTCCTGCCAAGCACACTGCTTAAGATATTTCCAAATATTTTCCAAGACTAGCTTGACTTCTCTTAAACTGCCCGATTTTTTCTTCCTTTCCTTTTGTTTCTCATTCCACAAAGCCTAAAAATAAGTGTCTTCCAGAAACAGTTACAATTAGGAATTCACAGACCCAAAAGAAATAGAATGAGCAGCTAGCTTTCATTTAAATTGTTCAGTCTATGATCTGACCTCTATATCCCTTTTTTAGCCCTTGGCATGTGTTAATTTCCAAGACTGCCTTTCACAATTTCTACAGAGCAATATTCTTCTTGCTTACTAATGCTGCCATGGGATTTCCCTGGTGGCACAGTGGTTAAAAACCCACCTGCCAACGCAGGGACACAGGTTCGAGCCCTGGTCCGGGAAGATCCCACATGCCACAGAGCAACTAAGCCTGTGCACCACAACTACTGAGCTTGCGCACTAGAGCCCGGGAGCCGCAACTACTGAGCCCGCGTGCTACAACTACTGAAGCCTGCGCGCCTAGAGCCCGTGCTCCACAGCAAGAGAAGCCACCACGATGAGAAGCCCGCACACCACAATGAAGAGTAGCCCCCGCTCGCCACAACTAGAGAAAGCCCACGTGCAGCAACGAAGACCCAACGCAGCCAAAAAAAATTAATTAAAAAATAATAATAAATAATGCTGCCTTTTTCTAAAAGCATAGATTTGCTGCCACATAGAAACAGCTGTATTTAGTAAAGAGCTAAATACTGTATCAATTTGACTTGGCCTTTTATCCTAAATATCTGCATTAGGTCATGAGCAGAAGCCAAATTTATCATCTCAGCCACGTCTGCAGACTAATGAAAAATTAAGCAATTAAGTCAATCAGCAAGAATCTTATTGTTACTAGAAACTTTTCTACTACTCTTTCTAAGTCGTAAGTTTATAATATCTTTCAAAAGATCAACTTCCTTCAGTAAACTAAAATAGGTCATAAAAAATAAATTCCTTTTGTAGATCCTTTTGTAAGATCCTCATATACCTTGCTGCCTATATGGTTTAAGAAATGACATATATACAATTGAGTAGATTTTTAGTTAAAGAAGGGAAAAAGTAATTATGGCACAATCATCTAGCTTTTTTCTAGAGAGCTAAATGAAATAGGAAAAGACATTAATATTATAAATAAAGACATTGATATTAACCGACAACTAGCACAGGTTCAATACAAAATAAGCTAGAAAATTATTGTTTAAAATGATAATGAACGCAGAATGAAGGCATTACATGTCAAGAAACTTAAAACACTACTATCCAAACATCTGTGGTAATACAACTTGTACTAGTCTACCTCTTTAAGTTGTACGGTGACTATTTTTGTTCTATCTTTACATAGCTTAGTCTAATTAGAACAAATTTAATATAGACTAACAGAAAAGAAGCCTACTACTGAAAGACACCTCAAAAAGTGAAGATAACTACTGGAGTTTCATCATATTTAAACATTTTAATGTATTTCAATTATGATGGAGTAAATCAGATAATCTCTAAACCCTCAGCATCAATTTTTTTTAAATCTGTGAATCGAAAATTATATACAGTTCTACATGAGAAACAGAAGACATGCCACAGACATTGTTATTTAGCTATTAACTTCTACTTATTTTAGTGAATTATGAAATTCAAAAGTAAATGACATTTTGTTTTAAAAACAACTTGAATCTTGCTTTACTACAAATTAGAAAACAAAGACATTTAATAAAACACAAAATATTCCAGAAAGAACACCAAACCTTGAAAAAATCTTCAAGCTGTTTACTGTTATAAAGAGCAGGAATATTGGCAGAGAACTGCAGCAGATCTTCAGCACACTGTCTCCTCTCTTCAATAACAGTTTCATCAAATCGTCCTAGAATTAAATAAGAATCAACACTTAAGGAAAGAAAGATCAAACACTGATTTATGTTAGTTTATGTTCACAATTTAGAAAGCAGCAGCAGGCCTATCATTGCCTATTTGCTCTGCTTATCAGGCAAACTTCTGAAGTCAAATCTAGTCTCTACAATTGGAATCAGTAGTGCTCCCACCAGAAAAGAAAATAATGTTTCTGATAAAACAAGAGGCAGAGGTGTCAACTAGTAAATAAATAATGCAGTGATAATCTAAAGCCTGTCAATATAAAAAACTTACCATTTAAGAAGCTGGTAATTTGAAACTAAAGTTAAAAGCAGAATTAATAAAGAACTCAAATGCTTTTCTATAGTAATTTAATACTGTAATTACTCATATAATTTTCCCTTTCCCACTCTTTTTTGATTTATAAACGGAGCTGAAGAGAGAAAATTACGAGAACATCTGTATGTCAGTGGGGTCAAAAACCTCAGCTTGAAGCAAAAAGCTTTCAAGCCAAATTCCATGTGTGATGCTGTCAGTGTACATGAAAGCACACTTGTGAGAAAAAAAAGAACACACACAGCACAGTGAGCTCTGGTTTGCAAGGTGATCAAAAGGTGGTTTTCAAAGAATTTTTTTAATGATATATACAGTTTGAATGCTGATAAGATATTTTCAAATATGACCATTTTGTACTACTCTCAGATAAGATTACTGGTTGGCATTTGTCACATGCCATGTATCATACTGATTGCAATTTAGGTTCAAAAAAATACAAAATCAAAAGAGTAACACATCCCGTACTTAAGTGGCTTTGCAAAATGTTAATAGAAAACTGAGGTATAAAGAGATTCCTAGTTATAGGCACCACAACTTATTGGAAATAAGTCAACTTCTTTGCAGTTATCACTACAAAGAAGCAAATGAAAGAAAGGGAGGAAAAAAAGAAACAGATGGATTAAAACAGAGCCCTCACTTGTTTTAGTCAAAGCATTAAACTACATCTGAGAGTACAAAGAGAAAAGAGGGTACTTTTGCAGTGCCACACTTCCTGCAGTAGCTCAACAAGTATTTAATATAACTATAAAGTAAGGAAATTTATTTTTTACTTTTTAAAATATCACCTCTATTTTCCACCCACTCAGAAACACAATTAATGATTAAATTTTGGTGTGCTAATTAAATTTGTGCCAACTCTCTACTCTCCCTTGTTTATGGGGAAATCTGTTTCAAAATGCTCAACTATATTGTAAAAACACATAATTACAAAAAAGATGTTCTAAACTAGTAAATGTCACATCTAATCCAACATACTTTAATTTAAAACCAGCCCTTATGTGTAAGATTATACTATATCCCAGCTAAAAAACTGGACATAATAAGTAGACTTTGTGGAAAATAACAGATTGAGGTTCAAGCATTTTGATTTTAATCATGATATCACCTTAAAATGGTTAACAATGTTTTATAGAAAGTGAACAGGTTTTTTCTATGGAATGTAAATAAGCAAGGTAGCATGATCACATTAAAAATGTTTGTCAACCTAAAGATAAAAGAGAGAGAGAGAGAGAGAAATTCCTAGTTATACTACCCATAGCAAGAATTTGAAACTGAGCCACTAAATACCTCAGCTCAATGTGTCTCATGCTTATGGTGAAATGTCTACTTCATGGTAACTAAAAGAAATGGTTTTAGAGTTAGACCTGGGTTCAAACTACTTGCTCTATCATTCACTAGCTATAAAATCTTAGGCAGATTATTTCCTAATTTACAAAATGGAGAAAATGAGCAATGTACTTAAAATGAGCAGTTCCATACCAGGCACATAGTAAGCACTTAATAAACCAATCATGGTGTCTTTAAATCTTCAAATACCATCATAGTGTCTGGCATATAGAACATGCTAATATATTTTTGTTGACTGTATGAGTGAATAATAAAAGCATAGAAATACTTTCTAACACAAAGAACTATCTTACAGTGGAACATTCTATCCTAGAAGATAGTCATCTTTCACTGATAAGAAATTTTAGGGACTTCCCTGGTGGTCCAGTGGTAAAGAATCCGTCTTCCAATCAATCCCGGGTCGGGGAACTAAGATCCCACGTGCTGCAGGGAAACTAAGCCGTGCACCACAACTATTGAGCATGCATGCCACAACTAGAGAGCACGCGTGCCACAAACTACAGAGCACATGCGCTCTGGAACACGCATGCCACAACTACAGAGCCCATGCACTCTGGAGCCTGCGCGCCACAACCAGAGAAGAGAAAACCTGCACACCACAACTAGAGAGAAGACTGCGTGCCGCAACGAAGATCCCACGTGCCGCCAGACCCGACACAGACAAAAAAAGAAAGAAAGAAAAAGAAATTTTAACAGTGGGTCCATAAACAACTCCCTATGCTTAATGGATGGGTTACAACAATCCTACAAAACTCCACACATATGTCCACAGATACATTTTTCTAGGGAAAAGATCTGTAACTTGTATCAGCATCCTCAAAGAGCCCAGGCCCAGTAAAGGTTAGCAGGCAAGTGGCAATCAATTAGAGGATTCCTAACATTCAGTATGCTACTTCATTTACTTTGGGATAGCCAGCTGCTATCCCCATATCTGTTCTCGCCTTCTTTCTAAGTAAAATAATCCCCAATTTCTAACTAGGTACATGGCGGCCCAGGGAAAAAAAAAAACAACTATAATTTCCATCTTGCCTTGCAGTTACATGTGGACACGGACTAAATTCTGGCCAATAACATATAAACAATGGTTATTTTGCAGATTACCAGAAATCTCTTTAAGAGACAATTGATATACACCCTCACCTCCCCACCTCCCGCTTTTTCTTCTATCTCCTTTTCCCTTTCCAAGAAGGACTATGATGTGGGAGGTTAAAAATGACATAGCAACAAGGCAGGAGCTTGGATTCCTGATTACTTTGGAGCTGCCCTGCCTCCTATGCTGCCCTGCATAGCCTACCTCCAGAGCTTATGCCATGAGAAAAAAATTGACGTCTATCTGGTTTTAAGTTTTGTCACAAGTAACCAAACCTAATATAATCCATTATGCTAAATCTACTTTCCTATTAGTTCCCAGTTCATACGCAACAATTACATTAAATTAAATTCTTCCAATGACAAAAAACACATCTAAAACGACGCTGCTAGCATTCCGATCAATAATATTATCTGGAAACAAACTTCTAAGAGCCCTAACATGTAGATCAAATTCTGTGGCCTGAAAACAATCTAAGATATTCAATCTTGGGAAAAAAACCGCAGGCCAAACAGGTTAAAATGACAGCTAAATGTCCATTATTCCTTGTTTTGCCTAAATAATAAATTAAGTATGCATCGGTGCTTATGATTATTGTCCAACATATTTGTCCTGTAAACAAAAAAGTAAACTGCAGTACCTGTAAATTAGTATTTATGTGAGCATCTGCAATCTCAGAACAGAAATCCAGAAAATGCACATATTATATTATGCTTCAACCCACAAGACCACCTGATATTATCTTTAAATGAACTAACAACTTGTTGAAAAATTTTAATGAAAAACTTCCTAATATTTGATGACATCCTAAAAAAGTCTCATTTACTGGCTGAAACAAATACATAAAAAATTAGCTGCTTTAATCCTAGTGTGATCAATGACTCATCCCACCTCCCTATTAAACTAGATTTAAATGCTTAAGCAACAAGCATATCACTTCTAAATAGAATAAACATGTCAAAAGTGTGTCTTTGTTATATTTCTATTGATCTATGCATTTCTATTCCACTAAACTTGGACAAGCAGAGATGAATTAGAACATTTTTCAGAATGGAATAAAACCAAAATTAAAGGCTAATGCATTAAAAGGTTCAATTACACTGAATCCTATCATCAGAACTAATATGATGAAAGAACATGCTCACTTCTTTGTTCCTAAGATATTTCAAAATAACAACAACAAAAAACAGTATTGGCAGCACGAAGATAAGCAGATGAATTTTAATGCAGTAACTACTGGCCCTAATATATGTTACAAAGCCACCTAATTTGAAAATTAGATTAAGAGTTAGCAAGATTCTAATGGTAGACAACACACTAATGGCTATTCTCAAATTGTTAATCTTTTAATATCATCAACCTCCCTTAAAAGGCAACAACAAAGCGAAATTAATAAACAGGTGCTTCTCTTAACAGTGCTTTAAATTTCCATTCACAGGAATGGAAATTTTTTTATTTTCCTGTGAACAGAGTAGAAAATTTATATGTAATTGTGATAGAAAATGTAAAACAAATTTTTCCTGAGGTTTATTATACAATATTACATATTACATACTATATTATTTGTGTGTGAGTGTGTACATATTATCTTTAAGCCACTCCACCACCTCCAAATTACTGAACAGTGGTCTGCTATTAAAAGCTGCAAAAGGAAAATTAAACCAAAACCTTCTAACAAAGCTGGTAAAGCATCGGAAATAAAGTCTCTCTCTTTGATTTATAAGCTACCTTTGAGATTTTCTCTATGTTTTTTAATTACATAGAACACCTCCTGAAAGCAGCGTTCACTTTTTTTAAATGCAAATGCCGGTGACCAAAAACTGATTATAAAAAACTAAAAGTTATCCTTGACCAGTAAGAAACTAGCCAGAAAAGCTTGGTGCTAATTCTTAACTGTATTAAAAATTCATTCACAGAGTAAAAAGAAAAAGAGGGAGGCCAACGTTCTCAGGTGTGAATTCCCTCTAGTCAACAGCACCAAGAACATACTTCTAGTTAAACAAGCTGGATTTAAGACTCCGAGAAAGTATACTATGGAGAACCCTGAGGCATTTCACTAAGAGGGTGTTATAAAGGACTTACGGATTTGAGCCTGTGTTAGGTGCTTTGGGGAAAGATTCAAAGAAGTGGGGCTTTGTTTTCCCTGGCTTGGATGCTGTCAGGAAGTAGAAGTAATTCTATGATTCTGTTAATTCTATCTAATTCTATGATTCTATGATTTTAATAAATCTTACTATGAGGCAAGAAGAATGAACAGAGGCTAAGGCTGTGATTTATAAGAAAAAAGCTGTAGTCATCACGATAGCCCGGATGAAGATATGCTTGATCATTTTTGTGATTTGAAAAATGTTTTTGTCTGTGTTCAGACATGATTACAGAGTGGTCTCGTTTTAGTCTTGATCCAAGGACACAGAGTGGCCTTGTCTAATGTTCCTGTTCTGTGAAACTGCTTACATTCAACAGAAGAACAGCACAGCCAGGCCAACTTTAAGAAACACCAAAGTCATCCAAATAGGTAGTGTCGGGCCAGTTCTTTCTTAGATCTGTCAGGAACTGCTTTGCCTTTCTCATAGGAAATCATAGTGTGACGAGAGATGGAACAAAGCAAACAAAAAACAATGATCTAATCATGAGAAAACAATCAGATCAAGATGGTGAAACCTACAAAACAACTGTCTCATACTCTTTAAAAATGTCAATGTCATGAAAGACCAAAAAAAATGCATAAGGAATAGTCTAGATTAAAGAAACAAACCTAGAGGCATAATCCTGGATCCAAAAAAGAAAAAAATCTAAAAAAAACATTTTTAGAATAACTGGAAAAATCTGAATATTGACTACATATTTGATAATAGTATTATATCAATGCTAAATTCCTTGAGTGCTAAATTCCTTGAATAATATGGTATTGTGACTATAGGGGAAATATGGGAAGTAGGGATGAAATGTCACAATATCTCCAACTTATTCTCAAGTGCTTCAGTAAAAAAATGATACACACACACAGAGATACAGGAAAATGTGGCAAAATGTTCATCAATGAACTTGGACAAAAGGTATATAAGTGTTCACTACACTGTTCTTTAGGGTCTTCTGGTAAATTTGAAAATTCTACAAGTTAAAAAAAATTGGAGAAAAATAAAATGAGTTAAGTGTCATATTGGTGAGATGTAGAACCACAAGGGGAAAACAACTAACTCAGCCTAAAGGAAACAGAACTTCCTAGAAGATGAGACAGCTAAAAATCTTAAAGGCTAACCAGAACGTTCTCAGTGGAACAGTGCAACACTGAAGAAGGAGACAGAGAAAGTGCAGTATATTAGAGGAAAGGCAGACCGAGCAACAGATGAGCGCTAACAGTAGCTGACGTTGTGTCGAGCACTGAGCTATACACACTACAGATATGATCCTCAGAACAGGAAGCTATAATCCCTAACTCACCAATAACAAAATAGGCTCAGACGTTAATTTGTACAAGATCACACCGTTAAGTAAATAATGGAGAGAAGATTTGGGCCTAAATCTATCTGACTCCAAAAGGCATGTTCTTTTCACTGTAACACTAGAAGAGTAACTACATATCCAATGGTTCTGTAAATTACAATAGGACTCTCTTTTGCAGCTGAGGCTTATGTACTAAAAATGTGAGAATAGCTAAAAGACAGATGATTAACCAACACTTCCCTCCATACAACCACAGCTGCTGCCTGCAAGGTTCACTGCAACTATAAGTATTACAAATGGACTGTACCATTTATTGAAAGAGATAAATTGCTCACTTACTAAGATTAATAAGAAAATTTCACTCTTTAATATATAAGGATGTGGAGAAAAGCTGAAAATAATCCACTAGCAACGACAATAATAGCTAAGAACCTCAACCAATTCAGAAGCCACTCCCTTTCACCCAGTGACACGCTTATTGTTTAAGAAGCCGGGCTGTACATCTCCCAACATTAAAGTTACAGCTACTTGGGTGCAGTTGAATTCCACAGTACAGAACATATAAGGCAGAAAGTAAAAATATCCCTCCACCCACATCATCACAGGTTATACACATTAGGTATGACTTCACACAAATATGTATGTCTATTTAAACACAGATGGGATCTTACAAAACATATTGCTATGCAACATTTGTTTTCTGTATCTTAAAAATATATATTGGACATCTTTCTATATCAGTCTATCTCAAATAGCTGCAGAATTCTATTTATTGGCTAAATTATGGCACATCCATAGAATCACACAGTGAGAAAATTCAATGTCAGTATTGAAAATGCTTCAAGGAAACCCATGTGTATATACATATATGTGTGTTCATATATGTGCTGTGTGTTCTCAAAGTTTGGTCCACAGACAGCTGGGGGTCCCCCCGAGGGCCTTTTAAGGGATCAACAAGGTCAAAACCATTTTCATAACAATACCAAGACAGAAGTTGCATTTTTCACCACATTGACATTTGCACTGATAATCTAAAAGCAATGGCAGTAAAACTGCTGACCTCTTGGCATGAATCAAGACAATGACACCAAACTATACTTACTAGTAATCATATTCCTTATTGCCACTCACTCATATTAAATTTTTTTAAATGCCAGTTTCACGTGAGAATGTCCTTGATGAAGCAGTAAAAATTATTAACTTTATTAAACCTCAATCCTTGAGACCATTTCTATTTTTTTTCTTTATTTTTGGCTGCATCAGGTCTTAGTTGCAGCGTGCAGGCTCTTTGTTGTGGTGCGCGGGCTTCTCTCTAGTTGTGGCGTGCAGGTTTTCTCTTATGTAGTTGTGACGTGCAGGTTCCAGAGGGCTCTGTAGTCTGTGGCATGTGGGCTCTAGGTGAGACTTGAGAGCTCAGTAGTTGTGGCACACGGGCTTAGTTGCCTGTTCCAGTTCCCTGACCAGGGATCGAACCTGTGTCCCCTGCATTGCAAGGTGGATTCTTTACCACTGGACCACCAGGGAAGTCCCTGAGACCATTTCTTTTTAAAAGTCTATGGGTTAAAAAAAAACTATAACTACTCAGACTTGGATATTTGACAAATATTCTCTCAAAAATAAACTGAGCCTAACACTTCAAGTAAAACAACCAATGGCATTGTTTTCAGTGATGAAATTCAAGCTGTCAATTCACTATAAGCTTGACAGCTTCGTAATACTTAAAAAATTTCCTTTAGAGATCTGTGATGATATTAACAATTTTTGATATATAATGAAATGGGTCAACATTTTCAAGATCTGCATAACTCAAGGAACCAATCTTTTTCAAATGATCAATGCACGATGTTACAAGCTCATGCATAAGTAAAATATCCATTCAAATCTAAGACAGACCAGATGGTTTTTTCTTTAATTTTTTACTTTTGTTTTTTTTTTTTGCCTGTATTGGGTCTTCGTTGCTGCACATGGGCTTTCTCTAGTTGTGGTGAGTGGGGGCTACTCTTCGTTGAGATGTGCGGGCTTCTCATTGTGGTGGCTTCTCTTGCTGAGAATCACGGGCTCTAGGAGTGCAGGCTTCAGCAGCTGCAGCACGCAGGCTCCGTAGTTGCGGCACGCAGGTCCTACAGCGCATGGGCTTCAGTAATTGCAGCACGTGGGCTTAGCAGTTGGAGAGCACGGGCTCTAGGGCGTGTGGGCTTCAGTAGTTGTGGTGCATGTGCTCAGTAGTTGTGGCTCACAGGCTCTAGAGCACAGACTCAGTAGTTGTGGCCCATGGGCTTAGCTGCTCTGCAGCATATGGGATCTTCCCGGACCAGGGATCGAACCCATGTCCCTGCATTGGCAGGCAGATTCTTAACCACTGCACCATCAGGGAAGTCCCCAGACTAATGGATTTTAATATAACAAAGTACCAAAGGTTCATTGACAGGGTTTCAGATTCCATAATGCAATTAAACCTTTAAGAAATTACTGCTGTGGGGGGCGGGGTCAAGATGGCAGAGTGGGAGGACGCAGAGTTTGCATCCCCCCACAACTAGGGCACCTAACCAGATGCTGGTGGGGGACCTAAACACCCAAGGGGAGAGGAGGAACCCCCAAGTGATAAGGTAGGACGTAGGGGGGAGCAAGGGGGGAGGAGAAGTAGAGGCCAAATGGGAACAGCACCCCTGAGGGGTGGCTGGGGGAGGGAAGGGGTTCCCAAGCCTTCAGAGACCCTTGGGGGTTCAGAGGATCAGAGGGGAAAGCGGCTAGCGTTTCCCCTGCCCAATCGGGCCCTGGGAAGCCTGCTGGGGTCCCAGGCCAGGTTCTCTGCCCTCCAAGGCCACTTCTGGCCATGTGGGTCCTGGGGGCGTGGGAGGGATGGTGGGGAAAGAAGAGGAGAGGCGAACGGGGAGGGACCCTCAGGGATCGGAGGATCAGGGAGGTAACGCAGCTTGCATTTCCCCCACCTAGGCAGGCCCCGGGAGGCCTGCTGGGCTCCCCGGCCTGGTCCTCTACCTTGCAGGGCACCCTCCAACCGTGTGAGCCGTAGGGGCATGGGAGCAAGGTGGTGGGGGGAAAGGAGAGAGGAAGACAAGGGACCCTCCAGGAATGGAGGATCGGGGGGAACGTGCCTAGCGTTTCCCCTGCCCACTTGGGCCCGGGGAGCCTGCTGGGGTCCCGGGCCTGGTCCTCGATCATCCAAGATCCCCTCCAGCCATGTGGGTCCTAGGGGCGTGGCAGGGGGAGGGGGGGAGAAGAGTAGAGGCGAACGGGGAGGGACACTCTGGGATGGGAGGATCAGCGGAGAGAAGCGCGGCTAACATTTCCCCAACCAATCCGACCCTGGGGACCCTGCTGAGGTCCTGGACCTCATCATCCACACTCTGAGGCCAGAGGCACTCCAGGGCCCCTCTGGCTGCACTGAGCCTATGCCCCGCCCCCATCCTCCCAGGGCTGTGGGTCCTAAACCTAGACCCCATCCCCACTTAATCCAAACCGCTGCCTAAGCCCCACCCCCTACAGCCAAGGCCTTTTCTGCTTGTTTTTCTTTTCCCTCTTTCTTGCTACTGTGGATCTGTCTTATCTTGTTATTGTTTCATCTATATTTTTATTTTTTATAACATATCTGTTAGTTTTCTAATCTTATTTATATTTTACTCTTTGTTATTGTCTCCTCCCTTTTTTTTCCTTTGCCACCCCGCGTGGCTTGCGGGATCCTGGTTCACGGGCTAGGGGTTGGGCCTGAGCCCCTGTGCTAGGAACTCTGAGTCCGAACCACTGGACTAACAGAGAACCTCAGACCCCAAGGAATATTAATCAGACTGAGGTCTCCTGGAGGTCCTCATCTCACCACCAACGCCTGGCTCTACCCAACAGCATACAAACTCCAGTGCTGGAAGCCTCAGGCCAAACAACCCGTAAGACAGGAACACAGTCCCACCCATTTAAAAAAAAAAAAAAAAAGAGACAACAAAAAACCATGTTACAGATAAAGGAGCAAAGTAAAAACCTACGACCCAATAAATGAAGAGGAAATAAGCAACCTACCTGAAAAAGAATTCAGAGTAATGATAGTACAAATGATCCAAAATCTCAGAAACAGAATGGAGGCACAGATAAAGAAAATACAAGAAATATTTAAGAAAGACCTAGAAGAACTAAAGAACAAACAGAGGTGAACAACACAATAAATGAAATTAAAAATACACTAGCAGGAATCAACAGCAGAATAACTGAGGCAGAAGAATGAATGAGCTGGAAGACAGAATGGTGGAAATAACTGCCGAGGAGCAGAATAAAGACAAAAGAATGAAAAGAATTGAAGACAATCTCAGAGACCTCTGGGACAACACTAAACGCACCAACATTCGAATTATAGGGGTCCCAGAAGAACAGAAAAAGGAAGGGTCTGAGAAAATATTAGAAGAGATTATAGTCAAAAACTTCCCTAATGTGGAAAAGGAAATAGCCACCCAAGTTCAGGAAGCACAAAGAGTCCCATACAGGATAAACCCTAGGAGAAACACACCAACACACATATTAATCAAACTATCAAAAATTAAATTCAAAGAAAAAAAATATTTAAAGCAGCAAGGGAAAAGCAAAAAATAACATACAAGGGAATCCCCATGAGGTTATCAGCTGGTTTTTCAGCAGAAACTCTGCAGGCCAGAAGGGAGTGGCAGGGTATACTTTAAGTAATGAAAGAGGAAAACTTACAACCAAGATTACTCTACCCAGCAAGGATCTCATTCAGATTTGATGGAGAAATTAAAACCTTTACAGACAAGCAAAAGTTAAGAGAATTTGGCACCACCAAACCAGCTTTACAACAAATGCTAGAGGAACTTCTCTAGGTGAAGAAAAAGACCCACAGAAACAAACCTAAAATAATTAAGAAAATGGTAATAGGAACATACATATCGATAAATATCTTAAATGTAAATGGATTAAATGCCCCAACCAAAAGACACAGACTGGCTGAATGGATACAAAAACATGACCTGTATATATATGCTGTCTACAAGAGACCTACTTCAGACATAGGGACACATACAGACTGAAAGTGAGGTGACGGAAAAAGATATTCCATGGAAATGGAAATCAAAAGAAACCTGGAGTAACAACAGTCATATCAGATAAAATAGACTTTAAAATAAAGACTGTTACAAGTGATAAGGAAAGACACTACATGATGATCAAGGGAGCAATCCAAAAAGAAGATATAACAATTATAAATATTTATACACCCAACATAGGAGCACTTCAATATATAAGGCAAATGCTAACCATAAAAGGAGAAATCAACAGTAACACAATAATTGTAGGGGATTTTAACACCCCACTTACAGCAACGGACAGATCATCCAAACAGAAAATAAATAAGGAAACACAAGCTTTAAATGACACAATAGACCAAATAGATTTAATTGATATTTATAGGAGAGTCCACCCGAAAGTGGCAGAATACACTTTCTTCTCAGTGCACACAGAAGATTCTCCAGGATAGATACATCTTGGGTCACAAATCAAGCCTTGGAAAGCTTAAGAAAACTGAAATCGTATCAAGCATCTTTTCCAACAACAAGGCTATGAGATTAGAAATCAATTACAGAAAAACAACTGAAAAAAATCACAAATACATGGAGGCTAAACAGCGTGCTACTAAATAACCAAGAGATCACTGAAGACACCAAAGAGGAAATTAAAAATACCTAGAAACAAATGACAATGAAAACACGACGACCCAAAACCTATGGGACTCAGCAAAAGCAGTTCTAAGAGGGAAGTTTATAGCAATTCAACCTCACCTCAAGAAACAAGAAAAATCTCAAATAAACAATCTAACCTTACACTTAAAGCAACTAGGGAAAGAAGAACAAAGAAAACCCAAAGTCAGTAGAAGGAAAGAATTCATAAATATCAGAGCAGAAATAAATAAAACAGAAACAAAGGAAACAATAGCAAAGATCAATAAAAGTAAAAGTTGGTTCTCTGAGAAGATAAACAAAATTGATAAACCTTTAGCCAGATTCATCAAGAAAAAAAGGGAGAGGGTGCAAATCAAAAAAATTAGAAATGAAATAGGAGAAATCACAACTGACACCGCAGAAATACAAAGGATTATAAGAGACTACTACAAACAACTATATGCCATTAAAATGGACAACCTCAAAGAAATGGACAAATTCTTGGAAAGGTACAATTTTCCAAGCATGAACCAGGAAGAAATAGAAAATAAAAACAGACCAATCACAAGCACTGAAGTTGAAACTGTGATTAAAAATCTTCCAACAAACAAAAGCCCAGGACCAGATGGCTTCACAGGCGAATTCTACCAAACATTTAAAGAAGAGCTAACACCTATCCTTCTTAAACGCTTCAAAAAAATTGCCGAGGAAGGAACACTCCCAAATTTGTTCTATGAGGCCACCATCACCCTGATACCAAAACCAGAAAAAGATATCACAAAAAAAGAAAATCACAGATCAATATCACTGATGAACAGAGACACAAAAATCCTCAACAAAATACTAGCAAACAGAATCCAACAACACTTTAAAAGGATCATACATCATGATCAAGTGGGATTTGTCCCAGGAATGAAAGTATTCTTCAATACATGCAAATAAATCAATGTGATACACCATATTAACAAATTAAGGAATAAAAACCATATGATCATCTCAATAGGTACAGAAAAAGCTTTTGACAAAATTCAACACCCATTTATGATAAAAACTCTCCAGAAAATGTGCACAGACGGAACCTACTGCAACATAATAAAGGTCATATATGACAAACCCACACCAAACATCATTGGTGATAAACTGAAAGCATTTCCACTAAGACCAGGAACAAGACAAGGATGTCCACTCTTGCCACTCATTCAACATAGTTTTGGAAGTCCTAGCCATGGCAATAGAGAAGAAAAAGAAATGAAACAAATACAAATTGGAAAAGAAGTAAAACTGTCACTGTTTGCCGATGACATATTATACATTAAAAATCCTAAAGATGCCACCAGAAAACTACTAGAACTAATCAATGAACTTGGTAAAGTTGCAGGATACAAAATTAATGCACAGAAATCTCTTGCATTCCTACACACTAACAACGAAAGATCAAAAAGAGAAATTAAAGAAACAATCCAATTTACCATCGCAACAAAAAGAATAAAATACCTAAGAATACACTTATCTAAGGAGACAAAAGACCTGTACTCAGAAAACTATAAAACACTGATGAAAGAAATCAAAGATGACATAAACAGATAGAAGAAATATACCATGTTCTTGGATTGGAAGAATCAGATTTGTGAAAATGATTATACTACCCAAAGCAATCTACAGTTTCAATGCAATCCCTATCAAATTACCAGTGGCATTCTTCACAGAATTAGAACAAAAAATTTTAAAATTTGTATGGAAACACAAAAGACCCTGAATAGCCAAAGCAATCTTGAGGGAAAAAAACATGGAGCTGGAGGAATCAGGCTCCCCAACTTCAAGCTATACTACAAAGCTACAGTAACCAAGACAGCATGGTACTGGCACAAAAACAGAAATATAGATCAGTGGTACAGGATAGAAAGCTCAGAGATAAACCCACACACATATAGTCACCTACTTTATGACAAATAAGGCAAGAACATATAATGGAGAAAAGACAGCCTCATCAATAAGTGGTGCTGGGAAAACTGGACAGCTACATGTCAAAGAATGAAATTAGAACACTCCCTAACACCATACACAAAAATAAACTCAAAATGGATTAAAGACATAAATGTAAGACTGGACACTACAAAACTTTTGAGGAAAACAAAGGAAAAACACTCTGACATAAACCACAGCAAGATCTTTTTTGACCCACCTCCTAGAGTAATGAAAATAAAACCAAAAATAAACAAATGGGACCTAATGAAACTTAAAAGCTTTTGCACAGCAATGGAAACAATAAACAAGATGAAAAGACAACCCTCAGAATGGGAGAAAATATTTGCAAACGAAGCAACAAAGGATTAATCCCCAAAATATACAAACAGCTCATGGAGCTCAATATCAAAAAAACAAACAACCCAGTCAAAAAATGGGTGGAAAACCTAAATAGACATTTCACCAAAGATGACATACAGATGGCCAAGAGGCACATGACAAGATGCTCAACATCACTAATTATTAGAGAAATGCAAATCAAAACTACAATGAGGTATCACCTCACACTGGTCAGAGTGGCCATCATCAAAACATTTATAAACAGTAAATGCTGGAGAGGGTGTGGAGAAAAGGGAACCCTCTTGCACTGCTGGTAGGAATGTAAATTGGTACAGCCACTATGGAGAACAGTATGAAGGTTCTTTAAAAAACTAAAAACAGAACTACCATATTACCCAGCAATCCTACTACTGGGCATATACCCTGAGAAAACCATAATTCAAAAGGACACATGTACCCCAATGTTCATTGCAGCACTATTTACAATAGCCAGAACATGGAAACAACCTAAATGTCCAATGACAGATGAACGGATAAAGAAGATGTGGCACATATATACAATGGAATATTACTCAGCCATAAAAAGGAACGAAATTGGGTCATCTGTAGAGATGTGGATGGACCTAGAGTCTGTCAGTCTGAATGAAGTAAGCCAGAAAGAGAAAAACAAATATCATATAGTAACACATATATGTGGAATATAGAAAAATGGTAGAGAAGAACCTATTTGCAGGGCAGGAATAGAGATGTAGATGTACAGAACAGACATGTGGACCCAGGGGGTGATGGGGAAGGTGGGCCGAATTGGGAGACTACGATTGACATATATACACTACCATGCATAAAACTGATAGCTAGTAGGAACATGCTATAAAGCACAGAAAGCTCAGTTTGGTGCTCTGTGACGACTGAGATGGGTGGGATGTGGGGGCGGGGGAGGGAGGTCCACAGGGTAGGAGATATAGGTAGACATACAGCTGATTCACTTCATTCTACAGCAGAAACTAACACAACATTCTAAAGCAATTATACTCCAATTAAAAAAAATGTTAATAAAAGAATAAGAAATTACCGCTGTCTACTCAGTCACAGAAAAGAATAAATTTTGCCATATGTAACAACATGGATGTACCTGGAAAGTATTATGCTTAGTGAAATAAGGCAGAGAAAGACAAATACTGTATATTTTCACTTACATGTAGAATCTAAAAAATAAAACAAATGAGTATGACAAAACAGAAACAGACACACAGATACATAGAACAAACTAATGGTTACTAGTGGAGACAAGGTTGAGGGGAGGGGCAATATAGGGGTAGGGAATTAAGAGGTACAAACTACTAGGCATAAAATAAATAAGATACAAGGATGTAATGTACAGCACAGAGAATATAGCCAACATTTTATAACTTCAAATAGAGTATAATTTTAAAAAATATCAAAGCACTATGTTGTACACCTGAAACTAACATAATATTGTAAATCAGCTAGACTTCAATAACAGAAAAAAGGAGGAATTTACCACTGTCAAGCTCTATGTATCAAAGAATATCTTCAATTATCTGAAGAGCTATTAAAATACTCCTCCCTTTTTCAACTACATCATCTGTGTGACCCTAAATTTTCGTCATATACTTCAACCAAAACCACCACCACAGACTGAATCCAAAAGCAGATACAAGAATCAGCTGTTGGGACTTCCCTGGTGGGGCAGTGGTTAAGAATCCGCCTGCCAAGGTAGGGGACATGGGTTTGAGCCCTGGTCCGGGGAGATCCCACATGCCACAGAGCAACTAAGCCCATGCACCACAACTACTGAACCTGCGCTCTAGAGCCCGCAAGCCACAACTACTGAAACCCTAAAGCGCGCCTAAAGCCCGTGCTCCGCAGCAAGAGTAGCCACAGCGATGAGAAGCCCACACACCGCAACGAAGAGTAGCCCCTGCTCGCCGCAACTAGAGAAAGCCCGCACAGCAAAGAAGACCCAACGCACCAAAAATAAATAAATAAAATAAATAAATTTATTAAAAAAAAATAATCAGCTGTCTTCTTTTAATACAGGCATTGGAGGTTTACAAAAGTAAACTAATAGTACTCCTCTAGTTTTTTTGCTTTGGAAAAATCATTTTTCATAAAAATATTAACATGTTAAGTGTGTTTTTATTCTTAATTTAGTACAATAATATTTTTAAACTTCTAGTATGGTAAATATTGAGAGATATAACCAAATACAATCTTCAAGCTTCAATAATTTTTAAGAGTGTAAAGGAGACTTCTGAAGCCAAAGCGTCTGATAATCTGATAAATATCTCCTGTGTAGACATGAGAATAGATGTGTAGTAAAATTTACCAAAAACAGGAAAAGGTATATTCCAAATTGTCCTCCCCAACCTGGTCAAATTTCTACTCTTCCTGTATCTATTTCCCCATAGTAGCTATAATCAAACTTTTAAATTTCTGCCATGAGACTTTTTTTTGCGGGGGGGCTGCATTGGGTCTTTGCTGCTTGTGTGCGGGCTTTCTCTAGTTGCGGCGAGCAGGGGATACTCTTCATTGTGGTGTGCGGGCTTCTCATCGCAGTGACTTCTCTTGTTGCAGAGCACGGGCTCTAGGTGCGAGGGCTTCAGTAATTGTAGCACACAGGCTCAGTAGTTGTGGCTCGCGGGCTCTAGAGGGTAGGCTCAGTAGTTGTGGCTCATGGGCTTAGTTGCTCCACTGCATGTGGGATCTTACCACACCAGGGCTCAAACCTGTGTCCCCTGCCATTGGCAGACGGATTCTTAACCACTATGCCACCAGGGAAGCCCGTGACTGACTTTTAATATCATTGCCTATAACTACTCCAATTCTTAAATCTTCACTCATTTTCTTTTTGCTAAATTTATTTTTCAAGCATTTATATGTTAGGCATGGTCCTACATGCTGAAGATATATCCATAAGTAAGAATAAAGCAGTCTCTAAACAACACAGCTTAGAGTTGAAAGGGGGAGGAAAAGACAGTTAAGTACAACATGAGGGAGGTTTCTTTACTTTCAGAATACAAAAGAAAAAAAACTTTTTGATGTGGATTTAGAAGTATGATTCTTAAAACTCCTCAGATTAGTCTATTTTTAAATTATTTGCATCTTCATAATAAAAGTAGAGTGTCACAAGATTTAAAAACTTGACAGTAAGAATGCCACATCCTAAAGCACTTCTGGATCATGATGCTCACTTCAACTATGAGACTCTAAGTTTCTTAGAAGACAGAGATTGAGTCATTGTATCCACAGTGCTTATTTCTAAAATGTTTCTTGAATTAAATGTGCCCATAAAATTTCCAGATAATTAAGAGCTAAACTGAAATTTATCAGAGAAGACTCTATTAATAACAGATTTGTGGCATGTAACCAGCTGCAACTTTAATCAGGACAGGTGTCAAGAAAAAACGTAGGGAACCATAGATCTTGGATAGTAACTATGAACAAAAGGCAACAGAAATGTGGAGCACCAACGGAATATCTGGACTCAAAGGCCAAAAGCAAGCAGTCAAAGGTTAATAGCCTATGATAACAAAGAGTCTGTGGATCCTCCTAATGCTTAATAGGAGAACGGAATGAATGGATGGACCCATCAGGACTAATGGTTCTATTGCTAGTGACCAGCTGCCCACATCCCTCAATTGTTTTTCACCTTTTTAATTATGCATCCAAGATACTTCTTGCTATTACTTATATTTCAAAATATCACTATATATCATAAATTGTTAATATTTAGTATTTATTAAAATTAAATAATTGTAGCAAGAAGCTTTCGATGACCACTTTATCCTGGCATAAATGCCACTGATGTTGCTATACTATATGATTCTCTGCATCTTGTGCCCAGATCTCAAGGAGCTGTTAAAACGTGCTGAATATCCTGAGGAAGCAGGTGTGAAGCTCAGTTAGTACTGTGGTCCTGCAATCAAATCAGAACGAAGAAATCCCTGTGCCACATGGACTCTTAGCCAATGGAGACAAGATAACATCAGATCATCCAGAATTCTTCTAAAATGAAAGATAGACAGTAGGGTTCAGTCAAGAGATCAAAACCACACAGTAATTGGAAGAGGAAAAGTTTAATATAAAGAATTATTAACCATGACAATGGAAAAATGAAACTCTAAAGTGAAAAGAGAACTCTAAAGAATACCCCAGGGTACCCAAGGAAGAAAAAAATTGGAAGGGGAAAGCCCTCCCCAAGGTTAGGACCCAGATCTTCTTGGAAAAGGTATGGTTAGAGCCACTGGATGGGGGAGACATTTGCTGGGTTTCCCGGGCCAGAACTGGTCCACAGTTGCCAGGAAAGACCCCTGCAGGCTTCAGAAGGGACAAGTCTGGCGGGTGGGCAACGAGAGAGTCACAGTGCTGGGAGCCCACTCACAAGCAAGGTAATGCAAGGCCTGGGAGACACAGTGGCAGTGTCGGGAAGGCCACAGGAAATGACTTTCTGAAGTGATAAAGGCAGGCCAAAGCTGTCAGACATGCATGGAGAAGGAGAGGGGCATCAAGAATCTGTTCACCTGCAGGGCAACAAGGCCTTAGGTCTACAGTGTCCCTGTCAGGAGGGGTACAGGGTGCTAGCAGGCTGAAGCTGAGAGGCAGGTACACAGAGGAAGTCAGAGAGTCTGAAGCCCATTCTCCAATAGGTCTGGGGGACCTTGGTGTGCTTAGCTAGATGGCCATCAATTGGCTGGGGCTGCAAGCTTATCAGGAGCCTGAGCTCTAGGTATACAGCTGAGGCAGATGCCTCTGGCAACGGTGCAACAAAAGCAAAATGAAAAACAAAGCCCATAGAACACTGGAAAGAAGAAGAAAAGACCTCACCCTCCCACAATGCCCCTCCCGTGTCCTCTACTGTGAAGCTTAACTGCATACTCACTGTAAAGGAAAATGCTTACAGAGTCCAACCCATTAATGCAGAACGGGAAATGAAAGAAGGGACCTGAAGGGGAACTCCCTGGAGGTCCAGTGGTAAGGACTCTGCGCTTTTACTGCCGAGGGCACGGGTTCAAACCCTGGTTGGGGAACTAAAAACCTGCAAGCCTCGCAGCATGGCCAAAAAAAAAAAAAAAAAAAAAAAAGAAGGGATCTGAAGCTAAGAGGCAATAAATGGATAATTGGCACGGCTTCTTAAAACCAAGAAGCACCAATGTAAGAGCCCCAGGAATTCCACAGTGATCCTGAAAGGCAGCAATTTCCCCAATGTTGATGAGAAATATAGTTGGTATCAGAACATACTCTCTAAAGCCATTATACGAAGATCAACATGGTATAGAAACAGGAATTAATGTAAGAATAGACAAATAAATGCCACAAAAGAAAAAATCCTTTAATTCATGGCAACGCATATGAAAAGTATAACAAAGATTTCACTAGGAAAAATATGGATTATTTAATAAATAATCTTATAACAGACACCTAACCATCTGAAAGAACAGTAAAATGGAGTGTCATCTGATATCCCATTCAAATATAAATTCCACATGGATATTAAAAAGAACTTTTTAAGCTATAAAAATCATCTTACAAGCAAATGTAGGTATGGGAGACCTTTCTAATCAGGACCAAAACTGCAAAATCTTGGCAGGGAGGTTAGTGGAGGGGCATGCAAGAATAGAACTGAAGGGCTTCCCTGGTGGTGCAGTGGTTGAGAGTCCGCCTGCCGATGCAGGGGACACGGGTTCGTGCCCCGGTCCGGGAAGATCCCACATGCCGCGGAGCGGCTGGGCCCGTGAGCCATGGCCACTGAGCCTGCGCGTCCGGAGCCTGTGCTCCGCAACGGGAGAGGCCACAACAGTGAGAGGCCCGCGTACAGCAAAAAAAAAAAAAAAAAAAAGAATAGAACTGAACATATAAAAATTTGTTTGGCAAAAGCTATCATAAACAACTCTGAAATATGTATATGTACGTGAATATAAAAATATATGTGTACATATACATGTATATATGCAGGTTTGTATATGAATGGAAGTATGTATTATGTATGCACTGTAATATGTATGTACATAAATGCATTGTGTTTCCCAACTATAGCAGCTGGAAGAGCCTAAAAGCAAGCTACCATGAGCTTATCTACTGCCCAGGCAGTTGTCTCTTTCGTCTCTGGGGCAGCCAGAGTCCAGTCAAAAAATGGAATCCACACAGCAATTTGAACAGGAAAAGTCTTGCAAAGAATTATTAACTATTTACACAAGATTAACTACTAAGAAGGAATAAAAGAGAACTATAAGGAATATCCTAGGGTGGAGAGAGAAAACCAAAGGCAGTACTTGTAAGGGGCGCCTCGTCCCCAAGGCTGGACTTCAGATCTCATGGAGACTGTGGCTGCAGCACACTGGGTAAGAGGAGTTAGCTGGGCTGCCCGAGCCACACCTGTTCCATAGTAGGAGGGCCAAAGTCGGTGCGCAAGGAACTGCAGGCTGGAACTGACAAACAAGAAATTTTGCTGTGGTGTCAGCAGGCCAAGGGTGGAAGGCAGGAAGCCCCAGATAGGAACCGGCAACAAAATTTGCTAGAGGATGAGCACACTGGGCAGCCCACACACGCACATGCCACTGGCAACACAGCAAGCAGGAACAGAAGTACACCCAAACCGTATCTCCCGCAGGGTCCCTCCAATACCCTCTGCAGATTAAGTTTATACATGCCAGTTGGAACAGTAGGTCCAATAAGGCAATAAAAGGTTGATTTGGAGCTAAAATGCAATAAATTGATAACTAACATAGTTTCTAAAATCATTCCCCACAAAAAGCAACCAGGGCTCTGTGAAAAGACGGCTGATTCCAGGGCTGGAGCATAATAAATTCAAGATGAGCAATGAACATCTTCTTATGCCTAAAAGTAAGAAGTACTTTAAAAAAAAAAATTTGATAGGAAGAAGTTACAAGGACAGAAAAGCCAGAGTAAAAGGTCTCCTACTGGTCAAAACTAGGACAATTTGAGCATCAAAATAATTAAGTACATTAATGAATTCTAAACTATTAGGGGGAAAAAATAGGTATATGTGTCCAAATAAATAATGGATAGATGGATAAATATACAGACAGATACAATACACAGACATATAGTTGTATAGACAGATAAACAGATACAAGTAAAAAGAAGAATAGTTAACAAAGATACACAGATAAAGTGAGAAGGGAGGATAATCATTAATGTGGAAGGGGTGCTGGAACTGGAAAAATCATTATTTTGTAGCCATCATGCAAACACTGGTTCATGCAAGAATCAATGGATGCTAAATCTAAGAGGCAATTTTGTAGAAGAGCAGGATATATTCATGATCTTAAAAGTTTTGGAAGAAAGGAAGGAAGAAGGAAGGGAGAGAGGGATGGAGACATGGAGGGAGGGAGGAAGGTGAATATATGCGATAGTCTAAAAAATGACCCCAAAGATACCAGGCCCAAATTCCTGGAACTTGTAGATGATATGTTATTTGGACAAAGAGTCTTTGCACTTTTGATTAAGGATCTTGAGATTATCCTGAATTATCAGGGTGGGCACTAAATGCCATCACAAATGTTCTTATAAGAGAGAAACAGAGAGAGATTTCACAGAGAAGGCAATATGAAGATGAAGCAGACAGAGGTTTGAAGATGAGGGCTTTGAAGATTGACAAGATGCTGGCACAAGCCAAGGGACACACCCAGTCACCAAAAACTGAAAGAGGCAAGGAACATATTCTTCCCTAGAGGCTCTAGGCCCTGCTGACGCCTTGATTTCTGCCCAAAGATACTTATTTCAGACTTCTGGCCCCCAGAACTGCAAGAAAATAAAGTTCTATTGTTTTAAGCCACCACAAAAACAATCCTTCCTTTAATTTCTCTCTCCTCTCACATTTTACTAAAAGCAGCAAGAAGAAACCACACCATACTTATAAACACTCTGGTTGGAAATCTCCTTAGCTACATTACCCTCTTCTTTGGTACATTTTCTACTTTCCAAATAACTGTATGCAACCATGTGGCTAGACTTTCTGCAACTACATAAGAAGGATCCACTACCTTCCTCTAATTTCCAGTAACAGTTACCTGATTTTCCTGCAAACCCTCACCTGCAGTCTTATCAACGACCGTGAGGCTTCTATGAATAGCTTCTTCAGGACACTTCAGGCCCTCACACTCTCCTCAAAGCCCATGGCTCATTCCAAAGCCACTTTCCACATTTTTTGGTTTTTGTCATAACAGCACTCTACTTACAGGTTAAAAAAAAAAAAATCTATTAAGTAGTCATTGCTATGTAACAAACTACCCCCAAACTTAGCAGCCTACAACAATAAACATTAGTATCTCACACAACCTCTGATAGTTAGGAATCCAAAAGTGGCTTGGCTGGATGGTTCTAGCTCAAGGTCTCTCATGAGGCTGCAGTCAAGCTGTCAGTCAGTGTTGCAATCATCTCAAAGTTCTACAGGAACTGGAGAATCTGCATCTAAGTTCATTCACATGGTTGTGCCAGGTGTCAGATGCCTGCAGGGTGTTGGCTGTTGCCCCCTGTTCCTCTCCATGGGGGCCTCCTCATAGGCTGCATGAGTGTCCTTACAATATGAAAGCTGGTAAACCTCAGAGCAAGTAATGAGAGAGAGGGAGGGAACATCCCCAAGAGAGAAGCCATGGCCTTTACAACCTAATCTCAGAAATGACATACTGTCACTTTTCCTTATGCTACTGGTCCCAAAGACCAATCCCTGGGAAGAGAAGACACCAATGTGTAACTAGCAGGAGAGGAGGATTACAGGTGGCCATCTTGGAGACTGTCTACCACAAAAGGCACGGTCCAAATATTTAGCAAACTAGCATGCAGCATGAATTTGACTTACCTATGTAGTATAAGAAAAAAAGACTCTATTAAAACTACATTGTCCTAAATGTAAGGCCAGACACTATCAAACTCTTAGAGGAAAACACAGGAAGAACACTCTTTGACATAAATCACAGTAAGATCCTTTTTGACCCACCTCCTAGAGAAATGGAAATAAAAACAAACAAATGGGACTTAATGAAACTTAAAAGCTTTTGCACAGCAAAGGAAACCATAAACAAGACCAAAAGACAACCCTCAGAATGGGAGAAAATATTTGTAAATGAAGCAACGACAAAGGATTAATCTCCAGAATATACAAGCAGCTCATGCAGCTCAATAACAAAAAAACAAACAACCCAATCCAAAAATGGGCAGAAGACCTAAATAGACATTTCTCCAAAGAAGATATACAGACTGCCAACAAACACATGAAAGAATGCTCAACATCATTAATCATTAGAGAAATGTAAATCAAAACTACAATGAGATATCATCTCACACCAGTCAGAATGGCCATCATCAAAAAATCTAGAAACAATAAATGCTCGAGAGGGTGTGGAGAAAAGGGAACTCTCCAACACTTTTGATAATCACCATTCTAATGAGCATGAGGGGGTACCTAACTGTGATTTTGATTTGCATTTCCCTAATAATTAGTGATGTTGAACATCTTTTATGTTCCTGTTGGACATCTGTATGTCTTTGGAAAAAGATCTATTCAGACTTTCTGCCCATTTTTTAATCAGGGTGTTTGGTTTTCTTTGTTGTTGAGTTGTATGAGTTCTTTATATATTTTGGATATTAACCCTTTATCAGATATACGATTCGCAAGTACCTTCTCCCACTTAGTAAGTTGTATTTTCATTCTGTTAATGGTTTCATTTGCTGTGCTGAAGCTTTTTAGTTTGATGTCATCCCATTTATTTTTGCCTTTATTTCCTTTGCCTGAGGAGACATATCCAAAAAGTTATTGCTAAGACTAATATCAAAGAGAGTACTGCCTATGCTTTCTTCTAGGAATTTTATGCTTTCAGATCTGACATTCAAATCTTTAATCCATTTTGAGTTAATTTCTGTGTATGGTATAAAGTAGTGGTCTAGTTTCATTCTTTTGCATGTGTCTATCTACTTTTCCCAACACCATTTATTGAAGCGACTTTCCTTTCTCCACTGTACTTTCTTGGCTACTTCGTTGTAATTAGTTATCCATATATGTCTGGGTTTATTTCTGGGCTCTCAATTCTGTCCCATTGATCTGTGTGCCTGTTTTCTGCCAATAACATGCTATTTTGATTAGTACAGCTTTGTAGTATAATTTGAAATCAGGGAGTGTGATATCTCCAGCTTTGTTCATTTTTCTCAGGATTATTTTGGCTGTTCTGGGTCTTTTGTGATTCCATACAAATTTTAGGATTTTTTGTTCAATTTCTGTGAAAAATGTTGAGATTTTGACAGTGATCGCATTGAATCTGTAGATTGCTTTAGGTAATATGGACACTTTAACAATGTTAATTCTTCCAATCCATGAACATGGGATACCTTTCCATTACTTTGTGTCTTCTTCAATTTCTTTCAACAATGCCTTACAGTTCTCAGCGTACAAATCTGTCACCTCCTTGGTTAAGTTTATTCCTAGGTATTTTATTCTTTTTGTTGGGATTACAAATGGGACTGTTTTCTTAATTTCTCTTTCTGCTAGTTAATTGTTAGGGTATAAAAATGCAACAGAGTTTTGTACTTTTATTCCCTACCCTGCAAATTTACTGTATTCGTTTAATATTTCTAATAGTTTTTTGGTGAAATCTTTAGGGGTTTCTATATATAAAATCATGTCATCTGCAAATAGTGACAGTTTTACTTCCTCCTTTCCCATCTGGATGGCTTTTATTTCTTTTTCTTGCCTAACTGCTCTGGGTAGGACTTCCAATACTATGTTGAATAAGAGTGGCAACAGCAGGCATCCTGATCCCACTGATAGAAGAATACCTTTCAGTTTTTCACCACTGAATATGATGGTAGCTATGAGTTTGTCATATATGGCCTTTATTATGTTTAGATACGTTTATGTTTAGGTACATTTCTTCTGTACCCATTTTATTTTATTGAAAGTTTTTATCATAAATGGATATTGAAAACTGTCAAATGCTTTTTCTGCATCTATCGAAATGATCATATGATTTTTATCCTTCATTTCATTAATGTGGTGTAGAACGTTAATTGATTTGCAGACACTGAACCATCCTTGCATCCCTGGAAGGAATGTCACTTGATCTTGGTGTATTATCCTTTTAATGTATTGTTGTATTCAATTTGTTTAATATTTTGTTGAAGATTTTTGCATCTATGCTCATCAGAGATACTGGCCTGTAATTTTCTCTTTTGTGTGTTGTCCTTATCTGGCTTTGGTATCAGGGTAATGTTGGCCTCATAAAATGTGTTAAGAACCATTCCCTTGTTTTCAATATATTTGGAAGGGTTTGAGAAGGACAGGTATTAAATCTTCTTCGAATGTTTCACAGAATTCACCAGTGAAGCCATCTGGTCCTGGACTTCTGTTTTTTTTGGGAGGTTTTTGGTTACTGTTTCAATCTCTTTACTAGTAATCAGTCTATTCAGATTTTATATTTCTTCATGTTTCAGACTTGAAAGCTTGTATCTAAGAACTTATCCAATTCTTACAGGCTGTCCAATTTGCTGGCATATTTGTTCATATCAGTCTCTTATATAATCCTTTGTATTTCAGTGTAACTTCACCTCTTTCATTTCCGATTTTATTTATTTGAGCCTTCTCTTTTTTCTTAGTGAGTCTAGCTAAAGGTTTGTCAATTTTGTTTACCTTTTCAAAGAACCAGCTCTTAGTTTCACTGATCTTTTCTTTCATTTAATTCTTTATTTCATTTATTTCCACTCTGATTTTTATTACATTCTTCCTTCTACTGACTTTGTGCTTCATTTGTTCTTTTCTTCTAGTTCCTTTAGCTGTAAGGTTAGATTATTTGAGATTCTTCTTGTTTCCTGAAGTAGGCCTATACTGCTATAAACTTCTGTTTTAGAACTGCTTTTGCTGCATCCCACAGATTCTGGTACATCTTATTTTCATGTCTTTTTTTGATTCCTTCATTGACCAATAGCTGTTCAGCAGCATGTTGTTTAGTCTCCATATATTTGTGACCTCTTCCAGCCTTCTTGTAGTTGATCAGTCTTCTTAAAGAGACTTGATATTTGTCCCAACATATGGTCTATCCTTGAGAACACTCCATGTGCACTTGAGAAAAATGTGTATTCTGTTGCTTTTGGATGGAATGTTCTGTATATGTCTATTTAATAAGTCTAGTCTAATGTTTCATTTAAGGCCAATGTTTCCTTGTTGACTTTCTGTCTGGATGATCTATCCATTGATGTAAGTGGGGTGTTAAAGTCCCCTACTATTATTATGTTGCTGTCAGTTTCTCCCTTTACGACTGTTACATAATTGCTTTATATATTTTGGTGCTATGTTAGATGTATATATTATTAGTAAATGTCATGTCTTCTTGACAGACTGTTCCCTTTACCATTATATAATGACCATCTTTGTCTCGTTAGTTTTTTGACTTGAAGTCTATTTTTGTCTAAGTATGGCTACACCTGCTTTCTTTTGGCTGCCATTTGCTTGGAGTATCATCTTCCATCTCTTTACAGTGAGCCTGTATTTGTCTTTAGAGCTGAGTATCCCAGAGGCCACAAATAGTTGGGTCTTATTTTTTAATCCATCTGGTCACTGTTTCTTTTGATTGAATTCAATCCATTTACATTTTGGATGATTAGTGACATATGAAGACTTAGTACTGCCATTTATTTATCATTTTCTGGTTGCTCTCTATCTTCATTGTTTTTTTTTTTCTTGTGTTTGTGTCTGCCATTTTAATTTGGTGTTCTTGGGGGGGGGGGGTTAAGATTTTTTTATTTTTAATATTTATTTATTTGGTTGCAGCTCACCGGCTCCTTAGTTGTGGCATGAATGTGGGATCTAGTTCCCTGACCAGGGATCGAACCCAGGCCCCATGCATTGGGAGTGCAGAATCTTATCCACTGCAACACCAGAGCAGTCCCAGTTTGGTGTTTTTCTGTGATGTTTTGCTCAGTTTTCTCTTTTTTATGTTTCATGTTTCTGCTCTAGATTTTTTGTTTTGTGGTTATCATAAGGTTTGTATAAAACATCTCATAGATAAGATAGTCCTTTTTATGCTGATAGTATCATATCTTCATTTGCCTATACAGTTCCATCCTTTCCCTCTTCCCGTTTTATGTTTCTTTTTTCCCCTTTTATGTTTTTGTTGTCACATATTATCCATTATGTTGTGAGTTAATTACCAAGTTGAAGTAGCTAGTTATTTTTAATGCTTTTTTTCCCTTTAATCTTTATGTCACAATTGTGTTTAACAACCTATTCTGCCACAGAGCTGTACTTTCTGATTCTATCTATTTATCACCTTACTCGAAGTTTTGTGTACTTTTGCCTTTCCATTTCAGGTAGAAGAGCTCCTTTCAACATTTCTTATAAGACAGGTATAATGGTGATAAATTGCCTTAGCTTTTGTTTGTGTGGGCAAGCCTTTATTTCTCCTTCATATGAAGGACGACTTTGCCAGATAAGACTATTCTTGGCTGACATTTTTTATCTTTCAGTATTCTGAGTATGTCATCACACTCTCTCCCAGACAATAGAGTTTCTGATGAGAAATCTGCTGAAAGCCCAATGGGGGGGTACCTTTGCAGGTTACTATCTTTTTTCCCTTGGCTGCCTTTAAAATTCTTTCCTTATCATTGACTTTTGACAGTGCATCAGCGGGATCACATGCCCTGCTGCATGGTCCCCTGTGGCTGCAGGTGCCATTGCAGCTGGAAGGCCAGAGTCATGTGCGCTGCCTCCACTGCTGTTACCGCATTCTCTGGGGCTGTGGACTCAGTCACCATGGCCAGGGGCTGGAGTTGCAGGTACCACCTCCACTGTTCCCCTGGTTCCACCTCCTCTATGTGCTCAGTCCAGTCACCTTCAGATGTAAAAATGTGTGGATCTCTTCAGCATCCTGTTCTGTTAGGCAAAGGAAACTTTGTTGAGTTGTTTTACTAGTTATAGACTGAAGGGGAAAGAAGCGATCATCTCATGCTATCATGATCCTGACGCTGCTCTCCAGGAAACTACTGCTTTTTATTGAACATTCTTCTATTAGCTTTGTTTTGTGCTTTGTTTTTCAATTTTCTTAGGTATACCTGCATTACTTTGACTTCTAAAGTTATTCCAATGTATAAAGAATACTGATGTTAAAATTATTTGAAAACAATAATGCAATATGCAACAAAAGTCACAGAAATATGCATACCCTTTGACCAAGCAATTTTGCTCCCAGGAATTTATCCTAATTAAATAATTGCACATCTGCATTACAGTGTACAAATAAGAATATTAAGCAGTGTTGTTTATAATACCAAAAAGCTAAAAATAATATATGAGTAAAAGGTTGGTTAATAAATCATGGTATATACAAAAACTGAAATACTATGCATCTATTAAAATTAATAATGTAGATTCTTTTATTGATACGAAAAGACAATCACAATATACCACTGTATGAAAAAGAGGTTTCAAGACTACATTTAGCAAGACTTCAATTTTGAAGTTTAAATGTACAGAAAGATAAAGAAGCATGTGCATACTCATATGTACACACAAGCACAAGCACACACAGACACACACACACAGAGTCTAAAAATTATGCTAAAATGTTACACCATCTAGGAAATGGTATTAAGGTTGAATTTTTATTTTAAGTAGTTTTCTGTATCATCTGAGTTATTTGCATATGGTACTTTATAACCTGAAAAAAAAAACTGTCTAGTTTGAAAAATAACGTCCATATACTTTGACTCTATAACTCCACATGCAGAAATTGATTTTTAAAAAATAACAGGATGGGACTTCCCTGGTGGAGCAGTGGCTAAGAATCTGCCCGCCAATGCAGGGGACATGGGTTCGAGCCCTGGTCCAGGAAGATTCCACATGCCATGAAGCAACTAAGCCCATGCTCCACAACTACTGAGTCTGCGCTCTAGAACCTGTGAGCCACAAGTATTGAGCCCACATGCCACAACTACTGAAGCCTGCATGCCTAGAGCCTGTGCTCCGCAACAAGAGAAGACGCCACAATGAGAACCCGTGCACTGCAACAAACAGTAGCCCCCACTCGCCACAACTAGAGAAAGCCAGCACGCAGCAATGAAGACTCAACACAGCCAAAAATTAATTAATTTTAAAATAAATAACAGGATGAATATAAAGCTGTCCATACAAGAAAATTTATGGTAAAGTTATAGAAAAAACAAGAAATAACATTCTGTACTCTGTTGGTCAAGGTCCAGTCAAGGGATTAAAAAACATATCAATTATTTTAACAAAGAGAATTTTTTTAACAAAGAGAATTTAATATAAAAAAAAGTAAACTAAGGGCTTTCCTGGTGGCGCAGTGGTTGAGAGTCCACCTGCCGATGCAGGGGACACGGGTTCGTGCCCTGGAGCGGCTGGGCCCGTGAGCCATGGTCGCTGAGCCTGCACGTCCGGAGCCTGTGCTCCGCAATGGAAGAGGCCACAACAGTGAGAGGCCCATGTACCGCAAAAAATAAAAGAAAAAGAAAAAGTAAACTAAGTAAGTGAAAACGAAGGCAAAAAAAGGAACACCAAAGTATCAAAATAACAGAAAATAACAAGTGTTGGCAAGGAGGAAGAGAAACTGGAACCGTTATGCACAGCTAGTGGAAATGTAAAATAGAGCAGCCACTAAGGAAAACAATATGATGGTTCCTCAGAAAATTAAAAATAAAATTACCATATGATCCAGTAATTCCACTTTCGGTATACACCCAAAAGAATTAAAAGCAGGAATTGAACTGATATGTGTACACCCATGTTCACAGCAGTATTATTTTTAATAGCCAAAGGGTAAAAGCAATCAAAGTGTTCACTGATGAATGAAAAAATAAACAAAATGGTGTCTACACACACAATGGACTATATTCAGACACAAGAAGGAAATTTTGACACATGCTATTGATACAACATAGGTGAATCTTGAGAAATTATGCTAAGTGAAATGAGCCAGTCACAAAAGGACAAATACTGTATGATTTCACTTATATGAGGTGTCGATCCACAGTTGGTTGAATCCATAGATGCAGAACCTGCAGATCCAGAGGGCTGACTACACAACACCATTTTATATAAGGGACTAGAGCATCCACAGATTCTGGTATCCACAGGGCGTCCTGGAACCAATCCCCCACAGACACCAAGGGACAACTGTATAAGAATAATTCAATGTCACCTCATGTTCCTACAGGGTTTTTCTATTTGCTTCATCGGTTAGAGTTTGAGTTGTTGTTCTGGTGCTGTTTTTTCATGAAAGAAAGGAGTAAATGCATTCTGAGTTAACAAAACCACAGCAAGAACATGAAAAAACAGGTGACCTGAAAGGTCTGCAGTTTGGCCTGCCATGTTCCTCTCCGTGGCACTCGGGCCCACGCGGCCTGCCTCACTGCCCAGTGGGGAAGACATATAAGGAATTTGCATAAGACAGCTGTGCAGAATGGAGCTGGAGGAGCCTTATTTGTACAGAGAGATACTCCTGAGAATAACCCAGATACTCCATTTGATTTCACACCAAAAAACTATAAGAGGATAGAGGCCATTGTAAAAAACTACCCAGGAGGGCATAAAGCAGCAGCTGTGCTTCCAGTCCTGGATTTAGCCCAAAGACAGAATGGATGGCTGCCCATCTCTGCTATGAACAAGGCTGCAGAAGTTTTATAAATACCTCTAATGAGAGTATAGCAACTTTTTATACAATGTATAATAGAAAGCCAGTTGAAAGTATCATATTCAAGTCTGCACTACTATACCTTGCATGCTTCGAAATTCTGACAGCATACTGGAGACTACTCAGAAAAAGCTTGGAATAAAGGTTGGGGAGACTACACCTGACAAATTTTTCACTCTTATAGAAGTGGAATGTTTAGGGGCCTGTGTAAATGCACCAATGATTCAAATAAATGACAACTACTATGAGGGTCTGACACTTAAGGATATTGAAGAAATTACTGATGAATCCAAAGCTGGCAAAATCCCAAAATCTGGGCCAAGGAGTGGACGATTCTCATGTGAGCCAGCCAGAGGTCTTACCTCTTTGACTGAACCACCTAAAGGCCTTGGCTTTGGTGTGCAAGCAGGCCTTTAATTTATATTCAATAGCAAATATGTCACTGGAGAAATAAAATAGGAATCTCCTATCTTAAAAAAAAAAAAAGAACATGAAAAAACAACTTCAATTGCTTGAGGCATGATAGGAATTATCTTAATAAGGGGCTTCTGACTTCATGGTACAGTGTTTCAGTGTTCAGTATATATACATAATTAGCTAATCATCACTTTTCAAAATCACAATTTCAAAATAATCACTTACCAAACACTATTCCTTTAGCAAATGGAGGAAACAATTCTGAACGTCGGAATAAGTTTTTGTGAATTTGCCATAGTTCTTTGTGTAGTTTCTTAAAGTCACTGTATCTCTTCCATACAATTATCTAAAGAGAGAAGATAATTAAATGTGTAACTCACAGTGAAACCACAGATATCTGAAAAACAAATAATCTTTTTATTCAAGTGCTCAAAATTGTCATGCAAAGGCAAACATATACGTTCTAACCAATATGGTTAACGGTCTAAAATTAACTAATAATATTTTATTTAAAAATATAAAGCAGCAATTCTTCCTCAAACTGTTCTGTTTGGGTTTTTAAATTTCATTTTAAACAAGTACTATTTTCTTCATACTAGAAAAATATCAACCTGGTACAAAAAAGGTTTACACTACATAAAATGTCACTTAACCCCTTCAAACATTAATTACTATTACCCTGGAAACGAGTTAGATGTCAAAATATACATTCATCTCAAAAACAGCATGTTTATAAACACAAAGTAGTTTAGACAATTTTTAAACATAAAAAACATACTCAGCACTTGCCTAAAAGAATAATCTGAAAAACACTGAAAAAAAATGGCTTTGTAGCAAATAGTTAACCTAAACTTTTGCATTTCATAAACCTCAATAAAAATAGTAACAAGATTTCTGGAGGCAAGGTAAATCCTGATCAGAATATCACTAAAATTAGGATATTTCAAAAAAACAAAATAACAATCATTTCGATTATACAACATGTAAAAGTTTACTTTCATTAGTTTAAATTATTGTCTAAACTTATTTAGATTAAATTAGAAAGAAAAAAACACTTAATAAAAAGAATTTGACACAGGGCCTTGATGTCGCTGATTCAGCCCCTCAGTTGCCACAAAATAGGGTAAAACTGAGTTTTTAATTCCATTACCGGTATATTGGGGCCTTTACTTCTGAAAAACCTAATTATTTCACTTCTAACAAACTCAATAGTGTAATGCTAATAAGCAAATCTTAGGCCAAAGAGGTAACCAACCAAGTGTGATTTAAGAGACTTGTCAAAAAATCTACTCCTGTATATAAGAAATTCTTCACTAAACTCTGCCATACTATCAAAAATTCTACCATGATTACTAAGTGTCTTGCTTTAATATAGGAGACTTGCTTTTAATCCTAGGAGACTAGTCAGACTATAATATGAATTAATTTAAACAAACTGCTTCCTCCTTATCCTTCCTTTTATTCATTTACTTGACAACAAAAATAGTCATCAAAACAAATATTTTCATGAGCCTACTTTATGCTAGGCACTGTGTTGGCACAAAGGATGAAGAAATGAGAAACAAAGTCCCTCCTTTAAAGAGTTCCCTGTCAAATTAGGAAGAATAAGCCAACACAATAACTACATCACAAGACAGCATGATAAATGCTTAAAACAGTAGCCCAAGCGTATTATGGAAGGAGCACCTACACAAAGTACTGACTTAGGTGGGCACACTGAAGGGACATAACAGCTAGAACAACAACAACAAAAAAAGACAGAGAGAGAGAAGTGGTTGGGAATGAAGTATTTAAAAGGAGAGTGAGATGTCAAATATAATTATTAAAATTTTTGCTTTTGCAAGTAGATAAATAGTAGTGTTATTCCCTAAGGTAAAGAGCAAAGGAGAAAACGCTGTTTTGAGATAAGAACGAAGTTCAATTTTAGACATATTTTATTTAGGTGCATGTGAGGCATTTAATTGGAGTTGTCCAATAGAAAAGACAGGTTTGGAGTTCAAGAGCAAAAACTAAACAAGAGGTATTAACTGGGGAGTCATCGGGAGAGAGGTGGTAATCACTCAGAAAACATTTCTCAGCATTTCTAACAAGATGAGGAATCTAACAACTGAATGACGGGGGTCAGGCAGAAGTAAAGAAGAAACCAAGCACAAAGTAAGTATTTAAGAAGCTCAGCTATGCCATGACACATGACACCTGGATGGAAGAAGAGATTTTATTTTAAATGGAAGTAAACAAGACAAATGCTGACAGCAGAAAATCAACAGTTCCAGTAAAAGACAGAGTAAGAGGAACTAACTGAGAGAGCCAAACCAACACTCGAAAAGTAAAAGGTCTCAGGACAGTGAGATTACAAGTGATTTTAATTTTCTTATCTTGCTTCTCTGTAGTTTCTAATTTTGATACATTAACATAATTTTGTCACGGGAAAATAGTGTTATTTTTATATTTTTTAAATAGATCAAATTATGGTCCTACCACACGTGCCAAGGGCTTAAGGGGGAAATGGGTGGTGGGCTCATGACAGTAATTTTTTTTTTTTTTTTTTTTTTTGTCGGTGTTAGGTCTTTGTTGCCATGCGAGGGCTTTCTCTAGTTGTGGCGAGTGGGGACTACCCTTCGTTGCGGTGCGCGGGCTTCTCACTGAGGTGGCTTCTCTTGTTGCAGAGCACGGGCTCTAGGTGCACGGGCTTCAGTAGTTGTAGCACGCAGGCTCAGTAGTTGTGGCACGCAGGCTCAGTAGTTGTGGCTCGCGGACTCTAGAGCGCAGGCTCAGTAGTTGTGGCACACGGGCTTAGTTGCTCTGTGGCACGTGGGATCTTCCCGGACCAGGGCTCGAACCCGTGCCTACGCTGGCAGGTGGATTCTTAACCACTGCGCCACCAGCGAAGTCCTCATGACAGTAATCTTACATAAGGGAAATGCAATCCTTAAAGCCATTATAAATGAGACACGAGAACTATTCAAAAGACTGAAGCTCATGGAAAGAATTAAATCTGCAGATAAAATTTATATTCTAGAGTCCGCCTGCCGATGCAGGGGATACGGGTTCGTGCCCTGGTCTGGGAAGATCCCACATACCACGGAGCGGCTGGGCCCGTGCGCCATGGCTGCTGAGCCTGCGCGTCCAGAGCCTGTACTCCGCAACAGGAGAGGCCACAACAGTGAGAGGCCCGCGTACCGCAAAAAAAAAAAAAAAAAATTTATATTCTAGTTAGGGTCATTTTCAGATAAAGTCAGAGTAACTTAAAGGGCAAAAGTCAGCAATTGAATCACAATAATAATAATAATACCATGGCATATAAACCAGCAGATAGTCTGTCATAGCAAAAATTAGAGAATCTGTGTTTCTTCACCATGCCCTAATTTATTCACTCATATATTCCTTATTCTGGACTCTAAGACTGTAGAAGTGAAATACCTAAGAGCAAATATAAACCCTCAAAAAAGGCAGGAAATCAAAGCATCCCCAAAATGTCACCATCTACTGCCTCCTTTTCTTCTTACTCCTTTTGAGCTTGGACATTTCTAGAAATCTTCAAAATGTAAATGTGAACAAAAGCACATGTCCATTACATCAGCAAGTATGGATGCCTATAACTGGACTATACAAAGTCCCAAAAGATACATGCAAAACATATTTTTTCTAATAATCAATTCTTTCCTATCAGGAAAAAAAAAAAGTTATATTAACAGCTATTACTCTGCAGAACCAACCCTGCAGAAATTTCCTATTTATTATAGTTACTCTGAATAAAATTCCTCAATTAAATATTAGTTCAGTGACAATCATAATAGACTACAAATTTAATAAAAGCTTAATTTTCATTAAAAACACTGCCTTAAATACTTTTTACATAAAACAAATGCTTTCTTTTCAGATAATTTCTCTTAACGATACCAAAAAAACTTTAGATCTTTTACAAAACCACTCAATTCAATTAACTTTGTCCTTTTTACTCTCATATAATATTTAAAACTAGCTGGATCATCTTTTCCTATAACATCACTACCATACTATCTGCTTACAGATTTTCTTTCCTTCCCTTTTGAAGAGCTTTTTCTTTCCCTTGACACATTTCCGAATGTGCTCAAATAGCTTTTCTAAAACTATTTTATTTATGAAATGACTTCAACGTTAGAGATTTCTGACATGATACATAGAAAGTTCTATTTTGATTCTCCCTTCCCACATTTCCCCAGTGAAATTTACTACCTAGAGAAAAACAGAGCTATAGGTTACTTTTTTTTTTAAAGGTGGGGGGAGGAGGGCACAACATCTCCATCTTTTTCTTTACCTTCTGCAAGTGTTCAGAGCAGTGGTCCCCAACCTTTTCGGCACCAGGGACCAGTTTCGTGGAAGACACTTTTTCCACGGACTGGGGGGGGAGGGAGGGGGAGGCATGGGGGGGGTTCATGCGGTAACTCGAGCAATGGGGAGCGGCAGATGAAGCTTTGCTCGCTCACCTGCCACTCACCTCCTGCTGTGCGGCCCAGTTCCTAACAGACCACGGATCAGTACCAGTCCGTGGCCCGGGGCATTGGGGACCCCTGCTCTAGAGAATCTACTGAACAAGAAGCCACATTAACTATTGCTGTCCCCCTTAAGATTCACCCATGCTGCTCTTAAATAAAAATTTAGAGGGAATTTTTAAAAGATAAAAAGAAAAAACTATCCTGGATAATTTTAAATTATTTACTCCATATGAGTGTTTTGGCATCCTTAGGAAGAAAACAGAGCTATCTGGTAGCATGCACCAAGGGGGGTGTGTGTGTGTGTATAAAAGAGCCAAATTTCTCCACTTTTATAAGGATACCATATTATTAGCCCTATACTTGCTTAGACAAGCAGTACATCTACTGATCTTCAATAGCACTTGTGAAGCATGACTAAATTCTAAGCAATAACTAAATGAATCTGTTAACAGAGAAAGAAAGTGAAAAAAAAGGAAATAGAAACAAATTCTAGGTGGTAAAATTCCTCTCCTAAATAAGAATTCCAATGTTTAAATGAAATACGTGGGAAACCAAAAAATGTTGCTATAACTTCAAGGTTATTTATACTTCAAGAAGCAAGCTAGACAGAAGACATTCTTTTCAAAATTTTATTCCATTTCTAACAAAGGACCATGCAATCATCTAACTAAAGGACACTTACAAGAGTTTTCTGATGAATGGTTCACCAACAGTTGTTATTATAAAAGAGATTTCCCCAAAAAAGGATTAAGGAAATGGCAGAGAGTATGTTCATGGATAGGTTGGTTCAGGATTCTCCCTGGAAAAGGGGAACATCAAGCTACAAACTACAGCACAGCAATCACAAACTACAGCACAGCAATCACTACAGCACAGAAACACAACCCATTTTCAATTCTAACAGAGTTGTAAATTTTCAAAAGCAGAATAGCCTGGTATTGACTATTAATTCAACATAATTAATAGAATTCTAAGGAATAGTTCATACTAATCAACTGACACTTAAGTAAAAACAGTACTTTATCAATCAAAGGTACAAGTTATTTTCACTGCCATTTTGAAAGGATAGAGATATATAGATACAGATCTAGACATAGATATAGATATAGCCTTTTCTTCCTAAATAACAATATTACAATATTCTCTTCCTGGCTATAGGTGGGGGGTGGGGTGAGATATCTTAAAACCCCTAAGGAAAAAGTATGAAATCATTTTAAAATGTGTCTTTTATTGAACTCTTTTTAAGAACAGGACAAAAACAAATATCAGATCAGATATAGCAAGTAACGGTAATATATAAAAGTTAAAATATTATCTAAATATGTGTCACAAATTCAAACCAACCGGCAGCAAACAATCAACTTAAATCTATGAATCAAGCTAGGTATGTACAGTAAGGAGTAGTGGGGCTTGTGGCTAAATAGATAGCATATAGCCCACCTGAAGACATTAAAATGCAATTAAAAAAATAACTTGCAGAATCAAGACTGCGAATTTACAACATCTGTTTTAAACACTTTAGTAGGAAGAAAAAAAATATATATATATATATGCTCTTCTAATCCTACTGTAAATAAGCAAGGACCAAAATGAAAGTAAATTTTAAAATGTTAAAAAAAAAAGCTAACTCCTCACAGTTAGGATTCCTAAAGGATATATAACAAGGATAAAGTAATTATAAATAGAGAATTCCACAGTTTTAAGCAAAAATATAACAAGCTGTTATTTCAGAAAGAGGGAAATAGTCTGTAAAAGAACTACAAAATTTTAAAAAGAAACATCTACACCCAAAGCAGTTTTCTAACATGCCAACTCAGTATAAAAATGAAAGTAAACGGAAACACATAATTTATTATTATGATCTTTAAAATTAGTACTAGTTACCAAATACTTTGTTTTTTTTTTTTTTTTTTAACCAAACAGGCATCATGATTTTGAAATAGGTAAAGAGGGGCCCTTAACTGATACTGAAATCTTATGAGTGGTAGTTATCAGAAAAATTATCACATTATAAACGGCACTATAATTCCTGAAATTCTTATTTATATAACTTAACACCTACTGAAACTTAACATGTATTTAATAGGTCTGAAATAAGATACTTCAGCTATTGTTTAATGAATTGCAGACAATCTCCAGATAAACATACAAATACAAAAACTGACATACAAATAATTGTTTCCTCAATAAAGCATTTAATTAAATTTTTGTCAAATACATAAAATAAAATTTTCATATGGATAAACATGTTACCTCCTGGACATCCTCTGGATTTCTTCGTGAAACAACCTAAAACAAAGCATACACATAAATCATTTCATTACTTTCAACAGAATTTGTATGAAAAATTCAATTTGCTTAAAGAAAAAGAAATACTATATCATATCACTTACACAGAAGTCAGTTATATAATAACTTCGGTATCTGAAACACATACTAAAAAATTAAGCAAAAAGGCAACTAAAATAAAGTCCACATGCTAAAGTTCATGTATTATTACATTCACAAGAGAATGCCTCATGCTTTCCCTCTTACTTGACATAATTCTAACAGCTTGTCTATCCCCCTTTCCAGCCTACATATAAATCAGAAGCATAAAAAGCAGCTGCACCTGGACAAAGTATACAAAAGGATAGCACTGCTTTTTTTCTTTTTTCTTTTTTTTAATTTTTCGTTTTTTGTCTTTTTTTCTGTATTATTTCTTACAACTGTATATGAATCTACAATTAGCTCAATAAAAATTTCAAGTTAAAAAAAAAACAGCAACCACAATGCTCCCATACACCACTATCTGTTAGAAGTAATCACTGACCTCCTACTGGTGAAGAAGAAAACAAAAGTAACCCATAAAAAATTATATACATCATCCTCATCCTTAAGGAGCTCCTGGCTGAAGGCATAAAACAGTAAACATGATAAGATGGCCATTCTGTAAGTACAGACTGAGATAGGAACAGGGATGCGGGTGCAAATAAAACAGACAGAAAAGGTCAGGGAAAACATCAAAGATGAAGGATGAGGGGGAGGAGAGGATTCCAGACACAAGAGAAGGAATGCTGGACAAGCTGGAATGCAAGGAGCTTTAGGGTCGCTTGCGAGCTGCATTTTACAGTTAAATTCAAATTTAAATTCCTAAGACTGACTGCATATTGGCCTTTAAGGTGTGATTGGCACCTGGCATCATCCCTTACTATCCTGCAAGGCCCTAGGACCTAACCCCATTACCTCTTGGACCCCCACCCCATCTTTCCACCCACACAGATCTCTTTTCCAGGAGGTCAAATTTATCAAGTGCATCCCCACCCCTACCTGAGGGCTACCATGCTCACTGTTCCCTTTGCCTGAAATGCTTTTCCCCTCAGTATTTTCATGGGTTGTTCCTTCATCTCTTTCAAATCTTTACCCAAATGTCAATTTCTCAGCAAGGACTTTTCTGTCCTTCCTATTTAAAATACAGCTCTACTCACACCTGGCATTCTCTATCCTTTTCCCCTGATTTATGGTTCTCAAAATATTATGCTATGTATTTTACTTGTTATCTATTTTGTAACCTGTGTGTAGGCAAGGACTTTTGTCTGTTTTGTTCACTGCTATACTCCCCTGGCCAGTAGTTGACTTGTGGTAAATATTCAGTAAATATTCAAGGATTAAATTTTAAGAATTATACACATCATTCGGGGACAAATAATCCTATCAATATTCCCTGAGCAAGCCAAAAAGTCTAACACCATTTACAAAAAGTCTAACAACATTTACAAAGAATTCCTCACAAAATTTACAAAAAAGAAGAAGGCTGGGTACTTAAATCATCAAACAGCATTGTAGAGTAGGAAAATCTCACATTAGATACATAATACCCTCTACGCAAATGTAAAAATCATGAATTTGATGCTACAGTATGTATTCTGCAGAAACAAACAAAAAGATACATCAAACATATTAAAATGGTTGCCTGTGGATGAGAGGGAAAAAGTCCTTGATGACTGGTGACAATGAACTGGGAGATTATGATCAACTCAACACTACTCCTGAGGTCCAAAACAAAAAGTATGCTATTTAAAGTCAGACAAACCTGGGTTCAAATTATAGTTGCTCCACTTACAGGTTTGGTCTCCTCTGTAAAATGAGGATAATACTCCCTAGGTTTGATCTCCTCTGTAAAATGGGGATAATAGTCCCAGCCTGGCCTGGCTGTAATTGACATCAAATACGAACAGAGCAAGAACTCCATAATTAAAAAGTCATCTCCCTCTCTCTCTTACTAGAGAATTTAACACAAGAATGCTAACAGAGGGACTTCCCTGGTGGCAGAGTGGTTAAGAATCTGCCTGACAATGCAGGGGACACGGATTCGAACCCTGGTCCGGGAAGATCCCACATGCCACGAAGCAACTAAGCCCGTACGCCCCAACTACTGAGCCTGCGCTCTAGAGCCTGTGAGCTGCAAATATTGAGCCTGTGTGCCACAACTACTGAAGCCCACACGCCTAGAGCCCGTGCTCCACAAGAAAAGCCACCACAATGAGAAGCCCACGCACCGCAACAAAGAGTACCCCCATTCGCTGCAACAAGAGAAACCCCGTGCGCAGCAATGAAGACCCAACACAGCCAAAAATAAATAAATAAATAAATTTATAAATAAATAAATTTAAAAAAAGAATGCCAACAGAAAAGGTTTTCAATTTCTTGCCACTCTATTCTCCAATTTTCAGGATATAAAATTTGGTGAAATCTCTTAGCAATTTTCATTAATTTAGAACAGTGCTGTCCAATAGTACTTTGTCTGATGATGGAAGGAAATGTTCCCTATCTGCACTGTTCAACACAGTAGCCTCTGGCCACATGCTTCTGTGTGGCTACTGAGCACTTGAAATATGGCTACTGCAACTGAAGAACTTAATTTTTAATTTTATTTCATTTAAATTAAATTTAAATAAAAGTAGCCACATACGGCTAATGGCTACCATACTAAACAACACAGATTTAAAGTAAGAGGTTAGAAAGGTAACTAACAACCATATATTATTCAAATACTGGATTTTAGCTATTACTTTCAAATTCCAACCCTCCCTGAAAAAACTTTCCAAAAGTTTTTGGAAACACACACACCTTTCCAAAAGTATGGTGTGTTTCACATAATTAAATGATTTAATTTTGCCTCCTATAATTTTTTCTTATATTTTTGTAAAATGTGGTAACGAGAAGAAAGTTAGAGATAATCAATCCACTAATATCCACCCACCAAAAATAATCAACATATGATCACTGGCAATAAGATTTATTCAGCTGTTCCTTACATTCTAAGATGTACCTTTCTGAAAATTTACTAATTTCCTTAATTTACAACTCAATCATTTTATAAATATACTAAAGTACCTTGCTATTTTAAATAATCTTTTTTTACACATGCAAATGATCTTTTTGTGACAAAAGAAATTATTTCCTGGTTTGGTATATGTATCAGAAGTATCACATTTTAGATTTTCCTCAAGTAAGCCATTCCAGAAATCAAATATATGTGTACTGCAATAAGCAAAAATACATTAGTAATCCCCTAATGATATCCACAATTTTAAAACCATTTCATCAGAAATAACCAATCTGATTATGATTCCTCACCCACACTCTTACTGGCTCACATACTTCTGCTGTGTGCTAGGGCTACGATGGTGAGCAAAAGAAAAGTCCCTGCCTTCACACCTCCCAGAGCTCACAGTCTGGTGGTGCGCAAGACTGTAGTGTGCTAAGCAACAGAGTAAGAAGTGCTTCATCCTAGGTGCTTCCCATGATACTGAATGCTCGCTGAATTCTCCTTGTCCAGACCACAGTGGCATCCCAGAAGCAGAGAAGAACAGTTTAGTGACTTAAGACCTTCAATGTTTTCACAGTAAGTTACTCATGGTTATTACAGAAAACCAAAGCCTAAGTACTCAAACTACCTAAGTGAAGGTCTTAAATTATTTTTTAATATTTATTTATTTATTCACTTTATTTTTGGCTGTGTTGGGTCTTAGTTACAGCACATGGGATCTTTGTTGCAACATACGGGATCTTTCACTGTGGCATGAAGGCTCTTCATTGCAGTGCAGGGGCTTTTCTCTAGTGGCACGCCGGCTCAGGTGTGGCACATGGGCTCCAGAGCACGTGGGCTCTGTAATTGTGGCACATGCGCTATCTAGTCGTGGCTCACATGCTCAGTAGTTGCAGCATGCGGGCTTAGTTGCCCCGTGGCATGTGGGATCTTAGTTCCCCGACCAGGGATCGAACCTGCATCCCCTGCACTGGAAGGCGGATTCTTAACCACTGGACCACCAGGGAAGTCCCAAAGGTCTTTAATTTTTAAGCTCCCAAATGGAACTTCTCTTCACCCTCACATACTTCTCATATTAAAGGGGGAAAATTTACTTAGGCATAGTTCAGAAAATTAAGTCAAAAGCTATTTCCTGAGCATTAATTATCCTTTTCCCAAACAACATAAACAAAGCTTAGTGAAAATCATGTCTGGAAAGTAGAGGGCCTGATTCTCCTCTTTCCTCTTTGGTTTTTTTGCTTCTCTTTTGTAGGTTCTTCTTCCTCCTTCTACCCTCAACACTCTGTAATCACTCCAAGAATCAGTCCTAACTCTGCTTCTTAGCCTCCTTTTTAGTATTAAGAGAGAAAGTCCATATCCATGCTAATACTGTTCAAGGCACTGTGCTAGGCATGTGGTGGGGCGGGGGGGGGGGGGGGGACCTTGACTTTGTACATTTGCATTTGCAAAGCATTTTATTGATATATCAGTGTTTCATGTTACTCTCTCAGCAACCTATGAATTAGGCAGAAGTGGTTATTATGAGTCCTCCTTTTACCCAACAAGGAAGAGATCCAGAAACTTGTGCAAGGTCACATGGCTATTCACCTTCAGATTGGAATGAGAACTCGAGAGTCTGACTCCTGGTTCAGTGCTCTTTCTGTGGTACTCTACTGCATCCGTCCGTTCATCTGCAGTATTTTTAGCAATAACTAACTTTACTTACTTCCACAACACCCTTCACTATTAGGTTTTATTTATTCTTTCTCTTACTCATTCAACAAATATCAGTGCCTATTCTGCTGCTAGGTACTGAAGCACAGTGGTGAAAACACTGGGTCTGACTCCTACATCACATTATAAAAATATAATCACTTGCCAAATACATTACCAAGTTCAACCACTTGGTATCCCACTATAAGGATTCGGTATTCCCACGTGTGTAATCTCACTTAAATGAGTTAACAATGTGTCCTCTGAAATGAAAACCAAAAACACAAATGTATTAGGATAACATGAGTTAAGCCCAAATGTCCTTTAGTAGTAACTCTTTCTACCTAAATAATTCTCTTCAGCGGGACTGCCAAATTGACAAAAAATAAGAATATCAAATCAGAATCTGAAGAAAAATATCATCATACTGAAAATGAACAAAACTGAGCCCTCAGACCAAGATTTCTATAACTTTTAAAACTATATTAGCAATTATCTCAACAAGTAATATCAATTCCAAAACAAAAATACTGTAATTTCACCCTGATATAGGTTGCTAGCATTTAGTAATTTTTTTCTGGGAGAATTTCAATGTTTTGTCATAGAATTCAGCCTATAATTTCACAAAAGTTAGAATTTAAAGCAGTGATTGTTTTCATGTAAAGTTCATAAATTTCCACTGCAAGCATTAGCTACCACTGGCTCAGTAAGTACTATACATATCTTGAAGAGCCTTTTGCTATAGAGAATTATATCACCAAGTCATCCTGCAAATTATTGTGCTAAAGCTGTGCTTCAAAAGCCTATCCCACGGAATACGGATATTCTTTAATAATCGGTGCTCTCAAAGGAGGCTTAATGGTCAACTCAGTTTACCTTTGTTTTAAAAAAAAAATTTTTTTTTTTTACAGCAGAATTTCTCAAGGCCTGTAACACACTATTATGCCTAGTAAATCTCTAAAAGTAAAATATATAGTATTCCCCAAGGTCATTTATCCACTCAACTTTTTATTTTTATCATAGGTTGTTTTTTTATTATTATTTATTTAGTGCGACACCTACAGAAATTTGAAACACAGTTGGGAAATGTTACTGCAACGTTTGTAGTCCATCTGCCTCGGTTAATGCCAATGACAAGTTCTGAATTTAGGAAAACAAATAAGGGCTCACATTGAAGGTTAACTCTCTCTCACTGTGCTAAGAAATTAAATACTTTATTTCATTCGATCAACAAGACAATCTTGTCTGGCACAATGAGATAACCAAGGACCAAAAGCATATATTAGCATACTAATACTAAGCAGATTAATCAGTAACAGACAGGACTGGATCTCACAACTCTGTGATTCCCAACAAAGTGCTCTTTCCAGGACATAACAGATCTACCCTCCTAGAGATTAAAATTCCAAGTAATACTCCTAATGCCTGTTAGGTAAACCCATTTGTCTTTCACAAAGAAATGCAAGTAAACCAAAAAATAGACATTGAAGAAGCACTTTGGCAGATCAGAAGGATCGAAAAAGAGAGTCTGAATACCAGCTCTGGCACTAGCTATAAACTGCTTTCTTGCCAGTTGAGTAATAAACCAAAGAAAAGCGACCTTAAGATAAGTCTTCTTGCCCATCTTTAAAAAAAAAAAAAAAAAGAATGAATGTTGTGGCTTGGCCTAACTAAGGCCCATAATAAACAACAAACCATGCTGTCATTAGGTCCTCTAAATCCTTTCCAGTGCTAACTTACTTTATCTACTTCTTAATAAGTTTTACCTAGTTTCCTTAAAAGTCAAGTGAAAGGCACTCTTTTATCTAATTATTATCGTAATAACTCATAAGAATGATTTGAAATCAACCTCTTAACTCAGACATACACAAAAGAATTATCTTCTTCATAAGATTAAGAGATAGCAACTGAAAAATAAAACTACAAAATTTATTCAAATCTAGCTATTGTATTTCCTACCAAAAATGATCACAAAATAAGTCCCTTTAGAAACAAATGGATATCAGTTAAATATAAATTTTAAAAAGCTACTTTTATGAGCAATTTATTATAATCAAGTCTTCTGATGGCCACTTCACTATTACTATTCAGCTGCTAGTTTAGGGTAATAGCAGATCTAAGAGGATAAAATATTAACAAAAGTAACATATTGAAAAAAAAACCTAAGTGTCAAGATACAAATAATCAAACACAATGAAAAAAGAGAGACATGCCCACTCTTTTCATTTCTCAAAGATATAACTTTCCACACCTAGGAATAAACCTGACCAAGGCGGTGAAAGACATACTTGAGAACTATAAAACATTAATGAAGGAAATTAAAGAGGATTCAAAGAAATAGAAAGATATCCAATGCTCTTGGATTGGAAAAATTAATATTGTTAAAATGGCAATGCTACCCAAAGCAATCTACAGATTTAATGTGATCCCTATCAAAATACCCAAGACATTTTTCACAGAACTAGAACAAATAATCCAAAAACTTATATGGAACCACAGAAGTCCCAGAATTGCCAAAGCAATCCTGAGGAAAAAAATAAAGCAGGAGGCATAACTCTTCCAGACTTCAGACAATACTACAAAGCTACAGTAATCAAAATAGTGTGGTACTGGTACAAAAACAGACATATGGATCAATGGAAAAAAACAGACAGCCCAGAAATAAACCCACACACCTATGGCCAATTAACCTTCGACAAAGGAGGCAAGAATATAAAATGGGAAAAAGACACTCTCTTCAGCAAGTGGTGCTGGGAAAGTTGGCCAGCTGCATGTAAATCAATGAAGTCAGAACATGCACAACATAAACCAAAATAAACCTCACACCATGCAAAAAACAAACTCAAAATGGCTTGAAGATTTAAACATAAGACCTGACACCATAGAACTCCTAGAAGAGAGCACAGGCAAAACATTCTCTGACATAAATTGTACCAATGTTTTCTTAGGTCAGTCTCCCAAGGTAATAAAAATAAAAACAAAAATAAACAAATGGGACCTAATCAAACTTTTGCACAGCAAAAGAAACCATGAAAAAAATTAAAAGTCAACCTACAGAATGGGGGAAAATATTTGCAAATGATGCGACAGACAAGCGCTTAATCTCCAAAATATACAAACAGCTCATACAACTCAACAACAAAAAGAACAAACAACCCAATTGAAAAATGGGCAAAAAGACCTTAATAGACATTTCTCCAAAGAGGACATACAAATGGCCAGTGGGCACGTGAAAAGATGCTCAACATCATTAATTATTAGAGGAATGCAAATCAAAACTATAATGAGGTACCACCTCACACCAGTCAGAATGTCCATCAGTAAAAAGTCTACAAATAACAAATGCTGGAGAGGGTACAGAGAAAATGAAACCCTCTTACCATGTTGGTGGGAATGTAAATTGATACAGCCACTGTGGAGAACAATATGGAGGATCCTTAAAAATATAAAAATAGAGGAAACTTCCACAAGCCTCTTAGATAGCCTCATTGACCAGAGGGCAAACAGCAGAAGCAAGAAAAACTACAATCCTGCAGCCTGTGGAACAAAAACCACATTCACAGAAAGACAGATATGATGAAAAGGCAAAGGGCTATGTACCAGATGAAGGAACAAGATAAAACCCCAGAAAAACAACTAAATGAAGTAGAGATAGGCAATCTTCCAGAAAAAGAATTCAGAATAATGATAGTGAAGATGATCTAGGACCTCAGAAAAAGAATGGAGGCAAAGATCGAGAAGATACAAAAAATGTTTAACAAAGACCTAGAATAATTAAAGAACAAACAAACAAAGATGAACAATAAAATAACTGAAATGAAAAATACACTGGAAGGAATCAATAGCAGAATAACTGAGGCAGAAGAACGGATAAGTGACCTGGAAGACACAATGGTGCAATTCACTGCTGAGGAACAGAATAAAAAAACAATGAAAAGAAATGAAGACAGCCTAAGAGACCTCTGGGACAACATTAAACGCAACAACATTCACATTATAGGATTCCCAGAAGGAGTACAGAGAGAGAAAGAACCTGAGAAAATCTCTGAAGAGATTACACTTGAAAACTTCCCTAACATGGGAAAGGAAATATGCACCCAAGTCCAGGAAGTGCAGAGAGTGCCATACAGAATAAACCCAAGGAGAAACACGCCAAGACACATAGTAATCAAATTGGCAAAAAGTAAAGACAAAGAAAAATTATTGAAAGCAGCAAGGGAAAAACGACAAATAACATATAAGGGAACTCCCATAAGGTTAACAGCTGATTTCTCAACAGAAACTCCACAAGCCAGAAGGGAATGGCATAATAAAGTGATGAAAGGAAGAAATTACAACCAAGATTACTCTACCCAGCAAGGATCTCATTCAGGTTCGATGGAGAAATCAAAAGCTTTACAGACAAGCAACAGCTAAGAGAATTCAGCACCACCAAACCAGCTCTAAAATAAATGCTAAAGGAACTTCTCTAAGTGAGAAACACAAGAGAAGAAAAGGACCTACAAAAACAAACCCAAAACACTTAAGAAAATGGTCATAGGAACATACATATCGATAACTACCTTAAATGTGAGTGGATTAAATGCTCCAACAAAAAGACACAAGCTTGCTGAATGGATACAAAAACAAGCCCCATATATATGCTATCTATAAGAGACCCACTTCAGACCTAGGGACACATACAGACTGAAAGTGAGGGGATGAAAAGAGACATTCAATGCAAATGAAAATCAAAAGAAGGCTGGAGTAGCAATACTCATATGAGATAAAATACACTTTAAAATAAAGAATGTCACACGAGCCAGAAAGGACACTACGTAATGATCAAGGGATCAATCCAAAAAGAAAATAAAACAATTATAAATATATATGCACCCAACATAGGAGCACCTCAATACATAAGACAACTGCTAACAGTTCTAAAAGAGGAAATGGACAGTAACACAAGAATAGTGGGGGACTTTAACACCTCACTTACACCAATGGACGGATCATCCAAACAGAAAATAAATAAGGAAACACAAGCTTTAAAAGACACAATAGACCAGATAGATTTAATTGATATTTATAGGAGATTCCAAAAACAGATTACACTTTCCTCTCAAGTGCAAATGGAACATTCTCCAGGATAGGTCACATCATGGGTCACAAATCAAGCCTCAGTAAATTTAGGAAAACTGAAATCATATCAAGCATCTTTTCTGACCGCAACGCTATGAGACTAGAAATGAATTACAGGGAAAAAAACATAAAGAACACAAACACATGGAGGCTAAACAATACATTACTAAATAACCAAGAGATCACTGAAGAAATCAAAGAGGAAATCAAAAAATTCCTAGAGACAAATGACAATGAAAACATGATCATCCAAAACCTATGGGATGCAGCAAAACCAGTTCTAAGAGGGAAGTTTATAGCTATACAAGCCTACCTCAATAAACAAGAAAAATCTCAAATAAACAATCTAACCTTACAACTAAAGGAACTAGAGAAAGAAGAACAAACAAAACCCAAAGTTAGCAGAAAGAAAGAAATCATAAAGATCAGAGCAGAAATAAATGAAATAGAAACAAAGAAAACAATAGCAAAGACCAATAAAACTAAAAGCTGCTTCTTTGATAAGATAAACAATATTGATAAACCATTAGCGAGACTCATCAAGAAAAAGAGGGAGAGCGCTCAAATCAATAAAATTAGAAATGAAAAAGGAGAAGTTACAACAGACACCACAGAAATACAAAGCATCGTAAGAGACTATTACAAGCAACTCTATGCCAATAAAATGAACAACCTGGAAGAAATGGACAAATTCTTAGAAAGGTATAACCTTCCAAGACTGAACCAGGAAGAAACAGAATATATGAACAGACCAATCACAAGTAATGAAATTGAAACTGTGATTAAAAATCTTCCAAAAAAGAAAAGTCCAGGACCAGATGGCTTCACAGGTGAATTCTAGCAAACATTTAGAGAAGAGCTAACACCCAACCTTCTCAAACTCTTCCAAAGACTGCAGAGGAAGGAAAACTCCCAAACTCATTCTATGAGGCCACCATCACCCTGACACAAAAACCAGACAAAGATACTACAAAGAAAGATAATTACAGAACAATATCACTGATGAATATTGATGCAAAAATCCTCGACAAGGGCTTCCCTGGTGGCGCAGTGGTTCAGAGTCCGCCTGCCGATGCAGGGCACACGGGTTCCTTCCCCGGTCCGGGAAGATCCCACATGCCACGGAGCGGCTAGGCTCGTGAGCCATGGCCACTGGGCCTGCAAGTCCGGAGCCTGTGCTCCGCAATGGGAGAGGTCACAACAGTGAGAGGCCCGCGTATCTACCGCAAAAAAAAAAAAAAAAAAAACAGAATCCAACAACACATTAAAAGGCTCATACACCATGATCAAATGGGATTTATCCCAGAGATGCAAGGATTCTTCAACATACAAAAATCACTCAGTGTGATACACCATATTAACAAACTGAAGAATAAAAACCATATGATCATCTCAACAGACGCAGAAAAAGCTTTTGACAAAATTCAACACCCACTTATGATAAAAACTCTCCAGAAAATGGGCATAGAGGGAACTTGCCTCAACATAATAAAGGCCATATATGACAAACCCACACCAAACATCATTCTCAATGGTGAAAAACTAAAAGCATTTCCTCTAAGAGCAGGAACAAGAAAAGGACCACTCTCACCACTATTATTCAACATAGTTTTGGAAGTCCTAGCCATGGCAATCAGAGAAGAAAGAGAAATAAAAGGAATACAAATTGCAAAAGTAAAACTGTGACTGTTTGCAGATGACATGATAGTATACATAGAGAATCCTAAAGATGCCACCAGAAAACTACTAGAGCTAATCAATGAATTTGGTAAAGTTGCAGGATACAAAATTAATGCACAGAAATCTCTTGCACTCCTATACACTAATGATGAAAAATCTGAAAGAGAAATTAAGGAAACACTCCCATTTACCACTGCAACAAAAACAATACAATACCTAGGAATAAACCTACTTAGGGAAACAAAAGACCTGTATGCAGAAAACTATAAGACACTGATGAAAGAAATTAAAGATGATACCAACAGATGGAGAGATATACCATGTTCTTGGATGGGAAGAATCAATATTGTGAAAATGACTATACTACCCAAAGCAATCTACAGATTCAATGCAATCCCTATCAAATTACCAATGGCATTTTTTACGGAACTAGAACAAGTCATCTTAATATTTGTATGGAGACACGAAAGACCCCAAATAGCCAAAGCAGTCTTGAGGGAAAAAAACGGAGCTGGAGGAATGAGACTCCCTGACTTCAGACTATACTACAAAGCTACAGTAATCAAGACCATACAGCACTGGCACAAAAACAGAAATACAGATCAATGGAACAGGATAGAAAGCCCAGAGATAAACCCACGTACCTATGGTCAACTATGCTATGACAAAGGAAGCAAGGGTATACAATGGAGAAAAGACAGTCTCTTCAATAAGTGGTGCTGGGAAAACTGGACAGCTACATGTCAAAGAATGAAATTAGAACACTCCCTAACACCATACACAAAAATAAACTCAAAATGGATTAGAGACATAAATGTAAGACCGGGCACTATAAAAGTCTTAGAGGAAAACATAGGCAGAACACTCTTTGACATAAATCACAGCAAGATATTTTTTGATCCACCTCCTAGAGTAATGGAAATAAAAACAAAAATAAACAAGTGGGACCTAATGAAACTTCAAAGCTTTTGCACAGCAAAGGAAACCATAAACAAGATGAAAAGGCAACCCTCAGAATAGGAGAAAATACTTGCAAATGAATCATAGGACAAAATCTCCAAAATATATAAACAGCTCATGCAGCTCAATACTAAAGAAACAAACAACCCAATCGAAAAATGGGCAGAAGACCTAAATAGACATTTCTCCAAAGAAGACATACAGATGGCCAAGAAGCACATGAAAAGCTGCTCAACATCACTAATTATTAGAGAAATGCAGATCAAAACTACAATGAGGTATCACCTCACACCAGTTAGAATGGGCATCATCAGAAAATCTATAAACAACAAATGCTGGAGAGGGTGTGGAGAAAAGGGAACCCTCTTGCACTGTTGGTGGGAATATAAATTGATATAGCCACTATGAAGAACAGTATGGAGGTTCCTTAAAAAACTAAAAATAGAATTACCATATGACCCAGCAGTCCCACTAGTGGGCATATACCCAGAGAAAACCATAATTCCAAAAGACACATGCACCCCAATGTTCACTGCAGCACTATTTACAATAGCCAGGTCATGGAAGCAACCTAAATGCCCATCGACAGGCAAATGGATAAAGAAGTTGTGGTACATACATACAATGGAATATTACTCAGCCATAAAAAGGAACAAAATTGGGTCATTTGTAGAGATGTGGATGCATCTAGAGACTGTCATACAGAGTGAAGTAAGTCAGAAAGAGAAAAACAAATATCATATATTAACGCATATATGTGGAACCTAGAAAATGGTACAGATGAACTGGTTTGCAGAGCAGAAACTGAGACACAGAAGTAGAGAACGTATGGACACCAAGGGGGGAAGCAGCGGGGGTGGGGGTTGTGGTGGGGTGAATTGGGAGACTGGGATTGACATATATACACTAATATGTATAAAATGGATGACTAATAAGAAAAAAAATAAACATTAAAAAAAAAGAAAACTAAAAATAGAACTAGCATATGATCCAGCAATCCCATTCCTGGGCATATACCCAGAGAAAACCATAATTCAAAAAGATACATGCACCCCAATGTTCACTGCAGCACTATTTACAATAGCCAGGACATGGAAGCAACCTAAATGTCCACCAACAGAGGAATGGATAAAGAAGATGTGGTATATATATATATATATATATATATATATACATATATATATGTATATATATATATATATACATATATATATGTATATATATATATATACATATATATATATGTATATATATATATACACAATGGAATATTACTCAGCCATAAAAAAGAACAAAACAATGCCAGTTGCAGCAACATGGATGCAACTGGAGATTATCATACTAAATAAAGTAAGTCAGAAAGAGAAAGACAAATACCATGTGATATCACTTATATATGGAATCTAAAATATGGCACACAAACGAACCTATCTACAAAACAGAAACAGACTCACAGACAGAGAGAACAGACTTGTGGTTGCCAAGGGCGAGGGAGGTGAGGGAGAGAAGGACTGGGAGTCTAGGATTAGCAGATGCAAACTAGTACATATAGGATGCATAAACAAAAAAGTCCTACCGTATATTATAGGGAACTATATTCAATATCCTGTGATAAACCATAATGGAAAAGAATATTTTAAAAAGCATGTCAAGAAAAAAAGAGACTTTCCAAATGTGGAAGAGAAAAAATAAGATATACAGAAATGTAAGGCTACACTATACTGAACATTTCCCACTGTGGTGATTAGGTTAACCAAATGGTACATCCATCAGTGTAATGCATGCAATCCTGACTTTCAGACATCTCACCTTCATAAAATCCATACTTTCATATAAATATACTGACACCTTTAAACTGCATTTCATATACACACACAAACTCTGGCAAGAATAACAGGTATCTCAAAGCGTCCAGCTCACATAGGCAAGCATCCACTTACCAAACTCAACCTCCCTCCCACTCCATCACCTGCATCTCAGCTCCTCTCTCTCTTTTCCCTGCAGAGCTGCAGGGGTCACTGGTTGGCAGGAATATTTGGGCTAGTTAATCACTTGCCAGCCAGGTAGTCAGGACCCAAGAAGCAGCACCTGCACAAACCATAATTAGATATTTTACAACATTTTTTTAGTACTCTGGAGTAAAAGAACTCCAGATAAGATAGATAAGTCAATGGGAAAAATTTTAGACATTCAACTTTCTAATAAGTTCTTATGAAAGTAATATGTTGAAAGTAAGAAATACTTTCTACATTATTAAAATCTCAAAATCTAAAGGAGAATAAAAGAAACTATCACAGCAAGTGACCTTTGTATACTCAATAAATGTTTCCTAAAGCTGCTTTTCTCACTTCAAATTTTACCAATTATTATAGCACTACTCTCCGGTAAACTATTTTCCAATCAAAGTTCAAGGAAAGTAAAAATCCTTAATGTTAAAGTTAATGTAAAAATCCTTAATATTAAAATCTTCATAACTGAGCATGCAAGTTGTCAATAAACAAGGTGAAAACAGGAAAGGTTTACAGTTTTTAAAACCTGATGTCAATAAAGAGATTTTAGATATGACACTAAAAGCCCATTTTTCTTCCATAAAAGAAAAATATGATAAACTAGACTTCACCAAAATTATCAATAAAAATTTTTCCTTTGTGAAAGACACTGTTAAGACAATGAAAAGATAAGCTACACACTGCGAGAAAATATTTACAAACCACATATCTGACAAAGAATTATATTCAGAACAAAAGAAGAACTCTCAAAACTCAACAGTGAGAAAACAAACTACCCACTGAAAAAATGGGCAAAATATGGTCTCAGTAGGTTAAGTACTCTATGATTCTCTTTATAAGACATTCTCAAAAAGACAAAATTATAGTGGTAGAGAGTGGATCAGTAGACTAAGGGGTGCCAGGGACTAAGGCGTGGGGAGAAGAGTGTAAAACAGGGAAAGCAGAGGGAGTTTTTGAGGCTGATGGAACTGTTATGTTTCCTGATTATGGTAGAGAATATATGAATCTATTCATGTGTAAAGATTCATAGACTTATACAACAAAAAAGTCAATTCTACTGTTTGTTAACTTAAAAAGTAACACAAAGGAAAATATTGCCTCTTTCCAGCCTTCTCTCAAATCCCTACTATAGTGCAGGCTCTGTGCTAGGCACTAAGAACACAAAGTTAAAAAGACAAGAGTTTGCCCTCAGAGGGGGAGGCAAAAAAGCACAATATGATACAGGCTTTAATGGAGGAATATACAATACACACAGAGTTCCACACTTAAGAAAGGCTTCCTGTAGAAATCAAAAGCTTTACAGACAAGCAAAAGCTAAGAGAATTCAGCACCACCAAACCAGCTCTACAGCAAATGCTAAAGGAACTTCTCTAAGTGGGAAACACAAGAGAAGAAAAGGATCTACAAAAACAAACCCAAAACAATTAAGAAAACAGTCATAGGAACATACATATCGATAACTACCTTAAACGTGAATGGATTAAATGATCCAACCAAAAGACACAGGCTCACTGAATGGATACAAAAACAAGACCCATATATATACCTTCTACAAGAGACCCACTTCAGACCTAGGGACACATACAGACTGAAAGTGAGGGGATGGAAAAAGATATTCCACGCAAATGGAAATCAAAAGAAAGCTGGAGTAGCTATACTCATATCAGATAAAATAGAATTTAAAATAAAGATCGTTACAAGAGACAAGGAAGGACTATACATAATGATCATGGGATCAAACCAAGAAGAAGCTATAACAATTATAAATATATATGCACCCAACATAAGAGCACCTCAATACACAAGGCAACTGCTAACAGCTATAAAAGAGGAAATCGACAGTAACACAAGAATAGTGGGGGACTTTAACACCTCACTTACACCAATGGACAGATCATCCAAAATGAAAATAAATAAGGAAACAGAAGCTGTAAATGACACAACAGACCAGATAGATTTAATTGATATTTATAGGACATTCCATACAAAAACAGCAGATTACACTTCCTTCGCAAGTGCGCATGGAATATTCTCCAAGATAGATCACACCTTGGGTCACAGATCAACCCACAGTAAATTTAAGAAAACTGAAATCATATCAAGCATCTTTTCTGACCACAATGCTATGAGATTAGAAATGAATTACAGGGAAAAAAAACATAAAAAACACAAACACATGGAGGCTATACAATACGTTACTAAATAACCAAGAGCTCACTGAAGAAATCAAAGAGGAAATCAAAAAATACCTAGAGACAAATGACAACGAAAACGTGACGATCCAAAACCTGTGGGATGCACCAAAAGCAATTCTAAGACAAAAGTTTATAGCTATGCAAGCCTACCTAAAGAAACAAGAAAAATCTCAAGTAAACAATTTAACCTTACACCTAAAGGAACTAGAGAAAGAAAAACAAACAAAACCCAAAGTTAGCAGAAGGAAAACAATCATAAAGATTGGAGCAGAAATAAATGAAATAGAATCAAAGAAAACAATAGCAAACATCAATAAAACTAAAAGCTGGTTCTTTGAGAAGATAAACAAAATTGATAAATCATTAGCCAGACTCATCAAAAAAAACAGGGAGAGGACTCAAATCAATAAAATTAGAAATGAAAAAGGAGAAGTTACAACAGACACCGCAGAAATACGAAGCATACTAAGCAACTAACATACAACTAGCATACAAGCAACTAACTCTATGCCAATAAAATGGACAACGTGGAAGAAATGGATAGATTCTGGGAAAGGTATAACCTTCCAAGACTGAACCAGGAAGAAACAGAAAATATGAACAGACCAATCACAAGTAATGAAATTGAAACTGTGTTTAAAAATCTTCCAACAAAGAAAAGTCCAGGACCAGATGGCTTCACAGGACAATTCTATCAAACATTTAGAGAAGGGCTAACACCCATCCTTCTCAAACTCTTCCAAAGAACTGCAGAGGAAGGAACACTCCCAAACTCATTCTGTGAGGCCACCATCACCCTGATACCAAACCAGAGAAAGATACTACAAAAAAACAGAATTACAGAACAATATCACTGATGAATATACATGCAAAAATCCTCAACAAAATACTAGCAAACAGAATCCAACAATACATTAAAAGGATCATACACCATGACCAAGTGGGATTTATCCCAGGGATGCAAGGATTCTTCAATATATGCACATCAATCAATGTGATAACCATATTAACAAATTGAAGAATAAAAACCATATGATAATCTCAATAGATGTAGAAAAAGCCTTTCACAAAATTCAACACCCATTTATGATAAAAACTCTCCAGAAAGTGGGAATAGAGGGAACCTACCTCAACATAATAAAGGCCATATACGACAAACCCACAGCAAACAACATTCTCGATGGTGAAAAACTGAAAGCATTTCCTCTAAGATCAGGAACAAGACAAGGATGTCCACTCTCACCACTATTATTCAACATAGTTTTGGAAGTCCTAGCCACAGCAATCAGAGAAGAAAGAGAAATAAAAGGAATACAACTTAGAAAAGAAGAAGTAAAACTGTCACTGTTTGCAGACGACATGATACTATACATAGAGAATCCTAAAAATGCCACCAGGAAACTACTAGAGCTAATCAATGAATTTGGTAAAGTTGCAGGATACAAAATTAATGCACAGAAATCTCTTGCACTCCTATACACTAATGATGAAAAATCTGAAAGAGAAATTAAGGAAACACTCCCATTTACCACTGCAACAAAAACAATACAATACCTAGGAATAAACCTACTTAGGGAAACAAAAGACCTGTATGCAGAAAACTATAAGACACTGATGAAAGAAATTAAAGATGATACCAACAGATGGAGAGATATACCATGTTCTTGGATGGGAAGAATCAATATTGTGAAAATGACTATACTACCCAAAGCAATCTACAGATTCAATGCAATCCCTATCAAATTACCAATGGCATTTTTTACGGAACTAGAACAAGTCATCTTAATATTTGTATGGAGACACGAAAGACCCCAAATAGCCAAAGCAGTCTTGAGGGAAAAAAACGGAGCTGGAGGAATGAGACTCCCTGACTTCAGACTATACTACAAAGCTACAGTAATCAAGACCATACAGCACTGGCACAAAAACAGAAATACAGATCAATGGAACAGGATAGAAAGCCCAGAGATAAACCCACGTACCTATGGTCAACTATGCTATGACAAAGGAAGCAAGGCTATACAATGGAGAAAAGACAGTCTCTTCAATAAGTGGTGCTGGGAAAACTGGACAGCTACATGTCAAAGAATGAAATTAGAACACTCCCTAACACCATACACAAAAATAAACTCAAAATGGATTAGAGACATAAATGTAAGACCGGGCACTATAAAAGTCTTAGAGGAAAACATAGGCAGAACACTCTTTGACATAAATCACAGCAAGATATTTTTTGATCCACCTCCTAGAGTAATGGAAATAAAAACAAAAATAAACAAGTGGGACCTAATGAAACTTCAAAGCTTTTGCACAGCAAAGGAAACCATAAACAAGATGAAAAGGCAACCCTCAGAATAGGAGAAAATACTTGCAAATGAATCATAGGACAAAATCTCCAAAATATATAAACAGCTCATGCAGCTCAATACTAAAGAAACAAACAACCCAATCGAAAAATGGGCAGAAGACCTAAATAGACATTTCTCCAAAGAAGACATACAGATGGCCAAGAAGCACATGAAAAGCTGCTCAACATCACTAATTATTAGAGAAATGCAGATCAAAACTACAATGAGGTATCACCTCACACCAGTTAGAATGGGCATCATCAGAAAATCTATAAACAACAAATGCTGGAGAGGGTGTGGAGAAAAGGGAACCCTCTTGCACTGTTGGTGGGAATATAAATTGATATAGCCACTATGAAGAACAGTATGGAGGTTCCTTAAAAAACTAAAAATAGAATTACCATATGACCCAGCAGTCCCACTAGTGGGCATATACCCAGAGAAAACCATAATTCCAAAAGACACATGCACCCCAATGTTCACTGCAGCACTATTTACAATAGCCAGGTCATGGAAGCAACCTAAATGCCCATCGACAGGCAAATGGATAAAGAAGTTGTGGTACATACATACAATGGAATATTACTCAGCCATAAAAAGGAACAAAATTGGGTCATTTGTAGAGATGTGGATGCATCTAGAGACTGTCATACAGAGTGAAGTAAGTCAGAAAGAGAAAAACAAATATCATATATTAACGCATATATGTGGAACCTAGAAAATGGTACAGATGAACTGGTTTGCAGAGCAGAAACTGAGACACAGAAGTAGAGAACGTATGGACACCAAGGGGGGAAGCAGCGGGGGTGGGGGTTGTGGTGGGGTGAATTGGGAGACTGGGATTGACATATATACACTAATATGTATAAAATGGATGACTAATAAGAAAAAAAATAAACATTAAAAAAAAAGAAAACTAAAAATAGAACTAGCATATGATCCAGCAATCCCATTCCTGGGCATATACCCAGAGAAAACCATAATTCAAAAAGATACATGCACCCCAATGTTCACTGCAGCACTATTTACAATAGCCAGGACATGGAAGCAACCTAAATGTCCACCAACAGAGGAATGGATAAAGAAGATGTGGTATATATATATATATATATATATATATATATACATATATATATATATATGTATATATATATATATATACATATATATATGTATATATATATATATATACATATATATATATGTATATATATATATACACAATGGAATATTACTCAGCCATAAAAAAGAACAAAACAATGCCAGTTGCAGCAACATGGATGCAACTGGAGATTATCATACTAAATAAAGTAAGTCAGAAAGAGAAAGACAAATACCATGTGATATCACTTATATATGGAATCTAAAATATGGCACACAAACGAACCTATCTACAAAACAGAAACAGACTCACAGACAGAGAGAACAGACTTGTGGTTGCCAAGGGCGAGGGAGGTGAGGGAGAGAAGGACTGGGAGTCTAGGATTAGCAGATGCAAACTAGTACATATAGGATGCATAAACAAAAAAGTCCTACCGTATATTATAGGGAACTATATTCAATATCCTGTGATAAACCATAATGGAAAAGAATATTTTAAAAAGCATGTCAAGAAAAAAAGAGACTTTCCAAATGTGGAAGAGAAAAAATAAGATATACAGAAATGTAAGGCTACACTATACTGAACATTTCCCACTGTGGTGATTAGGTTAACCAAATGGTACATCCATCAGTGTAATGCATGCAATCCTGACTTTCAGACATCTCACCTTCATAAAATCCATACTTTCATATAAATATACTGACACCTTTAAACTGCATTTCATATACACACACAAACTCTGGCAAGAATAACAGGTATCTCAAAGCGTCCAGCTCACATAGGCAAGCATCCACTTACCAAACTCAACCTCCCTCCCACTCCATCACCTGCATCTCAGCTCCTCTCTCTCTTTTCCCTGCAGAGCTGCAGGGGTCACTGGTTGGCAGGAATATTTGGGCTAGTTAATCACTTGCCAGCCAGGTAGTCAGGACCCAAGAAGCAGCACCTGCACAAACCATAATTAGATATTTTACAACATTTTTTTAGTACTCTGGAGTAAAAGAACTCCAGATAAGATAGATAAGTCAATGGGAAAAATTTTAGACATTCAACTTTCTAATAAGTTCTTATGAAAGTAATATGTTGAAAGTAAGAAATACTTTCTACATTATTAAAATCTCAAAATCTAAAGGAGAATAAAAGAAACTATCACAGCAAGTGACCTTTGTATACTCAATAAATGTTTCCTAAAGCTGCTTTTCTCACTTCAAATTTTACCAATTATTATAGCACTACTCTCCGGTAAACTATTTTCCAATCAAAGTTCAAGGAAAGTAAAAATCCTTAATGTTAAAGTTAATGTAAAAATCCTTAATATTAAAATCTTCATAACTGAGCATGCAAGTTGTCAATAAACAAGGTGAAAACAGGAAAGGTTTACAGTTTTTAAAACCTGATGTCAATAAAGAGATTTTAGATATGACACTAAAAGCCCATTTTTCTTCCATAAAAGAAAAATATGATAAACTAGACTTCACCAAAATTATCAATAAAAATTTTTCCTTTGTGAAAGACACTGTTAAGACAATGAAAAGATAAGCTACACACTGCGAGAAAATATTTACAAACCACATATCTGACAAAGAATTATATTCAGAACAAAAGAAGAACTCTCAAAACTCAACAGTGAGAAAACAAACTACCCACTGAAAAAATGGGCAAAATATGGTCTCAGTAGGTTAAGTACTCTATGATTCTCTTTATAAGACATTCTCAAAAAGACAAAATTATAGTGGTAGAGAGTGGATCAGTAGACTAAGGGGTGCCAGGGACTAAGGCGTGGGGAGAAGAGTGTAAAACAGGGAAAGCAGAGGGAGTTTTTGAGGCTGATGGAACTGTTATGTTTCCTGATTATGGTAGAGAATATATGAATCTATTCATGTGTAAAGATTCATAGACTTATACAACAAAAAAGTCAATTCTACTGTTTGTTAACTTAAAAAGTAACACAAAGGAAAATATTGCCTCTTTCCAGCCTTCTCTCAAATCCCTACTATAGTGCAGGCTCTGTGCTAGGCACTAAGAACACAAAGTTAAAAAGACAAGAGTTTGCCCTCAGAGGGGGAGGCAAAAAAGCACAATATGATACAGGCTTTAATGGAGGAATATACAATACACACAGAGTTCCACACTTAAGAAAGGCTTCCTGTAGAAATCAAAAGCTTTACAGACAAGCAAAAGCTAAGAGAATTCAGCACCACCAAACCAGCTCTACAGCAAATGCTAAAGGAACTTCTCTAAGTGGGAAACACAAGAGAAGAAAAGGATCTACAAAAACAAACCCAAAACAATTAAGAAAACAGTCATAGGAACATACATATCGATAACTACCTTAAACGTGAATGGATTAAATGATCCAACCAAAAGACACAGGCTCACTGAATGGATACAAAAACAAGACCCATATATATACCTTCTACAAGAGACCCACTTCAGACCTAGGGACACATACAGACTGAAAGTGAGGGGATGGAAAAAGATATTCCACGCAAATGGAAATCAAAAGAAAGCTGGAGTAGCTATACTCATATCAGATAAAATAGAATTTAAAATAAAGATCGTTACAAGAGACAAGGAAGGACTATACATAATGATCATGGGATCAAACCAAGAAGAAGCTATAACAATTATAAATATATATGCACCCAACATAAGAGCACCTCAATACACAAGGCAACTGCTAACAGCTATAAAAGAGGAAATCGACAGTAACACAAGAATAGTGGGGGACTTTAACACCTCACTTACACCAATGGACAGATCATCCAAAATGAAAATAAATAAGGAAACAGAAGCTGTAAATGACACAACAGACCAGATAGATTTAATTGATATTTATAGGACATTCCATACAAAAACAGCAGATTACACTTCCTTCGCAAGTGCGCATGGAATATTCTCCAAGATAGATCACACCTTGGGTCACAGATCAACCCACAGTAAATTTAAGAAAACTGAAATCATATCAAGCATCTTTTCTGACCACAATGCTATGAGATTAGAAATGAATTACAGGGAAAAAAAACATAAAAAACACAAACACATGGAGGCTATACAATACGTTACTAAATAACCAAGAGCTCACTGAAGAAATCAAAGAGGAAATCAAAAAATACCTAGAGACAAATGACAACGAAAACGTGACGATCCAAAACCTGTGGGATGCACCAAAAGCAATTCTAAGACAAAAGTTTATAGCTATGCAAGCCTACCTAAAGAAACAAGAAAAATCTCAAGTAAACAATTTAACCTTACACCTAAAGGAACTAGAGAAAGAAAAACAAACAAAACCCAAAGTTAGCAGAAGGAAAACAATCATAAAGATTGGAGCAGAAATAAATGAAATAGAATCAAAGAAAACAATAGCAAACATCAATAAAACTAAAAGCTGGTTCTTTGAGAAGATAAACAAAATTGATAAATCATTAGCCAGACTCATCAAAAAAAACAGGGAGAGGACTCAAATCAATAAAATTAGAAATGAAAAAGGAGAAGTTACAACAGACACCGCAGAAATACGAAGCATACTAAGCAACTAACATACAACTAGCATACAAGCAACTAACTCTATGCCAATAAAATGGACAACGTGGAAGAAATGGATAGATTCTGGGAAAGGTATAACCTTCCAAGACTGAACCAGGAAGAAACAGAAAATATGAACAGACCAATCACAAGTAATGAAATTGAAACTGTGTTTAAAAATCTTCCAACAAAGAAAAGTCCAGGACCAGATGGCTTCACAGGACAATTCTATCAAACATTTAGAGAAGGGCTAACACCCATCCTTCTCAAACTCTTCCAAAGAACTGCAGAGGAAGGAACACTCCCAAACTCATTCTGTGAGGCCACCATCACCCTGATACCAAACCAGAGAAAGATACTACAAAAAAACAGAATTACAGAACAATATCACTGATGAATATACATGCAAAAATCCTCAACAAAATACTAGCAAACAGAATCCAACAATACATTAAAAGGATCATACACCATGACCAAGTGGGATTTATCCCAGGGATGCAAGGATTCTTCAATATATGCACATCAATCAATGTGATAACCATATTAACAAATTGAAGAATAAAAACCATATGATAATCTCAATAGATGTAGAAAAAGCCTTTCACAAAATTCAACACCCATTTATGATAAAAACTCTCCAGAAAGTGGGAATAGAGGGAACCTACCTCAACATAATAAAGGCCATATACGACAAACCCACAGCAAACAACATTCTCGATGGTGAAAAACTGAAAGCATTTCCTCTAAGATCAGGAACAAGACAAGGATGTCCACTCTCACCACTATTATTCAACATAGTTTTGGAAGTCCTAGCCACAGCAATCAGAGAAGAAAGAGAAATAAAAGGAATACAACTTAGAAAAGAAGAAGTAAAACTGTCACTGTTTGCAGACGACATGATACTATACATAGAGAATCCTAAAAATGCCACCAGGAAACTACTAGAGCTAATCAATGAATTTGGTAAAGTTGCAGGATACAAAATTAATGCACAGAAATCTCTTGCACTCCTATACACTAATGATGAAAAATCTGAAAGAGAAATTAAGGAAACACTCCCATTTACCACTGCAACAAAAACAATACAATACCTAGGAATAAACCTACTTAGGGAAACAAAAGACCTGTATGCAGAAAACTATAAGACACTGATGAAAGAAATTAAAGATGATACCAACAGATGGAGAGATATACCATGTTCTTGGATGGGAAGAATCAATATTGTGAAAATGACTATACTACCCAAAGCAATCTACAGATTCAATGCAATCCCTATCAAATTACCAATGGCATTTTTTACGGAACTAGAACAAGTCATCTTAATATTTGTATGGAGACACGAAAGACCCCAAATAGCCAAAGCAGTCTTGAGGGAAAAAAACGGAGCTGGAGGAATGAGACTCCCTGACTTCAGACTATACTACAAAGCTACAATAATCAAGACAATATGGTACTGGCACAAAAACAGAAACAGAGATCAATGGAACAAGATAGAAAGCACAGCAATAAACCCACGCACCTATGGTCAACTAATCTATGACAAAGGAAGCAAGGCTATACAATGGAGAAAAGACAGCCTCTTCAATAAGCGGTGCTGGGAGAACTGGACAGCTACATGTCAAAGAATGAAATTAGAACACTCCCTAACACCATACACAAAAATAAACTCAAAATGGATTAGAGACATAAATGTAAGACCGGGCACTATAAAAGTCTTAGAGGAAAACATAGGCAGAACACTCTTTGACATAAATCACAGCAAGATCTTTTTTGATCCACCTCCTAGAGTAATGGAAATAAAAATAAACAAGTGGGACCTAATGAAACTTCAAAGCTTTTGCACAGCAAAGGAAACCATAAACAAGACGAAAAGACAAACCTCAGAATGGGAGAAAATATTTGCAAATGAATCAACGGACAAAGGATTAATCTCCAAAATATATAAACAGCTCATGCAGCTCAATACTAAAGAAACACACAACCCAATCCAAAAATGGGCAGAAGACCTAAATAGACATTTCTCCAAAGAAGACATACAGATGGCCAAGAAGCACATGAAAAGCTGCTCAACATCACTAATTATTAGAGAAATGCAAATCAAAACTACAATGAGGTATCACCTCACACCAGTTAGAATGGGCATCATCAGAAAATCTACAAACAACAAATGCTGGAGAGGGTGTGGAGAAAAGGGAACCCTCTTGCACTGTTGGTGGGAATGTAAATTGATACAGCCACTATGGAGAACAGTATGGACGTTCCTTAAAAGACTAAAAACAGAATTACCATATGATCCAGCAATTCCAGTACTGGCCATATACCCAGAGAAAAGCAGAATTCAAAAAGACACATGCACCCCAATGTTCACTGCAGCACTATTTACAATAGCCAGGTCATGGAAGCAACCTAAATGCCCATCGACAGACGAATGGATAAAGAAGTTGTGGTGTATATATACAATGGAATACTACTCAGCCATAAAAAGGAACAAAACTGGGTCATTTGTAGAGATGTGGATGCATCTAGAGACTGTCATACAGAGTGAAGTAAGTCAGAAAGAGAAAAACAAATATCGTATATTAATGCAGGTATGTGGAACCTAGAAAAATGGTAAAGATGAACCAGTTTGTAGGGCAGAAGTTGAGACACAGATGTAGAGAACAAACGTATGGACACCATGGGGGTAAAACCGCGGTGGGGTGGGGATGGTGGTGTACTGAATTGGGCGATTGGGATTGACATGTATACACTGATGTGTATAAAACTGATGACTAATAAGAACCTGCGATATAAAAAAACAACTAATACTAAACTTTCTTTGGGTTATTTGTATGGAAATATGTTAATATAAATGTTTCAGACATTACATGAAATTTCTAAAAATCTTATATGTTCTGGTATAATGTTATAAGTCATAATTCTAGTTATTACTTTAAAATGTATATCTCAGAAATAACTAAATTTCCTTGTCAATTGCATTATTATGAACTTTCATCAAATCTTTAACCATGGTCATTTTTAAGTCTTTTGTCATTTACAGACTGTTCTGGATGTACTCTGATGCTTTCGCCAAAATTTTCCTATAAAAGGGTTTCATCTTCAAGGAATTCATGGAAAAGACTCTGACAAGTACAGGTTTCTGGTAACTGACTATACTGCTTAACTGAATGAATAAGCATTTTCAGAACTCTAATGGAAAACTAATGAATTAATAAAAGTGCTAACAAAAGATCAAGAGGAAAAAAAATTAATTACATGGCACTGAGTGAACTGATGAGGATGATTATAATTTTTGTGACTTTTTGTTTGAATAAAAAAAAAAACCCACCAGGACTCAGAGGCAAAAAATATACAAATCAGTTTTCACTGCAAAGTAAAGGAACTGTTACAGTGGAGGATTACTGGACTGAATGTCAATGTTATGACATAGTATGAGTGTGTCTCGTGTTTGGTAATTGCAATCATTGTTGCTTTTGTTGTGGTCATCCATTTACAATGCTTGGTGTCAGTTTATTTATCTCTTGTAAAAATAAAATACAGTGTGTGTGTGTGTGTGAGTTGTGGGGAAAAAAAAAAGGAAACGTTTAAATTCCTGATTCTGGTTTTGCACAACTGTATAATTAATGGTGATGATCATATTATAAGGGCAGATTTATATGTGTGGGGGAGGTAGTGGTGATGGGGAGGCCCAAATAGAAATTACAAATAAAGGAAATAAAATTCAAAAAGGCTTCCTGTAGAACACAAGGCAGGAGCTAACACTTCAGATGAACAGGGACTGCCAAGACAAAAGGAAAGAGCATTCCAGACAGAGGAAACAGCATCTAACAGAGAGGTATTGAAGAATGCAGGGTACCAGCATACTTAGAAAACTACAAATAATTATCTTCCCAAGCACAAGCAGGCCATACAAGAATGTGCTCAGGAACTGAAAGCAGCTTCCCTCTAAGCAATACAAATAGGGCCTGAATATGAAGATTTGGAAATAGCAGCTTTCAGATTCGAGTCAAGCTGAGTACTTCTATTCATTCCTTGCTCCCCTTTGTTCACATCATCCTAATCACTGTAGTATACTTGCATCTATCACTTTTGCCAAGCTACAGTACAGCCACAGCCTCTAACGAAATATGTTTAGGTATTCAGCACAGCACTGGGATTAAAAACCCAGTCTACCAGGGTTCAAATCTAGACTCCATAATTTGCTAGTTGTGTGACCCTAGGCAAGTTACTTAACCTGTCTGTGCTTCAATTTTCTCACAATAAAGTGAGAATAATAATTGCAGCTGCTCATCAGGCTGCTATGAAAAATGTACTAATTTATATAAAGTGCTTAGAATAGAGCTTGACTCATAGAAAGCACCACAGAAGTGTCTGCTATTAATACTCAGTAAACATTAGCTATGTAAAATAAAGACATGTAATTCTCACAGTTTGAAAACAAACCCAAATTACTTTAAGTATGTGCAAGACCTGCACACTGAAAACTAGAAAATATGGTTCAAATTAAAGAGCTAAATACATGGAAGATGTGCGCTCATGGATCAGAAGATTCAATACTGTTTAAAGATATCAATTCTTCTGAAATTGATCTACATTCTCAATGTAATCCCAATCAAAATCTGGGGAGGCATGTTTGTAGAACTTGACAAGCTGTCTCCAAACTTTTTATGAAAATGCAAACAATCTAGAATAGCCAAAACAATTTTGAGAAAGAAAAAGAAAGAGGACTAAGACTACCAGATTTCAACTTAGTATAAAGGTATAGTAAACAAGGCTGTGTGCTATTAAGAGAAATAAAAGCCCACATTTGTACAGAGACTTGTATATACATGTTCATAATAGCTGTATTAACAGCCAAAAACTGGAAACAACCCAAATGTCCATCAACAGGTGGATGGATTAATTGTAGTATAACCATACAAGGGAATACTGGTCAGCAATAAAAGAGAATAAAAATACACAACATACGGGACTTCCCTGATGCCGGAGTGATTAAGAATCCACCTGCCAAGGCAGGGGACACGGGTTCAAGCCCTGGCCCGGGAAGATCCCACATGCCATGGAGCAACTAAGCCCGTGCCCCACTACTGAGCCTGTGCTCTAGAGCCCGCAAGCCACAACTACTGAAGCCTGCGCACCTAGAGCCCGTGCTCTGCAGCAAGAGAAGCCACGGAAATGAGAAGCCTGCGCACTGCAACAAAGAGTAGCCCCGGCTCGCCGCAACTAGAGAAAGCCCGCAGCAACAAAGACCCAACGCAGCCAAAAGTAAATAAATAAAAAATAAATTCATTAAAAAAAAATACACAACATAGATGAATCTCAAGTAATCATACTGAGTTAAAGAAGTTGGATCCCTCCCCCCCAAAAAAGCACTGTATATGATTCCTTTTATATAACATTCTAGAAAATACAGCCTAATCTACAACGACAGAAAACTGACTAGTGGTTGCCTAGGGACAGGGGGTGGGGAGAGCGGACTGACTGCAAAGGAGCATGAGGGAACTCCTGCAGTGATGTCTGTGGTGGTTACACAATTATAGACATTTGTCAAAACTAAACAAACTATATACACTTAAAATTGGTGAATTTTGCCGTATATAAATTACGTCTCAATATAAACAACATAAAGTCATAAGGCAAACCATCTTTTAAAAATAAAAACATACCTTTTTCTTTCTATATTCATGAAAAGAATACAGGCAAGAATTACCATTCACTTAATACTGTTGAGAAATCTGTATTACATTATGAGAATTTTGTAACCTTAGCATGATGATACAACCAAAAACACTGCTAATGGTTCTTTCATATCTGTGTCTCCTTTAACTAAAGACTCAATGGAATTCTACAAGAGAATTTTCCAATCCTGAACAGAAGTACTTATTCTAGTTGAAAATTAATAAGCAACACAGAGTTTAACTAGGAAATCCATTAGCAAGCTTGTAACTGGCCATAAGGTTATCTAAGCCTGACAGGTTCCAGAGAATTGAGGGGAAAAAAAAAAGTATAAAGGAGATTTAAGAACATGAAACAGCTCTTATGCTACTCAAAATTTAGCAATGCTACTCCGCATGATTCTAATTCTACTCCTACATAAAGAACCCTGCAAGGATCAAGAATACAGAGATTGTTCCTTAAAGCTAGAAGTCAGTCAGTAATAGGAAACATAAAGAAGACATTTTTATCTTATGAAGTTCTCTCAGGGGAGCACTACTTACCTGATTAATTCTCCTGAGTTAAGCTGTTTTTCTCCTTAAGTCTCAAAAAATAACAAATATTTTGCTTATTTTATAATACTGTGGTTGTCTTTTAAGTATATATCAGTATTAACCCTCAATCCTTAAAATTAGAAAACAAAATCTTTACAATAAGTAATAAATGACGTAAATATTTACAAGGAGAAAAAAAGGCAGTGTAAGCAATTTCCAGTTAAACAACCAAAGCAATACGTAGCATGCATATTATATGGATTTGGTTAGAACAGGCAATGTGCTACGTTATCTTCTAATTTATGCTGTCATATAAGTTAGTTCACAGCTTAAGATATTTAAGATCTCAATTAGGTTAACCTTTCCTTTTGTAAATCAAGAATACAAGTAATAATCATACTCAGTGTTTCCTATTCAAGTTCCACACACATTCACACCTTCAGGCCTTAATGGGCTCTATTCCTTCTACCTACCCTTCTACCTACGATGCCCACCTCCATTTATCCCACCCATCTAGATCCTTCCCATCTCTCACCACCTATCTTAATTGGTACATGTTCCCTGATCCCTTGGGCCAGAAGCAATCTCTCTGTCTTCTAAAATCCCATAGCCCTTTTCTGTAGTCTCTTATGGCATTTAACACTTTCTATCCTGTACTACACTTCTTTAAGTCCAGTAAACACTTTTCTACTAGGAGTATCCTTGAAAGGAAGGTCCACACTTTATTCAGCCTTGTATCCCTAGGAGCACGTAGTGCCTGAAACTAAACATTTATTGGGTGTGTTTAGAGAAGAAATAGAGAGGAAAACGTTCAACAATATTTTTTTAGGCATTCTGTGCCCCACTGCCTTAGGAGATATAAAAGGAAACAAATATCAATGATAGAGACCTGCTCTAAATCTACTAAGAGACATAGACATGTAAAAAGATTAATACAATATAACTGTGATAAGTGTTATAATAAGAGATAAACAGGGTGCTGTGAGGGGAACATTACGTATGTTGAAGACTGTTCTAATTCCACAAACTATGTTAGGAAACCAAGTCTAGATTTTTGAAGGTCCCAAAGACTAGAAAGGTTTCAAGAGTGGTAATAATAAGAGCCCCCTTAATCTTAAAATATTTTCTTAACCTGAAACTAACACTCCACCTATATAGCAACCTTACTTGCAAACAGGGAGTAACAAATTTCTCTCTATTCTTGGTACAGCCCTCTGCAATAACCAGGCCTGGTCTTTTTATATTTACACAAATTTGCTCGTCTCATCCTCTCACACTTGTCTGAATTGTGCACCATTTCCATAAGGCATGTGCCATTCCCATGCCCCAAACTCTGCTTATCTAAATCTATTTAACCTTTAAGGTTCTTCTGAACGCCCACTTCCTAAGCTATCATCCAAGATTACTACATCCCCCAAATGTATATTGTACCATTACTGCTATCTATACCTCTCTCTCTTTTTTTTTTGTGGTACGCGGGCCTCCCACCGCCGCAGCCTCTCCCGCCGCGGAGCACAGGCTCCGGACGCACAGGCCCAGCGGCCACGGTTCACAGGCCCAGCCGCTCCGCAGCACGCGGGATCCTCCCGAACCGGAGCACGAACCCGTTTTAACAATTAATGATAATGATAAAGTTAATTCTTAACATTTTATACAACTTGGAGTTAAACAGAACTGATCTCAAACCCCATTTGTGCTACCACCCTGCAACGTGAAGCTGGGCAAGCCACAACACTCTCTTGAACCTTAGTTTCCTCATTATTAAAATTAGTATTAAATTGGGTGATGTGTACAACATGCCTAATATACACATACATTCCTACTACATACATGTATATAGATATTTAATTTTAATATTCTTATTTTATATTTAATACTCATATTTAACGTTATTACTATTATTTTCCAAGAAGGGAGATGCAAACTCTCTCTAAAACTCAAGGCAAGAGCAATGAAACATGAACAAAGTGGGTACTAAAAACTGGATCAATTAGTTGATGTAAAGGAGCCTCACAACTTTTAAATGTGCCCTCAAGACAACTCACACAAGACACCGTCAGCAGAATTTCTCATGTCTTCTACTGAAAACCATGAAAAACTCAGAGGCAGAAAGACATAGATAGAGGTCTTACGATGGTGGCCCTACCACTTACATACTTCCCAAGAGTTTATCTTCCTCAGTGCAACCCTGAAGCTGTATAAAAGGTCAAAGGAAGAAATATCTTCTTTTACGTAAATCAAATAGTACATAAATTTAACATTTTTTTAACCTGCATTATCCCTCGGAGGCAAGCAAAACCACTTCTGCAAATTTCAGCCTCAGAAGAGAAAGTCCAAGTGGGATGGGGCTGAATCATCAATTTAAAATGACCAACGTTTGCCCCACCCTGGAATGGGGACACTACCGCGACCGTTTCCAGCGTTGTCCGGGACATCCCACGCTCTGCCCCCACCCCATCCTTCCTTAAGTCCTCACCTCGGACGCCTGTCCCGGCACTAGGCGCAGCCAGTCCCACCCTCGGCTCTGACCCGATGTCAGGCATCCCCACACCAGGGTCCACACGCGTCTCTCGTCCCAATTCAGACTCTTACTCCACCCAGACAACTGCACTCACCCGGGCGGTGACCTTATACACCGTGTAGCCCCTCGGGTGTCGCTGGGGCTCGGTGACAGTGTAGAAACGGGCCAGGTCGGCACCCCGCTCTCGGGGAGAGGTCATCCTCCCGCCGCCTCTGCCGCCGCCGCTTGCCGGGGACCATCAGTGCAACCCGACACCGCCGCGGCCCGGATTTTCTAAGTAGTGGCCAGGCGGCGAGAGAGCGGTAGCTCGGCTGCGGCGCCTCTGCCGCAGGGCTCTGCTTCCGGGTTGGCGGGAAAGCTTCCGGGTCAGGCCGGGGCGCCAATTCTGGGGAAGAAGTGGTTTCACCTGAGATACGGACCCTAATTAGGGCCTGACCCTGGCTAATGGGCTGGAATCAGGCAGTAGAACTGCCTGTAACGGGATGGAGGGATACCCGAGCCTAGCATCTTCTTTCCTTCTCTACTGACGACCCATCGGTTTAAATACCCACAACACCTGAACTCTCTGCCCGACATAACTCTTACTTCTTTCTAAGACAAATCCCGTAAACCTGTGCATATGTCTTTATACCACCACAGCAAGCTCCCAAATGTTAAAAAAAAAAAAATAGAGCCTGCTTGTTAGAGTTTTACAAGGATTAAGCTGCGACCCACTACAGTAGCCCACTGACAGTAGGCCCTGTGGGGAATTCAAGCTGGGGAAAATTAGGACGTATTCCCTGCTTTGGGTATACTAACCCTTAGATAGTTAAGATGCATATCCAAGGGAAATTTTCACAGGTTCTTGCACCTTTCCATACATAGAAAAGCACTAAAATCATTAACTTGAGATAGCTGTTCTGTGTGATTAGCAGTAATCTTTTGATGCTTGACTTCATGTTTTTCCCAGCAAAAAAAAAAAAAATCATATATAACCTGGCTCCTCCCTTACCTCTTTGGAGCAGTTTCTCAGAGCTATCTGAGAGGCTGTCTCCTGAGCTATAGTACTCAAAGTGGTCCCTGAATAAAACTGAAACTCATTATTCTCACATTGTGCATATTTTTTAGTTGACACAGCCCTATATCAGTTTTAAACGTCATCCCTTCATGTTCTAAAAGCTGGAATCTGTGTCTGGCTGGGGAGGTCGGGTTGGGGAGTGGGTGGGAATCACCTGACCTCAGAAAGCTACTAGGAAGATAGAGTTTCCTATCTCAATTCCTTGCTATCCACTGCTTGGCAATTATTCTACCTTACTTTGATCAAGATTTTCTCTTTCCCCCATAACATTCATTCCAAGCATTTGCCATTCTCCTCAACTCTCTATTCCTCTATGTCTTGCCTCCCTACCCTTTGGCCCCTCCTGCTTTACAGGAGGAAAAAAGTTCTTAGTACCAACCCCTCCATCTTGACACATTTCTATACAGACATATCCCTACCTCGTTTTTCAGGACTAATCACTCTTCCTGTGCCCTGATATCCATCCTCATTGGCAGACCTAAAGACATTGTTCCATCGATGACATCCCAACTCTGCTCTCTGTACCTTTGATCTATTCCTTATCACTGGCTCCTTCTTCTCATCCCATGTATGCCTAAATCTATCTATCATTCATTCATTAAACCTGAATTCACCACCTACTATATGCCAGACATCATGCTAATTAGGCATTGGAGTTACAAAGTCCCTGCTCTTAAGAACCATCTAGTAAGAAAAAACAGAGAACAATTAAACTATATTGTTATAAATAGTATAACATGTATATATGGAGTGCTACAGAGCACATCTAATTAATATTGGAAGATTAGCTAAGGTTTTTCTGATACAGGGGAAACTATGGCTGAATCTTGAAAGAGAGATAGGAATTAGCCAGGCAGAGAAGAGAATAAAGGACATCATTCATGTTGTCTTTTCCCCTGCTTCTTTCTTTCTCCTTCCCCTCTTTGTCAAAGTTGTTTAAGTTGTTTTCAAAGTAATCTGCATCAATAGTCGAATATTCATCACACATTCCTACATTCATGAATATCATACATTCATTCCCATATTCACTTCACTACTACACTGCTACTGTGAAACTGCTTTGAAAAAAGTTTCTAATGACCTTATCTTACCCAGTATTTCCAGACTTTGAACGTTTCTGATCATTTCCACCTTTTCAAAACTCTTCTATGTCCTTAGTATAGGAGTCAGCATTCTCTGGCTTTTTCCTTTTACACTCTGAGTCATTCACTCCTTTTCAATCTCCTTTGTTGATTTCTCCTCCTTCTGGGAAACTTTAATGTCCTTGTTCCTCAGAATTTTGCCTTTGATCCTTTGTTCTTTATTCCCATTGACTTACAAATCTATATCTCAAGGAGTATCTCTTTTCTAGGATTTGACATATATTCTGCATATATTTACCTATATATCCAAATACCACTAAGAAAAAAGATTAAAATCTGAGCTTTTTTCCCTCAAAAGCCTGTTCCTATCTCAATGACTGACTTATTCTCCATTTATTTACATTAGCCAGGAATCTAGAAATCACCCTTAGCAACTTCCTCTCCCACTTTCTCCAAATTTGTTTAATTCAGCAACTGTCATTGGTTAAAACTAAAAGAATGGAAAAAGATATATCATGAAAGCACTACACAGAAGACTTTAGAAGAAGACACATTACCAGGTATAAGGAAGAACAAAACTTAATGATAAAGGGTTCAATTTGAAAAGGAAAAAAAAAAAGTTGCCTGCCATTCCAGTTCTACAAGAATCAAGCCATTTGCCACTGCAGTTGCCCACTGACAGTGCACCCTGAGGGGAACTCAGGATAGAGAAAAACTGGAAACATTCAACAGTGCTTTGGATATACAGGCCCTTAGATAGTTAAGATGCATATCTAAGGAAAGTTTCAAATGATCCCAGATTCTTACATCTTCCCATACATAGAAAAACACTAAAATCATTAACTTGAGATGTTTATTCTTTGTGATTAGCAGTAACCTTTTGATGTGTGACATCATGTTTTTCCCAGCAAAAGAAACTCATGTATGTCCTGGCTCCTCTGTTACCTCTTTGGAGCAGTTCCTCACAGGTATCCTAGAGGTTCTCTCCCAGTCAATAGTCCTCAGTAAGGTCCTGAATAAAACTTAACTCACAAGTTTTATGTTGTGCATTTTTCTTTCAGTCGACAAATTCATCAAGAAGGCATGACGATTTTAAATGTGCATGTGCCTAATCAAAGAACTTAAAAATGTATAAAGCAAAAACCAGTAGAACTAAAAGAAGAAAAGAACAAATCCATGATAGTAGTTAAGACATTAACACTCCTCTCTCAGTAACTGATAAAACAGGTGGACAATAAATGATATTTTTAATTTAAATTTTTTTTTTTTGGCCATGCTTGGGATCTTAGTTCCCTGACCAGAGATCAAATCTGTGCCCCTCACAGTGGAAGCATGGAGTCTTAACCACTGGACCACCAGGAAAGTCCCAAATCAGTTTTTTTTTTATCTCCAGGCATATAAGAAAATCTCTGTCCAGTCATTAGCTGACCACTAAGCTAACAGAACAGAGACTTCAGTGGCCACACACAACAACTAATAGACTTTACAAAACAGTTCAGAAAATGTACTAAACAACAACTACTACAAGCAGTAACAATGAACTCTGAGGAGGGAAGAGAATCTGGTTTTCAGAGTTGTCACATTATGATACTCAAAATGTCCAGTTTTCAACAAAAAATTATGAGGCAACCTAAAAAATAAGAAAGTATGGCCCCTACACAGTGAAAACAGAAATCAATAAAAACCAAGTCCATGAGGAAGCCCAAATGTAAATAAACTATTTTAAATATGTTCAAAGAGCTAAAAAACAAAACAAAAAATGTCCAACCAAAACTGGCTCAAGAAGCAACAGAAAATGTGAATAGACACATAATGAATAAAAATATTGAATCAGTAATTTTAAAGCTTGAACAAATAAAAAGCCCAGGATCAGATGGCTTCACTGGTGAATTCTACCAAATATTTAAAGAAAAATTAACAACAATCTTTCTCAAATTCTTCCAAACAAAATAGATGAGAAAACAATGACTCATTTAATGAAGCCAGTATTAACTGAGTATCAAAGCCAGACAAAGACATACCAAAATAAGAAAACTGCAGTCCAAAATCTCTTATGAATATATGGAAACATCTTCAACTAAATATTAGCAAACCAAATCCCACAGTATATTAAAAGGATTAAATAACATGGTAAGTGGGATTTATCCCAAAAATGCAAGGTTGGTTCAACATATGAAAATAAATGAATGTAATACACCATATTAATGAAATAAAGGGGGAAAACACATGATTATCTCAATAGATATATACAGAAAAAGCATTTGACAAAATCCAACACCCTTTCGTGATAAACACAAAACAAAGTAGGAATAAAATAGAATTTCCTCAACCTGATAAATGGTACTGATGAAAACATCACAGCTAACATCATACTCAGTGGTGAAAAACTGAAAGTTTTCTCCCTAAGATCAGCAACAAGACAAAGAGGTACACTCTTTCCACATCTATTCAACATTGTACTGGAAGTTCTAGCCAAGACAATGAGACAAGAAATATAAAGCATCCAGAGTAGAAAGGCAGGAGTAAAACCTTTTTTTTGCAGGTGACATGATCTCATATACAGAAAACTCTAAACACACACAAGTGCAGTAAAACTGTAATTGCAGGAGATAAGATCAGCACAGAAAAATCAATTTTATTTCTATACACTAGCAATAAACAATCTGAAAATAAAATTAAGAAAATAATTCCATTTACAGTACCATCAAAAACAATAAAATATTTGAGAATAAACTTAAACAAGGAAATGTAAGACTTGTACACTGAAAACTCTAAAAACCTCGTAAAGAGAAATTAAAGCATACCTAAATAAGTAGAAAGTCATCCCATGTTCACGGATTAGAATATTGTTAAGATGGCAATACTCCACAAATTTATCTACAGATTCAGTGTAATCCCCATTAAGATTCTGACTGCTTGGTTTTTGTTTTTTGTTTTCTTTTTTCGGAAATGGTCAAACTGTTCCTAAAATTCATTTGGAAATGCAAGGGATGCTGAATGGCCAAAACAATCTTGAAAAAAAAAAAAAAGGATTCACTTCCTGATTTCAAATTTTACTACAAAGCTACAGTAATCAAAAGAGTGTGGTCATGGCATAAGGGTAAACATATAGACAAATGGCATGGATTTGAGAGTTCAGAAATACGGGTTCGTGCCCCGGTCCGGGAAGATCCACATGCTGCGGAGCACCTGGGCCTGTGAGCCACGGCCACTGAGCCTGCGCGTCCGGAGCCTGTGCTCCGCAACGGGAGAGGCCACAGCGGTGAGAGGCCAGCGTACTGCAAAAAAAAAAAAGCTATGGCATTATGTCACTCCTCTGTAAAATTCTTCAGTGGGTCTTACTGTCATAATTTCTCTGTCATAGATTTTTAGGATCCATCATGTCTGGTCCCTGCTCACCTGTCAGTTTCATTTCTCTGGGTTTCAACCAAATCCTTTGCAATTTCACACCTCCAGATCTGCAAACCATTTGTTTCTCTTGAGATCCCCACCACTCCCAACCAGCCTTCAGGAATTAGCTCACTCAAGGACTAATGATTTTCTGAAGCCCTATTTCACAGTAACGATCTTCCCTTTCAAGGAGTAGTAGGTGCTCCTTCTTCTTTGCTAAAACATCTCTATTCTTCATCTGTACTACACAGCTTTTGCAGGGTAGTGATATGTTGTGTGGGTTAATTTAGGGCTGACATGTTTTTATCCCACTACACCGTGAACTCCTTAAAGGCAGTCTTCTTTACATTTCCTATTACTGACTGACTTCTAGCTTTAAGGAACAATCTCTATATTCTTGATCCTTGCAGGGTTCGTTATTAGGAGTAGAATTAGAATCATGCGGAGTAGCATTGCTAAATTTTGAGTAGCATAAGAGCTGTTTCATGTTCTTAAATCTCCTTTATACTTTTTTTTTCCCCCTCAATTCTCTGGAACCTGTCAGGCTTAGATAACCTTATGGCCAGCTACAAACTTGCTAATGGATTTCCTAGTTAAACTCTGTGTTGCTTATTAATTTTCATCTAGAATAAGAACTTCTGTTCAGGATTGGAAAATTCTCTTGTAGAATTCCATTGAGTCTTTAGTTAAAGGAGACACAGATATGAAAGAACCATTAGCAATGTTTTTGGTTGTATCATCATGCTAAATTTACAAAATTCTCATAATGTAATATAGACTTCTCAACAATATTAAATTAACGGTAATTCTTGCCTGTATTCTTTCCATGAATATAGAAAGAAAAAGGTATGCTTTTATTTTTAAAAGACAGTGTTGCCTTATGACTTTATGTTGTTTATATTGAGACATAATTTATATACAGCAAAATTCACCAATTTTAAGTGTATAGTTTGTTTAGTTTTGACAAATGTCTATAATTGTGTAACCACCACCACAGATATCACTGCAGGAGTTCCCTCATGCTTCTTAAAGGCAGAGGCTGTTCTTCCTTTGTATTGTATTTGTACCCAGGTATTTGTTGCAGTGGCTGGAAGAGAAGAGCTTCAGAGTTAAGCTAGAAGATAAGAGCTTCTGAGTGCTTTAACTCCCGAGCTCTAAAGATTTTTTCCTGCCAATCCAATTAAATATATTAAGTTATAATTATTTATCTTCTTGCCAAAATCATCCACTTATACTGATCTGAGCATCTGGCCAGAATGTAATAAAAAATGTACCCATAGGAGCACCTCAATACATAAGGCAAATGCTTACAGCCATGAAAGGAGAAATCGACAATAACACAATAATAGTAGGGGACTTTAACACCCCACTTACACCAGTGGACAGATCATCCAAACAGAATATAAATAAGGGAACACAAGCTTTAAATGACACAATAGACCAGATAGATTTAATTGATATTTATAGAACATTCCGCCCAAAAGTGGCAGAATACACTTTCTTCTCAAGTGCACATGGAACATCCTCTAGGATAGATCACATCTTGGGTCACAAATCAAGCCTCGGAAAATTTAAGAAAATTGAAATCATATCAAGCATCTTTTCTGACCAGAACACTATGAGATTGGAAATCAGTTACAGGAAAAAAAACTGTAAAAAACACAAATACATGGAGGCTAAACAGTGCGCTACTAAATAACTAAGAGATCACTGAAGAAATCAAAGAAGAAATAAAAAAATACATAGAAACAAATGACTATGAGAACACGACGACCCAAAACCTATGGTATGCAGCAAAAGGAGTTTTAAGAGGGAGGTTTATAGCAATTCAATCTCACCTCAAGAAACAAGAAAAATCTCAAATAAACTATCTAACCCTACACTTAAAACAACTAGAGAGGGCTTCCCTGGTGGTGCAGTGGTTAAGAATCCACCTGCCAATGCAGGGGACATGGGTTCAAGCCCTGGTCTGGGAAGATCCCACATGCCGCGGAGCAACAAAGCCCATGCACCACAACTACTGAGACTGCACTCTAGAGCCCACATGCCACAACTACTGAAGCTTGCGTGCCTAGAGCCCGTGCTCTGCAACAAGAGAAGCCACCACAATGAGAAGCTGGAGCACCACAAGGAAGAGTAGACTCCGCTCACCGAAACTAGAGAAAGCCCCCATGCAGCAACGAAGACCCAATGCAGCCAAAAATAAATAAATTAATTAAAAGAAAAACAACTAGGGAAAGAAGAACAAAGAAAACCCAAAGTCAGAAGGAAAGAACTCATAAAGAGCAGAGCAGAAATAAATGAAATAGAAACAAAGAAAACAGTAGCAAGGATCAATAAAACTAAAAGCTGGTTCTTTGAGAAGATAAACAAAATTGATAAACCCTTAGCCAGACTCATCAAGAAAAAAAGGGAGAGGATGCAAAACAATAAAATTAGAAATGAAACAGGAGAAATCACAACTTACACTGCAGAAATACAAAGGTTAAAAGACACTACTATGAAAAACTATATGCTAATAAAATGGACAACCACGAAGAAATGGACAAATTCTTGGAAAGGTACAATTTTCCAAGCATGAACCAGGAAGAAATAGAAAATATAAACAGACCAATCACAAGCACTGAAGTTGAAACTGTGATTAAAAATCTTCCAACAAACAAAAGCCCAGGACCAGATGGCTTCACATGAGAATTCTATCAAACATTTAGAGAAGAGCTAACACTTATCCTTCTCAAACTCCTCCAAAAACTTGCAGAGGGAGAAACACTCCCAAATTCATTCTACAAAGCCACCATCACCCTGATACCAAAACCAGAAATGGATATCACAAAAAAGAAAATTACAGACCAATATCACTGATGAATATAGACGCAAAAACCCTGAACAAAATACTAGCAAACAGAATCCAACAACACATTAAAAGCCTCATACACCATGATCAAGTGGGATTTATACCAGGGATGCAAGGATTCCTCAATACATGCAAATCAATCAATGTGAGATACCACATTAACAAATTAAGGAATAAAAACCATATGATCATCTCAATACATGTAGAAAAAGCTTTTCACAAAATTCAACACCCATTTATGATAAAAACTCTCCAGAAAGTGGGCATAAAGGGAACCTACCTCAACATAATAAGGGCCATATATGACAAACCCACAGTAAACATCATTCTCAATGGTGAAAAACTGAAAGCATTTCCACTAAGATCAGGAAGAAAACAAGGATGTCCACTCTTGCCACTCTTATTCAACATAGTTTTGGAAGTCCTAGCCATGGTAATCAGAGAAGAAAAAGAAATAAAAGGAATATAAATTGGAAAAGAAGAAGTCAAACTGTTACTGTTTGCAGATGACATGATACTATACATAGAAAATCCTAAAGATGCCACCAGATAACTACTAGAACTAATCAATGAATTTGGTAAGGTTGCAGGAAACAAAATTAATGCACAGAAATCTGTGGCATTCCTATACACCAAAAACGAAAAATCAGAAAGAGAAATAAAGGAAACACTCACATTTACCATTGCAACAAAAAGAATAAAATACCTAGGAATAAACCTACCTAAGGAGACAAGAGACCAGTATGCAGAAAACTATAAGACACTGATGAAAGAAATTAAAGATGATACAAAGAGATGGAGAGATATACCATGTTCTTGTATTGGAAGAGTCAACATTGTGAAAATGACTATACTACCCAAAGCAATCTACAGATTCCGTGCAATCCCTATCAAATTACCAATGGCATTTTTCACAGAACTAGAACAAAAAAAATTACAATTTGTATGGAAACACAAAAGACCCTGAATAACCAAAGAAATCTTCAGAAAGAAAAATGGAGTTGGAGGAATCAGGCTCCCTGACTTCAAACTATACCACAAAGCTACAGTAATCAAGGCAGTATGGTACTGAAACAAAAACAGAAATATAGATTAATGATACCAGATAGAATGCCCAGAGATAAATCCACACATTTATGGGCACCTAATTTACGACAAAGGAGGCAAGAACATACAATGGAGAAAAGACAGCCTCTTCTATAAGTGGTGCTGGGAAAACTGGACAGCTACATGTAAAGGAATGAATTTAGAACACTACCTAACACCATACACAAAAATAAACTCAAAATGGACTAAAGACTTAAATGTAAGACCAGACACTATAAAACTCTTAGAGGAAAACATAGGAGAAACACTCTTTGACATAAACCATGGCAAGATCTTTTTTGACCCACCTCCTAGAGTAACAGAAATAAAAACAAAAACAAATGGGACCTAATGAAACTTAAAAGATTTTGCACAGCAAAGGAAACCATAAACAAGACCAAAAGACAACCCTCAGAATGGGAGAAAATATTTGCAAAGGAATCAACAGACAAAGGATTAATCTCCAAAATATACAAACAGCTCATGGAGCTCAATATAAAAAAAAACAACCAATCCAGTTAAAAAATGGGCAGAAGACCTAAATAAACATTTCACCAAGGAAGACATACAGATGGCCAAGAGGTACATGAAAAGATGCTCAACATCACTAATTACTAGAGAAATGCAAATCAAAACTACAATGAGGTATCACCTCACGCCAGTCAGAATGGCCATTATCAAAAAATCTAGAAGGAATAAATGCTGGAAAGGGTGTAGTGAAAAGGGAACCCTCCTGCACTGTTGGTGTGAATGTAAATTGATACAACCAATATGGAAAAAAGTATGGAGGTTCCTTAAAAAACTAAAAATAGAACTACCATATGACCCAGCAATCCCACAACTGGGCATATACCCTGAGAAAACAATAATTCAAAAAGAGTCATGTACCACAATGTTCACTGCAGCACTATTTACAATAGCCAGGACATGGAACCAACCTAAATGGCCATCAACAGATGAATGGATAAAGAAGATGTGGCACATATATACAATGGAATATTACTCAGCCATAAAAAGAAACTAAATTGAGTTATTTGTAGTGAAGTGGATGGACATAGAGTCTGTCATACAGAGTGAAGTAAGTCAGAAAGAGAAAAACAAATACCATATGCTAACACATATATATGGAATCTAAAAAGAAAAAAAGGTACTGATGAACCTAGTTGCAGGGCAGGAATAAAGACGCAGACATAGAGAATAGGCTTGAGGACATGGCGTGGGAGGGGGAAGCTGGGGCGAAGTGAGGGTAGCATCGACATATATACTCTACCGAATGTAAAAAAGATAGCTAGTGGGAAGCAGCTGCATAGCACAGGGAGATCACCCCGGTGCTTTGCGATGACATAGAGGGGTGGGATAGGGAGGCTTGGAGGGAGGCTCAAGAGGGAGGGGATATGGGGACATATGTATGCATATGGCTGAGTCAGTTTTTTGTTAGTTTTTGTAACACTAACACTAAAAGAAACTTGAGTTTTTGGCAAAGCTTTGCTACCTTGTTGTAGAATTTTCTTCAGTTTCTATTAGATTTTTCAAAATATTGTAATAAATCAAAGAGTCTCTTAAATATTTTTGACCTCTAGGATCCCAAATCTCCCAAGTTTAGATAACTATGAACTAAAGATTAATTAAAGAGAATAATGTGAAACAACTTACACCTTGACGTTAACCTTCATTAAAGGTACATACTGCTTACAGCTAAATATCTAGTTTGGGCATGGCAGAGTCAAAATACTTGGTAAAATACCATAAAATATCCATTTATTTACTCATTATTTAGATAAACAAAAGACACGGCTTCTGTCCTCAAATGGGTATCAGACAACCACAAAGAGCATTTTTACTTTTTCTTACATGTAGCTTCCTCATGCTCTCCTCTGCTGTTCCATTTCTCAGCCTCTTCCTTCTTCTCTGTGTCCAGGGAACCCCTGCTGAGATCTGTCCTTGTTCTTTCATAGCTTCCCAGAAAGATAGCTGTAGGAGCCCAAAAACAGACCAAGCCAGGCAGCAAGGTCATCTGTCAGAGCTAAGTTCAATTCCATAACATTCACAAGTATCTGTACTATAGGGACTCACAAACCTGCAAAGGCCTCATTCTGGGACTGGGGGATCAGAACAGGAAAGGGTTTGGGGGTAGAGCGAAAAGATGAGCTAACATGAGTTTTATATCCTGACTACCAAATTTCTATCATTGTACCTCTGTTTTGAAAGCCTGAACATCAAGAGTTCTTAATTTAATCAGCCCATTTACAGGTTAGGAAAGAATTGAGAAATTCTAGCAAGGGCTGAATGCTGTAAAGTTTTCATCAAGGATCACTGCAGAACATATCGTTATGGAGAATTCCATCAGCTTTGCAGTCCAATTTACTGGATATTGTGAGACCATTTGTGAAACCTGGCCTGCTCCAAATTAAATCTTTAATATGCCACCACTCTGGCAGGTCAGATATAACTTAGGCTGGAAAAAATTAGAAACGGCATGAAAAAAAGAAAGGTAAGATTTCATAACCATAAAGAGTTAGGAAGCCACTGTACCAGACTACTAGGTTCTGCAGGGGAGAGAATTATGTCACCATGACAACCCGAGATATTTTTATTAAGAGAGTTGGTAGGCTATACTGAAACATGTTCCAGAATTTGGAGGTTGAGAGTGAAGTATAAGAACATGTGTGGGAGTTGAAAGACAAATTTCAACTTTATTTGGATTTTCATCTTTATTTTTTAGCTTTTCCTTGCAATCCACATATTGCCAAATCTTGTTTTTTAAGCGCAAAAGGGCAAAAATAATTTTTATACCCCATATTAATATATAGATGTTATGTACATGTATGTATATATGACTATGTAACTTCACGAATTGGGAGGGGTTTTTTTTAACCAAGGATACAAGGTTTCTTGAAGAATTGGACACATTTATATCATCAATAGTTCAAAATAGGTTATAATAAAAAAAAATTTATAATTAATTTATTTTTATTATTTACTTATTTATTTTTGGCTGTGTTGGGTCTTCATTGCTGTGCGCAGGCTTTCTCTAGTTGTGGAGAGTAGGGGCTACTCTTCGTTGTGGTATGAGGGCTTCTCCTTGCAGTGGCTTCTCTTGTTGCAGAGATTGGGCTCTAGGCGCGCAGGCTTCAGTAGTTGTGGCATGCGGGCTCAGTCGTTGTGGCATGTGGGCTCAGTAGTTGTGGCTTGCAGGGTCTAGAGCACTGGCTCAGTAGTTGTGGCGCACGGGCTTGTGCTCTGTAGCATGTGGGATCTTCCCGGATCAGGGGTCGAACCCGTGTCCCCTGCATTGGCAGGCGGATTCTTAACCACTGGACCACCAGGGAAGTCCCAAAATAGGTTATTATACATTAGTATACCCATCCTTGTCTTAAAAAACCTGAGAGGATCAGGTGGATATCTTATGTATTGAATTTATACTGTATTACTTTTCATTTGACATTATAACATTTTAATCTTCTGTGTTTAATTTCCTCTGTACTGTTTCCCAAAGTGTCTGCATAAACCTCTGTTATATGTGTATTATCTACTCAGTATGTGTAGTTTATTTAACCAAGTTTATGTTCCAGTTTGTTTTGCATACAAAGTTGATGCAAAATAAACATTTCTGCCTGTGTCTTATAACAGATACTTCACAGCTATCATTTTACTTAATCCTCACAATATTTCATAAGTATTATTATCCCCTTTTAGAGATGAGCTAACTGTAATCAAAGAGGTGATACATTTGCCCCATGCCACATCTGGAAGTGTCAGGTCTGTTAAATCCCAGGTTTATTTGACACTTACAAGTCTTTCCATTTCCTGTGCTACACTGATTATCAATGTCCTCATGATTCTGGAGGCATATACTTTGAGCTTATAAAGAAATTGTTTCTGATATTACATAAAACAATATGTTTGTACTTCCAGCTAAGATATAAGTTCTTGCATTGAAATGTCCTCTGCTCCAACACATAGCAATGAGAGATAAAATATAAAAACAGAAATTAACAAACAAAACAAAGCCAAGAAACAAACAAACAAATAAACTACCATGCTTGGAACCAATATAAACCTCTCTGAGGCCCAGAAACACCAAAGTTGAGGCCTACAGCGTTCTCCATCTAAGAATTCTGTTCCTGCTTGTTAACATGGACCAAAAGTCCTCCCATGAAAGACAAGAGATGGATGCAGTCTCACTGCTGAAACTAGGGGCTTCTGCACCTATGAAAAAAAGGTTGAAAAGCGCTGCAATGACTGCTTCCAGAGCCGTGACAGTGGCTAGGAGGTAGGCAGGAGAAAGGTGACAGTTTCATATCCCAGACCTGGTCAAGTGGTCCACTAGCTCAAAGCCTGGATCTGCAGTGTTTCTTAATAGCATAGCTAGATAAGCTTAAACCACCAATATAAGACCTGATTCTGGTCTGGGATTACTTGGGGAGAAATGGAGGCAAATAAAACACAGTTTGGTAACTGTCACTCACAGAGAAACCAAAAATGAAGATATTATCAGTGACACAAAAACAAAAAGATTTTATCACCCACAGACATTTGCTAAAAAGAGAAACAATGTTTTAAAAATGACACAACGGGCCCAAAATGGATTCGTTTGTGCTAAGCACCACATCAGCAAATCAAGACTTAATACCTAACCTAACTGCAGTTTCAGCCTCTCCCAGGAATGTAAACTTTAACCAGTCAATCTGAAATTACCTGGTCAGCACTAGCAAGGTAGTCTGCGCAATAGAACCCTTCTGTCCCCCGAAGGCAGGTGACCTTGCCTGAAACAACACACTCTTTGCTAGAAACTTCCTTTTCTCAATCCTTTCTGCCTCCAAAAGCCTTCCATTTCGTACAGCTCCTCAGAACTCCTTTCTGTCTGTTTGATGGGATGCTGCCTGATTCATGAATCCTCGAATAAAGCCAGTTAGATCTTCAAATTTCCTCGGTTGAATTTTGATTTTTAACAATAATAAAGAGGCAAAGAAGTTGCTATAAATATGTTGGTGTTACGATTAAAAAACTAGTGTTGAGGGAACAAAAAAAAATCAAGAAATATGGGCAGCAGTGTTTAATGAAAAAGTCTGCTAAAGTTCTTGTCTTAATCATGAAAAGGATAGAGATAACAAAATTCTTATTAGAAATTTTGTTAGGAATACAAATGAAATTAGTATTTGGAGCAATAGAAATTTTTATACATGCCAAGTGAAAGTACAACCACTTTGGAGAGCAATTTGTCAATATGTAGTGAAGATGAGGATGTATTTCCTACCATCAGCACAATTCCACGCCTGGGAACATGTAAAGAAACATCACAGATGTGAACAGGGAGACATATAAGAACATTTATTAGTAATTATAGCATTAGTAATAATAGCAAAAACAGTAAACAACATAAATGTATATCAACAGAATAAAAGATTAATAAATTGTGACTTGTAGTTGGAATAATGTACAGTATTGAAAAATGAATGAACCAGAATTAGAGGGATAAACATGGGTAAATCTTAAAATATAATGTTGAGTTTTAAAAGCAATTGCAGACAGAGTGTGCCATTTACATATAGTTTTAAAATATGTTACATAAAACATTATATAATGTTTGGAATACTTATTATACAGAAAAATATAACAGCATATATGGGAATGGAAATCAGGACAGTAGTTATGTCTGGGGAGATGAAGGACTTGTGGGTGAAGTGCCAAGAGGCTTCAACCACATTTTTAATACTTTATTTCTTAAGCTGGGTGTTGGGATAAATGAAAAAATGAAAGAGTGAATGAACTTTAACTGCAAATGTCATTGGAGTCCACCTGGTATAGGGATATAACAATAAGAATATCTGGAAAGATTATTTAAATTGGAACTTAACAAACTAGAAGTGCTACACTCTTGTTATGGTGTTAACTTGAGGTATGATTGACAAATAAAAATTGTACATATTAAGGTGTGCAACATGTCTTGATATATATAAACATTTTGAAACGATTATCACAAGTTAATTAACATATCCTATCCATCTCCTCACTTAGTTACCATTTTGTGTGTAGGGTGAGAATATTTATCTTAGCAAATTTCAGGTATACATTTTTATTAACTATAGTCGCTATGCTATACTTTAGGCCTCAGAATTTATTCATCTTATAACCGAAAGTTTGTACTTTTTGACCAATGTGGTATAAATTTCTGATTCCTCCTGTCCTCTAGAAACTAGTGAAGGTCTTCTCCAGATGTGTAATGTTTCTCTTTCAGTCTGTTCTGGATTTTTCTTCTCTCATAATCCTGGCTCTGCCTTGTTTGCTGATCCAGTCTAGACATCCCAGACTAGACAGCTGAAATGGTCAAGCCCCTGCTCAGAATTATCTGAAAATTGTTTTCAAATCCCTAAGTCTCTTTGCTATTGTTCAAAACTCATATTTTTAAAAACATTTTTATTAGCATATAGTTGATTTATAATGCTGTGTTAGTTTCTGTACAGCAAAGTGAATCAGTTATATATATATCTCCAATCTTTTTCAGATTCTTTTCCCATATAGGTCATTACAGAGTATTGAATAGAGTTCCCTGTGCTATACAGTAGGGCCTTATTAGTTATCTATTTTATATATAGTAGTGTGTATATATCAATCCCAATCTCCCAATTTATCCCCTCCCCCCGGTAACCATAAGATTGTTTTCTACAGCTGTGACTCTGTTTCTGTTTTGTAAATAAGTTCATTCGTATCATTTTTTTAGATTCCACATATAAGTGGTTCATATGATATTTGTCTTTGTCTGACTTACTTCACTTAGTATGACAATCTCTAGGTCCATCCATATTGCTGCAAATGGCATTACAAAATTCATATTTTTGAGTATTATTTTATCTTCTGCCACATTTCCATAGCTCTAGTCATCTCTATGCCTAGTTGTAGAGCCCTTAATTCCTTAATGAGGTTCTCTGTACCTCTGTCACACTCTGAAAAGTGCCTCCACTAGTGACTTATTCCTTGAGAGGAGAGACAGTCACTGACTTCATGCCACTGCACCTCTCCATCCTCCTCTCTGCTCCATAATCAGCCCTGGCAGTTCTATGGAAGGGAGAGGGAGTCTTACCTACTTTAGTTTTTGGCAGCAAGAATAACTTCCATGGTTCAAGAGTAAATACAGAGGGCTTCCCTGGTGGTGCAGTGGTTGAGAGTCCACCTGCTGATGCAGGGGACACGGGTTCGTGCCCCGGTCCGGGAAGATCCCACATGCCGCACAGCGGCTGGGCCCGTGAGCCATGGCCGCTGAGCCTGTGCGTCCGGAGCCTGTGCTCCGCAACAGGAGTGAGAAGCCCGCGTACAGCAAAAAAAAAAAAAAAAAGAGTAAACACAGAAACTCACCCGTCCAGTTATTACAGAGCTGTTCTCCTTCCCAGTGGGCAATGAATTCTTGAGAGTCCTCATATCATAGAATGTGGACTCTGAAGCACTGCCCTTTCCTTTCAAACATCAGAGCCTCTGGGAGAGGTTTAACTCACACTTATTGCCATATTAACTACTCACACCTCCGCTCAACTGATTCAAGTTCCTAAGCTTTTAAGCAGTCCCCTTAGCAGCAGATGAATCTCTGTATGCTTGCCCGAAATATTTCGTTTCCCTTTAGTAGAGACCTTGAACGCTGAGGCATTCCTGACCATTCTTCTTCACTGCCTCAGCCCCTGGCTATCTATGCAATTATGATGGAATGGTATTTTGAGATATCAATCAGTGTCTCACCCCACCCATTTCTTATTACCATCAAACTATTTCAAAAAAGAAACCACCTGTTCACTAGAGATTGACCTTAATTATTTGAACTTGGATTCTTAAAACATTTCTGAGTTAGTTTCTGTAAGAATAATATATTTTTATTTTAAGCATATCACATTAAAGTATTTCTATGTCTGTTTTCAGATAATGTTAGAAGTTAAATTTATATGTGTTTATTTACCTTTATAAACCAATCAGAACAGAGCTCCTTTAATAAACTTTATAATTTAATTTATGAGTACCATCCTGATGTAAGACATCTCATAGTCACAAAATGAGAGGTAAAGTCCTTTAGAAATAACAGACACATAGACACACAGGCATATGGAGAGTTTATGGCTTTTATTTTACAATTTCAGCCATGGGTCAAGAGTAAACATAGAAACGTAAAACATAAAAATTCACTATTCTAGGTATCAAAGAGTTATTCTTCCCAGTAGACACAGAATTCTTGAACTGAAAATAGACAAATGAAAAAACAAACAAAGCCAACAAACCAGATTCTCTGTTGTCTCTCACTCAACAGAAAATAGATCTCTATAAATCATTAATCCTTTTACAGAGCCCACCAATGTGGTCAGACCATACAACCGAATTCCTGATCTTTGCTGCCATGAAGGGGAAATAATTTATTGGCCACATATAAGCCCCCAAAAATTGGTGGAGGAGAAAATTTACGTGAGGAAAACAGAGACCTAAAGAATTCTATTGTCCTTCAGATTCACCTCTGGGAGCAAGAAAAGAAGTACCTGGATTTAGCAACCCATGAGGCGTACTTGTCTGGTGGTGAAGTTCAACTGGTTGTCAGATGAATACATTGGGCATCTCAGTGGGAACTGCAAAACTGTTACAGGATAATTCTCAAAAAAAAAAAAAAAAGTACAATCATGCTGTTACCCACCACGGTTCTTGCCCTCCCTAATCAATAGAAATTGATAAGAGGCCAGACAAGAAATTCAGGCAAGGCTTTATTGGGGCTCCTGGTGCAGCACGAGGGAAAAACAAGCAAAAACAAGTGACAGGTTCCCTTGCTTGTTCCCCGAGTAGGGGAGGCGAGCTGGTTCCTTACACAGGGTGAGGGTAGGGGTGGGTCCAGGGCTTGGGCCCGAGGGCTGGCTTAGGTGGTGTGTCCACCCACTTAGCGGTGGACAATCATTTGTCCACCATCAATACTTGCAGTGCTTTTGCAGTCATTCGTGGACATGTGCAGAGTGGCAAAAATTTGATTGCCTAACGTGCATGTTCCCAGGAGAGGTCTAGGGAAGCAAAGTGCTGCCTTCTTGTTTCAGCTCTCACATCATAAACAAGTGTCCTCTTCATGGTCTATTTAGTGCCACACTTTTCACATTTTTGTGCCTTTTTTCTTAGGGATTTTCTTGTTTAAAATGGCCCCCAGGGAATTCCCTGGCGGTACAGTAGTTAGGACTCCGCATTTTCACTGCCAGGTCCTGGGGTTCAATCCCTGGTTCAGGAACTAAGATCCCACAGCTGTGGGGTGCAGCCAAGAAAATGAAATGAAATGAAATAAAAGAAAAGAAAAAAAATAAACTATGTTAAAAATGGCCCCCAAAGGTAGTGCTGAAATGCTGTCTATTGTTCCTAGAGTCCTTGATGTGCCTTATGGAGAAAATACATGTGTTATATATGCTTCACTCAGGTATGAATTCGTGCTATTGGTCATGAATTCAATGTTACTGAAGCAAAAATATATAGTAAATAAAGTGTCTTTAAACAAACACAGATAAAACAAGGTTATGTATTGATTTAGTGACTAAAATGTGACCAGTGGCTTGGGGGAACCTAACTGTATTTACCTTAGGAGCAATGGTTCAGTAGTTATTAATTCAGTGTTGGCAGTAACTTTGAGACAGGCTGGGACCTGGGACACTTTGCTGCCGTGCTTGCACCTGGACAAACATCTCCTTGAGCAACAAAATACAAAGAAACTCTAAAGGACTAATAATAACTGTGTGCATGCTTGAGCAGTTGGGGCAAATTATGGACATGATACAAAAAGACCGAAAAAACCCAACTACCACTTCTGAAGAGCGGGGAGCAAAAAAGGTGCACTGCACATGCATGCTGCACTCAACACCACCAAAACGGTGGGCAAACAACCTAAGCCCCTCCAGCCCGACCACTGCACAGACTCCTACCCTCACCCCACAAAAGGAATCAGGTCACCACCGACCTTGGGGAGCAAACAAGGGAAACTGTTACTTGTTTTCGCTCCCCCCTACTGCAGCAGGGGCCCCAATAAAGCCTTGCCTGAATTCCTTATCTGGCCTCTTATCAATTTCTATTGATTGGGGGAAGGCCAAGAACCCTGGCTGGTATCAACTTTATAGAACATAACTACCACAAATAACGGAAATCAACTATATGTATACGGAGGGAAAAAGTGTTTTTCAAATGCATCTGATTTTCTTATTAACACAAGTGGGGGGGGGGGAAAGCCTTCCCAAGAAATCGCTCCACTACTCTCCCAAACAGCCTATAAAAGCGGTCATCAGGCCTTTCCCCCTCCACTATTCCTTTCCCCCTCCACTTTATTCTTCCTCAGTTCTCTCTCTGTGTGTCTCTTGAACGGGTTCTCCACCTAAGTAATGTTTTCCGAGAATCTAGAGTCCTATACTAAATTTGATAGCGACAGACACAGACGACGCACACGTACGTTCAAAAGTGAGCTCTGCGGCCGTGTTCCCACAAAATTAATTGAAAATAACCCGTGGTACAACAATTCTATCAGAACTCAGAGAAGGGCATTTCCCCACTTTGGGCATCCACCTTTGGAAATTCCCAAGGACATTATATAAATACACTATATTTTTCTTTTCTTTTCTTTTAAACAGTAACTGCAGTGAACCCTCCCACAAGCCTTAATAAACCTTCCGCTCTTAGTTTATTTCCTCTGTTTCTTTAAGACGTAAGTCGGGTGTTTTGCCCTGTTCAGAAATGGCTGCCCCTGCTTCACACGCTTTGCGCAGGGTTCTTGAACAGAATTTGGCGTAGAGGCAACTCAGTGACTTACGCGGCGCAAGATGGGGACTTGGCGGCGGGCAACACTGAACCTCCCAGCATGCTTTGCGGCCTGGCGGAGAGGCCCGACGCCTAGTGATGGGGAGCCCTCGATGCTCTACGCCGCCAAATCGGCTGTAGCGGTTGAGGTTGAGCCCGGGGCCTGGGAATTGGACGCTCGCAGAGGGGGAAAATGGAAGCGTGGCGCTGTGTGAGGAGAGGCTACGGCCGCTGTGTGGTGGGGAGAGGCAGGTCAGTAGGGCTGGGTGGCGGGAGGGAGGAGGGAGGGGCGGGCGGCCTGGGGGCGGGCGGCCAGGGTTAACCGGGGCGGGGCGGGGTGGGGAGTGGGGGTTGGACGAGGAAGAGGGCCCGGGCCGCGGTGCCGTCAGGACGGACCTCCGGAGACCCCGAGGGATAGGTAAACCCGGCGCGCAGCCGGAGGGGCGCTCGGCCCACGGGGTCCAGGGCCCGGGCGCGGAGCGCGTCGGCCATGGGCCGGGTTCGTGCTTTCCGGACCAGGTTGGCCTCAGAGTCCCGACCCTTTTCCCCCAACCCAACCTCCTAGCCAGCCTGAGCCTCCGGGTCCCCGGCCTCCTTCCCCAACCCTGCAGCCCCCTCCGGGAGCTGCCGGTCTGCAGGGAGGGGCTGGTTTGTTGTTGTGTTGGTGTCTCTCGAACTTTAGTTACTGGGATCCCAACCTTTACGATTATTACCAAATTCTCTTTCCACATCTATATTACTTAATGGATATTTTTCTTGAAATTGACTCACTTTTTAAAAAAGCACTTCAATAGGTGCTGCGCACGTTAGAGTCTCCCTAAGCAGTATCCGTGAGATCTTGGGTTTGGTATACTGATTTTTTTTCCTAATACATTTTGAAATGGATACTTAGATATAAAAAATTTTAAGTTTAAATGTGTACCACGCGAAACCGACTGGCGTACCACACGTGGGAAGCACAGCACTCTATTAGTTTTTACATAAGTTATGGGGATCTGGTTTTAACTCCTGTAGTCTTGGGACTTGACAGTCGTCAACAATGTTTCCTGAGTACCAGCTGTGTGTCAGGCACTGTGCTAGGCACTTGGGAAGAGCCCCAGATTAAAATGAATAAGAAGGCTCTGGCCGTGAAGGAGCTCATCATTTTAAGAGAAAAAAAAAAAGTCTGTTTAAGTACCTACAGATATAGAGAATGTTTTGTAGTACAAGTATTATATTTCAGTACGGTAGCTTATTAAGATAGAAAATGTATGGGCAAGCCCCAAATCTCTATGGCTTTCAGAGTTGTCACAAAGCAGGATACACTACCCTTGTCATGTCTTTAAAGATTTACAATTACATTGAGTTTAGAGAACAGTTTGAAAATGTGTAAACTGCTCAATAAATTTATGTAACAGTTAAAAATTTAAATGCTGTTAAAATGAAACAAATGTAACATATAAAAGTCAAATAACATTTAAATACAATTTAAGCAAAATTCTTTTGGTGATAAAAGTGGACATTATTGACGCTATCTTGGAAATGTACCTTTAATGAATTCTGGAGGAAAGGATAGAAGTTTTTCTCAGAATCCTAGCATTTTGCCAGAATAGTGTAGTAGAAAGAAGGTGGTGCTTGAGTTGCGTTGTTTCTTAGGAGAGCCTGAGAGCAATATATCTATTCAAAATAATAATAACACTACTTTGGAGACATTTTTCATGCTATAACCTATCATATAATTGGTATCAGATAATTGATGCTGTTGGGTTTGGAGTGTTGGTGAATTTCTAGTAAGTAATTCTCTTTCATTTCCCTCAAGGAGAAGCGTGCTTTAAATTAAAAGAAAAAAAAAGGGAGTAGCATGAAACAATAAATTATCTACCTACTGATTAGCAAGAGAGGTACTTTTATGAAGTAGTGATAGTCTTTTGTTAGCTATAAAGATGTTTGGAAAATATAACCTTGGTATAAAAAACATGTTCAGAAGCATGTTTTTACTCCAAACCCAGGTTGGAGAGATTCACTTTAATTGTAGTCACCTTCTATGTTCTATATTTGATTTAAGTATTATGTTTGCTGTGGATTTTATTTGTCCGTTGAGTTTTATTAGATGCTAGAAAGCTACTCTGAATACAGTTTGGTCATTGATTCAACACAGTTGAATTGTGTGGACTTTTAGAAGTGCATCTGGTGTTTCGGGAGGTTGGTGGATTCTATGTTAAGTGTTTAGAATACCATTCATAGTTGTTTAGGGAGAGTATTGAGATACTGCCACTAGTAGTTAAGTGATGGCTGCTTTTTCCCCCATCCTTCACAGATTTAGAAGTCAGATTTTAAATATTAGACATTACCTTCCCTCGAGGAAACATTTAGATTTTGTGTGCTACAGCTGAACAAAAAGTGGTGCCTCAAGGAGTGTATTTATTTCTTTTAGATACCCCATGTTACCCCATCACCAGAAGAGTCTCGGCAGAGACTGGACTGCACCGTGGGAGAATCTGCAAAGGTGTTGCTGGAACAGACATATTTCTAGTTGTATGAGGTGGCCTGGACATTATTCTCGTGCTCCTTACCCATACTTCAGTAGTAGGCATTTTTCACTAAATTGGAGACCACCTTGTTTGTTTGAGTCTAGAACTCAGTTTCAGTACTGGAACTGGAGACCTGACAACCTGAGCCAGACATCTTTGATTCATCTCTCTAGTTACATCATGAACTCTGAGGGAGATGAGCCTTCATCAAAACGAAGAAAACACCAAGGTAAAGGTGACATTTATCTTGGTGGAGAAATAGACATAAGCCATAGAGTAATTGAAACTTTCATATTTAATCCTTAAGAAAACCTGCAGGTTTTAGAGGTGTTGGTGTTTATTTTTAGCCAGTAGTTTTCTGTTATGAAAAAGGAAATTCTTTTTTTAAATTAAGACTTTTAAAAAGAAATTTTCAATTAATTGTGTATTTCTGGCAGTAAAAATAGAAGTGACTCTACATATAGACTAAAGTTGGAAAACAAATGGAGGACTAGATTAAAACATTAAGTTTAATTTAAGAATAATTTTCAAATTCAGTGTTTTTGAAACAAAGGTCCTTAGACTTCTTAGAAATTGGTGGATGTATGCTTGGGAGTCCACAGCTATTTTAAAAAATCATGTTTTCATTTTTAATGTTAGCTTCATTATATAAGACAAAAGAATTTCCTTAAATAGAAACAATCATAAATGAAAGCTATTTTCTTACAGAATCAGATTTTAGCTTATTAAATTTATATTTCTCATACTGAGGTCTGTAGACATAATCTCGAGAGTCTGTGGGAAGTTTTATCTTTTAACCACATCTTATTCAACTTTGAGACACTTTTTTCTAGATATCTTGATTATTTCTATTTTTCTCACATTCTTTTTACTCTAAACAATTCACTAGGCTCTCTGTGCCGCCAGCCAAGCCCTACCTCCAAAGTATACATGAGTTGTCTAAGTAAATTTGGAATTGTCTTTCTTACTGAGCTGTGGTTTTCAGTGAAGATCATTCCTACTGAAGATACGAAAATAGGCTGTGTGAGTGTTAAAGTGTAGGAAGCTGACCTAAGTTTGTCAAAGGATGGCATTCACAGTGTCTCACCTGGAAGTCAGAGCTAGATTAGTTAGTGCTCTTTCAAGTAGAACTTCTACTACACATTTAAGTAGAAATTCTAAGCACTCAAAAGTGAAAATTTATTTGTATAGCACTTAACCACCACATATGTTTATAAACAAAGCTTTGTTTGAATGATTAAAAGGTGTATTTAGAGACATTAAAATTAGGTTCCTAAGGACAACGCATACTTTATAAATCTAGGGCTGTATGATGACATGAGATAGCTTCTCATTCACGTATTCATTGTTCATCAGGACGACACACTCCTCTTCTGTTTAGCGTTTTGTTATAAATCAGGTGTGCTCTCAGATGAAGCGGTGGTGTAGTGACACAAGCATGGGCTTAGGAACCGCTCCCTGCTCTCATTCTGCTCCACCACTAATTATGTGGGTTTGGACAGGTCACTGAACCTCTCTGCTCCTTGGTTTCCCAGTGTAAAATAATGCCTACTTTGAAAGCCTGTGGAGGCATGAAGTGAGATATGTCAAAGTGCCTAACACACTGTTGGCTTCATAGTAGGTACTCAGAAAATCCTGGTGTTGTTGTTTTCCCTTTAATGGATGGGGAATTACATTTACATACTGATAAACTTTGATTGCAACCTGACTCTTTATATGTCCGTTCTTCCTAGGTATTGTGAATAAGGAAAATGCTCTTCGTTAAGCCATATTTGTGACTTCTGATATTTCACTAATACTACTTTTCAATCAAGAGAACAGCATTGCTAACTTGCCTATCACTTTAAAGTGGTATTTGAAGGATTTGTGTGACACAATTATGACCTTTTAATTAGGCACCCTAAAAACCCGATCAGGCCTATTGCTTACTTTCTTTGATTCATCTGTCTTCTCTGCTGTGATCACCTTGTTGCTCCTGACATGGAAGGTATATAAGCTTTTGTAGTGTGAATTTATGTTGTGAAGTATGTGAAGGCCAGAGACTATCCACTCTCTCAGTAGTTTTCAAACTGTCTTCCAGGGAACCCTAGCATTCAAATACATTTCTGTATGTTTGTTAAAAGCAAATGTGGTCAGGATAAAATGTGTTTACCCCATCATCCCAGCTCCAGTCCCAGCATACCAGGGACTGATGGTCATGACATGAAAAGTAATGCCAAAGTGTTACACAAGCTGTAGAAGTCTGAAAGCCACTGTATTAATTTGATAATCTGATGGTCTCAGTTATTTAAAAAATGGAATTGCAAAAAGACTTGGTTACAAACTCTTAATTGCCAGGACTATACAAATCTTAATGCTTTTATATGCCTTTATATATACATATTCTACAAGAAAGTATGAATGATTTCTTTAGACTTCAATCTTTCATATTTTAATGCAGTGGTGTCATGAGGGTGGTGCTGTAAGTTTGTGATGGTAGCTTGCATTTTGTTTGTATGACTAGAGCCCTTTCCATCTCGTATACATATAAAGACTTAATGATTTGTGGCTAAAACCATAGACAGTCCCCTGTTTATGAATGAATTGTGTTCTAGATAATCAGTTCTTAAGAATCAGTTCTGTTTTCCTCATAGAAGCTATGTTATAAATCTCAGGGTAGTTGTGTGGAGTCAGTATAATTTGCTTTAGTTGTGGCCTTTAGCGGTAGGATTCTCCATTTTCAGTGAAGGATAAGGAAGGGGATAGTTTCCTTCTCTTTAGCTCTAGGCTAAATTATGTAATAGTTGAATGCTTTGTTTAGTTTGGTTTTCTTTCCTTCCACCATTTTTTCTTAGCCTTTCTCCTCAGGCTCCTAGTACCTTCATGGTATCATAATTCCAACTCCCCTGTTCCACCCAGACCTCACTATTCATAAAGATTACCTTCCTCTTCTGTCCTCTGGTCAAAATGCCTATTCCCTCAGTGCAGCAGATATCAGCATTTAGATTTTGAGGGAAGAAACCTGATTAAAGTCAATTTGCCAGAGTATATTTTAAAATTTTTACTTCACTGGCATTTTTATAGAGTGTACTGACACTTTTTTTCTTCCAGTTTTATTGAGATATAATTGACATACCAGCCCTGTATAAGCTTAAGTTGTACAGCATAATGATTTGACTTACATACATCATGAAATGATTATCACAATAATTTTTGTGAACATTCGTCATTCCACAGAGACACAAAAGTAAAGAAATATTCTTCCCTGTGATGAGGATGCTTAGGATTTACTCTCTTAACAGTTTACCTATAGAACACACCACAGTGCTCATTACATTGATCATGTTGTACATCACATCCCTAGTATTTATTCATCTTATAACTGGAGGCTTGTACCTTTTGACTGCCCTCAACCAGTTCCCCCTCCCCACTAGAGTGTGTTGATATTCTGACTGTAAATATACTGTCATTGTAGAAGATTTGGAAAAATCGACCACAATCCTTCCTCTCAGAGACAATTACTCTTAAAAACAGTGGTATGTTTCCCTTTAGTCTTTTTTCCCCCATATATAAAATATTTTTCTTCAATTTAATTTTTAATTGGTGAAATTTTAGGGATTGTCATCCAGTGAAGTGAAAACCTTCTTTCAGGAAAAGGAAGATATTCTAGGGCTCAGATTTTTTTCATATCATCTAATCATTCTCAAAAGTCCATCTTCAAATCTTTTTGTTTCCCAAGTTCATCCCATTTCTTGTTTTTCCCTTCTTTTGAGCTTATAGATTCTCTAAAATGTTCCACATTTTTTTTCATGGCTTCCATGGCAGTAAGAGTATCCTTTTTAATGGTGGGGTGAGGAAGACAAGATCAAAGGGGGTGTGTGTGTGTCTGTGTATATATACATATATATAAACATATATACTTAGTGGTGTGTGTCTGTATCTATAGTGATACACACATATATATATTTATTTTTAGTAGGCATTTCTAAGTCAAAGACTGCCTATAATTGCAAAATCTCATGCTATTTGATCCTCTTCTCATCACTTTATCAGGGTACATGGTGTCTTTGCGGAATATAAACTATCACACATTCCTGGTTGCTGCATGCTAGTTTTGTCAGTCAGGCATCATCATTTACTAGCATTCTGTAGCTGTGTTACATTTAACTTTTGCTTTGGTGTGCATTAAAAATATTTCTTTTGCTTATTTTGTTTGCATTCTTCCAGTAAGTACTACTTCCATTTATTGTCATTATATACCCTTCATTCATGTCTAAACCAGATTTCTCAGATGAATTGTTTCTGGAACTTAGTTAAGCATTTGATGATCTTATCATACTAATAGGTGATAAAATACAATGTGAAATCACCTTATTGAAAGGCCAGCTGTGACATACAAATATATTATCATGGTTATGAAGTTGCTGAGCATGTCTGCGGCAGAGCCACTTCGTAACCATGGGGAAGTGAGAAACCGTGACCCCAATATAGTCAGTTTTATTAACACACACTCTCAGCCTCCAAAATGACTTGCTAGACCCTTTTAAACAGTTTTGTACCTCTTGGTCAGTCAGTGTATCATTTTACTGCCTTTGTAATCAATTTGATGACAACTTCTAGTTATTAAGTACCACATTGCCATTTCCTAGGGAAAAACATTCTGTTCATTGCCTATAGGAATGTTTAAAAGGCAAGAAAATACTTATATACAGGAAAAATATGATCCGTTTTTTATTAATTCTTTGTATTTTATCTAATATATTTTAACAGGCACAATAAAACGGGATTGGGAATATATATGTAACCATAATAAAGAAAAAACGAAGATCCTAGGAGACAAAAATGATGACCCCATATGTGAAGACAGTGAGAACAAGTTTGACTTTTCAGTGATGTCCTATAATATACTTTCTCAAGATTTATTGGAAGACAATTCACACCTTTATAAGCACTGCCAGCGGCCAGTATTACACTGGAGTTTTAGGTTTCCCAATATTCTGAAAGAAATTAAACACTATGATGCAGATGTAAGTACAAAATATCATCAAAATTCTTCACATAAGGAAGAGTTGGATTCATTTCTGAACTAAATGGTTTTATCCCTTTTGTTTGTAGGGTAAGAAGGGAAGACATTAAATATAGTGATGAGGGAACTCTCTGGCGGTCCAGTGGTTAGGACTCTGCACTTTCACTGCCAAGGGCCTGGTCGGGGAACTAAGATCCCACAAGCCACAGCGTGGCCCAAAAATAAATAATATATAAATATAGTGATGGAACAGTTTTTAACAAGGTATCATAACTTTGGAGGAATAACTTGCTAATGGTTGTTGATATAAATAATTATATAATGTTTCAAATAAGATCCAAAAAGTTTTAAGCATCGATCAGTTTTGAGACAGGGACTGGCACCATATTAAGTATTCAGTAAATATTTCCTTTGATTCAAAATTTAAATAATTCGTGCAAAAATTTATTTAGATGATAGCATTCAAAAAATTATCTCTTAAGAAAGGACTAGGCCGCCTGCCGATGCAGGGGACACGGGTTCATGCCCCGGTCCGGGAAGATCCCACATGCCGGGGAGTGGCTGGGCCCGTGAGCCATGGCCGCTGAGCCTGCGCGTCCAGAGCCTGTGCTCCGCAACAGGAGAGACCACAACAGTGAGAGGCCCGCGTACCGCAAAAAAAAAAAAAAAGGACTAGGGGCTTCCCTGGTGGCGAATCCGCCTGCCAATGGATTAAGAATCCGCCTGCCAATGCAGGAGACACAGGTTCGAGCCCTGGCCTGGGAAGATCCCACATGCCGCAGAGCAACTAAGCCCGTGGCCACAACTACTGAGCCTGCACTCTAGAGCCCGTGCGCCACAACTACTGAGCCTGCGCTCTAGAGCCCGCGAGTCACAACTACTGAGCCCACATGCCACAACTATTGAGCCCATGTGCCACAACTACTGAAGCCTGCCCACCTAGAGCCCATGCTCCACAACAAAAGAAGCCACAGCAATAAGCCCGTGCACCACAACGAAGAGTAGCCCCTGCTTGCCACAACTAGAGAAGAGCCTGCGTGCAGCAGTGAAGACCCAGTGCAGCCAAATATAAATAAAATAAATTTAAAAAAAAAATGGTGATTTAGTACTAATGAACATGTAAATTCAGGAAAAATATTCCAACATATAAATTATAAATATTTCCTTTGGTAAATACCAGTTTTGGATAATAAGAGGGCTTCATGTGATTAAAGGTCAGGGTTTTGGGGGCTGATCAAATTTGGAGACATTAATTTGATAGATCTATACATTACAGGAAAAAAAAATTTTTTATTTCAGCTTTCATCAGGTTTTTAGAATTTTAGAAACCTATTTTTAAAGACAAAAGCACCAGAAAATTCATATTTGCATATTTTTGTTCTAATTCAAGCCATTTTTTTTCTTTTAAGGTACTTTGTTTGCAAGAAGTGCAAGAAGATCATTATGGAACAGAGATCAGGCCAAGTTTGGAATCATTGGGTACAGTGTAACTTTTACTTTAGCCAGATTTACTTAATGGGTTGTTAAAGTATAACTTGCTAATAACAAAGATGTGTGGTGTATTTGGACCTAAAATCTTAATTTTGAAAAAACTTAATATGCATTTCAAAAGGTCAGGAAAAGATTGAGGTATATCAAATGGGACCTTTTGTGTTAATACATAATTTTAATTCGGATGGAAAGGTATGCAAGAATCCCTTAATAGCTTCCTTTCCAGGAGTTGCTTTGCCTACTCCCAGAGCCCTAAGATTCTGAGTTCCATGAGATCAGGGACCATCGTGTCTAGTTCATCATCATATAATACCAGTGTCCACCGTGTGTAATGGATAGAAGCTGAAAATCTGGTGAGTGAATACCTCTAGAAACAGGTTGTCTGTTTGAGAAATGCTGCCTACTTCGCATTCATCCATGCAGCAAATATTGATATTTTTTGAGTGCCTACTGTACACCATGCACTGTTCTAGGCAGTGGGAATACAGCAGTGAGCAGAACAGGCAACAATCTCTGCCCTTGGGGAGCATACATTCTAGTGGAGAAAGGCCAAGAACAAACTGAACAAACAAGTAAATAGTGCCTTAGGTAATGGTAGTTTTCTGGAGAAAAGCAAATGGGTCAGGTTTCAGTTTTAAACAAAGTGATCAGAGAAGGTAACATTTGAGTAAAGACAAAGGAGGTGAAGGAACAAGCCATGGCTAGAGTTTTCCAGGTAGTGGAGATAGCAAGGGAAAGGCGCTGAAGTTGGAGTGCCTTAAGGCAAGTGAAGCTGCTGTGTGTGGAGTGGAGCAAGCGGGGAAGAATTAGAGGCAAAAAGGTGAGAGAGATGGGGTTGGGGGCGGTGAGGGGGCAGATTACTGTAAGGCCTCACTGTCTTTGTCATGACTCTGACTTTTGTTAGGATGGAAATGAGAATGGTGATAATGTACACGTATGTAACCCTGAAGTCTGCCAGTAAAAAAATCTATTTGACCCAGTCTCAGACTTTTTTGATTCTAACACTTATTAACATCCTACATTACTAATGTTTTGCAGAATACACTTTGGTAAACATTGTTCAAAAAATTAGGAGAACTGTGTTTTGCCATATATATAATTTTGTGTGTGTGTGGCAAAACACAGTTCTTCTAATACTTACATATATAAAAAACCAGCCATCTTCGTTTAAAATTTTTTTCTTTCCTCTAGGTTATCACTGTGAATACAAGATGCGGACAGGAAGGAAACCTGATGGCTGTGCCATTTGCTTCAAACATTCCAAATTTTCCCTCTTATCAGTAAACCCAGTGGAATTCTACCGCCGTGATGTTCCTCTATTGGACAGAGACAATGTTGGATTAGTGTTACTCTTGCAGCCCAAAATCCCAAGTGCTGCCTCCCCTGCAATCTGTGTGGCTAACACACATCTGTTGTATAACCCAAGGCGAGGTGATATTAAACTGACCCAACTGGCAATGCTTCTGGCAGAGATTTCCAGTGTTGCCCATCAGAAAGATGGCAGCTTCTGCCCCATTGTTATGTGTGGTGACTTTAATTCTGTTCCTGGTTCTCCACTGTATAGTTTTATAAAGGAAGGGAAATTGAATTATGAAGGACTTGCCATAGGAAAGGTACGTGCTTGCTTCCTCATTATTAGGAGGTGGACTTAGTCTCTCTCTTCATTGTAAAGTGAGGGTAGTCATCACAGGGCTATTTGAAAACCTTGATGAGTCAGTACCCTCACTTTACCAACCTGTGATGATGAGCTACAGCTACTGATAAGTAATTATATTTACTTGAGTGAATTTCACCTATTGAATTTCCATCTATTTGTGGCAACATTTTGCTTGGAGGAATTGACAGGCAGTAAAAAATTCAGAATGGGAGAGGAGAAGAAAAATGAAAGCGTTGACAGACATGAGTACTGCATAAATAAGGAACTACTTACAAGGTGGCAGAATAGAATTTTGAATGCTGGATGTGGCCAATATAGTTGGCAAAACAGTAATTTAGTATTTATTTATTATATAAGCTTCCCTTTATACAGTGATAAATATTTTAATTCTTTAGCTGAGTGTAATTTATCCCATGTTTTTATTTTAATTGTACTTTCTTTTGCTTACTTTAGATTATTTCATCTTCGGTATATTTAACCAAAATAAACTCTCCACCACTGAGTTTTGAATGATAGTTTAAAATTTTATAAGAGTTGATCTCTCTTAGTATTTTATGTAGCAGGAAATATATTGCAGGTAGTAAAAAAGGAGGAGCAGTATTAGTCCAAAACTATAGATCGTTTAGATTTCCAAATTAGACAAAAACATGCATAGGAAAAGATTTCCATTTACATGTAAATAATAAGTGCTTTCTGAACTCTATTTGAACAAGATTTTATAAGCACAAATAATTAATGTAATGAATAAAGGGTAATATTTACCATTCTTGGATTCCCTTTTATCTGAGAAATAAACTTTTCAGTACACAAACTATTTAAAATCTATTCACCTAAGATACCTGTTGAAATTTTGTTTAGGTATCTGGCCAGGAACAGTCTTCACGGGGACAAAGAATTTTATCTATTCCAATTTGGCCCCCAAACCTAGGTATCTCACAGAACTGTGTGTATGAGGTACAGCAGGTACCAAAAGTAGAAAAGACAGGTAAGTGTTTGCAATACATTTTGGCAGTCTTCTTGATAATAGTGTTCCATTTGAAGACATAAAACTAAATTTTTTAAAGGGATAACATCTCAGTGATGAATATTCATATATAAAAGCATATAGTTGTTTGCTTATTCCTTTTTTTTAAGAGCTCTAAATTTACCTTTTTAAAATTCAGCTTCCAAAATTATCTTTGCGTGAATTACTTGCATGTTGCTTTGGAAATGTTTGTGTTTTATTTTTGCTAATTCTGGAGATCATCAAAACATAGATACCAGAATGAACCATTTTACTAGGCATCTATCTAAACTAGATATGTCTTAAATATTGTTCCTAGAGTAAAAGGACTATACTAAGGCAAGCTAGAACAAAACAATACATTGATAGTATAAATATATTTCTCTTTGTTCTTCCAGACAGTGATCTGACACAAACACAGCTGGACAAAACAGAGGTCCTAGTAACAGCTGAAAAGTGAGTTTTGGAAAGCAACAATAGACATTTGCTGACTTCAGTTGAGTAAAGAAATCACTTGGATGAAAAATGAAGTTGATGATGTTTTATGCTGGTGAAGAATGCTGGCTCTTAAGTCAAATAGACCTGAGTTCCAACCTTGACTTTGCTACTTTTTAGCTGTGTGATTTTTGAGCAAGAAATTTAACATCTCTAAGGTTCAGTTTCTTTATCTATAATTTGGGTTGTTGTGAAGATTAGATGAGACAAAGCATGTAAAGCTCAGTGTTTGACATACAATAGTAAGTGCTTAAACCCTGCTGTTTATAGAAGCAGCTTGTCCATGAACCTGAACAGGCTAGTAAATTTATTATCTTTGAAATTTATTGCTATTACATATTTAAACAAAGGTCAAGATCACAGAAAAATATCTTTCAGATTTCAAGAGGACCTTTAGCCTCCTTTGACTTACTGGATCTTGAAACAAATCTAAGGAGAATTGACCCAAAAAAGAATATGTCTGTAGAAAAGACAATTATACGTATCTCTTAAACTACAGGAAAGGGTCATCAGAGGTAGCTGGGTGAAGATGCCTGGATTTCTTTTTATTAAAGAATCATGAATGTTTAGGGCTGTGGTTGAGAAACAGATGTATATTAATACAACAGGATGGAGACTTAAATCTTGTCCCTTGGGAGATTCTTGAAATGTCTTGATTGTTTCATATTGTGCTCTTTTATAGCTTTGACTTTCGTTTAACATTTAAAATTTTCTCATTCTTTTTATCTGCTTTCTCCTCAGTCTTATTTTATTTTGTATATCTTGTTTTGGGAAAATATATATAAGAATTAGTAAGAAAGCAATTTTTTTGAATTTTTGAAAAAGAATATATAAAAATCTGTGATTAAAACTTTCAAAGTAAAAACTTCCCTGAGTAAGATTAATAAAAAGGTTACTCTTACTAACAACTACTTAGTTTTGAGTAATTCTAAAATCTTTTTATAACAAAATGGGGTATAAGAAAAGATACTTTTAAGTATCTATATAAATACAGTGTGTGTATACGCATAGCTTTTATCTATAAACTGAAATGTTGGTAGTAAGATAACAGTTTGCAGGAGACCTATTTTACATTTAAAAATATTGTAAATATAAGTCCTTAGACATAAAAAGTTGCTAAAACTTGGAAGTAGAGCATCTTGAAGCAATTACCTTTGCTTATTGACATATGAGCTCTTTAAAAGCAGAGCAACATCTTTATTTGTGTATTCTCAGCGCATAAGATGAGATAGTGCCTGGGACTTATTAGTACGTGCTTGGTAAATGTTTGTTGGGTGAATAAAAAAGTTTTTTTAAATTTTGTTTTCTTTTGTGACATAAAAGATCCTTAAAATTCATGATGTGTTAGTAGGAAATGATTTTTAAACCTTTTACCCATAACATTATGTGTATTTGTAGTGTGGGGTAAATGTAAACCGTTATAGAAGCTGTTTTAAGATACAGTATGAGGGAATTCCCTGGCGGTCCAGTGGTTAGGACTTCATGCTCTCAGAGGGCCCAGGTTCAATCCCTGGTCAGGGAACTAAGATCCCACAAGCCGTGCAGTGCAGCCAAGAAAAAAAAAAAGATGCAGTACAAAATTATCTCATATACCATACCAAGAACAGTAATGGTAAAATATAAGCCCTCTGACATCAGAAGTCTGTTAGTTCTAAATAGCATTCCTAAAGGCCACTTTAATTTTCCTTCTTAAAAACAACAAAGAACTTATAAATTGTTTAAGAATATGTGTTCATTCGCAAGTGAATCTCTCAAATATGTTATAATTAATTTTAAAAGTCACATTATTCGGTTAAGTATTGAGCTCCCCACTCACACCCCACCCCATGTATCACAGCTCTGTTAATGGGTTTTGGATATCACTGCATGAATAAAGGAATGCAAAATTGTGATATGGTCTATTTAAATAAAGATTGTCCTAATGTCTGGTTTTGTCTGGAAATTAAGTGAAAAAGTGGTTTAAATAGGAGGAATTATAAAAATCATGAAGAACTTGATGCTAAATAATTTTTCTTTTCAATTTAGATTATCTTCAAAGTTACAGCACCATTTCAGCTTGTCATCTGTTTATTCACATTATTTTCCTGACACTGGAATTCCAGAAGTGACCACCTGTCATTCCCGAAGTGCCATAACTGTGGATTATATTTTCTATTCCGCTGAAAAGGAAGGTGTTGCTGGGCAGCCAGGTAAAGAATGCGTGTAATCTTAAATTCTGCTTGAGAACACAGTAGCTAAAACTTCAGGGCTAAAGTTGAGAAAGCTAGCTAAACATCTAGATGTTTAGATTTAGAAATTAAAAATATTTTTAAATTGGTAATATATTTGGCAGATTGGTTATATATTTGAGTAAATCAGTTTATCACCTGCAAAAGTTGGAGGCAGTGGAACACCTCAAAGCAAATTATTACCCAAGAATTATATCCACAGCTCTACCCTCCAGTCCCAGTCGGCTTCTGAGGTAGAGTACAGATCTTTCATATTGCCCTTTGGTTTCACTCTCCATACATTTATGTTTTTCTTGTGACAGCAACATCATACAGTTTTGTACTTAAATTTTACTGAAGTATGCTGCCTTCATTGTAGGGCCTTGCTTGTACTGCCAACAATTGACAGTTTTGTCATGTTGAGCCTGGAATATTGGTTCTTCCTGGAAAGAGAAGTCTATAATATATGTGTTTTCAAAAAGCAAAGGTGATAACACACTCTTCCTTGTATGATTCAATGAAAACAAGATTTTTTTTTTTTTTTTTGCGGTACACGGGCCTCACTGTTGCGGCGTCTCCCATCGCAGAGTACAGGCTCCGGGCGCGGGCTCAGCGGCCATGGCTCATGGGCCTAGCCGCTCCGCGGCATGTGGGATCTTCCCGGACCGGGGCACAAACCCGTGTCCCCTGCATCGGCAGGCGGACTCTCAACCACTGCGCCACCAGGGAAGCCCAAGATTTTAAATACTAATCAAAGGACTTAACATGGAGAATAAAGTGCCATTTAAAGTAACTGGAAGTCAAAAATATATTCAGAAAACTGAAAATCCTAAATGTGGACAGCTATTTTGTTTTTCCTGATTTTCCCCTTTTTTCTTTTCCTTTTTCTTTTTTCAGTGCTACTTTTCTTTTCCCATCTGTTTGTTTGTTTTCTCCTTCACAAGGATAACCTTACTAGTAACATTCAGGAGGGGGTTTACTCCTCTCTGCTAGATCAACTCTGCAAAATAAGCTTGCTTTGAATTTGTAATAAGGTTCTGGTAGTTGTCATACTGAAGAACACTCACTAGGTGGCGGAAGTGTGCCATGGACCAGCATCGCTACTGTTAACATTAAGAGCACATCCTCTTTTACTCTATTTCCATGGGTACTGAGTGTCTGGGACCAAACTATACTAATTTATTCTGCAGTCACCTCATAAACGTCCTACTCAGATGTGGCTTGGTCTGTCTGATTTTATACAACTACAGAAAGGTTGATGGGTGAATTTCTTAGGTAGTTGTCAATCTCAAATTATTCTTAACATCTTATGTGTTGCATTGATATTTTCTTCTAAAGATTATTTGCAGAAGTTGAAATGGAAAAAAATCTGAAATAGAAAAAAACAAGCATCTGAAACATCTGTTTGTTAGAGAATTATAATTAGGTTATATCGCAATAAAAATTTAACCATATTCTAAAAACTGTTTCATATTAGACTTCCAGAAGGGTGTCAAGCTATATATCGTTGTTTTAAAAGAAAAAAAAGATTTATATGATTTACAGTAACCTGTTGTTTCACTAAATATGTATATGTTTCTTTAATATAGGAGCCGAAGTTGCTTTGGTTGGTGGCTTGAAACTTCTAGCTAGACTGTCACTTCTTACAGAACAAGACTTATGGACTGTTAATGGACTTCCAAACGAAAATAACTCTTCGGATCATCTGCCTTTATTGGCTAAATTCAGACTTGAGCTCTGACTCCTTTGTTTTTTTTTTTTCGGTACGCGGGCCTCTCACTGTTGTGGCATCTCTCGTTGCAGAGCACAGGCTCCAGATGTGCAGGCCAGCGGCCATGGCTCACGGGCCTAGCCGCTCCATGGCATGTGGGCTCTTCCCGGGGCACGAACCCGTGTCCCCTGCATCGGCAGGTGGACTCTCAACCACTGCGCCACCTGGGAAGCCCCTTACTCTTCTTTGATTACATATATACTGTGCTTTCCCATTTATGTTCTTTTTCAAAGAATGTAAAGTTGTTCTTAAGAGTTTGCATGTTACTTATTTTTATGCTATGGAATTTTTGAAGAGGTTATGTTAAATGCTTGAAACAGGTAGCAGAAGAAACAAGTTTACAACAATTTTCTTTTTTTGATAATGAAAAAATATTTTCCTGACAAGTGAGATCTAAACGCTCTTTATTGTAAAAGAGTTGTAAATATTTATTATAAATTCCAGTAAAATTGACAGTGATTTTTAAATATAGTGCAGTTTCTTTAGTCCTCTTAGTAAAGAATTTCATGTTTTTGGCAAGCTTTACAGTGGATCCAAAATATCTTTGAGTTCTTACAAACCACAACTCATTTCCCTTGCAGAGGCCCGATTTCATCATGAGGATCATATGTTTGTTGAGTCCTAAGTAGTTCATCTCAGAAATCATCGGGTTCACAAGTGTCCAGCCAACCATTATAGTTTGTTTTTGAGGGGGCTCAGTAATGCTTTTCAAAATTGTACAGACTGCTTAATCCATCTTCTTACTATCCTGAGCCGTGTAATATGCCTGCATTTTATTGGGGAAATATAGGTCACCATAACTAGTAGGATGAAGTGCTTTACACAAGCCCACTTTCCATCCTGTCAGAGACCATTGCAGGATACCTAGGAGAGGCAGAGATTGGGGTTATGCCTTGTGTTTCCCTAGTAATTTTTTTTTTTTTTTTATATTCGGTTTCAAGAAAAGATCCCTGGATTGGGAAAGATATTTTATTTTACTTAACTAATCCTGTAGAAATTTATTTTATTAGGAAACATATTTGGAACAAAGTGGCAGCTATAAGGTTATTTTTATTTTGCCTTAGAAATAAGAGGAAGCCAGCAAAACTCTAGAGAGATATCAACTTGGAGACCTAATGCTCATAAGTAGTAACTTTAACTGTTTTGTTTTGTTGTGGTTTAACTGTTGTGGTTTTGTTTCTAAAATGTTTTATTTTATGCAGCAGTGTGAGATGATGCTGATTTTTTTTATAAAGTGGTGAAGATCAGGCCTAAAATATCCTGTAGTTGGCTCTGTATAAGTGTTTGAATCATAAATTTTTAAACATAATTGAAAATTTCCTTTTTTAGACATTGGGATCAAAGAATTATGTACATTTTTACTAAGTAGTAATTTTATATTGAATTATACTGAATTATACAATGGGTTTTACAGTGGGTTTTTTTTACAGTGGGTTTTCTTAATAGAATACTTCATCTTAAATTAGAAAGCAGCAGCTACTTTATAGTCTTGGACTTTAAAAGTTTTTCTACTAAAGTATTTACTACAATGTTTAAAAAATAAACCAGATAAATACCCCCAAAAGGCATGTGGGTTACAAGGATTTGCCTAGTAAAAATTATAGCGATAAGCAAGTACTTTTAACTGTTTAATGTCTTTCTCTCACAGTATTAACTATAGTTCTAGGATTTTTCATTTCGTAGTAAGTTTTCAGAAAATTGTATGTTCTAATTAGCAGATATTGTCATCATCAAATAATAACAGCACATAGTATATTTATCCCCTTTTAGTATTGGGGAAAGAAAAATGAAGATTCATTGATTACTACTTTGTGTTGTGTGAATTTATTAACTAACTTTATATATAGGTATTGTTGATAAACATCCCTGAAAACCTCTATGAAAACTTAATTTTTTGTATCCTGATTAATATATTGTGATTTTAGGCCCTTTTCATGTGCTTCACTTCAATAGAGTTAATCCATAAAATTGCTTTCTACTTTAGCTTATAGAATGAAGTATTATTTTGTGTACTGGAGGCCAAAGGGTCCATGTAACATCATAGCTTTTTAAAGCTCCACTAGGGACTTCTCTGGTGGTGCAGTGGTTAAGAATCCACCTGCCAATGCAGGCGACATGGGTTCAGTCCCTGGTCCGGGAAGAACACACATGCCACGGAGCACCTAAGCCTGTGTTCCACAACTACTGAGCGTGCAAGCCACAACTACTGAAGCCTGTGCGCCTAGAGCCCGTGCTCTGCAACGAGAAGCCACTGCAGTGAGAAGCCTGCGCACTGCAACGAAGAGTAGCCCCCACTTGCTGCAACTAGAGAAAGCCTGTGCACAGCAATGAAGACCCAGTGCAGCCAAAAATAAATTTATATAAAAAAAAAAGCTCCACTAAAATTAACGTCCATTTTCTTTACTTTTTTCGGTCCAAAGAGTTAATAACTCTGTTGGATCCTTGTATTTATCTGCCAAAATTAAATTAAATTTGGTTAATTGCTGAAACCAAATCTCCCAGTCTCAAGCGCTATGCTATCCAAGTGTGTGGGGGTGCGGGGGGTTTTTTTTTTTTTCTTTGGCTGCACCCTGCGACTTGTGGGATCTTAGTTCCCTGACCAGGGATTGAACCTGGGCCATGGCAGTGAAAGCAGAGTCCTAACCCCTGGACCTCCAGGGAATTCCCTATGCTATTTAAGTTTTAAATGGAAAGGGATATATTATGGAGTAATGAAATGCTTTACTGTATGTAGCCTTTGCTATCTGTATGCGTGTTTGAAATCATCTTTTTTGGAATTTAGCAGCGGTCTGCTTTTAACCCTTTGCTTTCATAAAAAAACTAAGATCCAGAGAATTCAAGGGGTTGGAGAAACATTCACGTCAAGTCATTTGCACTTTTTCCCTGTAAGTTACCTAATATATTATTGTACTAGTACATCTGTGCCTGAAGATTTTGTGGTAGATGTACTAAGCTGTGTAACTGACTTGTTGCCTCTTCTAAATTGTTTCATTACCCTTTTCAGCCTTTATTACTTAGGGTGATACCAAAATATAAGTGAATTAAGATACACCAAAATAGAGTGATGTTTAACACAGAGTCTGAAAATTGTGGATGACAACAAGGGTGAGAGAGTGATAAATTAGTTTACCAACAAGGGTGACAGAGTGATAAATTAGTTTACTAGGACAAGTATGTAATAAGAGGAATAAGAAAAAAATCACACCATTTATATTTTTAGAAGGAAAACAATCCTTGAGTTTCCAGGATGGTTTTATTAAAGTCCCATGCTGTGTATAAACATACAGGTGATGAGAAAAACATTAACTTGAAACATGCACTTATCTGGCATTCTCTAAAATACCATTATACAAGTTTTCATTTACTTAGAAAAATACCCACTAAAACAATCACAGTTTTTCTTAAAAGATTTTAAAAAATGTGTTGGCCAGAACAAAGTCCAGAGAATAAACAAGATTCTGAATTGCATGTCAAAAAAACTGTACAAGGTTGTACATAAAACTATAGCTTACAAAAGCCTCGGGTATAGTAAGAATACTGAATTAAGATTTCCAAAGTTCTATTTACCAATATCTATTAATAAAATCCTTATGAAATAATTGACTTAGAAAAAGTGAAATGCTCATGATTTCAGAGTGTATAGAAAACACTAAATACCACTTTCTGAAATAAAGTGTACTCAAAACAGCACAACATGTAGTCTAGAATCAAAATTTCTGTCATTCATTTAAACTTTGCATGTATTGCCATAATGGCTTAAGCATAAAATTTCTCTTGCATTAATAACTTTAAAAACTAGATTTCAGATCACTTCATAGTTTTGTTTTTTATCTTTTGAATTATAGCCAGTTTTAAAATCAGTTCTAGGGGGTAAATCATGTCTTTTTTTTTTTTTGCCTTATCAATTAAATTACTTCACTATCATATCTTTTAGAAATTAACATACTCCATAGGCAATAAAAATAGAATAACAACCAAGAACATTTTAAATTAATTTTCATGTTTCTGTGACTAACTCTTGCTTTGGGGAAATGAATCTTAAAATCAAGAAATGAGTGTGGAATAAATCAGGTTACTAATTGAATCATCAAGCCAGTTGGCAGTTTTAAGGCTTATACATCAGCATATTAGAAACAGGCTGTATTCCTATTCCTTTCCCCTTTTCTGTGGGAAACAAGAGGCTATGCAACTCTTGACATTCCATATTTTAGATTGGACAGTACTTAATACTTGGAAAATCCTATTCCAAGCTCTTAGAATGATTGCAATGTTATAAGTAGTCTACTTATTGGATATAGTATTTTCAGATTGATAAACAGATGATGGTATTTCATCTAGAGAGAGAGCTAGGTCAGTATTGTTCTAGAATGAGAATGAAATGATTCACTGGCGACTGCAAACATCTAAATACAAGTGGCCATGAGGCTGCAAATGGGTTCATCTTGTGAAGATTAAGGATAACTCATTTTAAATTCTGCTAACTGATAGTACTATGCTTGAGGAAAGTGGTTAAGTTCCGAATTTTTAACTTATGCTGTATTTTAATCTAACTGAGATGTACACTTCAGTCAAAGAAAACCAGAGGGGGAAGTACTGAGACTGAAATAACACTTTTGTTGACTAGCAGACTTCACTTAAATATGCCTTTTGGTCTCATGAGTTGGCATGGTTGCTAAGATCAAACATATGAAACGGAAGCTGTACTCTTGATAACATACAGACTTGGTATGCTGTTAGAGTTATTCTGTGTGGTCTGCAGCCAGAAGTTACACTGTAACTACCATATGCAGGCCGGATATTCATACTGTGCTCCGTGGACTAAATCACACTATAAGGTGTAACACTGCACCTGAAGACTTTTCCATTAAAACTAAGGTTCTGCTTCTCTAATTCATTGTATTTTCCAATACCAGTTCCTAAGCATCCTGAAGTGGTACCTAAAAGCAATGTACTGGAAAATAATCACATCGTGTTGTATTTGGTCTTAATATAAGACATCAGAACACATCTCTAACAGCAGTGAGTCCTTCAGAATCGAGGCCTGACTTAGAGTTTCGAAATCAGGTGAAATGGGATCAGCAAGGTTAGCTGGTTCTCAAGACCTACTGATTCACTCCTGGCCTGTGCCTTTGAGTGTGTTACTGTCAGAGGTAATTGCAATACTGCTAAATGTGTGTAACAGTTCATGACCCTGTGTGCTTTTTGCTGGACTCTGCAAAGTTTAAATGTTAGTGACAGAACATAGACTAGCTTCTGAACGTGCTTTTCTTTTGTTTTGAAAGAACAAAAACTGCTGTCAGTGAATGCTTTAAGAAAGGTTTAAGAAAGAAGTAACTCCAAGGTCCTGAAAATGGTTTCCCGTATTGCCAGAAGAATTTCAGTGCTTTTCTAGTAAAACACTTGCATATATAATACCTTAAATTTCATCGCATGTGTGCACCAGGAAAAAAATTCCAGACCTTGTGGAGATCCCCATGGAAAATATTGGGGAAACAATACAAATAGAATATAAAAAAACAAAACACCATTAAATTTGCATATCTGATGTCAAGATGCTGAGGTAATATTGACTGCTTACAAAAAGACCCCACCAATCTTTGCCGCTGTTATTGCTGAAAAAGACATTAATACTGATTGAGTTTACCTTACTATATCAAAAGTGGGAGGGAGGGTTTCATGAACATTTACTACTGCTGTTTAAAACAAGTAAAAGAATGTAGGTAAATGGGAAAATATAAAACTACAGTTATGGTCTTATCCTTTCTATCTGGAGTGAGGGAGACAGTCTGACCGCAGTGGGATTTATTACTTAGCCTTTTCATGGTTGTCCCTTCGTGAATTTTTTTAAAGTTCATTGTTACCACCCACTCAAAGTCTATTCCAAGTGAACCCTTACAAATAAAATTCACAAGTTCTTAATAAATAGTTGCAGTTCCTCCTGAAGATGCTGGGTAAAGTGCAGACAGAAGCACCATAGAAGCCCTGTTGCTGGCTGTATTGCTGGCCTAAATTCGGATTTGATAGCCCACTTCATTCAGAGTGCTGAGATCAGCCACCTTCTTTTCAGGCAATGCAGGCCTAAGGGTAAAAGAAAGATGGTAGGCGAGAGGGGAAGGGACAGAAAGATCATTCAGTATTGTCAGGGACCTCTACCCTTTTGGTATTTGCCCCCCCCTACACACACACACACACACCAGCCTTAGCTCCCAACTCCACCTCTTGTTTCTCAAATCCACCTTTATAGGTTTTAAGGAACCTTTTAATAGGCTTTCATTGTAGAGTTCAAAAAAAATTTACAGGTTGCTGAATGAGCTTCTTCAACTTTAAGCCTGAACTTGGTCACACTAACTTCTGAAACCTAGTTTCTGTAAACCTTGCAAGGGTCTAAAAATGTTTGACTACAGTAGAACTGAACATCTGAACCAGATTCTCCTAGAAACCTTGGCCTCCTTGTGTCGCTGCCCTGGGGAAGCCCAGCACCTACAAGATGTCTCAGGTGACTCAGGTTCTTGTGAAGATTCTCAGTCACTATTCATTCCAGGCTTGAGGGTATAAAATCAGGATGAATCTTTTAGAATTCATCTGTAAAAGCAGGTCAGTGTGGAAAATCATTCAGTGGCAAATCACCTCTCTTCCCTAAATACATTTTCTCAAGCACTTTCCAATATGACAGTACACCCAAGCATTTATAGGAAGTCGTAAGAAAGTACTTCAAGGTGGGGAAAGAAATCATTCAGTAGCACATCATCTGTCTTCATTGAAGATACTTCCTAGGTGACTTCCCAATATAAAATCATACCTAAGTGTTCTCATGATTTATCTCACAATTTTTTCCATTTCTAAAATGAGCCTCGGGGCTTCCCTGGTGGCGCAGTGGTTGAGAATCTGCCTGCCAATGCAGGGGACACAGGTTCGTGCCCCGGTCTGGGAAGATCCCACATGCCATGGAGCAACTAGGCCCGTGTGCCACAACTACTGAGCCTATGCGTCTGGAGCCTGTGCTCTGCAACAAGAGAGACCGCGACAGTGAGAGGTCCGCGCACCACAATGAGGAGTGGCCCCCGCTCGCCACAACTAGAGAAAGCCCTCGCACAGAAACGGAGACCCAACACAGCAAAAATAAATTAATTAAATTTTTTAAAAGGCAAAATTCCTTAAAAAAAAAAGAAAAAGAGCCTCCTCCTCACCTTCTTTGGTAAGACATAACCCAGATTGTAAACCAGTATGTCTGGGTTCTAATTGAAAAGTTTCACGTTTTTACAAGAAGATCAAAGACATTTTTAGGTTACACTTGAACCTTGTCTTAAGTGTTAAAAGAAGAAAGAGACCAAAATATAATTGTTTAAAAGTTTCTTGGTTTATACCTTTGAAAGATTTCCTAGCAGTAAATTTGTTTTTCCCTTGGCATGAATGTGGTCCAAGTCATTCAGCGTTGCTAGAACGAGAAATCAACAGCTAGCTTCTACTTAGGGTGCTGCTCGATAAAGGACACCAGGCTTAATTTCGGCAACAAATTCTACCACCCCTCACGTTCTCATTCTCTCTCTCCTTGGCCCTCCCTCTCCCTTCTTCCTCCCTCTCTCCCTCCCTTTCTTGTTTTCAGAGATGTCCCATTTCTGAACAGTCATTAGCAGTCTATGATCATCCCCTCTGAAACTAGATTATCCAAAGTGGTACAAAAACCTTCCCTGACCTGCTACTTGGCACTACGAAAATAACTTGTAACCTTTCTTGTCTCCGTTGCACGGGGCTTACTTCTCAGCTGGACCACGTGCCCTGCTTGATTGGTCAGGAATCATGCCTCTCATTCCTTTGTGTATCTTCTCCTGGTGCCCAGGATACACAGATGATGCTGATAAATATGGTCGGCTGTGGGTAGAAATCCCAATACTTCCTTGCCTACACCCTTCATTGTATCAAAGCGCCTAAGGCTTCTGACCTTCAGGGCAATGGTGTCCTCCAGCGCATACATGCCCTAGAGATTAGCCATTCCCTATAAACAGAGCCACTGCCTCAGGCCTGGTAGAGTGGCTCCGGGGGACAACTGCAAGAGCCATTCTTGAGTTGACGGCTAAAGGGAGCACGCTTTTGCTTGAGGATTCAAACTTAAACTTGTATTTCTGCCCTAGTCTTGGCCAACTAATGTGGGGAGAACTAGGGATTTTGCAGACAAGCCAGGTTCACAGTCCATATGTATCAATATCTTGTTCATTTTGTCATAAAGCCTGAAAGAAGTCTGTTTTGTCTCCTTGCCTGGCGTGGTGCTGTCTTCACAAATAGCTAATATGAACTTTCTCCCTCAAGTGGACTCCCCTTAAGTTAGCATCAGCCTAAGGCAAATGTGGTTAGAAAGGTAAATTACTCCCCCCCTCCGCAGTGTGCCCCACTTTTAGAAAATTCAGTAGTCAAAAATCCACTGGCCGGGCTTCCATGGTGGCGCAGTGGTTAAGAATCCGCCTGCGAATGCGGGGGACACGGGTTCGAGCCCTGGTCCGGGAAGATCCCATATGCCGTGGAGCAGCTAAGCCCATGCGCCAGAACTGCCGAGCCTGTGCTCTAGAGACCGCGAGCCACAACTACTGAACCCACGTGCTGCAACTACTGAAGCCCGCGCGCCTAGAGCCCATGCTCCGCAACAAGAGAAGCCAGTGCAGTGAGAAGCCCACGCACTGCAACGAAGAGTAGCCCCCACTCGCCGCAACTAGAGAAAAGCCCACACACGCAGTAACGAAGACCCAATGCAGCCAAAAATAAATAAAATAAATTTATTTTAAAAAAAAATCCACTGGCCAAAGGATAAGCTTGAAGTACCCATGTGCATTCCTTGCTTTAGAAAAGGATTCAATAGGGATCATTCCCTATAGCAACTGAAATAATTTTCTACCATGGCAGCTCTTTAGATCTCCCGTTGCCTCTGAAAGTTTAGCAATCCCTTGTGCTTAACAAGAGAATCCCTTGCTCCACAGTCCTCGCAGCACCTACCAATTAGCTCACCCCAGTTTCCGAACCTTTCTTGCACATGCTTTCTTCCTGGCCTGGCATCTTCCTCAACACCAAGTCACACCTCTCCTCCTCCTGAGACTCGAAAGGTGCTGCCCTTCCTATATGAGAATAACGCTAGTAAGACCCTAGCTTCATATCATTTCTCAGGGGTTGGGATAACTCTGCACTGACCTATTTTCTCTCCCTCGGTCCTCTCACCAACAGCACCTGCTGGAAAGTCAGTGGCAGGACAGGCGACAGGGCAGGTCAAGGAGAGAACAAACCCTACCCACTCAGCCCTGTAACGAGGGCTTCCCTGGGGTCACTGCAGCGACAGGCCACAGGCACAAACCACACGCTTGCCACCTCCTCAGAAGCCACTTTTTGGCCACTCTCCTGGCTTCCTCCTTTTGGATCCCCTCAGCCCTGATGAACAGAATTTTCATATTTTTCGAACTTTCTGTGCCCTGAAAATTTCTCCCTTTACCTTTCCCATGTTCTGCTCTCAGCACCCTCGAAAACAGATGCACTTTAATGAGGGGCTCTTATGTGGGAATTCCCTGGCATCCCAGGGGTTAGGACTCAGCGCTCTCACTGCCAGGGGCCCGGGTTTGATCCCTGGTCAGGGAACTAAGATCCCATGAGCCGTGTGTGCAGTGTGACCAAAAATAAATAAATAAATAATTGGGGGCTCTTTGGCCTCCTTTTTCTAAACCTTTCCTTATCACTTCCACCAGTTCCCCACACCTTCCAGGTGCTGAGAAATCACCGTTATAAATAGCTTTTATTTATTAGGCACTTACTCTGGGCCAGGCATTGTTCTAAGCAGTTTACATGGGTGAATTCATTCTCACCATAACGTTATGGCGCTGACAGTGTTACTACCCATTTTACAGAGGAAGAAAGGGAGGCACTGAAAGTTAGGAAGCTTGCTCAAAGCAAAGTCGTGTGCTTATTAGCAAGTGGTGGAAACCAGAGTTCTTCCCCAGAATCTAGAGCCCATGCGCTTGACCAAGATGCAATGACCCCCATCCCCACGCAAAGTATCCTCCCAAGCATCTGAAGATGACATCAGGCCACTCCTGCCTCTGCACCTTGGCTTTTGGAATGCCTCCTGCTTGTCTTCTTGTCATCCTTTCAAGAACCAACCCAGATGCCACTTCTCCCCTGCAGTATTTTCTAACTTCCTCTCCCCACAGCACACTGCTCCTTGCTCTGTACGCACTGGTGTTTCCTTTTGTACATCTGCTAAAGAATCTCGAAGGCTCATAATCCTTGTGCCTGCCTCAGAGACTGCAAACAACTTCAGAGCAGGGATCAAGTGAATTCATCTGTGAATCCCCACTGTTGCACCTGTACCTCTGGATACATTTTTTGTCTAGTTCTGACTAACGTGTAAACGGCTGATAGGACTTCATTCTGTTACGTTTGTCATGGGATATTTTTATTTTAACAAAGTCCTAAGCCAGGAATTCAAGCCACCATGACACCATTCGAAGAATTAACAAGTAGGAAGAATTTTTTTTTTTTCTGCGTAAGAGAGGCTTTACCTTATCTCCGAAAGCTATTTGGGGAACCTGCCTACTTGTACAGCTGAATGTGGTTCTGCGACGACAGACAGCTTGGGGGCTTCCAATGGAAAGGGACTAAGCTGTCTCCTTCCTCTGTATCTCCACCCCTCCCACCTCCCCGCAAGAGCCCAGAACCCAGAAGAGGGAAAAAAAAAAAAGGTTAACACTGGCAGAAAATGAGTTAAACTGAGATTCCTAGCGACCCATCCGTAAGGTGAAACCCTTTTCTTTCTCAGCAACACTGGTTACAATTTCCTGGCCTGGCGAAGGGCAGAAGTGGGTTATCACAGCATGCCACCTGCCCGTGGACCTAGCCAGAAATACTGTTCAGTCCTTGCCAGCTCATGTCAGGGCCAGAGCTGGGGGAGCTATTGAGTGTGGAGAGGCCTCTTCCAAGTACTCCCCTGGCTATAATTAGAATATTGCAAGGGGGGTTATTTTTAAGAAACACAAGCACCAGGATAATGATTCAGCCGGGTCTGCGCTTGCCCAGAACCTCGCATCAGATCCAGGGTTATTATTTTAGAACAATATATTTCTCCAAACCCCTCCCCAGTCCAAACAAGGAAAAGAAATCAAAGGATTCTCCTCTGGAAAGCTCTCGGGCACCTTCTACTTTAGGGGAAGCAGGGTAGGGACTTCAGGTTTCCTTTGATGCACTTTGTGGATGGAAAAGGGGGCGCTCCTCTCCGAGCACAAATGGAAAATCCCAGCCCCAACTGTATCCAGGGTGAACCAGGGTGACGGCTCGATGGCCTGGTCCCAGGTCCACCCTCAGCCCCACCCTCAGGCCTGCATCCCAGGAGTCAGCCGCAGCGGAGTTGTGCAGGTGGGCTGGGGAGGACAGGGCAACTGTTCCACGGAGAAGGTATTCTGTGAGACGTGCCACTGCTATTCACCACACACAACCTAGCGTTCGCTAACTACACCTCGACAGTTCGGGCAGAGTGAACTGTCTCCAGGTGGCACATCGTGTCTTCCTCAGGGCCGAGGAAGAGCTCGGCTAGATTGGATGTTGGTGTTGAAGCCGCCAAGAAGCATCAGAACCAGAAAGTGATGGCAGCACGTTGGGGACAGAAGCGGGGACAACATCATATCCTGGGGCTGAATGAGTTGGCGTGCATCTGTGTGACACTGGCTTTCGGGAAAGAGGCAGTAAGTGGAGGAGAAGCCTACAGCGTTTTCCCTAAAACGACCCAGTCCCCTTTCTGTCCCTCCGACTAAGGGCTGTGTCTGGGGCATCTCCTCTCCTCACATCCCAACTCCCCAGCCCCCAAGCTGTCACTGGGTAGGATGGGTCAGAGGGCCTGAGTGGCAGCCGGACAGCAGGGCTCCTGAAACTTGCTTGCTACTTACTCATTCACGAGAATTTATTAAGCAGCACCTTGTGCCAAGCACCTTGCAAGTCTTGGGGTTACCAAGACAGATGGCAGCTCAGTGGAGCCACCATCCACTCCCCTTTTTTCCAATGGAAATTTACCTCTTGCTTCTCCCCTACGAGTGTGAGATACTGATTCAGGGACAGGGCCCAGCTCTGTCCAGTTCAGGGCCGCCTGATGGGGACGCACAGACCACCAGTCGGGCTGCTCATGCTTCTTGCTCCTGTTTCCCCTGAGGTCACAGCCCCTCAGGGTGGGGGTGCACGTGCCCGTGTTCACACGCACCGTCCTCACACACCACACGCTCGCAAGGACCAGCTGAGCTGTGATCCTTGTGGTCTCTGGATTCCAGAAAGGGATACACGGTAAAGGAGCAACGTTAATCTCTCGGTCCTCAGCCTTAAGGGTGTGGAACGGACTAAATCAGGGATGGTGTTGGCCCCGCCTTCACAAGCTCAGGGAGACCCCAGGCCCTCCTCTCTGGTCTAGTCTGGCAGCAGTCAGGTCAGGCCAGGGCCCGATTTAGGACTCATGGCCCATGCGGGTACGCCTCAGGGACGAACACTGGGTGGTTCCCGCCCACCTGTCACCTTCATTCAAAGCCAGTCCTGCTCCTTGCTCACATTCCTTACTTCCCAGGACCGCAGGCACCACTGCTGGCAGCTGACAGGGCAGACAGCTGAGGCTGCTATGTGAACAGACAGGCTTGAGGCGAGAGAGATGTGGCTCTGAAAAGATCCTCCAGCCCTTTGCCCCTTCTTCCAAGCCCTCCCCAGCCAGGAGCTCTGGCCAGAGACCAAGCGCCATGGGCCACTGAGATTCCAGGGCACAGCTTCCAGGCTCTGATCTCACCTCCCCTTTCCATGGCAGAGAACCCCTGTAGGAACCCCAACCGGGCATGACTGTTTCCATCGTCAGCTCTGGAGGCTCTTGACTCACTCTGCCAGAGACAGTCTTTCCTGATAAGGCCCATCACTCCATCTTGGTTTCCTCAAGCATCCCCGGGGACCCTGGACCACATGAAATCCCCTGGGGAACGAAGCAGGGCGGGCCTCTGAGTTGGAGACTACCTCCTCCGGGCTCCTGGAAAGAAACCCCACATCATCGTGGAGGCTTTACTTCTCCCTCCATAACCTTCCTAGTTTTCTCTCCCTCTTTGTGCCCCTGCTACGTTCCATGTGAAGGCAATTTTCCCCTTTCCCCCCTTGGGGAGATTTTCTCATTTGGGGTCTATAGAGAATGACTTCTTGGGCCCCACTCAAAATATCTTCGATGTGATTAGATCATGGAATCAAACTGCTTCTCCTATGACTGCATTATGACTTCATTTAGAAATGACTTGAGGGCCTCACTCACCCAGTTGCCTGGAGGCATCTTCATGAGCCTGGTGATAGAACAGAGAAGGAATTCCCTCATCCAGCTGTGGCCCAGCAGTGGAAGGAGAACTCTCACGGGGCTGAGTAACCTCTGCGACCCTGAGGGTCTCCAGCAGGGTGAGTAAAGCCCACTGGAGGCACGAAGTGCCCTCGAGACAGATGACAAAGAAGGGAAATCAAAGAGAAGGAAAAAAAACAATTGTGAACAGCAAAGAAGAGAGCAGAGACAGAGGGGAAGAAAGGAGGCAGAGCGGGGGAGAAGAGAAAGATGGTCTTGTGGGTCCTGAGGGACTCTTGCCCCAGTTCAGAAGAACGCTCCTCGGGGTCACTCCGGTTGGTAGGAGCTGCCTTCATGCGAACACAGGCAGCCCAGCCAGAAAACCACTGTCCGCTCACCCCCACTCCCCCGGGTTCAGGCTACAGTCAGCAGGCCAAGAGCTGTGGACTGTCAGAGACGGAAAGGACCCCAGGGAGCATCTGGGGTTCTCAGTGGAAGCATTTTAGGTGGAATGGTTCTTTACGGGGGAGGATGGTCCATAGCTTTGCGGGGCATTTACCATCTTGGCTCCCAGGCCCTAATGGGAGCATTATCACTGTTGATAGGCAAAACCCTCCCCTCCCACTGCACTTCTAACCCTTTTCCCCCAGGGGGCGCCCTGGCTCCTGTTGAGAACCTCTGTGAACACCCCTCAGTGAAGAGCTAAGCGGGGACTGAGGCCCGGAGTTGTAGAGGAGTTGATTCAAGTTCGCAAAAGGCCTTTTACACCTAGATCTAACCTCCATCTCCCTGACTCTGTAAGAACTTCAGGAAACAACCTGGCTGTTCGTGTGGATGCTTCTCTAAACACTCCTAGAGGAGCAGCGAGTACGAGAAAGGACTCGTGGGTGGAGGGGTGGAGGGGTCCCTGTTTCTCTCTTGAAACGGTGTCTCAGCTGACACTAAGGTAGTCACTGCTACTTGCCCTCCTCCCGCTCAGCTGACTCTCTGTCAACCCAGTGACATTGATCCTCCTTCCTAGAAGGATTATTCAGACATGTGCAAAAAGGGAGAGGAATGCAGGGCTGGAAGTAGTTCCAGCTGCAGGGAGGTGGTGGCTGAGGATATAAAGTCACTAAAATTATCCACGCACAGACAGGGGCTGGGGCCCCACAGCTGATGGGCCTCTCGCCTGTTATGGTAATTTTCCACCCTTTGGGCCACTCCCCGGCCTCACTGTGGCACCGAACACATTTAGAAATGACTTGATGGCCGTAGGTGATGCTGAAATAATAACACAGTGAGAATCACCAAACCCTTGCTAATCCTGACCATGCTACAGTAGGATGCCCAGAGTTGGAGTTATGGGGTCATAATCAAATTTATCACTTTCTCATTTCCTAGCCAAAAGCAAGATTACCTGGAGAAAAGCCTGCTTGGTGAAGGCCATGGGTAGAAGCTGAGAAGCTGCTTTTCTCCAGACACACCTCTAGGAACCAGGCTGTCCTGGATTCTAGTCTGTTGCAATGGCGGAGGCTGGGAGCCGGAGAGGGATGGAGGGGCCCGGTGCTCAGTTCTTCCCGTGGTCCCCACCTCTCACAGTCTTCATTTTACTCTCATCTCCTGCATCTCTCTTCCCTCTCTTCTGACACATGGTGGCCCCTGTCATCCCTCACCCAGCCCTGCAACCCACAAGTCAGGGTTTAGGAGGAACCGGGGAGAGACTCTTCCCTCGTAACTCCTCCATCCACTGTGAAACTTCAGCCAAGATATTTGCCCTCTAGATTCCTCTCCTGACCTCCAAACACTAGGAGAAAAGAAGCGGCAGGGGCTTCCACCACCAAGAATAACCGTGGTCTTACTGGATTTGCTCACATCAAATTGTCCATAGGAACCCACAAGCCACCTGGGTTCCCTTGATGGGCAAACAACCAAGGCCACCTGGCCCTAACTGGGAAAAAAAAAATCCCCATATTCTGACCTTGGGAGGAGTTTATGAAGGAAGACTCCTGGGAACCAGTGCTCTGCCCAGAAGAAGGGGCTGCGGAGAAGGGTCACGAGTCCAAGGGATTCAGAGGCTGCCTGTAGCCACTCTTCACCTTTTTGGGAAAGTTTACATTTTCACTGAACCATGAGCCGCCACCTGTGTCCTCCTGGGCCCTGCTCGGCTACAGCTGGGACCGATTCAGGGCATGAAGGAGGCTGGTGGAATTGAATCTCAAGTCCCGCACGTCTTTCTTCCTGACCCCTTCCCAGGCCCACTCCCACGCCTCAGGAGGGTGGGCCCTGACACTAGAGGGTGGCTTTGCACTCACACCCTAGGCAGTCTAACAGCCGTCCTCTGCAGGCACCGGTGTGCTTGCGTGCCTTGGCTGCACGACAAAGTAGCTGCAGGTCAGAGCAGGGGCATGGCCTGGGGGGTGACTGAGAACAAGATTTCTCTATCTGGCCCACAGGAGAAAGACCAGTTGGGTTCCTCCCAGAGTGACTTCAGTGGGGCCCAACCATGGGTCCAGGCCCTGGTCACACCCTCTAACCTCACCCCAGCAACCTCATTATCCAGAGGCCCAGGCAGGACCAAGCAGGGCTGAGTCCCTGAACCACACTCAATGGCCTCATCCGCCCCTCTCAGCAGACGTAAGACCTTCATCTTGACGTTCTGGGTTTTTTTTTTTTAAGTCAAGCTCCAAATCAGTTCTCCCACATTGATTGATCACACGGTGGCTCTCCAGGTGTGGTCCCTGGACCGGAGCATCAGTATCACCAGGGAACTTGTGAGAAGGGCACCTTCTCAGGCCCCACCCAGATCTGCTGAATCAGGAAGGCTGGGGGCAGGGCCTGGAAACCTGTTTGAACAAGCCCTCCGGGTGGTTCTAGGTTTGCTCAAGCTTGAGAACCGGGTTATAGGATCCTTCTGTCTCTCCTCAGATGGGCCCCGTGTGCAGCCCTTTCTTCACCCTGTACTGATAACCCACCTCCTCACTCCCACCAGATGGGCCTCCTGCCCCAGCAGGATCAAAGCCGTCCGTAAAGTCGTCAACTTCTACTTCCTCATCCCCCGTTTAAACCCTCCCTCTTCCCCACTGTTTTCTGCGGGCACAGGCGTACGCCTCCACACTCCTGACCCTTTCTCTCGCCCTCTGTTTCTTCCACATCTACTACGCTGGGTCTTCTTCCTCTGGCCCACTCAGGACCTTGACATCACTTCTTTTTTCTCTTTTCTCTCCCTTCTTTCCTTGCAAATGTATCCAGCTGTTGTTTCAGCTGTCACTTCTGAGGGGATGGCTCTAAAAGCATGATCTCTCTTTCCCAACATCCTCCAACTCCAGATCTGCATTTTCAGCAACTTCTACAGCAAACACCCCGCTCCCTCGGTGCCTAAGAAGTACCTCAAAGTCCACAGTCCAAACTCAAATTCACCTTCTTACCCCACTCAAACCACCACCAATACCACCACCACCACCAGCAGCTTGTCATCCTGACTTTTGTCTCTACAATCAGTTTCTAAGATCTTATTGGCTTTACCATCCCTGGGCGATCATAGTAACTTTTTCTGGTTAAAAACTGAGTATATTTTGGACCGCAAAGTTCCCGTGGATCCAAGTAAAATGACTTGTCCAGGAATCGCCTTAAAAACCAACGGCTGCCATTCTGTGCATAAATCCGTCAGGTAGAATGCCTAGGGTTTCATGTACCCTGAACGCCAGGGTCTCAAGGGGAGAGAAAGACTTTATGCACTGCTCAACGTTTGCTGAAGAGTGGGAGCCCCTCAGGAAAGGACTCAGGCCTCCACGGGCAGAAAGGATAATCTATCAGATTAAAGGGCCCCCTTCCCTGCTTCAGGAGCCACCAGATTCCCATTTCTGGGTCACTCACTCTATGCCAAATGACCCTCTCGGAAGGGCTTACATGTCCATAGTCCTGTGAGACAACTGCTACTTTGTTCAGGGACAGCAATGAATGGATGTTAGAATCAGAGAGGAGGAGACACAGGGTTAGGGTCAGGGTCAAGGGTACTCGTCGGTATCAGGGTCAGAGGCCATGTATGAAAGGCTTGAAGCCATCTTGCTCCCTGAAAGGACACACCTATGTTGAAACCACCCTGACTGACCTTCAGCTACAGGAGGAGCACCTGACCCTCCTGCTTTGTCCTTCCTCCCCTTTCAAACCCTGGGTTGCAGTCATTTTGCCCAAGGCCTCCCTGGCTGTCGATGCTGAAGCCTGGGATTGGCAGTGGGAGGTGGAGGGGAGACGAACAGGAAACCTTCCTCAGAACTGACAATACGTGGTCCTGTCCTAGTCTTCCAAAAACAGAACCGATGCTCCCTCCCCCGCCAACTTCCCAGAGTCAAGAGACCTGGGTTCTAGCCCCAGTGCCATCACTGGCCAGCTACACGACACAACAAAAGATGACAAACCTTTTTTGTGCTCTGGTTTCTTCATCTAAAAAGGAAAACCATGAAACTCTCCCTTTTCCCTCTACAGAACTGATGTGACAGTAATATGCTTGCGTACAGCAGTTCACCATTAACAAATCGCTCTCATTACGTCTTCTAACTTGATCCTTACAGTACCTTGTGATATAGGCAAGAAAAGCATTTTTATCCTCTTTGACGGATGAGGAAACTCAGGCTCCCGAAGGATTTGCCCAGGCTGCAAGGTTAATAGGCAGCAGAGCCGGGGCCCAAGCTTGACCTCTGTGCCCTGTACCACTCGGTCCCCTGCACGGTGAGAACCCATGTGACAGACACAGCGTGCTGCTGCTATTAATCAAGGTAGTCGTTTTTCCCAGTGTAATTATGACCCACATATTTGCCAGTGGACTATCGCTGGTTACTTTGGGTAGCCTCAGCATCTCCAATCCATCACTTAAGTGGGTCATTTTGAACTAAGATGCAGGTGTGAAATCACTAGCTTCAGGGCTAAAACAGGGGAGGATACAGTCAACCAGGGAAGAGGATGAGCCTAGTGGTATTTCTGATGCCACCATCCATGAAGGGCGATCACGCTTTCTGCTGGGCACAGAAGGCTAAGGTTTTAGGCAAGTTCATCACTTCTAACAATCTCATTTTTGGGGTGAGAGAACTTGAGCCCAGAAAGGCTGCATGACATGCCTAAGGCCCCATAGCTCCTTAAGCAGCTGAGCTGGCTCCAGACATGGGTTTCCTAACTCTAAGGCCACTGCTCCTTCCATGCTGCCGGGATTTCGCACTGTTTCTCCATCTCACACCAGCTGGGGCTTATCCCTCCAACTGTGTCTCCATCTGACAGCCAGGAGGGTAAGAGCACTGTGGGTGATGTGCATGGTGGATCCTTTTCCATAAGAGATGTCCACCGAACGAGGGGCAGATCTCTTGGAGATCACCATTTGTTTCAAATGCCGAGCCCAGGACACAACTTCATCCCCAAGGGCCAGGACAACCTCCCAAACGTGTGTGTTGGGCCTTAATTTGGGGAAGAGGAAATACTACTCACGACTTGTCTCGCCTGCCGAGCCGTCTTGGGGGGCTCGCCTGCCTCCGTCGGGGGGACAGTGATTTTCCCCGGCTTCTCGCTTGGGTTGGAGAGTGGGCACTTGCAGGTTTCAGGAGCTGGAGGAGATACGAGGAGTTACCACGCTGCTTCCTAACAGCCCCGCCCTCGCGCCTTCCTACAGCCCAGCATCTCAACCCCTGCCCATTCATGATCCCGGGGTTTAGAAAGCCCTGAGCTGGAGGCCTCCTCCTGACACACAGATGTGCTTCTCTCATGCTGCACTGACAAGCAGCAGAGGTACCACTTCCCAGAGGATGACGGGATTACACTTGTGCCCCTTTCCCCACGGCAGAGAGAGGAACAGAGCCCCATGTCTCAGCCTCCTGGGGCTGTTTGGTTGCTCAGAAAATTACCCTCTCGCGGAGGCAAAGTCCCATCCATGTTGCCCCAGAAGCCAGCTTGTTCCTTTTCTGACCCGCCCACCCCGCACGCATGCGCAGAGCGGGTCCAGCTGATCCAGGATCTCCATTACAGGTGCTGCCAAGTGAAGTCCCCAGGTGCTAAACACAACCAAGCCTGAATTCGGCATAATCCCTTGCCCCTGCGGGTCTCAGCATACACACAGGCTTTCTCTCTCAGTGATTCCACGAGCTCTGGAGGAGCAGGGACAAACAGGCATCCTGTCACCTTGGAAGTGACATGGTAGAAGGAAGAAGGGCTTATGAGTGTAGTTTATATAAAGCCAGCAGAGCGCATGCTCCTTTGTTTGCTTTTGTGACTCCTGGTCAGAATTTTATGCCAAAGGGCTTTGCAACTTACAAAGCAAAGCAGAGATAAAACACGACTCTGAAATAGATTATACAGCAAGGTGACCCACTCATCCTGGCTTGCCTGAGCTGAAAATCTCATTTCCTCAGAAACCCCTCAGTTTCAGGGAAACTGAGATGACTGGCCACTCCTACTATAAAGACAAAACAGAATAAAACAAAACTAGAGCCTTAGTATAAAATGACTAACATTTTAGATTGACTCACAGAAGGAACTGCAGGCCAAGACTCTGCTTCAGCTACAACACCTAAATTGAACTTAGCTCTAGTTTTTAAAGTAGTAAATGCAAAGAGACTTAAATTGTCCATGTCAAAAATTGAATGATATTTTTTTAACAGGGTGCCTACTAAGCAAGATAACCTCAAGAAACTTTTGACCATCTCAGAAACACAGGGCACGTGGCAATAGAGAAAGAGAGAGGGAGGGAGGGAGGGAGAGGGAGAGAACGAGGAAAGAACTCCCTTGCATTGCTCATTTGCCTCCCCTGCACCTACCTTCATTCTCATGTCCCTGGCATATTTCTCCAGCTCCTTCCTTATGTCAGCCCTCAACATCTTTGAGACATTGAGGACCAGCTGCTTCCACTCGATGGGCTGGAAGCTATGAGGCTCATGGGGGACATACAACCCAATCTTGACCTTCTTGACTGTGTGCAGATATTTCTTGTAGGAGTCTTCAAAGTCAAAGATGAGGTCACTCAGAGTCCGAAAGGTCAATGGCTTGTCCATCAGCTCAGCCCTCCGGCTCATGCCCAGTGAGCCGTAGCGGCCATTGCAGTAAATCCCCAGCACAACATGGTGGAAGTAGTTTCCTGAGAAGTAGGTTTTAAAGCTGATGGGGAATCGCTCGATGGAAGGCTGTCCATTGGTTAAGTATCTTAGAGAATCTCAGTCAAGGAAGAGAAGGGAGGCTTGAAGACACCAGAACTTGGACTCCCAGGAAAGGAAGGTAGCCCATACGGTCAGTGGGTCCACCCCTCTGCCTCTGAGCAGGCCCAGGCCTGACCTTTCCAGACCGATCGTCTTATAAAGGATTCACTGGATATCTTTGAGTACCCGCTACATGGTGCATACCAAACCAAATTAATATGAGACAAAAAGGGAAGACTTGCCATCTTCTTTAGTAAATAAATAAATGCAAACAAAACCATTAACAACGTACTTTATCCTCCCTTGGTGCTCTACAGGGGATGATAAGCTATTAAAAGTTGGTTTCTGCCATTGGAATGATGTTCTCAGTCGTTAATTCTGGCTGGAGTATGTGGGACAGACCAGGAATTGAAGGCCTCTGCAATGGTGCTGGGAGAAATGACAACCAGAGCCCAGGCAAGGCAGGGGAGATGTAAGACACAGACCAACTGACAGGATGGGAAGGGACAGAATGGTGTCAGAATGGGTCACATCTGCGCCTTGTCTGCTCCTCTCATTGGCCCCAGCATACCCATGCCGGTAGCCTTGGGTACCACAGAGAGCTGCCTGCAGCATCCGAACCTCAGGCTCCCTTCAGCCCCCAACCCAGCTGGTGTCACAGCTCGGCTCTCTCCACGTGTTGGCCCGTCTGGATTGAGCCACCCAGCCTCTTACCATTAACTCGGTTTGGGCCCAGCAACCCCACATGGTGCAGCTTCAAGTAACTACCCCCACTGACTCCACACGCTGCAGCGACGGACAGGAGGCACCACAACCTCAAGTCCACCTCAAAGTTTCTGCACAGCCCTGGCGTGGCCGTGGAGACTCAAAGACCCAACTCCTCTGGAAGTTCAAATACACCCTGCTGAAGACCGTTGGTGTCTCCGGACCTTTTCTAAGGGAAATAACAATCCAGGCTCTTAACATGGTGGCTCGTGCGTGGTGAGTGCTCAGTAAGCGGGTACCATTCTCCACTCTCTGAGAACTTGTCTTCACCATTTCTTGCCCCTGCTCCAATTTACCTTCCACACAGTGGCCAGAATGATCTATTGAAGCTAAAATTTGGTACATGTCACTCTTCTGCCTAAGTTTTCAGTGTCTCTCATCTTCTCCAGGACTTGGTCCAAATCCCTCAGCAAAGTCCTGCCATGATTCAGCCCCTGCTCGTCATCCCTTTGTACGGTCTCATCTCCCCCACACTCTGGGCTCACACACTGACCCACAGTTGACCCATGACTTTTTTTTTTTTTTGCCTGCAGTGCCGCTTGCAGGATCTTAGTTCCCCACCCAGGAATTGAACTCGCACCCTCAGCAGTGAAAGCGCGGAGTCCTAACCACTAGACCTCCAGGGAACTCCCGACCTGTGACATTTTTGAAGGATACACCCTGAGACCATGAAGAACCCAAAGATCTGTGCCCACTGCCCTCAGCACATACTCCCCCAGAATATGAAGTCAAATATAACTGAATATTTTAAATGACCTTTACATTACAAGGCCATGAGACCAAAGTGACCTATGAAACTTTCAAAAACAAGCTACTAAACCCACTGTATATGACCTCATGTCTCCATCGTCGTATAACTTCTTTTATGGCTTCACTCACACATCAGTCTTATATTGTGGGGGATTTAAACCTGGCAGAGATCTTTGGGGTATCCTAAGAATCATGAGCGATAAGGATGCTATTGGGGGTTTCCCTGGTGGTGCAGTGGTTAAGAATCCGCCTGCCAATGCAGGGGACACGGGTTCAAGCCCTGGTCCCGGAAGATCCCACATGCCGCAGAGCAACTAAACCCGTGCGTCACAACTACTGAGCCTGTGTGTCACAACTACTGAAGCCCGCGCGCCTAAAGCCCGTGCTCTGCAACAAGAGAAGCCACCACAATGAGAAGCCCGCGCACCACAACGAAGAGCAGCCCCTGCTCGCCGCAACTAGAGAAAGCCCGCGCACAGCAACGAAGACCCAACACAGCCAAAAATAATTAAATAAATTTATTTTTTAAAAAAGGATGTTATTGGGCTTACTCTCTTTACACAGGCTGCGCTCTGACTGGAACAGCCTCACTTCCTGGGTGTGATACCTTCCCTGACCTTCCTCAGTGTGCGTTAAGTCTCCCACACCCCCTGCAAGAACTCCCACAGCACTTGGTGCTTATTCACCCCGCTTCGTGTGTGTGTGAAGGCGCGCGCACGTGTGTGCGTTTGTATCTTGTAATGGCAGGAACTGTGCTTTGCATCCTGGTAGCCCCAGGCACCGCACAGGCCTGGCATACAGAAGTACCTGGCTAGTGCTCGCTGAAAGGATGAATCTTAGATTGTGAGGATACATTTCCTTACGTTTAAAAAGACTGTACTCGACGGAGAAAGACAAACACTGTATGATACCACTTACATGTAGCATCTAAAAAACTACAACAAACTAGTGAATATAACAAAAAGGAAGCAGACTCACAGATATAGAGAAGAACCTAGTGGTTATGAGTGGGGCGGAGGGGCAACATAGGGATGGCGGAGTGGGAGGTACAAACTGTTGGGTGTAAGACAGGCTCAAGGATGTATTGTACAACATGGGGAATATAGCCAATATTTTGTAATAACTGTAAATGGAAAGTAACCTTTAAAAACTATATTAAAATTTCTTTTCAAATAATTATTTTTTAAAAAAGGTCTGCACTGGGTGTGGGGCTAATCCAGTACCCTTAAAAGAAAGAAGCCTTGTCCTCTACCCTCAATTAAATCACAGATGGCTCCTCTCTATAAAAACGGTTACCTGCTTTCTCTTCACTTTATCATGTGAGATAAACTGGCAGTAAGGGAGTGAAATCACATCCTTCTAAGTCCTCTTACATAAATTCTTACTTGCTTTCTGGGGCGAGTTCTCTGGGGCTGGAACAAGGGCATTCCTCAGTTAAGTCAGTGTAATAAACACTGGGTGAGTGTTTCCTGTGCCAGACAGACTGCTAGGTAGGGCTGCAGAGCCAAAGATGAAGACTCCCTGGAAGTCTGATAGGGAGACAGACTCAAAGTGGACACAATACCATCAGTGTGGCAGTTTCTCAAGCAAACTAAACATAGAATTACCATATAACCCAGCAATGGTACTTCAGGTATATACCCAAGAGAACTGAAAGCAAAGACTCAAACAGATACTTGCACACCAATGTTCACAGCAGCATTATTCACAATTGCCAAAAGGTGGAAATAACCAAAGGGTCCATCAAGGGATGAATGGATAAGCAACGTGTGGTATATACAGACAATGGAATATTATTGTCATAAAAAAGGAAGGAAATTCTGCAATATGCTACAACATGAATGAACCTTAAGGATATTACACTAAGTGAAATGAGCCAGTCACATGGACAAATACTGTTATGATTCAACTTTATGAGGTACCTGGAGTGGTCGAATTCATAGAAACAGAAAGTAGAATGGTGGTTGCCAGGGACTGGGGGCCCTGTGTTTAATGGGTTTAGCATTTCAGTTGGGAAAGAGGAAGTTTAGAGATGAATGGTGGTGATCGTTGCACAACTGCGTGAATGTCCTCAATGCCACTCCATCGTACACTTAAAAATAGTTAAAATGGTAAATTTGTGTTATGAATATTTTACAATTCTTAGAAACCCCGCATTCGCAATATATGTGTCAAGTCATTATGCTGTACACCTTAAACTTACACGGTGCCCTACATCAATTTTATCTCAAACTGAAAAAAAACCCATCCCAACGTGACGTGTGTTGTGAGAGAGGCATCCCTGCCACCTCAGGAAGAGCAGAGAAGAGCCCTCGGGACCAGAATGAGTCCCACAGGACAGGTAGAGTCAGCCAAGGGGAGAAGAGTGGGGAGGGGACTGCAGGGACCACCAGTCCATCCTGTGACAAGTCACCAATCACTTGGATTTGCTCCATCACTACAGCAATCAGTAAAGCCTTGGGACCTGGAGCCTCTGTGAACGGAGAGGGAGGGGACTAAGAGGTATGGATGAGGGCTGGGAAGTAGCCTGAGTTTTTCTAGGGAAAAGGGAGCAGCAGTGCCCCAAGCTTGGGGAAGATCTGCCCAGTACCCAGCCTGCTGGGGCTATGCCTCCCCTGCCTCTAATTACACACCTGTTGTTGAATAAACCATAGCACTTCAGCACCATGATGAAGCCCCACCAGGGCCAGTGAGGCCCCCTAAAGAGCTGCCATGATGCAGAAAATAATTTGGAACCAAAAGTCTATCTCTCCAGCATGATCAAAAAAGCAAGATCAAAAGAAGTGGCCCTTCGCGAATGAATCCTGAACTCGGAGCTCACATCCAACAAGAGAAACCAAGGACAAGCCCATGGACACAGCTTCCAGGCAGCAGGCAAGCCAACCTGTTTCAGAGCTGTCAACACACCGCTTGTCCCCTAGGACCTGTGGAAGGGCCCATGGGAGGCCGACCGGTGACCCAAGTCCATCCTTCACTGTGCCTGGGAGCAAAGCAGGCCACCGGGCTGCTGACACAGAGCAAAGACAAAGAGGCCATAACTTTTAGAATTCAGCTGTGTTTCTTGTCTGTGCAAGAGTCACATTTCCCTGAGTTCAGCTGTATTTCTCCACCCTCCCTCCACTTTTCTGAAATGACACACCGGTTAGAACAAAGGAGAACCCAGAGCACGCTACCCTCTGATTCGGACAGGCCCAGAGGCTGGCCACAGGTCCATCCCCCCAACCGCAAAGGTTTTATTGGTAACTCCGGTAACCTAAGCTAATTTCGGCTTGGACTGATATAATTGCTCGGGGACAAGACAACTGTGTACGGGACTGCCGTGCGAAGCAAGATGACCTCCATCCAGGGGCCCTGCGACCTCTGTCAGCACAGGGTCTGAAGGCAGCTGGTGCCCGTGGTGATGGGCTCCCTCACCCATCACCAGCAAATCCCCGACAATTGTTCACCCCATTAAACTTGCAGGAGGCTCTGCCCAACAGCTGTGCTGACTCCTGCCTCCAAAGGGTGGGGCCCGGAGCCATCTGCTGCCGCCCCCACCCACCCCGCCCCCATCCTGCCCTCCTGCTGGGCTCCCAGATGCGGTCCATCCCCTTGGTGAACAGGGAGGGGAACAGGGAGGAGGTATGACTGGAGGGCTGGGCAAAGGCCTCCACAAAGCTCAAGTTTCCATTTTTCAGACGTCAGCCTGGGCACCTGCGGACAGTCCTGTTTCAGATCCAGCCAGCCAGCGCTCTGCAGACTAGAGGGGCGGAAATTCCCCTCCCCACGAAGATGTCCAGGGGGCCGGGAGAACAGACCAGACCCAGCCTACTGTCCCCAGTCCGATTCTGAGTCACCAGTCCTCCCACTGACTTCTGTATCTGCTCTCTCTCCTGGTTTTCCTTCTACCTCTCTGGCCTCCAAGTCCTGTAAATTCCATCTCCTCGGGATCTCTTGAAACGGTCCCCTCAAATCGATTCCCATTGCCAAAAACATGGTTCAACATCACCATTGCCCTCATGTAGCAGCTTCTAACTGGCCTTGCAGATGCAGCCCCCCCTTCTCCGGCTGCCCTTCAACTGGCCCCAAGAACTACCTCTCTAAAGTGCACACCTCATCATGTCCTGTCTCTGCTCCAGAGATTTCGGCTGGGCTGCCCATTGCCTTTGGAAAAAGTTACCCTTCTCAGAATGGCATTCAAGGACCTACCTGTCCTAACCTGGGATCACCTCTCGAGCTCATATCTTACTGTGTTCCCTTGGCCGGTTCACCCCAGCCGTCTGCCCCAGGACTGGGAGTTTCTTTGCTTTTCTACCAGATCATATTCTACTGCCACCACCACTAATAAGTCAGTGCCATCACAGTTATTCTGGACCATATTCCCCCTCAGGCTGAGGATCCAGGAGTCTGGTGCAGAACGGAGCAGAAAGTGTGGAGAGACCAGACCCTTGTTTCAGCTTTACGTCCTGTAGCGTCAGGACACTACGCCATTGGCCTCTTCCACAATCCACTCATAGAACTTTCCCTGGAGATGGCTTTGGATAATCCCGTTTTCCCTGGAGGGTCTTTCCTGTTGCAATGCCAGATTAATGCAAAAAATAAAGATACACACTCTCTCACTAGTCCCTTGAAGCTGTAATTCTCCTCATGACTAATGCGTCTGGCCTGGGAGCTGGCCGTGATGCAGGCTTCAGCTCACAAGTTACACTGATGATGGTCCAAGCTCTGATTTGGTTCAACTCCAGATGGTGAAAGTTCGAGAGAAGCACCAGGAGGGCTTGACACTTTCCTCCAAGGAGACAACAGGCATCTTCTCTGTGGATCTAGGATGTTAAAGGCACAAGCAAAAAAAAAAAAAAAGGCACAAGCAGCCCCACAGTGAAGCCATCATCTATGGAGTAAATTTAAGCTTACATCACTTAAAGGATACATGCCCAGGATGACAGCTTCAAGGCATTTGATAGGCAAGGACTCCCGAGTCATTTCTTTCGCTGTTTCCATTAACCTGTAGGGTAGAGCACAGCAAAGGATCTCAGACTTATTTAATTATGCAGTCGGTCTGTGTGCCCATCCACCAGGCATGCCCATCGCCACACTAGGCAGCGTGCAGGAGTACAGAGAGAAAGGGCAGAACTTGCCTCGGAGGAGACTCGCAAAGCACACCCGCACCTGGTGGAACTAAATTCCTCAATTCTGCACTCCTCTCTGCAAGACGCAGTTCCGGGAGATCAGTGCTCTTATTCCACAGCACCCTCCCACTAACCCAGGACACGGGTGTCACCACGGAGCAAGTGAAAAAGGCCACATAAAACAAATTTCACAGGTCTGCCCCACCCCTGCGTTAGTCTCCACCACTGAGCTTAGCTCAGCCCCACCTCCAACCCGGCCCGGGGCACCCCTACCCCTTACAGGCCAGAATATTTGAGCATCGGGATGAAGGAGAGAGAGTGGGAGAGAAAGATGACAGCTCTCAGATAGGAGCACGGTCACCTGGCCCACAGATCATGCACCACTTACCCACTCAGCGGTCTCATTTTCCTAATTTCAAAGAACTGGGTCCCTGTATGATTGTATCTGTGTGAAGTATGTAAAGGGAAAGTGACAGAAAACTCCAAAGGTCCCGGTAATCCAGCAGAGGGATTTCTCAAAGGGATGAGGAAGTGGGGGCTTTCCAGAAGGTGGCCTGTAGCCAGAAGATTGCCAACAGTATCTTCCTCCTCTCTGTCCTGCCCCAGAAATCTACTTTCTAACTTAGGCCCCAAAGCACCCTGGATCTATACAATAGCTAGTTTCAATCTGCTCTGTATTTTGTTTAGTTGACTACCTGTCTTAATTCACCTACTAGACTACAAGCCCTTTGAGAGTTGGGACCATTTATCATCTTTGTCTCACCCATAAAGCCTGGCACAAGCCCAACATATTCCATTTAGCAAATATTATTAAATAAATGAAGAATAAGTGAATGGATGGGTGGATAGAAGGAAGGAAGGAAGGATGGAATTGATAGAAGAGTAGATGCATGGATTAATGGAAAGCTGGTTGGGTGGCTGGACAGACAGAAAGGTAGGTTGATGGATGGGTGAAAGGAAGGATGGAAGGTGGGTAGATGGTAGTAGGGTTTCTCAAGAGTGCAGACTCTGCAGCAGAGCCTACTGTGGAGATAGCACTTTCATTTCATGCCTGGACTGCTATTTGACATTGATGACTAGATCTGAGAAGATGACAGCACTAACCACAAACTGCGATTTAGCTGGTTGCCCACAAGGTCTCAGGGACTGGCAAGCCCGCACCAGCTCATTCTGAAGGAGACTGGAGATTCTCAGATACCGGGCTCTCTGAGACTGGATCTTGATTTTTTTCTGAGCCTGAAGAAAAGTTGTTTTATATGTTTCTTTTTCCTGCCTCAAACAAAATCCTATAGAAAAAGTGCACATTGGGAAGGTGCTAATGAAGCATGAACCTGTAGCCCAGGCAGGAAGCGAGGTTAGATGTGTGCCCCTACAGTGGTATGGGCAGCTGCAGAAAAGTGGCGATGATCACCTCAATGCACTGCACACCCTCCCGACAAGCGTTGGGATTCCTCTCCGGGCAAAGACGTGCTTGGCCGCTAAGACACAAACATATGTAACGATCACCTGGAGGGTTTGTTAGAAGCAGATTCTGGGCTCCATCCTTAAGAGATTCTGATTTCAGGCCATGGTCTTAGCCCCTGATGTCAGAGTCGCCCCACCTGGGACTGTCGAATTGGAGGTTCTAGGGTGAGGGCCAGGGGATGACTTTAACAAGCTCACCGTTTAGAAATTACCAGCATGAGCCATAAGAATAACCAATAACAATACAGGCTTGTCCAGATTTTTAAAAATACAATATACAAAACCCTAGAGATAAGAGAGAAAAATGAAGGGCTATGTAGCCTCACTGTGAAATGATTTTTCACTTTACCAAAGATTTCATTCAAATAGTGAGATTCCTTGTATATTTAAAGTAGCATGCAATTGGCAAAAGTTCTATTTATATGACCAATTTTCCCCCTGTTCCTATATCTAGTTTATACATCTAGTGCATGGAGTGAGACAAACCCCTAATAAAATAATAAAAAACTACCTGACCATTCTTTCTCCGTTCCTTACAGTTATGGGCCCCTGAAAGTGAGGTGGGGAGGACAGCCTCCTGTAAACGCTGCCTGAAGAGAGAGACTTCACCCTCTGCTCCCTACACAGCAGAGCTCGGGGGTGGGGACTTCTCTTTCCAGAACCCAGTGCAAGGTCAGCACTCCAGTTGGCCAACGCTGTGAGGTTGTCAGAAGGGAAGGTAGGATTTGTCCTTTCCTGTCCCCAGCTGAGGACATCTGTGGTCAGGGCTGGCCCCAATCGGTCCCCATACCCTAGCATCAGTCACTGTATCCAGGACAAAGCAGTAGGAAGGCCCAAGGAACTAAATAAAAGGCTGGTCAGGAGGTAGAGCAAAGAGGTTACTCCAACGGCCAGGTGACCTGGAGCCTGATCCCAGTAGCATGGTGGTGCTTTCCCTTCTCCAGCCCTCTCTGCAGTCACTGAACCAGCTCAGTGAACATCACAGTGGGTCAGCGAAGGGAAAAATGAAAACGCAGATCCTTCAGGACTGAGAATGGGCTGCAGCCTTTCCGGCAGAATGAGCCAATGATATGTAAAGCACATGCAAATTTGCCCCATCAGTGCATTCCCAGCGGCCAGGCTCGTCCTCTTTAATCTCCAGCCAGATGATCCTTGTGAAGACCATGTCCTAAATAGAAGGGGGGAGCCATGCTAATTTCTGTCACCTTCTGGAACGTTCTGTGAGGAGTCGATCACATCCAGGAAGGTTCAGCTTTTGGGGTCCAGGGTTGACTCCGGCAGGAGTTTATGCTTCTGGGCCACATGGAACTCCCCACGTGCGGTCCCAGTTCAGCAATCAGCACCGACCTCAGCCTTCCGTGGGCTAGAACTGTCCGCCTGACCCCTGGAGGCTGGTGTTATCTTCTCTAATATCGCTTCAGGATTCTATGAGGAAGATGCCATGCAGGGGAGTTCACAGTTCGCGAAGTGGGAACTGAGAGGCTAATCAAGTAATCTGCCCACCCAAACGAGCTGCAGTTCTCATCGGGTAGGACCCTTCCCTTCAGGGAAAACACAGAAGTCCACAGGAAAGCTTCTTGCCTACAGCACAGAGAGGGGAGGCCTCTTCCCAGGCACGTGGGACACGTGTGCAGTGCCCCGTGAAATCCTTTCTGCTAAGCTCTATGCCTTTAGGGAGGAAGGGCAGAGGTCAGCAGACCTCCTGAACAATGTGCTGGGGGCTAGGATGGCGGCAGCTGCCTCGGCGGGGAGTCCGATGCTGGCTTAGCTGAGATGCTCACTGACTCGCTTGGGCAAACGGCCTGTCCCACTCACATACACCTCCCTCTGTTGGCCCGGCTCCCGTCTGACTCCCATCCCTGATAAAGCACCGGCCGTGGCGAGGGGAACATCTGACCCTGCCCCTTGGTTCTTACAACGTAGCTCAAATGGGCGCTCAGAACAGATGTACTCCTGACTGCGAACACTGGGGGAGAAAAGGGGCCACAGACTCACTGGTCTGCACCCAGCCTGGACCCACAGGACTTCTCAGCTCTTCTTCAAACTCACATGAGGGGAGAGGGCCCCCAGCCCAGGGCCTCATTCATTCATGCAGAATGGACCAAGGGCACCAGCCGCCAAAGGCAGCGCCAGGTGGGCCTCTTGTAGAGGATGAGTGGTCAGGATCAGGGCAAAAAGTGAAAGGAAAGAAAAGGAACAGAAGACTAGGAGGGGGGCTTCCCTGGCGCTCCAGTGGTTGAGAATCCGCCTTCCAGCGCAGGGGACTCGGGTTCGAGCCCTGGTCTGGGAACTGAGATCCCACATGCCACGGAGCAACTGAGACTGCACGCCACAACTACTGAGCCCATGCGCCCTGGAGCCCGTGCACCACAACTAGAGAGGGAAAACCTGCGCGCCACAACAAAGAGCACACGCTGCAACAAAAGATCCCGCACGCCTCAACGAAGACCCCGTGTGCCGCAACTAAGACCCGACGCAGCCATAAATAAATAAATAAACAGATATACTAAAAAAAAAAAAGGCTAGGAAGGAACAGGGAGAAAGAAAGCTGGTACAGGAAGAGAGATGGAGGGAGCCAAGGATAACCAAGGAGGAGGAGGTGGAGAAAGAGTAGGTGGAAGGAAGTGGGGCGTGTGCTGCCCACCGTTGTTCCGCTGCCCTTTGCCGTCCCGGCCCACACCCTGCTTAAACGGAGAGGGTCTGATCATTGCAGTGACGTCCTCCAGTGTCACTTCTTCTAGACTCTCACATCGAGGCATCCCTCCGTGCCCGGCCTCGCCAACCTCAGACAGCATTTGCTGACCAGGTGGGGACAGAGCCGCCACCAGGCTTGCGATCATCACGCCTGTCCCCGGGCTGGGTCTGCTCAGACCCTGGTCGGAAGGATACTGTAGTGTCTTCATGTAGTTCTGGACTGCCTGGAGCCACTCTGGGATCGTCATCGACAGCCTGTAGTTGGGAACCTGGGGTACCGAAGGCTGCAGGGAAGTAGAGAGAGATCATTTTATCAAGGAGTTGCAGAGCTACTCCTGAAGGCAGATGGCCACGCTGGCCTGGGCACCCGTTCAACTGGTGCCTCCTGGACAAGGTCTCCCCAGACCGGCCAGTCCTCTCTCTGCGTTCCCTTGGCACATACTCCACCCTGGGTCGCAGCGGCTCTCTATGACCCTTTCTGTGTTGTGGTATGAACACCGCCTGCCTCCCCATGGGAGCCTCAGCCCTTCTTGAGGCCAAGGACCATGTCCTATAGTGTCCCCCGCCTCCCCAGGCCTGGTCCAGGAGGGTTCAGAGGTGCTCCATTAATCCTCACACTTCTACTGCACGACTACACTTTTGCTGCATGGCTGGTGTCACCATTGCATGTGTCCACTCCAGGGCACCACTGAATACAAGATGAATGGCGCCCCGAAGGAATGCAACATGGTGCTACACATGCCATTTCTCTTCAACAGCACCCCGTGCAATGCCCATCACATCCATTGCCTGAGTCCAGCCCCGAGTGCACTAGGAAAGATTCCCTTCTTGCCTCGAATCTTCCCAGCTAAGTGCAGCTCCTCTCACTCATGAGCCATCTTACCCTTTGACCCCACCCGGCTGCCCAGTCTGCCTGGGCATCTCCTAGTCTGCCTCTTGGTCAACATTCACCAGCTGAGAGTATGAAGTTCTAACCCCCGCTGGGAAGGGAAGGGAAGGGAGCAACGGCGGGCAGGACTGAAAAGGGGGAGGTTAAGTCCCTCTTCTCGGGAATTTAGAGCTGAGACACCACCCAGCTCTGAGCAACCCTGCCGACCAGGCCAAGAGCGAGAGGAAGCAGGGGCTTCCAATCCAGTCACTCCTGGGAAGCAAGGGAGCAGTTTCTGCTTTATTTCTTCTCTGTGTTACCCAGTCCCTTAACCTCGGCCTGTCTGATGGGCGGGGGGGAGGGGCGCTGGTGACAGAGACACTCAGCCCATGTGGGTCTGTAGCTCCGCAGGAAGGAGGACTAAGCCGCTTAGGGAGGGGCAGAAGGGGCCCGCAGGACAGATTAGTTCCACCCTCTAAGGAAACAGGGAAAGGGAGGCCCTGGGGATTTAGTACTTAGCTGATGGAAGGTGAAGCCACTGGTGAACAGACTGAGGGACAGCACTGGGCAGCCTGGCTGGGCACCAGCGCCAGACGCTGCCCACGGACGGTCCCCACTTCTGTCTCCAGCTCTGCAAGCTCAGGCCCCACAGACAAGCTGGAGGGCGAGGGGGTCCCCCGGGCCTGAAGCAGGAGGCTCCTCATACTTCTACACCTTCTGCTGCTTTTACTTAAAATAGAAGGGAACTAGTCACACATCCTATTTCACAGCCAAGGTGCAGAGCGTGTGTGTGTGTGTGTGTGTGTGTGTGTGTGTGTGTGTGTGTTCATGACTGCATGTGTGAAAGAGAGAGAATGTGGGACTGTGTGCACACACTCACACAGCTGTTCTGCAAACATTTTGTTTACAACATATCAACTCCAATCACATTCCTGTCTTGGAGAGTCATTTTTGGGAGCAAAATGTTCCCATCTGAACATCTGCTTATGCGGCCATTCCCACAACACCCCTGCCCAGCCCAGCGTCAAAATACAAAGCGCGTCCTGGTGTTTCCGACCTAGCAAACGTGAGGACGCTCGTCCCTGCTTTGGGCAGTAACGTCCACTGAGCTACCCACACCTGGAATTCCGCCTAAGAATGTGCCAGAGCTTTCACAGAGAAGTAAGGAAGCAGGAGAGACTGAGAACAACCATTCCTTTCGCACCTCCAGTGTTCCCAGCTCTAAGCCAGGTACAAGAGGGAGGTGGCGAACGACACAGTTTATGAAGGCAGGAGCACACCTCTACCCTGGCATGCATGGGACAACGCCCCGGAGAATCGCCAGCCACCTGAAGGGTCCCCAGAGGGATGTCCCTTTGCCAAAGCCCTGAGGAAGCCGGAGTGACCTGGCTCTGAGTCAGCTTTGGGGGCCGACCACCAAGTTATTGCAACTCCCCCAAGCCCAGCGGAACCCACAAGAGCCAGATGATGGGGGGAGTCAGGCGGCAGCCGGTCCTCAGAATAGCAGCCCAGTGGCGCCCGAGGGCTTTTCAAAACAGCTGCCTGGTTACCTCAGCCCCGGGCTAAGAGTGAGTGCAGGAGCTGCAGTCACATTCCCCAAACCCCAGCTGGGGAGCCGGGCTGTGGTGGGAGAAAAGCCGAGACTGCTGAGGGGATGATGTCATCTGGCTACAGCCCACCCTGCCGTCTGGGACAGCTGGCGGGGGCTCAGGCTGGGGCTCAGGCTGGGGCAGCTCCCAACCAGCACCTCGGGCTGCCAAGGCCCCACAGGATGATGGACTATAAACCAGGCAGGCTCCTTGGGGTATAATTATAAGTCCTTGCTTTGTCACCTACTGCTGTGGACCCTGGGCAAGCTGCATGGCCTCTCTAAGCCTCCAGTTCCTTCCTGATAAAATAGGAGAGGAGATCACCTACTTCAAACCTTCTGAGCTGGTTGTGAGGATTCTATGACCTAATGTATAAAGCGGACAACTTGGGGCTTGGCACTCGGTGTTTTTTAAGTGTTAGCTGTGTTATCATTATTCATCAACAGTGTGTTTTCAGAGGTCTAGATGGGGGAGCCTGAATGGCCTCCACTTTTCAGTAACTGGAAAACAGAATCAGTGGGGCCTGAGCCCCCAGACACTCAACTTAGGAGCATCACCAAGATGCCTTCTCAGCCTGATGGAAGAGGATGAAAACATCCACTTCCCCTGTGGACACGTGGTGACCATGAGTTAATATCCTTAATTCATGAAGAGTTCATACAAAGTGATAAGAAAGCTCTCTAGGCCTCAATGAAAAGAAAATGGCCCCAGAAAGTGGAAGCAACCCAAGTGTCCATCAACAGATAAATGGATAAACAAAATGTAGCATATATGCAATGGGATATTATTCAGCCTTAAAAAGGAGGGACATTCTGACACATGCTATACGTGCCAGAACTTTGAAGACCTTATGCTAAGTGAAATAATCCAGTCACAAAAGGACAAATATTGAATGATTTCTCTTATGTGAGATTCCTGTAGTAGTCAAGTTCATAGAGACAGAAAGTAGAAGGGTGGTTGCCAGGGGATGAGAGGAGGGAGAAATGGGAACTCAGTGTTTAATGGGTACAAAGTTTTAGGGAAGAAGAAAAATTTCTGGAGATGGAAGGTGGTGATGGTTGCACAACAATGTGAATATATTTAATTCACAGAACTGTACACTTCAAATGGTTAAAATGGTAAATTATACGTTACCACAATTTTTTAAATGGCCGTGAAAAGACAATTCACAAAAGAAGAAATGCAAATAGGGAATAAATATTTTTTTAAATGTTCCAGCACACTAACAATTTAAGAACTGCAAATTAAAGCCACTGCAAAATGTCATTTTTGTCCTCTCCAATTAGCAGAGATATTCTGAAATGTGGATACTCAGTGCTGGTGAAGATGCTCTCATACGGCATGATGGGAAAATTAATTGGTACAACCTTTTATGAAAAGACCAGGGCACACTCCTTTTTTTTCTCCTCCTCCCTGACTGGGGTCCTGAGAGTCTCTCCTGTTATTTTCCTGCCCCGTTTCAGCCGAGACTCCAACCTAGAATTCCCCTGGCCCTGGCCCTCTAGCTTCCCTCCTGCCACCTGCATCCAGCCATCTCAAACCACAGCCCAGCTGATGATGGCAGAATCTAGGGGGCACACATCAAAACCACCCTCTCCACACAGGCACTGTGCCTACAGTTAGGGGGTGGGGTCCCTGAGGGTAGGGAATAGCGGGGGAAGGAGGGGAGTGGACAGGAATACGGTTATTCAAGAAGAAAAATGAAGGCAAGCTTTTGTGGACAGGCTCTCTTTCACTCCATTCTTGCCAAATGCAATGCCCTGTCAGGAGAATGCAAGAAGGGATGTGGAAGGACACGAGTGTGTATCATCACCATGCATCACCATGTGGAAAGAAGGGAGAAGCCAGGAAAGGAGCCAGAGAGGCATCGAGAGCCCCAGGCACCAGGAGTCTTTAACAAGAAAGTACAAGGAGAAAGCGAAGCCTTTTGCGAAGCCTTATACACTGTGCAGGTGCCAGGCAGAAGAATTTTCTCTGGCAACCTTGGGCGGGGGGCGAGCATGGAACATCACTCTTGGGCCAAGGATGGGCCCCAGGCTCCTGCATCGGGAGCAGCCAGGAATCTGTTCATGGTGACCTGGTCCAGCGGTCACAACCTTGGGCTGAGCAGGAAGGTCGGACATATGGATGGTTTTGAACACAGGACAGGAGAGAAAGTGCACTGCCTGTGTGAGCCAGCAGGGGGCAGGAGTGGAGCCCTGACCGCAGCAAAGTCTGGCCCCAAAGCCCTCACTCTTCTTCACTCACACAAAGCTGAGTCCTCTAAATGTGAATTATTTCCCAATTTGGGATCAGCGTGAGAATGAGCCGCAAAAACGTGGCGTCTGCAAGAAACGGCCTGGTGTTTCCTGCTCAATCCATCTGGCTGGCTGCCCCAGGAGAGTCGGGCTCCAGCCAGTAGAGAAGCAGGAGGTGCTGTTTCCTAGTCGGCCCAGCTGTTTTTTCTGGGCCAGCCATCCTCTCTGCCCCTCCCTTCCCAACCTCTACTATCCTCCAACTGACCCATGCTGCTTTCTTGCACTATCCCTGAAAAACCCTGGCTTTCACCTAGTCAATTGTTAACTTCAGACTCAGTAACCACCAGGGGAGAAGGCTGCAGTCACAAATTTAGGATTGCAGAGCAGGGGACACCTGTCCCGCTTTCCCCAGCGGGGGCACCTGGATCTTTGGGCAGAAATTACCACGGCTGCTAACAAAATGTCCTGTGGTCAAAGAAAGTGTCATTCAGTCCTCCTCTTAGGCCTTTGACACCTTCCCCTGGCCACGTCTTTTGCTTCTCAGTCCACAATTCAATTGCCAAAAAAGGTTCACCTCCCTGAAACACTCCAACCCTTCCACCACCACTCCACCACCCCCCTTCTGTACAAATTCCTCAGCAAGACACTGATCTGATTAAAGGAGAAAAGGACTTGGCCCCAGAGGAAAAAGTCTGCTTAGCTGAGTGCAGGAATAGCCCTCAAATCAGAGAGGAGTGGCTCCTGGAAACAGGAACTTCCAAAGCTCTCCCCATCCCAGGGCCTGCATAGGGGTCATGGTTTGGGGAACGCCAGGACCAGGGAGAAAGGGGATGCTGTGATGGGCGTTGAGGATGGAGAACCAAGCATTATGATGCAGTGTAAGAGAGAAATGGGAAGCTCTTTATTTAGGTGCAAAAAGCCAATGCCCATGTTCAGCCCGGGGATGCCCTGGCTTGGCAGTTTTCATGTGACCTTCCAGTTACTATGAAAGTACAATATGATATGGCCGCTATATTAAAAAAAAAAAAAAAAAAAAGCAAGAAAGAAAGCTCATTTTTTAAGAACCCAGAATTCAGCCACAATAACGGACGTATCAAGTACGAGTCTCAGGAAGCAGTAATTTATGTTCTAAGCTGCTCAGGCAACATTTAGAACATTGTGCTTCTTACTGTGCTCATGTTTTCGGGGACTGACTGATGACAAACTAGCAACTGTCCTAGAAAGAGGAGGAGGAAAGTGAGCTGATCTGGGAACTATGACACATAAGTAAAGGTGAAAGGAACTACCTGTGGACAAAGACGATTAAAGGAAGATGCAGAATAATCCAGTGCACGTGTCACACAGATGACTAGAACCTGAAGACTAATGGGTCACAACACCACGGGATTTGAGAGTTGGAAAGAACTTCACATGAAATCTGATCTACTCACATTTTATAGGTCAGAAAACTAAGGCCGGAGATTTTAAGTGAGTGACCTAGGCCACAAAGCTAGAGGTAGCACAACCAGAATTCAGTCCCTTGATTTTTTCACTCCAGGTCCTTTCCTGACTCCAAGAGAACCATCTCGTAACATTCGAGGGAGCTGTGAGTAGCACAGGAAGTCGACGTGTGCCGCCCTTTGGTTCTTGAGCACAAGAATCAGTGGTGACATGTGACCAAGGAGGAGCTCTGTTCAGCTTCAGAGAAGAGTTTCCCAGTGACCCAATCTGGCCACGCCTGGGAGCTTCCCTGTGAGGCGACAAGCCCCCCATTCCCAGGAGGCCTTCAGAAAGAGGAAGGGATTCTGCTGAGAGGTACAGGACTGGTCTCTACCAACCCTGACATTGTCTGATTCCCACAGAGAGGGGGTCCCCACCCACAATGTTGGGAGAAAGATGAAGCCACAATGAGAAGTCACAATCAGGTGCTAAGGGTGCTAAATGAGAAAGGCTCACTTAAGTGAGGACAGACTCCGAAGTCAGAGCTGCACTGCAGTATCAGAGTTGTTCTCAGGCTCTGAGTCCTCAAGGAGGACTCAGCAGGGTCATTATAGCTGACATAAAAGCAGGCAAGATTCTCGCTGGGCATAACGAAGATCTCATTGACCAGCAGGGTAATCAAACACCATAACCAACTACAGCAGGAAGCTTACAGGCTCTGTCACTTTTCCCAAGGGCACACACAGCTTTCTGGCCTGCAGGCTCCGATGCTCAGGTCACCAGATGCTCCAGGTTGGGGGCTCGACCAGATGGCCTTCCAGGTCTCAGGTCTGGCATTCCTAGACCTGTCCAGGAATCTTCTTGGCCATACCAGTGTCCCCAGGATGGATGGGAAACCATCCGCCATGCTACAACCCCCAGGCTCTGCGGCGTTTCTCCTCCAGTTTGCATTTTCGTGCTTCGTACAGCGACCGCTGCACATCTTCCTCCATCTTACTAACATTATCTTTGGCCACCAAACCCAACTGGCTCACTGGCTTCTCTCCCAGGTAGAAAGAGCTTCACTCCTGAGCCTCTTTCTCTATCCAGTGAGATTCATTCATCATGTGTACTGGAAAGTCCCTTTTAAGCCACAGTTAAAACTCTTTTTTGTCAGAGCTCAGATAAGCTGGGAAAAGAGAGAGCTGACTGTTTTGCAAGTTTCAGAGGTGAAAGTCACTGTCATAAAAAAAAAAAATTGGCAAAAAGTCTAGGAATGATTCACGCTGAGAAGTCTGACTGGTTGACTGTAAATTCATTCACAGCCTAATAAATCATTTGCGAAGGGGGGACAGAGGAGGACCAAGAGACTCCAAAGAGGATAAGCGGGTGGGATCCCTAGGGGGCCTATGCGCTCTTGGCATCACTGGTGCTACTTGGTGGCTACAGTCTTCGTTGAAGCAGGATGTACACGGAGCTAAGTAAATGATAGAGTTTGGCTCCAGATTCAAAGAAACCTTGGCACAAGCCGACCACACAGTCCCAGGACAGCAAGCCCCCTTTCTCTCCCTCCCCCATTTCTAAGACGTCCAAGACAAACATCTCAATTAAGCAAAGAGGGTGGAGGCTGTTGTGAAAAATGAGGAGGGGAAGGGAGTCTGCAGCAGGACCAGGAAAATGGAAATTGCTACGTACAGGCAAAATGGTCCCATCACTGCCCACACCACCCCCTTCCTTCGGAGCCACTAACCTTTGCTAAGAAGGTGGCGTTCCTGATGGCGCCCACCATTTCTCCCCCCTTGGGGTGCACTTTGGCCACGTGCATCCACATGCGCTCCCAGGTGTGGCTGTCGATGGGGAAGCCGCTCTTGTTAACGTGAAACAGCACCCCGCCGTCTTTGTCCTCCTCCTCAGAGCCCCCGCTAGTAGCGAGGCTCACGGGCCGCGCGTGGCTGCTCCGGGACCGGGTGCCTTTGGCGCCTTTGGGGTGGGGGCAGCGGTGAGTGTCGGCCGCCGAGCCGGTCATGGTGGGGCAGGGGCGGGGAGGGCGGCGAGGGGCGTGTGCGCGCGGGCGCGGCACGGGGATCAGCGCCCCGCGGGGGCGGCCTTCTCCATGCTTCTGGCGGCCGCAGGACGCGCGAAGGGGCAGCGGCGGCTGGAACTCCGCTTACGGGCCGTGCCTGAAATCAGTGAGACCCAGCACATACGACGGGTAAGTAGACACCCGGAGGAACCAAGAAGGGGGCCGTGGCCAAGACGGGGGTGTGGGGGCTTCGACGTGTCCCCACTTCCCTGTCCGCTCCCCCCGCGAGCGGACAGGACGCCCCCCCCACCCACTAGGGAATTGCACACGAGCTTCCAGCCCTGCCATTACCTAGAAAGGCGACTTGAATTTTGCCACAAATCTTCACACCTACCTAAACCGTGGAAGGGAAAGACAAGGAGCGTGGAGGCTGCGGAGTGGACGGGGTAGGGAGAAGAAAGACAGCTCGTGCAGTGGGATGGAACAGGAGGTCCCCGCAAGGCTCCACACGTCCCTTGGTCGCCAGATGTGGCCGAGCGCCGAGCCGAGCCAGAACGTGCCGGCACGTGAGCGCCCGGGGCTGCCGCGAGAGCCCAGCGACAGCCTCGGCTTGCAAAAGCGGCCGCGTTTCTTCCAAGAAGCCCTCCCGAAGCTGGGCGGACGAGGGGCGGCCCCGGCCCCCAGGCTCCAGTGGCAGTGGCTCCACCCGCCCCCTTCCCTGAGTTCCAGCGCCAGGCACCCCGGGGAAATGGCTGCAGGCGGGGCGCGGGAAGGGCGCACCGCAGCTCCCGGACCCTACCTCTGGACGGTCGGCCTCATGGCTGCACGGCTTCTCCGGGCGGCGGGGGTGGCGGGAGCTGCTGGGGCCGCTGCGGCCGTCGCCTCATTCCATGTCCCATCCTCTAATGTTATTCTGTGACATATAAGCGAGTCACCCGGGCAGCCGCCGATGTTCCGACTGCGTCCATTGGCCACCGCAACAAAGAGGGGCGGGTCCCGGGCGCGGGACTCTACAACCCGGAGCTCCGCGACGCTCTGATTGGCTCCCGGGGTTCCCGGGCGGGAGGGGTGAAGAGTAGGGGGAGCTGGGCCGCAGCGCGAAATCCGATCGCTGTCTTGTCCTGCGAGCCCCGCGGGGCTGGAGCGTTTGTCCCTGGGACTTAAGACAGAGTTTCCCCAAGGGTCGCGGCACTGCGGGGGAAGCAACTATGGGAAGCAGAGGAGAATTAAAGCCACCCAAGAAGTGACCCTGAGGTAGAGGAGGGCTTGTCATAGGACAGCATTCCCTGAAGAAGGCTGGGCACACAGTCACCTGCCGCTACCAGGCAGTGATGGATGGTTCAGGCAGGCATGTAAACGTGACGGCACAATATTAAATCTTTTTTTTTTTAATCCTACATTACAAATTCCCCAAAACTAAGAAGGGGACACAGCCATATACCCTCTGACATTAGTCATGATTAATAAAGTCCCTTTAAACCAAGCTGATATGCAACACTAAAGCCGGGGAGGTCAGCCAGGTCCCCACTGTTCTGTCACAGCTACTGAGTTATGAGAGGGTGGAGAGATGCTTCAGAGCCACTGTGAAGTGGAGACCCTCCCACACTCTCCAGGGAAACACCTTTTCCTTAAAGGCATCTTCTTCTTCTTTTTTTTTTTTTTTTCTTAAAAGAAGAGCAAGATGAGGAGGAGCACCAGACTACTGACCTGAGGTCTGGCCCTAAGTCCAGGTTTATCACTTGGCAAAGCTGTGTGATCCAGGACAAGCCATTTGCCTGTTCTGGGCCGTAGCCGCTTTATGAAAAGAGGAGAGCAGACCCTTCACTCTCCAAGGCCTGTTCTGGCTCTAAGATTCTGTGATCTTCTGACTTCCTCTTTTATGGACACTTGGGAACCTGACCATAATATGCTTTCTCTTTAAACTCCAGGCCAGCCTGCCAGCTTTGAGGGGAGTGAAGCAGCTGTGACAGCAATGCTAAGTTAACCTCGAATTAAGAATACAGTCATCAGCGCTTCCCTGGTGGCGCAGTGGTTGAGAGTCCGCCTGCCGATGCAGGGGACACGGGTTCGTACCGCGGTCCGGGAAGATCCCACATGCCGCGGAGCGTCTGGGCCCGGGAGGCATGGCCCGTGAGGCATGGCCCGTGAGGCATGGCCGCTGAGCCCGCGCGTCTGGAGCCTGCGCGTCCGGAGCCTGTGCTCCGCAACGGGAGAGGCCGCAACAGTGAGAGGCTCGCGGACCGCAAAAAAAAAAAAAGAATGCGGTCATCAAAGACCACTGATGACAGATCTCTATCTGGATGCTTAACCCTGGAACTTCTCTTTCAGAGGAGGGTGTGGTGAGAGGCGAGTGCTAGAGGGTAGCTGAGAGCCAGGTGTTGGGTGAGGAGACCTGGATTCTGGACCAGTCCTGCACAGCTACAGACAGAGCCCAGGACTTTATAGATTCCATAAGGAGACTAACTTAGGTCTGGATAGACAGAGGAAATGGACCTAAGAATAATATTCAGGAAATTGTCTGAATAATTCAAGTGGAACAAGCACACTTGAAGAAAACATTAGGGAATTAAAAGAGAATTATCCTCTCAATATATAATTGACTCAGTTTTCATTTCCTGATTAGGAGAAAACATGCCTCAGAGGGTGAGCTGTTTTCTCATCTCGAACATTCTTCCTCCCTTCTTTTTTCACTCATCTCTCAAATCTGTCCCCTTCTCCTTGCTTCCCCAGGGGTTTCAAGTCCCAGGTGACTAGGATTTCAGGATGCAGATCTCTATACAGAGGGTGAGTATATGGCTTAACCACCCCTCAGGAGAAAACTGAGTTCTCAAAGCTCAAGTGATCAGACCAGTTGGTGAACATCGAAGAATGTCTGGCATGTTTCACTGTCCTTGGCATCGATTCCCAGTGTCGCGACTCAGGCCAAATCCAAACAACTACAATGTCCCTGTCAAACCAGGGACTGGTTCCTGCTTTACCTGAATCAAAATCCTAGGGACCAGAGAGGATTATCGGTTCATCTTCCCGCCCCAGGCACCTCAGGACTCCTTGACAGTTGAGGGAAACGCTTTTGTTTTTCATCTCCAGTATTCCAACTATCTGTTCTCTTTTCCCTAGGAGATGGGGTGCAGTGGGGAGGCAAATGAAATGGTCTATGAAGAGAGTTGTGAGATTTGGCTAATTTTCCAAAGAGGTGGTAAGAAGCCTTGTGAAGTGAGCTGCAGTGTCCCATTGAAAGGACTGGAAAGGAGAAGGGCCCTTTTGTTCAGAATTCTTTTGCATTTGAGAATTGTGCTAATTGTGTGGACCAGCCAACTCTGTTCTTCATTTCTTTGTGTATTTTGTGTTACATGACACTCAAGTGAACACAGGCCAGACAGATTATGGGTTTTGGGGTTTGGTTGTTGTTTTCTGCTTCTTTTTAATTTTTTTAATTGAACGATAGTTGATTTGCAATGTTGTATTAGTTTCAGGTGTACAGCAAAGTGATTCAGTTATATATATATACATATACATTATTTATATATACAAATATATATATGTTCTTTTTCAGATTCTTTTCCCTTATAGATCGTTACAAAATATTGAGTCTAGGTCCTTGTTGGCTACCTATTTTATATATAGTGGTGTGTATATGCTAATTCCAAACTCCTAATTTATGCCCCCACCCTTTCCCTTTGGTAACCATAGCTCAGATGGTTAGTGAGAATGACATAGCACACAGTGGGGCAGGGCCTACTTGCAACTTGAACAGGGACACCTGATGACTAGCTGCCCAACCTCTGAGAGCATGGTCATGTCCATTCACTGGCATAACAACTGGTATAGCAGAGACATGTAGTGGGAAGGTTTGGAACAAGAAAAAGTGGGTTCAGATGGTATCTTATGATTCAAGTGCCAGTCGCTGGGGTCTCAAAGATAAATAACACAAAATCCTAACCCGATGATCCTATTTCTAGCTCTACCACCTGTTGATGTTAATAGCCTATCGATGGATGTATCAGATGCACCTTATGAGCCTAATCGCACCGGCTAGACCTTGCCTTCCTCCTGCCTCCGCAGCTCCCTGCACAGCCGACCACATCTGTGTAGTTCAGCCACCTAGGACTGACAGTCACTGACCCAGTCAGGTCCCTCTAGGCGGCTGCTGCACAGCCGAGCTGGATGACCACATGTCCGGAGCCTGTGACTCTTCCACCACTTCTGGATCGGAAGAAATGCCACACTGCAGGGTGTGGCTTCTAAGCAGCCATCAGAGGGGAATCCGAGGGAATTAATTCCCTCTGCGGAACATTCTGACCAATGAGAAACAAGAGATGAGAGGGAGCTGGGCAAATAAACCCTCTTTCCTTCCTGCCCCCTGTGGACTGTTCCGAGTCATGATCTTCTAACACAGCCTGTCTGGAGATGTCCTGCATGGCTGAGCAGACATACCTCCTGAGTAACCTGCCAGGGCTCTTTGCGGTGGGTGGTGAAGCAGTTACCTGCGTGATAACACACCGTCTTCTCATCCTAGCCCACCTCATTCCCCTTTTCGCTCACTCTTACTGCCTTCTCAGTCAGATTTAGTCTTTGCTTCAGATACGTTTTGTAGAGAAACAGAGCTAAGACAGTTGGTTCCACAAGAGGTTCAAAAAGCAAGTCCTCAGGATGGATTTTGGGGTTGTATCTCCTAGGTGTCTGAAATCAATAGAGTCCTTTGCTGGTGATAAGAGAGATGGCAATAGCTTTGATATGCGATCGTACCCAAGCTTTCACTTGGTTAATTGGGGTGAACTGGGTGGAGAGCGAGACATTGGGAGAGCAAGTGGCTGTGGTAGTCAGTTTGGAAACAGTGCTAATGACAGGTACCAGAGACCTTGGAAACAGAAAAAGACAGGCTCAGAGCAGTTAACTACCAACTCATGGAATGCTCTGAAAACCAGAGAGCCGCTATGGCTTTAAGGGAAAGTCTTATTTCCTGAAACTGTGGGAGAGACTTATAAAATCAAGCCCAAGATCTGATCACAGGGTAGCAGAACTGCAAAAAAAAGGACAAAACACATGGCCTTGATAGGCAACCATGTCAAAGCAGAGCCCTGATAGGGAAGGACTGGAACCCTGAGACCTGGGATGGGCCTATCTTGGTGGATGAGCACCTTGACCCTTCAGATCCCCTGAATGTTCCTGCCCAAACCAGGTCCCCTTCTCCATGGCTGCTGCTTCTTCTCGAGACCTGGCCCCACCACTACTGCCTCTGCCAAAACCCAGAGTCAAGTTGCAGCACAGCCCACACTGGCAGGAAAAAGTCCTCTTCCAGGGAGAAAATGCATACTTGCCAAAGATCTTGTGGGACTTGGCTAACATGTACTGGCAGGAACTGTAGAAATATGTGTGGGGGTGGATCTGGAAGATGTTATATTTGGGGGTTCAACAGGAAGCTCAGTTGGGAGGATCCACTGACTTGGGGATACTCACACAGAGCTCGAGATTTAATGTTTCCGCAAGGATGCTCGGAGTTTGTCCCGATGGTTTGCTGGGATGGCTCTTTGGGGCCTGGTCTCATTGATGGCCTATAGTAAGCAAAGTGGAGAGCCAGACTTCCTTGTGTAGTGTCGAGGAATGGGTCAGAAGACTCAGGAAGGAAGGAATATTAGAAGCATGTATTATACGTGGCTCAAGAACCCACCACCTGACTAGTTCCCTGGGCCAGCCCAGAGGATGCTCCCTTCACTAAAGCAATAAAGAGCGTACTAGCAAGGAGGTTTTCTGAGCACCTGGTAGTGGCTATCCTTGTAGTCCAGGGTCGATGGGAGGGAGAAAGCTGCTGTGGAACTGAGCTCCATACTTTCCGTGGAGATGATAAAAATCACAGAATTGCAAAGCACTTAATCATAAAGGACAAGGTGGGAATACTTACCACAATGGACAGCAAGGAGGGAAGATCAGGGTGACTATATCTGCAGGGACTCCTGGTGTTTGGATAATAAGTCATGGTGTTCCTAGGGAGAGGGTATCCATAGTATTTGTTGTCTAAATTGAGCCACTTTTAAGAGTTAAAAGGGTCCTAGTAATAATTACATGGGGAGCATAGGTATACACCAGAACCATCCCAGTCAAACTGATACCCATGGTCACCCTACCAGAGGTGAGATAGATGAGCAGCCAACTCAAGTGTTGCACGATTTGTATCATCAGACAGAACAGAGAGCTGTGAGCAGAAGGCCAACTTTAGGCACCATAGTGAAAAATCACAGACCCTTCCTCCTTTCCAAATCTAAACGAGATCTGGCCCAAAGCGACTGCTGTTGCTGAGGAGCCCAACTGGCCAACAGAAAAGACCGATGCTGAGCCCTCAATATAGCAGCATTCCTCAACGAAGCCATATAGCCACCTAGTGGCAGGTACATTTATATTGGACCTTACACCTTGGAAGCTGGCTTGAAGGGGCTCCCATTAGTCAAATCTGGGACAATCTGAGCACAAAATAATTAACTACAATAATGAAATACAAAGCACTGGAAAAATAGGAATCCATGAGTCTATATTGATTATAAATAGATAAGTAGGTGGGGAAGAAGGGAAGACCTGCTTAGAGAAGAATATAAATGTGAAAGGAGTACTACAGTTAGAAAATCATCATTCTGGGGCTTCCCTGGTGGCGCAGTGGTTGAGAGTCCACCTGCCGATGCAGGGGACACGGGTTCGTGCCCCGGTCCGGGAGGATCCCACATGCCGCGGAGAGGCTGGGCCCGTGAGCCATGGCCGCTGAGCCTGCACGTCCAGAGCCTGTGCTCCGCAACGGGAGAGGCCACAACAGTGAGAGGCCCACGTATTGCAAAAAAAAAAAAAAAAAATTATGTTTAAAACTGTCAGTGTAATAAAAGACAAAGAAAATCTGTGGAAATGTTCCAGATTAAGGAAGACTAAAAAACCATGATGATTGGGACTTCCCTGGTGGTCCAGTGGTTAAGTCTCCATGCTTCCACTGCAAGGGGCACGGGTTCGATCCCTGGTCGGGGAATTAACATCCCACATGCTGCACGGCCAAAAAAAAGAAAAAAGAAGAAAAAACATGATGACTAAATGTGATATCTGATTATAAACTAGATCTTGACCTATAGGGGAAAAAATGGTATAAGTGATATTATTGGGTCAATTGACAAAATTGGAATCTAGGTGTTCAATTAGGTAAAAGTATTGTGTCTATGTTAACTTTACAGAAGTTAATAACTGTACTACCGTGATGTGAGAGAATATCCTGATTCCTTTTCTTAGAAAATATACATTGAGGTATACAGGGCAAAGAGCCATTATATGTGTAACTTACTCTCAAGTTGTTCAGAAAAACACCCCACTGTGTGTGTGTGTGTGTGTGTGTGTGTGTGTACAGAGAGAGAAAATGATAAAGGAAATAAGGTAAAATGTTAACGGTTGATAAATCTGGGTAAAGAGCATGTGGATATTTTTTGCACTATTCTTATTCTTGCCACTGTTCTGTGAGTTTGAAATTATTTCAAAGTAAAAGGTTAAAACGGGGGGCAGACTGAATAATCCCTGAAAACATAATAACTGTCTATTTTACTAGCCCTGTGAGGCAGGTATTATTATTTTCATTTTACAAAGGAAGTAACTGAGGTTTAATAGGTTAGGTAACTTGCATAAGGTGATACAATTAGTGTCAGAACTAGAAATTAAGGACTTCCCTGGTGGTCCAGTGGTAAAGAATCCGACTTCCAATGCAGGGAACGCAGGTTCGATCCCTGGTCGGGGAACTAACATCCCACATGCTGCTGGACAACTGAGCCCCCACGCACCACATCTAGAGAGCCTGGGTGCCGCAAACTACAGAGCCCACATGCTCTGGAGCCCGCGCCCTGGAGCCCACATGCCACAACTAGAGAGAGAAAACCCGCACGCCACAACTAGAGAGAAGCCCGCGTGCCACGACAAAAGATCCCGCATGCACAACTAAGACCCAAGGCAGCCTAAATAAATAAATAAAAGAACTAGATTCTTTTAATCCAACTCTTTTCTTTTTTTTTTTTTAATAGTAAGAAGAACATGGATGTAAATGCTCATCACAGATAAGTCCCAGGCATCTTTATGATCAAAAAGTTTTACTGTCCTGATGCTTCAAACTTTTGCCTCCTAGGGAAGTCCCTTGAATTTCAGGTTCATTAATTTTTCTAACCTATCCCTTGGAGAGGGGAGGCCAGAGAAGGGGGAGCACAGAGGAGAATTAGAAACAAAATTACTAAGACCAGGGGAGCCGCCAGGGAAAGAACCACACTGGAATGACCCACTGGCAGCAACGGGCCCTGGACAATGGTCCTCCCTGCCAGGTTTAGAGTGCTAAGGTGCTTTGAGGACATTTGGCTAGAGGGAGCAGAAATTTAAGACTTTCTTGGATTACAGCTACTTTTTGCCCAGAGAGGAAGAGGATCATCTGCTGCAAATTTACAGTGGCAGCCGTCAGAGGAGAAACCTGGTGTCTCTTCCAGACACTGCAGTCAGAGGCTCTGTGCTCGCCCCTTCACAAAAAGACCATAGACTGCAGGACATAAACAGCGAACATTAATTTCTCACAGTTCCAGCTGCTGGGAAGTCCAAGATCAAGGTGCTGGCAGATTCAAGGCTCTGGTGAGGACCCACTTCCTGGTTCATACACAGCCGGCTTCTCACTGTGTCCTCACTTGGTGGAAGGGACAAGGGAGCTCTCCAGGGCCTCTTTTACAAGGACACTAATCCCATTCATGAAGACTCCATCCTCACTGCCCAAAGGTCCCATCTCCTAATACCACTGCATTGGGGATTAGGATTTAACATATGAATTTGGAGGGACACAAAAATTCAGTCTCTGATAGCAACCATCTCGCAAAAACTTGTATTTGGCCTTTGTGGGCTTCCTGAGATTCACACAGAGAGGAGCCGTTGCTCAGATGCCTTGGGACAGCTGGGGTTACGTGAGGAAGCTCCCCTTTTGGCTCTCTGGCACTTTAGGAAGACTAAAATGAAGCAAGTTAACAAGATAGCATCTGTTTCCCAAAGGAAAATGGGAACACAGTGACCCAGGCCTGCCCCGTCTGATGAATGAGACCTAAGGCAGTTGCTATGGAGACATATGGTTGGGGTCCATACAGGAACTACAGTTGAGAGTTTCTGAAGGTCCAGGAACCCATGTGATATGAAGGGCACGCCATCTACCAATCTTAGCTCTGCCTGCAACATCCCGGCTGAGGCAGGTAGCCATCTCTAGGTATTTGGTGACTGCAACAGAATGTGTATTTGGAATATTCATGGAAATTGAAGTAGGACAGTCATCCCTGAGCAGGATGAGTGCGTGACCCATCACCCCAGCCACTGAGCAGTTTTTCTGGGTTCAGATCTCTCTACTGTCCCATTAAAATCTATGTACAGGGCTTCCCTGGTGGCGCAGTGGTTGAGAGTCTGCCTGCCGATGCAGGGGACAAAGGTTCGCACCCCGGTCCGGGAAGATCCCACGTGCCGTGGAGCGGCTGGGCCCGTGAGCTATGGCCGCTGAGCCTGCGCGTCCGGAGCCTGTGCTCCACAACGGGAGAGGCCGCAACAGTGAGAGGCCCGCGTACCGCAAAAAAAAAAAAAAAATCTATGTACAGATCAGTTTCCTCCTATATGAGTCAGGAGTCAAGCGCAAAACAGGTGGGACTCTCAAAAAAGGTTTAAGTGAAAGATATTTTTTGAAGGCCTTGTTGACAGAGGCATAGGCGGGATAAAGGGGACCACCAGGGATGGTGCGGAACCCAGAAGCTGTTACCTGCCTGAGGCCTGAGCAGGTGAGGGCAGGAGACAGGAGCCCAGTCCACCGAGGGTGGCCTCCTGCACAGAGAGCAGAGCAGAAAGTGGGCTGGGGGGCAAACAAAGATGACTAGTACACCTTGATCTTCAGGGCATGGGCGCAGGCCCAGTGCCTTCCAGGGACTCTTACATACCTGGAGATGAAAGGGAAAGACAGATAAGATGGAACGAGGACTTAACACAGGAGGGAAAACAAGGCATTCGTGTATCCAGACCACGAGCTAAGAACATTCAGAGGCTGACTGTCTTCCGGGGGATACTGAATGGGGAATGTGAGCCCAAGTTACGTAGGGAGGTGTTCAACCTTCCCTGAGGAGAGGACCAAGGGGCCTCTTGTTGACAGTCGCCCTGGATGCTCCCTGAATGTCCAATTTGAGGAAAGAGTCAGCATCAGAAATGTGCCAACATGTGTTCCTTTTTTAATTTTAACATTTTCCTCGACCTTATCAAAAACAACAGCTGTTTGGGGAGCAGGCGGGTACCCATGACAAACATCTCTTTCGGTAGAGGAAGCGCTACGAAAAGCTAAAGAGGAAGTCTACACTCTGAATGTTATCATCACACGTTACTGCTAACGTTTACTGAGAACATATGACGTGCCAGACACTGAGTGCTCTTCCTGCATGGACTCAGTCCAGCCTCACACAGCAACCCTAGGAAATGGGCGCCATTGTGGACTGAATTGTGTCCCCCTGTCCCGATTTGTATGTTAGAGACCTAACCCCACAGTGTGGCTATATTTGGAGATGGGGACCCTAAGGAAAGAATTCAGGTTAAATGAGGTCATAGGGTAGGGCCCTGACCCAATAGGGTTAGTGTCCTTATAAGAAGAGACACCAGATAGCTTGCCCTTTCCCCGAGCACATGCAGTGAGGAAAGGCCACATGAGGACATAGCAAGAAGGTGGCCGTCTACAAGCCAGGAAGAGAGCTCTCACCAGAAACCAAATTTACCGGCACCTTGATCATGGACTTTCCAGCCTCCACATCTGTAAGCAAATAAATGTCTGTTGTTTAAGCTATCCAATCTGTGGTATTTTGTTACATCAGCCCGAGCCAAGACAAGCGCTATCAATATTTCCATCTTATAGATGAGGAAATTGCAGCATAGGGAAGGGGAGTGGTTTTCTTAGGTCACCCCGTTTGCCTTTGACTTCGATCTTGTCACCTCGCAGGGTCCTGCTTTTCTTATAGGAAGGGGGTAGGAGGAAATAAGTCAGGGGCCATAAACTCAATTGTCAACAGAGGTCATGCAGGTAACAGAAACAGGTGAAGCTGGCAGAGTGGGGACCCTGGCACGCTGGAGACCACTGCCCTCTCTAAAGAGGAGGGAGGCCCTAGCCTGCTTCCACCAATCGTTGGCCAAGTGTTTACAGTTTTTCAAGACAAACTCAGAAGTCTGGATCTTTTGGGGAAATGTTCTGGTTTTTCAAATACTGGCAACAAATTACATCATAAAAGAGTGTGCAGGCCAATTAAAACATGTCTACAGGCCATGTCTGGTGTACAATGTCCCCTCTGGACTAGGTGATTTTTTTACCCTCCCTTCTCTTCCTTCCTCTCCATTATTGGCCATGATTCTCTGCCTTTGGAGATATTCCTGTGGTGTCTCGAAGTCCCTTGTCTTCAGGAAAATAACCACCAGCATGATCCAAAAGTGTTTCCAAGCACAGTCCATGCAAAGAACGATGTGCAGACTTGGCTGAGCCATGAAACCTGAGCCCATTTCCTCTTCTGAAAACTGGTCCAATGATACCCACCTTGCAGGAGTTGTGGCAGGATTAAATAAGACGCTGCAGGAGGAAGCCACTGGCAGATGATAAATTAGCTGTGTGGGGAGCCCCTGCTGGGTTCAGAGGCACTGTGCTCAGCCTTCCCATACATCATCAGGCGTCTCACTGTTGTGTGTGAGCTCCTTACCCACAGGATACTGTTGGCTGTAACATGCTCGAAAGAGAAACCATCCGCCAAGTTCTACAACTCAGCAGAGGGTGACCTGGAGAGCCCAGGGACCTGGCTGGGAGGTGGAGAAATTGTCAGGAATGAGAGAGCACTGATTTCACCCCCGGAAGACAGCCCTCCTCTGCTCGGGAGGGCTTGGGAGAATTAGTAACAGTGTTTGCAATAATGCACTGAAAGTTCTACTTGTGCTTAATAGCTACCTGTAAAAATTCCAGTGGGTCCATTTTGAGTTGGGGCTAATGAGGGTTAAAAACTCTCCAGGCTGCTCAAAATAGTCTCAGACAGGCTCCCCTAGGAAGGGAGTATTTACTGAGCTGCTGATTAAGGAACAGTTTATCTACTTTGTATCATCTTTCAGCAAAGCCTCTGTCAGTGTGTGTTTTTGGCTGCTGGTGGGGGTTTTTTTGTTTGTTTGTTTTGTTTTTTTAACAAATGAGAGCCATTATGTGTGTTCCAGGGCCATGACTCAAGTTAGCTGTTTGCCAGTTGGGAGGGAGACAGAGTTGGTTTTCTGGGGCCAGCTCTCCCTTTGCAGAGCTGGAGGGGAGTCACCAAGGAGGAGAAATGCAAAAGAAGGAGGCAAAACTCACTCTCTGCCAGGTCTTGCTGGTGACAGCTTGGGACTGGGGGTGGGGGAAATGCTCTGGCGAGGACTTTGACCTGGAGAAGAATGAGTGGGTTAAAGGCAGGTGAGGTGGAGGAAAGAAGGCCAGAAAGGAGCTGGGCAGCGGAGGCTAGTGGAGCAGACCCACCCGGAGAGGCATACAGGGAGACCTCCCCCAGAAACGGAAGAACCTGCAAGTGGTCATAAAGGGAGGACCTCACAGAGCAGGAAGGAGGACCTAGGTGAAGCTGCGTTGGGGGCTGCACTGAAACTCTGTATTAAAGCTAAATCCACTCTGGGCAGATCAAGGAAAGGCTTAAAATTCCTCACCTTGGGAAGAACTTTCGGCCACAAAAACCGGGAGATCGAAAAATGCATTTTCAGAAGAGATGATGGGGAGGCCTTTGAAGCAGAGAAGAGAGCTCACTGGATTTGGGGCTCATCCCTGCCACGAACTGGCTGAGTAATCCTGGGCACCCCCCCCTTCCCCTCTCTGACGCTCAGTCTATAAAACGAAGGGATTGTATTAGATCCCTAGTTCTAAACCTCAGCTGCACATTAAAAGTACCCAGGGAGCTACTAAAACTTCTGATACCTGGCGACAGCCCAGACCAACTAAATCAGAATCTTTCCAAGAGCAGGTCCAGGCATCAGTATCCCATAAAATAAAATCCTGTATGGATCCAAGTTTGAGATCCACAGGGCTACATGGTCTCTCAAGGTCTCAATCAGCCCTGCTGCCATATATTACGTCTTTAAGGAAAGGAGAGAGGGGATGATTGGCAGGCAGTCCTCAGTGGAAGCAAGGCATGGACCAGATGGCCCCTTGAGAGTTCCACTGCCCATAGCATTCAATAATTTGAAGCTCCAAGTGGACAGGCTCTTGCTGCCAAGTTCCAGCCAGCTGTTTCTCCTTATCAATTCATTCCACAAATACTTATTGAGCACCTACTGTATGCCTAGCACCATTCTAGGGGCTGGAATGAGACAGACCCTCTTCTGTGTTCAACTCTTGGGACAGACCTGAAATCACAAAGCTAAAGAGGAGGGTGTAGGATGGTGCACAGAGTGGGAAGGAAATTTTGGGAATGTGTTGATTCATACAGAGTTCCCAAACTTACACATTATTTCATCAAACTCCTAAGGTTATCAGGGGTCTGTCCCTGTTGTATTAATCCCATCTTCCTTTACTCCCTACCTCCTCCTACAACTGTGGGATCATCATATCTGCAGTTAGCAAGCAACCTTAGGGCCAGAAAAATTCTTTTTCATGAGCCCAAATCCATACTCCCAAGTACACACCATGTCTTCCCAACTCAGCTTAAGCCCCTCACAGTCGAGGACCGGGGCTTGAGTCTTTGGCGGGCTTGGTGTAGTTTGGAGTGTGTGGGCTACAGACAGGCAGTCTGGATTCAGATCTTGCCTCTGTCCTCCTACCAGAAGTTATCACTACATGACCTTGGGCACATACTTAGCATCCCAACCACCCACCTCAGATGTGCATCTACAGAATGGGTGTTATCATAGCACTGCCTTTTGCATTGTTACAAGGAACAAATGAATTCATGAAGGGAAAGCAGTGTCTGGCCCATGAGCACACTCACTAGGTGGTGACTGTTGCTATCCTAGAGCAGGAGATGTTAAATGTGCTTGTTCCGATCAGACTGATGGAGCGACCAGCAAGGTTGTAGGTTGTATGTGGTGGCATCTGCTGTCTTTCTCCCTTCCCATGTCTGACACATTGGTTGGGGAATGCTACATCCTGTTGCAGGTAGAGCCTGAGATCTCAGCAGCTTAATTCCGTGGGAGTTCATTCTTCTCTCATAAAGTCTAATGGTAGTGGGGAAGGGGGTGCTCTGCCCCATGTAGTCATTAAGGATGTTAGAGGTTCCATCCTCTTCAAGGTGTGGCCCCCAAGGCAGCCCAGGGCTTTGACAACCACATGGCACACAAGCTAAGAGAGAGAGAGAAAGACTGTCTTGGGAGCTTTTGTGGGTCATGTGGGAATGGCGTCACTTCCACGGGCATTCCACTAGCCAGAACCCAGTCATGCCACAGGGAGCCTGGGAAAGGTGCTGTGAAGAAGGGCTGGAGGGCTTCCCTGGTTGCACAGTGGTTAAGAATCCGCCTGCCAATGCAGGGGACACGGGTTCGAGCCCTGGTCCGGGAAGATCCCACATGCCACAGAGCAAATAAGCCCGTGCGCCACAACTACTGAGCCTGCACTCTAGAGGCCGTGAGCCACAACTACTGAGCCAGTGCTCCTAGAGCCCGTGCTCCACAACAAGAGAAGCCACGTCAGTGAGAAACCTGCTCACGGCAACAAAAAGTAGCCCCTGCTCTCAACAACTAGAGAAAGCATGTGCGCAGCAACAAAGACCCAACACAGCCAAAAATAATTAATTAATTAAAAAAAAAAAAAAAAAGAAAGGCTGGAGGGAGCCAATAGGATTGCCTCCCATCTCAAGCCCTAGCACAGGTAGTGGTTATCCCGTCTGGGGCAGCACGGGGACCACTGCGCATGTGCAGGGCTCGTCTTCTCTCTCTTTTCTCTCTGACCTTCTCCAGTTACTTTCCTCCAATTCCTGTTCTCTCTCCAATGGCGCCTACCCTCTGTTGGGGTTCTGTGGTTGCAGAAAGGTTGATTGTTTGCCCACTGAGGGCTTCAGTGGAGACATGCTCTAGGGACAATGACAAAGGATGTTGGGAGGGGGATAGGGCGAGAAATGCCGGCACAGGAGCCTTACAGGAAGGACAGCCGTGGCCACCTCCACCCACCTCCTGTGAAATCAGAGAGTTTGATCCCACGGGGATCAAAGGCGCTGGGCTCCCAGGGGCCTGGAAGGGGTTCTTAGCCCCTGACATTGTCTCCTGACCAGCAGCCGCCATATCACCTGGGAACTTGGTAGAAATGCAAATTCTCAGCCCCACTTCAGACCTGCTGAATCAGAAAATCGGCTCAGAAAGATTAGTAACCTGCCAAAGTCACACCGCTAGTAAGAGGCAGGACAAAAGCAACTGAACAAGCCCTTGGGTGATTCTGGTGCACACAAGTCTGAGAATCCCTGCTGTAGTGGTGGAGCCCCAGGTGGAGGGCGCCGACAGGACAGTGCTTCACTCTGCCACCCAGTGGCCGCGGCGTGAACAACAACCCAGCTTCCAGCGCAGGACAAACTTGGGGTTGAGGAGGCAGCACTGCTAATACACAGATTAGGAAGCAAGTTCTGGAAAGCACTGGGGAATCCACAGGCTCCGCAGGGGATTCACCCAAGGCTGCCTCACAGGCACTTTTTAAGACTTAGAGAGTCCAGCCCAGAGACAAACCCAAAGTCTGTTTCTAGAAGGGCAAACTCACCTGGGGCTTTCATGGGGAGTGGGCACAGCTGGCTGGAAGAGGCCTTTATGTTCAGACTGATGACCCCATTAGAGGTCAGGGTCCAAAAGTTGCTGTCAAGTTCAGGGGGTGCCAGGAGAAGCAGAGCCCCTTCTTCCCTGGGAGAGCACACAACTTCAGCCGGATCCTGTGAATTAGGCCCCCAAGGTCCCAGGGCTCACCTGGTTTGGCCCTCCCTGGGTCTCTGCCAGGAGCCTGGGGGGAAGAGAACAAGAGATGATCCCTCAGGGCGCAGCCACCTCCAGCCTCTGTGACCAGCACTGCAGAGATGCGGTTCGCCACCTGAGCTCAACCAGAAGGAAACGTCCAGAGACAAAGGCCTCTCGCTGTTTCCCTTGACCCCACCCACCCACCTCAGACTCAGCAGGGCAGGAGGCTTAGTGCTTGGGGGACTGGCTCTGATTTTGCATTTTTATGGCAGGAGCTGGCAGCTGTGGTGTTCTGGGGGGAGGTGCCCGGCTTGCTGAGTAGGATGTTCATTTGGTCCTGACACATCTGACTTGTCCTGACTGTGCTCTGGAGACTCTGAGGGAGGGGGAAGGGCACGAGAACCAGTGTCTGTAGGGCATCCTGTGCTGTGTGGGGAACCCGTGATCACCGTCTCATTTAACCCACTCACACCGAATTCCCAGCAAGACTCAGCTCAGAGAGGTTAGTAACCTGCCCAAAGTCACACAGCTAGTAAGCCCCCAGCTAGTAAGATCGAACACCAAAGCCTTTGTATTCTCTGTCCATCTCCCTGCTGCCCACTTCCCCACCGCAGAACCCTTCTGGGCTGGCTATCATGCCAGGCAGTTCTCACACCCAGAAACCTGTGGGATCCAACAGCAAGAGAGCATCCTTGCTTAGCTGCCCTGCCCTCAGCTCCCAGGGCACTCTTTGGTGGCTCAACAGCAGCTCTGACAAGGGAAGATGCTCCAACCAACTCAGAACCAGGAACACTGGCCTGTGTTCTCAGGTCAGAGGGAAAACCTTCTCACCAGGGCAAAGCTACATGCGGAAGGTGCCTGTCTCCACCCTCAGGGCTCCCAGCGGGTGCTGCAGAGCAGAGCCCAAGGTGGGGAGGGTGGAGAATGAGGAAAAGCAATAGCTCAGCTCTTCCAGAGGAGGGACAGATGAGGCCCCTGGTGCAGCACGGAGCAGCCTGGCCACCATGAGCCCCAGGTGCGGGTGCCCAGCCCAGCCGAGCTGAGCCTGGGATGGTGATGTGATGCCCAGATGCCCCACTGTTCTCCTGGGTCCATCAGGTGGGCCACAGCCACCTCATGCTACAGGTCACTTGAAACCAAGGTAGCTTTTTAAGATACATTTTCTGCTGCAGACTCCAAACTACATAACTATCACTAAAATAAACACATGAAAAAACACAGGAAAAGCATGAATGGATTTATACTTTAAGCTTTATTCAACATATGGATGTCATCAAAGAGCCTAACATATATGAACCTCCTGCCCCCTTAGGGTGTCTGACTCAGGAGCAGGTGGGTGTGGCTTGTTGGGCCCCCAGGATCCCCAAGGGAATCACCAGCGTGGCTTACAATCACTGACGTAATTCGCAGCTCAGAATGTCCACCGCCATATGCCTGACTTCGAGGCCCAGAGGATGGAGCGGGCATAGAAAGGGGACGGCCTTGAGGGTGCCAGCAGTGGCTGCCCCAGACAGGTCGGGTGTGGGAGACCTTCCTAGAGAGTCTGCACGGGACTGATGCCGGGGAGCAATCCAGGCAGCTGTCCCGTGGGTGTTGGAAGGCAGGAGTGCCAGCAGCAGATTCGTTCCAGGGCTAAGAAAGCCAGCCCCTGATGCCCCCCAAGCCTGACGATCAGCGCTGACTTCTCCTTAGAGACGTGCATCCCTCTGGGTCACCGGGGTGGGCTGGTGCCCGCCTGAGGCGGGGGCAGCTGCCAGCATCTCCCAGCTTGGGTTTTCTGACCCTTCTTTTCCCAAGGAGGCAGCACGGAGCAAGGGAAAGGCCTGCCTTGCAAATCTTTCCTAGTCCCAGCTCCATTCTTTTCTAGCCCTGCAACTTTTCGCAAGGCTGAGTCTGAGTTTACTCTTCTGCAAAATGGTTGTAATCAGTGAGGCTCCAGAGTTCTTTATAGGAGGCACTTATGGGCCCTAAGGAAGGAGGTGTGGGAAATTGTCGACAAGCACATGTACATTTTGCTTAGCTTACAGGCTTGTTGGGGGTGGGCTGGGGAACGGGGAGCCAGGGCGATGCTGAAGCCTCCTCCAGCCATCTTTTAGCGCTGCCATGGTTATAGGAATCAAAACCTGCCTCCCACACGTGGTGATTGTAATGGTCACATGAGATCATGCAGTGAAGCCCTCTGGGAATTGTAATGCTCTCAGCAGATGGAGTATGTTATTGCCTCCTCCTAAAGAAGGACCTTAGCCCTTCACCAGGAGCCTGATCAGCATTGCTTGCTAATGGATCAGTGATGTTGCTGTGGACCCTCCTGCAGCGAGGCCTCCAATAAGCACTTTTCCCAGCTGTGGACGATGCCCCAAGTGGTTATCTGGCTCCTTCTTACGCCTCCCAACCCCCCCAAAGCATTGTTTTCTGGAGGAATCTCCCTACTCATCAGCAGCCCAAGTAGTCCTCCAAATAGGTGGTAAGAACCTTCAGAGGCAAAGGTGGCCAATTGCTTCCGGAACCAGTGCTATGCTTGTGAAAAATTCCACAGCCGCATCCTTGGTGTAAGGAATTAATTTCTGGGAGTGGGCTGGAACAATCTGTAAGGTTTTTTTTTTTGGTTTGGTTTGGATTTTCATCACAAGCATCCCTGGTTATTGTTGTACAAACTGAATTTGAGTTTTGGAAAGGATTTTGCATGGGATCTGGTGCCCTGCCCAGACAGAGTTCCTGCAAACCGTTCAAATTCGGGAGAATCTTTCCCAATTTTAAAGTACTCGCTTAGTCCCTGGGAGGTGATGAAGTGACAGGAACACACTACATATACCAGCCACGTGTTCCTTTTGGAAAAGTCAGTTGAAATAGTGTAGAAGGAAACTCGAGAATAAAAACAGAACTAGGGAGATAGGGTTTTAAATGCATTAGGGCAGAAGCTCCTGACTGGAAAAGATAGAAAACTAGGGAAGGTCTCACAGGGGGCTAGGGGATGCTCCTGGAAGACTCAGCTCAAACAGCAGCTCTACCCCGAAGCCTTCCCTCCCCAACTCCCTGCCCACCGCACCGGCACCTCCGCCCACAGAGTTCATCCTGGCTAATGTGCTTCAGCACGCGGCACAGATCCCCTCCTTAGCACTTTCTCACCATTAAAATTCTCCATACCAGACTATGAAAACTGGCCTCAGGTCTTGCTTGGCTCTGCAACCCATCCACTGGCCCAACGTACTGTTTAATGTTTGTTGAACGAATAAACAAACAAATCCCATAATTAACCTGTGAGACAGAAACCCAGAGAAGATCTTGAATTTTAAGAGAGAATTTAAAGAAGAAGAAAAAAATGGAAGTCTAATCATACAATTCATTATCCTCATAAATAATAGAGGGAAAACATAAACAGGCAGAGGAAGGGTTAGGCAAACCTATACTTGAGAGTTCTAGAAGTGAATATGTAATTCAGGGAAGTGGTTGTCTTGTGTGGGTCTGACCCAGTGTGGCCATCCCAGATCACCATGTGACTCCTAGACATTAAAAATCAAGACCTCAAGCATCGCTTTCCCTCCTCTAGTCTCTCGGAAAGAGGCTGTAGCATCAAGCCTAGGAGGTTGCCCTGTTGCGAGTGGTGGATTTTGCACGCAGTTTCTGGGGCAGAGCCTCTTCTCTCCTTTGCTATCTTTTCTCCAAACCAGGTAAGGGTGATTCTTTTCTTTTTTTAAATTTGTTTATATTTGGCTGCACCAGGTCTTCCTTGTGGCATTCGGGATCTTTAGTTGTGGCACGCAGACTTCTTGGTTGCGGTATGCATGCGGATCTAGTTCCCCGACCAGGGATCGAACCCGGGCCCCCTGCATTGGGAGCGCGGAGTCTTACCCACTTGACCACCAGGGAAGTCCTGGTAAGGGTGTTTCGTGCCTCCCTCCCTTAGTGGCTGCGGGAACAGGGTGTGTGTTCGTGCTGTCTTCACCAGGGAGAAAGCAGCTTTCCTGGAAGCTGGTTTTTCCAACCCTCCTTTCCTTGAAGCAGAGTCCTTCGCTCGCATCTCAAATCCACCCTGTTCTCTGAATTGGTCCAAAAGCAAGGGGAGGGGAGGAAGATAAACGTCTGATTGGGAAGAGCGCCAGCCGACGCTCTCCAGGGACCAGCCTGGCCCTCCCCGTGTCTCCCGTGGGTGCTCGGCTTGTTTCTGCACAGAAGCAGGTGCCTGGCGGTGGCTTGTGTCCCGGGCAGGCTGGAGATGGGCCCCCTGCGCCATCTGCGTGCCTTCCCTCTGCAACCACAGATGCACCCGCCCGCCTTGGAACTGTCCAGGTGGCTAAGAAACCCAGTCTCTACCTTGTTCCTCTTCACCAGGGGAAAGAAAAAAGCCTCCCATCCGGATCATGAAAGAAACAGCCGGGGCCTGTTTCCAGTGAGGCTGGAGGAAGCATTTCTGGGGCAGCCAGGAGGCGCATGCGTGGGGAGGGAGTGCTGAGCCAGGGGACGCCCCCCTGAAGAGGTGATGTGCGCTCAGCCCACCCAGGGACGCGAGGCCAGAGGCAGCTACTGTAGGGTGGGAGTTCTCAAAGAGTGGCCCCCAGTCCTGGAACCAGCATCTACATAACCTGGAACTTGTTAGGAACACCAATTCTTGGGCCCCACCACAGACGGGCAGAATCACAACCTCTGCGGTGGGGCGCAGCACGCTGTGATTTAACAAGCCTTCCAGGGGATTCTGAGGCAGGCCCGGATTGCCGGGCCCCCGGGGAAGGTCTGCCAGGATAGGGAGCCCTGAGCCCTGGTGAGGGAGGCAGGGTCCAGGGGCTGGGGATCCCCCCAGGGGGCCTCCAGTCAGAGCAGTCTCAACCATCTGCCCCAGTGTGTTGTACAAAGAGTATCCTTTTCTAGGTGTGCTGGCAGGTGAAAAGCGTTTGAGAGCCCGCTGAGAAGCACATGACAGGGAGAAACGCTGAGGAAAGTCACCTACTGAAGGATGCCTTCCCTCTTCCAGGTGCAGATGACCGTTTATCCCAACTTGGAGAATGTGTTTCCACAGATTCCCTGGTAACCTGGCTTGGAGACTAACAGTGTGTGCAGATCCTTTTGCCCAACATAAAGCTGTCGTGTTTCATTCAGCACAGGCCCGCTACTTCTTGATATTTGGTCAGCAGGTGTGGAGAAGGGAGAAAGCCCACGGCCAAGCTGAGGGGTGTCAGTGGAAGGAAGCCCACCATTGGGCTAGCGGGCTGGGTCTGGAGCAGTGTGGCCAGAGGTACCCCGAGGGCCACTGGAGCAGCCTCCAGTGAGAAAACACTGTGGTCTTCCCAATCTTAAAGAAATTGTGCAGGACAATAAAGAGAAGTCAGCACGTTCACCAACCATCCCATTATTTGGCTTGGAAGCGTCACTGGAAGTATGAGAGATTGTTGTTGCCCCGTGATGTGATGTGTATGTGTGTGTGTGTGTGTCTGTGTGTGTGTGTCTGTGTGTGTGTGTTTGGGTTAAGTGACTCCTGCTGGCCTGGATATGGTTGAAATGAACCCGCACATCCTATCCCCCACTCCCCAAACAGCGAAATTTCTGCATTGCCTGAAACGGTTTGTGAGACCACCCAGTAGAGGGCGTGCTCGCCCCAGTTTGGGGCGGACCCGGCTCTCCGGGCCCTGAGCCCGCTACGGGTCTAGCAGGCAGGCTTTCAGTGCTAAGGAAAACCCAGATTGACTCAGAGGTCAAAGAGGTACCAGCCTAACGCAGAGTGACTTCAGGGACAAAGGCTCGCATAGTCTGTCTTCCCAGACAATTGAGACTGTCTGAGGTTTATCCATTTAAAATGCAAATATAATCCAGGATTACACTTCATGGCTTCCTGTCTCCTTGAGATGGAGGGAGCTGAGTGGGTTTTGACAAACTAGAAAGTGAGGGTGAGTGAGTGCTGGGGTGCGCAGAGAGCCGTTCGGGGCATAAAACAATGAGATTGGGGCCTTGCAAGCATCACAATCCTCTTCTGTTCCAGAGAAAAGAAAAGCCTTGTGTGATTCCCAGGGTGAGAGCTGAGTCTGCCTGAGCGTCTGCGTCCCTCAGGAGGGATGCCGCCTCCTTGCGGGTCCGTTATTATTTGCACGTGGACAGTCTCTGATCAAGTGCTGTGGATCCTGATGATTTATTTTCCTGCCTTTGAGCGTTATGAGAACGGGACACTGCTTTGTATTTCCAGCTCCTGTCATAAACCCTGACACAATTGTAAATGGTCAATAAAAGTTGACCTAATGAACAAATGAATGGCCACGAGTAGGGAACTGTTAAGTAAATTATGGTGTATCAGCCTTATTGGAATATTATTCAGTGATTTAAAATAATGGTTGTTTCAGGGACTTCCCTGGTGGTCCAGCGGTTAAGACTCCACGCTCCCAATGCAGAGGGCCGGAGTTTGATCCCTGGTCAGTGACCTAGATCCCCCATGCCGCAACTAAAAGATCCTGCATGCTGCAACTAAGACAGGCACAGACAAATAAATAAATAAATGTTTAAATAAATGAATAAAATAATGGTCATTTGAGAATTGCTAAAAGAGTAGCTCTTACAAGAAAAAAAAATTGTAACCATGTGAGGTGATGGATATTAACTAAACTTACCGTGGTGATCATTTCACTATATATATAAATCAAATCATTATGTTGCACACCTTAAACTAATACAGTGTTATATGTCAATTATATCTCAATAAAACTGGAAAAAATAAAATAAAATATTGGTTACAAAGGCCATGTAGCAACGTGGGAAATGCTTATGATATTATGTTGAGTATACAAATTGCTTTATATCTACGGAAGATTACACATTCATGTGAACAAAAAGAGAACAAGGAGAAATGGAGAGTTGTGGCAGAGCAGTGGACTTGTGGGTAGCTTCCTTCCTAGCTTGTGATTTAATCTCCTTTGTTGTGGGTTGTGCAATAAACATAAAAACCTTTTTTTCCTGCTCACAAGAGCGTCTCAGTTTTGTTCTTTGGTGCCAAAGTACCTTGACTCCCATCCTGTTTGCTCAGATCTCTGTCTCTTCAGAATTCATTTGTTCCATGTGCTGGTCACAATGCCCGGGGCTGCACCCACATGCACACAGAAGTATCTAAATCCTTTGGATGTTAATGATTTTATGGCAGCTGCTGTGAATAACATCGAGTTCAAACACTTAAACTGGAGTTCTCCCAAATCAGTCAACTGCTTCTCAAGTGTTATCTGTAGCAAGTCCCTATATGCACCATTTCTCAATGAGAATAATAATGGATCTGAGTTTTTCAGAAGCTACCGTGTGGCTTCTACATAAATTTAATCCTCACCACAAACCTGCAAGCAAGGAAATATTATCCCATTTCATAAAGGAAGAAACAGAAATTCAGAGGGTTTCAATTACTTCCCCAAGACCATAGGCAGTTGGGTTTCATGCCTCAGACTAGGCTCCCAAAGGCTGTGCATGTTTTTACCCACCATACCATGACGGATGCTTTCAAAGGGCTCACAATGCAGCAGAGGCAATAAAATAACACACATGAATAATACAACCTAACTATACAAGAAAACTGTCATGAATAATAGTACCAAAAAAAAAAATAATAGTACCGAGCACTGCATAGGTTTGGAGGCAATGAGTCTATGTCTATGGGTAATGTCTCCAGGGACCCCTTCTTTAATACTGAGCTGCTGATTGTGTAACAGGAAGCTCCGTCCCCCCATAAATCGCGCCCTAGCTGATGATCTGGAGCTTACCTCTCTTGGTTTTCGGTCAAAATATGTTTTGAAGGATTAGGCTTTTCACTGAAAAAGAAATCACTGTCACTCTTTTTATTTATTTATTTTTGGCTGCGCTGGGTCTTCACTGCTGCCTGCGGGCTTTCTCTAGTTGTGGTGAGCAGGGGCTACTCTCTTCATTGCGGTGCACAGCTTCTCATTGCGGTGGCTTCTCTTGTTGCGGAGCACAGGCTCTAGGCGCACGGGCTTCAGTAGTTGTGGCACTCGGGCTCAGTAGTTGTGGCTCTTGGGCTCTAGAGCACAAGTAGTTGTGGTGCACGGGCTTAGTTGCTCTGTGGCATGTGGGATCTTCCTGGCCCAGGGCTCAAACCCGTGTCCTCTGCATTGGCAGGCGGATTCTTAACCACTGCGCCACCAGGGAAGTGCCCACTGTTACTCTTATTTCAGCTTCACTCTTTTGCATTCTGAAGCGTTATGAAAATTTATTCTATCCATTCATCTCAGGGGGTTAGGGGTCACTTCAATCCCTGGAGGAATCAGATGTTTCCCTGAGAAAGGTGAACTCAAGCAGCATGTGTCAACCGAAACCTGGAGGCTGCAACCAGAAATCAAGGGTCTACTGGTTTCTGACATTTCTCTTTAGAGTGACCATTTCACCATGGGCTTAAAATAATAGGAATGAAGGGAAAAGTGCAAATGAATACATGGAACAGAACTGGGCAGAAGCCTGATCTGTCATTTGTCTAAATAGGAAATGAAGCTCATATACGTTACCTTATGAGTCGTTTTTTCCTCTCTCCTGATTCCCACTCTCCTCTTTTCTCAAGGCTCTAGGGCCTCCAGACCCATGTCCTCCTTCCTCCAATTCAAACCTGCTCACAGGACATCTATAGATCTTAGTACAGATTTAAGATAAGGTATTCTTCCTTGATGGTCAGTGCACTTTGACACCTTATCTCTCTTTAGGAACCCAAAGGTATTTTATCTCCTGTGAGATATTAAGAATCTGCCTTCCAATGCAGGGGATGCGGGTTTGATCCCTGGTCGGGGAACTAAGATCCCACATGCCACAGGGCAATTAAGCCCGCATGCCGCAACTACTGAGCCACAACTAGAGAGAGGCCCGTGCACTGCAACAAAAGATCCCGCATGCCGCAACTAAGACTCACCACAGCCCAAAATAAATAAATAAATAAATAAAAATGTTTAATTCTAAAAAATATTAGTTTTTAATTGGCCTTGGCCTGTTTCAGCTCCGCAACGCTGGGTAGGGACGGAGGTGACGGGACCCGAAGAGGTGCGAGAGGAGGGGCTGTCCCTGCGGCATCGAGGCGGGCCTGAGGTTCGGCGACGCCGCTCAGGGTGCCCCGCGCCAGGCCCGGGAAAGGGACCGCCGTGTCCGCGTCCCGCCTCCTCTCCCGCCGCTACCGGCCCCGCTCCGCCCACAGAGTCCGATGACGGCGGCGGCGCTGAGGGACCCGCCTGAGGGCAGTGTGACTTTTGCAGATGTGGCCGTGAACTTTTCCTTGGAGGAATGGGGTCTCCTTGACGAGGCTCAGAGATGCCGGTACCATGATGTAATGCTGGAGGACTTGGCACTTACAACTCCCCTGGGTTGTTGGCGTGCAGAAGAGGATGCGAGGCACTATCTGAGCAGAGTGTCTCTGATCAAGGAAGCTCACAGATCAGAATTGTTAAGGCGGGTCAGTCTCCCCAGAAGGCCAACCTCTATGAGATGTGTGGCCCGATCTTGAGTGACATTTTTCACTTGGCTGAGTATCAGGCAGCACGCTGTGGGCAGAAACTACTCGCGTGGGGCCTGTGAGAAACCATTCTATTTCAGAGCAAACCTCCATCACCAAAAGCAGCACACTGTAGACAAGCCATTGAGAAGTGATGTGAGGAGAGCATTGTTTGTGAACAGCTGCAAATTCTATGTATCAAGGAAGCCCTTTACCTTTGGGGATGTCAGGAAGGACTTCCTGGGCAACTCAGGATTTCTTCACCAACAGGCCACATGCACCTGGGAGAGAAGTCGAATAGTGGAACTGGGGCTTCCCTGGTGGCGCAGTGGTTGAGAGTCCGCCTGCCGATGCAGGGGACACGGGTTCGTGCCCCTGTCCGGGAAGATCCCACGTGCCGCGGAGCGGCTGGGCCCGTGAGCCGTGGCCGCTGAGCCTGCGCGTCCGGAGCCTGTGCTCCGCAGTGGGAGAGGCCACAACAGGGAGAGGCCCGCGTACCGCAAAAAAACAAACAAACAAAAATAGTGGAACTGAGCGTGAGGCTCCCTTTCCAAGGGGAAAAAAATCATTATAAATGGGGAGTCTGCCCAGAAACTTTCAGTGGCAAACACACTTGTTCAGCACCAGAGAGTCCTCACTAGAGGAAGATGTTACACGTGCAGCGAATGTGGGAAATCATTTAGCAAAAGCTCCCGTCTCATTAGACATGAGAGAGTTCACACTGGAGAAAGGCCTTATGAGTGCAGTGAATGTGGGAAATCCTTTAGCCAAAGCTCTAACCTCATCACACATCGGAGAGTTCACACTGAGAAAAGGCCTTACAATTTGGGGAATATGCTGAATTCTTTACCTACAGTTCCAGTCTCTTCAACCACTAGACTGTTTACACTGGATCAAGGCCTTGTTAATGCAATGAATATGATAAGGCCATTAGCCCAAGGTTTTGACTCTGGAACCGCAGATTTCAGAAGGAAAAAAACATCTTACATGTGCAGGGATGTACAATTTCCTTTTTCAGTATATCAACACTTGAGATCCCTCCTTGTGGTACCATCTGAATTGAACCTCATACATCCAAACATCTGCAGACATCCCAGGCATGTGGGAGCTGCACTGTACTTTTTAACCTGCCCAGGCCCCTTGCCAGATTTCTGTCACTGCCAGTTTCTGTGGCCAAGCCATTTCACCTCTCCCACCTGGCAGGTACTCACAGTGCACAGCATTGACCCACCACAGTGTGTTCAGGAAAAGAAACCTTGGTTTTTCCCATTCACAGGAGGGACTGTGAGAATCCTGAGCACTCACTCCTTTCTCATGTTTTTGATGAGTCAAGTCACTGACCTGACCCATTTTTGGCCCAAAGGACTCTGCTTGTGACTTGCAAAAATGGACGACCTTATTCAGGGATATTGTTGGCCTCACATTAACTCCTATGATAGGATTTTCTAGCCATCAAGTCACCAATCCAGGAGTAGCTTCCCTCCCATTGCTCTGGTTTGTGCAATTATAAAGGTCTCACTGTTTAAGCCACATTAAATCTTGAGGTTCCATTCACTGTATGGGATGATTTGAAAACAGTTGGGTTCTGCTAACGTAAAGGAGTGATCAGCTTTTGTTGGGAATCCCATGCTTTGTGTGCCTCAAGGGCACAGTATGATAGCAGATATACCTCTCTCCATTTTGGCCTTGTTTGCATTATGGCCCAAGGCTTCCAAGGGAAGCCTGAGTACCATATTTTCTTGGTTCAGAGGTCAGCCTGGGGAAGGAGCAATTGTTGTGACAACCTTCGTTGCTTCTGAGAGTAACATAAAATTATTGTCTTGTTCACAGGGGATATTGCCTTGAGCTCAGCATTAGTGAGGAAAATATTCTCCCAGGTCCTTCAGTAGAGCCATGTGCCCTTATGTGCAGAATTCTGTAGCATAGCATCACTGGTTGTAAGATTATAGGGGGAATGATAATTGTTACAGAAAACATTGGATTAATAGTGGGAGGAGGACACTATTACAAGCTGGCTGGAATGTGCCTCATTTAAAGGGGCATCCACAATGACAATGTTCCAGTCATTGTGGCTGTGAAGGATGAGCATGTACAGAAATTCTCAGATCTCCTGAATTGTGAAGCTTGTATAGCAGAGGACATTACAAGAGAAAATAATCCGAAGGTTTTGTGGATTTCTGTAGCCTCTGTGGGCTATCCTCCTCAAGGCCATTTCTGTGCAGACAGAAAAATGAGAATAGAGAGAGGGGATATCTTTTCATCGAGTAATGGACTTTGTGACCCAGACAATATTCTTGTTGAATCAGGTGAGAACAGTCTTCATTGCTTATACATATATATATATATATATATATATATATATATATATATATATGTTTTTGTTTGTTTGTTTTGTTTTTGCGGTACGCGGTCCTCTCACTGTTGTGGCCTCTCCCGCTGCGGAGCACAGGCTCCGGACATGCAGGCTCAGCAGCCATAGCTCACGGGCCCAGCCGCTCCGTGGCACGTGGGATCTTCCCGGACAGGGGCACGAACCCGTGTCCCCTGCATCGGCAGGCGGACTCTCAACCACTGCGCCACCTGGGAAGCCCTGCTTATTTATATTTTTGACCACTGAGGCAAGGTGACCCTCCCAGGGGGTGTGGCACAAAGTGGTGATGTCAATATAGGGGATTTTACAAAAACAGTAAGAAATCCAGATTTTTATTTTGGATAATATTTTTAAGCTTTAATAAGGTATAAATACATGCAATAAAATGCACATGGTTAAAATAAAAAAATATGTTAAAAAAGAAAAAAAAAGAAATGTGCTACTTACCTATATATCTTTGCCTGCTGTGGAAAATGAGAATGGTATTTTTTTTCTGAAAGGAAGTCTTTTTTTCCACTGAAAATCTAAATGTAATTTTAGTGCTTTTCAATAGGATCTAAAAAAGGGCTTAGATTTTGAAGTCTCTGTTTATTATAGGGTAACTAATAAAACTACCCAGTTCTGCCTTTCTTTCTCACAGACTCTTCTGTCTCCAATGATTCTCCTTTCTTCTGTCTCCTTATTAGACACCTTTGATCCTTGACCCCCTCTTACTCTCCACTCTTCCTTTTTTCTCACACTGTCAATCATTGATTGAAAGCCAATCTCTTTTCTAGAACAGTGGTTCTCAAAGTGCGGTTGGCAGAAACTTGGGAGTCCCCAAGACCCTTTACAGGGAATCCATGTCAAAATTCTTGTAATAATAATAATACAAAGAAGTTACTTGCATTTTTTACTGGGTGACATTTGCAAAAAGCGGTAACTGGTAAAACTGCTGGCATCTTAGCCCGAATAGGGCTGTGGCACCAAACTGTACTACTGGTGGCCATTGGATCCTTCACCACCACGCATCTGCAGTTTAAAAAAAGTCAGTTTCGCCTAAGAATATCCTCAGTGAAGGAGTAAGAGCTATTGAATCCCGATCCTTGGGTATATGACTTTTTAATATTTTGTGATGACATGGAAAGTATGCATAACACACCCTGCCACACACCAGAGTATGAAGGTTGTTTCGCAGAAAAGCACTTGTACAGTTATTTGAGTTGCAAGCTGAACTAGAGCCTTATTTTCACAGAAAATCATTTTCACTTGAAAGAACGATTGACATAAATTACGATTACCTAGACTTGGGCATTTAGTAGATATTTTCTCAAGAGACAATGAAGCGAGTCACTTCAAGAAACAACTGACAGAATATTTTTGCCAATGATAAGAATCAAGTTTTCAAACTAAAATTAGTGTTTTGGAAATCCTGCCTCTGCCAAAACAAGGTTCAGAAGACTTGTATGAACTTGACTGCTTCCCAATACGTGAAAGACTTTCTGATGAGATCAGAGGTGATCTGTCTGGCATCATATAATGAAATATATCAGTATTTGGAGGAGCTGCATAATTCAGTGAAATCCTATTTTCCAAATGTCAATGCATAATATTACAAAATCATGCATGGTTATAGATCTCTTTAAACAAGAAGACAGACCATTAGATTTTAATGTAACAAAGTTTCAGATTCCACATAGCAACTAACTTTTAAGACACTACCAGTTCCAATTTTGGTATAGTATTAAAGAATATCCACAAGTACCTGAAAAGACTAGTACGTTTCCCTTTCCAGCTCCAGATACCTGCAAAGCTTTCCTTCAAACATGTCAAAATAGCGTATCTTTACAGATTGAACCCAGGATCTAAGAACCCAGCTGTCTTCTATAAAGCCAGACATTAAAGTTTTGCATTCTTTAAACATTTAAAAGAGTCACTCTTCTCACCACCTTTATTTTGGGAAATAGTTATTTTCATAAAGATGTAATTCATGTTAAGATATAATGAAGTTATTTTTAAATGAATAAAGTAGTTTTGTTTTAGTTTCTAATATGATACATATTGATTTTTAAGTGTAAAAGAATTTTGAGATCAAAACCTTTGGGAGTCACTGTCCTAGACCAATCTTTCATCTGGCCTCCAGTCTCTATTACAGTTTCCTTAATAGACACTAACCCATTTATTAGTACACAAGACTAGCTTCGGGAGGATTTGGAGTGGGCAGCACCCTGCCCGGTTTGATTTGAATGGTGCAGGCCATCACTTCCCTTCTCCCCAAATATCTTCTCTGTTGACCCTCCACAGGACTTCAGATTTTCCTCATTGGTATTCTTTTGAAATGTCACTTGAACGTCTCTCTTCAAATTTAAATACATGTAAGTGGTAGTCGTTGCTAGTTACCAGTCATTAATGTATTAGAATAATGCCCCTTTTTAAAAAAGAAAAATCTTTTGGCTGCACTGCGTGGCATGTGGGATCTTATTCCCCGACCAGGGATCGAAACTGCACCCCCTGCATTGGAAGTGTGGAGTCTTAACCACTAGACTGCCAGGGAGGTCCCAATACCCAACTTTTGAGTGTTGACTATGTCAAGCTTAATTCTAAACACTTTTCATGTATTATCTCACTTAATCTTATGAAGAATGAACATTTATCCTATCCTATTTTCAACGAATAAACTTGTAGATTGATATTATTACATTAATCAGCAAGGCCTTGAGGAACAGTGACACATACTCTAGGATATAAGGTCCCATACAGGCACATGCTACCAGGAGAAAAAGGCAGAGAACAGTCTGGAGCTTAGATGTAGTGTCCATGATGGCTCATGGCGGGCCACCCATCTGGCCAATGAGAGGCAGGCACCAAAGTAAGGGGAAGAGATTGAGCCCTGGCTACTTTGCTGGTTCAGCCCTGAACCTGATCTGGACCCTGACCCTGGTGGGCTTTGTTACCTTGTACAGTTAAGTCCCCTACATACAAACCTTCAAGTTGCGAACTTTCAAAGATGCGAATGTGCATTTGCATGTCCAATCACGTGCTTTTGTGCACCTTACTGTACAGTACTATATAGAGTACAGTAGTATAGCGTATTTACTTCAAGCCTAGGATGTCTGGAAGCAAGCGTGAAAGCAGCAGGGATGTAGCTGGTACTACTGCTAAGAAGCGCCAAGCAATAACAATAGAAACAAAACTGAAAATAACTTTGTTGGACTTACAAACAAATTGGACTTAGGGATGAGCTCTGGGAAGAGAACTCGTTCATATGTAGGGGACTTACTGTATTCCACAAACCACCTCTCTCCCTTGGCCCATTCTGAAATGTTATAATCCCTTTCCATTCCCCATGTGTACTAAAACATCATAACTTAAAAAGAAAAAAGCCACACAAAATTAGCCTTAAAAAAATAAATTTATCTCAAGTCTGAAATAACTGAAGAACAAGAATACAGCTAAATAGTACAAAAAGCAAAAATCAGAACACGAAAAATGACTTAAGACCGACAGGCATTCTTCTGGCAATACTCTATGTTTACACATATTTTTAAAACACATTTTTAAAGACATTTCTCCAACATTCACAAAAGGCAAAAGCTATATTTGCAACATTTATAAATACAAGAGCTTTTGAAAGCATCCAGTTTCTTTCTAAAATCACTTGATTAAAATTTACACAAGTGATAGTTACCAACTCCATATTCCAAAGCTACGACATAGAATTACATGACATTCTTGTTTGATGTATTACAGACAAATTTAATTCAAAATACAGAAAAATTATCAATTCATTTTGTGTTTTGTCACATCATATTTCATTCTTTTTCTAATCAACAAGGAAAAATACATATGACATATATGTATATATGCTTTTTAGAAATAAAATATTCCAACTTTTATCTGTAATTTGTTCAAACCTCAGGAACTTGACAAGTATATGATTATTTGAAATAACATTGACTGTTTAAAAGTAAAAACAATTATTTAGAGGAGGTACCTTAAAATCTATTTTTGGCCATAAAATCTGTGACGTAAATATCTAAGGAAGTTAATGATTCAGCATATTCTGCCTGAGCTATCACCAACTGAACAAAAAGGCTAAAAACAGATTTGATTTTATTTTTTAAAAATTTTGTCATGCATATTTTTTAAATTAATTTATTTTTGGCTGTGTTAGGTCTCGTTGCTGCGTGAGGGCTTTCTCTAGTTGTGGTGAGCAGGGGCTACTGTTCGTTGTGGTGCACAGGCTTCTCATTGTGGTGGCTTCTCTTGTTGCAGACACAGGCTCTAGGTGCATGGGTTTCAGTAGTTGTGGCTCGCGGGCTCAGTAGTTGCAGCTCGCGGGCTCTAGAGCACAGGCTCAGTATTTGTGGTGCACGGGCTTAGACGCTCCACAGGATGTGGGATCTTCCCGGACCAGGGCTTGAACCCATGTCCCCTGCCTTGGCAGGCGGATTCTTAAACACTGTGCCACCAGGGGAGTTCTAAAAACAGATTTTAAGTTCCCTGTATCTACAAGGTAACAACCACAGTTGTTTATTCAACTGTCCAGGGAATTTTTCTACAGCTAGATTTAAGTTCCTGTGGTACAATGATTTGGTCTATCCCCCCATGAGTGCATTTAAAATTCAAAAAAGATCTCTGAGATCAAATTTTACACATTCATTATACGGATGAGGAAAGTGCCGCCTGATTTACAGGGAAACTAGAAACAGATCCAGGACATAGACCTGAAGTTCCTGATTCCCAGCTAAGTTCTTCTGGTAACACGTTCTCCAAGGTAAGATTCCACATAATTTACTGTCGTTTGGTTACAGAGAATGTTATAATTTCAGTATAAAGCGATGCATATAGTACACCCAAATCAGAATTGCTAATTCACTTCAAGGATATTCAAGGGAATACCTGATTGGCTTTTTGTGTTTCTGTGGACATAATATAAATATTATGGCTGTTTAAATGCCATTACTCTAAAGATATTCCCTATCAGCTTAGAGAGCCAGGACATGAACAACATTGAGATTCTCACTGTAAACAAAACGCAGTGGTAGGCACTGTGGAAATGCATTTGGTCCTATTCTCCTTACCCTGAGCATGTAAAAGAGCAGATGTTCCAACAGTTTGGAGCCTATGCACATTCTGTGGTGAAGAAAAGAATCCACTCCCCCAACACACTGAGGGAGCACAGACCTGGGCACAGGATTCCTCAAAGAATGATAAAGATTCCATAAAGAATGATTTTCTGAATTAGAACAGACAGCATTTCAAGAGGTCTCCACTAAATGGGAATACCTAGGCTACCTGAAGTTATTACAGAGTTCCTTATCTCAGGAATCTTCAAGGCAAAAGTATAAGGTGTGATACAAAAAATCATGAAAAAGCCAGTAACACACAGGATGAAATTTTCTTACTAGAAAGTTATATATTGAAGAAAAAAAGAGTAAAAAAGGGTAGTGGATACAAAACTACTCTATATCAAGTTGGAGTGGAAAAATATAGTGTTAGCATTCTTACGATGAATGGGAAGGCAGCACAAAGAAGAACTCAAGGTAATGAGTCTGTGTCTGAGCTACTTCGCTTAATGAGAACATATGCCTAAGACCAAAGTTATGGGTTCCGTCTGCACACAGAAAAGTTTTTACGGTCACTGACAGTACCTGTTACAAAGTATTTTCTAACAAGAATGTAAGAAATGGGAAAAATCTTAAGAGGTCATCTGGAAGTCTCATCCCAATAGTGTCATTTGGTGGGTTAGAAGTGTCATATTCGTAGACTGTATTCACACTGAGGGGGCTTGGACAGCTGGTCTGAACAATGGAAAGGGAGATAATTAGGAATACGTTGTACACTTGGTTCCACTGGATAGTTTTATATAAAAAAATTGCATGTACTCCTATGTGACCTGAAGGGATTGGACCTCCATATGATCATTTTAGAAAGCCTTCTAAGCTTCCATTTTCTACAAAAAGAACATTCACTTTTAAAAACCAAATGTCAAGAAGCTTACTTTTAGGTCAATAATATAAGATGGGACACTCATTAGATAAATGGTAGTGTTAAAATGAGGTAAACAAAAGTATTTTAAGCAAAATATTGCTTAAATTAACAAATAAGAACAGTAACTGCATACAGGAGTCATACAATAATTTTCAAGTAAGTGTCCATTCCCCACAACCTATAAACTAAGCTTTATTACTCAATTATCACATGATATTAACTTTTCCTTTCACCTCAAATTGCTGATTCTGATTGCTTGGACATCAGAATAGTTTTTGATTCTTCATCTGTGGGGCTATCAACTGGTACCTGTAGAAAGAATAAGAGGATAAAAAATTTACAGTACGTATCTGGCATATGCCATTATGACAGAGCCACAGGAATTAAAAAAACAGCTGATGGGGCAGACGGGTTTATACTCACTCTAGGCACACATTTCCCAATAGTATAATCATAAAAATATTCACTACTTACAGCTTTAATATCGCCATTTGTAATTCCTTTATTTATATTGTGTCTTTTCAGATCGGACTTGATTAATGCTGCAAACAGAGAAGCATCAATGGAGTTACCGTAGAGTATGTATAAATATACTTTATTCTAAGCAGTACAAAATCTTTTTTGATACTGTCAAATTTAGCACTCTACAGTACCATAATATGCCATAACATTCTTGTAGCCTGAAAAAATAACAGTATCTCTCTAAGCCATTAACTTAATTAGCAAGTCATTCATTAGTGAACAAATACAGGATGCTAAGAACCAAGACACAAAGATGAAAAGCACCATTCTTTCCCTAAAGGACACTCCAGGCTAGGGAAACACTGACATGCAAACAATTATAACACTGTATAACAACTCCAATAATGCAGGCATGCACAGTGTAGCGGAAGTGTGGGGAAAAAAATGCCTATGTCAGAAGGAAATCAGGAAAGGCTTACCAGAGGAGATATGTTTGAACTGAAACTTGAAAAATGAGTTGGAACTTGTCAAGCAGATAAGAGGAGAGGGGAAGGCATTCTAGGCAGGCGGAAACCAGTACATGCCAAGAGACCAGGACAGGAAGAGTACAGCCTATTCTTGGCACTAGAGGTAGTTTGGGATCATTGGAACATCAAGTACAAGAGGCAGGTGGCAAGATGGGAGGCTGGGTTGGCAGGATGACATTGCGTCTGAGTAGAGGAGGACATGATCAGGTCTGTGCGTTAGGGAACTCAGTCTGGCAGCTGTGCGGGGGATGTCATCAGCAACAAGGCTAGAGGCAGGAAGGCAAGTCAAGAGGCTTTCATCCTGCCGAGAGATGGGAAAGCCTGCATGTGTGAGAAATGGTGATATAAGGACAGGTTTCAGAGATATTTTAGAATCAAACCAATAAGACTCAGTGGTTTGAGGGACTTCCCTGGTGGTCCAGTGGTAAAGAATCGCCTTCCAATGCAGGGGACACTGGTTCGATCCCTGGTCGGGGAACTAAGATCCCACATGCCGCGGGGCAACTAAGCCCGCATGCCAGAACTACTAAGCTCGTGCGCCTCAATGAGAGAGCCCGCGTGCCGCAAACTACAGAACCCACATGCTCTGGAGCCTGTGCGCCACAACTAGAGAAGAGAAAACCCGCACGCCACAACTAGAGAGAAGCCCAGCGCCGCAACGAAGAGCCCGCATGCCTCAGCAAAAGCCCTGCGTGCCTCAAATAAGACCCAACGCAGCCAAAAAATAAATAAGTAAATAATATTTTTTAAAAAAAGATTCAGTGGTTTGATAGGATATGAAAAATGGGGATTAGGGAGGGGGAAGTGGGTGACTTGCTTGGGCAATTGAATGGATGGAGGTCCTAGTTATTGAAACTGAAAATACAAGACGAATTGGTGTGCTTGGAAAGGTGGTGAGTTCAGTTCTGCATAGGTTGAGTATAAAATCCCATGGGACATCCAGGTCCAGAGATAAATAGATGATTAGACATATTGGTCTGAAATGTAAAAGCGATCAGGGTCTGGAGGTACAGATTAATGTGGTAGTTAAGGCCACAGACTGCAAAAAGAGAGTGTAAAACAAGAAAAGATAAAAGTTTGTGGGTAGTTAACTAATCTAATCAGTCATAAAGCAAAGTCTGAAAGGTGAAAGTAAAACCAGTCTTAAAAATTAGACTAATGCTTCTTTAGAAATCCACACTGCCCCTTAGAATTCTGTTCCATTACTGATACCAATATTTTAGAAATTCAGATATTTACGCTGAACTAATTGGACATATGTAAAATGGCCTTTCTGAATGCATTTAAATGATTTTAAAGTGATGTTGTATAACAAGCTCATATTTACAAGCAGCTTGATATTAAAACGGCATGCTTTAAATTGCAGCAATGATCGATATCGGCTGATCCGTTCGACACTGTTGTATAATCCACCAAATCAAAGAGGCTACTTAGGGGGAAACTGTGGATTTCTTTACCATTAATATTAATCATAGCATTTAGAAACACTGTGAAGTGTTTAGAAACATTTTTTTTAATGGACATAAATGGGCTAAGGAGCCTATATAATAGACTTTACAGAGAGCTGTCAATACTGGAAAAGCAGAATGCACTGCATTTAAATGGTAATTCCCCTGTCAAAACAAGATCTGCCAACAATTCTCAAAAAAATGTAAAAAGAAAAGGTACCACCTTCACCACACCTCAGGAATTTCCCAGCCTTCTTTCCTCTGTCTAAACAAATAACTACTGGATATAAATCCATCATCTCTCTCCAGTAAAACATTCAACATATGAGAGACATTAATTAGTATTTTTAGGTGGCAAAAGTATCAATGTAAAACTAATTTTAAAGATCTTTTTTTCACTTCTTAATTAATTTTCTGTACTTCACCTGTTTGAATGAACATTTATGAATCTTACTATAAGATAATGTGAAAAGAGAACACAAAACTGTTCCCTTTTTTGGTGCAACAGAAACACTCTATTTGATAGCTAGGTGTTACTTCCCTGGAAATTAAGAATAAATATGGAATTATTTATGACAGATCAGTAGTTAAGACAGTTAATGTATTAAATTACATACATTCAGTTACAGAACATTCAGTTTTGTACACTTTGTTTTACTAACTGAAGAGAATAAGAAGAAAACACTTCCGTGGTAGGATGTTTTTCTTTGAGGAAATGGTACATTTAGTCCCTTTGAGTGTAATGAATGAATGATAGTGACCTTAGGTGGTTGTGTATTTCCAAAATAAGTGCTTATCACTGGTAAGCATTTATCATATTGGGGGTTTCAAAAAGAATGATCAGGTATTCAAACGAATATAAAAAGAAGCCTTGATTCATATCTTTCTGCTAGATTCTATCCTTGAATCAAGTTATAGCAGATCAAAAAAATAATCCCTCTTCAAGTCTCCATGGCTTCTGTCTCTCATGTTGACAAGGGGACTCTGAAAGAAATTAACAAAGTGAAATAACAGTTGAGGCCAACATGGGCCTGGAAGCACTAATGGATATAAATCTTGCTTTTTTTTTTTGGCCGCGCCCCACAGCTTGTGGGATCTGTGCTCCCTAACCAGAGATCGAACCCGGGCCCCGGCAGTGAAAGCTCAGAGTCCTAACCACTGGACTGCAAGGGAATTCCCTATAAATCTTGCTCCGAAATTCATCCTTACACCCGTGTGCCTGGACAAACTATGGATAAAAGTTCTTTTACATGCTCTTTTTCTGGAGATCGGGCACTCTATTCTCTTTCCTGCCCATGTCTATTGTGACTAAACCTAAGAAGAACTGGCAAATAATTCCACACGCTATTTCCACCACCACCATTTGACTTCGTCCCATGGTTACCACATTATAACAGCCTGGGACTTCCCTGGCGATCCAGTGGTTAAGACTTCGCCTTCCAATGCAAGGGGTGTGGGTTCGATCCCTGGTTGGGGAGCTAAGATCCCACATGCCTCGCAGCCAAAAAAACAAAACATAAAACAGAAGCAAAAATTCCATAAAGACTTTAAAAATGCTCCACATCAAAAAAATCTTAAGGGGACTTCCCTGGAAGTCCAGTGGTTGAGAATCTGCCTTCTAATGCAGGGGACATGAGTTTGATCCCTGGTCAGGGAACTAAGATCCCACATGCCACAGGGCAACTAGGTCCATGTGCCGCAACTACTGAGCACACAAGCCACGGGCCACAACTAGAGAGAAGCCAGTGTGCTGCAACAAAGAGCCTGCACGCCACAGCGGAGGATCCCACATGCCACACAACTAAGACCCGACGCAGCCAAAAAAAAAAAAAAATCTTAAGAAAAAAAAAAGCAGGGCTTCCCTGGTGGCGCTGTGGTTGAGAGTCCGCCTGCCGACGCAGGGGACACGGCTTCGTGCCCCCGTCTGGGAGGATCCCACATGCCGCTGAGCGGCTATGCCCGTGAGGCGTGGCCGCTGAGCCTGCGCGGAGCCTGTACTCCGCAATGGGAGAGGCCACAGCAGTGAGAGGCCCTCGTACACCAAAAAAAAAAAAAAAAAAAAAAAGCAGCCTATGTGATACATGATCAGGCATGTCCTAGGTGCCAGACACTATACTAGGAGCTCTTCATCAACCATCTCAGTTAATCCTCACAGCAACCCCCTAAGGCAGCCTTTTTTTGTTATTGTTTATTTTTTATTCGTTGCTCTAGGGAGTACACTGTGCATCTTTAATTTATCACAATCTTCTTAGACTTTATATAGAATTACTTCAAGAAAGATGTAGAAATCTTGCAATAGTATAGTTGCATTTCCCCCTTTCTTTTTGCTATTTTTACCATATTTATATTACATCTATATACATTTTTTTGAGATACAATTCACATATCATAACATTTACCCCTTTAATGTATACAATACAGTGTTTTTAAAATTATATTCAAAAAATTGTATAACCATCATAAAGCAGGCTTTTAATACCCTATTATATAAATGAGAAAGGGAGGATGTGAGAGGTTGAGTAACTTTTCAAAGTCACACAGCTAGTGAGCAGCAGAATCACAACTTGAGGCCAGGTCTGTCCATTCCAGGCCTTTACTGACACTTGTTACAATGGTTTTATTTTCTATGCATAGTAATTGCATTGAATTTGAAACCCGAAAAATGAATTCATAGATTCATCTCCTTGAAGGGAAACAATAATATCCTGCTTTTTATCTCATTTTTTTCTTGAGTTCTGTCAAGCCTTGAGAAGCAATATAAATGAAAATTAAATATAAAGACAACATGACACGAGTACTTTGGCAGGCAAATTCCCTAATTTACCTGTTAAAATGATGCCTACAAACATCCAAACACAGAGGAAGATGTTCCCTCCCGTAGGACTATAGTCTGATGTGAGCTTTCCTTGCGCCAATGTGAATAAAATTCCAAATATCTAAAATAAAGTAAGAGAAATATTTTTATTGTTTGCTTCTTTAAAACAAATATAATGTTTTCCCCAGAACTTTTCTTAACTATTTTATTCATATGATTTGGCTTCTAGAAACATGCATTGAAAGGTGGAATTTTTAAAACAAAAACTATGGTCAAACTCATTATCCACTAGACTATTTGGTAAACTAATGGTCTCAGATTTAAGAGAAATCAGAGGTTTACCTGTGCAGCAGCATTAAGAAGACCAGATGAAGTACCTTCAGACTCAGGGTAAGTGATTTCAACAGCAAATTCAAAACCCAAGGGGAGGTAACCAGTCATGAAGAAACTAAGAAAATAAATCCAAAATCACAGAAAGAATCATTAAAAGGACAATATCACATATTGATGCAATTGCTTAACTTCTCAGACCTATTCTAATTATCAAGTAAGTGAATGTTTTGAGGTTGGTATGTGAAAGGAAGGCACTATGATGATTCACCAATTAACCCAAGGACATGAGAACTGAGAAGCAAAACCATGAACTAGGAAGCAAAACAGTTTCTCATTTTTTTTCCTGAGAAAAATTTACCCCTAGTTTTCTAAGTCAGTTGTCTTTCTAGCCAAGTAAAGTTACTTGGATGAAGTAAGGCTTATCCATTTTTCACCTACAGTATAGCAAAAAAATAATTTTAAGCTAATTTTTTATAGTTGTAAAGAACTACACATTGGCGTGCACAAGACAGATTTTTAAAGTTTAAAATATTAAAGAACTTTTGAGCAATTATACTCCAATAAAGACGTTAAACAAATAAAAATAAAAAAATAAAATATTAAAGAACTTTCGGATGAACTTAAAAAAGTTAAAAACCACTGTAGTGGTACTTCAGAATTATAACAGCATGCTATCATTCCTCCTAAATACATGTGATGCTTACCCAAGCAACCCTCCAGTGACAAACACGATGATAATGTGTCCAAGGTTTAGTGTGAAAGTAAATATAACCATTCCAACAAAAGACAAAATGTAAACTGTCAAAGTAGTATGTCTAAAACAAAAACAACAAAATTGTTAGTATTTTGTCCGATTTTCTTAGGCATATAAAAATCATGTCTAGCTATGCTCTGTCCATACGGTAATAAATTCTTCAGATTTCAAGATTAACCCCTTCTTATCTATGGAAAATGTTTCCACCAAGGCATGGACTTGAAAGATTAAATTTAAGTTTCAACAGCAACAGACAACAAAACTCACATCATATCCAATGCTCAGACAAGAAGGAAAACTCATAAGGATAAAATCATTTTTGTGCCACCAAATGGGATAGTTCCCTATCCGTTATTTCAAGATACAGATCAAATTCCACCTCTTCCAAAATGCTTTTCCTAACCACTGCAGCTTACAAGATTCTCCTTTCTTCCAAACTCCCTAATCATTTTCTATCTACATAATTGGCACTTGACATCTATTTTAGTCTGTTATATTATTATTTAACGTTACATATGTGAACACCTTATCAGGAACACCTGATCCTAAGGACAGGGATCAAATATTACTTCCCATTGGGCTTCCCTGGTGGCGCAGTGGTTGAGAGTCCGCCTGCCGATGCAGGGGACGCGGGTTTTGTGCCCCGGTCCGGGAGGATCCCGCGTCCTGCGGAGCGGCTGGGCCCGTGGGCCGTGGCCGCTGGGTCTGCGCGTCCGGGGCCTGTGCTCCGCAGCGGGAGAGGCCACAACAGTGAGAGGCCCGCGTACCGCAGAAATAACCAAACCAAAACAAAAAAAAAACCCAGGAACTTGGTGAATGAGTGGCAGTTATCCTGAGAAGAAAGCCAGGGCAACAAAGAACATTTCTATGCCAATCCAGTTTCCTAATTATAAAATGGACCAAAGACTATTAATAAATATAAATCCTTTACATATGCTCCCTTCATCTACAAATTTAATGGGTTTTACTCTAAGCTACCATTACATAATAATGAAGCCATAGTAAGTGCTGTCTTAAATTACACGAGAACTATATTGGAGAATTTCAAGATCAGCAGTACGTTGAAAGGGTTTAGATAATGGTATCAAATATATCTTAGGCCTTGAAAGGCGCAGAGGACATAGTTCCATTACTTCATTCATTCATAGTTCCATTCATTCATTTCTCCCAAACAGATGGGAAGTTTCTGTCTGTTAAGAAATGTAGCTATTCTTCTTCTTTTTTTTGAAATATAGCTATTCTTTTAAGGCCCAGTGCAAAAGATGCTGCCTCTGAAACCCCTTTCTCAGTCTCCTAGTTGGTATTACTCACTTTTTCTTTTGTATTAGCATTTTTCTGGCTCCATATAGATGTACAATTAATATAGCATCTTCATATTATGTATTACAGTATAATAGTTAAGTGGAACTACAGTTTGGGGGCATTTTAGCCAAACAATTTTTACCAAAAAGCCTTTTGATAGGAAAGAACAACTTTTTATTTGTTTGTTTTTAAGTTCATAACATGAGAAAAGAGCAATATAAAGTCTCCGTCAGAAGTCAAATGTTTCTCAGAAAGGGCCCTTTTTAGAATAGAAATGATCCATTCTGAAGAGGTATATGTGAGTATTATTAGAGGGGAGGGGAGTTCATAAGGTATCCAAGTTCTCAAAGTTGAAATAAACAAGACCGATAAGATAATACAGAGACTACTGTATTCAGAAGTTAAGGGAACCTAAGAGTGTCTAGAATCCAAGTCTTTTAGTAATAATAACAGTTTGTAAATTTCTTAAAATAAAAAGTAAAGGTTCCTTCAAAACCAAAATACCTTAGGTTGTACACCATATTTGCCTACTTTCACTTACTTGTATGTTTTGGTATAATCCAGCCATAAACCACAAAGAATAGAGCCCACCATTCCAGCTAACACTAGCGTTAGCCCAATCCTTCCAGCATTCACTTCTTCTCCCTTAAAATGTTTTTCAAAAGAAGTTGATCAGATACTTCTAATTCAAACAGATCCTTCACATTCCAATACCTTCTCAAAGTCAATGGAAATAGCAGATAAAATTAAGCATACAATATAACATGAAGAATTCAGTACATGTGTTAAGGTGAATGGGGTAGAGGAAGGTAAAGCACATGTTAAAGGACATTCTACATTAAAACAGAAAAAAAAAACCCTGATATATGGGAGAAATCAAAAAGGGAATTTTTCTTGATCTTCCATGGTTAGAAAGTACAGTAATTTTTGTTAGAATTCTTAAGTAATTCACAGATGTCTGAAAAGGAAGTTAAGCTGATAGCTTTTACATACTACAACTGCATTCTCCTTTCAAAAGCAAAGAGAGATCAGAGCTTGATGTTTACATCTTTATATTTGTGTTGGTTTCTTTTAAAGTTTGTTCTTTGTCTTTTTTCATATAACCAGTCACACTATCTCTTTAAAAAAAATTTTTAAAAAGACTGAGGTATTGTCAAAGCAATAATGACTTCTGCTTTCCATGTTGTTTTATAAACTGGATCAAATGTATTCTCAGTGAAAACAAATATAAATCTTTTACAGCAACAAGGTCATAAATCTTTAGCCTTATGATCATGCTAACAGGAATTATATTGCTAAAAAAAAATTCTTGGCCAGGCATGCAACACAATATAGGCAGAAGCTTACCTTATAGTATGTCAGTATAATTTGATTTAATAATGTTGAGACTGAATAAAATGCTCCAGTCATGATACCTACAATAAATACAGAGAAAACTATCAATGTACCATGTACTAGTTCATAAAGTAATATGCAACACTCTGTGACAGCTGTGAAAATATAATGTCTTCTTAGACAGTTGACAGAAAAAATTAAGACCTCTTGCTATCCCCTTTCAGGATGTGGACTGATCAACGTAACACCTAAACTTACTAGAGATTGTGATTGTAAAATTCTGTCGTTACATCATTTACTATTATTTAGGTTCAGACAATATGGACCAGAAATCACAGTCCCATGCATAACATTGTATACAGCAATCTAGCAACGGATTGCTTCCTGAGCGCCTACACAAGCTAATGAATGTTAAAGCATTAAGACAGAATCCCTCTTTCAGAGATCTCACCCCTGCATCGAAGACTTATAAGGCAATTAGTAAGACAATGTTAATTAAAGAATACTTAAAAAGGAAAAATAAAAACAGCTGGTTATCAGGAATCATATGACTAGGTTTGAATCATGGAGTTTCTTCACATATGTTGTAAAACTTTAGGTCTAAGTCTTTTAACCTAGCTGAAATTTAAGTTTATTGTTTTTCTATTATTAAATATTTCAAGCATACAAAATAGTACAGAGACTAATTTAACAAATACCCTTACTCATCACCCTCTTGCTAAACATTAACATTTTGCCATCTTTGCTGTAGATTCATTTTTTTAGACCTTCCTTAATCCTATTCTTCCTCAGAGGTAATCCCTATCCTGATCTTGGTGTTTATCATCGTAGATATTATAACATATGTGTATCAATACACAACAGTTAGAATTATTCTGCATGTATTTAAATTTTATATAAATAATATGGTATTAGTATCCATCTGCAATTTGCTCGTATCACTCAATATCATGGTTTTGAGATTTAACCATGTTGATACTTTTAGTTCTAGCTCATCAGTTTTCTCTGGTGTATAATAGTACATTGTGTGAATATACTTCCATTTAATTATCTCTTGTCCTAAGTCAATAGACATGTTAAGGCTTTTTCCAGTTTTTTGCTATTTAAAACAATGTTGCAATAAATACTATGTTTTTGTTCTTATGTATAAGGGTTTCTCTAAGTATGTACCTAGGAGTAAAACTTCTACTTTCTAGATATAGCCAAACTACTCTTCCAAATGGGTGTGCCAGTTTATATAGTAAGTCCCCTACATATGAACGAGTTCCGTTCCGAGAGTGGGTTTGTAAGTCCAATTTGTTCGTGAGTCCAACAAAGTTAGCCTAGGTACCCAAGTAACACAATCAGCTATATAGTACTGTACTGTAATGGGTTTATAATACTTTTCACACAAATAATACATAAAAAACAAACAAAAAATAAAGAAAACATTTTTAATCTTACAGTACAGTACCTTGAAAAGTACAGTAGTACAGTACAACAGCTGCCATACAGGGGCTGGCATCAAGTGACAGGGAAGAAGAGTTACTGACTGGAGGAGGGAGAGGAGGTGGGAGATGGTAGACCTGAAGGATCGTCAGCAATAGGAGACGGGGGATAAACTGCAACTTCACTCACACCTGACATTGACGGAATGCACGTTTGCATCTTTGAAAGCTCACAACTTGAAGGTTCATATGTAGGGGACTTACTGTACTACCAACAGAGTTCCTTTACTCTATATCCTTGCCAACTTTGTTTGCATCAGATTAAAAAAAATTTTTTTTTTGCCAATTTGAATGTGTGGGATATTGTATCTTACTTTGGTTTTGATTCGGATTTCCTCAATTACTAGTAAGGTTGAGCATCATACATGAGCAATATACACACACACAAACATATAAATGCCGCCTTCTGATTTCCCCAGACTGCTTGCTCTTTTCTTAGTGATTAATAGGGGTCACTTTTATATTGTGAGTACGAAGCCTTTGTTGGTTATATGCATTGCAGACATTTTCTCATAGCCTATGTCATGTCCTTTTAGAAAATATCATTAGTTTAATGTATATATTTATCAATCTTTTTATTTAGGGTTTATGTTTTTTGCGTTAGGAAATTCTTTTAAGAATACTAAAGATGTTAAAAAAAAAAAAAAAAGAATACTAAAGATGGTTCCCTTCCCTTCCTTTTATTGCTTCTAAAACATTAAAGTTCTGGGAACTTCCCTGGAGGTCCAGTGGTTAAGACTCCATGCTTCCACTGCAGGAGGCACGGGTTCAATTCCTGCCCTGGTCAGGGAACTAAGATCCTGCATGCTGTGCTGCGTGGCCAAAAAAAAAAAAATTAAAGCTCTGATTTTTACCCTTTGATCTTTAATCCACAATTCATTTTCTAATTTCACCTTATTTTTCCTCTATGGCTAATTGATTGTCCCAGGACAATTTACTATGTAGATTCTCTTCTACAAATATCAAGTTTTCATATATGCATAATGTTCTAGTCATCACAGCCGTCTGCAAATATTCTAGTTTTTCTCTATACAGGCACTTAGTGGCATGGCCATATGACTTTAAAGGTGAGTAAAAGTGATACTTCTCATTTCCTACCTGAGTAATCATGGAGACATGTGCCTGGATCCCTGAGTAATTTGCTGCCTACTCACAGTGAACAGGTAGCATTGGCAAGAAATAAACTTTTGATGTGTTTGGCCACTAAGATTTTTTTTGGTGGGGTTTCATTGCTATAATACAACCTAGCCTATGCCAACTGATACACAGGGCTAGGTCCCTGGGCTCTCTATTCTGTTCCAGTGATCTAATTGCCTATCCCTTACTAATACATGACATCTTGATTACCACTGCTCTATAAATCTTGATATCTGAGAATTAGTTCCTTACCTTGTTCTTTATCAAAATTACCATTGTTGTTCTTGGCCCTTACTTATCTCATAGTAATTTCAGAATTAGCCAAGTTTTATTACAAACCCTGTTTAAGTTGGAGATTGCAAGATGAGGCCTAGGTCTAAAGATGTTATCAAAAACCCCTGGGTAACTAGCCTTTGTTACTCTCTTCCCACTGAGCTCAGGAATGCACAGGGACCCAGCGAGGTTAGCCTGAGGAGGCCAAGGAAAATAAAGGAGGCCGGTGCTGAGGCTTGAGTGTACTCTACTGCACTGTACCCTACGGTGATCTCAAATCTATTCCAGACCTCAGTGAGGATAGCCAGAATCTGGAGAAAGAATTACAATAGCAAAGAATACTGTTAGCTGAATCTAGAGTATGGTATTTGTCTGAGTTTCAGATAGCAAGTAGCTACAGATGGGAACAGTGAGGGATCATGCTTTCTCCAAATAGCCCTAACTCAAAAAAAAAAAAAAGTTTCTTGGTTTATTTGGTTCCTGAGTTTTGGACACTAAAATATCCTGAAAACCTGTCCTAGGAGTGTAGTGCCTATCCAGACTATCCCATGTACAAGTCTGCTCCAATCTTTTGTATATAATACTAGGCATGGAGGGGGACAGGTACAATTCCAAAAGGTGTGATATGACTCTCACTCATTCAGACATTATGATCCCTAACTATGCACCCCTTCGGTGACGAATAAGTCAAGAAACTTCTCCAACTGTCCTGGGGAATATTATTGAACTCTCCACAGGGTTTCCCAACTCCCTCTTTCTAATTCCTTCAACAAGTAAACTCTGTTCAGTTTCTGAAGACTGTGTCTGTGTCTGGCCTTTCCATCAGTCCAAATCCATAATTGACATTTGTTAATACAGTGGTCCTGTAAGGTTAACTGACATTATTACAATCTTGAGTCTTCCAAAAACATGGTATATCCCTCCACTTAACTGAGGTCTTCTCTTATGTCTTTCAATGTTTTATAATTTATAAAGTTATTTTTTAACATTTAAGTATAGCTGATTTACATTAAGTTCTTTTTGGTAGATTTATTCCTACACATCTTATACTTTTGGTTGCTATTATAAAATGTATCTTTTTATAAGAATGCAATTGATATTTTCACATTGTTAGGTATCTCATAATCTTTCTGAACCCATCCTTATTAGTTCTAATACAGTCTGTAGGTTCTCTTGAATTATTTTGTAGACCATGGGGTTAGCAAAAACATTTTCTGTAAAAGACCAGACAGTAAATATTTTAGCTTTGCAGGCTATATGGTCTCTGATGTGGCTACTCTGCTGCTCTTGTAGTTCAAAAGCAGCCATAAACAATATGTAAGCGAACACAACTTTATAAAAACCGGCAATGGCCAGATTTGGCTCCTAAGACAGTTTGCTGACCTCTGGTATACATAATCATATTATCTGCGAATAATAGCATCTTTTTTTCTTTCCAATTCATATACTTTTCATTTTTCCTGTATTAGTGGGCCAGCCAGGACTTTCAGTTGGATGTTGAATAGAGGTGGTGACAATAGGCATCCTTGTTTTAAGGGCTACTTCTTACTGATTTTTTTTTGTTTGTTTTTTGCGGTACGCAGGCCTCTCACTGTTGTGGCCTCTCCCGTTACGGAGCACAGGCTCCAGACGCGCAGGCTCAGCGGCCATGGCTCACGGGCTCAGCTGCTCCGCGGCATGTGGGATCTTCCCGGACCGGGGCACGAACCCGTGTCCCCTGCACCGGCTGGTGGACTCTCAACCACTGCACCACCAGGGAAGCCCTTCTTATTGATTTTTAAGGGTAATGTTCCTAAGGTTCTGCCTTTGGAATGATGTTTGCTATAGGGTTTTTGTAGATAAACTTTATCAGGTTCAGAAAGTTCATTTTTCTCACAATTGGTTAAGAGTCTTTAACCAATGGGTATTGTATTCTATCAAATGCTTTTTCCTCAGCCATTGGGTAAATTTTCCTCTTTGATCTCTTACTGTGGTCAATTATATGCATACATTTCTAGTACTAAATCATTTCTCACTCCTGAGATAAACCAAACTTCGTCAGGATGCACTGTCATTTTTATAAATAGCTGGGTTAGGTTTTCTAATATTTTATTTTGGATTTTTACATCTAGATTCATAGGTAAAACTGGCCTATAATTTTTCTCTTACACTGTCCCTGTCTGATTTTGATATCAAGGTTATACTAGCCTCACAAATAAACTGCAGATGATAAAAAATAAGTTGCAGGTGGTAACAGTGATTCCTTCCAGGGAGTGGATGACCTGGGGATAGAGATGGGAGAAGACTGACTTTTCATTGTATGTCCTTTGTACCTTTTAAATCTTATACAAATAAAATTTAGAATTAAGAAATGAGAACTCAGGGGACTTCCCTAGTGGTCCGGTGGTTAAGACTCCATGCTCCCAATGTAGGGGGCCCTGGTTCGATCCTTGGTCAGGGAACCAGATCCCGCATGCCACAACTAAGAGCCCACATGCCGCAACTAAAAGATTCCCTAATGCCACAACTAAAGATCCCTCATGCTACAATGAAAATCCCGTATGCGGCAACAAAGATCCCACGTGCCACAACTAAAACCTGGCACAGGGACTTCCTTGGCGTCACAGTGGTTAAGAGTCCGCCTGCCAATGCAGGGGACATGGGTTCAGTCCCTGGTCTGGGAAGATCCCACATGCAATGGAGCAACTAAGCTTGTGCACCACAACAGCTGAGCCTGTGTGCTGCAACTACTGAAGCCTGCACGCCTAGAGCCCATGCTCCGCAACAAGAGAAGCCACCGCAATGAGAAGCCTGCACTGAGCAATGAAGACCCAATGCAGCCAAAAAAAAAAAAAGACCTGGCACAGCCAAATAAACAAATATTTAAATATATTTTTTTAAAAAATAAATGAGAACTCAGAGTCTTTATTTTTAAAACAAGTATAATAATCTATCTCAAAAATTTAGCTGAAATAATATATATGGAAGTCCTTTACAAATTTCAAACAACTAAACAAATTTTTACCTAATTAGTTATGCATAACCAGGTGCTAAATAATGCGCTATAAAACACATAAAAGCTCCACAGAAATCAGAATAGTCAGAGACGGTGCCATCTAAGGCCCTTGCTCATGCCATTACCCTCTTCCCCCTTGTCTATCCAAATCTAACCTGTCCTTCAAGGCCAGCCTCAACCACCATCTTTGCTGTGATGCCCTCCCTGCCACCCACACCCCTTCCTTTCTTGTATCTTGTCCCAATTATGTATTCTGAAGGCCTTTAGCATGCACTTGCCATACAACTTCTCTTATGTTGTTATCTTTCTGATAAATAACTTTTACACTATTGTTTACTTTTCAGAGGTTTACATAATCTCCTCAATTGAATTATAATTATTTCAGGGTGGAAATCATGTATCATTCTTCTTTCTAATCCACACAGCATCTAGGGCACTGTTATATATTTAGTAGATACTTGATACTTATTGGTAGGATAAATGAATAAATGAATGAATAATACAATGAACAATAAGTGAGGTAAACGTTAAGCTAGCTCTTATAGGACTGCTTAAGGAAAAAAAGGACACATTTCAGGTAGAAGAAATAATGGCACAAAATGTATTACAGAGATGAGAATTAACAGTGTATGTGCATGTGAAGGCATGTTTGTGTCTGTGTATGTGACACAGGGTTGGTTATAAATTTGGCTAAAAGAGAATTTTGTATTGGGAAACAATGAGGTATAAAAGAAGGAAAGAAGCCACCTTAAATGATAGGCTAAAGAAATGAATTTGCTCTACTAGATAATAGTGAGCCACTATATTTTCTCTGCTTCCTAGTTATGAATTTTAGGTTTAAGCTAAGCAGTGGAGGTAACCAAAATTAAGAAAAGGAACTGAAGTATTTAATTATGAGATGATATAACATCTGGTATTTGCTTTAAAATATTCCAGGGAATTCCCTGGCTGTCCAGTGGTTAGGACTCTGCACTTTCACTGCCAAGGGCCCAGGTTTGATCCCTGGTTAGGGAACTAAGATACCACAAGCTGCAGCGTGGCCAAAGCCAAAAAAAAAAAAAAATAAAAAGGTAAAATATTCCAGGAAAAATGCAGAGGAAATAAAAGCAAGATTGGTGAACTGTTGGTAATTGTTGAAGCTGGGTGATGATGGGTACTTAGGAATTCATTAAATTAAATGTTCTACTTTTGTGTTTAATAATTTCCACTAAGAAAAGGGGTGGGGGGAAGTAATCCCAGTAAAAGGGTAAGAGTTTAGGTCACAGCATAACTTGTTACAACTTATAAAACAATTATGTACTCTTGTGTGCACTGCCCCCCAAAAATATAAAGAAAAGAATAGCAGTGAGTGACTTCTGAAGGCAAGTAAGACAGAAATAGGGGGTATTGGTTAATAAACAGTGTTAATATAAGGACAAAAGAATACTGTGTCACAAAACTCTGAAGGGAACACAATGTGTTGGTGCCTGCAGTCAAAGCTACAGTGTTAGGAGGAATATCTGTCTGCTATGCTGAAAGACCTAGAAGGATGAGACGTTGATACAGTAGTCAAAATAGATGACAGTTTGCACGGGGTCAAAGAAAGGAATTATTGATGACACTTTGCATATGCTTATGGTGGTCACAACTATAATTTATAAAGGACCTAAAGTACCCTGGGAGAACTCACAAAAGAAGACAGCGCTGGCAGACAGCAGAAACAAGAACTACAATCCTGCAGCCTCTGGAACGAAAACCACATTCACAGAAAGATAGACAAAATGAAAAGGCAGAGTACTTTGTACCAGATGAAGGAACAAGATAAAACCCCAGAAAAACAATTAAATGAACTGAAGGTAGGCAACCTTCCAGAAAAAGAATTCAGAATAATGGTAGTGAAGATGATCCAGGACCTCGGAAAAAGAATGGAGATCAAGAAGATGCAAGAAATGTTTAACAAGGACCTAGAAGAGTTAAAGAACAAACACCTAGAAGAATTAAAGAACAAACAGAGATGACAATACAATAATTGAAAAGAAAAATACACTAGAAGGAATCAATAGCAGAATAATTGAGGCAGAAGAACAGATAAGTGAACTGGAAGACAGAATGGTGGAATTCACTGCCGCGGAACAGAATAAAGAAAAAAAAAAAGAAAACAAATGAAGACAGCCTAAGAGACCTGTGGGACAACATTAAACGCACCAACATTCTCATTATAGGGGTCCCAGAAGGAGAAGAGAGAAAGAAAGGACCTGAGAAAATATTTGAAGAGATTATAGTTGAAAACTTCCCTAACATGGGAAAGGAAATAGCCACCCAAGTCCGGGAAGCACAGAGAGTCCCAGGCAGGATAAACCCAAAGAGAAACATGCCGAGACACATAGTAATCAAACTGACAAAAATTAAAGACAAAGAAAAATTATTAAAAGCAACAAGGGAAAAACGACAAATAATATACAAGAGAACCCCCATAAGGTTAACAATTGATTTCTCAGCAGAAACTCTACAAGCCAGAATGGAGTGGCACGATATATTTAAAGCGATGAAAGGAAAGAACGTACAACCAAGATTACTCTACCCGGCAAGGATCTCATTCAGATTCGACGGAGGAATCAAAAGCTTTACAGACAAGGAAAGGCTCAGAGAATTCAGCACCACCAAACCAGCTCTACAACAAATGCTAAAGGAACTTCTTTAAGTGGAAAACACAAAAGACAAAAAGGACCTACAAAAACAAACACAAAACAATTAAGAAAACAAACATATCGATAATTACCTTAAACGTGAATGGATTAAGTGCTCCAACCAAAAGGCACAGGCTCACTGAATGGATACAAAAATAAGACCCATATATATGCTATCTACAAGAGACCCACTTCAGACCTAGGGACACATACAGACTGAAAGTGAGGGAATGGAAAAAGATATTCCAAGCAAATGGAAATCAAAAGAAAGCTGGAGTAGCAATACTCATATCAGATAAAATAGACTTTAAAATAAAGAATGTTACAAGAGACAAGGAAGGGGCTTCCCTGGTGGCGCAGTGGTTGAGAGTCTGCCTGCCGATGCAGGGGACACAGGTTCGTGCCCCGGTGCGGGAAGGTCCCACATGCCGCGCAGCGGCTGGGCCCATGAGCCATGGCCGCTGAGCCTGTGTGTCCGGAGCCTGGCTCCACAATGGGAGAGGCCACAACAGTGACAGGCCCACGTACCGCTAAAAAAAAAAGAAAAAAAGAGACAAGGAAGGACACTACATGATGATCAAGGGACAAATCCAAGAAGAAGACATTACAATTATAAATATATATGCACCCAAAGAGGAGCACCTCAATACATAAGGCAAATGCTAACAGCTATAAAAGAGGAAATCGAGAGTAACACAATAAAAGTGTGGGACTTTAATAACACCTCACTTACACCAATGGACACATCATCCAGACAGAAAATTAATAAGGAAACACAAGCTTTAAATTACACAATAGACCAGATAGATTTAATTGATATTTATAGGACATTCCATCCAAAAACTGCAAATTACACTTCCTTCTCAAGTGCACACAGAACATTCTCCAGGATAGATCACATCTTGGGTCACAAATCAAGCCTCAGTAAATTTAAGAAAATAGAAATCATATCAAGCATCTTTTCTGACCACAATGCTATGAGATTAGAAACCAATTACAGGGGAAAAAACATAAAAAATACAAACACATGGAGGCTAACTAATACACTACTTAATAACCAAGAGATCACTGAAGAAATCAAAGAGGAAATAAGAAAATACCTACAAACAAATGACAATAAAAACACAATGACTCAAAACCTATGGGATGCAGCAAAAGCAGTTCTAAGAGGGAAGTTTATAGCAATATAAGCCTACCTCAAGAAGCAAGAAAAATCTCAAATAAACAATTTAACCTTACACCTAAAGGAACTAGAGAAAGAAGAACAAACAAAACCCAAAGTTAGTAGAAGGAAAGAAATCATAAAGATCAGAGCAGAAATAAATGAAATAGAAACAAAGAAAACAATAGCAAAGATCAATAAAATTAAAATATGGTTCATTGAGAAGATAAACAAAATTGATAAACTTTTAGCCAGACTCATCAAGAAAAAGAGGGAGAGAAAAAAAAAATAAAAAAATAAAAAAAAAAAAAAAAAGAAAAAGAGGGAGAGGACTCAATCAATAAAATTAGACATGAAAAAGGAGAAGTTACAACGGACACTGCAGAAATACAAAGCAGCCTAAGAGACTGCTACAAGCAACTCTATGCCAATAAAATGGACAACCTGGAAGAAATGGACAAATTCTTAGAAAGGTATAACCTTCCAAGACTGAACCAGGAAGAAATACAAAATATGAACAGACCAATCACAAGTAATAAAATTGAAACTGTGGTGCTTCCCTGGTGGCGCAGTGGTTGAGAGTCTACCTGCCGATGCAGGGGACACGGGTTCATGCCCTGGTCCGGGAAGATCCCACATGCCACGGAGTGGCTAGGCCCGTGAGCCATGGCCGCTGAGCCTGCGTGTCCGGAGCCTGTGCCCCGCAACAGGAGAGGCCACGACAGTGAGAAGCCCACGTACTGCAAAAACAAAACAAAACAAAACAAAACAAAACAAAACATTGAAACTGTGATTAAAAATCTTCCAACAAACAAAAGTCCAGGACCAGATGACTTCACAGGTGAATTCTATCAAACATTTAGAGAAGAGCTAACACTTATCCTTCTCAAATTCTTCCAAAAAATTGCAGAGAAAGGAACACTCCCAAACTCATTCTATGAGGCCACCATCACCCTGATACCAAACTCAGACAATGATACTACAAAAAAAGAAAATTACACACCAATATCACTAATGAATATACATGCAAAAATCCTCAACAAAATACTAGCAAACAGAATCCAACAACACATTAAAAGACTCATACAACATGATCAAGTGGAATTTATCCCAGGGATACAAGGATTCTTCACTATATGCAAAGCAATCAATGTCATACACTATATTAACAAATTGAAGAATAAAAACCATATGATCATCTCAATAGATGCAGAAAAAGCTTTTGACAAAATTCAACACCCATTTATGATAAAAACTCTCCAGAAAGTGCGAATAGAGGGAACCTACCTCAACATAATAAACGCCATATAGGACAAACCCACAGCAAACATCATTTTCAATGGTGTAAAACTGAAAGCATTTCCTCTAAGATCAGGAAGAAGACAAGGATGTCCACTCTCGCCACGATTATTCAACATAGTTTTGGAAGTCCTAGCCATGGCAATCAGAGAAGAAAAAGAAATAAAAGGAATACAAATTGGAAAAGAAGAAGTAAAACTGTCACTGTTTGCAGATGACATGATACTATACATAGAGAATCCTAAAGATGCCACCAAAACTACTAGAGCTAATCAATGAATTTGGTAAAGTTGCAGGATACAAAACTGATGCACAGAAATCTCTTGCAGTCCTACACACTAACAACAAAAGATCAGAAAAAGAAATTAAGAGAACAATCGCATTCACCACTGCAACAAAAAGTATAAAATACCTAGGAATAAACGTACCTAAGAAGGTAAAAGAACTATATTCAGAAAACTATAAGACACTGATGAAAGAAGTCAAAGATGACACAAACAGATGGAGAGATATACCACGTTCTTGGATTGGAAGAATCAATATTGTGAAAATGACTATACTACCCAAAGTAATCCACAGATTCAATGCAGTCCTTATCAAATTACCAGTGATATTTTTTACAGAACTAGAACAAAAATCTTAAAATGTGTATAGAGACACAAACGACCCCAAATAGCCAAAGCAGTCTTGACGGAAAAAACGGAGATGGAGGAATGAGACTCCCCAACTTCAGACTATATTACAAAGCTACAGTAATCAAGACAATATGGTACTGGTACAAAAACAGAAACATAGATCAATGGAACAGGATAGAAATCCCAGAGGTAAACCCACGCACCTATGGTCAACTAATCCATGACAAAGGAGGCAAGGATATAAAATGGAGAAAAGACAGTCTCTTCAATAAGTGGTGCTGGGAGAACTGGACAGCTACATGTAAAAGAATGAAATAGAACACTCCCTAACACCATACACAAAAATAAATTCAATATGGATTAGAGACCTAAATGTAAGGCTGGACACTATAAAACTCTTAGAGGAAAACACAGGAAGAAAACTCTTTGACATAAATCACAGCAAGAGCTTTTTTGATCCACCTCCTAGAGTAATGGAAATAAAAATAAACAAATGGAACCTAATATAACTTAAAAGCTTTTGCACAGCAAAAACGAAACTATAAAAAAGACAAAAAGACAACTCTCAGAATGGGAGGAAATATTTGCAAATGAATCAATGGAGAAAGGATTAATCTCCAAAATATATAAACAGCTCATGCAGCTCAATATTAAAAAAAAAAAAAACCCAATCAAAAAATGGGCAGAAGACCGAAATAGACATTTCTCCAAAGAAGACATACAGATGGCCAAGAAGCACATGAAAAGCTGCTCAACTTCACTAATTATTAGAGAAATGCAAATCAAAACTACAATAAGGTATTACCTCATACTGGTTAGAATGGGCATCATCAGAAAATCTACAAACAAATGCTGGAGAGGGTGTGGAGAAAAGGGAACCCTCTTGCATTGCTGGTGGGAATGTAAATTGATACAGCCACTATGGAGAACAGTATGGAGGTTCCTTAAAAGACTAAAAACAGAATTACCATATGATCCAGCAATTCCAGTACTGGCCATATACCCAGAGAAAAGCATAATTCAAAAAGACACATGCACCCCAATGTTCACTGCAGCACTATTTACAATAGCCAGGTCATGGAAGCAACCTAAATGCCCATAGACAGACGAATGGATAAAGAAGATGTAGTACACATATACAATGGAATATTACTCAGCCATTAAAAGGAATGCAATTGGGTCATTTGTAGAGACGTGGATGGATCTAGAGACTGTCATACAGAGTGAAGTAAGTCAGAAAGAGAAAAACAAATATCGTATATTAACGCATATATGTGGAACCTAGAAAAATGGTACAGATGAACTGGTTTCAGGGCAGAAATAGAGACACAGATGTAGAGAACAAACGTATGTACACCAAGGGGGGAAGTGGCGGGGGAGGGTGGTGGTGTGATGAATTGAGAGATTGGGATTGACATATATACAGTAATATGTATAAAATGGATGACTAATAAGAACTGCTGTATAAAAAAACTTTTTTTAATTAAATAAAATTTTTTAAAAAACGAGTGCTTCAGGCTTCCCTGGTGGCGCAGTGGTTGGGAGTCCACCTGCCGATGCAGGGGACACGGGCTCGTGCCCCTGTCCGGGAAGATCCCATATGCCGCGGAGCGGCTGGGCCCGTGAGCCATGGCCGATGAGCCTGCGCGTCCGGAGCCTGTGCTTTGCAGCAGGAGAGGCCACAACAGTGAGAGGCCCGCGTACCGCAAAAAAAACACGAGTGCTTCTCTAATACCCACCAATTTTTTTTGTTCTAAAAACATGTAAGGAAATCCATTCTGAAGTTTTTGCTTTTGGTTAAAAATTTAAGTTTACGACTATGCTATTATTATAGAGTTAATAAACCTATCTCATTATCTCATTAATTAAAGCTCAAAGCACTAGATTATAAGAAAATAATAATAATATAATATAATATAATATACATTAATGATATACTATTATTAATATTAATATATTATTATATATTAATAATATTATATAACAATAATAATAATCTAGCTCAAACCACTAGATTATAAGAAAATAATCTGTAATGCTCAAAGGTTTACACAGACATCAACAAAAATAAAACTACTTACCATAAGTGATCAATAGAAGGACAAAAGGAATATTTTTAAATAGGTTCCTTATTGATTTCCCATAGGAATACTCTCCAGGGGGACTGTCTTGGAGAACTGCTTGAGCCTGGCTTGGTGGATACTGAGGTTTTTCTTTGAATGCTGGAAACATACATGAAAAGATAATTCAATATACAAGTCTTCTTTAGTGAGCAGACTAAATTAAGTTTAAAAAGGTAGTAAAAGTCTTTTATAGTAAGGCTTTTCATTTTCACTAATTTCTAAGTGAAGAATAGTTTGATATTATCATCTCAACCCTCTGAGATGGACTAAAACTCAGAGATTTGGCCAATTCACAGAACTGAACTGTAAAACCATCAATACTATGACACAATTTTGCCCAGTGATTATTCTGTTTTTAGTTAAGCAAGATTAATTTTTATTATATTAAGTATTCAACAATTCTATTTCTAAATTTGGTTCAATCCGTAATTAGAGGTAATATCAGATATGAGCAAGCCAGTAAATTGAGCTTTTAGAGGACTGTCTTGAGTTAGTACCTATTTTCTTCTGAAATTTGATAGAAAGTTTATCATTTGATGCAATTACCCCTCTAGAACTGAAAAGGTCCATGTGGATTCATGGGAGCAGAGCTAGGTCCTGCTTGCTGACTCACTTCAGCTGCATATGGAAAATCTAGGGGTAGAGCTGGGAGACATAAAAGTGTGATACATAGTTTCTGATACTGTAAGTTCTAGCACTGCCCATTACTATGTAGTTAGAGAAAGATCGCACAGCCTTCTCAGCCAGATATTTAGAGACTGCCCTTTTGCTGGGCAGGGAAGGATCTACTAATTTCCTGCCATAGATGGCTAGGCAGAGATTTCTGTAGGGTATGGCTAGCCAGGAGTCAAGACTTTCTGATAGAAGATCTGACCTGCTAAGAGTGGTACATCAAAAATTAAAATCCAGTTTTAGTACTGACTCAAAATTTTAAACTCAAATACATACAGGAAAAATGCTGTATTTCACTGAATCTAAAATGGTCTGAGGCTGGCACTTAATGATCTTGGCAGGCATCAGCAGAAGGTTTTCACATAACCATACCTGAATTGACACCAGTGTTACATGCCATTGATTTTTTTTATTGTGATAAGAACATTTAACTTGAAATCTACCCTCTTAACAAACTTTTAAGTGTACAATAAGTATTGTTAACTATAGGCATAATGTTATACAGCATATCTCTAGAACTTATTCATCTTAGACGCCATTGACTGATTACTAAAGGCACCTCAATTTCAGAGACGCCATGAAAAACATGTACACTTCAGAATCAATAAAGTAGGGTAAATTCAAAAGCCAAAAAGAAGGTAAATGGATTCAGAAGAAAGTAATATTTTCTAAAATATTAGAATTTCCTCCTTCTCTTTCTCTCTCTCTCTTTTTAAATAGTGGCTATTTCTTTCTTCCAACAAAGCAGCCTGCTTTGTAGTTTGAAAGTGGTCTAGATCTGATGGACCTGACTGTCAACTGTAATCATGTAGAAATTTTTTAAAAATACAGATTTGGGGATTCTAGAGAAGGCTCAGTGAATCAGAACCTCCAGAACAGAACCTTAGAACTGTATTACACAAAACTCAACGCTCAGCCAGGTTTGAAAATCACTGCAAAAGCAAGAAATGATTCTTAAAACTTGCACACAATATTGTAATTCTCTTAATTCTCCTGTTTGCTGCTAAAAATAAAAAATTACAGCTCTTTGCTCACCAAAACATGGATTAATTATGATATAAATAAAACAACAACTAGACTTCTATTTTTATAGGTCTTACAACTAATTGAAGCGGAGACATAACTCATATTTACTTTTTAATATCCTTATATTGGAGGACTGGTAGACATAAAACGTTTTAAGTGGTTGCAATCCCTCCCCTTCCTTTCACCCTATCTGCTCCTTGCACTGTTGAGGACGCCTGTTGTCCTCCCCTGAAAGTCTCTTTGCATCCTAGTTAAGATAGGAGATATCTCTCTTTATTAATATTGGTAAAACAGAACTCACATGTTGTAAAACAAAGTTTCAGAATGTAAAAACTATGCTTACAACGTAGTCATGGGTATTGAATGAGTCCTAAGTCTCTTACTTAGATTTTTATTTACTACAATAAAATAAGTCTAAATGGCTCAGATCTGAACTCAAATGCAAAATAAAAACAAGTTCTGGTAGTCTTTAATTCCATTAGACTTGTTTTCTGAATACAAGTGTTATGTCTTAGTTTCAGGAAGTTAACTGCTTTCTTGGACAAAATCAAGATTTTATCTACCAGCTACACAATATAGTAAAGTCAGGCTTAAGTCTATAAAGAAAAAAAAAAAAAAGAGGAACAAAAAAACCATTGGTCTATGACCCTGTTTACGCCTCATTGCTCCTTTCAAAGGATGAAATATGGCTTTTTCTTTCTCCTTTGAAACCGAAAAATAGACTTCTAACTTCTCTTCTCCCCACCAAAAAGTTGTGCAAATAAAATAATTAACTAATAAAATAATTAATTAGTAAAAGTTATTCTCCACCCTTAGCAATAGGAATGGAAAGTAGCCAAAGGATTTTGGGCACCACATTCAAACTTTTTCTCCCATGATGAATAAATAACAAATCTATTGTGTTTAGGACCACTTCTATTTTTTGAAATCAGGTTATAATATTATCTTTTGATTTCATTATTTGTGCTTTTGTGATTCAAGCGGACATTACACATATTAATTTATTATAAGACAAACACAAGTTTGAATCCTGGCTCTGCCTCATCTCACTATATGACTCGAAGAAATCAATTCCTGCTTCTCAGCTATTGCTTTCTCATTCATAAAATGGAGATAATAACAACAAGCTGGTATGAGGACTACATGATATGTGTAAAAGAATTTTGTAATTATTGAGTACTACACAAAATACATTGTCTTTTTGAGGAATATTTATTTTTAAAAATCAGAGACTTTTCAGGGAATTCCCTGGCAGTCCAGTGGTTAGGACTTGGCTTCCACCGCAGGGGGTACAGGTTGGATCCCTGGTCAGGGAACTAAGATTCCACATGCTGTGCAGTGCAGCCAAACATAAATAAATAAATAAATATTTAAAAATAAAATAAAATCAGACTTTTCTCAGGGCTTGAAATTCTTATACACTAAGTAAAACGTACTTCTATTAACAATTTATAATAGGAGCCAATATATAAATATCCTGAATATAAGAATCAAAAATAAAATTATACATGCATGTTTTATACTCATGTATTTAAATACCTTAATATTAAATATTTTGACTGCCATTACTTTTGGTTTCTGTCATCCACTCATTTTAGTGAATCAGGATGATAAGGATTTTAACTGACATACTTAAGTGATATAGTTTACTGCTCTGCATAAAAAGAACAGCTTTCAAATACAACGGCATTACCACTTATACAAGAGGAATTGAAACAAATAATCAGACTAAGTAAAAATTAAAATGATATATTTGTATATGTAACATTTTATTAATGGAGTTAGATTGCCCAGGCTCAAATTTCATCTTTAGCATTTATATACTAACTGTGACCATGGGTAAGTTAAATTTACTTAAATTCTGTGCCCAGTTTCCTCATTTATAAAATGGGAATGATAATAATAGTACCGCCCTTATAGGGCTTTGAGGATTAAATGAAATATAGCATGCAGTTGTGCTTTTAAACATGTTTGGTACATATCAATCAAATGTTAGAGACTGTAATAGTATTCTCCCAATAAGAATGGGGTATTAGCGTGAAATTCAGTGGAAGGTTGGGCTTAATTCCTAGAAATGTTAGATGGATTACACTTAGGGAGGGTAATAGGATTACATGACATGAACCCTCCTCAAGTTAGTATTTTAGGAAGACTTCTGAATACCAGTTTGGTATATGTCACATTGCTGAAAAGCATCAGCACAAAACTAAATTATTTTATAAGATTTGATCGGGCTTCCAAAATATGTATGGGTAGAATTTAGAAGGAAGTAGCATTGTCTCTTAGTAATTAAGGAACTATAAGAAAGTTAGGATTTTTAAAATAATCCATATTTTCCTTAATAGCAAATATTTAGGTATAAGGAAAACAGGTAAATTTTTAATTTAAACGTCACAATTTTCAACCTAGACTTTCATATCACAACTGTATATTATCTTGCTTTTATACTATGCTTAGTATCATAAGATTAAGTTTATAGGTCACCAAGCAAAACTTGACAATGAGCTTTTTTTTTTCCTATTCTATTTCCATTCCATTCACCCCCCATTTCCATTTCCACTGTCTACTCATAAGCCATGAGTACGTAAATAATTATGTACATGAATAGCTCTCTTTTATTTCTTAAATAATACAGGGTGATACGCCAATGGTCATACCTATGTTTTTTGTCCCACTCCTTTGACAAATAAAAATCTTATATTTGTAGCATCTCATATATATATATATGTTTAAATACATGTGTCTTATATATAATTTTTTTTTCTTATATATAATTTTGTATCTATAGATATCTTATATACAGTCTATTACTCTCACTTCTTCCAAAGAGACAAGCAATTGAAGACGATAAAAAAAGGAAAACCAGAATTTATGCAAAGATACATAGCAATCAAAGGAAAGAGAATTATATATATATATATATTTCTTTTTTTTTTTTTTTTTTTTTTTTGCAGTAAGCGGGCCTCTCACTGTTGTGGCCTCTCCCGCTGCGGAGCACAGGCTCCGGACACGCAGGCTCAGCAGCCATGGCTCACGGGCCCAGCTGCTCCACGGCATGTGGGATCTTTCCGGACCAGGGCACGAACCCGTGTCCCCTGCATCGGCAGGCAGACTCTCAACCACTGCGCCACCAGGGAAGCCCGAGAATTTTATATTTTAATAATCCCTATTGCTAATGGAAGATCCATTTATGCAAAATGTATATAAACTATATCTCATACTTCATCTAGCACATCAAATATGGCTACCAGAAAAGTAGATATAGGAATTTGTTTTTTAAAAATATAGATTTCTTTTAAAACCTTGTTAAACTGACAAAATAGTACAAGGGATAATTTATCCTTTTTCAGTAGTCAGCACACAGCAAATATGCCACTCCCTAACAGAAACATAAAAACCAATCATAGGTAGATTGGACATGTCAGAATATTTTAAATGCTACCATGAGAATATTTTGTTCATTATCTTAAGGAAAATTAAAAATATGTGGGCTGAGTTTCCTATCCCTGGGTCCAGCAGTTCATCTCTAAAGGCATCTGTGGTGGTGCAGTGGTTAAGAATCCACCTGCCAATGCAGGGGACACCAGTTCGAGCCCTGGTCCGGGAAGATCCCACATGCCACCGAGCAACTAAGCCCGTGCGCCACAACTACTGAGCCTGTGCTCTAGAGTCCACGAGCCACAACTAGTGAGCCCACGTGCCACAACTACTGAAGCCTGCACGCCTAGAGCCTGTGCTCCACAACAAGAGAAGCCACCACAATGAGAAGCCTGCGTACCGCAACGAAGAGTAGCCCCCGCTCGCCACAACTAGAGAAAGCCCGCGTGCAGCAATGAAGACACAAATCAGCCAAAAATAAAATAAAATAATTAAATAAGTAAAATTTAAAAAAATAAAGGCCTCTCTATCAAAACACTCCATAGTCTTTAACATACATTTTCTTTGAAAACTGAGGATTTTATATCTGGTGATCATAAAAAAAAAATTGCATTTTTCATTACTGTTATAACCATGGTAAAAATTAACATATAAAATTTAAAACTCCAGCTATAATGAAATTTAATTATAAATTTTAATGATTGAAAGATGGCCTTTCAACTTTAAAGTTCCTTTCTTCTTCAAATCAATTTAAGATATACTGAGTGCCCACAGGGCAATATTATAGTTATGTTAGCAGCTCTATTACTTAAATAAGCCTCACCTATTCTTTTCCCTGAAATCAAAATTGTTTCCCATTAAAAATAAACTTTAAAAAGCAGACCTTCCCAAACCTTCTTCCAAACTGATGATGGCTGCTTGCAGCTGATTTTGACTGACTGCTTCAAGAGACAGGCCCGGACGAGAGGACTCGGGGACGAGTGGTGGCAGCAGTGCTTTGCTGGAGTGGCCTAACAAGCAGATAGTTGCCACAGTTTGAAATTCTGCTGAACAGCTTGCTGCTGCCCAGGATCATTCACTGGTCAACATTTTCAGATCCAGTTAACTGTTAAATTGGGGATCCCTAGAAGGATTTATCATTTAAAGGAAGGTTGTAGCCTATTCGCATCATTTCAAAGCACGACAAGAACTTGTTCCTGGCGAGGTTAGTGTAAGATGCAGACACATAGACGGATAGGCAAAGAGGAGGCAGGTAATATGTTTGAAACCAACAGTTATCAGGAAAGAAAAGTTAGTAGGGAGACAAATGAGATGAATTAGTCTTCAAACCCTTTACAATATTAAAACGGATGTAGCGGACCATAACATAGCCTTAGGCGGTAGCATTCATTACCTAAACAAGAAAGTGAACAGCAAGAATGAAACAAGCAAATAGCACTTGAGATATTACCAGTACAAATTTTCAGGGTTGGTTATTTTTATTTTCATATGTTTGTCATGCACTTATCTATATAAGCTTTAGGGAAAATAATTCACTTACCAATTACCGTTAAAATAAATAAAAGTGTGGAGACAGCTGAAGTTCCATAAAACATGGTACTGATATTACAAGCCAGCAGTTGTGTGTTATTCTGTGTGTTCGGCACCAAAACTGGTGGCAGCAAAAAGCCAACTGCAGTTCCAAGCTGTAAAATAAACAGTCCTGTTAATTCTTTCTTCTTATTATAAGAGAAAAAAAAGTAATCAACATAAAGACAACCACTATTGCAAGGTCCTTTTGTAAGCTCTAAAGCACCATGTTCTAATGTCTTTTTACCATACCATTAAAGGAAAATTGTTGTCAAATGTCTTCCCTAGTTAATAAACATTTACTAAGCTCCAACCATCCAAATGATGCTGTTATAAAGTTGTGTAAGACACACTCCTTACCCTTTGGCTACTTACAATAAAAAAGGAGAATAAGGGCTTCCCTGGTGGCGCAGTGGTTGAGAGTCCGCCTGCCGATGCAGGGGACACAGGTTCGTGCCCCGGTCCGGGAGGATCCCACATGCCGCGGAGCGACTGGGCCCGTGAGCCATGGCTGCTGAGCCTGCGCATCCGGAGCCTGTGCTCCGCAGCGGGAGAGGCCACAGCGGTGAGAGGCCCGCGTACCGCCAAAAAAAAAAAAAAAAAAAAGGAGAACAAAAATACACACATATACACAAAAAAATGCTGAGAAAAGACAACATACAAAATGGGAGAAAATATTTGCAAATCATATATTTGATAAAGATCTACCATCCAGAATATATAGAGAGCTCTTACAACTCTACAACAAAAAGACAAATATCCCAATTCAAAAATGGGCAAAAGACCTGAATAGACATTGCTCCAAAGAATATGTATAAATGTTCAACAAGTACATGAAAAAATGCTCAATATCATTAGTTATTGGGGAAATGCAAATCAAAACCATACCCACTAGAATGGCTATAATTTTTTAAAAAAAACAGAAAGTAACAAATGTTGTCATGATGTGGAGAAATTGGAACCCTTGTACACTGCTAATAAGACTGTAAAACAGTGCAGTCACCATGGAAAACAATTTGGCAGTTCCTTAAAAAGTTAAACATAGAATTACTGTATGACCTAGCAATTCCTCTCTTGGGTATATACCCCCAAACTGAAAACAGGTATTGAATATTGTGCATGAATATCCGTAGCAGCCTGATTTGCAATAGCCAAAAGGTGGAAAACAGCAAATTGTCTATCAATGAATGAATGGATAAACAAAACGTGGTATATCCATTCAATGAAATATTATTTAGAAAGAATGAAATACTGATAGATGCTGTAACATGGATGACCTTTGAAAACTTGCTAAATGAAAGAAGCCAGACACAAAAGGTCACATACTGTATGATTCTATTTATATGAAATATCTAGACTAGGGAAATCCATAGTGAAAAAACAAATTAGTGGTTGCCAGGGGCTAGAGAGCGGGCAATGAGGAGTGACTGCTTAGTGGGAACTGGGTCTTCTCTGAGGGTAGATGAAAATGTTTGGGAACCAGATATAGGTGATGGCTGCACAACATCGTGAAGGTACTAAATGCCACTGAGCTGTACACTTTAAAATGATTAATTTTTTATGTGAATTTTACCTCAGGAAAAAAAAAATTAGGCCGACTATGATCATCACAACAAGAGAAATAAAATCAAAGTATTAAAGGAGGATCAGTGGAGGGAGATTTCAGATTCTTTGGGGGACGGAGGTGAGACAGAAGGGCCCAAGATAGGTTTCAAAGAGGAGGCTGAGGCAGAGAAGTAACATTTACCAAATATTGCATTTGCTCCCTATAAAAAGCTGGATAGAGACAGTTAAACCGGTAATTACAAGTGTAGTAAGAGCAGTACTGTGATGAGAGGTAGAGTGCCATGACTGGGAAGATCATGTAATTGATCATTCAAGCAAGAACACTAGTTAGAGTGAAAGGGACCCCATGAGCAGTTGTACTGGACAAGATGTACACCTGGACTATTCTAGGCCAGTTGGAGCATATGGTCACCTTAGCTAAGAGAGTACTTTAGAGGAGCACCCTGTATAGACGTGGGGTTCAGGAAAAATTTCTGAAGGCACAAAGATCTGAATAAGAAATTAGAGTTAGCCAAGTGAAATAGAAACGTTCCCAGTCAAGTAAGTCAGAAAGAGAAAAATATCGTATATTAACACACATATATGGAACCTAGAAAAATGGTACAGATGAACCGGTTTGCAGGGCAGAAATTGAGACACAGATGTAGAGAACAAACGTATGGACACCAAGGGGGGAAAGCGGGGGTGGGGGTGGTGGGATGAATTGGGCGATTGGGATTGACATGTATACACTGATGTGTATAAAATTGATGACTAATAAGAACCTGCTGTATAAAAAATAAATAAAATAAAATTCAAAAAATATATATATGTTCCCAGTCAAGGGGACATCATGTACAAAGGAAGGAGAGAGCATGGCCTTGTGAGAAACTGTAAGTAGTGCACAAGTCCCCTCAGAGCAGAGCAAGTCTGTATATGAGGAATGGAGGCTGTGCAGAGAGGTGATGCTGAGGAATTGGCAGGAGGCAGAACTGGAAGGTCTCACTTGACACTTAAGAGAGTTTGAATTTTTTCCTAAGGGCAATGGAAGACACTGCAGAGGGCAAGGGAGTGTCCAGGACAGATGTGCACATTAGAAAGACCACAATGGATGAATGTGGAGAATAGAGGGAAGAGAGCAAGAACTGCAGATAGGAAAATCAGTTAGCAAGCTCTAGGTGAGAGCTACGGGTGGCCAAGGCTAAGATGGTGGCAGTGGAAATGAAGAGTAATGAGCTGGGAGACAAGGTAAATTTTGATTGGTGGGGTCATATGGGATAGTCAAGTGGAAATATCCAGCTGACCAGTATCTACATAAGTCTGAAGCTCATTAATTTATTGAATAAATTTTTATGGAGAATCTACAACGTGCCAGGCACTCTAATGAATGCTGGACATTCAGACGATGTGCCTATTTCATGAAACTTACAACCTAATGGTGGGGATCGGAGAAGAGTAATAATTAACAATTAATATATAAACATAAATATATCAGACAGTGATAAGCACTACATAGAGGATTAAAGTACAATGATGTAATAAGCCAGTGACTGGGCAACTCTAAATGGGATCCTCAAGAAATGCCACTGAATGATATTTAAAATGAATTTAAACTGAGAGCTGAATGATAATAAGGATATAACAATGTGATCTTAGGAGGAAGAACATTCCAGACAGAGAGAATGTTTTTGCAAAGGCCCTTATGAAAAATGCAAGCTTAGTGTTGTTTAAGGAAGCAAAAACATGTTAGTAAGGTTTTGTAATCCACAGTAAGGAATTTAGATTTTATTTTAATTACTATGGGAAATCATTGGAGAGTTCAAAGCAGAGCTATGACATGGTCTGATCTATGTTTTAAAAGGTTCTCTCAGGAATTCCCTGGCAGTCCAGTGGTTAGGACTTGGTGCTTTCACTGCTGGGGCCTGGGTTCAATCCCTGGCTGGGGAACTAACATCCTGCAAGCCGTGCGGCATGGCTAAAAAATTAAAAAAAAATTTTTTTTTAGAAGGTTCTCTCAGGTTAGAGACTTGGCACAGTAGATGGGTAGTTAAAAGACAGGATTCAGGAATCAGACAGACCTAAGTGTGAATTCTGCTGCTAATTAGCTGTGTGACTTTTGGAAAATAACTTTATCCCTTCAAGTCTCAGCTTCTGTATATATAAAATGAGGAGACTAATAGTTCCTACCTTACATAATGAAATTAAATGAAACAATGTGTGTAAAGTACTTAGCATGGTGCCAGGTTTAGTGAATGCTCAATAATGTTGAATATTACTATGAATGACCACTCCATAATCTAGGCTAAAGATGCATACTTGGGGGTCGTGAGCAAGTGCAGAGCTACTAGAGTCAAGGAAGGATTCGAACACTTAGGGAGAATGTGGGAGGAAGGCCCAGAGGTGTGCCAAGTGTTAGAGGGAAATCTGCCTATGAGAAAACATTTCCATTTATTATCCATGAAATAGATAATCCATAGATATGGAGTTGATAATATTTCCATCATGCTCAATGAAGTATTAATCTTGCATATAATTTCATAAATGAAAAAATAGTTGAAGGAAACAGTTCCTATCCAAACATGTGGAAGCAACCAACTAAAATATCAGTCACAAATTATTTTGGATATACAACTATATTTCAAGCTATTCCTTCTTCTGTACTTTTAAAGGAAATAAATATAAAGCAATAAGCCCACATGTAGAGTTAGTCTTTACATGGAATTTAAATAGATCTTACTGTGATCTTGAAACAAGTGTTAGACCAGAAGTAAAAGAGTAACATTCTTTTGTTACATAGCTACATGATATATGTATAGAGAGAGGTAACATTTTTGTTATACAGGTCTTTTTTTTTTTTTTAAGCAATTTCTTTTAAAAAGTCTTTATTGAATGTTACAATATTGCTTCTGTTTTATGTTTTGCTTTTTTTGGCACCAAGGCATGTGGGATCTTAGCTCCCTGACCAGGGATCGAACCTGCACCCCCTGCATTGGAAGGGGAAGTCTTAACCATGGGACCGGCAGGAAAGTCCCTTGTTATACAGGTTTTTAACTTGATTCTCCTCGAGCTGAATGAACACTCGATATAATTTACATAAAGTATCATAGGACTCCATATGCAAAATTTAAATTACAGTAAAAGGACCATTCTGCAGTTAAAACACACACACACACACACACACACAAATTCTACCTAATAATGCTACTGGAACGCTAATGAATTTGAACCTATGGTGTTGGCAAGTCTAGGAAACAGTTTAATGGAGACTTGGCAAAATAAGCCACGCTTTTGCAATGGATTCTATGATCTATGATTTGTCTTGCATTTTCTTACCGTTAAAATTTGGTAATAGGACTCAGTAATGCTGTGAAGTCTTTATCACTAGATTTATTTAGGGATCATTTACAAATGTCTGTTATGTACCAGGCACTCTGCTGACTGCTAATATATAAAATTAAACAGAAGCTGTTTACATGGACCACTCAAAATAAGAACAAACTTCCCAGAACACAGCACCTTCCTTTTGCAAAGAATACACTGATGACAAAAATAATACCTACTTTAGACTCATTCATTATTGCACTGACAAGTTTTCTATGATGTTAGGCCTAGATATGGGCCTGTACAGTTAATTACTTTACAGGTAATTCTCAAAGATGACCAGGTAGTCATTTTAAACTGGTTTTGAAAGGTCTGTCTTCACAAATAAATCAAAACCCCTCTTTAATCCAAGACTGCTTCCTATTTTATGACTGCTCACCTCCTGCCCTTCATTTATAGAATGCCTCCTAAGGGTCCATCCATATACCTAGCTCACATGGCCTATGACGTTTTATCCCGTCCTTCGGGATCCGATTTTCATCTATTACCCTAGTCCTTACCTGATTACCTAGCACGGCGGTGGCGCAAGCTGTGGACACCTCCTTGGGCCCAAACCACACTGAAGCGATGTGGGAGGGCAAGCCGAGGATGAACACCTGGGCCACAGAGCACAGGCACTGGCCCAACATGGTGACCCAGAAGAGATGCTGCTGCACGCTGCCGCACTTGATCCAGGCGCCCAGGCAGTTGAGGCCGGAACCGAGTAGGGCGGTGAGCCGCAGGCCTCTGGTATCCAGCAGCCAGGTGGCCGGGAAGATGAGGGGCACGTAGGCCAGCATGTATACCATGGACAGCCAGTCAATGTGCAGCGAGGAGACGTTGTAGAAGCCCTCGAAAACGTTGCTGATGATGCTGTATTGGATCCACTGAAACGCGTTCACCATCGAGTACAGGCTGAAGATCAGTAGCACCAAAAAGCGCCGCGCGGAGAGCGCAGTCCGGGGCACCAGGGTGCCCTCGACCGCCGGCGTCTGCTCGCCGGGGTCCTTGGGCAACAACCGGGCCTGGGTCTCCTCCTCCGGGGCCAGCGGAGTCTTCGGCCTGTCCAGAGCTCCCGAGGGGGCCTTGGGGCTGTCCCGAGAGACCCCATTCAGGGCCAGGCAGCCGGCTTTGGGCCCGTTCTGCGTCTCCGCGCTCACCTTTCCAGCGGGCGCGTCCCCCGGGACCGGGAGGTATCCGTTCGCGGGCGGGTGCCCGTTCGCCACCGTTGTCCCCTCCTCATCGTCGGGCAGTGCCATGTCCCTGGGCTCCCCGGAGCCGCCTGGCGCCCCCGCCCTCCTCCCAGCCCTGCACCCCCAGCCCAAGACCCGAGGCCCTCCCTGCACCCCAATCCCTACCCCTCGGCCCACTGCTCCTGCGACCCTCTCCCCGGCCGAGTGAGCCTCGGTCTGAGCCGGGAGCTGCAACCCGCGCTGCCTGAGCCCGCAGGCGAAGTCCTCGTTCCCGTGCGCTTCCCGGCGGGCGGTCACTCAGGGCCAGGCCGTGCCGGGAGAAAGCAGCGTCACTGCGCGGTGAAGGCCCGCTGGCCAATCAGCGGCACCCTCGCCCGCCGGAGCCAATCGGGGAGCTTCCGGAGGGGCGGGGCGGGAGTGAGTGTGCGGGGCGGTAGAGGAGGAAGGCCAAGCTGGAGGTCTACGCTAGGTGTTCTCCTTCTGGATGGATGCTGTGGCCAGAAGTCCTCCGACCTGGGCGTGGGCGGGCGGGAGGCGAGCTTTGGATTGGGCAACTCGGGACTGCGAACGAGGGGCTAGGAGAAACGGGGGAGACAAAGAGGCAGACATGAGTCTCTCCACCTAGGGGGGCTCCTCTAGGGACAGGTCTAACACTGGCAGAGGAAAAACTTGGCCTCTCGGCCCAATGCAGCTCTCAACATCGGACGCTGCCTTTAGAGCAGACAGGAGCACGTTTCATAAATTCGTGCTGTCTCGGCAGAGGGAGAGCACCGGAAAGCATTTTGATCCAAATAAAGAGATTTCTTCAGAAATCTGCCCTTGTGAAGTTGGAATCTCTGGGACGTGCTGTGCCTGAGCAGGCCCTGTTGCTCAACATTCTCCCTTGCACCAACACTTGCAGTTAGTATTTACTGGACACACATTCAGTGGCTTCCAAGCACCACACTTGCTTTGAAAGGTATGTGCCCCACACTGTCATGGACTCTGGGGAATAAAAAATAAAAATGAGACATATTGCCTACTCTCAAGAGCACACGTAGCCTTGTAAGTGTTCCTGGACTACAGGAAAAGTCAGTCCTGCTACTTCTTGGGAAACTAAATTTGAAGGAAAAAAAAAAAGACTCCAAGTATTCATTATTAAAGTGGAATTGAAACTAGGGGTATCTCACAATGGATTTAATCTTAAACGGTAGGGCTTCCCTGGTGGCGCTAGTGGTTAAGAATCCGCCTGCCAATGCAGGAAAAAGAGGTTCGAGCCCTGGTCCAGGAAAATCCCACATGCCGCAGAGCAAGTAAGCCCGTGAGCCACAAATACTGAGCCTGCGCTCTGGAGGCGGAGCCCCGCAGCTACTGAAGCCCATGCGCCTAGAGCCGGTACGCCACAGGAAGAGAAGCCACTGTAATGAGATGCCTGTGCACCTCGACGAAGAGTAGCGCCCGCTCTCCACAACTAGAGAAAGGCTGCTCGCAGCAATGAAGACCCAATGCAGCCAAAAATAAATAAATAAGTTTATTTTTCTAAAAAAGTGTTGCTACCTAGAACTCTAAAACCCAGTACACTTTCTTTTTATTGCCTCTTAACATCATTATTTTGGTAGCATATAAAAATATATCAGATACGTCTCAGTGCAGGTGAAATACTACATAATCCTAAACCTGAAGAAATATGTGCATTTTATGTCTTCCTTGGTCATCCTATATAAATTGCACATTCCACTCCTAATCCCCTTCATTTTTCTTCTTAATGCTTAGCACTCTAAAATGTCATTTTGTTGTTGGTGGTGGTGGTTATTTCCTCCTTCCCCACTAAAACGTCAGTTCTGTGAGGGCAGGGCTGAAAGTTGTTTTGCTTTGCTGCTGTTGCTGTATACTGAGAACCTGAAACAGTACTTAGCAGTAGGTGTTCAATAAATATTTACTGAATGACTGCAACTAACAAGCATTGGACATTTTAAATAATTACTTATTTTTAAAGTGAATCCATTTCTTTTTTAAAAAAATTGTAAAGTTCCTCTGCAAATATGATTTTCTAAACACTGATTTAGATATTATTTTAGATGACTGAGTGATGTCCTCTGAATGAACAAATAAATGTGGAATCCAAAGGACTTCATTCTTAGTTAAGATGTCTATTATATGGATTTCTGAAAAATGAACTAATTGCATTGCTTAATATTCAGTACAACTCACTATTCATTATTCTGAGGCTTTTTTTTTTTAATACCTTCACGAACCATGAAACCTTCTACATAGCTCACACACACACAACAAAAACCTGTTCAGAAAGGGAATCAGGGACTTCTCTGATGGCGCAGTGGTTAAGAATCCACCTGCCAGTGCAGGGGACACGGGTTCAAGTCCTGGTCCGGGAAGATCCCACATGCCACGGAACAACTAAGCCCGCACACCACAACTACTGAAGCCTGTGCGCCTAGAGCCCGTGCTCCACAACAAGAGAAGCCACTGCAATGAGAAGCCCGTGCACATCGGCGAAGAGTAGCCCTCACTCGCTGCAGCTAGAGAAAGCCCGAGCACAACAACGAAGACCTAACACAGCCAAAAATAAATAAATAATAAAATAAATAATTTTTTTTAAAAAGTAATCCAATGGATAGAATTTCATTTTATTTTTGATTCTTTTTTTTTGATGCATTATTGACGTACAACACATGTTAGTTCCAGGTGTACAACATAGTGATTTGATATTTCTACACATCTCAAAATGATCATCACCAATGAGTAGAATTTTAAACGGACCTTTCTTTACTTGCCCCAGTAGTACCTCCAATCCACATGTTCACAGTAAACATTCAGGTATCTGCAAACTTCTCACCCCCTTCCTGAAACCAAAAAGTGGCAAATTATATTAGGCTTCATTTCCCCATTATCCAGTGAAGATTGGAGATTGTCTTCTACCAGACTGGAAAGATAACTTTCCTTTCTGCACAGAGGCAGCTTCCTGAATGTACTCCTGCAGGGAGGCCATTCTTTCTGATTCTTTAGGCTCCATCTGTTCAGAGATAATTTGTCTTCTCTATGTCCTTAGCAAGAATGATTGGGGTTGGGAGTTGGGAGTCCTCTGAGTGTCCCGGATACCAGTTAGCATCTAACTTCCCTCCATGGTGGACTTCCCTGGCGGTCAAGTGGTTAAGACTCTGTGCTTCCACTGCAGGGGGCACAGGTTCGATCCCTGGTGGGTGAACTAAGATCCCTGCATGCTGCTCGGCGCCACCAAAAAAAAAAAAAAAAAAAAAAAAAATTTCCCTCCAGGCTTTTACCAGCTGGTGCCTATCTTATTCTTTTCCACCTTGTCATTTGTCTTCCCTGCACTTAACAAAGTTCTGTATCTGACACCATCATCATCTACATGGAGCATATAACCAAGAGGATCTAGAATAGTGGAGAAGAGTATCAGATCTAGAGCCAGGCTACCTGGAGTTGAATTCCAACTTCAGTACTCACAAGCTGTGAGAACTTGGGCAATTTACTTAGCTATTCTGTAATAGTACATGCCTCGTTAGATTGTTGTTGTGAGGATTAAGTGAGTAAATAACACCTCGCACATGGTTTAGGCATTCTTTTTTTTTTTTTTTTTTTTTTTTGCGGTACAGGGGCCTCTCACTGTTGTGGCCTCTCCCGTTGCGGAGCACAGGCTCCGGACGCGCAGGCTCAGCGGACATGGCTCACGGGCCCAGCCACTCCGCGGCATGTGGGATCTTCCCGGACCGGGGCACGAACCCGTGTCCCCTGCATCGACAGGCGGACCCTCAACCACTGCGCCACCAGGGAAGCCCGGTTTACGCATCCTTAGTTACAGTTATTGAGATAGTCTACTATAGTGGTTAAGGATCCAGGCTCCAGAGCCAAATGACCTGGATTCAAATCCTAGCTCTTTGACTTACTAGTTGCATGACTTTGGACTAGTTACTCTGTGCCTCAGTTCCAACAGAGAAAATGAGGACAATATTTTTCATGAGATGGTTGTAAGAAATAAATGGCTAATAAATATAAAGTACTTAAATGGTTCCTTGATCCCTGATGTACAGTAATACTCAGTAAAATATTATCTATAGCCATTATTATCAACTCATGTCTCCTCAAAGTCATATCACATTCTCGTGTTATCTTAGATTTGATCCCATCTTGTCTATTTAAACCTGCTTGGATTGTCCTGGAGCTACTCCAAGATCTTTTAGACGGAATTTATGGTGGCAAAGTCCCTCTCTGGAAGATGCGCTGAGGATGTCCCTAAAGGGCAGTACACAATGGCAAATGCTAATTACTCTTAGCCTCACAAGAGGGAGATTTCTTGTCATCGGAAGTGGCCAGGGCTTCCCTGGTGGCGCAGTGGTTGAGAGTCCGCCTGCCGATGCAGGGGACGCGGGTTCGTGCCCTGGTCCGGGAGGGTCCCGCATGCCACGGAGCGGCTGGGTCCATGGGCCGTGGCCGCTGGGCCTGCGCGTCCGGATCCTGTGCTCCACAGCGGGAGAGGCCATGGCAGTGAGAGGCCCACATACTGCAAAATAAATAAATAAATAAAAGGAAGTGGCCAACTGTTGAATGCACCACCACGTGACATATCTAGACAAGAGTTAGATGAAATATCTGTGTTGGACTAGGTATGTTGTAGATAAGATTCCCAAACTCCATGGAAAAGTGAGCTATGTTAGATCTAAGATTTTTTCTGACTTTAAGTTTCTATGATTTATGAAAAGTAAGATATTTCCAGTGAAAGGATTTGACAAAATTTGTATGCCTCTTTCAACAAAGTTCCATAAAGGAACAAATGGAGTACAGAAAGGGGAAAGTTCAGCAGTATCTCTTTGTATTATCATTTTAATCTCTTAACCTTGCCTCTTCTCTCTTGAGGCTTCAGTGGTAGATACTTATGTTCCAGTTTAGGCATGAATCATACTTTATATCATGGATATATAACATAACACGAACCTTAACCTCTGCCATAGAGGACAGTACTGAGAACATCACTTGGCTGGGAGTCAAGATGAGTTTGAGCTACATTATGGATGTGAAAATGCCAAGTCAGACCAATTTGAATGAGTAATAGTTCAGTGATATGAGATCTGAGTGACACCCAGGAGACAAGGTCCAAGATACTATTAACAGTGATGTGGCTATTCCTGAGCAAAGGTTTCCTGAAGTCTAAGAGGGTAAGATACAAACCAGAACAAGGTCCCTAGATGTAAAATCCATGTTTCATGGAGACAGGTAAATTTTAGCAACATTGTTTTCAGTTGGCACCACTATTACCATGTCTGTTCACCTGAGTGGCCAAGGCAATGCTGTTCTACGCTGTGGAAAGGTTAAGTTGGAATAGAGGCATGGAGGAAGCTGGAAATCAGAATCCTCCCGTGGTGTATTTTTCCCCCCATTGAAGTGATTTATCTGTATCTATACGTTACATTCCTAGAAAAAGAATCCTAAGGATTTTCCCTTATGTGTGTTTTTGTCTTGCTTCCTCTTGGTCCATGATGTCAGCTAAGTTCATCAGCACGATGAAACCAAACTGACAGGATAGGAGCAGATTATTCTGCCATTTTTCTAGATCTTTGAGTTACACACCTAATCTAGGGCTGATCACTGCACACTTTAACTGCCCAGGAGGTTCACAATTCTCCCAGCACTGTGATCATCAATGACTTTGAATTTACCAATGTCACCATGCTTCAACATCAGTTAGAAGCCAGGCAATGACTTTGAAGCGATGCCTAGTAAGGATTTGACATTTGGGCCTCTTTTTGGCATTGTTGATGCTCCTGAGAGCATCAGCCAGGACATTCATGCCTACCATTGTAGTGGCACGGAAAGATGGTGGAAACCATGTGTACATTTTTGTGCAGATGTGCTAGGGATTTAATTCTGAAGTGGGAAGAGCGTTCTGCCCTAAAACATCTCCACGGATTTACTAAATTAGATCCTGCCTCTCTTAATCTGGCTTAAAATTTGCCTATTGAGTGATTTAAGTATAACCAATGTCAAATCACACTAAATTATCCATATTACATCTTGTTCCTATTCCCTTTACCTGAATGAATTTATCAGATTTGGCATGTTGGTTTTAAAGATGGTGAGATTCGGGCTTCCCTGGTGGCGCAGTGGTTGAGAGTCCGCCTGCCGATGCAGGGGACACGGGTTCGTGCCCCGGTCCGGGCAGATCCCACATGCCACGGAGCGGCTGGGCCCGTGAGCCATGGCTGCTGAGCCTGCACGTCCGGAGCCTGTGCTCCGCAGCGGGAGAGGCCACAACAGTGAGAGGCCCGCGTACTACAAAAAAAAAAAAAAAAAAAAAAAAAAAAAAAAGATGGTGAGATTCATAACAACAAATTTAAAGAAGAGATTTCCATTCACACATTTACCCCTGATGGCTCCCCTACCCCCAGCCATAGTCATTTGAGCTTATTTTCTTTGTTTTTTAATGTTAAGGGAGCGTTTTGTGCTCAGGAAAACAAAAGAAAACATGGTTACTTGTGTTTAAATCAATACAAAATTTATTAAAGTTGTTAATTTCAATCTCAGCTTCAGTGACATCATGTAGGTAGCGTGAAATTGACCATAATGGGAATATGTACACAGTGAAACTGGCAAATGCTACATCTACCAATGCACCACTGCTAAAAATCTAACAAAACAAATCATCCGAAGTATTTTAAACACTACTTACAAACTTAATAAGTCCAAAATTTTTGATTAAAACAGATTTTCTTAAACAGTGAAATACTGTTTGCAAAGAAACTCTTTTACAGCTGTGAGATAATAGAAATATATATATATATATATCGGTCTCTGTCACTGCCCCTCACCCCATTCCTGGCACAGATCTCCTAAAACCCTTGTAATTTCCTAGTTGATAAGAGCACTAGGAGCATCTTTTGTTTTAATATTTGGTCTTTCTAGTTCCTAACACAGAGTTGATAAATCCCTTGGAATTTCCCGGGTGATAGCAGTATCATTAGTCACTTTTAATGAGGTACTCTTGGTGGGCTGCTGGATGGGGACTGGCCACCAGAAAGACCAAGCCATGATTAGAAGCTTGGACTTTTCAGTCTCACTTCCCATTCTCCAGAGAGGAAAGAGGGGCTGGAAATGAAATTAATGATCAATCATGCCTACATGATGAAGCATCCATAAAAATCCCAAAAGTACTGGATTAGGCGAGTTTCTCTAACACCCAGCGAACACCTGCAGGTATGGAAGAGTAGTGCTTCTGGAGAAAACATGGAAGCTCCACATCATTTCCCACATACCTTGCCCTCTGCATCTCTTCCATCTTGATGTTCATCTTACCCTTTTATAATAAACCAGTAAACAGTAAGTAAACTGCTTTCCTCAGTTCTGTGAGCTGCTCCAGCAAATTAATCGAAACCAAGGATGGGATAATGGGAACCTTGATTTAGAGTCAATCAATTAGTCAGAAGCACAGGCGACAACCTGGACTTGCATTTATTTGTCATCCGAAGTGGGGAGAGGAGCAGTTTTGTGGGACTGAGATCTTTACCTGTGGGATCTGATGCTATCTCCAGGTAGACAGTGTCAAAATTGAGTTGAATTGTTGGACACTCAGAGGGTGTCACAGAATTGCTTGACATGGAAAAAAATCCCACACATCTGGTGTCGGAAGCGTTGTCAGTGTGATAGTAGTGTCAGAGTAAAGAAGAAACACATGGGAGGAAGAGTTTTCCCTATACAGAGCTTTCCAATAAAAATACTACAAGTGAGGCTTCCCCGGTGGCGCAGTGGTTGGGAGTCCGCCTGCCGATGCAGGGGATACGGGTTCGTGCCCTGGTCCGGGAGGATCCCGCGTGTCGCGGAGCGGCTGGCTCCGTGGGCCGTGGCCGCTGAGCCTGCGCGTCTGGAGCCTGTGCTCTGCAACGGGAGGGGCCGCAGCAGTGAGAGGCCCGTGTACCACCAAAAAATATATATATATATACTACAAATGGGGGACTTTGCTGGCAGTCCAGTGTTTAAGACTCCATGCTTCCACTGCAGGGGGCACAGATTTGATTCCTGGTCAGGGAACTAAGATCCTGCATGCTGTGCGGATCAGCCAAAAATAAATACGTAAACAAACAAACAAAAGGACAAAAAAAACTACAAGTGGAATAGCAATTAAACATAAATTAAAATCACAAGTCTAGTAAGTCAGATTCTCTAATATATCAGGGTCTCTTAGCCATTCATATATTTAAACTAACAAAATTCATACTGATTATTACGATTACAAAAACATTACCAAAAATATTATGATTTCTTCATTTTCTTGTAAGCAAAAAAATTAATAAACAGAAACCGCAATTAAATAGAGTTGGGAGACCAGCAGGGGGCGCTCTCACACCCTGCAGCAACAGCAGAACGCAACAGGAAGAAGAAAGACTCCTTTCCTGAAAAGGACTCAGCCAATGAAAAGCCACGGACTCTTTGTCTACTATAGCCCTCCCAACTTCTTTCTCCCCTCAATAAAAGCATTCTCCTTTCCTTACTGTACAGGGAACTTGCATGTGGCTCGCCATGGTTGCAGACCCTGAATTGCGATTCTCTACTGATCTGAATAATCCCACCTTTGCTGGAAAAATATCTAGCAGTCTATTTGTTTCAGGCCAACAAGTCATGCAAACAAAGCTCAATTCAGTCCACTTTGTGAGACCAATACCATCTGGGTCCTCTTCCTTGCCTGCCTCTGGCTAAACTTACCAAGGTCAATAGGAGACAATCTCCGGATCCAACCCCATCATCTGAGAAAATTCCCACACTATCAGTTTTTGATAAATCAGTCATTTACGGGAAATCAGTCTCTTAGTCCTTAATTTTGTCTTCCTGAGGGCACACGCGAAAGATTCTCCATTTTATCTCCTCCAGTTCTATTTTGGATTGCAATTCTTTCACACTACCATAACAAGTCAAATTCCTCATGTCCAGGCTTGGGAGGGTGAGGTCGCTAAGACAGTGCCCCTTTGGTCAGGAGTGATGAAGGAGCTGGGCATGGCTGAGTGTAGAGTGGAGACAATAACTAGAGCAGAGGAGGACTGGCAGAGCAGAAAATAAATCACACCACATTAATCCTCGCAGTGCAGCCAGGATGCCATGTGCATGTTTATCATGCAATCGAACTCATGATCTGCTAAGATTTGCTCTCCATATTCTCTCAGTTAGGCCTAACTACCCATCCTTTAGGGTCCAAGTCAGCTCAGCTCCCACCTCCTTCCTTAGTCTTTCTCCATGACTGGAGCCCCTACAGACTTCTCTCTCTTCTGACCTCGTAGCACTATTAGAGCCACTAGCCGAACTCTTCCTGGCAATGTTACTTAGCTTCCCTTTGCATATTTTATCCCTTTTCTGGATTTGAGCTTGCTAAAGCCAGGGACTGTATTATATAGTATCTTATTTTATAACTCCCTCAGTACTTAAAAAGGCTTTTTACTTGGCAGTTCATGCTGTATGGAATCACTTGCACGTAACTTGGTAAATGCTTTTAGATGGCAGTGACTAACATTAGGAAGATAGCCTGCTCCATTATTGTAAAATTTTAATCTATATTACACATTAAATCATGCCTCTGTCCTTCTGAAATGTAACTAAACACAGTTTAAATTTAATTTTACATAGTTGGCCACAATTGTGCATGCCTAGTGTTGTATCCTATAACCTTAGAGTGGGAATGAAGTAAGACCTTGGTAAGGTTTGGTGAAATGTGAAATAAAATAGATTCACTTATGTCAAGGGGTTTTAAAATGGAGCCAGGAACCCATTAAGGAGGTGAACCTCACACACGGATGGAACCATGGACTTCTGAATTGGGCCAAACCACAAATATTCCAAGGACTCTGCAAGAACACCTGAAACTTGTCACAGTTATGGACCGGACTTTCCCCTCCCTTTAGTGTTAGCCTTATCAAACCTGTTTAGTCAACACTAGCTTCTGCCTCCAACTACAATTAAAATTCTTTGTAATACAAATCTCCCGTCTTTGCCTTTAAAAGCTCCTGACTTTTACTCCCCAGCAGGACGCTGTTTAGGTTGCTATCAGAATCTATGTGACCTGAATTACAATTCTTTGATCCCCAAATCGGTTCCTTCCAAGACACAAATTCTAAACTTTCTGAAAAAGATTTCTCAGTTACAAAAGACTGGTAACTCTTCTGTCACCCCCTCCAGCTCCTCAAGTCTGTCCTCCACACTTCCCCCCATCTCCCTCCTTCTTTTCCTCTTCCCTTGCTGAACTCCCTTTTTACTCCCCAAACCCTGAGGCCTCCCTTGATCCTCCACCCCCAACCTCTTTCATTCAACCAATTCAAACTCACAGGTTTAGGGAATTCCCTGATGGTCCAATGGTTAGGACTCCGCACTTCCACTACAGGGGTCACGGGTTCGATCCCTGGTCAGAGAACTAAGATCCTGCAAGCTGTGCAGTGCAGCCAAAAAATAAATACATAAATAAATAGACAAAATCATACATTTAAATTGAAACCTAATAATGAGAGCACCCTTTTAAATCTGATTTACATACTTGGGACTAAGGCAGAATTGCTAGCTATAGCCAAAGGGATTTCCAAGCTTACTGAGAACCCTCACCATTTTGCAAAGGAATTTAACATTGTCATTCAAATCTATGAGCTTGTGTTTCCTGATCGCCCAACTTTGGATGGCTAAAACTAGCTGGAATAATCCTTTAGAGGATCTTCAATGTTTCATGCCAGCTGACAGCTCTGAAGCCAAAGAAATACCAAAAACTTTACATGAAGCCATTCCTTGGGCCTTCCCAAAACCTGTTGATTGGAATAAAATCAAAGCATGCACTCAAGGACTAACAAACTTGTGCATGACTATTACAACAGACTTGAAATTGTTTTCAAGGAAAATCCTGAACTTGTAACGGAGCAGGACATTATGGGGCCTTCCCAGGACAGGCCTTCCCCCATATCCTCTGTTTTAGCTTCTCTCTGAAGTACCTAGATAATAGTTTTTTTTTTTTTTCTTAGAGTTCATCTCCATTTATGTCAACATTACATGTTTAATGATGACTTCAACATTATATTTGCAGTTTTAATATAAACTTAAGTAGGCTTTAATTTTTTTTAATAATTATCTATAGAACTACTTTTAGGCAGGCAAAACATGTTCAGTGATTTTTTTTATCCTCAGCCATTGTCTTATTGCTCATTTTATCAAATTAATCCTTCCTGTCCCAAAGAAAATTAAGAGATCACTATTATCTATAAATTGGGGGATGAGTTATAAAGTTTTTGTATATTATATGTTACATACATATATATACAATATACATATGCATTTTATATATGTAAAGTATCCTCCAGTTTTACAAATTTTTAGTTACAAGTCCTAAGAGGGATAGAATATATAGAGACTACTTATTAAATCTTATTTGGGAATTACTGAAATAGAATGTTACCATATTTGCCTCCTAATAACAAACACCATAAAACATAACTCAGGCAATAAATGGAATTCAATGAAAAATTTAAATATTCTTACAAACCACAGAGACTACAAATGCCAAAGAAAATCTGATGTCTATTTAGGTCACTAAATAAACATTTTTCAGTAAAATCTACAGATAAAGAAGATTTCAGACTGAATAAAAAAAAAACATTTGGAGGAAATTTATCTTTAAGTTCGAAAGTCACAAAATTAATCAACTGTGTCAAAAATTAAGTTCAACACATTTCTTAACAAACACAAAGAATTCCATACAAGAAACTGATTATAAAATTCTGATAGGACTTCCCTGGTGGTCCAGTGGTTAGGACTCTGGGCTCTGAACGCAGGGGGTCACGGGTTCGACCCCTGGTTGGGGAAGATCCCACATGCCACATGGCAAGGCCCCCCAAAATAAATAATTTACAAAATTTTTTAAATACAGAGAAAGGAAAAGAGAAATGAAAAATAGTAAGGTCTAATGAATAGTAAATATTATATAAATGAAAGCAAATAAATCATTTATTGCAAGAATTTTTTTTTTTTTTTTTGCGGAACGCGGGTCTTTCACTGTTGTGAACTCTCCCGTTGCGGAGCACGGGCTCCGGACGCGCAGGCTCAGCGGCCATGGCTCACGGGCGCAGCCGCTCCGCGGCATGTGGGATCTTCCCGGACCGGGGCACGAACCGTGGCCCCTGCGTCGGCAGGCGGACTCTCAACCACTGCGCCACCAGGGAAGCCCTGCATGTCTTTTTGAATTATGGGTTTCTCTGGGTATATGCCCAGTAGTGGGATTGCTGGGTCATATGGTAGCTCTATTTTTAGTTTTTTATGGAACCTCCATACTGTTCTCCATAGTAGCTGTATCAATTTACATTCCCACCAACAGTGCAAGAGGGTTCCCTTTTCTCCACACCCTCTCCAGCATCTATTGGATGTCCAGGATGGACATCTTTAGATGGTTATTAAGAAATGGAATAAATAAAAATGACATTAATGGAATTAAAACAAAGGTTTTAATACAACACCACCTGTAACAGGGAAGAGCCCATTTTGACTCTTCGGATCTGTTTCTTCGACTTTAACCTTTGCTTTTCGTTGCTTTTGTTATTATAATCATACATAGTGGCCTGCCTCAGGGAACCCTGCCCCTCTGCCAGAATGTTAAACTAAAGTGCCTTTGTTCAGCTCACAGGGAGGCAATCTGACCCTGCCCACCTGTGAATGGCTGCAGAAAAGAAGGAATTAACACATTCCCTCCCCAGCGCTGGCCAAGCCAGGCAAAACTAATGGCCTTTTTACTTTACTTCCTCATCTCCTCCCCCTCTCTGTTCTATAAAAGAAACTGGCATCCAGACCCCATAAGATGGTTATTTTGAGACATTAGTCTGCTATCTTCTTGGTCTGCTGGCTTTCTGAAGAATAAAGTCTTTTCCTTGCCTCAACGCCTCCTGTCCGATTTATTGGCCTGTGTGGTGAGCAGAGTGAGCTTGGACTCGGTAACACACCTAGGATTGGATGGAACAAAGAGATCCCCTGCTGGTTCCCCCAACATTAAAGGGCCTGGAACAAGTCTGCTCTATTTCCCACAATTAAAAAAACTTTTTAAAAGCCTGCAAGAAAATTACACTGAGATACCTGACCAGTAATTGCTTGGGGACAGTTAGGATAATAAATCAAGTTAAATACTGACAAAAGGGCCTGAGTCCCTTGGCTCAGTCCCTCAATGGGGATCTCAGAGCCTTTTATACAAAAATGGGTAAAATGGCTGGAGATAAAACGTACGTTTCTGAGACTTCTTGTTTCAGAAGATTTGTTGATGGGATCCTAATCAAGGCTAAAATTAAAGGTATAAGAGTTGATAGAATTGAGGTGACAGTTTATAAAAATTGGTATATTTGAATGGACTTTATACAAGATGGTTAGATCTCTTTTGCCTAATTAGATTGTGGGATTGAAACTGTGCACCTCAGGTTGGGACTTGAACCCGTGTCGGGACTCGAACCCAGCCAAAACCCTGATTGGGACTTGGACCCATGGTCTTTTAATTAGAATCACTCACCTAGTGTCTGGACTTACTGAAGCTCAGGTTCTTTGTGTCTCAGCACATAAGGAATTCAGCAAGAGGCAAAGCGATAGGCAAGAAGTAGATTTATTAATATAGGACACTTGTAAGAGATGCAAGCGGGCAGGCGAGGGAGCTCTGCCCTGAGAATTAAGTGGGCTACAATTTTATAGTCAAAGGAAAGGGAAAGTGTTGGAAGCCATCCTGGAGTCCCTGCGCTGTGACAAAGTCATGATGCAATCAAAGGCAGGACTGCAAAGCAGCACTGTGCCAGGTCGGTGGACTACATCTCTATTGATGTTAAGTCTGCTTGTGTTAAGGAAACAGCACAAGGGGGATTTGTGCCCAGGGTTAGGAAAATGAGAAAAACTACTACCCCCCCCCCCTACTATTATTACCACAAAATGGAAAGTACCTATTCTGGCCTCAGGAAACTGGGAACGCAATACACAATCTGGAAATATAGGGATGTTCCTATGGAAAACACCCCCAATAGAACAACAGTGGTCCTACGAAGGGGTTGTTGATGATTTTGCTTTCATATGGGTCCACTATAAAGAAAGGTTAATACTCTGGCAACAATTGCCAGGTGATAAACAGGAGCGTAGGAGGTATTGTAAGTGCTACTAGTGGAGTCAGGTACACAGGAACTGTAGGATAAATTGTAAATATTTTCAAGGCACTATTCAAAAAACTTGCCCATGCAGAAAGAACACGAAGATTGCACTTCTGTAATAAAAACTTACGTAATAGCTTGGCTTAACTACTAGAAAATAACCTGCAACTAATGAAAACTTAGAAAATTATCTTGTTAGTACATCTAAAAACTGGGGACATTTTCAAAACACTGATAAAAACATTTTGAGGTTAGAACATGTTAAGATTTTTAAATTTTGTACATGATGATGAAACCTGCCTACATATAAATACCTGCTCTAAAAAATAAATTTAGCTTAATGTGCTGACATCTACAAGGGTGTCAGGTCTCATTTCCTTCGCCGACGCCGTCCATCCCTCAGGTTTCCCTGGACTCGTTGGAGCTGGACTCCGACAGGAAAGGGGAAAAGATCCCCTTCTTCGAGTAGACATGAGGCTTACATCACTAGTTCCTCCTTCGTATCAGGCTGGAGAGTGTCTGACCCTATGAGAGCAAACTAGGATTATCAGTAGAAAGGTGGTAACATTTTTCTTCCACCTAATGGCCTGGGGCATATCTCCAGAAATGTTTTCTTTAGGGAGTTCCCTGGTTGCCTAGTGGTTGGGATTTGGTGTTTTTATTTATGGCTTTATAGTTAAGCTAGGCTGCTTCGTTCCACAAGTTCCAATAGCTTTCTTGAGTGATCATTAACTTACAGTGGTCTCCCAAAGTTTTCCTAGGTTTCCCTCTCTATGTATAGTCCCCTATTGGGACTTCTACAACTACGTGTATAACTATCCTATTCTATCCCTATCAGGAAAGGCATTATGTCTCACTAGGGAATGCTTCCTCTGCCTGGTATAAGACAGGCACATAAATCTGCTGCTCAGGCAATATTAATTAAACATACTAAAGGAAACCAATAGGGTTACCTGAGCCCACACAGTATAAAATAAAAACTGGGGGCTAATATAAGCAATAATGGAGGGTATTATTTTTTTTCTTTTTTTGCCCCTAGGGTAAATGGCTAGACCCATCCAGAAAGAGGGCCTCTGTTGTATGTCGTGCGCAAACTTTTGAAAGCATGATAAATTGAACCCTAAAGTTCTAAAACATAGAACTCTTGATATCCAGCTTAGTTGGAAATCTTCTCTCTCTCTCTTTTTTTATGATATAAAAAAAAGAAAATTAAAGAAAATGTAGTTGGGACTTCCCTGGTGGTGCAGTGGTTAAGAATCCTCCTGCTGATGCAGGGGACACAGGTTCGATTCCTGGTCCAGGAAGATCCCATATGCCACGAAGCAACAAAGCCCATGCGCCACAACTACTGAGCCTGTGAGCCTAGAGCCTGTGCTCCGCAACAAGAGAAGCCACCGCTATGAGAAGCCCGTGCACCACAACGAAGAGTAGCCCCTGCTCGCCATAACTAGAGAAAGCCTGTCTGCAGCAACAAAGACCCAACACAGTCAAAAAAAAAAAAAAGGAAGGATGCTATCCTATCTGATTCTTACTATAATAAAAAAAAGATGAGAGCTGGAATAAGAAATGTTTTCTTTAGGGAGTTCCCTGGTTGCCTAGTGGTTGGGATTTGGTGCTATCAGTGCGGAGGCCTGGGTTCGACCCCTGGTCGGGGAACCATCCTGCATGCCGCGCAGGACAGCCAAATCACAAAAACAAATAAGTTAATACAAATTAAAAGAAAAAAAGAAAAAATATAGAAATTAAGAAAAAAACGGTTTAAAAAAGCTTTAAAAAAAATTGTTTCCTTTAGTGTGGCAGGTCCCCATATGCATAGAGGGGAGAAGCTCTTTTTGCCTTTCAGCTGGGGAACAGCTCCTAGAGAATGCAAAAAGAGTTGCTTTTCCAGACCAATTGAGTTTATTCCTATTTTTCAAAAGGTTTAATGTTAGAAAATACTTGAGTAGTATTTAATACGTTTATAGGTTAGAGGAGAAAAATATGCATCTAAAAACAAATAATAAACCCAGTGAAGACATACATATTATCCAATATCCATTTTAAAGAGTAGTTTGAAAGATGAAATACTGGACTTCTCAACTGCAATCAGTTGGACTTACTGTCTCCATTCCCTTATTTATTTATTCACGAATTTTTCTTCCAGTTTTGTTGAGATATCATTGACATACAGCACTGAAAACGTTTAAGGTGTACAGCATAATGATTTGACTTACATACATCTTGAAGTGATTATCACAGTAAGTTTAGTGAACGTCTATCGTCTCATACAGATACAAAATTAAATAGAAAAAAATTTTTTCTTGTGATGAGAACTTTTAGGATTTACTCTTAAAAACTAACATGTAGGGGCGGAGTCAAGATGGCGTACTAGGAGAACGTGGAATTTGGGTCTCTGCACAACTAGGGCACCTACCAGGCACTGGAGGGGGACCATGGACACCTAAGGGGATGGGAGGAACCCCCAGCGACTGGGTAGAATGTGGGGCATGGTGGGGAGTGAAGGTGGAGGAGAAGTGGAGGCAGGACGGGACTGGCGTCCCTGAGGGGTGGCTGGCGGAGGGGAAGGGATCCCACGTCCGAAGGGGGAAATTGGAGAACCATTGGGAGGGCAGAGGATCAAATGGGAGCATGGACAGGTTTCCCGTGCCCACTTGGGCCCCCAGGAACCTGCTGAGATCCCTGGCCTGATCCTCTGCCCACCTAGGCCCCCTCCAGCCATGCGGGTCCTGAGGGAGTGGGAGGGAAGGAAGGGGGAGCAAAAGTAAAGGCCAGACCTCCAGGACCAGCACCCCTGAGGGGTGGCTGGGGAAGGGGATGTGTTCTCACACCCAGCAGGATCCACCCACGGTTAGGGGGCCAAAGGGGATGGGGGAGACCCTAGGGGAGACCATGGGGGGGGGCACGGAGGAATGGAAGGGAACGCGGCCAACGCTTTCCCTGTCCACTTAGGCACCAGGGAGTCTGTTGGGCTCCCGGGCCTAATTCTCTGTCCTCGGAGCCTCCCTCCTGTCGCCCAGAGCCCGAGCCCCACCCCTACACCCGCACCCAGGGCCCTACCTCTACACTCGGAGACCCCCTCTGAGACCCCCTCCAACTGCACTGTGCCTAAAACACACCCACACACCCTCACCCAGGGCCCTAACTCAAAACTCCGGAACTCCACACTCCAGAGGCCCTCCTTTGGACGCGCTGCCTCTCTCCCTCAGCCCAGGTGTTAAGCAGAGGCACTGCCTAGGCCCCGCCCAGGCCCCGCCCCCAAGGTCTTTTCCTGCTGTGAGGGTCCTGAACCTAGGTCCCGCCCCACACTCAAACATCACCCCCCCCCACTCGCCTAGGTTCCACCTAACCCTAAACCTTGCCCCTGCCTAAGTTCCACCCCCACCCCTAAACTCCACCCCCAAAGGCAAGGGTTTTTCTTTTTTTCCTCTTTCAGATTGGGGTTCTGTTTTACCTTGTTGATTCATTGTTGTTGATTCATTTATATTTTTATTTTTCCTAATAAATCTTTTATTTTTCTAATTTTATTTTATTCTTTACACTTTGTTATTGTTCTCTCCTTTTGGCTTGTTCCCCCTGTCCCCCCTCCCCCCTTTTTTTATCTGTTGTGGTTTTACTTTACCTTGTTGTAGTTGTTTCAATTATATTTTTATTTTTCCTAATATATTTTTGATCTTTCCAATTTTATTTTGTGTTTTAATTCTTTGATATTGTACTACTCCTTTTTTTCTTTTTTTCTGCCGCTCCATGCAGGTTGCAAGATCTTGGTTCCCAGGCTGGAGGTCAGACCTGAGCTCCTGCAGTGGGAGCTCCGAGTCCAAACTGCTGGACTAACAGAGAACCTCAGACCCCAGGGAATATTAATCAGAGCGAGGCCTCCCAGAGGTCCTCATCTCAGCACCAAGACCCGGCTCTATCCAAGTGGCTGCAAACTCCACTGCTGGAGGCCTCAGGCCAAACAACCAGTAAGATAGGAATAGAGCCCCAGCCATCAAAAACAAACAAACAAACAAAAAAACAAAACACGACAAAAAAATATGTTACAGACAAAGGAACAAGGTAAAAACCTACAAGACCAAATAAATGAAGATGAAATAGGCAAACTACCTGAAAAAGGATTCAGAGCAATGATAGTAAAGATGATCTAAAATTTTGGAAACAGAATGGAGAAAATACAAGAAACATTTAACAAGGATCTAGAAGAAATAAAGAGCAAACAGACAGTGATGAACAACACAATAACTGAAATTAAAAATACTCAAGAAGAAATTAATAGCAGAATAACTGAGGCAGAAGAACGGATAAGTGAGCTGGAAGATAAAATAGTGGAAATAACTGTCAGTGAGCAGAATAAAGAAAAAAGAATGAAAAGAAGTGAGGATAGTCTCAGAGAACTCTGGGACAACATTAAATGCACCAACATTCGAACTGTAGGGGTCCCAGAAGAAGAAGAGAAAAAGAAAGGGTCTGAGAAAATATTAGAAGAGATGATAGTGCAAAACTTCCCTAACATGGGAAAGGAAATAGTGAATCAAGTCCAGGAAGTGAAGAGAGACTCATACAGGATAAACCCAAAGAGAAACACACTGAGACACATATTAATCAAACTACCAAAAATTAAATACAAAGAAAAAATATTAAAAGCAGCAAGGGAAAAGCAACAAATAACATACAAGGGAATCCCCATAAGGTTAACAGCTGATCTTTCAGCAGAAACTCTGCAAGCCAGAAGGGAGTGGCAGGACATATTTAAACTGATGAAAGGGAAAAACCTACAACCAAGATTAGTCTACCCAGCAAGGATCTCATTCAGATTCAGCGGAGAAATTAAAATCTTTACAGAGAAGCAAAAGTTAAGAGAATTCAGCACCACCAAAGCAGCTTTACAGCAAATGCTAAAGGAACTTCTCTAGGCAAGAAACACAAGAGAAAGAAAAGACCTACAATGACAAACCCAAAACAATTAAGAAAATGGTAATAGGTACATACATATCGATAATTACCTTAAATGTAAATGGATTAAATGCTCCTACCAAAAGACAGACTGGCTGAATGGACACAAAAACAAGACCCATATATATGCTATCTATAAGAGACCCACTTCAGACCTAGGGACACATACAGACTAAAAGTGAGGGGATGGAAAAAGACATTCCATGCAAATGGAAATCAAAAGAAAGCTGGAGTAGCAATTCTCATATAAGACAAAATGACTTTAAAATAAAGACTATTACAAGACACAAAGAAGGACACTACATAATGATCAAGGAGTCAATCCAAGAAGATATAACAATTGTAAATATTTATACACCCAACATAGGAGCACCCCAATACATAAGGCAAATGCTAACAGCCATAAAAGGGGAAATCACAGTAACACAATCATAGTAGGGGACTTTAACACCACACTTTCACCAATGAACAGATCATTCAAAATGAAAGTAAATAAGGAAACACAAGCTTTAAAAGACACATTAGACAAGAGGGATTTAATTGATATTTATAGGACATTCCATTCAAACACAACAGAATACACTTTCTTCTCTAGTGCTCATGGAACATTCTCCAGGCTAGACCAAATCTTGGGTCACAAATCAAGCCTTGGTAAATCTGAGAAAATTGAAATCATATCAAGTATCTTTTCCAACCACAACACTATGAGACTAGATATCAATTACAGGAAAAACTGTAAAAATACAAACACATGGAGGCTAAACAATACACTACTAAATAACCAAGAGATCACTGAAGAAATCAAAGAGGAAATCAAAAAATACCTAGAAACAAATGACAATGAAAGCACGACGACCCAAAACTTATGGGATGCAGCAAAAGCAGTTCTAAGAGGGAAGTTTATAGCAATACAAACCTACCTTAAGAAACAAGAAACATCTCAAATAAACAAGCTAACCTTACACCTAAAGCAATTAGAGAAAGAAGAACAAAAAAACCCCAAAGTTAGCAGAAGGAAAGAAATCATAAAGATCAGATCAGAAATAAATGAAAAAGAAATGAAGGAAACAATATCAAAGATCAATAAAACTTAAAGCTGGCTCTTTGAGAAGATAAACAAAATTGATAGCCCATTAGCCAGACTCATCAAGAAAAAAAGGGAGAAGACTCAAGTCAACAGAATTAGAAATGAAAAAGGAAAAGTAACAACTGACACTGCAGAAATACAAAGGATCATGAGAGATTACTACAAGCAACTCTATGCCAGTAAAATGGACAACCTGGAAGAAATGGACAAATTCCTAGAAAAGTACAACCTTCTGAGACTGAACTTGAAGGAGATAGAAAATATAAACAGACCAGTCACAAGCACTGAAATTGAAACTGTGATTAAAAATCTTCCAACAAAACCCCATGACCAGATGGCTTCACAGGTGAATTCTATCAAACATTTAGAGAAGAGCTAACACCTATCCTTCTCAAACTCTTCCAAAATATAGCAGAGGGAGGAACAACCCCAAACTCATTCTACGAGGCCACCATCACCCTGATACCAAAACCAGACAAAGGTGTCACAAAAAAGAAAACTACAAGCCAGTATCACTGATGAACACAGATGCAAAAATCCTCAACAAGACACTAGCAAACAGAATCCAACAGCACATTAAAAGGATCATATACCATGATCAAGTGGGGTTTATCCCAGGGATGCAAGGATTTTTCAATATATGCAAATCAATCAATGTGATACACCATATTAACAATTTGAAGGATAAAAACCATATGATCATCTCAATAGATGCAGAAAAAGTTTTTGACAAAATTCAACACCCACTTATGATAAAAACTCTCCAGAAAGTAGGCATAGAGGGAACCTACCTGAACATAATAAAGGTCATATACAACAAAGCCACAGCCAACATCGTTCTCAATGGTGAAGAAATGAAACGACTTCCTCTAAGATCAGGTACAAGACAAGGTTGCCCACTCTCACCACTATTATTCAACATAGTTTTGGAAGTTTTAGCCACAGCAATCAGAGAAGAAAAACAAATAAAAGGAATCTAAATCAGAAAAGAAGAAGTAAAACTGCCACTGTTTGCAGATGACATGATACTATACATAGAGAATCCTAAAGATGCTACCAGAAAACTACTAGAGCTAATCAATGGATTTGGTAGAGTAGCAGGATACAAAATTAGTGTACAGAAATCGCTTGTATTCCTATACACTAATGATGAAAAATGTGAAAGAGAAATTAAGGAAACACTCCCATTTACCATTGCAACAAAAAGAATAAAATACCTAGGAATAAACCTATCTAAGGAGACAAAAAATCTGTAAGCAGAAAACTATAAGACACTGATGAAAGAAATCAAAGATGACACAATCAGATGGAGAGATATATCATGTTCTTGGATTGGAGGAGTCAACACTGTGAAATGACTATACTACACAAAGCAATCTACAGATTCAGTGCAATCCCTATCAAACTACCAATGGCATTTTCCACAGAACTAGAAGAAAATATTTCACAACTTGTAGCCAAAGCAATCTTGAGAAAGTAAAACGGAGCTGGAGGAATCAGGCTCCCTGACTTCAGACTATATTAGAAAGCTACAGTAATCAAGACAATATGGTACTGGCACAAAAACAGAAATATAGGTGAAGGGAACAGGATAGAAAGCCCAGAGATAAACCCATGCACATATGGTCACCTTATCTTTGACAAAGGAGGCAAGAGTATACAATGGAGAAGAGACAGCCTCTTCATTAACTCGTGTTGGGAAAACTGGACAGCTACATGTAGAAGAATGAAATTAGAACACTTTCTAACACCATACACAAAAATAAAGTCAAAATGGATTAAAGACCTAAATGTAAAGCCAGACAGTGTAAAACTCTTAGAGTGAAACACAGGCAGAACACTCTATGACCTAAATCACAGCAAGATCGTTTTTGGCCCACCTCTAGAGAAATGGAAATAAAAACAAAAATAAACAAATGGGACCTAAGGGAAACCATAAACAAGAAGAAAAGACAACCCTCAGAATGGGAGAAAGTATTTGCAAACGAAGCAACTGACAAAGGATTAATCTCCAAAATATACAAGCAGCTCATGCAGCTCAATATCAAAAAACCTGGGCTTCCCTGGTGGCGCAGTGGTTGAGAGTCTGCCTGCCGATGCAGGGGACACGGGTTTGTGCACCAGTCCGGGATGATCCCACATGCTGCGGAGCGGCTGGGCCCGTGAGCCATGGCCACTGAGCCTGCGCGTCCGGAGCCTATGCTCCGCAACGGGAGAGCCAGAACAGTGAGAGACCCGCATACCGCAAAAAAAAAAAAAAAAAAAAAAAAAAAAAAAACTAGACACTCTCCTTTCACTGGATAAATCCTGTGGGAAGTCAAACAGGTGGTAAAGGATCAAACTTTAGCCTATTCCACGCCATCACAGTAGCACTTATTTCTTACCTGTGGGAGCCACCCTTGCCAGAAGAAATGGTTTCAGTTCATTTGGTGGTTCTATTTAACAGGGCAAAGTAAGAAGCAGTGGTATTTCCCAATCTCCTGCTAGGACTCCGTTAATTGAAAAGCAGTGCAAGGTAGAATTAGAACCCAGGGTTTTAGGATCTAAGCCCAGTTTTACTTCTAAGAAAAATATTTCTCTAAAATTATAATCCCAATACAATGGCTTCTTCAGTTCAGACTCTTCATCAGAACATTTATTTTTCTCAAACAGTGCCCTCTGCACTTGATTTTGTTTTGAAGCTATTTCGAGAGCAGGTACTGAAGTTTGGGAAACAGTTTCAATGCGTTCTGTGTTGTCACTTCTATAACTTCCTCCACTGAGATCCCTTTCACCTGGGCAATATATTCTGCTGAAATGGAAATGTTTTGGGGCTCATTCCGTACCTGAGACAGACAAAGCAGACATTAATCAAACATGACACTCAAGGGAAGCAATCCTTGAAGACTGTAGATAAAAGAGATGAAAATGAGTTGGTAAAAACAACTGATGAGCTCTTTCTTTTTTTTTTAATGGGGGTGAGGCAAAGCTGAGGAAAAGGCCCTGAACTTCAGCTTGAAAGCTAAGGCTACAACATTAACTGTAAGTCTATCCTGCTCCTGAAAAGAGCCCTGGGGTATTACCAGTCGAGGTCCCAGCACCTAGCATATGAAGCAGTCTGCACAAAGTGGACACTTGGTGACCTGCCTGACTGATGAATTAACTGTGCTTTGGTTTGTTCCTCAAGTGAGTGCTTGCAAAGGTCAAGCTCTGTAGCTTGGCCATTTCAACTCACAGGCTACGTTACAGTTTGACTCAGTAATGCCATGGTGTCTGGAAGACTACACAGATTATGTAGTCATATTTCACTGATTCTAAGATGCATTTCTCCCCTACCTTAACATCTCTGAAATTGACATATATTTTATTTTAATGACATTCAGTGGCATGTGAAAGTATAATTGTAGTGTTTTTTTCCTTAATGGTCACAAAACAGTGGTACATCTACAATCAGTGGCATTTAGATTTGATGAAATATATCATTGTTGTTACTATTAAGTTATCGACTCAGGTTGATAATGTTCAGAGGAATAAGATAACAAGGTTAAAAAATAACCTTGATAACGTAGCCTAAGAAAACAATGAAAAATGCACACCAAGATTTAGGTTCAAGGACATTCATCATATTGTTTATAATACAGTTGACCCCTGAAAAACATGGTTTTGAACTGTGTGGGTCCACTTATACATGGATTTTTTTTCAATAAATACTACAGTACTACACAATCCAAGCGTGGTTGAATCTGTGAATGCAGAACCACGAAAATGAGGGCTGAATCCGCAGATGCAAAACAGCAGACGTGGCGGGTGGACAGACATGTATTTTCCATGGTATGGGGCGGGGCTGGGGGGTTGGGGAGGGTGTTGGTACCCCTAAGCACTTCTTGTTCAAGGGTCAACTGTACTGTGTTGGAAACCAATAACCTAAATGACAGTATCAAGTTAAATATATTGTGGCACATTCACACACTAAAATTTATATACTTATTAAACATGATGAGGAAAAGTATATTTATTGATATTTACATGTGTTCACCACATAAAAGCAAGTTATGGGGGCTTCCCTGGTGGCGCAGTGGTTGAGAGTCCGCCTGCCGACGCAGGGGACACGGGTTCGTGCCCCGGTCCAGGAGGATCCCACATGCCGCGGAGCGGCTGGGCCCGTGAGCCATGGCCGCTGAGCCTGCGCGTCCAGAGCCTGTGCTCCGCAACGGGAGAGGCCACAACAGTGAGAGGCCCACGTACCGCAAAAAAAAAAAAAAAAAAAAAAAAAAAAAAATGCAAGTTATGAAATGATGTGTTGAGGCTAATCCTATTTTTATGAAAAAAATATTATGTATACATATATGGACATAAAGAAGTGTGGAAGGACATAAGAACCTTCATTTATTTAGTGCTTGTTGTAGGCAAGGTTTTGTTCTAAGGTTTTCATGGAATTTCTCATTTAATCCTCAAAATAACTCTGTGAGATAGGTACTATTATTATTAGCATCCCTTTTTTACAGATAAGAAGGGATCCTAAACAGCGAGTAAGTAGCCCAGTTGAGGTTTAAACCTGTGCAAGCTGACATCAGAGTTTATGCTTTTAACCACTATACTATAGTGGTAACCTTTCAGTGGTAGATGGTTCTATTTTCTTATGATTTTCTGTTTTCTATTTTTCTAGAACAAACACATTTTACTTAACAAAAAGCATATTCAGTTTTATTTTTTTTATTTTTATTTTTTGGCTGCGCTGTGCGGCATGCAGGATCTTAGTTCCCCGACCAGGGATTGAACCCGTGCCCCCTGCAGTGGAAGTGCAGATTTCTAATCACTGGACCACCAGGGAATTCCTCAGTTTTAAAATTCATTTATTCAATAAATGGTTTTTGAGTACCTACTATGTGCAAGGCACTATGTGCAAGGTACTATGTGCAAGGCACTATGCCAGAAACCCACAATTTTTATCAAATTATCTAAATACAAACATAAAACTGAGTTATAAGAGCATTTGAAATTCATTTCTGTTTAGGGTGAAAAAGCTAGGTCATTTTCATCCTATTTCACACTAACCAGGAAGGCAATTTTGTACCATTCTGTCCTACAGTCAAACAAGAAAATAAATGTGGTTATAATCCTCTATTTTCTCATTCCTCTTCTATATTCTTTTCTTTTTTTTTTTGCGGTACGCGGGCCTCTCACTGTTGTGGCCTCTCCCGTTGCGGAGCACAGGCTCCGGACGTGCAGGCTCAGCGGCCATGGCTCACGGACCCAGCCGCTCCGCGGCATGTGGGATCTTCCCAGACCGGGGCACGAACCCGTGTCCCCTGCATTGGCAAGCGGACTCTCAACCACTGTGCCACCAGGGAAGCCCTAGGCACTTTCATATACATTACTTCATTTAATCCCCACTGTAATACTTCAAAATATTTTACTATTATTTTACCCACATTTTATAAATGTAGAAACAGTTTCAGAGAGATTAAGGAACTTGCCCAAAGTTATACAGCTAGTGGGTATCAGAGACAGGATTTGAATCCAGCCCTTTCTGCCTCTAGACACTAAGCTTTTTACTATACTGGTCTGAATTTCAATATTACGTAAATTAGGACATGACCCATATCAAATAATATTCTGTGTAGCACAACAGCCATATTTACAAAAGACTTGAAATTAAGTCAATATAATCTTTCAACCTAGCATTAAAGTAGGATCCCATTATATTTACACTGGAATGAGAAACACAGCTAAACTGAAAATAGTTCAAATAAAAGACACAATCTAAATAATGTAGAAATTAGAAAATCATTTACCTTTTTTTCTGGCCCTAGCGCAGGTGAATCTGTTTCCAAGCAAATCGAAGTTAAAGGCAACTGTTTAACAAGTTTCTGCTTCTTAGAGAAAAGAGAAAGCTAGTAAGTTTAAAACATGAGAAGTAAAGATTAAATAAGTAGCATTAAACCCACATGTCAATGCATACTACTCTGCAAGAATCTAAAATTCATACTTTAATATTCAATTAATAAATGTTCACTATGTTCTCATCATTCTACATTAATGGTTAGATTTAAGAAGAAACATTCTTTGCCAAAAATTATCCGAAGCCTCTAGGAACCCAAAGAGTAGTAACCAAGAGCAAAAAATGAGGTAACATCCAGCAAGAACCCAAACATCTGATATCATATGCCTACTGAAAGAGCCAAGGAAGAGTGACTTCCCTGGTGGCATAGTGGTTAAGAATCCACTTGCCAATGCAGGGGACATGGGTTCGAGCCCTGGGCTGGGAAGATCCCACATGCCATGGAGCAACTAGGCCCATGAGCCACAACTACTGAGCCCACCTGCCACAACTACTGAAGCCCACGTACCTAGAGCCCGTGCTCTGCAACAAGAGAAGCCACCCAATGAGAAGTCTATGCACCACAATGAAGAGTAGCCCCTGCTCCCCTCAACTAGAGAAAGCCCGCGCACAGCAACAAAGACCCAACACCCAAAGATAAATAAATAAAATAAATAAATAAATAAGAAATTTCTCCACAAATGATAAAAGTAGGAAAAATAAAAGTAATCATGGACTATCAATTAACATGACCTAATTGACATTTCTAGAACTTTCCACCTGAAACCGTATATAAGGCCCAGTGTCCCTGTATTTTGAAGTAAATTGCTTTTGCTTCAAGTCTCCCAGGCCTCCCCTGGGCCTCAAAAGGCTGGTTCAAGAATTAGTGATTAGGAAATGTGAAGATGTAGGAGCAATGAATAGCTGTTGGGTCAGAAAACTGGTAACAACTTAGACTATAAATTCGCCACATAGCAGAATCACCAAATTCCCAGTTCCCTGAAAGTTATAGATAGAGGCCTGACACACACTCCTAAGCTGTTCTTACAGGAAGCAGACCCCAACCAGATGGAAACTGCTGACCTCAAGCATGTAGACCCCAGACCAGCTGAAACCAGAAGATTGATGATGCTCAAAACTTCACCTTGACGCCAATCAATTTGAGAACTGAGCACAAGCTGCTCACATACCCTGCAGCCTCCTCCCTCACACTGCCTTTAATATCCTTTTTCTGAAAGCTATCAGAAGTTCAGGTCTTTTGAGTATGAGCTGCCCAATTTTTTGTTAGTGGAAGTTTATTTTTTTTGTGAGTGGAAGTTTATTTTGATGATATCCAATTTATCTATTTTTTCTTTGGTTGCTTGTGCCTTTGGTGTCATAGCTAAGAAACCACTGCCTGATCCAAGGTCACAAAGATTTAGATCTGTTTTCTTCTAAGAGTTTTATAATTTTAGCTCTTATTCTTAGGTCTTTGATCCACTTTTGAGTTACTCTTTATATGAGGTAGGGACCTAAGATTAATTTTTGCAATGAAACCAGAATAGTATCACAAGTATATAATAAAAGTTCATATTTCAAAGTATATTTCACAAAGTATAAAATGAGGTTTAATGAAAGAATTTACCTGTCCACTTCTTATGATAGAAGGAGGAATTGAGAAGAAGTACCCAGCTTTTACTCCTTCCATGGCTACAGATGGCCGACCATCAAATGCATGCAGCAACACTTTGTCAGCACCTCTCAAAAATTAAAGATAAATCACAGTTCCATTTTATTTCCTTAATGAGAGGTTTTACCACTAATCAAATTGAACAACACAGATTTTAAGTAAATGTCGGTCACTATAAGGTTCTATGATTTCTAAAGAGTAGATAAACATACAGTGTTCAACCAGTAGAATAAAAATATAGCAAATTCTTAATCTTCAGAATAAAATTAATAAATATAATTGAGCAATTATTTAAACTTCCTATACCATCAAACCTTCTCCAAAAGTTTCTGAACTGTCAAATTATTGTTCCTAATAGGTTTTTAAGCAAATTGTCCTTAAGAAGGATGCTAGTGAAAGAAGAAATGAGGAAATAAATGACTCACAAATTCAACACTCAGAGTTAGTTTCACAAAAACCATCTCCAGTTCTTAAAGGATGGCTGCTCAGCCTGCACAAAAATCATGTTCTTGGTGAATCCAGGGGGACTCAGTACTCATCACTGAGAAATACAGTGCTTTCTAGTTGTAGGCAATTATGTTTACTTCACTATTTGATACTGTTGGTAGGTGTGACATTTAGTGAGTTACTACTGTGAATTATGAAATCAAATTAGTGGGTCACAACTGGCCAGTGTGTGCTTATATATTTGTGTGCATAAACACACGCACACACACATATCTATACACACATACATATAGATGTACTGCTTCTTGAACTTTTGTCAGTTTTCTGTATATGTATATACTGAGTTTCGAAATAAAGTCAGTGCCAAAAACAGTATGTATGTGTATATATCGAGTTTCAAAATAAAGTATATTTCTTACCGTGGACAGCACTTTAAAATTTTGAAAAGTAATCCTATGAGAAGTATTTTTTCTTTAGGAACAACTGGTGAAGATGACAGTGCATTTTATATAAGATGGCCACAATCTGTATAATACCATTTTCTAAAGCAGCAGCCATAAAACATGCAAAACAGTAACTCAATGTGATCACCCTTCTTTGCTTTGTTTTTTCCTCTCTCACATAGGCTGACTAAAATGTTGGAGCTGCTAATTTTCAAATTAAGGCATTAAAATTACTTGATCCAATTTTTCATTTGCTTTATCCTGGCCTGATAAACATCACAATCACACTGAAAACCTTGTAAATAGTAGGCTGACTTGCAAAACCATCTTAGTTGATTTCCATCTCTACCCTTGACCCATTCCCTTCCCTTTAAGAAATCAAGTAAAGCATGGCTTGTTCTACTGGGAATATGGACTGGAATTGTCAAACTTAAACATTAGGCACATTTTTCTCAGGAACCTAAATACCTTGCTCATTTAAGAGGCTGATGGTGGGTCTTCCAGCTGAACGTGAGTGAACATTTCTGGTAAACAAAAAAAAAATTCCTTTTCAGTACTTAATATGAAATTATTATTTTTGTTATATTAAAGCAATTCAGAGAAAAAGAAAAGTAGAGCTCAATTTCAGGAGAATCATTACTTAATTTGCTCTGTAACTATTAATATAGAAAGATGATAATTAACCTACAAAGGCAAATTTAGTCTTTTGGCTAATTGGACCTGTCTGATTAGGACTTGTCTTTGCTCTTCCTTCTGTTCATCAGTGCCAGCAATTCTGGGGGAGAAATCTAGTCCAACCTATAATGGACAAATAAAACAGAATTACATGTTTATGGTTTAATGAATCCCCGAAGACATATTATGGTGCAGTACAGTCCAAGAGAAATATAATGGGAGCCACACACATAAGCCACATACACAACCTTACAGTTTCCAGTAGCTACATTAAAAACACTAACAAGAAACAGGTGAAATTAATTTTAATGATATATTTAATCCACTATATCTAGAACATTATCAATATTATCATATAGTCATATTATTATGTCAACACATAATCAATAAAAAAAAATTATTGAGTTATTTTACATTCCTTTTTTGAGGTATTGAGACTTTGAAATCCTCAGTGCATTTTATCCTGATAGCACATCTCAGTTTGGGCCAGTCACATTTCAAGTGCTCAACAGCTGCATGTGGTAACCACACTGGACAGGGAAGATTATAAATGACTGCTTCCCTTGATTCTATTCTGGCATGCATCGTGATAACCTAGATTCTGAATGTAAGTGCTATTCTTATTTTTTATCTTTAATTATAAGTGGAATTACCAAGTGATACGATGTTTCACAGCTGTAAATTATTTAATAAAAATGTTCTTTAATTATAAACTCTAACCTATTTAAAGTATGCTTGTATATACTATTTTAACTAACCAGAGAGATAACCCTATGTAAGCAAAAGGAAAAAAAGAGGAAAGTACATTGAAATGGTAATAGTTTTCTTTCATTAACATAAGCCCATGGGGAGACTTCTATTGTTTTATCCCTAAGCACTTTTGATTATTGAGGAAGTACTGACAAAGTGTTATTCAGCTGAACAGGGTGAACATAATTATCCAAGTCTGTTATAATCACTAATACTGAATTAAGGACTATTTTCATCTATCACATGAAAGTCTGGATTAGAAATCACTTGATCAGCTAGTGGGTATTTACCTCTCCAATTGCCAACAATCGATCCTTATAATTCTCGATAATGGGCAAAGCTACATCCAAATCCTGGGATGAAAAAAAAGTAAATTTATTAAAATAGGAGAAGGGACTTTTATAGGTTTTGTATAAACACCCATTATATGCCAGGCACTATGCTATACTGGATCCTTTACATAGTCAATACCTTTTAACCAGTTGAGGAACTAAGAATGTAATCCTTCTATAATGGTGAGTACTTCTGTCCGGAAATTTGAGTACAAACATCCCACATCCATTTATGTTACAAGAACATGACTTCCTTTTTTAAAAAGTATTTATTTATTATTTGGCTGTGCCGGGTCATAGTTGCGGCATACAGGATCTTCGCTGCTGTGTGCGGGATCTTCGTTGGGGCATGCAGGATCTTTTAGTTGTGGCATGCGGAATCTTTAGTTGCGGCAGGGGAACTCTTAGTTGTGGCATGTGGGACCTAGTTCCTTGACCAGGGATTGAACCCGGGCCCCCTGTATTGGGAGCGCAGAGTCTTAGCCACTGGACCACTAGGGAAGTCCCAAGAACATAACTTCTTACGAAGATTCCCACTTAAACCCTTCCTTCTGTTCAGGAGGCATTTCCTGGCATTTAGGAGGAGTGAACTGGATTTCCTGGAATAGCTGAGCAAGAGAGAAGAAAGCCACCAAGTGGTCACCTTTGTGAGTTTTGGGGAGTGCACTGCTATGTTCTCCTCTTAGGGTACTGATGCCTTGTGAATTTTTAATAGTGATAATCCCATACATCCTTTGCACTATTTTCACTAATTTCTTTTGTCTTTATAGTCCTGTGTAGCCTATTTTTGTCCTAAAGGTTCAACAATATACATATTAAATACCACAAATATGTTGTTTGCCAACTATTGAAGTAACTGTGTACTGTTAGTTTCCATGATATTACTATTTCCACTTAAAGAGAATTCCCCCTGTGAGGGATCCCTTTAAGACAAGGGAAAGACAAATACATGGAAAATTTGCTTCTAGATATTTTAAACTACTTTGAGGATTTTAGTCTCAGAATATGTAAATTCAAGGTACTTCTAGTGAGGATAATCAGAACAAGGGAAAATTAAGAAAAGGGAGGTAGGGCTTCCCTGGTGGCGCAGTGGTTGAGAGTCCGCCTGCCGATGCAGGGGACATGGGTTCGTGCCCCGGTCTGGGAGGATCCCACATGCCGCGGAGCGGCTGGGTCCGTGAGCCATGGCCGCTGAGCCTGCGCGTCCGGAGCCTGTGCTCCGCAGGGGGAAAGGCCACAACAGTGAGAGGCCCACGTATCGTAAGAAAAGGGAGGTAAACCATATGGTAGAGGAAGAAGAGGAGATTTTATAATTATACCTCAAGAGAGAGAAAAGAAGATGAGGAAGGGTAAATCAAGGCCTCAGACATTCCAGTAGACTCAATGAAGAAGAATTAATATTGTCATGTGGAGCTAAGAGTATATAACCCTAAATACCAGAGAAGATGTCTGGCAATAGCTGAGTAGGTCAAAGTGTCAGGCAAAGATTTTCCATATCAAACATCCAAACTACTGTGTGTCTGTGGGACCTCAAAGGGACTGGAGAAGTTGGAGAGATTACTCAGGAAATGTTTGACACTTAGAAAGTCTTCAGTCAGAAAGAAATTACACATTTGGATGAAGACGAGATACAGGGAAAATATGCTTCTTGGAATATGTATTATCTATAAAAAGAAGCAAAATACATTTACGATGAGACTGTTCCCATTCCTCATGAAATATTTTGGAAGTTTCTGGCAAGTCAGGTATAGTAAATAGAAATTAATATAATTCATATCACAGATTCAATATGTATAAATGTATGTGTGGTCTTTATCATTTTAATAGATGTAAAAATATTTATAAGGACATTCATAGGTCTAAAACTGACTTCAGTTCTATTCTCACTTCCTCCATGAAGTCTCAAGTTCTTTAACAGCTAATGGTTCTATTGTAGGGTTTTAAAATATCCTATACCTCTATACCCTATGACTGGGCATACTACAACTAAATAATTATTCACGATTTACCAATGAGGAAATTGAGACTTGGCAAAGTTAAGTGCCACAGATCACAGAAGCCAGTAGGCCAAGTCTCTCTGACTTCAAAGCCCATGCTGTTTCCACTATGCTGTTGAGAGAAGAAAGGAGAGAGAAGGAAAGGATGGAAGAAAGAAGGGCAAGGGGAGGGAGGAGAGCTTTATTCTGAATGATTTAAAATAATTAGAATTGATTTTTTTATTAAAGAAAATGTTTAGTCTTCAGAACCTTTAGAACAGGGGTCAGGCGTGTAACCGAAATGAGTGAAGTGGGTTAAGTAGGGACAGGAGCCAAATGGACAGCACGTGCCCTGCCTGGAGGGGGCAGTAGCTTGTAGACAGTGAATTGTGATTCCCCAGGGTATCCCAGGGGCTTAAATTCTGCCTGGTAATAATATTTATTGAATATGCTGAAAGATTTGTGTGATGCTAGGCAATTTTCATTTTATAAACCAAGGTAATTTAATGAATACTTACATATTGTACATACCTACCTTTGTACCACATGGTAGGAGCTTGTAATCTAACCACAATGGGAAAACTAAACTATTGTGGGGACTACAAGCACGTTAGGAACAAAACTGCTTAACTCTGGTCTTTTCCAGCGGGCTATCTTGAGATTTGCTGAGTTCCTGTCTGTTTTGAGAATCTAGACTTACCTGTATATTGTTGGTATTTTATTTAGTTTTGTAAGTTAAATAGTCCCATCAGTTCTACATTCATGCCAAAAACATGCCAAATCCACTCACTTCTCTTCATCTCCACTGCTACCACTCTGGTCCAATCCACCATCGTTTCTCACATGGACTATTGCCAACAGTCTTTTAACTATTCTCCCTTCTTCCTTTTTTGCCCTCTTCAAAATTGATTCTTCACACCATTGCCAAGGGTATCTTTTCAAAACAGAAATCACATCTTGTCACTCCTTACTTTAAATCCCCCACTGATGTAAACTACAATCCAACAAGGCCCTGTATGAGGTGAGTGGGGATCCCTGCCCAATCCCTCTGACCTCACTATTCCTTCCTCTTCCATCTAGTCACATCAGTCGTCTTTCTATTTCTTGACCACATCAAACTTGTAACTACCTTAGGACCTTTGTGCTTCATTGTTTCCTTTGCCTTCAACACTCTCACCCCTCTCTTTGCATGGCCAACTGCATTCAGGTTGCAGTTCAAACATCACCTCCTCAGAGAGGCCTTCCCTGACTACACAATCTAAAAACCAGCATCCACAATCCCCATCACATAATCTTGTTTCATTGCCTTTAAAGCACTTAGTTCACGTATCTAATTGTTGACTGTCTTCCCCAATCCAGAATCTGGCTTCTGTGAGAGGGATTTTACTCTATAGTGCTTAGAACAGTGTTTGAAATATAGTACATGCTCACTAAACACTTGTTGACTGACTACTGAAATGAAGGACTATTAGTATAAATCTCTACATAAGTGAAAGAAATACTGTCCTGCTATCATCCCCAACATCTTGGGAATTGCAACTCTCTGGCAATTTAGCTAATTTTATCATATCAACAACTCAGGAAATCTACAGGATAAGTATTTATTTTTACCTGAAGTGAATTAAAAGTAATTTTGTTTCAAAATAAGTAAAACTACCTCGGGTACCCCAATGTAGGAATACAGATTTATTATTATAAAAAATGATAGTCTTCATATCTTAATTTATTCATAGATAACAAAAAGTCTTTACTTCTTCAACATGGGGCTTTCAATCTCATTATGTAATAAAGCACTCAGGACACTGTGCATCTCCCTGATGCTGAGTCAGGAGAAAAGTCTAAAACATAAGACATATTGACTACTGTGAGTCAGTGAGATCTTGTGGGTAGGAATTTTTTTAGAGCGGGTATAAAAGTAATGCAGTTTAACAGATCAAGAGCACTCCTATAGGGATAGTTCAATGTTCAAAGAAGACACTATGTACTTGAACTCATCTGTTCCCTTACAGTACCGCATCTATGAATTTGTATCTTTCTTTTTCTGGATATCTTATCACTTTTATTGCCAAAGCAATATGATAACATGATAAAAAATATGAAAACAAGGTGCTTATAACTCTACCAGACCATCACAACGAGTATAATTTCTGTACTTTTCCCTCTAGTCTTTTCCTTATAGAATATATTTTTACATGGATGTCACAATGAATAAGCCATTTGGTATCCTGCTTGTCTCCCTACACTATACCGTAAACATTTTCCATGTTGCTACATAAACCTTATAGTCCACACTTTCTATAGTTATATTTAACATTGTATAAGTTAACTAGTTATTTATCTCCTAACCTCTAGGCTCTTTCCACTTTTTCTCTATTTCAAGTAACTGCTGTAACAAACATCTTTGTGAAAGAAGATAGAATTTATTTCTTTTGGATTATTGCCTTATAATATTAATTTGAAAGAGGAGGAGCACTGAGTCAAAAGATGTTATGATTTTTTTATGGTTCTTGTTTTATAAGACTGTTTGTTACCTTTAATGTGACACTTCTTTGGTCTTTTGGTGAAACTCCCTGAACTGGGTGAACACCCAAGCATGGCAGAACAAATCCATTATACCTAAAAATGTAGAACGAATTAAGAAAGCAGAATATTAGACTAGGAGACAAAGTTACTCTGAAGAACAAGTAGTAAAGAATTTTTTTAGGGCTATGTTAATGTGATTGTTTTTCTTCTCATTCTCTTTAAAAATTGATGATCTTTGATATTATAAATATGAAATCATAACTGCATCCTTATTAACAACTCTTTCTAAATCTTAATGAGAAGTAACACCTTTCTGAAAGCTGCATAATCTTTTCAAATTCTCCTGAATGTTCAGCAACCACCACAAGAGCCATAACATTGGCCTGCAACAAAAATGAAGAGAATAGTTAGAGTCTCAAACAATATACATCCAATATAATTAAATAAAAATTTAAAGTTTTCTGTGCTTTTAGTTATCCTTGCTCACTCACACTCCATCAATATAATCGTAATAGCTATCACTGAGTAGTTACTATGCTTCAGGTATTATGTTCGGTGAATATAAATATTACCCCCCATTTAATCTACATACTCCTATGACATAGGCATTGCTGTAATCCACTGTATGGATCAAGAGACAGAGTTTTGGATGGAGTCAAATAACTTGCCCAACATCACTAGCCCTGTGTAACTCCAAACCCCATACTCGTAATTAAGCTGCCACAGTGAAAGATGGCTGTATGTAAAAATGGCAACCATTTCTGACTATCAATTTTGGGGAAGATCACAAAATGCTAGCTTCATAAACACTTCCAAAGATTAATAATTTTTTTCCCACACAAATCAAACTGTTTCAGAAAACTTTTATAATTTCTCCAAGATCTCCAGAATAATGTTAATTCAAGAACTGAAAGATGGACCAATTTGTTCCATATTGCTGGTAAGCATGGTGGCTGTGGGAATGTGTTTTGGATTCAGACTATCTTGTCTACATCACTCACTAGTGGTGTGTCTTTGGACAAGTTAATCTCTAGGTCTTAGTTTCCTCATCTATAAAATGGTAATGGTTGGCTATAAAATAGTAGCTTCCTCAGAAGCTTGCTGTGAAACATTAAATGAGATAATGTACAGGATGGGCTTAGCTCAGTGTCTGGCACACAGTAAACAATAAATGCTGTTTATTATTAACTTATTATTATTGAAGTAACAACAACATAGTATAACTAAATTTCAAGCTGTTTTAGATCAAAATTAGGAGGAAAATAAAAACAACCAAAAAAAGGGCAATTATAGGTATTGGCTTACTTTCTTGGCTTTCTCCAACACATCATCCAGATCCTAAAATAAACATAAGTAATCACAATCATTTTAGATGGATAAGTAAGTGTCCTTTGGCTGTGTATATCAATGTAATTGAGGCACCATAAAGAATGACAATGATGGCAAGGAACAAGGTGGTGGAATGTGAAGAGCCTATGCTGACCCTACCTCCCATCTACTCTCTCAGTAAAATGTGGCTTCTGTTCCCACTCTACTAAAACAGAAACTTGTATTGTCAAATATAAAGGACACTTCTCTGTCCTCCTACTCTACCCCTCAGCAGCATTAGAAACTCCTCACTTGTCCACTCCTTCCTTTTTGAGATATTTTCCACTCTTGGCTTCTGCAAATACTCCTCTCTAGCTGGCTGCTACTTTTCAGTCTCCTTGACTGGCTCTCTCTTCTCTGATTTCAGAACCCTATGCTTCTCTCTCTGACTCACCTTAAGTACTCTTATTACTATGCTCATTATGCTAATGAGTCCCCAGTTTTTATCTCCAGCCTATAACTCTCTCCTGAACCCAAGATTCACATTTTATTTTATTTATTTATTTATTTTAGTGGTACGCGGGCCTCTCACTGTTGTGGCCTCTCCCGTCGCGGAGCACAGGCTCTGGACGTGCAGGCTCAGCGGCCATGGCTCATGGGCCCAGCCGCTCCGCGGCATGTGGGATCTTCCCGGACCAGGGCACGAACCTGCGTCCGCTGCATCGGCAGGCGAACTCTCAACCACTGCGCCACCAGAGTAGCCCCAAGATTCACATTTTTAAATGACCATATGACATCTCCACTTGGATGGATATTAGGTTTCAACATGTGCGGAACATAACCATTTCTCAACAAACCTATTCTTTCTGCCTGCCCTCTCCAGCCTGTTTTCCCTCATCTCAGCACCACCACCTCTCTACAGCATCCTCAAGTTCTCCCTTTCCCTCTCTTTCCTCAATTCCTCTCAGCATGTACTACAGATTCTATCTCTAAAATATACCTTGAATCCATCTGCTTCTCTCAAACTCAACCACTATCTTTAGTCTAAATACTACAAAAGCTTCTAAGCTGGTCTTCTAGCTTCCATTCTTGTTCTCTGTCCATTAGCCACACATCAGCAAAATGGTTTTTAAATGGATTATCAGATCTTGTCTCTCTCCTTAAAAAGCAAAGCCCTTTACTGGATCCCCATTGTGCTTCTAATGAAATGCGAACTCCTGACTCACTAAACCTCGGCAAACCTCTTCGGTCTTGTTTTACGCGTCTTTTTAGCTCATCAGGCTCCACCCAGCCTTCCGGTAGCTCGAACGTCCAAATTCTGTCTTGCCTGGAGGCCTGCAACCCGCTTGCTTTCCTCACCACCATGCACTCACCTATTTGTCTTTCCAGCACCAATTTAAGCTTCACCTCTTGAGAGGTTTTTCCCCTAAAATAGACCCCGCTCTTCTTTTTTATTAGCCTCTAGTTTCCAATGTAGCGGATAAAACACTTTGAAATTACGTGTGTGTGTGTGCGCGCGGTAGTTTTTGTTTGCTTCGCTCCCCTGTAGAACTGGAGCACGCGGCGTGCGGGAGTGAGCCCGAGTTTCGCGGACGGCGTCCTGGGGAAAGTGGATTCTCTGCCCGGAGCTGAGAGGCTGGTAGGATAGCCGGGCCAAGGCGGGGTAGGGGGAAGGACTCCAGTAGCCAGTAACAGCAAATAAAAGCCAAGTGGAGATAGAGGATATGGATATTCGGAATGAGAGAGAAAAATCAGTGTGAGTGAGATTAAATAAGGAGTAAGGAGCAAGTCGCACAGGACCACAGACGGAGGCCCGGGAGGATTTGGGGCTCCGCCCTAAGGGAGGAGAACAAGGATAGCCTGAAGGGAAAGAATGGGGGCCTCCCTGCTCCCACGGGCCCGACCTCGCCCTCACATACGCGGTCAAAGTCCGGGGCGGAGAGGTGGCAGTGACAGTCCACCAGCCCTACGCCCACCGCCCCCATCGCCGCAGCCACTGAATCCCTCGACTTGCCCGCGGAGCCTCAGGCGGAACGCTGCTGCTGCAGGCCGAGTTTCCGGCCGGACGTATGCTCTTTCCTCCAGGGGAACCCGCTCTTCCGCTCCCAGAGTTCCCGCCCACAGTTCAAGTTGGGAAAATGGAGGGGGCTCTTGCGTCGGTGGACCTTTCTGCTCCGCGGGACGTGGAGAGAGTGGCCGGGACAGACGACGGGGCCCCGGTTCTTGCCACTTCCCGAAAAGACTTCCGGGTGCGTTGCACCTCGAAGCGGGCCGTGACGGAAATGCTAAAACTGTGCGGCCGCTTCGTGCAAAAGCTGGGGGACGCGCTGCCAGAGGAGATTCGGGAGCCCGTGCTGCGAGATGCGCAGTGGGTACGGGCCCAGTCTTGTTTTATCACCCCCTCTCTCCACACCCCAGGTCTCAGTGGTCAGAAAGAGCGCACGCCAGGCTTCGGCAGAGTTAACGGTGCCCCACGCTTGGTTAGAAGCAGCTCGGGACACGGGAGGGAACGAAGTAGATGCTAGAGGCAGCTGGGTATTGTTAATTACCTAGACCAATGCTGTCCGACAGAGAAATACAAGGCGAGCCATGTATGTAACTTGAAATTAAAAGTAAGAAAAAATAGGTGAAATTAATTTTAATAACATTTATTTAACCATGTCTAAGATATCGTTTTAACTTGTAATAATTAAAAAATGAACGAGATAGTTAAATGAACGAGATAGTTTACATTCTTTTGTTCATACTAAGCTTTTCAAATCTGTCTTAAACTTACAGCTCATCTCCTTTCCTACTAGCCACATTTTAAGGCCTCAGCAGCCATAAAGTGGCTAGTTGCTCCCCTATTGGGCGATGCAGACAGAGACTATGAGAAATTCTCCAGGAGAGGGTAATCCTGGAAGTCAGTCAGTCAGTCACCAGGCTAGCTTTTGGTCTTTCCTTTTGTTTGTTTTAGAACATCTTGTAAAGAGAGCGAGAACTTTTTCCCTACAAGTCTAAAGTCTTGCTTTTATAAACTTCAGTAAGATCACACACTGGCCCTTATAATACATTTCCCCTTCCTTTCTTAAATATTTTGCAAAGCCCTGAAGAAGATAGTTTTTTGGGGAAAGACACAACAAATTGAGGGATTTGTGTCTGTCAAAAGGAAGCACACAATCTATTTATATTCAGGAAAAAAAGTTAAAATGTTTATAATGCAGTACAGTTTTGAGTGTGAATGACCACAGTGCAACCAAAATAAAGGGTAAATGGATGAAGGATGAAGGAACACTCCCTGGGTTGTGATTCTGTATTCCAGTGTTGTGTACACTGGCTCTTACATCATTCTCTCCTCGCAAGCAAGGGAAGAATAGAGACATACCTGAGGACATTTTTAGTAGTTTCTTGGAAGAAGACTGTTCTGTTGTGTAATGATCTTAGAGTTTACCCCTTTCTAGGAAGTGCTAAGCTGCTTAGAACATTTAATTATCTTACAAAAAAAAGGAACTTGGCTTAACCTATTATACCTTATTTAATGGATGAGAAAGTGAATTAGAAGATAAAAGGTGTGAAGACTTAAACTACCAAGGGAATTAACTTGTGTTTTACTTTAATTAAGAGAACAGATAAAAGGCAGAGGCTTTAATTATGTTGACATCTCTTTATCTAAAACCACATAATATAGTATTATCACAGTCTTTTTTGTGATAGTTATTTTAAAATTTATTTTATTGAAGTATAGTTGATTTACAATGTGTTAATTTCTACTGTACAGCAGTGGTTCAGTTATATATGCATTCTTTTTTTAAAAAAATTTTATTTATTTATTTTTGACTGTGTTGGGTCTTTGTTGCTGCGTGCGGGTTTTCTCTAGTTGTGGCGAGCGGGGGCTGCTCTTCGTTGCAGTGTGCAGGCTTTTCGTTGCGGTGGCTTCTCTTGTTGCAGAGCACGGGCTCTAGGTGAGCAGGCTTCAGTAGTTGCGGCACGCGGACTCTAGAGTGCAGGCTCAGTAGTTGTGGCGCGGGGGCTTAGTTGCTCCGAGGCATGTGGGATCTTCCTGAACCAGGGCTTGAACCCTTGTCCCCTGCATTGGCAGGTGGATTCTTAACCACTGCGCCACCAGGGAAGCCCCTGCTACTTTTTTTAATATTCTCTATCTCAAATCTGAAATGGTTATTTTGCCAAAATGTTTGAATTCAGTATTTAAAGTTACTTTCAGTGACTTGACTATTGTGACTTTATTGCAGACTTTTGAATCAGCTGTGCAAGAGAATGTCAGCATTAATGGGCAAGCATGGCAGGAAGCTTCAGACAATTACTTTATGGGTATGTGATTTCACTTTGTCCCTCTGTCATTCATTTCTGAGTTATTTTTGTGGCTAGTTTTATTTATTAATTTAATTTAATTTTATTTTATTTTTGGTCGTGCTGCGAGGCTTGCAGGGTCTTAGTTCCCCAACCAGGGATCAAACCTGTGCGGAGTCCTAACCACTGGACCCCCAGGGAATTCCCTCTAGTTTTATTTTGAGTGCTAATTCTTAATCCCCATTTTCAGTGTCACTTCTTTTAAAATTCCTTTAGTGGAAGAGTTCCTTTGCTGGAAAAAAGAGAAAAGTAATCTAGAAGACTATCGAGGTCATAAGCTGAGGCAAACACCGTAGTGGTTACTGTGATCCTTTATATTGATATATATACTATCTGGCATTCCCAACAAGACTTTCATCTGATTAAACTTCAGAAGTACCCTTGTCAATAGCTTATTGGAAAATACTGTAAAACTATCGCCAGATGAAGAAACAGGTCCAGAGAATCCCTATGCTTAATACTTTATAAATCAAGTTGTATTTTTACAAGTGATCCTTTGAGTAGATAGTGAAGTACTCTTAGAAATGTGAAGTTAAACTATAAAAGTACCATGTAAAGGATGAGGTCAGTATTTGTAGAAACCTCCTTGATAAAACAGAATATTTTCCTGGTGTAGAGCAGACTAGATTGTACCCTAACTAATGATGTTGACATATCTAAAGAAAAAGTTTTAATAGAAAGAAGATGGTTAGTGTAGGAAGGAAAAAATGTAGTAGAAAAAGAGTGATCAGTGTGGGAAGAGAGGCAGAACTCTCCAGCAATGTCCAGGAGAAGGGCTGCCCCGATAAGAGGACTGGAGTGTCTTGTTGGTCCCCATAGTAATCGTATGGAGATTTGACCAGCATAGATTGATATCACTGCTAGCTGTTCAGCTTAACCACTTATACCCTTGAGCTTATTCCAAGCCCATCAGGATACCCTTGAGCTTATTCCAAGCCCATCAAGTAATTCTCTGTGGCTATAATTTTTCTCCTCAACATTAAGATAATTCTTTGCCCAGAAGACTTCACTGTTTAATCCTCGGCATTATTATAGTTGTCTCTTCAAAGTCACCAAAGTTCACTTTCCGGTTTATATATTAAAATGGAAAAAATAACGTCAGATTTTCCAAATATTATCAGAGTGATTGCCAATTAGTGGGGGAGGGGCAGTGTATCATAATCACCTCGGAGTATTTTCAAACTACACAGCTTCTACTGTGTGTTCAGCTGACTCTTGTTCTTTGAAGTTCACTTTGGAATCGCTTTATTGATTGGTCCAGACTGCCTTCAGCAGTATGATTCATCAGTTTATAGATTACCATGTATTTTCTGACAGGTTGGCAGCCTGGGTAGATGGCTCTGAAGTGTGGATATTCTCTATCCCTTTTCCCCCTTATAACTCTGAGGGGAAATAGCTGAGAATACTACATTTTTACCTTCTTTCATGGGCACTTGATAAATGCCAGACACTGCCAAATTCCAGGAAATAGATGAAAAGATATGGTTCTTACCATTTAGGAGCTCATCACTAAGGGAAGGAAATAGACAAAGAATCACTATTACTCTTCAGGAAGTAGGAGAAGATGTAACAGAGTAGGTTGTTGTTAAAGGAAATGCGTTTAATAAGTAAGCGTGTGCTAGACAGAAAGGAGGTAGGAAGGACATTTGAAGCAAAGAGAAAAGCATATGCAAAGGCACAAAGGAGTGATATGTTTGCAAAATGTCAGCAGTGAATTGGGAATGCTAATGACAGATGTGGCCAGAAAGATAAGTTGGGACCAGATCACAAAAAACCCTGTAGGATATGCTGAGGAATCTGCACTTTATCCTGTAGGTAATAGGAAGCTGGTGAAGGTTTTTAAAGTAAAATTACAGTAGTCCCTTCTTATCTGAGGGGGATGGGTTCCAGGACGCCCAGTGGATGCCTGAAATCTCAGATACTACCAAACCCTATATCTACTATTTTTAAAAAAATTTTATTGAAGTATAGTTGATTTACAATGTTGTGTTAATTTTTTCTGTACAGCAAAGTGACTCAGTTATACATATATGTATATTCTTTTTCATATTCTTTTCCATTATGGTTTGTCACAGGATATTGAATATAGTTCCCAGTGCTATACAGTACGACCTTGTTGTTTATCCATCCTATATATATCTATGATAGAGTTTAATTTAGAAATCAGGCACAGCAAGAGATTAACAGCTATAACTAATAATAAAATAGAACAATTACAATAATACACTATAATGCAAGTTATGTGAATATGATCTCTCTCCCTCGTTCTCAGAATATCTTATTGTACAAATTTAATGCCTTCTCCATCTTAACTAAGGACGTATCATGCAATATGGCTGTAACTTTTGGAATTTGAGGTACGACAACAAAGCTAGTACGGATTTCTTTTTCCTTCTTCACAGTTTCATGGATAGAAGATTTATTCTTACTGTCAATCTTAGCAACTTCAGCATAAAATTTTTTTCCTTTATTAAGTTGTGAACTTTCACCTTTTCATTTAACGGAAGCACAGCTTCTCTTTGCCATATTTGAATTGCCAGCATCACTACTCTTGTGCTTTGGGCCCATTATTAAGTATCAATAAAATAAGGGTTACTTGAAAACAAGCACCACGATACTGCAGCAATAGCTACCAAGTCACTAATGGGCAGGATACACTGGACAAAGGGATGATTCATGTCCTGGGTGGGACAGAGCAGGATGTTGCGAGATTTCATCATGCCACTCAGAATGGCGCACAATTTAAAACTTATAAATTTTCCATGTAATATTTTCAGACCATGGTTGACCATGGGTAACTGAAACTGCAGAAAATGAAACCACAGATTAGGGTGCACTACTATAACAAGAAAAGGCTTGTGTTTTAGAAAGCTAACTGCTGGCTGTGTGGGGGCAGATTGGAGAAGGGAGAAATTCCAGGGAGAACCTCTAAGACCTTAGGACGTTATTGCAGTAATATACCAAAAGGTGGTGAAGACTTACCCTAAGAAAGGAGAGAAGAGGACAGGTTCAAGAGATGTTAGCAGGTAGAATTAATAGGATCTGTGTCTGATCTGATACATAGAATCAATAAGTAAGCTTCACAAGGGCAGAGGTTTTTGTCTGTTTATTCATTGAGATCATTGTGCAAATGAGTGAATGAATAAAGAATGAATGAATGTACAAATGAAACCAACTTTCTCCTTGCCCCTCTACCCTGAAAGGAATTGAATTCAGAAGGCTGGACCTGACACATTTAAGAATTAAAAGATAAGTTCTTGAGAGCAGGGATTATATATTTTTTTCTCATCACTATGTTTTCAATACTTGGCTAGGCACACAGTACATATTTGTTAGATTAACGACAAATTCTTCCCTGCTCAAATTTATATATTTCAGTTTTGTAGCTTTATCATTAGGTGGCGCTAAGAAACCGTTTTCTTCTCTACATGGAAGATTTAGCTGGGAGACTTGTTTTTTTAAACTGATTGTGAAATAGTTACAATATTCCTTTCAGGCTAGTGATTGAACTTTTTAAATAAATTAAAATATAGGGAAGACTGCTCATTTAAATGAGTATTCAAAGTAAGAAATGACTATATTTTATAATACTCTCAGAAGAAGTAATTTAATTGGACTTGGTGAATATTATTTTCACGAATGCAAGGCCATACATGATATATACCTCATTAATCTTTATGATATATATGTTTATGCTGATGTATGTCAGCAGTGTCTCAAAACGTTCTCAAAATATGTAACATGTTTCAGACTTCTCCCTAATGAAGCTCTACTCAATAAAATAAATAGATCTATTTCTATGATAGACTTTGACATAGCAGAACACAAATGACGTAAGACCAGTTAAGCTGAGGACCTAGCTCTTTAGTATTTTTAGCTACTTAATATTTGCTGCTTTTTAAAGTGATTTTCAAAATAAAGTTGATGTATCCCCTGCATTCATTTCATCTGGGGTGCTTAATTTCTGGGCCCCATTCCAGAGAACTCTACTAGGAATCAAAATTTCTGCACTTCTTACCAAAGAGTATGTACTGTGTGATTTCATTTATATAAAATTCTAGGAAATGAAAACTAGAATATAGTGACAAAAATTTGATCGGTGATTGCCTGGGGATAGAGAGCAGTTTGGGAGGAGCAGGAGGGAGAGATTACAAGGGAGCATTAGGAAACTTAGGGGTGATGATTGTGTTCATTATCTTGACTGTAGTGGTGGTTTCAAGGGTATACACATATGTCAAAACTTATCAAATCGTATACTTTAAATATGTGCAGCTCACTGTATGACAGATATACCTCAATAAAGCTGTTTTTTAAAAAGTAAAAAAATATGTCTGCACTTCTGACAAGTTCCCCAGGTGATTATTCATTCTTTCAGAGTTTGAGAATCAGTACATTTGACTCTTGAACAGCTCAGGTTTGAACTGCAAGAGTCCACTCATACAGGGATTTTTTTCACCAAATACAGTACGACACCATTTGTAGTTGGTTGAATCCACAGATGTGGAAACTCTAAAGTTTCCACAGAGGGCAAACTATAAAGTTACGCTTGGATTTTTGACGGCAAGGATGGTTGGTGTCCCTAACCTCCACGTTGTGCAAGGGTCAACTGTACTTTAAAACATAGGAAAGCAACTGACAAGATAGCTTTAGCCAAATCAAAGAAACTCTAAAGTCACCATATCTTTTATGTTTTCCTGCCATTTATCCAGTTGTACCTGATTCAAATCTAGCTACTCCACTCACTGCTATTGTCACTGCTTTGGTTCACCACATGACACAGTCAAAACTTATTAGCATCCCTGATGTTAAATGTTCTTTACAGTGTGGCTCTTCTATATATTATCATCCTTTTTTCCTTATACTTTAACCTGCAGCCATTTAGATCTTTTTCTGTTTCCTAAAGACTCTTTGATCTTGCAGATACTGTTTTCTCTGCCTCAAATGCATCTCCCTATTATTTTTTTCCCTACCTTTTTTTATGCAGTGGATTTACACTTATATTTCAAGTTCCAAATCAAATGTTATTTTCTCTTTAAAGTCTTAAATTCCCAAGGCAGAGTTAGTGTTCCACTGTTCTTTGTCCAGGTAGCATTTTGTTCATACCTCTACTGTATTTATTCAGTTGTTTTGCAGTTGTATGTCTGTTTCTTCCAGTGAACCGTGAGCTCTTAGAGAACAGGGATTATGTTCTGTTCATCTTTGTATTTCTCTGATTTAGGCTTGGCTTCCCATAGGGGCTCAGTAAGTAATCGACTGTTCAATGAATAAATGAATCAGTTACCAAAGTGGAGCATCCATTAACTTGCCATATTTGTTTTCCTTAAATTTTGTGTTTTCTAAATTTAATTTATTATGTTACATTTTCATATAGAATATTAAAAAATGTGTTTAAGGAATTTTTTGATATTATTTTTCCCTCGAAATAGATTCTGATATCAAAGTCCTTGAAGACCAGTTTGATGAAATCATAGTCGATATAGCCACAAAACGTAAGCAGTATCCCAGAAAGATCCTTGAATGTGTCATCAAAATCATAAAAGCAAAACAAGAAATTCTGGTAAGATGATTTACCTTTAAAATAGTAAATTTTATGTAATGTCTATTTTACTACAGTAAAAAAAATTAAAGTATGAGATCCAAGTGGAGGTAAGTGACATTTTGTTTTCTTTGTCTTTCCTGCCTCAGTTGCTACTGTTTGTCTCCTTCAGAGTCACACTAGGTTTTGAATACAGCTGATGATAAAATAAAATAGAATTTGAAGATAGAAGACTGACAGTGACTTAATTCTGAGACCAGGACGGAAAAAGAAATGTATTTTTTAAGCCTTTTCCTTCTATCCGTCATTTGTGTTTGGCACATTATTTGTATATGTTTATGTATTTTGGAAGACCCTTTAGTTAAATTGATGATGAAGATTGACTACCTGTTTTTTAACAACAAAATTTGCTTTATGAATTGTGTATAATTTGTTTTGTTCCAAAAATCATGATGAGGTGGAAGTAGGTTTGCTGGGAATGGCATTGCCTGTGGAGTGAGACATACATGTTGCTTTCGATTGTGCTTTACTTTTTGTCATTAGTTTTTGAAATTAGCATACTTTCACATATAAATTTTCTAGTTGCTTTCCTTTCAGGAATTGTTTTAGAGAGTGAAGACAGGTACTTTCTCTAAAACATTTTAGTTATCATTCTGTGAGAAAAAAATAATTATAAGCAAAATTTTTCATTTTTTTCTTCCATAGAAGTCAGTCCTCCAAGAAATACCCCACTCCCTTTGCCTCATCCACTTTTAAAGTTTCCTCGGGAAAAACATTCAAAATGTATTTATTTTCCAGCATCTCCCTCTCTATTACTACCCTTCCTCCCCCGCCCAAACCTAGTAATCAGTATTGCATAAAAGAAAGGAAGTTGGCCGGCCTAGGTGGGGTACTGCTGTGGAAGTTTAAAATTGATGCAAAATGGATGGGGTAAGGATACTAAAGACAGCTTTTTTAAAAAACAAACAAACAACAACAACAGTAACAAAAACTTTTTGGCTTCTGCTACTTTGGGCAAGAGAAAGGAGAGACATTCTTCTCTTTCTTTTTGCCTGAATTTTGGATCCCGTTCTTATAGTTCTGCTATTGCAGTCCCAGTGTATCACAGGATACGTAGGTAGGCATTAGTGTGCTGATATGGTAGTGGCCTGGCCACGTTTTTGGTTTTTTTTTTTCTGGCCACTTTTTAAAACAGTTTCTGTGGGACTATGAGTTCTGAGTTCTAAACACTTCTTAAAATGAACTTTTGAAAAACAGTCCATTCATAATTTGAAAACTACCTTGTACTTTATAAACACAAGATTCCATCTCTATGCCTCTAATTTGCTTGATTGCTTTTCTTATGCTTTTTGTTTTTCCTGGGTTTTTCTTTTGGCTGCACTTTAGTTCCTTGACCAGGGATTGAACCCTGACCCTCAGCAACAAAAGCGTGGAGTCCTAACCACTGGACCACCAGGGAATTCCCTCTTATGCTTTTTTATGGTGCTATATCTTAGTGTATGCAGTAGGTGGCAATACTATAAAAGGTATAATTCAGTCTTAGTTTGATCTTTTCTTTTCTCCTCCCTTTCCTACAGATTTTCAGGATCTAATTTTGGGGTTTTTTGTTTGTTTTTGTTTTTTTAGCAAAAGAATGGTACTACTGACTAATAATATATTTGCTTATATAAACTGAAGAAAATGTTTGTATGAGGCACTAAGTTGTTAAATTAAATCTATTTTAATTTATTTTATGTTTAGAAGCAATACCACCCTGTTGTACATTCACTGGACCTAAAACATGACCCTGATCCAGGTGAGTCAGTGTTTATGGTAAAAGTTAAGCATGAGCTTGTAATTTTCAGGAGTTCCTGATACTCTTTTAAAGGTTTCAGCATCAAGGGTATCTTCCCTTTGATGCTCTAACTCACTACCAGTCATCAGTGTTTAACTCTTTTTTTCACTTAGGATTATAAGAACTTGGTCTAAACCTTCCAACTCAGAATCTCCAGGACTAGGACCCAGGAATCTGGACTTTTATTAAGCACTCTCCTGACCTAGACTATTATAACACCTTGTCAATCTCTAACTTCTGTTATAATACCCTCCCATCTCTAATGCTATTAAACCATCCATTCTTTGCATTACAGCCAAAGTTATACTATTAAAGCACTCATGGTGTCTCTCCTTAGTGTGATAACCATCACTGGTTTCTCATTATTTACAGAATAAAATCCAACAAAAATATAATGTTGAACTTAAGAAGAGATACATACACTTGTTATGCCTTTGAACTCAATTCTGTTTCCACTTAGGTGCATCCTCTAAATCACAAAGAAATAAAATTTATACCAATTTTGTAAATCCAGCAATAGAACTGACTTTGCTAAAAATGTGGATCATATGTATTTTTAAATGACTGTATTCTCACATTTAAAAATTTCTAGCAGTTTTCTTGAGACCTTTTGAAATTTGCCTTTGGTGCTCAAAAGTACCATTTCTGAAATATCAGTGAAACAGTTAAGACCTTCATTTATTTGTATGGGATTTCTATACATATGGCTTTGAGTACCTCACCCTTGTTGAATTCTGATTTACTTTCTAACATGTCCCCTTGCCCTTCGTAAGTGTCCCAAGCCACTGGGATAAACTGAGAGGGGGAAGTAAAGATACTCTGAAATTGGTTAAAATCACAGCACTCACTGTATTTGATAATAAAAATTGACCTAGGACCTAACACTTAATTGTCATGGTTCACTAAAAAGGATTAGTTGCCAAAATGCAGTGGTTGACATATACTTGTTTTGGTTTTGAACAACAAAAAAATAATAATTGAAAAATGTGTTGTCACAATATACTCAAGTATTACTTTTTAACTATAGTTAATTCTCCAAAGAAACTTGGTTAACCTTTTTATCTTAGGAGGGAAAACAGGTTTATTTAAATGATCCTTTGACAGTCTACGTGATTTTCTTCCTACCATTCCAGTTATGTAGTATTAGTGGAAAAATCTTCTTTGTCATGTGATTCTGACTTAACAGTTAAGCAAATAATTAGAATCTATCTTTTGGATAAATTTTGAGATTTTTGTCATTATACATTTTCATAATGTTTATAAGCTTAGAATAGCAGCAGCTCTTTAAGCACAGCAAAATTAACTTATTGTTTTATTAGCTGGATGTCCTTGGGCAAGTCACTTGACTTCAAGCCTCAGTTCCCAGGGGGAACTCTGGGGGATATGGAGATAAAAAAGATTCTCCCCGTAAAGAGCTTATGTCTGAGTAGAAATAAGAGATAAACATAAAACAGGATTCTTTCATGCTCTCCAACTGATTCCTTTCCCGGTTTTCTCCATCCGAGTAAACAGCACCTTCTCCTACGTACTGCTTTAGTGAGAAGTCAACTTTGATTCTTTCCTCTCCTGAACTCCTCATCTACAATCCATCAATAAGTCCTACAAATTATTCCTTTGAAATATAATCTCACATTCATCCACTTCTCTTCACCTCTCTATTATCACCTCTAATCTAGGTCACCATCACTCTAGCCAGGATTTGTAGACGTGCTTTCCTGAAGGTCTTCTGTTTCACTCTTATTCTCTTCCAATCCATTGCATGCACCTCAAGCAGAGTTGATTTTTTAAAAAATTCTTTGAAAATTTCAAACATATAGAAAACATGGAGTATAACGTAATGAACATCTTTGTATTTACCACTTATTTTTAAGGGCTATTCAAATTTGCCAAACTTGGGTCAGACCTTCTTAGGAATTAAAAGATATGGATACAGTTGAAACTTTCTTTGTACCCTTCACCATCCCATTCCACTCCCTCTTACTTCAGAAGTAACCACCATCCTCAAGGTTAGTGGACCGTTCCTATCCATGTTTTTATGCTTTTATTGATACTTCATCAATGTATCCATAAACAATGTATGGCATTTGTTTTAAAATTTTACATATATTGTATCATACCAGTCATATCATTCTGCAACTTATTTTCCCCCCTCAATATTTTATACACACATCTCTCTCTATTCATTTAGTTTCTAAATAATATTCCTGAGTATGAATACACCTGTAAATCCATTCCTCTACTGAGGGACACTTAGTTTCTTTTTTTTTTTTTTGGCTGTTATAAACAATATTACAATGAATATTTTTATACCTGTGTCCTTGTAAAGTGTAAATATGTCACATATTTTGTGGGGTAGATTTCTGAAAGCAAAATTTCTAGGTCCACAGGGCTTGTCTCTGTTCAGCTTTATTACATATGAGCTTTACTACCCCTCCAAAAGAGTCGTATCAGTTTACCGTCCTGCCAGCAGTGTTTGAAAGTTCTTGCTTCTCTACATTTTGCCAACAATTATTACTGTCAGGGTTTCTGTATTTTTTTTTTTCTGCCAATTTGATGGACGTGCGATAGTATTTAAAGTGAGGTTGAGCATCCTTGAATTCCCTATTTATATTTTTTGCCCGTTTTTTGGTTGGGTTATTTGAATTTTCCTTATTCATTTCTAAGAGTCATATACACAGGCACATGAATGTACAGGCACATGAATGTACATGCACACATACATTATGGATATTTAGGTTATGAGCACTGTAAATATTTGCTCTAAATTTTTGGCTTGTCTTATAACTTTATAATGACATTTTATATATGCTTACATAAGTTTTAATGTAGTCGGATTTACCAGAGTTTTTCCATTATAAATTCTCTTTCAGTGCCTTTAAGTGTCTATCTAAATGACATAAAGATCCTTTGTTATTTTATTTATAGACTTTTGATTATCATATTTAGGTCTTGAATGCAACTGAATTTTTAAAAAAATTTTATAAGGAAGGGATCTAATTTCTACTGTACTGGTAGCCAGTTGTCTTAGCATCATTTATTGAATAGTCCATCTCTTTTCCACTGCTTTGTAATGTCACTCTCTAATATACTAAGTTTCCATGTATTTGGGGGTCTGTTTCCGGGCTCTGTCTCTCTTTTTCTTTTTTTTTTTTTTTCTGGGCCCGCGTCTTGTGGGATCTTAGTTCCCTGACCAGGGATTGAACCCTGGCCCTTGCCAGTGAAAATGTGGAGTCTTAGCCACTGGACCACCAGGGAATTCCTTTGGATTCTCTTTTAACGTTATTTGTTGACTTGGCTGTCTCAGCACCATTACCACACTTTTTAAGTTTCTGTAGTTTAAAAAGAAGTCTTGATATCTTGCAATTTCTTCCAAATTTTGTTGCCTGTTTTTGGCCCTTTACTCTTCCATAGGAATTGTTAGGATCAACTTGTAAAATTGCTTGAAAAATCTTATTGGGAGTTGATTGGGATTGCATTTAATTTATAGATAAATTTGGAGAGAAGTGCCACGTTTACAATATATGTCTTCCCATTTGTGGACATATTATATCTCATTTTGGGTTTTTCAAAATGTCCTCCAATAGTGTTTTATAAACACATGTAATAAAGATGTTTATAAGAATGCTGCCTGCTTGCTATGTTGAAAACAGTGTTATTTAAGGGACTGGATCTGATAAGATATTCTGTAATGCATGTAGAGAAGTGTTTAAAGACATGTAATAAAGATGGTTTTAAGGAAAAAACAGTATTTTATAAATTTCTCCACATAGGTTTTACACATCTTTTATTTGTTCCTAGATACCTTTTTGTAGCTATTGTAAATAGTAATATTTTGGGATTGCACATTGTAATTGAATATTCCTGGTGTTTAGGAATACCGTCGATTTTTATTTGCTGAACTCTTGTTAGTTCTAATGGATTATCTAATTTCAACTAGATTTTTAAAAATGTAGATAATCATATCATTTGCAAGTAATGCTAGGTTTTATCTTTTTCCTAACTTTATACATGTTCTATTTTTGTCTTATTATTACATTGATTAGAGCCTCCATTATAAATATTTAGGGGGTGCGGGAAGGATAAATCAGGAGTTTGGGATTAGCAGATACAAACTACTACATATAAAACAGATAAACAACAAGGTCCTAATGTATAGCACAGGGAACTATATTCAACGTCCTATAATAAACCATAATGGAAAAGAATATGAAAAAGAATATATATACATATGTATAACTGAATCAGCTTGCAGTACCCCAGAAACTAACACAGCATTATAAATCAACTATACTTCAACAAAAAAATTTTTAAGGAAAAAAAACCAAAAACTGAAAAAAAAAACAACCTCCAGTGTAATGTTGAATACTAGTAATGATAGTGGCCATGATATATATATATTTTTAAAATTTATTTTATTTATTTATTTTTGGCTGCGTTTGGTCTTCGTTGCTGCGCGGGCTTTCTCTAATTATGGCGAGCAGGGGCTACTCTTGGTTACGGTGCGCGGGCTTCTCATTGCGGTGGCTTCTCTTGTTGTGGAGCCCGGGCTCTAGGTGAGCAGGCTTCAGTAGTTGCAGCGTGCAGGCACAGTGGTTGTGGCTCGCAGGCTCTAGAGTGCAGGCTCAGTAGTTGTGGTGCATGGGCTTAGATGCTCCATGGCATGTGGGATCTTCCCAGACCAGGGCTCGAACCCATGTCCCCTGCATTGGCAGGCGGATTCTTAACCACTCCGCCACCAGGGAAGCCCAGTGGCCATGATATTTTAAAATTATGAATAAATGTTTAATTTTATTGAACACTTCTTTTGCATCAACTGAGATCATATACTTGTTTGACCAACTTTATTGAGGTATAGTTTACATATAATAAAATACATCAATTTTATGCATACAGTTTGAGTTTTGACAAATGTATACAACTATGTAACTGTGACCACAATTCAGATATAGAATTTTTCATCACTCATGAAGTTCCCTTATGCCCCTAGATCGTATGCTTTTTTGTCTCTAACTGTTAATATGGTGAGTTAACAGTGACAGATTTTTCTGATGGTTATCTTTGCATTCATAGAGAAAACCCCACACTCATTAGTATATTTTTTCTTTTATACACTTGAATTAAATTTACTTATACTCTATACCTGTATTTTATTTAGTATATTAACCTATAGTATATTTGCATCTGTAGTCACACAAAAAACAAACATGTGTTTTAAAACATACTGAACAGGCAGGAATAGAGACATAGACGTAGAGAATGGATGTGTGGACATGGTGGGGAGGGGCGGGGAGGGTGGGACGGGTTGGGAGATTGGGAGTGACATGTATACACTACCATGTGTAAAAAAGATGGCTGGCCTGAGCATGCTGTAAAGCACAGGAAGTTCAGCTCGGTGCTCTGTGACGACCTAGATGGGCAGGATGGAGGGTGGGGTGGGTGGGAGGTTCAAGAGGGGGGATATAGATATGCACATGGCTGATGCACTTCATTGTACAGTGGAAGCTGGCACAACATTGTGGAGCAATTATACAATAATAAGGAAAAAAATAATAGTAAAGCAGGTGAACTTCAGTGAAAAAAACAAACCATACTGTCCCTTTCCAGTTTTGTCATCAAGGTTATGCTGCCCTCACAAAACAGTTTCTAAATGTTGGAGGTTTTTTGTTCCTTGAAGAGTTGATAAGGTTCATGTATAAAACTGTGTGGGCCTGGGGTATGTATGGGGGTAAGTTTGACTTAACTGATTTAGTATACTTAATGGTTATTGATTTCTTCAGGTTTTTAATTTTTTCTTGAATCAAATTTGGTAATATTTGTTTGGAAAATAGTCTGTTTCATCCATGTGTTCAATATGTTGGTATGAAACTGTAGTAGTTGCTTGTAATTAAAAAAATTTGTTCCACATATGCTTATTTCTTAATGTTGTTTGTTTTTGCTTTCTCTTTTTTCTTGATATCTTGCTCTAGATTTCTTTGTTTTTATTGGTCTTTGCAGAGAGTCAGCTTTTAGTTTTGCTGAGTTTCTCTATTGTTTTTTTACTTTTCTGGTTCCTTGAGTTCTGATCTTATCTTTAGTGTGGTCTTCCTGCTTTCTTGAGTTTTCTGTTATTTTTAGCTTCTTGAGTTAAACACTTAAGTTTACTTCAGTCTTATTTTTTAATAAATATGTTTAAGGATACATTTAGATTTATCTCTAAGTCCTGCTTTAGCCATATCCTCGAGACATGACATGTAGAACTTTCACAATTCAGCTCTGAATATTTTTTTGTTTCCAATATAGGAGTTTTACTATTTTCCCTCTTTTTTGCCATCTATCATGTTGATAGATTTTTCTTTATTCTCTTATTTTCCTTTTTTCTGGTTTGGAAGCTATATGCTATGCTTCTTTTCCTTTAGTGTTACCTGTAAAATTTTAGCATACTATAATTTTAAAATTATCTAACACAGTCGGGAGTTATACAGTATTTCAAGTCCCCTCCTGGGCAAGAAAAGGACTTTATTACACATTACCCACTGAATAAGCATACCCCTCCCCCAATTTTCCTTCTTGTTTGTGTCTAGAACTTTAGTTCTTCTCTTGTTAAAAAACACTTCAATAGTTGCTACTTTTTTGCACTCAGTGATTAATTAAATTTATAGCAAAATGTTCCAAACTCTCTGTCATGGCTTCCTTCTAGGTTTACTACTCTGTTGATGGGTTCCTTAGGTACTTTGAGTAAAAGTCTGTGGGCGGTAGACTCTTAGTTTTTATTTCATGCTCTTGAATTTTGTTTTATTTACTTTCATGTACCATATGGAATATATTACATCATTATCTTTGACACTTATTTTTTTCTAGTGGCTTTATTGAGGTACAATTCATATACTATCCCGTTCACCCATTTAAAGTGTGCAACTCGATATTCACAGGGTTTTATGCAGCCATCACTATAATTAATTTTTAAACATTTTCATCACTTCAAAAAGAAACCCTACATTCTCCCCCTAATCTCTCATCCCTCTCCCTTGGCCCTAGGCAACCATTAATCTGCTTTCTATCTATATAGATTTGACTATTCTAGACATTTCTTATAAATTAAATCATGTCATATGTCATCCTTTAAGAATGCCTTCTTTGAATTAGCATGTTTTCAAGGTCCATGTTGTAGCACGTATCAGTATTTCATTTCTTTTTTTTGCCAAATATTCTATTTTATGGACATATCACATTTTATTTATCCATTTATCAATGTATAGCTATTCTTGAGTTGTTTCTACTTTTGGTTGTTATGAATAATTCTGCTATGAACATTTGTGTACAAGTTATTGTGTGGACATATGTTTACAGTTCTCTTGAGTATATATAGCTAGGAATGGGATTGCTGGATCATATGGGAACTCTATGTTTAGAGGAACTGTTGAACTGTTTTCCAAAGTGGCTGCCCCATTTCACATTTCCACCAGCAGTGTTCGAGGGTTCCAGTTCCTCCACATCCTCATCAGCTCTTGTTATTTTCTGTCTTTTTTTTTTTTAATTGGAGTAAAATTGTTATGTTAGTTTCTGCTGTACAGTGAAGTGAATCAGCTATATGTCTACCTATATCCCCACCCTCTTGGACCTCCCTCCCCCCTTCCCCCCCCACCCCCGGCCCTCCGCCATCTAGGTAATCACAGAACACAGAGCTGAGCTCCTGGTGCTATACAGCAGGTAGTGTATTTACACATGGTAGTGTATTTATGTCAAACCTAATCTCCCAATTCGTCCCACCCTCTCCTTCCCCCGCTGTGTCCCCATGTCTGTTCTCTACGTCTGTGTCTCTATTCCTGCCCTACAAATAGATTCATCTGTACCATTTTTCTAGATTCCACATATATGCATTAATACGTGATACTTGTTTTTTTCTTTCTGGCTTATTCCACTCTGTATGACAGATTGTAGGTCCATCCACATCTCTGCAAATGACCCAATTTTGTTCCTTTTTATGGCTGAGTAATATTCCATTGTACATATGTACCACATCTTCCTTATCCATTCATCTGTTGTTGGACATTTAGGTTGTTTCCGTGTCCTGTCTATTGTAAATAGTGCTGCAATGAACATTGGGGTACATGTGTCCTTTTTTTTTTAAATTTTTTTTTGGCTAAGTTGGGTCTTCATTGCTGCATGCAGGCTTCCTCTAGTTGCAGTGAGCAGGGGCTACTCTTCGTTGCGGTGTGTGGACTTATCATTGCAGTAGCCTCTTGTTATGGAGCATGGGCTCTAGGCACACAGTTTTCAGTAGTTGTGGATCAGGGACTCTAGAGTGCAGGCTCAGTATTTATGGTGCATGGGCTTAGTTGTTCCGTGTCTTGGACCAGGGCTCAAACCTGTGTCCCCTGCATTGACAGGTAGATTCTTAACCCTGCGCCACCAGGGAAGCCCTATGTGTCCTTTTGAATTATGGTTTTCTCGGTATATGCCTAGTAGTGGGATTGCTGGGTCATATGGTAGTTCTATTTTTAGTTTTTTAAGGAACCTCCATACTGTTCTCCATAGTGGCTGTATCAATTTACATTCCCACCAACAGTGCAAAAGGGTTCCCTTTTCTCCACACCCTCTCCAGCATTTATTGTAGATTTTTTGATGATGGTCATTACAGCCGGTGTGAGGTGATACCTCATTGTAGTTTTGTTTTGTTTTGTTTTGTGTGATACGCAGGCCTCTCACTGCTGTGGCCTCTCCCGTTGCGGAGCACAGGCTCTGGACGCGCAGGCTCAGCGGCCATGGCTCACGGTCCCAGCCGCTCTGCGGCACGTGGGATCTTCCTTGGACCGGGGCACGAACCCATGTCCTCTGCATCGGCAGGCAGACTCTCAACCACTGCGCCACCAGGGAAGCCCTAATTGCCATTTTTTTTATAGATAATCTATTTTTTCTCTCCTGATTTTTCAGAATTCTTTTTGTATTCTTAATGTTCTGCACTTTTACCATAATGTGGCTAGATGTTTATTTTTATTTACGTAGCATGGTGCTTGAGGTGCACTTTTTTTTTTAAACGTTGAAAGGAACTTTATTGCTTTTTCTTCATTATGTATAAATGCATTCACATTCCACAAGTGTTAAAAGCGTAAGAAACAAATTTAAATCACACAAAATCATGTACTCAAGAGATAATCACTATTAACATGTTTATAACCAGTGACCAAGTATTATAATATATTGCTTGAGGCTACACCTTCAATCTACCTGAAGGTCTTGCTTCCTTTACCTTGAAAATTGAATCCAACTACTTCCTACCAAATCCATCTGTACTGCTGTTGTCCTTGTCACTGTATTCTCCTAGTGGGACTGCTACAGTAGTCTCCTCACTGGTCTCCTTCCATTTCAGTTTGCCACACAGCGGATTCTTTTTAAAGCATAATCCGATTAAGTCACCCCCTGCTTAAAAGTCTCCAGTGGCTCCCCATCATACTTCCCTTGGTCTCTCTGACCTGGTCCCTGAGTGCTCCTCTTATTCCATCTCTGACCCCGGTTTCTTACCACTCTCACCTTTGTTTACTGAGCTCCAGCTACACTAGCATTCTTTCTGTTTCACCAAGAATGTGCCAAACACACAGTGGCCCTGTGGCTTTCACACTTGCTGCTCCCCCATTCCTATCTGAAACTTCATTCAGCTGTCTGTTCAAAGTGTTACCTCATCAGAGAGGTCTTCCCTGACAATCTGTGTCAAATCCCCTACTGACCCACTTGGTCATACTCTATCACTTTAACCTGCTTTATTTCCCCCACTCCTTACTGACATTATGTAATTTCTGTTCATTTTATTGTCTTCATCCCTTCCCCCCGCCAAGGACTTTGTTTTGTCCACTTTTGTATCCCGTAGCTCTAAGATCATTATCTGACATAGCACACTCAGGAAATATTTATGAAATAAGTACATAATTATACATGTTCTTTTTAAATTAAAAAATAAGGATAGCATTTTATTTTTTGTTTTTGGCTTCCTTTCTCCTTTCCCATCTACTGCTCCTTCAGATGTCCAACATTAATCTGGTATGAATCCATTTATCCATTTTTCTCTTCTCATATAATCATATAGAAATACATATGTACTAGACATTTGGGGAGCATAATTTATTTTACAGAAAATTGATTTATGTACTCAGATTATCTACACCTGACTCTTCTAACCTAAGTATATGGGAGAATCCTCCAATTCAGCTGCCATAGATCTAACATTATTATTTTAAACTGTTTTATATTTTTATAATTAGTTTTTGTTTTGTTCTCTTAATAAGTGTAAGCTTAATATAAACTTTTAAATAATCAGTGGTGTATATATAGTAGAAAATGAAAGTCCACCATACTTGTCTTCCCAAGTCTATCTGATGCCACACACCTTCAAATAGATAACTACTGTAACTGTTTGATATGTCTAATTTTAGATCTTTATATCAGTGCATTTGTATGTGGGCAGATAGGCACAGGGAGTTTTGAGTTATTTATTTTTTATATATAAGTATTATACAATATATTATATTCTGTTATTTTTTTTCACTCAACTATGTAACATATAGTTCAGCTCTGTGCTGCTTATTGGTAATTTCTTTATGTTTTTGTACATATACACACAATTTTATTTAAATAGATCATACACATATTTTTTTGGTTTGGGTGGATTTTTTGTTTGTTTTGCTTGCTTCCTTTTTCTTCTCATCTTCCACTCAGATCTCTGTGTGTACTTTCAATCTGAGGACTCCCATCTTCTAGAAAATCTTTAACTTAATCATTCAACTTTGCTTCTTTATCATTTTTTCTATTTTTGTAGTATTCTTGTTTTTATTTCATAGCGTATTTTTTTTCTGTAATGTCTGTTATGATTTCCTTTAGCTATTGGAGGATCCTAAACCTTTAAAAATCATTTTCAGATTGCTCTATTTTTATTCCATCTGCAGCAGGTTCCTCTCCTTGACATTGGTTATAGTGGCTGTCTTTCATGGTTGTAATTTCTTCATGTATTTAAGAATTTTGCTTAGCAAGTGCTTCTTGACTAAGTTTTTCATGTGCTTATTTTCTTGTTGCTGCTTTCCCCTCTTCCTGTCTAGTAGTTTTGTGGTTTCCTTCCGTCTGGCCCTTGAACAGTCCCAGGCTAGAACCATATCTTAAATTGACACTGTGGGGCCCCTGTTCCACTGCAATATTGGAGATAGTGGATCTGGTCACTAAGTCAGCAGGCAGCTTAATCTAGGCCTGGGCTTTGAGGTATTTTCTGCTTCCCATCAACTTCTAGTGTAGCTTTAAGTATGCTGCAGCTCCTTTCAGTGGTTAATGTCAGGTTTTTTTTTTCCAGCCTCCTTTTCAGGGTAGGAAAACTCCATTTCAGCCCTTGGTTTGATTATGAGGTCGACTCTCCCCATTTCCTGCCCCTCTGGAGCACTTTGATCCCCTTTTATCTTGTGGGAAGCAAATTCCTGGTTACTTACTGCCTACCTACCATCTGCCTACCAGTGGATCTGCAACTTCAGCCTGACTTACAGCTTTTTCTCGTCTGCGTTTTTCTGGTTCAAAGAAATGTTTACTTTATATATGCTTTGGGATTTGTTTTTTTTAATTTTCTGTATTTATCCAATGGTGTTTTGGACAAAGGTGGGGAGTTTATGAACTTCCAAGACCAACTTGAATAAAAATCTAGGATACTCTTAAAAACACAAATCAACTTTAATTCCTTTGCTTAAAATCCTAAAATCTTCCAATTTTAAATATAATAGACTTCAAACTTCTCAGCATTCCTTTACATGACCTGGCTCCTCTAAATTCATTTCAGGCACTTTTTGCTGTAGCCCTAGACCCCATCTTTCAGTTCTTTGAAAGTACCTCACTTTCACATATGCTTCTTCCCAATGCTTCTTTTTTTTTAAATTGTTATTGAAATATAGTTGATTTACAATGTTGTGTTAGTTTCAGGCGTATAGCAAAGTGGTCTCTCTCTCTCTCTCTCTCTCTCTCTCTCTCTTCTCTCTCTCTCTCTATATATATATATATCCCTTTTTAGGTTCTTTTCCATTGTAGGTTATTATAAGATAATGAATAGAGTTCCCTGTGCTATACAGTAGGTCCTTATTGGTTATGTATTTTATATATAGTAGTGTGTATATTTTAATCCCAAACTCCTGATTTATTCCTCCTATCCTTTCCCCTTTGGTAACCAGAAGTTCGTTTTCTATGTCTGTGAGTCTATTTCTGTTTTGTAAATAAATTCATTTGTATCATTTTTTTTAATTCCACATACAAGCAATATCATATGATATTTGTCTTTCTCTGTCTGACTTCACTTAGCATGATAATCTCTAGGTCTATCCATGTTGCTGCAAATGGCATTATTTCATTCTTTTTATGGTTGAGTAGTATTCCATTGTGTACATATACCACAGCTTCTTTATCCATTTATCTGTCAGTAGACACTTAGGTTGTTTTCATGTCTTGGCTATTATAAATAGTGCTGCTATGGACATTGGGATGCATGTGTCTTTTCAAATTATAGTTTTCTCCAAATAAATGCCCAGGAGTGGAATTGCTGGTAGCTCTATTTTTAGTTGTTTAAGAAATCTCTATACTGTTCTCCATAGTGGCTTCACCAATTTACATTCCCACCAGCAGTGTAGGAGGGTTCCCTTTTCTCCACACCCTCTCCAGCATTTATTATTTGTAGACTTTCTGATGATGGCCATTCTGACTGGTGTGAGGTGATACCTCATTATTGTTTTTATTTGCATTTCTTAAATAGTGATGTTGAGCATCTTTTCATGTGCCTGTTGGCCATCTGTATGCCATCTTTGGAGAAATGTCTGTTTAGGTATTCTGCTCATTTTTTTTTTAATCCGTTTATTTATTTTGGGCTGCATTGGGTCTTCGTTGCTGCTCGCTGCCTTTCTCTAGTTGCGGCAAGCGGGGGCTCCTCTTTGTTGCCGTGCGTGGGCTTCTCATCGCGGTGGCTTCTCTTGTTGCGGAGCACGGGCTCTAGGCATGCGGGCTTCAGTAGTTGTGGCTCACGGGCTCTAGAGCGCAGGCTTAGTAGTTGCGGCGCACGGGCTTAGTTGCTCCGCAGCATGTGGGCTCTTCCCGGACCAGGGCTCGAACCCGCGTCCCCTGCATTGGCAGGCGGATTCTTAACCATTGTCCCACCAGGGAAGTCCCTGGGCTCATTTTTTGATTGGGTGTTTTTTTGTTTGTTTTTGATATTGAGCCGTATGAGGTGTTTGTGTATTTTTGGAAATTAATCCCCTGTCGGTCACATAGTTTGCAAGTATTTCCTCCAGTTCCATAGGCTGTATTTTTGTTTTGTTGATGGTTTCCTTTGATGTGCAAAGCCTTTTAAGTTTAATTAGGTCCCATTTGTTTATTTTTGTTTTTATTTCCATTACTCTAGGAGACAAATCCAAAAAAAACATTGCTGTGATTTTTGTTAAAGGGTGTTCTGCCTATGTTTTCCTTTAGGAGTTTTATAGTATCCAGTCTTACATTTAGGTCTTTAATCCATTTTGAGTTTGCTTTTGTGTGTGGTGTTAGAGAATGTTCTAATTTCATTCTTTTACATGAAGCTGTCCAGTTTTCCCAGCACCACTTGTTGAAGAGACTGTCTTTTATCCATTGTACATTCTTGCCTCCTTTGTCATAGATTAATTAACCATAAGTGCGTAAGTTTATTTTCCCCAGGGCTTCTAAGGTTGACATCTTTTCAATTTTTCTTTCGCATTTAAAGGCTACCTCCTCAGAGGATCTTCCCTAACTACCCTAACTAAAATAGCCTCTCTCCAGTTCTCTATCATAACCCTTGTTTATTTCCTTAATATCATTTGTTACGATATGTATTTGTGTGTTTCTTTATGGTTTCTCACAAAACTGAAAGCTTCATGAGCTTTTTACTTTGTGTTTGCATGATATAGTATCATGCTCAGTAAATACTTACTGCCTGATTATTATTCACCCATCCATTCAGCATATTTATTGAATGTCTACTATATGCCAGAACTGTTCTCACTGTGGAGGATGTAATGGTGAACAACACAGACAGGGTCCTTGCTCTGTGGAGCTTATGTTCTAGTGGGAGAAGAAAAGTATCAACAAATAGTAAAATAAATAAGTAAAATCAGTGTTACGGTGGTGTGTTTAGGTGATGGGAAACACTTTTCTGAGGAAGCAGCAAGAAGGAATTTACCTTGTGACAATCAAGAGGAAGAACTTTTCAGTTAGAGAGAAGAGCTAGAACAAGGTTCGTAAGTTAAGAATGAGGTTGAGTATAGAACAAGAGACCACTGAAGCTGTGGTGGAAGAAATAGAGGGAAAGAGCATTACAGGATAAGGTTAGAGACTTGGCTGAGACCAGGTAACACAAGCTAGGAGTTTGAAAGTATGTGGTAGCTTAAGACAGATGCAACTCTTCAGTATTGAAGGAGCTGGTGAGGTGCATGTGGGAGTGATTGCAGAGGATTACATACCTGCTACCTAGCAGGTGTGTTAAACAGATGTGTTTAAATTGTAGCAAAGTGTTATCTTCCAGAAAGTCATAAGTCACTGCTTAGTTTTTGGTTTCATTTTCACCAGGGATGGTACTTTTTAATTCATGGTTCTTATTCATGCCTTTGGTTACCCCTTTAGAAACTAGTACAAGCCAGACATCCTCTGTTATGCATGCTTGCTCATACATGCTCATAAAATACAGTGGAAATAGAAAGGAAGCATTCAGTTAATGCTTTTTTGCTGAATTTCTGAATTTGTGCAGGCTTTTGGAATTTCATGTTTCCTAGTTTAGTCAGTGCAATGACCTGAAAGCCAAACAAGGTTGATTACTCAATCTTTCATTTCCACTTTTTCATTTCCCTATGTTTTAGAAAGCAAGTGACTAGGGAAGGCAGTGTACTCAAGGGTGTATAACTTCCACATTTTTAAGAGCAAACTTTTTAATATCTTTGCAGCAATCTTTTAATTAACTATCTACTAATAGGATGAGTTTTCATTTGTCACTTATAATGTTTTGTGATCCTATTAGTAAAACTAATCATTGCTTCCATATCGTCATTTTTTAAAAGTTATTTGAAGTTTATCGATGAGACTCCCTTTTAATTATTTCCTGTCCTTCTCTAAACATGTAGTGATGACAAGGAGCTATTTTAAGTTTCTCTGTAGTAGACTTTATGATAGTTCCAGTTCTTTTGGTGACCCTACAAGCAGAGGACTTAGAGGCTGTTCCTCTTCTCTCCTAATAATGACTTGCTTAAGCCACTGCCAGAATACTTACAGGTAGTCACCCACTTACATTTCAGACATTCATATTTAATCTGAGCTTTGGAATTTGAATTGTATTTCCCCCCTGAAAAACAATTTACAAATGGTATTATAAATGAATTAGTTTCTAGGCTACCCTTTAAAGATCTACGTAACCTACAGGGTAGCTGAAATATCAATACTGCACATTTAGGATGAAAAACATTAGGAGAATCACATTTCAGATGCACGTTAGTTCTACTACATGATGTTTAAATAGGAGGGATTCCTAAACATCTTTGTTTGTGGTGAGAGGATGAACAGTGGTCCCATGAAGATGTTCCCATTGAGGCTATGGAGAGAGCCATTGGGAACGCCTCTGGAGGAAGCCCATCCCCATCTCCTGCATGGCAGGGACTAGCTGTCTGCATGTGAGACATTCTTAAGTCAAATGGGTGTATATCAGGAGTATCTGTATGCTCTTACTAGTTACAAAAAGTGAAAAATTCATTAAAAGGAATCTTAAGTGAGGGATTGAAAAGTTTATATATTTTGAAATTTCCAAAGCAGATGTTAATGTTGATAAATGCTTTTCTGATACCTTTACAGACATTTCATGTTTAGTGATATTTAATTGTGTGTTCCCCTCCCCCTTGTTTTTTTTTTTAATCTTTGTGTGTTTTGGGACTTCCCTGGCAGTCCAGTGGTTAAGACTCTGCGCTTCCAATGTGGGGGCAGTGGGTTCGATCCCTGGGTGGGAAATGAAGATCCCACATACCGCACGGTGTGGCCAAAGAAAAAAATCTTTGTGTGTTTGGTTTTATTCCTAAAATTATTGATGATCCTTAGTTTTCAAAGAAAGGAATTTAATTCACTTAACTAAAAAGAAAGAAAATGGTACTGTAATGTTAACATTTGAAACAAATTTAACTCTAGACTTATTCTACTTTTAATTCTTTACCAGGCATAATTTATTTTTATTTCAAGAGATTTTCATTATATTGGAGCTAATTTTTGATCATTCTTCTGAGTATAGTATAATTCCTGGCAAAGTGATATTTTGGAAAGTTATGTATAGAATACAGAAGAGCATGTGCTGTGGGTTCTAATTCTATTCAATGTTTATTCAGTTATTCATTCAGTTCAGATACATTTCTCAGCCCTGAACAGCTTCTTTTTCCCTATATATAAAAGGAGGCTGATGAAATCTGCTTGCCTCACAGAGTTGCTAAAGTTATTACATAAGATTGATTGGCAATGTATGACAGCCCATAATACCAGAAATGGGCTGTCGTAGGATCAAGTAGGGAAAGCTTTCATGCCATTGTGTTTCTTTTCCCTGAACTCTCCTCCTTTTCATAGCCAGGTTTCTCAAAAGAATAATCTACACACATCAGCTTTACTTGTAATCTCTCATTTTTGTCAGAAATAATCACTGGTATTTAGCATTGATATTGTTATGTTAAATGTTCTTCAAATGAGCCAGGTAATCATACTATGAGTATATTTTCTTTCTTGAACATCTTCCCATCCCCCTTCAGAATGCTTTATTTTTCTGTTTGCTTTGTTTGCTGTTGTGTCTTTCACTAATTCTTTCCCAAACACTTCAATAGAACTGTAAAATTCCTCTCAGTATAGTAAACACTTCCATCAAATGGTTATCCATCAAATCCATTTTAAAACCCTTTCCTTTTTTCTTGGAGGTATTCCTCTGGGAGTCTTTTGTCCTCCTAGTATAATCTGGACTGTTTGCTCTCTAGGCCTGCTGCAAAGCTTTCATCCTGTCTGTTCCTTTCCTCATCATCCTGGGAATTTCCTTTACTTCTTCTCTGTTTTGGATCATGTTTCCTGGTTCCTGTGTTTTCTTCTTTCTTGATTTATTCCCTTGTTTTGGTATAGCACATCCTCTACCACCCACCTCCTATTCCCACTCACCCCCAGCCATCCAAGTCCTCTTAGGCTAGGCAACTCTCTTACAACATCTATGTAGTTTTTACTCTCCTTTCAATTCCCCTGTTGGATTGACCTCACCTCCCTTTGTGCCTCCATAGAATACTTTATCATAGCCTTGGTCTGTCATACTTATTAAGCACCTACTCTACATGTCAGGCACTGTGTTCAGCACTAGACCGTCCAAGATTAAGAGAATGAGGTTCTTGTTCCCAGGGAAATTCTGAAAGGTGGAAAAGAACACCATGGTTCTCACTGGAGGCAGTACTGCCCCCTAGCGGCCCTTTGAAAAAGTGGGGGGAAGTTTTCTGTTACCACAGTAATGGGAGGGTACAAGCTGGCATTTTGTAGTCAGGAGCCAGGAATACTAAATGTCTTATAAGTGCAGCACAACTTTAGAATGTTCCACCAAACATTCATGTGTGAAAATCTGTTCATAGTTATTCAAGCCTGGGACCTAAACTCCATTTTACGCACAAACCCAAACTACTTGGCGCTTTTTACATTGTCTTTGCTTGTGCAACAGATGGAAAACAGCTACTGTCCATCATTGTGGGTTTATAGAAGAAACATTTTTTTAAGTAGCATATGTTTATAAAAAAAGTTAAGAATCCCTTGGATGATAGATTCATGCAATAGCAATGAAGAAGGAAATGATTGCCTTACTCTATACATAAAAGTAAGAACTTTCTAGAGTAAATGTTAAAAAAAGATTCTGTTCATTATTGTGTGTATGTTTGTATATACTGAGCTATAATATACAGTGCACAGCTTGATGAATTGGTAAACACACGTACACATTAAGACATGCAACTGCCACCTGGATCTAGATAGAGTGTCTGCATAGTTGGGAAACATAGGATAAACTTATTTTTAAAAAGTATGTTACATTTTCAAGTAATGTGCCCGTTATATTTTCATGTGTACAATAAATTCAGTCAAAGTGTCCAAAAAATCTGGAAACATCAGGAAACTATCCTATTTAATACATTTCAGCAGTTGGACCCATTGTTTTATTTTATTTTTTTAACATCTTTATGGAGTATAATTGCTTTACAATGGTGTGTTAGTTTCTGCTTTATAACAAAGTGAATCAGTTATACATATATCTCCATATCTCTTCCCTCTTGCGTCTCCCTCCCTCCCACCCTCCCTATCCCACCTCTCTAGGTGGTCACAAAGCACCGAGCTGATCTCCCTGTGCTTTGCGGCTGCTTCCCACTAGCTATCTATATTACATTTGGTAGTGTATATATGTCCATGCCACTCTCTCACTTTGTCCCAGCTTACCCTTCCCCCTCCTCGTATCCTCAAGTCCATTCTCTAGTAGGTCTACATCTTTATTCCCATTTGCCCCTAGGTTCTATATGACTTTTTTTTTTTTTTTTTAGATTCCATATGTATGTGTTAGCATATGGTATTTATTTTTCTCTTTCTGTCTTACTTCACTCTATGACAGACTCTAGGTCCATCCACCTCACTACAAATAACTCAATTTCGTTTCTTTTTATGGCTGAGTAATATTCCATTGTATATATGTGCCACATCTTCTTTATCCATTCATCTGTTGATGGACACTTAGGTTGCTGACATGTCCTGGCTATTGTAAATAGAGCTGCAATGAACATTGTGGTACATCACTCTTTTTGAATTATGGTTTTCTCAGGGTATATGCCCAGTAGTGGGATTGCTGGGTTGTATGGTAGTTCTATTTTTAGTTTTTTAAGGAACCTCCAGACTGTTCTCCATAGTGGCTATATCAATTTAAATTCCCACCAGCAGTGCAGGGGGGTTCTGTTTTCTCCACACCGTCTCCAGCATTTATTGTTTGTAGATTTTTTGATGATGGCCATTCTGACCGGTGTGAGATAATATCTCATTGTAGTTTTGATTTGCATTTCTCTAATGATTAATGATGTTGAGGATTCTTTCACGTGTTTGTTGGCAATCTGTATATCTTCTTTGGAGAAATGTCTATTTAGGTCTTCTGCCCATTTTTGGATTGCGTTGTTTTTTTGATATTGAGCTTCATGAGCTGCTTGTAAATTTTGGAGATTAATCCTTTGTCAGTTGTTTCATTTGCAAGCATTTTTTCTCATTCTGAGGGTTGTCTTTTTGTCTTATTTATGGTTTCCTTTGCTGTGCAAAAGCTTTTAGGTTCCATTAGGTCCCATTTGTTTATTTTTGTTTTTATTTCCATTCCTCTAGGAGGTGGGTCAAAAAGGATCTTGCTGTGATTTATGTCATAGAGTGTTCTGCCTATGTTTTGCTCTAAGAGTTTGATAGTGTCTGGCCTTACATTTAGGTCTTTAATCCATTTTGAGTTTATTTTTGTGTATGGTGTTAGGGAGTGTTCTAATTTCATTCTTTTACATGTACACGTCCAGTTGTCCCAGCACCACTTATTGAAGAGGCTGTCTTTTCTCCACTCTATATTCTTGCCTCCTTTATAAAAGATAAGGTGACCATATGTGTGTGGGTTTATCTCTGGGCTTTCTATCCTGTTCCATTGATCTATATTTCTGTTTTTGTGCCAGTACCATACTGTCTTGATTACTGTAGCTTTGTAGTATAGTTCGAAGTCAGGTAGCTTGATTCCTCCAACTCTGTTTTTTTCCCTCAAGATTGCTTTGGCTGTTTGGGGTCTTTTGTGTTTCCATACAAATTCTGAAATTTTTTGTTCTAGTTCTGTGAAAAATGCCAGTGGCAGTTTGATAGGGATTGCATTGAATCTGTAGATTGCTTTGGGTAGTATAGTCATTTTCACAATGTTGATTCTTCCAATCCAAGAACATGCTATATCTCTCCATCTATTTGTATCATGTTTAATTTCTTTCATCAGTGTCTTATAGTTTTCTGCATACAGGTCTTTTGTCTCATTAGGTAGGTTTATTCCTAGGTATTTTATTCTTTTTGTTGCAATGGTAAATGGGAGTGTTTCCTTAATTTCTCTTTCACATTTTTCATCATTAGTGTATAGGAATGCAAGAGATTTCTGTGCATTAATTTTGTGTCCTGCTACTTTACCAAATTCATTGATTAGCTCTAGTAATTTTCTGGTAACATCTTTAGGATTTTCTATGTATAGTATCATGTCATCTGCAAACACTGACAGCTTTACTTCTTCTTTTCCAATTTGGATTCCTGTTGTTTCTTTTTCTTCTCTGATTGCTGTGGCTAAAACTTCCAAAACTATGTTGAATAATAGTGGTGAGAGTGGACAGCCTTGTCTTGTTTCTGATCTTAGAGGAAATGGTTTCAGTTTTTCACCATTGGGAACTATGTTGGTTGTGGGTTTGTCATATATGGCCTTTATTATGTTGAGGCAAGTTCCCTCTATGCCTACTTTCTGGAGGGTTTTTATCATAAATGGGTGTTGAATTTTGTCAAAAGCTTTCTCTGCATCTTTTGAGGTGATCATATAGTTTTTATCTTTCAATTTGTTAATATGGTGTATCACATTGATTGATTTGCGTATATTGAAAAATCCTTGCATTCCTGGGTTAAACCCCACTTGATCATGGTGTATGATCCTTTTAATGTGCTGTTGGATTCTGTTTGCTAGTATTTTGTTGAGGAGTTTTGCATCTATGTTCATCAGTGATATTGGCCTGTAGTTTTCTTTCTTTGTGACATCTTTGTCTGGTTTTGGTATCAGGGTGATGGTGGCCTCGTAGAACGAGTTTGGGAGTGTTCCGCCCTCTGCTATCATCATCATATTTCTTCAAATATTCTTTCTATCTCTGTTAGTTTACATGTGCAGGAAAGGTAAATTGAACTAAAAAGAAACAACTCTTTGCAACCAGTTACATTTTATCAGTCTAATTATGAAATGTTTTAGATCCAGTTACAACTTTCATACTCCCTTTTTTCAAAAGATGATGAATTACTTAGAGCGTTGTGTGTAGAACAAAGCTAATGGGAAATATGTAATAGAAGATTTGAGAGTCCTTTTAATAGAACCAAATGTTACTGAATTAATAGAAGCACACGAAGTATAGGAATCTCATTTTTTATTATAAAAATGATTTTTAAATACTTCCTATTATTGCCACATTAAATATTAAAAACTATTTTTGTACAGTGATAAGAAATTATGTGAATATTAAATTTTTAATTCGAGTTTTAGATTGCTTTTCTTTACTCTTACTCTGAATCTATCCACAAAGGTCAACCACATATCTTCTCTGTAGTTTCTCATATTTCTGTTTTTGTCTTATCCATTCTCTATTGCCCACTGCCTTTCAACAGTGTGATCTCTGAATTCTTTTTGAGTGGATGTATATACTGAATGTAATTTGAATTATGGTGGAATTTCAAAGTAGGAGATATGTTTTCTGTTGGATTTAATCTTACACTTTCTCATGTTTTAATGTAGGGAATTACTTTTTTTTTTTTTTTGCGGCACGTGGGTCCCTCACTGTTCTGGCACCTCCCGCTGCGGAGCACAGGCTTCAGACGCCCAGGCCCATTGGCTGTGTCTCACGGGCCCAGCCGCTCCACGGCGCGCGGGATCCTCCCGGACTGGGGCACGAACCCGCGCCCCCTGCATCGGCAGGCGGACCCCCAACCACTGCGCCACCAGGGAAGCCCTCCATGTGTCTCTTTTAAACTGAAAGTTCCTTGAGGGGCAGAGACCATTTTTCCTTACTCTGAATACCTAACTACTGGTATTTGTCCATGGAAAGTACATAATAAATGTTAGAAGAATGGGCAGCTCCACACAGGTGTGCAAGTTTGATGAGGAGAAAATGTGGGCCTGGCTGGAAGACAGATTGCTACAAGAGTACTGAAGGTTGGATCATTTATTTGCCATACCCAGGGGAGAATTTAATAATTGCCTGAGTGCTCTTGGGGGAATCTCCCCAAATCGTAAAAGAATTGAAATTAAATCAGCATACTATTTTAAGGCAAGGGTCCTGAGAATATAGGAGGCTGTGAACTTGGAGAGGAAAAAAATTACAGTGTTATTCTTATTAACCTCAAACTGAAATTTAGCATTTCCTTCAATTTTGAATGCAGGTAATGGTGGTAGTATTAGCAGTACCTGTAATTTTTTTTTTTTTGCTACTGGAAGCCACAGATATTTTCAGTTTCTGTTGTTGCAGACACCTCGCAATATTGTTTATACTCATTATTTTCTTATTATAGTAATTAGACCTGCCGCTCGATCTTTTTGTTTAAATCATTATAAAGAAGCACCTGTATTACCTATTACAATTTTTAAGTAATTATATTTTTAAATTATATTTTAAAACATCGTTCTGAAATTCTAGAGTAAGCAAAACTGACGTATAATGATAGAAATCAGATGAGTGGTTGCTTCTTGTATAGAAGATTGGGAAAGGGGCACAAGAAAACTTCCTGGAGTGATGGAAATGTCCCATGTCTTTGGTGTACATTTGTCAAAGGTGGTTGAATGCTAAACTTAAGTTCTGCATTTAACTGTATGTACATTATACCTCAATTTAAAAAATAAATACATTAAAAAATATTCTGAGAAGGGGTCCATAGCCTTCTCCAAATTGCCAAAGAAATCTCTGGGAACTAAAAAAGGTCAAGAACCCTTTTTCTGAGGCTATGATGTTGCCTTTGCCTTTGCCTTTCTCCTTTAAGGCCCCATTCTCTCAGTTCCTTTTTTTTTTTTTAATTAATTTTTATTGGAGTATAGTTCCTTTACAATGTTGTGTTTTTACTGTACAGCAAAGTGAATCAGCTATACATATACATGTATTCCCTCTTTTTTGGATTTCCTTCCCATTTAGGTCACCACAGAGCATTGAGTAGAGTTCCCTGTGCTATACAGTAGGTTCTCATTAGTTATCTATTTTATACATAGTATCAATAGTGTATGTCAGTCCCAATCTCCCAGTTCATCCCACCCTGCCCCTTCCCCCTTGATATCCATGTTTGTTCTCTACATCTGTGTCTCTGTTTCTGCTTTGCAAATAAGATCATCTATACCAGATTCCACATATATGCGTTAATAAAAGATATTTGTTTTTCTCTTTCTGACTTACTTCACTCTGTATGACAGCCTCTAGGTCCATCCACGTCTCTACAAATGACCCAATTTCGTTCCTTTTTAAGGCTGAGTAACATTCCATTGTATATGTGTACTGCATCTTCTTTATCCATTCATCTTTCGATGGACATTTAGGTTGCTTCCGTGACCTGGCTATTATCAGTAGTGCTGCTATGAACATTGGGGTGCATGTGTCTTTTTGAATTATGGTTTTCTCAGGGTTTATGCCTAGGAGTGGGATTGCTGGGTCATATGGTAGTTCTATTTTTAGTTTTTTAAGGAACCTCCATACTGTTCTCCATAGTGGCTGTAATCAATTTACATTCCCACCAACAGTGCAAGAGGGTTCCCTTTTATCCACACCCTCTCCGGCATCTCTCAGTTGCCTTTGCTATTCATTTTCTTTATTCTAAATGTGTTCTCACTTTTTTGAGCCAAGAAAAGTCAGAAAAGAAAAAGAGCAGCTATGAAAGAAATTCTTTGCTTGGCTTATTTGCCAATCTGTTGAAGTCAGTAAAACTGTGGCCTTCCTAACATAGTTACATACTTGCTTAGACTTTAAGAAATTTCTAGTGAGAACTACTCTTCTAAAAACTAATTTGTAGGGGCTTCCCTGGTGGCGCAGTGGTTGAGAGTCCGCCTGCCGATGCAGGGGACATGGGTTCGTGCCCTGGTCCGTGAAGATCCCACATGCCGCGGAGCGGCTGGGCCCGTGGGCCATGGCCGCTGGGCCTGCACGTCCGGAGCCTGTGCTCCGCAACGGGAGAGGCCACAACAGTGAGAGGCCCGCGTACCACAAAAAAACAAACAAAAAAAAACAAAAAAAACTAATTTGTAGATGATTTCATAATGGAATGATTGTTCTTATCTCCAGTTTCACTTGGAGTTTTATTAGGATTTTTATACAGAGGTATCATTAAATATGCAGTTCTGTTATGAAGTAGGCATGAACATTTGTAACACAGATTGGAAGAAAAGAAAATGTATTAGGAATCAGAAAAGCATTGAGTGGGGCTTCCCTGGTGGCGCAGTGGTTAAGAATCTGCCTGCCAATGCAGGGGACATGGGTTCGAGCCCGAGTTCAGTAGTTGTGGCTCGTGGGCTCTAGAGCGCAGCCTCAGTAGTTGTAGCGCACGGGCTCAGTTGCTCCACGGCATGTGGGATCTTCCCAGACCAGGGTTCAAACCCGTGCCAGGTACATTCTTAACCACTGTGCCACCAGGCACATCCCTGTCTATCATTTTATACTTATAACCATAAGTTTTTCTCTGCTATTCTAATATTTTCACGGTCTTTTTATTTATCTGGATAAACTTAATAGGACACTTGTTTTAAATAGATTACAAAGTATTCTAAGAAAGATTGAGCCAAGGTGAATAATTCTAACAGACTGTCGTCCAGATAGCATCTGCATGTCTTTTATGACTTCGTATTAGATAAAAAGCCTAAAATACTGTTTGACGGTTTCTTTGCAGCCCCTCGTATGGAAAATTTGAAATGCAGAGGAGAAAAAATAGCTAAGGAGATCAGTGAAGCCATGAAGGTAAAAGCTACATACTAAATTATAAGTGAATAACATGTGTGGCTAGGTGTTTGCTTTTAGCATTCTTAGGTGTTTTAGTCTGTTGTAACAGGAATTCTCAGTAGTCTTTTAAATAGATCTTTAATGAATTATTAATTGACGGTAACATTCAGAATAATTACCATTTATTAGACACCTACTATGTGCCGGTATTATACCTGGCTTCTTTAAAGGTTGGTTATATTTTTGAGTTCTGAGAGTTAGCAATCCATCACACAATTTTGGATGATAATACCAGTTAACATTTAGCCAGCATTTAGTCTGGATTAGGCACCATCTAACTGCTTTACATGTATTATATTTCCTCATTTAATCCTTACACTAACCCTTTGAGATAGGTACTGCTGCTGTTTTACAGATAAGGAAACCAAGGCACAGAGGGGCTAAGTAGATTGCCCAAATAAGTAATTGTGCCAGGATTTAAACCCTAGATGTTTAGCTCCAGAGCCTATACTCTCAGCCACTGTATTATTCTGTGTTGATGCAAATAATCAATAAACAATATACAATAAGAATAGAAGAAGAGTTTTATTAGAGCCAAACTGAGGACTATAGCCCAGGAAACAGCTTCTCAGTAGCTCTGCTGGGACTGCTCCGAAGGGGTAGGGGAGGAGAGAAGATACATGAATTTTTTTGGCTGGAAAAAATGTGGTCAAGGTTACAGCTTGGTAAAAGATTACTGCTAACCACAAAGAACAGACATCTCAAGTTAATGAATTTAGGATTTTTTCTGTGTATGGGAAGATGCAAGAATCTGGGGTCGTTGAAATTCATCCTTAAATATGCATCTTAACTATCTAGAAGCCTATACATCCAAAGCACAGAATGCCTGAATTCCCCTGAGGGCTCACTGTCTTGGGTGGCTGCAGTGGGTTGCAGCTTAACCCTTTATGTAAGTGGATGATGAACAAATTCTTTTCTTTAATGATGAAAGCAGATGTACAATGTATGTTTGACAGGCCACAAGACAGGCTGTTTCAGTTAGCATAAAGTTCAGCCTAAATCATGTATAAGCCAGAGTGATTTCCCCATACCTCAATATGTGAAAATTTCTTCCATCAACTGTATATCCAACTTGGAGTTTAATATTATTATCATAAATTGTTTATATTATTGACATTTATTTTGCCCAAACAGAAAATATTTAGATTTCTAGTACAGGAAAATTATTTTAAAACTCCTTCAGAATCTCCTCTGTTTTGATCATCTTCTGTAACACTCTTTTGTGGTTTGTACTGATGCCATGATTTTCTGGTACTCACACTTCTCACTTCTCTCATAACATGTTTTTTTTTTTTTTTTTTTTGCGGTATGCGGGCCTCTCACTGTTGTGGCCTCTCCCGTTGCGGAGCACAGGCTCCGGACGCGCAGGCCCAGCGGCCATGGCTCACGGGCCCAGCCGCTCCGTGGCATGTGGGATCTTCTCGGCCCGGGGCACGAACCCGTGTCCCCTGCATCGGCAGGCGGACTCTCAACCACTGCGCCACCAGGAAAGCCCTCATAACATGTTCTTAATCAGGAGTTGACAAACTGTGGTGGGACAGGGTAAAATCCAGCCTGCCACCTGTTTTTGTAAATAAAACTATTTTGGAACACAGCCATGTACATTCGTTTACTTACTGTCTATGGCTTCTTTACATTACAACAGGAAAGTTGAATAATTGCGACAGAGATGTAAAGGCCCTCAGAGCCTAAAATGTTTACTGTATGGCCCTTTACAGAAAAAATGTGCTGATCCCTGCTCTTGATAATTAAGATTTCTAAAATACTTACTATCGTAAAATATGGAATTTCAGACATTAAATTTTAAACTCTGAAATTCTGTTACCTCCTGTTTTGCCAGAGTTTTATTTTACTACCAGGCATTATAGGAACAGAACATATCTTTTTAGTTTTAGCTTTTTGTTAAAATTCCTCAGCTAAAACTGGTATTTTAAGGTAAAGTTGAATATCTATGACCTAAAAAATTAGGTTTTAGAAAAAGCCTTGATCTGAAGAGTTAAAATACTCAAGTGTTGTGTCTATCTCTGTGTGTTTGCGTTTCAACCTGAGATTAATGTTAAGTATTACTGTTGTTTGTTTTTTAAGTCCTTGCCTGCATTAATTGAACAAGGAGATGGATTTTCCCAAGTTTTAAAGATGCAGCCTGTTATCCAGCTGCAGAGAGTCCACCAAGAAGTGTTTTCCGGTTGTTGTAGAAAACCAGATGTTAAACCTGAGAGCTTTATAGCACAAATAGAAACCACACCAGCAGAGAGTTCTGCTAGGAAAGACACTGACTTGGTACTGAGAAGAAAGCGAACTAAAGACTGCCCCCAGAGAAAATGGTATCCACTGCGGCCAAAGAGGATCAGTCTTGACACCTAAACTCTTGTTGTTTATCTTGGGAGTTGAGATTAGGCACTATCAACATTTAGATTCCAGCTTAATGCCTGGACGGGACTTCATTTAAAACAACAGATAAGTAGTGATTCTTTTACACAAATATAGTAGCTCTGTGCTGGGGTATGATGTAATATTGTATTTCTTTCCTCACCTTTGCATTGATAGTCAGTGAAAAGCGTATTGTTTGAATATTGGCACAAAGCCTGTCAGTGGTCATTAAGAGTGCAAACTTTTACTGTCCTTGAATACCATCAACGCTTGGCTGCCTTATAGCTTTTATGGAATTTCAGAAGTAACATATTCCATTGGGTTTCCTGGATATACATATTTCTTTTTAAAAAAGAGCTGTGTGACAGTTATCATTATTTAAGGACTGAAAGTCATCATCAGTTCTGCACAGGAGCAGATGCAGTCCTCCCCCACCCCTGCAAAGCAGTTTGATTTATCAAATTAGCGTGCAGGTGACAAGACTGGCTCTGACTTTGTTACTCTAAGTTTCGCTAATTTGGATTTGTGGGATTAATTTTAGGATTTTTTGGTTTTGTTTTGTAAGGTAAAGAAGATGATTATTTTGTGAAGATGATTATTATGTGTAAAAATTTCTGTTAGAAATAAAAATTGGCATGTAGCCAATGTTTCTTACCCACACTTTTGTTTTCCATAGATCTCTTAACTTTTAAACATAATTTGACTTGGAACTAATAAGTTTCTTTTCAGGATTTCTCATTATTTCTTTGTAAATGACTCCAGGTCAAAAATATATATCAGATTAATACATTAAACAAATTGTCATTGTGGAACAAATATAGATGCAATCATACTGAACTATTTTACATTTAAGAATGTTTATATATCAAGTATATAATCATTGGTAGAAGTCTGAGAAAGCTATATTGCCTATACTTCTAACATTAACTGCAGTTTCTTATCTCTTATTGTGTCTCTTACATTAATACATTGTAGGCAGCGTCATCTAATTTGCCAACTGTTTCCATATTAATGACTGAATACCTTCATTCCTTTGCAGAGGAATTTACTAATCATGAGGCTGGAAAATCCGTACTTCTCTTGTTCATTATGTCTTAATAATCATAAAAGTCTAAATGTGACAGAAAATCTGTCTCAGTGAAGAAAACTTACAAAGCTACTTCATCGCATTCTGTATTTGAATGTTACAACTTGAGATCTGTATATTCGTACACAGCAGTGTGTTTTTTATTAAAATAATGTACAAAGACTTCAACCTTATACTGTGTATTTTTTTTTAATTAACTTATTTATTTTTGGCTGCATTGGGTCTTCGTTGCTGCGTGCAGGCTTTCTCTAGTTGCGGCGAGTGAGGGCTACTCTTCGTTGTGGTGCGCGGGCTTCTCATTGTGGTGGCTTCTCTTGTGGAGCACAGGCTCTAGGCATGTGGGCTTCAGTAGTTGTGGCTCGCGGGCTTCAGTAGTTGTGGGTCGCAGGCTGTAGAGCGCAGGCTCAGTAGTTGTGCCGCACAGGCTTAGTTGCTCCACGGTATGTGGGATCTTCCCCGACCAGGGCTCAAACCCGTGTCCCCTGCATTGGCAGGCAGATTCTGAGCCACCAGGGAAGCCCCTGTGTGTTTTTAAGAGTTGTCTCAGGCCTTCTTGAGCTCAGCTTTAGTTAGATGGTAGATCAGCACCTTGCATTTCAGAACATACTAAATTTCACTTTAAAACTGTTTTTAGTCTACAGAATATTGCTATACAAATGCAGTGCTAACTTTTTCATAGTACAGAATTCTGTATGAGTAGTTTCACTTCAGAAGCATGCAGACAAAAGAATTATTGTTAATTCTCCTAGATTAGATAATTACAATGTGTTTACATAAGAAAATGTCTCCTTTTTTTAAGAGATTCATATTGAGATACATAGAGTTTAATGACTTGATGTCTTAGATTTGTTCTGAAATATGTCAGCAAAGAAAAAAAAGGAAAAGGAATAGATTAAGCAAGTGTGACAAAAATCTTGATAATGTTGGATCTGTGTGAGGCTCTAATCTTTCTACTCCTGGGTCTGGAAATTTTTGTAATTAAAAAAAAGTATTGTTGTTTTTAAAGTGCTCAGACAGGCAGCTGAAACTTTTTTTTGGGAGGGGTGGGAATCGAACCCACACCCCCTGCATTAGAAGCACAAAGTCTTAACCACTGGACTGCCAGGGAAGTCCCTGAAACTTGAAATCTTTCAGAGAGCCCCAACTTTCACTCCACAGTTATAGCAGAGTTACAAATGAAATACCATTAGGAAAGAAAATATATTAGCATTATTAACTAAGATAAAGATGGCTGATATCAGTAATAATATTGATAATATACATTTTTAAGAAGAGAAATTGAGTTTCTGCATAGACCAAGAACTAAGCTAAGCTAAGGTGATAAAAGTCCAGAAAGTTTATAGTTGCAGGGAATATAAGGAAGGAATAGAAAGTCAAGGAAGGAATAGAAAATCAAATATTGACCTACCTATGGTAAAAAGAAGGCTGGATTGGATGGAGTCTTAAAATTTCCTTTCAACAAAAACCAAAGCCAAACAAACAAAAAAACACAACACGGGAAGTTTAAATCCAGTTCCACTGGAGAGAGAACACTGTTAAAGCAGCTGGTTTCTGAAAACACTGAAGGAATATCTGTGTTTTCCAAACTTCAGACATTAGAAACTGTATTAGTTGGTTTGAGTTGCTATAACAAAATACCACAGACTGGGTGGCCTAAACAACAGAAATTTAATGTCTCACAGTTCTGGAGGCTTGAAGTCCATGATCAAGGCAAATTCGGTTTCTGGTGAGGTTTCTCTTCCATCGTGCATGCATTGGGGGTTGGGGGATGTTGGTGTCTTTTCTTATAAGGACGTTAATCTTATTAGATCATGGTTGCACCCATATAACCTCATTTGACCTTAATTACTTCCTTAGAGGCCCCAACTCCAAATACAGCCACACTGGGGGCAGGGTGGGGGCAGGGTTAGGGCTTCAACCTATGGATTTTGAGGGGAGGCAAACATTTAGTCCATAACACTAGATAAGAGAAATCTTTTCCTAGACCTCTTTCTCTGGGTCTTTATGGCTTGGGCTGCATAGAGAACAAAGCCAATGACATCAGACTTTTAATTTGCTTCAGAATGTAGCTATCTCTAAGAATGAGCTTGTTTGACTTCTATTGAAAGCCTTGGTTTTTCCCTACACACCTTCATTCATTCATTAATCCATTCAGCAGATTCCTGTTAGTCACTACTCAGTTCAAAAGTCAGAGAGGTTCAGAGCATAGTCTCTCAGCCAGATCATCTGCATTCAGATTTCTGCTCTCCTGTTATTAGATAGAATTGGACAAGTTGCTTAACCTCTCTGCACTGCAGTGTTCTCATATGTAACATGGGTGTGATGATAAAACCCACCTTATAGTGTTATGATGGGAAGGAAATGAGTTCATAATATAAAGTCCTTAGACTAGTACTTGGTGCGTAGTATACATAGTAAGCATTCCATAAGCATTATTATTACTTGGTTTGACAAAGGAAGTGAAAACACCCATAGGATAAAACTTGTCTTCAAGAATCTCATATTCTAGTGAGGAGAACAAGCATGTGAACGATGATCGTGCGGTGCAGCAACTGCTATATAAATGTGTGTGGATGGAACTTTGGTGAGAAGTCATGGAAGTCTTTGTGGAGGAGGTGACATTTGAACAGTCTTGAATATTTTAGGCGAATAATCAGGGAGGAAGATTCCTGGCAGCCTGAGAGAATTTAACAAAGCAGGTGGTTGTGACGGAGCGTTGTGTACTGGAGGACCATCAGGTAAGTGTCTCTATGTGGGTCTTGTTTAAAGAGGCTTGCTACAGGTGAACCCGAAGAAAGAAGCAGGATCAGCTCTTAAGAATTTTGTACTTCTTAGAATTGGTGATGAGGAGCCATTAATTTCAGAAAATGAGGGAAAAGGAAGTGGAAATCCATTGAATCCATTTTCCTCCTTTTGTAGCATTTATCCCAAAATAGCAAAAGAAAGAAAAACACACTCATCTTTTGATGAAACCAGGAGATACGTTGCCCCAAACCTTAGCATATGAAGAAGGAAAGTATATGGAGGAAAGAGAAATGATTTAGCAGATCAGAGGAAGATCAATCCTAAGTGTCTGCAGAGAGATGCACTGGTAAGAGAAATCCAGTTTTCCCCCAGAATCTCTGAACAGTGGAAGAATGGAGGACACTACACCACCACAAAAGGCTGAGATGAGATGGAGGAGCCTGAAAATGAGATTGTGTCCTTATCTCCTCCACTCACTGTCAGTAATTAATCTTCGCCAAAGGAATTTGTTTTCTGAAAAACTGAAGTACAGATGCTCTGGAGAGAAGGGTGAAACTCAGTACAAAAAAATGGGCAAAATGAAATTCTGCTCTGGAATGATAAGACTTGGAATAATAAGACTTGGAATCATCTGGAATGATAAAACCCATTGAACTGTATAGTTTAAGTGGGTGAATTGTGTGGTACGTGAAGTATATCTCAAAAAGAGAGTGAAGAAATAAGAATAATACAAGAAACATTCCCAGATACCAAGACTCCAGAGGATGAAAGCTGAGTATTCAATACAAGGAATGAAAAAAGACAAGAAACAAAAAACAAACTCACACCCACCAAGGCACATAACAGAGAAATGTTAGATAAAGAGAAGTTCCTAAAAGCTTCCGCGAGAGGAAAAAGATCATAAAGAAAAGGGAATTGGAATGGCATCAAACCACTAAATAACAATCCTGAATCTAGAAGTCCCTGGAGCAATACAATCTGGAAATTCTCAGTATAAGTGATTGGCAACCTAGGACTCTATACCCAGCCAAACAATTAAGTGTGAGGTTAGCTAAAAGCCTTTCCCAGACATGGAAAATCTTAAAAAAGAAAAGAAAAGAAAAAAATTACTTCCAAAGCATCCTGTTTGGGGACACTTCTAGAGGATGTGCACCACTACAAAGGGTAAACCAAAGAAGAAACCCATGGGATCTAGGAAAGAGAGGCTACAAGATAGCAGCCAATTCAAGTCCACAGGACACTGTTCAGCAGATCTCGAGAAGAGTCCAGTCAGACCAGGTTGGAATATGAACATGTCAGACTCCAAAAGAGATATTTTTGGGAGGAGAAAATATAACTGACAACATGGAAAATTTTACAGAAGAGGTATTTTATAGTATTCAGATGTTCAAAGAGACAAATCAAATATCAGGCAATTATTCACTACAATAAAAGCAGAAAGTTACACAAGAAAAGAAATGTAGTAATAGTTGGCTCCACAGTGAATAATATTTATATAGGCATAATAATGTATACTCCAAATCTGAACTCAATAAAAAATCAAGACAGTTATATTGGGAGGGCAAGAAGATTAGGAATTAACAATGAGTACAGCATGAGTACTGGACATTCAGAACAGACAGTGGTCAAAACACTGGAGCAGGGGATCTGGAATGCCCGCTTATCTGCTGGGTCCTGGGGAAGTCCAGGGTTTCCCAGGATGGGAACTGGAGCAGCCAGGGTGACAGGGATAGGATGCTGAGGAAGCTTCTGTACCAACCAGTACAGAAGTTCATTTTCAGTGCTGAAACAACCCATATGGTTGTAACTCTGACCATCTGAATATCAGCCACGAAGTGGGAACGTTGGGGAGTGAAATCTTCGTCAGTGCAAAGTGTCTAAAATAGCCGACTCAAGAGATAGCCGGAGATGGATATTATTCAGTAAATGCCAGAAAAACACAGCTAAAAGAATGGAAGTAGCTAACTGTGGATGAATCTAAGTGGGAAAAGTGGGCCAAGGGACTGATATTTTTTGTTATAACCCTTATAGATTTGATTCTTTAAATTATGTGCATATAATACTTGCATGAAAATAGATTTGATTTTTAAATGATTTAAAAACTATAACACAAATGCAAGTGAATGTGAATTGTCTTAATTCTCAATGACTCTTCTTCCTGTCATTGAGAATTAAGAAACAAATTGTACCCCAGAGGCTCTTTCAGCTGTTTCAGTTCCATTATCTCAGTATATTTCAGATAAGACTGTTTTTAGCTGTTCGTTTTGGTTTCTTTGGAGTTACCCCCTGCCCCCTGCTCCCTGACCATTTGTTTTGCAAACAGATTCTATTATCAAGCCTCTCTGTACAAAAATGAAGAAAAAAAAATCTTTCTAGAGAACCACTAATAGGTTAGTGGAGATTTTATATGAAAGGATTTGGAGAAATTAATACTATATTCATTTGAAGCTTCAGGGTTGAAGAGTCCTCCTATAATTCATTGCTGTATCCCTAAGTTGTTTGTACCCCGTGGGCTCTCCACTAATATTAGTTGAATGAATGAATGAATGATTTCATATTGCAAATTTCTAACTTTTCAGTTTCCCTATATCACAATCTCAGGCATTAGTGACCTGTGGTATTCATATTCTTTATTAATTGAGTTTAGAAGACAGTCTTCCTAGCGGGAGGCAGGGGAGTGGAGTGGGGAGTAGGTGCGTGGCTGGGGGATTTAAAGTCCTGAGGGCAAATCACTGGGAAGCTTCCCTGAATGAGAACTCTGGAGTCTTCTGGCTACTACCATTGAAGTCTAATCCCTGTAGCCCTGAGGATGTCAGAGCAGAGGAGGGCATACACACCCCTCAGACTGACTCCCTGGTGCCAGCAGATATATTTGCCCTCTGGCCCTCCTTTCCTTTAGCTACTAGGTGGCCTGGGAGAGCCAGGTAAGAAAAGCTGACTCCTCTGGGTCTACTGCTCCAGCCGATACCTGTGACTGTTGAAGGCTCACGCCGACTGTATTATCACCTTGACTAGCTTCATTTCAGAGACTGTCTCCCATGCCTTTGAGCTCATACCTAGTCATGGGTTTTAAGGCCTCCGTTGTTGCCTGCATATGTGGCTCTGTGGCCCACATCTTCCGCCACAATGGCACTGGAGCTTTCTGTCCATTTCTGCTCCTGGCGTTGCCTGGATGGGAATCCCCTTCGCCAGTCCGTAAGTATCTGAGACTTGGGCATTTCATTCTTTTGGTTCCTTCAGACTCTTCTGAGGTTTAGTTCCTCCTTGAAGCAGCCAGTGGTTACCCTCGCCCTTCAGGGTTCTTGCTGCCTGCATCACCTCAACAGCGCCTGGATCCCCCCATCCCTGCCCTTTGCAGCACCAGCTGGTTCAGTGACTTTTCCCAGGTTAGAGTTCCTTTGTTCCTACATTTGAAGCTCCTTTTCTTTTGAGGCATTTAACACCTGAGCATCTCCACCAGAAGTGTAGGTGGGAAAAAGAAGAGAGGAGGCTTTGACCTGCATATCTTGCTTCATTTCCTTCCCTGTTGAAAATAATGTGGTGGGAAGAAGGTTCAAATAAGTGTGGGTATGAATTCTCTCTGATTTGTCACACTTGACATATGTCACGTCTGCTGCCCACTTCTGATCCTGTGAGGGTGTGGAAATTAGGGAATGACAGGGTAGAGTAATAACATTTGACCAACTTGTAGGACACCTCTGTGCCATCCCACACCTCCCAGCTCCAGAGCCTTATCATCTTTCCCAATCACATTCCAAACCATTTCAAAATCATTTTTCACAATCACTCCTTCTTTTATTCTACAAATTCTCAGTGTGCTAAGAGGTATTAGACACGTGTAAACCAAGGCACAGACCCTGCCCACAAGCAATCTGCCATTGGTCACGGGAGACATCAGTGGCAGCTGGGAATTCAATGGGGTGACAAAAAGGAGCCGAAGGAAAGGGCCAGCAGTGGGGTGGGGGGATGGGACTTGCACTGTTGCTAGGTTTCCAGGCTCCCAGAGGGAAGATGAGGTTAAAACTCATGTGTTCTGAGACTTATGTGGAATTAGCTGCTTGCAAGCAATTGTTTTGTCTGGTTTCGAAAACTTAAGATGTAGCACTAAGAAATTCCTGTAATTTACTGGCAAATCTTAATACTTTCTGCGATTTCCGTTTGTTATAAGACCAATCCAAGAATTCCTCTTTTAAAGGAATTTTTCAGATTTAACAAATGATTGCTTCTCCAGAAATACTCCTTAAACGAATCCTCGCTTCATTTGTCTTTCACACTCAAAAGGAACAAAGTTCAAAAACATAAATCAAGGGACTTCCCTGGTGGCACAGTGGTTAAGAATCCGCCTGCCAATGCAGGGGACACGGGTTCGAGCCCTGGTCCGGGAAGATCCCATATGCCGCGGAGCAACGAAGCCCACGTGCCACAACTAATGAGCCCGCGCGCCTAGAGCCTGCGCTCCACAGCAGGAGAAGCCACCGCAGTGAGAAGCCTGCAGGCACCGCAATGAAGAGTAGCCCCCGCTCGCCACAACTAGAGAAAGCCTGCGCGCAGCAACGAAGACACAACGCAGCCAAAAATAAATAAAATTAATTAATTAAAAAAACCCCAAACAAACATAAATCAATATTGTGTTCTCTCTGCCTGGGTGATGGACTCTGTGGCCACTCCACCCCCGACTTCCAACACTCCCAGGCTTGCCCTCCCTGAAATATAGGACTTAATCTGCTGGGGGCTCTGCCCTGGACCCCGCTTCCTGCCTCCCAGCTGTTGTCGGATCAGAGAGGGAGGAAACAGAGGAGGAACAAGACAAGATGTGGCATCAAAGGGACCATGATCAAGTTTACTCCGTGTTATCTGTGAAGGTGTCACACTCTCCAGAGATTTCCTCGAATGGCTTACGAGATGTGCAGATAAGCCTGTGGTTCCCTTCACTATTTAATACATAGATCAAAGCCTCAGAATTCTCAGAAATCATTTTTTCCCCCAACACAACCCCTTTTCTCTTTCATATCTCCCTTTAAATATGATTTGAAAAAATTGTTTAAACCAACCCATGATGTTACAGTGCAGCAAAATCGAGTGAAAGGCCATTAATAGAATGAATTATAAAATTGTTTAAAGCAACATATTTTAATTTTTTTTATTTTTTAAGGTTTGGGTTTTTTTTTTTTTTGGTGGCGGCAGGGGCTGGGATGGGCGGTAAGCCGTTCTCTCACTGTTGTGGCCTCTCCCGTTGCGGAGCACAGGCTCCGGACGCGCAGGCTCAGCAGCCATGGCTCACGGGCCTAGCCGCTCCGCAGCATGTGGGATCTTCGCGGACCAGGGCATGAACCTGTGTCCCCAGCATCGGCAGGCGGACTCTCAACCACGGCGCCACCAGGGAAGCCCAGAGTCTTTTTATTCTATATGCTTTCCAATTGATTCTAGATTTTACTATCATGTATGACCAGAAAAAAATATATATATTAAAGGTTATAAAGTTAGCTGGCTGACTATTAGGTGCCAACTACCTGCCTACCTCTTCCACAGTGTTGACGAGCAAGGTTGTAATTAGGAAAGTAATTCTCTTATTCTGAAAAACAAAACAAAACAAACAAACAAAAAACCTACAACAAATTACAAATGTAAAAAACTGACAAATACCAAAAATATCAGAAAAATTAAGAAAAATACCATATTTTTATTAATTACCTTCCTGACATACCTTTATAATACTTTTTTCTCACCTTTTAAGTGCACATTTTTTGTTCTTTTCATAAGACAATGCTCCTGTAATATCATTTTCTATAGACCAGAAAGATAATTCAGTCCTTCCATGTGATGGATAAAAATTTGATTTAAAAATATTCAGATAATTTCTTTCAGCCTCACAGCAAGTTACTGGTAATTGTCATATAATTTTTTAGAATTTTTGTCAGATTTGGAAAAACCTCTAAATTTGTCAATGTGTGAGTTGTAATATTTCAGGACATTTCATGTTTCTTTTCCATTGATTCATCTTAAATATTCTTAGAACTGATGACATTCATTAACCAGTTTGTTACCGATGTCCTCATTGTACTGGCATATTTTCCTTATCAATGTCAATATTTCACATGAGAGCAGCAAGAATTGTAAATGTTTCTCCTTTGTGATTGTATACTGTACTCTACCTCATTATTGGATCATCAGACAATCCAAGGGCCTGTTCATTGATTCCATTTGACATTATCTTTTCCTCTGAATGAACTACTGCTTGCAGTATAATCTGAAATGTGTTGTTATTATTTGCGTATTGATGTCAGAAAAATTTCTATTGATTTTAATTACTTATCTTTAACTCTTTTTTACATTTCACTAATTTTATGTATCTTTTTCTCTCAATTCTTTAATACATAAATGAATTGACTTTTAAAATTATTTATTTTGATTGAAATATAGTTGATATACAATATTATGTGAGTTTTGGTGTACAACATAGTGATTTGCCGTTTAAATACATTACAAAATGATCATGATAAGTCTAGTAACCATCTGACACCATACAAAGTTATTACAGTATCGTTGTATATATTCCTTATGCTATAAGTTACCTCCCCGTGACTTGTTTACTTTATAATTGGAAGTTTGTACCTCTTATTCCCCTCACCTCTTTCATCTAACTCCCCACCCTATACATAAATGAATTTAGAGATGAGAAAGAATAGTGTCCTCCCTATAAGGAAAAAATCAGAAGTCTGTACTCTTTTTTTTTTTAAGATTTTTTTTTTTTGATGTGGACCATTTTTAAAGTCTTTATTGAATTTGTTACAACACTGATTCTGTTTTACGTTTTGGTTTTTTGGCAGTGACACATGTGGTGTCTTAGCTCCCTGACCAGGGATTAAACCTGCACCTCCTGCATTGGAAGGCCAGGTCTTAACCGCTGGACCACCAGGGAAGTCCCTGTACTCTCTTGTATTGAAAATGTTCCAGAAGATATTTCCAAATAGCAGTTAAAATGTCATATTCAAGCTTTATCAAATATATCACTCCCATTAACAAAGAAAAAAATCCCTTATGGTACATTTATTATTGTATAAGCTGTATGGTTGATTTCACTCCTGGCAGGAGAGAATGCTATTTTGACTAGACATAAACAAAAGCTGAATCTTCTGCTTACCATTCTACACGTGTGATGATCTGAAGAATTTTCAGAGATTAGCTTCTGGGGCTGTACATTTCAAACCTTGTTTCTCTTCCACCACTGACATAAGTTTGGTGCCTGGCAGTGTAGGAATGTTCCTGTCTCAGTACAACATACCTTGTCAGGTAAGTTAGCATGGAGCGCAGTAGGAATATTCCTGGAAGCCATACAGTAAGCAATAATAGGACTTGACAGAAGTGACTGCAAACCACATCCCTGTATCCCAATATAAAAATATGTCTCTGATTAAACCTTCCCCCAAATGCCCACAGCCACTTCAATACCACCAGACTTGAGGGGACTGAGGGGAAGTTGGGGTGGAAAAGAGACAGTGGTCTTAACCATTTGTGGTTGAAATACCCCAGTTTTGCAAATTTTATTGCAACCTATCACCATGTGAACACATTACCAGGGCCCCTTCTGGGCCTTGAAAGGAACCTGTCCAAGTGAGGAGCCTTGAAGCTTATGCTCACTGACTTCCTGGCAAATTGGGCTCAGCCTCCCCCACTCTCAACATCTTCCAAGCCCTCATCCACGCTCTCCTGGATTGTTGCCATCACTTCCTCTTTCTTCCCTGCTCCTTTCAGTCTGTTCTTAACACAGTGCCCAAAGAGATCCTGTAAAAACTTAAGTCAGATCGTGTCATACCCCTGTTCAAAAGCCTCCAACGTTTTCCGATCTCAATTCCAGTAAAAGCTAATAGTCCAGGTGGCACTGAGTGACCTGGCCTTTTGCCTTTCTGACCTCACCTCATGGTATCCAGCCCTTCCTCACTCCACTTCAGTCTCCTACAGTTTCTGGAGTGGCCAAACACAGTCCCATGGGGCTCTTGAATTTGCTGTTCATGGAGCCTGGACAGCTCTTCCATCTCCTTCAGTGAAACCTTGCTTGACCTCCCCTCACAAGTCCATTTCTTGTCCCTGCTTTATATTTCTCCATAGACTGAATCACCATCTAAATACTATGTTTTCCTTTTTTTTTTTTTTCGGTACGCGGGCCTCTCACTGTTGTGGTCTCTCCAGTTGCGGAGCACAGGCTCCGGACACTCAGGCTCAGCGGCCATGGCTCACGGGCCCAGCCCCGCTCCGCGGCATGTGGGATCTTCCCGGACCGGGGCACGAACCCGCGTCCCCTGCATCGGCAGGCGGACTCCCAACCACTGCGCCACCAGGGAAGGCCTGCTTATTATTATGTTTTTTAGTTATTTTATTTTTTTAACATCTTTATTGGAGTATAATTGCTTTACAATGGTGTTTTAGTTTCTGCTGTATAACAAAGTGAATCAGCTATACATATACATATATCCCCATATCTCCTCCCTCTTGCATCTCCCTCCCTCCCACCCTCCCTATCCCACCCCTCTAGGTGGTCACAAAGCACCGAGCTGATTTCCCTGTGCTATGTGGCTGCTTCCCACTAGCTATCTACCTTACGTTTGGTAATGTATATGTATACATGCCACTCTCTCACTTTGTCCCAGCTTACCCTTCCCCCTCCCCGTGCCCTCAAGACCGTTCTCTACGTCTGCGTCTTTATTCCTGTCCTGGCCCTAGGTTCTTCAGAATCTTTTTTTTTTAGATTCCATATATATGTGTTAGCATACGGTATTTTGTTTTTCTCTTTCTGACTTACTTCACTTTGTATGACAGACTCTAGGTCCATCCACCTCACTACAAATAACTCAATTTCATTTATTTTTATGGCTGAGTAATATTCCATTATATATATGTGCCACATCTTCTTTATCCATTCATCTATCAATGGACACTTAGGTTGCTTCTGTTTCCTGACTGTTGTAAATAGAGCTGCAATGAACATTGCAGTACATGACTCTTTTTGAATTATGGTTTCCTCAGGGTATATGCCCAGTATTGGGATTGCTGGGTCGTATGGTGGTTCTATTTTTAGTTTTTAAGGAACCTCCATACTGTTCTCCATAGTGGCTGTATCAATTTACATTCCCACCAATAGTGTAAGTGGGTTCCCTTTTCTCCACACCCTTTCCAGTTTTTATTGTTTGTACATTTATTGGTGATGGCCTTTCTGACTGGTGTGAGGTGACACCTCATTGTAGTTTTGATTTACATTTCTCTAATGATTAGTGACGTTGAGCATCCTTTCTTGTGTCTGTTGACAATCTGTATATCTTCTTTGGAGAAATGTCTATTTAGGACTTCTGCTCATTTTTGGATTGGGTTGTTTGTTTTTTGATACTGAACTTCATGAGCTGCTTGTAAATTTTGAAGATTAATTCTTTGTCAGTTGCTTCATTTGCAACTATTTTCTCCCATTCTGAGGGTTGTCTTTTCGTCTTGTTTATGGTTTCCTTTGCTGTGCAAAAGCTTTTAAGTTCCATTAGGTCCCATTTGTTTATTTTTGTTTTTATTTCCATTCCTCTAGGAGGTGGGTCAAAAAGGATCTTGCTGTAATTTATGTCATAGAGTGTTCTGCCTATGTTTTCCTCTAAGAGTTTGATAGTGTCTGGCCTTACATTTAGGTCTTTAATCCATTTTGAGTTTCTTTTTGTGTATGGTGTTAGGGAGTGTTCTAATTTCATTCTTTTACATGTAGCTGTCCAGTTTTCCCACCACTACTTATTGAAGAGGCTGTCTTATCTCCGTTGTATATTCTTGTCTCCTTTATCACAAATAAGGTGACCATAGGTGTGTGGGTTTATCTCTGGGCTTTCTATCCTGTTCCATTGATCTATATTTCTGTTTTTGTGCCAGTACCATACTGTCTTGATTACTGTAGCTTTGTAGTATAGTCTGAAGTCTGAGAGCCTGATTCCTCCAGCTCTGTTTTTCTTTCTCAAGGTTGCTTTATTCGGGGTCTTTTGTGTTTCCATACAAATTCTGAAATTTTTTGTTCTAGTTCTGTGAAAAATGCCAGTGGTAGTATGATATGGATTGCATTGAATCTGTAGATTGCTTTGGGTAGTATAGTCATTTTCACAATGTTGATTCTTCCAATTCAAGAACATGGTATATCTCTCCATCTGTCTGTATCATCTTTAATTTCTTTCATCAGTGTCTTATAGCTTTCTGCATACAGGTCTTTTGTCTCATTAGGTAGGTTTATTCCTAGGTATTTTATTCTTTTTGTTGCAATGGTAAATGGGAGTGTTTCCTGACAGCTTTACTTCTTCTTTTCTGATTTGGATTCCTTTTATTTCTTTTTCTTCTCTGATTGCTGTGGCTAAAACTTCCAAAACTACGTTGAGTAATAGTGGTGAGAGTGGACAGCCTTGTCTTGTTCCTGATCTTAGAGGAAATGGTTTCAGTTTTTCACCATTGAGAATGATGTTGGCTGTGGGTTTGTCATATATGGCCTTTAATATGTTGAGGAAAGTTCCCTCTATGCCTACTTTCTGGAGGGTTTTTATCATAAATGGGTGTTGAATTATGTCAAAAGCTTCTGCATCTATTGAGATGATCATATGGTTTTTCTCCTTCAATTTGTTAATATGGTTTATAACATTGATTGATTTGCGTATATTGAAAAATCCTTGCATTCCTAGGTTAAACCCCACTTGATCATGGTGTATGATCCTTTTAATGTGCTGTTGGATTCTGTTTGCTGGTATTTTGTTGAGGATTTTTGCTTCTATGTTCATCAGTGATATTGGCTTGTAGTTTTCTTTCTTTGTGACATCTTTGTCTGGTTTTGGTATCGGGCTGATGGTGGCCTCATAGAATGAGTTTGGGAGTGTTCCTCCTTCTGCTATATTTTGGAAGAGTTTGAGGACAGGTGTTAGCTCTTCTCTAAATGTTTGATAGAATTCACCTGTGAAGCCATCTGGTCCTGGGCTTTTGTTTGTTGGAAGATTTTTAATCACAGTTTCAATTTCAGTGCTTGTGATTGGTCTGTTCATATTTTCTATTTATTCCTGGTTCAGTCTTGGAAGGTTGTGCATTTCTAAGAATTTGTCCATTTCTTCCAGGTTCTCCATTTTATTGGCATATAGTTGCTTGTAGTAATCTCTCATGATCCTTTGTATTTCTGCAGTGTCAGTTGTTACTTCTCCTTTTTCATTTCTAATTCTATTGATTTAAGTCTTCTCCCTTTTTTTCTTGATGAGTCTGGCTAATGGGCTATCAATTTTGTTTATCTTCTCAAAAACCAGCTTTTAGTTTTACTGATCTTTGCTATCGTTTCCTTAATTTCTTTTCATTTATTTCTGATCTGATCTTTATGATTTCTTTCCTTCTGCTAATGTTGGGTTTTTTTTGTTCTTCTTTCTCTAATTGCTTTAGGTGTAAGGTTAGGTTGTTTATTTGAGATGTTTCTTGTTTCTTAAGGTAGGATTGTATTGCTATAAACTTTCCTCTTAGAACTGCTTTTGCTGCATCCCATAGGTTTTTGGTCATCGTGTTTTCATTGTCATTTGTTTCTAGGTTTTTTTTAATTTCCTCTTTGATTTCTTCAGTGATCTCTTCGTTATTAAGTAGTTTATTGTATAGCCTCCATGTGTTTGTATTTTTTACAGATATTTTCCTGTAATTGATATCTAGTCTCATAGCGTTGTGGTCAGAAAAGATACTTGATATGATTTCAATTTTCTTAAATCTACCAAGGCTTGATTTGTGATCCAAGGTATGATCTATCCTGGAGAATGTTCCATAAGCACTTGAGAAGAAAGTATATTCTGTTGTTTTTGGTTGGAATATCCTATAAATAACAAGACCATCTTATTTAATGTCTCATTTAAAGCTTGTGTTTCCTTATTTATTTTCATTTTGGATGATCTGTCCATTGGTGAAAATGGGGTGTTAATGTTCCCTACTATGACTGTGTTAATGTCGATTTCCCCTTTTAAGGCTGTTAGCATTTGTCTTATGTATTGAGGTGCTCCTATGTTGGGTGCATAAATATTTACAATTGTTATAACTTCTTCTTGGATTGATCCCTTGATCATGATGTAGTGTCCTTCTTTGTCTCTTGTAATAGTCTTTATTTTAAAGTTATTTTGTCTGATATGAGAATTGCTACTCCAGCTTTCTTTTGATTTCCATTTGTGTGGAATATCTTTTTCCATCCCCTCACTTTTGGTCTGTATGTGTAGGTCTGAAGTGGGTCTCTTGTAGACAGCATATATACGGATCTTGTTTTTGTGTCCATTCAGCCAGTCTATGTCTTTTGGTGGGAGCATTTAATCCATTTACATTTAAGGTAGTTATCGACATGTGTGTTCCTATTACCGTTTTCTTAGTTGTTTTGGGTTTGTTATTGTAGGTCTTTTCCTTCTCCTGTGTTTCTTGCCTAGAGAAGTTCCTTTAGCATTTGTTGTAAAGCTGGTTTGGTGGTGCTGAATTCTCTTAGCTTTTCCTTGTCTGTAAAGGTTTTACTTTCTCTGTTGAATCTGAATGAGATCCTTGCTGGGTAGAGTAATCTTGGTTGTAGGTTTTTCCCTTTCATCACTTTAAATATGTCCTGCCACTCCCTACTGGCTTGCAGAGTTTCTGCTGAAAGAACAGCTGTTAACCTTATGGGGATTCCCTTGTATGTTTTTTTGCTCTTCCCTTGCTGCTTTTAATATTTTTTCTTTTTATTTAATTTTTTATAGTTTAATTATTATGTGTCTTGGCATGTTTCTCCTTGGATCTATCCTGTATGGGACTCTCTGCACTTCCTGGACTTGATTGACTGTTTCCTTTCCCATATTAGGGAAGTTTTCAACTGTAATCTCTTCAAATATTTCCTCAGCCCCTTTTTTTTTCTCTTCCTCTTCTGGGACCCCTATAATTCGAATGTTGGTGCATTTAATGTTGTCCCAGAGGTCTCTGAGACTGTCCTCAATTCTCTTCATTCTTTTTTCTTTATCCTGCTCTGCGGTAATTATTTCCACTATTTTATCTCCCAGGTCACTTCTCTGTTCTTCTGCCTCAGTTATTCTGCTATTGATTCCTTCTTGAGAATTTTTAATTTCATTTATGGTGCTGTTCATCATTTTTTGTTTGCTCTTTAGTTCTTCTAGATCCTTGTTAAATGTTTCTTTTATTTTCTCCATTCTATTTCCAAGATTTTGGATCATCTTTACTGTCATTTCTCTGAATCCTTTTTTAGGTAGACTGCCTATTTTCTCTTCATTTGTTTGGTCTGGTGGGTTTTTACCTTGCTCCTTCATCTGCTTTGTGTTTCTCTGTCTTCTCATTTTGCTTAACTTACTGTGTTTGGGGTCTCCATTTCACAGGCTGCAGGTTTGTAGTTACCGTTGTTTTTGGTGCCTGCCCCCAGTGGGTGAGGTTGTTTCAGTGGCTTGTGTAGGCTTCCTGGTGGAGGGGACTGGTGCCTGTGTTCTGGTGGATAAAGCTGGATCTTGTCTTTCTGGTGGGCAGGACTGCATCCGGTGGTGTCTTTGGGGGTGTCTGTGACCTTATTATGATTTTAGACAGCATCTCTGCTAATGGGTGGTGTTGTATTTCTGTCTTGCTAGTTGTTTGGCATAGGGTATCCAGCACTGTAGCTTACTGGTCGTTGAGTGGAGCTGGGTCTTAGCGTTGAGATGGAGATCTCTGGGAGAGAGACCTTTTGCTGTTTGATATTACATGGGGCTGTGAGGTCTCTGGTGGACCAATATCCTGAACTCGGCTCTCCCACCTCAGAGGCACAGGCCTGACACCCGGCCGGAGCACCAAGACCCTGTCAGCCACACAGCTGGCCTGGAGCCTTCTCCCACAAGGAATGGGAGCTGTTTCACTTTCTCTTGAGCTTCTCTTTAACCAGATTAAAAGGGCCTCTGAGTTTCTGTTGGTGCAGTCAGAGTTTGCAGTATCTGTGTTTTGCTTATTATCTGTCTCCCTCCTCTAGCATGTGAGCTCCTTATGGTGTGGATCTTTGTTTTGTCCACTGCTGTACCCAGTGCCTGACATAATGACTGTTTTCTGGTAAAGACAGGGGTTTCTGCCTTAAATGTTCCTTTCTCTAGCCCCACCAGCAGCCTGCAGGACCACCTTCTGAGAAAGATCAGTGAAAATATAGTTACTGGAAGTCCAGTTTCCCTAAAAGAGAAGAGCAAAGGTGACATAGTGGCAGGGTTTTCTAGCATTTGAGCAGCTTGTTTCTATATAGAACTGTTTTCTTGTGAAGTGACTCACCGGAGGATTTGATCACTGAATTATAAATCTCGTGCACCTCCTCCCCTTGTTCCCCAAAATGTAATCCAGAGTCACTGCGGTAGTAATAGGAAATTGCCAAATCATATAACTTTTCTTACCATTTCAAAGGAAAAAATACAAATAAAAAGAAAAGAAGAAAAGGAGTCACTTGAAATGTTTGTTCTTATCTTTTCTTCCTTTTCATTTTTCTTTCTCCTCCTGACTTCGAATAAAATGAACCAGAAAATATCACAGAAAAGCAAGAAAACAGGCTGTTATTAGAGCCTCCCACTTATTCAGAGGGTTTTGGCATTCTGCTGTGACAAATGAGCTTAGGGCCAGGGGAGATAATATCACTTGTAAATATAAAATATTTTAAGTTGTTAACATAATAAAACATTTTCCAAAAAGTTTTAAAAAGACAAGTAAAAGGGGGCTTCCCTGGTGGCGCAGTGGTTGGGAGTCCGCCTGCCAATGCGAGGGACGCGGGTTCTTGCCCCGCTCCAGGAGGGTCCCACGTGCCGTGGAGCGGCTGGGCCCATGGGCCATGGCCGCTGAGCCTCCGTGTCTGGAGCCTGTGCTCCGCAACGGGAGTGGCCACAGCAGTGAGAGGCCCGCATACGGCAAAAAAAAAAAAAGACAAGTAAAAGTATTCATAATCCCACCACCACAAAAGAAAAGCTAGAACTTTGGTATATTCCCTTCCAATTTTTTCTCTCATGCATACACTTTTTCATCATGGTAAAAAACATACAACATAAAATGTACCATCTTAGCCATTTTAAGTGTACAGTACAGGAGTGTTATGCACATATTTTTTAAAAATAAATTTATTTATTTATTTTTGGCTGTGTTGGGTCTTTGTTGCTGCTCGCGGGCTTTCTCTAGTTGTGGTGAGCGTGGGCTACTTTTCATTGCAGTCCGCAGCCTTCTCATTGTGGTGGCTTCTCTTGTTGTGAAGCATGGTATCTAGGCGTGCAGTCTTCAGTAGTTGTGGCTCACGGGCTTTGTTGCTCCGCGGCACATGGGATCTTCCCGGAGCAGGGCTCGAACCTGTGTCCCCTGCGTTGGCAGGTGGACTCTTAACCACTGCGCCACCAGGGAAGTCCCCATATATTTTTACATATGTGTCATACTTGTACCTTTTGTACCCTGATTTTTTTCCCTCACTTTACCTCATATCAAATAAATCTTCCATGTAGCCAATTTGTCTACATGCTTGTAATTTTAAAGATGCATAATATTCTATCCCATGGTTATAACATACTTTATTTAACTGTTCACCTATAATTGGACATATATGTTGCTTACAGTTTTTCACTCAAAATATTATTATGAACTTTTAGTTCATACAGTATTTTTCTCTTTAATACTTTCAATGAACTTGACTTTCTAGAAGTTTTCTGGGGAAAACTAAGTCAAAAGTGATGTCTTGTATGGTTCTTAAAAATTACAATAAAATGGCTTCCCGGTGGTTTGTACCAGTTTACAATGATCCCAGTGAAGTATGAGAGTACGAATTTCACCACACTCTCACTTTTTCTGTTGCTAATTTAATAGTATAAAACGTTTCTTATTTTAATATGTATTTTTCCTATATCTATTTTCCTTGATTGTTTTCTCTGTTGGGAAATGCCAGTTCCTGTCACTTGCTCGGTTTACCTTTGGGAGGTTGTCTCAATATTTTTCTTATTCCTTTTCATGGGCTGTATATATAATAGAGATTTTAACCCTTTTTCATATTTATTGTGAATATTTTCCCCCAGCTATTGGTTTAAATTTACTTGTTATACTGTCATCTGAAGAAATTTAACATTGTTATACAGTTCAGATCTTTATCAATGTGGTTTTTCCCATCATCTGTCATCTTAGAATATTCTCTCCGCTTTGTCTTATCCCCAGGGCTTTGATAAAGGATTTAATTCTGCTTTATCTTCCTGATTTTATTTTCTATATCTAATTATTTCATTCATCCATTTTGATGTAAATGATATGCAGGTTAAATTAATCTGTTCCTTAAATGCTCACTAGTTAACCAACACTCTTCCTTTAAATACACTTGAAAAAACCCTTGAATAACTGAGATAGTACGTCTATGCCTGTATGAAGAGTTCTTGTGTGCTGGGGTAGGATTCCAGGCTCCCTGGGGAAAGTATAGTCCCAAAGGACTTAGGATGTGGTGTGGTTCAGTGAGAACACAAAAGGAGCAATAACCAGAGTGAAGTGTGGGAGTGCCCCTAAATGTCCTTGCGTTTTCACCTTGCTCGTCCCTTCCCCATTTTGGGGAATGACTGCATTTCTAAAAATTAAAGACCACTTGACCCAGAGGTTTTCCTATCTTGTTAGAGTCCTGCTGAGTTTCCAGGAATGAGGGCTCTCAGTTGACCTACAGCAGTACATTTACTAATCACTCGTGCATGGAGTCTGTGCTAGGCACATTGTGTGTGCCTGTGTACGAGGCAGAATAATAGCCCCAGGACAACCATGAGTTATTGCTGTGAGAAGAAAACGATAAAAGGGAGATGAGAAGAGAAATCTAGGTAGATGTAGAGATGGTTCCGCTGTGCAGCCTTAATGGTGTGGGGTGCGGCACTGTCCCTGTGAAGGGCTGTGCCCGCCCTCCATCCTCCTGCCGCCGCTGTGCACCTCTACCCTCCTCTCAGTTGGTCGAAGCCCCTGCACACACAGACAAGACTCTCCACTTGCTTCCCTGCCCTCGGCCAGGCTGCATCTCAAAGCTTTTGCAAGGGTCTTAATCCTGGCGGAGAGCCACGTGCACTAGACGGGGAGTCAGAAGTGCCCGCCCCCACTCCCCTCCCCCCCCCCATCCCCACTGCTGTCCAAGAGCCTGGAGCCTGAAAGCTTAAGCGGCTACACTCGGAAGGAAGGCACGTCTGACCTCCTGGTTCTGGTTCCCACCCGCCCACCCAGGTTCGCGGTTATGTTTCCTTCCCGGTGCTCACAGTAAGGCAGACCGCAAACCCATAACCACTTGTTTTTTCTCTGCTGGGACCATGTACAACGATGGTCTTGACTTTGCATCTTTTAACTGGCAGGCAGGTGGAGGGAACGCGCCTCAGGACCTCTGTTTCATCCTGTTTGGCATGAAGAAGTCATGCATCTTAACCTGTTGACAGAGCATCTGCCACTTTAATCTTGAGAAAGAAAAAGGATCTGGTCCATTTAACGTTAGCACGGAGAGTCCAGATCCCCGAACCTGTTAAACAGAGACGTCCACCGCGCCAGCTTGGCTCTCGGGGAAGCCCAGCCACTGTTAAATTCCAGGACAATCTCTTCCTTGCCACCCTCCACTGAGGGAATTCACCCTCGGGGCCGCCCCGCCTGGCTCCCTCCCACAGCCCTGCGAAGACTGGAGTAGGTGCTCCCCTCAGAAAGGCCCTGGAGTGCCCCGTGGCTCTCAGGGTGCGCAGTGGGACTCGGTAAAGCCGCTGTCCCCTCCCGGGGACAGCGCCTCCTGGGCAGGGCAGCCGGGGCCCGCGGAAGGAGCGAGAGTGGTGCCCGCGTGACTGATCGCGGCGAAGAAAGTCCCCCGAGACTGTGACCCCTGCGCTGGGGGAAGGCGGGGCCGATGCGCAGGAAGATGCCGTGATGGGACCGGGAAAAAAAAACACCAACCCCAAACCACCCACTCGTGTTTCTCAACCCGAGTTCACCGAGAGCGGCCGAAAGACCCCAGAAGCTGCGCCGCACCTCCTCGACCCCCACCTGCCCAGCCTCGCTTCTTGTGGGTGGGCTTCGCGCTCCCTCCCGGGTTTCGGAGTCACCACGTGACTTCCACGAAGAGTGAGGCCCCAGCGGAAAGCTGCCACAGGGGTGGTATTTGGGACCCCGAGGTGCGGCGAGAGGGCGGGGAGAGGAGGAAACGAGGCGGGGGTGGGAGGAGGGGGCGGGGCGGACTTGAGGACGGGAAGGACGGCGGGCTTGGACTGGGGGGTGGGGAAACCCGGGCGTTGCGCAGAGGGCGCTGGAGCCGGGAAAGCGGGAAGCCCGAGGGGGCGCGGCAGAGGCGGCGGCCGGCAGGTGCTGGGGCGCGGGGATGCCGGTGGCTGGAGAGAGCCGGTAGGCAGCTCCCCGCGTGCAGGGCGCGCCGGGCCGGGCGGCCGCTCCTCTGCTAGGCTGCGCGGCGGGGCGGGCCGGGCCGGAGAAGCGCGCGGCATGTCGCAAGGGCTCCCGGCCGCCGGCAGCGTCCTGCAGAGGAGCTTCGCGGCTCCGGGGAACCAGGCGCAGCCGCAGGTAGTGAACTAGAGGCTCGGGGAGGACCGCGGGCGATGCGGGGGTGGGCGTGCCTGGGGGCGCGAGGAGGTGGGTGCCGGGGCTCCAGTGTGGCGACCACTGAGTGCAAGGGTGGAGGGCCCTGCGGGAGCTAGACGCGAGCGGTGTGGGGGCCGCGGGGGCGGGCCAGGGACCCTGGCGTGCGCCTCTGCCCTGCCGCCCCCGCGCACGCACGGTGCCCGGGGCGTCCGGGATGGTGACTGGGCTCCTGAGCCTGGGAGGGGGAGAGGCCAGAGGGCGCCGTCGCCTGGTAGGGCTGGGCACTGTCCACGCTCCCCCGCACGTGGGGTCCCCGCTGCCTTGGGCGTCGCCATCCATGCGCCGCCGCCGGCTGCCACCCCACCGCTGGAGCGCGTGGTCCTTCCCCGCCGCTCCGAGCGGGGGCCAAGGTGTGGAGAGGGGAAATTCCGCTACAAGGGGAAACTCGTGCCCAGGCACTCCCAACATCTACCGGCTGCCTCCCGAATGGCCTAGCGGTGCGAGGTAGGGGCCAGAAGTAGGCGGACTCCACCCTCAGAACTGGTGGAAAGCTCTTGGCTGGCGCTCGGTCCTGTGCGCTGTCCACCACCACGTTTACAACCGCGTACTGGGGAAACTGACACAAAGTTGCCCGCAGGGACTGCAGTATGAGAACTTCCCGCTCTGCTGCTTTAGGACTGAGTCTTTTCATGGTTATGCCCTTCTCACTTCGGTGCCTGGCACAGGATGTCATCGGGTGACGCTAGAGAGCCACACATCTGAGTTTAGGCCTGGACTTTGCCACACACAGGCTGAGTAGCCTTGGGCAATTTGCTCAACCTCTCTGAACCTCAATTTCCCCACGTGTAAAATCAATATGACAATAAAAACTTCTCATGATATTTATGAGAACTAATTGAGATGTGGTTAATAATACATGAATATCTCAACAGTTTGCTCCCCTCTTTCCATCTTTTTTTTTTTTTTTTTTTTTTGCGGTACGCGGGCTTCCCACTGTTGTGGCCTCTCCTGTTGCGGAGCACAGGCTCCAGACACGCAGGCTCAGCGGCCATGGCTCACGGGCCCAGCCGCTCCGCGGCATGTGGGATCTTCCCGGACCGGGGCACGAACCCGTGTCCCCTGCATCGGCAGGCGGACCCCCAACCACTGCGCCACCAGGGAAGACCCCCTCTTTCCATCTTGATTAAATGTTTCTGCTGGTTGTCAGGTATGACAATATGATAGGTGATAAATCCAGTTGGAGTGTCTGCTCCTATAGGGCGGAATGCAGACTGCTTCATGTGCCCTATGAATTTCTGATGATGAACAGAGAGGCATGATTTGGTGACAGGCACTATGGGGGACTCAATAAAAACTAGCAGCAGCCTTAACAGAGATTATTGAGGGCATACCATGCGCTGGTAGCTTTGGGATAAAATCTCATTTTATCCTATGCAGCCCCAAGCATTGGGCTGTTAGGATGATCATTGCAGAGATTACTGACCACTTGTTCAGGGCATGTGTCTCTAGTGCCCAGGACAGTGCCTGGCACATGGCAGGTACTCAGTTAATACTTGCTGAAGGAATGAATGAATCACACAACAAATGAGAAAATGGAAAAATCAGAGAGTTTAAATCATTTGCCCGACACCATATTGATAGTAAGAGACAAAACCAGGAACTGTGTATTTCTAAAGCTAAAAGTTCTGTCTGCTGCACTCGCTGTTGTGTTCCGGTTATATCTACCAAGACTTCTTTGCTTCTAAGGGACTACATTTTAACGTTCTATGCCTGTTCCCTTAAGCACTGCCTCCAGTCCACTTCTATTTGTTATGTTCTTTCTTCTTGTCCTTTCATAGCTTTATATTCTTGCATATGCTGAAAATTCTTTACCTGCTGTAACTTGGGGAGGTGATATGGGTCTTTTCTTATTTGGAATATTAGACCAGATAAAATGATAACTGAAAACATCCATTATTTTATGTTATCAATATTTACTTTCCATTAATAGTAATAATTGAGTAGCTTTCCTGTGTTTGTATCCCACTAATCTCTTGGCCTTTAAACTCTTTAAAGGTAGTATTTCCCGGGTGTCTCCTCATAGGGTTCTGGAAAGCAAATACTGCCCCACCTCTCCATGTTTTCTATAACTGGATAAAGTGTTTTTACCATGGTAGGTGGATTTTTCTGCCTGCCTGTTTCAGGATAACTCTTTTTTTTTTTTGCTGTATGCGGGCCTCTCACTGTTGTGGCCTCTCCCGTTGCGGAGCACAGGCTCCGGACGCTCAGGCTTAGCGGCCATGGCTCACGGGCCCAGCCGCTCCGTGGCATGTGGGCTCTTCCGGGACCGGGGCACGAACCCGTGTCCCCTGCATCGGCAGGCGGACTCTCAACCACTGCGCCACCAGGGAAGCCCTCAGGATAACTCTTGAAGGATTTGACCAAGTTTGGTTAAACCTCATATACAGCCAAGAGCTTTCAAGACACATCATAAATTTGCTTTCTCATTCGCCCTGACCTGTGTGTGAAACAAAACGTCAGTCAGACATTGTTCAAAGGAACCTCTTGTTGTGGCGTTCAGGATCACGTGGTATGTTGGGAGAGTTCCGTGGTTGCAGTTAGTTATCAGCGTAATGGTGATTTGTACACGGTCTCAAAAGGACCTGTTTGCAAACATTTTAGAAATATGTTTTAGAAATGATGCTTCCTATATACAAGAAACCAAAGTGGTTAACTAGGGGTCTGCTTTTCAATGTTTTATTCTTTCTAATTTTTAAACTATGTAGATGTTTTACCAACTAAAAATTTTAAATGATATCTTCTAAATTAAAAAAAAAAAAAAAAAAAAGTACCTGTTTGTGTGTGGTGGCAGAAGCCCCGGCCCACAGCAAGTCCCAGATAGCAGCCGCCTTCTGCCTTTCCCGTCCTCAGATGAGCACCAACACCACACCTCTTCCAGGCACAGGCCCTGCAGGGGAGAGGTTTGAGAACGTTGGTTTGGAGTCCAGCAGACCTGAGTTCCACTTCCCGTTCTCCCCGCTACTAGCTGTGATACCTGGAGCAAGTTCCTCAGCATCTCTGAGTTTCTTATTCCTCATCTTTTAGATGGCGGTCCCACCACACATTTCTCAGGGTGGCGACAGGGGTTAACAGCTAGCACAGTCATAGCGCATGGTGAGTGCTCCTCGACGTGGGGCCACTGTTACCCTACTGATGTAGCAGCAAGCACTGCTGTGGCTGCAAAGAAAATGGTGACGCTCCGTAAGCAATGCTGGGTGAAGAGAAAGGGCAGGGAAGGTGAGGCGAGGGGCCTCAGCATCACACCTGACCAAACCTTCCCCCCCAGAGCCCTGAGGATGATGACAGGAAGGTCCGAAGGAGGGAAAAAAACCGAGTTGCTGCTCAGAGAAGCCGGAAGAAGCAGACCCAGAAGGCTGACAAACTCCATGAGGTGAGAGTGTGTTTAGGGCAGAGCCATGCAAGGGCCACGGCAAGGAGTCATCCTCCACCCTTGCACTGTGGTGGACCTAAGGTCACACCCTGGTCCTCACCAGTTCGGCCACATGCATGTCTAGTTCTGCTGTGTCCTTCCAGCCCAGTGTTCTGAGTCTTCACTCACTGGTGTCTTCATTTCTCCCTCACTGGTTGCATCTCACACTCACGTTTCCTTTATTATAAAATGAAGAACCCACCTTTTGATCCTGATTCCCTTTCAAGCTAGCGCCCCATTTCTTTTCTTTCCCTCTTTTATTCCCCTGCTTATTAAAAAGAGACAGGCTGTCTCCATGTCCTCAGTTCCTGTTTATTCCCCAGTCCTCTGTGGTATCGTTTCTGCTCCCCCAACACACATACACGCACACACGCACATGCACACTTCCTACAGAAGCTGCTCCGCTGAGGCCACTAGTGCCCTGGCACTGCCCGGTCTAGGGACCTCTTTCTAGTCCCCTCATCCTTCGCCTTGCTGGCTCCTCTGACACCACTGATCCTCGCCTTCTTGAAACCTTCTTTCAAGGTCTTTAGCTTCTAAAAGACCAGTTTCCTATTTCTCCTGACCCTCTTCACCACTTTTTTCTTAGTTTCTTTGTTCACTTTTCTACCTCTGTCTGTTTTCTTAAAAGTTGGTGCTGACCAGGCTTTCAGACTCTGCCCTTTTTTCTTCTCACCCTGGAAGACTTAATCTATTAATCTGTTCTGCCAACGTCAGCTCCCAACATCACTTACTCTCAGGTAGGCATTGATTACTCCAAGACCTCTGGCCCTAACCCCACATGACCAGCGTCTGCTTAGATACCTCCAAATGGGTCGCCACAGCTCCTCAGCTGCAGCATGACCACGATAGCGTGTCTGTTCACCCTGAGACTTTCTCTTCTCACTGTCATCAAATTGTAGTTAATGGAGCTAACTAACCATCTATCTTATCACCCAAATCAGGAACCTGAGCTTTATTCTAAACTCTTCCATTTTCCTCTATCCCTGTGCATAATCCCACGTAATCTCACAGTCAGGACATGGGAACCGACGTCGAAGGCATCCCAGGATCTGTCCAAGGAATGGATGGCATTCCCATGCTCTTGTCTTTGCATAGGGTTGGTGTGAATATTAAGGGTTTTAGTTCAGCTCTCTCCTGCCACACTTTCTGGCCATAGATTGTCTCAGCAAGGCCAGTCTGAGGGGCATTGATAGCACAGGAGACTCTGAGGTGTTATGAGGGGGAAATGACAGTCTCTAAAAACCCCTTCACACTGAGCAGAGAACAGATTTAGAATGCACAGGCTCCAGGGAGAGGTGACCCACTGATATAAATTCCCAGAGGGCCATAGATTATAAATATTACGTTCTTTCTTGAAAGTAGGAAGTCTGGGCTGTAGAAAGAGACTAGGATCTTCAGACCAGGGTCAGGGAAGGTCTGTCCCAGCCGGGATTAGTTCTGTAAAATTTCCACAGAGGAATTGGGGTGCCCTTTGCCTCCTTTCTTCCCTCCCCCTTGCTCCTGAAGCAAGCCTGGTTCTAGCTTCATGCTACCAAATAACCCCCAGAAGGGACTTGTGGCTTGGTCAGTGCAAGGCCCTATATTCAGAACACATGTGCTAGCAGGACCCTTCCTCTCGAGGAACTTCTAGTTGCAGCCAGATGCATCAATATCAAAACACACTAGAGAACACCTGGTTTTAACTCCCAAGTGATTATGTGTGTGGAGGTGACTGAATGACTTGGACAAGATCTTTCATGGAGCAAGGTCGAGTAGATTCGTTCAACAAATATTGATCAAGAACCACTGCAGGCAAGGCATTGCCACTGGGTCACAAGGAGGGGATTAAGATCTCATTCCTGTCCTTGGGAGGCATGAGTCTCAAGGAAAGTATATTCGTTTCCTATGGCTGCTGTAACAAATCATGACAAAGTTGGTGACTTAAAACAACACAGATCTATTTTATCTCACAGTTTTGGAGGCCAGGCATATGAAATGGGTCTCACTGGGCTAAAATCAAGGTGTCAACAGGGCTGCATTCCTTCTGGAGGCTCTGTGGAGGAATCCGTTTCTTGCCTTTTCGAGTTTCTAGAGGCTTCTGTATTCCTTGGCTTGTTGGTCCCCTTCCATTTTCAAAGCCAGCACTGGCCAGTTGAGTCTTTCTCACCCTGCCTCACTCTGACACCGTTTCTGTTGTTACATCTCCTTCTCTGCTTCCTCTTTCCCTAACACTCTCATGATTACACTGGGCTCGCCTGCATAATCTGGGATAATCTCCCTCTTTTAAGATATTCAGTTTAGTCACATCTGCAAAGTCCCTTTGGCCATGTAAGGTAACATAGGCACAGGTTCCAGAGATTGGATGTAAACATCGTGGGGGTTGGCATTATTCTGCCTACCACAAACATAAATACTTTACTACAGTGTCACAAAAAGATGGGTCTCTCTCAATTTCTGTCATTGTTGGATGTGATAATGAAATGAACTAGATTTCCGGGAAATTTAGGGGTGATTTGCCACATTTACTCCTGCCTAATCCCTCTTAGAATGGTGGGTGGAGGGCCCTTCATAGGATTCTTAGCTTGTTCTGCTGTCCATAAACATAACTGTGCCAGTTGCCCTTTCCAGAAGGGGGCCGACTGATCTGAAACCCAGTCCCTCCACAGAAGAACACGCCCTTCTCCTCTTTCTCTGTGGAGCTACAAGAATGGATTAGGGTCATGCACCACTGGCAGATCACCTCAGCAACGCCAGTTTTGTTGGGAAACATAGTATCAAGGAGGCCAGGACAGTGCTTCCATCCATACACAGGCCCCAAAGCAGAAGTCCACCCTTTACCGTCACTAGCTACACACAAGTGTCATTGGTCACTGGTGTCAGTAGTCACTTTGGTGACTAGTTTTTAAATTTTGAGAAACATCTACATATTGAGAGTGGGATGTCTGGTTAAGAAATGTGGTGATGAATAATGTTACTGTGCTCCAGTGAGCTGCAGGCAGAGGACTTAGCACCCTGCTTTGGGTCACAGCTGAAAGCCCCTCAGGCTCCCTGGGGCTCCCAGGACACATCTAGGTTGGGAAAAGTAAGAGCCAGACACAGTGCATGGAGACCTTCTCCTCAGACTTGGAATGAGGCCAGCTCATGGGGAGACACCGAAGGGCACAGAAAACTGCCACCTGGTAGCCACGACTGCCCACTACTCCCTGGGGAGCTGAGCCCATCATGAGGGCTTTGAGTAAATGTAAAATAGATAGCTAGTGGGAAGCAGCTGCACAGTGCAGGGAGATCAGCTCGGTGCTTTGTGACCGCCTAGAGGGGTGGGATAGGGAGGATGGGAGGGAGACACAAGAGGGAAGAGATGTGGGGATATATGTATACATATAGCTGATTCACTTTGTTATACAGCAGAAACTAACACACCATTGTAAAGCAATTATACTCCAATAAAGATGTTAAAAAAAAAAAGGGCTTTGAGTAAAGCCCTTATCCCATAAATTCCTCTATCCTATACTGTGGGCTAGCATTGCTAAATATCTCCAAGTAACTCAAGCTCTTTATTTGCCTTTCCTGAACACCATGAAGGGGAATATTTAGAGCAAGACATGTTTAAAATTCCCACTTCCTCTCCTGCCCACTCAGTTCTTGAGCCTCTCTCACCTCCAACATCCAGAAAATCCTCCTCCAGTCCCAGCTGTTACAAGTCTCTCAGCTGCCTTCTTCCTCCCCCAGCTCTCCATCCCCAAAGCCCGGGGACTATCCATCAGGGCAGAACCCCCTTGGAGGGCAGGGCGGGAGGAGAAGCTGAGCAGGCCAAGCCAGAGAGAGACTGGGGTCACTCTTCAGAGATGTCTGAGTTTCCCCCTCAGGGTGGTGGCTGCCAAAAGTCACCCCACAGTGATAAGAAGCAGTTCCTAGTGTGTATCTGTGCACCTCGCTGTTCACTGTGGCTTTTCGAGTTTTCCCTTCAAGGCACTTACCCTTCTCATGGAGACTTTGACCCGTATTCATCTCTGAATATTAGGCACATGGCCGGGGTGCAGATTCACAAATGGGAACCCAAGAAAACAGTCCAGGTCTCTAAGCCCAGTTGAAAGTGTCTCAGAAGTGGGTCACACTGGTTCAAGCCAGGCACCCAAAGGTGTAAGACTAAGAAAGAACTTTGAGTCAGAAAAGGAAGGCAGCGATGCCATCCTCAGGAGCCCCAAATGTCACAAACTGACAACTTTCTTGGGCAACATGGTTGTGGTACGTGTTGCCCTGGTGTTTTCAGATATTGCATACTCTAAGAGAATCCTTCATGTCAGTCCTCACTGGGTTTAGAAACTGATGATGACACTAATTTGTACAGCCCTTGCTGGTGACACAATTTTTCTGCTGGGAAATATATGAGCTTAAGGCTTGGGAATAGACTTATGGTAAAATCCTGAGCTCACGTAGCCCTTTACTGCTGGTAACCACCATGGGGGGAAATTTGGGCCCAGACGCTGCCAAGCGAAAGCAGAATTGCTGTCATTGCCTGAGAGCTGCAGTTGACCTTGAAGTCAGGGATTAGGCCCCAAGTCTGCATGACCTCAGAAAAGCCACCGTACCTCTGAGTTTCAGTTGTCTCGCTTGTGAAATGGGGTCTGTGTCCTCCTGATGGGCTTTTCCTTCCCCTCATTTCCTTCCCACCTTAGTTATCACCTCTGGTCCCTGGTACCCACATGAGCTTCTTTACCAGTCTTTGCCTCAGAGGCATCCTAGACCCTGAATCCCCCCCCCCAGACGGCACCTCATTCCTCAATCAGCCTCTCTTTAGAAGCTCAGACCAGGGTTTCTCAGCCGCAGCACTATTGGCCTTTGGGGTCAGCTATTTCCTCGTTGGGGTGGGGGCAGTAGTGCCCCCTTCCCAGCTGTGACAACCCAAACTGTCGCCAGCCGCTCCAGATGTTCCCCAGGGACTGTCAGAATTGGCCCAGTTGAGAATTATTGCCCTAGACAGCTTAGTTTCTGAGGCAGAAGTGGGATTTGCAGAGATTTCAACACCTCCCATTTCTGGTCTCTGCTTTGTGACTGTGTCCTGCACATACCCAGAGAAGGCAGCACAGTGACCTCAAATCCTCCTGAGGTAGGAGATTGGAAAGTCAGTGATATTTGAGCTAAACTGATCATCTCTTTGGAAATAACAAAGGATCTAATGTTCTTGGCTTCTTTTTCACATATGTTAAGTCCAGGTAATCTCTCCTCAGGTTGAAGTGGGTCTTACTATTCCCCTTTGTACCCACTCAGTGTTCTCACCTCCTCTTTCTCCCCTCTCAGCTCCCTCTTTTATTTTTGTGGAACTGGTCTCGCTTGAAGAAGATTTTGACTTCTTCTCTTTTTATTCCCTCAGCTCAGTAAAAGCCCCTCCGCAGATTTATGAGTAAAACTTAAATCCCAGAAGAGAAAGTCCCTGTGGAGAAGGCAGCCGAGGGGCCTGCTGGAGGCCCGCGACAGGCAGCTCTGTGGCCTTTCTGAGCTGGGGCTCGGGGAGAGCCGTGGACTTCGGCAGCATGGCCCCTGTGGCTTCCAGAGGGAGAGCTCAGAAGCTCAGAAGCATCTTGCCACAGCATTCAGTAACTATACAAAGGCATGTGGAATATTCTGCTACAGGAAGAATTCTGTTCTTTGGAATCTAGTTAAAATGTTAGCTCATCGCTGGGCTTCCCTGGTGGCGCAGTGGTTGGGAGTCTGCCTGCCGATGCAGGGGACACGGCTTCATGACCCGGTCCGGGAAGATCCCACATGCCGCGGAGCGGCTGGGCCCGTGAGCCATGGCCACTGGGCCTGCACGTCCGGAGCCAGTGCTCCGCAACGGAAAGGCCACAACAGTGAGAGGCCCGCGTACTGCCAAAAAAAAAAAAAAAAAAAAAAATCTTAGCTCATCGGAACCATTCAAATGTATTCTTCATTTTACTTGGAGGTGAAGAGAATTTCCAGTTGCAGGGTGGAGAGAGAGAGAGAGAGAGAGAGAGAGAGAGAGAGAGAGAGACCGCGCGCGCATGCGCGCATGTACGAACTCTGTCAGCCCTTTGCTACAGGCAGCGCTCCCCACGATGCCTAGGTCCCCATCCCCTCCTCCCAGCCAGACCCTTCCTGCCCACAGAGGGCCTCTTGCTGCATTGGGAGACTGCATTCTGACTCCTGGACTAGAGCTGTCAGAGGCCAGAGGAGAGCCTGGGGCATTGGGGGTGGTAGGCCTGGAGGAGAGCTGAAGGCGTAATGCAGCCAGGGTACTAGGGGGCCAAAGTGGCCCAGCTCAGCCTGTGGCAGGGTGGGCGAGGCCCGCTGCCATGGAGAGTATTCCGGGTCACCCTGAGAGCCTGCCTGGGAAAGACAGGAGGCAGAGAGATAGCTCTGATGGCCTCTATGTGCAACCTCTCTGAGGCCCTTGTTCTGAGAGGGAGGAAAGTGCCTAGAGTGGGAGGGAGGGAAGGAAGGGGGCAGGAGAAGGAGACCAAGGGCAAGGGTTGTGGAGTCACTGAGCTCGTAGATGTTGGCACTGGGGCCTGTCGGGCAGGGGTACAGGAGAAGGTAGCAGAGGCCCCTAGTTGCTATACATTTCTGATCTTTGGGGAGAAACCTTATTTAATATAAGTAAGATTGACTATGATGCAAGACTGAATAGAACACGTAATGAGAGATGTGGTTCCATTAGGTGCTATGATCTGGGAAGCCTTCCTGGAGGTGTTGGGCTTGACCTTCCACACACAAGCAGGAAGGCAGCCCAGTTGAGGATAACAGCTTTAGTAAAGAGGCAGAGCTGAGAATTTGCATGTATCTTCATGGCCTGTAAGAAGATCAGACTTTTTTAGTACTATTTCTTAAAAGTTACTGGTAAGATAATAAGGTTGGGCTCCCAGCTCAGGGAATGCATGGCATGCATGGTTCAACAAAGCCTAACCATATGAATCAACCTAGAAGTGATTGAAAACAACATTTCAACAAGATGCAAATAGGATCGTCAGCCTTAAGAAGGTCTCTCTTGATATGCCATAGGGCTCTGTAAGTGGCCGAGTATTGTAGGACTTATTAATGAGTTGGGTGAAGAAAAGGAAGACCTACTTCATCGAGTTAGCGGACAGCTTAGAGCTGTGTGGTATCACTAACCCAGGAGCTGACACAATCGATATTCAAAAAGATTTTGCTAGGCTGGCAGATGACCAAGCGAACAGGGCGACATTCAGTAGAAGAGGATGTAAGGCCCACCCTTAAGCCAAAGTATCAGTTGTAGTTCAAGTACGAACAGAGAAGCGGCCGATGCAGACGAAGCTTGCACTGCTCTGCATTCTCAGAGAGAATCCCCAGAGCTAGGTGGCTGCGCACTTGGGTCCCACCCAGAGCAGACTACCTCACGCATTTGCCCTCTGAATGGCGGGACCATCCCCAGAATCGTGCATTGTGTTTTGGGAACATTTTCTCAGAGCTCCTGGCGAATTGGAACGTGTGTTGGGAATGGCCTCCCAAAGGGCGTTGGAACCAGAAGTCCTGAAACCCAAGAAACTCAGAGGACCTGAAGCAGTTGGGCTCAGAGAATACCTAAGGGGAAGTGGTATGGGGACGTCGCCTAACATTTCAAGAACTGTGATGTTGAAAAAGTATTGCATGTACTCTATGTGGTTCCATAGGTGGAACCAAGCCCAGTGGGTGGGTTTAAAGGAGAGAATGACTTTGGATAGTACAAAGAGGAGCTTTCTAATAGAGCAGCTCAGAAATAGCAGGAACTGTCTTTTGAAGGAGAGAGTGTCCAGCACAAGTTGGATGTCGGGGCTAGAATTACATAGGGAAGGTTTCTGCACTGTGTGGTTTGGGCTAAGGGCTCTCTGATCTCCCGCAGTTCTAAGCCTCTGTAAACTCTGATATAGTGGAAGCTTAACAGGTGAGTGTTGGAGCAAAGCCAAGGCAAGGGGTGTTTTCATTCATTTACTCAGCATTCGACAAACATGTGTTATGTTCCTGGCACTGTTCCAGGTGCTGGGGCTGTAACAGTGAACCCAGCAGAAACCACCAGAAAGCAGATCAGCGGCTGTGGGGAGAGGGTCACTGACTGCAGAGGGAGATCAGGGAACTTCTCAGAGTGATGGAAATGTTCTGTGTCTTGATCAACACAGGTGTTTACATTTGTCAAAACTCATCAAATTATACACCTAAAATTAGGTGCATTTTATTTTATGTCAATTATAAATAAGATAATAAAGATGATTCAGAAGACAAAGCCCGGCCCTCATCCTGGTGGGAGGGGAGAGACGTGAAGCAAATGAACAAACAAATCTGAGTGGTGGAGGCGGCTAATGAGAAAGATTTCAGGGAAGGAGGTGAGCATCGTGGCCGGGGTTAGATCTGCCCGGAGGACAGAGGAAGGGCACGTGGTTTCAGAACCGATGCTGAAGACTGATTTCTGTCTTCCCAGGAGTATGAGTGCCTGGAGCAAGAAAACACAGTGCTGCGGAGAGAGATCGGGAAGCTGACGGAGGAGCTGAAGCACCTGAGCGAGGTGCTGAAAGAGCACGAGAAGATATGCCCGCTGCTGCTCTGCCCCGTGAACTTTGTGCCGGTGCCGCGGCTGGACCCCGTGGCTGGCTGCCTGCCCCGGTGAAGCCCAGAGACGGTCCTCCTCTGCCCAGCAAGGAGCGTTGGTCTTTCTCACACCTGGGAAGAGGCTTCCCTCTGCATCCATGTACCGGGGGACCTGTGGCCGGGTCAGCTCTTAGGAGCTCCGGGCCGTGTCCCCAGCAGCCCAGGCTCAGCATGATGCTGTCACAGGCCCCTGACTCAGAGCCTTTAGCGGATCCAGGCAGGGAGGCCATCTTCATGAATCACTGCGCATCCACTCTGGCAGCTAGTAGGTTCCGTTTTTGTGCAGAATCATTTCCTCTAGCACATGGATAATAAAGGTGTTATCTTCTCTTCTTTCGCCAAGTTCTTAGAATTTAGAGACACAATACCTTTCCTCTTCCTGAAGAGGTCATCTCCTGTCTCCTCAGGTGGTTTTGCAGCTCCTGGGTCTTGCTTCTCCTCCTGGTCATCTCCCCCATGATCACATCCATGCTAGATGAGGAGGCACCTTTGGGGTGGGACTCCCCTGCCACCCCAGCTGGGTCATGCAGGGGTGTGCTGGGCATGACTCGTGCTTGTCTTATGCGCTGCGTGACCCTCCATCCTGGTCAGCTTTCCCACCCAGGCTGGACCGTCCTGGAAGCTTTTCCACTCCAGGCTGGTTTTCCCATGTGCTCTGTATATTCCCGGGTCACCTCCCATTCCATTGGTAGTCATAGGATCAGGGGACAAATGTACTTTATGGAAGTCTGAATCACACTCGAATGGAGGAGATCTGTCCCCTATGTAAACAAGCAAATATCTGGGTAGATGAGGAGAGGGGAGCTATTTCCTTTTAAAGGTCCCATCCAACTCTATTCTTTCAGGAAAATCAGAACCAGGCCAAGTTGAAAGTGGTCCCAGCAAGAAAAGCAAAATGGGAGAATGCATCCCATCCCCTCCCAATTCTCTTTCTTCCTGGAGCAAGGGGGTTGTGGAAAGTGGAGCCAGCCTATCATAAAGGGAACAAGAAATGGGAACAGCAGGGAAAGTGCTTTGTTGTAAATGTAAATGGTTAAAAAAAAAGAAAAGAAATAAAAAGCAGCTCTTCCCAGGGGTGAAGAACTTGCTGACCTCATGCCAGGATTCATACTGGCTAATCCCCACCAGCCTCCTCTTTTTTTCCTCTTTTCTCTCTTTCTTCCCCTGCTTACTGGAGGCTGGCCTGCTGTCTTCTAACTCACGCAGGCTGATGGTGGCAAGATTTCCCTGGTCAGAGGCGCTGGAAGGCTGCTGTCAGACAGGGCCTGTGCCTGCTGGCAGGACCAGGCCAAAGCTTCCTGAATACAGCTCTTTCAGGGAGATGGTGGAATTATCTAGCCACGCGGCTTGTGGCATCTTAGTTCTCCGACCGGGGATTAAACCCAGGCCCATGACAATGAAAGCGTGGAGTCTTAACCGCTGGACTCCCAGGGAATTCCCAGCACAAGACACTTTAAAATCATCCAGCCTCATCCCTTCACTTTGTAGTTGAGGTGTGTGGCAAGGGGGAGGGGATTGCTCACGGTCACCTCTGAGTTAGAAGCAGAACCAGAAGCAGACCCCAGGGGATCTGACTGCTGATCCACTGTAGTTGATAGAGTCAGGCTGCCGCCGCGTCAGGATCCTGCTCAGCTGGTGGCTAACTGTGGTGTGACCTTCTGTCCGCACCTTACCAGGCTGCCAGGACCTCACAGTCCAGGCGAGTGGCCCATATGTGAAGGATGGGCGCAGAGCCAGGGCCTCAGGGGCCTATGTAGCTGGGGAGAGCATGGACACGTGAAGTGTGTGTCTTGTACCAGCTGGCATTTTGCTGCTGCTTTCAACTCCAGCACTTTCCAGAAGGGAGCATTTTACACGCTGGCTGGGGCGCACCTGGCCCTGCAGTACTTCCAGGCTCTGGCTTGCAGACCCCTCTCACTGTCTTACTGCTGATCTGCTCCGACCCCTATGGTCACTGCTGTCCAGCTGGCTGTTCACCCACTCCGCTGCTGACAGAAACCAACACATCATATTTGATTCCTCCAAATCCTTCCGTTGTGTCTCCTAGATATACCCCGATCCAGCCACTTGGCTCCAATGTGCCAGCTGCCTTATCCGCTATCAAGAAATTTATTCAAAGTATCTGCTGGGCACAGGGGCTTCCTCCCTAAGCTGTGTGTTCACTGAGGTTGAGCTCACATTTAGGGAGGGTTAGGCCCCCATTTTTTTTTTTTTTTTTGCGGTACGTGGGCCTCTCACTGTTGTGGCCTCTCCCGTTGCGGAGCACAGGCTCCGGACGCGCAGGCTCAGCGGCCATGGCTCACGGGCCCAGCCGCTCCGCGGCATGTGGGATCTTCCCGGACCGGGGCACGAACGCGTGTCCCCTGCATCGGCAGGCAGACTCTCAACCACTGCGCCACCAGGGAAGCCCTAGGCTCCCATTTCTGATGTCAACAGTAAATTTGGAGTTAGGGAACCAAAACTAGGGTAGTCCAGGGTAGTGAGTCATGGTGATGGGGACAAGTCCCCTCCAAGATAACTGGAGAGGTGACCAGAGTTCTGAAAACCAAATGTTCATGAAACTTGTTGCTAAAAACATCTTTATCCAGATCCCAGTAACATTGAGGGCCATCTCAGCTCCCCTCTGAAAAAGTAGAAATTCCGTATAAATCGGAGAAATGATTAGTTTGTTCCCGGAGCTACAAGGGAAGTAGACCAGTTCTGGAGACTAGATTTGATTGGCTGTATTCACACTGCTGCTGTGTGCCAGACACTGGGCTGGGTATCTGAATTAAATCTGAGAGTGACTGTTTGTCGGGCTGGGAGGAAGGGAGGCAAGCTGAGAAAGGCCCCTTTAGAATAGAAAGTGTCAGAGAGGGAGGAAGCCCTTCCTTCACACCCATGCAGCCACACCACTTCCTGTCCGCAATCTCGCCCCGTATTGCACCACCTCAGCCTTGAAGCCTGGGGTTTCCATCACTGAATCAGGCCCCAGTTTTGGCCTCAAACCTTGGTTGAGAATGATGACTCTAACGGACAGGAAAGCGAGAGACTCAAAAGCCCCTCTCTTCTTTCCCATCAATGCTAGGGTTTCCACAGTCCGGGTGTACTCACCAGGGCTGTGGGTTCTGCCGTAGAAGGAGCTAGAAGAAAAGGGGTAGCCCCAATCTCACTGACATGTCTTCCCTCCTGGATGTCCAGGAAGTCCTGGCAGTGTCATCCATGCCACAGCAGGAAGGCTTGTAACCAAAAGCCAGGGAAGTGGAAAGAAGAAACAATGGAGAGGAGGAAGGAGAGAGGAAGGAAGGGAAGGAGAAGGAGAGAAGGAAGTGGGAAGGGGGAAGGGAAGAGGGTGATGGGGATCCTTGAGCTCTGAACCTAAACCATCCCTGCTCCTGGGAAGTTATGCTGAAGCCCCAGGAGGGTACGCTATTGGGAAGCTCCCCTAACAACGCCGCACGTCTGCAGGCATGAGAGTGGAGCTAGCCAAGGCTAGTCTCTGGAAACCCCTCTATGCTTGGAGTCAGGGGAAATTTCCTGGATTGCCCATTTGGAAACTGACCACCTTGATGAAATTGTTCCTCCCCAGATATTTGGGGCAAAGGAGATCCATGTGGTTACTACTGTCGCCATGGACATCAGCACCATCAGCACGACGCACACTGAAAGTCTGCAGTTAGCAGATGCAGGTGTGCTTGGTGTGGCGTGCTTGAACTTGTGCCCCAGTCTGGGGCTGTGTTCGGGGCACACTCTGTCCCTAGAGACAGCTCACCTGCTCCTTTGGGTGTTCTAGCATGACCTTTTCTGGTATGGTATTCTTAAGAAGATCAGAAATGTCATTGCAGATCAGACCAAAGGCCACTAGCCCAGAATTCCAACCACGACACGGAGGGGAAGCGTGAGGGAGAGTCCAGTGTTTGCATTCTAAGACAGCATCCTGAAAGGCCTGAGGTGTACTTGGAACTTCCCTGATTTCCCTTAATAACCCACTGTTATCTATCCATTCATTAATCAAGAGTCTTCTTGAACCAGGTTGAGTTCTCCATCACCTTGTGCAGGGTGGTACTTCTGCTCTGCTCTGAATCCACCCCCTGCGCTTCTAAATCCCAGAGGAAGTCATTCTTGGATGGTGCTGGGACCTGCAAAGCAGGACTATTTCCTGAGCATCCCAGGTTCACCAAGCTTCCTCGCAGTCTTTCCTCTAGGCTGGCAGCAAGGCCAAAAAGTACCTTGCGAAATGTCACAAACGTACAGAAGGCTCAATTTGCCAGGCAGTACTTTTTTGAAATTGAGAAAGCAAGAGTTCAAGAACCACAAGTAGTGGCCGGTGTCCTGAGGCTAAAGAGTGGAAAGAACCAATGAATGTTCTGCGGTAGTTCTTGAGCTGTTGCAGCACATTTGTAAATTATTTCTATTAATCGTTATGAAACTTTATTAGTAATTAATTACTTATTTTAATTCATCGTCATTAATGATTACAGTAAACCAATATATTTATTAATAAAAATAAATGATAAAATAAATTATTTATTGTTGTAATATACCAACATATTTAGTTATGAAGTAATAAAATATTTCTTTTAAAATAATAAAAATAATGCATTATTAATAGTTATTATTATGAATTTACGAATTAGCTATTGTTCAAACAATTAGTAGTGAAATACCCATTGCACGTGTGGGGAGGGGAGCAGGGCCAGTAAGGGAAAGACCCCCCCTCGCCCCACAGCACCTTAAAGGGCACCTTGTCATACAATTTCTGAAAACTTACCTCCAGACCTATCTCACTTGGAGCAGAGGAAATCTAATGATTTTTCTCCGTCTGGTCGGAACAGGGAATACCCCTCCTTAGAATGTAAGCAATTACAGGACAGGTATTGTGTTTTTTGTTTGTTTGTTTTGTTGTTGTTTTTTTAAATTTTTATTGGAGTAGAGTGGATTTACAATGTTGTGTTATTCTCAGGTGTACAGCAAAGTGAATCAGTTATACATATACATATATCCACTGTATATATATTTTTTAAGGTTCTTTTCCCATATAGATCATTACAGAGTATTGAGCAGAATTCCCTGTGCTGTACAGTGGGGTCTTAGGGAATTGTATCTTATTTATCCACATATCCCTACTTGCCTAACACGTGTGCTTAGGTACCTAGCACATATGCTTAGCACTAAAAATTCCTGCTTGAAGGATTGATGGAGTGAATGGCTACCCCTTTTCTAGTCTTCATCCCAATTAAGGCCTCACCCTCATTCCAATCCAAAAAAGAACTTACTATGACTCTATTTGTGATATGAATTTCTCATGGTTATTTCCCCATTTAAGAGTGTGAACCTAAGCTACTTTTCTTGTTCCTGTAATTCAACATCTGGGTCAGCTTGCCTGTCGTAAATTAGGGATTCCCATAAATCAGCAGTGAAGTTGCTTCATAAAACCCTGGTAACAATACTGTTGAAAGGAACAGTAGGCTGGTTGATGAGGATTGGGGGAGGGCGGCAGAAATACACACAGGGAGCAAATCTCTTCAGATGTCATCTTCAATTTTATTCATTTATTTTAAAGTATAGTTACCTTTTTTAAAAAAATTTATTTATTTGTTTATCTTTGGCTGTGTTGGGTCTTCATTGTTGCGCACGGGCTTTCTCTAGTTGCGGTGAGCAGGGGCTCCTCTTCCTTGCGGTGTGCAGGCTTCTCATTGCTGTGGCTTCTCTTGTTGCGGAGCACGGGCTCTAGGCGCGTGGGCTTCAGTAGTTGTGAAACGTTGGCTCAGTAGTTGTGGCTCACAGGCTCTAGAGCGCAGGCTCCGTAGTTGTGGCGCACGGGCTTAGTTGCTCCGTGGCATGTGGGATCTTCCCGGACCAGGGCTCGAACCCGTGTCCCCTGCATTGGCAGGCGGATTCTTAACCACTGAGCCGCAAGGGAAGCCCTTCAATTTCATTTAAATGTTGTAAATACAGTTGTTATATTTTATTTGTCCTACACTCATTACTATTTAAACCTTTAATATTTATTTAGGATTGCTTAACTTGTCACCTGTGCACAGAGGAGTTGGATACATAAATCACCAGTGGCCCTCAACTAGAGAGAAAAAAGAAAGAAATTTAACAGTGGTAGGGGAAAAATTCAGGGGAAAAATATACAGGCATACCTGGGAAATAGTCTGGGTTCATTTCCAGACCACTGCATTGAAATGATCATAGCAATAATGCAAGTCACAAGTTATTTGGTTTCCCAGCACATATAGAAATTATGTTTACACTATACTGTAGTCTATTAAGTATGCAGCAGCATTATGTCTAAAACGTACCTTGTTGCTAAAAAGTGCTATCATCTGAGCCTTCAATGAGTCATCATCTTTTTGCTAGTGGAGTATCTTGCTGCTGGGGGATGGTGATGGCTGCTGACTGATCTGATCAGGGTGGAGGTTGCTGAAGGCTGGGGTGGCTGTGCAGTTCTTAAACCAGGAGAGCAAGGAAGTTTGTTGCATCACGTGACTCTTTCTTTCACAAGCAATTTCTTTGTAGCGTGCAATGATGTTCGATAGCATTTTTACGTACAGTAGAACTTCTTTCAAACTCAAAGTCAATCCTCTCAAACCTTGTCACTACTACTGAAACAAACTTGGGTCTGCTCACCTGATGTGCAGTAAAGCCAATCTACTGACACCAGCTGTGGTGAGGGTAAGTACAGAGCTTACTGCAGGGCCCAGCAAGGAGAATGAACAGCTCATGGTCAAAAGACTCAAACTCCTCAATGGCTTCCAGGGAAGAGATTTTAAACGCGAGACGAGGGAGAGGGTCACAGGGTACATAATCATCTGTGTACATCCTTCTGATTGGTTGGTGGTGAGGTAACAGGGTGATGTGCCTGGAATCTCAATTATCAACCTTTTGGTTCTAAGTGGCCTGGGGTCTTCCTGGTGGTCAGCATGCAGTTAACTTTTCCCACCTGGTGGGGGTTTTAGTATCTGCAAAACAACTCAAAAATAGGCTCAGGATATTATCTATAGACCTTGAGGAGGAACTAAAAGTCCTTCACTTTGTTTTATGGCTAAACTATTATTATTGTGCCTTACTTGACTTCGTTTCTGCATTTCCTCACTTCTCTGATTAAATTTGTTCTTTGGAACTCAGGGAAGGCCTACAAGAGGCGAGGGACACAGGGGAGAGGTGGGGTCTGTCCCTGAGAAGGCCCTGCAAGGTGCTGATCAGTTTCATCACTGCTTTATCAACTGTTTATTTAATATTACAAATCCTATGTTGTCATTTCAACAATCTTCAAACCATCTTCACCAAGAGTAGATTCTGTCTCAAAAAACCACTTTCTTTGCTCATCCATAAGAAGCAACTCCTCATCTGTTAAAGTTTTATCATGAGATTGCAGCAGTTCTGTCACATCTTCAGGCTCCACTTCTAATTCTAGTTCTCTTGCTATTTCTACCATATCTGCAGTTACTTCCTCCACTGAAGACTTGAACCCCTCTAAGTCATCCAGGAGGCCTGGAATTAACCTCTTCCAAACTCCTGTTACCGTTCATATTTTTAACTTTCCATGAATCATGAATGTTAATGTCATCTAGAATGGTGAACACTTTCCAGAAGGTTTTCAGTTCACTTTCCCCAGATCCATCAGAGGAATCACTATTTATGGCAGCTATAGCCTCATGAAATGTATTTCTTAAATATTGATAAGACTTGAAAGTTGAAATTACTCCTTGATCCATGAGCTACAGAAAGGATGTTGTGTTAGCAGGGATGAAAACAATATTAATCTCATTGTACATCTCCATCAGAGCTCTTGGGTGACCAGGTGCATTGTCAATGAACAGTAATATTTTGAAAGAAGTCTTTTTTTTTCCTGAGCAGTAGGCCTCAACTGTGGGCTTAAAATATTCAGTAAACCATGTTGTAAACAGGTGTGCTGTCACCTAGGCTTTGTTGTTCCATTTATAGAGTATAGGCAGAGTAGATTTAACATAATTCTGAAGGGCTCTAGGATTTTCAGAATGGTAAGTGAACATCGGCTTCAACGTCAAGTCACCAGCTGCATCAACCCCTAACAAGAGAGTCAGCCTGTCCTTTGAAGCTTTGAAGCCAAGCATTGAGTACTCCTCTCCAGCTATGAAAGTCCTAGATGGCATCTCCTTCCAATAGAAGGCTGTTTTGCCAACATTGAAAATCTGCTGTTTAGTGTGTAGCCACCTTCATTATCTCAGCTAGATCTCCTGGATAACTCGCTGTATCTTCTACATCAGCACTTGCTGCTTCACCTTGCACTTTTATGTCACGGAGACAACTTATTTCCTGAAATCTCATGAACCAACCTCTGCCAGCTTCCAACTTTTCTTCTGCAGCTTCCTCACCTCTCTTGACCTTCATAGAATTGAAGAGAGTTGGGGGCCTTGCTCTGGATTAGTCTTTGGCTGAAGGGAATGTTGTGGCTGGTTTGATCCTCTATCCAGACCACTGAAACTTTCTCCATATCGATATAAAGCTCTTTCTCTTTCTTGTCATTCGTGTGTCCACTGAAGTAGCACTTTTAATTTCCTTCAAGAACTTCTCCTTTGCATCCACAACTTGGCTAACTGGTTGGTGCATGGTGTCTAACTTTTGGTCCATCTTGGCTTTTGCCTTCCTTGATGAGCTTAGTCATATCTAGCTTTTGATTTAAAGTGAGAGATGTGTGACTCTTCCTTTCACTTGAGCACTTATAGACCATTGTAGGGTTACTAATTGGCCTAATTTCAATATTGTTGTGTCTCAGGGAATAGGGAGGCCTGAGGAGAGGGACAGAGATGGAGGAACGGCTTGTCAGTGGATCAGCAGAACACATACAACATTTATTGATGAAGTTTGCCGTCTTATGTGGGCACATTTCATGGCACCCCAAAACAATCACAATAGTAACATCAAAGATCACTAATCACAGATCACCATAACAAATATAATAACAATGAAATTTTGATATATTGCAAGAATTACCATCAAAATGTGACACAGATACAGAGTGAGCAAATCTGTTGGAAAAATGGCACCTACAGCTTGCCCAATGCAAGGATGACACAAACCTTCAATTGGTAAAAAATATCTGTGAAGTCCAATAAAACAAAGAGCAATAAAATGAAGTATGCCTGTATGTTGTCTAGAAGACATGCTTTGGGTTATCTAACTACAGTTTTTCAGTGTTTTTGAGCTATTTCACAATTCTATAAATAGTAGCCAATTGATAGCAATGCAAAGCAATTCTTGCCTGTAGACATGCAAATTATGTCAAAAGACTGTCAGTTCAACTTCCTCCCTTCCCCTGCCTTCAAAAACCAGTTTGCCTCCAACTGCACAATCATTTCAATATTCCAAATCTATCAATATGACTGTCCTTTGGATTCTCTTCTGTGCTAGTTGTAACTGCTCAGCTCCCCCACTGATTAATGATCTTTAATCTTTATGATCTTATTTAATCTTTAATAAGTAAAAATTTTAACACGTGTTCATTTCATATCTCAATGAGAACCATGATTATGCCTTTTTTAAAAAAAATTATTTTTAATCAGGGTCAAATGATCCTAGTATTGTTGTTTGGGAGATGTTCACCCCATGTGGCTAGAGACAGTATATTGACATTGAGTGTCATCTCCAAGGGACAAAGTCTCTGGGGTCATCTCTCGTGTTCCGCTGTCCTGGGCTGCGTTATCCTGAATCAAGCCCTCATATTTGTTGTTCCTCTTCCTCATTTTCTCTCCAATTCCTAAGCATCCTTTATGTCATAGGCTAAAGGTCTTTCTTCCCAGAAGCCTTCCCAGAAGGATTTGATTGCGTGCTCTTACTGTGTGCTCCCCTTCACTGTATAGTGAGTTATAGCATACGTCCCATTCTTCGTTATAGCTCGTTTAAATACATGAATATGCAAATGAATGGATCCTGATGTGAAAGATTCTGCAGCACCTTATAGCCACCAGTTCTGGTGCCTGACTTCAGTGAGAAAACTTCTTGGGTATAAACAGAATCTTCGTGGAAATATTTCTCTTTCTTCATTTTCAGCAGACACACTCCCTTTTAAAATTTAGTTTGTATTGAAATACCTTTGTGCTTGAAAATGCTTACTGATACCTGTTTCATTTTTTCCTTTTCATATTTTCTTCTTTGTCCTTCTTTTTTTCCTCCTCTATCATCTTTATTGAACTTCAGAGCCCACAAAACTAATAGCACAGGATCGAACCGGTATTTGCAAATAAATGCTTTGAAGGCAGCAAGATCCTGACACATTTCACCTCGGGCTGTTTTCCAGGGACACTCCTGAGCACAACAAAGGAGCGGGCATCTCCCTGAGGCCACCCTTGGAGTAACCCTGAAGCCGGAGTGCACAGTCTTCACGCCTCCACAAGAAAACCATGCTGTGCACATGTCTGAGTCATCTGACCCCTGTAGACAGCTAGGAAAGCAAAAGCATAAGAGGCACTCTGGGCCCCAGAGCAGACTGAGCAAATCTGTGCCCTTATCCAGACTAATTCTTTACATTAATAAAGAGAAAGATGATAATACAGTTCAGAAATATCTGGACCCCCTTTCAAACCAGGATTTCAGAAAAGCTCTGTGGTGTACTTCCATTTCACCCCAGGGCCATGCAATGTGGTCGGTGGTCACTGAAGGTTCTTTGCCTTCCAGCTTATTGGTGAGAAAATATGGAATCCTGTGTCTTTAAGAACTGAAACTGTCTAGAAACAGGATTTGATACCCAGTAGGAGACAGGAGACTTCCCTTTTGCTGTTCAAGTTTCATCTTCAGTTATCAGGAACTGAGTGGGGGGCACCGGGACCGGAGCTGCAGCAGCACAGGCCTGTGAAGCTGCTGCTCTCTGGAGATGAATACACTCTTCTTTCTTTTTGAATGTACCTCATCACAGTGAAAGAAAGCCCCTGGTCGACTCAGCACGTCCCAGGGTTTCACTGGAAGAGAGGAGCACCAAGTGCAGTCCCAGATGCTGGCCAGTCCCAGGATTCCCCTAGTACTAGGGGATCCTAGATACTAGGATCCCCTGCCCTTTGCAGGCCTGGCACCCTATCTGCATGGGGCGGAGCCCTGGGAGTAGGGAGTGTGTGGTGGAGCTCAGTCTGTGCTGGTGAGAGAGCCAAGGGACCCCACGTTGGAAGGCTATGAAGGTCATGTGGTCCAGCCTACTCATTTTAACAGCTGAAGCAGTTGAAGTCCCAGATGCCAACCACGTGCCCTTGAGGACGGCAGGGCCAGGACTGTCAGGGATCCATGTATCTTGATATCCTGGGGTGTGATTTTCCTGCCATTCTACAGAATTACCCATGCCACTGCCTTGCACAGGCTGTGTTGGAGGACGTGGTTGTGTTGGTGTATCTTGCTTGCTGCCACACACCCGAGCCATTTTTCACCCCTCTCTGCCTCACTCCGAGTCCACAAACCTGACCCTTACATACTCCAGCCCCTGCTCCCCTGTTGGCTGGTTTCTAATTGACATTAGCCAATGGGAGGCACCAGTAGGAGACTGGGGGGTGAAAGGTGGAAGAGGTTGGCTGGGATGTTTCTTGACTGTCTCTCCCTGATTTGGAACCTCACATCTGGCAGTGCCACATTCCTCTGTGACAATAGCTACTCCTGGAGCGACAGCCCCCTCCTCCACTGGGTCCCAGCCTTTCCTTCTGCCCTTTCGGGCCTAGATGTGGTAACAGCTCTCGATTGTTGATATCCTTTGGGTGCCTCAGCATCTTAAGGGCCCCTTAATCCTGCCCACATCCCTCTAAATTGTCCTTTCATTAAAAGCTCTTCCATAGAGTGGCATCCAGGAACGTGATTGAGATGTTGGTCAAATTTGTTCCAGCATTCTAAACCAAGGGCCAGTTGGCTAGCAACCAGCACATCCATGCTAAAGAACACCACCATCACCCCCAAAACCATGGAGAAAATTGCTTTGTACTTGCTCAGAGCCCTATGACTCAGCATCTGTCCAACTAATTAATGCCCAGATAACACCTTTCTTGCCAGCAGGGTCTGCCCTGTGGGGGAACAACTAAAGGACTGGCTGGAGTCAGTCTACCTCCAGCTCTCTGCCTGCCGGGCACACTTAGTGGGACTGAATTCTTGAGCTCTCTATGGGACATGTAGATATAATTCTTCTCTCAACCTCTCTCACCCTCCACTCCCATATATCAACATACTTGGCTCTTCATTTCCCAAGTCCTGGAAAAGGAAACTATTATCCACTCAGTTTCCTGGGCCGGAGACTGCAAAGTTAACTGGACTTCTTTCACCAAGTGCAGTTCGTCTCCAAATCTATCTTCCATCCATTCTTGTTTCTCTACCCCCATGGGTGTCACTTTGTTTGGACCAGTAGTTTTCAAGCAGGATCAACTGGAGAGTTTTTTCAAAATGCAGATGCTTTAACTCTCCCTCTCCCATCCCCTTAGGGGGATGAGGGGAATCCAACAGAACTATCTGTCTAAAAGCCAAGCCTGATCATTTCTTTCTCTTGCTTAAAAATCTTCAGAGACTACAAAGAAACAAAATTGAGTTATTTGTAGTGAGGTGGATGGATCCAGAGTCTGTCATACAGAGTGAAGTAAGTCAGAAAGAGAAAAACAAATACCGTATGCTAACACATGTATATGGAATCTAAAAAAAAAGAAAAAAAGTGGTTCTGGAGAACCTAGGGACAGGACAGGAGTAAAGACGCAGATGTAGAAAATGGACTTGAGGACATGGGGAGGGGGAAGGGTAAGCTGGGATGAAGTGAGAGAGTGGCATGGACATATATACACTACCAAATGTAAAATAGATAGCTAGTGGGAAGCAGCCGCATAGCACAGGGAGATCAGCTCGGTGCTTTGTGACCACCTAGAGAGGTGGGATAGGGAAGGTGGGAGGGAGGGAGACACAAGAGGGAGGGGATATGGGGATATATGTATATGTATAGATGATTCACTTTGTTATACAGCAGAAACTAACACAACATTGTAAAGCAATTATACTCCAATAAAGACGTTAAAAAAAAATCTTCAGAGGCTACAATGATAAAAATGAACCTGTGTGTCCAAACAAGGCCTTTCACCATCTGTTTCTAACCTATCCTTCTAGTTTCATACCTGAAAGTACAGAGAATAAAGCAAAAGGTAGGAGGAGGCAAGAAAAGATAGACACAGACACAAGACTACATTAAATATTTAGGGGTTCTGGCTGCTAAGGTCAGGAAAGGAACCTCATATCCAGAACTTCCCTCCGAGCCCAGAAACCATGAGGTCTCACCAAAGATTTCTTTTCTTTTCTTTTTTTTTTTTTTTGGCTGCGTTGGGTCTCTTCTGCTGCGCGCAGGCTTTCTCTAGTTGTGGCGAGCAGGGGCTACCCTTCTTTGTGGTGTGCAGGCTTCTCATTGCGTTGGCTTCTCTTGTTGCAGAGCACGGGCTCTAGATGTGCATGCTTCAGTAGTTGCAGCACGCGGGTTCTAGGGTGGGTGGGCTTCAGTAGTTGTGGCACGTGGGCTCAGTAGTTGTGGCTCATGGGCTTAGTTGCTCCACGGCATGTGGGATCTTCGCGGACCAGGGATCGAACCCGTGTTCCCTGCATTGGCAGGCGGATTCTTAACCACTGCGCCACCAGGGAAGTCCTCACCAAAGATTTCTATGAGACTTCTCTCCTGGACAGTTCCACATGCAACCCCCTTACCTGACTAAGTGAGATGAGTTGTAGTTTTTTATGATCAGCAAAGCCTAAGTAAATCAATGCCCACCTGGTAAGTCCTCGGTCATCTTTCAACTCCCCGTTCAAATGGTACCTCCTTTGAGGAGCCTCCCCTGAGTTACCTAATCAGAGCTATTCTTCCTTCCTCTGTGCTGTTGTAGAATCTCATATGTGCCTCTGTTACAGCATTGATCTTATTTTATTCAATTTTAGATTTACTGTATTATTTTTAAAGTTTCATATAAATTTAGAGTTATCTTGTCAATGTTTAGAAACCACAGTTGTCTTCAAATTGGGTTGCATTAAATTTATAGATCAATTTGGGGAGAATTAACATTTGATAATCTTAAATCTTCTAATCCATGCAGGTGATATTATCTAGTCTTTTATTTAAATATTTTAAATTTCTCTCAGCTTATACAATGTATTATAAAAATTCACTGTAGACGTCTTGCACATCTTCCATTAAATTTATCCCTAATATTTGATGCTTTCTGATGTTATTGTCAATGGGATTTGTAAGATTATAATTTTCCAGTTGTTTGTTCTGGTGTATTGGTTTTTGTGTGTTGATCATGTATCCTTTCACCTTGCTAAATTCACTTACTAATTCTAGTTTAGGTGTTTTTTGTTTGTTTTTTTCAAGGATTTCTTGGAATTTTCTATGTAGACAATTTGCTGCCTGTAAAGAAAGTTTTACTTTTTCCTTTCCAAACTGTGTGCCTATTTTTTTTTTTTTTTTTTTTTTTTTTTGCGGTACGCGGGCATCTCATTGTTGTGGCCTCTCCCGTTGCGGAGCACAGGCTCTGGACACACAGGCTCAGCGGCCATGGCTCACGGGCCCAGCCGCTCTGCAGCATGTCGAATCTTCCTGGACCGGGGCACGAACCAGTGTCCCCTGCATCGGCAGGCAGACTCTCAACCACTGCGCCACCAGGGAAGCCCCAAACTGTGTGCCTTTTATTTCATTTTCTTGCTTTATGCATTAGCTAAAGGCTCCAGCATAGTATTTAATAGATGGGTTAAGAGCAGTTATCTTTTCATTATTCCCTCTCTCAGGGGAAATCATTCATTCTTTCACTGTAAAGTATGTTGTTAGCTGTAGTTTTATTTCAGAATTGTCTTTTGTCAAATTTAAGAAGTTCACTTCTATTTTTAGTTTTCTGAGCATTTTTGTCGTGAAGGATTATTGGTTTTTTTCAAATGCTTTTTCTGCATCTATTGAGCTGATTACTTGATTTTCAATCCTTTATTCTGTTCATGTGGTCAAGTACACTGATTGTTCTTTGGATGCTGAGTTGACCATTCATTCCTGGGAAACCCCATTTGGTCATGGTGCATTATTTTTACATATTGCTGGATTCAATTGGCCAAAATTTTGTCAAAAATTTTTGTGGCTATGTTTATGAGCGATATCGGTCTGTGATGTTTTTCTTGAACTGTTTTTGCCAGATTTTGATATAAAAGCTTATTTTTTAATTAAAATTTATTTTTTAATCAAACATATACATAATTTAAAAACATCAGATAGTGCTAGAAGGCTTATGGAGTAAGTAGCATTAGTTTCAACTACAAATAATTGAAAAACCCCAAATATTTGCACTTAAACAAGATATATATATTTTCTCATTTAAAAGCAGTCTGAAAGGAAGGGAGTCAAGCTGGTATGGCAGCTCCACTGTGTCATCAGAGACCTAGGCTCATTTCCTGGTTATCCTGAGGGTCACTTCACATTCCAAGATGGCTGCTGGAGCCCCATTCACCAGGTCCATATTCTAGGCCATCAGCAAGAGAAAGGGGAAGAAAAGAAAAAGGTTGTCTGCCTCTCACTTTTACAGAGCCTTCCAGAAGTCCCACATGACCCTTCTAGTTATGTTTCTTTGGCCATCATTTTATCATATGACCACATCTAGTTGCAAGGAACACTGGGAGGTGTAATCTTTTAGCTAGGTACATTGCCCAGGATTTACTGAGGAAGAAGAGGAGGATGGATACAAACATTATGCTGAGCCCAAAAGGCCCAGACACAAAAAGTGTACACACTGTATGATTCCATTTATACGAAACTCTGGAAAAGCCAAATCTAATTTCTAGAGACATTACTGATTGCAGGTCAAGATTGAATGAGATGGGGCAAAGAAACTTTGGGGAATGATGGAATGTTCTGTAACTTGATTACATGGGTGTATAAATTTGTCAAAATTCATCCAAAAGTATACTTAAAATGGGTGCGTTTTTGTGTATATACTTCAATAAAGTTAATTTTTATAAGTATAGAAGATCTCAGCAACCATAACAAAGCTACTCTTAAATTTTGTTCATGTCTGTCATGTCTTCATTCGTTTGCTTACCTTTGCATGACTGAAATCAGAACGTACATAATGACTTTGAATCTTGCTTTTTTCATTTAACGTTACATCATAAAATTTTCCATATTGCTTCATTAATTTTCATAATCACCATTTTAAATGACTCTATAATCCTTTGGGAATTGAAAATGTAATATCTACTTACAGTAAAAAAAAAAAAAAGTTCAGAGACACCCTACACAGGAAGAGCTAACTCTTCCCCTGAACTCTGACCTTTAAGGCCCCTAACTTAGAAGTAGTGGACAATCCAGTTTCTAGTATGTACATCCAGAAATATTCTATGCACATAAAGACAAGATGTGAGCATCTTTCCCTCTCCTTTTAGACGTAACTAAGACAATACCAGATGCTTGCTTTTCCCCATAATACAGCTTGGATACCATCTCATGTTCACACATCGAAACAGGCCTTGTTCTTTTTAACCACTGCATGTATTCTACAGTGCACTGAACCAATATTGATAAACAGTTAGGGTTTTCCCAGTTTTGTTTTTTTTCTGTTTCACATACCACAAGATATAATGTTAAAGTTTTGACTCAGCTGTCAACTTACAGTAGATGCTACATTCCAAAGGAAGTGCTGGCCTGTAAGCAAAATTTACCACAAAAGTAGCTGAGAGCTTGTCACATGATCATTGAAACCTCTCAGCTACACTGAGGTATAAAAGGGTGGAGAGGGAAGAGATTGTGAAGGGATTTGGGAGGGCTTCCTCCATCCCTTCAGGTCAAGAAAGACTTTATTCAATAGGTAACTCGAAGGGCTCAGTATATGTCCCTGCAGTCTGGGGTCTGACTTCTGTCTAGGAAACACTGAGGAGGAAAGAAATACTAGAACGATCTCTTAAGGGTATAAAGTGGTGTGGCTCCTGCCTGTGCTCATCCTGTGGGCTCAGGATTTTTCCAGAGAAAATTACACAAGTTTTCCCGTGCAGCACTTGGCGCTAAGTCAGTGCCATCTACACCCCCCGCCCCCTCCCACTGGCTTCCTCTGGTCTGTCAGCTGGAGGCAAGGCCAGCTTTTACCTCTTTGCCCATGAATCACAACCTGTTTCTCTCATATTCTCAGCACAAGTCAGGGGTGGACAGGCCAGGACATCTGGATTAGGTCTGGGTTCAGTTCTCAGCCTGGCTCCTTGCCTTTGACCATTCTTCAGCCCCTAGCCCACCTACCCTGTGGGCTGGGCTGAAAAAGAGACCCCGTGGGTCACTGTGCTGAGCCTGAAGGGCTTCTCTCTTCCTTTCTACCACCTGCATCAAGACAGGTGCTTCCTCTCACCCCACTGCTGCCCTCCCGGGAGAGCCTGCTTTCTGGGCTTCTTCCCCCTCATTGCCCCTCTTGATCTAGAGGCCAGTTGCCAAGGTCATGACATGCACACACTCCCTACGTGATCTGTCCTTGCAGTCCTTGGGTTGTTCTCTCTCTGCTCTTCCCACCCTCAACTATGCCGAGGGCTGGCTGTCCCCAGAACAAGGCACATGCTCAGAGAAGACCAGCCCCTGTTAGCATCCTTGGGAGCAAAGCAAAATTCTGCAAGGAAGGTCCCTGCCCATGAGGATAATATCCAACAAGGTGCTTCTCAAACTTTAATTTGTATTGGAAGCATCAGAGGATCTTGCTGAACCGCAGACCCTGACCCAGGATATCTGGATGATGAAAGTCTGCATTTCTAACAAGCTCCCATGAGATGCCAGTGCTGCTAGTCTGTGGACCAAACTTTGAGTGGTAAAGACTTAGTACATTCCAAAGCCAAAGCGATTTTTAAAAAGTTATTCTTTGGGGTCATCTCATAGGTACAGAGAGCAATCAGAATTAAAAATAAATTATTGGGACTTCCCTGGTGGTCCAGTGGTTGAGAATCTGCCTTCCAATTCAGGGGATGCAGGTTCGATCCCTGATTGGGGAACTAAAGATCCCACGTGCCGCGGGGCAACTAAGCCCGCATGCCACAACTAGTGAGACTACGTGTTGCAACTACAGAGCCCACGTGCTCTGGAGCCTGCATGCCACAACTAGAGAGAAGTCCACACGCCGTAACAAAATGTCCCGTGTGCTGCAACTAAGACCTGATGCGGCCAAAAATATATAAATAAGTAAATAAATATTTAAAAAAGATACATCCTAAAAAATAAATAAAATTAAAAATAAATTATTTAAATATTGTAAAGCACAAGGACTTTTATTTCTTTCAAGGATATGTATTATCACGGAGTGGAGTGACAGAGGGCTAAAAAAGAGGGTCCTGTGAATCTGCCTCAACAAAGAGGGAAGCACTAAGAGTCACAGGTCTGTTTTCCTGCTACATGTGAGGTCTTCGAAACAGCTTGAAAATGCCTGATTCTCACCAATAGGCCAGGGTGCTATGACAGATTCTCTTATCCATTTTTTTTCTTGGCCATTTTTAGGGTGTTTTCTAACCCTCCTTGAGTGTGTTCTTATCTATGTATTGAATAAACGCACAAAGAATTGGATTAGTTTGCTAAGAAATTAGTTTCCTCACTGTACAAAAGTAAACTCTGGTCCCATCACTACGTTGTCACAAAGTCTGTGCACTGTTCAAGTTAATGATGCTTTCCCCAAACCTAAGCCAGGCTCACACCTGTTTCCTTCAATTGCCCCTGCTTGCCCAGGGATTACTCAGGGTTACATGAATGTGTTTTCCTGAGCAAGGCTGGGCAGTCACTGTTGCTGACCTCCAAGGACAGCCAGAAACAGCTCTTCTGTGATCACCTCTCCCCGCCTGTGCCGGCTCGGGGTGGGGATGCAGGAGGATTGGCAGGGAAGCTAAGAGGCTGCTTTGAGAGGCTGCCAAGTAAACTGCTGCATGGTTATCTCTGAGTCATCAGGGAAGGGATGAGCTTGGAGGAGTGGGGTTTTCCTGCCAGTATTCTGGTATCTCTGGGTATGAGCGGAGGCAATTGGCTCTGTGGACTGGCAACCAGCCCCGTGGCTGCTGCCTCATTTGCATCATGATTTACATGGTTGGGTCTCAGACACTCATGGGTAGGCATTTTTCTGAAAGGTTTAGACAGACACATGCTCTATGCATATCTATGCAAGTGAAGAGTTCTTTGGAGTGATGACCAGATTTTTGGCTGTTTCCTAATTTGTGCATTTCTACCAGCAGTGCCAGCTGCTAATGCAGTGGTAGCCATGAAGCTGGAGTAGCCATGAAGCTGGAGCATCTCACTAGGGTCCACCTTATGAAAAGCTTCACGTGGGGCCCTTGGCATTGGAGAGAAGAGGCCATAAAGAGAACTGGTAAATACAGCCCTGATTTTTGAGGAACTGACAGTCTGAGGCAGGAAGAGAAGCAAAGAAAGATCCTGAGAAATCATGAAGGAACTTCTGTGCAAATGGGTTTAGGAAGCACAAGGGCACGGGGTGGTGACCACAGAGAGAGCAGAGGTGCTGCACCCCTAGGGGGTAGGGGGAAGCAGAGGGGGATTAGCTGTGTTCTCTAGGGAGTTACTTAACCTCTCTAGGCTTTAATTCCCACCCCCATCCCCACATCCCGCAGTGAAACAGTAACACCTAGCAGCTCAGTTGCTTTGAGGATGAAGTGACAGAATGCATATAAAATGTTTGGAGCAGCATCTGCTGTCAGTGGCATCTGTCACAATTATTATTGTCAATAGGATGGAACCGCGGACCAACCATGATGCTGTCTTTCATATTTAGCCTTCCACTGTGAGGAAGGCCTGCCCTGAGCTCCCTCACTCCCTCAAACCTTGGGTTTTCCTTGGAATCTACGGCACCAGTGAACGGCTGGACAGAGGGCAAAGTGCCACCTGTGGCCACCAAACAGGATAGAACAGAATGAGGCTGAGAGGTCCACTTGAGGGTAAACCTCGGAACTGCAGCCTCAGGGACAGAGAGCATCACTCCCTTTCTACCCCCAGCCAGCTGGCTGGGACGGGTTGGCAGACTGAGAGGTTGCATGGTGAGTAGTTACGAGCATAGGGCCAAACCGGGTTCAAATCTCACCACTGTCACCATTCATACCCCCTTGGGAAAGTGACCTTCACCTCGCTGCATCTCTGTTTCTTGATCTGTCAGATGGAGATAATCATAGTGTTGTTGTGAGACTCAGAGGAGTTAACACATACAAAGGGGTCAGAACAGTGTCTGGCATGGAATCAACACACCGAAGTGTTTGTTATTCTTTTTTTTAATATTTATTTATTTATTTTGGCTGCACCGCGTCGGGATCTTTGTTGCGGCACGCATGTGGGATCAAGTTCCCCGACCAGAGATCGAACCCCGGCCCCCTGCATTGGGAGCGTGGAGTCTTACCTACTGGTTCACCAGGGAAGTCCCTGCTATTCTTATTTAGCAAAGATCCTTGGGTATGACGTTCTGGGTTTTGTCCCTCTCCGATAATTTTTTGGGAGGTGGCCGGCATGTGTATGGTAGTGTGAGCAGGGGGTTGTGGAAGAGGACTGAAGACACCCAGATGGGCAGGCAGAGCCCTGCCTTCACCCTGGTCTGTGGGTTGCCAGGGAAGGGGAGGATAAGGCTGGTTGCCAGGAGGGAGGAGGATGTGCTTGTCCAAGGTCGTAAAGTTCCTTTAAAGGACTCTAACGAATTTTCTAGGAGCATCCATGAGGAGCTTGGGGCCCTGCCCAAGGTGTCATCTCCTCTTGCAGGTGGAGAATGGCTGTGTCTACGTGACCCTTCTGGGGCACCACGCCCACCAGCTGCAGCCTCTGCTTCCCAACCCGCCAGCAGCCCCTCAGCCCAGACACTGGTGCCTAAATCTTACCATGGCAACATCTGACTTTTCCGACCACTATTTTCCCCTCTTTCCTGTTCCTTCTTTACTTAAACAAAACAAGCAAACAAGCAAAAAACCCTTGTTGTGGCATATCTAGTCTTGTAAGTCACTTTAGGTTGCTTTTGGAATACGCAGAGTATAAATAAATAAACTTGTTCCTGGAGTTCTCATTTACCTTTCTTGAAGTTTTTACAGCAGTGATTTTCAAACATGTTTTTTTCAGAGAAATCCCTGCCCCCACCCTTTTTTTTTGATGTGGACCATTTTTATAGTCTTTATTGAATTTGTTACAGTATTACTTCTGCTTTATGTTTTGGTTTTTTGGCCATGAGGCATGTGGGATCTTAGCTCCCCGACCAGGGATCAAACCCACACCCCTGCATTGGAAGGCAAAGTCTTAGCCACTGGACTGCCAGGGAAGTCCAGAGAAATCCTTTCTTTAAAAAAATTTTTTTTATTTTTGGCTGCATTGAGTCTTCGCTGCTGCTCGCGGGCTTTCTCTAGTTGAGGCGAGCAGGGGCTACTCTTTGTTGTGGTGCGCAGGCTTCTCATTGTGGTGGCTTCTCTTGTTGCGGAGCATGGGCTCTAGGAGCTCGGGCTTCAGAAGTTGTGGTGCACGGGCTTAGTTGCTCCACAGCATGTGGGATCTTCCTGGACCAGGGCTCGAACCCGTATCCCCTGCATTGGCAGGCGGATTCTTAACCACTGTGCCACCACGGAAGCCCCCGAGAAATCCTTTTTCAAAAATGAAATATTTCATAGAAGCTCTACATATATTATATATACCTCGGGTATTGTGGGCTCGGTTCCAGATCACCGCAATAAGGTGAATATTGCAATAGATCGAGTCTCACAATTTTGGGGGGTCCCCAGTGTATATAAAAGTTATGTTTACACTGTACTGCAGTCTATTAAGCCAAAGCATTATGTCTAAAAAAAATGTATTAAAAATATATAAGGGGCTTCCCTGGTGGCGCAGTGGTTAAGAATCTGCCTGCCAATGCAGGGAACACGGGTTCGAGCCCTGGTCCGGGAAGATCCCACATGCCACGGAGCGGCTGGGCCCGTGAGCCATGGCCGCTGAGCCTGCGCGTCCGGAGCCTATGCTCCGCAACGGGAGAGGTCACAACAGTGAAAGGCCCGTGCACCGGGAAAAAAAAAAAAAAAAAAAAAATATATATATATATATATATATATATAGAGAGAGAGAGAGAGAGAGAGAGAGAGAAAGAGAATAAAAATTTATTAAAAATATTTTATCACTAAAAAGTGCCAAAATAATTACAATAGTAACATCAAAGATCACTGATCACAGATCACCATAGCATAATAATAACAAAAAAGTTTGAAATACTACAAGAATTACCAAAATGTGACACAGAGGCATGAAGCGAGCAAATGCTATTGGAAAAATGGCACCAATAGACTTGCTTGATGCCGGGTTGCCACAAACCTTCAGTTTGTAAAAAACACAATATCTGTGAAGCACAATAAAGTGAAGTGCAATAAAAAATAAAATGATATATATATGTATATATATACGTATATATGTACATATCTATCTATCTATATCTATATATATATCTATATATATCTTGCTCAGTTAAAGCAGGAGAAGGACCCCGAGCACCCAGGCCCTGGCCGTTCCCTTTTTCCTGAGGCATCCTTACCAAGCCTTAGCTCTGGGGAGCCCTGTTTGTAAGCCACCAGTCTGCTTCATGGACAACATGCTGCAATATTTAGTATGTCATTTTGATGCAAAAAATAAGGAAGTGAGATGGTTTCTTATGACCTTTTGGACAATTTGCGAACTATTGGTGGAATGCTGAAGAATGAAATGCTAAAGAATTCACTAGTATCTACAGAAAAGAACTGCGAACAAACACAAGTCTTATTTACTCTTCTATTATAAAAGATAATCATTGTGAGTTTAAGTAACAATTTGGTCTTAAATATTAACTGTGATGGAATGTCACAGTTAAATGTGGGTCCTTTTTTTTTTTTTTTTTTTTTTTTGCGGTACGCAGGGCTCTCACTGCTGTGGCCTCTCCCGTTGCGGAGCACAGGCTCCGGACACACAGGCTCAGCGGCCATGGCTCACGGGCCCAGACGCTCCACGGCATGTGGGATCTTCCCGGACCGGGGCACGAACCCGCGTCCCCTGCATCGGCAGGCGGACTCTCAACCACTGCACCACCAGGGAAGCCCAAACGTGGGTCCTTGATGTGAAATGTACAAGAAAAAAATTCAAAAGTCACGTTGGAACAGAGTTTTAACCGATAACTGACACAACATCTATATCAGCTGCCTCTGTCTCCCCCATACCAGTGAATTCCCCATTCCTCAAAATGCCTCCACTTTCCGGTCTCCCTCCTTTCATGTTTAACCCTCTTTCTTCTCAACTCCCAACTCCATGAAGCCTCTTGTAACCTACCTAGTCCAAACCTTGTAGCACTATGTCAAGCACAGGCTGCTCTGAGTTAGGATGCGGGAGGGGATAACGTGGTGTCTGAATCACTTTGCACTTAATGGTCAGCCTACACTAGGGCAGTGGCACCAAGTAACTGCCACCGTTATGCTCTAATTCTGCCTGGTACCTAACACAGTGCCAGCTTCTAAAATAATTCAGACTTTTACGGCTGTGTTGGTATAAGTCAAATATATTAATATCATCTATTAAAACATCTTCAGACCTAAAATTAATTTTTTTCTTCTGATTAAAAAGAAAATTGAAGCATTTTTTTAAGCCTCCCAAAATTCTGTGGGCCCTTGGCACTCGGCAGGTATATAAGGCTACTGCTTGCTAGCTATGTGGACTGGGCAATTTGCTTAACTTCTCTGGGTTTAGTTTTCTCATTCGTAAAATGAGGATAATAATAGGACCCAATCTGCAAAAGTAAACGTTATCTATTACCTGTTTTGCACAGCTAAAAATTGGGAAGCACAAAGGATAAAATCTTAATTTCTTCTTGTGCTCTGATCCAACCTCAAATCTAGTGTTTCACTGTACTCTTGGCAAAAACAGACTTCCTATTTCAAAGGAAAAGCACCACAGAAAACAAACGAAACCAAACCAAAAGCCCTTTCTGAGACATCCAAGGACTCTTGCCAAGCACCAATTTGATGAGTTCACAGTAAATGAATCAGAGACTCACGGTTTAGATTTCCCTCTCAAAGTCCCAAGAGGGAAACAGGAAGGCGAGGATTTCAGAGAGCTCCTGGCTGTGCCAGCCCCACTCCGCCAGCTGAGCGAGAGCTCAGAGCGTCCAAGAGCCCCTCAGACATCCTTCCCCTGGGCTCAACTCACATTTCTCAGTTGAATGTGTCCTGCCCCAGAGAGTAGATGCCATCGAGGGGCCCTGACAAGAAACCAGATAGTAAGCACGGCACCCCAAACCCACTATTCGGTTATTGCTTAATCCTCCACCTCTATTCCATTCATTTCTAGCTGCTGACAGGTAGGATTTCTAAGAAAGATTTGGGGGGTGGAGGCGGTGGATTGGCTCTCTGTGGATGATGTTTTCCAGGAAACTCAGCTAGCTTCCTGAGAGATGTCATACACTGGAATGTTCCCAGGGGCTGGCAGGGGAACTCTGGAATGACTCAAGTGAGGACCTGAACCAGGAAAGGGTGGGCTATGGCCTAAAACCACACTCTCCTCTCACTTTGTCAAACTGCGTCCATTTTACTTACAGATTTATCCCCTACCCCAATAACCAGGAAGACTTCCTAGATGAACTAGAAGCCATTTCCACCCCAGGGCACGCTCACACCTCCAACACCTCATTTGCATATGCCGTTAGATTTTATTGACAGCTGAGTGATCTGTGAATAGCTTCAGCAGGGTCCACTAATGGAATCTAATCAGTTGGATCGCAGCTTTTAAAAAGATCTGCTCGAGGGCTTCCCTGGTGGCGTAGTGGTTGAGAGTCCACCTGCCGATGCAGGGGACACGTGTTCGTGCCCCGGTCCGGGAGGATCCCACATGCCACGGAGCGGCTGGGCCCGTGAGCCATGACCGCTGAGCCTGCGCGTCCGGAGCCTGTCCTCCGCAACGGGAGAGACTACAACGGTGAGAGGCCCTTGTACCGCAAAAAAAAAAAAAAAAGATCTGCTCGAGATCCAGTTTGGTTGAGCCCCTCCAGAGTCAATTTGTCAAAAAGTCAGTCAATACACATGGAGTGATCATGCACTGCTAGCAAGGGCTTTTGCCAAGCACTGGTTAGTGCAAGACAGAGATAGATGTTAAAGAAAGACCCGACCGTGACTCCTAGAGATGGAGAGTGCTATTCTAAATGGTTTATATATATTTAATTTTTCCAACTACCCGTAAGGTGGGTACTAGTATTATTCTCATTTCATTGATGAGAAAAGTGAGGCTCAAGGAGATTAAAGGATTCGCTTGGTGTCACATGATTTTTAATGGTAGACCCAGGATTTGAACTCAAAATTCCACTTCCCCAAGCGTGTTTTTCTTAAGAATGGGAGAGGACTCTGGGAATGAGAGGTGACAGAAGGCACAAGACTCTGACTCCTATTTTTGTTACTTATTTTTGATATAGAGAGGGAAATTCAATGGCTGAATTTTAAAGTAGGAGCATGCCTTAACAGTCGAGAGATCATTTTTGATGTTTAGTTTTGCCATATTTAAAATCCTCAACTTGTGAGCATGCTTTTAAATTATATATTCAATATCTTGTAATAATTCAATATATATATATGAATCACTTTGCTGTACACCTGAAACAAACACGATATTTTAAATCAACTATATTTCAATTATAAAAAAATTATAAAGTGCGAGAGCAGTGGGCGGGGACTGGCTGGCTGGGCAGGGGAGGAGCTGAGGGGGAAAGAGGGAGGGAGGGCCGGGAGGGAGAAGCAGCTCTCCTGGGGGCTGCCTGCGTGTCGCTGAGGAGTCCCAGGCTTGCCTCTGGATCCTGCGCTCCCTGATGCAGCCTCCGTGTCACAGCCGGGAAGGAGGATGGAGGGGAGAGGGATTCCGGTGGGGTGGGCGTGGGAGAGCGTCCTCAACAGCGTCTTTCTAACCCCCTCGGGGTCGAGTCCTTCGCGAGGCAGCTCTCTTATCCTGGTGGGTCCCGTCCCGCAAGGGTCCCGGGTCCTGACCCTCGGTCCTCGGAGACGGTGTCAGGCAGGACCCAGAGTCTCCTGAACCACAGCGCCATCGTGTGGCCTCTGACAGGTGCCTCTGGGGCTCCTCTGGCTCAGGTATCCCGCGCTCTACCCACCGGTGCTGGTGGCTTTCAGGTAGCTGTCTTCTGGGGCAGGGAGCCGAGAGGGAAAGTGGGCCTGCCTGCCGAGGCCGGAACCAGATTTGCCTGGCTCTGAGAACTGGCTTTCTCAGAGCGCAGCATATTGGAAGGAATGATCATTAGACCTGGGCAGGCCAGAGCCCTGCCCCCCTTGCTTATGAGCTTTTGTCCCTGAGCTTCTTGGGGCCTCAGTTTTCTCATCTGTTAAAGGGGCATAATAATACCTGGTGGAAGATAAATTGCAAAGCCTCTAGAACAGTTCCTGCAAGTGGTAGGAGCTCAATGTGTCATTGATGGTGCCATAATCCTCAGTCACCCCAACAGGTCTCAGTGCCGCTGAGACTCATGCTTGGCAGATGGCAGGTGTTCTGGGTGCATTGCAAACCACTAGGAATGCCTTCTTAGTGCCAGCTTAATCGCGGGATAGCCCCAGGGCTAAATATTTCCCTATTTTCATAAAAGATAACAGTCCAGTTGGTCTTGCAAACCACATAGGAACAGCTGGCTAATCTGTTCACCAGCCCAGGGGAATGCTCCATCTTCACCATTTACTTCTGCCTCCCACGTCTGCCTGAGGGAAGCCCTCTGGGAACAAACACATCCCACTTCTGAGAGGCACTGCAGTAGTGAGGGGGAGGCAATAATGCAGGGGATCCCACAGACCCAGAGTTCACTTGCCGGGTGAAGACCTGGGGCATGTCACTAACTTGTCCAAACCCCTGTTTCTCATCTGTAAGTCAGACATCTCAGCTCCCAATTCCTCAGGCTTTGTGGAATTGAAGGAGGTATTCACGTAAAACACTTAGTACATTTAGTATGTATTAGCATCACCAGAGAGCTTATTAAAGTACTAGTCACTGGGCCCCACCCGGAGTTTCTGAATCAGTATGTCTGGGGTGAGGCTCAAGAATGTGCATTTCTTTTTCTTTTTTTTTTTTTCCCGCGGTACGCGGGCCTCTCACCTTGTGGCGTCTCGCGTTGCGGAGCACAGGCTCCGGACGCGCAGGCTCAGCGGCCATGGCTCACGGGCCCAAACGTTCCGCAGCATGTGGGATATTCCCAGACAGGGGCACGAACCCGCGTTCCCCCGCATCAGCAGGAGGACTCTCAACCACTGCGCCACCAGGGAAGCCCAGCACCTTTTGTTTCATGTTCCTTCATTTATATTTATTCATTCTGCAAACACCAGTCAGGAACCCAGAATGTGCTGGGCCCTGGGAGCACAGGTCTGGGTGAGGAAGACAGACTTGAAGGAGGAATGACTGAAGGTGGGTGACCTCCCACCCATCCCCCCTCTCCTCATCAGGCTCTGAGTGGTGGGGGGCGGTGGATGAGTCAGAGCTCCCCTCCAGGCTCCGGAGGCTCACCCCCTTTCTCATGGGGTCACAGAAAAGGCCTGATGAAGGAGAAGTTTTTGAGGTTAATCGCGCTGAACTTGGCTCCTGAGGGATGTGGGATGGGGATGGAGGAAGCATGGAAGATAGTGCCCGGGGGACCAAGAGAAGGTACCACTGACAGCTGCTGCCATAGAACTGGCTTGGAAGGGGAGGAGATCAACTTGATTTCAGTTTGTTTTCTTGAGTTTTTTTTCTTTTAGAAGATGAAAAGGGAGTCAAGAAGCCCACTGTGGGGATACTGGGGGATAAAAGTGAGGACGGAGAAAGGGTAAATGTTTCCTTGGCCCCAGCTCCCTCGAGCCTTCCTTCCCTGTTTCTCTGTCTCCAGCATCTCCCCTCTTCCTCTGGCCATCCTGTCTACCCTCTTGTCTCTTCAATGCCTCTCCATCCCAGACTACCTCTGAAGCTCCCGAGGAATAATTGAAAAGTACAGTGACTGACAAAATTGCTCCCCCGACCCTGGCTCCACCTCTGCATCTGCTGTCCAGATTTTGCTTCAAAGTTCTGCCCATCACTCACAACCAGAAAAGAAGTATTGATTAGAAAAGAAAAAGAAGTTGGGAATTTGAGTTGGAAAGTGGAAGGAGCAAGGGATCTCTTTCCCATTCAGGTAACGGCACTGTGGCTAGTGAGCTGTAGTGGGACATCAATACCAACTCCAAACCCCATTCAAATCCTGCTGAATTGAGGTCTGATTAAAGGCTAACTGATGGACGGTGACAGTGAAGTGACTTGTCTAAGGGTATTCGATAAAGACTAGTTCTTCTCTCCCTTTCCTCCTCCAAATTTCCTGGAGGTCCCAGGACATTCCTAAGACCCTCCCCACCATCATCTCTGTGGCCGTGGACTAGCTTCTAACCTCTTGTCCAGTTGCCAGAGCCTAGAGGTGGTTGGGAGCTTTGGAGTAACGAGCCTGGGCTCTTACTAGCTGTGGGAACTTGGGAAGTACTTAACTTCTCAGAGTCTCAGTTTCCTCATCTGTAAAATGGGGATAATAATATCTACCCAACGGGATGCTGTGAGGATTAAATGAGATAATGAGTGTGAAGGGCTTAACATGGTACCCAGAAGAGAGTATGTTCTCAATATGTGTCAGTCAATAATAATTCCAATAATATCTCTACTTGGACAACCTACAAGTACCTTACACTCAGTATTTCTTCCCCACAAACGAGCTCCCTGGCCTCACTTTCTAGTTCCCTTACTGGAGTCAGCATTCCTCCTACATGTCCTTGGTGGTCTGGTCACCTGGATTCTATTCTGTTCCTTCCTCGCGTGAACTTTCTACCATCTCCTCGTGCCCAAGTTCAGCCTTTCGTTATGTTTTCCCTGGGCTTCCTGACATCAGTGCTCCTGTTCAATCCCTCTCCACAGAGCCACCAGATTTAGCTTTTGGATTATGACACTCTCTTCCTCAGGAACCTCCAGTGACTCGCCAGTGGCCACTACTAATGTAACTACACACTCCTCACCCTGACGGTTCAGGTCCTCCACACTATGGCCTGACGCATCCCACCACCCTCCTCCCTGCCCTTTCCCTCTCTCAACTCTTCCCCTTGGATGGGACATCACTGTCCCCACCACCCTCTTGCTCCCCAGGGTATGCTCTGTCAGCAGAACAGATTGTAGAGACTATCCTACGTAAAAAAAAAGGAATCTTTTGATGCTACCCTCAACCCACCAATACACTGGTCTACTGAGTCAAGGTTCTCCAGAGGAACAGATTTATATATCGAATGTATGTATATATACATGAATTGGCTCATGCAATTATGGAAGCTGGCAACTCAGAAATCTGCTGAGCTGGCAGGCTGAAGACCCAGGAGCACCAATGCTAGATCCAGTCTGAAGGCCATCTGCTGTAGAATCAGGATAAGCCAATGTTGCAGATGAAATCCGAAGGCAGTCAGTTGGAGAATTCTCTCTTACTTGAGAGAGGCTGGTCTTTTGCTCTATTCAGGCCTTCAACTGATTGGATGAGGCCCACCCACATTATGAAGGGCAATCTGCTTTGCTCAAAGTCTACCAATTAAAACGTTAAACTCATTCAAAAACACCCTCACAGAAACACCCAGAATAATGTTTGATCAGATATCTGGGCATCCTGTGGCTGAGCCAAGTTGACTCATAAAATTAACCATCACCCCACTCATAATCCTCTCAACGTCTGCCCTCTTGAAAGGATCATAAAAAAAAAAAGTCATCTACCTTGAAGAGTTCTATGGGGCATTTTGCATCCCAGAAATATTTACACTGTACCTCTAATTGTGGAATTTCAGCACTGATTTCCCACACAAAGGAAGTATGATTTTGAGTGGGGTGTAGGGGTCTTTCGGAAGCCTGTGAAGAAATCACAGCACACTGGCATTTCAGCCCGCTGGCTGCTGTCCATGGCTGACATTCCTGCTAGGCTTGGTTCACTCTTTTGCAGCTTTGCAGATAGTATGTACACAAGTTAATTTCTAGCCTTTCCTCAAGCTCTCTTTGGTCCAAGCACAGCTGCAAGAAAAATTGTGAAGTAGAGCAAAATACAGGGCATGAAACCAACCAGAAACCACAAAGAGTACTCATCCGTGAGAGGAAGAGGACCTCATGCCAGGCCAGTGGAGAAACAAGAGATCCCTGGGCTACAGGAGCTGGGAAGTGGAGCACCTGGTCTGTTTTGTCTCCACAGTAGCCACTTACCAAGACCTTATCCAGTGGGAGATTCTCACCCAATAGGAAAGAGGAGTTGGAGGCTGTACAGCCAACACAAAGCCAGACAGCACAGCTAATATCCAGGAATCAGAAAAGCCTCTGTGAAGCCTGTGGCTTGGGAGATGCAGTCCTTGGAAGCAGTGGTTGGGCTTATTTATTTCCACCATGATTAATTACCAGGAAACAAAATAAAGACTATATGCTCCACATCATTTTGCAAGTCTTATTAACTGTTGGGTAAGTTCAATTTATTTACAACACTAATATCTGTTTATGTCAGCCAAGTTGGCAGTGTGGTTAGCTGTTCGCAACTTCAAGGAATTAGAAGAATATGGTTAAAACAAACAACAAACATTAGAAGGAACATCATCTCTGAGGAAGCTGGACTGGGGAGGAGTTTGATCTCAGGGCCTTAACTGCAGCTGCTTCTCCCTTGGGTCTTTTCTGCAGCCCCGTCCGCCGCCCAGGTAAGACACTGATAGGAGCAGAGGCTCCTGAGGGGCCCAGGTTACATCTCCAGTGACTTGGCGATGGGTTGAGTTGATTAGGTGGAGAGAAGCAGGTGTTCTTGCATTTTACAAGTTCTATTGAATTGAGGCAAAATTTCTGGTCATCCGCAGGACCTTCCATTAAAATGAGTTGAATACGAGTTTACACAGCCCTCTTTCATCAGCCCTGAACGCGGAGACCCTGGTCTGGAACGGTGGAAAAGATGCGGCAAGAGTTCCAGCAGCTAGTGATGTGCATGCGCACACTCGCACCAGCGCATGCGCATGCTCGCACTTGAGCCTGCGCGCACTCGCACCGGCGCATGCGTACACTCGCACCTGCGCACACAGCACAAACCGTGTGCGTGGGCAGTGCCGCCAGTTGGCGCCGGCCTCCTCCGTCGTTCGTTGAAGCGAAGTTGGGTCGTGGTGACCGTCCAGTCAGCCTTGAGAATCCTGTGCCGGCTGTTCCTGCTTCTGGAGAGGACGAAGCCACGGAGTCCACTGAGGTAATGGCCTGTATTTTAATTGTTGCTAAGTGGCCTCTTTGCGGGAGGCTTCAGGGTTCCATTCATGCTTACACTTAGGGACAGACGAGGTCCGCCCTTCTTGGGGGCCCACGAGGGTGGGGCTCGTCAGCTTAGGGCACGTCAAATGTCCTTTTCTACATCCACTACAATTTAGACGCTTCAGATATTTAATATCTTTCCTCCCGGTGCACACTCCACCTTGGCGGAGAAACAACAATGGTGGTTGTCACATCATCTAAAAAGAAACATTCTCTTATCAATAAAACTCCTGACTAGAATATTCATATCTAATCACTATGCAATTTTAATCATCTTCTTTAAACCCCGCCCCCCGCCCCGCCGCTTATCAGGCCCACTAAGTAGCCTCCTGAGCGACCATCACAAAGTCTCTTACCAGGAGCTCCACGGGAGGGATTGACCCCCGTGCTCACATCACCAGGCCTGAGGCAACCCTGCACAGCCAAAGAGGAGTGAGAGAGGGGAGAAGGGGAGCCCACCCTCCTGCCACCTGGATTCCTCTGTGACTCAGGAACCCAGCTGAAGTTCTCACTCTGCCCTCACATACCCCTCACACACTCAGATTTCCTCCTCAGAGCCTCCTCCTTGCCCAGGTGCAGCCATGGATGTGTGACAGCTCAGTTTCCATCTGCCCACCAAACCCAACCTTCTCAATGATCCCGTAAAGGCCTGCTTTCTTCAAAGACTGCTTTCCTGACTGTCCTGCCCCTCCCAGACCTCGCACCCCAGACTCACTCTCTCCCCCACCATCATTAAGGCAAGGCGTTTATTTCCCTCCAGTCAGACACAGTGCTTCTTCCCTTGGCGATCTCTTTTTCCTGGCTTAAAGGCCACCTCTGGTGTTGATTTAGCATGATTTCCCTGGACTACAGATATGATGTGTGTAGCAAATAGAAGGGGTGGGAAGCTAAAGGTAGTCTTTACCATCCATGGATGACATTCCTTCCAGCTTTTTTCGTTTCCAGTTCGTTCGTTCATTCGTTCATTCATTCGTCAATCATAGATTGCTCATTTGTCATGTGTCAGGTGCTATGAAAGATAAAGAGCATGAAAGAAAATGTATAAGACATGGTCTCTGCCCTCAAGAAGCTCGGAGTCTAGTAGGGCAGGACAGTTACACAAGCGGATAGTGGTGAGTGCAATGATGAAGGATTACAGGAGCCATGTGGAGGAGCACTGAACCTGGGTGGGGATGAAGCTGAATTGCAAAGGATGAGGAGGCATTGGCCGGGAAAGGTGGGGTGGGGGACGGGAGAGCAAGAGACAGTGGTATCGCAGGGAGAGGGGACTGCCGAGTAAGAGCCTGGAGGTGAAAAGTCGCCAGGTGTGTGCTGGGAACTAAAGGTAGTTTAGAGTTGCTGGACCTTAAGGCAGGGAGTGGTGAGCCCTGAGGCCAGAGCTGCTACAGCACCCAGGGGTGTCATCATACTGTAGTCAGTGCCGATGGATCCCTCTGCTGGGGACAGTTTTTGTGACCTTAGACCATGGCCCTGAATGGGTCCCAGAGGCAGGTAAGGGCTGAGCTTGGAGGGCGTTACAATTTGAAAAGGGCCAAAGGACATGAACTTCAGCCTCATGCTAGCCCAGCTCTCTGAGCCTCACCGTGTGTGTCCTTCCAGACACCCACCCTCTGGCTCTTCCTTCCCATTCCCTGCCCCTTAGGTCACAACCTGTCAGAACTGGAAGACACCTTAAATGCCATGAAGAATAACCCCCTCTTTTAACAAAGAAAGACATGGAGGCCTGGAAAAGGGGTTGCCGGCGGTCACACCGCCAGTTAGTGGCAAAATCTGCCCATCTGTTCTTCCCTCAAACCCAGCTCCCTATTGGCTGAGTGGGCAACACACCCAGCATCCACCCCCTCCCCCCAGCTTCTCTCGCTATTGTTTTTCAGGCTTTCGGGTGTGCCTGAGGCTAATTTACTTAAACTTTTCCTCAAACAGCTGTTGTTTGGTGGGGGTGGGACCTGGGGTTGCACAGTAAGGCCCGAGGAGAGGTTTGTGGGAAATGCACTTCCTTAGTCTCCTGAGGACGTTTCCAGAAGTCCCCTCACTGTCCGTGGTTGTGGGGCAGGGGCTAAGCACAACACAGGGTGGAAACTCTCGGAGGAGGTTCGGAAGAAGGAGGCCCCTGGGAGACAGACACAGATGTGAGGTAGGAGGGCCCCCCGCGTAACCTCTCTCAGGGGCACTGGCGTAGCCTGGTGTGTGGTCTTGAGGAGAGCACAGAGACGGGACACCAAACAGAAGGACATCTTGTCCTGTGGCCCTCCCCTTGGTAGTGCCCTCTGGGGGTTAGGGGCGGGGAGGGCAGCATACCAGGAATTATGGGAAGTGATCAGGAGAAGTGGCTGGCTCGCCGCGATGCTAGGGATGATGCCTGGAAGCCCCTGGTGCATGTGTGGCAGTAGGACGGGGTCACACGTGTATCAGTTCTGTAGATGATCACCTGCAGGTGTTCCCTTTATCCTCGTCCCCTCCCCTTGATGTTGGGCTGTCCTGTGACTTGTTTTGGCCAAAGGAATGGAGCATAACATTAGCAGAAGCTGTAAATGTGCTCGTGTGGTTGAGCTTCACCCTGACACACAGAACACGTCCTGAGCGTCCACTAGTCTCAGAATTCGGAGACGCGTGGAGCAGATGTGAACACGACCCAGTCTGAAGCAGAGCCACCGCAGCCCACTTGCAGGCCTTTGAATGAGAAATAAACATGATCACCATCTGAGAGTCTGAGGCGTGGCCAAGAGCAAATCCTAGAATACAGGTTCCTTTGTGAGTAACAGAAAATACAAATGAATTGTGCCGTAAATCAAAACGGTTTTATTTTCTCACATAAAAAGTCCAGAGGTAGGCCATCCAGGGAGTTATCCAGACCCAAGACCCTACCAGCTTTCTGGTTCATCAGAAGCTGTGGCCCTCAGCTTCGTGGTCAAAAGTGATGTGGATGCTCAAGGTCCAACCATCATGTCCACACTCCAGCCAGGAGGAAGGAGGATGGGGGGGGGGTGAGGGGGGGTGGGGGGAGAAGAGCATACCCATCTCTCTAAAGAGACTTCCTAGAAGTTTTTGCACACCAGAAGTAATTTTCAAAGTATTTACAACATGGATTTCAATTAATCAGAATAGATGCCCTCTGTCAACAACACGTACATCTGTACCTGTACTTGTGGGTTGTCCTGATAACATCTTTCCACTAACAAATCTCATTGGCCACAGCTCAGTCACGTGACCACATCTAGCTTCAAGGAACACTGGGAAATGTAGTCTTTATTCCAGACGACCATGGGCGCACTTACCTACTGTCAAAGAAGGGGAGGAGCTTTAAAGTGGGACAGCTAGCACCTCTGCCACAGTATGGAAAGTACTTAAAGCTCTTGGTACAGGTCCACAAGCCCTTGCCACAATTTGAAAAAAATTTTTCTGAAAACAAGTATTTTTCAGAAATCATTGGCTGGCAAAATTTGACCTGAAGTATCTGTTTATCCCTCTTGTGAATATTCATATATTTGCTGCAGAAATATAATGTTTGATCATGAGGTGATGCCCTGGATCCCTCTAGGGTATTTGTATGTGTGTGTGATACACACGCAAGTACAGTATTACCTATAAAATCTTTTAAAAGTGTGAATTTGAAACCCATCTGGCTCAGAGTTTTGGATAGAGTGATCATACATCCCAGTTTGCTTGGGATATTCTGGTTTACCCTTGTCCTGGTGAAATTACTAATAGCTCTCCCAACTTTCACTTTCACAATTGCTCAGTTTGGATGATAAATTATAGGGTCAACCTATGTACAAACTAAGCTCTCAGTTAATGGCAGCAGTTATTACTGTTCCCCAGCAGAGCTCCTGTAGTGCCTCTTGATATATACAGATATGCTAAAATGTTTCTTCAAGTAACCATTCGGTTCCTCACAGCTAAGCAATACCCTCCGGCTGGTTTTGTCTCCATTCTTCATGAATTGGCTTCCAAGATAGTGTGGCAGTCAGTTTCATCCCAGTCACCTCTCAGAGAGCACAGGCTTGGAAGCAATGAACACTAAATCAAGGCGGTTTTACTGAATCAGGAAAATGACTAGCATATTCTGAACCTTGGCAGACTCTTCTTTCTTCATTCCTGGCGAATTTAAGAATAGGTCTGGAGATGCCTGTGGATGCAGCAGAATTCCACAGGCATGATACCCTCTTTGCACAGCAGAGATGTAAGGAAAACAGCTGAGTCAAAAGGCCTTTTCTTGCTTTCGTTAATTGCCCTCTGGGTCTCATGGCCAGGATCTCAACTGTGAGCAGGGCCAGCCCTGGACAAGGCCATAGAAGGCCCCCTTCTGTTCTCTACCCCTCCACTCCCTTGGCATCCATGTACCCTCTTAGCTTTCCCACTGCGAGATGCAGAGAAGTGGATCCCAAACTTGGCTGGTCTTCACTCAGGCCTGGGGTGTGTGCGAAGAGAGATTGGGGAGGCGTGCCCAAGGTCAGTGATTTGGAAGTCTGGCGCCAAGCCCAGGAATCTGTGTTTTAACTATTCCCCTGGTGATTCTGAAGAGCAGCCCAGTTTAAGAAACACTGGCATAGTGCAATGAGCAAGGACTTTGGAATCAGACAAAGCTGAGTTCAAATTTAACTTCTGTCACTGTGGCCTGGGGCTGTTCTAAGCTTCTCTGAGTCTCAATCTGCCCATCTGTAAAATGTGAAACTTCAGGAAAATAATGTATTTTATTTTATTTTTAAAAGAATTAAAAAATCTCCTTTGAATATATAGTTACATTCCTTTTTTTAATGCTCAGTGTTTTTATTGTGTTCACGCGTGTGGGATCTTAGTTCCCTGACCAGGGATCAGACCCGCGCCCCCTGCCGTGGAAGTGTGGAGTCTTAACCACTGGACCGTCAGGGAAGTCCCAATGTATTTTAAATTTAAAAAATGTTTTTCAGATCGAAAGTCTATTCTTCTTCTCAAACATAAAATCAGACACTCCCCAGGTAGCTCATTAACACACTGGGAGAACCAAGGAGAATCTCATTGCTGAAAAGAACAGGCATAGGCTTGCCTCCCACCTTGTCCTCTGCTTCCCTCCCATCCGGGAGAGCAAAGGGCAGAGTTCATGACCTCAAGGTGACAACAAAAGCAGATTTGTCTATGATTGGCAGGTAGTGCGCAGTCAACAAATATTTGTCGATTGCTTGCTTGATTTTATGTTTTTGTTTATCCAGTTTCCTCTAAAATCTTTAGGAATCTAATTCTTTTTTGTGGGAGAGGCATGGTGGGAGAGAGGTGAACTGTGGGATTAGATAATATTTTATAGATGGCTTTTATATTTCTGCCGTATTTGTGGCAATATGTCTTAATGAGAGAGGATGGTCTTTAGAGTCTGATGGATTTGGTTTTAGATCCTGCCTTCACCATGCTGTCAGGACAAACTAAACTCTTAGTGGATTAACACGGTGAAGGTTTACCTCATCCAAGTCACAGTCCAGTGCAGGTAGCAGAGGACAAGGTGAAGGGTGCTCTGTTCCATGTAGTCACTCAGGGAGCAAGCTCCTCCCATCTTTATGGCTTCCTGGTGCCCTGGGTCATCCAGATAGTGATGGGAAATGACATGATGGACCAAAGTTTTTATGCACTAGGACCGGAAGTGGCAAAGTCACTTCTGTCCCTATTTCACTGGCAGAATTCAGTAATGCGGTCAGCCTAATAGCAAGAGGACCAGGAAATACAGTTTAAGGCGTGCCTAGAAAGAAAAGGAGAAAATGGATACTAATGAGCAGTAGAAGGTTCTGCCAGACCCATTCATCAGCTCTGTGACCTTGGGCAAATGCCTTTAACTCTTAGCCTTAGTTTCTTCATCTGTACAATGGGAATGATGCACATCTATTGGGATAGTTGTAAGACTTAAAAGATATAATATATATAACATGCTTGATACACAGTGTGCCCTTCCCTTTTAAATATATGGAAGAGCATGTTTTCTTTCCTCTGAGTAGCCCCAAATACTGACTAGTTGAAAGTTTTGGCCGTCAACAAACTTTCTACCAAGTTAGGGGAACACAGATGAGAACACAGCTCCTGTCCCCTGGAGTGGAGGGTTCAGTTTGGATCATCTCCTTTCAGCGAAGCAGTGAGGCAGTCCCTGAATCTTGGGGGAGTTTGTCTTAAGGTCTTTTCATGACATGTGTTAAGGATTTGCTGGAGTATTACCTTAAAAACCAGAAGCATCTATACTCTAGTTACTTGGAGGAAAGAACCAGAAGGAAATGACTTCCATGGCAGCACCAAGCAACTATGTTAATATAAGTAAAAACATTCCGATGACGCTTAGTAGTCTGTTGGAAAGATTTTGGAAAAAATAGTTTCTTCTCTTGAAATCTTTAAGAAAACGTCAGTTTCTACCTTTTGGAGTTACTCAGCACCTCCCAGCCTAGGGGCAGAAGAACGGAAGCTGTTGCTTCTGGGGATACCTTCTCCTCTCCTGTCCTTTCTTGGAATGGTCCTCCTGCAAATGAGGTGCCTAAGGCTTTGTGCCTGAGTTGACCTTCCCCAGAGCTATCCTCTGAGGTCTTCTTTATTGGAACATCCAGACTGCTGCCTAACCACTCTGGCCAGATTGCAGAACATTCTGTTCACTTGATCAGCCATACCCAATGAGGACAAGTAGAAGGGGGTCAATGTAGGAGATGCAAGAAGAGAGGAGAATAGCAGAGTGTTGTCATGGGGAGTGGGACATAAATAATGCCTTGTTTCAGAGATGCAGTAATGCCCTGGGTGCTCTGCCCTCCACTGTGTGCCCCGTTGGGAGGTTTTGGCAGGGCATGGGGCTGAACCAGAGCTCAGAGCCAGGAGAGGAGAAGGGGGGAAGGCTTGGCGGCCAGATGCTTTCTCTTCCTCTGACTTTTGCTGGGTCACTTACTAATGACAGGGAACCCAGACTGTGTTTCTTTCTCCGAATGACTTCCAAGCCACATCCCTCCCTAATCCCCAACTGGAGGCCACTCTATTTTTAAATTTCTCTTGGGAAGTAGATTCCAGAATTTCCCTAAGTCTTCCCGTCAGGGGAGCTGCTGATTTCCAGTAAATCCAGGGTCACATAGCTTTCTATACTCATTTGCGTTCAGTTTGCATAAATTAGCATGCCGCGGAAAGCAACCCAGGGAATTAACGCAAAAAGACTCAGCTTTTGTGCCCCAGGGAGGTGATGAGGGAGGCAGCGTCATCCCCAGAGAGAGTGCGGCAGCCCTGACTTGTAGGCAGGAGGTTCCGTTGTCCCCTTGGCCTGCAGGTCCTCAGCATGGGCCGGTGGGAGGAGGCATCCTCAGATCTGAGTGAAAGTCAGAAGGGAGCGAAGCTGGGGGAAGGGGTGAGAGCAGATGTGGAAGGTCCAGTGAGACAGAGCGTTTCAGTGGAGACGGAGACAGCCCATGGGGCGGGGACAAAGGGAAGAGGGAAGAAGGAGCAAGAGTGGGTGGGTAAGTAGAGGCAAGTCGGTGGTGAGCACTGCATGGCCAGTTAGGATGGCACGCGGTGGACATTTGTTATCTAGCAAGTCCTAGAGAGCATGTGGCCAGGCAGGTTTCCCAGGAGCCATTTCCATCCTCTCTCGCCAGGCGGGTGTTAGACGGGGGTTTCTTGCTGGGGTCTGGAAAGTCACCCCTTGGGTCTCTGAGGTGTCACAGCCTGAAAGTGCAGATGACAGATTTTAAAGTGGTTGCAGATGAGACAGATGACAGCAGGACAGGACTTTGCGTTGTTTTTCCAGAAGAAGGAGCAAGCTACCCCGTCCGCAAATACCACTCATTTCCCCGGTGGCCACGACACTCTTGAACCTGAGTGAAGGGTGCTGCCTGGCAGAGGAGCAGAGGGAGGTGGAGTGGCCCTCACAGCTGGGGGAGGCTGGCACCTGGTGTAGTACCCACTGTCCTAAGTACCACACATGTCTCTAAGCCATGGAGTTTATTGACTGCTGGCTGTAGGCTGGCCACTCTCCATAGTGCAGGGTCTGATACCTTCTAAGACCATGCACTCCGTGGAGTCAGCCCATGGTGGGGTCAGGAGTGTGGACTTCGGTGTCAGACCCCTTTGGATTTAATCCTGGCTTCACCCCTGGGGATCTTGGGTAAGTTATGTGAACTCATCTGTGCCTCAGCTTCTTCATCTGTAAAATGGGAATAACATTGCCTACTTCATAGAGCTGTGGAGAAAGAACTAAACACAATAATCCCTATAGAGGTCTTAGAACAGCAGCTGTCTGAGAGGAAGGACTCAGTCGATACAAACATTGTCATATGCGGCAGCCCCAAATAAGATGCAGTGAAAAAGATTGCAGAACTTGGAGAGAAACACGGGGTGGGCTGCTAATTTCTTGGCCCTGTGCCCAGTGTGGCAACTGCTCATACAATTTCTACTCAAGCTGATGCAGTCACAGCAGCAGACCGTGTGGACAAGGGCCAGGCATGGGCTCTGGCCAACCACAGGCTAGGAAATAACACTGTTAGCTGATGATGGTTCCTTTTCTTTTTTCTCCCTCCAGCAGGGGAGTATGAAGTATGAAGGAAAAGAAATGGCTCCTGTATTCGTTTGGCTGGAGAAAGGGACCCCAGCAAGAAAGAAAGGCATGGGACCCTTCGTGACTTGTTTCTACCACTCCCAATAGAGGGCCCCTGGGGAGGGCCTGGCATTGCGAGCAAGAAGGGACTGAACATTATTAATGGTCTCTCTCCATGTCCTGGGCCTCCCATCACTTAGAGCTGGCAGAGGGCTGCTGGAAGGAGGGGAGCAGGGACCATGGAAGGTCACCGTTGTGTCTGGATGCAGGAGAATGACGGATGGACTGGTGACTGTAGGTCTTTATAACAAACATTTATGGAGCCTCTGATATGTGTGCTGCACCTGGGGACTCAGAAACAATAAGACATGGCCACTCCCCTAAAGGAGGTTACAGGCTGTACCAATTGAAAAGAATTACTTCAATTCCTTCTTCTCAACAGAGTCCTCCACAGATGCCACTTCTCCCTCTGTCCCGGGCACTCAGACAGCCTTGGGGACTCTCACTGTTGGCCTAAGGTGACTTCCCTGACAGCACACCTGTGTCCCACTCTCAGCTTATCACCGGCTTGCAGAACTGCTCTCTGTGGCCGAAAGCACTGGGCTGGTGGATTACAAAGAGTTCTGAGAGGCTTCTCAGCAGGCTGTTCTCCACATCATTACTGCTCAGATCCCAGAGCAATGTGCCAGCCGCCTGCTTTTTCTCCAGCTCTTGCTCTTCCCTCAACATCTAGCTGCTGGGAATTCCCTGGCGGTCCAGTGGTTGGGACTCCGTGCTTCCACTGCAGGGGGCAAGCGTTCAGTCCCTGGCTGGGGAACTAGGATCCCACATGCCTCGAGGCACGGCCAAAAAAATAGAAGATCCAGCTGCTGATGCTATGGGATGTCTGATAGCCCAGCCTGGGATCACTACTCTGGGCCCCATAGTCCGCTTGTTTGAAGTGAACGGAGGAAATAGACTTGAATGTAACAGGGTTGTTGTCTCTTGGACCTGGCCTTAAGAGTTGTGTCTTCTTGTTTTACATCATCTCCAATTTATCCTCAGCCTGACTTCAGTCATCACCACCCTAAGTTAAATCCTGGATGCCCAGAAAATTTCAAAACTGGCTGCTAGTTGATTCTTGAATTCAGAGAATTCTTGGACTTTGGGATCAAAAGAAGCTACTTGTGTCTGGGGTACAAGGAGGTGGTTGGAGGGGGGCTGGTTATATGGATCCCAACTTGCCGTATCTGTGTTCCCCCCTCACCCCATCCATCTCTGAAGGCTGAGACCCAGGCCAGGGCTGGAACAGGCCTCTCTGGGCACAGAAGCCTGCCAGCATTGATTTTGCTCCTGAACCAAGAGGCCAAAAGGACATTGTGATGGTGAGGCAATGAACGTGAAACAGAAACGAGTGGCTTTAGTTTCAGGAAGTCCAAAGTGGAAAGCAAGTGTTGACATTCTTTAAGACCCATTGGAGGCTGTATTTTGTGCTGCGCTAGCCAGAACTCTGCTACTTACTTGAAGTAGGACCTTGGGAAAGTCCCTTTCCTCTCTAGGCCTCAACTTCCTCATCTGTAAAGTGCACGTGGGATTAGCCAAGATCCTTCTGGGCCTGACCTGATTTGGCCCTAGGTGTTCCAGTAATCTGTCACTCAGAGGACAAAGAGCCTGAAGGTATGTGGGGAGAGTTGGGGAGGAAGGGACTAAGAAAGGTTCAGTGGGAGTCCTTGTGAGTTTAGCCAACTGATAGGGGAGAGGAAGAGAGGGGAGTAGGGAAATAAAGTGAAAATGGGGAAGAGGGAAGAGCATAAGCGTGCGGGCTAAGGGGGCCCCCACAGTTACCTCAGGGCTCCTCGGGCACATCCGGGCCAGGTTTACTTTGTTAGGATGGGGGTAGGGTTGGGAAGTGGCAAGCTGTGTTTTCCATAGAGGGCCACAATGATATTGCCACCCGCCATGTTCTACATCATGGTCTTGCCATTTCCCTGTCAAGAGGTGGAGTCTAGTTCCTCTCCCTTCAAATCTGGCCTGGCCTTATGACTTGCTTGTAACCACAGAATGTGGTAGAAGTTACGCTGGGTGACTTCTGAGGCTCAGTCAGAAGCAGCTTCCACTTGGTTATCTTGGGTCACTTGATCTGAGTGAAGCCATCTGACTACCTGAGACCATCATGCTGGAGAGGCCACACGTAGGCCTTCCCGTTGACAGTCCCAGCTGAGGCCCACCTTCCAGCCATTTCCCTCAAGGCACCATATATGTGGATGAAGCTACTTTTGACTCTCCAGGCCAGACTACTGGCCAACCTCGCATGATACCACGAGGAGGAGAAGATTCACCCCACTGAGTCCTACCCAGATTTCTCATGTAGAAGAATCTATAAAATATGAGAAAATAACTGTTGTTTTAAGCCACAAAGCTTTGGGGTAGTTTGTTATAAAGCAAAAGGTACTGGCACAGGATGGTAGGAGGTGTTTAAAAATATAAGCTCCCTTGCAATGAAAAATCCTTAGAAATGTATAAACAAGACTTTAAAGATTTCAGAGATGTGTGAAATTTCAAAATTAATTTGGAAACCAACTTTAAATTTTGCCTATTAAGGACATTACAACAAAACTACCATTTTCTTTAGGTCACCATATTACATATATATATATATATATATATATATATGTAGTTTTTTGGTTTTTTTTCCTTTTTTTGCGGTACGCGGGCCTCTCACTGTTGTGGCCTCTCCCGTTGCAGACCACAGGCCCCGGACGTGCAGGCTCAGCAGCCATGGCTCACGGGCCCAGCCTCTCCACGGCATGTGGGATCTTCCCGGACCGGACCACGAACCCGTGTTCCCTGCATCGGCAGGCATACTCTCAACCACTGCGCCACCAGGTAAGCCCAATTATATATTTTTCAGTATATTTTTATCATGAAAAAGGGAGAAAAGTCACTATATCCCACCTGAATGGCTAAAAGGAAAGAGCTAAACAGTATCAAATGTTGGCAAGGATGTGGAAGAACCAGGACTTTAATACATTCCTGGTGGGAATTATTATTTCCACAGTCATTTTGGAAGGAAAATAGCTTGGCAGTATAATCAGAAGCTGAACATATGCATATATTCAATTCCATTCCTATGTATATGCCGAGCAGAAGTTTATGTATATTTTTACCAACAGATCTGTATATAAATGTTCATAATAGCACTATTTTTAATAGCCCAAAACTGATAATAACTTAAATCAATAACAGAATAAGTTGTAGTATCATCACACACTGGAATACTGTATAGCAGTGAAAATAAATGGACGATCGCCAGGAAAGTCATGCACAAACCTCATAAATATAATGTTAAGGGAAAGAAACCAGAGTCAAAGAGTACATACTACGTGATTCCAGTATGTAAAGTTGAAAAGCAAACAACATTCATCTATGGTGTTGGAAGCTAGGGTGGTGGTTACCCTTGAGTGACTGCAAGGGGGCACTTCCAGAGTTGCAGTGATGTTCTGATTCTTCGCCAGGTGCTAGTTTCGTGGGGTTGCTTATCTTGTGAAATGTCACCGAGTGGTATGCTTACGATGGCACACTTTCCTGCATGAATGTTATAAATTGACCATTGAACAACAGGGGTTAGGAACCTCCCCGCCCCCAGGTGAAAATCCGTCTATAACTTTACAGTTGGCCCTCTGAATCCACGGTTCCACATCTGCGGGTGCAACCAGCCATGGATTGTGTAGTACTGTAGTATGTATTTAGTAAAAAAAAATCCAAGTTTAAGTGGACCCGAGCAGTTCAAACTCGTGTTGTTTAAGGCTCAACTGCACTTCAGAATAAAATGTTAAGAAACAAGGACGCAGGACATGATCTCAAAGCCAAGGATAGATCTTTAAAAAACTAATTTAGTTTTCTGAAAAGCAATATATTTGTTCTTGTTTTTCCCTTGAACCAGTGTATATTGCATTATGGCAGGGTCCTGGGACTGTGAAAGTGTCAGTGGGAAAAGAAAAGAGGGGTGACGTGAGCATCAGCTGAAGCTGTGGGGAGCAGGCTAGCTCTCCAGGGAAGGTACTTCTCAGCAGCTCCTTGCTGCTGCACTCACAGTTCACCTGCAAACTGTATCATGTACGTGCATGTGCATATCTAGAAAGATGTTTCCCAACCTTTCACAGGCCGTGGCACATGCAGAAAATGACAGCATTGGAATGGCACACACTGGGGTACCAGATGGGGCTCCTGGCAGCCAAAGCCAAGTGGCCTGGTCCTCTAGGTGCTCCCAGGATGAGGGGTATCAACCTCAGCACACCTGTGGGATAATGTCCTCTGAGACAGAGTGTGGGAAGCCATGGGCCTCCATTATCCATTTCACGTTCTCTGAACTGGCAAAGGGGAAGAGTCTAGGCTTCCCTTGCCCTTCTGCTCTTGGAGAAGCCAACTCTGCACACCCCTCACCCCTGGGTTACAGGTCCCATTTGCAGTAATGAAGATCATGGGGTTCAGGGGAGTTGTGCAGCATTCTGGGTCCCTCCTCTATGCTGTGGCCTTACTTCTATTTCTAGCCTCATTTCCCACCGAACACCCCACTCTCTCTCCCGAGCACATTACACCCTGGGCACACTGCACTTGTCTGTCATCTGTGAACATCTCCCAAGCCCTTCTCTCTCTCCATCACACCATTCCCTCTGCCAGAGCACTCAGCCTGCCATCCCTGTGCTAAGCCCTCCACTTCTCTGTGAAGCCTCTTTCTACACACTGAGGCCACTACCACACTGTGATTTGTGTTACAAGCATGTGTGTGTGTGTGTGTATGTGAACGTCCTCATGGTCCCTGATTTCCTATCTTGCCCACAGTAGGTGCTCAACAGGTATTTCTCAAATGACTTCCGTGCTGCAGAGGGACCCTGGCGTTAACTCCACCCCTGTTCTTGGTGGTCACTCATTGTCCCCTTGGGTCTGGATCCCCAGCCTCTCAGGAACCTTTCAGCCATTTCCAACTCTGCCACTCCACTGCCAGGGGCCTGGAGCCATGCCGCCTGGATGAGACACATCCTCATTGCCCAGACCCCCTCACCTCCCCTAGCTCACACCTTTGGGGTTGGCATTAGACTAATTGTGGTGTGACAAAGGGAAAGGGTCACGGTGACTCAGCCTCAGTGCTGACTCCCCTCATTCAACTGCCAACCTGCAGTACCAGCACGTGGCCACAAGGGGCTCTCTGGGGCGACCCTTTGCCCAGGGGAGGAGGGCTCTGTGGGAAGTACTGCCCAGATAAACAAGGAACTGCTCAGGGGCTCTGCCCCTCTCCAAGTGCTGAAGCCCCACTGCCCGCCTTGGCTGCCTTATCCTGATGTTTTACCCTTAGCTGTCTAGCAGCTGTTGTTTTCTGTCTTAACACATTACTCCTTGCTTTCCCGTGAGCCTCTCTTCTGGCCACCCACTCTACTGACCAATAGCCGCCACCGGAGCAAGTCACCTCCACTTTTGTCAGTTCCACTTCCTTTAGATGAGGGCCAGACCTACACCATGAGCTCCCCGTCTTTCAGGATGTGGGCTGGAAAATTGTCCTGTTCCATCTCTTCAACACCTCCCGACTCTGCCCCCTTCTGTCTCCCCAGTGCCACCCAGGTTCGGGGCTCCCCGACTCTGCCAGGATGAATGCAGTGGCTTCCTGGAGGACCCCGTGTCTCCAGACAGCCCCCTGCCCATCAACTCTCCACCCTGGAGCCAGAGAGATCTTACTCCCATCAGACGCTGGCCTTCAGTGGTTCCCCAAGTCCCAGACGCTCAAATAGTACCCCAGGCTACCCAAGACCCAGCTGCCTGATTCTTCAGCCTCACGTCCCTCCTCTCTTGCCCTCCAACCAGTAGTACTGAAATACTTGTAGTTGCTCAACACACCGTGGTGTTTCAAGCCTTTGTACTTTGCACACGCTCTTTCCTGTGGCCTGATCACCTCCCATCCCTCCCCCACCTGTACCCTTGCTCCTCATACTTCCTTCACCTGGCTGAGCCCTATTCATCCTTAAAAGTGCCAATTCCCCTGTGAAGCCTTCCCTAACCCACAACTCCTTCCCATGCCCCAGAACCCCTCCTCTGAATAGATCCAGTCCCCAAACACACGTCTCTCATTGTATTTGTCACTCAGAGTTGTGATAATTACTCGTGCTGTCCTGTCTCCTCCACCATCTGTGTACCTCTGTGTGGGACCAGGTTGGCACACTGTCTGAAAGTTGTTGCACTGAGGTAGCTCCCTCTCTGCACCATCACCTCCCACCTTGAGCAAGTCCTTTAAATGCTCTGAACTTCCGTTTGCTTATCTGCAAAATGGAAAGATGTGAGAATTGGAAGGGGGCACACACATTCAAGAACTTTATAAACAGCTAAGGGCTATGGACGTGTTTTTGTTTTTGTTTTATAAATTTATTTATTTTTGGCTTCATTGGGTCTTCGTTGCTGCGCGTGGCTTTCTCTAGTTGCGGCAAGCGAGGGCTACTCTTCGTTGCGGTGTGCGGGCTTCTCTTGTTGCAGTGGCTTCTCTTGCTGTGGAGCACGGGCTCTAGGCGTGTGGGCTTCAGTAGTTGTGGCACGTGGGCTCTAGAGCGCAGGCTCAGTAGTTGTGGCACACGGGCTTAGTTGCTCCGTGGCATGTGGGATATTCCTGGACCAGGGCTCGAACCCGGGTCCCCTGCATTGGCAGGCGGATTCTTCACTGCGCCACCAGGGACGTCCCTATGCACGTGTTTTTAATGCATTTTCTTCCTTCAGATTAGTGTTTACCTGCACTTGCCTGTGTGGAAATCATAAGATCAAAGGAATGTGATGTGATCTTTTTGTAATTTCTCCACCTTGGGTCCAAGGAAAAGCTGGTGGAGAGTAAACCATTAATTGTGTCTCCCTGCACCTCCTAGTCTTCTCGGAAGCTCTGGGTTAATCCTGGGGTCCCGACCAGAGGACCAGAGGAAACAGCGCATATGTGTAGGTCTTGGGCTGTCTCCCTTTCTCGTCAGTGCTCCCCACCAAGTGCCCACCGTTCCCTCCACCAACAGAAGAGACCTCTCCCCACCCTCCCGTGATGAGGTCTGTGGAAGTCACAAACTGAAGGTCCAATCAACAAGGATGCTCTGACCTAACAAATAATCTCCCTCATGTGAGGTTTAAGGATTTGGTTTTGGAGCCCCAAGAAGAAAAAAGTTCCTGAAGATTTGGTATGGAGAAACCCTTCTGAGCAGGGCATTCAAAAGTTTAATTAGTGGCTGGAGGAGGACTGGATGCTGGACGTCCCAGGAGTGAACGCTGGAATTCCAGGTGGGAGCCTGTTTATGGCTGCAGCCCGGGTCATGCCAGAGGCTAGAGGTAGAAGCCTGGGAGCCAGACACAGCTCAAGGGTGGTCTGGATGCTCTCGAGATAAGGCCAGCTAAGAGCTGTGAGGTCACTGAAGTTTGAAAACCGGCTCCCAGCCCCCACCCCTCCCTCCCCTCAATCTAGTAAAATTGATGCTCATCTCTGTAGTTTTGGGACATGATGGTAAGAATGCTGGTGCCTCGGGTTCTTGTGCTGGTCCTATCTCAGGCTTGCTTGCTTCCTTCGCATACTACAGACAGGGCTTTGCAAAAAGAAGTGGGCTGGTGGATCAGTGTTCTGCAAAGATCCCATTGTGCGACTGGAGCAGGTTACCTTCTCTGAGCCTTAGTGTTCTCATCTGTAAAACAGGCATATCGTTCCTTCTTTTCCTAATAACCAAACAAGTGTTCTTATACTTTACCTTAAATAAATGTAATTTAAAGATGCCAAGCCTTTCCGACATCACTTTTGTGCATAAATAAAAGTGAAAAAAAGAGAAAGCCATTGGCAATAACTTCATCACAACTGCCACGGTGATTGTAGGACCATCCTGATTTCAGAGTTAGTAAAATGTGAAAAATACAACACCTGTGTACCTACCATCTTGCTTAAGAGACAGAACAATTCCCAGCAGCACTAACAGCCTTGTGTCAACCTCCTTGACCTAGCCTTTCCACCCTAGAGAAAACTGTCCTCAATTTTGTGTTTACTCTTCCCTCATTTTTAGCTACCATTTTTTTAAAACACGTACCCTATGCAATACATCGTTTGAGCTTGTTTCAGAATGGTTCCGTGAGTGGAATTGTATCCCATTCTTTTGATGTTTTTAAAAGTCATGAGAAGTTGATGTATGCTAATATGTGTAGCTCATTTATTTTTCACTATTAAATATTCCACTCTCTTCATATCCTGCTGTATTAATTCTGCTGATGGAAATTTGGGCTGTTTCCTGTGTTTTGCTGTTAAGTTATTTTTGCTATAAACATTCTCATAGTTGTTTCTAAGAACATGTGTGTTTCTCCAGGGTGTATACCTGGGCGGGGAACGGCTAAGTCTAGATGAGAGTGCTTGCGGTTCTGATTGCTAGCTAATACTTATTTCTGTCCACTGAATAGCCCGAGGGGACATGAGTCCTGTTCTTGCTTTGTTTACAGACCTTCCTGGGGAATAAGCGTTTATAAAAAGCATAGGGGGATAGTGAAGGAGAGCTTCCCAGACCATAGTCTGACTTTGAGCCATGGCCCTGGGGGGCAAAGCCAGAAAGGAGTGGAGTCCAGATGCAGCACTGCTGTTGGCGCGGAGCATGTGTGTGAGGTGGAGCTGCCCTTGACTGGACACTGGGTGTCAGACTGTGGCACAGCTGACATCACAGAATCCACTGTGAGGCTACGGCTGGGCTTTGGGACCTAGAAATTCAGACAAAACACTGCATGCATTCTCAGATTGTTTGTTTTTTTATTGAAATTGCAGTGAGGAAGCTGAAATGGGCTCTCCAGGGGTATTTCCCTGAGCCCTGGTCCCCTTTGCAGCTCCCAGCTCTAGGTCCTATTGATGGGCTTCAGCGGTCACTGGCTCCATGGTGTCAGATGTCACACCTCCAGTGATCTCCAGCCCCTGGCCACTCTCTGCTGTCTCTACGACGGCCTCCATTCGGGTCCCTTCCACTGGCTTCGCCAGGATGCTCACATATTTATCGCGTGAGGAGGCCACTGTCTTTGCAGTGAGACTGGCTCTGACGTTCCTGAAGAAAGAGCTGATCCTGCTGAGTCTCTCGGTGGTGGGACCTGAACTCGCTGTAGATAAGCTCCTGCCCGATTTGTGCGAGGTCCTGGACTCGTTGGTGATGGGAGCACGGCTGATGCCTTTGTGAGCAGTGCCCTGCTCGCTGCCCCCCGGGCTGCCGTGGCCTTTGTCCTTTTGGTCATCTCTAGTGGCTCTGCGGCCGCCTGAGCACGGGCCAGCTGCTTTCTGGATGGTCTTGTTCCCTGCTGCCTTGTGGTGGCTTTCCACTGAACTGCAGAGCGAGGGGCTCGTAAGAGCTCTGTCCTCTCCCCAGTGCTCCCTTTTCTCCCTTCTTCCCTTGCGGGCCTGGGACACCCTCTGTGAGCTGCCATCCTGTTCACTCACTTTGCCTTCCTGTGGCAAGGTTGAGACGAGGGTCCCCTCGTCCTCCTCGTCGGCTCTTCCTTCAGCAGTCTTGCTGGTGGGTTCTGCTCCGACCACAGTCACGCCGGCCTCTGGGGAGAGGCTGGTGGACGTGCTGGAAGCATACCCTGAATAGCTCGCGGCACCTGCCAAGCATACCCTGAATTGTTCGCAGCACCGTTTTCCTGCTCCTCAGGGATGTTCTGGCAGTGCCCCCAGTGGCTATGCTGGTTTTGCTTCCTCCTGGACCGTTGCTGGCTGTGGCTGCTGTGGCCGTGCTCTGCTCTTCAGGGGCAGGAGACTTGATCACTGCCACGCTCAAAGCACCCGCTGCGGTGCCTCCTGCCACCCCCGCTGTCTCCACCTTTGTCGTTGCCCGTGATGCTGACGCTTTGTCAACCACTGTAGGTTTTGCTTTTGCAGTGGCCACATCGGGCATGGTATCGGGCTTGTGGGAGTCCAGTTGGATCCCCTCCCCACCAGCAAAAGCTGCGGACGTGGCCCCGGCCAGCTCAGAGCACGTGTGGAGGCTGCAGATGCTCACGTGGTCCTGATCCCACTTTCCTTGGAAATCCTCCACTGCCGGGCTCCTGCCATCGTCCTCCTCCTCGAACACAGGCATGCAGATCATGTCCCAGGCTGGAACGGCGTAGGTGCAGCTGAGACCCTCCACTGGTGGTCGCAGGAGGTAAATCAGCTCTTCCCAAGAGGTGAAGAGGTCTTCCTGCGCGTCCAGAGGGGCACACAGCTGCAGGTACCAGGAGCGGCCAGTGGCAAACCTCACGCGCAGCTGTTGTTTCTCACGATTGTGAGTGGAGATGCTCACGAGTGTCAAGGGCAGGAGCCTGGTGAGCTCTAAGGTCTTTGCAGCCTCGTGGCTCTTGCCCTTGGTGGCCTGGCTGTGCTCAGCGTGCTCTTCACAGCCGGTGGCCCATCGGGCCAGCAGCATGGTGTCTGGGAGTGGGAGGACGGGGCTGCTGGATGTGATGCCCACGGTCACCATGCAGACACAGTTGTGCACGTCAATCAGGTCTCCCCTCTTCGTGATCTGGATAAAGTCGCTCTCGAATACCGGTGCGTCCTTGAATATGTGGTATTCGCCCTTGCGCAGTTGCTGCTGCAGCTTCCCCGTGGTGGTGTTGAACAGGCCCACCCCGGTGCTGCTCTGGGCCATGTGATACGGGAGTAGAGAGACCCCACTCATGGCTGCCTTTGATCACGACAGGCAGCACGGTTAAGGTGGGCCCCTGGCTCTTCCCTCCCTCGGCCTCACTGGCAGAAGAGCGAGCTGCGGTGCTCGTACGTCACACACAGGCGGCCCTATGGCAGGTCTTCCAAGCCCGCCCCACAGGCCCCACCTTTGTCTCAGGGTCTCCCAGAGGCAGGGGCGTGGGTAGGGGCACAGATGATCACAGCGGGGACGCTGTAGGGCGCCTGGACCCCAGGCTGAATCTCTTCAAGTGTGTAGAGAGGTATGGTAGGCTCCCCCTCTGCCTCCCCTCACTTCTGCTTCTGGGTTTTTATCTCCCCAAGAGGCTGTGGTGAACTTCAGTCCTAGTGAGAGAAGTGACCACTTTCTCAGCCTAACCCCCTGGCACAGCCTATTTATCCTCTGGTGCCCTTTGTGACCTATCACTGTCGCATAGCCCTTTGCCTCATTGTGACCTATCGCTGTCACATAGCCCTTTGCCTCATCCCCCAGCTGTCCCCTCAGGGCAGGGCCCCCATCCTCTCCCAAAGGAGGGGGAGGACATGTCCTCCCGCGGAGGACAGGCCCATCCTGCCAGGGACTCAGGTGCTTACCGAAATAAAAATGTCTTCAACTGGGAAAGTTTTGTGTGGGTCCTTTTTCTTTTCCTCCCCCAAATTCAGCTACTGGATGAAATCTATAGGAATGTAAGATGATGGGATAAATTTGAACCATTTAAGCTCATGGTTTAATTGTATCGAATAACGTAGAGTTGGCAGTTGCGATCCTTAGTCTGTCCTCTCATAAAATCTCAGTAAACGTTGACGACGGTGATGTTTAATAATCACATTAAAAATTGCTTCTCGGGGGGTGGGGGAGGGGGAATTCAGGGCTGGACCGGCATCCTGGTGGACCTGATGTGAAATTCCTGTTGAACAACAAAACTTTTAAATGGTTTGCTAGGATTATTTCTGTATTGAAAGTTTCTAATTATGCTTTTTAAAAAAATACTAAAAATAAAGGTTCAAGCTGCCAAAAAAAAAAAAAAAAAAAATTGCTTCTCCTAGGCACCATGCTGCATTCTTCACATATGGTGGTAAGAATGCACTGAGTTTGGTACTGTTAACTACTGTTCCCAGTTTATAGGTGAAGAAATTGAGGTTGTATCTCCTGTTTAAATTCCCAGAGCTAATGGTAGCAGAGGCACTATTTGAATGTAGGTCTACCTGATTCTAAAGCCGGTGTTCTGAACCACTACAGTACTTAGCCTCACAAAGAAAGCTTGGCCCAGCCAGACGTTTTCAAACTGGACTGATTTAACTACCTTTAAGAAGACCTATTTGGTGCATTATTAGAAGCTGCGTAATTAATTTTATGTGTGTATATATGTTATGGAGAGAACCCAAGACAGCAGTTGGGCTGACGTGGGGATTAAATTATCCAGGGGAGCACTCAGATCCTCCCTTCCTTTATGCTTGTGCAACAGCCTGTGTGTGGAAACCTAGTTATTCTTATGACATGTCCTCCCCCAGTGAAATGGGGGGTGAGTAGCCTGAGATGTAAGCTTTGATTCCAAGAGCCTGCCAGATGCCGTCCTGTAGTAACCTCCCTACCAGGCAGAAGTGGTTTGGAAGCCTTGACACCTGTGGGGAGCATGTACCATTAGACATCCCGCCTCATTGCCACTCCCACAGAGCTAGTCAGAGAACAAGTGATTTCTGAATTGTGACTTGAAAGTTCTGAGAAAGGCCCTTGCTGCCAACTCTCTTATCTCCAGTTTGATGTTATGCTTGAAATCCCAGCATAGAGATTCATTCCTTGAGGATAAAGGCCATCTTTCTGTTAAAATACACACACCTGTCCCTCAACAGATGCCTGGATAAGCAAAATGTGGTCCCTCCATACAGTGGAATATTGTTCGGCCATAAAAAGGAATGAAGTACTGATATATGTCACAACATGGGTGAACTTTGAAAACATTATACTCAGTGAAAGAGGCCACATATCGTATGATTCTATTTATAGGAAATAGCCATAAGAGGCAAATCCATAGAGACAGATATTAGATTAGTGGTTGCCTAGGGCTGGAGGGAGCAGAGAATGGCTAGTACAGGGTTTCCTTTTGTGGTGATGAAAAATTCTGAAACTACATAGTGGTGATGGTTACACAGTATTGTGAATGCACTGAATGCCACTGAATTGTACACTCTAAAATTACAGTGGTGAATTTTATCACAATCTCACACACACACACTCCTGCTCATTTAATTGATGGGTTAAGAGCAGTTATCTTTTCATTGTTCCCTGTCTCAGGGGAAATCATTCAGTGTTTCACCATAAAGTATGTTGTTAGCTGTAGTTTTATTTCAGAATTGCCCTCTGTCAAGTTTAAGAAGTTCACTTCTATTCTTAGTTTTCTGGGCATTTTTATCATGAAGGATTATTGATTTTTTTTCAAATGCTTTTTCTGCATCTATTGAGCTGATTACTTGATTGTTTTTTTTTTTTTTTTGCGGTACGCGGGCCTCTCCCTGCTGTGGCCTCTCCCGTTGCGAAGCACAGGCTCCGGATGCGCAGGCTCAGTGGCCATGGCTCACGGGCCCAGCCACTCTGTGGCATGTGGGAACTTCCCAGACCAGGCCACGAACCCGCGTCCCCTGCATCAGCTGGCGGACTCTCAACCACTGCACCACCAGGGAAGCCCAATTATATATTTTTCAGTATACTTTTATCATGAAAAAGGGAGAAAAGTCACTATATCCCACCTGAATGGCTAAATGGAAAGAGCTAAACAGTATCAAATGTTGGCAAGGATGTGGAAGAACCAGGACTTTAATACATTCCTGGTGGGAATTATTGTTTCCACAGTCATTTTGGAAGGAAAATAGCTTGGCAGTATAATCAGAAGCTGAGCATATGCATATATTCAATTCCATTCCTATGTATATGCCGAGCAGAAGTTTATGTATATTTTTACCAACAGATCTGTATATAAATGTTCATAATAGCACTATTTTTAATAGCCCAAAACTGATAATAACTTAAATCAATAACAGAATAAGTTGTAGTATCATCACACACTGAAATACTGTATAGCAGTGAAAATAAATGGACGATCGCCAGGAAAGTCATGCACAAACCTCATAAATATAATGTTAAGGGAAAGAAACCAGAGTCAAAGAGTACATACTACGTGATTCCAGTATGTAAAGTTGAAAAGCAAACAACATTCATCTATGGTGTTGGAAGCTAGGGTGGTGGTTACCCTTGAGTGACTGCAAGGGGGCACTTCCAGAGTTGCAGTGATGTTCTGATTCTTCGCCAGGTGCTAGTTTCGTGGGGTTGCTTATCTTGTGAAATGTCATCGAGTGGTATGCTTACGATGGCACACTAGCTAATACTTGCTGTTCTGATTGCGAGCTAATACCTGGGCAGGGAACGGCTAAGTCTAGATGAGAGTGCTTGCGGTTCTGATTGCTAGCTAATACTTATTTCTGTCCACTGAATAGCCCGAGGGGACATGAGTCCTGTTCTTGCTTTGTTTACAGACCTTCCTGGGGAATAAGCGTTTATTAAAAGCATAGGGGGATAGTGAAGGAGAGCTTCCCAGACCATAGTCTGACTTTGAGCCATGGCCCTGGGGGGCAAAGCCAGAAAGGATTGGAGTCCAGATGCAGCACTGCTGTTGGCGCGGAGCATGTGTGTGAGGTGGGGCTGCCCTTGACTGGACACTGGGTGTCAGACTGTGGCACAGCTGACATCACAGAATCCACTGTGAGGCTACAGCTGGGCTTTGGGACCTAGAAATTCAGACAAAACACTGCATGCATTCTCAGATTGTTTGTTTTTTTATTGAAATTGCAGTGAGGAAGCTGAAATGGGCTCTCCAGGGGTATTTCCCTGAGCCCTGGTCCCCTTTGCAGCTCCCAGCTCTAGGTCCTATTGATGGGCTTCAGCGGTCACTGGCTCCATGGTGTCAGATGTCACACCTCCAGTGATCTCCAGCCCCTGGCCACTCTCTGCTGTCTCTACGACGGCCTCCATTCGGGTCCCTTCCACTGGCTTCGCCAGGATGCTCACATATTTATCGCGTGAGGAGGCCACTGTCTTTGCAGTGAGACTGGCTCTGACGTTCCTGAAGAAAGAGCTGATCCTGCTGAGTCTCTCGGTGGTGGGACCTGAACTCGCTGTAGATAAGCTCCTGCCCGATTTGTGCGAGGTCCTGGACTCGTTGGTGATGGGAGCACGGCTGATGCCTCTGTGAGCAATGCCCTGATATGGAAATATTAATTGGACCTGCTTATTTGTATTATGTTCTGAGGCTAAAAATTAGTAAATACAAAGCCTGAAGAAAAATGATGGGTACTTCATAAGTGCTACCTACATAAATGTTCAAGTATTAAATGCCTGGAAGAATAAGCAGGTTGTCTCCAGAAAGGCCACCTAGGAGGCTGCAAACAGGAGGTTAGAGCGTACTTTTTCACATTGATGACATGAGTAAGAAGTTTTAGAGCTCATGGAAAGAATATTATTTCTTGTGATGCACTGTGGGGTGGGCAGAGTAGGGGCTGTGACCCATATTTTATGGTTCAGGGCACTGAAATTTAGAGAGATTGAGTAACTTGCCCAGAGTCACAACACTGATGAGTAATGGGTCTGAGGCAGGGGAGGGAGTTGATTCCTTGGGGATAGAGATTCCTGAACACATGGACATGAGATCATGCCCTGGATACGCAAACCAAGAGCTCTCCTCACTCCCTTTCCCACATCCTCCTGCCCCAAGGATGCTGCAGGGAGACAGCTGGTACTCAGAGGAGGTGCCCGGCCCAAGAGAATGGCCCAAATCTGGACCCAACTCCTGGCTCTATGTTTCAATCCCTGACCCCAAATACAATGCCTTTCCCCCAAATGAAGACCCCCTGATGGACCAGGGTATCCAAATATGTGTGCATCTCCCCTCCCTTCCCCCTCAGCACTTGATTCTAGCAGCTGATTTGCAGTGAGACTTCCTGGTGGTCAGGTGACCACCCTGAATGACCAGTAGTCTACTTGACTCCCTAACTGACTCAGAACCCAGGACATTCCAAACCAACTGCCCACACTGACAGTTGCACAGAGAATTAGCATCATCTTCAACTGATGATGAGGAGTTAATATTCAAACCTGGATGATGAGCAGTTAATATTCATTAGCTGGGAACAGGGTCTACTGGGCTGGTGTTTTGGTGGCTTAACAGATGAAGTTTACAGGCCCCCAGGGTCTCACTGACTAGGAACTGACCAATCCTCTGAGCAGCTTGGACTAAGGCCTGGCTAAGAGTGGGCAGTGGCTGCACAGGCTCTGAGTAGGCACCTTCCCTGCCCAATCCTCCCTCAGCCAGATCCAGGCTCTGCTGTACAAACTACAGCCATTGCTCCTGAATCTACTTGCTGGTATTATTTCCACAGTACCTTCAATGGAGTGGTTAGTGGGGGTGCAATTTGTGTCCCTACCCTGTTGTTTGGCCAGATGCTGATTCTGATGTGCCTGAACCACCGCTGCGGATGGCCAGCAGATTATCTTGATCGCAGATGATATTCTTGTGCATCCTGTGTTTGATTCCTTTATAATCTTCCTTTTCTTCTTGGTACCCGAGTCATGATCCTGGAAAACACAACAAAAACTGAGAGAACTATTGATATGTTGCTGGGAGAAGACCACGCAGAGGTGTCAATTCATTCCCAGGTCACATGTCTGTTCTCTTTGTTCACCAGCCTCCTAGGGGAGTCTAGGGGAGTCAAGTGAATCGAAGCTGGGCTGAGAAGAGGGTGTTGCAATGTGGTGTGCACTTAGAATAGCCAGCAGGCTGACTGCACGGGGACATGACTTTATTTAGTGAGATAATACAGAAAGGGAGCACAGCACAGTGACCGACAGAGTGGGGGCTGGTGCCTGATGGTCTGGATTCAAATCATACCAGAAGCCACATGAACCTGGGAAAGTTATGCAGACCCTCTGTCCTCAGTTCCTTGTTCTGTGATAATGGAAATGTTAATAGGGCCCACTTATTAGTATTACATGATGAAGCTTAATACAGCAAATCAGGTAGACCCTGATGAAAAATGATGGTTACTTCATAAGTGCTACCTAAGTGTTCAAATATTAAATGTCTGGAAGAATAAGCAAGAAATGTGGTAGTGCTGCCTCCAGAGAGGGGACCTGGATGCCACAGGGCAGGGGAGTGGGGAAGGTTATGGATGTGATGCTTTAGAGCTTGTGAAGAATATCTGTCATCATCTCCTGTGATCCCCACATCAGCCCCATGGGGAACTCATGGCAGGTGCTGTGATCCATATTTTATGGTACATGGCACTAAAATGTTGAGATTTTAAGTGACTTTCCCGGAGTCGCAAAGCTGATGACAGATGGATGTGGGACAGGAATGTAGTTGGTTCCCTGGGACAGAAATCCCTGAACCCCTGAATCCTCTAGATGGTGCTCTGGACTCCTGAGCCCAGGGCTCCCCTCCCTCCATCCCCCCAATCCTCCTGCCTGCCCCATGGTTGCTCCAAGGACAGGAGGGGTCTGAGCCAACAGGAAGGCCCATGCCTGATCCAGCTGCCTCCCTTACATGTTGATCCCTGACCCCACAGCTGTTAAATAACCCTGAAAGAAGGTCCCTTGAAGGATCAGGGGGTCCCATCTACGTCCCTCCTCCCTCAGCGTCTTCACACACTGGGTGAGCCTCCTGGTGGTCTGACCAGTGGTCGGCTTGCCTCCACGTGGCTCAGAGCCCTGGTCTCTCCAAGCCAGTTGCCCACATGGCACGTCTCTAACAAATTAGCTTGGTCTTCAACAACCAGCCCTGGATGCACAGTTAGTGCTGATTAATGAGGACAGTGGCCTGCTGGGGTGTGCTTGGTGGTTTAGTGGGTGAAGCTGGCGTGCCCCACTGTCGCCTGACTGTTGATGTGAGCAACTGTCTGAGTAGCCTGGGCTACGGCCTGGCTGGGGAGGGGCCGTCGCTGCACTGGCTCTGAGGGCGCACCTTCCCTGCTCATCCTTCCTCATCAAAATCCAGCCCCTACAAACTCCTCATCCATCCCTAGACCCCGCAGTGGCACAGGAGAGAGGCCCATGTCCTCCTAGAGGGACCCTTCCATAGCCACAGCCTAGAGACCCCATCCCAGGACTGTCTCTGAGGATGACCCAGGCCCTCCTAATCTCTGTCACCAAATGTTCATTCCACTAACCCAATGGCATTGTCCCTTCTCTCCACGTTCCCAGGCAGCGCCCAAACACCCAGTGATCCTGTCCACATCAACCACTGGAAATACCGCCATGAAAATCCCAGTTTCCTTCCTTTCTGAAAACCTCTAGATTTAGACTGCTAATATTTGCTTTCGGATTTTGACATCGACATTCAGAAGTGTTTAGCCTGTAATTTCTCCTGTCCTGTAATATCTGCTGCTGGTATGACATCAGTATTCTCCTGGTCCAATGAAAGCAGTGTGGATGTGTTCCCTCTGTATCTGTTCTCTGGAAGAGTGTGTAGGAGATGGGCATCATTTCTGTCTTAAATGTTTGGTAGAAATCAGAGGAAGCCACCTGGGCCTGAAGTTTGTTTTGCGGGGAAATTTTTTTTGCATCTCTTTCTAATTGAAGTTTACTTGGTGTATATTGTACAGGGCACAGATCTTAAGCGTAGAGCTTTATGGTTTCTTGTAAATATAAACACATCTGTTACCAACACCCAGTTCAATATACAGGACGTCCCCAGCACCCTGGCAGCACCCTGTAGAAGGGGAGAAGAATAAGTGCTAACTTATTCAGTTATAAGAATGAAATCAGTTACTCCATGTATATTCCAAGTGCAGTGATTTACACACAAATAACTCAAAATGAGTGTGGCAGCACAATCAGAAAGTAGTGGAGGGCGCTGGAGGGCTGGGAGAATCCAGTCCCTTTGGGATTTCCGCTGTGGATGTCTGGGGCCAGAGTAAGGAAGCTGAGAGGAGCTTCTCAGAAGCATCTGGGCTTTTACAGAGGGAAAAACTACTGCTCCCCAGAGTGGAGCGCCCATTGTAATTCACTGAGCCCTCCCTTTGCGGAGGGTGCTTTTCTATACTTGTGTGTTATTTTACATAGAAATGTTTAAAAAATAAACCAAGGAGGAGATCAATTTTGCTTGATCTGTTAAAAGTAAGACATATATCTAAAATTTATGCTAAATCTGTACAGCTCCGACAGGAAGTAACCGGCACTCACTAGCTGACTCAGGAGCGGAGGGGGAGCAGAGAGGCGGCCCTCCTTCCTTGGCCTCGTGTCTCATTTAAGCTGCCAGACGCTGCACAAGCTTCATCCCCTCTGAGTCTCAGGCTGAGGCCTCCAGGTCACAGTCTTCACAGGTGTCAGACCAGAACCTGCCACACAAAGGCAGGGACTGGAGTCAGTGGGGAGGTGGGCTCCCTGGGGTCGGTGTGTGGGACCCAGGGGGCTACTCAGACCCTGCAAGTGACTTTGGGCCCTGACATCCCCAGGGCTCACATCCCCAGGGCACTGGGGCCTGTTTGCTGCTCTTTGCCAAGTGTGTTCTGGTAGCAGAGAGACCTGTCCTACAGGGGCGATTTAACCTGGGCATTTGGCCGGGCGGCGTTCAAGTGACTGGTCCCCTGAACAGTGAAAGTGATGCAGAGGAAAGGGGAGGCTCTGGGGCTCCAGGGTGAAAAGTGTGGGTCCCTCCCACCTGGGCGCTGTGAGGAGTGGGAGGTCTGATGACACAGGTGGGAGTAGTGACCCTGTCCCTCCAGCCCACACGCAACACGGCCCATCATGAGACCAGCACAGTGGAAGTGGGCAGAGAACCGCAATGTTCCCTTTTCCCCTAATAATCATTTTTCTCTCTTTAACACCCCAGCCAAACTTGCCTCTGCTTTTTAATTTAAAAATATCCTGATGCTGTGGTCATAGAATCATAAATTTTATAGCTTTGGTATATCCCAACATGAAAAGTTTATAGAAGACACTGCTTTTCAGAGTGTAATAAAACCAGATGTATTTGTTATTTAATTTTAAGGTCATAATTAACTTGGAATCCTGGCCCTTTAACTCATCCTAAATTAGCTTTGAATTGCCTTCATTTTGTGTGTGTGTTGTATTCAATTTTTACACATCTATGGAAAATCTATAGAACCTCAGGTTGAGAAATGGTGCCATGAGGTGACCCAGGCCCTTCAGTGGGGCTCCACAGAGGCTGCGGGGTCCCCAGGGGGTGGGCAAATCCCAGCCAGGTGTGGATCCTGCAGTGTCCCCCACCGGATGCCAGGGCTACCGCGTGCCCACAGGGATGCAGCAGTGCTGGGCCAGGTGAGCTGTCTGCTTGTGTGAGAAGAAGCCCTGTTGCCTCTGTCCTCCTCACCCTTTCCCCAGGAGGCCTGAACTGGGGGGTACCAGGGCCACTCCAGATATCTCACCACACCTGGTGATTAACTGGGGATGTTGCCTGCTGACCTTGGTGGGTTGGGAGGGCAAGGCTGGGTCTTGCAGAGGGAGATGTTGAACCTCACCAGGGACACTCTTTACAAAGAACACAATGTGAACAACACCTCCAGGAGTGATGTATGTGGTGACCCCACAGACGCCTCCGGCCCCCCCCAAACATAAGAGCCTGGCATCTTCAGGGGTTCTATGGAACAGGGACCGTTCCCTGGCGAGATGCACTCAGGTCATCCTCCAGTTGCCTGCGCAGATTACCACCATTCTCTTGTCTCCACCTTTTTGTTCACACGCAGTGGTGACCACCTCCGTGCTCTTCTCTGGCTTTTGGGTTTTCCTGAAGCGCCAAAAAAAAAAAAAAAAAAAAAAAAAAAGTCAGGGATGGCAAGGGAAGCACATACACTTACTTGCCTTCTGCTCTTCCTCCTACCCGCTCCACGCTCACATTTCCTCTTCCTGTTCTTCCTCATCCTTTTACTTCATCCCTTCTCTTGAATCCAGGATGAGAGAATTTCTTTTTTTTTTTAATTGGATGAGTCAGTCTTCTTTTATTTATTTATTTTTAATGTCTTTATTGGAGTATAATTGCTTTACAATGGTGTGTTAGTTTCTGCTTTAATAACAAAGTGAATCAGCTATACATATACATACATCCCCATAACTCCTCCCTCTTTTGTCTCCCTCCCACCCTCCCTATCCCACTCATCCAGGTGGTCACGAGCTGATCTCCCTGTGCTATGCGGCTGCTTCCCACTAGCTATCTACCTTATGTTTGGTAGTGTATATATGTCCATGCCACTCTCTCACTTTGTCACAGCTTACCCTTCCCCCTCCCCATATCCTCAAACCCATACCGTTTTTATGCTAAGTTATATGCTACATGTAGCTGGAAAAATGTTAAAAAGATTTTTAAAGAACTGCACATCTATTTTTGAAGCTGATTTGCCTGTTCAAGACTTGCTAGCACTTTATCCATGTCAGTACTATTTCACTTAGTAAACAAATGCAGTTGCCATAATTGCTGCATATGTGTCTGTGTTCCTTTCTAGGTTATATGTTTTTGAAGTTAGAAACTATATATCACAGCCCCTATGTGTAGCACAATATCCATTGCTAATTCAGATTGTGTTTTAAGATATGAGACAAAATCTAAGACTTTTATTATAGGCATAAACATCTAGCAAACCAACCAGAAAATAAAAGCTAATTTTCAATTGGTTGGCCAAGAACAAAAAAGAGAGGAATACCTAGTGCAAAACCATATCTCTAATAACTACTGTTGGATTTAGAGCACACACATGCTAAACTTATTTTAAAATATCTTCTTATCAAAGATTTGAGGTTGGACCTGAAAAAATTATATCAGAAGTGAAAATAATCATGTGGTCTGACCAGCCTGGATCACACAAAGTAAGTGTATATTATATATAAAGTAGATAAACTACGAGGTCCTACTGTATAGCACAACCAACTATATTCAATACCTTGTAATAACCTATAATGGAAAAGGATCTGAAAAAGAAATATATATATCTGAATCACTTGGCTGTACACCTGAAACACAACATTGTCAACTATACTTCAAGTAAAAAAAACAAAACAAAACATAGTAAGTGTAAAGGGAAGTATAGTTTTATAAATTCACCTCTGATATCCAATGGACCAACTGAAAGACAACAGAAACTACAACTTTCTAGGAGACAGGACATGGCCAGCAAACCAGGCTGTTACCCTCGGTAACGGTCATACCTGCCAAAAAATATACAGACTAGCCTGCATTCATGAATACCTAGGAATTCTTCATTTATCTGGCATTATCAGGCAATGAGGTATTGTATGTTAGGAGAAGTTTTTTTTTAATGACAAATTTAAGAGGAGTTATTTTAACCTTCACTCGGTAATTTTTTTCTAAAATTAAGAAATGTATCCACTGGTGTATCTAATGTTTCCGTGATAACTCGGGGTCATCAGTTCAATCAACGTTTGCATGAATAATGCGAATGGAAACAAGACAGGCATGCTTACTGAAACTGAAAATGACATAGCACTGGCTGGAATAACTGATGAGAGAGCAAGAAAAAGCAAAAATGAAAACAAACCATGATCAAGAAACAGTCAAGTTCTGACTTTCTGTACTTAGTTTCAAAAAGAGATACCACAAATCCCAGCGAGAGACTCCAGCATCATTAGCTGTCTTTCTCCTTTGTTTCCACCTTCCTTTTCCTTCTACCCTAGATTGTTCCAGGAAATGTTTATAGCTCCCTGCCAAGACAAATTCTAATTCTTAACTTTCTCTCACACAAACTTCCCAATATGTCCATGTGCTAAATGGTGTGGAGGTAAAAGACAATTCATCACAGGGACATCTCCTATGAAAATAAAATTAGAACCTAGCTTCTAAACATGCAGAGAGGAAGGCGTGGTGTCAGGCACTAATTTCCTTGCGAATTCCTCTCCATTTCTAATAGACGTTCTTATTTACCAAGATCCCTTTTCATTGGTGTCCCATTCCAGACTGCTCCACTCCGCCCATCCTCATCCTGTAAAATACATTCACACTCTTTTGTGACCCTACTTATTTGCCCATTAAATAATCAATCATAGAACTGTTGGAATTAAATATAGAGTGAAATTAAAATATTGGAGTCACTTGGAGGGTTTAAGCAGCTCCACCAGAAAATACTGGGCATGGATTTAAAAGAGGCTGCCTGGGACTTGCTCTTGTCCAAGTTCTTTCTCAAGAAGTATCTGAAATTAGCCTAAATTCAGAGTTAGTCAGACTGGCCTGCTTTCTCAGGTGGACTGGAATTCATTGCTCTTTCCCCTCAACTCCCTGATGTCAGGGGCACTTTCCGGAGAGGAGGTGGACTTCTCTGCCTACTGCAGAAGCGCAGTTCCCCCCGGGCCCACTCCCCATCTGAATCCCACACTGGAGGCCAGATGCCAGCCTTCCCAGAACATTCGTGGTCTCATTTCAGTTTTTGACCTGCTCAGATTGAGTCCCTGTAGACTCTTTCTCAGCTTGAAACCTGATCTTCCACCCCTTTCCCTGACCTCGATGGTTACCTGCCTACTTTAGGCTTCAGGTGCTTTACCTATAAAATGATATATTTGCCCTTAGTTCTAAAGTCTTCTTTCTAAAGCTCTACAATGTGGTGGCTCCTTGAAAATGTTTCTCTTTGCTGGTTTTAATTTTGTAGAGAATTAAAACCCCAGCCACTCTAAAAGACAGTAAGTTACATTGGATAAGGAAAGTGTGCTTTTGTAGTTAGATTAACAGGGATGGAAGACGACTTAGTATGTTTTAAGATATTCATGATCCATTCTCGTGAGAGTCAGGGGAAGAAGGGGAAGAGAATTAATAAAATACTGAACGATTGTGACAAGTTCACCAAGATGTAGCTGATTAGTTACTACTTGAATAAGCCACACAAATCCAATTCAAGTTTTCCTTTATTTTTCTAAGAAGGGATCCCAGTGAAATGAGTCCCATGTTCAGTAACTCCGTGTTCAATGGCTTAGTCTTTAAAAACTGTTATGTTGCTGGAAGAAGAAATATTCCCCATCAGTCCTAATTGATGTTTAGCTATCACGCACATTTGAAATAAATTTATTACTTTGCCTGATCTCAGTGTAATACATTCCAAAGGGGCAAAGAGCACACGAAAAGTTATGGAGTCTCCATCTTCTACACTAAAGTGTGCAATAAATTACATATTATTTGGCCGTGAAATTCACAAGCCATAGAAACCACGCCATTAGCAATGTATACAGTGGTAAACAGCAGGTAATGAGAATGATATAAAACAAAACAGACTGTGTATGTTGGCACTGCTGCCAATAAAGCAATCATTAAATGCATTCATATGCATCTACGCTAGGTAAGCTCTTTAGGGCAATTGCTATGAGTTCTACATACCTGTCAGGATATTATATATAGCCCAGATTCTATGGCGTTTATTCATAGACTCTGAGAAAGGGTTACTCTGGGTAAATCCAGACCTTTTCTCAATATAGAATTTGGTCAACATGCATTCTGAACAGCAAAATTTCACAGTATTTTCCTACACTAATTGCCACCTCAGCAAATGCAGGATTAAGTATAATGGATTATAAGAAGTTAGAAAGGAAAGATGGAAGAAAAGAAGGAAGGCAGAAAAAAGGTGGGTATGGAGTACTTCAACATTTACGTAGAGTGGACCTAAAACTAAACTGAGGTTTCCCTGAGCTATTAGCATACGCTATAGAAACTTAAATGAAAAAATAAAAAAAACGAGCAAGGGAAACTCAAAGATTCTTTGTTTTTTCACTTTACTGCATATACACGTCCATCTTAAACAATCTATATGCTTATATCCAATAAGAGAGCATTGTTTTGCAAGGCTATTTGGGTTCTATCAGCATGTAAAGGTCGGACAACTCAACTTTAGCAGAGTCAGCCTTCAGGTGAATAATTGCTTCTCTCAGGTTGTGAGCATTTGAATTTTCCAGAAATGTTTCCCAAAACATGAAAATTAAAAGAGTCCTAGGACAGCGTCCTTTAGAAGTTTTATAGTATCAAGGTTTTTGGAGGAAGAGTATCCTTGTCGATTATCAACACAATGATTCCAAGCAGGTCAATTTATGCTGAGAATATTATATAACAGAACCCACTTCACCCCCATTATACTGACAATGATCTTCCTTACTTCAACCTTGTGCTTCTTAGTAAAGTTGGAAATACTGAGCCAAGAACAGACAGTGACAATGCCAGAGACTCAGATGTACCTATAGGTGCCTTCAGACAACATCAGCCACCCAGGCTAAAGTCCTGGTTTAAAACATCCCAACATGAATGAATCTCAAAAACCATGTGCTGAGCAAGTGAAGCCAGATCAAAAGGGCACCTACTGTATTATTCAACTTACATGAAATTCTAAACTGGACAAAAGTCATCTCTAAAGATAAAAAACAGATCCGCGGTTGCCTTGGGGTGGGAGATGGGGATACTTTTGCAAAAGCCTAGGAGGAAACTTTCTAGGGTTTTAGAATTGTTATCTATCTTTATGGGGGTGGTAGTTATACAAATGTATACATTAATTACAAGTCACTGAACCGTTGACTAAAAATGTCTGCATTTTATTGTATGTAAATGATACCTTAATAAGGTTGATTACAAAATGAACCAAAAACATAACAAAGCAGAAGAAAAACCTCTCAAGACCTCAAAGGAAATACACTGTTTTCTTCCAGGGTACCAGATTGGAAATGAGGCATTGGTCTGTTCTACCCTCAGATTATCCCTAGGATTATCTAGTCTATTTTAAAGCACTAGAGTCCCCTATCAGGAAAACTCACCCCATGTTTAATTATTTTGATTTCTTCTCTGCCTCTTCTCCCAACACAGTGAAGTCATTTACGGAAGAAAAACCAGCTTTTTCCAACTTTGCACCATCACATATTCTTTCCAAAGCTATTATTTATGGAATAAAATTTGGCTACACTTTGTAAAAATCTAGCTTTTTGAGCCTTACAAACCTTAACAGTTAACCTATTGCCTCCACTGGAATTTGGAAAAAAAATTATTTTGAAAATGAGTAGTTGAGATTTGACATTTTTGTTTTTTGTGATTTTCTCTTCCCCTAAGAGAGAAGTGAGTAGGAATGAGAAACACATACATAAAGAAAAAACAAATTATCTTGCTGCCTTTGCTTGGTTATAATTTATAGGAGGCCCTTTTCAGCAATAATCTATTATCTGAAGCAATAAAATATAATCTCCATGAAGGCCAGGCCAGGATATTTGTCTCTTTTTCAGCAGATTGCAATACAAACCACATTCATGGATATGCTTCTTGATGATCTTTGTAATACTGTAACAGTTGACCATTTCCTCATGCCTCTTCATCTTAACTTAAACCTGGTTTTTCACTAATGACCTCACATTTCCTTCTCTAACACTTGGTTGTGGGCCTCTTTTCCAACTCCAACTCCAACTCGCATTTCACTCTGGAACCAAAGGAAGACTCACACCTTCCTCCTTTTTAATGATACCTCAAGGTCATTACCATATTGTGATCACCCTGAAGAATAGCCAGACAATTGTTATTTCAGAGCCATCTGACAATTTGTAGCTCTAAAAATTAACTAAGGACCGCATTTGTCAAAAATATCCTAGTTTAAGATTTTGGTAATACAGCAACAGTAATTCCGAAGTCATTTATGACAGTCAGTGTGGGAAGCACCCTCCTTCGGGAAGATCCTTTGCCATACAATACTCTTTCCCTGTCAGGTAATAAGGAAGCATGGCCGTGGAAAGTAACCTTTTCTGGAAAGAAATACTTGGCTTTGAGAAGCCTTGAAGTTCATACATTTTTCTTGAATTAGATTCCCCATTAATTACTTTATCCACAAACAGGTAATTATCAGAGTTATGTAAGCAATTAAGGAGACGCTACTCCACATTCTTTCAGCTTGTTGACCTTTCTCACTTTATTTCATGTGGCTATCTGAAACATCAATGATTTACATGCCTTTCTTTTTTTTTTTAAAACAGATTTCTGTGTGTGTGTGTCCCCATGATGAAAACATCATTAAAATAAAATATCATGAATAGACTCTTAAGAAGCAGAGTCTACTTAAAGTCCTGGAAAATGTGAAAGCACTAATATTGATGGACAACTCTACACTCTGAAGGTTACTGCAAATTTTTTGATCTCTATTTTGTCTAGGAGTTTTTCAGATTTTCTACCATGATCATTTGTTAGTTTTATAATTACATAATAAAGGCATTACATCATACAATCTTTTGTTATCCATTGCAGTTTTAAAACTATTCCTTTCCTTGTCCTCAGCAGATATGTCATAGATTATTAGTACACAAGCAAAGACTTTCAACGTAACAGTACTTTATAGTGAGAAGAACTATACTGAGCTATCTCTATCCTAAGACAATGCACTAGAAAAGCACTAGGAATTCTTAAGCACTAGGAATACAGAGACGACCAAGGGGCAAGTTCCTTGCCTTCAAGTATACATAATCATTATAGCAAATGCTTAAATAGCACTTAGTACGTAACTCACCACAGCAGTCTTATTATCCTCCTTTTTAATAGGTGAGCAGAGGAAGCCACAGGGAAGTCATAGGGTAAAGCCGGAATTTGAACCTCAGTAGACTAGTACACTCTCCACGGCTTTAACTACTGAGTTAAAAAAATATATATATATAAAGTTATATATATATATGTAACTCCAAGTATTCCAAAGTTACAGAACACTTATCTACCAAAACTCAAAAAGGAGCACACAAACTTGCATAGAAAATAAACATGTAAAAGTTCACAAATTAACCACAATATAACCTGCTCCACATAATATACTGACTGCAGTGTCCTGGGCCTCTCCCATCCTTAGGTAGCCGGAAAGTACAACAAAATAATACTTTTCATCTTTGGAAGCCACAGCATCTCTCATACCAACCAACCAATTACTTCCTTAGAGAGAATAGGAAGTTAACCTGAATATCATAAAATTATATATATATAGCATTAGTGATGTAGAATCTTTGTTTAAAGACAATAACTTCAATAGCAGAGGGAACTTTACCATTGCAGCCTTCAGATAACCTCTATATTTCCCAGATTTCATGCTAAATCATAAAATGCCATATTGTGTCTGAAGCTATTTTTTCAATAGTCCATTTTCTTCAATGGGCTAGCAAAGCAGTAAATACTGAGGAACATTTTGGCTCCCATATCCTAAAGCCATTCTGATTATGCCTGGGTGATCATGGGGGACGTCATCGGAACTACCAGAGGACTGGCTGAAATACCAGTGTTGTGGCCAGCTTATAAATTAGAAATTATACAGAATCCAATTTTATTTTTTTGTTAAGTAATTCCTGTGAGGCTTTTGGGATGTCAATGTAAAGTCCTTTCATGTGTAATCTTTATCCAGTAGATAGGGAACAATGCCAATCCCCGTCATAAATACTTTCACAACCTGACACTGAAAATCCACTGTAGGGCATAGGACCTGCAAATAGGATATGAATCACACACATCCACTCATTCAGACAACCCACAAATATTCATTTTTAAGTCTACTATATGCCAATAATGTACCGGCCTCTCAGACGCTAAACCATGCTCAATGCTGAAAGAGACATACTCAGTTCTGGCCCTCCTGGAACTTATTACCTACAGAAGTGCCTTCGTTGTAAATGGTCAGGTCTCAGCCAATGCTATTATCATCAGCAGGTGACCAAATGATAGAGCTTGCTCTCTAAACAAGCTGCACACTCTGCTTTCAACATTTTTGCTTTCCTTCAAGGCACATAATCCAGTGGTCAATTTCTCCCAGTTAGTGAGGTTTGGGGAAAATTTACCCAGTGAAGAATTCCTTGTGGCCTCACTCTTTCCTCACACTCCCCTCTGTGCTCTTGAGCTAAAGAGACCTGGATTAAAGTCACTTGCTCTAACCTTATTATTTTAAAATAGGGCTGCTCCTGCTTTGAGGATTTCCACTGGACCAACAAGGTAGCAAAGCAGCACTGTATCAGCAGCAGGTAAATTTCAAAATGACAACTCTAAAAATTTCCAAGGAAGTTCTAAGTGGTGGTCTAAGGAAGTTGCAACTTCTTCCTCGTTTGCAAAGGGCTGAGGAGGACCCGCCTCCTAGAGCCTCTGGGTGGGCTGAATGACATCTGTGTGTTCGAGCTGCTGGCACCTAATGAGCAGTGAATAACCCCATCTTCCTTCCTTTGGTGAGCCTGTTCCTGGAGGTACACAGGATGTGAGACAAAGACCCCACCAGCTAGGAGCTTCCACCCCACAGTCTCGCCCAAACAGGGCAATGGCAGGAGGTCTGAGACTGGACCCGGCTGTGGGCGTTGGGTTCAGGAGGTGAGGCTGCTGGTCCAAGGGATGGGTACCCAGTGTGTGAGCTCTGCAGCTGGGTGACTAAAGCCTGCTCCGTGCCAGCTGGGCTTGAATGAGAGCTAATGGCCTGCTAATAGTTTTCAGGGCTTTGCCTTGAGGTGTGGAGAGCTGTGTGACTCACTGAGAGTCCTGTGACTCACTGCTGTGCCAGCCGGGGCGACTGGAGGCTCTTCCATCCACCACCGTCTGCTCTCAGCGCCTTTTTTTTTGCCGTACGCGGGCTTCTCACTGTTGTGGCCTCTCCCGTTGCAGAGCACAGGCTCCAGACGTGCAGGCTCCGGACGCAAGGCTCAGCGGCCATGGCTCACGGGCCCAGCCGCTCCGCGGCATGTGGGATCTTCCCGGACCGGAGCACGAACCCGTGTTCCCTGCATCGGCAGGCGGACTCTCAACCGCTGCGCCACCAGGGAAGCCCAACTATATACTTTTAGGTATATTTTTATCATGAAAAAGGGAGAAAAATCATTATATCCCACCTGAATGGCTAAAAGGAAAGAGCTAAACAGTATCAAATGTTGGCAAGGATGTGGAAGAACCAGGACTTTAATACATTCCTGGTGGGAATTATTATTTCCACAGTCATTTTGGAGGGAAAGTAGCTTGGCAGTATAATCAGAAGCTGAACATATGCATATATTCAATTCCATTCCTATGTATATGCCGAGCAGAAGTTTATGTATATTTTTACCAACAGATCTGTATATAAATGTTCATAGTAGCACTATTTTTAAGAGCCCAAAACTGATAATAACTTAAATCAATAACAGAATAAGTTGTAGTATCATCACACACTGGAATACTGTATAGCAGTGAAAATAAATGGACGATCGCCAGGAAAGTCATGCACAGACCTCATAAATATAATGTTAAGGGAAAGAAACCAGAGTCAAAGAGTACATACTACGTGATTCCAGTATGTAAAGTTGAAAAGCAAACAACATTCATCTATGGTGTTGGAAGCTAGGGTGGTGGTTACCCTTGAGTGACTGCAAGGGGGCACTTCCAGAGTTGCAGTGATGTTCTGATTCTTCGCCAGGTGCTAGTTTCGTGGGGTTGCTTATCTTGTGAAATGTCATCGAGTGGTATGCTTAGGATGGCACGCTAGCTAATACTTGCTGTTCTGATTGCGAGCTAATACCTGGGCAGGGAACGGCTAAGTCTAGATGAGAGTGCTTGCGGTTCTGATTGCTAGCTAATACTTATTTCTGTCCACTGAATAGCCCGAGGGGACATGAGTCCTGTTCTTGCTTTGTTTACAGACCTTCCTGGGGAATAAGCGTTTATAAAAAGCATAGGGGGATAGTGAAGGAGAGCTTCCCAGACCATAGTCTGACTTTGAGCCATGGCCCTGGGGGGCAAAGCCAGAAAGGAGTGGAGTCCAGATGCAGCACTGCTGTTGGCGCCGAGCATGTGTGTGAGGTGGGGCTGGCCTTGACTGGACACTGGGTGTCAGACTGTGGCACAGCTGACATCACAGAATCCACTGTGAGGCTACGGCTGGGCTTTGGGACCTAGAAATTCAGACAAAACACTGCATGCATTCTCAGATTGTTTGTTTTTTTATTGAAATTGCAGTGAGGAAGCTGAAATGGGCTCTCCAGGGGTATTTCCCTGAGCCCTGGTCCCCTTTGCAGCTCCCAGCTCTAGGTCCTATTGATGGGCTTCAGCGGTCACTGGCTCCATGGTGTCAGATGTCACACCTCCAGTGATCTCCAGCCCCTGGCCACTCTCTGCTGTCTCTACGACGGCCTCCATTCGGGTCCCTTCCACTGGCTTCGCCAGGATGCTCACATATTTATCGCGTGAGGAGGCCACTGTCTTTGTAGTGAGACTGGCTCTGACGTTCCTGAAGAAAGAGCTGATCCTGCTGAGTCTCTCGGTGGTGGGACCTGAACTTGCTGTAGATAAGCTCCTGCCCGATTTGTGCGAGGTCCTGGACTCGTTGGTGATGGGAGCACGGCTGATGCCTTTGTGAGCAGTGCCCTGCTCGCTGCCCCCCGGGCTGCCGTGGCCTTTGTCCTTTTGGTCATCTCTAGTGGCTCTGCGGCCGCCTGAGCACGGGCCAGCTGCTTTCTGGATGGTCTTGTTCCCTGCTGCCTTGTGGTGGCTTTCCACTGAACTGCAGAGCGAGGGGCTCGTAAGAGCTCTGTCCTCTCCCCAGTGCTCCCTTTTCTCCCTTCTTCCCTTGCAGGCCTGGGACACCCTCTGTGAGCTGCCATCCTGTTCACTCACTTTGCCTTCCTGTGGCAAGGTTGAGACGAGGGTCCCCTCGTCCTCCTCGTCGGCTCTTCCTTCAGCAGTCTTGCTGGTGGGTTCTGCTCCGACCACAGTCACGCCGGCCTCTGGGGAGAGGCTGGTGGACGTGCTGGAAGCATACCCTGAATAGCTCGCGGCACCTGCCAAGCATACCCTGAATTGTTCGCAGCACCGTTTTCCTGCTCCTCAGGGATGTTCTGGCAGTGCCCCCAGTGGCTATGTTGGTTTTGCTTCCTCCTGGACCGTTGCTGGCTGTGGCTGCTGTGGCCGTGCTCTGCTCTTCAGGGGCAGGAGACTTGATCACTGCCACGCTCAAAGCACCCGCTGCGGTGCCTCCTGCCACCCCTGCTGTCTCCACCTTTGTCGTTGCCCGCGATGCTGATGCTTTGTCAAGCACTGTAGGTTTTGCTTTTGCAGTGGCCACATCGGGCATGGTATCGGGCTTGTGGGAGTCCAGTTGGATCCCCTCCCCACCAGCAAAAGCTGCGGACGTGGCCCCGGCCAGCTCAGAGCACGTGTGGAGGCTGCAGATGCTCACGTGGTCCTGATCCCACTTTCCTTGGAAATCCTCCACTGCCGGGCTCCTGCCGTCGTCCTCCTCCTCGAACACAGGCATGCAGATCATGTCCCAGGCTGGAACGGCATAGGTGCAGCTGAGACCCTCCACTGGTGGTCGCAGGAGGTAAATCAGCTCTTCCCAAGAGGTGAAGAGGTCTTCCTGCGTGTCCAGAGGGGCACACAGCTGCAGGTACCAGGAGCGGCCAGTGGCAAACCTCACGCGCAGCTGTTGTTTCTCACGATTGTGAGTGGAGATGCTCACGAGTGTCAAGGGCAGGAGCCTGGTGAGCTCTAAGGTCTTTGCAGCCTCGTGGCTCTTGCCCTTGGCGGCCTGGCTGTGCTCAGCGTGCTCTTCACAGCCGGTGGCCCATCGGGCCAGCAGCATGGTGTCTGGGAGTAGGAGGACGGGGCTGCTGGATGTGATGCCCACGGTCACCATGCAGACACAGTTGTGCACGTCAATCAGGTCACCCCTCTTCGTGATCTGGATAAAGTCGCTCTCGAATACCGGTGCGTCCTTGAATATGTGGTATTCGCCCTTGCGCAGTTGCTGCTGCAGCTTCCCCATGGTGGTGTTGAACAGGCCCACCCCGGTGCTGCTCTGGGCCATGTGATACGGGAGCAGAGAGTCCCCACTCATGGCTGCCTTTGATCACGACAGGCAGCGCGGTTAAGGTGGGCCCCTGGCTCTTCCCTCCCTCGGCCTCACTGGCAGAAGAGCGAGCTGCGGTGCTCTTTCGTCACACACAGGCAGCCCTATGGCAGGTCTTCCAAGCCCGCCCCACAGGCCCCACCTTTGCCTCAGGGTCTCCCAGAGGCAGGGGCGTGGGTAGGGGCACAGATGATCACAGCGGGGACGCTGTAGGGCGCCTGGACCCCAGGCTGAATCTCTTCAAGTGTGTAGAGAGGTATGGTAGGCTCCCCCTCTGCCTCCCCTCACTTCTGCTTCTGGGTTTTTATCTCCCCAAGAGGCTGTGGTGAACTTCAGTCCTAGTGAGAGAAGTGACCACTTTCTCAGCCTAACCCCCTGGCACAGCCTGTTTATCCTCTGGTGCCCTTTGTGACCTATCACTGTCGCATAGCCCTTTGCCTCATTGTGACCTATCGCTGTCACATAGCCCTTTGCCTCATCCCCCAGCTGTCCCCTCAGGGCAGGGCCCCCATCCTGTCCCAAAGGAGGGGGAGGACATGTCCTCCCGCGGAGGACAGGCCCATCCTGCCAGGGACTCAGGTGCTTACCGAAATAAAAATGTCTTCAACTGGGAAAGTTTTGTGTGGGTCCTTTTTCTTTTCCTCCCCCAAATTCAGCTACTGGATGAAATCTATAGGAATGTAAGATGATGGGATAAATTTGAACCATTTAAGCTCATGGTTTAATTGTATCGAATAACGTAGAGTTGGCAGTTGCGATCCTTAGTCTGTCCTCTCATAAAATCTCAGTAAACGTTGACGACGGTGATTTTTAATAATCACATTAAAAATTGCTTCTCCTAGGCACCATGCTGCATTCTTCACATATGGTGGTAAGAATGCACTGAGTTTGGTACTGTTAACTACTGTTCCCAGTTTATAGGTGAAGAAATTGAGGTTGTATCTCCTGTTTAAATTCCCAGAGCTAATGGTAGCAGAGGCACTATTTGAATGTAGGTCTACCTGATTCTAAAGCCGGTGTTCTGAACCACTACAGTACTTAGCCTCACAAAGAAAGCTTGGCCCAGCCAGACGTTTTCAAACTGGACTGATTTAACTACCTTTAAGAAGACCTATTTGGTGCATTATTAGAAGCTGCGTAATTAATTTTATGTGTGTATATATGTTATGGAGAGAACCCAAGACAGCAGTTGGGCTGACGTGGGGATTAAATTATCCAGGGGAGCACTCAGATCCTCCCTTCCTTTATGCTTGTGCAACAGCCTGTGTGTGGAAACCTAGTTATTCTTATGACATGTCCTCCCCCAGTGAAATGGGGGGTGAGTAGCCTGAGATGTAAGCTTTGATTCCAAGAGCCTGCCAGATGCCGTCCTGTAGTAACCTCCCTACCAGGCAGAAGTGGTTTGGAAGCCTTGACGCCTGTGGGGAGCATGTACCATTAGACATCCCGCCTCATTGCCACTCCCACAGAGCTAGTCAGAGAACAAGTGATTTCTGAATTGTGACTTGAAAGTTCTGAGAAAGGCCCTTGCTGCCAACTCTCTTATCTCCAGTTTGATGTTATGCTTGAAATCCCACCATAGAGATTCATTCCTTGAGGATAAAGGCCATCTTTCTGTTAAAATACACACACCTGTCCCTCAACCCATGACTGGATAAGCAAAATGTGGTCCCTCCATACAGTGGAATATTATTCGGCCATAAAAAGGAATGAAGTACTGATATATGTCACAACATGGGTGAACTTTGAAAACATTATACTCAGTGAAAGAAGCCACATATTGTATGATTCTATTTATAGGAAATAGCCAGAAGAGGCAAATCCATAGAGACAGAGATTAGTGGTTGCCTAGGGCTGGAGGGAGCAGAGAATGGGGAGTACAGGATGGTGATGAAAAATTCTGGAACTACATATTGGTGATGGTTACACAATATTGTGAATGCACTGAATGCCACTGAATTGTACACTCTAAAATTACAGTGGTGAATTTTATCACAAGCATACACACACACACACACACACTCCTGCTCAGAACCTTTATAGTTAAAAAACATAGCTTCCAGCTTTAGAGAGGTCACCTGTGTGACCTTGGACATTCTACCTAGCTCTCCCCTTCATCTATAAATTGGGGATAATAACAGTTGCCGGTGAGGATTAAATGAGATAATGCATGTAAAGTATTGAGTATATTGTCTCACTCAATAAATGTCAGCTATTATTGGCATTAGTTTCAACTGGCCCTTTAAGCTTCAGTGTGAATTCCTTCCTGACAGCAGTTTTCGGTAAGATAAATAGAGAAGCTTCTGGGGTTAGAGCCACCATGAGAACTCAGAAGGATCCTTATTGGACAAACCCGGCCTCCTCTGAGGTTTTTTCTCAGGCAAATCCATGAAAACACTACTCCACGGAGAAACTGCTTGAACACAACCAAAGAGTATGGGATGCAGAAGAGAGGAAAAGCTTGGTATGGGTTTGGGTTTCAGGGTTTCTTTAAAGCCCGTGGGAGAAATTCAGATAAAGATGGAAAAGAGCATTTTAGCTCCTGGCAGAAAGTGGAAGTTTCAACTCCAGAACTCCTGTCGTGGGCCAGAACCCTTTACAGCTCTTTATTCTGAAGTAGGTGTCAGGCCAGATCTCAGGGAAAGGCCAGGGGACAGGATGAGGGCGGGAGACAGGAGGGAGGGTGGGCTGTCCATGCACTGCCACTGTGACATCACAACCCCAGCAGGTGGTGGCCCAAGGAAAACACCTTGTCAAGCCAGGCGTCTGACTCTGGCAGAGATCCCATCCAAGTTTATTCTTTCAGAGCCCCGGTTTCCCTCTCTGTTGAACGTGAAAGTAGATGAACGAAGCAAATTGATGGTAAATACTTATTAATCCTTTCTTTTTAAAGTATGGAAACATAAACTTGGTTACAGAAAACTATTTTTAATGCACTTGTTAAGAGAACTTACAGTTCCACTGATGATTTACATGCGTTTCCCAGATCAATGTTTCTTGCCATCGCCACTTCCCCCTTCCTCTCTAATTCGTTGTTGTCCATGGCAGCTTTAAAACTGTCTTAAGTTTCATAACGGCTGATTGGTGGCTCATCCAGAAGGTAAGTGCAAGGAAATTCATCCCCCTCCACCAAGACAAGGAAGATAGATTATCTCCTGAAAGAAGTGGTAAATGGTACTTCCCCCAGATGCTCTGTGCAGGTTAGGAACTGCCCCTGATATGTAGTTAAAGCAGCAAAATTAGGATGCCTGTGTCACAGGTGACAGTTTAAAGGAACTATACGTGAGTTCAAAGGAGCAGGCATGCTTCATGTGCATGAACGTTCAAGGAAGCGAGGATGTCTCTGAAAAATGGCATTGGTGGCAGAGTAGCCAGTTTTTATTCCCAGCCTGTGAGTGTTACATATGTGCACAGGGAAAGAGCAAGGGACCCTGGTTCTGTTCCAGACCTAAGGAATCATATGCTCTGGAGATTCCAGAAAATTAGGTGGACTGTTTTCTTTGAATTATCACACCTATCCTGTCTAAAGTTATACTCTCTCTTCCTCCCCATCCTCACTGCCATTCTTTTCCAAATTTGAAATACCTGTTTGCAACAATGAGACACAAACCTGGACCTTATAAGAGATGTAATTCAAGTGAACACGAGGAGTTCTGTGACAGATTGTAAGGTTCAAGTTGAGCAACAGGTGTACATTTTAGGCTTTTGTGTATTCAGAGAAACTGGTAGTTGAGGTATTCAGATTTTATATCAAAATTCTATCTTTTGGGCTTCCCTGGTGGCGCAGTGGTTGAGAGTCCGCCTGCTGATGCAGGGGACGCGGGTTCGTGCCCTGGTCCGGGAATATCCCACATGCCGCAGAGCGGCTGGGCCCGTGAGCCATGGCCGCTGAGCCTGCACATCCGGAGCCTGTGCTCCACAACGGGAGAGGCCACTGCAGGGAGAGGCCCGCGTACCACACACAAAAAAATTCTATCTTTTTAAAATAAATTTATTTTATTTTATTTTTGGCTGTGTTGGGTCTTTGTTGCTCTGCACAGGCTTTCTCTAGTTGCGGCGGGCGGGGGCTACTCTTCATTGTGGTGCACAGGCTTCTCATTGCAGTGGCTTCTCTTGTTGCGGAGCATGGGCTCTAGGCACACAGGCTTCAGTACTTGTGGCACGCGGGCTCAGTAGTTGTGGCGCACGGGCTTAGTTGCTCCATGGCATGTGGGATCTTCCTGGACCAGGGCTCGAACCCGTGTCCCCTGCGTTGGCAGGCGGATTCTTAACCACTGCGCCACCAGGGAAGCCCCCAAAATTCTATCTTAATACCAAACAATCTAAAGGGTATGCTTGCTGTTGTGTCCTAGGGTTTGTCAATGAGAAACTGAGCATCAGAAACCACAGACTGAGGAACAGGATTGAAAGTCAAAAATCCCACCTAGTGGCACCCCAGAGAACAAAGAACAACACCTGCAGAATATTTAAAGCTCGAGACCACCCCCTACACCACCATCTCCAAAGGAGAGGGGAGGGAAATGGTTAGATCTCAACAAACAACCAATTTAAAAGAACACAAACCAGCACAGCACTTAAGTTCACCATGTCTTGGTTCCAATATTTATTCTATTGACAGGTTAGGAATACTAGGATAAATAAGTAATATCTTCTTTTACAGAAAATTGTAATGATACTACTGAGTAGGATTAAACACTCTGAGGATTTCACAGAAACGTCAGAATTTAAACAGACAGTAGCCAGAGTCCTCATGGCCAGTGTGAGTGACTGTCTCACAGCTATAAATGCTCTGGGCCCGATTTCTACAAACATCTGCATGACAGAAACAATGCCATTAACATCTAATAATGCTAAAGCCTAGGCATCACCTGGCTTCAAATGCATCTCCACTGATTGTGGTTTTCAACCACAAGAAAAGGAAAATGGAATATTCTTTGGCTCTTCCGGCCTAGAAAAAATTCCTGACCTAAGTCACTGAGCAGAGAATCCTAACCCTTCGGAAGCTGGACTCTGTTTCTGCTTTCTTCCTGTGACATTATAACTGAGTTTGCAACAGAGGACGTGCGTTAATGCTTGGGTGCCAAGGGGAAGAGGCCTTTTCTGTTGGCACAAAACTGCACTCAGTCAGGCTGGCACAATTCTGTTCTCCCGGGGCTGACAACCTCTTCTGGCCACCTGAATACTTTGCAAGACACTGCACGTGCTGATATGATAGACAACCCCCCCCCCCAAATTCTCAGAAACCAGATCTGAGGAAAGTGATGAGAAAGTCACAGTGGTGTTGTGTGGCGCAAACGTCAGAAGAGCACAACGCCTAGTTTTGAAACGAACGCCTTGCACACGGTAATTCCTGTACAGAACAGCATATTTGCTAGAAAGCACAACCCTAGCCATCGCACAGCTTCACAAAATGCCATTCTCACTCCACGTCCCCTACAAGTGACAGTGGCAGCGGCAGCAGAGGATGTGGCCCCACCCCACCCACCCAGGGTACAGATGATGCTTCTGCATGAATCCTAATGGTGGGAGGCCTGGTTTTTGCAGAATCCAGATGAAAGGCAGGCAGGACCCTAACCAGGGGCCATCTGGAGAATCCAAGGAAGGCCAAGATGTTAAGGCCTAAATTCTGGAGTTGAGGAAAAAGATGCCCTTGTTGCCCTGGTCCAAAGTCCACTCTGGGGTAGAGTGGAAAGTCACCGAGGGCCCTCCCACCGTGATGGTTCTTTGCTGCAGGGATTCAAGAGGTGCACAGGAAGTCAGATCTCCAATGGCTTCAGGGTTTTGGATGTAAAAGGAGGATTCGATGAGGACTCCGCAGTTGCCCCATACCACGGCTGCTTAGCTCTGCAATGTTCCCTCTTTTATCTGTTGGATAAAAAGGTTTCTCTCATCTTCTGGAGTCCTCCCGTTCTGAGCCCGGACAATGCATGTGGGCCGGTGCAGGTTGAGCATGTATATCAAATGCTGCTTCTCATTCTTGAGCTCCTCAATTTGGGCCTTCAGTTCGGCATTCACACTCTCCAGCTTCTCTGACTCCTGGGGGACAAGCAGCAGAGGGATTAGGAAGGGAAGCCACGGGCCAATGAGGAACGGGGTGGCCTGCTGGTGGCCCCTGGGTGGCAAGGGGTAACAGCTGGGACACGTCGGGGCTCATCAAGCTGGAAATGGCCGCTGGCTCCCTGCTACAGTGCCCCACAAAGCCGGGACAGCAGCATTAGGTTTGGGAGAATCCAGAGCCTGGAGAAGCCTTTGAACTTGGAGGCTCCTTCAGAGATGCCTTGAGTTTCCACTCAAGGTTGAGGCAGGTTGTGACCCTAATAGTAACGAAACAGCAATAGAAGCAATGGCAAAGAGATCTCCTTTACACAAGTACAACAGCCCATGGGCAGGTCTTCTGGACCCGAAAGGGCCTTGGGGACTGGAAGGCAATCCAGACTCATGGTGCTTAGTCTTCTGTGGGTCACTGATTTCACTGAGAAGCTCATCTCCCCAGAAAGAATGTACATAGCGATAAACAAAATGTCTTAATTTTCACTGACCCCCTGAAGCAACTGACAGAACCCTTGGGGACCTGTGGAACCTGGGTGAAGACTCTGCCCTGGCCTGTCTACACTTGGGAGAGGGGACACAGCCACTGGAAAGACTGCATCACGGCCTGCTCCAGCTGCCCGCAAGTGGCGCTTCTCCCTTCTGGAAGGGGAGCCGGCTGAATGCAGCTGGGAGCACAGACTATTGGATGCACCAAAGAGAAGGGCTGCAGAGTTAAGAACGAGAGAGAAAAGCAAAGAAAGTGTAACCTCTGCCTGTGGATTAAGGAAATAGCTTGTTTGAAGAGATTAATTAAAGGCTTTTCACAGTGAGCCAGATGAGAGGTGGCAGCTTTCTTTCCTGAGGAAAATGGGCAACTGAAGCCTCTTTCACTGGACTGACGTATCCCGTACCCAGAGGCTTCTGGACGTGTATGGACCGGCCGAGGGGGAATATGGGCACCAGATGATCTTGTGGTTTTTAATTCACACACCTGCTTCTTACACACCCAGAGTCACATTCATTGTGCTAACAGCTTTGCTACTTCGTCGTTGTGCAACTGGCATTTCTGCTACCAGCTACAATGCCCTTCCTGGGAAAGCATTTCTGGGCGGGGGCTTTCAAACTCCCCTTCCTCACGTGACGTGAGGTTGGCGGGGGACAGGCGTGAGCAAGAGGAAGGAGCAGGGCATACAGGCACTCACCTTCTGCAGGCACTCTGTCTTCTCCTTCTTCTTGTTTCGGCACTTGGCAGCTGCAATCTTATTTCTTTCCCGTCGCCTCTTTTTCCTTTCATCTTCTTCAGGGGCTACCTGTAAAATTCAAGAGGCACAAGCTTAATGGGAGGCTAGAAATTCAATCCACCTCAAATACACTGCCTTTTATTTCCAGCTAAAACTGACAAACCGGGGCAGCCCTAAAGAATTTGGGAGAAGTAAAGCCCTAGACTTTTGCATGCAACCTCTACACACACACACACACACACTCAAGAATAATGAAAAATCAAAGAACAGTTAAAATTATATTGGCAATATTAGTAAATTAAATTTATTTTACTTTTAAAAAACATTTGGATTTTAAAATAGGAGTTTGATATTCAAAGTGATAACTATTGGTTATCAACTAGAGCAAGAAACAGATTTTGTTCAGTAAATACGTCCTTTCCCCTAGAACCAGGAATGACCTCAGGAATATCACCTTGCCACCCATTCCCCCTGCCTCTTCTTCGATTCATCTCTATCTTCACCTGGAACATCATCATAGCACCTCCTTCCTAAATTCAGGAGAAGCCCGTGCAGCTCCTGGAGAAGAGGAACCCAAGCCTATTCCCCAGCCAAAGTGGCGTTATCAGCCCATGGCTTGGTGCCACCTGTGGGTGGAGAACTAGAACCATCCATTGATTCATCGAACAAGTTGATATTGATCTCTTCCTCTGTGCCCCACCCTGAGCCAGCCCTGTGATCCTCAGAGAACAAAACCCTGTCCTGCTTTACCATCTGGTCCTCTGTGACGTTCACTCTGATCCTGACTTCGCCTCTGGACTGATGGGGAGCGAGCAAAGTCTGGCTGCTGGACTTGGCTCAGAGACCAGAGTCCAGCGGGAGTGAAGCACTCACAGTGAGCAGAGTGGGTGATGGTTTAGGCCACTAATGTCAGAACTTTGTCGTGTCACTTGTCACTGCTCCAGACAGCAGGAAAGGCCATGGGAGCCTCACTGCAAATCAAAGAGATCCTGGGACACCACGATCACTTCACCTCTGACTTTGGATTAGATGACACTGACTTAAGGTTGGGCTGAGATGGAGGCTTTACAACATAGGGAAACAAAGCCCAAGGGGGAAATACGATGAGAGGCATTTCTACCTCTTATGTCTTGGATCCTAGAACCACATAGGCGGACATTGGGTTTAGACTAAACTACCTTTGAATCTCAGCTTCACTGCCTATTAGCTGTGAGACCTTGTGCAAGTTACTATGCTCTTTTGAGCCTCAGTTTCCTCATTTGTAAAATGGGATCAATAATCTTACCTACCCAATAGGGTTGTGATGAGGGTCAAATTAGTTAATCTATGTAAAGCCCTCTGCACAGGGTTTAGGTGCCATGGAAGCTTTAGTTATTATCATCATTAACCTCATCATCAATGTCTTCATTAAGAATTCAGCAAGTCTAGAATTCCCTTTGCAACTAACTCTACAGATACTTTTGGACGGGGTGGGGGGGGGGAGGATTCAAAGTATTCTCATAAAAGGAAGTACTTGAAAGTAGAGCAAATCTCAGAGTCACAAAGTGTCAGACATGGAAAAGCCTTTCTAAAGGCCATTTAGATCAATCCCCTCACTTTATTGATGTGCAAATGAGGCACAGAGTGGCCAAAAGTAATGTGCCAAGGGAGGCCCAGGAATCACCAGCTCATGGTCAGCAGACCAGTAGGCTACAACACTGGATGTAAAACCCAGGCCTGTGGCTCCCGGTCCTGTGTCCTCTCTTGGCCACAGCTGCCTCATTCCACCGTGCTGCATTCCCAGAGGTGCCTGGGATCTGGGGAGGAGGCTCACGCTGCCCAGATACACAGGATGCCCGTGGGTTTCACAGGCTCAGTGCCTTAAGTTGAGAATTACAGCCACCAAGGAGAAGAACATTCAACTAGGTCATTTGGTACATTCTCTTCCCAGTAGAAAAATCTACTTGTTAAACTGACCTAAGATCAGAAGGTCACTTGATGAACAAAAAAATCACAATACATGAGTTGGATGACTTTAAGACTGCTTCCATGAAGCTGGCTGCCTGCTTCTTGCTCTGGAGAACCCTCCAAATATCCCTCCAAAATGTTTTCCTTCCTTCCATGGCACCCCACTACTTCCACTGCATCCTGTAATTTCAAGATTTAATTAGAAAAAAATTTTTAAATTTTTTCCTTGAGTGTCCCATGTTCCCACCCTGCACTTTCCAATATTGGACTGGGCACCAGTGACTTGCCCTGAGGTTAACTGGGGGTACAGCCAATGCCCCAATGCTGCCTTAAGGACATAGCATCATATAGTAGTCCTGCCTACCATTCACTGAATGTTAACACTCAGCCAGGCCCTCTGCTAGACCCCTAACAAATGCCATCTCATTTAACCCTTAGATCAGTTCTATACAGGAGTCATTATTTACCTGCCCCCCTTTCACAGAATCATAAAGGTTCCTAACCAACTTCCTTTAAAACTCAGTTCTTTTCTGGCCAGGTCCACTACCTCTTGCCTAAAGGCAGTGACCATGCCAGTTAAGTGAGCTTGAAACACTCCCATCTTTCATCCATGAGGGGGAGGCCGACAAAACAGCTGAGACCTCAGCTCTGAAGTTCTCGAACCACCACAGCATTGCCAGCAAGCACCTCCCAGACTTCTCACCATGCCTGTTACTCCAGGTGTCTTATAAAAGGCTGCCGAGTGGAGAACAGCACAAGCATCAGAGACAGAAGTGAACTTGGAGCAGAACCTGTACCGAGGCTGTGAGCATGGCCGACTGGTCCTTGCTCCACAGCCTGGCCACCTGGGTTCTCGTAGTGATGAAAACAATCACCACACTCTCTGCTTCTTCAGAACAACTGGACACCGAAGGTGATCTCATACAGACAGACTCATGGCTTTCAATACCATCCATACGCTGATGGCTTCCAACTCTGTATCTCTGGCCCTGACTCTCCTCTCAGCTCCAGACCCACGTATCCAACTGCCTCCTTCACACCTCCACTGGGGCATTGAACAGGATGGATGCCTGCTCTTGTCCCACCCAATGTCCTGCAGTCCCAACCTCAGCAGCAAATAGGCTCTCCATCTTTACTGCTGGTCAGGCCAGAAATTTTGGAGTCACCATTGACTCCCGTTTGGAGTCATACCCGATGTATGACTCCGGGAAATCAGCTGTACCATCAAGACAGATCCAGAAGCTGACAACTCGGCACCTCACGGCCCTCATCCCGATGCAGACCCTCTCGTGTCGGTACCCTGCTTCTGCCCTCGCTTGTACTGCCCATTCTCGACTCGACAGCCAGGGTAATCATTTAGGAATATCAGGTTAGACCATGTCGCTTCTCTGCTCAGAAACCCTCCCAGGGGCTCGCCACCTCACTCTGAGTACATGGCGTGTCTTTACAATAGCCTACAACACCCAACGTGATCTGGCCTCCACCCGTGAGCTCAGCGCCTGCCTCACTCCCCACCCCACACGTGACCCCAGCCACTTGGCCCTCCTTGCTACTGGTCCTGTGCCCTCAGCACGCCCCTCCCTCAGTGCCCTTATCCTTGATCTTTTGCCAGATACCCATATGGCCCTTATCCGCTCCTCCTTCGAGTCTCTGCTCAAAGGCGATTCTATCAGTGAAGCCTCCCCTGAACTCCTGGTTTAAAACAGCAACCCCACTCCTGCCCCACTCCCCTGTCCCCCTTTGCTGCTTTATTTTTCTCCTTTGCCTGTCTGTCTTTTATGGATTTACTTATCTTGTGTGTTGTCTGTCTCCTCCCAGTGGAAGGTAAGCTCCCTGTGAGGGCAGTGATTTTGTTTTATTCATGGCCGAAGCCCCCTGCCTAGAGCATGCCTGGCGCATGGTAGGTGTGCAATAAGTAAGTGCAGGAAGAAAGGGCACCCCTGGGAGAACCTACCTCGGCTTTGGTGACTGACATCTCGAGGGGTCTGCTGCTGACGGTGACTGACTCCAGCGCCGAGGACATCCGGTGGCAGAGGTGCTTGCTCTGGATGGCGAACCTCAGCTCTTCCTTGACAAAGGGTGTCAGGTTAGCAAAATCCTCAAACACCAGTGACCCAGGAGGGGACAGGCAGGGGACGATGGCAGAGGCACTGACTTCCGAGGCAGAGACCTGGCCTGGGTGTTGAAGCATCATTTTGCTGAAAGACACATCAAAACCCAAACTACTTCAGGGATTTGGGGGCATGGGATCAAGGACCCCCCCGTACCTGCGACCGCCAATACCTGAGCCCCACCCCCAGAAGAAGGTCCCATTAGCCCTCGGCCTTCTGCTTTGTTTTCATTTCACACCATCTTCATCTTGAGTAAAACAGGTTCTTAAAATACACAGCTCAGTGATGTGGATAAAATGCCTAGTTGAAGTTTATAAGGGGTGGCATTTCAGGCTATTCTGAATTCACAAGAGCTATTAGTATTGGCTGGTGTGCATATATGCAAATGTAGCCTCAAACAGTCCTGAAAGAGGAAGAGCGTTAAAAAAAAAAAATCAGACTATTATGTAACCCCATTTGCAGTCTCCTTTTCAAAAAAAAAGAAAGAAAAACTTGGAAGGTATCTGAAATCAAGTTAAATCTATCAGTGAGTGGAAGTAAAAGCAAGGAGTGGGGGACCTTTGAATTTAGCAAATATATCTCTGAAGCTTCCCCCTTGGGAAGTTGGATCCAAGTCATTGAGAATGAGGACAGTAACTGTAGCAGGTGCATTTCTTCGTCCCAGTTTGGCTGGGGTGTGGGAATTCAGGTCACAAGGGACTAGAGTAGCCCTTTCTTAAGGTAAAGGTTGGTGAAGCAAAAGACCTCAGAGTAAAGAAAAGTGAGGAGCTCAGAATGTGGACCTCTTTTGGGGAGTGTTGTTCAGCCCTGTGATGTTTGGAAGGGCTTGGGCTGGGCTCAGAGGGGGCCTGGGACTGGCTCTGGCACTAAGGAGTGGTGTGAGCCGAGCTCTCTGAGTCTCAGCCTTTATGTGACAAATGTCTGGGAACTCCTACAGCACCGGGATGGAGTCTCCACTGTTGCTCTTTCCAGAGCCTGACCCAGCCCCTGGCACCGGCTTCTCCCAATGCCTGCTGACTGCTGGAGACTATCCGACTGAATACATGAAATGAGGAAGGGGCGGTTAAATCAAATGGCCTCTGAGGTCCCATCTACCCCCTATCCTTCTACAGCCCAGGGAAGACAAAGGGACAAAAAAAAAGCAAGCAAGAAAGGGCAGAAATAGTAATGGTTCCATGGCCCCAGTTTGGAATAGCCCTCCATAAATCTCTTCCTGCTGTATACTCCCTCCAGCAGTGGCCATCCCCCCTCATCCCTGCTTTCAGTTCTCCAGGGGCGATGAATGTGGGGATTCTCAGGGCAGGCGGTCCCCTTGGAGCATCCCTCTCAACCTGGGGACCTGAGGTCATTAGCTAAATCCAGACAGAAGAGGAGCCCTTTGGCAAGTCGCTAACATTTCACAGGTGCCTCCTTCATTCCAGAAACCTTATGTGCCTTATCTCACTTAATCTTCATGAGAACCCAGTTAGGTCCTAGTCCCATTTTATGGATGAAATAACTAAAATTTAGACAAGCTAAATAATTTGCCCAAAGTCATAGAGTTAGTATGAGGCAGCGTCAGGATATGGAATTAAGTTTGACTCCAGAACTCATGCCCTTAATTTACAGAACATAGAATATTATTCTAAATTGTAAAAGCAAACAAAAAGCCAGAGCAAACTTTTCTGGAGGGTTGGGAGTAGGCATGGGGATGGGTGAGGGTCCTGGAACTGAAGTGATGGAAGGGAGACTAAGCAAAGAGCCATGGGGAAAATGTGAATTCTGTATTGAATTCCTGAGCTTTCTCTGCATGGGTGCACACTCAGACTGCTGCCTGCATTTAGGAATTCCCAGTCTGGGGTCAGAACATCAAGATTTGAGGCTCACTTCCTTATGTGTCATCATCTTACCTCCCAGAGCCTTCTCTCTCCTCTGTAAAAGAAGTCTAAAAACAATCACCCTATTTTCCCAGAGTTGTGCAAGGCATTGAAGAAATAATACCTGAATATGCCCTGGAAAATATAATGCAACTAGGAAATATGTTATTATTGGGCCTCCCAGAGATCTGTCCAGCCCAGGGCTGGCTCTCCCAACAGATGCTCTGTGGGGTCCAGGTGGGTGGGTGGTTGGTCACTGTCTTTGATCTCAGACACTTCTGAATACAACACCCTGTACATCCCCTCTACATCCCCCTTAAGATCCAAGATACACTGATGGTGGCAAGAATTCCAGGCCAATGAACACCACCATTGTTGACTATTCAGAGAAACCCAGGAAACGTATGTGATTCTCTTCCCAAAGCCCTATGTCATGAGTCAGAACTGATATTCTTCTATCAGTTGAATCCTGTAATCTTAGGATGCGGGGAGGAGGCTTTTCCGATAAACTCTGAGAAACCAGCTCTCCAAAGCCAGAGGCTTAAGATTCTCCCATGCAATTGTGTTTTCCCTCCCTTTCCAACGTTATTAAAAACGCAGTAGTTCAGGGATGGATTTCAGAGCTACCACTGGGCTGGCCTTTGTCTGAAGGACGGCATGGCTCCCTTCTGCACAGGCAGTTTGAATTCCACCACAGTTGAGCATAGTTCCATTTCACCTCCCAAGTTTATTAATGAGCTTTCAGGGCTTGGGGTCTGCTGTGTGGGTTTTTTTTCCCCCCTTCTTAGTGTAAAGTCAGCAGTCCTGATGAAAGAAACTGAAGAATGCCAGTGGTATGGAATGTTTTTATGAAAAGCATTGGGTGGGCTTACTTGAGGATGGAAACAGGTTGTAAAAATGTTTAAAAGCCTTTCAGAAAGTAAAGCAGTTGTAACTGTAACGATTTGGGTTTTTCCTGCACTCAGCTAAAGTTCAGTTTCTTGAGATACTTTCCAGTTATTTGTTGCCTCATTCTCTTAAAATGTGATCAACCTAGACTCAGGCTGTGCCCCTACAAGAAAAATGAAGTTAAACCTTCAGTTTTTAAGAAAGTTGAGACCCTTGAACATCCCCCTTTGAAGAAAAAATTTTAGAAGATTTTCTGAGCTGACTTTCTGTACTGACCTTAAAATTGTCTAGACTTATTGCAAAGAACCTGCATTTTGCTTCTCATTATCTCTAATCAGAAATCGTGTCATACAATCGGTAGTTTCATCATTTCCAAGAAAGTGAAACTTTACTCATATATTTCTTTAACTGGAAATTCAGCTCCCAGATTTTATTTCCTAGTAGCTGCTACTACCTTGAATTTTCACTTTTAATTTTCATCTCTTTCCACTAAGCACTGCTCATAAAACATCTTATAGTAGGTAGCCAGTTCTTTCACTAACTTCCTGTCTTGGTCTTTCTCCTAGCCCACTGGAAGTAAGTATATAGACACTGCAGTTGTAGGTGTAAGGCTAGACATCAGGACAGAGATGACGCTTGCAGGCCTATCACTACCACTCACACGCTGAGCACCCGCTGGCATGCTTTCTGGACCTCAGTCACCTCATGTGTAAAATGAGACCAATACCGCCTGCCCCAGTTCCCTCCCAGGGCTGTCAGGAAGATCATATGAGATATGTGAAGGTGGATTTACACACATCCTGGGTAGCCATTATTACTGTGATTCCACTTTCCCCATTTCAGGGGGGACTCATAATGTTGCTGTCAATGAAGTTGAGCCCCACTAATCATGAATTAACTGGAACCCTCAAGAAATTCAGGTCAGTCACAGACAGCTTCTTTTGCACCTTGACCTCTGGGCTCTTGGTGCACCAGATCAATTCCACCCCACTATTTGCTGGCCCCAGCTTGTCCCCACTGGTCTTAAGTACTTGAGAAATGACCAGGTCTCACACATGAAACCGTTTCCGGTTCCTGTCGTGTCCTGGCTATGTACTTCCTCTTCCCCAGGCTGAGTAACACTTGGAACCACTGACCCTGTCCCATGCCCAGCCCATTTGAAAAGGGAAGAAATCATGAGCTCTATCCAATGGGATAGAACACCCAATATTAGAGTCGTCCAGGTCAAATCTTCATTTTGTAATTGAGTAAAATGGGGTCCAGGAAGGTAAAGTGACTTGCCCAAGGCCGTAAAGCTGGCGAGTGGCCCAGCCCAGGCCAAGCTGTTGACCATCCACCTGCTGCTCATTTTGCTTCATCACCAACAGAGATTCAACACCGCGAGGATCAACCAACGAGGCAAATGGAGAACAGAGCCATTGGCCAGGTAGATGAAGGGTCAATAGTCCTAGGAACCTGTACCCACCACAGAGGAGGCTTTGATAGGACTAAGACAGGGAGGGGAAGAAAGGGGACAATGGGGAGAAAAGACCAAGAGGGGGAGAGAGAATGGTGGGGTTCAAATAGGAAGGATCTGGAGGCTCCAACAGCTGCCACAGGTGCTGGGTACTGTATATTAGTCACACTGTGTGCCTCGGATGCTGCCTGCGGTGTTACCTCTGAAACCACCCAGACAATAATAACACTAAAACCCACCCCCACCCCAGTCTTCATCCAGGATATCCTCAAAGCAGTAGCATTATTCTACAACAAATGCTACATGCAAAACAGGGGGACAGTTATACCAATTTCTCCTTCATTTAAAGTTAAGAGACAGAGGCCCCAAACATGTGACCGTCACCCACACTGAAACAAGTGCATTAAGAGAGCACCCAGATTTTCTAGCACCCAATTTTTTTTTTTCTGCCTCCATCAAGGGATTAGCAGCTCCTTTATTTGTAAGAAAGCATGTGCGATTTGGAAATGAAATTAGGGAAAAGAAAATAGAAGGAAAGGAAGTGATTCGATCAGATGAAAAGAGGGTGGGGGGGAGCAGAGAAGGAGAACCATTCCAGTGGAAAGAACGTGGGGAAGGGAAGAGATGCCCCACAAAAGAAGTCCCTTTTCCCCCACTGCCTCGGAGGCCGGCCAGTGACGTCCAAGCCCCCTCATTCAAGTCACTCAAGTCCCCTTATCCGTCCCTTGTCTTTCAATTACACCCCCCTAGAATCTGAAAACCTTCGTCCAGACAGGACCGTAACGGTTGTCCAGTCCAACCACCACCTCGTGCCCGCAAACAGGCAGAGGGGCCAGGAGTGTCTATATGCCCACATTTCCCAGCTGGGGATATTGAGCGAGGCCCAGGACATCAAGTGCAGTGTAAGCTCTCAGGGTCCTGCCCCCTAGACCACAGAGCCAGTCTCTCAGTTACCTGAACTGGCTTCGCACTGTCGCTTCCCCCCACGGTGGGTCTCCCCGATGGAAAGCAGAGAAATCCGCGAAACGCCAGAGGAAGAGCCAGAGCTTGAGTCACAGGTACTAGAGAAAAGCGTGTGAGAAACTTGGGACAGGAAGTCTCCGGCCCAGACACTGGGCATCTGTGCCGGGAGCCTCTCCGCCTTCTGCCCTAGGGCAGCCACATGAGCGCGCGCCACCTCTGTAAACTTACCCAACTAACTTTCGCTCCGGGCTACCGGCGCTGTCCTGCCTCCCGGCGCTCCGGGGCGAACAGGGCGACCCCCAGCGGCCGCGCGCGCGACCCCGGCTCGCCCGCTCCTTCCCCATTCATTCCGTTCCGCCTCTGGGGCAGCCCTTCCGCGAGCATCGGCCTCCGCGCCTCTCGGGAAGGCTGGGCTCGCAAGTGGCAGTGCCCGCGCACCGAGCAAGGGATGGAGCCGGTCGGCGAGCCCGATAGGCTCGGACACCCTGAGCACCCACCACCCGTCGACCGCTCCCAGGGGGTAAGTAAACGCAAGGGCGGAGAGGAGCTGTGCTCCGACGCCAGTGGAGGAGCGGGAGCCCGACCTCTCGGTTGCCAGGAGCATTTCGCGCCCCAGGTCAAAAGAGAAAGTTCTTTGCGATAAAGTTTCTAAAGCGCCGAGAAGCAGTGGTGGCTGGGAGAAGTTCAGCCAGAGTTCTTTCGAAGCCAGAGGCGGGGGGCAAGTGTCGGGGGTGGGCGCAGGGGCCGGCGACTGGTTACCAGAGGGGCGCAAAGAGAATGAAAGCGAGCCACCCTTGCCGCGCTCACTCGGCTTCCAACGCTCACCTCCTGGCTCCACTCGGGGCGCCCAGGGTCCGGAGGGCGGGCGGGGTCGGGGTGGGGTCGGGCTGTTTGTGGGGCCGGCGGGCGAGCACAGAGGGCGCACAGCCGGCGCGCGGGCTGGCGGGTCCGCTGGAGCGGCGGCGCGGGGAGAGCGCTGTGCAGTGCGCGCCTCGCTGCGTGCGCCTGTGGCTGGGAGCGCGTTGCATCACCCCTTTTATAGCCCTCGGGCTGGCGGCGCGCCCTTCTCCGGGTTACCAGTCCCAGGCTGACGTAATGCTATTAATAGCTTCCCCCGAGAACCAGCCGAACTAGGCTGGGCGAAAGCCGGGGTGGGGTGGGGGGCGGAGAGGAGGGGCCAAAGAGGAGGAGGGGAAAAGAGGGACCGGTGATGCAAGCTCGGGGAGGAGCCGGCCGGGGAGCGTTCTCCCGGCCTCGCACGCCGGGACACACGCACCCGCCCGCCCTCTCTCTCCATATCAGGACCGGAGCCGCCCGGGCTGGCCGCCAGATGTGCGTACTCGCCGCTGCGTGTTCCAGGCATGAGCCAATGGTGCCCAAGCCAGCGGCATGACTCCACCGCGCTGGCATCTCTCCCTCCGCTAAGTTGCGGAGGGGGGAGTCTGGAGAGACGGGTCCTGGCCGCTGCCCAGACTAGGTGAGGCTGGAAGCGAGCAGCGACCTTTCTCTAAAATGCGTGGTCATCTTCTGGCGTTTCGTGAAAATACTCCCTTCGCAGTCAAAAGCCTCCTTCTCAAGTAGGGGACGGGATAGGAACAGAAGGATTATTCCCCAGTGTGGGAGAAGTGCTCAAAGGCACCCCTACGGTGAACCCACACCGTTACCCGCCGGGGGTGACCTCTGTGGCGGGGACCGTGAGAAGTCTGTGATTTAACTCAAGCGCGGAGAGCTCCGCGGGCTCTGTGCGCCCACGCCCGCAGCCCCGGCACACCCCACAGGGGCGCACACGCGGAATCGTCTCCCGGCAGGTTGGGAACCCGACTCTGAGGCCAGGCCTAGTGGTAGGACCCTATGGGGTTAGGATTTTTTTAACAACCCCAAAGCGTTTGAAATTGACAGCGAAACGAACAAGCCCGTGAAGAGATTAGCGAACTGGAAAAATCAGAGGCAACTCAGAGAGGGGCTAAGAGTAAGACTGAAGCCTAGAGGCCAGGGAGAGGAGTAAAGAAAAGGTGCTTTAGTGTCCGCGGGCGGGACGGGGCGCGGGTCGCCTCGCTCTCTGGCAATGTTGAGGGAAAACCCATCTTCGGCTTTCCTGTGTTTTTCTGCGCCCAGAGAGGATTGGGTTGGGACCGGACGGACTGGACTGGGGACGCACTAACTGCAGCGGAAATAAGGCCCCGCAGCAGAAATCCTTTTCGCCCTAAAGCCGGTGGCGGGAAGGGCGGGGTCTTGTGGCCCAGATTCTAGCCGAGCCTTCAGCGGAATTGGATTTGAAACTTAAAATCGATTTCCCAGTTCCGATTCCCCGACCTCAGCTGTCTAGGCTTCGAGACCGGCAGAACCAGAGACCTTGTCAACTGCTCACGGACTAATATAGATGAACGCGAGTGTGGCCAGCCATGTTTCGGTACCGCCCGGGAGGGAGACCCGTGCGCGCCCGTGGGGTGTAGGGGCACCTGCTTCCAGCTGCCTTTAGGGAGGGAGACGGCCCAAGGCCATAGTTTGGTAATTTGGGGTAGGAACTAGAAGGCTCTCAGAGCCCAGATCTCTCCCGCAGCCCCGCCGCACCTGCAGCCCTCGGGTGTTAACAGTCGTGAAGGAGGGGGGCTGTCTGTCTCTGTCTCTGTCTCTGTCTCTCTCTGCCTTACACACACACACAGTCCCGCACCCTCGGGGAATCTGTCCCTCTCCCCAGCCTCTCCGATTGCCCAGCAGCCTGGCATAGATACCCTCAGAGTTACAGGTAAAACTGAGTCCCCCGCACCCAGGTTTCTCTCCCCCGAATCCGAGCCTCACCGGGACACCCCCCAAGCTTCGGGGCCCAGGACAACGCGGAGAGCCGCCTTGGAAGTCCCCCCGCCCCCGGGCCGTCCGGGAGCCCAGAGGTTCCACGCAGGATCCCGGGATGTTGCCCGGGACCTCACCGGGTTTCCAGCGAAGTCACACGGCCAGAGTGGGGCCGTTGTTTTTGCTTTACTTTTCACCCTGGTAACGGGCCTCCTGGCCTCACCCCACGCTCCTACACTCCGCCCTCCTAACCACGCACCTGCAGGTAAACCCCGGGCTGGCAGGTAGACCCCGGGGCGTGTCGGCACAACCCCTAGAACACCGCGAGAGCAAAAGGAAAGGCGTTTGTAAATTCACATGAAAGTTATTTGAGGTTATCTACATATCTTTCCTATCTACTTGTCCGCTGCCCTCGAATAAATTGCACCATTATAAAGCGAAACAAGGAAATGGGGGAGAACACTTGAAAGCTACCCCCGCCCCCCCCCGGCTTTTTTTCCTTTGTGAAATGCCTACAGGAATCTTTAACCAGTTTACATTTTAAACTAGGATTCCATTAATACACCCAAGCCAGATTTGTGGAGGTTTTGGTCCTGTCGTTAAGGGGAAATTCGGCTTCGGGTGTAGGTAAACAAACAGCTAGACCAGCCTCCACAAAACAATGCACGAGAAGGGTAATTGAGACAGAGAAGTTCACAACCGCTGGTATTACCGTGGTGCCTCCCGTTCCTCATATTAAATCTGCTTCATTCTAATAATTCTTGGTTTTGAATCCCCAAGTCACACCTGGATAGAAATGCTGTCAGCTGTTCGCAGAAGTCTGAGCCTCGCTCTCCCACTGAAACTCCGAAAGCGATAAGAATCTTGACAGAGAAGTCAGTCCACCCCCTTGTGAATGGGACTCCTATCCAAGGAAAACAAAAACGGCCGCTGCCTGCCTCCCTGCCTCCAGCCCCCAGGAGAGCCGTGAAATCTGCCTAATCGAAGAGAGACTGGGAAAGGGCAGGGGAAGGGAGCCCCAAGGTGTGTGCCCCCGAGGCGTGATCAGTATGAGTTCTGTGCGTCCTCATTTTACCCTGACTTTGGACCCACCGTTGTCCAGCCTGCACACTCGGTATCATCTAGAGGAGGGGCAAGAAAAGCTTCCCAGACCAAACTGCTTCTCTACACAAAGCAAAAGAATGCCTCTCCCCTCCCTGAGAAGCAAGCCCTGGGTAGGGTTATTTCAGGGGTTAATCCTCAGTGAAAGAGGGTTAAGCAGAGACTTGAATATTGCTGAGGTTTTACGCTGGAGAACTGCCTGGGGAATCTACATTCAGACCAGCCCCAGTATGTTTTGCTGAGTGAGATAAGAATTGGAAACTTCACGTTGGGGCATGTGCAAAAGGAAGGGGAAAAAGTTAAAAGGGGAGGGGATGGAACTAGGCAGCTAAAAACAGCCCACTGTGGCAACCGAATCTCAACATCAAAACATTGCAGGGAGCCAAAAGAGGAAAAAAAAAAAGTTCAAGAGATATTTAAAGGTTTTAGCAGTTTCTTAGTCCAGGGAACAGTCCCTTCCCACTCCTTCCCCCACCCCCATTATTCTTCATCAAACCTCAAGATTGTATTTGCTCACAGATCTCTAGAGAGGCAAGTGAAACACAAGTTAAAATCAGTCAGGGTACTAGCAGCTCTATCCTCCTGGCTCAACCCACTTCACCCCAGAAAAGGTGTGGGGTAGACTTTTTTTCTTCTTTCTTCTGCTTTCCAAAGCCCACACTTTCTATAAAGTGAATTTGAATGCGGGGATTACTAATTTAAGAGTCTGCTTCCTCAGGAAACATGGGGAAGCTCTGAAATGTGGAAGGTGGTGCTTTGATTCTGGATTCAGCACATAGTGGCTGTGTCATCTTGGATAAGTCATTTCACTCTCTGTGCCTAAGTTTCCTCAGCTGAATAATGGCCCTTGTAAGAGCATCTAACACATAAGGATTCACTGAGGATAAGGCACACAGCCAGTCCTCAGTAGTGGTATCATGAATCATGAATCAAAGGAGGCATGCTGGGGATACCCCTGAAATCTCTCCCAGAGCCCATTCTGTCCCCGTAGTCAGTGGCAAAGAGTTGTGGATGAAGCTGAGCTTCATTCAGGAATGACCATCTTCACGGTAGTGGGGTTAGAACTCCACAAAGAAAACAATGAAAGCAATCCCCATTTTCCTTCCACACAACTCTGGCACACATCTGGGGCTCTCCTCAGTGCAGGACGGACCAGTGCTAAGTGCCCCAGGCTAGGATCTGGGAGTGCAGGGTGGGCTGGGAGGGGTGGGGGAAGCTGGGTTCTGGTCTGGTTCTGCCTTTGGTATTCCTGAGCAAAGGATCTTCCCCTCTCTAAGGCCCCATCTTTTCTGAAGTGAGGAGCCCTGGGCTGAGCTCTAAGGGTCTTGAATGGAGACCTTCTGCAGAAGCCATCCTACAAGTCCCTGGCAACCCCTCCTAAGAGAGCTGGAGGGAGGGAAGGCGTCAGGAGGAAGGCATTGGAGAGCACGAGGAACAGACTCATTTCAATCATCTCTCTTCCCCTCCAAAAACTAGAGTCAAGAAAAGTTGTCCAACTTTACTCTCAAACACAGCCTGTGGTCCTGACAACCTTCCTTTCCCCCCACCCCCTCCTCCTTCTTCTTATTCCCCTTCTTCTCTCTGAACATCTCTAGGGAATTTTACCCATGGACTTGCTGCCTTGCTAGGTAGGAGGGGCTGTGAGAGGAGCACCCCAGGCAGAGAATGCATCTTTGGGGACCTTCTGGTGTGTAGTCCATCTTCTATGCCATAGAAACCCACTTTGGACCACAGGACAAAAGCCCAGGTAGCAGCTTTTCCCATTTAAGAGTGGAGATCCTAGAGCCCTGGGGCATCCAATTCCCCACAGCCAGGGGATGAGCAGGGCTCAGGAGACCTGGGAGCCACTCGAAGTTTCCCCTCCAGGCAACGGAGTGACTTGGTGCAAGTCATAAACCCTTCATCTGTGTTCCAGTCCATAAACTGTATTTCATATTTAATATCGACTATTTAATACTGACTCCCCCCAAAGCATTGTTGTAAGAAGCAATGAGATAACAGGTGTGAGAGTCATTTGAAAATAATTAAAAGACTCATACTTTTAAAGATTCCTTTTGGGGATTCAGTATAATTTTTTTTTTATCATTATGAAGATTTGGGAAATGGGCAACAGAAAAAGATTACCTGTAATCTCAACACTGTTAGCAATCTGGTGTGTTTCCCTCTGATCTTTTTTCTTATGCATATGATTTTTAAAAACAGAGTTGTGATTGACATTGCAAGCAGCTTTGAAATTTGCTCTTTTGCTTATTTCTGAATTATATGTGGTCCTTATTACCATAATTTTTTCTTCTAAAAAATGTTCATTTTATTGTGAAATGTAGCATACATACAGATGATTATAGAACATATATATTCATTTTAATAGTAAAACAAGGGCTTCCCTGGTGGCGCAGCGGTTGGGAGTCCGCCTGCCGATGCAGGGAACGCGGGTTCGTGCCCCGGTCCGGGAGGGTCCCGCGTGCCGCGGAGCGGCTGGGCCCGTGAGCCGTGGCCGCTGGGCCTGCGCGTCCGGAGCCTGTGCTCCGCGACGGGGGAGGCCGCGATAGTGGGGGCCCGCGTACTGCAAAAAAAAGGATAATAGTAAAACAAACTTCAAGAACCTACCATTCAAGTGAAGAAGTAGACCACCACCTCAAGTACTTAGAAGCCCACATGCGACAGTTCCTGATCACACCTGCCTCTCTCTACCAACCAGAGGTCACCACTGTCTTGACTTTTATTACCGTAATTTTTAATGGGCTATGGTCATGATATGATTTACTTAGTCATTCCCCTACTTTTAGCAGAGTGTTGCTAGAGTGCTGTACAAATTTAAATCTTTATTTTGGGGAGAGGCATCAAATTCCATCATTGCCCAGGTTGTTTACATGGAGTTAGAGAAAGGGTCTTGATATCTATCTTCAAGTGCTGCACGGGTCACAGTGGAAGACGGAAGGATCTCGAATGATCATGACTACCAGTGCATTTTCCTTATTTCCTAACATCCAAAGAAAAAACCCCTGCAGGCAATTTTCCCATGAAGCATCTCCTTTAATCCTTCCTCTCTCTATTTTCCCATCCCCCTTCATTTTCTGTTTGTCCACCTTAGAACAGACAATCTAGTCTGTGGCAGGGGTGAGTAGTACAGAGGCAGAACAGCTGGAGCAACGCTTCTGCCTGTGCCCTCCAGGCAACTGCTCACTGTGGTTCAGGTAGCAGCTCGGCTCTGGCATCTCTGTGCCAACTCCGTGGCATGGATGATGCCAGGTTGGTGGCCACTGGAGCAGGTTCCTGGAGTCTGGTGGTACTGATTCTCCGAACTACAAAAAGCCAGAGGCAAGAGGACCCTGGAAATCATCTACTTCCATCAAAATGGGCATAAACATGTACACGGCTACACCGTTGTGCACCAGAGCCAGCAGATAAATACAGGATGTCTTGCTGGAGTGTTTGTCTTAATTAATACGTGCTTTGAATATTGTTTTATATTAAACAAATATGGATATGTTGAATTTAAATATGTCACACAAGAATTTTTAAGGAAAGGAAGAAGACATCAAATACATTTTGGGCTTGGGATGGGCTACCAAAACTCATACTCCTAGGACCCTGGGGGGATTAGTTCCCTCTCTTCTGCCTTCAAGTGTAGAATAATGTGAGCCAATGCCGTTGTATAGCACTCACAGCGTTCCAGACTGTAAGCTGAGCCCTTTACGTAGAGTTAATACCTGTAATCGTCATGACAATCCTATTAGGTAATTACTGTGGACATCTCCATTTTGTAGATGAGGAAACTGAGGCACAGAGAGGGTAAATGATTGCCAGAAGTTACACGGCTAGTGAGTGGCAGAGCAGGATTTGAGCTCAAGCAGTCTGGCTCCCAAGTCAGGGTGCTTGGCCACGACACCTACTGTCTCTCAACAAATGCTCACAGGAAAACTTGGGGAGTTCTGACACAGTTCAGTGTGCTCACTGGATAGGTGGGGATGTTGAGCTCACAGAGGAAAAGTGGCTCTCTTACAATTCTCCAGAATCATAAATTCTTTTTATTTTATTGAAGTTTAGTTGATTTACAATGTTGTGTTAATTTCTGCTGTACAGCAAAGTGATTTAGTTATACATGTATGTATATTCTTTTTCATATTCTTTTCCATTATGCTTTATCATGGGATTTTGAATATAGTTCCCTGCGCTATACAGTAGGACCTTGTTGTTTATCCATCCTATACATAATAGTTTGAATCTGCTAATCCCAAACTCCCAGTCCTTCCCTCCCCCATTCCCCACTCCTCCTTTGCAACCACAAGTCTGTTCCCTCTGTGAGTCTCTTTCTGTCTCGTAGATATGTTCATTTGTGTCATATTTTAGATTCCACATATAAGTGATATCATGTGGTGTTTGTCTTTCTCTTTCTGAATTACTTCACTTAGTATGCAGAATCATAAATTCTTATACCAAGGGACTTCCCTGGTGGTCCAGTGGGTAAGACTCCATGCTCCCAGTGCAGGGGGCCCGGGTTCGATCCCTGGTTGGGGAACTAGATCCCGCATGCATGCCGCAAATAAGAAGCCCAAATGCTGCAACTAAAAGGCTCCCTAAAATCTTCCCGCAACGAAGATCCCGTGTACCACAGCTAAGACCCGGCGCAGCCAAAATAAATAAGTCTTAAAAAAAAAATAAACAAAATAAATCCTTACACCGAAAGGAAGCTTAGCAGCAGACTTCTGAGCCCCCTGTTTGCCCTTTGCTCCAGAAGATGCTCCATTTGCTAAGATGGGGCCAAGGTAAAGAACAGGTGCTTGTGAGAGGGATGGACCGCCTTTCAGGGGTGTCCTGTGCTCGTGGCTGACCACATACAACATCCCTGGAGCTGAAAGGGTGAGTGGCAGAGGGGTGGGAGCCAGGGATGGCGGAAAGAACCTTAGATCTGCACTTCTGTCCTTCCTCATGCCTTACCCTTGAAGCTAACACATCATAGAGAACCCTGATACATCAGAAATGGCTAGAGACCAATGGAAAGCGCCATCTGTCAGGCCGACTTAATGACTGATTTTAAAACAAACAAAAAAATCAATGCAAGTCTAGGTCATATTTAGTAATTACTATTTACTGAGCACATGCTACATGCCAGGCACAATGGTAAGCACTTTTAAAAATACCCAGTATCTTATTTCATCCTTGTAATAACCCGGTGAGGTAGGTATTATCATTTCAGTTTTACTGATGAGGAAACCAAAGTTCAGAAAGGTTAAGAAAATTGCTCTTAGGCACTTGATTCAAACACAGGTCTGATTTCCTTCAAAACCTCCGTTAAGCTCTACTATCCCCCAAATCTTAGAGAGCTTTACACATGCTTGCTTTCCTTTAGCCTTGCCTTCTTCTTGAAAAGGGGCACTCCCCTTCCCTTTACCAAAGTCTTGTTGAATGCATGGAACCTTCTAGTATGCACCTTACCATACTCCTAAAGTCTCGGAAGACTCCCACGTGACAAATTCCAGATCCCTGTGCCCTCGTGATACTATCCTGTCTGCCAAATTTGCAATTATTCCATACTTTGCTTTAACCACAAACATAAGCCCTGCTATTGACTGAGTAAACCGAGTAGGGCTTTTTGGACTTTTATTCTGTTTCCCAAAATATGATGAACTGAAATCATCTGATGATGAACTTGTACTTGAAACTGGAGTGGCTGAGGGTGGAGTGAGTCACTTCGGTGAGTTTATACCTACCAGTCAATCCTTCAAATTCTGTCCTGTTGCCAGATCCTGTGCTCAGCAGTATGTTTAGACATCTTGGGGTTACAAGGGCAACATAAGAGCATCCTTTGCCCTTGAGGAGTTTAAAATTTTGTTTGGGTGGCAAACTAAGATGCATGAAACAGTATCCAGCACATTGCAGTCGCTATATATATATATATATATATATATATATATATATATATATATTTCAGCAAGCATTTAATGGACACCTACTCTGTGCTGGTATGTGCTGAGTGGTATGTTGGGAGTTGCAGATACACAGTGATGCTTCCCTGCCTGGAAGATGCTCACAGGGAAATAGACTAGCTCATAGGGAGATAGACTTTTGACAGCAGGTAGGCTGACGTAATAAGGGCTAAAGTGGTGCAGGAAAGCTCTACCCAGGAGAGCTGGCAAAGGCTGATAGACAAAGTGACTTTTGAGCTGGATGTTGAAGCTGAGCATTTTCTGGGCAGGGGAGGAGGGCAGGCATTCCAGGCATAGAGAGAAGCATATGCAGAGGCAATGGGTGCCAGAAAGTCAAAGACTGTGCCCTGCTCATCTCTACATTCATTCCCAGCTCCTTGCACTGTTCCAGACACATGCTTGTGCATGTAAATGTGCATGCAATGTGAATGTGCATGCAATGAGTGAAAATACAGAATTGTGAAAACCTGTAGCAGGTCTGGAGAATGGCGAAGCAGCTGTTGAGCAGGTATATGTATGGAGGGGAAGGGGATTGGGGAGCAAGTGGGCGAGGATCAGACTGTGATAGGCCTTGAAGGTTGTGATAATCAGTTTGAATTGTGTCCCAGGACACAGGGGAGAGGTGGGCCACAGGGTCTTTTGGCAACGGATGGACACAGCAGATGTTGTTTAGGAAAATTGCTGGTGCAGGGTTGAGGGGGGACTGGATGGGAGAGGAGGATGTGGGAGGAGGCGTCAGGAGGCTGCAGCACTGGTCAGGGGAGGCGATCAAAACCACATGAACTGAGGAGATGTTGGTACCCCACTCTCATATGTTGTTTATTCAAAGTAAAAATTATCCATGAAACATAATGCTTTTACATGTGCTGAAAGTAAAGGAGCTGTTTGTCCCCTTGATCTTTTCATTGCAAAGTTCAAGATTCCTTTTCTAAAGTCAAGCTTCTCCCATTTGAGGGGCTGTGCCTCACTTTACCTCATATATATATATATATATGTGTGTGTGTGTGTGTGTGTGGTGGTATTATAAATTGTGAAAGTTTTTCACATTTCTTCAATTCTCTGATCTTAAGCTCTGTGTCTGCAATCGATGATGATGAAGATGATGATCATGATGGGGATGTTACACTTTAAAAGCCCCTTTTCTCCTGTTGTCATTCCCTGTTGACCAAGGGTTCTACAGAAGAGGCGTGTACCTGGTTGCATAAAAGTTAATCATGGAGGAAGCCCCACGTTACCTCCGTCAGCCTGGGACACACCTGCCTGGATAGACTATCTCTTTCCCTCAATTTCCAGCACATAGTCTTGGCCTCTGTTTCCTGATCTGAAAAGTTGCCATAGCCCCATTGGATTACTGTGGGGAATAAATTCATTCACTTATTCATCAAATATTTATTGAGTGCCTGCTACATGCCAGGCATTGTTCAAGGTGCTAGGAAGACAGAAATGAGCAAGGCCGACAAAGGCTCCACACTGGGCACTTAGCAGATACCCGAACATTAATTTGTCCTCTTACATTTAATCTAAATTAAATTAAAGTAAGTCTGGTGTGGAAACCCAAAAAGATTTTCAATTCAGAAGGACCAGTGTTGTCGCTTTCGCACCCTTTTAATGAATTAGGGAAAAAATATTGACCTTTACCAGTTCATCGTCCATGTGTTAGAGGGAAGCCAACATCTTCTTTTCCCTTTCATTCTGGCCTTGAAAGGGGAGAGCCTGGGAGAATGGGGACCAGGTACTTTCATTCTTACATATAAAGCTTTAGTTTTAATTTTCACATTCCCCACAGCACACTTCTGCATTGGCTCCACTTCATGTACTGACATGTAGAACTAAAAGGAAACACAAAATGAAAATGAAACAATGTTCCACCTGAGTCACTGTGTTTCTCCTTTATCACCAAAGCAATGTACTCCCACACAATTGAGGCTTGTTCTATTTAGGTTTTAAAACGTCATCTTTGTAATTAAAGCACACTATTATTGCTATAAAGTAAACAAGTGGAAAACACGTTCTTAGAAACATGTTTCTGATTCATAAATATTTGGATGGTGAAGTCACAGAGGTGGAATGCTAACCTTGCTAACACGCTGATGATAAGGATCAGTAGACGCTAATATTACACAGTGAAAAGTTAGCCTTAGTCTGGAGCAGAAAAATAAGGTGGAAAATTGGGCAGTTATTTTGTAATGCTCAGTTGGAATAATACAGGTTTTAAAAAATAAATACTCTTTTCTAATGTTGTAATTCACTTGTATTTATTAATTCATTTAAGGAGTATTTACTGAGTGCCAGCCTCCTGGCTTGACACACCAGGTCCTTCTCTGCCCCTCTTTCCAGCTCAGCGGGAGCCGCTCCCCACCAGCAGTACAAGCCTCAGCCACTTGAGGCGCTAATACTTTCAGTTTCTCGCTGAGCCTTCCACATTGCTACATTGTTGCGTGTGCTGATCCTTCTGCCTGGAATTTCCTCCTCCTCCCCACAACCCAGCCCTCTCCGCCTGGAAAATTGCAGTTTTATTTTATCTTTCAAAATTCAGTTCCAAAGCCACTTTCTCATCTATGTAATTTTAGTCACAACCAGGATTAGCTATGTCATTTGTAATGTAAATGAAAACATGGATCCCCTTGTTCAAAAATGATTAAGAATTTCAAGCTGTTGACAGCAGCACATTAAACCAAGTGTGGGACCTTTAGAGAGTGGGACTGCAGATCACATGCTCATGGAGCCAGCCCTGGTCACACCTTTTCTGTGTTCCCATAATTCTTAGTCGATATTGTATCTTGGCCATTCAACATCTATCCACCCCAATTTAGGTACTGGTTTCCCAGTTTTCCACTGGGAAAGCCATTCCCCTCCCTGGTCCATGTGCTTTGAGGGATCAGTTCGCAAACCATGCCAGGGCCCAGGGTGATTGGTCCAGGAACGGGCTTGGTATCCAGTCGAAGCTAAGGAGCTGCTGGGAGCATTTGGCTGGGGCTGCTGGAGACTCACTCCCTTTCCTGCTGGACTCGAATGCGTGAATGGGGGGGTGGGGGGTGGGCTGTGAGCCAGAGGTTGCTAGGGGAGTCACATGGAGCAGGAAATAAAGGGCAGAGCCAAGACATGAGAGGCTCTGCCGCAGGGGGGCCTGCAACCACGTTTCAGTTATCTGAGCTAGTAAATCACCCCTTTTTGCTTAAGCCATTTGGAAATGGGTTTTCTGACACTTGCAAACAAGAATCCTGGGGGATACACACCTATCTGGTCCTTATACATTTTTGTATGTGTTCCCTCACTGTTCTATGAGTTCCTTGGGGGCAAGAAGCTTGTTTTTTTCATCTTACCATCCCTGGGTCTTTGGGATAGTATTAAAATATCCTTTCAGTTTTAAAATAGATAGAATGATTGTGGTAGTGGATGGAAAAACAACAGTTGGTAACTTTATCTCCATTACCCCAATTTTTGTTGTGCAATAACTGGTCTTTAACATCAAGATATCTGTGGGCCCCTGCCACATCTTCATTCAGTTCAGTACATGCCGAGTCCAGGTGAGCAGGTGATAGGTTGGTAGGTAAATTCTGCTCGCAGGAGCTGGCCACACTCTCTTCTTTCTCCTAAGGTGGGAGCCTGTGAGGGGCCTACAAACCACATGCACACTCATTAGCTCCAGTGTATCCCATACACCCTGAGAAGGGATCAGGGCAGGGAGAGTTATCTCTGCTTTAGAGAATGGAAGTTGAGAGAAGAGTCTGAGCAGTTTTGTCAAGAGCATCGCTGTCCGATACGATAGCTACCTGCCGCATATGGCCATCGAGCACTTGAATGTGGCTAATCCAAAGAGAGATGTGCTGGAAGTGTAAAATACAACTGGGTTTCGAAGACTTAGGACAAAAAAAAAGAAAGAATGTAAAATAGCACATTAAAAATTTTTACAGGGCTTCCCTGGTGGCGCAGTGGTTGAGAGTCTGCCTGCCGATGCAGGGAACACGGGTTCGTGCCCTGGTCCGGGAGGATCCCACGTGCCGCGGAGCGGCTGGGCCCGTGAGCCATGGCCGCTGAGCCTGCGCGTCCGGAGCCCGTGCTCCGCAACAGGAGACGCCACAACAGTGAGAGGCCCGCGTACCGCAAAAAAAAAAAAAAAAAAAAAAATGTGTGCACAAGATTAAAATTTTTCCAATAGTTTGGGAGTCTAAGAAAACCAACATTGTTCACCCCACACTCATGCCATTTTTCAGAGACCACTACTTTCACCTGCCTGTTTTAAAAATTATTTTAAAAAATTATTTAGATTTAAAAAAAAACAATTTCTTGGTCAGTTTATGACATTGTCTATTGGCTCATCTCCATAAAATATGAAGATGTTAGCTTCTTACTTCCCTGCCCCCAGCTTTCTGATGTATAATTTAGTTCTGCTGGTTCCCTCTGTACACTTATATGATATATCCTGTTTCTCTTCCATCTATTCAGTACCTTTTAACTCCCCACTATGTGAGCTGAGGATATTAGCACAGTTCCCTTCTTTTCATCTCTCCCTTCTACTTCCCATTATCTGCCATTTGTGCCTGTACCTTTACATCAGGAAGGAAAGCATCTACAATCAGCTCTGTCACCATCATTGTCATCCTTGCTTTGTGGGTAGTTTGATTTCGAGAGTGAAAAGCTAATAGACAGGGTTTGCATTATTATGACTATGTAAATTGGGGTTACAGATCTTCCTCAACTTACGATGGGGTTACATCTCAATAAACCCATCATAAGTTGAGAATATCGTTAAGTCAAAAATACATTTAATACACCTAACCTACCAAACATCATAGCTTAGACTCACCTCCCTGAAATGTGCTCAGAATACTTACATTAGCCTACAGTTGGGCAAAATCATCTAACACAAAGCTCATTTTATAATAAAGTATTGAATATCTCATGTAATTTATTGAACACTGTACTGAAAGTGAAAAACAGAATGGCTGTAAATGTATCAGTTGTTTACCCTTGTGATCATGTGGTTGAGGAGGTGCTGCGGCTCACTGCCAGGAACCAGCCTCTGGAGAGAGTATCATACTGTGTATCACTAGCCTGAGGAAAGATCACAATTCAAAATTTGAAGTACGGTTTCTATGGACTGCATATCACTTTCAAATCATCATAAAGTTGAAAAGTTGTTAAGTGGAACCAATGAAAGTCGGGACTGTCTGTACTGCGATGCCCAGGGTCAGGCTAGGATTATATTTCCTTCTCTGCCAGGTCAAAATCACCACCTCTCTGCCATTAAAAGTAGAACATGCTTAGCAAAATCAGTCGCCTGGATTTTCTCTTTTGCTCAAAATGATGCTATGTTTTAGTTGGCTTCAAATTGGGACAATCATTTTCTTTTTAAAAATATAACTATGTCTACATATTTTTGAAAAGGAAGCTTTGACCACCTATGAAGACTACCAAAATGTGGCATTGTATTGAGCATTTGAAGAAGAGATTATGCAGATGGTGGAAGAAGAGAACTAAATCCAAAATGTCCAGAGTTGGACTCAGTAGACAACGTCCAAAAATGGAAAAATCAGGAAGTTAGCAGAGTAAGCGTATTATTTATAAATACAGAGAAGAAATGGCTAAAAGAATGGAAGACAATTGCCTTCAAGGAGTGGAAATCAGGGGTGGAGCTACCTGGTCTGGGAGACTGCTGCGTTTTTCATTTTGGAGCCTTGTAATGTTCCTGGACTTTTAAAACTTTGTACATGTATTACTTTGATAAGAATTACAATTAAATTTTAAAAGAGAGTAACTATCCCTTTCATCCCACTCCCAAGATAATCACTGCTGACCCACTCTAACAGCTGAGACTGAGACGTTAAAAAGAGGATGGGGGCTCTTTGTGTGTGGGTGAGCCTCATGGTCTGGTGGTAATGCCCCAGGGTGATGCGATGGGATTCTTCATTGGAAGACCTCAATGTCATAAACCCTATCTTTTCTCTAACTTCCCTTTGATGGGGACTGATGGAAACCTGCCTGGTTGGGGGCTGTCTGTGAGCAGGGTAGGAAGTGTGCCGAGCGTCCCAAAGTTCAGAATGTGCAGAGTCTCGTTTAAGCCCCTCATTTTCATCCAAGTCCACACCCTGCCTGGAATCTTCATGTCCTGAGCCTCTCCAGTTTCAGTTTTCCTTCAAGAGAAGCTTCTCAGGGTGGGAATGTAGTCATCTGGCTGCAGAGGGTAGGGTAAGCTACTTAGGGGGTCACTCTCCTGATTCAGATTTTTTTTTAAACATCTTTATTGGAGTGTAATTGCTTTACAATGGTGTGTTAGTTTCTGCTCTATAACAAAGTGAATCGGCTATACATATACATATATCCCCATATCTCCTCCCTCTTGCGTCTCCCTCCCACCCTCCCTGTCCCACCCCTTGATTCAGATTTATAAGTAGTTTCCCTGGTTTCAGCCTCACCCCTCACCTCCTGCAGTTACTGGTGCCCCCAGATCCTGAGCCCCACAGGGGTCTGTAGAGAGAGCTCCATCCCCCGGCAACAGGCACCTCAGTTGGGCTCCTTCTGCTTTGCTAAATTAGTTACATGTGCCCCAACCCATGCCTGCTTTTCCATCTTCTACAATTCTGCTGATATCTCTCGTCTGTTGTTATCTATGCTCCTGTCCTTTCTGTTCTTATAAGTTAATACAATTTTTCTTTTTTTATCCCTTTGGTGTTATTTTCAAGGGGCTTGTGGAGAGAGAGATACATGGAGATACCCATGGTTTTGGGGTTTTTTTTTTTTTTTGGTTTCTAACAACAATCAGTTATTATCTCCTGCAAGTTTTCAGGGTTGGTGGAACTAGATAAGACAAGGAAGGGAAGTTCTAGTCCAACTCACATATATGCAGACAGTTGAAGATTGGCTGTCTGGGTTGGGTTGGAGTCCCTGAGTGGGGCTCGCTTTCATGTGTCTTTTTTTTTAATGAGTGTGTGAATGAACGAATGGTTAATGCTCCATTTTAACTGAAGTTGCAATTGATTTTAAAACAGCGAGGCTGGATTTTATTTACCATTTTTTGCTCTCCGTTGTGAGTTCACATTCTGGGGTATTACCCTGTTAGCAATACTCTGTCCCTCAGCCTACTTCCCTGAGCTGAGCCTGTAGGCTACTAAACATGTGGGTTGGTCACAAGAGGCCAGGCTAGAGACTGTGGTTTGTGTCATGTAACCCACCCTTATGGAAGAAACCCTAACTTCTGTAAAAGTCCAGTTGAAGTCAGTTGTTTGGAATGCAAAACATATTTTTCTATAGAAACAATATAATAAAGGAATATTTTAGTTCCCAGCCAGCTTTCAAGAGTCTTTTTAAAGCTCATAGTTATGAATATTCTTTACTTATTAATGTACTCATGTCATAAATTTATTGAACACCAGTTATGTGTGATTTGAGCTTTATATTATTATAAGAGCCTATCAAACACAATCGTTTAAATACATCACTTTGCTCAATTATTAGCCTCCACTGATTTTAACTTCCAAATGGTCATACCTTTTCTAAACGTAACGCTCTTCATCTCTCCTTCCCCTGACTCACCCACCCCACCTTCAGAGAAAAAAGCGAAGCCTGTGTCAGAGTCAGTGCAAGTGTTCATTTGTCAGAGACGGAAAATCCCCACTGATGCTCGCTGCACCCGGAGGGCTCCTCTACCCAGGGAAGGGCCTTCCTAGAAAGTAATCATAATGCTTTCTCCAGGGCACTGCAGTGACTTGGGCGAAACTGGGAAGTAGCTCTTCATCAACTGCCTTTGGGATTTCTAAGCCTGTAGCACTGACATGAACAAAAAATCACTTTTTAAGGCTTATCACCGATAACTGTTGGTTATTTTTTGCTTTCCCGTAAAATTCAAAGGTGATTGGAGCATGTTGCCAGTGCAGCACTTCATATGTTTATTTTCTTGTACTCCGATTCACCCCTGGCTTGCAGAGAGCAATGCTCTCACTCAAGAGGAGAGGGGACAAACTATTCCGCAGGGGACATTTGAATCTCTCACCAAACTAAGTTCTTTGGCACTTTCTCCAAGGTTATTCTGGGCAGGAGTACCATCCAAGATAGAAAACATACTGATACAGTCATTTGTTCATGTGTTCTTTCACTCACCAAATACTCACTGAAGGCTTACTATGTGCCAGGCACCGTGCTCAGGGCTGCGGATGCCCTCCCGGATCTACCTCTGCACCATCAACTCTGCACCATCGGCTCTGTACCATGTCCCAAGAATAGTGTTCCTTCCCACTGACCTCCCTCCCACCCCAGATAAAGCTCTACCAGCTTGGGAGAGAAGGGAGAATCAGGACAGGGAGAAATGGGGGGAGCTGCCTGTGTGGGTCTCCCTCCATCTCCAGTCTGGCTCCGGGCTCAGAAGATCATAGAAGCCCCATGAAAGTTTGAGTAACCTCAGAACAGAGGAGACTTGTATCTCCTACCACAAGTAACTTCCCAGAGAAGCCTGTGTGTGAGGGTAAAGAGGCATGGCTGAGTGACGCATCCAGGTAGATGGACCCAGAGCAGCCTCATGGCATGGTGCACAAAGAGTAGCCAAGACCCCCGCTGCCCACAGGCGGGACCCAGGAGAGTCGAGAGAGGCTGGAGAACCCAACAAGTTTGGGGAAAAGGAAGATGCAGAGGGCATGGGAAGCCACAACAAGACCTGGGTCATTTAGGAGGAAGTCAGGGGGACAAATGCCAATGATCAAAGGCTAAGGGGACCCTACACCTTAGCAAAACCATTATTTTGAGAAAGGGACCCAAGGGCAGAATGTTGAATTTGACCGAATGGATAACCTGAAATGATTCCATAATCATTAATCTGGCCGAGTTCATCCCAAGAAGACTAGATTATGATTCCTGTGACAGATTAATAATTACAAAATATAATTGATTACATTTTATGCATAAGAGTATGAAATTTGCTCCTGCTTCACAAACAAGTAAACTGAAGAATCACACATCTTCATAAATTCTCTGGGGGAAACAAACAGGTGGTAAAAGAGAGGCTGAGAGGGAGGATCTATGTTGGATGGGTGGTGTGAGGAGGGCCCTTTTTTTTTTTTGCGGTACGCGGGCCTCTCACTGTTGTGGCCTCTCCCGTTGCGGACCACAGGCTCTGGACGCGCAGGCTCAGCAGCCATGGCTCACGGGCCCAGCCACTCCGCGGCATGTGGGATCCTCCCGGACCGGGGCACGAACCCGTGTCCCCTGTATCGGCAGGCGGACTCTCAACCACTGAGCCATCAGGGAAGCCCAGGAGGGCCCTTTAAAGAGGGCTCTTGGTAAGCTGAAGCCTGAAGGATGAGAAGGAGCCAGCCACACAAAGAGGTATAAGAGGCAGAAGGAACAGCATGAGCCAAGGTCCTGAGGCAGGAAAGAGCTCTTCTGTTTGAGGAACTACAGGAAGTTCAGTGTGACAAGCATAGTGAGCAAGGGAGGGAGCAAAGACGAGTTTGGGGTGGTGGATAGGCAGGTGGATCCAGCAGGGCCTTTGGGTCCTTCTGTACTTAGCAGCCCCAAAGCCACCACAAACAGAAAAAGTCCTTCTTCAACCCCTGGTTTCATTAATAAGCCTCCCTCTTTCCCCACTATGCTTGTGGTTCTGCCTCACTGTGGAGGCCCATCTCCCCTGTGCCTTTGGAGGCCTCCCTGGACCTCAGAACACACCTTCCCTTGTGGAGTTCTCTTCAGCTCCTCCTGTTGGTTTCCAGCAGGTTGGAGAGGGGGCACCATTAGGTGGTCAGAAGGATTAAAAATGGGCAGATTCCTCAGTCTCCCTCCCAGGCACTCTCATGTAGGAGGCCTGGCTGGGGCCCTGCAATCTGTACAATTAACAGGCTCTCACAAGAGTTTGATGCAGGTGGCCTGGGAGCCACACCTGGAGAAACTCCAGGTGAAAGAGAGGAGTCAGATTTAGGCAGGAAGGAGACAGAGAGGGGCAACTTAATTTTTGACCCTAGGGCAATGTGATGTTTAATTTTGTTTGTCAACTTGACTGGGCCACAGGGTGCCCAGATATTTTGTCAAACATTATTCTGGATGTTTTTGGATTAGTTTAACGTTTTAATTAATAGACTAATTGCCCTATTAATGTGGGTGGGCCTTATCCAATCAGTTGAAGGCCTTTGAGCTAAGACTTGAACTGACACATCAGCTCTTCCTGGGTTTCAAGCCTGCTGGCCTTCAGACTGGAACTATACCACCAGCTCTCCTGGGTCTCCAGCTTGCTGACTGCTGATCTGAGGACTGGCCAGCCTCCGTAATTGTGTGAGCCAATTCCTTATAATAAATCTATCTATTTGTCTATCTGTTATCTATTTATCTGTCTATCTATCATCTATCTATCTATCATCTGTCTATCTATCTCCTGTTGGTTCTGTTTCTCTTGAGAACCCCAACTAATACAGGTAGTAACAGCTGTTTTCTCTTTTCAGTATGGTCAGAACTTTGTAGTACAGGGGGAAAACAATGCCTGATGGTAAAGGTTGTTAATAAATATTGTTATGAGAAATTGAGAAGTGCTATGTGAGATGGGTTCTTTGGGAGACTTTAAAAAATAATTGTAGCTACTATTTATGAATACCCTCTCGTGGTGTTTTATCTCCTCCCCCTTTTAAATACTTATGTAACGTCTGGCTTTTTTTTTTTTTTTTTTTCCGGTACGCGGGCCTCTCACTGTTGTGGCCTCTCCCGTTGCGGAGCACAGGCTCCGGACGTGCAGGCTCAGCGGCCATGGCCACGGGCCCAGCCGCTCCGCGGCATGTGGGATCTTCCCGGACCGGGGCACGAACCCGTGTCCCCTGCATCGGCAGGCGGACTCTCAACCACTGCGCCACCAGAGTAGCCCTGGCTTTCTTTTAAGTATAATCTCCATGAGGGCAGAGATCCTGTCTGTTTCAGTCAACACTGTACCTGTGGGAGAGAGCCTGGTACACAGTAGGTGCTTGGTAAATACTTTCTGAGTGTGTCAGTCGATTTATTTCTCATCTTCACAGCAATGCCACATGCTCGGTACGGTGATTTCCATTTTTAAAAAAGCAAACTGATGCTCAGCTTGAGCGCTGTTGCTCTCTGATTACAGTGCCCCAGCCCCACCCCTTCCATCCATGTCCGCCCTGGTCTGGGCCCTGGGAGGCTGACCTCTACAGACAGATAACCTGGGCTCCTGGACAGGGAAGGAGAAGCCAAAGTTAGGACCTCTGTTCCAGGGTATGGTTCCGACAGTGGCTGCGTCCTCCAGAGCCACAGCTCCTTTTAGGCGGGCCCTGTTTTATGGTTCCAGCTTTCAACAGGATCCAATAAAATATTCCCACCTCTTTCCCTTCAGGCCTGGGGTGGTAATGGCTTCCCGCTGTAACTGTCTCTCTGTATTTCATCTTCCCCTGTTGGTTGCCTTAATGCTGTCAAAGCCTCAGTTAAAATTCCCTCTATTAAACTCTCCTCAGTTAAACCCCTTGTCTCTGCCACCATTTTCCTGCTGGGATCCTAACTGATGAAGAGAAACTAGATAACAAAATCACACAGCTAAAAGGTGGTAGAGGCAGGATTTGAACCCAGGTGTGTCTAGGTTTGAAGCCTGTTTTCATTTTGTTATACTTCACGACCTTTCCTCTTCTCTCAGGAGTTGGTTAGAAATAAACCTGCTCCATGACATCCTATGATCTCTTCTAGAACATTCTACAAGCCTGGCATTCTTTAGCCATCCCTTCTCCCAGAGAGGAAGACTGGTGGCATGGAAATAGGGCTTGGCCTTCTGCGGCCCCAGAGACCCGAATTTGAATCCAAGCTCTGCTAGGAGCTATGTGACTCTGAGCAAGGGGCTTGACTTCTCTGAGCCTCTGTTTCCTGGTTTGCAAAGTGGGTCCATACCACAGCATGCAGGAATGAGAAGTAAATAAATCAGTGTATTTATATCACGAGCTTGGTAAAGTTGGTGTCTCCCGTCCCTCCTCAGTTCGGGTCTTGTGGCAGCGCCTGAATACCTCCCTGAAATCACTCAGTCTCTTTTTTTGGGTTAAAAAAAACTGCTGCTCAGTCTCTGTGCAGGGAGAGCTGTCAGGGGTTCTGACTGCTAAAAAAATGTGGGCATGTTTCAGAAGGATATTTCCAGAGTCCTCAGCTCAGGAGACAGATCTTTTCTCCCAAGCTTTCTTTCAGCATTTAGTTTAGTTTAGTTTTGTTTTGTTTATAAAGATTTTTTTCTTTAATTTTTAATTTATTTTATTTTTGGCTGTGTTGGGTCTTCGTTGCTGCGTGCGGGCTTTCTCTCGTTGCGGTGAGCGGGGGCTACTCTTTGCTGCGGTGCACGGGCTTCTCATTGCGGTGGCTTCTCTTGTTGCGGAGCACAGGCTCTAGGCGCGTGGGCTTCCGTAGGTGTGGCACACGGGCTCAGTAGTTGTGGCTCGTGGGCTCTAGAGCGCAGGCTCAGTAGTTGTGGCGCACGGGCTTAGTTGCTTCGCGGCATGTGGGATCTTCCCGGACCGGGGCTCACACCCGTATCCCCTGCATTGGCAGGCAGATTCTCAACCACTGCGCCACTAGGGAAGCCCCAGGCATTTAGTTTTGACTCTCTCGTGACATGGCCCGAGGTGAATCTCATGACCAGTGTGTTTTTTCTCCAGCGCTGACTGTGACTAAAGTAGGGCGTTATGGGGCCAGCCCACAGAGCCCTCCTCTTAGAGAATTTCTAGAGGTTGCACTGCTTTACAAGGGTGCAGTGGGTTTGAGATCCATTGGTTGGTGATCCTTGTCTCTTAATAAACCTCACAATGTGTAATTGAAAACACATTATTGCAAGCTCACTAGTACAGAATCCCGGAGATGGTGCAAAATGAGGGTTAAAAAAGTGAGGTGAGGTGGGTAAGGACTGCCAGATAAAGTACAAGATGCCCAGGTTAATTTTATTTCAGACAAACAACAAATAAATTTTAGTATAAGTATGTCCCATGCAATATGTGGGATATACTTATACTAAAAATTCTTCATTTTTATGTCAAATTCTCATTTACTTGGGCATCATGTATTTTTATTTGCTAAATCGGGAAGCCCTATAGGTGGGGGGAAGAGAGATGTTTCACCAGCCTAGGAAAACATTGTTTTCTGGCTCCTCACACACGTTTTAGAAGCTCTCTTTTACTCAGAAACCACTGTGCTTTTTTAAAATTGCTCCATTAAAAGATGACTCTATATAACATTCTATTAGCTGAATTCTAGTGTCTGTGTTCTTGAAAATAATAAAACTGTATTGCCTTAGGAATATGTAACCACAATATATTCCTTATCTAGAGGCCATGCATCTAGCAACTTCAAATATTAAAACACTGCCAAGCTTTCATTGTATATATGTGTAAGATAGTTCACATCCATGTATTAAGTATTCCTCGGGATACTAATTGTTTTACGCTTTAATTCTTATGGTTTGTATTTTCATAGCATAGGTCATATTTTGTTTACGCTGTTTATTTCCCTTAAGTCATTAATAATTATACCATAAAGTTTAATATTTATAGCAGGACAAACATCTGTGGAATCACAGTATTTTTTGCCTTTTAAAAGTAATGAATCAAAAAACAGCAACAATAACAACAGCAACAAAACAAACCTCCACGATACCCAGAAGAAATGCCATGGCCTTTATGCACTTTTTTTCAGGGCACTGCTGAACTTTTTGTAGATATCTACTCAAAACTGAATTTTGTAGTCATTGTCTTTCTGCGTTCTTGGTTTTCACGTTTTCCACCTCGAGGGAACAGTGGGAAGCAAACTAGGAAGGTGGTTGGGCTTTCTACTGGAGGCCGCACGCCACCAGCAGCATGAGGAAGAGCAGAAGCCCCACGGAAACCCGCGACCAAGAACTCAAAGAGTAACACAGTCAGAGGGCATTTCCTGTTGGGGCCAGTAGACCCAACACATTGTGTCGACCGCTGCTGCCATCACTGAGTCACTGAGGCTTATGATAATGTTGCATGTCATCATGCAAAAATTAAATTATGTTCAGGTCAAAAGTTTTGTCTTCCCATCTCCAGAAAGAGCACGATGACACTTCTAAAAATAGTATTATAGTTTTGAGGATTCTAGACAAATGTCACAGTTTTCTTAGAAAATTGGAAGACTGCAAATGTGGGATAATTACTGGCTTTTAATGTGTTTGTCCTTAGTAGTGAAAATAAAATACAATTATCATATTTACATACTAAACTGGAAATTGGGAAATAGTAGTGCAAAAAAGGGGATCCTCCCCTCAACAGAGCTCAAAATCTGTGGAGAGGAGGGATACAGGTAAGTAATTGTATCATCAGGATAACCAAGGTTACTTAGGTAACAAACAACTCTAAAAATCTCAATGCCTTAAAAACAATGACTTTGTTTCTCATTCACACTACATATCCGTAGGCTGGGGATTTGCTCTGTTATTCTCACTCTGGAATCTAGGCTGGTATAGCAAGACACCATCTGGATAGAGCGTTGCCATCCAACCATTGATGTTTATTTTATAGAAGCGGAACTCTGGGTTTAAGATGATTGGGTAATTTAGCTAGGCAAGGAGCAGAGCTAAACTGAAACCAAGATCTTTTAACTCTTCCACCAGTGGTCCTTCTCTTGTATAGATACAAGTTATCCTCTGAATTAGATGATCATGCTCCAGCGGGAGTGGGAGTAAACAAAGCTCCAGATTCAACTCCAAAGGTTTCATCATGTTTGCGACATATTAGTCACCATTCATTCATTCAGCTTACTGTATGTTGGCATTATCTTACACAGTGGGTATACAGTGGTGATCAAAATACATACAGTCCCTCTCCTAATGGAGCTTATGATTTTATGACGGGGAGGTACATGGAATTGAGTTTCCCAGGCTTGGGAAGAGAGGCTGAGGTTGCAGAGAGTTGCCTGGACTTTAATTGCTAGAAGTTGCAGGCCTAGGGGTATAGGAGGATGCAGACACAGCCTGCTGATTGGGAGTGAGTCAGTGATTGTATCTGCTGTGTCCCTATCATCACCATGTGGCAGCAACCCACTGAAATGCCACCAGAAACTCTGGTTTGGGGTTGGGGAGCTGGAGGGCTAGGTGGGACAACTGTAATACACTAGTGGAAGAAAAGGGAAGTATGAGTGAGGAAGAGAGAGAAAGAAAACAGCAACAAAACAAGCATGATTTCCATCTGAAATGAGCCTGCAAACCAAATTCCAAAATACATGGAGAAATCTAATGCTTAGAAAGACGGCCAGCAAAGTTGATAATCAGGACAAGATTTTACTCCACGTTGAAACTAATTTTATAGATCAGCCTAACAAAGACTTTAGAATAAGTACATCTAAGGTGTCGAGAGAGGGATAAAAAATATTAGAGATTATAAAACAAACTAGGTGAAAACAATACCAGGTTTATTATTTTTAAAAATATTTATTTGGCTGTGTCCGGTCTTAGTTGCAGCACACAGCATCTTCATTGCAACACGCAGGCTCTTTAGTTGCGGCATGCAGGATCTTTTAGTTGTGCCATGTGAGATCTAGTTTCCTGACCAGGGATCGAACCTGGGTCCCCTGCATTGGGAGCATGGAGTCTTAGCCACTGGACCACCAGGGAGGTCCCTATTTTTTTTTTTTTAAAGAGTCAACTAGAAATCTCAGAAATGAATAATACAATCACTGAAATTTAAGATGCCCTGGATGAGAAAATTTCTGGGGTGAATAAAGTTGAAGAGCACAGTAGTGAGGTGGAAAGGGGTGCTAGGAACATGCCCAGAGTCCAGGCAGAGAAGAGAAAGTATTCAGAGATGTGGAGGATTGATTTAGAGACACCGACTGACCGTTATTTAAGGGGAATTCTGAAGGAAGAGAAAGGTGGGAAGGACAGTCAAGCAATATTTAAAGAGATCATTGCTGAGACGTCTTCAGATTTGAAGACTTCAAATCAAAAGTACATTTGGGTACCAAGCATGGAAATAAGAATAAATCCATACCTAAACAGATGGTAGCAAAATTGCGGAACATTAAGGAGAAAGATAATCCAAAGTTAACAGAGATAAAAGATGGATTCCCTACAAAGGAATGAAAATTAGTTTGATGGCAGCCTTCTCGTGACAACAATAGATTCTAGAAGACAGTGAGGATAATATGTTCAAAGTGCAGAGGGAAAGTAACTGTCAGTCCAGAATTCAATACCCTGACAAATAAAGACATTTCAGACATGCCAAAACCAAGAATTTACCAGTCATAGACTATCACTAAAAGAACCACTAAATTATATTTTAGCAAATATAGCTAACTATTGATTGTACAAAAAAAAAAAAAACTTAAAAAAAAATTTAAAAAGAGTGAAAGTACAACTCTGAAACAAAAATAACCTGATAAGAAGCAGGGTTCAACAGGTAACTAAAAAGTGCTGAAGCCTTTGTTGTGGTCAAGAGAACAATGGGTACTAAATACCTTAAAAATATATTCAATAAATAAATAAAGCGATTGACTTAGGAAACTAGCAACAGTAGAAAAATATAAACTAGAAATAAGAAAATAATAAATATAAGAGAAAAAATTAAAGATATAGTGTTTAGGGAAGATGAATAAAACCCAAAGTTGATTTTTTGAAACAACTTACAGAAATAGACAAACCCTGAGCAAAATTTATCAAGAAAACAGAAACAACAACAGCAACAAAACCCCACAAACAGAAAATTGGAATAAAAAGTGGTTAGAAATAGATTCAATGGAGATGTAAATATACATAAAAGAATGCTATTAAAAACTTCTTGGCAATAAATATGGGAATGTGGAAGAAATGGATAATTTTTAAGAAAAAATAAAATTTTGGTAATTTATTCAGATGAAATCAGAATAAAGCCTTAACCATTAAAGAGATTAAACTGTTAATCAAAAGGTTTCCTTCTTCCAAAGACACAAGGCCCAAATGGTTTTACCAGATCTTCAAAAAATAAATAAACACTGTTGAGAAACAAAGAAATAAACTGTTCCACAGAATGAGGGAAAAAAGGAAGAGGATTATCTAACTTATTTTTTGAGATACTGAAGTCAGACAAGTAAAGTACAAGTAAAGAAAATTATAATTTAATCTCACTTTTCATGTAAATACAAAATCTTAAGGAAAACATCATGACCAAATAGGACTTAATCTCAAATTGAAAGTATAATTCGAAATTAGAAAACCTACTAAAGACTAAAAGAGAAAAAAGTTTCTCCTTTTTTAAAAAAATTTTTAGTGTTGTTTTGATAAATGCAGAAAAGACATTCCATGGAATGCAGAATTTATTCATGGTTAAAGAAAAATCTTTGCAAACTAGGTATAGAAGGCAACTTTCTTTACCTGACAAAGGTCACATACCAAAATTCTACAAACAAATACTGGTTATATTCTAGAGGCATTTCCATTAAAGTCAGGAATAACATAAGGATACCAGTTACAAGTCTGTATTCAGCATAGTGCTGAGGGTCTTGACTGATCTTCTTTGCAATAGCAAAGAAAGGAGAGAGACAGGGACTGGAAAGAGAAAGAAAACTATTCTTGTTTGCAGAAAATGTGACTGTCTACATAAAGAATTCAAGAAAATTCACAGAGAAAATCTTAGCATTAAAAAGCATTAAGCTAGGATGCTAGATAAAAAAAAATCACACAAAAATCAATAGCACTCCTAGTAGTAGTCACTAATTCGAAAATATAATAGAAAAAAAAAGAATTCTATTCACCGTAGTAGAAATTATGTGGCACCTAGCATTAAACTTATTGAAATGAGTATAAGACCTCTATGAAGAAAACTATAAAAAGTATTATTGAACTATATAAAGAAAGACCAAAATAAATTTAGAGGAATATCATGTCCATTGTTTAGAGTATTCAATAACATGAAAATGTCAATTTTCTCCATATAGATCTTTGGGCTTACTGCAATTTTTAAAAATTTAAAAATTTTAAAAATCCTCAAAATGTGTGTTTATTTGTGTGTGATTCTTAATAATTCTGAAATTCATGTGAAAAGGACAAGAAGAGTCAAGATAATTTTGAAGAAGAAGAGGGTAGGGAGACTTGTCTTATTAGATATTTATGTATTTTTAAAGACCATGCTGGTATTGACCTAGGGGACAGATATATAGATGAATGGAACAGAACAAGATCCCAGAAATAGCCTATACACATGAAGAAACTCTCTGTACAACGAAGGTAGCATCACAATGCAATGGGGGGAAATGGTAGGACTGAGACAACTGGTTATCCATGTGGGAAGAAAGAGAAATCAGACTCCTACTCACCCAACCATAAAGACTAAAGACCTATATGTGAAAGCAAGCTTGCAACTTTGAGAAGAAAATATAGGAAAGTACATTTATCATCACCAAGTAGGGAAAGATTTCTTATATAATATACAAACAACCATAAGGGATATATATTTAATTACATTAAGACAAAAGCTTATGCACAAGAAAAAAGACATGTAAACAAAATGGAAAGGAATTATAGAACAGGAGAAGGTATTTGCAATGCATATAACCATAAATAGGAGATAATTTAAGATGCAGTAATTACACAAGCTTAATTCTTTCATCACAGGGCAATAACACTATTAATAAATGGAAATTAAAACAAAATAACAATTGAAGTATAAGAACATGGCAGTTAGAAGATAACTATATTAAAAGTTATGAAATGTTATTAAAGTATACTGAAAGGGGAAATTACAGTCTTCATGTTTTCATTATTTTCAAGGAAAGGAAAAATGAAAGTCTTCAACCCAAGGATTTATAACAACAATAAAATCCCTTAAAAATCAAGAGAAGGAAAAAAAATAAAGGCAAAAACAAAACTAAATGAATTAGAATATAGGAAAGTTTATAAAATTAATTCAAGAGCTTATTTAAAAAAACAATAAAATAGACAAACTTTAGAGAAAGTAAAGAAGGAAAAACACCTGTGAATAATAAAATTAGAAATATAAAAAAGGGGTTCAACATCAGCTGAGGAGGATATAGTTTAAAATAAGAGAACACTTAGCAAAATCGTTAAGTTGTAAGTTTGAAAACATAGATGAAATGATCTTCTGGAAATACACACATTACAAAAATTAGAAGTATTAAACCTAAATTCAGTAATCACAGCTGAAGAAACTAAGGGAAGAAAAGAACGAAAGAAATCCCTTCAGAGAAAATATGCTTAGGCCTAGAAAACTCTATAGGGAAAATCTTTCAACTCTTAATGAATAGATAATTACTATGCTTCAATAATTACTTCAAAACATTGAAAAACTTTGAAAGTCCATCTAATTTACTTCACAGAGATAACCCTGATGTCAAAACCTGAAAAAGACAGCTCAAAACAAGAAAATAATAAACCTATCTAAATTATGAACATAGAGAAGAAATCCAAACAGATAACAGAGTATCAAAAGAATAACCCCAAAAGGATTTAACCTAGAATGAAAAGGTTTTACATCGAATATTTGAAAAAATCCAATAGTATAATATATCACATCCACCAGTTTAAAAAGAAGATCCAAATGAGATTCTCTCTCAATCCAAATGAGATCCAATGAGCTAGTCCTTATTAAAAAATGATCATAAATTTAAGAACTCCTCCTTAACAGTAACAAAATATTTATTTCAAACAGTCAAAACCACCTGTGAGAATGAAATACTAAGGCAGTATTATTAAAATCAGGAATAAGGCAGGGATACAGTTTATTGCCAATTTTATTTGATTTTTAACTGGAAGTTCTGACCAATTAAATAGGATACATACTGGCAGAAAACTGCTGAATATACAAAGGAGAAACAAAAGTCAGTAGCTCTTCTGTATAGAAATACTATCTAGTTAGAAAGTATAATGAAAAAAATCAAACTGCAGTAGTAAAAATTAACAGTAATGACACTGAAAACCTCTATTAAATGCCTTGGAATAGCTTTAATGAGAATGTGAAGGATCCACATAACAAAAACTACAAAATGTTACTGACAAATACGGAAGAAAATTTGAATATTGTTCTGTGGCAACAATGTCAGTATTTTTCAAATTAGTTTGTATCTCAATATACTTTCAACAAAAATCTCAATAAGATTCTTTTAGAATTTGACATTATCATTCTAATGTTTACTGAAAGAATAATTAGGTATAAACAGCAAAGAAAATGTTGAACATGAAAAGGAATGATGGGACAGTGGCCCTGCCAGGTATTAAACAATTTTAAGAAGCAAGTATCAATAAAACTGTGTGGAACTGACAAAAGAACAAATGTATAAATGTTCAAATCAATTGCACAGAATAGATATTCTGAAACAATATTATACACAAGAACTTAGTCTATGATAAAGAAAGCATCACAAATCAGTAGGGAAAAAAATTATTACTTAATAAACTATCCTGGGTTAATTGGTTATTTAGAAAAAATAAATTTAGAGATTTACCTCAAACTATAATAAAAATAACTTTAGATGGATTAATAGGTGTAATTAGATATAAATACAAAACTATTAAAAAGACTAGAAGCACATGAAAAAATGTTCAGTAATTTAGGCATCAAGGAAATGTAAATTAAAACTGTAATAAGCTACCACTGCACACCCAACAGACAGACTAAAATGAAAAAGGTTGACAACATCAAAAGTTGAAGAGAACACAGGGACTTCCCTGGTGGCGCAGTGGTTAAGAATGCACCTGCCAATGCAGGGGACACAGGTTCGAGCCCTGCTCCGGGAAGGTCCCACATGCCGCGGAGCAACTCACCACAACTAGAGAAAGCCCGCGCGCAGCAACGAAGACCCAATGCAGCCAAAAATAAATAAATAAATAAATTTATTAAAAAAAAGAAAAAGTTGGTGAGAATACAGAGCAACTTAAACTCTCTTGCATTGTTGGTGGGAGTAAAAAATGATACAACCACTTTGGAAAAAAGTCAGTTTCTTATAAAACTAAGTATATGTGTATTCTATGACTCAGCAATTCCACTCCTAGGTATTTCCCCCAAAGAAGTGAAAGCATATGTCCACACTATGACTCAGCAATTCCACCTCTAGATATTTGCCTGAAGGAACAGAAAGCATACGTCCATAAAAGTACATGTACAAGAATGCTCATAGTGGCCCCAAACTGGAAATTGTCCAGATGTCCATAAATAGAGGATTGATAAACAAACTGTAATATCAGCACATAATGAAATATTACTCTTGACAACCAAAAGAAACTTGAAACACACCAACACAGATGAATTTTTTAAATATTATGTCGAGTGAAAGAAACTTTACACCAAAGAGTTCATGCTGTATGATTCCATTTATATAAACTTCTAAAACAGGCAAAACTAATTGACAATGAAGAAACTAAACACTGTGGTTGCCTCTGGTGTAGAGTGGGAGTGAGGATTTATTGGGAAAGGACACTGGGGAACTTTCTGGCATGATGCTAATTTCTCTCTCTATATATACTTTAATAGCTTTATTTAGATATAATTCGCATGCCATACTATTCACCCACTTAAAGTATACAATCCATGATTAATATTATGTTAATATATTAATATTAATGATTAATATATATTCATCAATATATGCACCCATCAGCTCAAAAAAACCCTGTACCCTTTGAATTTCTAAATCTTGGTAGGTTTATGACTCTGTCATTCGTCAAGACTCACTGAACAATCCACTTAAGATTTGTGCATCTCACTGTAAATACGTAATATACATAAACTTTACCTTTAAAACTTTTTTAGAAAAAGGAAATACGAAACAATTTTCAAAGTTCTATGTGGAAAGGGTCATTCTTCAGAAAAGAAAATATTGATTTGATTACTTTAAAACTAAAACCTTTGTGTGTCAAAAAGTATATAAATATAGCCAACATTAAAATACAAATATCAAGCCAGAGGATGATGATTATTTTTTTTTAAATATTAGAAAAGGAGGGTTTTGTCCATATATTTGATACATGCCTAGAACATTCTAAATCATTGCAAATATTAAGATACCAACAAATATGTGGGCGAAGGCTCTTAACAGAAAGTTTATAAATAGGAAATAAAACCTAACAAACAGGTGGAAATTTCATGTTTACAGAAATTAAGATTAAAATTAAAATTATATCAAGAGCAATATATATATATCAAAGGCCCTAGAATTTGTATACTCTTTGATTTATTTTCCTTTGAGAAATATATTCTCCTTTGAAAAGAGATATTTAAAGTGAATAAGAATGGTTATGCACAAAGATTTAGCTACAAGAATATTTATTTATTTAATAAATTTAATTTATTATAGCACCATTTGTAATATTGACAAACCTGATATTACCCAAATGTTTAATACAGAGTACTAATTAAATTACAGTACAAAGATAATAAATTAACTCAGGAGTCCTGTACAACTATTTAAGATGATGTTGTAAAACACTTAGTGATGTGGAAATATGTTTAAACATATTTTAAACATCTTGAGTTAAAAAAAAAAGAAAAAAGGCCCAAACTTCCTTGATCCTGTTAAGCTAACCCATTCCCTTAATATCTGTGCTGTGGACACACAGGCATTTAGCTCCTGTCAACGTCCACCCTTCTCTTCTTCCCCATTTCCCTTTGGAGGCTGTTCTGGGAAGAAGAAATAGGCTGGTATCAGGATTGAGGGAAAAAAATATTTTAAAAAATGAAAAGAGAAAGAGTATAAAACACTGTTTTGGTTGACCATTTTTTTTTAATTGGGAAAAAGTATATGTGTACATGATTAGAAACTGCAACAGTCAAAAAATGCATATGATGAAAAGTCCCTATCCAGTCCTAGGTGCCTTAGTTAGTTTTTCTTATCTTCTTCTAGATATATTTTTTAAGAAAGATATCTACGAAAAGGAACAAACAAAACACAAGAAAGAGAAAAGAAGGAAGGGAGGGAAGGAAAAATAGAGGGAGAGAGAGAAATATAGAGGGAAGGAAGGGGAAAAGATATAAAGGGGGAATATGGGGAAGAATTAGAATGAGTTTATTCTATGAGGTTTATTTTAGAATATACGTTAAACATTTGGATCTCAAATGTTCAGCAACCTGCTACTAACTTAATAACACTATTACATGAATATTAACTTATTTACAAATATTTATAAAATAAATCAAGATCAAAAGTGAAGAGCCTTTTTACTTGAGATGCCTTAATGAACAGTGACTGTGTCATCCAAACCCAAATTAGGGTTCCTAGCCTGGCAAGCCTTAGTGTACAGGAACGGTGGAGTTGAGCATGTGAAATCAAGACTGTCCTGGACTTGCAGCTCTGATAGAAAGAGCAATGGAAGTTCAGAACCTTAGAAGCGCTCCCAGCCTAGATTTACCCCAACTGGAGAGCGTGTCTAGGGCAGAAGCGCCAAATGACAGACACTGGGAGCCCACATGTTTTCTTTCCTAGCATCATCTTCATATGTTAGGTATAGGACCACATATCCTGACTCTCTTTTACAACCATTTTGGATTGATTAGACATGAATGTATTGGTTTATATTCACTGCTTGAAGTAAGCCTAACAATATTATTTCAATGGGTGGGGAGAGGAGAAATCAGTCAATCCAGATAGTCCACCAAAAACACATCTGGGCTTCTCAGTTGAGGGCAGGTTAGGATTCTTAGTGTGTGTCTCTCCCTGGGGGCCACCCCCTTTTTTTCCATGATGCAAATGTAGAACATTCAAAGGTAGTGTAGTCAAGGGATGAGATTTGATAAAATTAATTTTTACTGCTTCATCAAAGACATTCATTCCTAAGTGAACAGAAATATTTCTGTGTGTGATCAAGCTTGGTAGCTTAAAAATAATTAACTATTTGCAAACAATTTATTTATAAGTGAGCTTATAATTAGTTTAAGACATGTTCTTTTTACATTAAAAAAAAAAACAAAAACCCTTACAGTATTGACCATTCACCATGAGAATGACAGTTGGTTAGAAACCGTAAGACAGTTTATGATATGAGAAGGAATGCCTGGCGGGGGGAAGCAACATGGGAATCAGAACAGAAGGAAGGAGTTAACTTAGGTATGGAGGGAAGAGGGAAAAGAAGGAGACAAAAGCCCTAGAAGCTGAAGCAGGAACAGAAAGAACAAGAGAACAGAGCTATCCTTGAAGTCCTTATCAGAATTTGGAAATCTGTTCTCGCATGTAAAATCAAGTGAGTGTTTTTCCCATTAAAAAAAAATAGCAGGGTTAACCTTTCCTGATTTCTCCTTTTCTTTTGTACCTTTAAGCGTGTATCTGAGTGGAACTTTTATTTTTCAAGGGTTTATCCAGTCCAACTACTTATCTTTCACCTGCCATCACAGTGTCCCAAACTAGGTTGACTTTATTGTTATTACACCTGCAGTGATGATTTCAGTTCAAGGTTCAGCAGGTGAAATTAAGCCTGACAGTTCTCCTGATGTACCTCCAACATATAAACAAATTAAATTTACTGCCATGTTTTTGAGTGAGCCTTTTCTAAAGGGGTTTCTGACTTGAGCGTTCTACTTCCATCTGATTTTAGCAGTTAGTCCCAAGGATGTGAGCAGTTATTTTTCCTTATTAGTGCTGGTGCCTCAGTAGATGAGTCTCTAAGCGTGGCCCCACTTGCTGAGCCCCCCAGCCCTGGGCAGAAGGAACTAAAGGCAAGAAGATAAAGCCAAGAAGACCAAATAAACAGAAGAACAGAGTTCTGATGTCCAAAGCTTTTGTCTCATTTATTAATTCTGCAGATACTTACTGAGCACTTACTATGCACAAGCTCCAGGTTAGACACTGGGGGTACAGTGGTGGGCAGATACTGTTCTCCTACCCTCCCAGAGCTCAAGGCTCATCCTCTCAGGTAGGCAAAACAAGTGTTGTTAATATTCCCATTATGAGACCAGGAAACAGAGGCAAAGGACAGACACAGCTTTGGAACAGGAATGGAGCTCAGCTTTTCTCTCCTGAGGTCTAAATAGTTGGCTAACGGTACTCAATGGCTCTCAAACTTTTCTCTTACTAATTAGACAACGGAGCTTTAAGAAGGTATTCACCACCCACCATGGGCTTTTGCTCCCCATCTTTAAAATTCAGGAAATGATTTGTATCCCCATTCCTGTCTTAGAAGAAGTAGCCCATTTCTTCAAACTTTAGACGATTATTATGATGATGATTAATACTGGCAATAAATCGGCTTTAAGAAATAATTGCTGAAATCTTTAAATCCATCTTTCCCTAGAGTTGGCTATATAAAAACCAAGACTATGAAAAAGTTTGCTTTCATATAAAATGATCAGACATCCAGGTATTCAGATTAAAAAATGCCAGATCTGGATCCTTTCTCAGGGAACTCTGAGTTCACCTGCCTTTCAAGAAATCTGAATCCTTTCCAAGGAAGAGGAACCCAGAAAGAAAGGTTCTTTTCCTGAGAGCATTTTCTTATTCTTTCACTCCTTTCAGCTGTTAGCAGCAGCTGGTTCCCTCAGTGTGCTGAAATGCCCGCTGCCTTGTAAACATTCTCTCTAATACCGCGCATTACTCGTAGTTTGAAAATCACTTTGACTCTTGAAACATAATTATGTTAATGTCAGATGAGTCAGCAGGGGGACAGCACGCTGCTCCTACGGCAGCGGCGCCTCCTCCCAGCCTCTCAGCGCCTGAGGCTTCAAAAACAAAAATTTCAAAAAGAGAGAAACGCCCTTTTGGTGGGAGAGAAGAGAAATTATGAATATGGCTCAAAGGACGGCTTCAAAGGAGTCGTCGATTTCATCTTCGCTGCAACATGAAAGGGAGAGTCGAAGTAAAATCGCCAACCCTAGGCTAATCCGTTTACGTGAAGAATAAACAGGAATTTGGAGAGTTTCTCTAGAAGAGCTGTGATTTTCCCGCAGGGATGGGTTGAGACAGGTCACTCTGGTGAATATACAGCGTGATGTTATTTCCAGGGTTCCCCTTGGAGCTGTTTTCATACCCATAGGAGGTGATGCCGGGCAACCCAGGAGGTGCTCGGCGCAGGACTATTACGCTGGGGCATCCATAGGAAATGGGAGGGGGCTCATTCGTACGCGGATTCCAGACCCTGGCCCGGGTCCCCTCGGCCTCTTTGCTTTGGCGCTGTGCCCACCCCATCTGCGCGACCTCTCAGAGAAGAGTTTGCAGCCACTCTCTTGGGCTGTCCTCAGCATCACTTACAACCTCTCAATTGTTTCCCCGTCCCCGAGCTGCTGGGAAGTGAAGAGGAACCGAGTAGGACAGGGTTGGAGGTTTCAGGGCCTGGATAACCACACCACCACCTGCCCCTGTTCCCAGTCCCAGTCCCAGTCCAACCTGCCAGTAACCCCAACCGACCCCTTCTCGGCCTGCCTTCCCCCTGGGAACTCAGGAAATCATTTAAATACATTTACATGGTGCCTCCCGAAGAGGCTTCCAGGTTCATTATCTCACCCATGTCTCATAAATACCCCTATTTTATAAGTGGGGAAACTGAGGTTCAGAGAAGGGGTGTCCTTGTGCAAGGTCGCACAGCGAGTGGCAGAGCTACACACTCAGACAGTGGGGCCCTTTCTACTCCACCAACAACAGAGCAGGGAATCCACACCTAGAGGCCTGGAGAATGCCAGCTAGGGTTAAAGGACCCCCCAGAGTACATATCTTTACAGACAAGAAGAGTAACCAAAATCTACAGAGAGGCAGTGACTTGCCCAAGGTCACAGGCTCAGAATGTGACAGAAGCAGCTGCCAAACAGGGTCTCCTGACCCCTGGTCCAGGGCTTTTTCTCTCCAGCCTCCTTATTTCCTCACTCTGGACTTATTCCAGTTTAGACACACAGGAAGAGTCCGCTCTCCGCAGTGAACCTAGACATCTACGCTGCTGATACAAAGCATTCTGTTCCCAAAGCACAAGGCTGCACAAGAGGCAGAGACATCAAGGAGGAGAATTCACTGGAAGGAAGGGGTTAACCACATCCAGTGGCTTTCCATTATGGTATGACTGATCAGTACCCCAGATTAACTACAGCACTGATCAGTGGTACTGTCAGACCATGGCTTCATCCAGGCTCATTTCAAAGGCTGAGACATCACTGCCTCAGTGGGCTGCTGATTTGGCCCCAGTGTAGTTATGTAACCCGGGAGGGTAAAATGCCTAATCCAACCTAGAGATTCTGCAACACCCTAATTCAGGCCTTTTAATACCCTACCCTCGGACCACTTTTTTGGGTGGCATATAGATATCATCTGATGGTGTGCGGAACTCACTTTCCCACTCCTCTCCAGGGTGGGGCTGACCCTGGCCGTATTGGGTATCCCTCCAGCTAGAGGCTTCCTGACCAAATACCCTTTTCCCATGGCATTTCCCCTGCTTAGCCCCCCAAAACAAAGAAAAGTCAAGACTCACATTTTGAGGTGGGTGCCGAAAAGCCTTAGGAAGCTGTGGAACACCCTATTTAGGGGAGAATTTCTCCTCTTGTCATGTCTCCCTGTCTGGTCCCATCCAATTTATCCTTGAGGCATGGTTGGTCAAGAAAAGCTGACCCTGCCCCCTGCTCCCCAAAGCAACCAACAGCTGCTTCTATATTGAGTGGCAATATGATGTCATATCATAGGTGACTAACCCGTCGAGGCTTCCCTACGAGCCATCATCTAAATATGACAGCCTTCCATCATCCTGACCTTTTCACGGGAGAAAGCTGAGTGGGGGGCTTAATGCTGCATCCCTGGGCTCAAGGCCACGTCTGGCATTCTGTGGCCAGCATCTGTGACTGAGCATGTGAGAACACACATGCCCACTCCCACACACAGATCCCCTTCCTAGTAGAAGGTCACTTTCACTCAAGACAGCTTTCCTCCACTGGCCTGACTTTGAAATTAGTAACCATCAGAATGTTTAATAATCATAATCATTAAGGGAGGAATTGGGGAGGGGTTGTCTATATTTACTTGTATATCCCAAGTACTGGCTTAGACACTTTACATATAGTTTTTCATTTAATTTTCAGAATGCTCTGAGGAAGGCAGTACAATCCTGTGGAGTTAGAGAAACTGAGGTCAGAGGGGTTAAGAAACTTTCCCACAGTTACAGAGCTGGTCACGGTGGGGCTCAGATTCCAGCCCAAGTCTCTGTGACTCCAGTGTGGACTGAACTCTACATACAGAAGGGTGTTATCACCTCACCTGGAATAAAAAAAAAAAAAAGACTTTATTTTGTAGAGCAGTTACAGATTTATAGAAAAATTGGGCAGAAGTACAGAGAGTTCCCATATGCCCCTTATCCGCCCTTACCCACACTCTCCCCAGCTAGATGTACCAGAGTGGTACATTTGTTACAACTTACGAACCTACACTGACACATCATGATCCCCCAAATCCATAGTTTACATTACAGTTCGCTCTTGGGATTGTACATGCTGTGGGTTTGGACAAATGTACGAAGACACATTTCCCTCATTGGATATCATACGGAGTAGTTTCACTGCCCTAAAAATCCCCCGTGCTCCCCCTATTCATGCCTCCCTCCTCCCTAACCCTTTGCAAGCACTCACATTTTTACTGTCTTCAAAGCTTTGTCTTTTCCAGAATGTCATGTAGTTGGAATCATACAGTACGTAGCCTTTTCAGGTTGGCTCCTTTGACTTAGTGATATGCATTTAATGTTCCTCCATGTCTTTTCATGGCTCTATTTATTTATTTTTGGTCCTGAATAATATTCCATTGTCTGGATGTACCACAGTTTATTTGTCCATTCACCTGCTGGATCACCTGCGGTTAAAACTTCATTCTACGGTGGTTCATATTAAAAATAGGGATAGCCGCAGGGCCCGGTCTTTCTCTTCTGGACCTCATACCTGCTTCCTCACTACTGCCACCCACACAGCGCCTGTCAGGGGGTGCCACTTTGGCATCCCTTGTCTATGCATCATTTCGGCAGCCTGGGAACCAGCTATTCCTCCAGGACAAGCTCTAGGGCAATCTAAGGAGAGCTCACACGTGCACATCTGCCCAAAAAATCACACATTCCCTTTTCCCTCCATGCCAGTCATACTCTCATGTTTGCCCTAGAGCCCCCAATACAGTCATTCCTAATATGTCTCACCAGTTACCACATGGGTTTTCTTTTCTTTTTTTAATTCCAGCCATCCAACCACCCACAAGTATTTACTGAGCACCTACTATATGTTGGTCCTAGATAGTAAGTCTTCAGAGGACATTGAATGTCATTATGTGAGTTTGTATGCAGAGTCACACCCATCACAGCACCCCACTCCATTAATAAAGATGTTTGATGGGGCGTGTTTGTGTGTGTGAGTGTGGAGGTAAAAACAAAGACAAACATAGCGAATCAAAATAAGACTGTGAGATGATCTGAATTAGCATCATCAAATTATAATATATTTATTACATATAACATTATAATTATGGAATTATTATGATGATAAAAACCCTTATATAGCACTTTCTGTGTTTTGGTGCTTCTACATAGATGGTAAACCTACTTGTTGCCTGAAAAGGCTGTACAGGCTGAAATAAAAATAGATTAAAGAAAGTTTCAGATAAATTCTTGGAGGGCAGATCTATAACAAGTCATTAAAGTGGAGTTAGGAATAACCAGGGAGCATGATATCACGAAGGGCAAGGGCCATACTCTGGCCCAGCCATCTTAGTGGCTCCACTGGAGGCTGGTGCTCAAGTGGGACAGAGCTCAGGACTAACCCCGCAGCCATTGCTAAGCAGTCACCATGGACTTGGGTCTACCCAGGGACCCCTGAACTTCCACTACCCTGGGAGCCTGCCCAATGGCTCCCTACCACGCCCCCTCCACCTCCGTCAGGCACGAAGATGTGTGTGTTGTTCCCTGTTTCTCCCCCCACAAAAGAAGCGCTTTACTTTGTGTCATCCAGTGAGTCACTTGCACGGTTGGGAACAGACCCAGGATTCCTGCTCCTTTCTTTGCTAGGGCTGTTTGCTGGAGATCACAATCCTTCCACATTAGTGGCCAATTACATTTACGGCTCTTAACAACATTTAATGGGGCTTTGGGGATAGGAAAATGATGGGAAGTAAAGGCTGGGAGATAAAAAAATCAAAACCTGAAATGACACACAAGATCTTGATTACAGAAGGTTTAAAAATGGCAGTCCAACTCATCATGTCGTTCCATTGGGAAGTGTTCCTAGGTTTGAGGAGGAATAAACCCCTCACCTATCTTGAGGCTGGATGGGAAGGAGAGGAAAGGAGAAGAGGAAGTAGTCAGAGGTCCTCAGAAATTGTATTCTCCAATCTGCCCTACAATTTTATCTCTATTTATTTCAAGTCACTATTTGTCTTCCCTCCCATCATGTATATGATGTATTACAGTTTCTCACACACATATATGCTCACTGTTCCACCTGAGGCTCATAACAGAGGTGTGATCCATGAGAAGAGCAGCGAGCTGGAAGTCAAGTGATTAGGACTCTACATAACAGGCCATGTGACCGCAGGCACATCACCTCACCTGGACCTTAGTCCCCTAGTTGTAAAACAAGGGCTGGCCTGGTTGGCCTGAAGGTCTCATACTGCTCTAAGCTTCCTTATTTGTGCGTCCAGACCCAATACAGAGGGAGAAGCCACTGCCCACAGCTGAGGCTGCCTGTGGTTTTTTCCATCTTCTGCCAAGGCTGCGATGGGAGCACACACAAGGTGTTTGGTCACAGGCTCCAGGAAACCTGGAGAACAGGAAGAGCAGTGGGCAGTGACTTCAACAGCATGATCAAGGGGAAAGGCGCAGGGGACACAAAGAGAAGAGAGCTTGGTGGTGGCTGGAGCCCTAGGATGCGGGGAGAGGGGTCAGTTCTAAATGTCACTGAGGGGTGAGCTGGGGGGAGGAAGGTACTCCTGGTAGATCTGGCAGGTGTAGCCTGAGGATGGGCTTGTGACACTCAGCCAAGGACCAGTAATGATTGTCAGAAGGTAACAGTGGCTTCATTTCCAGTACACAGGCAGCATTATTTTGCTCAAAACTTTAAGAAGCTGTTGTCATCTCATTTGTTCTTGGCATGACTATACTGTTCCAATAGGAAATTTTCTGTTGCTTTATAGAGAGGGGATTATGATGGAGGAGAAACAAGGTTTCTTCTGCACTTGGCACTAGTGTGCCAGGCCAGGGCGCAGTAAGCAGGATGTCCTCTCTAGTTTCAAGAGAGAAAAAAGTCAAGGGTGGGTGTGGCAGGGCTGGGACTAGGGTGCGGTGAATGAGGTGCCTAGGGCGAAAACCTCAAGAAGGAGGCACTTGCTCTCAGGGTCCTGCAAGTACAGGACAGGCACTTGAGAGGGAGTGCCCTTCTCACTCACCTGACTGTCTGCCAGGCCTTGAGGCCCAGCCCTCCTGCTCTGGGCATCTTCAGGCAGGGGTTACTTGTGAGTTACTTGTTCAGAAGCACTGGGATTGCACTAAAGGGTGAAAGCTGTTCTATGGGACTCAATACACCCAGAACAAAACATACATTTCACAGCTCACCTTTATCACCAGAAACATTGACTTGGAGTACAGCTGACTTGGAAGTGACTTTCAGTTTGCTAGTCTTTAGCTGTGTAACCTAGGGAAGCATACTTAACCCTGCTGTGCCTTGATTTCCTTCCTCATCCGCAAAATGGGAACAATAACATCCACCTCAGAGAGGAGATATGGGAGGGAGGATAACGAACATATCTGCCACATAGTAAACCTCAGTGAATTGTTAGCTCCCTGTGAGGATGCGATAGTGCTGAATGATGAAGCACTGGACAGGGTTCCTACCTCTGGGAGCTTCCACAGGCAACATAGGCATAAAAGGAGGATTGGATACCAAAGTTCACAAATTTCACATCTAGAGTTTCTTGTTTCAGGTCACACAACTAATGAGAGAGTTTGGATAGAGTCACAAACAGTGACAAAAGGGCCAAGCTGGCCCAAGTTGATGAATTACATCAATAAACATTCAAACCACAGCCTTTCTCATCAGTAGAGGTGTAAGCCTATGGGCAGGGTCTATAAGTGAAGGGGTAGGAAGTCAAGGGCCACGGAAAACTTCCTGACTTTTGGGTCAAGATCAGATTCTGGTTAATCAAGGAGGGCTTCCAGGAGGAGGTTCTGGGGCTTCTGGGAGCCTCCAATGAGGCTCAGTTGCTCTCGTTTTTTCATCCCTATCTCAACAATCAACTTTTCTCAGTAGAAAGGGATATAAAACGGGCTCCGACTCTACGGATGGGTGATTGGGGTCATCTCCCCACGTTTTTCACGATCTGAGGACTGGTCCCTTTAAGGCATCGAAACTCAGTGAACGTTCTACGGCCGGCCTAGCGGCCTTCCCGAGGCGCGCTTACGTCACCTTTCGGGGAAGCGGCTGACGTCAGCGCGTCCTCGGCGGGTGGGGGCGGAGCCATGACTCACCCGGCCGGCGGCCCTGGCCCGGCTGCGCAGAGTGCACGTGAGCGCGCGTCGCGCTCGTTTCTAATTTTAGCTCCGGCGGCCCTGGTGGGGTCCGGCGAGGTAAAGGCGGGCAGAGGGGACATGGGGGCTGGGGGCGCGGTTTTCCCGGTCCCTTGCTGCCCCAATGTTGGTCCTCGTGGAGGACGGGTCCCGGCCCGAGCCGCTGGAACGCCGGCGCTTCCTTAGGCCAGGGCGAAGGGTCTCGTCCGCGTGCCAGCCCAGCCCTGAGCTCACCGTAGGCGTTCAATAAACGAATTGGGGTTCCCTCCTAAATGCGACTCGGGACTTCCCAGAGAGGGCTAGGGTTCTGTAAAGTTCCCTGGTGGATGGGGTGCGGTGTGGACTGAAGTCAGAACAGGAGCGGGGCTCGGCGAGGGCTCGGGCAGGCGGTGTGGACCGAGCCCATCGGGGCGTCGGTCCTAGGTGACCTCGGTGGGGCGGTCGCTCAGCCTTTCTGAGCGGGGCCCCGGGCTTGTCCGGCGTCGCCAACAGTGGTTTGGGGGGGGCGGCCGGGCCCCCACTGAGCCGCCGTGTCTGAATCAGTGGCAGTGGTAGGGATGGTGCCTTCGGTGGTGTGAAGACTGTCCAGGGGTCGGGCTAAGCACAGAGGCCTGAAGGTCACCGGTTGAGGAGACAGCGCCCAAAACAGGCGCTGCATCCTGAGCCCCGGGAGTACCGAGGTGACCTTCCAGGAATCAGATAAAAGCTTCGTTTTAAAGGAAGCAGGGCCAGACGTCTTATAAAATCGACACTTTCCCGTTCTTTGGGGCGGGGGGAGGCCGGAGGCGGGGAGGGAGTTATGGAAAGAAGCTGTCAGCGTAAAGTGAACTACAATTTTGACTTTGCAGAGCGGTCTGACGTATCACAGTGACCTGCATTCTGTTGGTGTGGCATCCTCAGGTTTCACAGGGATTGTCTGTGTAGGCAGCTTATAAAACAGTGTTCAAGGAACCTTTGACCTTATTAGGTGAAGGGTGTTAGATGTTACAAAAGAATATTAAATAGAATGATAAACTGGGAATGTCAGATGGTAGTAGGGGAACATTTTCTAATTGTTGGATCATTCAAATTTGTAGTGCAAGTTTTTGAAGGCTATAATCTTAAAAAAAAAAAAACCTTTTCATATGCCCTTTTCTTAGAAAGAAATGGTGGAAAGTTGTGGAATAAAGGTAGCTTTTAGCATTATGACATGAATGAATGACAGAAATCCATAAATCAAATGTGTAGTTTTCATTTCTTTTTTCCAGAAATACCACATTGGCCTTGGTAAATTGGAGATTTTTCAGATATAAATATGGAAACTGCAAGAGTTTAGGGCATTATTCCTTATTCGGTATCCATCTTAACAGTTTAAAAAGGACTAACAGTTTACAATCCAACAACTGAATACATCCAGAGGTATGTGTAGTGTTTTATATTGTTCTATAGCAACAATAGTCTCTCTGTCCTAATTTTGGGGAGTTGCTACCACATATTCCTCAGTGTAATGCGTATTTGGGGAGGGACTTAAATTGAGCAGGTGTGAATGATGATGAATCATGTTCTCAAACTGAGCTAATTTCCCTTTGTGTGGGTTATTGTTGTGTGTGTATATAATAGATTATAAGAACCTGAATGTAAAGTTTTCATACTCAGAAATTAAGGTTTTTAGTCTGGAAATTGAGTTCTTGCTTTAAAAATACTAACCTTGGAATGGACCACCTGCATCCTGAAGACAGCCTGTTAGCGTTTCTGTGAAGTCTTCCCTTTCCCCAAGTTGTCCCTGCTTTCTTTGAGTCACATCTGTTATTCGGTTGTTCACTGTGCTGTGATCGTTCACTTACGTGTTTCTCCCACTAGACTAAACTCTTGGGGCTATGAACTAGTATCTATCTTTGTATCTCTAGCATCTAGAATAGGGCTAGCATGTAGTAAGAGCTACAGTTTTTGTAGTTTTGTTTCATTGAGTAAATGTGAGTTTTCCAAACCAGATTGCCCATTTGGGGAAGGGAGAGTTTTTTTTTATAGTTGAGAGGACTGGGCAGTGGACCTATATTGCTGCTGTAGGGGACATGGTTCCCTTCTTTTCCAGGCCCACCTTAACCTCTCCCCCAGTCCCACCACCACCACCCATGAGGAAGGAGCCAAGGCAAATAAAACCAACGACCAGACTCTTAAGTTATTTTGGGATCTCAGTAGTGTGCTGTAGTTTTAGATGCAAGATGATAGAACTTTGTCTGCTCTCCAGGCCAGAACTAATCCACACACTGGCATTAGTCAGGTTCTTTTCACAGAGGAATTGGCCAGTCTTTACTCTTTTAAAAAATGGGAATTTCAGAACCTCCACTGCATCTGTGGATAGTTAAGACTGGTTGCTAAATGAAATGTTTACATTTGAAATGGAATCAGTTTCTGCACAATGATATTTCATGCTTATCCTGAGAAAAGATTTAAGAATATAAAATGAAGATATTATTCTCTTCCTTAAAATTGTCAAAAGGAGGGGATATTTACAATAAAGCGTTACTAGCCAAAACTCTTAGTAAACTGGAATTGATGCCACACTTAATTTTATGAAAGGCTGACAGCAAAATAAATTGCTATGAGAGATTTAGTTTTGAAAATACATCATGCATTACAGTGATTACTAGTATTTTCTGTAAAAACTCAGTACCACTGCGACATCCTAAATCAGAAGGGCCACATTTTTACATCCACTGTGTTTAAGTCAAGAAAAAATGATGTATATTTGGAAGATTTTTTAACAAGATTTTTTTTTTTTTTTGCTGTACGCGGGCCTCTCACTGTTGTGGCCTCTCCCGTTGCGGAGCACAGGCTCCGGACGCGCAGGCTCAGCAGCCATGGCTCACGGGCCCAGGCGCTCCGCGGCACGTGGGATCTTCCCAGACCGGGGCACGAACCCGCGTCCCCTGCATCGGCAGGTGGACTCGCAACCACTGCGCCACCAGGGAAGCCCTTTTAACAAGATTTTAATTAGGGTTTTAGAAAGTGGTTCAGCTGAATTTTCCCATACAAAGAGTTACATGAGAGAGATGAAACAGAGAAGTAGCTTTCGTGATAATAGGGGAGAACACTAGAAGGAAAGAACAAGGGACTCTTTGCTGTTGACTAGGTAAAGCTTTGACAATTCCTACACATGTTCCTACCACCCTCACCAAAAATACATCTTTAGGTCCTGTTTTACCTGCATTTTTTCCTCAAAAGAGAGCCTTCTGTAATAATAATAAAAATAATGTCGACAACAAGTTCTGTTTATTGATCACTATGTGTCAGATACTGTGCTCAATGCTTTGTGAAATTATTTCAGTTAATCCTTGCTACAATCCTGTGCTAAATGGATTTTTAATTATTTCCATTTTATAGGCTCAGGGAGGTTAAAGGGCTTGCTTAAGGTCACATAGTTATTAAGAAACAGCCATGATTTGAACCCAGGTTGTGTTAGGGTTCTCCAAAGAAACAGAACCAATAGGATGTGGATATATGTGTGTGTATATATAATATATACATATATAGAGAGATTTATTATAAGGATATAAGGAATTGGCTCATTTGCTTATGGAGGGTGGCAAGTCCCAAAATCTGCAGGGAGAATTGCAATCTGGAGACCCAGGAGAGCCAAAGGTATCATTCCATTCTGGGTCCAAAAGGCGGGAAAAAGCCGATGTTCCAGTTTGAAGGCCATGAGGCAGGAAGAATTCCCTCTTACTCGAGGAGTCAGCCTTTTTGTCTCTTCAGGCCTTCAACTGACTGAGGGCCACCTACGTTATACAGGGCAATCTACTTTAGTCGTCTACCAATTTAAGTGTTCATCTCATTGAAAACCCACCTCACAGAAACGCCCAGAATAATATTTGACCAAATATCTGGTTAATAAATAAGTTATCATTCAGATCCATTTGATTTCCAAAGCTCATGCTTTTAATGTTATTTCACAATGTCTCCCTCCCACTCTAGGTTTCGCAAAGTAGCTTTAACCCTGGATCTTTTCCCCTCTCACCTGGAATGTCTATCAAAGTTCACCCCACTCATACCAGATGAACACCTAATTAGTGCAGGTGTTTGAATGTCAGTAACCAACACAGAATCCCTTTCCCAACAGCACACACAACACAGCCATTTTCTTCCTTACAATAACTTCCCAGCCTCCTGATTATACTCCAAGCGTTCTGATTTTCTATGCATGTAACTCTGAACTAATTCCCACCACACTAGCAAGTCTTACCTGACTCCTTCTTCATCCTCTTCCTTGACATCTTTGAAGACACCAAGCCCTGATGGTACAGCCCAGCGAGCCCGTGAGCTTCCCTTCTCTCAGCTCCCTCCTTAGGACCAACCTTTCTTATCGTTTACTCTTGACTCCTGCCATCATTGTCACTGTCATTTTAGAACTCTCACCTCTACCCCTCCCCCCAAAAGAAGGAACTCACTGCGGGGATTTCACTTGGTTGAGTCTTGTGAACCCACATCCCAGAGATTGCTTATTTAAAAGTACTTCCATGATCTATGTACTTTTAATAAATACTGTTTATTAAATTTATTTACTTGGTTACCATTTTAGAAAGAATAAAAATTCTTAGGGTAATTTTTGCCTAATTGGCACTGTTCTCCTGCATCCTAGGACATCTTATACAGTTATCGTGGATATCATTATGCCAGTCCTTCAGCATTTTTTCATGAACAGTTTCAGAGCATTTGTTTTTAGCAAGTTAATTGTCCTTTAATATCCAGATAGTCATTTCTAACAAAGTAATGCTTTGCATACTTTCTGTCTCATAGATATTTATGCTGTTTTTCATTGTTACGTATTATTAAGATAAAAACATTAGAAAACATTCAAAAAAACACATGGACAAAATCAGATTTTTATTGACATTCAAGAGATACAGTCAAGCCTGACAAGCTTTTAAAACTGAAAATTTTAAGACAGATTTTGGAAGATGAGCTGCTTTGAGAGAGGGCAGTTGTTACAGAGAGTTGTCACATATTATCACTTAAGGGATAGTTCATTCTTCCAAAAGTTAATTTACCGAGCACAACACACTTAAAAGGGTATTTTTATCAAAGCCACAAATAAAAACACATTCCTCTCCCATATTAGAAAAAAATCAGGTATGTATTTTTTGATTGACAGTTGACATCTGCCACAGATATATTACTTTAATCAAGGCAAGAGAACTCTTCTTGTTAAACAGTGTATTTCTTATAGGTTTTCCAGGGCTTGGAATTACATTACCTCTCCTAATTTAAATTGACTTGGTGGCCTTTGGTATGTCTGGGAGAATAAAAACAGGGGGTATTAAAGTAGGAATCATAAAAATCTGAGAAGTTTGATGTGTAATTTGGTACTATTTTTACAAGCCAAATTCCAGTGGCAGTGAAGTGACTTTGGTCTCTAAAACAATTCTGAGGCTGGGTCCTTTGTAAATAGTTTCTTGGGTGTATTTGCTTCTATTGAAGCTTTAATAAAGAAGAGACATCACTTAATTACCCTTTTCTGTGTTCTTAATAGTGTTTTTTTAAAACCCAGTTTTGTTGAAAACAATCATTTCTTTTTCTTTGCCTTTTTTGGAAGCTGAGCTACAATTATGTTTTAGAACGCAGTTGAATCTATCAAGTAATGAAGCTAACTGGTAATTTTTTGTCCTTAAGTATTAAATGAGGAGTTTTCAGCATACTATGTAAGCAGGATTTATGGTAGTATTCTGGAAGTTTAAATCTTTGAAATTTTTAAGAGACTTAGATTGTAATTTTCTGAGATTTAAAAAAAAATAGCATTGCTTTAACAACATTATGGTTATAATAAATGTTTTACAATCCAAATCCTTATTTTTAAAAAATATAACATTTTAATATCCTATTTTAAAATATTGATATATTTATTGAATTATATAACATTGGATTATTAGCATTATAAATAAATACAAAAATTTACTAGACCTGCTTTACTTATAAAAATAAAATTGGTCTTGTAACCTAAATTGTAAATTGTGTTTTAAATTTTGTTTTATTTTTAGCTGGGTAGTTAAGAGTTCAGGCTTTTTTTTTTTTTTTAAGTCGGGTGTGTACTGAGGTAATTTACATGTAATAAAATTCATCATTTTAGGTATAAAACCTATGAATTTTGACAAACACAGTCATATAATCATTTCCACAATAAAGGCAGAACATTTCCGCCACCCCAGAAAGCTGACTTGTGCCTGTTGTAGTCAATCATTTTCCTGAAAATAGAATTTAAAAGTAAATTAATGAAATAAGACTTTAAAAAACATAGCTGGTACACTGGTTTGGGGGCCATTATTGTAAGCTGGATGATAACTTTAGTGGGAAGGAAAATGTAATGGAAACAAACCTAAGATTTTTAATATATTACTCTAAAATGACTGGGTAGAAGTGTTACAAACAAAACATAAAGGACTGATTTTATTGTGTTTTAGTCCATCTCCCTGATGTATGTTTACTTTTCTTCACTCTATGTCCATCTCCCCAAATATCCTGATGTGCCTAAATCCTTAAGACATTTTCTCTTGCAAGCTTGTATTTTAGTCTTTTCAGTGAATATTAAAAGTGGAATATTGTTTCTGCCCACCTGAAATAAGCAACGGCAAGGACCATGTCATCTTCATTTGTTTATTACCATCTCTTCCATAGAAAAGAAGCTGAAATATTTGTTAAATGGATGAAATTTTACTTTCACTTGGATGGTTTCAAGCTGAGCAGAGAGTGATCTGGGAATGACTTGGATTTTCTCAAGTAAATTTTGAGAGTATTGTTAATACTAGATTAAAACTTAAAACTCATTTAAAAACCTAGGTTTTAGAGTTGGATCTAAATTTGAATACTGCCTTTGTCATTTAGCTATGAAACTTCAGGCAAATTCATTTCTCTTAACATTGGTTTTCCTATCTATAAAAGTCAGAATAAAAAAAATGAAACAAAATACATGTCTCATTAAAACTCTATGAGGGGGCTTCCCTGGTGGCGCAGTGGTTGAGAGTCCGCCTGCCGATGCAGGGGACACGGGTTTGTGCCCCGGTCCGGGAAGATCCCACATGCCGTGGAGCAGCTAGGCCCGTGAGCCATGGCCGCCGAGTCTGTGAGTCCGGAGCCTGTGCTCCGCAATGGGAGAGGCCACAACAGTGAGAGGCCCACGTACTGCAAAAAAAACAAAAAAACCCAAAAAAACCCAAAAAAAACAAAAACCCTCTATGAGGGAGAATTTGAGATTAAAGCACTTGGCACAGTGTCTTGCTCATAGCTTAATTCTTTAAAAAAATTTTTTCATTGAGGTATAGTTGACTATAGTTGTGTTAGTTTCAGGTGTACAGTGAAGTGATTTAGCAATATGTATATTCTTTTTCGGATTCTTTTCCACTATAGGTTATTACAAGATATTGAATATAGTTCCCTGTGCTATATAGTAGGTCCTTGTTGTTTATCTATTTTAAATATCTTAAAAAATATGTTTGTTTATTTATTTATTTGGCTGCACTGGTCTTTGTTGCGACATGCGGGATCTAGTTCTCTGACCAGGGATCAAACCAGGGCCCCCTGCGCTGGGAGCATGGAGTCTTAGCCACTGGACCACCAGGAAAGTCCCTATCTATTTTATATATACTAGTGTGTATCTGTTAATCCCAAAGTCCTAATTTATCCCTCGACTACCTTCCCCTTTGGTAACCATAAGTTTGTTTTCTATGAGTCTGTGAGTCTGTTTTTGTTTTGTAAATAAGTTCATTTGTATCATATTTTAGATTCCACATATAAGTGATATCATGTAATATTTGTCTTTCTCTGTTTGACTTCATTTAGTATGATTATCTCTGGGTTCATCCATGTTGCTGCAAATGGCACTATTTCCTTCTTTTTATGGCTGAGTAATATTCCATTGTGTGTGTGTATATATGTGAATATATATATATACACACACACACACACACACACACACACACACACACACCCCACATCTTCTTTATCCATTCATCTGTTAATGGACATTTGGCTTGATTCCATGTCTTGGCTATTGTAAATAGTGCTGCTATGAACATTGGGGTGCATGCATATTTTCAAATTAGAGTTTTTGTCTTTTCCAGATATATGCCCTGGAGTGGAATAGCTGGATCATATAGTAACTCTATTTTTAGTTTTTTAAGGAAGCTCCATACTGTTCTCCATAGTGGCTGCACCAATTTTCATTCCCACCAACACAGTGTAGGAGGGTTCCCTTTTCTCCACACCCTCTCCAGCATTAATTATTTGTAGACTTTTTGATGGCCATTCTGACTGGTGTGAGGTGATACTGCATTGTAGTTTTGATTTGCATTTCTCTAATAACGATATTGAGCATCTTTTCATGTGTCTGTTGGCCATCTGTATGTCTTCTTTGGAGAAATGTCTATTTAGGTATTCTGCCCAGTTTTTGATTGGGTTGTTTGTTTTATTGATATTAAGCAGTATGAATTGTTTGCATATTTTGGAAATTAATCCCTTGTTCACGTCATTTGCAAATATTTTCTCCCAGTCTATAGGTTATCTTTTCATTTTGTCTATGGTTTCCTTTGCTGAGCAAAAGCTTTTAAGTTTAATTAGGTTCCATTTGTTTATTTTTGCTTTTATTTCCATTACTTTAGGAGATGGATCCAAAAAAATATTTTTGTGATTTATGTCAAAGAGTGTTCTGCCTGTGTATTCCTCTAGGAGTCTTATAGTATCTGGTCTTACATTTATGTCTTTTTAAAAAAATTTTATTTATTTATTTTTGGCTGCATTGGGCCTCATTGTTGCACTGGGTCTTTGTTGCTATGTGTGAGCTTTCTCTAGTTGCGGCAAGCAGGGGCTACTCTTCGTTGTGGTGTGCAGGCTTCTCATTGCAGTGGCTTCTCTTTTTGTGGAGCGTGGGCTCTAGGTACGCGGGCTTCAGTAGTTGTGGCGTGTGGGCTCAGTAGTTGTGGCTCGTGGGCTCTAGAGCACAGGCTCAGTAGTTGTGGCACACGGACTTAGTTGCTCCACGGCATGTGGGATCTTCCTGGACCAGGGATCAAACCATGTCCCCTGCACTGGCAGGTGGATTCTTAACCACTGCACAACCAGGGAAGTCCACGTTTAGGTCTTTAATCCAGTTTGAGTTTATTTTTGGGTATGATGTTAGAGAATGCTCTAATTTCATTCTTTTACATATAGATGTTTAGTTTTCTATTTGTAGACTTTTTTTGTTGTTGTTGTTGTTGTTTTTGGCGGTCCGCAGGCTTCTCACTGTTGTGGCCTCTCCCGCTGCGGAGCACAGGCTCCGGACGTGCAGGCTCATCGGCCATGGCTCACGGACCCAGCTGCTCCGTGGCATGTGGGATCATCCCAGACCGGGGCACGAACCCATGTCCCCTGCATTGGCAGGCGAACTCTCAACCACTGCACCACCAGGGAAGCCCTATTTGTAGACTTTTTAAGATGGCCATTCTGACCTGTGTGAGGTGATACTTCATTGTAGTTTTGATTTGCATAAGAAATATATTTTTAAAATAGATTTTGAGCTAACCTTTAGAAAGATAAATTTTTGTGCTATTATCTCTTTTGTGTCCAGTAGAATATGTTTATTTACACATAAATAGCTAAATCACTGACATCCTAAAATTCAAAACCTTAAAAGTAGACTTCTGTTTGTATAGTATTATTAACTGTTCTTTTCCAGGAAGCTTATTAATAAGATTATTTTTCAAAGTAATAAACTGCCTGCCTGCCACTTACAGGCCCGTTATTACTGTGCTAGCATTTCTGTTGTCTTTAGGAGAGTCTAGAAATGTTTGAAATTGAAGCCTGGAAAATGCCACGGTAGTCCGATAGAGTCCTTGGTAACATTTTTATTCTCACCTGAAGTAAATTACTATATATTAAATGGAGATTCAATGAAATAATATTTCTTCACAGTTATATCTACATTTAGCATTGCTATAAAAACATATCTAGCCAGTTTTTTTATTTTTCATGACTACTATTAATTTTTGGCTCTCTTTAAAAATAGAAAAATGTTTTTCGCAAATTTAATATGACTTATAAACAATGGTCTCTGAAGTACTGATTGACATATTCCTGTAACTATAACTCATAAATTTAGAAATAATCTTTGTAAGTGAGAAAATGTCACAGATTTTAAAGAGCTTTTTCCTTTGTAAAGTTTTCCCCAAATTTAGCAAACTATTATGACTTCAGAAAAATCTATACATTAAAAATTTTCAGGAGTGACATCAGCAAGATGGCGAAGTAGGAAGCCCTGGACCCTTCTTCCCCTGCAAACAAACACACCAATTCAGCAACAGTTCATGAACAAATTCACTTTGTGAGAAATCCAGAAATTAAATGAAAGGCTCTTGTACCCTGGCTGAGTGCAAAACCAGGCTCACCTAAGCCAATAGGGAGATTCAGGACACCTTCTCACCATCATCCCTGCCCCCAGCATAGTGCCATATAATCAGGAAGAGACCCCATAGCTCCCAACTTCTCCCAGGAAAGGGAAGGCACTGGTTTGTGTATCCAGCACCCCAGCTTTTCAAAGGGGGCTCCCCAGAGGACTGGCTTCTGTTTTGCAGGTCTTGGAACTCTGGGGGGTCTGGTACAGTCTAGCTACCCGATGGAGAATAGAGACAGAGGCTTGGGCTGGTAGATGTCATAGATCCTTTTTCCTCCTCAGCATAGAGTGAACAGATGAAATATTCTAGCTCTCATCTACCCCTTGGGAGGGAAAGAGTAGATCCATGTGTACAGAGAACCAACTTCTCTGGGGTTGATCAAAGAACTAGAATCTGTCTTGCCAGTCTTGGAACTCTGATAGATCTGATGCAATCTAGCTGCTTAGGAGAGAATGGAGATAGGCTGTGGTTTGGGCTAATAGATACAATTGCTACCCCTGGCACAGCACAGAGCAAGTGGACAAAGCTGTAACTTCCTGCTTCTTCTTGGAGAGGGAAAGCGGTGGTACAGGTCCCCAGAATCTCTGGAAGGGCTGACTGATGGGAGTCTTCTCTTGTACAGGGCCAGTCCATGAGGACTGGGAGAGATGCCTGCTTTGTCTATGCACATACACCAATATAGAGAGACAAGGAAAATGAAGAATTAGGCAAAGGTTTTCCAAACAAAGGAGCAAGATAAATCTCCAGAAACCAACCCTAACTAAATGGAGTTATATATTTACCTGACAGAGAATCCAAAATAACTTTCATTAATGATGCTTACTGAGGTCAGGAGAAAAATGCATGAACAACGTGAGAGTTTCAGCAAAGACACAGAAAATATTTGAAAGTACCAAACAGAAATCATGGAACAGAAAAACACAATGATTGAACTGAAAAATTCACTAGAGGGGTTCAAGAGCAGAAGAAAGGATCAACAAACTCAAAGACAGGTCATTATTGGAAATAATTCAGTCAGAGGAGGAAAAAAAGAATGAAAGAGAGTGAAGAAAGCTTAAGGGGCTTAGGGGACTTATAGGATAATCAAATAGATTAATATACACATTATGAGAGTCCCAGAAAGAGAAGAGATGGGGAGAGAAAGGACCAGAAAGCTTATTAAAAGAAATAATATCTGAAAACTTCCCAAATCTGGGGAAGGAAATGGATGTCCAGATCCAAGAAGCACCCTGCCCCCCCCAAAAAAAGATTAAGATAAACCCAAAGAAATCCACACTGAGACACATTGTAATCAAATTGTCAAAAGTCAAAGACAAAGAGAATTTTGAAAGCAATAAGAAAAAAGTAACTTGTCACATATAAGACTATCAGTGGATTTTTCAGCAGAAACCTTGCAGGCCAAAAGAGAGTAGAGTGATATATTCAAAATGCTGAAAGAAAAAAAAGAAAGCCAACCAAGAATACTCTGTTCAGCAAAACTGTGCTTTAGAAATGAAGGAGAGCTAAAGATTTTCCCAAATAAAAGCTGAGGGAACTCATGACTTCTAGACCTACCTTACAAGAAGTGCTAAAGGGAATTCTTCAAGTTGAAATGAAAGTGTGCTAAATAGCAACATAATAGCATAAGAAAGTATGAAACTGTGGTAAACATAAATGTAAATGTAATAAATGTAAAAAATAATAAAGATACTTAGATATAAATTGTGACAACAATAACATAAAGTGTGTGTGGGAGATGTTAAATTATGCAGTTTTTGTATGTGATTGAACTTAAGTTGTTATCACCTTTATTTTTTAATTTTTTAACTTTTTTGTTCTGACAGAAATATTTTTCTCATAAAGTGTGACCAGTAGTATGCTACTGTGATTTAAAAATTTTTTTTATTAGATCTTTATTGGAGTATAATTGCTTCACAATACTCTGTTAGTTTCTGTTGCACAACGGAGCAAATCAGCCATATGCATACACATGTCCCCATATTCCGTCCCTCTTAAGCCTCCCTCCCATCCCCCGATCCCATCCCTCTAGGTCATGGGAAAGCACTGAGCCGATCTCACTGTGCTATGCTGCTGCTTCCCACCAGCCAACTATTTTACATTCGGTAGTGTATATATGTCGATGCTACTCTCACTTTGCCCCAGCTTCCCCCTCCCACGCCATGTCCTCAAGTCCATTCTCTATGTCCACCTCTTTATTTCTGCCCTGCAACTAGGTGCATCAGTACCATTTTTTTTTTTAGATTCCATATATATGTGTTAGCATATGGTATTTGTTTTTCTCTTTCTGACTTACTTCACTCTGTATGACAGACTCTAGGTCCATCCACTTCACTACAAGTAACTCAATTTAGTTTCTTTTTATGGCTGAGTAATATTCCATTGTATATATGTGCCACATCTTCTTTATCCAGTCATCTGTTGATGGCCATTTAGGTTGGTTCCATGTCCTGGCTATTGTAAATAGAGCTGCAATGAACATTGTGGTACATGGCTCTTTTTGAATTATGGTTTTCTCAGGGTATATGGACAGTAGTGCGATTGCTGGGTCATATGGTAATTCTATTTTTAGTTTTTTAAGGAACCTCCATACTGTTTTCCATAGTGGTTGTATCAATTTACATTCCCACCAACAGTGTAGGAGGGTTCCCTTTTCACCACACCCTTTCCAGCATTTATTGTTTCTAGCTTTTTTGATAATGGCCATTCTGACCAGCATGAGGTGATACCTCATTGTAGTTTTGATTGCATTCCTCTAATAATTAGCGATGTTGAACATCTTTTCATGTGCCTCTTGGCCATCTGTATGTCTTCCTTGGTGAAACGTCTGTTTAGGTCTTCCACCCATTTCTTAACTGGATTGTTTGGTTTTTGGTATTGAGCCCCATAAGCTCTTTGTATATTTTGGAGATTAATCCTTTGTCTGTTGTTTCATTTGCAATTATTTTCTTCCATTCTGAAGGTGCTCTTCTTGGCTTCTCTATGCTGTGCAAAAGCTTTTAAGTTTAATTAAGTCCCATATGTTTATTTTTGTTTTTATTTCTGTTACTCTAGGAGGTGGGTCAAAAATGATCTTGCTGTGGTTTATGTCAAAGATCTTTCTGTGGTATATGTTTCCTCTAAAAGTTTTATAGTATCTGGTCTTACATTTAAGTCTTTAATCCATTTGGAGTTTTTTTGTGTGTGTGTATGGTGTTAGGTAGTGTCCTAATTTCATTCTTTTACATGTAGCTGTCCAGTTTTCCCAGTACCACTTACTGAAGAGGCTGCCGTTTCTCCATTGTATGTTCTTGCCTCCTTTGTCATAAATTAGGTGCCCATTTGTGCGTGGGTTTATCTCTGGACATTCTGTCCCTTACCATTGATCCATATTTCTGTTTTTGTACCAGTACCATACTGTCTTGATTACTGTAGCCTTGTGGTATAGTTTGAAGTCAGGGAGCCTGATTCCTCTAACTCCGTTTTTCTTTCTCAAGATTGCTTTGGCTATTTGGTGTCTTTTGTGTTTACATACGAATTGTAAATTTTTTGTTCTAATTCTGTGAAGAATGCCATTGGTAATTTGATAGGGATTGCACTGAATCTGTAGAGTGCTTTGGGTAGTATAGTCATTTTCACAATATTGATTCTTCCAATCCAAGGACATGGTATATTTCTCCATCTCTTTATGTCATCTTTGATTTCTTTCATCGGTGTTTTATAGTTTTCTGAGTACAAGTCTTTCACCCCATTAGGCAGATTTATTCCTAGGTATTTTATTCTTTTTGTTGCAATGGTAAATGGGAATGTTTCCTTCATTTCTCTTTCTGATTTTTCTTTGTTGGTGTATAGGAATGCCAGAGATGTATGTGCATTAATTTTGTATTCTGCAACCTTACCAAATTCATTGATTAGTTCTAGTAGTTTTCTGGTGGCATCTTTAGGATTTTCTATGTATACTATCATGTCACCAGCAAACAGTGACAGTTTTACTTCTTCTTTTCCAATTTGTATTCCTTTTATTTCTTTTTCTTCTCTGATTGCTCTGGTTAGGACTTCCAAAACTATGTTGAGTAAGAGTGGCGGGAGTGGACATCCTTGTCCTCATCTTAGTAGAAATGCTTGCAGTTTTTCATCATTGAGTATGATGCTTGCTATGGGTTTGTCATATATGGCCTTTATTATGTTGAGGTAGGTTCCCTCTATGCCCATTTTCTGGAGAGTTTTTATCATAACTGAGTGTTGAATTTTGTCAAAAGCTTTTCTGCATCGATTGAGATGATCATATGGTTTTTATTCCTTAATTTGTAAATGTGGTGTATCACACTGATTGATTTGCATATATTGAAGAATCCTTGCATCCCTGGGATAAATCCCACTTGATCATGGTGTATGATCCTTTTAATGCGCTGTTGGATTCTGTTTGCTAGTATTTTGTTCAGGATTTTTGCATTTGTGTTCATCAGTGATATTGGTCTATAATTTTCTTCTTTTGTGATGTCTTTGGTTTTGGTATCAGGGTGATGGTGGCTTTGCAGAATGAATTTTGGAGTATTCCTCCTCTGAAATTTTTTGGAAGAGTTTGAGAAGGATTGGTGTTAGCTCTTCTCTAAATGTTTGATAGAATTCGGCTGTGAAGCCATCTGGTCCTGGACTTTTGTTTGTTGGAAGATTTTAAATTATGGTTTCAATTTCATTACTTGTGATAGGTCTGTTTATATTTTCTAATTCTTCCTGATTCAGTCTTGGAAAATTGTACCTTTCCAAGAATTTGTCCATTTTTTCATGGTTGTCCATTTTATTGGCATATAGTTGTTTGTAGTAGTCTCTTATAATCCTTTGTATTTCTGCAGTGTCAGTTGTGATTTCTCCTTTTTCATTTCTAATTTTATTAATTTGCATCCTCTCCATTTTCTTCTTGGTGAGTCTGGCTAAGGGTTTATCAATTTTGTTTACCTTCTCAAAGAGCCAGCTTTTCGTTTATTGATCTTTGCTATTGTTTTCTTTGTGTCTATTTCATTTATTTCTGCTCTGATCTTTCTTTCTACTGAGTTTGGGTTTTCCTTGTTCTTCTTTCTCTAGTTGTTTTAACTGTAGGGTTAGATTGTTTATTTGAGATTTTTCTTGTTTCTTGAGGTGAGATTGAATTGCTATAAACTTCCCTCTTAGAACTGCTTTTGCTGTGTCCCACAGGTTTTGGGTTGTTATGTTCTCATTTTCATTTATTTCTGTGCATTTTTTATCTCTTCTTTGATTTCTTCAGTGATCTCTTGGTTATTTAGTAGTGCACTGTTTAGCCTCCATTTATTTGTGGTTTTTACAGTTTTTTTTTTCCTGTAATTGATTTCCAATCTCATAGTGTTGTGGTCAGAAAAGATGCTTGATGCTACTTCATTTTTCTTCAATTTTCTGAGGCTTGATTTGTGACCCAAGATGTGATCTATCCTGGAGAATGTTCCATGTGCACTTCAGAAGAAAGTATATTCTGCCACTTTTGGGTGGAATGTTCTATAAATATCAATTAAATCTATTAGGTCTATTGTGTCATATAAATCTTGTGTTTCCTTATTTATTTTCTGTTTGGATGATCTGTCCATTGGTGTAAGTGAGGTGTTAAAGTCCCCTACTATTGTGTTACTGTCGATTTCTCCTTTCATGGCTGTTAGCATTTGCCTTATGTATTGAGGTGCTCCTATGTTGGGTGCATAAACATTTATAACTGTTTTATCTTCTACTTGGATTGATCCCTTGATCACTATGTAGTGTCCCTCCTTATCTCTTGTAACAGTCTTTATTTTAAAGTCTATTTTATCTGATACAAGTGTTGCTACTCCAGCTTTCTTTTGATTTCCGTTTGCATGGAATATCTTTTTCCATCCCTTCACTTTCAGTCTGTATGTGTCCCTAGGTCTGAAGTGGGTCTCTTGTAGACAGCACTTATATGGGCCTTGTTTTTGTATCTGTTTAGCCAGTCTCTGTCTTTTGGTTGGGGCATTTAATCCATTTACATTCAAGGTTATTATTGGTATGTATGTTCCTATTACCATTTTCTTAATTGTTTTGGGTTTGTTTTTGTGGATGTTTTTCTTCTCTTGTGTTTCCCACCTAGAGAAGTTTCGTTAGCATTTATTGTAAAGCTGGTTTGGTGGTGCTGAATTCTCTTAGCTTTTGCTTGTCTGAAAAGCTTTTGACTTCTCCATCGAATCTGAATGAGATTCTTGCTGGGTAGAGTAATCTTGGTTGTAGGTTTTTCTCTTTCATCACTTTAAGTATATCCTGCCACTCCCTTCTGGCCTGCAGAGTTTCCACTGAAAAATCAGCTGATAACCTTATGGGGATTCCTTTGTATGTTATTTGTTGTTTTTCCCTTGCTACTTTTAATATTTTTTCTTTGTGTTTAATTTTTGTTAGTTTGATTAATATGTGTCTTGGTGTGTTTTTCCTACGGTTTCTGCTGTTTAGGACTCCCTGTGCTTCCTGGACTTGGGTGACTATTTCCTTTCTCATGTTAGGGAAGTTTTCCACTATAATCTCTTCAAATATTTTCTCAGACCCTTTCTTTTTCTCTTCTTTTTCTGGGACCCCTGTAACTTGAATGTTGGTGCATTAAGTGTTGTCCCAGAGGTCTCTGAGATTGTCTTCAATTCTTTTCATTCTTTTTTCTTTATTCTGCCCCTTGGCAGTTATTTCCACCATTTTGTCTTCCAGCTCACTTACTCATTCTTCTGCCTCAGTTATTCTGTTACTGATTTCTTCTGGTGTATTTTTCATTTCAGTTATTGTGTTGTGCATCTCTGTTTTTCTTTTGTTCTTCTAGACCTTTGTTAAACATTTCTTGTATTTTCTCAATCCATGCTTCCATTCTATTTCCGAGATTCTGGATCATCTCTGCTATCATTACTCTGAATGCTTTTTTCACGTAGATTACCTATTTCCTCTTCATTTATTTGGTCTAGTAGGTTTTACCTTGCTCCTTCATCTGTGACATTTTTTTTTTTTTTTTATGAGTGGGATTATGTTCCTGTCTTACTGGTTGTTTGGCCTGAGGCTTCCAGTGCTGGAGTTTGTAGGCTGTTGGGTAGGGTAGAGCTGGGTCTTGGTGCTGAGATGAGGAACTCTGTGAGACCTCACTCTGATGAATATTCCCTGGGGTCTGAGGTTCTCTGTTAGTCCAGTGGTTTGGACTTGGAGCTTCCACTGCAGGAGCTTCAGCCTGACCCCTGGCTCATGAGCCAAGGTCCTGCAAACTATGTGGGGTGGCCAAAAAGTAAATAAATAAAAAATAAAAGAGAACAATAACAAAGTAAAAAATAAAATTAGGCTAGGAAACTAACAGATATGTTAGAAACAATATAAAAATATAGATGAATCAACAACTGGAAGGTATATCAGTACCACAATAGTAAGAAAGAGGAGGGAAAAGAAAAAATAATTGGGGGGGGAAGGGCTTGGCTGTGGAGGGCGGGGCCTAAGCAAGGGCAAGTTTTGGGCAGTGGGAGGGGCCTATGCTTAGGACCCACAGGGCTGGAAAAGGCCCTGGGGGCTGTGGGGGTGGGGCTTAGGCTTAAGGAACAGAAGGGGCTCAGGCGTGCTCCCCACCCCTGGTCTCAGAGGGCAGGGGACCTCACCTGGGAGCCCAGCAGGCTTCCTGGGCTCGAGTGGTCAGGGCAAACGCCCTCCTCTCCTCTCCTGCTCCTCCAGTCTGAGAGGGCCCCTCCTGCTTGCATCTCCTGATCTCCCCGGCCTCCCTTCTATGCCCTCAGGACCAGGGTGGCCAGAGGGGAGGGCCTTGGAGGTCAGGGGGGCTGGCCTGGTAGCTCAGCAGGCTCCCAGGGCCCCAATGGGTGGAGCAGATGCCTTCTGCTCCTCTCTCACTTCTCCCAGATGGCTCCTCGCACCTGCCTCTCCTGATCTCCCTGGCCTTCCTATAATGCCCCCAAGAATCCACTGTAAGATATTTTACGTAAGCGCCAAGGTAACTGCACACAGCTTAAAAATTCCTATAGAAGTTACAGAAAAAAAGAGAAAAGAATCATGGCATACCAATACAAAAAATCCAAATACAAAGGAAGACAAAAAGAGAGGAAAAAACAGACAAAAGAGTTACAGGACTAACAGCTAACAAATGGCAATAGTATACTTTCCCCTATTAATAATTATTTTAAATAAAATGGCACAGAGTAGCTAAATGCATTAAAAAAAGAAAGACTCAGCTATGTCTGTGTACAAGAAAGTCACTTTAAGGCTGAAAATGAAGGGAAGGAAAGAGTATTCCATGCAAATGGTAACCAAAAGAGGGTGGTGGTGGTGGTGGTGGGGTGCTATACATATATCAGAAAAAATAGACTTTAAGTCAACTGTCACAAGAGACAAAGGATATTATATAATGATTAAAGGGTCAATCCCCTAGGAAGATATAACAGTTATAAATATATGCATCCAACATCAGAGCACCTTACTATATAAAGAAAACATTGGCAGAAATGAAGGGAGAAATAAACAGCAATACAGTAATCATAGGAGACTTCAATATCCCATTTTCTGGATAGAACATCCAGATAGAAAATCAGTAAGGAAACAGAAGAGTTGAACAACACTATGACAAATGAAACTAATAGACATATACAGAACATTCTACCCAAAGCAGCAGAATACACATTCTTAAGTGCACACAGATCTTTCTCCAGGATAGATCGCATGTTAGGTCACAAAACAAGTCTTAGCAAATTTAAGAAAATTGAAATTGTGTCAAGTTTCTTTTCTGACCACAATGGAATGAAACCAGCAATCAATAGTGGAAGGAAAACTGGAAAATTCACAAATACAAGTTTCCCTCACTATCTGAAACTATAGTGTTCCTATGAAACCTTTTGTAAGCCAAAATGGTGTAAAGTGAAGAAGCAGTTACCTTAGGACACATCTTGATAATGGATGCACAAAGTGAATTAAGATAAAGCACAGATGCTCACAGGCACAGTTCAAAGCTGTGGTAGTTTGATGTCAAGATGCTGAATAAAGTTTACAGGGAAGAAGCTTTGTGGTGCCTCTCTCACTGCTTGGGGTGCGCACTGCCTCTGTAATGGCTCACTGAAAAACAAGTGCTGAATGCTATTTTCACTTTACGTTTTTTTGTTTTTGTAAAAGTGAAAACCCCCTTCAGATTTCTTTAGGTTAGTGAAAACAAGTACTAATGTAAGTCTTTCATAAAAGTGAAGTGGTGTAAAGAGAACTTTCAAAAAGTTGGGGATACCTGTATGTGGAAATTAAACAGCACATTCTTGGACAGCCTTTTGGCCAAAGAAGAAACCAAAAAAGGAAATTAGAAATACCTCAAGATAAACAAAAATGTAAATAATATACCAAAACTTATGGGATGCAGCAAAAGAAATACTAAGAAGAAAGTTCATAGTGATAAATACTTACATTAAAAAAGAAGAAAGATCTCAAATAAACAACCTAACTACACTTCAAGGAGCTAGAAAAAGAATAACAGACTAAGCCAAAGTCAGCATAAAGAAGGAAATAAACATTTTATCAAATAAACAAAAGAGAAAATAGAAAAAAAGAGAAAAGTCAGTGAAACTACAAGTTGGTTTTGTTTAAAAGATAAAATTGATGAATCCTCAGACTAAGAAAAAAGAGAAGAGTCAAATAGATAAAATCAGAAATGAAAGAAGAGACATTACAATTAATGCTACAGAAATAAAAAGGACTACAAGAAACTACTATGAATAATTATATGCCAACAAACTGGATTACCTAGAAGACATGGGTAAATTCCTGGAAGCATACAATATACCAAGACTACGTAATGAAGAAATAGAAAGTCTGAACAAACTCATGATTGGTGTGGAGATTGAATCAGTAATCAAAAACTTCCCAACAAGTTTGGTTTCACTGGTGAATTCTACCAAACATTTTTTATTTTTACAGCATAAATTCCTTTTATTTATTTATTTTTATATCTTTATTGGAGTATAATTGCTTCACAATGTTGTGTTAGTTTCTGTTGTACAGCAAAGTGAATCAGCTATAAGTATACATATATCCCCATATCCCCTCCCTCTTGAGCCTCCCTATCCCACCCCTCTAGATCATCACAAAGCATCGAGCTGATCTCTCTGTGCTATGCAGCTGCTTCCCACTAGCCATACATTTTACATTTGATAGTGTATATATATATCAGTGCTACTCTCTCACTTCGTCCCAGCTTCCCCTTCCCACACCGTGTCCTCAAGTCCGTTCTCTACGTCTGTGTCTTTATTCCTGCCCTGCCTCAAGGTTCATAAGTACCGTTTTTTTTTAGATTCCATATATGTGTATTAGCATACTGTATTTGTTTTTCTCTTTCTGACTTACTTCACTCTGTATGACAGACTCTAGGTCCGTCCACCTCACTACAAATAACTCAGTTTCATTCCTTTTTATGGCTGAGTAATAGTCCATTGTATATATGTGCCACATCTTCTTTATCCATTCATCTGTCGATGGACACTTAGATTACTTCCATGTCCTGGCTATTGTAAATAGAGCTGCAATGAACATTGTGGTACATGACTTTTTTTTTTTTTTTTTTTGCGGTACGCGAGCCTCTCACTGTTGTGGCCTCTCCCATTGCGGAGCACAGGCTCTGGACGCGCAGGCCCAGCGGCCGTGGGCCACAGGCCCAGCCGCTCCGCAGCATGTGGGATCTTCCCGGACTGGGGCACGAACCCGTGTCTCCTGCATCGGCAGGCAGACTCTCAACCACTGCGCCACCAGGGAAGCCCCATGACTCTTTTTGAATTATGGTTTTCTCAGGCTATATGCCCAGTAGTGGGGTTGCTGGGTCATATGGTAGTTCTATTTTTAGTTTTTTAAGGAACCTCCAGACTGTTCTCCATAGTGGTTGTATCAATTTACATTCCCACCAACAGTACAGGAAGGTTCTCTTTTCTCCACACCCTCTCCAGCATTTATTGGTTGTATATTTTTTGATGATGGCTATTCTGACCTGCGTGAGGTGATACCTCATTGTAGTTTTGATTTGCACTTCTCTAATGATCAGTGTTGTTGAGTATCTTCTCATGTGTTTGTTGGCAGTCTGTATGTCTTCTTTGGAGAAATGTCTATGTAGGTCTTCAGCCCATTTTTGGATTGGGTTTGTTTTATTGATATTGAGCTGCATGAGCTGCTTGTATATTTTGGAGATTAATCCTTTGTCAGTTGCTTCATTTGCAGATATTTTCTCCCATTCTGAGGGTTATCTCTTCATCTTGTTTATGGTTTCCTTTGTGTGGAAAAGCTTTTAAGTTTCATTAGGTCCCATTTGGTTTTTTGTTTTGTTTTGTTTTTGTTTCTTGTTGTACATGGGCCTCTCAGTGTTGTGGCCTCTCCCATTGTGGAGCACAGCTCCGGACACACAGGCTCAGCGGCCATGGCTAACGGGCCCAGCCGCTCCACGGCATGTGGGATCTTCCCGGACCAGGGCACGAACCCGTGTCCCCTGCATTAGCAGGCGGACTCTCAACCACTGCACCACCAGGGAAGCCCCCATTTGTTTATTTTTGATCTTATTTCCATTACTGTAGGAGGAGTCAAAAAAGATCTTGCTGTTATTTATGTCAAAGAGTGTTCTGCCTAGGTTTTCCTCTAAGAGTTTTATAGTGTCTGGCCTTACATTTAGGTCTCTAATCCATTTTTTTTTTTTTGTGGTACGCGGGCCTCTCACTGTTGTGGCCTCTCCCATTGTGCAGCAGAGGCTCCGGACGCGCAGGCTCAGCGGCCATGGCTCACGGGCCCAGCTGCTCCGCGGCATGTGGGATCCTCCCGGAATGGGGTATGAACCCGTTTCCCCTGCATTGGCAGGTGGACTCTCAACCACTGCGCCAACAGGGAAGCCCTCTAATCCATTTTGAGTTTATTTTTGTGTATGGTGTTAGGGAGTGTTCTAATTTCATTCTTTTACACATAGCTGTCCAGTTTTCCCAGCTCCACTTATTGAAGAGGATGTCTTTTCTCCCTTTTATATTCTTGCCTCCTTTGTCAAAGATAAGGTGACCATATGTGCGTGGGTTTATCTCTGGACTTTCTGTCCTGTTCCACTGATCTATATTTCTGTTTTTGTGCCAGTACCATACTATCTTAATTACTGTAGCTTTGTAGTATAGTCTGAAGTCAGGGAGCCTGATTCTTCCAGCTCCATTTTTCTTTCTCAAGATTGCTTTGGCTATTCAAGGTCTTTTGTGTTTCCATAGAAAATGTAAAATTTTTTGTTTTAGTTCTGTGAAAAATGCCATTGGTAGTTTGATAGGGATTGCATTGAATCTGTAGATTGCTTTGGGTAGTGTAGTCATTTTCACAGTGTTGACTCTTCCAATCCAAGAACATGGTATATCTTTCCATCTGTTTGTATCATCTTTGATTTCTTTCATCAGGGTCTTACAGTTTTCTGCATACAGGTCTTTTGCCTCCTTAGGTAGGTTTATTCCTGGGTATTTTATTCTTTTTGTTGCAGTGGTAAATGGGAGTGTTCCTTGATTTCTCTTTCTGATTTTTCATTGTTAGTGTATAAGAATGCAAGAGATATCTGTGCATTAATTTTGTATCCTGCTACTTTACCAGATTCATTGATTAGCTCTAGTAGTTTTCTGGGTACCAAACATTTAAAGAAGAATTAATACCAATCCTTCTCAAACTCTCCCTAAAATTGAAGATTAGGGAACACTTCCAAATTCATTTTGTGAGGCTAGCATTACTGTGATGCCAAAGACAGATGAAGATACCACAAGGAAAAAAAAAAGAACAACTAAATGAAATATCCCTAATGAATATAGATGCAAAAAATCCTCAATAAAATACTAGCAAATCAATCCAACAGCACAGAAATAAATCTATGCATATACAGTGAACTGAATTTGACAAGGATGCCAAGAATACCATGGCGAAAGGATGGTCTTTTCAACAAATGGTGCTGGTAAAACTGGATATCCACATGCAAAAGAATGAAGTTGGACCCATCTCTTACACCATACACAAAAATCAACTCAAAATGAATTAAATACTTAAATGTAGGACCCCAAACTGTAAAACATCTAGAAGAAAACAGGGGGAAATCTTCATGGCATTGGTCTTGGCAATGATTTCATGGATATGACACTAAAAGCACAGGCAGCAAAAACATACATACATACAACTACATCAAACTAAAAACTTATGCACAACAAAGGAAACAATCAACAGAGTAAAAAGGCAACCTACAGAATGGGAGAAAATATTTGCAAACCATATATCTGATAAGAGGTTAATCTGCAAAATATATGTGATAGTTAATTGTGTCAACTTGACTGGGACAAGAGATACCCAGATAGCTGGAAAAGCATCATTTCTGGGTGTGTCTGTGTGGCTGTTTCCGGAGGAAATTAGTATTAGAATCAGTAGTGTGAGTAAAGAAAATCTACCCTCACCAATGTGGACAGGCATCACCCAATCCATGGAGGGCCTGAATAGAGCAAAATGTGGAGGAAGGGTGAATTCCTTTCTTCTTGAGCTGGGACTTCCATTTTCTCCTGCCCTTAGACATCAGAGCTCCTGGTTCTTAGACCTTTGGACTCATACTGAATTATACACCAGCTTTACTGGTTCTCCAACTTGCAGGGGGCACATTGTGGGACTTCTTGGCTTCCATACCCATGTGAGCCAATTCCTATAATGAATCTCCTCATATGTATCTATCTGTATTTGTATCTATATATCTGTATCTATATACTATTGGTGCTGTTTCCCTGGAGAATCCTTAATAATACAATATATAAGGAACTCCTACAACTCAATAGTAAAAAACTAATAACCTGATTAAAAAATAGGCTAAGGATTTGAATAAACAGTTTTGCAAAGAAGACATAAAAATAGCCAACAGACATGAAAAAATGCTCAATGTCACTAATCACTAGGGAAATACAAATCGAAACTACAATGAGCTATCACCTCACGCCTTTCAGAATGGTTATCATTTAAAAAAACAAAAGATGAATGTTTGTGAGGATGTGAAGAAATTGGAACCTTTACATACGGTTTGTGGGAATGCCAAATGGTGCAGCTGCTGTGGAAAACGGTATGGAGGTTCCTCAAAAAATTCCCAGTAGAACTACCATATGATCCAGCAATCCCACTTCTGGGTATCCAAAAGAATTGAAATCAAGATATCAAAGAGCTATAAGCACTCCAGTGTTCATTGTAGCACTATTCACAGTAGCCAAGATGTGGAAACAACCTAAACTTGTTCATCAACAGATAGATGTGATACATATATACATATGTAATGGAATACAACAGATAGATGTGATACATATATACATATGTAATGGAATACATATGTAATGGAATACAACCTAAACTTGTTCATCAACAGATAGATGTGATACATATATACATATGTAATGGAATAATGTTCCATTCCATTACATATGTAATGGAATGGAACATTACATATATACATATGTAATGAAATTCTGCAATCTGCAGCAACATGGATGAACCTTGAGAACATTATGCTAAGTGAAATGTCAGTCACAGAAACACAAATATTACATGATTTCACTAATATGAGTTATCTAAAATAGACTTACAGAATCAAAGAGTGGAGTGGTGGTTGTCAGGGGTTGGGAAAAAGGGGAAATGAGGAGTTATTTATCAACAGGCATAAAGTTTGTTAAGCAAGATGAATAGGTTCTAGAGATCCTCTGTACAATATTGTACCTATAGTCATCAATAATGTACACTTAAAATGTTAAGAGCACATGCTGTGTTAAGAGCCTCATGTTGTGTTCTTACAATAAAAAATTTAAACGACTTTTTAAATGTAATTTTCAGTTGTTGGAATCTTGTATTTTCTCCATCAAAAAGTTCTGACGCTCTCTGCTATATAAAAATTAGCACTTAAATCAGTAGAGAAACTAGTTAACTTGGATGTAAGGAGAAAATCTATAGCCATAGGTGCTTATAGCTAATAACTGACTCATTGCTCTCCACAATCCCATCAAATTCATAAGTATATATTAACACTTTGGTTAAACTGGCTAAAGGCTCTCTTGTATGTCATCTACTTATGGGCAGAACCAATAATATTCTTTGTTCAACTGACTTAAGTTTCTCAGTGTTAAATTCATTTTGTGAATGGAATAGAAATAAAATGTTCTTAAACATTTTAGAAACTGGTAAATTGAAAAACTGTTCAAGTACAATGCTTTTTCAGATCTTTGCTTTCTAAAAATCAACTGACCAGCTACCTGAAATGTAAGCATGTGGTACCAAACCTGCCTGCTGCCTCTACTTCTCTTCTCTCCTAGATGGTGAGCTCCTTAAGTGAGAAGTTGTGTTTTTTCACATTTGAAACCTTAGAGCTTATGAAACAGAGACAGCACCCAGTAAATTCTTGAGTGAATTTGAATGACCAACAAATAGCTACAAAAAGTGAATTACTATCACCAGTATTTTGGAATGAATCAGATAAGGCTGTCTACTCTTATCCTTGCTCCTACAATCTCTATTTCATATCCTTGAATAAGCATGGCTCGATTTTGCCTGGATGCTTGGTGTGTGTGTGTAACATGAATGTTTCAATGAGGTACCCACTTTTACACACCCACCCTCTCTTCCATCTCTAGTTTAGGATATTTCTGATACATAGTTTATATGTCCATTGAATAATTTCCCCAAGTAAAGATATATGATTCCTTTATATTGAATTTACAATTTCATACAATTAATTAGTAGAGGGAAAAGATAATCCTAAACTACTTATTTATTTATTTATTTGGCTGCACTGGGTCTTAGTTGTGGCACGTGGAATCTTGCTTGCAGCATGCAGGTTCTTTAGTTGCAGCATGCGAACTCTTAGTTGCGACGTGTGGGATCTAGTTCCCTGACCAGGGATTGAACCCAGGCCCCCTGCATTGGGAGTGTGGAGCCTTAGCCACTGGACCACCAGGGAAGTCCCTAAAACTACTTTTAAAAGAGGGCATTGGCATAGGATGGAGCAAATATCAGACCGCCAGCAATAAACATTCTAAGGGAGTAGGGGCAGGAGTACAACCTGAGCATGGACTTGGGAGACCTGGATTCTGGTACTGGTGCCCCTCTGACTAGATCTGAGATCTATACTGGTCCCTGGGTCCCTGTTTGTGTCCTCATCTGGAAAATGAGGGGGCTCAGTGACCTTTAAGATTCCTTCCAATTCTGTGGTTCTATGCTTCAAATGACTTTTAAATGACAGAGTACTTGATTTGCCAAAACTTAAGCCTTAAGCCTTTTTTGCTTGGCTCTATTGTGCTTTTACCACATTATTGTGATGTAAACATGAGTTTTCAGAATTTCCATTTTTCAGTTGGGAGTCTGGGCCGGGTGACTTTGGGTCATATGATAGATTGCCTAACCTCATTTTAGGCGGTTTCCTTAGATCATCATATGTTTAGGAGGAAAACAAGCTAGTCTCATCAAGACAAGAGAGCTTATTCTACCCACTGTTATGCTGGTCTAATCAGTTATTCCCTAACTTTTTCAGCCAGATTAAATTGAGTAATCCCACTTTTCACATTTCCCCCCAGCCTCTCTTGTTTGCAGTGTTCTTTAGAACAACTGCAAAGTAAAAATCCCTGTCCATGCTTCATGGTGTAAGGTCCTATCATAACTCCCTTTTTCCTCCACAAGGAGCTCCCAAGTTTTGTTCCCTTTCCAATATTAGAGCACTCTTCTGGATTCTTGATGTTTACCCACCTCTTCTCCACCCTGAACACTGGGTGACTACTCCTTCCATCAGCATTTTAAAAGCTTTGAGGGACAGACCACTAGGTAAAACACAAGGACACCAAACATTGCCCAACTATCTACATATGTTAATCCTGGTTTTTCAAATAGAAGAATGAATGCATGTGCAAACAAATTCAGACAATGGAAGAAGTCTTCTTTTCACTCCAGACCCTGAGTACTTATTTCCAGAAGTAAGGCTTTTGAGTTTTTTGCCATAATTTCTATTTTCAAATAAAACACACATTATTTTTGTTTTGAGCTACTTTCTCTAAGTGAAAATTACTAGCCTGTTTCTTTTGAGCAGTAAACACACACCTGATATATTACCATTGTTTAACACTTTTACATGCTCTACTTTAATTTTTAAGATGAATAATAGATAAAAATCAAAATTATATTAGAAATGAAAAAGGATGAGAGGACACCAACCTGAAAGCAAAGCTTGGTTTTGGTACAAGCTTTACCCCTTGAACCAAATAATTTATAGGAGCTGTCCACTCAGAAATCATATAATTCTGTGACTTTCTACTCCAACACCAACATTTAAATAATAGAATCCTTCAGAATCACAGTGATCCATGTGAGTCTTCTCTTAATGAAAGGGAGGTATGAAGCTTTTTTTGGAGAGTCTGACATACCCCAGATCTAGTGCTAATAATGAGATATAATTACCTCATTTAGCTTTTTTTTTTTCATTTAATAATGCAATTCAGTCACTCTAAGTTTCAGGTTTTAAAAGGGCTCAGACTTTCTATACCTCATTTAGTTTTTAAAGAACTTTAGGAGATAAGCTTGTTCTATGTGTGATGAAATATCTTCAAGATAAATTATGTTTAAAAAAAAAGATAAAATACAGATGAGTGTGAATGACATGTTCCCATTAATCTTTTGTGTGTTTTTTTGTTGTTGTTTTTTAAAGTAGGTCCTTGTATATGCCTAGAAAAATTCTGGAAAGCTACACAAGAAAATGTTAACAATAGTTAATTCTGATAAATTTACTGGGGTTTAGGAATAAAGAAAAAGATTTTTACTTGTCATTTTATATTCTTTTGTACTTTTTTTGAAAACCAAGGGCAGGTATTAATCTAGTTCTTATATCCCCCTTTAGGAGAAAAGAAATGAGGAAAATTTGAAGAGCTAAGGGAATCAGTATTTGTAGTACAGCTCATTTTATTGTTTTCTTCGTGTGAAGAAAATATTAAAGTAGAAGAAAAGATGGTTGCCTAAGTACAGATAAACCCATAAGGTTTTCTTATAGAGGGGTGAGAGGGGAGAGCCTAGGTTGTCTGCTCTGCCTTTGGAATCTAACTTCCAATTTTTGGCAGATGCAGCTCAGAGGTGATTGGAAGTGGGTGAAACAAAGGCTTGCATGTGCAAGTATGATGCAGTCACTGTGATTCAGTTCTTGTTGCACAATGTAAGATTCATTCATTTCTTTATTATTCTTTGCTTTGGTGTGTAAAATGTATTTTACATTTGAATAAAATGCCCTCAAGTATAAGAAAGAATTCTGAACCCCTACACGGTATTCATAATCTAAGCCAACTGTAAAACACAAAGATAATAATCCAGATATAGAGTTGTCTGAGAGATGTAGTATGTGATGTTTACTTTAAATAAAATGGCAGTCCCCTCCTTAGTCCCAGGCAAGAGAGGTCTCTGCCCTGGATCCTGGGCTTCAGAGGGCTTTGCAAACACACACACACACACACACACACACACACACACACACACACACACACTGTACTATAGGATACATGAGTACCTCTATCTCAGGATCTGGTGCTCAGCACAACATGGAATAACCTATAACCCTAAGTATCTACTCTAGTAACTAACACAACTCAGGTCCCAGGGAAACACCTCATCACATCTCCTGCTAGAAGTTTTGTAAATTACACTGCCACCAACATCAGAGTCAGACATTCTGCTGGGTATGAGGAGGATTTGAGTGGAAGCAGTAAGTTCATGAGGTAATAGAAAAGAAAAAATTCACTTGTCAAATCCTTCTCAGATACCACGAATACAATAGATTCTTCCATGAAGAAGTACCCTTTCTTCCCCTTCCAGATCCTGAGTCCTTCTTTCCAGAGGTAATGCTTTTGAGTTTTTTGCCACAATTTCTATTTTTCAGATAAGCCATATACAACTATTTACATAGCATTTATATTATATTTGGTTTTATAAGTAATCTAGAGATGATTTAAAGTACATGGGAGGATTTACATAGATTATATGCAAATACTACACCAATTTATATTAAGGGACTTGAGCATCTGTGAATTTTGGTATCTGTGGGCAGTCCTGGAACCAATCCCCATGGATACTGAAGGACGACTATATGTATTTTATTACTCATCCAGCATTGTCAGCTCCTTAACAGAATACCTAGGCATATCCAATAATACGGAAATTCTGTTGTCTTTCATATTTTGCCCATATGAAAACCACAGATTTCACCTACTTTTTCAACTTGTGTGTTGGATTAGTCAGCTTGGGTTGTCATAAGTTACTACAGATTAGATGGCTTAGACCAGGGGTCCCCAACCCCCAGGCCAGGACCAGTACCTATTAGGAACCGGGCCTCACGGCAGGAGGTGAGCAGCAGGCAAGTGAGTGAAGCTTCATCTGTATTTACAGCCGCTCCCCATGACTCACATCACCGCCTGAGCTCCGCCTCCTGTCAGATCAGCGGCGGCATTAGATTCTCATAGGAGCGTGAACCCTACTGTGAACTGCGCATGCGAGGGATCTAGGTTCCTTATGAGAATCTAATGCCTGATGATCTGAGGGGGAGCTGAGGCAGTGATGCTAGCACTGGGGAACAGCTGCAAATACAGATTATCATCAGCAGAGAGGTTTGACTGCACAGAGACCATAATAAATCAATTGCTTGCAGACTCATATCAAAACCCTATCAGTGAGTGGCAAGTGACAACAAGCTCAGGGCTCCCACTGATTCTGCATTATGGTGAGTTGTGTAATTATTTCATTATATACTACAATATAATAATAATAGAAATAAAGTGCACAATAAATGTAATGCGCTTGAATCATCCTGAAACCATCCATCCCCCACCCCCAGTCTGTGGAAAAATTGTCTGCCACGAAACCGGTCCCTGGTGCCAAAAAGGTTGGGGACCGCTGGCTTATACAACAGACGTTTATTTTTTCATGGTTTTGGAGGCTGGAAGTCCAAGATCAAGGTGCCACAGGGTTGGTTTCTGGTGAGGCTTCTCTTCTTGGCTTGCATATAGCTGCCTTCTTGCTGTGTCCTCACATGGCCTTTCCTCTGTGTACTTGCAGAAAGAGATTTCTGGTGTTCTTCCTCTTATAAGGACACCAGTCTTTTCGGATTAGGACCTTTTTGACCTATTTAACTTTAATTACCTCCTTAAAGGTCCTGTCTCCAAATGCATTCTTATTGAGGGTTAGGGCTTCAACATATGAATTTAGTTGGGGACACAATTCAGTCCATAATAGGTGTTATGAAGGTGTATTTGTCAAGGTAAAAATATAGAACATGCTTTAGTTAACAGTTTTTTAATTTATATAACTTTTACATATTTATACTTATGGCACATGGTCCTCCATTTGTACTTTTGGGCCCTGCAAATGTAAGGGGCAGGCCTACAACAAAGAATATGCTACAATTTGTGCCTAAAAATGGCTTCCATCAAACCTAGCCCAAGGGGTATTTCCAGAAGAATTTGTCAATGAATAAAGCTGTCTTTCAAAGGGATGAGCTATATTATGATGTAGTAAGAAGGCTCCAAGGGAAATCCCTTTAAGATAAATACATGCATATCAAAAAATATAGGAAAAGTATAAAACTTTCCATGAAAAAAAGAGTTGGAAACCATAAAAGGTAACTTCATTTGCTAAACACAGACTGTGTAAGGAACTGAAACAGAAGGAAAAGGCACAAAAAGTAGAACTTAGGTCAAATCCACCAAGAAGAGGAATGAGGCAGAGCAGTACTGAAGGCTCAGAGTGATAAAAGCAGAAACCCCCGAACAGGAAATGAAAGTCAAATGACAAAAGATAAAGGGAAATTAAGAATTCTTTATATAAGGAACTAGAGGAATAAAAAGGAAAATATTGCCTTATTTGGTGCTGGAGGGGGAAGTGCACACTTACTAGCCTAGTCAACACAGAGATTCTGAGGGAGTCAGTACTGCTCCATGGAAACAGGCAGGCCGCCTGGCTCCCAAGAGGCCTCCCAGCCTGGCATTTGTTACAGGGAATTATCTCCAAAAGCCCCAGTTTCCGGAATTGTAAGTTGAAGGTAGTAACAGTGGTTCCTGAAAGATCAAATCAGACAATGTTCATAAGGTACTAAGCATAATACTGGTTCCTAATAAATGCTGGCTATGTGGTAGCTGTTATTAATGTCATTACAAACTTATTACTCCAATTTTTTATTCTTTCCTTATGCTATTATTTATTACAGATAATAGTATGGTAGTTATATGACCTTGAAATACACAGGTAATTACCGTCCCACTAGATAAGGCCATCATTTGTAATAATCTGTTTTCATCAACACCCTTGACAATGAGCCATTAGTGACAAATTTTACTAACTCAAATTTATAAAAATGGAACAGAAGCAGCTTAAGCAATATTACCAATGTGATACAGTAAATCAGTGACTTAGCTGAGTACAAGACTTGCATCTCAGAGTCCTGTACTCTAGCTAGGATGTCCTGCTAGGATAAAAATAGCTATTTAGTTATTTTACATTCTTATTTATAAGCAATATCATGAAGCATAATCTCAACAATGATTTAGACTGATTTAATTATAGAAAAATCTATATTTGCAAACTAAGGACAGCCAACATTGAAGGTACAGAAGCATTTAATAAGTAATTATTAAATATTATAACAAAAAATATTATTACAAATTTTTCACAAGTTGATACACTTATTAAAAAAAACCCTCCTGATCTTCCATACCTATCACACTGGAAGTGTATATGTTTTATATATTTGACCTTACTTTCTGCCCCTCCATAATACTAATATAAATACTAGTGATATTAATAGCTAATTTTATTCCTTTTTCCTTACACCTTCCCTGCCTTGAAGGTCTCCAGCTTTCACTTATAAGACATTACATAGAAGAAGGATATAAATTGGTGAAGAGTCTACAGAGTGAACATTTATCCATCCCAAATACCATAGTAGGAACCAGAAAGTCCAGACAACTAGAGGCAGTAAACCTCCAGACTAGGGGTTCCCGGATTTAGGGTTCAGGGCTCAGTAAATTTTCAAAAAATTGTGGGGATGGGCATCGAGATGCCACCATCTAATTTGCCAAGTAAGGACATTTAAAACAGCAACTACTACCATATACTAACATTCTTTACTAATAGAAAAAATGTGAACTTTAAGAAAAACCAGGTAGGTAGGACAAAAACATCAGAGTAAAGGCAATTAACAAGAAATGATAAGTGATAACCCTAAATCATTTTCTCATTTTGTTGGAGACCAATGAAAATGAACTGGCCTAATTCTGTGGACTGGTCTCTGAGAGCTGCTCCAGAGACTTCCAAAGAATCATTTGGGGGCCAAATAAGTGTAAAATACAAACATAACCAGAGGACATTTATTGAGGGGTCACGCTGTTCCAAACCCTGTGCTAAGGAGAGATGGCCTACTGCGGCGTTTGCATAGAGGGGCCTGCCCCTGCTGCTTTCTGATTCTAATCACCATGAAACCATTACGACCCAAAAGATCTCACTGCTGAGCTGGTGTTTCCAAAAACATGATCTCTATATGACATTTTTTTTCTTTTTTTTTTTTAAACATCTTTATTGGAGTACAATTGCTTTACCTTGTGTTAGTTTCTGCTGTATTCTGTATGAAATTTTAAAACTCCAGTATAACAAAGACTTGAGTGGCTCTTTGGAGGCCATTGCAGCAGAATCTAGCCACAACTAGGATTCAAAGTTCTTTCACAAAGGGACAGAAAGTTACCAGACTTTTTGCCACAAGCTTCTGTGCTATGACAAAGCACTGCTTTGACCAGTGTACTGGCCCTGGTCTGAGACCACAAGAGCCAGCCAGTTATGACAAATCAAAAATAGCCCCATAATCTAAATCAAGACACATGGAGAATGATCCCCCTGAGTCACCCAGACCCATTTGCTACATACTTTATTTTTGGATAACTTTAGTGGGTACAGAAAGTGTTTCATTTGCTGGTTTTTCCTCTTCAAATAAGAGTACAAAGAAAGGAACTAAGTCGTGTGGTTTTGTTTAACTTACTATGAAGGTTGCATCTAGTATGGATGATGTGATTCCTCAGCTTTGGAGAGCCCATGGCTAATTGGTTGGGATGATGTGTCTCTCTGGACTCCTTAAACTGCCAAAAAGATCTTGGCTCATAACCTGTTGCATAAGAAAATTTTGTTCCGAGGACTACGTGTTTATCGTTCCAAGATCTTTGTTGCCATTCAGAGTGAGAAAACACAAGCAAATGAGAATGTTGATGAGGAACAGAATGTGGTAGAGAGCTTGTTTGCCTTATTTAGGCTTATTTCCTATTTGAGATTTGAGTTAGTTGTATAAGTGTTTATAATTTGCATTGTAAATCTTTTTTATTTATAAATTCATTTTTATTTATTTACTTTTGGCTACATTGGGTCTTCATTGCTGTGCACGGGCTTCTCTAGTTTGTGGCGAGCGGGGGCTACTCTTCGCTGCAGTGTGTGGGCTTCTCATTGCGGTGGCTTCTCTTGTTGCGGAGCACAGGCTATAGGCACGCAGGCTTCAGTAGTTGTGGCACGTGGGCTCAATAGTTGTGGCTCATGCGCTCTAGAGCACAGGCTCAGTAGTTGTGGCGCAGGGGCTTAGTTGCTCCGTGGCATGTGGGATCTTCCCGGAGCAGGGCTCGAACCCGTGTCCCCTGCATTGGCAGGCGGATTCTTAACCACTGCGCCACCAGGGAATTCCCTGTAAATCTTCTAAATGTTTCATTTTAGCAAATGTATTATTATCCTTGTCCTTAAAAATGATTTCCGTGTTTCTTCACCATCATCTGGTTTTCCTACCACTCCAAACATGTCCTATAGTTCTTCTTCCATTCACTGCTGCTCAGCCTTCTCTTTGTTCTTGTAAAATGCCAAGATCCTTCTCACCTTAGAGCCTTTGCATTCACTGTTTCCTCTGCCTGCAGTGCTCTCCCTATCATCTTTACATAGCTGGTTCCTTAAATCTCTGTTCAAAATAATTCATTGGAGAAGCCTTCCCTGACCACCTTGGCTGAAATAACCCATCCCTATCAGTCACTCTCTAGTGCATTGCCTTATGTTATTATCTTTACAGCTCTTATGAATGTCTGAAAAGATCTTGCTCACTTATTTGTTAGCTTACAGTTTACCTTCTCTAGAATGAAAGCCCTGTGAGAATAGGGAGTTTGTCTTGTTCGTTCTTATAGCTCAGCCCTGGAATAGTGTCTGGCACATAGCAGCACTCAATAAATATTTGTTGAATAAATGAACAAAAGGACAGAAGAATTCACCAGCTTTTTCATATTTTGTGACCTTTATCCTGGAGAGTTCATGACTAAATGGCACAAAGGCTAAAGTACGTTCCTCGGTTCTCTTGATAATTTTATCAGTAAATATAGGCCAAATGACTGATGATGTCAGTTGTCTGGCATGGCTGTCTGTGATTGGTCATATCACTAAACAGTTGTCACATCTCCACTTCACTGAAATTATGTCGCTTAGTCTGAGAGAGCAATCAGATAAGAACACAAATAAAACTTTAATATAAAAAGGAAAGGTTAGATACTGTGATTTAGGATAGATAAAGACTTCTTTTTTTTTTTTCGTAGCTTGCAGGATCTTAGTTCCCTGACTAGGGATGGAACCCATGCCTCCTGCAGTGGAAGCATGGAGTCCTAACCACTGGACTATCAGGAAAGTCCCAAGACTTCTTAAAATAAAAATATCTAATTTAAATCAACAGCTAACCTGAATATTATTTGTAGAAAAAAACCCACTGAAAGCAAAAGGCCCATTCTTTTTCATTTGTAAAATATTGATATAGAAGTTCCAATCAGTTAGAAAGGTAAGAAAAAGAAATAAATGATATAACTATTTTAAAGTAGAGACAAAATTATCTTTATAGATAACAATTATCTACCAGGAAAGCTTAAGATAATTTTTTAAAAGGACTAATAATGGAGTTCAGTGAGGTACAGTTAAGAAATTATAAGCAGAAATAGTTATTTAGGAAACATGAAGGAAAAAAATAGCTAAAGAATGTTATAGATATTACTAGACTAGCTACAGTTTTTTTCTTTTTGTAGTGTCCAAACATGGCGTTAATCTTAGACTGCAGAATATATGACTGTGGACTTTAATACAATATTGTGTTTCCTATGAAAAAGCATAAATTATCACTTGTTCATTCTGCTAACATTTATACTTCTACTCTATTTATAGTTCTGTACCAAGAACTATGTAGAAAATAAAGGTAAAGGAAGAAAACATGGTCCATGTTCTTGAAGACTTTATAATCAAGTTGGGAAGAAATAATGTACACATGTGAAACTACTAGAAAATTTCTTCTGGTAACATTTATTTAGTAAGTACTTATTCAGCATCTAATGAGAAGGTCCCTTTGCAAGTTGTATGTGGAACAGTGGGTGGACTTACCATAATTATGATTAGAACTCAATCATTGCCATCTGTGCAAGCCATTGGGGGAATAAGGCAGAAACCTTTATAACAATAAAGCAATTAAGCTGAACCTTGAAAGAGGAAGGAAGGCTTTCCGTGAATAGAGATAGACCAGATGGCATTCCAAGTGGAGGGCATGACTTTGGGTAAGAAGAGAAAGTATAGGATATGTTTGTGAACACTGAGTACTCCTGTTTGGCTGGCGCACAGGCAGAGAGGAAAGGGAACTGGCAGGTAAGACCAGAAGGAGAGATTGGAGTTCAGGTCTCAGGATGGGGGTCTTGCATTCCGAATTGCAGTGTTTAGATTATAATTTTTGAGCCTTCAAACATTTCCAAATAAGGAAGCAACCTTACAGCTCAGTTATAGGAACATTTGATGGCAGCATATGGGTTGAATTGACGCATTCAATTCAGGATGGAGGGTCTGTTAGGAAGCTTTGGAAAGATAAAAGAACAAATAAAATTTTAACGTATAAAGGAAAAGTTAGAAATGATTTAGGATAGACAAATACTTCTTTAAATTATCTACTTTAAACTAACAGCTAACATGATAATTACCAGTAGAAAAAAATACAATACTAAAGGCAAGAAGCCCATTTTTCCCATTTGAAAAGTATTGATCTGGAACTTCTAACCAGACCTGAATTAGTCTGGAGTAGACCCGAGAGACACTGCAGAGGTGATACTGAAGGACTTTGGCACCCAGAACAGTGCCTGGCTTTTAATAGGTATTCAGTAAAAATTCATCAAATGAATGCTTTTCTGTCCTCCCTTTGTAAGTTCTCAGGGGTAAGACCAATTGCCTCTCTCTCTCTCTCTCTCTCTCTCTCTCATTCTCTCTCTTCTTTACTTTTTCCACACTACACCCCCCAGAGTCTGGCATTCAATGAATGCCACCTCCTAGAGATGTTGCCTCATTAGAGGTGTGTCCTTAATGAATGTCACTTCATTAGGTATGGGATTGAGAGAGATGGAGGAGTGCAGAAGTATTCAGTTTTGAACTTATTTCAATGTTAGTGGCATGTTTTCTTTCACAAATATTAATAGGGAATTTAGGAGAAGGGGCTGGTTTGGGGGAGATGATTTGTAAACTTTTAAACCGATGCATTTGAAAGACTAGGAGAATTACCTAGATGATGCGATCCAGTAGGTGGTTGAAAATATGAAGATAGAACTCTGTAAATAAGTTGGACTAGGGGTAAAGATCTGGGACTATCTGCATAGAGATGTTAATTGAAACAGTAGGAGTATTTGAGACCACCAGAAAGGAGGTATACAAAAGGAAGAGAAACTGAGTTGAGGACAAATCTTGGGACATACCCGTGTTTTAAATGAGGCAAAAGAGCAGCCAGCTGAGGAGATAGAAGTAAGTTAGAGTTGGGAGGCAAACTGTATTCCAGTTGCTCCACAAAGGGAGAAAATTTTCAAGAGTAGTTCACAGCTGCATCAAATTCATTAGGAAGATTAGTGAGGCTAGAATTCAAGAAAAGCTGTTACATCTGGCAGTTAGCGTGAGCATTTCAGCGTCTACATATGTGTGGAGGGAGTGTAGGAAACAAAATCAGATTTGAATGGACAAGGTATGAGATAAAGGGAGTAAAGATTACTCTCTCAAGAAATTTGGTGGGCAAGGGAGGGAGGAGAGAGAAAAGATAGAGGTGTTTGACTAGTTTCTTTGTAGATGCCCCACCATTAAGTGAATAACTTGCCCAAATTTTCAGACTACACACTAGTGCTGTTTAGCGTCTATCTGTCTATAAAGTCCCGTGATATAGTCTGTTGCCAACAAATAGTTGCTGCTGACCTCCTGGAGCAGCAGCATGGACTGGGTTCCATGGAAGAAGACGCAGAAGTGTAAATATAAGGACAGCAAGTTGAGAGAAACTACATATGAAGCAGCAAAGAACCATACAAAGAGCAGAGCCAGAAGTAATCAGCTTGGTTCCTTAACATCACTGACCCCGTGTTCTGTGCCAGGCACTGGGATCTGGCTAAGGGATGAGTCTGGAGGGCGAGTATGGTCTCTGCTTCATGGTGGGATGAGTCTACTAATAGCTTCTAACCTGGAATAGTGAGGGGCTGGAATAGGGAGAGATGTCCCTAAACTGAATTTGGTTTTAATGAGTCAGAGGGGGGAAGAGGAGGCAACTTTCAACCTGTGGGACCCCCTTGAAGACAACACAAGCACAAGGACTGCCTTCCTGTGGGCCAGCGAAATCCCCTTCTGACCGCAGTGGATGTGGAGGGTTTAAAGGCGCACGAGATTACAAAGGTGATCCTGAAAGCTATTCATTGACCGTGAATAGCTACCCCTCCTTAAAGCCTGAAGAAATTGTTTCTTTTCTGCTTGTTTTTTTCTCTCCCCCACTATTTCTCTGAGTTGAAAGCAGAACTATTCTTCTTTGTCATGGTCACACCACTGGTTAGGAAAATCATTTCCTGCCAAAATAAAAAATAAATACATGTTCACAATCTATGATTTTCACGTGAAAGTCCCTCCCAAGATCGGGCAGTGCTTGGCCGTTCACCTTTTTGGAATAGGAAGAAGGAGGAGCTCACCATAGTCATCAGAATCCACCCACTCTTTTACCCACAAACTGCAAGGAGGGTACAACAGCCTCCCCAGATGCCTTGTTATCTTTTGTCATCTTTGTCATGAGACCAAGACTGTGCTCCTTGAAGACCCACGTGATTCAAAGAAGTTGGTTGAACTTTATCCTGCTTAATACCACTTGATATCAGACCCTTTTCTTAAGAGCCATTACATTTTTAATATTAGGGTTAAGCAAAGTGACTGCTAAGATCCCTTCCAAGTATAAAAGACATTAAGGGCTGGGTGTTAACTAGTGAACTCTCTCTCGAGGGGCACTATTAGCTTGTTTACTCCACTAAGTCTAAAATACAGGGAAACGAGGCTTCCAGAATTCAGGAGAGCATGGTTGTAAGGAAGTGACTGTATAATATTCTACCACAGGCCCTATTTCCTCAGGATAAATGAGAAGCAGAGATGTCCACTGAGACTGAGGACTGTGGGTCTAGGCAGTAATTTAGAGGACTCACGCGAGTTCTTTCACCTGTGATATTCCAGAATGACATCCTTGAGCTTAATGCGGTACTTTGCACATCTTGTTTGATTAAAAGTTTACCAATAAACACAAATTTTCAGGAAAGTTCTGAAGGCTTGGAAACTGTGTAATTAGTATGAGATATTCAGTGAAGAGTGGCAAAGAATCCTGTCATCCAATCAGTCTTTAATATCTGTGAAATGGATGTGCTAACAGCTGCTGTCTAGAAAATCACAACCATTCCAATGAAGGTGTCAGGTTAATGAGTTTTGAAGAATCCACAGCATGACATTTCTATTCAGTATGGATCAGATAACTAACTTTTGGGATTTCTCTGGGGTCATATGGGATTTTTAATGTATAAACTCAAGGGGTGGATCTAGGAAAAGGCCTAATGTCCAGCAGCAAAAACAACATAGTCTTCTTAGGCATCTCAGCATAATCATCTCAACTCTGGAGAAGGGACTAGCTAGGTGGATGTGTGTTTTTGGTCTTCAGTTTTACCCCCAAATTTGTTTCATATAAGACTGTAGAGTCCATCTGGCTGGAGTCTCTCCCTTGCTGGCTGGAATGGCACATTGCAGGAATAGTGGGTGAACCCTCAGGAGGAGCTGAGGGTCCTCCTGAGCCAACAGCTCGCAAAGAAACTAAAGCTCTCAGTTCTATAACTGCAAGGAATGGCTTGACAACATGAGTGGTTGGAGAAGCAGATCCCTCTCCAGTCAAACCTTCAGATGAGAGCCAGCCCTGGCTGACACCTTGGCTATACCCTGTGATACCATAAGCAGAGAACCAAGTCAAGCCATGCCCTGACTCATGACTCACAGAAACTGTGAGATAATACATACGTGGTTGGATGCTGCTAAGTCTGCAGTTATGTTGTTACACAGCTATAGAAAACTAATACATATTCCCCCGATGTCTGCTGAACCTCCTCCCTCAGGCCTACATTGACACTAGAGTCCCCCAGGGTATGCCCAAGGGGATTATGGAGAGAGAAATAACGGGGGTGGGGGCAGGTGAGAGAAGGGAAGCAATAAAGGTTAGTCACCCACTCAGCTTTTCTAAAATGGAATGGGTTAGAGCATACTTTTCTGAGGCTGTGAGAACAGCCTTGTCTCACCTCAGGATTACACTGAGCTCCAGGCCATGACTAACTGCTCCTCAGAGGCTTATCTCCATCTACTCCCCAACAGAGAATTAGGAACCTAAGATCACCCAGTTCAGAAAAGGCTAATATGTAACACTTATATCACCACTTTCTAATGCAGCACCCGTGGCAGACATAACTAATCGATCACGGTCCTTCCAACTGAGCCCCTTCACAGAGGACCACAGAGAAGATGGGATTTACTCAAGGTCACCCAGCAAGTCACTGAATGATCTAAGACAAGAACCCAAAATAATAAAAACAAACAAACAAAAAAAAAACAAAGTAAAATAAAATGATTTTTTAAAATTAAAAGATAAGAAAAAAATTTTTGTATCCAAGACTCAGAAGCAAATGGTGCAGTTGTGCTATGGTGATGAACACCCTGGAGATAGGGAAAGATTTCTTTTGGCATCATTGTTTCTGGCAGCTGTGGGCTCATGGCTCAGGTAGGCAGATTGCTGTCAATGAGATGAACCAAAACCATACATTTTGTGAAAAGTGGTCTCTGTTCCTGAGTAGAATCTAGATTCCCTTAGCAGAGGCTAAAGCCAGGAAGAATTCTCATTTTCATTTACAATGGGGCATTTTCTGATTCCTCTATTTTTTTCTTCCTCCTTTTAAGTTAAGTGTACCACAAAATATTTGGCAAGAGTTAGCCGTAGTGTAGGGACTCAGAGCTCTCACTCACTGTGTGTTACAGGTTTCTCACAGGCTCTCTCTCTGTGCTTTACAGAGAAAGCAGGACCAGGGAGAGGGCCTTCCACCCTCCACCCTACCCAGTCGCCACTGGAGACCTTACCCCTCCCTGTTCCAGACTACCTGCTGACCTTGTGTTGTTTATTTTCTCCTCCCAATTGGTGCTTGAAGCTTACTTTAATTCAGTTTCACCTGGATACAAATGTTAATGGGACTACAGCCCTATTTCTAGACATGAGAACTTGAATCTTTCACTCTGTCCAGATCTAACCAATGGAGATGTGGCAGGGGAACAGTTTGCTTTGAGTGAAGCTTTCCTTGTTCTCTTAGAAGAAGGTGACTCTTGGGTTTGCTCTGGCCACCAGATCAAGTCTGGAGTTCTAGGGTTTCACCTTGCCACCTATTTCAGTGTGAGCTTGATAAATCCACGTGAATTCTGAGAGATCACCATATTTCTAAGATAGTTACTACCAGTGTAAAAGGGGGAATAATGTTCCTCCTCTTTTGGGGTTGTTATGAGAATTATGAGCTAAGGTACTGGAAAGTGCCTGACACAGTGCTTCTCAAGAGTTTGGCTTTTGTCAGCTTTTCTTTGAGCTTCTGAAAGCACTCTTTCTCCTGAAAAATGCTCGAGGATGCAAGTTCAGAGTGACACATTCTCTTAGTATCATGAGGAATACAGTTAATGAGAAATGACTTCAGTTTACTGCATCTGCTAATAATCCTGTGATGCCATCGCAAAACAAAAAGCACATGACTACTCGTAAGCCTGTGGTACCTGAAAAAGAAATTGGATTTTGACTCAGAAAATCAGGCTATACAGCTAATCACTCTGATCCAATAATGCGGCCCTGCAGAATGGCATCATCAGCCCTGGGACACAGAGGAGGAGGGAGGGCGAGCAGGGAGAGTAAGCACTCAGGGAAGGGAAGCAGCTGCCCAGTTCTCCAGACACACAAGCCAATTAAAAATTCATAAGGAGATGTTTTATATCCAATGTCTAATACCACTGCTGGGTCACAAGCTGATCTGAGCCAATCAATAGTATTCATCATCCTGAAAGGAACTAGTGATTGCATGTTTATGAGAACTGGGATGTTTTCCAAGCCAAGGCCAGTTTCTGGTTACTTGGAATGTGTCACCCTTAGAAATATAGAACTTATTTTGAAAATGGAACCCAAGACCTTTTAAAAAATTATTCAGAGACGAGGAGGAGAGGTACTTTTCAAATCTAGGGGGAAAGTGGTTAAATTCATTTTTAAGTCAACTGAAGGACTAGTTTTTAAATTGAAGCTACTTTTTTGTTTCAGTCTTTGGTGGACAATCTTTATATTTGATTCCTTTTTACTTAGATCTAGAATTTTTTCGTTTTCTTTTTTTTTTTTTTTGGCTGCGCCGTGCATGGCATGCAAGATCTTAGTTCCCTGACCAGGGATTGAACCTGTGCCCCTGCAGTAGAAGCACAGAGTCTTAACCACTAGACTGCCAGGGAAGTCCCTAGAACTAGAATTTTAAAAATAACACTTTAGCGTACGTGTTCAACTCCTCCAAATACAAGTGGAAATGTATGAGAGTGAAATCACAAAAAGAAAAATAAATGGAGTCCACTTTATCATTATACATCACTAAGTTCCAGGTTGGTTTGATTTTAAAAAGCTTTTAAAGATCATAGAACTTCAACTTGAGTTTCATGGTTTGCTTTTTACACAGGCAATGATTTAAAGGCAGAGGGAGGTAGAGACAGCAAGATGAGTCTTAAAGGTTATGTGCTCAAAGTCTGCTGAGGATTTCAGGGGAAACCACACCACAGTCTGGTTAGATGGGAAAAGCACTGAGAAAACCAGGGCTTCCAGGTGTGGCTAAATTAGAGCACTTCCTGAGGTCTTCAAAGTAGATCCTATTAAACGCCATCCCCCCACGCTCACTCACAGGTGCATTAAACATCAAGAGCTCACAAATGGAAAGCCTTGGAAAATCAACTTATGAAGCAGGAAGGTAGGAAAGGAAGAAGGTCAGAATGGGATAAGGCTTTCATCCTCTCCCTGGTGATGGTGTCAGGAAAGAAGCTGTGCCCTTGCATCTGTGTAAATAAATAAGATTTCTTTTAATGGCTGTGAAAATAACAGAAGACCATTGTAAAACAAAGAAAAAAAAGTAAAAAATAAGAAAAGAAAGATCATCCATAATCGTACTGTCCTGAAAAGTCTATTTAACAAGATGGAGTATTTTCTTCCAGTCTGTTATATCTGTCTTGATATAGGTATAGGAAAAAAGATATAGTACATTGGAATTTTTCTGTAAATAGTTTTATATCCTGCATTTTCAATGCATATTTATTTTGTAATCATTTTCACGTCAGAATTTTCAGATGTGGTATCTTATTGTTCAGTTAGGAGTCTGTTAAAAGGATATGCCATGCATTTGCGATCCCCCAGAGTCAGTTCATGCAGGCATTTATAGCCTGCCCATCTCTGTGCATTGAACACTTACTTGACTGTTTATTTCTGTTGCCACCACTGAAGCCTGCCCCTTTCCCCACTTACCAATTATGTGACCTTGGGAAGCTTCTTAACTAAGCTTCAGTCTCCTCACCTATAAATGGGGATAATTTTATAGAGTATTACATAATGATCGAGTAAAAGAATATATGTGTTAGTTTCCTCCCCTCTGCTCTTTCTTGGTTTTCAGGCTTCTCCCAGAAGCAGCTATAGAGTAGTGTTTAAGAGCTTAAGCAAGTAACCTAGGCTCTCTGTGCCTCAATTTCTTACATGTATTTTGGGAATAATGGTACCCATCTCTGCATTCATAGGTTTTCAGGGAGGATTAAATTAGATGATCAACATAAGGCACTTTGTGCCCGCACAAGTAGGAGCACAATAAATGTTGCTTCTTCCTTTATAATCTTACAGGATCTTTCACGAACGTCACTTCATTGCTTTCACCAGAGCCTGAGCTCCTCTATGGCGTCACAGTGGACGGTAAGTTCCCCCTGTGGGCTGCCTCCTCTTGGAGTCACTGTCTAGTGAGCCTCCAAGCAACCCAGAACCCAGGGCTGGGCCCTTCCTCACTGTAGCCACACCTTGCGGTGGGCTCCAGCCCCGGACTCCCCTAGCAACCCCTGCTTGTCCCGTACTGGAACAGAGGAGCCCTGAGAGGGAGAGACCACCTTAACCCTTTGGAGGGAGTGGCTTGAGAGGGAGAGACCACCTTAACCGCAGATCAGCATCCAGGTATTAGCCAGAGGGAAGAAAGTCTGGCTATGAGAGAACTTCTGAGAATTGATTGAGTCAATTTTCAGAAAAGGCCCTGAGGGAGAGATAACCTCAGGGAAAGGCCAAAGCGACTTTCTCTTCTTCTTGGGCCTTTCTTGGGGGAGGTCTCTTTCTGACAAGAGGTGGTAACCACCTTGCTTTGGTGCCACCAGGCAAGATCACAATGAGAGGACAGAATTCACCCAGAAAGCAGGGTGTGGTAGCAGTCTTGAAGGGTGTCTGCCTTGCCCCCAGCCTGCATGCTGTACTCCAGCAGAGGTTCTCAAAGCATGGTCCCTGGGCTAGCAGCATCAGCATCACCTAGGAACACATGAGAAGTGCACGTTCTCCGTCCTGCCCCAGACCTGCTCAGTCAGAAACTGGGGGAAGATGGGGAGAGGAGAGGAAGTCTGGATTCCTCTTTCCCAGGCCCTCTCTGAGGACTGGCTAAGTTCCTGCCGGACATTCTTATCTCCACTTCTTTTGTTTGCTTGAGTTGATTTCAGCAGATTTCTGAACTAAAGAGTTTTGAGTAATAAAGCAGGGGTCATTCAAAGAAAAACAGTAAGAGAAGCAAAGCTTTGAGGTGCCTATGCCCCCTGCTTCAGCATCCCCCGCTTTGGGTGCCCCAAAGCCACTAATCAGGAAGCCTGGTCGTGACTAGTGCCCGCTGTCCCTTCTTTCTGGGCAGAGAGACAGACCATGCCAAAGTGGTTTGTCCCTCAGAATTCTGCCCAACGAAAAAATCAGGTATGGGCACAAATACTTATGTACAAAGATGTTCATCTCAGTATTATTTATACAGGACAAAATGGAAGGGTGGAACAACCCAAATAGCCAAGAGTGGAGGTCGAACCAATTATGGCATGTCCATATAACGGAATATTATGCAGCCACAGAAAATGATGTTTTTATAAAACACTTGGTGTCAAGGGGGAAATGGTATCAAATAATGTTAAGTGATAAAAGATGAATACAAAACAGTATGTACAGACTAAACCCATATACATGCATAGAAAAAAATCTAGAGGTAAACACAGAATGTTAACGGTGGTTATCATCTCTGGGTAATAGTATCATAGAGTCTTTTTATTTTTTTCTTTATACTATTTGGTATTTTCCAATTTTCCACAGTGAACATGTATTACTTTTACAAATAGGAGAAAACGCAATGACAGTGTGTGAACTTGGTTGGCCATTTTACTCCTGCAAGTCTCCGTTTCTTAAACCTCCGTGGCACCTGCCTAGGAACCCTCACCCTGCCTCCCGCACCCAGGGGAGAGAGTGTGATTATTGGCAGCTCCTCCCTGACAAAATATATTCTTCTTTAATCTCCACTTTCACCATAGTGTTTATCAAGAATCAGATGGATCTAAGAGCTGTTTCATTTCTTTCCCATCCTCTGACCACCTTACTTTGGTGACAGCAGTGACTAGCTATGTTGTCATAACTGGAACAGGCTCAGATGTGACCATGCCAGGCCCAGACTGCAAACAGATCTGGCAGAAAAGGAAAACAAGCAAGGCACGAGTGGGCCATTAATGCACAGGGGAAATGGAAAGAGGTTCAGCTGTGCCACTGGGGCTGGTCTGAGTCGGCCACGGGCAGCTCTGCCATGGTGCCCTGAGGACCGAGCAAGCTCTGGCAGCCAGTGATTCTTGGAGGTCAGCTGGCCCAGCCATAGGCAGATTCAGGCAACCGGAAAATAACACAACAGCCCAGTACAACACCTTGCGTATAGGGGATACTCAAATATCTGTTGAGTGGAGGAATAAATGAAACTTCATCACAGACTCTGGTGATCAAGACCCTCCATCAGAGGATGCCCTCAGGGCCAGGGGTCTGGGCACAGACAAGCTTGCAGGGAAAGGGGGCTGGGGAGAGAGCTCGGCTGTGTATAGAGAAATGGTGCCGGTGGGGAAAGCAGGAGCCTTAGAATCCAACCGAGATTTGAATCTCACCTCTATCACTAAGCGACTGGGTAATCCAGGGCAGTTTACCTAACCTTCCTGGCCTCACTTCTTCGCTGGCTACCTGGGGATAATTCTCCCCACCCTGAAGGACTGTTTTTGGACGTTTCCATGAGATAATGGAAGGCATGTGAAGGACTGTTACAGGTGTGCTCCCGTGGCTCAGCCTGAGAGCAGATTAAGGCAGGAACTCTGCTGTGCTCCAGGAGACATGGGCTCTCCAGGAACATGGGCAGGTCGCTGGCACCAGGCACCGGCTCTAATTGGCCACAGAGTCCACAGCCTCTGCACTGCCTGGTTCAGAGGCTGGCCAGGTCCAGGCCTGGAGAAGGATCCAGCAATGCGCTGGGGAAGAGGGATGCTGAGAAGCTGGGAAATGAAGAGGGGGCTGGCTTCTGAGGCCAAAAGAGTAGGAAACAAGAGTAAGGTGAGGGCGTGGGCACCCAGCAGGATCCTCAGGCAGAGGATATAAATTTGGTTTACTCTTTCTCAAGGGTAGATTTTGAATCTCGTTTACTTGAGGTGACATGTCTCCATGAGGAATTTGTACAGCTCTTTGTTGGGTGTGCTTAAAGGCCACTCAGACCTCCTCCTAGACACATGCTGTTTTCGGAATGGCTTCCTAATGTCATAGCAAAGACCTGAGGCAGGTTGTCTTCAGAGATGAGAGGTACTTACCCCCACACACGCAGTCCTTCTTCTCACACCCACTGGCCCTTCTTCCCAGAGCTTTCTTGTTGCCAAGTCCTGCCCTCACATCTCTGGGTTTATCCTTACTTGTAAAGCACACTGTATTTCATTGTTACCTGGCTAATCCACCAACCCTGTCCTACCTGCATCTTGGGCAAGATATGACGACACAGCACTTCCCACTCTCTCGTGGCTGCCTTCTGACATAGCCTGTACCAGACCATGAGCTTCCTCAGCGTGGGGGTCGTGTCTTATTGTCTGTCTGCCCTTTGCAGTTTTTAGCGCAGTGCCTGTTGCACAGCAGGCGCTCGACATCGGCTGGGTGAAATAAAGAGCGAAGGGGTGTAGCAGACACTGTGGATCGGCTGCCCAAAAGCCTTTCTCGACCTTCTCCCCTTGGTTTCTTCTACTGAGGGGTTGGAAACAAAATGCATACTCAATTTTCCTAGCTACCCTTACAGCAAGGGGTGGCCATATGAAACAGTTCTGGCCAACGAGATGTAAGTGCATGTCTTCAAGGAAAGCTTTCTCTCCAGAATAAGAGGCAAACCTCTCTAAGAGAGAGCCTTTGATCCTTTTGCCCTTCTCTTTTCTTCCTACCTGGAATGCAGCCATGATGCCTGGAGGCACAGTAGCTATCTTGCAACCTTGAGGCAACAAGCAATAGTCAGAAGGGCCAAGTGAAAAAGAATGAAGTATTATGATTCCTGATGGCATCACTGATGACACTGATGATTATTGCTAGGCTGACCAACCTCATGGTTTGTTTGGGACTGAGGGGTATCTAGAGATGCAGGACTTTTGATGCTAAAACAGGAATGGTCCTGGACAAATCTGGACTTTGGTCACTTATCCTATTCTATCCTAGCCCTGGACTGCTTATTTACAGAGACTTTTTATTATATAGTGAGAAAAATAGGCCCTATTTACCTCAGACATTGTAGTCAAGTTTTTCTGTTATTTGTAGTCAAAAGCATTCCAGTGGATGCACGTGAAAGTTGGTATTTCTAAGATTCAACAAACAAACATGTACAGAGTTGCAGGTCATTAAGTGCTAGCTGCCTTCACAGAGGTTATCTCAGTTGAGTTTCATTATGATTCTTCATGGTAGGTTTTGTTATACCCAATTTACAGATGAAAAAACTGAGGCACCCAGAAGTTTAGCCCACCTGGAATCCAAGTCCTGTACATTAATGCAATGCCCTTTTCCCCCATAGCCACTCTGGCTCATTTTCTTTTAACTCAATATGTGATCACTTAATGTTATTCTACGAGTGGGCATCATTCTTTTTGAATGAAGGAAGTCACTGTGAGTTGCAGTATTGCCTTCTCTTTATGGTTTATTTCTGGATAAGTCAAAAAATCCTGGTGATTCGGCTTGTTTCTCCATCATTACCGTTAATGAATAAGAGAGAATTGGTTTGCATAGATTTAAAGAAGTTTTTAAAACTATTCTTGAATGATTCAAAAGGTACAAAGGGGGGTGTAGTAAAAAGTCTCCTTTCCACCCCTGTTGCTTTATAGATGAATATTAGCAAAACTTCCATCAGTTTTAAATTGATGGTTTTGAATGTGGACCGTAATGAATAGTCCCTTAAATTTGTATTCAGCTTTTGAGATTACAAAATACTTTCAAAGGCACAGTCTCGTTTTCTCTTTCCAGCTGAGTGGGGAAATTTTCTTTAGACTCCATTCACAGTCACAGCTCTTAACAGATCTTCGTCCCCACCCAAACCCCTGCCCTTCCCTATTCCCAGAGGCCAGGACTTCCCTCTGGGTCCCTTGCCCCTTTTGTAGGCTATCTGTCTATGACCAAGGCCACACCCTGGCTGGTGCTGAGTCTGTTGGGGCCTCCTGGGTACAACCATAGGCTCTTTATGTGTTCTTTGTATCACTCACTGCACCTGGAAGAGGCCTCGCCCAGAAGATGCTCTGAAAATGCTGTTGGTGGGCCCGCCGACTGGCCAACCTGCTCTTGCACATGTGTAGCCTATGAAATACCCTCTTCAATCAGCATACCTGACTTATTTTCTCTGACAGTTTGCATATTTATTTATAGCTTGCCCCTTATTAAAAGTGATGCTTATGAGGAGTCTGTAATATCATGGGAAGATGTTATTACATTAACTGAAAAAACATAATATATCTATATCTATGTATACCTACATCTATATATATCATATAATTAAGACTCTCATTACAAAGTCTACATATAGAACAATTTCTGGAAATAACTCAATATTTCCTCCCTCTCAGCTCAACTGTACCTCTTACCCCAAATTTCCTCATCTCAGTTGGGATCCGCCAGTTCCCAAGCCAGGCTCCTTAGCGTTCTCATCCTCGACTCCTTTGCCTCCACCCCCATGACCAGCACAACTGGCCACCTGTCAATCACAGCTGTCACTAAGTCCTGTCCATTCTCCTCCTTAGCTCTCCCAAATTTCTCTGCTTTTCTCCACCCCCACAGCAGCCTCCCGAGTTCAGCCCTCACCATCTCATACCCAAGTTTCGGAAACATCCTTAAAACTAGGCTCCTGCCTTCTAAATCTTTCTCTACCTTGATCCATTCTCCACATTTCAGTCGGGGTCCTTTTTCTTTAAAAAAAGAAAAGAGTTTTGCAACACTCCCTGCTTACAGGTCTGATTGTATCCCATCGTCCTCAGGAAACTGCTGAATTCCCTTCACAGTCTGGCTCCGGCTCCCTTCTCCAGCCCCTCGCTTGCCTTTCCAGACGCTGCCCACCGCCCACTAGCTGTTTCTGAACCCCTCGCCTCCAGGTCCCGCACGACTGCTCTGTACGCTGTGCACCCTCCCCTGGGTTGACCTCTGCTGATGCCTCAGGTCTCAGCCTCACCAACTTTCAAGAAATAAGGTTAAGACAGAAAAAGTCAACCAAGTTAGCTGAATAATGATCCTGGGTTTTCCTCATGATGTATATAATGACCCAGTCAATCCATCAACCATTCATTCATCGAAGAATCATTAATTCCGCTCAGATTTATTAGACATAATACATCTAATGTCCCAGGGCACCACTGGTTCTAGGTGTCAGCCCATATGTCTCTTTCTGCAGGTTCGTTCATTCAGTCAATCTGCATTTCCATCTTTCATTTGTATTTACTCAACAGATGGCCATGAAAAAATGAACAGAAGGGTCCTCAAGGGTCATGATGGGGAGGAGAACACAGGCTTACAAACACATCATCATGCAGCATGGTCAGTGCCATGAAGAGGAAGGCAAAGCACTGCAGGAGATCAGAGACAGTCTCACAGCAGAAGTAACGCTAAATTGACAGGTGTTAACAGGAAGGTAGGGCATGAGAGATCAGGAGACAAGGAATCAAGAGAGGGAGGTTCTTTCCAGAAGAGGAAATAGCAGGTACAAGGCTTAGAGATTCATTAAAACCTGGCTCTACCAGGACCCGAGTAATGTGTGCAGGATGACTAGGGTGCTGGGAAACATCCATCCCCTACATCCTGCCTGCTGCTGGCACCTCATCCTCCATCAGAATGGAAACACTTTCTCCTTCCTCCTTCTCCAAGTCCTATCCATTCTCAGCCCACTCAAGACCTACTTCCTTCATGAAGAAGCCTTGTTGGACTGTGAACCAAAAAGATAGGCATTTAATTCCATTCTGTTTTGTACATTGCCCTTTAAAGATTTCATAACAAATCTCAGCTTCCTACCAAACTGTAAAGTCCTTGAAGAGAGGGACTGTGATTTATACTTATTCTTAAATGCCTCTGGGCATGCAGGCAAGAAACCTAGAGCTTCTCTGTGAAAGCTCATTGAAGCAACCTTCCAGGCCTGCAAAGGCAGCCCTAACCTCAAGCAGTTACTGGTGAGTCTCTTAATACATACCTTCCGTCATCATCTGCTGTGATATCGATTATAGGCTTGTGCTGAGGGCTGATTAGATGCCATTAGCGTGCTTTTATGATTCTTGGAGAAGAGGCAAGTAATGATGCTACCAGGAATTTAGGGGGAGTCCCATTAGAAGTCCCTAGTTCTAATCATCCTTTGAATTTACTGTTAATTAACTTCTCACCCATGGGAAGTAAAAAGTGTCATCTGTGAAGCCCTGAATTTGTAGATAGAAGAACCAGGTCTTTTTGTTCCATCTCTACCATGTATCAGCCTTGTGACCTTTGACAAGTCACCTATGCAATTTTTAACCTCAGTTTCCCCCATCTTTAAAATGGGAATAATAATACCTCACAGGGTTATAACTGCTCTCACAGGGCTATTGTAAAGATTAATTGTGGTAATAGATGTGAACTTGATTGGTAATATGTCATTTAAAAATCAGAAAGCACTTTTATCTTTATTATAAATGAACGTTCTCTTCCCTCTGTTTCATTCTCAGCATTCACAATCCAGACACAATCTCTCCACAGGGAAGTAAGTGAACTGTACTGATTTTTAAAAATATTTATTCATTGATTTATTTGTTTGGCTGCACTGAGTCTTAGTTGTGGCGCGCCGGCCTTAGAGTGCACGAGCTCAGTAGTTGCAGTGCACGCGCTCTCATAGTAGTCACAGCGCACAGGCTCCAGAGTGTGCGGGCTTGGTAGTTGCGGCACGCAGGCTCTCTAGTTGTGGCACACGGGCTCTAGAGCATGCGAACCCAGTAGTTGCAGTGTGTAGTCTTAGTTGCCCCACGGTATGTGGGATCTTAGTTCCCTGACCAGGGATCGAACTTGCATCCCTTGCATTGGAAGGCAGATTCTTAACCACTGGACCACAAGGGAATTCCCTGAACTGTACTGATTTTAAGGAGAGAGTGTGTCTTTCATCTCGTATCTAGGAGATCTACTGTAACAACCTTCTCAGGCCACCATAGATGTTGGGATAGTTGTGTGTGCCTTACTTGGGGTTGTAGGTCCTCAGGGCAGGCATGCTGCATACCATGTGAGCTGCCCTATCACGCTCAGACCACAGTGGAATGGCACCCACTAAGGAAGCTGCCCAGGCTCAGCTCTTGGAACATTAGTTTTTCCCAGGGAGAATTCTCTATTCCAGGCTATCCTCTTCCGAAAGAGAGTTCTGCTTAGATTTTTCAGGGAATGTGGTTAAGAAATACAAACAACAAAAGTGGGCCCCAAACCTAAGACCCTAAATGAGAAGGGGAGGAGGGGACTCTGGAGGGAGAGACAGTCACGTCTACACAGCTGGCACTAATCTAACCAGTAATCAGAGGCCTGGGCTCAAAGCCTATCTCTGATACAGACTGGCTGTGTGACTTTGGGAAACTCACCCAACCTCTCTGAGTCTCTAAAATTATACCCTGTAAAATGAGCATAGTAATGCCTATCTTTTGGTGTTATTTAAGGATTAAATTTGTATGAGTTTTACCAAATGCTACCAAATGCTATGTGACTACGAGTTGACTATAAATTTATCTGCCTAAAGGAATCATTCACAATAACCCAAATGAATTGTGTGTCTCTAGGCCTCCATGAGGTTGTCCGTTAAGGGGCTTTAAATGCGACTCTAAGAACCACCTCAAGGTCTGAAAAGGCATCTCTTGCAGATGAGGGGCGTGCCATGAAAGCCAGTTGGTTTCCATAAGAAGCCGAAGGCCACCCCCGGCTGCCTTTGTTCCCTGTACACAGCCCCTCCCTGGAAGAGCACCGTTGCATCCCCTCATGCCTACCTGTACTCCATGCTTTATGGTTCCTAAGGCCCTTCCGCTTTTTCATTCTTCCAATAAACCTGTTAGGTTAGCAGAGCAGATACACCCTCTCTTCGCCCACGTGCACTTTTTATGGATCACTTGCCTGAGGCCACAGAGCTCAAAAGGATAGCTCCTCTGCAGCCTGGAACCCCCAGGTTGGAGGGTCAGCTGGGATTTGAACCCAGGTTTCTAACAGCCTTGCTGCCCATAGCCCAAGCCATGAGCCCAAGTTTAACAAAAGCCCTATGGGCCGCAGTCTTGAGGGTAAACAGACCCCCTCCATTAACATAGAGTTCCTTGGCAACCCTGGCTAGACCTGGGCACCTGCTTCCACCCATGGGTTTTTATTTTCTTGCATTTGTTTCCCAGGGAACCAGCAGGCGCTTGCTCTCCCTGCTTTGGTCCTTTCTCCCCGAGTGTAATTGGGAGCGCCCTGCTGGCCTTGCGCTATGATGAATGGGCTTCCTCAGGCAAGCGGGCAGTGACTGAAGCCCTGCCAGCATATGGGCCCTCCTCTGCAGCACCACACTCAGATGCGATTAGCTCCGAGCGTCACAGTGCTTGGCAACAGTTCCGGGAGGCAGCGAGGCCTTTGTTCAGGCCACTGTCCTGTCAACTGGCTACAGTTCATTTGGCTGCCAGCCTCTTGGCCTTTTGCATCATCCTGGCCTGCTCCCTCCTCCCTCAGCTAGTGGTTAGTCCATCATCCCAGATTTTTCAGGGAAGATTTGGGGTGTGCCTGTGAAGTTCCTGTGCCTTCCCCTAAAGCAGCTTTGGAATTATCTAGACCATGAGCAAATGCTGCATGGTTTAGGAGGGCGGCTCCTGGGACTTCTCCTGTTTGCCAGTGCAGAGGAGGAAGGACCAAGCGTGGCAGAATTTGGCCGAGCGCCAGGCACTTGGATCTGTACAGCCAGTGTTGGTGGGCGTGGGGGGTGCTCGGCGTTTGTTGCTTCAACATGTTTTAGTGGAGCACGTACTATGCGCCTGGCACGTTCTAGACCCTGGGGATAAAGCAGTGAGCAATGCAGATGAAAATCCCTGCCTTACGGGGCCAACATTCTGAGGTGGGAAGGGGAGTGAGGAGAAGAGACAGACAAGTAAACTTAAAAATAGCTATGTGAGGCGCTTCCCTGGTGGGAGAGTGGTTAAGAGTCAGCACTCCCAATGCAGGGGATACGGGTTCGATCCCTGGTGGGGGAGCAAAGATCCCACGTGCCAGGCCACGCAGCCAAATTAAATAAATGAATGAATGAATGAATGAATGGCTCTGTTAAAGGTTACTATGGAGAAAATTAAAACAGGCAAGAACCTGGCCGTAGGGGACCCTCTTCCCAGCACCCACACAGTGCGTCCCTGACTCTGATCTGTCCAGCTCGTCAGGGCTGGGTCTGAGTCCCACACCTTCCAGCTGCAGCTGATGGGGGCTGCTAGGATGGGAAGCGCTCCTAGAATAACCTGCCAATCCTGCCGGCAGGAGTTATGCCCCAGGAGGCAGACTCCACCCAGTGCAACTCCCTCCAGGATGTCCTCTTCTGCTATATTTTCTCCTCCTCTCTCCCCCAAATACTGACTATCTGAACCCAGCCATTCAGACCTGCATAGTCCAGTGCAGGGACTAGTGGGGAGACCAACTAGCAAACAGACCACGATAGTACAGAATGCTGAGGGATCTGGCAGGGCCTGTGTAGGGTCTCTGGGAGCCCTGGGGCGGGGCTGGGGCAGAGTTTTCTGTAGGGGGCTGTTCTGTGTATTGTAGCACGGTCGACAGCATCCCAGGCCTCGACCTGCCACATGCCAGTAGCACCCTGCCCCCAAATCAGGACAACAAAAATATCTCCAGACATTGCCAAATGTTCCCTTTTGCAAATTGCCCTTCACTTGAGAACCACCAGTTTAACTCAACGTCACTCTACTTATTTGACCAAGAAGCACCTTTTATTTTGGGGAACATCTGTTAACACTGCACGTGCCTGTGTTATTCCGAACACTCCGGGAAGTGCAGCCCAGGGGAGGGTGCACAGCATACAGAGCCGCCGTGCGGGATCTGGAGGTGAGGGGTTCAGAAACAGCTAGTGGGCGGTGGGCAGCGTTTCCCAGTTACTTCCCTACCGCAGAGTCAGGGACTTGGGATCTGGGCCCTGGCTGGCCCTCTGGCCATACCCCGCACCACATCGGTCTCTACTTTTTACTTCAGTAAAGCCCAACAGTTGGCAGCTGCCTGTATGCACTCTGCATTTTATGCCCTGGGCCTTTGCTCGGGCTGCTCCCACTGCCTAGAGTGCCCTCCCCACCTGTTCTTGCCTGGCTCACTGAGTCATTCTTCAGGATTCCACTTGGGTGTCACCTCCTGCAGGAAGCCTCCCCTGAGGCCCAGACAGGACTGAGGACCCACTTTGCTCATGAACTCCCATCACACCTGACCCATGGTCTTGCCCTCCTCTGAGACCTGAGACAGGACCTGTGGTCCTCTAGTCCTCCAGCCCTATAGTGTTGGTTGTTTGGGGTTATGGGCCCACTTCTCCCACTTGACCTTCAAGACAGAGGCTCTGTTTTCATCTCCAGAACCTGGCAAAGAGTCTAGCACAGAGTAGATTCTCCATAGATGGCAAAATGAATTGACAAGTAAACAGAGCACAGAGATGGATGAGATACAGAGAGTGAGGACAAGAGAACACAGGCTTGGAGGAGGGTCAGAGCCAAGGGGCAATCATCTTTCTACAGCAGAAGGGGCAAATGATGAAGTGGCCTGCCCCTCATTTCTCTTTCCTTCAGGCTAAACACTTCAACTGCCTTAACCTTTCATCCCGCATCCACCTCACTTCCCAGCCCTCTAATCATCTTCGTCATTCACATCCCTCCGTGCCTTCTCTGCACTTTCCAAAGGCCACTTTTGTGTTTAATGTGACGTGTTCAGAGCAGCAAGAATACGAGCCTATTTCCCCGAGAGCATCACTTCTACTTAATTAGCTTGGGATTCCACAGTTCCCGAAGCCTCACCGCCACCGGCCTGGTGGCTGTGGGAGCAGCCCTGCCTCTGGGCACCAGCAAATTGTTCACACAGAGAAGTGAATGGAGAGAACTGGTGATTATGCTAATGATTTCCTTTTCTGTGTCAGGACTGCTCCACAGGGAGGCCGGGCTTCTGGGTCTAGAGGGCAGAAGTGCAGGATGTGGAGGGGGTACCAGGCCTGGAAAGACTTGGTGCTCTGAGCTGGGGGGTGGAAGGTCCACACTAGAGGAGACATGTGAGGGATGTGGCATCTTGGCGGAGTTAGTGCCCTCAGCTGTGACGGGGGCAGAATAGGGGTCCAGGGCCTTCACAGATTCAAGGCTCTCGAATCCACAGCGGTCCTGTGAAGCCGTGATGGACAGGTGGAGGGACAGTCCCTAGGTACCGGCTAGGAGCTAGAACACAGGAGCAGCGAGGAGGTCGTTCCAACCCAGATCTTGTTAACTCCCAGTCCGAAGGACTTCCATTACCCCACAGCCCTTTCTCCTGGTGGACTCAGTGTCAGAGACAGAGGAGGTAGTGCTGGAGGCAGAAGCCCTTTAGCAGCCCTGATATCACATGACAGAGGCCCAGCGCGTGGCCAGCCAGCCTTAGACTCCCAGGCTGCGGCACCCTGGCCAGCCTGTCGGCCTCTCTCGTTGGCAGTGGCTTCAACCAGTTGGAACCTGTGGTTTCTCCTCATGTGCCTTCTGTCCAACCTGCCTGTGCCGCCTGCCTCGGCTCGCCACACAGCAGCTGCCTTGGGAGCCACGTGGACCCCTCACCCTTTAACAGCCCAGCAAATTCCGGCCACATTGACTGCTGTTCATCACTGGGGCTAGCTGGTGTTCGTCAATCAGACCATCATCGGTCAGTCAGTCCATCAGTCAACAGATGTCTGTTGAGGGCCAGGCACTGTTCTGGGTGATGGAGATACAGAGGAGAATGAGGCAGAGCTCCTGCTCTCGGGGAGCTTGTTCCCATCCTCAAGGAGTGGGGTGGGGACAGTTTAGTGCAGGGAGAGGCAGAGGACCCTGTGGGCTCCAGGACCTGCCTCGCTCTTTAATGAAGTCCAGCTCCACTGCAGACACTCAGAGGTAGCTTTTAGGTGGGCGATCCTGAGCAGGCTGCTGCCTGGGCTAATGCCCCCTGGTTCCCCCAGGATGCATGGAAGCAGCAGGAGATGCCTCTCACTCACACACGCACACCCACACACACACATACACTCTCACACACAAGCTCAAGTATGCTTAGTAAGAGGCCTGGGGGTTCCTGAAGGGACACAGGATCTACCAGTTCTGCCCCTGGTGGTGGGTTGAGGTCATTTAGCCTGGAAGTGGTTTCCAAAATTGACTGCTCTGGCCAAACTTCATGCCACATTGATGGGAGGCACCAGGTGGAGAGATGAACAGCACAACTGGACACCCAGGTGCAGGATGGGGCAAGTGACCTGAGCCCTCTGGGCCTCATTTTCCTCTGTGAAGTAGGGACTGCACTAAGCCTGCCTCACAGGAGGGTGTGTGTGGATTAAAGATGCACAAAGTTAGCATGGAGGGCACATGGCAAGGGCTCAGTAAATGGCAGCTCAGTTGCCTCCCTGCCCCCTCCAAAAGAAGCCTTCTCTCTGCCTTCTCGTTCACACCTCCTTGGCAACTGTCCAGGGTCCCAAGAATGTGCTGCCTGGGAAGAATTCAGTTACAGAAATACTAGGCCACATCCGGAACTTCCCTGCTGGCAGCTGGTCCTGGATCCTGTGCCTCCCCTGGGAGCGCTGTGCTGCGTGTTGCTGGCTCTGTCACGCCCCTGGTGGTGGCCTCGGGGAAGTCACTCAGACTCGCCCAGCCTCAGTTTCCACCCGGTCAGCTAGGGATAAGAGTATCTCCCTCAAATGCTAGTTGAGAGTATGAAGTAATACAGTGTAGGAGTGGCCACCTTTCTTTATTCTGAAGAAAGCATGAGAGGACAGAGCACCAAAGGAGAGGACAGCAGGAAGCCAAGTGGAGGAGCCAGGAGCTGAGGGGGGCACGTGGGGCCCGACCAGAGTCAGCACAGAATCCTAGCAGCCGCACGCGGGAGCTCTCACTGCCTGCTGGCGCTGTGCTCAAAGCTCTGTACCCACCGTGCCTCACCGAATCTTTACAAAAGCCTCACGGGTTAAGTATTATCCCATTTCACAGATGGAGAAATGAGAGGCTAGAGAGGTTAAGGAAGCTGCCTAAGATTGCTCAGCTTGGAACAGGCAGAGCCAGGATTCAACCCCAGCTGTCTACCACCACGGTCCCTCCACAGTGCTGCCGGCTCGGGTGAGGGGCAGGGTCTGCCCCAGCTGGGCCTGGAGGCCCTGAGTCACTGCATCCCTCATCTGTGAAGTGGGTGTGAGCATTCCAGCTCTGAATGGAATGTGTGACATTGACTTGAGGGTCCTTGCCCCTCTCTAGCCCTGAGAGGGAAGCACTTTGTAAACAGGGGATTACCTATTGGCCCTGCCGCCTTGAGCCAGATCTCTTGTCCTGCCAAATTGTTGGAATGGTTCAGTGACGAGTGTGTTCTTAGGAAGAAATTTATGATGCCTTTTTCAGAGTGAGTCACCGAATCCCTGTGGTGAGAGGCACGGGGGAAGGGCCTTCTGCAGAGATAGGCTAACTCGCCCTGGGCCTGGCTGCTTCCTCAGGCCCACCTGAGGGTGAGTGCTGTCCAGTGAGGGTGAGGGCAGGGGGGAAAGGGAGGAAGCCTCCAGCTGGGGAAAGTGGATGCCTCGCAGTGGATTTGTATAGATCTCAAAGGGCTCCAGAATTCACTTTCTGCCTGCCACCGAATTTCCTAGGGTGCTTCTGAGTCAGGCTCCGGGTCACTCCCCGAGTCCTTTCCAAGGCTTTTGCATAACCCTCCCAAAACAAGGTCAGCCAAAGAATATTTCACAGTTTGGGTGAATCCTCTTCTCTCTACCTTTGAATCACAAAAGAGGAAGGTGATACAAATTTAAACTTAAGAGAGAGGAAGATTTAGCTTAGGTGTTGCAGTTCTGTTGGGATTGTTTTTTTTCCCTTAAAAACTATACACTGCCATGTTCATGAGGAAAGCTCCAGCCTTAAAAGTTGACTCTTTCGGTCATAAATGTGACTATGTTAGAAGGGCTAGTATGAGAAAATGTCTGTCGAAGCATAGCAGGTAATCTCCTTAGACAGATGTCACTGAAGGTCACCTGACAAGGCCGACCCTCCCCTGTCTGCTCCTGGGTGCAGCGTGAGGACTTCTTTGATGTACCCAAACCCACAGGTTAGGATGGAGCACACACACAGGGCTCAGGATACTTGGTCTGCAGACGTTGAAATGCCCATAGCATGGACACTGTGAAAACCAGCTCCCTTCACTGGTGGTCACTTGTCTAGTCATCCATATTTTGCAAACAGCTAAAGGTCAGGATGCAAAAGCAGACTGCTGGGCAGCAAAAATTGGAGTCCATAGTGTCGTTCACTGTGAAGCTCACCCCCTCTCCAACAGGAGAGCCCATCTGGCTTTTTCAGATACTGTTGACTCCTACTTTAATCGTAATTCTAACATGATAAACACTTCTATTTCTCAACCCAAACCACATTAGAAGGGTATAAGTTCGAAGGACAGAAGAGCCTCTAGAGCTGAGATGTTCAGTATTTTGAGGGTTAATGACCTCTCTGAGACTCTAAACTGTGAACTCTAGCCCCAGAAAGATGCTTTCACATCCAGTGTGTTCTGTGCAGTACCAGGTGGTTCTTAGCCCCTGAGGCTCAACCATAAAACCCAGATTAAGAACCCCAGCTGTAGAGACTGGCACACCTGTGAGCTGACCGCTCGGACCTTGGAGAGCAGACCCAATGACTCTAACCCTGCTGCCTGTCCCCCGCCTGATGGAGCAGACGCTGCCATCCCTGACAGGTGGTGGTGGTCCTCACAGTGGCCCTGTCAGAGCCCAGGTGTGCTTGACGCACCCACCTAAGCAAGCAGGGGTGCACGTAAAACACTTGCTGAGTGTGTCTGATGTGTCAGGCGCTCTTCTAGGTGCTTTATCTGTTTTAATTCATTGAATCCTTGCAACAGCCCTGGAAGTTATTTCTGTAAAACCCTGGACTTAAACTCTTTTTCTCAAACTCCATCTCTAGTGGTTAAATCATTAGAAATGTAATATTTTTCCAGAAAAATCACTTACTGATACTATTGGACACTTGCTTTGTATCAAACACTGTGCTAAGTATGGATTTTACATGTGTTAATTCATTTATTTTACATTTTTATGGATAAGGAAATTGAGGCTCAGAGAGTCTAAGTAATGTGCCTAAGGTAATAGGGCTGTAAGTAGTGGAACTGGGATTTGATCCAAGTTTCTCCATTTCTAAACCCTTCGATAGGAGTTATTGTGCTCTACTCCTCTGTCCATTGTGGGGTTATGGTCTGTATACTCACAACTACCTAGAACGATGGAGGTTTGGTTAGCAAAGTTCTGAAAAGAGTGTTTAGGACAGTTCCTTCAATGGATCTATCGGGGCCTAGCATTAATTTGCCCACTACTCACCCATGCTGTATAATCTGCCAGTCCAGGACACAGACCCTGGTGGTGTGGGGTAATACAAAGAGCAAGGAAGACTTCCAGTTAAACATGGAGGCTTGATCTCCTGCATTTATTTTCTCTCCCTCTATCATAGATTTTTTTTTTTGTAAAGATGACTGCAACAATTTTTCTTATTCTTGCATACATACCCCTTTACAGTGCAACTTTGCCACTCTTCCCATCAAGAAAAAAGGTCTTGAATCTGGGTTGACTTGCTTTGACTGATAGAATTCAGTGGAAGTGATACTGCATGACTTCTGAGGCTCGGCCTTAGGAGATCTTGCAGCTTCTGCCTTGAATCTTTTGGAACGTTGCCCTGAGATTCATGTCTTAAGGAAGCTAGTCTAGTTTATTGGAAGATGAGGGGCCAGTGGAGGAGAACGGAGGCATCCCTGTCAACAGGCAGCAGCAGCCACCAGGCTTATGAACGGTCCAGCTTGTATTTTCCAGCCCAACCAACTGCTAACTGAATGCAGCTGCATGAGCGAGCCCAGGTGAAACCATCAGAGGAACCACCCAATTAACCCACAGCATAAAGAAAAGTAGTAAATTATTGTTGTTATAAGCCACTAAGCTTTGGGGTGATTTGTTATAATGATCATGGATAACTGATACAGCCCTCCTAAATTCTACGTCATTCACCTCCTTCCCCAAATAGCCACTAATAGTGGAATTCCAAAGGCTTTAAGCCAAAAGGCTGAAGAGAAGAGAGAAGACCATTGCAGGGGAAAGACTTCCAAACGCTTTTCAGATGGGCATGTGGGTAGAGGAGCAGTCTCTGAGTGGAGCTGGGAAAGTCAGAGTCCACATGTGTACAAGAAAGGAAAATGATGAGAAGTGGGCCAAGGAGCCCCACAGAGTCTACGAGGGTTGGGTGCTAAGAGGTACCAGGTACCACAGAAAACAGGAGTGAGGCCCAGGGCTCAGAAATGCAAGCACCACCCCCTCCTGGTCTCTTTTTCCATGCAAGAGACCAAAAGCCATTATCTGGAGAAGATGACTTGGAGATGCTCTGGACTCCAGGACTAGTCACAGCAGAGGGTGACAGTGAGGTAGGAGCTTGAAAACCGGGAGAGTAATCAAAAACTAAGTAAATTATGGCCCCTTAGACTCTCTGCCTGCTCCCAGGACACCAGCAGCTAAGTGTCACTTCCCTTCCAGGCAGACGATGGAAGATTCTTCTCTGGATAGATTGAATGCTTCATCACCCCCATCCTCTGTTCCTAGGAAAGGATCTCCACAAAATGTTACTTGAGGTTTCCCAGTAAAACAGCCTTCTAGCCATCTGGTCACCCTACTGTGAAGCCTACTAGACTATAGGCTTGCCTTGCTCTTTAATATGGAGGGTCATCAGACATTTGAAATGAAAGAGAGGTCAAAACAAACAGAAAAGAAGGAAACAACATACAGCAAGCCGAAAAACCTTAAAATAACTTTTTACAAGAACCTATAAAGTAGTAACCTCAGGAAAATATGACATAAAAGTAGAACTCTGTGAGAAAGGAACAGAAAAGAAAGAGTTCTTGAAAAATTTAAATATGATAACTAAAGTAAAAAAAAAAATCTCAACAGAAGGTGCCCAGCACAGTAAGCAAAAAACCAGTTCACCCCAGAAGCACATCAGTATCAAATTTTAGAACACAAAGGATAAAGAGAACATCATGAAAGCCCCAGAAAGAAAAAAAACCCTAACAGACAAAGGAATGGGAATTAGAAGGGCATCAAACTTCTCTCCAGATACACTGGATAGAGCGTAATGGGAAAATGCCCTCAAAATTCTGAAGGAAAATTATTTCAACCAGGATTTTATATTCAGCCAAATGATCAATCAAATGTGACGGGAAAGTAAAGACACTTTTAGACATGCAGGACTCAAAACCTGGGCTTATCATGAAAGAGGAAGCCCATGGCATCCAGGAACAGGGGCTCCAGCAAAGGAAAGGGCAGAGGGAAGTCTCAGGACCAAGAGCAAGGAGCCAGCCCAGCCTGAGCAGTGGAACCAGCACAGGGAAGGGAAGTTTCCGGACCAAGGGACACAGGGCAAGGACTGGCAGATTATACAGCATGGGTGAGCAGTGGGCAAATTATTGCTAGGCCCCGATAGATCCATTGAAGGAATTGGGGGAAATTGTTATACGTAGAAGAAACTAAGAAGTGGGAAAAGGGTGGGGGATTATTTTTGAAAAAATGCATGAGAAAAGGTATTTAGGTGGATATTTTGAAATCTAGAGTAAAAAGCAGAAAAAAAGAAGCTACTGAGTTGGAAGTGGTTGCTTCTGGGGAGCAGGGCACAGGAGTAGAGAGGGTTGAACTATGGGCCACTGGCTTTCACCATGCCTTTTAGCCCTATTTGATGTTTAACTATGGGAATAGGTCACTTTAATCAAAGAAACATACATTTTTATGCAGAAATAAAGAGCATGGGCTCTAGAGTCCAGTTACCTGGGTCCAGATCTCTCTTACTCTCTTACTGATGGCAGGGCCTGGGTTGAGCCAATGGCTCCTTATCTACCTTGTTTACAAGGTAGATAAGTTTCCTTATCCACCTTGTAAAACTGAGGTGAGGGTTAAACATAATTTCTGTAAAGGGCCTGGCACAGAATGTATGATCAATAAATCATAGCCATTATGATTTTTAAGACTTCTGAGAAATTCCATGGTAGAATGAAAGCAAACTCCACTGCCCCATGTTTGGGAGGAGCTGAGAAAACCTGGATAAATGTCACCTTTGCATTTGCTAGTATGTTCTCCAGCTGTTGTAAAGCTGCAGACATTCTGCGGGCTCCCACCCATCCCCTCGCTCTCTTGGTCATTAGTGTCGTCACAGTCACCTTCCAGAGTGGCTTAGGAGAAGCTGGGCATGCAGCAGAGAGTGGCTTTTCACATAAAGGCCCGATTCATTCCCAGGGGCTGCTTGCAGGTTTTCCTTCTGAAGCAGTCGTCCCACACAGCAAGTTGCCTCCATGGGAGGGATCCAAAAGCAGCTCCAGGTAGGGACATTGGTGCAGGGCAGGCAGAAGGCAGCTCCAGGCTCAGCTGGGGGCGGGGAGCACGTGGGCATCAGGCAGAAAAGTCCAGTGCCTGACCTGCCAGGGTCCTGGGCTCAGAGCCACCACACTGATCTGGTGCCCCACCCAACTAAGGGGGCCTCCAAGGAGGGCCTGGGGCTGCGTTTGCTCACCCCCTGGCCTAAATATATACACATACTTATTTAAACAAACATATTGAATGGGGAGAAGTCTGGAGAGAGAGAGGTACCCTAAGATGTTAACCAGAATTCTCTCTAAATGGTGGCATTTGCAGTGATTTTCATTTCTTCTTACTCATCTGTATGTTTCAATTCTGGTAAAATGATCATACATTCCCTTTGTAGTTTTAATTAATAATAATGACAATAAAGAACAAGGTGATGAATCCCTGAAAAGGGAGTGGGTACATGAGGAAGGAAAGTTCTGTGGCCCCTAAAACGCACAAATGACCTTCAGCCTGAGAGACTTGGTAACAACAGGGAAAACGCCAGCCCCCTGCCAGCCAGTGTTCCAAGAACTCAGAGACCCCCGCTTTGGGAGGGGTGCAAATGGGTGGTGGTGGGGCAGAATGACAGAAAACAGCTAAAGCCTCAATAACCCCTAACGCACGCAAGGTGCTGCTCTACGCTCGAACTCACTTAATCCTCACAGTGACCTCTTGAGGTAGGGTCACTTGTCATCCAACCTTAGTTTTTCCTTTTCTCCTTCACAGGTCCAGCCATAAGAGTGACTTGCTGTCTCCCATACGTGACCCTTAGTTTCCACTTCCTTGGAATTTTGTCTCCATGCCTTTGTTCAAGCTCTTTCCTCTTCCTAAACGCTTCCTCTCCTGTTTTCACACGCATAATGTCTCTCTGAGAGGGAGAGCAAGGCAGGATACTAACTCTTTCCTCAAGTAACCTCTGTCCCCTCTGAATTCTTAGAATTCTCACTTGGTAACACCATTCTGCCGGCTTCATAATTAGTGCTGCAAGTTATGTTATAGTACATCAACCCAGGTGCTCGGAAGAGGCATACAGAGTGGGGCAAGACGTGGTCCCGGCCCTGAGGGGCTTTCTGCCAGCCTAGGGAGAAGATACCAACACAGCCAAGTACCCACAATAGAGAAAGGCCTTTAGACTAAGTGCTAGGGAGAGGAAGAGGGTCTGGGTTCTGCAGGGAGGCCTCCCAGAGGAGGTCAAGTGAACCAAAGGGGCCTTGAAAGGTGCCTGGGATTCCAGCAGGTGGAGAGGGAGAGGAAGGGGCCCCAGCGAGGGAGGCAGGAGGGGTGATGCTGTGCTGTAGTTTAGGGAGCGTGAACTGGTAAGGGCGGGGTTCCTGCTGGCTCACCTTTGCCTCCCCAGAACAGTTCCTGGCCACAGGACACGTCTCTCCTGGCCCATGGTGAGTGTCACAGGGCCAGCCACAGTGAGCATCAGAGACACCAGGCTGATGCACTGCCCTGGGAAGAGCCTCTCCGCCATCTCACCAGGTAGTGCCCATAGTGTGTAGGCAGAGAATATCTATAAATGAGTGGTGGGCAGCCCATGAAAGGACTCCTGGGCCTACTCCCAACTGTCCGGGCCCTCTGTGAGCTGCAGCAAGGCACTTCTCCTCTCTGGTCCTTTGTTTCCCCAGCTGTCAGGTGAGATGACCTTGAAGGTACAGGCAATCCTGTGGCAAGGGGATGAAGCCCATCGGCCATGGAGCCAGGACGCCTGGGCACAAATCTCCAGCTTCCTGAGTGACATCAGTAAGTAAATCTCTCTAAGCCTCAGTTTCCTGCGTTGTAAAAGGGACAGTAATACTGCAAAACCTAATCAGAACATCATACGTAGGATCCCAAGAATGCCACTGCACAAAACTTGGAGTCTCATTACAGTGAGGATTAAGGAAAGATGGGATACTTGGAGCTAATCGCATTGTGTCTGTTCAATCATTATGAGGTGTTATAGTAGGATTCTTGTGGATTAAATGTGTGTGTATATATATATATGTGTATATATGTATATACAATATATTAAAAACACACAGTACATGTGCAATGAAAGTGACTAGCAGTAGTAGAACAAGAGCGCCCCAGCTGGCTGAGTGCGGGCTCTCTGAGAGAGGAATAGTGGGCTGGCTGGGAGCACGTCAGGGTCAGACGCTGGCAGGGCTGCTGAGCCTGCACTCCCTGAGGCCAGGAATCCTGACAGCCTGGCTGCTTCCAGGGCTGGTTTCGCTCTTCCCAAGGTTAGATCCTAGAAATCCTGGGGAAAACTCTGACTGCGACATTACCTCTGGGCAGGCAAGAAATGTTTTTCAAGTTCCCATGAGATAACTGGAGGACAGAGATGTCAATTAGAAACCGCTCTCCCCTTTTTTGTTAAAAATACTCAGAATCGTGTGCGTTGTTAGTATCCCAAGCACTTATTCCCCTGTTAGCATCTATCACAAGAGAGAAGTTAAGCTCTTTTTCCACAGAAGGAAAGCAGTGTCAGAATAAAGCCAGCTCCTACCTCTCCAGCCCTGGCCCTGGCCGTCCCCCCTCCCTGGGCGGGGACTGCAGAAGGCTTGCTGCAGGGGGGCAGGGCTGCCAGCCTCCCCACTCCCTACCCCTCACTGTGACGAGCTACCTCAGGCTGTCGCAGATGCCCCCATGCCAGGGGCAGCTCAAGTAGGAGCCTGGATCCCACGTGCATCCTGGACAAGAGCTAGGAAAGGGTTTCCTGCTGCGATCTGGGCACAGCTCCATTCTGCATCTTATAAGCACAGGTATCAGAGTGGGAGAGGACCCTTGAGAGCCTCCCCTTTTACTAAATGAGCTAAAGCCTAGAGAGAGGTTGCCATGCCTCCCTGGCTCTCTGTACCCTTTGCTGGTCCCTTCTCACCTCCCAAGCTCTAAATGTTGGTGTGCCCTGGAGCTCAGAGCTTGGATCCCCCCACACCATCTCACAGACCTCACCCAGGCCTGCAGCTTTATGTACCATATGTATGTGCCTGCTGACAACTCTCAAATGTACATCTCCATTCCAGACTCTATTCTGACCTCGAGATTCATACATTCAACTGCCCACTCAGCTTCTCCACTGGGATGTCTAATAGGCACCTCGCTCCTCATGGGTCCAAAACTGACTTCCTGATCTTTTCTCCTCCCATAGTCTTCTCCATTTGAGTTCATGACAGCTCCATCATTGCTCAGGCCAAAAACCTTGGAGTCACTCTTGGCTTCTGTTTCTCTCATACTCACGCCCAATCCATCAGCAAACCCTTCCACATACATGTAGATCCTGATCACTTCTCCCCATCTCTCCCTCACCCTGCTCCAAGCCACCATCAGTCCTGCCTTGTTTGCAGTAGTCTCCTTAGTGGTCTCCCTGCCTCCACCCTTGTGTCCTGTCGTCTGTTGTGAACCATCCCAGGAGGCAGACTATCCTGTGAAGATAGAGGTCAGCTGAGGTTTCCCCTCAGCGCAATGCCCTCCAGGGGTGCCCCATCTCATCCAGAGCAGTGGTCCATCTTATCTTTCCATCTACACTCGTAGGATTCACTGCCCGCTCACTCCACTCCAGCCCCAGTGGCCTCAAACCCACCAGGCGTTCTCCCACCTGAGGCCTTGGTGTGTGCAGCTCCTCTGCTTGGGACTCTTCCCCCAGGTTTCCATGTGCTCACTGCCTCCCGTCCTGGGCACAGCCTCGTTCCTGTCTGTATGCAAATGCCACCTTTTCGGTGAGGTCTTCCCCAGCCTGATTAGTTACAATTGCACCCCCTCCAATTTCTGTCCCCACTTTTTACTTTCTTTTTCTCCATGACGCTTATCACCGTCAAACATACTATAAACTTTATTTATTTTGTTTATTATTTATCTCCTCTAATGGGAATGTAAGTCCCCTAAGGTTAGAGATTTTTATCAGACACACAGTAAGTGCTCAACAACTGTTTGTTAACTGAGCGAATGAACAGGAATCAATGGTTCTGGTGCGTCTGCATCAGCTTTTCCCATGAGGACCATTGCACTTAGCCGATGAATGGAAGAGCAAGAAAACACCTAGATCATCAAGTTCAATACCTTCTTCACTTGAGGGACACTGAGATTTAGCAAGGAGGAGGATATCCCAAAACATCACAGCACATTGACTTTAGAGCTGGGGCTGGAAATGGATCCTCCTGTCTCCCAAACAGAGCCTGTCCTCTGGTCCCCCTGCCACCCACGGAGGTCACTCCCTTCTGACAGCAATTTCCAGTCTCCTGAGCTATAAAATTAGAACAAGGAACCTACAGAAAACAAGGAAATGAAGTATGGGGCAGGGGTATTTTTAGGCTCGCTGGTTTCTAAGTGCATACATATATAGAAAGGTCTATACACATGGCTATATATAGGTATTAAATCAGGAAGTAAGTTGAGTGGTGGGTTAGCTTTTCTGGGGGTGGCCGAGTGAGGCTGCTGCAACACGGACAGTTTTGAGCCAGAGCAGCTGATTCCAAGGGAACTGGCCCTGCTGAGTCATCTGGAAGCTGCATACCTCACATTGAGTGTTCAGAAAGAGTCTGAGGAGTGAGAGCCTTCTTTTTCTTCCCTTCAGTCAGCCAGAAGTACCAGTGAAACTCCAAGGCCCACCCAGCATCTTATGGTCAAAATCTCCCCAGTGCTGGCTTGCCGTCTTTGGGGGCAAATGGGGATTCTGAAGGGGGAGTTTGAGCAGTAACCTGGAGCCTCTGTGTCCCCAGTTGACCAGAGACACCTCCTGGGCTCTGGTCCCTTTGTCCACCAGGAACTTTCCAAGACTTCAGACCAGGCCTAAAAGATGAGACCTGGATTAGCATAACGCACTTCCTAATGGTCAGACGTTCTGTTTATCATGTATGGATCTCATTTTATATAACAACTTACTAGGAAGGTACTTTTAAAATTGTCTCCATTTTATCGTTGGAGAAACTGAGGCACAGTGTGGTAAGTGATGTACCCAGGTCTCTCAGCTTAAGTGGCAGACCCAAGCGGTCTAGCTCTACAGCCCATGCCCTTAGCCATCAGGCTGTGCTGCACTGGCAAGAGGGCAGGAAACCTGGGTATGTGTAGAGCATTTCTGGGGCTCTGAGATTCATGGCTGCATCCAGGTTTTGATGCTGCCGATCTTTGACTGGACTTTGAGCTAAGCAGTGAACATGTAGCAAGCACATTGGTTGCTTGTGGAAAGTGAATGGGGGCAGGCCTGTTCCTCCCACCTGGGGCAATCCAAGGGAAGTATCCTGATTCATGCTGTAGAAATAGGAGCTAGTGTCCTTTTGCAAGGCAGGAAAAGGACCAAGCACTAAAGCTGGGGCAGATCCCTGCCCTCATATAGCTTATGTTGTAGTTGTGGGACACGGACAATGACCACAAACAAATAAATGAGATAGTTAAGATGGTTATAAAAGCCCTAGGGGCTTCCTTGGTGACGCAGTGGTTAAGAATCCACCTGCCAAGGCAGGGGACACAGGTTCGAGCCCTGGTCTGGAAAGATCCCACACGCTGCGGAGCACCTAAGCCCGTGCGCCACAACAACTGAGCCTGCGCTCTAGAACCTGCGAGCCACAACTACTGAGCCCACGTGCTGCAACTACTGAAGCCCGCACGCCTGCAGCCCGTGCTCCGCAACAAGAGAAGCCACCACGATGAGAAGCCCGCACGCCGCAATTAAGAGTAGCCCCAGCTCGATGCAACTAGAGAAAGCCTGTGCACAGCAACGAAGGTCCAGCGCAGACAAAAATAAATAAATACATAAAATTGTAATAATAATTAAAAAAAGCCCTAAACAAAATAAAACAAGGTAATGGAATGGTTATGGGTTCAGCTGTGTTCCCCCAAAAGTTATGTGTTGAAGTCCTAAGCCCCAGAATATGACTTTATTTCGAGATAGGGTCTTTACTTAGGTAATTGATTTAAACTGAGATCATTAGGGGGGGCTCTAATCCAGCATGACTGGTATCCTTATAAAAAGGGAAAATGTAGAGAAAGGTACCCAGGGAGAACACCATGTGAAGTTGAAGAGAGATCAGAGTGATGCATCCACAAGCCAAGAACACCAAAGGTTGCCACATGCCACTAGAAACTAGGAAAGAGGCATGGAACGAGTTCTCCCCACAGCCCTCAGAAGGAACCAGCCCTGCTGGCCCCGTGATCTTGGAAACTTCTAGCCTCCAGAACTGTGAGACAATAAACCTCTGTTGTTTAAGCTACCAGTCTGTGGTGCTTTGTTATGGAAGCCCTGACAAACTAACACACAGACAAAGAGTGTCTGGGGGAGAAGAGGATTAATTTAGCTAACAGATTGGGTTAGGTCTATCCGAGGAGGTGACAACTGGGCTGAAGCCTCAGTATTGACAAGGAGATGCTCATGTGAAGATACACACCTCAGACATGGAAACTAACTTGGCATATCTGTGGGAGAGACGGAAGGCCCATGTGGCTGGAGCAGGGTGAGTGAGGGCAGAGAGGTTCAAGGAGAGGGAAGATAGGATAGAACCTTCGTGGAACGTGCTGGGAATTGGCATTTTACACTAATTGCAATGGAAAACCACTGGAGGGAGTGACGTGAGACCCGACTTTCCCCTTTGAAAGATCCCTCTGGCTGCTCGGTGGAAAAGAAATTTGAGGATCGGGTTAGGGGAGACCAGTTAGGAGTGTGAGGTTCACGTTCAGATGAGAAATGAGTACCCTTGGCTTAGGGCACTGGCAGAGGATGGGGGAGAAGTGGTCTGGTTGGTGATAAACTCTGGAGAACCCCAATAGGACTTGCTAGTCCTGGGATGAGAGAAAAAGAAAGGTACCTACGATGACCCCTAGGACTTTGGGCTAAGCAGCTGAAAGAGCAGTGGTGCTTCTTACGGTGGGAGTGGATAGAGTAGGGAGTTTCTTGAAGAGAAACAGCCAGTCAGCTCCCACCCAAGTAAGATTTATAAGATGAGGCCAAAACAAAGATTAACGCGGCATAGTCCCTGTCCTAGAACTCGGAGCCTGAAGGAGGCAGACACATAAACAAATAATACCAACACACCGTGTGAAGTAGCTGGCAACACACAGCTACAGGAGTGACTCTGGGGAAGTCGAACAAAAGAGGAAAAAGTTTCTGTTTTACTTTTTCAAAATAATTTCGGACTTACATAAATGTTGCAAAAACAGTACAAAGAATTCCCAAATACCCTTCACCTGGTTTCCCCAAATGTTAACATCCTACAAATTTACAGTACAGTCATCAAAACCAGGAAATCAGCATTAGCTACAGACCCCATTCACATTTCATCAAGTTCCCCATTCGTGTTCTTCATCTTATCCAGGAGCCAAACCAGGATCACCCATAGCACTTAGTTATCGTGTTTCTGTAGTCTCTCTGGCCTGGGATAGCACCTTCATCTACTCGTTCATGGCCTTCATACTCTTGAAGAGTACTAGCCAGTTATTATGTAGAATGTGCCTCAATTTGGGTTTGTCTGGTGTTTCCTCAGGTTGTGCATTTTGACAAGAACACCACAGAAGTGATGCTGTGCCCCTCTCAGTGCATCATATCAGGCGGCACATGAGGCTGATATGTTGTGGTACTCGTTATGTTGACTGTGATCACCCGAGTAAGGTGGGGTCTGCCAGGTTTTCCACTGTAAAGGTAGTCTTTTCCCCTTTGCTACTAATAGGCATCTTGTAGGGAACTACTTTGAGATGATGTAAGCATCCTGTTTCTCATCTTATTTTTACCCACAAATGTTTGTTTCCGTTGATGAGTCTTGCTTAAAACAACCACGACCGTGGGTGTCTGCCAAATGGTGGTTTTCTATTTCCTTCACGCCTTCTAATGTTCATCAACTGAAATTTTTCTGTAAGAAAGGCTGTCCCTTTTCCCTTACTTGTTTATTCAAACATTTATATCAGTATAGACACATTATTTCCTATTTTTCTCTTGTTCTATAAGCTATAATCTGTTGTGATCTTTTTTTTTTAATTTGCTCAAATTATGTCAAATTTGGCCATTGGGAGCTCCTTCAAGTTGGCTACTGTGTTCAACAGGAAAGTTTTGAGCAAAACTTATGACAAAGTTATGATAATGAGGCATAGGGACTTGTAAGGAGAAGGGAGAGGAGAGGCTTCCAGGCCTGGAGGGCAACCATGGGCTCTATACCCAGTGCTCTCTGAGGATGCTTGCCAGCCTCTGGGCTGACTACTCCTGACCATGAGGGTCAGGAAGATGCAGCCACGTGCCTTGCTCAGGTAGAGAGACCTCCACTGAAGGTGCCCCACCTCTATCACGACCTTCCCAGGGACCAACCAGCAGGCTGCAGCTGCTATGGCACTTGGGCTGTTAATGCATCTGCCTGGCTTTGCCCAAGAGGGGCCCTCCGCCATGTGCACGGACACCTCCACCTCCAGCCACCTGCTGCCTGCTGCTGCCCCGCCAGACCTGCCATCACCCAGGGGCGTGGGGTCCCCACTGCTCAGCCCCTAGCTGACTGAAGCGTGTTCCTTTGACCTCCTTGCCTGAAGGGGTTGTATCCGGGGAGGTGGCAAGGCTCTCAGAGCTGTGGAGTGACAAAACCACTTGGCCTGGAGACCGTCTAGGTGAGACTGGCTATCGTTTTGACTGGCTAGCTGTCGTTTTCTCAATCTAGGGCCTCTGTGAAGTCTTGAGGGGATGCCCAAAAGGTAAAGTAAGTTGGAGCGGGCGAAGGGGCGGGGGAGTGGCAGTTGGATGACCATCATTCTGGTCCAGGCCCCTCCCCTGGTGACAGGGATGGAGCTGAACCCCAAAGGGAAAATGGCTTATCTAAGGTCACAGGGACACTTGGTGGCTAGGCAGGACCAGGACTCAGTGCCCAGAATCCTTGTGTCCTCCTCACCATTTACACATTCCCAATCTGCTCTGCTTCTTGTTTATCAATGGCTGATGAGGCCGTAGTCTGTGTTTCCTTGTCCATTTCCCTTGTTCACACGGCAGGCGGAGAGACGGAGGCCAGTCTTCCAGCCCCTTCTGAGGCAGGGCCTCTAGGCACATGAGCAGCACTGACCCTTCACCCCCAGGGAAGGGGAGCTGTCCTGGGTCATTTAGCAAAGCAAGGCTGAACTCACCTTGGAATCTCTCCTGGCTGGAGGCCCATGACCTCACCCAGAACCATCACTGAAGGGCTAGAATCTGGCCACCTTTTCTTCCTTCTCTCCCTTCTCTTCCTTCAGTTCAGAATGGGAAGCCTCCTTTTTTTCCTCTTTTAAATTTCATATTAACCTTTAAGATAGGGTAAGCATTCACGTGACTCAAAATTCAAACTTTACAAAAGTTACACTGTAAGAAGCCTCCTTTCCAATTCTGTCCTTTGGACTTCCCCTCCCAGGGGCAGTCACTGTGGTTCATAGGATTGCTGTGAATTAATCCACAGAAAGCACTTAGAACCGTGGCGGGCACATGTTACACACACAGTGCGTGCTGCATCATTGTTTTTATTTTTAAACTCAATCATAGCTTTATCTCCCACACCCAGCACCCAAGTTTCACCTCCTCAGGCTCCCAACACTGTAGCCCTACTAGTTGTGACCATTTTGAATTCGGCCCATGCCTGGTGACCTTTCTGCATCCTGTCCCTGCTACTCCTCCAGGCTGGGCAAGCCCTCCCCACCCTGCCCCCTGCTGAAATGCCACCTATTCTCCAAAGCCCAGCTCAGATGCACCTTCCTTTCAAGGCCTCAGGCTCCTCCTCCTTTGTATTTCCCCATCCTTCTCGACTTCTGTGGTTGACTTTCCACAACCTCCTGCATTCATGTGAGAATCATATATGCTTTTGCCATCCCCCAACTCAGCTGTCAACTCCCTGAGGGCAAGGCCGGGATCTTTTTCATCTCTGAGTTCCCTGCAGCACTTAGCACAGAAACTTCCACGTCGGAAGTGAATAAATGCCTTTAAATTTAACTGCAAATTTGAACTCATTGGGGATGCAGAACGTGGGCATGTGAAGAAATACGTACGCTGCCCAAGGTAGGACTCATTACTTCTCCATGGTCTAGAAGCCATACTTTTATTTTTTTTATAAATTTATTTATTTATTTATTTTTATTTTTGGCTGTGTTGGGTCTTTGTTGCTGCGTGCGGGCTTTCTCTAGTTGCGGTGAGCAGGGGCTACTTTTCATAGTGATATGCGAGCTTCTCATTGCAGTGGCTTCTCTTGTTGCAGATCACAGGCTCTAGGCGCGCAGGCTTCAGTAGTTGTGGCTCGCGGGCTCAGTAGTTGGTGGCTCACGCACTCTAGAGTGCAGGCTCAGTAGTCGTGGCGCAGGGGCTTAGTTGCTACGCAGCATGTGGGATCTTCCCAGACCAGGGCTCGGACCCATGTCCCCTGCATTAGCAGGCGGATTCTTAAGCACTCCGCCACCAGGGAAGTCCCTAGAAGCCATACTCTTATAATCAGAACGCACCAAGTTTTTCCCAAACCTCACAGGTGGGTTGGAGACCTGCTTTCTTCTGCTCACTCATTCCCTGTCATTCTGCATTTGATTTAACAAATCCTACAGTCCTGCAAACAATGTTTGCTTTGCTATAGCATCCAACTGTCTTTCATTCCTCCCAAAAGATAAGGAGCAGGTGACAGAGAACCAACTTTAGTGCAGGACCTCATTAGCTTTGGGGCACAGACACACTACATGAATCAGAAACTTTCTACTCCTCACATAATGTGGCTCCAAAAAATCTAGTTAGGCTACTTTGCTTATAACCAAAATCTTCCTGAATACACTTGTGACCGTATGTGTGACTGGAGCTCAGAGAAGAGGGCAAGGTCACCAGTCTACATATCCATAGGGACTGTGTTGGGTTACATGTAATAGAAATCCTAAATAACTAGTTTCTTCTTCCCTCATGTAACATAAATCCTGACGTCTGGTGGACCACACCCTCCATGGCAAAGACTTGCTCTACTCTTCTGCTCTGCCATGCTTAGGATGTGACTTCCATCTTCCAGGTTGCCATATGGTCATAACATGCCACTGTGGCTCCAGACATCACATTCGCCTTCCAGACAAGAAAAAGGAGAAAGATGGTAAGGGGCAAAAGGGCACAGCTGAGTCAGCCTCCTTTAAAGAGGTTTCTCAGAGCCTCTCCCAGCAACTTCTATTTACATCTCACTGGCCATACCTGTGACCCATGCACACCCTAACTGCAAAGGAGCCTGGGAAATGTAATTCTTAGCTGGGCACATTACTCCCCCAAATAAACTTGGGGTTTTGTTAGTAAGGAAAAAAGGGGGAGTAGGGATGGGGTTGGTAGTTAACTGTCTCTGCCACAATTGGGACAACTAAGGAAGACTTCATGGAAGAAATGGGCCACAGTAGGATGAGATAAGAACTTACCACATGCCAGGCACTTTATTAAAACAGGTTGGGGAGGGGAAGCTTCTGGTATCTTCGCATGCCAGGGAGCGGTTCCAGTTTCCGTTTTAGAGATAAGGAAAATGAAAGCTAAAGCTATTCAATAATTCACTCAGGGTCATGTAAATGGCAGTCTAGATTCAAATTCCAGAATCTGCCAGGCTCCCTTGTCCCTGCCAGCCTCACCTGTCATCTGCCAGACTCAGTACATATGTAAGAGGAAGGAAAGAAGAGGGTTCAGAGATGGGGAGGCTCTCGGTGTGTTTCCAGGACAGAACTCTGACAGGGTCAGAAGGAAAAGAGAATGGAGAGGCCCAGATTGTTCCAAGTGGGTGTTTTCAAATGTAAGGATATCTTACTTACTTATGGGCTAATTGCCAGAAGAACTTAATCTGTTTTACACTTAGCATTAGCATGAAATAAAAGTCAAAAATCAAATGGAAAACTGAGGAGACGTGTGGGGAATGAGAGCACCTTTTGTTGGGGACCCCAGAGACAGGGAAAGGGAGAGGGTGGGAGGCCCATGCCAGGCTGGAGGGCGAGTGGGGCAGGGGGTCTCTGCTCGCACCAAGTCCCTCCTGCTCTGGGCAGCAGGCAGCACTCTGCCACCTGACAAGAGCTGGTGAGGCCTGACCGGCGAAGAGCGTGCCAGGCTGCTCTGGGTCCCGGGAACATTGCCGCCTCAGGCTGGCGGACTGCGCGCAGAGCGAAGGGGTCAGATGCATCTCTGCCCCTTAGGAGCTGGGTGACCCGAAGCAAGTTACTTCTCTGACTCTCACCCTCTGCATCTGAGAACTGAAATAATCCTACCTTGCAGGACTTTAGGGAGAAAAAAACAAGGTGTACACAGCCTGGCAAGTGCTTAGAAAACAGAACCTGCTAATTTCGTTCACATAATTATTATCATTGCTTTTGTCATTGTTGCTGTCTAGTAGATGATGGCACCATCGACTAAAGCCTGGAATATAGAAAGAGGAACGGACTGGTGGAGGTAGCAGGGGAGGCTGAAGATAATCAGGTACAGTATTGCCCTTTCAAAGAGAAGATGGGTCCTGGCCCTGGCCTCGATTAGTTAATGCATCGAAGGGTTAAAAACAGGAAACAGAAAAAAACCGTATTCCAACCCTGTATAAATTTATCAGTAAACAGTCTGGTAAGCCCCTGTGATGTGCTCAGCATGGTTCTAAGCTCTCTGACAAATATATAAAAAGTAGAGTAAAAACTCAGTTAATCCAACCATTGGGAAATTGTGGCAGGTGAATTTTCTGGACGCCTGAAAATTTACCAGCCCCACACACTTTAGACACTTTTTTCTTAATGTTAAAAATTGTGGATGGAAATATTTTTTAAGCGCACTGTTCTCATCCCTGGCTTCCTAGTGACTATCGAATACATCGTCATTGAGAACGACATGTGCTCTGCTGTCTTGTGATAGCGTGATGGCCCTGGAGGCTGTGGGGTGAGGCTGGCTGTTTGCTTCTACCCTCATGGTCCCTGCACGCTATTTTGTTTTTACATTTGCTTTTATAGTTTTTCTAGGTGTTCTCTCACTGTCAGGCTTTTGTGTGTTAATTTTCCCTTCTCTTTTTGAGCCTCCCTTCTAGTGCTTTCACTTTATTGCTTCTGATGTGCTCTAGGTTTGGAGACCAGACATAAATGCTTCATCTTTTATAGCCCATCTCAGCCCAAAAAGGAATTAAGGGAACTATTACAGTTTATCAAGTACCTACTATGTGCTGAGCATTTTACCAGCTGTTTTGCAGCCATTATTTCATTTTTTACCACAGCCCTGTGAGTTGGAAATTTTTATCTCCATTTTTTAGAAGTGTAGACTGGGGCTCAGAGAGTTTAAGCACTTTGCCCAAGGTCACACAGCTGCTGGTGAGTGGCCTAGCTGGAATTCAGATGCAGTGTGTCTGGTACAGGGACCATCCATGCTTTTCCTGGTGTGCTACACTGCTTTGAGTCTGTGGTAAATCACATGCTGTTCGCTGTTGCTTGTTACTGTGTTGGGTTGTGATAGCGTTATCTTCCTAAATATTATAGAACGTAAGCCCCTTGAGGGCAGTGACCTGGCTGCCCACTTGCATACTGCCCACACCATTGCCTAGTGCCAGGATCCAGGTGGTCAACAGCTGCTTTACAAAGAGTGGGAGCCTGGAAGAATGGGGGCAAGAGAATGGAGTGGGCCATTGCCCCTTGGCACCCAGCCCCTCATACCTCCCTGCTACCTAAAACCTTCAGCTTGCCCCAGATATTTGCTCAGCATTTGCTGAGCCCAAATCTCCCTTAGCTTGAACCAGCAGCTGCGGAAGCAGCCCACGTGGTCCACTCTGGGTTGGGAAGGAGGAGTGGCTACCCAGGCTACTGGCCTCCCCCTGGGGACCGACCAACATGGAAGCCAAGCCCCGGTGAGACACTGCAGGGAGGTAGCAGCCCAGTGGGGAAGGCTGGTGTTGGGTCCAGGATTTTCACTAAGAAATTCTAGAGCAGGTACCTCTGAGTAAACTCCTACAGAACTTCTTCCCTGAAAGGAGAGTGACTGGAATTCCAGGGGATCCAACTTTCCAGCCCAAGCAAACAGCAGACCAGTATCCCAGCAGGGCCTGATTTTGCTAGGTAATGCTGGCTCTGAGTCTTCGCTTCTGTGACTCAAACTTTGAGGCGAGAAACTGCCCCATCACATGACTTATGGATTTCGCCCTGACAGGACAGTTTCTGTTTGTGTTTTGGTTCTCTGTCAGACGCTCTGAGCTCAGAGGGGAACCCCACCCTCCGTGTGACCCGGGCACACTGGCCGTGTCACGTGACCACAGTTGCCTGCGAGCCAAGCATTTCTCTGGGTGACATCATGCCCTTGCTGATTGCCCAGGTGTTTCAGGGCCTCCCGGGGCTGACACGGAATTTGCATCACTTCTGATACTTGGCTCTTGATTTGTTTGTCTTTGGTTAATAGCAAATCTGGATTGGGGTCGAGGGAAGTTGTTGAGACAACCAGACAGCAAACACGTCCCACAGAAGCTTGGCGGGACTTGGACCTGCGGCTCCTGCCCCTCCTCAACCCCAGGAGCCATCACAGTTCTTCTGGGCTCAGGCCTGAGGCAGAGAGGTTGCTGGTTCAGACTCTCTAGCACCATCCCGGGACTTACTTCAGATTCGGGACCTCTCTGGACCAGCCTCGAAGGCTCAGAACCAGGCGTTGCTGAGACTTATGCTTTTACGTGGCTCTCTCCTCACTTGCCCCCTCTTCAGGGGGGCCAGCGCCAGAGGACCCTGGATTTCTCTCCTTCCCTCTGCTCTGGCCATTTGCCTGGAGTCAGAGCTCAGCCTTCCCACCTTCCACTAACCTTGGGTCCATGGGCAATCACTTCCCAGACCCATGGAGGGCCAGGACTGAGGGACTCTGCAGAGACCCCCCCACCCCCATTACTTTATGGGGAAGGAAACCCAGGCTGGAGGGTTTCTTAATCCATTTTTCTCACCCACCAATTTCCAGCAACCTTCGCCTCTCTGGCCTCAGTTTGCCCATCTGCCGAGGAGTGGGAAACAAACCCCATTCTCCCAACCGCAGGATGAAGACTGGGACCAGCTGAGTTTGTGAAAGGGCCTATTACCCCATTGCTCCAGAGGTTCTCAAGCTTGAACATGCATCTGAATGCCCTGGAGGGCTTGAAAACAGAGGGAGGCTCCTCCTTCCCACCCCAGGGTTTCAGTAGGTCTGTGGTGAAGTCAGAGAATTTGAACATTTTCAGACGATGCCGATGTGGCTGGTTCAGGGACCACACTTTGAGAAGCACTGCTGTAAATCTCCGGAACTCACCCCAAAGAGAGGCGGTGTGTGCTGGAGCCTCTCACGCTGGCTCCAGGAAGTCGGTAGCTTGAAGTCAGCCACAGTGGGAGTATTCACACCTCGGGAATCAGTAAATGCTGCAAACCAGTTTTGTTTGTTTTTTTTTTGCCAGGGAGCTAGCTGGTAAACATTTACCGGCACACCACTGGGTAAGAGGGCAGCCTTTCTCTCCCTCTGTGCCCCAAGACTGGGGTGCCGTGCCTCAGAAACAGGACAGGAAAGCTCAGTCAGAACTCTCTGCGCCTCCATTTCATTGTCTGTAAATTGGAAACACTAATAGCATCTACCTCCCTGGCCCACAAGAATTAAGTAAGAAGATACCCGTGAATCACTTAGCAAAGTACTCAGCATAGAGTAAGTGCTCAAAAATATTCGCTCTTGTCCTTAAAATCCTTCGGATTATAGGGAATCTGTATTTTGTTCCTACAAGATTACAAAGTTCTATATAACTGTACTCCTGGGAGGGGTGGAGACCATGCCATTCTGAGCTTCACAGCTTTGGGGTGCCTACTGGTACCTAGTCCTCCTTCTCTGGGGCCCCCCCCCATTGCACAGTGTGAGCCCCACCCAGCCCCCGTTTGTAATGTGTGACACCCCTGGCCGTAGCTGCTTACAATAGACACTCTGGGGTTCTCAGAGTCTCTTTCCTGGGAACTTGGACCTGGAGCCCAGAGCCAGCCTGTAACTCACCACCTCAAGGTCAGTGGGGCAAGCAGGCTCTGCCAGCAGCCAGAGGGACCAAGGAAGGGCTGCACAGAGAAGGGGTGGAGCAGGTGGGCAGAGGCAGGCACGGGAGTGAGGTGGAGAAAGAGGCCTGAGGACACCCCCGCCTCTGAATCTGGGCTCGTCTAGAAGTTCTGCTGCCCTGCCCTGGGCCTGCATCCTCTCAGCCAATGTCCACTGTGGCTTAAGTCGTATCACGTTGGCTTCCGTTAATTGCAACCTGAGAGTCCCAGCTTCTCCACTGACTCTGCTCTTTGCTCACCCCCACCTGCCCCAGCACAGGCTTGGGGCCCGTGCCTGCTCGGCCCTGCCTGTTGTGGACCTTGGGCAGGACTCAAGGCCTCGCTTCTTCCATCTGCTCGTTGAATATGGACTTGGGCGGAAGCGAGCCTCCTTCTGAATTTTCCCCGTTATATGGAGAGAAATGAATATTCCTGACATTACCTACTCAGTGTCACCCCTGCTTAAGACCCTGCAGCAGTCCCACCCCACCCCCGCTGCTCTTGGATTGACTCCAGGCTCCCTTCCTGCATTCTAGACACTGTCTGAGCCTCTCCTGGCCCCTCTCAGACCTCCACTCTCACCTCTTGACTCTGAGGGATATGGACCTGCTGGCAGTTCCCCAAGACCGCATGTTCTCTTTTGGCTTCTCTCTGTGCAGAACAGAATTTCCCCAAGCCTACAGCCAACTACCAAGCATTCTTCAGGCTCCCCCTTCGGTGTCACTTCCCCTGGGCCATCTTCCCTAGCACGGCCCTGGCTGTGCCCCTGTGCCTCGCACCCTGTGCAGTCTCCCATTGGCGCGGCCTGTGCCACACCACAAGATCCCGAGTGCAGGGGCCAAATGCAGGCCCCTCTTGTTTCCCCAGGTTCCACGTTGTAAGGGCTCAGTGGATGGTTAAATAAATGTTGTGACCTGAGGAAAGGGGGGCTCCAGAAACTCAGGGGCCATCACCGTTGTCCGTGGTGACCTCCAGAAAGTCAAGTTTCCAGAGGGAAGAAAAGGAGAGGAAGGGGTGAAGGCAGCCCTAAAATGGGTCAGGTAGAGTGCCTGCTGGGCGATCAGATAGAGAGCTCTCCTGGAAGAGAAGGTGCAGATTGAAGAGAGAGTGACATTGGCAGGACGGAGGCAGTGTGAGGTGTAGCGGGTAAAAGCACAGAGTCTGGAGGGAAGGTGAGGAGGAGAAAGAGGAGCACGAGCCCTGGACATTGGACTCCCCTTCCTAGACCTCAGGCTGTGCTTGTTCCCTAGAGGCTCGGGCCGCCGTTGCCCATGGACTTGCTGGTGGCTCAGCCGCACGATCGACACGTGTGTCTAACCTGAAGGAAGTCCCCTGTAACCTGACCTAAAGGAAGCTGCTTGGAAAGTTACCGCAGATACAGTTCTCCAGGGATTCCCTTGCCCTACTCAGCTCGCGAAAGCCCCTCTCCAAAGCCAGCCCTGCTCGGAGGCCCTGGACAGGGAGTGGTCACGGTGCCCAGTGCCGGGCGGCGTGTCAGAAGGCGCTTGGCTTCCCCCTCACCGGCTCCAGGCTGGCTCCTTTGCGAGGCCAGCCAGAGGGCTGGATGGCTCACCTCCCTTGGGCACAGGTCCCATCACAGCATTGCTCCAGCCATGGACGTCATTCCCCAGTTACCGCAAAATAGGGTTACAGTTTCTCCCATGGTGTGGAAATCCCAGGAGCCCTCTCAACCACCTGGGCCGAATGCAGAAGTTGGGCTTCTGGTCCATTAAATTCCCAGTCCAGGAAGCCTCCGGTATGAAGCTTCCTTGTAATCTGTGATCTATTTTCAGGGCTGCCCAAGAAAGACTTCATTAGTTTAGACATTAGGACTTTAATAGATGATTCTACTAAAGTTGGGTACACAAAGAAGAAGCTGAGAGAGTTTAGAGAAAGCCTACATTCACCTGCCTTCCCCAGCAACTTAAGAGCTAGTTTTACCCCTAAGAGCTTATAATCTAGATGGGAAAAGAAAATGAAGGTGCATTACATAAAATTGTGGAGAACAATTAAATATTAACCGGTGTGGTGCTCGCTGATTGCAACAGGACTATGATGTGGCTCAGAGAGCCAGTTCTGCGTCAGAGAATTCACGGAGAAGGGAGACTAGAGCTGGGCCTGCAGCGGGGGGTTTCGGGTCAGTGGAGAAGAGAAGGCAGGTGTTCCGGGGAAGGGGACCTGCATGAGCAATTGCCTGTAGAGTATGCGGGACAGGAGGCCTGGATTAAGCAGAGGTTGTACATTAAATGCAGGAAGATAAGATTAGCGAGAGGGTGAGAGAGGGGATGTGTGTTGCAGGAGGTGGAGGCGGGGGCAGTTATGAAGTGTTTGCACGCCTGCTCGAGGAGCTGGGGCTGATGGAAATGATGGGAGGAGGGCGGGGTGAGGGAGGGGAAGCATTGGAGGGCTGAGGGGTGGGGAGGGAGCTGAGGAAGTTTCCAGCAATTGCTGGCCACCAGCAGGCATGGGCGGCTGACTTGGGGGCTGAGGGAGCGCTCTTCCCTCCGGGCCCCGCACCCTGCCTGGGCGGCAGGGGCTCTACAGGCCCCTCTGATAAGGGTTGCCAGCAGATAGGTCACCCGCTGCCCCAGGTACCCAAGGTGGCCAGCCTTTCACAGGCCCTGGGGAGCCACTGCAGGATCCGGCACTTCAACAGGCATTTTGAGGGTAGCTGCTAGGCGCAGAGCACCACAGGGAAACAGAGAGAAGTGAGGCGGGCTTCCTGCCCTCCAGGGAGCCCAGTGTGCGGGAAGAGAACAGATGTGGCCGACAGCGCTGACGGAAGGCCAGGTGCAGGCTGAGTTCCCAGGCTGCGGGGGAAGCAGGGAGTTCAGTCCTGACTGGAGAAGGAGCCTCTGCGGAGGGCGTGGGGTTTGTACACCTCAGAGAGTGAATTAGAGGCATTCTCTGCCCGGCAGGAAAGATGGATAGACAGGGAGGGAGAGCTTCCAGTGAGAGAGCAAAGAGAGCTCAGGCAGAGGCTGCAGACCTTGCGACCTGCCCGCAGGAGGGTCCGGCGACCTTGTAAGGGAGGCTGGGGACAGAGGTGGAAGTGTGGCTGGAGGCAGATGCCGTGCCAGGTCAGGAGAAAGAAAGTCTGCGGGTCCAGGGATCCGCGCGGCATTCACGGGACGCCTGGTTTGAGCTGTAGATGTCAGGGCACAGGGAGGAATAGACAGGCCCAGCACCAGCAGTCCCCAGGTCAGTGGAGGAGGCTAGAAACAGGGACTTCTGCTCGGTGTGGAGAATGCTCGAATTCTGTGGGTGCACAGAGGACGGCGTGGTGAATTCTGCCCCAGACCTGGGGTGCTGTCGGGCTGGGAAGATACGTGGGCTGGGCTTGGGGCCCTGGGGAGAGGTGAGGGTTTCCTGGGTTGAGGGAGAGGGGGTTTCGGGCAGAGGAGTCAGCACGACGAAGGGGTTGAAGCTAGAAAAGAGCAAGGCACAGAGACCAGCAGGGTAGTGTAGCCAGAGCTGCAGGCTGTGTGTGTGTGAGAGAGACAGACAGACAGAGAGACAACAGGCAGAAAGAAAGAGGAGGGAGGGAAATGGAGAGCGAGAGAGCTGGGAGGTGAAGCTGAAGCGGAAGATTGGGGGCCAGCCTGGGAGGCCCTCAGCTGCCCTTCCAGGGGAGCTGGGCATCACTCTTATGCGATGAGGAGCTGAAGCGTCTCTGAGCGGGAGCAATGTGCTAGGAAGTGAATTCTGACCTCTGCATGGAGGAGGATGGAGGGGGCAGAGCCAGGAGGCAGGGACACGTTGGGGGCCGGGGCACTCCCACCTAAGAGGAGAAACACAGAAGATAAGAAGGTCTGTGGGAGCGGGATGTGAGTTCTGTCTCGGACATTTTGAGTCTGAATCGCGTGGGGCGATGTCCAAGAAGAAGTGGAAAATGCTGGAAATCAGGGCAGAGGTCAAGCCTCTGAGGAGCGCTGCCTCAAAGCCTGAACGGGACGAAGAGAACATCTAGGAGGTGGCCACAGCGGTCACGTGCCAGATGGCCCCGGTGGCAGACGCGGGGCAGGAAGGGAGGGCCCCTCGGGAGAGACGCGGGTGGAAGGAGGGTCACCTGTGCGGATATAGAGCACGTCATTAAACCTGTAATGATGTCAGTGATTTTGGAAAAGGAGACACACGGGGGGCGGGTGAGTTTGGATATGAGCCTGTTTAGTCTTGGGGGGGGTGGGACATTGTTGTCAGGGTGCTCGAGCCACTTACCCTATGCAGAGGTGCCCGATGTGCATGGAAGGAGTGAGAGGGAGGACAGGGACCACAAAGTGGCGGGCGGGGAAGGCAGTGATGGCCGAGCCTCTAAGAGCATCCAGTCCCCTGGCCCCAGCTGTCACCCTGACCCTGTGTGTGAGTGAGTGAGCCTGGTGCCACGCTCAGCGGGTCCTGCTGGGAGTGGAGGGCTCTGGTTCTCATCACCGAGCCCCATCCCCGCCCAGAAGCCCCTTTCCCATGCGCCTCCCCCACTGTTTCCTGGTGTGGGCCGGGACCCGGCAGGACTGTCCAGGTGTGCGTCCTGCCACCAGTAGACCAGGAGCTCTCTGAGCATGAGGACCCATGTCTCCCTTCTTCCTCTTCCCTACAGAGTCCAGGACGGGGCCCACGCATGCCGGGGGCGGACACCCCACGTGGCACTCAGTCTCCCAGGCAGACGGGGATGCCTCAGATCGCGTTTCTTCTCGGCAGGAATTTGGGCCAGATCCCACAGGCACGCAGACTTGTGAGTGCCCCAGACTCCTGGTTGGACAAGGTCACTCAATCCAGGCAGCAGCGTAGCTTTCTCCTGACTAATTTACCTCATCTGTTCCAAATGGATGAGACGCCCAGGATTTGGGGTGAAGGGGCAGAAGAGGGTTCTTTTTATCCAGACCTGCTCAGTCCACCTGTCCCAGAGTCTCCACGTTATTAAATGTTTTCTGGTTCCTATGGCAACCGAAGCACACAGCCAGGATTTTGTTATTGTTCCAGGGAAAAAAGGGAAGGGCCACAGCGTGAGGACTGACGTCCGTGCACCATCCATCACCCAGGCGGCTGAGTCACCACCACGGTCTGGTGCGTCCATGGAGTCACCTCCCTGTGGTCTGAGGCTCCCACTGGCCTTCCCTCTTTGGCAAGAGGCTGGTCCCAGTCTGTGTCTGTCGGCGAGCGTGGGTAACTGGGCACCCTGGTGTGCTGAGTCCTGCCGTGTGCACTTCTGGTGGCTAGCGGGGTAGAGAGGACATTTCCTGAAGGAGGCACAGTCCTGCCTCCAGGGAGTGAGAGCTCGTGAGGCTGGGGATGCATTCCCTGTCCTTTCAGAGCACACGTGTATTCACAGACAGTTTCTAGGGCCACCTAGCAACTGACTTACCATACGACCTCAGCCAAGTCACCTGGCCGCTCTGAGCCTCAATCTCCTTATGTAAAAGATGGGGAAACGGGTACTTTCTCACCAGGCTGAGAGGGGAGAGAAATGAGACTGTGCCCATAGGAGCTCCGCACCAGCCTAGTTTCCACAAAGCACTCGATAAGCATGCACTTCCGTGGCCGCTGACTGGCTAGCTGCTGGCCGCACACCTCAGGACCGCCCGGAAGGTGAGGCAGAGGGAGCGCTTCTAGTCCTTGAAAACACATGCCAGCCCACCGTCGGGCAGCCATGGGCGGCCCCGATGGACGCAGCCACCTCCCTCCACCACCGCCAAGGATTGGAATAAGATGCTTCACTTGCCCAGACACAGAAGGGAACGGAACAAGAAAGTCAGTGGGTCAGCCGGAGGGGTTGGGTCGGCAAAGGTGTGGGAACAAATCTGGAGAGATGGTGCTTAGGCCACCCAGACCCGCTGCGGTCTTTGAGGAAGGCCCTCGCCCTAAGGCTGTGTTGGCCAGGCACCTTCTGATGACGGCCTGGCTTTCTGGATAGAATTTCCCACCAGAGAAAGGCTGTCAATGGGAGAACATGCCTCTCAGGCCTGCTGGATGGCTGCTTCCCACCGGGGCTGGCTGAGTCAGAATGGAGGTATCTATGCTCGTGGTGGGTGCAGGTCAGCCCTGAGCCCAGCCGTCTCGGAGCGTCTAACCAACACAGGTTTCTAGCTTACAAAGTGGAAACTGGGCTCCGGGAATGGGATGACCACAGAAAGGAAGTACCCCCCAGAAGGAGTCCAGCCTTCCCCTAAGGGAGCCCCATAAGACACCCACTGTACAGACTCATCTGACAGCTCCCCCTCCTTGGCATGTTCCACGCTGACCTCTGCCAGCTGCCATAGCCAGCCCAGCTGACAGCTGCCTCCCCCGGGCTGGCCCTACGCAATGCTTTTCAGACTGAGAATCGAGACCCATAAGTGAGTCATGGAATTAATTGAGTGGGTGGGATGAGCATTCTTCATAATTAGCCAGAACAGGGTCACGTATATCAGAGTGCCTCGTGGGGGGTAAGCGTGAGCGTTATTTCATGAGCCTCGTGTGTGTGTGTGTGTGTGTGTGTGTGTGTGTGTGTGTGTGTGTGAACACGTACTATATGGATACCGCAATAGAAAGATAGCACATTCTGATTGGGCCGTTTGGGGGCATTTAATAAAGGAACTATTTACAAAGACGTGGGCAGGGTGTAGGGAAGTCACAAGAGAATTGTGAGGCTTAGTTACCACCCTCAGGCTTAAGGCTTGAAGGTGGAAGGTGTTTCCAGAACTTGGAAACAGAGAGAGCGATGAGGCGAAGGCTCAGACAGGACCTGTGATCATCAGCCCGATGGGGAATGAATGCTTACCCTCACTCCTCTCCCTCCCTCCCGGCTCCTGCTGGGCTGCCCACTAATTGAGCCCAGGCAAGCCTGAGGGCCAGCAACCACGGACCCAGTCCCTGTGTGGAAAAGGCCAGTACATAACGTGTGCGTGGGATGCAATGTAAAATGGTACCGCACCTCTTACTGTGAGTCTCAGTTAATGAAGTTTTAAGCACCCTGGAACCATGTGCCTGACGCCGAAATTACTGCCAGCAAGAGGCAAAACGTTTCTGAATGGCCCCAGATCAGGGCTTTGGATGGCAGCTAAGACCAGTGAGGACAGGGCTGTCCTGTTCTCAGCAGGTGGGAGTGCACCCATCCTCCAGATGTGCCAGGATGGAGATGCCCGACAGTGGGGCTGAGCAGAGCCAGCGTCACAGGCTGGGGCTGAGGTCACAGAGGAAGAAGGGCAGGAGAGGGGAACGGGTGGGAGAGAGGAACAAAGGGGCCTGTGGTCAGGACACCCACGCCAGGCAGTTGCTTCAGCTCCCCAAGGACAAAGGGCAGGGTTCTATTTCTAGCTCCCGTGGGAGCAGGAGACAACAACCTTCTTGCTTTTCACACACTTGAGGTTGGCTCACTAATCCTCGTGTGGTTGTTCTGGACTCACACAAAACCGTCTCTGAGCCTCGTTTCCACGGCCCACACCACTGCCGAGTCCATCACGGCAGGGTCACATGCAGGCGACTTCACGCCTTCCTCGCCAAGTATGACCGGGCTCCGAGGCCGAGTCTCCTGAACCCCAGAACATTCCCCCACGAGCCCACTCGACACCCACCTTCAAGTGCCCAGTTCCCAGAAGAGAGACTCTTCCGGAAAGGAAATGGTTTCCTCTAAGGACTAAAAAAAAATGACAACAGTGTTCACGACAGCTCGGAACTCTCATTTTACCCTTGCTGTTTCCTTGGACAATAGAAAGCAACTCTACCTTCACAGACCTGGTTTCCTCCTGGCTTACTCATCAACACATAAGGCTGAGGTGTGTACGTGAGAGTTCATAAAGTGCAGAGCATTTTGCCCTTTGAACGTTCCTCCTCCTTCAGAATTTCTTCATTTCTTTCTGCCATGTTCCTGGTACTGGCAGGGATGGGCCAGAGTCTCGAGAACACGGTGAAGGTGTTTCCTGCCCAAGCCAGCAGGACCTTGGGCCAGACCCTGGTGTTAGATCCTGAAGACACCCCAAGGAAATGGCTCACCAATGTCATCATTTTTTTTTTTTTTTTTTTTTTTTTTGCGGTATGCGCGCCTCTCACTGTTGTGGCCTCTCCCGTTGCGAGCACAGGCTCCGGACACGCAGGCTCAGTGGCCATGGCTCACGGGCCCAGCCGCTCCGTGGCATGTGGGATCTTCCCGGACTGGGACATGAACCCGCGTCCCCTGCATCAGCAGGCGGACTCTCAACCACTGCGCCACCAGGGAAGCCCAGTGTCATCATTTTTAAGTCAACCAAACAGAAAGTGGTTGCTTGACTACTTCATCAGTCTTAACCGAGTCATTATTAAACTATAAGTTACAGGAAAAGGAGAGAGAAAGTCCAAGGGGATCAGGGTCTTGCCAGTGTGATGCTTACAATTTGGACCGTGACTTGTGGAAACGGGCGTGCGAGTGGCGATGCCTGGTTAGCATCCCTTCACTGCTTCTCTTTATTCTTCACAGCTCTGCCATGATCCACGAGGCGCTAACGCCCTCTCTACCTCTTGCACTTTCAGCCACACACGGTCAGTGGTTGACTCGACTCTCTCCTTCCGTAACTTGAGAGCACTCTCAGAGGGCGGGAGCTCTGTCTTATTCACCTCATGCTATCCCCATGGTCTGCACCAGTGCCTGGGCTGTCAAAACGCTCCATGAAGTATGTCTGGGGTGAAAACCTAAGTTTTTCAATGTGGAAAAAAAAAGATAAAGAGCTAGCCGTGGCTTTCCAAACTTTTTTTTTTTGGCAGTGAAAACTTTGATTCCAAAAGAATCTAACCTAAGCTCCAAAATAAATAAAAGCAAAGCAGGACACCCAAGTAAATTTGCCAGGTTTAGCAAATAGAAATGCCAGATAATACAGTTAAGATTGAATTTCAGAAAAATAAATAATTTCAAAAGGATAAGTATATCCCAAATATTGCATGGGACATACTTATACCAAAGAAAAATTTTTTCATTTGTTGTTTGTCTGATGTTCAAATTTAACTGAGTATCCTCATTGTAACTGGTGGCCCTCTACCCAGACCCCTGCACGCATGGGACCCCCAGGGTGCCCTGGGGTTGTACAGTCTGGTTTGTGAACCACTATTTGAAGAAACATTGTGACTCTCCCACACTGCTGTCCTTCTCCCGTCTCTGGAGCTGCTCTCCCTCTGCGTGCAGCCCAGGTGTCTCTGTGGCCCTGGGCTGTGAGGAAAGGCTGCTGCTAAAATCGGGCTCAGTTTCCTGAAGCATCAGAGTGTTAAGTGTCAGAATGGCTGGAGAGGCAGCCAACATTCATGACAAATAGCTATGCCAGTTCACACAACCACTTCAAGCCCAACATAGATTTCTTCACTCTTTGTTTTCACCAAAGTCCTGACTTTCCCTGAGAGACTGCTGGCTCTTCCGAGAAGGCGTGATGGAGCTGGGGCTGTCCTGCTTCCTCCTCCTTGCTCCCCGGCCCTGTCCTTCTGGGGTGAACAGAGGGGCCACCACATCCAAACCAGTCACCCTGGTTCTGCTGGGCGGATACTGGTGGCCTCTGTGGCACCAAAGCACAGGTGAGTGGGGAGATGTCTCACCTCCCTCTCTTCCGTGCCCCCCTCCTAAGAAAAGCAGTGAAGGGGCTCCTGGGAGCATCACGTGAACTCCTGAATGGCTTCCAGAACGAGCTCGCTCTGGAGAGGGAGAAGGGGAATCTCAGCGCATGATGTCTGCTGATTTTTGCCTGACCACCTTGCACCCCCTTCCCAGATGGTTTGTCCACCAGTGTGTGGTCTTGGTGGGGGGCAGACAGTCCTCTAGGCCCAGGTGTGACTCAGGCTTGGCCCATGGGATGCTCTGCCTTGGGGCTTTGACCCTCGGGGGAGAAGAGGGCAGTCAGAGATGACTCTAAAGGACGTCACCGGATGTCCCTCTGCAGCTCTCGGGTCCCGTGCTTCCCAAACCTGCAGTGCTTTCTGAAACTAGAGACACGGGCACCACTTTTCCTTCCAGGTAAATATCATATAGGATCATAGTCCCACCATGGTATGTGCAGAAGGGATAAGTATCACTTCTGGGTGGAAATGGTGTTAAAATTCAGTCCATAATTCACCACGATTTTCCCCCCTCTGTCACAGAAGCCAGCAACTCTCCAGATGGTAGCCACTCCATCAGCCTGGGTCCTGGAATGAGGACAACTCAGACAGTCCCAAACCAACTCAAGGTGACCTTTTGGAGTAAACAAGAAAGAAACCGTTTGTTGTGTCAAGTCACTGAGAGGTTGGGGTTGTTTGTTATTATGGCATAACCTCTCCGATCCTGACAGACACCCAGGCACCGTCCGGGACCTCCTGAGTCTCGATCAGCATGGGAGCTCTAGCTGAGCCACTTTCTCAAGTCCCACAGTCGTGATTGTGGAGATCAGCGAGGTTTGTGAACCCGCACTTCACTCCACACTGATCCTGAGGCACAGCTGAACTGTAGTGGGTTGAATGGTGGCCCCCCCAAAACATATCCACATCCTAGTCCCTGGAACCTGTGAATGGTACATTATTTCAAAAACGGGGCTTCGTAGACGTGATAAAGAATCTTGAAAGAGGAGATCATCCTGGATTATCCAATAAGTACAATGACAAGTGTCCTTCTAGGGGGAGGCAGAGGGAGATTTAAGACAGACACAGAGGAGAAGGCCCTATGAGACAGGCAGAGATTGGAGGGACGTAGCCACAGCCAAGGAATACCGACCACCACCAGCAGCTGGACAGGCAAGGAATGAATTCTCCCCTAGAACCCCAGAGAGGGTGTAGCCCTGATGTCACCTTGATTTCCAGAACTGTGAGAGAATACATTTTTGTTGTTTCAAGCCACCAAGTCTGTGGTACTTTGCTTCAGCTGCCAGTGGACGGACAGCGTCCACTAATCCTCAGGGACCTCCCAGTCTCACAAGGGAAATTGGGGCTGCACCAGAGAGAGCTGGGCAGCAGGGGCAAGGCAGCCAGAGCTGGGCTGACTGCTTGGGAAATGAACTCTGGTGGAGGAGAAGTTTGAGCAGAGGTCTGGGGGGATGTGCACTGGAGCTTAGTAGAGAAGGAGCGGGAGGGTGTTTCAGAAAGGGACAGGTAGGTGTGGACACCAGGATGGGGGCCAGGCAGGTATTCCAGCCACAGAAGAGCAGCAGAATCTGTGCTGGGGATGAATGAATGGAACAGGAGGGCTGGCAAACTTGGTCTTGAAACCCAAGCTGGCCTTCCTTCATATCAATCTTTATAAAGCCAGAATGGTAATTTGAAAAATTGTGCTTTCAAAATAAGCCAAAATAGTTAAATTCAAAATTGTATCTATGCCCTGACCACTACACATATATATATGTGTGTATATAGATATACACACATATATATACATATATATGTGCATATATACATACAGACAGACCAAAACATAAGAAAATCATGGGATAGACTTAGGAATTTTTTTCCTTCATTTTTTAACTTGTTACTGAAGTTGCAACACTTTAATAAACAAAAGAATCCCAAAATAAGAAGTTCTGGGTTAATACGAAATTAATAATGAACTACTGAGCGTTCTCGAGGAAGGGTGGCGTGGGTGATCAAAATAATGGTTAAGGAAGGTAGTCGGGTCAGTCCTGTGCATAAAGGAGAGGAGACGGAGCGGCAGAGGCCAGGAGACCTACAAAGGGGCCGTGCAACATTCCAGGAGTGAGGTGTAGCGAGGCCCAACTAGGGATGTGTGTGAGGACGGAGCAGTGTCGGAGCAGCGCTCACAGCCTCCGGTAGCTGCCAGGCCAGACGCTCGCTACACTCGACTGCCCTCTAGTGGCCAAATCCGGGAAGCCAGCCACGCCTTTCAAAGCTACCTCCTAGGGATAGAGCATTGCGGGAACCTGAAGAAGGAGCTCCGGGCTTTCTGGTGTCAGAGAAGGCTTCCCAGAGGACACGATGCTTCCTTCCACTGAGCATGGTAATTCTTTATAATGGGGCCAGTCCAGCTGTCAGAGACCTGACAGGCAAGGCATAAGGAATGGCATGGGTAATAGCCTAAAGGCTTGAGCCTATATTGCATCATCAGGGAACGCAAGGTATTTGGTAGGACTGGAGAGCAGGGCTTGTACAGGGTGGTGAAAGGTGAGGCTGAAGAGGGGAGATGAGGCTCTGCCTCCAGTGGGGGTTGAAATGCATTGTAGACAGTGAGAAGGCTTCCAAGGGTTTAAGCAGGGACGTGATACAGGGACAAAAAAAGGTAACATTATTAAATTTGCACTTCAGAAAATCAATCTAGCAAAAGTGTGGAATATGGGCTGGTGGGAGGGGGACCAGTTAGTCCAGGACCGAATGCACACTGAGGGTTGAGAAACCTGCATCTGAAGGTCTTTGCTGTTCACCCCCTGTGCCCGCTCCTGAGGGCTTGCAGGACTGGAGAAGTGGTAAAGTGGCAGAGAACTGAAAGGCAGTTAACTTGTGAAGATAAGCACAGGAAACAGGTGACCCGACAGAACTGTGCTCTAGAGAATGATGGGTCTTAATTTATTGAGTGCTCTTGAACCTGAGGACCAACCTGCTGACTTTGGGTGGGAGTGTTTTGAATTCTACCTTTGATCTCTCTTGGTGCAGGGCTCTTCGTTGCCATATGGCGTCTCTGGGGGTTTCACACTAGCCACCCCTTATACCCCACATAATAGGAGCTGCTCTCTGCTTTATACTGCCCGTCGCTGGCTGGAGTTGGAGCCTAATTTGTGTGGCCAGGTGAGCTGCCTTCCTGTTTAGCACCAACAGCTGGCATATTGATTAGGTCACAACCCTAACAACTAAATACTGTTATGTTCCCATTTTACAGATGAGGAAATCAAGGCCCAGAGAGGCAGAGGGACTCACCCACAGTCACACAGCTGAGGTGACAGAACCAGAACTGGGAGGCTGGCTCCTGAGTCTATGCTCTTAACCACTTGCCATTTGACCCTCTTTGTGCTGGTTGCACAACGATGCCCAGAACCACATTGAGGAGTGTTTTGCCTTTAACCATCTTCTATCCTGTTCACCACCCTTGTTCAACCTGTTTCCCACTCCCTGAAGGGTATTTAATGGCTAAATGAATCCCAATCAAATATTAACTAGAAGAGAGGCACCTGAGCCTTCTCCCCCGGAACCTTCCCTTTCTGCTCAGAGTCCCAGTGTTTGTCACAGCATCTGTGTTTGCAGAAGGTTCATGGGTGCAGACATCCCTGCAGGACGGATGGGAGGGCACAGCCTCTGGTCTGGGGAAATTTATGTCTAAAGGGAGCCGAGACGGATGAACTATTCCGTTTGCTCCTTTTGCTCTCTATCAAGCACAGTCAGCTAGTGTTTTTTAAACTGTGAGTCGCCACACATCAGTGAATCATGACAACCTTTTAGTGCGTCTCAAATCACATTTTATTTACAAGAAACTAATTAAAATTTAAAATGTAGTGTGCATTTTATGTAGCATGGTTAAGAATTGTTTTAGGGGGCTTCCCTGGTGGCACAGTGGTTGAGAGTCCGCCTGCCGATGCAGGGGACACGGGTTCATGCCCCGGTCCAGAAAGATCCCACATGCCGCGGAGCGGCTAGGACGTGAGCCATGGCCGCTGAGCCTGCGCGTCCGGAGCCTGTGCTCCGCAACGGGAGAGGCCACAGCGGTGAGAGGCCCGTGTACCGCAAAAAAAAAAAAAAGAATTGTTTTAGGAAATTTTGTTTTAGCTGTGTGCACCTGCATGTGTGTGTGTGCACATGCACACTTGGCTACGATATAAAATATATTTCTTACTGTGAGTCCAGTCAAAAAAGTTAGAGAGTCACATAGCTAAATGTTTTTCTCCTCTGCTTTCACAATACTTGTTTACAGGAGCTTTACAACCCATGTTTTTTTTTTTTTGCTCGAGTTAATCTGAAAGTGAGTTTCTATCAGCCAGTCTACACTGGCCATGATGGAACAGAGGAGGGGTGAGGGGTGCTAAGACAGCACACGGAGGGAAGCTGTTGGCCACAGAGCCGGGGTTCCACTCCTCGGCCACCAAATGCACCACCCAGATGATGACCCAGCGCGTCACCTGCTTAACTGAAGTCACCTGTGCTTCATTAAAACCTTGAGGCCTGTGAGCAAGTCAAATTGTTTGAATTAACACAGCTTGTTGGAGCCAAACTTAAGCTATATTTTCATAGGGCATATTTGTCGTTAAAATCCTACTGTAATATTTATATTCAAAAAATCCAGTTAATGAATTTGTCATTTATTCTTCCCTGCTTCGAATCAACCAGTCCTGGCATATTTATAGGACTTCCTCCTCGCATCCCAGGCACAGACCCTCGGCTGTGTGGTGTGCACGGGAGGCTGGTCTGGCCAGCCCCGGGCATCACAGGCCTGCTTTGGCAGCCTCGCGGAGGCCCCTCCTCCCGCCCCGCCCCTGCCCGGCTCCACTCTGAGGCCCTGAAGCTGGCTCTTTATTCAGGGAAGACAGCCTTCCACTGTAGGGCAGCCCAGACCCTGGGGTCCCTGGGATCCCCCGTGCTGAAGCCAGAGAAATGCCCCCACATCTGTAACACATTCATCTTTCCTCAGCAAGCCTGACACTGCTGACCCACCTTCTGGGCACAGTGGATCATTATAGAAGTTAGAACATGAAATCAGACAGCCTGGATTCTCATCTCAGATCTTCTGCTGATAAGATAATGCCTTTGGGCACGTTGTGTAACCAAACCAAGGTTCAGCCGCCTCACCTGTGAGATGGAGGCTGCTAGTAGCACCTATTTCATCATGGTGCCGTAGGGGGAAATGACGTAACACAGGTAAGGCGTTTGAGCTCCATACTTAGCAAACGGTAAGTGCTCACTAAGTGTTACGGGCCATTACGGTAATGATTATGATTGTTACAACAGTCTTCCAGGCAGCCTCAGGGTGGCTGTAGTCTGAGAGCCACACAGGGCCCCTCCAGGTTAACTCCCAGCGTCCATCTCTCCATCACCCACTGACTTTCCCGCCTTAAGCCCTGTCGCTTCCCACAGGGCCCCTCATCCCTGCCGCTTTCTTGCCTCTTCATGGCCCACTACCCACCTCTCAGCTTCACTTCCTCCGTTCTAAAGCCGGCTTTGAAGCACACGTCTCCTCAGTCCTTGCCGTGGCCTGAACAAGATAACATGGGGTGTGGTGTGAGAGGCCCTGGGTTCGAGTCCTTGCTTTGCTTTTTCCTGTCAGGAAGCACGGCTGTTTGCTTCAAGTAAATCAAGACAGGCTGCAGAGGGATCCTGAGCCTGAGACTGTACTAAAAGGGAGGGTCCTGCCGGTCAGGCAAAGCCCAGGGCCGAAGGTGTGTGACAAGGGCTCCCGGCTGTGGGGCGTCCAGCAGGCAGAAGGAACACTGACTCAGGGAGGGAGTGGACTGGAGGCAGGCAGGCAGACCCTGCCATCTCCTGGACGGGGCTCAAGGAGCCTGGAGGGGTCAGGGGACCCACAGTGGGAACCGGGCCTTGGGTTGGGGAACTGAGGTCAACGCCCAGACACGTGAACTGGGCAGGTCTTGTTTTTGTGGGAAAAGTTTGGATGCACACCGGGTGGCTGAAGGGTCACCATCTCCGGAATCCACATGGCGCCGAAGGACATAATGCAAGGATGGATTGGCTGTGGTGGTCCGCACCGGGCCCTGCTCCAGATCCACCTGGATTCACTCCCCGCAAAGGGAGCTACGTGGAGAGAGGCCTCGCTGGTCCCTGAGGCTTCCTGTCTCCAGACTAGATGGGTATGGGCTAGCCAGAACAGGGTCAGAGCTGGCTCAGCTCTAGCGGAGCCGGGAAGGCAAAGGCCTGGGAAATAGAGTCACGAGGAAATACTGTGCTGCTCAGAGACACATGTCCTCTGAGCCGCCTCTAACTCATTTCTGTGAGACAGAAATAGTGATGAGATCCCCAATACCTAAGCTCCTGGGTGTATTATGGAGATGAATGTAAGAAGTAGTTTGGAAATAGCTGAACTAATGCTCTTACATTGTCATTACTGTCCCTTGTGTAAGTACACAAGGATTTTACTAAATTTCACTACAGTGTAAATTGATACAACACATCGGGGAATTCACGAGGGTTCCTGAAATCAGACAAGGCTTCTGAGCAGGAATGGCGCTGAGAATGGGCCCAGCCGTGGTGAGAGTAAGTATCTGTGTGGGAGATGAGGGAAGGGAGTTACCTCGGCTCAAAACCGGTGACACAACTGGGCTTGAATTTTCCTGAACCAGGTGCCTGCCTGCCTCGGTGCTCAGGGGCGGTGCTGCCGTGACTGGGGACCCCAGCCTGAGGCCTGCCTCCTCTAAGCCAATCCTGGGCGTGTCTGGGGAAGGCCTTTGGTCAACGTGGGCAGACCAAGTTCAGTCGTGGAGCAGCAGAGCTGATTCAAGGCTACCCCTGGGGTTAAAGGAGCCGAGGCAGGGGAATGGGCATCACACCGGCACGTCTCTTACATTTGAAGAGATTCTGCGGGCTTGTAGTTTTCATAGCCCCTCATACCTTTCATCCTCTCAACAACTCAGCCCAATTATTATCCCATTTTTAACTGCATAGGCGAATAGGACTCGGAGCGATTTGCCTAAGGGCAAACGGCCAAGTTGGGACTAGAACACAGACGCTGGAGCCCAGATCCAACCCATGTCCCCAGAACATTTGGAGCTCAGTGTCCCAGGATGGGGGCAGGAGCCAGGATCAGACCCAGGCTGTGGCCAGTAGCTCAGAGGACCAGAACCTGGCAGTTCCAAGCACAAAGTCATGTGCCGAATGTCTTGATGGGTTGAAACCGTGTCTGGTGGCAGCATACGAGAGATATGTCCTTTCTTTTTTATAGTTTTCTGTATTGATCAGAATTTTTGCATAAACAAGCTTTATGTTTATAATCAGACAAAAACATAACCTTATTTTTCTGGGGCTTGGGTGGTAGAAATCTGCATAGAGCCGAGTTAGGGCCCTTCATCGACCAGCAGCTGCTCTTGTGGGCAGGTCTCTGGCCCTCATCGTACCTGAGTCCCCTGATGCTCTTTTCCTGATGATGGTTTCAACACTTCTAATTTCCAGTTCTCTCAGCTCAGTCCCCTTTCTGGCAACCACAGCTGCCCTCCCCCATCCTTTGAGGGTTTTCCAGCAAACCTTTGCACTCAGTTCCTTGGCAGAAGATCAGGGGATCACATGGCTGAGTGACTGGTGTTTTCTGAATCATGGAATGGAAAGAAACACTACACACAAAGCCAGCACACAGACCCTCTGTTGCAAGCCTGGTAATAGTGCGGCGTGGAAGTGATTCATCTGAGACCGCCTGGCGTGTGCACACGCATTGGAGCGAGGTCAGTGCAGTGTTCGCCTTCTCCAGTGACTAATGGGGCTTCTCAGGCAGAGGGAAGCCCCAGGCCCCTCCTAGGTACACCGTGGAGCCTAGCAGCCCTGTGCCCCAGGCTCTGGGGCTGCCAGAGAGGTGTCTGGGGAAGTCATAGACAGGCTGGGGCAGGAGGTGAAAAGGGTGGAAGATTTGGGGGATGGGGGTGGGGATCAGGGGAGGAACTAGGCAGACAGGTGTAGGTAGAATGTGGTCAGCCTCTCCTGAAAACCAGGAAACAGTCTCTGACTTCTCCACTTCACATCCCAGAAACACACCCCAGGGCCCACCACGTACGGGAGACACACACTCACCAACGTCAGAACGCACCTAGTAAATAATTCATGCACTCAAGGAGTCCCTATGAAGTCCAGGCATGGTCTCAGTCCTTGACTTCAGCCTCCCAATAGCCCTATGAGAACGCCAGTGAACCCATATGGCAGATGAGAACATTCTGCACAGAAACATGAAGTAACTTGCCCAAGGTCACACAACCAGCTAAAGGGAATTCTAACCCAAGTCACCCCATTCCAGAGTCTGCGCCGAGCCCCTCCTGTAGGCCAGGCACTGCTCTACACATACATTATCTGTCAATGTCCTCGTAGCAACAATGCGAAAAGGTATCATTATCCCCACTTTAAAGATGTGACCGCTAACGCTCAGAGAAGTTAAGTATGTTGCCTGAAGCCACACAGCTGGTATGTGGTGAAGTGGGGACTCACCCAGGTCTGTCTGACTCCAAAATCCATGATCTTTACAGCACATCTATGTTCTCATCATTTTCTGGGACCGTGCCCCTCTTTTCTGTGTCTCCCACTCCCCTACCTGTGGTTTGGATTGGTTAGAGCTTGACGCAACAGCAGTAGCCTCTTGGTTATTCCACACAAGGTCCTCTTGTTGGAGAGAGAGGGGAGAGGTTGCGGCCCAGGGCTAATGGACCGACTTGGAGAGTTTTGGGCAGGTGGGGAAGGATGAGGGAGGTGAGGCAATGCCGGCTAGCCAGCAGATCCAGTGGTTCTCACCAGGCTCCGTATCAAAATCCCCTTTTAGGAAACACAGAGGCTAGGCATGGTGGAGGTCTGGGTGTGGGGGGAGGAGGGTGACTCCAAGGGGCAGCTAGGGCTGAGAAGCCCTCATCACACCCAGGGCCATTCTCTTCCCCATGGAGCACTTCCCCTTGGAATCAGCCCGAAACTAGAAGGTAAATTTGGGATCCCAAACTCGTAGTCCATAAGCCTCATAGATAGATTAGATGTAGGTTTTGTTTGGCTGGATTTATTTCTCTTGTTGTCACTTAAAGTTGATGTCTTTAAGCAAGATGTGCATTCTCCAATTTGCCACAGACCCCACCACTCCCTATTGCCTCACACCATCCCACTCAGTCAAGTTACCATGTTACTGTGGCCCATGATAACACTGGAGTCTGAAACCCTTGAGACATAATTTGGTATCAGTGTTGCACCTGGGAGAAAAAGAAAATAGATGTGCCTCCTAGACCCAAATGAAGACACTGAGGTGCTGGGAAGGCACAGTCAGGTCCCCCCTGAGGAGCTGCTCCTGGAACAGTCAGTTGTAGCTGGAGCAGAGCTCAAAATTTATTACAATCTCTGTTTCTCTGGGACCTGGACCCGTGTATTAGTATCCTGTGGCTGCAGTAACAAATGACTACAGACTTAATGGTTTAAGACAACATAAGTTTATTATCTTACAGCCTGGAGGCCAGATCTCCAAAATCAGTGTCACTGGGCTCAACTCAAGGTGTCGGCAGAGCTGCATTCCTTCTGGTAGTGCTAGGGGGGAAGCCCGTTTCCTCATCTCTTCCAGCTTCTAGAGGCGGATGTCATCATCGTCCCCAGAGTTAGGGTGGGGAAACTGAAGCTCAGAGGGTTCAGCATTGTTGCAGGCAGTTCAGGGACAGAAGGTACCTGCAAAACAGAGGCTGAAGGGCTTGATGAAAAGACTATGTACAGAAGTGTGGGCAGAGTCAGGGGACCAGCATGGGCTGGTGGGCGCCCAGAGCCTGCAAAGCAGGAGGCTTTTGCCGCCCTAGGCCTCTAGGATCTGGTGTGTGCTGTAGCTATAGGAGAGGGTTGCCCATGAGGAGTGGGGGCCTTTGGGAGAGACGTCAGCCACTGTCAAGCCCCAGCCCAGCAGGGAGGGCGTCTGCACCTCACTCTCCTCTCATCCAGCTGAAGCCAGAGACGGAGGGAGCCCACCAGTGCAGCTTTAGGCCAGCCTCAGGGACATAGAGCTGGAGGGCCCAGTGGGGAAGAGTACAGCATCTTCCTTGGGGTCATACAGGCAGTGAAGAGCTGGCTCTACACTGGTTCTTATTAACCCAGAGGAGATTTCTGGCAGGGAGAGAGACACCTGGTGATAGTTTGGCCTTTTGCCTTTAAAATCATTTCATGCTGCTGAGTCCCCACTCCATCTATCCCACCAATCTGCACCCCCCCCACACACAAAAAAAACACCTTTGGGTTCAGGTTGCCCACCCAACTCCACTAATTGATTTGGGCTCAGTTAATCCAAACTGGACAAAAGGACTCCATTTCAACCAGAACCAGGCATATCTAGAAAGCAAACTCGGCAGCAAACAAAAATTTATAAAACCAAACATGCAACCCACGTTGAAGAGAACTGGCTTGAGATGACCCGTTGCTTTGGGTCACCTCAGTCACTGATGCCCACATGTGTGGAAAACCAAGCCCTGTGTTCCTTATTGTACATGCTTGGAGTCTGTCACATGGAAATGCATGTCAATGGACACACCCACAGGTGGAAGGACATGTAAAGGCATATCCTTGGCTTTCCTAAGTTAGAAATTATTTTATTGGGCCTGGCTTCAAAAGGGGCCAGAGGTCATTGGTGGGGAAGGAGGAGAATCTTCCTTTTCTTCATTTATTTATTGCTTGCATGATTTTTTCCTGCAGGCACCAGTGACCTCTCTAGTACAAAAATGTTTCCAAGAAGGCTGATGATCAAGGCAGCCTGGGGACACGTGCAACCTGGAACTCACTGCTCTCCAGACCCTCTGGTTCTTTGTAAGGTTGACAGGCCTTCCCTAAGTGGACAGGTAAGGATGTGGGGTGGCACGAGGAGAGGAACAGGCTACAAAGCGATCTGCACATCCACAGCTCCCCTTCTGGAGCTGCAAACCTGTTATTTTGCATTCTTCTGACGGTACTGCCCTGTGCAGCTCCTGATCTGACACAGGCTTCTTTCCCACCCCACCACTAATGTGAGGCTCCCCACTTCCGGCCTCCCACTCAGCTGACAGTCCCCTCCCAGGCCAGGCAGCCCACATCCTGCCCTGCTTACCCTGGGATGAAGGCTGGGTCTTGTACCCTCCCTGGATTGGGGCAGCCAGGTTAGCTCACCAGGTTGAAGGGTGGAGATAGAGAGATTCATATCCTGGGACTCACTCTGAAAAGCCCAATGTTATGCCCAACAGAAAAGCTCTGCTGTCCCCAAAGCCCCTGGAGCCATCTCAGGGTGGCCAGGGACACCTGACAAAAGCCCTAAACCCCACACAGTACCAGGGATGGTGGGTCTGGCTGTGACCTCCCAAATAAACCCCTGCCCACGACTGAGCTGGTGACTCTCCAGTTCCTGTCAAGCTCGGCTCAGAAGCACCGACCCAGCTGCTAGCCTAACACCCCAGGACAGCCCTGGCCCTCATTCTCACCTAGGGACAGCGACTAGAGCCACAGCAGTACCTTGTATGTGAACAGCACTAAACAGTGTTCAAATCACCATGAGCGCCACATAAAACCCTGCAAGGAAGGACGGGCAGAGGTGCCACCTGCATTTGCACAGGTAAGGAATTTGAGCCAGTTACCTGGGTCCCATGCTGATGAGTGGGAGCCAGAACCAGAGCCTGTGCCTTTGGTTTGGAAGAAAGCAGTACTTCCTGGTGTATGTCGTGCTTCTGGGACCCCCAATATCCCTGTGTCTGAGAGCCAGGGAAGCCCAGCCTCCGGACTTGGTGCTCCCGACACTGTGCACACAGCCCTGAGCTAGCCCTGGCCACTGCCCTCTCCAGCTGACGACACGCAGCGGGCTCGAGGCTGCAGTCCTGCTGTGATGTGGCCACTGTGGGCCCCTGCCTCCAGCCACGGCCCTGGTTGAGGACCTAGAAGGTCATGTGAACAGAGGAGAGCTGTGGGCTTAGGATAGGCCGAAGGTTTGCCGAGTTTTGAGGCCACAGAAGCATGTCCTTCAAATGCACGCCCATTCAAACCAGAGGAGCAACACCGACGAAGGCCCGGCTGGGCCCTGCCTCCCCGACCTGGCCAAGGCATCCCCCTTTTCCCCAGGCCCTGGAGCCACCTGCAAGGAACACCTAGGTCACTTCATCGAACAGCTTTAAACGCCATCCCAGAGCCCTCCTGGCTGGGCGCTCCCTGCCTTGGGGAGCCCTTACCTGTTCTGGTTCAACACACGCTCTCTGCCCGCCAGAGTCCCAGAAACCCCCGTGGGGTTGTGTCCCTGAGCGTGCCAGGCTTCAGGGGGAGGAGGACAGCGAGGAAGGGGCAGGGGACAGCTTTCTGATTCTTCTCCCCTAGAAATCCTGCCTGAGGCTCTAGTATCCAGAGGGAGGCGGAGGAGAAATGGTTCCTGCGCGTGGGGGCCTCCCCGGCTGCTGGGGAGCGTGTAGGGGGTGCACACACACATACACACACAGGTGCAGAAGCAGGTCCAAAAGAGAAACCCCATAAAAGCAAGCCCAGGCTCCCCCAGCCACGCAGAGCAACACATCCCAGTGAAGGGCCGCTGGAGTGAAGGTGGGCCAGAGCCCGGGTGAGGCAATGGGACGTCCTCCCAGGAAAGGCCTGGGGGGAGAAAGGAAGACCCCTGAGGCCGATCAGGTCACACACCTCAGCCAGCAGGAGAATGCCAGGCAGCCTGCGCTTGGCACGCAGGTGGGGCAGGGATGCTTCTCCCAGGTGTGCCCTGAGCTGGTAGTTTGGGTTGGGGTGAGTGAGGGTTACGGGGGCAGGGCGGGCAGCCTGCCAGCGGGGACCCACAGCAAAGGCATCAATGGGAGAGGAGACAAGTAAAAGACCTTGTGAAGCAGAGGGGAAGAAGCCTTCTACCCACAAGGTTAAAAAAACAAAACAAACAAACAAAACAAATGGGAGAGGAACCGGCCACCCCCCCCCCCCCCGGCCCCGGGCCCCTGTACCCAGCCCCTGCATGTAGCCAATGACAAATGATGTTTGAATGACAGAAGGAAAGGAGGAAGGAGGGGAGGGAGGGAATGGATCTGTTTAGCTGCATCATTCTCCTTACTGAGGGAGGAAAAGAAGAAATAAGACAGTCATCAATGAGGACTATTTTTTTATTGAACAGTTTTACTGAATAAATGGTTTCGAGCTTGTAAACATTAAAGCCTCTGAAAAGAAACAGTGACACGAATTCTGGAGACGTGAGTTCAAGGAGCTTCCGGACCGGTGCTGAGTAAGAACCCCACCCCCGTGACCCCCTCACCCTCCGCGGAGCTGCAACAACCCGGGCGACCAGGGCTTCCCAGAAGGGCCACCTCCCTGCCCCACACACAGCTGGGAGCCCAGCCAGCCTGAGAGGTGGGCGGGATCCTGAGCTTCCAGGGGTCTGTCGCACGGGCCTGACTCTCAGGCAAAGCTCATCTCCGAATCCCCCTCCCCAGCTCGGCTCCAGTGGGAGGGCCTTCCAATCCTCACAGCGCTTTCCTCCCCTAATTGTCCCCCTGGAGACACCTGAGGCCACGCCCCAGCACTGCCTGTCCCGGACCCACGTCCTCCTTCTCGGAGCCTGGACTCAGAGCTCCCCGGAGCGAGAAGGTTCCTGAACAGGCTGGTCAGGCCTCCACCCTTTTCTGACAGATGGTGTGAGGGGGCAGGGCAAACCGGTGATCCTGGGCACAAGAAGGCTGTGTGTGCCTTGTGGAAAGAATCTGTGAGCGAGATAATCTTCGTCCTCACACAGAACAAGGCTCCGCGTTTAGGGGCATCTTCTGGGCCCTACCCTGTGGGCGGCGCCTGTGCTTCTGCTGCTCACCTGCACCCCTGCTTCAGCGGGGCTTGAGGGGCGGGCGAACCAGACTGTCTGAGGCAGGGGTGAGCGTTCAGCCATGTGTCGGCTCGAGGTGGGAGATGAGCGTCCCAAGTGACCCAGAGCTGAGAGCTCAGCTTCAGGCCTAACACAGGCCCAGCTGTATACGCCTCTTTGAAAACTGTGCCGCTTCTGCAGAGCCGCCGGGCCCACCACCTTGGAGGATGTCCACGACAGAGTAGGCAGTGGTGGAGGGAGGTCTGTGGCTGCAGAACATCCGTTCCCTGGCCTGTCCTCACAGCCCTCCATCCACTCGCCCCTTCGGTTCCCACCCCCAGATGCCTGTCCCCCGTCCCCACTGAAAACACCGTCCCCGGCTGTCACCCCACCTCACAAAAGACAGACGTCTCCACCGCCGGCCCAGCACACCGTCCTGGCCCTTCACCTGAGATGACTCTCGAGGACCCCCTCCATGTCAGGGCCCAGGAGGAGCAGCGGGCACCCCTGTTCTCACAGCCTGAAACCCTGAGCCCTGCAGGGAGGCTTGCTGGGGTGCCTGGGGTGCTGGGTTGAGGGCTTGGGCCTGGCTCCACAAAGCCACCGCTTTGTCTAACTAGGTGTGAAGGGGGCCTCTGTGACCCAGGCTGAGGACCAACCCACCAAACGTGATTTCTGCAGGGAAACCAGTTCTGAATCCTGAGCCACCCGCTTGCAGAGGTGCGCGTGTCCAGGATTTGTGGTGATTTGGGTGCTGAGCGGAGGGCAGAAGGCATGGCCCAGACCCACGGTGGCTGCCTACCATGGGCACACGCCCAAGCTGCTCTCCCGGCCCCCAGGCCTGCACCCTCGCCCTCAGTCTGTCCTCTGCAGCTCCCATCATCCCTTCCAACTTCTGCTGCCCGTTACCAAAAGACCCAGCACATCGCTGGGCCAATGGAGCTTTGAAAACACAGTCGATCCTCACTGTTCATGGATTTAATATTTGCAAATTCACCTAGTCACTAAAATGTTTTACCCCAAAATCAATACTCAGGGGTCTTTCATGGTCCTTCATGGACACATGCAAAGTGGTGACAATTTGAACTGCCTGACAGCACGTTCCCAGCTGAGATCACAAGGTGATACTCTGCCTTCTCATTTCAGCTCCCCTGCTGGAAACAAGTCTAGTTAGTGTCACATTTTTAAACTTTTGTGCTTTTGGTGATTTCACAAGGATGTTCCTAAGCACAAGAAGGCTGTGATGTGCTTTATGGAGAAAAGATGAGTGTTAGACAATCTTGGCTCAGGTGAGAGTTATTGTGCTGCTGGCCATGAGTTTGACATTACTGAATCAACAACATATATTAGAGTGTCTTTAAACAGAAATACACATAAAACAAGGTTGTGTATTAATCAGCGGATGAAGCTTGTGTCCAGAGGCTCACAGGAGCCTAACCCTGTATTTCCTCTAGGGGCAAAGGTTTAGTGTTTGTTAGGTCAGTGTTCCCCCAACTTTACAGAGCGTAACTGCCCCGAACAATGAGAATCCACCATCCAGGTGCTATGCCTGGGCCCACCCGGATTTAGCTTATCGGGATCTCCTGGGCTTGGGGCCCAGCATCTGTGTTTTTCAAAGCTCCACAGGTGATTCTGATGCAGGGCCTGGGTGGGAGCCGCTCCAGTGATTCCTTGAAGCGCCCATGTTAGACCTGCTGGGCCTGGATGGTGGCAGCCCTGAAACAACCTTCCGGCACCACTGGGAGGTGATGTGTAGTGTGATTTGGTGAAGAGGACACAGGACTGCCACGGTCATTGGGACCTGAAGACTCTGTGTGACTTCAGGCAGGTCGTCTAACGCTCAGGGCCTCAGCTTCCCCACCGCTATCATGAAGGTAATAACACCTGTGCGTGGTGGGGTTTTGCTCTGACATTCAAGCATGTTTTGTGGGCTGGGACACCAGGAGTCCACTGGTGTCTTTTGAGAGAGAACTTGTTCCCAGAGGAAAGGAGATGGCCTCGGCCGAGAGTGATGAGCACGTGTCTGGGGAGGGACAGCTTGGGGGACCACCCCTCAGGTTCCACCTCCTGAGCTTTTCTGGCAGCAAGATTCAGACTCAGTCAAGTAACTTCAGGAAAAGAGGTTTTATGGGAAAGAAAGATGTTCCTGGGAAAGGAAACGGAAACCCCCAGGATCCCAGCAGCCAGTCTCTGTCCCTCCCCTAAAGGCACCGAGTCTCCTGTCCCCTCTCCTCCCCCTGCCCAGTTTCTGCCTCAGTGCTGGTCACTCTTGGTTGTGTATCTCAGGAGTGCTTCTCTCAGCTAGCTCAGTTTCTGTGACCCTCCACTGGCATCTTCCAAGGCAGGAACGAATGGGTCCACCTTTCTGGGGCACGGTTGCTGGCTGGCCAGCCCTGTGGGTCAGCTGCAGGGGTGGGTGACCGTGTGGGACTGGCCACCACCCTGTGCCTCTGTCCTGCGGCAGATCCTCCCGAGCCCTCTGCGGCCCGAACACATGCACAGAGTGACGAGGGAAGCTTCTGGAGCAGCCCAGGGCCTGGCCTCCCGAAAAGCTCTGTGGGCAGAACAGGCCAGAGGTGGGATGCCGCCTGTGGGGTGGGTGCTGAGACACTGGACCTGAGGTGGCACGTGTCCCCTTTCCCCTCAGCGTCCCTTCTCCTGACACGCAGAGGCCCACACAGGGAGGAGCTGAGAACAGACCACTGACCTCTCCAGGACAAGCCGGCACCTCTTTCTCAGGGGGCAGCAGTTACAAACCACCTGCGGGGGTAGAAAATCTGCTTTTGATCTTTCCTCAGCCCCCTGTGGCCCAAAAGGCCCCCAGAGGCCAGGACATGGCTTGAGCCACCTGACACTGGTGTCGGAAAACCTAAACATGTATCATGGAGGTGGCACTGCAGGAAGCATCACCACCCCGAGGGCGAGGCCAGGGAGGGGAGCTTGGAGGACTGTCAAAACTTAGAAACGGGGGCACGCCCCACAGGGCGGGGACCCAGGAGTCTGGGCTGGCGGCCCCCGTCAGCCGGTGTGGCTTCTCTGGGGTGGAAGGGGCGCAACGATGTTGGTTCTGCAAGTGCTGGAGAACTGCAAACTGGAGTTAGCTGCTGCTGTGGGGAGGAACCCCGCTGCTGGTCAGAGGAAGCCCGGGCTGTGGCGCCGCTCGCGGGGCGGGAGCTGAGCAGGACAGAGCCTGTCTCCCTCCAGCGCGCCACGCCTCTGCTCGCGCCTCCTACTGGCAGAGTTGAACCTCGAGCAGCTGCCAAAGCCAGAAGCTGTCTCACGGGTCCCCGTGCCTCGGACGCGGACTGGAGAAAGACCAGCGCTCCCGGAGCGCGAGCTGGGCCTGTTCTGCACGTGTGTGCACGTGCACACACACACACACACACACAGATATACACACCGATAATACACAGACACACGGAGACACACACACAGATATAAACACAGACACACACAGGTACACACAGATATAGACACCAATAATACACACACACACAGATATACACACCGATACATACATACAGACACACACAGAGATATACACACAGACACACACACAGATACACACACACAGATATACACACCGATAATACACAGACACACACAGAGATATACACACACAGACATACATACATATACACACACACAGATATACACACCGATACATACAGACACACATACAGATACACAGATACACACAGATATACACACAGACACACACAGATATACACACACACAGATATACACACCGATAATACACAGACACACAGATACACACACACAGATATACACACCAATAATACACACACAGATATATACACTGATAATACACAGACACACACACGGACACGGACACAGAGATACACACCGATAATACACAGACACACACAGATATACACACAGGTACACACACACACACACACAGATATACACACTGATAATACAGACACACACAGAGATATACACACAGATACATGCACAGACACACACACACACATACACACACAGAGATATACACACCAATACATACACATAGACACACACAGATATACACACAGATACACACACAGACACACAGATATACACACAGATACACACACAGACACACAGATACACACACACAGATATACACATCGATAATACACAGACACACACACAGATATACACACCGATACGTACACACAGACACATATAGACACAGATATACATACAGATAGACACACACACAGACACACACACAGATACACAGAGATAGACACACAGACACACACACAGATAGACACACAGATACATACAGATAGACACAAACAGACACACACACAGATAGACACGCACAGATAGACACATAGAGATAGACACACACAGACACACACAGATATACATACACAGATATACATCACACACAGATATACACACACAGATACATACATACAGACATACACACAGATACAGACAGGTACACACACACAGATACACACCACACACACAGGTATACACAGACACACAGATACACAAATACACACACACACATAGATACACAGACAAAGATATACACGCACACCGAAACCACAAGCTCCCTCCCTGCAGGCTGGATTGTGGGTCCTGCCCCTTGAGTGTCAGAGCTAAGTCAGCAAACCTCATGGCCTTGACTTGGGGGAACTTCTCTGATTCTGAACCACCAGCCCCTGGGCCCATTACCGCCACACCCCCAAACAGCCCCATGGTTTGAGATCCTGTATCAAAAGGAAGCTCAAAATTCTCCATCTCTGGAGGATCATCTTGGCCTGGTGGGTAGGCGACATCGGCGGTGCCCACCCCTGTTCTGGAGGAGAGTCCCAGGAGCTGAGATAAAGCCAACTGTGCACTGAATTGCTCATCGTGCAGGAAACACGATGAAACTCCTTTACCAATAGAAGGTATGGGCTAAAAGCGTTCTTCTGGGCTCCTTTTAAATGTCACTTTCTCGGAGAGATCGTCCCAGCCCGCTGTGACTAGGTCGCTCTGCCACCCCACTGTTCTCCATCCCTCCATTCAGAGCACCTGTCATGGTGGGCAATTCTGTTCCTTTGCAGCTGGTTTACTGCCGGTCTCCTCTAGACAGCAGACCCACAGGGCAGGGCCAGGCCGGCCTCCTTCACCACTACAGACTCAGAATCTGGCACAGTGCCTGCCTCGTAGTAGAGCTCTGTAAGGGTTTGTCAGATGAATCAACTTAACAGTATAAAATGGTTCTAGATGAGTTGTGATAAATTGATGGATGATGGAGCTACGAATTAGCGGTGTGTGTGGCATAACCAACTCTGAAAAGAATGCTGTGGAGGGCAATTACTCTCCTCTCCCACAAACCATTTCCAGATTGAGAGGACGGCGGGCAGGAGAATTGTTCTGCCCTCTGCGGCGTTTCTGCTGGGATTTCTGTGGCGTTTTCGGCGTTTTCGTCTTCGGCGAACATCTTCGGCGTTTCTGTGGTCCTGTACACCCATGGGGATTAGGGCCTAACCCAGGCTTCTTCCTCGGCACAACTTTCACTCCTGACCCTCCGAAGGCACTGGGCTCATTGAGTGTTAGAGCTGGTGGGACCCCATAGATCTCAAAGATGCCTCCATGTCACAGTCACTGGGGTACACTTAAAAACCCCAATTTGTGGACCCTGCTAAGGAGCTTAAGTCCTGACTGTGCCGCATACTGTGTGAGCTTGGGAAAGTTACTTAATCTCTCTGTGCCTTGATGTCTTCACCTGTAAAATGGAAATAATCCCAACCTCAGAGATTTATTGTAAGGATGAACGTCAACAATGTACCTAAAGCTCTTGGTGCAATGCCTGACTCAGTAAATACTGAATAAATGTGGCTATTATTGTAATGATTATCTCACCACTAGTTAGCGGCTGACGTGGGGCGAGCATCCAAGCCTCCTGATCCCGGATCTAGTGTTCTTTCCAACACGTCACTCTGAATGTGCACACGGCCTTCCCTCTGAGGCCAGGCTCACACTCGGCAAAGAGGACATATGGCCGCTGCCCTGGGACCCTTTAGTCAAACTGAATGGAAGAGAGAACTGTACATGAGAATGAAAGGCAGCTCTAACCCCTGGGGAACAGGCAGCTGGAGAACATGGGAGTTCAGCAGGCGGGTTCTGGGTCCTTTGGGAAGCCCTTTGGCTGCTCCTGTGAGCATTTCATTATGGAAATATTGGGAACCAAAAATAGATGTTCTCAAGGGGACCTTAATCCTCTGGGCTTTACAAAACAGCTGCTGGAGAGTTCCATGAACCAACCACCGAGGGGCGCTACCGTTCCATGCAAGTGGTTGCTGGTGAGCCGGAACTGGTCAGAAGTTTCCCTGAAAATCCCAACACCTTTCTGCAACCTCATTCCCGAGCCCGTCCCGCTCAGGATCCTGTGGCTCGGGTCCCCACAGATCACCAGTTCCTGGTCCTAGAGATACCTCTTCGCAGCTCAGCCCACTGCTCTCCTCCTCGGGGACCCTTAAGGGCCAGGACAGTTCTTGCATCTATTTTCCCGGCTTCTTCCCTCCACCCCACCCCCAGGACTAGCACAGCACTGGATACATAGCAGGCATGTGCTGGTTGGTAGATGGCCATGTGAAGTCCGATGTAATTGAGACGTTGTGGAAAGGAGGCTGCCTGCGCTTTGGGGGAACGGTGAGAGTGTGGAGTAATATGGATCAGAAAGAGGGTTAAGGCTGATGGTCAAGGGGAGGGTCACGGCTAAATGGGAAAGCAGGGTGAGGGGACTCCACTGGGGAGGCAACAGATGTATTTCAGAGATCTGGGTAATGAGAAACCGCTCCATGTCCAGGTCGAATCCTGACCTCAGGGTCCTGGGCGGCAGCACCAGGACATTATGGGGGTGATGAGCCCGAGCAGCCCAGCACTGCTCAGCTGACCTCCAGGTGGGCATTGCTGGCCCCAAGGCCATTGTAGTCTCTCCTGTCTTTGGGGTGGTTTGCAGCTGCCACCATCAGGTGTGGGGCTCCCACAGGTGGGCTTGGATCCCACTGCCTCCTTCTGGGTGAGGCCCCAGGGCTCAGCACCTTGAACCTGTATCACACGTCCTTAGTCCAAAAGTCTCCCTCAAGAGACCCTCAAGGATTTTAGAGTCTCTGCCACGAGCCTAGCATATCGCATCCTAATTCCACCTGCCCAGAGGTTAGCCTCGCCTAGAAGACTTGATTTTCAGGTGCAGTATAATGAGGCAGAGTGGAAAGAACATAGGAAGGGAATAAGTCTTGTGTTGGAATCCCAGCTCTAGACCTGTTAGGTGTCAGAGGTGTGTTTTCCCTGAGACCAGTTTGTCATCTGTAAAATGTTACTACCTCCTTGCAGAGGATCTGATGAAGGAGTAAATACCTAGGGCACAGGGCTCATGCCTGCAATCGTCCCTGACACAGAAGTGAACTTAGACAAGAGGTCCACAGAGCCCACAGCAACGCTGACTAATGGCATGAGTGTGTAGACGGACAGGAAGCCAGGTCCAACTGGGAGGGGTGTGCAACAGGGTGGGCTTGCCTGGGTGGCAGTGACTGCAGCCCTGAAGGTGCAGTAAACTCAGTACCCCAGCAGGAAGGGAAGTGAGAGGAGAGCAGGAGTCTCGCTCAGGAATGGGGAGAAGCCAGCAGCAGCATGATTGACAGGTCACCCACCAGCCACCCACTACAGGCCCTGGGCGTCCACTTCCCAGACACCTCAGGGCCACACCCCAGACTCTGCCTCTAACCCTCCCCTCTCAGCTGCCGCTTCTCCCCTCTCTTGGTTCTACTGGAGCCCGGCTTCCCTCAGGTGGTCTGCGGCTCACGCGGCTTCACCCTTTGCCAGTGCTTTTTTATTTTATTTTATTTTATTTATTTAAATATTTTAATTTGATTTTTGGCTGCGTTGGGTTTTCATTGTTGCACGCGGACTTTCTCTAGTTGCGGTGAGGGGGGCTACTCTTCGTTGTGGTGCGCGGGCTTCCCATTGCCGTGGCTTCTCTTTGTTGCGGAGCACGGGCTCTGGGCGCGTGGGCTTCAGTAGTTGTGGCACGCAGGCTCAGTTGTTGTGGCGCACGGGCTTAGTTGCTCCATGGCATGTGGGATCTTCCTGGACCAGGGCTCGAACCCATGTCTCCTACGTTGGCAGGCGGATTCTTAACCACTGCTCCACCAGGGAAGTCCTTACTGGTGCTTTTTTAGATCTCTTCCAGCACCCTCTGCAGCTCATGCCTCTAACTCCCATACCCCATGGGCCTCTAGAACCTCAGCCTGCGGGAGCCCCAAGTCCTCTAGTCACCCTGGAGGGGAGCTGGGGTGGTGCCGAGAGCGGGGTCACTGCAGGGCCTGGGCTGAGCCGGGCGGAAGCTTGGAACACGGAACAAGGCCGTGGGCCTGACTGCAGGGTGGGCACTGAAGACCTGGGCAGAGACCCTGCGGGTGAGGCCTGGGACAAGCTCAGCACAATGGGCACCTGTGACATTAGGCCTCTGGCAGCAGGACAGAGTCTCCAGCTAGCAGCCTCCGAAGTGAGGCACTGGGCAGGGCGGGGCAGCCAGTGGAGGACCCCAGTGACCCCACAGGGTGGGGACGGGCCAGCAGCGCAGGGACTGACAGGGGTGGATAGTCTGGGCAGATGGGCAACTCCTTTGGCCATTTTTTCCCTTTGGGCTTCAGAGCAGGTGGTCCCCAGAAAGCCCTGAGAGAAGAGGCAGCTCAGATGGGCCCTGCCCGGCCCAGACAGGACAGCAACAGTTGGGGCAGGGCTTCTTTCCTCCAGCCTGAAGGCTTCCCAGGACTGTCTGTGCTGGTTACCATCTACTGAGATGGTTGCCAGGGGAACCACTTACTATTTGTATATGTTCCCACATGACAAGGCTGTGCAAAGGCTCAGGCGTATTTGGTCCAGGAGAGATCCCAGAAGCAGCGATGCCCAGCGGGCTCTGGAGACATTGGCCGGAGGGCAGGAGCGGTCGTGAGGCCCCAGGATTCAGACCTACATCCCTGAGTGTAGAGTGAGGCGGAGGGCTGCCAAGAAGAGGGTTGCCCTGGGTGTGGGAGCACCAATCCATTCACTCATTTATTCATTTCATCGAACACAGAAGGTGCTGGGCGGTGTGCTAGGTGGTGGAGAGAGCTGAGAACAGGGCAGGTGCCTCCCAGCCTGGTGCAGAAAATTAAAACACAATTGCCTCCACAGGAGTATGCTGGGTACCTTCTTGGCAGAGAGAGATCCAGGAAAACTTCCTTGATGAGGTGATATGTAAGCCACGATAAGATTTTGCAGGTGATGTGGGCAAGGGGGAAGAGCATTCCAGGCAGAGGGAACAGGATGGGAGAGGGGCCAGCGGAGATTGTGAGGGAGACACCTCCTAGAACTGAAGTCACTTAACTTCTGGAGTGTGGGGTAGGGTGAAAGCTGGGCAGGGACCCAAACCACCAGGTACGGGCAGGGGTGGGCCAGGCTGCACCACAGTGGGTACCCCCAGGCACACCTGATCGTAGGCCTCTGGCAGCAGGACTGCAGTCCGGGCAATGCCCTGGGGGTAGAGGGGCCCGATTCCCCATTGCGCTTCGGACTCTGGGAGAATTTCCAGGGCTTCTGGGGAACCAGAGAGTCTGAGCTATTAGAGGTTTCATCAGGGCAGCTGGGTTACTGCTCATACTTCTGGGCTGAGCAGCTAGACGAGAGAGAGAGAGAGAGAGAGAGAGAGAGAGAGAGAGAGAACTGTAGCTGGTCACCCTGACTTCAACCCCAGCCTTTTGCCAAGGCCCCAGACAAACAACTAAATGTTTCTTCTCATCTGGGTCCGTGACCCTGCTGGGAAGTCCAAGAAGCCACCAGTCCTTGAGGTGAGGGTGGAATGGAGTGCAAGGGGGCGGGAAACAAGAAGGTGACACTGGCCGGTATCAGGAGTCTGCTCTCACATACATGCATACTGCATGTGTATTACATGCACATTACATACACAACCGAGCCTAACCCTAGCGCCAGCCTTGTGAAATGGGTATTTTGAACCCCCCCCCTTTAAAGGTTAGGAAACTGAGGCTCAGAGAAGCTAAATAACTTCTTCAGGATCATACAGGTAGAAAGTCATGAAACCAGGATTCAAACCAGGTCCGTCTGATGCTAAACCCTGTCTCTCTCTACAAGACAAATGTGATTTACTGCTATGTGTCAGGCACTGAGCTAAGTACTGCAAACCAAAAGACGAGATAGCATCTCTTCTCTGAGAATCTAATGAGATCATGTGGGAGGAATGACCGCAGATCGTATTTTCCCAGAATGGTCCATTGCCCCTTGACTCTGGGCGGAACTCCGTGGCTGCCTCGGCGAGTAGAAGTGATGCTGCCTGGTGCCGAGGCCGGGTCATAAAAGGAGGCACAGCCCGGACCTCGCGCTGTGAGAAGTGACACGTGGAGAGAGCTGGAGCTCGGGCTGGCAGCCAGTCACCACGGGACCTGTGGGTCCCACTGCTCCCTCTCAGAGCTCCTGACACACACAGTCTCTGAGCACGAAGAATAGCTGTTTCACGCCACTAGATTCTGGGGGTGATTTGTAAGCCGTGGTCACTGGAACGAGAGCCTTGTGAACCGTAAAGTGCTATACAAGTGTCAGATGTTATTAGTAAAACTGAGTTTGGCATAAGGGGATTGTGTTCGTGTCTTAGGAAGTAAACTTTGTCTTGACCAGGGTTCTCCCCCAAAGCAGAGACTGAGCAGGGGATCACATTTTGGAAGTGAGCCACGGGATCGGCCAGGTCAAGGGTGTGTATGCAGCTGATTCCTGCTGTGCCCAGCTGGGGCTCAGCATCTCCTGGGACCCCTGTAGAACGGGCCTCAGGGTGTGGGACTGGTGTACTGGCTCCAGCCCTGTTGGTGGAGGGTTGGTCCGGGGGGTTAAGGCCTTGCGCTTGCCATTGGGAATGCCTCAGAATGGCTCAGAGCAGCTCGCGTGGCAGAGGAGTTGAGGGAAGAGAGCTGAGTCTGTCACTGAGGGATGACACCACACGTGCTGGGCTGACCGTGAAATGGAGCATAAAAAATGAGCGACACATCGTGGTATCAAGGCAATGATTACATCTGATGTCCCGGACGGAGGCCTGCAGGGCCAGCCTCTGCCTGGATAATTTCCCCACCGGTCGTGGGGCAGCCTGCCCGGCCTGCCTCTCCAGAGAAGCCTGGGCACCTCCAGGCCTGCTTGAGCAAGGCCTTCGTGGCTTGGAAGCCTCCAGGAGCTGACGGAGCCCCAGCAGGCCATGCTTGTTGGAGTCTGGGGCTTTGAGAAGCGGCCTTTTGAAGGAAGCCAGTGTAGAGGGTAAGGCTGCTTTATTCAGACCCTTAGTTTTTCTCCTGGAAGCTAAGGCAGTGGTGAGCAGACCCCCCTGGAGCAGATGCCTGAAGGTCATGAGGTGTCTGAGTCTGGAGGGCATCCGTCCAGGCTGGGACCCGGGCAGGATGCCCTCTGCACGACCGTGTCTCTAGGAGCTGGCTTGCTGGTCAGGTCCCTCTGCCTGCTCTCCTGTTGACCAGTCAGCTCCATCGCTCTCCCCTCTGGGACGCTCAGTACTTAGTGGTGTGATCTTCCAAATGGAGAACGAGGCTCCCTGTTCCCAGGCCTTGTCTCCTGCCTTTAAACCTTTAAGCCTCTTCATCCCTGTTATGGGCAGGGAGCCGGCTCTGTTCCACCTGTCGGGGAGGGCTGGGCAGCTGCCCGCCAGGAGCACAGAGAGGGAGGGGTGAGTACCCTGGCTGCGGGAAACACGAGGCAGAAGGAGCTGGCTGTGCAGCGCCTGGGAGACGGTGGAGGAGATGCGCCTTGCAAGAGGAACTTAGATTTGGGGAAGGACTTAATGAATTACACCAATATCAACAACACTCCAATGTGCTGGGCACCTACCTTAGGCCAGAAATTGAGTGTCCCTTCTGAGAGGTTGAACTTGAACCTGTGTGGTTAAGAACCCAGCCCCCAGGGCTTCCCTGGTGGCGCAGTGGTTGAGAGTCCGCCTGCCGAAGTAGGGGACACGGATTTGTGTCCCCGTCTGGGAAGATCCCACATGCCGCAGAGCGGCTGGGCCCGTGAGCCATGGCCTCTGAGCCTGCGTGTTCGGAGCCTGTGCTCCGCAATGGGAGAGGCCACAACAGTGAGAGGCCTGCGTACCGCAAAAAAAAAAAAAAAATGAACCCAGCCCCCATCCACTCTCCCATCGCCTTCCCCTCACCTTTGCTTCTCCTGCGTAAAGGTCATAGCTCCTTTCTTCCTTCTTCCTTCCAAGGTGGTGCGTGACCTCCCCACTACGCCTGGGGTCCCCCGCTGGGAGGAGGCCTTTCCTCAGCAGCTGGTGAGGCTGGTGCAGCTCTGTCCCTCAGGTCTGCTGAAGGGTTTCCTGGGATGCAGGACTTTCAGTGTAAAACCCAGCAAGTCGGGAAAGGTTGGCCACCCTAGGTGAGTGTCTGTGCTTTCGTGTTTGGGGGAGACAATCTCATCAATAGGCAATTACAGCAAAGCGGGTGAGTGCTAAGCTATAGGGGACCTCAGAGGAAGGCTTCCTGGCAGAGGTACATCCAGGCTGAGTCTTGCAAGGATATAAACCTTTAAACCAAAGAAGACATGACAAATGTGGGAGAAGGGGTAAATGGGGCAGCACGCTTTGGGCTCCAGGGATCTCTGTGTTTTTCCTTAGGTACCAATGATGCAAATCCCCCCACCAGCCTGCATCCCCCTCCCCTGAGCTGTACCTACCCTGAGTGGAGCCTGTTTGGGGTGCCCAGATTTGTGTGTGCTCTGTCCTGGCAAAGGCTGACTTGGAATCTCCAAATGAGAGACATTCTTATTCAGAGAAGACCCTTGCTGGGGTGTAGGAGGTGGTCTTTGAAGGGCAGGGCAGGGAACTGGGCAGAATTGACCCAGGAGTGGGGATCCTAAGACCCTGAGGGAAAAATGTGCGGTGATGGGGGCAAGGGGAGGAGAGGGGAGCGGGGGAAACAGTGGTCCTGGCAAGTTCCCAGGGACCTGAGTTTGGAGACCTTGCCCACCTTGCAGAGACGGGGCTCCAAGGGATGGAATCCTAGCCCATCCGTCGCTTGGTGATGTGGGAAGTGGGTGGTACATAAGTAAAAGTCATCTCTTGGGGGTTCCCAAGGACTTATAACCATTTGTATTCATTCATACATCATCTGTCTGGGGGCAAAATGTCCCAGTACAGACTACCTCGGCCACATGAACAACTTCCTGAATTCTAGGCCAAAGAGTCCTTCTGATAAATTCTAGACCCATTCCTCTTGGATGGCCAGCAAGCTCCCTGCTTCTGGAGTGGGACCCAGGAGTTCACCATTAGTCTGGACACACCGAAGAGTAAAGCAAAGGTCAAACGTGGTCCTCCAAAAGGATCTGGATGAGTCCTCCCTGCGGTGACTGGTAAGGCGTAAGTGGTGTTTCTCAAAGTACATCTGGGCCCAAGTGTATCACGATCTCCTGGGGAGCTCATTACAAATGCAGTTCCCAGGCCATGTTCTAGAAATACTAAATCATAAGCCCTAGGGGTAGGACATAGGAATCAGCATTTTGAACAGTCACCCTAGGAAATTCTTCTGCTTAAAATTCTTCTATGTAAAAGGTCTCTCTTGGGGGTAGTTGCTGTTTGTTTAAATAAAAGACAAAGTTGTATGTCAAATTTATCTCTACCGTAAAATTTCCAGGATTTCTCAACCTTGGCACAATTGACATTTTGGACCAGGTAATTCTCTGCTGTGGGGACTGTCCTGCTCATTGCAGGATGTTTAACAACATCCCCAGGGGACTTCCCTGGTGGTCCAGTGGCTAAGACTCTATGCTCCCAATGCAGGAGGCCCGGGTTCGATCCCTGGTTGGGGAACTAGATCCCACATGCCGCAACTAAAAGAAAGATCCTGCATGCCACAACTAAGATCTGGTGCAGCCAAAAGAAATAAATATATTTTTTAAAAAGTCTTTAAAATAAAACAAAAACAACATTACCGGACACTAGATACCAGTAGCATCCTACAGTTTTAACCACCAAAATTTTAAAAATAATAGCTCCAGACATTGCCAAATGTCCCTTAGAGGGAAGAATCCTACCCTCAAAAGGGATTTCCTTATGAAATCTGACCTGAGTCCAGCGTGTTGCATATGCTTCACCATCTTTGGAATGACCTCCAGGGCAGGCTTTGCCCATACCGGACCCCGCCCTCCTCACCACCTTCCAGCTGCAGAAGGGGCTGAAGCCAGGTCATACCATCACTCTCCTGGTCGTGGTGTAACGCCAGGCCCTTTAAGAGCTTTCTTTCCCATTCTCCGCCCCTCCACCTAATGCACCCCATTTCTGCCACATCTCTTGGATGCTCCTGCTGCCCGGCCCCCTCACAGGCCGGGGAGACAGAAAGCAGGCCAGCAGAGACAAGGGGTGCTGACGAGGCCCCAAGGAGAGGGCACGTGTGGAAGAATTGTCCTTTTGTGAAAACAGGAATTTTATTTTGGCGCTTATTCTGAAGTACACATGGTCATGGCAGAAAACTTGGCAAGTACAGAGCAATATAAAGAAGCAATAAAGGTCACTCGTAATTCCTCTGCCCCCATAGCATCCGTGTTGACACCTAGGAGGTGTCCCCCCTCAGCGACTATTACCTCCCTGGCTGGTGTGCGGGCAGGATACCCAGGTGGGTAGAACAGTGGACCAAGGGCAATAAAGGGCATTCAGTGTTCCAGGTTAAATGTCTGCTTTATTCAGATCCGGTGACCAGAGGCCCCAGCAGCCTGTTTTGCAGGAGAGTTTGCATCTGAGTGTCTCCCTGCCTCACCCCCCTGAGAACGGTCTCCTGCAGATCAGAACTCGTCCTTTATGTCGAAATGGGGCTGGTCTTCAGGCTTGAAGTCCAGGTTGGGGCTGCCGTCCTCGTTGAGGATTCTTCGGGCTGTGTAGCCAACGATGGGATATTTGGCTTTGTACACTTTGGTGAAGACATCATCCAGGGATTCCAGCTCCTCGGATGTGAGGCCCGTCTTGGGGAGAAAAGCCCAAGAAATACAGGGGTAGGAATGAGTGACTCGTGCTTGCCACCGGCTTCTCGCCAGCCCCTACCCCGACTTTACTCGCCCCACGTCCCCTAATGCGAGGGAAAAAGTGTTTCAGAAAACAAATCGTGGACAATTTTTTCGAGACAGCCCTGTGTGTGCGTGTGTGTTGCGGAGGTTACGTGTGGGGGGTGCAATGGCTGCACCGTGTTTGTGGTCTGACTGATGTAGGAATTAGACTCCAGAGAACCCCCAGCCTGGTCGGCGTCGGGGGGCGCTCTGCGGTCTGCAACCACCTCCTCCTGCGCGATTAAGTCCCCTGCCCTCTACACTCCTCCCCTTACAGATTTACACACCCTTCCCCCTCTCTGTAGTTTCTTGATTTGTTTCTGTAACGTTGCAGCTTAAGAGTGTGACTCACCTGAGCACAACAGGGGGTGAATGCCAGCCTTTCTGTTGGGATTACTTAGACCCCCGAAATGGTTTTTGTTAATGCTATTTTCTCCTTCACAGAAATATGAGCACGGTGGAGACTCTGCTCTCCCACCCTGTTCCTCCCCTGAGCTACCGGTAGTGGCCTGGAAAGCGGGTCTCAGAGACTAACAGCAAAGCTATCAGAGGCTGGGGGGTGGCAGGTGCAGACTGTCAGGGGGATGGGGCAGCCAGGGCAGCCTGGAGCCAAACTCTGAAGATCAACTGAGTTTGATCTCAAGTTCACAAGAGTTCACACTTGACTCTGCAGGCAGTGGGGAGCCCCGGAACGTTTTGGAGCAGGAGGGGCACAGGCAGATATCTACTTTAAGAAAACAACTGGCTACCTCTGGAACAGTATACAGACTAGTTAGGAAGCTTTGCTACTGCCCAGAGGTGGGGCGTGGGGAAGAAAAAAGGCCATGGCCAAGGAGGTGGGACACTTTGACAGAGGCTCATTATCTGGCTCACAGTGTCGTGGGTGAGGTCTGCAGGATCCAGGGACATCTTGGCCACCCCTCTGGTGGAGTCCTTCCCGGTCAAGGCATTGTAGGGGGCTCCTCGTCCGTAAAACTCTGTAGTGGGGAGGAAGGAAGAAGACGTGAGTGCATGTGCACAGAGCAGCCAGGAGCCTGTACACGGCACGGGGCGGGGCTTCTGAGACCCCACCCCACCCCACCCAATCCTGCAAAGGCTCAGCTGAGGAGAGGGACATCAGTGAGGATGGGAAGTCCAATAAGCCGCCCCCAGCCTTCCCACTGGATTGCGCTAATTCAGAATATGGAATAAGTCACACGTGCTGGGCTGAGAGGTGATTTTTTTCTTTTTAATACAGAATGAAAATAATCCCTTAAAAATATTTAAAATGGGGCTTCCCTGGTGGCGCAGTGGTTGAGAGTCCGCCCGCCGATGTGGGGGACGCGGGTTCATGCCCTGGTGCGGGAAGATCCCACATGCCGTGGAGCGGCTGGGCCCGTGAGCCATGGCCGCTGAGCCTGCGCGTCCGGAGCCTGTGCTCCGCAACGGGGGAGGCCACAACAGTGAGGGGCCCGCGTACAGAAAAAAAAAAAAAAAAAAAATTTAAAATGTAAACAAGAGGGACTTCCTACTTGTGGTGCAGTAGGTAAGACTCCACGCTCCCAATGCAGGGGGCCCAGGTTCCATCCCTGGTCAGAGAACTAGATCCCACATGCATGTTGCAACTAACAGTTCACATGCCGCAGGCGAGCCACAACTAAGGAGCCCGCCTGCCGCAACGAAGACCCAGTGCAACCAAATAAATAAATATTTAAAAAAAATGTAAACAAGAAAAGTGTCCTGTCTTCCTAAATGTTCATGGAAGCCAAGTCTACTTCCATACATCTTTTGTTTGGTATCAGATAAACAATGAACCATTACAAGACTACTTCCACGATGTCAGTTGTAGTTTCCATTACGGAAAACATGAGATGGCACTAAAACGTTCTATAATGTTCTAGGATCACGACTCTTTGCTAAGTAATACTTTTCCTCTCACTGCTTTATCTAGGGTAAATCATCCAGTTTGACTTTGATTCAATAGGCAACAGGCAGCCACGGAAGGCTTTTGAGCAGAGCATGACATCATTAGAAAAATACTGTTGAAGTACCTCACTGACAAAGATTGTGAACTCATTCTGGGGCGGGGGGAAGGACCTGCCCAGCATTCCCTCCCTTCCCTCACACCTCCAGCACCCACTCAGGCTGCCACGCTCCCCAGAGGTAAGGATTCATAAAGCCAAGCCACTTACCCTTTCCAGAAGTGACATCGAACACCACCCCTTTGACTGCCATGTAGATGGGCTGATCTTCCTAGGAAGCAGGAGAGAAGCTGTGAGGAGACAAAGAGCCCAGCTCCGCCAGTTCAAGTGAGTAAAATCTCTTCCCATCACAGCTGGTGCAGAGGGTGGCGGGTGAAGTTACAAGCCGGTCCTCAGGGAGCTCGCCCCACCTGCGCAATGTCATGCCCACTCACAAAAACCTGGAAAAGTCACGAAGCATCATGACAAGCCTATGGCAATACCTTTCCCAGGAACTGAAGCAGCTCCGTACAGATAAAAACTCAAAAGAATATTAAATGGATTACTTAAATCAGTCCATGGGACTTCCCCGGCGGTCCAGTGATTAAGACTCCACGCTCCCAATGCAGGGGGCATGGGTTCGATCCCTGTCTGGGGAACTAAGATCCCGCATGCCGCGTGGCATGGCCAGGAAGAAAAAAAAATTAAATCAATCCAAATTTCATCTTCATCAATGTACATACATGGAGGTAATCAGTGTAAATGATTTATTTTATATCAATATTTTGCTTCCTACAGGTAATATTAGTTCATACAAACATTTTCATGTATTGAAATAACCAAAACAGCTGTCACTTAAACAGTTCTATTTTATTTTAGTGATGCTGTGTACCTGTTTGTGTAGCTATTCTATTTTGGATCATTTCCAATTCCTGAGAACTATAAACGGTTGCATTACGAATATCTTTCTACAAGGTACTTTCTAATTTGTTATCTCCTTGAGGCCTATTTCAATATATTGAATATAAGTAGATGAACAACAAAATCACTCTTTATATTTTACCAGTTTGTCCTTCAAAAAGCCATTTAGGGTGCTAGAAATATACAAGCAATACTGTTTCCTTGCAGTTCCTTGGCTCTTACACTTTATTTTTTCCTATATTCCTGGGTATACAAAAGGAAAGATAGAAAAAAATGTAATTCCCAAGCGACAGATAAGGACTCTGGAGGAATTTTAAGTTAAAATCAGAAGAGGCCTTGAAGATAATCTGTCTAACAGCTTCGTTTTACAAATGCACCTTCATCATCCAGGCCTGGGGAGATTAGGAGACCTACCCAGAGTCACAGAGCAAATCAGAGGGAAAGCAGTTTCTGGAATCTGGAGCCCAGGAATCCAAAGCTCAGTCCCCTCTCTGGCCTGCCCCACCAGGGGGCACACAGCACGAGGACAGTGCTCTTGCCTGGGACCAGGAGAGGGTGGGTGTCCTGGGAAATTCATTCAAAAGACCCAGGGCCACGAAGAAAGACACAGGGAGTGAGTGGGTTGGAGGTACCCAAATGTTAGGGAACCAGGGGAGTCACCTGCATCAGTGAGGCAGGGCCTTTATCTTTCCTCTGGGTTTTGGGCTTGCTTGGCCATCTGGCCTTCCTCCCTACCTGTGGCCAAGCAGGGCCAGGAGAGAGTGCCACGTGAGCTACCATGACAAAGGGATACCAGAGCAGTGCGGCAGAGGAAGGAGGGCCTCTTCCACACCTGGGAGAGCCCTGGAGCCTGGGTGCAGGCAGGAAGGCGGGAACTCCTGGGCCTCCAGCACCCTCAGACCCTGCAACAGAGGCTGGGGACAGAGCAGAAGTTCCTCACCGGTGACTCTTCTTGAAAAGGAGAGAAACGACTACAGACGTTTTCTTCTGCAGAAATACCTGGGCCCTCCAGTGGTCTAAGGCCATGTTTTTCTAACTGCAGTTGGCATTGGTAACATTAGTGGGTCATGGAATCAATTTAGTGATTTATCAATAGGCTTAAAAAAAATGAAATAGGAAAAACAAAGTTCAAAATAGAGCAGAAACTAGAAAACATTAGAGTGCTTCACACATAGTAAGAATGAGCATAGTTTCACGGCACTTTTGTTTCAGTTGTGTGTGTGTGTACACCAGGGTAGGATGCAAAATACATTTAACACAGCCAAAACGTCTGCAAGCCGTCATTTTATTGTATAATTAGAGAGGGTGGTTTCACCTCTTTACTCACCTGCCTCTATCCAACAGCCTTCACTGTCTGTATATTCTTTATTGTCTGTCCAGAATGATTCTTTCAGAAGAAGTACAAGTCCTACTCTTCACTACTTTTTTTTTTTTTTTTTTTTTTGCCGTACGCGGGCCTCTCACTGTTGTGGCCTCTCCTGTTGCGGAGCACAGGCTCCGGACGTGCAGGCTCAGCGGCCATGGCTCACGGGCCCAGCCGCTCCACGGCATGTGGGATCTTCCCGGACCGGGGCACGACCCTGTGTCCCCTGCATCGGCAGGCAGACTCTCAACCACTGCGCCACCAGGGAAGCCCTACTCTTCACTATTAAGTTTTAGAAAAGCAGAAAACAAATGTCACCCCATCCCCCCTTAGTACAGATTCCAGGGAGAGCTGGTGAGTGAGCACAGACAAATTCCATTTACAAAGAATAACCCTAAAGCCTAGAGGGGCCTTGGGTAAGCTCAGGGTCCAGGGTTGCCCTAAATAAACTCAGAAGGTAAACAACATTTCTGGTCATGCTTGCCCTCTGATACCTTCTTCTTAGCTGAACCAATATACCCCCGAAAAGGTCACTGCCTGGAGTGATGGAAAGGGAGGCTCTTGGGGGTTCATTTCGTTTGTACAAACTGGAGAAAGCACAGCCTGGTCCACCTCTTTTACTCACTAGCTGTGTAACCTTGGGCAAGTTACTCAACCGCCCTATGGCTCCTTCCTCACCTGAAAAATGAGATGACAATAATAGCTCCTTCCTCACGGGTCATCATTAAATGCTTTAAAGTGGTTAGGACGGTGCTTGGCAGAGTTGGCTCTATATTAAGTGTTTGTTAAATACAGACATCTGGTTCCAGGCCCAGAAGTCATGCTGGGGGTATGGGGGCAGGCGGCCCTCCCCTCCCTGCATTTGGTATCCTACGGTGCAAGTAAGGCAGAAAACATATTTTCTGAGGATAGCAAAAGTCAGTTTTGCCCTTGGAGGGTGGAGGATGACATTTGCTCGGGACCAAAGAGAACCCTCGAAGTCACCCCAGCCGCCCTACCCCAAAGCTAACTGCTTCATGACATCTGCTTTCCTTAATAAACCAAACCTCCCCCGCCTTTTTCCTCCATCGCTAAGGCAGGGGAAAATAACATTCACGTGCCAGTGACTCGTCTCCGTTGGGGAAAATTCTGCAGATTCCAGCGTCTGACATACAGGTTAGAATGCCAGCAGCAAAGAAGGGATATATACACCTCTCCCCGCCAGTCCTGCCACACATTTATTTCCCGAGGGAGAACGATGACCAAACTCACGAATGGCTTGTGATTTATGCTGTTTTTCTATTCTAAAAGCTCGATGTGAGGGTAAGTCATACAAGAATATTATTTTGCTCATGTTGCCTGGGCTGGGCCCTCAGCCACTCATGCTGGTTACTAGAGGCTTATAATTCAGGACAATTAATATATTTCAGGTGTGATCAAAGGGAGGGCAGAGAAATTCATATTTACTGAGATTCCACTGTGCTAGGTTCTCTCCATATGTTATACATGTTTACTTATACTAACGGATGTCACTTAGGTCAATTTTTACAATGACCTTCTGGAAAAGGTATTACTATACCTGTTTTGTAGATGGAGAAACAGGCTTAGAGTTTAAATAACTTGCCAACAGTTTCTCTGCTGGTAAATAAACAGCCAGAATTCAGACTCACACCTGTTTGATTCTAAAGCCCTTCCCGTGACATTCGTCCTTGTCGAAAACTTGAACGCCAGTCTTTGACCTATATAATTTGTAAACAGTGAAGCCCTGCTAAAAGAACAGCTGATGTGACATGGCGAAAGCTGCCAATGAAAACATGTGATCAATCTCTCTAGTTATAAGGGCAGCTGAAGAAATCAGGGTCCACAGGAAGGCCCTCTGGACACATGTGACCTTTCTCAACCTACGTTCATTTTTGTTCAACATGCTTACTCTGTGATCTGTGTGTTATCTACAGGAAAGGTCCCTGAAATGACCTCCTCTTTGCAAGCCTTACTAGGATTACTGGGAGAATGGGCTTTGAAGAGGCACCGGGGAGGCCGGATTTCAGCAGGTATTCCAAGAGGACTAATTCATGCCGGAAGCACACGTGTAGCTATCTTCACACTCCCACGTGGGAATGATTCAGGGAGCCACACTGTGGATCACTCTGACAACCTAAACTGCCCGAAAGGGATAAAGGAGCACAGGGCCTCGTGCAGTAGATCCAGAACACAGTAGGTTCGGTGAAAGACACCAGCAGCCGGGACCCCTGTCTTTCGTGATTTCCAATCTGAAGCGTCCCCTGAAGATACTAGGCAGCTTCCTGTCGGGGTGCGCGAGCTCTCACCACAAACCAGGCAGCAGAATGTGGAACAGGTGGGTCTGCCTTGGCTCTCGTCCAAAAGGATTATAACAGAAATGAGAATTCATAGCTAGTTGTTTCAGAACGACTTGTTATACAAGGTCCACAATCCCATAGCAGAAACCCTTGGGGGTCAGATGTGTTTTAGAATTCAGAGTTTGTCAGATTTTAGAAAGGTGTTATGGGGCACATGCCAGAACACCTACCGGGGTCTGAGGCAGCACCCCATCGTCATCTCTATCAATATTTCCACAGTAAAGCATAAACATGGATATTCACACTAAGTAGGATAAATAAAGACTATAAATAGACTCATGTAGCTCCAACAAGGTTCCATCACCAAAGGAGTTCAGATCAGGCAGGGTTTTGCTGTCAAATGACGTAAAAAAGAAAAAACCTTCTGGGACTTCCCTGGCGGTCCAGTGATTAAGAATCTGCGCTCCCAATGCAGGGGGCACGGGTTCGATCCCTTGTTGGGGAACTAAGAACCGGCCTGATGCACAGCGGCGCGGCCAAAAACAAAAAACCTTCTGCTTTTCAGAGCTTACCTGATTTCTGAATTGCATAAGAGGATTATGGGCCTGTTATAGTGCCTCTTGTTTGTATCTTTAATAATAAGCTAATAAAAATAATAGCAGCTAAGATTGATTAAGGCTTACTATGCTAAGACTACACTAGGCCTACTACGCTATGCACTTTGCATATCGCCATCTCATTTAATCCTCACAAAACCCCTATGTAGAGTAGGAACTCTTATCCTGTAGCCATTATCACGGTCAGTTTTATGTGTCAATTTGGATAGGCAACAGTATCCAGTTATTCAGCACTTATCTAGGTATTGCTGTGGAGGTATTTTGTGGATGTGATTAATATCTACAATCAGTTGACTTTGTGTAAAGGAGATTATCCTGGATAATCTAGGTGAGCCATCAGTTGAAAGGCCTTAAGAACAGAATTCACGTTTCCCCGAGGAAGAAGAAATTCCACCTGTGGGCTGCAGCATTGCTCCTGCCAAGGGTTTCCGGCCTGCCCTTCCTGACAGCCTGCCCTATGCATTTCAGACTTACTTAGCCAGCCTGCATGATCACATGAACCAATTCTTGCAATTAAAAACATACCCATATATATATTTTTTTCACTGGTTCTGTTTCTGGTGGAACCCTGACTGATAACAAGTACCACAGATGAAAATAGAAAATTGAGACTCCAACAGGTTTAGCTATTTGCCCAAAGGGACTCAAACCCAGATATGATTCAAAGGCATAACGCTCTAACTATACTATTTGTATAATGTATTATACAAACGGTAACACTTCTGAGAGTGAAAGGTGGTGCTATTAATAATTATCCCAGGGCTTCCCTGGTGGCGCAGTGGTTGAGAGTCCGCCTGCTGATGCAGGGAACACAGGTTCGTGCCCTGGTCCGGGAAGATCCCATATGCCGCGGAGCGGCTGGGCCCGTGAGCCATGGCCGCTGAGCCTGCGCATCCAGAGCCTGTGCTCCGCAATGGGAGAGGCCACAACAGTGAGAGGCACATGTACCGCAAAAAATAATAATAATGATAATTATCCCAGGACAATAGGCATAAACCAGAACCATCTAGGGCAAACCTCAGCACAGGGCAGCTCTAACCAGCTGCGCTCAACTGCCTCTCTCCTCTCTCACTCTCTCTGCCTGCAGACATCCTCTGGGCGCCACACCCCAAACAATTCTTTCCTTAACCCACTTCCATCTCAAGCCTCCCTCTCTCCTTCTGGCAGTTGATATCAATCAATAATATCAGCATAAAAAAGCCAAGGGTCTTTTCTCAGTCCTCATCCTGAACCCTGGGCATGGCTGCTGCATGCAGTCTCCACTAGGAATTCTCTCTTCCCTTGGACTCTGTGCTGGGGGTCCCCAAGATTACCCCCCCATTTGGAGATTCACGAGTACTCATGGAACTTAGCATATAATTGTACTCAGAGCTATGTTTTATTACAGTGATGTAGTAAGGGTCATAGGGGAAAGGACACAGGTAGAGTCTAGAGGAATCTATGTACCTGTGGACTTCCTTACACTGTCTGCCTCCCATGAGGGGCCCCACAGAGCACATTCTTTCCCTGGCAACAAAATGCAGCAACACGTGTGCAATGTTTTTGCCCAGGGAAGCCCATGAGAGACTCAGAGCCCAACGTTTTTACTGGGGACCAGCCATGCAGGCCCTCTCTGCCTAGCAGTGTTCAACATGAATGCACAGTTTCTACGAAGAGCCCAGACCGAGCCACCTTTATCTGTTAGGGAAATGCAGAACACCCTGGAAATCCAGACATCAGCCAAGGCCTTTCTAAGGACTGCGGGCCTGTTATGTTAACTCTTTTCTGCACAGGTTCCCTAACCCAGTACCATCTGGTTCCCTGCTGCTCCAGAAGATGGTGTCCCTTAACATCCAGTCACATACCTGTCTCCCTCCTTCTGTGTTCTCAATGACTCAGGCTTCTAACCAACCTCTCTTTACAGTGATGCCCAAACTAGCACCACTGCCTGAGGGCCAGGTTTCTAAATCCCCCTGGAGAAACTAGTCCAGCTAAGGCTACTTAACTTGGGGGTTAGGGAGCCCACACCAGAGTGTTTTAACAAGAGAATATTAGGTTCCTTCCTTGTTCTACCACTAACTGGTGGCATGCCTCAGTTTCCTCACCTGTAAAAGCAGGAGGTTGATTCCTATCAACTCTGAAATGCTGTAATTCCCTGATTTCCCCACCAAACTGTTCCCCCCACCTCCTGATCCAATATCAGCTCCATGGCCCTTCCCATGTGCAGCATCCTGTTCCCACCCTCCAGGGCCATCGCACTGGGCCCCAACAACCCGAATGGTCAGATGGCTGTGAGGAATATCCTAGACACGTCCAGACTGCTGACCGATGTGGACTGAAGTGGGTGCGTCTGGGGTTGGGGGTCATCGTTGTCTCTAACCTCCGATCTCCCCCCCTGCCCTCTCCCCCAGCTCTGGCTCAGCCTCAAGAGCACGGCTATTAAGAGCCAGTGTGAGGAGTCAGCTGCAGAGGGGCACGGTAAATGAAGAAGGCAAAGTGCAGGGAAAGTTTGGATCAACCATGGGCCTGCCCCCATTCCCGCCTAACCCGGGGAGCAGGCCTTGCTTCCCTCTCTCCCTCTCCCCCCACTCCCCCCAGGAGCGGGCAGAAGTGTGTGCCCGCAGCTGATGCTTACATTTAAAACAAAAAAGTTCTGAGGTTCGTGTACAGACCGCCGGCCAAAAGTCTAGGAAACAGCTCTCGGGAAGAGAGGACGAAGCGCGGGGTGGGGTGCTCTGGCTGGGGAAGGCGGAAGCAGGGAGCCCCGAGTGCTGGGGACTGCCCCCCTGTCCCCAGGCGGCGATCCAGGCCTGGAGAGAGGAGCCCGGCAGGCTTCGCGCCCAGCTCGGAGCCGGGGCTCCGGGAGGGGGCGCCCGCCGAGGCCCGCGCCTCTCCCCGAGGCCTCCCCTCGGCGCCGCGGCTTCCTGGGATCCCCTCCTCCCTCTCCGCGGCTTCCTGGGATCCCCTCCTCCGGGACTCGGCCCGGTCCCTGGGCCGGCGCTTCCCCGCTCACCTCCTCCCCGCCGTAGCGGGCCAGCTCCTCCTCCGTGAAGAGCCGCACCGGAGGACCCCGCTCGGCAGGGCGCGGCGCCTGCCCGGCCCCGGCTGGGAGGAGCCCCGCGGCCAGCGCCAGGACCAGGGCCAGCGCGGCCAGCCACCGCAGCCGCCGCCCGGGCGCGGGGCCTGTCATGGTGAGCCCACCGAATTGGGCCTGCGGCGGCCTGGGCGGCGGGGCCCGCGCGCGCGCGCCCCTTGGCCCCGGAACCCCTCCCCGCGCGCGCCCGCCCGGCACCCGGAGGCCCCGGAGCCGGGAGCCGGGAGCCGGGAGCCAGGAGCCGGACTCCGCGCCTTCCACGCGCTGCGGGCTGTGCTCGGCCGCTGGGACGCCGAAGCCGGAAACTTGGAGCTAGGATTCTGGGGGCTCCCGACTCCAGACTGCGCACTGAAAGTTGCGCCAAACAGTGGCGTCTGTTACAGCAGTTCCTTGATTAGGTACAGAGTTGACACAGCCAACATTCCAGCACCTAGGAAGAGAGATTTACAACCTAGGACCCCAACTTTATTAATTCACTTTTACTTTTGGCTGATTTTTTTTTCTTCCCAGTTGTGTTTAAATTTCGAGTCCCCAAAGGATTTTTGCAGAGGGTAGGGCACAAGACATGCACTGAAATAATTATAGCTAACATTTGTGCAAGGATTTCTTCACGGATTTATTCAGCAAATACTTTTTGAGGGCCTCCATGTACCAGGTCACTGGAGGCACATCGCTGAACAAGACAGATCCACGCCCCATGGAGCTTACATTCTATGGGCGAAATAGACAAACACGATACATAAGTAGTATGTTAGATGGTGATGAATGCTAGGGAGAAAAATAAAGTGGGCAAAGGGATAGGGAGCATTGGGAGTTGCAATTTTAAATAGGCTGACCAGGGAAGGCCCCAATGAGAAGGCAGTATTTGTATGAACATCTACAGGAGGTGAGGGAGGTAACCTGGGGGAGGACAATCCCTGCAAAGGGAAAACTGCTTAAATGCTGAGGAAGGATAGTGCCCGGCTTGTTGGAGGAACAGCGAGGAGGGAAGAGGGGTAGGAGGGGAGGTCAAGGACTGAAGCAGGGAGCTACTGTTATAATCCAGGTGAGAGATGAAGACGGTTTGGCCCCAGGTGGTAGCCAGGGACGTGGTGAGAAGTGGGTGGATCACGGATTTGTTCTGAAGGTGTAGCTGGCAGGATTTGCTGACAGACAAGACATGGGGTCTGAGAGACAGAGAGGAACCAAGGATGACCCTGAGGGTTTTGGCCTGGGCAGCTGGAAGGATGGGGTTGCCACTTACTGAGATAAGGAGAGAGGTAGGAGCAGGTCTTGGGGAAGATCAAGATCAGGCTTGTTCAGTTTGAGAACACTTAGATAGCCAAGTGGAAGGATCAGGTAGACAGTTGGCTATATGAGTCTGGAATTGGAGGAAGAGTTCCAGGCTAGAGATATAAATTTTGGAATCCTTGGCATATAGGTTTCATTTAAAGCCACAGAATGGATGAGATTGTCAAGGAGCAGCACGTGGATCGGAAGGAGGGAGGACCAAGGACTGAGTTCTTGGGGTTTGCCAAGATTTTGTGGTTGGGAGAACCGGCCACCAAAGATAGGCTTGCTGTGTGCCAAGCACTTTTACGTGTATTATCTCATTTAATCCTCACTGTAGCTCTAGGAAGTAAGAAATATTATCACCCATTTTACAGATGATGAAGCTGAAGTACACAGACCTTAGGTGCCTTGCTCAAGGTCACACAGTAGGTGGCAGAGCCAAGACTCGAGCACACGCCCTGTGTCCCAGAGCCCCTGACCGCCAGGCTACACCTCCTCTCAGTGACTGCACCTTCTCATCCATGTACTTCAACAGAATGGGCTTCTAGTGCAGAGCAGCCTAAACAGGGTCTGTCCACAAATCGTCTGAATCTTAATTTCCACATCAGTAATGTACCAGCCTGCCTCCTGGATAGGGCTGTGTCAAAAGTAAAAATGGTATGGATGTGAAAAGCTGTGTAAGCTGTGCCGTATCCACATTACACCACGTCACAGGGTTTCCAGATTAGAAGAGGCTCTTCTAAACCCTTAGAATATCACCCTCTTCCTGAGGCATCCTGTTCCTTGGCATACAGGGTGCTGCTTCTCTGCTTGAGCCCTTTCTGTCCCTGCAGCTGGATTTGTTAGGAACTGCTCTGAGCCAAAAGAAACTCCCTATAATTTCTACTGATCAGATCTAGCTTCCTCGTCCCTGAGACACTGAGTGTGAGTCTATAATTTAATAGCGTGCTCATATGCCCTTGGATTTCTCCAGGCATCCCCCTGATTGCCCTTCCCTACTTGAACCCAGCTTCATTTTTCCAAATGAATCAGTAAGTTATCTGCAAGGAAAACAGAAACTAATCTAAGTAAAACAGAATGGCTGTAATGCAGGGAGTTGGTTACATAGGTGATGCAAGAGGCTGAGAAGCAACCCCGAGGGAGCCCAGAGATTAGCAAAGCAGGAAGATTGGCAACATCCTGGTGTTTTTAGAGTTTAGGAGCCTGGGTCACCTAACCGAAGCTACAACCACCAAAAAACCTTTGCATCAGGGGCTAGAGCTATGGAAGGGAAGCTGCCAGGGGCAGAGAGCAAGGGAAGGAAAAACCTTGGCTTCCCCCTTGCGCAGATCCCCTCCAGTCTCCGAGCAGTGCTTCGACTGAACCCAGTGGAAACCCAGCCTTCAGGGCCAGCCCCGGTAACCGAGAGCTGAGCAGGAGAGGTGAGAATGGGATCTGAGAGCAAACAAGCCCAGGATCAGCACAACCCAGTCTCCAGGATCTGGCCTCTGCCTGCCCCTCTGACTCTGTCTCCTAAGTGCCCCTCCATCGGTCCCCTCCAGCCACATTGCCTTCTGCTTGGGTCCCAGCCTGGGCCTCTGTACTGTACCGGTGCCCTCTTCCTGGGGTGCAGGTCATCATGGGCCTGGGGTGCAGGTCGTCATGACCCTCTTGTCACTCAGGTCTCAACTCACAAGTAACTACCATCTTGAGGCCTCTCTTGACTCCCCACAATCAGCACCTCCCTCCACAGCTGCCCTATCACGTGCTGTCACGTGGTCCCTTTTCCTTTCTTTAGAGCTCTTGTCACTATGTGAAATTATTTTGTTCGTTTATTTACTAAACTACTCGTTGAGTACCAGTAACTGCCAGGCGCTGTTGGAGGCACTGGGATATAGCAATGAACAAGACACATAAGCACCCTGCCTTCACGGACCTTATATTCTAGTGCAGGGAGACTGAAAATGAAAGTCAGAAGGTGGTACATGCTAGGGAGAAATATAAAGCAGTGTAGGGGCACGAGCTGGCAATGGTGTTTGCAGGGTGCTTCAGAGGAGGCATTGCTGATAAGGTGATGTTGCGAGAAAGACCTGTAGATGGTGAGGAAGTGAGTGGCCTACAGCTTCATCACTGCAATCTCTGCTTCTGTCATCACAGGGCATTTACCCTGTGTGTCTACCTTCCTATCGTTTTCCATCTTCCTGTAAATTCACAGGTTATAACAGGCGAAGGGATCACCTTGCTTAGTGTGACCTCAACTAATGACATCTGCCACAATTCTATTTCCAAGGAAGGTCACATTCTGAGGTACCAGGGGTTGGGACTTCAACGTATCTTTTTGGGGAACGCAGTTCAACCCATAACGGGAATCCTCAGGATGTAGATGGTAATTCAAGCCATGAGACTAGAGGAGACCACTTTATTAGTCCCTAGGGAGTGAGTAGAAAGATCAGAGACCTAGCTTGAGGAAGGCGACCCTGTAGAGTTGAGGGGATGAGGAGAAACCAGCAAAGGAGACTGGAGAAGGAGGAGCAAGTGACGTGGGAAGCAAAGTGGGAGCGTGTGGTGTCCTGAAGCCAGGGGAGGAAAGTGTACAAGGAAGAGGGAGGATGACCTGAGTCCAGTACTGCTGATAGATCGAGAGGAGGATAGGGAAATGGCCATCTGATTTGACAACGCAGAGGTCATTTGTAACCTTAATAAGCACCGTTTCAGTGGAGTGGAGAACATAAAAGCCTGATTGGTGTGTGCTCATGTGGAAATGGGAGGAAAGGACTTGGGGACAGCAAGTACAGAAAATTCTATTAACGTGTTCAAGGTCTGTTTCTCGACTCTAGCATGGAAGAGTCACAAGAGCAAGGACCTTGGAGTACCCTATTCATGTCTATATCCCAGTGCCTGGCACACTGTATTTGTTAAACCATGTCAGGTATTGTATTTGTCAGTATCTCCTTCAAATGTGGGAGCCCATAATTTTCCAGTTTGCTCATACCAACAAAGAGTAGAGAGAAATGATAGGGCTGGACTAGATTTCTCTGGTTCCTTCTAGTTCTAAATTTCTATGATTGTGTGACTTGTTCTATCAACCTCCCTTGTAGTAAAGCAGTAAGTAATTCAATGAATTGTTTGTTGTTGTTTATTTGTTTTGGTAAGCAACTGTTAACTGAAATGGATGCAATAAGTGTTCCATTCATAAATTTAACAAACATTTGCTGAATGCCTACAATGTGTTAGGTGCTATATATATTGTCCCATTTAATAGATGTGAGAGCAGAGGGTCTGGGCTGGGGTAGGGTGGTCAGAAGAGGTGGTGGAGGCCTCCCAGTACTAACACTCTGAAGGTCCAGGCTGCTCTGATGTGGTTGGTGCTACTATGGTTGCCACTGAGGAGGGAAGAGGCCCTGAGTGCAGGGGTTTGCAGAGTTGCAGCTGCCCGGAACACAGAGCAGCATTCACCAAGGCATAGGCAACCTCTATCTGCTTCACTACTAAGCAGCCCAGGGCAGCCACACAGAACAGCTGTTCAGGCAGCAGGAAGAGGGGATGATGTGGGTCCACCCTGCCACAGGGCAAACACCCAATTTTCCACCACATTCAGGGCACGAGGCTTTTGCTACTGTGAACAGCACCTTTGGGTTTTGCTGCAGGACCTGTTTTGGCTCAAATAAGGACCTGTGAAGCAGGGCAGGGTTTAGCAGTTGCATTCTAAGGTGAACAGAGGATGGCTCAGAGTATTACAAGACCTGTGGGAGAAGGGCAGAGCCAGGACAGGAATCTAGAAGTCCTGACTCCAAGTGTCTGGCCCAGGAATAATGGAAAGAACTTGGATTTTGTCGTCTGTTCCTGGATTAAATAATCTTCACTTGTTTATGGCCTTCTCCCCATCCCTTCTGAAACAAGGTACCTCAGTTTCCTCACCTGTAAAACAGAGAGAAAAATGTACTCTTTACAGGGTTCCTCGCAGGATGAAAGGCATAATGGGCACGAACGTGCTTATAACTATGGTTATAACATACAAGGCCAAGCTTCCTCTTTCAATTATAGATTAGGATCTCCTATCTGTCTGACTTGGCCCCCTTGTTCCACTTTCCACTCATTTTCGCCGTCCTTCCCCCTCCAATAAAGAGAGGAAGTAAAAGAAGAGGAAAGCACGTGCGTCTAACGTGCGGGTTAAGCCTGGCTCTGGGTAACTGAAAGGCTTCGCTACTCCGGGAATGCTGAGTGGGGCCCTCACGCCCAGAACTACATTTCCCAGCAACCCTTTCGCGGCTCCAGCGGCGGCGGGGGCGAGGCGCATGCGCCGAGTGCGCCCCGCCTTGTCTCGAAGCAGCTCCTGCGGACCGGTTTCGCCTCGGAGAGCCGGCAGGTCTCGGCGCTGCAGCCGCGGTGCTCGCCTAGCTGCTTCCCGGGGATCGCAGCGGGCTCAGGTTTGCCTTAGGTCCGGTCAGTGCCATGATCCGCCAGGAGCTCTCCACATCCTACCAAGAGGTACAAGGCAGGGGCGGGGGCGAAAGCAAATTTTCTTGTGAGGCAGAGCGGGTCCCGGGGGTCCGGGCGGCTGGGCTGTGGGGGGCGTCCGGGCGGGCAGAGCCCGCCTCCGAGTAGCGGTGAGTGCTTTGGAGGAGGGGTCCCCGCGTGCTGAGCTGCGGCGGAGCAGGAAGGAAGCGGGACGCCGAGCCTCCTCCGGATGCTGCCTTCGCTTGGCAGAAGGATGGAGCCGGGGCCCCGGAGTCTCGACCCTTAACCATCAGGTGAATGATTAAAGCCTCGTCCGGCCCAGGCAGCAGCGCGGTCCGCCGGGCGGACTCCCCCCCGCCCCCCACGCCGAGGTTCTTTGCAACAAGTGGAAGCACCCGCGCCTTCCTCCCAGCTGGGCAGAGGCGCGGTGGGCATCAGCCCCCTCCACGCCCAAGGCCTCGTGGCCCCTGCAGCTGCTAACGATAGCGATAATTACAGCTCGTTTTGATGGCCAACCAACTTTGAAAATGTGCTTTCACCGACAGAGCTGCTTCTTGCCCCGTTCCGTTTCTCTCTCCACTTTCACCTCCTCCCACGACTGTAACTCTAACTTTCCAGTTCTTTGTCTCATTCTTGTCTGTGCTGCGCTGCAGGCTGCGGTTCCAGCCCTTCCCTCAGACCAGCTCCTCCTGCTGACTCTTACTGACACTAGTGAACTGCTCTCCTTCTCCTCCTCTAGGGTCCCAAACCTTGGTCATTTCTAGTTCTCTTCCCTCCCCTGTGTCCCCCACCGTGCTCCCCTCCCTTGGCAAGTTCAGGCAGTTCCATATCCTCAATCCTCAGGTTTGTGACCCCAAGTCTGCTCTAACCAACTCTCCCTTCGGTGTCTCCCATGCTGGGCCCTGCCTTGATCTCCGAGCATTCCTTTTTACATACACTTGATGCTGCCGTTGGTCTACCCAGAACAGTCCAAACTTCTTACAAGCTTTCACAGCCCTGCAGCCGTGTCTTCTGTTACCTTCGTCATCTCCTCACCCACCTAGGTTCTGGCGGCACTGGAAAGTCACAGATTAAAAACGTGCTCCTGCTATGCCTATGCTCACACCATTTCTTCTTCTTTAACCCCTTCTCAAACTCCTTTGGTTAAAATTCCCCCCATTGTGCAAGGAGGGATCTCAAATCTCACATGCTCCATAGGGGTCTCACTTCCCAGACGAGTCTGTCATCCTGCCAGTCCTTCTCATGTGAACTGCTGCTGTCTTGATCAATACTGATCAATACTGATGTACATTTCTCCCTTTGTAAATGATACTGTGTGGAGTATATAAAGCAGATGCCTTAGCCCCGTAGTAGAAGGGGAAGCCAAGTTGAAGACAGACGAGATTTGCCTGAGGCTTGCCATTTTGTAGTGTGGGATCTGGGCTAGAATCTGACTTTGGGACAAATTTCTGTATTTCTCCTACCATTTCCTTTGTCCCAAAGGAGCCTGATGGATTTTAACCAGTGCTGTGGTTTCTGTGGCCCCTAGATTCTGTACCCAAGGCAGTGGGGGAATCCTGGGAAATGAGTTGTGTCTTTCCTTGACTCTGAAAGTTTTCAGGTTTGTAGGGAATAGAGCATAGTGGGTAGATACTAGGACTTTTAAGTCAAAAAACCCGCATTCCTATCCTGCCTCGCCTCTTGCCATTTGTGTGACTTTTGTCAAGTTACTTAACTTCTCTGAGCCTCAAGTTTCTTCGTCTGCAAAATGAAGGTAATGATAGTCCCTATCTCACAGGGCTCTGAGGGTTAGATGACTTGGTCTGTGAAAGTGCTCAGCTCAGTGCCTGGCAGTCGTGACCCCTCAGTGAATGCTAGTTCTTATTAGCAGGGTGTGGGCAGCTCCTGCTTCTGGGGAGTTTTGGGGTCCTGGTTTACAGGACCATGTCCCTCACCATTCACACGCAACCTGCATTATCTCCTTACCTAGCAGGGCTCCTAAAATGTTTATTAAAATATAGGCGGTTATCCTGCTTGCAGGGGTAAGGCCGAGGGTGGATTCAGTTTCCGTTGGTGGGAGACACTGGAAGGACCCCTCCTCTTACTTTCGTTAGTGGCCCGTTCTGAAGTCCCTGTCTCTCACCTTCTTCAGAAGAAGGAGGCCTCCTGAAGCTTTCTTGTGTGGGTCATTCTGAGAGTGGACCTAGCTCCGAGTTAGGTTTCTTTGCTGGGGGGAGATTTGGGTTTTGCAGGATGGGGCATTGGAGAATTTGGCCAGGGCCGGGCAAGGAGGTGGGTTTATTATGGCTGCAGGTAGTCAGCAGGGGAACTGGGCTAGGAGTGTGTTAGGGTTAGGCTGAACCTGTGCGAGGCTTGGATCAGAGAGCGCTGGGCCTTCCCAGGACTAACATCCTCCTTGCCCTTTGGCCAGCAAAAGGGAAAGAGCCCTGGGGACCTCTTGATCTGTGTTCCTTCCCACTGTGGGCCTGTGTTTCATGGTGTCATCTTTCACGTGTTGGTTTTCTTTTCTTTTGGGCTTTAGGGCTTTAAACTAGAGGCTTTACCTGATTCTAAAGGGGAGGAGCAATAAAGACGCAGACGTAGAGAATGGATTTGAGGACACGGGGAGGGGGAAGGGTAAGTTGGGGTGAAGTGAGAGAGGGGCATGGACATATATACACTACCAAATGTAAAATAGATAGCTCGTGGGAAGCAGCCACATAGCACAGGGAGATCAGCTCAGTGCTTTGTGACCACCTAGAGGGGTGGGATAGGGAGGGTGGGAGGGAGATGCAAGAGGGAGGAGATATGGGGATATATGTATACATATGGCTGATTCACTTTGTTATAAAGCAGAAATTAACACAACAATGTAAAGCAATTATACGCCAATAAAGATGTTAAAAATAAATAAAGGGCAGGAGCAGAGGCATGGAGAAGGAGATGGAAGAATATTAGATACGTAAGAGCTTTGTTTTAACTCAAGTTTCTTAGAGGTGAATTTTTAATGATGTCCTGCGACCTTAAGTGTTGACCCTGTGAGCCTAAGAAAATACTTGGGAAGTCTATCCCCTCCCTCACCTCCCAATCCAGTGATAGGTCCTCCTCTAAACTCTGGTCTTGGTGTTTCTTGCTTTTCTCCTTAATGCTGTGGAACCTTGTTGGTTATCATTGTATCATCGTCGCCATTTGACAGGTGAAAATGCTGATGAAGTGAGGTTCAGGTTGCTTGCTATTAGGCTGCTAATTAGCACCTGTCTCTGGGTGGTCTGCCCTCCCCACTTTGTTCTGCCATTAGCAGCCTGAGTTGGTGGACTTTAGCTCTGACACCAACTTCTGTTCCCTCTGCTCCCTCAGCAGACTCTAAGCTTGCATTTCCTCCTTCTTTGGGAAGTGATTAAGAGCATGGGTTTTGGAACTAGACTAACTTGGATTTTGCTCTTTGCTCTGTGGCCATGGAAAGTATTGTGGGTTGAATTGTCTTCCTCAAAAAGGTATGTTGAAGTCCTAACCCCCAGCACCTCAGAAAGTGACCTTATTTGGAAATAGGGTCATTGCAGATGTATTTAGTTAAGACGCAGTCATGCTGAAGTAGAATGGGCCCTAACCCAGTACAAATGATGTCCTTATAAGAAGATTGACCATGTGGAGACACAGAGACTCCGTGTGAAGATGGAGGCAGAGATCGGAGATGGGATGCGTCTACAAGCAAGGAACACCAAGGGTTGCTGGCCATTATCTGGAGCTGGAAGAGAGGCATGGAAAAGGTTCTCCCTCACAGCCCTTGGAAGGAACCAACCTTGCCATCACCTTGATTTCAGCTTTCTAGTCTCCCTAACTGTGAGGGAATAAATTCCTGTTATTTTAAGCCACCCAGTTAGTGGTGCTTTGTTACCGCCGCCTGGGAAACTAACACACAGAAGTTATTTGAATTTTCTGAGCTTCAGTGTGCTAATCTGTAGAATTGGTATAACATACCCTATATCATGTGATTTCTTTTTCTGTTTGTTTGTTTTTTGATGACAGTTAAGTGAGAAACAGCTTCTGCTTTCTTATTCTAGTCCAGAAAAGCAAAGCTGATGTAGCTGACTTCCTTGCCCTCTTTGTTTCTCCCTTTAGCTGAGTGAGGAGCTGGATCAGGTGGTTGAGAACTCAGAGCAGGCGGACGAGCGGGAAAAGGAGGCGGTCAAAGTCCAGGGTCCAGGGATCTTACCAGGTAAGTGGGTTCAGCGCTGGGGGTGGAAGTGCCGGCAAACGGTGCTGAGCCACTGCCGCAGCCGGAGGCCCCAGCCCAGGCTCCTCGCCAGCTGGGGACCTGTGTTGGAGGCACAGCCCCTGCCTGGTGTCGGATCTCAAGTATTGCCCTCGTTTTAGAGCTATACATATTTAACCAGCCTTGGGACAGAGGATGTGTCCAAGCCGGCATCTGCTCTTTTCTGTCCTCTAGTTTGAGCCAGGTCCTGAGGCCAGGCCATTGGATACAATGACAAGAACTTTGGGTCTCTGTTTTTTTGTTGCTTTTTCCCAGGGACGCTGTCAGCAGTTGAGCCTCTAATACCTGAGTCGCTTCCCAGGGCACTCTGGGCGATTATCTGATAGGCCTCATCCCCGGACATCAGGCCTCTCCAGTTTTGTCGCCCAACTGGGTGGTCCCATCAGTAAGGTGTCATCTTGTAGAGCCTTGCAGGAATGTTGGATACTGTCAACCACTTCTTCATCCTGGATACGCGCTGCTCCCTTAGCTTCCATGATGTGACACTTTACTTCTCAGGTCACTCCTTCCAGCCTCCTTTGCAGTTACCCGCCAGCTCTTGGGTGTTAAATGTTTCTCAGAGGCCTCCTTCTCTCAGTCTCTGGCAGGTGACCTCACTCAGGCCCCCTCCCCTGCTTTAGTCACTGTTTGGTCACACGTGACTGCCGTGGTTATATCTCTGGCCCAGAGGTTACCTGTTCTCATATCCTGTGTATCCAGATTCCCAGATGGTGGCTCTGCCAGGATGTCCCAAAGGTCCCCTGAACTCCACACGTCCAGAATTGACCTCATGGCCTCCCCACTGCCAGCTTCGCCCTCTTCCAGTGTCTCCTGTTTCCAGGAATGGTACCATCACCACCCAGTTGAACCCGAAAGTCATTTATTTTTCCTTCCTTCCCTACTTCCCCTTCTTCACTGCCCCTCAGCCATGCTGGCCTTCTTTTACTTTGGGCCTCCTTCCCACCCCTGGGCCTTTTTGTAGTTTTATTCCTCTGCCTGGAATCTCTTCCGTCTGTCACCTTGTTAATGTGTAATCACCCTTCAGCTCTCAGCTCATTCATTTTTTCCCTGCGAAGCCTTCTCTGACCTCCTGGCTAGATCACCTCCCCCGTCACTCGTAGCCTACACATCTCTCCCTTGCAGCTGTTGCTGATGGAATGGTATATGTGTTTGCCTGACTGTTTGATTAATGTCTGTGTGTTCTACTAGACCGTAAACTCCACCAGGGTGGAGACAGTCCCTTTTGCTCCCCATTCAGCCCTGGCCATGCAATAAGGATTCATTGAGTGAATGAGTGAGTGAGTGAGTGAATGAATGGAGTCCCAGCCTGACTCCAGCTTCTTGGGTGGATTGAGGGAGGTGGGCTTCCGCTCCTCTGGATTCCCATATTTGTAGGGGAGGGGAACGGGATAGGAAATTCTGTGATTGTGCCTAAGCCTTAGAGAGGACTTTGTAGAAGGAAGGAGGCAGGAAGGGCAGCTCATGTTTACTGACTGCCAGGCTCTGTCATCCCCATTGCCCATTTAATTCTCATAACAACCCTGGGAGGCGGTCATCCTCATGATTCCAGATGAGGCCCTGAGGCTCAGAGAGGCCAAGTGAAGTGTGGGAAGATCACATAGCTGGTCAACAGACAGACTGGATCAAGCTCTGTCTGACCCCAGACTCTTTCTACTGCACCCGTGATTTTTAAAAAATATCTTAAGCATCCTTCTATTAAAGCCCAATGTGTCAAAGGTCGTAGCCTGACTACCCTCACTCTGACTCTAGGCATTGCCTCTGAAGCCCTCAGGTCCCAGGGAGAACTGTTCAGAAGCCCTGTATGTTAGTTTCTATTGTGTGTGTAACAGGTTACCACAAACTTAGTGACTTAAACAGCTCACGTTTATTATCTGAGAGTCCTGGAGATCAGAAGTCCAAAATGGGTCTCACTGGGCTAAAATTAAGGTGTCGGCAGGCGAATTCCTACCTGGAGTCTCCATGAAAAAACCTATTTTAGTGCCTTTTCCAGCTTCTCGAGGCTGCCTGCCTTCCTTGGGTCATGTCTCTCCTTCCATCTTCAGGTCTTTCTCACATCTCCTTGTTCTGCCTCCCTCTTCCATGTTTAAAGAGCCCTTGTGATTACATTGGGCCCATCCAGAGAATCCAGAATAGTTTCCCTGTTTTAAGGTCGGATGATTAGCAACTCTGATCCCATCTTTGCCGTGTAACTTGACATATTTATAGGCTCCAAGATTGAGGACGTGGACATCTCTCGTGGGCCTTTATTCTGCCTACTGCACCCTGCGCTGCTCTCTTGCCCCCCGTCAGAAGAGAATAGATGGTGACAGCAGGAAGAGGAGGGAGGCCAGACTTGGAAAGATGAAGTTTCCTGTTGTGTTTCCTTTTATAGATAAATGCCAGGCGAATTAGGAAGTGGCCGTGATGACCTTCGACCTTGGCAGCCTCTCTTTTGCCTCAGATTCCTGGGGCCTCAAGGCCTGAGATCAGTCAGGACAGGCAGCCAGACCTCAGGCAGAGCAAATTTTGGGTAGTTCCTTTGGCTGGCAAAGAGCCTTCCCTGCTTTTGGGGAAACCCTCCTGGGCGCATCTCCTGTTTAGACTGTAGACAGTCCAGTGCACAGAAGCCCCTTTGGCTCGTCTCAGTAGTGACTTGGCCCGAATTTGATGACCTGGTGTACAACTTTTAGAGCTCACTTCCTGCCTCTGAGTCCCCTAAGAATAATAAAAATAATGGTTAATGACAGCAGCCACCAATGATTAGGTGCTTTCCTCTACTAGGCCTGGGTAGGGCTTTTTCTATATACTTTATCCCATAATCTTCCCAGCCACCCTCTGAGGGAGGCGGTTAGTCCTAGTTTATAGACAGAAACCTGGGGCACAGAGAGGTTAAGTACTGTGCTCAGAGTTAAAGAGTAGCAGGGCTCAAATTGAACCCAGGGCCGTCTCTGAACGTGTTCTGACTCTGGCTCAGTTGTTCCTGGATGAGATGCTTTCTTGTTCCAAAATCCTCCCCTTCCTTCACCAGAGTCACTCATGGATTCCTTCACCCTTATGCCCAATGCTAAAACCACGAAGAAGGTGAGTGAGGCATGGCCTACTTCCGGGAACTCAGGCCATGTGGAGAGAGAAGGGAGGTTACCCAAAGAAGAACTTGCCCTCCTTCCTCACAGCCTGCCCCGAGCTACCTAATGGGGTCTTTTTCTCCCTGTTACCTGCTTTCTAGTATTCAGTACTTTTCCTTTGTAGCATTTGGCACAGCTGAGAGTGTCCATTTATTGACCATAATTCTTTCGTTAATTGTGTCAGCCCCTAGGCCCTGCCCCTGAGTTTTGTGAGGCACAAAGGTTTGTCCCCTCCCTACCCGCATTGTAACTCCAGTGCCTGGTAGAGTGCCTGGCCCTCTGTAGGTGCTCAGTGTGTATTGGTACCCTGGGAGAGGGAGGTGGGGATTTGGAGCAGGAAGGCATCTCATGTAAGCCAACTTGAATGAGTGAATGAGGGCCAAAGAAATGCTAGAGACAGGTGCCTCAGGAGTGAATGAAGGAGGGCTGGTTGGTGAAGGAAGTGGGATTAATCTGAAGGAGGGTGATATATGGGTGAAAAAGAAGGGCTAGCCAGGGAGGAGGGGTGTGTGCGCAAACACGTAGCGATGGGAATGACAATAGGGTGTTTCAGAGTCGGTGGGTGGTACAGTGGTTGGAGCAGAGGGTTGGTAGGAGAAGCAGAGGGAGGTGAGGTAGGAAAGCTCAGCTGGGTCGGACTGGGGGTGGCTTTGAGTGTCGGGGTTTGGCCTTTCTCTAGGGGGCAGGCAGTGTTTAAAGGGAGTGGAGCAGAGCAGTAAGAGGAGTGAAGTGGGCATGTTAGGAAGATCAGTGTGGCAGGTTGTGGGCCTGGATTAAGGTGAAGTGAGACAACTGTGCCATGTCAAAGGCTGAAGGCTGATGTGATAGGCTGCTTTGATGTAGGGGAGGGGGTAGAAGAAAGAACCAAAGAAGACTCTGAGGTTGGAAGCCAGGTGAGTGGGAGAATAATACCATACAGAGACAGAGTCCGGAGGGGCAAGTGGCTGGAAGAGAAGATGTTCATCTGCGGTGCACACACCACGCTTCAGTTGATGTGGTGGGTCTGGTTAGAGATGGCCTAGAGGCAGTGAGAGGTATAGGATTGACCGGAGAGAGGACCCGTAGTGGGTGGTTTAGGGGCCTGGAAGAAAGCCAGGGACACAGAACGTGGAATGAGCAGGAGAGGGCCATGGAGACGGAGCCTTGGAGGATGTCCACACTTGGAGGTCAGAAGAGGAGGTGGAGCTGGAGTTGAATGCAGGGCCTGGAACTAAGAGTAGCAGGACAGGAAGACAGTATGAGGCTGCTGAGCATTTAGCAACTGAGGTTTGAGTTAAGCACCTAGCGCCCAGGATTATGTTCCCAATGTTACTCTCTGAGATAAAGAATTCCATACCATAATGTGGTAAAAGCCTCAGTCTGTTCGTTGCCTCTCTATCAGGGGAAGCACAACCACTTATTCTTTTCAAAGGGAGAGATGAGACCAGACATGCTAATTGAATAAGCAGTTTATTACATCAGAGATGTAATCACATTGAGGAAAACAGTTAATTAGTCATTACAATCAGTTCTCCATGGAAACAGTTGTATATTAATAGAATAGATAAAGGTAAACAACCAAAGGAAAAATAGGTAAATTGGACCTCATCAAAATGAAAAACTTTTGTGCATCAAAGGCTACTATCAAGAAAGTGAAAAGATAGCCCGCAGGATGGGAGAAATTTTCAAATCATATATCTGATAGGGACTTGTATTTAGAATATATAAAGAACTCTTACGCTCAGTAATAAAAAGACAACCCAATTAAAAAATGGGCAAAGAATCTGAGTAATGTTTCTTCAAAGAAGATATCCAAATGACCGATAAACACATGAAGAGATGCTCAACATCATTAGTCATCAGGGAAAGGCAAAACTAAACCACAGTGAGATACCACTTCATACCTACAAGGATGGCTGCAATCAATAAGATGATGATTAACAAGTTTTGGTGAGGATACAGAGAAATTAGAACCCCCATACGTTGAAAGAAGTCAGACACAAAAGGTCACATATTATATGATTCCATTTATGTGACTTGCCTAGAATATCCATAGAAAGAGAAAGTATTGGGTTGGCCGGAAAATGCCTTCGGTTTTTAAGTAAAAATAAAAGACTTATTTTTCATTTTCACCAAGAACTGTATTGCACAATGTATTCAGCCTTTTGTGCCACTACCTTCTGCCATTTTTCAGGCAACTTCATAATTCCACATTCCCAAAACTTTTTATCTTTTTGAGCAAGGAACTGTTCTAGGTGCCTTTTACAGTCTTCCAGGGAATTGAAAATTTTTCCATTAAGAGAATTTTTTAAAGACCGAAATAAATGGAAATTCGAAGATGCAATGTCTGGTGAATACGGCACATGAATCAGAACTTCCCAGCCAAACTGTAACAATTTTTCCTCGGTCGTCAAAGAAACATGCCATCTTGCGTTATCCTGTTGGAAGATTATGTGTTTTCTGTTGACTAATTCCAGATGCTTTTCCACGAGTTCTGCTTTCAGTTGGTCTAATTGGGAGCAGTAGTTTTTGGAATTAATCGTTTTGTTTTTCAGAAGAAGCTCATAGTAGAGGACTCCCTTCCAATCGCACTGTATACACAACATCACCTTATTTGGATGAAGACCGGCCTTTGGTATGGTTGGTGGTGGTTCATTTCGCTTGCCCCATGATCTCTTCCATTCCACATTATTGTACAGTATCCACTTTTCATCGCCGGTCACAGTTTGTTTTAAAAACGGAACATTTGGGACTTCCCTCATGGTCCAGTGGCAAAGAATCCGCCTTACAATGCAGGGGACGCAGGTTTGATCCCTGGTCAGGGAACTAAGATCCCACATGCTGTGGGGCAACTACACCCATGTGCTGCAACTACTGAGCTGGTGTGCCTCAGCTAGAGCCTGTGTGCTGCAAACTACAGAGCCCGTGTGCTCTGAAACCCGTGCGCCACAACTACAGAGGCCTCACACCCTGGAGCTTATACGCCACAACTAGAGAAGAGAAAACCCGCACGCCACAACTAGAGAGAAGCCCGCGCACTGCAACGAAGAGCCCGCATGCCACAACTAAGACCTGATGCAGCCAAAAATAAATAAATAAATAAGTAATAAATCTTTAAAAAAAAAAAAGCGGAACATTTTCATTATGTTAGAGAATCGTGTGTGGAAATATGGTCAAGAAGGTTTTTTGGCTCAACTTACGTGGAACCCAAACATCAAAGCGATTAACATAACCAAGCTGGTGCAGATGATTTTCAACGCTTGATTTGGATATTTTGAGTATGTCAGCAGCTATCTTCAACGTGGTATAATGTTGATTGTTCTCAATTAATGTCTCAATTTGATTGCTATCAACTTCAACTGGTCTACCCAACCATGGAGCATCCTCTAGCAAGAAATCTCCAACACAAAACTTTGCAAACCACTTTTGACATGTTCAATCAGTCACAGCATCTTCTCCATACACTGAACAAATCTTTTTTTGCATTTCGGTTGTGTTTTTACCTTTCTTGAAATAATAAAGCAGAATATGCTGAAAATGTTGCTCTTTTCCATCTTCCATATTAGAATGACTACACAGAAATTCACAAATTTTGATAAGTCTTTTTTTAAATGCACGCTGATATGACAGCTCTCACAAACAATCTAACAGAATTGTTTTGAACAAAGTTAAGGACAACTAAGTGCTACCAGAGCCATCTTACGGAAAAAACTGAATGAAACTTTTGGCCGACCCAATAGATTATTGGTTACCAGGGACCAGGAGAAAGATGGAGTGACTGCTAATGGGTGTGGAGTTTCTTTTTTGGGTAATGACAACGTTCTGTAATTAGATAGTGGTTATGGTTATACACCTTGTGAATATTTTAAAAACTACAAAATATATTCACTTTAAAAAGGTAAATTTTATGGTAGGTAAATTATATCTCACTGAAAAACCAAAACAAAATTAAAACAACAAACCCACCACATCACTAAAAAGAAAAAAGATAAAGAAGTCATTTCTTCTTCACAATCTGAATGCATCTTAGCCCAGTGCTCTCTGCAAGGTAGAGTTTTGCAGGGTTGCGGTAGTCAGCTGGTTTCCTTTCCTGTAAATAAAGGTCCCACAATGTTTTACATATCCTCTTAATGGCCTGACTTCAAGTTTGGGTTTTTGAAGCAGTTCTGTCATGGGTTTTACAAAACTCATAAATTACCTTTCCCAAGAAAATCTTGTGCATTATTTTTCTCTTCTACTACTCTGACTTTGCATATATATATAAAGGATGTATACTTTTAAAATACATTCATCCTGCTTGTCACAAAAAAAGCCAGAGTTTGGTTTTTCTGACTGCAGAGTGTGTGGGACATTTTCTCAGATATCCAGCACCCGTCTAAAAGAATGGTAAAATGAAACGGTGTCTACTTTTAGAATCGGAGTGTCACGTATAGCACGTGTGGATGATAAACAATTCTACAGTGTTTTATTTACGTTACATGCCAATTTGTGGATCAGTGAAGGGCCTGTGAAGAGGCTAAACCTGGCTTCTGTGAATGAAACAGAAGAGACTCTGGGCCCGTGTTCCCACGAGAGTAATTTGTCCAGGTACCCCTGCCAAACAAATACAGATGGTGCAGTTGTCATGTGACCTTTCTGTTAAATTAGTTTTTTGCCTTAAAGTTTTTGCCTTTTTGCCTTGAATTAGTTTGTTTTTTGAAGTTTCGAGAATAAGTAGGGAGAAAGTCACCTCTTTCCCTAACCAAAGGCACCATGAAGGCAGAACATTTCAAATCATGTTCTGGCTGTGATAGCGGAGACACCTGCCCACAGATGCCTGTCATTGTTCATCATGTTGTACAGCCTAGACGTAATATGCAGTTTACCTTAAAAATGTTCTGCTTGTTTTGAAGTTATGTTTTTTCAATCAGATCTTCTTTTATCGTCATTAGTAACTGAATCTTAAGGACTGATGTTTACTGTCGTGTAGCGGAAGAGCATGCGCTAGGAGTCAGGACTCTAGGACCCTCATTCTGTGCCAGGTGTTGACTGTGGGACCAGGACCACTGCACAAGGAATGGGGTTGGACCAGATACCCTTTCAGGTCCCTACCAACTCTTAACAATTCTATTCAGACGTTACACACCAATTCAGTCCTTCACTTTTATCTTGTGATCTTTTCAAGCCCCCTCAGAATGTAGCAACCTGAAACCTGTTGCCACTGCAGTTATGAGCAGCTCATGACAGTGAATATGCTTTTACCTGCCATGTTTTTTTTTTTAACATCTTTATTGGGGTATAATTGCTTTACAATGCTGTGTTACTTTCTGCTTTATAACAAAGTGAATCAGCTATACATATACATATGTTCCCATATCTCTTCCCTCTTGCGTCTCCCTCCCTCCCACCTTCCCTATCCCACCCTTCCAGTCGGTCACAAAGCACCGAGCCGATATCCCTGTGCCATGCGGCTGCTTCCCACTAGCTATCTACCTTACGTTTGTTAGTGTGTATATGTCCATGACTCTCTCTCGCCCTGTCACAGCTCACCCTTCCCCCTCCCCATATCCTCAAGTCCGTTCTCCAGTAGGTCTGTGTCTTTATTCCCGTCTTACTCCTAGGTTCTTCATGACATTTTTTTTTCTTCTTAAATTCCATATATAAGTGTTAGCATACGGTATTTGTCTTTCTCTTTCTGACTTACTTCACTCTGTATGACAGACTCTAGGTCTATCCACCTCATTACAAATAGCTCAATTTCATTTCTTTTTATAGCTGAGTAATATTCCTTTGTATATATGTGCCACATCTTCTTTATCCATTCATCCGATGATGGGCACTTAGGTTGTTTCCATCTCCGGGCTATTGTAAATAGAGCTGCAATGAACATTTTGGTACATGACTCTTTTTGAATTATGGTTTTCTCAGGGTATATGCCCAGTAGTGGGATTGCTGGGTCATATGGTAGTTCTATTTGTAGTTTTTTAAGAAACCTCCATACTGTTCTCCATAGTGGCTGAACCAATTCACATTCTCACCAGCAGTGCAAGAGTGTTCCCTTTTCTCCACATCCTCTCCAGCATTTATTGTTTCTAGATTTTTTGATGATGGCCATTCTGACTGGTGTGAGATGATATCTCATTGTAGTTTTGATTTGCATTTACCTAATGATTAATGATATTGAGCATTCTTTCATGTGTTAGTTGGCAGTCTGTCTATCTTCTTTGGAGAAATGTCTATTTAGGTCTTCTGCCCATTTTTGGATTGGGTTGTTTGTTTTTTTGTTAATGAGCTGCATGAGCTGCTTGTAAATTTTGGAGATTAATCCTTTGTCAGTTGCGTCATTTGCAAATATTTCCTCCCATTTTGAGGGTTGTCTTTTGGTCTTGTTTATGGTTTCCTTTGCTGTGCAAAAGCTTTGAAGTTTCATGAGGTCCCATTTGTTTATTTTTGTTTTTATTTCCATTTCTCTAGGAGGTGGGTCAAAAAGGATCTTGCTGTGATTTATGTCATAGAGTGTTCTGCCTATGTTTTCCTCTAAGAGTTTGATAGTTTCTGGCCTTACATTTAGGTCTTTAATCCATTTTGAGCTTATTTTTGTGTATGGTGTTAGGGAGTGATCTAATTTCATACTTTTACATGTACCTGTCCAGTTTTCCCAGCACCACTCATTGAAGAGGCTGTCCTTTCTCCACTGTACATTCCTGCCTCCTTTATCAAAGATAAGGTGACCATATGTGTGTGGGTTTATCTCTGGGCTTTCTATCCTGTTCCATTCATCTATCTTTCTGTTTTTGTGCCAGTACCATACTGTCTTGATTACTGTAGCCTTGTAGTATAGTCTGAAGTCAGGGAGCCTGATTCCTCCAGCTCCATTTTTCATTCTCAAGGTTGCTTTGGCTATTCGGGGTCTTTTGTGTTTCCATACAAATTGTGAAATTTTTTGTTTTAGTTCTGTGAAAAATGCCAGTGGTAGTTTGGTAGGGATTGCATTGAATTTGTAGATTGCTTTGGGTAGTAGAGACATTTTCACAATGTTAATTCTTCCAATCCAAGAACATGGTATATCTCTCCATCTATTTGTATCATCTTTAATTTCTTTCATCAGTGTCTTATAATTTTCTGCATACAGGTCTTTTGTCTCCTTACATAGGTTTATTCCTAGATATTTTATTCTTTTTGTTGCAATGGTAAATGGGAGTGTTTTCTTGATTTCACTTTCAGATTTTTCATCATTAGTGTATAGGAATGCAAGAGATTTCTGTGCATTAATTTTGTGTCCTGCTACTTTACCAAATTCATTGATTAGCTCTAGTAGTTTTCTGGTAGCATCTTTAGGATTCTCTATGTGTAGTATCCTGTCATCTGCACACAGTGACAGCTTTACTTCTTCTTTTCTGATTTGGATTCCTTTTATTTCCTTTTCTTCTCTGATTGCTATGGCTAAAACTTCCAAAATTATGTTGAGCAACAGTGGTGAGAGTGGGCAACCTTGTCTTGTTCCTGATCTTAGTGGAAATGCTTTCAGTTTTTTACCATTGAGGATGATGTTGGCTGTGGGTTTGTCATATATGGCCTTTATTATGTTGAGGAAAGTTCCCTCTATGCCTACTTTCTGCAGGGTTTTTATCATAAATAGGTGTTGAATTTTGTCAAAAGCTTTCTCTGCATCTATTGAGATGATCATATTGTTTTTCTCCTTCAGTTTGTTAATGTGGTTTATCACATTGATTGATTTGTGTATATTGAAGAATCCTTGCATTCCTGGAATAAACCCCACTTGATCATGGTGTATGATCCTTTTAATGTGCTGTTGGATTCTGTTTGCTAGTACTTTGTTGAGGATTTTTGCATCTATGTTCATCAGTGATCCTGGCCTGTAGTTTTCTTTCTTTGTGACATCCTTGTCTGGTTTTGGTATCAAGGTGTTGGTGGCCTCGTAGAATGAATTTGGGAGTGTTCCTCCCTCTGCTATATTTTGGAAGAGTTTGAGAAGGATAGGTGTTAGCTCTTCTCTAAATATTTGATAGAATTCGCCTGTGAAGCCATCTGGTCCTGGGCTTTTGTTTGTTGGAAGATTTGGGGTTTTTTTCTTTCTTTTTTTTTTTTTTAACATCTTTATTGGGGTATTCGCCTGTGAAGCCATCTGGTCCTGGGCTTTTGTTTGTTGGAAGATTTTTAATCACAGTTTCAATTTCAGTGCTTGTGATTGATCTGTTCAGATTTTCTGTTTCTTCCTGATTCAGTCTTGGCAGGTTGTGCATTTCTAAAAATTTGTCCATTTCTTCCAGGTTGTCCATTTTATTGGCATAGAGTTTCTTGTAGTAATCTCTCATGATCTTTTGTATTTCTGCAGTGTCAGTTGTTCCTTCTTCTTTTTCATTTCTAATTCTATTGATTTGAGTCTTCTCCCTTTTTTTCTTGATGAGTCTGGCTAATGGTTTATCTATTTTGTTTATCTTCTCAAAGAACCAGCTTTTAGTTTTATTGATCTTTGCTATTGTTTCCTTCATTTCTTTTTCATTTATTTCTGATCTGATTTTTATGATTTCTTTCCTTCTGCTAGCTTTGGGGTTTTTTTGTTCTTCTTTCTCTAATTGCTTGAGGTGCAAGGTTAGGTTGTTTATTCGAGATGTTTCTTGTTTCTTAAGGTGGGCTTGTATTGCTATAAACTTCCCTCTTAGAACTGCTTTTGCTGCATCCCATAGGCTTTGGGTCGTCGTGTTTTCACTGTCATTTGTTTCTAGGTATTTTTTGATTTCCTCTTTGATTTCTTCAGTGATCACTTCGTTATTAAGTAGTGTATTGTTTAGCCTCCATGTTTTTGTATTTTTTACAGATCTTTTCCTGTAATTGATATCTAGTCTTATGGCGTTGTGGTCGGAAAAGATACTTGATACAATTTCAATTTTCTTAAATTTGCCAAGGGTTGATTTTTGACCCAAGATATGATCTATCCTGGAGAATGTTCCATGAGCACTTGAGAAGAATGTGTATTCTGTTGTTTTTGGATGGAGTGTCCTATAAATATCAATTAAGTCCATCTTGTTTAATGTATCATTTAAAGTTTGTGTTTCCTTATTTATTTTCATTTTGGATGATCTGTCCATGGGTGAAAGTGGGGTGTTAAAGTCCCCTACTATGAATGTGTTACTGTCGATTTCGCCTTTTATGGCTGTTAGTATTTGCCTTACGTATTGAGGTGCTCCTATGTTGGGTGCACAGATATTTACAATTGTTATATCTTCTTCTTGGATTGATCCCTTGATCATTATGTAGTGTCCTTCTTTGTCTCTTGTAATAGTCTTTATTTTAAAGTCTATTTTGTCTGATACGAGAATTACTACTCCAGCTTTCTTTTGGTTTCCATTTGCATGGAGTATCTTTTTCCATCCCCTTACTTTCAGTCTGTATGTGTCTCTAGGTCTGAAGTGGGTCTCTTATAGACAGCATATATATGGGTCTTGTTTTTGTATCCATTCAGCCAATCTGTGTCTTTTGGTGGGAGCATTTAGTCCATTTACATTTAAGGTAATTATCGATATGTATGTTCCTATTCCCATTTTCTAAATTGTTTTGAGTTTGTTATTGTAGGTCTTTTCCTTCTCTTGTGTTTCTTGCCTAGAGAAGTTCCTTTAGCATTTGTTGTAAAGCTGGTTTGGTGGTGCTGAACTCTCTCAGCTTTTGCTTGTCTGTAAAGGTTTTAATTTCTACATCAATTCTGAATGAGATCCTTGCTGGGTAGAGTAATCTTGGTTGCACGTTTTTCTCCTTCATCACTTTCAGTATGTCCTGCCACTCCCTTCTGGCTTGCAGAGTTTCTGCTGAGAGATCGGCTGTTAACCTTATGGGGATTCCCTTGTGTGTTATTTGTTGTTTTTCCCTTGCTGCTTTTAATATGCTTTCTTTGTATTTAATTTTTGACAGTTTGAGTAATATGTGTCTTGGCGTATTTCTCCTTGGATTTATCCTGTGTGGGACTCTCTGTGCTTCCTGGACTTGATTAACTATTTCCTTTCCCATATTAGGGAAGTTTTCAACTATAATCTCTTCAAATATATTCTCAGCCCCTTTCTTTTTCTCTTCTTCTTCTGGAAGAAGAGAAAATTGAATGTTGGTGTGTTTAATGTTGTCCCAGAGGTCTCTGAGACTGTCCTCAGTTCTTTTCATTCTTTTTTCTTTATTCTGCTCTGCAGTAGTTATTTCCACTATTTTATCTTCCAGGTCACTTATCCGTTCTTCTGCCTCAGTTATTCTGCTATTGATCCCATCTAGAGTATTTTTCATTTCATTTATTGTGTGGTTCATCATTGTTTGTTTCATCTTTAGTTCTTCTAGGTCCTTGTTAAATGTTTCTTGCATTTTGTCCATTCTATTTCCAAGATTTTGGATCATCTTTACTATCATTATTCTGAATTCTTTTTCAGGTAGATTGCCTGTTTCCTCTTCATTTGTTAGGTTTGGTGCGTTTTTATCTTGCTCCTTCATCTGCTGTGTGTTTTTCTGTCTTGTCATTTTGCTTATCTTACTGTTTTTGGGGTCTCCTTTTTGCAGACTGCACGTTCGTAGTTCCCGTTGTTTTTGATGTCTGTCCTCAGTGGCTAAGGTTGGTTCAGTGGGTTGTTTAGGCTTCCTGGTGGAGGGGACTAGTGCCTGTGTTCTGGTGGATGAGGCTGGATCTTGTCTCTCTGGTGGGCAGGTCCACGTCTGGTGGTGTGTTTTGGGGTGTCTGTGGCCTTATTATGATTTTAGGCAGCCTCTCTGCTAATGGGTGGGGTTGTGTTCCTGTTTTGCTAGTTGTTTGGCATAGGGTGTCCAGCACTGTAGCTTGCTGGTCGTTGAATGAAGCTGGGTGCTGGTGTCGAGATGGAGATCTCTGGGAGATTTTTGCCTTTTGATATTATGTGGAGCTGGGAGGTCTCTTGTTGTCCTGAAGTTGGCTCTTCCACCTCAGAGCCACAGCACTGACTCCTGGCTGCAGCACCAAGAGCCTTTCATCCACACGGCTCAGAATAAAAGGGAGAAAAAGTAGAGAGAAATAATTAGTAGAAGTAGGAAGAAAGAAAGAAAGAAGGAAAGAAAGAAAGGAGGGAGAGAGGGAGGATGGGAGGAAGGAATGAAGGAAGGAAGGAGGGAAGGAAGGAAAAAAGAAAGAAAGAAGATAAAGTAAAATAAAATAAAGTTATTAAATTAAAAAATAATTATTAAGGAAAAAAACGGACAGATAGAACCTTAGAACAAATGGTGGAAGCAAAGCTATACAGACAAAATCTCACACAGAAGCATACATATACACGCTCACATAAAGACGAAAAGGGGAAAAAATCATAAATCTTGCTCTCAAAGTCCACCTCCCCAATTTGGGATGATCCGTTGTCTATTCATGTATTCCACAGATGCAGGTACATCAAGTTGACTGTGGAGCTTTAATCCGCTGCTTCTGAGGCCGCTGGGAGAGATTGCCCCTTCTCTTCTTTGTTCTCACAGCCCCCCGGGGCTCAGCTTTGGATTTGGCCCCGCCTCTGCGTGTATGTCGCTGGAGGGCGTCTGTTCCTTGCTCAGACAGGATGGGGTTAAAGGAGCCGCTGTTTCGGGGGCTCTGGCTCACTCAGGCCGGGGGGAGGGAGGGGCGCGGGTTGCGGGGCGAGCCTGCAGCGGCGGAGGCCGGCGTGACGTTGCACCAGCCTGAGGCGCGCCGTGCATTCTCCTGGGGAAGTTGTCCCTGGATCCCGGGAACCTGATAGTGGCGGGCTGCACAGGCTCCGCGGAAGAGGGGTGTGGAGAGTGACCTGTGCTCGCACACAGGCTTCTTGGTGGCGGCAGCAGCAGCCTTAGCGTCTCCCGCCCGTCTCTGGGGTTCGCGCTTTTAGCCGCGGCTCGCGCCCGTCTCTGGCGTTCTTTCAAGCAGCGCTCTTAATCCCCTCTCCTCGTGCACCAGGAAACAAAGAGGGAAGAAAAAGTCTCTTGCCTCTTCGGCATCTCTAGACCTTTTCCCGGACTCCCTCCCGACTAGCCATGGTGCACAAACCCCTGCAGGCTGTGTTCACGCCGCCAACCCCAGTCCTCTCCCTGCGCTCCGACCAAAGCCCGAGCCTCAGCTTGCAGTCCCACCCGCCCTGGCAAGTGAGCAGACAAGCCTCTCGTGCTGGTGAGTGCCGGTCGGCACCGATCCTCTGTGCGGGAATCTCCCTGCTTTGCCCTCCGCACCCCTGTTGCTGTGCTTTCCTCCGCGGCTCCGAAGTTCCCCCGTCTGCCACCCGCAGTCTCCGCTGGCGAAGGGGCTTCCTAGTGTGTGGAAACCTTTCCTCCTTCACAGCTCCCTCCCACTGGTGCAGGTCCTGTCCCTATTCTTTTGTCTCTGTTTTTTCTTTTTTTCTTTTGCCCTACCCAGGTACGTGGGGAGTTTCTTGCCTTTTGGGAGGTCTGAGGTCTTCTGCCAGCATTCAGTGGGTGTTCTGTAGGAGTTGTTCCACATGTAGATGTATTTCTGATGTATCTGTGGGGAGGAAGGTGATCTCCACGTCTTACTCTTCCGCCATGTTCACAACACCCCACCTGCCATGTTTTGAAGTGAACCTGTGGTCTCACATGGACCATGGGGGCTGGGAGTGCTTTCCAAGCAAAACAGCTATGGGTAGGTCCCTGTGCACAAACCACCGTACTTTGGGTCCTGTGGCCCTGCAGCCAAGCTACATGTGACTGATCAGGAATCAGCACCAGAGCTAAGGGAAGCCATCTACAGGCTGGGTGTGGAGAAGGGCAGTGTCTTGTGAGGTGCCTAATGGGGTACCCTATACAGGATACTCTCCAGGAGGGGGTCTGCATGCAAAACTCAGAGAGAGGGACTTCAGGAGTAAAGTGGAGCAGGGTCATGAGAGGAACACAGCGGGAAGGCAGGTGGCAGAGCTGTGAGGGTGCAGAAATTGACACAGTCCCACTAGGGACCTACTAAACAATAAGCAGCCAAAGTAGAATCAGAGACAAAGGAAGTTGAAAAAGTGAATTGCTTTAATTCCTTTTGGAGAACTAGAGCTGCTTTGTACCTTGGCTTCACTCTCAGCTACCCAAGGGATTTCCTTGGGGCTTCCTGGTTCCTTTTAGAGTAAACAGCCATTGTCAGCAGTAACCTGTTCTTCACAGCCTGAAGGAACCACACAGACACTTCTGGGAATTGCCATTCCTGTAAAGTAAGAATTTTCTGAACTATTTTACCAGAAATAATAAGGCACACCAGTTGGTTTTTTTAGATTGGATAACTTCTTTTATGTGCCTGAAATACACTAGTATTCTCTGACCAATTCAGGGTAGCTAGTAAGCATTGTAAGACTTAGTTCATCTGTTATTTGGGTTATTCATTCATTTAACAGACATGGAAACATTACATGACTACTATATGAAAGACACTGTATTCTGCCCCACCTCCATTTTATCTTCAGCATATATTTTTTCTAGTTAATTATTATGAGATTGTCATTCCATGCTCTTCATCTTTGTTATCTTCATCATTGAGGGCTTCATTTTTTGAGGAGTAGTGGGTACGTTCTGGGTCTCCAATAACAGTAATTCATTGAGCAGGCACTCTGTAGTGCATTTTACAACAATCTCTCATTTGAAATGATTATTTCCTTTTCACATGAAGAAAGTTAGCCTTAGGAGCATTAAGTAACTGTCCTGGGTCACAGAGTAGTTATATTTAGTAGCAGAGCTGGGGCTGGAGACCAAGCTCTTACTCTACCACTGGCCTAGATATCTGGTCTTTCAGTTCGCAAAACAAATGAATAATGAACACCACATTATTTCTTCCTCAACATCCTCCTGGTGCTTTAGGGACAGGGCTAATGCAACCTCCTCCACAAAGCCTTTGCTGATCTCTGCCCTTAGCCCTGCACTCCCCATTCAGCCCTCCAAGAAAAGGAAGTCTCACATTTTACATCTTCACATCCTTCTGAATCCTGTAGCACTTGTAGCACAAACCATCAATCCTTCTCTCTTGGTATCTCCCTGAAGCACCTAGTACAAAGTGTTGCATGTAGAGTTGATGCTTGATGTATGTTTGTAGAAGTAAAGAATGAATGATTTCCTTCTCTCTGTCAACCTAGGACATTTAAAGTTCTGTGCTTGGGCTTCCCTGGTGGCACAGTGGTTGGGAGTCTGCCTGCCGATGCAGGGGATGTGGGTTCGTGCCCCGGTCCGGGAGGATCCCGCGTGCTGCGGAGCAGCTGGGCCCGTGAGCCGTGGCTGCTGGGCCTGCGTGTCTGGAGCCTGTGCTCCACGGCGGGAGAGGCCATGGCAATGAGAGGCCTGCGTACCGCGCAAAAAAAAAAAAAGTTCTGTGCTCCTCTTTTGTGCTTTTAAATAAAAGAGAATGAAATAATTATGAGCAAATACTCTTCTGTCTTTGTATTTAGAGTCCATCTCTTATAGACATCATTTGGTTGGATCTAGTTTTTAATACAGGCTGACAGTCTCTGCCTTTTAATTGGAGTGTTTAGTCCATTTACATTTACAGTAATTATTGATATGGTTGCATTTGGTTCTACCATTTTGCTGTTTTCTATTTGTCTTATATGTTGTTTCTCTGTTCCTTCTTTCCCAAAAGTTAGAAAACCTTACAGTATTGTTGTATAATTTTTGCTTTAGATAGCCTAAAATTTTAAAAATATGTAAATAGCTTTTTATATTTACCTACGTATTTAACATTTCCAAGGATCTTTATTCCTTCCTATACATCTGAGTGTTACCATCTAGTGTCATTTCAGAATTTTCTTTAGCGTGCATTGTAGTGCAAGTCTATTGGTGATGAATTCTCTCAGCTTTTGTGTTTGAAAATAACCTTATCCCCTTCATTTTTGAAGGTTAGTTTTGCTGGAATTTTAAAATTCTCAGTTGACAGAATTTTTTTCTTTCAGTACTTTAAAGATGTTCCGTTGTCTTTCGACCTTCATTACTTATGATCAAAAGTTAACCTATCATTGGATATAATTTCCTGTATGTAATATGCGTTTTTTTTTCCTGGCTGCTTTCAAGATTTTTCTCTTACCTTTGCATTGGCTGTTTGACTATGATTTGCGTAGGATTGGTTTTCTTATTTATCCTGCTTGGCATGTATTGAGCTTCTTGGATCTATAAATTGATGTTTTTTCTCCGGTTTTGGGAAGTTTGGGCCATTAGTTTTTCAAATATTTTTTGTGACCCATTTTCTCCCTTCAGTTACATGTTGTTAGAGTGCTAGATATTGTCCCACAGTTGTCTAGGCTCTGTTAGTCTTTTTCTTCAATCTTTTTTTTTTTTTAGATTGGATAATTTCTGTTCATTTAACTTCAACTACACTGGCTTTTTTTCCTTGTCAACTTTTGCTGTTAAAGACTATGCTGTGAGTTTTTCATTTTATTTATTTTTCTTTTCAGCTCTAGAATTCCCATTGGTTCTTTTCTGCAGTTTCAGAGTCTCTATTTCCCCTCTGTTCATTCCTTATCCTTACATTTTCTTTTAAATCCTTAAAGTGCTGTAAAATTCCTGTCTGCTAATCGCAACATTTGGGGTCATCTTGGCATTGGTTTCTATATACTGCTTTTTTCCTTGAGTATGGGTCACATTTTCTTGTTTTTGTGCATGTCTGGTGATTTTTTAATTGAACACTAGATGCTATTAATGACACGTTATAGAGGTTCTGGATTCTCTTATTATCCTCTGAAGAAGTTTTGTCTTAGCAGGTAGTTAAAATGACAAGACTCAAGTTCTAATCTATGTTCCTTGCATTAGCAGCAGCTGAAATCTCCACTCAGATCTTTTGGTTTCCACCTGCTGCTTTTTTGCTGGCCCTCCTGGTGTCTCCAGTCAAGAAGTTGAGCATATTTCATTTGCAGATTTGGGAGTTGACTACCCTATGTGGCTCCCTCCCTTTCAGGTTTCCCCCTAACTTTCTCTGACTGCTCTGCCATCCTTGAACTCTGTCCACTGTCATCCCCTCATGTGACTTTTTCTCTGTGTGTATGCATCATTGGTGTCTCTCCCTCTTCTTTTTTTTTTGGGGGGGGGTGGAATATAGTTAATTTACAATGTTGTGTTAGTTTCGAGTGTACAGCAGAGCGATTCAGTTTTATATATATATGGTTTTTTATTTACGCTTTTTCAGATTCTTTTCCATTATTACAAAATATTGAGTATAGTTCCCTGTGCTACACAGTAGGTCCTTGTTGTTTACCTATTTTATATATAGTAGTGTGTATATGTTAATCCCAAACTTCTAGTTTATCTCACCCCACACCCCCTCCAGTATCCCCTTTGGTAACCTAAGTTTGTTTTATGTGTCTGTGGCTCTATTTCTGTTTTGTAAATAAGTTCATTTGTATCTTTTTTTTAGATTCCACATATAAGTGATATCCCATGATATTTGTCTTTCTCTGATTTACTTCACTTAATATGATAATCTCTAGATTCATTCATGTTACTGCAGATGGCATTATTTCTTCTTTATGGCTGAGTAGTATTCCACTGTGTGTGTGTGTGTGTGTGTGTGTGTGTGTGTGTGTGTGTGTGTGTGTGTGTATATATACACCACATCTTCTTTATCCATTCATCTATTGATTGGACACTTAGGTTGCTTCCATGTCTTGGCTATTGTAAATAGTGCTGCTGTGAACATTGGGATGCATATATCTTTTCGAATTAGAGTTTTCTCCAGATATATGCCCAGGAGTGGAATTGCAGGATGCTATGGTAATTCTATTTTTAGTTTTTTAAGGAACCTCCATACTGTTCTCCATAGTGGCTGCACCTATTTACCTTCCTACCAATAGTGTAGGAGGAATCCCTTTTCTCTACACCCTCTCCAGCATTTATTATTTGTAGACTTTTTAATGATGGCCATTCTGACTGGTGTGAAGTGGTAACCTCACTGGAGTTTTGATTTGCATTTCTCTAATAATTAGCGATATTGAGCATCTTTTCATGTGCCTTTTGGCCATCTGTATGTCTTCTTTGGAGAAATGTCTCTTTAGGTCTTCTGCCCATTTTTTATTGGGTTGTTTGTTTTTTGGATATTAAGCTGTATGGCCTGTTTGTATATTTTGGGAATTAATCCCTTGTCAGTCACATAGTTTGCAAATATTTTCTCCCAGACCATAGGTTGTTTTTTCATTTTGTTTATAGTTTCCTTTGTTGTGCAAAAGCTTTTTAGTTTAATTGGGTCCCATTTTTTTTTTTTAATTTCCATTACTCTAGGAGATGGTTCAGAAAAAATATTGCTATAATTTATGTCCAGGAGTGTTCTGCCTATGTTTTCCTCTAGGAGTTTTATAGTATCCAGTCTTACATTTGGGTCTTTAATCCACTTTGAGTTTATTTTTGTGTATGGTGTTAGAGAATGTTCTAATTTCATTCTTTTACATGTAGCTGTCCAGTTTTCACAGCATCACTTATTGAAGAGACTGTCTTTTCTCCATTGTGTATTCTTAGCACCTTCGTCATAGATTAGGTGACCATGAGTGTGTGGGTTTATTTCTGGGCTTTCTGTCCTGTTCCATTGATCTGTATTTCTGTTTTTGTGCCCCTACCATACTGTTTTGATGACTGTAGCTTTGCAGTGTAGTCTGAAGTCAGGGAGCATGATTCCTCTAGCTCCATTCTTCTTTCTCAAGATTGTTGTGGCTTTCAGGGTGTTTCGTGTTTCTGCATAAATCAAAGAATTTTTTGTTCTAGTTCTGTGAAAAATGCCATTGGGCTCTCGCTCTTCTTATAAGGATACTAGTCCTATTGGATTAGGGCCCATCCTTATGACCTTGTTTAACCCAATTATCTCCTTAACTGCCCTGTCTCCAAATATTGTCACACTGGGGGTTAGGGCTTCAACATAGGACTTTTGGGAAGGGGCTGGCATCGGGACACGTTCAGTCATTTACCATCTAATTGCAGAATGCCTGCTCTATTCCAGGCACAGCGTGAAGGGCTAAGGGTTCATTATGGACAAGACTGGCCCTGTCTCTGCCCTCGTGGAGCTCACAGCCTAGGGGGATAAAAAGACATGTAGACAGTAGCATTGCAGAGTGATGACAGTGGACATAGGGTGCCCTGGGAGCACTGAGGAAGGGGTGCCCAAATCAAGTTATGGGGTCAGGGAAGGCTTCCTTGAGAAAATGCCTTTCTAAACTGAACCCTGAAGGATGAGTTAGGAGTCAGCAGGAGCAGTGCCTCAGGCCAGGCTTGGGGTGTGAGGGGCTCCAGGGCTGAGGAGGGCACACTGGGAACAGTTGTTTAGTACAGCTGGTCCTGGGGGAATGGAGTGGTCAGGGGATGGGGCCAGAGAGGTAGGCTGGGGCCGGCTCCCTTGCTGGGTTGTAACTGTCTGTCCCTCTAGAGGGGCGCCTCCTTCAGCTCAGGGTCCCCCTCCTGGCAGAGCAGGTGTGTGGTGAATGTCGACAGGGGCCGCGTGTTGTGATTCGGATGTGAGGGCTGAGGTGGGGAGGTTGGATGTGTGGGCAACCTCGGCTCCTTGGTAAAGCAGGTCGTGGGCCTGGAGGTTGCCCACCTCCGCTGGCTCACGTGTGTGTCATTGTCCTTCAGCCCTGGACAGCGAGTCCGCCTGCAGCAGCATCCGCTTTAGCAAGGCCTGCCTGAAGAACGTCTTCTCCGTGCTGCTCATCTTCATCTACCTGCTGCTCATGGCCGTGGCCGTCTTCCTGGTCTACCAGACCATCACAGACTTTCGTGAGAAACTCAAGCACCCTGTCATGTCGGTGTCTTACAAGGAGGTGGATCGCTACGACGCCCCAGGTAGAGCCTGCGCCAGGCAGACATCAGGCCCAGGCCTGGGGCATCGACTTGCAAATACTCCCTGAGCTGCCATTGCACTCTTGGCGTCTTGCTGGGCACCACGGGCAGGGCAGAGCAGTCCGAGCACAGTCTAGGTGTGGGTTATGCACCCCAAGAGCTGCTGTTGGTACCCAGCAGAGTGTCACGTGCAAAGGAGGGAGGTGGACCGAGCCTGGAGTGGTCGCTGCAGGACTGGGGTGGGCAAGGAATGCTTATGCTCAGTGGCAGGATATGAGCTGGGCTTTGGTAAATGGAAGACAGTTTCTCTGGGAGGGGGGTCTACAGGAGCAAAGGTGAGCGTAGGGAGGCAGAGGGCTTCTCTGGAGAGGATGAGTCTAGCCTGGCTGGAGCCAGAGGCCAGTGATGCGGAGAAGTGGGAGTTACAGGTGGCAGGGAGGCGAGGCCATCCAGAGGTGGGCGGGGCCCTGCCTGGAGAGGGGCTCCCAGGCCACATCATCCGTACCTCTCCTGTCCCTGCGAGGGGCTGTCTCTGCCGTAGAGCGGGCTGTCTGCTCCGGGGCGGTGGGGCTGGCACTGGGCTCTGGCAGCGTGGAGTGGACCGGGAGGTGTGAACACTGTGAGCTCAGGCTCTGCCCACAGGATGCCCCCGAGTGACCCTCGGATGGCCTGTTCACAGGGCAGATCTGGAGTCTCAGGTCCCCTCTGCCTGGGGCTTCTTGACAGGTGTGCTGGTCCCAGTGCGCTTGCCTGTCTTTGCCTGTTTCGTGATTGTTCCTCTTCTCTGTCTGCTTTTGTCTCTTTATCTGTGGGTTTTACTCTCTCTGTCTGGTCTCTTGGTCTGACTCTGCCTGTGTCTGGGGCCACGTGCTGCTCTCAGTGTTTCCACTATTGAGGTTAGAACAGCTGCTGTCCTTAGAGCTTTGAACGAGGTGCCTTGGCTGCGGGAGGGGGAGGGATTTGGGGCCGCGACTTGCACACTTGGAGCTCCCAGTCTGGGCAGGAGATGCGAGACGGAATGAGACCTGGGGAGTCCCACAGCCGAGGGCTGCCCAGTGAGTCTGCAGGTGGGCGGCGGTGCGGGGGGCCTGGCAGTGCCTGGCTTGGTCTCGGAGGCCTCCTTGGAGGGTGTGGAGCAGGGTTCTGAAACGGGGCGGGTTTTGGTGCAGGCACTGGGGAGGCTGTATCCCCGGCCGGGAGGGGCTTACCGAGGGGGCAGTTGTCTCCTCCATTAGAGCAGGGCTGTCTGAGGGCAGGGTGTGTAGCTCCCCATCCTCTGTGACACTTTTCTTCTCCCTCGTCTGCAGTCACCCAGGGAGTCCTGAACTTAGGTGTTTGGCGGGTGTGAAAAAATATATGTGACATGATTTTAGGGGTGTGGTGAGGGACTGTGACCGTTCACTTTTCCCTGCTTGTCCCCCAGGCATTGCCCTGTACCCCGGTCAGGCCCAGCTGCTCAGCTGTAAGCACCATTATGAGGTCATTCCACCTCTGAAGAGCCCCGGCCAGCCAGGAGACATGAACTGCACCACCCAGACGATCAACTACACGGACCCCTTCTCCAATCAGACCCTGGTAACTCTCGTCTCCCCGAGCTGGGTCTGGGCAGCGTGCTCCGTTGGCCTCGCACCCTGAGGACCCCAGGTCTTCTTTCTGCCAGGTGGCCTCCCCCCTCCCCACGTCGGTGCGGGCCCTCGGCCCCTGGCAAACACTCCTAAGTGGAGTCTGGCCGCGGCTGGCTCACCTGCTTTCAGGGAGGGCAGTGGGGCCTTCGGCCTCCTCTGAGTGACCCTCCGGGATTCCCGACAAAGTGATAAGATCCTGTCCTGGATGGAAGGGTGGCGGGCTGCAGAGTGGGGCCGGTGTGACACAGCCAAGTGGGTCCCATAGCTGACTGCCCGACAGAATTGCCAGGATCCCTTCCGAAAGCAAAGATTCTGGGTTCCATGTGGGCCCACCTGAATCACTGTTCCTGGGGGCGGGACCTGGGCATCCATATTTTGGAATAACTATGCCGGTGTAAGAAGGAGCACTGGTCCGGGAACAAGGACCCCCGCCCTGCCGTCACCAACGGCTCCGCTCAGCCGGGGAGTGGGCGGCGGCCGGGAACAGCGTCTGCACAGGGTTCTGGAGGCAGGGAAAGAATTTCGTATATATTTACATCTTCTCCTTTTCATCCCATATCCTTGTTTCCAAAAGGATTGAATAGGGCTGAGTAAGTTTTCCAGCTCAAAGAGAGGAAGGAAAGGTTTTCTAGGCAGAGGAACTCTGCACCAAGGCATAAAGGGAGGAGACAGCATGTGTGTTTGTGCCTCTGAGCAAAATTCCACAGGTGGGTGTTTCTGGAGGGCCAGGTGCCCCCAGAAGGGCGGTGGGCGGTGAAGTTGTGGACAGAAGTACCGGCCAAATGAGGAAAGCATGTGTATCTGCTGTGGAGAAGGACCTGCTCCTTTGGGTGATAAGGAACTACAGGTGGGCCTTGAGATGAAAGAATCCCACTAAGACTTTTTCGTTAATATTTGTTCTAGACCTCCTCCTAAAATCCTGCTGAAATGATTCCCACTCCTGCAAAAAATAGAATAAGATAAAATATCGGTAACAGCCCTGCAAACCAAGGACGGGTATCATCTGAGGACCAGAAATTTTGAGGAACTGGTGTAAAATATAAATAGCACACTGGGTCAGATTGATGGAGCAGAATCAGAGAAAACCCATGCCCTAAAACAGATGCCGGAGAGGACTGCTGTAGAGGTGAAAGCTTTCCTTCCAACTGCTGGCTCTGTGTCAGCACATTAAAGAGCAGGGCTGCTGTAGGGCAGGTCAGGATAATAATTACAGGACCGCCTGCCAGGCTTTTAGCCCTCCCGGGGCTCGCAGAGCTGCTGGGGACAGTGTTTGCTCCGGGGAAAAGGCTCTGGGCCCATTCTCTACCTAAGCTAAGGGGAGGTTCCCTGCTTGGGCATTGGGCCAGCAGAGAGAAACAGAGCAGAACTTGAGATTGGACGTCCACAATGGAAGGAGAGAGCCATCAGAAAGGAATCTTTTCCCAGAAGAGAAGTACGCAGAGCGCCTGGCCTGCTGGCCTTCTCTGCTTGCCGCCTCTGAGCGTCCTCACCATCAGCCCCAGGCAAGGGCGAGCCTGGGAGAGGGCCTGTTAGGAAGAAACCCACAGCCCAGACCTGTACTAGTCAGCCTAACCCTTCACTCAGAAAGAAGAATGGAGAATTAAGGGCCACTAGACTTTTACACGAAACCAACCACATGAAAGGATGGAGAGGAAAAAACAGAAAGGACTCCAAGGAAGCGGAAGCTAATTTAAATGAAAAGGAAAAGAACTTTTAAAAATTTTAATGAAGAGCTAGATAATACAGTACAAACGCTGTCTGTCTGGATTCCCCGCTCTCTCCGTTCCCTGTGTACCGACTGGATGCCCGTGCGTGCTTAGATGGCACCGCAGGTACAGGCTCTCCGGCCGTCTTTCCTCTCGGCTCCCCATTGAGTAGTACGCTAACTAGGAGTCCTGTGTCCCAAACCTGTTCATGCCAGTTGTATCTGTTCTAATAGTTACATAGTTTAAGTATTATAGAAAACCATAAAGTAAGGGCACAAAAGGGGAGTCATTTCCCTGCAAACTTAAGTTGACTGAAGTTACCTGTCTCCAGCCCTGGGTGATGGGCAGTCTTCACCACTGGGGCTCCTTGCCATTCACAGCCGCAAACTAGAGAGAGCTAACCCGCTCCTTGGGTACCAGGTCCCCTCCCTACACAGTGCAGAGCCACGAAGGAGGAGCAGAGGGGCTCAGTGGAGCTCCTGAGGGAAAGGGAAAAGCGGGAAGCATAGCCGCCCCCAAAGCCTGATGGAGCCCCTTGGGTGGGACCTGTGAGGCGTCCTGCCTCGGCCCCCAGGAGGAAGGCAGAGACGGGTGGCAGGGCCTGCACCTCGGCAGAGACTCCTGCGTCCTGGATTGCCCTGGCCTTGTCCACTGGGAGAGCCTGGCTTGGCTGTGATCCTCTGGGCCCGTCCTCTGGAGTGGACACTAGAAAACAGGCCCTCCGTGGGCCCCGCGGCTTTGGGCTGTCTAGGTTGGGAGGCTGAACAGTCCTTATCCTTCTGCTGCCCGCAGCCCCTTTGTTTGCAGTGAGATGTCTGCAGAAACGTGGCTGTTTACATCCTGTTGAGTCCACGTGAAAGCATCCCAGCCAAGGGGCTCATCTGGTCCTGCTTCATCAATCTTCAGATTCTCATTTATTTTCTAGTCTCTAGCTCTTGTACCCTCAATTAAATCTCGTTAGTTTTTACCAAATGCCTTGCTCTGGCGCAGTTAGGGTCACCGCCTTTCCAGCCTGTAGGACCCATGTCTGTTTCCTCACCGCCTGCCATATTCCCGGTGTCCAAATGTGAAGGTGATGCCTTATCTTCAGGCGGTTGTTCCCTCAGCACTCCAGTTCTGGAAAACAACTTACGTTGGTCAGAGTACAGGCTAAGCTCCTGTACAAAAGCAAACACTCCAGACGAACACAGCGGCTGAGATAAGAGAGGGCCCTTTCTTTCTTGGGGGACGTCTGTGTGTGCGGGCAGTGCTGCCTCGCAGGATGGCCAGTGAGGGCTTCTGTCTGTCACTCTGCCATCCCCGGGCGCCGTCTCGGTCCTCGGGGTCAGTGCTGACCCCCCAGCACGTGCGTGTGCACTGCCCCATCTCAGGAAGGTGAGCAGCGGAGGGCGGGCAGTTCCCCGCTAAGGGCCTGGCGTGGGATTGTGTGAGTCACTTTCGTGCTCATTCCAGGAACTTCGTCCCATGGCCACATCTGAGGCCAGAAATGCACCTCCAGTGGGCAACTATATCCTGCTAAAATCTGCACCTGGGGAAGCAGCACTGGTTCTGCAGGAGGAAGTGGATAATGGAAACTGGGGACAGTTAGCATTCTCTGCTGCCCCTTAACCTGTCATGGAAAGGTTGAAAATAAACAGATGGGCAGAGATCTCTTGGGAAAATGCAGAAGACAGCTGCAGAAGAAGTGGAGTGGCAGTTTTACTGTCAGTTAAAATGGAATTCCAGATGCAAAGGGTTAAAAGAGGGCTGTTTATGTGGACAAGAGGTTCAAACTCCACTTCTCCCCACTAAGACTTAACAGCCATAAATTTTTATGTGCAAAACAGCAAAACAGCATACCCTTTGTATTCCTCAGGCAAAACCTGTTAGAAATAAAAAATACTATCACCTTAGAGTGTTACTAACACCTCTCTCAAATTCACAGTTCAAACAGACAGAAGTAGTAAGGATAAGAAGTGAGAATTGAATTGGCACAATTAATAAACTTAGAGTAAGTGCATGTTGTAACACTGTTCCTGTCAGAATACTCTTTTCAAATCTCGGTAGAGTATTTATAAAAGTAGATGTAAAGATGTTTCTCCCCAGTTAATCTGTAAATCCAGTATCATCACAGTTAAAAGTCCCAGTTGAATTTTTTCATGGAACCTAACAAGCTGGTTTTAAAGTACATTTAGAAGAGCATGTGGGGACTTCCCTGGTGGCGCAGTGGTCAAGAATCTGCCTGCCAACGCAGGGGCACGGGTTCGAGCCCTGGTCCAGGAAGATCCCACATGATGCGGAGCAACTAAGCCCGTGAGCCACAACTACTGAGCCTGCGCTCTAGAGCCGCGAGCCACAACTACTGAAGCCTGCACGCCTGGAGCCCATGCTCTGCAACAAGAGAAGCCACTGCAGTGAGAAGCCTGTGCACCACAAGGAAGGGTAGCCCCTGCTCGCCGCAACTAGAGAAAGCCCGTGCGCAGCACAAAGACCCAACGCAGCCAAAAATAAAAATAAATTTATTTAAAAAAATAGAGCATGTATAGGGAATAACCCTGCCAGGTTTTGGGGATGGGGTGGGGAGTGATGTGGAGGGGACCTGCCCAGTCAGATACCAGAATGAGTAAACATTCAGGGGTCAAACCTGCGTCTGCCCACTGTTTGGGTAGTGAGATCCCTATTTCATAGCATCGACAAAACTGAAAGGCAGGCATATTGTGTATCTAAATGTAAAGTTTTTTAAAAAGTGCTATGAAGCAATACAGGAGAATATTGATATAATTTTGGTTTCCCTTAGCAAGCAAAGTCTAGAAGCTGTGAAGAAGATTGACAGATTTCACTACATCACCTTTAGAGCTTCATATATCAAATGGCATTAGAACAGAGTTAATGGGAAAGTGACGAACTGGAAGAAAACAGTTGTACCTATACCAGATGGAAGTTAGTACCATTTCTAGATAAAGAGCTTCCCCAGCACTGCCAGCCAGTGAGGCTCGTGGCGGGAGGACAGGTTGCTGTCAGGCCTGGTCCAGACGCTGTTCCTGGGCGTGGGGTGGGGTGAGGAGCCCTGTGTGCCCAAGGCGAGGTCAGGACCACCCACGCGGCTCTCCCGGCTGAGACTCTGGCCTTTGTCTCCGCAGAAATCCGCCCTGATTGTGCAGGGGCCCCGGGAGGTGAAGAAGCGGGAGCTGGTCTTCCTCCAGTTCCGCCTGAACCAGAGCAGCGAGGACTTCAGCGCCATCGATTACCTCCTCTTCTCTTCTTTCCAGGAGTTCCTGCAAAGGTGGCCTTTAGAGCTCAGGGCGGGCTTGCTCGACAGTCATTCTCTCATTCCAGCCGTGCTCATCCCTAGGCTGGGGCAGAGGGTGCAGGGAAGCAGGGCTGTGGATGAGCCACTGGCCTGGAGGAGGGCCTCTCCACGAGGTCAGGCAAGCCCGGTGTAGGGGGTTCCGAAACGCAGCGCTGGTTGAGTCCTGGAGGGAGGTTGGTGGGGCCCACTGCTCCTGGCTGGGGCTGCCGAGGACGGGGTTTTGTGAGCCCCCTGGAGGGCAGCTCCTCCCCTGGGCCTGGCTCCCCACGGTGTCCTGGAACTGGGTCCAGCCCTGTGTGAGGGCTCAGTGCCTGTTTGCCACGCGTTTCTAACAGGAGGATGAAATGTCCTGTTCGTGGGTGGTGCCACCTCGGGGGCCCAGAGTGCTCGTGTCGTGGGCCGTGGGAGCGCTTTCGGCACGGGCCTGAGCGGGGGTGACTCAGTCCCTCCAGGTCCTGCGTGGCCCTGGGGCTCCATTTCAAGGAAGCCGGGCGGCAGCTAGGGCAGAGAGGAGGCCTCTCCGCCAGCTGACGAGGCCGTGAGCTGCCACCGCCGTTCACACCCCAGCGCCCCAATCCTGCCCATCTTGGAGCCCGGGGCCTCCTCCTCGGCACCTTCTGCCACCTAGAGTTCCCTCTCCCTTCCCTGCTTGAAGCTGGCTGTGTCCCCTGCCTGCCCAGCCCCTTTCTGCTCCTCTCGTGTGGGTCCTCAGTACCGCCATGCGGTTGCCACCTGCCTGTGCGCCTTATGATCCTGCCACGTCTGCACCATCCTGAGTGGGTGTTGTGGTGTCCTGCCTGGCTGAGAGCTCCCTGGGGAAGCCTCTTCCCTTCTCTGGGGCTTCAGGGAGGCAGAGGGCCAATGAGGGCACCCCAGGGCTGCTGAAACCCAGATTTCTCCGAGGCGCTGGGGGCGCGTCTGCAGAACTGCGGTGCCGGCTGCTCCGGGAGCAGATGCTGGGGGTGGGTGGGTGGGAGTGGGGAGGGCTTCTCCTGCCGGGAGCCTCAGCGACCGTGCTCGTGCCTTGAGGCAGCTGACAGCTCCCCCTCCATCTGGAAGCCAAAAAGCAGGCCTTTGAGGAAGGGGGCAGTGGGCAGTGGGAGCATCCTGGTGGTACCAGCAGAGAAACCGGCTTGACGTAGGGGTTGGAGTTTGAGCCTGACCACGTTCGAATCCCGCCTGATTAACGTGGACCTTTCTTCTCTGCCCTCCAAGCCCAGACAGGGTAGGCTTCATGCAGGCCTGCGAGAGCGCCTATTCCGGCTGGAAGTTCTCGGGCGGCTTCCGCACCTGGGTCAAGATGTCCCTGGTGAAGACCGAGGAGGAGGACGGGCGGGAGGCGGTGGAGTTCCGGCAGGAGGTAGGTGGCGTTGGGCTCGCTTCGCATGGCCACTGACTCCACCCTTTGAGTGCAGGGTGGAGGGAAGCTTCTCAGAGGTGACTGGTGCACAGGGTCTTTGGGGTGAGGAGGCCTTCGCCAGGATGAGAGTGGAGCCGGTGCCTGGGAGTCTGCATGTTCTTCTGCAGGCAGGGCAACCCCAGGCCCTTTCCCTTTGTCGCTGCAGCCCTCACAGTGCACACGGCGGAGCGTTTTACAGAGTGGCGCCTCATGCGGCTCAGTCTGATGCCTGTTTTTATTCTGCGCTACTCCCCCGCCGCGCTCTGAGAGGCTGGCGGCCGCATAAAAAAGTTGACTATTGGCAGGGCAGAGACTGGGTATGGTAGCCTCTGGAGTGTGGGGTGCATGGTGATCCATTGGGACACAGGAGGAAAATACTAGCTTTCTTTTTGTATTAATTTTTTTTTTAACATCTTTATTGGGGTATAATTGCTTTACAATGGTGTGTTAGTTTCTGCTTTATAACAAAGTGAATCAGTTATACGTATACATATGTTCCCATATCTCTTCCCTCTTGCGTCTCCCTCCCTCCCACCCTCCCTATCCCACCCCTCCAGGCTGTCACAAAGCACCGAGCCAATATCCCTGTGCCATGCGGCTGCTTCCCACTAGCTATCTACCTTACTACGTTTGTTAGTGTGTATATGTCCATGACTCTCTCTCGCACTGTCACAGCTCACCCTTCCCCCTCCCCATAACCTCAAGTCCGTTCTCTAGGAGGTCTGCGTCTTTATTCCTGCCTTACCCCTAGGTTCTTCGTGACATTTTTTTTTTCTCAAATTCCATATATATGTGTTAGCATACGGTATTTGTCTTTTTCTTTCTGACTTACTTCACTCTGTATGACAGACTCCAGAACTATCCACCTCATTACAAATAGCTCAATTTCGTTTCTTTTTATGGCTGAGTAATATTCCATTGTATATATGTGCCACATCTTCTTTATCCATTCATCCGATGATGGGCACTTAGGTTGTTTCCATCTCCGGGCTATTGTAAATAGAGCTGCAATGAACATTTTGGTACATGACTCTTTTTGAATTTTGGTTTTCTCAGGGTATATGCCCAGTAGTGGGATTGCTGGGTCATATGGTAGTTCTATTTGTAGTTTTTTAAGGAACCTCCATACTGTTCTCCATAGTGGCTGAACCAATTCACATTCCCACCAGCAGTGCAAGAGTGTTCCCTTTTCTCCACACCCTCTCCAGCATTTATTGTTTCTAGATCTTTTGATGATGGCCATTCTGACTGGTGTGAGATGATATCTCATTGTAGTTTTGATTTGCATTTCTCTAATGATTAATGATGTTGAGCATTCTTTCATGTGTTTGTTGGCAGTCTGTATATCTTCTTTGGAGAAATGTCTATTTAGGTCTTCTGCCCATTTTTGGATTGGGTTGTTTGTTTTTTTGTTATTGAGCTGCATGAGCTGCTTGTAAATTTTGGAGATTAATCCTTTGTCGGTTGCTTCATTTGCAAATATTTTCTCCCATTCTGAGGGTTGTCTTTTGGTCTTGTTTATGGTTTCCTTTGCTGTGCAAAAGCTTTGAAGTTTCATTAGGTCCCATTTGTTTATTTTTGTTTTTATTTCCATTACTCTAGGAGGTGGGTCAGAAAGGATCTTGCTGAGATTTATGTCATAGAGTTTATGTTTTCCTCTAAGAGTTTGATAGTTTCTGGCCTTACATTTAGGTCTTTAATCCATTTTGAGCTTATTTTTGTGTATGGTATTAGGGGGTGATCTAATCTCATACTTTTACATGTACCTGTCCAGTTTTCCCAGCACCACTTATTGAAGAGGCTGTCCTTTCTCCACTGTACATTCCTGCCACCTTTATCAAAGATAAGGTGTCCATATGTGCGTGGGTTTATCTCTGGGCTTTCTATCCTGTTCCACTGATCTATATTTCTGTTTTTGTGCCAGTACCATACCGTCTTGATAACTGTAGCTTTGTAGTATAGTCTGAAGTCAGGGAGCCTGATACCTCCAGTTCCTTTTTTCGTTCTCAAGATTGCTTTGGCTATTCGGGGTCTTTTGTGTTTCCATACAAATTGCAAAATTTTTTGTTCTAGTTCTGTTGAAAATGCCAGTGGTAGTTTGATAGGGATTGCATTGAATCTATAGATTGCTTTGGGTAGTAGAGTCATTTTCACAATGTTGATTCTTCCAATCCAAGAACATGGTATATCTCTCCATCTATTTGTATCATCTTTAATTTCTTTCATCAGTGTCTTATAATTTTCTGCATACAGGTCTTTTGTCTCCTTACATAGGTTTATTCCTAGATATTTTATTCTTTTTGTTGCAATGGTAAATGGGAGTGTTTTCCTGATTTTACTTTCAGATTTTTCATCATTAGTATATAGGAATGCAAGAGATTTCTGTGCATTAATTTTGTATCCTGCCACTTTACCAAATTCATTGATTAGCTCTAGTAGTTTTCTGGTAGCATCTTTAGGATTCTCTATGTATAGGATCATGTCATCTGCAAACAGTGACAGCTTTACTTCTTCTTTTCCGATTTGGATTCCTTTTATTTCCTTTTCTTCTCTGATTGCTGTGGCTAAAACTTCCAAAACTATATTGAATAAGAGTGGTGAGAGTGGGCAACCTTGTCTTGTTCCTGATGTTAGTGGAAATGCTTTCAGTTTTTCACCATTGAGGATGATGTTGGCTGTGGGCTTGTCATATATGGCCTTTATTATGTTGAGGAAAGTTCCCTCTTATGCCTACTTTCTGCAGGGTTTTTATCATAAATGGGTGTTGAATTTTGTCAAAAGCTTTCTCTGCATCTATTGAGATGATCATATGGTTTTTCTCCTTCAATTTGTTAATATGGTTTATCACAGTGATTTATTTGCGTATATTGAAGAATCCTTGCATTCCTGGAATAAACCCCACTTGATCATGGTGTATGATCCTTTTAATGTGCTGTTGGATTCTGTTTGCTAGTATTTTGTTGAGGATTTTTGCATCTATGTTCATCAGTGATATTGGCCGGTAGTTTTCTTTCTTTGTGACATCCTTGTCTGGTTTTGGTCTCAAGGTGATGGTGGCCTCGTAGAAGGAGTTTGGTAGTGTTCCTGCCTCTGCTATATTTTGGAAGAGTTTGAGAAGGATAGGTGTTAGCTCTTCTCTAAATGTTTGATAGAATTCGCCTGTGAAGCCATCTGGTCCTGGGCTTTTGTTTGTTGGCAGATTTTTAATCACAGTTTCAATTTCAGTGCTTGTGATTGGTCTGTTCATATTTTCTATTTCTTCCTGATTCAGTCTTGGCAGGTTGTGCATTTCTAAGAATTTGTCCATTTCTTCCAGGTTGTCCATTTTATTGGCATAGAGTTGCTTGTAGTAATCTCTCATGATCTTTTGTATTTCTGCAGTGTCAGTTGTTACCTCTCCTTTTTCATTTCTAATTCTATTGATTTGAGTCTTCTCCCTTTTTTTCTTGATGAGTCTGGCTAGTGGTTTATCTATTTTGTTTATCTTCTCAAAGAACCAGCTTTTAGTTTTATTGATCTTTGCTATTGTTTCCTTCATTTCTTTTTCATTTATTTCTGATCTGATTTTTATGATTTCTTTCCTTCTGCTAGCTTTGGGGTTTTTTTGTTCTTCTTTCTCTAATTGCTTGAGGTGCAAGGTTAGGTTGTTTATTCGAGATGTTTCCTGCTTCTTAAGGTGGGCTTGTATTGCTATAAACTTCCCCCTTAGAATTGCTTTTGCTGCATCCCATAGATTTTGGGTCATCGTGTCTCCATTGTCATTTGTTTCTAGGTATTTTTTCATTTCCTCTTTGATTTCTTCAGTGATCACTTCATTATTAAGTAGTGTATTGTTTAGCCTCCATGTGTTTGTATTTTTTACAGATCTTTTCCTGTAATTGATATCTAGTCTCATGGCGTTGTGGTCAGAAAAGATACTTGATACAATTTCAATTTTCTTAAATTTACCAAGGCTTGATTTGTGACCCAAGATATGATCTATCCTGGAGAATGTTCCATGAGCACTTGAGAAAAATGTGTATTCTGTTGTTTTTGGATGGAGTGTCCTATAAATATCAATTAAGTCCATCTTGTTTAATGTATCATTTAAAGTTTGTGTTTCCTTATTTATTTTCATTTTGGATGATCTGTCCATGGGTGAAAGTGGGGTGTTTAAGTCCCCTACTATGAATGTGTTACTGTCGATTTCGCCTTTTATGGCTGTTAGTATTTGCCTTACGTATTGAGGTGCTCCTATGTTGGGTGCATAAATATTTACAATTGTTATATCTTCTTCTTGGATCGATCCCTTGATCATTATGTAGTGTCCTTCTTTTTCTCTTTCAATAGTCCTTATTTTAAAGTCTATTTTGTCTGATATGAGAATTGCTACTCCAGCTTTCTTTTGATTTCCATTTGCATGGAATATCTTTTTCCATCCCCTTACTTTCAGTCTGTATGTGTCTCTAGGTCTGAAGTGGGTCTCTTGTAGACAGCATATATAAGGGTCTTGTTTTTGTATCCATTCAGCTAATCTGTGTCTTTTGGTGGGAGCATTTAGTCCATTTACATTTAAGGTAATTATCGATATGTATGTTCCTATTCCCATTTTCTAAATTGTTTTGGGTTTGTTATTATAGATCTTTTCCTTCTCTTGTGTTTCTTGCCTAGAGAAGATCCTTTAGCATTTGTTGTAAAGCTGGTTTGGTGATGCTGAACTCTCTCAGCTTTTGCTTGTCTGTAAAGGTTTTAATTTCTCCATCAAATCTGAATGAGATCCTTGCTGGGTAGAGTAGTCTTGGCTGCAGGTCTTTCTCCTTCATCACTTTCAGTATGTCCTGCCACTCCCTTCTGGCTTGTAGGGTTTCTGCTGAGAGATCAGCTGTTAACCTTATGCGGATTCCCTTGTGTGTTATTTGTTGTTTTTCCCTTGCTGCTTTTAATATGTTTTCTTTGTATTTAATTTTTGACAGTTTGATTAATATGTGTCTTGGCGTATTTCTCCTTGTATTTATCCTGTATGGGACTCTCTGTGCTTCCTGGACTTGATTAACTATTTCCTTTCCCTTATTAGGGAAGTTTTCAACTATAATCTCTTCAAATATTTTCTCAGTCCCTTTCTTTTTCTCTTCTTCTTCTGGAATCCCTATAATTCGAATGTTGGTGCGTTTAATGTTGTCCCAGAGGTCTCTGAGACTGTCCTCAGTTCTTTTCATTCTTTTTTCTTTATTCTGCTCTGCAGTAGTTATTTCCACTATTTTATCTTCCAGGTCACTTATCCGTTCTTCTGCCTCAGTTATTCTGCTATTGATCCCATCTAGAGTACTTTTAATTTCATTTATTGTGTTGTTCATCATTGCTTGTTTCATCCTTATTTCTTCCAGGTCCTTGTTAAATGTTTCTTGCATTTTGTCCATTCTATTTCCAAGATTTCGGATCATCCTTACTATCATTATTCTGAATTCTTTTTCAGGTAGACTGGCTATTTCCTCTTCATTTGTTAGGTCTGGTGCATTTTTATCTTGCTCCTTCATCTGCTGTGTGTTTTTCTGTCTTGTCATTTTGCTTATCTTACTGTTTTTGGGGTCTCCTTTTTGCAGACTGCACGTTCGTAGTTCCCGTTGTTTTTGATGTCTGTCCTCAGTGGCTAAGGTTGGTTCAGTGGGTTGTGTAGGCTTCCTGGTGGAGGGGACTAGTGCCTGTGTTCTGGTGGATGAGGCTGGATCTTGTCTCTCTAGTGGGCAGGTTCACGTCTGGTGGTGTGTTTTGGGGTGTCTGTGGCCTTATTATGATTTTAGGCAGCCTCTCTGCTAATGGGTGGGGTTGTGTTCCTGTTTTGCTAGTTGTTTGGCATTGGTTGTCCAGCACTGTAGCTTGCTGGTCGTTGAGTGAAGCTGGGTGCTGGTGTTAAGATGGAGGTCTCTGGGAGATTTTTGCCTTTTGATATTATGTGGAGCTGGGAGGTCTCTTGTGGACCAGTGTCCTGAAGTTGGCTCTCCTACCTCAGAGGCAGAGCCCTGACTCCTGGCTGGAGCACCAAGAGCCTTTCATCCACACGGCTCAGAATAAAAGGGAGAAAAAGTAGAGGGAATTAGTAGAAGTATGAGGAAAGAAACAAGGAAAGGAGGGAAGGAAGGAAGGAAGGAAGGAAGAAAGAAAGAAAGAAGCAAAGAAGGAAAGAAGGCAAGAAGGAAAGAAAGGAGGGAGGGAGGGAGGAAGGAAGGAGGGAAAGAAGGAAAAAAGACAAAGAAAGAAGATACAGTAAAAATAAAATAAAGTATAATAAAGTTATTGAATTAAAAAATTCTTATTTAGAAAAAAAAAGGGACGGATAGGACCTTAGGACAAATGTTGGAAGCAAAGCTATACAGACAAAATCTTACACAGAAGCATACACATACACCCTCACTAAAAGAGGTAAAGGGGGAAAAATCATAAATCTTGCTGTCAGAGACCACCTCCTCAATTTGGGATGATTTGTTGTCTAAAGGAGGGAAGGAAGGAAGGAAAGAAAGAAAGAAAGAACGAAGGTAAAGTATAATAAGGTTATTAAAATTAAAATTGATTATTAAGAAAAAAATTTTTAAAAAAAACCATGGACGGATAGAACCCTAGGACAAATGGTGGAAGCAAGACTGTACAGACAAGATCTCACACAGAAGCATACACATACACATTCACAAAAAGAGGAAAAGGGAAAAAAATCATAGATCTTGCTCCTAAAGTCCACTTCCTTAATTTGGGATGATTGGTTGTCTATTCAGGTATTCCACAGATGCAGGGTATATCAAGTTGGTTGTGGAGCTTTAATCCGCTGCTTCTGAGGCCGCTGGGAGAGATTTCCCTTTCTTTTCTTTGTTCTCACAGCCCCCAGGGGCTCAGCTTTGGATTTGGCCCTGCCTCTGCGTGTAGGTCGCTGGAGGGCGTCTGTTTTTCGCTCAGACAGGACGGGGTTAAAGGAGCCGCTGTTTCGGGAGCTCTGGCGCACTCAGGCCGGCGGGGAGGGAGGGGCACGGAGTGCGGGGCGGGCCTGCGGCGGCAAAGTCCGGCGTGACGTTGCACCAGCCTGAGGCCCGCCGTGCGTTCTCCCGGGGAAGTTGTCCCTGGATCCCGGGAACCTGGCAGTGGCGGGCTGCACAGGCTCCGCGGAAGAGGGGTGTGGAGAGTGACCTGTGCTCGCACACAGGCCCCTTGGTGGCGGCAGCAGCAGCCTTAGCGTCTCCCGCCCGTCCCTGGGGTCCGCGCTTTTAGCCGCGGCTCGCGCCCGTCTCTGGGGTCCGCGCTTTTAGCCGTCGCTCGTGCCCATCTCTGGGGTCCGCGCTTTTAGCCGCGGCTCGCGCCCGTCTCTGGGGTTCACGCTTTTAGCCGCGGCTCGCGCCCGTCTCTGGGGTTCACGCTGTTAGCCGCGGCTCGCGCCCGTCTCTGGAGCTCCTTCAAGCAGCGTTCTTAAACCCCTCTCCTCACGCCCCAGGAAACAAAGAGGGAAGGAAAAGTCTCCTGCCTCTTCGGCAGGTGCAGACTTTTCCCCGGACTCCCTCTCGGCTAGCTGTGGTGCACTAACCCCTTCAGGCTATGTTCAAGCCGCCAACCCCAGTCCTCTCCCTGCGCTCCGTCCGAAACCGAAACCCGAGCCTCAGAGCCTCAGCTCGCAGCCCCGCCCGCCCCGGCGGGTGAGCAGACAAGCCTCTCGGGCTGGTGAGTGCGGGTCGGCACCGATCCTCTGTGCGGGAATCTCCCCGCTTTGCCCTCCGCACCCCTGTTGCTGTGCTCTCCTCCGCGGCTTCGAAGCTCCCCCGTCTGCCACCCGCAGTCTCCGCTGGCTACTCTTCGTTGCGGTGCGCGGGCTTCTCATTGCGGTGGCTTCTCTTGTTGCGGAGCACGGGCTCTAGGCGCGTGGGCTTCAGTAGTTGAGGCACGCAGGCTTCTGTAGTTGTGGCTGGAGGGCTCTAGAGCACGGGCTCAGTAGTTGTGGCGCACAGGCTTAGTTGCTTTGCGGCATGTGGGATCATCCTGGACCAGGGCTCGAACCTGTGTCCCCTGAGTTGGCAGGCAGATTCTTAACCACTGCACCACCAGGGAAGCCCCTCTTTTTGTATTAATTTTTAAAACCTTATCCTTTCTCTATTTTTGAATGTTTTAAAATGCATGTAACATTAGAACGATAATAGTAATGTTATGTCCCTTCTAAGAAAGTTATAAATATGTTGGCACGTGCTCAGAATTCTTTACTAATGGGACGCCTGATCAAAAAGCTTTCAGCCCCCCGACCTGGGGCCAGGAGATAGGCCGTGATCCTGGGGGCAGCTGGAGAGGATGTTGGAAGAAGGCGTGGCACCGGGTGTGGAGGGATGGAGGGACGGGACATTTTGGTTGCCTCAGAAGGGCTGGTAGGCAGTCACCACCCAAAGCAGGGCCGCACCCCTGCCTGTGGGGCTTCCACCTCTGCAGGGGTGCTGCCATCCTGCCAGCATCCCTGCCCAGGGCCCGGCCATCCCGCGTGTCGGTGGCTGGGTGCCTGCAGAGGCAGCGAGGAGACAGCTCTGTTCTCGCATCCCCTCCTCCTCCTTGGAGGTTTTCCATTTGGGCTGGACTCCGAGGGGCAGCTTTAGGAAAGGGCTGGCTTGGAGAGGGACCCACTCCAACCGACAGGGTGGATGGAAGCCGGGCTCTCGTCAGGGTCTGCCCCTCCCCACGCCGCGCTCCTAGGACGATTCCAGATTGGAGGCCTTTGGGAACAGCTTGAAGCCATTTTTCTTCAGAGGGACAGGGCTTTTTTCCTGCCTTAGGCAACGACCCTCTGGCAGTAGATGCTTATTCGTATTTTGTAAGATAACTGTCATCTCCCGGACTTTTACGCCACACTTTTCTCCAAGAACTCCAAGTTCTTTCTCATCCGGTCCCCAAATCAGCGGAGAAAGGGAGACTCAGTGTGTTCACCTTACAGTTAGGTCTCCCCAGGCTACCCCGGCTCTCCTGGTAGCTCTAGCTGTGATCTGAAACCGGCGGGCCAGACTCCTGTGCACTGTAGAATGTTTGTGTGCCTCTCAGCATCATCTGCATTGGAAGTCTTTGGTGGGGGATGTGAACTCTTTTGAAAAAAAATTTTTAAAAAAATTTATAATGTTTTTCTATCATGTTTTAAAGTTTAAAATGCTTTTCCTGTGTGTTGTTTCATGAGAGCCTCTCTACAAGTCAGTAGACAAAAAATGTCCCCCAAATGGCATTTTGTCCCGCCATTTTATAAGAGCAAAGCAGAGGCTCAGACCAGAGGATGGCCCAGCCAGACTCTGGAACCCGTCTGCTCTCCATTTCACCTCACAGCCCCTGTAGAAGCTGTAAGCAGGCCTCACCAAGCACGCCTGCTCACCGTGTGTTTCCAGGGAGTGCTCAGCTGGGCGGAACTGCGAGGCTGTACTTGGTCCCTGCAGACTGGAAGGGTTGAAATACTCAGCTCTTCAGGTCAAGTATTTTGACATTTGGAATTTTTATGGCTTTTAGTTGTGAGTCTTACACAGTACTTTGAGAATGGTTTAATCAGGTACAGATGCCTAGCGACAGATTTCAGTGACAATCCAAAACACCTATTGTGCACCCCAGATCCTGTCCGTTTCCTCAAAGAATGATGGAAACCAACGTAAAGCCTTGGCTCTGGGACCAGTCTCGGGATATCGTGTAGAGGAGGTTTTTGGCTCTCTCCCTCCAAAAGATGGTGCGAGGAGAGCCGAGGTCTCAGCTCCGCTAACTGCCCTCTCCTTCGCTGTGGCCCTGGCCAGGAAGGGATGCAGAAGCGCTGTAACACTGTTTTCTCTCCTCTCTACCTAGACCAGTGTGGTTAACTACATTGACCAGAGGCCAGCGGCCGAAAAGAGTGCTCAGTTGTTTTTTGTGGTCTTTGAATGGAAAGATCCTTTCATCCAGAAAGTCCAAGATGTGAGTATTATCTCCGCTCTTGAGAGGGGACTTCCCACCCCAAGGCATGTTGGTGCATCCTTGCAGGCCGTCCTCATCTTCTGTCATAGCGCAGATTTCTGTGTCTTTTGTACTTATGACGTTCATTTTCTATATCATTTGTGTTTAATTGATCTCATCTTTAAGCCTGGACTGTCGTTGCTGTGAGTGTGAGGGCTTCGTCTTTGTTCACCGTTTATCTGGTGTCCAGCGTGGTGCTTAGTCCAGCGTAGCCACTGGGTAGTGATAGTGAATGAACTAAGTAGAAAGCATTAAGCTAATAATCTAGATTACTGCTGTTGGAAGCCGTTCTTCTTTATTGGTTCTCTGTAGGATGAGAGTCGTAAATCAGAGCAGAAAGGTACTAATCAGAACTTAAGAGAGCATCAGTTGATGCCAGGTCCCAGACTCACCACCTCAGAAGGGGAGGGGTGATGGGACGGCTTTGCCAAAAGAACATTCATGAGACGCCATTTACCAGAGCCAGTCCCAGATCTGATACTGTTTGTTGTGTAGATCATCACAGTATGTCCTGATGTGCTCGTGGGTTGGGGGAAGACATTTCAAACCTGAGGCTCAAACAGGCAGGGTCTCTGTGATGTGGATGTGCCCCATGATCCCACCACCGCTGTTAGTCGTGGCCTGGCTGGGCCGTGTACACGTAGGCATGTGCAGACTCCCTGAATCAAGACTCCACGTGGAAGAATGAGCGCCTTCAGTTCCACATGTAAAATGTGTGATCCAACGTTTTTTAACCTACTGTGTTCAGTATGAAGTCCTATTATGGGCCAAGTAAAGCCCCGAGCCCGAGGCCGACTGACTTGTGTCGTCCCTCAGCTTCACAGCTGTCCTAAATGGTGGTGGTGGTTGGTGGTGGTGGTGTAACTTTCATAAGTGAGCCTGAGGTCACCCTGCTGAACTGGGTCTTAAAGAAGTGCTGTGTGTTTATCAAGCGGGGAACTCAGACAAGCCATGACCTCGGCCTGAAGGAGTTGCACAGTCAGTGAGAAAACAATCTGGGCTGTAAAGGACGTAATTCCAGACAGTAAGGACCTGCCAGAGGGGTTTGTGGGATAAATCTCTCTGCTCAACTCGAGAGGGTTTTGGCTTAGTGGTCAGAGGAAGCTGTGAGGGGCCTGGAAGGATTAGTAACTCAAGGTGGGAGGAAAGCGTCCCGGGCAGGGCAAATTGGAGGGGCCCATCTGCAGGCAGGAGTCCATGAGGTGAGTGGAGGACAGGCAGTCGCTGGACTGGATGGGAGGGGAGGGGAGAGTCACTGTGAGATGGGAAGCGAACAGGAACTGACTGTACAGATGGGGTGTACAGTTGGGAGGAGATTTGTTTCAAAGCAGGGTCAGTCACAATTGTGGGTTAAACCAGAAATTTAAAGCTCAGGACTGAACCTTATTTGTGCAGAACTTTTTGAAAAAAATTTTTTTTCTTTCAGGATCAATTTATTATAGGGAGGGATTAGTATTTTTCTCCTCAAACTGAGCTATGGACAAAGTATGGAGTTATGGCAGTTTTAGAAACCAGTTGTTTTTCTTGTTGCCTCAATAATTGGAGGGGCTCTTTGACAATAACACTGAAAATCAAAAACGGAAGCCAACAGAGAAACTTGTGTTTGTTTCTGTTTTGCAGATAATCACCGCCAATCCTTGGAACACAATCGCTCTTCTCTGTGGGGCCTTCTTGGCATTATTTAAAGCTGCAGAATTTGCCAAACTGAGTGTGAAGTGGATGATCAAAATTAGGAAGAGGTACCTTAAAAAAAGAGGTCAGGTAATGAACCACATAAGCTGAAGTCGCTTGCGTTGTTTGAAGGACTGCCCGAGTTCATGGAAGTTCTCATCACTTCTGCTTTGGTAAACCTAGCTGCCAGCAATCCTGTCCTCACTTGAAGAAACGAGCCTTGCTGGGGACCTGCCTGTCACACTGCAGCTTCTAACTGGTCCTCAGAGAGACTGTCTAGAGCCCAATGGAACAGATCCAGTGGATGACCTTAACTGTTATTTAAGTATTTAAATTATTAATGAACATTTTTTGACATATGACATGAATAGGGTGTGTGGAGGATGGAATTAGATATAATCCAGTTTCCTGAAGGTTTTTGGAAGCTGCCTTCCTTCTCGGTTTGGTGTATAGTTAAGGTCTAACAGGATGATTAAGGCTCTGACCTTAGGTTTTTTTCTTGAGATTTTTTTAAATGGACAGGAGAGTGTGATTTTCTTCTCCCCCACCAGTGACTTCTTTGGGTGTGGAGGTCATGCTGTGGAACCGGTGTACCGTGTGTGAGGAATGCAAAACCCCTCACGTCTCTGGTGCCATCTGCCAGCCCCTGACACGCTCTCTTGTTTAATATTAAATGAGACTTTTTTTTAAAGCTACTAGAAAAACTAGTAATTAGATCTCTTGTGGACTGACTAGCCACCTACCTGTCTGGCTAGAATGTTGGTTGATGCAGGTGTGAGTTCGGACTGATTAACATACAAAAACACTAGGACATGTGTACATAGTAGGTGCCTACTCAGTGTATTTTGATGATTTCATTAATAGGTGAATAAAAGTTAGGTTAATACAAAAGGAATCAGTGTGCCAGTATGCATATCTGCTAAATCAATAGGCACCAGTACACTTTCATTCCGTGACCTCCAAATAAAAGGGAGCGTGAGCCTGGACTTCCACGATGGACGGGTCTGGACTCCCGAGGTACATCATGACCACGTCCAGGGAAGGGCAAGGTGGGCAGGCGATAGATGGCAGGTGGTCAGGAAGTGACAATAAAGCCCCATGAATAAGCTGTGTTAGCTCTTCCTGTCCTACAAACCCCCCACCCATCTGAGAAAGGGGCCCTCAGGATGACCCTCAGAGCTTTCAGCCCAGCCTGTGACAGAGATGAGTAACCTCTGGGTATTTTTCACACGGTAGCCATTGGCTGATTTAAGGTTATGAAGATTATTTCCAGAGTTTTAAATTATTTACATGCCCTTTGCCTCCAAAGAGGACTTGGCAGCATTTCTTCAATTTTGTAACCCGGTTTTAGATAATTCAAAGAGAACAACTCAAGTGTATGAGTGGGGCAATTTTAATCTCATATCTAGTTAGCAGCAAGAAACTGTGGTTTTTGGTTGAATTATTAAAAGTGAACTTGTGTAAGGAAATATTCCCTGCTATTTTTCTATGGCACAGAAGCAGGTACAAACTTTAGCCTAGGTCCTGTCTCTATAAAATCTTATTGTAAGGCAAATGCAAAGCCAGGCATTAAAGCTTACGTTAACAGCACTGAAAAACAGGTATGTGTATTTTTAAATTCTCTCTAAAGATGACACACCACTTTAATATTAAATAGCTAACAAAATTTGCTCCAATGAACATATTAAAACTGTACTTCCTGTACTGTAGAAAGTTGAGAGACCTCTTGAACGTGCTTTCAAGTAAGCAGCTAATTAATTAGGAAGTGGGCATTTCTAGCTCTCTCTTCCACAACAGCTGTTAGCTGCAGCCTGCCAGAATCTACTCTGAATGTATGCCTAGACCGTCCACAAAATAGACATTTAGACCCAACCGTCTCTTCTGGGGAGGCTGGGGCTTGCCTTTTGCTGTGTTCTGTAGCAGGGTCACCCTTTCCTTCTCCGTGTGCTGCCCCCCGTTGTCAGTGATCCCGGCCGGCCTTAGGTGAGTGTACAGCATCTGGCAAGAGCACTGGGCCTGGACGGCTGAGGTGGCGGCCATTTGAGAGCATCGTAAGATAGGAGCCATGTCCCGAAAGGAAGAGGAGTTTCTCCTGGTCTCACGGCGAGCAGAACGAGGTGCTTTCACGGTGACCTAGGAATAGTGTGCTAGAGTTGTTTTTCGTGGATGTGAAAGAGTAGAAGCAGACACCAGTAGTTGAAAACTTTGTAACGATCTCCCTGCCCCCATAAAAAACACCGCTGTTATTACTTATTATAGATTTTGAGATTTATCCTCCTAGGTCTATTTCATTTTATTATTTTATTTTGGCCGCAGCATGTGGATCTTAGTTCCCTGACCAGGGATCGAACCCGGGCCCTTGGCAGTGAAAGCATGGAGTCCTAACCACTGGACCACCAGGGAAATCCCATGGGTCTATTTCCATTAAAACTATGTACATATGTACACACATTTAAGGTAAGTGAAACCCATCCTCCAAACGTAAAGGGACATGAAGGAAGATGGAAGGATATCCTAGAACTTAGAATTTTATGTGAAAATTCTATACAACAGATATACTTTGGTAAATGGCTAGAACACTCGACTCTGGCACACAGTCTTCCTAGTCTTTAACTGGTGTACAACCTGCAATTTGCCTTAAAATTTTCTCTATATACACGTATGTATGTACGTACGTACGTATGTATATATGTATGAATGAAGGGGGGCAGGCTTCTTCTGAGCACCTAACCTTAGTGCTGAAAAAAAGCAAAGTCGACGTAAGGCAAAATACAAACATAGATTTATTAAATGCTGCTCAATCCCCCAATAAAGATCTTCCATTACAAAACAGTTTTCCACACAACTGCAAGTTAAGAGATTGGAATGGTACTCTGATAACAAAATGTGAGAAAATACTTGACCAAGTAGAAACATATACGACTTCTCTATAGTCAGCTTTTTCAGAACCCTACAGAGGAAGCCTACTGCATTTCCTTTACACAAAGCCAGGCAGTGACAATGAGCGCTCTGCATCACCACACCGTGGGACTCAAAGCCTCCATCCCTGCATCAGGAGGTACTGGAGAAGGGCAGGTTGTGAGGACTGGAAAGGCCCTGCCTTCAGCCTTTGGGAGGAAGAGGAGGAATGAACTGAGAGGCAGGCTGTGTTCACGGCACTGCCCCCACTAATCTGTGCTCAGCGCTCTGGGGAGCTGCAGATGAAGGGGGATGTCCATAAGGATCGATCTGAAGAATTTGGTTTACGTTCCCAGCTTTTATTTATAATTTGTGCTTTAGAAAGCCTGGAAGTTTAAGGTTTTGCTCAAATTCCAGAGTACAGTAATATCTCTGTGAAGGAAGGCTTAGGGGCAAGTAATTCCCTCCGTCATATTTCTGGGAGAGATGAAGGGAAGGATAAGAATTACACCTTAGTTTTACTTTAGGAAAGTCTTTGTCCTGGGATGTAACTAAGGTCTGCAGCAATGTGAAAGCACGTTATCAAAGGGAAAAATACACAGAGCAGACTCTACTGTATCTATGTGCAACACAACCCAGACAGAATTCAAGTCATGATTCTTACCACTCCCGTAATGATTTCACTCATATCACAGATGATAAAGCTCATTCATTTCTGTGAAACTTCAGAAGAGGGACACAAATCAATGATTAGACAAAGGTTACAATATACTATGGCCATGATATAGCACAGAGCTATGTTGAGTCCATATATTTTTTTTCATTTACAGTTGCCAGAAAAAAAATTGGCCTTTTAATTATACTGATGAGGTTTCATAATTTTTACGTATTTCAGAAAAGTGTACAAAACCACCTATCCAACGGAGGTGGAAGGCTTTTTTCATTCATCAGTTGTATTGCTGAGAATACTGTGCATGTTGTAAGCACTGTTCTGCTTTTCTAGAGCTTTCTTCAGCTTTAGCTCCTCCAATTTTTTCCATAATTCTTCACGTTCCAATTCCTTCTTTTTCTCCCTGTAAATCAAGACTTTTGCAGTTAGAAACTTTTATTTCAGAGCTTGAAGAAACATGCTGTTTGGCAGTTGGCTGGAGAACAGACTGTTCACTCACATTTCACTTAAATCCCTCTACTAAAGCATTTGAGACTGTATATTACCTAGAGCACCGCGTTACTCATCTTCATCTCCTGAGAGTAATACCACATCCGTGTGGCTCCTGTACCGACTGAAAGCTATCGTTCGCCTTCCCTCCCTGCATTTTATCACCACCACCACCACGACTGTGGCATCTGTGCTTTATGGTTGGCAAAGTACTTAGTCACCCCCTGCAGTAAACCCCTTGCAGTGGGGTCTTGCCGACAGACTGAAGGGCTGGCCACGAGTCAGCCTGGAGCCGTTTCCAGGTGGAAGCCATATCCTTTTGGCTCCACGTCGCTAGCTGCCAACCAGTCTGTGTCTTACTATGTCTTGTCTCCTGCATGTCAGAAGGAGACTTTAAAGTTTGAATAACCTCTCTAAAAAAGCAAAACTCAAAATATGCTGCTTCAACTACTTAATTTCAGTTCTAAAGAGAACATTTCTGAATAACTTGGACCAAACTATTCTGAAGGGCTATATGAACATGTGAAAAAACCATGGGCTTACCGTTCTGCAGTTACATATGTTTTAAGGGGACAAAAGTGCTGATTTACGCAGCCAGTAAGATATAATGATCGCTCTTAGTTATGTGAAATATGCATTTTTCAAATATAAGTTTCATATGATCCTAGTCATTTTTCCTTCTTCACATTGCTTCCTGGGACTCAAACTATGTACCTAATTTCTATTCCTGCCTGAAAGGTGCTATTTAAAAGAAATAATGCATTGAGTTAGTTACTGATGGACTAGGATGGCCTTGAAGAAGAGAGATCCTTTCTCTACTTGCCACCAGAAAACCAGGACTAGGAACTTACAGTCAAAATAGATCAGCTTTTCCAAACAGAATAGTTAATACACTTACTAGAAATAAATAGGCTCAGGTACAGCAGTTATTGAAACTGAAATAAATATATGAGAAGGAAGTGATTTTTAGATTATTTTGTAGTAATTTATGAAATTTTCAAAAAGAGGTAATCACTAAGCCAAGTTCCTAAATGCTAATGTGTGTGACCATTTATTCACTAAAATATATATTGCAAGGAACAAAGTATCAGTAATAGTACTCAGCCACAGAAATATCCTTATATGAGTCTCCCCTTCCCCAAAGGGAACTATACTGACTTTAAAATACCACTTTGTTAAAATGTGAAGCTTAAAAACTATCAAGTTATTGTGCAGGGAACAGATGAAGAATAAGCTCACTATGGACGCCCATGTGGACAAAAGCAATTCTCCTAAATGTGAAAATAATTATGTAAAATAGTATTTAAAATCCAGCATAAATTGTATTTCACAATGCAGATGTTATCATACTGATAAAGTCTAAGGCTCAGAATGAGATAAACAGAATTTATGATCCACATTAAAATCATAATCTAACCATTAGGAGTTTACCTGGAAATGACTTTAAAGTACTTATTAGAGACATTCAAATTGAAATGCTAAATGTAAATGGCTTTTTTCTTTTTTGAATTTTATTTTATACAGCAGGTTCTTATTAATTATCTATTTTATACGTGTTAGTGTATATATGTCAATCCCAATCTCTCAATTCATCCTACTGCAGCAATTGGCTTCTTAAACATAATTTTAACTTAGAATACCTTATTGGACTCAATCACATTCAACTAATCTAAAATGTACAGATAAGTCTATAAATAAAAATGTCAAATACCTTTGTCTTTCAGCTTTGTATGAACTAGTAAGATCATCGAAAAGCTTGCCGTTCATCTCCATGAGGGTTTTCAGCACATTGTACACCAGTGCTACAATGGTCCTAAAATGAAAACAAGCCAGTGCTGGGTTACTGATGCTACTAACAGATGGGAAATGTAACACTATCATCTCTGAAATGGGTTGGATGCTAGCTGACTCAGTCAATCCATTTTAGAGCTGACAAACTGAAGTTCAAGAAGTTTAGTAATTTGCTCAAGGTCACACAGCCAGTGGTAGTAGAGATGGTCGGTCTGATTCCAAAACTCCTTCCATGATACAGTCCTTCCCACTGTATCATGCTTAGATTAAACCCTAAAAATGTTATGGTCAGCTTCCTGTCTGCTCTAGAGTCTACTATCACAAACCCTGAGTAACAGCATTAAAAGAAATTTGAAAAAGATCCAATTACCATAACTTATAAGAAGAAAAGTAAAACACAGGATAAGGGTGTTACAGAATTTAGAATGTATGCAATCTAAACATCACTGATGTGACCTTGAGCACTGAAGCTTCCCCCTGGGCTAGGCCAGCTATGGAGGTGAGACTGGATACTGGCAGCACACAGTCGCCTGTGCATCCTCTGCAGATGTTGGGTTGGTCTCCCCAACAGGGTTTAACCACACACTAGTACAGAATGTCACACCAGACAGTCCCTAGATTTGCAATTCTAAGTTGAAATTAAGAACATACAGGAGTTCAGGGTTTCTGAGCAAGAGCCACCCATTCTCCTTGCTTGGCCCTGCAATAAACCTTTCTCTGCTCAAAAAAAAAAAAAAAAAAAAACCAAACAACAAAAAAACCCAGAACATACAGACACACATACAACTTCATAAAACACAGTGCAGAATAGAATAAAACTATGTGACGTTAACCTTGGGATCAATTCCAAATCTGTACAGGTTTCATAAGTATGAGTTATGAGATCAAATGACAAAGGGGTCAAAAAAACAAAAACACAAAAATAACACAATCAACATAAAAGACACTTACGGATTCCAGTGTTCTTTGGAGATTTTGTACAAACTGCCAAACATAATTGGCAGAATTTTATCAATATTCTCCTCAATCAAACTAAGAATATATTCATTGTTCCAGAAGTACAGCGCCCTTTCTGCAACCTAAAAAAAGACATTTAGAAATGTCAAAACTAAAAGAGAAAAGAAGTAATAGTATAAAATAAAAACGGCTTCACTGAAAACGTCATACCTGAAAATGAGAACTGGATACACACTTGGATATCTGCTTAAAAAGGGGCTCTTCAATTTTTTTGAATTGTGTTGGTTCAATGACATCTAAGATTTCTTCAATTTCTCCTAAAAACATCACCTAGGTTAAAAAAATTTTCTTTTAAGAAACATGACAAATTACATGATGTTAATATAGAAAACACAAATGAGAAGGTTAACCTACAAATTAAACAGTGGATGAAAAAACTCTTGACAGTATACGCAATTTACTATGATGTACAGATATTCTACCAAGTCTCTCTAATCCCCACAGAACATCTCCCCCTTGGTAGCAGTGATGATACACCCAGCCCAAAGAAGCATGGTTTAGAGCCCTGAGATTGAGAAGTTCTAATAAAATGCACTGTTTTTGTTGAATGAAATGCACCTCTTTCTGACTGCATGTTTTTGGCCAAAATTTCAACAATCCTCTGATCACCTGCAAAAAAGGGAAAAGTTTATTTAGCATGAATTAAGCAAAGAAGCTGGTTAATCTCAGGAAATTTTAAATAATTGTGATAATATCAATATTCATTCTGAAGGAGAACAACAGTATTCAATAACTATGTATATCCCCTTACTCTGCTCAGCTTTAGACTTCTACCAATTCAACAGATACTTATTGAGTGCCTTTGTACCAGATACTGTTCTAGGTGCCAGGGACACACTGATGAATAAGACAGAAGGAGGTCCCTGATTTTCATGAAGCAGGAAGACCAACATAAGTTAGCAATTAAACTTATAAATAAAATAATTTTAATAGTAGTAAGTGCTACTTTCTACTAAGAAAATAAAGTATGAGATAATGACTTGGTGGGGTGAGGAAGGGAGGTTATTTTAAGGAGAAATTAAGGAACAGATAACTCCTGTTATTTAAACCATTATGAAGCACCCAAAAAAGCCAGAAAGCTTCCCAATTTATTTCATGGCTGGCACAGTCTTGATAACCCAAATACAACAAAACAAGCGATTGTGAATTTAAGTAAACATAGTTGCAAAAATCTGTATTAAACCAAATATAACAGTATATTAACAGAATGCTGCTACCTACCCAATAACTTATTCCAGAAATTCCAGGATGGTTCAACTCATTATAGTTATAGGTTAAAAGGGGGAAAAAAAACTGTATGATCATCTCAAAAGATTTTGAACAGTTATTTGATTTTTTGATTGATTATATATTCTGATAACAATTTAGTAAGCTAGAACTAAGAATTTATCAGAAACCATCAGCAATCAACTTATATAATGGTCTCTTGGAAATTGGCAGTAAAACCATTTGGGCCTGGTGCTTTTGTGGAAATAAATCTCTGACAGCCTTTTAAGTAAATTTAGTTATTGGTCTTGTCTAGTAATGAACACTCATCCAAGTTAAAACTGGGGAAGAACACTGTTCTGGAGCCAATCCAGTAAGATAAGAATCTGATGAATAATGTTGAAAAGGGATATCAGAATTATACTTATTTGTCTAAGTGTATGATAATTATATACCGCTTAAATATTAAAAGATGAAAAATTACTAGAATGAGTAGGAAAATTCAATATGTGGTCAGATAAAAGATAAGTATGTAAAAATCAATACCTTTTAAAACAAAGTATCAGTTACAATAATCAGAGAAAAATAATTAGAACAATAAGGTAGCATGGAAACTGACAGAGAAGATATATGACACAGAGGAATATCTAGACAGACTCAAGTATATATGAGGTTTTAATATATGACAAAGGCGGCATTTCAGTTCCTGGGAAACAGCTGAATTAGTCAATTAATTGGTGGTACTTGAACTGGTGGCTCACCAGTTAGGAAAAAAATGTAGCTCCTTTGGTAGGCAGACTCCTGAAATGATCTCCTATGATCCTTACTTCCTGAATTCACACTCTTGTGTAGTTGAGCCCTTCCTTGAAGTGTGGACTGGCCTACTGACTTGCCTCTAACCAACAGAATGTGGCAAAAGGGACAGAATGTCACTTCCATGAGAAATTTACAAAAGATTGTGACTTCCATCTTATGAGCAGACTCTCTAGGGGCCTTCTTGTCTTGCAAGCTTTGATAAAGCAAGCTGCTATGTTGGAAAGGCCCAAGTACCAAGGAATTGAGGGTGGCTGCTGGCCAACAGCATCTGAGAACCAAATGCTAACAACAGTCACGTGAACTCAGAAGCAGATCCTTCCTCATCTGAGACTTTATATGCAACCCTATACCTGGCCAACACCTTGACTGCAGCCTTGTGAGAAACCCTGAGGCAGAGGACACAGCTAAGTCACGCCTGGATTCCTGATTCACAGAAACTGTGCAATAATAAATGTTTGTTGTTTTAAGCCACGAAATTTTGTGATAATTTGTTATGCAGCAATAGAAAACTAAAACAATTCCTTACCCGTGTCACACAAAAATTTCAATTTCAAATGGTGGAGTGGGTTGAATGGTGGCCCCCAGATATGTTCATGTCCTAATCTCTGAAATCTATGAATGTGACTTATTTGGAAAATGGGTCTGTACAGATATAATTAAGGATCCCAAGATGAAAGCATCCTGGGTTATCTGGGTGGGCCCTAAATCCAATGAAAAGTATCCTTGTAAGAGATAACACAGAGGAGAGACCGAAGAAGAGGCAGCAATGTGATATTGGAGCGATGCAGCCACAAGCCAAGAACACCTGGAGACACCAGAAACTGGAAGAGGCAAGGAACGGAATCTCCCCTAGAGCATCTGGAGGGAGTGCAGCCCTGCCGACACCTTGATTTTGGACTTCTGGCCTTCAGAACTGTGAGAGAATAAATTTCTGTTATTTTAAGCCACCAAGGTTGTGGTAATTCGTCATGGCAGCCCTAGGAAACTATTATAGATGGAATAAAGTTTTTACACGTAAAAACTAAATCCATAAAATAACTAGAATATGATACTAGAGAGTATTTTTATAATCTCAAAGGGTAGAAGGATTTTACTTAGCATGACATCAAGGCCAGAAGCCATAATGATGAATAGATTCCACTACATAAAAAATTTTTAGTTCTTTAAAAAGGCAAATATTAAAAACAGTATATTCAAAGTTAAAAGGAAAACTCCAAATGGGTAAAAAATTTTGCAAAATATAATAGGCAAAGGCTTAAAAGTAGGCAAAGGACACAGAAATATAAATGACTAATAACCATATAAAAGGATGGCTGTAATTTAAAAAGCCAATTAAAATATTTCATACCTATTAGACTAGCAAAAATTTAAAACAATATTCAGCACTGGCTGATAAGGGAAAATAGGCACCTTCCCACACTGTACTCTTTGACCCAGCAATACGGTTTTAATTTCAGTAATTTGGTTTTATATTTTTTTGAATTTTTGAATTTTATTTTATTTTATTTTTATAGAGCAGGTTCTTATTATTATCTTATCCATTTTATACATATTAGTGTATACATGTCAATCCCAATCTCCCAAGTCATCCCACCACCACCACCACCACCACTTTCCCCCCTTAGTAATTTTTAAAAATTTTACATACAGTAAAATATTTTCTTTTTTTGGTGTACAGTTCTCAGGGTTTTTTATACACACATAGATTTTTTTTTTTTTGTAACCAACATTACGGACAGGACACAGAATAATTCCAATACCCTAAAACATCCCCACACCCAGCAACATGCTTCTAACAATGAAAACTCCAATAACTCAAGTGTCCATGAATTGGGGATTGATTAAATATGTTATGATAATCCATATAATGGAATTTAATGTGACCAGTGAAAAAATGAAGCAGATTAATACGGAAAGGTATCCACATTATATTGACAAGTGAAAAAACCTAGTCAGCACTGTCCCACTGTTTAACCTATACATAAATATATGTACAGAAAAAAATTTATAGAAATATATTCACCTATTTATATGGTTATCTTTAGGGGATCCGATTTTAAGGAACTTCCTCCACATTATGCTTTATGATTTTGTCTTGTGTGAACCAAATTAACACACTACTTTCATAAGTGGAAGTAACAATAAAGTCATTTCCATTTTGGAAAATAAAATAATTTCAATAGAAGATCTAGGGACATAAAGAATGTAATAAACTACCTAAAGCTCTGACTTATTTAAAATTTGTAGGAAGCTTTGATATGAACGCCAGGCTCCTAGAAAATGAGTATTAGGGCTCAAACCCAAGTACTATGGCCTTAATTTTGGTGCTAGAATGGCCTATAGTAGAAATTACAAGATCTCTGTATCTGCAGATCTTTATGAATTGAAAAATATTTTCCTTTGTCAACTTGGACATTTTACCTCCTCATGCTGCTCCTATTTCTATTAACCCAACTCATCTAAGCCAAATGTCCAGCCCTCATCTCTCTCCCTAACCTTTTACTCTATAAAAAGAAATCAGCTGTCTCCCCGATCCACTCCATATTAACTTAATTATATTTATATCTGTTTATTATTCACCAAGCATGAACCATGTTATGGGTTTTCTTTGTCTCAATTCTAATGAGAGTTATCATGGATTTGCATTAAGTTTTACTTCACTTTAGAGGTTTATGTGATTTCATGTAAATACTGGGCTTCTAATTCTCCTATTTGTCTTTAAAAACTGTTTTTAGTTGTTTCCAGAAAGAACTGCAAGCCTAAAAAGTCTAAAACTCTAAACATCAGGGAGTGGAAAAATATCTTTCGTTCCGTTACACAGACAAAGCTCAAGTCAAAGGGAGAACACTAAGTACATAATTTTTTTCAAGTGCCCCTAGCCTCAGAAAACTCTAATATAAAGAAAATCATACAATTTAAATCCTTCAAACCCCTTGCTATTCTTCAAGAACTGTTAGTTTAAATATTTAGGATACCTAGAAAACACTCTCTCAAAATACTTACTTCACCAAGGTTAAAATGTTGTTTTCTATGTTTTTATCCTTTTCTGTTTTTCCCTGAACTTATGTTTTTCTTAAATCTTCAATTTTCATGATAACATTTTTATTCTCTCCTGAATCTTTGTATTATAGACAATTAGTAAGCAGCAGAATTCAAAGACTGAATTGCTATGTTGATTCATAAAGTAAACAATCTTTAATTCCTAGATTATATCTTAATCACCAAAGGCAAGGAAATGTTTTCAATCCCTATCATGTGGTTTACCGTTAATAAGAGGGGAAATCCTATTTCTAAAGAAAACACAAAACTCAAGGGAATAGTTTTGGGACCCTTAAAGTATGTTTTAATTTCAAAAGGTGAATGAAGATTAAAAAGACTATCACTGAAGGTACCATGTATATAAAATTTCACTGTAGTCATTTGATCCTGTCCTCACACATCTTAACTACTATATATTAACTTTAATCTACATTTAAGTTACTCAAGACATATATTATAACTCATGAGAGCTCCCCATCCCAATCTTGTTCTCTGAATACAGATTAACCTCACTTTCCTTCTTCCAAATGATTTTAGTTTAAAATATATTACTACTACTGTTTGGTACTCTATAAGGGAATAAAGAAAGCTAAAATAAAATGCTACAATGTAGACCAAAAACATAAAAATAAGTAAAACACTTACAGGTTCTGTTAGTGTTGTATCTTTCTCCAGGAACTGTACAACACAGTAGGCTAGCTAAAATACAAGGGACAGTTTATAAATATTACTGAATGAAATAACATTTAGTAATGCAGGATTTTTATATTTAGCTAACAAAACTACCTCATTTTGACAAACTTTATCGCAATATATAAAAATGAATATACTCATAATTGTGCAAGTAACTTCTACTTCAAAAAAGATGTCCTTGGGCTTCCCTGGTGGTGCAGCAGTTGAGAGTCCGCCTGCCGATGCAGGGGACACGGGTTCGTGCCCCGGTCCGGGAAGATCCCACATGCCGCGGAGCGGCTGGGCCCGTGAGCCATGGCCGCTGAGCCTGCGCATCCGGAGCCTGTGCTCCGCAACGGGAGAGGCCACAGCACTGAGAGGCCCGCGTACCGCCAAAAAAAAAAAAAAAAAAAAAAATCCTTTTTTCAGTAGTAACTTCTGAATATTAAGTTAACTGAAATATTAAAGAAAATGTAGTTGGACATATCAATCTTTCGATATCATTTAGGTGGCAGACCAGTTCTTTGGGGAATTAAAAGCACTGCCTTTGTCTTACAAATCAGAAGTGTAAACTATAGCACACTAAATTAATAGATACTTACACAGATAAATAAAGTTGACTGAAATAAGACTAGAGCTAACAGTTTAGTTTTTCAGCATGTTTCTAACATGTACGCCTATGCCGATATGATATTATTCTTTGAGTATTAATGGAGGAAACTAAAACCATTCTCTAACTAGGTCATTGAGGCTAGATGGAACATTCTGCAGATATGTGGGATTTATCGAAGTCACACAGTGAGTTAGGTCAGGGCCTGGACCAGAACAGAACTTGATCTTTCCTATATCTATACTTACAGTTCATTCAGCTTATTTAAGAACACTAAATATCACAATGCTTTAAAAATTATGATATAGTAAAAATTTGTTTTGGGCAACTTACAAAAGCAAATTGCTTAAATATACTTAAAATTGCCACCTCAATACTTCTCAGTTTCTCTGCCTTTATATCAGTCTTTGAAACAACATTCATTTCACCTGAAATCTCCTGCAACTTACCTGAGCATGAAACAAAGCTAATCCTTTTGCAGTATGCATAGGAATAAGAACCTTCATTAGAAATTGTTTATGTTCTGCTTTCAGTGGCAATGCAAAGCCATTGATAATACTGGAGGGAAAAAAAGGCAGGGGAAGGGTTACGTAGTTACTACTTTATTTCTAAAAGTTATTACATCCCCAAGTACCTAGGAACTGCTCTGCTTCAGTCCTGGTGTTGAATGACTTACTCATCTGCAAACTACGTTAGACTATCACTATGAAGTCTGCTCCTTTAAGTCATTCAGTGATCCCAAAAGAAAACGAGGACTGCCAATTTAATGTCCCAGTAAGCAACTTTATGTTTTCTATAAAGTCTATCACTTATTCATGCCTTTATTTTTCTTCTCTAAAGCACCGGAGAGTCAATATCACAATATTGTTAGAATTTTCAATATATTCTAAAGTAAATGGGTAGTTTCTCTTACTTTATTGAAAGATCTGAAATTAAGAAGTAGTTCTCTCCATAATCATTCTCTAAGTATTAACAGAGGAGACAAAAACCATTGTCTAAACATAAATAGAGGGTCTAAACTTCTCTCATGTTAATACTGCTATGTGGTGAATAAGGAAGGCAAAAATATTCATATAAACTAAAATCAAAGGCTGTAGATTCTTCTAAAAAGAACAGATGTACAGGAATGATCTATCAACACCTGAACAAGAATTCCTGTAACTTCACCAAATATTCACTATAACTTATTTCATCTCTTCCCAAGCAGATCCTATAGGTTTCTGAGGCAGTCTGGCAAGATCAGGCATAAAATATGCCACAGCTTCAAAAGCACAAGTCTATTCTGAAACAGATGTCTTGCATGGCACTATTTTAATATGCTGACCCCCTAAAAAGCTATAATAAGAATTCAGTTGAGAAACTATGCCTTATACTATATATTCAAACTCTAAAATATGAAATAATTTCTCCAATCCCAGCTATTTTAATACAGAAAGCATTCAAAGTTACTTAATTCTTAAAAAGAACAAAAAACTGACCTACCTTCCTAATATTTCAAGGAGTTCAGCAACACCATTGAAATGCTCTGTTTCATATATAAACCTAAATTTAAAATAAAGATAGATATAAAGAAAAATCAAACATCAGAAAATTAAACTGAGAGAAAGATGTAGGAAGGTACAAAGAAATCTAAGGGGCAAATATACGAAATGTTCAAGCACACTTTAGGAATGAATTCTTTGTAAGCCATTTGGCCCCCAATCAGTTACTTCTTAGCAATCTTATAAAAGGTCTATTTCCTATTAAACCACATATACTTTTGCTAAAATTTGCTATATATTAAGATAACAATATAATTTCATCTGGAATATTTTATTTTACTTTAAAATTTATAAGAAAGATGGGTCTTCTCAAAGAAATACTTTTTAAAATAGGAAACCTCTACTCATACATAGGTAACTCTAAGAGAAAAGGACTCATGTAATAAAGCCACTTTTACTCAGAATTTCTCTAAGCCTAAACTACACAGGCTGACTAGCTTTCTAAGATTAGGGTCGCCTTTAAAGTAGGGAGTCATAGACTCAAATGATGACAGGATAGGCAGGGCAGATACCATAAATGATGGGCAGGGCCCCAGAGAGAACGACAGAGAGCTGGACAAAGATGATCTCTCTAGAGGAGGCAATATTTCTCATCTCTGACTGTTACAGTGTGAAAATGCTAGCCTAATTTTGCCACATTGTCAACTCAAACAAACCAAACCTGAAATTTGGGTATTAAAGCAAAATCTCCTAATCTGAAGCAACTAATCAATAGATTTCATTGATAAAGTAGTCAAAAGATAAATTTAATTAGCTTTGTCAGAAAATTGAATGAAAATACTGCCAAGAGCTACTGATTTAAATAGTATTTATACAAAATTTTTTAAACAAGTGCTCAAATACATAACCAGACAAACTCTCCTCTCAATAAATTTTAAACATCAGTAACACTGGTATTATCTATTAAAACTGTCTTCATTACTACTATCCATTTAGATGAGAAGTTACAAGAAAGAGTTAGATGCAATCAAATGATATCCATAAAACAGGCTAAAAATGACTCAAATACTATCAGTTAAGTTTCTAAGTTTCAGACTTTAAAAATTAACCTATCGCACTGCTGGTGGGAATGTGAATTGGTTCAGCCACTATGGAGAACAGTATGGAGGTTCCTTAAAAAACTACAAATAGATCTACCATATGACCCAGCAACCCCACTACTGGGCATATACCCTGAGAAAACCAAAATTCAAAAAGAGTCATGTACCAAAATGTTCATTGCAGCTCTATTTACAATAGCCCAGAGATGGAAACAACCTAAGTGCCCATCATCGGATGAATGGATAAAGAAGATGTGGCACGTATATACAATGGAATATTACTCAGCCATAAAAAGAAACGAAATTGAGCTATTTGTAATGAGGTGGATAGACCTAGAGTCTGTCATACAGAGTGAAGTAAGTCAGAAAGAGAAAGACAAATACCGTATGCTAACACATATATATGGAATTTAAGAAAAAAAAATGTCATGAAGAACCTAGGGGTAAGACAGGAATAAAGACACAGACCTACTGGAGAGCAGACTTGAGGATATGGGGAGGGGGAGGGGTGAGCTGTGACAGGGCGGGAGAGGGGCATGGACATGTATACACTAACAAACGTAAGGTAGATAGCTGGTGGGAGGCAGCCACGTGGCACAGGGATATCGGCGTGGTGCTTTGTGACCGCCTGGAGGGGTGGGATGGGGAGGGTGGGAGGGAGGGGGACGCGGGAGAGAGGAGATATGGGAACGTGTGTGTGTGTGGCTGATTCACTTTGTTATAAAGCAGAAACTAACACACCATTGTAAAGCAATTATACCCCAATAAAGATGTTAAAAAAAAAAAAATTAACCTAAAGGGGCTTCCCTGGTGGTGCAGTGGTTAAGAATCCGCCTGCCAGTGCAGGGGACACAGGTTCGAGCCCTGATCCGGGAAGATCCCACATGCCGCGGAGCAACTAAGCCTGTGTGCCACAACTACTGAGCCTGTGCTCTAGTGCCTGCGAGCCACAGCTACTGAGCCCGCGCACTACAACTACTGAAGCCCCATACCTAGAGCCCATGCTCCGCAACCAGGAGAGCCACCGCAATGAGAAGCCCGTGCACCACAACGAAAGAGTAGCCCCCGCTCGCCGCAACTAGAAAAGCCTGCAAGCAGCAATGAAGACCCAATGCAGCCAAAAAATAAATAAATAAAATAAATAAATTTATTTAAAAAAATTAACCTAAAAGAACTGGAATAAAAAGAAAATATGGAAGGGGAAAAAAAGTGCTGTATATGAATATACAACCAATTTACCTGAGGAAAATGTTGTTAATTTGTTTTCTGATGAATGCTCTTAATCCAAGAAATTTCCCATAAATTCGATGCAGAACGGTCTTCAGGAAGTCGCGTTCTCTGGGATCTTCACTATCAAAAAGCTCCAGGAGCTTTAAAAAAAATCTGAGAAATTACTTTTTAAAAATAATCGAGCTAAAACTTCACTCTATTCTAATTTTGATTTTAAGATAATCCACAAAAGCTTTAAAAGTTTTAAAAAGATTCTGCCTCATCAGATTGACTTTATTCTTGCTAAATAATGAAATAAAGAAAAGCTTATGGAGTATTTTTTTAATTTCATTTTGAAAAATGACACACAATAAATAATATAAACACTTCAAGAAGTGGAATATTGTTTTTTGGCCTTGCCACTCATTTTAAAATGCTGACCTACTCCTGACTACTAAACACGGCTCATAATTTTAAAGTGTTGAAATGTGAGAGATTTTTAAATGTTTTTTGATAGTATGTCAAAACTACATACAGAATCTTAAGCTTGTAGACCACAAATTGTTAAATAAATGAAGTTTAAAAAATACACATGCACAAATGCGTATTTCTAGTTTACTAGGCAAATTTATACAAACTAAGGCTTCTTTTTTTTTTGTGATCTTACACTAAAAACATTCAAGTCACCATGCCAACAGCTCAAAGATTAATATTTAGTTAATAGGTAAAATATTGGTAGATATATGCTAACAGAGTGAAAATCATTCATGAAATAACACTGAAATAAAAGATGAGACTACAGATTTTTATTTAAAGTCAGCTTAGCAAATGGCTGAAAAATTTTAAACCAGTTCAAATTGGCCAAATCAGCATTTTCCTACACCTCTACACAACTCTTCAGCAAAGGCAGGACAAATAGATCTTTGAAAAATTTAAAATCAAAAGCTCAAATTTCCATTTTAAAACGGTAAAGAAACTGAAATTCTTCAGTCAAAAAAAAGTATTACTGTATTTTAAATGAAACACTGGATTTTCTTAGGAAAAAATATACAAAACCTCTCTTTATAGAATACAATTACCTATGAAGTTGTCAAGGGATTTTATGTTCTGTACTTTGGGATTGATAATTACAGTCATGATGGCATGCTCTGAACCTTAAGTTCTTTTTCCATTCTGTCTTGAATTATATGTAATTGTTTACATGTGTATCTCTTCTACAAGAGTGGGTATTCTTTGAGAGTAGTGATGACTTTAGTCACATTTATATAACCCTAAAGTGTCTGGCTTATAGTTTGCATTTGTTGTTTGCTAGATTATTAAGTACTGCATGTGGCTCCAGCAAAAAATATCCACAGAGTATGAGAATTTATGTTAATATACCTAATTAAGTCACTTTAAATTATTCTAATTAAAATAGCTAAACTATTCACTTAAGACACTCAAATCCAAGTTCTGATGTTGGGTTTACTTGGAAGATATGCTTTGAAATTAATAAAAGGAACCCTTAATTGTTAAGGTTCCTATGTCTAATTCAAGAACAAACATAATGTAATACAAGTTGATCCTCAGGGTCAACGTAAAATAGTAGAGAACAGTTGTTAGCTAAGTGTCAAATCTATTTAAATAAGTTATTTTGAAATATTACAATCTAAATAAAACAATCTATTTATATATAATCAAATCCTGATTGTGCCATTTTCTAGCTCTGTGAATTTGGATATGGTCTAGCTCTTTATATAAAAGCATATAAGGACAGTGCCTGGCACATAAAAAGCACTCAATAATTCTTAGCTTCCTTCTTCTGAAATCCTATGATTTGAACATAACCTGGAACTACACACTTGTTTTCTTCTCTTGAAATGATAAATGTCCAAATTTATACTTTAGATTTTTCTCCTGTACTTGTAAGTCTTAAACTTACCACCTAATCAAATAATTTCAAAATACAAAAGCTGAGAATTCTCATAGTAATATTTATGGAAGCAACATACTAAGAATACCTCAGAGCAGTGATCTGTGAAATCACAGTGATATAAACTGCTAGAAACAAATTATTGGGCCTTGGCTTTTCAGATAATTCAGGCACTCAGAGTAGAATGTAGAAAATGGATCCTACCCTACCAGTTTTCTTCTTGTTCCCCCTCAAATCCACTGAATAATCCAGCAGCCAAAACACCTCAAGCTCCAGAGTGAGGAAGCCCTAAGGCAATTGTTCCACTCAACCTGCTATTATCTTAAATACAACTTAACATGGCATTACTGAAGTTCCTTAATACACTGTATTCCTTCTGTAGCACACAAGAGCTATAGAAGGAAATAAATATGCATTCATTTGCAATTACCAAAATAACATAGCTCCATTTAATCTGACTGCTTTTAACTTGTTATTGAAATGAAGTTAACATTTTACTGTTAACACACACCTAATATTTCTTCATAGTTTATGAAGAACTACTTGAATGGCTGAAGGACATATTCTTGACAATATTCTTCATTTATCAATACTTCACAGCTACTAGTCAAAATACTTTATCTGGTAATTACAGGAAATGACCAAAAATGAACTCCAAGTATGTGGAACTCACGCTTGTATAATCTTTATGCTAGGGGACACACAATGGTGGGAAGAGGGCAGCAAACATCCTTGTAATGATCTTTAATCCTGGCCTCAGCACTTCATTACAACCCCTCCACCCATCTCCTACCTTTCTTTAAAATGCTAATTAGTTTAGAAGAGGAGAATTCCTAATGAGACCCAACTTACAGATACGTATTTCAAAAGAGAAAATGGACCCACAGAGGTTTGGTCTACTTCACAATTTTGTCTAGGGCCAGCAAAGACCACATAGTTAAAAAGAGGCCTTTAAATTGTTGAAAAGATTTTGAAAATAAAAATAAACACATTCTGATAAACTAATTTTGAGTATTTAAGGTTCCAAAAGAACCAACTAATAATCAACTTATAAAAAGAAAGAAGGTATCACACACGTTTAACTCTATCTCCTTTTCTTCTTAAAGATCCCATTTTATTTGTGGTTTAGGAACTGGGTGGCTAGAATGCCTAAGATGGGAAGGGGGGAAAAAAAAGGAAAGGTAAGTGACACTTGATGATAAGAAAGGAGCATAAAGCCCAAACTTCTAACAATAATTCCATTTCTATTTTTTCCACCCTCTGTCATTTCAAAGTCACAGTGCTTAGAACCATATGTCAAGTTCAAGCTCAAAGACTTAAAAATTTTAAAAAAGGTTTCCCCCCTAGTTATACCAAATTTTCTAAGTTAGATATTCCAGAAAGGCTTGCTTTTCTGGTCTTTATAAAACAACTATGAGGATTTAGGATTGGATAGGATAATTTGATTGATTTCACTAGAAGGCCACCCTTGATTAAAAAATACTCTTGTGTTCTCAAAGCTACTTACTTTTATTTTCATTGCCTGGCAAGAATATTAAGTGCTGTTAAACAGAAATCCTTAAAGTTTTGAAAGACTATTTTAATCACAAGTTAATAAATCATTGCTAAGATGAATATAAAAATTTAAGACAGAAGAATTCCTTACCTGTTGTACAAACTTCTGATCAATGTATCGCTTTGCAATGCTAGGCTGGAAATCAGGGCTCTCCAAAAACCTTAAGAAGAATTCATACACCAACTACAAGACAAAGTGAAATAAAAGCTAAGATGGTGCCTATAAAATTTTACCTTAAGTCATTACTTCATACCAAAAACATACCTCCCTTACCAACTTAGTAAGGATATTTCAGATCTCATTTAAAAATGTCATGAGTTGGTAACAGTTTTTAAAAAACTAAATATATATGCACAGTTTGGTCTCCTAAGCTAGTAGATTTGGGGATTTATTTATTGTGTTGCATCATTCATTGAAAATATTAACTTACAGGAGCCAGAAAACATAGATAATGCCTATAAAATATTTAATTTAGAAGACTATTTTGCACTCCATACTCACTGGGAACCCTTCTCCAGTGGACCACTAACCTACCTCAGCTTAATCTCCAGAGTTCCTTAAATGCAGAATCAGAAACCTCCAGGTAAAAGTAAACTGAATTATAAGGGGCAGTGTATCAATACCAACTAAAAAAAAAGAGAAAAACTTCAAGTCTTTCTATAAAACTACAGTGGGAAAAAATCCACACTTGGGAAGTAATGAACCAAATCATATAAGTACAGGGCTCAGGAAGAAATGTCTGTGCACCACAGTGAATAAACTAGAAGTCCTAACAAGCCTTCTACTAAAAAGTGCCAGACATCTTAAAAATACAGTATTCCCCGCTTAACCATGGGAGCTAAGTTCCAAGACCCCCCCACTGGATGACTGAAACCTCAAATGGCACCAAACCCTATTTTCTGTTCATATCTTCTAACCACAAATTTAATGACTTTTCCATCTTAACTAAGCACTGTGGGCATAACTTTTGCAGTCTGAGGTGTGACAGCAAAACTAGCACGATTCTTTTCCTTCCTCAGAATTTCACAGATAGAAGATTCATTCTTACCATAGATCTTAGCAACCTCAGCATATGCTTTTTTCCTTTCCTTATTGAGAACTTTCGCCTTTTGCTTAAAGGAAGCACTTTACAGCTTCTCTTTGGCATGTCTAAACTGCCAGCATCACCACTTTCGCACTTTGGGGCTGTTACTCAGTAAAACATAAGGGTTACTTGAACACAAGAACTGCAATACCATAACAGTCGATTTGGTAACAGAGGTAGCTCCTAAGTGACTAATGGGCTGGATATGCTGGACAAAGATATGATTCACATCTCGATGGGAGATTTCAACATGATACTCAGAATGGCACACAATTTAAAGCTTATGAATTGTTTATTTCTGTAATTTTCCACTTAATATTTTCGAACTGCGGTTGATCCCAGGTAACAAACTGCAGAAAGCAAAACCGTGGATAAAGGGGGGCTATTGTAATAGCAAAATATTCACTTGCTGCCACAAATCAGAATTAAAAGTAATGTTTAGTTCAACTTACCTACATCACACCTACATCTACCTTTCAAGGAGAAAGGCAAAAACACTAAACTTTTTTTCTATGGTAACCTAATAGCTATAAAAGGCAGGAGTCTAGCCCAAAATGTGCCTTAATTTACTAGCTATTAAACAACATATCAAGCTGGCACCCTAAAAACAAAAAAGGAGGATTAGATCCCAAAGTAAAAACAATCATTCAATAAACATTTAGGTAGCCAGTTAGGCCACAATACAGAAGGGAGGCGGAGAAAATTGCTACACGAAATTTACAGACCCCACAACATACAAAAAGCATTACCAGATCTGAGCTCTATCATTCACCACAGAATAGCAAATTTTTACTGCAGTGAGTTCAATAATATGCTAAGGCTAACAACAGTTTTGGGATCTGAGTAAATATTGTTTTGTTTGATTCATCTTTGCCCAACTATGCAAAAAGAGTGATGCTTATCTGGTCTAATTATTATCTAATTTAATATTTAATGTTAAGTATGAATTAAGAATATAATGAGGGCTTCCCTGGTGGCACAGTGGTTAAGAATCCACCTGCCAATACAGGGGACATGGGTTCGAGCTCTAGTCCAGGAAGGTCCCACATGCCGTGGAGCAACTAAGCCCGTGCACCAAAACTACCAAGTCTCTGCTTTAGAGCCTGTGAGCCACAACTACTGAGCTGGAGCACCACAACTACTGAAGCCCATGTACCTAGAGCCCATACTCTGCAACAAGAAAAGCCACCACAATGAGAAATGTGCACAATGCAACGAAGAGTAGCCCCTGCTCACTGCAACTAGAGAAAGCCTGTGCGCAGCAACGAAGACCCAATGCGGCCAAAAATAAATGAATAAAATAAATAAAATTTAAAAAAATTACCATTCTACCCACTACCAGTACCTCCCATCAGGGGAATTGCACAAGCCTCTTAGATAGCCTCATCCACCAGAGAGCAGACAGCAGAAGCAAGAAGAACTACAACCCTGCAGGCTGTGGAACAAAAAACACGTTCACAGAAAGGTAGGCAAGACGAAAAGGCAGAGGGCTATGTACCAGATGAAGGAACAAGATTAAGCCCCAGAAAAACAACTAAATGAAGTGGAGATAGGCAACCTTCCAGAAAAAGAATTCAGAATAATGATAGTGAAGATGATCCAGGACCTCAGAAAAACAATGGAGGCAAAGATCAAGAAGATGCAAGAAATGTTTAACAAAGACCTAGAAGTATTAAAGAACAAACAAACAGAGACGAACAATACAATAACTGAAATGAAAACTACACTAGAAGGAATCAATAGCAAAAGAACTGAGGCAGAAGAACGGATAAGTGACCTGGAAGACAGAATGGTGGAATTCACTGCTGCAGAACAGAATAAAGAAAAAAGAATGAGAAGAAATGAAGACAGCCTAAGAGACCTCTGGGAAAACACTAAATGCAACAACATTTGCATCATAGGGGTCCCAGAAGGAGAAGAGAGAGAGAAGGACCCGAGAAAATATTTGAAGAGATTATAGTCGAAAACTTCCCTAACATAGGAAAGGAAAGAGCCACCCAAGTCCAGGGAGGGCAGAGAGTCCCATACAGGATAAACCCGAGGAGAAACACGCTGAGACACGTAGTAATCAAACTGCCAAAATTTAAAGACAAAGAAAAATTACCGAAAGCAGCAAGGGAAAAACGATAACATACAAGGGAACTCCCATAAGGTTAACAGTTGATTTCTCAGCAGAAACTCTACAAGCCAGAAGGGAGTGGCATGATATATTTAAAGTGATGAAAGGGAAGATCTACAACCAAGATTACTCTAGCCGGCAAGGATCTCATTCAGATTTGATGGAGAAATCAAAAGCTTTACAGACAAGCAAAAGCTAAGAGAATTCAGCACCACCAAACCAGCTCTACAACAAATGCTACAGGAACTTCTCTAAGTGAGAAACACAAGAGAAGAAAAGGACCTACAAAAAGAAACCCAAAACAATTAAGAAAATGGTCATAGGAACATACATATCGATAATTACCTTAAACATGAATGGATTAAATGCTCCAACCAAAAGACACAGGCTTGCTGAATGGATACAAAAACGATACTCATATATATGCTGTCTATAAGAGACCCACTCAAGACCTAGGGACACATACAGACTGAAAGTGAGGGGATGGGAAAACATATTCCTTGCAAATGGAAATCAAAAGAAAGCTGGAGTAGCAATACTCATATCAGATAAAATAGACTTTAAAATAAAGAATGTTACAAGAGACAGGAAGGACACTACATAATGATCAAAGGATCAATCCAAGAAGAAGATATAACAATTATAAATATATATGCACCCAACATAGGAGCACCTCAATACATAAGGCAACTGCTAACAGCTCTAAAAGAGGAAATCGACAGTAACACAATAATAGTGGGGGACGTTAACCCCTCACTTACACCAATGGACAGATCATCCAAAATGAAAATTAATAAGAAAACACAAGCTTTAAAGGACACAATAGACCAGATAGATTTAATTGATATTTATAGGACATTCCATCCAAAAACAGCAGATTACACTTTCTTCTCAAGTGCGCACAGAACATTCTCCAGGAGAGATCACATCCTGGGTCACAAAACAAGCCTCAGTAAATTTAAGAAAACTGAAATCATACCAAGCATCTTTTCTGACCACAACACTATGAGATCAGAAATCAATTACAGGGAAAAAAACGTAAAATACACAAACACATGGAGACTAAACAATATGTTACTAAATAACCAAGAGATCACTGAAGAAATCAAAGAGGAAATCAAAAAATACCAAGAGACAAATGACAATGAAAACACGATGATTCAAAACCTATGGGATGGGCTTCCCTGGTGGCGCAGTGGTTGAGAGTCCGCCTGCCAGTGCAGGGGACATGGGTTCGTGCCCCGATCTGGGAAGGTCCCACATGCTGCGAAGCGGCTGGGTCCGTGAGCCATGGCCGCTGAGCCTGTGTGTCCGGAGCCTGTGCTCTGCAACGGGAGAGACCACAACAGTGAGAGGCCCGCGTAGCGCAAAAAAAAAAAAAAAAAAAAAAAAAAAAAAAAAACCTATGGGATGCAGCAAAAGTAGTTCTAAGAGGAAAGTTTATAGCTATACAAGCCTACCTCAAGAAATAAGAAAAATTTCAAATAAACAATCTAACCTTACACCTAAAGGAACTAGAGAAAGAAGAACAGACAAAACCCAAAGTTAGCAGAAGGAAAGAAATCATAAAGATCAGAGCAGAAATAAATGAAATAGAAACAAAGAAAACAGTAGCAAAGATCAATAAAACTAAAAGCTGGTTCTTTGAGAAGATAAACAAAATTGATAAACCATTAACCAGGCTCATCAAGAAAAGAGGGAGAGGACTCAAATCAATAAAATTAGAAATGAAAAGGAGAAGTTACAACAGACACTGCAGAAATACAAAGCATCCTAAGAGACTACTACAAGCAACTCTGTGCCAATAAAATGGAAGAAATGGACAAATGCTTAGAAAGGTATAACCTTCCAAGACTGAACCACGAAGAAATAGAAAATATGAACAGACCAGTCACAAGTAATGAAATTGAAACTGTGATTAAAAATCTTCCAACAAACAAAAGTCCAGGACCAGATGGCTTCACAGGTGAATTCTATCAAACATTTAGAGAAGAGCTAACACCCATCCTTCTCTAACTCTTCCAAAACATTGCAGAGGAAGGAACACTCCCAAACTCATTCTATGAGGACACCATCACCCTGATACCAAAACCAGACAAAGATACTACAAAAAAAGAAAATTACAGACCAGTATCACTGATGAATATAGATGCAAAAATCCTCAACAAAATACTAGCAAACAGAATCCAACAACACATTAAAAGACTCATACACCGTGATCAAGTGGGATTTATCCCAGAGATGCAAGGATTCTTCAGTATACGCAAATCAATCAATGTGATACACCATATTAACAAATTGAAGAATAAAAACCATATGATCATCTCAATAGATGCAGAAAAAGCTTTTGACAAAATTCAACACGTATTTATGATAAAAACTCTCCAGAAAGTGGGCATAGAGGGAACCTACCTCAACATAATAAAGGCCATATACAACAAACCCACAGCAAACATCATTCTCAATGGTGAAAAACTGAAAGCATTTCCTCTAAGATCAGGAATGAGACAAGGATTGCCACCCTCACCACTATTATTCAACAGAGTTTTGGAAGTCCTAGCCACGGCAATCAGAGAAGAAAAAGAAATAAAAGGAATACAAATTGGAAAAGAAGAAGTAAAACTGTCACTGTTTGCAGATGACATGATACTATGCATAGAGAATCCTAAAGATGCCACCAGAAAACTACTAGAGCTAATCAATGAATTTGGTAAAGTTGCAGGATACAAAATTAATGCACAGAAATCTCTTGCATTCCTATACACTAATGATGAAAAATCTGAAAGAGAAATTAAGGAAACACTCCCATTTACCACTGCAACAAAAAGAATAAAATACCTAGGGAGACAAAAGACCTGTATGCAGAAAACTATAAGACACTGATGAAAGAAATTAAAGATGATACCAACAGATGGAGAGATATACCATGTTCTTGGATTGGAAGAATCAATATTGTGAAAATGACTATAATACCCAAAGCAATCTATCGATTCAACGTATCCCTATCAAATTACCAATGGCATTTTTTACGGAACTAGAACAAATCATCTTAAAATTTGTATGGAGACACAAAAGACCCTGAATAGCCAAAGCAGTCTTGAGGGAAAAAAGTGGAGCTGGAGGAATCAGACTCCCTGACTTCAGACTATACTACAAAGCTACAGTAATCAAGACAATATCGTACTGGTACAAAAACAGAAACACAGATCAATGGAACAAGATAGAAAGCCCAGAGAGAAACCCATGCACTATGGTCAACTAATCTATGACAAAGGAGGCAAGGATATACAGGGGAGAAAAGACAGTCTCTTCATTAAGTGATGCTGGGAAAACTGGACAGCTACATTGTAAAAGAATGAAATTAGAACACTCCCTAACACCATACACACGAAAAATCTCTAAATGGATTAGAGACCCTAAATGTAAGACCAGACACTTTAAAACTCTTTGAGGAAAACATAGGAAGAACACTCTTTGACATAAATCACAGCAAGATCTTTTTTTGATCCACCTCTTAGAGTAATGGAAATAAAACCCAAAATAAACAAATGGGACCTAATGAAACTTCAAAGCTTTTGCACAGCAAAGGAAACCATAAACAAGACGAAAAGACAAACCTCAGAATGGGAGAAAATATTTCCAAACGAATCAACAGACAAAGGATTAATCTCCAACATATATAAACAGCTCATGCAGCTCAATATAAAAAAAAACAACCAACCCAATACAAAAATGGGCAGAAGACCTAAACAGACATTTCTCCAAAGAGGACATACAGATGGGCAAGAAGCATATGAAAAGCTGCTCAACATCACTAATTATTAGAGAAATGCAAATCAAATCTACAATGAGGTGTCACCTCACACCAGTTAGAATGGGCATCATCAGAAAATCTACAAACAACAAATGCTGGAGAGGGCGTGGAGAAAAGGGAACCCTCTTGCACTGTTGGTGGGAATGTAAATTGATACAGCCACTATGGAGGACAGTATGGAGGTTCCTTAAAAAACTAAAAATAGAATTACCATATGATCCAGCAATCCCACTACCGGGCATATACCCAGAGGAAACCATAATTCAAAGAGACACATGCACCCCAATGTTCATTACAGCACTATTTACTATAACCAGGTAATGGAAGCAACCTAAATGCCCATCGACAGACGAATAGATAAAGAAGATGTGGTACATATATACAATGGAATATTACTCAGCCATAAAAAGGAATGAAATTGGGTCATTTGTAGAGATGTGGATGGATCTGGATACTGTCACACAGAGTGAAGTAAGTCAAAAAGAGAAAAACAAATATCGTATATTAAGGCATATGTGTGGAACCTAGAAAAATGGTACAGATGAACCGGTTTGCAGGGCAGAAATTGAGACACAGATGTAGAGAACAAACGTATGGACACCAAGGGGGGGAAAGTGCTGGTGGGGTGGTGGTGGTGGTGTGATGAATTAGGCAATTGGCATTGACATGTATACACTGATGTGTATAAAATTGATGAGTAATAAGGACCTGCTGTATATATAAAAAAAAATTTACCCTTAAGAAAAAATATAACAAGAAAAAATAGAAGTTGATATTAGTTTTTTATTTATAAATAATTTTCTAATCAACCAACTATATAGATAATTTTGCTTTGGGCTAACACATGCAAAAAGATATACAAAAATTATCAGAGTCTTGTGAAGTGTTAGTACATTCTCACAAACTGCTATGCAGTTTCACTGGCACAACCTGCTCAGTGCCTATTTTCATCTCTAATGCTGGGCTACTGTGATGTTGTGATAAAATAAGAAATATATATTTGGTCTTCATCCCTGGTTATTGGCAGAGGGCTCCTAAACCCGTGGAATTTCCTGAGCGATAAAGAGTGAGAAGAAGATCTTTTGTTATTCATAATAAGCCCCTTTCAACCACAGTTTATGGTTATGAGTTTATGCTAATGAGGTGACTCTGGAGGATGAAGGCTGGTTATCAGAGGAACCAACCATAGTATCAGAGGGTTGGAACTTTCAGCCCAAGCCCCCATCCTCCACGAAGGGGAGAAGAAGATTGAGTTTAACCACCAATGGCCAATTATTTAGTTTATCATGCCTACGTGATACAACCATCAGAAACATCCTAAACAAAGGGGTTTGAAGAACTTCTGGGTCGGTGAACACGACAAAGTGCTGGGAGGGTGGTTCATGGAAAATCCAAGCCCCTTCTCCACACCTTACCCTATTCATCTCTTCTATTTGGCTATTCCTGAGTTATATCCTTTATAATAAACTGGTAACAGTAAGTAAAGTGTTTCCCTGAGTTCTGTGAGCTGTTGTAACAAATTATTGAACCAGAAGAGTGGGTTATGGTAACCCCAGATTTATAGCCAATTAGTCAGAAGTATGGGAGGCCCAGACTCTCGACTGCCAACTGCAGTGATGGCAAGACCCCAGTCTTGATGGACTGAGCCCTTAACCCCTGGGGTCCTTGCTAACTCTGGGTAGTCAGTGTCAGAATGAATAAATTGTAGGACACCCAGCTGATGTTCACAGAGAACTGAAGAATTTCTTGGTGCGGAAAATCTATATATTTGGTGTCAGAAATGTTGAGGGTAGAAGAAACAAGTTTTCCTTTAACTATGTTTAGTGTGAACAGATAGCAGGTAAGCTCTGAAAAGCTCATTCACGTACTGGGGAGGTAAGACAAAAATAAAAACATATAAAATGGTATATACACAAAAACTATATGGCACAAACTATGAGTTCAGGAGACATTTAGAAAAGGGCTATATCACTGTGGAATAAGGTCAACAGGAAAGTTTTAAGGAGGACATAAAACTTGAGCCCTGCATTAGGTGTGATTTTGGACAAATCAAGAAGAAAGAGGAGGGCTTTTATAAGAAAGGTAGATGTCTCAAGAAGAAGATGGTGTAGCGTAGGGGCTGGTGGGTGTGAAATCAGAGACTCTTTATGCAGATTCCAAGTTAAAAGCTGTGGTAAGGAGGGGCCAAGTTAGCCCTGAGTCAAGCATGGCATGCATTCAGGGCTTAAGGCTTATTAGTTTTAACAGTAATAGCATGTCTTTTGGGAGACTTACATGATATCAAGCTCCAGATCAAAATGAATCTTCTAAATCACATATACAGTTGAAACCTGTGCCTATCACAGATATGACATATCATTTCTTACACAGGTTTCATCTGCATCACTTACCTGACACGGTGAACATTAATTAAGTGACCAGTCAAGATGAGTAGCAAAAAGCTTTTATGCAACCAACTTAGCACCACTTAAGAGATGATGACAAAAGGTTAAATACATGTTCAGTAATCCCAAACAGAGGTAGAAAAACACGAGTGACCTACAGAGCTAAAAATCTTCAATATGGCACAACTAAGACCATGCTTCTATAAAACTTTACCCCGCCCCCACTGTCACTCTCTCTATACTCTTTATTCTGCATTACTTTTTTTCTTGTATTTATCACACTCTGACATAGTATTATTTATTCTTTTCCCCTAGAGTGCAAGACAGTTTGCTTATTACTTCAATGCTTTACCCCCAATATTTAGAATAATGCCTGAAACACAAGAGATGCCCAATAAATATTTGCTGAATGAATGAAAATCATAGTTGAGAAACTGTATTTGTATTTCTGTATTAAAGTTTCTCTATGTTCTTCCACATGAAAAAATAATTTGCTCCAAGAACCTAACAAACAGTGCTGCAAAGGGACAATAGATACTTCCAGCAATGGGCTTATTTCTCTAATAAAATGGCAATCTTCACATATGTTCAAGGTCCTCCTATTCCTTTAATCCAAAAAATACCCTAAAAGATGAAAGATAACTAAAAAGTGTAAGGAAAGAAGGATAATCTTAGCATTCTATTCAGTACTGACTGTGTCCTTCCTAAGGCAGTTAAAATAAAATACATAAAATTCTGTTCTTTACCAATAAAAGATTTTAGAAGGCACACCACAAAAGAGCATAGATCGTTAATGTATTTGAAAATAAGACCTATATAAAAGCTGAAGGAAGTAGAAATGTTTGGCTTAGAAAGGCAGACTTAAAAGCAACTTTAATGATTTACAAATACACAGAGGCTCTTTTTCAAGGAGTATGCTGACTGAATGTTTTCCAACCTCCATTAAGAGGAAGCTAATTTAAATGGGGCTTTAAAAATTGATTTAATATTTGAAAGAATTTATGTAAGAATTAACGTATACTAAATTCAATGACGGATATTAAGTGCCCAGAACACTGCCTGGAACATAGCAAACATTAACAAAATCTTAGTCCTGTAAGAATCTGGGTTGTTGTTTTTTTCTCCTTTTAAAAATAGGACATATTCTCCACAAACCTTGAATAGCTTAAATATGATCAGCCTATTTTTCTGCTGCTCTTTTAACCATAATAATTAAAAAGATAATTAATAACAAATAACTATTTACAATTAAAAAGGTCAAAGTAATGAAAATGTTTCTCAACCTTAAAATAAGGATAAAAGATGTTCCTTTTCTATTTCTGTGCATAAGTGTTGGTGCACTAAGTCACAGTCCCTATAATTTTTGATTCCTAGAACATGCAAATATTTAAAATATAGCATCTGGTCAAGAGCTATTTGGATGTGAAGGTGTACATTATAAAATATGTATGTCCCCACTTTAAATTTCTACTTATACAGATCATAAAGAAGAGCCTCTAGTTCCTCAAATCAAGTTATCCTAAAATGGTCTGTGTTCTATTCAGTATCCTACATAATTACATCTTAATTATCTGTGCCAAAAAAAGAAGATAGTTGATAAAAGAAAATAAAAATACTACATAACCTGCCTGTATTCCAAGCTAGTATAGCAGTCATGCCTCTCTAATTATCTAGAAGTAGGCATATAGAAAATTACTATCTTGTTGGTCTTCAATAAATACAAAGCAATAATACTTAGGAAAGAAAATTTAAAAATAACTTATAGCTGTTTTACATCAATAATTATCATATAATACTCAGTAAATTAAAAGATATGGCCAGATAGTGATCCCCAGTGCTAAAATGGCCTTTCTTTTCTTCTGTGTTTCTTTATTCCATTTATTCCATTGTTCATTAGTATTTCCATTACAGTGTGGAAAAAAAAGTAAAAAGAAATTGTAAATTAGCACCTTTTTAGAAAATTCACAAAAAGTTGAAGAAACAAAAATTTGAAAGGTCTGAAATTACTTGAGATTATTCCCCTCATTAACTAAATTTAATATTTATTTTTCATCCTGGCAAATCAATTTCTAGCATCAAAGACCTGATAAGCTATATGTAAAATGTAAACTTTTAGTACAAAAAAAAAAATTCCAGGTGACATGATTCAAGATATATTAACAACAAGGAATGAATTCATTGAGCAAACTTCCTCAGTGCTATACTCTCTATAAGTTCATTCATCAGAACAGCTTTAACATTCCACTCTAAAAAAAGTATGATGATGTAGCTACTGACAAATCCTATCAATCAGTTCACTTCGCATTTAACAGACCATCTGACTGCCAAATTTAAAAACTATACCAAATTTTAGTTACTAGAAAGATTTTTAACTATAAACATATATATCCAGAGCAGAGCCTTTTAATCAGAAGACCATGGCTATGTAATATTTCTTAGGTATCTATGAATTTGTCTTGAGAGAAAACTCATTTTTAAAAAATCATATTTTGAAAGCAACTCACCATCTCCTAAAATGTTAAGAACCACTAGTTCCAGTGAATTTAAGTAAACTTCAAATCATACCAGTGAAAAACAGAAAGCACATTGTATATATGGCTGAATATTTACTGTTAATTCCCAAGGGCATATAAAAATATCTTAATGGAAAAATTGTTTTTAAAAATTCAAAGACTGAGATTTTTTTTTCAGGTTATCCAACTACATGTGATTAAAAATATATATAACTTACTGGCTAATGAGAATTTCATGCTTTTAAAACCTTTGCATCATTAAACCTATTATCACTAATTTTATACCAACTATGGCATGAAATTTCAGATGAACCCTGTGCAGTGCTATTAAAACATAGTTTACCACTTCAGTTTTTCTATTCTATAAGCTCTAATGTGCTGATAAATCTCAAAAATTTTATCAGTTTACACTAATCCTAGGATTCCTCTTCCATTTTATTTGGATGTATAGGTGCTAGACAGAGTGAATAAATAATGAGGCAGACTATTGCTTTAAAGTGTCCCAAATAGTTTAGAATATAAATTTCTTTCTCATCTTTTATAATAAAAATAGAATGAAATGGCACTAATAAATATAAGTCCTGGTAAAATAAAAACTCAACAATACAATCTGGAGGAATTCCCTGGTGGTCCAGTGGTTAGGTCTCCACACTTTCACTGCTGAGGGCCTGGGTTCAATCCCTGGTTGGGGAACTAAGATCTCGCGAGCCATGTAGTGCGGCCAAAAACAAACAAACAAACAAACAATATAATCTGAAGCAACACCGAGCACCCATATATAAAAGCAAGGTTCCTCTCTATCTCCTAGGAACTATGTAGAAAATAGCTGATGTTATCAATCCTATTGTCATTAACAAATCTATCATTTTTCATTTTATTCAGGATAGACTCTTGCCTCCAATGGTTCAAGCCTGTGGCAGGCATTGTTGCTTAGCTAATCTAACACCCATTCCCTTTCCCCTGCATGTCTCTACTACTGAAGCTGGAAAAACTAAATATTGATTCTGTCAGTCTGCCTTTCAACTAGAGTAATGGAAAAATGAAAAAGAGTACGGAAAAAAGAAAGATTAAAGACAATCCAAAAAAATGAAGAAAGAGGTAAGAAAAACAAAAAGATTTCAAGAGAAAGTGATATATATAGACAGAAGCAAAGAGCCAACATATGAATAGCAGGTATTCCCAAAGAAGAAAACAATGGGGTGGAACAAAAGATATACTAAAAAGTATTATTGAAGAAAACTTTTCAAAAATAAAAGTGTTTTTTTTACAGCAAAAGAACACTATTCAACTGGGAAAACTGATGTAGAAAACATCAACACTTATGTATAGACCAAGAAAAGCAACTGGCGGGACTTCCCTGGTGGCACAGTGGTTAAGAATCCGCCTTCCAATGCAGGGGACACGGGTTCGGGCCCTGGTCCAGGAAGATCCCACATGCTGAGAAGCAACTAAGCCCATGTGCCACAACTACTGAGCCTGCACTCCAGAGCCCGCGAGCCTCAACGACTGAAGCCAGCACACCTAGAGCCTGTGCTCCACAACAAGAAAAGCCACTGCAATGAGAAGCCCATGCACTGCAGCAAAGAGTAGCCCCTGCTCGACGCAACTAGAGAAAGCCTGTGCGCAGCAACGAATACCCAGTGCAACCAAAAAACAAAAAACCAACTGGCCATTAAAGGAAAAATATCCTTTGGGCGTCCAGGCATAAAGACCAAGAATATGAGGAAAAAAATCAGACTGAAATAAGAAGACAATGGAATAACATATTTAAGGTACTTAAGGAAATTAAGAAGCTGAACCAAGGATTTTATATCAATTCAAATTGACCTTTAAACATAAATGCTAGAGACAAACTGAGATGAAACATGCAACGACTCAGGAAGTAGTGGTCCCATGAGCCCTTCTACTAAAGAATGAGCTTCAAATTACCAAGAAATGGTCAGAGAAACTTTTCATAAGGATTGATAGTAAATATTAAATATATTACCTGTAGAACTAATGACAAGTGTTGGGCATAAAGGTGACAGATTAGTATAAAATCAGTTATATATTCTAACTATGTACAACTATCAAAAATAGGGAGTTGGAGGAGGGGAAGGAGAAGAGTATGGGAAGTAGAAGCAGCTCTGAATTGCCATGTAAGTATTTACTGTGAAAGTAAAAGGCTCACCCCCTGCCACTTTCCCCCCTTAATGTCCATACATCTGTTCTCTACATCTGTGTCTCAATTTCTGCCCTGCAAACCTCTTCATCTTTACCATTTTTCTAGGTTCTGATTATATGTGTTAATATACAATATTTGTTTTCCTCTTTCTGACATAACTTCACTCTGTATGACAGTCTCTAGATTCATCCACGTCTCTACAAATGACCCAATTTCATCCCTTTTTATGGCTGAGTAATATTCCATTGTATATACGTACCACATCTTTATCCATTCATCTGTCGATGGGCATTTAGGTTGCTTCCATGACCTGGCTATTGTAAATAGTGCTGCAATGAACATTGGGGTGCATGTGTCTTTTTGAATTCTGCTTTTCTCTGGGTATACGCCCAGTAGTGGGATTGCTGGATCATATGGTAATTCTATTTTTAGTTTTTTAAGGAATCTCCATACTGTTCTCCACAGGGGCTGTATCAACTTACATTCCCACCAACAGTGCAAGAGGGTTCCCTTTTCTCCACACTCTCTCCAGCATTTGTTGTTTGTAGATTTTCTGATGAAGTCCAATCTAATTGGTGTGAGGTGATACCTCACTGTAGTTTTGATTTGCATTTCTCTAATAATTAGTGATGCTGAGCAGCTATCATGTGCTTCTTGCCCATCTGTATGTCTTCTTTGGAGAAATGTCTATTTAGGTCTTCTGCCCATTTTTGTATTGGATTGGTTGTTTTTTTAATATTGAGCTGCATGAGCTGTTTATATATTTTGGAGATTAATCCTTTGTCTGTTGATTTCTTTGCAAATATTTTCTCCCATTCTGAGGATTGTCTTTTCGGTTGGTTTGTAGTTTGCTTTGCTTTGCAAAAGCTTTTAAGTTTCATTAGGTCCCAATTGTTTATATTTGTTTTTATTTCCATTGCTCTAGGAGGTGGATCAAAAAAGATCTTGCTGTGATTTATGTCAAAGAGTGTTCTTCCTATGTTCTTCCTATGTTTTCCTCTAAGAGTTTTAAAGTGTCTGATCTTACATTTAGGTCTCTAATCCACTTAGAGATTTTTTGTGTGTATAGTGTTAGGGAGTGTTCTAATTTCATTCTTTTACAATGTAGCTGTCCAGTTTTCCCAGCAACATTTAATGAAGAGACTGTCTTTTCTTCACTGTATATCTTTGCCTCCTTCGTCATAGATTAGTTGACCAAGGTGCGTGGGTTTATCTCTGGGCTTTCTATCCTGTTCCATTGATCTACATTTCTGTTTTTGTGCCAGTATCATATTGTCTTGATTACTGTACTTTTGTAGTATAGTCTGAGGTCAGGGAGTCTGATTCCTCCAGCTCCATTTTTTTCCCTTAAGACTGCTATGGCTATTTGGGGTTTTTTGTGTCTCCATATAAATTTTAAGATTTTTTGTTCTAGTTCTGTAAAAAATGCCATTGGTAATTTGATAGGGATTACACTGAATCTGTAGATTGCTTTGGGTAGTATAGTCATTTTCACAATGTTGATTCTTCCAATCCAAGAACATGGTATATCTCTCCATCTGTTTGTATCATCTTTCATTTCTTTCATCGGTGTCTTATAGTTTTCTGCATACAGGTCTTTTGTCTCCCTAGGTAGGTTTATTCTTAGGTATTTTATTCTTTTTGTTGCAGTGGTAAATGGGAGTGTTTCCTTAATTTCTCTTTCAGATTTTCCATCATTAGTGTATAGGACTGTAAGAGATTTCTGTGCATTAATTTTGTATCCTGCAACTTTACCAAATTCATTGATTAGCTCTAGTAGTTTTCTGGTGGCATCTTTAGGATTCTCTATGCATAGTATCATGTCATCTGCAAACAGTGACAGTTTTACTTCTTCTTTTCCAATATGCATTCATTTTATTTCTTTCTCTTCTCTGATTGCCGTGGCTAGGACTTCCAAAACTCTGTTGAATAATAGTGGTGAGGGTGGCAATCCTTGTCTTGTTCCTGATCTTAGAGGAAATGCTTTCAGTTTTTCACCATTGAGAATGATGTTTGCTGTGGGTTTCTCATGTATGGCCTTTATTATGTTGAGGTAGGTTCCCTCTATGCCCACTTTCTGGAGAGTTTTTATCATAAATAGGTGTTGAATTTTGTCAAAAGCTTTTTCTGCATCTATTGAGATGATCATATGGTTTTTATTCTTCAATTTGTTAATATGGTGTACCACACTGATTGATTCACGTATATTGAAGAATCCTTGCATCTCTGGGATAAATCCCACTTGATCATGTTGTATGAGTCTTTTAATGTGTTGTTGGATTCTGTTTGCTAGTATTTTGTTGAGGATTTTTACATCCATATTCATCAGTGATACTGGTCTGTAATTTTCTTTTTTTTGTATTATCTTTGTCTGCTTTTGGTATCAGGGTGATGGTGTCCTCATAGAATGAGTTTGGGAGTGTTCCTTCCTCTGCAATGTTTTGGAAGAGTTTGAGAAGGATGGGTGTTAGCTCTTCTCAAAACGTTTGATAGAATTCACCTGTGAAGGCATCTGGTCCTGGACTTTTGTTTGTTGGAAGATTTTTAATCACAGTTTCAATTTCATTACTTGTGATTGGTCTGTTCATATTTTCTATTTCTTCGTGGTTCAGTCTTGGAAGGTTATACCTTTCTAAGAATTTGTCCATTTCATCCAGGTTGTCCATTTTATTGGCATAGAGTTGCTTGCAGTAGTCTCTTAGGATGCTTTGTATTTCTGTGGTGTCTATTGAAACTTCTCCCTTTTCATTTCTAATTTTGAGGCCTCTCCCTCTTTTTATTGATGAGTCTGGCTAATGGTTTATCAATTTTGTTTATCTTCTCAAAGAACCAGCTTTTAGTTTTATTGATCTTTGCTACTGTTTTCTTTGTTTCTATTTCATTTATTTCTGCTCTGATCTTTATGATTTCTTTCCTTCTACTAACTTTGGGTTTTGACTGTTCTTCTTTCTCTAGTTTCTTTAGGTGTAAGGTTAGATTGTTTATTTGAGATTTTTCTTATTTCCTGAGGTAGGCTTGTAATGATATAAACTTCCCTCTTAGAAATGCTTTTGCTGCATTCCATAGGTTTTGGATCATCGTGTTTTCGTTGTCATTTGTCTCTAGGTATTTTTTGATTTCCTCTTTGATTTCTTCAGTGATCTCTTGGTTATTTAGTAACGTATTGTTTAGTCTCCATGTGTTTGTGTTTTTTACGTTTTTTTCTCTGTAATTGATTTCTAATCTCATAGCGTTGTGGTCAGAAAAAATGCTTGATATGATTTCAATTTTCTTAAATTTACTGAAGCTTGATTTGTGACCCAGGATGTGATCTATCCTTGAGAATGTTCCGTGCACACTTGAGAAGAAAGTGTAATCTGCTGTTTTTGGATGGAATGTCCTATAAATATCAATTAAATCTATCTGGTCTACTGTGTCATTTAAAGCATGTGTTTCCTTATTAATTTTCGTTTTGGATGATCTGTCCGTTGATGTAAGTGAGGGGTTAACGTCCCCCACTATTATTGTGTTACTGTCGATTTCCTCTTTTAGAGCTGTTAGCAGTTGCCTTGTGTATTAAGGTGCTCCTATGTTGGGTGCATATATATTTATAATTGTTATATCGTCTTCTTGGATTGATCCCTTGATCATTATGTAGTGTCCTTCCTCATCTCTTATAACGTTCTTTATTTTAAAGTCTATTTTATCTGATATGAGTATTGCTACTCCAGCTGTCTTTTGATTTCCATTTGCATGGAATATGTTTTTCCATCCTCTCACTTTCAGTCTGTATGTGTCCCTAGGTCTGAAGTGGGTTGTTGTAGACAGCATATAGATGGGGTCTTGTTTTTGTATGCATTCAGCGAGCCTGTGTCTTTTGGTTGGAGCACTTAATCCATTCACGTTTATGGTAATTATCGATATGTATGTTACTACTACCATTTTCTTGTTTTGGGTTTGTTTTTGTAGGTCCTTTTCTTCTCTTGTGTTTCCCACTTAAAGAAGTTCTTTTTGCATTTGTTGTAGAGCTCGTTTGATGGTGCTGAATTCTCCCAGCTTTTGCTTTTCTGTAAAGCTTTTGATTTCTCTATTGAATCTGAATGAGATCCTTGCTAGGTAGAGTAATCTTGGTTGTAGGTTCCCTTTCATCCCTTTAAATCCCTTCCCTTTCATCACTTTAAATATATCATGCCACTGCCTTCTGGCTTGTAGAGTTTCTTCTGAAAAACCAGCTGTTAACCTTATGGGAGGTCCCTTGTATGTTATTTGTCATTTTTTCCCTTGCTGCTTTCAATGATATTTCTTTGCCTTTAATTTTTGTCAATTTGATTACTATGTGTCTCAGCGCGTTTCTCCTTGGGTTTGTCCTGCCTGGGACTCTCTGTGCTTCCTGGACTTGGGTGGCTATTTCCTTTCCCATGTTAGAGAAGTTTTAGACTACAATCTCTTCAAATATTTTCTCAGGTCCTTTCTGTCTTCTCCTTCTGGGACCCCTATAATGCGAATGCTGTTGCGTTTAATGTTGTCCCAGAGGTCTCGTAGGCTGTCTTCATTTCTTTTCATTCTTTTATCTTTCGTCTGTTCCACAGCAGTGAATTCCACCATTCTGTCTTCCACGTCACTTATCCGTTCTTCTGCCTCAGTTATTCTGCTATTGATTCCTTGTAGTGTATTTTTCATTTCACTTACTGTATTGTTCATCTCTGTTTGTTTGTTTTTTAATTCTTCTAGGTGTTTGTTCTTCAATTCTTCTAGGTCTTTGTTAAACATTTCTTGCAGCTTCTCGATCTTTGCCTCCATTCTTTTTCTGAGGTCCTGGATCATCTTCACTATCATTATTCTGAATTCCTTTTCTGGAAGGTTGCCTATCTCCACTTCATTTAGTTGTTTTTATGGTATTTTATCTTCTTCCTTCATCTGGTACATGGCCCTCTGCCATTTCATCTTGTTTATCTTTCTGTGAATGTGGGTTTTTTCCCACAAGCTTCAGGATTGTAGTTCTTCTTGCTTCTGCTTTCTGCCCTCTGGTGGATGAGGCTATCTAAGAGGCTTGTGCAAGTTTCCTGAAGGGAGGGACTGGTGGTGGGTAGAGCTGGCTGTTGCTCCGGTGGGTAGAGCTCAGTAAAACTTTAATCTGCTTGTCTGCTGATGGGTAGGGCTGAGTTCCCTCCTTGTTGGTTGTTTGGTCTGAGGAGACCCAACACTGGAGCCTACCAGCCTACCTCTCTGGTGGGGTTAATGGTGGACACTGGGAGGGCTCACGCCAACGAGTACTTCCGAGAACTTCTGCTGCCAGTGTCCTTGTCCTCACGGTGAGACACAGCCACCCACGGCCTCTGCAGAAGACCCTCCAACACTAGCAGGTAGGTCTGGTTCAGTCCCCTATGGGGTCACTGCTCCTTCCCCTGGGTCCCAATGCACACACTACTTTGTGTGTGCCCTCCAAGAGTGGAGTCTCTGTTTCCCCTAGTCTTGTCGAAGTCCTGCAATCAAATCTTGCTAGGCTTCAAAGTCTGATTCTCTAGGAATTCCTCCTCCCGTTGCTGGACCCCCAGGTTGGGAAGCCTGATGTGGGGCTCAGAACGTTCACTCCAGTGGGTGGACTTCTGTGGTATAAGTGTTCTCCCATTTGTGAGTCACCCACCCAGCAGTTATGGGATTTGATTTTATTGTGATTGTGCCCCTCCTACCGTCTCATTGTGGCTTTTCCTTTGTCTTTGGATGTGGGGTATCTTTTTTGGTGAGTTCCAGTGTCTTCCTGTCGATGACTGTTCAGCAGTTAGTTTTGATTCCAGTGCTCTTGCAAGAGGGAGTGAGACCACGTCCTTCCACTCCACCATCTTGAACCAATCTATATAATAAATTTTTATTACCAATTTTCCAATAATTATGAGGAGTGAGTTATCACACAGTGACATTAGGGCAAGAAGACTATCCCTCCCTCAGTCTCAACTAAAAAAATGTGCTACAGAGATGGACTTTTGCAATGGCAGAGTGAGGACTTCAGTAAATTTGCTGTCTCACAAAAAACAATGAAAAACAGTTTGAGCTGGCAGAAGAAAGGTCAATAGAGATTATCTAGTTTGAGGTGTAGAAAGAAAGATTGAACACAAAATGAACAGAGCTTCAGAGACCTATGGGATACCATCAATCATACGAAGATATACATAATGGGAGTCTCAGAGGGAGAGGAGAAAGATGAACAAAAATAGCTGAAGAAATAGCTAAAAACAACCCAAATTTGATGAAAAGTATTAATTTATACAATGAACTATTAAGTGGAGCTCACTGAAGTCCAACTAGAATAGTCAAAGAGATGCATATCTAGAGACATCATAATCAAACAGACAGAAAGTTAAAGACAAAGAAAATTTTCAAAGCAGCAAGTAATAAATAACTTATCACATACATCAGATCCTAAATATTTTTAATAACTGACTTCTCAAAAGAAAACCATGGACACCAGAGCACCAATAGGATGACACCTTCAAAGTGCTGAAGGAAAAAGGCAGTTAGCCAAGAATTCTATATCCAGCAAAACTCTCCTTCAAAAATGAAGGGAAAATTAAGAGATTCCCAGATCAACTGACAAACAGGAAATACTATTGTGCCTTACAGGAAATACTAAAAGGAATCCTTCAGGCTTAAATGAAAGGACACCATATATAACTTGAATCCACTGGAAGAAATAAAGAGGTAAAGGTAACTACATAGGTAAATATAAAAGACAGTATAAATGTACTTTTATTTATAACTCTTTTGTTCTCCTGCTTTACAAGACAACCACATAAAGCAATAATTACAAAACTGTGTTGATGGGTGTACAATGTATAAGCATACCTTGGAGATATTGCAGGTTTGGTTCCAGACCACCATAATAAAGCGAATATTGCACTAAAGCAAGTCACATTATTTTTTTTGGTTTCCCAATGCATATAAAAGTTATGTGTACACTATAGTCTCTTAAGTATGCAATAGCATTATGTTTAAAAAAAGTGTACATACCTTAATTTAAAAATACTTTATTGCTAAAAAATGCTAACCATCATCTGAGTCTTCAGGAAGTTGTCATCTTTTTGCAATAATAACATCAAAGATCACTGATCACCATAAAAAAATATAACAATGTAAAAGTCTGAAGTATTCCAAGAATTATCAAAATGTGACACTGAGACATGAAGTAAGCAAATGCTGTTGGAAAATGGTTCTGATAGTCTTGTTCAACACAGGATTGCCACAAACCTTCAATTTGTAAAAAATGCAATATCTGCAAAGTGCAATAAAGTGAAGTGTAATAAGATGCTATTTTATGTCTGCATAAAGATCTAATTTTTATGACAGTAATACCACAAAGGAAGGGGGAGGGAATGGAGGTATCCTGGACCAAAATTTTGTATACTACTAAAATTAAGTTAGTATTCAACCAAACTAGATCGTTTTAAGATGCTAATTGTAATCCCTAGGGTAACTACTAAGACAGTAACTAAAAAAAATACAGTTAAAGAAACAAGCGAATTAAAATGGTACACTAGAAAATACCTATTTAATACAAAAGGTAATAATGGAGGAATAGAGGAACAAAAAAGATATAAGACATAAAACAGCCAAATGGAAGACATAAATTCTACCTTATCAGTAATTACATTAAATGTAAATGGATTAAATACTGCTCAAAAGGCAGAGACAGTCAAAATTGATTAAAAGAAAAAAACAAACAAAAAACGGGTTCCAACTACATGCTGCTTACAAGAAACACTATTTATTTATTTGCCATGCTGTGCAGCTTGCAGGATCTTAGTTCCCTGACCAGGGAATGAACCCAGGCCCTCAGCAGTGAAAGTGGAGAGTCCTAACCACTGGACCACAAGGGAATTCCCAAAAAACACAATTTAGATTCAAAGAAACAAACAGATAAGAAGTAAATGTATGGAAAAGACATATCATGCAAACAGTAACCAAAAGAGAGTTAGACAGTGGCAGTTAGACAGTAAATATCAGAAAAAATGAACTTTAACACAAAAACTGTTATTAGAGTTATAATGATAAGGGACATATCCAAGAGGAAGATAAAACAATTATACACATATGCAGCTAACAATAGGGCCCCAAAAATTCCTGAAGCAAAAACTGACAGAACTGAAGAGAGAATAGACAATTCAACAACAATAGTTGGAGACTTCAATATCTCACTTTCAATAATGGACAGAACTAGACAGAACATCAACAAAGAAACAGAAGACTTAAACAACCAAGTAGATCTAAGAGATTTCAACACAACACTCCACCCAACAACAACAGTATACGTGGTCTTCTCAAGTACACATGAAACATTCTCCATGATAAACCATATGCTAGACCATAAAAAGAAGCCTCAATAAATTTAAAAGGATTGAAAACTTCAAAGTATATTCTACAACCACAATGGAATAAAATTATAAATCAGTAACAGAAAGAAATCTGGGAGTCACAAATATGTAGAAATTAAACACATTCCTAAATAACTAATGGGCCAAATAAATCACAGAGGAAATCAGAAAATATTTTGAAATGAATGAAAACAAAAACACAACATATCAAAATCTATGGGAAACAGATGTTAAACAAAAACTTGTACATGAATGTGTAACATTCTTAACAGCTCTAATCACAACACCCAAAAGGTAGAAACCATCCAAATGTCCATCTACTGATTAATGGATAAACAAAATGTGGTATGTCCATACAATGGAATATTATTCAGCCATTAAAAGGAATGACATATTGATACACATTACAATATTGATAAACCCTGAAAATGTTAAGTGAAAGAACCCAAACACAAAAGGCCACATATTATATGACTCCATTTATATTAAATATCCAGGACAACCAAATCCATAGAGACAGAATGTGGATGAAAAGCTGCCAGGGACTATGGGGGTGGGAGAATGGAAAGTGACTGTTAATGACAAGGGGGTTTCCATTTGGGGTGATGAAAAGGTTATGGAACTAGATAGTAGTGATGGTTGCATAGCATTAAAAATGCACTTAATGCTACAGAATACACTTTAAAATGGTTTAAATGGTAAATGTTAAGTGTATTTTACCACAATAAAAAAAGTGAAAAGCAATATTTTGAGAAAAGAAAATGTTAAGAAAACAAATTAAAAGTCAAGTACTTTAGGGCTTCCCTGGTGGCGCAGTGGTTGAGAGTCCGCCTGCCAATGCAGGGGACGCGGGTTCGTGCCCCGGTCCAGGAAGATCCCACATGCCGCAGAGCGGCTAGGCCCGTGAGCCATGGTTGCTGAGCCTGCGCGTCCGGAGCCTGTGCTCCACAACGGGAGAGGCCAAAACAGTGAGAGGCCCACATACCGCAAAAAAAAAAAAAAAAAAAAAAGTCAAGTACTTTAAATAGACACTCAGGTCTAAAACAGAGTTCTGTGATTTCAGCAGAATATCATAAATGTAAAAATTGTCAATACAAAGTTATGTTCCATACTTGTATGTGAGGCCAAGAGGCCTCAAGTGTGGGCTCATCCTCTTCTGGATCAAAATCTGGATTATCACTTGGAGGAAGAGTTCGGAAGATGTTAGCACTGATCTGTAAAGAAAAATAAATTTAGATTCATGTTCTAAATAAACGTATGTTTTTGTTGCTTAATGGAATTAAAAAATGCAAAATGAAATATTTTTAAGATAACTTTATTTAAGAAAAAGGTTAAGTTGTGGCTGTAAGCTTAGTTCAAAACCTATAAATCTCTTCAAGATATGAAGGCAGCCATTTGTTTCTCTCTTTTCTCTGTCCCATAATTCTGACTTCTATAGATATCAAACTTCATACAGATTACCTCTAGACTCCTCTTCCTTAAATCACAAGTTTTTCTTTCCAAGTTTTGCTTTAAAAAAAAAAAAAAAAAAGAGGATGTGAAGGAACTGGGGGGGGGGGGCGGAGCATAAAGTTCCTAACTCTCCCTATCCCTAACTTGATTATTTTCATCTTTCCACAACTCCCCCCATATTCTAACCCAGCCATTTACTTACCTTATAACCCAAGAGTTTGGTAAAATATCTCTTACACATACACATCACGCTAAAGAGGAGGATGGGGGTAGAATACTTTCACTGTCATTACAGACATAGTTATTCACTGCCATTACAGACATAGTTATAATACCCCATGATGACTTAATTTACTGTATTTCATTAACTCTGAGCATTTTTTTTTAAAAAATATTAATCTCTCTGAAATAAGGATATGCTTTGAGACTCTTCATTTCAGAGTCTTCATTTTAGGTTATAACTTCATCTTTCACATTGTCTGTCTTAGTACCAAAGTACATATCCTTTTTCTACATATCCTTTTTCTCTAGCAAAGGATGGATTGTGAGCCCAACTCAAAATTCGTTGAAGAATGATGAACAGACTGACAGACCAAATGGTTTAGTAAACATGTAAGGCCCTAATTTTGAGGGATTGGTCATTTAAGATAAATTATTTGGGGAACAGAGGATGAGACAAGCGTTGTTTGGTGGTGCAAGCAAATTCCCAACCATTCTTATGAAGTAGCATCTATGGTAATCCAAATAACTGCTAACAGTCAATTATTATAACCATAAGACTTAGAAAGTTATAATCCAGAATTTGATTTGCTAGAACTCAAAGCCAGTATATGAAGGCAGAGCCAATAAATAGTTTGATAAATACCAATTTCACAGAGTGGCAGAAAGTCACAGATAGAACTTGAAAAGGAAATATATCCCATAGGAGGGCATAATTTGCCTTTGAAATCATACTTATTATTGTTGGTAGTAAAAGTTAAACCTTGTAGCCACCAATAAAATTAACTGTATACAGCAAATACACAGAAGAGCTTTAAAGAACTAAGCGGGTGAGTTGGCTTCTTATCTAGAAATTAAGTACCCAGAAGTTAAAAAAAAAAAAAAAAAAGGACAAAACAAACACATCTTTTTACTTGGGGAAAGAAATTAAATCTCAGAATTTATTAGTAAATAGAAAATTACAAAATAACTTGACTCAAATATTTGAGTACTTTCAATATCTGAGGCAACAACTTTAGAGAGATAAAAATATCTTCCCTAGGATTTTCAAAATTCCTGAATACAAACCATTTGAAATCAATAAAGTGGAAATATTGCATTTTCCCCCTGAACATTTTTTAATGACCAACACAAAACAAAGAACAAAATACAAAGTCTATCAATAATCAATACTTATATTCTCAAACTGTCTCTCTTAATTATCTGTGGAATTGAGGAAGCTAATTTCATTTTGATTAATGTTCTCTCTAGAGCTAATCTTTAAAAAAATCTTAAGGCTTTTATTTTGTTTTTTAAAAAGAAAAAAACGAATCAAAATGTCCTAAGTCCTTTTAACTGGTCTTCTAGTACAATATGATGAAAGAAAACTCAGCTAGTATATTAGGGTCAAATTTAACTTTCCTGCACATTTTGCTCTTCCCCCAGAACATATATCAGGCACAGGGAAAGAAATTAAGGCAACTAAATTGTATAGTTTATAGCTTAGATTATACTTGCTATAACCTTCTATAACCAACATTTAAGCTTAAATTGTGTACTCAGTGACTCTAATTATTTCAAATGAATTTTTTGTATTTTGTTATGCACCAAAATACAAAAACCACAAGTCTGAAACAAATTTCTACAGTTTGATGGAGAATATGGTTAAATAATTAATAAACAGTATCCTAAACAACCTTACTTCAATACTTTTCACAGCAGATATTTCAAACTTTTGTTTACATCATTTAACTTCTTAAAGGTCCCACGTTTTGATTAAAATTCAGTGTTATAGAATCTACATATATGATATCAAAATGTCCTAAATAAGATTTATTTTAGACCTGACTCCCTTATCCACTGCTGAGAGCCCCACAGTTTTTCATTGGTCTTTTCTTCCCCCTTTAGATGTTCTTTCTCCACAGCTATTCAGCTGCATGTTAATTATCTATCAATCTGTATTATCTTGAGCTTATATCTTTCTCCTAAGCTCTAGATATGCACTATCCAATGTGGTAGCCACCAGCCATTGTGGCTATTGAATTCCCAAACTATTATAAAGCAATGACACCATCATTGGAATGGATGGATAATCTTTCAAATGGACTATTTAAAAAAAACATTCTTTTGAGCACATTAATTATTGTATATTTATTAAAAATCAGTCTCATTAAATCATAATTACACCTCAGATCTTACTTGAATTTATATAAATCTGAGGAACTTAAGTCTAGAGGCTTACCATTTTTACTATATCAGAATACGCTGATTCAACAATTACACCACGATTAGTTGAAACATACTCAACCAGTTCATTCAATGTTGCTCTTTTAACTTCTTTGCTCTTCAAGTCTGAAACAGAGTCCATGAAATCAAAGAGTATGCAACACTGCTGCAGCTTCTGACAGAAAAGCTCTTGTTGTTCATTTGAAGTGGCATCTGTAAATAAAAATAAAGAGAAACTTAGAAATGACCTACTCAGAAGTTACCTTCATGTTTGCCAATTTTGTAGAAGCTATTCACGTACATAAAGTAAAACTTCTCTCAAAAATCTAGTGAGAAATTTACCCATCTAATCCCATTATTCACGCCAGACATGAATTTCTATCTTCCTCCTCTCTCACTACCCACAATCAATCATTAAATGTTATTGATTCCGTTTCTTTAACTTATCTGGAATCTATCCTTTTCTTGTCATTCCCTCTGCCACTTTAACGGCCCTCACATTCATCATTTAGACTACAGCAATGACATCCTAACTGCTTCTCTTGCCTGGGGCCATAACCTGCGATTCCTGATTTATCCTCTAAGCTACTTCAAAAGCTAAAATCTTGCTAAAATGAGAATCATTCTGATCATACTCAATACTTTTCAATGATCCTCCAAAAATTACAGAATGACGTTCAAACTCCTTAGGATTGTATACAAAATGAAGCTGCCTACGGCCAAGAGTCATCTCTCAACACTATCTAGCATGCACCTTCACTTTAGTTAAACCATGCTCTCTGCAATTTCCTGAAGATTTTACACTGTTTCCTCTGCCTGGAATGCCCTTTTCCCACATTTCCACCCTGAGAACTCTCCCCATTTATTAAGTTTCAGCATAAGCATATTCCACTCTCAGAAGCTTTCTCTACGGCACTGAAGCTAAATTGGTTGGTTAATCCACACTGACCCAAATGTATCTTAGGTGCTATCTCTATTGTAGTATTTACTGTGCGATATGGCAGTTATATTTTACATGTATTATACTCTTAGATTACGAGGCCCCCAAAGACAGGAAACAAGTGTTCTGCCTTTCTTTCTCTCTCTCTCCCCCTCCCTCCGCCCTCTCATTATCTAGCACAGTACCTGCCACACAACATGCATTCAGTAAATGTTTATTGTTTTATCTTCTACTGAGTACAAAAATATGGGCACATTATAATCATTTGATTCTAACAAATGTATTAAATCTTTTTGTTTGCAACATTCAAAAAGTAATGAAATTTCACTTCTGAATTTCAAATCTATAAACAAGGACCTTCAGTTATTCAGCTCAATTATTTGTTTCTTGAACTACTGAGATTAAATTTTTAAAAATCATGTATTCTGATACTGAGCTCATAGTATACAACAGTATTCCTTCATTCAAAACCAATGCCTGCTTTATATAAAGATAGAGGTAGAAATCTTCATAAAGATGATAACCTAACCAAGGATGCCCATGCTTTTTAATTCCTCTGGGGCAGGAAGCCAAGTGAAATTACTTTGCAGCTATATTCAAGTGCTGTCCTTAAAAAGCTGAGCTAGATAAGGTACTGCTAAAATATAGCAGGTAAGATATCCTAAGCCCACTCACACAAAAAAGACAAATACAGCATATCCTTTTGATTAGTCAATTTTGTTCAATAACTTGAAACATAATATTTACAAAAAAAACAAACATAGATATATTATAAAGAACAACAAAATTCACATGACTTTTGAAGTAAAAATATAAAGATTCTAAAAAAATTTTGAATTTGCTGCAACCCATTTATGGCTATGCCAGCAGAAACTTCTTCTGTGGTAGTGCCACACTTATAAAGAATTTGCATAACACTCTATGTTCCAAAATCAATAATGGCTCTCTGCTACATGAAAGCCAAGGTCTACAATACTAAGACAGGCGTCAGAGTTCATGTAATATTGACAGAGTACATGACATTTTTGATGATCACTTCCATAAAGTTTTTGATTCAAGAACACCTTTATTTGAACTGTTCTTTTGTGGGAACATTTTTATGTATCCTTTTTAAAAAAAGACCATTAAATCTGCAACTACTTTCAATACCAAGTAATTTGTTAAACAGTTATCTTTACCCAGAAGTTTATTAAACCTCATTCTACTGCGGGTGAGAGTGAAGCACCATCCGGCATACACACTGCATATAATCTTACCAGTCATAATTCACTATACTAGTTCATCCCAAAACGACCATCAGTTATTCTAAGCAGAATCTGCTCATTCCCTGAGACGTTAGCCGTATCTTAAATGGCCTTTTTCTTAAATTCTCTTGGGGTTTTCTCCCTTAAAGTTAAAAAGGTATCCACTTAAGATTGGTATTTGGTTTATTTCAGTTACTAAACAGACGTCTGCTTAATACAAATACTTGGCTTGAAAAACTAGAAGATGGACACCTGTCCTTTTTGTAAGCTTCCTAATCAGGCTAAACTTATTAGATTGGGTATGTATTACACATTAGAGAAGTGGGTAATAATTTGGGCTGTAAGAATCCTTCTCAACTCACACTGTACAAGAAATCCCCATAGTTCTCTCCATTACTCAGTAATAACTCTATCTATTTATAAATATATCTACATCCTTATTGTATAGCTTTATACTGTCTATTATAACACATATCTTTATATATAGTTAAATTCCATTATAATGATGGTTTGGGGAAATAGGTGCCATACCTTTAGAAGGTAACTCAGTTTAAGAGAGTTAAAAAAATTTTTTTTTTTACTTATTTATTTATGTATGTATTTATTTTGGCTGTGTTGGGTCTTCATTACTGTGTGAGGGCTTTCTCTAGTTGCGGCAAGGGGGGGCCACTCTTCATCGCAGTGCGCGGGCCTCTCACTATCGCGGCCTCTCTTGTTGCAGAGCACAGGCTCCAGACGCGCAGGCTCAGTAGTTGTGGCTCACGGGCCTAGTTGCTCCGCGGCATGTGGGATCCTCTCAGACCGGGGCTCGAACCTGTGTCCCCTGCATCGGCAGGCAGAGTCTCAACCACTGCGCCACCAGGGAAGCCCCTTAAAATATTTTTAACCTTTTTTTCCTTATGCTAAAAAAATACAAACTCATACAATATCCCAGTTCAATCAGAGATCACCTTAGATAGCCAGCGCTATTCTCTCCTTCCGCCTCCAAACCACCTTCTCTATGTGAAATCACTCCTCTCTCTGTTCTCCAAAGGCCATATCTTTGTTCAGACTCTTCCCTACCTGAAATACCTTACCAGATTCCTCCCCTATGTTTCCAAATCCTACTCACCCTTTAAGAATAAACTGAGGGCTTCCCTGGTGGCGCAGTGGTTCAGAGTCCGCCTGCCCATGCAGGGCACACGGGTTCGTGCCCCAGTCCGGGAAGATCCCACATGCCGCGGAGCGGCTGGGCCCGTGAGCTATGGCCGCTGAGCCTGCGCGTCCAGAGCCTGTGCTCCACAACGGGAGAGGCCACAACAGTGAGAGGCCCACATACCGCAAAAAAAAAAAAAAATAAAAAAGAATAAACTGAAATCTCACATTCTCCACCAAATTTCCCTTAGGTAGGTCAGGGTAAACTGATCCCTCCCTTCTCTGGACATCTGTAATACAATCTCAGTCATACACTTGAGCATGCATTAACTTTGGGCCTGTATTTAATGAATATTTCTTTTAGCACTCATCAAAAGAATTCAGGTTCCTCAAGGGCAAGGATCATTCACTGAGCAGGCTTTCCTTTTTATCTCTTTTACTTCTAGCATAGGGTATATAAGGAGCCAACAAATGTGTATTTGATGGTAGAAAAAACTCTGAATTTGAAGAATAAGATTATGCACTGAATTAAAATAGGCTATAGAACAAAGAAAAGAGGCTGCATATCAAAGCTGGCATAAATAGTGAATTATTACATCATATCTATGCTTAAGAATTTATAACAATGACCATTTTTATCAATACCCTACCTTGATGGTTGACTTAAATGGATTAAATGAAATAATGATCATGAAGGTGAGTGCATATATGTCAAAGGAGATACAAATGGAAGGCATTTTTCTCACCACAGGCTAGTAGCCTACAGCTAACATGTTAGAAGACACAAAATGATTTTCAAGACTGACAAACAGTAGATTCAGGAACATGTTATATATAAAAAGGAAGTTTCTTTTTCTTTTTTCTTCTTTCTTTTTTTTAGGAAGTTTCTCTTTCTGGGCACCTAACTCTTGAGTCTCCTTGGGAAGAAATTAATGTTTTTCATAGCTTCTCCATTTAGTAATCTGCTACTTAGCCTAAAGATTTTTTTTGAAGTTGCTTTCTCCTCCAGAATTATATCCCAGCATTACCTAATATTTGGATGGAACAGGTCACATCTGGATTTTCCCAAACATTAGATATATTTAGAAAGCAGTTAACATTTCAACTCCTTTGGCTCTGAGTTGAAATAGAAATGTCCAAACCTCAATTATTTTTAGGTATTAGGGAATAGAAAAATCTTTTCCTACCTAACCCCTCCTGTAGGTAATACATGTTCTATTGAACAGTCTACTGTGCTACATAATAAAACATAATGCTGCGAACATTAGCGTTTCCTTCATGCCAAATACAACTCTGTTTCCTATGTCTATTTATTTAACTTTCAAAGCAGTCCTTTAAGGTTAGTTTTGAAAGTTAGAGATGATTTCCTGCCTTCAAGAGCTTAGAAGCAGGTTGGGAAGACAAGATACAAAACATTAAAAAATAATGCTATCAGGCGATAAACAAATGTAAAAGGTATGGTTGTTTACCATACACACACACACACACACACACACACACACACACATATACACACAATCTATTCTCTATATAACCTGGAGTCAAAAAGAATTTGAGAGCACTTACAAGATTAAATATAAGGAGAACAATTAAAAATAAAATCAGGATTAATTAAAAGCAGGAAAGCTATAGATATTACAAGGTATTTGACTGCTATATTTAATCACTTTGTGTTGAGTTGCTTGGCAACTAAGGTAAAACAGCGGTGGAAGAGGTGATCAGATTGTAAAAGCTTAAGTGAGAGAAGAGAATGCTCCTGTCGCCTACTGTTGGCTGGCCTACTTCTAGGTTCAAGACAAGCAATCTTTTCATATAGATCGAAAACATTTTTATAATGGTTACCCTAGTAAGAAAAGATGAGATCATTGTTTTCATCATTAAAAAATTATAAAATATTTCACACTTGTCGATGTTTAATATAATCGCAACTCTTTTTTTTTTTGCGGTACGCGGGCTCACTGTTGTGGCCTCTCCCGCTGCGGAACACAGGCTCTGGACGCGCAGGCTCAGCGGCCACGACTCACGGGACCAGCCGCTCCGCGGCACGTGGGATCCTCCCAGACCGGGGCACAAACCCGCGTCCCCTGCATTGGCAGGCGAACCCTCAACCACTGCGCCACCACGGAAGCCCCTAATCCCAACTCTTAGGCACCTTTCTGAAACATCAATTTTCAGAATTTTCTTATAAGAAAAAGAGACAAAAAGCAAAAAATATATTTCAGTAAGCTGAAAAAAGATCAGACTACATTCTGGCTATATTTCATAAATATGAATAATAAATACTTTGTGAGGAAAAGAATGGGTAATAATTCTGTTCACTAGGGAATTCCCTGGTGGTGGAGTGGTTAAGAATCCACCTGCCAAAGCAGGGGACACGGGTTTGATCCCTGGCCCGGGAAGATCCCACATGCCGTGGAGCAACTAAGCCCGTGCGCCACAACTACTGAGCCTGTACTCTAGAGCCTGTGAGTCACGACTACTGAGCCCACGCACCACAACTACTGAAGCCCACGCACCCTAAAACCCGTGTGCTGCAATTACTGGGCCTGCGTGCTGCAACTACTGAAGCCTGTGCACCTAGAGCCCGTGCTCCGCAACAAGAGAAGCTCGCACACTGCAACGAAGAGTGGCACTCACTTGCCACAACTACAGAAAGTCCGTGCACAGCAATGAAGACCCAACGCAGCCAAAAAAAAAAAAAAATTCTGTTCACTAAATGTAAAAAGCACTGACAGTATCTACACTGACCACTTTATACTTCAGCTTCCCCATTACAAGCATGCTTGCAAATGAAGTCTGTCATACTCAGTGGTGTTTCAGTATGGCAATGCCTTACTTTTAGGCAGTTAGGTCACATGCTGTTTTTACTTGGCTATTTTTACTAGGCTTATGTTGATTATCCATTTGCCATTCTCACATGTGGATAATAATATCCATTCTGATTCCTATAGTGATAACTTCCTCACCTGGGATTCTCCCTGCAATATTAACTGATGTTATCCATCAGAATTCCACTTAGAGGTTCAAAAATAAAAATACCCCTGGAAACATACTAATTCACAGGAAAAATTCATAATACCTTACAGTGCTACATCATATAGCAACTGGAATGGTGGATGCTGACAATGTAATTGTTTTGCAACATGCCCCAAGTACAACACAGTATTTGCTAGTCACTCTGAAATTAATTACAGGAGACCCCAAAATTTTGTTGGGGCAGTTTAAATCTGGACTTCTTGGAAAGATGACACTGTACCTATTTCAAATAAATATTAATTTCTTCCAAAATGTGTATATGAATCATGACCAAATAAGAGATGAGCATTTAAGATCCTGGTGACAGCCATTTAAATAAAGAGAGGGACTTCCTGGCAGCGCAGTGGATAAGACTCCGCACTCCCAATGCAGTGGGCCCTGGTTCGATCCCTGATCAGGGAACCAGGTCCCACATTCATGACACAACTAAGAGTTCGCATGCCACAACAACTAAGAAGCCTGCCTGCCGCAACTAAGGAGCCAACGTGCGGTAACTAAGGACCCCGCAAGCCACAACTAAGACCCCAAGCAACCAAATAAATATTAAAATAAACATAAATAAATAAATAAGCAAAGAGAAAAACCCAGTCCTATACACAAACCTATTAGCATACCTTGACCTCCCCCTAAGTATTGATCTGGGAGCAATTCAGACCACCATTTATGATCACAATATAGCATATTCAACAATCTTAAATGTCTTCAGTCTTTATGTTGCTTCAAAGAAACCTAATCACAACTTAAGAATATAATGTAACAGACCTGAAACACCAATATATTATATTCATATTTATATGCATCTCTTCACTAACAATATCAGAGCTAAGGATTTACTAAAAGTGCTCGTCTGAAAAATATTATTAAATCCCCAATATAAAAAGCTCTTCATGTAAAGTATTAAAGATGCAAGAAAAGCTACACAATCAAGGAATTATCTAAAGAACAGATATGTTTGCAAAACACATAATAGTTAAAATCTGACTGGAAGATGAATTCTTTTTTTTTTATAGGGCAGGTTCTTATTAGTTATCCATTTTACACATATTAGTGTATACATGTCAATCCCAACCTCCCAGTTCATCCCACCACCACCACCCCACGCCACTTCCCCCCTTGGTGTCGTTTGTTCTCTACATCTGTGTCTCTATTTCTGCCCAGCAAACCAGTTCATCTGTACCATTTTTCTAGATTCCACATATATGTGTTAATATACAATATTTGTTCTTCTCTTTCTGACTTATTTCACTCTCTATGACAGTATCTAGATCCATCCACATCTCTAAAAATGACCCAATTTCATTCCTTTTTATGGCTGGGTAATATTCCATTGTATATATGTACCACTTCTTCTTTATCCATTTGTCTGTTGATGGGCATTTAGGTTGCTTCCATTACCTGGCAAGTGTAAATAGTGCTGCAATGAACATTGGGGTGCATGTGTCTTTTTGAATTATGGTTTTCTGTGGGTATATGCCCAGTAGTGGGATTGCTGGGTCATATGGTAATTCTATTTTTAGTTTTTTAAGGAACCTCCATACTGTTCTCCACAGGGGCTGTTATCAATTTACATTCCCACCAACAGTGCAAGAGGGTTCTCTTTTGTCCACGCCCTGTCCAGCATTTGCTGTTTGTAGATTTTCTGATGATGCCCATTCTAACTGGTGTGAGGTGATACCTCATTGTAGTTTTCACTTGCATTTCTCTAATAATTAGTGATGTTGAGCAGCTTTTCATGTGCTCCTTGCCCATTGGTATGTCTTCTTTGGAGAAATGTCTATTTTAGGCCTTTTGCCCATTTTTGGATTGCGTTGTTTGTTTTTTTAATATTGAACTGCATGAGCTGTTTATATATTTTAGAGATTAATCCTTTGTTGATTCATTTCCAAATATTTTCTCCTATTTTGACAGTTCTCTTTTGGTCTTGTTTGCAGTTTCCTTTGCTGTGCCAAAGCTTTTAAGTTTCATTAGGTCCCATATGTTTATTTTTGTTTTTATTTCCATTACACTAACAGGTGAATCAAAAGAGATCTTGCTGTGATTTATGTCAAAGAGTGTTCTTCCTATATTTTCCTCTAAGAGTTTTATAGTGTGCGATCTTACATTTAGATCTCTAATCCATTTTGAGTTTATTTTTGTGTATGGTGTTAGGGAGTGTTCTAATTTCATTCTTTTACATATAGCTGTCCAGTTTTCCCAGCACCACTTATTGAAGAGACTGTCTTTCCTCCATTGTATATCCTTGCCTCCTTTGTCATAGATTAGTTGACCATAGGTGCGTGGGTTTATCTCTGGGCTTTCTATCCTGTTCCATTGATCTACATTTCTGTTTCTATGCCAGTACCATATTTTCTTGATTACTGTAGCTTTGTAGTATAGTCTGAAGTCAGGGAGATTGATTCCTCCAGCTCCGTTTTTTCCCCTCAAGCCTGCTTTGGCTATTCGGGGTCTTTTGTGTCTCCATACAAATTTTAAGAGTTTTTGTTCTAGTTCTGTAAAAAATGCCATTGGTAATTTGATAGGGATTGCATTTGATCTGTAGATTGCTTTGGGTAGTATAGTCATTTTCACAATATTGATTCTTTCAAACAAAGAACATGGTATATCTCTCCATCTGTTTGTATCATCTTTCATTTCTTTTATCAGTGTCTTATAGTTTTCTGCATACAGGTCTTTTGTCTCCCTAGGTAGGTTTATTCTTAGGTATTTTATTCTTTTTGTTGCAGTGGTAAATGGGAGTGTTTCCTTAATTTCTCTTTCAGATTTTTCATCATTAGTGTATAGGAATGCAAGAGATTTCTGTGCATTAATTTTGTATCCTGCAACTTTACCAAATTCATTGATTAGCTCTAGTAGTTTTCTGGTGGCATCTTTAGGATTCTCTATGTATACTACCATGTCATCTGCAAACAGTGACAGCTTTACTTCTTCTTTTCCAATTTGCATTCATTTTATTTCTTTCTCTTCTCTGATTGCCGTGGCTAGGACTTCCAAAACTATGTTGAATAATAGTGATGAGAGTGGCCATCCTTGTCTTTTTCTTGATCTTGGAGGAAATGCTTTCAGTTTTTCACCATTGAGAATGATGTTTGCTGTGGGTTTCTCATGTATGGCCTTTATTATGTTGAGGTAGGTTCCCTCTATGCCCACTTTCTGGAGAGTTTTTATCATAAATAGGTGTTGAATTTTGTCAAAAGCTTTTTCTGCATCTATTGAGATGATCATATGGTTTTTATTCTTCAATTTGTTAATATGGTGTACCACACTGATTGATTTGCGTATATTGAAGAATCCTTGCATCTCTGGGATAAATCCCACTTGATCACGGTGTATGAGTCTTTTAATGTGTTGTTGGATTCTGTTTGCTAGTATTTTGTTGAGGATTTTTACATCCATATTCATCAGTGATACTGGTCTGTAATTTTCTTTTTTTTTGTAGTATCTTTGTCTGGTTTTGGTATCAGGGTGATGGTGTCCTCATAGAATGAGTTTGGGAGTGTTCCTTCCTCTGCAATGTTTTGGAAGAGTTTGAGAAGGATGGGTGTTAGCTCTTCTCTAAATGTTTGATAGAATTTACCTGTGAAGCCATCTGGTCCTGGACTTTTGTTTGTTGGAAGATTTTTAATCACAGTTTCAATTTCATTACTTGTGACTGGTCTGTTCATATTTTCTATTTCTTCGTGATTCAGTCTTGGAAGGTTATACCTTTCTAAGAATTTGCCCATTTCTTCCAGGTTGTCCATTTTATTGACATAGAGTTGCTTGTAGTAGTCTCTTAGGATGCTTTGTATTTCTGTGGTGTCTATTGAAACTTCTCCTTTTTCTTTTCTAATTTTATTGAGTCCTCTCCCTCTTATTATTGATGAGTCTGGCTAATGGTTTATTAATTTTGTTTATCTTCTCAAAGAACCAGCTTTTAGTTTTATTGATCTTTGCTAGTGTTTTCTTTGTTTCTATTTCATTTATTTCTGCTCTGATCTTTATGATTTCTTTCCTTCTACTAACTTTGGGTTTTGTCTGTTCTTCTTTCTCTAGTTCTTCAGGTGTAAGGTTAGATTGTTTATTTGAGATTTTTCTTATTTCTTGAGGTAGGCTTGTATTGCTATAAACTTCCCTCTTTGAACTGCTTTTGCTGCATCCCATAGGTTTTGGATCGTCATGTTTTCATTGCAGTTTGTCTCTAGGTATTTTTTGATTTCCTCTTTGATTTCTTCAGTGATCTCTTGGTTATTTAGTAACGTATTGTTTAGTCTCCATGTGTTTGTGTTTTTTATGTTTTTTTCTCTGTAACTGATTTCTAATCTCATAGCGTTGTGGTCAGAAAAAATGCTTGATATGATTTCAATTTTCTTAAATTTACTGAGGCTTGTTTTGTGGCCCAAGATGTGATCTATCCTTGAGAATGTTCTGTGCGCACTTGAGAAGAAAGTGTAATCTGCTGTTTTTGGATGGAATGTCCTATAAATATCAATTAAATCTATCTGGTCTATTGTGTCATTTAAAGCTTGTGTTTCCTTATTAATTTTCATTTTGGATGATCTGTCCATTGGTGTAAGTGAGGTGTTAAAGTCCCCCACTATTATTGTGTTACTGTCAATTTCCTCTTTTAGAGCTGTTAGCAGTTGCCTTATGTATTGAGGTGCTCCCATGTTGGGTGCATATAGATTTATAATTGTTATATCTTCTTCTTGGATTGATCCTTTGATCATTATGTAGTGTCCTCCTTTGTCTCTTGTAACATTCTTTATTTTAAAGTCTATTTTATCTGATATGAGTATTGCTACTCCAGCTTTCTTTTGATTTCCATTTGCATGGAATATCTTTTTCCATCCCCTCACTTCCAGTCTGCATGTGTCCCTAGGTCTGAAGTGGGTCTCTTGTACACAGCATATAGATGGGTCTTGTTTTTGTATCCATTCAGCGAACCTGTGTCTTTTGGTTGGAGCATTTAATCCATTCACGTTTAAGGTAATTATTGATATGTATGTTACTACTACCATTTTCTTAATTGTTATGCATTTGTTTTTGTAGGTCCTTTTCTTCTCTTGCGTTTCCCACTTAACGAAGTTCCTTTAGCATTTGTTGTAGAGCTCGTTTGATGGTGCTGAATTCTCCCAGCTTTTGCTTTTCTGTAAAGCTTTTGATTTTCCATTGATTCTGAATGAGATCCTTGCTGGGTAGAGTAATCTTGGCTGTAGGTTCCCTTTCATCCCTTTAAACCCCTTTCCATTCATCACTTTAAATATATCATGCCACTCACTTCTGGCTTGTAGAGTTTCTTTTCTTTTCTTTTTTTTTTTTTTTTGCGGTATGCAGGTCTCTCACTGCTGTGGCCTCTCCCACTGTGGAGCATAGGCTCTGGACGCACAGGCTCAGTGGTTACGGCTCACGGGCCCAGCCGCTCTGCGGCACATGGGATCCTCCTGGACCGGGGCACAAACCCGCACCCCCCATACCGGCAGGCAGACTCTCAACCACTGCGCCACCAGGGAAGCCCTGGCTTTTAGAGTTTCTGCTGAGAAATCAGCTGTTAACCTTATGGGAGTTCCCTTGTATGTTATTTGCCGTTTTTTCCCTTGTTGCTTTCAACGATTTTTCTTTGCCATTAATTTTGTCAATTTGATTACTATGTGTCTCAGTGTGTTTCTCCAGCGTGTCCTGCCTGCGACTCTGCACTGCCTGGATTTGGGTGGCTATTCCCTTTCCCATGTTAGAGAAGTTTTAAACTATAAACTCTTCAAATATTTTCTCAGGGCCTTTCTCTCTCTCTTCTCCCTCTGGGACCCCTATAATGCGAATGTTGTTTTGTTTAATGGTGTTCCAGAGGTCTCATAGGCTGTCTTCATTTCTTTTCATTCTTTTATCTTTAGTCTGTTCCACAGCAGTGAATTCCACCATTCTGTATTCCACGTCACTTATCCGTTCTTCTGCCTCAGTTATTCTGCTATTGATTCCTTGTAGTGTATTTTTCATGTCACTTACTGTATTGTTCATCTCTGTTTGTTTGTTTTTTAATTCTTCTAGGTGTTTGTTCTTCAATTCTTCTAGGTCTTTGTTAAACATTTCTTGCAGCTTCTCGATCTTTGCCTCCATTCTTTTTCTGAGGTCCTGGATCATCTTCACTATCATTATTCTGAATTCCTTTTCTGGAAGGTTACCTATCTCCACTTTAGTTGTTTTTCTGGGATTTTATCTTGTTCCTTCATCTGGTACATAGCCCTCTGCCTTTTCATCTTGTCCATCTTTCTGTGAATGTGGTTTTTGTTCCACAGGCTGCAGGATTGTAGTTCTTCTTGCTTCTGCTGTCTGCCCTCTCAAGATGAATTCTTTAAAAACTTAACTATCTTCTATTTTATTATTATGACTGAAACTTGATCGGACTCAAGAATTCTTACCACTGTTGAGATCCATGGCCTTAGGCAGAGAGAGAATCAAGATAATTCTAGAGAAGTGAGGCATTTCATCTTTGGAGAATTATTAACACAACTTTTAAAACTCACAAAAGCCCAGCTAGATTTTTCCTACTTATCTCTAAATTGTTAAGTTTTTTCAGTACTCAACTTGAAGATGTTATCTGGCTCACACTTTAAAAAATAGTGCTCTAGAGAACTGTTTTTCAAAGTGTGGGTTGCAATGCGTTAGTGGGTAGAATAAGATAACTTTAGTGGGTCACAACCAGAACTTAAAATAAATATAAAATATCAGCATATTGCATGTAAGAGTGTTATTTTATGAAACATTATATGAGAACTGAGTTGTAAAATAAAATGTGTTTCTTGTTATAGTTTTCAGTCAAAAAAAAAAAAACCCTGTAAACCACTGCTGTACAATATGTAAAATACAATAAGATCCCACACTACATAGCACGCCCAAGATCACAAAGAATATCTGTAATAAAAATGGGATTCAAATCACCTAGAATGCAAGGAAAACAAGTGTTATATAAAACTACTGTCTTTGAAATGTCAACTGTTCCTTTAATAGCTATCTTCTAAATCTTTACCCACTTACAGATCAGAATGCATATACTTAAAAATGGCAAATTTGTTTATCTCCTTCCCTTTACTCTAAAACAGAAGTCCCCAACCTTTTTGGCAACTGGTTTCACGGTAAACAATTCTTCCATGGACCCGGGGGGTGTGGGGGGTTTGGGGGTAAGGTAAGGATGGTTCAGGCAGTAATGCGAGAGATGGGGAGTTTTGCTCGCCTGCCGCTCACCTCATGCTGGGTGGCCCAGTTCCACAGACCATTACTCGTCTGAGGCCCAGGGTTGGGGACCCCTGCTCTAGAAGATTAAACCAGAAAAAAGAGAGAGAGAAAGAGAGAAAGAGAGAGAGAGAGAGGTGGGGGGGAGGGAGGGAGGGAGGGAGAGGGATAAATCCACAATATCAAAGAGAATAGAAGAATGGTCCCCCAGGCAAAAGACAATCAAATTTCTGGAAAATTCGAAGGACATTAAGTGGTAAGTGACAAAACCAAAAAAGAGGAACTCATATCCTAGAATAAACAGAAAAGGTATTACAGGTGAGTTTCCTACAGAACTACAGATTAGAAACACCAGATGAAATAGAAGACGGATTAAGACGTGAACTGAAAATAGGGGGGATGACGTAAATCTGTATGTGCTATGCAGTTTACTACCCCACTCCAAAAGACAGTGAAGCATTCATGCTCCAGGCAAAAACAAAATCAAAAAGAAAACCCAAGAAACAAAAAAACAAAAACAAAACCTGGAAAGTTCTTCCCTAAAGAAACTGAATAGTCCCAGAGAAATATTCATACATTCTAGCTTTTAACTAGTTCCCTGCCCGATTACTCTAAACAAAACTAGACCGTCAACAAATCCCATCCAACTTCTGAAGTGACTTTTTTTTTGTTCACTCATACATATCAACAGATTATAAAGGATCACCAGATATTCGAGGAAAGCCTATAACATGAAAAAAAACTAAATCAACAGAGGAAAAAAACCTAAACAAAGGGATAATTTAGTTAACACCAAAATTTCAGATGCCCAGGAAAAAAGAGTAAAAGCTTTCAAATTAAAAAGTCACGCAAAAAATAACCAGAGGCAGATCTCCATCAGGCTTCTTATCAGCAAGAGTGATGCCAGAATATAATGGGGCTCTGCCACTAGAATTCTTTTTTTTTTTTTTTGCGGTACACGGGCCTCTCACTGTTGTGGAGCACAGGCTCCGGGCACGCAGGCTCAGCGGCCATGGCTCACAGGCCCAGCCGCTCCGTGGCATGTGGGATCTACCCAGACCGGGGCACGAACCGGCGTCCCCTGCATCGGCAGGCGGACTCTCAACCACTGCGCCACCAGGGAAGCCCTGCCACTAGAATTCTTATGCCAATCTAGAACTCTGTAACTAGCCAAGTATCAATAAAGTATACGGGTTCAAAAAGGGCATTTTCAGACATGCAAATACTTGGAAAACTTAGCACCCTCATATCCTTTCATAGGAAATTCTGAGGACATGATGTAGCAATAGGGAGAAAGAGAAAGGAATGGAATCCAGGAATTAGGGAAATTCAAGAAAGCAGGACTAGAGAACAAGTGGATCAGTTTAGAGCAGGAGGAAAGAAGGCCCCATGAGAGTGGTCTCTAAAGCAGAATCATTAGGATATCTTACCACACGGAGATTTGGAGGAAAAAACCGTGAGTATGTTAAAGGTGCAAAAAAAAAGACAATTAGAAACTCCAGGAAATACTAAAAATAGTATATAAGAAAGGAAATATAATTACATTATGCAGCTCTGAAGCCTACACAGTCACACAATATAAACCTTGTTCACTGGCTTTCAACTTTTAGAATTAACTTACAATTTACAGAAAACTTAATTATGGCTACAGAAAATGTTATCAGCCTTAAAAATGTAAAGATGACAAAAGCTAAGGGTAAAAGGAGAGGAGGAGAAACTGAGGGGCACTACCTTTCCAACTTCATTTCCCATCATTCCCCCCTTTACATCCCACGTTCCATTTATACTGATACTTAAAGTTCCCCAAATGGCCTATTTGCACATGCACTGGTTGGGATGCACTCTCCCATCATTATTCTTCATTCTCTGCAGAAGCAAATAAAGACAATGCCCATCCAAATACTACCCAATGAGCAAAAAGCTTTAGCCAAAGGATTTTAAGTCTACCAAGACCATTAAACACGACTATATCCTCTGTTGTGAGACAGAGAATCAGGTTATGTTAAGCCTAATACCATTAAATATTTATAAAACTTCCCTTGTTCTAATTCCATGCTTATCAAGTGTAGTAGTTCTAAAATTAGTCCACAAATTATTTTGACACTCCTCTCTTCAAAAGGTGAAGCCTACTTCTCCTGTGAATGTGGGTTGGACTAAAGTGACTGGCTTCTAGGGAACAGACTGAGTATTGCAGAAGTGCTGCTACATGACTTCCAAGTCTGGGTCATAAAAGTGAGGCTATGTGACTTCCAAGATGGATTCTTCCTGAAAATATCTTGGAGTCATGAGAGACCTCAAGGTTCACAAATAAACTATTTGAGAAAAATAATACCTATGTAGTTGAGTACATAGCCTAGCTGATCACACTGACTCATTTGTTATTATAAAACTTTGTAAGAATTTTTTTGAAGTAAATTAGAGTCTTTAGAAAAATATAAGGAAGTTTTACACTGTACTCTCTGGTATCAGTTTACGAAACCTATTTAGAAAGACTGTACCACCAAATCAAGAGGTATTTAAGACAAGTTCAGGTTTTCTAACATTGTACAACTGTATCTGACTACAGAAATATCATGGAACGTGAAAACTTTCATTCTCAACCACATGGGTGTATTTCCCATGGTGTTCATGATGAATTTTCAATGTCTGAATTTATTCCTCTGCCTTACACATGCAAATACATGGTTTCTTCTTATACACAATACAAATATAAATTAGCCAAGCTCATGACACAGTAATAAATGCCAATTTATTAATTTAGGATGAGAAATTATTCCATGTAATATATTAAAATACTCTACTTATATTAGAATATAATTAGACCTTAGGCAGACCTACAGGAGAAACCAATCCATAATCAGAATGATGTCTGGTGTATTAATTTTCTATTGCTTAATAATAAATTATCCCAAACTTTAGTGGTTTAAAACAACAATTATTATACTATCTATCACGATTTCTTTGGGTCAGAGATTCAGACAGGACACAGCAGAGACAGCTTATCTCTGCTCCATGATGTCTAAGGCCTCAGCTAGAAAACTAGAAAGCTAGGGACTAGACTCATGTGAGGACTCAATCATTCATATGTCTTGCAGTTGATTCTGGCCTTTGGCTGAAGGACTAGTTGGGGCTAGTGCCAGAACCCCCACATGTGACCTCTCCATGTGGCCTGAGCTTCCTCATAATATGGTGACTGGGTTCCAGGGGCAAGTAATTTGAGAGGTCTAACAAAGGACAAATATGACTTTTATGAAGAAAATTATAAAACTTTTAAGAAATATATCGAGGGCTTCCCTGGTGGCGCAGTGGTTGAGAGTCCGCCTACCGATGCAGGGGACACGGGTTCGTGTCCCGATCTGGGAAGATCCCACATGCCGCGGAGCGGCTGGGCCCGTGAGCCATGGCCGCTGAGCCTGCGCGTCCGGAGCCTGTGCTCCGCAACGGGAGAGGCCACAGCAGTGAGGGGCCCGCGTACCGCAAAAAAAAAAAAAAAAAAAAGAAATATATCGAAGACGTAAGTAACATACATTGTATCCATGGATGAGAATATTCAACATCTTCCCCAATGATTCTATACAGGGAATAAAGTTTGGTTTGCAACAGGGTGTTTTGTTGGAACTTGAAGACTTGCTATTAAAATCCGTCTGGAAAAATAAAGAGCCAAGAATAGCCAACGTGATTTTTAAGATGAAGGGAACAAGTCATCTTACCACATATAGTAATTAAAACTAAATGGTGGGGGCTTCCCTGGTGGCACAGTGGTTAAGAATCCGCCTGCCAATGCAGGAGACACGGGTTCAAGCCCTGGTCCGGGAAGATCCCACATGCCGTGGAGGAACTAAGCCCATGCACCACAACTACTGAGCCTGCACTCTGGAGCCTGTGAGTCACAACTACTGAGCCCGCGTGCCACAACTAAGACCCAATGCAGCCAAGTAAATAAAATATATAAAATTTAAAAAAAACAAAATTAAATGGTATTGTGCAGGAATAGACAAAAAGACCATGGAGGGGGGGTGTGAATAAGGCACCTGGAAACATGCCAGTGTTCATACATAGGAGGTTAATATATAATAGAATTGGTGTTTTAAAAAGTCAGTGGGGAATTTTAAAATAAATTATGCAAGGACCACTGTCTATTCATATAAAAAAATTAGATTCCCTCCTTCACATCATTTATAAAAATTTATAAAAATTAATTCTAAGAGAACTAAAAAACTAAATGTGAATAGGAAAATTATAAAACATAATAACATAAATGTTTTATAACCAACTCTGGATGGTATCCAGAATGCACACAAAAAAATCTATAAATCAGTAAGAAAAAGGCAAATAAACCTATAGAAGGGCACATGAAACACAACTGAGCAATCAACATATGAAAAGACATTTAACTACACTGGTAAGGAGAAAAATGTAAATATGTATTATATAAACTATATATATGAATGTATGTATGAAATGCCATACATCACTTCATACCCATTGCATAAGGATGACAAGAAGTGTGGGCAAGACTTCTGCTTCTGGCAGATTAATCTTCCTATAGTAAACTACTGAAAACTGGACAAAATATATGAAATAATTGTTTTCAGATGTTGAAAATCAGGTAGTATGGGACTTCGATCCCTGAGAGAAGGAAAACAGAGTGAGTCCCATAATTGCACCAGTTCTACCTGTTAACACTTTCCAGATTGCAGCATAGGGAGAAGCAATATAGCTTCAAAATAGCCAGCAGCCTTACTGAGCTAAATAGACAGAGTAGATCAGGGCTACTGAGGTGGCTGGAATTTGTATGGAAAAGTACTAGAGAGAAGGTAACTATACAGAAAAGGAATTTTCTACTTTTCTATTTATATTGAAGTAATGATATGATTTTTCTCTTTTATTCTATTTATTCAGCAAATCAGTTTTTAATGTAAACCAGCCTTGGATTCCTGGCATAAATCCCACACGATCATGATGTATCATCCTATGTATATGTTGCTAAATTCAATTTGCTATACTTTTGTATAAGATTTTTCCATCTATGCTCATAAGGGATATTGGTCTGTAATTATCTTTTTTTATAATGTCCTTGACAGGGTTTTTAATGAGGATTCAATTAAATAGATATGACTTATTCAGACTTTTGTTTTTTCTTGTGTCAGTTTGAGAAAGCTGTTTATTAAGGGATTTTCCCAATTCCTCTAAGTTTTCAAATTTACTGGCATTATTACATACCTGTAAGCTATGAAATCCTAGATAATTGTAAAGTACTAATTTTTACTGCAAAAGAAGCTAAATTTTTAGACCACAGGGAGATCAACTTTTAGCAAGACAAGGTTAAGAGCTCCACAGACCTGCTCTCCAGTGAAGCTGATGAAAATCATTTTTAAAACAACCTTTTAAAGCCTCTGGAAATGGTCCTAAGGCAAAAAAGTAAATGAGGAAACATCTATCCAAGAATATCTATGAAAATTTAGTAAGAAAAGCCAGTCTTGGTATCTGAACCAAGACAGCCTCCTCCCAGCTCAGTAGGCAGAAACTCCACTCCAGAGAGGTGCAGTCAAGAACACAAGGCTTGGGGCTTCCCTGTTGGCGCAGTGGTTAAGAGTCCGCCTGCCAATGCGGGGGACACAGGTTTGAGCCCTAGCCTGGGAAGATCCCACATGCTGCAGAGCAACTAAGCCCGTGTGCCGTAACTATTGAGCCTGTGCTCTAGAGCCCGCGAGGCACAACTACTGAGCCTGCATGCCACAACTACTGAAACCCACGTACCTAGAGCCCCTGCTCTGCAACAAGAGAAGCCACCGCAATGAGAAGGCTGCACACCGCAACGAAGAGTAGCCCCCACTCGCCACAACCAGTGAAAGTCTGCGCATAGCAACGAAGACCCAACGCAGCCAAAAATAAAAGTAAAAAATAAATAAATTAAAAAAAAAAAAAGAACACAAGGTTCCCTCTACCTCCAGCTCCCAGTCAGACAGCTTTCTTCAGATGTGGAGCAGAATGCTGGCATTTCTCATTCTGCCCACAGCTACCTGTTGCTGAGGCCAATTTCCAGGCCAGTGTAGTTGAAAAGAGGGGCTCCCTTCTTCTGCTCAACCTGTATTTCTGGGACAGAGACTCTATATTTGGTGCAGAACCACTCACTGAGAATACTGGAGCCCTGATTACCTGAGTCTTGGCCTGTAATGCTATGGTTCCATATTGGAAGAGGAAAAACCAAGATCTCAGGCTACTGCCCCCTCTCCACCTCACGTTCAGCTCCTAAAGTGTGTTGTCCCTCAGAGAGAAGTCTGTTATTTTCCCCACCACCAGCTCCAGAGCCCTGGCTCAGAGATTTTGCCTGGGGCAGTGGGGTAGTGGGGAAGCAAGCCATGTCTCTTTCCAAAGACTTCATTTTCAACAGAGCATGGGAAAGTTCAAGCTTAAATTCAAGCTTAACCCCTCAAAACAATGGAGGTTGTGGTAAAAGGTAATGGAGACATTTGCAGATTCAATGAGGATATAAGGCTAAACTCTAGGCTGGCTAGTTTGCAGGTCAACACCAGGGAAAGGAACAGCTTGGAGGAGCCCTCTTGGTGTCAGAACAAATATCAAACACTGATGTCAGGATATATTCCTTCAAAGGAGCCCAAATTTGATTGGATGGCTCTGTAGAACAAGTATGCTCCACAGCATTGTTGAAAACAAGTAAGCAATTAGCTGAAAGTCACTGGAATTTAAAGCTGGGGCTGTGGTCAGGAGAAGACAAAGACAGCCCTGTCACAACTACTGTTATCTCAGGGGGACTACGGCATACCCAAAGCTGCCTTGCTGAGGAACACCAGAGGCTTAATGCTGTGGTGGAGGAAAACGTCACCCAGTCACTAAACAGACAAACAAACAACAGTAACAGGCCCCAAAGGGTAGGACCAGTACCCAGGGCTGCTAGACTATGTTGTCTAAAATGTCCAGTTTACAACAAAAAAATTACAAGATGTGCAAAGAAACAGGAAAGTATGACCTATACACAAAGGAAAAAAAAAAAGGCAACAGAAACTGCCTGTGAGAGCAATTAGATGTTGGATTTAACAGAAAATAACTTCAAAGCAGCTATTGTAAATATGTTCAAAGAAATAAAGGAAACCATGTTTAAAGAAGTAGAGAAGATGTGACAATGTCAAATCAAATAGAGGATACCAATTAAGAGACAGAATTAACACACACACAGAGAGAAACAAACGGAAATTCTGCATCAAAAAGTATAATAACAAAATGGAAAATTCACCAGAGGGGCTCAACAGTAGATATGACTATCAGAAGAAAGAATTACAGAACTTTGAAGATAAAATGATAGAAATTAGGAAATGAGAAGAACAGAGAGGAAAAAATAAGAGATGAAGAAAAATGAATAGAGCTTCTTGGGACTTCATCAGGTTTGACAAATGCACATAATGGGAGTACCATACGGAGAGGAGAGAAAGGAGCAAAATTTTAAAACTTTGAAGAAATAATGACTGAAAACTTCCCAAATTTATTGAATAACACTAACCTACACATTGAGGAAGCTTAACAAACTCCAAGAAGGAAAAATTCAAGGAGATCCACAAATACACATATCATAGTAAAAATGCTGAAAGTTAAAGACAGGAGAAAATCTTGAAAGCAGCAAAAGAAAAACAGATTGTACAGGGATAAGATTAACAGCTGACTTCTCAGCAGAAACAGTAGAGGCCAGAAAACAGCAGAATAACATATTCAAACTGCTCAAAGAAAAAAGCCATCAACCAAAAATCCTGCAAAGCTCTCTTTAAAAAATGAAGGCAAAATAAAGACATTCCCAGATAAACAAAAAAATGAGAGAATTTATCACTAGCCAACCTTCCTTAAAGGAATTTCTTCAGGCTGAAAGCAAATGACTACAGAAAGTAATTCAAATTCACACACACACACACACACACACACACACACACGCACACACAAAGCAACAGTAAAGGTAATTATATAATTATAAAAGACAGTATAAATGCATATTTTTTCTTTCACTCTTAACTGATTTTTTAAATTGTATAAAATAATATGTATACAATGTATTGTTGGGTCGTTAACATATAGATACCTAATATATTTGCCAGTAACAGTACAAAGGAGGTGGGTGGGAGCAAAACTGTACTGGGCTAAAGAAATAACTACTTATGGTAAAACAATAATTATAACAATGTATGATTGGGTTTGTAACATCAATAAATGTAACTGTATAACAATAATGCCACAAAAAGGAGGAAAAGGAAATAGAGGAATATAGGAGTAATGATTCTATTATCTCACTGGAACTAAATTAATATAAATCTGAAGTTGATTCCAATAAATTAATATGCATATGGTAAGCCCAAGAGCAATCACTAAAAATAAACTAAAAAAGATACAGTGAAAAAAAATTAAACAAACATAAATGCTGAATTGGAAAATATAAACTTAATATTAAAGAAAGCAGTAAAGAGAAAATACAGAACAAAAAAGACATGACATATATATAAAACAAAAAAATAAAATGGCAGATATAAATCCAACCATATCAATAACATTAAATACGAATGGATTAAGCAATCCAATCAAAAGGCAGAGATTGTCAGACTGGATTTTTTAAAAAATGACCTAACTATATGCTGTCTCCAAAAGATATACTTTAGCTTCAAAGATATAAACAGATTGAAAGTAAAAGGATGTAAAGTGATATATCATGCAAACAATCACAAGAAAGCTGGAGTGGCTATACTAATATCAGATAAACAGACTTTAATGCAAACAAAAAAATTTACTAGAAACAAAGAGGGCCATTTTATAATAATAAAATGGTCAATTCATCAGTAAGATGAAACAATTATAAAGATATTTGCACCTACTAACACAATGCCAAAATACATGAAGGAAAAACTGACAACTCAATAATAGTTGGAGACTTCAATATCTCACTATTTTTCTTTTGGCTGCATTGGGTCTTCGTTGTTGCGTGCGGGCTTTCTCTAGTTGTGGCGAGCAGAGGCTAGTCTTCCTTGCAGTGTGTGAGCTTCTCATTGTGGTGGCTTCTCTTGTTGCAGAGCACAAGCTCTAGATGCGCGGGCTTCAGTAGTTGCAGCACGCAGGCTCAGTAGTTGTGGCTCGCGGGCTGTGGAGTGCAGGTTCAGTAGTTGCAGCGCATGGGCTTAGTTGCTCCGAGGCTTGTGGGATCTTCCCAGACCAGGGATCGAACTCGTGTCCCCTGCATTGGCAGGCGGATTCTTAACCACTGCGCCACCAGGGAAGTCCAATATCTCACTTTCAATAATGGATAGAACATTGAAGCAGAAAATCAACAGGAAACAGAAGACTTGTTCAACATAATAAACCAACTAGACTTAACAGACTTCTAAAGAACACTACAGAATTTTTATTTACTATAGAACACTCCACCCTATCACAGCAGAATATATAGTCTCAAGTGCACATGAAACATTCTCCAGGACCGACCATATGCCAGGTCATAAAACAAACCTCAAAACATCTAAAAACACAGAAATAATACAAAGCATTCTATGACCACAATGGAATAAAATTATAACTCAATAAAACAGAAAGAATATTTGGAGAATTCAAAAGTAAGAGAAAACTAAACAACACACTATTAAATAACTAGTTGATCAAAGAAGAAATCAAAAGGAAAATCATACTTTGAGACAAATGCAAATGAAGACACAAAACATATGGGATGTAGCTTAAACAGTATTTAGAGGGACAAATATAGCTGTAAATGCCTATATAAGAAAGAATAAAGATCACAAATCAATAACCTAAGCCTTACAATTGCAAGTGACCAAGAATATCCAAAACAATCTTGAAAACCAATCCTTTGGGGTTAATTCTGAAAGTCAGAGATGATTTACTGCCTTCAGGAGTTTAGAGGCAGGTTGGGAAGGCAAGATATAAAACATAAAAAGAATAAAGTAGAAAGACTCATACTTCCCCATTTCAAAACACACTGCAAAGCAACAGTAATCAATACAGTGTGGTGCTGATTAAGACAGATAGACAGATCAATGGAATAGCATTAAGAGTCCAGAAATAAAATCATGTGCCAACTGATTTTCAACAAAGGAACCAAGACCATTCAATGAGAAAAACATATAGTATTTTCAACAAATAGTGCTGGGACACACACAAAAGAGTAAGTTTTAACCTTTACATCACATTCCATACAAAAATTAACTCAAAATGGGTCAAAGACCTAAATGTGAGAACTAAAACCATTAAATTCTGAAAAGAAAACATAAGGGTAGATCTTCATAACCTTGGATTTAGAAAGGATTCTTAGATATGACACCAAAAGCAGTAAGGGAAAAAAAAAGATAACTTGGACTTTTCATCAAAATTAAAAACATCTGTGCTTCTAAGGACACCAGCAAGAAAGTGAAAAGACAAAGGGACTTATATCAAGAATATATAAAGAATTCTTACAACTCAATGATAAAAAGACATACAATTCAATTAAAAATTGGGCAAAGGGGCTTCCCTGGTGGCACAGTGGTTAAGAATCCGCCTGCCAATGTAGGGGACATGAGTTCGATCCCTGGTCTGGGATGTGTGTGGAGCCCACAGGCCGTGGAGCAGCTAAGCCTGTGCACCACAACTGCTGAGCCTGCGCTCTACAGTCCGCGAGCCACAACTATTGAGCCCACGTGTCACAACTACTGAAGCCCGTGTGCCTAGAGCCCGTGCTCCGCAACAAGAGAGGCCACCTCAACGAGAAGCCTGCGCACTGCAACAAAGACCCAACACAGCCAAAAATAAATAAATAAATTTATTTAAAAAAAAATTGGGTAAAGGATCTGAAGAGCCATTTTTCCAAAGAAGGTATAACAAATGGCCAATAAGCACATTAAAAGATGTTTGACATCAATAATCATTAGAGAAATGCAAATCATAACCACAAAGAGATATAACTTCATATCCATTAGGATGGTTATAATCAAAAAGTCAGAATAACAGTGTTGGTGATGATGTGAACGATCAGAACCCTCATACACTGCTGGTGAGAATGTAAAACAGTGGGGCTGCAGTAGAAAACCGTGAGGCAGTTTATGAAGTGATTAAAGACAGAATTACCACATGACCTAGCAATTCCACTCCTAAGTGTAGGTATACCCTAGAGAAATGAAAACATATGTCTACCCCAAAACTTGTACACAAATATTTATAACAGCATTATTCATAATAACTAAAAGGAGGAAAAAACATAAATGTTCATCCACTGATGAATGGACAAATAAAATGTGGTGTTAAAGCCATTCTATGGAGTATTAATTGGTCATAAAAGGAATGCGGTAATGATATGTACTACAACATGACAAGCTTTGAAAACATTATGCTAAGTGGAAAGAAGCAGTCACAAAAGACCATACATGTAAAATGTCTAGAATAGGGAAATCTATAGAAACAGAATTAGATTAGTGATTGCTTAGGGTAGGGGTGGGAGGGATGAGGGGATAGTGGGGGTAATAGTTAAAGAGTATGGCATTTCTTTTTGAGATGATGAAAATGTTCTAAAATTGACTGTAGTGATGGTAGCACATATCTGTGAATATACCAAAACCCACTGAATTGTACACTTTAAATGGTGAATTCTATGGTACATAAATTATATCTAAATAAAGGTGTTTAAAAAATTTAGTCCAGTCCTGGTCTCTAAAATACTTTCCTATCAAATACCTAAGACATTATTGAAAGACAGTAAAAGTTTAAAGATCAATTGTAGTTTAAAGATCAAATACACGTAAAAATAACATAAACTTCATTCCACCATAAATGTACAATATATACAATGGATGCTTAGAATACCCTTGTTTTTGTCTTTATGTTGCCTATACTAATTTATAATACTAAATTAGAAATTTTCACGGAACATGTAAATGAAAATTCAAAACCATCACATAAGAGATAATAATAACAGGCAAAACAGTCTCTGACATAAATCATACCAATGTTTTCTTAGGTCAGTCTCCCAAGGCAATAGAAATAAAAGCAAAAATAAACAAATGGGACCTAATCAAGTTTATAAGCTTTTGCACAGCAAAGGAAATCATAAACAAAAAGACAACCTATGGACTGGGAAAAAATATTAGCAAATGACGCAACTGACAAGGGCTTAATTTCCAAAACAAACAAACAGATCCTACAATTCAATAACAACAAAAAAAAGCAACCCAATTGAAAAATGGGCAGAACACCTAGACATTTCTCCAAAGACAACATACAGATGGCCGAAAGGCACATCGCTAATTTTCAGAGAAATGCAAATCAAAACTACAGTGAGGTACCACCTCATACTGGTCAGAATGGCCATCATTAAAAAGTCTACAAATAATAAATGTTGGAGAAGGTGTGGAGAAAAGGGAACCCTCTTACACTGTTGGGAATGTAAACTGGTGAAGCCACTATGGAAAACAGTATGGAGGCTCCTCAAAAAACTAGGAATGCCACATGATCCAGCAATCCCACTCCTGGGCATAACTATAAATGTTCATAGAAGCACTATTTACAACAGCCAAGACATGGAAACAACCTGAATCTCCACTAACAGATGAATGGATAAAGAAGACAATGGAATATTACTCAGCCATAAAAAAGAATGAAATAATGCCATTTGCAGCAATATGGATGGACCTAGAGATTATCATACTAAGCAAAGCATGTCAGAAAGACAAAGACAAATACCATATGGTATCACTTGTATGCAGAATCTAAACTATGACACAAATGAACATATCTACAAAACAGAAATAGACTCACAGACATAGAGAACTGACTTGTATTTGCCAAGAGGGAGGGACGAGTTGGGGAGGGAAGGATTGGGAGTTTGGGATTAGCAGACGCAAACTATTATATATAGGATGGATAAACAACAAAGTCCTATTGTATAGTACAGGAAACTATAGTCAATATCCTGTGATAAACCATAATGGAGGAGGAGAGCTTCAAGATGGCAGAAGAGTAAGACGCGGAGATCACCTTCCTCCCCACATATACATCAGAAATACATCTACATGTGGAACAACTCCTACAGAACACGCACTGAACGCTGGCAGAAGACCTCAGACTTCCCAAAAGGCAAGAAACTCCCTAGGTACCTGGGTAGGGCAAAAGAAAAAAGAAAAAACAGAGACAAAAGAACCGGGATGGGACTTGCACCTCGGGGAGGGAGCTGTGAAGGAGGCAAGGTTTCCACACACTAGGAAGCCCCTTCGTGGGCAGAGACTGCGGGTGGTGGAGTGGGGGAAGCTTTGGAGCCACGGAGGAGAGCGCAGCAACAGTGGTGCGGAGGGCACAGTGGAGACATTCCCGCACAGAGGATCGGTGCCGACCAGCACTCACCAGCCCGAGAAGCTTGTCTGCTCACCCGCCGTGGCGGGCGGGAGCTGGGAGCTGTGGCTCGGGCTTCAGAGGTCGGATCCCAGGGAGAGGACCGGGGCTGGCTGCATGAACACAGCCTGAAGGGGGCTAGTGCACCACAGCTAGCTGGGAGGGAGTCCGGGGAAAAGCCTGGACCTGCCTAAGAGGCAAGAGACTTTTTCTTGCCTCTTTGTTTCCTGGTGCGCGAGGAGAGGGGATTAAGAGCGCCGCTTAAAGGAGCTCCAGAGACGGGTGCGAGCCGTGGCTATCAGCGCAGACCCCAGAGACGGGCATGAGACACTAAGGCTGCTGCTGCTGCCACCAAGAAGCCTGTGTGCGAGCACAGGTCCCGCTCCACACCTCCCTTCCAGGGAGCCTGTGCAGCCCGCCACTGCCAGGGTCCCGGGATCCAGGGACAACTTCCCCAGGAGAACACACGGCGCACCTCGGGCTGGTGCAACATCACGCCGGCCTCTGCCACTGCAGGCTTGCCCCGCATCCGTACCCCTCCCTCCCCCTGGCCTGAGTGAGCCAGAGCCCCCGAATCAGCTGCTCCTTTAACCCCATCCTGTCTGAGAGGGAACAGATGCCCTCAGGCGACCTACTCGCAGAGGTAGGTCCAAATGCAAAGCTGAACCGTGGGAGCTGTGCAAACAAATAAGAGAAAGGGAAATCTCAGCAGCCTCAGAAGCAGCAGATTAAATCTCCACAATCAACTTGATGTACCCTGCATCTCTGGAATACCTGAATAGACAACGAATCACCCCAAATTGAGGAGGTGGACGTTGGGAGCAATGATATATATATATTTTCCCCTTTTTCTCTTTTTGTGAGTGTGTATGTGTATGCTTCTGTGTGTGATTCTGTCTGTATAGTTTTGCTTTTACCATTTGTCCTAAGATTCTGTCTGTCCGTTTTGGGGTTTTTTTAATTACTTAAAAATTTTTTTTTCTTAATAATTATTTTTTATTTTAACTACTTTATTTTATCTTCTTTCTTTCTTCCTTTTCTCCCTTTTATTCTGAGCCGTGTGGAGGACAGGTTCTTGGTGTTCCAGCCAGGTGTCAGGGCTGTGCCACTGAGGCGGGAGAGCCACGTTTAGGACACTGGTCCACAAGACACCTCCCAGCTCCATGTAATATCAAACGGCAAAAATCTCCCAGAGATCTCCATCTCAACGCCAAGACCCAGCTCCACTCAAAACCAGCAAGCTACAGTGCTGGACATCTTACGCCAAACAACTAGCAAGACAGGAAAAACCCCATCCATTAGCACAGAGGCTGCCTAAAACCATAATAAGGCCACAGACACCCTAAAACACACCACCAGACGTGGACCTGCCCACCAGAAAGACAAGATCCAGCCTCATCCACCAGAAAACAGGCACTAGGCCCCTCCACCAGGAAGCCTACACAACGCACTGAACCAACCTTAGCCACTGGGAATAGACACCAAAAACAACGGGAACTACGAACGTGCAGCCTGCGAAAAGGAGACCCCAAACACAGTAAGTTAAGCAAAGTGACAAGACAGAGAAACACAAAGCAGATGAAGAAGCAAGGCAAAAACCCACCAGACCTAACAAGTGAAGAGGAAATAGGCAGTCTACCTGAAAAAGGATTCAGAATAATGATGGTAAAGATGATCCAAAATCTTCGAAATAGAATGGAGAAAATAAAAGAAACGTTTAACAAGGAACTAGTAGAACTAAACAGCAAACAAACAGTGATGAACAACACAATAAATGAAATTAAATATTCTCTATAAGGGCTTTCCTGGTGACGCAGTGGGTGACAGTCTGCCTGCTGATGCAGGGGACACGGGTTCATGCCCTGGTCTGGGAAGATCCCACATGCCGCGGAGCGGCTGGGCCCGTGAGCCATGGCCGCTGAGCCTGCGCGTCCGGAACCTGTGCTCTCCAACGGGAAAGGCCACAACAGTGAGAGGCCCGCGTACTTCAAAAAAATAAATTAAAAAAAAATTCTCTAGAAGGGATCAATAGCAGAATAACTTAGGCAGAAGAACAGATAAGTGACCTGGAAGATAAAATAGTGGAAATAACTACTGCAGAGCAGATTAAAGAAAAAAGAATGAAAAGAATTGAGGACAGTCTCAGAGACCTCTGGGACAACATTAAACGTACCAACATTCGAATTATATGGGTCCCAGAAGAAGAAGAGAAAAAGAAAGGGACTGAGAATATATTTGAAGAGGTTATAGTTGAAAACTTCCCTAATATGGGAAAGGAAATAGTTAATCAAGTCCAGGAAGCATAGAGTCCCATATAGGATAAATCCAAAGATAAATACGCCAAGACACATATTAATCAAACTATCAAAAATTAAATACAGAGAACAAACGTTAAAAGCAGCAAGGGAAAAACAACAAATAACACATAAGGGAATCCCCATAAGGTTTACAGCTGATCTTTCAGCAGAAACTCTGAAAGCCAGAAGGGAATGGCAGGACATATTTAAAGTGATGAAGGAGAAAAACCTACAAGCAAGATTACTCTACCCAGCAAGGATCTCATTCAGATTTGACGGAGAAATAAAAACCTTTACAGACAAGCAAAAGCTAAGAGAATTCAGCACCACCAAACCAGCTTTACAACAAATGCTAAAGGAACTTCTCTAGGCAGGAAACACAAGAGAAGGAAAAGACCTACAATAATAAACCCAAAACAATTAAGAAAATGGTAATAGGAACAGACATATTGATATTTAAATGTAAACGCATTAAATGCTCCAACCAAAAGACACAGACTGGCTGAATGGATACAAAAACAAGACCCATATATATGCTGTCTACAAGAGAACCACTTCAGACCTAGGGACACATACAGACTGAAAGTGAGGGGAAGGAAAAAGATATTCCATGCAAATGGAAATCAAAAGAAAGCTGGAGTAGCAATTCTCATATCTGACAAAATAGACTTTAAAACAGAGACTATGACAAGCGACAAAGAAAGACAATACATAATGATCAAGGGATCAATCCAAGAAGAAGATATAACAATTGTAAATATTTATGCACCCAACATAGGAGCACCTCAATACATAAGGCAAATACTAACAGCCATAAAAGGGGAAATCGACAGTAACACAATCATAGTAGGGGACTTTAACACCCCACTTTCACCAATGGACAGATTATCCAAAATGAAAATAAATAAGGAAACACAAGCTTTAAATGATACATTAAACAAGATGGACTTAATTGATATTTATAGGACATTCCATACAAAAACAACAGAATACACATTCTTCTCAAGTGCTCATGGAACATTCTCCAGGATAGATCATATCTTGGGTCACATATCAAGCCTTGGTAAATTTAAGAAAATTGAAATCGTATCAAGAATCTTTCCCGACCACAATGCTATGAGACTAGATATCAATTACAGGACGAAACCTGTAAGAAATTACAAAGACATGGAGGCTAAACAACACACTACTTAACAACCAAGAGATCACTGAAGAAATCAAAGAGGAAATCAAAAAATACCTAGAAACAAATGACAATGCAAACACGACGACCCAAAACCTATGGGATGCAGGAAAAGCAGTTCTAAGAGGGAAGTTTATAACTATACAATCCTATCTTAAGAAAAAAGAAACATCTCAAATAAACAACCTAACCTTACACCTAAAGCAACTAGAGAAAGAAGAACCAAAAAAACCCCAAAGTTAGCAGAAGGAAAGAAATTTCCTTCCTAGTGCATTCCTATACACTAATGATGAGAAATCTGAAAGTGAAATTAAGAAAACACTCCCATTTACCACTGCAACAAAAAGAATAAAATATCTAGGAATAAACCTACCTAAGGAGACAAAAGACCAGTATGCAGAAAATTATAAGACACTGATGAAAGAAATTAAAGATGATACAAATGGATGGAGAGATATACCATGTTCTTGGATTGGAAGAATTAACATTGTGAAAATGACTATACTACCCAAGGCAATCTACAGATTCAATGCAATCCCTATCAAACTACCACTGGCATTTTTCACAGAACTAGAACAAAAAATTTCACAATTTGTATGGAAACACAAAAGACCCCAAATAGCCAAAGCAATCTTGAGAAAGAAAAACGGAGCTGGAGGAATCAGGCTCCCTGGCTTCAGACTATACTACAAAGCTACAGTAATCCAGACAGTATGGTACTGGCACAAAAACAGAAAGATGGATCAATGGAACAGGATAGAAAGCCCAGAGATAAACCCACACACATATGGTCACCTTATCTTTGACAAAGGAGGCAAGAATATACAGCGGAGAAAAGACAGCCTCTTCAATAAGTGGTGCTGGGAAAACTGGACAGCTACATGTAAAAGAATGAAATTAGAACACTCCTTAACACCATACACAAAAATAAAGTCAAAATGGATTAAAGACCTAAATGTAAGGCCAGACACCATCCAACTCTTAGAGGAGGGCTTCCCTGGTGGCGCAGTGGTTGACAGTCCACCTGCCGATGCAGGGGACATGGGTTCGTGCCCCGGTCTGGGAAGATCCCACATGTCGCAGAGCGGCTGGGCCTGTGAGCCATGGTCGCTGAGCCTGCACGTCCGGAGCCTGTGCTCCGCAACGGGAGAGGCCACAACAGTGAGAGGCCCGCGTACCGCAAAAACAAAAACAAAAACAACTCTTAGAGGAAAACACAGGCAGAACACTCTATGACATAAATCACAGCAAGATCCTTTTTGACCCACCTCCTAGAGAAATGGAAATAAAAACAAAAATAAATGGGACCTAATGAAACTTAAAAGCTTTTGCACAGCAAAGAAAACCATAAACAAGACGAAAAGACAACCTTCAGAATGGGAGAAAATATTTGTATATGAAGCAACTGAAAAAGGATTAATCTCCAAAATTTACAAGTAGCTCATGCAGCCCAACATTAAAAAAACAAACAACCCAATCCAAAAATGGGCAGAAGACCTAAATAGACATTTCTCCAAAGAAGATAGACAGATTGCCAACAGACATATGAAAGAATGCTCAACATCATTAATCATTAGAGAAATGCAAATCAAAACTACAATGAGATATCATCTCACACCCATCAGAACGGCCATCATCAAAAAATCTACAAATAAATGCTGGAGAGGGTGTGGAGAAAAGGGAACCCTCTTGCACTGTTGGTGGGAATGTATATTGATACAGCCACCACGGAGAACAGTACGGACATTCCTTAAAAAACTAAAAATAGAACTACCATATGACCCGGCAATCCCACTACTGGGCATATACCCTAAGAAAACCATAATTCAAAAAAGTCATGTACCAAAATGTTCATTGCAGCTCTATTTACAATAGCCAGGACATGGAAGCAACCTAAGTGTCCATTGACAGATGAATGGATAAAGAAGATGTGGCATATATATACAATGGAATATTACTCAGCCGTAAAAAGGAACGAAACTGAGTTATTTGTAGTGATGTGGATGGACCTAGAGTCTGTCATACAGAGTGAAGTAAGTCAGAAAGAGAAAGACAAATACAGTATGCTAACACATATATATGGAATCAAAAAAAAAAAAAAAAAGGTCATGAAGAACCTAGGGGCAAGATGGGAATAAAGATGCAGACCTACTAGAGAATGGACTTGAGGATACAGGGAGGGGGAAGGGTAAGTCGGGACAAAGTGAGAGAGTGGCATGGACATATATACACTACCAAACATAAAACAGCTAGCTAGCTAGTGGGAAGCAGCCGCATAGCACAGGGAGATCCGCTCCGGTGCTTTGTGACCACCTAAAGGGGTGGGATAGGGAGGGTGGGAGGGAGGGAGATGCAAGAGGGAGGAGATATGGGGACATATGTATATGTATAACTGATTCACTTTGTTATAAAGCAGAAACTAACACACCAGTGTAAAGCAATTATACTCCAATAAAGATGTTAAAAAAAAAAACCAGGGGGCTTCCCTGGTGGCGCAGTGGTTGAGAGTCCGCCTGCCAATGCAGGGGACACGGGTTCGTGCCCCGGTCCGGGAAGATCCCACATGCCGCAGAGCAGCTGGGCCCATGAGCCATGGCCGCTGAGCCTGCGCATTCGGAAAAATTAAAAAAAAAAAAAAAAAAAAAACACCATAATGGGGCTTCCCTGGTGGCACAGTGGTTGAGAGTCCGCCTGCGCGTGCAGAGGACACGGGTTTGTGCCCCGGTCTGGGAAGATCCCACATGCAGCGAAGCGGCTGGGCCCGTGAGCCATGGCCGCTGAGCCTGCGCGTCCGGAGCCTGTGCTCCGCAACAGGAGAGGCCACAACAGTGAGAGGCCCGCGTACTTCAAAAAAAAAAAAAACCATAATGAAAAAGAATATATATATGTATAACTGACTCACTTTGCTGTACAGCGGAAATTAACACAACCTTGTAAATCAACTATACTTCAATAAAATTTTTTTTAAAAGAGATAATAATAATAGTTTATTAACATGGCTATGTAGTATTGGTTTTAATAACAGTTCATTGAATAAAAAAATATTAAATTCAGTACAGGAAGATAATTTTGAGTTTTCCCTTGCAATATAGTTTTGCTGGTACTATCTCAAATGAATCTTACCAGAAAATCTAGTCTATATTCGTTTCTCTCAAGACCTCAAATATCAAGAACACTAAAATTTTAAAATATTCATTATCATAAAGCCTTCCATTTCTTGTCCATTTTCATAAAAGTCAATTTGATAAACTAAACTTCTTAGGGATAACCCAATTATTTCAAGTTGTTCATTGTTAATCCTCTATTTTACATCTAAGAATAGTTTGAAGTACTAGATATCATAATTTGTAACAGAAATAAGTTTTATAGGTATAATTTTCCTTAAAGAAAAAAGATAACATATTCCCTATTACTGTTGCTCACATACTTGAAATCTAAAGTAGGCTCTCATATAAGATTCGTGCTACAAATTACAGAACAAGCACCGTATCATAGCAACCCAGCAATACCACTACAGTGACACGCTGAGGATGCAATCCAAGATTCTAATTTAAGAAACTGGCACAGAATATAGGACATGCAGCTTTTTTTGGCAATACCCCTAGAACATTAATAACTAAGAGTCTAAAATCAGCTTTTATTTGAAACTTCAGAGGATCAAGCTTTTATAAGGTAACAATGGAAACGTTTATTAACAAATGATTCACAGCATTGTAACTAAATATGACTTAGGTAAGGGTCTATGATTCCATTAAAATTGAAAATGGTGGGAAAAATTGTAGCTATCACATCTTAGGAATTTGAATACATGAACCCTACCAGTTTGATAATGCATTCTAATATACAAATTATACCATTTTAAGAAAACCCCTAGAATACTATCTAAAACTTTAAAAAGCATAAATATTTACATGCTTTACTCAATTACCATTCAAATACAAATACATTCACAACTACTACACTACAAAAGGGTTAAAATATACTGTTCAATTTTTATTTCAAAAAATTATGTTTCCTCTTGTTATCAAAACCACTTTAAAGGGGCTTCCCTGGTGGCGCAGTGGTTGAGAGTCCGCCTGCCGATGCAGGGGACACGGGTTCGTGCCCCGGTCCGGGAAGATCCCACATGCCGCAGAGTGGCTGGGCCTGTGAGCCATGGCCGCTGAGCCTGCGCGTCCGGAGCCTGTGCTCCGCAACTGGAGAGGCCACAACAGTGAGAGGCCCACGTACCGCAAAAAAAAAAACACTTTAAAGAAGATAAGAACAAGAAATGAAGATGAGCTGGTGGGGCATGTTATATGGATTTCTTGGAATGTAGAACCTTGAGAAGCAGAATACTGAAAAACAGTCTCCTAGAAGAATAAATGGAATATTGTGTCATCTGTTTAATTCAATTTGAATATAAAATCTATTCATTAAATAAAGGTTTTTAGAAGCATCTTTGTTTCATTTGGGACCCTTGGGGAACAAGAAGTGTTTTAAAACAGATCTTTATAGATGGTTTCCATAGCTGTGATGAGGTTCCATCTTGCAGCTAACTCTACCTGCAACTCCTAAGAAACACCTGCTACTGTGTTAGGAAAAGGATTACCTACTTTAACAAGGTGGTTCAAGTCTCTAGGGCAGGGCCTAAGGGCCACAAAACAACCCACCCACTTCCCTCCTCCATCTGACCAGAGACGGGCTTCAGCATGGCGGTGGTGCTGCAAATCCAAGGACCCTGAAATTATATACAAAATATTGTATATGATATTTTCTGAGATGATGGATTTCTTTAATCAGATTTTCTAGGAGATCCATGTATAATCTCCCCAAAATTAAACAACAGTACTCTTAGAAGTTATTTCCTCTCCTTTTAATATAAGGAATTTTCATAATCAAGGTTTAAAATGATTTGACTCAGTATTTCCAAAAATAAAGTTTAATCAGAAACAATTCTAGATTTTAATTTTTTTCTTTCAGAAACATGCTATTTATAGTATTCTATTAAAGTGAAAGTAATGGGTTATAGAACAACATACATTATATGATCTCACTAATGGGAAAATATAGGAAGATGTTCAAAATTTTAGAAGTTTCCTCTGCCTGGGGATTTTTACTTTCTATTGACTTGTCTTTAAGAGTGAGTCTGTAAGTTTTTACAAAAATAATAAAGCCATTATACAAGAAATAGGGTAGTTAAGAATATGACATTTCTCACTGCATAGTCTTTAAATGACTTTATTTTAGAAAACCATGAAAACTGAGACTCACTCATGACTCACAGCAAGTACTGTATCCTAAAATAGTCATTCCTATTCCACAGGAGAAGCTACTTTTCTAGATCTTTTTTTAAAAAAAGAAGTTCTCAAAATATCAAAATATGATTATGTGTAAGCTTATACAGGTGGTTCAAATTAAAAACAGAATTATCAAAATATATGAAATACCAAAATCAGTGCCTGGGTATCTGGTAGCTAAGTAAAACCTGGGTTATTTTTACCTCTCCTACATGAATGATAGAAATTTCCTATGAAGGAAATATGACTGTGAAAATTAAATGCACCTTAAAAGCATTTCATTGTTACATCTGCTACTTTATTTCCACTTTGGATTCAAATTTAGTCACAAATGTATGTAGAAAACTACTTAGAGAGATGACATATTGTCTAATTTCAGTTTTTCTCAGTTTTCAGGAGAATAAAATCAGTAGAGTGATAGATGAATTGGCCCAAATGACTTTTATATCCAAGTCTCAGTTATCTTGCCCCAATTTATTTTCCTCCCTTGAATTGGGAAATAATGATCAGAAAGACAGTGCTATGTTAATGTGGTCATAGTTTAAAAAAAAAAAGTTTTCAAAAACTGTGTGTACATAGCTTGTGTATAGAACAGAGAAGCAAAAATAAGTAGAATCTAATCAGTCTTGATATTCCATAATAATTCCATAATTCCTCAAAGCTGTTAATTACATATCATTATAACTTTAAGTGAGTAGACTCCAAATTATAAATCTAGCTCTGACACAAATGTGCTGAGTGATTAAAAGTTCATTTCATCTTGTTTCTCAGTACTCATTCATAAAACAACTGTTCTCCAATTTCTTCTTCAGAAAAACTTTACATTACTTTAAAAAAGGGAAGAATTGTGCTAAAAGGGAGACCTGCAAAGATCAATGAAGCATTTTTATACCAGAAGAATTTAAAAAATAAAGATCCTCTGCTTTACAGGGTCTTAGAAAAACCTACTTTCAGTACCTGCCCAGGACCTAAAAGAAATCATTATCTCTCTTGTAAGGCTCTCAACTACAAATATTTCTCCTTTGCACTGTTAGAAAATAACATGATAATTTTGCTTTAGTGCAGACAATACATATCTTGGTTTCATATTACAGAGGACGAATCAATTGAGAAGATGAAGCTATAAATGACTTGCACAAGAATATAACCTACCTGTTTTGGTTTCTTCATCAACAAAATGCTAAATTTGGGGCTGTATGTAAACTATTACTCAATTATAAATCATTATAAATTTGTGAATTACTGCATGACACAAAACGGTGTTTTTCTTTAAATCAATTTAATAGCATTTGCTTCATTATTTCATTCAATAAATATTAAACCAAGTACTGACTGCCTAAATTCTGGGAAGGAAGATATGGATCTCAGGTCCTGGAGCACTTTACTTATAGTCTAAAGGCAGAAAACAGCCAATTAAGTAACTAACCCTACTCATGAACCTGTCCCAACAAATTTTGTAATCTACCTCACACATATACCAAGGACATCTTGCCACTGCGCAATGTCTTATACACAGACATTCCACTGAATGGGGAATATATAATCCCATTTTGCCCAAAAGACCAAGTGGCCAGCATCCCAAACTATGAACATTTTCTAATAAACAACGTTGAAAATCTTTTTTTTTTTTTTGCGGTACGCGGGCCTCTCACCGTTGTGGCCTCTCCCGTTGCAGAGCACAGGCTCCGGACGCACAGGCCCAGTGGCCATGGCTCACGGGCCCAGCCGCTCTGCAGCATGTGGGATCTTCCCGGACCGGGGCACGAACCCGTATCCCCTGCATCGGCAGGCGGACTCTCAACCACTGCGCCACCAGGGAAGCCCCGTTGAAAATCTTTTAATGAATGTTTAGAAATCATAGAAATTACCAATGGGCACTCTGTGATTCACACATCCAAAATTCTATCTGATGTTTATACCTAGGTTTCCAAAAGACATCTCAAACTTAAAATCTCTAAAATATAACTCTGGATTTTCCCTCTTTATCTGGTTCTTTTTCTAATGTATTCCTTCTCAGTGGTGGTAGACCTATGCAACGCAGCTGTCCAAGCTAAAACACCTGGGAAACATCTTTGGCTCCTACCTTTGCCTGTCCATCTCTCCCAAACAATTCATCAACAAGTCCTAGCTTAGTTATATTGTGAATACATCTCTTTCTCTCCATCTTTACTGCTACCACCCTAGCCCCAGCCACATCATGCCTCATCTAGTCTATTAAAACAACCTCCTAACTGATCCTCCTTCTAAAAATCTTGTTCTGCTACAATCCATTCTCCACCCAGCAGCCAGTGATACATTTTTTTTGTTTTAATTGTCATGCTTCCTGAAAGAGATGTCCATACTTACTGACTTGGCTTTCCCAATTTCCATTCACTCCTCATTTCTCCTTAGAGAAGTCTGGTTTCAAGTCTATCAATCCTCTGAAACCCCTCTAGAGTCACAAATGTTGCCTGAAGACTACCAAACCCATGGAAACATTTCCATTCTTATTTGACTTGTTAGCAGTTCTTCTCACTGTTACTAGCCTCACCCCACTCCCAATTAAAAACATATTTTCTTCCCTTGACTGCCTTGTCTCTACTCTCTCCTGTCTTCCACTCAAGCTGCTGCTCCTTCTTCTTTGATCATCATCTAAATGATGGTATTCCTTGCCCTCTTCTCATTCTATATACATTTTCAGTAAGCAGTTGCATCTCTTCAAATGCCACCTTTAATCTAAAGCTCCTAAATTCTTATTTTTAGCACAGATTTTTCTACTTAGCTCCAGACCCAAATATCTAATTTCCTACTAGACTCTTCACTTCTATTTCCACAGGCACTTCAACCTGTCCCACAGACAACCTGTCCCTGTCTTCTCCCACATCAGATCTTCCACTCTTTTTCCCTTTCAGTAAATTACTACCATACATCTAGTTGCACAAGTTAGAAATGTATCATCATTGATTTTTCCCTCTCACCAAGTCCCCCTGTGATACCACCTATCCCCACTTAGATAAGGCCACCATCATCTCTTGCCTGGATTACTGTGCCAGCAGCATTAACTAGTATTCTTCACTCTCATCTCCCAATATACTCTTCACACAACTGTCAGGAATAAGTGCAGGACATGGCATCAAGGCTGTTACTTAGACACTGATTGTCGTTCCAGTCTCTTCTCTAGCCAGTTCCCTATTATAATATTCTTTATCACGGCCACATATATTGCTGGCAGTTCCCAACATACGCTACGCTCACCTACCTCTGGGGTTGCCCATACTGTCCTTTAGGTGGACCTCTTAGAACCCATGTGTCTTGGTCTAACACGTCTGGCCTTTCAGGTCTCAGCTTACCTGTCACCTTCTCCAGGAAGCTTTCCCTGATCTCTCTCCTCACATACCAAAACTGAGTTGGGTCCCTCACACACTCCCCTAGGCTTTCACTGCTTACTCTTATCACAGCACTTGTCTCTAATTGAAACCACCGGCTTACATGTCTATATTTATCCCACCAGACTCTAAGCCCCTAAAGACATTTAATTTTGAAAGAAAAAGCATTCATCATTTTATTCATTTTACTGAGTAAAAGTTTTAATCTCTACAATGGTTCACCTAAAATTTAAGCACTATGAACATCAAAGAGGAAAATATTTCTGTACTAGACTTTGAAAGCAAAGTATGTATCTAGTTTCACAGCAGGCAAACAAAATCTTCTTCCTCTGGCTAATTATAAGAAGAACAGTAGTACAAGTTAAAAAAAAAAAAGCAGGGGCTTCCCTGGTGGCGCAGTGGTTGGGAGTCCGCCTGCCGATGCAGGGGACACGGGTTTGTGCCCCCGTCCGGGGGGATCCCGCAGGCCGCGGAGCAGCTGGGCCCGTGAGCCATGGCTGCTGAGCCTGCACGTCCAGACCCTGTGCTCCGCAACGGAGAGGCCACAACAGTGAGAGGCCCGCGTACCACAAAAAAAAAAAAAAAAGCAAATATATATTCCTATAGAAATTATATTTTATTTTACTTATGATTTCAACAGATGTTTATCTTTAGAAAAGTCTGTTTGGAAAATTATGTTTTAAAAAAACACCCAGTTTTGCTAAATCAAAATTCAGAGCTTATGACAAAAACTGTCTCATCCTTTTGACTTTATCAATTTAGAGGCACAGGATCAACCATGAGTTCAAATAATCATCATCTTCTGGTAACAGCTATAATTCTAGAATATCCATTATCAATGAGTGTGAATCAAAGGCAAATCCAATTAAAAAGAGAAAATGTATCATTTTTAAAGCTATATTTAATATTTTATTATCCTGTACTACAAGTTAAGCCCAGTCATTAAAAAATTCTAGTTTCATACACCTAACATCTTTTTAACTACCGTTTATGCAGTTTCCTCACTAAGCAAAATCTGAGAGAGTATCTAAGAGCTTAAAAACCCTGTACTTCTTCTCCCTACCTTAAAGAAAGCTTTTCTGATGAAATGACAAGATAGCTATTTATTTAGAACAAGAGTGAAACTCATTCCCAATGAAAGCTAAACCAGAATGACTTCTGAGGTCCCATTCAGCACTGGAAGGCTCAACTAGATATAACATCACAATAATGTTACAGTAAATGCAATTAGCATCACCATTCCAGTAGGAGGAGTGAGTTCCCAAGAAATCCCTTGCCTTCAGTATCCAAGTTAGAAATAGGTTCTCTGAATTTTATAATGTGAACCTATCATATTTGGCAAACTACAAAAAAAAAAAAATCCTAATAGATTTCTTTAAGAAATCTGATCAAAATTGCAGGATTTCTAAAATTCACCATTACACGAAAAAACCACATAAACAAATTCCTTCAAGGAAAAGTTCAAAAATATATATAAAAAGTGGTTTGAAACTGCTCATTAGTGAATATCCTGCCCAGACAAGCAGAGCTTATTTCACATAAACCTAGCCTGTCATGTAAAACTCTTTCAGTAAAGCACTTAGGTTCCCTATCACATAATAATGCACTGAAAGTAATTATATGTTTAAAATCTGTTCCTTTCATCTCCTTCAAGGACATCCTTATAAATAAAGACTGAGCCTCAAATTTAGAAATTGCTGGAAACTAGTTATTTCAGTTTACCCGATATTTACATAGTTGTCCACATCTGGAAGTCAACCCAGTATTACTTTTCCACACAGACCTTACACAATACTTTTCCTAGAAATAAATCTATCAATAATGTTACACGTCACTTAAACCAGTCACTGGCAAAGCACAAATACAGCAGCAAACAATCTTTTGTTTCAAACCTACATTTACTATTTATTATCATGGTACTGAAAACCCAAAATTCATAACTTTGAATCAGATTTACGCACAAATATATTAAAACAAAACACAAAACAGAAGAGAACCCATCTGCTGGTAGATAGCACAGAACACCACTGAAGGAAGCATAATCAATAACGGGGGATGTGTGTAGAGGGAGGGCCAACAGGTAATTTCTTAATCAAAACAGTGACTCCGCCTACATGACCACACTTATTATGCACAGAACACCGTATTTGGTACTATAATAGGATATGAAAACACAGATAACTTCTGCTTTCACAAAAATTTTACCATCTCATTCTGGAGGGAGAACATCACTTCATAACTGACACTGACTCAGCACAACAAATCAACAAATACAGGTATCATTCAAACTGGTTAGCAGAAAGGCCAAAGACAAAAGAGAGTTATGGAATATAAGTGGCCCCAGGTCCTTGCTGCCCTACCTTCAGTAAAAAACTGTGGTCAAGATTAAGATGATAGATGTAAAAACACTCTGACGAAAAACATTTCTTTTTCCTTTTTCTTTTTCTTTCTAAAATGCCCTGTTTATTCTGCAAAAATCTGGAATACTTCACAAATCTGTGTGTCATCCTTGGGCAGGAATCATGCTAATCTTCAATAGTTTCAGTTTTAGTATTATGTGCTGCCAAAGCAACCACAAGAAAAACATTACTTGACGCTAAATAAATATAAGGCATGACCAAAAACAGTTATGATCAACAATATCTCATCTGTTCAACATCTAATAGTCAACATATACACTAGTAATATTAGTTCTAAATCTTCAAGAGGCAGAACAATGCTGTGAACATACAGCAAATATCAGCTTTACATTCCAAATTGGTTGGGATTATCATGCTACCCTGAATGATGAGATTAAAACTAGGCAAACTGCTATCATATGTTCTCATTTTTACTTGACAGCTCAGCCACAGCTCTGAAAATCACAGAGAGAAAAAAAAAACACGTGACCACCTTGTATCAAAGGATAATAGCTGATTTTTAATTATGATAACTACAGTAAAATCCAATAGAATCAACTCATCACACCTAAAACTCCAGAATCCAAGAGCACTATCCCCTTCAGGAAAGTAGCTGATTAGCCATAGGGGGCAGCAAAGTTAAGAGAGTGAAAAGTAAATAGCAGGAGGTGAAGTGAGGGCAGGAAATGTTAATAGGCTGGGTAATGAGCCGCGAGTATCCAGAGAAAAGGACAAAGTCTCAATTAATGAATTAAATCAATAGACAGATAATGCCAAACCAGTAATTCTCAACCCTGGCTGCATATCAGAATCATCCTGGGAGCTTTCAAAAATACAAATGCCTGCATCCTACCTTAGACCAATTTATTTAGAATCACTTGAGGGTAGGACCCAGGCACTGATGTTTTTTAAAACTCTCTAAGTGCACAGCCAGGGTTGAGAACACTGCTAAACACATAAAATTAAAATAAGGTAGTTTATATCCCCAGCTTTTTACAATTTAAAAAGTTAAAATTGTAAAAACACACAATCTATTATTTCCCAAATGTATGATTTTTGTTGATAAACCTGTCTTTGTCATCCAAAGAGAGGCAATACCTCATTAAAGACTAATTCATTTTTGTGATTTTAGCAGGGGAAAATATTATTCTTACAGGTAAAAATGATTAAACTGAAGGTCAAAGGGGTTAAACAACTAGCCCAAAGCAACTGTGACTCATCAATGATACAGGAAGACAGTTTAAGTGTACTATTTACAGGATGGTACTCTATCCCAGTGATCACACTATTTTACTTAAATACATTTTACTGGATTCTCACTTTACAGGCACTTCATAAAAGGATCCAAAATTCAATTAAGAATCAGAGGAGGTAACAACATTGGGGGAAAAAGAAATTTGACCCTAAATAGGAATTCTGAAGATGTTAAATTAGACTTAAATGGAAGTTTTTCCTTCATGTGAAGGCCAGCAACAGACACTATATTAATTTCTCTAGAAGTATATCCTTAAAAAGTTTTTAAAAATTTAAAAGTAAGTCTACCAGAAGAAATATAATATTACTTCCAGAAGACAGTCCTAAAATAGGTAAAATGTTATATCCCTTTGTAAACAAACATTTTTAACTTATTCAGATGAATTTCAACTCTCCTTTATTGCCACCCCAATTACTAAAACGGGTTTTGGGTTTAGATGGAATGAAATTAATTTTGAAAAAAATCTATAAACCTTAAAAGTTCAGTCAGTAGTGTCCCTCACCAGCACAAAAAAGTTAAGTTAGTTATGAAATTTCAAATCGTGTCGTTGTTCTTGTTCCAGATACCCTAAAAGACCACATACATCAAGAAAAACAAAATTTTTTTTTCCCTATAGGTAAGCAAAGCACTTCAAATGAGCACCACTGTTACTGGACTCAATACCTCCAGTGGGACCCAGGTTCTAAGAATATACCAACCAAGAAACTGAGGAAACTTGGTAAGTTCTTTACCTCATCTGAAGGGGACTTCAATCTCAAAGCCAGTTTCATTCTGTTCTTTGCCATTTACTGGCTGTCTCCCATAAGAAATGCACATCTATACAATTCTACTGGCTAATTCAACTTCTCTGCTTGATAAAAAACTTCTAACTACAACTTTCAATATTTTAAATAGTCACTCTACCCTATTTCCACATCCACACTTATGCTGATGTTACAGCTTCACCTCATTTCACATAAATCATATGTGAAAACTGATTATAAACAAATTATACATTAAGTACACTAGCAAAGTTTACTATTTATGTGAATCCTTCATTTAGAAAATACCTTTGATCTGGATTTTCAAATATCAAACAGAATGGGAACTAACATTCTTTGCCTATTTTTAGGCACTAATTACATTATTTCACTTAATCCCCCAAATCCTGGGGAGATAGAAGGTATTATCCCCATTTTAGAGATAAGGAAAGCAACTCAGAAAGATTAAAATTTTACCTTTGACCCAGGGCTGACCCCAATGACCCAACTCTATGATACTGCTCAAATTTCACAAAGCAGGATAACAGCAAAAATACTGAAATCATTTAACCTGGGTACCGGTGTCAGGTGCAACACCATCCAGATAAGTAATCACAGGCCTGAAACTAAGCTGTTTAAGCCTCAGCTTTCTCATCTGCGAATAATACTGGTCTTGCACAGAGTTGCTGGGATAACACAATGAAATATAATTTTTGTAAAAATACATTGAGCTACGGATTGTCACAATATTACCTTAGGTGTGAAAAAGCAAGGGCTATCGGGGATTAGATGTTACACAACTTTGGACTATTTCACTTATTATGAGCAATACAGTTTTTATAATTTAAAAATATAAATAAAAGTGCAAAATAATTTGTAAATGCTAAATGTTATATAACTGTATGGCATCTACTATTTTACCAAACCAATCCTTCTAGAGACTTACACAAAAAAGGTTAAACAGACTGAAAAGCTTCCAATTAACTGATTTTTTTTTTTTTTAAGTTAAAAGTCTCCTAACTGTTGGTTACCAGAGGAAAAGTTTAAGGTAGAAAAATTAAGTACTATACTAATGAAAATTTAAATACAGAAAAAAATGATTGACAGAACGTTCCTACCTTTATTTTCTAATACCTAGTTCTCAGAGGAACTTACAGAACTAACATAAGAAATTTCAAGTATTTTGGAAAAAAAAAATTTTTAAGTTATAAAATATAAGGCAGTTAAGTTTGATGACCCACATAACAGTTTCTCATTTTTAAAACATCCTTTTAACAAGGCTTGTTTTTTAAATACTTTCTGTAATAAAACAGAATTTTCTCTGAACATTTTCACCATTAAAATCCTGCAACCCACTTACTAAATTATTTCACACGAATAACTTCTTATAGATTATAAAGTGGGATTATTTTGTTACTCTTTACCCATAGCATGCTTTAAGGAAAATAGCTGGCACCTTTCCAGTTTAGATTCATGTGGACAAAGTGTAACGTAAGCAGGTTGGCATAAACACTTAAAAGATTTTGTATGGCCACAGACATTGAATCACTCCACAGCAAGATTATATTTCAGAGCAGGAAGAAAAATTCTCTTTCATAAATGTATTACAGGGCTTTCCACTGGTTTTTGTTAAGGCCACAAATGGAAAAAACTACTACTGACAGAAAAAGCACTCAACGTTGTGGTATCAAAGACACTGCCAAAGTACCAAATGAAGCAACTGAATTTTTAAAAAACCACTTTTCAAGCATTTTGGCATCTGGAGTACAAGTAGTTTTTCCTAGTGGGTAATCTAAGTAAGAATCTTATTCTTCAATTAAATTTACATAAATTTATCCTGAATACGTAACTTTGCTTATAAAGAATACTATATTTTCATGTAAAACATACAGAATAAAACTAAAGTTCCAATTTTATTTTTTTCTCTACTAGTGAGCAAAATACTATAAATAAAACATTCAATGACACCTTCAACTTGTTGAACTATACACCGTGAAACCTGGATGAATACTGACTCTGCATATTTTTGCTAGACTTTTAAAAACAAAATATATTAAAACTGCATCTCCTGGCTTGAAGCAACCATATATCTAATATTCAATTATTTTTATTAAATATAAGTAAATATTATATTAAAAAAGACAATATAAGGAACATCTTACTAAAAAGCAAATTAAAGAAACATGAAAGAAAAACACTAGCACCAAACCTTCAAACTGCAAAAACAATTTGCCAATTTAATGAAAAAAAATTAAAAAGGAAAAATATGTTTTAGTTAAGTTTAAAATTTTAAATTCATGAATAGTAGTTCAATGTCCTAATAGGTAAGATGATATTCTTTTATAGCTATGACATCACTCAAGTATTAGTCTTGGCAATGCCTACTACCATTGTGGTCTACCATTGACTATGCTATGTAAATTTTCACAATTTTTTTATGCTAAATAGCAAATGATAAATGCAGTACCACAGGCTACACATCTTAAATAAAACCTTCTTTCAAAAGTCATTTTGATTCTGGCTGTGGGATGTCTTTAATTTAGAAGCACCCCAAGAGGCAGGGCAGTGTAGGATCTGAATGGGGTTCCAGAGCTATTGCAGGTCAACTGTGATTTGATCTGGGGTTTTCTTTAGACTCTTAGCCAAACTAAGGCTGGATTCATAGGCCCAAAGACAAATCAGAACCAGACTGGCCTTAAAGGGGATGCTGGAGCTTTTTCAAACTGATAGAAAAACCTGCTGAACATTTATCTATTTCAGTATGAACTTTTCATTTCCTGGCCTTGCAAAACAGATGATCTAGATTTCTATCAGGTTTCTTTTGTCGAAAAAAAATTTCGAATGTTTAGTACCATTATCATCTTGTTCCATGATGATGCCTATCTCATAAAAAGCAAAGACATTAAAATTATAAAATTAAAAGGTAGTAATCCACAAAGAATAAACTAGAACACCAGGAACCAATTTCTTTCTTTCTTTCTTTTTTTAATCCTCTAAACCTAGTGGGAAAAAGGAGTGAGCCAAAAGGAGTGCCAAGTTCTCCTGCAAGGCATTGACACGGATACCAATCTGAATTACTGTACAAACCTACAAAGTCCCTGGAATCACTGCTTGGCGAACTAAGTTCCCATTCCATTGCAAAGCGACACTATCTATCCCTTAACACCTCTCCAAGTTTACCGTGTGTATCTTCTAAGACGATAAAGTATTTTAAGTCTTTCTATTCTTTGGGCTACAGGGAACATTTAAATCTAATGACCCAGTAAGTAAGACACTACACTGGTCAGATTTTTTAGGCTTTTTCTTTTTTTTTTTTTTTTTTAGGCTTTTTCTTTATAGATAAATCTAAAGGCCAGGTAACTCCTAACCGGTGTGTGCATTAGGATTCCTGGTCTGTAAGACTCTTAGGAACCATCAATGGGAAGGAAAGTTAGGGAGAGAGTGCGTACAGGCGCTTTATAATTGGAAAAGTAAAGGATTGGCTAAGAGTGGCCGAAAAGAGGAGGCAGGTCTCAGAAAGGGAAGGTCGGAACGTAAGACAGGCTGTTAAAGCAAGATGGGGACGGGCAAGGCTCGGGGAAGAAGAGTGAAGAACTCTACCCCTCGGACCGCAAGAGGAGAGCTCCAGTCGCAAGGGCAGGTAAAAGAGCGCGCAGGTGGGGAGGGGTGCCGACCTCCTCCAAGACCGGAAGAGCTGAGGTGAACCCAGAAGTGAGAAAAGCAAGGCTCTTAACAGCAAACCTGTTTGAATCAAAGGGGGTGGGAGGACGCCAAGGAAGCATGGGGAACGCGACTCGCACACTCCGAGCCCCAGCTGGGCAGAAGAAACCCCCAGAAAGAAATGACTCTGGCGGCGCGGAGGCGAGCCCCCACGTTCCTCCCCGGGCTGCGCCCTCGGAGGTTACCTTTGAGCTGGGGCAAGGGGTGCAGCTCCGGCTGGCTGCCCTGGCTGCGGAACTGCGACGAGCCCTGCGAGCGCTTCTGCCTCTGCGCTTTGCGCACCGATTTCCGGGTGAAGCCGTCCACTTTCTCCGAGGCCGAGATGGCGGCGCTGGCAGCCCCCGCCGGCGGCGGCGACGACGACGACATCACCACGGCCCTGGTGCTTGGCAGCTCCGGCTGCTGCTTGCACGGAACGGGCAGCAGCAGGAGGAGGCGGGGGAGAGGCGCCGAGAGCTCGCGCCCCTCCGCCCCGTTCCCCCGGCCGCACTGCCCTCCCGCTCCCGGGCGCCGCCGAGCTTCTCCTCGCCGCCCACCGACGCCTCACGGCCACATCTCAGCGCCGGAGGTTCCTGGTCCCCGACGCGCGGCGAGCTCCGGGGCTGACGGAGGCGAGGGCGGGGGTAGAGGGGGGGTGAAGAAGTTGTTGACTCCGAGTTCGGACGGCTGGTGGACGGGAGCCCGAAGTTTAGACAACTGAGGCGAGGACGCTGGGGTGCGGACGTCGAACGCGCCTCTCGTCCCTGCAGCCTGGGTCGCCAGCCGGCCGGCCCGCCAGCACCTCAGTGGCCGCAGCTAGCGCAGCCCGCCCTGCCTGGAGCCTCTTCCCGAGGCGCTGCCATCGCGGGTCCCCTCCGAGCCGCTGTCGCCACCGCCGCGGTGTCCGCTCTTCCCTGTCAGCGCCGACCCCTCATCTCCCGGGGCGGTGAACCGCCGCCCCGGCCCTGGGCGCGCACACACAGTCGCTCCTCGAAGCGCCGAGCAGTCCGAACCCCCTCCCCCACGCGCCCTTCCGCAGCCCACAGAGAACCCCTGGCGGGCGACCGCTACAACTTGAGAAGGTGCTGGGTAGAGGCAAGGGGGGAGTGTGAGTGCGTGTGCGCGCGCGCGCTAGGGCGCGCGGCCAGGGGGAGGGACCGCGCGGGGGATGGGGAGGGAGGAGATTGACTGACAACTTCCGCGGGGTCCCGCCAGCCTCTCGGAGGCCCGGGAAGGAGTAGGGGGTGGGAAAGCACGCCAGCTCCCTCAGCCAATCGCAGGGCTAAGCGGCAGCAACGGGGTGAAGCTTGGCCTCCTGCAAGGGCTATCAAACTGGGAGGTTAGGCAGAGGAATGGGGCGTGGTTGTATGATGGACCTTGGCTACAGCCAATCGTTAGTGAGGATGACAAGCGGAGTTGCCACTCTCACGTCACAACAGTGTAACTAACTCTCTAATGATTGAGGGGAGGTGCTCCTCCAGCAGCGATCAGCTTTGCACGCCTGCGCGACAGCTCCAGGCTATAATTGCGCTCCTGACAGCCTATGAGAAGACCGGGAAACTAGAGGAGGGAGTTTAGAGAACAAAATAGACTGTGCCCATCCTTCCCTCCCCTCTCTACTGGCCAATGAGGAACTGAAGCGACTGGTGGAGGGCTTGAGGGCTGGGGCGCGAAAGAGCGCCAGGTGTTACATCACTGAAAAGGGGTGGAGCAAAGGCCTGGTAGGGGTGGAACAAGCAGTGTGATCGATGGCTGAAGTAGTCCCACGGAGGAAGACGAGGAAATGAACTTGTCCAATCAGAGCGAGGTGCTGGCCTCTGTGGGCGGGCCTTGGAGCCTCGCCTGCCCTAAGCCGCGCACTTGGAAGTTAACGGGATAAATTTATAGCTCTCTGGTGGCCCTAGCACTGCACTTCCTGAGAGCTGTTCTAGCGCGAGTTTGGGCAGTCTGGCGTACACTACTGAAAAGAGTTTCCCAGATCCACACCCTGCAGGAAGAGATTTATCATTTCCAATTTAGTATGCTACTAATTTTCACTCTTCTTCAGCCGGAGGCCTTCAGCTGCTCCAACAGGAAGAGTACAGATTGGCTGATCTGTGGTTTGTGGATTTGAGGGCTTGCCATTTACTCTTACTGGGATCCCCTGTAGATTCCATCCAGATTTTAAACTTTTTAAGGACAGAGACTACTGGTCATCTTAGTTTCTTTGTGTGGCGCTTTCTGTTAATGATGCTTAATAAAAATAAGTGAGCTGAACAGTCTGTCTTCTCTGCAGCTTGGCGGACCCCAATCTCCATTTCTCTTCCACGAGCCCCAGACCTCTTCCTTTCGACTAAATTAAAATGGTTGCCATATATTTAAGCAAAACTATCTGATGCATATGTACCGAAGATGCCAACTTTGGGTAGGAAGTTGGATTCCAGATCTAAAACCAAACACTACTTTAAAATACTTCCTTCCTTACATTCACTGAGTGGTGAAATCGTACACAAGCCTCCTAGTCAAGGAGGTTCAAACCTCAGCAGCGTCTTTGACACCTTCCTCATCAAATCAAGTTCCAGATCGTGTTGAATCTACCTTCACAAACGTTCAAACCAAGCCTTCCTTACAATTTGCACAACCAACCCACCAAATATAGTTCAGGGCTTTCAAAGTCACTGCCAGATCAGTCTTTTTAAATGCCAAATTTTCTTATTGGCATGTGTGAAGAACCATCCAGTACCTACAGAATAAAGTCCCAATTCCAGGCTCTTCTCAATCTAACTCGTGGCTGTCTTTCCAGGCATAAATCGTGCCATGTCCCTACACAAACTCTTTTTCAATATAGACACATCATTCTACACACTGATACCCTAAAAGTATAGTGCTTCCTTGACCCTCAGCTCCAACATCTTGAAATAATCCACTTTTTTCCCCATCTTGTTGAGACCTAACTGTTTTTTCTAACCCTAGCTCAACCCCTATCTTTTATGAAGCCATTCATGATAATCTGGCCAAAAGGGATGCCTTTCTTCTTTACATTCCTATAGCATTTATTATCTATAACACTCACAGGGTCTGTCATCATATAATGTCAGAGATGGCAGGCACTCTGCTCTTTCTCCCCTGGAAGTCTGTAAACACTAAGAGAGCAAGAACTCAGTTATTTTATACCTATGTATCTTTTACTGAACAAAGGATAGATATGCAGTATGTAACAGTCTAATTTTTAGTTCTCAAGAACAAGGTTTCTGAAAGCATGATCATTGGATCGCCTGCATCAAAATCCTCTGAGGTGCTTACTTAAAATGCAGATTCCTGGACCTGACCCCAGACACACAGAATCAGAACCTACGTGAAAAACACTGAGAAATCTACTTTTAATAAACTCCCTAGGTCATACTTATGCACACAAAAGTTTGAAACTACTGTTATCTAGTCACCTGGATTTTATTTAGAATAGATTATAAATGTCTAAAAGTCAAGGGTAGTACTATTTATAATAAAGAGCATTTACATAGGATAAGAAGGGGAAATAAATAGCAGAGCACACCAATAAAGCTAAAATTCATACTGGAATATGATAGATAATAAATAATGGAAAATAGAGACCAAATAGAATAGATAGAAAATAGATACTAGAAACAAATTATTGGGAGGCTTGGAACCAGCAAAACTGTCAGGGCTTTCTGAAACAGCCTCTTGGAGAAGAATTTTGAGAAAAATTCTAAATAAAGAGTGACTTAAAGCCTAAGAAGAGAGAAGGATGGCATTCCATGTTGAAGACACCAGACATTTCGGGGGAGATGGAGAATACAATAGCCAAAGAATCAAAAGGCCTGACTTTATTAATTATCAATAGTTTGGGCCTGTCGAGTCACTCACCCTCTCTGAGTCTTAGTTTCCACATTTGTTTATCAGAAAAAAATAAGTAACCAGCCTTCTTTACAACGTTGTCATGAGTTTTAAATGTGATACATAAAACAAAGCACTTGGGAAAGTGAATATTTTGCACATAATAATTTTAAAGACATATGTATTTATTGAACATTTATTTTCCATGTACTATCTCCTATGTATCTCCTATGTATTTTCCATGTACAAATCTCCTAAATAGAGATTTGTTAACTAACAATCATCTAACAGAAAACTGCAATCTCAGTGCTGATCTGTATGTAACTCTGACACAGGAAGAGTGTCAAGGATGAGTCCATGCTGTATCACTCCTGCCTTTTCCCATATGTGAAGACCCATATGTGATTCAGAGGTCAAGGCTTCATCACTGCAAATTCTTTGGTTTACTTTATCCCCACATGACTTGAATTCCTTAGTCCATAAGCATAAATATGCTTAGTGATCTCATTCTTTTATTCACAATACCTAGCTTGCTGGGGAAAATAAGTAATTCGTGAGACAACAATATCCACAAAGCAAAATCACAGTCTTTTAATGGTTTAAAGAGTGCATCCGAGGGGGGAAAAAATTCCAGCACCTCTGATGGCTGAGGATATTATTTATGCTTTCAATTTCAAGAATAATAGAAGAAATATTTTTTTTTAAAGAGTGCATCAGGAAAAAAAAAAAAAAAGAGTGCATCAGGGAGAGTATTCTTTTCAAATCACTGTGAAATTCTCTAAAGCATGTCCAAGTAAAGTTTCGGCTGTCAACGCTCTCTTTCCTTAAGAGCCATAATACCCAAACTGTGCTCCAACAGAACACCAAACAAATGTGTTTTATCTGCAGAATCAAATAGTAGTGGTCGTTTCCAAATTTACAAAAATATAATAAAATAAAATTTCTTCCTTACATCTTTCTTAAAAGTTTGATTCTTTTCTATTGCTTTACTATACTGGAATCTAAATCAAGATAGTATCTGATTTATCATAAAAATTTTAATTTTTAATATGTCACTCCTTTTTATTTAAATACATTCAAATTATGTAAAATTCAGAAAGAATGAAAGGGTAACAGGAAAAGTCTCACTCCCATTTCTGTCTCCCAAAATCCAGGTCCCCTCCTGGGAGGGAATCAATGCTATCAGATTCTTATATGCGCTTCCAGAGATAAAATAGGTTTACTCTCTTAAGATTTAATAAATTCACATTTTTAGATGTTCCACCAAAAGCTACATGATTTATAGTGATTTCGTCACCTGAAGAAGTTTGAAAACCACTGCTCTATCCATCAATGAACCTTCCAGAGTTCTTACAGGTTTATTCATAGCTATTCATTCATTCATTATTTTATTCATTAATTCATCATGTAACAGATATTTATATATACATGCTATGCATCAACAAAATATGAAAGTTGAAGGGACCTTAGATGCTAATCAGGTCAAGTTGGTACCTGACCCCAGGTAGACCAAGAAGGTCCTCCTTCAAACTGATCCAAATTGGAAAGTCCTTTTTTTTTTTTCATATCTTCCAGGAGACTTTTGTTTCCATGTACAATGAGATCTTCTGACCAATAACTTACTATGCAAGTTGTCAAAGCTTACAGGCACTTGGTTCATAAACTAAACTCAGCGCTTTTCTAGATTTTTTTCAGGGACTTTAATTCTGTGTTGTCTTTCTGGCCACTGTTCAAGCACAAGTACACATTGAGATGATTGGAATTCCTGCAATTTTCAGGAAGGGTCCTTTGTTAACAGCACAAGATCCGTAGTCATGGTTTTCAATTGCTGCCATTTTTGCTTTTAATTATAAATTGCTTACAGTTAAGCTTGTCATTATTAAATCAGTTTGTTGCTGGCTATTACACAGGCTATTGTCTTGGTCAATCAAGAACTTAGACTAGGTCAGTAGTCTGGCGGTAGAGATGGTTAGATTGGAGACTTCTTTTAGAGGAGGATTACATAGGACTTGCAGAAGGATTGAATGTGAGCTCTTGGTACAGCAGAGGTATTATTAATCCCCCCAAAACATGCTGGTACACTTATACTTTATGATTATCTCTGAATCCTTTTTCTATAGCTGTGAGATCTTTTGCCCCATCTTAAGTGGGCTGCAATCATAAATGTTCGATAACCCCTGGTGTGCCCAATCCTACCTGTATACTAGATGAGGAACCAGGATGTAGTTTGAAGGGGCTCAGCTCAGGCCGTATTCTCTTGTCCTTGCAGAGTGGGATTTAAAAGACTGATACTGGCGAACTCTCTGCTCTTTAATTCAACTGCAAGTATTTTTCAAGTGCCTTCTATGTGCCAGGCAATATGCCAGACACTAGGAATGGAGAGATAAATAAAGCATGGACCTTACAATTTAGTGAGGACAGACAGCATGACAAATCAAAGACTATACCCTAAATGTTTCCTACGGTGTTGTGTAAACATAGTGGAAAGAAGAGCAAATTTGGTTTGTGAAGAGAGAGTCAGAGAAAATTTAACAGAAAACGTAATGCTTGAAGTGAGCCTTGAAACAAAATGAAGTTTTCATATGTATAAGAACAACAACAGAAAAGAATACTTGCCATTCAAGAAACTAATTTCCCACATTTCTTCATCACTAAAAAGATTTCCAGGGAATTCCCTGGTGGTCTGCCATGGCCCGGGTTCAATTCCTGGTTGGGGAACTGAAATCCGGCAAGACGCGTGGCCAAAAAAAAAAAAAAAAAAAAGAATTCCGTATTATAGTCAATGAATTTACTTATTTCACACAATATGTTACCAAAAAGAAAAAATTCCATTGCAACAGAAGAATATATTTTGCCACACCTTGTCAGAATTTGACCTGGAGGTGAACGGGCAAAGAAAAGCAAAGATTAAATTCAACACAGGACTGCTCTCTGGGTATATATTGAGGAGCAGTGATTACAAAACCACTGTATGGCTCCTTAATGTTCCACTCATATGCAGATGTTATATAAACCTATAAGTGGTCTTCCTCTTTCATCTGCCTGGAGGAAGCATGTAGTAAGCTTTGAAGCAGTCCCTGTCTTAAAATACCTAGCGGCTGCATGCCAGCAATACGTTCTCTCTTATTGGCTTGTTATTTTGGCTCAAACTTGCAGAAAATAATTAATTTGAAAATCTAAGAAATTGACCTTGTATCTTCAATATCAGGAGGTGTTTATGCTTTGAAGAAGCAATGCTAGTAGTACTATGGGATTTTCAGGAATTATTGAACTGGAAATTCTCCAGTGTTTTCAGATCCTAAGCTTTGACTTCTATACCAGAGGATACAGTTTTTTAAAAAAAACTGTGTGTGTCTCTGGGTGTGTATATATAATCATCACCATAAATTTAACACCTACTGTGTACTAAGCATTATTCATACAAAGAATCTGGCAAAAAGAGATCAAACAAGATTCTCTATTAAAGTCCCTCTCATCTGTGTGACATGCCTCTCTATTCCCCTGGGAGTTTGGTCCCAGTGACTTCTGTCATGTCCAGGAGCAATTTTTTGTATTCTAGCATCTCTGGGGTCCTCTATTCTTTTCTTGTAAAAATCAGTGAAAATTCAAGCTCTCTTTATTCATTCTGTACAAAGACATTCACCAAAAATGAAATTGAATGGATTGGACTGTCACTGCCATAAGATGCCCAGCACTTTAAAATTTTTGTATATGTAGAGCTCTGAAGTCCTGTTACTTAGAAGGGAAATGAGATTATCAAGAGATATAATGGTGCCCAATGTTTCCTATTCATTCACTCAAAAAATATTCATTAATCTCCTATAACATGCCTGGTTCATTCCAGGTGATTGATGAATAGCCATGAGTGACACAAGGCTGACTGCATGGGGCTCACCATCAGTGGGGAGAGCTCACATCAATTAAAATTCAACTATGGAAACAAAGCAGGGAATATGCACCAGAGGAAACATGGTATTATTGCACACATGTACGGGCAAACCAGGAGGCTTGGTCATGCTATGGACCAAACAAGCACCATCACCAATTCATGAGGCCTGTTATGAACACGGCCCATGGCTAAACATTGTGGTCTTGACCCTAAGGGAGCACGAACTCTAGGGGAAGAGATGAGGCATCAGCCCAAGGAAAGATAATTTCTCATTCAGGACAGTATTTGATGAGAGCCAAGACAACAAAGTCCGAGGGAGTTCACAGGTGATGCTTGTACTGAGGTGGAAGACATGGGATTTTAGCTGGATCCAGAGGATTGGGAATAATTAACTAAGTAAAGAAAAGTAGACGTGTTAGGGGAGAGCACCATCCAGCTACTTACTACACATCTCTCCAGCACAAAGTGTCCAGCTTATTATGCCCACCCCCTCCTCCCCCACTACTTGATATTGCCGCCCACCAGTCAGTGAAGGAAGGGTGTGAAGGCACACGGGTGGGGAAGTACAGGCATGTACAGGGGGTGTTAGATGTCTTTCCTAGAGAAGGTGATTTCTGGAGGGGTAGTGGGAGACAAAGCTGGAAAAGGTGCACTCATTCAGTCATTCAACAAACATTCAATGCTTATTATAGGCTATTTTCTGTTCTAGTTTCTGGGGATAGAAAAAAACAACAACAGGTTTTTCCCTCAGAGAGTCTGGAAAGGAAAGTAAAATGAAAACATAAAAACAAAAAAACCCACTAACCACCATAGACAGTATAATAAGTGCTGTGTCAAAGGTAAGCACAGAGGAAGAAGGCAGAATCTATGGGGTGGGGAGCAAGATAGCCTTTCTGGAGGAAGAGGTTCTAGATTTGAGAATTGAAGAACATAAGGAGTTAGTCAGGACTTTCCCAGTGGCGCAGTGGTTAAGAAGCCGCCTGCCAATGCAGGGGACACAGGTTCAAGCCCTGGTCTGGGAAGAACCCACATGCCACGGAGCAACTAAGCCTGTGTGCCACAACTACTGAGCCTGTGCTCTAGAGCCTGAGAGCCACAACTACTGAGCCTGCGTGCTACAACTACTGAAGCCTGTGTGCCTAGAGCCTGTGCTCCACAGCAAGAGAAGCCACCACAATGAGAAGCCCACGCACCGCAGTGAAGAGTAGCCCCCGCTCGCCGCAACTAGAGAAAACCCCTATGCAGCAAAAAAGACCCAATGTAGCCAAAAATAAATAAATAAATTTAAAAAAAGGAGTTAGTCAGGAAAACCCAGAAAGGGGAATTTATTCCAAGAAGCATGAAGGAGATGTTTAAAGTACAGAGCCCTGAGAGAAGGGGATACATCAGGAAGGTGAAGGGAGTTTGGTATGAAAACTTTGAGGTAGCAGCAGACAAAGAAGATGGTATCAGATTATGGAGTGTCTGTAAGTTTGGACTTTATGCTGAGGTCAGTAGGGAGACGCCAAAGCACGTTTGAATGGAAGATGTCACGTGGAAAGCAGTGTTTTAAGAGTACTGGGTGGGGAAAGTGGAAGCCAGAAAGATTAGCTGGAGGTGAGGATAAGTGTCCAGGAGAAGGACTTGACTGAGTGGTGCTGAGCAGTGTGTGTCAGCACCTGTGGAGCTCTTCTAAGCTATACGGTATTTTGAAAAAATTCCCAAGTGACAATCCAGACCCCCCCCACCCCCCATCCCCATCCCCCATTCCTTGATGATCACTGACTTAAACTAAAAATGGCCCTGGAAATAGATATGAAAGACATTACAAAGGAAACACCCGAGAGATTTGATGAATGGGGGGTGGCAAGTCAAAGGGAAGAATTACAAAGGGTGCCAAGGTTTTGAACTGGGGGCCTTTAACCAAAAGGTTCAAAAGCTAAGCCAGTTTTCTTCTGTGGGAGGGAGACGAAAGGAGTGCCAGAGGAAGGAAGGAAAGGGGAAGCAAAGATGACTCTGAGGTTAGACATGTCGAGTTAATAGTTCTTTAAGGTCATTGAGGCGGAGAGCTGGATCTTTATTTTTAAAAAGAGGTGATGACATGTTGTATATTAATTTGGGGAAAGATGAAGACTAGACTGGGCTAACAGCCTGGAGTAGGCCAGACCAAAGAAGGAAATTACACAAACAACACAAGCCTCTTTTTTCCTCTTTAAGGAGAAAAAAATCATGACAGAAACAAATGGGCAAAAGATGTGTAGCCTGTCATGTGTCTCGGCGGTCTCCGGTGCCAAACGCGCAGTAGGACTGCACAGGAGAGAAGCAGGGCCCAGCCACTTGTACCTGCTGTGGCAGAGGGTCAGGGATCAGGAATGAGGCAGCCCTTGCTATTCACAAATAGGGCTCAGTGACGCCTCTGGACACACCATCTCTCACACACACAGACACACAGACACACACACACTGTCCTTAATTCCTAACCACCATCCTAATCACAAAACTATGACAAAATCTCTTTATGATACCTTTACAGAGGAAGAAATCTATCTACCAACTGAGGATCTCTTTCCAGCTTGAAGCAAAGCCTGTGTAAGGTTTCCAGCTTCTCCAGCCTCTTGAATGGCTAAGACCTCTTCTTGCCCTAAGGAGCTCAGTCCCACTCCCTCACACTGAATTAGTGATTGTATTTCAGCTTACTGAGGGTCAAGGATATGGGATAGGACTGGAGAATGACCATAACCTTGTGAGGATGCAATTCCAGTCCTTGCACATGTTAGACTCCATATTTCAACATGAATTCTTTGAGTACTGGTTTTCTTCAGAGAGAAAGAACTCTATCAATTCAATGATTTACAGCACTGTCTCCTCCTATGGGCTAGGAGGTGCTAGGGAAACAAAAATGAGGGAGACATAGCTTTTGCTTCTTTGGAGTTTACGCTTTCATGGGGAAGAAAGGTCCAATGCACGGAGAATCAGCCATGACGAGGGATGTACAGACAAAATGCAATTAGAATTAAAGGAGGAAAAATAACATCCTGGGGGGAGGTGAAGGACACATGACAGGGAGGAGCAGGACATTTAAAATTGACCTTGAGGGCTTCCCTGGTGGCGCAGTGGTTGGGAGTCCGTCTGCCGATGCAGGGGACGCGGGTTCGTGCCCCGGTCCGGAAAGATCCCACATGCCGCGGAGCGGCTGGGCCCATGAGCCATGGCCGCTAAAGCCTGCGCTTCCGGAGCCTGTGCTCCGCAACGGGAGAGGCCACAACAGTGAGAGGTCCGCGTACCGCAAAGAAAAAAACAAACAAAAAAAACTGACCTTGAAAAATGCACAGAATTTCAATGGGTAGATATGTAGAGGAAAAGGGGAGAACATTCTGGTAAAGGGAAGCATAAGCAAAGTTGCTGAAATGGATGGCATATTTGAGAACAGCAGCTAGTTTAGTCTGGCTGGAGTATAGAGTAACAGGAGATAAAGGTGGAACATAGGTTGGGGGCCTAGTGTAGAGTACTTTGAATGGCAGGGTGAGAAGCTATTGAAGACTTAGGAGCAGGCAGCGACTGATCAAACCTGGATGTAAGAGGATTACTCCTCCAGCTATTAACTCAGGGAATAAAGGGGCTGGAGGCTACAGGTAGAGAGAAATTTTGACCATGTTGAGTCTAACATGTCTGTGGACTCTCCAAATGAAGATGCTCATTAAAGCTTGGGATGAGGGTCTGTCTGTGTTCAGGATGGTTAAGGTCTTTATAGCCTGAGTTTTTTCATCTGTAAAACAAGGACAAAAAAACTTACTTTGAGGATGTTTGGGGAATTAGACATAATTCTTTGAAAAACACTTACCACAGTGCCTGATTAATACTAGCCATGTGGGACAGATCCTGGTGATGGTACTTGTGGTGGTGGTAGCATCAGTAGTAGTTGTACTGTCAGTTCTTCCTTGTAACCCTTTTTTCTCCCCAGAATTCTGCCACGAGTTCAAGAAATAAAACCAAATGGCAAACCCTTGCTGTAGCCAAAATTGCCCCTCCCCTGAGATGACCAAGGCTGTGTATTCGGTCAAGCAATTGTACTGGCTCCTTTGTCCCTTAAGGTAACCACTGTACTGGGAGACCTCTTAGCCCCTGGTAAATAGAGTTCTGTTGAGTGTCTGTTTTTTTTGCTGTGTCTAAACACTGTAGCTCAGAAAAGCTAAAACCCTGAATGAATGAGTAGAGCTTAAAGACATGTAAAATGCTATTGTTTAGGGGTACAGAGAGAGTATATATGTAGTGATATATACAAACACTCATGCCATATCTATCTATGTATCTATCTATATTCCTAAATAATAAATAGCATTATATTCATGAGAATTAAAAACATCAAAATCAGAAGCTTCTTACTTCCTGGAAGGAGGATAGGAATGGGGGCACAATTGGGAGGGTTACAGTGAGGGTTATACCTATATCTGTAATGCTTTATCTATACATCCTTTTTGCTGGATATTGGGTGTTTATATTATTCTCCATACAGTATGTACATAGTAAATAATATATTTATATATATATATATGTATTTTTTAATTTCAGAGTGAACAAAGTAGGGTCTCTGTATTTTGAAAATGGTGAGATTGAGTTGATACTTGGGCACTTACGAAAGGGGAAATTCAGACATTGAGAGAATCCTTTGCAACATGCGTTAGATCCAGCCAGCAGACAGACTGCCACCCTTCATGCACCAGAGTAAGGATTCCCCAAAAGGAGCTAGATGGAAGAAAGAGAGCCTCAAGCACCGCTCTAGACGTCCACCCACAGGAAAAGTGACACTGACGTAGCACCAGCGGAGTAAAAACTAGAAGAACAGATGGGTTGTTAAAACAAAAACAAGGGCAATGGAATTCCTTAGATCCCTGGGGAGAAAGGAAGTAGTAGGCTGTCAGTGACATCAGGGAGGAAAGTTAGAAGACAGTTTGACTTGTACAGAAAAATATTTTTATTGACTTAAGCAAGAGCAATTTTAGCAGTGCAAAAAGAAATCATGAGGAAGAAATTTGCGCTTCCAGACATGAAAATCAACTGAAACTGGATTTCCCCTGTCACAGTAAATAAGAAGTTTGGGCAAAAATGCGTGAAATAATTGTTTTCATCATACAACACACAGCGCAGGGTTGTGATTCCTGGGAGAAGAGAAACAAATGAAGTGATATGTACAATATTCCTAGCTTTCTTCTTAGAGGCACTTTCCAGATCACAAGAAGGGGAATCCGAGCAGACAAAACAGTCATGCTAAAATGTGGGCAAAAAGATCAGAGTTTGGGCAGGCTGAGGTGGCGGTAATTTTTGAGGCAGAGTACCAGAGAAGAGGGAGGTATACAGAGAAAGAAATGTTGAGTGCCCTTGAGTCTTAAGCTGAATACTAAGCTTCATAAGGTATAACTCTATGAGACTCATGAAAGAGAACTCTTAGATTGCTAAAAGTTAAATTCCTGAGCTGAGCTGGGAAACACTCAAGTTCCAACCAGGCAGAATGGAGAGACCTTGTTGAACTCTTGTGGCTTTTGGAAGAGACCCTAGAGGGAGCATGCCTATGTAGTAGGGCTAAACTAGCCCTAAAGTAAAGCCCTAAAGTAAAGGTTAGATCTTCCCTAACAAAGCTTAAAAAAGATCAAACTGAGGTTATGCAATTAGGTGACAAAAACTGTAAAAAAGCTATAATGTGCTCAGTAATTTAAAGGAAAACATGAACATAATGAGGAGTGAAATGTAAACTATAAAAAAGAACCTCGTGGAACTTCTAGAGCTGAAAAGTACAATATCTGAAATGAAAAATTTACCAAATGGACTTAACAGCAGCTCAAACAATGCAGAAGAAAAGATCATAGACTTGAAAATATAGCAGCAGAAACTATCCATATTATGGAGAAGAAGAAACCTGGAACCCTTGGTGACCCACGAGAAAATACCAAATGGTGTAAGACAGTGTAATTGAAATCCCAAAGGAGGGTGGGGAGAGCAGAAGCAATATTTGAAGAAATAATGGCGGCACATTTTCCAAAATTGATAAAAATCACAAACCCATACATTCAAGAAATTCAATGAAGGGTAAAAATCAATTGAGATAGAAAATGCATTCTGAATTTTTTCAATAATGGAGTGATTTTCTGAATGGACCAGTACCTGAAGGCTTAGTCCAGGGAGGAGAAGGAAAGATCTGTAAATTGGAGGAAACTGTACAAATTGTGATGTGGGAAAGTAGAAATCAGCCTAGGAGACACAAACACAGAAACATATTAAAGGAGAAGAGGTGGGCCCTCTGGAGAACCCAAATACTGAAGATGCAGACATATTGCAGAGTAGGAAGAGGAACTCTTGAGAATAAAAAAGGGTGGAGTGGCAGCTCCAACTTTCTTCACTTTAAAATTTTTTTAGTCTCCTTGTCCCCATACCTTACTTCTTGACGACAATCATCTCAGACCTGGGCTTGAAGCTCCTGTTTTAAAAAAAATTTTTTTCTTTCTTTAAACACTTTTTTTTCTTTATTTTTAAAATTTTTTCTCAAAATTTTTTTTTTCTTTCTTTTTTTTTGGGCACACGGCTTGCAGGATCCCAGTTCCTTGACCAGGGATCAAACCCGTGCCCTCGGCAGTGAAAGAACAAGAGTCCTAAACACTGGACCCCCAGGGAATTCCCTGAAGCTCCATTCTTTTCCCTATCCAGTCTATCCTGAAGTTAACTGCTTCCAGAGTGGCTTCCTTAAACCCAAGAATCTCATCACTCCTCTGCCAGACATCTTTAGTGAAATTGGTACCCGAGTAGCCCTTATGTTAGATTGCCACAGGGACGGATCATGCCTCCTCACAATTAAATGGATGTGAGTTTGGACCTCAGCTTTGCAAAGCTTCCTATGTGTAGGGCTTCATGTTATTCCCTACTTTATCTTGCTTTTATTGAGCCCAGTTCTCTGTTGAGTCTCTGAACGAGGACCATTAGAAGTGCTTTATGCTTCATTTGCTTCCTTTTGCTTCTAAATAGACACACACCTGTTCCCTCAGCCCCTTACATGCCTGTAGTCCTGGTTGTTCAAAACTTAGGCTGGCTCTCTTAACCCAAGTTTATAGACCTTGAACTTGAGAGGCCACAGGATGTCTCCTTGCAGCCAAGAGCTCCTGGCTTCAGAGGCAAGAAGGGGTTAATAAAGGCATACTGGATTTCAAATTAGGGTTTGAATCATAGGTCAGATTCTGCTGCTGAGAGACAGTCTAGAGCTGTGTTGTCCAATACGGTAGCCACTAGCTACCTGTGGCTATTGGGCTCTTGAAATGTAGCTAGCGTGACTGAGGAACTGAATTTTTAATTTTAATTTAAAACCTGAGGCACTGTAAATCATTTTCCTATTAAGCACATTGTGGAAAATATTGTTATAGTGTATGTGTTGGGTGTGTGCCTAGTTACACACATAAACATATCTCTGATCTAGTTGGTTTCAATGGATTGACTGGGTTGAATGATTTTTGTAAAGTAAGATTATGTTTATTTGATTATTTTATGCAGACAGTGGAAGTTACAGTAATATCTATGTAAATCATGAGTAGTACTGAAATTGAAATACTTATTTTAATTTTATTTATGATATAATAAATTGTTTCTAATTTTAAAAAGAAGTATGGGAAATTTTTAATATTTAAAATGATGGCATACTACTGACACACAACTGAGTAGAGATGCAGAAGCTAGTAAGTACTCCGACTAAAACAGTAAAGAAAATAAGAGACCGGAAGAAGGTATGTTGCAGATTTTGAAATGAATGGCAACTGCAATTCGCTGCAGCCAAGCAAATGAAAAAGCTGCTCATTTTGTAAAAAATAATTTTAAATAAAGTGGACAATATTAAGACATATTTTCAGGAAATACATAGTGAATTTGATAAACTGTTTCCTCTTAACAGACCAAAGAGAATTAATATTAGTTGCTTGAAATTAAAATTAAATGTCCAACAAACATTTTAAAAACAATTTTTAGCAGAATCCGAGCTTATAATTTTGGCCAGCTATAAGATGACTTGGATTCTTGCACAGAAATTAAAACTATTTTTAGATGGAGAGATAATAAATTATTATTTTAGTTTTGAAAATTTTGTTTTCATATACGAAAAAAACTTGAAAAGATATTCTTTACAAAAAGTGAAAGCTATTCAATTAAGGTACTAACTAATTGCTTGTTGAATACAAAATCCTTCTAACCATATAAAAATTCAATTGATTCAATTTTTGAAAAATTGCAAGGGCTTTCTTCAGCTTTAGAGTAATTGTGATATGAGATACTGCACAGTTAATACTTTGGATGTGGTTTATCTCAAAAGATTTTCAAACTCATGAAAAAAAAAACCCTTATTTTGCAGCCTAAAAACTGAACTCATTGGTATGGATACTGTTGAGTCTTTTACAACTGTTGAAGAAAGACTTCAGCCAGATATGAAAAATGTAGTTTCCATTACAATGAAAAGTTCTCCAACTATGTTGGACGTCTGGATTTATTGAAATTTTAAAGCAAAAAACGGATCTTTCTTCTATTGCTTCATTCCTCCTATATGATACATATGAAGATATTTGTGTTCAGTTTTCTGAACAGTGCCATGGATATAGTTGTTAAAATTTTTCTATGTATGTTATGCTATGAATCATCAGCTTATAGAATTGTAGAGAGTAGTGGAGGACCTTTACAAAGATTGATTGTACTGTTAATTCGAGTTAAAGAGTTTCTCGAAACGAAAGGAATACTTGCCAAATATTCAATAATCAAAGACAAAAAGATAGCGGTGTGATTTATGTTTTCTCACTGATATCATACTGCATATGAATGAGCTAAATTTGAAGTTCCAAGGAAAGGAAAAATGTATTTGTGATCTAGCTAGAAAGTACAAGAGTTTATGTTGAAATTGAAATTTTTCATAGTAATAATCAATAATAAAAATTTAACACATTTTTCAAACATGAATTAATATACAGAAGAGTTTCATTGTAATCAAGAGCATTATGTAAATTAGCTACAAAAACGAAAATAAAAATATGAAAAACACTATTAATTTCAATAAATTCATAGTGGCTTTTCAATTTATGCAATACTTCTTTGAATTTAATGTTAATAATACTGGGTTGACAGAAGAGTTAGTGAATTACTCAACTTAGATAAAAATTGAAACTGATAGGATTTGCTTCAAAGTCAGATCATTTCTTCTAAAATAAAGAAACCAAGTCTGACAATACAGATGCAAATATTAAAAGAGTGGTGTTTGGAACTCAATTCAATCATTGGAAAACTTTTCAGTAAGTTAGGAATAATTTGGGTATGCAACTCTAATTTTTTAACTATAAATTTTATGAAATATAATTACAGAATAAATATTTCTGATGAAAATTTAACATTTGAATTGAAATGTGCTCTAAGTTAAAAAAAAAACCCCACTGGATTTAGAAGATTTCACATAAAAATGTGAAATATATAATAATTTTTATATTGATTACATATTGAAATGATAATAGTTTGAGATATTTGGTTTAAAAATGTGTTATTAAAATTAATTTTACCTGTTTCTTTTTATTTATTTAATGTGGTTACTAGAACATTTAAAATTACATATGTAGGGAATTCCCTGGTGGTCCAGTGGTTAGGACTCGGCACTTTCACTGCAGGGGCCCTGGTTCAATCTCTGTTCAGGGAACTAAGATCCTGCAAGCCGTGCAGCACGGCCAAAAAAAAAATTACATATGTGGCTCACATTTATGTCTTTCATTATATTTCTATTGGCAGCTCTGCTCTAGAGTAGAGGCTTCAGAGACTGGGCTCTACACCCAGATAGCCTCAGTTCAAGTCTAGTCTCTGACACTTCTTAGTTGTATATCTTGGGCAAGTTGCTTAACATCTCCATTCTTCAGTTTTTCCCATCTGAAGAATGGGGATAACAATAGTTTCTACCGCATAGAGTTGTTATAAGAATTATTAAATAGTATCTGACACATAGCAATTACCATGTGTAATAGCTATTGTTGTTTTATTAACTATGTGACCTTGAGAAGTTTCTTAACCATTAATTTACTCATTTGTAAAATAGTGAAAACAACATCTACCTCACAAGTTTACTTCCTGAATTAAATGAGATAAGGTATGCAGAATTATTTGACAGCAGGAGGCTGCCCAACCACAAGCTTGCTGAATCTTCCACATCTTAGTTGTTGTTCAGAAGTTTCATAATGTGGCTCAGCTCACCACGCTTTTTTTTTTTTAGGTTTCTTTCTTTTTCTTTTTAATTGGAGTAGTTTATTTACAGTGTTGTGTTAGTTTTGGGTGTACAGCAAAATGAATCAGTTATACATATATCCACTCTTTTTTAGATTTTTTTCTACACATATATATATTCTTTTTAATTTTATTTTTTTATAAGTTTACTTATTTACTATTTATTTATTCTTGCTGCATTGGGTCTTGGTTGCTGCGCGCAGGCTTTCTCTAGTTGCGGCGAGCAGAGGCTACTCTTTGTTGCTGCGTGCAGGCTTCTCTTTGCGGTGGCTTCTCTTGTTGTGGAGCACAGGCTCTAGGCGCACGGGCTTCAGTAGTTGTGGCACGTGGGCTCAGTACTTGTGGCTTGTGGGCTCTACAGCGCAGGCTCAGTAGTTGTGGCGCACAGGCTTAGTTGCTTCGTGGCATGTGGGATCTTCCCGGACCAGGCGGATTCTTAACCACTGTGCCACCAGGGAAGTCCCTACATTCTTTTCTAAATATTCTTTTCCATTATAGCTTATCCCAGGAGAGTGGATATAGTTCCCTGTGCTATACAGTAGGACCTTGTTGTATCAGCTCACCACTCTTAAATTCAATAGTGTGTGCATGAAAGAAGTTGCAAACCATAAAGTACTCTTTAGTTGTTAAATATTATTTTTATTATTTTTAAAAAATATTTATTTATTTGGCTGAGCTGGGTCTTAGCTGCGGCATGTGGGATTTTCATTGCAGCATGCGGGGTCTTCATTTGCGGCATGCTAAGTCTTTATTTTTTTATTATTTTTTAACATCTTTATTGGAGTACAGTTGCTTTACAATGGTGCGTTAGTTTCTGCTTTATAACAGAGTGAATCAGCTATACATATACATATATCCCCATATTTCCTCCCTCTTGTGTCTCCCTCCCACCCTCCCTATCCCACCCCTCTAGGTGGTCACAAAGCTCCAAGCTGATCTCCCTGTGCTATGCGGCTGCTTCCTACTAGCTTTCTATTTTACACTTGGTAGTGTATATATGTCCATGCCACTCTCTCACTTCGTCCCAGCTTACCATTCCCCCTACCCGTGTCGTCAAGTCCATTCTCTACGTTTGTGTCCTTATTCCTGTCCACGGCATGCTAACTCTTTAGTTGCAGCATGTGGGATCTAGTTCCCTGACCAGGGATAGAACCCGGGCCCCCTGCATTGGGAGTGCGGAGTCTTAGCCACTGGACTACCGGGGAAGTCCCATATTTTTATTATTCTTTACCATGAAATTCCTCCTGTGAGTATTTGTTCCCTAAGCTTGCTTTACTTTGAACGTCCCTAGTTCCACCCTCTTACCATCTAGACTGAAGGCCTGCTTTTCTATGAAGCCTTCAATGTGGACTCCAGCTCCAGTATGATCTCTCTCTCTCCTCTAAATTCCTGAAATACCCCCCACCCATTGTGTGTATTTGGCATTGAATCATATATTACTTTGTATTGTTTAAACTAATCATGCAGGGTGAATGTTTAATAATTTGTGAATTCCCCAACAGCACATGATAGATGCTCAAAAAATATTTGGTCAACAAGTGGGAATATTTGAAAAAATTAGGGGGAAACTTTTTTTGAGTTTGGACTCAGGAGACTCAAGCATCCTCTACAAAGAACAAAGAGCAACACTGGAGAGAGGAAGTTTTAAGCAAAAGTTTGAGATAAGCATGAAAAGGCAGAACAGAAGTGGTGTGGGAGTGGGAAAGGCAGAGGTGGTAGCTAAGGACAGAGCAGAGGTCAGGAAGCAAAGTGGAAACCCACCCTGTGGGACATTCCTAGAACTCAAGGTAAAGCTCCTTCTTTCCCAAGTCCCTCCAACAGCTATTTTTAGCCACGTCCAATTTTAGAAAGAGACACAAGGTCTCATTCCAATCAGTTTTGGGGTTTTTTTTTTTTTTTTTGGAACAGTTAAAACTTTAATTCATATATATTACAAGGCTAAGATTTTATAATTGTGGCTGCTATATAATTTTTGCTAAATAATAGAGCAAAAAGATACCTTAATGATCTTTTAGATTAACAGCTCCTTTGGTCAAGGATCAAGAATGTTGATGTCCCTCAATCCTTCATTTTGTAGGTTAAGCAGTTGAAGTGATCTTGGTTTTGTGACCGAGCAGGATCCAGGATACAACAGTTCTCCCCATTCTCAGTTTTTTGATGGTTGTATTTCCTTTACCTTCTTCCCCCAACCCTGATGTTTCATAACTATTTTTTTGAAGAGTGTTTTTGTAACCTTGGTACATTGTGTCTATATATAATTGATTTATTCTGGTCATTTAAAATTTCTATAAGCATGTTCTTGCCAAAAATTTTTTTGGTCTCTGTACTTGAAAATAGAATTTTCTCCTTTAGTGAAATTAAAAACAGTATATAAAAGTAGGGAGTATGAGATGAAATATTAAGATTACTGAACTCAAGGGCATTTGGCATTTTTGAAAGTGGTACAGCTTAACCACCACAGCAATGTCACTTGTTTTTCATTGACAAGAAACACAAACGCTTTGCTTCTTTGCCCCATGCCTTTCCTCTGAATTCACATGTCCTCTTGCTGGAATAAATCCCTTATTAGTTCTTTTAGAGACTGCTTGTAAATGTTAAACATTCCTAATGTATGTTTTATAATATAATTATTTTGCCCTCAAAGGTGCATGGTAGTTTATCTGGGAATAAAATTCTATATTAACAATTATCTTTCCTCATCATTTTAAAGGTGTTTTTCCAGGGTCTTCTACTAACTTTTGTTGCTGATAAGAAATCTGCTCTGAGTCTGATAGTCACTTCTTTTTAGGCTATGCTACCATTTGTCTCTACTGGCTTTTGAAAGTCATATTTTTCAGTTTTACTAAAATTTGTCCAGGTGTGGGATTTATTTGTATTTATGCTCCTGAATACTTACAGAGCACTTTCAACTGAGGATTTTCATTTTTCTTTGATAATGGAAAGAAAGCTTTTGTATATTTATGTACAAATACTGCTCTTTAGTTGATCCATCCTTCTTTTTGGAATCTCTAATAAGAGGTTCCACATCTCCATAAGCCTCTAAAGTTGGAGGCACTCAAACCATCCGCCCTGATTCTTAAATGGTCTTTCACAAGTTTTAATTTTTTTTCTCCTCCTTCTGGCTTCTGGGCAAATTACTTGCTACCAAAATATAATTTACAATTTCACTTTTCGGTTATTTCAGGTGTAAAGATTATCCCATCCTCTGAATTTTTAATTTTAAAAACTATATATTTTTCACCAATCAGTTATTTTGCTGATCTCAGACAGCTTATTCCCAGAAATTCCTTCCTCTTGCCCTGGGAGGCTTCACTACACCCAGATAGTTAAGATGTTTGGAAATCCTTCCCTCCACCTTGGTCTTTGCTGACCACCTGAAAGTGAATGTCAGGTGCCTTCTGCACTCACAAATTCCCCTGGATACTCCATTAGGAGAAGACAACTTACTAGCTGGGTCATTGCAGAATCCAAACAGTGCCTGCTCCATAACAGGCACTCCATCACCATCGAATGAACCAATGTCATTCTAATGACATTAATGGTTAGCATGGCTGATTCTTGTTTGGGCTACAGTGGAGGAAAATCACAGCTAATGTGGAGAGAAAAAAGCTGTTGTTCAACTATGACTCATGGGCTTAGCTCTCAACACAAGGTTCCAATTCGTTTTGCATTTTTGTGCCTCCAAGGTGATGGTGAATTGGCAAGGAGAACGGGAGGCAACATGGTGGAAGACAGGATAGGCATGATTCAGGCCTTATCACTAACTTCAGCATGAGTTTGGGTACCAACTCACATGGGCTCGCAAAATACAGGGGTGCCTTCCCTCCTCAAAATTTTATTATTCTAAAGTTAGACTGTTGTCACTGGGCATGATGCCCCAATGACAATCATTCCTGGAAGGGGGTTGACCCTCGCCAGGGAAGAGTCTCTAATCACTGGATTTGGGGAAATACGACATCTCAAGACTGGTTACCTTGGGCCCCCAGGCTCAAGGACATGGGACTAACAGAAGCCAGCATGCGTGGAGGGGGACGCAGCTGTCTCAGTCACTTGCTCATGCTCTCTTTTTCACCCACCCAGGTACAGCCAGTCTCTTTCTCTCTCTTTCTTTCTAACTTTATTCCAGCCCCAAGCCAAAATCTGATTACATAATTAAGCACTTAGTAAGTGTTCTCTGATGCTGATTTTTAATGAACTTGGCCAGTGCTACTTCCTGTTTTGAAAGAAATAGGCCCGTTTCAAAAGCTAGTCCATGCCCCCAATACCCACTTTGTCTTAGAAATCAAATGGGCATTTTAACCATTTTAGAGGAAAAATAATTAGATGTAAATAGGTTCAAGTTCTTATAGCAGAGAGGGTAGCTGTTGAAAAGGGAAAGTGGTAACAGGATCTGATTGTGACACCGAAAGTAGTACCTGCTTTCCTGCCTATCCATCTGTCTATCTATCTATCCATCCATCCCTCCATCTACCTACGCTACCTATTCTCAGATTGTTCTGAACTAATATCAAAAATATCATGAACATGCTGTCTCCTAGAGCCTGCCTTTTCCCTGGGATTTTGGAGCAGCAAGTAAGAGATATCTCTAAGACTCTGGAAGGCATCTTCCTAGCAAATTGCTTCTCAGTCTCCTGGGTACTTTTGAAGGGCACCTTGGAATGAATTCTAGACCTTCACATGGAGGCCTGTAAGCTCGACACCAGGCCTGCTCGTGTTCCTTAATGGAGTAGAATCAGGACACCCTCCCAACATTCTTGGTGTGTGCACTGAATAATACAGGGGGAAAAGGAAAAGAGAAATGTTGAGGGGGAAGTAAGGGTGTTGGGAGAGCCGGTGGGCGTTAAGGAGAAGCACTGTAGTTTTGTTTTATTTTGTTTGGCCATGCTGCGCAGCGTGTGGGTTCTTAGTTCCCGGACAGGGGATTGAGCCCTGTGTCCCCTGCATTGGAAGTGCAGAGTCCTAACCACTGGATCGCCAGGGAATTCCCAGAGGTGCTGTAGTTATTCTCCATAAAACTATTCTATCTTCTCACTCCAGCTCCATGACTATCGACTGCTGAAATATTAAATCTAACACCATTATTTCCCTCCTTAAAATCTTTCATCCCAAGATGCTTACCATTGCACACTTGGTTTGACATTTAGTCCTGCCTGTATCTTCAAATTCATTTCCCAACACTCCCTGCCACACCTAAATACTTATAATTCTCCATGCGCTCTCTCCTTTCAATAGCATTGCCTGTGCTGAACTCTCTCTCAGAATGCCCCTTCCCACCTTCGTCACTTCCATTTTCTATTTTTTCTTTAAGATAACTCAGGTGCCACCATCCTTGACACCCCCCTGAGCTTGGTCTCTGTCCTCTGTTATCTCTGAGCACCCAGGCATATCTCTATCATTGTCTCTATTACAAGATACTGTAATCTTCTCTTTGCTTTGCTGTCTCCCTAACTAGACTTATGGACCATAAGCTCTTACAAGATAAGACTATGTATTAACCATGATTATATTTCTGGTGTCTTGCACAATGCCAGTCACTTACTGAAGCTCAATAAATATTGATGAACTAATTAATTAGGTATAGATTGGGGGTAAAACCATGCCCACCAGCTGGCATTGGCACGGTGCCGCAGAATACAGCTGGCTTCATCTCCAGTGCTCCCCTGGGCATAAGCCTTGAGCTCCAGAAGCCCCCTCTGACCTGGGCCCTGTGTCCACAAACAGGGACACATTATTCTCTCCATCGAGGCTGGAACTCTTCAACCCCAGGCTCCTTGCTCTCCCTCTTTTCGGAAATCTGTTCCTTTTTTAAACCCACTTGGTTCTTTTCCCTTTGCATCTCTGCCCTCCTCATCATGATGTGCGCTATGTTTTGGGGTACATGTTTCCATATTTATTTTTGCCTCCTCTACTCAGGTCGAAGTTCCTAAGATGGCCCTGGCTCTCCACCAAGCCCACTGTAGTGCTGTGTACACAGTGGAACTCACCTCCTTCGCTAGTCTGGAGCCTGTTTTGGGCAACGCACAGTCCCCACAGTCTCCAGCCATAGCTGCAAGAGGCCAACTTGTATGGCTTTCTCTGTAGCTATTCATTTCCATTGTATACCCAGCCCTGTACCAGATCTGTGACGAGTTACTGAACACTAGAGATTTCACTTCTGTCTCTGGGATGTCAGGAGGTGGTGTGTCATGACCTCAACAAGCTCAGAACAATTAAACAAAATTTGATATCTCAACAGGGTTAGAATACCTCTATAATTTCTCACTATGCCTTTTAGGGGAAAAGGAGTACATTTTGGAGCTTGGCCTTTCAAGGATTGGGATTCACTGAGATGCAAGGTCTCTATTGCAAATAGAAAACTATCTTTATATAAGGTTGTAACTTTTGACCACCCATCTGTAAGACATATGCTTTTATGATTTATTTTTTAAAATAGAGGATTCTATTAAGCCACTTTCATTTCATCCAGTGGTGTACACTTGAGAAATGCTGGCCCAAGTTCAGAGTACCATCTGTGGCCACAGGATAGATGGAAGTGAACTGGCCCACGAAGGAATCAGATTTGTGACCTTGGCCCTATTACCACTCGCCCAAGTAGGATGTGGGCCCGGAGGCCTGGCAAAGCTGGAGCATGGTGACTGCAAACTTGAGAAAGAGCAAGCTTCCCTGCAGATGACCACTTACAGGTCCCTGTGGCTTCTGGGGCAGTCTGATCCCAGATCCCTGGTGACCAGCTTCCTCCCCAAAATAGCTTCCTGTTTGAAATGGTCTTCCCCACTTCAGTGGGTGGGAATAAGTTGAGCTAAATGCCTTTCAAGCAGCGTGTCATGACGCTTAAGAGCAGGGGATCAGGAATTAAGCATATCTGAGTCTGCATCCCAGCACGGCCACTTGGTTGCTATCCAGTCTTGGGCAAGTTGCTTAACCTCTCTGAACCTTATTTCCTTATGTTTTAAAAGGGGATGGTGATAGAGTTAGCATATGATCCAGCAATCCCACTCCTGGGCATACATCCAGGAAAGAAAAAAGCTCTAATTCGAAAAGACACGTGCACCCCAGCGTCCATAGCAGCACTATTTACAATAGCCAAGACCTGGAAGCAACCTAAGTTCCATCAACAGATGAATGATTAAAAAGGGGATGGTGATAGCACCTACTTTATGTGTTTGCCGGGGGATTAAGTAAGTGAGAAAAGGCTTGTAAGGTGCTTGGCATGTAGTTAGGTACTCACTCAATGGTTGCTCTTCTTCATATATTAAGAAAATTAAGAGTAATAATAATAGGAAATCATATTTAAAATGATTATAGCAAGACGGGTCCCAGGTGGGCTGTGCTCTTAGGCCACAGCCCCAATCACTGCTGCCTGCCTTCTCCCATCTTGGTAACCCATCTTGGCCGTGCCAGCTCCGGCCAGGGCTGCTGAGTGAGGTAAGGGCTGGCAGCTGTGGGAGGAGGAGTACAGGGGCAGAGGAGAAATGGGGTTTAGTGGGCAGGCTAGGACTCTGGGGCGGAAGTGGGTTTGTGGTAGGGTGAGGGCGGGGTAAGGAAGAGGGGATGGGCTACAGAGGTTTTTAGCAGGAAGGAAGGCGGTTGAGAAAAAAGATAATCCACGTTGTGTCTTACTGGCTTTTTGGTGTCATTTTCTGGAAACAAAGAATCAGAAAGAGAACCCAACACAAAGCTTCTGGAGTGTCACAAAATATCAGGCCTTTCTCTCTTTGATTTTTTTTGGCCAGGGAGCCGTCTTACCACTGTCCTAGCTGCAACTCCAAAAAAGGAAAAATGGGCTGTGTTTTACAAATGGCCAGACTTTCAGACCAAGATCAAATGTGTGTTTTTCACCCCAAATTCTTGTTGCACAACTTGGTGTTATTTCCACAGGCAGCTGAAGTAATTCTGGTCTTGAAATCCTGCCCTGTGTGGCTTTTCTTTTTCTTGTTTGTTAGCCCAGTAATTAAATAGTCATGACGAACAGTCCCCCTGTTCTGTGAGGCAGAGACCAGGGAGCCCACCAGCAGCTACCGTGGCATCTCCAGAAAGCGCCTGCTGTGTCCTGGGTGCTTGGGACTGGAGTAATAGAACGGGTCCCTGCCCTCCAGGAGCTTCTAGCCTAATGCCCTGTGTCCTTCTTCAGCCATCAGTATCCAACTGAGATGCAGACTGAATGCCCCACTAGAGCCATGCCTGACGGATGGAACCCTAGGAAGGGCCTCCTATCTCAAACAGGAAGCAAAGGTCGTAGGAGAGCAGGATTTCGAAAGCAAGGTTTCTTCAGCACCTTGGAAACACCCACTTGCCACCCACTCTCCCCATAGTTTCACTTCTTATCTCTGCTCAGCCACTCGCTTTTCCATATTCTCTTTCAGACTCTAGTCTCCAAACTTTCATCAGGCTTTATTTACTTAACCAGGAGATTTATTTGACTCTCAGTCTCCTCACCTCCCCATGAAACGGCCTATTGTTTAGAACAGTCTATTGTTTGATATATCTCACCTCGGTTATTCTATCCTCACCTTAGATTTTGCACATTTGAAATCAGCCTTTCGTCCTCATCTCCAAAATCAGCCCGGTTTCCTCACTTCTGTTAAACAGCACCACCATTTACCCAGTCATTCAAGTTAATCTTTGACTCATACCTGCTAGCTTCCTAAATAATCACCAGCAGATTTGGCTGCTTCTTTTTTTATATAAATTTATTTATTTTATTTTTGGCTACGTTGGGTCTTCATTGCTGTGCACGGGCTTTCTCTAGTTGCGGAGAGCGGGGGCTACTCTTTGTTGCAGTGTGCAGGCCTCTCATTAAGGTGGCTTCTCTTGTTGCGTAGCACGGGCTCTAGGTGCACGGGCTTCAGCAACTGTGGCACATGGGCTCAGCAGTTGAGGCTCGAGAGCTCTAGAGCACAGGCTCAGTAATTGTGACGCACAGGCTTAGCTGCTCCGTGGCATGTGGGATCTTCCCAGACCAGGGCTTGAACCTGTGTCCTCTGCACTGGCAGGCGGATTCTTAACCACTGTGCCACCAGGGAAGCCCTTGGCTGCTTCTTGATGCATCTTTTAAAAAAATATTTATTTATTTATTTGGTTGTGTGGGGTCTTAGTTGTGGCAGGCGGACTCTTTAGTTGCGGCTCGCCAGCTCCTTAGTTGTGGCATTCGAACTCTTAGTTGCGGCATGCATGTAGGATCTAGTTCCCTGACCAGAGATCGAACCCAGCCCCCCTGCATTGGGAGCATGGAGTCTTATCCACTGCACCACCAGGGAAGTCCCTTGATTCATCTGGAAATGTCATTTGACTGGCCCCTCACCGCCGTCACTCCTGTACAGTCCAAGCCCTTATCACTCCTTTATGCCTGGACCTCGGTAACAGCCCCCACCAGACCTCCCCAGCTCACATCCTGCGCAGCATGTCAAAATTAATCCACCCAGAGCACAGATTTTACCACTACGTTTTCTGCACAGAAACCTCATCACTGCCTATAGCACAAAGTCCAGCCAGACATGCAGCCTGGCATTCCCCACATTCCTCTGCAGTCTGGCTGCCGACTTCCCCAGAAATCTCTCCACTCTCCAAAGGACACCCACTGCTCCCGTTGGGCTGCTTTTAATACCACACCCCACTTGCTATGTGGGAGATGCTAACTCCTAGGAAGGGAGAGAGGGAGGCAAGGAGGAAGGAAGTGCTTGGCAACATCCCCTCCACAAATCTTTCTCCAAGGGCTCTAATCTTTACTGTAGCACCCAGCTCTGAACTTCTCATCCATTCAGATCTACACCACTCATTAAACAATTTACAAGCAAAAGCTTGTATTATGAAAACTTTCAAACACATCTAGAACCCTCACGAACTCATCAGCCAGCTTTAACAGCCATCAAGCTTTGCCATATTTTTTAATCTATCCTTGTTTTTTTGGTGTGTGGGGAAGGTAGACCATTTTAAATCAAATTCTAGACATGGTGTGAATTTATACACGAATACTTCAGTATGCATCTTGGAAAAGGACATTTTTGTGCATGCCATTATCACACCTAATAAAGTGGACAACAATTCTTTCTTATCATCTATTACTCAGTCTATATTCAAGTTTCCCAAATTGTCTTTAAAAAGTCATTTTTAGAGTTGGATGTGTTTTAATCAGGATCCAAAGAAGGTCACACTTACTCATCATCATTGGTTATGCCTGTGAGATCTTTTTTTTTTTTTGCGTTATGCGGGCCTCTCACTGTTGTGGCCTCTCCCATTGTGGAGCACAGGCTCCGGACGCGCAGGCTCAGCGGCCATGGCTCACAGGCCCAGCGGCTCCGCGGCATGTGGGATCTTCCCGGACTGGGGCACGAACCCGTGTCCCCTGCATCGGCAGGCGGACTCTCAACCACTGCGCCACCAGGGAAGCCCTGTGAGATCTTTTTAAACTCCTTTTAAACTAGAAGAGCCCAATTTTTCCACTTTCCCTCCGCATGCCATTACCTAAGTAAACAAATAAACAAACTGGGTCCTGTAGAATGTCCCACATTCTGGATTTGGCCAATTGCTTCCTTGTGGTATCATCTAAGCCCACTCATTTCAATTCTTACACCTTGCCTTACCCTGTCTCTGACCTAACTTTTGTATGTGTATGTACCACTACCTCCCAGTGGAAGTACGAGCTCCCAAAGAGAAAGTCTCTGTGTGTGTGTGTGTGTGTGTGTGTGTGTGTGTGTGTGTGTGTGTGTGTTTGGCTTCAGTGTTATGAAGAGTTTTTCACATAACAGATCCTCAATAAATACTTGCTGATTAGTATTTATTATGCTCTACTGTCTGCAGCATTGTGTACTAAGGAGAGGGATACAGAGGAAAGAGACAGATTCCTAACCTTTGTGTTTCCAGTTCTGTTAATGATGCAGGATACTGGCTCTTGAACTTGAACATGCATCAGAACCACGTGGAGGGCACTGCGGGGCTCCATGCCCAGATTTCCCGACTCAGTAGGTCCGGGATGGGGCTTGAGAATCTACACTGTTAACAAGTTCCCACATGATGCTGCTGGTCCACACTTTGAGAACCACTAAAATCAGACAAGAGCTTCAGAAAGTTTTCCCACAGTCCTTGGTGGCCTGGCCGTTTACACAGCTCCAGCACTGCCCACTTCTGAGGTCTCTCTCTGGGCTCAGTGAGTGATCTGGTTCTCTAAACCTTTCGTGGGGAGGAGTTACTTTGAAAACACGTTCTCCTGGTGGAGGGAGAGGAGTGGGGGGCCTGACTGTAGGGTAGAGACACAGAGGAAAGGGTCAGCTAGGTTCTGTGAGTCTCAGAAAGCTGTAGAGGAGTGCTGGGCCACAGGGGCCTTCCCCAGGCTGGATCCTGAGAGCTTCAAGCAACGTTCTCCTTGTACAAAATGTGTGCCTGCAGCTGTGCCCTGTATAGTGATTCACAGCAGCCCCGCATGGGTCAGCCGCCAGGCAGGATGTGGCTAAGGCTTTGTGCCACTTCTCCTGCCCCATGGTCGGCCATCCAGATTTGGAAGGAAAAGATGGCTTTGAAAGGAGTGGGCAAAGTGAGAGAACTTGAAAGTCTTTTAAGAGGATCCTAGAATCAAAGTGACCAGATAAAAAATTTTGTTATTTTGCTCAGTACTCTCAACCAGACTTCTTTCCATTCCAGGCTTATTTCTTTCCCTGAAGCCAGCTATTTCTGAGTGCTTTCCTGATGATAATTCCTGTTACTTTATTCTTTTTACCCCCTACCTCATTCTTGGGGGACAGACTACCTTATCAACCACCTGCCCCTTAAATGCAGGCGTTTGAATTTCTAGACTCGGCCCTCATCTCTTCTCATTCTTTTATTCTCCCTGAGAAACATTATCTACTTCTTTCACCTCAACTTTCCACCCATATGTTCATGGCTCCCAAAAAACATCTCCAGCCCAGACCTCTCTTTTGACTTCAGACCATAGCTCCAACTTCCTGCCAGATGTGTCTCTACGGCGTGGTCCACAGGCACCGTACTCAATATGTCTAATCCAGCTTGTTGGTTCCATCCCAACACTTTGCTTATCCCTTCCCCTTGCCTTGTACCCTATTCTTGTTCCTCTTTCATTCCCAAACTCAAAGATGGTGTCACCATCTCTTGAGGTGTTCAAGCTTGAAATCAGGGAGTTTTTTTCAATTCTTCTCTTTTCTTCACCCACCCTCTATGTAATTGCTCATCAAGCCCCATCTTTCTACCCCTAAAATGTCTTTATAATTCATATTCTTCTTGCAATCGCTCCGTCCTTTGGCTTAGTTCCAATTCTCTTTCAATTGCAAGAATCATTGCAGTATAATAACAGCTAATAGGTATTGAATTCTTACTATGTGCCAGGAACAGTGCTCAAACCCTTATATACCTTATCTGATTTAATTTCAAGCTAATGAGTTGTTATTTATTTATTTACTTACCTACTTACTTACTTACTGGCTGCACCTCGTGGTATATGGGATCTTAGTTCCCTGATCATGGATTGAACCCGCACCCCCTGCAATGACATCATAGAGTCTTAACCACTGGACCACCAGGGAAGTCCCCAAGCTAATGAGGTAGTTACCATTTTACAGATGAGAAAATTTCTGAAGGCTTAAAGATATCAAGTGACTTGCACAAGGCTCCCTGTTTGCTGGTAAGTGGTGGAACCAAGAGCCTCTGTTCACAACCACTACCCTGTACTAACGTGATCCCAACTTTGCAGGCACGCTAGAATTACCTGGGGAAATTTCAAAGCCTCACGTTATTCCAGCCCCACGCCAGACCAACTGAATCAAAACATTATCTACTTCTATAGCTTCAGCTTTCCACCCATCTGTTCATAGCTCCCCAAAATCTCTCCAGCCCAGACTTCTCTCTTGAGCTCCAGGCTCCTCCTTCAGGTGATGCTCCTGGACAGTGCTGAGAACAACTGCTTTTCTGCCTCGACACATAACTACCATCCCTGCTTCCCATCCCACTGCACTCTGAACCTTCCTGCAGGACACTGTCAATCCGTCCATTTAAAACCCCACCATGATCAGACAGCCCCCGTATCTCCCATCTGTCTATACAATGAAGGCCGAACTCCTCGGTGGAACACCCTCTACAGTTTGCATTCCCATCTGCAAGTCCCCTCTCCTCACTCCACCTGCAGTCACACCGTGGACTTGAGATTGCCAGTACCTTTGCACATGCTATTTGCTCAGCCTGAAATAGCCTTACCCCTTATCTGTCCCCCACCTTAACTCTCTTGCACATAGTTTCTCTTTTTTCTTTTTTTGAGACATAATTAAAATGTCACCTCTATAACTTCCCTAGATAGTATTAATGGCTTCCCCTTTGTTCTCTCTGTAACCTGCCTCATTACTCTGAGTTGCAATGATTCATTTACACATCTTTCTCCCTCAAAAGACTTTGAGTCTCAAAAAGATCTGTGTCTTGTTCATGTTTTTACCCCCATGACTTAGTCCATGTTGGGCACTCAGTAAATGTTGAATTAATGAATGAACAAATGAACTCCCTTGCTGGCTTGTGTTACCTACTGTTGTTGGGCCCTATGGTCAAGAGCAGAGTTCCTGAATCAGATGAGTCCAGATCCAGGTTCTGCCCCCTTACTAGCTGTGAGGCCACTAACCGGAGGCTAACCTTATTAACCCTTTTTATGGCTGAGTCTCCTCATCTGTAAAATGGGGATATTGATAGTATGGACCTCATAGAATGGTTATGAGGATTAGATGAGGTTAGTCCATGTTGAGGGACCAGCGTGGTGCCTGGCACATAGCAAGCCCTCAGTAACTCACAATTATTATCATTAGCTTAGAAAATAGCCTCCCAGTATATGGTTACCACTTACGGAAAATTTCATCTGTGTGTGTGTGTGTGTGTGTGTGTGTGTGTGTGTGTGTGTGTGTGTGTACAGAGAGAGAGATATACGGGAGAATGTTCACTAAGGTGATATTGAGTGGTTTTTTATGTATATTTTTCTTTATTGTTAGACTGTTTTACAATAACTATTGATTTTTACATACACTTAGCACCTCATCTCCCAAAATACACACACCCATACATACACACAAATACTCTAGTCCATGATATACATATACAAACCCCACAAATACACACATAAAGCACACAAACACACAGACTCCCTCGGGAGGCAGAAATGCTGAGTCCTGACGCACCCCAGCTGCAGGGATGCTGAGAATGTGGCTGCAGAGAGAACGTGCAGACCTAAGGCCATTTCTGGCTTTTAGCCAGTAGGAGGGGCAGGCAGTCTGCCAGCTCTGGAACAAGGAAGTGGCATTCCTATTCATCCCAGCCTTCCAGTAAACAGCCAACCTGCGTGTCTGGAGACCCTTATGAAGTGCAGGTCCGGGAGGGGAGGCCCAGCTGCACTAGTCTGTTTCTCGGGTGGAGGAGTGAGAGGCAGAGGGCTGCAGTGCACAGCACAGCACACAAAGGACTGCTGGGACATAACTACCTTCCTGACCGGGCTTCCCAGAGCAGAAGGGAACTAACTGCTGTCAGAAATGATTTATTTTTATTCCAGAAGGTTTAGGAAATACAGGAGGAGCTGGATGGAGGGAGATAAATTCTACACTTTAATTGGAATTTCTGTTCTCTTCCACTGAGAGGGAAAATTTGACGGAGAGGGAGGTTGGGGTTAGCAGATGTAAGCTTTTCTTATTTTTTTTTTTAGGACTTATTTAGTATTTATTTGTAAGTTAAAAAATTAAGTTATCATACATTCAGTGAAGTGCACGATCTCAGGAATCCTGATAAATTTTTGCATAGCGAGCATACTCTGACCAAGATAGAGAATATTGCCCACACTCCTAAGGCCACAGCACTTGTAAGCTTTTATATAGAGAATAGATAAACAAAAGGGTCCTACTGTATAGCACAGGGAACTATATTCACTATCCTATGATAAACCATAATGGAAAAGAATATTAAAAAAGAATTATATGTATAACTGAGTCACTTTGCTGTACAGCAGAAATGAACACATTTTTTTTTTTTTTTTTTTGGCGGTACGCGGGCCTCTCACTGCTGCGGCCTCTCCCGTTGCGGAGCACAGGCTCCGGACGTGCAAGCCCAGCGGCCATGGCCCACGGGCCCAGCCGCTCCGCGGTGTGCGGGATCTTCCCGGACCGGGGCACAAACCTGTGTCCCCCGCATCGGCAGGCGGACTCCCAACCACTGCACCACCAGGGAAGCCCGGAAATGAACACATTTTAAATCAACTATACTTCAATAAAAAATACTGATAATTAAAAAAAAAAAGAAAGAATACTTGTAGTGACTTTTGTACTGGCTTCGTTGCTTAGGCCTCAATTTTGCTAGAGTTTAATATCAAATATCATAATCTGCCTACTCCACATTGACATGTATTGTGACCCAAGAAGCAGGTGACATATGACCCCTAGAGATCAATCCTGCTTCCCCGTTGATGGGAACAAACGATGCCAAGTATCAGGATAGAAATCAGGAAAATCTCTGGACCCATGAACCATCCACACCTTTGGAGAAGAATCTGGAGATTAGCAGCAAATAGAATAGAGCCCTGTCCAGAGTCAAAGAGTCACACAGGGTGGGCCGTGTTGCCAGGCCTCCGGTCTACATCCAGTTTAGAGTCAGCATGAGAAGGTCACTGGGTCAAGGACCACGTATGGGTGCTCAGCTTAGGGCAGGAAGAGAAAAGGGGATCCCTAATTCCCTAAAAAGACACAATCTCTACCCTCAAAAACTTTACATTGCAGTTAGGGAAATGAAATGGACACTCAGGAAACAGTTAGAAAAATGTCTCCCACCTTCTATATTGGGCAGTGGAGACCCTAAGCATTAAAGAAGTTCACAGAGCTATGGAACTGAGCAGAGCCACTACATAATAGACACAGAGGAGACATCCTGTACAGTCTGCAAGACCAGACCTCCTTCAATGCTTACGTAACGCCAGTGGTCCCAATCAGCGGCAGCCCAATGACGAACAGTTCGGGTAACAGATGAAGGCGCATGAATGTAAATAACCAAAATGTTTTTAGCTTGTAGCTCTGGTGGATTAGGACCTCGGGCCATCCTTCTATCACCCCGAAGTTTCCTAATTCTTTCCTTCCTTTTTAAAAAATTGAGATATAATTTACATACCACAAAATTTACCATTTTAGTGGTAAAAACCATTTCAGTGGTTTTTAGTAGATTCACAAGGTTTTGCAACCATCACCCCTACCTAACTCCGGAACACTGTCACTGCTGAAAAAGAAACCCTGTACCCAGTAAGTAGTCACTTTTCATTCCCTTCTCCCCCGCCCCCCCCCACCCCCGGCCCCTGTCAATCACTAATCTACTCTTTGTCTCTATGGATTTGCCTGTTCTGGATATTTCATATCAAGGGAATCATACAATATGTAGCATTTTGTGTCTAGTTTCTTTTTTGCGGTACGTGGGCCCCCCACCGCTGCGGCCCCTCCCGCCGCGGAGCACAGGCCCCGGATGCGCAGGCCCAGCCGTTCCGCGGCACGCGGGATCCTCCTGGACCGGGGCACGAACCCGCGCCCCCGCATCGGCAGGCGGACCCCCCAACCACCGCGCCACCAGGGAAGCCCTGTGTCTGGTTTCCTTTACTTAGCCTGCTGTCAAGGTCCGTCCATGTTGTCATATGTATCAGTACTTTGTGCCTTTTCTCAGTTTTTTCTGGGCATCCCAGATGGTGGTTCCCGTGTGCTCAGGCACAAGTGTGCTCACAGACGCCTGCTCTCTAGAAGCCACTTGGGAGAAGTGCCTCACAGCTGCTACCTCTGTCCCCTGTGAGAACACTGTTCCCCTGCCTCAGTTCTGTCTTCTGGTTCTTTGAACTGGAAACCCCTAACTCTAACCTTAAGGTATCAAATGACATTCAGTTCCCGTCAGTCCTCCTCTTTCAGAACTGGAGCCACCTCCTATGCAGACATGAGGACATGGTCTCCCTTCCTGCCTGAGAGCTGCCCTTGTCCCCTGGGCCTTTAGGAAGGCCCCACTCACCTTCAGCTTGTAATGATGTCTCTCTCTGGCACTTGAAGGAGGGCCTGGTCTTCTTCCCTCACATGTCTCTCATTTACTCTGACCCTAAAGCCCAGGGTGGGAAGACGCCCAAGACAAAACAAGCACATCCTAAGGTAAGAATTGGTGTGAAAGTCATTTTTTAGGATGTGCCCCGGAAAAACCAGTAGCAGTGTGGGAAAGTAGCACTTGGGAAATGTGGAAGCCACGAGTGAGGGCCCACAGAGGGGAACTTGAGCTCCGTCCCATAGGGGAGTGATGGTGCATGTCACTCCTCAGAGTGGGGTGTGTGTTCCCTGCCCCTGTCAGTCATTGGTTGAGGGCTGCTCCCCTGGTATGTACAGTCCAGACCCCTCAGCTTGCAGAGATCCCAGGCAAAGGCCATCCTGCAGTCTGAGAGCAGCCCTTTGACACAGAGACGCAGATGCTGACTGTTAGAAGTGAAAGCACACAGGTTCTGCTACTCCCTCTTTCAGGAGGTTTCCTTTCCCCACAAACATATCAGAACCTAGTATCTATTATCATGTAGCATGGTGCTGAGACTCAGTATTTGTTGATAGAGAGATCCAGATTGATTGATTAATTGATCGATAGACTTCATTGGAGGCCATAAAACACTTGAAAAAATGGAGCACATTATATACGTTTCTGGCTCTTTCCCACTTACTGTATGTACTTTGGCGTGTGCAAAAGAAAATGAAGGTGGTACTTTCTGGATTGTTGATGTGAAGGAAGCAACTTAGATACTCAGGGAAATCGATTTCATGAAATTCCGGGTGACAAATTCAATGGTCAACCAAGTGTTCAAGTCTGATAAGCCAGGGATTCAGGCCAATGTTGTACTTCTCACCCTGGATTCTGGAAGGGCCCCTCTCTGGCATCTGCAGTGGGTCTCAGTTTGTCTTTTTTGAAGCATAGAAGGCCAAGGAGCAGGGAACAGAGTTCTCTGACTGACTGGGGCATGTTACCAAACAGCTTTATTTTTCTGTTCCGTCAACTGCTTTGCCCACATCCCAAGGTATAAAGATTAAATCGATGGATCTAAAAGGCTTTGAGAAAACATACTCACAAATATAAAGAATTTTTTAAAACATAGCTTTTGGCGTTTTAAAAAAGGAGTCTTGGGCAACTAAGAGGAAAAGTTTCGAAGAATGAGGCTGAGAAGGTCCCCTTGAGTCCTCAGTAGGGTCTGAGTCTCACCATGATCCCAGACCTGGCCTGTGACCGCACATTCCTTCACCACCACCGGAAGCCTGTTTAGACTTTCCGGGCCACAGCAGGGCTAATCAATACGAGGGGCCCCAGCAGAATTAAGAGGTAGGGAGAGAAGGCAAAAGAGGAATAGAAGAAAGAGTGAGGGGAAAATGGAGGAAAGTGGATGAGACAGGGAAGGTAGGTAGGTAACAGATAAAGAAGTAGGGGGTAAAGGAGAGGGAGGAAACAGAGTTGACCATGAGGGAGGGTGATGGGCGCCACCGGCAGCTGCCCCTCTGATGGCCACATCCTGGGCTTCCCGGGCACTGGTTCTGTGGTAGGGGCCACATCTGCCACATCCAAACCTGCTCTCAACTCTCTGGCTACCTTTTCAAATTCTCTGAAGGGAAAATAAGTCCAGGAGGGTCTCCAAGGCAATCTGACCTTGACCCCTACAGATCTCCCGCAGGTCTTGGGCAGAAGGTGGCTGGGAGAGTCAGGAAGCAGAGGCCCTGATCCAGCCAGCACACAGAGGGCCCTCAGTGAGCGTGCCAGCCTGTAAACTGTCCTTTTGTTTTGCAGGCTTTACCGAGCACGGTTTTATTTCATGTGACTGTGCTATTTCAGGAGTAAATACTGCCGGCAGTCTGTTTAAAAAGGCCAGTGACCTGAAATGGTGGCTTTTTTTCTTTCTTTTCTTTTCCATTTGAATTATCTCCAAGAGACAGGCCTGCCCAAGCATCGTGCAGTTTTAATTCATTGACTTTTAGTTCTAACTTTCCCTTTTCTGCTTGTGATTTGCTGGAGTGGCAAACAAAAGGGAGAAAAGAGATGAGATAAAGACTTGAAGAGCTGACCTAGGCCCAAGGAAAGAGGGGGGAGATGTCCAGGGTGCAACCCGGAAGACGGCAGGGAGCCACAGGCTCTCTGTTGCCTTCGTTGCTTCCGGAGCTGGTGCTTGACCTATAATTATAGCCTCTTTCCTCTGATTTCCTCTGTGAAAATAGCAACATTCAGACTAAGCGCAGAGTAGAGACAAGCGCTACGTAAAGGATCAGGGATTTATAAATACAGTTAAAATTACAGGATTGTTACCCCTGTAGTTTAGTTCTCTGAAGAGCGGGTTGGGAAGAGGCGGGGTGCACAGGTCTTGAAACTTGTCTCAAGTCCTGAAATACCCAGGTGTGTCTCTGTGGGAACCTAGTCCAGGAAGATTCACTACAGTTTTTTTTCCACTGGATGTGGATCATTGTAAAAAAGGATGTCCCTGGTCAGGTACATCCTACTCCCCAGAATTTTATTTTGACATCTTAAGGATTCTCACTCACCATCTAGTTTTTCAGTCTCTTCTCCTCAAACTCATTATCTCTAAGGAGAGGATGAAGGATATTTTTGTCTCATAAAATACCTCCCAGTCTTCTGGGACCTTTTAGACAAACAATGTATTCCCATTGGAATTGTCATGTTCTTATATGACCCAGAACCCTGGTTGTAGCTCACCCACACTGGCCCTCCCATGGGATTTCTCAACTTGGGACAAGGAGAGATCATCAAGAAAGTTCATCCCTGGCAAAGGAGACTGTCAGATGGAAATATGGCCATGGAAAGTGGAGTCAGCCTGTGCCATGAAAGAGAATGAAGCAACCATGAGAGAGAACCAGAGACAAGAGGCAGAGACAAAGGCCTGGCCCTGAGGTCTTTGGTTCTAGTGGTTCCTGTGCCTGGCTCCATGCTTGCCTGAGCTTTGCTTAGTTAGAATACTCAACTTTCCTTGAACTCCATGAACTAATGTATTCCTTCTTTTGCCTAAACTAGTTCAACCGGGGCTTCTGGTGTGTGCAACCAAAAGCCTTGACTAATATGATTGCGCTAATGCCAAGAATTCCCTAGGGAAGTTGACAAAGTAATGTTATCAGTGCAGCCTCTCAAAGTTAGTTTCACAGGTTAAGAGCAATATTTATAGTATGCTGACTGAATTGCTATCACTCCTCTACTTCCCAGAAAGATAAATGGTGGGAAGAAGAGTGAAAATATCCCAAGCAGCATTTATGACCCAACTACTGAAGAAGAGGAAGGAATATGTGGAGGAGACTTGTGGGCTGGCCTCTGCCTTCATGTGGGATCACATATAAGCTTTCCGGATAGGAGATTTCCAGAAAAGAGTGTAAGATGTCAACTCTCACTATCACACTTCCAGTAAGTTAAACCCAAATTTCCATATTTGCTTCTCAGTAGAGATGGAAGATAGTGACTGACCATCATTAGCATAAAAGCCTGTCCTATGCTTAGAGTTGTCACCTCCACACCAAGTGACTCCAATCCTCTTTATGTGTCAATGGGCAAATTGAAAGGTCTGGCATGATGGTGTAGAAAATGCCCTGAACTGGGAGTCCAAGGACCTGGATTCCAGCCAAAGTTTTGCTGCCAAGCACTTAGAAAACCTGCTAAGCCTCTGGGTCCAGTCTCCTCATCTGCTGAACAAGGAATTGGCCTAGACAATCTCTAAAATCCCTTCCAGCTCTTATACGCCATGACTCAAAGGTAAGCTACTGGCCTAGAATCATTCTCCACAATGAATACTATTTGCTTTCCACCAAAAGCAGGAGGGACAAAGAGGAGAGAGAAGAAGAAATTCAGACATTTTGTTTTCTCATATTTAAGGTGAGATGATTCTTTTTACAAAATTAAGGTTATTTCTAACATACCATTAGATTTTGAAAATAAGTTTATTGCATAAAAATAAATGTCACTATCAGCTCTGAAAAGAGTAATATAAATACATATAAGAACCTATTATACCATAAAAGTGACACTTCAAATCAGTGGTATGGATTAGTCAATAAATTGTGATACATACATGTTGGGGTATAAATATTTCTCTGGAAGGATCCACAGCATAGCAAAAGCAGATGTCTCGGAGGAGGGAAATATGTGGCTGGGGAACTTGGGGAAAAGGGTGAATTTCCATTGAATACACTTGTGTACTTTTCCTAATGTTCTGTCATGTGAATCTATCACCTCTGAAGTTTGTCTGAGTTCAAACCCCAGCTCCTCCCATTGCTAGCTCTTAATCTTGGGCAAGTTCTTCACACTCTCCAAGACTATCCCTGTATCTGTGAAATAGTGTCAATAACTTAGCCTGGTGCTTCCTGGCACAGAATAAACTCTAAATAAATGGAAATTATTAGTGAAAAAAAAATGTAAATACAAATAAGCAAAAAGGAAAGAAATTAAACAATCTGTAATCTTTCCTATCAAAGATAGCATCTATTGATATTTTGTGTATATAAATGAGATTTTTTTTCTATACACACATGTACTTTTTTTTCTTATGAAAACAGGATCAGAATATCTGTTTTGTTTTTTCAAGTTGATCTTCACATTTAGCAACACGCTGAAAACATCTTTCTATGTTAATAGATATGCTTGTATAGCAATGATTTTAATAGTTATATATTAATCTGTTGTTTGGATGCACTTTAATTTATTTAATCAATCTCCTATGGCTGGATAGCTGGATAGTATTATTTTGCATTACTATAAATAATCTTATAAGTATACTTTGTGCATATATATGTGTGTGTGTGTGTGTGTGTGTGTGTATATATATATATATATATTTTTTTTTTTTTAAGACTTGTAAGTGAGCAGCCAGTAGTCAGTGTGGTTAGGGAAGCAGAGCATCCACACACTTCCTTGTGGTTCATGTGTTAGTCAAGCTCTCTCAGGCTGCAGGGAACCATTTGATTCCTCAGCACCACATGACCTCCCACCATCCTGGTCACAACTGATTGGACTGGTATCCCCTCCCCAGCAAAGGCAGCCATCTGGAGGCCGGCCAAATGGGACCTGCCAGGAGACCTCTGCCCTGGGGTGGTGACTGAATTAGTTGAGCAGGTAGATTCTCCCTCAGGGTGTTGAATGCACTACACCTGAGTGGCCTCTTTGTGAGGGGCAGGCCGGGTGATAGCTCCATGGGTTAAACCCCATTCACTGTAACCAGTGGGTTCCCTACAATCCGAGAGAGAAAACAATCCCTTCCTGCGTGAGACCATGGGTTCACCCTCCCTGGCTCCAGGTATTTTAATCAGAAGGGTAAAGGAGTGGTCTCTGGAGCCAGAGGGCCTGGGTTTGGATCCTGGGTTGCTTCTTACCTGTGTGATCTTAGGCTAATCTCTTAGCCTCCCTGTTCCCGAGTTTCCCCATCTGAAAATAAGGACGACAAGGCCAACTACAAAAGGCTACTGTGAAAACTAAATGACATAATATATAAAAGCCTTTAGAAGTGTGCCCAGTATCCAGCAGATATTATTATTATGCCTCTGCTAGTAGGGTTTGCTCTATCTAGAATCTCAGGAATTTATAGAGTCTTACAGGTCACTGATATCTGCAAGGACAAGCTCATGACTTCAGATATTCTGCTATTATTCAGTTACTTTTTAAGTACTTCTGTTTCTTCCACCAGAGTCGTGACCTCCTTGAAGGCACGGGCTAGGCCTTAGGTTCCATTGTGCCCTCCAGGGTGCCACCTGCCTGGTAAGTGCCTGATCCATGATTGCTTCTGCTGATTGGTGAGAGAGCATTTTCTTTTGTTTTTAAGTAAATTTATTTATTTATTTATTTAAGGCTGCGTTGGGTCTTCGTTGCTGTGTGCGGGCTTTCACTAGTTGCAGAGAGTGGGGGCTACTCTTTGTTGCAGTGCAAGGGCTTCTCATTGCAGTGGCTTCTCTTGTTGCGGAGCACGGGCTCTAGGCGTGCGGGCTTCAGTAGTTGTGGCACGCAGGCTCAGTAGTTGTGGCACACGGGCTTCAGTAGTTGTGGTGCACGGGCTTCAGTAGTTGTGGCACGCAGGCTCAGTAGTTGTGGTGCACGGGCTTCAGTAATTGTGGCATGCGGGCTCAGTACTTGTGGCACACGGGCTTCAGTAGTTGCGGCATGCGGGCTCAGTAGTTGCAACGCATGGGCTTCAGTAGTTGTGGCACACAGGCTTCAGTAGTTGTGGTGCACGGGCTTCAGTAGTTGTGGCACACGGGCTCAGTAGTTGTGGCTCACAGGCTTAGCTGCTTCGCAGCACGTGGGATCTTCCTGGACCAGGACTTGAACCCGTATCCCACACATTGGCAGGCAGATTCTTAACCACTGTGCCACCAGGGAAGTCCTGAGAGAGCATTTTCTGTGCAGCCCCAGCACAGCCAGTTTGGACGAGTGTAGTGGTCAGTGGGCTAGCAGCCCAGCTCCCCCTCCCCCACCACAGCCTTCCCGAAGCGGTTCTCCCTGGATGGCCCAGCGCCAGCAGCCCTTGCCTCCAAGTGGAAGCCTAGTGCTGTGTGCAGAGCCAGATTCTTGGGGCTAGAATCTCGTATCCTAGTCCCTTGAATTCTTGTATTCAGTTTGCAGGCTTAGCAAAACATCCCCACCAAAGCTCACCCAGAGCCTCCTTTGGCTTGTGCCAAGAGCCGACAAAATGCATGGGTACAATCTGTTTTGGGGACTCCTCCCTCCAGGAAAGCAGCACATCTGCCTGCTTCCTGAGAGGTAGTCTAAGTCACACACTCTGGTTTCCCTTTCTGGAGTGTCCCTGAGGCTAGAGGCCTGGACAAATAATGGAACAAAGGCAGTGAAATGTGCTGGTCCTTCTCACCCCTTTGGTCTCCTCTGGACACACCTGTTGACTTACCTGGGCCACCAAACATGGTTCTCAAATGCCTGATTGCTGAGCAGCTCCTGAAGCCCCAGCTTCCTATTAGGTGGCGAGAAGCTCAGCTAAGCAGGACAACTAGAGAGGAAGGAGTTCCAGAAGACCGGCAGCAAGTTTAGTAATAAAGGTGTCAGGGAACAGGGATTTAGTACTTTTTTAGCATTACTGTGTGCCAGATATTATGCGTGTGTGTTGCATAATAATAACAATGATATTAACAGTTAGCACATGCCACCTGCCAATTGCTGTTCCAAGCATTTTACACATATCAACTCATTTAATCATTACCTCAAATCAATGGAGTAGGTAGTGTTATTACCTCCATCTTATAGATGAGGAAACTGAGGCACAGAGATGTTAAGTAACTTGCTTAAGGTCCCACAGCTACTATATGGCACACTTGGACATGCACCTAATTCCTACTCAAAAGCTTTTCAATTAACGTTTAAGTGTGATCATGTATGTTTGTCCACATTTGATTCTCACAGTAACTCTGTAATAGCTTATAGGTTAAGGTGGTCCCATCTTATGGGTAAGAAAACTGAAGCTCAATTCAAGTGACATAACTATCTGTGGAATTCAGGCCAGGCCTATCTGACTCCATGACACTATGATATAGAGAGAAGACCGTGGAAAAGGACAGGGAGTTGTTCAGTGGGCTTTGGAAAGGAGGCCACTGCAGGATCACAAAGATTAGGGATGTGCAGATTGGGTCTGCTGGAGGTTGTATCAGGCACAGCAAAGGAGCCAGACCTCGGATTACCTGCTCTTTTGCCACTTTCCAGCCACAACAATTAGCCAGATGGGTGAGCTTATTTAAATCTCAGAGTGGCATGCCTTTTAGAAAGGTGAACCCAGCAGAGCTGAAAAAATGACTCTAAATGCACCAGATCTCCAAATGGAAAAATCTTAAAGCTTTTCTCACTCTCCCTCCTCACTTTCTAAGTCATCTAATATTTTTTCTTTTCTCCTCTCTCTACTGGGATTTTTCAAACCCACTTCAAACTCTCTTCAGCTTAAGATTGTTCAGATTCCAGAATCGCAGAACTGGAAGGAATCTTAGAGATGATCTAATGTCCCTCGTCAAGGCTAATTAAAGCAACTCTTACCTCTCATTGTATGTTTAAACCTTTTTTCCTTGACCGAGGAAGAAGACTTGCCCCTTATTAATGGGGCTCAGTGGCTGGCTAGTGGTAGAGTTATTTCAGGGACTTGCCTGGAATCATACAATGGAAGCTGACGCTGAAGCTGCCTTCTCAAAACGGCTTTGCCTGCCAACCTCCTCCTCATACCTCCAGCAGCTAGGTCCTCACTGGGGAAGGCAAGGGGTCCACTCTGCCTTTTTCTAACTAGAAGGAGTCCTTGGAAGGATCACCAGGAATATAGAAAGAAATAGGATCTATTGAAAAACTCACATGCACATAATGATAATACCATGATATTGTGTTAACAGATGCCTGTAAGAAGTTTTACACCCCAGCCAGAAACTATCAGTGCCTGCAGGTGTCCAGAAACATCACCAAGGAGGACACCCAGGGAAGAAACTGAGGCCTAGAGAAACTGCAGGCCTGGAAGGCAGCAGGGTTTATCAGCTGAAAGCAGGCAACACTGGTTTAACAATCTGACTTTCCCCTTTCCAGCATGGGACTATGACCTGTGACACACCTTGACATTCCCAGACTTTATTTCATTGTGTCTGATTGGGTGGCTCCCCATACGAAAGAGGAAATGAATGATGACTATAAAGTCGAGTTCATAAGATGAATGACTATACATTTGAGTTATACTTTATACAGATTCTTTATCATCAGCATTATTATCATGGCCATCAAGCCCTAACTGATTACCCAGCTCCTTTTAGATCAAGTGAGTCAGGGTGAGGTTTGTCCAGTGGAGTGGAGGCTTATGCCGAACTCAGCATTTGTGGTCCCATCCCCGCTGGAGCTAAGTTTCTGGCTGTGGCACTGCTGAGGCGCTAAGCTCCCAGGAGGGAAGATTTGACTACGGCGCCAACAGGCATATCAGCACACTGGTAATCTGAGTCCCACACCAGTTGTTTCTTAGCAGGAGCTAACAGCTAACATTAGTTAAATGCCTGCTAAGTGTTAGGCACTCTGATGAGTGCTGTATATACCTTACCCAGTGAATCCAATGAGTCAGGTACATTATTATCCCCATTTTACAGATGAGGGAACGGTAAGACTTTAAATCACTTGCCCAAGGGTCCCCCACTGAATTGTGAACTCCACACGAGGAAGGACTGCCTTATTATTGCTGCCTCCCTCAGGTCTAGAACAGTGCTGGGCACAGGGAAGATGTTCAGCAAAAAAAATTCTTGAAGGGATGAATGAAGAGGTAATAAATGGTAAAACAAAGAGGACTATATTCTCCCGAAAGATTTTCCAGGTTAACCAAAAGAGCTATAATAATCTACAGCTCTTTTAACCTTCCATTTCTCCATGTATTTACCCATTGGGTGAGTGTTTTCCATGGGAAGTGTCTTACTATATGGGTGTACAAGGCTAATTGCTACTTTTGCAACACTTGTGAATCCTGGGCCCAGAGTCATGACCAAGGCTGGTGAGTCATATTCCCCACACCGGGCACCCTACACACTGGCTGTCAGAATAAACCAGAAGTCTCCATCTCTTCCCCTCCTCTGGCTGTCTCATTTTACCTCCTTGAAATGACAAAGGATGTTCTGCAGAGGGTGGCGTCAGGTTAATAGTACACTTCTGGGGACTCCTGTGCTTTGGAAACCTGCAAATGGCACAGGCTCTCCTGGAAGCCTCACTTTCTACTGGAAGAGTCCATCCCTCTCCGTGGATATCAGTGTGAACCTGTAAGGGGCATGGCTTCTTTATCACAGCCAATGTCTGAGCAGCCCCATTCCAGGTGGGTACATAACACAACCTGTCACCAGGAGACCATTAGCCTCTTTCACAAAGGACACATCTTCTCATTCCTTGCTCACAGAAAAAGGTTTAAAAAGACAAGTGCCCATAAGAGAGGAAACACATTGATTTAAAGGCACACAAAAGTACAAAAAGTTGATGGCGGACCTTTCTGGGGCAGAAGGAAAACAGAGTTCGGAGGGATTTATAACAGAGGTGGCAGTGGCTTGGCTCCATTCACAGATTATTGGGTACTTAAAATACAATCTACTGACTCTCATTCACATTGTGGGTAATTCACACTCCTCTGGTTGGTCCTGGTAGATGGCTGAATCCTTGCTTCCTTCCAGGTCTCTCAATTGGGGGGAAAATATAAAGTCAGGGAGAAAAGAGAAAACCCAGACTAGGTCCTTGTTACCTGTGATCAACACTATGATCAGGTTCTGATAAGTGTAGTACCCAGGTGTAGCACACAGGAGTACCCAGGAGTACCCAGGAGTACCCAGGAGTACACAGGAGTACCCAGGAGTACCCAGGTTCAATGGAGATTTTTATTCTCCTTTCAGGCTTTGACTTTCATAACACCTGCTATCCCCTTTATTAGAGAAAACTGGGAGTGGATAGCGTTCAGGTGTGTGAGGATGTTCTAGCTGGATGGGCAGCTACATGAATTTTCCAAACGCCAATTCCACCACAAAAAATGCCCCGATAATTTCATTCCTAAGAACAGAGAGAGGAGCAGTGCTTTTAAAAATAGGCCTGACTTAGTAGCCTTTAAATAACCAAGAATTATGACACAAGAGAGGGCTACTTTGGAGCTCCATCTCCACCGAGAGCAGAACTTGGCAAAAGGGCCTCAAAGGACTTGCCTAAAGGGATTTGACCTTGCTAAGTAAGAACTTCCACAAGGTAAGAAAGCTGCTGAACAAGAGAATTTCCTTCTTTGCAGCAGGATAGATTCTTGTTAGACTGAGATGGTCCCTGAAATTCAGCCTACCTTGACACAGAGGAAAAGAGTGAATCCTTGCTATTCCAAGGGTGGTCCCCAGACGTGCAGCATCAGCCTCACCTGGGAGCTTGTTAAAGATGCAGGCTCTGAGGTCCCACCCTCCACCTACTGAGTAAGCATGTCTCCTGTGACAAAATTCCCAGATGAAACACTTGTACCTAACAGACTGAGCAGCGCTGGACTGAATGACCTTTGCAGGTTCCTCCTACTTGGGGATTTGATGGGCCACCCCAGTTGAGAAGCAGTGTGCTCCCTCTGCGAGGGGGGACCAGGCTGCTAAGGAAGTCTGAGGCGTGCTGTTGTTCCCCTCCCAAGCCATAGCTCTCCACTCATCTGTTTTAACGGGACACGTTTCTCCACCACCTCAAGGGGACCGCAGCTGCAGTCCTTGTGAACACACACCAGACACCCTGTGGCAAACTCCCGGGAGACCACACAGCTTGGGAGTCCGGTGTGTGTTCAGAGGGACTGCAGCTGCAATACACTTGAGGTGTGCCTCCCTCAGGCCCATCAAAGACACCCAGAGCAAGGAGTCAGGCAGCCAGCCTGGTGGTTTGTGCCCATCTCCCCTCCGTGGTGAGAACCACCTGCATATCTCCCCGTTCATTCTTCGGAGGCTACAGATGGCAGGCATCTCATCTGCTGAAGAATCATAAGGCAACTCACATACTTTCCCTAGAAGGTTTTGAAAAGTCATTTTTGCATAAATTATTCATAAATACCAATGGGAAAAAGAACAGCCAAATGTCATGTGGAGAGTGAGGGGTCTCAAGATACAGCCAACAACCCTCTAAGAGGATCTAGTTCATGGACACACACACACAGGGAGCGTGTCCACCCAACTGCTGATATCAACCTCTGATTTGGTCCGTTTGGGCTGCTATAGCAAAATACTATAGACTGGGTGACTTAACAGATGTTTATTTTCTCAAAGTTCTGGGGGCTGGGAAGTCCAAGATCAAGGTGTGGTGAGTCTGTCTTCCCAGCTTATAGATGGCCACCTTCTCACTGTGTCCTTACACAGTGTGCGGGGGTGTGGGAGAGGAAAGGGAGAAAGGAGAGAGAACGCTCTGGTGTCTCTTTCCTCTTCTTATAAGAGTGATAATCCCATCAAGGGAGCCCCACCCTCGTGACCTTCTCTAAATCTAGTTACCCCCCCAAAGGGCCCACCTTCAAATACTATCACATTGGGGATTAAGACTTCACCAGATGAATCTTGTGGGGACACAGTCTATAACTATGAAGGTAATAGACTTCAGAGAGCCCATTTTCTAATCCATATTTTCCCCCCTAAATCATATATTTTTGGCTAATACTAATTTTTTTAATGTACTAAGACTATATTATTTAAAGAAATGGAAATTTAAAAATTATGCGTCTTCATAACAACCAGTAGTGCTGTAGAAATGCAGGTCACCAGTCTCTAGGGTCTCTCTACCCCACCATTTCTGATGGGCTGTGGTCCAGTGGTCAGGTCAAGGATGGGCTGCACAGAATATTTATTCACAGTAAGGAGAGCAGTTGAGATCAGGGCTCGAGAATTAGAATGATCTGGGTTCAAATGTGATTCTATGATGCCCTGCCTATGACCTCTCCAAACTTGGGTTTCCCCATCTATGAAATGAGTGAATTATAATACCTTCTATCATTATATATCATTCAATAATCGTGTGAAGGTTAAATTAAATATACATGAAACACTCTGCCACAGAGGAAACACTGACTACAACAGTGGTATTAATAGCACTGCAGTTGATATTATTGGACATGATACTTCTAGCTCTCTGGCTCATATGCACTCTTTCTACTCCTAGGCTGAGACCTCCAAGAAGCAGGAATTCAGTTTCCTGTAACTGACTGCCTCTCACGTTTCTGAGATTATAAAAGCTCTCTTGCTTCCTGTATCTTGTGGAGCAGCCAACATAGGGCTCTGCCCTTGGAGAGCAGAAGAACTGTGGTGGCCACTTGCCTGACTACTGGCCAGAAGAACTCCTCCTATGCCCTGAGCTCCCAGTAAAACTCGCAGCACAAGTTAGGCCTTGTTTGTTAGGAGGCCAGGAATGCGCTTCCACCTCTCCAACCCTCATTGTCCTGCCCTGGTGAGCACTGATCTTCATCCATACCTCTTTACCCTGCCCACTTACCCTTACACAACTCTTCACTCCTGAGCATTGGCCTTCAACGGTGATCTTTCCTTCACTTTAGCTCTCATGTCTGCCAGGATTCCGTGGGGTCAGCTATCTGAGCAGGCACCTTGGATCATATCCAGTACTTCGTGAGTGGGTCACCTGTACTTTCCCACAGTAGAAGGAGGCATCATTTCTACCCTGCCCATGTGGTCCTAACCATACCCAGTGACATCAAAATCTGTTGTCATCCATCCATGGAAAACCCACAGCCCCAAAGTCCTTCATCCCAATTCTTCTGTCCAGTGCTCCTGAACAACATGAATGGCTTGGCCTGCCAGGTAAAGGCCCTGGGCCCTGCTTCTCCCCCATCCCCACTCCTAATCAATCATCCAGTTTTCTCTTCTAGGAAGCTTTCTGCCGTCTCTCCCAAGTCAAGCTGGATTTAGGGCCTTTCCACTGAGCTTACCCCTATCCTGTCCTATTGTATTGAAATGATCTGTGTCTCTGCCTCCCCACTAAACCAAGTTCCAGGAGGGCTGGGGCCATGTGTTATTCATCTCTGTATCCCCAGCACTTAGCACTGTGTCTAATACATACTAAGCATGCAATAAATGTTGAAGGAAGAAAGAAAGAGGGAGGGAGGGAAGGAAGGAAGGAAGGAAGGGAAGGAAGAAAAAGAAAGAATAACAGTCATAGGAAGAAGGAAATAATGAGAATAGGCTGGATCTAATTCTGTAAAAGACTTCCCAGTGGCCCTGAGCAGTGAAGCTAAAACCCATTCTCCTCTATATTTAATCTTCCAACTTCTCCATCCCTGTTATTAATATAAAAATAGAGTGAGTTATATAGATTCATTAACATTGTTGGCTAAATAATCATGATAGTTCTTGGAGCCCTGGGCCATCAGCAAGCCCCATAAAGTACTCTCTACTGACAGCAGGGCATAAAACCATCATCAAACACAAACACTGAACTTTTTCCTGGTCACAGATACACAGTCCGATCAAAGGTTAAGGTCAGTCACTTCTTGTGTCCATGAGCCCTCTACAGCTGACAAACATTTCCACATACATCCAAGGAGTGGGGGACCAAAAACCCCTTCAGAATTCACTGTTGGTCATAGTCACCTTATAGGTATCTCCACAAATGGAGAGGAACAGGGGCCCAGAAAGGTAAACAGCAAAACAAAACAGCCAGATGGTCCAGAAAGTATCCACATATGTACACATAGACACACACTCAACAGTTTAACTTTCCTAATACTGTTTTGCTCAGATTAATAATTAAATGGCCTTGTGTACTTTGACTAGAAGCCAGCTGCTCAACAAGGAGAGGTGACGGAGAAGCATATCCAAGAGGTCAGCCTGGAATGGAAATTAACCAGCCCACCATGCAGATTATCTAGAGTTTCTTACATTCATTCCCTATATCTTCTCTGCCATTGTTCAACTCAGAATTTTAGGGGTGGATTTAGAGAGGGAATAGGTATGAGGTATGAGAAAGCTCACTCTACAAACTTTGGTCTGTTCCAGCCAATTCAGTCATGATTCTCTCTACACCGAATGGAAGTAATAGTTTGACCCTGAAGCCTGAGCCCAGCTGTCTTGGTTGTGTTTGGAGGACAGCTCCTCTTGGCCTTGGGTGCTAATCAACCCACGCATCCTCTCCCTTCAGCAGATCATGCCCCCTTGTAGGTACCATGACATCTTTCCTGACAAAGAGTGCATATTCCCCAGGATTCACTTTGTGCCAGGAATTTTGTTCCTGAAGGTAGAAATCATGGGGCAGTTACCTTCCAGGGTGTTGGAAAAATGAATGTGGTTGTAGGGAAAGATAATCTACTATAGATTACTTTTTAAAAATACTGTCAAGTATTCATGTCACTGGAGAGGAAGAGCTTAAAGTTAACAAAGGGTCTGAGGGGAGCCCAGCTAGTGCTCAGGCAAGGGAGGCAGAAGTGGGGAAAAGGAGTGAGAGGGAAGAAGGCACAGGCCACAGCAGGCAGTCGTCCTCCCCAAGTCCAAGGAAGGCCGGTGCCTCCAGGAGAGCAGAATATCCCCCCGCCCCTCCCCCCAAGGCGCCTACCAGACACGGAAGCTGGTGCCCGCCAGGGCCTGCTTCTTTCCCACTCCCCTCCTCTTTTTCCTCCTTCCCTCCCTGCCTCCTTTCCTTCCATCCACTTTTATTGACCATCTGTGTGTCAGGTACTGTGTAGGTGGTGGGAATATGAAGATGATAAAAGAGTTCCTAACCTCAAGTTATCAAGTAGTAAAACTATAATCAACAAGTTCAACAAAGCAAACAACGCAATTACAACTCAGGGCTCATGTTAGTAAATGTGCCAGACCCAGGGGGCCTCCGTGGAAGCTGTGGCCATTTCCACCTGGCAGCCTTTCAGTAACAAGGTGGATCTCAAAATTTCCCTACTGCTCTAGATTTAAAAGAACAAATAAGAATCTGCTATATAGCACAGGGAACTCTAATCAATACTCTGGCCTATACGGGAAAATAATCTTAAAAAAAAAAAGAGTGGATATATGTAGATGTATAACCGATTCATTTTTTGGTACACCTGAAACTAACACAACATTGTAAATCAACTATATTCCAATAAAAATTAAAAAAGAAAAGAACAAAGAGACATGACAACTAAATTCAATGTCAGAATTTTGACTGGATCTTGTTTGAAAAAAATCTATTAGAAGACTTATTGGGGGACATTTTGAAAATTTCTGTATGGATTAGGAATTAGTTAATTCAGGTAATTATTATTCATTTTCTTGAGTATAATAAAGATTATTGTGAATATGTAGGAAAATAACCTTATTTTTCAAGAGAGGTATGTTTGAGTATTTAGGGGTCACATCTATATCTTACTTTGAAAGGTTCAGAAAAAAATACACACACACACACACACACACACACACACACACACACATATATATATATATATATAGCAAAATGTAAGCAACTGTAGAATCAAGGAGAGGGATTCGAGGGTCAATTGTACTATCCTTTCAGCTTTTCCATACATTTGAAACTTTTGCTAATACAATCAACTGAAAAAATTCTCTCCACTTGCTAGCTGTTACACTAAAGACTTAGAATAAAGCAGTTTGTGTGTCAGTTCGCCAACCAGTAATCACAACTAACATTTACCAGGTGCCAGGAAATTCTGAGAGCTAGCATGCGTCCTCACAGCAACACTGCATTATGGGTTTTCCTTCACAGAGAGGGGAAACTGAGGTTTGGCGAGGGAAAGCACTTAACCCACATCACAGAGCTCGTAACTGTCGGCCAGATCCCAACCTGGCTTTGACCTGCTTCTAGGCCACTGGCTCTTAACCACTATCCTCCCAGGAAACACGCTGAAATGCCATGTTCAGTTGAAGAGATGGTGACATCTCTTGAACCATTTCCAAGAAGACCAATCTGTCAACCTATGAGTACAAACAAGAGTCACAATTGTGCCAGCTGATCGCAGTACATATGTCTGGAAAATTCACACCACTGTGACAGCTACAGACCCTCCCTTGGCCAGAGACCAGGGGCAACACACTCTGAAGCAGCCCTCAGGAGACAAAAAGTTGAAGTCAACTCTGAGCATTCCTGCTTTGATAGGGAGAAGAAAGGCCCCAGGGGCTGCCAGGGGAGGCGAGGCCACTGCTGTGGGAGAAAGGGCTGAGAAGGAGGAAGTGGGGAGGAAGCATGGCCTTACCTTGTATTCCTACAACACTGGGGGCAAACTGAAGCTGTAAGGCAGGTATTTCTGTCCAGAGCAGCAAAGTATTTTCTGTTTAGTAGACAAGTTGCTCCAATCAACACTGCTCCATGTCGCTAATGAAGTCTGGGGGGGAAATAAATCACAGCTGAAACATATAATGGTGTTTTCTTCCCACAGGGTTTCTTAATCAAGGTCTCATTATGTCTGAAGTTCCTATTAAGGAACCCACCATTCAGGACACGCAATGAGGGTTAAGAAAGTGGGGCTGGGCTGCCATTCCTACCCTCTTTCCCCCTTATGACCTGGGCCAGAGAGAGTGAAGGGCGGGGTGTGCCCAGCCAATGGCCTCTATAGGAATTTCAACCATGACCTCAACCTTACTTGCCCTCTGCTCCCATCTCCTGACTAACCAGCCCATGCACATGGCAAAGCCACAGTTCCAGAGCCAGCCTGGCAGACCCACCGTGTAATAAACCAGGGTCAAGTTCTATTTTGCTCTTGGTGTATGAAATTTAAGAGTTGGAGAAATCATGTAAAAAGTCAGGAGGATGTAAACATTCCAAACACCAGTCTCCCAGGGGTTTGGCATTAGAACAAAAGTCACTTCCTTCAGTGCCCTTTTCTTACAGTCCAGCTTTTCCTGTGAGGGTAGAGTTACCTCATAAAATCTCCATCTAGTAGGGTGTGCTGAGTAACTCAGGATTAACCATTTATGCCGTGAGGCAAAGGGTTCCCTTGTGCAGAATTTGGGGACTGCCCTGGGAAGGTTTTTGTTTGGTTTTGTTTTTTTAAATCAGCACAATTGTGCCAGCTGATCTCAGTACATATTTCTAGAAAATTCACACCATTGTGACAGTTACAGACCCTCCCTCTGCCAAAGACCAGGGGCAACACACCCTGAAGCAGCCCTCAGGAGACAAAAAGTTGAAGTCAACTCTGATGATTCCTGAGAAGCAGAATCCATTTCAACTGAGGGAAAAGGGAAATCATCACCCGAATTTCAGAAGGCTACAGAAATCACAGCTATTTTAACAATCCCCAGATGAAAGGTGCTCCTGGGGGGAGACAAGGAGCAATGGGAAAGTATTTGTTAACAGCTTTCACAGGGCATTTCCCCCTAATGGTTTCCCTAGACCCGAAGAATGCTCCTGCCTCGAATCCATCCTGCGCACCACACAGCTCTGAGCATCCTATGAGCTGCTGCTAATCCCTCATTTAAAAGCCTCACCCACCACCTCCCAAACTGGTCCCCTTCCTCTGGCTTCTCTGAGCCCCGGGACTCCCTTTTCCCAGTGATTTTTTTTTTTTTTTTTTTTGCAGTACACGGGCCTCTCACTGTTGTGGCCTCTCCCATCGCGGAGCACAGGCTCCGGACGCGCAGGCTCAGCGGCCAAGGCTCACGGGCCCAGCCGCTCCGCGGCATGTGGGATCCTCCCGGACCGGGACACGAACCCGTGTCCCCTGCATCGGCAGGCGGACTCTCAAAACACTGCGCCACCAGGGAAGCCCCTCGCCCTGTCTTTAATTTGTGCCTCCTGACAATACCTTCTCACTAGCTGTTCCCCCACCTAGGATGCTATTCCTCCTTCCTCTGAGTCCACAGACTAAACTGAGGCTTCAAGACTCAGCTCAAATGTCACATCGTCAATGGAGCCCATCCAGAACACTCTCTCTCCCTCTACATACCAGAAACCACATGCACACTCACACACATTCACACTCACAACACACTCACACTCTCTCACACACACTCACACATACACACACTCACACGCACTCAAACTCACGCAGACGCACTCACACACACACACTCACACGCACATATTCACACACACACTCCCTAATATTCTTTCGGGAAGTCACATCTTTTACTCCCTCCCTCCCCACACCCGCCTTTGGTTTTGTTTAGGAGATATTGTTGACTAATTTGTTGACTGGTCCTCTAAGACATCAACATCAATTGTTTTAACATCTTTTAGATTATAGAAAAAATTTAGCCTAAAGACTGGCTCCATTTGTTCTCCATTCAGAAGCCCAGGGTTTCTGGAGGATGAATGCTGAACGTTTGGAAGTTGCAGGAAAGCAAAGGGCTAATAGGAGAAAAGGTCCTGGCTCTGCGCCCTGGCACCCTCCCCATTGTCTGTCCTCCTGCCTGGCCTCCCCCAAGGCTGGGCTCTTTTCTCTCTTCCCAGGGCCACAGGATTCCGAGGCAACCCTAGATTTACACACTGAAGTCCCTCTCCGACTTTCTTAGGGTAACCCTTGTGGGGTCTGGTTCTCTGCTGTCCTGATAATACTTCACAGACAGGACGTGCAGCTTTCTAACTTACCTTGACTCTGTGGCCCTAGGGAGGAAGCTCATTTACATTGCTTCTTTCAAAGTGACTTTAGAGAATTTTTTTTCAGTCTCACCATTTCAGATATTCTAAAATGCAGATCTAGGGAAGGAGAAGGATATGCAGAAAAACTCTCCCTTGTCTCCCACCTGCCACTTTTTATCACCAGCTATGGAAGAGTCCGATTGCCTGGAGGGCTTTAGACAGGATGGTGGTAAACTAGACAGTGTCGCTGAGCTGCCATAGAATAGCATCAAAACGGCCTCAGGACTGTAGGACCAATGGGAAAGCAGCTGGCGTCTCTACCCACCACCCTGCCTCCACCCGTATGACCCGGCCATGTCACCCTGCCACAAACTACCCCTCAAAGGCAGGGGGCCAAGACTTTGTTAGTTGATGGGAAGAAGTCTTCCCTTCAGTGGGCTCCCACAGCCTCCCCTGCCTGTATCCTTCAGATGCTGGGCTTGAGTCTTGGTGAGATGAAGATGCAAATCCACATAGCTGCTCCGAATCGAGGGATGGCCAGGAGTTAAGGGCAGGGCAAGGTTGCGGACTAATTACTGGAGAGATAGACACACATGCGTTCAGGCCAGCCTGGAAAGGACAGTGTGACATAATCATTGTTAACCAAGTGTGGGCTTAACCAAGTCCACGATCGTAGGAGCCTCTCCGAGGGGGTCAGCCAGACAGCTGACAGCATCTTGGGGTTTCAACAGCAGGTATTGGAACTCTAGCTGGAGGTGTCTAGGTTCCAGGGCAGGAAATAACATGTTGGATCTTAGAGGGGGAATGGTGAATTATAAGGCAGGGGCTTGGTCGAAATAGAATATTATAAGGCAGATAGATAACAGGGAAACAGGATACTGAAGTCAAACCAAGATACTAGCTCCAGAACTGCCTCGTTAGCGGGAAACAGGCTGAGGGCATCTCCTCTTCCTCCTACCAGGAGACAGGCCTGGTCTCAGACCTGGGCAGGGCTGACTTTGCAGTGGAGCCCTCCCTGTGCTAGACAATCGGCTCTATAAAGACAAGGACCATGCCTGGTCCACTCTCCAGTCAGTAAGTGCCTGGCATATAGTAAGGGCTGAATAAATACTTATTGAGTGAATGACTACTGTGTAAGTTGCTGGGAAGCATGATAAAGATGCCAGGCATAGCCTCCTTCCACTAGAAGAGCAGAGTCGGTCTTCGTCCTGTTAACCACTACTACCAGAGATCTGTGTGGGCCCTTCCAGCTCTAGCCTCTGGATTAGTTTTGTCTAACACATGTAGTGCTTGGCATGTGCCAGAAAATACTAATTTAACCTTCAAACAACCCTGTGAGGAAGGTACTTTATTTTAAAAATTTATTTGGCTGCACCGGCCTTAGTTGCAGCACGAGGGATCTTTGTTGTCGTGTGCGTGATCTCCGTTGCACCATGTGGGATCTTTTAGTTGCTGCATGTGGGCTCTAGTTCCCCGACCAGGGATCGAACCCGGGTCCCCTGCATTGGGAGCGTGGAGTCTTAACCACTGGACCACCAGGGAAGTCCCAGGAAGGTACTTTCATTAGCCCCATTTTATAGGTGAGGAAACTGAAGCACAGACAGGTCAAGTAACTTGACCAAGGTTGCACAGTAACCAGTAAGCGATAGAGCCTGCATGAGATGCCAGGCATTCTGGCTGTAGAGCCCATGCTCATGTAGACTATCGTAAAGGCTAGGGGATCCAGACCCATCACTATCCGTGATTATCCACGTAGTGCTCATCTCTGTGATGCTCCCGAAGCCATTCACCACCCCTAAGCGTCCTGAAGAGTCTGATATACTGGTAGTGGCCACCTGACATGGAAACGACTCCCACTGTCTTGGCATGTCTCTGAAATGCAAGTGAGACACAGACTGGTTAAAAAGCTTGCCTGGTAGAACAACTCCCTGGGGCCTTCTAACTCTGCCACCTATGCAAGGACCAGCTTCATGGGTGGGCATGCAGCTGTGCTGTCACACAGGGCCCTGTGCTCAGAAGGGCTCCTCATTTGGTTTTAATGCTCTCCTGATGCCATCTTGAAATTCCTGATAATTTTTGAACCAGGGCTCTGGAATTTTTATTCTGCATTGGGTCCTGCAAATTATGTAGCTGGTCCTGCCTGAGCTTGTATATTGTCTATCAGTTCATCCAGATTTCCTTTCTCTCATCCTCCCTCTCTTGTTCACAGGAATCAGACTCTTACAATCTCAGTAAATTCTTGTCATTCTTAGGTGTTAGGAGTGTGCAGGTCAACTCTAGTTGTTAAGAGTCTCTTATTTTAATGTTTGCCCTGAAGCCCATTAGGAATTTTTTTCCGTAAGATCTGAGGATTCTGATACTCACTCCATCCCATCCACCCTCTCCCCATATTGAAATCTTCTAATCCCTCAGCTCCCTGCCCATCCAGGGGTGAGATAAAGGCTGTGAGCCTGAGGTGGTTGGCAGCAAAGAGAAGTCCCAACTAAAAGAGAACATTCATAGTGTTAAAAGAAACTGAGACGCAGTAAACATTGTAAAAATTTATTTGAGCAAAAATCAATTCCAGTTGGGCGGTGCCCAACTGTAAGCGGTTAGGATTGATCTGTTGTCAGGAATCAGGGGAAGGACTTATGTAGAGAAAGTGAGGAAGAAAAGAAAGGAAATTATTTGATTGGCTATGACTTAAAGCCTAGCCATAAGCTGTTTGTGATTGGCTGTCTTCAGCATTTTGATTTCATAACCTTGAGGCATTTACAGGCTTAGATTTTGGTTTGCTTTTGTAGTCTGTCATGGAGTTAGAGCCACCTCTGTCTGACGACCTCCTTGCTTAATTAACAGTTGTCTAGATTAAAAGAGATTCAAGAAATGTGTCGACTCATATAATGTGTGGACCTTGTTTAGATCCTGATTCAAATAAACCAGCTGCAAAAAAATATGTTTTAGATGTTCAGGAAACATTGAATATGGATTGGGTATTAAGTGATATTGAGGAATTATGTTTTATTTTGTTGGGTGTGAAAAAGGTGTTGTGGTTGTGTAAGAAAATGCTCTTACTTCCTTTAGAGATGCATACTGATGTGGTTCAGAATGTTATGACATGGTATCCAGGATTAGCTTTAAAATGCTTTGAGGGAAAATAAAGTTGGAGAGGGAGAGAGATGAAATAAATATGGCAAAGTATTGATGCTCATTGAACTTGATCATGGGGTTTCTTGTACTCTTTTCTTTGTGTATGTTTGGAAGTTTTCATAATACATAGTTAAACACAAAAGAGAGGACAAGCAAGAGAGAGAGAGAGAGAGAGAGATCATTCAGACTACAAGGTTTCCAGAAGAGTAGAAGAAGATGTTTACCGTTGTTCTCTTTTAATGATTCAGAGGAGTCTGGTCTCTAAATGACCTGTTTTTTATCTATGTGGACAACACTGGACTTTGCAGTCTCCTCTGAAACAATCTTCTTGAGCTGTTTCAGTGATAGTGGGAATGACTCCACTTACTCTCCTGCCTGGTTCCTCTTGTAATCAGTAGCCTATGAGGATACCAATATAATAAGAGCTACAGAGGCTCAAACTCATAATCTTGACTTATTAGCCTTCTTCCCTCATTTCATCCCATCAAAATCCTATTTCTTCTCTGGACCTAGTTCAAGTACTACCTCCTATGTGAAGCCTTCAGTAACCACTGGCATATCCTGAGCCCTTCTTCCTGATCTCCCACAGCAATTACAGTCCAGCATCTGGTGTTTAGCTTTCTATTTGTTCCTGAGCTGTTCTCGAATAATTTTGTACAACCCATTCTTATCTCCCCTACAGATTGCAGTTTTCCATGGCCTTCTAGTCTGACAGAGTCAGAGTACTCTGAACAGTCCTGTTCTATTGGGAGCACACTGTCAGCCATTCATTCATGTGTTTGTTCATTTATTCCTCCAATACCGAGCACCTACTATACGCTGAGCATGATGCTAGATGCTGAGGATTCAGCACCACACAAGATAGACTCAGTCTCTGGCCTGGAGCTCTTTCTGTTGAGAGGGAGAGATGACATTAAACAAAAAAATACACAGCAAAGAAATTCATAACAATGGTTTTGAGGTCCTATAAAAGCAGCACCCATGGTGCTCTGAGCACGCAGAACAGGAGACGTGATGTGGTCTGAAGAGTCAGGAAAGGCTCCCCTCATGAAGTCACTTCAGAAAGGGACTTGAAGGAAATGTAATAATTAGCCTGGCAAGGAGGTGGGGAGGAACATTCCAGGCAGAGCAAACAGCATGGGAAAGGCCCTTGGGGAAAGGCATTTCACATATCAAAAGAAGTCCAGTTTTACTGATACGTGGAGACCAAGCTTGAAAATATCCTTTTTTTGGGGGGTGCGGATTTACACATATGATTGTATTTAAAATCCTGGAAAACCTGCACATAAACTATTAGAATCAATAGGAGTTTAACATTTGTATTGATATAGGATAACCATAAAACACAGCAGAAATCAATTAGAAAATATGACTTATAAAAGATCCCAGTCACAATAGCAAAAAAACCCATACAATACCTGGAAGTAAGCTCAATGGAAATGTGCAATTCTTTTATTTAAAAAATTATAAAATATGATTAAAGGACATAAAAATGAATAAATCGATAGTTAAACTATCCCCATCAATTGACCCAATATCATGATGGTGCTAATACTCCTCAAATTACTGTATACGTTCCATTAAATATGTTCACGTCCTATGACCCAGTAATACTTCTAGGAACATAACCTATAAAAACTTCCTCAGAGCCATGTGCAAGGAAATTTTTTGCAGCACTGTTTGTAATTGGGAAAAAAAATAGAAGGAATCCAAATGTCCACCAGTTGGCAAATGCATATTCATATGAAGAAGTGGTATACCTCAGTTAAAAAGAATGAAACAGATAAGTATACACTCTGCTCTGCAAAAAATACAAGTGTCTGGCTGCAAATTGGGCCATATTTGATTGGTAACTGAAAGAACAGTGTCAGAATAATATAGAAGTTATATCCATTCGTATGCCATCATCTTCCTTAACAGGTTAATGTAGTGAAGCAATAAAGACCACACTTTCTCACAATTAAAGAAAATACTTAGTAAGATATGGAGATCTTAATGAAAAGGCTGAGAGTTCTTTCTAAGTGCCATTAGTGCACGCAGTAGATGGTTTAGTGGCTTCAAAAATTGCTGTGCATTTCACAGCATTAAACTATATTGTGGTGCTGCTTGTGATGATGAAAAAGCTGTCAAGATATTTCTCTTCTTTCCTTTAAAAAAACCACATTTTTTTGATGATTAAAACTACACTAAGGATCAGATTTTAAATTTTGATGAAGTCAACCTCTATTGGAGGTGATTGCCCTCAAAAACATACATCTAAAAGGAGGTCGTGTGAGTCCTGGGCTGAAGGCTGCCAAAGCGTGACTGATTGTGAGGCTAGTGAAAGTGTCTGAAAAGCCTTCACCATGCTAATAATTTGACTGGGATTGTTACTGTTCATGTTAGTATAAGCATACTTCTTTAACCGAGATGAATTTCTAAGCACATTGGAAGCTGGGTTCTTGTTATCATCTGAGGTAGACTGTTGCGCTAAGAGCCTCTAAGTTGTTCTCGTCTTGCGATTTGTTGAATCTGGGCTTGGCCGGACGACCTTTGGCGAATGGGACAAGAGTAAATTTGACACAGTGGAGGCTCTCCCTGGTGGGAACCCTTTGCCACCACGTGAACAAGCTTGGCCCCGCCCCCTTGAGGATGCTAGGCACCACACGGAAAGAGGCTCTGGCCATACCCTTTGCTCCCGCATGCCACTTGAGGCCCCAGATCTACAGGTGAGGCTATCCCAGGCCATCTAGCCACAACCAAACCAGCTGAGACCAGGAGAACCACTCAACCAACCCACAGAATCATGAGCTGTAATAAACATATGCTAAGTCATTAAGTTTTGGGATAGTTTGTTATGAAAAGCTATCTGATACATCATCCTTACATCTTACACTTATGCACTCATATCAACTCCCTCCTATGTGCAAAGCATTTGTTAGGCACTAGGGGTACAATAATAAATAAAAACTCAAAGACTATAATCTAGTTGGGGAAATGTTTCATATGCAAAAAGATAAGTATCACTGAAGTTCAAAATGATGAATTCTAAGTGAGTTCTACCAATCATGCTATGGGAATTGGAAGGAAGATGTGATCCCCAAGGCAGAGAAAATTTCTGCAGGGGCGGAACTTCAACTTGGTCTTGAAGGGCATTGATTTAATCTTAAGTGACCATAGAGGAACAGAGGTAGGATCTCCAAGACAGGAGAAGAATGAAAATAACATGTTCAGGAAACTGGTGAGCAGTCTGGTTTAGCCAGAAGATAGAGCCTGTAAAGGAGATCAGTGGGAGACAGTTGGAATAAAGAGGCCAGGCTATTGAGAGCTGGGGACCTGGAGCTAGAGTTGACAGATTTAGCAAATAAAAATCCAGGATGTTCAGCATTATTTGGGACATATACTAAAAAATTATTTGTTGATTATCTGAAGTTCAAATTTAACTAAAGTTCTGTTTTTTAATCTGGCAACTCTAGCTGGGATGGCAAATTCAAATGCCTACAGAAGGCTAGGAGATAAAATGAATGTGTAATATGGGCCAGGTGTAAGGCAATAGAACAAGGTGGGGACCATGGCAAAACAAGAGAACACTTGTTCCACTTAGGCGACAGCCCAACTTTGCTCCTGCCAATTATTGTCAAGTGAAAATGTAGGTCCACTGTTTCCAGATCTTCCAGTATTTCAAGAGAAGTTGGAACTTTGGATTTTTATGTGAAATCTCCTATTTAATATAAATGAATATTTCAATTTTTAAAAAATTGAAGTATAGTAGATTTATAATGTTGTGTTAATTTCTGGTATACAGCAAAGTGATATATATATATATATATATATATATATATATATACATACATATATATATATATTCATATTCTTTTCCAGTATGGTTTATTGCAAGATATTAAATACAGTTCCCTGTGCTATACAGTAAGACCTTGTTGTTTATCTATTTTATACACAGTAGCTTACATCTGCCAATCCCAAACTCCTAATTTATCCCTCCCCCACCCCCTTTCCCATTTGGCAACCATAAATGTGTTTTCTATGTCTGTGAGTCTGTTTCTGTTTTGTAAGTAAGTTCATTTGTATCATATTTTAGGTTCCACATAAAAATTCCATGTTTATAACCTAAACACCTGAATAATGTTTTTTTTTAACCGCAGTAATATATACCTGTAAAAAAATACAAACATCAAAGAATTAAGGTAAATAAGAATGTTTTCTTCTCCATCCTTCCCCCAAAATCCTATTCCCTTCCCCAGAGGTAGCCCCTGTCAGAGTCTGGGCACATATGCTAAGTATAATCTGGAGGCTGGGGGAAATCTATAATCTGAAAATTCTAGATATATATTCTAGTAGACCTTCATATATGTGTACAAGGAGAGATGTGTGTGAGGAAATATGAGCAAGGATGTTTATTGCTGTGAAAAATTTTAAACATCCTAATACCCATTTGAGAGAACTACATAAATAAACTATGATATATTCATATGACAAAATGCTATATAGCAGTTAAACTGGATGAACTAGATACTCATGTATCAAATGGATAGATTCTCAAAAACATGAAGTGAGTATAGAAAATACATAAAACAAAATTATTTTCTCTATTTCTTTCTATCTCTCTATCTCTCATCTATCTATCTATCTATCTATGTATCTACCTACCTACCTACCTATCCATCTAGTTCAAGTATAAAAACATGGACCAGATGGAAACTTGCTTAACCCATTGTATTAGTTTCCTGTTGCTGCTATAACAAATTAGCACAAACTCAGTAACTTTCAAGAATACAACTTTGTTATCTTACAGTTTTCAAGGTAGACGTCTACAGTGGGTCAGCAGGGCTGTGTTCCTTCTGGAGGTTCTAGGGGAGAATTCTTGCCTTTTCCAGCTCCTAGAGGCTGCCACGTTCCTTGGCTCTTGGCCACACCACACCAACTTCTTCTATCACTGCATGTCCTTCTTTGACTCTGACCCTCCCTCTAGTAAAGATACTTGTGATTACATTGGGCCTAGCAGAATAATCCAGAATAATCCCCCAATCTCAAAATCTTTAATTTAGTTACATCTGCAAGTTCCCCTTTGCCATGTAAGGCAGTGTATCTACAGCTTCTAGGGAACTAGGACCTGAACATCTTTAGGGGGTCAGTATTCAGGCATGATTGTGTTTATATGAGGAGAGAAGGAAGAAAATATGATGGGGGAGATGCACTAAGAGAATTTACCTTTATCTACCAGGTTTTATTTCTTTGCTTTAAAAAAGTTATCTGAGACAAATACGTTAAATTGTAATTTTCTGATAGTGGATGGTAGGTGTTATTATATTATATTATATATTATAATATATTATACCCTGTATATATATTATTCCCTCTATTAGAATTTTTTTTTCAAAATTACAGAAAGAAAAAGAGAGAAATGGTATTAGGAAGGGAACGCTACATTTTCTCCTAATTCATATCTACGGAAGTTGTGTTGTGCTACCGTGTGAATCTAGAAGGGAAGAATCAGACTTTCTTTTGGGAAAGAAAGAGCAGAACCCTAGTATTTTAGACAAGAAGGGACCATAGAGAACAGCTAAGCCAGTGGTTGTCGAACGGCCCTGGGAAGACCCAGCTTGGGGGAGTACTTCAAGGGGCTGCTGGGGCCAAGAATGGGGCCTTTAAAGACACTCCTCCTTCACTTACTTCACTTACCCTCACTACTCCCACCCTCCTTTCAACAAAATCACATCTGCTTTTACCTGGTTTTTTATGTTGGGGTTCCACATAAAATAGCATAATTCTAAAAGATGTCCTGTTGTTTAAATCCACACGCATATACACATGCGCGCGCACACACACACACACACACACACAGACACACACACACACACACAGATACAGTTTGAAAACCACTAATCCATTCCAACCTTCATCATTGTGTGACTGCGGAGTCTGAACCTGGGGAAGAAAAAGTGACTAGTAATTACATAAAAGGTGTTACTATCTCTTAGTAAATCTATTTTATTTGTAAGTCACAGGCCAGGCCATTGCAAACCCACAGAGGAAAGCCTTAAGATTTTCCAGGAACTGGAATTGTTTTATCTGAAAACGTTTCCTGGAGTCATGGATTCCTAGGACAGGGGTGTGGAGACAAGGAAGGAGGGGGTGTTTCTTGAGGAGGAAAGATCCTTTGTTCATCCTTCCGCCTCCAGGTGAATAAAGGTACTGCTGAAAAGATGGCTATTAGGAAGGGGGGGGATAAGAAATAAATCTTTAAATCAAAAAAGTAGTTTTTAAAAAAAAACAAAACTCCAGATTCCCCAGAGCTCCAGGGGACCCAGAGATGGTTCCTTTGCCTCCTTTTATTCTCTCTTGCTTTTGTGAAAATGTGTGTGTTTTCCTTATGCTGTCTTTCTAAGTCTGCTTTTTGTCTGTCTGGGTTTTTCTATTTTCATATTTATTGTATTTTATTTGAAGTGAAAAGACAGGGCTGGGTATCATCCCTCTCAGGCCTGGTGTGTGTGTGCGGCGGGGGACAGGGGGCTCTATCCAGACAAGACTTTCTTTGCCAGTTATGGAACGAAGGCTGTATGGAGGCTCAGGGACCCACCAACACAGAGGAGAGCAGAAGGGGGACCTGATCAATCCAAGAACACCGGCTTGGCTATGTGCTGTGCTGTGCTCTGTGGCAGGCAGCAAAGTATGTAGAGCTGGCATCCCCTTCTGGAGACGGTCTAATCTCAAGCTTTTGAAAATTTTTCATTGGCCCCTCTCAGATGACTTGCTTTCTAAGTGGAGAATTGCATTAACATGTTGCCCTCAAACCAGCTTGTATAGATTTGGTTTGGGGGTACTTGAGAGAACTGGTAACTAACCTTTCTTGGACATGCACCTGCCAGGTGGCCATCATTGTCCTGGGCATTTGCAGGCTGCCGTGGAAACTGTTGGTGGTCTACTCAACGTGCATTTCTCTCTTTCTTCCTTGTTGACAGAACCCCAGTTTTGTCCATCTATTCTTTCTTTCTGAGGCTCAGAGAAAGGTGACCCTATTCCCCATTTCCAAAGGCAAGTGTTCATCAGTCTAAACCAATCATGATATTTCCATTTCCCTTGACATTGACTGGCTTAGGAGAGGTCATGTGATATAATTCTAGTCAATAAAGCATGAAGGGAAGTCTTTCTGGGGGGAGAGGAGGAAGGTTCTGGGAAAGAGACAAGGAAAGAGATGGCTTTTCTCTCTGGGTATTGTGTGGGGATGAGATTCCTGAAATTGCTTGCATTCGTCTTGTTATCAGCATCAGGATGAATGGCAGCACATAGAGGAGGGCAGAGCCAAGAGTCCTAATATTCTCTCCTGGAGCCTGGGATAACTCTGGACTTCCTAGTAAGTGATATGATAATTTTCTTATTGCTTAAATCATATTAAATTGGAGGTTCTGCTGCTTGCATCAGAAATCGTTCTGACTGATATCCATAGGTTAGTCTATCTGGTCTTCACCATTGTCCATAAGGAATATATCTCCTTTTTATAGGTTAATAAATGTATTTAAGTTAATACACCTAGTAAGTAGCTTAGCCCCAATTCAGTCCACTTCTGACTTCATGAAGGAGATGAGACCAGGCATCTACCTGAGGGCAAGGGCAGAATTTTGTCCACAATGTCTAGTACAGTGCCTGGCAAATAGCAGTCATTTTGGATGAACTAGTCCAAATCCCAGGTTTATATTATTACCATATGCTACTACTTTAGGAATAACAGATAACTTCTATTTCCCACAGCATGGTGGACTAGACATTCTTAAAAATCCTGTCATTACCAAATACCCAAAATATCTAAAAATACTCAAAAATGTTTTTATTTTAATTTTTAAAAATTATATTTATTTCTTATTTTTGGCTATGTTGGGTCTTCATTGCTGCACGCAGGCTCTCTCTATTTGCGGCGAGGGGGGCCACTCTTCGTTGCGGTGCGTGGGCTTCTCTTGTTGCGGAGCACAGGCTCTCGAGCGCGCGGGCTCAGTAGTTGTGGCTCGTGGGCTCTAGAGCGCAGACTCAGTAGTTGTGGTGCACGGACTTAGTTGCTCCGTGGCATGTGCGATCCTCCCAGACCAGGGCTCGAACCCGTGTCCCCTGCGTTGGCAGGCAGATTGTTAACCACTGTGCCACCAGGGAGCCCTCAAAAAAGTTTTTAAATTTTAAAAATGTATTGCTGAGCTGGTGTGCCTGTATCCCCACCCCCCCACCTCCCGCCAACACACACGGAGAGAAAAGGAAAAACTAAGAGGCAAAAAAATCAAAGCAATAGCAAATCTAGAGAGGTAAGTGAGCACTAAAGCCAGAGGCACCCTGATGCGAAATCTGTCAATTTCTAGCAACCAGAGGGCCACAGAAGCTTAAGGATCAGATCACATACCCCAGCACAAAGCTGGACTCCTGCAGAGCTGAATTGCTGTGGGAAAGCCTGCGCACAGCAACGAAGACCCAACACAGCCAAAAATAAATAAATAAATTTATTAAAAAAAAAAAAAAACCAGATGATAAAACATACAAGGAAATAAAATGCCACGAGTGAGAGTCAAAAGAAACAACCAACAGAAGAATCATATTACAGAGACTTCAGATATGGGAATTATCAAACCAGAATATAAATTAAATACGTTTAGTATCAGAGGGATGAGGAAAAGAAAGACATCTTGGGGGTAGAAAAAAGGTGAGAGAATGAAGAGGGTATTGGGCTTGGATTCTTTTTAAAAAAAATACACTTAACATATATTAATTACTCAAATAATACATCAATATATACATGCTGTAAAGATTCTAGCAAAGCAGAATATAAGGAAATTTGGAATAGCAAAAACCCCCAAAACCAAAAAACTCTGTCTCCAATCGAAAACTATGCATTGTTTAAAGCATATCATTTAGGATTATTTGATTCTAGCCTTTCATTGCCTTTGATCTATTGTATAACCCTGCAGATAGTAGAGAACTGATAGCAGTACAAAATAATAATTCTCACCTATGGACATTCAAATGAATTCTGTCCAGTGGAGGGACAACATTCCCTGCTCCCACCCATTTGCAAATTCTTTGCAATATTCCTGATCGATAAATGTGTTGTCCTTTGGCTTCCTTTGAGTCAGTTGTAACATCTGCCTAGTCCTCTCATTAATAATGTGTTTAAGTGATCTTTAACATGTGTTCATTTTATATCTGTAGGAGAGTCATGATTGTTACCTTTTTAAAAAAAGGTGTCCTTGGGAATCCCCTGGTGGTCCTGTGGTTAGGACTCCAAGCTCTCATTGCTGAGGGCCCAGGTTCAATCCCTAGTCGGGATTGAACTAAGATCCCACAAGCTGCATGGTGTGGCAAAAAAAAAAAAAAAGTTGTCTTTAACCCTCCTACACTGTTGGTGGGAATGTAAATTGGTGAAGCCACTATGGAGAACAGTCTGGAATTTCCTTAAAAAACTAAAAAATAGAGTTAGCATATGATCCAGCAATCCCACTCCTGGGCATATATCCAGAAAAGACAAAAACTCTAATTTGAAAAGATACATGCACCTCAATGTTCATAGCAGCATTATTTACAATAGCCGAGACATGGAAGCAACCCAGGTGCCCATCAATAGACAACTGGTTTAAGAAGTTGTGGTACATATATACAATGGAATATTGCTCAGCCATAAAAATGAATGAAATAATGCCGTTTGCAGCACCATGGTGGACCTAGAGATTATCATGATAAGCTAAGTAAGTCAGACAAATGCCATATGATATCATTTATATGTGGAGTCTAAAATATGATACAAATGAACTTATTTACAAAACATAAACAGACTCACAGACATAGAAAACAAATTTATGGTTACCAAAGAGAAAAGTGGAAGAGGGATAAATTAGGGATTTGGGATTAACAGATACACACTACTATACATAAAATAGATAAACAACAAGGACCTACTATATAGCACAGGGAACTATATTCAATATCTTGTAATAACCTGTAATGGAAAAGAATCTAAAAAAGAATATACATATATAAATATATATAGAACTGAATAACTTTGTTGTGTACCTGAAACATTGTAAATCAACTATACTTACTAATATACATATATATTTATATAAATAAATAAATTATATATATATATATATATATATATAAATTGTCCTTATAACAAGAAGTATAACAAAATAGAATAAAAAGTGGGAAGTCCCCTACCAGGAATGCGGGGGGGAGGGATACATTGGAAAATTGAGACTGACATAAACACACTACTGTATATAAAATAGATAACTAATAATAACCTGTTGTATAGCACAGGGAAATCTACTCAATACTCTGTAATGGCCTACATGGGAAAAGAATCTAAAAAAAAAAAAGGGCTTCCCTGGTGGCGCAGTGGTTGAGAGTCCGCCTGCCCATGCAGAGGACACGGTTTCGTGCCCCGGTCTGGGAAGATCCCACATGCCGCGGAGCGGCTGGGCCCGTGAGCCATGGACGCTGAGCCTGCACATCCGGAGCCTGTGCTCCGCAACGGGAGAGGCCACAACAGTGAGAGGCCCGCGTACCGCAAAAAAAAAAAAAAAAAAAAAAAAAGTGGATGTATATATATATCTATAACTGATTCACTTTGCTGTACACCTGAAACTAACACAACACTGTAAATCAACTCTACTCCAATAAAAATTAAAAACATAAATAAAAGTGGAAAGTCCCCTTCTTCCTCATCCCTTGGAAAACCACTAATGACCTGGTAATCCTGGAGAGCAAATTGGAGAAGAGGTGGTGATCAATGAGAGGTCATTCAGAGCGTGCTGCCCCTCCTCCTGGGCAGAGTCCACTGCTATCCTAGAGGCTGCTCCCAAACTAGCTGCTTGCCCTGTTTTCTTTGGTGCAAGAATGCCAGGGTTCAAATCATGGATGGCCCCAACACGCAAATCTGAGAGACTTGGGCCAAGTTACTCAAACCTTCCATGCCTCAGTGTCCTCATGTGGAAAATGAGAATAGTAATACAACCTACCTGGTGGGCTTCTTGTAAAGATTAAATGAATTATATTTGTAAATTACTTGAAATAGTGCCTGGCCCATTGGTAAAAGCAAGTCTTAGCTAATACTATTTATTATTGTCAACATGACTCAGTGGTCTAAATTTCAATCTAAAACAGTATCACTGCTTCCCAATACAGTAGTAGTTTCTTAATCTTTCTCTTTGCTATTCCTTTTCTCCCACTCACTGTTTCTGGTGGACTCCTGGAAGCAAACTGTATGGGTGGATGGATTGGGGGGACACAGAGAGCAAAGAAGTAGGAGGTAAATGCCAGGAATCAGCAGAGCTAGCTATCAGCAGAAAAGCTGGCATATCTGTGGCATCTGATTTGAGGTGGGAGAGGAGGGAAATGTTGAAAATTTTGTTTGTCTCAAAATATCCTATCAACCTCAGCCCTGTGGTTAGAGAAGTATTCCTACTAGTCAATTCATTTCACCGGAGGGAAGATACTTTCTCCAGGAGACCCTGTTAAGATGTGGCAGAACAAGTGGGGAGGCCACATGGAGTAGTGGCTAATCCTGCAGCCTCTGGTGCTAGATTGCCCCTGTTTGGTTCCCTGGTCTGCCATTTTCCAGCTGTGGTACCTTGCACGATTTACTGAAATTTCTTTACCTGACAGCGTTTTCAGGAGGATTACATGAGATGAGGAACATAAAGTGTCTGGACAGTTTGCACTCAGTAATCCACGGGTGCATGCACTATGGGCTTAGAGAATGCCTAGTTCAGTGGTCCACGATTTCCCACGGGAACCACCGAGAGTTTATTAAAATACCAGGGCCCAGGCCTCACACTGAATGGGAAACCCTGGGGCTGAGCAGACTCATTTTCCCAAGATGGGGAGGGGCTACAAACAAGCCACAGCTGTCCCCTGCCTACGCTGGCATTGCTGCACCAGAACGTTAAGTTGTTGCCCTTGTGGTGCCAAAACTACCAAAAGGCCAAGCGATGTGGTGGGTGAGGCATGGGCTTTGGCATCACACAGGTCTGTGATGAAACTCAGGACTAGTCATTTGTTGGCTGTGTGACTATGGTGATGGCATTTCATCTCTCTGAGGCTCAGTGTCCCCATCTGTGTCGTAGAGGTCATTATAGTTTTCTTTAAGCTTGCGGTGAGGATTAATTTAGGCCCAACAGTGCCTGGTGGTCAGCCAATGTCAGCATCACTTGTCTTTTCAGGATGGAGTCCTCACATCATTCAATACCAAGCCCCTCTGAGAAGATGGGAAATAGAGCTTCTGGGAGCATCCTTGGCAGTAACTGAGCTGTTCAGGTAGGCAGCTGGCCTTTAGGCATTGAATGGAACTGAATTTTCTGCAAGAGGAACATCTGCCAGGTCACTACTGGTCAGTGTTCCTAGTGGGTGGGTCACTGAGGTTGGGTACCAGCTCAGAGGTGTCAGTAGTAGGGAAGCTGGGCAGGGCAGACACAGGCTGTGGGGAGTGGTCCATTGGCTTCTTCCTTACTGAAAAATAAACTCCTGTCCATTTCTGGAAGATAGGGGCCTTCAAGTTAGCATATGGGGTATTCCCTCCCTGCCAGTGGAACAAAAATATCTCACCTGGGCTGCACTCTATTGAAGAGGGAGGCAAGCTCTGTGGTTGTTTTTGTTGGTGGGGTTCCCCTTCATCCAGCCACCCAACCAGGGGCAGCGTCTCTTTGATGTCTCCCTACATTTGCTCCCTGAGTTACAGTCTTGTGATGGAATGATCTAATTCTCAGGATTAAATTCACAAACGGATTCACACACACTGTGACACAAAACCAATAACACACAGCCAAACCAGAACCAGAAGAGGTTCTGAGGCTTAGTCCATAGACATGACAGACACTGCATCCCCTTTTCATCTCGCACCCCAGCACGCCAGCAGTAGTTCCCCATCTGTCCAGGTGAGGAGGAAGCCCTCAAAGGGGATATGTCCCCCTCTGCTCTTGGGGTCAACTTGCTCAAGATATGGCCTATATTTACCAAGACCTTTCTAACCACAAGACATTCTTAGGGGATATTGGGAATGGCGTGGGGTGGGGAGCTTGGAACTCAATTTCAGCTTTCTTTGCAGTTGTCTCTTTGTTGTTCACATTATGCTTTTTCTCAGCTTGGGCTCTTGTTGACATTTTGCCTTTATTCTGACCATTGCTGCCTCCTGCCCTGTTTCCAAGAGCACATGCACCCCATTTCTCTTCCAGGTGTGCAGCAGAAACATCCAGGAACCCCTAGTGGAATGGGAGTTCCTCACCTGTCTTATTCCTCTTTACAGCCCTGGCACTTAGCCTAGTACCTGGCACCAAGATGGTCCTCAGTCATGGATGCTGAGCCAGAGGAGAATCCCTTAAGAGAAGGGTGGCTCTGTCCATCTCTGGCTTGACTGAGCAGAGGGCAAAGGAGGGGTGGTGGGACGAGGAACCAGCAGCTTTCCAACTCCTCCCCCAGGCCAAGGGAAACACTTGGGATTTGGAATCAGAAACCCGAATTCAAGAGACAGATCTTCTACTTAATAACTGCATGAACCTTGGGCCATTTACTTAAGCCCTCTGAACCTCAGTTTGTTTACTTATTTCCAAGAAAATATAAGATTTTCCTTTCCCGCCCCACAATCAAAGAAGTTGTGACAATTAAAAAAATTAGCTTTACAAAAATGCTCTATAAAGAAGCATATGAATGACAGCTTTTATTCTTTGTAAAGTGGTTTCACCAGTGGGTTCCAAGTGTTGTGGTTCAAAGGTACGAGGCACCTATCATGTGCTAGGCACTGGGCTAGGGGTTTCAGTAAGTACACAGTCGAGAGGTGAGGAGAGCGCTGTGAAGGCAGCCCAAAGAAGGGAGCCATTCACAGACCACAGTCAGGCCGGGGGTGTCCTGGAGGTTTCTGTTGCTAAAGCGGCCTGGAGCCTTTCATGCTCTGGAGTCTGAAGCTGTAAATAACACCCGAGTTATTCTCATTCGACTTCAGGACACCCCCAGGCTGAGGCTGTGAATGGCTCCCTTCTTTAGGCTGCCCCCATTTGCACCAGTGCTGGCCACCATCTCCAAGAATATTGGGAAGTAACCAAATATAATCTTTGCTGAAGCCACATTTGGATCATGGACATTGTGTGATTTCAAGTAACAGCATCCCTTCTAATAGTAGATATTGTAGGAGGAAAAATTAATAGACAAACAAAATTTTTGATATTTCCCTCCTCTCCCACCTCAAATCAGATGTTATAGATATTCCCACTCCTCTGCTGATAGCCAGCCCCCCTGACTCCTGGAATCTACCTCCTAAGTCTTTGCTCTCTGTGTCTCCCCCTTACACAGTTTTGCTTCCAAGAGTCCACCAGAAACAGTAGGTGGGTGACAAGGAATAGCAAAGAGAAAGACTAAGATCACTTTAAGGGAAAGGGGGAGGGGCAATACAGGGGTAGATGGGTAAGAGGTACAAACTATTAGGTATAAAATAAGTTACAAGGATATATTGTACAACATGGGGAATATAGCCAATAGTTTATAACTATAAATGGAGTATAAACTTTAAAAATTGTGAATCACTATACTGTACACCTGAAACTTATATAATATTGTACAGCAACTATACTTTGATTAAAAAAAACCAAGAAACTACCACTTTATTGCGAAGCAGTGATACTATTTTAGATTAAAATTTGCCTGAAAATAGGCCATTCAGTCATATAGACACTAACAAATTATATGTAAACACTAAACACTTATGCACACTTTTATGCAAATATCCATGTGGTACTCCTGGGTATTTGGAGATGGTGTGAGAACACCCCAAGTATAGTCTAGTGGTTAAGAACTAGTTGTTGAAGTCCATCAGATCTAGGTGTTGAGCACAAGCTCTGCTGATTACTAGCTACAAGACCTCAGGCAAGCTCCATGATGTCTTTGTGCCTCAGTTTCCTCCTCCACACAATGAGAACAATGTAGTACCCACCTCTGGACAGGTTGTGAGGACAAAGTGAGTAAAGCACTGTAGACTCTCCTTTATAGTGGCCTGGAGGGAAACAGTGACCCTAATGGGACCCATTTCTCTTATCTGCTTTCCTCAATTGGTATCAATGACTTGTCTTCTCCCCTCCCACACAAGGGCACCTGATTCAATGCAGACTCTTCCTCCTTTAAGGTGGGGGTGGGGGTGGGGTGGGGGGTGAGGGTGGGGAGGGTGGGGGGGGTGGGGGGGGCTATGTTCTTGGCTTTAAGGCAGATTTCTTAAACTGTCTTCCGCAGTTACAATGACTCAGCCATTGCTTAGGGACTTAGTTAACTAGCAATAGGAGGCTTAAAAGAGACAAACCTCTGGGGACTTTTTGCTATGGCTGGCTTTCCGCCGGGTGAGACTGGAACATAAAGAAGCTTCTAGAACTCCACTGTCCAATATGGTAGCCACAGTGGCTACCGAGCACTTGAAATGTGACTGGCCAAATTAAGATATGCTGTAAGCATAAAATACACATCAGATTTTAAAGATTTGTATTAAAAAAGGAATATAAATGCCTCATTAATAATCCTTATATTTATTACATGTTGAAATGATAATATTTTTGACACATATGTTGACTTCGGTTAAATGTGGCTACTAGAAAACTTTCAGTTACCTATGTGGCTGTTGGATGGGGCTGTTCCAGAGTATTCATGATTCAATAATGACTTGATAACGTGTCAACACTTTTTAAAAGTAACTTTAGCAGAGATCTCCTTTTACTTTTAAGAGTAGGTATTGTTACAACCAATTTTCAGATAAGACCATAACCCATTCTGTGTTGACAATCAGTAGATTTGAACAGATCTAAGTTGGGGGATAATCAGATGGAAGAACACTGACTTGGGAATCAAGAAACCTGGCTTCTCGTTCTTGTTACACCACTAAATAGCTGTATGACTTCAGGCAAATTACTGCCCCTCTCTGGACCTCAGATTTTTATTTGAAAAATAAAGAGATTGGCTGGATTTGAATTTAAGAGTGGGAAGCTAGTAGCCTGTGGACCAAATATAGCCACAGATTTGTTTGTGTGTTTTGGGCAACCCAGTGCTTCATAGTTTTTAATTTACATAGTTTTAGGTAGGGGTCAGGAGCTCTCCTATTGACTATGGCTCCTACCACTCCCGTTGGGCTCTCACTCCACCACTTCACACACTTTTGTTACTTGCCTCAAAACCCTTGGCTGCAGTGACCCTGTGGGAGGACTGCTGACTTCTGTTCACACTAATGCGGACCATTTTCAGAACCGGGGGTCTTAAGGTCTTAAGTGGTGATCCCCAATCTACTTCAGGCCAAATTTTTGTCTCTCCCTCTATTCCTTTTTCATTCTTTTTTTTAAAGTGATATTACCACCTTGAATTTCCAACAGAAACAGCACCATATCTTCCTGTAAACCATAAATATTAAACTAGAAGGCAACTTTTAAAATCTCTTTTAATCTATTCAGGGTAAACTTTCATTTTACAGATCAGGAAACCAAAAGAAATTTAGGGCGTATAATGCTTTTATACTTGTCTGTGTCAGTGATTTTATCACGTGTCTTGGAAAGTAAGGTAAAAAATAAGAAAAAAAAAAGATAAAAAATAGTTATTTTTTAAATTCAAAACTTATACTTATTTTCAATTCCTTTACATAAAATCCAGGTAGAATTTTCTTCTTCTTTTCTTTTTTTTTTAACAAAAATGCAATGGGATGACTAACTAGAAAAAAAAAATAGTGGTATAGAACTGCTTCCCCTTCCTTGTGATTACACTATATAAAACTAGTAACAAAAAATAGGTAAATGTAACCCACGCAATGAAAGTAAATAGCTAAAGGATTTTAAAGCACTGAAAGAAGTCTTTTTGTTAGGATAATAGCAATTGAGATGCGAGCTACAGCTTTTACATATTAAATGCAAGTCTTTGTCTCTTTCACCTAAGTAGTGTGAGAAAGCAAAATCTGATTTGATGGGGGAAAAGGAAAAGACCATAAATAAAAGGGTGTGTTGTTTCCTGAGGGACAATCTTCCTAATGGCATTCTGCCCAGAAGCCCTTTCTTCTTAGCTAAACCACTGTGATCAGGATAAGCTGAGTAACCAGATGGAGACCCCAGAGGGTCAGGAGTGACTACAAAGTTGATCAATGCCTTCGGGGTCCAGGTGTCAGCCAGTGCCAACCCTGAGGCTGGTCAGTGTTGCTGTTGGATAAACATAGAAACTCCACATGTGATCTCTGTCAGGAGAAGCTCACGGCCAGTGATGGGGAGATCCTTCCCAAAGTTCCGTAGTCACAGGCACCCCAGAAGTGTCTGAAGATATGATCCCCCCCGCTCCCCAACACCACTCTCAGGCATCTCTTACTGGGAGAGAAGTCTAACCTTGGGTACATGCCAGATTCAGGCAAGGAACAGCTCCTTGTATTTTTCCCAGAAACACTGTCGCCCATCACGGCCATGACCTCTACCCTCAGGAAGACAGTGTCCAAAAAAGGAAAAAGACAGATCTATTTTTCATCCACAGAAATATAAAAAGGTAAATGCTAGAAGCTGTATTAAGGATTCGAGAAGAGGTGAAAGCAAAAAAACAGACTTTGCAACTGGTGAAAGCCCATGCAATCAACTCAAGGTCAAGACAAGGTGAAAATTCATAGTAAAATGGTTTGGGGAGATACAAGTTTTCTCAACATGCCCTGTTCATTTCCTTCTCTACTTTTAGACTTCCTGAGCAGCAGACCCTTAATTCTCCCTCTGTTTCTCCAATAATCTGTCTATTCTTTCAAGGTGCCTCAAGAATCCCACTTCTCCCATGAAGGTTTTTCTAACCCTCCAACCACAGAGTTTCTTACTTTACTATCTGTATTGTTCATTTGCCACTTAACTATGGCCTTGAACTGCTTTTAATATATATGTGCACCTCACTTTCCTGATCCGGCTGCTGTAGACCCTTCACAGGCAGAGCTGTGTGAGTGGCAGTGTCTAGCTGAGCACAGAGCTATAGAGAGGAGTCCAGGGAAGCAGCTATCAGCCATGGCCCAGGGCCTCCCTGATTCCCCTTCCCAGCATGCCCTGGGACACTGTGCATTTTGCTGACTCCCTGCCTGGTTCCCTTCTGGACCAAACAGGAACCAGTTCTTTCCTCACCAGAAGGCCGAGAGAACCAAAGAGATGTTTATCTTTTTGTTCAAAAGCTAAAGTATCAGGGTAACAGAAAGTATTATTACCTGATCAGGTAGGTTTAAAAGAACAATTATCATTATCCAGATTATCAAGATTTTCTTAGAAAACCAAGCCTTTTCCTGTGGAACAGACCTAGGCCATTAAAAGAAAAAAAGGAAGCAAAGAAAATCTCTGCACAGATTCCTTCTGGATGCTGTTACCAGGCATCTGAGGACTTTTTTTTTTCTTTTCAACAGATATGTATACATTGGGCTTACACAGTCCACAAGTTAAAAGCAGGCAGGTCCATAAAACAAGCATTAACAATAAAAATACAGTCCATACTGAACTGTACACTTAAAACAGTTAAGATGATAAATTTGATGTTATATGTATTTTACCACAATTAAAAACTGAAAGAAAAAAAAAAATACAGTCTGTGTATGGTACCAAGCACTGAAATAAGAGTAGCAAGTTGGGCTTCTCTGGTGGCGCAGTGGTTGAGAGTCCGCCTGCCGATGCAGGGGACACGGGTTCGTGCCCCCGTCCGGGAAGATCCCACATGCCACGGAGCGGCTGGGCCCGTGAGCCATGGCCGTCAGCGGAGCGTCTGGAGCCTGTGCTCCGCAACGGGAGAGGCCACAACAGTGAGAGGCCCGCGTACCGCAAAAAAAAAAAAAAAAAAAAAAAGAGTAGCAAATTGAAAACATATGAGCGTTCCTCATATGAAAACATATGAGGAACATATGAGGGTACAAGTTAAGGTGGGTGATGGGCTAAACTATTTTAGCTTAATTGGAGGGCAAATGCAGTCAATAACTGTGATATACCACAAGTTAGGAAGAAAATGACCATTAAAAATATAACCATGGAATAGAGGTAGGCATTTGTTAAGAAATTAAAATTTTACTTGAAATGCAAATGCAATTGAATGCATAAGTAAGTGCCATATTCATTAGATGTCTGTTTTTACTTATATAATTCGCTGCCTTTGAAAAAGACGATGAGGTGGAGTCCAGATCTACAATAGTATATGGTTGAATGTGTAACTTCACCCTTTTCCCCCTAAAAGTCAGAACGTGCTAAAAACATAAAATTCCAGCCGGACAAATGAGGTAAGGAACAAAGGAAGGAAATGGCCACTTTGGCCAGCACATCTGCAGAGAAAGTACAACATTAGAGGCGGACTCTCCCTGCTCAAAACCCTTTCAAAAAAGCTTCCCCATTGTTTGTTGATTTCTCAGACACATCTGACTTCAGGACACTTTTTATATATGATATATTGGGAAAAACACCGGGAGGAGCTTATGAACTATATCGTCATAATGATGATAACAGATAGCATTAGCTGATACTTACATGCCAACACTGTTCTAAGCACTTTATACCCATTGACTCACTTAATCCTCAGAGAAACCTGCAAGGTAAGTATTGTTAATACAGTCAGCCTTCTGTTTCTTCAAGTTCCATATCCAAAGATTCAACCAAACTTGGATAGAAAATACTCGAGAAAAAAAATTCCAGAAATTTCCAAAAAACAAGACTTGAATTTGCTGCATGTCAGCAAATATTTCCATAGCATTTACACTGTATTTACAACTATTTCTATAGCATTTACATTGCATTAGTTATTATAAGTCATCTAGAGATGATTTAAAGTATATGGGAGATTGAGAGATATACCATGTTCTTGGATTGGAAGAATCAACATTGTTAAAATGACTATACTACCCAAAGCAATCTACAGATTCAGTGCAGTCCCTATCAAACTACCAATGGCATTTTTCACGGAATTAGAACAAAATATTTCCAATTTGCATGGAAACACAAAAGACCCTGAATAGCCAAAGCAATCTTGAGAAAGAAAAACGGAGCTGGAGGAATCAGGCTGCTGACTTCAGACTATACTACAAAGCTACAGTAATCAAGTGGCACAAAAACAGAAATATAGATCAGTGGAACAGGATAGAAAGCCCAGAGATAAACCCACACACATATGGTCACCTTATCTTTGATAAAGGAGGCAAGAATATACAATGGAGAAAAGACAGCCTCTTCAATAAATGGTGCTGGGAAAACTGGACAGCTACATGTAAAAGAATGAAATTAGAACACTCCCTAACACCATACACAAAAATAAACTCAAAATGGAATAAAGACCTAAATGTAAGGCCAGACACCATCAAACTCTTAGAGGAAAACATAGGCAGAACACTCTATGACATAAATCACAGCAAGATCCTTTTTGACCCACCTCCTAGAGAAATGGAAATAAAAATAAACAAATGGAACCTAATGAAACTTAAAAGCTTTTGCATAGCAAAGGAAACCATAAACAAGACAAAAAGACAATGCTCAGAATGGGAGAAAATATTTGCAAATGAAGGAACTGACAAAGGATTAATCTCCAAAATTTACAAGCAGCTCATGCAACTCAATATCATGAAAACAAACAATCCAACCCAAAAACGGGCAGAAGACCAAAACAGATATTTCTCCAAAGAAGATATACAGATTGCCAACAAACACATGAAAGAATGCTCAACATCACTAATCATTAGAGAAATGCAAATCAAAACTACCATGAGGTATCACCTCACACCAGTCAGAATGGCCATCATCAAAAAATCTACAAACATGGCTTCTCTGGTGGCACAGTGGTTGAGAGTCCGCCTGCCAATTTAGGGGACACGGGTTCATGCCCCGATCCGGGAAGATCCCACATGCCGTGGAGCGGCTGGGCCCGTGAGCCATGGCCACTGAGCCTGCGCATCCGGAGCCTGTGCTCCGCAACGGGAGAGGCCACAAAAGTGAGAGGCCCGCATATCACACACACACACACAAAAAGAAACAGTAAATGCTGGAGAGGGTGTGGAGAAAAAGGAACCCTCTTGCTCTGTTGGTGGGAATGTAAATTGATACAGCCACTATGGAGAACAGTATCAAGGTTCCTTAAAAAACTAAAAATAGAGCTACCATACAACCCACCAATCCCACTACTGGGCATATACCCTGAGAAAACCGTAACTCAAAAAGAGTCATGTACCACAATGTTCATTGCAGCACCATTTACAATAGCCAGGCCATGGAAGCAACCTAAGTGTCCATTGACAGATGAATGGATAAAGAAGATGTGGCACATATACACAATGGAATATTACTCAGCCATAAAAAGAAATGAAACTGAGTTTTTTGTAGTGAGGTGGATGGACCTAGTGTCTGTCATACAGAGTGAAGTAAGTCAGAAAGAGAAAAACAAATACTGTATGCTAACACATATATATGGAATCTAAAAAAGAAAGAAAAAAAATGGTTCTGAAGAACCTAGGGTCAGGACTGGAATAAAGATGCAGATGTAGAGAATGGACTTGAGGACACGGGGAGGGAGAAGGGTAAGCTGGGATGAAGTGACAGAGTGGCATGGACATATATACACTACTAAACGTAAAATAGATGGCTAGTGGGAAGCAGCCGCATAGCACAGGAAGATCAGCTCTGTGCTTTGTGACCACCTAGAGGGGTGGGATAGGGAGGGTGGGAGGGAGACGCAAGAGGGAGGAAATATGGGGATATATGTATATATATAGCTGATTCACTTTGTTATAAAGCAGAAACTAACACACAACTGTAAAGCAATTATACTCCAATAAAGATGTTAAAGAAAAGGATATGGGAGGATGTGTGTATTATGTGCAAATACTACACCATTTTATATACGGGAGTTGAGCAATCTTGGATTTTGGTATCTGTGGGGGACCCTGGAAACATTTCCCCTCAGATACTGGATACTGAGGGCCAACTATATCTCCCATTTTACAGATGAAGAAACAGGGGCAGAGACAGTCATAGAGCAAATTGTTCAAGGTCACAGAGATAGTAAGGGGTAAGGTCAGTGTGCAAACCAAGGTAGTTTGACTCCAGAGCCTGGAGACCTTAACTGCTGTTGTGTACTGAATGGCAGTGTATGTTGAAAATGTGTTATTGAAGTTCTAACCTCAACGTGATGGTATTTGGAGATGGGGCCTTTGGGAGGTAACTAGGTTTAGAGGAGGTCATGAGGGTGGGGCCCTCATGATTGGATTAGTGCCCTTATAAGAAGAGACACAAGATAACCTTCTCTCTCTCTCTCTCTTTCCAAAAAGAGAGCATAGTAATATTCCATTGTTTGGATGTACCACACTTTATTCATCTACCTAATGAAAACATCTTGGTTGTTTTGAGTTTTGGTAATTATGAATAAAGCTGCTATAAATATCCATGTACAGTTTTTTTTGTGTGGGCATAAGTTTTTCAGTTCATTTGGGTGAATAGCAAAGAGCAAAATGGCTGAATCATATGGTAAGAGTACATTTAGTTTTATAAGAAACCGTCAAACTGTCTTGCAAAGTGGCTGTACCGTTTTGCATTCCCACCAGCAATGAATGAGAGTTCCTATTGCTCCATATCCTGGCCAACATTTGGCCATTCTAATAGGTGTGTAGTGGTATCTCATTGTTGTTTTAATTTTCAATTTTGTAATGACATATGACATTGAACATCTTTTCATATGCTTACTTGCCATCTGTATATCTTCTTTGGTGAGGTGTCTGTTCAGGTTTTTTGCCCATTTTTAATCAGGCTGTTTGTTTTCTTATTGTTGGCTTTTAAGAGTTCTTTGCATATTTTGGATAAAGTCCTTTGTCAGGTGTGTCTTTTGCAAATATTTTCTCCCAGTCCGTGGCTTGCCTTTTCTCTTGACATCGTTTTCACAGAAGAGAAGTTTCTAATTTTGATGAAGTCCAGCTCATCAGTTATTTCTTTCATAAATCATGCCTTTGGTGTTGTATCTAAAAAGTCATTGCCATACCTAAGGTCATCTAGGTTTTCTCCTATGTTATCTTCTAGGAGTTTGATGGTTTTGTGTTTTGCTTTTAGGTCTATGATGTTTTGAGTTTTGCGTTTTGCTTGTAGGTCTAAGATATTTTTGTGAAGGGTATAAGTTCTGTGTCTAAATTCATTTTTTCACATGTAGGTTCATAGTTGTTCCACATAATGTCATATATATATATATATGTATTTAAATACACATTCAAAGTATGGTATATATATGTATGTATTTAAATAAATTTTGGAAGAAAAATGTTGATAACATCCTAGAAACCTCTATGGCACAAAGATGGCTGCAGAGCAGTTTGGGAAATGTTGATCTTCTAAATAAAGACCCTCCATAGTCTTGTCCCTCTCACCTCTGCAGACTTTGCCCCTGGAACTTTCTCTACACATTCAGTCTTCCAGCCAGACTGGCTACAGGCTGCCCTTTTCCACCAAAATGGCCACGTCTCAAAACCCCTTCATCCCGGAAGTTACAGCTTTCACACTGAAACTTTCCTGGCTGAAGTAATGACTGTCTCTTCTGGGCTAACAGGATACTCTACCTATAACTCTGTTAATAGCACTTTTCAAGTTGTATAATGATAGATTCTTGCCCTGTTTTTGCTCTACCTTCTAGAATCTGATTTTTTCCTTTTTAACCCCCCTTTTCAAGTTCTGAGGGATATTTCCTCCTTTTTATCACCAGCTGGATAGGTGGGCCATAGAGAGGTTTTACTCGGGTACAGTCCTGCCTGGGAACCAGTCGATGTGAGCATGGTCACTTGGCTCTCTCCAGATCTGTGTATTTTGGGTACAACAAAAACATTTGTGGGACACAAGCAAAAGCCCACATGGAGTCCCCTGTACCTATGTCTAAATATTTAAAAGTTATGAATTGAGAATAAGTTGTTAAATAAAATGTTTTATTCTCCTACTTTGACAAGTGTACCTTCATAATGACCTGGAAGGGCAATGTCAAATGCAGAATTCTTGAACTCCTTGGAGTTCTGTGCTGGAATGGGGTGGCTCAGGAAATGACTCCCGTTCCCCTCTGATCTGTCCCCACTTCCCTTACTGCCCTTGACTCTCTCTGAGGGGCCTCATGAGCGAGGCCATGGGTACTTCAGCCTGTGGTCCAACCTCTGTCCACACCCCCCTGCAAACAGCTGCCCCGAGGCCACCTTTCAGGGCCGCAGATCTCATACCAGAAGTGAGGTTGGCTCCGGAAGCGTGGTCTGGGAAAAGTGCACACAGACCCTGGAGGCAGGAGCAGGAAAGGCCAGCTTTGCAGAGGATTCAGGCATCCCTGCTCCCTGGAGCATGGCCTAGAAGAGAAGGTGGGCTCAGGTGGCCACATCTCCTTGGCCCCGAGGACCCCTCCTCCAGTGAGCAGAGACACAGCTGAAGGAAGCACATTTCTCAGACTGCAATGTGCATGTGAATCCCCTGGGATCTTATTTAGCAGGTCTGTGGTAGGGGCTGAGATTCTGCAGTCCTAACAAGCTCCCAGATGATGCCAGTGCTGTGGTATAAGGACCATACTTTGAATAGTAAAGCTCTAAAGCATAGGCCCAAGGCAGAGGTCCCTCTTACCTGGGCAGACCAATACCTTAGACAAAAAAGGATATATGTGATATTAATTTAATCAGTTCCATGGGTAAATTACCAGTAGAACTTAGTACACATTTATTACGCAAAAATAATGTAGGTGTAATACAAATTTGAATGTAGCATTAATGCCCACTCGGGGAGTTCTTAGTCTAGCAGGACCAAGTAAGTGTCCCAGTTTTTGGCCCTAACAGTTGTTGTTTTCTTCCCCTTCTCGCACACTTGACCCCTTCCTGCGTGTAGCCAGCCCCGCGTCCCTCACTGACCAGTTACTAGCATTTCTATTAGAGCTTTGCTGTCCCTTCTGCAGGCTCTTACAAACATACTTCTTGTCCTTCCTCATCATTTAGTCCACCATTTTCTTTCATGCGCTTGCCTACACTTTCAGCACATTTCTTCTGGCAATTTCTCCAGCAGACCTGTTACTTTTCTAAGTCCTTTTGCCCTTTGCCCTCGGCTCCCAAGCCCACTCTTCTCAGTCATGCTGCTTGTCCTGCAGCTGCTGCCTCCTGTCCCCAGGCTCCCTGAGGGGCTCACTTTCCTGATACTGGAAAGCACCATCCTGAGGCCTGTCTTCTGGAGTGGGGAGGCATCTTCAGCCAATTCTGTGTGGCAAGAGAAGCTATTTCTGCCTTTTGGAACCTCATCACTGGGGCAGGAAGTGACCAACTTCCTGGCAAAGAGTTCCCAAGAACATCTTCCCAAAGGGAAAAAAGAGAAAACATCTCTGACATACGTGGATGGTTTCCTCACTTTTAACTGGTCCTGCCCCAGCTGAGTCTTATGGCTCAAGGCTGATAAACGTCTGCTGGTGACAGAAGCCCACCCTGTGTGACCCACTCAGACTCAGGGTATTGGATGTGGCAGGTGTCGTTAGCCTTGACTGAGTCAAGTTCAGCTTCCTGGGGCTGAAATCCTATTTCCTATTTACTCTCTGTTGCTGTCGCTCCTTTCATGGGGCACTGCCAAATATTGGTTAATGCATAAAGTTAATTTTTTGCTAAAACTGAGGCTTCAGGTATGTCAGAATGCTGAGTCAAGCAGATTATACCACGGGGTATTGAGAGGGATGCAAACTTTCTTCTAGAAAGAGGAATGGTATAACGAGAAGCCAGAATATGTAACGTCCCCACTTCAACCATCTCCCAATCCCCCAGAAAACAAAAAACAAAGCAAAAAAAAGTTCTGTGTTGACTGGAACACATGAGAACATTGTCTTAGGATTATGTAAGAGATGGCTTTAGGGGGCAGTAAACAAGCTCTTTCCAAACAGTGACCTGTTGATATAGATGGACGCAAAACCAGTACTCTCTCTTCGATTGTAAATACTGTGAGGGCTTGTTAGATTCTAGCAATGACTGCAGGTGAAATCACTGCTGAATTTGGTGTCATTTTTGAATTATTCTAATAATAATAATTTTTTTCAAATATTCCATCCCAAATTCTAGTAGTCAAAGACGCGCCTCCATATTAAGAACCACCATCCTACTACCATCTAAGACCCAACAGGACTAGGCCCAAGGGCAACTTGAAACAGGAGGGTTGGTCTTTAGGGTGTTATTCCCTCTTACTGATGCAAGCTTCTTGCCCACCATGGCTGGTTTTATCTTAATGCAGAAAACTTAACTGCTCTATAGTTCTTTCTCCCAGGGTTAGTAGTTCCAAGGTATAGTTTAGCTAATCTATTTAACCGGTTCATGCTAACATGCAAATGGAAGTGGTCCCTCCCCTCCAGTCAATGTACGTTTTCATGGTGGTCTCAGAAGACCTCACCTCTCTAGTGCCTGAGGGGACAGAAGACAGACACATGAAGAAACCTTGGTGGGGGAGAGACTTACACACAGGTGTGGTCTTGGGACCATCTTGTTCTACCCTGTCACATTGGTCTTCCCCTACACAAGTGGTGCTCATTGCTACGATGTGCCTCATGGGCTGGCTGATTGACAGACTTTCCTAGATGACAGTGAGGGTCCAAGGTTTTTTTCCTTAGCGGTGTCCTTTAGGATAGTGTTCAGGAAGGTTGTCCTGGGAAAGTGCCTGGTGTAGTCATGATTCACACCATAACTCCCTTTCCACAAGAGAGCCAGAAGCTGAACCAGGTGGCTTTCCTCCCCCGAAATCAGGAGGTTGGGAAATGTATCATATCCCTGTGTTGGCTGGAAAGTTTAAGCTGTATGTTTTCTATGTATCTCATTTGTTCTTCATTTCTTTTCTCCTCTGTCTTCTTTTGGATATATTGAGCATTTTTTATGCTTCCATTTTATTTCCGCTATCAGCTGTATGTATCTCTTTTTTTAAGGGGAACTTCATTTTTATTTATTTATTTTTGGCTGCATTGGGTCTTTCTTGCTGCACCGGCTTTCTTTAGCTGCGGTGAGCGGGGGCTACTCTTTGTAGTGGTGCACAGGCTTCTCATTGCAGTGGCTTCTCTTGTTGTGGAGCACGGGCTCTAGGCACACGGGCTTCAGTAGTTGTGGCTCACGGGCTCGAGAGCGTGGGCTCAGTAGTTGTGGCACATGGGCTTAGCTGCTCTACGGCATGTGGGATCTTCCTGGACCAGGGCTCGAACCCGTGTCCCCTGCATTGGCAGGTGGATTCTTAACCACTGTGCCACCAGGGAAGCCCTGTATATATCTCTTAAACAATTCGTTTTGGTGGTTGCTCTCTATGGTTTACAATGTACATCTTCAACCTTATCACAGTCTACCTTCAAATAATTTTATAGTTTTATGTCACTTCACATATAGTGAAAGAAACTTACAGAAGTGCCTTACATTCCCTCCCTCCTGGGCTATTGTCAAACATTTTACTCTGACATATGCTATAAACTGAAGATACATTGCAAGTATTTTTGCATTAATCAATGATCTTTTAAAGAGATTTAAAAGCAAGAATATCTTCTTTTCTATTTAGCCTACTATTTAGCATTTCTGGTGCTTTTTATTCCTTTGTGTAGATCCAGATTTCCATCACCTTCTGCCTTTAACATTTCTTCTAGCGCAGGTCTCCTGGCAACAAATTCTTTTGGCTTTTCTTTGTCTGAAAAAGCATTTATTTTGCTTTTGTTTCTGAAAGATATTTTCATAGGGTATAGAAATCAGGTTTTATTTTCAGTAAAGATGTGGCTCCACTCTCTCTAAATTGCAGAGTTTCTGACAGGAAGAATGCTGTCATTTGTATCTTTGCTCCTCTGAATATTATGACTTTTCCTCTGACCACTTTTAAGATTTTAATTTTTACCACTAGTTTTCAGCAGTTTGATTATGATGTGCCCTGATGTGGTTTTCCTTAGGTTTATTCTGCTTGGAGTTTATTGAGCTTCTTATATCTGTGAGTTGATAGCTTTCATCAATTTGGGGAATATTTCAGCCATTAGTTTTTCAAAAATGTTTTCTACCTCCCCTCCTCTCCTGGGACTCAGATTTACTAGATATTGTCTCACAGGTAACTGAAGCTTTTTTTTGTTTCCCTAATCTTTTTTTTTTTGACAGTTTCTATTGTCACGTTTTAAATTCCTTGATCTTTTCATCCGCGTTATCTGATTTGCTCTTAATCCCATGCGGTATATTTTTCATTTCAAATATTATATTTTTCACCTCTAGGAGTTTCAGTTGGAGCTTTTTGGTATCTCCCATTTCTCCCTTCATTGTCTTTACGTTTTCTTCTACCTTCCTCAGCATGTGGAGTATGTTTTCATTTTCTTGTCTGCTAAATTCCGTCGCCTCTGGCATTTCTAGGGCAGTTTCTACAGATTGATTTTTCTCCAGGTTACGGGTAATATTTTCTTATTTTGATGCATATTTGTCAAGCTTTGCTTGGTTGCAGGATATTGTGAATTTTACGTTTTGGGGCACTGGGTCTTATTGTAATCCTTTAAATGGTGCTCTAGGTGGTTCTGACATACAGCTTGCTTACTTACAGTCAGTTTGATTCCTGCACAGTGTACTATAGTTCTGTTAGGTGGGTGCTATGCAACAGTGAGTCTAGGGCTGATCAGGTCCCACTACTCTGACAATGTCCTTCTGAGGACCCTACTTGATGCCCTGTGTATTATGAGGTCTTTCCACTCTGGTTAGTGGGAACAGAATTCCATGAGCTCCAGGAATTTGGGGGGCTCTTGATGCCCATTGCTGTGTGTTCCCCTCACATCCCTCCTCTCCCAGCTTCGGGTCATTTTCTTTCACATGTGTTTTCTCTCAGCCAAGGAGTTGATCTGCAGATCTTCAGAGCTCTCTCTCTGGGCAGGTCCCTCCTCTCTGATGCTGCCTCTTAAACTCTAGCTATCTTAGCTTCCCTGAACTCCAACCTCTCAATTCAGTGCGACCACCAGGCTCTGTTTGGGTTCCCGTCCTCAAATTGCAGCCTAGAAACTGCCTCCAGCTAGTAAGGTGAAGCAATCATAGGACTGGCCTTGTTTTTCTCCCCCTTCTCTCAGGGGAAACAGTCCTGTGCTGACTATTGTCCGAAGTCTGAAAACCACTGTGTCATAGTTTGTCCAGATTTTTAGTTGTTTAAGGTAAGAGAGTAAACCTCTGGAGCCGCTATTACTCCATCATGGCCAGAAGCAGAACTTCTCTCAATGAATATTTAATTATATAACATATGACATTTTACATCATGGTGTTTTTGCTTAACAGTAGATATTGGTCATTTAAAACTTTTTGTTGCATAATTGTGGTAAACATTTTTTTAAATTTATTTATTTTTGGCTGCGTTGGGTCTTCGTTGCTGTGTGTGGGCTTTCTCTAGTTGCGGCAAGTGGAGGCTACCCTTCGTTGCTGTGCGCGGGCTTCTCTTGTTGTGGAGCACAGGTTCTAGGCCCACAGCCTTCAGTAGTTGCAGCACGTGGGATCAGTAGCTGTGGCGCACAGACTTAGTTGCTCTGTGGCATGTGGGATCTTCCCGGACCAGGGCTTGAACCCGTGTCCCCTGCATTGGCAGGCGGATTCTTAACCACTGCGCCACCAGGGAAGCCCTGGTAAACATCATTTTAAACTGTGTATACATTCATTCACTTACCAAACAGCCACTGATTGAGTGACTCCTACACTCCAGCTCTGGATAAAGCAGATAAGATCGCCACTCTTCCAAAGCTTTTACGCTAGAGGAAGGAAGACAGGTAAAAGATAATAAACCATAGCGTGATAAGAGCTAGAAAACAGGGTGATATGTTAGAGTGACAAGGGAAGCTCCTGAAGCTGGGTGTTTAGGGAAGTGCTCTTGGGAGGTATGATGCGGGATCCAAGTCCTGAGTGATTTTAGGGGCAGCCGTGTGCAGTGTTACAGACAGGGAAGGGAAGTGCACGAGCCCCAGGAAAGTGGCAAGCCTGTTGCATTGGAGGAACAGAGAGGAGACCAGTTTGATTAGAGCATAGTGAGCAAGGGTGGGGAGAGTGGTACCAGATGAACTCAGGGAGGTAGATGGAGGAGGGCAGACTTTATGGGGCAAAGAATGCCGTGCAAATGCATAATTTATTTACCTAATTATATCATTACATGCTTATTGACTTCCTTGTTCCTGTCCTGCAAAACTTCAGATTTTTGCATTTTACAGCATTTTATCATAAATCACACTGCAGTTAAAACCTTTTTCTTTTTTCTTTTTTTTTCTGTACTTAGAATTATTTCAATATGGCAGAATTTCAAGACGAATTAAAGAGTCAGGGGGTAGGTAGCAGAGGCGGATGGTGCGCTTGGGGTCCCTTTAACAGTCAGGGATCTCTGTTCTCAGCTGTTGCAGGTGCTGCTGACACCTCACACCTTGGACAACAGGACCCACCTCCGCACGTGCCTGGGAACGACACCCCTCCAAGCCTACAGCCAGTGGCTGACTGGTGTGTGGATACAAAAGCACCCACCTCCTTGCCTCAACGCAGGACAACTCTGTGGTGCCATTCATACCCCAGAGCTCCTGGAAGGACCAGGTGGAGGCCATGATCCTCCTGAAGTCACATTCCTGCTTAGCTTTCCCCTTCCTTGCTCTGCTCCCCTCCTTCCCTCAGATTTCTTCTGAAGCACTCCCCCGAAGAGTCACCTGTACAGGAATCCCCACATCAGGCTCTCGCTCTAGGGAACCCAACCTAAGACAGGATATGAGCCTTTTGAAGATTCCTGATTTAGTAACTCCTTGGTAAGAATCCATTTTTAGAAACACTATGTCCGCTGAAGACAATTTGAAATGTACCCCATTCCCACGAAGGGTAGGAAGCACTAGAAGGTAGCAGATAGGTAGTTGAAGGATAACTAAAAGTCCTGAGGTGAAGAACTAATGGTACTGACAGCTCCATGTGGAATGAGGATTAAGATTCCACTGGATTTGGATGAGTTAGGAACACAAGTCTGGGAAGACTTAGGAATAGCTAGACTCAACCTTCAACACCAGTAGGCCATTTGAGAACATCAGGTGAACTTGTTCCTTCTCTCAGAGACACTGAGAGCCTGCAGGTTACCTCACTGGTCCCAAAGCACATCTCCTATTTTCCTCCAAGAGTCTGTCATTTGATCCCGGAGGCCCTGTGGCTTTAAGATAAGAGGACAAGAGAACAGAAACACTACAGCCAGGAGTGGAAGCAGTGGTCAAAAGAAAGAAGGGGACAAACTGAGAGATGAGAAAGAGGGTTCAAAACAGAAGAGGAAAACTTAGGGTATCCTGACACTTTAATCATGATTCTTTTTTTCCTCTCTTCTACAGGAGAAGAAGGTAGTCACATGGGAAAGCTGAAGATCAGCAGTGACTATCACACACACACACACACACACACACACACACACACATACACACTCACCCTGTTACTCTTCCCCAGGTCCCTATCTCCCCATCCTTTGAAGAGAGGATCTTAGATAAGGGAGCCCTGGCACAGGGTTTGGAAGTACCCTCTTTTTTTTTTTTAACATCTTTATTGGGGTATAATTACTTTACAATGGTGTGTTAGTTTCTGCTTTATAACAAAGTGAATCAGTTATACATATACATATGTTCCCATATCTCTTCCCTCTTGCATCTCCCTCCCTCCCACCCTCCCTATCCCGCCCCTCTAGGTGGTCACAAAGCACTGAGCTGATCTCCCTGTGCTACACGGCTGCTTCCCACTAGCTATCTATCTTACATTTGGTAGTGTACATATGTCCATGCCTCTCTCTCGCTTTGTCACAGCTCACCCTTCCCCGTCCCCACATCCTCAAGTCCATTCTCTAGTAGGTCTGTATCTGGAAGTACCCTCTTACTGAGAGTCTGGGCAGATTCCAACCTGGCTTCCAAAGGAGATGGTAATTCTACTGCCAATTGTTTCTGAAGAGGCTGATATCTGAAGAGTCTGAGATCTAGAATCATTAACAAATCTGACCAAATGTCAGGAAAATGAGAAAAGTCTACGTGCCGGAAGGCGGTTGGTCTTACTCTGGATTCTTGTCCTATCTCTACCCACATCAGAATGAGAATAGCAATGACTAAGTACACATCTGAATATACCCCTTACATGCTGAACACACAGAGTCCTTCAGACTCTAAGGTGGCATGTCCCTGGGGCTGCAGTTCCAAGACTGTGGACGGTCGAGCCAGTCAGGATGATGGTAAAAACTAAGACTTGCACAGGAATTTACATCTTCCAAAATACTTTCATAAATATTATATTTAGCTGCCACTCATCTGTAAGATAGCTACTCTTATTAGTGTTGTTGTTTTAACTTTTTCATGATGAGTACCTTGAGATGAGTACATTGAGAGTCAGAGCAATTAAATAACTTGCCCATGATCCCATAGCCAACAAGAAGCAATTCTTTTCTATAATACTGGGACTAAATCCTGTACAGTTCTTACTCTATTTGCCTGCCTTGTCCCCTTCTCTGCTCCCTGGAGTCTTCTTACATCTTGCTGTTCAGGGCTAAGAGTTCTAAGGTCCTAGAAAGGGCAATAAGGAGTTGGCTGTCCATGGGATCCTGAAAGCCTACTCCCTCTCTCAAGAGGACCTTCCCACGCTTGCTGGAAGAAGGGCATGATAGCTCATTCTTTTTTATTTTAAGGTACAGCTCCCAACATCCTAAACTTAAGAAGAACTTCTTTTTCTGCCTGATTTGCACCTCTTTGGTTCCCAAGATGGCAGGCCTCTTCACATCAATGGGAAGATGGCAAGATGTATGAACCTATCCCTGCAAGTGTAATCACTGCCTCCCCTGGGCATGCAGGAAGTGAGTATCTCCGGCCACTGTAAATGTTGAGCATGTTGTTTTGTAACCTGCGCCACTGGCTCCCCTTTACTCCCCCACCTGCAGAGCTGCCTATCTAATCTGGGCTGATGGAATGCCATTTCTTTCTCTCCTTACCCTAAATGAAGTATCATTAGGGAGGTAAAGGCTCTGCCTAAAACAAATCACCTAACTTATCCCAGAGACAAATTAAAATTATTTAAATTATTTTTTTAGATAACGTGTCCCGTCATATTATCCAAACCATTGCTGCTTTCCCTAGCAAGAATAATTGAGAATTGATACAAAAAGAAACTCACCTGAAGCCAGGACTTCAGCCGACTTGCAGAACAGGTGTAAAGCCTGCCATGGAAGGAAGTCTACAGTGATAGCATTTGGGAGAATTTATCATCCCGAGGCATATGGTGGTAGTAATTTCAGCATTTGCAAGCTGTGACTCACAGCAGAGCCTGCTACGTGGTGGGGATAGACCTAGCTCTGGATAGGATGACTTTCCCAGGTGAACTCACCCAGCAGGCCTGGGAAGCTTCATAGACTCATCAGGGCGTGATTACCATTGCCAGTGAGCAAAAACGCCCTGCTGAGGTTCGCAGGCTGGGACTTGCGGGCACAAGACTCCTCGAGAAAAGGATATAGAAGAGCCTCTAGACCAGAGGCCCCTCCCCCAGCTCACAGGAACTGAGGTGGCTTAGTCAGGGAGGGAGGGGCAGGGATGGAGAAGGACTGCTGGTGGGCCCACCCCTTAGAGCAGTGTGCCTGCCATTCCTTGGCACCGGAAGCGGGCTAAACAGCCATGCCCGTGCCTGCAGGTGTGTTGGCTAACCTAAGAGGTCCCTTGAGGGTGATTAGAGCTAGAAGATTCTGCTTCTCTGTCAGCAACACTGAGCACAGATTCTGGAGGCAACCAGCCAGAGATACAAGGAAAAGAAGTGGTGGTTCCTCTAGGAACTGCTGTGGTAATGTGGGGAGAGTTCTGGGTCAAAGACCAGGAGATTTAGGAACAGGTTGTGGAGGTGATCAGTGAACTAGAGTTCCTCCCATTCCTAACATTCTGTGATTCCAGTTTATGGGAGGAGACTGGATAAACATACCTCAAAAATATACAAATGCTAAGCTCCAGGAAGTGTAGCGGTGGAGTCAAGACTTTCTGTCTTGAGCATGATCTTTATAGACCAGTGACAGCGGGGCTGAAGTCTGGACACCGCGGACAGACGGTGTGAGAAAAGATAGGTGATTCTAGCTGAAATATCAGAGAGAGTTGGTGATAGAACAGATTGGAAGGGGAAAACTCTATAAAAAGAACTCTTTTTTTTTTTTTTTTAACTCGAGGCTGAAAATCTCTTTCCTCCTGGGGAGAGAGATTCTGCTATTGCTTCAGCCAAGATGTGAATTTCCTGAAGGAGGAGATGACTCAGGTGTTCCTCATGGAAAGGTGGCTGCTGGTGAGAGAGGGGTGGGTGCAGGGGATTCAGGGCTGATTTAGGCCTTGCCGGCAGTGATTCAGGCAGCCCAGGACCCTGCCTTCTGTGGGTGAAAATCCTGAGATAGGTCCTCCCATGCAGACACGCAGGCGGTTGCCACGTGGATGGTCTGAGATACTTCTGCGACTGCTTAGTAAGTGTCCCAAGGGAAAATCATTTGGAGGCTAACCTAGGGAAGGGGACAGGTATGATGTTCTAAAGCTAAGCAGATTCATGCAGGGCCAGGAGGGTGTTCTAGAAAAGGGAATTTCTAATCGGCTTCACCGAGGAAGGGGTGCTGTCTTCCGTCTCATGCATGATCTGCAAATGTATCTCTGTGTATACTTACCTCACCTGCAGCGGTGGTACTGCTACCAGCTCCAGTCCTTGGACTCTTTAATCAGTGTTAACTGATAAGAGGCCAGATGAGAAATTCAGGCAAGGCTTTACTGGGACTCATGCTGCAGCAGGAGGGAGAGAAAACAGATAACAGGTTCCCTTACTTGCTCCCTGAGGAGGGGCCAGCTGCTCCCTTAAATGGGGTGAGAGTGGGGGCAGATTGGTGGGCTGGGCCGGAGGGATGGCTTTTGTGGTCTGCCACCCGCTTGGTGGTGCTGTGAGCACGGATCGTGCGCAGTACCCTGCTTTTGCTCCCGGCACCTCAGAAGTGGCAGTTGGTTTGTGGCCTTTTTGTATCTTGTTCATAATTGCCCGGAATGCTCGTGCACGCGGTTGTTTTTAGTCTCTTATCGTTTCTTTGTATTCTGTTGCTTGAGGAGACATTTGTCCAGGTGCAAGCACTGCAGCAAAGGGTCCCAGGTCACAGCCTGTCTCAGTACAGCTTTTAAGCATTCAGGTTGATTGAATCTCCTTTGACGGGTCAGAGTGAGCTGAGGGGGTTTACTGAGCTCCTACTGCCCAAGGAGGCTGGGTAGTATGTAGGAAAGCCCCCGGGGTTGCCAGAAAGATCTGGGTTCATGTCCTGCCTGGGCCACTTATTAGTCGTGTCTTCTTGAATATGTTGCTTGACCTCTCTGATTCCACAGAGTCCTTAATTATAAAACGGGGACAATCATTCCACAGAGCCGGACTGAGAATTAAATGTGATAATATACAGCACTGGGACAAGAGTAGCTCCAGTTATATTACTTCTGTGAGTGTCAGAAACACAGTGGGAGGGCAGGACCCGAGATGAAGGTAGATTAAGGGGATGGATGAACAGGTGTGCCCAACTTGGGGCCTCAACTGTGCTTTCCTCTAATGCAGTGCCATGTGGAGGGGAACCAAACCAACCTGAACCCAGGGTGCCTTACCAAGATGGCGGGCCCTCACTCCAGAGACTTCTCCACGTAGAACCTGTGACAGGCCCAGGACACGTGAGCCATGCAGCCTAGGCCTCAGCCCTGCCTTTGGCAAACAGGATCACCCTGGGAACTCCCACTAAGCCCAGGCTCTCTGGCTCTGCCTCGACAACACAACATAAACACAGCATTAAGGCCCAGAGGCAGTGCCCTGGCCCTGTCTGTGGTATGTCTCCTTGGCTTTAACGGTATGGGCTGTGAAATGAAAAATAATTTCAAAAGGGAAAATATTAGTTAAGATCATGTGAACAAACTTCCAGTAGAGAGACTTTCATTTTTCTTCTTCTTACTTTTCAGTCCTATTTGTGTGTTCTTGTATGAGACTATGTCTGCCAGGGCTTAAATATGTCAAGCAAGAAAGAGGAATAATAAGTTCTGGGTTCCAGCTCCAGCTCTTATTAACTGACAGGGAGAGACCTTGGGCTAATCCTTTAATCTTTTTGAGCCTCCATGATCTCATCTGTAAAACGGGGAGGCTAGTGCCTCTCTTAAACTATTGTGGTTAGGATCAAATAAAACAATGAGTGTAAAAGCCCTTAATGAACTGAGGGCAAAAGTGATACAAATGGAAGCTCGGTTTTGCATGTCGAATGTTCATTGATCGTCTGCTTGAAGCGTCTGTAATTACTGGGTTGACTTCCTAGGCTATCTAATGATATTTTGGCAGACATCTGAGCCTGCCCTTTCGCCTCTGCTCGTTCCATCCCTACCTCAGTCTCACCCCTCCAACAGGTCAAAAGAACTGAGACACTGTTGACCCATCGTGCCTGGGGAAGGTTGGATGTTCCTGAATGGTCATTAAGGACTCTTAGGGACAGAGGTGATGTGACAACTTGCTGGTGTGAGTGTGGGGAGCCTTTCTGTGTTTGCCTTGCAAACCCTCTCAAGGCTCATGTTGCCCCAGCCTTTCTCTCAACAAGGGCAACAAACGAAAAGAGGAAAGGTTCACGGGACACAGAGAATGGGATGCTGACTGCCATGGCCTCCAAGTTTCCCCACCCACAAACTCTCCATCAAATACTTGAATACGCAAGAAAGGAATGATAGCCTCTCAGGTTCTCTCTCTTTACTTTTCTCCTCATGCACTCCCCTCTCAAACACTGCAAAGATTATAGAGAACAGGGCTATAGCTACACAGTCTGAAAGCCAAAGAGAGGGTGCAACTCCCAACCATTCTGCGTGAATGGGAGTTTACTCTCTCTTGTTCATCTTGTTTTGAACATAAACTATCTTGTCCTATCGATTTTTTCATTAAAAAATTAAAACCATTTTTGAACTATAAACAATACATACTTGTTGTAGAAAATGTAGAAAATAAAGGAAGCGATAAAGAAGAAAAAAGAATTACCCATAATTCCACCATTACTAACACCTTGAGTGTCTTTCCTTTCAGTGTTTTCTCAGCCACAGAATGTGGGTGGTGTGTGTACAGTTTTGTGTACTTTTTCACTTAATGTTATGACATGAAAAATTTCCCATGATGCTAAAATTCTCAGAAAACAGGATTTCAATGGCTGAGTAAGGTCTATCATACGGATGAATCACAAATTATTTAGCCGTTTCCCTATTGTTCAACACTGAGGCTGTTTTAATTTTTCCATTAAAAATAACACTGCTATTAATATCCCTGTACATGTGTCCATGTCTCTGATTATTTCCTTAATATAAATTGCTAGAAATAGAACCACTGTGTCAAAAGAGTAGGAATGTTTCTGAAAGTTTTGATCTATGCTGCCAAACTGCCCTCAAGAAAATACGTACCGATCTACCCTACCAGTAAGAGTGCATAATAGCACGCATTTCCCCACGCCCCCAACAAAGCGGCACGTTATCTCCATTTTAATCCTTGCTGTTTTAATAAGTGAACACTGATTTGCTTTATTTATTTTTATGTAGCGATCCTACCTTATCATTCCAGCCATGACACTCATTTGTATGTTTGCTGCCTGTTTATTTTGTATGCCCTGCCTACCTCCAAACAGAATCTGAAGTCGTGCCAACTAGGTAATAAGCCCTTAAAATTTTCCCAGTAATTTTCCCTCTTTGTAGCTTCTATGACTGGCACAGTGGTCTTCACATATTCAATAGTTGATACGTGTTTACAGGTGAACCATATAGAGATGTTCACTAACAGAATCTTCTCTCTTTTTGCTATGTGTATGGCCCCATTATGGCCTTTTCTCTCAATTTTCATTGCTCTTACACTTAATCTTTTTTTTTTTACACAATCTTAAATGCATATAATTATTTAGTGGCTTTTAGGAGAAAAAAACAAAATATAAATAAACAAAAAAAACCCTCTGTCTCCTCAACTGGATTGTCAGTCACTTGAGGGCAGGGGATACATGCCTTTTATTTATCTTAGAAGAAATGAGTATAGCATCAAGCACACAGGGACATTTAATTTTTCATACATTAATTCACTTATTTAACAAGCATTATTGAGCATCTGTTAATACGTCAGGCACTGCATTCAGTGTTGAAGAAACTAGCTCCCAGTCTGATAGAAGGAGTGGGGTATGGTGGCATGCAGGATGTTATGAGAGCATTAAGGAGGGACCTCAAACCCAGATTGGAGGAATCAAGGAGGGCTTCCTGAAGGAGATGGTGGCTGACAGGAGCTAGCCGATAAACAATATGGCTGAGAGGATGGGTGTTTCGGGAAGAGAAAGCAGCACATGTGAAGTTATAGTCTACAAAGAAAGTATGATGCTTCGAGGAATTTACTACTGACTTAACATACCCAGAACTTAGAGAGGGACAGAGAAAATGCAGGAAATGAACGTGGAGAGTTGGGCAAATGTACAATGAGGATGAAACTGACCAGTTTGCGGCTTCACCAGTCGATGTATATAGTGGCAATCCCACTGGCATCAATACCCAGTTTCACATCCTCTGTATCCCGCCAGCTTGACTTAAAGGAAGCCAAGATCCTTGGAAGAAATCAAAGTTATTTTCAACATCTTTCCCGTCAAGTATTTAGGGGACTCTTTGGGGAGTACTTTCACGTTTCAGTGAAACAATCTAGATTATCATTTACTACGAAGTCTAGCCAGGCTGGAATTCTGCAGTCCCAAGCCTTAGTGCTTCAACAAGGATGCCAACGTCAGGTTGGAACAAATACCTAGCAGTTTATGGAGCTCCATAATGTGGAAATCAGAGCATCACTGCTGCATCTGAAGACCAGAGATTACTGCCACTGGTCTAGCAAAGTGTAAAGGAAAATGCTCTTACCAGTACCGTTCAAATAAGGGTTCTGTGAAAGCTGCTCAACTTCACAGAAATAGCTCTTTAAAGGTCCACACAAGGCCCTTCCTTCCAGGAGCCACACATGCTGCCAAAGCAGCTAGGGGAAGCAAGTTCCAGTGTTAGCCTCCACAGTGAACCCAGAACACCGTTCCCCTTGGGCACTCTGGCCCAAATGTTAGATTGATTCAAGAGGCCAGATGCCTTTTTCTCTATGATGACTGAGTTCTCAGGGCCCCCACGACCTATAATCATGACTCCTTCAGGGCCATCCCAGTCCATCAGGTGCCTGAATCCAACCAGGAATAAGATTCAGGCTCTCTCTCATAGGTTGTACTGTTCAACTTCTGTGTAAATCAGTGGGTGTAAATGGATACATGGAGGGAAGGCAGTTGCCCAGCCGTTCTTATCAAAGGCATCTGAACACCATCTCCTGCCCAGACAACACACCTGGCTTTGTTAAAGCACATAGACTTTATTCTGCAGGCAAAGAGGATCCAATAAAGTTATCATACGGTATATTAGTACACCAACTGCACTATACTAATTAATGATTAATATCCACAGTATGCACAGAGCTCTCAGAAACTGGTTAGGAAAGACAAACCTGGTAGAAATGGGTAAATGATATGAATATGCGATTCATAGACGAGAAAATCTAAATGTCCAGTAATGTACTTAAAATATACTAATGAAAATTAAAGCAATAATGTGATTTTACTTTATACCCTTCAGATTGGTAAACATTAAGAATGATAACACCTACTGCTGGTGAAAATGAAGAAGAAATACTTGACATTGCTTGATGAAATGTGAATTGCTACAAACTTTTTGGCTATCAGGCAAAGACTATAAAATTTAACGCATATGCCCTTCATCCCAGCAATGCCATTGCTGGTCATCTACTCTATAGAAGCACAGTTAACCCTTGAACAATATGGGTTTGAAGTTTGTGGACCCACTTATATGTGGGGTTTTTTTTCCACAGTAAATACTGTAGTAGTAAACGATCTGCGGTTGGTTGAATCCGCGGATACAGAAGAACTGGGTATATAGAGGAACTATGTATATATGGAAAAAAACCCCATAAGTTATACGCAGATTTTGGACTGTATGGAGAACTGCTGTCCCTAATCCCCGTGTTGTTCAAGGGTCAGCTGTAAAAGCAGGGCACAAAGGATACATATACAAAGGTGTTTATTGCTGCATTGTTTGTCGCTGGCAAAACACTGAAAACAAAGTGAATGCCCACCATTAGGGCATTGAATCCCACCATTAGGCGACTGAATAAATTATGATGTACACATGCCATGGGGAATTGCTTAGCCATTTAAAAATATAAGTTAGATCTATACTGACTTGGAGGGATTTCCATGAAGTGTGATTAAGTGGGAAAAGCTATATGCAAAGGTGTATATGTACTCAGATCCAATTTTTTAGAAAACGAAGACATCTACTGCTAGCAAAACAACAACGCTAAAATCTTGTGGGCGGGTGTGTATTTTTCCTGTCCTCTCCTGCAGATAGGAGTGACCAATGAGATATAAGTGGAAGTTTTGGATGGAGGGTTTGCTGAAGTTCTTTTTTACTCCTGGTCTTCCCCTTTTCTTATCTGAAATAAGGATATGTGATAGCTGGCACTTTTACAGTCATTTTATGGCTTTGAAGATATGACAGTGTGAAAGATTACAAGGCAGACAGTTGGAAGGAACGGCTCCCTGATCACTTTGTGTAGCCCTGGACTCCGTACATACGAGAATAAAACCTCAAGTGATTAAATATCTGTACTTTGGTCACTATAATGAGGATCCCAACACCATTATGATTATATGAGCATGAAGAAAAGGTATGAAAGTATACATACCAAGTTCTTAGCATTGATTACTTGGGGTGTGGGTGCAGAGAGTACAGAAAGAGAGAGGAAGGTACAAAGAAATTATTTAAATAAAAGGTGCCCTTTATTCAAAGCAAAACAGCATTATGATATAATTCCATTTGTTTCCAATCATATATTCACTCTTTCCAGGCCCTCTTTGTTCCTACTTAAAATTATTCCTCTCTCAGGGCCATCCTGTAATATCTGAATCCCAATGAGGGGCAAGGTTTACACCCTTTTATCATATGATTGATCAACATAAAAAGGTGCCTGAAAGGATGATCATCAAAACATTAATGGAGGAATGGGGATAATCTCAGGGTAGCATGATTTCAGGTGATCGTTTCTTTCTTCCTTATATTTGTATGATTGTTTCAATTTTTATATTGATCTTGTATTATTTATATAATCAGGAAAAAACCCAACAATGCTATGTTCACTGTGGGACAACAAAAATAAAGCAAAGGTTGAAGTGAGGCAAGATCAACTATGAGGGCATTTTAATAATCCAGTTAAGAAATGATGATGGGTTGAAGACAATTGGAGATGGAGAGATACAGAAAGATTTAAAAAATAGTAAGGAGGTAGAATCAATAGGATATAGTGATTGATTGGAAGAAGAGGAGAAGGCAAGATTTCTAGGTTAAATGAGTGGATGGAGAGGTGTGCCATTCCCTGAAATGAGGAACAAAGGAGGAGAAGCGACTGAGTGGAGGACATGTAATATCTTCAAAATACTGATGCCGAAACTCATTATCTGAATCACAATCTCTAGGCACGTATTGCCGGGTGATTCCAAGGCACAGCCAGGGCTGAGAAACACTGGTAAAGACCCCAACACAGGGCTGAGGACCAGAGGACCAGGAAATTTGAGACTAAGAAAACATGGTCAGAGAAGGAGGAAAGCAAAGGAGAATATGTCCTGGAAATCAACTAGAGGAGGACGTTTGTGATACTTAGCACTGTGCTCGTTGCATCACTGGTGCTTAATAAATATTACTGACTAAATGACAGAAGGAAGGGACAATGGTGTCAAATATTGCTAAGGACTCCAGAAAGAGAAGAGTTGTAAAGTTTCTGTTGGAGTTAGCATCAAAGAGGTTACCTTTCACTCTTGTGGGGTTGGTTTGTGTTGTTGAGGAGTGAGGAGTGAGAGCAAAAGGGCCATGGGTTGACAACTGAATGGATGGTGACACACCATTATATCAAAAATCTTGATTATGCCTGAGAAATCACATTTCTAAAACATATTTTGTGATATTGAAAAATGCTCAGTCTATCTATAATGTATGATTTTGATTAGAAGCATGAAGAGCTGATTTAAGAGCTTATGTTCTGGAGCTAGACTTCCTGGGACTGAATGTAGTCTAAGCCAGTGATTCGATTGATGTGCAACTGTGGGTAAGTCCTTCACTGGATCATGGTAAGCCTTGGGCACAGCAAACACCCAGGAAAATGTCAGCTATTAAATGTTAGACATAGATATATACACATGGAAATCTGAAAATGAGTGGCAAGATTATAATTCTTTCCTATATAGTTTTGTACAAATATTCTGTAATAAACATGTACTAGTTTTATAATTAGAGAAACATGTAAAATAATATTTAAAAACAACAAAAAAACTTTGCTGTTAAAGGAAAGATAAAGAAAAGGCAATAACTAAAGGATGTAGGATTGACATTTCACGTGCTCATGACATTTGCCTGTTCATGGCTTTTGGGAAAGAGCCTGAAAGGGGTTGAGAGTGGTATCTGCGGCAACAATGTTTCTGAGAGGGAGAGGGAAGTGAGTATGAGAGCAGTTGGAGGACTTAGCCTTAGATAGGACATGTCCTTCTGTGACTGAGGAGGAAAGAAGTGGTGAGTAGGTATAAATGCAATAATTTGTAGGTGCAGAGAGACACAGGAGGTGGAAGAAGTTCTTGACTGATAGTCTTCGTGTCTATTACTGAAGCCAGCAAGGCTGTCTTCCGAGAGGGGAGATTTTTTTGTGTGTGTGGTACGCGGGCCTCTCACTGTTGTGGCCTCTCCCGTTGCGGAGCACAGGCTCCGGACGTGCAGGCTTAGTGGCCATGGCTCACGGGCCCAGCTGCTCCACAGCATGTGGGATCTTCCCGGACCGGGGCACGAACCCGTATCCCCTGCATCGGCAGGCGGACTCTCAACCACTGCGCCACCAGGGAAGCCCCCGAGAGGGTAGATTTTGAATAGCCACCATAGGGAATGAAGGAGGAAACTGACACATGGAGACATCCAAGCGCCTGGCTTTGGATGGAGATGTAACCCTGCCATGGCCCTGACCTGTGTCACCTCCAGTGTAGCAGATGTACCCACTGTTCTGTCACACAGTTTTGGCGTACTTACGGCTTGCTCTGGATTTGTCTCTCAGAACCCCATGGCTTCTAGGTTCAGGAACTTGCAAAAGCTCCATCTGTGCCTTTTCTCTTTGATACCTGTGCTATCTGATCATGAAAGAGTCATTTTAGGACAGGGGTTTGCCTTGGAATCTGACTTCCTGATGATTTTTGATTGGAGGCCAGTATTATATTCAGTCTGTGTATGAGCATGCATGTGCTTCCTTCCCTTCTACTATTAAGGATTTAATTTACTGGAGGGGAAGCACCTGTAATCGCTGTTTGGAAAAATGTCTGCTGAATGGCAATCCTCCCAGATGGGACCCACTTGATAATAAAAGTTCTAATGGAATCAGGTCTCACTGTAGCCCAGTTTACGTATAGATATAATTAGACATTTGCCTAACTAGCCGCAAATGACTGGGTCTGCCAGAATGCTTAATCCTCCCCATACATATTCTCTAATTTTATCAGAATCTCCGATGTTTCCACCCCTCCATTTTCTACCAATTCAGCATACCTCCTGGCATATTTTCCTTCTACATCCTGCCTGAAATTCATGGCATATCCTCTGCCATTCTTAGCATCCAAGCTCCCTGATTTTCCTGTCACATCTTTTTTATAGTTCATCACCTTTGGATTAATCTAGCCATTTCCTCTTCTTCTATGTCAGGCCTACTGAGCCCTTCATCAGGGCCTAGGTTTTTGCTCCAGTATGATGAGCAGGGATTAGAGGGGAAGGATTCACCCTTGATGTCACTGGTGGGAATCAGTGACTGCAGAACCGAACACTGGCCCCAGAGTAGCCAGGGCATTGGTTACATGCAAGGGAATTGAGCAAATATGTTATATATTAAGGATAATGAAAGCCACTCATTGTTAATGAAAAGAGTTACAAATATGAAAAGGGGAAGGCTAAGATACACCCTGTGATATTGAATTGGGACTGGAGAACTCATGGTTTTTAGTAGATAGACAAACATGGAAATAGATACAGATGAGCATGGGTGTTTTATATATGTGTGTGTGTGTGTGTGTGTGTGTGTGTGTGTGTGTGTGTGTGTGTATGTATGTATACATTTCCTAGCTCTGTCCACTGAGAGGATAGGGGCCTAGAAGTAATAAATGACACTCTAGGAGCAATGAGCACACTGAATACCCAGATCCTGGTTTATGAATATCACCTTCCACTAAAAGGAATCAAGCCTCCTTGGAGAAATGGCTAATCTGGGGGCCAGGGCAGGGAAGTATGAGTCTAGAGCCTGTTACCAAAAGTAACAAAGTGCTCAGAGAATGATGGGGACATACCAAGAGGACATAGGAGATAACTTGAAGAGATAACTTCTACTGGTCATATGTGTGGACAATTTGAAGATCAAAAAAAAAAATAGTAGTAATAGATTATAAGTCATTGAATAAAATAGGAATCCATGAGTCTACACAACTGACTTTAACCAAAAATTAACAATTTGTGGGGCTTATAAAGTATGTAGAAATAATTAAGTGTATTACAATAGCACAAGAGCCAGAAAGGGGTAAGTATATTATTGTATGTTTCTTACCTTATACATGAAGTGATATAATATTATAGTATTATTTCAAGATATACCTGTGATAAGTTAAAATGCATATTATAATTTGTAGAACAGCCACTAAAATGAACAAAAGTCTCATGAGAAATGCTAAAATGTCAATAGAGAAGACAAAATAGAACACTAAAAACTTTTTTCTGCTTTACACAAAAGGAAGCAGGAAGGGAGTTTAAAGAAAAAGGAACAGAAAACAGATGGGGTAAATTGAAAATAATAGCAAGAGGGTTGACTTAGAGGCCAGCTCTGTCAATAATTACACTAAATGTAAATAGTGTAAACACTACAATTAAAAGGCAGGCTGGATAAATAGAATGGTCTAGGAAGGCTTCACTATGAAGGTGACAACTAAGCAAATACTTGAAGGAGAGGAGGGAACAAGACATGCAGATGGATCAGAGTGTTCCAGACAGAAAGAAGAGCATGTGCAAGACTGATCTGGTCTATTTTAAAAACAGAGAGCTGACTACCAGACACTGCTCAGAGATGAAGCTGTCTGGATTCTCAATGACTGAAACATCTAGGAATATTCTTAGGATTATATATTAGTAAATTATTATGGCCTCAGAGCTTTGCAGGAATATCGCTTAGAACATGACTAGTTCTGATTCTCCATTATGCCTTTTCTGAGCTCATATGTTCTCTACGCTCTAGCTCAAGCCCCGATACTCTACCACAAAGTTTATAGTGATAACGATCACAGAGTCATGGAATTAGGGATTGGAAGGTATCTCAAAGGTCATCTTGCTCCAACCTCACATCTGTGGTATGGCTGACAGATGAGTCAGTCACATCCAATGGAAATGATTTCACACCTCACAGCGCCAACTCCTCATCTCATGGAAGCCTCTATTAGAAAGTTCTTTCTTCTGTGGGGCACAAACCTGCCTCACTGCAGCTGAATTTTTTCTGCATCTAAGCAACTGTGATGAATGTCTTACCACATGTAGTGAATGAGACAAAGTGCAAGAGTTTCAAACTGACCATAAGTTTCTTGGCTTTTATCACCTTCCCAGAGGCTGTCAAATGGTTTAGGTTTCAAAACTTAAATCCTTGGCCTTCACTAAACCTTCTCAATATCTTCTGTCAAGAGGCTTCCTGGACTTCTGAAGGGAAAGTAAACCAAATGGGCGTTTGTTTCCCATCATCGAAATCTAAGTGCTTGCAGAGGCCAGCTGGGCTATTTTTGTCTGTGGGTGGTGGATGGTTGCCAAGATTGAGCAGAGGTGTTTGTCTGTGGTAAAGACAGAGACAGGGATTGATGGAGATGAGTATTGATGCAGGAGATGGAAGGTTCATGAATAGGATTCAGAACCTGAGAACCTTGTTGAGATGATCCTAGCTTGACCTTCAAGCTCAGACCTCTCATTCTCCTCCTCACTTGCACCTTCTCATCTGTGGGCTCGGGACTGCTATGGGATTCATTCCTCTTCTGACAGGAAGTAGATATCAAGCCTTTGGTTGGGCCAGGTCATGCAGTACCCTCATCTTACTGCATGATGCTCTGATTGCTGGTACCCCGAGTCCAAAGTATCCTCTCCCTCATCCTCTCTAATGAGGCTCAGCACTGCTTTGGCTGGATGCAGAAGGCTGGGGTGGGAGGATAGAACCACCTGAGGGAGCACAAAATCTCAAAGGAGTCAGGTTAATCCGAGGGATCTGGGGACAGACTCAGATTCAAAGACTGAGTGTCGTCCAGAGAAACACCACCTCCACTGGCCCCAAAATGCTAGGATTTCAGAGCCATGAATTTGGAACCAGTTATATCCGGGATTAAACGGAAGCAGTTTGGGAACAAGCCCATGCAGCGTCCTGGGTTATTTTAGCATTTGCACTTTCTTTAAGGGCCCATGTGTGTTGAATACTTACACATGAATGAGTGTGAATTCAGGGTGACTTTTTTTTTTGCGGTACGCGGGTCTCTCACTGTTGTGTCCTCTCCCGTTGTGGAGCACAGGCTCCGGACGCGCAGGCTCAGCGGCCATGGCTCACGGGCCCAGCGGCTCCGCGGCATGTGGGATCTTCCCGGACTGGGGCATGAACCCGTGTCCCCTGCATCAGCAGGCAGACTCTCAACCACTATGCCACCAGGGAAGCCCCAGGGTGACTTTTTTAAAAATAGATTTTAAAAATATAGGTTAAAATACAGATTTCTGGGCCTGCTCTTAGAAATTTTGACTCAGGCAGTCTGAGTGGGACCCAGAAAGCTATCTTTAGAAACTTCCCCAGATGACTCTGGTTTGTGATTGGGAATCATCAGCTTAAAGGACTGGCGGTCAGGCAGACACCTGTGCTGAGTCTCTTGTCTGTTGACATCTGAACTTCCTGTCCTCAGCTGTGGTACTGTGTGTGCCTTATCTTTTCTCTCACCTACCTGGATGGCTCCCATGACTTGATTATCTCCCTGCGCAGTTTTAGCCGGCCTCAGGGCTGCTGTGAGCTAATGATAAAGAATACTTAGCACAGGGCTTCCCTGGTGGCGCAGAGGTTGAGAGTCCGCCTGCCGATGCAGGGGACGCGGGTTCGTGCCCCGGTCCGGGAAGATCCCACGTGCCGCGGAGCACACGGCCGCGAGAGGCCGCTGCAGTGAGAGGCCCGCGTACCACAAAAAAAAAATAAAAAAGAATACTTAGCACAGTGCCTGGTACTCAATATCACTCAGTAAAAGTCAGTTGTTATTCTACTTACCTCTGGTTAAAATTATATGATGGGCCTGAATTGTATGACCCATTAGACCATGCAATCATATCCCTTGAAGATAGTGGAATTAGGTCAACCTCCTACCTCCTATACTAATCCCTGGAATCTCTCCTCCTCCAGGAAACTTCCTGTTTGGCCCCCCTGGGTTCTCACTTGGTGCCAGTCTGATTTTCTTGGGTTTGCTTTCTATTGTTTCGGCAGGATCCGGAGCAGGTGTAATCCCCTTTGTGTTTGTTTAGAAATACTCTCCACTGGATGAGAGGAGTTGGGCCTCCCACTCACAGTGTTCTGGTGATTTGTTTCCATTCCTTTGCGGTTGTGTTTATGGTTGTGGTACAACTACTTGAAACTGAACTGTGGTTTCTTTGGAGACAGGGGTATTCTGTAGACATAGTGTGAAATTCCTTGGACTGGGAGGGCCCCAGAATGTAATACAATATCGCTACTGGCTCTAGAACTACCCAGAGTAGATAGGATTCTACTGTTATAACTAGAACTGGAGTAAATGCAGGATTCACTCATTTGTACATTTATTCAGCGAATGTTTTTGAGCACTTTTAGTGTGCCAGGAACTATGTTAATACTGGGAAGAAAAAGGGGCCCCTACCATTTCAGCCCAGATCCTCTTTGTCCCCTTTCCAGTCCATCGATTACAACACTGCTAAGTTAACCTTCACTCCTTTCCACTCATGCTTACTGAATACCTACTGTGTGCTAGGTGAAAAAGTTGGTAGGATGTAGTTCCTATCTCCCACGACCTCACAGCTTGATAGGAAAGCAAGCTCAGAAACACACAACTATTCTATTTCAAGTCCTGTTTGGAATGAGTAAAATGTGTTTATTCTACCAAGAGCTTAGTACTAAGTTAGAGCTATAATAGAAATGTGTGCAGAGTACGGGAGCATAAGAATTAAATTTACTTCAAAAGAGTCATTCATTTTAAGCATTTACTGAATGCCTACTATATGCCTGGCATTATGCTTGGCAAAAGAGAAAAACAGCTTTTGCTTTTATGGAATAGAGTTTAGAAGTGTGGGCTCTAAAGAGTAAGAGAAATCTGAGTTTGTATTCTGGCTCTACCACTGACTAGCTCTGTGATCTTGGGCAAATTACCCACCCTCTCTGAACCTCACATTTCTCATCTATAAAATGGAGGAAATAACATCTACCACACAGGATTACTGGAAAGGTTAAAGAAGTCTTTTTGCATGTTTTTTTTTTTTTAAATAAAGAGCTTTCAGTTTAATCGTCCTTCGTTCTAATCTCCTACCTTGTATGAGAGTTAGTGCCTGACTGTTGCCCTAGACTGTAATTTCCCAAGGGTGGTGACTGTGTCATATACAGTTTTGTATCTACTGTGACTCCTGCACACGTCTGGTTTAGAGTCCCTCACAGCTGCTGTTCCTGCTCCCAGGCCTTGGCCACCATCCATTGATCAGAGGCCTCTGGCTAGGCTGCATTGACTCTGATCACAGAGAAACAGTATAAAACCTGGGGCATGGAGCAGGAAGCTGGTGTGGTTAAGTTTGTTCCTACTCTCCATCAGTTTCCTAATGTGTTCCCTTAATTTTAACTTCCACCCACACCCAGCTTCTTGAACCCAGCCCTGCCACGGCCAGTTTCTTGCCGACCATGTCACACTGCCTCGTCTGCCTGCTGCTGGCTTCCTGTCTGACCTGATTCTCCACACTGGCTCTTGGGGCCAGACCGATACAGCACTGCCTGCTTTAGAAACTTGTGCTCACACAGGAGTGACCCCAGCTGGCCTCTAACTCTCCCACCCTGACCAATGCCCTAGTGGAATCCTTGCTATCAGCTTTTCTACCCCAGTTGGACTTCTGTCCCACTCTGACCCTTCAACAAACATGCATTGAGTTCTAAAGTGTACTAGGCTCTGTGTTAGGGAACACACAGACGAATGAATGGTCCCTGCCCTGAACCACATCTTTGATTGCCCTGCTCTTCAACATCCTCAGGCTAAAAAGAGTTCCGTTGGAAAAGGAGTCTCTAGGCTGCACCGTGAGGTTTTCTTGCCCACTTATGAGCAGATAGCAATGTGCCTTCTGGCAGGACCCTAGAGCCAGCTCTCTCTACCTGACCTGCAAGAATCTCACAGGGCAGGAAGCAGTGAATCGATAAACACTTATTATGTACTTACCATGTTCCAGGTACTGGAGGATACGGCATAAACTATGATCTACTTCCTGCCCTCAGAGAGCTTGGAGTCTGTGGTAGGCAGAATAGTGGTGCCCAAAGATATCCACGTCCAAATCCTCGGATGCTGTGAATATACTATGCCACCTGGCAAAGGGAATTAAGGTGGCAAATGGAAATTAAGGTTGCTAATCAACTGAATTTATTTATTTTATTTTTTGGCCACACCACACGGCTTGCGGGATCTTAGTTCCCAGACCAGGGATGGAACCTGGGCCACAACAGTGAATGCACCGAGTCCTAACCACTGTACCACCAGGGAATTCCCTCAACTGATTTTTTTTTTTAACATCTTTATTGGAGTATAATTGCTTTACAATGGTGTGTTAGTTTCTGATTTATAACAAAGTGAATCAGTTATACATATACATATGTTCCCATATCTCTTCCCTCTTGCGTCTCCCTCCCTCCCACCCTCCCTATCCCACCCCTCTAGATGGTCACAAAGCACCGAGCTGATCTCCCGGTGCTATGCGGCTGCTTCCCACTAGCTATCTATTTTACATTTGGTAGTGTATATATGTCCATGCCACTCTCTCACTTTGTCCCAGCTTCCCCTTCCCCTTCCCTGTATCCTTAGATCCATTCTCTAGTAGGTCTGCATCTTTATTCCCACCTTGCCCCTAGGTTCTTCATGACCATTTTTTTTTTTTTTTAGATTCCATATATATGTGTTAGCATACGGTATTTGTTATTCTCTTTCTGACTTACTTCACTCTGTATGACAGTCTCTAGGTCCATCCACCTCACTACAAATAACTCAGTTTCGTTCCTTTTTATGGCTGAGAAATATTCCATTGTATATATGTGCCACATCTTCTTTATCTATTCATCTGTTGATGGACACTTACGTTGCTTCCAAGTCCTGGCTATTGTAAATAGAACTGCAATGAATATTTTGGTACATGACTCTTTTTGAATTATGGTTTTCTCAGGGTATATGCCCAGTAGTGGGATTGCTGGGTCATATGGTAGTTCTATTTGTAGTTTTTTCAGGAACCTCCATACTGTTCTCCATAGTGGCTGTATAAATTTACATTCCCACCAGCAGGGCAAGAGGGTTCCCTTTTCTCCACACCCTCTCCAGCATTTATTGTTTGTAGACTTTTTGATGATGGCCATTCTGACCGGTGTGAGATGATATCTCATTGTAGTTTTGACTTGCATTCCTCTAATTAATGATTAATGATGTTGAGCATTCTTTCATGTGTTTGTTGGCAATCTATATATCTTCTTTGGAGAAACGTCTGTTTAGATCTTCTGCCCATTTTTGGATTGGGTTGTTTGTTTTTTTGATATTGAGCTGCATGAGCTGCTTGTAAATTTTGGAGATTAATCCTTTGTCAGTTCCTTCATTTGCAAATATTTTCTCCCATTCTGAGGGTTGTCTTTTCATCTTGTTTATGGTTTCCTCTGTTTTGCAAAAGCTTTTAAGTTTCATTAGGTCCCATTTGTTTATTTTTGTTTCCATTTCTCTAGGAAGTGGGTCAAAAAGGATCTTGCTGTGATTTATGTCATAGAGTGTTCTGCCTATGTTTTCCTCTAAGAGTTTGATGGTGTCTGGACTTACATTTAGGTCTTTATTCCATTTTGAGTTTATTTTTGTGTATGGTGTTAGGGAGCGTTCTAATTTCATTCTTTTACATGTAGCTGTCCAGTTTTCCCAGCACCACTTATTGAAGAGGCTGTCTTTTCTCCACTGTATATTCTTGCCTCCTTCATCAAAGATAGGGTGACTATATGTGCATGGGTTTATCTCTGGGCTTTCTATCCTGTTCCATTGATCTATATTTCTGTTTTTGTGCCAGTACCATACTGTCTTGAGCACTGTAGCTTTGTAGTATAGTCTGAAGTCAGGGAGCCTGATTCCTCCAGCTCCTTTTTCTTTCTCAAGGTTGCTTTGGCCATTCGGGGTCTTTTGTGTTTCCATACAAATGGTGAAATTTTTTGTTCTAGTTCTGTGAAAAATGCCAGTGGTAGTTTGATAGGGATTGCATTGAATCTGTAGATTGCTTTGGGTAGTAGAGTCATTTTCACAATGTTGATTCTTCCAGTCTAAGAACATGGTATATCTCTCCATCTGTTTGTATCATCTTTCATTTCTTTCATCAGTGTCTTATAATTTTCTGCATACAGGTCTTTTGTCTCCTTAGGTAGGTTTATTCCTAGATATTTTATTCTTTTTGTTGCAGTGGTAAATGGGAGTGTTTTCTTAATTTCACTTTCAGATTTTTCATCATTAGTGTATAGGAATGCAAGAGATTTCTGTGCGTTAACTTTGTATCCTGCTACTTTACCAAATTCATTGATTAGCTCTAGTAGTTTTCTGGTAGCATCTTTAGGATTCTCTCTGTATAGTATCATGTCATCTGCAAAGAGTGACAGCTTTACTTCTTTTCCGATTTGGATTCCTTTTATTTCTTTTTCTTCTCTGATTGCTGTGGCTAAAACTTCCAAAACTATGTTGAGCAACAGTGGTGAGAGTGGGCAACCTTGTCTTGTTCCTGATCTTAGTAGAAATTCTTTCAGTTTTTCACCATTGAGGATGATGTTGGCTGTGGGTTTGTCATATATGGCCTTTATTATGTTGAGGAAAGTTCCCTCTATGCCTACTTTCTGGAGGGTTTTTATCATAAATGGGTGTTGAATTTTGTCGAAAGCTTTCTCTGCATCTATTGAGATGATCATATGGTTTTTCTCCGTCAATTTGTTAATATGGTGTATCACGTTGATTCATTTGAATATATTGAAGAATCCTTGCATTCCTGGGATAAACCCCACTTGATCATAGTGTATGATACTTTTAATGTGATGTTGGATTTTGTTTGCTAGTATTTTGTTGAGGATTTTTGTATCTATGTTCATCAATGATATTGACCTTTAGTTTTCTTTCTTTGTGACATCTTTGTCTGGTTTTGGTATCAGAGTGATGGTGGCCTCATAGAATAAGTTTGGGAGTGTTCCTCCCTCTGCTATATTTTGGAACAGTTTGAGAAGGATAGGTGTTAGCTCTTCTCTAAATGTTTGATAGAATTCGTCTGTGAAGCCATCTGGTCCTGGGCTTTTGTTTGTTAGAAGATTTTTTGTTTTGTTTTTGTTTTGTTTTGTTTTTTAATGAATTTATTTATTTATTTTTGGCTGTGTTGGGTCTTCGTTTCTGTGCGAGGGCTTTCTCTAGTTGCGGTGAGTGGGGGCCACTCTTCATCGTGGCACGCGGGCCTCTCACTGTTGCGGCCTTCTCTTGTTGTGGAGCACAGGCTCCAGACGCACAGGCTCAGTAGCTGTGGTGTGTGGGCTTAGTTGCTCTGCAGCATGTGGGATTTTCCCAGACCAGGGCTCGAACCCGTGTCCCCTGCATTGGCAGGCAGATTCTCAACCACTGTGCCACCAGGGAAGCCCTGTTAGAAGATTTTTAATCACAGTTTCAATTTCAGTGGTGTTTGGTCTGTTCATATTTTCTATTTCTTCCTGATTCAGTCTTGGCAGGTTGTGCATTTCTAAGAATTTGTCCATTTCTTCCAGGTTGTCCATTTTATTGGCATATAGCTGCTTGTAGTAATCTCTCATGATCCTTTGTATTTCTGCAGTGTCAGTTGTTCCTTCTCCTTTTTCATTTCTAATTCTATTGATTTGAGTCTTCTCCCTTTTTTTCTTGATGAGTCTGGCTAATGGTTTATCTATTTTGTTTATCTTCTCAAAGAACCAGCTTTTAGTTCTATTGATCTTTGCTATTGTTTCCTTCATTTCTTTTTCATTTATTTCTGATCTGATTTTTATGATTTCTTTCCTTTTGCTAACTTTGGGCTTTTTTTGTTTTTCTTTCTCTAATTGCTTTAGGTGCAAGGTTAGGTTGTTTATTTGAGATGTTTCTTGCTTCTTAAGGTAGGATTGTATTGCTATAAACTTCCCTTAGAACTGCTTTTCCTGCATCCCATAGGTTTTGGGTCGTCGTGTTTTCACTGTCATTTGTTTCTAGGTATTTTTTGATTTCCTCTTTGATTTCTTCAGTGATCTCTTGGTTATTAAGTAGTGTGTTGTTTAGTCTCCATGTGTTTGTACTTCTTACAGGTTCCTTCCTATAATTGATACCTAGTCTCATAGTGTTGTGGTCGGAAAAGATACTTGATACAATTTCAAATTTCTTAAATTTACCAAGGCTTGATTTGTGACCCAAGATATGATCTATCCTGGAGAATGTTCCATGAGCACTTGAGAAGAAAGTTTATTCTGTTGTTTTTGTATGGAATGTCCTATAAATATCAATTAACTCCATCTTGTTTAATGTCTCATTTAAAGCTTGTGTTTCCTTATTTATTTTCATTTTGGATGATCTGTCCATTGGTGAAAGTGGGGTGTTAAAGTCCCCTACTATGTGTTACTGTCGATTTCCCCTTTTATGGCTGTTAGTATTTGCCTTATGTATTAAGGCGATCCTATGTTGGGTGCACAAATATTTACAATTGTTATATCTTCTTGGATTAATCCCTTGATCATTATGTAGTGTCCTTCTTTGTCTCTTGTAATAGTCTTTGTTTTAAAGTCATTTTGTCTGATATGAGAATTGCTACTCCAGCTTTCTTTTGATTTCCATTTGCAAGGAATATCTTTTTCCATCCTCTCACTTTCAGTCTGTATGTGTCCCTAGGACTGAAGTGGGTCTCTTGTACATAGCATATATACGGGTCTTGTTTTTGTAACCATTCAGCTAATGTATGTCTTTTGGTTGGAGCATTTAATCCATTTACATTTAAGGTAATTATCGATATGTATGTTCTTATTACCATTTTCTTAATTGTTTTGGGTTTATTATTGTAGGTCTTTTCCTTCTCATGTGTTTCCTGCCTAGAGAAGTTCCTTTAGCATTTGTTGTAAAGCCGGTTTGGTGGTGCTGAATTCTCTTACCTTTTGCTTGTCTGTAAAAGTTTTAATTTCTCTGTCAAATCTGAATGAGATCCTTGCTGGGTAGAGTAATCTTGGCTGTAGGTTGTTCTCCTTCATCAATTTAAATATGTCCTGCCACTCCCTTCTGGCTTGCAGAGTTTCTGCTGAAAGATCAGCTCTTAACCTTATGGGGATTCCCTTATGTGTTATTTGTTGTTTTCCCCTGGCTGCTTTTAATATTTGTTCTTTGTATTTAATTTTTCATAGTTTGATTAGTATGTGTCTTGGTGTGTTTCTCCTTGGATTTATCCTGTATGCGACTCTCTATGCTTCCTGGACTTGATTAACTATTTCCTTTCCCATATTAGGGAAGTTTTCAACTATAATCTCTTCAAATATTTTCTCAGTCCCTTTCTTTTTCTCTTCTTCTTCTGGGACCCCTATAATTCGAATGTTTGTGCATTTAATGTTGTCCCAGAGGTCTCTGGGACTGTCCTCAATTCTTTTCATTCTTTTTTCTTTATTCTGCTCTGCAGTAGTTATTTCCATTATTTTATCTTCCAGGTCACTTATCCATTCTTCTGCCTCAGTTATTCTGCTATTGGTTCCTTCTAGAGAACTTTTAATTTCATTTATTGTGTTGTTCATCACTGTTTGTTTGCTCTTTAGTTCTTCTAGGTCCTTGTTAAATATTTCTTGCATTTTCTCCATTCTATTTCCAAGATTTTGGATCATCTTTACTATCATTATTCTGAATTCTTTTTCAGGTAGACTGCCTATTTCCTCTTCATTTGTTAGGTCTGGTGGGTTTTTGCCTTGCTCCTTCATCTGCTGTGTTTTTCTGTCTTGTCATTTTGCTTAACTTACTGTGTTTGGGGTCTCCTTTTTGCAGGCTGCACGTTTGTAGTTCCGGTTGTTTTTGGTGTCTGTCCCCAGTGGGTAAGGTTGGTTCAGTGGGTTGTGTAGGCTTCCTGGTGGAGGGGACTAGTGCCTGTGTTCTGGTGGATGAGGCTGGATCTTGTCTTTTTGGTGGGCAGGTCCACGTCTGGTGGTGTGTTTTGGGGTGTCCGTGGCTTTATTATGATTTTAGGCAGCCTCTGTGTTAATGGATGGGGTTTTGTTCCTGTCTTGCTAGTTGTTTGGCATAGGGTGTCCAGCACTGTAGCTTGCTGGTCGTTGAGTGGAGCTGGGTCTTGGTGTTGAGATAGAGATCTCTGGGAGATTTTCACCGTTTGATATTACGTGGAGCTGGGAGGTCTGTTGTGGACCAGTGTCCTGAACTTGGCTCTCCCACGTCAGTGGCACAGCCCTGTCGCCTGGCTGGAGCACCAATAGCCTGTCCTCCACATGGCTTGACAGTGGACTCTAATCTCAACAGTCCTGTTAGACAGCGATATGCCAGCATCTAGTAAAACTTTATTACATCCTGAGAGAACTTGGGTGCAACTAAATAAAGTTAGGAAAGAGCTCCAGTGCAATAAAATGAAGTAGGATGTCTACACTCTTACATTTTGGTGAATCACAGGACCATTGGTAAATGCAGTCTTATCCGAAGGAAATGCCATACACTCCTTAACTTAGTTCTATGATCCTTTATTTCCTTGGTGCTTGTCCAGTTTCACTTGCTCATAGGGTGCCGTGTCCACAGGCCTCTCACCCAGGACTTCAGACCAGAGTTCCTAGTGCGAAACAGCTGTGCTGACTGCTTAGCTCCAGGCCCCCGTACAGAAGCTTTTTTTTCTTTGTGCTTCCTAGTTTCACTCGCTCATTTGGTGCTGGGGGCAGAGGCCTCACACCTGGCTCTTCAGACCAGAGTCCATAGTGCAAAATTCGCTCAACTGTCTTTAAAATAGGAGGGTTATCCTGGCTTATCCAGGTGGACTCAATGTAATCACAAGATCCTTAAATGTGGAAGAGGGAGGCAGGAGAGTCAGTGTCTGAGTGATATGATATAAGAAAGACTCAACCAGTCATTGCCGGCTTTGAAGATGGAAGAAGCCACTGAGCCAAGGAATGCAGGCAGCCTCTAGAAGCTGGAAAAGGCAAGAAACCAGATTCTCCCATGAGTCTCCAAAAGGAACCCAGTCCTGTCAATACCTTGATGTTTTTGGCCCAGTGAAACCTGTTTTAGACTTCTGACCTTCAGAGCTATATGATAATAAATTTGTGTTGTTTTAAGCCACTTAAGTTTGTGGTAATTTGTGACCGCAGCAATAGGAAACGAATCCAGAACTCAACTAGGAAGATGGAAGTTAAAGAGGAGATTATACTTCAGTGTGATGAGTACTGTGATGGGAGAAGTATTGAATGCTGGGAGAGTATATGAAAGAGATCCCATACCAGTCTTAGTGGTCATGGTAAGGGGGAGTCAGGCAGTGCTTCCTGAAGGAAGAAGGCGGGGCACCTGCAGGAGAGAGAAGGAGCCAGACAAGAATCTGCTGTAACCGTGTGAGGGGACAGGGATCTAGTCCATCAAGAGTCCAGTGAAGAGGTGTGGAAGAGTCTGGGCTATGAGAGTGAGGAGTCACGTAAAGGGCTGCTCTGGGCTGGTCCCTCTGCCTGCAGTTCCTCCTTTTAGGAGAGGAATTTTGCTAAAGTTTTCAAAATATAAAAGATGGATAAATAAATGGTAGTAAATTGATACAGCAGAATATTATACCTCAATTAAAAAGTAAATTTAGGGCTTCCCTGGTGGCACAGTGTTTAAGAATCTGCCTGCCAGTGCAGGGGACACAGGTTTGAGCCCTGGTCTGGGAAGATCCCACATGCCACGGAGCAACTAAACCCATGCACCACAACTACTGAGCCTACATTCTAGAGCCCGCGAGTCAGAACTACTGATCCCATGTGCCACACTACTGAGCCCGTCTGCCACAACTACTGCAGCTCACGTGCCACAACTACTGAAGCCCGCATGCCTAGAGCCCGTGCTCTGCAACAAGAGAAGCCACCGCAATGAGAAGCCCGCACACTGCAACGAAGAGTAGACCCTGCTCGTCTCAACTAGAGAAAGCCTGCGAGCAGCAATGAAGACCCAATGCAGCCAAAAATAAATAAATAAATAAATTTAAAAAGTAATAAGAAACTATAAAAAACAAGTAAATTTAAAAATTATTTTCACAGAACAAAATGTAAAATGCACAAACCCTTTGACCCAGCAAGTTTCACGGCCAGGAATTTATCCTGCATGTGTGTCTTCACGGGAGTTCAAAGATAAATGTACAAGGAAGCTCTCTGCCGAGCAGTCTCTAATGGTTAAAATGAGAAATAACTTAAATGTACATAGATGGGGATTAGTTATATTTGAGGTATCATGGTGTGACATTCCATGAAACTTATTAAAAGCAAAAAGGCAGATCTATTTGACCTGATAAGTAGAGAGATTTATCTAAACCAGGATGGTTTGAGAGTGGGAATCTGTTGATAATTATACAGGATGGACTGTCCCAGGTAAACTGGGACATACAACCATACCAATGATAAAGAATGATCTCCAAGGAAGATCTTTAGGTAAAAAAGCAAGATGTATAACAATATGCATAGCATGACTCTATTTGTGTGAGTGTTTTAAGGAAAGGATACACTCTCCTAGTTACATATGCATAAATGCTTTTTTTATAAGAATATATAAGGAGCTAATCACCACGGATCTGGGGAGAATGCCAGAATGCCTCCACACCAGGTTCTTATATTGATTTTATGATCTATACTGGGTACTTACATTACTTTTATAATAAAAACACAATGCTGACTGGGTACATATATTACTATTATAATAAAAATGCAAATTCAACTAAAGTCATGGAAAGTCAAACACATTTTAATTAGGCGTTTGCTCCCAATTTTCCTCCGGTTCTTAGGTCAGCTCCCTCACCAGTCTCCTCCCTCTCAGTTTGGGCCCTGAGTCTTCATACACTACTTAGCCTGAATCCCAACAGTTGCAGTAGAAGATGATGGAAAAGCAAAATATAATAAATAAATAAACACATCAATATCACATATGATAAAAATCCCTCTAGGTTTCCAACTGGGACAATTATAAAAGTAGAGGCTACATTTTCCAGAGAAAATTTTCAGCCTCTTTAAAGCTGCCAACTCTCCACTCAGAGGAAACAGGTGCCCATTTGTAGAAAATATTTCTCTTCTGTATTCTAAAACCTACTGCAGGATAGTAAATCATTCCTCCCACTCCTTTTTCCTTCTGCACTGAGAAAGGAGCACATTTAAAAACTTTCCTCCTTTAGATGATAAGTTCCTTCCAAGAAGGGAAGGGTTGAATTTTAGGTCATTTGTCCACCCACTTCCTGAGAAAAGGTCACTTCCTCAATCCTTATTATGGACCCCGCCTGAGAGCAGGGTGGGAAGGACTGTTCTTTGGCTTAGTGGTTTGGTCAAATGGCCTTAGAGGGGTCATGTTTGGCTGAAGATCTGTTGATTTCCATGGATTTTTATCACCCTGGAAGTTCACTCTCAGGGAACAGGAGGCACCGATGCAACCAGTTCAAGAGATTGAGAGGGTGGATGTCATTTGACTTTCTTTGAACAACTTTTTAACAGAAAGAATCCCTGACGGACTCATTCTGTTCCTGCCCTCTCCCTACCCTCACGACCACTTAACTTTTCTGGCCTTGGAGAGCTTTCCCTCACAGTGAGGCGGCAGGAAGGGGGGGCGGGGTGCAGGAATAATAATACTAGTAAGTGGTTGAACTAGTGTTTGACCAAGTCGACCTCAAAAGCCTGTGAGATCTCCACACACCTGGCCCATCCCTAGCTCATCCCCCTCTCCTTCTGGGAATTCAGCGCCCCCTTCAGGCAGGGCTCTTCTCAGCTCTAACCGCCCCTGCTACTTTTCACCCTCCAGACTGTTCTCTAGACACACACCAACCCCATCCTTCCCACCCCTACACCCTGTCCAAGTACTCCCACATTTTCAGGGTACCCTTCCAGTCCTATCTCTTTCATGAAGATTTCCCTGAGCACCGACGTTATGCTAAAAAGATATCGGATTTTTAAAAATCCTTAAAAACAATATGCAAAAGACTATTATTATCATTAATGATAATACAATCATTGACTTTAGCTGTAGGGCACATTTAAGCTTCAGGCTTAGCCTGGTGGCAGCCTGTGGTAGAAGCAGTGGATTCTCCAGTCTGTTTTTCCCAACTCTGACCTAGAGCAGCAGGGGGGTACTGATGGCCTGGAGGGCCCCTGAGCTCTCCTGCTGAGCAGGGTGAAAGCTAAGCCAGCCACAACCAGCCTGATGGCAGGAGGTACCGGGAGAAAGCAGGCTGCAGTTTGCACATCAAATCCCAAGCTGTTTGGCCTCAAATACTAAGGAGTCACTTCCTAAGAGGAAGTCAGTTCTTCCCATGACTTACCTGATGCCACCAAAACAACTCTTGGTCACTCTTGGAGTACGGCAGGGTATACTGTGGACTCAGGACAGAGCCTGGACACTCTTGCATCCAGCTCCTCTGACCAGGACATTCTGGCTGTCACTGCTGGACCTAGGGGTTCCCATTTCCAGCTGTGTTAGTAGAAAGAGAATCTGGGATTGGGTCAGAGAATCATAAATTGTTAAGAAGGGATTCAAGGAGAAATCCAACACCCTCTGATAAGGTAAATGAGGCCCAGGGAGATTTCAGAAGTGTTTCCCCAATGCTGATCCTGGTATTTGTCTGTCTTCTGAAAAATGAAGAAAATAAGGACAAAGTAGTGAGTTAAAAAAATAAACAAAATTTATTTAATTTAAAAGACATGCGCTTTATTCTGGTATTAAGGTCTTTCCTTGTTTTTAGTGTTAAAATGCCTTTTCTTTTATGAAGTGATGTTGATAGTAGATGGCGGGTGATTTTTAATGCTCTTAAAAAGAAAGTAATGACTGTACTTGAAATTCCGGATGCTACAAGGTTGGGTTACTCATCAGGGGCCCAGTCGGGGCGGAGCTGAGTTTGCATTTCTGTTACTCATTGCTTTCTCCTAAGTCACAGAGACACGTATGCATGACTCCGGGTAAGTGATTTGACATCCTGGTCTTCAGATTTTGCATCTACAAAATGAGGGATAATGAAATCTGCCCTGTGTCACCAGGGAATCATGAGGCTAAAATGAGATAATGAAGAAGGAACTTCAAGAAGTAAAATTTTTACAACTAAACAAGGGCTTGGTGTGATTATTGTGTCAGTCAATTGACTTGCTGCTCCAGCTGGGCAGATTATTTGCTTTGAAGACTATATTAGTTTCCCAGGGCTGCTGGAACAAAATACCGCAAAGCAGTGGCTCAAAACAACAGAAATTTATTCGCTCACATTTCTGGAGGCTAAGTCTGAGGTGTTGGCAGGGTCATGCCCCCTCCGAAGTCTCTAGGAGATGATCTTTCCTTGCCTCTTCCAGTTTCTGATGGCCCCAGGCATTTCTTGGCTTTTGATAGCTTATCTCCTATCTCTGCTTGTGTCTTCCCATGGCTGTCTTTACTCTGTGTGCCTCTGTCTCTTCACATGGTGTTCTTTTGTAAGGAAACCAGTCATATTGGATTAGGGGCTCATCCGCCTCCAGTACGACCTCATCTTTATTGATTTCATCTGCAAAGACCCTATTTCCAAATAAGGTCACATTTTGAGGTACTGAGGATTAGGATTCAGTACATCTTTTTTTTTGTTGGGCGTGGGGGACACAGTTCAACCTATAACAAAGACCATCTAGGTAAATTTTAAGTTGCATTTTTTAAGTAGCACCAGCTGCCCTGATTTTAAGAGAAGCAAATTTCGGGACTTCCCTGGTGGCGCAGTGGTTAAGACTCCACGTTCTCAATGCAGGGGGCCTAGGTTCAATCCCTGGTCAGGGAACTAGATCCCACACTCATGCCGCAACTAAGAGTTCACATGCCACAACTAAGGAGCCAGCGAGCTGCAACTAAGGAGCTGGTGAGCTGCAACTAAGGAGCCTGCCTGCCACAACTAAGACCCGACACAACCAAATAAATAAATAAAACAAAATAAATTTTAAAAAAAGAGAGAAGCAAATTTCATTCTTCCACCCTTCTAGGAAGAAACACTGTGAAGCAGAAACAAAGAGAAGTAGGGGGAGAATTCTGGAGGAGAATTAAAGCAGCTGGTTAATCAACACACAAATCTTTGGCTCCTGAGAGATGCAGCACATAGAGCAGCAGTGACCAGAGCTTGAAAGCAAATTCCAGGCTGAGCTTGCTCCTCAAAGAGCTCTTAACTGGAGTGTGGCTCCCCCAGATCAATCTGCGCTGCCGGAGAGAGGTGAAGGAACCATAGCTTCTTAGGTCAACATGCCTGGGCCTGAAGCAATATTTATTCATGAAGGGCCTGAGCTGGGTTCTGCTCTGCTTGACACACTGAGCTGACACACTGGTGGCAGGGGCATTGCTGGGCAGTCCGGCCTCGCCAGGCCCTGGGGCCAGTTGAATCAACACCAGCACTCTTCTTTCCTAGCTGCCAGCCTCCGCTTCCTTCCAGAGAGCTTTTTTGTTTTTATCCTGACTCAGAGGTCAAAGGCAGCTGTGTTTAGTTCTCCAAAGGACTGGTCCAAGGACATACGTGATCACAGCAGGGATTCTGCTCAGATCTTGGGAAGAATCCATGCTCCATCAAGTTTGTGGACCTGTTACTTGAGGAAGACAGGGCTGCATTATAGCTTTCACTGCCCCTTGGCACTTTTCCCTTTATGGCCCCCTTCCTCCATTAAAAAAACATATTAGGGCTTCCCTGGTGGCGCAGTGGTTGAGAGTCCGCCTGCCGATGCAGGGGACACGGGTTTCTGCCCTGGTCCGGGAAGATCCCACATGCCGCGGAGTGGCTGGGCCCGTGAGCCATGGCCACTGAGCCTGCGCGTCCGGAGCCTGTGCTCCGCAACGGGAGAGGCCACAACAGTGAGAGGCCCACGTACCACACACACACACAAAAAACCCAAAACATTAAAAATTATATTTTATATAATTTGTATAAAGATGAGTATAATCCAGGCTGGATTCATTATTATATATCCATTATTATTACATTCCTTTTTCCTTCTAGTTTTAAAAGAAGTTAAAATTAAGATGTTTTTGTTGGTCCTTAAAATACCACGGGCCCTTAGCACTGAGCCTACTGTCTTTGGATAAGTTGGCCCTGGGGAGAGGCTGTGCTCTCTTTTAAGCATGTGGGAGTTGGTTAAAGTTGGGCATGTGTCTGTGTGTGTGTGTGTGTATTAGATCTAGGAGATGACTTAAAATCAATCCATTCTGGACACAGGGGAATGACCAAGATGACCTTTTGAGACCCATGTAGCTGAAGGAATAAGGTTTAGGGTACCAGGCCCTTTCTCTATATAGTGTGATGCTCCCTTTGCTCCTAAGGACACAGATATGTATCCAAATGGAAAGTATAACTGTCTCGTCAATGGTTCCCTGATATCCAACTTCAATATTTGGATACCTTGTCTGACCTCAGAACAAAAATGTGGAGGAGGATGGGCAAACAGGGTGATGAGATGGGGGAGAAAGCCAGGATGAATGACTTGGACCACTAGTCTAAACAGAGGCCCAGGGCCTGACATTGTTGCATATCAACAGAAATCCTTCCTGGCTGGGGGTCCCCAAAAACGGGTTTCTCTCAGACCATAACTATTCACAGTTCTGAGTGCAAAATAGTTAATCTTCCATCAAACCTAGCACTAACCTACCTTCTCCTCCATCAAGGGAAGTTGTACCAATTTTACTGAGCCTGGGAAGCATTTATTGAGTTTTGGGGGTTGGCAAATTTTTTCTGTAAAGGGCCAGATAGTACATATTTTAGACTTTGCAGGTCTTTCAGTCTCTGCTGCAACTACTTAATTCTGCTGTCATAGAACAAAAACAGCTGTGGATAATACGTAAACAAATTGGTATGGCTGTGTTCAAGTAAAACTTTATTTACAAAAACAGATAGAAGGTGGGTTGTAGCTTGCTGAACCCTAGACTAATCAATCTTTCACTTCCTGACCATATTCTGTTTTTTCTTTTCCCAACATTTCATGAGGGTTTATTATGTGCTATGCACTATGTTAAAAACATTATTAGGCCTTGTAATATTTAAGTTTTCCTGTTTTTATTTCTTGTTTCTTCCGTGACCTCAAAGACCCTATCTTCTTTTGTATCCTCCATGAGGCGTAACACAGTGCTAAGCTGAGCATACTTTAGTTTCTTATATTTCTTACTTACATTTTTCTGGTTTTGAAATCAATAGGAAGGGCATTAGTTAAATTCACTAAAATCCACGCATTTGCATTTGGTGTTCAGTCACCTTTCCTTTCAGGTTTCTGCTTTCCTCATGGAGCAACCTTCAGCTCTTGCCTGCAAGGCCCATCCTAGGGAGCTTTGCTGGCAGTTAACCATATCCACCACTCGTCAGTCAACAAGTATTTATTGAGCATCTACCAGTATACTCTAGACTAGACTATGCTGGTAAGTGTGAAAGTTTCAAAAAAAAAAAAAGATGCAATCTCTACTCTGTTTATAAACTGAGGTAGACATTGGTGCCCCCCCACCCCAAACCACACCTACCCTTTTTTAAAAAATATATATATATTTATTTAATTTATTTATTTGGCTGCACCAGGTCTTAGTCGCAGCAGGTGGGCTCCTTAGTTGCAGCTCCAGGGCTCCTTAGTTCTGGCACGATGGCTGCTTAGCCGTGGCAGGCGGGCTCCTTATTTGTGGCTCACAGTTTCCTTAGTTGCAGCTCCAGGGCTCCTTAGTTGTGGCACGATGGCTCCTTAGCTGTGGCAGGCGGGCTCCTTATTTGTGGCTCACGGTTTCCTTAGTTGCAGCTCCAGGGATCCTTAGTTGCAGCTCCAGGGATCCTTAGTTGTGGCTCACAGCCTCCTTAGTTGTGGCATGCATGTGGGATCTAGTTCCCTGACCAGGGATCAAACCCGGCACCCCTGCATTGGGAACATGGAGTCTTATCCACTGTGCCACCAGTGAAGTCCCGAGTCATACCCTTTTGAAGCCTTTTCCCACATTGACTCTGGGGTTGGTTGTGTGACTTCCTTGGTCAATGAGATATTAACAAACATGAAGCAAGTAGATAAGTGCTTGCCCTTTGTGCTCTACTTTTGGAAATGCTACCTTCTGGAACTTGGCTGCGATGGTGTAAGGAGGCCCAGGATGACCGCTGGAGAGAAGGCCATGTGGAGAGGCCCTGGAGAAAGAGATACCACATGGAGAGAGGGGCCAGCCAGCCCCCAGCTGTTCTAATCTCCTCAGCTGAGAATCAGACATGGGAATAAAGCCCATCTTGGGTTTTCCCATCACAGTTGAGCCTCCAAATGACAGCAGCTGTGTGAGCGACATCAACTCAACCAGCAGAAGAACCACCCAACTGATCCCAGCTTACCTTGTAGAGTTGTGAGTAAATAAACAGTCATTTCAAGTCACTAAGTTTTGGGGTGGTGTGTAATGCAGCAATAGATACAGGTTTGCCCTGCCATCTGAAAATAGAGTGCTCCTATGAAATCTTTTGTAAGCTGAAATGGTGTAAAGCAAAGAAGCAATTACCTTTTCTCGTAAAAGCAAAAGTCCCCTTTGGATTTCTTTCGGTTAATGAAAACAGGTACCAGTGTAGGCCTTTCATAAAAGCAAAGTGGTATAAAGTGAACTTTTGAAAAGTGATACCTGTAATTGATAGACGCACTAATTAGGAAACATGCATGTGCATGCACATGCGGGCGTGTGCGCGCGCGCGCGCGCGCGCGCGCACACACACACACACACACACACACACACACTTACACAGAATCCAACCAACAAGCCACACAAGACCAAACCTGCTGGATCAAAGACTCATAGCAGCAATACGAGTCCTCCTAAAGAGGGTGGCAGGCTGGAACAGAACCCCTGAGGAAGTGCTCTGGACCTGAATGACAGGCTTTGAGTACGTGGAAAAGAGCAACCTAAGCAAAGGAACAGCCAGAGTAAAGGCGCATCTCTCTCTGGACTATATGCCTTTAAAAGAAGACTTTGAGGGCTAAAAGCATCCCTGAGGACTGACTCTGATGGACTTCCAGGAACAGTGATGCAAGGAGGCATTTTGGCGTGCAGCTGAGGCACCCTCTCATTTCTCTCAGAACACACACGAAGGTGGCAACCTACTCCACTTACTCATAAGGCTGATAAAAATAATCTATTATCATTTTAGAAAACTCCTAAGGTGAAATCCCTGGGACCCTAATGGGGCTTCTTTCTTAGGAAGAATAGCCAAGAACAGCTAGGTTTACACCTTCTACTTTATAAAATGGCCAAATGCTAGGTCTCAGGGTCCTATGGTTATATATCTTGGTCCTTCTTGTTCACAACATGATTTGGTTTCTTGTTTTTTATTTATGTACTACCCCATTGAAGGCTATGTGCTTCTCTGCCATCTGACCTTTTGGTTTCCTGATGGCAACACCATCAGTTAAGATCCAGAGCTGGACAACTACCACAGTGCACTGTAGTTGACTGTTCACTTCTCTGCAGTCCCTGCTAGAGCATGAGATCCTCAGAGGCAAAGATTTCTTCTACTCAAAGTTGTGTCTCCAAAGCTTACATAGCGGCCAACATGTAAGGATTCAATAAACGTGTAATGAATTAAGGAGAATACTCAGAAATACAACAACCACAAAACCAGGCAAATTCGAGTGGAAGGCACACTAGGCATAAAGCTTCACTAACATTTACTGGCACAACCTGATTCCAGATCCTGTGCTAACCACGTTAGGCACCTTTTGTTCTCTCTCTCTCTCTTTTTGTGTTTAGCAAGTTTTAGCTACATTTGGAGAAGTTAACTTTCTTATCCGCAGAGGTGGAATTCAGCTAGGCCCTCCTGTTCCCGAGTCCACACTTCTCTTTCTAGCTCTCCTCCTGGATCGTAAATACTACCCAACTGCTCCTATTTGGAGGTCGCCAAACAGGGGCAGAAAATGGAGGAGACTGACAAGGCAGCTCCCTTAGAGAATTTTTGCTTGGGCCTCAGGAAGGAACCTACTTACCCCTGTGCTTGTGCTGGGGAGGACGAGGTGCAGACAGAAGAGGCCTTAGAGTCTTTGCAGACCTTTACCTGGGCACAAGGAGGGAGGGTTTGGCACCCAGCCTGTGCTGGGAGTAATAAGGACGAGTCCCTCCCAGGCTGCCGTCTTCTCCCTCAGGACCAAGTTACTTTTCTCTGGAAGGACTAACAGGCAGGAGAAGGCAGCCAGACCTGCCTATGCATAGGGTGGGGCATTGCCACTTGACCCTCATTTCCCCGAAGTATCATGCGTAAGACCAGGAGTCAGGGGTGGGGCAGGGGCTTGGCATTGGGGCTGAGGCAGATGAGGGAAATTCGGGCTCTTGAAGGGCAGGGTGCAGCTGAGGTGACTCAAGGGGCAGGGCCCGGTGTGGGGCAGCCTTTGGCAGGCAGGGGCAGATCTGAGGACGAAGTGTCTCATTCCACATTTGTGCCTGCGGCTTTGTAGGCACCATGTGGCAGCTGCAGGGCAGTAAGGTAGCCTATGGCTGGGTCTTCGATATCCTAGGCTCAAGTCTTAGCATGGCCGCTTACTGTCTTGATGGCACTGGCAAAATCACTTAACTCTTCAGAGCTTCAGTTTCCCCTTTGACACCACAGGACTGAAAAGCTGGGATGGGGAGATGAATCAATGAGAAAGCCTGCTGAAATATCATTTCCCCTCCATCTCCCTGTCCTGCTGGCTCTTGACGTTAGCCAGAGCCTTAAAGGTGAGCTGTGTCAGGCAGGGCCACGTTGTGACTTTCGTTGGCCCCTTTCGTCTTCCTGGGTTGCTTCCTTCATAAGAAAATATTAAAAATTCTATTTCATGACTGTATTGGTATAAAGATGAATATAATCCAAGCTGGATTTATTATCATATATTAATTATTATTATACTCATTTTTCTTCTGACTCTAAAAGAAGTTAAAGTATTTTTGTGAGCCCCTCATGACCTCCTGCGCTGTGGCTAACGGAGTTTTTGCAGGCTCAGGTCTCTTCCTTTTTCCTGAATCTTTGAGTCTCATTGTGATCCAGATGGTTTAGGACAGTGAATTCACAACTGAGAGGCACTTCCCCCTAAGGTGTTTATTGGGTCGGTGTGTGTTGCACATGACGATGGGTGTTCTGGTGGTGGTCTTGGTGTGGCCACATTTCAAGATGTAGCTGTTTTGCAGTGGAGGGAGGTAGTGTGAAAGCCTAAATTATAAAGTCCCGAAACTTGATTGGTTCATCCAACAACTTTTTTTTTTAAGTATCTACTATATGCCAAGCCCTGTTGTAGGAACTAGAGATATAGTACACAAAAGACAAAAAGTCCCCATTCTCATGTAGCTTACCTTCTAGTTGGAGGGAGGTAGACAAAAAACAAAAAGAATTATGTCGGGTAGTAAGTACCAAGCAAGGGGGGGTGGGAGAGTGGGTGGTGATAAGGTGGGAATGGAGTTTGCTGTTACATATAAGATGGTCAGGAAACGTGTTGGATAAGGCGATGCTGGAGTGGAGACCCAAGGGAAGTGAGGGACGTGGTTATCTCGGGGAATAGCTTTCCAGGCAGGAGGAGAGGCAAGTATAAAGACCCTGTGGCAGGAGCATCCTCAGTGAGCTTGAGGAACAGCATGGAGACCAGAGGCTGGAGCAGGGAGAGGGAGGGGCAGAGTGGCTGGAGAGGAGGTCAGACAGGTGGCACAGAGCCAGATCTTGTACGGCTGTGTAGGCTGTTGTAAAGGTTTTAGCTTGCAGTCTAAGTGTGATGAGAAGCCACTAGAAGAATTTGTTAGAAGAATGACATCATGTTAGCTCTTAACAGGATCACTTTGGCTGCTTGCATGGAAGAGAGGAAAGGGGCAAGCACAGAAGCAGGGAGGCCAGTTAGGAGGCTATAGTGTGTTGCAGGTGAGAGTTTATAGGGATTTGGAGCAGAGGGTTAGCAGTGATAGTGCTGAGAAATGGTCAAATTGTGGATATGAAGGTAGAGCCAACAAGATTTGCTGGTATATTAGATGTTCAGGAAAACAGAGAGAGAGAGTAGTCAAAACTCCAAGGTTTTCGACTGGACAACTGGAAGCATGGAATTGGCATTTATTGAAATGGGGAAGGAGACAGGTTTAGGGAGGACTCCAAGAGTTTGGTTTCTTTCTTTCTCTTTTGTTTTAAGACTTTGGTTTCGCACAAGTTAATTTTGAGATGCTTCTTGGATAGAGATGCCCCAAATTGAAGCACTGGCCAAGGCCTTGCAGCCCCACATTGACCAGTCTTTGGCTGTGAGCTGCCCCCAGTGAGGGGGTGCAGAAATGAGCCAAGGAAGTTCCTTTCAGCTGACAGCATTGCCCAGAGAGGGACACAGCTGTGAGCCATCCATAGGCAACACTCCTGGCTGCTGAGGGGGACATGGACTGAGCATTATAGTATCTGCTACAAACCACCTCTTGTGCCATTCAAATCCACTCCATCTGGGAACAGCTTCTCCAGGATTCTGGCTGGTCTGTTTCTTTGGGGGAACTTAAGGAAGATTAGTGGGATGAACTAGCCACCCCTCCCTCTGTCCCCACTACTGGCAGCTAGTCTTGAGACTATAATGAATGATCATCATCTCCCTCCTGTACTGCCCACTCTAGAGTCCCCTCACCCTTAGCTGGTACCTCTGCTGTTCCAAGCGGTGTGACCCAGACCCTCAGCCCTAAGGGATGTGAGCAGTGGGTTACCATGTCCTTCTCAGATCAAGGCTGCTTCACTTTTCCATATACCTTTATAATCGGGAGGGGGAGTATCAGGAGATGCCCCCGTGGATTACATGAGTGCCAGAAATATTCCTCCCTGTCCGCAAAGTGTAACCCAGCCTATCACCTTCTGATGGTCAGGGTCAATCACCTTGGCCAGTGTGGTGATGCTTTCACTGTCTGCTGCTCTCTTAGCTTAAGGAGCCTGAAGTTACCAAGGCAGCAGCCATGGCTTAAAACTCACTGGAGGGGCTTCCCTGGTGGCGCAGTGGCTGGGAGTCTGCCTGCCAGTGCAGGGGACACAGGTTCTAGCCCTGTCCAGGAGGGTCCCACATGCCGCGGAGCGACTGGACCCGTGTGCCACGACTACTGAGCCTGCGCTCTGGAGCCCGCGAGCTCTGGCTACTGAACCCCGCGTGCCTGGAGCCCGTGCACTGCAATGAGAGGCCACGGCGGCGAAGAGTAGACCCCGCTCGCTGCAACTGGAGAAAGCCCGCGCACAGCAACGAGGACCCAACGCAGCCAAAAATAAATACAATTTAAAAACAAACAAACAAACAAAAAAACCTTACTGGAACTCCTACTATGCATCCTCCAAGTGGAAGCATTCTCCCTGTGGCAACCAGGGCCTCTACACCCATACAGCCTAAAGTTGCAGGGACTGGACACACAAATTCCTCAAGGTCACTGGAGTGATGGTGAGCAGGTCTCTCTACCGGGGACACAGTAGTATATAATGGTGGTTGATTAGGATGAGACCACATCCTGGAGGACAACACCCCAGCTTTGCAGGATATCAGCTCCAAGTTGGTGTCTCAGCTGCATCGTTAAGCAGTCACTTCACCACTCTCTCAGCTTCTGGATATGAGATAGGACTAGGGGATACCATGTCAGGTACCCACTCCCACACTTCTTTTGCTGAAGAGTAAGGCCCATGGTCCAAAGCAAGGTTACACTCAATCCCATGTCAGTAAATCTAATGCTCTACAAGCTTTTGGATTGTGGTGTTGGCCCAGGCTCTCCTGGCAAGAAAAGCACATCCAAATCTAGAATATCAACCAGGAATATGTTGTTTTAAAATTAAACCTTTATTTGATAATTATATATGCATATGCAGTTGTAAAAAATAATACAGAGAGAACCCATGTACTCTTTACCCAGTTTCACCCAAGGGTAGCATCTTGCAAAACTATAGTATAATATCACAACTGGGACATGGACATTATTACAATTCAGACTGCCCCAATTTTACTTGTCCCCTTTTGTGTGTATGTGAGACTGTGTGTTTAGTTCTATACAATTTTATCATGTGTGTAGGTTTGTATATCCACCACCACAGTCAAGATACAAAACAGTTCCATCCTCATAAGATTCCATGTGTTGGCCTTTTATAACCACACTTGCTTCTCCCTCCCTTTTCCCCAATCCCTAGCCTCTGACAACCATTGATCTGTCCTCCATGTGTAAAATTTCATCATCTCAAAATGTTTTATAAATGGAATCATACAATGTATAACCTTTTAGAATTGGCTTCTTTCACTCCGTATACTTCCCTGAAGATTCATCCAAGTCGTTGCATTCACCAGTAGTTCATTCCTTCTTATTGCTGAGTATTCTATGGTATGAATGTGCCAGTTTGTTTAACCATTCACTCATTGAAGGACATCTGGGCTGTTTCCATTTTTTTTTTTTTTTGGGCTGTCATGAATAAAGAAACTATGAACATTTGTGTATAAGTTATTGTGTGAACATAAGTCTTCATGTCTCTGGGATTAATGCCCAAGAGTGCAATTGCTGGGTCATATGGCAATCGTATGTTTAGTTTTATAAAAAAAAGAAAACCTGCCAAGCTGTTTTCCAATGCAGCTATACCATTTTACATTCCCACCAGCACTGTGAGGGAGCCAGTTTTTCTACATTCTCACCAGCATTTGATGTCACTAATTTTTATTTTAGTAAGTGTCTAGTGATATCTCATTGTGGCTTTACTTTGTTTTTCTTTAATGGCTAATGCTATTGAACTTTTTTCCCATGTGTTTATTTTCCATCTGAATATCTTCTTCAGTGAAATGCCTGTTGGTACCTTTTGCCCATTTTCTAATTGGATTTTTTTTTTACTGTTGAGTTTTATGAGTTCTTTATGTATTTTGGATACTAGTCCATTGATAGGTATATGCTTTGCAAACATTTTCTCCCAATTGTAGCTTGTCTTTTCGTCCTTCTTACAGGGTCTTCCATCGAGCAGAAGTTCTTAATTTTAGCGAGGTCAAATTTATCGGTTTTTCCTTGTGTGGATCATGCTTTTGGTGTCAATTCTAAGAACTCATCGCCTAGCCCTAGATCCCAAAGATTTTCTCCTCTGTTTTTTTTTCTTCTAAGTTTTATAGCTTTATATTTTATATATAAGTCCATGATCCACTTTGAGTTAATGAAATATGTTTTAATCCCACTCAAGATAAACTGTTCTCTCTTCCAGGGTGAAGAAGGACCAATGTAATCAGCTTGACACAAGTGGCTGGTTTATGTCCTTTAAGAATGGTGCTGTATTGGGGGCCGAGCAATCTGAAAATTGCCTCCACAACTGAGGGCTCACCTCATTTGCTTCCCTTCACTTAGGGATCACAGTCCTCTCCTGCCTCTGGTCCAATGTCTGGAAATAGTTGTTCTATATCTTTGATCCAGTTTTTCCATTTTTTAAAAAAATAAATTTATTTTTATTTATTTATTTTTGGCTGCATTGGGTCTTTGTTGCTGTGTGTGGGCTTTCTCTAGTTGTGGCGAGTGGGGGTTGCTTAGCAGTTGTGGCACACGGGCTGAGCTGCTCTGCAGCATGTGGGATCTTCCCGGGCCAGGGCTCGAACCCGTGTCTCCCGCATTGGCAGGCAGATTCTTAACCACTGCGCCACCAGGGAAGTCCCTTTTCCATTGTTTATAGTGAGATAGTTAAGTCCCATTTTTCATGGATGAAAGCAAACCCGAATCTATTTTGAAGATAAGGCCAACAGGATTTGATTATGAGTTGGATGCAGGCTGTGAGAAAAAGAGAGACGTCAAGGATGACTTCCAAGTTTCTGGCCTGAAACTGGAAGAGTGGCATTGCCATTACCTGAGTTGGAATCAGATGTAGTCGGGGAGGCAGGGAGGTAAAGTTAGGAGTTTAGTTTTACAAGTGTTAAATGTTAGATGCCTGTTAGACATCCAAGTGGGGATGTCAACTTTTCAGTTAAATATATTGGTCAGGTGTTCAGGCGGGAGGTCAGGCTGGAAATGTAAAATAGGGGATCGTCTCTGTATAGATAGTACTTGAAGCCATGAGTCTGGGTGAGATCACTAAGGAAGGACAGATAGAACCAGTAGGAGTCCAGGGACTGGGCCCAGGGGCACTCCAGTATTACATACTTGGGGAGATGAAGAAGAGCCCAAGTTGTTTGTGCCAACTCTCCTCGTCTTCCCCCAATTTTCTTTCAGTCTCATGACTGTGCCCCATCCTGTCTGCTCAGTCAGCCTACTCTTGCTGCTTTCCTGGCACTGACTTTCGCTGACCTATTTCTCCTGCAGCCATCCAAGTTCAGGCCTGACAGATCAGTTCCAGGACTGATCTCAGGCCTTGGAAACTTCTCCAGTCAATCCATGTCCTCAAAATCCTCTGAAGTCATTTAAGATCCATCTGGCTCTATCAGGACTGACTCCTCTGCCAAAGTATAAAGTGGGAATAAGGCAAAGGGCCCATGGCTTCCAGAGTGAGCAATGCCTTGCCCAGAACCTCTTATCATGTGTGGTGGTAACTTCCAAGTTGAAAACTCAGAAGAATAGGGAAAGAGAAGATACATCTTCCTAGACCAAGCCAGTTTCTTCTGCCCAAGATTCTGTCCTACTCAGTATTGCTGCATGGGCTACCCTGGTAGTATTCTTCATGCTACTGACCTCAAAAGACTAAGTGTACATTTTCCAAATATCCCCAATTTCCACATAGCAGTTTATTATTGACTGGATAGTAGTAATTAATATTAGCATCATTTATCTAATCACATGCAACGAGTTGTATAAGGATTTTGTCATAGTGCTATTTATAAAAGTAAAAGAATTAGAAAGGACCTACATGACCAACAATAGGAGACTGAGTAAATAAGTTATGGTACATCCATAATATGCCCTCATTAAAATAATTTTGCAGATGTGGGAAGATGTTTATAATATAATGCTGATTTAAACATTTTAATGAGGCAGTTCAGTGTAGTGTGTAAAAGCACTTTAGAGTAAACGGACTTGAAGAGAACTCCATGCCTTGAACTCTAACCATGAATGGCTAGGTAGAGAAGGATGAGCTTGTAAAGGAGACTGAGAAAGAGTGGTTAAAGATTTAGAAATTAAACAAGGAGAGTGTTGTATCATGGAAGGGAAGATTTTTTTTAAGAGAGAGGGAATGGTCATTTATAACCACTCAACAGAGTCAAATGCTGAAGAGGAAGATGAGAACTGAAAGATGAACACTGCATAATCATGGATATCACTGATGACCATTGCAAGAGATTCTTCAGTAGAGTAATGATAGCAAAAGCCAGATTGGAGTGTATTGAAAGTTAAATGGAAGGTGAGAAAGCAGAGCTTTATTTTGAGGAATTGATTGTGTAGAGGCAGAGAGAAAGAAGGCCATAGACTGAGGAGTATGTGTGTTAAAGGATTCTTTTTTTTAATGAGAGAGATAGGAGTTTGTTTAAATAACCGTAAGATGGGCCCGGTAGAGAGGGAGAGACTAGATACACAAGAGAGAGATTGGATAAATTACAGATTAAGGTTCATGGGAAGGTGGGGGAGGATGGGATATAAAACCCAAGTGGTGGAATTGTTCTTGGTTAGCGAGTAGAAAGGAAAACTCTTCAACTGTAATGGGAAGCAAGAAGGAAGGGTACCGTAGGTAGGTTTAAACACTTGGTAACACAACAGAGGAACTCGGAGATGATGACTTCTGAGAAAAGTGAGGGTGGAGGTGAGGGCACCAGAGGTCCCAGGAGAATGGAGAAGGTTTGGAACAGTTGTTGATAGGAGTGTGAGCTGACCAGAGAAATGTAGTAAAATTCTCAACCACCCTTTGATCCATGTGGGGTTAGTGATCCTGAATTAGAGTGGAACCAATCTGCCTGATGGTGAGACTTTCCTCAGTAGTGTTTGGTTGCTTGAGTGCAGACAAGAAGGAGGCAGATAGATCAGCTCCTCCGGGGTTGAGATTTAGCCATACAAGAGAGGTGAAAATTTCTGCCACCTGCTTGCAGGCCTGGGTGGATGGGGATGAGCCAGCTGCCTGGCTCTTCTGTGGAAGCACAGCCAGAGGGAAACGGGAAGAGGGTGGTTCCTCTGTTTCCACTAAATGAGTTTCCCTGCAGTCACCTTCCAAACTTCCTGTCCCTGGGAGAGCTGGCCCTTTGTTAGCCTGACAGATTCCCCACATAGAACTCAGCCTCCCTGAGCTGTTTCTGCAGGCCTGTCAGGAACAATCCCTTTCAGTCTTCAGAAAGGTCTTTTTATACGTGCTGCTTCTTGATCCATACTGTGCTTGTGAGTGCATGGGAGGCACAGGGCTTGACCCCTGAGGAAGGTCACTGTCAAGGTCTAGTGAAGACAAAACAGCCTTCTTTAATGCTTCAACTCACTCAATACTCTGGTGCCCACACTACCTAAAAGAAGCAATGGGGCTGCTCTTTCCTCTGGCCCTTGGCTTCTGTGGAGAGCAAAACAGAGTGGAGGCATTTATTTCCCTCAGCTCTGGGCATTTTACCCATGGAGGAGAAACAGGGCAGCCAGGTTATAATTTGTGCATGTGTGACAGTCCTAACCTGGTCGCTGGGCCAGAGTTGGTGCTGAGAAAGGAAGGGCTGGTGAAGGAGGATGGAAGGAGTGGTAGAATCAGGTTCCAGCTTGGGCCCAGGCCTCAGCTGTGGCTTCTACTGCTTGGAGAACAGAGGAGAGAGGCGAACACAGGGGCGAGCCACTGATGGCTCTGCTGAAGAGTGGACAGTGTTCTGCAAAAACCAGCTGAATTTGGGAAGATAGCAACCCCCACTCCCACTCTGACATACACACTCCAACCAGGGAAAAGTCAACACATGTTTCCTGTGTCATTGTTTGCTGGGCAGGGGAGCATTTAAACGATGAGCCAGTAAATTCTCAACAAACTGGGTATAGGGGAACTTACCTCAACATAATAAAGACCATATATGACAAGCCCACAGCTAATATTATAGTTAATGGTGAAAAGCTGAAAGCTTTTCCCTTAAGATCAGAAACAAAACAAGGATGCCCACTCCCACCACTTTTATTTAACATAGTACTGGGAGTCCTAGCCAGAGCAATTAGACAAGAAAAAGAAATAAAAGACCTCCAAATAAAGGAAGAAGTAAAATTGTCTCTATTTGCAGATGACATGATATTATGTATAGAAAACCCTAAAGACTCCACCAAAAACTGTTAGCACTAATAATCAAATTCAGTAAAGTTGCAGGATGCCAAATCAATGTACAAAAATCAGCTGCATTTCTATACACTAATAGTGAACTATCAAAAAGAGCTATCAAGAAAACAATCCTATTTATAATTGCATCAAAAGAATAAAATACCCAGGAATAAATTTAACTAAGGAGATGAAAGATCTGTACACTGAAAACCATAAGATATTGATGAAAGAAACTAAAGAAGACATAAATAAATAGAAAAATATTCTGTGCTAATGGATTGGAAGAGTTAATATTGTTAAAATGTCCATACTACCCAAGGTAAACTTCAAGGTAATCCCTATCAAAATTCCAACGGCATTTTTCACAGCCATTGGACAATCATAAAATTTGTATGGAACCACCAAGAACCCCGAATAGCCAAAGCAATCTTAAGAAGGACAAAGCTGGAAGTATCATACTCCCTGATTTCAAACCATATTACAAAGCTATAGTAATCAAAACAGTATGATATTGGCATAAAATCAAACATGTAGATCAATGGAACAGAACAGAGAGCCCAGAAATAAACCCATGCATGTATGGTTAATTAATTTTTGACAAAGGAACCAAGAATATATAATGGGGAAAGGACAGTCTCAATAAATGATGTTGGGAAAACTGGACAGCCACTTGCAAAAGAATGAAACTGGACCCCTTTCTTACACCGTATACAGAAATCAACTCAAAATGGATTATGGACTTGAATGTAAGATTTGAAACCATAAAACTCCTAGAAGAAAACATAAAGGGTAAGCTCCTTGACATTAGTCTTGGCAATGATTTTTTGGATGTGACACCAAAAGCAAAGGCAACAAAAGTAAAATAAACAAGTGGGACTATATGACTACATCAAACTAAAAAACTTCTGATAGCAAAGGAAATCATCAACAAAATGAAAAGGCAACCTATGAGATGGGAGAAAATATTTGCAATTAATTTATCAGATAAAGGGTTAATATCCTGCAAAGAGTTCCTCCTGGACCCAATTCCAACGTGTGTGTGTGTGTGTGTGTGTGTGTGTTGTGTGTTGTGTGTGTGTGTGTGTGTGTGTGTGTGTGTGTGTGTAGGCTTCCCCACACCAACAAGCAATTCTCAAATGCCAGGAGAGTGTCCAAAAATTCAACTCAGTTCTGACACTATCTACTCGGAGATAGGATCAGAAAGCACAGGTGAAGGGCTCCGTCCCACAAGGCCGCTGCCCTCCATTTCAGTTGTTACCTATACTTCTGACCTACTGGCTATAAATAAGAGGTTCTCACGACCGTCTCCTTGGGCTTGATTAATTTGTTAGAATGGCTCAGAGAACTCAGGAAAACCTGTTTACTCACTATATTACCAATTTATTATAAAAGGATAATAAAGAATATGAATCAACAGCCAAATGCAGAGATACAAAGAGCGAGGTCCTGAACAAAGGAGCTTCTGTCCTCATGGAACATGGGGCCTGACATGGTGGCACATGGAAGTGTTCTGGTTCCCCAGTGTGGAAGCTCAACAAAAAGGACAAAAAAGCTGTCCTCAGAGACATGATTGACTAAATTGTTGGCCAATGGTGTTTGGTTTAACCTCAAACAGCTCTCTCATTTCTGGAAATCAGGGGGTGGGACTGAAAGGTCCAACCGTCTAATCACAGGGTTGGTTTTCCTGGCAACCAGTCTCCACCCTTAGGTGCTTCTAAAAGTCACCTCTTTCACATAACAAAAAACACTTTTATCACTTTCAACACTTAGGAAATCCCAAGGGTTTTGAGAACTGTGAGTCGGGAATTATAGATGAAGACCAAATATATATGAGAACTATATTTTGGTCTTCTGAATAACCAAATGTATATTTCTTAGAAATCATAATATCACAATCCAAAATACATAAAGAATTCACAAAACTGAATAGCAAAAAACCAAACAATCCGATCAAAAAATGGGCAGGGACTTCCCTGGTGACACAGTGGTTAAGAATCCGCCTGCCAAAGCAGGGGACACGGGTTCGAGCCCGGGCCCAGGAAGATCCCACATGCAGTGGAGCAACTAAGCCTGTGCACCACAACTACTGAGCCTGCGCTCTAGAGCTTGCGTGCTACAAATACTGAGCCTGTGTGCCACAACTACTGAAGCCCACACACCTAGAGCCCATGCTCCACAATAGGAGAAGCCACTGCAATGAGAAGCCTGCACACTGCAATGAAGAGTAGCCCCCGCTCACCGTAACCAGAGAAAGCCCGTGCACAGCAACAATGACCCAACACAGCCAAAAATAAAAATAAAAAATAAATAAATTAAAAAAAAAATGGGCAGAGGAACTGAACAGACATTTTTTCCAAAGAAGACATACAGATGGGCCAACAGGTACATAAAAACATGCTCAGTATCACTAATCATCATGGAAATGCAAATCAAAACCATAAGGTGACATTACTTCATACCGTTACTGTTGAATGACTATCTTCAAAATAAGAGATAACAACTGTTGGGGAAGACTTGGAGAAAAGAGAACACTTGTACACTGTTGGTGGGAATGTAAATTGGTGCAGCCACTATAGAAAACAATATAGAAGTTCCTCAAAAAATTAAAAATACAATTACCATATGATCCAGCAATCCCAGTTCTGGGTATATATCCAAAAGAAATGAAAACAGGTTCTTAAAGATATATTTGCATGCATTATTCACAATAGCCAAGATATGGAAACAACCTAAGTGTCCATCTACAGATGAATGGACAAAGAAGATGTAACACATATATACAATGGAATATTATTCAGCCATGAGAAAGAAGGAAATCCTGCCATTTCCAACAATATGGATGGACTTTGAGGGCACGATGCTAAGTGAAATAAGCCAGACAGAGAAAAACAAATACTATATGGTACCACTTATATGTGGCATCTTAAAAACAAAGTCAGACTTATAGAAATAGAGAGTAGGAAAGTGGTTGCCAGAGTCTGAGGAGTGAGGGAATACGGGGAGATTGGTAAAAGGGCACAAAGTTGCAACTACAGGATTAATAAGGTCTGAGGATCTAATGTAAAATGTGATCACTATAGTTGATAATGCTGCACTGTAAAAATGAAATTTGCTAAGAGACTAGAACTTACATGTTATCTTAAAAAAGACAAATATGTGAGGTGATAGATGTGTTAATTAAGTAGATGGGGGAAATCATTTCACAATGTATATATATATATATCAAATCAACGTGCTGTACATTTTAAATATCTTATATATGTCTATTATACCTCAACAAAATTGAAATTTAAAAAAGTATAAACTATAACATGCTCCTAATCAGAAGGCATTCCTTTTTCTATCAACAAAAAAGTTTTTAATTAGAAACAAATTTTTTTTTAAGTTATGACCCAAACAAACAAACAAACAAAAGACTAGACAGATTGTCCATGTAAGGTATTTAGCATAATGCCTAACACCTAGTTAGTACTCCATAATAATCCCTTTCCCGTCCTGACCCCCAAAGAAGCGCAGAATGTGATTCCAGATTAGGGAGGGCTGGGGACAGTTGGCCTGGTCTGATATGACCCTGGCTTAATGCAAGGTCACCCAACTGAAAGTCTAAGGTCGTGTGTATGTAGGACCTGCCGTGGCAGGAGTAGAAGGAGCAGAGCATTGTCTAGGCCTAAAGGTGAGCTCTGCTCTCTCAGGGAAAAGCTCCAGGTGCAGGTGGAGTCAGATCAGGATGAGAGAAAGTCTGCATGTAAGTGACAGAATGTCAGGCAGTGAGGACAAGGGGGAGCAAGGTGGTGGGGTACACAGGGTAGGATCAGAACGCTTGCTCAAGCACATGAAAGAGCTAGTTCTGCCTACATTTAATACGGGATTGTGGCTGCCTTTTTGAGTTTTAGGCGTTTAGTTCTCATATTTAGCCAGACTTTTAGTTGTTCTATTCCAGACTCACATGCTCACCCAGGATGAGTCTAGAAACGAACTGGCCATAGATGGTATAGCACCTTAAAATTACCTCCCTCCAACTCAATTCACAATATGAAAAAGACCTTGAAGCCACGGCCAATGGAATCCCTGAGTGTGTGGACAGCATCTGAATTGATATCTGTGGGCAGTGAGAAAAACAGTGTCATAAAAGGGGATGTTGGCACCAATTGTGTGTGTGTGCTAATACTACGTTAAGGAAAGCTTGAGCCTTATGGTAAACAGTACCTAGCAGGGTGCCTGGCACATAGTGCACATTAGATATACATTTTTTGATAACTGAATAAATGAACAGATGCATGATAGACAGTTAATACTGACTGCCTATCTTGGTTCATGTGTTTAAAAATGAGGAGACTATTGTCATGTGCTTTCCTCCGTATATAAAATTATATCCCTTATTCACCATTAAAAGACCATTCACAGTATTATGTGGTGTGGCCTGGGCTCTAGTCCTAGCGCTATAACTGCCATGTGACCTCAAGTAAATGACTAATTTTCTCTGTGTGTGTTTTTTTTTTCTTTTTAATTGTATAAAAAGAGGAGGTTGAACTGGGCACATGCTAAACCTCCTTCCAGGTCTGAACTTTAGAGATTATTCTGTGGTTCTGAGATAAGAGCTCCTGTGTGTAAAGTCAACCCATCCACAGAGGGACTAAACCTGTGAACCCTCTTCCACTAGTGTTGGGCTGGAGCTGAACTGCCCTACAGTAGCTTGAGCCAGGCATCCTTAAACACAAGACCTGCAGAGCCCCTGAGTTCCATCAGTGGGCTTCATAGCGTCTGTAAACTTGCAGCCCCACCTCCACTCTTATAAGCAACATTTTGTGTATAAGTATCTTGTGAATTTTTCTGGGGTGCGTGTCCCTAGATTTCAGATTCCCCAAAATGTGGATAAGCCCCAAGTGGTTAAGAAATCCTTGAGCTTTTCAGAGAACAAGTGTAGAAACTTATGCTCCCAACACTGTACCATTTAATCTGATAAATGATTAAGTCCTGGTTGTAGCCACAGAAAACTAATGAAATTCAGAACAAAGGTCTGAGCATTTCTATGCACGAGACAGTCATTCTGACTACAGGTGGGTCATTGACAGATCAATGACAGGACAAAACCATCAGAAGCCATGACTGCAGGACAATAATATTTGAGCTGGGTAGAATTCCACCCAGGTAGGGTTATCACAGAAAGGTATGTGTCAGAAAGTTTTCCAGTGTAATGATAATCTCTACCTGATGTAGTGATGTCCAAGACTGTCCCAGAGAGACAGGTGGCAGTGTTGCAGAAGGGGCGCATGCCTGTAGCCATCCATAGTTTGGTTCTTAGACTGGCACAAACCAGAGGTAAGCAGGTGCAGGGCGGGCCAACTGAAAGAGGCAGGGACCCTGCTGAGCTCTAACCACTGCTGTGCTGTAGAGTTATGATTCAGTGCAAACCACTCAACCCTGCTGGATCCCAATTCCTTTATTTCATAGGGCTATTTAATATGAGAAGAGAGAACTTGAATTCCTAAGAAGAAATCCCAGAGAATTAACAGAGTTTACTTTTAAGAAAAGGAGGAAGTATATAGGAAGTCAAGATAGGGGATTCACCTAGAGTCCAGACTTGGAGTCCCTGAATGGATCTAAGGGAGTTTGGGGGTTTAAGGTAACTAAAGACCTACTATCATAGAACCACGAGTGTCCCCAGGGCAGAGTCTTTGGAGCTATGCATTCAGCAGCAACTAATCCAAAGGCTTGTCCCAGAGGCTCGCAGGGCCAGTTAGCTCAAGATGCCCTGGGGTCAGAGATTTGACCTTTGTGTATATGTGACTGTTTCCACATTAGACTGAGCCCTAGTCCCAACCAGCAGAGTCACACATGTGCATTACTGGGGACACACAGAGGACTGGCTGCGAGAGTGTAGCTGGCATCCCCGCCTTTGGAAACTAGCTCAAATACACTCTAACTCAAACTACACACCTTGACGCCTAAGGTTTAGAACAGAGTATCTGTAAGTATCCCGCAGGTCATGGTCATTTTGCAGTCATTTTAAAGAACGTGTGAGCAGGGAGAGAAAACAGCGTTCACTCCTGAGGGCCTTAGGCTGAGGCACTAGCCTCGTTGTATTGACCAACTGGATTGACTGTTGATCTCCTTCAGGAAGTAAGTACTCAAAATTCCCTGTCTTTGGGGAAACCATAGAGCTTTTCTTTTCTTACGGGGCCTTTCTCTCTCGGCACCTCTCCCTCTGAGCAGGGCTGGTCATCTAGGCTCCAAGTGAGAACTGTAGAGGAGTGTCAGACACACAAACCAGAGGGCTGGGCCTTTGACGACAGCTCCCAAAATAAGGCGCCAAGCCCTACTTCTCACTTTCCCCTTGTGCCCTATGAGATGCTGGCACTGCCTCTGGAGCCATTACTCAGCAGCCTGAATGTACAGAAATAGGTCGGCTCTTCCCTCTGGCAGGGTCCTGTCCTGGCATGGTGGGCCCAGGCAGGGCTGTGTGGGGACATCTCTTGGCCTCCCAGTCTCTCTTTCTGTCAGGCAGTAATCCTATTACAAGACGGAGCTTCACTTAACTGTTCCTAGGCCTTTGAAGTGTCTCCTTGCCCCTAGGCTATAGAGTACCAGTTAGCTGGTGAAGGCACTTCCTCACCTCCTCCATCTTTTCAACACATGCGCTTTCCATCTTCTTATCCTAATGGAAACATGGCCTGCCCTGTTCTCTGGCCCTCTCTGGAGCAGGCAGCTTCTCTCCCGCCCCTGGGTCTCGAGGTCAGGAGAACAGGCTGGCATTCTCTGAGCTGCTGGTATTTCTCCAGGTCATGGCTCCCCAACCCCTCGTGGGCAGACCATCCTATCTTACAGGCTGCCCTGTCCATTTGATTGTCTCCTGATCTCCAGCACTCTCTTATCCTCCTCAGTGGCTTAACACCAGCCTCTCAGCTTTCCTGGCCACTCATCCCGGGCACCTGTTTTTTGATCCTTCTGATACCCTGGCTTCACCATCATTTTGAAAAACTACAAATTTGACCCTAAATTCTGCCAACCTGTCACTCACTGTGATGAACATAACCTGGGTACGGCATCAAAATGGCCCATGGCATCTCAAATTCTCATAACCCTACTCTGACCACAACCTACTTAACTCTTTCTACCTGTCAAGGTATTTCATTCCTCACCTGCTCACCCTTCCCAGAACCTCTTGCTTCCTCCACATCCAGCCTGGACCTCGTGGCCTGCTGCCTCCAGGCTGCTCACGGATCCCGCATTCTTTATTCTTCTCTGGGTCCTTCCTTGTTGACTCCCCATCTCAGGTAATCCCTAACTCAGATTTCTTTGCCTCTGCTCCCAGATTGCTGAGCTATGCTTGAAATTTACAAGCTTTCTGTGGTGTTTGAGCTCTCACAAACCATTCCACTGAGACCATGTGTGTCTTCAAATGAATTTATCTACGAAACAGAAACAGACTGACAGATATGGAGAACAGACTTGAAGTTGCCAAGGGGGAGGGGTGTGGGGGAAGGATGGATTGGGAGCTTGGGATTAGCAAATGCAAACTAATTATGTATAGAATGGATAAACAACAATGTCCAACTGTATAGCACAGAGAACTATATTCAGTATCCTGTAATAAACCATAATGGAAAAGAATATGAAAAAGAATATATACATATACATATATATATAACTGAATCACTTTGCTCTACAGCAGAAATTAACACAACATTGTAAATCAACTATACTTCAATTAAAAAAAAAGACCATGTGTGTCTGACTCTCTTCCCTACTATTTGCTCTTCAAGGTAGGAATTTTGGCCCCTCAGGGCAACTGTAAAAAGTTAAAACTTAGCACTTGCCTGGCACTTGTCTGAGGACTTTACACTTACTAACTCATTGAATTCTCCAATGACAATGAAAGAATTACTGTTATTACTTTTCTCATTTTTTTGATGAGGAAACTGAGGCTCAGAGAGATTAAGTAAATTGCATAAGGTCACAGAGTTACTAAGGGGTAGAGTTAAGATTAGAATCTCGGTGAGACATTATACTATTTTACATCATAAGATGATCATAAACTCTGGGAAGTCTGTTGACTTTCATCAGAGCTCCTCCTGTAGTTCAACAATCTTTTAAATCATCCCTTGTTCACTCTTAATTGGAGGTATGTATATTTCAATTCTGATTCTATCATTTTTGGTCAGTTGAGACCAGAGACCAAAGGCATTGCTTCAGGAGTCCTGGTGAGCATCTAGAATCTTGGGGTATTCTTCCATTCTCTTCTGCCTCGTGTCTGACTGAATCAGTGCCCACGTGAGCTTCCCTCAGGACTCCATATACCATAACCCCAGATCCCTCCAACTTTTAGCTGGGCCACAGTGTCCTAGTCTCCATTCTCTAGGGAAGGGAGAAGATACTGCAATTCTCATAGTGGTTATTTAAAGCCATTTCCATGTGATCTGGCTTTGGAGGCCAGGACTTAAAACTCTCCTCCACTACTCACGAGCTTCCATGGGAGAATGGTTTAAACTCAAAGAGGTTTAGTTTCTTTATCTGTAAAATAGGAATAATAACAATCCCCTTAGTAGGGTTGTACTTATTGAAGCGCCTAGCACAGACTGGGGCACAAACAGGCACATATTAGTTCCTTTCTTTCTCTTCCCCACACCCATTTGTTTCTTCATTCTCTGCAGATGACTCTGAAACTTTCCTTTTTAAAAAATTTTTTAATTTTAATTTTATTTATTTATTTTTGCTTGTGTTGGGTCTTAGTTGCGGCTGGCGGGTTCCTTAGTTGCAGCTTGCTGGCTCCTTTAGCTGTGGAACGTGTGCTCCTTAGTTGCAGCTCGTGGGCTCCGTAGTTGCGGCACATGTGCTCCTTAGTTGCGGCCAGCGGGCTTCTTAGCTGTGGCTCGCTGGCTCCTTAGTTGCAGCACGTGTGCTCCTTAGTTGTGGCACGCGAACTCTTAGTTACGGCACGCATGTGGGATCTAGTTCCCTGAACAGGGATCGAACCCACATTCCCTGCATTGGGAGGCAGATTCTTAACCACTGTGCCATCAGGGAAGTCCCTGACACTTTCTTTTTGAGTGAATTTCCTCAGTTTCCCTTATATCTGTATCAGAAATTTCTCATTCAAAGTACAACTTTCCCAAAAATGAGTTGGCACTTTTAAGGTAAGGGCCTTAATGTTTTTCAGACCCTTTGTCATAGTAATCCCACCTCTAGGAATCATTTATGAAGAATAGTGGAAATGTGTATATGTATTCTATATATAAGATTCTATGTTCTATGTTTTTACACACACGCAAACATGTCTGTTGTGGAAATGGGACTTCCCTGGTGGTGCAGTGGTTAAGAATCTGCCTGCCAATGCAGGGGACACTAGCTCGAGCCCTGGTCCGGGAAGATCCCACATGCCGTGGAGCAACTAAGTCCATGAGCCACAACTACTGAGCCCGTGTGCCACAACTACTGAAGCCCGTGCGCCTAGAGCCTGTGCTCTGCAGCAAGGGAAGCCACTGCAATGAAAAGCCCACACACCACAACAAAGAGCAGCCCCTGCTTGCCACAACTAGAGAAACCCCACAGCAACGAAGACCCAACGCAGCCAAAAAGTAAGTATAAATAAATGAATAAACAAATTTATTAAAACAAACAAAAAAAGATGTTTGTTGTGGAATTATTTACCCTAGGGGGGAAAGATACAAAGCTTCTCTGTATTTTTGCTCATTATTTCTTCCTTCCCTTTTGCTTCTGAGAAACAAGTAACTCTTTTCCTCCCTAGATTCAACTAAAAAGTATTTTGTAAAATAACTTAAAAAAATTACAAAACTAACATATGCTTGTAGAAAAATCTAGAAAATAAATCAATCACTTGTGAGTCCACTCTCCAGTGCTGACTACTACTACAGTACCTTTATATTCAAATTCGTTTATACCTGTAAGAACAAAATTAGATATTATACCTATTATTTGGTAATATATTATTTCCTATCTTTTTTCTATCATTACAGTAACATCTTTCCTAACACTCATATCTTAATTTATCTAACCAACGTCCAATGATTGTTGGAAAATCTATTTTGATCTATTTTATTTTTTTAAACTTTAAAAAAATTGAGGTATAGTCGATGTACAATATTATATAAGTTTCAGGTTTACAACATAGTGAATCACAATTTTGAAAGTTATACTGTTTATAGTTATTATAAAATATTGGCTATTGTCCTGAGTTATTCAATATATCTTTGAGCTAATTTATTTTATATATAGTAGTTTATACCTCTTAATTCTCTATGCCTCTCCTGCCCCACCTGCTTCTCTCTTCCCACTGGTAACCACTAGTTTGCTCTCTATGAGTCTATTTCTTTTTTGTTATATTCACCAGTTTATGTTTTAGATTCCACATATAAGTGATATCATACAGTATTTGTCTTTCTCTGACTTATTTCTTAGCGTAATACCCTCCAAATCCATCCATGTTGCTGCAAATTTTCATTCTTTTTTATGGCTGAGTAATATTCCATTATATACATATCATATATATTCCACTTTATATGTGATATATATATATATATATATATATCTATCTCACATCTTCTTTATCCATTCATCTGTTGACAGGTGCTTAGGTTGCTTCCATATCTTGGCTATTGTAAATAATGCTGCTGCAAACATTGGGATGCATGTATCTTTTCGAATTAGTGTTTTTGATTTTTTTGGATTAAACTATTTTTTTTTCAAGTTTATACATAGGACTGTGGTGACTGCAGCTGCATCTTTGGGCACTTCCTAAATTATATCCTTGCCTGTCTTTGTTTCTGATGCCATCCCTCCCAAGCCTCCATTTCTGGGACCCTGAGCCATAGCATAGGTCCTTGCCTCTGGGCAGGCCCCTTCCCGTTGGCTTACAAATATTACAAACCTACTCCAGCACACCTAGGTTTCAAAACTCTCCCCCTTGATTCTTCTGGCCTTTTCCTGCATCCTGAAGGCTCCTCTGTCCTCACAGGTAGGGATTCTTCCTCCTCCTTAAGGTGAAGTTCCCTGTGTTCTGGATCCCCTTCCTTCCTGTTATCCCCACTCCTGCCTGTAAACACTTCTTTCCTGCCTCCTTTCTCCTAGCCCACACATGTACTTAGTCTTTCCCAACCACAGGTCTCGTCCTGACCATGACCCTCCCCCTGCCCCCAGTGTCCATCCCTTCTCACTTCTCTTCTCAGCCAAACCCCTTGGAAGTGGAAACTGCGTTTGCCATCTCCCCTCTCCTCCCTGACACGACCACCTGGCTCCAGTATTACCTTCTAAATTGTCAAATGCAATTGGCATTATTTGTTCTTCGTCTTGCCCGACATTGTTCAAATTTACTCCTTGAAACTCTGTCCTGGGCCATCTCTTCCTAAAATGGTTCCTTCTTAGTCACTCCTGTCAGCTCTTCTTTCTCTAATCACTCTGAAATGCTGGCTTCTCTCCACACTAACGGTCCTCAAAGTGTGGTTCCCAGACCAGCACCATCAACATGGCCTGAGAATTTGTTAGAGATGCAGCTTTTCAGGTCCCACCTCTGACCTCCCTCCTGAATTAAAAACTGGTGGAGTGTCCACTCAAGTTTGAGAACCACTGCGCTACACATTCTCCCTGGCCCATCTCCTCTTTAAGCTCCACTTTATTCTTTTCACACCTAATACTCCTAAAATTCTTTCCACCTCAGACTGCTCTCCGGAGCTCCAGTTCTATACATATAACCACCTATAGGGCATCTCTACTCTCCCATCAGGGCTTTACAGGGAAAATAATTTCCTCCCGTAATCCTGCCATTTCTACTGTACCCCTTTCCCCCCAGATGATACCACCATCTACCCAGTTGCCAGTGTCAGATCCTTGGATTTGATTCTTCTCTCGTTTACTCACCTAAAAAAACCACTAGTTTGCCATTTCAGGAGCATCTCTTAAATTGACACTATCCTCTAGTCTGCACTGCCATTGCTTCCTTCAGGTCCATTGCCTTTAGTGCTGGGATTACTGCAATCACCTCCTAACGGGGTCGACTGCCTGAAGCCTGGTTCCTTACCAATCTACTTCCCACACTGCTACCAGAATCATCTTTCTAAAATAAAAACCAGATCGTGTTTGTCTCCTGCCTACTCATTCAGTGGCTGTCTAGTGCCTTCCAGATAAAGTCCAAACTCCATATAGTGGCACAGTGGGGGCTTTTATGCCCCGACCCCTGCTTACCTCCACTGCCACATCTCCTGCTGTTCTTTATGTGCTCCCTGTGCTCCAGCCCTAGGGGGAAACTGGAATCATCGATACTTACAGTTCCTCCAAAGGGCACTCTTTCTCACACCCTCAAACCATTGTTCGTGCTATTGTGCTACTTCCTTTATGAGGAATGCCCTTCCTTCACTTACCATCTGGAAATTTTCTTTCTTCTCTAGGGCTCAGCTCAGAGTCAACTTCTGTGTAAAACCTTCCTTGGATGCCCAGGCTCAGCTGGATGCGCCCCACAGTCCGCACATCATGCCTTGATCAGAGACCTTATCACGTTGTGTTTTGTTCTCTTGTTGTCTGCCTGAGGAGTCTGCGAGTAGCTTGAGGACAGGTCCTGTCATCGTTTAGTGCAATGCCCGACACATAGTAGGTGTTTAGCAAATAGCTGTTTAATAGGAGAAAGACTGCTTTCTCTTTTCTTGAATCTACCCTTACTACCTATTTCCTAATCACCCCTATTTTTTCATTCCCAGCCATCTTTCATCCCTATCATGCTACTGAAATAGCTCTGGAGAACAAAGATGTGCTGGCCTTATCATAAACTTCTGAGCAGCAGTTAGCTACCCAGTTCTCAAAGAATTCTCTTCCCTGGGCTACTGAGCAGACGCTTTTTGAATTCTCTTTACATTTCGGTCTGCACTTTCACTGGTTCCCTTCCTCATGCTTTTTGCAACTGCTCTACTGGGCACTATAGCAAGCACAGGGGTTGATGGCGACGGTGGGAAATGGGCCCGGATGTGCTGATAAGCTGGCTCTCTGGGGAAAAAAAAGGCCCTGATTTGTAGCTTTTGTCTATTCCATGGTATAAATACTCTCACCAGACTGATTTCAGGCTACCAACATTTTAACAACCAGCTCACAAAATTCTTGAATATCTAATAATTGGCTTTCATGAGTATGAGCCAGCTCTAGCATACCACTGGGTATGCAGAAATGAGTAAGGCCAGTTTGACAACTAGGAGGGGATAATCTAGTGGTGGAAACAGAGAAATATTGGCTTGGCTAAAAAAGTTCGTTCGGGTGTTTCTGTAACATCTTATGGAAAAACCCAAACGAACTTTTTGGCCAACCCAATAATTCTAAGACAAATGTGATAAGCACCATTTAGTGTTTGACAAGGCACTACGGGGTTGAATGGAAGGAAGGTTTAATTAGGAAAATCTGTGAATACTTCCTATAGGAAGAGAGGGGTGTCTGAACTAGACCTTAAAAAATGAGGACTTTAAAGGCAGACATAAGGGGTTAAAAACTATTCCAGGCAGAGGAGACGCCTTGAACAAAGGCGGGATAGTACATTATTTGGAGGAATAGCTAATAGATGAGTAGGACTGGGATGCAAAGAAAGTGCGACACCAGAATGGATTCTGACACTATCTAGTTTTGTGATGTTGGTCAAACTGGTTAACTTCCCCAGGCCAGTTTCTACACCTTTAAAATAAGAATCTGATTTCTATGGCCCATTTCTGTCTTGATTTGATGACCCACCTTGGGAAGAGAAAGAAAATACAAGAGTGGGAAAGAAGGAGAAAGGAAGAAATGTATATAGCGTGGAGTTTTTAGGTGGCTAAAGGCTGCAGTGCTGGCAATGCTGCAGGATTCCCTCCCACTGTCAGTTCCCCCCGCTAACTTTTGGCTTAATCCCGGTTATGAAAACCCCGACCCCATGTTTGAGCCATTGCACTGTTAGCTGAAGGCTCAGTTCTTTTCTTTTAAACTGAATGAATATACTGAATCCTGACAGTATATGTAGAAGCAATTTAGTTCATCCTTCTGCTTTGAGGGAACAGGGGATTTTCCTTTTTCCATAGAAAGTATCAAGAAGATCCCACAGGCTCCCCTAGTAACTCATTCCCTTTGAATAACTGTTATTATTGTTATTATCCAGTCTATCTAGAATTTCTCCATCCCCACCTCTTGCCTGTCTTCTCTAGAGATCTCATCTTCATTCCTTTAAACATTGTGAATCATAAAACATACAGAAAAGTACATAAAACATAAATGCAAGGTATAATCAGAGCAGATAAGCATGTCAGCACCAAGAGCAAGAGACAGACTTGCCATAACCTAGGAAGCCCCCCATGTCTTATTTCCCAAGCACAACCCTCCAGAGGGAACCACTGTCTTGACCTAATGTAATAATCATCTTTGTTTTGCCTCTTACCATCCATATATGTATCCCTCAAATACTAGTTCAGTATCCCGTTTTTTAACACTTGATTTGAAAGGAATCATACTGTATGCTTTCCTTTGTTCTTGCTTCTTTTGTTCAACATTCTAACATTCATTCACATTGTCATGTGTAGCTAGTTCATTCTTTTATATAGTCTTCCATTATGAGTATCCCAGTTTATCCATTTTACTGTAGATGGACACTTGGGTTGTTTCCAGCCTTTGGCCAGTATAAACAATGCTGCTATGAACATCCCTGTACACATGCCCAGTGCATGTGAGTTCCCTTAGGGCACAGGGGTAGAATTGTTGGGTCATAGGCTCTGTGTATCCTCATCTTCATCCTTCATTCTCTCCCTTATATTCGTGGGCAAGCTTTATTCCACTTTTTCTTTCCTAAAGAATTTTAACTTCTGTGCCTTTGTTCCTGTTTTTCTAGCTTTTGATCCTGTTTGTCAGTCTTCTTGTGTTCTTATAACGTTATCAGTATTGGTTCAAGCTTCTCGACCTGTATATCACCTTCCTCCTGTAGTTAAGAATGGTTTCCTCTCCCAAAGAGTAATTTTTTTATTACTCAAGTAGGAAATGTCTTTGGAGTATTTTGAGAGTTCTCTTTCAAATGTGCACAAAATGAAAAGCATATATATATGTGTATATATATGTGTGTGTATATATATATATATATATTTTTTTTTTTTTTTTGCGGTATGTGGGCCTCTCACTGTTGTGGCCTCTCCCGTTGTGGAGCACAGGCTCCGGACGCGCAGGCTCAGCGGCCATGGCTCACGGGCCCAGCCGCTCCGCGGCATGTGGGATCTTCCCAGACCGGGGCATGAACCCGTGTCCCCTGCATCGGCAGGCGGACTCTCAGCCACTGCGCCACCAGGGAAGCCCAGGAAGCATATATTTGATTAATAGAGGGCCAGGGACAGGCTTCTTTCTGTGAGTTATTATAGTATGGGAATTAGTACTGTGGGCTTTTGAGTCAGACCGATCTACAAGCTGCCACTTGTTGGCTATGTGTCCTTGGGCAAGCTACTGAACTTTCATGCTTTAGTTTCTGTCTAAATGTGGATCTGTCAAAATGTAGATAACAATTATAGTCACTTATTGGGTTATTGTGTGTATTACATGAAAGAATCTATAAGTTTGATTAAAAGAGGTTTATAAACTTGGTCATAAGATAGGGAGAAGTGAGGAAAGACAGGAATTCAGAATGCCTTCAGGATGTGTATAGTGAGGGTACATACTATGAGTTTGTACCACCCTCTCTGGGGTGGCTTGCTAGGGGAGGCATGTGACAGGCTGCCTGTAGCCACAGAACAGAGTGAAGTGAATAGGCCATTTGGGAATCCAACTCACAACCCTGGCTTCATTTACTGTTCAGCTGGCCAAAATACCATGCAAAAGTGAATGGGATTAGAAATGCTGTCAAAGTAAACAGGAAGGCATGAGGACACCACAGGATAACTCGAGTTAACAAGCTGCTCTAAACAGCATCCTCTCTTTGTGCAATTTATTGTACAGGAGAGTTGGCTGGAATAGAAACCATTCTTAATCATCAAAAAACCACATTCTAATTTTCCTGGCTCTGCAGGCATTCCATGTATAATTCCAGACTTTTGTTGCTTACATGTCTTAGTTTTAGGAGGTAGTTTTCCAAAACCAGATACTTAATTATAGCTGCAACACTTAAAAGCCAATACCTCATTACCTAACTAGGAAGCTGAGAAATGTTTATCATTTCTCTTCCCCACTCAAAGGTTATTAATATTCATTTTGACTTGTCTGCTAGTCAACCTCTTTGTGAAGACATTGAGTTTTGGACTTGGAATCGTACTCCCACATAAAGCTAGAAAAATCTAATAAGGCTTTTATGGAAGTAGCATTTCCAACTTGACACTAACTGTTGGACCAAATATTGACCCATTACTGGGGCAACAATGCCTACTGGATTTTAACTTTTCAGTTCCTATACCGCTATTATTTCAGTTACACTTCATAAATCCTATTATGCTTCTTTTCAAATAATTCTTGGAAAATCATGTTTGAGTGTACTGTAGGTGATGGGGAAAAGGTGGAAGAGAAATTAAAAAGAGGAAAAGACTGGTGCTGAATGATTATCGAGTGACGTATGACAGTATGTGCTAACTTCGTATCAGCATAGCAAGGCCAGATGGTTTATTTATAGTTTGTTATTTCAATAACATACGTTATCTGGTAATATGATAGGGAAGGGCCCACTTGTATAATTACTTTTAAACTCTGGATTTAAAAGTAAGGCTGTTAACAGAAAGAAAAAAAAAAATCAGCCCTTTACATCTTCACCTGAATTGATAACTGGCACAAACTGATGAAGGGGTCCAACATGGAGGACTGTTCGGAGAGGAAGGTGCCAACTCCTAATAAGAGAATGCTACATTCTATAAGTTCTCGTAATTGGAAATCACGGTCTTGAACAGCAGCAGTGGCAACACAGATACCAACTGAAACCTCAATGTTGGGTTTGTCCACCAAAATGTCAAACCTTCATGGCTGGTATTTTGGCACTGATGAAATAAAGGCACTAAGTATTATTGGCATTGAAAAAGAGCTCAGGGAAGAATCTCACTGAAGTGAGGGAAAAGAATCTAGAGACTTACACAGTACTCCTCAACCAAATGTTTGACTCTAAGTTTCTTACAAAATCAGAGCTACTAATACAGCAGCATAGCCTGTTTTGAGCTTTACCTCTTATTTGCCTACTCGCTGGCCAGGGAACACAATAGCCCAACAAATGATCAAGATTTGGCTCTAAATGTCCCCCAGCAGCAGCTTCCTCCCTAAAGGTGAACACATCTTAAACAATGTAGCACAGCTGGGGGCAGCGGTCAGGAAATGGGAGGGTGGGCTTTGTGTGAGCAAAGTCTTTGGCTTACTTGAGAGTCCAGGGAGGGTGGGCTTTGTGTGAGCAACGTCTTTGGCTTACTTGAGAGTCCAGGATATAGATTTGCAAACCACAGCCTCTTTAAACAGTGGCTGAGGCTATATATGAAATAACCTCTGTAATTTTCATGTACACCTGGTGAGAAAGAGTCATGAATCTCAAACACCTGGGGAAATAGAGATTTTTTTTCCCAGAGGCCCATTTGCTCCTTTTGAAAAGTGCTAAGACTGGAGGCCCAGGCGAAGCTTCCCAGGTGATTCTGATTTAGTTCCCCTAACTGAGGATCACAACTGTAGTGGAACAGGAATGTCAGAAGAACTGGTTACTTAAACCTTTATGTCCATTTATCAAATATGGTTAACAACCCCTGCCCTCCCTACCTTATGAGAATAATAGCTAACAGTAATTGTTCAATAAATGTAAGCTATTACGTGCTATTAGGCACTGTCCTAAGAACTGTACATGTAATAACCACACATCTCATGGAAACTGATTCACAGAGAGGTTAAGGAACTTGCCAAAGGTCATACAGCTAGGGCTGGAATTCAAAGCTATGCAGTCTAGAGATGTTTTTAACTGTTATTTACAGTGTTATAAAGAATATATGAAACATGCATGAGGAAAGCATCTTACTTTGAAAAGTTAAAGGTGCTTTAAGTGGCAGTTGAATGAAGTTCCTGGAGGGAAGAGTCTGCATCTAGCCAGCACTTGCTACATCGTAGCTGCTCACAACTTCATTCAAAGGACGTGAAAATCCGATCTTTGCCTGTTTCCCTCAAATGCTGACTTTAGCCTATTGAAGCGCCACAGATAAAGTGACTCCTTTGACTACTGAAAATAAAGGGAGGAACTCTGCAGACCAGGTGCTTCACACAGGGCTTGGCAGGAGTGAATAAATAAGTGTTGGCTGAATTGAACATCTTCCAGGTGATGGATGTGTTGGCTGAACTGAATGTCTTCCAATCAAAGGCATTTAAAATGTGCTATTCATATTCTACAAAATAGCTTGAATTATTTAGAATGTCAAAACGGGAAAGGGCAAGTGGCAAGTTAAGGAAATTAAAGAGAAATGGGGTATAAATGGAATATTAAACCTTTGAAATTCAAAATTAAGAACCTGGTTATATATCCTTGAAGTCCTCTTTCCTGGCTTAGCAGGGAAGTGGGAGGGATGAGCTTCAGGGATGGAATAAGCCTATGCTTTAATACTGTAACACCTCTCATTTGTGTTGTACATACTTGCTGTAGGCATACTGATCCAAACAAGCTGCCTAATGTTTTTTTTAAAGGCTGACTTGACTTTACATAATTCTATAACAACCCTTACACTTTTTAGCATGTGCTCAAACGTAGCTCAGAAATAAAACAGGTTTTTCTACCCCTTTAGATGACAAAGTGAGTCCCTTATAGCAAGCTGGGCTTGTATTCCTGGCATTGGATCTAATGAAGTATTTGACTCACTTCACATCCAACAAAATGTTGTTTGGCTTGCTTATAACGTGCAAACAATCTCTAAAGAGCACATGCACAATGCAGGTTTTTCCACAATTCCTAGGAATCTGATGCGTAACCGGTTAATCCGTGATGTGGCATGATCCGAACCGACGGCAGGCAAAGGATCTCCTATGGAGACCTGTGTGGGAAGCGGTGTGATGCTCAACGGGGCCAGCATTCAGCCCTGTATATAATTACAAAGCAGACACCTGTGCTGAACTGCCACAAGGAGGACAAGAACTCAGGTTCTCTAGTACGACATCCTCACTCAGTTTCTCTTCTGATGCACCTCTGTAAAATGTTGCCCACACCACCTAGCTGTGGAACGGATTCTCTCTGTGAGACTGCTTGTCCTTTGCTTTAAGAGCAGTGTGAGAGGAAGTCCTGTCCCTTTTGGAACTAGGAAAAGCAGAAGAACAGACCTAAGAGCAGCAGTGTGTCGGCTACAACAGGCTCTCAAAAAGCATATGTTAAACTGCTGTGACCTATACAAGATCATTGCCACTGGCTAATTTCAAGGTGAGGGTTAAAGCAACTCACACACACACACACACTTAAAAAGAAAAAAGTAATGTCTAGACATGCATATTGCACAATTGAGGTTTTAAAAAATGCCTCCTACACAGGGTGTCCCAAAAATCTTAAAGTTTTAAGTTATTAAGGCTGGGGATAGGGATGGTGGGCTGAACCTGCCTTCTGCCACCCCAACGGGGTAAGCTACACATGATTCTGATTTATCACCAACTGAAAGCGCAGCCTAGATTAAGAGACATTTTAAAGGACTAATTAGTCAACCCTTGCAAAAGTAAATTAAGGGCCTGTGTTGAAACAGCCAAACGGAAACTCTAATACAGCTTTGTAGCAAAAGTGCTTGGAGTGTGTTCAAATAGAAAACCTTGGGCTGGAAATACTTGTTTCTAAAAAGAATTACACCACCCCACCCTCCTTTATCAAGTAATCCAAGTCACCTTAAACACTCAAGGTCTGATCAAGCAAGACGTATTTTATGAAAACCTCTTTCAGCCTGAACTAGATCATGTCCTTGGGAATAAACAAATTTTATTCAATGAGCAAGTAGAAGGGATTCTTGATTACTGCTATAGTTCTTTTGTGTAGACAGACTGCTTCTAGGTTAATGCAAAAGCTCAGAAAAGAACATCAGATAAGGTAAAAGGCTTTATTATTCAGGAGCAGCTCAAAGTCTGACACTGACACAAGCAGGGATAATTATTATCTCATTACATTTGAACTTTGGCACCCATTTGAAGTACTAGTTTTCCAAGTGGGAATGTTACACTCAGTAGACTCTCAGCACAGTTTCTGACAGTCACATTTATCCCCAATTTTACTCAGCAGAAACTGTCAGATGAGCAGGGATACAAAGAAGAAAACCACCTACTTTAGTTCTCTTTTTCATGGATCCTTTTCCCCACTGGCTTTCAAATCAAGAAAGATAGATTGCATTATTGGCAGGTATTGGTCATAAATAACACCTTCCCACAAACACACAAAAATCAAACATCAAATATAAGTAGAGTTCTTAAATATTCAGTTAATGCTACGGCATACTTTGTTTCGAAAATAGCATTTCTGTGGCTTTCCTTTATTTACCTTTCTCCTTGGATAAAACCAGGAGAACCCATGCTTAACTGACCCATGCAGTTTCTTGTTGTTACACCTTCATTTATAAGAATCAAAGGAATTAAAGAGTTATCATTAAGAATAGATTTTAAAATGATGACAAAAGTATGAATAAAGTCTACACAGTCCTCAGGGATGTGGATAAAATGAATCAAGTTTCATGACTGGAAGAGGACTCCCTTCCAAGGACATAGTACATAGAAGTACACGGAGCTTGTTTCTATAAGGTTACAAAGGGCTAAAATATAAAACAATGGTTCATTTGAAGCTGATTGATACGTAACTGTTAAGGTAAGGGATACTCAAGATATTTTGCACACTATTAACTGAGAGTCAGTCTGTACACTCTCTCTATTAAATACCTAGAGAAAATTCTATGATGTTTGGCTCAGGGCTCTACTAGAAGATCATTGCTTTTTCGTATATAAAGAGAATCCAAAAAATCAAGTTAAAGTCAAGATTTACTCTTTAGGTTCTGGATTTTCAGTTAAGAACTACCTACTTTTATAAAAATATCAATAAAAAATCATTACTTTTTCTTAAAATCTGATGACTTCTTTTTTAAAAAAGTAGCAGCCCCTAGAGAACTGAAGACTGAATTCAAACTCCAGCTTCAGTGACTACTGATTCTATAAACATCTTCCTCCAGTAAATGGCAAAAACTATAACCTTTTCTAGAACGTGATGTTGGGTTGGAAACATAGTAGATTGCTTGGTAAAAATATGAGAACCTTAGATCTCATATGGGAGATATATACGGGGGAAAAAAAGACAAACATTTCTAGTGTTCTCTAAGTTTCTCCAACGAGCTGATATTTATCACTGCTTTTAAAATAAAGATGATTTTAACTTGAGATTGTATTTTAACACTGAATCAATATAAATTTGCTTATCTAAACATCACATTTTACCACATACTTAAAAAACCCCACAAAAATGTAGTGAAAAGATTATATATATTTTATATGAAACTGTATTTGTTGGAAGCAGCAGAGACCCAGGGTCCTCTTCAGCAGCTGACCTTCACAGACAGGCCTCCTGCTGTGGCCTGCAGATACTTTCCACTGTGCCCAGAAAGTTTCAGAGTAAGAGAGACAACACTTGTTTTTTTGCCTCTATGACATGGGATATCATTATTGTAGGGAGGATGCATAATTTAAAAAGTAAAGACTACTCATTCAAAATGTTACACAGTGACAAACTTACTTTATGAAATTTAAACACAGCATTCATTCCGAGGAAGCTGCACGGTACACCATGGCAGTAGAACCAGGCTAGGTAAATTTCGGAGTTGAAAGGATTTTCTCTAAAAAGGAAAAAACGGTAGCTTTCTTAAAACCAGAGTTACAGAGTCACTCTGTTGAATTTTTTATCTTGTTTTAATGGGTCAAAGTTCAGTTAACTCACTCAGATGAGAATCTATAATTCTGTTGACTGTTCTGGACTACAGTAGCCATCTTGGGACTTTCTATGGAAATATGTACAGATTTTCCGCATGGAGCTGGGAGTAATGGTGACCTAGAAGAAGAAAGTTTAGATTCTAAAGATTTTCTAAGACAAAGTTCAGCTGTTACCTCAGCAAGTTATCACTAAGGGTATTTTAAGTTAGGATGCCTAGAAATTTGCTTATTTAGTCAGATAGATTTCAGTCTCAAATACTTTGATGGCAATGTCTCTTTTGGTTGATTTGTACTAAATACAGAAAAATTTAAGGCAGCATGCAAGGAAGGAGGAAACAGATTTTTCATGTGAACAGAAAATATTGCCAGTTAAGCCTCGTAATAGGAACCAAAGAGGTTACAATTACTATCCTCTTTGAAATACGTAAGTAAATCACCCTCCCAAATTTACAAACGAGATAGGTATTCAAATGGCAGATACTACCCTTTTCTGAAGTCTACATTATCAACATGTACATAAAGAAAAAAATTATTTTAAAGAAACTTAAGCTTCAAAGATTGAAATTATAAAGCCAGAAATATCTTGGACCAGCACACTATTTTTTACAGCCTTTAAGGTGTACACATTCATGAAAACAATTTTTTATTGAAATTGCTTTTCTGCTAACACATAGCTTGGACTAGCTCCCTGAAATAAAATTCCTATGATAATAGGAATTTTAGCTAGGGGCAAAGATCACCTACAGGGATAATTTTGAGAGAAAAAAGGAAAGACTACTTATAGTTTGTTTTTTTTTTTACTATTCTGTAGCAGGTCTTGGAATTTGTGTTTGAAGTAATCTTTAAAATATTTCTACCGCCACCATACGATGATAAAGCAATACGACAACTCATCTGCAAGCCAAGAAATGGACCCTCACCAGGATGAGAATAGCACCTTGATCTTGGACTTCCCAGCTTCCAGAACTGTGAGAAATAAATGTCTGTTGTTTAAGCCAAAAAAAAAAAAAAACTTCTAGTTTATCTTTCCTAAAATTATGGGATAGGCTTCATGACAGTAGGAGGGGGATATGAACACTTATTAAACTAGAACTGGCCTAAGGTTATCTAGCTTCTGCCCTTTAAATGGGCAGATGTTACTGATCATGACTCCTAAATTGGGTTTCAATCGTTCTTCCACCTTCTCCCTAACACAGACAAAGAGCTACTATGAACTACAGGAGAAAATTCCTTAACCCAACTCCATCCTTAACTTGCAAACTGAGTAGCAGAAGCTTTCTATTCCCTTTGAGTGGTACCCATAGCTCACCCAATGCTCACAGCTACTTCTGCCTCCACCATGAGTCACTTGGTTTTCAAGGTTCACAAAGCTATTTCTGCCAGCAATATCTGTTTTTGAAATTATCTAAGTTAAATAAAAAGATAAGTAAAGTTAAACTAAATGTTTAAAAAAAGGCAGATACAGGTGAGTTGCCAAAAATACCGGTGTGAGCAAGATGATCGTAAAAGACTGGGGAAAAATCATAAAAATCTAGGATTCTTCACTTAAATTGCTTTGTAAGTATCTTAATTTTGCTTTATTTTAAATAATTATAAGCTGTAATTACATATTGAAAATCTATTTATGGATGTTGGCAACTTGTCCATGAATTACAGCTTTGTCTATAAAAAGGGGAGAGAATCTATAAAAAGAGGCTGCAGGGGCTGGGGGGTAGGGGAGGGAATAATGTCAAACAAAGGAGAGGGAAGATATTTTTGAATTGACATCCTGGAGGATGAAGAAGGCTTTGATGAATCAGGCAATGGGGCTGAGGGGTATGGACCTTGACAGATGGGATTTTTTTTTTTGGCGGTACACGGGCCTCTCACTGTTGTGGCCTCTCCTGTTGCGGAGCACAGGCTCCGGACGTGCAGGCTCAGCGGCCATGGTTCACGGGCCTAGTTGCTCCGCGGCATGTGGGATCCTCCCAGACCGGGGCACGAACCCATGTCCCCTGCATCGGCAGGCAGACTCTCAACCACTGCGCCACCAGGGAAGCCCGACAGATGGGATTTTAATGGAAGTAAATAGGGTTGCCAGATAAAATACAGGACACACCCAGCTACATTTGAATTTCAAGCAACAAATAACTTTTAGTATGAAAAACTTTTAGTATAAATATGTCCCACGAATATTTGTCCTGCATTTTTATGTGCTAAATCTGGCAATCCTAGGAATAAATAGATTTACTTTAAAAAAAAAAACCAAAACATTCTGACTTTTGAGAAGAGATCTGTGCCTGCCCTGGCCAGTTGGGAAATGCATCTTCTACCACTGCCAACTTACCGGGCCTGGAGAAGTCTTTCCACTCTGCCTCCTAGGGTTGGGGGTCTGGGATGATGGACTTCGTGGAGACGAATTCTCAGCCTTCCGTTTGGCTGCCATGGCCAATAACCAGTTTTTATTCTCTGGGGAGCTATTCTCTTTGCCTACCACTTCAGAGCCTTCTCCACAAGATCCCAAAGGAAGAGGTAGCGTTCCACAGCCTTCTGAAGCATAAGGACTGGCAGGAGAAGGAGGCTCTGTGACACTCATACTAGTCCCTTCAATCTTGCTTGGTTTGGTAGGACCTAGAGAGTCCTTACCAAGGTCTTCCTGGTTACCAGCAAGGCAGCACAGATCCAAATGAAGCTTTTCAACTGGGTCATCAAGCTCAGTCACACAGTTGCAACTCTTTACACACTTTTGTTTCACATTCTCCAGACAACTTGAGTCTAGCCTCCTCTTTACTCTGTTTCTAGACTCAGAGCAAGCCACTGCTTGGGATGATTTCAGGCTCACAGGTATAAGGGCTTTTCTTGGAGACATGATCTTGGTCTCAGAAGCAGGTGGAGTCATGGGTGGTGATAAGGAAGGTGTCCGGGTCATCCAGTTCCTAATGGACATCTTGAAAGATGAGGGTGGCTTGGGAGAGACAGAGGACACGGAGCCTCTTCTGCTGATGGGAGATCGGGTCTTGGCAGGAGGGGTTTTAAGAGAGAATGTGGCAGTATTTGAAGGAAGAGGGAGGTCTCCAGCACAGCTTGGAGCACAAGCTGCTGATGATGGGGAGGAAATGCATGGACTGCTCTTTACTCTGGGGGCTTTGGCAGGAGTACTCTGGCTACTTGTCACTGTTACTGAAAAAGAAAAGAGGGTCACAAAAATCAGAAGTGAAAGCCATAGAATACCCCCAAGTTCTCATCAAGGAAAATTATAGCTAACTTAATCATCCAGGGGTTGATTTCCCAGTGAGCAGATCACATAAGTCATTTGATTCTTACTGGACCCTTTTAGCATTTTCCTTCCCTTTTCCTAACTGCCAGCCCCCCAAACACCCTGCTGTAAAACACATACTTGTAAAAATCTAGAAATTACAGAAAAATTTAACAGCATCCAAGTGAACCACTTTTAATGTTTTTTCTATACTTGTGCATGTGATATAATACATCTCTTTTTTCTACACAAAAATGGGACCATGATGTACCAAATATTTAGTAACCTGCTTCATAACATATCATGAACATTTCCCACATTAATACAAATTTATATCACTTTTAACAGCTACAAAGTATCCTAAGGTAACAGTAAGACATTAGGGTTGTTAATGATATTTTGTTTTCATAAGTAAAGTTGCGATTAGCATTCCTGTGTATACTTCTGAGCACAGGGCAGAGAGGCACCGCACACTAAGGAGCATACAGGTCTACAATCTGACACAATCACTATGTGACTTGGTACAACCATTCACCTCTGCCCCGGTTTCCACATCTATTAAATGGAGATAGTTTTTAATCTCCATAAGAAGTAATTCCATCAATTACTTGTTATCAGGCCTCATGTGGCTTTCCACCTTAATTTACAATTTATGATTTTCCACAAGCCAAAGAATGTCAAAGAATGTTTCAGAAACTCAATGCACGCTCTCTGTAAAGCAAATCAAATAGTGGATAGAACTCTTCTCTATGTGTCCTGTCCCTTGTTTACAGGCAATGACAAATACTTCAGGCAAATTCTTATAAACTGGGACTTCCCTGGTGGCGCAGTGGTTAAGAATCCGCCTGCCAATGCAGGGGACACGGGTTCAAGCCCTGGTCCGGGAAGATCCCACATTCTGTGGAGCAACTAAGCCCTTACACCACAACTACTGAGCCTGAGCTCTAGTGCCTGCGAGCCACAACTACTGAGCCCACGTGCCACAACTACTGAGCCTGCACTCTAGAGTCTGTGAGCCACAACTACTGAGCCCGCATGCCACAACTACTGAAGCCCTTGCGCCTAGAGCCAGTGCTCTGCAAAGAAGAACAGCCCCCACTTGCCGCAACTAGAGAAAGCCTCGGCGCAGCAACAAAGACCCAACACAGTCAAAAATAAATTAAAAAGAAAGTTATAAAAAAAAAGACTACAGCAAGCACTTGAGATAGAACAGGTAAGGTTTCCTTCTCTTTAAGATAATCATTTTTGTCACTTAGTAATACTTGACCAGAGGTTCTCAATCTGGCTGCATAGCAGACTTAATGTGGAGCTTTATAATAATACAGGTACTTGGCCCCTACCCCAGGCCTACTGAACAATTTCTGGAGACAAACTTTTAAAAAGTTCCACAAGTGGCTATGATGCACAGACAAGGCAGAGAACCATTTGCCCTGACGGTGCTATGAAATCTCTGGCTGAAACAGTGAAAGAATAGTAAACAACAGAGCAGGTGCTGACTGCGAAAAGTAGGACAAGGTAAAAGGGGCCGTGCCTTGGGATTTAAAGCTTTCTAGTTACTAGGTTAAAAGGGCCAGAAGAGAAGACAGGCAGTCCAGGACAGCAGTGAAGGATTGGGGTGGCAATTAGAGGCTTGGGAAAACATAGGAACATAATTCTCAAAACGGCAGTGTGATTAGCAGCAGCCAATCCATTGCTGCAAGTTGGCTTACAGGGCCGAATGGCCAGTGCACCAGCCTTTGGCCCTTGCGTCAGGTTGCTGCTCTGTAGTGCTCTTCAGAGTTAACTCTAGCATCACCCAGAGACAGAGAAATCTAGGTCTAGCTCCTGGTCCAGGCTTAGTTTGAACTTCGCTTTGCTGTGCTGGGTTAAAGGAGGCAATACTGCAAGGTGCTTCCAAGCATGAGCTTTAGAATCAGACTGCAAGGGTCTGAACTCTGATTCTACTATAACTTCACAGCTGTGTGATCTTAGGCAAGCCTACGTTCCTTGAGTTTCAGTTTCGGTTGTTTGGGGAATTAAACGAGATAATCCAACTAGGTCCTTAGAACAACTGTATTAATATTCAATAATGGCTAAATGTTATTAGTATGGTACAAATTTGGTCAACGTATGCAACTTTTTTGTGACTTGACCTCCAAAACTAAGAATAATTAATGACACACTAAAAACACCTAGTTAGGGACTTCCCTGGTGGTCTAGTGATTAAGATTTCGCTTTCCATCGCGGGGGGTACAGGTTCGATCCCTGTTCGGGGAGCTAAGATCCCACATGCCTTGTGGCCAAAAAACCAAAAAACAAAAAACAGAAGCAAAACTGTGACAAATTCAATAAAGACTTTAAAAATGGTCCACATCAAAAAAATCTTAAAACAACAAAAACACCTAGTTAAAAGAAACATAATTTTCATCAAAAATGTTAAAATGTTTATAGTCATTAACACAGAAATTCCACCTCTGGGAATCTATTTTAATGGGAGATGGGGACCCTAAATTCAGAAAAAAAATTTTTCCCACAAAACATTGGAAATAAAATGTCCAACTACAATAGAATAGCTAGGTAAACTATGGAACATTTACCCAGGGGATGATTCAAAATGTTTTGCTAAAAAGATAACACGGAAAGTGCTTAGAATATCATGTTCAGTGAAAAAAATCCTCAAGAAATCCAAATATATCTGTAGTTTAACTATGACTGTTAACAAGAAAATCTCTATGGATAAGGGAGTAAAATCTCAAAAAATAACTCTAAATGTTAACTGAAATTTTGTATGAGTGGTGGCAATGCTGATGGCTTTTTCCTCATATAATTCATTTTTGTTTTTCAAAATTAGGGAGCAAAAAATACATATAAAGACAAGGCAGCAGAGGGACTTCCCTGGTGGCGCAGTGGTTAAGAATCCACCTGCCAAGGCAGGGTAGACAGGTTCGAGCCCTGGTCCGGGAAGATGCCGCGGAGCAACTAAGCCCGTGCGCCACAACTACTGAGCCTGCGCTCTAGAGCCTGTGAGCCACAACTACTGAGCCTGCATGCCCCAACTACTGAAGCCCGGGTGCCTAGAGCCCGTGAGCCTAGAGCTCGTGCTCCGTAACAAGAGAAGCCACCGCAATGAGAAGCCCACGCACCGCAACGAAGAGTAGCCCCAGCTCACCACAACTAGAGAAAGCCCACGCGCAACAACAAAGACCCAACACAGCCAAAAATAAATAAAACATTAAATTACTGAAAAAAATTTAAAAAAACCAAACAAACCATATGACTGGTTAAAACCAACTTTCCACCTACAGTGTACCTGTACCTGTGCAGCAGATGCACAACCATGCTGACTGCTCACTTTCAATGAGTGAGTGCCAGCCTTAGGTTGACTCTTATGCTCAACATCATATTTCCCTGGTCCATTTACTCTTCTAATCTCTATATGACTATTCTAGACTTTCTTTTCTCTCCTCAAATCTCTATCACTTCCACCCCTCATCCTTATTCTCAGTTGATGATCCTCATTCCTATCTAAGAAAATAGAAGCTGTCAGAACAGTTGGAAACTTCCACAAGTTCTGACCATCCCATTTATCCACCTACCTTCACTGTGCCTATATTTCTGCCTTCTGGTTACTATGGATGAACTATCTACACCCCTGACAAAGGACTACTCTTCAACATGTATATTAGATATCATCCCCTCACTCGAGGACACTGTCCAGCAAACTTCCCTGCATCGATTTTCCCCTTCACTATAGGATCCTTTCAGTCACATACAAAATGCTATATTCTCATTAAAAACAAAACAAGGGGCTTCCCTGGTGGCACAGTGGTTGAGAGTCCACCTGCCGATGCAGGGGACGTGGGTTTGTGCCCCGGTCCGGGAAGATACCACATGCCACAGAGCGGCTGGGCCCGTGAGCCATGGCTGCTGAGCCTGTGCGTCCGGAGCCTGTGCTCCGCAACGGGAGAGGCCACAACAGTGAGAGGCCCGCGTACCACAAAAAACAAAACAAAACAAAACAAAAAAACAAAACAAAACCAAAACAAACTTCAACACAGCTTCCTCCTTCAGCTACCACTTCATCTCTCTTCTTTCCTTTCTAGGAAGACTTCTTGAAAGAGCCTTCTCTTCTCCCATCCTCCTGAACAACACTAATCAGGCCACCAACACACCACCAAAAACTGCTCTCACTAAGGTTGCCTGCACTGCCAAACCTAAAGGTCAGTTTTTAGCCTTCATCTTACATTGCATGCCAAAAACATCTGATCTTTCTTAGTTTACACAATACTCTTGGTTTTTCTCTTACTTCTCAGGTTGTACCTGCTCCTTCACCTCTCCAATTTCTAAATATTAGGATGTTCCAAGGCTCAGACCCCAGACCTATTCTCTTTTCCATCTATAGCTACCTTTTACCAATATGATGATGAATCCCAAATTTACAACTCCAGCCCTAAATTGCAGAATTAAACATCTAACTGCCTCGCTGACATCCCCACTTAGATGTCTAACAATATCAAACAACATATCCAGCTGTTCCCTCCCCCAAACCTGTTCCTCCTGCAGTGATTCCTATATACGTTAACGGCAACTCCACCCTTCTAGCTTCTCAAGCCATAAATTCTGAAGTTATCCTTGATAACTCTCCCTTACGTCCCACAGCACATTCTATTGGCTCCATCATATCCAGATTTTGAAGACTTTTTGTCCCACCATTTGCTACCTCTTTGGTCTAAGTCAGCATCATTGCTTCCTGCGTTATTTCAATGAGCTTTTAAATTAGCTTGCAGCTTTTACCCTGATCCCCTTAAAATTTGTTTTCAACACAGAAGTTAGAATGATCAAATTAAGAAAAGTCAGATCATACACTTCTCTATTCAAAACCCTCCAACAGCTTTCTGTCTGTCAGAATAAAAGCCAAAATCATACAAGAACCTTATTTTCCACTACTATTCCCCTCTTCTCTTTTGCCCGCTTTAGCCACAGGGACTACAGCTACATTAGCCTCTTTGAGGAACACAAAATATGCCAGGCCTGCTCCTGCTTCAGGGCCTTTGCATTTGCTGTTTTGTCTGCCTAGAACATTCTCTAAAATATCCATATGGCTTACTACTTCATTACTTCAATTTTTTTACTCAGATACCATCTTTTCATTGAGGTCTCCCTGGGTACCTAATTTAAAATTTTAACAGCATGCTTTGCTATTCTCTCATTCCTTCTTTCCTTTTTCCCTAACCACATATTGTTATCTGACAAATTTTACTTCTTTAACTTGTTTGCCAACTCTCACACTAATATGTAAGCTTCATTTACATCTTTGGGATTTTGAATCTTTTGTTTATTGTAGAATCCCCAGGAACTTAGAACAGTGCCTAGAACATAGTAGATGTTCAACAAATACTTAAAAAATAAATCTACTGGTGTATTCCAGTGCCTTGTGTAGATGATAAACATAGTAGTGTTCAGAAAACATATATTAAAAAGAATGTCAATGAGACGGTGCTTTCCTCTGAAAACATACCAAAATAAGATCAAATCTAGCTCACCATCTGTACTACAGAACTAAATCAATCAAACCATTAAAAAACTTAGAAAAATGCACGGGATCCTTACCTAGGTCGGCTCTCGCCTCTCTCTTCTTCTGAGAGGCCCAGCCCACTATGGAGAGTTTATCTCCTCCTGATTTCTCTTCTAAGTCTCTATTCAAGCGCCAGACTTTCAGTGTATTGTCATCAGAGCAGGTAGCAATCTACAGAGAACCAGGAAGGGAGTTAATAAGTTTCAATCAAAGATTCACAACAAAGTGAAAAACAGGTATGTCTTAAGGGCTGATGATTAGAGAATTATTCTGCCTGATGTAACAGGATATAGAAAATGTTATCTGAAAGGTCAGATACTTTCATTCCTTACTTTCAGGAATCATTCCAGATTTCCAAAGAAGTGAATCCTTTAGTTTCTTTTTTATATACATTCTGCTGGTATGACTTTTGTGACCAGTCATTTCTTAGCTACCTAAAGCTCTACTATAAAACCAGGTTCATTTCATTTTATTCTCAAGAAGTTGGGCAAGTCATTATCTTTATCACCTTCTGTGTAACTACAAAACATGTAATTAAATTAAGATGCCATTTCTACTCTTTCTCTTAAAAGATCAGTCAGTGTATGTCACTGACATTTAATTTGTATGACTTTCCTCTGACTTCCTCAAGTTCTGGCTTATTGTTAAAGTAATGGGATTATTCCCAAGATCTGATTTAGTCCATGACTCTAGTATGCTGTGGCAAGTAGAATGAAACCTTTCCCTAAGATTCTTTTTCAGATAGGTAAAGGAGCAATCTGGGAAAACGACACGTTCACTAGACTGAAAAAAGTTAAAAATAACTTTTGCCCCTTTAAAAATATCTAACCATTCCTGATCTTGGTCCCAAGCCTTTTATGGCAGAGAAAGTCCAGCTTGAAGAGCTTGTGGCAAATGGCCACTGGTACCAGAGCTATTCCCCAGCATTTGTTTATATAATTTCTCTATTTTAGTAACTAAAGAGAGAGGAAAAAAAAGAACACACGTTCTCTTAAGTCTTGGTCCCCAAGAGGCTGGCAGCTTTTTCCTTTCCTCACTGGGAGGCCAAAAGAAGACACACATATTTAACTGCTCAAAAGAAATGCCTGGAATCCCCAGTTATTCTATAGTCTATAAACAAGTTATTATTTACAGAGCAACTACTAAATCTGAATGTCTGAAAATTTATGTTCTTTATCTTATTTAATTCTCACAATATAAAAAGGCTTGTACTCAAATAACCTCATCTACAAAATGGGAATAAAGTTATTTGCCCAAGGTCACCACAATTAAGTGGCAGAGCTAGAATTTAAATCCAAGTTTTTTCAATTTCAAAGTGTAAATCTTTTTTTTTTTTTTTAAAGCGGTATTTTTATCTTCCTAATTCTAGGCTCGGGACAAAATTATTTTAAAGAACCTTTTAAAAAGGTGGTCGTTAAATTGGTATGAGTAAACAGCCCTGCTACTTCCTTTGAGTCTTTTCTGTGCAAAGAGATAAGGGCAATATATGATGGATGGACAAAGATGATAATTAACTGAATAATAAAAAAAAATCATCTCAGTAAGTTCTATGAAGATATAAAATTCCAGATTAAAAGCAGACGGTTCACTGGAAATCACAGGGAATCTTAGAGGGAAAATGCCATAGGGGTGTAATTTTTGGTGATTAAAGCAATGATTTCAAAAAATGTCTATCATGAAGCTCATCACAGAAATGGTTATATAGGGATATAGAAATAAAAGGAAATCCACAGTAGTACTGGAAAGCTAGCAGGGATGCCATGAGTAGATCAGACCATGAGAAGATTCTGGAAGATAAAAAAACAGATGGGAATAATAGGCAACAAACCTTCAAAACATAATAGATAAAAAGGAGCTCTCCACAGAAGGGACATTTCCTGCAAACCCAAAATAACCCAAAGACCAAAGGTAGGCCCTGGAGAAGTGAGTGGAACTCGGGCCACTATTATGTGAAATCCCTACATGTATGTGGAGTTTGTTTATGTTTCTGGGATTTCTACCTTTCAGGGTTTTTACTTGTTTTTAGTATCACTATTAAAAAAATTTTTAAGTGAGTATATTTTCTTCTTTTCAAAGTATCTAAAATACTTTGGAGCTACTCCTTCTCTATTTTAGTCAAACACAGCCTAACACGTTAAGACTTCACCGTAAGCATTTTTCAGGCATGTGAGAACCCAAACTGGACTGTGAAGAACAGTCAAGGTGTTACCTTTAATACACCACATTGATAATATGTAGAAAGTCAGAAACACTAGTTTTCACCTTAGATTTTCTTTTTACCTTCGATTTTAAAATGAAATTTTATTAATGTTAAAAACTTAAATCCTATGTTTAGGAAAGGAATGACTCTAGGGAACTAAGAAATCCACTTATTCTTTAGTGCATAATACAGTTTATCTATTGGTATAAAAAATAGAATATGTGTGATTAATGATGATACAGATTCTGGATGGCCTCTAGATCTTTTAAATGTCTATATAAACATAAAAGTCTGTATTAACTCTCAAGCTAACCTTGGAAAAACCTACAAACCTGTGATCTACTTTTTAAACCAACCACAGATTCACCTACAAACCTTTGTGAAGTCTGATGGACACCAGCACACAGATGTGACCTCTTGAGAATGACCCAGGAGCACAGTAGGAGGATGCCAGGGTATGGAGACCTATCACAACATCAAAAAGAAAAAAACAAGTCAGCAGAGCAGTGGTAGGTCTCCCAGACAGAGGCTTCAAATTTCTCCATATCTGTACCTTAGAGAGCTTTAGGGTTGTTACCAAAAGCCCCTAGACATGCCTACTTATAGCTCAGAAAAAGTCCCAATGGGCAATGAAAGTATTTCTGTCATTAATCTGAGAAAACAGAATGAAAATAGCCAAAATAAGTAAACAATATGAGCTTACATACCAGGACAGGTCTTATTTCAAATCAGGACAACTTAGCTATACGTATTTTGACTAAAATTCAAGACTGAAAGGGTAAGGTTCAGCAACTAGGTAGTACACTTCAAGTGGAGCCTAGACAACTTTAGATCTTCTCTAGTCAGCTACTTCCAGGAACGCTGCACTTACTAAGTCCTGAAGGTACCTGAGACATGCTAGCAGATCTTTTGGGACAAGAGGACAGTCTTTCTTCCAAAAGAAGACTCACTGACTTTTAAGAAAGCCCAGTTATACTCCTTCATTTTGAAGGGGTATAAGCTATATTCTACATGGCACTTTTTATCCATTTTGGAAAAAAAATTCCTCTAAAATTTTATTTAAATTCATTTGCTTAAAGAAATCTTGCATTTCAAGTTAAGTATTGCCACATCTCAATACATTTTAATGTATAAAGAAGGGTCACATTGTGCAGTACTACACATGTGACTAAGAATATTTTCACGCTCATTCGATGCCATTAGTGATGTGCATTTGACAGCTGACTCATTCAAGAGCTGTCAATCCCTATCAGAGGCCATGGGCATTAATCAGCACAACATGGAGTACAAACTCACACAGCTATTATTAGCATGTGTTTGAAAAAGAGAAATTATTCTCTTTTCATTTTCCTGAAGATCTGAATCATTGCTCATTTGTATGAAGAAAGTGGAGGCATTCTGGGAAGAATATTTGTGAGAATTACTAAGTAAGCTTAATGGACTCCTCAGACTGTAGTTAAAGGGATTCGACACACTGATTCATAAGGTTACCCAACTCAATTATTACTACTCCTCTCTTGGGTTAAATGGCACATATGTAATGATTCAAAAAGCCGAAGAAGACAAAGAGCAGAATCTAATTTGCCTTGCTGGGCTTTTTCTTGAGATCTAAAAGGACCTCACTTGCTGCCTACTCCTACAATGCCACAGAGAACAAGACCTCATTCTTTCACAAGGTAGCATATTTTAGAAAAGACTTTCAAGATAGTCTCTATCTCAAGTCACAGAAATTCTTTATGGCCCCAGCCCATAAAGTTTCTCTACCCAAGGCTCAAGGAGTACTGCAAGCAGCAAGTTAAAAGTAAGAGGAAATCCTCATGTCCTCCTGACCCTCCCTGGTAACAACACATTATTTTACTCCATTGGTTTACTTGCCTGTTGCTTCTAGCTCTTTATTTCATGATCCTGCCCCTTCCTCATTTTCCTAGGCATTAAAATACCTAGGAAAACCTGACTGTCTATACCAAAGATTAAAATTAATGTCAAGAAAAAACAAATATCCACCAATAGAATGTATGTACATTTCTGCATTTATCTATAGGATTTAAAAGAAAAAAAACACAAAGGGTAGACCTGTTAGAAAAACTTTTTACAATTTGATAATAAGGCAGGAATAATAATAGTAACAAAAGTCAGCATTTATTGAAATGATTACCATGAGCCAGGTACTTTACACAGCATTAAAAGTGAGGGGAAGGTTCCTCAAACAGTTAAACACAGAATTAATTACCACATGACCCAGCAATTCTACTCTTAGGTATACACTCCTAGGAGAACTGAAGACATGTTCAAACAAAAATCTGTACATGAATGTTCATAGTAGCTTTGTTCATAAAGCCAAAAAGTGGAATAATTTAAATCTCCATCAACTGATGAATAAATAAGTAAAGCAAGGTCTATACATACAATGGAATATTCAGTCGTAAAGAGGAATGAAGTACTGATACATGCAACAACATGGATAAACCTTGAAAACATTAAGTGAAAGCAAAGCCAGGCATAAAAGATCATTTATAGGAAATGTTCAGAATAGTCAAATCCCTAGAGACAGAACATAGGTTAGTAGTTGCCAGAAGCTGAAAGTGACTCTTAAAGGGTATGGGGTGATGAAAATATTTGGGAATGAGACAGTGGGGATGGTTGCACAATACTGTGCTTATGTGAAAAAAAAAATCACTGAATTGTACACTTTAAGGTGACTACAATGGTGAATTTTACATTATACAAATTCTATCTCAACAAAAAAAAATGGAGGGAAGGGCATGTTGTGGGCTGGAATGAGAACTGATGTCCAACAAGTTTTTATGAACGTTAGTAACGAGTGCTTTCACAGTTGAGGACTATCCTAGTATGGTAAACTATACTTGGTGACTACTTCAAAGAAGATTAATTTCTTCTAATGAAACTCAGGTGACTTTTAAATCCTTCATTTTTATTCAAATAAGTTTTTATTTATTGTCACTTCATTATTATAAAAATATTATCACAATGATAATTTCATTTTTTAAAAACCTCCCTCTACTTTCAAACAAGAAGAGGTGACTATTAAATCCAAGAGACACTTAAACATCTATGCATTCTGAGAATGGTCAAAACACAGAAAATTGTCCTCTCTTACAAATTTTAGTTGTTATAAAGACTAACTCAAGGCATCAGAAATTCCGAAGTTAAAACTCCCAGAACTATGAAGTAACTGGCTCTAACCTACAGACTTCATAAAACGTTTTGTATACTTGAACATGAAAAAAAGATCAGCACTTTTCCTCAAAAAACCTCCTTACTCTGCCCAGTTAGAAACCAAAACTAATCTTCATTTTTGCCAAGAGATCATTTACACTTCCTAAAGTGTCAGGCTCAATGTTTCGCCAATCAGTGGTAGAATGATGGTGCCAAATCAGTTTATTTATAACCACTTCAATACTATTCAGTGTCTCTATCAGAAATGAACCAGGGAAGGGGAGGTGGGTAGGGGTGAGAGGAGGACAGGGGGTAGGAAATTAAAAAAGAAAAATAACATAATATTAAATCTTTTAATTCTTAAGTCTTAGGCCTCAGTGTCAGGAAGTCTAATTATGTTACATCTCCTCTTTGCTGGCCAGTGGTGAGGATTAAAAGGCCATTCTCTTCTGTCTTGAGATCTAAAATTCCCTTCTTTCACCCTGTTTTCTTGGGCCCATGGGCTTTTTTGGCATAGGAGAATCCTAACACCTGAGAGAATTCTGACCTAACAGCCTGAATACTCAGCTTGTGTGCAATTTTTTTTAAACTACACCCCTCCCACTTTTCCTTATCATGGAAAAGAGAAACTGAGCCACCTCACTAGGCACATTCAATTTTAGGAGCAGTAAGTTTGCCAGGATCTCAAATATCAGAACCTGCACACTGAGGGACAGGCAGGAGAACATCATGTTTGAACCACATCATTCAGCACCGACATGTGACCCAGCCTAGAATTCAGAAAGGGTCATCCATGTGTGTGATACCTACTGATTGAATGCCTGAAATGGGTTACTAATGAACCACCAAGTATCTTTACTTCATGTCTTTAAAGAGAGGAAGCAACCCTCAACCCTGATTTCCTGAAACCAAGAAGGAAAAAAAAAAAAGCAAGCATTTGTACTAGAGCTAGGGAGGAACTTTAAGGCTTGGCAATAAAAAGAAAAAAACAAAACACAGAAAACAAATAAATTGAAGAATTGGCAATAAGACTATACATATACACATACATAATATATAATTTTATATATATATATAATTAAGAAGCTGATTTTAAATGATTTAAAAAAATGATCAGTGCCTAAAGTTTTTTTTTTTGCATAATCCTTTATTATACTTTTTGGTATGTCTGAAATTTTGTTTTTAAGAAAAAACTTAAAAAGATACAGACCTTGGTAGGAATAAAATCCTCTAACTAAGTTGGGAACCATAGTAGAGAAGGGAAATGTAGGTAAAACAGTTGAGGGAAGGGGAAAGGGAAAACCAAAAGACAATAAATACACAGCATAAGACCAGATTATGAGACAGAAACATTAGTGCTAGTCACATAAAGTTTAAAGCTCAAGTCAGAAGAATTTTATAGACAGGAAGCTATGCAAAAACTCTTACCATAAGAGGGAGTTCTCAACTGTATATTTTATAAGCAAATTTTTCATTTTAAAAATATAACAAATGTGCTTGAAGAAAAAGAGGTAAGGTCAACACAAAGGCATCTTGGATAGAACAGTATCTCCACCTTGTGACCATCTAGGTTATTGTTACTAAAGCTTTTGATAAGGTAGTGTTGCATTTTTGCAACTAGAGTTGCAAACCTAGAGGTATATAGAAAAAGCATTTTTTAGTACCTCCCTCAGGACCAGATGAAATTAAGCTGAAGAATTATGCTTCATACATGACAGGATCTATCCCTGCCCTGCATTAAAGATATGACTTTCTACAGATTGGCAGTACTAAGAATGATACAATTTCCTCCTGAGAAGGAATTTGATAATATTGAACCTATAGGTCTATGAAGTTTTAGACATTATGACTCTAAAATCCAAAATGTGTGAACTCTGATCATTCAATTCACCAATATCAAGGAAGTTTATGACATTGTAGGGCAATCTGGAAGATAATAATTTCTAGCCCTAGGAAAACAATGCCTTAATGCTCTTATTCTTTCTCTGAACTCAGACATTTCTATAATTAATTATTCCACAAGAGACATTTTCCAGTGGTCAGCAAGTGCTACTCATATTTCAATTTTCTCCACTTGACTTCAAATTGACAGCATTAAGTTTCTTAGCCTAGAGTAGTCACTTTAGAACCACTGTTTATTTAAAATGTAAAAAAAGAAATTATAAATTTCTGTAACAGAAATGGGAAATCTGTAAAATAAATAAATAAATGAATAAATAATGCTATTAAAGATGTACAAAACTAACAAAGCAACCACATCTATTTCAATAGCCTGAAGATTGGCCACTTAGAGGAGACTAAAGAACACAATTATTATATGAATATTTTTGAGTGAGTGTTTTTTGCAAGTGTGATTAGGGGGTAGGATTCTAGTATCCAAACACTGTGTTTTGAATGAGAGTTTGAAAACACAGGGCAGAAAGGCAGAACAGCATGTTTTTCCAGGAAGCAGGGCAAAGTATTTAAGATTCTTTCCAGTCTTCTGAATTCTCAACTTCCTGATAATCTGTAAAACTGTTGGAGGATATGGATTGTCAATTTCTGAGAAGCTGACCATGAAAGTGTGATATCTTCTGTCAGAATCAGAGTGAAGTTTTGGCTATATTAAGAGGCAAGAAGCAATTTTTACTAAACATCTGATACAGAAAAGTTAAAGTATGTGTTTACATTAACCTTACCTCATCTTGGACAGAAGAAATATTTGCAAGAATACTTCAGCCTCACCTTTATGGGGAAAGTTCGGTAACTTACCTTCCAGATGTAGGCAGCTTCATCACTTGAGCCACTGACTAAAAACTGGTCATCCGGACTAATACTGGACTTAACATAAAAGGTAGAGTTCTGATGTCCATTGAAGATAGCCACTGCCAGAGGAAAAAAAATCAAATTACTTGGCTCTTGTTATTTCCAGTTTTCAAATAAATGAGGAGTATACATGTTCTAACAAGTTTTATTAGTGTACTGATTACTGAAGCAGATGGTCAAGCTAGTCACCAAATAAAAAAGAACTGGACATTGGCAGGGAAAGAATGGAAATCCTAGAAAGAGGCTTTATATTACACCCAATCTCACAATCTAAACCCAAATACTTGGTATGGAACTGGCTGTAGAGAAGAAAGTGATGAAAAATATTCTTAAAGGACAAGAATGGAGCTGGGGTCCAATCCTTTAGTAAAGTGCCTTTATTAGACCCTCTCTCCCCACCCTAGGCTAGGTTTCTTCCGTTGCATTAAACATTCATCTTTCCTCCTCTTAGACTTATCTTAAGGATAAATTTCATAAATATCGTTTTCTTATAATGCTTTGAACAGAGGAGATCTTCAAACATTTGTTGTATGAACAGGTAAAAATCAATGAAAGGAGAGTTAAGATTTATGGATAGCTTATCTGAGATGTGGTAACCTTAAATCTAGCACTTTAAATAGGCTGAAGTGGGGTAAGCTATATATTCATATGTAAGATACTCCAACTAGGTTAGGTTTAGACTTCTCACTATCCAATCTAGCATAACGTACTTGACAAGTTCTTTTATCCTAAGGAGACCAAAACCTGAGGCCTCTGGCATCAGAATACTACTAGGAAATAAAAGAAAAAAATCTCAGTCATTAGAAAATTTAAGGATATATTTAGGCAGGAAAAAATATTTCACTCCAATCTTCTACTGGAGGGGAAAAAAGAATTATTAAGGGACTTAACAGCTTTCTGTAAGTACTCACAAAAATCCCTTCCTTTTGCTAGAATAACACTGGAAAAAAACTTTGTATTTATAGGCCTTTAAGAAAAAGCCTGCACATCAAATAACCCCCATATCAAATACTATTATTGTGAAAGTTAAGCAGGATATGAATCAATTCAGATACACATATTATAGAGCAACTATGATAGATAAATCCCCACAAAATAAACAGGCTCCTTTATTCTGACTACAACTCCAAAACTACAATTGTTCATCTTTCTCAACTCTTAGCTACGAATGGAAAACTATAGACCAAATTTCCCACTAAACTCGTAAGTATTCATTGCCCTCTGCTGGTCTAAGAAAGCCAACATAAAGTACACAGTAAATGTTTCAAACCATGTGAAAAATCCTTCTAAAACCTGTATTGGCTTTAATTAGTTTAATTTAATCTTTGACAGTTCGGGCTTTTAAAATCTTCATTAAAGTGCTTCAGAGTCATCTTTATGAACATCACTTAGTGTAATAAAATGCTGTGAATTAAAAGTATAGGAGATCAAGTATTGAGTCCAGGACCCTTTCTAAAGTTTTGAAAAAGACGAGCAATTACCAGATGTGTCACACACACACACACACACACACACACACACACACACACACACACACACGTCTGTCTTTCAATTTCTAAGGAACATACCTATGTATCTACCTACCTACCTATCTATATATGAGAGCCAATCAAATTATTTCAGGAGCACAGGAAAAAGGTTACTAAATTATTAGTAAAGTGGCCTTGGGCATATTTGTTTTAATGGCAGAAGGACAACTAAATTCAAAGCCCCTTTTGGTGCCACACTATAACAAAATGATACAGAAAGAGCTCTTGGACATCTAATAATATAATTAGGCTTTTATCTTTTAGGGAAAAATTTGAAAGAGTCTGTTTTATACGGCTAAATAAATTAGAAGTTGTCCAAGTTCTAATTCCATTCACGAAGACAGCAAGCAAAGTTATAAAACCTCTTCCCTTTTCCAAATACTCTTATTCTTGTTTAGACAACGTCAGACCTAACCCAGGGCACTGAATACCAATTGGGTAACTGCCACAGATACCAAAGTCCTAACAATGGCTAGGGGTCAGTCTTTAGAAACTTCTCTAAGAGCCCAGCTAAATTCTGTACAATTTTAAGATTTCTTTTTTATCAACACATCTTACTTTACTGGGAACTGGGTAGCTCTAGGGATTGGTTATAGAATTCAAAGTCAGTTTCTGACAGAGCTATACCTGAGAAGTAGGTTACAAAATATGCAGCTTGCTTAAATAATTGATAATGTTCTTAAAATGATGAAATTCAAATAACCCTCTTAGAGTATGCTTGAAAAACTTTGATTTTTTAAAATGTTATTTATCAGCTTTAAAGTCAGATTCCACTTATAATTTTCTTGAAGAAAAATAAAAAGGTGAGGTTAGGGAAAACATCCAGAGGTCCCCTAATTTTAATGAACAGTTCCCAAATAGGACAAAACCCGGGCAGAACAACCTTCTCTATCCCACAAAAATTGAGATAATTTTAAGTATACCCAAAGGGGTATAATTTTGGGAGAGACTATTAAGTTACCACACAGAGCAGGATTCTGTTCACTTGTGAAATCATCACAAGGTAAATACATCTATAAAAACATCACTGGAACTAATCGAAGACCCCAAAGTCCTTATATGTCTTCATAAATTTGGTACAGGAAAAAAAAAAAAATCAACATTAAATTCTCATTAACAAAAAAAACCCTATTAGTTTCCAGGAAAGAGAATCTGAGTGACTAAGCTCCTACCTGGAGAAGTCTTTAATCCAGTCATATTGAACATGTAGATGTTGTCATCTGTGCAGTTAGCAAATAAAGTAGAGCCAGTAGAATCCAAAATCAGACTTGAGTATCCTAGAAAAAGGAAACTTTAGTTAGCATGTGCTGATGAAGGAGAGTAGAACTGAGGTGAAAATGATCTTTTTAGATCATTTCACAAGAATCATCAGAATTCTTCTTCCCTAAAGTATATACAAACCAAAATTATTCTTAGGAGTTTCTATCTTTTGAAACTTCAAAAAGATACTTCCATATATTAGCTTCTCAAGTCAACAGAGAATAATAGTTGCTGAAAACTAGCTTGATAGTTACTTTAAAAATTTTAACAAAACTTACATATCCAAAAAAGCCCTACAAAAAAGTCCTAATGAATACGCAAAGGCTTACCTAGTTTTCGAGTGCTGCTACCTGGGTATAGGAAAGACTTGGATGCTATAGGTTCTTGCCGATAAGCAGTATAATTCTTACGTAAATCCCATATTTTGATTACCCTAAAAACCAAGGTAAAGAAATAGTTATTTTATAGTCTTTCTCCAACACCAATCAGTTTCAACTACATATGAATGTGAAATGACTTTTAATCTAATTCCTCTGGCACATCAACCAGGTACAGTGAGGATATGTCATTGGGAAACAGATTGAACTATCTCATACTCTTGTCTCCAGCGTCAGGCTAACAATTCTGGCAGAATGGAAACAGATGTGATCTGACCCACTGATGGGTTGCCCTGAGTTTACTTCAAGGGAGCGGAAAAGGAAGATGAAGGTTGACTGCTGATAGTCATTGTTTCATTGTTTTCAGAAAAAAAGCACTTCCTAAGCCTTTAACATTCTGCATGTAACTTCTGACATCATTAAGTGTTAAGCTCTGTCCCTATGGTTATATCTTCATATATTAACTCCTTAAGTAATCTAGTCTAAACAAATTTTCCTGTGAAATAAAGTATTTTTTCATTTCATCTATTGGAATAATTTTCTTAATCTTCTACATCTACTTTGTAGGCAACTTGAAAACACAAGCTTGGTTATAAAAGGGAAGTATCCTTGGAAGCAAAGCTTTCACAGCCATTTACAAATATAACTAATAACCTTTAGATAATTCTACATTTGTGCCTGAGAATTCAGTCCACAGAAGAGTTTAAGTGTCCAGAGGACACAATAGAAACTCTAGTTTATTAAGCCATCATATTTTAAAATTAAAACTTTTGAAGGGAGGGATGTCTTGGGAGATAGGGGCAAAAACGGGGCAAAGAAGAGAATTTTAAAAAGAGCCCCTATACTCAATGAACTTAAATTCCAACAAAGCAAACAATCAAGAAGTATCACAAACTTATTTGGAAGCCAAAAATTCAGAGCAATCATAGAAGGAAAGTATGTGAAAGTCTTTAGGCCTATCAATCTAGTTAGATTGCTCCCAGAAATGCCAGTTACATGTCCAGAATCATATTCCTCCTTTTAGGATATTACTAAACCAGAAAAGACAAAATCAAAAATACAGGCATACCTCATTTTACTGTGCTTTGCTTTATTGTGCTTTACAGATATTGCGTTCTTTTACGAATTGAAGGTTTGTGGCAAGTCTATAGGTGCCATTTTTCCAAAAGCATCTTCTCACTTCATGTTTCTGTGCCACATTTTGCTAATTCTCCCAATGCTTCAAACTTTTTCATCATTATTATATTTGTTATAGTGATCTGTGATTGGTGATCTTTGATGCTACTATTTTAATTATTTTGGCATTTTTTAGCAATCAAATATTTTTGTATTAAGGTCTGTATATTGATTATTTTAGACATAATGCTATCACACACTTAGTAGACTACAATGTAAATATAACTATATAGTAATATAATAAACTATAATATACTAATATAAATACAGCATAATATAAATATAACTTTTATATATACTGGGAAACCAAAAAAATTCGTGTGACTCCCTTTTTTGTGATATTAGCTTTATTGCAGTGGTCTGGAACCAAACCTGCAATATCTCTGATATATGCCTGTAACAGAAATTTTGCTCCTCAAAATAAGAATCCTTGATTAAATTACACTGCACAGACAAGCAAGTTACCCAGCCAGCTTCTCTATAATAGCAGCAGCAGCCAACACTCCTCCTATGTGCTAGAAATGTGCTAAGTGTGATACATTATCTCATTTAATTATTTGAGCAAGAGTCCTAACTAGATATTTTCCAGTGTGATCTGTAATTCCTCTTCTCAGCTGGGTACTCACTATGTTGAAAGTTAAAAGCACACACATTGAATTATAATGGGTCTAGGTGACTTCCCCATCCCAGTTCATGAAAGACAGCTCACCAAAAGAACCAAGAAATAAAGACTCGTCTTACCCATCCACGGCTCCTGCTGAGACTAATGTATTCTCATCTTGAAAGAGGACCACAGTAACACTCTGCTGGAAATCCTACAGCACAAGGAAGAAAAAGAAAAGAAGGAAATCCTATTTTGGCTATAACAATCTTCACTATCAAGAGACCAAGGCGCTAAAATGATGGCTTTTTCCCCTAAACTGAGTATGACTAGATCTTGCCCTTCCAATAATCCTAGTCAGATATATATGCAGACCAAGAAGTAATTTTAGCAAGGAAGTGACCTAAACATCATGTTATATTACATAGTATGAACACTTTGACTCATATTCAAGAAAAAACTGGTGATTAACACAAGATTTTAGTACTTGTCTAAGTCTACTAGCTCTATTTGAAATCATCCCTACTGTCTATCCTTAGGAACCTCATTTAACCTGTACCTGTTTCATCTATAAAATGTTGCCGTCTATCCAGATTGTCATATACGAGTGTCTAAAGAATTGTGAACGAAAGATGGTTACATGCTATGAAAACCCTAAAGGAGCTAGTAGAGTTTTACCTCCTAATTGCTGTTAAGTTTTCTTGGCTAAGAATCTGATGAAAAGTCTGAAATGTTACTCATTTTAACTTCATCTGGCCTCCAAAAATCACATGCTAATAACCCTGTCAGTTTCCATTCATGCCCATGTAATTTTAAGTCCTAATGTTCTAGCAACCACACGTCCCCAAAATATTAACTAAGACTCTATACACCAAGAATACTAGAAAAATAGACAAATTCAAGTAAGAACACTGGTGATTTTTCTTAAAGAAAAAAGCTGTATTATGGGCATTGTTTGAGCTTTGACTATAATATGCTAAAGAGGTACTGTATTTTACCCCAATATTTCTCAAAATATTTTATAATCTTTTGCCAAATATTAAAAAACAAAAATAATAAAAAGCCCATATCTTTTCTGCAGTTTGTATTATGAAAACAACAACAGAGATTCCTTTCCCCTACAGAATACTGTATCATGGTACTTAATATGCTTCTTCAAACTACCCATCTCCCTTTCCTAATGAATCACATCATACTGTAGATGATGTGTATGCATGGAGATCTCTAGGGATGAGTCTCAGGAAATTGAATTTTTAACATATTCCCCAAGTGACTCTGTTGCACACTAGAGTTTGAGTACCAGTACCATAGGTACTGAACTGGTATTAAGCAATAAACCAGTGACATCAAGAGGAAATGAAGATTCTCATTCATTGACTGAATCTCTAGCTCCTATTTTATGCCCAACGAATTCCCTAAAATGAGACTCTATGCTACTGTCAAGATCTGCACACATGTATACAGTTATAAAACCTTACCACAGAAGGAGCAAGCCCTTTTGAATTCTGTTTCTTCTTAGGTTTTGAAGGGGTTTGCTTGTCTAAGGTATTGTGAGCTCCACTGATTTGATTCACTTGCCTATAAAATCCATCTGAAAAATATTCCAAGGTAAATGGTTTAGGTTTCAGAACTTTATTCCCATGCTGAATGTAACATTTATATATAAGATGTCAAAATTAATTATATTCTTTATTAAATTAGTGAAATTAGAAGCCAGCAGGGCTACTGTACTACATCTCTTGTGGTGAGATTATGATGTATAAAAAGGAAATAAACACATGGATATTTATAGCAGCTTTATTCATAACTGCCAAAACTTGGAAGCAACAAAGATATCCTTCAGTAGGGGAATGTATGAATAAAACTGTGGCATATGTAGACAATGATATATTATTCTGTGCTAAAAAAAAATGAGATAACAAGCCATAAACAGACCTTAAATACGTATTACTAAGTGAGAGAAGGCAATCTGAAAAGGTTACATACTGTATGATTCCAATTATATGACATTCTGGGAACAAAACCATGGAGATAGTAAAAGATCAGTGATTGCTAGAGGTTGGGGGGCGTGCAGGATGAATAGGTAGAGCACAGAGGACTTTTAGGGCAGAGAAACTATTCTGTATGATACTATAATGGTAGGTATATGTCACTATATGTTTGTCACAACCAAGAGAATGTATAATACCAAGAGTGAACCATAATGTAAAGTACAGACGGACACTGGGTGATAATGATGTGTCAGAGTAGGTTCACCAATCGTAACAAATGTCCAACTCTGGTTGGATGTTGGACATGTCGACAGTGGGAGAGGCTGTGTGGGGACAGGAGGTATATCAGTACGGAGAGAACTCTTTGTACATTCTGTTCAATTTTGCTGTGTATCTAAAATTGCTCTAAAAAATAGTCTATTAAAAATAATGTTTTTACAAAAAAGTGAAGCAGGGAGATGATCATTGCTTTCTGCTTAATGGTATCATGGGGCAATATGAGTATAATTATATTTAATCCAATTCTTAAAAGTTCCCAAATTTTTAAAATTAAAATAAAAGATCATGTACTAATAATTACAATTCCATCAATAATTTAGGTAAATGGCATTATAGTTCAGAAGACAATATGAGGTAAATATGGAGGGTAATACTTAAAACAATCACTAAGATCCTGAGAACTGAACAGAGCAGAATTGGGGTTTATGAACATGTGCCCCCTGGTGGTAATCAGGTGAAACAGTTGATTCTTTCATTCAGAATTATTATGGGGCAATCCCACATATATCAAACTTAAAATGGAACTAGATTACCTTTTTTGTTGCACCTGGTGTCCCAGACCATAATGTTGCCATCTCTTCCACCTGTACAGAAGACAGCTGCAGACACATAAACAGTTTATCAAGAAGTTAACAAAACCAGTCAGTGACACATATATTTCAATTTAAATTTCCTAGAGTCTCTATTATATGCTAGGTACTGTAATTGGCCCTGGAGATTAAAAATGATAAAAATATATAGCTCAACACAAATAAGAAAACAAAGCTGTGAAGGGAAAGGATTATAAAGAACTCAAAATGCTTATGTTGAGCAAAAACTTGATAGAATAATCCCTCTCTGTAAATTTTCTTTAAAACCACATGAAATACTATACTATAAAGTTGTAGTAAGAATAATGATAAATAAGCAATAACCAAAATATACTGAGTGCTTATTAAGTTTTAGACACTATCCTAAGTGCTTTTTTATAAATGACCTCAATCCTTGTTATCAACCCTATTAGATGGGAATTATTATCCCCATTTTACAGATAAGCAAAACTAAGGCATAGGGAGGATATGTAACTTGCAAAGGTTATTATTTTTGGCAGTATGTATCCAGAGCCCATATTCCAAACCTCCAAGCTGTATTGTCTCAGTATAAAGATACAAACCACATCCACATAAACTTTGTGAAAGGCGTTGCCTCTGGGGATGGAAGGAGAGCGGTGAGATCAGGAGAGGGAACACAGGGAACTCCAGTTTATCTGTCATACTTTATTCTTTAAAATTAAACCAAAAAATTCTGCTTCCTGTATGAAAGAGGGAGCACTTATCAAATTGTAGGTGGATTAATTTGATAAGTGTTCTGGTCAAAATACAAAAAACAGCTACTTGAGGGTCATACAGATTGACCAAAAACATACAATTTTTGTAAGGGAGTCAACACCTGAAGCAAGTGACTGGCCTAGGGTAAGTTCCTGATTTTTTGTGGTTTTACCTTGAGGGCAGCCACAGTTGTAGCATCAGAACCAGGCAGCCAAAGGGCCAACAAATGACCATCTTTCAAGCCAGAGGAATTAGGAAAAGAGGACAGGGGCAAGAAGAGCTGCCAGAGGAAGTGGGGAAGCCTGGAGACAGCAGAGAAAGGGAAACCCTAATTCTGTGTTTAAACTTAGCTCAAGTCTCTGGCTGACCCCCAAACCATATGTGCATAGGATAGCTAAAAGCAGCTTCCAACTAAGGCTTAAATTAAAGAACTGAATTGAGATCCGATCTTCTGAACTGACTGCCTTCACATTATGCTATTTGAGTCTAAATGATTTAACTGCCTGTTAAAACAAAAACACCAACTCTTTCCTGAGCAACATAACAGAATTCAGAGTCCAACACACCATTCCCAATGCCCAGGGTATGATCTTAAGTTACTTGCCATATACAGAGCCAGGAAAATGCGTCATTCTCAAGGGAAAAGAAATCAACAGAGGCCAGCCTCAAAACAACCCAGATGTTGATTTATCAGGTCTGGTTGTAAAACAGATATTACTGTCAAGTGAAATAAAGAGACACTCATAATCAATGAAAAGATGAGAAATCTCAGCAGAGTAACAAACAGAACTTATTGAAAACAAATGGAAATTTTAGAACCCAAGCCCACAACTTCTGAAATGATAAAATTCACTGGATAGGCTTAAGAGCAGAATGGAGAGAACAGAGGAAAACGTCTATGAACTTGAAGACAGATCAACAGAAATCATTCAATCTGAGGAAGAGAGAAAAATAAGATTGAACATTATGCTAAGCGAAAGAAGCCAACAACATATTGTGTGGTTCTATTTATACGAAGGTGCAGAAGAGGCAAATTATATATAGAGAAAGTAGTTCAGTGGTTGTGTAGGGCTGGTAAGATGGAAAGTACTGCTAACAGGTTTTGGTTTCTTTTTGGGTTGATGGAAACATTCTAAACTTAGATTGTGGTGATGGCTGCAAAACTCTATAAGAAAATTAAAAACCAGTGAAATGTACATATTAAATGGGTGAATTTTATGGGGTGTTAATTATATCTCAAATTTAAGAAAACTGATAAAGATGAAGAAAGCTTCAAGGATTCATGGGACAATTTCAAAAAGTCTAATACATGAGTAATTGGAGTCCCAGGAGAGAAAATTGGGCAGAAAAAAATATTTCAAGAAATCATGGCAGAAAAATTCTCAGATTCAGTGACACATATTTGTAAATTTACAAATTCAAAAAGCTCAGCAAGCCTCAAACAGGATAATTTTGCAGGGAACCATGTCTAGACACATCACAGTCAAACTGCTGCAAACCAAGACAGAAAACCCCAAAGGCAGTCGGAAGAAACAACATAGTACATACAGGGAAAGGATTCAAATGACCAGAGTTCTCCACAGAAACCATGGAAGACACTGGAACAACACCTTCAAGTAATGAAAGGAAAAACCCCGTCAACCTGGATTTTATATCCAACAAAAATATCCTTTAATAGTGAAGATGAAATAAAGGCATTTTCATATAAAGGAAAACAAAGGGGGTTAATTACAACCAGACTCGAACTGCAAGAAATGTTAAGGGACTTTCTTCAGGCTGAAGAGAAAGGATTTTAGAGCACAGGGGAAGGATGGTGCTGCTGGGAGAAATCATGAGTTCAGTTTTGGGTATGCTGAACTTGAAGTGCTTGTAGGAAAAGTGAAAGCTGGAAATACAATCTGGTTCAATATAAGTGGAGCAAAAAACAAAACAAAATTGGAATAAATGAAACTGTCCAGGGAGAAGGTACAGACTGAAAGGAAAAGATGGCCAAATACCAAATCCTGGGCCATGTCAACACTTCAAGTTAGGTAAAGAAGTGGAGTTCACAAAAGCAATTATGAAGGAATAAACAGAAATACTGAGAACCAGAGGGAGTGGTATCACAGATTCCAAGGAAGAAAACAATTTTCATGAATTTTAAAATAACTTGCCGGAAGTGTCAAATATTGAACAAGTAGAAGGCAGGGTGATTTCAGGAAGAGAGAGATGGAATGGATTGAACCAAACTGAGATGAGGACATTTACCCGGGTTTTGATTACTCTTAAGAAACTTAGAAGAGATAGGAAATAAGAAAGGATGATAGCTGGGCTTCCCTGGTGGCGCAGTGGTTGAGAGTCCGCCTGTCGATGCAGGGGACACGGGTTTGTGCCCCAGTCCGGGAAGATCCCACATGCCGCGGAGCGACTAGGCCCATGAGCCATGGCCGCTGAGCCTGTGCGTCCCGCAACGGGAGAGGCCACAACAGTGAGAGGCCCGCGTACCACAAAAAAAAAAAAAAAAAAAAAAAAAGAAAGGATGATAGCTGAAGGAGAATACAAGGTTAAGATGTTTCTTTCTGGACGGGCCACAGATATGCTTGAGTTTTTCCTATGGAGAAAGAGCCAAGAGAAGGAAAGCTTGAAGACAGAGGAGCTGTGGGGATGTAAGTGATAGCATAAGGTCTTGGGGAGGATCAAGAATGTTTCTTAACCTTAGCTGCACACTGGAATCCCTTGAGGAATTTTAACAAAATAGACGCCTGGCCCACCTCCTAGAGATTCACACTTAATTGGTATTTTAAAAAACCTCCCCAATGTGTATAACTGAGTCACTTTGCTATACAGCAGAAATTAACACAACGTTGTAAATCAACTATACTTCAATAAAAACAAAACAAAACAAAACACCTCCCTAGGTGACTAATGAGTCAAGGTTGAGAACCAGTGCTCTAGGAAGAAGGATTCGCCTTAAACTGGAGAATGAAGAATGAGAAAGAAGGTGCAAATTTGAAGATAAGTTTGTAGGAGGGGAAATAGAAAAACACTTATAATTATTTTTAATTACTCACTAGAAGTTCTAACACCCATTTTATCACACAAAACACACATCTGTGAGCAACTGACAATTAGAGATGAAAACATTTTCCATGTTTTCAGGTGGTAGATATTTAGGGAAGGCAAATTCCACTAGTATAACTATGTCCTTTAGGATTATTTGTATTCTGCCCATATAGGGCTGAAAGAACTGGATCATGATCTTTCCTACCACGTTACCTACAAAAAACCGCCCCCAAAAACCAAACCCCAAAAAAACCAACCCACTAAGCATTTATATGCTCCTCAGTTTTGTGTTTGTTTGTTTTGGTGTGTGTGCATTCACATCTCAGTTCATTTTTTTTTTTTTTTTCTGTACGCGGGCCTCTCACTGCTGTGGCCTCTCCCATTGCGGAGCACAGGCTCTGGACGCGCAGGCTCAGCGGCCATGGCTCACGGGCCCAGCCGCTAGGCAGCATGTGGGATCCTCCCGGACCGGGGCACGAACCCGCATCCCCCGCATAGGCAGGCGGACTCTCAACCACTGCGCCACCAGGGAAGCCCCTCACTTCATTTTTATGCTTACAATGTTTTTGTGAATTTGGAAATGAAGGTCCTGGGAGATAAAAATGACTTTGCCCAAGAATTTAAAGGCAGAAAGCAGAACAAAACACAGGGCTTCTATATATGGCTGTAAAAGTATGTCCTGCACAAGAACACTTGGCTGAGGGGGTAGAGCCTAAAATCTGTGTTTTAGCAACCAAACGATGAGGCCTTGGGGGCAGTGTCCAACCAGACTAATTCACGCTAGGGCACCTGTGAACTACTGGGAGCCATGATAAAGGTTACCACTTTTTCTACTAGACCACACTGGCATAGATTCAATGCACAGTTTCAAAAATTAAGTAAAGGGACCGAAAGATACGGTGTTTCCCTTTTCTATTACCCTTTAAATAAACAAATTTACTTTAAGTACATTTTCATGACTTTAAATTATTTTTATAAACTTACAATGAACTCTGACACAGGAGTGTAAACTAGAACACAAGCATACTTAACTTTATACAACAGATGTGTTAATGAAAAGTTATGCAGAGATAAAAACTATGTCATGTATTTCCTCTTCAAGGTTCCAGTCTCAACAGCAATCAACTGACCTTTTTTTAAAGTCCAAACCAGCTCAACAACTCAGTTTAGTACTCCTGAGTGCTCAGGTGAATAAACAAAAACATTCCTTTTAAAAATAGAATATTTTTTAATGATAAAGGGAACTATACTGTTTATTTCTATTATTCCGAGATTAAAATCAGATTGATCAGCCACTTCTTTGAGATGAACGTTTGCTGTCTCACTCATTTAGTGAGAAACAAATGGAGGAAGGAGAAAAGAAAACAAAAAACACAGAAATGAAGAGCTCATTCAGATACCCCTGCTAAGTTTTTCCCCAGCTACTATAGTACTGTTCTGTATTATAGCCCTCTTTCTTATAATCTTCCTTCTCCATTATAATAGTTAAATAAATATAGAAAGATTGTGAGTAAGTAACAGTTGAAAACATACCAGGGAACTGGGCCATTTAAAGTAATTATGTGGTAAATTTTTTAGGTAAAGAATCATGTCCAGTTTATCAGGTTTCCCACCCAGCCTCATACTCCATTTAAATTTTACAAGTAGAGTTAAAGTAACTATTTTACAGATGGAGTTAATCAGTGTCCAGTACAGGCTGTGACCTCAAAGGCCACTCAAAGTTGAACAGAGGGATTGTGGCTATTTGTGAATTTTTACCTTATCTGCAAGATTACAGAAAAAAATTATCTGAAGACACTTGACTTTCAGAGACAAGCTGGAGATAATATCCATTAGAATGGGACTAAAATCCAACTTAATTTCATTGAGGTTTCCAAGTCATATTAAGAATCTCAAACATCTACATAGGTAAAGGAGCAACTTTGACAGGGGAAAGGGTGGAAACAATTACAGCTTATTATTACTTCACCATGAAAGAGGTTAAGGAGATGAAAGAGGGTAAGCATATACCTACCTTTCTCAAACTTAGAAAAGGCAACTGACTTGAGGCTGCACTGATGACCTTTGCATGTTCCAATCAGCTCTCCAGCTTTTACATCCCAAAATTTGGCTGTTTGATCACCTGCTGCTGTAACCTTTCAAAAATAAGGTTTCACAGTTTAATAAAGCAACCCTTTACCAGTGTTTACCCAGATCCCAATAAAATGAAAGTCACTTACAAGCTTAAGTTCACCAGGGACCCAGGCCAGGTCAAAGACAGCATTCCAGTGAGCCATCCATTCTAAACAAAGAAAATGGTGAATGTGAACTGTCTAAACTATGTCTTGTGGTAGCCATACCAATAGCTGTTGAAGTGCCTTGAAAGCTGTAGTGAAAAGATCAGTGGTCAGCACACTAAGATCCATGGGCCAAAGAGAATTTGTGGACTTGCACACATAGCACATTCCCTTCATTACCCCATAAAACTACCATTTGATATCAGATTGTTTTCCATGAGGGTATATATTCTCTAAAATGGAATCTTTGTAAAACATTCTCAAAAATCTTCATCATGCTCTCTGAATGGAGTTTAAAATACTTTGGTTTGACATTCAAAATTCTGCTTGCTTTGGCCCTATCTCTTACTGTTCTCTGTATATCCTATTCCAACTAAACTGGAGCGCTCCCTATATGCTCATTATATCCTATGGTTTCCTATCTCTAGGCCTTTACTAATGCTTTTCCCTCCACCTGGAGTGTCCTATTCCACCTCCATGGGTCTAAATACCACAGTCTGCCTCAAATGTCCCATCCTTCATGAAAAATTTTCCTCACCTTCTTTGATATGTAAGAGCTCTTTGTGACACCTGTGGCGTTTTCTTTGTATTTCCTCTACATCATCTATAGCCTTTGTTTTACTTTAGTTATCTCAACACTTGACTTACTAGTTCCAGATTATTACCTTCCTAAGGTCAGTAGAACTTTGCCTTATGTATGTAAGATGTTTGTTCAATATAAATATTTTAAAGCAACATTTCCCCACATTAAGTATAATATAACAAATTTTAATTTTTTAAAAGAAAAACTGTTTTTAATTCTAAAATGTATTTTTCTTAACTTTCAGTAAAGGCTTTGCTGCCGTTAACAGTTATCGACAGAAAGGCAGTCCACCATTTACTTTCAGCCTGGCCCCTAAACAGGCTTAATCAGAAGTATCACTGAGAATTTATTCAAATAGTAACTTCCTTGAGGCTTTATGAATTAAAAATGTTCAAACAGATATTTTAGACCCCGACTTACCTTTGACGCACTTCTTTCTACTGGTTTGTGATTCTGTGTTATATAACCTAACGAAGCCTTCTTCATTGGCAACTGCTAGTATATGCTCCATATTGGGAGCTAAATAAGAAATAAAGAATAAAATATATAAAGAGTCACAAAAAAATTTAAAGCTGAGTTTAAATCTATATAAACAACAAAATATAAATTAACTGAATAACTACAATCTATTTGAAAAGAGGTAAGATGATTCTACCCAAATAGCACCTGCTATGGTAGAGAGGTTTTTCTGAATTAAAGATGGCTGAGGGATTCCCTGGTGGCGCAGTGGTTGAGAGTCCGCCTGCCAATGCAAGGAACACGGGTTCGTGCCCCGGTCCAGGAAGATCCCACATGCCGCAGAGCCGCTAGGCCCGTGAGCCATGGCCACTGAGCCTGCGCGTCTGGAGCCTGTGCTCCGCAACGGGAGAGGCCACAACAGTGAGAGGCCCGCGTACCACAAAAAAAAAAAAAAAAAAAAAGATGGCTGAAAATTTGCCATAATACCTAATTAAGTGACTCAAAAACACCAATCCTTGGGCTTCCCTGGTGGCACAGTGGTTGAGAGTCCTCAGATAATCTCTTATTTAAAGAAGGGCTGAATCAAGCATGGTAATTAAACAAAACAAAAGTGGTACTGGCCAATAGCAAATAAAAGCATATGATATAGGCATGGCAAATAAAAGCATACGATACAAGCCACCAGCAGGCTGAACCTATTAATTTTATATTCCCTTTTCACAATTTTTTACTTTTCTTTTCTTAAACTTTTAACAGCAGGGACAAGTACTCTATTTCTGTTAATATGTTCCCCAATGCATTGTAGAAAGAGATAGATTCCAACAGGTCAAAAGGGGCAAAAGTTTTCATGATGGCTGAACCTTTGCAACCCTTTCCGGATATCAGTTATAAAAACAAACAAACAAACAAAAAATGGTGCTATAAGAATCTTATCCCTTAGCAGAAATATGTAATTATGCATAGAGATTAAGAAAAGTCTATTTCATAAATCAGGGGAGAACAGTTATTAGAAAAACTCTATCATCTATCTAATTTACTTTTTCTTGAAAGGGAGACACCCCAAAATATTTTCCCTCTTTAGAGTGAAATAGATCATTTCTGACCAAACCTAGCTTATACAGTAGTTCCCTTACCAGAAGAGAAGGTGCATCCAAAAGGAGGAACTGGGGCTCCTGTTTCTCCATAAGAAGTGTGCTCATCATTATAGTTGCACTGATAACCAGTAAGAAGGGACTGTAGAGGGTATTGTGAAGACCATCCTAAGGTAAGACAAAATTCCTTATAGAGTTCCAATATATCACATTTCAGTACTTTTAACAAATGCAGAGGTTATAAATTCATTTCTAAAAGCTTTATATACTTAAGTATAGATCCACTCATTATCCATGGCCCTCTAGAACACAGTTTCAGGTATTTTCCTAAGGGGTCCTAAGGAAAAAACGAAAGAGCACTCTCAGCTTCTGGTGAGACACAGCTTTGGGCTTATCATCTTAAATGGAGACTCTTGCTAATACATTTAAGACTGCAAGAAACAAGTGGCCTTTGCACATTAGAAAAGATCTTACCCCTTCCCCCACACTTTGGAGACAATCGCAAAACACAACCACAAAGACTACCACAACCATTAAAACTGCCATTCTCGTCAATTAAAATTTTATGTTTTCAGAGTTTCTAAATCATTACTGCAAACTCAAGTTACTAGCAACATCACACATAAGCCAATGGTCAGAGAGTTAAAGGAAATAAGGTATGTCAATGTGCCTACTGTAGCCCCTAGTATATGAGAGAGGAAGAAATTCAGGGTGGAGGGAAAGTTTATTCTGCTTGGGTCAGAAAGCTGATGTGTACTATGGTCCTAAAATAGTAAACCATCTTGATTTGTTTTATCATTTTGATATGTGGGTCAACATATTTTAAATATATAAAAGAAACATTCTTTCAATATATAGTTACTGAGAACCAAATGTTTAGTAAGCATGGGAGGAAACAATGAAGTTACAATCTAGAGAGCTGTCTAAATAATTAACAAACACTCTCATACTTTAGGGTACTTTCAATTCTCACTTTTCATAAAAAAAATACCATTTGAAGAAGACATCTTAGCCTGATATAACCTCAGACAAATCTGGTTTTGCATGTTCATAGAAATAACCTGAAGAAATGCAAACGAGGCAAATAAATTCGGTCCAGATTTAGTAATTATTCCTGGGGGTATTACCTTAAGGCTAGATACGATTGTAAACAAGCCATTAAAGACCACTAAAAGAAGAATATGAATACAATAATTAGTTATGTGGTCGAGTTCACAAATATCCATCTACGGAATGAATTTTAAAACAAAAGCCTCTGTTCTAAAGTTATATAAACATACACTTGTAGTTTGGGATTAAAAAAAAACAAAACCAAAAACTAATCACAACTCATGAATTCAAAAGGAATCTTGAACAGTTTAAGTGGAACTGAAGATGATAAGCTCTGGAGACCTAAATTCTTTACAATTAAACAGTGACCCCTCAACTCTGTCTCATTGCCTACAAACTATATCCAAACACCAACAAATGGCCTAACATGGCTTAGTAACTGGTCCCTATTTACCCCTCCACCTCTGCGATTGTGACAACACACACTTCATGGACAAGCCCCGTAAGCTACTTTTGGATCCTTATTGTTCTATTCTGTTTCCAACATGAGCTTGTAATGGTTTCCCTCACAACACTCATTTGGAAAAGCCTATTATTTCTTCAACGCACAACTTAAGCCCCTGGGGTTACATGCAGATTTTTCAAGGAGAATGAGAGCTGTCGGAGAACTAATTTCCAGATACTCAACTTCCATATATATATGTATTTCTAAAACTGACCTGTCTACAATGTCGAGGTCGAAGGTTTTCCCCCTCTTCATCACTACCTTTCTTCCACTTTTCAAAAGAAAGGCATTTCCATGACCCAATCTTATACCTTGCGTTGACTCAAGGTACAAAAACTCCTGGGACCCCATTAAGAGACAATTGGATAACTCCTTTAATAAAGGCATCATAAACACCCAAATCCATCTCTTTAAAACATAGACTTTCAATAAATTTTTATCTTGCTTATTTATTGAAATTAGTAATCCATAGTTTTGATCAACGACATACTACTAAAAATAGTAATGATAAGTCAACCCAGAAGAAACTTTTAACACTTAGAGCTTTATGATCACAGAAAACATCAATTTAAACATATTTTTTTACACAGAGAAATAAGATAGCATGATCAATAAAATGACTTTTCAAGCTTAAAATCAAATCACATTAGGATAAATTCTGTGGGAGAAATAAAGTGGTAATAAGCTCAAGGGGAAAAAACAACTATGTAGAATATCTAGCAGTTAGAATTAGTTCATACTTTTCAAAAATGATTGATGTGATTATTAAATCACTACAGTATTTACAGTCTATTAGATACATTTTAAAGACTGATGTAGCAGTAGCATTTTTATTTAAAAAGGTCATCACTCACAATATGGCCAGAGATGACATCCTTTGCATCTGTTTAAACTTATGATAAAAACTTTCAGATACCAATTTAAAAATACACAGAAGAGTAATCAGTTTCCATTTCAGAAAGATCATTGGCGGCAATGTGGAGGATAAACTGGAAAGAGGGAAACTAAGAGGACATTTGGGAGACTTGTTACAGTTCAGACAAGAACATATTATGGCCCAACCTAGGGAAATAGAATGGTAAGCAAAGGACAGATCCAAGATATGGTGAAGAGGCAAAATCAGTGGGGATACCGAGGAAGAAGGATTAGAGATTTTAAGGGGACTTCTCTGAATGCGTATCTTGAGGAAAATGGAGGAATTCTGATTGACTCTCAGGTTTCTGACTGTGAAGACCAGTTTAAAATAATGAGAGCATTTCCTAAAATAGGTAATATAGCAGGTTTGGGGAAAAAGTGAGTTCGGTTTTGGGTATTTGAGTTTGAGATGCTTACAGGACTGACCATCTGGATGATACAACTCTTACAGGAATGGATGTAAAGTATAGGGAATGGAAGGTTGCAGGTAGTAATAGAAGAAACCCTCGTTACAGCTATGATCACCCATGGGAGTAGGTAGAAATAGAAAAGGGGCCTAGGATGGAACACCCTCATGGAAGGGGAAAGAAGAAGATGGTCCTATAAAGTTCAGTGCATTATATATAACAATGAATGAATTTCAGTGCCTAACACATAACAACACATGAGTATTTGGGGGCTCGGGGTGGGCTGTCTCAAAACATGCCACAATGGCATATTGATTATTTTGCATTGAAGCTGCTTGAGAAGCAGCTGATGCAAGAAGGAAACTCTGACCTCCCTGTCTCCCTGAAAAGCAGGAAATAAATCTCTTATGAAAGGTGCACTCCTTGCAACTGGAGGTAGAAGGACCCCCTAATACGTCAGAGATAGGGAATTCAGAGCCAAGAAGCGTGTGTAAACAAACCTTGTTACTTCTTTTATTTTACTACCTGAAGCCCAAACTCTGTTTAGATTCTTCACTTAGTAAGCATCCCAAACCTAAGTTTCTTTGTCCTGTCAATTCCTCACAAATTTATTGTTTGTTTATTTTTTTGTCTGACGAGTATAAAAGCTGCCTTGCTTTGGCCATTTCTTAGTCCCATTTCTATGACACCTCCATGTACATGAATTAAAATTTGTTTTTCTCTTGCTAATCTGTCTTGTGTCAATTTTATTAGTCCAGCCATAAATACTCAAGAGGGGTAGAGGGGAAAATTTACCCCTCCCTGATAAGTATTTGTGAATTAGAGGGAAAAGGGAAGTAGACAGAATGTAGAATTAGGAGAAAATCTGTTACAAAATAAAGGCTTCACAGCTTGCTCCAAGTCACACAAATTAAGTAAGGAGTGGAGGTGGAATTAAACCTCAGCAAGTTTAACTCCAAAGACAGAGATCATAACTACTATGCTGTACTGACACTCATGACAGAAGACAGAGAAGTATCTTAAGCAAGGTCACAGGAGAGACAGAAAGAGAAGCATTTAGAGTATAATTTAAAGAGGTAAGGATGGTAGGGTTTTAGATTGGAGGCAGGAAGTGGAGGAACTACTCTCCAGTCTCCTTCTCAATATCCTTCTCCTAGACCTATGCCTTAAATACAAAAAGTTCACTTCTCACATTATTTTCTTTCTGTTTTTCACATGGTTTCAAGCGGAAAGACCTAGTCCATCTTTAAATGAATGAGATTTCACCTGCAGCCAAGCTTAGTCTGGGTAATAATTCCCTTATCAGAAACTTACCAAAAAGTTTCAGGTTGATGACACCCAAACCTAAGCTCAAAATTCTTATTGCCAATGTTTTAACATAAGGAACTTCAAGAACTGGAGAGAATAAATCAGTTATCTATACACTAACATGGAAGTATTTCCAAGTTTTACCGTTAAAGAAACAAAACATTTTTATCCCATTTCTGTAAATAACAATACTTATTACCTCTGGCATTGAAGAACATTTGGAATAAAATACTTCAGTCTATTAGTAATGGTCATTTCTGGGAAATGTACTTATGGGCATTTTTCGCTCTATAACTACGAGTTTTTATGCTCATGTATTAATCAGGAGGAAAAAATTCTGACCATGCTAGAAGCAGATGTTCTGTCTTCTCTGCTTGACTGAGTTCCTTAACAGCGGGTCATAGTCACTGTCATATATAGCAGAGTAGGGCTCACTAAGTTTCCACAACAAATGAATGAATTAATCAATGAATACGAGTCTTGACGATCTCACATAGCTGTTGAGAAAACCACACATACTCCCATGAACGCGTTTTCCAGTTAATGTGCAAAACAGACATAGCCGTAATGGAGGCCAGTTAACTCAGCGTCCCTCCCTCCGTCAGCCTACACTACAATTGAAAAAATCCCGATTACGACTAAAAGTGTCTCGAGAGCACGAAAGTGCAGCTTTCTTCAGTACTCTTCGCTAACACGAACTCGCTCTGCCTGTGGGAGAACTCGGCGGCTGGGAAACAGAACTGGAGTCGGCGTTGGTCCGAGGTGTTGTTCGGGGGGAGGTGAATCCCGCCGGCAACAGGCAGCGGTTAGGGCCGTTACTCACCATTTCTCGGGACGCCAAACTGGGGCTGGCGGAGTACCGAATTGAAGAGCATCTGGGCCGGAGGAAAACTTTCAACTGAGAGAAAAGCCGTGGAAATGCCCCCAGATTCAGCAGAAATCTTATGTGGCGTCCCTTAGAACACGACTAGTTATTGCCTCCAACTCCCGCCACCGTAAGCCCCGGCCACCAAACTCCCCGCCAAACTGACGTCACGCCCTCTGATTGGCTCCCGCCGCGGCGTCCGGGCGCGTCCGAGTCACTTCCCCCTTCGAATCCCCGCCTCCTTTTCTCCCAGCCGCGGGAACCTGGAGTTCCTGAGCTCCCTGAGCGCCTGCGCGGGGGGCCGCAGAGGCGCTGGCGAACGGCGGGGAGACCAGAGCGCATGCGTAACACGGCTTGACAGAGCGCGGAGGAAAAATCCGCGAGAAGGTGGTGGAAGAAGATGGCGGTGCTGGGGAAGAGTTTGCAATCTTTCTAAATAGGCTAGTCGAGTAACTGTTCGGGTCATGGCGTCAAACTCAACTAAGTCTTTTCTGGCAGATGCCGGCTATGGCGAACAGGAGCTGGATGCTAACTCTGCCCTTATGGAATTAGACAAAGGTATTCGAAAGAGCGGGCTGAGCGGGTGAAACGCATGTGGGGGGAAGTGGCGCCCCCAGGCGGTGGTAGCCTCGTGAGAAGCCGGGAAGGCGCATGCGCCTATCTTCCCTGGGCGGGGGCGGGCGCTGGCGCCAGTGCTTTTGGTGAGTCCAGGGCTTTTGCCGCTTTGCGAGATTGCCGGGAAATTGCAGCGTTGTTAGGTTGGCCTCGTACAGGTGAAAAAGTAGCGAGTGGGGGCCGTTTTGACCACTTGAGGGCACAGTTTCCCGATTTTCCAAGCAGTTTCTAAAAACGATAAATTGAAATTGTGAAATTATTTTTCAGTATGTTCAGTTGAGACCAGGTCTTCACCAAGGGTGCTGAATAATAATCTTGCACCGACTTATAACGATTCATTTAATTTCTGTAATTCTTACCTGCCGGTTATTAGGCAGGTTAAAAATAGGGCCAAGACCATCCGAAAATCAGAGCCCCTGCTCATTCTCTGCAGACGGATTCCACGAGTTCTATTTCCTTACGGGAGTTGGAGTGGTGGGAGCTTGGTGTAGTGGTGGGAGCTTGGTGTAGTGGTGGGAGCTTGGTGTAGTAGTAGGAGCTTTGGATAGACTGAGTTGAATTCTTATATCGTTCATTTTATGATCCTGGACAGGTCACCTAAGTTAACCTAACCTTGTTTTTTTTCTGTGCAAAGTGGGTAAAGTACCATTGAGCTAGCAAGATTATTGTAAATATTGTGATATAATGGTATGCAAAAGAAGTCTTTATTAAATGCAAAAGAGATTTGCCTTCTTTCTTAGATATGGATATGGGAGGCATGGGCAGATACTTGTCAGTAAAGAACTGAAGTATTAAAATGAAACCTTTGTTTTCAGTGTACTTAAATGATTTTTATTGAATGGGGGAACCATTTTGTCACCTGGTATGCAGTTAATTTTTAATTAACTACAACCAGTGTGTAATATATTAAGAACTAGAGGTTAGAAGGATTTTTCTTAAAGTCCACTTTGAGCCACTTCCCAGCTCTCCGACTTGGACACTATCTTATACTTTTTGGGGACTCTTTATTTTGTTTGTTTTTTAACCTGTAAACATTTACAGCAGGTTCGTCTAGATAAGAGTTTCTCAGACTTTTTAAAAAAGCTTTTAACTCCTTTTGATCAACATAAAAATGCCACAGCACTCCAATGAGATATTCCTTTGGTTGAGTCACAGTATCTTTAGTGCAGGTCCATCAGCCAAGAAAATGATGTTGAGCTTTGATTTCTCAACAAATCTATGAGGACTTTTCCCTCTAAAATATAAAGTCATAACATTAAATGTGGTTTTTTTTATAAATTTTATTTTTTTAATTTATTTTTTGTAGTTGAAGTATAGTTGATTTACAATGTTGTGTTAGTTTCAGGTGTACAGTAAAGTGATTCAGTTATACATATACATGTTATCTATTCGTTTTCGGATTCTTTTCCTTTATGGGTTATTATAAAGTATTGAGTATAGTTCCCTGTGCATTCTTTCTTTTTTTAAAAAAATTAATTAATAATTTACTTTTTGGCTGTGTTGGGTCTTCGTTTCTGTGCGAGGGCTTTCTCTAGTTGTGGCAAGCAGGGGCCACTCTTCATCGCGGTGCGCGGGCCTCTCACTATCGCGGCCTCTCTTGTTGCATAGCACAGGCTCCAGACACACAGGCTCAGTAGTTGTGACTCACGGGCCTAGTTGCTCCGCGGCATGTGAGATCTTCCCAGACCGGGGTTCGAACCCATGTCCCCTGCATTAGCAGGCAGATTCTCAACCACTGCGCCACCAGGGAAGCCCCTGAATGTGTTTTTTATACACTACATAATCTTTCCCTCCCCATTCTGATATTTCCTTCCTTATTACCCTCTTAAGAGTTGCAGGTCTGGATATCTAATATTCCTACTAATTCTGTAAAGACATTTTCTACCACTGTGGTCCAGGTGGACTCATCCCATAATGACAGTAGAGCAGTGGTGTGGAACAGAATTGGGATGGGACTTTGAAGAAATGAGAAATCTAGAATTGTTTAATTCCGAAAAACTTGAAGTTGTAGTAAGAAAAAATATAACACAATTTTTCCTTCTTAAAAATTGAAATAGGAATATTTCAGATCTGTAAGAAATATATAGGTGGCTATTGAGTGTAAACCAGGTGTCTGTCCTAGATACTAAGTGATGGTGTTAAATCCTCCCAGCAGTGCCTTGGGTGAGTATTTTACAGGTAGAATTTGATGTGGGGTTACTTGAATGCATGGATGCTCCACAGATACTGAGGGACTACTGTAGTGAGGAGGCAATTGTATCAATAGCAATCCAGGGAAAAGTGGCTTGGGCCAGGGTGGTTACAGTGAGGCTGTGTGAAGTGCTGAGATTCTGTATATATTTTGAAGGTATAGCCAACAAGAGTAGCTAATGAATTGGATGAGAATGTGAGAGTTAAAGTAGTCAGGAGAAACGCAGAGGTTTTTGGTCTGAGCTCTTGAAAGTATGTATTGCCATCTACTGAGTGGATGAAAATCAGATCAGTTTGAGACTGTTAAATTTGAGATGTCTCTTAGACATCCAGCTGGAGATGTTGGGTAGGCAGTTAGATATACAGATGTGATACTTGAACTACATTATAAAGAAGTATCTGTAGCACTAGTGTCAAGAAATACACTTGGGAAATGGTGCCATTTATAACCTGTTATATGTTTATAACCATTGCACTTTGTTCCGAGCGTTTTGAGCAAGCATGGCAGTAAGCAACTTGTTTCTGATCTGTCTAGGAATAAATGGACGCTCTTTTTTTTTTTTTTTGCGGTACACGGTCCTCTCACTGTTGTGGCCTCTCCCATTGCGGAGCACAGGCTCTGGACGTGCAGCCTCCGCGGCCATGGCTCGCGGGCCCAGCCGCTCCGTGGCATGTGGGATCTTCCCAGACCGGGGCACGAACCCGTGTCCCCTGCATTGGCAGGCGGATTCTCAACCACTGCGCCACCAGGGAAGTCCATGGATGCTCTTTTAAAGCTGACTTAACTCTGTTCATTTAGGATGTAGTTAGTAACACAGAAAAATCATCCTTTATATAATAGCCATTAAGTCATTCAACAAATATTTACTGATCATCTACACTGTGTTAGGCACTCAGACTTGGGGCTATATTAGTGAACAAAACAGCTTTAAGAAGCTCACATGAGGCAGACAGGGCTAGATCAAATATGGCTTTGTTAGGACAAGAAGTTTGGATTTATGCAAAGTGCATTGGGAAAACATTGAAAGTTTTTAAGCAGAGGACTGACATGGATTGGTTTACATTTTTGAAGGTCACTTTAGCTCCTATGTAGAGGTCATTTTGCCTTCCCTTTTTAAAAGTTTTAAGCTGATAACCATGCTGCCTGAGCTGTGAAGACAGCAAAGTGTCAAATCAAGTATAACTTATGTATATATGACACATTTCATAATCATTTCTATAATATAGGCATTACAAAGGACATATCTCCCATAATTTACTCAGTGTAACTTTCACTAATGTAACTTCTACACTGTCAGTCTAAAGATTTTTAGGTCAGCTGATGGGAAGTTGTCCCAGTGATTTAGGAAAACTTATGCAAGATCTCCTTCACCCTGGGTGAAAAGGAGAGTCTACCTTAAATGACGTCACTCAGCCTATCTGCTTTCTGTAAGGTTGGCCTTGTGGGGGGGATGAGATCCAAGAGCAATGGGGAAGAGAGTGGTTTCCCTTTCTTGCACCTGGGCAATGAGAAGGAAGGAAATGTAGGGGGTGGAGTTGCTGTCTGAGGTGTTGGTGAACTTAATGTTGCATGGAAAACTTGATGGTATGTTCAATGAAAAAGTTAATTATGAAATAGGAAATTGATGTAAATCAGGACAACTGTCTGTTTTCCCTTAGATGCTGTCACTTCACCTATGTTCCAAAACATCTGAATTCTCAGACTCTGGAAGAGACCACAGGTTGCTTTTACTCTGTCCATATTGGTACAGATGTAGTTGGTATTATGATAAACAAATATGAGGCCCTGTGAGTATCCCCATATCCCCTACTAAAGAGGGAGGTCTCTGCAGCCAAGTTTGTACCAAGTGACTAATTCCAGGCCATAAGTGATTCAGAAGTGGACATGTGACCCACACTGAGTCAATCAAATTCTTTCTCTTGAGAATCTGTACTACCAGACCAAACTTAGTGTGGCAGTATTGAGAAGTGGACCTGTAAGATCATGTAGAATTAAGGTCAGACTCTTAACTCAAAGCCACATAAAAACCAGCATTATAAAGGACTGATTCTTAAAGCCTGGCTGGTGATCCTTTGATGGACTATGAACTGATCCAAAAATCCAAGGGCCTTCTTTAGTTCTTACTGAAATCCATAGACTCATTTTTACATATGGCTAAAAGCTATTATCTTGTAACTTACAAAGTAAGTTATTAAATATTCCTAAAAGTTGGTATTCATAAAAATAATTTGTTTATGATTCTAAATCAGTATTTGTGCATACTGCACAATATTACGTACATTCTCACCATGTATATTTACAGATTCTAAAGTTTGGGGGAAGGATGCTTTATTATTAATGCATCATCAGTTGAACTGACTATCCTATTAGTTGTTTTTATTCTTGCTTTTTAAATATAATTTACTGAGATGTTACCATGATCAGTTTACTAAGCTGTTGTGAGATTGCCTTGGTATAATGTGTGGTGCATACTTGTGTTTGTATTTCTCCCCTCCCCACCTCATTTTTAATGAATAGACTTTAAGATGTTATGGTTTAAGATGTTAGGGTATTAGGGTTCCATTTTGAATCATTCTCACCCTTTAGCTAAAGCAAATGTATACAACAAATTCTCCTAAAATGTGCTTGTGTAGTAGTGTGTATTAGCAGTGTTCTTTGTAGTGGATATTAGTCATATTGGTGGTCACTTAGCATCTTGTGAACATTCTATGCTTGAGGAATGGCCCACACCACAAGCACTGTCTCATCAAGGTGGAAGCAAAAGCTCACTTTCCTAGTTTCCCTTTTAAAAGTGCAGGAGAGAATTCCCTGGCAGTCCAGTGGTTAGGACTCCACACCCTCACTGCCAAGGGCCCAGGTTCAATCCTTGGTTGGGGAACTAAGATCCGCACAAGCCGTGCGGCCAAAAAAAAAAAGCACAGTATGTGAACTAGGCTTGCCAATCAGACAAATCTTCTCCAGGCTCTGTGATTTAGTTTAGAGATGCAAGAAGGCAGAGTTGAAGAGTACTTGCAGTTTCCTTGGCAGCAGCAGTGGCTGCAGTGTCCATAGTGTATAGTAGTAGCAGCAATGGCTACTACATTCCTAGATGATAGGAGAGCTAATTCTAGCATCTGGTGCTTCCCAGCAACAATAGTTTACCTCATCTAATCAGTTTGGCAGTGTGGAGTTAGGTGTTCTTAGGAGTTTTGCCTTGAAACTGCTTATTACTTTAATAAACACTCAATAAAAACTCATTTCCTGCCTAATCATCAGAGTTAGCTTCTGTTGCTTGCAGCTAAGAACTCTGACTGATACATGCTACCTAGCAATGTATGCTGTTTTGAAAACTTGATTGATGTATCACAAATCCCAAGTTTACCATAATTTATGTTATTTCTCTTCAATTCCTTGGAATTTGTCATCCCTCAGAATTATACCACTCTGAAATCCCATTCAGGTATCTCTTCTTTAATCTTAACCTCTGTCCTCTAGTTGCTTGCTAGAAATGCATTTTAGCATAATAATTAGGACCAGATTGCCAGGATTTGAATTCCATCTCTGCCATTTATTAGCTGTTGTTTCTTAGGCAAGTCGCTTAACTATTCTTTACCTGTGTCCTCATGTTTAAAATGGGAATTATTGAATAATACCTAACTTCTGTGAGTATAGTGAGAGCTTAATACATGTAAAATGCTTACTAGAGTATCTGGCACAGAATAAGCACTTAATATGCATCATCATCATCATGATGATTAACTGCTACTTTAACATTCTTTATTTCATTCAGACCTCAGTATACTTACCTCTCTACTTCCCTTACCTCTCAATCCCTTTGTGTTTTTACTTCTTTATCCAGCTTAGATTTTATGGTCCCTCATTTCATTAATTTCATTAAGTTTCTTACCAGTACTTTAAATTCTCATCCAAGGTTCTATTTTAGTCATGTGTGCCCAAAGGCAGACAAAAATTGCTGGAGAAAGTCATACAACTTGGTATGTGGCTTTTATCAGAAATGACACAAACCCAAACTGGCCTTCAACACAGACCCACAATACTACAATGTTTCTTTCTTTAGTCAGGATTCTCCCACCTTCTTTAGTGACATTTCAGATCTTTAAATTTTCAAAAAAACCCCCCAAACCCCAGAAATCCTGGGTTTTATGTGGAATCTCATTTCATTTTTAATATTTGACAATGAATTCAAAACCTTTGAAAACATTGTATCATAAAGTTACTCTTAGGGCCAGATTCAGCAGCCTACTAGTTTTCAGTCAAATAAGATTAAGTGGCAGAGGATAGCTTGAGGATCTACTCGCCTACCTTCACAAAACAGCTAACTAGATGCGTGGGCCCCCACTGTAGAGATTTGGTAGGTTGGAGAGGAACCCTAGCATAGACATTTTTGAAAAATTTCACAAATGTTTCTGATGCAGAATCAGACCTGATAAACCACTAGCGTAGCAAAATGTTCTGCACATTTTAAATGAGAAATACGTTTAGAATAATGAATTTCATTGCTGCCAAATGGATTTTGACTGAATAAGCAATTTATGGACAACTTATTTTAGTTCTTCCTAGTCTACCTGCATGTTGCAACTAAGTTGAGCACTGTTTAACTCCAGACACTGAAAAGGAAGAGATCTCTGTTGCTTTGGTGGGAGAATAAAAAGTAAAATGTAGAAACAGCAATCACATCCTTCCACAGTGGGTCTTACGGTGGCATTCTTATGATCATTGGTCTTCTGATCAGGGTATTTTTCCTCAGATTTGTTGTAGCTAGCAACAGAAGTACAGTGAATAACCTCTTAAACCCCTCTAAGAATAAGATCTGCTTGTGCTGAGCTGCTATTTTCAGGTGCTTGGCTTATACTGGAGTTGGAATTGGCCTAGAGCAAGCAAGCTGGGTACCATACTGCCCCAGCCTAGGATTGTTGCTGCACTGCAGGCCTTAATGCACTTCTCTCTTCTCTTGTACCCTAGCTTCTGACCTTCTGAGCCAGCCTAGCTTCTCATTTCCTCTCTCATAAAACTCATATCAGAAAATAAGCGAGACATTTACTATTCTTTAGCTCATGTACCCTGATGGGTCTATTATGGGAATGAGGGTCTACTTTATCTTAAAGAAATAAAATTTGACCACACTAGAGAAATCAAAACCTTTCTTTGACCAGATGCAAAATTATCTTTGGTACATTTTAAATCAGCATGTTTAAGTAAATGATTTGGTCTGTGGTTCTGTTTTTAAAGGGAAGGTAAAGTGGATCATATTCTGTTGAGGAGACTCCCTGTATGTAGACCACTTCCTACTTTACCTTTTTCATTCCAACCAAGGTTAATTTATTACAAACAGAACTTTACTATCCTTTGTATCACTCAACTCTTGAGAGAGAGAAGAGAAGGAAACAAGTCCAATTACTGTGGGTTCTCCCAGCATTCCCTTCCCCCAGCACAAGTACATAAGCACACATCTCTTCCTTCTCTGTTCTCACACCTCCATCCTTACACTTGCCTTTCTTTTTCTCCCCTTCCCTTGTGTCCTTCAGTGCCCTATCTGTGTGTCCCTTGACCCCTTTTTCAAGGATACAGGAGCCATTGCCAGTAACCTACAGTGTCTCTGTTGGGACTGTGCATTTAGTGGGAAGAAGACTCCTAGATCTTCTAGTGGCAGTTCTTGTGTGTATGGAAGTTGGTGGGTGAGGGGTGTAGGGAGAAGGGAGCAGACAAAGAAGGGGTATGTTCTAAATATCTCAGTTAGAGTTAATTTTGAATTAATTTTCCCAGAGGAACTTTTATTGTAAGTGGTTATTAGATTATGGAGTACTATGACTAGTGATAGTGCTATATTTTTTCCTATGAGGAAATATTTTCCAAGTACCAAATAACTAACATGAGTGTACCTATAGAACTTAACTCATTAGGAAGTTGTAGAAATTGCACGTGCAGATTTACTTTGTGGTTGTCTTATGTATTGGAACAAAGTGGCAACCAGTAAAGAGCCCTCTGTCAACTGGGGGAAAACCACACAATATAAGAGCTGTGATTTGAGTTTTATTCAGTGTCTTACTGAGGACTATAGCCTTGGCGACAGCCTTCCAGATAGCTCTGAGGAACTGCTCTGAAGAGGCAGAGGGAGAGGTCAGTATACATGTGATTTTGGCTAAGGAGTATGTGCAATCCAACATATGTCTCGGTAGAAGGTTACTGCTAGTCTAAGGAACAGATATCTCAGTTAATGATTTTAGTGCTTTTCTAAGTGTGGGAAGATGCAAGAATCTGGGTTCATAAAATTTTTTTTTTCCTGAAATATAACTATCTAAGGGCCTGTTTTGCCTGTTTTGCCTAAAGCACAGAGTGCCTCATCTTGTTCTTTGTCCTAAATTCCTTTCAGGTGTGCTGTAGGTCAGCGACTTAATCTTTGTAGAACTGAATGGCAAGTGACATTCCTTGTTTTACACCTCAGACAAACATTTCCTTTGTCATTTTTTAACAGTGAACAAACTTTACTGAACAGAGATGTTCTAGGGCACTTACTCTTGTGCAGATAAAATCAGCATTTTGTAAATGGCAAAATACTAAAAGAAAAATATTTGAAGGTGATACTGTTAATTCCATATCAAGATACTCATCCTTAATGAATTTTTTTAAGGATTGAATATTAACTCCTTTTATTTGTTGGATTTTTAAAAAAATCAGATTCATTGAGGGAATTCCCTGACGGTCCATTGGTTAGGACCCGGCGCTTTCACTGCTGAGGGCCCAGGTTCAACCCCTGTTTGGGGAAATAAGATTGCACAAGCTGTGTGAGGCGTGGGGGAAAAAAAAATCAGATTTCATTGAGGTATAATTTGTATATAATAAAATCCACCAAATGTATGCAGTCATGAAACCACTACCTAGAACAATTCTTTCACCCCCAGAACTTGCCCTGTGCCCCTTTGTGGTCAGTTCTCTTTCTTTATCTTCTGGCAACCACTTTCTGCTTTCTATTCCCATAGTTTTGCCTTTTCCAGAATGTCATATACAGTAGTCTTTTGGGACTGACTTCTTTCACTTAGCATAATGATTTTGAGATCCACCCATGTTGTTGTATCAGTAATCGGTTTCTTTTTATTGCTGAGTATGAGTCCATTGTATGGACCACAGTTTGTTTATTCATTCACCAGTTGATAGACTGGGTTGGGTTGTTTCCAGTTTGGGGCTATTACGCATTAAGCTGCTGTGAACCTTTGCATACAGATCTTTGTATGGACAGATGTTTTCGATTCACTTAGGTAAATATTTGGAAGTAAGATTGCTGAGTGTATAATAAGTGTATATTTACCTTGGTAAGAAATGACCAAACTGTTTTCCAAAGAACTGTATAGTTTTGCATTTCCACCAGCAATGTATGAGAGTTTTAGTTGCTCCATATCCTCTTAGCACTTGGTATTGTCGGTCTTCTTTGCCATTCTAATGGATGTGTAGTGGTGTCTTACTGTGGTTTTTAATTTACATTTCATAGATGACTAACAGTGATGAGCATCTGTTCATGTGCTTATGTTTGCCATCCTTATTTCCTCTTTAGTGAAATTTCTCTTCAAATCTTGCCCATTAAAAAAAATTAAGTTTTCTTTTTATTGAGATATAAGAACTGGGCTTCCCTGGTGGCGCAGTGCTTGAGAGTCTGCCTGCCGATGCAGGGGACACAGGTTCGTGCCCTGGTCCGGGAAGATTCCACATGCCGTGGAGCAGCTGGGCCCGTGAGCCATGGCCGCTGAGCCTATGCGTCCGGAGCCTGTGCTCTGCAACGGGAGAGGCCACAACAGTGAGAGGCCGCATACTGCAAAAAAAAAAAAAAAAAAGTGAGATATAAGAACTATGGATAAAGTCCTTTATCAGATACATGTTCTATAAATATTTTCTTCCAGTATGTGGCTTGTTTTTTTATTCTCTTAACAGTATATTTTGAAGAGAAGTTTTTTGTTTTAATAAATTTATTTATTTATTTATTTTTGGCTGCATTGGGTCTTCGTTGCTGCGCACGGGCTTTCTCTAGTTGCAGCAAGTGGGGACTACTGTTCATTGCGGTGTGCGGGCTTCTCATTGCGGTGGCTTCTCTTGTTGTGGAGCATGGGCTCTAGGTGCGCAGGCTTTAGTAGTTGTGGCACGCAGGCCCAGTAGTTGTGGCTTGCGGGCTCTAGAGCTCAGGCTCAGTGGTTGTGGCACGCGGGCTTAGTTGCTCCGCAGCATGTGGGATCTTCCCGGACCAGGGCTCGAACTCGTGTCCCCTGCATTGGCAGGCGGGTTCCTAACCACTGTGCCACTAGGGCCACCAGGGAAGCCGAAGAGCAGAAGTTTTTAATTTTGATAGAATTTAACTTATCACTTTTTAATTTTATGATGTTTTTAATCTAAAAACTCCACTTTTTTTTTATCTAAGAATTCTTTGCTTAACCTAAGCTTATAAAGATTTCCTCTGTATTTTCTTCTATATAATTTATAATTTTAGCTCTTACATTTAGGTCTATGGTTCATTTTGAGTTAATTTTTGTATATGGTGCAAATTAAGGATTGAGTTTCTTTTTTTCTTTTCTTTTTTTAAATTTCCCTTCTGATTTCTTCTTTCACCCTTTCACTTCTTTCAGTGATTCATCTTATTGATTATTTATAAGTGTGTTGCTTAATTTCCAAATATTTGGGAATTTTTAAATATTTTTCTCTTACTGATTTTTAATTTAATTCCATTATGGTCAGAGAACATACATAGTATGATTTCAGTCCTTTTAAATTTGTTGAGGTTTACTTATGGCCCCAAATATTTTATCAACTCAATCTTTTTTAAAAAATAGTTTTTTTCATTATTCTATATCTAAAAGTGACACTTTACCAAATTACTATTTCATATGCCATTTTTATTTTTGAAAAGGTAATGAGTTACAATTGTACTTAATTGTTAAGAATGATTATTACTTTACTGTGTAAATACTTTTACTCTGTAATACTGTGTTGATATTTGCTATTTTTGCCTTATTGTAGCCACAAATTTGTAAACTGTTCTTCCCTTTTTATGCTCTTCATAGGTCTAAGATCTGGCAAACTTGGTGAACAGTGTGAAGCAGTTGTCCGCTTTCCCAGGCTCTTTCAGAAGTATCCATTTCCCATTCTCATCAATTCTGCTTTCCTAAAGTTAGCTGATGTTTTCAGAGTTGGGTAAGTCTTTTTAAGGCCTTGGTGTCCTAAAGCACATTGTTCATATTTCTTTATTTTATATTGTGGTCTGTATTCTTTTTGGCTTTTAGGACTTCCACATGGTTCATTACCATTTTAATGGATGCACGTGGCAATTTGCAACAAATTTTGGTGTGAAATTTAAAGGCATTTTAAGCAAAAGTGAAGGATATAAGTCAGAGAGTACTTATTTCTTTGGGGGACAGGATAATTCAAAATTAAGACAACCTTAATATATTATTGTATATTTTGGAAATATCTGTGGCTTTGTGCAGATAGTTTGGAGAAGTTTCTGATTTAACAGTTTATTTTATAACATGAAATGACATGTTACATGAGATTATGGGTCACTGTGAAGTGCCTGAAACATGTAAGCAAGCACTGAATATACACCTATTTTTTTCCCTCTGCCGTTCCCTCTCCCACTTCTTTCCACCCTTCTCCATGCATTCGTGTGCTTATACACACACCAAATCAGACTTGGAGAAATGATGTTGTAGAATTAGCTTGAGAGGAAGATGACCATCTCCTTGGTTATAATATGACTGAGGAGATTGAGTTTGGGGTCCAGGGCTTCTCTTTCTGTTACTACTGTTTTGGTGCCTTGCAGTAGGACTGCAGGCTTTGCTAACTGCTTATGCTTAGTACTCATCTCATGTACAGTTGGCCCTCTGCAGCTAAGCATTCTGCATCCATGGGTTCTACCAACCATGGGTCAAAAATATTTGGAAAAAAAATTCCAGAAAGTTCCAAAAAGCAAAACTGGAGTTTGCCACACATTGGCAACTATTTACATTGTATTTACATTGATGTATATAGCATTTATATTGTATTAGGTATTGTAAATAATCTAGAGATGATTTAAAAGTGTGTGGGAGGATGTGCAAATACTATGCCATTTTGTATAAGGGATTCGAGTCTCCAAGGGTTTTGGTATGGCAGGGGGTAGTCTGGAACCAGTCCCGCTCCCCACCATGGATATCACAGGATTACTGTACAGACTTTAACTCTTTCAGTGGTAAGACAGAGAATATTAAGATTGAAAAACATTGGCCTATTGCTAAAATTTATTAATATCATTAGTGTTGCTTTGATTCCTAATTAAATATTACTTTATAAAGTGGTCTAATTTATTTTATCTGTGGTTTTTCATAGAAACAATTTCCTGAGGCTATGTGTTCTTAAAGTTACTCAACAAAGTGAGAAGCATTTGGAGAAGATTCTAAATGTGGATGAATTTGTGAAGAGGATTTTCTCTGTGATTCATAGTAATGATCCTGTAGCAAGAGCCATCACACTCCGGTATACTCTGTTATGCTAATGAGTCACCACAAGATTGTTTGAGTTGTGATTATATATCCCCAAAAGGCAATCTATTTACTTTTATCATTTTGAATATTAAGAATTTATTTTTATTTTTTCTACTAACAGTCACTGAGAAAATATGGTAACCATCCTAATCTGTAAATGCCTTGCAGCTAACCATCTATGATGCTGTTTTGGTAACTTACGTTTGAAATATTTCTCTTTGTGGGTGGATGTTCTGATCTGATAACTCTAAGGTGAATGTGGCTTAGCCTCAGCTTATTTTGAACTTTTACCTTCCTGACCTTGTTCTACTGTTTCATGTCAGTTTTCTGTATTCATCCTTGGTTATGTGCTTGTTTTTGTATATGATAATTTATATTTGGACTCCTTGGAGAATGCCAGATATAACCATATTAGTTTCTTCAGCCTTTTCTTTTCTTTCTTGGCATTAAAAAAAAATTTTTTTTAAGTTTTGTTAGAATTTCATTTTGTAAGCCTTATATCCAGCTTGAACCAATATCCTCATTTTAGGTCTATCATCTATGAAATTATATGCATAATTTTTGGATTGTTTGAAACTCACTTTCCTAAACTCTTCCTTCCTCAATTCTGATATGAGCCCCAGGGAGCATTCTCCTCTTTTCTCTTGATATTGAGGAGAGATTTGAAAATCATGATACAAGTAATCACTGATGTTGAAAAAAAGACGGGGAAGTCTTACTTTTTACTTTGCGGATCTGCTGAATAACAAAAGTATTGAACTCTTAATGCTTTGCTGAAATGGACTTCTTTATACAACACTGGAAAATTGATATTTTGATGCTTTAATAATTTAAAAGTTTCTTTTTCTGGGCTGTCTTTGGTACTCAGCATGTACTTCAAGGTGATTCTTAAAAGTTTTACTTGTGTTAAATAAGCCATGTTAGTTTTTCTGACATATTGAAGTATGGAAAAGTGTTTAGAATTTGAGTCACTGCTTGATTTCTAAAATTGATACTTTATTAACCTGAGATTTATGGAATGACCTGTAAACTTTAGTTTTGGTAATTTAGCTTTGCCTGTTTCTTCCTTTTCTGACCTTGAGCTTATTGTATTTCCATTCTTCTTGGGTTTCTCTGTTTGTGCAGGATGTTGGGAAGTCTGGCATCAATAATTCCTGAGAGGAAGAATGCTCATCATAGTATTCGTCAGAGTCTGGATTCACATGATAACGTAGAAGTTGAAGCTGCTGTTTTTGCTGCTGCTAACTTCTCTGCACAGTCAAAGTAAGCATAGGCCTTTTATAATTTGGCTTCCCAGGAAGAGGTTTTGAAGGAATAACTCATCTGTGTATGTAAAACACTAAGGGATACAGAAAAATGTAAATTGCAAGGTGTATTTTCCAAGAGGGTTTCCGTCATGTTGGGAAAACAGGACTTAAATCCATAAAACAGAAAAGTTAAGTACAGATGTTGGCATTAACTGTAAATGAAATTAGAGTTTCCAGAAGGACAGGATCAGCATGGGATTAGAGTAGTTGGGGAAGGCTTCACTGGGGAGCAGAAGCTTTGTCTACTGAACAGCCTTCCCCAGACATACAGTCCTAATACTAAATTGCTGCTTTCTTACTGTCTTCTCAAGTTTAGCTTTTTGGCAGTAGAACTGTGCACAGTTTGACAGAGACAGTAACTTGAGTTGAAACCAATTTTAATTTCTTTGGGATGTCATAGTCTACTATCTTACAAAACAGTATATCTATGTGTGTGTGTGTGTGTGTGTGTGTGTGTGTGTGTGTGTGTATATTTTTTTTTGATGAAATGTTGACCATAGTTTTATGACTGTGTTTGACTTGCTTGATTATCCTCTCTAAAAAATATATATTATTCCCTTTAGTGACTGATGGGGAAGTAGCATTGCTTTCTGGAGGACATTTTGGTAATATGTATTTTGCTTCAAACATGTACATTCCTTTGACCTAGAAAATCCACTTATAAGAACTTATCCTAAGGAGTCAGCAATGTGTACTGATATTTACTTACAAGGATGCTAGTTATAGGGTTATCGTAACCAAAAAAATTAGTAACAACTTAAATTCCGACCAATGTGCTAGTAAGATAGATATGACCGTACAACGAAATACTGTATCAGCTTTTGTAACGCATATATTTTAGAAATATATTTGGAAATAGGTTACATAATGGGTTATATGATATAGATTTATTTAAAAAACAAGTATTTATATTTATGGAATAGAAAAAAGACTAGAAAGATATATATCGAAGTATTGTCTCTGGTTGGTAAGATGGTTATCTTATTTTTGTTTTCTTTTTTACAAATTTCTGTATATCCTGCTAGGAGCAAGTTTTGGTTTTATAATCAGATGACTATGATTTTTTTTAATAAAAAGTAGCATTTACATTAAGAACCTCTGCTAAATTTGGATAAGACTTGAAAGAGTTAATCACCAACAGTCTTCCTTTATATTTTATTAATACATCACATTCTTCTCTTCAGCTGCTCTTATGAAGCCTTCAGAATTCCAGGATTACTCATTGGAAAAGGAGATTAGAGAATAGAAAGCATATAGTCTTTAATTCACTGATCGAAAGTAGTAGGTGTGGCAATAATTGAGGAAGCGAAATATCTGAGTAAAGACAGTTCCTATTTGTGCTTTTGAAAGTTAGCATTTTTTTCTTATTGATGACCAGTAAACATTTAATAGTTTACGTAGAAGCAGTTTTTCACATACCATCCTTTAATATGGTATACTTGTGATTTGTGATGTTTAAAAATACCAAATTAGTGCAATAGGAAAGTCTGAAGGACCTATCTAGATGTATCAGTGTGAATAAGCAAGTACGTCTTTTTCAGATTAGCATTTACCTCTTCCCCCAGAAGTGATGACCTGGCTTGAGATCAAATATCTCAACCAATACGGATGGATTTTTATGTTAGTATCTCCATCAATTTTGGATCTTAAACAAATTAGAGAAACTGGCCAAAAAAGACCTTAAGAATTTATTTAATCCTGTTTCCACCTGTCTGCTACCACAACCACATGTGACTTGTTCTGAAAAAGGTTATAAGTTTTAAGAGCTAGCCCCAGAGCAGGAGTTGCAAACCCAAATGCCTTCAGGGACCAGGGAGGCATTGTCAATGAGAGAAGTGACTTCACGTGATGACTGTGGTGAACCGAAGGGTGCACTCACCATCTAAAAGGAGTAGCCCCTTGGTACCAGTAGATGGTAACATTCCAGGAGTGTATGACCAATGGTGTGACATCGGAATTTGGGGGTGGGGGGTGGGGGGAAGAAGCTGGAGAATTGGATTATTCTGTTTATTTCACCATACAAGACTATATATTCTTAACATATTCTTAATGCTGACATTAAGAATTTAAAAAAATATTATTAGACCAAAAAAGAAGAAAAAAAGGAAAGAAAACTGCAGGCTTCTAACTTGCAGTTTATTGACCCTAGAGGAGTGTAACAGACTTTTAAACTTTGAGTTGTTATCAAAGTTATTATATAGTTAGTTGGACTTCCCTGGTGATGCAGTGGTTGGGAGACCACCTGCCAATGCAAGGGACACGTGTTCGAGCCCTGGTCTGGGAAGATCCCACATGCTGCGGAGCAACTGAGTCCATGCACCACAACTACTGAGCCTGCGCTCTAGAGCCCACGAGCCACAACTACTGAGTCCACGCACCACGACTACTGAAGCCCATGCGCCTACAGCCTGTGCTCCACAGCAAGAGAAGCCACTGCAATGAGAGCCTGCGCGCTGCAACAAAGAGTGGACCCCACTCGCTGCAACTAGAGAAAGCCCGAGCACAGCAGCAAAGACCCAACGCAGCCAAAAATTAAAAAAAAAAAAAAGATACTATTTAAAAAAAAGTTATTATATAGTTAGTGAAGAAATACTTAGTGAATATCCATCATGTCCAGACTCTATTCCAAGCACCAGGAATACAGAAGTGGAAAAGATGAATGACCTGTTGTGATGTAAACACAAAGTAGTTTCAGCTGCTCATTAATGTTATGGAAAAATAGAACAGTTTTGTCATTGTGATGATGACCTGAGTGAGCTGCTTAGGTAGAGTGATCAGGGAAGGCCTCACTGAGTAGGTGACATTTGAGCTGAAACTGGGTGCTGAAGAAGAGGCAGCAATCTAGAGGAAGGATATTCCAAGCAGAACGAATAACAAGTACAGGAGCACTCTGAAATGTGAACAGGTCATCTATACATACCTAATACACCTTTTGCCTTATACCTGAAAGACATTTACAACTTACTTTTTCTTATCAAATGTGAGGCTGATATCAGAGCAGTAGTTTTGAAACTATTTGGTATCAGAATCCCTTTACACTCTTCAAACATTATTGAAGTCCTCAAAGAGCTTTTTTTGTTTATATGGATTATTATATCAACTGATAGTTACTGTATTAGAATGAAAATGCCTAAATTTTTAAAATATTTATTAGTTCATTTAAAAAGTAACAAATTCTGGGGCTTCCCTGGTGGCACAGTGGTTGAGGGTCCGCCTGCCGACGCAGGGGACACGGGTTCGTGCCCCTGTCCGGGAAGATCCCACATGCCGTGGAGCGGCTGGGCCCGTGAGCCATGGCTGCTGAGCCTGCGCGTCTGGAGCCTGTGCTCCGCAACGGGAGAGACCACAACAGTGAGAGGCCCGCGTACCGCAAAAAAAAAAAAAAAAGCAACAAATTCTTAATATGTTAAATTAAAAAATCTTTATGAAAATAATTATTTTCGAAAACAAAAATCAATTTTGTGGGAAGAGTGGTGGTGTTTTACGTTTTTACAAATCTTTTTAATGTCTGGCTGGATTCTCATATCTGATTCTGTGTTCACTGTTTCTGTTGCAATGTTATTTTGGTTAAAATATGAAAAAAATCCAGCCTCACACAGATATATAGTTGGAAAAGAAAGGAGTGTTTTTAAAGGCTTTATAGGTAATTATGGATGTTTTTCTTTGCTACTATACCAAAACTAGAAAAGTGTTGGTTCTTAAAGGTTAATTGCCCTGTGAACTCTAAAGCCACCAGTGAATATGTACTGTTACGTTGAAAGCCATTGGCCTCTCTTACCCGTGTATGGTTTTATAACTTAGATATTGGTCTTCTGGAAAATATTGGTTCACTGTGTTATGCAGGTCTTCCAAATGTTGACCTTTTTCATTGTAAAATATCAAAGGCATTTGTTACTATCACCACTGATCTCATCAGGAAGGTCTGTGAATATTAAGCTGTCAAGCTCATGGTGACAGATACAAGTTTTCTGAAATGCTAATTTTTGCTTAGAAGCTGAGATTGGCAAAAAATTTTCCCAGTTACTTTCCTTAAAGTTACAAGCTTTCTTTATTCATCTTTTTAGAAAATATCTGCAAATAGCCAACTCTGAATAATTATGAAATTTCATGAAAAAAAATGGGTAGTTCATGTAGAAACTCAAATGACTGCATGGTATTTTTCCTGCAGACAACCACTGTGTACTTGACGTGTGCTTTCCATTTTGTCAGAGAATATTAAATAATATCTTAATGGCAGAAAATGTTTTATATAGACATCTAAACTGCAGAGGGGAAGTATTCCATGCCCTGTGTATAATTTATCATGACTAAAAGAGCCAAGTTAGATCATATTATCTGTATCTTATTTCCTTACATGTTATATAATGTTTTATCCCCAAAATTCATGTTATTAATAACTTTTGCAACATTCAGTGATATTTCAATTGCAACAGACTCAAAAGCAACACCTTGGAAAATACTTTACACATATATAATATTTTTTAAATGCCTACTTTGTTTTTAATTTTTATTTTATTTTTTTAATTGAAGTATAGTTTGTTTACAATGTTGTGTTAGTTTTAGGTGTATAGCAAAGTGATTCAGTTATGCATATATATATCTATTTTTCAGATTCTTTTCCCATATAGGTTATTACAAAATATTGAGTATAGTTCCCTGTGCTATACAGTAGGTCCTATGTGTTATCTATTTTATATATAGTAGTGTGTATATGTTAACCCCAAACTCCTAATTTATCCCTCCTCCCCCTCCCCCTTGGTAAGCACAAGTCTATTTTCCATGTCTGTGGGTCTATTTCTGTTTTGTATGTAAGTTCATCTGTATCATTTTTTTTGATTCCACATTTAAGATATATCATATTTGTCTTTTTCAGTCTGGCTTACTTAGTATGACAATCTAGGTCCATCCATGTTGCTGCAAATGGCATCTTTCATTCTTTTTTATGGCTGAATAATGTTCCACTGTATATGTATACCACATCTTCTTTATCTGTTCATCTGTTGATGGACATTTAGGTTGTTTCCATCTCCGGGCTGTTGTAAATAGAGCTGCGATGAACATTTTGGTACATGACTCTTTTTGAATTATGGTTTTCTCAGGGTATATGCCCAGTAGTGGGATTGCAGGATTATATGGTAGTTCTGTTTGTAGTTTTTTAAGGAGCCTCCATACTGTTCTCCCTAGTAGCTGCACCAATTTACTTTCCCACCAATAGTGCAGGAGGGTTCCCTTTTCTCCACACCCTCTCCAGCATTTATTATTTGTAGACTTTGATGATGGCCATTCTGACTGGTGTAAGGTGATACCTCATTGTAGTTTGGATTTGCGCTTCTCTAGTAATTAGCAATGTTGAGCATTGTTTCATGTGCCTTTTGGCCATCAGTATGTCTTCTTTCTTCTTTGGAGAAATTTCTATTTAGATCTTCTGCCCATTTTTTGATTGGGTTGTTTGTTTCTTTGATACTGAGCTGTATGAGCTGTTTGTGTATTTTGGAGATTAATCCTTTGTTGCATCGTTTGCAAATATTTTCTCCCATTCTGTAGGTTGTCTTTTTGCTTTGCATATGGTTTCCTCTACTGTGCAAAAGCTTTTAAGTTTAATTAGGTCCCATTTGTTTATTTTTGTTTTTATTTCCATTACTCTAGGAGATGGATCCAAAAAGATTTATGTCAGAGAGTATTCTGCCTGTTTTCCTCTGGGAGTTTTATAGTATCTAGTCTTACATTTAGGTCTTTAATCTAAAAAATGGCCACTTTTAAATAATTTGGCTCTTAGTAAGATTCTATCCATATTTCCTACTGCGTTTCTACTACTTCATACTTACTCTGTTTTTCTAAAATTCAGAATATTTGGTATATATTTTATTGTTTACGTAAGTGATCGCTTGTGTGTTGAAAGCTTCTCTTAATTAAAAGTGTGTCCTAAAACATTGTAGACCGAGATGGTGACCTTGAGTCTTTCAGACAGTGTCATTTAGTAATGCAAATTGCAACAATGCTCATAAATCAGAGCATTTTTCCTTGAAAATCATGTGGGAACAGTGTTGGCATAAGCCCACTGCTGTTTGGAGTTTTGGTTTCAGTTGCATTTCTTACCCCACCCCTGGCACCTGACCTTAGGAATATTAGTTACGATTTGGAGTATTGCATTTCTCCTGTGCTTACTGTGTTCTGTTTCTTTTAAGTCCTCAGAAAACTGAAGCAAATTTAATTGTTTGGTTTTAAAGATTTTGCTGTTTTCTCTTTCCAAAGGGATTTTGCTGTAGGAATCTGTAACAAAATCAGTGAAATGATTCAAGGTATGTATGCTTCATTTGGTATTATGAAGTAACTTAATGGGATTTATATTAATATTAGCTGCTAACATTTATTAAGTACTTACTGTGTGCTAGTCACTATTCATTCGTTTATTCATTCAAATAATGTTTATTAAGTGTCTTCTAAATGCCAGAACTATTCTAGGTGCTTAGGATACAGTAGTACACAAAACAAAGCCCTTGCCCTCATGTAACCTACATTCTAATGGTGGAAGGGTTGGTGGTGGCAACAGATAAGTAAATTTATGACATATCAGGTGCTGCGGAGAACAAGTGCGGTAAGAAGGATAGAGAGTCCCCAGAGCAGATGGCAGGATAGAAGGGGGGAAGTTACTGTTTTATATATGTTGATCAAGGAAGACTTCTGATAAAGTGATATTTGAGTGAGAAATGCAGATATTTAGGGGGAAAACATTCTGACCTGGGGGAGAGCTGTGCTGTTAGGAGCTCTGGGACTCTCTTCACTCTGCTAATGTCCCTCCAGTATCTTCCAGCTGCAACGAAACTCAAATTCAAATTCCTCACTGTAGCCTACAAAGCCTTAGTATTCTAGCCTCATCTTCCATACTGTGCTTCACATGTATTACCCCACTACCCTCATCATATTCATAAAAGGAAGCTCTGGGGTTACAGCATTGCACGGCTCTAGAGAACACGACTCTCTTTGTGTATTTCTAGATGGCATTTCTTTGAATTGTGCAATTTGGCAGACTTGGATAGGTAACACTACTACCTCTATTTTATGGAAAAGGAAATGGAGCCACAATAAAATCACTTAATTGAAGACCAAGATACAGTGGTTGAGCTTTATCCTGTTTCTGTTTATTCCTTTGTCTTTTTTCCCCTGCTGCCAGAAAAGGGCTGTCCTACAGAAAGCTATCATTAGAAAGGAAGCATCACTCATTCATTGAGTAGGTTTTTATTGAATGCCTGCTGTATCAGACAAGATCTCAGCAGGAAACAGATGTCACATTTGAGCTGAGATAATTAGTAGGGTTTAATGAAGGAATGATTTACAAAGGTGTGGGCAAGGTAAACTATAGGGGATGATGTAGTCTATACCCCTCTATGGTGCAGAAGAGGGAGTGGCTACCAGAACCTGGAGTCACATCAGGAGGGCCACTTTGAAAAACTGACCTTCAGAATGATGTGACCTGATGTGACCCTGCAGAGAAGGAGCCAAGGAATAAATACTCGGTCCTGAGCATTCTTCTCTTCCCCTCTGCTGGGGCTCTCCACCCAGAGAGAAGGCAAATAGCAAGGGAGTTGATGTAAGCCTCCTAGGGTGCTGGAGGATTCTGTATAGCTTGAGTGGTGGCTCTATGGATATATTCATATGTAGAAATCCATTAATATGCATACTTAAGATTCATTTTTGTTCCATAAGTTTTATCTGTAAAAAATTAAAGTAGGGACTTCCCTGGTGATGCAGTGGTTAAGAATCCACCTGCCAGTGCAGGGGACACGGGTTCAAGCCCTGGTCTGGGAAAATCCCACATGCTGCGGAGCAACTAAGCCCATGCACCACAGCTACTGAGCCTGCACTCTAGAGCCCGCGAGCCACAACTACTGAAGCCCGCATGCTTAGAGCCTGTGCTCTGCAACAAGAGAAGCCACCGGGGCTTCCCTGGTGGCGCAGTGGTTGAGAGCCCGCCTGCTGACGCAGGGGCCGCGGGTTCGTGCCCCGGTCTGGGAAGATCCCACATGCCGCGGAGCGGCTGGGCCTGTGGCCATGGCCGCTGAGCCTGCGTGTCCGGAGCCTGTGCTCCGCAACGGGAGAGACCACAACAGTGAGAGGCCCGCGTACCGCAAAAAAAAAAAAGAGAAGCCACTGCAGTGAGAAGCCTGCACACCGCAACGAAGAGTAGCCCCTGCTCACTGCAACTGGAGAAAGCCCGCGCACAGCAACGAAGACCCAATGCAGCCAAAAATAATTAAATAAAAACAAACAAACAAATAAATAAATTTAAAGTGGAAGTAAATGAACAGGAATTAGGAGATAGAAAGAGAGACAGGGAGAAAAACACAGGGGTAGGAATGGGGGCAAGGTGGAGGAAGATTGGAGCTCAAGATAATAGAAGTGGTGAGCAAGTTTTAGGAATAAAGTATCCTTAAATTAAATTTTAAGCTGCTTGTGTTTCTGCAAAGTAAAATCTTGAGTCTCCCTAAGCCTTCAGTAAAAATGTCTGTAAACACAAAGAGTCCCTCTGACTGCTGGATTGAGAACAGACTTGCAGAGGAGAAGGGGGAGATATGCGACAGGAGTCTGCCATGGGGAAAGGCCTAAGTAGAGACAATACTTAGGACACTGTTGCAATGGTCCAGTCAAGAGATGGTGGTGGAAATGGACCAATGTGATAGCAATGAAGGTAGAAAGACAGTCAGATTTGGGTTATATTTTAAAGATAGAAACCAACAAGATTTGTTGATAAATTTGGATGTGGGTGTGAGAGAAATAAGGGAATCAAGAAAGACTCCAAGTTCTGAGGAGCTGTAATGATGGAGTTGTCATATCCTGAAATGGGAAAAGTTGGAGGGGCAATTTCGTAGCAAAGATCAGAAGTTGTCTTTGGGCTGTGTTAAGTATAAAATACATCTGAGACATCCCATTGGAGATGACCAGAGGTAATGGGATACACATATCTGAAGTTCAGGGAGCAGGGAGGCGAGGGGGAGGCAGTCTTTAAAAGCATATAGCTGGTGGGGTTCCCTGGTGGCGCAGTGGTTGAGAGTCCGCCTGCTGATGCAGGGGACACGGGTTCGTGCCCCGGTCCTGGAAGATCCCACATGCCGCGGAGCGGCTGGGCCTGTGAGCTATGGCCGCTGAGCCTGCGTGTCCGGAGCCTGTGCTCCGCAACAGGAGAGGCCACAGCGGTGAGAGGCCCGCGTACCGCAAAAAAAAAAAAAAAAAAAGCATATAGCTGGTAATAGAAGCCATGGGTTTATGTAAGCTCAAGCTCACTCAGGGAAAGTATATAGGGTAAGAAGATAATATATTACCAAGCCCAAGGAATGCCAGAAGTTAAAGTGTGGATAAAGAGGAGAATACAAAGAAGAGATTGAGAAAGGAAAAAAATCCAGGAAGAGTGTGAAAAAGCAGAAGCTATTGAGAAAGAGTTTCAAAGATAGACTGGTCATTCAAATGCATTCAGTACCTTAAGGATCAAAACAATAATAACATAAGCCTGATATGATCCTGCAGAGAGAAAACCAGGGAGTAAATGTTCTGGCCTTATTCTCCCTCCCATCTCCTGGGACTCTCTGTTTTGGCTAAACTCAAAGAGAGGCCAAATAGTAAGGGACTTAGTTGATGTAAGCCACTGTTGGATGTTGAAATATTTATGTATTCACACTAACACTTCACAGTGGCAAAACCAGTGATCAGCAGAGCTAAATTAGCTTTTGACCTATGTGTAGTATATTATGATGACAGTTTTTTGTTCACTGTCACCTCAAAGCCGTGTTGTAGAAGAAAAGACTTTTTTGTTTATGTAGCTCCAATGTTGACAGGAAAAGATGCTTTGGAATTAATCCTCATGGAGTTCCAGCTTTGTATACTGTAAAGAAAGGCATTGCTACACAAAGTTCAGAGAGTTTCAAAACTGCTCCATACACAGTCTGTTCACATCCTGATCTTGACTTAGAATTGAAGGAAATAATTAAAATTGTAAATATAATCAAATAATCACCATTGAGTTTGTACATATACGTGTGTATATGTATACATGTATGTGTATATCTTTTAGTATCCTTTGGGAAGAAACAGGCAGCAAATAAGACTGCTTTCTAGTGTGCCTTTTAAGGGCATTTTCTACTATCAGCATGTAGTTTAATAAGCACCCACAACTTAATGTTAAGGTACATACTTTTGAAAAAAAAACTATTGAACTTGTTGATTATCTCTAGTATATAATTATCTTTAATGTTATAACCATAATACTCATATACTATTTGTTTTTAAATGGTCATTTTGCTAACTGAATCAGACCTTTTAACTGTGAACTATTATCCAGGATGATGATCAGAAATCTCTAAGCATTCTTTCTGTATCTAGGTCTAGCCACGCCAGTCGACTTGAAGCTGAAGTTGATCCCCATCCTGCAGCACATGCACCATGATGCAATATTGGCATCCAGTGCTCGTGAGCTCTTACAACAGCTAGTCACATCCTACCCTTCCAACAAAATGGTGATTGTTTCTTTGCACACCTTTACTCTGCTTGCAGCTTCATCCTTGGTTGATACGCCTAAGCAGGTAATGTCAATTTTCTTTAACTGCCTTTTCAATAAACTTGCATATTAAGTATACGATAAAAAATAAGTAACCCATAAGTTTTGATAACATTAAGATCCCTTTCTCTGATAAAGATCAGAGAAGGTTTCATTTCCTTTTGCTTGCTTTTTTCCTCTGTTCATAGTGCTAATTCTTCGGAGCCTTGAGAGAAATGAGGGGGAGGTGGGGGTACGTGGCAGAGCATAGAGTTGGGGGGGGAAAAAAAGGGAAGAATTGAGTGTTTGAGGCCAGGTCTTGTGCTGGAACCTTGCAAGTTAAATGATAGTATATTTCTATACAAGAGGAGAAAGAGGTCCAAACATGGGCACATAGCGAATAAATGACAGGGCTGTAATTTGAAATGAGCCCTGTCTCAAATGTAAGTTTCACTAACTTACACTGCATCCCTAATGATAATTTCAGTGACAGTATCATTCATGGAGTGACTTATTTCTTTTGTAGATTCAACTTCTATTGCAGTATTTGAAGAATGACCCCAGGAAAGCAGTAAAGAGACTTGCTATTCAAGATCTGAAATTACTTGCCAGTAAAACACCACATACTTGGAGTAGGGAAAACATTCAGGTATGCAGAACTTTGAACATTAATATTTTATATAGAAAAATAATATAGCATTATAATAGAGCATATTGTTTTGCTTTACATTTTTATATTGGGTTGGCCAAAAGGTTTGTTTGGTTTTTTCTGTAAGATGGCTCTAGTGGCACTTAGTTGTGTTTAACTTCATTCGAAACAATTTTGTTAGATTGTATGTGACAGCTGTCATATCAGCATACATTTAATACAAGACTTATCAAAATTGGTGAATTTTTGTGTAGCCATTTTAATATTGAAGATGGAAGAATAAAAGCAACATTTTTCACCTATTATGCTTTATTATTTCAAGAAAGGTAAAAATGCAAAAAAAGATTTGTGCAGTGTATGGAGAAGGTGCTGTCACTAACTGAACGTGTCAAAAATGGTTTGTGAGGTTTTGTGCTGGAGATTTCTCGCTGGACGTTGCTCCACGGTTGGATACCCCAGTTGAAGTTGATAGCCATCAAATCGAGATATTAATTGAGAACAATCAACATTATACCCCACAGAAGATAGCTGACATACTCAGAATATCCAGTCAAGCATTGAAAATCATTTACACCAGCTTGGTTATGTTAATCGCTTTCATGTTTGGGTTCCACATAAGTTATATTTCCACATGCAATTCTCTACTTAAACGTAACAAAAACGTTCTGTTGTTAAAACAAATTGTGTATACGTATAGCTGATTTCACTTTGTTATACAGCAGAAACTAACACAACATTGTAAAGCAATTACACTACAATAAAGATGTTAAAAAAAAAATTGTGACAGGCGATGAAAAGTGGATACTGTACAATAATGTGGAACGGAAGAGATCGTGAGGCAAGCGAAATGAACCACCACCAACCACACCAAAGGCCGGTCTTCATCCAGAGAAGGTGATGTGTATATGGTGAGATTGGAAGGGAGTCCTCTATTATGAGCACCTTCCGGAAAACCAAAGGATTAATTGCAACAAGTACTACTCCCAATTAGACCAACTGAAAGTAGCACTCGACGAAAAGTGTCTAGAATTAGTCAGTAGACTAATCTTTCATCAGGATAATGCAAGACAGAATGTTTCTTTGATGACCAGGCGAAAACTGTTACAGCTTGGCTGGGAAGTTCTGATTCATCTGCCTTATTCACCAGACAATGCACCTTCGGATTTCCATTTATTTTGGTCTTTACAAAATTCTCTTAATGGAAAAAATTTCAATTTCCTGGAAGACTGTAAAAGGCACCTGGAACAGTTCTTTGCTCAAAAAGATAAAAAGTTTTGGGAAGATGGAATTATGAAGTTGCCTAAAAAATGACAGAAGGTAGTGGCACAAAAGGGTGAATATGTTGTTCAGTAAAGTTTTTGGTGGAAATGAAAAAGGTGTCTTTTAGTTTTACTTACAAACCAAAGGCACTTTTTGGCCAACCCAATATTATCTTTGTCTTTTTCTAAGTGTTTCAATCTAAAAAATTTCCAAGAGCATTGTTGATATTGGTGGCAGAAGTTAGAAGTGGCAAAGTAAATATATAAAACTTCTTTCTTTTTTTCCCAGTTTTATTGAGATAAAATTGACAGAGCATTGTATAAGTTTTAGGTATACAGTGTAATGATTCGACTTACATCATGAAATTATTACACAATAAGTTTAGTGAACATCCATCATCTCATAGATACAAAATTAAAGAATTTAAAAAATTTTTTTTGTGTGATAAGAACTCTTAGGATTTACTTTCTTAACAACTTTCATACATAACCTAACAACAGTGTTAATTATATTTATCATGCTATACATTACATTCCTGGTACTTATTTATCTTATAACTGGAAGTTTGTGCCTTTTGGCTGCTTTCATCCAACTACCCCGTGCCTCTGGTAACCACAAATCTGATCTCTTTTTCTATGAATTTGTTTGTATGTTTGTTTGTTTGTGTGCTTGCTTTTGAAGTATAACTGAGCTGCAACACTGTGTTAGTTCCTGTTACACAACATAGTAATCTTTTTCTATACATTTCAAAATGATCACCATGATAAGTCTAGTTATGCTGTGTCACCATTCAAAGATATTACTTAGTTATTGAAAAATTTACATCCTTTAATGTTTAGGTTTGTTTTAGTGAATTAGACTTGCCTCTCAGTTTCTTTTTAATTGTCCCATAGCAGCACCAAGGCTAATTGAGAAGCCCAGTTAAATTGTTTATTTTATTCTTGTTTCCTTTACTCAATTTAGGGAGAACAGTTTTGGTGCTGACTGTATTTATTAGAGAAAGGTACTGGATGGGGAACTTAGCGAACTGTATTTCTCCTTTTCACACAGAGGAAAAGACATTCTTAAGTTTTCTTTTGTAAATACAAGAACAGATTTCAATCTCTAGACTTTTAATGTGTCATCTTTTGTAGCATTTCCTAGGTTAAATTAATGTTTTATATTAATTTTTTCTCAAAGTGGAACCCTATTTGTTTGCCCATTACTGATGACAGATGCACCACTTTTAAAAAAATGCTGCTTAAAGTGAAATGGAAAATTGTCAGAAATAAATCTTACTTTCATGGATTTTATTATCTCTTGGTATGATCATAGCTACAGTGTAACAAAAACCTTTGAATTTCAGATTATGAAAACTGAACTGCTGTGTTTTTTTGTTTGTTTGCAATTTTCTAAACATGTTTTGGTATATTATGATTGATAGTCACAAATACCCCAAGACATAAGGACAGTAATTAGTATTTGCACTTAATAGATGAGCAAATTAGGGTTCAGAGAGACTTAATATGCTTAAGAGAGCTTCTTAAGAGGACTTAATTAAGAATTAAGAGAGCTCTGTCCTCTTGTGTTTTTTTCTACTAAACATACTATCCAAGAAGAGAATGTGCTCAGTCATTTTAGGGAACCAAACCAAGTGAGAGCACTGTATTATTCTATCTCATTTCTTTCCTTATTTTGAGATAAATCACACATACAAAGAAGTATGTACAATGTATATTTAATAGTTTAATAATTGTAAATCAAAACCCATGTAACCACCATCCAGCTAGAAAGAGAACACTGCAAAATCACAGAACCCTGCTTCCTTCTCTCACATCGTTCTTCCTGATCAGAGCCTTAATACCCACCCAATGGAAACCACTGTTTTGACCTTTGTGATAATCATTTCTTTGCTCTTTATAGTTTTACCATCTATATATATGCCTCCCTAAAAATATTGTTTAGTTTTGTTTGTTTTTACTTCTTTTGCTCAACATTATACTGATGAGACTCATTCATGTGGTTGCATGTTTTTTTCCTTTAATTGATATACAGTTGTCCCTTGACATTTTTGGGGGCTTGGTTCCGGTACCCCCTGCTGAATACCCAAATCCTCAGATGCTCAAGTTCCTTGTATAAAATAGTAGTTTTTGCATATAACCTATGTATATCCTCCTATATACTTTAAATCATCTTTAGATTACTTACAATACCTAATACAATGTAAATATTATGTAAGTAGTTATAAATAAAATGTAAATGCAGTGTAAATAGTTACCCTTGCCATGCTCTGAAATGGTTAAGAGCTATGACATAAGAATTTTCTGTCTTCTGAGGGTATAGCTTTAAAAGTGCCATAAGTCAGGGGTGGGATAGGGAGGGTGGGAGGGAGGGAGACGCAAGAGGGAAGAGATATGGGAACATATGTATATGTATAACTGATTCACTTTGTTATAAAGCAGAAACTAACACACCATTGTAAAGCAATTATACCCCAATAAAGATGTTAAAAAAAAAAAAAAGTGCCATAAGTCCATCTGAACCTGGAACTTCTTCCAGGGATAGAGTTTTGAGAATATTTCTAATTACTTACATGGTTATTGCCCTATCAAAGTTTTCTACCTCTTGAATCAGTTTTGAGAATTTGTTTTCCATTTAATTTATTTTGCAGATTCATGAGTATCAGTATAAAGAACCTTTATAATTTTTAGTAGCTCCGTGTTTAAAATTTTATCTTTATTTTATTCTTACTATTGTGTTTATGTTCCCCTTTTCTTGCCAGAAGCATGGCTTTCTTGTGCCTTTCAAGTGGTTGGTACATTTATTTTTATTCTTCTGTTTAATAATGAAAGCACTTAAGGCTATTAATTTTCCTCTTAGTGCAGGTTGGCCACATTCCATAAATTACAACTTTCAGTGTTCCCATTGCCATTAATTTGAAATGCACTTTTTTTTTTTAAATAAATTTATTTATTTTTTGGCTGTGTTGGGTCTTCGTTGCTGTGCGTGGACTTTCTCTAGTTGCGGCGAGCGGGGGCTACTCTTCGTTGCAGTGCGGGGGCTTCTCATTGCGGTGGCTTCTCTTGTTGCGGAGCACGGGCTCTAGGTGCGTGGGCTTCAGTAGTTGCAGCACATGGGCTGAGTAGTTGTGGCTCGCGGGCTCTAGAGCGCAGGCTCAGTAGTTGTGGCACACGGGCTTAGTTGCTCCGCGGCATATGGGATCTTCCCAGCCAGGGCTTGAACCCATGTCTCCTGCATTGGCAGGAGGATTCTTAACCACTGCGCCACCAGGGAAGTCCCTGAAATGCACTTTTTAAGTCAGATTTTGTGGTATAATTTATTTACAGAAACTTTTCTAGGTACACAGTTCTAGATATGCAGTTCAAATTTTAATAGATGTATACAGTTGTGTAACTACCACCACAATTGTGATATAGAACATTTTCAAATCACTCCAGAGTTCCTTCAGGCCCCTCTAGTCAGTCTTTCCCCTAACCCCTGACTAGTACTGAACTGATTTCTATCCCTATAATTTTGCCTTTCCAAAATATAAATGGAAGCATACAATATGTAGCCTTTTGGGTATGGCTTCTTTTGCTTAACATAATGCTTAGCATAATTTATCCATGTTGTTACATGAAGCAGTAGTTCCATTTTACTGCTGAGTAGTATCCCAGTATATGGACCATAGTTTATTTATCCGTTGACAGCTTCATGGACATTTGAATTGTTTCCAGTTTTTTGTGTTTTTTTTTTTCTATTATAAATAAAGCTTTTATTGTACAGATCTTTGTAGGACATCTCTTGGGTAAAAACCTAGGAGTAGAATTGTTGGGTTGTGTGGTAAATGTATGTTTAACTTTGTAAGAAACTGCCAAACTCTTTTCTATAATGGCTGTACCATTTTACATACTCAGCGGCAATGTATGAGTTGTAGTTCTTTATCCTTGCTAGCACTTTTTATTGTATGGCTTTGTAATTTTAGTCTTTTGAATAGTTGTGTAGTGGTATCCACCAGCATCGTATAGGCTTGTCATCCAGATCTCTTCTTTAGTGAAATGCCTGCTCTAATCTTTTATGCTGCTTTTTTTTTAGGTTTTCTTCTTGTTACTGAGCTCCTTATATATTCCAGATACAAATACTTTTATCAGATGTGTATTTTGCAGATATTTTCTGCCAGTATGTGCCTTGAATACAGCATCTTTTGAAGAACAGAAGTTTTTTTGTTTCGATGAAATATAGTTTATCAATTTTTTTTTTTCCTTTTGGGGTTGTATTTTTGTTTTTTATCTAGGAAGTTTTTTTGTTGTTGTTGTTGTTTGTTTTGTTTTTTTTGCGGTACACGGGCCTCTCACTGTTGTGGCCTCTCCCGTTGCAGAGCAACAGGCTCCGGACACACAGGCTCAGTGGCCGTGGCCCACAGGCCTAGCGGTTCTGCAGCATGTGGGATCTTCCCGGACCGGGGCACGAACCCGTGTCCCCTGCATCAGCAGGTGGACTCTCAACCACTGTGCCACCAGGGAAGCCCCTGTCTAGAAAGTCTTTATCTAACCCAAAGTCTCAAAGATTTTCTCATATATTTTCTTCTAGAAGTTTTATAGTTTTAACTTTTATATTTAGCTCTATGTAATCCATTTTGAGTTGACTGTTGTATATGGTGCAAGGTAAGAATGGAGGTGTGTTTGGATAGCCAGGTGTTCCAGCACCATTTGTTAAAAAGTCTATCCTTTCTCTGTGAATTACCTTAGCATCTTTGTTGAAAATGAGTTGACCTTATCTATATAGGTCTATTTCTGGATTCTGTTCTGTTCCTTTGGTCCGTGTATCTGTTCTTAAGCCAATAGCACACAATTTTGATTTCTGTAGCTTGGAATTCTGTAAGTCTTGGCATCAGGTAGTGTGAGTCCTCTACCTTTGTATTTATTTTGGATGTTCTAGGTCCTTTGCCTTTCCATACAAAATTTTAAACCAATTTGTCAATTTCTACGAAAAAGTCTGCTAGGATTTTGATTGGTATTTGCATCTATAGATCAATTTGGAAAGAATTGACATCTTAATAGTATTGAGTTTTCTAATCTATGAACATGGCATATCTCCATTTATTTAGATCTTTCTCAGTTTCTCATCAGTGGTTTTTAGTTTTCAGCATACAAATTTTGCTCATATTCTGTGAGATATTCCTAGGTGTTTCATGGTTTTTGGTTGCAGAATCATCCCTTTGTATCACATCTGCTGATTCAGCCAACCACCAATGACTCAAAGAAGTATTCCAAAAAAAAAATCCCAGGAAGTCCCAAAAAGCAAAACTTGAATTTGCCACCTGCCAGCAATTATTTACATAGCATTTACATTGTGTTAGGTATTATAAGTAATCTAGAGATGATTTAAAGTATGTGGGAGGATGTGCATATGCAATTTATATGCAAATACTACACCAGTAGTATTTGAGCATCTGTAGATTTTGGTATCTGCAGCCGGGAGTGGGGGGTCCTGGAACCCCTGCGGATACTGAGGGGCGACTGTATTGTAAATGATTTTGTTCTTTTAGTTTCCATGAGAGCAGTTTTGATTTCCTCTTTGACCATGGAATTAGTTTAAATAATATTTTTATCCCCTTTTTTCTTATTCTTCTTTTATCCCATTTATTAAGATGTAACTGACATACATCACATACATAAGTTTAAGCATAATGGTTTGACTTACAAATATTATGAAATGATTAACACTAAGTTTAGTTAGCATCCATCATCTCATATAGATAAAAAGAAGAACAAGAAAAAAATTTTTTTTGCTTATGATGAGAACTCTTAATATTTACTGTAACAATTTTCCTATATATCACACAGCAGTGTTAACTACAGTCATCATATTGTGCATTACATCCCTAGTACTTACTTTTCTTATAACTGGAAGTTTCTGTTTTTGACGTGATAAGGTTTTTATATTTGTAGATGGAATTTTTGTTGTTGCTAACCTTTTGTTATTAATTCCTAATTTTAAGGTTTCTTTGTGGCGCAGTGTAGGATCATTTTTTGTAAACAGTTCGTAGAATTTGAAAAGACAGTATATTTTCTATATAATGTAATATATATGTTAAGTAATACAGATAAATATATAATATATATATGTGTTAATATATATTTCAGTATTAAACTGTATGAAATCTTATTGATAGTACTCAAGTATACTATATCTTAAATTAGTTTCTCTTTTTGATCTGTGAAGTTTTGATATTCATTAGCTTCTCATGCCAATTTATATGTAACCATTTTAATTTAAAAATCTTAATGCTATCTTGTTCCACAGATAGAACTTCTATTAGTGTAAAAGAATCCTCTCTCCTATTTAAAGCTGTTTTGGCCTCAAGTTCTTTATGTAATATTAATATTGCCTCTTGTTTATTTTTCTTTCCACATATCTATCAGGTCTTTGCCAATTTTGTTATCCTCAACCTTTCTCTGTCATTTAGGTTTGATTCTTATAAATAACATATAATTAGATTTACCTCTTTAGACTTAATCTGAGTCTTTTTTAGTAGTGTAACTTATTTACATTTATCGATGTAACTGAGTTTTTGTACTTTTATAAACAGTCGTATTTTAGACTGTTTACAATGTGTCCTTTTTTGTTTCCTTTGTTTCATTACTTTGTTATTTTGATCAAGTTTTCACTGTTCTTTTATTCTCTAGTGAACTAAAAAGATTTTAGCATGGTAATTAAGCATTATTCTTACTTTCCCTACCTCTATATTTTATATATTAATATAAGAACTTGTGTATCTCTATTAAGAATGAAAAGTATGGTGGTTGAAATATTGCAAATTTTAGCAGGCTTAAATTCTCCTCTTTTCTACTCCCCTTCATTCCCTCCTCCCCCTGTATGTTGTTGAAATAATCTGAAATTTAATTACCAGTTACTTTTTTTATACTATGCAGTTATCGTGTGAAATTTTTTTTATAATATTTGCATTGAACTTCACAACCACATTAAGGTTACTTAAGTGTTAACTGTTTTGTTGATTTCACAGCTTACGAGTATTTCTTCAATATACCACATCTTCCCTGAAGTTTTTTGTTCTGATTTATCTTTATCTTTCTTGTGGCTTTTTTCTTTAGTTCTTTTTAATCGAAAATACATGTTATTAAATATTTGTCTCTCCCACAAAGAATTTTTTCCCACTGTGCCTGAAATCTGAGCATATTGATTTTAATTAAATGGATGTGGTCAAATAATCATTTTTTCAAAGCCTGGGTGTATTTTTGAAAATATTGAAATAGAGCAGAAGAAAACAGTTCTAATGATTTAACCTTTACAAGGTTGTTGATTTCAAATTCAAATTTTACTCTGTCACCAAGAGTAATTATTTTTATTCAAGGTTTTCCTCGCTCCTTCTTTTCTTTCTTCATTCTTTCCTTTCTTCCTCTCAGCCAGTCTTATCACTGCTGATTGATTTTTGAGTTTTGGTATTTCAGTTGCAAATTGTGTGCATTCTATTGCTATTTTTACGGGTGAGTTGGTAGGTATTATAATTTCCACCTGTAATCAGATATTCCAGGTTTAAAGGAAATACTTTCGTTCCGAATGTCTTAAAAACCTGAAGGAAGGAAGGGCCTAAATCAAGGCCCAAGTATAGCGTATTATTGTTAAGGTAGTCAAAAACAAATAATTTCATAGGAACAAAAATATTTTTTCATGTGTTTGTATTTTTCTTTGGATTTTTTTTATATGTCTTGCTATAATATCCATTTGTGTTGGTCAGTATTAATAGTTTACACTATTCTGGTGTTATTGTCTTATCTGAAGAGGTTGATTTATTCAACCTGTCTGTTACACAGCAAAAGATTATTTGTTCTGGGTATTCTCAAAGGCGTAATTTTATTTTTGACTTGATCTCTCCGAAGATTTCTGATTATATCTTACCTGATCCTAGGAGAAATGACAAGTTAAACATGAGAATTAGCTCTTTTAATAATCTTTTTCTTTTTGTAGTTAGTACAATGGAGACATAGAAAATTTAGAGGTATTATGTCTCTGGCAGAGTACTTTTGTTTATTTATTTTTCATTGAAGTATGGTTGACATACAATATTATATTAGTTTCAGGTGTATAACTTAGTGATTCAATATTTAAATACATTATGAAATGATCACCACAATAAATCTAGTAACCATTTGTCCTCATACAGAGTTACTACAGTATTATTCACCATGTTTCTTATGCTGCACATCATATGCCGTGACTTATATGACTGAAAGTTTGTACCTCTTAATCCCCTTCACAGAGTACTTTTAACATGACATTTTTCTTTATTTTGAAGATTATCAACTTTTTGCCATGCTTTTCTGGAACACATCCCTGGTGGCCAGTCCCATTCTAGAGTAGAGGAGAAGCCCCCATTTAGGAGCTGACCCAGAAAACAGTAATTCAGGACAGAGCCTCAGTTGAGCAGTGAGTTAAACCAGCCTGGAGAGAGAAATTCAGACCAAATAGTCAGTGACAGTAACAATGGTGGTGTGTGAGAAAGGGGGCTCCATTTCAAGAGTTAGATATTTCCTTTTTGAAAAATGGTCCTGGTAAGAACAATTTTGTAATAGGTAACATCCTTGAAACAGAAACTTGAACCATATTTCATCGTTGAAATATGACTGATGTGCTATTTCTGGGGAACTTTGATGTGCTCCGTTAAGCTTACTACATTAAATTAATGGACCTTTAAACCAATATGTAATTACAGAGAGCATTTTAGGTATCCAATACTGTGCAAAGTGACAGAAATGAGAAGATAACACTGTAGATAATTTTATAGATTTTCTAACACTTTGTTCAATTTTTTAAATGGTAAATCTTTTCTTCTTTAAAATTATTAATATCATCTTATGTAACATGTCTCAACCTTCTTGATTATCCCAAAAGGTTAAATATCTGTTATACATAGAGCACTTTATAAGACATAATTTTGAATATGTGTAAATACAGGACATAACTTATGGGGCTATTTGGTTAGTAATTTTATTCCCAAGTACAAACTAACAGTACAAGGCAGAACAATTTAGGCAGTAAAAAGTGGATAAATGGAAGTAGCCTGTGTATTTAAATAAATAAATTAAAACTGTAATATTACCTAATGGCAATGACTTTTTTTTTCTTTTGTAAAAAAGCTTTCTTTTGAACTTCAAAAATAGCATCTATATCTGCTTTTACATCTTCATTCCCTACTCTTTCTTTAACACACTTGTTTATAGGTCTGTTTCCTTATTACTTTGCTTAGTTACTTAAAAGATCACCAGTGTTCTTCTTAATGCTAAATCCAGAACCTTTTTCTGCCTTTATCGTCTTTCCTTTTGATACATTGGACACTGTCAGCCTTCCCCTTCTTCAGTCCTTATCTGTCCTCACTTACTCTTCCCACTCTCTGAACTGCACCTTCTCTGGATTCTTCATTCCCCCTTTTCCTCAGAGTTGAATCTTTGAGTTGAATTCAGTCTAAGCTCTTTCTTCCATTTCTTCTCTGCCAATCTGAGGGCTTCCTTTAGTATAAGCACATGCGTCCTCTAACAATCTAGTCCTCTTACCTGAGCTCAGTTGCTCTCCAGCATAGTAACTTGCAGAGGTTGTGAAGTGCTTTGACTCTTCAGTAGCTGTTTAATCTTACAGACAATAGATGTCACCGCCCGCCTTTTATTTTAAACTTCACTTCCTTTCTTTGCCAATATATTCATGTGTCAAAATTCAAATGCTACAAAAGGCTATATAGTAAAATATTTCCCACTTTTCTGCCATCCACTCAGCTCCTTTGCCCAGTGGTAACCAGTGTCTAATTTTTTATATGTTTTTCCAGGGATGTATAAATTCTGTATAAATCTTTACCCCCATTTTACAGACAAAGAAGTTGAGACTCAAAGATTTCAGTAATTGGTGCAGATCACAGCGATGGTGAGCGGCAAAGCCAGAATTCTAATGAGAGTGTTCCAGTTAAAAATCTGCGACATCTCAGATTCCAAATGCCTGGTGGATATTTCCTCTTGGACTTCCTATCTCTTCCTGTTTTCTGTTGTTACTCAAAAATTAGTTTATCTGCATAAATTCTCAGTCTTTGTAAATGGAACCAACATTCTCTGGTCATCAGTTTTGAAATTTTATAATAATAATTGAATCCTTCTTGTTCATTCCCTCATATACAGTCTCCTTCAAAATGTCTCTCATATTTATACTCTCCATTCCTGCCACCGAGTTCTAGTTCAGGCCATCACCAATCACCACCTGCTTGGATTACTGCCATAAGCTACAGGATGGCTCCTTACCTCTCAACTTTCTTTAACTTGTTCTGTTTACCATTGCCAGAATAATCTTCCCAACACTTTAGATGATGTTATTCCTCTCCAGTGGCTTCCTTTTTCCTTTCTCATCCTGTTTACATTACTCTGCCTAACATTCAAGGCCCTCTATAATCTGGCCTAATCTTCCCTAATCAATATTTCTCTCTCTTAGCCTTCATCCCTTTTGGATATATCTCCTCTTACCGCAAATAAACACTTCATATTCTGGCCTTATTGCCCCAGTTCTTGTTTGTATCACATAGACTGTCTTCCCTTCCATTACCAAAAACTGCTTTGTGTTTCAAGTCCATTTCCATGCCTTCCACAGTAATGTTTGCTGCTGCTGCTATTTTTGTTATTAACTAAGTTTTTCTTTCAATTGAAAAAGTATACATGCACGTGATAAAAATTAAACAGAGTTCATAGGTGTGCAGTGAGCAAAATATAAGTGTCTTCCATCTCTTCCCTCTGGTCTCCTCTGTAGAGGTGATCACTATTACTAGTTTCTTAGGTATCCTTCCTGAATTTTTTCATCCACACACAAGCATGTGTATGTCCCATCTTTTTTCTGTACAAATGCAAATATACTCTATGCATGTTAAGAACTTTTTGTCACTTAAGAATGCATCTGGGGGGGGCTTCCCTGGTGGCGCAGTGGTTAAGAACCCACCTGCCATTGCAGGGGACACGGGTTTGAGCCCTGGTCCCGGAGGATCCCACATGCCATGGAGCAACTAGGCCCGTGCGCCACAACTGCTGAGCCTGCGCTCTAGAGCCCGCAAGCCACAACTACTGAACCCGAGTGCCACAGCTGCTGAGGCTCATGCGCCTAGAGCCCATGCTCCACAACAAGAGAAGCTGCCAGAATGAGAAGCCCGCGCACCGCAATGAAGAGTGGCCCCCGCTCACTGCAAGAGAGAAGAGCCTGCACACAGCAATGAAGACCCAACGCAGCCAAAAATACAATAAATTAAAAAAAAAAAGAATGCATCTTGGGGAACATCTCATATTAGCACATAAATCTACTTCATTCTTTTACCAGCTGTGTGGTACTGTCTCTTTATTCCCAGTCCCCCACTGATGGACGTTAGAGTTGTTTCCAGTATTTTTGTTGTTGCCATTTACATTGCTCCATTGACGAGTTTGTTAAAAAAAGTTGCCTTTGTGAACATAAATTTCTAAAAGAGGAATTTGGGGGCTCAGTGATGTATATATATAAAATTTTTTATCTTGCCAATTACCCATCAATGAGATTTACACCCTTTTAGCTTTCTATCAGCAGTGTGTGAGTGCCTATTTCCCCCATGCTGTTTTCAGTGTTATGTATTATTAAACTTTAATCTTGGCCAATCAGATTGGTGAAAGCAACTCATTTTAATTTAAATTTTTCAAATTATCAGTGAGGTTTAAAACATCTTATATTTTAAAAACATTTATATAAATTCTGTGAACTACTGATTTTTCTTTTGGGCTGCTTGCCTATTTATTACTAAGAACTTTTTATATATTAAGATTATTGGGCCTTTGTTGATCTTACATGATATAAATTTTTTTCCCCAATTTTGGCACTTATCTTTTCACTTTTTCTTTTGCCATGTTAAATCTTAGTGCTTTTTACAGTTTTGTTTTTTATTTGCCATAAAAAGGAAACAAGAATCAAGTTTTATTTTATTCAGATGACTGGCCAGTTGCCCTTGAACTGTGTATTGAATAGTCTCTGATTTGAAATGCCATTATCATATATTAAATTCTGTGTGTATTTGAATCTATTTCTGGGACCAGTTCTCTTTTGATTTCTGTCCACAAGTAGGAAAAACTTATCTTATTACTATAGATTACATTTTAATATTTGGTAAGGCTTGTTTTGTTTGTCCTTATACTTTGTCAGAATTTTCTGCATATTTTCTGATTTGTAAACAGGTTATCTAAGTTCTCCCCTCCCCCCAAGATTCTGTTGATATTTTTATTGGGGTCATATTAAATTTATTGTTTAACCCTTTCCGAAATTTTATTTTATTGAAGAATGTTTTCTTTCTTTTTTTAAAAATTTCTTATTTTTTTGGCCACGCCGTGCAGCCTGCGGATCTTAGTTCCCCAACCAGGGATCAGTCCCACGCCCCCTGCAGTGGAAGCGCAGAGTCTTAACCACTAGACCGCCAGGGAAGTCCCTGAAATTTTATTTTTAATTGTTCCCCTAGTCTTTCAGTTTTGCTCATTTTCTGAAACTTTGTCTTTGTGAGAGAATGGGAGTTGGTTTAATTTAACAGGACAGTTATTTGACCATTTACACTACATGCAGTAATGTTATAGAGTCCTAAGAGTAACTATACAGGATGAGCCAAGACTCGCTGTACTAGGAACACATATTCAAGGTTAACTACAGTGAAAAAAAAACTAGCATCTTGATTTTGGTAATACTTCAGATCACCTTAAGTCAAGAGTAGAGTAAATGACCTGAAATGGAGGAGGATAGATAGATAGCTCACTCACTTATTAACTAGATAGAATGCTACACTCTCTACTATTTAAAAAAAAAAGTATATATATATATATATGTATATATATATAAATATATATGTATATATACACACACACACATATATACATATGAACTAATATCTGTCAGGTAAGCAAAATATATTGGAGGTTCTGCTTGTGAGGACTAAATAGGGCATAATTCATAGTGATCTTAATAAAGTCATTCATGATGACCTTTTTTTTAATAAACTTTATTTTTTAGAACAGGTATAGATCTACAGAAAAATGGAGACTGTAGTACAGAGGACTCCCACATACCCACATCCAGTTTCCCCAATTATTGATATTTTACATGAGTATGGTATATTTGTTACACTCAGTGAACCTATATTGGTACATTATTATTATTAACCAAAGCTCATACTCCGTTCTGATTTCTTTAGTTTTTACCCAGTGTCTTTTTTTTGTTCAGATCCCATGTAGGATACAACGTTATATTTAGCTAATGTGTCTCCTAAGGTTCCTCTTGGCTGTGGCAGTTTGAAGTTTTTTATCATGGAAAAAAAGATATAATTTTTCTAAAAAGCTAGAAAATTTAAAACGAGTAGACAGTTTTAAGGTATACTGATGTTTTAACTTCTGTATTCCTTTCTCTTCTGCATTTCAGGCACTCTGTGAATGTGCCCTCCAGACTCCTTATGACAGCTTGAAACTTGGAATGTTGTCTGTTCTTTCCACGCTGTCAGGGACCATCGCCGTCAAACATTACTTCAGCATAGCTTCAGGTAAAGAGAAGAAAGGAGATAATATATGGATGACATGCTAATCCTTTATTCATGTTGATATTTCAAGTCGTTTCCTCTGTAAAGCTTTAAATCAGGAAAGGTTTCAATTTCATATGGTTGTATGTTAGGAATTTCTTTGAAAATGATTTCTTAACTAATTCCTAAGATAAAATCTTGCATCTTTGATCTTAACTCAAGGCTATAGTTTTTCTCAATTTGCCCTTTTTTGCATTATATGTGGATGAAACAATATTTTTTAGGGTGCTTAAAATAGCTGGTTTGCTTTTGTATGTCTCTGACTTAAAATGCCCTTTGGATTTAAGTGTATTTCAAAGGCCAAGCGGTGGTGAATTTTAAAAGCAAATGTCATGTGCTTCCTTTTAGGCATATGTTATCCTTCTGGAAAATGATTAAAATAAAACTTTACCCCAGTTCAATAATGCTTTCCTAGTTGCCTGTTTAATATGATTTAACTCCAAAATGCGTTTGTTAATGCCCTGTGAGGAGCTTGCTTACATAACAGACTTAAGGCTAAAGTTTTTTGTTGTTTTATAGTCTTGGAATGATGCACAAGAAATATAACATTAAGTGGATGAGGAAGACTTTTCTCTTACTAACTTTCTACCTTTTTCTGCTATTGGTTGAACCTTTTGAACCCTGTGAATTTATCTTAGTAAATTGTTTCTAAGTAAAAAAATTGAAAATAATAATTTTATTCCAAAAACAATTGACATAGAAAAATGCTCACAAATATTATATTTTAAAGGTAGAAATTGGAAGTATCTACTTATTCTGATTATATATGAATTTTTAAATTGTATTGGTGTGCATGGGGGAAAAAGATGTTTTAAAGTATTCCCGAAAGTTAATAATAAGGTCATGCTGGTTTGTGGGTTTGGGGATGATTTTTGTTTTTTTCTTTGGGTTTTTCCCCAAGTTTTCTTTAATATCTTGATGAGAAAAAAAAGGAAAAAAGTAAGTTCCAAAACATGTTTGTAAATTTATAGATGAGTCTGCATTGTCCGTATCACGTGGGCAAGAAAAAGAATGGAGGAAATTACAATTTCCATGGTTTTGTAAAGAGAACTCATAGGTTCATCTTTCAAATGTTTTGCCTATTTAAAAAGCACTGAGGTTTTACCTAAGCTAGTACTTTTATGTCAAGCTGGAAATCAATAAGGTGACCATATGTCCCACACTGCCTGAGATAGTCTTGGTTTATGCCTGTTGTTATTTATGATAGTGTCCTTTTCAAACATCACAAAATATGATCACCCTTAGTGTAAAAGATTGCAGTTGATAGGAATCATGGAAAAATCAGCAGGGGAAAGGAAGACAGGAATGAGAGACCCCGCTGAGAAGTTGAATGAGCTTTAATCTCCTGATTCTTCCTGAAGCTCACTCACTTATAACTGAGAGCTTCTCTACTATAAATAAAAACATTCACGACATAAACCTTATGTTACAGAATTTCAGGTGTGACTTTTAAAAGTTACTGCAACTATAGGATAGAACTTAACATGTAAAGCACAAGGCCAATGCATAACTAACAGGTCTTATGACCTCCATGGCAAGATGCTTAAAATCTTTAGGCTTCAGTTTCTTCTGTAAAAATAGGTTGTTGAATCAGATGATCCCCAGGTCCTTTCTAGCTCGAAAATAATAAATTCTTATATAAACCTTTTGCAGTATAACTGTGCCAGCAATTGAAGTGGGAACAGCAAACTTAAAACTTTTGTTTCTCTCCTCTCTTGAATGTAAGGTTTTATTTGACAAGAAGACTTGTAATGACTCCATTTTAATGAGAGACTATTTGAATGCCCAAGATACAATCTATAGTTGTTTTGGCTTTTGCTGTATTCTTTAGTCAGTTTTTATTAATATTTTTGTGGGGAAGTATATTGATTTTAGATTTTAATCATTACAAAACTATTAGCATATACTTATTCTAGGTACCTTGACAGGAGAAAAAGAAGTGGTGATGTATATTGATCATGGGGTAGAGGCAGAAAATTTTGTTGAAATTTATTGTTAGAGATTTTCTCTTCAAAATGATAAAAATGAACCTGTAAAATGAACTGCTTTTGAACTCTATGAATGAATTAAATCTGTACTACTTTTCTCTTCTTGTTTAGGAAATGTGGGTTCTTCCCCTAGATCCTCTGATTTAGTCAAATTAGCCCAAGAGTGCTGTTACCATAATAACAGGGGCATTGCAGCTCATGGAGTGAGAGTCCTAACTAATATTACTGTCTCTTGTCAAGAAAAAGGTAAGTTTGATTAAGACTGATATTATGTATAAACTTTTAGATTGGAGTTTCACCAGAATCCTGTGTGTATTTGGTTTTTTAATCCCTTATTATTTTTAGCCTGTGTGCTTTTATCTATTGGTTGCCTCCTCCTGAATGTTCTTCGGGCAGATTTCCTCAAGACTGCTTAATCCTTGGGGGAAAAAAAATGAGGGGGCTTCCCTTGTGGCGCAGAGTTTGAGAATCCGCCTGCCAATGCAGGGGACATGGGTTCGAGCCCTGGTTCGGGAAGATCCCATGTGCCGCGGAGCAACTAAGCCGTGCGCCACAACTACTGAGCCTGTGCTCTAGAGCCCGCAAGCCACAACTACTGAGCCCACGTGCCTAGAGCCCGTGCTCCGCAACAAGAGAAGCCACCGCAATGAGAAGCCCACGCACCGCAACGAAGAGTAGCCCCCGCTTGCCACAATTAGAGAAAGCCCGCGACCAGCAGTGAAGACCCAACACAGCCAAAAATAAATAAATTTATTAAAAAAAAAAAAAATGAGGACTTTAGGATTGGGATTGCGGAATTGAAAGGTTTTATGGAGCATTGCCCGTTTCCTCCCTTTGCTTACCTTTGCTTATAACTATCCAGTGGTATCAGTTTGTTCACCTGTTAAAAAAAAAAAACCTAGAAAATTTAGGGAAAAAAAACCATATGAAGTTATCGAGTGGCTTAAATAACAGACAGTTTCACCTAGGGGGCAAATGAATTAACAGAGCAATGCAAATTAAATTTTCATGGAGTTTATCTCTAGGTATCTATAGCATTAAATGATTTGCACAATCAAGAAGGATGTGCATAGAAAATAATGCATATATTTTATTGTATTCCTAACGTCTTTTGACCCAAACATTTAAAGAAGTTCATGCTGGTGTTCAAAAACAGGAAGTGCATTTTGGATGTTTCATCTGTTTCAGTGCTTATTTTGATCTTTGTTAAGAATCAGCAGTCCCTCTTATCCCCACCAGGCTTCAGCATTGCTTGTTACTAGTGCCTTTGTTTTCCTAGCAACCTGACCTTCACTAGACATTGTTTGCCAAGCCCCTATTAGTTATTTGAATAACTAATCTTGTTTTATTTTTCCATAGTAATAAGTATTTTCTACCATTTAACACAGCAAATTGCTGTATGTCCTCAAAGCTGACATATTCATTTATTTATTTATTCATTCATTCATTTATTTTTGGCTGCATTGGGTCTTCATTGCTGTGTGCAGGCTTTCTGTAGTTGCAGCGAGTGGGGGCTACTCGTCATTGTGGTGCTCGAGCTTTTCATTGCGTTGGCTTCTCTTATTGTGGAGCACAGGCTCTAGGCGTGCAGGCTTCAGTAGTTGTGGCATGTGAGCTCAGTAGTTGTGGCTCATGGGCTCTGAGCACAGGCTCAGTAGTTGTGGCACACAGGCTTAGTTGCTCCGTGGCATGTGGGATTTTCTCGGACCAGGGCTCAAACCTGTGTCCCTGCATTGGCAGGCAGATTCTTAACCACTGCGTCACCAGGGAAGTCCCAAAGCTGACATACATTAACCTAAATGTGGTTAAGTAATTTATTCAGAACTTTCTAGAAACTTTAGAGAAATTGTAGCCCAAAGGTAGTGAAAAGATGGTATAGTACTGCTATTACATGAGACATCTAAAGGGTTCATTTCTTTATGATCTGACTTAAAACATTTATAAGATTAAGTGGGGTCTTGATTATTTCCTAAAAGTAGTTCCACTTGCATGAGAAAGTTGCATCCTAGGTGAAAATGGACCTGCATAATTTATGTCTTGTTTGGAAGATTGACACATGCTACATGGTTTGCTAGTTTTTTCCCTAGCTAAGCTGGTGACACTGTTTCAGTTAGGCTTTATTTATACCTTTGTGGCTTTAGATCTTGGTTTATTGTATGTGTGTGTGTTTTTTAAAAAATATTAGTTTCATGTGTACAACCTAATGATTCAATATTTGTATATATTGTGAAATGATCACCACAGTAAATCTAGTTAATATTCGTCACCATACATTGTCATTGTAAAGTTTTTTTTTCTTGTGATGAGAACTTTTAGGATCTACTCTCCTGACAACTTTCAGATATGCAGTAGAGTATTACTGACTATAGTCACCATGGTTTACATTACATTCCCATAACTTACTCATTTTATAACTGGAAGTTTGCACCTTTCCACCCCCTTCACCCATTTTGCCCACCCCCAACCTCCTACCCCCCACCTCTGGCAACCACCAGTCTGTTCTCTGTATCTATGAGCTTGGTGTTTGTTTGTTTGTTCTAGATTCCACATTTAAGTGAGATCATACAGTATTTGGTTTTCTGTGTCTAATTTATTTCACTTAGCATAATGCCTTCAAGGTCCATCCATGGTCACAAATGACAGGATTTCCTTCTTTTATAAAAAATGGCTAAATAATATTCCATTGTGTGTGTGTGTGTGTGTGTGTGTATGTATATATGTGTATATATATATATATACACATATATACATACACACATACATAACACATTTTCTTTATTCATACATCAGTGGACATTTAGGTTGTTTCTGTATCTTGGCTAGTGTAAATAATGCTGCAATAAACATGGGAGTACACATATCTTTTTGAGTTAATGTTTTTGTCTTCTTCAGATGCATACTCAAAAGTGGAATTGCTGGATCATATAATAGTTCTATTTTTAATTTTTTGAGGAACCTTCATACTGTTTTCTGTTGCGGCTGCACCAATTTATATTCCCACCAACAATGCACAAGGGTTTCCTTTTCTTTACATCCTTGCCAACACTTGTTATTTCCTATCTTTTTTATAATAACCATTTTAAAAGGTGTGAGATGATCCCTCATTGTGATTTTGATTTGCATTTCCCTAATAATTAGTGATGTTGAACATCTTTTCCTGTACCTGTTGCCTATCTGTATGTCATCTTTGGAAAGAAGTCTATTCAGACTCTCTGCCCATTTTTTAATCAGATTGAGTTATTGTGCTGTTGAGTTGTATGAGTTCTTAATATATTTTAAATATTAACAACTGCTTATCAGATATATGATTTGCAAATATTTTCTCCCATTCAGCAGCTCGCCTTTTCACTTTGTTAATGGTTTTCTTGGCTGTGCAGAAGCTTTTCGGCTTGATACAATGTATATATTTTTATAATCTTCAATAAGGTAGTGCTACAAGTCTAAAGATAGCCTTTGCATTTTAGAAGTAATGCCACATGTACTTTTTCAGGAAGGTTAGCTTTATGCATTGAAGTATTTTCTATATTTTAGATTCCTTAATGTTTTCTTCTTCTAAGTGTGTGTGTTTGTGTGTGTGTGTGTGCATTTAATCTTCTCTACTTGACCGCTAAAAACAATTAGTGTTTTTCCTATAGACCTTTTGGCACTGGAACAAGATGCTGTCTTTGGCCTGGAATCCCTTCTGGTACTTTGTAGTGAAGATGATAGCCCAGGTGCTCAAGCCACTTTAAAGGTGAAAACATCAGTTATTTTAATATAATGCCTGTCTTCATTGCCTAAAGTGTGGATTGGCAATCTCTTTGTAAAGGTTCAGATAGTAAATATTTTAAGTTTTGCAGACAGTGCACTCTTTGTCACAACTGCTCAGTCTACTATTGCAGAAAAAAAGTAGCCATGGACAATGTGTTTTTTTTTTTTTAAAAAAAAAAAAAAAAAAATGAAGGATGATGGTGTGGCTGTGTTCCAGTAAAATTTTATTTACAAAAACAGGCAGGATTTGGCCCAAGTGCAAGAGTTTGTGAACTCCTGGCTTAAACAAATATTTGCCCTTGATCTTCACTTTCAAAGCTAGCATTTTGACTGTTATTATTCCAAAATATAGGCGAGGTAAAAATTTGAGCTTTGGCCTATTTTGCCGTCAGTTGAAAGTGTTTATTAAGTTGTAATAGATACATATGATGGTCCTAGATAATGTAAAGTTAAATAGACAGAGCTCCTGCAGTTTTGGAAGTTTATAATCTAAGGTAACACTGATAAGATCACAAAGAACTGATGAAATTACTGCAGTCAAACTCATAAATGTGTAAGCGTGTATTAATTTCTAGAGTACGGAAGCCCTAGTTTTAAGGGCTTTTCACTTTCACTTAATTATAGAATCATCTTAGAGATAGTTAAAAAATTTTTAAATGAGACTATTATTGGATTGAAACATAAAATATAATTTTTGATGGTACAAAATAATTAAGAAAAGTGGAATTAATAGAAGTAAAAGGCTATTAAGTAGACAATGGAGAATGTAAGAACTATAACTTGTCTAAGGTATGGCTTGAGGGAAGTCATGACTTATTTTAGCATGTTAAGAAAAGGTATGATGTAGTCATACTGATGTACAGTAAAGATACTAGTACCATTAAATAAAAGCTGATAATCAAGGGGTGGTGAAGGAAGTAGGCAACATGTGATTGGCAAGTCCACAGAATCCCTTTGGAACCACAATACATTTATTTAAAAAGTTTAAAAAGAAAGAAAGAAAGCAAACCAAAACCTTTCCCACCAATCATAGGTGTCAATAAAACACTGGACTCAGCACAGTGGGACATACATGGATGGCCAAGAAAAGTCCCTTTGTTAGAGGAGCTCTCCATAAGAGGATACTGATATTTATATAAGGGGTCGTAATACCAAGCAGAATGTCGCAAGTTCTCTGGTAATATAAACAAAAGTGCAATTCTAATTGAGAGGACAGAGTGGGGAGTGATTAATTTCAACTAAGGATATTAGGGAAGACTTGAACAAGTAGATGTCATATGAATTAAGCCTTGAAAGACAGGGTAGAATTTCAGTATTGAGGAAGGATCGTTTGAACCTGAAGGACCACTGTTATGAAAGACAGGAAAGCAGAAATGTACCTGTTATGTTGGAAGAATGATAAGTAGCCCACTGTGGCTGGTTGAGGTAAAGGGAGATTAGAAGGTAGTTTGTAGCTCGATCATGGGGGATATCAAATGTCAGGCTGAGGAACTTTGGCTTGATTCTGTAGGTAATGAGATCTTAAAATTTTGAAGTAGTGACCATGCTCTAACTTTTGTTCTAGCTATTATTGTTATTTAAATATGTCTATTATGTACCAAACTTTGTTGAAGGCTTGTATATACATCTTTCACTGTTTACAATAACCCTAACTAGTGAAATTTGTATTCCTCTTATAGTCATGAGGAAATTAAGCCTCAGAGAGATAAAATAACTTGTTCACACACACTTAGTCAGTCAAGGGCAAGCTGACCTTAAACTCTGGGTCTGTCAGACCCTAAAGACATGATTATTCTTCCTAACACACTGAAAGCTACATGGTTGTAGCGTGAAGGATGGATTAATGGGCCCATCTTTTCAAGAGATTGGAATTAGGGAGACATTTATGTTGTAGTAGAGAGAATGAAAGGGAGCTAAATAGATGGGTATTAGAGACTTGACAAAAGTAGAAATGACTAGGTTTAGCAACCTGTTGGCTGTGTTAGTTAGAGGACTTCTGGGTTTCTAGTTTTGATGGCTGGGATATTAGGGTTGTGATTAACCGGCCTGAATAGAAGCTCTGAGACCAACTGATATTTAGATTTCTGTTGAGAAATAAGAGAAAATTAGAAGCCTCCTCCCCACTTCAGTGTGCTGAAGTCACCTAGGGCACCTTTTTTAAACTGCAAACTTTCGGTAACCCAAACACCAGGAAAAAAAAAGGTTAATTCATTAAGTTTGGGATGGATAGGGCCCAAGAATCTATATTTTAGTTAGCATCCTAGGAGATGCCATTATGGGTAAGTTTACAAACCACACTTTAGAAGCAGTTCTTGAAAAGTAATGAAAGTGCAGTAATATGACATTCAGTTTGGCATTTATTTGGCCTTTTCAGCATTATTCCTTATGATGTTCATCTCAAGTCTTAGACTGAATAGTCTTAGATTAAAATGAGTGTTTAATGTACCATCCTGTCTTATTATTTTAGTTTTAAACATGGCACACTTGCAGATCTTAATATGGGATTCAATGTCATGTGTTTCTTATTGAGAAAAATGTCATGCCTACAAAAAACCCTTTTCCTTGATTTTTCCTAGTAACTTGTAGAGAGTTACTTTCTTTAAACTTCACTTCATATGAACCTTCAGAATGTAACTGGTCCATCTTCTATTCAATATGCAGATCGCTCTGAATTGTATGGTGAAGTTGGCCAAGGGTAGGCCCCATCTCAGCCAGTCTGTAGTTGAGACCTTGTTGACTCAGTTGCACAGTGCTCAGGACGCTGCCCGGATCCTGATGTGCCACTGCCTGGCCGCCATTGCCATGCAGCTGCCTGTGTTGGGCGATGGAATGCTCGGTGACCTCATGGAGCTCTACAAGGTGATTGGACGATCAGCCACAGACAAGCAACAAGAACTTCTGGTAAGGAGCCGCTTTTTGAACCTGATGTGGACGAATAGGATCTGGTCTAGTGGGAATTACTTTCAGAATTCCACAGGTTAAAGTAATTAGCTGAGACCAAGAGCATGCTGAAGTCAAAATAGGGCTGGGACCTGGAGCTTTTTACCATTTCCTCTTTTGGTGTAGAAAGCCCTATTTAGTTCACATGTAAAACTGCTTTCTTCCTAAGCCCTGTCAAATCAGCTTAGTGTAACCAAAGCCTTCAATCTGATATTTTTGTTTTATTACAAAGGACAAAATGAAAATAAAGGTTTTTTTCTTTTTTATACAAGACAAATAAATAATGAACCAAACCGTGTATTGTACTTCCAAAAATGTAAGTTAAAGACCTAGTGATATCAATGACCATAAATTAACCCAATTCCTCTTTGCCAATCCAGGACCTCTTTAGCTGTTTAGGATCCAGTTTAGGTTTCAGTACAGTCCGGGGGCTGGGAAAGGTACATGCTTAGAAAAAAAACAGAAGGTGTGGAAGCTGTGTAATAATGTTTAGTTGAAAGTTCTCCAGGGCTGAGAGTAGACTACGTTCTAAATATGCATAAATTATATGTAAGCTTTAAAGTAGCCACTCCGTATTGTTTGTGGTCATCTGGCTTTATGGCTTGGGAAAAAAACTTAGTGAAATTACTTACTCAAGCCCATTTTATGTTTAATCCTGCAGGGGGCGTTGTGTAAAAGATTGCCCCCATTTCATCATTTGCTATCAGTAAAGGTTACCCAGATGACTAAGTGGCAGTGGTCGTGGGAATCAGGCAGTTACCACAGTATGTATGGATCCTCGTGTGTATCAGCTTTGGAATACTGAGAAGCAGTTAGCCAAGTTTATTTTTCATTGAAGCAGCATTTTCAATTAATGCTTTTTATTGCTTTTTTCTTAGTACTACTTTCAAGCAACTTTAAATTATGAAACATAATATTCAAAAACACATAAGGAATAATATGATGAAAGCTTTTGCATCCATCACCTAGGTTAAGAAAAAAGTGTTACTAGTACACTTGACTTGTACCCCGCTGTGTATCTCTCTGATAGTGTCGTCTTCCTTCCTATCAGGATAGGTAACCACTCTCCCAAATTTGGTGTTTGTCATTCCCATGCATGTTGTTACATATTTACTACCTTAGTATATATCCTAAGTGATATGCAATATTTTTGGCATATTTTTAACTTTGTGTTCTCATACTGCATGTAATCTTTTGCATTTTGCCTATTTTTGCCTGTTTTGTATGAATCGTCTATACTGATAAGTGTATTTCTAGTTTATCCACTTCACTGCTCTATAGTATTTCATTGTGTGATTATATCATAGTTTATCCATATTTATGGGCATTGTTTCTAATTATTTGCTGTTATACACAATGCTCTGAGCAAAGGAATAAAGTGGAAATTTTATAAATGTCAAAGGAAGACAAATTTTGTTCTTTTTTGATAGGCTCTAATTAGTTTTTAATGCTTTTGGGTAAAGTTATCTTTGACATTGCATAGAGTTAATGATTTTCTTGACTTTCTTACTTCTTGCTCGATGTTAGGTGAGCTTGGCCACTGTGATTTTTGTAGCCAGTCAGAAAGCACTGTCTCCTGAAGTAAAGGCAGTAATTAAGCAGCAGCTTGAAAGCGTCTCCAACGGATGGACTGTATACCGAATTGCCAGACAGGCATCCCGAATGGTACGTAGTATCCTTCTATGTGAACTGGGTTGGTGAAAATGGCAGATTATGAACCTTAGGTTATGTGATTGTTACTCCTAGTCAAAACTAAAGATGAAGGTAGAAGTACGTTTTAGTCATGCGATTAAAAGATGATGGAGGAAAGGACCTAATTTTTAACATATGCACAGGGAATGGTATATATGTTATTATGGGGAAGTTCCATGGGAATTCCAAAAATATGAGCTCTTTCTGGCTGTAGGTTGTTAGCAGCACTTTCATTTTGTCCTGTGCTCCCGTAAGCACAGCTCCCTCCTACCCACGTTTATATTCTCCCCTTTCAGTACACCATGTCGTTCTTCCCTTTCCCTCTCCAACTTTATCATTCTTATGTGGAAATGGGAAAGTTTTAGTCTTCTGTTCCCTCTCAACCATATGGAAATCCTAACGATTTTTATTTACTTTTGTTTGAGAGGAAATATAGAGCTTGGATAGTATAGAAATTCTTTGGGGATAAGTCCAGAGAACAAAATTTGAGAAGCATTATTCTAGGTGATTGAAGCACATGTTCACATTTTACAGTGTTTCTCAAATGGGAGAAGAAGCACTGTTGACAGGATATTTCTTTATTATACCCAACTGTCCCAAGCATCCAAGCACTGCAAGACAGTGAGCATCCCTCGCCCCCATGCATTAAAAGGCATTCACATCCTCCCACAGCTACCCTTCCCTCAGTCGTTTCCAGAGGGCGCAGTGCTCCTCTTGGTAATCGCTTGATGGAACTTAACTGGAGTTCTCCCCACCCCACTAAATAGCTCATACAAAATGACATACAATAAATATTTATACTTTCTATATTTTGAACTAAAGTTCTAGACATGGGTTATAGTTACTTCCATTCATTTTCTCTTTGGAACTGTTTTGGTAAAGAACTTCAGTCATTATGTTACATAAAAGCAGCTCAGCATGTTTTCTCTGAAGAAATACTTAGACTGAGTCTCACAGAGTTATAATGTGAGGAATGATTGTTAAAACTTATCCAAGGTTTGGGTTTCTCTTTTAGCTGCTACATCAACTAATTCAAGTGTAAGAACCTCATTATCCTCCCCCCCTTTTTTTTCTTAGGGTAATCACGACATGGCCAGAGAGCTTTATCAGAGTTTGCTGACTCAGGTTGCCTCAGAACATTTCTACTTCTGGCTGAATAGTTTGAAAGAGTTCTCACATGCAGAACAGTGTCTCACTGGGTTGCAAGAGGAGAATTATAGTTCAGCACTTTCTTGCATTGCTGAGTCTTTAAAATTCTACCACAAAGGGATTGCTTCCTTAACAGTAAGTTCTCTTAATTCTCCTTTGGTGATGATGACTTGTGTGACAATGGTCTCTCTTTTCTTTTGGGACTTATCCTCTTTTAACCTTGAAAAACCTGCTGATATATATGTATTTGGCAGTATTACAGTAATAAATAGGACATGGAAGTAGATCATTAACCCCTCCCCCACTTTTTAACATTCATAGATTGGTGAACATTTATCATTTTGTTTTTATCAAGTATCAGGTACACATGTGAAGAGGATTGCTGAATCCATGCAGGAAGGATAAAGTGGAGATAGGGTCCTCCCTTTCCAGATTCCTGTTAGTAAGACTCCAGCCTGGGTGACTGCTACCGTCAAACATAAACCCTCCACCCCATCTCATACCTGGCAACTACTCACTAGGAAACTAGAGTTTCTTGCTTTGTAAATAAAGAAGAAATTATGAGGGATGCTAATGTCTCACCTTTTATCCCACTGTGATATCCTCCTATTCCAAATTAACAGTCAGCCAGCTACTATTCCCTTTTTTTTTTTTTCCCAAGAAAGAAAGGGTGTGGCAGAGAGAGCAGATCCTTAACATTTCCTTGAAACTAGTTATATTCCTAAGAATCTGTTCCCTAAAATGTGCATTTTCTGTATTAATGCAAGGACTTTTTCCCCTTAAGAGTAAAGAGTTTATGTAATCAGCATTAAACATGTTTAAAATATTGTCACGTGACTTTAAAAATTGTATATATTTAGATGGGGCCATAAAACTTTTGCTACCTGTTTTTTTTTTTTTTTGCGGTACGTGGACCTCTCACTGTTGTGGTCTCTCCCGTTGCGGAGCACAGGCTCCGGACGCGCAGGCTTAGCGGCCATGGCTCACCAGCCCAGCCGCTCCACGGCATGTGGGATCCTCCCAGACTGGGGCACAAACCCGTGTCCGCTGCATCGGCAGGCGGACTGTCAACCACTTGCGCCACCAGGGAAGCCCTACCTGTTTTATATTTATCACATAATCTAAAATATTTTTAATGGTGGGCCATGCAAAGAGAAATATTTCAAAGTAGAACAAAGAATAAACAGATGTCACAAAAGAGACAGACTATTCAGATTACTGTGGGTACATATCTTTTGAAGAATGATTTATTGATTAACTGCCATTTTAAAACAGGAATATTGGAATGGCTGCCCTCCATTTTAAGGGGTAGCACTGACTGCAGTGATTCTCTCCTCTTGATTATCTTAGGAAAAGATTGTTGTTACCTATATCAGGCTAATAAATACCTTAGAAAATGAAAAAGTACAGTTACTGCCTCTGATCAGTAGGGTAATTTCATTTTCTAGTTGATGTGGAACAGAAAATTGTTAATCATGCAGTACAGTAAATGGTAAGAACTGTGAAACAGGCTCACAAAACAATGAGGCAGATAGAATTAATATTATGAAAAATCCTGTTGAATATTTAATAGTCTTTTAATGATTTGTGTGTATGTGTGTTTAATGAGGCTTGGCAGTGATTAAGGACTGAATTCTGACGTAGGAAGAAAGTACCCAGTTGACAGAAGGCCCTTGTCTTAGTCTCCATTCTGCCATTAACACAGGCAAGGGCAGGTTATTGGGCCTCAAATCATCTTTTGAAATGGAGTTCCTTTATTCAACACTGTAAGCACTTGCTATGTGCCAGACACTGCTTTGAGGATAAAAAGAAATCAGGAAATGATTCTCCACTTGAGAATAGTCTGAAGGGGAAGGCAGTATGATCCATACAATCATTTGGAACTTCTCACATTTCTGATTGTACTATACTATCAGGGTTTTGTTTTGTTTTAAGGTTTTTAGAAAACCTGTTGATTTGACAAGTATGGATTTGACGGTAGCTTTCTGTCTTTTTAACGAAGATGATTTGAGCATGAATTGCCCTTTTACTCTCTGACACATGAATGTTCTAATTTGAGGTTGTCAGCTATGAGGATTATACTTTTTACCTTCTTCAACCAAACTAAAGAGAAGTTAAAAATTCTGTGCTCGTGGGGCCGCTATGGCGATGTTTGGGTGCCTAATTTCCCAGTGCAGTGATTAATGATAGTTATCTTGCTTCTTAGAAATAAAAATTGTAAGAAGTGTTTGTATTAGTTTTCCATGCTGTGTAACAAATTACCACAAATTTAGTGGCTTAAAACAACACCCATTTATTATTTTACGGTTTCTATGAGTCAGAAGTCCAGGCATGACTTAACTTAACTGGGTCCTCTGCTCATGTTGTCACAAAGTTGCAATCAAGGTGTCAGCTGGGGCCAGTCTCGTCTGAGGCCTGGACTCGGGGTCCTCTTCTAAATTCGTGTAGTTTTTGGCAGGATTTATTTCCTCACAGCCGTAAGACTTGTGGAAGCTTCAGGGCCTACAGGAGAATCTCTTACCTTCAAGACCCTCTTTTAATGGACTCACCTGATGAGGCGAGATCTACCCAGAATAATTTCCCTTTTGATTAATATAAAGTCAGCTCATTAGGGACCTAAATTACATCCTCAAAATCTATTACCTTTGTCATATTCCATTAGATAGAAGCAAGTTACAGGTTCTACCCACACTTTAAGGGAGATATATAAGGTGTGGAGACTGGGGCAGGGGTGGGAGTGGTGGCATGAGTTAGAGGAACGATTTTCGCAATCTGCCTACAATGGTGGGTTTTAAATTTATTTTTTATTTTATTAAATATTGAATAGGTATGATATCTACATATATATTATGTGAGGTATATAAAAATATCAAATATCCAAGTATACCTAGCACTCAGTTTAGGAAATGGGATATTACTATTTCCTTTAAAATTCATGTGTGCCCCTCCATGTTTGTATACCAGTTCCCACCTCACAAAGGTAACCACCATACTGAATCCTTTTTTTTGTAAGTTTGTTTGATTATTTATTTATTTTTGGCTGTGTTGGTCTCCATTGCGGCGTGCGGCCTTCTCATTGCCGTGGCTTCTCTTGTTGTGGAGCACAGGCTCTAGGCGCGTGGGCTCAGTAGTTGTGGCACGTGGGCTCAGTAGTTGTGGTGCACAGGCTTAGTTGCTCTGCAGCATGTGGGATCTTCCCGGTCCAGGGCTTGAACCCGTGTGCCCTGCATTGGCAGGCGGACTCTTAACCACTAATCACTGCGCCACCAGGGAAGTCCCCATCCTGAACCTTGTATGTACCATTCCCTTGCCTTTCTTTACAATTTTAACATGCTTTTCTTTAACTCTTAAGGTATTGTTTTATGTTGCTTGTTTTTGAATTTTATATAAAAAGGAATCATGTATTTTTCTTTGACTTGCTTTGGTTATCTAAATTATATTCCTAAGATTCATCCATCTTGTTGCATAAAGCTTTAGGTCAGTTTCACTGCTGTATACCCATGTATTATATGATTATACGTCAATTTATTTTCCCATTCTAATGTTGATGGAAATTTTGATTTTTTCCAGTTTTTTGTTATTAAAACATTACTGCTGTGAACATTCTTAGACATATTTTGATGCACCTATGTAAAGGTTTCTCTGGGATACTGATTCTCAACTGGGGATGATTCTAGCTCCATTTGGCAATGTCTGGAGACATTTATGGTTATCACAACTCACCAAGGTGTTAGTGGCATTTAGTGGGTAAAGGCCAAAGATGCTGCTGAACATCCAGCAATGCACAGGACAACTCCCCTCAACAAAGAATTATTTGGTCCAAAATGTCACTAGTATACTGAGATTGAAAACCCTTCTCTAGGGCAGTACTCAGTCAGAACTATGTATCTGCCCCCTGCTCCAATTTAAAAACGTGTGAGGATGTTTCTGTCTGTCCCAGTGATAGAGGGGTTGGAGGGACTGCTGTTGGCCTAATGCTTAGTGGCTGGAGATGCTTAATCTCCAGAAATGCTGAGGATACTCCTGCCCCTATTAAGAGATACTGATCTAAAATACTACCTTGGAGTGGAATTGCATAAGGTATATACATCTTCAATTGACTAGCTAATACCAGGAGTTTTTCCATAGTGGTTTTACAAATTTACAATCCTTCCAGTAGTGTATAAGAGTTCCTGTTACTCTACATTTTCCCCCTCACTTGGTATGTTCTGGAAGTTATGATTGGAGTTTCCCAAATTACTAATACAATTAAACTTTATATATCTATATATTTGAGGTATGATTGATATATAACATTGGATTAGTTTCAGATGTGCAACACGACTTGATATTTGTATATATTGTGAAATCACTACAGTAAGTATGGTGACAGTTAACATCTGTCACATACATAGTTAGAAAATTTTTTTTTTCATGTGAAGAGGACTTTTAAGATCTACTCTTTTAGCAACTTTCAAATATTCAATATAGTATTTTTAAAATTTATTTTTTCTTCCAGTTTTACTGAGATATAATTGACATACAGCACTGTATAAATTTAAGGTATACAACATAATGATTGACATACATACGTCATGAAATGATTACCATAATAGGGTTAGTGAACATCCATCATCTCATATAAATACAACATTAAAGAGATAGAAAAAACAACTTTTCTTCTTGTGGTGAGACCTCAGGATTTTATTGTCTTAACAACTTTCATATATATCATGCAGCAGTATTAGTTATCTTTATTGTGTTGTATTTATATCCTTATATCGTTATATCCTTAGGACTTACTTATAACTGGAATTCTGTACCGTTTGACTGCCTTCGTTCAGTTCTCCCTCCCAACCCCCACCCAGCCTTCCACCTCTGGTAGCCACAAATTTGATCTACTCTTCTATGAATTTGTTTGTTCATTTGTTTATTTACATTGAATGACCTATGAAATTCAGTTACTAATGCACAGCATACCGATTCAGTATTTGTGTATATTTCAAAATGATACTATGATAAGTCTAGTTGTCATCTGTTACCATACAAAGATGTTACATAATTATTGGCTATATTCCCCATATGGTACATTACATACCTGTGGTTCATTTATTTTGTAACTGATAGTTTGTACCTCTTAATCTCCCTTAGCAGTTTCCTCTCCCCACCCTCTTCCCCTCTGGCAACCACCTCTTATATCTGTGACTCTCTTTCTGTTTAGTTATGTTTGTTCATTTGTTTTGTTTTTTAGATTCCACATATAAGTTAAATCATACAGTATTTGTCTTCGTCTGTCTGATTTATTTCACTTAGCCTAATATCCTCTAGGTCCATCAGTGTTGTCACAAATGTCAAGATTTCATTCTTTTTTATGGCTAATATCCCATTGTGTGTGTGTGTGTGTGTGTGTGTGTGTGTGTGTGTGTGTGTGCGCGCGCGCATATATATATATATGTATATATATATATATATATATATGCCACATCTCCTTTATCCATTTTTCTCTTGATGGGGACTTAGGTGGCTTCTGTATCTTGGTTATTGTAAATAATACTGCAGTGAACATAGGGATGCATATGTCTTTTTAAATTAGTGTTTTTATTTTCTTTGGATAAAAACCCAGAAGTGGAATTGTTGGATCCTGTGGTAGTTCTGTTTTTAATTTTTTGAGGAACTTTCATACTGTTTTCCATAGTGACTGCACCAATTTATATTCCCACCAGAAGTGCACAAGTTTCCCTTTTCTCCACATCCTCTCCAACATTTGTTACTTGTGGTCTTTTTGATGGTAGCCATTCTGACAGGTATGAGGTGATATCTCGTTGTGGTTTTGATTTGCATTTCCCTGGATGAGCATCTTTTCATGTGTCTTTTGACCATCTGTGTGTCTTCCTTGGAAAAATGTCTATTTAGGTCCTCTGCCCATTTTTAATTGGATTTTTTGCTCTTTTTAATGTTGAGTTGTTTGAGTTCTCTGTATATTTTGTATATTAACCCCTTGTTAGGTATATTGTTTCCAAATATCCCATTCAGTAGGCAGCCTTTTTGTTTTGTTGATAGTTTCCTTTGCTGTGCAAAAGCTTTTTTAGTTTGATGTAGTCCCATTTGTTTATTTCTGCTTTTGTTTCCCTTGCCTGAGGAGGCATAACCAAAAAAATATTGCTAGGTAAGACAGAGGATACTTAGCTCAATAAGACAGTATTCTGTCAAAGAGTGTACTTCCTGTTTTCTTCTAGAAATTTTATGGTTTCAGGTCTTACATTTAAGTCTTTAACCCATTTCGAGTTTATTTTTGTATGTAATATGAAAAAGGAGTCCAATTTGATTCTTTTGCATGTAGCAGTCCAGTTTTCCTAACACTACTTATTGAAGATGCTGTCTTTTCCTCATTGTATATTATTGCCCCCTTTGTTGTAGATTAATTGACCATATACGTGTGGGTTTATTTCAAGGCTCTCTATTTTGTTCCATTCATCTGTGTCTGTTTTTGTGCCAAAACCATACCGTTTTGATTACTGTAGTTTTGTAGTAGAGTTTTAAATCAGGGAGTGTGATACGTCCACCTTTGTTCTTCTTTCTCAAGATTGTTTTGGCTATTTGAGGTCCTGTAAGGTTTCCATATGAATTTTAGAATTATGTGTTCTAGTTCTGTGAAAACTGCCATTTGATATTTTGATAGGGATTGCATTGAATTTGTAGATTGCCTTGGGTAGTATAGGCATTTTAACAATATTAATTCTTCCAAGCTATGAGCATAGCATATCTTTGCAGTTTTTGGTGTCATCTTCAGTTTCCTTTATTAATGTCTTACAGTTTTCTGAGTACAGGTCTTTTCCCTCCTTAGATTTATTCCCAGGTATTTTAAATTCTTTTTGATGCGATTATAAATGGTATTGTTTTCTTAATTTCTTTTTCTGATAGTTTGTTTTTTAGTGTATAGAAACAGAACAGATTTCTGTGTATTAATCTTGTATCCTGCAACTTTATTGAATTCATTGATGAGTTCCTGTAGTTTTTTGGTAGTGTCTTTAGGATTTTCTATATATAATATTGTATCATCGGCAAACAGGGACATTTTTACTTCTTCCTCTCCAATTTGGATTCCTTTTACTTCTTTTTCTTGCCTGATTGCTGTGGCTAGGACTTCTAATACTATATTGGATAAAAGTGGTGAGAGTGGGCATCCTTGTCTTGTTCCTGATCTTAGAGGAAATGCTTTCAGCTTTCCACCATTGAGTGGAAAACAAGCTGTGGGCTTGTCATATATGACCTTTATTATGCTTAGGTATATTCCCTCTATACCCACTTTGTGGAGAGTTTTTTATCATAAATGGATGTTGAATTATGTCAAAAAGCCTTTTCTGGATTTGTTGAGATGATCATATGGTTTTTATTCTTCAGTTTGTTAATATGGTGTATAACATTGATTTTTGAACCATTCTTGCGTCCCTGGCATAAACCTCACCTGATCATGGTGTATGATCCTCTTAATGTATTGTTGGGTTCAGTTTGCTGATATTTTATTGAGGATTTTTGCATCTGTGTTCATCAGTGGTATTGGCCTGTAATTTTCTTTTTTTGTGGTATCTTTGTCTGGTTTTGGTATCAGGTGGTGCCAGCCTCATAGAATGAATTCAGAAGCATTCCTTCCTCTGCAGTTTGGAATAATTTGAGAAGGATTGGTGTTAATTCTCTTCAAAATGTTTGGTAAAATTCACCTGTGAAGTTATCTGGTGCTGGACTTCTGTTTGTCAGCAGTTTTTTAAATTACCCATTCAGTTGCATTACTGGTAATTGGTCTGTTCTTATTTTCTGTTTCTTCCTGATTCAGTCTTGGGCAATTGTACATTTCTAGGAATTTGTCCATTTCTTCTAGGTTGTCCCTTTTATTGTTGTATAATTGTTCATAGGAATATCTTATGATCCTTTATATTTCTATGGTGTGGGTTGTAACTTCTTTTTCATTTCTTATTTTATTGATTTGGGCCTTTCCTTTTTTTCTTGATGAGTCTGGTGAAAGGTTTGTCAATTTTGTTTATATTTTCAGAGAACCAATCATTAGTTTCATTGATCTTTTCCATTGTTTTTTTACTCTCTATTTCATTTATTTCTGCTCTGATCTTTTCCTTCTATGATTTCTTTTGTGTATGCCTTTTGAGAGTGGAGTCTCTATTTCCCACAGTCCTCTGGCTCACCCCAAAATAAGCCCTGCTGGCCTTCAAAGCCAAGCATTCTAGGGGCTCCCGGCTGGGAAGCCCAGTCCCGGCTGGGACTCAAAGCCCTTGCTTTTTGAGGAGAACCTCTGCAGTTTGTAATTAGCCTCCCATTTGTTGGTCACCAACCTGGGGTATGGATCTTGACTATACCCACCCCTCCTACCCATCTCTCTGTGGTTCCTTCTTTACATCTCTAGCTGTAGAAGTTCTTTTCTGCTAGTCTTCGGGTCACTTTCATTGGTATTTGCTCTGTAAATAGCTGTAATTTTGATGTGCCTGTGGAAGATGAGCTCAGGGTCCTTCTACTCTGCTATCTTTGCCTCTCCCTCACAATATAGTCACCATGCTGTGCATTACATCCCCATAACTCATTTATTTTATAGCTGTACTTTTTGACCCCGTTCACCCATTTCATGCACTTCCCTACCCCCACCTCTGGCAACCATCTATCTGTTCTCTGTATCTATGAGCTTGGTTTTTGTTTTTAGATTCCACATATAAGTGAGATCATTCGGTAATTGTCTTTCTCTGTCTGACTTATTTCACTTAGCATAATACCGTCTAGATCCATTTGTGTTGTTACAGATGGCAAGATTTTATTCTTTTTTATGGCTGAATAATACTCCATTTTGTGTATATATACCACATTTTCTTTATTTATATATCAGTGGACATTTAGATTGTTTCCATATCTTGGCTATTGTAAATAGTGCTGCAGTGAATATGGAGGTGCAGATATCTTCTTGAGTTAGTATTATTGTTTTCTTCAGATAAATACCCAGAAGTGGAATTGCAGAACCATATGGTAGTTCTGTTTTTAATTTTTGAGGGACTTTCATACTGTTATCCATAGTGGCTGCACCAGTTTACATTTCTACCAGCAGTGCACCAGGATTCCCTTTTTTCCACATCCTTGCCAACACTTGTTATTTCTTGCTTTTTGGATAATAGCCATTATAACAGGTGTGAGTTGAATTTTGCGCTTGTGGTTTTGATTTGCATTTCCCTGATGATTAGTGATGTTGAGCCTATAGGCCATCTGTATGTCTTTGGAAAAATGCCTATTCAAATCTCTGCCCATTTTTTAATTGGATTATTTGTTGTTGTTATTTTACTATTGACTTGTATGAGTTTTTAAATGTATTTTAGGTATTAACCCCTTACTAGATACATGATTTGCAAATATTTTCTCCCATTCATTAGGTTGCCTTTTTATTTTGGATGTTCTAGATACCAATCTTTTGTAGGTTATATGAGTTGCAAATATTATCTTCTGATTTGTGGCTTTTTATCACTTTAAGAAATGTTTTCCCTTCAAGTCACTACCTTTACCTTTCTCTGTAGAAGGCACTTTTGATTTCTAAAGCTATAGATTAGTCTTGCCTTGTTTTTCATTATTATTTAAGGACTCATGCAGTATTATGCTTTTGATTCTAGCTTCTCTGCTCAGCTTTATATTCGTGTGATGCATTCATGCTTTTTGTTGCATATTGCAGTAGTTTGTTCATTTTCATTTCATTGTGACATTCTTTTGGATAACTGTTATAACAATCTGTTTATCCATTTTATTTTTGAGAAACATTTGAGTTATTTCCAGGTTGGGGCTATTTAGAATAATTTGACTTTGAACTTTCTTACGCACATCTTTTGATATAGGTGTGCCTATCTTCTGGATGGTAGTGCTGTGTCATAGATATACTAAGTTCAGCTCTAATAAATACTACCAAAAAGTTGCCTATGGTGGTTTCCAGTTTATACTACTATCAGTATAAATGCCTTTTGGGGTTCATAGTACTTCTGGGATATAAGGCTTGATGACTTTGATCAGTTATGGAACATTTGGCCATTATCTCTTCAGCCAATGCTTCTGTCCCTTTCTTCCTCATTTGGGACGTAGTGCACCCATGTTAATTCTTTTTACCATGACTCATATATCTCTTATATTCTCTTCTTCATTTTCCACCTTTTTATCTCTCCATACTTAACTCTAAATATTTTCTTCTGACCTATCTTCCATTTCCATAATTCTCACTTACATTGTGTCTAATCAGCATGTCAGACTCATTCATTAAGTTCTTAATTTCATTTATTGTGTTTTTCCAGTTCCAGAATTTCCATTTGGTTATTTTATATTCTGTAGTTCTTCTCCAGGACTCTCTATCTTGTCATTTAAGTTCTTTAACATATTGATTGTAGTTACCTTGAAATTCATATATGATAGTCTGTTATCTGGATCTGTTGTGGTTTGTGTCTTTGACCTTTTATCCCCCTTTTGGTTTGAGGAATTTTGTCTTTGTTGTATACTCAGTTATTTTTTTAGTTAGTTTTGGACAGTGTGTGTGAAAAATTACAATGATTATATCATCCTTGCTTTTGGCAGGCAGTTAGGCTAAGGGCAGATTACCCTAATCCAGCCAAGGATTGAACTGATTCAGAGCTAAGCTTCAGTCCTTGGAAGAGCCAGTATATTTTTGGTTCTCCTAACTCCTAGGGTGTAGCCCTTTGAAGTTACAGCCAAAAGCCTGAAGTGTTTTCCACAGCCCTCTTAGTCTTATGAGACTGCTGAAAGCTCTGCTCAGCTTCTCAGACTCCCAGGAGCAGCTTTCAAATTAGCAAGTAATCACCAGATGTCAGTTTTATCTTCTTGGATTGCCCATCTCTCCATGATTTTGGCTCCTTGTTGCCTTAGTAGCTCTTCAGTGCTTTTAGATAGATGTTCATAATATTTAACTCAGTTTTCCATTTGTTCTTAGCAGGAGGTCTGGTTTTAAACAGTTTAGTCTACTATTGCTTTAAGCTTGGCTTATTCTTTCAAAAACTGAGCTTGTATTAAGTGAAATAATCCAATTACAAGAAGACAAATATTATATGATTCCACTTAAATGAAAGTGGTCAGATTCATAAAAACAGAAAGTAGGGTGGTGGTTACTAGGGGCTTAAGGTCCATTGTTTGCACTGTGGTTCACTCTTGGTTGTCACATGTTCTTTACCACAATATATATAAATATTTTTAACTGAGTTTATTAAGTAGCTTTCCTTTCAGCCACATTGGGTTTTTTTAGCTGCTCCATATAGAAAACAGAATATGTACCACAAGTCAGAAATTCAGTGAAGTAGCATTATATGTGTGTTTAACACAGATTTACCTCTGTATGTTTAGACTTTTAAAAAAAAGAAAGAAAGAACAAGAATGAGGGAAAATAGCTATTTAAATAATGGGGACACAAAATAGCAGTTTAAATAGTGGGGACAGTTCTTCTCAATTAGCTTGTACCCCGGGGCTCTGAGTTTGCTGTTCCTTCACCTATGTTAAATTTACTGGAAGTAGTTCCTTCTTGAGGAATTTTCAGGGATAATTTTGACTGTATACAATTTTTGCTTTACCTGCTGACCTTAGAACCCATTTCCGTTTTAAGCTTTAGCCCCCATGTAAAGAAGAGTAAATAATATCCCTTTTATTTCTCATTGGCATTGTTCATAGCACTATAGTCTAAATTTTATTTTTATATGTTTTCTGTCTCTCATGGACGATATTACCTTTTTAAAGTCTTTGATTGACCTTTATCACAAGTTTATCTTTTCTGTGTTCTTTTTGAACATGCATACTATATCTAACATTGTTTTCCTCAGTATAACACGATGTAAGATGCACAGTCACTTTCAAAGTTACCATCTTATATCATCAAATATTTCTTGTTAGTCAGAAATAACTTCAGAGTAGCAGTAAATCTTTTTCATTATAACTACATCTTGCTTTGCTTTCAGTTTTATAATGCATGTTAGGACAATATTGCAAATGATTTTTTGTCTGGTAAGATGGTCTACACTGTATATAACTGTATATATATCATATATACCCACTTGTATCCCTGACCCTTCTAAAGTTATTGATAAGCAGTAAATAAAAAACAGCAAGTAGCAGCTTAAGGGGCAGAGGAAGGGGGAACTTATCTTCCTATAAGAGCAAATCAAACCTCCAAGAAATTAAAAACAATTGAAATAGTCTCTTTAATATCCCTAATCTGTGCTGTTTCATGATTAGAACAAAACATCCCAAAAGTTTGAAAACCACAGAATTCAATATATCGATTATAGTTATTACCTCTAGCTTGTATAATTTTATATAGGTGTAACTTTGCAATTTGAGAGGGATACTAGAGCAAGTGTATGTTCTTATAAAGGATACAGGAAGTGGCAAACTATTTCCTAGAGTAAAATATGAATTCCACCAAATAATAAAACTATAATTTGACACTTAAAACTAGAGAGAACTACACTAAGGTCAATACTTGGTCAGATGGATAATATTGTAACTTAATTCTAGAACCTCAAGTCACACACCAGGCTCTCCTCCTAAAAGAAGAGTGTGAAATACTATCTAAGAATGGCATCAGCATGTTTTAAGTGAGTCATGTCAGGGAAGAAAGTTAATTTCATTACGCCTCCATTTATTGTTAAGTTAGCATTTTTTTTGTAAGTCAACTATACTTCGGTAAATTTTTAAAAATCTGAAAAAGAATATATATATGTATAACTGAATCACTTTGCTGTACACCTGCAACTAACACAACAGTGCAAATCAACTACACCTCAATTAAAAGATAACTGATATTTTAAAAAAAACTACTTTTCTAATAATACTAAGACGGTCCTTGCCTTTTCGCGGGGACACAATGGTACATATATATATCACCATCTTTATCCATTCATCTGTTGATGGATACCTAGGTTGTTTTCATATCTTGGCTATCGTAAATTATGCTGCCATGAACATTGAGGTGCATCTATCTTTTCAAATTAGTGTTTTTGTATTCCTTGGATAAATACTCAGATATGGAATAGCTGGATCATATATGGTAGTTCTAGTCTTAATTTTTTGAGGAGTCTCCTTACTGTTTTCCATACTGGCTGCTCCAATTTACATTCCACACAGCTGTGATTTTTAATATTGTCTAGTGAAATGGGTCAACATTTGGAATAACTGCACAATTCAGTGAATGGTGGAGAACCTATATAAATGTTCTCCATTTTCCTGCTACACATCCCTGTGAGATCAAATTTTCTTAACAGACATCAACTAAAATGATATATTACAAGAGGCTGAACACAGAAGCAGCTATGAGAATCCAGCTGTCTTTTATCAAGCTAAACATTAAAGAGATCTGCAAAAATATGAAACAAGTCCCTTGTTCTCACTAATCATTTTTTGAAAATAATGATTTTTCATAAAATGTTATTTACTGTTGAGTAACAGGGAGTCGGTTTCTTATTGTAAGTTTAAATGAATGAATCAAAATCTTTTAAAAACAATCTTTTAGTCTTAATTTCTAATATTGTATATGTTTTCATGAACCCAAAGCCAGCTGCGAAGTGGGACAGGGCAGGCACTGGCTGGGAGAATTCGGGGTGGTAAAAAGGGACTCATTCCAATCCCTCTAGGAGATGTAAGTCTAAACTTCCCAATTCCTCATTTTTAGCAATTTCTTTATCTTATACATTTAATCTCTTAAGTATTTCATAAGGTAGGAGGGGAGAGAAAGACAGCTAAAGAAATTGGGAAGCAAAGGAGTCTTAAAAATCACTGATACTGCCTCACACCCATGAGGGTATAGACCCAAAAGAACTGAAAGCAGGAACTCAAACAGATATTTGTACATCCATGTTCAGAGCAGCATTACTCACACTAGCCAAGGGGTGGAAACAACCCAAGTGTCCACTGAAAGGTGAATGGATGAACAAGATGTGGTCTATCCAGACTATGGAATATTATTCAACCTTTAAAAGAGAAGGAAGTCCTGTCACCTGCTACGGCATGGAGGAACGTGGAGGACGTTGTGCTTGGTAAAATAAGCAGGGGCCTCCGAGTAATGTTTAAGTCAGATCACTCTTCGTAGCAAACAATAAAGAGAAGTTGTATTCTGCTTATTAGTTCCGTTTCTCAGACCAGGAAGTGGATGCACAGCCTGGCTGGATGCTTCAGGCAGAGGTGGGCTTCATCTACCCACCACCCTGGACCCCCTACGCTGGTGGCAGCGATCAGAACAAAGAGAGCTTGGCCCTGCGAAAGCTCGTGTTGTCATTACTTTTGTAACTTCAACGAGAAACAGATTTTTACATACATGACATCACAGACCATGCCTCTTGACCGTTACCCAATTTAGAAACTGGCCCGATCACGAAGCTGAAGCAGCAGCTGGTTTGGGAAAGTCGCTGGTTGCAAGCGAGCGGCTGGGTCACTGTGCCACTTGCAGCTGCGTGACCCGAGGAGGTCTGTTCTGGTCCTGCTCAAAAAAGTCGCCACCCGGCTCTTCTCGGGAGCAGCCAACTCCAGAACCTGTGGTCCATCTGAGGGGTGGGCAGCCATCATGGTGTGACCCACAACGAGACCAGGGAGAGGGGACTGCTGTGAAATAGGAGCTGCGGAACGAAGCTTCGTGCCATCGACACAGCTGCACTGGGGCAGGTGGTTGGAACAAAGCTCTTTCACTGGCAACGTTGTCCAAAGGCTGTGCAGTCAGGGGAGAGCCAGGAATCGTTGTCCTCTACCACGGTGTTTCGTACTCTTTTTTTTTTTTTTTAACTGGACAATATAGTTTAATGTAGCAAAAATCTAGGGAACGATCCGGTATTTCAGTTAAGGCTCTGGGTGCCTGGAGGGGATCACTGACAGCACTTGCAGCTCTTCCTCTTTTCTGGAGATGGCCCTTCCAGACACGTGTTGCCGTCCTGGGTTAGCTTCTTCCCGGAGCAAAGCAGGAGCCCTTCTCCAGACAGCGATCCCACATAGGAGGAAGATTTCTGCAAAAATGTACAGTCGGCCAACACCCGTGCCTCTGCACTAGGGAAGGCCTGCCCTTCCCTTAACGTCTTGGAGCGCTCGGCCACCGGTGGGGCCCGCGGGTTCAAGGCAGCACCGCCTTTGAAAGTCCACCTTGAAATACGAACCACACTTTCCGGGTCACTCTAAGGGAGGCCACTTCACCTGCCGACGGGGCCTTGCGTGGATCACCGGGGGACAGGTGCCTGAGGGCAGAGCGCGAGACCAGAGGCGAGCGTGCTGCGGTGGCTGGAGCCCGGACCAGGGCTAAGGGCGCCCGGGGTCAGGCGGGTCTCTGGGCACAGCCGCCGCACTCGGGACGCACGTACGCATCCGCGGGGAAGAAACCGGGGCGGGGGGGACTGCACAGAGTAGGGGGCTGGGCGCCAAACACTGCATTTAAAATATAATCCGGAACCTTGCCTGTGGTCTGAAGGCCCCACGTGGTCTGGCTGGCTCTTGCCTCACCTCCGCCAGCAACAGACTTTTTTAACAGTGACGGTCTAACAATATATTTCTCCTGCCCTCACCTTTCTTTTCTCCCCCTTCCAACTTTTTTTTTTTTTTTTTTTTTTTTTTTTTTGCGGTACGGGGGCCTCTCACTGTTGTGGCCGCTCCCGTTGCAGAGCACAGGCTCCAGACACGCAGGCTCAGTGGCCATGGCTCACGGGCCTAGCCACTCCGCAGCATGTGGGATCTTCCCGGACCGGGGCACGAACCCATGTCCCCTGCATCGGCAGGCACACTCTCAACCACTGCGCCACCAGGGAAGCCCTCCCCCTTCCAACTTTTAAAAATTCTGTTTAATGATTCCAGCATGTGAATTTCAGGTTAGAAAGGTAGGAAGGTGATAAGGGAATTTGGGGGGAATGGTAATGTCTGTGAAGCATCCCTCATATGATATCTTACAGATGACGGTCTAGTTAACCCATGTCTTGTGGGGTCTTTGCAAATGTAAGAAGTAAGGAACCTGAGTGTTGATGGAACATAGTTTTTCAGAGTTGATGCTAATGACAATAAGTTTTTCTTTCTAATATTACATCCTCCCCTAATAATGTAGGTGTTTATCCATCATCATTAGAACTACTGCTCTTTTGCAGACTCTGACAAATACTTTGTCCTTCAGCATCTTCCTTTTATGCTTACCTTGTATTAAATATAGCTTGTTTTTATTCCCCAGGCTGCCAGTACACCACTGAATCCTTTAAGTTTTCAGTGTGAATTTGTAAAGCTCAGGATTGACCTTCTCCAAGCCTTCTCTCAACTCATCTGTACTTGTAGTAGCCTCAAGACAAGCCCGCCACCTGCAATTGCCACAACAATTGCCATGACCTTAGGCAATGACCTCCAGCGGTGTGGTCGCATCTCCAATCAGGTATGTCTTAACTTTATTTTCAGTGCAGTTTTTATTTACACTTTAGAGGTTTTTGAGGTTAGTTGTGAGATGAAAAATTCTGAAACTTAAAAATCAGCGGTTTGACTCAGAGGCAACATCAAATACTTCTAAACTCATCTGTCTTGCAAAAAACAGGCTGAAGTCTTATTAAAATGACAGAGTGATTGATGATATCTCACTAGTTGCTACATGTTTATATAAAGAAAAAGGACATACATTTTAAAGAAACTTTGGGAAGTTTATAACCATATTTATTTTAGTGAAACTTTGAAGAAGCTAAAAATGCAGTGTTTTTTGTTTCTGTACATTATGTGTAAATTATAATCTTGTACACATTTGTAGTTTCATTTGCCATCTTTGTTAATTTTCTTTAATAGGGTTTATAAAAATGAATGAATTGAAAATGAGTTGATATAAAATATTTTTTCATTTTTATTGTTTGAGGATTGTTTTCTTATGTTTTGACTTTTGTGTTGTTTATACAGCACGAAAGCATATTTGTTTATTTATCATAATTGATATTTTTCCTTCTTTATAGATGAAACTGTCCATGGAAGAATTCCGAAGCCTTGCTTCCCGATATGGGGATCTTTATCAGGCATCTTTTGATGCTGATTCTGCAACTTTGAGGAATGTAGAACTGTATCCTAAACTTGCCCAATATTTCTTGTTCTTTGGAAGTATTCTTTTAAATGTAGAGTAAATATTTCAGATACGCTTAACTAAAATATACATATACATTAGATAAGCCTACAGATTTACCATAAATAATAATTTCTCTTTTGAAACCTAGTATGAGCAGTATAATTTAACTTCTTTACTTCAACCAGGCTTTTTAAAAAGTGGTGACTCAGTGGTGGTCTTTTTCCACCTCTGGGAAGAGCGTCCAAAACCCAGGTCCAAGCAGTGTTGAATACTTGGTGCTCACTTGAGCTACAATGGACAACACAAAATATTTTTCCACCAGAGAACCATTTTCTGTCTTGCTTCACCTATCTTTTATTCACAGCTAACAACCCTAGTTCCCATCACCTTTATTAATGATGTATTCAGTCGTTTCAGTCATCACTTATGTTCCCTAAGCCCCCTTTAAGTTCTCCGTATTTTCTTATTAGCAGCTTCAGATCCTTTTTGAAAGGAAGAAAGATAAATTGCTTTTAAGTTGCAGACCTATAAATCAGTAATTCCTGGCATTTTGGTTTAGTGATTGAAAACCTGATGAATGCTATGGACCCTCTCCCCTAAAAAAAATGCATATATGCACATATCCCCCCAAATTTGCATACCATTTCAGGAGAGTTAACAGATCCCTTGAGCCCCAGCCTAGGAACCTCCAGGGTAACCGCTCTACAGACCCTTATTGTGGTGGTTGTTTTAAACTTTTCATTAGTGAAACCCCTATATCCAAGATAGATAAAAAAGTTTCTGTGATTGAATCACAGAGCCTGTTGCTTGGCTCCTCCTTCCAACATTAACCTCTGAAGTACTCTTCCTGGAACTATCACAGACAACATATATCCCTTAAAAAGAAAAAAATAGAGCCACAGACTATTTGAGTCAATAACATGTGGTTACCTTCACTAAGAATATGATTTTTGTAAGGAACGGCACCAAAACCGGAGGAGAGCTTAAACAAGCTTTATTTGGGAATGCTCCCGGGTGAGGTTCACTTGTCCGAGAGAAAGGGGCCAGAGAAGTTGCGCCTGGGTGTGGGCGCGAACAAAATGTATAGGGGTGGACGCAGGGGAGGCACTTGCTGTGTGAAGCAGCCCCTTTTTGGTTATCTTTTGGATGTTGTGGCAATGTTGGGTGTCGGTTGCATCAGCCTCAGAGCCGTTGGTTCTGCCCCTCAGGGAGCGGGAAGACTGGTTGGTTGCATCAGCCTCCTTGGCGGGGGTTCCGTCTGGTTCCCTGGGCCCTTCCCCGGACCTGCTGGCCTTACAATTTTCATCTTGCCTTATTTAGTATTCAAATAATATAAAGTCTATAGTACATTTCTCTATTATCATGTATAACCTTAACATAATGCAGACAGCAGCAGAGCTGTTTACTGATATCTCACGCAATAGAAGCCCTGATTTTGGATCCAGAATCAGCAAGGTATTTAAATAGTTTATATTACAGAACACTTTCAAATATGTTATCTTACCTAATCATCACAACAGTGTTTTGGAAGAGGTTTTATAGAGGAAGAACTTCTCTAGCATTTGCCTAAGGTCATATAGCTAATGACAAACCTAGATTTTCTGTCTCCATTGTTTACTTACCTCCTGTGTTCTGTTTTCTAAATAACTAGGAAGAAGTTCTTTGAATTTGAACATTTTCTTCTGGTATATTATAACTAAATTTTGGTGTAAAAAATTGAGTTAATAGTATAATTAAGCTTGAACTTGAAATTTTTATCTTTGGTTTCCCAAACAAAAAGATATTCCTCTTTTTGCTTTATTAAAATCCTTCTCCATTCTGTAATTAACTGATTAATTGTTCAAAATATTTTTATTGAAGAATGGTCCATTATTTTTTCCCACTATAGTATTCTGTTTTAGAACATTTATTTTCAACTGTATATTTCCAATCTAGTAAGGCCTGTGATTCTAAGATCAGCTTCCTCAAAGAGAACATAATCAACAGAGCATTTTAAATTTCTGTCCTAAAGCATTGACTCACCATTTTTTTCCAAGGCAGTACCAAAATCCTTGCCTTCTGTTTTAAAGTGCTATCTACTTTAAATAGATATTTAAACAACACTTGGCTATTTTTTTTTCACTTGTCTGATTCATTTTAATATTTCGATGACATACTAATTTTTACTTATTTTTCCATTTATCCTTCTTTGATCTATGTTCATTTTCCCCTTAGACTTCCAGTGTTTTTGTTTTGTTTTTTTAAGCTTCTCCCTTTTAAATTTCAAAATGTTCTCTAACCTCCATATTTTTCAGTCTTTGCCAGTTAATTGATACTTCCAGGCTCTCGCCATTTCTGATTATGCCTACTCATCTTACCTGATAGCACACAAATGTCATTGTACTGTTGGTTGACATAAGAGAAATTAGTATTTTTCTTGATTGATTTTTTTAACACATGGTCAGCAGGGATGGGGTGAAGGGAGTTATCTAGCCAGCTCTCAAATCCTGCTCTCACTGTCAACCTCTCCACTTCCTACCACCTTTCTTCACTCTTCTCCATCCTGTTTTATCCCCTAAACCCACTTTCCCCTAACCTTTGCCCTTCCTAGCAATGAAAAATTGGAAAAGAAAGATTGCACCTTGAAGGAGAGCTCTCTGGGTTTCAGTCGTACTGGTGTACAACTGCAAAGAGTAGATTCCTTCTGAAACTTCTCTTCTTGATACTATATATTTTGTGTCTTTCATATAAAGAAGGACCTGCTGCTAAAAAGAGCCTCAAGAGAGTGAAGCATGACATTAATAAAATTCACTATAGTTTTTACAAAAATCTGTGTGTATCTTTCATAGCCTAGAAGGTTTTTGGGGAGAAGAGACCTTGTCTTATCCAACTTCGTATCTCTAGCAGCTAACATTGTGCTTGAGCCAGTATCAGTAAGTGTGAGATAGGATGGGGTTTATGTTTATAATTATAAATGTTATTATCTGCTCATACCAACCTTTTAGGATTATTAAGAAAAAATATTTTGAGATGCTTGTCCATTACATTTTTCTATTCTAGCTTTGCACTTAACCTTTATTTTTACTGCCTAAAATATAATGGAATGGCTTCTGGTCATGAAGCCATTCACGTATGGGACTTTTCCTTCTATTGTAAACAACTAGAAACCTGGATAAAATATGCAAGTTTAAATATAAGTTTAACTGTTTCCAGACATTGGACAACAGGGAGACCAGGAATGTAATCCTTCAGGGAAGGGACATAAATAAGGTAAACTTTACACTAGTCCTTGCTTTCCTCTGCCTGGAGGCACTTTTTAGACTGCCTTTCAGGCAGGAGTAACCAAATTAAAACATGGTGGTCTTGCTTAGTTGAAGAGATAGATATCAGGGTTCAGAGAACAAAGGAAGAATTTGCAGGCCAAGTACAGGGGTGGAGGAAGCTTTCCAGAGGAAGAGTGCTATGAATCTTTGGCTTTCACCTAATATATTAGGTGAAATCCCACAAGGCCAGGCAAAAAACAGCTACTAGAGAGGGAATAATTACCAGGAAGCTGTAAACTGAACAGTTCCCAGAGCTTATGCAGAGCTGAGAAATGTTTGAGTTCCAACCAGCCAAACTGTAGAAACCTAATTGAACACTCAAGGCATTCAGAAGAGACACTAGAAGGGTCACACCACCTTAGTAATCAAGCTAAACTAGCCCTAAAGTGAAGACTAGTCTAGACCTGACCTAACAAAGCTTAAGTAATCCTTCAAAGAGTCAGGATTATGACAAGTAATGGCTGTCCACCAAAACAAAATCTTAACATTCTTTGAAGACAACAAAATCCAAAAACTCAAATGTATAAGGTCCACAATTTTAGCATCCAATCAAAAATTACTGGTCATGAGAAGAAGCTGGAAGATGTGACAAATAACCAAGAGAAACTTCAGCCAATTAGAAAAAAGACTCACAAATGACAGATGATGGAATTAACAGACTTGGACTTTAAAATAGTATTTTAGTACTATTAGTATTTTCAAAATTTTAAAGATAGAAGACAATGAACAAATTTAAAGGTTTAAAAAGAAAATGGAACTTCTAGAGCATAAAAATGAAATATCTTGATTTTGCCTTTATTTTTGAAAGATAGTTTTGATGAACATAGAATTCAAGGTTGATTAGGTTGGGTTTAACAGTAGGTTAAATACAGCAAAAGAAAAGATTAGTGAACTTAAAGACATAGCAATAGAAATTATCCGAATTGGACAGTGAAAGAAAAAAGACTGAAAAACGGAACAAAGTTAAAATTGCCAGTGAGACAGTGTCATTTGTACTACTATACAAGTAACTGGAAATCTTAGAAGGAGGGGAACAAGGGACAGAAAAATATTTTAAGTGGCTGAAAAATGTTCATGTTTAATTAAAAATATAAACCCACAACTCCAAGAAGCTTAACGAACCCAGAGTGGCATAAACATAAAGAAAATCACAAGGCACACATGATGATCAAATTGCTGAAAACCAGTAATAAAGAAAAATATAAAGCAGCCAAAGAAAAAAGACTATGTAGAAGGGAATAAAAATAAGAATTTTTTACTAATTCTTATCAGAAATAATGCAAGCCAGAAGACAGGTGAAGCAACATCTTTAAAGTCCTGAAAGAAAAAAAAAGTAACTTAGTATTCTATATTCAGTAAAAATACCGTTGAATAATTAAGACTAAATAAAGACATTTTCAGACAAAATCTGAGAAAATTTGTTACCAGCAGACCTAGACCTGTACTATAAGAAATGTTAAAGGAAGTTCTTCAGGCTGAAGAAAAATTATTTGAGATGTAAATTCAGATCTACAAAGAAGAACACTAGGAATGGTAAATATGTGAGTAAATAAAAAAGACTTTCCTCATTTTTTACTTTTTTAAAAAAATATTGCCCATTTAGAAAAAAATAACAATGCATTTGGGAGTTTATAACACGTAGAAGTAAAATGTGTGACGTGAGACGAATGACGGGGGTGGGGTTGGAATTAATACAGTAGTAAGAGTCTTACATTTTACATCAAGTGTATATTATTTGAAGATAACTTGTGGTAATGGAGGATGAAGATGAGTAAACGCTAGAGCAACCACTAGAAAATAAATAAGCCAATAGAGGAGGTAAAATGGAATACTTTAAAAAAAACCTCAGTTAATCCAAAAGAAGGCAGGGGAAGAGAGGGAAAAAAAAACTGAACAGATGAAAATAGAAAACAAATCACAAAATGGTATATTTATACCCAGTCATACCAGTTATTACAATAAATGTAGATAGTCTTACTCTAAGTAAAGAGATTATCAGACAGCTAAAAAAGCAAAACCCAAAGTATAAGCTTACCACAAGTAACCCACTTTATCATTTATTTATTTATTTATATCTCGTCTTAATTCATAGGTTTATTATGAGGTTTTGTGGGCTGCTTATTTTATTTTTTATTTCTTTAACATCTTTAATGGAGTATAATTGCTTTACAATGTTGTGTTAGTTTCTCCTGTTTAAAAAAGTGAATCAGCCATATGTATACATATATCCCCATATCCCCTTCCTCTTGTGTCTCCCTCCCACCCTCCCTATCCCACCCCTCTAGGTGGTCACAAAGCACCGAGCTGATCTCCCTGTGCTATGCAGCTGCTTCCCACTAGCTATCTATATTACATTTGGTAGTGTATATATGTCAATGCTACTCTCTTACTTCGTCCCAGCTTACCCTTCCCCCTCCCCATGTCCTCAAGTGCATTCTCTTTGTCTGCGTCTTTATTCCTGTCCTAACCCCTAGGTTCATCAGAACCATTTTTTTTTAGATTCCATATATATGTGTTAGCATACGGTATTTGTTTTTCTCTTTCTGACTTATTTCACTCTGTATGACAGACTCTAGGTCCATCCACCTCACTACAAATAACTCAATTTTGTTTCTTTTTATGGCTGAGTAATATTCCATTATATATATGTGCCACATCTTCTTTATCCATTCATCTGTCGATGGACACTTAGGTTGCTTCCATGTCCTGGCTATTGTAAATAGTACTGCAGTGAACATTGTGGTACATGTCCCTTTTTGAATTATGGTTTTCTCAGGGTATATGCCCAGTAGTGGGATTGCTGGGTCATATGGTAGTTCTATTTTTAGTTTTTTAGGAACCTCCGTGTTGTTCTCCATAGTGGCTATATCAATTTACATTCCCACCAACAGTGCAAGAGGGTTCCCTTTTCTCCCTGCCCTCTCCAGCATTTATTGTTTGTAGATTTTTGGATGATGGCCATTCTGACTGGTGTGAGGTGATACCTCCTTGTGTTTTTTTTTTTTTTTTAAGTATTAATCATCTGCTTTTTTAAATTATTTTTATTTATACAGCAGATTCTTATTAGTCATCAATTTTCTACACATCAGTGTACACATGTCAACCCCAATCGCCCAATTCAGCACACCACCATCCCCACCCCTCGGGGTTTTCCCCACTTGGTGTCCATACGTTTGTTCTCTACATCTGTGTCTCAACTTCTGCCCTTCAAACCGGTTCATCTGTACCATTTTTCTAGGTACCACATACATGCGTTAATATACGATATTTGTTTTTCTCTTTCTGACTTACTTCACTTTGTATGACAGTCTCTAGATCCATCCACGTCTCAACAAATGACTCAGTTTCGTTCCTTTCTATGGCTGAGTAATATTCCATTGTATATATGTACCACAACTTCTTTATCCATTTGTCTGTCGATGGGCATTTAGGTTGCTTCCATGACCTGGCTATTGTAAATAGTGCTGCAGTGAACGTTGGGGTGCATGTGTTTTTTTGAATTATGGTTTTCTCTGGGTATATGCCCAGTAGTCCTCCTTGTGGTTTTGATTTGCATTTCTCTAATGATTAGTGATGTTGAGCATCCTTTCATGTGTTTATTGGCAATCTGTGTATCGTCTTTGGAGAATTGTCTATTTAGGTCTTCCACCCATTTTTGGATTGGGTTGTTTGTTTTTTTGATATTGAACTGCGGGAGCTGCTTGTATATTTTGGAGATAATCCTTTGTCAGTTGCTTCATTTGCAAATATTTTCTCCCATTCTGAGGGTTGTCTTTTTTGTCTTGTTTATGGATTTCTTTGCTGTGCAAAAGCTTCTAAGTTTCATTAGGTCTCATTTGTTTATTTTTGTTTTTATTTCCATTACTCTAGGGGGTGGGTCAAAAAGGATCTTGCTGTGATTTATGTCATAGAGTGTTCTGCCTATGTTTTCCTCTAAGAGTTTGAGTGTCTGGCCTTACATTTAGGTCTCTAATCCATTTTGAGTTTATTTTTGTGTATGGTGTTAGGAAGTGGTCTAATTTCATTCTTTTATATGTAGCTGTCCAGTTTTCCCAGCACCACTTATTGAATAGGCTGTCTTTTCTCCATTGTATATTCCTGCCTCCTTTATCAAAGATAAGGTGACCATATGTGTGAACCCACTTAAAATACAAAGATACAAATATATTAAAAGTAAACAAAAGGATGGAAAAGGAACCCTAAAAGCTGGCGTGACAGTATCATACAAAGTGGACTTTAGGACAAAGACTTGATAAAGAGCTACATTTTACCATAATAGGGGATCAGTTCATCAAAAAGACATAATTCTAAACATTTATATATTTAGTAACAGATCTTCCAAATATACGAAGCAAAAACTGACAACTGAAAGGAGAAATAAATCCACAATTATGGTTGGAGTTTTCAACACTCCCCTCTGAAATAATTACTAGAACAACTTGCAGAAGATTTCTTAGGATATAGAGGACTTGAATAACACTACCAGCCAACTTGACCTAATTGACCTGTATGCCATACTAACAGCAGCATACACATTCTTTCCAAGCGCATTTGGAAAAATTACCAAAGTAAACCATATGCTGAGCTACAAAACAATTCTTAGTAAATGTAAAAGCGTTGAAACTACGTAGAATATGTTATCTGATAGAATTAAATTAGAAAATCATCTCTGGAAAATCCCTAAATGTTTAGGAATTAAACAAGACTTCTAAACATTCCAATTGGTCAAAAATTCACAAGGGAAATTAGAAAGTAAGTTAAACTGAATGAAAATGAGAACACGACATATCAAAACTTGTGTGATGCAGTTAAAACAGAGCTTAGAGGAAAATTTATAACTTTAAATGCATACATACACAAAAGAAAGTTTAAAAGTAATAACATTAGTTTCTATCATATTAAAGCAAGAAAAAGAGCAAATTAAACTCAAAGTAATTAGAAGGAAAGAAATAGTAAAGATGAGAATGCTGATCAGTGAATTATAAATAAACAGTAGAGAAAGTCAATGAAACCAAAAGCTGGCTCTTTGAAAAGATCAATAAAGTTGATAAAACTAGCTATTCTGCACAAGGAAATAACAGAGCATAAATTACCAATATTAGAAATGAAATGAGTACCATCACAAATCCCATAGATATTAAAAGCATATTAAAGGAATAAATAACTTTGTGCCAATAAATGTGATAGTGGAGGTGAACAGGAAAAATTCACATATTCTACATAGACTTAAAAATCTTTAACAAAACATGTACAAATTGAACCTAACAAAACTCTAAAGGATAATACATTAAAACCAAGTAGGGTTTATTCCGGAAATTCTAGGTTTGATATTAGAAAACCAATCAGTGTAATTCACCATATTGTAAAATAAAGGGAAAAAACTAGAGGACTTGCTAAAGATTTCAAGACTTAGTATAAAGTTCCAGTAATTAAGACAATGTGATATTGGCTTGAGGGTAGAATGGAGAGACCAAAATAGTTACACAGGAGTATTACTTGATTTTTGACAAAGATGACAATCTGTTTTTTTCAACAGATTGTGCTGGAACACGCTGTATAGGGGGGAAAGAATCTTGACCTTACCTCACACCATACATAAAAATTAATTCCAAGTGTATCACAGATCAAACTGTAAAAGATAAAATTCCAAACTTTCTAGAATACTACTTGGGAGAAAATCTTCATGACCTTGAGATCAGCAAGGATTTTTTCAGGACACAAGCAGCAGTTACTGTACAGAAAAAAATTGTTTAATTGGATTTAAAAATTTTAACTTCTGCTCTCTGAAAGATGCCATTAAGAAAATGAAAAGATTGGTTGCAGGGTGAAATATTCTCAAACATATTCTATCAGAATATTAAGAAAACCATACAACTCAAGGTAACCCAATTTTTAAGAATTGACAAGAGATTTGAACAGACACTTCAACAGAGAAGATATGTTAATTCCAATAAGCACATGAAAAGATGCTTAACATCATTAGGCATCAGAAAAATACAAATTAAAATCACAGTGAGATACAACTAACACCCACTAGAATTGCTAAAGTTAAAAAGCCCTTTAATACCAAATATTAGATGTGGAAGAGCTTGAATTCATACATTTTGGGGACTGCAAAATGATTCAGCCGCTTTGGAAAACTGTTTGGCAATTACCATATGACCACCAGTTCTATTTCTACTTACTTAAGAGAAATGAAAACATATTTCCACAGAGACCTGTACACAGATTTTCTTAGCAGCTTTATTTGTAACAACAAAATCTGGAAAGAGCCAAATGTGTCAACAGGTGAGTGGGTAGATAAATTGTAGTATGTTCATACAGTGGAATATTACTCAGCAATATAGATGGATGACCTGTTGAAATACACAAAACACATTAATGACTCAAAAATGTTGTGCTGTAAAGGAAACCAGACACAAAATATTACATATAGTATGATTATTTATATCCAGTATTAGGAAACATCTCATTTACAGTGATAGAAAGCTAATCTGGTTGCTGGGGGCCACAAGTAGGGATTGACTAGGAAGGGTACATTTTTGCGATTTTGTAACATATCTCAATAAAGTTTATTAAAAATAAATAAAGGAATACTCCTTTTGTAGAAGGTGGAACAGTATATTCTGATTTTATACCCTTTTATTTGCAGGTCACTTTGTCAGAGACTTTTAAATCTTTATGCTTTATTGTGTGGTATAGTTTTCCTTAAAGTCTATCACTAAATGAGGTTCAGTTCTTGTCTTAATAGAACTTAAGATATAGTACAGAGTAGGGAACAAAGCTTTGGAGCCAGGCAGATACACGTGTACATACAGCTAGGAGTGAGTATGAATATAGACATGTTCTTTCGTCTCCCTGAGCCACATATGCATAAACTATAGGTAAGTAATAATGCCTGTCTCTTAGAGTGGTTGTAATGGTTAAATGAAAACCTATGTAAAGTACCCAGCTGAAGTACCTTGCACATAGTAGCCGTTAAAAGGATAATAAGGGAATAGTAAGAATAGTGTTAACCCAACATAGTTAAGTTACCTATATTGCATTTTCAAATAGCCCTCTTGAAGTTTAGTTAGAATGTAGGACTTTGCCACCTTTTCCCATTTAGAAATACTTTCAGAAATGTCTTTGGGTTTGAGGCAGTAGAAAAAAAAGAAATCTAGGTAAAACTTCTTCCAGCATGCTCTATATGCTAGTTCTCTGCTGAACATTCTTGTGCATTTCACCTGCTTGCTTTAGATTCATGCCATTTCTCCAGTTATGAATGCCCTCCGAACTTTCCATCTCTTCAAATCTTATCCATGCTACTTGCATAGTGATTTGTCCAAGACCGATCTCTTCTGTGGTATTCCTCAGCTCCCTCTATATTCTGATTACTTGCATATCTTTACTGGTTATTTGGCACTTGTCTGCTGACTTTATTGATAGTTTACATTTTCAAATGCCTTATGTCTCTTTCCCCTCATGGCAGGGACAAGGTTTAATTAAACATTTTTATACTAGCTAACAACCAAAGTGATTAAGACTTGTATAATTTGAAGTCAGGTCTGGATTTGAATTCTAGCTTGTCGCTTACTAGTTGTGTGACTGAAGGCGAATTACTTAACATCTCCAAGCCTCAGTTTTCTCATCTGTGAAATGGAAATAACAGTGCCTACTTCATTATTTTAAAGATTAAATGAGACAGTGTGGAAAGTACCTGACACATTTTGACATTAAATTAGTTACTGTTGGGCTTCCCTGGTGGCGCAGTGGTTGAGAGTCTGCCTGCCGATGCAGGGGACATGGGTTCGTGCCCCGGTCCAGGAAGATCCCACATGCTGCGGAGCGGCTAGGCCCGTGAGCCATGGCCACTGAGCCTGCACGTCTGGAGCCTGTGCTCTGCAACGGGAGAGGCCACAACAGTGAGAGGCCTGCGTACCGCAAAAAAAAAAAAAAAAAAGTTACTATCTTGGTTGATTGATTGATATTAATTTTTGACTTCAGTTTCCAGGAATATGGATCTACAGGAGCAGCCCATGCTGATAGTGAATATGAGAGAAGAATGATGTCTGTATATAATCATGTCTTGGAGGAGGTGGAATCACTCAATCGGAAATATACCCCTGTTTCTTACATGGCAAGTCACATTTGTTTTATTGAGTTTTATTATGTGGAAGTGAGTTTTTATCTGTCTCTGGCACTTACTGTGTGTGACTTCAACACATTAACCTCTCTATGACTGTTTCCTCTGTGCCTGTTTTTTGTTTGTTTGTTTGTTTTCTTTTGCGGTACGCGGACCTCTCACTGTTGTGGCCTCTTCCGTTGTGGAGCACAGGCTCAGCAGCCATGGCTCACGGGCCCAGCCGCTCCGCGGTGTGTGAGATCCTCCCGGACCAAGGCACGAACCCGTGTCCCCTGCATCGGCAGGCGGACTCTCAACCACTGCGCCACCAGGGAAGCCCCCCTCTGTGCCTGTTTTGTAACAGGGTTAGTACAGTACCTACATCATAGTATTGTTGTGAGGTTGAAATGAGATGATCCATGAAAGCACTTAGCACATCTGTAGCTGCTACATAGTCACACTAACATGTCAACTCTGCTCTACCAGAATGCAGATAAAACTTTTTTTTCCCTTTTTTAACAGTTTAACTAAAGTTGCAATTGTTCTCAACCTTGGCTACACATTAGAATCACTTTGGAAGCTATTTAAAAAAAAAACATCAATATCCAGGCCCCACCCAGGCCAGTTATCTTTGAATCTCTGCGAGGCCCAGACCTTAGTATTTTTAAAAGCTCCCAGGTGATTCTGTCATGCCACCAGGGTTGAAAACTATTGGCCAATTAAAATAGAAAGAACTGGGCTTATTTTCTGACTATCAGTAAATCAGTTCCTGCCAGGTGATGCTACTGCTGTCCTTTAATACTCATGTCCACTTAGCCTACTGAATCTGCTACCTTTGGCACTGTTGAACATCTGCTGTTTATCCCCTGACTTCCCAGTCACAGGACAGACTGACACTCTCACCCAGATTTCCTCCTCCCTTTCTGGCCATTCTCCAGTGTTGTATTGAGCTCAGATTCCTATAATAAAATAGACATAGTGGCTTAAACAACAGACATTTCTTAAAATTCTAGAGTCTGGGAAGTCCAGACTCAGGGTGCCAAACAGTTTGTTTTGTGGTGTGGGGTCTCTTGCTGGCTTGCCAGCTGCTGCTTTCTCGCTGTGTCCTCACGTGTTGGAGAGAGAGGGCCTCTTTTCTCTCCTTTCTCTTATAAGGGCACTGATCCCATCACAGGGGTCCCCCCCTCATGTCCTCATCTAAACTTAATGACCTCCCAAAGGCCCTCCTCCAAATTTCAACACATTGGGAGTTAGGGCTTCAACATGTGAATTTAGAGACGACATCACATTCAGTGCATAGCACTGTCTTTGAACTTTACACCTTGGAGAGTTTCTCTTGCCCTGCCTACACATTGGATACTGGTATTTCCTGTAGCTCTCTTCTGCCTCCTGCTGTTCTCATTCTGAACTCACCATTTATCAGGTGTTCTAGAAGAAATTGACAGGATGTGTCATTAAAGAGTTAAATTAGATTTTAAGGTTAGATACTTTCATTTGCACACTGCTTTCCACGTAAGATTGTCAGTACATATTTGCTGAATTGAAATGACACAGGTAGCTGTTTGATACTGAGATTGATTGCTAAGGAAGACTGTAAAGATTATCTTTGTAGGAAGTAGACATATTTATGTGAGACATTGATTAAATTATTTACATGTATTTCCTCTAAGCTCCACCCTAGGAAATTAAATAGATGCCAGATAGTACCTTGAGTTTGACAGAGTTCAATCCACTGCGTCTAATGGAAAGAATGGGAATTTTCTGCCCAGTAGGTACGCAATACAGAGAAAAGAGCCCTAGGGTCAGATTCTACCTCTACCACTCAGCAGGCGTGATTTTAGACAAATTTCTAATACCCTTTTCTATGATATGGAAAAATACCTACCTCATAGGGTTTTTGTGAAGTTTAAATGGAATAATGCCTAATGCCTGGCACAGTGCCTGGCCTGGCATATAAGGAGTGGTTAATAAATGTTGATTCCCTTTTCCCCCTTTCCAAATTGTATTTTATAGATTTGATACTTTCTGAACCCAAAATTCAGTTTAACAAGCATTTATTGAATCCTGTGAATAGAAAAATTACAAAGAGGCTCTTCCCTCAAGTTGTCCATAGTCTGATAAGAAAGATTTTGTAAACAAATACAATATAATATATGTGCAATAATAGAGGTCTGCACAAAGTAGAGTTGTAGCACAAAAGAGAAAGTAATTCATGTCAAAGGATAGGGGAAATGGGGTGAGGGTGCACATCAGAGAGAAGAGGTATTTGCATATGAGTTTTTGAGGCAGATAAGGAGGGGTAGAGAATTTCAGGCAGGGAACAACATGTTCAAAAGCAGAGGCATGAGGACTTCCCTGGTGGCACAGTGGTTAAGAATCCACCTGCCAAAGCAGGGGACATGGGTTTGAGCCCTGGTCCAGGAAGATCCCACATGCTGCAGAGCAACTAAGCCCGTGCACCACAGCTACTGGGCCTGCGCTCTAGAGCCTGCGAGCTACAACTCCTGAGCCTACGTTCCACAACTACTGAAGCCCGCAAACCTAGAGCCCATGCTCCGCAACAAGAGAAACCACTTCAATGAGAAGCCCGCGTACTGCAGCGAAGAGTAATCCCCGCTCGCCGCAATTAGAGAAAGCCCGCGTGCAGCAACAAAGATCCAAAGCAGCCATGAAGGTCCAACACAGCCATAAATAAATAAATAAATTTATTTTAAAAAGCGGAGGCATGAGATAGCATGATGTCTTCCGGGAACAGTGTGTTATTGCTGCAGCATAATGTGCAGGCTCGGGACTAGAGAGGTCAGTGGAGGCCAGATGACAAAAGGCTTTTAACACAGTCTTAAGGAGTTTGGACTTTATCCCGTAGACAATGGGGGCACTCTTTAGGCATTTTAAATGGGTGTGGGAGAGAAGTGGTTAAGCTAAGACTGTACACTATTATGTAGAAACAGAACAGGTAATGGCCTGGAAGCCATGAAATTAAAGGAAAGAAGAGTGGTTACAAGACTTCTGCAGTAATCCAAGGTAGGGGCCAAATTGATAAAGTGGGAGCAAGAATGAGAAGAACAGATACATAAGAAAGATTATTTAGGTGTAATATTTTCAAGGCTTGGTTTTGGTTTTTTGTTTGTTTTTTGTTTTCTTTAAATTAGATGTGAGAGGATGGAGACATGACCTCTGGGTTTCCAGCTTAGGTGACCAGGTGCACAAATGGTTGATCCTTGACTGAGACAGAATACAGAGGGATAGTGGAAGAAGGTGGTTTCATTTTTAAACATGTTAAACATTGGCAGTTAGATAACAGGTTTGGTGTCAGAAGGAGACAGGCTGGAATGCATGTAAAGTTGAGGTGTCATGAGCATATAGGTTCTTAAAGTCCTGGGAGTGAAGAAAACTGCCTGTGAAGAACAAACAGACTGAGAAGACAAACGGACTAAGGAGAGCATCAACACTGAAGGAACATACAAAGGAAGAGAATCTTAGGAAAGAAGATGGAGCAGGGAAGAATCAGAAGTGAGGGCAGGGGCCATTAAGTGGAATTTCATGGAAGGAGAGCATTATCAGGTGCCACAGAAGTGTCAAAAAATACAAAGGCTGAAAAGTATTCGGTTTGGCAATGAAGGGAGTATTCATGATGGGATAGTCCTCTTACCGGTTTACTAATCATGATATGTGATTTCACATCTCCTGACTGGTACTTTGATAGTAATCTGCAACTAACATACGTGTTGAAGTGTGCCCAAGGGGCTAGTGGTCTCAGAGGCAGTCCTGCTTTCCCAGTGGGGAATTGCAAAATCCGCATCTATTCTTTTAAAAGGGAAAATGGTACCTTTTTGCCCGGGAACAGCCTGAGGTCACTTGTGCTCCTCTAAATCCATTCTTTAAAGATGTTTCTCTCCTTAAATACTGTTGTGGCATCAAAGGTTCCACCACAAGTAGGATGTCCAGGCAAACGCATCTCAGATCCCTTGTGGCAAGAAGATGAATAGTGCCGTTTTAGCAGTTAAACCTGAGTAGACCCAGTGTCTCTAAATCCGTGTTGTGGTAATCTCAAGTAATAGACCTGGCATTTATATTAGGAGTCTGTCAGGCACAGAATGTTCAGTAATCTGAAACCAATGAGGAATGGATTCTTCTGGCTTTTAGCCTTAATGCCCTACTTTTTAAAAATGTTTATAGCAGAGGCACTAGGTGATACCCTGCTTGGAAGCAGGAACTTAAAAGGACAGACAGCACTGTATAGTGGAACAGTTTTCAGCCTGTGGCATTTTGGGGGCCACTGAGAGAGGAGTAGACTGAGGAGGGGATGGTAGACCAAGCAGGAATGGTTCTGGGTCACCCAAAGTTACAGGTGTTCCAGTACTGTAATTTTTTTTTCTATTAAGTTTGCAAATCATTGGTGAAATAAAACAAAATCACTGAGTGACCTAGTCAGGTGACCTAGGTTCCAGTCCCAGCTTGTTCCATTAGTTGTCTGGGTGACCTGTGTCATCAGCAAAATTGAGGGTTAAACTGGGTGATCTTTAAAATAGCTTTGATGGTATCACAGGTGTATACTTATCTCCAAACTGATTAAGTAGTATGCATTAAATATGTCCAGCTTTTTGCATGTCAGTGGTACCTCAAGAAAGTAGTTGAAAATAAACAAATAAATAAATAAAATCTTTGAATTCTTAAATTCTGGTTCTATGACCCCTTTCACTAAGACTCGAAAGATTCGTTAGAGTAGTTCTATTCCTCTGCAGTTAAGCTGGGATTTTCAAAACTCAGTTAAATTTGTGAAATAGATTTTAGAAAGAAGGTGTTTTATTTAAGTTTCAGCGATCTATAGAGTTGGACTATATGGTAATCTGTAATCTGAATTCCAGTAAGTTTTCACCGTTGCTCTATCTCTGGAGACTCATGGCCACATGAACAGGGAGGCCACCTGGTAGAGATGGGATGAAGAATGAGGCAGTTCCAAGCCAAGGTTCCACGGGGATTTGGTCTCGAGCCTCAAATGTCAATATTTTGCTCTGATTTTTTACCATATACCTGCTCTTTATCATATTTTGTCACGTGATAGTTACTTTATACTTTAGTATCTAAAATAACTATATATCTAGTAGCTCTAAGCCCTATAGAAACGCAGACTGCACACTGCTTGGTCTTGAGGAGTGTGGGTTTTCTCTGTCATTTTTTATTGAATATATTTCAGAATAAAGTAAAAGTCTGTAATTGTCCTCCTTGGCATGAGTGATTTGATAAATGTATATAGTTCCTGAGTGTTATGTCTCTTAACCTGATTGGTGTGTACTTTTGTAGTAATTTTATGAGCGTTTGTAGTTTTTACACTTCTTCCTGAAAGTAACTATTTGTTGATGAAATTTGGAAATTTATTTTCATTTGGTTTTTCTTTTTTTTCCCCAGCATACAGCATGTCTCTGCAATGCCATCATTTCTTTGCTGAAAGTTCCTCTTTCATTTCAGAGATATTTTTTCCAGAAACTGCAGTCTACCAGCATCAAGGTAATATAGGAAGAACAATCAGGTTTAATATAGTTTAATACCTTCTTCTGAAGATTGTAGGGGGCATAGCTCTGCTTCAGGATCTTACCTTTGGTTTAGACAGAACTTATACTCTTCAGTTGTAAGCCTTTCCTCCCTTCAACAAGTGATTTGGGAGTTAAACCCTCTCCTCTCCTTTCTCTCCTCATAGTGCCAAATGCAGTGGGATAGGCATTTGGGTACCTTGAGCTCTGTCCCTGTCTTCAAGAATGAGTTGGGTGCTGTTCATCATAGTAGCCCACAGGGATCTTGAGCTGAATCCATGTCTGATCAAACTATTTAAACCCAACTTGGAATGAATCAGGTCCAGTAAAACATCACCAGCCCTATCTCCAAAGCACTTTTGTCTACAAATAACAAATTTTGAGAAGCTGGGCAATGAGTATAGTCAGTATTTTAAAATATTTAAGCCACTCAAAATTCAAAAGCTATTTTGATTCAAAGAATGAAATTGAAAAAAAAAAAAAATGAAATTGTTGGGAAAGGGGGGAAATTGTCATTTGTAAGAGATTCCCTGGATTATCCCGATCAGTAAATGTCTTCAGTGCACTTTTGCATCCATTTGAATGTTTTTGATTACAAATAATAGAGCATTCCATTTGAAAATGACCTGAATAACAAGGAAAATTGATTATATAGATAAGAAGTCCTAAGGTAAGATGTCTCCAGGGTTCACTGGCTCAACAACATTATCAGAAAGACCCAGTTTCTTCCGTATTTTTATTTAAGCAAGATTTGAGCTTTCTTTAATTAAAGGGTATTTAGGATTCTTAATATGTTTTTAAAGAAAAACTGAGAGGTTAAAAATGTCATTTGGTTTATGTGTGGAAATTGACTTTTATACCATGCTGACTTGATAGCGTATGTAATCCTAGAATTCTAGATGCATTTACATTTGAATTTAGTTTATTTAAAATTACCTAAGACCATAGAGACAGCAGCTGGACATGAAAATTTATATAGTGCATTTCCATACTAGAGTTGGTTCATTGTCAAAGAAATGCCCCACCTCAGAAATTGGGAGAACAGTGCCCTTGCTATTCTCTAATCCTCTGTTCCCCTCAAACAGAACTGGGGCTGGGGGTTTAAAAAAAACACACACAAAACAGTGGTATTTAAAAGGAGGCATTAGGGATAAGGAACCCTTGACTTTAAAGGTACATCTGTCTGGTTGTCCCAGCACGGTCAGGTCATTGCGGGTGTGTGTGTGTGTGTCTGTGTGTGTATGTATCTGTGTGTATGTATGTGTGCCTGTGTGTGTACAAGTAATGTTTTAATCTATAATCAACAATTAGCACAGACATGTTTGTTGTAAGGAAGCTTGCTTTTGGTTGTTAGCATTTATTTTAATGTTGGCTTTCCAGCTTGCCCTGTCACCATCCCCCCGGAACCCTGCTGAACCCATTGCTGTCCAGAATAACCAGCAACTGGCGCTGAAGGTAGAGGGAGTGGTCCAGCACGGATCTAAACCAGGACTCTTCCGCAAAATTCAGTCTGTCTGTCTGAATGTTTCTTCCACACTGCAGAGTAAATCTGGACAAGACTACAAGGTAATTTAGAAAAGAGGCAGAGTTGTGATGCAGGTTTTATCAACTCATTGATGGAAGTTTTCCAGTGTTTTTCATGGTTAAGCAGATTGCAGTTATACCTCCCAAGGGATCAGATGGACATAAGTTAAAAGTACGTATTAGGGTGTAAGGGGACTGATAAACAACACTTCTCTTTTCCCTGCCCGAACCAGTTGATAGACAAAGTATCCAGGCAGGCAGAGATCAAAATATGAGTGTCACTACTGTTAGAGCTGGGGAGAAACCTAGCTCAGGTGCCTGGCAGCAAGGACTGCCTAGCCTTGTGGCTCTGAATTGAGTTTTCCCACCAGCCTCCGCCAGTATACACAGAGCCTGCCCCTATAAAACTGGGAGGAGCAGTACCCTGAAGCCCAAAGAAGAAGGGAGAGAGAAGGTGCTTAGCTCCCCAGGCCCAGTCCCCACCCCACAACTTACCAATCAGTAGGATGCACCTTCTCCCCTAGAGACCAGTACTGTTCATCTAATGAAAGGTCCCTCCACATGGAGGGAAGCATCAGGAGTGGGGAAAAACTTTCTCCCTAACCCCCTGACCCCAAAAGAACACATCTATTTATTTTTCCTTTGTTTTAAGTAAATTTTAGCATGTTCCAAAAAAAGTATACTATATTGGTCTTCCCTGGTGGCGCAGTGGTTGAGAGCCCACCTGCCGATGCAGGCGACACGGGTTCATGTCCCGGTCTGGGAAGATCCCACATGCCACGGAGCGGCTGGGCCCGCGAGCCGTGGCCGTGGAGCCTGCGCGTCCGGAGCCTGTGCTCCGCAACGGGAGAGGCCACAGCAGTGAGAGGCCCGCGTACCGCAAAAAAAAAAAAAAAAAAAAAAGTATACTATATTGACATACAGTGATCAGATGAAGTAAAATCTTTCGTTAAGGGTTTAACCCTAGAAATTTGCTACTTTGAGAAATCATGAGGTAGGTTAACCAAAATCACGCTTGCTTTGTTAGCCAAAGCTAAGATTCTGAATCTGTGCCTGTGAAACACCAATGTTCCAAATGTAGAATGTTCCTTTCTTTAGACATTTCTTTCTAGTCCCTTGGTGGTTTATTCACAGTAAATGGAACAAGTGAACAAGTGCACAGTTGTATGAACAGAGTTGTTTAAATGTCCAAATTGGTTATGTCTGGGTTTATTTGTGGGCACCCTTGAACTGAGGTCCAGAGCAAGGAAAGGGGTATCAGTAAAGATATAAAATGAGAGCATTTTATTCTCTTTGGTGGTTTTAGGCTAAAAGGCCAAGGGAAGGTCTGGTTTAAGCCATTACTACTTTCCTTACTTTGGTAACTTTCTCTCTCTCTCCGGGGCTCTGTACCCACTCTGAGAAGGCTCAGCCTTCATTCTCTCCCTCTCTTTTGACTTCGAGGGCACAAAGCATGGCACCTTATGTAGCCACTCAGTAGATATTTGGTGAATAATGAAAAAAATCATTTACTGTATTTAGTACAACTCTCTTATGTTTCAGTGATCTCTCTTGTCACAGAAGATCATAAGGAGAACTTACATAGTCAGCTTATCCCTGTCTGCAGCTCTCTGCTCATTTTGAGTTTGAAAGAACAGTAACCATGATTCTCTTTGTCCTTGTATATAGTGATTTTTACTGTTTTTAAAAAAACCATTCAAGTCGAGAAGTACTACTGGTCTTCTCATTGTTGACTTACCTCTCAGGAGGCACTGGTTAAAGTCAAGAAGCTGACGTAATAAGCCAGGTAGTACATGATTGCTTTGTAATGTTACTTGCAGTGAGTTTGCAACTTAAAATGCATCATGCGTTCAGAGTGATCAGGTTGCCTACTAGGCCTATTTCTGGTCCTTTTAAGGAAGTTCTTGTTTGGTGTGCATATTCTTTACAGAAATAAAAATCCTACAGAAGTTGAATGTGCAAACAAAAAACAAAAAAGGACTTATAAATAATTTTAAGATCTTGAATTTGTGGTGACTTCATTTCATTAATGTTACAGATCAGTGTCTCTGGAAAACTGACCTCATGATAACTGCTTATTGAGACACGAAGCTTCAGGGCACATTTATATAATTAATTACACAACAGAAATACACACATAAACATAGAGCAATCTAATCAAATATTCATTCTGATTACCTGTATATGCATTCTTAGAATAAGTGTCTCTCTTGACATACTTCATCTTGGGTACAAGAAGAGATACACCTGCAGGTGTTACTCTGTTCTTTGAAGGACAAAGGTATGAGTATCTAGCTAAATACATAAATGAATTCATAAATCTGTGTTTCATAATATGTTGTACTGCCCATCTGAACAAAACACTGATTTTTAAGTAAGCAACATGCAAGTTCTAAAGTTAATTTGTTAAAGGAGGGAAGAATCACTACATTACTTAAGTAATATAAAATCAGACTAGCTAGGAGGGGAAAAACCATATATTTGCATAGCGTTATGTTCTTTTTTAGTCTTTCAGATTTTAAACTCACTGAAACAGGTGGTTGCATCCAGTTTCTTTAGAATATCTCTTCACAGGTTAAAGAAAGATGGGAATTGGAGTTGGGGTTGGGTGAACAAGGAGAGGGGAGGATAAATTTCTCTTTTACCCTCTTAGGGTCTCCAGCTAGGCCTAAGATTGAACTGACCTTAAGGCAGATTAACAGGAGAAAAGCATGCCAGTTTTATTAGAATTTTACATATATATGGGAGTCTTCACAGGAGGATGAAGACCCAAAGAAGTGACCAGAACAGAAAGCTTAGATACCTTTTAGTCACACAGATGATAAATTCCTGACAAAATGGCAAGACAGAGGGTTTGGGGCTAGGGACAGTAAGTAAAATGACTAGGAGATCTGTTGGGGCATTGGGGGAGACTAGTGGAAGATACGGGTTATTTTCTTAGGTTGGTTCGTACAGATCCATCTCAACATCGATTCCCAGTCTCTGGTGATAGTCTTCTCTTTTTTGGTGCAGGGAGGTTTACCTTTCTCATGGAAAATCTGATTTATGTTTTAGGTAAAAAGGGGCAGGTCAGAGAGCCCTTTCTGTACCTGTTGTTTTTCAAGTGCCTTTAGCTCAAAATAATCGCTATGCCACAGCCGCGTATTTGGGGTAGCATGTTCTGAACTGCTTCCCAAGGCAGAAAGGCCTCATCAGAGGGGCTGAGAAAGCTCCTTTTACTCAGGCTCCTTCTAGTGAGGAGGCAGTGTTACCTGATATTAAGAGTACAGGCTCTGGAGTTAGCCAGACTCTTGACTCCAGTCTAGAGTTTTGTTATCAGATGCCAACGTCATCACTCATTAGCTGTATGACCTTGGAGAAGTTACTTAACCTCCCCACCTCAGCTTCCTCGTTCGTGAAAGAAGGATAATATTAGTACCTACCTTTTGGTTGTTTGCAAAGATTTAAATACCACTTAAAACAGGTCCTGGCTCACAGCATGCACTCAGGAAACGTTAGCTATTGTTATTTAACGATTTTTTTCATTCCAGATACCCATTGACAATATGACCAATGAGATGGAGCAGAGGGTTGAGCCTCATAATGATTACTTCAGTACTCAATTCCTGTTGAACTTTGCTATCCTTGGCACACACAACATTACAGTGGAATCTTCCGTGAAAGACGCCAACGGCATCGTATGGAAGACTGGTCCCAGAACCACCATATTTGTAAAATCCCTGGAAGACCCTTATTCGCAGCAGATTCGCCTGCAGCAGCAGCAAGTCCAGCAGCCGTTACAACAGCAGCAGCAGCGAAATGCCTACACGCGGTTTTAGCCGTGCAACAGAGGCACTACAGACTTTCCAGGAACTGAGCAAATTAGCGAAAATAGTTTGCTTTTTCATATGGATAAAGGTACAAAAGTTAGAATATGGAGTCCGTTTATTCATTGGTTTCTGTGATAGAACATTCTGAAAAAAACATTTCTTTTCTTAAAAATTTACTTGGAGAAATCATTGGGTTCCTAACCAGAAAGATTTTTTTCCCCTTATTTCTTCTTAAACCAAGTCCTTCATCTCCTATTCAGCACTTTCATTGTTTTGCTATTATTACTTTTATTTTTGCTGAGCCTTCTCTTTTTCTTTCAGGAAAAGTCACATATTGGGATCATTGAATTAGTAAATTTGACTGCTTTCCTACCAAAATATATCACTTGCTGCCTGACATAGACCTCTAATTCTGAGCTGGGCCTTTGGAAGTTCTGACCAGTATGTGCCAGGTTTACCCAGGGTAGTAGAAACTGAGTACTCCCGTAGTTGGACTTGGAAGTGTCCCCTGAAACATCCAGTGTTATGGATTATGAGAGCCTGCAGTCTAGCAGAAAGGAAACATCCTGCCGTATTATTTCACCTGTTTACCTATCTATTCTCTGCTAAAGCAATCGTAATTTATTGTTTTAGTGTTTAATTGACCCAAAGAGCAGCTAACAATTGCATAGAAAGATTGGAAATTAATAATTTGTTTTTTCTAATATATGTGCAATTTTATGTAATACAGACTTTTTTTATTGTTTCTAAGAATGAAAAAAATCACATTTAATGTTAGGAGGGCAGATCTTTTCCTTTGATTGGTTTAGATTCTTCTTGGCAAGTTAGGTAGTGCTAAACTTGATTGTCTAGAAACAGCAGTCTCTCTATAATACACCCTCAGTTAGTTGGAATGCTCAGGGAATAGAAGTTTTCTCGTTAGCCAGAAAACCCCCTTTTTTTCTATGTCAATACTGGTGGAAAACCATTATAAAATATAATAATAATACACTTTCTTAACACAGTATACTACATGTAATTTAACTGTTCTTTCTTGATTTGGGATTGTTCAGTGCTTCGGGGTCATGATTTCTAGACATCAGGGATCACAGGATTGCAGACACTGATGATATGGGCACTTGGGCTGGAAGTAGCTCCCAAGGTGAAGCGCAGGGCACATTCCCTGGAAGTTTTCTTTTAAAATAAATCTCTCAATTGCTTTGCTCGTTTTGCCGTTTTCTCTTTAAAGTCGACATTGACTCAAAGGAGGGATAGAGTTTAAAGGGAAAAAAATGAGTTTGGGGGATTTTTGTGTGTGTGTAATGTGGGCTCCAGGGGTGAAAGTGATTGGCAGGCAACTCGTGTCCCTCTAAGATCTCTTGGCTTCATGGGCTATTGTCCCAGCACAGCACTTCTGCCAGTGGCCAGGGCATTGTCATAAAACGGTGTAGATCTACAGTGTCCACTGTGGTTGATGCCCAGATGTACGCAGTACATGATGTGCACAGGCATGACAACATCTGGGAACATAAGCCTTAGGAAGAATTGCTAGAGAGTAGTGGGGGACGTGTGCAGGACCTCTTGCCCTTCTACCAGGTATGGAAAGAGCTGACGGAAAGCCTGGGTTCCACTGTAGGCTCCAAAGAGTTAGCCCTGTGACCTGGGCAAGTGTCATCATCTCTGTAGACGGAAGTTTCTTTGTCTGTAAAATGACTGGATTAGACAGGACCTCTTGACTCCAGTCTAGAGTTTTGTTATCTGAAAGACTAAAGACCAAAAAAAAAAAAAGTTCTTTCTTAAATTGAAAAAATCTTTTTTCTTTTCTTTTCTTTTAAAGTGGCTATTTTCAGAATGAAATTTTACAATGTTAATTTTAGGTTTCTGGTGCTGTTTCAAGGCAGAATTGTCTGAAAAGAAGCAAATTTTGTAAACCACCAATTCCCCTAGTTCACTTTGAGACCTTCCCGTATTTTATATTCTTAAAAGATAGGCTTTTGATAGCTGTAGTTATAAACTGATTGATTTGGTATATTATAGAGCCCCTGGCACAAATTGGAAAGGAATTATTAAAATAAAAACAAATCCAAACAGTTTGGAGTGAAAAGTAACTCTGTGAAGCAAAAAAGGCTATTTTATTTTAGGATGTCCATTAGATCTGGAATTAGGACACCGATTTTATTTTTGGTATAATATCTACTGCATTTTTGGCATCAACTGTTAAACAGTTATTTGAGGTGGGGGGAAACTGTTTATTATTTCAACAGTACACTCATGAATGAAAAGGAAAAGAATACTCAAGGAAAGATGCAGAAAAGAAAGATAAACATACTGATTATGAAGTGAACATGTTCCCTGATTTTAGAAATATGAGTAATAAGGGTACTGGCCGATTGATTTAAGAAGACAGGACTGATTTTTCCCAGTATTTAGTGACTTTGCAGTATAACCTGGTGGCTAAAAGCCCAACCTTTGGAGCCACTCTGTCCAGTTCCAAACCCTAACTCTACCTAACTTTGTGGCCTTGGATGAGCCACTTAATCTCTCTATGCCTCAGTTTCCTTATTCCCCAGATCAGGAAGCATAGTAGTGCTTCATGGGTTAGGTGTGAGGATTAAGCAAGTTAATACAGAATTGATATATATAAAGCAGTTAGAATGTGCCTCACACATAGTAAGCAGATACACATGAGTGTTTGCTGTTATTATTACCGCTATTATTATCCTCCCTAGTATTATTTTTCACAGTGTTAGATCAATTCTTTTTTTTAATAAGTTATTTTATTTTATTTTATTTATTTTATTTTTTTGGCTGTGTTGGGTCTTTGTTGCTGTGTGCAGGCTTTCTCTAGTTGCAGCGAGCGGGGGCTGCTCTTCGTTGTGGTGTGTGGGCTTCTCATTGCAGTGGCTTCTCTTGTTGCAGAGCATGGGCCCTAGAGCATGTGGGCTTCAGTAGTGGCAGCATGTGGGCTCAGTAGTTGCAGCTCACATGCTCTAGAGCGCAGGCTCAGTAGTTGTGGCGCACGGGCTTGGTTGCTCCGCGGCATTTGGGATCTTCCCAGACCAGGGATCGAACCCATGTCCCCTGCATTGGCAGGCGGATTCTTAACCATTGCATGACCAGGGAAGTCCATAGATCAGTTCTTAACCTTAGCATTTTATTTATTCAAAATAAAAGTTACCTTTTCTCTGCTAGTCAACACACATTTAAGCTATCTCCCCTCATATTCATTTTGGGTACATTGATTAAGAACAAAATAGCTTACTGTTGACCTAAACAAAATGGAATTTCTGTCTACTGCAGTGCTGAAATCCTATTTAATTAAAATATTTAAAGAAAAACGTACAAAGAAAATTATGAAAATACTTTCCAAAAGTACTGATTACCTTCAGTGGTAACGGCCATAGTATATTGCCTATTTAGAAGCTAAAGTACTATTGTAGTCCAACTTAAACTAAGAGATCTTGTGATGCGGCTTTCCAGCTCAAACCCACCAAGGTAGCAGGTAATTTGCAACTGAAGGCTGTCAGTCACTTTTCATATTGAAATATGATTCAGAGAAGAACAAAACAGCCAAACAAGATCTTCAGTCTAGGGTCCCAGAGATGTCAGTTTAAATTCTATTTATACGACTCACTTGCCATGGATCCTTGGATAGGTCACTTGATCTTTTTGTGCCAATACATGCCAGCAGTATACTGAGAATAAGATGACCCTGCCATCTGGTATACAGAGTATATGCAGAGCTGTCTGACAGAACTTTCTGAGATGATGGAAATGTTCTAAGTCTGTACTATCCAATATAGCCACTAGCCACATAGAGCTGTTGAGTATCTAAAGTAAGCCTAGAGTAACTGAATTGTTTATTACTTTTAATTCAGTTAAACTTAAATAGCCTCATGTGGCTACTGCCTGTAGAACTGGACAGTGCAAGAGTAATAAGTGAAGAAATGAGATTCACTACTACCTTAGGACCTAGATAGTCCTTAAGTAGGTTTCTAGATAAGGTGTCTACACTGGAGTTATTTGATGCACCAAAGCTTTCACGTGGAAGAGTGTGGATGACAAGGAAGGCATCGGGGGTTCGTGTGTTTGCTTTGCTTCAGATAATACAGTACTGTGTTGCTCAACCACCTAGCCCTGTTCTCTCTATAATGTGCCCTTGGATTTAGGTTTTATCAGTCACCAACAGTGAAAGTATGATGGAAGTACTGAGAAGTCCCAAAGTCTGGTGAATTGGCTTAGATTTCCTGCCAACAGCACTCCAGGAGGCTGTGGTCTTCCTTTCCATTTCTTGCCCAGGAACACAAAGACCTTTCCATGGGCTGTGTATTTTATTGGCTTAACTGGCATTAGTCCACTATCCTGTGATGCCTCCCAGTCTACTCATTCTATGAGCAATTTGATGTTTAATTATAACAGATTTAAACAGAGGGTAAGTCATGTTTTTTTTCTTAAATAACATACCAAGATCTGGAGTCATTGATTTTCACAGATAATGAAGAATGCGAAATGTAGATTTACTTATTTCAAATCTACTACAGTTACAAAACATTTTTTCAGTCTATATCTTTTCCCTTATCCTCCTGCTTACTTGCTAATCTCTCCCAGAGCAGTTCTCTCCTGCACAGTCCAGTTTGTTGTGCAATAATTGCGTTCTTTGCTTATTATTTAGGTCTAGTTAAAGATTGAGACTTGGTGAAATGAGTTTGGGGATTGTCTTCTTCATAGATCATGACTACGGGTCTAGCTTTTGTCTAGTGATACTTAGCTGGCAAACTGAGACTAAAAATCTTTTTATTGTTGTTTCCAGATAATTTTTTCTTAATAAAATTATAAATGTGAGATAATACCAAATGAATCAGAACAATCAGAAAGATGAACATCTACCCAGTACCCTCAAAATTCAGATTGTAAGCAGAGAAGAAATACTCTCTCTACCTTTTGGTTTTCCGGGAGATTTCGTTTGTGGATTTTGATGAAGCTTATTTGTGGCTTATTTGTATTTTAAGGAAAGAAATTTAAAATAGAAGACTGTGACAAGTAAAATAGAACTGAGTTAGACTGAGGAATTATGAGAAGATACCAGTGTTTGCTTTTCCTGTTTCCTAAGATCATGGAAAGTGAAAGTAGGCCGGGCTGCCTCAATTTCTACCACTCCCACCCCCAGCTCCCCCATTGGAAGCAGTGAGGCTAAAGATGCTTTCTGTTTATGTGTCATCTCACACTTAGGAGATGAGCAAAGTGATGGCGACTTGTGAACACTTGTGCCCCCCATCCTTGCTTTCCCCTCCCACCTAGCAAAGGCAGCCGGTCCTGTGATTAGGAGGGTTAGTTCTGAAATCCCCCCAGCCCCTTCTCCCACTTGACAGGAGAAGCAGATGAAAAGGCTACTGTAGAAGTGCAAGTTGGAGAGAGGGGCTTTCCTGACAATGCCGGGCCCTGAACTGGGGTGAGAAATGCAAAAGGAAACTGACAGGGAGACCCCTCAAGCAACTTGCAGTCTCATTTGACAGAAAAGACCTATTTTTAGAGAATGTGGAGAGGGCTTTATAAAAGCTGTTGACAGAGCACAAAAGATGCCATTTCTGAAATTCTAGTAGCACCCCCCTTATATGTAACAGGACAGGCTCTTAGGTAATTAGAAAACTGGCCGTCATGTGGCATTTTCTCCTTTTCCAGCACTTCAAATGCAGTGTCCTTTCCTCCTCAGAGAGCCTCTTTTTGACATAAGCAGAGGCAGTTGGGTAGCTACTACTTGGAAGCCAGAGAGGAACAAAAGAGCATTTGGAAAAAAGGTACACTCCTAAAGTGTGAAGTCAGTATTTAGCCTTGAGGAGATAGGAGCTTACACTCAGAATTAAATATTGTCTCCTGTTGCAGAAACTACTGCTTCTGGCCAGGCCGTTGGAGGACACGAACCCCTCAATGTCACGTTTCAAGGTATCAGGGCATTAGGGAGAAATGACTGTAATCACAGAATCACTTAAGCAAGATCATATCTGTCCCACTTAGTGGTTACAGTGTCACCCGGGATGCTCAAGAGAGTATTAGCCCTGCCTGGAGCTGTCTCTCTCGGGGAGTAAGCACGTCTGGAATCTCCTTGAGGGCCCTTGGTGCAGGAGGGGGCCCACGCGTCTCCCCCAAGCACCGCCTCCCCCTGCCTCTCTCCCCTGCATGCTGACCAGGTTAGCTGATGGAAAGCACTTTTCCTTCATCCTAAGCACCAGGGTAACTCAGCTGACATCACAGGGCACTGTAGCTCAGTCAGCATTTGTCCATTCGTCTGAGCAGGCGTTTGTGAGCTCAGATTTCTCAGATCTGTGCAAAAGGCACAGCCAACAAGGACACAAACAATGTTGGAAACAGGTGATCTTTTATTCTTCACCAAATGTTGATTGAACACGTACAGGGTACCAGGAACTGGGAATACAGTCATAGACAAGTTCCCTGGGTTCACGGCCATGCCACTGCTTGTTTTTGCACAGGCTGTGGGAAACCCACCCTGGCCTTGATTATGCCAGGGCAGCCTTAGCTTCCTTGGTAGCTGATCATTTTCTCCAGTGAAAGTGGAGAGGAATGTGTTTAGATGGGACCATCCAGATCAGAGTCGCTGCTGTTTCCTGTGTGGCCTTTGGAAAAGCTCTCTCAGCCTGAAAGTCTGCCCCTTTGGAATCTAACCATCTTCCCAGTTCACTAAACCTTTCCTTACATCCCAGCTAAACCCCTCACGGCAGTCTTAACCTCCTGCTTCAATTCTGTGTTTGAGAGTATAGAAAGCTCCCCAAAGCCTTGGTCATAGGGAAATAGCTTTAAGCAGAATGCAGCCTCCCCTGACCCCAGCTACACCACATTGAAAAACCCATCTGCCCCTCCAGACCCAGCAGAAACCCTGGCCCTGATTCCTCCAACCAGACGTGGTGCTCCGTCTCCCTCTGTGACCAGTATCAAATCCAGTCTCGTGTATGTTCTGCTGCCTGACTCTTGGGGTTGGCATGAATGTGGACAAATGGTGGCTAAAATTATCATGTCCTGTTAATGGGAACAAACACCTCTGTCCACTGTCCCACACCCCACATCAGCCCCCTGGCTGTTCTCTGAGTCTCTATTTACTCTCATAACATCTCTGTGAGCCTTGGCTTCTTCGTCTGTGAAGTGGGGCTAATACCTGCCTGTTGAAGGGTTGTGAGGATTAAAGGTAATAATACATGCACAAAGCCGGCTACTGGCGGGCCCACCAAACGTTGCTTGCCTTCCGTGTCAGTGGTGGAGTGGCCAGCGTGGCCTGGTGGCCCAGAGAACCCCAGGGAAAGAAACGTCAGCTTCCTAAAACAGTAATGTTTCAGATCATCTCTGCCTTAAAGATGATGTCCCAGGTTTGAGGACTTCAAGGGACAAAAATTGACAGCTGAGAGGAGAGGGGTGGTGAAGAGGTTATGTTTTCTCTCGCCTCCTAAGTGTGTCTCTGTGTGTGTATGAGATATGTGTCTAGGCAGGGAGAAGAGCTGGCCTACTTTGGAGGATGGGGGACTGTCCTTCACAGTGTTGCCTCCCTCCTGTTGCCACTACCGTCACCCTAGTTCACAGCCTCATTATATCTTCCTGGAATATCACTTTCACTTCCTGTTTTTCCTGCTGCTAGTGTCTGCCTCCTCTGAGTAATCCTTATTCCCACTGCTTCCCAGTTCACTCATCTGGTCCAAAATCTTAATTCCCATTGGGTTCCCTATACAGCCTGAATTCTTCAGTATATCATTTAAAACCCTCCACAGTGAGACTCCAGCGTGGCAGCCAGGCCTCACCTCTCACCCCATCTCTGTGTGTATCCCAGCCTGTAATAAAACTAGCTTCCTGGGAATCCCACGAGCTTGGTTTGCACACTCTCACCATCGTGACTTTGTTCATGTTTTCCCACCACCTGAAAACTCTTTTCCATCACTGAAACCCTTGTCCATCCCTCCATGTTCTGATTCTCCAGCCAAGCCCAGGGTTCCTCCATGACCTGTATCATGTTCAATCTTGTGTGGAGCAGTTAGCCTGCCTGGCCCTCGGAGTCAGCATAAAGGTGGACATGTAGTGGCTAATGTGACCATGTCCCGCTGATGAGAAAAAACGGCTCCCTCCGCCGTCCCACCCCTCGTGACTATTCTCCAGCCCCCAGCCCTGGTTCGCATCCCTGTGTGGAGCAGTCCCAGCTGGTCTGCCTACTGACTCAGTGTTCACCTACTATTTCTGAGCTGCGAGCAGTGTCAAGGCAGGAGCACACACCACTGCCATTGTGGGGGGCCTGGAGTGCAGCTCAGGTTCTGATCTGAGGTCTGAGGCAGTAGGGAGGGAACCAGAGCCTAGACTTGCAAGAAAGTAAAAATTAAAAAAAAAGACCTGTTCATCCGTTTTTTGTTTTGTTATGTTTTTTCCAGCCGCGCAGCTTATAGGATCTTAGTTTCCCAGGGATCGAACCCAGGACCCCGGCAGTGAAAGCCCAGAATCCTAACCACTGGACTGCCAGGGAATTCCCATCATCTGTCTTTTTCTTTAGAGTCACCTTCACATTCCTCCTGCACCAGCCTTCTCTTGATCAGAATGTGGACTATGTTGTTGCTTTGGGTGATTTGGGTTTCACTGTTGCCAGCCAGCTTTTTTCTGGGGCACCTTCCTCCCTCCTTCCCTTTCTCTCTCCCTGCCTTTCTTTTTCAAGGACTGATTGAGCACCTGTTATAGGCAAACACTGCAGCAGGTAGAGTCCCGGCTCTCTGGAAGCTTTGGTTGGTGGTTGTCATGTGTGTAAGCTTGATCCATGTTTGTCCACAGTGCCAAGGTGCTGGGGTGCCAGTCGCACTCAGGTGAGACTTGAGCAGTCCACTCCATTGTCCTTCTCATAGACTGAGCTCGTGTATAAAGAGCTGCCTGAAAGACCCTGTGGGAGGTGGAATGGGCAACGTAAGATGCCAGGGAAGACAAAGGCAAGGAGAGGAAGGCAGAGGTGGCCTTGGATTCTCACCACTCCAATCCAGAGCCAGGTGCAAATCAGACTCGGAGAGCTCCATGCTGATGCTTTCACTCCTCTGCGGGTCACCTATTAGATTGCCGGCCAGCTCATGTTTTCCCCACACCTCCCACCCCCCATCTGCTTTCCTTTATACTTCTACCCTGCGAGCTTTGGATCACAGACTCCCTTTGGATGGCTGGACCTGTGACAGGTAACCTTGGGAGTCATCCAAGACCATGTTTTTTGCTATACATACAAACAGTAAAAAAGGACAGCCCAGCTGAGTTCCTGTCCAAGGTTCCCTGAGCTGCCCTTACGTCCTTATAATGCAGTGAAATATTCATCTTTCTGCTTTTCTTTTGGACATTCCCCAGTTTGTGATCTTTCCCTAGTCAGAGACATCCACAGTGCCCTAAGGAGAAGTGGAGGGTTAAAGCAATACGCAAAGACAAAACAACCCAATGTTCAGTCTTTTTAACATCCAAAATAAGACATTGAGAGTAAAAAGGGATAGCGTTTTGGCTATGAAAACAGAAGAGAAAGAACAGTGAGATAACCATGGCTGCCGCTTTAGACCTGTTGACATTCTCATTGTTTCCTGAACCCCAGTGCATCTCACACCTCTGCACCCTTGTGGCACTTGGCATTCAGTGTGCGATGCTTCTTCTCCCCCATGGTTCTGCTTAGCAAGCTCAGTCCATCTCTGTAGATTTACCCAGGTTGAAAGTCCTCCTCTCCAAGAAACTTTCCCTGAAAGCCCACACAGAGTTGGGTGCTACCCTAGCTTTCTGGTCTACTCTCTGCTTATGTGTATCTCCCTGTGTACGTAGCTATCTCGCCTTCTGTCTAAACTGTGAACATCCAACGGGAGGATTGGGAGTTCATCTTTGCATGCCTGCTGTCCAGCATGGTGCCTGGAACATAGTAGGCAGTCATTTGAGTTGAATTACTTAATGCAGAATTCAGTTTCTAATGACCTAGCCTTAATAGAGTTAACTGGTCCTAGGAGCCTAGCCACTGAGAACTAACTGTAAACTCAAGAGCTATTGCATAACTAATGCTGGATATTTCTGGTCAACTCAATAACTCAACTACTTAGGTGACCCTACTACAAAGGACCCAGCACTCAGGCAGCCTAATAATTCTGCAGCCAATGTTGCAGAGGTGCCCTTCCTAAACTAGTGGCCTAGCCCTGACCCCACAGCCTCCGAGTAGGAGTCAGAACTGGGCTGGACTCCTTTGTGACCAAGGTGAAGCTTTGTCATCCCTGTCTCTGGTCTTCAGTTTCTCTGTCGTGTGGTTGTGGTCCTAATTAGAAAGCTCTTAGAGGATCCTGAAAGGACTCTTATTGCACAGCTGCACAAAGGGTATTATGTCACCGTGGTATAAGAGCACGGCAAATAATATGAACTAGGAATAATAAGGGCACTTATTCCCAGAAGCACATTGGTTTAAACCACAAAAGCTCCTTGGCACAGGGCTTGAGGATTGTAAAACCTGAGCAATCAACAACCCCTGGGAGAGGGGAGCCCATGCCAGCCTACCGCTGGGGAGTTCATTTGGTCGTGGTGGGTGGGCCGGTGTTTTCCCTCAGGTGTTCTCACTTCGGTGAAATTTCCCTGCTGGAGTGAGCCCAGCCCATTTGCTGGGTTCTCGGGCGAAGTGGCCATTACTTCCGCTTCCCTTCTGCATAAAAGAAGCAAAGAACTGGCCTTAGCAAATCTCAGTTCTTTTCATTCTCTGTAGGATGAAGACAGGTCTCTAGATAATGGAAATTTCATGGCCACTTTTGCTTCTAAAATCTATATAGCCGAAAAGTCATCTGGGCCACACCTTGACCCGCCGTTGCTACCTCTGGTCAGAAACTTGGGAAAACCAGCCAGATGCACTGTGTCTATGAAAAACAAAGTCACCATAACAACCTGGTCATCCTGGAGTAGAAAACGATGTTTAAACATGGCTCTGACAGGAAGAAGGGCAGAATCTACAAAGCAAAATAATGGTGGCTCCTGAAGAGACAGGCACATGTGCTAGTGGCTCCAGAGTTTCTACCCAGGAACCTTGATGGTTGAAAGTGGGCTTGAGAACCTGCTTGCCATGTTTGCGTAGGACTTTATCTGAACTGGGAAAACATCAGCTATTCATAAGAAAGAAGGAGGTGAATGTGTGTGGGCATGGGGTGCTGGTGGAGGTGAAGAGGGGGGGCTAAAGCCCTCAACCCTGCTCTGGAAATCAGCGTTAGGCATGGGTAAAGATTCATCCTATATATACATGAAAGAAGCATTTAAACATGCAACGAGAGTCAGGGAACTTGGCCTCTGGGACCAGCTTTGCCACAAACTGACTAGGGCAAGTTATTTTCTAATGTAGGCTGTAGTGAGGGCTCTGCTGGCTGCCCATGGCTCTCCAGGAGGTTCTGAGGACAGATGTAGGACAGGTGTGATGTGTAGGACAACCAAATAAACCTTGTCAAACCAACGTCAAGTAAAGGCCACTGCTCACCTGGTTTACCTGGTCAGGTCACCTGACCTTGATTTCATTGGCCTGGCAGAATCCACCCTGTCCAAATACCCAGAGGAGTTATACACCTGGGGAATGTATGTAGACGACAAAAGGAAGAGGTGAGAAACACTAAATCTGTGTGGCTGAAAGAAAACTGCATTGTTTAATCATAAATTTACCCAGCCAACCATGGATGTGATATGATAGGACATGACATGACATATGATATGGGATGATGGATGATATAATGATATGATGGCTTCCAATTTCCTTCTGACCAGAAACCTGGAAAAGCCCCTTAATCAAGCATGACTGAGATGGGTAGAGAGGGATAGGATTATACATGGAAAAAGAACAGAGGTCGGGGTCACCCCAAAGTGTCTGGCATCCCAAATCTGCCACTTACCAGTTGTGCAATTCAAGGCACATTGCTGGAGATCACTGGGTCTCAATTCTTTCATTTGCAAATTAGAGAAAACACCACTACCTCATAGAGTTGTTGTGAGGATTAAATGTCAACACAGATATAAAGTATGTCGGAAGTATTAGATGCCCAGTACCAGCAGCTACTTGCTTGCTTCTTTTTTGTAATACATTCTTCTTCCTCTTGCACGTTCCCAGTTCCCTCAGTCCTCTCCTGCTGTCCATGTCTCACGTCAAACTGGGCAGGAGTGTTCTTTTAAAAATTTAAGGTGCCTAAATAAGTATGGAGAAAATTCCACTGTTAGACAGTTGTCCCAACTCTTGGACAGAGTCCCAACAGAGGCCTAAGTCACCATCCCCAGCCTTTGCCTGCAGTGATGGGACAGTGGTACATGGCCACAGGACCCCAGTTGAGGGAGGAGTCGAGCAAAGCCAGAGGGGTTGGATGGAGATAAGCAAGGGTCAGCTGCCTGAATTAGGGATAACTCCTCATGTTGCTTCCAAGCCTGAGATACCATGATTCTTAAATCTTTCTCTGTTACTTCATTAATCCATGTAGACCAGCTGACTCAACCAGGGTCGCATATTGAGCAATGGCCAGGCTGGGGTTAATAGCTCTGGTCTTTGAGCCATTATCACAGAACTGGCAGAGACCTTGAACCCATCCCAGTGGAAATTTCAGGGCTGTTCATGGAGCATTCGATGGGCCAACAGCATACCATGTTGATTTTTTAAATATTCCCTGATAATTTTCACATCAAATAGTTTCTGCTATGTTAATTCATTTTTTAAAATATTTTCTTTGGCATCTGTGGGCAACACAGAGTGTCCATTAAGTTCTCATTGAAGGTATTTATTTCCTTCTCTAATGACATTTCCTAACTGGAAATCAGTAGGGGGAGGCTCTGGGCAGGACGACCTGGCTTTCGCCTTAGCTGGATGCCAGTCTGTGTTAAATCTCCAGGCCACCTGCCAGACAGTCTTGTGATTGAACTGGAGAGTGGGAAATAGTGTAAAAGTGAAGCAGGCAGAGGCCACAGGCAAGAGTAGCTTGAGACAGCAAATAACACAATGGTAAGATGAGCAGGAACAGGATCAGATCTTCCCATGAACACATGGAGGTGTGGAAAGATGAGCAACCAGAGGGGAGCAGCACCATGGAGACAGGAGGACTGGGTGTGGGCTTGAAGCAAAGAAAGGAAGCGGGGAGCTCCTTAGGGTTCACCCAATGACATTTGTCTTAGGGTTAAGTTATGGAAGCAGAACCACTATGAGTCTTATGGAATAAGGAATTTATTAATACTATAAGAATTAGATCATACACAATTGTGGGAGGAGCTGGGCAAGTAAAGAACTGAAAGTTCTTTCTTTCTTCTGAAAGTTCGGTGAAGGATCACCGAAAAGTCATTCACCAGCCATTGTGCGGGTGAACAAAGCAGAACTTACAAGGAAGAGCAAGGCAGGGCTGGCTGCTGGACTGGGGCCACCAAGGGGCTGGGGTGCAATCTTTGGAAGGACGTGGCTCTTTGTAGCTACTGCCTCTGTGAGTTTGCAGCAAAGCATCTCATGGTATATGGGGGCATCACTGTTGGTCAGCAGGGCCGGCAGTCACAGAGGAGCGGGGAAGAGCAGGGACACACACGAGCCTGGCTGCCTCTCGGTGTGTCCCTCACCAGCTCCAGCCAACAGTGGCCTTCAGAGCGTGATGGCTGCTGTTTCACCGCCACCACCCACATGCAACTTCCCTCTTGGCCAACTTCTCACAGAGAAGGGGGTGCTGGGAAATATTACACCAGAACCTTCCAACGCTGATCTAGGAAAGACAGCAGCACACTCAGCTCACCGATACACAGAGCCTCACATTTTTGAAGTCTCAAAAAGTGTGTGGTAGAGAGGAAAGCTGTCAGAGTATTTCTGTTCATCAAGACTCTGGGTTGCAAGTGACAGAAATTCTAAAACTGGCTTAAGTGAAAAAGAGGCTTTGGGGGGTGGAAATATTGGGGTAGCTCAAAGAATCCAAAGAATTCTTTGGATTTAGAATTAATCAGAGGGGGACTTCCCTGCTGGCGCGGTGGCTAAGAATCCGCCTGCCAATGCAGGGGTCACGGGTTCGAGCCCTGGTCCGGAAAGATCCCACATGCCGTGGAGCAACTAAGCCCATGCGCCACAGCTACCAAGCCTGCGCTCTAGAGCCCGTGAGCCACAACTACTGAGCCCGTGAGCCACAACTACTGAGCCCGTGTGCCACAACTACTGAAGCCCGTACGCCTAGAGCCCGTGCTCCACAACAAGAGAAGCCACCGCAATGAGAAGGCCACACACCGCAACGAAGAGTAGCTCCCGCTCGCAGCAACTAGAGAAAGCCCGCGTGCAGCAACGAAGACCCAATGCAGCCAAAAATAAATAAATAAATAAATTTATTTTTTAAAAAAGAGTTAATCGGAGGGAACTTAACACCATAAAACATACTCTCTTTCCTCGTTTCCATGTCTGTCTCTCACAGCCTCACCTCTGGATGGTGGCCTCATCCTCCCATCCTTCTTATGTGGCAGCTCTGGTGTCACAGTTATATAGCAATTTGACCAGGAAGAAGAGTTTCCCCACCAGCTTCATTTAGAAAAATCCCTGATTTTTTAAGGGGGGAGGGAGGGAGTTGGTCCTTAGATGAATCCTCAGACCAACTGCTGTGGCCGGATGAGTGGGCTGTTGTTACGGTTAAGCTGGGGTCACATGTCCACCCCTGTGGCCCCAGAGGAACAGTCCAGGGTGCTTGGATCAGCGGCCCGGAACCGTATGGAGGGAGAAAGAAGCGGTTCACCCAAGGAAGGAGGCTCTGTCCCCAGAAGAGGGGAAGGAGGTGCTGGGCAGACAGAAGTAACAGGGTCTACCTTGGTGTCTTAGCGGCTGAATGAAATGCTCTTCAAATTTATGCTTCTCATTCCTACCCATTTTCTTTAATGTTAAGGCCACTGCAACAAGTTTCTGATTACACTGCACTGGTACTCCGAAGAGAACTGCTATAAGGAAGGAAATACTACCTTGTAAAGCGTGATGAGCAGGTAATAATAATCATCTCGGAGACCTAGAGATTGAGCAATTTGCTCAAGGCCACTCAGTTATTTAAAAAGGAGAGCTAGGACTCTGACAGCTATTCCCAAGCAGAACATTAGCAGTCGGGTTTATAGAGCACCTGTGGAGATTTGGGCCACTGTGAATCCATTTTCCAGAGCCTAATCAGATTGTTTTCCTGGACCTGAAAGAACAGACTGGGGCCAGAGTGATTACTCAGTGGTCAAAGGATAAAAGACCTGACTTAGAATCTGACTTCAGCACAGAGGCAGGTGGAGATGATTCATGGTGTGTGTGTAGACTGCAAGGTAAGAGAAATGTCACTGAAGTCATATACATCTTTTCTAGAAGGAAAGGAACCTGAGATTAGCGTTTTGAGTGCCCTGAAAAAGGCAGACAATTAGTTATCAACTCTAAACAGAGTTTAAAATGTGCAGATAATTCTAAGACTTCTTTTTAGCTAACAGTGTAATTTATTTCTCCTCTCCTATTTGTCTTTTATACTTTGTCAGTGGTTTCCTCACTTGACTGTGCATCAAAATCACTTATGGAGCTTAAATAAAAAGAAGACGTACAGATGGCCAAGGGGCACATGAAAACATGCTCAACATCACTAATTATTAGAGAAATGCAAATCAAAACTACAGTGAGGTATCACCTCACACTGGTCAGAGTGACCATCATCAAAAAATCTACAAACAGTAAGTGCCGGAGAGGGTGTGGAGAAAAGGGAACCCTTTTGCACTGTTGGTGGGAATGTAAATTAATACAGCCACTGTGGAGAACAGTATGGAGGTTCCTTAAAAAACTAAAAATAGAGCTACCATATGGCCCAGCAATCCCACTACTGGGCATATACCCTGAGAAAACCATAATTCAAAAGGGCACATGTACTCCAATGTTCACTGCAGCACTATTTACAATAGCCCGGAGATGGAAACAACCTAAATGCCCAACGATAAGTGAATGGATAAAGAAGATGTTGTACATATATACAATGGAATATTAGTCATAAAAAGGAATGAAATTGGGTCATTTGTAGAGATGTGGATGGACCTAGAGTCTGTCATACAGAGTGAAGTAAGCCAGAAAGAGAAAACCAAATATCGTATATTAATTCATATATGTGGAATCTAGAAAAATGGTACAGGTGAACCTACTTGTAGGGCAGGAATAGAGACATAGACGTAGAGAATGGACCTGTGGACACGGGGGGGAAGGGGAGGGTGGGACGAATTGGGAGATTAGGTTTGACATAAATACACTACCGTGAGTAAAACAGAGGGTGGGAACCTGCTGTATAGCACAGGGAGCTCAGCTCCGTGCTCTGTGACGACCTAGATGGGTGGGATGGAGGGGGATGGGAGGGAGGTCCAAGAGGGAGGGGATATAGGTAGACATACAGCTGATTCACTTCACTGTACAGCAGAAACTAATACAACATTGTAAAGCAATTTTACTCCAAAAAAAAAAAATAAAAGCTTCCCAGTCACCAGGTCCCACCCTCATCCCCCCCATCCCTGCTCCACCACCATACCCCCTCCTCCAATTTCAAGCTCCATAGAGGATCCCAGTGCACAGGAAGGAGGGAGAACAACTCATGGTACAAAGGGCTCTCTCTCCCTCAGAGATCCTGTGTGCTTTTCCTTGCCCCACAGGTGTGGGAGCAAGGCCAGGCTGGAGAACCACAGATACAGCAGTTAAATGGTGTTTTTAAGGTCAGACAACTTGTAAGTTCTGGAACCAAGTGGACTGGAACCTGGATTATTCTGCTCGTGATCTAGTTAAAAAGGGCAACGAGGGCTTGGTCTTGACCCCTGGTGGAGTAGTAGCGGGTAAAAGAGGCCTGACTAATAAGGATATGTCTACTTCTATAAACAATCGATCAGAGTAGTACTCTTAGGTAGTATGCAGAAATTAGCACCTCTGACAGGCAGAGCCCTTCCTAAAATGTACCGTTCATGGACTCCTTCCTCACTGGATGAAGGTGCCATTTTTCCTGTTCTGGCAATTACTGCTGTGTGACCTTTGGAAAGCTGCTTGACTTCACTGTTTTCTTGGTTTCCTCATCTATACAATGAGAGTGTTGGGCTTGGGTCCTTTCTGCTCCTGTGCTAGATTATTATATCTCTTCAGTGAAGAGCCCTTGGGCATGATGTGATTGCAGAGCTGAAAAGAGCTCTCTGTTTTCTTAATGTCCATTGGACAAAACTTTTTATGTTGCAATATGATACAAGAAAAAGCATAAAATATGGTGATCCCTGGAGAATATGTCTTATGACTCAGTCGCAGGCAAGTAAAAAATGAAAATGTTTGACAGCAAAGGGAGTAGGAAGTATGCAGAACCAGTAGGCAGGGAGGCTGCAAATCCATGAAGAGGAGTGGGGATGGAGCTGAAGAGTGCCCTCAGGGGCTGGAGTTGACAAGAGAGGGGCGGCAGCAGCAAATGTAGCTGATTTATTCCACTTTTGCCTGAAGAATGTCAGTCCTTGATGGATTATTGGATGAACATTTTTAATCCCTTACTTCTGCCTCAGCCCTTCTGGAAGGACTTAAGATTGTTTCCCCTACATTTTCCACTGCGAGCCCAGTAAACATAAAATAGACATTAGTGTCCTGAATGAATGAAACATTTATGTTGGTCCTTGCCCAGCCCGGCTACTAGAGCTGGGAGGAGAAACTCAGAAGCTAAGAGGGGAATTCAAAGAGAGACACAAACTCATGAGAATGACGTCAGGAGGGTTCAATCCCCTACAAAGGGCCTTGCCAACCACGATCAGGGCCAAAAAAAGGCCTATTGGGTCATGTTCAGAGCAAGAAGATGGGCTAGTCCTATAGCATGGGAAATAGCACAGTATTGACAAAGAGACAGCAGAGCCATTCAGCTCCTAAGTGCTTTCTCTCCTTCCACTACTGGAGATACAGGAAAGTCTCTGAATACCCAGGCTGAGCTCAGGGCCTGGCACGTAGTAGGGGTACAGTAAAAGTTTGTTCCGTGAATGAAGAATGAATGGGAGGCGGATGACAAGGAGAATGCTTTTCTTGAGCTGAACGGAGAGCCCAGGATGTTTGAAAAGGTCCTGAGAGTCTGTGCTGTCACTTCAATCCAAATCAGGAGCGGAAGGTCACTGTGGTAATCAGTTCCTTAGGAGGCTGACCGAGATGGAGATTGTGGGCAGGAAGTTTACTGAGTGCCCTTGGCAGCCATGCCTATGGGTGACCGAAGGGAGTAGAAATGGCAGAGGGGTGAATTGAACTGTGATGCAGATGTAACAAAGGTCTCAGGTCAACCCTATGGGAGGGTTCTTCAGGACTGGCTCACCTTGAGGCTAGGGGGCTGCGTCTTCATACTTCCTCACCAACTAGTCCCTGGACAGGCTATGCTTCTGGGGGAGATATGGTCTTGGGTCACCTGTGAACTGTCATCCATCCCAACAGTTGAGGGAATGAGTGACTCAGTCTTGAAGAAGGTATGTGTGGGCACACCACAGCATCCACTGTGAAAATTAACCCAATCTCCTCATTTTATAGATAAAAACAGTCCAGAGATGAAATCATATATCTGGTTAACAGCAGAGCTAGGACACCTCTCAAAGGACTACCAGAAAATTCCCACAGACTTAGTGTACATGAAATTTGGTATGGGATTTGACAGAGCTATCAATATGGATGAGGAGAAATGGAGATTAAATCAATGGTTCCCAAACCTAGCTGTTATCAGAATGATATAGAGGGCATTAGAATGCAGATTCCTGGGCCCCATTTTCAGAGATTCTGTTCCTGGAGGGTCTGGGGCAAAGCCTAAGAATCTGTATTTTAACAAGTGCCTATACAATTTCTATGTGGCCTATCTCCCAGCCCGTGCTCGGGAACCAGTGGCTAAGATAATAGAACCCTGGGCAGATTCCAGTTTGTTGAACAATCTGTACTTAAAGAGTATTGCTAAATGATGGCCCTCTGGATGGACATCTCAGGTGGGTTCAAGGGGGTTCACTCCTGAACTCTGTTCTATTCAACAAATTTTATCAACAGCTTGACGACTTTAACACGCTATATATCCAATGAAGAGAATTTCAAAACTAGAATAGATTGCGAATACTTTGGATACTTGACTCAGTGCCCTTAATTATGACTTTGTAGATTGATATTTATTGACCTTGAAAGTTGTTCATGTATCTTAAACGAGAGGAAGCAGCAGAGAGGCAGTGGGATATGGTGGTTTAGAGCACAGACTCTGGAACCTGAGGGACTGTATGGATTCAAATCCCAGAACCATCACTCACTGTGTGGCCCTGAGCAAGTTTCTTATTCCCCTGTGTCTCAGTTTCCTCATCTGTGAAATGGGGACAATAATATATACTCATAGTACTTACTTCATAAGGTTATTGTGAGGATCTGTAAGTTAATATGTATGAAGAATTTATAACTATGCCCGGCGCACAGAAAACACTGTATTACCATTTGCTGTGATTATGTGTCATTTTTTTCAGCTATCTATTGCTGTTGTAACAAACTACTCCAAAACTTAGTGGTTTCAAATGACAATTTATGACTTTTTATGATCCTGTGGATTCTTTTGTATCACTTGGTCCTGACTGGGACTCTGGGGTAACTGGAAGGTCCAAAAGGACCTCATTTGCACAGTTGATCATTGATACCGGCTGCCAGCTGGGAGGGAGCTCCGTGTGTTCTCAGACACCGGCTTCAGTTCTCCAGGGGGCTATTATGCTTCCTCATATGATGGTTGGCCTCCAAAAAGAGTCTTCCAAGAGATGAAGGCAGAAGCCAAGATCTCCTTAGGCCCAGCCTTGGAAGTTACCCTGTGTTACTTCCACCACATACTATTGGAAGTAGTATTAAATACTATTTAATACTATTAAAACCAGTCACAGGGGCTTCCGTGGTGGCGCAGCGGTTGAGAGTCCCCCTGCCGTTGCAGAGGACACGGGTTCGTGCCCCGGTCTGGGAGAATCCCACATGCCGTGGAGCGGCTGGGCCCATGAGCCATGGCTGCTGGGCCTGCGTGTCCGGAGCCTGTGCTCCACAACGGGAGAGGCCACAACAGTGAGAGGCCCGCGTACCGCAAAAACAAACAAACAAACAAACAAAACAGTCACAGGTCCAGCCCAGAAGCAGGGGAGAGGAAATAGATGCCATCTTTCAATGAGAAGAGTAGCAAAGAATTAGCAGCCGTCTTCAATCTGCCACAGAAGTTTAATCCCACTTTTATAAAACTGTGTGTATGTGTTATACATAGAAAATGATGTCTAGAAGAGTATATACCAAAATGTAAACAATAGTTATCTTTAAAGGGAAGGGTTACAATATAGTGGTTAGTCCCTTCATGTTTTGTTTTTTTGTTTCCCTGAATTTTCCATGATGATGTATATTACATTTCTTTTTTTAAAAGTATTTACCATTTTTTGAAAAAATGTATGATGATTTTAAAACTAATATGAGCCAGAATTATGATGGTTCTCCAACTGAAAGAAAAGCTAGCTCAAAATTACACAGTATTAAAAAAATCACAGTCGCTAGAGAACAAAGGTCCCAATCCCACTCCCCTCAGCAGTCAGACCACACTGAGTGTTATGGGCTGGCTTCTGAACCCTAAGAAAGGAAAACAAAGAGAAACACAACATATCAAGGTGCCCAAGGGTTGACAAAGTGTCTGTAAACCATTTCTTGTGGAGAAGGACTTAAGGACACTTGGGTGGAAGAGAAGAGGCTCAGAGGGGACACGAGAGAGTGAACCGGGCCCTCATTCTGTGTGCAAGGAAGTCTGCCGTGGGGAAGAAGTGTTACTGCCCAGGGTCCTTGGCCTCCTTAATAGAAATTTGATCAGAGGCCAAACAAGAAATTCAGGCAAGGTTTTACTGGGGTCCCTTCTGCAGCAGGGGTGAGTGAGAACAAGTAACAGGTTCCCTTCCTAGCTTGCTCCCCAAGGTGGGACAAGCTGGTTCCTTACATGGGGGTGAGGGTAAGGGTGTGTCCAGGGGTCGGGCCGGAGGGACGGCTTAGGTTTTCCCACCCCTTTGTGGTGTTATGTGCAGGGGGCATGAGCAGTACCCTGCTTTTGCTCCCGACCCCCTGTTTTTGCTCCTGGCTCTCCAGAAGTGGCAGTTGGTCTTTTAGGGTTTTTTGTATCTTTTGGCCAGAATTTGCCCCAACTGTGCATGCACAGCAGTTATTTTTAGTCCCTTATAGTTTCTTTGTATTTTGTAGCTCAAGGAGACTTTTGTCCAGGTGCAAACACTGCAGCAAAGGGTCCCAGGTCCCAGGCCTGTCTCAGAGGCATTAGTTCTGGTCCTACAGAATTAGGAACATTTAATGGAATTGACACAGAGGTAGATTTGAGATTCTTCCTACAGAGAAGAACTCCCTAAACTGTAAAAGATAAAGCTGGAGTGAGGTTTCTAGGATGGTAACAAGTGGAGACCAGATGCCCATGTCTCAGGGCAGGAATCCTACCTTGCATAGGTGCCTGACCTAGACCTACCAGGCCCCTTCCAAATCCCAGGTTCTGTGCCTGTAGGCCTACAGGAAAGTGGAAATAAAACACACGACATTTAAACCTTACCCTGCCTAAAGGCAGTGGCCTGAATTAAATGAGTTCTTGAGATTCATTTTATGGGTCTATAAATGGATATTGCCCTTGACGTGAAAACACGATGAATCAACAAATATTATCAAGTGAACACTAGATGCATGGCAATGTCCTGGGTACTCAGATGTGGTCTCTCAGCCCACAGGTCTAAAGTTGAATAAAGAAGAAAGACATATAATCACCATATAAACTTAACACTCCTAAGAACAGCCATTACCTGCGGGGGTGGCAAGGGCCCCAAGAGTAAATGATTGGTTCGTAATAACAAAGAAAGCTTGGGGGCAAGTGGGAACGGGAGCTTTAGGTTGTAACTGTGAGATGAGAGATGAGAGGGATGGGGCTGAGGCAAAGAAAGAGGGACCTTGCCCTGCATCTTTATGTTAATGTGAACGTCTTTGGTGGAGGAAAGAAGGCTGCATGCCAGCCTCCTGGAGTGGATTTTCCTAAAAATAGATCACATTCTCTCTTTATTGACTCATAATAATTATAATCACCTCCATTTACTAAGGACATGCTGTATGGTAATTGCTTTACATATATTAACTCATCAAATCTGTTTGATGACCAGGTAAGGCGTGACTATTATCTTCAGGGTCTAGAGTCCCTGAAAAACTATGGTTGACCTCCTTCGGGGTGCCTGCCCAACTCACAAGAACCCTTGCCCCTTGCCCACAGAGCTAGCTCCCGGCAGATTTCTGTTCAGCATGAACCCTGCACTCCTGGCCTCAGCTGACTCAGAGCTCTCCCCCAGGCATCTGGAACTGTGTCCAAAGAGAAGCACGGGATTTCCCTGGGGTAGGACCTGTAAGATGGAAGCAAGGACACTATGGGTGGCCATATTCAGCTATGCTGAGACAGAGAGGGCGAGAGACAGACAGACAGAGAAACAGTTGCCTAGAGAGAAGCAGAGACAGGGAGAATGGTTCCTGGTGGGCAGCCACCCACCAGTTCTGGTCTTCCCTGGGACCTGGATGCCTTCCTGCCCTCTGGTGTTAAGAGACAGCCCTATATCTTTATGTTAAATTGACCTTTTTCACTTATCCTAGCTTGAGTGTCTATTACAGCTAATAAGTTCTTACTAATACAAGTGTTTTGTCCATCTGCTAAATAAGGAGCCAGGCTTCCAGGAATTCCCTGGTGGTCCAGTGGTTAGGGCTCCGTGCTTCCACTGTAGGGGGCATGGGTTCGATCTCTGGTCGGGGACCTAAGGTCCCACAAGCCACGAGGTGGTGTGGCCAAAAAAAAAAAAAAAAAAAAGGAGCCAGGCTTCCAGCTTACTTTTGTCTACCTCCAGAGTCTCAACCATGGGGACCTCCAGCTCCTTTGTGTTTGCTCCAGAGTGGGAATTTTAGCATAACGTTTCCTGAAAGGAGGCTTAGTGGGACAGCTGGCTCTTTGCTTCATCAGGGTGGCTCCTGTGCCAGCTAGGTGTCAGCAGTATGATAACCAGCTGCCCTGATGAGGGCAGGGGGCTCCCAGCAGGAGTCCAGCTCATTCATAAGGTTCACTAGTTCCCCAACATCACATTCTCCCCTGGAACATGCACCTTTCTGATATCGTTGTTGCATCCCAGGTGTCAATGGCCAAACAAAAAGTTGCTTTGGGAGCTTGGCTTTCTAAGATTATAGCAGCTGCTCTGGCACCACAGCCCCTGAGCCTGCTCTCTACGTGCTGCTGCATCCTCACTTGTCACGGCTGTCACCCTGGCCACCCCTTCTCGAAAGCCTCCTGTTGACCTCTGCCCACAGACTCCACAGATGGTTAGAATCAAGCTGACCCTTGTACCCGTGTCTACAAAAGCTCTGATGACATACATATCTGTGCTTTCATTTACTTGACTTCCTGCCTCCTGCTTCTAGCTGTGTGGGCAGGGTCTCTGTGTCCTATTTGTTTTTGTGTCTCTAGTGCCTATTGCAATGGATGGCACAGAGTTGGTATTGAGTAAATGTTTGAATAAGTGAATCATTAAACAAACACATTTCTTTCACTGTCTCTTTATTCTGACATACTGACTATGCTGTGTTTTGTTTCAGGAATCATGTTTCTTTTAGGACCATTCTGTCTTCCCCGTTTTTTCCTTGTCCACCTGAAGGACTGTAAAGCAAAGGCCTTCCTCCCACTTTCCTTCTCATAACTAGCACAAGGGTTTGCAAATAGCTGATGTGTCAATTCATGGTGTGTGTGTGTGTGTGTGTGTTTGTTTTACAGAGCTCAGAATAATAATCGTAGTGCTTATTCTCTCACGGGAATTTCTTAGATGGCGATGTCTTTTTTTAAAAAAATTAATTAATTAATTTTTGGCTGTGTTGGGTCTTTGTTGCTGCTCGTGGGCTTTCTCTAGTTGCGGCGAGCGGGAGCTATACTTTTGTTGTGGTGCGCGGGCTTCTCACTGCAGTGGGTTCTCTCATTGTGGAGCACGGGCTCTAGGCACGTGGGCTTCAGTAGTTGCAGCACGCGGGCTCAGTAGTTGTGGCTCATGGGCTCTAGAGCGCAGGCTCAGTAGTTGTGGCACACAGGCTTAGTTGCTCTGCGGCATGTGGAATCTTCCTGGACCAGGGCTCGAACCCATGTCCCCTGCATTGGCAGGCGGATTCTTAACCGCTGCGATAGCGATGTCTTTACTGTTCTGTCCTTTTCCCTCCTTTCTGTGTGGCCAGGCACCTCCTGACAGTGGACATAGTCCAACACAGGGCTTTAGAGTCAACATGAGTGAACTTTGGCCGAGGCAACCCAGGCAGGACTTTACTCAAATATCTAGATGTAGAAGCATCTGTTTAATTATCCTGCTGAAACTTAGGAAAATCTATGACATCACATTCCTGCACTTTCCAACTTGGCCTAAACGGAGCAAACAAGAACCCGAGTGGCCACTGGGAGATCACACTGTTCCCACTAGTCAGGCAGCAGGTGCACACAGCGCAGTGGGTGAACTCCCCCTGAACGACGTACACCCTGCCTTTGCCCCCAGCTACTGCAATCCTGACAGGCTGTGTTGCCTTTCCACTACAAGCAGAGAGAGTGGCTTAACACTCTCATTGAGCAGATAGTCAATGAGGCTAGAGAGGAGAGAGGTGAGAAGAGGCTTGCCAGCCAGGAGAGGTCTTGATGAGTGAGAAGTGGCTGTTCGTGTGTTCTATTGGCCGCCACTGCCTCACGGTGTTCAGGGTACCGCTCCCCAGGGGGCAACCCCAGGTGCTACTTTGGTGCTGCTGCCTTTGTTCTCTGAGTCTCTGGGCTCTCTGGGCTGCATCAACTCCCTCCACTATCCTGGATCGCATCATCTTTTCTTAGGTAAGCCAGGACAGCCCCTGGAGACAAATTAATACTCTGAAAGGGAACTCGCAAGGCATAGGAACTGACATTTAAGTGCCTACTTTATGCCAGGCAGGGCGCTGGGTTTTTCTTTCTTTCTTTCTTTCTTCCTTCCTTCCTTTCTTTTTCTTTCTCTCTCTTTTCCTTTCTTCCTTTCTTCTTCCTTCCTTCCTTCCTTTCTTTCTTTCTTTCTTTCTTTCTTTCTTTCTTTCTTTCTTTCTTTCTTTTTCTTTCTTTCTCTTCTTCTTCATCTTCTTTTTTATTGAAGAACATAGCTGTGAATTTTTATAGATGTGAAATTTATAATGAGACCTGCACAATTAATTTCCTTTTACTATGTCTGGCCTGCTAGAAATTGTTAAGATCACAATGTTCCACTGTTTCAGCCAGATGCTTGTGAAATTATGTGGCTTTTTCATAGATAATATACATGAAAGAGGAACTTCTGGTATTTTTGGTCTTCTACGTAGCTCCGACTTTATGGCCAAGAACCTGAGTCTCAATCTATTTCCAGAGCTGCCAAGTAAACTGAAGACTTGAGATTGAAGATTTGGGGGTAATATAACTCGAATGGCCCACCCAAATCTGTTCTTTCTTTTATCCTTGTCACATCTCCCAGCCTTCCTTGAAGTTAGATATGGCCAACAGGCTAAATAAATTTCCTCCAAAGGAATGTGAGTGGGTCCACTTCCAGGCCTACACTTAACACCTGGGTGTGTCTCCTCCCCAGTCTCTTCCCCCTTCCCACACACTGGGACCCTGGCAAGGCACTGACTGAACCTTGATTACGCAGATAACATCAAGGCCTAGGGGTTGGAGAAGTGGCTTAACAATATGGGATTGGAACCCTGAGCGAAGGAAGTTGGATAGAAGTTGGATCCCTGAGCGATCAGGCAGAACAGAGCCACCCTGGACTGTTACCTGAGAAAGAAAGAAACTTCTGTCTTCTTAAAGGTGTGGGATTATTGATGGGTCTCTGTTACCCATCTGTAACCTTACCCGAACTAATATAGAAATTGTTTCCAAAAGTATGGTATTGCCGTTACAAAAACTCAAAATATGTGTCACTGTTTTTTACTGGAGAGATAAGAAATTGATGTTTTTTACTGGAAAGCCAGTGTCTTGTTATGCTGAGGCAAAAACATTTGACAAGATCATCGTCTGTGATAATTTGAAGGACAGACCACTTGCCTACTAAGCCCCTAATTCCAAAGGAAGTAATTGCATAAAACTCCATTGTCAGTGTGTACTAGCTGCTCCTTCCTGCTTTTTAGTAAGATATTACAACAAGCGCAGGCAAGAAGTGACCAGATTGCGGAGTATGTCCAGAATCGTGGATCTTTACAGAGTCAGACAAGTCAATTTCTTCTTTACCCCAAACAAGAAGAGCTAAAATTGTGGTTGTTCAAAGCATTTTTCAAAGGGTCATTAAAACTTCTCAGCTAAACCAAGAGCCAGGCCTGTGCCAAAGATGAGACTAAGGGACTAAGGATCTGGGACTTCCCTAGTGGCGCAGTGGTTAAGAATCCGCCTGCCAATGCAGGGGACACGGGTTCGAGCCCTGGCCTGGGAAGATCCCACATGCCGCGGAGCAACTAAGCCCATGCGCCACAACTACTGAGCCTGCACTCTGGAGTCCCCAAGCCACAGCTACTCAGCCCACATGCCACAGCTACTGAAGCCCGCACGTCTAGAGCCTGTGCTACGCAGCAAGAGAAGCCACTGCAATGAGAAACCCTCACACTGCAACGAAGAGTAGCCCCTGCTCGCCGCACCTAGAGAAAGCCCGCACACAGCAACAGAAACCCAACACAGCCAAAAATAATAAATTAATTAATTTTTTTAAAAAAAGGGACTAAGTGTCATTTCAGATGGACTCAAGGTAGCCATCATTCAAATGAGAGAGAAAATCACTGGTTGATCAAGAAAGCAAAGAAATAAAGCAACTTAAAGACCTATGTTCGGAGAAGAACTTGGGAGTGGTGACTGGCTCATGGAACTGACTGAAGCCTTCTCAAGTTTCAAGGCAATTACATCCTCAAACTACAAGCATTAAAAAAAAAAAAAACGTCTCCAGGTGTTTAAAGCAGAAAGCAACCCTTGGACCCCAACATTTGCACCAGTAGGAAGCCGGCTGTGAAATCTGCATAGCTCCAAAGAGGGCTTAATCCAAAGCTCACTTCAGATGCTGTGAGAGAGGAAACAGATAAAGAAGGAGCTCCCAGAAGGCAAAGCCATCCGCCATGAAGGACAATGGCCACATCTCTTCCATACGCTTTTACTGCCAGCTTGGCTCAAACGTGTTGTTGCATATTGCTCTTGCTCTTCATTTTCATTGCCCAATAGTCTTTCATCGTAAGAATACGCCATAATTTATTTATCCATTCTATCATGTATAGCTATTTAGGTTGTTTCTGCTTTTTTTCCTATTATGTTCTGAACATTCTTTTACATGTTTCCTGGTGCACTATGGACAGATTTCTCTGGGGTACGTTCTTAGGAGTGCAGTTGATGAGTCATAAGGTACTCAGTAATGCCAAACTCTCTCAGAGTAGTTGTAGCAATTATACTCCCTCCTGCAGTGTATTTGTGTTCCCCTTGTTTCATAACCTTGTCTATGTTATTTTCAGATTTTAATTTTGCCAATCTGGTGGATATATAATGGTGTCTTGTTGGGGCTTCATTCACATTTCCCAATGACTAATGAGGCTAAATACCTTTTCATATTGTTTATTGGCCATTGGGACTTGCCCTTTGGTGCCTATTCAAAATTTTTGGATAGAGCTCTTGGGTTGTGTATCTCTTTCATGTTAAGTTTTAGGAATTCTTTTATGTAACAATCACTTACCTAATGTTGCAAATATTTTCTCCCACTTTATGGCTTATCTTTTCACTGTCTATCTGGTCTTTTGATGAACAGAAGTACTTAATTTTAATGTGGTTGAGCTTAATTTTTTCATTCCTCTTTATGTATCCCTCTCTATATATGGTTCACGTTCAGAATCTCTGAGAGATGATTTACCTAGTTAGCCAAGCACAATATAAAGCAATGTGGTTGGATGATACTCTCATGTAAGACCATCTCCTAGGTCCGGAGCAGCTTATGGATGTCTGCTTTAAGATCACTGCCAATCTCTGGCCCATCTGCTGTCCCTAAGATAGGGGAGTACCATTTAAAGCAATAAATGATGGGGGCAGGAGGAAATTAGACACAGGATAAGATATTCAAATCAAGAAATACTGGGCTTCCCTGGTGGCTCAGTGGTTGAGAGTCCGCCTGCCGATGCAGGGGACACGGGTTCATGCCCCGGTCCAGGAAGATCCCACATGCCACGGAGCGGCTGGGCCCGTGAGCCATGACCACTGAGGCTGCGCTTCCGGAGCCTGTGCTCCGCAACGGGAGAGGCCACAACAGTGAGAGGCCCGCGTACAGCAAAAAAAAAAAAAAAAAGAAAGAAATACTAACTGACAATACAGCTCTTAATAATCTACATCCAGAAATGAAGAAAATAAACAACAGAAAACTTCTTAGAAATTATATCATGCCATGGGACTTTGCATCTCAAATATTTGGTGATTGAATACTTAATAACAATAATCTACCCTAAAATGTGACTTGTAGATTGCTTATTGATTAAGTTATGTGATTCCAATGTTATCCCCAGGAAGTAATAAGCTTAAAACTTCATGAAATTATGTTGAAATGATAACCACAACTGCCATCTAAAGGTTGAAGTCCAAAGTCTAGAAAAAGGAGGGTCAGTGAGTTTAGATTTGCCTGTGTTCATCCAGGAATTTCCAAAAGAGAGCTGGACTGGATAGACATGAACCTTCCTGTCACTTCAGGATGCTTTGTTTCAGTTTTAGAAAACAACCCACTCCTCCCAAAAGTTCAGATGAGGAGGGGAGCTGACGGAGCTTTGTGTGGAGAAAATTGCTCTGCAGGCAAGATCCAGAGAGCCAGCAGGGAACCATGTTAGAATCATGGGCTCATCCAACCCACAAGCATTTATTGAATGCCTGCCATGTGACAGATATACAGTGGATACACAGTTGAAGATAGAGTCCCTGTATCCGTTAGGACTCTTCCTACTACAAGTTACTTCAATTTAATAAATAATTTTTTTGGCTCATGTAAATGGAAGTTGAGAGGTAGGGCAGGCTTCAGGGATGAATTAACTGGGTGGCTCCCAGCTCATCTCCCCTCTGTGCATGGGCCTCCTCTTCAGGTTGGCTTCCCACATTGTGATAAATGGCTCTTCTAGATACCAGGATTTACAAAAGAGAGGAAGGCTTTTATGAAGTTTCACTGTTAAAAGCATAGACCCTGCTTTCCCAGAATTACCTAGCAAAGTTCACCTCATTTTCCACTGGTCAGACTAGGTCACATATTCCTTTCAAAACCAATCCCCATGTGGAAAGAAATGTCAGGCATTGACTGATTCAGAAACCCAGGCCTAAGCTAATTGCCTTGACAGGCAGGATGGGATTACATCTAGGCAATAAAAACCTACCTCTTTAGCTGGAGGGTAGGGGTTATCTTTCCCCAAATCTAATAGACCAGAGAGTAAATACTTGAGTAGAAATCAGGGTACTGGCAGGGAATGGCAGAAAGGATGCTGTGCCATCTCCCTATTATAGCCTCAGTCTGCAAGAAGCTTAGAGTTGGGGAAGACAGGTTTATAATCTACTTATAATGAAAAATGACATGACAGACACAAAGTGCTTTGGGAGACTAGAGAAGACCGTTTATAACGCCTGAGGGATCAAGGAGCTGGGTCCACACAGATACATTTTTTTAAGGATGCTGAAGTAGAAATGCATTCTGGGCTAAGAGTGTTGGATCCAGAGCACAGGAAGGGAAGTGTGGTTTAGAGGAAGGAGGCAGGAAATTAGTTAGATTTATAGTAACATTGAGATATCCAAGTGAGAATATCCAGAGAAAATTTGGGAACAGACAGAGATGGAGAGGTTGTGTTGGAAGCCATCAGCGTAAAGGAAATGATGATAATAAGAGTTACATTTTATTAAATATATATATTACATGTAAATTTTATTATATATTATTTTATATTAAATATATATGCCATACCTGTTCTAAACACTTCGTTGGTATTATTTCTTTTGATTCTCACAATCCAGTACACGTATTCTTGTCTCAGTTTTACTAAGAAGGAAACTGACACTCAAAAGAGTAATCTACCAAGGCCATCCACGTGATTAATGGGTGAATAGGGTTCAAACGCAGATACTTCAGGGGTCTGGGTGCTGGAGCTATGAACGTGGATAAGGTTATTCAGGAATGTGTTTCCTATCTTGTCTCCAAATGCAATTTATGTGGATACCTTGACTTTTTTTTTTTGCGGTACGCGGGCCTCTCACTGTTGTGGCCTCTCCCGTTGCGGAGTACAGGCTCCAGACGCGCAGGCTCAGCGGCCGTGGCTCATGGGCCCAGCCGCTTCGCGGCATGTGGGATCCTCCCGGACCGGGACACGAACCCACGTCCCCTGCATCGACAGGCGGACTCTCAACCACTGCGCCACCAGGGAAGCCCTACCTTGACTTTTTAGTAATACATTTGTTCAAAATTATTTTGTTGTCATAGCTCTTTTTTCCCCCCAACATCACTGGGATCTTTTTGGCTACAAGTATCTAAAAACAGTGACTCAGCAAGCCAAAGAAAAAAGAAAAAGTATTATCTCCTATAACAAGAAGTCTCAAGGTAGGGCAGCTCCAGGATTGATTACTTCAGCAACTCCATGTCATCAAGAACCTTGGTTATTTCCATTCATTCTGTATCTTCAGCATGTCAGTTGGGTTCTTAAGCTAATTCATCTGATGGGCAAAACGTAGCTAGCTGTCAGAGTTTAAGTAACTCATCTAAACCTGCCAACTTCCAAGGGAAAATGTTAGACCATCTCTTCTGGTGTGTCCATTTTTCGTCATGAAGGAACCTTTCCCCAAAGCCACCTGGCAGACTTGCCCTCACATCTCGTTGCCCAGAGTTGTATCACACACCCATTCCTAACCAATCACTAGTGAAATCACTAGCAAAGAGAACGGGATTACCTAATTGGCTTAGTGAAGTACATGACCACATGCATGACAGTGGATTGACATACATACAGACAGACATAAATAAAATATCAGGGTTCCCTTGGAAAGGGGAAAGCAGTGGGTTGGGGATGGATGGGTGGGGTAGTCGTAGGAAGATGAAGATGGCAATAAGGACATTGAATAGGCAATCAACATGTCTGTTACATTTTCATCTACATCATGCTATCATGCTATCACTCTCAATAACAATGATATCCTCCCAAGAGGGTAAAATATTGGTTGGGGTAGGACTTTATTCCTTTTCTATGTAAAGCACAAATATACATATAGTACATGAACACATGAATATACAGTATAGCTATGCTATTAATATTTCACGGGGATGTAGATTAGGGGAAAGATGTCTAAAAAGGCTCCCGTGGGGCAGGAGGGGGATGGTAATAGTGAAAAAAAAAAAAAAGAAGTGGAGAAACACTGAGCTACATCACTGGGTCTTTATCCAGATTTGGAGGCTCCTTGAGAAAAAGTTGTGCTGAATTACCTCCGTGTAGCAGAAGGCAGCATTTTAAGGAAGTATGCAAACAAGAATTGCTGTGAGGCATCTAATGGTAGACGATGATTATTATAACACAGTGATACCCTGTGACCTTTCAGTGTCTTCTATCTCCCTCTGGTCCAGATCTGAAAATATAATAGCAGCCGCTGTTCACTGAATCTTTTATTTATGTCACTCTGCTGAGTACTCGACAGGCATTGACTTGTTAAATCTTCACAACGATTAGCAAAATGAATGCTACTGTTATCCCCATTTGACGGGTGAGGAAATTGAGACACGGGAAGATTAAATAATTTTCATAAGAAAGTGGTTGAATGGGGATTAGAAAAAAAACTATTCAGTATTGAAAATGTCAAAATGGAAACCTTCCACAGTAGCGCAGGATTGTGAAAATGGTTGTGTAAGCTGAAAGCACGCAAAGCAATCTTAATAAACAATGAAAAAATTACAGTTCCTGTGTGACCTTCAAACATTTTTGTCAGAACATTAACATTTCCCTTACTGTCCGTTGTAAATACATAGGGAGATGAAAAAAAGAGTAAAGCTAATATTTATTTAGTACACTGTAATTTAAAACATTAGACACTTTGAAAAGGAAGGTGTTTATTTCTTTGTAAGAAGTGTATCAAGAGTAGTTTGAACAGTGCTTGCCTTCACGTCACACAACGACTAAGCATATTTTCTATGCCTTAGTGAATTGTCATGCTCTTTCTAAGTGTAGATCACCTTCCAACACTTCGTCCTTTGAGCTTTCCATGTTGTGAAGCACCTCCAAGAGTACCTTCAATGTGAAGGTTTTTCCAGGTGTCACTTTCTCTGGAATATCATCTTTTCGTCACAACCACTGTTTTCCCGGAGTTTGCCTTCACTGACTCCTCTGGCTGTGTCCATAGCCTTGAATGGCGTCAATGTCGACCTCCCCACAGTCGGCTATTTATCTACAAGTTCACCTGTAGATAAGCTCTAATTTCATTTTCAGCGTCATCACTGTTCATTTCTTTGGTGCATTTTCATTTCTGTTGGCCAAATCTCTCTTTTTGATTATCCATTTTTGTAAAATGTCACAGGTTTATCACTAGGAGACAAAGAGGCAACTCAGCACATGCTTTGTGTCTGTGTGTTAACTTAACAACAGATGGGCAGTGACCAATAACCAAAGACAGACTTTGAAAGAAGTGTTGTGACAGATGGCTGATGATAATGGGCACCTGCTTTTTATGCAGTAGTTTGTGCACTAAAGTGTGTACTTTATGCAATTACTCACAGTTAATATCCTGTGGTCACTGAAATTTGAGCTGTGTTGCGGGGAGACTGGTGCTATTTAACTAAACCATGGTAACTGCAATCCATGCATATCAGAACCATGCAAAGTGAGGACTGCCCGTATATACAATGTACGCAGATTGGTCTAATAAACCCCATATATCCATCACCCAGTTTCAGCCATTGTTAACTCATGGCCAGTCTCATTCCACAACATCCCCACTGACTCTCCCCTTCCTGCACTATTTTGAAGCAAATCCCAGACATCTCATTATTTCATACATAAATAGCTATTTGTAATTTTAAACGGGGATTTGAACTCAGTTCTGTCAAATTCCAGAGTCTGAGCTCTTAACAATTACACCCTACAGCTTCCTGAGGAAGGTAATAGACCCCCCAAAATGGAATGCCATGTTACAGTATTTGCTCTTTTCATGCTGACAATGACCCTGTGAAGTATTATTGTCTTGACTCTTTCTGATGAGGAAACTGAGGCACAGAGGAGCAGAGTAACCTGTCCAAGATCACATAGTGAATGAGCAGTGGAGTCAGGCTTTAACTTCAGATCTGCTGACGCCACGTCCCATTCTCTTTCCTATGCATCACAACTGCCCTGCGGGTGGTTCTTAAACTCCCGTCACTGAATTTCTCCTGTACCCAAACTCTTGTGCCAATTGGCCTTCCAGCTATGGCCAAGAACTACGGAAACCACATATTACTTCCTTCTCTCTGCACCTCCAGTCTTACTGGAATGTGATTTCAATGGCAAAACCAAAAAACAAACAAGGACTCAGCGCAAATCCTTGTGCAGGTGTGGTCGTCCTCACCCCCCTGATCCTGGTTCCCACTGGCACTGAATCCACTGCCAGGACCACACTTGCTACGGGCTCAGGAGCCTGGTTTGTCAACCATCCTCCTCCGCAGATGTCTTCTGGGCCACTGACTCCAAGAAAAGCCTCATGGAGCAGGTTACTGGACTGAAACCAGCTATGCCTACACACCCAGGCCCATCAGAGCCCGAGTTAAATCACTCTCTGCTTCCTGCTTCAACACCTCAGCTCTGGACTGCACCATTCCCCCTGCTGAGCCTCTGTCAAGGGAAGGAACATTGCCTGGAGGTCTCTGATAACGTGGAAACAGGCTGCGCGTCAGTTGAATGGCACGTCTCTGAACCCTGCCACTAATTCTAATGGGACTTGCTGTGACCCAGCTCCTAACTCCTCAGGCACTCGAGAGAATAGGCCTTATGGCCTCGCAGTGCTAGCTTTCCTTTCTTTTCTACTACAGCTTTCTGATCTCCCTGTGAACCTTCCTTCTGTTCCAGATCAAAAGCATTTTCTCTCCTGCTCCTGGAGAGAGTCAAGCAGGGGAGGGTCCTTTCAGCTCCCTTTGGCTGCCGTTCCCCAACAGTCTCAGAAGTGACTTTAGGTGCGGCTGGGACAAGGGTATTTAAGGAAGGAAGTAGGAGTCTCCAAGAACAGAGGGACTGGGAACTGCCCAAAGAAGGAGGAAATGGATGGCTCAGTTTAATGTCTATTTCAGTACAAGGCCCTGTCCCCTTACCTACGGCATCCCATCCATTGAAATGGATGGTTCCTATTTTGTGGGCCCAACTTCCGCTTCCTTCCCACCCACAACCCCCAAATCCTTATTTTTGGTAACAGCATTTACAAATACCCTTTCCTCTGGGGAATTTTCTCTCTCCACTTTACCAGAAGATTCTGGTGGGACTGTCCATCACAAAACCCTTCTCCCCTCCCTGGGGTAAGCTTGCAACTCAGATCTGGCCAATCAGAGACTTCCTTGGACTTGTATATGCTGATCGGAGAAAGAGAAGTCCTTCCCCGCTCTGGGTTGCTAAGCAGAAATGAGATAAACTATTTACAAGCACTGCCACCACTTGTATGGAGGAAGCTCATTTGTAGGAGAAGATGAGGGCGATACAGAAAGAAGCAGAATTGAGTGTGTGTGTGAAAAAAGAGAGACATTGAGAGATATATCTCTATCTCTCCATGTCTAGCTCTCCATCCATCCTTCTATCTGTTTATGAGAGAGAGAGATCTGAAAGTCTTAGAGTCTCTGGATTAAATCATAATGTAAACTATTAATACCTCTGTGTATCAATACTTTTCTTTGTTTGGGGTTTTGTTTGTTTGTTTGTTTTGGGTGAAAGGTTGAGTTGGATTTTCAGTACTTAGGATAGAGACAATTCTAACAGAAGGCTGATCCCCCAACTCCACTGCTGGCATTCTGTCAAGCTGTCCCCTGAAGACAGGTGAAACCTGATCCTACCCCCAAAGAAATGAAGTCTGCAAGGGAATTAGACCTTCATAAACCACTATAAAGCAAGACAGAACACAACGTTACAAAAGAGACACAAATGAAATTCAGTGGGATCCACAGGAAAGGGAGCGTGTGAGACCACGGTTGTGCCTGAGGTCAGCCCAGACCCAGCTTAGAGGGATTCCTGAATGTGTGAATGCCCAGTCTTCCAAAGTCTCTTTGGGCTTTCATGGTCACTGCCATTTACTAATGTACAACCAGCACTTATCACAGCCCTGAACAGAAACCTCTGGCTGCGAGCTTCGGCCACTGTTTGCAGAGCTCAGTGTTGTTTGTGCCCCTGCCTCTCATATTTACAGTTGCTCTGAAACCTTTGCTCGGAACAGCCCCACCCCCTCCCATTCATTACCACTGCTCTGCTCCCTGATCCGTCAGACTCCATTGCTTCCTGCTACAAGCACAGCAAGCCTGCAGCTGAGTAGGGGGTGGAAGAAGGTAAGTGTGGACGTTCATTTCCCAGGCATCTATCAAGGGGAACGAGTTTGCACATGCCACTTATAAGCTATTTGCAAGATGTGTGTTGTTTATTCCTCAAGTGTAAGACAGTGGTTTTCAACCTTTTCTTTTCCTCCTTGAGCCCACTTTAAGCTGGGCAAAATAGCCCACAGCCAATCAACCCCATCCTTTCTCACGTCCCAATGGAAAAATAACTCAGGGTTACTATTGAGGGGCCATTGTAAAGTATATTTGGGGGGGATTAAGTGTCAATGTGCTTTAGCAACTAGGGCATACATGATTCATATTCAGATTGCAATGCATAATTGTCTTTAGGTATAATTACTGGAAAATTAAAGGCCAAAAAATACAGTTGAAGCAAATATGCAACACTAGTTGCTTTAAGGCTAACCAAATCGCAACTAACTTGATAATGATGAAGCTAAGTTAACAGTAAATTATAATTAAAGCAAGAATGGCAGCAATTGAAGACCTTGACCCAAATATGGCAATACTGACTGTAGACTAATGACAATACAAAGCACTGGTCTAGAGACAGTCAGGTGTGGGCGAGGCTCCATCAGAGCTTTCCCTGAAGCCAGACTTCTTGGTGGGATACTAAATTAGAAATTAGAAATCCTCAATAAGAACTAGTATCTCATTGATTTTGGTTTATGAATTCCAAATTAGATTATCTTTTAATAATTCACTTATCAAGCTACTAGAGAGTAGCTCCTAGATGTACATAAAAAGTGGAGTGTATGGACTTGTAAGTAGTTTGTCGGTAAGGACTAGAGGGAAGAGTCGCTTTCTTGGGTCTGTTTGAGGCCCGTCAGGTTGGCCTTGGGCAGTTTTGAGAATCAGTGGTTGGAAGGCTCTGGAACACAACTGAATTTCTATTCACAGGGTCTTAGGCGAAACCAGGAGCAAAATATGAAACTTGAGAGTCAGGGACATTTATTCCAACTCTCTTGCCTTCTACAATAAGAGTTTGCTGGGACCTCAGGAGGAAGGGGAGTGTTTTAACCTGACACTCCCATTTAGGTTAGCACGGAGGTTAATGTGCCTTGGAAGTTTTTCATATTTGCTGATTATAACACAAACCTCCTCAAAGCAATGAAGATGGATGCTGGTGACTTACAGAAGAGTTACAATGTTTTATTTGTGGCTAAAAAATTAAGTGAAGGAAAGATGAGGTAGCAGTCTGTCAGAAAACCTAGAGTACCAGTTCCCAAAGGGTACAATGTCGTGGTATTTCTGCCTTAGAAAATAACACTTTACAATTGCATAACACTTTTAACCTTTGAAAACATATTTACATATGTTACTTTGATCTCCAGCCAGGAGGTGCAATTTAAATCTCAGATGACTGGAGGCAGTTTGCAGTTCTCTGACCTCCTTTTTCTTTCCTCTTCCCTCAACACTCCACTTCCTTCTCCTTGGGTTCACAGCCCTCCTAATATATCCTTTCTCTCTTGTTCTTTCTGTTCCATTTCTCAGCGGTTGCTTTAGTGGCTGGCCCAGGCCCTGCTTATTCTTGAAATGAACCTACAGGAATTTCTAGGGTCACTCAGCGTTAAAGAGGTGGCTGATCCTGGAATCAAAGTCTAATCCAATCTAGATCTTTTGGTACCTCTTCAAAAAATCAAAATATTTGACTTTTTGGTGTGTTGAAAAACAAATTCACTGAGTAAATTTAAGGACCCAGTTGGTTTTATCCAGCGATTCAGGAATGGGGCAGCATCACATCCAGGGATTAGAAAGGAGCTCTGAGAATCATACAAAATGGAAGGTTTTTATAGACAGAGGGGGGCAGGCAAAAGAAAGAGTGATTACCACATCCTTCTTTGGGGGATGGGAGGGGTCTATTGAGGGAATTACCACACTACTGCTGACCAGGAAATTCCAGATTGACTGGTTTAAAATTACGTTCCTGGGAGAGGCTGAAATTGCAATTAGGTAGGTACTAAGTTTTATTTTGGTGACGTGGGTTCAGCACAAGTGACTCCATTTGGGCCCTGTTGCTTTGTTTTTAGCAAGTGAATCAGGTAGAATGCTTCACTCCTGGAGAGTGACCCTAGTGAGTGGGTTTACGAACTGTGAGCGACTCATGCATAGCATAGGCTGTCTCCTGCCTCTACCTCACTGAGGCGGCCAGCACCAGCTTCCATGTATCTTTGTTAGGAAACCTACAGTTCAGTAATTTGGGGATTGTTATGGGTTGAGCTGTGTCCCTCCATGCCCCATCCCCCAGTACTTGTGATGAAGCCATAACCCTCAGTACCTCAAAATGTGAACTTATTTGGAGATAGGGTCTTTAAAGAGGTAATCAAGTTAAAATGAGGTCAATAGGGTGGGCCCATATCCAGTATGACTGGAGTCATTATCCAAAGGGAAATTTGGACACAGAGACAGATTCAAATAGAGGGAAGACAATGTGAAGAGACACAGGGAAAAGCCAAGGCAACGAGAGAGGCTTGGAACAGATGTTTTCCTCACAGCCCTTAGAAGGAGCCAACCCTGCCAATACTTTGATCTCAGACTTCCAGCCTCCAAAACACCTAGCAAACGAATACAGGGAGCAACAGAGCCCAGGGGACTAATTTTACTACCTCCTCACAGAATTATTTTAAGAATTAAATGAGCTAACCTAAGGAGGTAAAAAGCCTGTACTCAGAAAACTATAAGAAACTGATGAAAGAAATTGGAGGCAACACAAACAGATGCAAAAATATACTGTGTTCATGGACTGGAAGAATTAATATTGTTAAAATGACCATACTACTCAAGTCAATCTACAGATTCAATGCAATCCCTATCAAAATACCAACGGCATTTTTTGCAGAACTAGAACAAATAATTTAAAAAATTGCGTGGAAACACAAAAAACCCTGAGTAGCCAAAACAATCTTGAGAAAGAACAGAGCTGGAGGTAACAAGCTCCCTGACCTCAGACTATCCTACAAAGCTACAGTAATCAAAACTGTATGGTACTGGCACAAAAACAGACACATAGATAAATGAAACAGAATAGAGAGCTCAGAAATAAACCCACATATTTATGGTTAATTCATCTATGAAAAAGGAAGCAAGAATATACAATGGAGAAAAGACAGTCTTTTCAATAAGTTGTGCTGGGAAACTGGACAGCTACATGCAAAAGAATAAATTAGAACATTTTCTCACACCATATACAAAAATAAACTCAAAATGGATTAAAGACCTAAATGTAAGACTGGATACTATAAAACTCCTAAAGGAAAACATAGGCAGGATACTCTTTAACATAAATTGTAGTAACATTTTTTTTTGGATCAGTACCCTAAGGCAAAGGAAACAAAAGCAAAAATAAACAAATGGAACCTAATTAAACTTAAAAGCTTTTGCACAACAAAGGAATCCACTGACAAAACAAAAAGAAAACCTACTTGAACGGAGATAATATTTGCAAATGATATGACCAATACGGGGTTAACATCCAAAATATGTAAACAGCTTATACAACTCAATATCAAAAAGCCAAACAACCCAATTAAAAAATGGGCAGAAGATATTTAGATGGCCAACAGGCACATGGAAAGATACTCATTGTCACCAATCATCCGAGAAATACAAATTGAAACCACAGTGAGATAACATATCACACTTGTCAGAACGGCTGTCATCAAAAAGACCACAAATAACAAACGTTGGAGAGGGTGTGGAGAAAAGAGAACTCTTGTAGACAGTTGGTGGGAATGTAAATTGGTGCAGCCACTGAGGAAAACAGTATGGAGTTTCCTTAAAAAACTAAAAATAGAACTACCATATGATCTAACAATTCCACCCCTGGGTATATATCAGAAGAAAATGAAAACACTAATTAAAAAGATACATGCACCCCAATGTTCATAGCAGTATTATTTACAACAGGCAAGATATGGAAGCAACCTAATTGCCCATCAGCAAACAGAAAAAGAAGATGCGGTACATATATACAACGGAATACTACTCAGCCATAAGAAGAATGAAATAATGCCATTTGCAGCAACATGGGTGGACCTAGAGATGATCATACTAAATGAAGTAAATCAGACAGAAAAAGACAAATATCATATGATATCACCTATATGTGGAATCTAAAAAAATGATACAAATCATTTACAAAACAGAAACAGACTCACAGACATAGAAAACAAACTTATGGGTACCAAAGGGGAAAGGGGGTCGGGGAGGGATAAATTAGGAGTTTGGGATCAACATATACACACTACTGTATATAAAATAGTCAACAAGGACCTACTGTATAGCACAGGGGATGCTATTTGATATTCTGAAATAACCTTTTGGGAAAAGAATCTGAAAAATAATAGATATATGTATATGTATAATCGAATCACTTTGCTGTACACCTGAAATTAACACAATATTGTAAATCAACTCTACTCCAATGTAAAATTAAAAAAAACAATTTTCCCATAAAAAGATGAAATTTTGAAATTTGCAACAACATGGATGCACTTAGAGGGTATTATGCTTAGTGAAATAAGTCAGAGAGAGGAAAATACTGTGTGTTCTCACTTATATGTGGAATCTAAAAAGCTGAACTCATAGAAACAGAGTAGAATGGTAGTTGCCAGGGGCTTGGGGGTGGAGATATTGGTCGAAGGGTGCAAACGTCCAGTTAGAAGATGAATAAGTTCTGGGGATCTAATGTACAGCAAGGAACTATAGTTAACAATATTGTATTATATACTCGAAAGGTGCTAAGAGACTACATCTTAACTGTTCTTACCACAAACACCACCACCACAAAACGGTAATTATGTGAGTTGATGGAGGTACTAATTAATCTTATTGTAGTAATCATTTCACAGTATGTACGTGTATTAAATTATCACATTGTACACTTTAAACTTACACAATGTTGTATGTCAATTACATCTCAATAAAGCTGGGGGAAAAAATGCAAGTTTTAAAAAAGAGGTGACTCACTAAGGGTGCTGACCTTGTAGCCTAGGCTGTGCCCATGAACAGTCAATAGTACTGAGCACTCAAAAGGAAGGTCACCCTCACATGCTGTTTTGGGGGCCCCATCGAGTAGACAGTGAGGCAAACCGTGAGGAGAAATAACATTAAAACCAATAAATCAGAGCAGGGATATGCAAAGCCCCTTTAAAAATCAAAAAATGAAAGGCTCCTGGATATACAAAACAGGAGTCTTATTTGATTAATATATTAGCATAACTCAGTACAGAATGATTTCCCCTGGGGCTGAGGTGAGGAGTGGGGATTGTCAACCAGAAACTTTGGTTAGGAAAGGGAGAACTGAGGTGGCTTTGTCAGCTAAGCCTGGCTAAGAGTGCCCAGACTGGGGATGAAGATATCAGACTTTCCTGGGAGGTCTTTGATGGGAACTAAACCCCAGGGCCCATCTGGGAATGGGAGAGTCCAGTGTGGCCAGGAAGTAGTGCCAAGGTAAGGCTCAAATATAATAGAGTGATTCAGAGTAAGAATCCTCTGCCTCTGTGAAACCCGGTGTCGCAGTTTGCATTTAAAAAGGATAAAGCACAGGAAAGAAAATCTGTAAAGGTCCTTGTGCTCTGAGTGAAGAATTAAGGATCTCTGGATGGTGCTTCTTGTCTGCAAGGAACAGGAAAGGCATCAAACTTGCCAGACTGACCCGCCTTTGGGATTTCACCATCCCAGGGAGTGGTAGTCATCCTTTTGTCCATTCATTCATTCATTCAAACATTTTTGAGCCAGACCCTGTGCTAAATCTTGGGGATACAAAAATAAATGTTAACTACCAGTCCGACTAAGAACCTTAACCTAAGGGATCTGTATAATCTATAATCCAGTTCAAACAAGCGTCTGCTGGCTTCCCCAGGGGGTTAGGAAGGGCAGCTATAACACGGAGGAGCACAAGGTTAATCGAGCAGAGCAGAAGCCGTGTAAAATGCCAGTCCACCAGGGGACCTGGGTCCAAAACCTCACAACCTCTTGCTGTGCACATTAACTGGGACACGTTACAGCAAAAATACAGCCCCAGTTAGGCTACAAGCACTGCCACTGACAAGCACTTAGCCAAAATTATCATGAGCTAAGCAAGGTTAGTTAAGCAGATAACTGAAAAAAAATGCACAACCTAAAAGCTGAGAATTATATTTTACTCCGTGGACTTACTAAGGACCTAAGTCCAGGAGTCAGACACTCAGATGGCTCTGAGGGACTGTTCCAAAGAGGTAAGGGAGGAGCCAGGGTATATGGGAGTTTTTGTTGAAAAACAAAGAAACAAACAAAACATGTAGTCCAACATCAAAAGATTACTGCTAATCACAAAAACAGACATCTCAAGTTAATGATTTTAGTGTTTTTCTGTGTATGGGAAGATGCAAGAGTTTGGGCTCATTGAAATCATTCCTTTGCTATGCACCTTAACTATTTTAGCGCAGTATCCTGTTTTTCTCCATCTTGAATCCCCTCAGGGCACACCGTCAGGGGCGGCTACAGTGGCGGATGGCTTTATGGACGCAACATTCTTTGTTTACTAAAATGGCAGGTGATATTCTTTGTCCACACAGATCTTTCTAGAATGCCTGCAGGGGCCTTTCAGATATGTTCACCGACTGCCCCATTGGCTGGCTTCCCTGACTGAGCAATCCCTGTTTGGTCCATAAACAAACCAGCCCAAAGTCATCCCAGGATTCTTAGTCTAGACGGCACTTTGCTAAGACAGTGCCCTACATTTTCAAAATCTTGTCGTTGTTCAAGCCAGGTTGTTCATTCCTTGTTCAAGCATGGATGTCAAGACTAGTGAACCTAAGAGCCAGCTTTCTGCGATCAGAGCAGATGGAGAAAGTGTACTGTTTCCCTCCCAGTGCTTTGCATGAATTTGTATATTCCAACATACATCTTTCTATGCTGAGGTTCAAAAGCATTTATTCAAGTAGGCAAAATTAAACAAAGCAAAGCACTTTAGCCCTATTCCAGATGAGGGCTCATTTCCCTACCTGCAAAATACAGAGATTGGTCTTTTTCTTAAGGATTCTTTTTTTAAAATTTACTTATTTTATTTATTTTTGGCTGCATTCGGTCTTCGTTGCTGCGCACGGGTTTCTCTCTAGTTGTGGTGAGCGGGAGCTACTCTTCATTGCGCACGGGATTCTCATTGCGGTGGCTTCTCTTGTTGTGGAGTACAGGCTCTAGGCTCGCGGACTCAGTAATTGCGGCTCGTGGGCTCTAGAGCACAGGCTCAGTAGTTGTGGCTCATGGGCTCTACAGCGCAGGCTCAGTAGTTGTGGCGCATGAGCTTAGTTGCTCTGCGGCATGTGGGATCTTCCTGGACCAGGACTCGAACCCGTGTCCCCTGCATTGGCAGGCGGATTCTTAACCACTGCACCACCAGGGAAGTCCCCAAGATTAGCTTTAATAATCTTCATTTGTTGGGTCCTTCCATGCTAAGAGCCACTGAATTATATTGACCTGAAACAGCTGATTGAGACCCATCGGAATGTATAATAGTTACCTATTGCTGCATAACAAATGACTACACAATGTAGTGGCTTCAAACAACAAATATGTATCATTTCAGTTTCTTTAGGTCAGGAATTTGAGAGCAGCTTAACAGTGAATAGTTCTGCTCAGGGGCTCCCATGAGGTAGGAGTCAGGATGTTGACGGGGTGGCAGCCATCTTAAGTCTTGACTGGGGTTGGAGGATCCGCTTCTAAGATGGCTGAACTCACACAGCTGTTGGCAGGATGTCTTGGTCCCGTGCCACAGGGACCTCTCCTCATGACTTGGCAGCTGGCTTCCCCCAGAGCCAGTGATCCAAGAGAGAGTGGCCAAATGAAAGCCACATGACTTCATCCCAGAAGTAACACAGTTACTTCTGCCATATTCTTTCCATTAGCAGGAGTCACTAACTCTGGCTCCTAATCAAAGGAAGGAAGGTCAAGCTCTCTTCACCTGTTGAGGGGTCGCAGATCAAAGGACTAGTGGACATAATTCAAACCACCACAGAAGGGAGTGGGAGGGAGTGCTACATAAGGCTATAGGATGAACCTGGAGCAAAATTGTAAATCAGAGTCTCATCTTGCCAGTGTCACCCCAGTGGCCAGACAATCCCCATCCCCACTTCTTTGACTCAGCTTCTCAGGTGTGTTCTCACCTCTCCTCATCAGTCCACCTCAGCCCATTCCGTATGTTACCTCTCCCTATGGATAACCGTGCCCCTGAGGAGATGGTGAGATAAGCCGTTGTATTAAACACCCCTCTTCTGCCACCCCCCAGGTAATGCCAGCATTTTATTAGAGGAACCTGACTTTGCTGTGAAAGTAAAAGCTATCCTTCTGGAGAAAGAATGAATTTAGAGGCAGCTCCCTAGAGGACATTGTGGGATAACTGCCCAATGTGGTCACAAATATAGAGTCTCTTACAGGGAGCTTGCATGCAGCAAAGACTCAAGAATAAATGTCCAACATGCTACATTTCCCCAAGCCTGCTCTGTTCCCTTCCAACCTCTGACGTAGGATAAACTCCAGGGCTGGTGGTGGTACCCTCCAGAGAAGTCCTTCCCATCAGCCTCTGCTTCCGATACTGCATTAGGACCACAAACCCAAGAGAGATGCTTCAAGCCCTTACTGAGAGAGCACAGTTCTGCTCCCCAAGCTCCCTTGTTCCTTTCTCCCCTATTTCATCAATTAAACTGAACTACCTCCCATCCCAGAGTGGACAGCAGACTCAAACCAGTTTCTTGGAGTCCTTCTGGGTTGGGCCTCTAGAGCCACCATTAATAACTGTGTACTTTCTGGGACCAACCAGCCAGGCCTGGATCCACCAGGAACACAGGGAGCTGGACCTGCAGCTGGTCAGTAGTTCTCAGATTTGCCTTCAGTGGTTGGTTCCAATCACCAGATGATGTTCTGAGTGCTGAGTGCTAAGGGGCTAGATCTCTTCTAGTGCTTGCTTCTTCTCCTCTCCCTTACCCTGCAAGGTTCAGGCTCTCCTGACCTCAAACCAGACAATTGCAAGGGCTTCCCTACTGTCCCTCAGGTTCTGCTTAGTACATTTCAAACCACACACTGATTCTGGCTTGCTCATCTCAACAAATTTCAGTGGATCTTTAATTATCCTCCTAAACTAAGGATTCATTCTACTCCCCAGTTTTCTAGCCCCTCCCCACCACTTGACTTCCCATATGTGGTTATCATCCAGCCCTTGTCTGACACTTGCTCACTTTTACTATGTTGTTCTCTCATCTGTAATGTTTTCCTTTCTCATCTTACCTCCGTGTCTTTCTCCTTCAAATTTCTTCTCACTTTCGCATCAAGCCATATCCCTCATGAACATATACAAATAATTCTGACCAAAATTTTAGCAAATCAAATCTAACAGTGTATAAAGGATAGTGTGTGGTGACCAAATAGTGTTTATCCCAGGAATGTAAACTTGGTTAAGCTTTTGAAAATCAACCAATGTAATTCATCCTATTCATTTTCTATTGTGTAAAAATTATTACAAACAGCTCAAAACAACACAAATTTATTATCTCCCAGTTTCTGTAAGTCAGAAGTCCAAGCATGGCACAGCTACCAGATTCTCTGCTCAGCGTCTCCCCAGGCTGGTTATCAAGGAATTGGCCACAGCTGTGCTTCTCACATGGGGCTTGGGGTTCTCTTCCAAGCTTGGAAGAGCCCTTTATTGTGCCTCTTTCCATGGCCTATTTTATTGTAGAAGTTCTTGCGCCTTTGTCTTATCCCCACCACATCTGCTGTGCTAAAGGCAGAAACTGTCTTATTCATCTTGGTTTTCTGAAATTGAACCAAGAAGTCCCAAAGTGCTGGTACTTTCCACTTCAGCATTTTCTAAGAGTGACTAAAGAGAGAGTCATTTCAGGTTATATATTTCTCCCATTTTGCCACCGAACTTGTCTGCTTTCCTCCCATTTGGCGGTACTTTTCCCAGTCTGGTAGTCAGCACTTCTGACAGCTGTTTGGCATGGCTTTCAATTAAAGGCAGCCATCTGTAAAAGGGACATTTGCCACACAACCCATTACTGCTCCAGAGATGGTGATAGTAGCAACAATTACTATTACCTATTTACCGTCTAAGGGGCAAGGCACTTTTTTTTTAAGGAATTTGTACCCCAATATGGGTCTGTCATTTCTGGATAAAACTTTCATTTTAAGAAATTGCATCCAGCAAATTGAACTAGTCATAGACATATCGGGAACTGGCACAAATACCCAGGCCCCTGTGGCACACAGTTCAGAATGGTTCTATACATCTTCCCCCATCTCAGCTATACCTACTTTGAGTCCTTTTTGCATTTTATTTTCATTTCCAAGTGATGGGAGCAGAGGATTGTGGCTATAGGAACCACCTGGGGCTCTCCTTCCCTTCTAGAGATCTCTATGGATGAAGTGAGTCAGTCAAGGATGTTCAGGTATATAATAGCAGTTAATAGCTCAGATTTTGGAGCCCAACTGTCTGGGATTGAATCTTAGAACACATTTCTTAATATATTGTACCTCAATTTCCTCATCTATAGAATGGGAACGATAATAGTACTTACAAGCTATTCCAAAGACTAAACAAGTTAGTTAATTTAGAACAGTGACTGGCACATAGTACTCGGTAGTAAAGGTTAGCTATTATTACTATAATAATGATAAATTATTATTATAATATTCAAATAATTGGAAACATTTTGAAAAATGCTGATGCTCAGAGCCCCATCCTAGATCAAGGCTTCTCGTCTGTGATACCATGGGCATTCTTGATTGAATAATTCTTTCTTGTGGGAGCTGTCCTGTGCATTTTCAAATGTTTAGCAGGGACTTCCCTGGTGGCGCAGTGGTTAAGAAAATGCCTGCCAATGCAGGGGACACGGGTTCAATCCCTGGTCTGGGAAGATCCCACATAAGATCCCAAATAAGCCCCTGTGCCACAGCTACTGAGCCTGTGCTCTAGAGCCTATGAGCCACAACTACTGAGCCCGCACTCCACAGCTGCTGAAGCCCAAGTGCCTAGAGCCTGTGCTCCGCTACAAGAGAAGCCACCACAATGAGAAGCCCTTGCACCGCAACAAAGAGTAGCCCCCGCTCACTGCAACTAGAGAAAGCCCGGGCACAGCAACGAAGACCCAATGCAGCCAAAAAATAAATAATTAAAATTAAAAAATAAAATACTGATCCTATTTTAAAAAAAAAGATGTTTAGCAACATTCCTGGCCTTTAGCTATTTGATGCCAAAAGCAAATTTCCCCTCACTTTCAGTTGTGATAACCAAAACCAGACATTGCTAAAAATCCATTAGGGTGGAAAATTGACCTCAGCGGATATCTATGGCCCCAGATCAATGAAATCATAGTCTGGAGATGGGGCTTGGCCATGGGTCTTCCTAAGGGCAGATCCAGATTTTGTGGGGCTTGAAGCTTATACAATTTACTTTCAGAAAGGGGTTGCTCTTTCAGAAAAATAATACAAATTACAGGTATGGAAGTGAATATTCATTTAGAATGAGTAGAGAAATCACAACAGAGTCTTAACCAGCTCAGTTCAGACTAGACATAGCTGACTCCAAGTTCCTGGAAAACAACTCAGGCAAACATCTTATTATGTAGGTGATACGCCCTTTTGAGGACATGCAATTCTTTTGTAGCAACAATTAAAACAACCTTGATTAGTGATGGCAGATGAAATGGATTTGTTTAGTGATTACCCTTGATTTCGTATGAAGCTCTCTGCTAAATATCTGAGTAGAGACTTCCGGGAAGATGGCGGAAGAGTAAGACACGGAGATCACCTTCCTCTCCACAGATACACCAGAAATACATCTACGCGTGGAACAACTCCTACGGAGCACCTACTGAACGCTGGCAGAAGACCTCAGACCTCCCAAAAGGCAAGGAACCCCCCACGTACCTGGTTAGGGCAAAAGAAAAAACTAAACAGAGACAAAAGGATAGGGACGGGTCCTGCACCAGCGGGAGAGAGTTGTGAAGGAGGAAAAGTGTCCACACACTAGGAAGCCCCTTCGCAGGTGGAGACTTCGGGAGGCGGAGTGGGGGAGCTTGGGAGCCGCGGAGGAGAGCACAGCAACAGGGGTGCGGAGGGCAAAGCGGACAGATTCCAGCGCAGAGGATCGGGCCGACCGGCACTCACCAGCCGAGAGGCTTGTCTGCTCGCCCGCTGGGGCGGGCGGGGCTGGGAGCTGGGGCTCCGGCTTTTGTCGGGGCGCCGGGAGAGGACTGAGGTTGGCGGCGTGGACACAGCCTGCGGGGCGTTGGTGCGCCGCGGCTGGCCGGGAGAGAGTCCGGGGAGGGGTCTGGACCTGCCGAGGAGGCAAGAGACTTTTGCGTCCCTCTTTGTTTCCTGGTGCACGGGGAGAGGGGATTGGGAACGCTGCTTGAGGGGGCTCCGGGGATGGGCGCGGGCCGCGGCTGGGAGTGCGGAGCCCAGGGACGGACGTGGGACGCTAGGGCCGCTGCTGCCGCCGCCGGGAAACCTGTGTGCGAACGCGGGTCACTGGCCACGCGCCCTTCCGGGGAGCCTGTGCGGCCCGCCGCTGCCGGGGTCCCGGGATCCGGGGACGGCTCCCCCGGGGGAGCGCACGGCGCTCCTCAGGCTGCGGCGTCACGCCGGCCTCTGCCGCTGCAGGCCCGCCCCGCACTCCGTGACCCTCCCTACCCCCAAGCCTGGGTGAGCCAGAGCCTCCGAATCAGCGGCTCCTTTAACCCCGTCCTGTCTGAGCAAAGAACAGACGCCCTCCGGCGACCTACACGCACAGGCGGGGCCAAATCCAAAGCTGAGCCCCTGGGAACTGTGAGAACAAAGAAGAGAAAGGGAAATCTCTCCCAGCAGCCTCAGAAGCAGCGGATTAAAGCTCCACAATCAACTTGATATACCCTGCATCTGTGGAATACCTGAATGGACAACGAATCATCCCAAATTAAGGAGCCCTGTGGATGAAAGGCTCTTGGTGCTGCAGCCAGGAGTCAGTGCTGTGCCTCTGAGGTGGGAGAGCCAACTTCAGGACACTGGTCCACAAGAGACCTCCCAGCTGCACTTAATATCAAACAGCAAAAATCTCCGAGAGATCTCCATCTCAACGCCAGCACCCAGCTTCAGGCAACGACCAGCAAGCTACAGTGCTGGACATCCTATGCCAAACAACTAGCAAGACAGGAACACAACCCCACCCATTAGCAGAGAGGCTGCCCAAAATCATAATAAGTCTACAGACACCCCAAAACACACCACCAGACGTGGACCTGCCCACCAGAAAGACAAGATCCAGCCTCATCCACCAGAACACAGGCACTAGTCCCCTCCACCAGGAAGCCTACACAACCCACTGAACCAACCTTAGCCACTGGGGACAGACACAAAAAACAACAGGAACTACGAACCTTCAGCCTGCAAAAAAGGAGACCCCAAACACAGTAAGATAAGCAAAATGAAAAGACAGAAAAACACACAGCAGATGAAGGAGCAAGATAAAAACCCACCAGACCTAACAAATGAAGAGGAAATAGGCAGTGTACCTGAAAAAGAATTCAGAATAATGATAGTAAGGTTGATCCTAAATCTTGGAGATAGAATGGACAATAGAATGGACAAATTGCAAGAATCAGTTAACAAGGACCTAGAAGAACTAAAGATGAAACAAGCAACGATGAACAACACAATAAATGAAATTAAAAGTACTCTAGATGGGATCAATAGCAGAATAACTGAGGCAGAAGAACGGATAAGTGACCTGGAAGATAAAATAGTGGAAATAACTACTGCAGAGCAGAATAAAGAAAAAAAAATGAAAAGAACTGAGGACAGTCTCAGAGACCTCTGGGACAACATTAAACGTACCAACATTCGAATTATAGGGGTTCCAGAAGAAGAAGAGAAAAAGAAAGGGACTGAGAAAACATTTGAAGAGATTATAGTTGAAAACTTCCCTAATATGGGAAAGGAAATAGTTAATCAAGTCCAGGAAGCACAGAGAGTCCCATACAGGATAAATCCAAGGAGAAATACGCCAAGACACATATTAATCAAACTGTCAAAAATTAAATACAAAGAAAACATATTAAAAGCAGCAAGGGAAAAACAACAAATAACACACAAGGGAATCCCCATAAGGTTAACAGCTGATCTTTCAGCAGAAACTCTGCAAGCCAGAAGGGACTGGCAGGACATATTTAAAGTGTTGAAGGAGAAAAACCTGCAACCAAGATTACTCTACCCAGCAAGGATCTCATTCAGATTTGATGGAGAAATTAAAACCTTTACAGACAAGCAAAAGCTGAGAGAGTTCAGCACCACCAAACCAGCTCTACAACAACTGCTAAAGGAACTTCTCTAGGCAAGAAACACAAAAGAAGGAAAGGTCCTACAATAACGAACCCAAAACAATTAAGAAAATGGGAATAGGAACACACATATCAATAATTACCTTCAATGTAAATGGACTAAATGCTCCCACCAAAAGACACAGATTGGCTGAATGGATACAAAAACAAGACCCATATATTTGCTGTCTACAAGAGACCCACTTCAGACCTAGAGACACATACAGACTGAAAGTAAGGGGATGGAAAAAGGTATTTCATGCAAATGGAAACCAAAAGAAAGCTGGAGTAGCAATTCTCATATCAGACAAAATAGACTTTAAAACAAAGACTATTAGAAGAGACAAAGAAGGACACTACATAATGATCAAGGGATCGATCCAAGAGGAAGATATAACAATTGTAAATATTTATGCACCCAACATAGGTGCACCTCAATACATAAGGCAAATACAACCATAAAAGGGGAAATCGACAGTAACACATTCATAGTAGGGGACTTTAACACCCCACTTCCACCAATGGACAGATCATCCAAAATGAAAATAAATAAGGAAACACAAGCTTTAAATGATACATTAAACGAGATGGAGTTAATTGATATTTATAGGACATTCCATCCAAAAACAACAGAATACACATTTTTCTCAAGTGCTTATGGAACATTCTCCAGGATAGATCATATCTTGGGTCACAAATCAAGCCTTGGTAAATTTAAGAAAATTGAAATTGTATCAAGTATCTTTTCTGACCACAACGCCATGAGACTAGATATCAATTACAGGAAAAGATCTGTAAAAAATACAAACAAATGGAGGCTAAACAATACACTACTTAATAATGAAGTGATCACTGAAGAAATCAAAGAGGAAATCAAAAAATACCTAGAAACAAATGACAATGGAGACACAACGACCCAAAACCTGTGGGATGCAGCAAAAGCAGTTCTAAGGGGGAAGTTTATAGCAATACAAGCCCACCTTAAGAAGCAGTAAACATCTCGAATAAACAACCTAACCTTGAACATAAAGCAATTAGAGAAGGAAGAAAAAAAAAAACCCAAAGCTAGCAGAAGGAAAGAAATCATAAAAATCAGATCAGAAATAAATGAAAAAGAAATGAAGGAAACAATAGCAAAGATCAATAAAACTAAAAGCTGGTTCTTTGAGAAGATAAACAAAATAGATAAACCACTAGCCAGACTCATCAAGAAAAAAAGGGAGAAGACTCAAATCAATAGAATTAGAAATGAAAAAGGAGAGGTAACAACTGACACTGCAGAAATAAAAGAGATCATGAGAGATTACTACAAGCAACTCTATGCCAATAAAATGGACAATCTGGAAGAAATGGACAAATTCTTAGAAATGCACAACCTGCCAAGACTGAATCAGGAAGAAATAGAAAATATGAACAGACCAATCACAAGCACTGAAATTGAAACTGTGATTAAAAATCTTCCAACAAAGAAAAGCCCAGGACCAGATGGCTTCACAGGCGAATTCTATCAAACATTTAGAGAAGAGCTAACACCTATCCTTCTCAAACTCTTCCAAAATATAGCAGAGGGAGGAACACTCCCAAACTCCTTCTACGAGGCCACCATCACCTTGATACCAAAACCAGACAAGGATGTCACAAAGAAAGAAAACTACAGGCCAATATCACTGATGAACATAGATGCAAAAATCCTCAACAAAATACTAGCAAACAGAATCCAACAGCACATTAAAAGGATCATACACCATGATCAAGTGGGGTTTATTCCAGGAATGCAAGGATTCTTCAATATACGCAAATCTATCAATGTGATAAACCATATTAACAAACTGAAGGAGAAAAACCATATGATCATCTCAATAGATGCAGAGAAAGCTTTTGACAAAATTCAACACCCATTTATGATAAAAACCCTGCAGAAAGTAGGCATAGAGGGAACTTTCCTCAACATAATAAAGGCCATATATGACAAGCTCACAGCAAACATCATCCTCAATGGTGAAAAACTGAAAGCATTTCCACTAAGATCAGGAACAAGACAAGGTTGCCCACTCTCACCACTCTTATTCAACATAGTTTTGGAAGTTTTAGCCACAGCAATCAGAGAAGAAAAGGAAATAAAAGGAATCCAAATCGGAAAAGAAGAAGTAAAGCTGTCACTGTTTGCAGATGACATGATCCTATACATAAAGAACCCTAAAGATGCTACCAGAAAACTAATAGAGCTAATCAATGAATTTGGTAAAGTAGCAGGATACAAAATTAATGCATAGAAATCTCTGGCATTCCTGTATACTAATGATGAAAAATCTGAAAGTGAAATCAAGAAAACACTCCCATTTACCACTGCAACAAAAAGAATAAAATATCTAGGAATAAACCTACCTAAGGAGACAAAAGATCTGTATGCAGAAAATTATAAGACACTGATGAAAGAAATTAAAGATGATACAAATAGATGGAGAGATATACCATGTTCTTGGATTGGAAGAATCAACATTGTGAAAATGACTCTACTACCCAAAGCAATCTGTAGATTCAATGCAATCCCTATCAAACTACCACTGGCATTTTTCACAGAACTAGAACAAAAAATTTTGCAATTTGTATGGAAACACAAAAGACCCCGAATAGCCAAAGCAATCTTGAGAACGAAAGAAGGAACTGGAGGAATCAGGCTCCCTGACTTCAGACTATACTACAAAGCTACAGTTATCAAGACGGTATGGTACTGGCACAAAAACAGAAATATAGATCAATGGAACAGGATAGAAAGCCCAGAGATAAACCCACGCACATATGGTCACCTTATCTTTGACAAAGGAGGCAGAAATGTACAGTGGAGAAAGGACAGCCTATTCAATAAGTGGTGCTGGGAAAACTGGACAGCTACATGTAAAAGTATGAGATTAGATCACTCCCTAACACCATACACAAAAATAAGCTCAAAATGGATTAAAGACCTAAATGTAAGGCCAGAAACTATCAAACTCTTAGAGGAAAACATAGGCAGAACACTCTATGACATAAATCACAGCAAGGTCCTTTTTGACCCACCTCCTAGAGAAATGGAAATAAAAACAAAAGTAAACAAATGGGACCTAATGAAACTTAAAAGCTTTTGCGCAGCAAAGGAAACCATAAAGAAGACCAAAAGACAACCCTCAGAGTGGGAGAAAATATTTGCAAATGAAGCAACTGACAAAGGATTAATCTCCAAAATTTATAAGCAGCTCATGCAGCTTAATAACAGAAAAACAAACAACCCAATCCAAAAATGGGCAGAAGACCTAAATAGACATTTCTCCAAAGAAGATATACAGAGTGCCAACAAACACATGAAAGAATGCTCAACATCACTAATCATTAGAGAAATGCAAATCAAAACTACAATGAGATATCATCTCACACCAGTCAGAATGGCCATCATCAAAAAATCTAGAAACAATAAATGCTGGAGAGGGTGTGGAGAAAAGGGAACCCTCTTACACTGTTGGTGGGAATGTAAATTGATACAGCCACTGTGGAGAACAGTATGGAGGTTCCTTAAAAAGCTACAAATAGAACTACCATATGACCCAGCAATCCCACTACTGGGCATATACCCTGAGAAAACCATAATTCAAAAAGAGTCATGTACCAAAATGTTCATTGCAGCTCTATTTACAATAGCCCAGAGATGGAAACAACCTAAGTGTCCATCATCGGATGAATGGATAAAGAAGATGTGGCACATATATACAATGGAATATTACTCAGCCATAAAAAGAGACGAAATTGAGCTATTTGTAATGAGGTGGATAGACCTAGAGTCTGTCATACAGAGTGAAGTAAGTCAGAAAGAGAAAGACAAATACCGTATGCTAACACATATATATGGAATTTAAAAAAAAAAAAATGTCATGAAAAACCTAGGGGTGAAACAGGAATAAAGACACAGACTTACTAGAGAATGGACTTGAGGCTATGGGGAGGGGAAAGGGTAAACGGTGACAAAGCGATAAAGAGGCATGGACATATATACACTACCAAACGTAAGGTAGATAGCTAGTGGGAAGCAGCCGCATAGCACAGGGAGATCAGCTCGGTGCTTTGTGACCGCCTGGAGGGGTGGGATAGGGAGGGTGGGAGGGAGGGAGACGCAAGCGGGAAGAGATATGGGAATATATGTATATATATAACTGATTCATTTTGTTGTGAAGCTGAAACTAACATACCATTGTAAAGCAATTATACTCCAATAAACATGTTAAAAAAAAAAAAAGAAATCACAACAAAATACTGGTGACTTGGAGTTTCATATCCCTTTCTTTTGGGATCAGTATAGGTAATTTACCAGCAAAAATTCTTATTGATAACAACCTGGCTTTCTCTCCCCACCTAGAATACAGGTGCCCTGGTGTTTAGGCGTCCTGAGAAAGCTTTATGGGAAATTTACCTCTGGGTCTTCCTTTGCTGCATGCAGCACACTGCTTTGGACAGAGGTCCAGCTGGGTAGAGCAGGCACAAGGCCCACGAGACCTAGTTACCTTCCTCACAGTTCAGAAAACTTGGCACTGGGAGGTAAGTCAGAGGTGGGCAGGGAGTACAACAAGAGGAAGTCAAGATTGTAACCCCAACTGGAAGTCTGGAGAACCATGACCCTGGCAGTGAAACAAGTAGTTCCAACAACTGTGTTGAGTTTTAATTTTCAACCTCAGTATTGAGATCCTGGGCAAGGTAAGTGGTCAAAATTCAGGACTAGGGTTGGTGGGACCAAGGCCATGAGGAGAGGTGTGCTTCACAGGTCAGCACAATTATCTTCCACCACTCCTTAAGAATGCTGAGTCCCAGATCTGCCCAGAAACCAAAGAAACTGGGCAATGGATAAGTCACATGGGCACTTAACAGCCATAACTAGGGAGCCAGACTCTTAAGAGAGTAGCCCCATGAAATGAGGTTGTAGGGAGAGACTAAGCCTATAAATACTGAACTCTGTTATAGACTGAAAAAATTCATATGCTGAAATTCTAACCCCCAATGTGATATATTAGGAGGTGGGGCATTTGAGAGGCAATTAAGTCATAAAAGAGGAGCCCTCATGAATAGGATTAGTGCCCACATGAAAGAGATCCCAGAGAGGTCCCTTGCCCCTTCCATTATGTGAGGACACAGTGAGAAGATGGCAGTCTGTGAACCAGGAAGTGGGCTTTTACCAGACACTGACTCTGCCGGCACCTTGATCTTGGACTTCCCAGCCTCCAGAACTGTGAGAAATAAGTTTCTGCTCTTTAAAAGCTACCCAGTCTATGGCACTCTGTTAGAGTAGCCCAAATAAAGACAAACTCCCTGCCTCAGTTAGGAAGGACTCCAAAACTGGGTGTGAGGAGGAGCAGCTAGGACTGGGTGTAGGAATAAGCCCTCAACCCTAGCTGTGTTGTGCTGGGAACTACAGAGGAAGAGAGAAAGGCCAGGGCTGACACAGGGTAAAGGCCACTAAACAGAGGCTCTCTTGATCTTGTGGATGGAAAATGGGGCTAGGTGAACTTTCCAGCTCTTCATGACATCATCATGGTTGCCCATGGAAGCATCTTGGAATCTGCTAAGATAAAGGGATGAAATTAGGGGTTTTCTAAACTCATGAAATCAAGAGTTGAACCCTGAAGTTAGCCCACAATTTGAGTTGGCTAGATACTCCTTTTATCAGAACTGGAGATGAAGACCATTTGACTGTGAACTTTGCTCCTCAATATTACATGGGTAGACCAAAGATCACATAGGCTATTTCCATGAATTTCCACTTTTAGCACACTTAATAGGGTGTCTATATTATCAACATTATTACTGCTATCATTTCAGTAACTGAGTCCAGACAAGTACTATGCTTTCTTTCTAAGAAGGACAGATTCCTTTTCATTCAGAATTCCCCTGGTGCAGAGTTTTGGGTAAGGTTTTTGGGTAGATTGATTATAGCCTGTGTGATGCATGAGGGTCAAAATAGAAGAAGGCATTTCTCAGATGCACTCCCCTGATAACTGTTCTCATATCCTCATCCTGTGTTCCAGTTATCTGTGAGTATGGCTGCATGTGCTCTAATCTTTATGTTATAAACCACCAGGGAAGAAGTAATCTGTAAACTAAGGTGTGTTTAGCTGATACCCTAGTCAAACAATGAACCAACAGAATCCCCAACCTGGCTCCAAGTGTTCTTCTAACCATGGGTGTTTGAATCACTCAGCTAGCCTAGAAAAGTAATTTTAACCAGTGATTTCCTCCCCTTCCCCATTCTTTTATCAAATATTTTATCAAAGTATCTATTGGGACATGAGTCCATCCTCCTCTGTCTTCTATTGCCCACTCATTGGGAATCCTGCAAATGGATATAAAGTGGTCCAAAGCAAGCGCTGATAAGAGAAAAAGCAACAATTTTGGATAATTTTCAAACTACAACTTCAAACCATCCCTTAAGCAATGAGGACAAGTTGCCTAACATTAGAAGTATATCTTTTCTTTTTCCAAAATAATCAAAGTCTTTCCTGTCATATTCCCTAATTCTAGGAACTCATTCCCTATGGGAAGTTGCTGTCTTATTCTTCTGGGTTTTCAGGTTTGTTATTTGCAAAGAACAACATTCAGCTCTTTCTTAGGAAGAATTATATCAATTCTTTAACACTACCTCTTTCCATGCTTTCCCTTTTAACCTCTCTGATACATGTTAGAAAGCTGAGCTATCACCCGACTCCCCAATAAACAAGTTGGTGTATCCACAGCACACTAAAAGGAAGGTGAAGAAGGAGTTGGAGCATCAGCTGTGTCGCTCATAAGATCTTTGTAGCTGCTGTTTTTTTGTGTTGGGAGCTGATTCCAAGTCTATCAGAGCCAGGCCTGTCTGGCTTCAACATCCGTATCCTATCTACTCTCTCCCATTGCTCATTCTCACAGGAGAAGGATGAGAAGGAGGAGAGATTGGAGGAGGAGGAGGAGGGGAAACAGAGATGCTAAATGTGGTTTGCTTTTGAGGGAATTCAATATCAGTTTTTCATACTTTTGAATGTAACTCTCCTCAAGATATTATTAATAATTAATAAGGTAATACCCTATAAATATCTATAATAGCTACCTCAGAGAATTGTTGTAAGACTACTATTAATATTTAATAAGGTAATGATACCTTATTAATACCTAGGTATTATTTAAATCTACGTCACAGGGTTGTAGTGGGGAATAAAGGTAAGTATATAAAGTGCCTGACACATAAATGATATTTATTAAATAGTAATTATTACTGATAACATGAATTTGGTAGAAACACATGTTCCAACTCTGGAGTCAGACAGACCTGAGTTTGTGTGACCTTGAACAACTTATTTAAGGTCACAAATCCTCAGTTTCCTTATCTGTAAATGGTAGGAAATAGTTCCTACTTCATAGTGTTGCTGTGAAGATTAAATGTGATAATGCTATGATATTTAGCATTGTGCTTGTCATGTAGTAAATGCTAAATAAACATTAGTTATTATGTTAATATTGTTATGAGGAGCTTATCTCTCTGTTTTTGTTTGTTTTGTTCCTGATATCATCACAGATGCTATGATTTCCTTGTCAATGACTCCACATGCCTTTTTCCCCTCTTTTGGGATATCAATGCTTTTGAAATTCTGAAATCAACTTGGAAGAATTCCAATGGATTCTTTCCTTCTGATTCTCACTGAGTCTGCTTTGATTATTTCTTTTAAAATTTATTTATTATTTTATTTATTTATTTAATTTATTTTTGGCTGCGTTGGGTCTTAGTTGCAGCAGGCGGGATCTTCGTTGAGGCATGCGGGATCTTTTGTTGCAGCGTGTGGGCTTCTCTCTAGTTGTGGTGCAGGTTTTCTCTCCCCACTTATGGTGCGCGGGCCCAGAGTATGTGGGCTCTGTAGTTTGCGGCTTAAGGGCTCTGTCACTGAGGTGCGTGAGCTCGGTAGTTGTGGTGCCCGGGCTTAGTTGCCCCGTGGCGTATGGCATCTTAGTTCCCTGACCAGGGATCGAACCCGTGTCCCCTGCATTGTAAGGTGGATTCTTTACCACTGGACCACCAGGGAAGTCCCTGATTACTTTTTTCCTCTTAAATCTATGAGTCCTCTCTCTTGGCCGTCACTATTTTAATTTAGGAACTCTTGGTGCACAGCCCATTATCCAAACCCAGCACATCTTGTAACTTGGAAAACTGTTCAAAAGCAGTCATGCACTTGATTATAACCATGATATTAGATTCATGTCTGCAGCAATTTTTTCCTCCAATCTTCCATTTTAAGCCCTTCATTACCATGAGTGAGAACCCACCATTATTTTCCCAGCAGTACCTTTTCCCAGGTATTGGGATGGCTTTCTTTCACCTGTGGCTGTCATCCTACTTTGTCTCTATTTTTTGCCCAATCATTCTTAAAACCTGTTTTTTTTTTTTCCTGCTTGTCTTCCTTTCCTTTGCAGCTTCCACTTCTTTTTTTTTATTGAAGTATAGTTGATTTACAATGTTGCAGGTGTACAGCTAAGTGATTCATATATATATATATATATTCTTTTTCAGATTCTTTTCTATTATAGATATTACAAGGTATTGAACATAGTTCCCTGTGCTATACAGTAGGTCTTTATTGTTTATCTATTTTATATATAGTAGTTTGTATATGTTAATCCCAAATCCCTAATTTATCCCTCCCCGCCTTTCCCCTTTGGTAACCATAAGTTTGTTTTCTGTTTCTATGAGTCTCTTTCTGTTTTATAAATAAGTTCCTCTGTGTTATTTTTTTAGATTCCACATATAAGTGATATCATATGATATTTGTCTTTCTCTGTCTGACTTACTTCGCTTAGTATGATCCACTTATTTTTGAGGCTATAATAATGTGATTTAAATGATTGTACCATTTATGAAACTCCAGCTTCCAAATTAAAGAATATGCTGAGTGACTTGGCTAGCAGAAAGACATAAGTATACTATAATATATATATAATGATTATGTTCTAAGCTATAAATTGAGTTTTTATACATAAAATTTTACTTTAAATATCCTAAGGGAATTTGTTTCCCATAGCAAATTCCTCTTTAAAGAAGATAACTACCCACTAATTTATGTTTGCATATAAAAATATGAGAATGTTGATATTGTGTCAGATCTAGAATTCATTTGGGATTCTGTCTTCAGGAAGAGTTTGTGAAGATCATAGCTATCAGACCTACTTGAAAGTTGAAAGAGACCCTACAACTTACAGTTTTTTGGGTCCCTTAGCCATAATTTTTTAAAGTAATCTTACATGAAAAATAAATAGGCTTCTGGATAACCTAATGAATTAGTCATATTTATTTGTCTCTGTGTTCTTCCAAAATCTCAAAAGGTTAAAGTTGGGGGGGGGACTTAAAAAAAGAGACAAATCTACAAGGACAAAGAGAACAAGTGAAAAGACCACAGCAAATGAGAGATGTTAACATTTTGGAAGATGGAAAGGGGATAGGTGATAATAAATGACTTAGTAAAGAGGAGAAAGCAGAAACACTAGTGCTTTCTGGGAGATAACAAGAGCCAAACCAACACCCATGCAGTACCCCAGAAGGAAATTGGAGGTACTGGATTGGGGTGGCCCTGAAAACCAAAGGATTGAATGAAGGTTTGTATAAAGAAGAGTACCAAGATTGCCTGCTGTCCCTGCCTAGGTACAAGTGTACACCTCCCCCATCCCACTGGAATACTAGATAGAGGTTTACTCTCTGGTGAAGCTGACTCAGAGAGGTCTTATGCTCTGGGATCCTTGATGTGGCTGAGGTCAGAGGGTGAAGCACCTTACTAAAAACAGAGAAATTACATGAGAAATGAAGAATGCCTTTGATGGGTTCATTAGTCAACTAGAGATGGCTGACATGGCTGTACCCTGTGACGTTATCCTTCAAAAGTGAAGAAATAAAGACTTTCTCACACAAACAAAAATCGAGCTAATTTGTTGCCAGTAAACCTGCCTTGCCAGAAATGTTTTAAAAAATTATTCAGAGAGAATGAAAATTATATAGATCAGAAATGTATCTAGATAAAGAAATGAAGAGTTTTAGAGAAAGAATATAGAAAAATAAAAAACAAAGCTAGTTCTTTGAAAAGACTAATAAACTTGATAAGCCTCTAGCCAGGCTAACTAAGAAAAAGAAAGAAAGAAGATACAAATTATTAATATCAAAAATGAAAGCGGAAACATCACTACAGATCCCATGGATTTTAATAGTATATTAAAGTATATGAACAACTCTGTCCACAAATTTGATAACCTAGATGAAATGGACCCATTCCTTTAAAGACAATCTGCCAAAACTCACACAAGAAGAAGCAGACCATCTGAGTAGGCCTACAACTATTAAAGAAGTTGAATCAATCATTAATAACCTTTTAAAACAGGAAGCACCATGCCCAGGTGAGCTCACTGGGGAATTTTATTCAACATTTAAAGAACAAATTATACCAATTCTTTGCAATTTATTCCAAAAGATAGAAGCCAATAAAACACTTCTAAACTCATTCTATGAGGCCAGCATTACTCTAATATCAAAACCAGTCAAAGATAGTACAAGAAAAGGAAACTATAGACCAACAATGGACCATGAACATGGATGCAAAAATAGTCAACAAATTGAATCCAACAATGTACAAAAAGAATTATGTACCACGACCAAGTGGGATTTATCCTTGGTAGGCAAGGATGGATCAACATTTGAAAATCAATTAATGTAACACATCACATCAACTGTCCAGAAGAGAAAAATCATATGAACATGTGAATAGATGCAGGAAAAATATTTCACAAAATTCAGCACCAATTCATGATTAAAAACTCAGTGTGAGAGACTGGACATGTGTAAGGCAAGGATTATATGGGAACTCTGTACTTTCTGCTCAATTTTGCTGGAAATCTAAACCTGCTCTGAAAAATAAAGTTTGTTAATAATTAAATAAGTAAAAAAGATAATGTGTACATGTGAGAAAATATATTAGTCTTTAACATACCATTCACTTTGACATTTGTCTCTTTTTCCTAATACATAGTTATTGTTGAAATAGTGTCTAATTGGAGACCCCTTTGAGATCGTAAGACTCAAGCCAAAGGGTCTTCCTAACACCAGATGCCAACTCCAGGCATCCTTTGTCCTCTGGCTTTGGGAGCTTTATTCATAATGCTAATCTCAAAAGTTAAAGGCATTTTCTAATCAATTTAGCTTCCCTAATAACCCATTATGAACCTGAATATTTTTCATTAGCATACATAAATAAATTGTAAAAAATTACCATTTGGCATATTCATACTATACAGTCTTTAAAATAAATCTATTAGAAATGTGTATTTAAACATCGTATGTCAGACAAATGTTCGTTAGAAATGCTAGATGAAAACATATTTAGTGACAATACCAAGTTGTACAGTATTACATATAGCATGCTATTTTTGCATTAATTTGTATTTTTAGTCATTATTTTACGCAGAGTATAAAAGCACAATAATAGTAACAAATGGAAAGGAAGAAGGGTGGGTAGGATGGGAGAGAACACAGGAACTTCAACTTTATTGTCAAAGTTTTCAAAGGAATCTATTTTGAAACTTCTGGTTTTACCCTGAAGGGCCCTGAGGGGTAAAAGTTCGGTAAGTTTCCTACCCATTTGTAAGGTAATGCTTTCATTTGACCTTAAGTTGCACTTTCAATTTTGAGAGGCTTTCTGAAATTTGTAAATTTAATTTTGTTCGCTCTGTCTTTACCATTGCAATTTTATAGGTAGTACCCATGAAGAGTATATTTAATCAGATGTAGGACTAAGTCTCAGTTCTATCACTTGTTAGTGGTTTGGTGTCAAGTTAAGTTATTTAATTCAGTTTCCTTGTCTGTAAAATGTTGGTAACAAAAACATTCCTCTCTGGTTGTTGTGAGGTAATATATGTAATAGTGGCTGACATAAAGCTGATATTCAATAAATGCTAGCTTCTTTAATGCTTAAATCACATTCTTTCTTAGTCTTTGAACTATTTGTAGAATGAATGCATGAATGAAGGAATGCTAGGAGAATTATGTAGTCAATGATGAAGTAGGTACAATGAGACAGCAGGTTAGAGATTTTACATGGAAATATAAATAATAAGGTAAAACATTAGTTATAGTTCATTGATAAGTGTGTTTTAGAGATAAAGGAAGGATAAGTGAGTACTTTCAAGCACACCATTGAAGACGAGGCTGATATATCATTGTAAAATGTGTGACGCAAGAAATTAATTAAATTGTCTCTACTAGTCTCAGACTACCATCAGTAGCAAGGATAGGTCTAGTTATGTCATATGATAAATCACATAGTTTATCAGTATAAACAACAAAATAAAAGTCATGATCCAGAGTTACTAAGAATAAAAAGGGGTGGAGCGGGGAGTTGTATAAGTGAAGCATGAAGGTGTGTTGTAGGTTTGAATGTAATAGCAGCTGTGGTTGTTATGTGATCGTCTTCTGAAGTACCAAGGTAATAGACAGATAAGCCCCTTAACTAACAATCAGAAATATCAGAAGAGTAGAGGTTTTGTTTCCTTTTTTGACCACTCTAGGTTCTAAGGCCTTTTAGAACAGAAATTGGCTAGACAAATACTTCTCAAAGTAATCAAGTATTTTCAAAGTGTAGTCTGTGTCATTAATAAGAAACAAATGGATATCATGTGTCTCCAGAGGGGATATTCTGAAAAGGACATTATCAGTTATGAAGAATTCTTGCCAAAACTGCATAACTCAATTCTAATCACTAGAAAACATCAGCCAAATCCACAATAAGAAACGTTCAATAAAATAATTGTTTTGTATTCTACAAACAATGTCAATATGACAAGAACAAAGATAGGCTGGGGCACTGTTCCAGAATGAAGGAGACAAAGGGAGGTCACACTAAATGCAACATGTAATACTTGGATTGGATCCTGTTTGGGGAAAAATAGTTGTTATAAAAGGCATTATTAAGGCAATTGATAAAATTGGAAAATGGATTATATATTAGGTAAAAATAGCTTCTCAAGGTTAAACTTCCTGAATTTGATAACTGAAGAGTGTTCATGTAGAGAGAATATCTTTACTCTTAGGAAATACAGACTGAAGATTTAAGGAGTAAAGGGGCATGATATGCAAATTACTCTTTAAAATTTTCATTGAAATATAGATGATTTACAATGTTGTGTTAGTTTCAGGTGTGCAGCAAAGTGTTTCAGTTATACATATATTTATTATTTTTACACTTTCTTCTATTATAGTTTATCACAAGATATAGAGTATAGTTCCCTGTACTATACAGCAGGTCCTTATTGGTTATCTATTTTATACATAGCAGTGTGTACTTTTTTTTTTTTTTGCGGTATGCGGGCCTCTCACTGTTGTGGCCTCTCCCGTTGCGGAGCACTGGCTCCGGACGCGCAGGCTCAGCGGCCATGGCTCACGGGCCCAGTCGCCCCGCGGCATGTGGGATCTTCCCGGACCGGGGCATGAACCCGTGTCCCCTGCATCGGCAGGCGGACTCTCAACCACTGCACCACCAGGGAAGCCCAGCAGTGTGTATATTTTAATCCCAAACTCCTAATTAATCCCTCCCCCGCCTTTCCCCTTTGATAACCATAAGTTTGTTTTCTATGCCTATGAGTCTGTTTTGTAAATACGTTCAGTTGTATCGTTTTTTAGATTCCCCATATAAGCAATATCATATGATATTTATCTTTGTCTGACTTACTTCACTTAGTATGATAATCTCTAGGTCCATCCATCTTGCTGCAAATGGCATTATTTCATTCTTTTTTATGGCTGAGTAACATTCCCACATCTTCTTTATCTAGTCCTCTGTCGGTGGACACTTAGTGCAACCTACTGTTAAAGGATTTAGAAAAAAATTTTATATACAGAGACAAATAGAGAAAAAGAGAGATTGGTAAAACAAATGTAGAAAACTATCAAAAATTGATGAATCTTGGTAAAGTATATATGAGAGTTCTCTGTGCTCTTTTTGCAATTTTTCTGTAAATTTGAAATTATATTAAAATAAAATTTCATTTAAAAAAGTGCCCACGGGGCTTCCCTGGTGGCGCAGTGGTTGAGAGTCCGCCTGCCGATGCAGGGAACACGGGTTCGTGCCCTGGTCCGGGAAGATCCCACGTGCCGCGGAGCGGCTGGGCCCATGAGCCATGACCGCTGAGTCTGCGCGTCCGGAGCCTGTTGCTCCGCAACGGGAGAGGCCACACAGTGAGAGGCCCGCTTACCGCAAAAAAAAAAAAAAAAAAGTGGCCACGGATCAATTGACTCAGAATCTTGGAGTACATTCCTTGCTACTGATGCAACTTCATGAGCCCTGCCACTGAATCAGAAATTCTTGGGTAGAACCTGAAAGTTTTCACTTTAAAAAATCATTCCTGGTGATTATTATGCAAACTAAAGATTGAAAAACACTTCAAACAATTGTCTTAATTTAATCAACTAAATGCCTTGAAGAAGAATACTACTACTATTACTCCTAATAGCTAATATGTATATTGTGCTTATCATATGGTAAGGACTATACATATTTGTCCAGTTCTGTGAATTACTATATACTCTTTTTACAGATGAGGAAATGGGGGCATAGAGGGGTTAAGTAGATTGCCAGGGCCACGTGCTATTAAGGGATAGAACCAGGATTTGAACCAAAAGCAAACTGACTATAGGGCCACACTCTTGCCACTAGGCTACTGAGCCTAACAATGGACATATTGTTTGTCTCATAAAGTCAGTTCTTAATTACACATTAAGGAAGGAAGCAGTGGTGCAGCTAAAGCAATGAGCATTATGTTAAGGAATGGAATGCCCCCTGCCAATCCCCCCATCCTGGTGACAAAGCCATGGCTCTGTGACTAAGGTAAACCACAGCCTGTTTGTTCTTCCTAATCACTACTGTGACTTTCCCCTCTATCTCACAGGTCCTCTTCAGCCAGCAGGTACCAGGCTGGGTGAGATCCGGATATACCTTCACCAAAGGTAGATCCACCCTTAGAGTGAGAGCATTTCTCAATGAGGTGGAATGTCATCATAGTTTTAAACCAGGAAAGGAATTACCCCTAACAAAACCAAAGAAAAGAAGTAGGTATTTCCCAAGGGTATAGCTCAGCTGGTTCTGCTTCCTCTCTTCTAGGGCACTGCCACCCCTCTGAGGCCCAGTCCTCTGCAGGGGAAACAGCCAGCTCACAGAAGGAAGCCTGAAGAAGTAGCTCACTGGGCTTTCAACAGTAACCATGTAGAAGTCAGTTAGGCAGACACAGTCTCACTGCTAATAGGCACAGAGCTGGACTGGAAATCAGTCTTCCAACTCCAGAGACTGAGATCTTTCCATTAAACCTTGCTGCCTTCTGAATGAAAGAGAGGAATACTGACACTATTTTGGAATCATGATCTCATATATTTATTTATTTTAAAAAATATTTATTTAATTTATTTGTTTTCCTTATTTGTGTGTGTGTGTGTCGGGTCTTAGCTGTGGCACATGGGATCTTTGTTGAGGCATGCGGGATCTTTTTGTTAAGGCGCACTGTCTGCTCGGTTGTCTCTCTAGCTGTGGCATGTGGGTTTTTTTCTCTCTCTAGTTGTGGATGCGGGCTCCAAAGAGCTGGGCTCTGTAGTTTGCGGCACGCATACTCTCTCGTGGAGGCGCGCGAGCTCGGTAGTTGTGGTGCACAGGCTTAGTTGCCCTGCGGCATGTGGGATCTTAGTTCCCCAACCCAGATCGAACCCGTGTCCCCCACATTGGAAGGCAGATTCTTTACCACTGGACCACCAGTAAAATCCCCATCTCATATATTTAGGTAGGTTGATAAGGGCAACCCTTGGGGAAAAGCAAAACTGGATTTTTCAGCTGCATCTAGTTGAAATATAATGTGTAAAGAATTAGTAGTGAATTTTCTTGTTGAGAAACTCATCCTTTCTAGCTAGAAAAAGGAAAAGCTTTCAGCAAAAAAAAATCACTATTTTTTTATTAAATTAATTAATTTATTTATTTTTGGCTGTGTTGGGTCTTCATTTCTGTGCAAGGGCTTTCTCTAGTTGTGGCGAGCGGGGGCCACTGTTCATCGCGGTGCGCGGGCCTCTCACTGTCGCGGCCTCTCTTGTTGCGGAGCACAGGCTCCAGACGCGCAGGCTCAGTAATTGTGGCTCACGGGCCCAGTTGCTCCGCGGCATGTGGGATCCTCTCAGACCAGGGCTCGAACCCGTGTCCCCTGCATTGGCAGGCAGACTCTCAACCCCTGCGCCACGAGGGAAGCCCCTATATCACTATTTTGAAGGGATTGAAGATCCACCCCCCCCAGCTCAGCCCCGCCACAGTGCAATTGTTGCAGTCTTTAAGAACATTCAGGGGATAGACGACATGACTTTATAGATAGAAAATCCTAAGAAATCCACTTTAAAAAAACTATTAATGAGTAAGGTTGTAGGATACAAGATTAATACTAAACTAAAATCATTTTCTGTATACTTGCAATGAAAAATTTGAAAATGAAATTAGGAAATCAATTCTACTTACAACATTATGAAGAAGAATAAAATAATTAGGAATAAATTTAATATGAGAAATGTAAAACCTATACTCTAGAAACTACAAAATGTTGTTGAAAGAAATGAAAGGAGACCTAAACAAATGAAAAGACAATATTGTTTAGATGGCAGTACTTCTTCCCAGGACACTACAAATACAACACAATCCTTATCAAAACCCCAGCTGGCTTCTTTGCAGAAATCACCACGCTGATTCTAAAATTCATAAGGAACTTTAAGGGACACAGAGTAGCCAAAACAATTTTGAAAAAAAAAGAGCAAAGATGATGTATTCACACTTCCCAATTCCAAGACTTACTACAAAGCTACAGTAATTAATACAACACAGTCCTGGCATAAGTAGAGACATATAGATCAATGGACAGAACTGAGAGTCCAGAAGTATACCCTCATATTTAAGGTCAATTGATTTGACAGGGGCGCCAAGACCATCCAATGGAAAAAGAATAGTCTGGGACGACTGGAGAGCTACATGCAAAAGAATTAAGTTGGACCTCTACCTCACACAAGATACAAAGATTAACAAAAAAATTTAGGAACTAAAACTTAAACTGTTAGAAGAAAACAAAGGTGTAAATCTTTGTGGTCTTGGATTAAGCAATGGTTTCTTAGATATGATACCAAAATCACAAGAAACAAGAAAAATTAGATAAAGCAGACATCATCAGATTTAAAAATTTTTGTGCTCTATCATCAAGAAAGTAAAAAGAAAATCCACAAAGTGAAAGAAAATATTTACAAATCACCTGTCTGATAAGGGACTTCTATTTATTTATTTTAAAAATTTTTATTGGAATATAGTTGATTTACAATGTTGTGTTAGTTTCTGCTGTATAGCAAAGTGCATCAGTTATACATATACATATATCCTCTCTTTTTTAGATTCTTTTCCCATATAGGTCATTACACAGTACTGAGTAGAGTTCCCTGTGCTATACAGTAGGTCCTTATTAGTTATCTATTTTATATACAGTAGTGTGTATATGTCAATCCCAATCTCCCAATTTATCCCTCTCCCCCTTCCCACTTTGACAACCATAACTTTGTTTTCTACATCTGTGACTCGATTTCTGTTTCGTAAATAAGTTTATTTGTACCATTTTTTTAGATTCCACATATAAGCGATATCATATGATATTCGTCTTTCTCTGTCTGACTTACTTCACTCGTATGACAATCTCTAGGTCCATCCATGTTGCTGCAAATAACGTTATTTCATTCTTTTTATGGCTGAGTAATATTCCATTATATATATGTGCCACATCTTCTTTACCCATTGCTCTGTCAATGGATATTTAGGCTGTTTCCATGTCCTGGCTGTTATAAATAGTGCTGCAATGAGCACTGGGGTGCATGTGTCTTTTGGATTATGGTTTTCTCTGGATATATGCCCAGGAGTAGGATTGCTGGATCATATGGTAGCTCTATTTTTAGTGTTTTTTTTTTTTTTTTTTTTGCGGTACACTGGCCTCTCACTGTTGTGGCCTCTCCTGTTGCGGAGCACAGGCTCCGGACGCGCAGGCTCAGGGGCCATGGCTCACGGGCCCAGCCGCTCCGCAGCATGTGGGATCTTCCCTGACCGGGGCACGAACTTGTGTCCCCTGCATCGGCAGGCAGACTCTCAACCACTGCGCCACCAGGGAAGCCCTATTTTTAGTTTTTTAAGGAACCTCCATACTGTTCTCCATAGTGGCTGTAGCAATTTACATTTCCTCCAACTGTGTAGGAGGGTTTTCTTTTCTCCACACCCTCTCCAGCATTTACTGTTTGTAGATTTTTGATGATGGCCATTCTGACCGGTGTGAGATGATACCTCATTGTAGTTTTGATTTGCATTTCTCTCATAATTAGTAATGTTGAGCATCTTTTCATGTGCTTTTTGGCCATCTGTATGTCTTCTTTGGAGAAATGGCTAGTTAGATCTTCTGAAGGGACTTGTATTTAGAATACATAAAGTACTTTTACAACTTAACAGTAAAAAGACAGTTAGCACAAATTAAAAAGGACAAAGCATCCGAATAGGTATTTCTCCAAAGAAAATTTACAAATGGCCAATAAGCACATGGAAAGATACTCAACATCATCAACCAACAGGAAAATGCAAATCAAAACTACAATGAGGTACCAGTTCACACCCATTAGGATGGCTATAATCAGAAAGAGGGAAAAAAGCAAGTGTTGGCAAGAGTGTGGAAAAATCAGAGCCCTTACACATTGCTGGTGGGAATGTAAATTGGTGCAGCCATTTTGGAAAACAGTTTGGCAGGTCCTCAAAAGTTTAAACACGGAGTTACCATATGACCCAGCAATTCCACTCCGAGGTAAATATCCAAGAAAATTCAAAAAGTATGTCCATGTAAAACTTGTAATGAATGTTCATTAGCAGCATTACACATAATAGCCAAAATACAGAAGCAGCCCGAACGTCCATCAACTAATGAACTGATAAATAAAATGTGGTATATCTAGACAATAGAATATTATTTGATAATAAAAAGAAAGGAAGTTCTAATACATTCTACAACATGGATGAACCTTGAAAACATTATGCTAAGTGAAAAAAGCTGAACACAAAAGGCCAGGTATTGTGTGGTTCCATTTATATGAAATGCCTAGAATAGGAAAATTCATAGAGGCAGAAAACAGGGAAACAGCTTCCCGGGATTGGGGAATTTGGGAGCAAACAGAGAATGACTACTAATGAATACAGGGTTTCTTGTTGGGATGATAATAGTGTTCTAAAATTGATTTTGGTGATAGCTGTACAACTCTGTGAATATACTAAAGACTGTTGAATTGTATAATTTAAATGGGTGAATTATGTAGTATGTGAATTAAATCTCAATAAAGCTTATATATATTTACTATAAATCTATAAAGCTGTTTTATATATACAGGTATATATAATATCAGTATCTACTTATTGATATATATAGCAATTTAAATACATATAAATAGAACCTTCAAGTCTGTGTCTTTTCCTCCTTTCCTCTTAGAAATAGCATTTATTCAACAGGTCCTGTTCACTACTTAGAAGTTTGATGGTTTTTAAATAGTAACACAAAATGAGGAAATTCCTAGTAACTCTTTTATTTAATGTGTCTAAGAAACATGAATTAAAACTTCTCTAGATGATCAACAGCACATAAAGGTAGCTGCAGATAGGTTTCCAGTTGATGAGGCCTTCCAATGAGTCTGAGGGGAGAGAATGCAGATCAGAGGAGACTGTATTTGAAACAAGACCAATGGGATGGGAAGCTGATCAGGGATATATGAAAGGATTTCCAAGTGGCTCAGGACACCTGGTTGAGTCTGGAATCCATAGCGTGTTAATACCACCCTTCCGTTCAGAGCCGTGTGATTTTTTTTCAGCTGAATCCAATAGCCCCCATAGGAGTATGACCAAAAAACAGACTCAGGAACCATCCCAGGTTTTGCAGGGCAGGTGTAATTTGAAGACTATGGGAAGGGCAAGTTGAGGGGTACAATGAGAGCAATTAAAGTGAAAAGCGAGGTAAGAGAAGCCTAGTGGAGAGAGATGGAGAGGGAGAAAAGGGAAGATTGGGAAGTTTTAGGGGAGCACGAGTGAGAGGATCAAGCTGAAGAACAGGAGATTGTGGCCAGAGGCTGGAATACAGAGATTCAGGTTTCATAACTGAAGCAGTCTGGATGGTGACAAGGTCCAAGGTGACCCTGACAGTGGGTTGTGGCTGGGTGGGTGCTACTTTATCCCCAAACTGGCTTCCTTAGAGCTCCTAGATGTTGGTGCAGCCTTTTAGCTGTTTTGACTGAATTAATTATCCTCAGGGATGGATGCTGGATTTATTGCTACCTTTAAAAGGCAGACAGAAACATGCCTGCTCCTGCCACACACATATTTGACCCCTAAATCATCCAAACTCATCCTGGTCACCGCCATAAGATTTTCAGAATTATTTCATTAACATTGTTTTTAGTGGGTTTTTTTTTTTTCTTTTTTTTGCGGTACGCGGGCCTCTCACTGTTGTGGCCTCTCCCGTTGCGGAGCACAGGCTCCGGACGCGCAGGCTCAGCGTCCATGGCTCACGGGCCCAGCCGCTCTGCGGCATGTGGGATCTTCCCGGACCGGGGCACGAACCCGCGTCCCCTGCATCGGCAGGCGGACTCTCAACCACTGCGCCACCAGGGAAGCCCCTATTTTTAGTGTTTTTATAATGAAATTAATTTAAGTTAAAAGTGCTAAGTATTGCAAAGTAAAATAATTGAGGTCCTATAGAGTATAATTTAGTAATATTAAGATATGCTACTTATTACTTTGCTAAGGAAACATTTATACAATTTACAGGTGTAAAAAACACTAACAAAGAAGTTCCTGCAAGTTTATTAGAAACTTTAGATTAAATATAAACAGGAAAAAAAGCATAATTGTGTTTAAGTGTAAATTTTGATTCTACATCAAGCTTTTTTCATCATTACTTGCTTGGTTCACAATCCTAACCTTTCATTTCCTAAGCTACCAAATAGTTTTATGGTGCAAAAAAGAGGCAGCAATTAAGAAGTTATAGCCAACAAACACATGAAAGGATGCTCAACATCACTAATCACTAGAGACATGCAAATCAAAACTACAATGAGGTATCACCTCACACAGGTCAGAATGGCCATCATCCAAAAATCTACAAACAGTAAATGCTGGAGAGGGTGTGGAGAAAAGGGAACCCTCTTGCACTGTTGGTGGGAATGTAAATTGATAGAGCCACTATAGAGGTTCCTTAAAAAACTAAAAATAGAACTACCATACAACCCAGCAATCCCACTACTGGGCATATACCCTGAGAAAACCATAATTCAAAAAGAGTCATGTACCAAAATGTTCATTGCAGCTCTATTTACAATAGCCCTGAGATGGAAACAACCTAGGTGCCCATCATCGGATGAATGGATAAAGATGTGGCATATATATACAATGGAATATTACTCAGCCATAAAAAGAAACGAAATTGAGTTATTTGTAATGAGGTGGATAGACCTAGAGTCTGTCATACAGAGTGAAGTAAGTCAGAAAGACAAAGACAAATACCGTATGCTAACACATATATATAGAATCTAAAAAAAATGGTTCTGATGAACCTAGTGGCAGGACAGGAATAAAGATGCAGACGTAGAGAATGGACTTGAGGACACAGGGAGGGGGAAGGGATAGCTGGGACGAAGTGAGAGAGTAGCATTGAAATATATACACTACCAAATGTAAAATAGATAGCTAGTGGGAAGCAGCTGCATAGCACAGGGAGATCAGCTCTGTTCTTTGTGACCACCTAGAGGGGTGGGATAGGGAGGGTGGGAGGGAGACGCAAGAGGGAGGGGATATGGGGATATACCTATGCATATAGCTGATTCACTTTGTTATACAGCAGAAACTAACATACCATTGTAAAGCAATTATACTCCAATAAAGATGTTTAAAAAAAAGTTATATGTACTGTTTTCTATTCCTACTAAAAAGGTAGAACATCTTGCAAAGAATGTTAGAATGATCATAAAACTACAGTGACAATTATAAGTAAATAATAATTTCCTGGCAATTCCCTGGTGGTCCAGTGGTTAGGACTCTGAGCTTCCCATGGCGGGGGCCATGGTTTGATCCCTGGTCAGGGAACTAAGATCCCACAAGCTGGGGATGGCCAAAAGTAAGTAAGTAAATAAATAAATAAAAAGCAAAAAACCCACAAAAAACCCCAAAAGCAACTACTCAACTCTGCAACTGTAGGATGAAAGCAACTACAGACAAAATGTAATCAGATGGGGGGAGGGGAGCTGTGTTCCAATAAAACTTAAAAAAAAAATTCCTTAACTGTTATCAGTTTAGAAATATCGGTTAAGAAGTAAGAAAAGCAAATGATTACTTGGAAATACTGTCAGACCACAAGTTCTCATACAAATAAAACCTAGATCAATAGCTCATGGTAACTATTGGACCACTTTCTAGTAGGAGGAAAAGTACTTTAGAGGAGGTGAAAGAGTTCCTGGCTTCATTTTGGGGTTAGGTGTAGTTGTTAAGCTATAAAAAAGATTGTTTTCCTTGGGGAACACATTGATCTAAGGTGATTTAAATGGCCCTTGCCTAAAGGCAGCAAGTTAAGGAGCCATAATGTTTTCTTTATAGCCTTTGATTCTTGAAACCAAGGCTTAGACTAGATAGTTTGCCCTTTGGCTAAGGTGATGTTCTTTTGGGTCTACCCTAGTATTTCAGTGCTTAGAAGAATATAATCAGAGGAGCTCCTGTGTGGGATTTGAAGTCCAGATTTCACTTTTGAAAGTGAAATAACTTGAATTAATCCATATGGTCTTGAGTTAATCCATGTGGTCTTGGAAATAGCATTTCCAACCTCTCACCATGTCCTGCCAATTTTACCTCCTAAATTTCTCTCAAATCCATCCTCTTCCCCTCAACTTCACTGCCACCACCCCAGCCCAAGCTACTGTCTTCTTTTGCCTGGATACTCCAACAACCTAACTGCTCTTATTAATTCCATTCCTGTCCTCCTATACTTGGTTTTCCATATGGCAGCCAGACTGTAATCTTTAGGAAAAATTAGATCACTAAGGTGACCAACCTCTTGGTTAGCCCAGAACTGTCCCAGTTTTAGCACTGAAGTCTCATATCCCTCAGTCCCAGGCAAACTGGGATGGTTTGCCGTCCTAGGATTCTGCTCAAAACCTGCCAGCAGCCAATCATCCTTGGGACAGAACCCTTTATGATGGTCTACAAGGCCCTATAGGACCTGTCTCTTGCCTTCCTCTCCAGCTCGTCTCATACTAGGCTCCCCTGTGGGCTGACCACTTCAGGTACACTGGCTTTATCTTATTCATGAGAACATATGCTGCTCCTTTCCATCTCAGGGCCGTTGCCTTTCATTTCCCTGCAGGGGATGTACTTTCCGCCTCCTTTCACTTAGATAACTCAGGTTCATCCTTCACATCTCAGCTGAATCCTACCTCACTCTGTTACTCGCCTCTAACACAAGCTCTCAGAACATTTTGTTTCTTTCTTTTTCAGCACCTACCATCATTACTCATGAGTAGTTTAATGTCTGACTCCCATACCAGGCTGTAAACTCTGTGAGTGTAAGAACATGTGTGTTTTTGTTTATCATTGTAGCTTTAACTCCTAGAATGTGCCTGGGACAGAAAAAGGGCTCAGTAAGTATCTGCTTCAGTTCCCATGCTAATGCCACAGGCTAGCCTGAAGACTTTCTGAAGCATTTGCCTGCTTGTAGTCTATTCACCTTTTAAACCATGAAGTCCACTACTGCCAAACTTATCTTCTAGTTGTAGATACCCTCTGACTTTTCACAGCCACTGTGTCCCATATTGGTCTGTTGCTATGTCCCTGTATATAATTAGAAAGAGTATATTGATTAAGAGCGTGCTGTACACCAGCACTGTGCTAGATACTTTATATAATCTAATTTGCTCCTCATAACCACCCTTGAGGAATGTTCTCCCTATTTTACATATGAGAAGACAAAGGCTTAGATTAGGTAACTAATCTATTAGGGTCATAGGGCTGGGGACCTGGAACCAGGATGGTGCCTGATGCATAAACACTTGCATTTTTGGCTTTCAATTACATGTTTTGTGAATTCGAGTTAGGTTTGGCTGTGCATGACAGAAAAGTCAAAGTATAATATTAGTGACTTAAGGAAGATATAAAATTACATCTTTCTCATGTTAAAGAGACCAGAGGAAAGCAGTCTGGGGTTAGAATGGCCTAATCACCAGGGACCCAGACTCCTCCTATGTCACTGTTTGCTCATGTTAGCCTGTGACTTCCAGCTTCTGGTCCAAAATCGTTACTTGAGCTCTAGTTACCCTCATCCCTATTTAGTTAACAGGAAAGTGGAAGATGTAAAAAAGGATGTGCCCCCATCCTTTAAAGGTACCTTAGAGAAGTCACAGCTGATATAAACACTTCTGTTTATATCTCATTGGACAAAAGATAGTCATATGATCACACTGCCCTGTAAAGAAGGCTGGGAAATGTAGTCTACGTCTTGGTTGGCTATGAGCCCAACTTAAAAAAAAAATCGCCTGAGTCAACTATACTACAATTAAAAAAAAAACTTCTTGTAAAGTAGAAAGAAAAAAATGGATTGGAGAAAATAACCAGCATTGTCCAAACACATGCTATAGCACATTCTACTTCTGACTTTCAAACCATCTACAATTTAGCTTCCTCCTACATAACCTTCTTGTTTTCCGTCCTTCACTCCCCTAAAACCTTTGCCGTAATAGGGCAGTTCACTTCTCTGTCTCCCAGACAAATCAAGCTCATTTTAAGTTTTACTCTCCTTGCTCTCTTTCCTTCTTGGGAAGGCCTCCTGTCTGCTTCCGTAACACCTCCCATACTTTACCCACTCGCTCACCTCCTCCTCCATGGAGGTTCCACTGACTCTTCCAGTCAGTATACTTTCCCCTTGTTAGAACTCCAATTGCAAACATCCAATGTCCACATAGCGTCGAGGCATTTCATTATCTTCTATAAATATTTTCTATATTATCTTTCTTTCCCCCAAATAGAATGGGATAAGCAAAATTCTGGGCACATGGAAAACACCTAATAAGTAAATACTTGTTGATTAATACATTAAAAAAGTCTTGTTTATATACTCAAACACTTATCTAGACCTCTGGTTCATTCATGATTTTGTCAATGCAAGTTAGTCTGCACAATGGGACTTCCATGGTACCTATTCCATGAAAATATATTCATCTAATGAATATTTGTTGAGTACACATTAAAGGTCCCCATGGAAGAAGGCTTGCTCCAGGTTATCCATTAATAGCTCTCACATGGTTTCAAGTTTTGAGGTGATGTGATGTTGTTCGTTGTATTGTAGTGCACTGCTTATCAAATGTTATGTACACACAAACCACCTGGGAATCTTATTAAAATGCAGATTCTGATTCAGAAGATCAGGGCGGAGCCTGAGATTTTGCATTTCTAATCCATCCCAGGTGACACCGATGTTGGCAGCCCACACAGTACATAGCAAGGTTTATAGGGACCTTCAGAGCACCTAGCCTCAGATCACGTGAAGATGCTTTTTAATGCTGAAGATCCCCAGACCCCACCCCAGACAGACTGAATCAGAATCTTTGGGATGAGGCCCAGGAATCCACATTTTAACAAGCTCTCCAGGAGATGATTATATACACTGAAGTCTCAAATTAAAAAGAACTGCAGATGTTTCTCATGATTAGGCATATTTAAAAACATTGAAATAGAGTAGGTACATTTTCAGAAGAATGTCATTCAATTCAACATGACGTGGAGTTGCCGAAGGTTTACCAAAACCTCATGCAAGAACGTAAACTATAGAATTACTGTAAGTTGAGTGGCTCCAAACTTTAAAAATCCCATCCTTTTGTTGCAGGAAGGGGGACCCCTTCCAGGGCCTGAGAGTGGGCTCTTGTCTAACACTTGGAAATGAATTGTCCGAGGAGACACACTTACTGACAAAGCAAGAGACTATCGGGAAGAGGCGCCCAGGCGGAGAGCAGGAGGGTAAGGGTGGGTTCACGTGGCTCGCAGTGTCGGGTTTTATGGTGATGGGATTAACTTCCGGGTTGTCTCTGGCCAGCCATTCTGACTCAGGGTCCTTCCTGGCGGCGCGTGCAACCACTCAGCCAACATGGATTCTAGCCAGGAGGATTCTGGGAGGTTGGTAGGACATGTGGACTGGCGTCTCCTCTCTCCTTTTGACCTTTCCCGTATTCTTCTGGTTGGTGGTGGCTTGTTAGTACCGTGTTCCTTACCAGGATCTCCTGTCGTAAAATAATTCATGCAAATTGTTACCGTCTTTGCCTGGCCAGGGTGGGCGGTTTCGGTCAGTGTTCCCCCTAACACTTGAAGAGGCAGCATTTTAGCTTCACTCTTTTGCCGATAGCCTTGTTTAATTCACAGTACTTAAAACAGGAGCTTGTGCTGAGAAGACCTCATAATAGGAAACCAAGAGATGAAGGATTCTTTGTCGACGGTTCCCAATTTACAATCAGGTTCTCTTTCAAGAGCATGTGGGTTTGCATTTCCCCATAGAAATAATGTTCTAGGTGAGAGGAAGTAGAGAGGCAGGGCCTGCCAGGTTTTGGGGTGATGGAGGGTGGGACCCTCCCTCCAGGGCCTGCGGCTGGCTGTGCTGGGAGGGAGGAACTGGGATCCCCCCAGCCCTACTCTGGGGTTTCTCCAGGCTGTGTGGTTGCCAGTAGCTGATTCTTAATAATTTAGATTCTTAATAATTTAGATCTTTATGCTTTGAAGACAGAAGTTAAGAGAAACAAAGGATTTGAAAGCATGTTTTATAAACTGCTTCTTAAAGACATTTCAAGAGAAAACCACTTGTAAAGAAATTATTTCCTTACCCTATTTACTTCTTTCAACCAGTAAGTACCTGCCTACCTCAGGGGGTTATTGGTAACACGACACAAGGGGTGTGTGTGTGTGTGTGAGAGAGAGAGAGAGAGAGAGAGAGAGAGAGAGAGAGCGCGAGCACTTTGTTGACTGCAAGGCACTGGGGAAATGCAAGGTGGCATGATTTTCATTACGACAGTCTCAGCCAACAGGCTCAGTCCCCAAGATGACAAATCAATCTTAAACACACAGTTTGAAAAGGAGCAGGGTGAAAATTTCTGCTCAAACCCCTTATGATTTAAGCTGATGAGAACTTCGGAAAGAGCCAAGCTGCACTGCTGAAGACTTGAATGAGAGGGGAAATTTAACCCAGATAAGGACAAGTAATAACGCTTTAGAGGAAACATTAAACACGCTATTAGACCTGAATGGCTTGTTAACTTCTGATGCATCAAATCGTCAGAGAGCAGGTGTAGCAGAGAAAAGGTAAGCTGGGCAGGGAAGCTGGACCTCTGTAACCTGGCTAAGGGACTGCATGGGGACCCAGGACACCATAGAGGGTCAGCAACCATTTGCCAGGACTGAGTGGTTTCCTGGGCTGTGGGACTTTGAGTGCTAAAATGATGAAAGTCCTAGGTAAATCAAGAGTTGGTCGCCTTAAGACCACAGCAGCTGTCTCTGGTGCTCTCTGGGATGAACAAGCCATGTAACTTCCCCATACCTTCTTTCCTCTGTTCATAAGTGAAGTTATCCTGTGTTCCTCTTCCACAGGGGAATTCCCCTTCCTTAGCAAATACCACTAAATTTCACCACCCCAATGCCAGAACAAAGATGCTGCAGTGTTGTTTTTTCTTTTTTTTTTAATTTGTGGGAAAACCCATAAACATAGGATACTTATGAGTTAAAAGCTTCCAGACAAGTTAGGAGTCGGTTGTCAATGGTAGGACCTGGAATTGTGAAAGAAAGCTTCAGACATGTGATTCCATGGGATCTCCTGAGGATAAATATGAGGTCAGAGGAAAGGGAGAAGAAGCTAGTACAAAGCAGATAGGGTACTCTTTCCAGAAAGAAGTCAGTGCTGGGAAATTCTGTGGACACAGTCCAGGGAAATTGCCAAGGTGGAATTCAGGTTAACTGTAAGGAGAACAGTTTTGTCTGGAAGCTAAGCAGAATCCAGGACCCTGAAAAGATCTAACTTTTCTGAGGGTCTAGAGAGGCTGAAAAAAGTAGATTTGGCTTTAAACTGGAGGATGGACTGTGGAAGGACAGAATGATTGAAAGGATCAAGCTACTGAAGGACCATCAGAGAAAGAAGTGAGAAGGAGGGGCTGGAACTTGTTTGCAGTCTGAGTGGGGTAGTGTGAAATTATGCACCTGGAACTTCTCAATCTGTACAGTTTATATGACTAGACCTCCCTGTACTGCAGGCTCAGAATCAGGCAGGTAATTGTGCTATCCACTGCAACAAGCATGCAGAAAGGATGTGTGAGAGCAAAGAATTAAGTCAAAACTGTGGGGTACTCTCTATATAAATGCAGTAGTTATTCAGAGAAGGGACTCTGGAGTCCCGGACAAGAAGACAGCCTTCCGGTGGTTGTTAAAAGATGGTCAGAGAGAAAGAAGGATGGCTTTCCAGGTAGGGGAATAGCCAAAGCAAAGCTACGGAATGTGTTTGTTTAAAAGTAGAGAAGGCTGGCCTTCCCTGGTGGCGCAGTGGTTGAGAGTCCGCCTGCCGTTGCAGGGGACACAGGTTCGTGCCCCGGTCTGGGAAGATCCCACATGCCGCGGAGCGGCTGGGCCCGTGAGCCATGGCCGCTGAGCCTGCGCGTCTGGAGCACACGGGAGAGGCCACAACAGTGAGAGGCCCACGTACCGCAAAAAAAAAAAAAAAAAAGTAGAGGAGGCTGGTTAGGAAGTAAATGAGAACTGAAGTAGAATTTGACAATGTTTCCCAGCCTTTCATTTCACGGCAGTCATTGACAATGGTGAAAATAGGTTGGGGTAAATGGAGGCCACCAGTTTGTACCCTAGAGTGCCAAGCTCTGCCTTGGGAACCTCACTGAGACACAGCAGCGTGCATGGCCCGTTGGTTGATAAACTCTAGGATAATGAGTGAGGAATCTGGTGTTGAGGTCCTGAAGTAAACCAGACAGACAGAGTCACACTTGATTTGCTAGGACGTGGAAAAGCAATGTCAAAACTTGAGCAGGAAAATAAAATGTTAAAAATGGTACTTTAAGCCAGATACTACAACCACATCATCTAGGATGGATTGGGAGTAGATGATAGCTTGAGAATGAGGAAGGAAGATATTTTAATAATAAAAGGGGGTAATATTATTTTGTACAATTAGTGATTCAGCTGAGGTGCTTCTAGCCACTGAAACAATCTTTTTTTTTTTTTTTTTGAGGCTGTGTTGGGTCTTCGTTGCTGTGCCCGGGCTCTCTCTAGCTGCAGAGAGCAGGGGCTGTTCTTCGTTGTGGTGCGTGGGCTTCTCATTGCGGTGGCTTCTCTTGTTGCGGAGGTCGGGCTCTAGGTGCGTGGGCTTCAGTAGTTGTGGCTCGCGGGCCCTAGAGCTCAGGCTCAGTAGTTGTGCCGCATGGACTTGGTTGCTCCATGGCATGTAGGATCTTCCCGGACCAGGGCTTGAACCCGTGTCCCCCGCATTGGCAGATGGATTCTTAACCACTGCGCTACCAGGGAAGCCCGAAACAATCATTTTTAAAAGGTTGAAATACATTTTAAGATGAAGTATTAGCAACATTTATTGCTTCTGGCTATGGTTTGGATAATGATGGTGATGATGACAATGATGATGATGTCACCATTCAAGGTATCCTACTGTCAACTTAAAAAAATGAAATGATTTAGTCTGAATAAATTAAGTAAACATTGAATTCAATTTTTTTTTCCTACCAGATATAAGGCACTAAGCTAGACATTGGAAAAAAATGAGAAAGACAGGTGATATGGAACCTCTAATTTTAGCAGAGAACCTGAAATGTAAAACATCCAAGCCTGTTACAGTATGGTAAGCACTGGGATATAAGAATGCACACAGAGGAAGAATGAATTCTGGGGGTGGAGCTGGGGGTATGGATCCTTTGATATCTTAGCTGGACCACGAAGATGAGTAGAATCAAAAAGACACAGAGAGGAGAAATTCCCTGGTGGGGAATTCCATGCTTCCACTGGTTAGGATTCCACGCTTCCACTGCCGGGAACCTTGGTTTGATCCCTGGTCGGGGAACTAAGGTCCCACAAACTGTGTAGTGCAGCACCACCACCCCCCCAAAAAAGCACAGAGAAGGGAAAAGCATGAACAAAAAAAATACATGAGCTTGTATGTGTGAAGTTACACAGTGCATCCTTTCAAGACGGTGTGAGAAGGGAGTGATAAGAGATGAGGCTGGAGAAGAGTAGCATCCTCTGAAACTTCCTCTCAATCTCTCTCTCTTTCTCTCACCCTTCTGGTAGAGAGTGGCTTTTCCACCAGCCCCTCCTAGAGAGGCACTGTAGTTTGTGGTCAGAAGAATGGGCTCTGGAGCCTGAGAACTGGGAATCCAGTCGCAGCCCTGCCACTTGCTGGCTGAGTGACCTGGGGCAGATCACTTAATCTCTACACCAGTAAAATGTAGGGCCTTACAAGGTCTTCATGAAGAATGAATGAGTTGATGCATGGAAGGCAAGCACTGAGAACGGGGCCTGCAGTGTTGAAAGTGATCAATAAGTGTCCGCTGTTATTACTATTTTAACATAATCATCAACAACATGTCATTATTTTAGTTATTATGTTAGGAAAAGACAATTTTAAATCTGAATTTGTCTTATTCTTAGGGGTACTACATGATTTCGTAGGTTCTGTCAGCGAAGGAACTTGCTGAAATAGCCTCTCCAAAATATCTTACAAGAATACTTCTCCACTACAGTACCTGGGAATCTACCGACAGAAATGCTTTTAAGGAAGTCCTTTATAAAATGTTAATACTTCAGGAAGAGGGAATGTGGGTTTTAGCCATTAGCAACTCAGCAGGGATTAGTTTACCACACTAGGCAGGAAAGACTGGGCTGAACTAAGGAAATGCAATGTTGGATAGGTGAGAAAGAAGGTTCTAGCTTAAAGAGTGTTGTCTGTTGGGGGTGGAGGTCTTAGGTGGGGTCTTCAGTGCCCCTTGGAAACTAGGTACCATTTCAGTATCAAGAGGGGAAAAGGGAAATTAGTCGAAGAGGAGAGGGACATAGAGAAGAAGAGAGAATTGTTTACTTCACAAAACTGTTTAGGGTCAACCTTGTTAATAACAAGAGTTGCTGAAATGGCTTAAATAAAGCTGTAGTCAAGTCTTGTCTAAAAAATTTTAAGGTTATAAGTCCTAACATATTTTATGTAAAATGATTATGGATACTAATATAGAAGAAAACTATATATTTCATATATTTATATATATTTAGGTATATATATATCTCCCTTTTTGTTTGAAGTTAAAGCTGACGACAGTCAGAATGCACGACTGTCTGGGGTGCTAATTTCTAGGTTGCAACTGTTTCTAGTGATGTGGGAGGCCGGTATCTAGTCATTGCATGTTTATAAAACCGCTGGTTGGGTTTCCCCTGGAGAGGAAATATTTCATTGGCGCTTTAGTGCAGAACCCGGTAAAGGTAGGTGAAATGTTTTTATAATTGCCACCAGGAAAAAGAGAGAGCCCAGGAGGATTCTTCTGCCCAAGGGAGCTCCTCCCTGGTTATAACCTAATTTGTTGGATGTATGTGGACCAGATGGGTGGAATTAAACCTTCTCAGGTGTTGTGGTTAGATTGTTTTAAAATGTCTGGAGACTCCTGGAAATGCGAGAAGTCATATTTCTCTTTCAAAGGACCATCCTCTTGTGATTCAAATGTGGGCTTTTGAAACTGAAACTATAAGTCTTGTGGCTATAGGGTGGGGTCTCCTTGTTTTCCTTCTTCCCCTATTGGGCTGTACTATAGGAAGATGGCAAAATTCTTAATTTATGTTTGTGTTTTGATAAACCTGGCTCTAAGGTAGTTGGATAGGGGACTGGAGGCTAGTTAGTCATTGAGGAAGGCCCTTGCTTTCTATAGATCTTCTACCCTGAACAACTGGCCATCCCAACCTTCTTGTTACAGTCGTTCAGAGCATATATGCATCTGTCTGCCCTTGGTATTGTGAAAATAAGCTACAGAAAAATCTCAGGAGGCTGTCTCAGTAAATTGAAAGCTGGCGGGGCAAAAAAAACATATAGGCAAGAGGGAGGTATTATGTGTAAGGTAAAAGAATACAAAACATGTATCTTAAATGAACTCTGAAATACAAGAAATAAATATAAGCGTCATCTGAAATTGTTCCCTGAAGAAGCTAGACCAAATGCAGTTCCTTATCCATGGTAGGCACTGAATTGTCTGGAAACTGAACACGCTGCTGTGGTCAAGAAAGTTAAAAAGATAAGCCCTCTCATTCATCCTGGGCAATGAAACAGGACATACCTACACCTGAAACACGATGTGCTTAGCTTGAAGATAAGTCTAATGAAGTTGGAGCCAGTCAAGAGGGGACTAGCTGAAAGATTCAAGATTAGGGTTTCCACATCTCTCCCATAAAAAGCTACTGAAATGGCAGAATTCTGCAGTGTAAACAGTAGAAGGATGATGTTATGGTTGAATTGTGTCCCCCTAAAATTCATATACTAAAATCATAACCCTCAGTACCTCAGAATGTGGCTATATTTGGAGATAGGACCTTTAAAGAGGTAATTAAATTAAATGGGGTCACTAGGGTGGGTGCTAATCAGTGTGACTGGTGTCCTTGTAAGAAGAAATTGGGACACAGAGACAGACACCAGACACCTGCATGCCCAGACAGATGACTATGCGAAGTCACAAGGAGAAGATGGTCATCCACAAGCCAAGGCAAGAGGCCTTAGAAGAAACAAACCCTGCCAACACCTTCATCTTGGACTTCCAGCCTCCAGAACCATGAGAAAATAAATTTCTGTTGTTTAAGCCACCCAGTTTGTGGTATATTGTTATGGCAGCCCTAGCAAACTAATACAGATGAGAACAGATATGATTAAATGAGTTAAAATCATGAAGGGTCAAGGAAAGGATGTGATTATCTCAGGATACCTCTAGGTCAGAGTTTCTTAAAGCATGGTCTGTATACCCTTCCTGCATCAGAGCCACCTATGACACTTTTTAAAAAGCACGTTCTCAGGCCCCTCTGGACCTAGAGTATTAAAATTTTCTGGTATGAGGTCCAAGAATCTTTTTTGTAGTGATGTTTTGCATGCTGAAGTTTGACACCCACTGCGCAAGGTCTTGCCCAACCTCTGGCCCTTTTCTGGGCATGACTGATTGGTACTAATTCCAACTCAGCAAGTGCTGGAGTATCTGAAGTTCTGGCAGATGCTCTGTGATCCAGGAACCGGGTACAGATCACATGGTAGGTTATCTCTCTCCAGGTGTCAGCCAGTGTTTGCCAGTATGTGAGGAATGCTGAATGGGATGGACCTAATGGAATCTTACGGGAGTTTATTCTTGATTCTTGGAAGAATATATGCCTTACCTGTCTTACCCACTTAAGAGTATAATGATATATTTTAAACAATAATCTACAGTACATATATTATTTCTCTCATGAGATTTATTTAAAGATTCTATTGCCTGGCACCTAAATTCTCAGAGGAAATGCAAGGAATAGAAAGGTCATATTTAACTTTTCCATTGCTATACATCATTTGATCTTCTATAGAAAGATCTCTGACAAGGTCTGTGCCTTTTTATGCCCTGTACAGTTAGAATATAATATTGGTGAAATAGATAAGCAACATATATAAATAAGAACAAATGAATAATAAATGGAAAGAAATCTAATAAATTATTTCAGCCAGGCTCTGTGCTTTCATATTTCCTCATCACCCAAGGGAATAGAAATAGAATATATTCTTTCACATGTTCGTAAGGCGAGTTTTCTTTTCTTCATCTGTGAGCCAAAGAGGAGCTGAAGTTAAGGGTTGAGAGAGAGAGAGAGAGAGAAAGAGAGAGAAGTCGTTGAGAGTCCAAAACAAACACAGTGATAAACATTTTATAGGCAGAATAAGTGGCATTCTGAGTTAAACATGGCAGTTCACTAGGAACACAAAAAAATGCGCACCCCCCTACCCCCATTTAAGGGATATAACAAGATTTTATAAGTTTTTTTTTTTTTAATACTGAAATTTAGGTAGGCCATATGAGAATGTTCAGGTGGGCAGGCCATTGGACTATTTCTCTATTTTTCTTCTGGTGGTCCAACCTTTGAAACAGAATGCAGCTACAGTACCTCGGGAATAACCAGGCCTGTCCGGGGTACTTATGGCCACAAAATTTTGAGCACTTACTCAATGACTGTCACTGCCTACGTGCTTTTCCCTCCTTGACTAACTAAATTTCAGTGTCTCTGTGTGGACCGCTCATTCCCACTGGATTCTTTTGGGGGCGGAGGGGGCGAGAGAATGGATGGGGCATCATAATTGTCATTAATGTGCTTCCAGGTGCTTTCCAGGAACAAGAGTTCTGGCACTTAACATGAATTGATTTTAAACTCTAGACCTTAATACTCTGGGGAGATTCAGAAGAAAAGCCATGAGAGCAACTGGGTTTCATTAGGAAAGAAAAGAGGACATTCAGTCTTCAAGGAGACAGCTTTCCAGTTTGGGCAGCGATCGCGTTTGTCAGGAGAGAAAGCCTTAACAATGAAAAACGGCTGTTTCGGCTAAAAAGCGGCTCTCAATTTGGACCAAATCACTCGTGTGGTGTAAGGATTGGTGCTCATTCCTAGATCTTTCCGAGTGGCCCTCTTCCTCGGTCCCGGGCTGAGCCAAGTCCCGGCCTAGGGGCCAGGCAGCCCCAAGGGCCTCGATACGCGGACAGCGGGATCCCTGGCGCCGGCGGCGCCGGCAGCGCAGGCGGCGGGTTGAGCAGGCGGACGACGGCGGCCGCGCCTTCATTAGAGGGCGCTCTGGGGGCGGCTCTGCAGCAGTCCCGACTCCCGCCGCTTCCTCCCCGCCGCCCCTCCCCGTCAGCCCCGGCGAACGCGGCTGGGCCCTGGGGATCGAGTCTCGGCACCGCCGTGGACGGGGCGCGGGGCGCGCCGCAGCCGGAGCGGGGCCGGGCCCCGCCGCTCCTCCTTCCGCCTGCCATGCATTCTTCCGGCTCCTCTGGCTCCCGCAGCCCCAGCCGGGGCCGGGCCAGCCCGAGGTAACCCCAGGCTCGGTGGGCTCAGGCCCCGGGGCTGCGGCGGGCTGGGCCCGGGGAGGCGCTGGGGGGCCGGGGAAGGGGTGTCGTAGTCGCGTGGCCCGGGGAGGAGGCGGCGGCGGCGGCGGCGGCGGCAGCGGCATGAGGGACGAGAGCGCGGTAGGCCCCAAGAAGGAGGCGGGGGTGCTGGGCATCCGCCCGCCTCCCCGGGACCCGCCCCGGTGACAGGTCTGGCCTCTGAGTCCCCGCCGTCCCTCTGTCCGCAGGCAGCCGCGAGGGGAGTAGGGCGTCCGCGCGCCCGGTCGCGCCGCGCCTCGGCCGCCGCTGCCGGGTCCATGACCGCGACCCCTCGGCCGGGGACACCCGCCGCCGCCGCCGCCGCGCAGCACCGCGTCCCGGGCCGCCGACCCCCGGCCCCACCGTCTCCCGCGCTCCACCGCCCGCCGCCCGCGCCCGCCGAGGTGAGCCCGGCGCGCGGGCCGAGACCGCCGCCCTAACGCTTCCACATCACGGAAATCGCGGCGGGCCCCACCCGCCCCCTGAGCTCTGCCGTCGCCTCCTCTTCCCTGCTTCTTTCATCATCCCTGGTTTCCCTGCCCTCTGGTCGGGGACGGTGCTCCTCATCCCTGGCCCTTTGCCTCCACCTCCTTCTGCTATTGCTTCCCTCCCCCTACTCCTGTCCTTAATCCTTTTTTCCTTATTATCGCCCACTTTCTTCCTCTCACCCTTTTGCCTTCTTTTCTGCCGCCCCCCTTTTTTTCTGTAAAAAAAAAAAAAAAAAGGAACACAAGACCCGATTTGCCGCAAATGAACAATTTTAACTTAACTCTTTTTGCTAACCCGAGAGACCTTTTGAAGGAATGAATCAGTGCAGGAAGGGTCGTGGTGAGGGTACCGAGGTCGCAGTGTCTGGGAGATTTGATCTAGAGGTCCCCGTTTTAGTCTTCTTTTCACTCGTATCGTCAGTTTGGAGATAACTGAGCGTGTGTGAAGCAAGTGGGTCTATTTTTCTTCGTTAAAGTCCAACAGAAGACTGCAGTCAGACGCGGTGCGAGCCGGCCACAGATTAGTTGGTGGGAATAGTGTTATCATTTGCTAAATATATTATGACATAGCTGTGCCTCCGTGAACAGCTCCCTTGACCTTGTGCGGCTCCTCCTCCCTTGCTCTCTGTCCCCCTCTGGAATTTCCCGGACAGATCGCCGAGGTAATACACTAGGAAAGCTTAGACCCTCGATTTTTTCATTTATTTTTGTGCTGGAGGTGATTTCTCTGTTGGTGACTATCTAGATGTGTTTAATCCATTTTCCTTTTTAAATGAATTTTCTTTTCATCTCAGAAGGACAGGACAGTCTCCAATGTGAGAATGGCTGTGACTTTGGAAGAAGCTCCGTGGCTGGGCTGGATCTTGGTGAAAGCCCTGATGAGATTTGCCTTCATGGTCGCCAACAACCTGGTTGCTATTTCCTCCTACATCTGCTATGTAATTGTGCTTCAGCCCCTTCGACTGCTGGACAGTAAGCGGTTCTGGTATATTGAAGGAGTCATGTACAAATGGCTTTTAGGAATGGTGGCTTCTTGGGGATGGTATGCTGGATATACAGGTAAGAGTGAGAGCACTTTTTTAATGCATATTAAAAATTTTGTAATGTTATGCTTAAGTCAGGAGCCATGATTTAAAAAAAATATATATATATATTACACTTTGGGTGGAAGATGCTTTGACTATTGAAAAAATAAATAGAAAACAATTCTATTGAGTTGTTTTTTTCCAGAATCCTAATTTAGGAAGAATGATATTTTCAGAAGTATAATTTCGTAATTATATATTGATAAATTCCTTAAAGAATGTTTTAAAATGATTGACGTCTATTAAAACCAGTATGTGAAAGCTCTCCTAGAGGAGTAGGAGTGAGTTTTATAGGGCTTCAGGGCTTGGAAAATGAAGAGGTGAGATATTTAGCCCATAATCATTAGGCATTAAGAAAAAGTACTGAGCCCCATTTGTGCTAAGATAGTTTAATAAGTTTTTTCACAGTGTGTCGTACTGTGTTCACATTTGAAGCCAAGCAAAAAATGGCTTTCTTTTCTGTTACGTGTTTCTTTTGTTTACTAGAATCTATGTTTTATCTCATAATTCTATATTAGAATATTAAGTATAAGAAATTAAGTTTTATCCCTGTTAAGCCAATTTATCTTCTAAGTGTCTTTTAGTAGATTTTTATTAATTCTATTCTGAAGCGAACTTTTAAAGAACCGAATAAGTAGTGTTTATTTTCTGTTTATAAGCCTTATGTGCTTTGAGAACTTATGCCCCTGCTGTGAAAATTCTGTATTGTTTATTATATTTATTTGACTTTTTTCCTCTCACAATTAGGATAAAGAAAAAGGCACTGAGGTTTGTGGCATTTGTCTTAGACATTGAGACTTTATCATAGAATTCTATAGCTGATAAGCTCCTTAGAGATAGTGCCGGAGGTGCTGTAGGTCATATCTTGGAAGAGTGAGGAGGGTACTCTTAGGGTGGAACTGCACTGCAGTTCCCCATTGAAAATTTTCTGTCTCCCTCTTTCCTGCCCAGGCTACATCTCCAGATTTTATCCACACATGTGAGGGCACTGACAGCACACAGCTTTTATGGAGTCTGACAGTCTCTTGCTAGATCAGAGTGCTCTTAGTTGCCCCAGATGAAGCCTTTTCTCCTTCTGTCAATGCCATTTATTATTCTGCAAGACCTGAAGCCTGGGGAATAGTGTAGGCATTGCTTCTTTGTTATGTGTCTTGTTGAGATCCCAATGCTCTTTAGATACAGTAGGTGAACTTTGAGTCCTTTTTTTGGGACCTGGTGTAGCAGTAGTAGTGGGAGAGAAAAAAAATTAAGTTTTCATCTATGGTGTTGAATTCTTACCTGAACTGCACTGCTGTCATAGAATTGCTTTGCTCTGTATAGTCTGAGCTTTCCCCAGTATGCTATGCGGTATGAGTGGCTTTGTTCTTTGCACAGTATACTTAAGTTTGCTTGTTTTAAATGAGCTCATAGTATTTTTAGATACAAGTTCTAGAAGTTCACGCTACTTAAAAATAATGAAATTACTGAAACACTTGTGCCTGTGTGTGTGTTTGTGGAATATTTGCGTATAAGTATTAGCATGATGAGAAGCTTGAAAAAAATAATTTGGCACTTACCTTGAGATTGTAAGGAGGGCAGTGGTGCTGGTTGAAGTTAAAGTTAGTTATCCTATGGCCACAGCAAGGCTGCAGTGTATTTTTAAGCATATTTTCTTGGGGAGTCTCTTCCTTGCTGCCTATAGAACTACGCATTTTCTTTTGCCACCTGCTTGGAAGGTGGTCTTGGCATGATCTGCATATTATAGTCTCTCTGAAGCATCTGCTCTTCTTCAAGCTACTGCTTTTTGACCATTTGATCAGTTGGTCTCATTTAAATATAGGATATTTTAGTATGTACATTTTAAATGGTCTTTCTATAAGCAGAATACTTCTAGAGGGTCTGGTCATAACAGAGCACAGTCAAAAGGTCAAACAGATGTAGGAATGACTTTTGTTGAAAGCCACGACTGGGTCTAAAGAAGCAAACATAAGCAAGGGTTGGTGAGCAGATGTTCCCAGAAGGGTCTAGGAAGTTGTATTAGGCTTTGTATAGATTATGTGTTTTATTTCTTACCTTTGTATCAAGAGGAGGGTGGGCCTAAGTTGTTTTTTTTCCCCTTTCCCTGTGCTTAAGTTTCACAGATGGAAAATTGAACGTTGCCAAAGGAATCCTGCTCAGCAGATCTAGTGTGTTCACGTTCTAGAATAAAAATTGCCAAACTTTGTTGAAAAGCCACTTCTGAGGAAACCTTAAATGTTAGTTAACTAAATATTAATTAGGAAGCTGAAAATTGAATATCGGTATAGAATATATTTTCAAATTGTGTCATTCTGTCTAAGGTAAGTCAATTACTCAGCTTTGCTGCTGAGGACTTAAGTTGATTATCTAATCTACACTGCCCCAAATGGTAGCTGCCAGCCATATATGGCTATTTAAATTTAAATTTATTAAAATGAAATAAATTTAAAACTCAGTTTCTCAGCCACACCAGTCACATTCCAAGTGCTCGGTATTGGTGGCTAGTGGCTACTGTATTGGACAGTGAGATAATAGAACACTTCCATCATCACAGAAAGTTCTACTGGATGGAGCTGATAAATAATAGGTATGACATTCTCCTTTTTCTTAGAAAAAAATGCATTTTATCTTTATAAAAGAATATTTTTCTCAACATAGTTCTAAACAGATTTCTTTTGGGGAGGACAGGAAGATTTATTAAAGCTTTATAAAATTGTCCTTTAATTTGAGGCAAATGTCACAAAAAATGAGTCCTTTAAACTCAGACATGCTTCTTGGATGGGGAATGGTGAGGCTAGTAAGCCCAAGAACTTGACTGAACGTTCTTATACTTAATCTGCGTTCTCACAGCTGGAGTACTGTCTGTGGACACAGAGGAGGGAAAGGGATTTTCTGGTCTTTCTGCGTGTTTCTGACTTTACATCTGTTCAGGGGAATACATTTCTTGAAATAACTGAGAATGTTGGGGTTTCTTCATCTCTAATATGCAGCTAGGTAGTGATGATTGTTGTTATCATATTTCCTTTAGTGGGAAGTGCTGTATAAGCATCTTATATTGAGGAAAAGTTGCATACTGCCTTGCTCTCTTATTTCAAGAGCAAACCAAAAAAACCTATTACCTTAATTAATGATTCACTTCTACATGCTTCATTCAGATCTGGGATAAATCAGTACACTCCCCTGCCCTCAATTTAAGTGAAGATTGGCAAATATCAGTGAGAGATTTTGTTAAAATAAGATGTTTATTTTGATTTTCATTCACTTATTTTAATAAATTCATTGTTCCCCATCCAAACACATTTAATTAAAGTCTCTTACACAAAATAATTTAAAAATATTCAATGTAAGTGGAAGCTCCAGAATTTCTTGTGTAGAATGACGAGAGTCTTTTGGGCCACAGTCTGGCTGGAAGAGAGCTGAGGTGCCAGGGAACTTGCCACCAAGCCCCCTGTTTTTGCTTAGCAATAGCTATTTCCCTTAGATCGGGTATTTACTTTAGAGAAAGCTGATGGAGATTAGGTTTAGCTTCCTCCCACTCCCCAAGTGACAGCTGTCATGGCTCTGTGTTAGTCTTTGGGGGTTATTTGATTATTTGATAGTGTTTTATTTTTTTTGCTGGGACATTCGTTGTGTGAGAAGAATAAATTATTAGGAATTATATCTGACTTTGACATTTTAGAGAGAGTTTTAAAATATATCTTCTAGAGCAGTATTTTTCCACCTTTGAGTCATAAACCAATTTAATGTGTCAAGATGAACATTTTAAAAAAGTGAAATAGAAAATAATTAAATAGAAAATATCAGAAGTGTATGTGTCTGTACTGAGTAGTGCTACAGAATACATTTTTTACTATGAGCCTGTCAACATTTGAAAGGCATTGTTCTCGTGGAAAGAGCACTGAAATTTAGGAGAATTCTGGGCATCAGCTGTCTTGATCTAGCCTTAACTTTAGCATCTCTTCTTAACTAGTAGGAGGGAGATCCTTACCTGCTCCGTGCCCACCGGGCTGTGAGCTCTCTATAGACAGAGATGTGGTCTTCTTTACAACCCTAGAGCCCGGTTCATTGCCTGGTACTCACAGGGTACTCTGTAAGTGTCTAAATATTTCTTCTTTCATTCTTGGTCCCAGCTGAGCTGCCTTAGCTGCCTGCCTTCCTGATCTTGATAACAGACCTTTCAGGAAGGTAGGCAGCTAAGGCAGCTCAGTCTGTAATCAAGATCATTGCAATCCACAGAATATAAACCCTGAACTGGATCATGTTTTTCACACACGTGCGCGCACACACACAAATACCTACAATACCACATTTGTTAATTTAACACACCTTAATTGAGCTTATATTATGTGTGGGAACAGGTGCCCTGGAGGTGTTGAGATGCATAAAGACATAATCACTGACTTTAAGGAGTTCACAGTAGCCTTGGTGGGGAAGACAGTGCCAACAACAATGAACACATCCTGATAAAATGCTCTAATGGAGATGTACCATGGGATGAAAGAGGAAGGGCTCCTGATCTCACCCCAGGGGTAGGTGGTAGCAGAGAGGGAGTAGGGCATTTAGGAAAGGAGCAGCTTTACATTCTTTTTTTTTTCCATTAGGGAAATATTTCTCTGTGGGGCTAATTCTATCATCAGCAATTATAATAGATTTAAAAGATTTGAATAATACATCAGTTTGAAATTTATATCTTTGTGATGATAATATTAGCTAACATTTATTGCAATATAAGCCAAGCAGTGTGCTAAGCGTTTCAGTCATTTAATGCTCACAACAGTCTTATCAGGTTGATACTATTATTATCCCCCCTTTTATTATTGATGTTGAAATTGAAACAGATTTCACAATTACTTCCTCTTATGCATTAACTGAGTTGATGCTGCCACAAGTGTATTTTTGTATTTATAGAGCCGTTATTGACCTTTATATAATATTCCTAGAATGTTTCTTAATTTTTACTACCCATATTTTTGTTTCTGAGGCATGAAATCTCTTTCTGAAGCTACAGATCTTTAACACCTGAAAGCAATATTATAGCTGTGGATTTCTGCAAGAGGTTTAAAAAAAAATTGTTGCTTCAACAGAATAATTTGTAGTATACTATAAATTTCATAAAATGCCACTTCCTTAAGATTCAGAGAACAACTCAAATTTTAGTATTTGAGTGCTTGACAGTAGATTGTCATAGAATAAGGAGTTACTGTGTGCTTTTAGATCGACAGCTTATCTTGACATAAATCCAGGTGAGGAGTTTTCAGTAGTGTTTTGATTTTTATATGGAAAAAATTTTATATACCATTATACCATTTATATACCATTACCATTTTTATATGGAAAAATTTTTGTATACCATTAAAGATAAATATTACTAAATTCTTTAAACTCAGAAATTTGATATCTAGTCTTATTTCAGAAACTGTATATAATTGAGTAATTTGTTATAGTTTTTAAAAATATATAAGGCATATTCATTCATGTACACATACCGTATACATGCACTATTACAGAAGCACATGAAACGTTATTTGCAGTTTTTGTTTATAGGTAAGACTTCAGATTCTGGAGTCAGAAAGAGCTGGGTCAAATAATTCCTACTTCCTTTTTTTTTTACATTTGCCGTGTATATCTTTGCCCATCCTTTTGTTTTCAAACTATTTAAATTATTTTGATATAGATAGATCTCTAAATCAGCATGGAGATAGGTTTTGCTTTATGAGTCAATTTGTCATTGTATTTTGTGTTTTCTGTTTTTAATTATATAAATGTTAAGTCTTTCACTGTGTAGTCTTTCTTTGCTTTTTTGTTCTTTTGATGTTTAGAAAGGTTTGTATTTTTGTCTTATTAGTTACTTTATAAGATATTTTAGTTCTCTATTCATAGTAACTATTAGCTGTTTTCTATGAAGAAAGGTAAAATTCTTTTAAAATACTCTCTTCTCTCTTCCCCTTTCTCTTCTGCATCACCCAGTTTCAGTCAATAGTGAATAGTATGTATTCACAATTGTATTTACATTTGCACTATTATGTATGCTTTTACTTCTACTGCTTGATTTGTGAGCTTTAAGGCTATCTATTGACTCCCAGCTGTTACATCAAGGTAAGCAGTAAGTTTATTATACTTCCTGCTCCCTTTCTCCCTTCACCCAATTTTTGTTATTTGAATTTATACATTGTTATAGCCTATAATGTTTGTGTTCTACTTTATCACCTTTATCTCTTTCTGTTTTAGTCTTAATCTTTCAGTTAAATATATATAATGCTCACCCAAGCACTTTTGCAGAAGTTTTTCCCAGTTATCCTGCGGCTGGTTAAAGTTTATCCTCTGGTAGTTTCTCAATAACGAGTCATGAAAATAATATGGGAATATTATTCTTACAGCATTTTCAGAACTTCTTTTTGTTGCTTTACACTTAGGATGGCTTAGCAGGTATAAAATCCTTGGCTCACTCTTTCTTTCCTTGAGTATCTTACAGGTGTTGTGCAGATGTATTCTGGCATTAAATGTTGCTGTAGAGATGTGTGAAGCCAACTTGAATTTTTTCCCATGATTAATGATTTGATCTTTTTGCCTGTTGGCCCCCAAAGATTCTCTCTTTGTCTGTAATATTTAGTAATTTTACTAGGATATGGTGGTGTAGGATATACTGGCACATGTGTGCCTTTTAATATGTAGATTCAAATCTATTTTTATTTCAGGAACGTTTTCTTTAATTATAACTTTAAATATTTATTTTGTTTGATCATTTTGGTTTTCTTTCTTGGTGACCCTAATTATATGTCTGTTGGATCTCCCTTTGTATATCTTTTTTGTTTATTATTTTCTCTTTAATCCTTTTAAACACTTCATTTGTTTGTTTCTGTCTTTAATGTCTCTTACTGTGTCTTCTGCAATGTCTCTTTGTTCTGCTTTCAGTTTCTTCTTCATTTCTGTGATGCTTTTGTTTTTGCTTCTGTTTCTTCCTTGAGTTCTGCCAATTCATGCTTCCTTTGTTCCTGTTGTCTAGACAGTTCTTCCTTGAGTTCTTATTTATGCTTTGTGAGCTTCTTCATAGTGGGGTGGCTTCATTGATTTTCTTAAATTCAAGCAAGAATATTCAGTTATAGTTTTTATCTTCTCCATTGTAATGTTTTTCTAGCAGTATTGTTTGACAGCTGGTACGTTATGCTGCTTGTTTCTACCATTTTTCTTATAGTATCTCCAAGTCAGTGCTGTGCCGGTTACATTTTTATTCCCTGTGATTTAGTGAATTGGATTTTCCTCAGTTATTTGTAGGAGGTGTGGGTGGGGCCAAGGTGTATTTCCAGATTTCTGCCTCAGAGATAGTTTTTTTTACATATGGCGCCTGGGTGTGTTCTCTGTGTTGCCACAAGTCCTCTGCCTCTCCAAACCAGACCGAGTCTAGGAGGCTTTTTGCCACCAATTCTGGACTTCCCACTCCTTCCTTTGCAGCTGTGACTGGAGGGACACAGCCACAGCATGCCAGTGTAAATCCCTCTCCTTAAGAGTGTGTGGTTTTGCTGTTGCTTTCTGAGATCTGCCATTATTGGGCCCTCCTCATCACATGCCACACGTTCTGTCTCTGCTGTCCACTCCCAATATAGATTCTGTCTGATATCAGCTTTGTTTGATCTCAGTCAGATCTCATGTATTTTGGAGTTTTTATATTTTTCTTTTTCTCCTAGGTTTGCTGGAAAAGTTTTGTGAGGTTTTCTTTTCCTCTTTCTCCTTGTTGCTATGTATATTTTCCAGGAAGATTCACGTCTATAACTCTACTGTGTTCATGCCAGAAAGTGCAACATAAGACTTATATTCAACTATGTAATTATAATTCAGTCAACTCTGTCTCCATCCTAATGCATTACTAGTTGATTATTATAAAATGGAGACCAACTTTATTACATAATTTTCTTTAAGGTCTGTCCAAAAGCAAGAAATAGCCTCCCCAAGGTTTTTTTCCTCCTAAACTGTTTTGGGTTTTGGTTCTCAAACTGTTTTGATTCTTGGAATACTTATCACTGGAGTATAGTTAAGATATCCACTCTGTTTCCACTTGGCTACAGTCAGAAAATGTCACCAAAATGAATGGAAGAAGTGAGTTACCTTTGATACTTGAGTAAGGAATATGAATGAAATGTAACATTACTACTGCTCTCTAGGGTCTGGTCTATAGACCACCTTGAAAACTTTAAGGATGACTAGTGCCCCCAAACTTTGAAAATATATTTATAGTATATTATAATGATTAAACATATTAAGTATATATATTAGTAAAGTAAAAAGTGTATTATCTCTATTAAATATAGTATATTTATAGTTTATCCGTTACAAACTAGTTTCAAGAGTTTCTTTTCAGAGTTTGCAAACTAGTGGCCATATTCAGCAGCTGATGGGCTTTATTTGACCTTCGCAGTATTTCAACTTTTCTTTTAATTAGTTGCCAACATTTCAAAATTAGGGGGATTTCCCAAAACGTGAAAGATAAAACCAAGATTTCCAGCTCTTGAGAAATTAGAAATCTGGCTGTGTGGGGCTCTCACATCTGGCAGCAGTTTGCTGGAGCTGAGTGATGACCGCCTCCTTTAGATGGGCCTGTGCTCTCCACTTCACCCAAGAGCCCACGCCTTCCTTGTTTTACTCTGGACCTGCTTTGCTCGTTTACATTACCCACCTGGACCCCAGAGGCTCAGATGATGTTCATTTAAAAATACTCAAGTAACAATTACTAGGCTATTTCTGCTGGGCATATGATAGTTTTGCATTTATGTGCCTTAATAGTGCCTATATACTAATGAGTTCTACCATTAAAACTGAAAGCTTGTTAGTCACCTCAGCTGCTGATTTCATGTAGCAGAGGCATGCCATGAAAACTGAAAAATAAAGTTCCGTTAGTAAGAACTGTGGTCGTGGGTTTTTCCAAGTTTCATGTACCGTATTACTAGCCCAGTGAAATGTTTCCTGTTATTTGTGCACTCGTTAATTAGTAGAATGTCTCAATTCTTCTTTTGAATATAGTCATATAAAAATCTAGATTATTAAAAATTGGTTATTCTCTTTGCTTTTCATGTTTTGAATATGAAAAACAAAGCAAGTCTAGTTGATTTCTGTTTCTTTAAATTATAGTGCAGATAATTTTAAAATAGTATTGTAAAAAACATGCATAAATTTTAGTTATGAGGTTATACATTTTCTTAAGGTTTGGTAGATCTGATCAAGTTTTGCTAGTAAAACACTTTTCCCCAAACTTTTTTCTTTCTTTTTTTTTGTGGTACGCGAGCCTCTCACTGTTGTGGCCTCTCCCGTTGCGGAGCACAGGCTCCGGACGCGCAGGCTCAGCGGCCATGGCTCACGGGCCTAGCCGCTCTGCGGCATGTGGGATCTTTCCGGGACCGGGGCACGAACCCGTGTCCCCTGCATCGGCAGGCGGACTCTCAACCACTGCGCCACCAGGGAAGCCCCAAACTTTTTTATTACTCATTAAACTTTAAGAAACCATTATGAATCAGGTATATAAACACATTTTGCATATGTTATTAACTTGGAGTTTACATTATTTGACACTTTAAGGGATAAAACATCTGTAAATTTAAACACATCAAGATGTTTTTGAATCATCAAAAGACTAAACTATGAACAATATAACTTTACTATATATGTTAAAAATTTATGTATACATATATAAATTGAGGTAGAATTCACATACCATAAATTTCACTATATTTAACAAATAAATGGTTTTTATTATAGTCACAATATTGTACAACCATCAGCGCTGACTAATTCTAGAACATGTCATTACCCCAAAAGAAGCCCCAAACCCTTTAGCAGTCACTCCCCATTTCCTCCTCTGTTCAACCCCTGGCAACCTCTAATCTCTACTTTGTATGGATTTGCTTATTCTGGACATTAATATAAATGGAACTGTACAATATTTAGCCTTATATGTTTGGCTTCTTTCACATAGCATAGTGTTTTCAAGGTTCATCCATATTGTAACATGTGTCAGTACTTTATTCCTTTGTATGTCTGGATAATATTCCATTGTATGGATAGACCACATTTTGTTTATACATTCATCAGTTGATGAACATCTGGGTTGTTTCCACATTTTGGCTATTGTGAATAATGCTTCCATGAACATTCGTATACAAATTTGGGGGTGAACATATGTTTTCAAATCTCTTGGACCTAGGAGTCCAATTGCTGGGTCATATGATAATTCTATGTTTAACTTTTTGAGGAACTGCCAAACTATTTTCCATACCAGCTGTCCCATTGTACATTCCTACCAACAATGTAGAAGAGTTCCAATTTCTCCATATCCTCACTAATAGTTATTATTTTCTGGGTTTTTGTTTTTGTTGTTTTAATTTGGCCATCGTAGTGGATGTGAAGTGATAGCTCATTGTGGTTTAGATTTGCATTTCCCTAATGACTAATGATGTTGAGCATCTTTTCATGTGCTTATATATGTCTTTAGAGAAATGTCTATTCAAATCCTTTGCCCATTTTTAAATTGGATTATTTGTCTTTTTAGTATTGAGTTATAGGATTTTTTTCTGTATTTTATATACTATACCCTATCTATTTTTTCACTCGTTGCTTGTGCTTTTCGTGTCATCTAAGGAACCACTGCCTAATCCAAGGTCACGAAGATTTACACCTATGTTTTCTTTTAAGAGTTTAGGTTTTATGTTTAGATCTTTGATCCATTTTGAGTTAATTTTTCTATATGGTGTAAGGTAGGGGTCCAAACTTCATTCTTTTGCATGTGGAGGATATCCAGTTGTTTTAGCATTGTTTGTTGAAAAGACTATTCTTCCCATATTGAATGATCTCGGCACCCTTGTTGAATATCAGTTGGCCATATGGGTTTATTTCTGGCCTCTCAATTCTGTTCCATTGATCTATATGTCTGTCCTTATGCCAGTACCACGCTTTCTTTATTACTGTAGTTTTGTACTAAGTTTTAATGTTAAGTATATTTTGTTGTATTTTAATTCTTAAAAAATTCATGATCCTTTTTGATATGTATAATGACTTCAATAATGAGGCTAGTTCACTAATCAGAACTAGTTTAAAGCTGTTTTGGATTTAAAAGTGTTTACTGAAAACCGTGTTTTTCAAGAATTAACATTCATAATTGGGTTAAATCACCCCTTTTTACCTCTGTGTTAAGGAAATGCTTACTAGCTATGTATTTCTCTAGGAGTTGTCTTAGAAATAGTGTGATTAGGAATAACGATATTTCTTTCCTGTTGCTCTGTCAAGAAAACAGGACCTTAGTTGTAGAAGTATCTTGTGCGATTGATCAATCAAATGCTTATTGACTGCCTACTGCCAGTTAGCAAAGTTATTGATTTGTATAATACTGTGTTAGAGAGTGTGATTTAGATTAATTTCTACCAAAAGGATTTTTGGCATAGTTTCTACTTTGATGGATGGCTTTGGGAATAGTTGAGTTTGCTATGAACTATGTGTTCAAAATGCTCCTGCGAAAAGTTTTCTGAAAAATGGAGCTCAATATACAGATTTCCCGCTCATGTGATGGTTCCATTTTCTAAAGTTAATTTAATTTTAAAGTTAATTGAGGTCTTTGCAGAGAAGAAAATTAACTAGAAGCTAAATTTATGTTGTAGAATAAAGTATGGATTACATGGATAAGGAAAAAGGATGTCATTTTGAATGAGTCACAGGCTGTTTTTTATGGGTGGGATAGAATTAGTTTTTGAATATGAGAGGCTAAATTAGGCAGTCATTTGAAAGCTGAAATAATCATTTAAAGCTGTTTTAAGCCTCAAATACTTATATACAGGTGTTGTATTTTTAACAAATAATAGTTATTGCTAAATAAGTATGATATTGGAGACAGCACGACATATTAGAAAAAAACATTGACCTACAAAAATTTCTTTTTAATTTATTTATCTTTGGCTGCGTTGGGTCTTTGTTGCTGTGTGCAGGCTTTCTCTAGTAGCCTTGAGCGGGGGCTACTCTTCTTGTGGTGCGCGGGCTTCTAATTTCGGTGGCTTCTCTTGTTTCAGGGCATGGGCTCTAGAGCGCAGGCTTAGTAGTTGTGGCGCACGGGCTTAGTTGCTCCACGGCATGTGGGATCTTCCCGGACCAGGGCTCGAACCTGCATCCCCTGCATTGGCAGGCGGATTTTTAATCACTTCGCTACCTGGGAAGTCCCAAAACATTGTCTTATGAGTTAGTATGAGTTTGAGTCCTGCTACCACCCATTGTTAGTTGTATAACTAGTTATAGTTACTAGTTACTTAACTTACTGAACTAGTTACTTAACTTCTCTGAGCCTCAGTTTCACCATCTTTAAAAATGGAGGTTATAATATTTATCTCTTGTGAAGCTTAAATGTAAAGTGAATAGCATGATGTTTCTATAAATAATAATAATATTATTATTACCATTATTATTATCATTATATTAATGCCTAGGAAAACAATTATATTAACCTTTGGGGGAAAGGTATGTCTAAATGAATAAAAGCTAAATTTATGGAATAGTTTTAGAAATACATTTGAGGATATTCACACTTAGCTAATAGTATATCTCAATATAGTTCTTGTGCTGTAATCAATAAATAAAAATCATTTATTATTAGTAATTTAAGCCATAGTCTAACTAAAATATTAACTGAATTTTATGTTTGTAAATTATGAAATGCTTCAAAGCAATTTATGTTTAACTACATTCTAATTCATTCAGTCACCTATTCTAATACCAAATATTTGAGTGCCTTCTCCATCAAGCACCATGCTGGTGGTGGAAATAAAACTGACAAATAAAATGGGACAGCTCCTGTTGACTTTTTCATGTGGGAGACAGAAGGAGTCACATGATAACCGTGTAATCACAAGTGTGAAAACAACAAGTATAGAGGCTATAAGAATAAGTAACAGAGAGCTTGTTCTGGAGGTGATGGTGTCAGGGAGGAATGGCCTCCTTGAGAAAGTGATATTGAGACTCAGACTTCAAGTATGAGTGGACCAGGTGATGCTGGGGGAGGGGCCACATATACAGAGGATGAAAAGAGTTTGTCATGTTTGAGGAACAAAGGGAAGGCCAGGTTGGCTGCAGCATGGAGTGAATGAAGAGCAGAGTAGTAGGGGTGGTGGTGTTGGTGGGGGTGAGCCGATGAGGCCAAGTCCACTGAGGCCTTGTAGTGCTTACTGAGGATTTTGAAATTTATCCTAAGAGGAAACAATGCAAGGATTTTAAGCAAGGGAATGATGAACCCAGGTTCGTATCTGAAATTTGTAACTGTAACGATGAAATCAGATTTGTATCTGTAATTCTGCCTGTTTTGTGGAAATGGACTAGAGAGAAGTGAGAGTGTGCAGGCGATACCCTCTGGAAGAGTCTCAGCTTCCCCTGGTGAGGAGATAGTTGCTTGGCCCAAGGATGACGGCAGTGGAGATGGAAAGGAGTGAACTAATTGGAGAGTTTTATAGGAGGAAATCTGTCAAGACTTGCTGAGGGATTGAACATAAAGGTTGGAATACATGCGCAGGTGATTGGGGTGACCATGAGGTTTCTGGTGTGAGATGCTAGGTGGATAGGGAAGCCCACAGAAGGAGCAGTGTCAAGAGGAAGGATGAAAATTGAGCACAGGCTGAGTGAGAAGCATCTAAGTGTAGCTCTGAAGTAGACATGGATATGCAGTCTAGAACTCAGAAGAGAAACCTGAGCTAGAAAGATAAATTGGGAAATTACCAATGGTATTTAAAGCCATGGAGATGGGTGGGTTCACCTAGGGAGACTGTAAGTACTGAATGATTAGAGACCCAGGGTCAGACTCTGAGGGCATGCCAACATTTGGAGGTTGGGGAGAGGAGGATGGTAGAGCCTGGGAAGGAGCAGCTAGAGAAGTAGAATGAATGCCTGCCCTACAAGTGTGTGTCAGAGTCAGCAGTGTTCCAGGGCTGGGGCTCTCCATGAGAGCTGCTGAGAGTTTACCTTTTGTAAGATGAGAGCTGGTTTAGCCTTTCATTGATTTGGCAAGAACAGCTTCGTTGAGGTGGTAGAAGTGGAAACTAGCTTGGAGTGGGTTGGAGATGAATGTGACTGGAGGAGCTAAAATGGAAACATGAACGTATGACTTTCCAGAAGCGTGGCTCTGAAGGAATAGAGAGTGATAGTTGCAGGAGAGAAATTGGGTCAAGGGAAGGCTTTAAATTTTTTTTTTAAGATTTAAAAGTTTAGCTTTCAATCCACTTAGAGTTGTACCTGATGAAACCAGGGTCATTTACTTACATGCCTCAGGTATTTAGGAATCTATTCTAAGACTGAATGAGAGAAAGCTAATCAGGGCTCCATGATACAATGAAACATGGAAAGCACTTAGATGCTGGCTCTGGTGACAGAGGCAGGCAGCAAGGCAGGGCCTCCATAATTTGATCCTGTTCTCAACTTTTATTCAGTAAGGCTGCTTTCCCTTGGCCCCTCTGCATTTTCTCATTCATATTCTTCCTGTCCCTAAAATCTGTTCTTCAGTTTCTTTGAAAATTTATCTCCTTGTCTAAGCCTATGATGTCCTTGCCCCCTACTCCAGTTTCTACTGTTTCCGTCTTTCTGAACCTCTTTGGCGTCTACTCTGTAACTGTGGTTATGAACCTTTGGGCTGAGAGTTTCGGCAGTGCTTCAGAGTTCTCTCAGGGGGTCAAGAATCCATACACATCTTAAGTAACATCTGTGGTTGTATAAATAATGGGTCTTATAAATACATGTTAATACTTTTCAAATATATGTAGCTGCTGTTCTGATGAATAAGAAATCCCTTAAAAGCATTATAGACTTTACAGTTGCTTTTTGTTACAGATCTTTTCACTCATTGCTTTAAAAAACTACTAGCATAGATCTCTGCCACATTTTTTTTTTTAATTTAAATTAATTTCAGATTGCTCTACCACTCACTTTGAGCAACAGTCTATTAATGATGGAGGGGGTAAATGTTACAAGATATAAAGCCAACTATTTATTAGGCTGCTAATCTAGGACAGTAAGACAAGTGTTGGTGAAATGCTCAGATTTCATGTATCATTTCTCTGTGCTCTGAGTGCCCGTATTGCCAGGCCCAGGGCTTGTCACATTTTGTGACATTAAAAAAGACTCTTCATACTTGGAACAGTTAGGACTCACTGCTCTACAACATAAAACATTCAGGATTCTGCTTCATGTTTTTCACTGTTGATTTCACCTTTGCTGTTCCTGTCTCTTTAACTCATCAGTTGCTTCAGGGCAGCGGCTGTGGCTCGTTCTTCTTCCTTATACTTTCCTGCAGAGGTTGACAAGCTACAGCCCTTAAGCCAGATCCAGCCCACTGCCTGTTTGTTTTGCAAGTCCTCTCCAGCTCAGGAGGTTTTTATAGATGACGGTTTGCAACTGATTTTGAGCTGATGATAGGAAACACGAACTTTGAACCCCAATTAAGTAAAATCTTACCCCTTGCAAGAAAGGATTTTATTCTACTCATTAGTAGACCAATATTGCAAAAAGTTGTATTCAGTTATTTTTATAGTTTGAATTTTGTCAATAAAAAATTTGTAGAAATGTGTTGGAAAACAAATTTGTTATGTAAATACCTATAGAATATCCTCAATTTTGCTTCTTGGCCTGCATAGCCTAAAAGTTTTACCATCTGACCTTTTAGAGAAAAAGTTGACTGATCCTTGCCTGATAGTAGTAGTTCCCAAATCTGTCTGCACATCTGCATTATCAGAGGAGTTTTAACATGTACATATATGAACTTCTCTACCCTGGAGATTCTGATCAATATATTGAGATGGAGCCTGAGAACCTATATTTTTAACAGGCTATTTAATTGTTTGGGAATCACTGCCTTTTAATGCATTTGTAGGGTTGAACTCCAAGAGATAGTGAAATGAATATTGGATTAGATATCATAGGAAAGCTTGTTATTTTCTTACTTCAATATTTACTAACTATGGGACCTTATCCAAGTAACTACTTGTTCTGCAGGTTTAAAAAAAATTTCTAGTTCCTTTGTTTATAGGTGGTTTTGCTTAATCTTCTACATAGTAGATCTTTTACCTTTTGGGGTTCATAAGAACCTCTTCTAGAGTCTGATGAAAGCTCTGCACCCTCCTCTCAGAAAAGTACACCTATATTAATTTCCTGTGGCTGCCATTACAAGTGACTACAGAAGCACTTAAAACAACAGACCTTAATTCTGTCACATTTCTGGAGGGCTGAAGTTCAAATCAAGGTGTCAGCAGGGCTGCACTCCCTGCAGAGGCTCTAGGGGGAGATTCCTTGTCTCTTCTAGCTTCTGGTAGCTCTCAGCATTCCTGGGCTTGTGGCTGCATTACTCCAAGCTCTACCTCAAGGTCCTGTGGCCGCCTCCTCTTCTCTATGTTGTCTTCTCTGTGTGTCTCTTGTAAGGACACTTGTCACTGATTGAGGGTCCATCTGGGTAATCCAGAATTAGCTCCTCTTCTCAAGATCCTTAACTAAATCACATCTTTTACCATATAACGTAACATTCACAGGTTTCAGAGGTTTGACATGGGTATCTTGTGGAGTGGGGGTAGGGAAGCATTTTTTGGCTTACCACAGCACCTTTGCACGTGCTCACAGTTTTACAAACAGTTTCAACAGGTTTACAACTCTTTGAAGTCCATTTATGGACCCTATGGACTCCAGGTTTGAGCTCCATGCTCAGTGAGAAGAGCTTTACACCTTAGTGTATTCTAGTCTATTTACTCTCTCCTCTGTGTCATGTCTCCTATTAATACCAAACTAGAAATGATGTTTTCTTCCAGTGACTTAGATTCTTCAATTTATCATATGTTTTTTGAGTTAGTTTCTCTGGTTCCTTTAGGAACTATTTATCTCCTAATAAGATTTACTGTTAAAATAAAAGCCTTTTCCAATCCCTTTTACTTAATTCTGTTGCAAGGAGACTAACTTCTGTGTAAACTGTAGATAACTGGTAATCCTTCCAGTGAGAAGAAGAACTTACCTTGATCGAGTACCTGATGTGCCAGACCTTTTAGCAAGTGCTTACATGTGGTTTCCTATAAATATTGAAAGCAGTCCTGAGAGGGAAGTAATATCAACCCCATTAAACAAATGAGAAGAGGAAGACTTCTGGAAGTTAAGTAACTTGCTTAATGTGGGTGACAGAGCTAGCAAGGGATGGAGCTGGTCTTTGAATGAAAGTCTTCTACTCTAAAGCCCATGCTATTTTCATTATACCTTGAAAACAGCACACTTCCCTTTTAATTGAATGGTTAATAATTTCATTAGACAGGGGCTATCCATAGTTTGGTTTTAGGGTCCAACAGACTTAGATTTCAGTCAGATTTATAGCGCTTACTCACAGTATTATCTTTTACAGTATCTTCTCAGATTCTTATCTTTAAATAAAATTGATATAATGTAAAATAGATAGCTAGTGGGAAGCAGCTGCATAGCACAGGAAGATCAGCTCGGTGCTTTATGACCACCTAGAGGGGTGGGATAGGGAGGGTGGGAGGGAGGCGCAAGAGGGAGGAGATATGGGGATATATGTATACATATAGCTGACTCACTTTGTTATACAGCAGAAACTAACACCATTGTAAAGCAATTATACTCTAATAAAGATGTTAAAAAAAATATTATTCACCCACATAAAGAAAAAAATAAGATTGATATATGGCCTGTTATGCCTTATAGTGCTGCTGTGGCAATTGAGAGAATATGAGTGAAAGTCCTTTAAAATAAGAAAGTTTTCCTAATATGTGGTACAATTAAATCATTTCTCCTTTGATTATATTCTTAGTACTTTCTTCTTTCAGTATCCTAGGTTTCAAAGCTTAGGAATATGGCCAAGCCTCAACCCAGAGGGTATATTGGCTCCAACCATGAACTCCTTTGCTTCAGGCTTCTTGGACAGTTGGCTGGCATGAATGCTTGTATGTGCTTTCTGCTCTTTCATTTTAAGGGGCATCCCCAATTTTGTCTAGCTCAGCGCCACTTAGGATATCTACGTTCGTGGTGATTTTCTGAGCAGTTCTCTTTTTAACTTTTTAACTCCTCTCATTGCCTCTTTGCCATGGGTTTGGTTAGTGCTCTGGAACTGTGCTGTGGAAAGTCTTCCCCTTTTCTCTGTCCTCCTCCCCCAACTTGTTCGCACCCTCATTCATCTGTAGGTAAGTCTGTTACCCAAAGCTAACATCCCATCTCTCTTGCTTCACGTTACTGATTACTATCTCCTTCTATCTTTGCTCTTAGTCTTCCAGGATATAAAGATACTAAAGACATTCTCACCTTAAAAAAAAAAAATCCCCCACTTAGCAACTAGCTACTCTCCCAAATCCCTGCAGCCCTTCATCCCTTCCCTCCACCCCACATATTGTCAGTTCCTTTCCTGCTGGGTTTCTGTGGTTTGTGAGATAATGTGCAGAATTCTGGTGCTCTAGCAGCCTGGCCCAAGCCTACCTCTTAAGCTACATCTTTTGGTATTTCTTTATTCTTCCTGTTACATTGCAGGATGTCCTTTCTATCAAGAGCCAGTCCCTTTGCTTAGATTCCATTCCTTCCTGCTTGCCCAGGAACCTTCCTCCATTGTTAATCTCCTCTTTATTTAACTTTCATAAAAACTCTCAAATTTCCAATTACTTTTAAAAAATTGGAGGGTCTGGTAACCGGGGCCACATTCCCAGATATCGGCAACAGCCTGGAGCTGGATAGGTAGCTGCCCTCTTTGGGGGTGGGGCATGCACTCTGTTTTTCACACAGTCCCACTGCTCTCTTCTGTCATATAGGAAGCCCACTTCCCTCATTTATGTCATCTGCCTGGTGACAAGGAAAGGGATTTTATATCTCCTGGCCTAAATTGTAGTATCTGACTTCTAAAAGTACCTCTGTAATCTGACCTCTTATTTACAGATACAACCTCATTTTCCATTTTTCCCAGTAGTAACTGTCTGTTCAAGGCCATTTCCCCCATGTCTTTGGTATCTCTTCCCTTCATGTTTTAGCTCCCAATGATTTCTTCTTTCCCTGCCTCCTGTGGTACGTATCTTCATGTGTAATGCATTAATCCCCAATTTATCTTTCATTACCAATAAGTGAGCAGACCTCTTGAGGGCAGGGATCATATTGCATCAATTAAAAAGTTTGCTTAAGTTTTATTTGGAAGAAAATGTATTTTTTAAAAAACTGAAATCATCCAGCTCAGCGAGCTGCTGCCTCAGTAAGATGCTGGCCTGATGACAGGCACATGCCAGCTGAATTGATGAGGAACAGCAGATTCACAATTCCAGTCTCAAGCTTCCTCCAGGGCATAGATCTGAGGACTGGAAAGGCTGGCAAAATTGCTTGTACTATTTAAAATGTTCTCTGTTTCAGTCTTTTATTTCTGCCCTTCCATGCTCTCTCTTCGCTCACCTTTTACTTTTTCTCTCTTTCTTTATTTTTTGCTAAGTTCCTATAGTTGAATTTAATGAGTTAATTACCTTGTGATAGAACCCCTGTATACGTTTATGTCCCCCGCAGTGGTAGAATCCTATTTCTCTATGAAGAGAATAAAACTAGTTGGATGAATGAATACATCAGTAAGTGCTTTGGGGGATAGTGAGCAGGAGGTGCTGTAAATTAATTATCCTTACCATCTGTATGTTTTTCTTTGCAACTAATTCGGTCAGTCAAGAAGCAGCCGTAGAGTTCTGTTTCTTGTATTTGATAAAGTATCTGTGAAGTGAGGAACTTGGATTCAGATATCTGTAAATTCCTTTCTAGCTGTAAACTTGATTAAAATCAAAACCCCTACCATATGTAATAGTCTGATTCTAAAACTATTTAGAGCTCTAGTAGCAAAGCAGAGAAGTACCCACATTGCCCTCTTATTTCCTAGCAATTTGGTGCAATCCTTTACCTTTAGGAGAAGTTAGAATTTCCCTTCTTCCAGTTACTCATTTTAGCAGCCTAAGGCAGATAGTACTTAATCCCACTGCTTACACTTTTCCCAATGGAAACAAATTAAAGTACCTTTGATTTAAATCCCCATCTCTGAATTTAGTATAGTGTTCTGTTGGTCAACTTACAAGTGAATGTAAGAAGCTATTTAAAAGGTTGAGAAAACAAAACTTTGAGCAAGTTGAGCATTTTGCATAGAGTGAAGTACTTTTATTGGAACATACTATAAAAAGAAACGTAAGATGTAAAGTCTTAGCTACTTCAGCTCTCAGTGGTTTAATAAAATACATTTGAACCAGACTACTCAGGGGGAGAGGTTTTTAGTTAGTGAAAGTGAGAAAATGAACATTTAAGAAACAAACAAAAAGAGTGCAGCCCAGTAGTAGTATCTTCCATTAATTTTTTTTTTTTTGCGGTACACGGGCCTCTCACTGTTGTGGCCTCTCCCGTTGCGGAGCACAGGCTCCGGACGCGCAGGCTCAGCGGCCATGGCTCACGGGCCCAGCCGCTCCGTGACATGTGGGATCCTCGCGGACCGGGGCACGAACCCGCATCCCCCGCATCGGCAGGCGGACTCTCAACCACTGCGCCACCAGGGAAGCCCTTCCATTAATACTTTGATCTGGGGAGAAAAACCTTCCTGAATTACAAAAGTAATAAGTCATGCTGAAAACAGAAAAATATAAAGAAAAGAAAGAAAAATAACAGAGCAAGAATTATCTGTAGTTCTGCCATGCTTTTGTCATCATTATCCTTGGTACTCACATTCTCCCCCAACTTCTAACCCTGGCAATCCCTGATCTGTTCTCTTTCACTATAATTTTGTCTTTTTTGAGAATGTCATAAAATGGATTCATGCATTATGTAACCTTTTGAGACTGACTTCTTTCACTCAGCATGCCTTTGAAAGTCATCCAAGTTGTTGCATGTATCATTAGAATGTTCTTTTTGGTTGCTGAGTCGTATTCCATTGTATGAATGTACCACAGTTTATATCCATTCAGCTACTGAAGGACATTTGGTTTGTTTCTAGTTTTTAGCAGTTATGAATAGGCTGGTATAACATTCATGTACAGGTTTCTGTATTAACTTAAGTTTTCATTTCTCTAGGGTAGGAGTCAACAAACTATGCCCAATGGGCCACATTTTCCTGTTGCCTGTTTTTATATGGCCCTATGAGCTAAGAATGGCTTTTACATTTGTAAAGGTTTGTAAAAAACAACAACAACAAAAGAAGAATTTGCAACAGAGACCATATGTGGCCTGCAAAGCTTAAAATATTTAATGGCTGACCCTTTGCAGAAAAAGTTTGCTAACCCCTGCTCTAGGGTAAATACCCAGGAGTGGGTTTCCTGGGTCAGATGGTAAGTGTATTTTTAACTTTATAAGAAACTGCCAAACTGTTTCCAGAGTGGCTATACATTTTGCATTTCTATCAGCAGTGTCTACAAGTTCCAATTTTTCTGCATCCTTATCAAAATTTGGTATTATCAGTATGTTTAATTTTAGTCATTCTAGTAAATGTATAGTAGCTGCTCGTCATGGTTTTAATTTGTATTTCCCTAGTGGCTGATGATGTTGAACATCTTTTCATATGGTTGTTTGCCATCCTTATATCCTCTTTGGTGAGGTGTCCCAAGTTTTCTGCCTGGTTTTTACTTGGGTGGTTTGTTATCTTACTGCTGAGTTTTGGAAGTTCTATAAGTATTCTGGATACAAAGACACAAATCCGTTGTTGGATATGTGATTGCATATATTTTCTCCCAGTCTTTTCATTCTTTTAACAGTGTCTTTTGCTGAGCAAAAGGTTTAAATTTCGATGAAGTGCAATTTACTGATTTTTTTTCTTTTATGAGTTATTAATTGTTGTATAAGGTATAGGTTTAGGTTTCATATTTTTCTAACATTGTTTTTTGAAAAGACTATTCTTTCTCCATTGGATTGACTTTATACCTTTGTCAAAAATCATTTAGCCATATTTGTGTGGTCTATTTCTGGACTCTCTTTTCTGCTCTGTTGATCTGTGTGTCTGATCCTTCACCAATACCATGCCATTTGATTATTGTAGCTTTACAGTAAGTTTTAAAATTGGGTAGTATGATTCCTCCAACTTTATTCTCCTTTTCAAAGTTATTTTGGTTTTTCTAGTTTGTTGGCCTTTCTTTATAAGATTTAGAATCCAATTGCCTGTATCTGCAAAAGTTCTTCTTGGCATTTTGATTAGAATTGTGTTTTACTTGTAGATCAGTTTGTGGGAGAATTGATATCTTTAATATGTTGAATCTTTCAATCCATGAACATGGTATTCATTTCATTTTGGCCTTCTTTAATTTCTTTCATCAGGACTTTGTAGTTTTCAGCATACAGATCCTGTCCATGTGTTTTAGATTTGTACCTAAGTATATTTTTTGAGCTATTGTAAGTGGGATTTAATTTTTAAAAATTTCCTATCATTCATTACTAGTATAAAAATATGATTGATACTTACTGTTAGTAACTTTGCTAAACTCACTTATTAATAATAGGAGTTTTTTGTAGATTAATTGGGACATTCTACAGAGACAGTCATGCTATTTGTGAATATGGGCAGAATTATCTGTTCCTTTCCAACCTGTATGACTTTCATTTCTTTCTTTTTTTATTTATTTATTTATTTATTTTTGCATTATTGAACTGGCTAGGACTTCTGGGATAATGTTAAATAAGAGAGGTGAGATTGGACATCCTTGCCTTGTTCTCAATCTTAGGGAGAAAGCACTCATATAACTAATACTAAATATTATGTTAACTATAGGTTTTGTGTAGAAACACTTTATTACATTGAGGAAATTCCTTTCTGTTCTTAGTTTACTGAGAGTTTTTTTCATGAATGTATATTGGAATTTGTTTAGTGCTGTTTGTGCGTCAATTCATATGTGTCTTAGTCTGTTTGAGCTGCTATAACAAAATGTCACAGGCGGGGTGACTTATAAACAACAGAAGTTTATTGCTCATAGTTCTGGAGACTTGGAAGTCCAAGACAAGGTACCAGCATAGTCACCTTCTGATGAGGGCTCTCTTCATGGTTCATAGCCTTTTCACTGTGCCCTCATTTGGTAGAATGGGCTAGACAGCTCAGTGGGATCTCTTTTATAAGTGCACTAATCCCATTCATGAGGGCTCAACCCTTATGACCTAATCACTTTCCAAAGTCCTCATCTGCTAATGCCATCACCTTTGGGGATTAGGACTTCAACATTTGAATTTTAGGGGGACACAGACCTTCAGACCATAGCAATATAATCATGAGGTTTTCCTTCCTCAGACTGTTAATATAGTGGACTATTACACTGATTAATTTTTAATATTCAATCAACCTTGTATTCCTGTGATGATAAACCTTACTTGGTTGCAGTGTATATTATTGGATTCCATTTCCTAACATTTATTGAGGATTTTAATGGATATAAGTCTATAGTTTTGTTTGTTTGTTTGTTTGTTTCTGGTTTTGGTATAAGGGTAATGCTGGCCTTATAAAGTAAACTTGAAAGTTTTCCCTTCTTTTCTATTTTCTGGAAGAGATTGTTTAGAATTGGTGTTATTTCTTTTTAAAATGTTTGGCAGAATTTGCTAGTGAAATCATCTGGGCCAGAAGAATTATTTTTTGGAAGATTTCTGACTATAAAATCAATTTATTTAATAGGCTGCTTTATTTTCTGTCTTTCACATTAAAGGCTTTTTCTGGGTATCTGGTAATACCTGACCATCTGTTCTTATTTAAGAGTAGGGGACTATAAAGTTGATTGGTAGCCCTGTTTGTGGCTGCGTCTTGTCCACACTAAGCCTCATTGTAGGATAATCTGATTGGAATACTTCACTGGAGAATCCTAAATGTCAATATTTTTAGATCTTTTCTCTTGAGCTGATCAGATTTCCTAGAGAAGACTCCTCCAAACTCTTGCTGCCATATCCTGGGGCTGAGTGGGTAAAGATTAGGCATCAGAGGGCTTGATCTTTGTTTTCAATAAGCACATGTTCACTTAGTCCTCATGTAGTCTGTACTATTCTCATTTGTTATTTAACCTCACTCTGATTTTACCACAGGATTATATTGACCTAAATCATTTTGAACTTTCTAACGTAGTGGTTTTAAATGGATAGAGGTGGGGGTGGGATGTTTGGAAGTGTGTAGGCTCTTGAGGCTTGTAACAGAGAATGTTGGCCAGGTGTGCTAAAAGTTTTGCAGTGCTGATGACTGCGGGAAGAATTGCTTCTCCCGAGATACCAATATCTCCCCTGTTGGAAACTGTCTAGGTTTAAGTTAAAGCAAATCTCAATACCAGTTAGAGTTAATTATCACTTATTATCTTTGACTTTCTTGCTCTTTCTTTTTCCATTCTTGCCAGTGGTGATTTAGATTATACTGGTATTTGAAATTAACAACTATTTTAAAGTTTTCTTTTAAGCAGGTGGCTAGAGTGGAAGTGAGAAGACTAGTTAGGAGGTCACTTCAGAAGTCCAAGAAAGAGGTACTGATGGCTTGGCCTAGAGTAGTAGTAGTAAAGAAGGAGAGACAGAGGTTGCAGGATGTGTTTTGGAGATAGAGTCCAAAGGACTTAGAGATGGATTAAATATGGAGAATTGAGGAAAGGGGGGAATCAAAAGTGGTCTTAGGTTTGGTCTTGAACTGACTGGGTGAATGATGGTGTCCTTCGCTGAGATGGAGCAGACTAGGGTAAAGAGCTGGTTCTGTATTGAGCACATTAAATTTAAGATACCTGTATCCTGGGCCCAAAGACAATGTTGATTTTTTTTTTTTTCTTAGATACTCTTTGCCTTTTTAGACTTGTTTATTATTCAGCTGTCATGCAAAAACCTCTTGATCCTTGGCTTCTGCACCATTCCTTATTGTTGCCGCCCACTAACCTTATTTGTGGAGGACTTTGGGACTTGGCTTGTCCACCCCACTTCTTGGCATAATCATGGGCAACGTCAGGGGCTGTGTGGGCAACTTACCCGTTCCTGTTCTCAAGGTTCCTTGATGTAGCCTGCCAGCAGTGACAGCATGATACAGTGGTTTTGAATCCCAGTTCCCCTACTGCCTAACTGTGTAACTTCGAAGATACTGCTTAACCTTCTGTGTCTCATTTTCTTCAATTGTAAATTGGGGATAACAGTGTCTGTACATTTGGGATTTTGTGAAGATTACATAGGAAAATAATGTGAATTATTTTCTCTTACTAATTATTAATGCCTGACACATAGTAAGCATTCTATAAATGTTGGCTATTAAGATTATTAGTATTTAATTATATATCTATTTAATAATATATACTACTATTATTCTTTTAGTTAAGCAACCCCTCCAAAAGCTACACCGTGAGCCTTGCCTCCTCAAATTTAACCTCTTAAATTAAATTAAATTAATTAAAGTGCCAAAAGGCACTGACCACAACTTCCTAGTATGTTCAATATACTTGTTTTAAGAAAATAAAACTCGTCAGAGCTAAAATTCCAGTGGTTCTTATTTACAGACATACATTAGATTCACCCGGGGGCTTTCTCACAACATCTGGGCCCTATCTATGGGGGTTTGAGTAGGATGGGTAAAGGTGGAGATGGGGGATGGCTTCAAGTATCTCTACTATAATAGCCCTCCCTCAGTTTTCTTTAGTGAATTACCCCCTTGCTTGGTTCCTTTCCTCACCAGTCTCCTCTCCATTAATCAGTACCTTAATCTACTTTCTCACGGCTACCCTTCATGTCCTCACTCCCTTTTTATCTTCCTCTGCTAACCCCTAACTTTGGATGAGTCCAACCCACTCTGCCTCCAATGTGTGTTACTGAAAGCCACAGTTCTTGAGCTACATGAGATTCTTTTATGTGTTTTGTTGCTCTCTAATCTTTACTATTCATATTAGAATACCTGACCTTACGTGACACGGTAGTTGTATGACTCTTTTAGTTAATAGTGATTTCAAAAGTAACTTCAACTGTCATGTAATCTAATTGCCCAGGACGTCTGTGATTCTGTCATTTATATCTCATTCATCTTCACACTATGTTTGAGTAGCATAATGATATTAATGTTTCTTAAGTGAGTCACAGAATGGTAAATAGTTTGCGGCATCAGCTTGCAGGCATTTTTTTTTGAACTTTGAGAAGTAAGGTATTATGGTCGTGTATAAAGCAACCTTTCTTCTCTGCATTAATTCTGTTTTGTGGGTCAGTATAACAGCTTTAGCATCACTGTTTTAAAGGAAATTGTGATGGTTTATTGTTTTTATTTTCTTTTTGAGATGTGAACTGTCATGATCAATTTTAGTCTAAAACTTTTGGGGGGAGGTTCATTAATTGTGTGTGTGTGTGTGTGTGTGTGTGTGTGTAGCAGGTGATAATCTTTGGCTTTGGTTTTTAACAAGAATTTTAAAAAATTCAATTACAACTAGGGAACTTTTCTTCCAGTTTTTACTCAGTTGTTTTTCATTCCCTTTGGAAGTAGTGGACCTGACCCAGTTCTTTTTTGAGAATTCCTTTCACAGAACAGTGTGTTAAAATATTTTTGTCCTTCTAATCAAGTACAATGTAAGAACTGGCAGGCATCCATAGCTTCTGTTCTTTAACATGAGACTAATTCTATTCCTTGATTAAGATACTGGCTCCATTATTATACTTACTGGTTTGGATAGCAGGGTATGATTTGAGGAACATAGCTATTTCATACATAAAATAAATGCTTTTTCTCTACAAGCATTTTTTAATCTTGATTTTGTTAGTCATATAACTTTCTAACAGTGATCTTTGAAGTATATAATGGTTTGGTAAAAGAAGAATACCATAGATACTGGAAATAAAATTTATTGTTGAATAAAATTTAGATTATTATAAAATCCAGCATGACTTTATTGCTACATCAGGATAATTTTAAAAAGTTGATCCTTCTACCTTCACTTGTTTGATTTAGTATGTGTGTGAGTCTTAGCAAATTGACATTTAGTTTGAAAATTAATTTTAGCTAAGTTATGGCTGAGAGATAAAATATGTATTGGATTAACTCTTAATGATTATACCCTGAAAGTATTATAGAAATAAACATTGAGAACCCTTTATAATACGTAATGGTAGATTTCTGTGATAATGTTCTGGATGTTTAAAATACAGTGCTGTTGTTCTTTTCCTATAGTTGGTTAGAAAAAAACTATAATTTGGGGGGAATAGAATGGAAAAGAGAAAGGATGGGGAAAATTGAGGAGGGTGGAGTATATTAGTTTCAGAGGGCTGCCATAACAAAGTACCACCAGCAAAGTTCCTGTGGCTTAAAACAACAGGAATTTATTCTCTCACAGTTCCAGAGGTTAGAAGTCTGAAACTGAGGTGCTGACAGGGTTGTGTTCTGTCTGAAGTCTCTGGTGGGAAGGATCCTTCCTTGCCTCTTGCTTGCTTTGGGTGGTTGTCTGCAGTCCTTGGCTTGTAGACACATCACTCCAGTCTTTGCCTCCATTGTCGCATGGCATTCTGCCTGTGTATCTCTGTCCAAATTTCCCTCTTTTTATAAGGATACTGGTCATATTGGATATAGGTTTAGGGCCCATCCTAATCCATCATGACCTCATCTTAACTTGATACATCTACAAAGCCCCTGTTTCCAAATAGGGTCACATTCACAGGTTTTGGATGGATGTAAATTTGGTGGGACACTATTTAAGCCAGAACAGAGAGTTCTAAATTCAATTTTTATTTTGAGATTTAAACCAACACACTAGATTTATCTACTTTATATAAAGCAAGTAAGATACATTTTAAGTAGAAAACTTATTTTTATTTGCAGTTATATTCACACATATGCTTTCCTACTGCACAGGCCTAGGTATCTAGTATTTTCCATTCATGTAGCAGAAATTGCATTAAAGGACTATTTGGTTATGAAACATCTATTTATATAGATGTAGAACTAGAAGACTTTCCACATTACCTCTTAATAGCCTAATATCTATAGAACCAAGTTAGACTTTTCTTGAGTGTTTTAACTGCATTAGAATAATACTTTTGTTCTTATTTGTTTTATATCCACAGTGCCTGATGCTGATTTATTGAGTGAAGAATGAATTAATGAAAGAATGGTGGGGTGTGTGTGTGTGTGTGTGTGTGTGTGTGCGCGTGTGCGTGTGCGTGCGCACGCATGTTCATTGAAGGGTTGTCAACAGAGATGTGTTATGAGGAGTTTTCATTTAGTAAATATATTCTCTCTTCACACGCTGTTCTGCACTTCGCTTTTATTACTTATAGTATATCATTCCATATTAGTGTAAAAATGCTATGATTACATAATATTCCATTGCATGGATATATTATAATTTATTTAACTAGTCTCCCTTTTTATTTTTAATTGTGACAAAAGACACATAACATAAAATTTACCATCTTAACCATTTTTAAGTGTCAGTATTGTTAAGTATATTCACGTTATTGTGTAACCAATCTCCAAAACTTTTTCTTTTTTTTTTTTTTTTTTTGCTGTACGCGGGCCTCTCACTGTTGTGGTCTCTCCCGTTGCGAAGCACAGGCTCCGGACACGCAGACCCAGCGTCCATGGCTCACGGGCCCAGCCTCTCCGCAGCATGTGGGATCTTCCCAGACCGGGGCACGAACCCGTGTCCCCTGCATCGGCAGGCGGACTCTCAACCACTGCGCCACCAGGGAAGCCCTAAAACTTTTTCATTTTATAAAACCAAAACTCCATACTAATTAAACAACTCCCCAGTTTTCCCTCCTGTCAACCACCATTTTAGAAATTTCTATGAATTTGAGCTAGTCTCTCTTTTTAGTTTTCATCTTTGCTCTTATAAACAATGCTGCAATAAAGAGCTTTGCATATGTGTCATTTTACACATGAATAAGTATATCTGTAAGATGAATTCCTAGAAGTGGAATTGCTAGGTAGAAGGATTTTCACATTTCTTAGTTCTGATATATATATCGCCAAACTGACTTCCAAAACTCTTGTACCAATTTATACTCCCCCTGCTCCCACACACAGTGTATATCAGCTATTCAAGTATGTTTCAGTAAAGTTAGCTTGTCAGCTAGACTTCACTGGCAACTTGGGAGAGGAAAGGCCGCTGTGAAGGAAAGTTGGTGTTGCTGGGCTGTCCCCAGTGTTCTACATCTATTCCTTAAGGATTACTTGACATCTGTAATGTAGTTTCCATTCTGCATTCATTTTAAAAACTTAAAAACTGGGCTTCCCTGGTGGCGCAGTGGTTGGGAGTCCGCCTGCCGATGCAGGGGACATGGGTTCGTCCCCCGGTCTGGGAGGATCCCACATGCCGCGGAGCGGCTGGGCCCGTGAGCCATGGCTGCTGGGCCTGCATGTCCGGAGCCTGTGCTCCGCAGCAGGAGAGGCCACAACAGTGAGAGGCCCGCGTACCGCAAAAAAAAAAAAAAAAACTTAAAAACTTTCACCGTATAGTGTAAGCTATTCGTGTGTTAGTAATAACTTCTGAGAGAATGACTGGAATACCTCACTTTGCAGGTAGGTACCACAACTGAATATATGTTCAGCCCAGCTGAAATTCCCTTAATACAAATCTTTAAGATCTTTAAAATGAATGCATAGATACCTTGCTTTAATGGCTGGTTTTTTTTTTTTTTGGCTGCATTGGGTCTTCCATGCTGCGCATGGGCTCTCTAGTTGTGGCGAGCGGGGGCTTCTCTTGTTGCAGAGCACAGGCTCTAGGCGTGGGGGCTTCAGTAGTTGTAGCACGCAGGCTCAGTAGTTGTGGCTCGCGGACTTTAGAGTGCAGGCTCAGCAGTTGTGACGCACAGGCTTAGTGGCTCCGCGACATGTGGGATCTACCCAGACCAAAGCTCGAACCCGTTTCCCCTGCATTGGCAGGCAGATTGTTAACCACTGCGCCACCAGGGAAGCCCTTAAATGGCTTTTAATAATAAAAAAAATTAACGGAACTCTTTTCTCAAATGAACTCTTATGAGGAGCTCCGCTGTATTGGGGTGACAGTGAAAGGTGACTGTGAAGGAGGGAGGCTGGCAGAGGTAAAGCAGGTGAGCAACAGGTCTCCCATCCCTATTTCATCCAGAACTATTACACACAGGTGACTCAACTTCTTTCCTTATAGCAGTGAGTGAGATGAGTGAATGCTAACATATATTCAGCCTCTGGTAATTCACGTCAGACGTTTGAGGAACCTAGAACCTTCTTTGTAGAGTCCTGATGTTTGACACTGATGCTCAGTTTTATTTTTTTGCGTGTAGTAAATTTGGTATAAAATGAGGCGTAACTGCCTGGAGATATCACTGTTTTCCTTAAAGTGTACATATAGGCTTTGGTGCATTGACTTTTCATCTGGAGATTTTTAATAAATGTAACATCCTTAATTAGTTTTCTTGTAAAATGAAAATGCTTACACATTTTATAATATTTGCATATGTTATTATAAAGTAGAATTTAAGGGGGCTTTGGGAACCACCTCCCAATGATGATCAGTATTAAGTTTTGAATTCATTTCCTCAGACTTTTTTCAATGTATTAAGCTGCATGTAAATTTTATTCCTTCTTTGAAAAGATGGGATTATATTTTATATACTGTTTTGTGGTATGTTTTGTTTACTTGATAAGAAGTCCTTTTGGGTTAGTGTATAGAGATATCCTCCATTCTTTTAATGGGTTTATACTCTTCCATTATATAAAAACTATCCATTCCCCTGTTGCTGAACGTGTAAGTTGCAATAAATATCCTTTGTGCATATCTTTGCCTGTTTGGACAAATGTTTCTATAGGATAAACTCTTAAATAGAATTTCTAAATCAAAGGTATGGCCGTTTTACATTTTAACGGATGTTTTGGGTCTCTATAAAATATGAACATCCTGATTTTTATAGGAAATAAACTTAGTTCTAAACTTTTAGAAGTTTTAGCTAAGTGATGTATCATCATTAATGTGCACCAGTGTTTCTAATACAAGTCTTCTGGAAATGTATACATTTTTTAAATGACAGCTTTGAAACTTTTTGTTCTTACAGTGATGGAATGGGGGGAAGATATTAAAGCAATTTCAAAAGATGAAGCAGTAATGTTGGTGAATCATCAGGCAACAGGAGATGTGTGTACTTTGATGATGTGCCTCCAGGACAAAGGACTGGTAAGCCATCCTGAAGGCAGAGATAGGCTGCAGAAAGGGGAGGTTAACAGAGAATCAGTTTACGGATCTTACCACAGTTGGGAATGTAGACTTACACTTTAATATGTATACTTTTCATGAAAATTTAGAAAAATTTAAAAAGAGAAATATACTATGTATATAACTCTAAATTATTCTAAGAGAGGAATTTACAGACCTAAAGAAAAATAACTGGGATAATGTGGATTATATCTCCACAAAGCTGTTTTTTAAAAAAGATAACTGAAATGGAAGCAAAGTTAATATGGTTCAGCATGGGGCTGTCTTGAGGTGAGTGGTGGATTGCCAGTTTGAGAAATACAAACACAAAAAGCAGTTTGCTTAAGATAGAAGAGTAAAATTGGACAGGGAATTAGGTGATCTTGGGGATCTTTAGCCAAAAGAAAGTAAGGTAAATATTATTTTGGATTTCACTTAGAAAGCAAATTGAAAGGAAAGATATTAGGGCCATTTTATTCAGCGTTCTAGGGCTGTGTTTGAACTGTTGACTTCACATTGCTTATATTGCTAACTAAAACATACCTGTAAACTGGGAGGGTTTAAAATAAAGTCAGTCCTTAACATTAAAAGAATTGTTACCTTAAGAGTAGGTAAAGCGGTTATGTTCATAGAAAAGTAAATAAATAGAAAATACATAAAATTAATGGAATTAATATTTGGCCTAATAGTGAAGAAACAAATCAATAGGTATTTTATAAGTGTTTCATATTTATGGTCACCGACTATAAATATAGAAGACCATCCTATAAGATACTATCCCCGTAAAGCAACTAATAATCTAGTGGTAGGTGGAGAGAGGGAATAGCAAACAATACTTAATTGCAAAGTGAGAAATTTTCAGTGGAAAGTGAGCTCACCATGTACTTGGTGGATATAGAAAACTTTGTGGAGGGGAGAGGACGTAAACTTGACTTTGAAGGGTGAGTAGAATTTAGTTAGGCAGAGTAGTGAAGCAAGGGCCTCTTCTTTAGTGAAATAATCTTGGCCAAAACACTAAGGCAAGAATACGCCTGGTGTGTTTAGGTCCCAGAGTTTGCATTTAGCAGCTCAGGGGTCAGAAAATGAGGTGACAGTAAATGGAAAATATGTTTGCTTATTATGGAATCTGTTTTTGTTGTTTATCTGAAAAGCAGAGGCATAATTTTGCTAGAATGTAGAATAAATTCAGTCCTTTCTTATATTCAGAATCATATTCAGAATTGTTATATCACTGTGTAGATATATTTGCATTATAATAATATTTACTGCCTGTCCCCTAAATTCTTGATGTTAAAATTGTGTAAAAACTAGTTTGTTTGGCTTTGTATCAAGGAGAACATTTTTATGCTTACCGATAAGATACTTATATTTATAGTGATTTTTCTGAGGGCCTACAGTGTCTTCTGTTGGTTTTTGAATCTCAAAGAGTGCTTAAAACGGTGACTATAAATATGCCTAACTTTGTTACTCTAACTCCAGTTTGGCAGAGATGAGAACTGTATTAACCAGAGTATCAGGTAATCTGAGATTCACTGATATTGTGGACAAGAAAAATTTTGGTTTATTTGTTTGCTCTTGTAAAAAGATTTTAGTTGGTCTTTGGTTCATTTTTCTGTCCAGAGTTATTTTGTTTTTATTTTCAGATTAATTATACTAATGTTATTATCTAATATTACAAAATAATTTGAAACCTTGAAGAATTTTTTATCTTGTTTCATAAAGGAGTAATTGAGAAATAAAAAGGTGGAAACATGAAAATTTCTGGCTCCTGCATAATAAGTATGGGGCAATATTAATTTACATTCACAAGTAGGAATGTTTACTTGATTAATTGCATACTCCATGGGCACGTTCAAAGAAAGAAAGCTAATGCTAAATTGTGGGCCAGTTTAAAAATACTAGTTTAATGGTGATGTGAGCATAACATAGCTTTTTGAATTCAGGAATTCCTGTAGCGCCTGTCGTTGTTCCTCAGTGGGGGCACTGCTTGCATTTTGGTAGGACGGCACTGTTGTTCTTGACTGTCCTGCTGCACATTGTTTTCCTTACCTGGCTGCAACCTACTATGTGCTAGTAGAACTCCCTGGTCATTGTGACAGCCAAAATTGTCCTTGTAGACTTCTAAACGGGAAAACCATTGGCTCCACTAAAATTTCAGAAGGATATGAAGAATGGAGCCATTCATTTAAGCCTCCCCAGATGTTTTGACATGTAGAAAATTCGTGCTTCCGGGTAAAGAATAATTGATGTAGAGCAATTTTGTCCCTTGGAAATACCTAACAACGTTCTGAGTGACAGCCTGTGAAACGTTGACAGAGTTGATTCAGGCAGCTTGTGTTTACTGACCTCATTTTTTCAGAAATATGAAACAAAGGATTAGTTATATTTTCTAAACGTGCTGGTACCTTTTTAATAAGTATCTGTGAAGTGCGGAGTCTTGCCCTTTTCTGGCAATTGATGATAAAACCAAGAATTTTTATTTCTATCAATAGAATGTTTAGATATGTAATAAATATTTATTGACTTGTAACATTTCCCCTAAAATAAGTTAGGACAGAATTATCCATACAAATCTCAGAAGATAGCTTGGCTGTCTTACTGAATTTGTTTTACGTTACCCTTCTAACTGAGGCGGTAAATCCACTATAAATGTAAGATTAACCATAAAAGCTGGTTACTTTAGTGTTGGTATTAAACCCAGAGAGCAATAAATTGCAGCCACACTTCATACTGTGTATAAAGCTCAAAGGTTTTACAGGTTGACTCCACTTGCTTTTTGTTTTGTTTCTTGGGGCACTTTTCAGCAAATTCCATTTAGTTCAGATCTCAATATATCTAAACAAAGTGGTTATCATTACAAAGCAAAACAAGATTCAAAAATGAGATGTTGGTGATTATTTTATTCTGTATTAAGTGATTTGGGAATCAGTCTTTCATGTATGTATCTTTATTTTTTTAAAGTTATTTTATATGGTAAAACTGTTGGAATAGGAGTCATGTAAATGAACTGTTCAGTGATACTGAAAAATTACATCAGAAGCTTGAATATTATTTGTGGGCTTTTATAATGTTTTTGTAAAAGCAACACATGGATGTCAATGCTTAGTTTTTTCCTTATATGTTAGTTCATACAATTTGGTGCTCAGAGATGAAGTTTACATTTGTTATTCCTGTAGGAACCAAAGTGGAGCTCTGTTGCCTTCTTGATGGAGGCTGTAGTTTTCACTTTATTTATTTAAGGCTTATAACAAGGGATGCTGTTATCTCAGCAGGGGAGAACAATTAACCAATTCATTTACTAGATCCTGTTTACACTTACTTTTAATTTTGAAATTTGCTTGAAATAAAGTCTTCTGCTCTTGATATGGCTATTAACTCTTATCAGCAGTGGATAATATTTTTGTGTTTAAGAAACTGAGTATTTTTATGCTGGCAAAGAGTAAGGCCTTGTATAAACTAACAAATACTCTTTGTGATATAATAGAATGTGTAAATCATTCTACTAAATGAATTTTTAAAAATTTTACAGTGTATTTATTGACTAAATGAATTCTTTAATGTTCTTTTATTTTGGATATTTTTATATTTTATATTTTTATAAATTTTTATATTTACATCTTTATATTTTATGACTTTTAATATTTTAGCCATGAAGTTAAGGTCACATTTTATAAAGCCTTAGTGCTTATTAATTAAACGTGGAGCCCTCATTTGATAACTTAGGCATATTGTATTGTTTCAAAATAACTTTACAAGTTATATAAGAATTTCCAAAGGTTTTGTTTACATAGAACAAATTGGAAATCATTAAGTTCAAATTTAAGAAGTTAATTCAGTTTTATTTGTTACCCAGTGATATGTATATACCTATGACCTAGGAATCCAAGACTTGGAATCAAGACCTGTAATTTTTTTTTTTTTTTAAGCACTAACATAGCAATAAATATATTATGTTTAAATAGTCTAAATACAGCAAGTTAAAGAAAGATTGGTGGAGTAGATAAACATATTATTCAACAATATTCTGTCTACAAGAAACCTACTTCAAATACACTGAACTAGTTAGTTTTAAGGTAAAGGATATAAATATATATATATATATATATATATATATATATATATATATATATCTCATGAACACATTAGTCAAAGAAAACAGTGAGATTGGCCATATTAATATCAGAAAAAGTAACCTTCAAAGGAAAGAAAATTAATAGAAACAAAGAGGACCATTACATAAAAGGACCAATCTTCCAGGAAAGCATAACAGTCTTAAATGCATAAACACAAAACAACAAAACCTCAAAATGCATGAAGCAAAAACTGATAGAGATGAAAGGAGAAATAGATAAATACAAAATTATAGTTGGAGATTTTAGTACCCGTCTGTCAGCACCTGATAGAACTTACAGACAGAAAATCAACAATGATATGGAACTCAACGACACCATCAACCAATAAAATCTAATCAAAACATGTAGAATACTACACCCCAGAACACAGAATACACGTTCTTTTTAATCGTCTGTGGAACATATACAATGATATTCTATATCCTGGGCCATAAAACAAACTTCAATACATTTTAAACATTGACCTAATACAGAATAGGTTATCTTAATATAATGAAGTCAAATTAGAACTCAGTAGCAGAAAACAGCAGAGAAATCTCAAAATCCTTGGAAATTATACAACACATTTCTAAAGAATGCATGAAGACCTGTAATTTTTCATGTAGTGCTTTATTTGTAGAAGTAACAGATTTAAGATAGTTAGGTTAATTAAAAGTATGCTTGGATGATTATACATAAAATTTAGAGACTGGCTAGACTATAGTCAGGTTTGTTTTTTTTTTCTATTCAACATTTATTTCTTGCTTTTAAATATTTTAGGTTGTTGCTCAAATGATGTGGTTGATGGATCATATTTTTAAGTACACAAACTTTGGAATTGTTTCTCTAATTCACGGAGACTTCTTTATCAGACAGGTAAGTAATGAGCATTTTTTTCCACAGTGATAGCCTGATCAATCTAATTCTTTATTGTAAAAAGAGGCATCACAAAACCAGCCAGCTCTAGTTATCTGAGGGAGCTGGGAATCTTTTTTCCTAAAACATTTATTTCAGTCTGAATTTGAGTATGCATAAACATTAAAATGCAAATATTTTAATCTCTACCCTCCTCGCTTCTAAACAGTTTACCAAGCGCCTGCCACATTCTCAGCTCTTCTGCTTCTTAGCTGTGTGAACTGGGCAAGTTATTTAACCTCTCAAAGTTTCCTCATTTTTCAAATGAGAATAATGGGTACTCCTCTCACAGAGTTGCTGTGTGGATTACATGAAGTAATATGTGTTACACGCTCAGAACAGTCCCTGCTACTTTCATCAACTTCATCATGACTACCACTATCATCATCTATATTATCACTGTTATTTTTATTTACAAGTCACCGTTATATGATACAGAAGGTATCTATGTTAGCAGTTGGGAGATGGTTAAATAAATAAGATTACCAGTCGGGAGAATACTAAATAAATAAATAAGAGGAAATATTTTGCGAATTCATAGTATGAAAAGTGAGTACGTCAAATTTCTGTAAATCCAGAAAAACCTTAAGAGGAGAAGATGATATGTGGCATACATTTAAAGAATGAGTACGGGTTTGATGGAGGAAGGTGGATTGGGAATGGGTCGTAAGCATTAGGGATAGTTTAGTATAGGAAAAAGAATAATACCCTCTTATCAAGTCAGCATACAGGGACTTCCCTGGCGGTCCAGTGGTTAGATTCCGCGCTTCCAATGCAGGGGCTGTGGGTTCAAAAAAAATAATAAAAGAAGAAGTCAGCACTACATTATAGTGTTTCCCTGATATGCTACATGCTTTATTTTCTCAAAAATGGATAACCAAAATATGATATCAAGAGTTTCTATGTATGATAATGCTACACTTATCTGGTGTTTATATATTTAGCCACTTCACCCTGGATGGTGCAGTACCTTACACGTAGTAATTACATAATGAATTGCTGGTGAATCTAATTAAGCCTCTTCTGAGCATCACAAATTCAGAAATAAGCTAGAAGTGTGTAGAAAAACTTCTAAGCTCTATGAAAATAGGTCTCCCCAAACACATATATTATACTTTGCTCCAGACAGTTTTTTTAATATTTATTTAGCTGCACCAGGTCTTAGTTACAGCACACGGGATCTTTGTTGTGGCATGAGTACTCTTAGTTGTGGCATGCATGTGGGATCTAGTTCCCTGACGTGGGATCTAGTTACCTGACCAGGGATCGAACCCAGGGCCCCCTGCACTGGGAGCACAGAGTCTTAACCACTGGACCATCAGGGAAGTCCCCTCCAGACAGTTTTATATACAAAACATATTTTTGTTTTTCATATTCTGTGTAATTGTCTAGTTTTTTCTGGAAACACCCTTGGTTTTTCTGAGCAGAGAGATGGAAAAAAGCAGGCACTGGAACCCTACGAAGAATTGGGAATGGGGATTGGCCACAACAAGGTTGAGACAAAATAAACAATGATCAGAACAACTTAAGGAAGAAACTAACCTAATATCTTAGAGTGTCACTGGAGGCGAAGACAGGAGAGATTTACAAATTCATTTCTGAAGTGCAAAAATTTTTTCCCTGTTTGATAGTAATAAAAATCTATAACATGGGGGAAGGGGAGAGAAAAAAAGTATTAATGTTAAAGAAAATCTCTTGGGACTTTGCTACTAAACATTTTTGACAAGATATTTCCAAGAATATTAAAAATATTTTACATGTACTCTAGGGAACTTAAAAGTAAAGCTTAATTATAATCAATTCAATTCTGTAAATTAGCTAAGAAAATCGTTACTTAGTTTGCATTTAGAATAATTTAGTCTAAAGACTGAAAGTGTACAAATTATTTTGGGGAGCTTCTGTAATTGTGTTGGCTGGAAAATTATTAGCGAATTGACCATACTGAAAGGAAGAACCTTCTTATATTTAGTCATGGGTTTTGGGCTTTCCTAAAAAAGCTTCTAGGTTCCTCTTTTCGGTCTCCAAGTTATCCTCTTTCCTCTCTTTCCCTCACAACTAAGATCCAGTCTATCAGAATGTCCTGTTAGCTTTCAGATTTTTCCCTGAATGTGTGCACCTCTCATCGATATCCCACAGTTGAATCTCATCAAACTCCCTTGTCCAGACTCTACAGGAGTCTCCTAACTTATTTCCTGTAGTCTTTTTGTTACTGGAGCCAGCAGATTTTTTTTTTAAGTAAATAAGATCATGACTCTCCCTTTTTGAAAACTATCTAATGATATTGCATCCCAAACTACTACTTAACCAAGCTCAAGGCCTTTCTTATATGTCCTCTGCCTCTCTCTGCAATTTTCAGCCACACTGACCTTGCCACAGTTCTCTGAACATGCCAAACATGTTCCCACCTCAGGGCCTTTGTCCTTTTTCTCCTCATCACCTGGAGTACTCTGCCACTCATCTTCACATGGTTTATTCCCTCACATTATCAGCTCTTTGCTCAAATTTCACCTCCTTGGAGCTGCTTTTCCTGACCCTGTTGAGCTTCTCTAGTCTCTTACTCTTCTTCCTAACCTTATCACCAGTTGCATTTGTACATATGCACATATACATATGCATATGTATTATATATCTTCCCCATTCAAGTAAGCTTCGTGAATGTCTCTTACTTCTCCATCTCCAGGACAGTGCCTGGCAAGTAAGTAGTAGGTACTCAGTAAATACTCACTGATGATGAATGAATGAACTTTCGGGGGCAATTAGAGCAATTTTTTTCTGCAGGGGGAAGGGTTTATTTATGTAAGTGCTAATAACTTACTTTTTCCAGTATGGTCAAAAGGGGAAGTAAGTGGGGGGAAATCACTATTCTAGCCTATGATTGGGATTTACTCTAGAAGCAGTTATTTCTATTTAATTTTACAGCCTTTAAATTTCAAATGTGACTGTACTTACTCTATGTGTGTCTACCTTCTAGGGAAAATCTCATCGTGACCAACAGCTTCTTCTTCTCAAGAAGCACCTAGAAAATAATTACAGGAACAGAGATCGAAAATGGATTGTTCTGTTTCCAGAAGGGGGCTTCCTCAGGAAGAGGCGAGAAACCAGTCAGGCATTTGCCAAGAAAAATAACTTGCCATTTCTTACACATGTCACTTTGCCAAGGATTGGGGCAACAAAAATTATTCTGAATGCACTTGTAGCACGACAGGAAAATGGAAGTCCAGCAGGAGGAGATGCTAAGGAATTAGGTATGATGGTTTTTAGCATTTTTTTCTTTTCTTGGAATTAAAGGATTTTCTGGAGTTCCAGAAGATAACATTGTTCTTTTTTATATTTATAATTTTTGTCAAACAGAAATAATACTGAGGGAGAAGATGAAAATATAACTTTTTAATGTTTCTACAAAAGTAGTCCATGCTTACAATAATTTATTCAAATAATATAGGAATGTATAAAGTCGAAGGTATCTCTCCCTTACTGTACACCTTACTCGTGGCCATTCCCACTGCTGCAGTCAACATTCCTGTAAATATCCTTACAGATTTGTGGAACATGTCTGTAGTATTAATTCGTAGAAGTGGAATTGCTGGATTAAAAGATACAGGAATAGAAATGACAAATTTGAGAAACTAATCATAGATATGCAAATGGAATTATAATGATTTATATTTTTTGCAGTTATCAAATTTAGAAAGTTTTTCTGTTTTTAATACAGAGAATGAGTTTAATGAAGTTTGGCAGTATTTACTAAGAGTCTTAAAATGTTGATAAATTACTCAGTTATTCTACTGCAAATAATACTTATCAAAAGGGAATGATCTGAAATACTGGCAAAGTAGTTTATCACAGCATTATTTCTAATGGCAAGAAATTGGAAATAGCCAGAAGAGAGAACAGATGAGTAATTATTAAATATCCATCTAACAGAATACAACACAGCCATTACAAATGATGTTTATTGGCTTGGAAAATTCTTATGCTCTATAATGTTAACGGGGTGGGAGAAACATACAACTCTTGTGTAAACAATATGAGCTCAAATATGTAAATAATAAGGCAGTAGAAAATCAGTGAAAGGAAAGATTTCAGAATATTAGCAGTGATTGCTTCTCTGAGTTGTAACATTATGGATAATTTTTCTCCATTTCTTAATACTTTCCTGAATTAAAAAAATATAGTGAGTATGTATTACTTTTATGGCCAGTAAAAAGTAAACCATACTCAAAGATGCAACTGTGGACTTCCCTGGTGGTGCAGTGGTTAAGAATCCGCCTGCCAATGCAGGGGACACGCGTTTGATCCCTGGTCCGGGAAGATCCCACATGCCACGGAGCAACTAAGCTCGTGTGCCACAACAACTGAGGCCTATGCTCTAGAGCCCGTGAGCCACAACTACTGAAGCCTGTGCGCCTAGAGCCTGTGCTCCACAACAAGGAAAGCCACCGCAATGAGAAGCCCAGGCACCGCAACGAAGCCACAACTAGAGGCAGACTACGCGCAGCAACGAAGACCCAATGCAGCCAAAAATAAATAAATAAATAAATTTATTTATTTAAAAAAACAAACAAAACTGAACAAAAAAAGATGCAACTGTCTTGGAGACAGCCTAGTGAATTGTGCATATTTGCAGAAGATATTTGTGCCAACAGCATGAAGACTGTTTTGAACTACTTCATCCAAGACACTATGAAAGTTTGGTGATAAATTATAAATTAAAAAGCTGAAAGAAACTTAATAGGCCTGTTTCCGTAATAACATTTTGCTATTTCTTTTAATATTCTTCAGATAAAATGGGAATGATTGGCCCTCAGAAATATGTGTTATTTTAGGTGATGGTAAGGACCAAACATGGAAATAATGCCCGTGAGATTGTGCTGAGCTTTCCTTTCATTTGTTTTTTCCAAACAGCTGCCTGGCAGTCAGCTCTCTTAATGTTTCATCATCTATTAAAAAGACAAATTGAAAGAGTCTTTTAATAGAAAAGGAAGGTTCAGAATAGCTTCACTGCTGGAGAGACACTGTGGCAATGTCAGCCAAGCCAAAGCTTGAAGGCAAAGGTCTTCCAAATAGGATTAATTGTGCTAATAAATACCGCTGCTTTTAAGTAGTTTTACCCAGTCAATACCCTGTGGTCTAGATCTCAGAGAAATGAATGGGCACTTGTCATACTGATTACACAAGAGGGAAGAGAAATGGTTTTTTCTTTTGGAGAGAAGCAATCTCTGTTTATAACCAAAGTGAAATTGTTTATTACTTATCTTACCTTAGTTAAAATTTAGGCCTCTCGCCTTCTGAGATGGCCCACACTCTGTCTGTGGAGTGTGATTCTCCCAGGGCCAGTCTTGCTTTTCGAGATGGACAGCATTCTGTCTATGGAATGTGTATCTCTCTAAATAAATCCACTTCTTACCTATCAAGAAAAAATTTTTTATTCTAGCAGCTTAGGAAAATCATAAGAAATTTTAGAAAACCGTATACCCCCAAACTAGTTTTACTTAGATTTTACCATTTGCTTCTCTGCTTTGGTATGGACATTTTGTGTTTTATTTTCTTTAGTATTCATACTCACTATTTAGTATTTTATTCCATATAAACACAAACCATGCCTTCATGTCTGTTTTAATGTGCGGTCAGTCCCTACACATATAAAAATTAAGTTGTATCTAATTAACTTTAAGTTTTTATATATTTATTTATTTTGGCCACCCCGTGCGGTGCGTGGGATCTTAGTTCCCCGACCAGGGATTGAACCTGTGCCCCCTGAAATGGAAGTGCGGAGTCTTAACTACTGGACCGCCAGGGAAGTCCCTCTAATTAACTTTAAAAGGATTAGTATTTTTTTGTTTATTGTATGATTTAATAGATATTAAACTGAACTCTGGTGATTTTTCCCAACCATTTTATTATACAAATTTTCAAATATACATAAAATTTGAAATAATTTTGCAGTTAATATCCATGAGCTGGCCAACTAGATTTTATAATTAACACTTTACTATATTTGGTTTATCACATCTCTCTCCATCCTTCTATCCATCTATTAGTCCATCTTGGTTGTATTTTTTTAACGCATTTCAAAGTAAGTTGCAGACATCAGTGTACTTTACCCCTAAACATTGTAGCATGTACATCACTGGTAGCTTGTTAAAATGTGTCTCTTTACATACATTCTGTTCCTTTAGCAATATGTTATTTAAAAATTAAATTTTTTAAGCTTATGTCTTATATGATTATTTCTTCCCCTTCAGAATGTTGTCTAAAATTTTAAAAGACTTTAAGGCCAGTTTTTAATTATTTGATATTTTAAGTAAAATATTATTGATTCCTACTGTACATTTGGCCTTATATTTAAAAATAAGTTTTATTTTTTTAGGGATCCTTTAAATACTTCAAACAAAGGATAGACCATTACACTTTAAAGTCTAGCTATCAGCGTTCTCTTTGAGAATTCCTGTCTCAATTCTTTCTTTTTTAACATCTTTATTGGGGTATAATTGCTTTACAATGGTGTGTTAGTTTCTGCTTTATAATAAGGTGAATCAGTTATACATATACATATGTTCCCATATCTCTTCCCTGTTGCATCTCCCTCCCTCCCACCCTCCCTATCCCACCCCTCCAGGCGGTCACAAAGCACCGAGCTGATTTCCCTGTGCTATGTGGCTGCTTCCCACTAGCTATCTACCTTACGTTTGGTAGTGTATATATGTCCATGCTTCTTGCTCAGCTTTGTACTCCGTGCTGGGAATAAAAACAGCGCGCAGAGGACCAAAGTAAACAGAACTTCCCCAGCCCCTCTCACAACAGTAGTTACCTGTTGTACCTACCAAAGGGTAGACAGATTTATTGCTTTATTTTTATATAACTCTTGCTAAAATGGAAGGAGTTTTTTGTTTGTTTTGAACAAGAGCAGCAACTGATGATCATGTGCATCAATAAAATGCTTAATTTCATTACCTTATTTCAATATTTATTAATGCCTCCCAAGTATCACAAAACTTGGTGTTTGTATTATCTTGTGTTATATTTAGTGAGTGGAGATTTTTGTTTTAAGGTCTGCTTTTCGCTTTTGTGATGTGATACTTTAGCTACTGACTTCTTTTGTAGGCCAGTTTTTATGAGAGAGAAAATGTAAATTAGACCTTGATACTGCATAATTGTATTGAATGCTTAAATGATGCATGTCCAATAAACTATAGCACTCTGTTGTTTAATTTGTTTGAGATTCAGCCATTTTATAATGTAATAGGAAATGCTTAATTTCATCCTAAGTGCATCATATAGAACAGTAACGCCAAAGTTCATTCTCTTAAAGCAAAGGATATATCAGTATGCTTTATAATTCTATACTATGTTATTTGATGCAAATAATATAAAAATTGATCCAATTTTATATTGTTCTCAGACAGCAGATCGAAAGGCCTCCAGTGGATAATAGATACAACCATAGCTTATCCCAAAGCTGAACCCATAGATATTCAAACCTGGATCCTTGGATACAGGAAACCAGTAGTCACACATGTACATTACAGGTAAGAATTACACATTAGTACTCAGCGTAAAGCCAACATAAAGTACTATCTCAGGACATTGTGAATGTTTTAATATTAAATTATAATTGATAGTGAAAACAGTTGGCTCAAAATCATTCTTATGCTGAATTTTGAATATGAAAATATCATTTGAAGTAGTTATTTTCACTGAGTGATAAAAGTCTCTAAAAATGGCATTCTAGAGGCACTATGATTATTTGATCGCCTGACACTCTTGAGTGAAAGTAATTAACTTAAAGGGCAAATATCAAGGATAAATATGTACTCAACTGGGGTAAGTAGATTTGTATTAATAGAAATGGAATTTGTTTTTAAATCATTAAGTCATGTAAGATTTTCTAAATGATTGAATTGATAATTTAGCAATGACTTACACTTCCAAATTTTTAATATTTTAATATGCCTATGTCTTTTGCATGAACAACAGCAAAACCATTTATTGAATATTCTGCAACAGCTCCTTGAGATTTTTTTAATATAGACCTTTCTTTTTTTAAAGTGTTTGAGGTAAATGTGTATAGGTGTTCATATCAAAAAATGATGCTGATAGGACCTGGATAGAATTGATCGCTTTATAAGCCATTTATCTCCTCCTCAAAGATCTCAACACATGGCAACTAAGTTACTAAGGGAGTAGTTGGTCCCAAGGAAGATCACAATTGCCACAAAAGCCTGCCTTTAAAGAGGAAAACTACTCAAATTACATATCCATTGGAAGTAAATAGGTAACATATTTTCATAGGTGTAAACCATTAGAGTTTTCAAATATAAAAACAAAGTTAGGGCTTCCCTGGTGGCGCAGTGGTTGAGAGTCCGCCTGCCGATGCAGGGGACACGGGTTCGTATCCCGGTCCGGGAAGATCCCACATGCCGCGGAGCAGCTGGGCCCGTGAGCCATGGCCGCTGAGCCTGCGCGTCCAGAGCCTGTGCTCCACAACGGGAGAGGCCACGACAGTGAGAGGCCCGCGTACCGCAAAAAAAAAAAAAAAAAAGTTAACCATCACAATAGTCTACATAGAAAACCCAAGAAACTGAGTTCACCTTCTATTTATAGAGTTTAGCAATCTTGATATAAAATCATCACAGAAAAAAATCAGTATTATCCCTTTTTACTGACATAAATAGAAAATGTAATTTTTTTAAAGATACTTATCTGAGAAGCAAGAAGACTATAAAGTATCTACCAATAAAACTTAAGAAAAAATGTAGAAGACTTTTATGAAGGAAAATATAAAACTGCATCGAAGAACATAAAAGACCTGAATAAGTGGAAAGAGATACTGTGTTCATAGAGGGGAAGGCTGAAAATTATAGAGATGTCAGTTCTCCCAAATTAATCTATAAATTTAACATAATTGCAAATCCATTATATCCAGGAGGATTATGATCAGAATCCAGGAGGGTTTTTCTGGAAACTTGACAAATGGTTCTAAAATTCATTTGAGAGAGTAAAGATAAATGAATAGCTAAGATAGTGTTGAAGATGAACAAGACAGAGGAATTCTTCCTACCAGATGTCAAGGCTTAGTGTAATTAAAGCAGTGTGGTATGAGGGCAGGGTCAGATCAATGGAAAGATTAGAAAAGCCACATTTACTTGGGAACATGTGTATGATTGATGATTTTCTAATTATATTTCTTATAGTTGATAGTTATAAAGGTGATATTTGAAGCCCATCCCATAAAGTAGTGTTACTTCTTAGATACTGCATTTAAATTCTGAAAAACACAATCAGCAAGACATCATATACCATATTTCACCCATTAAGAATACATATTTTTTCACATGTTAACATCTCTGAAACTGAGAGGCATCTTAAAAACCAGTATAATAAAGGCTTAGTTATAATTTAATTGTATATTTGGCATGCAGCACTTAAAAGTCCAAAAAGTAATTGCTACCTCTCCCCTGTCCCCCCCGCATCCCCCCAAAAAAGGCAGCACAGTGACTGCTGAATGGTTGGTATTTGACTGTTGACAGTGAATGCCTCTGGGGAGGGACTCTTACTTCTCTTTGTACTATTTTAGGCCTTTTTTTTTTTTACAGTGTGAATGTATTAATTGAAAAAAGAAATTGCGCACAATTTCTATTAAACCAAAATTCTAGTAGAATTTTGGTTTAATAATCATCTGAGTAATTGCAACAAAAGCATTTTCGTCGGGTAGTTATAAGAATTTAATAAGTTCACATTTAAAATGCATACTATTTAATAGATACCAAATAGATTTTACCCCTTTAAATCAAGGTATTGAAATGCTCAATTATAATCTAGATTTTCATATTCTAGTGTTTCATCCATAATTTTTGTGAGGCTTAAATTTCTATAATAATTTTTTAGTATAAAATCTAGAATAAAGTAGAATATAATTAATATAGTAAAAATCAGTTATTCAACATAATGAGGTTTCACGTCACCTTTCCCCAGTAACTGTGAGTAACACTAAAGTGGTTCACACCTAAGTGGTATACACAGGTACTAAAGATGCAGGTTTAGAGGTTTACCACCCTCAGCCCTGGCCCCCAAATTACTTACCTGGGAGTGAGGTCATTAGAGTGCCTCTTGAACTAAAAGTGGCTTTTTTCCCCAGGAGAAGGAAACATTGTCCTGTCTTCAGTTTTTCTTATGGGCCTTTTGTCTATCAGCACTTATAATTATTGCTCATTTCACCTCTACTTCTGATTCTCTTCTTCCTGTCTGCTTTTCTTGTCATCTCTTGTTTTCTATTGCCTTGCCTCTGGGCCCTAGCTTTTCCCTGGAAAAGGCTGGATGTTTTAGTCATAAGTCACTATTCAAAGCTTCCAGTTGGAAAATGGAAAGTTACACATTAAATTTAATCTTCAAGTTTTTAGTTCTGCTTGACTGATTTTATTTATGTTCACCACCCCCAAGTTCTTTTCTCTTTTCTGCCCCAGCAGTTGTTTTCCCTTTTTTTTAAGAAAACAAAGCATTTTAGTTTGGCACCATTCAGGATGCTGATGGTATTAAATAAGTGGTCTTAATTGAGGTTTGACTGTATTATGGATTGAATTCTGTGTTTCTGTAATGAAGTTGAAGATTTGAAAGAGGCGAATCATCATTTCAAATAAGATAAAATCTCTATCCTCTAGTTAGAAGATATGCTTAATTTCTTCTCAAATGTTTATAAGAAGTTATAGATATACATGAAAGAAATTTTTAATGTTAACATAGAACCAAGACATAACCTAAAATCTGATTTGCTAAGTCATTTTTCAGTATATGAATCTGGACATAATAAGCTTTGGAAATGAAGTGCTCTATCCCACCTTGTTGGCCCTCTGGGGGCTCACCACGTCTTTTTTCACTTTCAGATTTCTCTAGAGTCAAGGACAATGCCTGCCATTGGTATTCAAAAAATGCTTTTCGTTTTCTAATTAAGTTTTGTTGGAAATATTATGTCCCCCAAATTTTCAAAAAAATTCTTAGAGTTTAACTTTTAAGTGAATAGTGGTTAAGCATAACTCTCACTGATCATTATTTATATTTTAGTTACTTAAAGTCATTGGATTGGATCTGAGAAGTAGAAAGGGCTAGCTAGGTCTTTTTGTCTAACCTTCCATTTGATACAGGAATACACACACAAACACACAGAGATTACTTAAGTATAGACCTTCTCTAGGAGCCTGTTTTTAGTCCTCTTTTTTTTTTCCTGTGGAGGTTGAGTCCATAATAGGAGACTATGTAGCAGTGGATCCTCTGTAGGTGTACCTCTAGCTCTCAGTCTTTCTGCCAAGTTCCAAATCCTCACTTAACTTCCTTGCCTCCACCTGGATACCCTGTTGCTTCTTCAAACCTAATATGTCTAGAACTGAACTCATTTTCCTTCACACCAACTTGTTTCCCCTGGCTTTCCAATTGGGGTTTATGGTGACATCATTCTGCCCTCACCCAGAATAAAAATTTTGGAGTTCTTTGACTCTTACACTTTAAAATTTTATCCTCTCTCTCAAATCCAGCCACCATTTCCTGTGAAAGATACCTCTGCAATGTTTGTTTCTATTCCCTCTTCTTATTTCAATGCCATAGCCTAGCTCAGATTTCATTACTTCTTACCTGGAGTATATTTGCCTATTAAATATTCCCTTTATTGACAACCCTCAGAATGGGAGAAAATATTTGCAAACGAAGCAACTGACAAAGGATTAATCTCTTAAATATACAAGCAGCTCATGCAGCTCAATATCAAAAAAACAAACAGCCCAATCCAAAAATGGGTGGAAGGCCTAAGTAGACATTTCTCCAAAGAAGACATACAGATTGCCAACAAACACATGAAAGGATGCTCAACATCACTAATCATTAGAGAAATGCAAATCAAAGCTACAATGAGGTATCACCTCACACGGGTCAGAATGGCCATCATCAGAAAGTCTACAAACAATAAATGCTGGAGAGGGTGTGGAGAAAAGGGAACCCTCTTGCACTGTTGGTGGGAATGTAAATTGATACAGCCACTATGGGAAACAGTATGGAGGTTCCTTAAAAAGTAAAAATAGAACTACCATATGACCCAGCAATCCCACTACTGGGCATATACTCTGAGAAAACCATCTGTCATACAGAATGAAGTAAGTCAGAAACAAGAAAACAAATACCGTATGCTAACACATATATATGGAATCTAAAAAAAAAAAACAACAAATGGTTCTGATGAACCCTAGGGGCAGGACAGAAATAAAGATGCAGTCGTAGAGAGTGAACTTGAGGGCATGGGGAGGGGGAAGGGTAAGCTGGGATGAAGTGAGAGAGTAGCACTGACATATATACACTACCAAATGTAAAATAGATAGCTAGTGGGAAGCAGCACATAGCACAGGGAGATCAGCTCAGTGCTTTGTGACCACCTAGAGGGGTGGGATAGGGAGGGTGGGAGGGAGGAGTATGGGGATATATGGGATATATGTACACATGTAACTGACTCACTTTGTTATACAGCAGAAACTAACACACCATTGTAAAGCAATTATACTCCAATAAAGATGTTAAAAAATATATTCCCTTTATTGATATTGATACTTCACCCTGTGTTATTTATTTCACTGCTATTCTTCTCTTCCTAAAGCATGGTACCTTTTTTTTTTGTTTCTTTTCTTGTTTCTTTATTCCTTTGTTTCTGTCTTTTTTCTTTTCTTTTTTTTGTTATAGACATTGGTGGGACACTTGGCAAAATTTGAATGAAATATGTAGATTGTAGATTAGGTAATAGTATCAGTGTTGATTTCCTGATTTTGATCACTGCAGCATGGTTATATAAGAGACTGTTCTTGTATTTAGAAAATGCTCATGGGAGTGTTCAGGGGGCACACCATCTGTAACTTACTCTCAAAAATTGAGGAAAGATCATATATATACATATATATATACATATATCAGAAAATATATACATCAGAAAATATATATATGGAGAAAAAGAATGATAAAGTAAATATGGGAAATAATGATATTTGGGGAATCTGGGTGAAGCATATATATGAATTCTTTGTACTATTTTTGTAACTTTTCTTTGAGTCTGAAATTATTTCAAAATAAAAATTATTTTAAAAGTCATTAGGGAGATATGGAAAAATCTCTGTACCTTCCCCTCAATTTTGCTGTGAACCTTAAACTACTCTAAAAAAAAAAAGGCTTAAGAAAAATTTTTAAATGTCATTAGACTCATGGAAAACATAATAGTGATTCTCTTAAGCAAATATACCAATCTTATATTTTGCTTACTGGATAGTTCAGTTCATTCAGCAAGCATCTGTGTCTCAGAGGACGCAATACGAAAAAAGATATAATAAATAAATTTGAGGTGTAAACAATGCCATCTCATTGTTTATGCCCTCAAGTGGCATGTTAGTTTGCTATGGCTTTGACTCTTTCAAGGAGCAGGACTCAAGGGGAAGGCGTAACAGGCTCAATTGTCCCTGACTGAAGGGAAGCAGTAGTCTAGGTGCTGAGTATTTGCCATCTCCCTTTCTACACAAACCTTAAAAAGTCACTCAAAATTCTCTCCTATATGACCCTAGGTTTGCTACCTTAGAGCCTTGGTTTATTCCTCTGTTAAAGTGGAAAAAAGTTTATATCTGAGTTGCTGAAATTGTTTTTCACATAGCTGAGTGGGGTTTTTTTTAAACCTTTCTAGTGGATGCAGGAGGAAGCTACAAATACTACGTTTTAGAATGTTGAGGATGAGGCCTGAGCAGCTTACCTAAGGACGATGGCTCAAAGCAAAACTTCTGGGAATTGAGTGCTGGGAGATCTTCTGATACGTTAAATTTGACAGGATCTGTTCTTGTCCATAAATCTATTTTTGGTGACAAGTAGTTTCCGCATTTCTGAGTTATTCTTGTCATACCAGCCCTGCTGGTGTCAGTTAACTGTACCTGTGGTATTGTCGCTGTCTCCAGATGGTACCTCATCATGTTTTATGCTGGCGGATTACTTTGCATTTAATTCAGTTCAGCAAACTTGAGCTCCCACAAAGGAGCAGGCACTGATGTGCACATGGGTATGCAAAGATGAGTATAGCACAGTCTGATAGAGGAAACAGACACATAAGAAAATAAATAGAACATAAACTAATAAGCATAGTTATGAAGGACAGAGTTGGCACTGAGGAGGAATTATTAACTGTAGGAGAGGAGGAGGGGTAAGCCAAAGGAGCAGACAACAAAGGTAGAAGAAAGCCAAGTCCTTATCTTCCTTAATAGGAAGTCAATGAATACACTTTAAATTGGACAGTCTAGCATGTTTATAAGCAATGTGGAAGTGAACAGCAAAAGAAAGTTGAAAGGGGTTGTATCTGGGGAACAGGGATCTGACGAGGGAAAAAATCGGTCTATTATTTTTCGTTGTGAACCTTGTGCTGCTCTGATTCTTGAAAGCTATATGCATATTGTTACTCTGTTAAAAATTTGTTTTAAGTTTTTTAATCCTACTGACTCTTTTAGGACAGCTCAAGTGATGCCTTTTCCATGTAGGCTATATCATAAGTAGACATGCACACCCCTTCATTTAAACTTACAGAGAAATTGTTTAAACTCCTTATATAACATTTACCACATTCTGATTTTAGACTTTTTGCTTGTCTGATCCCTCTGCTAGGTTATTAGGTTTTAGAAAGCACGAACAGTTGATCTTCTTCAGTGCTTATTAGCTCCTAATATGTAGTTGGCATAATTGAATTGAGGATTTAGCCATGGTGTTTGTTAGCTCACGTTTGGGAGTCTTTGTGGCATGAAAATTCTAGTGAGAATGTATAGGTGCCAGCTAAGCATTATTTTATATCTTTTTTTGAAAGTATAATTTATCTAGTGCTCTTAAATCTAATACTGTGGATTTTGGTGGAATACTCTGTGTTTAAGAGCACATTCTGGATTACTGATAATAATTTTTATTTCTTGAAAATTAAGAGCTAAGTTTTCATTGGATAGCTATTGGTATTGGAAAGATTTGTTTCTGTTATTTATTTATATCCCACAAGAACTCCTTTTATTTGATTCCAAGAGGACTGGTATTCAGTGCATTTGACACTCTGCCATATTAGAAGATTAGTTGTTTTAATATTTTAATCCCGTGGTGACCAAAGAATCGGAGTAATAGAGGTAGATTGCTCTTGAGGGAGCATTTGGTCTGCCCTCCTGGCTGCCTCCTAAGGCAAGAGAATGTCCCAGCTGCTCTAGGCGAATGGAAGGGTAGGTTTTCGGTTAAAACACAGCCCCACTCCCACACTCACCCCATTTAAAGCAATAGGTACTTTGCCAACCTCACCACATTCTTTCAAGAGTTTAATTGGTAAACCCAAACTTCCTCTATTAATTCAGCCTTATATTCAATGTCACTTTTCTCCTTATAAAGCTGCTTTAAGTACTATTTCAGGAAATCAGGAAATTCTTTTTCTTTCTTTCTTCCTTCCTTCCTTCCTTTCTTTCTTTCATTTATTATTGGCTGGGTTGGGTCTTTGTTGCTGTGCACGGGCTTTCTCTAGTTGTGGTGAGCGGGGGCTACTCTTCATTGTGGTGCACGGGCTTCTCATTGCTGTGGCTTCTCTAGTTGTGGAGCACAGGCTCTAGGCGCGTGGGCTTCAGTAGTTGTGGCACGCAGGCTCAGTAGTTGTGGCTTGCAGGCTCTAGAGCGCAGGCTCAGTAGTTGTGGCTCACGGACTTAGCTGCTCCGTAGCATGTGGATCTTCCCAGACCGGGGCTCGAACCCTGTCCCCTGCATTGGCAGGCAGATTCTTAACCACTGCGCCACTAGGGAAGCCCAAGGATATTCTTTATCTCTATGGTTCTTTCTTAGTTATCCTTAGGTTGATTAGACCTGCTTTTATATTTATAGAAATAGTATATTTTTAGAGGTTAAAAAGTAATACAGGGCTTCCCTGGTGGCGCAGTGGTTGAGAGTCCGCCTGCCGATGCAGGGGACACAGGTTCGTGCCCCGGTCCGGGAAGATCCCACATGCCGCAGAGCGGCTGGGTCCGTGAGCCATGGCCGCTGAGCCTGCGCGTCTGGAGCCTGTGCTCCGTAACGGGAGAGGCCACAACAGTGAGAGGCCCGCGTACCACAAAAAAAAATAAATAATAATAATACGAATAATTTCCCAAACCATTGGACTGTACCTAGTGTGGTAGAGGTGAATAGTTTAAAGAGCACTACTTATATTACAAAACTGTGTTAAGACAGTATTAAATTATCTAAAAGTAAAAAGTCAGTAATTTGTAATACCATTCATTTAAAAAATAAAATTTGATTTTTAAGTTTAAATTGTTAATTTTTAATTGTAAAACATTCCCTAAATCAACTATACTACAATTTAAAAAAAAAAAAAAACACTTCCACGGAAGAAACAAACAAAACATTCCACTAGTATCAGGATGATGTTAACTGACTTTCCTAAAAATCCAAATATTAAGGACATTTAATTTGGCAAAAAGAAAAATAAACAAATGATTAAATTTCCTGAATAGTTATATTTCCTGCATAGCTCTGGGCATCTCCCTGTGTCCGCTGGCTTTATTCTGCTGGAGTCTGCCTCATACATACATAGTTCAGGGGTTACCCAGAGATCTGAGTGGGGGTTATACTCAGAAGTCGTGGCTCCCACTCAGTGCTTACTTCTTTCTGGGATTCCTCACTTTACAACTGCTGTGGTCACCCTAATCTCTGTCCTCCGATTCTGCAACCAGGAAGACTTACATAGGGGAACTATTCTCAGGTTAAAAGCTATAAAAACTGGAAAACCAGTGCCATTCCTGTCTGCCAAGTGTTGACTCTGCTCCAATATCTGCCTGCCTTTAGTCACTCTCCAGTGCCTTCCACTAATTACTTTTTGCATTTTGTCCAGAATTTATAACTGTTACCTATGAATTACTCTACAATTACAAGAAGCAGAACTCCTCTCATTTTTTTTTTTTTTCGGTATGCGGACCTCTCACTGTTGTGGCCTCTCCCGTTGCGGAGCACAGGCTCCAGATGCGCAGGCTCAGCGGCCATGGCTCATGGGCCCAGCCGCTCCGCGGCATGTGGGATCTTCCCGGACTGGGGCACGAACCCGTGTCCCCTGCATCGGAAGGCGGACTCTCAACCACTGCGCCACCAGGGAAGCCCCTCTCTCATTTTATTTTAATGGATGTTAAAGATCACAGGGAGAGGTGACTTTTAAGAGGTGAGAGAATAGATTTTGCTCTTAAGTATGTCCCCCGTTAACGTCTCTGGCCTTTTAAAGTAGTACTGCATTGTGCCAAAATGACTATAAACATAGGCACCAAAGTCACATGGCAGTACTTACTCACATGTTTAGCTATGATTCAGAATATTTTTATTAAGGTTAATATTAAAATGAAAACATAACATATCTATTTTCTTAAAGAGAGCTCATAGATGGATTCCCAAGAATGTGTCCCCAAATTGGCATATCCCAGTTGTGAAACACTGCAGGGCATCTTCTATACCTAAATCAGAGCCTTCTGATTTTATTATTCTCCAGCTTAAAAATCTTTCTGTGAGAGGCATTCTCATAAATTGCTAGTGTAAAGTGGTATAATCTTTATGAAGACAATGTAGCAACATCTTTCAGAATTACTAATACATTTAGCCTTTGACTTAGCAGTTTCACTTCCGGAATTTTATCCTATAGATATACACATATGAATGGACATTTGCACAGTGTTATTCATTGTGACATTGTTTATAATAACAAAAGATGAGAAACTGCCCGTCAATAGTGAGTAGAGTAATTTAATGTTTACCATGTATTAAGAGATTGCAATGAAATTAGAAAATATTTTTAACAGAATGATAATGAAAATATGATCTATAAAAATGTATGGGATACACCTTAATCTGTGTTTAGAGGAAAATTTATAGCCTTAAAAGCTTCCATTAGAAAAGAAGAAAATTGAAAATCAGCGATCTAAATATCTATCTCAAGAAGTTAGAAAAAGAAAAGTAAATGCAATCCAAAGATAGTAGAAGACAGGGGATAATAAAGGAGAATTTACTGAAATAGAAAACATACAATAGAAGGAATCATGACACCAAAAATAATTGGTTTTTTGAAAACACTGTAAACTTGATCAGCTCCTGGCAAGGCTGATCATGGAAAAAAAAAAGGTTCATGTTACTGATATCAGGAACGAAAAAGGGGACATCATCTCAGATCCTATAGTCATTAAAAAGAAAAATTAAAGGACATTAAGTGCAGTTAATTCAGAGCATCAAAAAGAGGGAATACTTCCTAGCTTGTTTTATGAGACCAGCATAACTTGGATACCAAAACCTGAACCAGGAATATTATAAGAAAGGAAAATTTATAGGCAAATCTCTTACATGATTATAGATATAAGACTAACCAGCAAAATATTTAAAATGCATCATATTGTATACTGAGAGCATACATTCCAGGAATGAAAGTTTGGTTTAACATTCAAAATCAGTCCCTTTAATTAATCACATTAACAGAATAAAGGGAGAAATTATATAAGCATTTCGGTAGATGGAAAAAATAGATAAAATGCAAATCTTATGATAAAAAAGAAAACTCTTGGGCTTCCCTGGTGGTGCAGTGGTTGAGAGTCCGCCTGCCAATGCAGGGGACGCAGGTTCGTGCCCCGGACCAGGAAGATCCCCCATGCCGTGGAGCGGCTGGGCCCGTGAGCCATGGCCGCTGAGCCTGCGCGTCCGGAGCCTGTGCTCTGCAACGGGAGAGGCCACAACAGCGAGAGGCCCGCGTACCGCAAAAAAAAAAAAGGAACACTCAGAGAGCTCTTAGAAACTAAAAGTATGATTAAAAAAAAAAAAACTCAGTAAAAAGTTTGAAATTAAATAAGAAATCTCAGAAAGGAGGACAAAAAAACAGAGATGGAAGAAAATGAATTCCAACCCTGAATCCTGTATCTAGTCACATTATCAACCCGGGTATGAGGACAGAAAAAAAGACATCGGCACAATTGCAAGATTTCAAGTACCTTTTCTCAAGAAACTGCTGGAGGATGTACTCCATCAAAATGTGGAAGAAATACAGAAAAGGAAGTCATGAGATGTAGGAAACATTAAATGCACTTCAGGAGCACAGAGAATCACCAGGATGATGATGAAGGGGCTTTGCAGGATGAACACTACAGGCAGCAAATCCAGAATCTGGGTGAAGTTTCCTCAGGAGGGTGAAATTGAAAGGATTTCTGATGTAGGTGAATACCCTGGGAGGAGATCTAGACCACAGGTCAACCTGGCCCACTGCCTGGTTTTTAAATAAAATTTTATTTGAACACAGCTACGCTAATTTATTTATACCTTGTTTATGGCTGCCTTCACACTGCAAAGCAGAGTAGAGTAGTTGCAACAGAGATCTTAATAACCTGCAAAGTCTAAATATTTTCTATCTGGCCCTTCAAAGGATAGATCTAGAGAACTAATTTTAGACAATTGGTCCAGAGTTTGTGGTTGAATTGGTTATGTATACATAGAAAACAATGCAATTGCTCAATCTAAGGAGAACAAAAATTGGGGAGGAAAGGAACAGTAGCCATGATTTACTACATGCACAGTAGCCATGATTTACTACGTGGCTTACCTTTGAATATATTTACATGATTATAATAGTTTAAACATCAAATATTGTGATAATTAAAATGACCATACAAGTGTATTGGGAAGATGGGAAGGATGTACATGTGTGGTGGGAACAGGAAGAGGAAGGAGCTTAGTCCTCATCTTCGATAGTCAGTAGATAAGCCCTAAAACTGAAGAAGAAATATGGCGATAAATACCAAGAGGTAAAAATCGATTCCTCTGTGGGGGGAGAAACAAAGGGCAGAGGAGGTGGGTTGCATTTTTTCATACAAAAAAACCTTTTGCAGATTTTTAAAACTGTACCTTTATACCTTTGATGAAGAAAAAAAATAAAGAACACCTCCCCCTCAAAATTGGAAAACAAAAAAGAAAAGAAACGCCTTTTCAAGGTCAATTCTAGTATTGCACTTACTCATGCTGCCACTGTTCTGTTCTCACTCGCAATAGATATATATCACTGATCATGCCAGGCCATTTCCTGTTGAGTAAGGACACAGACACAGATTCTTCAGAATCATTTTCCAGCAACCACGCCCAGTCAGAAAGAGTTGGCCCTGCTCATGAAACCAGTATCTCTGATATGATTAACAAAGAGACACCAATTTAGGTAGATTCTGTCTGGTTCATAGGCATTCCCACCAAAGGAACATTGCCAAGATGCATTATTTGGCCTAGCGTCTGAGTACTCTAAATGTGTTCTAAAGAAACTGCATTTTAAAACTTCACCTGGGGCTTCCCTGGTGGCGCAGTGGTTGAGAGTCTGCCTGCCAATGCAGAGGACAGGGGTTCGTGCCCCGGTCCAGGAGGATCCCACGTGCCGCGGAGCGGCTGGGCCCGTGAGCCATGGCCGCTGAGCCTGCGTGTCCGGAGCCTGTGCTCCACAGCGGGAGAGGCCACAACAGTGAGAGGCCCGCGTACCGCAAAAAAACAAAAGAAAAACCAACTTCACCTGTTCCAAAAACCATTCCTACTTAAACCTACAAACATGGGGAGACAGGTGTTTCTCAATAATTATTTGTAGATATAGGATAATCTAAAGCTAAGTTGTGGTTCTGAATGATTCTGACTTCTGAATTAAAGTAGTTTTTGCTTTTTTTCTGACTCTTGATAGGATCTTTCCAATTAAAGATATACCCCTGGAGACTGATAACCTTGCTGACTGGCTCTATCAGCGTTTTATTGAAAAAGAGGACCTCTTATCACATTTTTATGAAACAGGTACACAGAGTCCTATTATACATGTTCCTGATGTTACTGATAGTTTCAAAGATGTACGTTAGGGGAGATAACCATTTTTCGATTCTTCCGATACCCTAAAGGAATCACAGTATTTCTGTATTTAAGAATTTCAGCTTAGAATTTTTATAAAGACAGATTTATGTGAAATTTATTCAGGCTCTTCATCAGCCAGTGTGGAAAGATCAAATGGTGAGTATCCCTTATATAAATGGATCTAGTTCAAGAGAGTACACAGTCTGGAAGACGGCCAGCATACATTTGCGATTATATGGTCTGTTTTATGAAATAGCAAATATCATTCATGTGTTGGCATTGTACTTGATTGTTTGACTGATACCGTCACCATACAGTTGTTTCAGATCACTTTTGACTGCATTTTCAGGGACTTCCCTGGTGGTCCAGGAGTTAAGACTCCATACTTCTACTTCAGGGGGCGTGAGTTCAATCCCTGGTTGGGGAACTAAGATCCCGCATGTTGTGTGGCCAAATAAATAAATAACTGCATTTTCACATGCTTTATTCTTTTCTTTACATGGAGGGATAAAGTTACATGTTAAGTTTTCATGGATATAACCTTATTACATTTTTCTCCTAGGGAGACATTTACCCTAAGATCCCTTTTCTGTACTCAATATTCTCTACGTTCTGTGACAACTACAAGGAGCGAAAAAGACCTAGGAGGCAGGGAGGGGAGAGGGAGGAAAAAAAGGAAGTTAGGAAAGAAGGAAATAACATTGGTAGAACACCAGGCATACCAAAGTGCTTTCACAGTTAGCTGTGCCATGGGTCTATTTTCTAGACCCTGCAATAGGGATAAAAAGATGAAGAGAAAGTTGTCCCGGGCCTGAGAATAGCCATGGGGTTTTAGATTAGTAGAGGCCCAATTTTCTTCCCACCTAGACTTTTTTGGTACAGAATTAAAGTAGATATTGAATCAGACTACAGAAGGTCTAATACTAATAAGCAAAGGCTGATGCTGTTAATTACCTTTAAGGCTTTTTTCTTTATGTTTAGGGTTGTTTCACTTTGTCCTCAATAGGATTCCTTCCTCAACTTTCCAACCCTGGGGCTTTGGAGTAGTGCATATTAATATGACAGGAGTAGGACATTGTGTATGCCATTAGAATTTCTAGTAAGACTAGTTGAACAAGATGCCTCTCTCTGCTGTGTGCATTCCTTGGTCTTACTCTAGAAATTTCTTTCAAGATGAGATAGGATGGATATCTAAGAAGGCATCAAGTGATTAAAAGGCCAGCAAGATCTGTCTTCTTTTTCAGTCTCAATCTCTTTATGATATTTGGCCTAAATAGTAGCAACAATAATAGTAACTCTTTTTAAGAAAGCTATTTGTATAACAGACCTTGAAACTTAAAAGCCTTCTCTGTAAATTGTTTGTGAGAAGCAAATCCTCTCTTGAATCAGCTTATCCTAGGGGATTATCAGCAAGGACAAAGACTATTTGAAATGCTGAAGAGTGTTTTCAGGATGACCTTAGGTAATATTGCTCCAAAGTGGTCTAGCCTTCCTTTCCAGAAGAGAATTTACAGACATCTGTTTACTTTGTGTTTCTCTTTTTATTATTAAGACATATTCCATAAACCATATTGCCTTTTGAAAATAATATCAGTAATTTACAACCCCTTTTGTGGCAAAAACATTTAATTTGTAAATAGAAGAATTAGTATAAATTATGCTATCCTGGAAATATTTTCTTTTTTATTGGCCTCGCCACATGGCTTACAGGATCTTAGTTCCCTGACCAGGGATTGAACCCAGGCCCTTGGCACAGAGGGCACAGAGGGCACAGAGTCCTAACCACTGGACCGCTAGGGAATTCCCTGGAAATTATTTAATTGAGTCACACATCCTGTGTCCTGGCCATTGTGGAAATCTATAGGGATGCAGTGGAAAACAATGCAGCCATAGTGCCTTCTGTCATGCAGTTTATATTCCAGCAGGAGACAGAGAGTAAACCAGTCTGTAGAAAAAAGAAAAGGTAGATTGCAATCAATACAGATTGTGGAAAGTGCCAAGAAGGAAATAAACACGGAGATAAGAGTGACTGACGGGGGAAGGGGAGACTAGATGGGTGGTATTTTTCTGATATTGGAAGAATGCAAGGAGCCTGCCATTCACTGAGGTGGAGGAGGAGCGTACCAGCCAGAGAATAAAGGCGAAGACTCAGGGAGGCAGGAAAAGGCTTAGCGGTTTGAAAATCGTATTTCAAATGATATCGCTCTTTAAGAGAAACAAGAAGTCACAGAAGATGCTTTAAAAAAAAACAAGAGCAAAAAACTCTAGTTAAACTAATGTTCAACTTTTATTCTAGGACACCTACCACCACAGTAAAACAAATTAATATTTCTATCTTGTCTTTTAGGGGCTTTTCCACCTCCCAAGGGCCATGAGGAAGCTGTTTCCAGGGAAATGACGCTCAGCAATACGTGGCTATTTCTTATACAGTCTTTTGCATTTTTGTCAGGCTATATGTGGTACAGCATCTTTCAGTATTTTTACCATTGCCTGTTTTAGGAATTGACTTGGACTTGTCAAGGTCACCACAGGAGCTTGGACTTTCATAAGCGTGCATTGTTTTACATGTACAAATCAGAATATAAAAAAAAAAAAGGAAAAGGAAATTCAATGGATGGATTAATATTTATCCCCCTTTGGGATATTTTAAAACTCTACTAAAATGAGGATCAATAATATAATGACCTGCAAATATGTTTTAAGGACTTTTCATGTTTTAAAAAGATACACTCTACCACACATTTAAGCAAACATCACTTTTGGAGAAGAGGAAATCATAAAATCATCCTAGAAGACTCTCTGAGACAAATTCTGTTGCCACCAGATATACCTGTTAATCTAGTTCAAGCTCAGAAAGTTGTACGCATCCGTTCCTTTTAGCTAGTAGTCTCTGTTAGGCAGTGCTGTAGAGCGCCCTCATCTCCACCAACTCTTGCTGTGTTACTGGTAACCTCGAGGGGAGCTGGTTGGCACCTTCTGAAGAACTCTTTCCCTGTTGTTCGCAGCGACACTCCGGTCCTCCACAGCTCCATGAAGTTCAGTGTCAAGCATACTCTGGGGGGCAAAGCAGTGTCCACTGGACATATTCTGGTACTAGAATGTGTTCTTCAGAAAGACCAGCTCAGTCCAATGCTGTGTTTACATGCACTAGTGCTTCCCCTTGTATGAGGGGTGGGTCATTTGATTTATCTTCTTGTATAGAAGACATATCACAGGTTGATGATTGTCTTTTACAAAATGCACTTTTATCAGATGCATATATAGCAAAGGATTAGTACTATAACCTAAAAACAAACATAAGCATAATCAGTGAGTGGGGTTTTTGAGAGGCTGCCTGTCTGCACGTGGATCTGTGCTCTGGCGCTCTCCAGCGCTGCCTGCATTGGGCACCAACCACACCGAGGCTTCCGTCCCACTCAGAGCCTTTTTTTTTTTTTCCTCCATTTTGCATATTAGCATTAAATGCATATGGGGATGGTTGAAACAAATTAAGGTAAGACATTTGAATGATCAATTTAAGGTGAAATAGACTAGTTTATTAGAAAAACAAGAGATAAGCCAGGCGCTGGCTTCCAGTGGTGACAAGTTCTCACATGGCACCCCCGGAACCTGTGTTCCCTTAGCACATCAAGGAGCTGCCCATGTCAGAGTGGTGTAACCAGGAGAGAGACCAGCAAAAGGGCTTCTCAGTCTCTTCCAATTGCCTTTGGAAAGGATAAAGTCAAGTTTCTATTTCTAGAAAACTTCTTTTTCTTAAATTTGTCACTATGTTCATGTGATTGACCTCATAGTAGAACCAAACACTTCTCAAAAAGTGCTGGCATGCCATCAGCCCATCACCTGCACTCCCAGTGTTGAGAGAGAGGCTATTTTTTGGCTTGGGACTATAAAACTATTTAGATCCTAGTGAGTCAGTGGTAGTTATCTGTGATGTGAGCATTGTAGGTTCCGCTATCGCCACTAATCGTACAAATGACAATTTTGAGAAGTAGCCAGAAAATAAAAGTAAAGGCTAGTGTTATCTTTTTTTCAATAAACCAAAAAAAACTGGAAAGATGTGAATTTTCTCCCAGTTATGTGGGAAAGGCAAAGCAACACCAAATCAAAGCCCACAGCATCTTCATCTTTAGGGCTAATTCAATGCCTATGTGAAATAGAATGATGCGTTACCTGAAATACCTCATTGAATATTAGACTACTACTGGTGAAATGCAGAAGATAGTGTTAATGTGTTTAGTTTGGTAATGGTTGTTATAAGATGCAGTTTTTTTGAAATCTAAGCATTTCCTTATGTGTTTTACAGTGACAGTGACTAGGTGAAGCCAATCTCAATATAGAGGTATGGATAATGATAGGAAGACGGATAGAAGCTTAAAGATGCTTTTGTTCGAGGCCCAGCAAACACTACTTGACAAGATGAATTGAAATTGTTCATTTGAGAGATTAGTCAGCCATCTGGAGGATAAGTTGCTTACTGTCGAGTATGGCACGCACAGTCCTAGCCAATAGACCTTTTCCTCGTTGCTAAGCAAGCCGCAGATAGCGTGGCCAGTTCTCCCATCCAAGAAAATAAAAAAAGAGAGAGGAATGCATACATGCATATATAAATGTGGTTTAGGGCCACTTTTGCCATCACTGTGCTCCAAAGGAACGTGGTATTGTTTAATATACTGTATATGTTAAACAGACTATTATGTAAGATGCTTTACTTTTCCAGTGCAGTCATTTCAACAGTCTGTAGAGTGACAAATACCAGTAGATGTGTGAGTTAACTTTTGAAAATAGATCTGTGAGTTGTAAATAGATGTGTATTTGATCTGCCCTATCCCTCTTTGATCCTTCATCAACATGTTCTCTCTCTTCTGTTGGCAAAATGTTTGAGAGCATTGATAGTGCTTTCTGTTATCAGTAACTGGAGTTCTCCTGCTTGTACTAGAGAATGTAAAGAGAGAATCCATGTTTTTATATGGCAATCAGGGAAGCAGCAATATGCCACTGTACAGAACTGAATTAAAAGTCCTAATTTGTATTTTCTTTGCAAAGTGAGATCAAAGGATGTTTAGAAAATATACATTTTGTCAAGGGGAAAGAAAATAAAACTGTGCCAATTTTATGCCTTGTAGAATCTCAGCACTTCTTGGTCTCAGCTGATCTGCCTAGATTCACACAGCAGAGAGGGTTGAGAACTCCCTGCTGGACCCTGGTCTCAACGAGTCGCAGTGAGGGGAGCATCTGCTTGGCCACAGGCAGGCGCAGTGACTACAGAAGTGACCACCCCAGCAGTTCATGCTTAACTTCAGAAACTCTCATTGGTGTTGAAATATACAGATATTGTGGAGAAACCTATATGCCAGTAGAAGGTAAAGGAAAATTACAGAATGGAAAATGATGTTTTGGGTGGGCAAACGAGTTGAGAATCTAAATAGTAGATTTTTTTTAAAGCTAGCTCTGAGTTCAGATCTGTCATGTTATTAAGTAGTTGTTAATATTACAACCAACCCTTAATTTTCCACAGTAAAAGAACTAGAGATTACTGGATAGTTAATCCAATAATAAGTCATAGTAAGCCAAAAATCTAATTGTATTTAGGTGTTTGAGTTTTTATTATCATCAAACTTTTTTTCTTCTAGGGATGCATATTAATTTAAAAAAATGATTTGAGTTTATTAGTTTCTATTGCCTACATATTTATGACTGTTAATGAGTAGTGAAAAGATTTGGAAAGACAGCTTCAGGAAGAGGAAACACAAAAGCCTAAATAATCCATGGGCTAGAAAAGGAATCCATGAATAATCAAGAGTTGGCGGTATTGTAATTTTTCTCGAGCCTTTTTGTGAAAATGAAACGTTAAATCACCAAATGTAAACCTCAGAACATCCCTGTAGCGTTAATAGTGTTTGGATCAGTGTTAAGAATGCCTCTCATTCTTTGCTCACGTTACTCACTTCTGGTGGATTTGTCTTAGTAACGTTTCTTGACAATCACTTCCCTACAGACTGTTCTGAACTATTGGGACCTGGTTATAATCGTAGAAAGTTAATCATGGATAGCCTTATTGGATTCTTTTTATATTTAAGAAAATTATATTTGCATTGCTGAATAGGAAGAGTCAGCTATTTCCTTCATTACATAGGACCTCCTTCCAGAGTTACCATTATGAGTATGTCAGCTCTGGTCCACAAAGGATGGATAAAAATGGTTCTTCTTATTTTTTTGCAATGTAGTGCTGTGAATTTTACATCTGTTAACATGAAAGGCAAAGTCAAAGCCACCCTGGGCAGCAAGTATACTGGTTCACTTTATGAGACAGTAGAGACTAATACCTTTGGGACCAAAACCACCTAAATTGGACATTTCTCAGTCACGGAGGGGCCAGATGTTCTCTGGAACAGTCGCTGGTTGGTGCTTTATTGTAATCATTTTGCATTGGTACCCAACAATTAGGAACTGGACCCTGGGGATAAGCTGAGGGTGCTGAACTGTTGGGGAAGGCTGACTGTAGCTATATGGAAAATAAAATAAGGGTTTTTCTGCAAATTTCCATTTGAGGATTTTTACATTTAATATTTTTTTAAAACAGTTAAAAGAGCAAAAAAAAGTTTTAAGTGTAATCTACTTGCGAGGTATGCACACATATTTTGAATGGCTTTATTTTTATTGTGTAAAACTGTTGAACACATGACTGTGATGCACAAATTCTTTACATGTAAGGAGTCTATGCATTTTACAGTAACTCATTTCATGATTGGGTAATGAAACAGTTGTACATTGAATTGCCATTGTTGTATTAAGTGCTTTCATTTTCTTTACAGTTATTACAAAGTTGTATTTATTTTATACAGGTGGATTTTCATTTTCCTGATGCCATAATGTTTACTTTAGCTTGTTGACCTGTCTTTCTTTGTGTATCTGCATGTTGTAATATATGATAAGAATGAATGTAAAGGCTGTGGCAACTGTAATTAAATTTTGCAAAGGGCTGGTCACATGTGGATCTGGTTTATGAACGCATTTGGGATTATTTTCGTAACCAGATCACCTTTTCAGAAATTTAGATGTGAACACCAAAAGAAGCATTTTCTCAACAAAAATTAATAGCTGGTTCTATTTTTTTTAACCTAGAAAAAATAAAGTTGATTTTTTTCAAGTAAAGTGCTTTTAATTCTTAGTAGTGGGGATGGGTGGTTGTATTTTACTGGAGATATTTAGGCATTAACATCTGTGGACGTGTATCATGGCAGTTGGATGCTGAGGGCAAACTGAAAACCCAAATGAAAAGACATTGTACTTCCTCCTTTGGTTTTAAATTATTCCCCCCACTCCTTCCCACTTTCCCCATCCAGTGGTCTACTGGTAAATGTTGAATAGACTGCTCTAGAAAAAAAATTCTGTATTCAAATGTGCATACGTTTGTTAAAATTTTGCTGATAGCAAGGACATATAAACACAGTTAACAAATAATAAAATATACTTTATTGTAAATCCCATATAGCCAGTTGATTCTCCCAGGATACTTTAATTGATTTTTGCTGAACTCTTGTAGCCAATCTATGATCGCAATTCAACCATGATTTAAAAAATGGAATTACATCGTAATCCACTTATTTCTCAAATTTATTGTCATTCAATCTGATACATGATCTGTTAAACTATTTCTTACCCTTGTACAAATTATACTCATTAAAGTGAACCACTTTTAGCTTCAGCACTCATTGTAAGCTTATATAATTTAATTTTAATAACAACTGTTTAGCAACTGCTGGCAAAACTCTAAAATTTAACTATCAGCTGTAGGCAGCCAGTAGGGGCTGTCCAGCACACCACTGCCCTGTGCTGTTTTTTTGTTTTTGTTTTTTTTGGCAGTACATAGGCCTCTGTGGCCTCTTCCGTTGCGGAGCACAGGCCCCGGATGCGCAGGCTCAGCGGCCATGGCTCACGGGCCCAGCTGCTCCGCGGCATATGGGAGCTTCCCGGACCGGGGCACGAACCCGTGTCCCCTGCATCGGCAGGCGGACTCTCAACCACTGCGCCACCAGGGAAAACCCCTGTGCTTTTTTTTTTTAATGTAACTGTTAGTGTTGAGTAAACTCACTGCTCTCAGGAAATTCCTATCACTGACCCTTTAAAGGGTGGGAAAGCATTAATATCTGTCCTACAGAGCATGCTTTTGATTTGAAGAATTTGACAACAGCAAATCTTTCCTGAAGTGCATGGGAAGCTTGCACATTTCTAAATTTGGTTCTTTGCTTTCATTTCTCAAAACGAAGTAAACTGATAACAGGCATCTCTAAGATTTTGTTTTGAACACTGAAAACATTTATTGTTTAGGTATTTTTTTGGTGGACAGTATGTTTGATCCCACTGAAAATTTTAAATGCATTTAAATATCTTACACAATCGACCAAATAAGTTAAATAGTTACAGTTCAGCCTACCTCTTCTTTTTCCATCTGGATTTAGGCTGCTGTTTTGGTGAGGCTGTAATTTTTTCCCTAGTGTGGTTTCTGTGGAAGACAACAGACTGAGGGCAAAGGCCTGAAAGCAAATTTGAAGCACTCTGAGATCTGTTGCTGACCAGCCCTATTCTGCATGAGTTGGGAAAAAAAGAAAAGCCATTGTTTTTAACCTCAACTTAATGGGAAAATGTTTGTTTTTAGAAAATGTTTCTTCCTGCTGAAAAAATGTATTTTTAAAAGGAAAAAATTTCCTCTTTTGGCTATAAGAAAAAGTCAGCCCTGTGAGCAGGTGTGACCATATCATAACAGGCTGATACAATATAAATCAATAAATTTTTACCTTTCAGGACTTGGATAACCTTGTTCTTAACTCTTAGAGGCTTGAGAAACGTTAAACTAAGTATCAGTTACCCAGATCACATATAAACACACGCACAAATGTATTGTGAGAGGAGGGTTGGCTAACCACTGGAAATGAGACAGGCTCCTTTCCTAGTCAGAAAAATACTCTTAATTAGGTGAGTAAACCTATTTTCCAAAGGAAGAAATTGGAACTTTTTTTTTTTCTTTCTAGAAATCATGAACATATCACAAAGCTCCTTCCTGAGTTTTCCCCTGGAAAGTTTCTGTTGCCTCTCCTTGGAATACTTTCTGCCTTTTAGGTGTGAGATTCACTCTAGAGATGGTGGTAAAGTTCTCACTGCTGAAGAGGGAACACTGGGCCGTCCTTGCAATTACAGTAGCTGTCTTAGTGGTGTCATTGAGAAATCACGTGGCTAAGATACCTCCCCTAAAATATCAATTGCTGCATCTTCATTCCTTTGTTTCGTTTTTGGTGCAAAACTCCCTGAAAAGGTCTTCAGTTTTTATTCGTTAACTAACACCTGACACTCTATCAGGATCAGCTGATGGACAGCTAAGGGAAAAGAAAATAGATACCTAGAAGTGGGGGGAGTTGGGAGGGGATTAGAAGAGCTTGGAGTACTAGGAAGAGGAACCCAGGAGTGTTAAAAAAGAAAATGCCAAAGTCTGCTGTCTACAAACAGGTACACACACCCCTGATACGTGAGGACCCCAGGGAGTATTCAAACATGATGGTCTTAAGGAGGTCGACTTCCATGTGAACTGTCCTCAGACTGCCATTCCTGAGGGCTCACCTCTAGAGGATCCCAGCTGCCATCTTACATACTCCTGCCCTCTTAGCAGAAGAAATATGCCTCTGAGCCATTAGGCATCTCCAGGACGCCAGACAAAGGGACAATTCAATATTGGTGACAAGGAGCCTCTTTTAATCAAGGAATCTAGAGGCCACAATAGGGCTTTTTCTCTCTCCCTGATATGTACACTTTTTAATAGGGACAAAGGATGGCATTGGAAATGAGGCATCTGGGCCCGTGTTGGTTCTGTTGAACTCTGATATGTTTAGTGTGCAGCAGTGAGAAGAATGGCAGTTCGGGGCTCCCTCAAAGCACAAAAGTAGCAGCAACCAAGACTTCTTTTGGCTTAGAGCCAGGACTGGCACAATGTCACTTTGGCTAAAGTGAGTCACAGGGCAATGGGGGAGGGTCTACAAAAGGGTGTGAACCCCGGGAGGCATGGCTCATTGGGAGCCATCTTTGAAGACCAGTTATCACAGTAAAAAAAAATTCCTCAGCTATTTGAATAATTAAAGGACGTTACATAGGTCTAGAAGAGCTCTCTCACTTCCACAAGTTTGCCCATAATTTCAAAAGCTGGAAATTTTTTGAGTTTCCAAATACTTGAACAGGATTAGATCTGTTGATCCATCACTCATTCATATAAGTCACATTAATCAGAGGGACACCCGTCTAAAACAATGCAGGTTTTGTTTGGGAGTAACCTTTATATTATCTTTGGCACTGATTGATGTGTAACGCATTAGCCCTTAGAATTTCAGAGCTACTGGAACTTTAGAAATCACCTTGTTTTGAGATGGTAGATTTCATTCTGGTGCAATTTTGGTCCATTTGCCGGTAGCCTCAAATGGCTACTTAATAGTATTGTGGGGACTACAACCAGGTCTTTTGATTTCCATTCAAATGTTTTCCTCAAAACAGCAGATTGCCTCCGTTGGATTTCTGTTTTTAGTAAATAACAGTTAAATCTAAAGGATTAGGTATGCTTGTTAAAGGGGTAATGGACCTAAAAGCTTCTATAATTTCCTTTTCCCCTGATTTTAAAATAAACATAATAGTTCCCAAACCCTAGAAGATTACTTTTTAATATGTGTTCCCCTCAGCTGTTGCAGAGATACAATTAGCCACTAAAAGGTCGGGAATCCATGCTTTTTATCTTTTTGGATATGGACATGAAATGTATTTTGTTTTTATTTTTGCCCTGTAGAGTACAACATAAAGAGAATGCCTTTGTTTCAGATTGAAGGGGATAGAGATTTCAATCTCATAATGATTCCTTTCATTTCTGAATTCCAGGTATGAAACTGGCAGCAGGTAGTAAATTCATGACTACCTCTAGTGCCCGAATGGCCCTCCATCATGGTGGCCTCTGGGTTCCAGGGCTTGTCCAAGTAGGAGCCCGCAGAGAGGCAGCAGAACCCAGGACTTGTCCCATGAGCTTGAATCTCAACCCCTTTGGCAAGTTTCTTATCCTCTCAACCTCATGCTCATGTGTTAAATGGGAAACTTTCAAAGAGATATTTTCAGTGTTAAATGAGATCGTGTATGTGAAGAACATTGTGCTGAATGCTCAGTAATGGAGGCTGTTTTATCCCACCCCAACTAGGTTTAACAAAGGGTATAAATTATTCCTACACCTAGCTGTGCCTAAGGTCCAAATAACCTGTTCGGTTCATTAGAATTGTATCACTGTGGCATAGGCTATAATACCCACCATCTCACTTTCCAGAGCCCTGGGTCCTTTGGCCCAGGTAAACTGAAATGCAATCAGCATAGCCAAGCTCCTAACCTCACCTAGTCAGACTATATCTAATTATCTAAGGCTCCAGACAGTAGCAAGAAAAGGCTTTGTGGTCAGAGAGCCAATTAGAAAGGTGAGGAGACTAGGGCCTAAAGAGGAAATAGGACCTGTTAGAAAGAAGACATTACATAGTCTTAATAGGGACCTATTTTTGCTTCTGAGACATGATGTCACTTGTGGTGAAGACCTTGAACTAATTATCAAAAGGGAGGGAAATATAATTTCTAGTAGTTAGAAGCTATCCACCAGCCCAACAGTTCTCTATGAATAATTTATATGATCCTAAATATAAAAGCCTGCATTGACAGCATCCTAAAGATTTAGGAAGCTGCAGTAATTTTGAAAACCTTTTCCTTTCTAGGTGCAGAAGATTCTGAGGTTTATATCTTGAGAACTGACATTTTATCTTCCAGTCCTAAGTGCGGTATACTCAATTCTTGGAAATCTGGGTACCAGAAGGAAGTGGGCAGATTAGAATCAAATGTTGCCTGTGGTTATGGAGGTGTCATGGTAAAGTACAGAGGAACTTTAGGCAGAGCTGGGACAGCAGGTATGGGTTTGAGGCCTGGCTCTGCTGAGGGTTGGAGTGGAGAAGTGATATAAAGGTGATGTTTCAAAGTCCAGTCTGGCCCTAAGGGCCTTTGATTTCCCAGCCCGATAGCTAGCAGGCTGTTCAGTCCACCACTCACAGAACTTCTTCAGAGTATTGACACCAGAAGGTGGAACTCCACAAGAAAGAGGATGAAGGGCAAAGATGAGAGTGCAGAACAGGTCTCCTAGAAGAGACTTGGAAACACCTAGAAGCTATCGGCCAGTGATGACACATGGAGACACATCTGTGCCTGCCCCTGCATGATACTATTCAGAGAAGCCCTGGGCTGGCTTCTAACGAGGAGATCCTGGCTTTGTTTTCCTAAAGAACTACTGAAAAAGGCAAGGGACTGAGTGAGTTCATGAATGTGGAATCTATAAAGCAGTTTCTCCTTGGAGGCAAAGACATGATCTAGTTGACTACTCAACCTGCCGAATCCGCTGCCTTTTAGATCAGGAATAGTCATTGGAATAAATCGGAATCCTGTCTGAATCCTGTCTGAAGAGTGAGGAGACGTACCACGTCTGTAGAAGAGGCTGTAGCCTCTTCTCCTTTATTGCCCTTAGTAAAACCACACCAGACCCACCGAGGAGGCGGGCAAGGCTGCCGGGAGCTCTGGGTGCCCAGACGGGCAGCGATAACCATGCATCTGAGGGGTGTCTTAGTTTGGGGTCCCTCTTAAGCGAAGCACTGACTCAGACTGACTGACTCTTTACTGAAAGAGGAAGAGGAGTGACAGGAGGCCTACCTGCCCGTCCCCGCTGGAGCTACCTGTCTTACCCAGGGGTAGGTTCTAACACAGACCAGCCCAAGTGGAGGCCCCATGGGTTTTTCATTTGAAAGGTATTTATGGTTGGGGTCGGGTAGGGAGGAGAGGTGGTGGGCACAGAACAGAGCAACAGAGAATCTGAAAACCACGGACAGGAAGGAAATGAAAGTAAAGGCTTTTGCTTTACTCTGAGTAAGGGAAGCAGGAGAGCACTAGTTCTACGGAGCAGGTGAGGAGCAGCAAGCCTGGCCACGTGCTCAGCCACAGATATCTGGGCGGTGCAGGGTGTGCTCACGGGCAAGGCAGCACGTGAGCCTTATTCTACCTGTGCAGCCCCTCCCGGGGCTCCAGCTCTTCATGTCAACCCTGCACCCACCAGGCAGACAGCAAGCCAAGGACAGCCCTTCCTGCCCACGCGGGCCCCCGGGTCCCGGGGACCTCCACTCTCAGGCAGTTCCTTGCCCTTCCCACTCCCTCTGGTGGCTGCCCTTCGAATCCGAGGACACGGGTGAAGGGCTCAGGATTTTCTCAATGGACCTATTTCCCCAGTCTGGGGTGGGATGAAACCACATGGTTCTAGAAGCTTCTGCCTCTTTCCTTGCCTGGCCCTTTTAGAAGGGCCATGTGTTCTACCCTCTTTCCTTGTATGATGGACTCTTCAGCTGTTTGAGGTTGTTAGGTTTTTGTTTTGTTTTAAAATTTCTGTGTTATTTCTTTGGGCAAAAACGGAATGAGTTTCTGTGATCCTGCTTTATTCCACCATCGTTAAACAGAAGTCTAATGCCTCAGCTCAGTTTTCTGAGTTTCAGTTCGTTGAAAGTCTGCTTAGCTCATGCCATTTTCATGACTGTTACTCAAAGAAACCACATCTGAAAAAAAGGCATTATATTCCCCACAGCCCAGGGGGGAAAACAATTTAGTAGGAGAAAGAATTAAGGAGTTTTTTCTTCTCCCTTGATAGGGGAAGTGAGATTTCAATTGCTGATAGATGGAAGGGAAAGGCTGAGTGGGGCAACAAAGGCTGTTAATCTGGAAGTTACAATTTCCTCAATTTCTACGCCTAGGAAAACTCCTATCGTGTCAGAGGGTTATAATAATCCTTGTGAAAGGTTTGGAGAACCTCAAAACACCCCACAAGGGTGAGGGGCAGTTACAATTAAAATCGACAATGAAAGGAGTCCTTTTTGGCACTAGAAGAATTCACAAAGAGGCTTGGGTAAGCCTGTGCCAGGGGTGCTGGGCAGGAGATCATGACTCCGGGAGTGGGAGCTGTTGGACCAGCTGGCCCCTAAGGCCTGTCTCCACCCCAGGAGCCATTGTCAGTCACACTGGCTGTGATAAAAGCTCCCACTGTGCCTGCATTTTCTGCTCTGCTCAGGGGAGGGAAGAAGCTGAGCCCAGCTTGGCCAGAGGACAGCGTTCCTTTCACCCTCATCATTTGCAGAGGCCTCTCCCCGAGATTCAAGCCACCAGGCAGGACCAGCTACACAGTTCGTGGGACTTAGTGCAAAATGCAATGTGGAGCCCGTGGTTCAAAAACTTAAAGTTTTTCAAGATGGGAAACAACAGAGCATTTAACCAAGTGCAGGTCACTGGTTTATGAAGTCAGCCTTGCCACCAGGACCACCAGGGAGGAAACAGGAACGGAAAGGAGCCAGCCCCCTGGGGGTCCTCAGGGTCCCCGCTCTGTCCCTCTCCCCAAGGCACTGCACAAGGAGCCCTTATGGAGGAGATAAGAGTCCCAAACACAAAAAGCATTGCCGTGAGCCAGGCAGTGTTCTAAGCATGTCCCACACAACTCCTCTAACCTTCACAACCCCGCAGGTAGGTACTATTATTATCACTGTTTTACAGATGTAGGAAATGACACAGAGTTTAAGTGACTTACCCAAGACCACCCAACCAGCAGTGGCGGAGCCAGAATTCAGATGCCGGCAGTCTGGCCTCAGAGTCTGACCTCTTAGCCGCTATGATTTCCTCTTTTTCCAGGGGAGTTCCGTGCAATGGCTCAGACGGGGGAACAGTTGCAGGTGAAACTGCTGCAGGAATGGAAGTGGATCACCGGGCTGTAGCCTCTTCTCCTTTATTGCCCTTAGTAAAACCACACCAGACCCACCGAGGAGGCGGGCAAGGCTGCCGGGAGCTCTGGGTGCCCAAACGGGCAGCGATAACCATGCATCTGAGGGGTGTCTTAGTTTGGGGTCCCTCTTAAGCAAAGCCTGAGATAAGGTTTTTGGTCCCTCTTAAGCAAAGCCTGAGATAAGGTTTTGGGTGCAGGTAGTTATTTGGGAGATGATTCCTGGAATGAGACAGGGGGCAGAGGGCATGGAAAGGAAATGGAACGAGGAAAAGTAATATTGGGGACATTATTGAGGCCACCATCACAGGCAGTGGGAGCACAGCTCTGCCGGGGGCGGGCCGTCACTCACCACCTCTTACCCCACCCCCCTCGTTGGTGAGGGGTTGGCCCTGTGGCTGGTAACGTCCCCAAACTTGAGGGTTGCCCCTGCAATGAGTGTCCTCCAGCCGCTCCCCCCCAACACACAGTAAAGAAGCCCCCAGGCCAAAAGCAGAAAGACTCAGGGTGCCTACTTGAGGTGAGTGTGAGTCCCCAGGAAACCCGAGCCGTCCACTGCAATGACAGCTGAAGACAGTGGGCCAGGGGACTATGGGGAGGGACATCCAAGAGGTCTGTCTAGGGGCCACCAGATTTCCCTAGGAACTGGCTCCCCATAGGGGCAGGGGGTGGCAAGAGGCTCCGTGGACAAAACGCCATTTGCATTCTTCTCCTGTGCATCTCTTTGTTTCCTCTCCCTTCCTCACTGACTGCAGCTGTTTGTTATTTGAGACGTCTTCTCAGCCCGCCCCCTGCCCAGTCGCACCACGGAACCAGCACCAGAACCCCGGAAAGCGGGACAGTGGGGTGGGGCCAGTCAGCTGTTGTTTGCTGGGTGTGTTTACTGGGTGGACTGGAAAGGGGGTGAAGGAGAGGAGAGAGGACACAGCTCTGTCACCCTTCCAGCAGCATGTTGACACACCCCAGGTGGCATCACTGAGATTAGCTGTGGCCCTGCTGAAGGGCTTCGGAGGAGGGGTTAATCCCAGGAGGCTTCCTGGAGAAGGAGCCTCAAAGCCGAGGCAAGGATTCAGAGTGAACCTTTGCCGTTGGCAGGAGAACCCTGGAGACCCCCCCACCCCAGGCCCCTCAGCCCCATCCTGCTCTCGGGGAGCTCCCCGGCTGCTGGCCTGGGGTGTCCAGGCTGAGTCAGGGTTGCTGGTTCAGCGGGCCTGCCCCTAGCCTCTTGCCAAGTCCTTTCTTCTCTTGGCCCCATTTCCTCGAAACCGCTTTCTAGGCTCTGATTGCCTCCCATACTGTTCTGAGAAACTAGTTGACAAGCTGTCTGTCTAGCCCAGAAGCCCTGAGCCCGGGCAAGTTTATGATTGTTTATGATCGTTTTTTGGTTGTTTGACTGTTTCAGATCGATTTATGATTTCTATGCATCTGTGAGGGGAAGAATCCAGGCCTGGGAAATAGGAACCTTAGGGTGAGGTCCCAGCTCAGCTTCTTTGTAGCCAGCGAGGTCACATTGCCTCTGTTTCCACATCTGCAACAGTAACCAGCCCTGCTACGTCCACCTCACAGAGCTGTTGTGAGACCAAAGGGAACAAGACCTGGGAGTGGGATCTTTGAACCCCTGGAGTTTTATGTGAGTGGAACATAATAACCATTGTTTCTGCCCTTGCGCCTGGCATCGCTTTAGACCTTCCTGGCACACGCAGTGGACTTTGTTATTTGGAACTTGTTCACTTGGCAAACTCCTGCTTGTCTGGAATCTAAAATGGACACTCACACAGGCCAGCTGTGAGTTGTCTGGGGTCGTGGTGCGATGGAAGGGGCACGCAATCCTGGGCCAGAGCCAGGAACTCTCCCTCCAGATCCAACTCTTAGGAGCTCCGCGGCCTTGGGCAACCTCCTTGATTTCCTAGAGCCTTGCATCTGACAAAAGGGCTTATTATGCCTGCCCTGTCTGCCTCTCGAGTGCTCATGAGGGTCAAGCTAGATGAAAAGGGCCAACTAAATGCTCAAGTTTTGTGTAAATGTTGGGGGTCGCTATTGAGGAAAGACTTTCTGACTTGATTCCACAGCACACATCCACCCACCAGGCCTGATGAGATCCTGAAATGCTTCCTGAATCTCCTGAGAAAGTCAGTGCACAAGAGAAAGACTTTTCCTTTTATCAGCCAGGGGTACCGGTAGTTGTCACCGTTCTGGTGGTGATTGTTGTATGAAGGTATTGGGGGGTCAGAAAGAAGAAAGGGAAGGGAGTGGTCTTTGAGTCCCAGAAAAGGAAGAAGAAAATGGTAAGTCTTGGGAGGGATGGCAGGAGCCAGAAAGAAGGAGCAAGACAGGGCCCACAGTGCAGAGTCTGGAAGGAGGCAGCGAGAGAGGCTGGGGGCTGTGGTAGGAGATGCAGGAGGGGATGGAACAGGGGATACAGGAGCGGATGAAGGAGGGGGTGCAGGAGGGGAGGCAGGAGGGGATGCAGGAGATGGTGCAGGAGGGGGTGCAGGAGATGGTGCAGGAGGGGGTGCAGGAGATGGTGCAGGAGGGCCAGGAGAAGATGAGGCAGCACATGTGGCAGGTGATTTTGGCTCCTGCGCCCGCAAGGGCCCTCCCCCCACCCATGAACCATGGATGAACCATGATTGGTTTAGAACCTCATTCTGTACCAGTAATCAGCTTATTAGTGTAACCCAGTCCTGGGCAATAGAATCTGAGAGTTAGTCTATTGGGGGCTTCCGAGAAAGAATTTTTCATGCTTGATTAAAATTAAATAGATGAGGGAGCCTCTTCCCTCCTCCCCATCAGCTACTCCCCCGGTGCCTGTGCCCTCCCACCTGACATTAAGCACCTGAGCTTGACAACAGCTGGTTCATGTTTCTAACTGGCTCCCGCACTGCCCGCACCTTCCTGTGGTGACTGGCGGTGTGAGAGGCTAAAGCCTGGAGTGGCTACAGCCTTCTAGTGACAAAGTCAAGAGCACGGTAGAGATGCTAACCCAGAGCCTGGACAGTGTCAAGCTGCTGAATCTTGGAATTCCTTCCAGGCTTCTCAGTGTGTGAGACAAGGATCGGTTTAAGCCACTTGTAATCTAATATTCCATTGACAAGAGGACCAGGGGTAAAATAACACTGATAATACATGCCATTGGAGGGGACGTTACAGTCTGCACTGCATTTTTATGTACACTTATGCTATTTGATTGTCACAAAAGACAAGAGGATAAGTGACCTTATCCTTTTTTTAAAACACATGAGGAAACTGAGGCCAGGGAGGGGAAATGACCCCCCAAAGTCACACAGCTAATTGGTGGTAGGTCTGATATCATAAATCAGGGTTTCTGACTCTTGGCCCAGGAGACTTTGCACTCTGCCTGCGAGAGACCGAAATCAGAGCTAAACAGAAGCAGGTGCAAATGCCCGCAGACACTAAACTGGAAGGTCAGGCAGCTCCTTGCTCTCACCTCCCAGAAGAGTCCAGGGGAGAATAAAAGAGAATCTGATCATCAACTCTTGGTCAGACATTGGGTTGGGGAACTGAGACCAGGGTGTTACCTGACAGCATGGTGTGGGGAGGTGGCCAGACGAAGAACAACGTGGTAAGTTCCTCCACCACCCCCAGAGGAGCTCCCTCACATCCTCCCACCTTCCTTCCTGCCTTTTATTTTTTCTTTCAATCAACAATCATGTACTGAATACTTCCCGTGTGCTAAGCATTGTACCAAGGAGCTGGGAATGTGGCAGTGAACAAAGCAGACAAGGTCTCCTGGAGCTTATCTTCTAGTCAGGAGAAATATAACACAACTAAATACAGCTGATCCTCCTTAATTTCAGATTCCATTATTTGCAAGCTCGCCTATTTGCTAGAACTTATTTGCAACCCCAAGATCAATACATCCAGTACTTTCGGAGTCATTCAGAGACAAGTAAAGGGCAGTGAAAATTCTGAGTGGCTGATGTGCACATTCAGATGAGGTGGAAGCTTCTTGTTTCAGCTCTCATACTATAAACAAGCATCTTGTTTTGTTTTGCGGTACGTGGGCCTCTCACTGCTGTGGCCTCTCGCGTTGCAGAGCACAGGCTCCGGACGCGCAGGCTCAGCAGCCATGGCTCACGGGCCCAGCCGCTCCGCGGCATGTGGTATCATCCCAGACCGGGGCACGAACCTGTGTCCCCTGCATCGGCAGGCGGACTCTCAACCACTGCACCACCTGGGAAGCCCATGGTTCCCATTTCTAACCAGCTCATTTCCCTTGCTACCGGGGGCTGGGCATCCAGTGAGGAGACCAAAGGCCGGACTGGCCTGAGGTGGAGCGGAATTAGAGAACACGGGGATTTTCAGAGTCTGCCATCGCTTTGGATGAGGGAGGAGGAAGGGCAGGCTGGCAGCCCAAGGTTCTGGTAGTAGCTGTGTTGTCCCCAATAAATCAGGAAGGGGTGATCCTCACTGCCCGAGGGAGCACAGTGAGGCAGTTCACGCACACTGGCTCTGAAGCCTGACCCTTGGATTCTGCTCGTAGCGCCGCCACTTTCTCACTGCGGCGCTCAATCTCTCCATCTGCAAAAAAACGCTGAGAGCACGGTGCCCTCATGGAGCGCTTAGAACAGTGGCAGCAAGTGGGCGAGCACTCAGTGGTCAGTGTCCAGAGCTGTCCACTTAACTTCCTCCTCTGAGCTCAGTGAGGATTTCCAAGCTGCAGGTCACACCTGCACAGATCACAGAGAGGTGGCTACGGCTGGATTAAGGCTATGGATGTGGCGACAACATAACGAACAGATCCGGGCAGCGCTCAGAACCAGGCAAAAGATCTCTGAGTTCAATAGGTTTCTGTGTAATCACTGTGCTGATTGTAATAACATTCTTGATCCCATAATGCTGTGTGTTTCTCACGCTTTTCATCTTAACCTTACGTATCGTTTCCTACGGCTGCCATAACAAATTACCACCAACTCAATGGCTTAGAACAACAGACATTTATTCTCTCACAGTTCAGGAGGACAGAAATCTGAAGTCCAGGTGCCTGCTGGATTGGTTCCTTCTGAGGGCTGTGAGGGAGAGACCTCCCTGTTCCTCTCTCCTGGCTTCTGGTGGCTTCCCTCAGTGCTCACCATCCTTTGGCTTGTAGGCGCGCCTCTCCAATCTCTGCCTCCGTCTTCACGTGGCCTTTTTCCTCTGTCTCCCTGTGCCCTCTCTCTTTTTATAGGGACACCAGTCACTGGATTTAGAGCCCCCCTAAACCCAGGATAATTTCATCTCAAGATCCTTAATTATATCTCCAGATACTCTTGAAACAAAGTCACATTCCGAGGTCCTATGTAAACATGAATTTTGGGGAGACACCATTCAGTCCTCTACAGCTTCCACTCGCAGCCTCTCTCTGGAGCAAGAATGACAGGTACTATAATTCCCTCCTCATGCATTGTGAAGCCAGGGTCTAGAGAGAAGTGAACCAGCCTGTGGTCATATAACTAGTGGGTGGGGATAGATCCCAGATTTCAATTCCTGCCCCACCACCCAAGTTTTATTCCCTTTAGATAAGCGCCTTGTGAGAGAGACACACAGGGAGGGCAAGGCGGAGCTTTCGTCTTATCTGTCCCGCTCTCCTCCCTCTTCCAGCAAATTGGCTTGGCCTTTTCCAGTCATGTGGGGCTGCCACGGAGACAGCCACGCTCTGACAGAACCACCACTCCCCAGCACAGGGGTTGCCCGGGGACCCAACACCCGCCCCAAACTGAGCGCCATGGTACCACCACTGACTGCCCTTGACTGGTCCAGAGATGGGCATGTGACTCAAACTGAGGAAAACAGAGCCTCTTCTTAGCAATTTAGACCTCAAGGCCTGAGAGCAGAGTCTCAGTTTTATTCTACTGGCCAGGCTGGGAGAGGGAGCCTGGAGCTGTGGGTGGCCATGAGGGACAATGCAGACACAAGGTGTGCAGAGAGAGGCCTGGTGACGCTGCAGGTCTTGTTGCGGCCGTCCCTACGCCCTTCCCATAGCTCGGTTACTGGAGCCAACTTATTAGCCCTCTTGCTTGCAATCACAACACTCTGAATTATCATCTTAGCCCCAAAAGATATGTCAGCTCACTTTGCCAATAAGGAGGTCAGTAAACAAAGTTAGAAATCATTTGGTTTTCAATTTAATGTTAGACAGCAAAGTATTTATTTAATCAGGGGGTTAACACAAAAGTGTTTATGGAGCTCTGTTTTTATTCAGTATGAAAGAGCAAAGGTGACATTCAAACAGTTTCATGATTTTAATGGCTACACCCTGTGACAGGCAGACTCCTAAGATGGTCCCCAATGATTCCATCCCCTGGTACTCACAACCTTCCCTTGAGTATGAGCTGAACCTAGTAACTTGCTTCTGACAAATACAACACAGCAAAGGTGATGGAATGTCACATCTGTGATTAGGTTACAAAAAATTATGTAGCTGACTCTGTCTTTTGCTGACTTTGATGAAACCAGCTGCCATGGTGGAGAGGCTGACCTGGCAAGGAACTGAGGGTGGCCCCCAGCCAGTAGCCAGCAAGGGACTGAACCCTGCCACCACCCATGTAAGGGAGCTCGGAAGTGGATCAGGCCCCAGAAACCTAGTTACAGCTGGGTGACACTCCCTGAAACAGAGGGCCCAGCTCAGCTGTGCCCAGATTCCTGACACACAGATACTCTGAGATAATGCGTGTGTAATATTTTAAGCCACTAATGGTTGGGGGGATTTGTTACAAAGCATTTCCTGTATACACACACACACACACACAGAGCAGACTTCAGTGTGCAGTGATAGACAAGATAGAAAGTTCTGTCAACTGAAGAAAAACGCACGACCTAAAAGTTGTGAGTTAAGTTTTATTTGGGGACCTGCTGAGGACTATAGCCCAGGAGACTACAGCCTCTCAGATAGCTCTGAGGAACTGCTCTGAAGTGGTAAGCGAGGAGCCAGGATACAGAGGAGTTTCTTTGCTGGAAAACAAACAAACAAACATGTAGTTGAACACCTAAAGATTATTGCTCATCACAAAGAACAGACATCTCGAATTAATGATTTTAATACTTTTCTATGCACGGGAAGAGGCAAGAATCTGGGATCATTTGAAATTATTCCTTAGATTTGCATCTTAACTATCTAGGGCCAGCATCCAAAGCACAGAATGCGTCCTGCTTTTCTACATCCTGAATTCCCTTAACGGCATGTGGTCGGTGGGTGGCTGCAGTGGCTAAAGGCTTGATTCTTGTAGAACTGAGATGACGGGCAACCTTCTTGGTTTACAGGCAACATTCCCTGTCCACGGTTCCATAGAGAGAGGGAAAGTGAAAAGAGGAGCTGGAAGGATAGAGAAAACAGAGCATGAGCACTGGAAATTCAGGGGGAAAACACCATTGTTTCAAGAGCCTCACTAAAGCCTTAGAATGTTTTTTGTTTTGTTTTGTTTTCAGTTATGGGTGCGTTTACATTTGCCTTAGTGGCAGGAGGTGGGATTCATTTATTCATTTGTCTTTTCATTGATCAACAAATATTTACCCAGTGTCTGTAGTGTATTGGACACCATCAGCGCAGCTGGGGTAAGAAATGAAAAACAGGGTCATGCTCCTGAGGCATCCACAGAGCCTATGTACACAGAGCATATGGTCAGAGCCAGATGGTGCACAGTTACAATGCAGAGATGACTGCTATGAGCAGGGTGTGTACTATGGATGGAAGCAGAGAGAACTAGGTCTAACCCAGCCTGGGCTGGGTCACAGAAACCTCCCTGGAAGAGTGGAAGAGTGGATGCCTTGGTCTAAGTTAGCAGGGCCCACCATAGTAGTCTTTGCCAGAACAGACCTGGGCCTGAACTAAGACAGTGTCATAGAATGGAAAGGAATGGGTAATGTGGAGGGGATCCAGGGAGAACTTGGCTGAGGGAGACAGACAGCCCCAAGTTCCCCAGATTTCAGCTCATGGAACTGGCAAGATGGGGATGGCATTAACTGAAATAAGGAAGAAAAGAACAGTTTTAGGGCCAAGAGGATTTTTTCCCAAATATAAGAATCTGATCATATAAATACATGATATAATATTTCCCCAAGGTTCTCCATAGCTTTTAGGATAATATTTAAACTCTGTTGTTCAGCACATATGGCCCCCCAAATTCTTTCTTCTTCTCTAGGTTTATTTCTTGCCACTCATCCAAGTTCATCCTTAGATCCAGCTATAGGAAACTACTAGTAATTCCGAGGCACATTCCATGGCTGTTGTATAGGTTTGTACATGCGATTCTCTCTGTTTAGAAAGTTCTCTATTACGAATATTGTTGTTTTTGTGTTTTCAGTATCCCCTCCTTTGGCTTGCCTCCCCTGTCTCTTTCTGTGTGGCCCTGATGGAGCTACCAATCACAGTATCCTGCTCCCCAGCCCCAGGATTGGGCAGGAGATCCAGGCCTCATCAATCATAGTACTCCAGCCCTCAGTGATTGGTCCAGGATTGGCACATGACCCAATCTGGACTAATCAGAGCCCTTCTCTGGGATTTCATATATGGGTGCTGGGATAGTTTTCTCTTTCTTGTGGGGCCAACAAACTGAAGTGATGTAAGCCTGGAACTTCCTGTGGCCATGCTCCTTCTGCCCACTGAAACACAGAGGAAGCTTAACTGGTTAGGAGAGAATGAGTCCAACATAGAGGGAGAGACAAGAAGAGCAGCAGATCTGAAGGCTTTTTTTTTTTTTAATACATCTTTATGGGAGTAAAATTGCTTCACAGTACTGTGTTAGTATCTGTTGCACAACAAAGCGAATCAGCCATATGCATACCCATGTCCCCATATCCCCTCCCTCTTGCGTCCCCCTCCCACCCTCCCTATCCCACCCCTCTAGGTCATTGCAAGGCACTGAGCCGATCTCCCTGTGCTATGTTGCTGCTTCCCACCAGCCAACTATTTTACATTCCGTAGTGTATACATGTCGATGCTACTCTCACTTCGCCCCAGCTTCGCCCTCCCACCCCATGTCCTGAAGTCCATTTTCTATGTCGACCTCTTTATTCCTGCCCTGCCACTAGGTTCATCAGTACCATTTTTTTTTTTTTTTTAGATTCCATATATATGCGTTAGCATACAGTATTTGTTTTTCTCTTTCTGACTTGCTTCACTCTGTATGACAGACCCTAGGTCCATCCACCTCACTACAAGTAACTTGACTTCGTTTCTTTTTATGGCTGAGTAATATTCCACTGTATATATGTGCCACATCTTCTTTATCCATTCATCTGTCGATGGACACTTAGGTTGCTTCCATGTCCTGACTATTGTGAATAGTGCTGCAATGAACATTGTGGTACATGACGCTTTTTGAATTATGGTGTTCTCAGTGTATATGCCCAGTGGTGGGATTGCTGGGTCATATGGTGGTTCTAGTTTTGAGGCTCTGAAGCCACTTCACCTGGTTGGCCAAGTTATATAGTCCTGGTTTGCTTAAGTTAGTCCTGTCACTTAAAATTGAAAGAGTCCTGCAGCCAGAATCCCAATTTCTTCTACCCACTTCTTATACATCATTTAAAACTCAGTTCCAACCCAATTCCTCCAGAAAGACTACTATGACCAGTTGCTCCTCCCCTCCCAGTTTGATGCACTTCCCTGGGTTCTCATAACATTCTGGGCAGATTTCAGTTACATTCCTTAATAATCAGATCAGTAAGGGTTGGTTTACCATCAAATAAGCTCTTTAACCCTCATTGTACTCACCTTATTGCTCAATGTCTGTCACAAAGAAAGTATTTTACAAACGTTTGATGAATGAATAACAAGTTCAGAGTCTGCCTGTGGAACATTCAGGTGCCCAGGAGAGTTTGTGGGTATATAAATCATGGGGGTGTCTCTGTGTCAGTGGAGCAGGTGGAGACAAGTGGAATGTGGTCAGGGTGCAGCGTGGAGGGCGTGTTGCCCTCAGTCTCTTTCCAGTGGCTGATCCAAGAAGGGAAGGAGAGAAGGGGGCTGGTGACTGGAGGGACAAAGGGGAATTTAAGATACCCAAGTCCCAGGTGTGTTTATACATTGAGGGAATGGAGCCAGTGGAGAGAGAAGGGTGCGGATTCAGGAGAACCAACGCATGGGACACGGGGAGGGGATGAGCCCGGAGCACAGGTAGAGAACAAGGAACAGGCACGATCAGCAGACACTCCAGTTTGGTCAACAGCAGAGACAGGGTGGGGAGTGAGGCACGCACACCGGAGTAACCTCATTCAGCAGCCCCACAGGCTAGCGAGGTTGGGCAAAACAGAGCCGCCTTCTTTCTCCTAAGGCTCCCAGAGCATTCAGCTTCCTGTTCCCTAATTACCCTCCACCCCCGGCAAGTGAAAGGCCACTGCTGAGCTTAAGTGGCCCTGTCAGGTCACTGGCCTCCTGCCGGCTCCGGCTCCGGATCTCCCTGAGCTCTGGCCAGAGTTCAGGGTAATCCTTGCATTGTTCGTCTTGTTGTTGTTACCTGACCTAGGAGATCAGGTTCCCCCGGCATAGTGTTCACCCACTTTGTCCGGGGCCATGTGATCCTGTCCAGGGAGGAGCAAGGATGTAAATTATGGAGGAGACCTCAGGTTCTCTACAACTCCCTAGCGATTCCGATCTGCCAGGACACCTGAGCGCACCGGCCCTGGGGGCCCTGCAGCGGGGACTGAACAGAATCACTGCCCAGGCCTCCAGTGATTGACTCCCGAAGGTTGGTGGCTCGCTGGGGCCTCGGCAGCCAGGATTTCCCAAGATCTGTAGGGGAGAGTGTGCAACAAGTCACTGAGAAACCCAGCTCAGAACCACTGCTCCGGGGCCCTCCAGATGTGGGAAGGTGAGGAGGAAGCAATGCCCGTTCCCTTGGGAGGAGCCCAAGGGAGGCAGGGTCTTCCCTCAAGACAGGCTCAGCCTCATTGTAGAAGACACGCTCCCTGCCCTTGGGGAGCTCCTGGGCAGAGGACACACACACACACACACACACACACACACACAAACACACCCTTGCTCTTTCCAGCTGCTGAGCATCAGACGCTGTGTTTCCTTACGGGGGCAAAGCTGCAAGGGTCTAGCTAAAGTCCCAGACTACTTTCTGGAAAAGAGGAAAAGAAGGCATTCAGTGTTCAGCCCCTCCAAGCATCCTTTGGCTTTGGTTGTCAGGAGACAGCCCATGCTCCGGGCTCTCACTTCCCTGCCCTTTAACAACTGTGATCACACTCGCTGTGTTTCGTGGGCTCTCAAAGACTGCTGAGCCTGTGTGTGTGTGTGTGTGTTCGTGTAAGCCTCGCGTGCATCTCTACACGCCTGGCAATCCAAGTGCACATCTGCACATTTACATGTGGATGTGACCTTGTGTGGTAATTCCTGCGTTTGCCTAAGTGGTCCCTATACACACACAACCATGTGCAGGTGAACGTGGTGGGTGTCCTCTTTCACAAACTCACTGAGCATTCCTCTACAAGGTTTTAATGTCCAGCAACATGATGATGTCAACACGGCGGGCTGGATGTTGAACTGAGTCTTGCCACTCCCCTGGCTTTGCCCGGAGCTGACCCATGTACCCTAATGGCCCAAAGTGCCCCCCTCCTCAGCCTGCCTTGAGCCCCTAAAGAACTCTGATTTGCTACACCCGAGACTTTCCCGGAAGGGCTGAGGATGTCTGCTGTCTGCAGCTTCCACTTGACCTCAGTTCATCTGGTCATTTACTCCTCAATCACTGAGCTCCTGCCAGGCCAGGCCCTGTATTAAGAGCCAGGAATACAGAAATGAGTATTTCATGGCCCCTGTCTTCATGAAAGGCACACTCTAGTCAGGGAGAAAGGCCCGGACACAACCAGCGGTGTTCAAAGGCAGACTCTGATGAGATCATGAGAGGGCAGAGAAAGAAGTCACTACCACACCTTGTGGGACCCGGGATGGTTTCACTGAGGCCCCATTTAACTGGGACTTGAGTAGAATTTCGACAGGAGAATGTGCAGAAGAGCATTCCAAGCAGAGCGATGATGTGATTGGAGATTAGAAATGAGGAAGCCCATGGAGTGTCTACTTTCAAACCCTTCCTTAGGGCTGAGTGTTGCACGACTCTAGGGGAATGCAAGTGCAGGGCACCCTTTGAAGGTGTGCAGATTGGGGATGGGAGTTCTGAGGAGCTGCTGTGACAACGGTAAACAAGGGAAAAAGGATTCATAAACTCATGGGCAGATGGTGTGGCAAGGAGATGCATCATCTCTCTCACTCCATCCAGGAAGACTTCCTGGAGGATGTGTGGCCTCAGGAACAATCAAGGCAAGAAAGGGCAATCTGAAGGGATTGAAGCAGAATTTGTGACACATGAAAGCAAACGGGTATTTGGGGGAGAATAACCAGGCAGTAAAATGTGATGGACTTAAATATGCTTTGAAGAAAGGATAAAGAGGAAGAAGGAGGCTCAGGTCTTACCTGTGCTTGAGCAGCACCCAGCCTGATAAGAGCAAGCATAACACCTCCTGGGAGCTCCTAGCCTGATGGAGGGACATAGGAAATGAGGCTTCTAAGACACCAGACATCAGGCAACAAAGGTCAGTGATACCCAAGAGATGCCCCAGTTTACAGCCTTGAGAGAATGTCTAAGCCACAGTGCAGGGAAGGGGAACCGAGGTGGAATCCAGCAGTATTTATGAATGGGGAGAAGGAGCTGGGGGTCTGGGGAGACCCAGGCAGCTATAGTACATACAAGAGAGTATCTAAGAGGAGAGAGTTACACAGAGAAAACCCTGGAAATCAAATTTTCAGCAGAGCGCAGATCAGCATATGTGTGTAAGGCAACTACCCGTGGCTGGGGAAATAACCACCCAAAAAGATGAAGGAAAGAGTGCCCAGAGCTCACATAGGGCCGGGAATACTTCCTACTCCCACCAGACTGGAAAAATTCATAATTTTTTTTGACTTTATATTTTTTATTTTATTTTCCCAGTTTCCATCCCCATTACTACAAAGTACAGAGTAATATTCCCACATTTATACTTCTGTCTCAGGTATTGTAGCATTAAGGATGTGTCTTTCTTTTCAAGGTTTTGGTAGAATAAACTTCGAGGTAACAGATCTTGATAAGGACCTTCTGAAGCTGATTTCAGGAAAGGCAATGCAGAAATCTGTAAGTAAGCCAAAACATTCAGAATAATGTCACCTAAATCCTCAGAGTTTTATTTCAATCTTATTTCTAAGGGTATATCTTAGTCTCCAAATTCTATCTCCCATTTCTCTGAGATGGTGTTATTTAATACATATTCTCCAAATAGGGTACAGTAGAGGTCAACTTCAGTCAAGTCTGAAACTATCAAATTACCCAGGGAAGAAATTCATAATTTATGGGGAGATTACTCAGAAGGGTCTTGCTTCAGTAGTGAAAAACAATTAGCGCTAGACTAAATACTGCTTTCATCTCACCTAACAAATCTTAAAGACCTGAAAGGATAAAACTGCTGCATCCTGCAACAAGTTCAAGGGCATTTATATGAATACAAAAATATCTAGCACCCATCAAAGTAAAACTCCCCATGTCTGGCATCCAAAACAAAATTACCACTCGTGTAAAGAAATAGGAAAATACAACCTATGATAAGGAGAAAAAATCGTTGAAACTGACCCCACAATTAGGTGATCAATTGTCCTAGTTTGCCTGGGGCTACCCCAGTTTTAGCACTGAAAGTGGTACACCCCAGGAAATCCCTCAGTTCTGGGAAATCTGGGACAGTTGGTCACCGTACCTATAACTAACATCATACTTAGTAGTGAAAGACTGAATACTTTCCCCCTGAGATCAGGTACACAGCAGAATGTCCACGCTCACTACTTTTACCAACATTGCATTGGAGTTTCCAACCAATGCATAAGGCAAAGAAAAGAAATCCAAACTGGAGAGGAAGAAGTAAAACTGTTTTTACGCTCAGATGATATGATCATCTATGAAGAAAATCTGACTGACTCTATAAAAAAGTCACTAAAACTAATAAGTGAGTCTAGTAAGATTGTAAGATACAGGTAAATATCCACAAATCAATTGGATTTCTACACACTGTCAGTGAACAAACAGAATTGAAATTAAAATAACAATATCCTTTTCAATAGCATCAAAAAATATGAAATAGGGATAAACATGACAATAGACGAGAAAGACCTGTATGTTAAAAACTATAAAACATTGCTGGGGGAAATTAAAGAAGATCTAAATAAATGGAGAGATATACTTTGGTTATACTTTGGAAGACTCAATGTTGTTAAGCTGTTAATTCTCCCCAAATAGATTCAACACAATCTCCCCAAAATCCCACTAGTCCTTTTTTGTAGAAACTGACAGGCTGATTCCAAAATTCACATGAAAATACAAAGGACCTAGAATAGCCAAAAGGACTTTGAAAAAGAACAAAGTTGGAGGACTAACACTACTTGATTTCAAGACTTATTATAGGACTTCCCTGGTGGCGCAGTGGTTAAGAATCTGCTTGCCAATGCAGGGGAACACAGGTTCGATCCCTGGTCTGGGAAGATCCCACATGCCATGGAGCAACTAAATCTGTGTACCACAACCACTGAGCCAATGCACCGCAATTACTGAAGTCCGTGCACCTAGAGCCTGTGCTCAGCAACAAGAGAAGCCACTGCAATGAGAAGCCAGCGCACTGCAACGAAGAGTAGCCCCCGCTCACAGCAACTAGAGAAAGCCCACGTGCAGCAATGAAGACCCAACGCAGCCCCCCAAAAAAGATTTACTATAAAGCTATAGTAACCAAATAGAGCCACACTTACTTAGATGCCAGTATTGCGGTGACTCCTGTCCCCCTCCATGAAAATCATATGTCTACCTGGAACTTGTGACTGTGACCTTATTTGGGAAAAGGGTCTGTGCAGACGTAATTAAGTTACGGATCTTAAGATGAGATCATTCTGGATTAAGGATTGGCCCTAAACGCAATGACAGTTATCCTTATAAGAAGAAGGGAAGACACAGAGATACTTGGGGAGAAGGCCAGGTAAAGACAGAAGCAGAGATTGGAGTTACGCTGCCACAAACCAAGGAATGTCTGGAGCCACCAGAAGCTGGAAGAGGCAAGAGAGGATTCTCCCCTAGAGCCTCCAGAGGGAGTGCTGCCTGCCAATACCTTGGTTTTGGACTTCTGACCTCCAGAACTGGGAGAGAGTTAAATTTCTGTTGTATTAAGCCATGAAGTTTGTGGTACTTCATTAGGCAGTCCTAGAATCCAATGCATAAGTAATATTCTGCAAAGGTGCAAAGGCAATTCAGTTGAGCAAAAATAGCCTTTGAACAAGTGGTGCTGGGAAAATTGGATATACATATGCAAATAAGTAAATTTGGTTTCATACCTTTTAGCATATATAAAAATTAACTCAAAATGGATCATAAACCTAAATGTAAAACCAAATCTATAAAATATCTGGAAGAACTCATAAGAAAAAGCCTTTGTGACCTTCTGTTAAGCAAGGATTTCTTAGACATGACACCAGAGCGTGATCCGTAAAATTAAAAATTGATAAACTAGACTTCTTAGAATCAAAATTTTGTACTTTTCGTAAGACGCCATTAAGAGAATTAAAAGACGAGTCACAGACTGCAGTGCATATATTTGAGAAAAGACTCATGTTTAAATTATATTTTTAAAAATTCTCCAAACTCAATAATAAAGACACAAACAACCCAATGTTAAAAATAGACACTCCACTAAAGAAGATATACAGATGGCAAATAAGCATATGAAAAGATGCTCAAAATCTTTAGTTAGGGAAGTGGAAATCAAAACCACAAAGTACACTTATTAGAATGTCTGTGATTAAAGACCTTCAGTGCCAGGACTTCCTTGGCTGTCCAGTGGTTAAGACTCTGCGCTTCCACTGCAGGGGGCACGGATTCGAACCCTGGTTGGGGAAATAAGATCCTGCATGCTGCACAGTGTGGCCAAAAATTTTTTTTAATTAAAAAATAAGTGGCACAGTGGATAAGAATCTGCCTGCCAATGCAGGGGACATGAGTTCGATCCCTGGTCCGGGAAGATCCCACATGCCGCGGAGCAGCTAAGCCCGTGAGCCACAACTACTGGAGCCCGCGCGCCACAACCACTGAAGCCCGTGCGCCTAGAGCCCGAGCTGTGCAACAAAAGAAGCCACCGCAATGAGAAGCCCATGCACTTCAATGAAGCGTAGACCCCGCTCGCTGCAACTAGAGAAAGCCTGCGCGCAGCAACAAAGACCAAATGCAGCCAATAAATAAATAAATAAATATATTTAAAAAAAAAAAGACCTTCAGTGCCAAAGGCTGGCAAGAATGCAGAGCAACTGGAATTCACATGCACTGCTGGTGGGGATGTAAAATGGTACAACCAATTTGGAAAACAGTGAGACAGTTTCTTAAATAAACATGTACCTTTTATGTGATACAGCTCTTCCACTCCTAGCCATTTACCCAAAAGAAATGAAAGCATATGTCCACACAAAGACCTGTACACAAATGCCCATCATCAGTTAGGTGGACAAATTATGGTGTTTATACAATGGACTACTACTCGGCTACAAAAAGGAACGAGCCAGTGATATATGCAACAATGAATGAATCACAAAATAATTAAGCTGAGCGAAAAGAATCTGGACCAAAAAAAAGTATATAATGTACCATTCCATTTATGTAAAATTTTATAAAATGAAATGAATTTATAGTGACAAAAAGCAGATCAATGGCTGCCTGGGGGGGATTAGGGAGGTATGGAGGGAGACGGGGGAAATTGGAGGGGAGGGTGGATATGTTCATTATCTCATGGTTTCATGGGGTTTACATATGTCACACTTATCAAAGTGCATACTTTAAATAGGTGCAGTTTATTGTATGTCGATTAAGCCTCAAAAAGCTATAAAAGAAGAAAGAAGAAAAACCGATGTCTCCAGCGCTCCCAGCATTACTGCTGCAGCCACTGCCTGAGGATGGAGGGCAGCGGGAAGGGGTGAGGTGCTGAGGGGTCCCGCAGCTCTTACTCTTAGGCAGCCATGCAAGCCCACCGCATCCACGCTCACACCCTGGACACTGGGTGTAAGAGCAGCAGGCTGTGGTCCCCACTTGCCAGTCCCTCCATCAGGAGACAGCTGTGCTTGCCTGAGGCCGGCCAGAGGGGAAAGTTAGGGGAAATGAGGTCATTAGAGGCCTTGGAGCGAGAGCCCAAGAGAGTTAATACAAATGTCAGAAAACATTTGGGCCAGCAGGTGCTGTAAAACCCCTCATTAGACTTTGCTGCCCATCTGCAGCTGGATCTTTCCACAACACTGGGGGACTCTGCTCAGTTGCCATCCTGCAGTCACAGAGGGGGGACAGCGTGGGGGGCAGAGTCCAGGACCAAGGATTCCCTGGGGTAGGACCCCAATATAATTGGGGACTATACTTCCTGGATTCACAAGGGTGTGATTTTTTTTTCCCGTCAGTAGAGTTGTTTATTAAATGTCATTACATTTTACATTGTCGTAATTCTTTTAAAATGAATACATGTTTTAAAATTGCTATGAGGATCTATCTACTCAACTCGAAGGTGAGACAATTTGCCACCGTATTCCCAGAAAGGCCTGCCGAAGGACTTGGAGGTCGTTTATTCTGTTAAGAAATTCAGAAAACTCTCTTGCACTCGGCTTATCTGGTTTGTACCAAAACTGAATTCAGCTCACCCTTTTGCTAGGTAAAAGCCTCAGAAATTCCAGCCTGCTGTGCATAAGCTTAAAATGATTAGAGCCTACATAACTGGGAGACGTTGGTAGTTCTGCTGGGACCCAGATGTTCAGGTGAACAAGCCTTGAGGAATTCCTCCTTCTTGAGGGGCCTATTCCCAACGTCCCAGAATAGACTCCCCTCCCCCAAAACACACCTCCACCATGTCATCCTGCCATCTCCGTCCCCTTTCTCTGAAAAATAGATCTTTGGATTCATCCCCTTCCTGCCCTGCTCAACCTGAAACATTAATAATGATAATAGCTGACACGAGCGCACTCAGACGGCCAGGCACGATGTGAAACCTTTATATATATTACCCAGCAAATCCTTATGACAACCCTATTAGCTGGGCAGCATGATGATTCCTATTTTACAAACGAGGAAGCTCAGGCAGAAAGAGGGGAGGGGTGTACAGAGTTTCCAGCTTTGGGTTTTTTTTTTTTTAAGTTTAAGATTTTTTCATTGTGGTAAATTACACACAGCATAAAATTTACCATCTTGGCCATTTTTTAAAATGTACAGCTCGATAGTGTTTAAGTACATTCACATTGCTGTTCATCCACCTCTAAAACTCTTTTCATTTTGCAAAACTGAAACTCTGTACCCATGAAACAACAGCCCCCCACTTCCCCCTCTGCCCAGCCCCTGGCACCCACCGTTCCACTTTCTGTCTGTATGGATTTGACTACTCTAGTGACCCCCATATAAGTGGAATCATACAGCATTTGTCCTTTTGTAACTGGCTTACTTCACCTAGCACAATGTCCTCAAGGTGCATTCATGTGGTACATGTGACAGAATTTCCCAGAGTTTCAGTTTGGCAGGACAAAAAGAATTCTGGAGATGAGTGGTGGTGATTTGCACAACAATGTGAATGTACTTAATGCTGCTGAACTGTACGCTTAAAAATGGCTTAAATGGGGCTTCCCTGGTGGCGCAGTGGCTGAGAGTCCGCCTGCCGATGCAGGGGACACAGGTTCGTGCCCTGGCCCGGGAAGAACCCACATGCCGCGGAGCGGCTGGGCCCGTGAGCCATGGCCGCTGAGCCTGAGCATCCGGAGCCTGCGCATCCGGAGCCTGTGCTCCACAACGGGAGAGGCCACAACAGTGAGAGGCCCGCGTACCGCAAAAAAAAAAAAAAAAAGGTTTAAATGGTCAATTTTAAGTTATGTGTGTTTTACCACAATTAAAATAACAACCACAAAAATAGGCGAGAAGATGTGCCCAAGGGCACACAGTAAGTGTCAGACCCACACCCACGTGGGCAGGCGCCGGCATCCGGCACTGTGCTTAACTGCCACTCAGAACAGAAGCGACACACAAAAAGCCTGAAGCCCCGAGGCTTTCCAGGCCATCACAGGGATGTGGGCATGACTGCAGATTCAGGCTTGGGGGTAATTACCAGCAGGAGTGGGCAGTCCACGTAGGGCTTTCAGTGGAAGACGGCATCAGATGCAACAGGATGCTGGGGCCTTTGGGTCAGACAGAGGAAGACAGAGAGGAAAGAGCCCTGTGTGGGGAGGGGAGAGAGCCAGAAGGTCTGGGAGCCTCAGGATGGCAGACCCTGGGACGAGCTGGGCAGGGAGGGCCGCAGGAGGCTGCGTGAGGACAGGTGTGACAAGAAGCCTTGTTTAATGGAGGCAGGGGTAGGGCTAACAGGAGGTGGGGCACCTTCTTCCCTCGCCTCTGTAGGGCTCCCGGAGGAGCAAAGGAGCATCGGACCCTCTTCTGTGGGCAGGGACTAGGGGAAGAGGGGGGCAGGGAGAGAGGGACCGAAGCTGAAGGGGCACAGTGGCCAACTCACCAAGACCCCAGCACTCTCCATGTACCTTAGACATGACTGTGCCCTGCCTTGGCGATCATTTTCTTCCCATAGTTATATTTCACCCGCTTTGAAATAAGGAGTGGACTACCACTAAAAAAGATGTCTTTCATCAACAATTTTAGGTGGTTTTTCAAGAATCCAGATAACAAAAAGACATATAAATCATGTCATAAAAATCGGGATCATTGGCAAAAATACATACCTGAATGTAAGGTCAACAGGAATAGATGACGGTTTTTCTCTCTCTCTGATTTGCCCCTGGCCTGGCATATCTTTTGCTGGGGTGTTAGCCTTCTCACCCCATTTTGTGAGCCTCACTGGGTGGGGTGGGGTGGCAGGAGAGCACACCATGGAATATGCCAGAGCCTTGTTGGTTATCTCTGCAGGGCTTGGGGTGGGATTAGGGTCGGGAAGCCCACTGCAGAGGGAAACCTAAGTCAGGAACAGACCAGGAAGGTGCCACCTGTGCATGCAGGTGAGGCCGCCACATCCCAGCCGCTCCAGGGTTGTGTCCTAGCAGGCAAGGACTTCAAACTGGGCTGTGGCTCCCCCTCTGGGGCAGGGTCACCTTGGCATGGTGGCCCAGCGACCAGATTACCTCCCAGGGAATCCTTGGAAGGAGCTGAGGAAGAGCCTTGTTTGGCCTCCGTCCTCTGAAGAGGTGTGTGCGCCCCACCTCCCGCCCTGTGCCAGAGGAGGCTGGCCGGTCTCTGCCCAGTTGCACCGTGCAGCCAGCCCTGGGAGTCTTAATGCCATGGGGGGCCCCTCCAGCATTACCCAGTTAAAAGTTCCCGGCAGAAGAGTGGGGCGGGGCAGGACATGCACATTCCGGGAATTAGCTCAGTGTGTGCATACATCTCCCGTGGTTTTCTTCTTAACTGCTCAGGGCAGCTGTCTCGAGCAGTGGCAGAGCTGGTTCAAGCACAGGGCTTTATTACAGCTTTAAGCAACCTCCTACTCCCTGGGTAGCTGAACAGAGGTGCTTAAAGGGCCCTAACCAAAAGTCAAAGAGGCAACATGAACACCAAGACTGTGCTCCCACCCTGCCTGGTGTCTGGCTCCTCCCGGGAAATCCATGGCTCCCTCCCCTTTCACACACACCTATTTATCACCTCGCCCTCCTGCATCCACTCTTCCTCCAGTGCCCACAGCCTTCCTTCTTCAGATCCTGCACCAGGCACTGATTTTGCACTGTCTGGTCTCGTGATGACAGCATGCGTGTGTAGCCTTATCTGAGGCCATACTTCCTAGAGCAAGTCGAGGCCAGATTCCTGACAACTCTTGCCTATAAGCCCTCAGGGTCACAAGACAGTGAGCTAAGCAGACTCACCAGTCCTGCTGGGTGGCAAAAAGCACCTGGCCAGCCAGACAGCCTGTTCAAGAGAGGCCTCCTCGGGTCACGCTGAGGTTTTTGACCAACTCCCAATGCTCCAAAGCTAGGGTAGGTAGGCCTGCTCTCCATATGCAGACAGGAGAACAACATCATAATGAAAGAAAAACTAGCTGCTGTTTACTGTACTCGTGCCAGGTCCCAGGCACTTACATGCACTAGTTAATACCCTCTGCATAACTTTAGAAGTCGGTACCGGAAGTTATGCTATTTTTATGCCCTTATAAGATAGGAGAACTAAACCTCAGAAAGCAGAGAGCCAGTTCTCACGCTGGACTCCATTTGTCCGAACTGCCATGCTTGTACCTGATACCAGTGTTTCTCGTCTTTGGGGAGCATGTGGCAACTCCTGAGGTCCCCACGCCAGAGGTCCTGATTCAGTAGATCTGGGGCCAGCGGCACTAGTGGTCCCGGGAGTGACCCTTCGAGTTGCACTGCCCTGAACTACACTTAGGGCCCCCAACCTCCAGCAGAGACCACCCGAGTCTCTCACAACCCTGTGGTGTTGTCACCTCATGGTCTTTATCTAGGAAATCCAGCCACTGCAGGAGTTATGTGTCCCTGCCACCTTGGCTAGAAAGCACCTCTCCCAAAATACCCGGCTGTAGGGATGGGGCAGACACAAACTAACATCCCTGTCTGGATGCAAGACACACAGCCTTTCACGATCGGCAAGACCCTTCAGAGCACTACGAGGTTGCTTATCTATAACTGAGCCATGCTTGTCTTCCATTGGTGGAAACAGGTGGGGGTCAGGGTCATGGTTAGCTGGGACAACAAGACCCCAGCTAATTGCTGTTTCTGTCATTGCAGCTCTTACCACTGTCAGAACTAACCCTGATTTCAGCACTGTTTGACTAATGTCTTGTCCTCTGACCGTATGAAAGTGCCGTGAGGACAGGTCTTTTGTCTGCCTCGTTCCCCACTGTTGCCAAACATCTAGAACAGCAGTTTGCACACAGGATGTGGGCAAGAAAGACATGCTGAAGGAATAAACAGATGGACAATGGATGAATGAAGACGTGAACGACCAAATGCAGAGTCATGGACAGGCCCTGGAGAGGGCCGAGTGTGACTTGTTGAGAATCTGGAATAGAAACTTGAATAGAGAAGCCAGAAGATTCTGTTCTGGGACACTCAGCTCCCTCCTTTCCTTCTCAAAAGGAGTCACCTTTTCACAGGTGTGAGAGGTGGGGCCTGGTGGCCTGACCACGCAGTAATCTGGGCAGAGGTGTGCTTGCCTGCTAGGGCTGCTGTTACAAGTATCACAAACTGGACGGCTTAAGCAACAGAAATTTACTGTCTCACAGCTCCGGAGGCCAGAAGTCTGAGATCCAGTTGTGGGCAGGGCCAGTTCCTTCTACGGCCTGAGGGGAGAATCTGTTCCATCCCCTCTCCTGGCTGCCGGTGGTTTGCAGGCATATATATATAGTTTTTTTTTTGCGGTACGCGGGCCTCTCACTGTTGTGGCCTCTCCCGTTGCGGAGCACAGGCTCCGGACACGCAGGCTCAGCGGCCATGGCTCACGGGCCCAGCCGCTCCGCGGCATGTGGGATCTTCCCGGACCGGGGCACGAACCCGTGTCCCCTGCATCGGCAGGCAGACTCTCAACCACTGCGCCACCAGGGAAGCCCTGCAGGCATCTCTGATGTGACTTGGCTTGTAGAAGCATCACATTTCTCTGTCTTCATCCTCACTTGGCATTCTCCCTGTGTGCCTGTCTGTCTCCCAATTCCCCCTTTTAATAAGGACACCAGTCATATTGGATCAGGGCCCACTGAAATGACCTTGTCTTAACTAATTACATCCACAATTATGGACTCTATTTCCAAGGAAGGTCACATTCCGAAGTACCAGGAGTTAGGACTTCAACGTAGCTTTTCTGGGGGGGACATATTTCAACTTATAACAGAGGTATATTTAGCAGTTGGGCTTCCAGGCACAATTTCCAAAAGTAGGTCCTTTTCTTTAGTTTCTGGAGGTGGTCTGTTGACATGACTTTTAAGTCTGTAAGGAAAATATGCTGCAGGCAGTGTGAAAGTAAGACCATGAGAAGACCTGCTGAGGAGGTGGGCCAAGGTGCTTGTCCCCAGGGCAGTGGGCTTCAGACCACACCAGCAGAGCAGCTGCACCTGCTCCCTGGGATTGGCAGACAAGGCGGAGGGCCTGGTGGGGGCCAGGGTGCAAGCCCCATCCCCCAGGTGCTGCCAGGACCCAGCTCTCCCCTGGGAGGCTGCCTCCCTGAGCCCAGCCCACTACACTACCGGCAAGAGCAAGAGTGGCCAGAGGAGGGCTTCCCTGGTGGCGCGGTGGTTGGGGGTCCGCCTGCCGATGCAGGGGACATGGGTTCGTGCCCCGGTCCGGGAGGATCCCACATGCCGCGGAGTGGCTGGGCCCGTGAGCCATGGCCGCTGAGCCTGCGCGTCCGGAGCCTGTGCTCCACGGCGGTAGAGGCCCGCGTACCGCAAAAAAAAAAAAAAAAAAAAAAAGAGTGGCCAGAGGAACAAGAAGGCTGATGCTCCCCTTGCAGACTTCCCTTTCTGGTGCTTCCCGTGTAGCGTGCAAATTTCAACACTGCCGCCTCTCTGCCACCTCTTTTGTGTGGTGCAGGAAGGAAAGAAGGTCACTTCCGGACATGGACCCACTTGGGCCAGGCTGAGCTGCTGCAGTGTCACCCCACACGGCTCGCTGCTGCTTCTGGGCCTTTTCTCCTGCCTTGCTGCCAGCATTCCTACCGCCCCCTCACTTCCTCCCAAGGCCCATCACTGCGCTGTGTGTGGTGATTGTACTGCGGGGAAGGAGGGCATCTCTAAGTCTCTTCTATATTCTAATTTTCTTTCTTTCAATCAGGCTCAATAAACTCAGTTTTAACGCTTTGATCAGTAGATCTTAATGAAGGCAGCAGCCAATAATTACATAAAACAATGTATTGGGGAACTACTTTCAATTCCAGACACCATGCCTAACTTAGTGACTGTAGGCAGAATCTGGCTGGTTTCGGATTCGTCAGAACTGGGGCTTGCAAGGTCATGAAGATAGAGAGTTCTGTCACCACACGCACTGCGTGGCTGGTGTCTGCCCACCTGTGACCCTGCGCTCACCTCGCTCTGCCCTGCACTCTGCCCCACCCTCCCGGCCACCTCATCTACACCCACATCTGTGGCTGCCACTACCATTTACCTGTTGCTGACCCCATATCTCTATGCATCTCCTTCCCGGATCATCTATCTGCCTGTGTCAGAATCCCCAGTGTAAGGGCCACAGGCACTTCAGAGGCTCCACGTCTGGGTTGGCATGAGCTCCTCCCCAGAGCTGCCCCTCCCTCCTCCTTCTCTCCGTGGATGGTGCTATCATTTGCCGGCCTGCACACCCAGGAGCCTGGGTACCTGCCTCAACTCCTCCCTCCCATGGGCGTTGATTTTCCGTGATGCCATTTCATCTCGGTGGTCAGAAGATACAAGACCATTAAAAATCATGTCCAAGCATGTGCTGGTATATTTGTATTAAATGCCTATATCTAAATCTTACAGGCCACTTTCTTCCCCGCATGCCCACGGCAGGTGACCTGGCCCTGCACAGAAGTCGCCCCGGCGTCCCTGCCCAGGTGGCTTCTGGAGAATGTCACGCAGTGCAGCAGTCTGATGACTGCAGCCCTGGTCTGGATTTGGTCCTGTCTCCACCCTGCCATGTGCCCTGTAATTTGGGTAGGAAGGGGGACAGTGTCCCCCACAAGCATGACAGTGTCACGCTGGTCCTCTTCCCCTCACAGGGCTGATGGCGGCATGAGGGCCCTTAGGGGCTCCTGGAGACACAGGACTTCACCAATATTTGATAGAGCCTGGGAAAGCCTGGAGGCTGCTCCAGGAAGGCTCTCACACATGGTCTACACACAGTGTTTTGGGGAATGCAGCCATACCCTGGCCCATGGGTTTAGATTCCTTGAACTCAGAGTGTGTGGGTTTGGAATACAGTATACTCTGGGCTGGGGTAGGGAGAGGCTTCTTAATTAGAAAATATATTAAAATAAGTGTCGCTTTATTTCTTTAGCAGTGGTTAGGATACGGACTTTGGAGTCGGGCAGAAACAAAGCCAAGGTCAGTTCTGGCATTTTCTAGTGGTCTGAACTTGGCAAATTACTTAACCCCTGGACCCTTGGTTTCCTCATCTGTAAACAGAGATTATTACAGTATCTGGTCTTCAGGTTGTGGTGCCTTGTGCCTCGGCTGATACGCAGTCAATGCCCCAGAAGGGTAGCTACATTATTGTCACTGTTAGTGTCACAGTTTCACAGGCTGCTGGAGAAGGCGCCTGGCAGGACCCCTGATGGGCCTCCTTTAAGGAAGCACTTGTCACTGGCACACAGTTAGTAACTGAAAGCTTCAAGATGCTGCCAAGCTACTTGAAAAGATGTGTTAGAAATCCACACTTGGTAAAGGAGAACGAAATTCTCAGTTCGCAGAGCTTAGAGATCAGGCTGACTTTTTTTTTTTTTTTAATAAGTCTTCTCCTTCTGAAGAGTTTTCAGTTAGTAGAAAAGTTGTAATGCTAGCACAGAGTTCTCACATATCCCACACCCAGTTTCCCCCATTGTTAACGTCTCACATTAATGTGGTCCCCGGGTGAACGGGTGACGCTGCACAGCCTCATCCTGCCCCAGCCTTGTGTGCCCAGGGCAGGTCCTCCCTGTCTCACCAGCTCCCTGCTGGGCAGGGCTTGCTGTGGCCCAGTTGTTCAGTTTCTGTCTGGCTTCCCTTTTTCTGTGGTGAGGCTGTGAGAAGGCTGCAGACTTTTCATTTATAAAAACAACCCTCGGGGCTTCCCTGGTGGCGCAGTGGTTGAGAGTCTGCCTGCCGATGCAGGGGACGTGGGTTCGTGCCCCGGTCCGGGAGGATCCCACATGCCACGGAGCGGCTGGGCCAGTGAGCCACGGCCGCTGAGCATGCGCGTCCGGAGCCTGTGCTCCGCAACGGGAGAGGCCACAACAGTGAGAGGCCTGCGTACTGCAAAAAACAAAAACAAAAACAAAAAGACCAACCCTCGTCCCCACCTGTATCCTTCCCTCTGGGTGCAGAAATGCCTACCCTTGGTATACAGCCATCCAGGGTGATGAGCACGCCCACCGAGCCAGGGGTCTTGCTGACCCCTGACTTGTCCCCCTGCAGGCACTAGTTCCGACCAGAGTCCTTGCAGGAGCCTATGGTTTCTAGGTGGTCCGGAGTGGAGGGGCTGGGATGAGGGAGCTTCCTCAGAGACTCGTGAGCCAGACCTCTAAGAATCTGTAGGGTGGGTGGGCACATTTCTGCTTTCTCTTTTTCAGATGAGAACTGTTATAGTGGCCTGAAACCTTAGGCTTCACCATCCTGAGCCTCGGTTTTCTTTCCTGAAAAATGCGAATAAACTGACACTCCAGTTATGGGTACGTGGTGAAGAGTGAAGGGCACAGTGCCTGGCACAGAAGAGTGGCTGTTATCATTCCCGGCTCCACGGGCCACATCCATCAGGCCGGGTACACCTGTGCCCTCAGCTCACCAGATGCTCCAGGACAGCCCTCTGCTGCTGCCCAGGGTCAGGGGCAGTGTGAGGGCGGCAACGTGATAATGCAACAGCCTGGCCTGAACCTGAAGAGCTGTACGTTTGACAGTTGCCAAGACCTGCTCACATTAGGTCTCTATGCACGACAACATTGCTCCAGAAAAACAAAAGTGCAAAGAACATTTTCTACTTAAACCGTGTTTTAGGAGGACTCGGGAAGATTGGTATTTAAAATAATCAGTAGCAAATTCTTTTATAAAGTGATGAGTGGTTTGTGTCTCCAATCATCCCCTTCCCAGTTACTGTGTGTGGTGAATTCTGATTTCAGGTGTTGAGTTCTCTTAAGTAAGAGATTTAACTAACAACATTGTGCTTTGGGTTCAAGCTATGTGTTTGGGAGACAGATATATATATGTCTCCCATATATATATATATATGATTTCTCATAATATTCAACAAACAAAGAACTCTGGCAGAATGTGCAGGAGTCTGAAGTTCACTAGAGGCCATGGGACAGATCTCCCCAGCGGAGCTTCCAGATGTTTCCTGAAAAAGAAGAGAGGAAGAGTGAGGTCTCTGCATCATGTCCCAAACCTGAGTGAAGCCAGTTCTGGAACTCGAGGCTTGTGGGGGAGGGAATAAGGTCTGAAGGGCCGAGGACCAGGGCCTCTCCTCTCCTCAGATACCCTCTCTGCCCTGTATGGGTAGCTGAGGATGGGAAGAGAAGGAAACAAGGGAGAGAGAGAAGGTAAGAGCAGAAAAAGAAGGCTGGCAGGCACCTGGGGGCTGTTTGCACCTGCTCATCAATGGGGGAGTGGATTTTAAAACACCCCCAAAACAGCCATGTCTTGGCTTTGCTCCCCTTGCCTTGTCTTGAGAGATATGTGCTCGAATACCCTCGAATGCAGGCTTGAGAACCCACCCGAGGCAGGATGCCACGTACAGGCAGAGAGAACAGAAGCAAAGGGAATGAGCCAGGCCAGCGGAGGAAGTGTTTGCCCTTAGCCATGCTGGCCAGGGTGGCCAGGTTGGATAAAATGCCCCTCAGGAAGCCTTGGCAGTCGGCAGAAAGTCTAGGGATTGGGCCGTCCTCCAGGGTTCCACCCAGTGAGAGAACTGCACTAAAGACCCTAATAGCCACCCTGTCTGGGGCATCTGCAGAGGGGCAGACACTACATACATTACTGCATTCAACCCTCAGTGAAGCCCTGGGAGGTTGGCACCATCTCCCCCCCTCTACAGGGTCCCTGCCGTGGTCTCACCCAGCTTGTGTGCCAGGCTGGGCATCCACCTCAGGTCCGGATGATTCGGGAGCAGAAGCTCAGAGCCCCTCTCGCCGCGGTGTCTAACGGTTGCAGTAGCTGAGCTCTCTGGGGTCCAGTGAGGGTGGGGAAGCCTGATCAGCAGGCAGATGCCAGGCCTCGAGGCGCAGCTGTTAAAACAGAACCTAAAGTAGACATTGGGTGGTTGCCATTGCTGTTGAAAATCCTCTCCCCCTTAGATGAGACCAGTTAAGTCACACAAACTAGCCGTCACGATCCTGGATCCCGTACTGGACGCCATCGGGCCTTCAGTTTGGATCTGCCACTCAGCACCCTGAGTCAGTTACTTAACATCTTTGTGTCTCCAGTTCCCCATCTGTAAATTCCCCATGGGCATGTGTGAGATGGAGCGAGACAGGCTTACCGGGTGCTGGACCTGAGCTCAGTGACTGGTCACTGGTCACCGTAACAGGCTGTCGCTGCAGGCTTTCCTTTCTGCCTCTGCCCCGGGGTGTCCTCCCTAACGAAAGCCAGCAGCCCGGAGGTGACCCTCTAGCTGGGCTTTGTTAAAGGATTAGCGCAGAAAAGCAACACAAAGGGCGCGGGGCTCTTGTGGACTGAATCCAGACTCAAGTCGGCTGCTGATGGGAGGCACCTGGGAGCTCGTGGCGGTCCCTATAGTGGAACAGGCCCGAGCCGCTGTCTTTGAGTTCTGCCTCCTAAAAGTCGAAATGAAAGTTCCTCCTCTGATTTCTTTCCAAACCCTCCTCACTAAGCAAACGCAGCCTCTCCCAAGGTCTCCGTGGGTTGCATTCAGGTCGCCGTGGCCACCGTGCTGGCAGTGGCTGGCAGCAGCTGGGAACCTGGGGCAGGCGTTGGCTGTGAGGAACCACTCGCTCCTCTGGGTGACATGTCATGAGTGTGTTACGTGACGTCAGCTGCAGGCTGGTATCATGGGAGTGGTGACAATGAGGGTGGAAATGCCTCGGGGAGAGGTCACTCATTCTCCAGGGGCACAGGACCAAGGTGCAAACAAACAGAAAGGCCGGGCCCGCAGCTGCTCTGGAAGGCTGTGCGGGGCTGTCCACACACACACACTGTGTTGCCCGCCCTCCCCATCTGGTCCAGCGGCAACCCCCGCAGGCTGGTCTCTGCCCCACTCGACTTGCAAATGCTCTCAGGGAGGTCACCTGTGCTCTCCAAATCCAGTTTTCATTTCTGCCCATCCTTTCTGTGCTCTTTTTGCAACATCCGGCCCCGTGGACCACTCCCACATTCTTAAAACGATCTCCTCTATTGGAACCTGGGTTAGAGATTATTTCCATATTGCCTTCTACCCCTTTGGTCATGTTTCTTGGTCCCTTTTGCTGACTTTTCTTCCTTTACAGCCCAGTATAACCTCCAGGCTCCCTTCTCTGCCACTCTTGGGGCACATTCATCCCCACACCTGGCTTCTGTCACCACCTACTTCCAGTTCTCTGGCTCCAGCCTAGACTACTCTGTTGAGACTCTGCATCCAACTGCCCACTGGCCAGTCCCCCCATAGGCCTGTGGGCTCATCATGCTCTCAGTATCCCCCACCCCAACCTGCTCCCCCTTCAGCATCGTCTCCTGCAGTGGAGGACACCGCCATCCATCTGGTCACTCAAGCCAGGAGTTGTCCTCCCGACTTCCCCTACATAGGGTTGCTCACCGTATCTCATCTAATCTACCACCCAAACGGTTCTAGACTCCCTCCTTCTCCTCCATTGCCCCATTTCAGCTGATATCATTTCCTCCTGAGTTGTTACCATAACCTCTCGTAACATATTCCTGTCCTCCCACGTTCATTCTCTATCTTGTTACTGGGGGATCTTTCTAGAGCACAGCCTGGTAATATTTGTCTGCTCAAAGCTTCCACTGTGACTCCATCACCTTCAGAAGATTGCCTCAACTCCTGGGTCATCCTGCTTACCTAACTGGCTGTCTCACGAGGTAACCACAGGCAGCCTTTGGTCCGCTAACCTGCGGGCCCCGGCATGCCTTCATGTTTTCACCCACAGTCCCCTCTCTCCTAATTCTAATTCATCCTTTAGATGTAGTTCAGGGGTCATCTCCCCCAGGAACACTTGCCCTGACCTGCACTCCCTGCCATTCCTATCAGAGCCTGGCTCCTCCCTCTGGGTTCCTTTGACATTTAGGTAAAGCTCTTGCAGAGAGATTATCACACTGAATAGGGATAGCTGATTTACACGTCTCACCTTTCCAGGGGAACCTCTTTGAGGGCAAGTGCTGATCTTTTATCTTTCTATCTCCAGCACCTGTCACTGTGTCTGTTACTCAATAAATGTTGCTGATAAAAGTCAAGAATGAAGAGGATGTTGAGAAAGCTAATGCAGACGTAGCTTCTTAATAAAAGCTGTTATCTGGGGTCAAACCAAGGGCTAAGCAGACCAGCCTTCTGGCTCTGATAGCAGTTCCGGTGGGTTTTCAGGAGGAGGGTTTTCAGTTTTCAGTTTTCATGTGAAGCTGGAAGGATCATTAAAGGTCATCACATTTAAAACCCTCATTTTACAGGGAGGTGAAGTGGATTCCCTTGGTCATACAGTTCATCAAAACAGAACTAGCCAAACCTGGGTCCCTAGACCTCATGCTCACTGCTCCTACAATTTCACTGTGCTGTCCCCTGAAGGGAAAATTAGGAGTGTTCTCTAAAAGCTCCTGAAGTCCCTTAGATTCACATTATGGCTTCAGCATCTGTGATTCGTTCTAACTTTCTTCTTAACCAATTTATATTATCACTATTCTTAGAGATTTGATAATATATATCCTGAATATACAAATATCATTAAAAAAGCATAAAATTTGTGGGTGGCTGTTTATCTGAAAGTTTATCCTTGTATTGAACAGAAGTCAACCTTTCCCTAACTTGTACCCTTGGGTGCTAGCATGACACTATCCCTCTTTAAAATGTGACAGAGCTAGAACTAACCACAATGTGGTCTCAAAGAAAAATTTCTTATCATCCTCTTCCATCAGCTGCCTGCCATTAAACCCAAAGCTGTCTCTTAGCTTCATCTTGTCCTTCTGTTTAGATCAAGTGGTGGGTCGCTATTAGGGTCAGTCTCCATAACACCTCATTCTTTCCTCTAGAACATGGTTATTTATTGAGCACATACTATGTCGTGCACCTTCCTTTAACATCTTTTAGCTCCTACTCTCTCTAAAGAATCTCTCTCTTTTATTTCTAGAAATCTTTATTAAGCACTTTAAAGAATTTCCATAATCCATGACTTCAAATGGCTCCAAGTAACTGTGGAGATAAGACACACAAACACGTTTTCTGAGATTTGACAAGCTAAATATGCAAATCTCGAAGTGACCTCTCAGGACAGGTCTGGGGGTGGGCTGGTGCAGACGTACTGACTCCTCGTTTATCATGCGGTGATTTACAGCCCTCTAGTGGGTCTTTAATGCAACATATGAAGGGAAGCCGAGGGCAATGGAGTATGATGGCTCATTTGTTTGTTCCTTCGCTGGTACATTCTTTCAATGTACAAATGCCAACTGAGTGCCTACTACGTTCCAGGCATGTTTTAGGTGATGGAGATACTGCAGTGAACAAAAGAAACAACAAAAATATCACCTGCATTAGTTACTTAAGACGAAGAAAACAGTGAGTAGAACAAGTCTGGGACAAAGCTCGAGTATGAGTTTGGACACGTTAAGTTGGAGGTGCCCATTAGTCTTCCAAGGAGCTTCTTTTAAAAATGTGTTGGTGTCTTTGGGAACACCTGTAGAGCACTTGTGAGCAGAACACACAGACATAGTGCAAATAATCTCTTTATTTGAGATTTCACCAAATTTAAATTAAAACTGGCAACAATGAGCATATTTAGCAAGAAAATTGTGAAGACACTGAATCAGACCCTGGGTGTGGGAGCCTGGTTATAGACAAGTTCAAGCCTTGGTCCCACCCTTATGGAGCTGGTCATCTCTTAGTTCTCTCTTTCAATGTAGTCTTTGTAGTCTTCTCCATTTCTGTCTCAGTTCTTTGTTTTCTTAATTCTAGTAGAATTTGTAATGGTTGCATTTCTCTGTCTCCTTGGTATATCTACTGTCTCCACCTCCAAGACTGCACGTCAGTCCCACTCACTGGGGTATCTTCAGCACCTGGCGGGGCCTCGATTTATAGTTGTTGAAGGATGAGTTTTCGATTTAATAGGTCAGGTAAGATAGATATACATGAGCAGCAAGTAATTCAGACTATTATATGGCACATCCTAAATGAGTAAAGAACACAGTTAATTGCTCTTTTAGGAGGTCACCGTGGGTTGAAGGCAGCCAGGGAAATTTTCAGGGAAGGAACTGGGCTTGAGCTGAGTCTTAAAGGATGGGTGGAATATGAAGGAAGGAGGGAGGAAGTGATGGGGGAAGGGGTATTTCCTCTAAAGTGTTCCTGATCGACCTCCACATGTTCCTCAGCCACCAATGTCTCTTTTTTCTCAGCCTCTAGGCTGTCCTGCCCCTCACTCCCACCCAATGATATGGGCTAACTTTGGCATGTTTTTAGGGTTTGTCATGCCATACCCATGTCACTCTTTACCATTTCTGTCTCTTTTCTAATGAACACTCAGCATATGAATTCCTATCATTATATCTGGCACATAAAAAGTGCTCAATAAATATTTGCTGAATGAACATATGTGCCTAGGAGCCACTCTCCATACTCTTGGGATGGCTCTTTACCCAGTATTTAGTCTCTGCCACAGGGCTGGAGGCTATCGAAACATGAGTACTTGAGGGCTCATCCAAATTCTTACATGATTATTAATAAGCTGCTTTCTCATATTTTCATTTAACAAAGATTTTTTGCATGCCTGTTTTATTACAGGGCTTATGCTAGCTACAAGGAATTTGAAGTTGAGCCACTGTGAGATCCATATAAACAAATAATGATAAATAACAAGTTAAGGTGGACTTATGTACAAAGTGGTTTATGAACACTATAGATGGAGGAATTGCTTGTTCTAGGATGCTAGGAAAGGCTTTCCAGAGTACAGGAGAGAAAGTTGGCACTGAGTCTTGAAAGACAAGTTGTGTCCTCTAGACAGACATGATCAGGGGTAGGGGAGTGGATAAGGGAGTGGGATGGACAGTATTCCAGACAAATGGAGTAACAGGTGCAAAGGTGGTGGTGGTAGGAGGGAACTGAGAAAGTGTGCCGGGTTTGGGGAATTGGGGCAAAGCATTAGAGCATAAGAATGGCCAGAGAGAAGGTGCAGGGTTGGATTTGAGGTGGGCCAGCGAAAGAGCTCCAGGGATGTCAATCTTTAAGAGGTACTAAAATAAAAAAATATAAAGCCAATTAACTGAGCCACTTGTGGCTCCTTACATAACTTTTGAAAACTAAACTGGTTCCATTCCCTTGAGGTAAGACAGTGCCCTTGAACGTTACTTTAAAAATCTCCTGGCTGGCAATTCCAATTATGTTTTATTCAGTGCAGGTAATAAATTCCTTATTTTTAACATAAAGAGGTTTGTAATTCTTATTAATAGGAAATCAAGTTACTTTCAATCCCATGCTGATCAGATATTTAAAGAAAATTGACCTATTTATGCATTGCCAAATTATTAGCCTTCTTGTAAAGTACTCCTCCACCTTTGGATGGAGGTCTCCAGGTCCCCTCTCCCAGGTAAAAGTGGGACTGTTCCATCTGGCTGGGCGAGCTGAAAGTGTTTGTCTCTGTGCATGCCCAGAAAAGGCTGCATTCAATGAAGTATTGTCAATCAACTATGTGCTTGGCACCCCTTATAACCTATTTGGTAGTCCTTTCTAATAAAAAAAAAAATTTGTAGGAGTCTTAAAGGTAAACCTCTCTCTGCCTTAGAGCCACCATATTCTCCTGGGTATTCCAAAACATCAGGGACTTCCATATTGCACCCTGAGGTTTTGTACACATCCTCTGCATGTTAAACAGGCCTCTAAGTTTGGTGTTCAAAGATACAGTCTCTCTATGAGGACTACATCCTAAAGTCATGTGTGAACTTTAAATCATTACTATGAGTATCCACTGTTTTTGCATTTATTCTTCTCTTCCTGGATGTCGGAACTAAGCAAATACTATAACCTTCCTGTGCTTCCATTTCCTCATCGGAAATAACGCCAATTCCTGCTTTATTACTTTACAATACATGTAAAGTGCTTGTCCCGCAAGCACTGTACACAGTCCCGCAGCACTGTCAGCACTTATTCACGCACCCTTCAGGGAGAGACAGTCCTTTTCAGCTCTGTACTCAGTTCTCACCCAGACTTTAGCGTGACCCTGCCCCGGGCTCAGGGTACAGGAACCTGAGAGAGGAGGGCGCGTACAAAGAATGGGTTGTGTGACAGGTCAGAGTGCAAAGGCAGCTGGTTGAGGCAGCGAGCAGAAAAGTCTGAAGAGAGGTCTCTGGACTTCGGTTGCCTTGGCGACCTCAGCCAGAGGAACAGGGTGGCGGGGAACCGCCTGCCACTGCGGCTTTCTGTGCCCCGCCCTCTCTTTGGTTTTAGCTCCGCCCCTTTCTCCCGAGACGTCGGAAGCAGACGCCGACACCGACGCCGACGCGGTTGCCTAGCGATACACTTTTCCCAAGATGCCCAGGGTGTTGTGTTCTTCTTAGCCAATCAGAGAGGCGAAGCGGCCTTACCGCAGGCCAATAGACTGCGAGGCCGGGGCCCGCGACGGTTAAACTGGGCTGGAGACTGGGGCGGCCTGGCGCTGTGGCTTGAGGTCTCCGACTCGGTGGCTGCATATCCGCGACGGTGGTGCGACGTTCAGGTGTCCTGCGCGGGTCTGGCCATGCCGACTCGGGCGGAGGACTACGAGGTGCTGTACACCATTGGCACGGGCTCCTACGGCCGCTGCCAGAAGATCCGGAGGAAGAGCGATGGCAAGGTGAGCGCGGGCTTGGTGCCTGTCTCCGCCCCCGCCGCGGTTGTGCAAACTGCGGGGGGCGCGCCCTCTGCCGCCGAAGGGAAGCGAGGGGCCTGGGGCTGTGCGTCTGGAAGGCGGGGAGCTCAGAAGAGTTAGCCATCTCCCCTCAGGTCTGTGTCGGTCCTGGGTCTCTCAAGGGATGGGAAACTGTGTCCCTTTTTCCTTTTTTTTTTTTAATTTTTCATTTCTGAATCTGCCCTTAATCTTTAAATAAAATTAATAGAATGTGCCAAATAGAATATTGTCAAATACATAACACCGCTTTGCTATTTACATGAGATTGCGCATTTTTATATATTTATGTTATATGTATATATATTTTTTCCATCTTTTTTCCTTTCTCTTCCATTTTATTCCTTTTTCCCAATTTGACCTGCTAAGGGCCTTCAGTTGGTGACAGCTAGCTGACTCCTGAGCTGTTTTTTTTTTGCGGTACGCGGGCCTTTCACTGTTGTGGCCTCTCCCGTCGCGGAGCACAGGCTCCGGACGCTCAGGCTCAGCGGCCATGGCTCACGGGCCCAGCCGCTCCGCGGCATGTGGGATCCTCCCGGACTGGGGTACGAACCCGTGTCCCCTGCATGGGCAGGCGGACTCCCAACCACTGCGCCACCAGGAAAGCCCTCCTGAGCTGTTTTTAGAGAAGAAGAGCCCTCTCGGTCATGAACATCAGCACCTCGAACTTTTATGTCTTGTAGTCAGAATTCATTTAAAATACCCATTATTCGGATTGTTGGATTCAGATTTCCCAAGGTGTGTAGGTAGACTTTACACAAAGAAACAATGGAGAGGAAATTGGCTCTGACGGAAGGACCTTTACTAAAGTTCTCTTACCTTGGAAATCTTGACTTGGAATGTTCGAGGACTTTGACCACCTCTGCCCCAGCTTTGACCAGCTTTGACTAAGCAACGGAAGTTAGGCGGTTGGGGGAGGTCTAATGTACCTCGTCACTCTCTGTTGCATCATTTACTGCTGAAAAATTAGGGGAGGATTATGGAAGTAAACTCAGGGGTCCTTAGGTTCATTGAACTACATTAGATGATGTCACTGTATGATCTACTTACTAGAGAAGTAATTTTTAAAAGTTTTTAAAAAGGTTTTGAGTATAACGAGTTTATTTGTACCTTGGAAATTTTTATTTCAGATCTTAGTTTGGAAGGAACTGGACTATGGCTCCATGACAGAAGCTGAGAAACACATGCTTGTTTCTGAAGTGAATTTACTTCGTGAGCTGAAGCATCCAAATATCGTCCGATACTATGATAGAATTATTGACCGAACCAACACAACACTGTACATTGTAATGGAATATTGTGAAGGAGGGGACCTGGCTAGTGCAATTACAAAGGGGACCAAGGAAAGGTAAAATCTCTTAAATGGGCCTAGTTTTGCTTCTGTTAAGCATCCTGTATTAGGATCAGGGACAGAGTACTTAGTAATGCGGAAGAGTCTTCTGGTGTTTGTTTGGTGGGTCCACGGTACTTTAGAAAATCCCTGGTATGTCAGTACCCATATATCATATCAATTTATTTCCCTATGTGTACACTTTGAAAACTAGATAATTCACATCATCCCATCTTTGTTATGGTTTTATTCAGAAGTTATAGGCTATATAACTGCTTTGATTTCAGACAATACTTGGATGAAGAGTTTGTTCTTCGAGTGATGACTCAGTTGACTCTGGCCCTAAAGGAATGTCACAGACGAAGTGATGGTGGTCATACTGTGCTGCATCGGGATCTGAAACCAGCCAATGTTTTCCTGGATGGCAAGCAAAACGTTAAGCTTGGAGACTTTGGGTTAGCTAGGATATTAAACCACGATACGAGTTTTGCAAAAACATTTGTTGGCACACCTTATTATATGTCTCCTGTAAGTATTTCAGAATTTAGATGCTTTTTAAACATCTTAATGCTAAACACTCAACTTTTTGTTTGTTTAGTAATATCCAATAGCCAAGAATTAACAATACTGTTTTATTTTAAATTTATATTTTTCCAAATGGACCACCAGACCATTAAGTTCCTGTATTAGCAATATAAATCAAGCTTTCATTGAATGACTACCAAGTGCTAAGCTCTGGGATCACAAAGATGAGATAGGTTTTGTCTCTGCCCTCAAGAGCAGCACTTCCCAAAGTGCCGTAGGTCCTGGACACCAGCTGGAACTCATCTGGGGTGATCGTTTAAAATGCAGAGTCCTGAGCCCCAAATCCAGTGAATTTGGATCTCTGGACAGGTCTTTGCACTCATCTTCTTTTTTCTTTGTTTGTCCTCCACCACTTTTTATTTTGGACTTTGTATTTTAACAGACCTTCTAGGTGATTCTTGTGCATGGAGATTCAGGACCCAGAAGGCTCACTCACTTCTGACAACATATTTTTGCAGTGTTAACTTTTTGTACTTATTCTTTTTTTATTGCCTTTTCCTACAGTGCAGCTGCAGAGTCCACCCATTTACCTGTTTCCTCAGTTGCTGAATATTTTGTTTCCAAAATGTCTCACCATTCTAAAGAGCACTGCTATGCATGTCTTTGTATGAATTATTCTTTCTTCCTTTTTGGTTATTTCCTTGGTGTTTAGCTCTCGAAATGACATTTCTGGGTCAAAGGGTATGAACTGTTTATGGCTCTCTAGTGACTTTTGAAAAGCTTGAATCAATAAGTGATAGCACCAAAGTGTTGTATATGAAAGACGAGCAGATAAAGATGGAGAGAGATTTATTTTTTTAGCTGTTCACAAACATTTTCAGGATTTTCTCAGTCTTTTTTAGTTACGTTAACCAATCTGACTACAATATAAAACGTTGTAAATTAGTGATTTTTTTTTTTTTGCGGTACGTGGGCCTCTCACTGCCATGGCCTCTCCCGTTGCGGAGCACAGGCTCCGGACGTGCAGGCTCAGCAGCCATGGCTTACGGGCCCAGCCGCTCCGCAGCATGTGGGATCCTCCCGGACCGGGGCACGAACCCGCGTCCCCTGCATTGGCAGGCGGACTCTCAACCACTGCGCCACCAAGGAAGCCCAGTGATTTTGTTTTTGACTCAGATTAGACATGGCCAGAGCAGTGTCGTTTTCTCACTGGATCAGATTCCAAATAGAAAGCCTTTGATATAAAGGAAAATTATCCAGAGGTGGTTCTTGGAAAAATTGAAACCTGCACAATTCTTTTGTTCCTGTTCCCCCCTGCCCTTGTAAATAGATCAGTTTAGCCTTCCCTATGGGATTGTCAGGAAGTGGCACCAGACTCCCCTGTTGGACTTTAAATTACTAAGAAGACTTCTGAAGATTTCAGTACAGTACTTGCCTCTGTGCCCTCTGTTGAGAATAAGAGCCGTGGTGGACTGTTGTTACTGTACGTGTGGAAGAAAGGCAAACAATTAAAATAGGAAGTGAGAATATTACTTACTACTGTGGTATATAAGTGGACTAAGGGAAAAATATATAAATGAATAATTCAATTAGCCATTTATGTCTATATTCATTTAAATGTGGGCTAGATGTTATTCTAGAATTTTCTGTGGTTCTTTTAAAATGGAGTTTCTAGATTATGAATTCTTTGAGGGTAGAGGGTAGAGCTATCTCATGTTCACCTTTAACTTGCCAGTGCCTTGCCTGTAGTAACATAATAAATATTTGCTAATGAAAAATAAGTGAATGAATTATATGTGACAAAGTATATTAGGATAAGATCATTGCCTTTTTTCCATTATAAATTTGAATATAAAGTACCATCTTTTTGTTGTTATGATACAAGATCTAATCAGCCTTTTGTATTTGAAATTTTTGTTATAGATATAAAATATTTATAATATAAAATTTGTTCCCTTCTTTTCCTTGAGTGAATATTACCAAACTTTAAGGTTCCATTTTTGTCCCGGGACTAATTTTATAAGTTTTAAAACAAAATGAACTTTAAACTCCTATTTTCTTACCTTTTTTTTTTCCCCCCTTAAGGAACAAATGAATCACATGTCCTACAATGAGAAGTCAGATATCTGGTCACTAGGTTGCTTGCTGTATGAACTGTGTGCATTAATGTAAGTACAATGAAGACAGATTTTTAGTCTGAGGTTTACACTTAGATTTGTCACCTTTCACCAGGTTCAGCTTTTTGAGCATCCATGCACATTCAAGTCTGAAAGAATCATACGGTGGGTTAAAATTAAGGTAGATGGACAGGTTAAAAAAAATTATTTACAAATTAGTAATATAATCCCTGAGGCTGGATCTAGACTTGTTCAAGCTTCTAACCTGGTTAGATGTTTCTCTGTTAGACTGAGCTTAGCTCAAGGGGAGAGCATATAGGTCAAGCCTGTGGAAGAAATGAAATAAAGATCTAGAGAAGCAGTCTAGGGTTTGGACAGGAAAGAGTTCTGATTCTTTCCCTTTTTTCTTTCTGTTTTTTCCCTTCTAAAGTATTCTGTAGAGCAGTGGTTCTCAACCAGCGAAGGGGAATTTTGCCCCCCAGTTTTGCCTCCCATGGGACATTTGACAATGTCTGGAGACATTTTAGTTGTCACAACTAGGGATAGCTACTGGCATCTAATGGACAGAGGTCAGTGATGCTGCAAAACATACTAAACAATGCACAGGACAGTCCCCATAACAGAATCATGTGGCTCCACATGTCAGTAGTGCCAAGGTTGGGAAACTTAGCTACAGAAGAAGATCCTAGAAGTAGAAGCATAAATACAAACTGGACCTTAAACTCTGCTTTTGGTTTGCTTCTTCTTATATATTTTCATTTTTACATTTAAAAAAAAATTTTTTTCCCCAGGCCTCCATTTACAGCTTTCAACCAGAAAGAACTAGCTGGGAAGATCAGAGAAGGCAAATTCAGGCGAATTCCATATCGTTACTCTGATGAATTAAATGACATTATTACAAGGATGTTAAATTTAAAGGTAAAGTTTATAAGATGATATACTGTATGTTTCCATCTCTCAGCTAAGTTTTGCAGTGTATACTCTCGTGGAGCAATGAGTCTAAAGAAACATTAAATATATTTCTTTAGCTAAATCTACTGTTACCACGAGTGAAAACATGTATCCTTGGCACATTGCAGGCCTGCCTTCTGTGCTTTCTTTGTGTCTCCTCCCACTCTGCCATGCTAACAGATGGTTGGTAGCAAGGAGAGATTGCAATAAGGATCCAAATCCTCAGTTCCCCTTGTCCTTGCCTACCTCAAAGTGGCAGGTGGTACAGGAAGGGGCCAGGAATAATACCTTATTACTCTGCCTCTAGCTCTGAGAGATTAGAGATCATTAGAGATGGGAATCGTGGGGGAGGGCTGACTAAAAAGAGTAGAGGGGAAATAAAGAGATTATGTAGAAAAAAATCTGGCAGTGGGATGGGGAGGGGGATGTCCTAGGGATCAGGCTGTGTAAGAATAGAGTTAAATGCTGTGGGAGTTCAAAGAGAAGGAAGGATGCAGGTGAAGTAACAGGATTGAAGGTCGGTGAGAGAGCACCCTGCTTAATGTAGTTTGGAGATGCAAGGGCAGTACGTGCCCTGAAACAGACCGACCCTAGCAACGCTACCCAGCACAGCACAGGGATTGAGCCTTCTTAGGTTAAAAGGGGAAAAAAGGTAAGTTAAAATGTGCATTACTTTGTGGACCCAGAACCTCATGAGTTAAAGCCACCAGTGAACTTATTTTTCAGGTGTTTAAGACCCATGTGTGTGTGTTGGGGCGGGGGGAATGGGCAAAATGGGCGAAGGGGGTCAGTTGCATGGTGATGGATGGTAACTGAACTTGTGGTGGTGATCACTCTGTAGTATATACAGATGTTGAACTATAGTGCTGCGCAAGTAAAAAAAAAAAAACCATCTGTAAAGGAGTCCTTTCTTTTGCCTTGGAAATGTATGCTGTTTTAAATGTAACTGCTCTTTCAGGATGAGTAGTCCATTATGTAGTGTGCCTGTAACACCGAATATTTTTTTCCCAGGATTACCATCGACCTTCTGTTGAAGAAATTCTTGAGAATCCTTTGATAGCAGACTTGGTTGCAGAAGAGCAAAGGAGAAATCCTGAGAGAAGAGGGCGGCGATTAGGAGAACCAGGAAAGTTGCAGGACTCCAGCCCTGTATTGAGTGAGCTGAAACTGAAGGAAATACAGTTACAGGAGCGGGAGCGAGCCCTCAGAGCAAGGGAAGAAAACCTGGAGCGTAAGTCTGAGTGGGGGTGAAGCACAGAGAGCTCCAGGAAGCTTATTCTAATGTATGTGAAAATCCATCTGAACAGAGGATCTCATGTCTGTGTTCTATTAGAACGTTTTTATAAATACTTGCGAAACCAAGATATGCACATCAAGCTTGCTGCACCTTCATGTTGAGCCTCTTTCTCTGAGATCAGCTGTTGTCGTCACATTGTTGGGCCGTAACTGTGACAGCCCAGCCCTGGGCTGTAGAGTCACTCTTTTCTTTATCTTTCTTAATATATGGACCCTGAGGTTTCCCATTGTAAAGAAGGTCTTAGAATTTGCCAGCGCTTCTCCCTTCTGATACGCTGCTCCAACACAGCCCGGGTCTGAAATCCTACAGTGTGTAAGACTAGATGTATTTGGGCAGTTCCACAGAGCATGTGGGTACAAGATACTTAAATACTCTGATGGGTATTGACGGACTGGGTGCTAATGAGTTTTTGATGTTGAAACTCTGTCTACTCCACTAAAGTGAGAGCTGCTACCCAGGTTTTAGGATTCTGCAAGGCAGCAGCAGCAGTGCAGCTCTGCATTTTGACATCGAGGGATGAGACGGGCTGCGACTGTCTCCTTCCCCCCTCATGGCTCACCCAATCTCGCTTCTGCAGCTCAATGCCGATGCAGACTTCATAAGTGTTTTTCTATTTAAACGTACTTACAAAGCATCTAAATGCGTTTGTTAATGTTTTACTTCCTAATGATAATTGTCTAGTACTGTGAGATACGCTGTCTGTGGGAGGTACAGCCTGTGCTTACCTGAAAATCTTTGTCTCTTCTGTCAAAAGAATTCTTTAAAAAAAAAAAAAAAACCCACAAAAAAGAAACAACCAAAAACTTTTCATTAAAACTTTCCCCAGTGTTTTGTAATTTCACAAAGCAGCTGGAATCTGAACTCTCTGAATGCTGGGCCATGAATAAATAATAGCCTTTGTTAGTACCACCTAACTGAGCTGTGGTTTTTTCCCTTCTATTTGGGTGCTGTCATTCACCCAGAGGGAGAAGGGTTTGTACCGCAGCCGGGTAACGCCCGGAAAATGAACTGTTGCCCCTTCTCCGTGGAGAGCAGGGATGGCAGTAGCTCTTTGTTTTCCCCCATGAGTTATTCCCACAAATCACAACCCTTTGGTTGTGAAGCTGACTTTGTCCTTGTGCTTAAGCCAGTCCTTAGGAGAAAACCTAAGACAACAAACAACATACTAACCACACAGCATTATGAAACGGGAACAGTCCGGTTGGCTGGAGTATACAGTAGGAAACCCTTCACAAAACATGACTCATCAGAGGTCAGGCTGTTAGCCTTAGCGATAAGGAAAAGCGGTAAGATTACCAAATGTGAACTGTTTATGCCACTTGTTAATTTCTTTCTTTCTCGTTCCATTCCCTTCTTAAAGAGAAGGAACGTGAGCTTTGTGTTCGTGAGAGACTGGCAGAGAACAAGCTGGCCAGAGCAGAAAGTCTGTTGAGGAATTACAGCCTGCTGAAGGACCAGAAGTTCCTGTCTCTGGCGGGTGGTCCAGGTATGAGAACCAGCTCAGAGAACAGAAGTTGGTGCCACAAATGAGGAAACGGGCACCAGCGTTGCCCCGAAGGTGGCTTTGGCAGCCCTTTAAATTTCCAGAGTCTTGAATTTTATGATGGAGTGAATTGAATATATGCATTTCAGTGGAGATAAAAATTGTGTTTTAGCAATGACTGACTTAACTGTGATCAGAGACATGAGGCAATGAGTCAGGGTGATTTCATCTTCGGTTTTATTTGCTTTATCAAACTGTGTTCAGTATTTGATATTTATTTTTAAAAACTAGGTCATTTTATAGAAATGCTGTGCCTTTCAGATTTTTCTCTGGGTATATTTTCAAAACTCTACATTTCTCTCCATTTTCAAGTGAAAATCCTAGCATTTTACTATTACCACACGACCAACTCATATTTGCCACATCCTTCATAGAAAGTATGGCTTAAAAGGTGTGATAAGCCAGCTGTAGAATAGGCCATTACTTTTGGATCTTTGCTAAGACCCGTTCCAATTGAAACGTGTATGTCAAAGTGTGACTGCTTAATACCTGCGTATGCTCTGTAATAAGTGAGGGAAACAAATGAAACCAGTGATGGAAGTAAATCTCTTTTTTCTCAATATTGCTATCTACCATTTCAGTGTTTTTATAATATTTATTTCAGCTTCTCTTAGATTCCACACTGCCATCCATAAAGACAAACTAGACTTAGATCATGATTACTGTGATAGAGTGAGGAGGAATTTTTATCTGGGTAAGCGTCATGCATCAAGCCCGTTGCCGAGAACTATATGGAAGGTCCTGTTGGGGACGGCTTTCCCAGTTAAAGAGTTTATTTACATCTTGCCCTGAGAGTCTTTGAGCAAAGGGTGAGAAGAGCTGGCAAAGGATGATGTGTTTCACTTCGTAGGACACGTAGGTAGAAGAATCTACCGGTATGCGAATCATGGCAAAGACTTAAAATGAGCTGTGGGAATGGTGTCCAATGTGGGTAGGAGGTGTTTTAAAGTACTGAGCATGTCAGAGCCCTAAGAAAAGCAACAAAGCGGTGGGGAGGGGGTGCCCTTGTGAACTCAAGACAGTTGGAAATATCCTCTCCCCATCCTTGGGCTATAAAATTCAGACATGAGGAAAACAAATAAATTGAGATCATCACAGTAAGCAACAGCATCTTTTAAAAGCTCTACTTAGTCTATTTAATGAAATACTAATTCTTTTTTTAAACACTTTCTTATAAAACTGTCTTATTAGTAGGATTTACAGTTTACACTGTCTGTTTACAAATGTATAGGTGTTTGTGGTAATAAAGGTGGATCTATTTGAAACAATGGAGTTGAGGCCTAAAAGCAATCTCCTAAAATGCTTTGCAGAGAAGCCGTGTATGAAATAGGAAGTTGGGACAGTCAGAGGGCAGCCTGCTCCTCCCTCAGGGCGTCTCCATTTCTTTGGACTGGAACGTTCATCTCTAGCTAGTCACGTGACTTCTTACTTCCTCACTCTCATCAGGTCTCTGCTCAGAAGTCACCTTATTATGCAGCTTCATCACTGCCAACACCCCCAGCACCTCTGTCTCCCTCTCTCCGTGTTCATTTCCTTCACAGCACATACCATCCTCAAATATTCCTCATATGGGCTTGTTTATTTGTTTATGGTCTATCTCCTCCTACCACAATAGGGCCTTTGGTCCACAACGACCCATACAGTGAGCTCAGTAAATATTTGAACGTATTTCCTTTAAATGAACTCAAAGGAAAAACAAAAAGGTTTTAGAATTCAAGCCTTCAAGTCCCCGACCCCCAGATAGTTGCCAGTTCCTAATAGTGTAGCCACTGTAAGTAGATTATTATTTTTTTCATGTTAAAAGAACAGTTCCCTCACTGTTAACTCGATTTACTTTTACCATGCTGAATCTTGCTTAGGTTCTTTTTGGAAGAAGTTTCTGGTCAGTTAAGCCGCTTTAAAATGTGTTCTTAAGTATTTAGCCAAAACTGTAGGTGCTCGCTGTGAAGACGAGCTTCTGCTTCCGTACTTTTCTGGAAGTAATGTGTTCTAGGTAGAATGACACTTGCTTTCAAGCATAGAGATAAATAACATTGGTTTCCAGAAGTTTTATATTGTGGCCCATAACCCTCAGTGCATTTAACCTTAAGAGGAATGTTGATTGTGAGAGAATAAAACATAGGTTCCTTGATTTTTGGCTACAGATTAAAAGGCTGATTGATTTCTGCCAACCTCATGCCCCTAACCTGTTAAAAAAGAGACAACAGATCCAAAATGGAGTCACTAGTCACCAAATGTCACCAAATCAGGACTTAATACCTAACTTACTGGCAGTTTCAGCCTCTCTCAGGAATGGAATCTTAAACCAGTTAATCTGGAATTACCTGGTCAGCACTAGTGAGGTCATCTGCCTGATAGACCCCTGCTGTCCCCTAAAGGACAGTGACCTTGCCACAGACAATCCCCCCTTTGCTGGTGTAACTTCCTGGTCCTGCCCCCTTCTACCTATAAAAGCCTTTCCTTTTGTACAGCTCCTTAGAACTCCTTTCTGTCTTCTGGATGGGATGCTGCCCGATTTATGAATCGTTGAATAAAGCCAGTAAGACCTTTAATGTTTGCTCAGTTGAATTTTGTTTAACACTCCTATCCCAGAGAGAATAAACAGGTACCCAGATTTCACATGCAAACTGACAATAAATATTTTGGTAAGTTTGATAAGTATGGAGGAGTTCATCTCCTGTTCATGAAACTCAAAAACCTTTTTCTTTTTTTTTCTAAAGAACTTTTTGATCTTACATCCTCGATAACGAAGAAGAAAGTTCATTTCAGTGGGGAGAGTAAGGAGAATGTCATGAGGAGTGAGAATTCTGAGAATCAGCTCACCTTCAAATCCAAGTGCAAGGACCTGAAAAAAAGGCTTCATGCTGCTCAGCTTCGCGCTCAAGCCCTGTCAGACATTGAGAAAACTTACCAACTGAAAAGCAGGCAGATCCTGGGCATGCGCTAGCCTGACCCAGAGACACAGACCTGTGTACAGTGTTTAATGTTGCCAGCCCTTTCGCGATGGGTATTCTACTGCTGTAGCCTGTATACTTGGTTCTGCGAGCCGTGCCTTTTCTGTAGTAAGCAGGGTGGTTTGGTATTACTCTTGCTGTTTTTCAGCAAGAATTGTACCAATGGGGCTTCCCTGGTGGCGCAGTGGTTGAGAGTCCACCTGCTGATGCAGGGGACGCGGGTTCATGCCCCGGTCCGGGAAGATCCCACGGCTGGGCCCGTGAGCCATGGCCGCTGAGCCTGCGCATCCAGAGCCTGTGCTCCACAGCAGGAGAGGCCACAACACTGAGAGGCCCGCGTACTGCAAAAAAAAAAAAAAAAAAAAGGTATTGTAAAGAACGCTTCATAGAAAGAAGAACGCTTTCTTGGCCAGTTGGGTTTTTAATCCTGTGTGTGATTACTACTGGAACATGAAATGTTATATTCTATATGTTGGGGTGGGGAAATAATATTAGAAAAAGATATTTACCCAGGAGCAGCACTTAGAAGTTTTAAGGGACTGAAGTGGTGTGCTTACAATTGTCACGTCTAGAGTTAAAATTTAAGTCTGAGGCTTTAAATGTTCTTGAGCTTAGAGAAAACCTAATTGGATATAGATTGGTCACTAATACCTTGACATCTCGCTTATAAATATCCCCTTGCTCTGTAGTTTAAATCTGTCGCCTTTTGTGAAAATCCGTCACTATGATGTCTCCACTCTTTTTCTTTCCCTTTTTATCCTGTTTAACAGTATGTGAGCTGTCTGTCATTTGCCCACTCTTTTTTCACTAAATAAAAGAATTCTTTAGTTTTCCTGTATTCATGTCGCCTGTATTTGTTGATCTTAGTTGGAGGGAGTCTGTGTTTGTGATATTTAGGCATTGGAGGGTAGGGAAGAGAATGTGATGCTCGCAAGAGCTATACGGCACTTTACTACCCATCTCATTTGTCCATCTAAGCCAGTGGTTCTTACGGGGGCAGTTTTGCCCCCCAGGGTATATATGCAATGTCTGGAGATATTTTAAACTGTTATGATTGGAGGGAGGGTGCTACTGGCATCTCTTGGGTAGAGGCCAGAGATGCTGCTAAACATCCTATAGTGCACAGGACGGCCCTCACAACTAAATGTCAGAGTACCACTCTTGAGAATCCTGATCTCAGCTGAGACTTGTTGGAATATACCCCACCCTTGAAGGAAACTTATTTTGGTTTTGATGGATTTTTTTTACATGTCTGACTTTTAATATGAATTAGCAGTCCTTGCTGTGCCCATCACATTTTTCATGTGATGTTTTCCTGGCAATGCTAATCCTTTTAGCTTAATGAAATAAGACCAAGTTATGAAGGGTTATAATGTCATAAATGGGAAGAAATAGCTCCTTTATTAGTTATCTTATTACAGGTTTATTACACCGTTGATAACGTAGTTCTATCAAAGATATAATATCGAAATACAATCAGAAACTGATTACCAGGCCTTTATGGTATACCCACAGATTAATCCTAACAGAACCACTTTGATGTAAATGTTGAGTATAATTTGCAGGGCCCAGTGCAAAATAAAAATGTGCTTCGAAAAGCAGGAAACAAGTACCATTAAAAGTACATATGGGACTTCCCTGGGGTGCAGTGGTTAAGAATCCACCTGCCAATGCAGGGGACACGGATTTGAGCCCTGGTCCGGGAAGATCCCACATGCCGCGGAGCAGCTCCGCCTGTGCGCCACAACTACTGAGCCTGTGCTCTAGAGCCCGCGAGCCACAACTACTGAGCCGTGTGCTACAACTGCTGAAGCCCACGCGCCTAGAGCCCATGCTGCGCAACAAGAGAAGCCACTGCAATGAGAAGCCTGTGCACCACAACGAAGAGTACCCCCCGCTCGCTGCAACTAGAGAAAGCTCGCGCGCAGCAACGAAGACCCAACACAGCCAAAAATAAATAAAGTTTATAAATAAATAGATAAAAGTAAAGGTATATATAAAGCCTTGTCCTTTCTTCCAAGGTCCCTCTGCTTATTGTGGTGTTGTTTGCTATTTAATTTTATAAGTAAAGAGAATTTGAAATTTTAAATTATTAGCATGAACTTTACTATTCATCTTTTATGTAGTGTGATGCCAGTTTTAAATGCAAGTAGCAGCACATTTAGCTCATCTGTGGGATCACTGAAATTATGTAATTCATATTTTGTGACTCAAGCTGGCCAGAAGAGACACACACACACATGCCTGTGACAGGTGCCTGGGGACGCGTGACTCTGGCACCTGCCTTACACACTGCTGGTTTGGAGAAGTGGAGCCCACAGCCTCCACTGCAGCAGATAGGTCCCCCCAAGGATCTTACACCTCCAAGCTGGGACTTTCTTTGTACCTTGATCGAGGTGCCTGGATCGCCCCTGCCAAGATAAGGCCTCTAGCTGGCTGCCCACCAGCTATGCTCTGGGGCTGCCAGCCGAGGACGGGGGAAAGGCATTGGGAGGCAGCTGCCGCCAACCCCTCTCCGGAGAAACTTCTGGGCACCCTTGCCCTGCCCATGCTGAGGCCCCTCTGGGAACAGAGTGTGGGAGGCTGGGTAGGGCTCGGTGCCCCAGGGGCGGGAGGCGGGACCATGTGAGCTGAGGCCCTGAGCCCATACCTGCACCCCTGCCCCACTGGACTGGACTTACAAAACACGAATTCAGCAACACATGATGAATTTCAAGACTGCAAGCGCAGAGCATTAGACTCCAGGTGGACCCTTCTGAATGCCAGCTCCTTCTACATGTGAGGCCTATGTGACTACACTGGACCCACACTCGTGAAACCAGTCCTTTCTTTAGGAAACTCCTTTCCTACCTTAGGAAATGAGGTTCCTTTCCAGTTTTAATCCTGTGGCATGCAGAGCTTCTCTAGTTTCCCCTATCTCAGACTCCACCTTTGCTTTCATTCCTTCCTTCAATCAACCAACCAACAATTACTGAGCACCTACTACAGCTAGGCACTGTTTAAGGTGCTGAAGGTACAGCAACGAAGAAAGGCTAAAATCCCTGCCCTCAGGGAGGTGCTGTTCAAATGGGGCAAGATAGTAAACAAAGAAGAAACAAGTAGGGGGAGTCAGTGCTGAGTGCCACTGAGAGGAATGAAGCATGAAAGGGGCGGAGGATTGGGCGGGTGCAATTTTAGAAGAGATGGTCATTAGTGTTGAAGTGGGGTGAAGGAGAAAAGGAAAAGGGAGGTTTGAGTGGGGTATGTGGTCGGGGAAGAGATATCAGTAGGGGAGGGGAAAGTCGAACATGACTGGGAGATGTGATAGGGCAGTACTTGAAAGCGAGCAGAAGCTTGGAAACTGAGGAGTGATGTTTTTATTTGCTTATGCATCTCCACCCCTAAAGCTCGGAACATCTGAGGGTATTTGGGCAATGATGATCGTAATCTAACAAGAGGATTTCTTTGACGGGGGAGCCGGGAGAGTCCTCCCAAATGATGCTTCTTCAGCATCACTTTCTAAGATATTTCTAAGGTGCATTGCATGACATCAACACCATACTTACCATTACAGTCTTTTATTGTTTACACAATAATGAATTTCACCAAGCACAGCCTGCTCGTAGGCATTTGAAAAAGGGTCATTGGATTTGAGAAAGATTAACCAGATGCTCTGAGAGACAGCAACCACAAGGTGGCACCATGGGTCTGTTAGACCGGAAAGCCCACCCTGTCCATATAGCCCGTGCAGTTGGTTTGCTACTGAGAGATTGCACGTGGGCCTTGGTTAAATGCCTTATTCTCATTATTTCATTCAGTCCTCACAACACCCCCTGAGAAGTTGACATCATTAGTGTCACATTCTACACGGGGGAACTGAGGCTCAGAGATCACAGCTGGGAAGAAGCACGGTTGGCTTCTGAAATATTTCTGACTCCAAAGCTCATGCTCTTGACTATAACCCTCTACTGGCCTGCCTCCACAAGACAGCAAAAGTTTACCTTTGTCCCCAAACCATCTAGTTTCCCCTAATGATGAATTAAGGGTGAGATACCCCATAGCCTTACCCAAGACACTTGAATGATGCTGAGCCGGCATGGCTAGGGTCCAGTGGCCTTTCAGACCTGCTTGCTTGGGGAGACAGGTTACTGTTTGGGGAGGGGGTGCCCAAGAGGTGGTTTTCCAGTGACCCTCACAGGACCCCAGGCCTTCCCTTCTTTCCTCAGCATCTTCTCCAGGGCCACCTTACTCAGGCCTGTCCTCCCTGGAGGTATTTTGTTTCCAGGTGACTTTCCTTCCAGGATAAAGCCCATATCCCTCAAAGACTCCAGGTAAGGCTGCCCTCCCAGGATGAACTGAGGATGAAAGCAAAAGATGATGCAAGGAAGCTGATTAGAAAAGAATGGAGAGAATGTCTATGGTCCAACAAGAAAGGATTGTCATTCATTGGCCTTGATGGCTGGGAAAATATAGATCCATACTGGATGGATGGATTGCACAGCGAGGAGGATGACGAAAGCTGATGGAATCCACGGGTGTGTGAGGGCCCGCCTTCCCCGTAACCCCGGCTCACCCCACACTGGAAGGGCAGAGGTCAGCGACCTGGGAACCCCCCACATCTGAAAGGCTGGGTTCAACCATACTCAGAGGGGCCGGTAGGGGCACCCTTGCTTACCTCCACCAAGGCTCCTCCTACATTTCTGACACCATGGCCACAGCCAGGGCTCTGAGGCTCCACAGCTCTGCTGGAGCTACTGAAACCCTAGACATCTAAGGCTGCCCATCACTTGACACCCAGCCAGGAAGGAAACCCCCCCCTCCTCCCACCTGCCCCGACTTTCTCTTGAGACAACATGCTGGCCCTCTTGATACCACTGGGTGCTCCTTAATCTTAGCCACACATTTACAGGAAATGTTCACAGCAGTTGATTTTATTCAATACATTTGTTTTTAAAGTCCTTAAATTATGAAGTGATAGCATCAATGTAGAAAATCTTAACAATATTTCCATTGCATTTTGTTCAGAGATTGTGACCAGATTTTAGAATGTGATTTTTCTTTGCAGCTTAATATGTGACCAGTGGAACATTCTATGAATTACAGGAGACAAAAAAAATCTATGTTCTTTTGTAAGACATGATGGTTAGCTTTCTCTGGGCAACCCTGACTGATACATAATGTATATCTTTTGATATGCATATTTAATTATGTCCTTGCTTATTATTCATCTGTTTAGTTTGTTAAAAACTCAAAATGTGTCAAAATGTTTCACTGCTATTGTTTTTCTGTTTCTTCTCCTATTTCTAACACCTTTCCCTTCAATACATTGAGATAGTGTTATTTGTCACTTAAAGGTTTATGAGAGTTTCAGCTTTGAGAATTATATCCTTGTTAGTAAAATGGTTCTCTTTGTGTAAAGATGTTTGTAAAAATTGTTTTGTCTGACATTGATATTGTTCACAATCAGTATACTGTCACTGATATTGGTATTGTTTCTTGTTAGTTGCATTTGCATAAAATACTTTTGTTATGTTTACTTATAAATTTTATTGTAATTTTGCTAAATAAGTTTCTGATGAACAGCATATAATTAGGTTTTGTTTTTTTTTAAACACAGTCTAAACGTCTCTGTCCTTTAATGGAGGAATTCATCTAACTTAGATTTATTTTTGTAAATTGTAAATTTGGTCTTTGTCCTTTTGTGGTATTCGAATCCATTAAAAATGTTTTCTTGTTATTTCTGTTTTCAACCCTTTGATAAACTACATTTTCTCTACATTTATGATTTATAGTTTTTGGAGCATATAAGCAGTTCCTAATTATATATGTAAGTAGTTCCTAGTTTAAGTATATCATTGGTTTCCAACAAATTTTTCAAGAGCACTCTGTTAACTTGCATTTCTTTACATTGCAGTGGAGAAATCAACAGTAAAAAAAAGATTCTAACAATATGGAAATATATATAGTAAAAATTAAAAAGTAAAAGTTCTCTCATCCATGATCCCACTTTCTGTCTCTCTTTCCAGAAGCAGCTGTTAACAGTTTGGTGTTTGGTGTTTCCTTCTAAACCTCCTGTGTGTGGCAGGGTTGGGAGGAGCTTTCGAGTGGGGAGTCTCTATGTATGGAGGTCTGTGGTGTGTGTGCGTCTACATATATGTATCTATCTGAGTATGTGTATTTAAAACACACTCACACATAGGATCTTTTTTTTTTTAACATCTTTATTGGGGTATAATTGCTTTACAATGGTGTGTTAGTTTCTGCTTTATAACAAAGTGAAGCAGTTATACATATACATATCTCTTCCCTCTTGCGTCTCCCTCCCTCCCACCCTCCCTATCCCACCCCTCCAGGCGGTCACAAAGCACCTAGCCGATATCCCTGTGCCAGGCGGCTGCTTCCCACTAGCTATCTACCTTACGTTTGTTAGTGTATATATGTCCATGCCTCTCTCTCGCCCTGTCACAGCTCACCCTTCCCCCTCCCCATATCCTCAAGTCTGTTCTCCAGTAGGTCTGTGTCTTTATTCCTGTCTTACCCCTAGGTTCTTCATGACATTTTTTTTTTCTTAAATTCCATACATATGTGTTAGCATACGGTATTTGTCTTTCTCTTTCTGACTTACTTCACTCTGTATGACAGACTCTAGGTCTATCCAGCTCATTACAAAGAGCTCAATTTCGTTTCTTTTTATGGCTGAGTAATATTCCATTGTATATATGTGCCACATCTTCTTTATCCATTCATCCGATAATGGGCACTTAGGTTGTTTCCATCTCCGGGCTATTGTAAATAGAGCTGCAGTGAACATTTTGGTACATGACTCTTTTTGAATTTTGGTTTTCTCAGGGTATATGCCCAGTAGTGGGATTGTGGGGTCATATGGTAGTTCTATTTGTAGTTTTTTAAGGAACCTCCATACTGTTCTCCATAGTGGCTGAACCAATTCACATTCCCACCAGCAGTGCAAGAGTGTTCCCTTTTCTCCACACCCTCTCCAGCATTTATTGTTTCTAGATTTTTTGATGATGGCCATTCTGATTGGTGTGAGATGATATCTCATTGTAGTTTTGATTTGCATTTCTCTAATGATTAATGATGTTGAGCATCCTTTCATGTGTTTGTTGGCAGTCTGTATATCTTCTTTGGCACACATAGGATCTTAATACATGCACTGCTCTTTTATTTGCTTTTTTCAGTTAGCAATAATCCTTTCCTTTTGGTGCATATAAACTCTCTTCTTTCTTTTCTGAATAGCTCCTTTGTGTCAGCTTTTGCATTTATCCCAAACTCTTTCTAGGAAGGTAGCCTTACCTCCAGTCGAGGAGAACAGCATACCTGGAGTGCCCAGCATCTGGAGAACACAGCCCCGTCTCAAGAACTCGGGGCCTTGGGGATAGGTTGGCACACACCTTTGAAATACTTATTCCCACAAGGCAGTTCACCTGCTCCAGTCACAGAATCACTGGCCCCAGCTTGGCCCTTGAGAACCTTCTTGGTCAATTAACTGGGGAAATGGTGGACCCAGCAAAAGGAATCCTCTCAAGCAGGGCTGACTGTCCCAGAGCATGCTGGGTAAATCCTCATGATGCTTGATGGAGACTCCCAGGGTTTGGAACAAATCTGACATGAATCTCCCCTCTGCTCCTTCTCAGCACAATGTTGGCCCACCTGCCAAGAGAACCACGTCCAAGGGCTTCCTACTGGGGGTCAACTCTGAACACAGAGAGCTGAGAGCCTCACTTAGACACTCAGCAAGGGCCCTGCCTTCGGCCTGTTTGTTTAACCTCTCTGAGCTTCAGTTTCCTCACCTGGAAAAAAGATTAAGTGGGACAGGGACTTCCTTGGTGGCACAGTCGTTAAGAAGCTGCCTGCCAATGTAGGGGACATGGGTTTGAGTCCTGGTCCGGGAAGTTCCCACGTGCTGCAGAGCAAAAAAGCCTGTGTGCCATGACTACTGAGTCTGCGCTTTAGAGCCTGCGAGCCACAAGTAACTGAGCTCACATGCCACAACTACTGAAGCCCACGTGCCTAGAGCCCGTGCTCTGCAACAGGAGAAGCCACTGCAATGAGAAACCCGTACACCGTAACAAAGAGTAGCCCCCGCTCAATGCAAATAGAGAAAGCCTGCACGCAGCAACAAAGACCCAACACAGCCAAAAATAAATAAATAAAAATAAAAACACCAGCATCTCCTTTTAAAAAAAAAAAAGATTGTGGGACAAACTGTAGTCAGGGACCTAGAATTGTACCTGCCCATGAATTTATTTCCCCTGACTTCGGGAAAGATTTTAAAGTGGCTTATAAGAAAATAAAATGCATACATTAAAATTAAGGAAGAAAGATGGAGCCAGGAATGGGTTCAGTGTGAGGATTGCACATAATTAAACACTTACTATTGTTGGGCCACAAATTGGACTTTAAACTTCCTAGCAGCCAAAACAAAAGGGGGAAAATGCTTGGTTATCCCCTATTGGCCTAGAAAATAAAGGCAGTCTGCTTGCTCAGGAAATGTGGGGCCATCAGGGTGCTAAGGTGAGAGGGTCCCCCCTTTGCACCCTTGTGAAGAGGACCTTCTACCCCACATGTGGGATGCTGGCATCACCCAAGCTTGATTCAGTGAAAGCTGTGATAACTGGGAGAGCAGTTTTTGAAATAGTGTGTTTTTCTCTTTCACAGTCCTGTAACTTTGCCTCTTTCCTCACCCCTATTTTCACGAAGCATGCCTTGGGGAGGATCAGGCCTGTTACAGTAAGAATGTTGAGAGAGACCACCAGTCCCTCCCATAAGGAAGCTTGTACAAGCCTCTTAGATAGCCTCATCCACCAGAGAGCAGACAGCAGAAGCAAGAAGAACTACAATCCTGCAGCCTGTAGAACTAAAACCACATTCACAGAAAGACAGACAAGATGAAAAGCAGAGGGCTATGTGCCAGATGAAGGAACAAGATAAAACCCCAGAAAAACAACTAAATGAAGTGGAGATAGGCAATTTCCAGAAAAAGAATTCAGAATAATGATAGTGAAGATGATCCAGGACCTTGGAAAAAGAATGGAGGCAAAGATCAAGAAGATGCAAGAAATGTTTAAAAAAGACCTAGAAGAATTAAAGAACAAACAAACAGAGATGAACAATACAATAACTGAAATGAAAAATACACTAGAAGGAATCAATAGCAGAATAACTAAGGCAGAAGAATGGATAAGTGACTTGGAAGACAGAATGGTGGAATTCACTTCTGCAGAACAGAATAAAGAAAAAAGAATGAAGAGAAATGAAGACAGTCTAAGAGACCTCTGGGACAACATTAAACGCAATAACATTCGCATTATAGAGGTCCCAGAAGGAGAAGAGAGAGAAAGGACCCGAGAAAATATTTGAAGAGATTATAGTTGAAAACTTCCCTAACATGGGAAAGGAAATAGCCACCCAAGTCCAGGAAGGGCAGAGAGTCCCATACAGGATAAACTCAAAGAGAAACACACCGAGACACATAGTAATCAAATTGGCAAAAATTAAAGACAAAGAAAAATTATTGAAAGCAGCAAGGGAAAAACGACAAATAACATACAAGGGAACTCCCATAACATTAACAGTTGATTTCCCAGCAGAAACTCTACAAGCCAGAAGGGAGTGGCATGACATATCTAAAGTGATGAGAGGGAAGAACCTACAACCAAGATTACTCTACCTGGCAAGGATCTCATTCAGATTCGATGGAGAAATGAAAAGCTTTACAGACAAGCAAAATCTAAGAGAATTCAGCACCACCAAACCAGCTCTGCAACAAATGCTAAAGGAACTTCTCTAAGTGGGAAACACAAGAGAAGAAAAGGACCTACAAAAACAAACCCAAAACAATTAAGAAAATGGTCATAGGAACATACGTATTGATAATTACCTTAAACTTGAATGGATTAAATGCTACAACCAAAAGACACAGGCTTGCTGAATGGATACAAAAACGATACTCATATATATGCTGTCTACAAGAGACCCACTCAAGACCTACGGACACATACAGACTGAAAGTGAGGGGATGGGAAAACATATTCCTTGCAAATGGAAATCAAAAGAAAGCTGGAGTAGCAATACTCATATCAGATAAAATAGACTTTAAAATAAAGAATGCTACAAGAGACAAGGAAGGACACTACATAATGATCAAGGGATCAATCCAAGAAGAAGATATAACAATTATAAACATATATGCACCCAACATAGGAGGCACAACAATACATAAGGCAACTGCTGACAGCTATAAAGGAGGAAATCAACAGTAACACAAAAATAGTGGGGGACTTTAACAGCTAACATACACCAATGGACAGATCATCCACACAGAAAATTAATAAGGAAACACAAGCTTTAAATGACACAATAGACCAGATAGATTTATTTGATATTTATAGGACATTCCATCCAAAAACAGAAAATTACACTTTCTTCTCAGGTGCACACGGAACATTCTCCAGGATAGGTCACATCTTGGGTCACAAATCAAGCTTCAGTAAATATAAGAAAATTGAAATCATATCAAGCATCTTTTCTGACCACAATGTTATGAGATTAGAAATCAATTACAGGGGAAAAAATGTAAAAAATACAAACACATGGAGGCTAAACAATACGTTACTGAATAACCAAGAGATCACTGAAGAAATCAAAGAGGAAATCAAAAAATACCTAGAGACAAATGTCAATGAAAACACGATGATCCAAAACCTATGCGATGCAGCAAAAGCAATTCTAAGAGGGAAGTTTATAGCAATACAAGCCTACCTCAAGAAACAAGAAAAATCTCAAATAAACAATATGACCTTACACCTAAAGGAACTAGAGAAATAAAAACAAACAAAGCCCAAAGTTAGCAGAAGGAAAGAAAACATAAAGATCAGAGCAGAAATAACTGAAATAGAAACAAAGAAAACAATAGCAAAGATCAATAAAACTAAAAGCTGGTTCTTTGAGAAGATAAACAAAATTGATAAACCATTAGCCAAACTCATCAAGAAAAAGAGGGAGCGGACTCAAATCAATAAAATTAGAAATGAAAATGCAGAAGTTACAACAGACACCACAGAAATACAAATCATCTTGAGACTACTACAAAACAACTCTGTGCCAATAAAATGGACAACCTGGAAGAAATGGACAAATTCTTAGAAAGATATAACTTTCCAAGACTGAACCAGGAAGAAATAGAAAATATGAATAGAGCAATCACAAGTAATGAAATTGACACTGTGATTAAAAATCTTCCAACAAACAAAAGTCCAGGACCAGATGGCTTCACAGATGAATTCTATCAAACATTTAGAGAAGAGCTAACACCCATCCTCTCAAACTCTTCCAAAAAATTGAAGAGGAAGGAACACTCCCAAACTCTTTCTATGAGGCCACCATCACCCTGATACCAAAAGCAGACAAAGATACTACAAAAAAAGAAAATTACAGACCAATATCACTCATGAATATAGATGCAAAAATCCTCAACAAAATACTAGCAAACAGAATCTAACAACACACTAAAAGGATCTTACACCATGATCAAGTGGGATTTATCCCAGGGATGCAAGGATTCTTCAATATATGCAAATCAATCAATGTGATATACCATATATACAAACTGAAGAATAAAAACCATATGATCATGTCAATAGATCCAGAAAAAGCTTCTGACAAAATTCAACACCCATTTACGATAAAAGCTCTCCAGATAGTGGGCATAGAGGGAACCTACCTCAACATAATAAAAGTCATATATGACAAGCCCACAGCAAACATCATTCTCAATGGTGAAAAACTGAGAGTATTTCCTCTGAGATCAGGAACAAGACAAGGATGTCCACTCTCACCACTATTATTCAACATAGTTTTGGAAGTCCTAGCCACGGCAACCAGAGAAGAAAAAGAAATAAAAGGAATACAAATTGGAAAAGAAGAAGTAAATCGGTCACTGTTTGCAGATGACATGATACTATACACAGAGAATACTAAAGATGCCACCAGAATACTACTAGAGCTAATCAATGAATTTGGTAAAGTTGCAGGATACAAAATTAATGCACAGAAATCTCTTGCATTCCTATACACTAATGATGAAAAATCTGAAAGAGAAATTAAGGAAACACTCCCATTTACCATTGCAACAAAAAGAATAAAATACCTAGGAATAAACCTACCTAGGGAGACAAAACACTTGTATGCAGAAAACTATAAGATATTGATGAAAGAAATGAAAGATGATACAAACAGATGGAGAGATATACCATGTTCTTGGATTGGAAGAATCAATATTGTGAAAATGATTATACTACCCAAAGCAATCTACAGATTCAGTGCAGTCCCTATCAAATTACCAATGGCATTTTTTACAGAACTAGAACAAAAAATCTTAAAATTTGTATGGAGACACAAAAGACCCCAAATAGCCAAAGTAGTCTTAAGGGAAAAAAATGGAGCTGGAGGAATCAGACTCCCCGACTTCAGACTATACTACAAAGCTGCAGTAACCAAGAGAGTATGGTACTGGCACAAAAACAGAAATATAGATCAATGGAACAGGATAGAAAACCCAGAGATAAACCCACGCACCTGTGGTCAACTAATCTATGACAAAGGAGGCAAAGATATACAATGGAGAAAAGACAGTCCCTTCAATAAGTGGTGCTGGGAAAACTGGACAGCTACATGTAAAAGAATAAAATTAGAACACTCCCTAACACCACACACAAAATAAGCTCAAAATGGATTAGAGACCTAAATGTAAGACCGGACACTATAAAACTCTTAGAGGAAAACATAGGAAGAACGCTCTTTGACATAAATCACAGCAAGATCTTTTTTGATCCACCTCTTAGAGGAATGGAAATAAAAACAAAAATAAACAAATGGGACCTAATGAAACTTAAAAGCTTTTGCACAGCAAAGGAAACCATAAACAAGACGAAAAGACAACCCTCAGAATGGGAGAAAATATTTGCAAATGAATCAACGGACAAAGGATTAATCTCCAAAATATATAAACAGCTCATGCAGCTCAATAGTAAGAAAACAACCCAATCCAAAAATGAGCAGAAGACCTAAATAGACGTTTCTCCAAAGAAGACATACAGATGACCAAGAAGCACATGAAAAGCTGCTCAACATCTCTAATTATTAGAGAAATGCAAGTCAGAAGTACAATGAGGTATCACCTCACACCGGTCAGAATGGCCATCATCAAAAAATCTACAAACAACAAATGCTGGAGAGCGTGTGGAGAAAGGCGAACCCTCTTGCACTGTTGGTGGGAATGTAAATTGATACAGCCACTATGGAGAACAGTATGCACGTTCCTTAAAAAACTAAAAATAGAATTACCATATGATCCAGCAATCCCACTACTGGGCATATACCCAGAGAAAACCAGAATTCAAAACGACACATGCACCCCAATGTTCATTGCAGCACTATTTACAATAGCCAGGTCATGAAAGCAACCTAAATGCCCATCGACAGACGAATGGGTAAAGAAGATGTGGTACATATATACAATGGAATATTACTCAGCCATAAAAAGGAAAGAAATTGGGTCATTTGTTGAGACGTGGATGGATCTAGAGACTGTCATACAGAGTGAAGTAAGTCAGAAAGAGAAAAACAAATTTCGTATATTAACGCATATATGTGGAACGTAGAAAAATGGTACAGATGAACTGGTTTGCAGGGCAGAAATTGAGACACAGATGTCGAGAACAAACATATGGACACCAAGGGGGGAAAGCGGCAGGGGTGGTGGTGACGGTGGTGTGATGATTTGGGAGATTGGGATTGACATGTATACACTAATATGTATAAAATGGATAACTAATAGGAATCTGCTGTATAAGAAAATAAATAAAATAAAATTCAAAAAAAAGTGTTGAGGGAAAGATAAAGTCGCTGTTCAGCTTGTGACTTCCAAGGCACTAATGCAAGATTTTTGAGTCTGCAGCATTCAGAAGCTGGGTTTCAGCAAGAAGGAAAAGGATTTCCCAAACTTGCTGAGCTCCCATGAATATGTTAAGAACCAGGCCAAGAGGACCAAATTATAGAGTCTGACATCAAACAAGACAGAAAGCACCCATGATGTAATGTGAGCAGTTGTGCTTCTCAGACTATAATGTGCACACGAATCACCTGGGCATCTTGTCGAAATGCAAATTCCAATTCAGTAAGTCTGGGTGGGGCCTGAGATCTGCATTTCTACCAGGGTCCCAGGTGATACTGATGCTGCTTGTCCATGGACCACGCTGGCAGCAAAGCTGTGAGGGGTAGCAAGGCAGAAAGTGAAGCAAGAATAGCCCTCCCCGCCTGGCCAGGGAATTGCGGGAAGAAGATGGGCCGAGGTCGGGGATGTCCTGGCCTTCCTGCTCAAGGCGGAAGTCCCAGAGTGAGGAGGGAAGCTGAATAGACTGAGGGGAAAGGCAAAAGCAGAGGGTCTTTGGGCCCCGATCCCCATTTAGAACTCTGGTAGTGGGAGGGTTTTCAGGTGCTGGGAACTATGGCAGTGCAGGGGTGAGAGGGTGCCCGGTTTGACATTCCCAAAGCCCTGGGCACCACGTGATGTAGAAGAGACTGGAAGAGACCCAGCTTGCTTCATGTCCCCATGGCAGGGTTCTGATAAGAATCTGGCTGGGGGGAGTTCCCTGGCGGTCCAGTGGTTAGGACTCTGCACTTTCACTGCCGAGGACCTGGGTTCATTCCCTGGTTGGGGACCTAAGATCCCACAAGCCATGTGGCGTGGCCTCCCAAAATTTATTTTTTAATAAAAATAAAAAAGAATCTGGCTGGGGCCATAGGGCTACACAAGGGTCTTGGGCTGAACAGGAGTTACAGCCATGCTTTGAGAGTCAGCAGAGCTTTTGGGAACATGTCTGTGTGCCAAGAGAACTGGCCAAGGGTTACACCCGCCATGGATGCCGGCAGGAAATGTCCCTGAGACCGCAGGGACAGACTGGCCATCCTAGCTCATGGACCAGACAGACAATCACCCAGAGCAGAGAGCCACGGAGGGACCAGTTGGGGATCCGTCCCCACCAGAACCCTGAGCAACGCAGGAGGGCTACTACTCCTGACGCCTCATTACCAAGGGCACCGGGAGAGGCGAAATGGCTCGTTAGAGTTGAACTTTGAATTCACTGAGTATTCACCCCAAACCAGTCAATTAAAGTCAATTAGCCTAGTGAACGTTTCTCTCACTACCCTCCCTACCAGGTGGAGATTGTGACAATGTTTATTAGATTCCTTACAGGAAACAGAGGTCACAACTTTGCTCATCTGGGCCAAGTGTACGCATTTTTTTTTTAAGCAGGCATAACAAAGGTGATCTGCAATGCTGATCGATAGAGTCCTTGCTGACTTGTAAGAGAGCGCACACACAGGCAGCGTCTTCGTGGACTCAGCAGAGACACAGGGACGCAGGGCTGAGACCACAAACCTGGGAGGGGTGTTGTTTCAGTTGGACGTCTGTCCAATTTGAGCAGAAATCCAGAGAGGAGACACCTGGATTGTCAGAGAGGGAGCAGAGGAAGGATATGAGGAGGTTTCAGCAAAGCGTGGGAGAAAGCCTCATTCATTTGTCTCGGAGACTTTTATTAAGCTCCTGCTGTATGCCAGCCACTGAGCCAGGTACTGGAAGCTCAGAGAGCCATTCCATGCCGCGTGTGGCTCACTCTCCAAGGAGAGGCTGGAAGAAGGACAGCGCTTGGGGCGTGTTCGAGGTGGAGTGTTCAAAATACTCCGGAGAATCCCCTTGCTGCCCTGCCCTCTGCCCTCTGCCCTCTGCCCTGGAGATGCTGGTGCTGTGGAGGTGCGTGGATGGAAGATCCATGCGGCATGTCTCCTCTCCCATCCAGATTTACCCTGGGGAGGAGGGAGCAGCCATTTGTATTTATTTATTTATTTTTATTTTATTTTATTTTATTTTATTTTTGCCATCTGTATTTAGAAAGAGGATCCTAGTGACCTGCTCTTTTCCCCTCCTCTCCCTCCCTACCCCCCTCACTCTCACCTCCGCCCCCCACCCCCCCTCCCCCAACACACACACACACACACAAGCAGGCTGATGGGTCTGGGTCCCAAAGTTCAAGCTGGGTCATGAAGTCAGGTGGCATCAGCTGCTGGGAGCCGGAGAACATAATTGTAAGTGTATTACTACATTTTGCAGAATTTTTCAGCTGTGAATTCACTTTCATGCAGTATAACCCTTCATTTTACAGTGGGGCCCTGCGGGGTCAGAGAGGAGGGCTGGCCCAGGGCTGTCAGGCACCTGACGTCCGGTCCTGCACCCAGTCACCCTGTGCAAGGCCTCTTGAAGGCTCCTGGCTGCTGGCCTCCAGCACGCAGGAAAGGATTAATTATTAATTTTTATAACAACCCAGGTACTGATATCCGTGAACCGCAAGCCCTGACACTTCTCCTCCAACGTCCAGCTACTTAATTGCAGTTTTTAGCTGGGTCAGCATAACAGTCTCATAACCTCAGAAGTGGAGAGCCTTGAAGGCCTTCATCAGACATTCCTGGGGGCGAAGTCCAAGTTCACAGGGGGCAGTGGTGTCATGGGAGCCAATAACGCTCTCTAAGAAACTCAGCCGCCTTCACTGCCCATCAGAGCTGGGCTTCATCATACTCCCTTTCCTGGCATTAATTGTCTCTTCCCTTCCTCATTTAGCTGCTGTTTTCCAAGCACTTTTACAAACACAAGCTCAGTTGATTCCCAGACACTGCTATCACAGGACTGGGCAGCTAATTGATTCTCTAGGAGAAAATAAAGATTCAGAGATGGAAGTGACTCACCCAAGGTCACACAGGCTCAAGCACTTTGTCCTCAGCACCACCCACCTGGAGGAATTCATAGCTGGATCAACCTTTTAATGCAGGATGTTAATTACAGTCCTTGGATGTGTTTGGGGTCCATGAATCCTCAGGAAGTATTGACAGCACTTGGGCATCTTTCTGAGATAAAGTCCATAATCTTCACCAAACTCTCTCTGATCCCAGACAGTAAGAACCACTGCTTTAAAATAAGCAGCTAAAACCCCTCTGTGCTCCTGCCTGCAGCTGTACCCACCTAGTGAAGCCTCCTCTTGCTGGGTTCTGGGGTTTCCTGGGCAAAGTTGTGGCCAGGAGCTGGGCCAGGCCAGGAACTTTGCTGTCCCCAGGTGTTTAGTTGCCCTTGAATCTGGGACTGTCTGGGCAGCAAACACCAGGCTTGAAGACCTGTAATGCAAAAGGTCCCATTTACAATAGCTACACCAAGGTGTAAAGTTTACAGGAAATGCACAATACTCATAATAAAAAATCTGCCAAACTACACCGAGGGACATTAACTAAATGGTAAAACACGCCATGTTGAGAACTCATTACTGTAAAATGCCATTTGCTCAAATTTATAACTTTTATGCAATTCTAATAAAAATATCTAAGGCTTTTTGTTTTTTAAATCTGACACATGAATTTACATGGAACAATTCGCTTGGAAAAATAAATATATAAATGGAGTCATGAAATTTGGGGGAAGAAAAGAACAGTGTGGATTTACATTCCCAGATATTAAAACACATTATAAAGCTTCAGAGATGAATACAGAGAGGAATGGAATCAGGACAGGCAGCTCAATGGAAAAGAAGAGAAAGCCCGGGAACAGACCCTATGTATTAGAGAAAATCAGTATATGAGGAATGTGATGTACAAATCAGTGTGGGAAAGATTAGCTGTTTAGTAAATGACGTTCAAGTAATGTGGGGAAATAAAGCTAAATCCCTACCTCATCCCATGTACCAGATTAAATTCAAAATCTCTGCTTCTTTATAGTAAGAAGGGCTATAGTTCCTGCCTTGTAACATAAATGTAGGTGTATGTGAGATAATGCATGTCAAGTTCTTAGTATAGAACACACCTGATAAATATTTCCTAGTATTACTGGTGTTATGATTACTCCAGATGTATTATAATCCAAACATGTAATGACAAATTCATAACATTACTGAAATTTCAGGTATAACCTCCCTGATCTCAAGGTGGGAATTGTTTTCATAGAAGCAAAGGAAGAAACCGGCAAAGGCAGGATGTGTCAGGAGCCTTAGAAGGTTCTTGCTCTGTGACTCAGCAATTCCACCACTATGAGTCAATCCTAAGTATGTTCTCAGATCAATGTGCGAAGACGTTTATTAAACATTTTTTTATAGGAGTAAAACGTAGAAACAACCTAAATGTGAAAAAGGAAATGGATAAAAAAACTTGTTCAACCACATGGTGGACTCTATGCAGCCATTAAAATTTTTAAAATTATGTCAGTGAACATTAATTGATTGATTTGGGGAAATGCTTAGGTTAGAATACTAACTATGAACCGAAGTATTCAATAGTGTATATAGTATGATAGCTTGAACCTAGCAAAATATACACCAAAACAGTTATCTCTGTGAAGGGAATAACTTGAGGTTTTTTTCTTTATTCTTTGCAAAGTCACTATGTTAAACCTGCTTCTTTTATGATTCTACCACCTTTTAAAAACTTTTTATTTTATATTGGAATATAGTTGATTAACACTGTTGTGTTAGTTCCAGGTGTACAACAAAGTGATTCATTTACACATATACATGTATCTATTCTTTTTCAAATTCTTTTCCCATTTAGGTTGTTATATAATATTGAGCAGAGTTCCCTGTGCTATAAAGCAGGTCCTTGCTGGTTATCCATTTTAAATACAGCAGTGTGTACATGTCAATCCCAAACGCCCTAACGCTCCCTCTCCCCTCACCCTTCCTTCCTGGTAACCATATGTTCCTTCTCTAAGTCTGTGGGTCTGTTTCTGTTTTGTAAACAAGTTCATTTGTATCATTTTTTTCTTTTTTTTTTTTAGATTCCACATATAAGCTATACCACACCATAGTTGTCTTTCTCTGTCTGACTTCTCTCAATATGACAATCTCTAGGTCCATCCATGTTGCTGCAAATGGCATTATTTCACTCTTTTTAATGGCTGATTTGTGCTTTTAAAAGTCATTTATCGAGCAGAGATTTTACAAAAGGTACTTCTTCACCCTTGCCTCTCAAACTGGGGTAAGGTTGGGGTTTCTGCTAGTCGGTCATCACAGGAACATGTCCACAATTTACTTGAATTATCTTCCTCTAGGTGCTCCTTTTATAGTAAAACAAATCCAAATGAATTGTGGGAAGAATATAAAATGCTTATAATTTCTCTTTTCAGAAGGAGACGCACGCAACGCTGGTGCCTGGATGGAGCTGCTTCGGGCAGGTCCCATGGATGAGCCCTTGGGAGGGATCAGCTTCTTCTGCTCCTGTGCTACCTCGGAGAAGCGTGCGAGGAGCCTGCTGCCACAGCGACGGCCCTGAGGTCAAGCGTGTCCCCACCCCCAGGCCTGAGGTGGCCAGCTGTGTGCTGGGCTTTCTTGAGAGTTCAAAGTCTCGGCCATCACAAGTCCCCAGAGTCAAAGATTTCCCTCAGGTGGAGACTCACCTCCCAGAAGCCTCCAAAACAAATAGCGATAAGCAAACGAGACACAGGAAGCTGGCGGGCAGCCAGCTTGGGGCTGGATGCCAGGCTTGGGGTGGCAAGAGCCCAGAAGAGACCTAGCGTTCCCACCACACCAGCCTGTCGGGCAGCTCTGGCCCAAGCATCTCCCCCCTCCCTCAGCAGCCATCCCCTCTGGGCAGGATGAGGTGCAGAAGTGGGAACACAGCCTGCCCAGGTGAAACTTGGCCGGGACCAGGGGCAGGGGCAGGCTGGCAGGAGTACCGTGAGGCTGGCAAACTCTGTGCAGGAGGGAAGCTTGGGCTCACATCATCTGCCCATACAATGCCAAGGCCTAGGGTGATGACCATGGGGACAGCTCAGGCTGCCGGAGGGTGCAGGGGGGCAGACACCCAGTGGCCAGGCCTTGGTGTAGCCCATGCTTTCCGGGCCACCCAGTCCATGGAAATCAGCCCAAGCCAAGGAGAGCAGCCTCGAAGATTCAGGGGCGTGTGGGGCAGTGAATGTCCCACAGCTGTGACCCTGCTCTCACTGTGGGCTGCAGCCTTAACCCTGGCTTGGTATGTGAGGGGGCTGGAGTGAGGGAGGTGGGGAGAAGGGGGTGGAGACCACAGGACAACGCGCATTATTGAGCCTTTACTCTCCATTAGACTCTGTATTGGCTATAACATGTCATTGTTCACATTTTTCATCACAATTACTAGATTATCTCCATTTTACAGCTGGGGAAACTGAGGCTTGGACACGATGAATGGGGCTGGAGGAAGGCCACACAGCTAGTGGATCACTAGCTGGAGGGGGAGGGATTCACATGCAGATGGAGATTTCTGAGTCAGGCTGTTTCTACTGTCCTGGGCTCTATGTCATTCTGGAACCCACCCCTCAGGACCCAGCCCTGGCCATGGACCTGCCACTGCACCACTCCAGGCCCCCTCTCAGGCCCTCAGGCCCCACTCGTGACTCCTGCCTTCTTCCCCTGATCAAGTCCCAGGGACCTTGCTGAATATCCTGTCTCTCCAGGAAAGCTGTCACCTCCTCCCGTGCCCTCCACCCCCAACCCTGGTCTGGCCCAGGACAGAGCTGGGGAGTGGAATGCTGACTACTTTCTACCTCCTTCCCTGGGCTGGTTTTCCTCTGGGAAATCAGGCAAGGGATCATCAAAATAGCAAGCATGAAGCTGCAAAGTTTTAGAACCTAACTGAGCTCTCATACTGCCCGCCCCCCACCATCCCCGTCCACGCCCACCCCCGTCCACCCACACACCCCGCCCCACTCCTGCCCTGGTTGGTAGTCCCTAACTTCCTCTGAGAAGGTAACTAGAAACTCAAATAGAGTTGAATTGATTAAACCCCCTGCCAAACCCTGCTTCTGCACTTTCCCCATCCTCCCCCTGGTGTTCAGAGGTGTAGGCAGGAGGGCTCTCCCTTTCTCCGGTGGACTGTTTGCTTCTCTGTGATTTTCTAGTCCATCCTGCCACTCCCTTCCCCGGGGCCAAGGCTAACTTGTGACTTGCAGAAAATGGAGATCAGTTTCGGTGTTTTGCATTCCTTTTCCCAGGGGAGGTCACAGCAGGATGCCTTACCAGGGGCTGGTTCGTAGGCCCTGGGCTTCTGGGAGGGGCAGCAGCTGGCTGACACTCAGGGAGAGGGCCCTGCAAATGCTGTGAATGTTTGGAAGCCTAAGCTCACCTCTGCCTAATCAGAAGGGAGGTGAGTGGAGTCCCACAGGCCCAACTTGTAGGGCCTCAGAGTAGGGAGGCTGTCATCTGAAGGAGACTTCTTGGGGTCCCCATCATCTAGCCACATGGCCTCCCCATGGAGGGTGACATCGTCTCATATCTGGTCTTCCAGAGGCAGGAGTGCCAGCTGGGCTGCTCTTCTTCATAGTCTGTTATGTTAGTGTAAACAAGTCCCGACCCTCCTTGACCTGGGAGGTGGAGGCTGGCCCAGGATTCGCTTGCACAACCGTACCTTGAAAACACAGAAGCTCGGAGTCCACTGCGTTAGTTTTCTAAGCCTAATCAAAGATCTGAAATAATATCTATGTCTCCAGCCAGCGAGGGGCAGCCAGCATGGGTAGCACATGGCTGGTTAGCCGTAGGATGGACGGTAAGGACGCAGAGCCACACAGATCTCAGCCACCAGCTGTGTGAGGTCAGGCGGGGTGAGAGCTGGGAGCTTCCATTTCCTTGTCTGTCCAAGTGGGATGGGAACCTCTATTTCACAGAGTCGCTGAATACATAGACAGCACTTACCTCACTCCTGGAACGCCGACAGCACTGAATTTATGTCAGTTGTGGTTATACTTTAGAGTCACAAAGCACTGGGGGTCTCAGTCATTCACTGACCAATAGTCATGAATAGTCACGACTGTTGTTCAGAAGATCTGAGGACCAGCCGGTGGTGGCGAGCCCTTGCCCTCACTCAGGGAGTACAGTGGGAAGACAGACAATAAACAAAGAACTGCACGTGGTAGGCCCTCAATAAATATTTGTTGAACAAATTGCAAAAAGAGATGAACCTATGATGGGAGTACGCAAGGTGCCATGTGGGGAGGCATGGGGGCTTCCCCGACCCAGGCCTCCCTGGAGAGGTGATGGTGAAGCCAAGTTTCAAGGATAAGGAAGGTTTGGCCAGGTCCTTCTCGGCAACCTTAAATGGGCATTTTCCAAGAGCTTTGGTGGGCTGGAATGCTACTCTTGGTTAGGAGGATAAACCATTTCAAGTGTTCAAGGTTCACATGCAGATCAGGCCCAGAGATGACTTTTTCAGGTCTGGTGAGTATCCATTCTCTGACCAGTAACTTTTAGTGGAAGGAAGCTACTGGACGGTCCTCTCCCTCCCTTCCAGCTCCTCCCCTTGGCCCTGCTCTGCCCTGTACACCGAGAATTCTGATACAGTCAGAAACCTTGGGAATTATCTCCTGGCAGACTTGTTCCTCACAAAGACCTCCTTGCACTTGCACATCCAAACTATTTTATCTAGTCTTTTAAAGCTTGTAGTGATAGGGAGTTTAAAAGTCTGGAGCCAAGCGCTAACATTTGCTGAGCAAGATCTCCTGTCAAGTTCGTAACGGCCCGGTGAGAGAGGTGTTACGGTGATCAGCCCAATTGGAGGCACACAAAAGTTAAGTAACTTGCCTAAGATCACATCGTTAGCTAGCGGCCAGGCTGAGATTCAAACCCACACATCAGACTCCCCAGTGCTTGGGCTCCATTTGGCTAAAGTTGGCCTAAGGGATTTCCCTCCCTCACCTCAGAGCCTACATCAGCACCGACCCTTCAGATCTTCAGCACTACCGGGGCATTTCCCTCCAGAGATGACTTCAAGACTCATGGAGTCTCACATTTACTGATGGGTCAGAACTGTCCCCAAAGGAGAATGTAAAGAGCCCTGTCTTGTGAGAACGCCCAGGACCCGCAGGCACCTCTGTTCTGGCTCCAGGGCCCGGGTCAGCTATAGCCAGGGGTGGGCAGGCAGAAACCAGCCTGAGAGAAGCACCCAAAACAGTGTCTACAGGCTTATTAGGGGTGGATCGGAGAGCTGCTTCCTGAGGTGCTGAGCACCACTGAAACAAGTATGGGACCGGTTTCTGTCTCTGCTCAGAACTAAGACATGATAGCTGATCCATCTTCTGCCAAAGGAAACAAACCATTGAGTAGGAATAAAATATCTATTTGTCTCCTGTCTAGTAACCTCTACTGAAAAGTTTTCCACAGGCTGCCTTGTGCAATGTTGCTGGATCAGCAAGCCTGAGGTTGACAGTCACCTGAAGTGAGTGGTACCATGTGGCAGGTGCTATTTACTGGGAATAAGTTATTTACCATCAGAATTTAAAGTACGTTAACGTCGTGAGCAGTTTTGGTTGTACTGTATTAGCCAAGGGCTGGTTAGACTGCTGTAACAAAGACGTCCAATAATGATATAGGGTAGAGATCAGTAAATTTTTTCTGTAAAGGGCCAGAGAGTAAATATTTTAAGTCATACAGACTCTGTTGCAGCTACTCAACTCTGCCACTGGACCGTGAAATAGCCATCGGACAATACAAAAGTGAATGAGTATGGATGTGTTCCAATAAAGCTTTATTTATAAAAACAGGCAGTAGGCCTCTGTTTGCCTACCTCTGCTGCAGCTGAATGATGATAGAAGTTTCTTTCTCTTGCATGTAACAATGGTGCAGTGAGCGGTTCTAGTTCGGGGGACAGTTGTTTAGGGATCCAGGCTCCTTCCATTGACTTGCTCTGCCATCTTCCATCCTCCAGAGGCCATGTCCTCCTCTGCATAGTGGAAGGTTTAGGGAAAAATAAAAAGAGCATGGAGGAGGCAGGCCCACTGCCTTAAGGCTTAGAGATGAAACAAGACCTAATCACGTTCCCCTGGCCAATATTTAGTCCTCCAGCCCCACATAAGAGCAAAGGAAGCTGGGAAATGTAGTCTGGTTCTGTGTCCAGGAAGAAGGGAGAAGTATGTTGGAGGATGTCCGACAGCCAACCAGCCTCATTTTCCCTTCCCCTTCTTCTCACCACCTCCTCCATTGTTTTGTTCACGTGTCCATCTTCCCCACAACCCCTGCCCAATAAGGCTCAGGGGAAGTTGACTCCATCCCTACCTCAAAGGTTGGCCTGACTGGTCTAAGGATAATCCCAAACCTTTCCACACAGTGAATGGGTCAGGGACCTGGACTTTAACCAATCAGTGCAGAGCATGTTTCCTGGCCACAGGGATGATTTGGGAAAGAGAGAACGTGACCCTAATGAGAGGTCTGATTTATTAGGGCCATCTGGCAAAGAAGCCTTCTTTCCCTTAAAAGAGAGTCGGTCTCTTCAAAGTGGTGTGAATCCTGAGGTCACTGTAGCTATTTTTTAAAAATTGTGGTAAAATATACTTAACGTAAAATTTATCATTTCAACTATTTCAAAATGTACATCTCAGTGACATTAAGTACGTTCGCATTGTTGTGCAAACGTCACCACCATCCGTCTCCAGAACATTTTTCATCTTCCCAAACTGGAACTCTCTACCCTTTGAACAGTAACTCCCCAATCCCCTACTCTCTTCAGCCCCTGGTAGCCATCATTCTACTTTCTGTCCTGATGAATGTGACTATTCTAGATACCTATGTAAGTGGAATCATGCTGTATGTGTCCTTTTGTGACTGGCTTATTTCACTCCGCATATCTTCAAGGTTCATCCCCGTCACAGCACATGTGAGAATTTCCTGCTTTCATAAGGTGAATAATATCACGTTGTATGTATAGACCACATTTGCTTATCCATTCATCTGTGAATGGACACTGGAGTTGTTTCCACCTTTTGGTCATTCACTGCAGCCATTTTGCTCCTAGGACCTGAGCCAGCTTGTGCATGAAGCCAAGGCTTAGGAGGAAAACACAGCTAAAGGAATCACAGGGACTGGGCTGAGCTACTGCCCCTAGCTAATCCCGAGGGCTGCCCTACCTCTGGATTAGCAGATCTGTGAAATGATGAATTTCTTCTGATTGAATTGAGCTTTAGTTTCCTTACGGCTTTAAGTGATGCATCTCTTAAGAAGTTGCCTAGTTTCACAACTGGAAAAGAAACCCCAAAACAAGCAGAACCACAGAAAAGGAGAAATGTTTTGTTGACATGAATGCCAGGAAAAAAATTTTTAAGGCATGTTTTAAAAAAGATTTTGTAACTATATCTTTGCTAGTTACTTCTCTCCTGATGAGTGGAAATGACAAATGGTATGAGTGATGGGAAAACTGAAAAGACAAATCCAGTTAGGTGAATATGTTTGGTTATATACAGCGTATGTCATATATACCTTATTTTGACCTTAAAAAATAGAAGACTTTTATCGAAAGGAAGAATCGGGTTTTCTTATACGTTGGCTGAATAAACGTTGTGTGAATATTTAGAGGAGGGGAACAAGATTACGAGCCTGCCTAGGGCTCTCACGTCCCCATCTACCTCAACTATGGAAGAAGCTGGAGGGTTGGGTCTTGGAGTTCCCCTCTGAGCAGTGGCACCATTTGTGGAAAATGCCCTGAACTCACTGGCCTCCCAGGGGTCTTTCCCAGCTGAGTGACCCTGGGAAAATCTAACTTCTCCGGGCCTCTCTTTCCTCATCTGTAAAATGGGTTTCTTGATATCTTTCTTATCTACCCTACAGAGTTGGTAGTGAAACTGATAAGTGCTGTGCACATTTAAGGTTCCAGGGGGAAATGTATGAACCCATCTTCTGTGCGAAGTTCAGCAGCCTGAGGGTGGGGCCGTAATCCCTCTTACAAACAACCAGGACTGCCCTTTAGACTACAGTATGGGAACCCAGCAGCCAGAAAGCTTGTGGCAGCCAACGATCACGTTCTCCCAGGGAGGAGGAGATGGGCTCCTGGCCCTGGGTTCCCCTCCTGAGCAGGTGGGTCCTGACACTGGGGCTGGTCACATTCACACATGTTGTCCAATTTAAGCTGCTACAACTACCCTGGGGGATACTATCCTCATCTGAGAGGCGAAGCAACGGAAGCTCAGAGGGTTTACATCCCCATTGTCACACAGCTCATGAGTGGCAGAGTCCACATTTGAACTCAGACCCTGTCTTGGTCTCTGGAGCTCGCCCTGCTATTCCATGTTGCTCTTGTCTCCAAACGCTGGACCCTTCTCCTACCATGTCCCTAGGTCTCTGAGGGTTCCTTCTCTCTGCTACTGGGCTATGATCCTGGATATGTTTTGGGTTGGTGGGAGGCATCTTGGAGGAGAGCAGATCCTCAGGGTAGAGACAAGGGGTTCCAGGGACATGTGTCAGCTCACAGGCCGTGGCTCTGTGTTCATATTCCTCACTCTTGCCCTGCCTTTGGAGCTGCCTCTAGGAATAAACATTGACACTGAAGAGCTTGGGCCCATGACAGCTTTTCAGCGAAATAATTCTCCATTTATTGGTCCCTAAGATAGAAGACTCCCCTGGAGGTAAGACCATGTGTTGTGGGGAAAGGGAACCAGAAGAGCGAGCTGCCCACCTTCTCGGGGTGCCGCAGACTTATGGAGCCTTGGCTGTAAAAGCAGGTAATGCCTCCTCCATCACCTTGGCTGCCAGATGGCCTGGCACACAGCATGCACTCAGTCGATGTTTGTTAAATGAGTGAATGAATGAATGCTGGTGGCTGTGAGTGATCTCCCTGCCCTGCCTCACTTCCTGTGCCCTCTGTACTGCACTCTCCTCCTGAGGCTCCCTCCTACATCTCCTTCTAGTCCCCGCCTCCACCCTCTTGACTTGAGTTCATCTCCGTCCCCTGTCCCACCCTAAGTGCCCTTCCTTCCCCCTGGTGGCCTGCCCCATGATAAGAGCTGTTTAGCTGCCTGTGCCCAGATAATTCTCCTTTCTGGCCTCTGCTGAGTTCCCCTAGCCTGTGACTTAACCAGGCTGGCCAATTTGACCCAACCTTTGCCCTCCTTATAAAAAAATATTAACTCTCTTGAGTTCAAACCCTTAATTTAAGAAGGCTCCCAGAGAGAGACTTTAGTTGTAAGCTGTCCAGAGGGAGCAGAAATGAAAGGCACTGTCCATGCTGTGACCCCGAGCCTTGTGCAGGCAAGGAGGTGCCGTGTGTTCTCTCTCTGGTGGTTTCCAAGAGGCAGCCTGTCAGGCACTCTGTTCTCTTTGGTGGGAAAACCGAGGGACAGGGTGCTCAATCTGGGTCTCCCCAAACCCCCAACTTTCATTTCTGAAAAAGCTAGAGATAATGTAGCAGATCTAGCTTGAGTTGTATTTGCTGAGCACCTAACTCTGTCTTCACCACTTTCATATGAGTTTTCTCATTGAGCCTTCACCAAATTCTCAAAGCCACCTTGTGAGGTAGGTGGTATTGGGGTCTTATACAGGGAACAGGACCCCACTCAGACAAGTTCCAGTAGGAGAAAAGGTTTGTAGAAAGGATTCATTGCAGAGATTTCAAGGAAAAATGATGTGCAGCTGGATGACTTGTGAACATTTGAGAGGGGAGGTGTGTGCAGACTCACAGTGACTGATCTCTGCTCTGGTTGTCATCAGCACTGCTTCATCCCACCTACTGCCCTGTGTGTGCCTATGAATTTGCCTCCCCATGCAGCAGTAGCTGCTGTCCTGACCCAAGTGAATGAATTCACAGGCTGGCCTCAGTTATCAGATTTTTTCAAGACTTTGAAGTAAGAGTGTTGTAGCCAGACTAATGCAAACCACCCCCCCTCCCCACCCCGCCACACACACACAAAGATGTCCATGTCCTACCCAGCAATTTCACTCCTAGATGTATATCCATTAGAAATGGAAACAGGTATCCACAGAGAAACTTGTACACAAATGTTTATGCAGCATTATTCACAATAGCCAAAAGATGGAAACAACCCATTTACTGATGAATGGATAAACAAAATGTGGTGTATCCATACAATGGACTATTATTAGGCCATAAAAAGGAATGAAATACTGACATATGCTCCAACATGGATAAACCTTGAGTCCATTGTGCTAAGTAAAAGTTAGACACAAAAGACAGTATATTGTATGATTCCATCCACATGAAAGTCCAGAATAGAGAAATCTATGGAGACTGAAAGTAGATTAGTAGTTGCTTAGGGCTATGGGCCAGGGTAGGGGAGGGTAGGTGGGTGAGAGCTGAAGGGTATAGGTTTTCTTCTTGAGGTGATGAAAATGTTCTAAAATTGACTGTGTTGATGATTGCACATATCTGTGATATACTAAAAACCATTGACTTGTGCACTTTAAATTGGCAAATTGTATGGTATGTAAATTATATGTCACTCAAGCTGTTAAAAAAACTAACAGAAAAGAGGTTCACCTCCTAATCTCCAGAACTTGTGAATATGTTACCTTATGCAGAGGGGATTAAATTAAGGATCTTGAGATGGGGAGATTATCTTGGATTTTCTGGGAGGGTTTAATGTAATCACAAGAGTTCTTATAGGAGAGAAGCAGGAGAGAGAGAGAGAGAGAGAGAGAGAAAGAAAGAGAGTAGAGATTTGAAGATGCTATGACTTTGAAGATAGAGGAAGGGACCATGAGCCAGGAGTGAAGGTGGCCTCTAGAAACTGCAAGAGACAAGGAAACAGATTATTCCCTAGAGCCTCCAGAAGGAATGCAGCCCTGCGGACACCTTGATTTTAGCCTGGTGGAAGCCATTTCAGATTTCTTATCTCCAGAGCTGTAAGACAATAATAATGTGCTGTTTTAAACCAATAAGCTTGTGGTAATTTGTTACAGCTGCAAAGGAAACTAATACAAAAAGTTACAAAGACAAGGTCAGGTGGTGGTGGGTTTTGAAGCTATAAGGTCAATTTGAACCAGTAAATGTAGAGAAAGTAACGTGGCTTCCTCCAGGAAGTCTTCCTTGGCCTCCTTCTCCCACCTTAGACTATTTTGGAGGTCTCCTCTGGGATCCTACAATGCCAGAGTTAGTACCATTACTGCATGGCAGCCCTTGATTACCTCAGTTTCCCTCATTTGGTTAGAGATTCCTGGAGAGGGCAGGATCTTAAAGGCTCATTTTTGCATCCCCAGTGCCTAGAATCATGCCTGGCACACCCTAAATGTTCAGCTATTTGGTGACTAAATGAGTAAGGCCCCCGAAGCTTAGAGATCATCACAAGTAATGCTAATAGCTGGTCTTCATTGAATTCTTACTGTAGTCAGTGCTTTCTATTCACTTCCTTTTTAAATCCTCCAATCAATCCTATGAGCCAGGTGCCATTAGGATCTCCATGACTCAGAAGAGAGAAAAAGGCTCAGGAAAGGGGAACATCATGCCTAGCCTGCCTCAGATCTGCTTGGCTCAGAGCCTCGGCTCCACACCTGTGCTCTCCAACGCCACGGCCACGGGCTCCACGTGGCTACTTACACTGAAATGAATTACAATTAAGAAAAATGAAAAATTCAGTTCTTTGGGCACACTAACCACACCTCAACTTCCCAATAACCACACATGGTCAGTGGTTACCCTGCTGGGCAGCGCAGACATAGAGCATTTTCATCATCACAGAAAGCTTTATTGCACAGCATTGTTCTCAACCACTGAGCCCGTCACTAGATCAAATAAAATAAGTCATTTCAAATCCTTGATTGCCTTGAAAAAAATAGAAGCGGGCCCAGCTCTTCATCTTTCCAAGGCAGGAGTATGGCTTCTTAAGAAAGCTTGCATCTCCCGGCTCTCATGAGAGGTGGGATCCTCTCTCTGGAAGACTCAGGGCAGATACAGGCCAACTCTTCCCCTCACCTGAATAGATCTGACACACAGGGTGCTGCCCACCGGGAGGGTTGTGTGGCTGGGTCACAGCGAGGACTCTTCCAGCTGACAGCTCCCTCCCTTTCAGGCCCAGGGAGGGTGTCCTTGGGGCCTCATTCTTCTCCCTTCTGATAAAGCAGGCCTCAAACATACCCCAGGTTTGCACAGATCTCATATGCTTGTGTGGTGAGCAGCTTACCAGAAGCTTCCAGAAGCACAGCGGGAGGAGATAGCAGAAACAACAACAATACTAAAATAACATGTAGGGAGGGCCTCCTGGAGGCCTTACACTGCTAGAGTTGCTTTCTAGGCATCATCTTAGTTAATCCTCACAAGTAGACATCGTTTTAGCCTCGATTCACCGACGATGATGCTGAGACCGCAAAGCCAGGTTGGCTTGCCCAAGGTCACACGCAGGAAGTGGCAGAGCTGGGACACGAACTCCAAAATGGCTGAGAAAAGAAGCCATTTTTGTGTGACGGCTACTCCGTCTGGGGAGCCCAGCCCCTAGATGCAGTTCCCCCTGGAAACATCATGAGATGGAGGGGAGGGGAAGAGCCAAAGCTTGGCAAGCTTGCTGACAGCCCTGAGTGTTCCCTGCCAGGCCCACGGCCTTGACTGCTTCCCCGTGTGAGCAGAGAGGAGCAGTTGGGGCTGAGTAAGCCGCCAGCAGAGATCTTCCTGTTTGCCCTCTGCAAAGACGCATCTGCTCCTGGGATCCCGGCCCCGTGACGCCTGCCATCCCTCACTGTCTTTCTCAGGGACCAGGACATGTGGTTCTGCCTGGGGGGTGTTTCAGGGGAACCCCTCTGACCCAAGATTATGCAGCAGGAGGGGAAAATCTCAGGCCAGTAACACAGTCTGTGGTTTCTTGGGGAAAACCACAGAAGACTCAGCTCAGGATGGCAAAACCCCCAATCTCCACCACACAGGGTGTGGCCCGGGAGTACCTTGGCCGCCAATACCTATGTTGGCACAAGACTCCACTGGCAGCACCTTCTTATGGCCGTTAGCTCTTCTGTCTGTCTGTAGCCCCTGGAACAGGTGGCTGTGCTGTTGGTGGCCCTGTGATGGGAACGCTGGTGAGGGGGGAGGGTGTGGCAGTGAATAGTGAGGAAGAGGGCTTCTAGCTCTGCCCTCAGCAAACTCCCAGCATGATTCAGAGACATGTGTTTTTACCCCAGAGAAGCTCCCAATCTGATGCGAGAGACGTACCCCCTTCCCTCAAGGCTCGCAGTGTTTGAGAAGCCTCCTAGAGAAAATTCTGATCTAATGAGGGAGGTAGGGAGCGTCCACAGAGAAGCAAAATTTAGAGAAAATTCAGGAATCCTTTCTCAGCCCTCCTCCACCCCACCCCACCCTGGCCCCATCCTCCCACCCCTACCCCATTCGCCTACCGCACCTTCTTCGTTATTTTGATCAGTGGGTCTCACCTCCCTCCCCCCATGACCTTGAGGAATTCCCAGCCCAAGGGCAAGAAACAAGCCCTTGTCTCCTATGAATATCCGAATGCAAGACAGGTGGTGCTGTTTGATGTATCACCTTGATTTTACCTGGACTGATTTTTGAAAGTAAGTAATTCATGAACGTCGATACTGTATTTCTGGTAACGTCTTCAGGTACGTATTTTTGTGTGGACATCTGTTTTTATGTCTTGGGTATGTACCTAGGAGTGGAATTGCTGGGTCATGTGGTAGCTCGATGTTTGACAGTTTGAGGACCTGTTTTACATTCCCACCAGCAGAGGATGATGGTTCTGATTTCTCCACATCCTTGGGCAGGTCAGTGAGAGACGCCCATTGGATGTCCGGTTGGGGATGTCGAGCCAGTGTGGAGTTCAGGGAGAGGCTGGGCTGAAGACTCTAAGGTCATCAGTGTAGAGATGGTGGTTAAGGTTCTGACACTGCGTGATGGCATTAAGGAGTGAGTGTGGGCCCCACAGCCAGAGGTTGGCAAGATGAGGAGGAACTGGCCAAAAAAAACGACAGGGGGCCTTGGGAGAGGTAGGAGCAGGCTTGGGAGATCAAGGAGGCCAAGAAAGGAAAGTCCTTCTGGGAGGATGGAGGGAACAAGCCAAGTCAGATGCTGCTGCTGAGGAAGACAAGGGTAAGACCTGACCACAGCATTAGGCTACATGGAAATTTCTGATGACCTGACAGCAGCAGTGTCACTTCAGCAGTGGGCAAAAGCCTGACTAGACTGGGGTCAAGGGATGGGAGAAGACCCAGAGACAGTGGGTACAGACGATGGAGGAACTTTTTAAAAAAACAGTTTTATTTTTTAAAAAGATGTTTATTGAAGTATAGTTGATTTACAATGTTGTGTTAGTTTCAGGTATATGGCAAAGTGATTCATAGATATATGTATACACACACACACACACACACTTTTTCAGATTCTTTTCCATTATAGCTTATTACAAGATATTGAAAATATTTCCCTATGCTATACAGTAGGACCTTGTTGCTTATCTATTTTATATATAGTAGTTTGCATCTGCCAGTCCCAAACTCCTAATTTATCCTTCCCCCATCCCCTTTCCCCTCTAGCAAACCATAAGTTTGTTTTCTACGTCTGTGAGTCTGTTTCTGTTTTTTAAATAAGTTCATTTGTGTCATATTTTAGATTCCACATATAAGTGATATCATATGATATTTGTCTTTCTCTGTCTGACTTACCTTACTTAGCCTGATAATCTCTAGGTCCATCCATGCGGCTGAAAAATACAGCTTTATTGAGATAGACTTCTCACAGCACCCACTTAAAGTGCACAGTTCAGTGACTTCTGATATATTCACAAAATTGTGCAACCATCACCATAACCTAATTTTAAAACATTTGCAACCCACTCCCCGAAGAAACCCTTTACCTTTTAGCTGTCGATCCCCAATCCATTCTTCCCCAGGCAACCCCTGATCTACTTTTGGTCTCTATGGATGTGTCTAGCCTGGACATTTTGCATAAATGGAATCATATAATGTGCAGTCTTTTGTGACTGCTTCTTTCACTTAGCATAAGGCTTTCAAGGTTCAGCCATGTTGTAACATATGTCGGTACTTTATTCCTTTTTATGGCTGAATGATACTCCATTGTGTATATTTACCACGTTTTGTTTATCCTCTCTTCCATGCATGGACGTGGGTTGCTTCCACCTTGTTGCTATTATGAATGATTCTGCTGTGGACTTTTGTGTATAGACATTGGTTTTTATTTCCCATGGGGAGGGGTTTTGTTGTAAATAGAGAAAGATAGAGTGGTAGCTGGATGGAGAGATTTAAAGAGAATATATTTTTTAAGCCAGTAGAGTGATCCCACCAGGAGGGGAGATAATAGTCTAGGAGAGGAGAAGCCGCGTCCTCAGGTAAGTGAGAGGGGTGTGCTGTCGTGTATTAGCCAGGAGCCACGACAGTTTGTCTCATACATGGAGGGAGGCCTCTGGAAAATGAGGAGGTGGGAGCTTCTGGAAGGTCTCTTTTTGTTCCCAAACCTTTCTTCTTTATCATGTGTGACAACTAGGTACACTGTTTCTCCTCCTACTTCTTTCTGACCCCTTCTTTGCCCTCTCATTCTCTTGTTCTCCTTTCTTCTCCAATCCACCTGACTATGGGAAACCCTCACATTTCCCTTCTTGCTCATAAAGCCTTCTCTCTCTTCTAGGCAGACACTCACTCATCTGTTTCTTTCTCTGGGTGTTACCTCTCTCCAAAGCGCTAGCCCCACTTCACCCCCATGAAACCCCTCAGTTCCCAGTTAGGTTCATGAAGTCTCTCAAACCCCAATTTCTGAGTCTCTATAGTGACTATGCCAGGCATCGCTAATCCATTTGTTCATTAATTCATTCATTCAGCAAACAGTTCTGGAGACTCTCCAGGCACGCGGCCCTGAGCTAAGTGCTGGACACCCTGGAGTCATCTTTAACTCCGTCCCAGTCAGTCACACAGTTGGGTCAGTGTTTCCCCTGTATCTTTTTTTTTTTTTTTTTTTGCGGTACGCGGGCCTCTCACTGTTGTGGCCTCTCCCGTTGTGGAGCACAGGCTCCGGACGCACAGGCTCAGCGGCCATGGCCCATGGGCCCAGCCGCTCCACGGTATGTGGGATCCTCCCAGACCAGGGCACGAACCCGTGTCCCCTGCATCGGCAGGCGGACTCTCAACCACTGCGCCACCAGGGAAGCCCTCCCCCGTATCTTGGGGCCCTCACCTCTTCACCCTGGGTGATCATCCCTGGATGTCTTCCTGCTCACAAGCATGGGCTATAGAGACAGACAATGGGGGTTCAAATCCTGGTTCTGCCAGTTGTTCACTGTGTGTCTTTGGGCAAGTTCTTAACTTCTCTGAGTCGTCATGTATAAAACGCAGTCAGTAATCTCTACCTTACAAGCTTCTTGTGAGGTTAAATGTGACGATGCCTTAAAGCTCACAGTGCCAAGCACGCAGTGAACGTTCAGTACATGTTAGCTGCTGTCATTATTATTATTCCAACGATTATCATGTAATTGCTCATTCAGTGACCCCACCCTCTCTTTCCAAAAAGGAGCTCTGGTTCCTTGGCCTGAACCCTTGAAGCTCATGCCTTAGCCATGCAGACCCATCAGCTTCTCTGCTCGAACATGAGCCCTCCTATGAGGTCGATGTGTTTCTCAGTTCTTCCCGAACCTGCCACCTTCCTCCTCATCACCTTGACTTTGCTCATGGGCGGGGGTTGTTGGCCTCTAGGGGAAATTCAAAGTTCTTCTCTCCCTTCTTAGTCCCCACCGCACCCCATTGCACTGCCACCCACGTAGGGGGCATTGACTGCTGGGCTTGTGGGAAGAGGCTGTGTCAGGTTCGTGGTGGTTGAGCGTGTGGGTGGGGCTTTTTTGCTCCCTGCTGTTTCCACAAGGCCAGATGATAACCTGAGCCCACGCTGCAGCGGACAGCGGGATCGGGGATGGGTGGCTTGGTCAGCCCTGCACAGCGCTCCAATCGGTCTTAAGGTGCTAGGGCTTACCTGATAACGTAATAAGGGAAAATGTGTATGTGTGGAAATGATACAGCTGTATCTATTGTCAGCATTGCTGGTGGGGATAAACATGCTTCCTGTATGTTTAGACACTTTCAGGAACTTTTTTCTTTTTCATTTCATTGCTGTAACAACCCTGCGTGGTAGCTGTTGTTCTCACTTTATAGCCGAGGAGACTAAAGTCCAGGAAGGTTAGGTAACTTTTCCAAGGATACACAGCAAGCAAGCCGTTGAGTCATTAAGTCAAACTTGGGTCCTTGGACACCACAGAAACCTTTGGAGTTAACAACATGGCTGAAGCGGGTGTGGGGATAGGGGGTGGCACGTTCTTCAGGGTCTGAGGAAGTTTTCTGAAGCTTGGTGACTAACCTTGGCAGGATTGTGAAGGGGAGATGAGCCCAGAAGCCTATCCATAAAGCTCCCCTCACCTCTTTCATGATGTTCCTGTGATATTTTGGAACTAAAGAATTCTCAAAACTCTGTTTACTCATCTTGGCTCCCTCTGAGCACCCAGGACAGAGCCCTTCATGGGGGGGTGACGGGGTGGGATGGTCCCCTCCGAGCCCTTCTCATCCCATGCTGAGATCTCTGCTTGCTTCACACCTCCTGGTGCCCCAGCTCCTGGGCAAGGAGGAGGATGACGTCACTCCCGGAATGGGCACCCTGGAAGGCTGGCACACGCTTCTCCCTCTCCGGCTGGCACCAGGCTGCATCCCATGCCAATGTGTGGGCGTTTAGCCACGGGAGCCATGAGTTCTGGCGGGGGCTGCACTGTGCCAGCCTGCTGAGGTCACACCCGACCCGCCCATCCCCCTTCCCCTGGCTTCCAGGCCCTCCTCTTGGCCAGCTGCCTCCCACGCAGGGCTGTGGCCCGCATGGACCCTGAGACAGAGGCACGTGGAGGCATCTGGTTCGGCCCCCTCGCCGAGGGCAATTCCACAGGACGGCGGGGTTAGGCAGCCTGCTTTACTTTCTACTGACCACCAGCCAGGTTGAGGTTGGGGGTGGAGCTTGGGGGACGGAGGGCTACAGCCACTTTCCTTTTTCTTTTTCTTTTTGGCCGTGCTGTGCGGCATGTGGGATCTTAGTTCCCTGACCTGGGATGGAACCCATGCCCCCTGCAGTAGAAGTGCAGAGTCTTATCCACCGGACCGCCAGGGAAGTCCCGGGCTATGGCCGCTTTGATCCCGAGACAGCCTGCAGCAGCTCCTCCAACCCTGGGCTCACAATCAGCCTAATTGCAACCTCCACACTAGTCTGGTGGCCCCCAGGGCTGGCTGGGGGTGGCAGAGGTGCTACCATTAAGAGTGCTCCGACATCCACCTCTCAGAAATATATGGGGGTTGGATGCGTTGCCCGGCAGCGGTGAGTGCCAAGGGTATATGTGGAGTGCCAAGGGGTATGTGTGGAGTTTGGGAGGGGGTGTGGCCTCAGAGGCATACATCTGGGTACCACCGTTTGTTTCTGCGGTAGATCCTGGCAGAAACCTCCCATTATGCTTCTCCCCCCCCCCGGAGCCAAAAACGTTCCTAGGGTCCATTCCCTAGCTGTTAGGTCACTGGACAGTCTCCAGGGACTGGGCGATGCTGCTCCCTCCCATAAAACAAAGCTATAAACTGTTGTTCTGCCTTCCTAGGCCACAGGCCCCACCGCCCCCGGTGGGCCTGCCTCTCGAGGCCAAGGTCAAAAATCACTCATGACCTTGGCAGAGGAACCTCAGTGGTCTTCACTCTGCTGCCTTCCCCGTCTCCCCAGCCTGGCGGAAGGATGGGCTAAGAGATGAGCCTGAAGAGGGAGAAGCCATGAAGGGGGTTGGAAATCATTCTTCTCATTTACAAACAGGGAAGTAGAGGTTGAGCGGTAGGATGCCTCACTGAAGGGTAAGACTGAAAGCCTGACCCAGGTGCTAGATTATATACACTAGCTCCTGTGTCTGTAAGGCACATCCATCATCATGCTAGTCTGACAACTGAAGAAACCGAGGCTCAGGTTCAGGTAATTTCCTAGAGTCACATGGCACAAAAGGAGTATCGTGGATGCCACCTCTGGCCAGTGGCATCCCTCCCCTCCCCCCTCCCCCGCCCCCAGCCCAGGGACAGCCATCTCAGTGCGTTGAGAATGAGCCTGCACCCTTGAGGCTCCAGGAACCACAGAGCCCCTTGGTTGAGCCTGCTATCCCCAGAAGGGGACACAGTGCAGACCCTCAGAGGGCGGACTTGAAGCCAGTCAGCTCTTAGTTCACTGCCGGCTGTAGCACTCTGGGCAAGTTATTTACCGCCCTAAGTCTCACTCTATTCATCGTGAGAGTGGGCCTTCGCGTTATAGGTTGTCGTGAAGATGAATGTGCTCGCGTCAGGAAGGGCTCAGTATGGGCATAGGTTCTGTGCTCTCAAGATGGGAGCCGATATTGTTGTTGTTATCCCAAGGCCTGAGGCTCCGGCATCACCTCTCTCCTGTTAATCCACCTTGTCTCTTCTCCAGGGGTGACATTTCAGATACAAGGAGCCTTAGCTATGGGAGATGGGCCAAACATTAAGGGTTTAAGGCTGACCTCCAGTTTTTTTTTTGTTTTTTTTTTTTTGCGGTACGCGGGCCTCTCACTGCTGTGGCCTCTCACTGCGGAGCACAGGCTCCGGACGCGCAGGCTCAGTGGCCAGGGCTCATGGGCCCAGCCGCTCCGCGGCATGTGGGATCTTCCCGGACCGGGGCACGAACCCGTGTCCCCTGCATCGGCAGGCAGACTCTCAACCACTGCGCCACCAGGGAAGCCCTGACCTCCAGTTTGAGTGTGAATTACCTGATCTCACGAGTGGCACCAAGGTCCAGGCTCCACGGCTGCCTCCCTCTCCCAGCCCAGGAGTAAGAATGATCACTAGAGCACCGGGATTAGGGGCTAACTGCCCCTCTCTCCTGCCCCTCCTCTTCTTGGAAGTTGCTAACTGTCAGGGGTGAGGTGAGGCAAAAGGCTGTCACAGGGGAAGCTGGGGTTCCCAGGTTCACATGCAATAGTTACCTGTCCTCTGGTTTGGAACCACAGACAGTAGCCACCAGCCAAGCCAGCCCTGGTTCCCCAGGAAGACCAGGAAAGAGTGTGGAGGGCTTAAGACTCACAGTTCCCTCTACTGATGGGGCCAGAGAGCCCGGCCTTCCCTCCTCTGGAGCCGAGCAGTGAGTGCCTAGGCCGTAGTGTTGACAGCCCACCAAAGCCTCCTCTGCCGGAGGGAAGGAAGCAGAATGAAAACAGCTGGGCCTGAGAGGGCCCAGGAATAACTCTCTGGGAGTGTGACAGGCTGGTCTGGAGGAAAGGATGCTGCTTCTCTTCCCACCCTTTCAACAGTCCCGCTCTAGTGGCAACATGTAGAAAGGAATTATTCTTCCATTTGAGATATAATTATAGCTGCCAAAGCAAAGTCTCGCACCCTGGCGCTGTGAGGAAGTTAGGCTTGTAAGTGCGTCCTGGACCTACCACCCCACTGCCCTCCCTTCTCTCCTGTCTGCCCGTCCAGCTCAGCGGGAGGTGAGCTGTGCCCCATCCCCACAGACATTCACGGGAATTCTCTGCCTCGGGGCCAGTGAGGTCATTTTGTCTCCCTTCCCAATCCCCACTGCCTCTGGAAGGCCCTCCTTTTAGCTGCAGCCTCCATTGAGTCCAAACTCAGCAGCCCCTGTGGGTGGAGTCCCCAGAGCTGAGGTCACTGGTCTGGGAGGGCTTCGCTCTGGATTCTGTCTCCTGTGGGGCCTCTGGGTGGGGGGCGGGGTGGTCTCTGCAGAGGACCGCAGCCACAGGACCCGAGCCAATGCGGCAGAGGGCGCAGGAGGTACAGGGATCTGGGCAAGCAGGGGGTCTTGCAGTCGGTCCTCCGACTGGGCCTCCCTTCTGGAGATTCCCTCTGGCTCCACAGTCCTCCAGGGGGTGCTGAGGAGGGCAGAGTCAGGAATGTTGCCAGGTACTGAGAGGGCCCTGTGACCTGCCTTGGCAGGGAAGTCTGGCTGCACGTTCTTCCAGGAGCTGTCCAGTGGGGAAGGAACGTGGTCTGGTTACCAGTTGGCTTCTTGGCCATTTGTTGTGGGTGCAGTGAGCGGCACCAGGGCTGCTGAGATAAGATAAAGCCTCTCGACTAAGAGGCCCTGCAGCAGAGATACCAGTTGCCTTCTTCTCCTGCTGGAGGTGATGACTCATGAGAGAGGCAGGGTAGGGAGGGCCCCTGCAGTTCTGTCTCTCTGTAGGAACACATGCCAGGAATCTCCGCAGCCCAGGAAAGGCCTGTGAGCCTGGTGAGAAGGACGGGCAGCCCAGAGAGCCACGTGACTCCGCGGAGAGTCTGAGATGTGAAGATGGGGGCAGCCTGTGCCCCACCTTTCAGGCGCTCCACTATTGGTCCAAGTTCTCTTATGGCAAAATCACTTGCGACCTATGTCCTTGGCTTCCTTTCTGCTCCCATAGAGTGTACTTTTGTTCAATCAAATTACTCAGGGGATTGAGATCATCCTTAGGGAAAAAATACCTATAAAGGGACCCTTGAATGATGGCCCGAGTTGCTAGGAAAGAAAGTTGTGTTGATTTTCACCATTCAGAGAATCTACAAAGAATCAGGTAAGGAAACAAAGTTCTAATATAGTAGCCAGTCAGAGGCATCACATACCTACAGTCCGAGACTTGTTCTCTTCTCTCTACCCTCTGTCTGTGGTTCTGACTTTTCCCCATCCCTTTTCTTTTCTTTTTTTTATTTAAATGTATTTACTTATTTATTTATGGCTGTGTTGGGTCTTCGTTTCTGTGCGAGGGCTTTCTCTAGTTGCGGCAAGCGGGGGTCACTCTTCATCGCGGTGCACAGGCCTCTCACTATTGCGGCCTCTGTTGTTGGCGGAGCACAGGCTCCAGACGCGCAGGCTCAGTAATTGTGGCTCATGGGCCCAGTTGCTCCGCGGTATGTGGGATCTTCCCAGACCAGGGCTCAAACCCATGTCTCCTGCATTGGCAGGCAGATTCTCAACCACTGCGCCACCAGGGAAGCCCCTTTCCCCATCCCTTTTCTTAACACTCGTCCTTCTATGTTCTGGGTCCCCCCAGGGGCCCGGGGTGTTAAATGACAGGTTTGCCCACGAGCAGGGGACAGAGCAAGGGGATGGGCCGACCCGTACTTGACAGTCAGATGTGAGATGGAACCACAGGGCTAGAACAATGAAATCTGCCTAGGGTGGAGTGGAGCATTGGAGAAGGCTTCCGAGACATGACATCTGGACTGGGCCTCAAAGGATGAGAGGTTCCTCAAGTGGACGAGCTCAAGAGGGTCTCTGGGCCCAGAGTAGGGTTGCCAGGAAAAATGCAAAACGTCCAGTCGCATTTAAACTTCAGATAGACAGTACAAAATTTTAGTACTTGTCCCAAATACTGCTCGAGACATGCTTTTACTAAAGCGGGGTTTGTTATTTATCTGAAATTTAAATTTGACTGGACTTCCTGAATTTTGACTCGCTAAATGTGGCAACCCTAGTTCAGGAAACAGCGGGAGCAAAGACGGAAGGAGCCCTCGTGGGAAGGACAAGTGATGATCAGGCTAGTCGTGGCCACAGGCCTCAAGGCCTCAGCAGCCATGATTGATTTTACCCACAGGTCCTGACTTAGCTCAGGATCACAGACCACCTGCCAGCGAGTGCTAGCACTTGGGCCGTTGCTCTTAGCTGCTGCGCCAACTCTTTCTTCTAGGACTACCTCATTACCAGCTGGAGAAACCCAGTATCTGATTTCTTTTTTTCTTTCCCAAGCTTCTGCATCCAGCCCCTTCCCTTGGGTCAGTGGTCAGTCAAGTTATTTAGCATACATTGACTGAATACCAGTCCTGCGCCAGACACTGTGCCTGACACTGGGGATATGGGGCACAAAAAACAGACCAGAGCCCTTGGCCACATGGAATTTACAATGTACACTTTTTTTTTTTTTTTTTACAATGTACACTTTTTAAAACCTCTTTTGACAGTATATGGGAGTAGGCAGTAAAAATGTACATATAAAAACATGTACAAACACAATTTCTCCTATCCTCTTTTTTTGTTTGTTTTAATAGCTATTTCAGAGAAAGGAAACTTCTGAGCCAGAGACCTCTCCTGGAAATCTTAACTCCTTCTGCATTTCCAACGTGGAGCTGGAACAACTGAATCCTCAGAGTTCTCTCTGTCATTTGCCTCGTGCCCTGGGAGCAGGACACTGTTAAAAGGTACAGGAGGACGGTGACTGTCCCACACCCCAAATGCTAGTCTGACGTGGGACACAGAGTGCATATGACAAACAAACACCCCCCCACTCCCCAATCCCAAACCACCTCTAATATAAAAATTTAGTTAGAAACACAAATCGGTAACAATAGGACCGTTATTTCCGTCAAGGCTAATGAGGGCCTCCAAGTGTCAGGCATGTACTGTATGTGCTCTGAGCACTTCTCATGCATCGTGCCACGTAGCATCTGCCCCGGAACAGTCCTGTGAGGTCGGTGCTATTATTGGCCCCTCTTGACAGCTAAAGAAACGACAGCCCAGAGAGAGTGGGTAATACGCCCGGGGTCCGACAGCTGGCAAGAGGCACAGCCAGGTCTGAAGTCGGGGCTTCAAGATTGCAGACCTCCCAGATATAACCACAACGCTAAAGACCTGGAGGGATGGTCTGTGCACTGAGGTCTGGAATTGCCCATGAGTAAACGCAAATGTTTGTACATGTCCACAAGCGTGTTTGCATCCACACCAGGGAACTGGTCTCAGCAAAACCTTTCACAGGCTAAGGGCAGTAACTGAGCCAGGGGACTTTAAGTAAATGATCTATAGGGTGGAGATACAAACCTGCCTTCATTGTTCTTTCCTGCCTGGAGGATCACTGTCTGGTTTGGAATCTCTAGGGCAGTAGTTCTTAAAGTGTGGTCCCCAGACCAGAGACATCAGCATCCCAGCACCTGGGAACTTGTTAGAAATGTACATTTTCTGGCTCCACCGTGACTGCCACTGAATCAGAAACTCCGGGGCTCAGCCACTTGTGTGTAGCAAGTCCTCCAGTGGTTCTGTTGCTGCCTCACGTCTGAGAACCACTCTTCTCAAAGGGCTTACACTTTCCAGAGGCTGCCAAGTTTCTAGGGCCTTTGCTGTATTGATGAGGCAGGAAGCTGCCCTAAGGGCCTAGTGGCTGGGATGAGGGCTCACTGGGCCTAGTGCCAGACACATGATAGATACATAATAGATGAATTTTGGATAATGGATAACCGGCACCCAGGGTTCACATTTCTGTCACCACGACAGAAGGGGATTGTCACCAGGATGACACCTTGGCCGGACTGCAGCGCCAGGATCCTCAGGGGTTCAGGCAGGCCAGACGCACCCTGAAGAGCAGTGGGTGAAATCTTACTTCTGCTTAAGGCTCAGGGTGAACACAGACCACGACAGGGCTCACCATGATTCCAACCTTTGGAGTTTTAAGCAGGAGGTATTAAAAGGGTTAAAAATTACCACAGGCATAACTGGTCTCTCTAGTGGTGTGCTGATAACCCAGCTCTCTGAGTAAGGGGCCCTGGTCTGCAGCATTTGAGATTCCCATGGTGTAAATACTTTCACCCCGGCCCACGGATACACGCAATGCGCTCCCGCACACCGCTGGTCCTAGAAACTTGTTTAAAGCTAAGAGACTGTACACTTCTTTTAAAGGTGTATAAATACTATATGTGTATGGGGAAAATCAAACAGCACAGAGGACTTTAAATGAGAAACCTCCTTGCCACCTTCAGTCTTACTTCCAAGCGAATCGCCTGCCATGGTTTCTGGTTTCAGTTCTACTGATGGTTCCTTCACAGCTGCCAGTGGTTAGCGTAACCTGGCAGGTATTGGTCCACCCTCCTCGGTGTCCACCAATGCCGTGGCTTGACAGACTAGGAACCTGGCTCATCTCTGGCACCTTCCACTCCTGGCCACACCCACCCCCACTTGGTTATTTTGACGATACTTTACAATTCTATTGGTTAACTTTACGTCTTTAAATAATCATTGCAGCACTCATCTAGTGTTTGTTCTCAGGACAGGCGCTGTTAGACCTACCTGATACATGTTAATGATTGAATCCTCCCAGCCCTCTGAGGGAGGTTCTATTTTCATTCCCACCTTATAGATGAGAAAACTGAGGCACAGAGAGGTTAAATAACTTGCCCAAGCTAGTAAAAGGCAGAGACGGGATTCAGATCCAGACAGGGTGCTCCAGAGTCCATGCTTTTAAACCACTCGGGAAAGGTCATATAAAGCTACTTAGCATGGGGGTGGGGGACAGTTGCCCAGGGAATGAACAAAGGAAAATACATATATCAGCCAGCTGGAACCTATTTGCTTTTATTGCCCTACAGTAAGCAAACCAGGGGAAGGATAATGTCTCCGCAAGCCTGCCCCTGCCCTCTCGGGTAGGTTGGGCTGGAATGGCTCAGGGCCCTGCTGGCCATTAGAAATATGGCAGGAGGGAGTCGCTGAAGGTCTGTGGTCAAAATACCATTTACACTTGCATATGAAGACCCAGGTGATTCCATGAAGATGTGTCTACTGATGAGGGCTGTTCTTCCCACCGATTCATCCTGTATGGCGCTTGGTGGGCCCTTTCAGACTGTGAGGTTTGGACCTTTTTTCAGATTTGGGAAACTTTCTTATTTGTTTGATAATTTCTCTCCCTTTATTTTCTCTCTTGGATGTTTGGCTTCTTAGACTGATTCTCTGTCAATTTCTTTTGGGCTCACATTCTGGGAGATTGGTTCACCTTTTTCTTCTAGGCCTTCTAATCAATATTGTATTTTAGCAATCACAGTTTTAATTTCCAAGAACCTTTTTTCTTTAATTATGCCTTTCCCACATCACCTGGTTTGGGTTTATAGAAGCAAATCCACATCTTCTTGGATAGCTCTGAGGTCACAAATTAGAATTATCTTAGAGTTCCCTGAATTTGCTCCATTTCCTTGGGGGCTGGTGGTTTGACTCCTTACCTTGAGTTTTCTACATCCTGATTTTTCTGTTCTTTGAAGCCAGCTCACATTCAGCCTTCATTTGTCCCAGCTACATTCACTGAGTCCCTACTCTGTGTCTCTGCGTGAGGCACAGTTCCTGGGGCTGGGAATACGAGGATGACAAGTCCCTGTGCTCATGGAGTTTCCATTTCACAACAGACTATGATGATAGATCAGATTCACTAAGCATTGGCCCACCCTGTGTGTTGTGTTCTCCACACTGTATTTCACATTTTGGCTTCTTGTCTGCCACCTCCGCTAGATTGAGCAGGGGCTCACATTTTCTATATTTATTCTAAGGAGGCCCTTGACTGTTGATCTATTTACACACACTCACACCCACACATGCTGATGCTGTCGAGGTGAGCTTCTGGAAGGATGGGAGTGAGCAGAACCAAATGGCATTCCTCTGGAAGCTTTTGTAGAGGCATGAGAATCAGTGTAACCCCAAGCCCACTGCCATTCCCACCCACCCAGCACTCACTTTCTAAACAAACACCAAGGCCACCATTGTCTCTTCTCTCTCTAGTGGATACAACTGTCATTTCTGCCTGCAGTGTCTCAGCATCCGACCTTCTGCCTCATAAAGCCTGAAAACCCGCAGTTCTATAAGTATAGTCATTAAAGGATAGTAGGGTGTGTGTGTGTGTGTGTGTGTGTGCGTGTGCGCGCGTGCAGGAGGCGGGGGAGTGTGGAGGGGCAGGAATGCACTGACCAGGTGCTCTCTACGGCTCTCCCAGAGCTGGAGGTCTTCTTCTAGAGGACAATGGGCCACAGGACCAGAACCTCAATTCATTCATTTATTTATGCACATCTTCATTCATTCAGCCAGTAATCCTTTATTAAGGAACCCTTATGTATTAGACTAAGTGCTATGCTCTAGAAACTTGAAAAAATATATATGGTGGGACTTTCCTGGTGGTCCAGTGGGTAAGACTCCATGCTTCCTGGTGAATTGAAAGCATTTATCTATACAATGATCAGTAGTTGAATGTTTGTGGGGATTTATTGACAAGAGTCAAAACCTAGATTCAACTCAAGTGGCCTTTAATAGGTGAATGGATAAACAAACTGTGGTACATTCATAAAATGGAAAACTACTCAGGAATAAAAGTGAACAAACTACTGATACACACAAGGTGGATGATTCTCAAAAGTATGATGCTAAGTGAAAGAAGCCAGACACTGAAGACTGCATACTGTACAGTTCCATTTATACGACATTCAAGAAAAGACAAAACTACAATGACAGAAAGCAGATTAGTGGTTGCCAGGGTCTGAGGTGGGGGCAGAATACTGAGTACCAAAGGCTAAAAGGAAACGCTCTGGAGTGATGGAAATGTTCTATATTAACTATCGTGATGGTGGTGGTTACATGACTAGATACATTTGTCATTGACATTTTAGAATTTTATTGTGTATAAATTATACCTCAATAAAGCTCAGAAAAAGTTAAAAAAAAAAAAAAAAGACTCCATGCTCCCAATGCCGGGGGACGGGTTCGATCCCTGGTCGGAGAACTAGATCCGACATGCATGCCACAACTAAGAGTCCACATGCCACAACTAAGAAGTCCGCATGCCGCAATTAAGAAGTCCGCATGCTGCAACTAAAGATCCCGCATGCCACAAATAAACGTGCCACAAAGAAGATCCTGCATGCTGCCACTAAGACCCGGTGCAGCCAAAATAAAAATAAGATATATATGGTACCCTCCTTACAGCTTTCAGGAGTTTACAGTCTAGGAGACTAAGGCATCTGACATCTCTCCAGGAGTGAGCAGCATGACCCTGCTTTCCTTGCCTGCCCCGACCCTGTGCTTCCACTGAGTTTAATCTCTGCTCCTGTCTCGCTGCCATGCTGCTGCCTCCTTAAGTAGGTACTCAGTACTTACACATCGAATGCATGAATGAATGAATGAATAGCAATGCCTGGCTTGGTGGGGAAATGCCCAGCTTCTTCACCCTGGGAGGACGCAATGCTGACTCCCAAAGAATCACGGAATCCCAGTGAAAGTTTGAGACCCAGGATGAGCAGAGACCAAAACTCTGCAGCCTCCAACTTCCTCGCAGCACCCACTCTGGGAGAGGGGTTGGCCCAGGCGCCTGGCTGGGGAGGGCTGAGCCAGGTAAAATCTGGATCAAAGAGAGAAAGAGGAACGCAGACTCTCGTTAACAGAGGGACCAGCCAGCCAGGCCAAGGCGGGGCACAGCAGGCTCTAGGGTGCTGGGAGTTGCTGCTAATAAGCGTCAGGGTTAAAGGAAGAATTATACATGTTGACGTCAGGGCCAGGGCCCTCTGGGATGCCTGTTCTGAAGCCAGAGCTGTGGTAACTGTAGAGGAGGAGGCCTAGGCTTCCTCGGGGCGTTCTGCCAGGTATAGTCCCAGAGCCAAACTGAGCTGTGAAGTCACCGGTCAATGACGAGTGGCATTGGTATTCCCCACTTTCCTGGCTTCCCCATTTAGAAGCAAGTGGCCTGACCGTCTCTGTCAGAGCACAGGATCCTCCCTCTGCTTCCCAGGGAGTGGGGATGCCCTTGCTCTGAGAGATCTTCTCTTATCCACGCTCTGGTACAGCGGGGTTGGGCTGGAGCTGTGGACCCCGAGTTCGCTGAGGTGGCCGTGGTGCAGGATGGGAGCTCAGGCCAGGAACCCAGAAGAGGGACCTTCTTCATCCAGGATGCATGAAAACGCTGCAGGAAACCATGGACTGCAGGGGGCTCTGGGAGTGGAGGGCAGAATCTGAGGGCCGAGTGAGCCTGCTAGCAGAAGGCTTCCCTGCCGTCTCCCCAGGGCGGCTCTTGGCAAGAACACAGGCAGGCAGGACAACGGGAGGACGGAAGAATGTGCAGGCCCCGTTGCGGAGGAGTCCGAGGCTGGGCCTCCAGCCCTGCGGGCATCCAGGGACTGGTTAAGATACCGGGGTTCTGTTAGTAGGGCCAAGGCTGCTGGGCCTATGCAGTGTGGCCCGGGTCATGGGGAGCGCCAGGAGGAAGGCCTATTCCTGGGGTGGACGAGCGGCCTGGGTGAGGAGTCTGGGGGTGGAGGCCGGGACCGGAGGCCCAGCGGTAACAAAGGTTACAAAGCTCCGTAGTAGGACCCAGGAGGGTGGGAGGGCAGGTTTCCTGGGGCCGGTTGAAAAGCTTGGAGGGGCTTGTCTGCAAAACACCTGGAAGGTCTGTGTCTCTAGCTAATCAAGCTGCAGAGTTCTGCCTGCCTCATGGTTGGTGGGGGAGGGTGTACAGCACTGACCACAGTGGACACACGGGGATATTGGTCCCCAGAGACCCAGACCCTCTGTCCTTGTGATGAAAAGAGAACCGTCTTCAAGGAGAGAGCAGTGAGCTGGGGAGTGCCTTCCACTTGCATGTTTTTCCTGAGAAATCAGCTTTCCCCTTTCCCTAGCTCCATCTCTCCCTCCCAGGCAACGCCACACAGCCCTGACCTTGCAGACCGAGGAGTGCAGTGGTGCCCACCTCGACCTGAGCCCCAGGGGAGAACCAGGGAGCAGCAGGGGAAGCCAAGGAGAAGAAAGGGCGCTCCGGAGAGCTTTCTGGTGGTGGCCAAGGCTGGCCTGCCAGGGCGGGCACCTCCCTGCCCGGGCAGTGTGGGGAAGCCCTCAGGGATATTCCTCTGCCTCTGCTTGTCTCCAGCTGCCCCAAGGATGGCGGGGTGAGGCGAGGGCAGAGCCTACTTCCTCCGTACATTTGGAAACAGCTAGGGGCGAGGTCCTGCCTCAGCTCTAGACACCCGCCCCCGTGTTCAGTCTGTGAGCGAATGTGCGTGTGTAAGTGTGGTGTGTGTGTGTGGGTGTTGAGAGTGAGTGTATGGGTGTGAGTGCCTGTGTGTCAGTGTGTGTGATGTGTGTGCAAGGCAGCATGTGAACAAGGGTGTGAAGGTGTGAGCCTGTGTGTACGTGTACTGTGCAAGTGTGGTGGGTGTGAACGTGTAAGGAGGCTCCCCCGCCTGTCGGGCCCTGCATTCCCCACAAGGGCCCTTTTCAGTTGATCCTGATGCCGTCCTGGAGTGATGAGGGCTGATGAGACAGAGAGATCCTGTTTCCAGCGGGTCCAGCGTTGGGCTTCAGGTTCCCTAGAGAGAGAATCCTTTCTGGTTAAAAGGAGTGACAGCTCCCGGCCTTTGTCTGCCCCCCTCAGGCCACATCCCATGAGTATGCGTGTTGTGTAGCTGCCCACGGCACACCGTGGGTTCACTGCACGTGGGATTCCGGGGGTTCATGGAGCCGACCCCAGGGGCACATGTCTCACTGCGCATGGGCGGTTTCTGCCTCTCTGGATGAAGCTGTTCTCATCCCGCGAGGATTCTGGACATGGCCTTTGAACCTTTGTCAGGAGCTCTGTGGCCCCCTTGGGAATCGAGTCCACTGCCCTGGTCACCGGGGCCTCTGCCTCTCCCAGCCCCATGCAAGGTATGTTTGGGCTTCAGGGGACGGGGTGGTGAGGAGGGCTGGCCCACAGAGCCCTGGAGCAGTGTCTGGGGTTTTGTCAAAACCCAGATTTCTAGGCCTACCTCACACATATGGAGTCAGAACTCACGGGGCGGGGCCGGAGTTCCTCTTTCTCCCCAAGAGCTCCAGATGCTCTGCTATTTAGCCAGTTTGGGGGCACTAGGCCAGGAGAACAGGGTCTGACATGGCGGAGTGAACGCGGCAAGCTCTGGGCAGTGACCTTTCCCAGCCCTCACAGTCCCCTGAGCTGGTTTCCCCAGCGAGCCCTTCCTTCCCCCTCTAACACACATCAGAACTTCTCAGGGGGCCTGGGGAAACGTGAACAAGTCTCAGCTTTCAGTCTGCTCCCGGCGGATGTGTCAAGACAGCGGCTCTTGCCAAAGGGGCCCAGGCTGGAGCTGGGCGGCCGAGAACGCGCCTGGGACGCAGCTCTGAGCTCACCAAGGGACGATTTTGCCCTGGGCACCTTGACTTTGCCCCAGGCAGCTTGGCTGGTGAGGGAGTCAGTCATCCAGCCCGCAGCCAGGGGTGGGCCTGACAAATGGCCGCCAGCCAGCCTCCAGTGTTGTTTGGCTCCGGGGGATGGCTGTCTCCGACAGGAAGCCTTTAATCTCCACGGCGGTAATCTCGAGTTCAGAGGGACCAACCAGCTTCCCTCTCCAGGGAGCTCAGTGGAATTGTGCAACCTGGGCCTTTGCAGGGAGAACCCCCTTTCATCTGAGCCTGGCAAGGGTCTTGTTATCCACGAGGCCTGGGAACAGAGGCAACACGAACCCTCTGTGTACCTGCCGTTTGGCTGTGGCTCCGGGAATTGATGGGCAAAAGCGGATGGGGGGAGGCGGGTGCCTAGGCTGGAGGTGGGTGGCTGGAGGGCCCACAATCATCTGGGATGGGGCACTTTCCAGAAAGTGTCCCTGCTCTCCACAGCTGGCTTCAGACACTGCCACATCCCAGTGGGGAGACTCCCAAGAATGGGACTTCCCTTAGATGGGGTGGAAAGTGTGTCTTTTTCATCCTCTGTTCAGGGCTTAATAGGTCTCCACACAGGGCTCTTCATAAACACCAGCTCCCTGTCTCTTCCCCCAAAGAGCACAGCCCAAGCAGATGCTCTTTCTGGTTGATGCTGAGGAGAGGGGAGGCCAGGTTTAGAAGACTCTGACCCCCATTCCCCAGAGACACCAACATGGAGGATATCTCTGTGTGGTTAAATGACCCCGCAAGGTACACTCAGTCCTTTGCTCATTCATTTGACACACCTTTACTGAGGGCTTCTTACACATTCCAGCCTCTGGGGAACAGCAGTGAACAAGCAACAGAGTCCTGTTCTTTCGGAGTTCACACTCCTACGGGCGAGAGGAGAGGGAGGAAATAAACAAACAAGTTAATACATAATGTAATGTGAGTTAGAGAAAAGGGCTATGAAAAAAATTAAGGCAGAGTAAAGACAGAGGAGAAGGGTTATTTTCGACAGGGTAGGTGGGGAAAGAGGCTCAAGAAGGGTTGACTTATTACACCTTTTTTTTCCTGGTGTTAAAAATATTCTGGACTCTGTCATTGTCCCCACCACTTGAAGTTCTTAGAAATCAGAGGTTCAAGTACCCATTGAGACCCCTTCTCTGTTCCCTCACTACCCCTTTTGTACAAAACTTTCCTGAGAATCAAATATTCCTGTATCTAAATTCACCAACCATAAGCCACAGAACTTTTATGATGTGATCAAAATTGGCAGGCTGATACTGTATCTGTTACATCTAAGGCCACTTCATTCAAACCTGAGGCTGAGAGTAAGTTCTGCTCAGATCACCATGGGCTTTAGGTCACTCTCTCAACTTTTGCTCTCCTGAACGGACACTCTGGGACCAGCCCTGCGTGGTCCCCAGCTTTCAGGAGGGTGGAAGGGCAAAGTGTAATCTGGGCTAAGAGAAGGTCTGCCCGGAGGCCAGTCAGCCCGTGGTGATAGTGGGCACCCCCAGACTAATGGGCATTCAATCAGGGCGTTCAATCAAGGCACAGTGCTTTCCTGGAGAGGCCGTGGGTGTGGTAGATTTACAGGCAGAGTTGTGGCTGGAGTCCCTGCTGCCCTGTGGCTTAGAGGGGGCACCAACTTGGGAATCAGGCAGACCCAGGATCAAGTTATGGTGCTACTTACTGGGTTGCCTCTGTTTCTCTGAGCCTCAGTTTCCTCATCTGTAGAATAAGGATCTTTACCTATCGTAAAAAACTGTAGGTCCCTGACATACATTAGCCACTTAATAAGCGATAATTAGCCGTGGTTCCTTCAGCAAATAGCTTAATCTCTCTCAGCTTTGATTCGCCATCTGTGAAAGCAAGATATCAATGTCCTGGACTCATGGGGTTATTGCGAGCATGGGAAGATATCTGTAACATCGCCTGTCACAGGGCCTGGGGTTCAACAGGTGTGTCTAATCTACAATGGGAGCTCCTCCTAGAGTGAGTCGGCAGGTAGACAGGTGTGCAGAGGGGCATAAACACTGCCCACGCAGCCCTCCACGCCCCAGGGGACAGGCACTCTTCCCTGGCCACCGGCTTAGTCCATGAAGAGAAAGTAAGGGAGGGGAGGTGGGAAGATGGACTTTCTGGACGCTTTTGCCGATTTAAATTCTGGTTTCAGAATGGGAACTGAAAACACCTGTAATGCACCAGCTGATCAGATCACATACTCGAAGGAGGGCGGGGTGGGATGCACCAGAGGTTGGTGAAAAGTGCACTCTCACAGCTCCACTTCCTCTGCTGGAGAGATGGTTCTGCTTCTCCAAGTTCATCATGAGCCTTTCCATCTGCTGACTCATTCTCACACAGCTCAAGCCCCGGAAAGTTGAGTGTGTGGAAGGAGACCTATTAATAGCCTTTTCCTGGGACACTCATCCTGGCTATTTCTAAGACAGTTTGAATGCAAGCCCTGACGCCCTACCCCTCCTTCTCGCCCCCATCCCACCAGCATGCGCCTCAGAGATGAGAAGCAACAGTTCTAGGTGCCGGGGAGTGCCCAGCAGGCTCTGGAGCTTCCATTCTGTCGCGTCTAGATTTCTTGGGATTTCAAAATGGTGGCCTGTTAATTCTGGCCAGAGAGCAAGGCATATGGGGGCCATCTTCCTCTAGTGTTGACAGAGGGCTCCACGAGGATCCCCACTCAGCCATTGCACGCGAGGCTGTAGCAGGTGAGCAGGAGGGTGCAGAACACGCCCTCGGAAATGTCCCGAGGCCCGGCAGAGGGCAGGAAGCCTGGGAGGCAGAAAGCAGCAGGGCCAGCCAGCACGGCTGGGTTTGTGTGGGGAGGGGCTCTGTGGGCCCTGGGCTTCTGCGCACTCCAGGGCGCAGCCAGAACCCTGCTTGGCCAATGGGCCGCGGAGCCCAGAAAGCACCAGCCCTGTGTGTAGCTCGGGGGCCGTGATGCTGGCTCTGCCTCCCTGACCAGAGCCACACACAGCAACCCGCCTGGGGAGCATCATCTGCTACAGGGGAGGATGTTACTGTAGGGAACAGAATTTGGGACAGGACAAACTGAGGTCCTTGGGCAGGCTTGAAGAGCTAAGAAGAGGTCCAGCTTCTTGGACACCGTCCTGGGAAGTGGCTGGCATGTTCTCCATGGGGACCTTTTGCACGGGTGGCTGAATAAGAGGCAGCCCTGGGCAGTCCAGAGCACGGTTTTGCGGGGCTCAGCTTTATTGCTCGTTAGCTGTGTGACCTTGGTCAAGACGTGACCCCTCTCTGGGCCTCACTTTCTTCAACTATAAAAAGGTAGTGTTCCGAGATGAGTTCCAAGGTCTCTCGCAGACCTGACCTTCCTATTTCGTGTTATGTGCCTACTCAGAAAAAATAGCTCTGAGAAGAGAGAGGCACAGCCAGGTGGGTCAGGAGATGGACTGGGGAGGGGAGGGTTCGAGGTTCTCTCTTTCCCTCGGAAGCCCTCTCCCTCCCTCTTCACTAGAAAGCCTCGCGCCCTCTTGCTGCAGGTTCATGAACCTCGCTGGCAGGTTCATTCCTGTGCTGGCACAGTCCAGCGTGTGGCTTTTCTGGGCCTGAGGCATACCTTCCACCTCCAGGCACTGTCAGCTGAACTTAGGCATCCTCTTCCACCCCCCTCTGGCCCACAGCTCTTCCCTTTTCCTCCAGCGCCTCTTTGTTCAAGTCAGGATTCAGAAGGTTCCAGCGACAGGAGGACCCCGTGGAGGAATGAAAGTGATGGGAAGGGGGTCTGGGTAATGAACGGAAGCTTGGTTTATTGGGATGCGGGTCGTGGGAAGACAGGCAGAGGGAGGGGAGCCTCAGAGCTGGAAGGGACCTTGGCAGAATACGTGAGCGCTTCCCCAGCTCCCAGCAACCAGCAAGACCTGCGTAGCTCCAAAGACGTCTTCTTCCTTCACTTCTCCATCTTAAAAGTGGACAAACCTGCCCCTTCCCGCCTCAGGAGGCAGTTGGGAGCGTTTGCGTGGCCCTTAAACAGACTGCTGCTTCACTGGCCCTGGCAGGGAGTCAGGGAGGGGGGCACAGGCACCTCCGACAGGGGAGTATCACTGGGGACCCGGGAGTGGAGCGAAGGACCCAGAGGCTCATAGATCAGAATTTGGAAACATTCAGAGAGATACATTGTCGCGTCAGTGAGGATGCTTCCAGTTGCTCATAAAGAAAACCCCACTAAACCCTGGTTAAACTCTAACAGGAATGGACTGGCTCATGTTTGGGAAAAGTCAGCATGTGAGGCAGGCTTCAGGCAAGGCCCAATCCGGAGTTCAAAGGCCACGACAATGACCTTGCATCTGCGCCTTTCCATTCTTCTTCTGAAGGAGGTGTCATCCTAAGCCCACCGGCCTGGCTCTAAGTCGATCTGCCAAACAACCAATTTGCCAAAAACATAATTGAAGGAATATTCTTTTTTAAAACCGTCAATGAAAATGTGTACATTTTTAATTTGATTCAGTAATTGGCTTTCAGGAAATTGTTTTTAGGCAAATTGCTCTGCTTTCAGCTATTCCTGAGAATGAAGATAGCTGGTAGCAGCCCTTAGAATTATATTAACTTCTCTGTTTATGTCCAAGAGGAAAGAAAAGGGCCTCTGTGTCTCAGCCTGACAAGCAGAAATCCCATGGTTCACTCTGGTGGGTCATCTGGGCTCAAAGACCATTCCCTGAGCCAATGACGTTGGCCTGGAAAATACGCTGGCTGGCGTGGACCTATCTCCACAGCTTTTCCTGAACCAGTCACTAGGACTGGGGTGATGGGGCATCGCTGGGGGGCTTACGCCATTCAAACCCCGCTCCTGAGGCTGGGGTAGGTGAGATCATACCCTGGGTACAAGGCTGGGCGATTCACTGGGAAGACTTTGGTGGTCACGGGTGCTGAGAAGGCAATTAAGGATGCCGATTACAGCTGGGGACAGTCTTGAGTAGCCAGCCAAAGGGACTGGACTTTATTCTATAGGCAGTCAGGTGACACTGGAGTTTTTCAGAGCTGAGATGTAACCTCTTCCAAGTGGTATTTTAGGAAGGTTAGTCTGACTATAGAATGGTTAGGAGGAGGGGAAAGCCTGGCAAACCAGTGGGGTCACTAGAGAGTGCAGGAGGTTAGGCAATGAGGACTGAAACCAGGACATTAGAGTCAAAAAGGAAAGAGGGGGGCAACTAGGAAGTGTTCCGAAAGAAGTAATAGGAGTGTCTCATTAGACATTAGGGAAGTGGGGTGGTGGTGGCAGAGGGAGGGGTCAAAAATGACCCCACGGTCTCTGACCTGGTTAAAATTTTGGAGTATCTGTCCCACATCCTTAAGCCCTTCTCTGAGAACTGTCCCCACTCACAGGGAAGGGTCCTTATCCTGGAGTCCCATTGTTTTGGCAGCCTAGCACTCCTCCCATTTCTGGGGATGGACCCTTCCCTCCTCTGGGAACTGCCCACTCCCCACCATCCCTCCATGGTTACTGTGGAGGCCACTGTGCTAACACACAAGTCCTGTCTACGGGCACCTGACTTGAAATGGAACTATCAGAACTCTTCCTCAGCTTGGCACTAGAACTGAGAAAGTGATGTCTGTCTGTCTCTGGGAGGTTGAAGATAGGACAGGCAAGTCTGTGACCTGTTACTGGCCTTGTTCTTCTACATGGACCGAGGAGCACAGGAAGCCAGTCTGCAATATGGAGAAGAATGTTGCAGATGCAGATATGGCTTCCAAGAATGCGCCTGGGAGATGCTGCCTAGATCCCTGAAGGCTGTCAATGTTCTGCATGTATTTCCTGTTCCTGGGCTCTGTGAGACACCCTCTGGCTTCTTCATATACATTTTAAGCAACTAGTTCTGAAGTCGGGAAACCAGGAGGCACTGCTGATGCTAAAGTGAAACTACGTCAACGTGGAACTTATTTGCATTGCCAGTGAGTTTCCTGGAGGTATTCAAAATGCACCATCATGTGGAGATGTCATAAGGAAATGCCAACACTTGGTGAGCAGACCCTTAAGTAAAGGAGGAACCATGGGAGTAGTGAGATCTCCCAGAGAGAGGGTGTGGAGAGAAGGTCAGAGGAAACTTGCAGAACAACCACATTTAGAGATTGGAAGGTTTAAGAAGATAGAGATAGAAGGCAAAGAGACAGAAGGATTTACCAGAAAGTTGGGGGAGCTAGGATGGTAGCGTCCAAAGAATCCAAGGGAAGAGTAAATTCAAGATTTTTTTTGGATGGAAATTTACTTTCTGATTCAAATTTTAATTAAAAGGTTCAAGAATTGCCGGGGCTTCCCTGGTGGCGCAGTGGTTGAGAGTCCGCCTGCCGATGCAGGGGACATGGGTTCGTCCTCCGGTCCAGGAAGATCCCACATGCCGCGGAGCGGCTGGGCCCGTGAGCCATGGCCGCTGGGCCTGCGCGTCCGGAGCCTGTGTTCCACAATGGGAGAGGCCACAACAGTGAGAGGCCCGCGTACCGCAAAAAAAAAAAAAAAAAAAAAAATTGCCAATGCAATTTTGAAAAATAAGAACATCTTGACAAAACACGTGTCAAACTGACCTTACTATCATTCTCAATTAAATGCTCTTAAACCAATTAGATTTTAGGCAAGGTGTGAGATACATTAGAATAGTTTTACAAAATAATAAAAGAGGGCTTCCCTGGTGGCACAGTGGTTAAGAATCCGCCTGCGAATGCAGGGGACACAGGTTTAAGCCCTGGTCTGGGAAGATCCCACGTGCTGTGGAACAACTAAGCCCATGCACCACAACTACTGAGCCTGCACTCTAGAGCCCCTGAACCACAACTACGGAGCCTGCAAGCCACAACTACTGAGCCCACATGCCACAACTACTGAAGCCCGCATGCCTAGAGCCCATGCTCCGCAACAAGAGAAGCCACCACAATGAGAAGCCTGCGCACTGCAACAAAGAGTAGCCCGTGCTCGCAGCAGCTAGAGAAAGCCCGTGCACAGCAACAGACCCAATGCAGCCATAAATAAATAAGTTCATTATAAAATTAAAAAAATCCTCAAATACAGAAAAGTTATGGTGTTTGGCAAAACAATGAAATAATTGTTAAATTCAAGGATCTTAACCAACAAGGAAATACGGGTGATTTCAGACTGGATTTGGGGTTGGTTGATTCAGCAGCTCAATAACGTTACTTAGAATCCATGTTCTGTCCACTTCTCTGCTCTGCTGCACGTGGCACTGGATTCATCTAAGTGAGGGTGGACTCCTCCCTTGGCTGAGCAACTGGAAGGGCACAAGAGAGATAGTGAAGTTTTTCCTGGTCTCCCTTAGTCGTGGAATCTAACCTTCTCTCTGCAATCTGATTGGGCCACTTTAGATCATGTGCACACCCCTAACCCAGTAAGACTCACTAGAGAAATGCCCTTTACTGATAGGCTTGGACAAATCAGGAGCCACTCCTTACTTTGGGGGTGGGATCAGCATCCCCTGAAGTTCCTGGCAGTGTAGAGGATGGCAGCTCCGCCTGAGGCTCCAGGGAGCCTGTCCAAGGTCCTGTTGGGGAGGAAGAGAGGGGATTGGAAGCGTCAGAGGCCATGAACAGTCCCCTACAAGTGGTCCACAAGGCCTGCATGAGCTGGCCCTGTCTTACCTTGCTCTTGCTAGATGCGCTTTGTAAAATTCCCAGGAGGTACTAAATTTCTTTCTCCCTCATGATTTTCTCATAGGCTGATCCCTTTGTGGGGAATAGTCTCCACGATATTTGATATTTGTTGCCTAACTAATTCCTCTTCTTATGTCATCTCACTTAAATGTCATTCTTTAAAGAGAACTTTCCAATCCACCTAAACTAAATTAACACCCCCTCACCCCACTGATGTCCCTACTAGAAGCTAGTTTTAAGTTGTAGTTATGTCTATATTATGTTCATTTGTAGCTCTGTGGGGCAGGGGTGGTGTTTGTTCTGCTCACCAGTGAACCCTCCGTGGTTGGCACACAGCAGACGCTCAAGGAATATTTGATGACTGGATGAATTAGATAGTTCACCCGCTTCTTTTTCTAACTCACGTGTATTGTCTTTTTTAAACCTCTGAGACATCTTTGGAGGTTACTTGAATGTAAATATTTCTACAAAAAATATCTCTTCCAAAAGAATGACTTTAAATGAACCTAAATAATAAGGAATGCTTTGAAAGTTTATAGAGTCCAAGCAATGGGACTTTTAAAAAAACTATGTATTTTTATCACATTCAAGTAATTTATGCTTCATGTCAGTTATATAATTAAAGACAAGACTAGGGAAAATTGGCGAACTAGTTAAACTCTGTCTTTGTTCCTCTCCCTGACTAATTAGTAATTATATTATCAAACATTTGTTGAATGCCTTATCTGCACCAGCCATTGGGCTGTGCTATAAGACTTGGCCCCGTTTCACGAACATGTACATTAGGGCCATTCTATCTACTAAAGCAAGAACTGAATGAACACATCATAAGCGTGGGTTTCTACTACAGAGACTGAAGCAAGTAAGTTTTTCTGGTTACTGTTAGATAACTCAATTAACTTCGATTACTAAAACATTCTCGTCTGCTTTTCTAGTCATAGCTTCTACACAGGAGAGGCTTAAGGGCCAGCAATCTGCTGGAAGGGAGGCTGGAACTTGTCTTGAAATCATGTTCACACAGCAAGCATGCTGTTTCTGCTCAGATTGTATGACTATTTGGCATGGCTAGAGATGGCTACCAAAACAATTATGGGATAATTAAATCATTGCCTCCTCCCAGCCACCTCTTGGAACTCCCACAGATCCTAGTTAACTGAAGCATAATTGTATTTTTTTTCTTTTCATAATTGTATTTTGTTTATAAGACTTTCATTTATCTCAGCCTTCAAAATCCACTAAGATTTCTTTTTTTTAAAATAAATTTATTTTTATTTTTTGTTTGTTTTTGGCTGCATTGGGTCTTCATTGCTGCGCGCGGGCTTTCTCTAGCTGCGGCGAGCAGGGGCTGCTCTTCGTTGCGGTGCACGGGCTTCTCATTGCGGTGGCTTCTCTCGTTACGGAGCACGGGCTCTAGGTGTGTGGGCTCAGTAGTTGTGGCGCACGGGCTTAGCTGCTCCACGGCATGTGGGATCTTCCCGGACCAGGGCTCGAACCCATGTCCCCTGCATTGGCAGGTGGATTCTTAACCACTGTGCCACAAGGGAAGTCCTCCAAATCCACTAAGATTTCAGAAACAAAATTTCAAAGGGAGGAAGCAGCAGTGGTCTTCTCTGATAACTTATCGACTTTTTTTCCAGTTGCCCTGGCTGCTTCTCTTGGAGGGAGGCATTGGTGAGAACCTAACTCTCAGGGCTGATGTCCACGACAGGCTTCGAGACTGAGAATACTTAAGTCTTTTTTCGTGCGGAGGTGGGGGAGGGGAAGGGTAGTTTTGGACTTTGAAAAGAAAAAAAAGGAGAAAAATGTGGTTAGAAGGACAAGTTAAAATCTGTAAACTGGCAATATGGAAGCATATATTCACCTACATTATAGGGACATCACGGCATCAAGATCAGAGGGATGTGCTGTGCAAATACAAAGGATGTAATTTAATAGTTTCCAAATGGTTTCTCTTGTGTATTGAAATAAAAAAAAATAAAAGACTTGTTTGTATTTATCCTTCTCACTTCTGCTGAATGGACATATTTCACTCAAGGAAAGCAAAACTAGACAGGTCCTGTTTAATTGCACAATCGGATGTTAATACACTGTTTTTGAAGATAAACACTTTATGACCTCAGAATGAATCAGCTCTCGATGCAAGGAGACATGAACCCAGAGGCAGGAATGCCTGCTGTCCGCTGCGTGTGGGTGGTTGTAGCCAGTGGGGCCGAGCTTCACGGTCACACAGTTTACAAGCTGGATTAGCAAGAATATATGAACTTGGACTTCATTCTCTTTCTCTTTCCTAAATTCTGTTCAGGAAGCTAGGTTTTGTGGGTATGAAATCCTATTGGGGTGAAAGCTCATATTGATAGTGACACTCTTAATAACAGCTAACATTTGCTGTACACCTCTCATGGGTCAGACACTGGGCTAGGCACTTTTTGCCCCCATCTTTGGAGCCCTCCCCACGCTACCATGAAGTGTATTTTATCATCTCATCATTTTTCTCATTTTGCAAATGGGGACGCTGGCAGAGAGCAGTTCAGTCACTTGCCCAAGATTGCACAGCTGGGGTTTAAACCTAAATGTGCCTGGCTCAAAAGGGGCTTTTGAGAAACTCACAAGCTGATGTTTCACTTACCGGCCCCTTGTAAGGCCCTGTGCCTAATTTTGTGCTCATAATTGTGTGTTCTTTTTCTTAAAGAGGGCCCCCAAAGTATGTTTGCTGTAGTCCTCACAAAGCCTGTCTCCATCCCTGGCTTCACTTCAGAGGCTTCATTCTTCATCTCCAAACTATAGTTTCTAACCAATCATAAATAACCTGAACGTCAAGGACTATCTAATTTCCAACCCAAAGTCGGTGCTCAATTCAACCCAAGGTTTGCACGAAAGCATAGATGACTGAATAAATGTCCTACTTGAAAACTATGCTGTAGGTTGACCATTACTGTAGGTTGAAAACCATGGGATAGATTAAAACACTGGGAAGTCAGAGCACCTTGCGAGCCCTTAAAAGAAATGGATTCTTTCCTGACGTAGAGTAGCAGCCGAGCTTTCACCAGGGCCATAGGCAGACGGGAAGTGTAGATTCTTCTCTCTATCCCTTTATTATTGGCAAATCCCAGAGAATCCCACACTGGTGCATTTGCAGTGACTTCCTTTTTGCAGGCACTTCCGTAAGTTTTGGTTTAGACACAGATGGTAAGGGTTGACACCTATTGGAAGTAACTACCGAAGGAAGTCAGAGAATGTATGTTCCTTGTGCCTCAAATGTAATCTTGTCTCCAAGCAAGGAGCCTGGGGAGCTCTTCAGGACTCTTCCCACCTGGAAATTCCAGCGTCCTGATGGGATGCATTTTCCCCATGATTTATGCTGAACTACGTGTCAGAATGGGGAGATTCTAAAGAGGATGGACTACACTTGAGAACAATTAGTGGTGGTTCTGAGGCTCACCTATGCTTTTCTGGATCCTCTATCCACAGGTTGCATGCAGTTGTGCTCACCTGACCCAGGGGAATTTGGCCCACCTGAGTCTTGATGGCTTGCACACAAAGGAAATGACTAGGTAGTATATATAAATTAAGGCGAGAGGTATTGGCTCTTGTCTGTAAGAGTGGAACCATTAGCAAAGTCACAAATTGTCTGTTTATCAGGTATTAAGGCTACTCATGGTCTAGTTTTAGGAACTTGTCGCCCTAGTAAGAGGTAACATGACCTAAAATAGGTGGCTTTCTACACAAATCAGCAAATTTAATGTAACTCCAGCTGATATCCTAATGGAATAGAAAGGAGGAGGAAGAAGAGAAGGAGAAGAAGATTAAGAAGAGTAATAAGATAACGAGGGAGTCACTTTCCTTTTCATATATGAATACACATGACAATGTTCAGATACATATGTGGTAATTAAAATATGAACCAGAAATCCCACTCCTGGGTATTTATCCAAGTGAAATGAAGAACTGTATTCACACAAAAGCTGAATATTTACAGCACCTTTATTCATCAGCTTCTTTATTCCAGAACCTGGAAACAGTTCAAATGTCCCTCAGTTGGGGAATGAATAAACAGACTGCCGCCCCTTCATACAGTGGACTACCGCTCAGCAATAAAATGGAAGGAACAATTGATACATGCAACTACGTGGAAGGATCGTAAGGACATTGTGCTGAGTGAAAGAAGCCAGACTCAAAAGGCTACGTACTGTATGATTCCATTTATTTACCATTCTGGAAAAGGCAAAACAGGGACAGAAAACACATCAGTGATTGCTGGTGGTTAAAGGGAGAGGTGAGGTTTGACTGCAACAGGGCAGCATGAGGGAATTTGGGGGAATGATGGAACTTCTCTATCTTGACTGGGGTGGTTACACAACTCTATGAATTGGGCAAAACTCAGAACTGTATATCCCAAGGAGTGAATTTTACTGTATGTCAACTGAAAAATAAAATAAACCAGTGTTACACTAGTACAAGTATGGACAGATCAACAGAACAGCATAGTGAGCTAGAAATCAAATGAAACATAGTTAATTAGTTTTGCTAAAGATGGCATTTTAAATCCATGGGGAAAAGATGCATTATTTAATAAACGGTGTTGGGAAAACTGGTCCTTATCATTACAGAAGATACCTACTTCATTCCTTAAATCAAAATAAATTCTAGAAGGATTAAAGATGTAAATGGGAACAAAAATGAGAATAGTAGAGGAAAATAGATTTTTTTAATTAATCTTGGAGTGGGGAAGGACTTTTTAAGGATGATATAGAAGTCAGAAACCATTAAGAAAAAAAACCAAATTGACTCTATAAAACATGTTTAAAAACTCAGTAAAACAAGCAAACGATAACTATGAACTAGTCAACAGACAAATGACAAAGTAGGAAAAATACCCACAGCATACATGATAATCAGAGATACCTGTAGTGGATGCTAGGGTGCCTCACCCAGATCCCACCTACAGTACTGGGGTCTCCCCAGCTGTTGGGAGTGTAGGTGTCTAACAGCTCACAGCTGGGCTCCTCTTCTACAAGTGTCCTGAGCTGCAGGGAGCCACTTTGCACGGTCATCCCCGCTTCCTGGGGACAGCTCTCATCCAATGACTGGTCAGTAAAGGAGTACAAAGACCTGGTCCTCTTGCCTCAAGACAGAACTGTGAGAGGCACCTCAGCTCCAGAGCTCTCCATGGGGGTCAGCTGAGTGAGGCCTTCTACCCAATCCTGCTTTTTTTTTTTTTCACTCCCTCTTAGGTCTTGATCCCAAGGGATAAACTCCTGCATGGGAATCTATCTCAGAGTCAAGTTTCTGGAAATTTCAACCTGAGATAATATCCTTAATATGTAAAGAACTTTTATAAATCAACCAGAAAATAGATAAATGAGCAAAAGACATAAACAGCTAGTTTTTTATATGCACCGTAATTAAAACTACCTGTGCCTTTTGTCACAGCAGTTTCACTTCCAGGATTTATCACAGAGGAATAATCTCACAAGTGTGTAAAGCTATATGGTCAAGGCTGTCCATGGGAGCATTGTTTATAATAGTGAAACATTGAAAGCAATGTCCAACGATTGGTTAAATAAATATCATACTGTGTGGTTATTAAAAACAATGATTTAGATATTTATAAACATGAAAAAATGTTCAACATTCAAATATATTTCTTAAAATACATTCTGTAAAATAGATTGCACTATACACAACACATATATAAAATTAAAAACGGTCTGGAAGTTACAGAAAAGATTTTAGTAGTTAGTATTTTTTAGGATTATAAGGGATGGTTATTTTCTTCCTTGTACTTTGCTGTATTTTCTGAAATATTTTTATAATGTACAAGTATTACTTGCATAACCAGAAAAAAAAGTTATTTTTGAAAGGATCCTGTTGGATAAGACTTTTGTATAAAATTTAAGCATATTTTCATTTTCACTTTTCCATTTATTTTAACTCAGGCAAAATAATTACCCACAATATTAACCTTAACAGCCATGTATAAACAAAACTCTTAATTTGTGGCTTTGCTGTTCATATTAATCCACGAAAGTCACATACTACCTGTGTTGGACACCTGCTGTTTCTGTGTTTGTTTTGCCTGAGCAGTATCTAGTCTCATTTTTCAGGTAAGGGGCCTGGTTTGCCTTTGGGGAACCTTCCCTCCCCCTCTGGCAGCCAAGAGATTCCTGCGAGGCTGACCCTACAGCCCCGGTGGAGGAGTGGGCCATCCACACCCCCCAACTCTCTAGCCACGAGGGCATTCAGGAGGCTCATGTGTCCTGAATCAGTCCAATGAGAGTGAACCACGGGACTTTTGTGACAACTACTGGGAAAGCAATATTTGCTTTCAACTGGGGTTGCTAAGCTGGTCACAGAGAAGCTTGGAGAACTGCTGCTGAGTATGAAGTCAAATCAGAACAAAACAGAGCAGAGAGATGGAGAGAGAAACGTTCCTGAAGGCAGCGTTGGTGTCTTTCAATCCAGCTGTGCTCAAAGGTTAATTCCTGGACTTTTCAGTTACATGAACCAATACAGTCTCCATTTTTGCTTAAGCCTGTTTGAGTTGAGCATCCCTAGCGTCTCAGAGGATGTGGTATTATACCCATCGTACTATACCTCTGTGGAAAGCAAACTCCTATTCATTTGTACAGTCTTTCACTCATTCAATTAAAATGTATGGAGCACTATCTTAGCTCAGGCTGCCCTAACAAAATAGCATAGGCCGAATGGTTTAAACAGAAACTTATTTCTCGCAATTCTAGAGGCTAGAAGTCCAAGATCAAACTGCTGGCAAGGTAGGTTTCATTCTGAGGCCTACAGGATGAAGGCTTGCAGGGGGCTGCCATCTGTCTGTGTGCTCCCATGGCTTTTTCTCTGTGCATGCTGAGACAGAGAGCAAGCTCTCTGGTGTCTCTTCTTATAAGGGTACTAATCGCATCATGAAAGCCCCACCTGCACGACTTCATCTCACCTTAATGACCTCCCAAAGGCCGCATCTCCAAATCCCATCAAATTGGGGGTTAGGGCTCCAACATAGGAATTTTGGTGCATAGACACTCAGTCTATAAGTACCTGGGACCCACCATATGCCAGTAAGGAAAACAGGGGAGAAAAGCCCTATCTCTGCTCTTAACAAGAGGGGTACACTTGGCGGGAACTCAACCCCAGTGAGTGGTCCTTGGGGATACCAGAGTCTCTTCCCAGGTGCCTTCCCAGCTGCCTTTAAGCAGAAGGTGGACCATCATTTGTTTTTCTCTCTGGACACTCTCTCCTGCTGGAGAAGTAGCGTCTGCCTTTTCTTTGGCTCTCTCTGGCATTCCTTTTTTTTTTTTGCGGTACGCGGGCCTCTCACTGTTGTGGCCTCTCCCGTTGCGGAGCACAGGCTCTGGACACGCAGGCTCAGCGGCCATGGCTCATGGGCCCAACCACTCCGCAGCATGTGGGATCTTCCCGGACCGGGGCACGAACTCGCATCCCCTGCATTGGCAGGCGGACTCTCGACCACTGCGCCACCAGGGAAGCCCCTGGCATTCCTTTTTTTGGGGACTCTTCCAGTTGTCTGTCAAGTCAATCAGGCTACAGCTGCCCCTACCTGGGAGGCCTGAGGCGGGCAGTCTGGGCCAGCTCTGCTCCCGGTAGCGGCACAAACGCCCTTTTGCCCTGGAGTCATGCACCTCGTGCTCTTCTCTGATTGCCTGGACTGTCCTCGTCTCTGGACATGGTGAGAACCAGCCTTGGGGGTGGACTTATGTAAAAAGGATAAAGGAAAAAAGCTGCCTCATGCCTAAGTCAAAGGGGTTCTGTGTGAACTCAGTCCAGCCTAGACAGCGGGCTCCATGTTGGGGGTCGGCTCCCGTGGCTCAGAGTCGCAGTCCTTGCTGTCACCTTGTTCTCTGAGCATGGGTTTCCCTTGAGGACCTCATGGAGAGGGGCTGCTGGCCAGAGGACAGGGTCTGGGCCTTCCTGGGCTCCCTGCCAGGTAATCTCACACCCGCGGATGTGTGTGAGGACCTTCGAAGGAAAGTGCTCAGATGAGAAAACTGTTGTGAGTGTAACCCTTTTCAATATCTCTAGCTCGGCCAGATGGCTTTCTCAGAGGTCCCTGTTAGAGAACCTAGGCAGTTGTAGATCACAGCTCCAGAAGGGGTGAAGAAGCCTTCTCAGCAGATTCCATTAGGATAAAGGTAACTCGTGAGGTCATGTCTGGTAATTATAGAATTATCTTAATTAGTTTTTCAATGTATTCAAGGCTTGAGCACACTGGCATTTTCATTAGACAGTATAAACTTTCAAAACCAATCCCCAACACTACAGGAGAAAGTGCACAAACAGGTAGTGAGCCCCTGACCGCACTTGGAGATGGAGGGCCCTAAGCTGAGCTAAGGGATAAACTGTCAGCTGTATGAAGCTACCTACAGCCTTTCGTCTTTCCTCTCAATCCTGGAGGATCAATCTTAATCCAGTGGTCCTTTTCTTTGGTGTGCACATCAGAAGCTCCTGGGGAGCTTTTGCAAACTTCACTTATCCAGTCCTCACCTTTAGAGACTGATTCTGTAGGTCTGGGTGGGGCCCCAGCATCTGAATTACACCAATAAATCTCTAAATTAGCAGAGGCAGAACCAAGACCCGGAGAGAGAAAGGAATTTGTTTAAGGTGGCAAGGACTGTTTGTCAGAGCCAGGCCTAGCAGCCAGGTTTCCTGATTCTGAGCCAGTGCTCCTTTTACTATGTAAGTAGAAGAACAAAGAAACAGGCATTCTTACCCAGACTGCCTAGTTGTCCTCTGTCACCCAAGTGCCCACCTTGAAGAGTGGAGTGTGGCCCCAGTCTGTGCCTGGGAGCGCTGCTCAGTGATTTCTGCCTCTGCCGAACAGACAGACCTGCCATTTGGGGAACAGCTGCCAGATAAATCTGTCCTTCATTTCCAAAGACAAGGCCACTTGCCCTTTGTATTCCACTGTGGCAGACAAGATAGGGAAATGTGTGACACATGTCTCCTCCGGCTTCTGTACATGAGCTCCATGCCCTGTGGTTTGTGGTCACTCATTTATAAAACCTGGCTCTCAAAGTCACGGTCAGCCCAAAGTCTTTGATGAAGAAGAACGCACCATTTATGCTATAGCTTCCCAGAGGGGCCTGTCGGCTGCTGGCCTTTCCTAGTGGTCAAGTTTGAATGTGGGCATTTTCACTGAATTCAGGAGACACATCCCACAACATCAGTCAAGTAAGTATTTGTTGAGAGATAGGACACGCCCAGCATCGTGCTTATGTTTAACTCATGCTGTAGCTAGAAGCCATTTCAGGGTGTTGGGGGAACAGAATGTAAACCCCTCAGAACTCTCTTGTGGAAAAACAAGGTCCCCTATTTGCAGCATGCCTAAGAGTGCACTAAAATGCATTACTCCTGGGGGAAAATATCCTTTGGATACCCTGGAAAACTTCCATCCAACCTCTCTCCACTAGGCCTATCTGCAGGAGCTCAGCCACACACATTAACAACCGTCTCAAAAGTGCCACCTTATTTAGAAGAAATCTGGCCACTGCAAGCCATACAGCTTCCTGGCCCCTTGGACTTGCCACCCATTACAACCACCGGTGATTTACAGTTCAGGAGATCCAAAGACTGAGTGGAGTGATTAAAGCCCAGTCAGGGTCACTCTCATGGAGTTCAGAGTACAATCAGAGCAGAAGAGAAACTTGCTGGGTTTCTAGAATCAAAGGACACTAAAGCTGGAAGGCATTTCAGTAGGTCATTTGCCTCACTTGCTTCACTGCAGGTGACCAATGAAAGCGTCCAAGACTACTGATTGTCTGGGGGCAAAGGCTTCATAATGCCTCCAACCTCTTGGTTCAAGTTTGTACTTCCCTACAGTTCTTCCTTAAGTCTAACCAAACACTCTGTTGCTGTAACTCTTTCTGTCATCCCAACCAGTGTTTCATGGAGAGAACAGGGCTTCTCTATTGTGAGGACTCACTTGTTCTTTTGAAGAGTCAACTCCAGGGGACCCTTAAAAGACCCTCTCAGAGAGGCTCTGCGGGGAGCTTCTGCAGGCGGAGGCAGACTAGTCTGTATTTTTAGCTCTTTTGTGCTTTGCCTGAATGCCAGACAATTGCACTTCCCTGATCCACCCTCTTCAAGGATTATTTTCCCCAGAGAAGAGAAGGCTGAAGACGAATCAATGGAACACGAATACAGAAGATAGTGAGCGAAGGTATCCACAACCTAGGAAACTGCAGAGTGACGGCTTTCAGGTTAGCCTGATGGAAGGGATTTTTCTCATTCTGAGGGCTATTATTAAAGTAAAATCTGATCTAGAGGGAGGCTGTGGCACCTCCTTCCCAGGAGGACTTACAAACGGGAGTAGTTCTCAACACAGGGATGATTTCCCTGTGCTCCCCAGTGGGAGAGGAAAGAAAGAGAAATTTTTCTTGGACTCTTTCCAACTTTGCAGTGGCTCTTCCCCTGGTCTGAAAAAGCACCAGTTCTGAGCATTTTGAAAGATCAGTTTGTGTGAGGGAATAAGCAAACTGCAGCTCAATGAGATTCCCTTTGAATTTGGCTCTCACCCTGCATTAAACCAGCACGGACAAGCCTAAAATGAGATGGCTCTTAGATGGTACCCTGGCAAAATTTTGAAAGCTAAAATCTGACATTTTTCTTCTTGATATTTTCGCACCCTACTGCCTCCTTCCATTAGACTGTGCAGTGGGGGAGATGCAAAGTTCTAAGATTATTCCCACGTATAGGATTTGATTTTGTTAACTCTCCTCTGGGGTAAACTATTCACTAGCTTTTGCATCAGTTGCTCCTGAATCACTGCCTAGCATGAAATGCTTCGATTGCGAGAGGTATTTCTCTTAAGCCAGTTCTCCCTAAAGGTAAAATGAGATATTTCAAATTCTATGTAGTCAAGCTTTAAAGAAAAAAAATATGACAAATCTATAGACTGTTCTTTACATCGACATTTCAGAACACTTTCACCAATCTCTTCCAATCTACCAACAAGCGTGTCCATCAATTAGGAAGAACTGACTGAGGCAGGCTTTAGGCCATGCAGTGTGGGCTTTACCCCAAAGTATAAGGTTTAGTCCCTACCCTTAAAAAGTGTCCAAGCTAGGGGGCTACAAGACTAACTCACACATTTAGGTGCTAAGAGGTGTTAGTAATTTAGTGGATTAAAGTAGCCAGGAAGATTTTATTAAAGGGTGTGCAAGGGCTTCCCTGGTGGCACAGTGGTTGAGAGTCTGCCTGCCAATGCAGGGGACACGGGTTTGTGCCCCGGTCCGGGAAGATCCCACATGCCGCAGAGCAGCTAGGCCCGTGAGCCATGGCCGCTGAGCCTGCGCGTCCGGAGCCTGTGCTCCGTAACGGGAGAGGCCACAACAGTGAGAGGCCAGCGTACCGCAAAAAAATAAAAACTAATAAATAAATAAGATAAAATAAAGGGTGTGCAGCCAGAAATGGCTTTCAAGAAAGGGCAAATTTCGGAGAAGCAGAGCAAAAAATAAACAAATAGAAATAAATGGGGGGTTGGCGGGGGAGGTAGAAAGTAAATTATGAAAATTTGAACTAGCATTTACTTTTCATTACAGATCATTTTGATCATATAAGAAGAGGCAGAAGCCCCGCGTACTCATCACTTATCGTTTCATGACCAATCTTGCTTCATTTATGCCCTCAACCCACTTTCCTCCACATACATGGATTATTTTGAAGCAAATCCCAGACATCATAGCATTCCATCTATAAATATTTCAGTATCTTACTAGCATTTTGAAATAAGCAGGGTCAAATTATACAGGTCAGAATGTGCTTCAAAAAACAGCCCCAAACCAAAAATCTTGGCGCAATGAAAAGATCCCCCAAGCTTCAGCCAATGGCACGTTTATTCCCAGTTCTATTTGGTTCCACAACGTCTTAGCACATCTGAAGAATCCTTAATTTTTTTTTCTTTTTGGAGGAGGTTGAAATAAAATGTATATGTCCAGAAATACACGCTTTTTGCTATAATGCTTGCACCTTAATGGAATGTTGGAAACATATGGACAAACACTTGTCCCTGTACATCTGCTGCAACTTAAGTATATTTCTTTATTCTATTTTCAACATAGCTTAGAGTGGTATTTCAGGAAGACATGCCTTTCTTAAACCAGAGTCCAACAGAAATGGCCAGTGGAATCTGAGGATGGTGGGACAGTCTGGGGCCAGGAGGTAACAGCACAGCTGGGGAGGAAAGAGAATAGGGTGGGGTGGGGCAGAGAGGGCACAGAGACTCTCAGGGCTCCTGCTGGATGTGAAACTGAGTGGGAGGCAAAGAATGAAAGTGGAGCATGTTAGTTAATCTTGGAACGAGGATGAGTCATACAGAAAATGAGATACTTTCCCACTGATGCTTTGAATAATACCCCTTGACTGGGAAAAGAAACCAACTGAGTGTTGCTTTTTTTTTTTTTTTGACCACGGGATCTTAGTTCCCTGTCCAGGGATCGAACCCTGCAGTGGAAGTACGGAGTCTTCACCACTGGACCACCAGGGAAGTGTATGATGCTCTTGTTCGTGGTAGAGAAGGCTGTGACATACAGAGTGTGTAGTTGAAGACTGGGCACCCCTCAGAGCTCTTCCACTCTTCCTGGGTGACCTGGAGCAGTCCCTCTAACCTCTCAGGGTCTCAGATCCTCATCTTCAGCTAAAGGAAAGTGGGGCTAGATTATCTCTGGATCCCTGGGGACCTACAATGTTCAACAATTCAGTTAATTGACATGTATTGTAAAAGGGCAGATAGATATGAATTGGGGGTGATTTTAGATGGTGGCTGCTAAAAGTAGGAAGTGGCAGGAGCAATTGAGACAAGCCAGCTCATGTACAAGCTGTCATATGGGGAAATGAAATAATGGCACTAACCCACAAGCATCAAGTACTTATGTATCCGTTCTTCTACTAAGCAGTTTACATGCCTTATCTAACTTAGATCTCACAACAGCCCTATGCTTCTAATATTATCACACTATCATGAGGAAACTGAGGTACAGAAAGGGGTAAGTAATCTACCCAAGAAACATTGTCAATAAATCAGAAAGCCAGACTCAACCCAGGATCTATTTCAACTCCAAACCCTAACCACCACTACATTCTCTCTTATTATGCTAGGGTACATAGAATAACTATTAAAGTCATGTATTTTACCTTTCAATCGAAATCTAGAAATCTTCCTTAAATATCTGTCTGACACAGGAGCCAGTCTGAAGGAGGTCCCACTGGCTGACTCTGTGACAAATTCAGCACCAAAATTAAGTATAGTGATGAATTATAAACCACTGAAAAGAGAGGATTCATGAATGCCCTTACTGACGATAGATAGATAGATAGATACATACATACATACATAGAATACTGAGGGTTGACTGATAAACGTGGAGGGACCACTGGAACCAGAAAATCATTTGGTAATCATCAGAATAAAGATGGGATCAGACAGGAACCGTCAATGGATGCTAAATTTAAGGGGGGTATGTAAATAAGCAAGATAGTTGCATGTTTTTTTTAATTTTTAGATTTAATTTTATTTATTTTTTTATACAGCAGGTTCTTATCAGTCATCAATTTTATACACATCAGTGTATACACGTCAATCCCAATCGCCCAATTCATCACACCACCATCCCCACCCCCCCGTGGCTTTCCCCCCTTGGTGGCCATACATTTGTTCTCTACATCTGTGTCTCAACTTCTGCCCTGCAAACTGGTTCATCTGTACCATTTTTCTAGGTTCCACAATATGATATTTGTTTTTCTCTTTCTGACTTACTTCACTCTGTATGACAGTTTCTAGATCCATCCATGTCTCAACAAATGACTCAATTTCATTCCTTTTTATGGCTGAGTAATATTCCATTGTATATATGTACCACAACTTCTTATCCATTCGTCTGTTGATGGGCATTTAGGTTGCTTCCATGACCTGGCTATTGTAAATAGTGCTGCAGTGAACATTGGGGTGCATGTGTCTTTTTGAATTATGGTTCTCTCTGGGTATATGCCCAGTAGTGGGATTGCTGGATCATATGGTAATTCTATTTTTAGTTTTTTAAGGAACCTCCATACTGTTCTCCATAGTGGCTGTATCAATTTACATTCTCACCAACAGTGCAAGAGGGTTCCCCTTTCTCCACACCCTCTCCAGCATTTGTTGTTTATAGATTTTCTGATCATGCCCATTCTAACTGGTGTGAGGTGATATCTCAATGTAGTTTTGATTTGCATTTCTCTAATAATTCGAGATGTTGAGCAGCTTTTCATGGGCTTCTTGGCCATCTGTATGTCTTCTTTGGAGAAATGTCTATTTAGGTCTTCTGCTCATTATTGGCTTGGGTTGTTTTCTTAGTATTGAGCTGCATGAACTGTTTATATATTTTGGAGATTAATCCTTTGTCCGTTGATTCATTTGCAAATATTTTCTCCCATTCTGAGGGTTGTCTTTTCATCTTGTTTATGGTTTCCTTTGCTGTGCAAAAGGTTTTAAGTTTCATTACGTCCCATTTGTTTATTTTTGTTTTTATTTCCATTACTCTAGGAGTTGGACCAAAAAAGATCTTGCTGTGATTTATGTCAAAGAGTGTTCTTCCTATGTTTTCCTCTAAGAGTTTTATAGTGTCCGGTCTTACATTTAGGTCTCTAATCCATTTTGAGTTTATTTTTATGTATGGTGTTAGGGAGTGTTCTAATTTCATTATTTTACATGTAGCTGTCCAGTTTTCCCAGCACCACTTATTGAAGAGACTGTCCTTTCTCCATTGTATATCCTTGCCTCCTTTGTCATAGATTAGTTGGCCATAGGTGCATGGGTTTATCTCTGGGCTTTTTATCTTGTTCCATTGATCTATGTTTCTGTTTTTGTGCCAGTACTATATTGTCTTGATTACTGTAGCTTTGTAATATAGTCTGAAGTCAGGGAGTCTGATTCCTCCAGCTCCCTTTTTTTCCCTCAAGACTGCTTTGGCTATTCGGGGTCTTTTGTGTCTCCATACAAATTTTAAGATTTTTTTGTTCTAGTTCTGTAAAAAATGCCATTGGTAATTTGATAGGGATTGCATTGAATCTGTAGATTGCTTTGGGTAGTATAGTCATTTTCACAATGTTGATTCTTCCAATCCAAGAACATGGTATGTTCCATCTGTTTGTATCATCTTTAATTTCTTTCATCAGTGTCTTATAGTTTTCTGCATACAGGTGTTTTGTCTCCCTAGGTAGGTTTATTCCTAGGTATTTTATTCTTTTTGTTGCAATGGTAAATGGGAGTGTTTCCTTAATTTCTCTTTCAGATTTTTCATCATTAGTGTATAGGAATGCAAGAGATTTCTGTGCATTAATTTTGTATCCTGCAACTTTACCAAATTCATTGATTAGCTCTAGTAGTTTTCTGGTATTTGCATGGTTTTAAAGTATCTCTCCAGGGACTTCCCTGGTGATGCAGTGGTTAAGAATCTGCCTGCCAATGCAGGGAACATGGGTTCGATCCCTGGTCCAGGAAGACCCCACATGCTGCGGAGCAACCAAGCCCGTGCACCACAGCTGCTGAGCCTGTGATCTACAGCCCGCGAGCCACAACTGATGAAGCCCGTGCACTGCAACTACTGAGCCCACGTGCTGCAACTACTAAAGCCTGCACACCTAGATCCCGTGCTCTGCAACAAGAGAAGCCACTGCAATGAGAAGCCCATGCAACACAATGAAGAGTAGCCCCCGCTTGCCGCAGCTAGAGAAAGCCCGCACGCAGCAACTAAGACGAAACACAGCCAAAGAAAAAAATCTCTCCAGAAACTACTTATTAGTTCAAGGGAGAAAAAAATTAATTATACAGGGGAGAAACTGGGCAGCACCTTGATGGGTGAGAAAAATTTACATTACCAACAAGGGGCAGGTGGACATTGTGTGCCTCCAGCTGTGATACCCTTAGAAGGACGAAATATCAGTTTGCAATATTCCAGCCAAGAATGCATAAACAAAAACATCAGACAAATGCAACATGGGAATGTTCTATTAAAAAAAAAGGCAAAGGGAACTGTATTCTTTCAAAAATGTCAACATCATAAAAGACAAAGAAAGCCTGTGGAAATGTTCTAGATTAAAGGAGGCTAAAGGGACAAGACAACTAAATTCAAGCTTGACCCAAAACTTGATGCTATACAGGAGGGGGCAGTGTGGATAATGCTACAAAAGACATTATTAGATCAACTGACAAAATTGGAATATGGACAATGTAAATTTATAAAGTTGGTAAAAATGGCGCAGTAGGTGAAGCGGAGCAGAGTACGTGGCTAGAGGAGCCTGTGAAGGGATTCCCACGGTCTCCAGAATCCTGCTGTGCCTTGCTAAGGGTAGGCTTTTCCGTGAGAGATGTGTGTTTTAAAGAAGTCCTCAAGGAATCTGCCTGCTAATGCAGGGGACACGGGTTCGAGCCCTGGTCTGGGAAGATCTCACATGCCGCGGAGCAACTAGGCCCGTGAGCCACAACTACTGAGCCTGTGCGTCTGGAGCCTGTGCTCCGCAACAAGAGAGGCCACAATAGTGAGAGGCCCACGCACCATGATGAAGAATGGCCCCCACTTGCCACAACTAGAGAAAGCCCTCGCACAGAAATGAAGACCTAACACAGACAAATAAATAAATAAATAAATAAATAAATAAATAAATAAATAATTTTAAAAAGTCCTCCGGGACTTGCCTGGTGGTGCAGTGGTTAAGAATTCGCCTGCCAATGCAGGGGACAGGGGTTCGAGCCCTGGTCCGGGGAGATCCCACATGCCGCGGAGCAACTAAGCCCATGTGCCACAACTACTGAGCCTGTGCTCTAGAGCCCGCGAGCCACAACTACTGAGCCCACACGCCACAACTACTGAAGCCCATGCACCTAGAGCCGTGCTCCACAACAAGAGAAGCCACCGCAATGAGAAGCCCCCACACCGCAACAAAGAGTAGTCCCGGCTTGCGGCAACTAGAGAAAAGCCCGCGTGCAGCAACAATGACCCAGCGCAGCCAAAAATAAATAAATAAAATAAGTAAATTTATAAAAAAATAAAAAATAAAGTCCTCCCAATAAAAATAAATAAAGCTGGTAAAAATGCACTGTGGTTATGTTGAGAATATTCCTATTGTTAGGAAATGTACACAGTTTTTAGTGGTGAAGGGTCCTAATGTGTGGAACCCACCTTCATGTGGTTCAAAAGAGAAAGAGAAAGACAGAGAAAGAGCAAATGCTAAGGCAAATGGGGTAAAATGTTAAGAACAGGTGAATCTAGGTAAAGGGTATATAGCGGGGGGGGGGTGTCCTTGAAACTTTTTCTTAAGTTTGAAAATATGTCCGAATAAGGAAACTTTTTTTTTTTTTAAGTCAATCTGATATCACATTAGCAAGTAGTGGTCAATCTCTGAGTTCTCAAATTATATGGAGGAAAGAAAATAAAAAAAGGAGTGACCTGCATTGAGCCATGAGAATCACAGTCATCAGATGGGAGAAACTTCAGGCTGAGCTGGCTCCCTGCTGTTTAGGGGTTCACCAACCGACCTAAGGAGTTATGTGGATCGCACAGAAAACAGGCTCACAAGTGAACAAATAATGGAATAATTCCACTGTGAGAAACACCAGGAAAACCAGTACCTCTGTATGTGTAAGGAAAGATTTTCAGGCATAGGCCTATAGCCCACTTATTTCAACATGAGTCTCCCCAGGGGACGAATTAGTCTGTTTGAGCTCATCTTCCTCTTGCTGCTCCTGGAAATATATTGGGACTAAAAGGTTCTGCCTTAGTTGGGAAAGGCAGTTGACACAAGGAGCAAACTGCTAGCATTAACAAGAACACAATACATGCTAGGGCTTAAGGAAACTCTAGAATGAGTAACAAATTAGTAGACAACGTTTGACAATGGGATTATTATTATTGCCACGGACTTGAGTTACTTACTATGTGCTAGGCCCTTGGGATCCAGAAAGATAAAAGAAATGATCCTTGACCTCAAAAAGCTCTGGGCACAGATGATATCACTTATATGTGGAATCTAAAAATTAAAAATGATACAAATGAACCTATATACAAAATATTAATAGAAATAAACTCACAGACATAGAAAACAAACTTATGGTTACCAAAGAGGAAAGGAGGGGAGGGATTAAAAAATAAGATAAATAAATAAATAGTAAAAAAAAAAAAAAAAGAAGCAGCGGCTCTGGGGGGAGAGAGACATACAAGGTACATCACAGGGCAGCAGATGAAAAGTACCATGAGTGTTTTTGTCACTCTTTGTTAGAATTTATGGAAAAAACAGTCAGGAAAGCTATTGCAGGTGTGTAGCACCAACTAAGTGGTAGGGGTAGGCTTTTTTTCCTTCCTTCCTTCCTTTTCTCTTTCTTTTTCTTTCTCTCTTTCTTTCTTTCTTTTCTTTCTTTCTTTCTCTTTCTTTCTTTCTTTTTCTTTCTTTCTTTCTTTCTTTCTTTCTTTCTTTCTTTCTTTCTTTCTTTCTTTCTTTCTTTCTTTCTTTCTTTCTTTCTTTCTTTTTCTCTCTCTCTTTTCTTTCTTTCTTTCTCTCTCCCTCTCTCTTTCTTTCCCTCCCTCCCTCCCTTCCTTCCTATAAAAATTCATTCTGTTTTCTAATTGCAAGGTACTGTGCCAGACACTTGAGAACAGTGAGATAAAAAATGATGCCGAGGGACTTTCATGGTGGTCCAATGGGTAAGACTCTGCGTTCCCAATGCAGGGGGCCTGGGTTCGATCCCTGGTCGGGGAACTAGATCCCGCATGCATGCCGCAACTAAGAGTCCGCATGCTGCACCTAAGAAGTCTGCATGCCACAACTAAGGATCCCTCATGCCACAACTAAGACCCAGAGCAGCAAAAATAAATAAATAAATATAAATAAAATAAAATTGCTTCACTTACTAAAAAAAACGATGCTGAGAGGAAACGGCAAAGGCACATTTTGTGATTAATTAATGATAATAATAGCTTAAACGTATTTGGCCCTGTATTAGTTTCCTGCGGATGCCATAAAAATTACCATGAATGCAGTGGTTTAAAACAGAAATTTACTGTCCTGTAGTCTGCAGGCAGAAGTCTGAAATGAAGACGTTGGCAGGTCTGTGCTCCCTCCAGATGCTCTAGGGAAGATTCCTTTCCTGCCTCTTGCAGCTTCTGGTGGCTGTTGCCACTGCTTAGCTATCTTGTTCTCCATCTTCACATGGTCTTCTCTTCTGTCTGTCTCATCAGCCTTACGCATCTCTTGCTAGTACACTTGTCATTGGATTCAAGCCCCACCTGGATAATCCAGGATGGCCTTTTCATCTCAAGATCCTTAATTACATCTGCAAAGGACCCTTTTTCCAAATAAGGGAACTTTCACAGTTTCCAGGAATTAGGACATGGGCATATCTTTTGGGGAGGGGACCACTATTCAACCCATTACAGGACCTTTCCATGTGCCAGGCATTGTCCTAAGCATCTTATACATATTAACTCATCTAGTTCTCAACAACTCAATGACATAAGTTATTATTTTGGTCCACATAGAGGAAATGGAGCCATGGTCATTAGGTAACTTGCAATCCTTACCTAGGGATAATGTGGTTTGAGTAGCAGGCTTGTGGAAGAGGAGCGAGAGATAAGCTTGGATAGACAAGGTCACATGCAGGATGCCTTAAATACCTAGATAAAATGGCGTGCCTTATTCTGTGGTTAATGGGCAGCCACTGAGGGTTTTGAGCAAGAGTGTCCTGTGAGCATTGATATACGGGAATATTGATCAGAAAGCATTGCGTCAAATAGATTGGAGGAAGGCGGGAATGGGAGACCTATTAGAAGTGCTCACATAATTGCTCTGAGAGACATATAGGCCTGGACTGGAGGTCTGGCCACAGAAGCAGAGAGGAATGCTTAATAGCTCATCCTTCTTTTCATCCTAACATGTGGGGCCAGATGCTCTTTTCCATTAGACTTATCTTTTCCACCTTCCTAGGTTCCACATCAGGAGGCAATTGAGAGATAAAACAATCTCCATTTGCCCCAATTTAGCAGGCACTGGTTTTTCCATTAAAGGATTGCTCTCACATTTGAAGACACCTGAGTAGCGCCTAGAAATGCAATCCCCATAGTTTTGATTGTGGTCACTTTTAAGACAATGGCACTTTGGGGACTGAAATATGTCTCTCTTGAGTTTAAGAGATGGTCAACTCTGACCTTGTGATGGAATAAGCCTTGAAGCCAGTGCAAAGCATAAATAAAGTCAATAACAAGGACTCATGGGAATGGTCTGTAGATGCAGCTACCATGAGACTAGATCTTCGCTCTCTTCTAGAATCAGCAGACAGGCAGAGGGAAGCATCTCTAACCTCACTTCCCACTACTCTTTTTGGTGACTATTGCTGCTCCTGGTGCTGCCTAAATATTAAACACCCCTTATTCATTTTACGTCTTTTAGGCTCCTTACGAGGATTTGATCAGTAATTGATAGGCTTTTCATGTTGGATAATGAAAGGTTTGAGTGCAAGAGACCCCCAGTCATACTCTGAGTCCTCAGCCCAACCTATTATTCAGACTTCGGGAGCCATTCATGTTAGTCAGAATAACAAAAATATTTCCAAAAGCTGCCAAGTAATTATTTTTTTCTGACACAGTGAAGGCAGAAACTGAAATGCATATTCACACCTGGACCTTGATTAATTTTAAGGCGTGCTTTCCTACAAGGATAAGACATTTGATTTCATTTAAAAATTTTAATATAGAAGTGATATCATTTATAACAAAATAAAATTCAAATATGACAGATGAATATAAAATAAAAAGTAAAATCAAAACATTTTAAAGTTTGAGGGTTTTTTTTTTTTTTTGACATGGGAATAGCTTAACTCCACGGAATAGCCTCTTTCCAAGGTTAAAACAAAAAGCTTCGGGCTTCCCTGGCGGCGCAGTGGTTGAGAGTCCGCCTGCCGATGCAGGGGACATGGGTTCATGCCCCAGTCCGGGAAGATCCCACATGCCGCGCTGTGTCTGGGCCTGTGAGCCATGGCCGCTGAGCCTGCGCGTCTGGAGCCTGTGCTCCGCAATGGGAGAGGCCACAACAGTGAGAGGCCAGTGTACCGCAAAAAAACAAAACAAAACAAAAACAAAAAAGCTTCTAACATCTTGGTCCTCAAAGTGTGGTCTGGGAAACACCAACATTGGCATCCCCCGGGAGCTTATTGGAAATTCAGAATGGCAGGCTCCACGACTGACCTTACTGCATCAGCATTTTAATAAGCCACCCCAGGTGAGGGGTCAGTATTTTCCCTAATGTTAGTCCTTTGGAAGGCATCCCAGCTGTTAAAGAAATTGAAAGTAAGAGGTACACAAAAGCAGTAGGCAAAACAATGAGGAATTCACTCTACAGAGTTGTGTGTGATCAGGACCCAATTTTGGAACACACCACTAGAGAATCAGATTTTGGAGTGACCTGTTAAAGAGGTGTCACTCACAAGTAGGCCACCTCCCCTTAGTCCTTATAGTAATTACAAATTAATAAGAAAATCATAGAACCAGAGACCTTTAAAACTGAGATGAATGATAGATTTGTAGTAGTTAGTGCATGTGAGGTCTGGAGCCTCAAACTGAGTTTGTTTCTCCCAAATCTGGGTATGAAGTTAAAAACAAACACGCTGCTGGTGCGATTAGGGCCTCAAAAGCAGTGGGACCTTGAGCAACTTTCTTCATTTCTTGGAGTCTCAGCCCATAATCTGTAGAATCTGCCCTGCAAACTTTATAGGGTCATCAAGCCCCTTAAATAAGGGATGTGGAAGTACTCTGAAAACTATGAGAACCTAGAATGTTGCCGTGGTGGGTTTCAAGGGTGGGTCCTAGCTTCACTCAATTAATTGCACCTTGTATGAGATAATATCACAGCAAAATGGTGGTAGCCTGCTTGAAGTAAAGAAAACAATGAGGTAATTAATAAGATTGTGTCACAGTGTTTTCTACACTGTCTAGAAGAAAAGGGTTCTCTGATTCTCATGTTCCAGTCTAGACAAGGAGCCATGGATATTCAATAAGGATCTGTTGAATGAATACACGAATTACTAAGCTTGAGAAAGGTAATTTATCAACATTCATTCATTCATTCAATAAACACTTACTGAGCCAGGCTGGCTGGGGATAGATACAATAATGAACAAAAGCACACACTGCCCTTGCCCACATGGAACTTACAGCCTAATCAGATACTCAAATGGATAAATGTAAATTGCATCCTTGCTCTGTGTGGCAAAAGATCAGGACAAGAAGCCAAGACAACTTGTACTAGAGTGATTTGACCCAGTCAGAGGGCTTACAGAAAACTTCCCTGAGGAAGTGGCCCTTAAGCTGAGAGCTGAAGGATGAGCAAGAACTAAGGTGGGGAAGAAGGGAGGGAAGAGTGTCCCAGGCAGAGGGAACAGTGTGTGCACAGCTGTTTTCGCAGGAGGGAGCACGCAAAGGCACAGTGATCAGAAAGGCCAGGCCTGTTAGGTGCAGTGATGGGATGAGGCTGGGGAGGGCAGCTAGGGCCAGACCATGCCCAGCCCTGTGCATTCGAGTTTGGCTTGTCTCCTCAGAGCACTGGGAAGCCACGGAGGGATTGCAGCTGTGATGGTGGTGGTGGTGGTGGTGGAGGAGGATGTGTATTTTGAAATGATCAGATCTGGCAGGATCAGATCTTTTTGAAAAGATCACTCTGGCAGCAAAATGGAGTGTAACTCAGACACAGGAGGGCAGAGTGTATGTGCAGAGACAGGCAGGAGACTCTAACAGCTCAGGAGAGAGAAACGCTCCCTTCCGTGGAAGATCCAACTCCTCTGGCCTAGTTCTCTGCTCCCCATACAACCTTGCTTCTGAGAGGCCCTGCCCGCAAGAGAGAGGCAGGCTCTGTGCAATGAGCTCTCCCCTCTAAGACAAAGTGAATAAAGGGGGGGTTATGGCCGGCAAATTAGTCCATTTTGAGTCCGTGTGAATCAGTTTACCCCAGGTAAAATGATAAAAATGTGGTGTCTGAATCTGCAAGTTAAAAATTTCAGCCCTGGATTCATGGTGACCCCAGGTACAGGTAGCCTGAAAGCCTCCCACTCCCACCCACCGTGAGAGTATCAGGCAGGCTGTACCATCTCCTTTACTCACATCTTAACTCCAGTGAAGTGGCCATCTCTCAGAATGCCTCACTAAAAAGATGGGGGAAGTGAGGCCTAGAGAGTTTTAAGTAACTTGTCCAAAGTCAGTAATTTTTAAGGAACAGTTCCCTGAACTTTCTAAAACTCATTAGGCGTGTAATACTTTCAAAATAGTTTACTGGTCAACATCATCTTTATAGATAAGTAATGGACAGAGTCATAGAAACACATTTTAAATTAAATTATATATTTTTAAAACTTCTGTACCTTGAATTTTAATTACAATCTCCAGCTCCTAGAGTAGAAGGGCTAAAGAAAGAATGGGCAGTCAGCCTAAACCTTAAAACTGACTAACTGTGCCTTCCACAATTTCTGGTATTACATAACACTGCACCCAAAAAATTCACAAATGCTTTTAACAAGCCTTTCTGTATAGGTGTCAGGGCCTTTATTTCTAGATTTAATTTCCAGGCATGACCAGAGATCTTGGATCTAGTTTTCAGTCTCTAAGAAAAATGAGTTTTCCTTTGTTATTCACTCTCACCTGCCATTCTTTAGCTTAACCAACAAATACACAAAGCTCAGTGCTTCTCCTGGGCCTCTCACTGTACATTCTACTCCCTACCCTGTTCCTGTTTCTCCTTTGCTTCCGAGTAGGGTTTCGTGCTCTGACCCTTTCTTTCATATGGTTTCCCTTATACCTCCGAGCCCTTTTGTGATGTTTCTGGGCTTTATTACTGCACTGTTACTTGTTTATTCTTTTTTCTACTGCCTGTTCCCTCAGGAAGCAGCTAAAAATTCAAGCCTTGGCCCTCATGTTGTTGCTAGAGATTTTAGTTTATATTTGTAATAATTATTCAATACATTCCAAAACAAAACAAACAGATCTGATTTCTTCATCATTTCTGCCTCAAGATTGAACATTAGAAGTGATTTGCCATCAACCAAAGTCAGAATGTAATCTGGTTTTCACATGTTTTTCTTCATCTGTTTGTCGACGGTACAGCTTCATACACTCATGATTTTTAAAAACCAAGATTCAGAGGTGTGTCTGTGCTTAGCAGTTTTTGTTTGTTTTTTACAGGAATCCTTTTAAACTACACTTTGGGTTGATAACGTGCAGGCTAGATCCTTGAGCTAGGAAGCTCCAATTTGGAGGAGCTTGGCGTTGATAGAGCAGGGAGAGGTCTTAGAGGGCTCTGAAATTGCAAAGTTTGTGTTAAACATTTGACGTTCACTCAAACTGGCAGTCTTTTTCCAAAAGAAGCATTATTTTCTCATCTTTAAAGTATGCTGAGTTTAGTCAGTTTGGAAGCCAAGCAAATTGTCAGGAGAGTTCTCAAGAATTAGGAAGAAACAGCCAAGCCATCTTACTCATCCTGGGGCCACAACTTCCAGGGGTGGTGGTGAATAATGGTATGGTTTCTCTTCATTTTAACCCCCTTCTGGCTGTGTTAACGCTATGCTAGGATAACCAGCTGAAAAAGGACAAATTTGAGTCAAGCTACTGAAGTATTTTGACTACACTATGCCGGGTGGGGGGAAGAAAAGTTTATTTGACTGAAATGTTTTGCTGTTATATAAATGATATTACTCTTTCTGGAATGCATGATTATGACTTTTTCCAACGTGGAAAATGTACCTCTGACACCCCTCCCCCCTTCTAGGTTATGAGAGTATAAAGCACATTGTCTGGGAAGTGGCTTACAAGAGGAAAAAAAAAAAAAAGACGCTGCACAAAGCAGGTTCTCATGAGTGACTACTGAGTTGAATTGAACCTAAGAGCCTGCTTTTATGTGAGCCTAAACATCTCCCAATTCAGTCCGCTTTGTTTTTGAAAGGATTGCTACCTTGTTTGCTGAGAATCTTTGCCTTCTACACCTCCTTATTGATTACTCTTTGGGCATTAAGCTCTCACACTTGGAGGAATCTTTTTTTCCCCGCCTTGGCCACCCCGCAAGCGGCTTGAGGGATCTCAGTTCCCCTGACCAGGAATTGAACGCGGGCCACAGCAGTGAAAGCACTGAATCCTAACCACTAGACCACAAGGGAACTCCATAAAGGAATCTATTTTTTTAAATAAAGGGACACAGCCCCTCCCAATAGGAGGCAAAATGGTCTTCCAACTGCCTCCTGGCCATTTCCATACGATATCTTGACCCAAACGTGGCTCCCCAATTTCTATATAGGAGCAGCTGGTTAGAAGGAGGTTTGAAGCTGTGTTTACATACATGAGCACACAAACATCAATTGTCTACACCAAAGGAGAGGAGATTATGGAAGTCCCCAATCCCATCTCCCCATTCCTTAGAGCTGCCACCATCCAGACTTCAAATTCAGCACCTTAAAAACAGGCCCAGTATTTTCCCCTTAAAATCAGCTCCTTGCACCCCCTTCCCAACTTCTTCACCTGTTTAAAGCAATATTTTCCTTGTCAAGTTAAAAACTATCTTTGTTAAATTCTCCTCATCAGCTTTCACTCTCCCAATATCCCGTTAATCAAGTCCTAGCAATTCTTCCATAATAAATGTCTCAGAAATTTTCCTCCATTCTTTCTATTCCAGAAGAACAGAAATAGATGAGGATCTGGCTCTCTAGTCTGGGTGGGGAGATAAGAAACACACCATACACAAGTGAGAAATCTTTTATAGAAATAATAAAAATATTTTTTTAAATGAAAAAACATGCCCCCAAACAAGCCTTATTTAACAGACCCCGAGGCACTGGCTAGCACTACCTTTGTCTTCCAGCAGTCCAGAGCAATTCCAGGTCCTTCCTGCTGTTCAGGGGCTGTGGTGAGGCCTTTGGGAGTCCAGTTCAGGCCACTCTGAGTCCAGCCATCTCTCCACTTATGAAGCAGGAAGGCTTCACTTTCAAATTAGCTAATCTCCACTCATAGCACAGCACATATGTATCCAATCTAAACTAGTGTTGGCACAATTAGGAGTATTTCATAGTAATTTAAATTTTTATATGTTTATATTTTACCTTCACCTGGACAGAAGCTCATTCTTCTGTATTCTTACTGCTCCTCCCCTTCCCCATGGCAACCGACACAGGGCTCTGCTGTTTCTAGCCTATAAATAAAATGTTAAGTCATAGAGCCTTAGAATTTTAAAGTCAGGAGGAATCTTAAGAGTTCCTCTTGTCCAATCCTATAGATGAAGAAACAGGTCTAGAGAGATCGGTTGACTGGCCCAAGGTCACACAGCTGGCTAGTGGCAAAGCAAGGACCAGAACCCAGGTTTCTCCTGCTTTAACTCTGTACCCTAAATGGTCCTTAAATAATCAGTAACAGAAATATCGTACTTCACACAAGCTCTCCTGGGGATGGTGGTGATAGGGGTGATCTGCTTTATTGAAACATTTACAAAGATTCCGTTCAGCCCCTCGCAGGACCGCCCTGAACTAACTCTTCAGCTAGGTGCTGAGCAGAGTCACAAGTTACGTGCTGCACTTGTTTACGAGTCTGTCGGCCTAATCTCGGTTCTCCGGACAGGAGCGCCCACCCGAGGGCCCCGAACACAAGGGCTCCCCCTCCCGGACCCTCCCAGGCTGCCGTCTGTCACAGAGCGGCCGCGCGGCCCGCCCCACGTGGACCCGGCTCGGAGGATCAAAGTCTGTTTGCTGCCCGGCGGGGGGCTGCGAGAACCCGCAGCCCCAGAGCAAAAGCCCCGCCACGCCTGGGGGACCCCTCCTGCCCCGCCCTGTCCCTCCCCCTCCTGCTGCACGCGGCCCGCGCCCCCTTCCCTCCCCCAAGACGTCCATCGCTGCACCCGGCCGCGGCCCCCAGCCCACGCCCGGCTCCTGAAGGGAAAGGCCCCGCCCCCATCTGTTGGCGCCGTGACACCGCCCCCTCCTGCCCCGCCGAGCCTCCATCCAATAGTGAGCGCTGATGGGCGGGGCGCGACAGCTGTCGTGAGGGGATCCTGGCCAATGGGGAAGCGTGCCGGGCCTGGTGGGCGGGACGGCGAGGCCTTGTCACGTTCGGGTCCGTGTGAAAACGGGGGTTCCGAGTGCAAAGCAAAGTTTTTTTGTAAACCGTCTGCAAAGGCGGGGGGGCGAAGAAGGCGCCCGATACCGTGCCGAGTGCAGCTGCTGTGGCCGCCGCCTCTTTAGCTCTTCAGGCGTTGGCTCCTCGGTCCGAGCGACTCCGGAGGGAGACCAGCGAGGGGAAGACCTGCGTGGAGAGCCCGCAGATGCTTGGAGCCTTTGCAGCACGGAGCTGCTGGTCGCCCGCCCCCGCCGCTCGCCTGCTCCTGCTCCGGCTCTCGGTCCGCGGGCTCCGGGAGCCCCAGCTCCGCGCCGCCGCCGCCCGCTCTAGGTGTGGGGGCTACTGGGGCTGAGCCGGGCCTCCGCGCCAGCTCCGAGGACGGACGCCTGAGGAGCAGCGCGCCGCCGGCCCGCCGGGGACGCCCGCAGGCGCGGGGGCTCGGCGGCTTGACCCCGGGCTCGCCCCTGTCCGGCCGCCGAGGCCCCACGGCAGACTCCCGAGCGGCCCGGCTCGGGCGGTGAGAGCCCCGCGCCGCCCTCCATCCGTCGCCGGGTCGCCGGCCCTCGGCGCCTCGCCGCCGCCGCCTCACGAGTGTCCGGGCCGCGCTCGGCGGGCTCCTGAGCCGCAGCCATGGGGTGCTGGGGTCGGAACCGGGGCCGGCTGCTGTGCATGCTGATGCTGACCTTCATGTTCATGGTCCTGGAGGTGGTGGTGAGCCGGGTGACTTCGTCGCTGGCGATGCTCTCCGACTCCTTCCACATGCTGTCGGATGTGTTGGCGCTGGTGGTGGCGCTGGTGGCCGAGCGCTTCGCCCAGCGGACCCACGCCACCCAGAAGAACACCTTCGGCTGGATCCGGGCCGAAGTGATGGGGGCTCTGGTGAACGCCATCTTCCTGACCGGCCTCTGCTTCGCCATCCTGCTGGAGGCCATCGAGCGCTTCCTCGAGCCGCACGAGATGCAGCAGCCGCTGGTGGTCCTCGGGGTCGGCGTGGCGGGGCTGGTGGTCAACGTGCTGGGGCTCTGCCTCTTCCACCATCATAGCGGCTTCGGCAACGACTCCGGCCACGGGCACTCGCACGGGGGGCACAGCCACGGCCTCCCCAAGGGGGGCCGCGGCAAGAGCACCCGCACCGGGGGTAGCGACAACAGGGCCCCAGGTGAGCAGGGTCCCGACCAGGAGGAGACCAACATCCTGGTGGCCAATAGCAGCAACTCCAACGGGCTGAAACTGGACCGGACAGGTGAGCAGAGAAAGTCGCCGCCGCAGGTGGTTGGCATTGGGGAGCCCGGACCCCGGGATGGCCCCGGGCAGGATGGCCAGCACGCCCCCTGGTGTCCGAGCCGACCGCGCCGCGCCGCCTACCTGGCCACTCCTTCCCGCTCCGGCACTCACACCCCGCCTCGCCCGGAGGACGCGGCCCCCCTTTCAGCCCGGTGTCAGGAGCCGGGGGAGCGCGTCTGGGAGTGTAGATGGGCACCGTGGTGGTGAGAGCGGGCAAAAGGTCAGGAGGTGACCGTCAGCCCGCTGCGGTCCGCAACCGCACTTAACAGTCTTTACAGGCTGTCGTTTCAAGAGGCTGCCTGATTTTGGCGTTAGCAGGATCAAAAAATGCTAATTTCTTGGGCCTATTGGGAAACGGAGAGAATCCCCACTTGGTCCTCAGTTGTTGGCTGTTAGGAACCTTGCTCTGCCCAAGTAGTTCTTATGCCCTTCAAACAAGTTTCTTAATATTGTATTCGGGGCTATCTAGTGATTGACTTTCCTGAGCTCAAAACCCTCGTTAAAGGTTTCTATCATGAGCAGCAATGTATGTTTCAGTTAATTTTCTAAAATCTAAACCTAATCCTGAAAATCCTAGACTTAGAACGTGTATGGGCATGTTTAACATTTCACTTTAGGATTTTTCATAATCGTACTAAGATAAAAGCGATGGTAATTTATTCATCTTATATTTTTAATGGATAGTTTTCATTCTAAACATTAAGCGCGCTTGAAGGAAATTGGGAAATGAATGTTGAAAGAAAGGAGACGGGAAAAGGAATCAACCTAATGCCCTACTACCCAAGCTCAGTGATGTTAACAGTTTGTTGTATTTCCTTCCACTTTTTTCCATTTACATCTATTTACCTAGTTGTATGATACCACATAGACAGTTTTCCTCTTTCCAGGATGCAGAATATCATGTTAATGAAATTCAAGTTGTACATTGAAAATGTTTAATAAACAATTGAATTTCCTCTCACTCCCACTCTGCCAGGTGTTATTCCAAAGAATATTAAGCTGCTCTGATGTGTATAATTCCTTTAAAGGATCCGTACGTTTGGTTTAGGAGCTAGTAGGGTAGATAGTGATCATTTAGTTCCAACTTTTCCTGAAGTCTCTGTGATTGCTGATAGGTTTATATTGTTGATTTGTCAGTTTCTAAACCTCTTCTATCAAGAGACTATCATTTATATAAATGATAAAAGTTTAAAAGTTAACACCTTAATGACTACGAAAAGTGACTAGACCTCTGCGTCAGGTCAGCCATTTGTATTAGATTTATCCATAGTTGCGTTTAATTTTGGGTGATAGCGTTCAATTTTGTTTTCTTTTTGGTGTATGCCAACAAGTATAGGAGAATGTTCACAGGACCCCACCTCCACAGAAAAGGTGAACTTTATTTGGAGGTGGGAAGGTAGGAGGGTGGTTAGGAGTATGGGGAAGCAATATCATCTTAATGACTTAATTTAGCCCTGGCCATTATGTCCTGGCTTGTTCCCAGTATGTCAATTTATATTAAATCACTCTGAGCACATTTCTTATTATGTTTTATGAAAAATTTTCACTTCTGTCACTTAAATGGAATTAGGCAAGAATGTTTATATAAACACTTTAGATGTGTTTGATACAGAATTTTTATTTCTTTGTAGATCCAGAAAAGTCCAGAAATGATGCAATGGAAGTACAAGTGAATGGGAATCTTATCAGAGAACCTGACCAGGTGGAATTGGAAGATGATGATGATAAAGCTGGACAGCTTAACATGCGTGGAGTTTTTCTGCATGTCTTTGGAGATGCTTTGGGTTCAGTGATTGTAGTAGTAAATGCCTTAGTCTTTTACTTTTCTTGGGAAGGTTGTCCTGAAGGGGAGATGTGTGTGAACCCATGTACCCCTGACCCCTGCAAAGCATTTGTAGAATTAATTAATAGTACTCATGCAACAGTTTATGAGGCTGGTCCTTGCTGGGTGCTATATTTAGATCCAACTCTTTGTATTGTAATGGTTTGTATACTTCTTTACACAACTTATCCATTACTTAAGGAGTCTGCTCTTATTCTTCTCCAAACTGTTCCTAAACAAATTGATATCAAAAATTTGATAAAAGAACTTCGAGATGTTGAAGGAGTTGAGGAAGTTCATGAATTACATGTTTGGCAACTTGCTGGAAGCAGAATCATTGCCACTGCTCACATAAAATGTGAAGACCCGACATCATACATGCAGGTGGCTAAGATCATTAAAGACGTTTTCCATAATCACGGAATTCATGCTACTACCATTCAGCCTGAATTTGCTAGTGTAGGCTCTAAGTCAAGTGTAGTCCCATGTGAACTTGCCTGCAGAACTCAGTGTGCTTTGAAGCAATGTTGTGGGACACGGCCACAAGCCCAATCTGGAAAGGATGCAGAAAAGGCCCCAGCAGTTAGCATTTCTTGTTTAGAACTTAGTGACAATCTAGAGAAGCAGCCCAGGAGGACTAAAGTTGAAAACATCCCTGCTGTTGTGATAGAGATTAAAAAAATGCCAAACAAACAACCTGAATCATCTTTGTGAGTCTTGGAAAAGATGTGATATTTGACTTTTGCTTTAAACTACAAGAGGAAAAAGACTCCATTGAAATTCTATGTTTGCCAAGTAGTGTAATAGAAGTCCTTGTCTGGTCACACAGTTTAATTCTATTTTTGTAAGAACATAATGGGACTGCTTAACAGAGTTCTATATTACAACTTTGTGATTATTAGTGCAGAGTACAGCTATGCTGTAACAGTTTTGGAAAGCCAGTTTTAACACTATGTTACATTTTTGTTTAAAGTAAGTATAAACCTTATATAACATAATGACGTTTGATTTCCAGTTTTTCCATGGTAAAAAATTAATTAGGGGGATAAATAAAATTGTTACTGGAATTTCTCTGCTTTTCTTTTCCCCCAGTGTTATATTTTGTTTATTAGAATTATAAATGCTGGAACTTTAAAAATTCATCAACAGGTTTGTTTCTTTTGACATTTTATGTAATATTTACTTGCCCTTTGAGATCATTGCATAGCATAATGGCAACATTTTAAGAATGACTCATGAAAATTATTAGGAAAAGTTCCTTTTTTTCTTCACATGGGGGTATTTATGATACTGAAGATCAGTTACTATTCTGTATCTTATATTGCTGAGTATTATTCTAACAAATAGTGAAATAATTAACAAATTGAACTGTAGTGTACATATAATAGGGCATATGGGGAGTAAGAGCAGGGAAGAAAGTTTACCAAATTAAATATTTAGATTCTTGTATGTTAATATTCAGACTACATTTCTAAATTATTCTGAGAATTTTAACTTTTTTTTAAAAAAAAAAAAAACATGGTCTAAAACATGGACATGTTCACCAGCATTACTTTCTTTGAAAGATTGGCATTGGGAACATTGAGTTGAAAGTTTACTCATAAAATATATACAGTAAATATTTTTAAGGACATTAAATTTAATCTAATAACTACATGTTAAATGAAAGCTTATTAATCTCATCTTTTAAATTGTGGGTTTTAAAAATAACTTCAGAGTTAGTCCTTTCACAGTGACCAATCATGAATGGATTCAACAGAGCTGTCTGAGCCCAACCAGCAATGCCTGTGCTCTGCCAAGAGCCATTGACTTGGGAGAAAAAAGGAATCTGAAGGTTAATGCAGTTTGGATATTAAATTCTCAAAAAGCAAACTTAGTTACGGCACAATTAATAATTGAGATTCTATAAGTCATTCTGTCTTGACATTGCTCAGATCTTCCAATAGTAGCTTATCTTGCAAGATGCCATAATATCTACACAGGAAATTGTTCTTAGCTATTTCATTGTTGGTATGGATTCCAAATCCATACACAAATATTATTTAACGGTATTTAAGTTATATTTTTCTTGATAGGGAGGGGTTATGCTTTGTGAAGAAACTAGATTTTTGTCCTCAAAAGGATGGATATTAATATCAGTTATCATGTATAGCTCTATTTTTCTAGAAACGAGGTATCCTGACTACTTTAGTAACTTTTATAGCTGACTACTTTTGGGATGGCTACCTTTTGGGATTTGAAATAATTCATTATCTAATGGGTCTTAAGATGAAAATGGTGGCATTTGACAGTTAACTTTTTAAAGGGATGATCTGTTGTGGTAGATGGTGTGTTTTTTCCCTAGTGTAAGCCTATTGCTGGCAATGGGCCTATTTAAGAACACCCGATTTTTCCAGTGAGAATGAGGTAATTTTAGGAACACAGTTTGTAAGTTCACATTTGCTATAATGGGCCAAAACCATAACCTGCCAATTTGCAATACATCTTTATCATTTAATACTTTCCTCTGATATTGTGTATTTCAATTCCTAAACTGGTAGTTACTTTGAATTTTGCAAACATTTTTTTTAAACATGAAATTGGGGAATCTCATGGGTGAACAAGAGAAAGCTTCGAATTGTATCAAGTACATTCCTGATTTAACACTTTACAAAACCATTTTTTGAAGATCTCAAAACAGTTTATGTTATAGAAACATGTCAGTAATGATACAAAAGGATAACTGGTGAAATATATTACATTCAATGAGGTTTTCTTTACAGTGCTCTGTTGGGTCTATTTCTTAAAGGTTGTGTAATGCATAAGACATCGACCGAAAGAGGATTTTTTTAAATGGTGTATAAGCATGGGACAAGGGCTTTTTTTTTCTCATAAGTGCTTTGAAAGTAACAGCCTTTAGATTTCAGTTATTTCACTTTTGATAATTTTAAGTAGCTCATATGTAACAAAGTGGTACCATAGGATTCTCTTTTTTCAAAGGACTTTTGTCATAATAGCAAAATCAGTGGGCACTGACTCACCTTTTGAGTTTTAGCAGAGAATTATTTATTTCTTTACAATGCACTTTCTAACCCATTTTTAGCTATATTAGCATTATCTTTTTTAAAAATGCTTTTATATTTAAATATTGTGGGATTTAAGTGTCTTTTCCAAAATAGCTTATTCCTTCCTGCAAGAAAATGAGGGAAATACCATGAATCATTAGGCGACTTAAACCCAATATTTAAATGCTGTTTTATAACACTGCATCAGTTTTAGGAGGTGCATCTCGCCTGCTGGCTCTTTTATATTTGAGCAAGATCAGTGTATTTAGAATATGTGTTTAGAAATGTGTCTGTTGTCTCAATTTAGTAAGAAGGAGGTGCTACATGTGCCTGAATTAAAATCAACCCAGACATTATTTCCAAGCCAAATGCCGCCTTAGTGATGAGAGAGATTTAATTCTCCATTGTCACATTTTAGTTTATATGATTTTTTAATAAGGTTTCTTTTTGAAGAGCATCTGCACTATAAAAGTATGGACTAGAACCTAAAAGAATAGTCAAAAACTCACAAACACTTTGCTGTATGTATTTTAACATTTTAGAAAACAATCTATTTGAATAACTAAGGTGTGTAATTTGAACGGGAAAGATTTCCATCAAGAGCACCTTGGAAAATCACAACAGGTAGAAGACTATGTTAATATGTTTGTATCTTGGTAACATCCTCAGTTAATTTTGAATTTTTGAAAGTTTTGAGGGAAAAGTCCTATGGAATCTAATGTGAAGTATTTAGTAGGCTAACTGGTATTGAGTTGAAGCTTTTTACTGTTTTTAAGCAGATACCATTTGATGAAATGTCATTTACCTGCTGTCCTAAGATGTTCATACATACGCAAATAAGGAGAAGAATCCTACCATATAGAAATATTTATTTTAATAGAGTTTCATTTAAGTCATAAAACAGTGTTAAAACTCTTGGGAAGGTGGAGGGTTTCTCGTTTTTTAAATTGAAACTGTCATACAGTGTTTGACCATCTGAAATGGGAATTGTAACAGCACTATTTTGATGTAGCTCTACCAATATTATGTGACAATGCTATTTAGTTTTACTAACAAGCTCTGGAATACTTAGCAGTCATTTTCACTGGCACAAGAGCTTTTTGTATGTCATTCAATTTAAACTTTTAAACCAAAAACTTTATGGTTTAGTGTCTTTGGCAAAAAGATGCTGAAGGGAATGTAACATACAATTAATATGTGGTTATATATAAAAAGACACAAAAAATTGCCATGTTATGGTTCTGCCTTGAAACAGCACAATGAAGTGTATCAGTGTATTCTGTGATTCTTTATGAAACTTACATGTTGTGTTGTTCTGTGTCTGCCATAGGGTGTCCTTTGGGCCAGATGTGGCACAGTTAAATGCAATTATCATCTCATGAAATGCAGATGCAGATAAAATGTCTTTAGTGCTGCAACATTTTACCTAACTTTTGTATGTTTTCTGACTGTGCGTTGTTTCCAAAGCTGTTCCTACCTCACCATGAGGCTTTATGGATTGTTATGTATTATAAATGTTCTTTATGAGACAGACTACTGTGTTTCTTCTCATTTATTAAAAGTTAAGTAGAAAAATAAACTAATTTTAATATCTAGTTCATTGTTCTGTGCATATGGCCTCCCCTTCTGTGCTAAGCTGGGTTATGTAGAAGAGAGTAGGACTTCAGTCACTGAAAGGGAAATTTCAGCTTAACATGTGTTCCTAGAGTGCAGGGTGACCAGGTTACAGGACAGTGGTGTGGAAGAAAACAAATGTGGGTAAAAATTGCCATTGAAATTGAAAGGGTAACAATACAAAGGCTCATTAACAAATATTAAATGGATAGGAAATGTTTTTATTATAAGCATTAAACTTACAAATTATGTAGTTACAGGTTAACCTGCTCCTTTTGGTACTTGTTATTTTTTTCCTTTAATTTGTAAGCATAGTTACTAACAAGGATTATTGAATATTTTACAATTATATAATCATCTGAAACTATTGACACAAGAGCACATTAATACATGAGTTTGGTTGTATGAGTTCAGGACTGTCATAAATGCAGTCTCATATAAAGAATTTCTTAAATTGTACTTCAGTTGGGAGATAAACAGTTGAGAAATCAATGGACAATAAATGGCAGTAGATAATTAATAGAATTGATAAAGACAATAGACATTCCAAAAAAGGGATAAAAATCTTTGGACAGTATTTGGGTAGGTTAAAACAGAGGGGTAGGGGTTGAGCGGTAAGGGGGTGCAGAGTATAGAGGGTTGAGAGTCCAGAGGTAGGAGATTGTGAAAAACAAGGTTAAAAGTGCCATGTCAACAGATTTGAATTTGGTTTCATAAGAAGAGAGGAAACATTCAATTTTTGAGTGGATAAATGAGAAAGTGGAAAGGGTATTGTACAGGATAGATTTGTAACGGGAAGTAGACAAAGAGACCGGAAGACATCAGTTTACTAGGTATTCAATGCTAAGAGCCTGAACTAGTTCCCAAATACACACGCCCACATCTACATATACAGTACAGCAGTCTCTCCTTATCCTTGATTTCACTTTCTGAGGTTTCAGGTACCCAAAGCCAACCGTGGTCCAAAAATCTTAAATGGGAAATTCAGAAACAAGCAATTCAGAAGTTTTGGGGGGGTGGTGGTGGGATGAATTAGGAGATTGGGATTGACATATATACACTAATATGTATAAAAAAGATAACTAATAAGAACCTGCTGTATAAAAAATAAAATTCAGGGCTTCCCTGGTGGCGCAGTGGTTGAGAGTCCGCCTTCCGATGCAGGGGACACGGGTTCGTGCCCCGGTCCGGGAAGATCCCACATGCCGCGGAGCGGCTGGGCCCGTGAGCCATGGCCGCTGAGCCTGCGCGTCCGGAGCCTGTGCTCCGCAACGGGAGAGGCCACAACAGTGAGAGGTCCGCGTACCGCAAAAAAAAACCCCAAAAAACAAACAAAAAAACACCTCATGTTTTAAATTGCTGCCTTGCTGCCATTCTGAGTAGCATGATGAAATCTCTCACTGTCCTGCTCCATCCTGCCCAGGGATGAGAATCATCCCTTTGTCCAGTGTATCCTAACCATTAGTCACTTAGTAGCCATCTCATCAGATATGTCAGATTGACTGTCAAGGTGTCACAGTGCTTGTATACAAGTGTCCCTTAGTTTACTTAATGGCCCCAAAGCGCAAGAGTAGTGATGCTGGCAATCAGGATATGCCAAAGAAAAACTGTAAAGCGCTTCCTTTAAGCGAAAAGGTGAAAGCTCCTAGTGAGGAAAGAAAAAAATCATATGCTGAGGTTGTTAAGATCTACGGTAAGAACAAATCTATCTGAAATGGTGGAGAGAGAAAAATGAGTGCCAGTTTTGCTGTTGCACCTTGAACTGCAAAAGTTACAGCCACAGTGCATGAGAAATGCTTAGTTAAAATGGAAAGGCATTAAATTTGTACAGTAAGATATTCTGGGGACTTCCATGGTGGCGCAGTGGTTAAGAATCTGCCTGTCAATACAGGGAAGACGGTTCGATCCCTGGTGCGGGAAGATCCCATATGCCGCGGAGCAACTAAGCCCGTGCACAACTACCGAGCCTGCGCCCTAGAGACCGCGAGCCACAACTACTGAGCCCGTGTGCCACAACTAGTGAAACCCCCGCGCCTAGAGCCCGTGCTCTGCGACAAGAGAAGGCACCACAATGAGAAGCCCGTGCACCGCAACGAAGAGTAGCCCCCGCTCTCCGCTACTAGAGAAAGCCCATGCGCAGCAACGAAGACCCAACACAGCCAAAAATAAATTAATTAATTAATTAAAATAAGGAATGCCTTTCTTTCTAAAAAAAAAAAAAAGATATTCTGAGAAAGGGAGAGACACCACATTCACATAACTTTTAATACAGTATTATAATTGTTCTGTTTTATTGTTAATTTCTTACTGTGCCTAATTTATAAACTTTATCATAAGTATGTATGCACATGTGTAGGAAAAAGCATAGTATATATATAAGGTTCAGTACTATCTGTGATTTCAGGCAGCCACTGGGGGTCTCGAAATATAACACTACTGTACTATATTTCAATTGATTCCACATTCTTTTTTCATACTTTAACATTTCTAAAATCAGACTGCATCGAAACAATCAGTGGTATCTTACCACTGCTTTTGGCCAACTTTTTTTCTTATTGGGATGTATCTTATCATTAATGGTTCAGAAAAGAATTATCAGACAATATGGTCTTTCCAGAAGTACTGCCAACATTTCCTAAAACCTTATTTTATGTACTATGCATTGCACATCTGGATGAGAGCTGTTGCTTTTGAATTAGGTGAAAATACTCTAAGAAAGTCAGTGACAATATTGTTTTTAAAGAAATTCCATAGACATTTCCCAGCCTTCAGAATTGAACATTTTTGCCCCCTCCCCACTATAGCCTATGTAGGCTTTTTTCTCTTAAGTAACGTGACACTATCTTCTTTCTTTTTTAAAAAAATTTTTGGCTGCGCTGCGCAGCATGTGGGACCCTAGTTCCTCCCACCAGGGATCAAAACCGCGCCCCCTGAATTTGAAGCACAGACTCTTGACCTCTGGACCTCCAGGGAAGCCCCAGAGTTATATTCTATCTTTATTTCCTCAGGATCTAGCACACGGTCTAGCACACTGTAGGCATTCAAAGGTGTTTGAATGAACATTGAAGAATGGCAGGAGTAGAAGAAGATAGAATGATAACACCATTAATAGCTAAAATATACTGAGCACTTATTATATACCAGCCACATACGTTTTCATTTAATCCTTACCAACCATTAGCCACATTCCATTATTCCCATTTTACAGACAAATGGATATTAAGTACCTTACCCAAAGGCATCTAGCTAGTAAGTGATGGAGTCAGAACTGGAATTCAGCAAGAGACCCAGGACGCAGCAAGTAGCTTGCTTTCCCATCACTTTGAACCATCAACACCCTATTTCATAACTAAATTCAGAATGAAGAGTTCTTTGAAATTTTCATCCAACAAGTAGCAATAGATAGGCAAAAGAAATGAGAATAAATGTAGAAGTATTTGATATTTATAAAAAACATCAAAGTAGTCATCAGATGAAAAATCAGAACTTTCTTATGTTATGGCTGTGTCATTCAAATTACATGGGGGAGAGGAATAACAATATTTTTTAGAATTTAGGGTCTCCCTTTTTTTTTTAACAGCCATCAGAACAAAGCCTGCTGTCTTTTTTTTTAAATGGATTTGTTTATTATATTTATTTTATTTTTGGCTGCATTGGGTCTTCGTTGCTCTGCACGGGCTTTCTCTAGCTGTGGCGAGTGGGGACTACTCTTGGTTGCTGCACGTGGGCTTCTCACTGCGGTGGCTTCTCTTGTTGTGGAGCATGGTCTCTAGGAGCGCGGGCTTCAGTAGTTGTGGCTTGCAGGCTCAGTAGTTGTGGCGCACAGGTTTAGTTGCTCCGCGGCATGAGGGATCTTCCCGGACCAGAGCTCAAACCTGTGTCCCCTGTGTTGGCAGGCGGATTCTCAACTGCTGTGCCACCAGGGAACTTCCTCTCCCTTGGTTTTAATCTAGCTTTGCAGACAGTGCCAATCATTGCACACTAGTTAGCTAAGCTACCACGTGTATTGTTTGAGGTAGTACCTTCTTCACCTGGAGCACAAAAACCTATGGGTTACATATACTTTTATGCTGAAAACAGTGGGTATTTTGGGAACTGGAGAGCAGAGGTGATTGAGCTAAATGTGGATGAGGAGACACAGGAAGAGGATCATCTGCTTTTCAACAGTGGTGCTATTAGCATTTGGGTGAGACAATTTATCACAGTACAGAATTGTCCCATGCATTGAGTTTAGCAACCCTGGCTTCCTTCCACACAAATGTCTGTAGACCCTCCCCTTCGCTTGGCTCAATATCAACACACCCCAACTGTCTCAAATGTCTCCTAGGGAGGCTGTATGGCCCAGGGCAACCATGAAAGACTAACCCAGTGGGTACTCCTCCAGTCTTTCCCAAGTGATCCAAATGCTACATCTAGTCTCCTCCTTTTACCCAGATGGTAACATAGATCCTTTGTGTTTTGTTTGAACTTCAGTTCCATCCTTAAGTCCAGGAACCATGCTTCCATACCTACAGGGTCAAATAGAAAGTCTGAAGATTTGATTTCTGAGGCTCGTAACCATTGATAGGACCAGATAGACAGGAACTCCTCTAACAGGTTAAGAAGATTGTTCTGCTTAAGAAAGCAGTGCAGATGTGTCCAACTAAATTGGTCATGGAAACCCTTCATTATCTCTTGAAATATAAAGTAAAAATGGATTTCTGGCAATATTCTGGGGTTCAAAAGCAGTACCCTTTATTGAAGTACAAATTTGAATATTCAAATAGAAATTTAGAAGGATTGACCCTAATTTTTCTTTCTTTCTTTCTTTTTTCAAAAAAATATTTATTTATTTATTTGGTTGAGCCCAGTCTTAGTTGCGGCAGGCTGGCTCCTTAGTTGTGGCATGTGAACTCTTAGTTGCATCATGCATGTGGTATCTAGTTCCCTATTCAGGGATCGAACCCAGACCCCCTGCATTGGGAACATGGAATCTTATCCACCACACCACCAGGGAAGTCCCCCTAATTTTTCTTTCTAATGGTGAAAATGTCAAGGACAATTCTAGACAAAATTTATCAGGACTTCTTTTTTTGGAAGCATAGATTTACAGTATTGTGTTAGTTTGAAGTATACAACATAGTAATTCAGTATTTTTGCAGATTCTATTCCATTATAGGTTATTACAAGATAATGGATATAATTCCCTGTGTTATACAGCATAACCTTGTTGCTTATCTATTTTATATATAGTAGTTTGTATCTGTTAATCCCATGACCCTAATTTGTCCTCCCCTCTTCCCTCTTCCTTTTGGTTACCACAAATTTATTTTCTATATCTGTGAGTTGATTTCTGTTTTGTATATACTTTCATTTGTATTATTTTTTAGATTCCACATATAAATGATATCATATAGTGTTTGTCTTTCTCTGTCTCATTTCACTAAACATAATATTCTCTAGGTCCATCCACTTTGCTGCAAAAGGAAGAATTCATTTTTTTATGTCTGAGTAATATTCCATTTTATGTATAGAATATGTGATATATATCTATATCACATATTCTTAATCCAGTCATCTGCTGATGGGCACTTGGGCTGCTTCCATGTCTTGCCTATTGTAAATAGTGCTGCAATGAACATTGGGGTGCGTGTATAACTGTTTCGAATTAGTGGGTTTGTCTTTTCTGTATATATACCCAGGAGTGGAATTGCTGGATCATATGGTAGTTCTATTTTCAGTTTTTTGGAGACCTCCATACTGTTTTCTATAGTGAGTGCACGAATTTATATTCCCACCAACAGTTTCTGAGGGTTCCCTTTTCTCCACATCCTTTCCAACATTTTTTATTTGTAACTTCTTTCACTGTATATTTCTCCATTGTATATTCCTGTATATTTGATGATAGCCATTCTGAGAGGTGTGAGGTGATACCTCATTATGGTTTTGATTTGCATTTCTCTAATATTAGTAATTAACAATGTTGAGCACCTTTTCACATGCCTGTTAGACTTCTGTATGTCTTTGGAGAAATGTCTATTTAGGTCTTCTGCCCATTTTCTGATGGGATTTTTTTTTTTTTTTTGATATTAAGTTGTATGAGCTGTTTGTATATTTTAAACATTAACCCCTTGTCATTTGCATAATTTACAAATATTTTCTCCCATTCTGTAAGCTGTCTTTTTGTTTTGTTTATGGTTTCCCTTGCTGCGTGAAAGTTTTAAGTTTATTTAGGTCCCATTTGTTTATTTTTGCTTTTATTTCTTTTGCTTTAGGAGACTGATCCAAGCAAATATTGCTACAATTTATGTCAAAGGGTGTTTTGCCTATGTTTTCTTCTAGGAGTTTTATGGTTTTTACATTTACATTCTTACATTTAGCTCTTTAAGCCATTTGAGCTTATTTTTGTAGATGGTGTGAGGGAATGTTCTACGTTCATTGTTTAACATGTGGATCTCCAGTTTCTCCAGCACCCCTTGTTGAAAAGACTGTCTTTATGAAGTATCACCTCACACTGGTCAGAATGGCCATCATCAAAAAGTCTGCAAACAAGAAGGACCTCCCTGGTGGCCCAGTGGTTAAGACTCTGCATGCCAATGCAGGGGACACAGGTTCTATCCCTGGTCCTGGTGTATCCCACATGTGATGGAGCAACTAAGTCCGTGCCAACTACTGAGCCAGGGCTCTAGAGCCCGCGAGCCACAACTACCGAAGCCCGCGCGCCTAGAGCCCATGCTCCACAAGAGAAGCCACCGCGGGCTTCCCTGGTGGCGCAGTGGTTGAGAATCTGCCTGCCAATGCAGGGGACACGGGTTCGAACCCTGGTCTGGGAAGATCCCACGTGCCGCAGAGCAACTAGGCCCGTGAGCCACAACTACTGAGCCTGCGTGTCTGGAGCCTGTGCCCCGCAACAAGAGAGGCCGCGACAGTGAAAGGCCCGCACACCGCGATGAAGAGTGGCCCCCGCTCACCGCAACTAGAGAAAGCCCTCGCACAGAAACGAAGACCCAACACAGCCAAAAATAAAAATAAATAAATAAATAAATTTAAAAAAAAAAGAGAAGCCACCGCAATGAGAAGCCCACACACTGCAACAAAGCGTGGCCCCTGCTCACCACAACTAGAGAGAAAAGTCTGCACGCAGCAAAGAAGACCCAACATAGCCAAAAAATAAATTGAAAAAAAAAGTCTACAAACAGTAAATGCTGGAGAGGGTGTGGAGAAAAGGGAATCCTCCTACACTGTTGGTGGGAATGTAAATTGGTACAACCACTATGGAGAACAGTATGGAGGTTCCTTAAAAAACTAAAAATAGAACTACCATATGATACAGCAATCGCACCTGGGCATATATCTGGAGAAAACCATAATCTGAAAAGATACATGCACCCAAATATTCACTATTTACAATAGTCAAGACATGGAAGCAACCTAAATGTCCATTGACAGAGGAATGGATAAAGAAGACATGGTATAAATATACAATGGAATATTACTCAGCCATAAAAAAGAAAGAAAGAATGACATTTGCAGCAACAAGGATTGACCTAGAGATTATCATACTAAGTGAAGTAAGTCAAAGAAAGACAAATATCATATGATATCACTCATATGTGGAATCTAATTGAAAAAAATGATACAAGTGAACTTATTCACAAAACAGAAACACATTTACAGGTATTGAAAACAAACTCATGATTACCAGAGGGAAAACATGGAGTGGGGGAATAAATCAGGAGCTTGGGATGAACATACACACACTACTGTATATAAGATAGATAACCAACAAGGACCTACTGTATAGCACAGAGAACCCTACTCAATATTCTGTGATGACCTATATGAGAAAAGAATATAAAAAATGAATATATGTATAACTGAATCACTTTGCTGTACACCTGAAGCTAACATAACATTGTAAATCAAGTACACTCCAATAAAATGAAATTTAAAAAAAGAGAAGACTGTCTTTTCTCCACTGTATATTCCTGCCTCCTTTGTCATAGATTAATTGACTGTAGGTGCTTGGGTTTATTTCTGGGCTCTCTGTCCTATATTACTGATCTATGTGTCTGTCTTTGTGAGAATACCAGACTGTTTTTGGTTTTTTTAAATTTTATTTTATTTATTTTTTTATACAGCAGGTTCTTATTAGTTATCTATTATATATATATTAGTGTATACATGTCAATCCCAATCTCCCAATTCATCCCACCACCCCCACCCCTCCCCCACCACATTGCCCCCTTGGTGTCCATACAGTAGTTCTCTACATTTGTGTCTCTATTTCTGCCCTGCAAACTGGTTCATCTGTACCATTATTCTAGGTTCCCCATATATGCGTTAATATACGAAATTTGTTTTTCTCTTTCTGACTTACTTCACTCTGTATGACTGTCTCTAGATCCATCCACATCTCTACAAATGACCCACTTTCGTTCCTTTTTATGGCTGAGCAATATTCCATTGTATATATGTACCACAACTTCTTTATCCATTCATCTGTCAATGGGCATTTAGATTGCTTCCATGACCAGGCTATTGTAAGTAGTGCTGCAATGAACATTCGGGTGCATGTGTCTTTTTGAATTATGTTTTTCTCTGGGTATATGCCCAGTAGTGGGATTGCTGGATCATATGGTAATTCTATTTTTAGTTTTTTAAGGAACCTCCATAGTGGTTGTATCTATTTACATTCCCACCAACAGTGCAAGAAGGTTCCCTTTTCTCCACACCCTCTCCAGCATTTGTTGTTTGTAGATTTTCTGATGATGCCCAATTAACTGGTATGAGGTGATACCTCACTGTAGTTTTGATTTGCCTTTCTCTAATAATTAGTGATGCTGAGCAGCTTTTCATGGGCTTCTTGGCATTGGTATGTCTTCTCTGGAGAAATGTTTATTTAGGTCTTCTGCTCATTTTTGGATTGGGTTGTTTGCTTTTTCAATATTGAGCTGCATGAGCTGTTTATATATTTTGGAGATTAATCCTTTGTCCGTTGATTCATTTGTAAATCTTTTCTCCCATTCTGAGGGTTGCCTTTTGTCTTGTTTGTAGTTTCCTTTGCTTTGCAAAAGGTTTTAAGTTTCATTAGGTCCCATTTGTTTATTTTTGTTTTTATTTCCATTACTCTAGGAGGTGGATCAAAAAAGATCTTGCTGTGATTTATGTCAAAGAGTGTTCTTCCTATGTTTTCCTCTAAGAGTTTTATAGTGTTTGGCCTTACATTGAGGTCTTTAATCCACTTTGAGTTTATTTTTGTGTATGGTGTTAGGGAGTGTTCTAATTTCATTCTTTTACATGTAGCTGTCCAGTTTTACCAGCACCACTTATTGAAGGGACTGTCTTTTCTCCATTGTATATCCTTACCTCCTTTGTCATAGATTAGTTGACCATAGGTGCATGAGTTTATCTCTGGGCTTTCTATGCTGTTCCATTGACCTATATTTCTGTTTTTGTGCCAGTACCATACTGTCTAGATTACTGATAGTCTGAAGTCAGGGAGTCTGATTGCTCCAGCTCTGTTTTTTTTCCCTCAAGACTGCTTTGGCTATTTGAGGTCTTTTGTATCTCCATACAAATTTTAAGAATTTTTTTCCTAGCTCCATAAAAAATGCCACTGGTGGGCTTCCCTGGTGGTGCAGTGGTTGAGAGTCCACCTGCCGATGCAGGGAACACAGATTCATGCCCCAGTCCAGGAAGATCCCACATGCCAGGGAGCGGCTGGGCCCGTGAGCCATGGCCACTGAACTTGTGCATCCGGAGCCTGTGCTCCGCAACGGGAGAGGCCACAACAGTGAGAGGCACACATACTGCAAAAAAAAAAAAAAAAAAAAAAAAAAAAGGTCACTGGTAATTTGATAGGGACTGCCTTGAATCTGTAGATTGCTTTGGGTAGTATAGTCATTTTCACAGTGTTGATTCTTCCAATCCAGAAATATGGTATATCTCTCCATCTGTTTGTGTCATCTTTGATTTCTTTCATAAGTGTCTTATAGTTTTCTGAGTACAGGTCTTTCACTTCCTTAGGTCAGTTTATTCTTGGTATTTTATTCTTTTTGTTGCAATGGTGAATGTGATTGTTTCCTTAATTTCTCTTTCTGATCTTTCGTTGTTAGTGTATAGGAATGCAAGAGATTTCTGTGCATTAATTTTGTATCCTGCAACTTTACCAAGTTCATTGATTAGCTCTAGTAGTTTTCTGGTGGCATCTTTAGGATTTTTTATGTATTGTATCATGTCATCTGCAAACAGTCAGAGTTTTATTTCTTTTCCAATTTGTATTCCTTTTATTTCTCTTTCTTCTCTGATTGCTGTGGCTAGGACTTCCAAAACTATGTTGAATAATAGTGGCAATAGTGGACATCCTTGTCTTGTTCCTGATCTTAAAGGAAATGCTTTCAGTTTTTCACCATTGAGAAAGATGTTTGCTGTGGGTTTCTTGTATATGGCCTTTATTATGTTGAGGTAGGTTCCCTCTATGCCCACTTTCTGGAGAGTTTTTAATATAAATGGATGTTGGATTTTGTCAAAAGCTTTTTCTGCATCTATTGACATGATCATATGGCTTTTATTCTTCAGTTTGTTAATATGGTGTATCACATTGATTGATTTGCATATATTGAAGAATCCTTGCATCCCAGGGATAAACCTCACTTGATCATGGTGTATGATCCCTTTAATGTGTTGTCAGATTCTGTTTGCTAGTATTTTGTTGAGGATTTTTGCATCTATATTCATCAGTGATACTCGTCTGTAATTTTCTTTTTTTGTAGTATCTTTGTCTGGTTTTGGTATCAGGGTGATGGTAGCCTCATAGAATGAGTTTGAGAGTGTTCCTTCCTCTGCAACTGTTTGGAAGAGTTTGAGAAAGATAGGTGTTAGCTCTTCGCTAACGCTTGATAGAATTCACCTCTGAAGCCATCTGGTCCTGGACTTTTGTTTGTTGGAAGATTTTTAACCACAGTTTCAATTTCATTACTTGTGATTGGTCTATTCATATTTTCTATTTATTCCTGGTTCAGTCTTGGAAAATTATACCTTTCTAAGAATTTGTCCATTTTTTCCAGGTTATCCATTTTATTGGCATAGAGCTGCTTGCAGTACTCTCTTAGGATGCTTTGTATTTCTGTGGTGTCTGTTGTAACTTCTCCTTTTTCATTTCTAATTTTATTGATTTGTGTCCTCTCCCTCTTTTTCTTGATGAGTCTGGCTAATGGTTTATCAATTTAGTTTATCATCTCAAAGAACCAGCTTTTAGTTTTATTGATCTTTGCTATTGTTTTCTTTGTTTCTATTTCATTTATTTCTGCTCTGATCTTTATGGTTTCTTTCCTCCTGCTAACTTTGGGTTTTGTTTGTTCTTCTTTCTCTAGTTCCTTTAGGTGTAAGGTTAGATCATTTATTTGAGATTTTTCTTGTTTCTTGAGGTAGGCTTGTATTGCTATAAACTTCCCTCTTAGAACTGCTTTTGTTGCATCCCATAGGTTTTGGATCCTGGTGTTTTCATTGTCATTTGTCTCTAGGCATTTTTTGATTTCCTCTTTGATTTCTTCAGTGATCTCTTGGTTATTTAGTAATGTAACGTTTAGCCTCCATGTATTTGTGTTTTTTACATTTTTTTCCCTGTAATTGATTTCTAATCTCATAGCGTTGTGGTCAGAAAAGATGCTTGATATGATTTCAATTTTCTTAAATTTACTGAGGCTTGATTTGTGACCCGAGATATGATCAGTCCTGGAGAATGTTCCATGTGCACCTGAGAAGAAAGTGTAATCTGCAGTTTTTGGATGGAATGTCCTATAAATATCAATTAAATCTATCTGGTCTATTGTGTCATTTAAAGCCTGTGTTTCCTTATTAATTTTCTATCAGGATTATCTGTCCATTGGTGTAAGTGAGGTGTTAAAGTCCCCCACTATTATTGTGTTACTGTTGATTTCCTCCTTTATAGCTGTCAGAAGTTACCTTATGTATTGAGGTGCTATTATGTTGGGTGCATATATATTTATAATTGTTATTTCTTCTTCTTGTATTGATTCCTTGATCATTATGTAGTGTCCTTCCTTGTCTCTTGTAACATTCTTTATTTTAAAGTCTATTTTAACTGATATGAGAATTGCTACTCCAGCTTTCTTTTGATTTCCATTTGCATGGAATATCTTTTTCCGTCCCCTCATTTTCAGTCTGTATGCATCCCTAGGTGTGAAGTGGGTCTCTTGTAGACAGCATATATATGGGTCTTTTTTGTTTTTTTCATTATTAATAGATGCATGTTTTATTAAAGGTATAAAGACCAAAGATTTGTAACTTTAATAATCCAGATTCTTATTTTAAATTCACCAACATTATTATTTATTTATTTTACCATTCTTTTTTTTTAACATCTTTATTGGAGTATAATTGCTTTACAGTGGTGTGTTAGTTTCTGTTTTATAACAAAGTGAATCAGCTATACATATACGTATATCCCCATACCTCTTCCCTCTTGCATCTCCTTCTGGGTCTTGTTTTTGTATCCAGTCAGCAAACCTGTGTCTTTTGGTTGGAGCATTTAATCTATTCATGTTTAAGGTAATTATCGATATGTATGTTCCTATTACCATTTTCTTAATTGTTATGGGTTTGTTTTTGTAGATTCTTTTCTTCTCTTGTATTTTCTACTTAGAAAAGTTCCTTTAGCACTTGTTGTAGAGCTAGTTTGATGGTGCTGAATTCTCTTAGCTTTTGCTTGTCTGTAAAGCTTTTGATTACTCCATCGAATCTGAATGAGATCCTTGCCGGCTAGAGTAATCTTGGTTGTAGGCTTTCCCTTTCATCACTTTAAATATATCATGCCACTCCGTTCTGGCTTGTAGAGTTTCTGGTGAGAAATCAGCTGTTAAGCTTATGGGAGTTCCCTTGTATGTTATTTGTCGTTTTTCCCTTGTTGCTTTAAGTCATTTTTCTTTTTCTTTAACTTTTGTCAGTTTGATTACTACGTGTTTCAGCATGTTTCTCCTTGGGTTTATCCTGCCTGGGACTCTGCGCTTCCTGGACTTGGGTGGCTATTTCCTTTCCCATGTTAGGGAAGTTTTCAACTATAATCTCTTCAAATATTTTCTCAGGTCCTTTCTCTCTCTCTTCTCCTTCTGGGACCACTATAATGCGAAAGTTATTGCGTTTAATGTTGTCCCAGAGGTCTCTTAGTCTGTCTTCATTTCTTTTCATTCTTTTCTCTTTATTCTGTTCTGCAGCACTGAATTCCACCATTCTGTCTTCCAGGTCACTTATCCATTCCTCTGCCTCATTTATTCTGCTATTGATTCCTTCTAGTGTATTTTTCATATCAGTTATTGTATTGTTCATCTCTGTTTGTTCTTTAATTCTTCTAGGTCTTTGTTAAACATTTCTTGCATCTTCTTGATCTTTTTCTCCATTCTTTTTCTGAGGTCCTGGATCATCTTCAGTATCATTTTTATGAGTTCTTTTTCTGGAAGGTTTCCTGTCTCCACCTCATTCAGTTGTTTTTCTGGGGTTTTATCCTGTTCTTTCATCTGGTAGAAAGTTCTCTGCCTTTTCATTTTGTCTATCTTTCTGTGAATGTGGTTTTCCTTCCATAGGCTGCAGAATTGTCGTTCTTCTTGCTTCTGCTGTCTGCCCTCTTGTGGATGAGGCTATCTAAGAGGGTTGTGCAAGCTTCCTGATGGGAGAGACTGGTGGTGGGTAGAGCTGGGTGTTGCTCTGGTGGGCAGAGCTCACTAAAACTTTAATCTGCTTGTCTGCTGGTGGGTGGGACTGTGTCCCTCCCTGTTGGTTGTTTGGCCTGAGGTGACCCAGCACTGGCACCTACCCGGCTCTTTGGTGGGGCTAATGGCAGACTCTGGGATGGCTCACGCCAAGGAATACTTCCCAGAACTTCTGCTGCCAGTGTCCTTGTCCTCACGGTGAGACAGAGCTACGCTGCAACTCTGCAGGAGACCCTCCAACACTAGCAGGTAGGTCTGGCTCAGTCTCCTATGGGGTCACTGCTCCTTCCCCTGGGTCCCCAGGTGCACACTACTCTTGTGTGCCCTCCAAGAGTGGAGTCTCTGTTTCCCTCAGTCCTGTCAAAGCCCTGCAATCAAATCCCACTAGGCTTCAGAGTCTGATTCTCTAGGAATTCCTCCTCCGATTGCCAGACCCCCAGGTTGGGAAGCCTGACGTGGGGTCAGAACCTTCACTCCAGTGAGTGGACTTCTGTGGTATAAGTGTTCTCCAGTTTGTGAGTCACCCATCCAGAAGTTATGGGATTTGATTTTATTGTGATTGCCCCCCTCCTACCAACTCATTGCGGCTTCTCCTTTGTCTTTGGATGTGGGGTATCTTTTTTGTTGAGTTCCAGTGTCTTCCTGTCAATGATTGTTCAGCAGTTAGTTGTGGAGAATACCAGACTGTTGTGATGACTGCAGTTTTGTAGTATAGTCTGAAGTCTGGGCCGGTGATACCTCCAGCTTCGTTCTTTTTTTCTCAGGATTGCTTTGGCAATTTTGGGTCTATTGTGGTTCCATATAAATTTTAGGATTATTTATTCTAGTTCTGTGAAAAATGTCCTGAGTAGGGATTGCATTAAATCTATAGGTTGCTTTGGGTAATATGGCCATTTTACTATTAATTCTTCCAATCCAAGAGCACAGAATATCTTTCCATTTCTTTAAATCATCTTCAGTTTCCTTCATCAGTGTTTTATAGTTTTCAGAGTGTAGATCTTTTACTTCCTTGGTTAAGTTTATTCCTAGTTTTTTGTTGTTGCTCTTGTTTTGTTTTTTTTTTTTTTTGCTTCTTAAAATGTGATTCTAAAGGGGATTTTTTATTTTACTTTATCTTTCTCATATTACTTTTTCTTTTCTTTTCTTTTCTTTTCTTTTTTTTTGCCACTTCTTGCCCTTGCGGCACATGTGATCTTAGTTCCCTGACCAGGGATTGAACCCATGCCCCCTTGAGTGGAATCGTGGAGTCTTAACCACTGGACTACCAGGGAAGTTTCTTGTATTCCATTATTACTGTATAGAAATGCAACAGATTTCTCTATATCGATCTTGTGTCCTGCAATCTTTCTGAATTCATTTACCCATTCTAATAGTTTTTGGGTGGAGACTTTAAGATTCTCTATATAGCGTATCATGTCATCTGCAAATAGTGACAGTTTATCAGGACTTTTTATAGCCTGGAATAAAAGTGGCCATCAATGACACCTGTCCTGGGCTCTTTTTTAAAAAAATATTTGTTTATTTATAAATGCTAGAGAAAGCTTGCTGTGCGTGACTTTCTCTAGTTGTGGTGAGCGGTGGCTACTCTTCGTTGGGGTGCATGGGCTTCTCATTGTGGTGGCTTCTCTTGTTGTGGAGCATGGTCTCTTGGCACACAGGCTCAGTAGTTGTGGCACATGGGCTTAGTTGCTCCGCGACACGTGGGATCTTCCTGGAGCAGGGCTCGAGCCCGTGTCCCCTGGATTGGCAGGCAGATTCTTCACCACTGTGCCATCAGGGAAGTCCCTGCCCTGGGCTCTTGCATCAAGTTTTAGACTCCTCTGGAAAGTGATGGTGATGTATTTATTGATAAAGTTATTGGGTCTTGAGTTTCTATACATTATTAAAAGTCAATGAGCTGAAAAAAATTAGGTAGCATATTATAGGGCCCCCTGAAATTTTTCATATCCTAATTCCCAGAGCCTTTGAGTATGTTACCTTATGGTTTTTGCAAGGGTAATTATGTTAAGATCTTGAGATGGCTGAACCCATTATCTTGGATAATCTGGATGCACCCAATATAATCATAAGGGTCTTTATATAAGGAGGCAGGAGTCAGAGAGAAGATATGATGACAGGGATCTGGATGATAGAAGTAGGGGCTATGGTTAGAAAAAGACATTCGAAGATGCTACAGTGCTGACTTTGAAGAAGGTGGAAGAGGCCACTAGCCCAGGAATGGAGGCAGCTTTTTTTTAAATTAATTTTTATTGGAGTACAGTGGCTTTACAATGTTGTGTTAGTTTCTACTGTACAGCAAAGTGAATCAGCTATACATATATATACATGTATACATATATATACATATATACATGTATACATGTATATATGTATACATATATACATGTATATATATACATGTATATATATACATGTATATATGTATACATATATATATATATATATATAAAGGGTATATATATACCCTTTTTGTATTTCCTTCCCATTTAGGCATTAAGTAGAGTTCCCTGTGCTATACAGTAGGCTCTCATTAGTTGTCTATTTTTTACATAGAATCAGTGGAGATGGAGGCAGCTTCTTGCAAATGGAAAAGGCAAAGAAACAGATTCTTCCTTAGACGCTCCAGTAAGAACACCTGAACCAGGGCAGTCCAGGGGTTTTCTTTAACTATACACATGGTCTGAGATTTTATGTGGAGTTATCAAGCTTAAGGGATAAATAATTTCTTAAGGGATTTGGTGGGAGTCCAGACTACCTCATGTGTTATAACAGGACCCATTCTGGGGACTTCCCTGGTGGTGCAGTGGATAAGACTCTGCACTCCCAGTGCAGAGGGACTGGGTTCAATCCCTGGTCAGGGACCTAGATCCCACACGCATGCCACAACTAAGAGTTCGCATGCCACAACTAAGGAGCCGGCAAGCTGCAACTAAGGAGCCCACCTGCTGCAGCTAAGATCTGGTGCAACCAAATAAATTAACTAAATAAATAAATATTTTAAAAATAAATAAAAATAAAAATATTGTTTATTAAAAATAAAAGACCCAATCTGAATGAAAGGCAAGTTCATGCTGAGTGAATCAGCCTTGTATGGATTAGAGATGTCATCTTGAAAAGCCCTGAGGCCACCTGAGGCACTTACCACAGCAGGCTCCATTTTCTTCTCCTTACATTTCTCCTCTTGTCTCACTTAGAGCCTGCTCCTGCCTCCTTTCCTCCTTTCTTCTTCCTCCTCTCTCTTTTCTCTCTATCCTGTTCTTCCTCACCCCACCCCTTATTAGGCATATGACCTTGGCTGGTTCAATATCTCTTGGAGTTTCAGTTTTCATATCTGTGAGATGGCGATAATGTATTCTTTATAAGGTCCTTGTGAGGATCACATGGAACAAAAACGAACATGTATCTACCACATTCTATGCTCTAGCACTGTGCTAAATGTTTTAGCCCATGTAATCCTAATCACTCTGTGAACTAAATGCTAGTACTGTCTTCAATCTAGAGATTAGGGTACTCTTACTGAGTGACGGAGGCTCTTCAAATTCCATGGTATGCAAAATGGTTAGTTCTGGAGTCAGACTGCAGGCTTCAAATCCCAGACTCACTGACTATGCGTTGTTTGGTAAGATGTCTGCCTTAGTTTCCTCATCTGAAAAACTAGAATAATAGTAATGTTTCTTTTATAGGGTTGTTGTAGATTAAATGAATGAGCATAAGTAAAGCATTCTGAACAATGCTCGCTCTTCATTCAGCGCTCAATAAATATTAGCCAGTTTGTATTTTATTCCCTTCTTTTTTCTTACTTTCCCTTCTTCTTTCCTCCTTTTTCCTTTCTTCTTCTTCTCCATTCTTTCTCTTATGTATTTCTCTCTCTTCCTAACACAATTAGTGCCCCTTAAGACCTTGATTAATCCCACTCTTGACTCTTAGGCTTATACCAGTCTCTTCAATGGTACCACATTTCTCTCTCTTTCTTAAAATTATTAGAATTTTTTTTTCTTCAGGTAACTTCTGTAACAAGCACTACATGCAGGATAGAGAAGTATCTTGACACAAACAGATGTTTACCTAGTGATTGATTCTATGACAGTTATGGGGAAAGAGCTTGGGGGAGGAAGGAAAATGGTTGAGGCGCAAAACAAGAGAGGCAATCCCAACAGTTCACGTAGGCTGTGGAGGGAGTGGGCATGACCTGTTTCCATCAATGATGACGGTGTTTGGGTGTGTGCTCTCTGCCCTCATGTTGTTGGGTAAGCCGGTGGTGATTTCTGCAAAGGGCAGAGTCTGGATCTGATACGTTTGAGAACTTTCTAGCTGAGATTCAGGGATTTTATGAGAAATCCTTTTAAGGGACAGTGGTATGGCAGAGTGGAAAGAGTCTTAGATGTGCTTTTCCACTGCACTAACCCAGCAGGTCTGGCCCACCATCGGTAATTCCAGAGAAGCAGAACCAAAGGAGGCAATGACAACCGTTTTCCTCCTCCTCCTCCTCCCCCTTCTTCTTCTTCTAAATCAATGGATAATATAATTTTCACCTTTTTTTTTTTTTAACTGAACTGTTTGAGAACCTCTGAGTGTGTTGATGGTGAGCAGCTCCTGAGTCAGCAGCTGAACATCACTTTGCTGAACATCACTAGATGCTTTGGGGCCTTGGCTGTCTTAGGGTTTTCTTTTCTTTCTTTTTTAAATTATTTTATTTTATTTAAAAAAATATTTATTTGGTTGTGCTGGGTCTTAGTTGCGGCAGGTGGGCTCCTTAGCTGCAGCATGCGAACTCTGTTGCAGCATGCATGTGGGATCTAGCTCCCTGACGAGGGATCAAACCTGGGCCCCCTGCACTGGGAGCGCAGAGTCCCAACTACTGCCCCACCAGGGAAGTCCCTGTCTTAGGGTTTTCATTTGTATTTTCCATCTCTTAATTATAACAGACACAAGTCACAGAAGAAGCATCTATTTGAAATGTAAGTTAATGAGCAGCAAAAAAATAATGATGCTGCAGAATTGCTTCAATATCTGCTTCTCCAGATTATTGTGTCACATTCATTTGATAACTATTATTTAATAGGGCATTAACCTGTCTACCCTCCTCTAAAATCCAATGTACAAAAGATGGTGCTGATTCCATCCCATGTGGTTTTTCATTTATTGGAAGTCAAGACTGCTCTTGCCCACAGTGTGGGATTTGTGGAGAAGGGCTTGCAAAGAGCAACCTGAAACCTTCTCTCTTACCTCATCATTAAAGCAAAACACTAGCATGTTGTATGTATTAACCCCCCCCGCAAAGAAAAACAGCTAATTTTATTAAGCGAATAAATCAGGTCTTGAAAGCACTTTTTGTCTATTTTTGATGCTGGAACACATAGTAATATATCAACTTATATTTTAAAACTATGTATGTGTATATGTAAATATATGTTTCTACAAATACTTTTTCTTGCTTAAATAAATAAGTCAACTTACACCACTTGTTAAACAGCATTAGGTTGAATTGTGAGATCACATTTAAAAGGAGCTTATAGAACAATTTTTGTGATATACGGACCTAAAGTAGAAATATTGTTTCCTTATACGTCACTTACTCTATGCAAAAGTGACAAAATACCAGGGCCTGTTGCCAAATAAGATCCTGGTGGGACAGGTGTGGTGGTTGCCGGAGGTGGGGCGGCTGGTAGTGGTGGTGGTGAGGAGATTATCCTTGAATGTGAAAGACAAGGCAAGTCACCAGGCTGGGGAGGGCAGAGGGGACAGCTGTCTCTGCTCTTATCAGTGGCAGGGGTAGTGCTGTCGGCATTATTAGTCAGGAGCAACTCTGCTAAGGGATAGGATGGAGGAGAAGTAAAGGGACATTGTGGGCACCTTTTCTCCATCAGGGCCCAGCATTTTATGCACACAAACCCATTCTACATCCAGGGTGGTGGTTAGGGTATGGGTTTTGGAGAGAGACAGATGAGGACTGGAGTCCCGTGACCTGTTTCCTGTCTTTATCACCCTGGGCACATTACTTTGGTGTCTTTGGGGATAACAGTAGTATAGCTTCATGGGATTGTTGTGAGGATTAAAGGAATAATGCGTGTACAGTCCTTGGCACGGGGCTCAGCAAACTATTATTCGTCCTCACTACAATCCCAGGAGGGAAATACTTTCCTCAACCAACCACAAAATGAGGCTTAGTGAGATTAAGTATTACTCTAGATTATCCGTTGAGATAAATTATTAAACTAGATTGAGTATTCATCTAGGCTAGGCCTAGATTCAAATCTGGGCCTCCAAAGCTCTTGATTTTTCCCTTAATGAACCACTTAAACCTGTGGGAGTTTTCCAGGATTTCGCTATTCTCTGAAGCACAGATTGATTTCATTGAACCAATATTTATTGAATGTCTCTTATGCAGAAGGCACTGTCCTAAGTGCTAGGGACAGAAACACAAATCCCTACCCTTGCGAAGCTTCTGTTCTAGTAGAGACAAGATAAAGAAGTAAACTATCATCAGATTAAATTCTAAGGAGAAAAAGATAAAGCAGGGAAGAGGGCTGAGTATGAATTACTTGTGTCTATTTTGGAGAGGATGGTTGTTGTTGATATTCTAGATATAAAGGCCGGGAAAGCCTGTATGAATGAAAAACAGATATTTGAGTAAGAGCTAAGAGGGAGGGGAAGCAAGCCCCTCAATTTCTGGGAGAAGAGCCTTCCAGGCAGAGGAAATAACAAAGCAGGAGCCCTGAGGTGGGAGCCGGCCAGCTCTTGGAGGACAGAAATGGAGGCCATTGAGGGAAGGTCTCTTCCTGGAAAATATTTCTCTGTTCTTTGAACAGACTGGAAATCAGATTTCTTCCCCAAAGTAGGTTTTCCTAACATTTGGACTTCCCTTTAATCAGCCACCAGCCCTTTGTTGGGTCATTAAAGCCTGGGGTTGAAAAAACCCCGAGGAGCAGGGCTGGTTTAGTGGTGTTCTGGTTTGTTATGTAACAGCAGTGACTGCCTTGGTGACTCAGCAGAGTTCTGTGCGTGAACGTCAACCCACCGGATGACAGGTCCCAGCCCTAAGGCCTCCTAGGTCCCATGCATCCTAGGGGTCATTTCTCTGAGCCTGACCTTGACCTCATCTTGCTGCCTGGACTCCTGGAGCCTTGAGCAAATGCTTTATCCCAGAAGTAGGGATCTCCCGGTTTGATTTTGCCTCGCTGGAAGAAGGAGCCTGCACAGGCGAGAGCATGGACTTTGGAACCGGAGAATTCGTTTAAGTGCTCAGTCTGGCATTCACGAGTTATATAACCTTGAGCAAGTTATTAACCTGCAAAAAGTCTTAGGAGACTAAGTTCAAGTGCGGTGATATAGGGAGCGTGCCTAGCCCAGCGCTAGCTCTTAGTGGAAGCTCAATAGATGGTCACTACGATTATTTTTACATTTTTAGAGCAGAACAGCCACCCCACTACTCTGTCCAATTCTTAATCCTTACCCAAGACTGATAAAATTGTGGTCCCTGCACGTCCAGAATTGCAACTGAAAATGGGCATCATGACCTCCATATGCAAAGTAGACATGCATTGGAGCAACAAGGACTGAAGTAGGGGCGGAGCCAAATCACAAAAGCTAAATTCAGTCAATGTCTGATTACCTGCCCTTTCCTGATCTAGAAGGAGTTACATGTCTTTCCCATTTGATCTTGGAACACGGTACTCTCCTTGTTCCATTCTTAGGCTCATCATTTACAGATGGATTCTGGTGAATTGAAACCTGTTTTGAACGTGGCAAGAGAGATCATTATTTCCAAAAAATCTATGTTGCGTGTGTTTTAAGAATGTAGGTTCACAGAGGCTTTGGTTTGCTAATTCAGATTTGTCATATTTTGATATTCTGTTTTTGTCTCTGTGTGTTTGCAGAATTCTTTGCTTTCTGTCAAATATATCTGTGGATATCCATGAAGTCATAGATTCAAAGGCTTTTCCCTAGAGTTTTACTTTCCCCATGCATGTGGGCTTTGTTGGGGGTAGAGGGAAGGTCATTGGCCTGGGATTAAACGTTTCCTGGGGAAAACCTACTTGGAACAGTGGAAGTCACTGAGTTAATGCTAATCACAAGCAATTGAAGGCCTGCAGAGATGAAGAAGCTGCACCCCAGCTGCCTTCTCCTCTGTCCTAAGGCTCCTCTGGTCAGTGAGGCCAAAACAATCTACTCAACTTTGGGGGTTAAAAAGATAAACTAAGTTTTAATTGCACAATTTATACTCAGATGCATTCTCCTAGTCAATAATTAATATAATACTGATAAGGCTCAAGGAAGTTTGAGCCTTCTATTTGTTTTCTAGCAGTTTTAAAAAAATAATGGCTTTTGAATTTATCAAAGGTTTTTTATTCTATTTTTATGATCATATTGAAACAAGAGAGAAGGGGGCAGGGCACAACATTTAAAAGAATTACATAGCCATAGGACATGACAAAAACTGGGTAGAATCAACTAGATCCAAGATGGTGGAAGATTCGACTTCCAGTAGACCTTGAGCCTCATTATATGCTCATTGTAATACATTGGCTAAATGGCACACCCACCACTGCCATGACAGTTCTGAGGCCAACCATAAAAGGTCCAAAAGGGGGCGGTGGCCCAATTCCTGGAAATCTCCGCCCCTCCCACAAAATAACGGGAATAATCCTCCCACTCATTAGCCTGTGAACTTACCCAGCCCATAAAAACTAACCGCACCATATTTCAAGGCCTCTTTTGTCTTCTGAGATGGCCCACACTCTGTCTGTGGAGTGTGTTTCTCTCTAAATAAATCACTTCTTATCTATCACTTTGTCTCTCACTGAATTCTTTCTGTGACAAGACTTCAAGAACCTGAGCTTCCTTAAGTCCTGAGACGATGTGTGTGATCTCAGTTAAAAGACCATGGTTTCAAGTCCCAGTGTGGGTTTCGGCTGGGTCCTGGTGCGTGGGTTCAAGTCTCAATCTGAGTTACATGGTTTCAATATGGTTTTGTCTTTTAATCGCCATCCCTCTAAGATCCTCAATTTGGTATCATTCAAGACCTTTTCCTATGTATATAAGTACAAATATATATATATTAATATATCTAAATACCTATGTGTATATGCATATATAGGTATTAAATTGATATGAGTTTTATATTAAAATAGGTTTTCAAGCCATATACATATGTATATAAATTATTATATGTGTATATATATATTATTTATATATAATTAATACTTGTATTAATTTATGCAGGATTGTTTTCTGTGGAGGTGTTTCCCAACTGAATCATTTTGCAACTCCACAAAGGTAGTTCTTAAAGATCTACCTTTTCATTTGTAACTGATATGCAGTGTTCCCTAGTGATGAGTTTATTTGGTCAGACTCCTATTGATGGATATTTAGGGTGGTCTAGTTTTTCACTCTTGGAGACAATGTGGCCATGAATATCTTTAACCATGTTTCCTCATGCACTTGGATCTGCCTTTTAAGAAAGTTAATTTTGTAACTTCCCTGGTGGCACAGTGGTTAAGAATCCGCCTGCCAATGCAGGGGATATGGGTTCGAGCCCTGGTCCCAGAAGATCCCACATGTCGCGGAGCAACTAAACCCATGTGCTACAACTACTGAGCCTGTGCGCCTAGAGCCCGTGCTCTGCAAGACAAGCCACTGCAATGAGAAGCTCATGCACTGCAACGAAGAGCAGCCCTCGCTCATCACAACTAGAGAAAGCCTGCATGCGGCAACAAAGACTCAACGCAGCCAAAAATTAATAATTAATTATTTTAAAAATTCGATTTTAAGAAATGTCATGGGGTATACGTAATTTAAAAGATACCACCAATTGCCGTTCAGAATGGCAGTTTCAATTCCCACCAACAATGCATGAGAGTTCTTGAAAATTTTTCAGATTATTAAAGTAAGGTTTTTGTCAAAAGTCTGTGGTACTTCAATTTTGTTTTAATTTGTATATATCTGAATATCAGTAGAGTGTCTTTTCATGTCTTTATTGGCTATTGGCACTGATCTTTCCTCTTCGGTGAATTTCTTTTTATTTCTTTTTATTTATTTTTGGCTGTGTTGGTTCTTTGTTTCTGCTCGCGGGCTTTCTCTAGTTGCAGCGAGCAGGGGCTACTCTTTGTTGCGGTGCGCGGGCTTCTCATCGTGGTGGCTTCTCTTGTTACGGAGCACGGGCTCTAGGCACGCGGGCTTCAGTAGTTGTGGCACGTGGGCTCAGTAGTGGTGGCTTGCGGGCTCTAGAGCGCAGGCTCAGTAGTGTGGAGCACGGGCTTAGTTGCTCCGCGGCATGTGGGATCTTCCCGGACCAGGGCACGAACCTGTGTCCCCTGCATTGGCAGGCGGGCGGATTCTTAGCCACTGCGCCACCAGGGAAGTCCCTGCTGGGTTTTTTTGTTTGTATGTCTGTTTTGTTTCTGAAGTCCAGACTTAATTCTTTTATAAAGACAATTTTTTTTTAACTTTCTTTTTTTTTTTTTGGCCGCACCACACGGAATGTGGGATCCTAGTTCCCCGACAAGAGCTCGATCCCGCCTCCCACGCACGGAAGCGTGGAGTCCTAACCACTGGCCCACCAGGGAAGTCCCTACAGACAATATTTTTAGAGAAGTTTTAGGTCACAGCAAAATTAGAAGAAGGTACAGAGATTTCTCATCTACCCCCCTATGTGCACAGCCTCCCCTATTATCAACATCTCCCACCAGAGTGGTTACAATTGATGAATTGACATTGAAAGGTCATAATCATCCAAAGTCCACAGTTGACATTAGGGTTCACTCTCGGTGTTGTATAGTCTATGGGTTTGGCCAAATATATAATGACATGTATCCATCATTACCCCTTCACTTTTTCATGTCATTAATTTGGTGAAAAAGCTGGTCATTTGTCCTGAAAAGTTTCCCACATTCAAGATGTATCTGCCTCTGCACTCTGTCTTTAATGTATCCAGTATTTCCTGAACGTAGTTAGATCTAAAATCTTTATTAGATTCAGGTTCAAATATTTTGGCAAGTTTATCTATGACATTGTTTAAGGGGTTGACTAGTGTGTGAAAGCTACCGTTTTTTTGTTCTGTTTTGTTTACATCTTGATTTTGTATTTGGCCATCTTGTTAAATTCTCTAATTAGTTCTAATAATCTGTCAATTAATTTTCTTGAATGTTCAATATTTATTTATTTATTTATTTGTCTGCCTCAGGTCTTAGTTGCGGCATGTGGGATCTTTTGTTGTGGTGCTCGGGCTTAGTTGCCCTGAGGCACGTGGAATCTTAGTTCCCCGACCAGGGATTGGACGGCGTCCCCCGCTTTGCCAGACAGATTCTTAACCACTGGACCACCAGGGAAGTCCCAACTTTACAATTATTTAATATGTATTTAAGATTATGAATGTTCTTCTGACTACTGATATGGCTGAATTCCTACAGATCTTGATATGTACTAATCGCATTCTGGATCTTTTCCAAAGAATGTGTCATCACCATTTTGACTTCTTATTTAATCCAAAGGTATGTAAAACTTTGGGGAGCTATTATTTATTTCATGGTTTCTAATTTTACTGTATCTTGGTTAATGAATGAGGCTGTATGAAGTCAACATTTTGGAATTTGCAAAAATTTCTTTTGTGGTCAATTCATGATCAATTTTGTTCAAATTCCACATGTATTTCATTTGTTTGTTGGGAGCAATTTGTTAATTTGTGTTATTAAATCCTCCATATCTGTAATTATTTTTTGTCTGCTTGTTTAGTCATTTTCTGAGAGAAATGTGTGAACTGTATATTTGTCAATATCTACTTGTGAGTCTATCAGGTTTTACTTTATATATTTCAGTGTGTTTTTTTTAATTAGTTAATTAATTTTTGGCTGCATTGGGTCTTCGTTGCTGCACGCAGCCTTTCTCTAGTTGCAGTGAGCGGGGGCTACTCTTCGTTGTGGTGCGTGAGCTTCTCATTGTGGTGGCTTCTCTTGTTGTGGAGCACAGGCTCTAGGTGTGTGGGCTTCAGCAGTTGTGGCTCACGGGCTCTAGAGCACAGGCTCAGTAGTTGTGGTGCACGGGCTTAGTTGCTCTGCGGCATGTGGGATCTTCCAGGACCAGGGCTCGAACCCATGTCTCCTACATTGGCAGGTGGATTCTTAACCACTGCACCACCAGGGAAGCCCTCAATGTGTTTTATGCATATCAATATCATCATTTATATATATATAATATATATATAATATATATATATATAACTAATATATATATTATATATAATATCTTCTTGAGAGAGTGCTCCTTTTATTAATATAAAATATTCCTTTTTATCACTTTTAATGCCTTTCATTTTGAATTCTATTTAGTCTGACATTTGTATTGTTACACCTACTTTCATTTTCTTTACACTTGCAGGACATATCTTCTTCCATTTCTTTATTTTCCATTTTCCTGTGTCATTAAATATCTTTTGCTCAAAGCCTATGGCTGGATACTTTTTAAAAATCCAATCATAGATTCAGTTTTTTAAGAGTCAAATTTAACCTATTCATATTGACTGAGACTACTGATTTATTTTACACTCGGTCATGCCATTTTGTGTGTGTTTTATATTTCCATACTTTATAGTTTTGCTTTTATTTTTATTTTCTGCTTTTTGTTCCACTTTATTTCCTCTACTTATTAGAAAGTTTTACCTTCTACTTATATTCTTGCAGGTATTTCAACCCTTTAAAATAGTTAACATATATTCTTAAGTCTACTATTTTCTAACAACGTCTAGAATTCAGTCTTATCTATATTAATTCCTTGAGTAAGATATGAAACATGGCATGTCTTTACTTTTCTCCTCTCTCTTTTTACTGCACATCCATCCGTGCTGAGATTTTTGTATGGCATATTTTTTTATTGTGATTTAAATATACCTAACAAAGTGTACCATTTTAACCATTTAAAACATAAAATTCAGTTGTATTAAGTACTCTCACATTGTTGTGCAACCATCACCGCTATCCTTTTTCAGAATGTTTTCATCATTCCAAACAGAAACTGCTTCCCTATTAAACATAACTCCTCTTTACCTTCTTCCGCCAGAACCTTGGTAACATCTATTATACTTTCTGTCTTTATGTATTCACCTATTCTAGGTACCCTACATAGGTGGACTCATATATATTTGTCCTTTTGCGTCTGGCTTACTTCATTTAGCATAATATTTTCAAGGTTCATCTATGTTGTAGTATGTATCAGAATTTTATTATTTTTAAGGCTGAATTGTAAGGATATATGATGTTTGGTTTACCCATTCATCTGTTGATGAAAATTTAGGTGGTTTTCACCTTTCGGCTATTGTGAAAAATGCTGCTGTGAACATTGATATGTAAGTATCTTAGACCTTACTTTCAATGTTGAGGGGTGTATGCCTAAAAATGGAATTGTTGGATCATATGGTAATTCTATGTTTAACTTTCTGAGAAAGCACCATACTGTTTTCCACAGTGGCTGCACCATTTTACATTCTTACCAGCAAGTCACCAGAGTCCTAATTTCTCCACTTCCTCCCCAACACTTGTTATTTTCCACTGTTATGATGACAGCTATCCTAATGGGTGTGAAGCAGCATCTTGTTGTGGTTTTAATTTGCATTTCCCTAGTTACTAGTGTTGTAGAATATCTTTTCATGTGCTTATTGGCCATTTGTATATCTGTTTTGGAGAAATGTATTTTGAAGTCCTTTATCCATTTTTTTTATGTGGGTTACTTGTTTTTTGTTGTTGAATTTTAGGATTTCTTTATATATTTTGGGCATGAATCCTTATCAGCCATATGATTTTCTCCCATTCTCTGGGTTGTCTTTTCACTCTAGATAGTGTTTTTTGAGGCACAAAACTTTTTTACTTTTGATGAAGTCCAAGTTATCTATTGATTCCTTTGTTGCTGTGCTTTTTGTGTCATATTCAAGAAATCCTCGCAAATCCAACGTCATGAAGCTTTTCCCTCATGTTTTCTTCTAAGCTAGTTTTAGGTCCTTCATTTAGGTCTTTGATCACTTTAAGTTAATTTTTGCATATGGCGTAAGGTAAGGGTCCAGTTTTATTCTTTGCATGTGGATACCTAGTTTTCCCAAAACTATTTGTTGAAAAGACTGTCCGTTCCCCATTAAATGACGTTATGGACTGAATTGTGTCCACTCCCCCAAATTCATATGTTGAAGTCCAAACACCCAATACCTCAGAATGTAACCATATTTGGAGACAGGGTCTTCAAAGAAGTGACTAAGTTAAAATGAAGCTGATAGAGTGAGGCCCTGATACACTATGACCGACGTTGTTCTAAGAAGAAAGAAGCATTAGGGATGTGTTTTCACAGAGAACAGGCCATGTGAGGACACAGTGAGAAGATGGCGATTTGCAAGCCAAAGAGAGAGGTCTCAGGAGAAATCAAACTGAATTTAGTAATTTTAAATCTTCCAATCCATGAGCGTGGCTGTCCTTCCATGTCATCCATGTTGATATTACAAAGAGTAATTACCAAATTTAACAAAGGTCTAGTTCTAGGAATTTTTGTTTGTTTTTGCTTGTTTTTGCAATAAACGTTTATATATACCTAAATATAGATACAACATACAAATATGTATGTTGTACCAATAGATATACATACGCACATACATATATACATACATAACACTTTTTATATGTACACATACACAGACACACATATGTATTTCAGCTTACTACTTTTTTTTTAAGTAAATTTATTTATTTTTGGCTGTGTTGGGTCTTTGTTGCTGCCCGCGGGCTTTCTCTAGTTGAGCCGAGCTGGGGCTACTCTTCGTTGCGGTGTGCAGGCTTCTCATTGCGGTGGCTCCTCTTGTTGCAGAGCACGGGCTCTAGGTATACAGGCTTCAGTAGCTGTGGCTCGCGGGCTCTAGAGCACAGGCTCAGTAGTTGTGGCGCACAGGCTTAGTTGCTCCACGGCATGTGGGATCTTCCAGGACCAGGGATCGAACCCGTGTCCCCTGCATTGGCAGGCGGATTCTTAACCATTGTGCCACCAGGGAAGTCCCCAGCTTACTACTTCTTGAAACTTACGTATTCCTCATGGATTCATTTTTCTCCTTTGGGGGATATATCTTTATTTCAGAGAGAGTCTAGTTTGGCTGGACAAGGAATTCTAGGTTCTGTTATTTCCCCTTAACACCTTAGTCTTTGCAAACACCCTTGAAGGGAGGTACACTTATCCCTATTTGACAGATGTAGCTGCAGAGGCTTGGGGAAGTGAAGTAGTTTGCCCAAAGCCACATAGTTAAAACAAGGCAAACTGGGATTCGAACCCAACTCTTGCTTGTTCCAAGCTCAGATACCGAGGCACCTCTCAAAATACCAGGCTACCCTATGAGAGTGGACAGAAGGCTCTCAACTGTTTCCTCTGTCCCATCTTCTTCTTCCCTTCCCCAAAAATGGACAGAATTTTTTCTCCCCACAGGTGAATCTATCAACCAATGAATCAACTTCACTGTATTTAGATTTTTTAAGAGTAGGAACTGGGAGGGCTTCCCTGGTGGCGCAGTGGTTGAGAGTCCGCCTGCCGATGCAGGGAACACGGGTTCGTGCCCCGGTCCGGGAGGATCCCACATGCCGCGGAGCAGCTGGGCCCGTGAGCCATGGCCGCTGAGCCTGCGCGTCCGGAGCCTGTGCTCCGCAACGGGAGAGGCCACAACGGTGAGAGGCCCGCGTACCGCAAAAAAAAAAGTAGGAACTGGGAAAAGAGGAACATTTCTCAGGTCAGGAGAAAGCGGAGATGCTGGATGGACATGAGTGCTGAGCTGGAAGAGCCAGAAGGAGACTGCTCTCTGTCTGAATTGCTGGTTCTCTTGTCTGGCCTGTCATCTTTCAGGGAGCTCCCTTCTGTCTGATCTCTGTTGCCAGTAGCCCCGCACTTGTAGGATGCCTGATCTGGGATTGGCCTGTAACCTGTGGCTGGTGACAGAGCTAACCTGGCTGCTCGTGGCTCATCCTGGCACTCCCCACAAGGCCCTGCAGCCTCGTGAGGTGGTGTGTGCCAGGTGAGGCCACTAGAGCAGGGCTCGGAAGGTCAGCGGCTGGCAAGAATCCTGCAACCCAGCATGTGAGAAGGTAAGAAAGAACCCTGAACTCCTGAGTGCCTGGAGATGGAACATTCTGCCTCGCTCACTGTGATTTCCCTCCCGCTTCCTCGGCAAAGTTAAATAATTAGGTGCATCTTGGCAGCAAAGTCAAAATTAATTTTGCTTCCTTCTGCAGTGTAAGTCCAGCTGCGTTGGGAAGGGAGGGGTCCTTGTGAGGTATTTCCACCTTGGCTTGATTTATTAGTTTAGTAGAAATGGACTTTTTGTTCTTAACGGTAGGTTATTAAAACCCTCAAGGAATGTGCAGAAGGCAACTTTAGTTTGAGGAGCCAGTAGGCCAAAGAGTTGCTGAATAAATAGTCTAGTTGTTTGGATAGCTGGAGTGTTGTTAAGAGGGAGCTTGAAACTGAGGGCTGCCCCAGGGCTGAGCGTCCTGGCTCCTGGGGGCTCCGTGCTCAGAGGGTCTGCAGGCGGCATCTGCTCCCCACTCAGCCCCCATGCCTTCCTCACCTACTGTCTGGGGTACAGAGAAGCTCAGCTGGTCTCTCGCCCCTTGGACTTGACCTCCCCTGAAATCTGTTTAGGTCAAGGAGTGCAGGAGGACAAGCAGGGGTGGACTGGGTGACAAGGGAGGTGGGAGAATGTCACCTCGGGCATGTTCTAAAGCTTCCTGGAGCAGTGAGGCCTCAGCAGGGTGAAGCAGGCTCCCAAGTGCAGGAGGTTTGGAGGAAGGAGGCGGGGGCAGCAACCTGTCTCTGTAAAGGGCTTGATTGAGCTGCTGACTCAGAAGAACAGAGCTGATTACCCATAATTACAGCCCCGTGTGGTATTGAGTCTTGTCAAAATGCAGAGACCTCCTTAGTCCCAGAGCCCTCTGCTCCTTCTAAGTGGAAGAGGCCTTTCTAGAAAGCAAATAATCCTATCTCCCCACAAAGACAAGAGTCACTTTCTAGAAGAGGTCTTCTCCCTCCTGGAGCCCAGGGAAGTTTTTCCAGACGCAGCCATGATCATGTCAGCCCTCCTCCAGTGTTTAGCAAGCCCAGCAAGCCTGCTGATCTGGCTCCTGCCCACCTCTCAGCCTCATCTATCACCTGTGAGCCCCAGAGCTACTCATTAAATGAATGCAACAAAGAGTAATGAACACCTACCATGAGCTAGGCATTGTTTTAGGTTTTGAGGATACTCCTGTGAACCTCACTGTCCTTGATCATTTGAATCATTTGAGCAAAGGCCTAAAAGAAAACAAAGCACAAGTCAGACATGGAGGAAGGGCATGGCAGGAAGAGAGAGCAGCAAGTGCAAAGGTCCTGAGGTGGGAACAAGCTTTCCATGCTCGAGAAAAACAAGGAGGCCAGTGTGGCCAAAACAGAATAGGAGACAGAAGATAGGATCCAAAAAGTACCAGGGCATTTGCACTTTGGCTTTTATTCTGAGTGAGATGGAGGATTTTGAGCTGAGTACAATATGATCTGACTTCAGTTTTAAGTGGATTGTCTCACTGCTTTCTTGAGAATATAATGAAGGAGGGCGGGGGCAAGATTAGTTAGGAAGCTCTTGTAATGATCCAGGAGAGGGGTCATGGAGGCTTGGACACAGACCTAGTGCTGGAGGCGGTGAGTGGTGGCCAAATTCCAGACACACTCTGCAGAGTTGTCAGGGTTGCCTGACGGATTGGTTAGGGGTATGAGAGAGACTGAGGGGTCAGAGATGACTCCAAGCTTTCCCCCCAAACAACTAGAAGGATGGATTGGTCACACAGAGAGATGGGAAGACTATAGGAGAAGCAGGTTTGGGGGACCAGATCTGGAATTTGGTGTTTGATGTCTTAAATTTGATATAACTGTTAAACATTCCAGAGAAGGTATCAAATAGGTATTTGGATGTTCGAGTCTGGAATTCAGTGGAGTGATCTGGCTGGAAATATAAAGTTAGGAGTTGGCAGCTAAAGGAGGTATTTAAAGCCATGAGCCTGGTTGAGAATGGGCCTAAATAAGTATCATGACCACCAATCTCAATGGGCTTTCGAGGAGATAGTGAAGTACAAGGAGAGAGCTCTAGGGCACTTCAATGTTTTGGGGTCGGGAGACGGAAAAGAGCCAGCGAAGGACACAGAGAAGGAGGAGCCAGTGAGGTAGGAGGGAAACCAGGAGGAGGCAGTGTCCTGGAGGCCAGGGGAGGAAAGTGTTTCGAGGAATGAGTGATCAAGGGGGTTAAAATGTCCTGAGGGGTCAAGTGAGATGGGAACCAAGAATCAATTATTTGGCAAGGAATTGGTCACCTAGAGGTGTGTTTTGTGGAGAGGTGAGGGGGAAATAACTGATGAAAGTAGGGTCAAGAGAGAATGGAGGTTAGGAATTAAAGGCAGTATGGGTGACCCTTTTGAAGAGTTTTGCTATAAAGTGAAGCAGAGAGATGGAGCGGTAGCTGGTAGGGGATGTGGGATTAGGAGAGGGCTAGTTTTGAAAGATAGGAGAAATAGCAATATATTCCTAGGCTAATGGGAGTGATCTGATAGAGGGTGAAAATCTGACGATGAAGGAGAGAAACTGTTGGAGTCTAAGTCCTTGGATAGATGAGAGAGGATGGGCTCTAGTGAAGGCTTTGGCTTCATGTAGGAGCGTAAACAGTTCATCCACACTAACAGGAGGAAAAGCATAATATAGTGGTCCAGACGTAAGCTGGCAGATGCGGTGGGAGCATGTGGAAGTGTTCTTATAATTACTTGTGCTTCCTCAGTCAAATGGGAAGTAAATGCAGCAGTTGAGATTTGATGACAGAGGAGGAGGTGTTGGGAAGAGAGGGGAACATATGAAACAGTCCTCTTGGAGGGTGGGAGGGTGGATGGAAGAGGGAAATGAGGTGGGATGGCTGGCAAGCAGAAGCGTCTACTTGACCTTAATTGGCTCTGAATTTAAAGTAAGCTCAGTTAGCACCGTTGATGTTTTCTAGACATGATTAGCTGTTGAAGTGCGGGTGTTAAATAGGTAGAGAGCTAGAATTAAACAAAGTTGGTGTTTTTCCAGAAGGGTACAGTGAAGAGTACACTACAGGGGCAAGGGAGTTGAGTTGAGTGATTATAATGATTGATTGGATCATCTAAACTGGGGAAGAAGGGCATTGGGGAGTTGAAAGGAAAAGGAAAGGTGGGCAGGTCTCAGGTGACTGAAGAATTATTGGAGTTCGGTACTAGAGGGCGTGAATTGGGAAGATGGGAAGGTAAGAGGCATGAAATTGAGATTATGTAGCTATTGGTAATAACATATCTAGGGCATGACCACGGAGTGAGTAGCTGAAGTGAGGTAGAGGACAAGACCACTAGAAGTCAAGGCGTCAAGGCATCAAGGAATGGAGAGGCCAGGTGTGCCAGATTGCCTGTGACATCAGTCCCCCTGTCCCCTCCATGCTCTCCCCAGTACCGCAGGGGCTAGAAGCCTAGGAACTGCATTTCCCAGAATCCCCTACCAGGAAGTATCTGGGTTAGTTTTCACAAACAAGAGGCACTTATGATAGACTTGAAAGTAGAAGAGAAGCAGAAATAATATTTCTCTAGCAGGGCAGCGGTGGACAAATACATGAGCTTTGGGTTCATAGACAGAAGATTTGCAGAGGCCTCTGGGTGCTTTTCTTCAAATCACCTGCCTTCCTAAAGGAGAGAGGTCACTGTGGGAAGTTTCCTGTGTTTCTTGTAACTTCCTGACTCTCTGAAAGCTGACACCAAATCTGAATTATAGTGGCAGCTTTGCAGACTTGTTTTTCCAGCCATTCCAATTATTTTTCCCAGCCCTTCCAATTTTTTTTAAACATTTAATTCCCCATATTAAATACCTTTGTGCTTGAAATACCTGGAAAGATTTCTGGTTGCTTTCTTTGTTGTGGTTGTTTCCCTTTTTTCTTTTTCTTTTTTGTTGTTCTTTAATTTGCCAGATTCCTCCCACCAGAGGGCTTTTGTACCTGTTGTCCCCCCTGTTTGAAATGCTCTGCCCCAATTCTCCACTCTTTACCCAGTTATACTTAAGCTCTGAGCTCAACAGATACTTCCCAATGAACATTGTTCCAATTATCTATTGCTGCATAACAAACTATCCTAAATGTGATATAAAAAACAAACATTTTAGTATGGTCAAAATTTGGACAGGGCACAGTGGGGATGACTTGTCTCTGGTCCACATGTCTGGGGCCTCAGCCTAGAAGGCTTGAACATCTGGAGATGACTTGAATGGCTGAAGACTGGAATCATCTGGAGACGTCTTAACTCACATGTCTGGTGCCTGGACGGGGATGGCTCAAAGGCCGGGCTCAGCTATCGACGAGAAGACCAGCAAGTGACTCTCCGTATGGTTTGGGCTTCCTTACAGCGTGGCATTGCCACGGCAATTGGACCTCTTACATGATAGCTCAGGGCTCCGGAAGTGAGCGTTCCAGTGAAGAAAGCAGAAGTGCATGGCCTTTTATGTTCTAGCCTCTGAAGTCACATGTGGATACTTCCACTGACTCTGTTGGCTGAAGCAGGCACAAGCCATTCAGATTCGAGGGAGGGACACAGACTTCACTTCTCCGTGGGCAGAATGTCAAAAAGTTGACAGTTGTTTCTTTCAGTATTCTTATTTTAGTTTGTATGTATTCATTATGGTGAGAGCTTGAGTCTGGGCTTGCAAATTCAAATCAATGACTGCCACAGCCAGCAGGGCCAGGGAGTGAAGCTGGCCAGGAGTCAGAGACAATAAGGGCCAGTGAACCAGAAGATGCACGCTCTCTGAAGGAAGCAGCTACCTCTTGGCACTGGCTAATCGTTGTCCTGAGGGAAAGCATGCCCAGTACCGCCAGAGCTTCCAATTTGTCGAGAGGGTCCAGAGCTAAAGCTGTTTATGTAAAACGTTCCAATTTTAAAAAGACTGTTCAGACCAACTGCCTGGCACATAGTAGGTTTGATAAATAATTGTGGAAGAAATAGAAAAGTATCCCTGAAATCTTCTCACATGCTCATCCCCATGTCCACTGCCATTTCTATCCTGGTTTCTGCTGACAAGGAGAAAAAGGAAAAATACATCATAATGTGAGGAGCGTGGGTGGGGCATTCTCACATCTGGTCAGAGTGCTGCAGGGGATCATGGGGTGAGACGAGGAAACTAGACACCCACAGAGGGCCTGGCATTTAGCACGATCCACACAGCAGCTTAAAAGGCATGTCACTGTGCCCCCACTTTGCTTTATTTTTCTTCTAAGTGCTTAAAGTGATCTGAGGTGCATAATTGACTGGCTCCCCCATGCAAAAGATTAAGTCTCATTTGTTTTGTTTGCTCTGTGCCCAAGGCCTGGAGAATTGCCTGCCAAAAAAAGGGGCTCAGTGGATTCTTAAAGGAATGTCAAATGGCTATTACCGGTGAGGATGGAGGTGCTGAGCACCTCTACTAGGTCCCAAGGTCAGTGAGGCAGCTGGGATTAAAACGTACACGTACACACACACACACACACACACACGCACAATTTGGTGCAAAAGTCCGACTATGGTTGACTCTTTGGTACAGAAGACGTTCCTTGACATACTCTAGAGGCATGTTTTTGAAAACGATTGTGCAACTTAAAAATACATTTGTCATAATCAGTTCCCCTATATGATACTATAGGAAAGAGGGGGATTAAGGGATTTTGGTAATCCCTGGGAGACATTACAAGCTTCATGATTCTAGTCTATTTCAGGCCAAACTGTGAGTATTTAAATATGTGATTTAGATGCAGATCCTGGGGATGGAGAGAGTGAGGCCAGAGTTTTGGAAGCCAGGCAGGGGTGCGAAGGGCGGCTTGGCCTCCCTGACTTTGCCTGGAGTTTCATAGCAGCAGAGATGATTCTTGTTTTTCCATTTCTTGCTTTAAAGACATCTGGAAGTGTTGACCTTCTCAGGCAGAGCTCGCCTAGCTCAGCTAACTGGGGAGTCAGAAGTTTTATAGCGTAACAAATGTATGGAGTGTGGTGCCCATAAGCAGAGACACAGCGCAAAGGCGCCTCCAGTGACGATGATGTCAATATGCAGCCCTCACCGGTGACCAGCAATCCTCCCACACTGCCCACTGATGTCAGAGATGCTGGGGACGCAGGGGTGGCAGCCTACTGGGAAACCATTGCCAACAGCATGTGGATAAAAGGTCTGGGGAGAGAAAGCAAGCCCTACGCAGAGACGTGCGTATCCTTCTAGTCTTTTTTCTATGGAACTGAGGTGTGAACCAGAGTTGCCTGACTCCCAACCCTTTCTCTCTCCATGGGTTTTGCAGATTAGCCTCAAGTCTTCGTCCACTGCCAGTTGATATTTCTCCCTAATAAACGTCACTTATTTCTCAGAGGGCAAGGAGTTAGGAGAGTTTCTGGGGGTCTCTCCCCGTCCAGCCGCAAGTCACATACACCATGTCTTCCATCTGCTTGCCATCCAAGGCAGAATTCCAGCAGCAATTCTGGGCTGCAGCCCTTCATCTTGATACTGCCCATTAAGAGGGACGATTTCCCCTCCAAGGGGCCAGGTGAATTTAACAGTGCTTGGCATACAATAGACACCCAAGAAGTAGGTATTCATGAGAGTAGTAGCTGTTATTTAGCACCCACTGGCTACCAGGTGCAGCACTGGATTCTCTGCAGATATAACTGCTTTTTTTTTTTTTTTTTTGTGGTACGCGGGTCTCTCACTGTTGTGGCCTCTCCCGCTGTGGAGCACAGACTCCGGACGCGCAGGCTCCGCGGCCATGGCTCACGGGCCCAGCCGCTTTGCGGCATGTGGGATCCTCCCTGACTGGGGCACGAACCTGTGTCCCCTGCATCGGCAGGTGGACTCTCAACCACTGCGCCACCAGGGAAGCCCCAATATAGCCTCTTTTAACCCTTATAACAACCCTAAGAGGCAGCAGCAATTCCCTCCCTACCGGTGAGGAAATTAAGTAGACTTGTCCACACTCGCAAAGCTAGTTAGTAGTGGAGCTAGGATTTGAATGGAATCAGCTTCCTTCCATAGCAGGTCCTGTGGTATCAAACACTCTAGGGGTGTATATGTGTAGGGCTGGGGCAGTATTTATGTTGTACCCAGTGGTGAGGGCATCCACATCAAAGAGGCATGTGTGTGACTGGAACTCGAGAGGCAGCTTCCCCTGGGAGGGAGGGGTTTGGAAAAGCTGTGAGGAGTGAATGAGAGGAAGCAGGTTAGGGTGATGGGTGGGGCACACGACAGGCTGGGTGACATGGGCAGGGAGGGTGACAAGTTCATCTGGGCCCCTCCAGCTCAGGACAGGAGGGTGATGAGGGAGGGACCCCAGGCAGAGGTCACAGAGCTCAGTCCAACCTGAGCAGCTGTTGTTTTTAGTAAGATCAGCCGAGCTTGCCCCAGCAGCTTCCTGGCTTTCTAAGGTCTTCTCTTCCTTGTTCCTAAGTCACTGGGCTAAGAAAATGCAGGCTGTCTACCTGGCCAGCTTTCCAGAGAAGCCTCATAAAGTTCCTGCACACAGAGAAGTGAAAGAGGAGAAAGGAATCATCTGTCCATTCTGTCATCTGTATTTATTGAGCCTCTACTATATGCTAGGTACCATCATAGTTGCTTGGGATACAGCAGAGAACTAAAAAGACAGAGACCCCTGCCCCCAGGTTGCTTCTGGTGGGGAATGAGGAGACAATATGTTACAACCGTAAGAAAGAAGTAAATCCGATCATAAGGTCTGTGAAGTAAAGGCAAAGTGGAGCGGGAAAGGGGGACCAGGAGTGCGTGTGCGGCTAGGGCTGGCATAGATTTGGCCGCAGTTGTAACAGGGCAGCCAGGGAACTGCAGCAGTTCCCACTTAGTTCCAGGGGACGCATGTTCCAGGCCAGAGGGCAGGAACTGGAGTGAGTGATGGGCAGAGTAGAAAGAGATGAGGATCAGGGAGGGGGGAATCCAGGGCTGGAGAATGGAGGCCATTTTTGAGCAGAGAAGTGACGTGAGCGGACTTCTATGCGTAAAAGACCTTCTTGATGCTGTGCAGGGAAGAGGTGGAAACGGAGACCAGCTAGAGCCTGGTGGGATGTGCAGGCAAGAAACGAGAGGGGCAGATGCAGTGGAGGTGGAGAAGTTGGATTCTTGATACAGATGAGGGAGGAGTCAGTAGGTTTGGATTTAGGGAGTGGGAGGAAACCAGGAGACAGAGAAGACCTCAGGGCATTTATCTGAGCAACTGATGGAGCTTGCACCAGCTGAGACGGGAAGAAGAGGGAGCAGCAGGCTTTGGCGGGGACAGGGAAGCTCAGGAGTAAGGCTTAGAGCTACAGCCTTAGGGATATCCATCACCCCTACAGCACAAGTCAGGCAGGTGGATAGGCATAGGAGTCAGGACTGCAAATGCATCTTGGACTGGTGTCCCATAGATGGTGCTTAACGCCAGGAGCCTGAATGAGATCCTGGAGAGTAGGAGTGCAGACAGACAAAAGCACAAGGGCTGGGCCTCAGGGACTCCGGTGCTGAGAAGCCCAGGAGAAGAGAAGGAGAGACAGGAAGGTAGGAGGGAAGACTGGTGTCCTTGAAGCCACATGAAGAGAGACCTTCAAGGAGGGAGGGACCAGCTGTATCAAGTGCTGCTGAATCTATTCTCTGCTTTTGTTCTGCATGGAGCTGCCATTCCCCTCCCCTGTAAAATAGGAATGAGAATGTCCATTCTCCAGGGGTGAAATGAAGATTCAATGAAATAATGTCCCGGAGTCATAGGTACATTGAAAGCTCTTACCAAATGAGAGTTTCTTTCTGTGGGAGAATTCATACACATGATAATGTTAATGTAAATAAAATCATAATAAGCATGATGATGGTGCTGATTTATGTCTCTGGAAAAAAATATCTAAGACACGTCCTTGTCGTTGGGCAGCGTCGCAGCAGCTGGGGAGGACGCACGTGGAATAACGGACATCCATCATTGCCTGCAGGGCATGGGCTGGAACTGAGGGGCCGGGGGACCGGGGAGAGCTTCCCACAGTCCAACCTGCACAGAGGGTGGGGCCCTGGGTGGGTCCACAAGGATGTGGAGATTTGGGTGGGCAGAAGGGACAGGATGTTCACTTGAAGGGAAGGATGTCACAGAGGTCCACAGGGACGGATGGGACCAGTTTGATAAGAGTTGTGTGAATTGGAGTATGTGTTGGGGGCACAGGGACAGTGGGCAAGAGGTCGGCAAGAAAGGTAGAGTGGGATCAGATTACACAGCGACCATATTCTGGAAACCCAGAACCAGGCCACCAAAACCTGGGTTAGTGGCCAGCCCTGGGGCCCGCCGCACCCCGTACCTTCCCCAGCGCGGCCTCTGTCTGTCCGCCTTGCGATTGCCTGGTTAGCAAGTCCTCTGTCAGCCCTGCACCCTGAGCCCCGTGGAGGCGGGATGAGGCCCTGTTTGCTTAGCGCCCTGTTGGAGCGAGGCCCGGGTGCGGCACACGGAGGCTGCGGGAGAGGGTCCCCTGGGGCCATCCAGACAGCAAGGCCCCCAGCCGCAGCGCTGTGCCTGCGGGCACCAGGTAACCGGGAATGGAGAATGGAATGAATACGTGAACCTAGGTCTGACTGTTCTGAGGGCCACCTCAGTGTCCTGGGGCCCATCACCTGCTCTTGCAAACCCTGATTAGGAGTCTTGAGCCCAGGTGCCTGCGAGGCCCCACTGCTCCAGTGATCAGCTGCAGATCCCAGGCATTCAAAGGCCAGGGGCTCCCTGCAGAGACCTACTCCAGGCACAGACCCAGGTAGCAGTTTCTTCATCCTCTTCTCTGGCCTCGGAACCCTTCCTGCTCTTCCCTGGTCCTGGCTTCCCTCAGGCTCAGATAAAGAGCTTTCAGCTCTCCATCCCTCTCCCACCTGACCCTCCTGTCCCCAGGCCTGAGGGTGGCTCTCTCAGAAGGGGATTCCTTAAAGGGCCTGTTTTTCAGGTGACAGGGAGGGGGCCACCAGCTGCCAGGCCAGGAGAGGACAGAGGGGAAGCAAGTAACTCGGAGGGATGGGGCCAGCAAGATGGAGAGGGAGAAACGGGAAGGGCCAGGGGCAGGGAGGGGAGGCAATGGGGGCGGGGAGAGCAAAAGTGGACCTGCGGGGTCAGAGGGGGGCCAGGGCAGAGAGATGAAGAGAAGACGGAGGAGGCCAGAGAAAGAGAGACAGAGAGCGAGGCAGCATGCGGGGCTCACAGCAATGCCCAGGCTGAGCCTGGGACCCAGAGATCTTTGTGTGCCCAGCAGGGCAGGCCCCAAAGTTGTGCTCAGATGCTTGGAGCAAGGGAGCCCTCAGCCTCTGCTTCTGAGCACGTGTCCTTCTGGTGCTCTCACTGGTCCAGTGGAGCATCCAGAGGTGGCAGGGGGACATGCCAAGCCTTTCTGTCTCCCTCCGTCTGGCCTGGGGCTCAGGGTTGGGTCTCCCCAGCTCTGGATCTTTGGGGGTGTTGATGGGGCACAACAAGCAAGAAGTTGTGGGCTGAGAGAGGGGGAGCAGAGGGACACAGGGGTCTAGAAGAAGGGGAGGTAGAGGGGCAGGGCTGATCTTGAAACAGGAGAAAATAGAGATTTTAAAAACTTCAATGACCCCCACTAACTGGGGCTCCTGAGCAGTAAACAACTTCACTACAGTATGTGCCTTGTGGGTAGGTCACATTGTAGCTTATCTGTGAGCTGCTGGCCGTAGAGGAAATCAGGAGGGATGAGGGTGCAAGTGTGGGAGCAAGTGTGTGAGGGTGAGGGTGTGAGAGTGAGTGTGCGTGCTTGTGCGTGTGCATATGACTCCTCAGGGTAGCCATGGCAAGGGTTCCCCGTGCAGGGGCCCTAAGGCAGCATTTAGAGGTGTCTGGCTGGTATAGAAGGCTTTTGTTTTTTATTGGGGTGTAGTTGTTTAACAATGTTGTGTTAGTTTCTACTGTACAGTGGAGTTCCCTGTGCTGTACAGCGGGTTCTCATTAGTTATCTATTTTGTACATATTCGTGTATATATGTCAGTCCCAATCTCCCAAGTTCATCCCACCCTCCCCCAACCTATAGAAGTTTTGTCTCGAGTTCCTGGAACCACTGTGGAGACGATTTACCCCAGCAAGGAGGCAAGTCCCCAACATTAGAGGGGAGAAGTGACCTGCATGTCATCCCAGGAGGGGACAGCCCAGCCCGATGCTGTCTGAGCCCCAGGGAGGGAACTCTAAATAAAACAGGAAGACCATTCCCACAAAGGCTCTGGCCCCTCCAGTCAAGTGTAACCCCAAGGGGAGACGTATCCACCTTCACAGTCCAGAACCAACGGCGCCCAAGTTCCAAGCAACTGGTAGCTGTGCCTGGTGACACCCAGTGCTGTACACCTGGGAGGCAGAAATCCAGGTAGAGGCGTCTGGGGTCGGGGCAGGGCATGGGGGTTGTCGAGAGTTGGCAGGGGTTTGAGGCCTTGTGAAAAGGGGCGCAATAAAAATACAAATCAGTGACATTTTACTGTGGTCCACCTGCACCCATAGCCTGGGGAGGACTGGGGGAAATTCAGGCACATAGGAACGATCGAAGACTCTCCATCCTTTTCCTTAGACTAACATTTACCGAGCACATAGCTGTTCATGCCAGACACTGGGACCACTAAAATGAACAAAACGCCGACCTTAGGAATTCACCATCCGTGGGCAAGATGAGCTTAACAGTGGGTCATCAGGTGCCACTCGTAGTCAGGGTGGCGATGACGATAACAGCCAGCATGCTGAGTGTTCTGCGCCCCGGGCACCGTTCTAAGCAATTTACAGGCACCAGCTTAGCTCCAGGATTGAGGGACGGTTAGGGCATGGGAGGCATCCACAGAAGAGCCCCTTGTGCAGCCTGGGGCCCAGGGGTGGGTGTTCACTGTCTTCACCGTTCACCTCAATCCTGGTGAGAAGCTCCTCCAGAAGAGAGAACAGTATTTTCGGCAGTGTTCTAGAATGAGTCAAGGAGGCCGTCCGAGCTCCCACCCTCACTCATGTCCACATCCTGCACCAGCTGCCCTCCCTGCTGGCCAGTGTCCGACCTTCCCGGCTTGGGGCTGGCTGGATCCGACTTTTCTAGATCAGAGCAACCACTACCGATCTCTCCAGCGCATCTCTGGGGCCGATGCCCTCGGGGCCCTGCTGGGGGAAGCAGATTTTGGGAGGCAGGGGAGGCCACAGGAGGGAAGCAGAGGGAGTCTTGGGGGTGGTGTTGGGATAGGGAGGGAGGGGCTTTGGGACTGGTGTCTAAGGTGAGTCACTGGAGGGCCCCCAGTGGAGGGAGGAGAAACTGGCCAGCCCCCTCAGTCCCTCCGGGGGTTGTGGGGCTACTGACCTAGAGATGGGAGGGCGGGGAAGGCAGAGATGAGTAGGCTCCGCTGGCTTGTGTGGGGCTCAGCGCAGAACAAAGCTATGTTCCCAGACAGCGGCGCACCTCCCTTCTCTTCCCACTCTCGGCTCTGTCCCGTATCTCGAGGGACCACCAGTGCCACGAGTGCCTAGGTAGACATCCCTGCCTGCAGGGCTACACTTTGCCAAACAGTAGCCCCTGGCCACTCCTTGGACCCAGGGAAAAGTTGCAACATTTGGGACATACTTATACCAAAAAATTATTCCTTGTGTATTTGAAATTCAATGCAACTGGGCGTCCTGTATTTCTTTTTTTAAACTTTTTATTTGATCTTGGAGTGTAGCTGATTAACAATGTTGTGATAGTTTCACGTGCACAGCAAAGCGACTCAGCCATATGTATACATGTATCCGTTTCCCCCCAAACTCCCCTCCCATCCAGACTTGGGCATCCTGTATTTTATCAGGCAGTTCTAGCCAGGAGCGCTCCCACCGGTCATATGGCCAGCCCTCAGTAGGCTCAGGTAGGGACCCTCCCAGTGGGCTCATTGGGCAGGGACTTGCAGGGTGCAGTACTGTATGCGGCGGGGCGCAGGGGGACCCATCTTGGCCCTTCAGACTCTTCTGGCCAGGAGATGGTCAGATCTGGGTTCCCTAGTTCAGGAGCTAGAGCAGGGGCCTTTTGCCTGTTTACTGACAGGCTGGGGTGAGTGCCTGCACACCTTCCCACTGAGAGCTCACCTCAAGCAAGGGGCGCTCAGGAACCCTCTTGGCCTTCTCAGTGCCTTCACCTCTAGTTTCTCCACCACCCTCGAGAGACAGTGACCTCTGATGCTGGGAGATGAGTGATAGAGCAGCTGAGAGCTAGGGTTGCCAGGTAAAATACAAGACGCCCAGTTAAATTGGAATTTCAGGGACTTCCCTAGCGGTCCACTGGTTAAGACTCTGTGTTTCCACTGCAGGGGGCATGGGTTTGGTCCCCAGTGAAGGGAACTAAGATCCCGCATGCCCCATGGCATGGCCTTAAAAACAATAAAAATTTGAATTTCACATGAGTGATGAATAATTTTTTAGGATAAATATGTGCCATGCAATATTTGGGCAGACTTATACTAAAAAATGATTTCTTGTTTATCTGAAATTCAAATTTAACCCAGCGCCCTGTTTTTGATTTTGCTTTTATTTGTTTATTTTTGGTAAATCTTGCAACCCTACTGATAGCTGGGGCATTGGAGTCCCACGGGCTAGGCTCAGACCCCAGCTTCCCCACCTTCTGGCTGTGAGAACCTCTCTGGGGTTCACCTTCTTCGTCTGCCTCCCAGGGCTGGTGGAAGGATGAAATGATAACGTGGCGGGCACAAGTGACAGCTGTTATTATTGTCCCTGGCTGAGATCCCACAGCTAGAAGGCGACGGGCCAGCACTCACCCTCCAACCTCCAGGCCCAGGCTCCTGAGTCTTCTCAAGGACACTCAGCTCCCAGCTCAGATCCGGCCCATGAAGGCCCCAGGCAGAGGCGAAAAGGCCTTAGAGGTGTTTGGGAAGGAAGCATTCTCTGCTCTGGGTAACCCGAATTCTCTAATGACCGGAGAGAGCCCTGTGGGACATAAGGGGGAGCAGAGGAGCTCACATGTATCCTGTGCCCAGTGTACGTCTGCCATCTGTTTTCTGATTTCATCCTCACTAAACCTGCTTGCAGCTAAAGATGTATTCGTGGCAGCACAGGAGAAGACACTGCTGCCACTCTGTCTGGACCCCGGCTCCTCACGGCTCAGCTTGTTCTCACCTCCTTCAGGCCTCTGCTCACCCTCGCCTTCCCACCTGACCTTCCCTGACCACCGCACTTAACATGGAAACCCTCCCCCACGCCTGCGGGTTCTTTATTCCCCTTTCTTGCTGCCTTCTTTTTTCCAAAGCTCTTTCATCATCAAATGTATTAAGTAGCATGCTTCTTTGGTCTGTTGTCCCGCTCCCCTTCCAGAATGTAAGCTCCATGAGGGCAGGTCTTTCCAGTCTGTTTTGTTTACTGGCATGTCCCCGTGCCTAAAATAGAGCTTTGTGCGTCTTTGTTGAATGAATTAATACTGATAACAATAATGACAGCTAATACTTATTTAACACCTACTTTACCCCAGAAATGATCAAAGCACTTTACACAGGTTCATTTACATACCCTCATCTTCACCACGCGTCTATGAGGCCCAGAACAGGCACAGAGAGGGTAAGTAACTTGCCCAGGGTCACACAGCTAGTGGGCAAGAGTTGCGATCTGGTTGGCCCAGCTGACAGTCTTACACACTCCACAGGTGTCTGTGACCCTGGCATCTGCTCTGCTTGTGTTCATCATGGCCCATTGGTGGCACCCCTCCCACTCCTCAGTCACGCTGTATTATGAGTGTCTCTTTGCTCATTTATCGCTGGCTTAATCTCTCTGAGGGCAGGGACCGGCCTCTTTCATCTTTATTTCCTCAGCGCCCTGTATGGTGGCTAGCCCACTGCAGGCCCTCTTCTCCATGTCCCTGGTTGGCTTGTATGACCACCTTGGGAGGCGGGAAGCGCAGGTACAATCACACCACCACCCCCATTTACCAATGAGGGACCAGGCTCAGCGAAGTGAAGTGATTCGTTGCAGCTGGAGGAGCAGACAGTAACCAGACCCTCCTGAGTCAGCACTTTCTGGGCCACGGTCTGCTGGGGTGGGAATCCACGCCGTGTAACCCCATGGGTTCTGGCTGCTTCCCAAGGCTTTAGTGGGAACCCTCCACCTCTTAGAACTGAGCAAAGGAAAACACAGGCACGGGGTGGGGGAGGTGTGGACCCGAGGATCCAGTGGGCTCTTTCAGTGGAGGCCTGTGGGCTGCTTCCAGGAGCTGGAGTGGTGAGCGGGTGAGGCACAATTCCCAGCCTGTGATGCGTGTCTGCCAGGTGTGCTTCAAAGCAAACAGGATGCAAAGCAGGGTATATTTAGCCTGTGGTTTTGCTGCTGTGGTACCAGCTGCAGGCCAGTCCCTCCCAGTGGGGGAGACACTTTGGAGTGTTTTCCTCTGACAGGGGAATGTATTCCTTGAGGGGATGGGGGGATTTCGATGTACAGAAAACCTGGAAACTCAAGGCTCAACCAAGAAAAGGCAACAAGTTGCCACAGAGAAATAGACCTCGGCTGAAAGCAGAAGGTCTTTAAGCCTGTCCTTCTTTTTGGCCCCTGAGGATGTTCTGTGGACAGATTTATGCTGGGACCCGGGAGTGGTGGGGAGAGGCTATATTCATTCATTCATTCACTCATTCAACAAGTATTCATTGCCCTTTTACTACGTACCACGAACAGAGCTAAGAGCTGAGATTATACCAGGGAAAACAAGGTACCTGTCTTCATTGAACTTTCAGTTTTTCAGGGGAGCCTTGCTTGTATTTAACTAGTTTTAGCTGTCAGTGCTCTGAAGAATTACTGGTTGCCAAAAGAGGGTAAAATAAGGAATTGTAGTCTGGGAAGGCTTCCTGGAGGAAGTGGTGTTTAAGCTGAGTCCTGGAGAGTATCTAAGAGTTCCTTGGGCAACTTGCTGGGAGTAGGGGGTGAGAGGGGCTGAGTAACAAGCATTCCAGGGCCAGAGAGTGGCACATGCTAAGACCCTGAGGTGGAAAGGAGTGTGGCTTCTGAAGATATTTGCATGGAGGTCTCCAAAGTGGCTGGTGTCTGGATCCTAATCTGATCGGGAGACAGAGCCCCTGCCTACAAGCATCTCTTTGTCTCATGGGCAAAACAATAGGAGTTCAACCACAAAGGCAGCATCTCACTGGGCGGCAGAGATATATATGGAGATCTGCAGTGGGGATACTTGCCATGAAGGGACAAGTTAGTTCGGGAAAGCTTGCTAAGGAAGGTGTGTCTTGGGATTTGAAGGTGGAAGTGTCCTGACTTGGCAGAGAGTGTAGGAGTTTGAATTGCTGGGTGCAAGGCTGAGGAAGTGGGAATAAGCCTCCTTTAGGTCAGAGTGGGAGATGGGTGAAGGACTTCATCTGCATGTGTACCTTCTGTCTCTCCAATGACAGTTGACCCTTAAACAATGTGGGAGGTAGGGGCGCCGACCCTCCGTACATTTGACCTAAAGTTGACTTTAACTTTACAGCTGGCGCTTCGTAGCCCCGGTTCCTCTGTATTCAAAGTTCTGCATCTACAGGTTCAACCGACCGTGGATGGTGCAGTACTGTATTATTTACTATTGAAAAAAATCTGCGCATAAGTGGATCCATGCAGTTCCGACCCTGTTGTTCAAGGATCAGCTGTAATTTGAATAGCTGCTATTTATTTCACGACCACTGTGCACCAAGCAAGCACTGATCTATCTTGTTTAATCTATACAAATAGCTCTTTGAGGTAGGTATGACCATCCCATTTTACAGATGAGAAAAAGGAGGTGCAGAGGATGAAGTGACCTGCCCACAGTGACATGGAGAAGAGGTGATAGGACCAGGAATCCATCAAAATTTGTCCGCTCTGCAGCTCATCAACCTTCCATTACACTTGCCACCTTAATGACCTGACATGGTAGGGACTGTCCCTGCCTGCTCTGGGGAGATGACCCACCTTACATCGCAGCTAAAACCGCCTCTAGCCATTTGCAAACACTGGCAACAACTGCGGTCGACAGATCTCTTGGTGCACATCCCACCTTCCCTTCCAGCCCACAGAGGGGCAGCTCCCTGTTCTTCATTGGAAAAGGAGGAGGATGGGAGCGCCCCCAAGATCTTTCCTCCCCCCATAATCACTGCCCACAAGCCTTAATTGGTACCACGAGAACTGGGATTTTTGTCAGTTCTATTGCTACACCCCAGTCTCCAGAATAGTGCATAGTAGGAACCCATAAATTTTGTTGAAATAAATCTCCCTGTGGGTGGTGCAGTGTTAAAGGGAATTTCACACATACCATCCCTGCCCTATGGTGGTTCATCGTGTAATTGAACATAACGTAAGACACCACACACACACACACACACACACACAAACACACACGCACACTCACTCACTCACTCACAGGAAGCCAGTCTCTGACTTAGCCAAGACATCGGGGCACAGTTATTCTCTACCTGGGCCATAAATGATGAGATAGCGTTTATCTATAATAAGATGGACTTAGGTTAGACTTGAGCCAACCAGCTGATTTTTCCCAGCAGTGAAATGAATCAGATACAAAACAAAACAAATAAACCCAAACTAAATCAAAACAAAATCATCTAATATTTTTACTGCCTTCTTTTTTTTGGGGGTGCCGGGGGGGGTGGGTAGGTGGGTAGACATAACGTACATAACAAGAGTTACAGATCTTGAGTGTGCAGCCAGATGGACCTTTACATATGTAACATACGTGTATACTTGTGAAACCCCAACCCGGATAAACGTGGAGAGCCTTTCCAGCGCCCCAGAAGCTTTCTCATGCACTCTCCCAGAAAATACTCTCGCCCTAGGCAGAGGCAGCTGCTATATTTTATTTTGCCTCTTCTTGACCTTCACAGAAATGGAATCACGTCATAAGCACTTGTATGTCTGGCTTCTGAGGTTCCTGCTTGTTGCTGTATGTAGCAGTTCCTTCTTTCTCATTGCTATACAGCGTATATTCAACTCATTTATCCATTCTCCTATTGAGGGACATTTGGGTTACTTTCAGTTTGGAGGTATTATGAATAAAACTACAATGAACGCTCTTGCGCATGTCTGTTGGTGACCATAAACACTAATTTCTATTGATTATATACAGGAAATAACCTTGCTAAGGTAGGCTTACGTTTAGCTTTAGTATGTTTGTCAACAAGTTTTCCAGGTCGTACCAATTTATACTTCCACCAGCAGTGTAGGAGATTGGAGAGTTTTTAACATCAGGAATATGACACCTTATCCCCTTTCAACTTTCCTGGCCATTGCCCAGAAGATAGGACTGGAAATATTGGGTTTTGGAGCCCAAATCCCTATGTCTTGGTCAAGCTCTCAGCAGGGAATCAAGGGCTCCTCGTGGACCCAGGAGGCCTGGGGCTGGGGAGCTGTGGGTAGCCAGGGGGCTGGGTAGGGGTCTGTGGGGTTGGCCTGTGGGACAGTCCAGGTGCTTCTGAGACCCCAGTGGGTGGTGCTAGTGTCAGGGTGACATCTCCAAGATGCCCACAAATGAAAGGTGGGTAGTGTTATTTGTTCTGGAATGAAGTTAAGCCTGGAAACCCACCTACCATGGTAGAATCTGGTCCTGTTCCCTCGTCCTCGATTCTCCACTCAGCTGCTTACTTCCTCCCTTTCTATCAGAATTAATAGCTGCTCCGAGAAGATGAGACAAGCACTCTGGTCCAAGGGAGAGGGGAGAGATGGGTGAGATATTCCATGATGTCTGCTGCCCCCACTGAAGAGGCGGAAGAACTAAAAATCTTGGACTCCTGGGAGAGGAAGCAGGATCCAGACAAAGACGGAAGATGGGGAAGGCTGAATGGAAGAGGGGCTTTTGCCCCAATTAACTGTAAGACCTGTCTTCCAGGGACACTTGCCCTGTTGTTGCCATTCACGTGATGTGATGTTGTGAGGCTGTGGTGGTGCCCACAGTCAAAAAAATAAAAAGGTCAGTGTAAGTCCTTACTCGGTGAGCTCACCTCTGCCACCATGATCTAGGAGCACGTGGGGAGCATGAGTGGAAAAGGGAGCCGAGTGGTCATTAAGGAACCAGTCAAACCCGGATTCCAGTCCCAGCTCCGTCCTTTACTAACAACGAGGCCTTGAGCAAGGTATCAGAGCTTTCCAAGCCTGAATGCCCTTGTCTGTAAAATGTGGCTTGTCAGAGCACATACCTCCCAGGGATGTTCTGCTGAGTAAACAGGCGAAGTACATAATGACATTAGCAAAGCTCAGGGCGGGGCCTCGTGAGCTGCTTATGCGCTGGAAGTGAGAATTCAGGTGTGAGCAGGCAGACTTCCCTGGGATGCCCTGTCTGGGTTGACCCAGGAGGCGGTCAGTGTGGGATGGGGAGACCACCTGCCTGACTTTATCAAGATCCCTTTCAGACTCAGTACTCTCTTTCCTGATAACAATGAGGAAAAAGGGACTTAGGCTGCAGCTGAAAGCACTACAGTGAGACATAAACTGAAGGGTGTGCACCAAGGTAAGCTGCAGAGTCACTGTTCTAAAAGTCTTTGACACGTGAAAAGATGCTTAACACTGCTATTCATCAGAGAAATGCAAATCAAAACCGCAATGAGATGTCACCTTACACTTGTCAGAATGGCTGTCATCAAAATGACCACAAATAACAAGTGTTGGCATGGATGTGGAAAAAAGGGGACCTTTGTACACCATTGGTGGGAATGTAAATTGGTGAATTTACTGGGGAGAAATTCCTCAAAAAATTAAAAATAGAACTACCATATGATCCAGCAATTCCACTCCTGGGTATATATCGGAAGAAAATGAAAACACTAATTTGAAAAGACACATACACCCCAATGTTCATAGCAGCATTATTTACAATAGCCAAGATATGGAAGCAACCTAAGTGTCCATCAACAGATGAATGGATAAAGAAGATGTGGTGTATGTATACAATGGAATACTACTCAGCCATAAAAAGAATGAATTTTTGCCATCTGCAACAACATGACTGGACCTAGAGGGTATTATGCTTAGTGAAATAAGTTGGGCAGAGAAAGACAAATATTATATGTTATCACTCATATGTGGAATCTCAAAAATGAAACAAGTGAATGAATATAACAAAACAGAAACAGACTCACAGATACAGGGAACAAACTAGTGATTACCAGTGGGGAAAGGGATGGGGGGAAGGGCAAGAGGAGGAAGGGGATTAAGAGGTACAAACTACTGTGTATAAAATAAGCTACAGGATATATTGTACAGCACAGGGAATATAGCAAATATTTGCTAATAACTTTAAATGGAGTACAATCTATAAAAATGTTGAATGGCTGTGTTGTACACCTGAAGCTAATATAATATTGTAAATCGACTGTACTTCGATTTAAATAAATAAATAAATAAGAGTCTTTGAATGGAGGAGAGAATTTCACCCCTTGGGGTTTGGGGATAGAGTACTACTTGGTGTCACGGGAATGATATCCCGAGGTGGGCTCACTTATAGCCACTTGTCTCCCACCTCTGGAAGCCAGGCCATGAAGGTATAGCTAGTGTAGGAGCTGCGAGTTCAATTGTTCATGAGTGCTGAGTTTAAGGGCAGATCTGAGTCCTCTTCTCTGCTCCCTCTGGACTCTATAGCTCAGCCACAGGCGGGATCTGGGACCCTTTTCCCAAGGCTCCATGCCTGGCATCCTCGTTTATTCCCCACTCTGGAAGGACCTTGGTCTGCTCTTGGAACCCACCCCAAGTGGCTTCCTTCCCTTCGCTACAGAGCCTTTGAAACTGGCTGAAGCCTTTCCTGTCCTGGGCCGGGTCAAGCTAACAGGTCCTTGGGCTTCCTCCCTACCCCAGAGCTGTTGCCAGGCCCAGGCTGAGTCTGGGCCAAGCTTGGGAGGGTGAGGGCCTTCCTTCCAGTTGAACTGTGGAAGGGCCAGCAAGAGGCAGGGCCAGGCTGAGCTTGCCCTGCTGGGGTCAGTGATGGACCAGGTATGGGGGCAGTTTGAGAACAGGGGACAGAGCTCCATTTCTGTCCCTTAAAGGCAGCCTGGGCCCCAGGCGGCTCTCTAAAAGAACCTGTGTCTGTGAAACTACTCCAGGTAGCCTGAGGCAACTGTTTTACATTCAACTCTCCAAATGCGTAAGTTCTAAACCTGCCTGATTATCTCAGTTCAGGGATGAGAGCCATCCCTTCCCCTCCCCCTCCTCCTTCTTTTTTCTTTTTCGACAGCTAAACATTGTAAATATTTAAGGTGTACAATCTATGTTAAAGTATACAATCTCTGTACAATCTGTACAGTATACAATCTCTGTACAATCTCTGTACAATACACATTGTGTAACGATTACCATAATCAAATTTCTCTCTGCTTCTTGAATCCCACTCTCTGGGGTCCAGGGACTCTTTCCTAATGATAAAATAGCAATAGTAGCAGTAATCATAATAACAGGGGGTCTGGCCTGGGTAAAGGGCCAGAGGCAAAGCACACCCTTGCCACACCCCTTCTGGAGTCTTTGGACTTTGGCAAAGTGCCTAGGGGTCAGAAGCTAGGAGTGGATTCCCCAGCGAGGCTCCTCCTCTGCTCCACCCCATCCCTGTTTTAGGGTCTGAACCCACAACGAGGCCCCTCCTGGAGGTTCCGCAGCCCAGGTAGGTGGCAAGCACCCCGTTTCTCAAACTACTGAAGGCAGGCCATTGGCGGGGTGGGGTGAAGATAAGGAAGGACTGGGGTTAGCTGTAGGGAAGGGAAAGCAGAATAAAAGTGCCTGAGGCTGCTAGGTGGGGAGAATAACAAAACCTCTTCCTCCGCGGCCTAAAGGATGATGGGACCCTTGGGGAAAGAGGGGAACAGAAAGGAAGAATTGGTGGAAGGTGTGTTGATTTGCATGCTATTTTTGCACCGTATTTGCATGCTTTTCATGTACTGTCTAGAGTACAGCCCAGGGAGATTCCCCCGGGCCCATCTCCCCTCCCTCCTTCTCTAAGGTGCTGGGGCCCAGGAGCCCTGGTGGGCGAGAAGGGGGCTGGGCTCCCCTCCATCACAGCCCTGGCTGGGCAGGGACTGCAGGGGTGAGGACCCTGTGTCCTGAATCTGAACAGAGGATGGAACCCAGCCGCCCCTCTCCCTGTGGTAGGGTCGGGGAGGGTGAGTGGGGGAAGGGAGCCCCCCTGCTGGGACGATGGGGGTAGAGGGATGCGGGGTGTGTGGGGACAAGGAGCTTTCTGGCTTCAGGCTGTTTTCTAGACCAAGGCCGGAAGGAAGGAAGCCAGATGAGGTACCTCCCCCTGAATCCTTGTGAAATTGTGTTTCCTGCTGCAAAGCAGGCTTTGACATCAAACGCCTTTCTTTTCCAGAGACTCTGCACTCTACCACCCACCCCCCTTGCCCTGTTTCAGCCACAACTCATCTGTTCATCTTGGGGCCTCAGGGCAGGAGGGAGGGGGCCATCAGGGACAGGGCCCTGTATCCCTCCCACGTGCATTCACAGTGGCTGCTGGGTTCATGATCAAACAAGAATAGGGCTCCTGAGTGGCTCTGGGGTACCTGAACCCCAGCTGGCTTCTGATTGGTCAAGGACAGGACTCTGGGTAACCTGGAGAGAATTCAGCCCCATCCTGGCCTGTGGAGGTCCTACCCCTCTGCACTTCTTCTTTCTGTCTTTCAGTTTTCTTTGCTCACTCTCTTGCCATCCATGTGATTTTTGTTTATCATGAACATATAATTATGACCCCTTAGCCCTGCTGCCTTTCCAGGGCACTTTCCCTCTGCTATCCCAGCCTCTTCCACTGTGCTGCTGACAGACTCCCTCTGTTCTGGGTGGGGAGTGGGTCCGCCTTATGCTCCTGCAGACACGGCTCCACCACCTGAGAAGCAGATGGGGCAGTGGGACAGCTGGATGGAGGGGAACAAGAGGAAGCGTGTTGGGCTGGGGAAGGCTTGGCACATGGGTGAGGCCCCTGTAGGGCCCAGAAAGCAGGAATGGCCTGGCCAAGCTTGGTGAGAGCAGCCCACGCACGACAGGCTGTCGATTCATCTCCTTGGGAACGGCTGGAGTTCATCTCTCCTGAGGGGACGCCAGCCTAGAAGAAGTAGGAGGCAATGCCCAGAGGCAGAAAGCAAACACCCACAGGCCTGGCAGACTCAGGAGGTCTTTGCACACGCAGTCTGGAATGCTTACAGGCTGTGTTCATGCTGCCGGGAGCTGGAAGGTCTGTATGGGATCTGCACACACTCCCTGAGGCCCTGTGCACGTCCACAGATGAGAAAAAAGAGGCAGATTCTAGCAAGGTTTATGCCCCAGTGTTGTTTGCCTTTAGGTGAAGCTCCACCCACTCCTGATTTGCACAATTACACCACCTCTGTGCCATAGTGCACCTTGGAGTTCATGTGCCCCCCTCCCCCCCCCCACCGTCTTGCACTTGACAAAACTGAGACCAAGGGCGGGGGGTCAAGGGACTTATCTAAGCTCACATAGCTGATAAGAAAATTATCTTTTGTGTTATAGAGTTTGAAATTTGGAGATGACAGAGATTTGTGTAACCTGAAGCCTGGGAGCTAGCAGGAATGGGAGATTGTCCTAAAGGCCTGAACTCACATCCAGACTCTGCCTCTTTCTAAGTAGGTGTCCTTTGACAAGTTACGGAACCTCTCTGAGCTCCAGCTTCCATCTTCTAAAAGGAGGAGTGATCAAAACTACTCTGCAAGGTTGTTGTAAGGCTTAGGAATGAATGACACACATTAGAGGCTTGGCACACAGTAGGTACTAAATAAGTGGTTCTACATGTGAAATAAAATTCATATTTTAAGGCAAGACAAGAAAAAGTTAAACAAAAAAACTTCTCTGCCCTTTGGCCTCCTCTCCCCCCTCCACTGAGCATTGTGTATCTATATAATGCATGGAGCAAACCTCCCACACCAGCAGAAATACCTGCTCAACCATAAACAGCAATATTCTCCCAGCATCAACAAGACAAATCCTTAAAAGAGAGCGCTCCTTCTTGATCTTGTAAGGGGTCACATGACCCACCACGATGATGCTTAGATCCGGATTACGTAAACTGTCAATAATACGTTTGATGTACAGCTGTCTGTTTCAAAAATCTGCATCACGATGCCTTGACTTCTAACAGGTAGAAGACTTCTCAGAGCTTTCTGAGATGCTCTTCCCAGGTTATATTCCTCAAATTTGGCTCCAATAAAATTTTCCATTTCTCTTTCCATTTCTTTCCCATTTCTTTAGGTTGACTGCTTAATTTTTGGTTAACATACAACTATTTGATAAGGTGGTTAAGCAATTGACCACAGTGTGATTTCCTAATACCTACCATGGGCCAGGCTCTATGCTTGTTGCTGTGGAGACTAGGACAGAGTGGGGGTGGTTCTGGGGAGGTGGAATGTGGGATAAGGACAAGAATATCTTGCTGTGTTATGTGTCTGGTGTCATAGGGACATAGAGAGAGTCACTGACCCCAGATGGTGTGTGCAGGGAGGTGGGGTTGGGGGGTATGGGTGGGGGACTCGGGAAGACTTTCTAGAATTTGAAGGATGAATAAGATTCAGCCAGGCAAAGAGGAAGGGAAAGGAGATTCAAGCTGAGAGAAGAGCAAGGACAAAGACCAGGAGGTGAGGGAAAGTCTGACACGGTCGCTAGGGATTACGCGGGCCGGAGGGCAGACAGGGATGAGATGTGTGTGTAGTAAGGGTGGGATTTGACCTGAAGGGCTGGGAGCCTTTGAATAGAGCCATGCCAACACCCAAAGTTCTCAGCAGAAAAGCAAATTTAGAACATAATGACCTTTGCTTCAGTTTACTCTTTTCTTCTCAAAAGTGTTGCTTCATTGTTTGCTAAGAAAACTTTTACCTTTATTAAAGGTCACTGGCAAATGCAAGTGTTGGCACAGAGCTAGGCTCCTTGGTCTAAAGGTGGACAATCAAACATACCTGAGAAGTGCAAGTACCTATCCAGTTACTGATGGCTTCATCAGCTTCTGCTTTAGGCCTTTAACCTGGAGGGTACCCGAGCCCCGCCCCCCCCCACTAGAGATTCACTTTCATTATGTCATTAATGTACTTACACTGCAGTTGATAGTTGTCAAAGCTGTGTTTGGTGATAGTGGGTGAGGAGAGGGGGTTTCAAACTGTTTCCTTCATTCAAATTGACTCAACAAATCTTTTCCGGGCACTGTTCTAGGTGCTTGGGGACGAGAGCTGAGTTAGACAAGGTTCCTGCACTCCTGGGGCCTCCATTCTAATTAAACTAGCACTTCATGGCTAACACCAAGTTTTCAGGCGGGAAACACTCAGCCATCCAGACAAAGGTGGCCGAGTAATGAGAGATGGGCACTGTCAAGTCAGACCACACCTGGGTTTGACCTGGGTTTGAACCCCAGCTGTTTGAACTCAGAAAAGCAACTTCACCTCTTTCAGGCCATCGAGGGAAAAGTAGGAGACACAGAACCTACTTCACAGGTTGTTTTGAAGATTAAATGAAATAAAGGGATGTGAAGAGCTTGGCACGAAGATTGGTACATAATAAGCCTTCATAAATGGTAACCAGTGTATCAGTGATTTGGGGGGACAAACTCAAAAGCTAAGTGAGTGAATGGAAGGGAGACTTTAATATGGTGAAAAGGCTGGTAATGAATTTAGGGAAAAATAGCCCAGATCACACTTCAAAACCATTGGGAGGGAGGTTTCTCCAGAGCCAGAATTGGGTTTTGTTCATTTTATCTCTCCAGTGCCTAAGCACACAATAGACATTAATAATGAGCCCTGACTGGTTCTTAGCCCTTGTCCAGGACCCAGGGGAGGGGGTTGGGTGTCAAAGAGTGACAACCTTCCAGGAAGGCATTATTCCATGGGCTACTCTGGCCAAGCAAGGTCCTCAGACCCTGGGACGTCATCAAGAACTGGGTTGTTTGTGAAATAAGCAAACAGCGTGGAGACCCAGAAACACATTTTTGGGAAAAGTACAGAGAGAAGAAAGTTCAGACGAGAGTAGGTCGGGGGCAAGGAAGGAAAACAAAATCTTGGGGAAAGTGCCCTGGATGTTCTGTGGTAAGAATCATCCTTGTTCACAGTTTACACCCTTTGACCTTAACGTTCCTCAGAGAATCTGCCTCACCATGGGCCAAGGCAGCTCATCCAATTCACTCTTCCATTCTAACAAGGATGAGGGGCCAGGGGTTTCCTATTCCAAGAATAGGAATCTGAGGTGCTTAGGATGGTCTATGATCTGACCAGGGAAGGGACAGCCAGGGTCACAACAAGAACGTCCCAATGGCCAATCTAACAGAGCCAGGAACACTCCCCAAACTGGGAAACTTCTTTCTCTGGTTTTGGTGGGGGGATTCCGGGACATCTGGGCAATGCATCATCCCCATATGCTCACAGGTTCAGGTTACCAAATACTTGAGGACACTGGGTCCCAGAGGAGTCAGTGATTTGATCCCTGAAGCATGGTGAGTGGGATGAGAACCCACCCCAGCTGGTTGTTTTGATGGGTCGGTGCACACAGTTTGCAAATGACACACGTATTATCTCCGAGCTCCTGACTGAGATATCCAGCTGCCTACTTGACATCTCTTTTGGGATGTGTCAAAGGTTCCTCCAACTCAAGGTGACTAAGACGGAACACTTAATCTTCTTCCCAGCCTGGTTCTCTTATAGCGTCTCCTGGCTTGCTGGCTGGTAGCCCCACCTGCCCAGCTGAGTCAGCCAGGAAGAAACCCAGGACTCTCCCTTGACACGCACACTCTCTCTCACCCTCCATATCCAGTTACCAAGTTCTGCTGATTTTATTTCCTAAATACTTCCCCAATCTCCCCTCTTGTCTCGCTTTCTGTGTCATTACCTTAGTGCAAGGCACCCTGACCTTTCACATCTCAACTACTGCAACAGCCGTCTACCTGCTACCCCTGAGCCCATTTTGGACCTACCCAATCCATTCCTCACAATGCAGCCACATGACATTAACGGAGCACAGACCTACTCCTGTCACACACACCTGCTAGAGGAGACTTCAGTGGCTTCCCTTGGTTCTTAGGATAAAGACAAAACTTATTAATGTGAGTTCCAAGGTCCCACATCCTCTGGCTCCTACTTCTCTCTGCTACCGGCTCTGTTGTCACATGACACACGCTCTCCCTTCCTCCACTCCAGCCACATTGACCTTCACACACATTCGCCACACTCTCTCCAGCTACAGCACCCTCCCCGTGCTGCTCCTCTGAACGAGATGCTCACTTCCCTTCCGTGGCCTGGCTGACACACCTTTCATCCCTTTGATCCCAGCCCAAACCCCACTTCCTCAGGAAAGCCTTCCTGAGGGGGTCAATCCTCCTCTGTGGTGCTCTTAGAGCAGCTGTCCCAGCTCATGTGTTACATTTGTTTGGTTAGTATTTGATGAATGACTTTTCCTCACCATCTTGTAAGCTCCATGAGAGGAGAGACCATATCTGGTTTTGCTCATCATACCCTGAACACGTAAATATTTCAGTGCCTGGCACATGGGAGGCACTGAAATATTTACTCTTTGAATGAGTGAATTAATGAATATTCTGTTTTTAAGACTTCCTCTGAAGGTGACACAGTGGAGAAAAATCACCACTTCTTGTCCAGAGAGGGTCTCCTGTGTCTCTTCCTGCAACAACGTGGGAGGCTAGGTGGTGAGATGCATGTGAATTCAGTCGCGCTGTGAAACTTATCTTCTAATGTTTTCCTTTTCGTGTTCCTAAAGATCACCATGTCCTGGTAGGTGGGGAGGAAAATAGACTAAAGTGATATGTACCGTATGACCTACCGTCTTTCTTTCTTTTTTTTTTTTTTGGCTGCACTGAAGCATGAGGGATCTTAGCTCCCCAACCGGGGATCGATCCCATGCTCCCTGCAGTGGAAGCAGGGAGTCTTAACCGCTGGACCACAGTACCCAAAGCTACTGTCATTTTTAAACACTTAGAAAAAATAACAGTGGCCTACAACTGACCTTCCTTCCTTTTTTTTTTTTTCTTTTTTGGTATATGTTTCATTATGAATATGTATTACTTGGTAGAGAAATTAAAAGTACAAGAACTTATCTGAATGTATATTTCACACACACACACACACACACACACACACACACACACACAGGTTTAAAAATGAAAGATCATGTGTTCAGAGACCCTAGAAAGGAAACCATATTTCCTCTCAGCCTGGGGCCTTTCTGAAGGTAGAAACCACTTCACTTCCTCTATTTCTCCCTGCACCCTCCTCTCTTTTAGTTCCAAGTGACAGAAAATCCAACTTGAGTTAAGTTAAGTTAAAAAGGAAATGTAGATGCTTGACGGTTCCAGGTCGCTTTAGGACCTCAGGGGATGTCCTTGGGAATTGGTCTTTCTTGTTCCTTCGCTCTCCTCGCACGGTGGCCAGATCCTCACCAGCCGTCCCCGGTTCACGTGTTCTACCAGCAGAGAGAGTTTTTCCCCCACTAGCTCCACAGCAAACGTTTTGATGCTGATCTCCGCACCAGTTGCTGTGGCCAGGTGAGGGTGTGGTGAAATCTCTTACTAGCCAGGCGTGGACTACATGCTCCCTCCTGGCAATGGGACTTACAGGAATCCTACAGACTACAGGGGGGTGGTTCAGAATTGGAAGGCTTTTGCCAGAATAAGGGGGAAGGGATGATGGGCAGCAACACGAAAGGTGACCACCACGCACTGAGCACACAGTCGCTCTGCACACAGTAGGTGTTCAACCCCCAGAGCTGACTGGCTGACCTCTGGCTGGAACCATCTGGGGAGCAGGCAGAGGGAAGCTTTGGGCAGCAGGACCTTTCTAGGTCCCACATCAGCTGCAGGACCACCATCAGTTTCCATCTATGCCAACAGGCTCATCTGAACATCCAGAGAGAGGGACTCTGGGTCCACGTATGTCCCAGAAGGTGATGGCGGGGTGGACAGTGATGTCTGGAGAACTGCATGGAAGATTGCCCATGAGGTTCTCCCAACACTGTGTGCCCAGGAGGCCGCGCTTGATAACTGGTACGACTGGGGCCCAGGGTGGCTCGGCCAGCTGCTCAGGATGCCAGGGGGCACCTGACGCCTTGCTCCCCTCCCAGCAGGCCTGGCCTGCAGGCTGGCAGGTGCTCAGTGAGTGCTGATCGAACTCTAAGGGATAAACTTTTCACGTGGGAGGTGTGAGATGAAGAAGGAACATGGCTGTGTGTTTGGGAAGTTCCCAGCCTGATGGGAGAAATGTAACAAGACAGGTTGAGTCTGGGCTCTGGGGCATCAGGCTGGTGTGCCAGCCTCTGTCAGAGGACACCTGCTAACCACCTAGTACCAGAGATGAGGCTGGCCTCCCCTGACCATCCCATTACCTCTGTCTTCCTGGTCCCAGCCCATTTTGACCACATAGCCTGGTCCACCACCCACTGCGCCCAGGAGTCCCGGCCTAGCACCTGCCTCTTATGAGAGGACCCCACTGGCCCAGCGTCTCATGCAAGGACCGGCCATCAGGCAAGGCTGGTCCAGGCGCTCGTGGTGGAGTCTCTGCCAGAGGGAGAGACCCCAGGAAGCCTGGGCTGGAAATGTGGAGTAAGGCTGGTTCTTGCTGGGGCCCTTTAGGTGGGTTGCCCGCAGGCTTCTCCATTTCCAAACCCACCTCGCTGAGGCTGGGAGGGGCAGGTAGGGGAGAAAGTGACAGTGAGGCTGGGGCTGAGGAAGAGAGTGGAGATGGAGGCAAGGACCAGAGAAGACAGGGCTGAGAGGCCCGTGCACGAGCTGGGCAGATGTGGGCTCTCAGGTCACACCCAGCTCAACTATTCCCCGGGACCTGCCGGGAGCAACTGGGCTGCTTTGCTGGGATTGGTGAGCTCGCAGCGTCCTCCCATCCCCCTTCCTCTGCCTCCCTCCACCCCTGCAGACAGCCCTCCCTGCTCCCTCCAGTTTCATCCCTCCTCCTCTTCGCTAAGCAGGCCTTGTCTCGCACAGGTTGAGGAAGGCTTGTGCTGAGCCTGTGTGCATGATTGCCCGGCTTTGGTGTTTACAGTGCTGTAGGCAGGAGCTCTGGATCTTTCTGCTGCCACTGAGAAGATAGATTGCCATATTCCAGGCAAGTCCTTAATAAACACTTAGTGAATGAATAGATTAATGAATGACATCTGTTATCTGATTTCAACCCTAGCGCAGCCCTTGGAAGCAACCCAGATGGTTATGATTAGTGACATTTACAGCTGGGGAAACTGAGACACAGAGAAATTATGTGTCATCACATAGGTTTGCAGTGACCAGCAAGGGTCAGAACCCTGTCCCCTCAGCACCCACGACCCCAGTTTTGCACTAATGCCCACTGCCTGTCCCTTGCACCCACTTGCACGCTCTCAGCTATCCCTTGGGGTTCAGAGGGTCAGACTGGAGGAAGGTATGGGGATTATGTGGGCAGATTTGCACCCGACAGGCTCTGGGCTGTGGGGACAGTCCATCTGGGCTGCTCTCTCTGGTTTCTGTTGTGGCCTCATCCCCGGGACCACAGCCTCCTGCGGGGCCTCTCCCATTTCACTCCACTCCACTCAGTGCAGACAGCACCTGGGGTCAGCCTGCCCAGTGTAGTCGCTTCAGAGCCTCCACTGCAGTTAAAGTGAAACTTGGCTGGAGCAGTGACCCCTTACCTGCTGGCAGGTCGGTGCCAGATTAAATGTTAAGTGACCTCCTCAACCTCATGACTGGGCAATTCAGGAAAGGAGAATTCCCTGGGATTTGGAGGTGGGAGGCCCTGGAATTCTGGAGCATCTCCACTGGTGGTCTTACAGATCTCCTGGCACCCAAGAAGGCTTTAACCTCAGGAGTGGCCTTCACAGAAGACAGTCTGGAGGTGCTGGCAGAGCGTCCTGCCCCTCCAAACCCTACTACCAGTCCCGGGGCAGCTGTTCCTTTGGCATGAGTTCCCGACCCCGTGGAAGAAGGGTAATGATGTTTTACATTGTGTTAGTTACATGCTTTTTTTTTTTTTTTTTGGCTGGGTTGGGTCTTCATTGCTGTGCACGGGCTTTCCTCTAGTTGTGGCGAGCAGGGGCTACTCTTCTCTAGTTGCGGCTGTGCGTTGTCTTCTCTTGTTGCGGAGCAGGGGCTCTAGGTGCGTGGGCTTCAGTAGTTGCAGCACGCAGGTTCAGTAGTTGCGGTGCACGGGCTTAGTTGCTCCACAGCATGTGGGATCTTCCCGGACCAGGGCTCGAACCCATGTCCCTGCATGGGCAGGTGGATTCTTAACAACTGTGCCACCAGGGAAGTCCCAGTTACACGCTTCTTGTCGTCATTAATTTAACTGACCTTTTCCAGAACAATTTTTTTGGGGGGAGGGGCTGATGGAAGAGTGATGGGGCATGCCTGGAGCTACTGGCCACATGCAGCTATTTAAATGTAAGTTCAGGGAATTCTCTGGCGGCCCAGTGGTTAGGACTCAGCGCTCCCACTGTCAGGCGTCAGGGAACTGAGATCCCGCAAGCAGGTGGCTCAGCCAACTAAATAAATTTAAGTTCATAAAAATGAGATGAAATAAAAAAACTCAGCTGCACAGGTTAAGCATTTGGAGTGCTCCCTAGCTACCGTACTGGACCTGCAGATATGGGACATTTCTAGCGTCTCAGAAAGTTCCACAGGACAGGGTTGGGCAAGAGGCTGACTTTCCCCACCTCCTGACCTCCGCTCCCTCACTTTCTGAAATAGCAAGTCCAGGGCAGGGCGGGGGTGTTGGGGGCTGAGGCAGAGGTGGCCCAGTCCTCTCAGCTGGGAGGGCTATGGTTCGGGGGAAGGCACCCCTCCTCCCTCACTCTCACCCCTCACACCCCCCAGGCTCTGCAGCCAGGGCGCCAAGGAGCCCCAGGGCAGGCCCACGGGAGGCAGGTGGGCGTGAGGGGTGCAAAGGATGCTGGCGGACTGAGCTGAGTGAGCCAGTCAGGGGGAGGTCAGACTGGGGGGAGCTGGTGAAGCCACAGGGACTCAGCACCCGGCGCCCGGCCGGCGCAGCGCAGAGTGGGGAGCTGTGCGTGCGGCCTGTGCCCCTCTTCCCTCTGGGGCCACCCGGACTGGGGGCGGCACCTCACAGCTCCACGCCCTGGCTGCCCTGTTAACCTGGCTTAACCTGGCGGTTAATGATTAATTTCTCCTCCTGTCACGAAGCGAAAGTTCCACAGGACGCAGACGGGGAGGCAGCTCCGAGGCTCATCCAACTGCTCCTTCTGCCTGGGAAGCCGAGGCCCAGGCCAGGCTGGAGGTCAGAGATGCCTGCCTGGGCCTGGTGGGGGCATGGAGGTGGGCGTGGAGGAGGGAACCATTCACTTCTTTCCCCTCCTGGACCCCTCACACCGCCTCCAGATGACACACGCTGACCTTCTCTTACCCAGAGTCCATCCAGTGCCACAAAGGGCACTTTCGCATGAGCGACTGATGTCATGCCCCCCATTTTCCGGATGAACAAACTCAGCTGGTCAGAGGACAGGTGCTCCAGGATTCACAGCGCAGAGGCAGAGCCGGGAATCAAACCCAGCTCTTTCAGACATAAGCCCAGCATTGCTTCACTTCCCCAGCGTCTGCCCAACTCCAGAAATTCTGACGCCCCAGTCTACCAGGTTACCACCTACATGAGCAGAGGAAACAGAGGTTGGCACTGCCCAGGCCTACAGGCTCCCTTCTCCACCCACTCACACATCATTACTACAACCTTAATCAGTTAGAAAATCCTGCCAAAGATTGATGTCAAGCTACCAGGGATAATAATAGCTCATGTCATCCAATGCTCTTTTGGGCTGAAAGCAATTGTTCAGTGAGGGACTTCGTTCCGAAAGTCAGTCTCCTGACTCGGGAACCGCCCCATGTGTGGCTGAGACTTCAAGGTGTTGGTTCACAGGCCTTGGCCTTTTGGGGGTGAAAAGACCAGGGAAAAAAGTTATTTACAAAGGTCAAGATGGAAGTATTCTGAAATGAAGCTGAAAGTTCCAGGAAACAAGAGTAGGTTTCCCCGTCTCTAGAGTAAAATGAGGCATTCAGGTGCCCGCACACTCTGGGGCAAGGACTGGGCCTACTGGCTTCTATCTGGGCCTACTGGCTTCTATCTGGGCCGTGCTGCCCTGGCCCTTACCGTCCTGGACCCAAGGGCGCCGCCGGGGCTGAGGTTCTCAGGGAACGCAAGGTTCGTTCCCCTCCTCACCACAAGATGTCGCTGCTGCTCACAATTAGAGGGCACTGGGCTGGACCAACGCCCGGTCCCAATGACAGATACCCTGGGGGTGGGCCCAGCCCTCTGTGTTTTTAACAAGCCCTCTGGGGTATTCTGAGGCATGCTCAAGTTTGAGAACTGTTGATATAGGTCGCCCTGCAGGCCCTGCTGCCCCTAAGGTCTTGCCCCTCTGCCTGCCATTCCCCCCTCCCCGCCCCCCCATCCCCCACCCAGCCCAATTTGGGCTCTTTCTTTGGTTCTAATTCAGCTCTGACCTGAAGCCTCTGTTTACATAGAGAGCCCCCTATGCATTTCCTTGCAACCCCCTGAAGAGGTGTGTGAGTTACTGACATGCCCTGACTCCCACAAAGAGACAAAGTCAGTATGCTCACCCCTGTACCAACAATGCAGTTTTCCATCCCTTGCATCACTCTGTCCAGGTTCAAAGTCCCTGGAGAGGGTGTGTTCAGTTGTCCAGCTGTGGTATCGGGACAGCCTTGGCTGGAGAAGACCAGGATGCCTCACTGACTATTGTCAATAATCAAGACTGTATACACAGGGGAAAGAGGTCATTCTCCAACCCAAAATAAATCCCAAGTAATAAAAAAAAAAAGCACATCATGGACGGCGAGGGCAATTATATTTATTCATGAACTCCAAGCTCTGGTTGGTGTGACAGATGCCAGGTGGCCCCCTACCCCAACTTTGTCCCCACGTCCTCGTGTTCATACCTGGAGCCTGGGGGCGAGGGCTCTTGTTTTGGGGGATGCCCACACTGGAGTACTTAGGGGTAAAGGGACTTTTTTTTTTTTAAACATCTTTATTGGAGTATAATTGCCTTACAATGGTGTGTTAGTTTCTGCTGTATAACAAAGTGAATCAGTTATACATATACATATGTCCCCATATCTCCTCCCTCTTGCATCTCCCTCCCACCCTCCCTATCCCACCCCTCTAGGTCATCACAAAGCACCAAGCTGATCTCCCTGTGCTATGTGGCTGCTTCCCACTAGCTATCAGTTTTACATTTGGTAGTGTGTATATGTCCATGCCACTCTCTCACTTTAATGGGGCATTTTTGTCTGAAGTTTGTTCTCAAATGACACAGGAAAGAGACAAATGATAATGGATTATATATAAAACTAGAAAGATTAAGGGAGTGAGCAGATGAAATGTTAGCAGTTGGGGAATCTGGGTGAGAAGGAAGGATATGGAGTTCTTTTACTATTCTTGGAACTTTTCTTTAAATTTGAAATTATTTTTTGAAAACCAATTTATTGAGCAAAAGAAATTTCATTTATATGAATTTTTAGAACAGGCAAAACGAATCTATGGAGATAGAAATCAAAACAGTTGTTGCCTCTGGGGAGGGTGGGGAATTAACTAGAGGCAAGAGGGAATTTTCTGGGGTGATAAATGTTTCTATATATTGACTCAGATGTGGTTATACAGTGTAAATACAATCATTAAAAGTCAGAGAACAGTATCCTTAAAGTCTGTGCACTTTACTATGTGTAAACCATGCTTTGATTAAAAAGGATGTAGGGAAAATATAGACATGAGAGAGAGGATAAGCAAATCTAGAAATTGGTCCTTGAAAAGACCAGTAAAAATGACAAACCTCTGTTGATACTGATCAAGAAAAAAAAAAATCCAACATCAAACTGAAAGCCAATATCAAGAATGAAAAAGCTCATCCCTACAGATGAAGCTGAACACAGAAAGATCATGAGACTGTTAATTATTTGTTAAATGGCATAGTTCGGCTTTATGCCCTTGTCTTATATATTCTAAATCACAATAAAAACGTTTCTAAATAGATAGGGCAGAACAGCAGGACAAAGGAGAAATAAAAGTAGGGTGAACATAAAGCAAAAGATAAAGCCAAGAGAGAGGGTAGCCAGCAGGACAAGAAACTGTCATCTGTTGTTACAAGTTGGTGTGCTGTTGATTTGAGGTTAGAAAAGCTCAGATTTATTGTTTGTTCTGTGCCAGGCTCTTTGTGCTAATCTCCTTTAATTCTCATAGTAACCTACAAGGTAGGTAGTTTTATTATGATCGTGTTTTACAGATGAAGAAATGAAGGTTTAGAGAGGTTAAGTTACTTTTCCGAGGTCACACAGGAAGAGGCAGACCAGGGCTTCAAAGCTCAACAGTTAGGCTCAGAGCCTGTGAAATTACCCCAAAGCCAGCAGGCAGGGCTGAGAAGTGGCCCTACAAGCATCACTGTGATACAGAACCACCTAGAATGGTGACTGCGTTGACTAAGAACTCATTCACTCCACAAAAAGTTCTTGGAGGCTTGCACTGTGCTGGGTACTCAGGGAAACAACCATGAATGAGACAGACAAGGCTTGAGTTTGCATTCTAGTGGGACAAATAATGAAGAAAAGGATAAATAGCAACTTCAGATGGTAGTATTGTGAAGAAAATAAAAACATGGTAATAGAGATATCTTGGAGGGGTGCAGCGGGTGGGTACCTGTGTTAGAGACTGTCAGGGAGGAAGTGACTTTTTTTTTCTTTTTGAGCAGACAGACAGGACCAGCCTGTGATCTAGGCTACAGGAACAACAAGGGTGGAGGCCCTGAGTGGGATCACAGTTAGCAAATCCCAAGGGCAGGAGGAGGCTGGGAGGAGCCAGGAGCAAGAAAGCATCCAAGGGCATCTCAGTGGTCCCTTCGTCTCTACAGAAATAAAATAAACTCCTCCCTCAGCCTCCTCATTCCTCACCTCCTCCTGATTTCGGGATTGTCTCCATTTCGTGATTCCAACTCCATAGCCCCAGTTTGTCCGGAAAAGTTACAAGTGAGGGGCCTGGTCAGTTTTGCATTGGAGGAGGGGGATGAGCTGACCTATGTCACAGATGTACTGTCTGCCCTGGTGTGGCCCTACTGCTAATCCCCAGGCAGCCCCTGGCTTCTTCCTGTGCAGTGAGGAATAATTCTGCTGTCTTTTTGTCTAGAGAGGCTATGGCAGGTGGTGCAGCCTCCCGGGGGCAGGGGGCTTGAGGAGACAGGAGCCCCCTCTCATCTCCTCCCGCAGTTGCTGGGTCCAAGCCGCCATGGTCCTCGGTGTCTGCTCAGCTGGGAATATGTATACTGGGACAAGGGTAGATGGGGGAAAGGGTGTGTGGCTTTCCTTACCCATGGCCTGTGACGGAAATGAAAGTCTCCAACTAGTATTCCTTTGCTATGTAAAAATAGGACCACAAACTTAGCAACTTAAAACAATACACAGTTAGGACTTCCCTGGTGGCACAGTGGTTAAGAGTCTGCCTGCCAATGTAGGGGACATGGGTTTGATCCCTGGTTCAGGAAGGTCCCACATGCCGTGGAGCAACTAAGCCCGTGCGCCACAACTACTGAGCCTGCTCTCTAGAGCCCGCGAGCCACAACTACTGAAGCCCACGTGCCTAGAGCCCGTGCTCCGCAACAAGAGAAGCCACCGCGATGAGAAGCCCGCGCACCACAACGAAGAGTAGCCCCCGCTCACCGCAACTAGAGGAAGCCCACACGCAGCAACGAAGACCCAACGCAGCCATAAATAAATAAATAAAATTTTCAAAACACCAATACATATTTATAACATTATCTCATAGTTTCTGCAGGCCTGGAGTCTGGACACAGCTTAGCTGAGTCCCCTGCTTAGAATCTCCAGGCTGCCATCCAGGTGTCAGCTAGGATGTGTTCTCATCTGGAAACTTGACTGGGGAAGACTCTGATTCCAGGCTCAGTCAAGGTGCTGACAGATTTCTCTGAGGTTCTAGAACTGAGGGACCTGGCTTCTTGCTGGCTGGAATCCCCCATCAGCTCTGAGGGGTGGCCCACATTTTTGAGAGGCTGCCCACAGCTCCTTGCTATGTGCATCTCCCCAACATGGCTAGGTACTTCATAAAACCAGCTTTGGTCCAACAACCATCCAGTCTGTAGACCCTAGCCATCTTTGATTGTTTCCTTGCTATGTATGGGGTTGGCCAAAAAGTTCATTCTATAGGATGTTTCAGAAAAACCCGAACGAAATTTTTGGCTAAGCCAATACTATACAAAGTTCCATGTTCACCTGTACGTTTCCTGCCTGGACCTGGAATCAGCCTCTTCTCTAAGAAACTGTCATTAGTTTCAGGGATAAATGGAATTTCAAGACCACAGCCTGGGTCTTAGTATCTATTTTAAAAATTTTAATTTGATCTTGTATTGCATATAATTAAATATAAATATATTTTTTCTCCATTAACCAATGTATTATAGTGCCTACTATGTATAACGCAGTCTCTGGAAGAAGGTGGATTATAAACAAGTATCATTTTATATGTGGAATCTAAAAAATGGTACAAATGAACCTATTTACAAAACAGAAATTGATTCATGGATGTAGAAAACAAACTTATGGTTACCACGGGGGAATGGGGGGTGTAAACTGGGAGATGGTGATGGACATATACACACTACTATATATAAAAGATAACTAACAAGAACCTACTGTAGAGCACAGGGAACTCTATTCGGTGCTCTGTAATGACCTATATGGGAAGGGAGTCTAGAAGAGAGTGGATATATGTATATGCATGGCTGATTCACTGTGCTGTACAGCAGAAATTAACACAACATTTTAAAGCAACTATATTCCAATAAAAAAAAAAAGCATCATTTGCACCAAATTTCAGGTGGAGGAAGCCATGCTAGAACATCTGGGAAGTGAGGCTTCAGTGAACTCTCGGGGACAGAATGACTCTGCATATTAGTAGAACAGCCTGGTCTGCTGGCTGGAGCCCAGGCTTGAGTGTCTCCGTGTCTACTTGGCTGTGAGGAAGGGAAGTTTGAGTGCAGGATGGTGCCAGGTAACGAGGGCGGGTGATTCTCGCTGCCATGTTTGCCGGCTCAGGCGCCCCGGGGACTGAGGCGGCAGGGGGAGCCCAGCTGAGCTCTCTGAGCAGCCTCTCAGGTGTGGCGCCCGGCTTCTGCATAAACAGGTAGGAGCCTCAGGGGCCGACAGAGAATTCTGAGCGCTGCAGTTGACCCTGCTCTGCTCCCGTCCCTCAGACAAGGGAGCTGGGGATGGTTGAGTTTGCCCCAGTGAATAAGGATTGAAGAAGAGGCATAGAGGTAGGAGGTGAAGCCCTAACAGGGTGCCTGAGGGCAGCTCGCTGGGCAGTTCTGTGGACAACAGGGCTCTGGGTCAGGGTGCATGGGGTGGCAGTGCGTGCCTAGGGTTGGCTCCACTTCTCAAAGGCCATGGGAATGAGGCCCTGGCCACAGGTCCAGGCTCCATAAGAACCAGGCTCCTTCCCTGTCCCATCAGCCTGAGGGGGCCTCTGTCTCACTGCAGCCCTCGCTAGAACCACGGGTGATAGCTTGGGTCCCTGGTGTAACACAAAGGGCCTGGCCTTTAGAGTTTGCCAATTTCAGCTCTGAAACTTTCAACAATTACTCCCTGAGCCTCAGTTTTTTCATTGGCAAAATGGGGGTAGTAAGAACACCGTTACCTAGTGTTCGTTAGGGGGCTACTGTGAGAGTGAGATGGGTTTCAAAAAGGGCCAGGCTCTTCCTCCTGTTATCATATTAGAGAGACTGAGCACCTAGGTAAGCGGCCGTGGGGCTCTGTGTAGGAATTGTAAAGTCAGACACCTCCGGGAGCCAGGCAAATACTGGTTGTGTGTGAAGCAGCAGCTATAAGAAGATAGGAGGGGACAAAGCAGAGGGAGCGGGCCTAAGGGCATTCAAGACGTGGCTGCCAGCCTCACCCTGTCATAGCTGGGTTTGCACAGACAAACAAGGGCCAGAGTGACGGTCTCCCCAAGATTCAGGGAGGACTCTGAGGGACGTCCGAGCCTCCCTGCCCCGAGTCTCACAGAGCCCCTAGGTCTGGCCCTGAAAGCAGCCCAGGGAGCAAAGCTTCTCTCCAGATACACCGTCTGGGGTCTCAGGGGTTGGCCTAGCAGGTCAGTGGGAAGCAGTGAGACCCTGACTTAGTCTTTCACCATAGCCAGAAGCTGCCCCTGCAGACAGAGCTGAGTTCCCCTCCAGCAGCACCTCATTGAGTGACTCCAGCAGCATCTGGGGAGGGGCATGGGAATGAGGAAGCTGGTTCACCTCCTTGCTGTCTCCCCCAGAACTAAGGTCTGCACTGTTGGGGTATCTTTCGTTAGAGAGAATTAAGGAGACTGGGGCCAAGGACTCTGCCCCTGAATGTGCCAGTGCAGTGATACAGAGAAACTGAGCCTGGGGGTGGCCAATCTGGGACTAGCTGGTGTTCACTGAAGGGCTATTCTGAGCTGGACACTGCACAAGATGCTTTCCATATATATCTCCTTTAATCCTCACAACAACCCTACAAGGAAGGTATTATTAGCTTCAAATTGTAGCTGGGCTCAGAGAACTTGGGACACAAAGCTAGGGTCACACAGCACACAAGTGCTCAGCCTAGATTTGAAACTAGAGAGAAGAAACTTTAAAGAGCTCCCCACTTCTCACCCATGAGGCCCTCTGCCTCTAGGCTGCACTCCCCGGAGGACCAGCATGGATCTGGGTAACTCATCACAGACAACAGGGAGCAAATGGCTACTGAGACTTCCAGAAATCAGAGGGTGAGCCCTGAGGGTTCCTCACAGCCCCAGCACACAGGACTCTACAGGCCCTCCTCATCAGGCTCATGTGAGGGGAGGAGCGGTACTTGCTAATGAGACAGAGGATGTGAAAATGTTTTGTAAATTTCCAGGGGCAATGCAAATGCAAGTTGACTGCAACTTATTTTCCCTCATGGGCATAATGACTCTACCACTGAATTAGGAGGTTGGATTTCTATGTTTTGTCCTTCTTTGGTGAAGTCACAAAACAGATTAGTCAATTCCCAGAATCATGGTCTTGTACAACTTTTCACCCTTGCATAGCGTAGGCCAAAGAGTTAGCAGTACATGCTCCCCAAGAGATACTTCCCAACTTCAGATCCAAGAAGAGGCTTTTGTTCCTATGGATTGAACGATTATGTGCATGTCCTTTTTTAGCCTGCTGAGAAAACACAGAAAGGCAGGGAGTCTGAATTCAACCACCCTTTGAAGAAATGTGCAGGCTCAAAAGAAGCTCTACAGTTTTCTCTGAGCTTCATGTATGTCAAGAAAACATGTGAACTTAATGGAATCGGAGAAGCTGCCAGATAGGAAATAAGTGGATAAGCTTCTCTTTTCCTTCAACAGTCCTTTTTCTATATTATACTCTGGTTTTTAAAAGGCAGTGGGGGACTTCCCTGGTGGCACAGTGGTTAAGAATCCGCCTGCCAATGCAGGGGACACGGGTTCCAGCCCTGGTCCGGGAAGATCCCACATGCCGTGGAGCAACTAAGCCCGTGCGCCACAACTACTGAGCCTGCGCTCTAGAGCCCGTGAGCCACAACTACTGAGCCCATGTCACAACTACTGAAGCCCGCACGCCTAGAGCCTGTGCTCCACAACAAGAGAAGCCACCGTGGTGAGAAGCCCGCACACCATAATGAAGAGTAGCCCCTGCTCGCCACAACTAGAGAAAGCCTGCACACAGCAACGAAGACCCAACGACAAAAAATAAATTTAAAAAAAAAAAAAAGGCTAACGAGACCGCAATTTGAACATTTTGGAAAGAATCCCAGCAGATGTAAAATCATAGTCTTCACTCAGGCTAATAAGGTAATTCCACCTCAACCCAGGTGTTTTCTTCCATGCTCTTAACCTCCCTGCTTCATCCCCGGGCCCGACCACCATGGTGGAGCCTACCGTTTCTCACAGGGTGGGAAGCTAGAAGCAAGTTTTGTCATCATTATTGTCTCATGGCTTGTTAAAGTCTGGGACACTGAGGTACCATAATTTGTAAGTACCCCTCCCCCACCCTCATCCCCCACAACTATTGGACAGCTAGATTGCTTCCGGTATGGGTCAGTGCACGTTTCTAAATCTTAACTTTTTCAATTCTTCTTTCCAGTTTCCTCTCCGTGAAGTTTCCAGAGATTCTAGGCTTCTGGCAGCTCTAACAAGGCACTTGGCTTCCACCGAGAAATGAAAGGGGCCTCTTGGCCCAGCGAGGCACATGCTGGTGCTTTGACGCTGGGTTGCAGCCAGCTTTGCTTCTCTTGGGGTTGCTTGGATGGCTCTGGTCTTTCTTCTTTCCTGATTGGTTGTTTAGCAGCAGGAGGTTAAAGTGCTTTTGGTTTATCTTCTGGGAAAAGAACCAAGGGCACTGGTGAAGAAACTCTGAAGAGCCTGCTGCTGCCTTCTGGCAATTTCCAGCAGCCAACAAAGGGTCCAACACAGGACAGGTGCTCAGCCTCGGCTTGCAGTGATACCACATATCCTGACTCCTTCATCAGCCCCAGATTTCAGGTCCAATCCCCCACCTTTCTGTCTCTGAAGATGGCTGAAATACCTCCTCTTCCAAGCAGCCTTCCAGGATTATGAGAAGTGTAAGTAACGTGGAATTCCACTCAACACACACGCGCGCACACACACACACACACACATACCACCACCACCACCACCACCACCACCACCTCAGCCCCTCCAGATAAATGCGCTTGTTACACACAAAAAATGAGATGTATTCGATGGTCATAACTAAGGCTTAGAAGATACATGTCCAGGGGCTTCTGTCTGGTTTGTGGATGCAGCAATGGGCAGGGCAGTGGTTTGGAAGAAAAGAGAATGTTTTTTCCTGGATTTGCTTTGTTATTCACTTGCTGTGCTGTATGAGCCAGTTGCTTGCCCTTTCTGAACTCATCTCAGCAGGTGCAGGAGTAAAGGGCAGTCAAGCCCCCTGCTGCTCTGGGATTCTCCGTAGAGCAGCCCAGGGTCAAGAAAGAGGTGTGGATGATATGGGAGAGGAGTGGGAGGCGGGAAGCCAGGGGCTGCTCTGGGTGGGTGTGCGTCTCTGGATCTCTGCATCCCGGTTCCCCTCCTGTGGCTGGGAGCCCCCGAGGACACAGACCATAGACAACCTGCCTTCTGCACCTCCTGCCTTGACACCCAGTCCTGGGGCTGACACAACACGCGTGCTTAGTAATTCTTTGTTGGGGAAATGGATGAGGGCTGGGATGTGCAGGGGAGAGAGGATGTGGTGAAGGAAAAACCAAGCACTTGGAGTTCCTAGAGGGAATTCCAGCCACTTATGAGTCTATCAGAGAACATCCTGGGGGAAGGACTTCCAGAAAGAATTGTTCTCAGCCCTTCGAAAGCAACAGCAAGGCATCCACTCTGAAGAGTGGGGAAGATTGCGTTAGATCAGCCGTACTCTTGTCCTTGGCATGTCTTCTCTATAAAAGGCCGCTGTGGGAGGAGACACATTACTGCTGTGGGAACCCCGGGGGGACAGGGACACTCAGCACCTCAGGCCTCACGCTGGGCTCACCTCCCAGCATCACTGAACGTATGAGCCCAGAGAGAGGCAGCCGGGCTGTGTGGAGGAGGGGTGTCCAGGACTGGGAGACAGGAGCCAACAGAAAGGGGGGACCTGGTGGTGGCTGGTGAGAGGGGCTGAGCAGAATCAGTTGTCCAAAGGAAATTGACAGACTTTGCAGTGCAGGGTGCAGTGAAAACCCCTTTATTCATCTTGTCTACAGAGTCTTCAGTAAACACTGGTTTAGGGAATGCTTCTTCCTGGAGATGGAGGGAGGCACTAAGCCCTGTGTTAAAGCCCACACAGAGCAAGAACAGACTCTGCACGCTGGGGTGGCAGCCCCCGGGGTACTTGTCCCCCCACCATGCTCCAATGGCAGCGTCCCCCAGTGACCTGCGCCACCTCCCTGCTGCTAACGGTTCTTCCTGGACATCATTCTACTTGAAATCTTGGTAGTATTGAACATCACAGACCACACGTACATTCCTGGCTTTTCCTCTCTGGCCATCCCCGAAGCAGAGCCTGAGATGAGGACTTGGGTGCAGATCCCAGGACTTGGGAGGTGATCTGGGAAACAGGAGTGAGGGCACAAGGAGAGTCAGATAGGAAGGAGGGAAAACCAGCCTAAGGGTGTGTTGTCAAGGCCACTGCTGAGGGCAACAGGGTAAGATCCCCTGGGAACCCCCGGGGAATTGGGATGGCATGCCTTCAAGAACCGTTCACCTGGTGGGTGGGCGTCTGGAGCATTGATTTGCCAGCTCCCAGCCCCCACTGGTTGAAGATTGTCCCCAGTGATACTGCCTCACACTTGGGGACAACACTTGCAGGTGGGCCCAGTGTGTTTTCTGGGCCTCAGGGGATTGTGAGCCTGGGCTGGGACGTTGTCAATTAAAGAAGCCTCTGAGTTCAAATAGAACTGCCTGCCAGAGCTGCCCTCGATGCAGATGAGGACCACGGGGATGCGCTGGGGATGGGGACAGCAGAGGCACCACCGCTGACCCTGACGTCCCTTCTTCAGTCTCTCTGGGGTCTTTCCCCTGACCTGCTGTCAGCAGGCATCGGCTAACTCTGCATGACCTGCACTTCCTTTTCTAACTGTTCACATACTGCCTGTTTAATCCAGTCTAGAATGTTGCCTGGGCCCCAGGATCATGTCTGGATACTAGGGAGACACATTACCAAACAATGCTTATCTAGCTCTTCTTTGTTCCTTAGTACAGACTTTGGCGGGAATGCAGCTAAAACAAGCACACGGTACGAGGTTCCCTCGCCCTTTCCCGCCTGCTTCCCTGCTGGCCCTGTGGGTCAGTCCCGGGCTCTCTTCTCTTCCGGCCCTGTGTGATCTGAGTTGTTCACCTGTGTCCAAGGTTGAACATCTACCTTGACCCTGACGACCCCCAGATCTTTGTCTTTAGCCAAACCCATCCTCTGAGTGTGGGGCTGGTCACTGGGCCTGTCCTCCTGGGAGTCACAAAGACGTCTGCCCCTCCCCGTCCACACTGTCAAAGCCAAGCCCAGCTTCCCCTCCAGTCTGCCCCTCCCCCCGGGTGTCGTGTCTCACCACCACCAAGTCAGAAATCCCAGACAATTCCACCCTCCCCCTCATTCCCCGTGCCCAGTCCGAGCACTCCCCCAGGAGCCAGGCAGCCTACTAACTACCAAGCTGCTACCTTTGCCCTGGACTCACCAGCATTCTTCTTTGGAAACTGATTTCAGAATCTATTAAGATTCACGTGGGACATTCAGGTCCACGTGTGACAATTTGTTTCATCCGGCACATCACACCTGCTCCTGCGTCTTTCACTAATACCACCTCTTCTCTTTCCCAGGCCCAGGGCGTCCCCTCTGTGGCCCCATGTCAGTACCCAGCCAGAGGGCCCGCAGCAGCTTGTATCACTTCAGGTTTTGTTCTTCTAGTGTCGGGCCACATCACGGCCCCCTCTTCCCGTTGATTTGCCGGTACTTGGCCTCCTCCCAGAAGCATTTCCAGGTTGAGCAGAAGGGGCTCCCCTGCTTTCCTACCCCCTGGACCCGCACTGGCATCCTACACTGTAGAGTGTCCAGGCTCCTGGGCCACCCTCCCACAGCCCTCCCGTCACCCGCTCCTGCTGGCCTGTGCACACCGTCGCCCGTGGGTGACATCAGCCCCTCACAGTCCACTCCTGTCTGGCTTATGTCTGTGGTCTGTGGGTCCTCGAGCTTGTGACAGCTCACCTCAGGCTCCTGCAGGCTCAGGAGGGCAGGGGCAGGTCCAGGACCTCCGCTGAGCACAGACAGCAGGCTCGGGGTGCCCTGGCTGTTGCCTTCTCTAAGCGCATCGACCTTTCACCACGTGCCGGGGCTTGGGCTCCTAGCCCTTGAAGCGGCCTTATTCTGCCTGGAGACTCAGCTGACAGGGCGAAGCTCCACTGATGCCCATTATCTGCAGTTGTCATGTTCTGAATGTCACTGAACCACTGTTCCCGGGGGACATACACAGTTAGGTTCCAGGTTAGCCCCTGGTCAGGACATTTTTGTCAACCAGTCAATACACAACCTTGTTCTATGTGTGTTTCTGTTCAAAGACACCTTATTCATATGTACTGTTGTTTCGTTAACATTGAACTCACAGCCAACGGCAGTAAAACTTATGCCTGAATGAAGTTCATCTAACCCACCCACATGTTTTCTCCATAAGGCACATCACAGCCTTCTTGCGCTTAGGAACAGTAGATAGAACTTCAGCACTACACTTGGGGACCATTTTAGACAGTGAAATCACCAGCAAAAAGCACAAAGTGGGAAAAGTGGGACACTAAATAGACCAGGAGAAGGACATTTGTTTACAGTCTGAGAGTCGAAACAGGAAGGCAGAGGACTGCGTCGTTCCACTTCGGCTGGGAATGTCGAATTTTTTAACACTTTGTACATGTCCAGAATGACCGCAAAACTGCCACGAGCATTGGTCTGGGGACTACAAATACATTTCAGTGAATAGACAGCTTTGCAACTGTGAGTAATGAGGATTGCTTGTATATACAGAGAGAAGAATGAAGCTTCAGAGACTGGAGAGGAGGGAACAGCTGGGCAAATTTCACTGAGGTTTATCACTAGAGTAGATTTCCAGAGATAAGTAAGACCCATCTCCCCCCACCCCCCCACCCAGGTAGAGGGCATTTGGGGCAAAGCGTCCATCGTGCACAAAGGCATCAGACAAGATGGGGTGGAGTAATTATTTCCTTGGGATGAAGATGGAAAAACCAGAGGGGACATGTCCGGAAGACATGTCAGGACTCTCTGATGGACAGCTGGCCGGTTTTGCCCAGGCTCTCAGATCAGTCAAACCATAGGGCAGAACCTAAAAGAAGTCAGTGGTGAGTGAATTCTACAGAAATGGGGCATGAAGGTGCCGTCTAGCACAGAATAGATGGTCAATAAACACCTAGTGAATAAATGAATTATATATATATAACAGAATATATATATAACAGAATGAGGCTAAATGGAAGAGAGGGGAAAGGGAAAAGAAAGAGAGAGAGAAGCAGCAGGGGCTTAAGCAAGCCAGCTGGGAGACGGTGAGGTTCTCATTTTCCTGTAGTCAGCTGCAATGCTTCCTCTGGCTGGAGAAGGAAATGTGGCCACAGGAGTGGAAGGAGGGCTGCCTGGAGAGAAGAGCATGGGTAAGTGCAAGTCTGGTCTGTACCTATGACTCCTGTGTCAATTTCATTCACTCTCAGTCAGGCTACACAAATCTTCTGCAGGGCTCTGAAAACCCAATGAATGACCGAGTGCTTAGGAATGGTTTGGACTGGTTCCCACAGCCTGGAAGGAAGCCAAGGAGGAGGGAACAGGAAAAGCACCCGACAAGAGCAGCCTGACATCTGGCATCAGGGCTCTCCTCCAATTTCCTCACAGTTTTTAATCCAGCCCTGCACCCCATGGCTTAGTAGCTCCACATCTCCAATTTATTCATCCAACGCCACCTGTGAGGCCATGTCACGGGCCCCACTGGTGTTTCTCCATTTGAATGGAATGGTTGCTGAATATTTACCTATGCTTTGACAACCTCCACTGATGCCAAATGAGAGAAAAAAAACTACAACAGCCTTCTCTCCCCAGTACAAACTCACACTCAGCGTGGATAATCACAGAGCCTCCACAGGCTAACAGATGAAAAGAAATGAGCAGTCAACACAAACACTGAGCCCTCTTTGTGGTGTCGAGGCAGCAGGTGGGGGAGGGAGGAGGGAGGCGAGGACCCCCCCCTCTCCTGGTTGAAGGCATCACTGAAAAGTACAGGGAAGGAAAAAAAAAAAAGTACAGGGAAGGGGCCAGCTGCGTCGAGAGGGAGGATGCTAAGAACCTGGTCATCTATGTGCATGTTCCCCAGAGGCACAGGTCAGGAGTCCTTCGCACACTGCTGCGGAGGGAGCTTCCTTTGACGGCTCAGAACCTGCATGATCTCTTTTACGTTAATTGTATGTGTGTGTGTGTGTGTGTGTGTGTGTGTGTGTGTGTGTGTGTATTTGAGGGTGAGGTTTGTTTTTTTTTAACATCTTTATTGGAGTATAATTGCTTTACAGTGGTGTGTTAGTTTCTGCTTTATAACAAAGTGAATCAGCTATACATATACATATATCCCCATATCTCCTCCCTCTTGCGTCTCCCTCCCAATCCGAGGGTGAGGTTTTAAGACTAATCCATGGGATGAATTTTTTCATGCAAATAGAATGGTCTGTGGTGGACCCAAGATTATAGAGCAGGAAGATAAAGGCATTTAGCTCTGAACCCTAATACTGTCTCTGCTCCCCACTCTCCTGCAAGAATTCCACCTTCTACTCATCCGACCCAGCCTCATGGGGGCTTGGCTGGGAAGCGTGGAGCGAGGGGGAGGGGAATGGGATCACACGCCCTCAGCCAGCAACTGCTATGACTGCACACAACAGTGCTCTAGACATATGTGCTTCATGAATGAATTGGTGACTTAGTCACTGACCTCTTCTCACCACTTTTTAGCAACTTTCCCAAAATCCCGCTCTTCCCTTCTCCCCAGCATGGAAATGCCTTGGAATTGCTGCCCTTGCGTCAGGATGTCAGGATAGCGGCGGGATGCTCAGAGGTGGGGACTCCTGGCTACCTGCCCCAGGCTGCTCTGGCCTTAGCTGGTCCTGGGGTGGAGGCCACCAGGGAACTGTGAGTGCAAAGAGGTCAACTTCAGCTCCTCAAAACATGGGAGTCTCCCGTCCCCAAGAGACCTTCCCAGTCTTTGGGACAGTTGGGCTGTGAACTGGTCAAGAGAGGTATATGGCCCAGCTCCTGACTCAAGACCCCTGCTTGAGTGGCTGGATGAGGAGGGAGGGCAGATAAGCCTAATGGAACCAGCCACAGAGGAAGCGCGAAGTGGCGTTTCACCCAGGAACACAGTCAGAGCTGCAGGTGGGCGGGTGCGCAGTGTGAGGCAGCTCATCAGGCATGGTTTAATTTCTTCTTGGCGATGTCTTCTGCTCTATTTTCAATACAATCAGGACAAGATGTATCCAGCAGTCACCCTCCCACCTGGTACCTTGTACAGCATCACTTGCGTCTATTGCCATGCAGCTTAGCACCCACTCGAGCATCCCCGAGGCCCCCTACAGGGCAGCATGCATGGGTTTCTGATGTCTGTTGGGGGCAGTCTGGCCCACGTGGGCCCGTAGCCGGAAGAGTCTGCAAGTGAGAGTGTCCAGGGCACAGGCAGGCAGGAGGCCCAGAGGTGAATGTGGGATTCGGGAGAACAGGAACGGGAGGGCTCCCGCCAGCCCCTCGTGTTAGCTCAAATACCTCAGACTCAATACTCACAGTCCATCTTTCCTCCTGTCCCTGGATTATTTCCTCAGCCTCGCCCCTCCTCCAGAACGTCAGGAGAACTTTCTGCACTTGAGCTTGACTTGAGGGAAGGAGAGAGTTTCGATTAGCAAAGAGGAAGACAGGTGAGGATGCGGTGATTAAAGGTGAAGGCCCCTCCCCTCGGTTCCTGAATCACTCCTCTCCTGGTGGAGGGAGTGGGTGGAAAGAGTGGGTTCCGGCCAGGAACCGTTCACCAAGTAGCTGGAAACATCTGCCCCGAGCAGGTCCACCTAGGGCTCTACAGAGGGTGCAGCGAGCGAGGTTTGGCTCCCCCAGTTTGTGCCACCCCAGCTGCCCGCTGGGGGAGGACAGGGTGGAGAATGCCGTCTGGACACAGGCCCGCTCTCACCCCCTGGGTCTTCTCAGGTGACTGTCAGGTCAGAGAGGCTCCCTCTTCAGATAATACAGCTCAGGTGAAAGAGGCTTAGGTGGGTCTCCATGGCAACCGCCAATCAGGACCTAGGCCGCCTCCAGGGTTATCAGAGGAACTGTGTGGTTCCAGCCTCTAGGGACACACACACACACACACACACACACACACACACACACACACACACGACACACCACACCACACCACAAACACCAGTCCAGGGTGCATCCCTTCTCTGGCCAGTGTTTTTTTCTCTCAGCACAACTTCTGAGAGATAGAAAGAGAGGAAAAAGCATGAGGCAGCAACCGGCAACACAAGAGAAAAAGGAAGGAGGCGTTTAGATTCAGTCTTCCCTCTACCCTGTCCTCCTGTGGCTGCCGAAACTTCTGCGTTTCCCTGGAGATCCAGACACTCTTTCCTCCCAGACCGGGAAGCAGAAAGCAGGACCCCCGTGGGACCTTTTACCTGCACAGAGCCGGACCTCAGAAAACCAGGTAAGAGGGTCGCCTCCCCAGGGGACAGCAGCTACCCCACCGGCATCCCAAGAGCAGTCGCGCCCTTAGAGGTTAGAGCAGAGGCCGGGAGAGACTGCGCTGGGCCCGGCGGCCTCGGGGCTGGGGCAGATGGGGACGGCTCACTGAGCCGGCCAAGTACAGGGCCCAGATGGCCACAGGGAGGCCCCACCTGTCCCCATTGGTCCCCCAAGAGGCGGCGGACTCTCCAGCGTCCTCGGGGTCGTGGCCTGGTCCCTGCTTTATAAACTCACGGGAAGCCACAGCTTCTGTCGGCTCTGGAGGCAGCAAGCCCGTCTGGGAGGACCCAGCCTGCGCCTTTTCCCCTCTGCTTTTACGAGGAGGACCCAAGCAGGGGAAAGCAAGGGCAAACGCAAATCGGAGATTTTCTCATTGATCTGAGCACTGTGACTCGAGCACCATGAAGTGAGAGGCTCAGAGCAGGCTCGCGGGTCACAACAGTGACCAAGACACGTGGGTGATGTGTGGGCCTCAGTCCCTCTGGCCACAGAGCCGTCTGTGAGTCCCCATAACACGCCCGGAAAAGCAGGTCTAGACGGAGCGGGGAGGGGCTTCAGGGAGAGGATCAGGCTTGGGAAGGAGCGTCTGGTGGCCACCGTGGGATCAGCCCCCTCCTACTGGTCAGCTGGAGGGGGATTTCTATCATCTGAAGGCCAGGGCTCCCCCCTCTGACAGAGTCCTGGGAGCCTCCCCTGAGACAGAGACAAGGGTGTCTCCCTTCAGACAAGGACCACTGTGGCTTCTCTCAGAAGAAGACCAGGGTGTCTCCCTTCAGACAAGGACCAGGGCATCTCCCTTGAGACAGAGACCAGGGCATCTCCCCTCACAGAGCTCATAGCCGAGTCGGGGAAAGAGAAATCTAACCCCAAAAGGGAGAAATGTGTGTGTTACAGATACTGTGACGAGAGCCGTTGTACCTCAGCGGGGCAGTAACGGGCAGGCTGCAGGGGGAGCTGACCCTTGAGGTGGGTCTTAAAAGATAAGCAGATGTTTTCAGCTGGGCGGAGGCCCACAGGTCAGGCTGAGTCCCACTTGGCTTCGTGGATGACAGGTTGTTTTTCTATGATGCCAAAGAGGAATAGGTCAGTTTGTAATCTGTAAAGTTGGTCTTGGCAAAAACAGGGCTGGGAGGAAGGTCAGTAGGCGGCGGGGGGGTGGTGGTGGGGTGGGGAGCACCGACTCTCCGCACCTGCTTCGAGGCCTCTGCCCCGCCCCAGCCCCTCCCCCAGCCCGGCCCCGGCCCCGGCCCCCTGGCCCCGACCCCAGCCCCCGACCCCCCCCAGGGTCTGGCTTCTGCAGAGCCACACTGCCTGCACTCTGGGACAGCCCCACGGAGGTGCTGCTCTGGGCTCCTGGGTTTTGGCGGGCACACAGGGCAGCCCCTGCCCTGACCTGCAGACGCCCAGCTCAGCTGCTAGGGCCCAGCTTCAGAGGTGGATCCTGGGTGGGGCTGCTTTGTACAGAGAAAACAGCCTCCTCACAGGGACTGCACCGTCCTTCCCTCGATGGCGGGAGACTGGTGGCCTCGGTACCCACCAGAGGCAGATGAACCTCTCATGCCTCCGGCGGGGGTCAGAGCCCTGCTACCTACTCCGCAGGCACCCGCCCCCCCCGCATTGTTCTCACTGCTGAGATGCCCCTGGTCCCCTCCAGTGCTAACTGCCTGAACCAGACTCCTCCTGCCCTTGAGGGATGGGGTTGGTTTCTCTTTAGCGCATCTAACGAGCCACAGCTGGTGACAGTGTCGCCCAGGGAGCCAGGAAAAGACATCCAGAGATGTTCAAAAATAGGCTGCAGGGAAGGCTCAGAGCATGTGCGGGTAGGAGGGTAATGAAGGGGAAAGGAAGGAGAAAGAAAAGCAAAGGATGGAGGAGAAAGGACTTGATGAGGGCCGCCACAGGGCAGCAATAGACCATGCGAAGGCTTTCCTAAGGTCGCTGGGACCCGAGGGCCCAGCAAGGCCAGGAGCAGGGCTGGGGTCAGGCTTACACCAAGCCAAGGGGTCCTTGACCCTTTAGAAGTATGTAAAGCCTGTGGACACATTCTCGGCAAAATGTTTCTAAACACATACAATTAAGTTCGTATGATTACAGAAGAAATCACTATATTGAAATGCAGCTATCAATTTGTTTTTTCTGAAACCAGACCCCTATCAAAAAACAATTTCAGATATAGTAATATACGTGCCTCTCACATGTAAAATAATATTCACATGTAAAATAATTCACATGTAAAATAATAAAATCTGTGACGGGGCTAATAAGTACCATGATTTCGTAGTAGTGACGAGCACAAATGATATTTCAAGAATAACAATTTCAGAGTGTTATGAAAAGATCCGTGACCTCTGTGGGAGATAAAGCCACAGGTGCACTGATACTTTCGTGGTCGGGGGCCTGCATTCATAACTGACAGAAATACTTCATTTCAGTTAAAGGTAGTGGAAATATTGATTTTTTTTTTTCCTATCCAAGTTTATAAACCTCTGAATTCTCCCTATGGGTCCCAGGGTACAAATCCCTGCCCCAAGGGACAGACAGTCACAGACCTAGATGAACCCACTTCTTGTTAGTTTATAAAGCACGTACAGGGACGTTACCTTATTCAATCTTCACAGTAACTTGTAGTAGGTACCTTATTACCCCATCTTACAGATAGGGAAACTGAGGCTTGGAGTAATGAAGGTGACTTGGACAGGCAGCATTGGGCAGGAAGGGAAGGGCATAGGAGTTGAACTTAGGTTTTCTCTGCTAAAACCTTGGCTCTCCACTACCCCACCCGCCCAACCGACATGGGCCTTCCTCCTCTGAACTGACGAGGAACCAAAGAGCAGTGGCCTGCTGTTTGCTGTACTGGGTGTCAGCGCCCTTCCAGACAGTGGAACGGCACCACTGCAGCCCTGAGATCGCTTATCTCCTTGTGTCCATCCCTGTCTTGAGTGCATGCTCCTAGAGGGAGCCCCAGACCTGCAGAGTGACAGGTAAACTGCACACACTCCCCACTGTGTTTGCTGAGTTGTGAATGTGTCAGAACTGGGCCTGGGCTTCAGCCTCTCCACCCCAGACCCACCCAGCGCACGCCACTGTTTGCTACCTCAACACCAAACCCACCTGTGGAGAAATGCCACGGCACTACCCACGAGTACAATATAAACCATGCGCAGAGGTGCTGAGGGGCAAGTCAAGCCTACCAGGTAGAGTGAATCGTGAAGGCTTCCTGCAGAAAATGAGTTCCGAGCTAGCTTTGTTCCAACTTTTAAATTACGAATTGCTCAAACATGCAATAAAGTTGGAAGAAATGTGCAATAAACAGCCATAAATACCCCCGGACAAAATGATTGTTAATATTTTGCCATTTTTGCCCCATCTAGATGCATGTGTATGTATATACACACAACATTTTCTTTTCTTTTTTTGGGGGGGGGGTACGTGGGCCTCCCACTGCTGTGGCCTCTCCCACTGCAGAGCACACACCCCAGATGCACAGGCCCAGCGGCCACGGCCCATGGGCCCAGCCGCTCCGCGGCACGCGGGATCTTCCCGGACCGGGGCACGAACCCGTGTCCCCTGCATCGGCAGGCGGACTCTCAACCACTGTGCCACCAGGGAAGCCCCACACAACATTTTCTGAATGATTCAGATGTAAGACTTTGAAGACATCGTGATACTTTAGCCAGGAAGACGTCAGCATCGCCTCCCAAGATTGGGCTATTTGTCAAGATTCCCCTATCACCATAATACCATTTTTATACCCAAGAAAATCAACACTCATTCCCTAACAGCTCATATTCATATTTCCCCAAATGTCCTAATTTTTTAAAAATAAGGATTCAATCAATGTTCATGTATTGGAGGCAGATTGTAGGTGCTGTTGCCTGAATGGGAAGGTCCTGGAGTCACCATGGCCAGGAGGTGAGCAGGAGTGAGGGGCCTTAGCTAAACTGAGGAGCTTGGCTCTGCCGCAAGGGTTGATCCAACGCAAGGGAAAGGCAGAATCCGACTGTGCAAAGCACCCAGAGGAGACCACCCAACAGCAGTTTTGATGAGCCTTCTGGGCGTCTTGAGTCTTAATCAGACCCCCCCACCTCACCCCAATCAGGTGCTTCCCAACACAGACTCACACGGCCTCACTTAGGTCCTGAGGAGGCCCTGGGATAAGCCAACCACCTCTGGCATCCTCTGGCCCACCTGCCTCTCTGTCCCTGTGTCCCTCCCTCCTTCTCTCCCTCCCTCCACCTCTCCCTCCCTCCTTCCCTCCCTCCCTTCATCTCTCCCTCCCTCCTTGGCCCTTAAGAACTTAATCAGACCTGCTGAAGAGCCTCCGTGAGAACAGCTGGCACCAGAGACAGAAATAGCTCGGGCAGAAACCTCATCTCTGTCAAAGCCTCCAGCCCGGGCTGGGAGGCAGCGACTGGGGGAAGGAGACATTTCAAACACCACGCCCCCGTCCGGCCCCTGTGAGAGCCCACCTCCCCGGGCCAGAGAAGCTCAGAGCCTACAGAGCCCAGGATTCAGGTGGGATCACCGCCCCAGGCTCTGCCATCTGTCGTGGGCTGGGCACCCATCTCAGAGTCTGGCTCGGGTGAAGAGCACAGCCTTCCACCTGGGAAGAGGCCGCCTCCCACCCCCGGCTGCGCTCTGGCTTCCCCCACCTGCAGGGATGAGGAGTCTCGGGTATTACAGAGAGGTGCCCACCCTGAGGTCACTTGCCCTCCAGGTCAGGTCTTAGGTGCTGAGATCCAGAACTCCTTGCCCAGACGGTCGCCCGCCCACTTCCAGAGCCAGAGCAGGCCACCTCCCTGGGCCCAGTCTTCTGAGGGTGGATGACATCACCGTGCGAGCAACGCTAGGGCTAGGGGGCCAAAGAGACACCATTGGTAGGGGTGTGGGTGGGCCCTGGACGTGAAGCTGGGGCACCCTCTGCGTATTTGCAAGGCCCCTCATGGTGTGACTAGAGAGAGGGGACAGGCTGAGGGCCAGCAGCTGGCTCAACACACACCTCCATGTATGAGGTGTGGAGAACCCTTTGGCATCCAAGAATTCTCAGCTTGAATCAGACCCTCCCAGTTGTTACAAAGGTGTATTTAACAAGGAAGGAAGCAGAAGGTATTTTATTGAATAGTTTGTTAGCTTAATTTGTAACTTGTGAATATTTAAATATATGGTACGTGAGTCTCTATCTACAGCACTGCTCCAGGTCCCTTGCACATGTGAGCCGTGGGCCAGCTACTCAAGCCCAGTGCCCCCCACCAGGCCTGGAGTGGATGTTAGGACGTCGGGTTCCCTAGAGACAAAAGTTGTCTTCAGGCCTCCCACTTCCTCTTTCTTCTATATTTCTCCCAGCTGCAGGAAGACCCTCCAACACCAAACCATTCTCTTGCTGCCTCCTTTCAGCTTAAATACAATTCCAGACTAAGAAGAAATAAAGGTCCTTAAGGAGGGCAGCACTTGACCCAAAGATGAATCCCTCAAAATGGGCTTAGAAAGGGTGAGAAATTTTGGAATGGGAAGGGATTGCCTAGGTAGATTTCTGGCCCAGCTGCGCGCACACACACACACACACACACACACACACACACAGAGCAAGGACTAAAGCACCACATGGCAACGTTATCCATCACTCTGGTATTTATCCAAACAAGTTAGAAAATAGTATCACTCTGTTTATTTATGGATGTCCATTGAGCACCTGCTATAGGCCAGACCCTGTGCCTGGTGCTGGGGCCTGGGTAGGATGCTGCTCAAGACCTGGTTCCTTGCTCCGGCTGGAGAGGGAGATGGACACAAAGGCAATCATGGTTCACTGTGACTGTGCCGTGACGGGGTGAGCACAGAGCAACCTGGGAGCTTGGTCAGGGAGGATTGGGAAGTCTCCTAAAGGAAGCAGAGTAGGAGCTAAGAGCTGAGCTAGGATTTATTCACTAATTGAGGAGACCGAAAGTGTTCTAGCGATGTGCAAAGGCCTGAAAGCGAGAGAGAGCCGGATGCATTAGGGGAATGGAGGGTGGGGTGCGAGAGCGTGTTGGGGGAGGACTGGGGGAGGGGAAGTTTGCTGAGAGGTGAAACTGAAGACGTAAACAGGAGCCACATGGTAAAGGGCCTTGAAGCCACTTAAGGGGTCTGAGTCTAATCTTGAGGATAATCGGGAATCATTGAAAGCCTTTAAGCATCCCAGGGCTTAAATATAGGATGATGTGAAGATGTTCACAGGCCATAGACGCCTTTACTATTGAAGGCCTTGCTTCACGTCGCATCAAACATCATCAAATGAACCCACATTACAGTTATTTTTTAACAAAAATGTTGAAAGGAGTTTTATAACTCGGATTTGGAATTACTATTAATTTATTAATTTCAAGTAGATTTCTATTTCTATTTTGAAGCCAATGACACTTTTGGGGGGTAGGGGGCAGCTGTATAGGGGGCCCTTATACAGCTCACAGATCCCGTGCACTGTGTTATGGTATCAAATGAAAACAAGATAGTGACATGATCAGTTTTATGAATTAGAAAGATCACACTTCAGAAAATAGAGTGGAAATTGCTGTTTAATGGGTATAGGATTTCAGTTTTGCAAGGTGACAAAGTTCCAGAGTTCTACTGCACAGCAACTAACACATTGTTAACACGACTGTACTGCACACTTAAAAATGCTTCTGCTGCTAAATTTTATGGTGGTTTTTTTTTTCACCATAGTGGAAAGAAAATAGAGTGGAGATTGGATTGGGAGGATCAGCCCTGGGTTTCCAGCTAGGAGGCAGCTGTAATATATCTGGCAGATGGTCAAGGCTTGAAATAATGAAGGGAGAAAGAGTGAACAGATTTGGGAGAATCAGTAGGAATTGCATAGAGGACTTGACAGATGAGGCAAAGGGACATGACAGGGATGGTGCATCAGGTTGGGCAACGAAGCTATACCCCCCACCAAGCTGGCAACCTGGGAGAAGCAGCAGTCAGTGGGGAGGGAGATGGGGAGCTTGAGTTGAAATGCAAGTGGAAGCTACAAGGGGAGGTGTCCAGGAGGCATGTGGAGACCCTGACCTGGAGCTTGGAGGACAACTGGGTTATGGATTTTGATTTGGGAACTCTCAACATTCAGGTAGTAATCGGAAACATGTGAAAGGATGAGGGTCATTAAAATGAGGAGACCACCTCTGACAGAGCCCCAGCGAACAGCCACAACTCAAGGAAGGCTAGGGTAGGGCACCCACACGAGTTCCAAGATGGTGTCTCCAGGAAGTGAGACAGGTGGCCGGTAGACCAAGGAGTGTGACCCCATAGCTAAGTCACAGGGCTGCCCAAGGCCCCCATCAGGTATTCACAAGATCTTGGAGGAATCTCCAGGTGTCGGGGAGAATGTGGAGCCATGAGAGCCAGAGGAGAGATCGTCTTTCCCTTGACCCCTGACAAATGCTCTCTTATTTGGGGTAGGTCAGAGCCATGGGGCTTGCTCTTTGATCATGCATTCATTCACTCTTTCATTTGGCATTTATTAAGAACCTACTGCCCTATGTACCCAGCACCAGGGATGGAAGGGTGAATGGAGCACAGTCCCTGCCTACATAGGACACACAGTGTCAGGGGAGGTAGATAGTCACACTCCATAAAGTGTTCCTGGGGCTATGAAAAATGTCTATGCCGAGCTCAGTCAGGGCGCAAGGTAGAGAGTAGTCACGTCTACCTGTGAGGTGGGAGTATCAGCAAAGGCTTCAGAGGGGAGTTGACCCTAAAACTGAATGTCTATGCTAAGGAGGGGCACTGACCAAGGCATGGAGCTATGAAATGGCCCAGCATAGTCAGGAGCCCCTGCTGAGACCATGAGCCATATTTTGAGATGCCGTCGGTGGAGCTGAATGAACACCTGAAATGACACCATTCACTCTTTTGGTGTCAAGCATCCACCTGACCTGTGTTCTTTTAAAAACACAAACGGTCCGGGAAAAACAACATATTCAGTTACAACATCTCTCTGCCTGATTGATCGGATCCCTTGGCCTTAGGCAGAGGTTCCTGGGGTTCACGGCTCTCAGGACGAGACAGAGCCCACCTCCATCTCCCAGTCCCTTCCCCACACTATTGCCCAAATACATTATTCTGGACACATGAAGCAGTGAAGGCTGAGAAGAAAAGGTCCTAATTGCCCCTGACCCCAATAGCAGGGTCTGATGGTCTGTCCTTCCCTCCCAACCTCGCAGAAAGGAGTCGGGGTATAATCTGAGGCCTCCATTGGTGATATGCTCAGACTAAGTGGAGGATGAACCTTATTAGATTTTCTAAGTACCATGGTTGCTAAGGAAACTGGTTGTTTTCAAGTCTCCATGTGTAAGTCAGAAGCTTGATTTGTGCCACTCCAGAAAGCTACTGCTACCTCATAATAATTTTCCCATTTGTGTCTGATTCTCCAGCATTAACATTTCATTTCTCTGGGCTAAGCATCATGGGTGCAGGGTGGTGGGAGGGCTGCCTAAAAATGCATATGTCCCCAGGAGGTGACACATGCCTCATGGCCATGTTGTTGAGACTGAGTTCATTGAATCTCTATTCTCTGCAACTGGAGGGTCTAGGCAGGAAGAGGACCATTGGCTCATGGAAGGGGGAGCTGCTTGAAGGGGGGAAGGGTATAGGAGGGGGAGGGCGATCACCTCAAAGACCCACTTCAGGTTTTAGCCCAGGAATGGAGCTTGCCTTCACTGTTGTCAGAGGCACAAACCCACTTCCGGCAGGCAGCAGGGCATGCCTGAGATGGCAGTCCATTCACTCGCTCACCTGTCCATCCATCCATCCATTCATTCACTCATTCATTCATCTAGTCAATCAGTCATTCACCAAACCTGTAGTGAGCAAGACCCTGTGGGAATACTATGATGAGTTAGGGTCCCTGCAGTCACACCTGATGCTTCTTGCACACGTCTCACCTTGCACCATGGCTGGATCCTCCACCTGGGACAGCTCCATCAGTGCGTGCGTCTGAAGCCTGCACTTACCCATCAGGCTTCTCTCATCCGCAAAGCCTTCTAGGACCCCTTTCATCATCCAGAGTCACTCCTTCCCCTCCCCCACCCCAGCAATACTGACTCTATGCCTCGCCAGTCACATTTATTTCTTTCCACTACTGTTATGGTTTCTACACATCAAGTCTCGTGTCTGCTGTAGAGCAGGGTCCAGACATGATTTCACGTTTGTGTTCCTCCACAGATATGTACACTGTGCTTAATTCATGCTTCTGATTGATGTATGATGAATAAATGAATGAACGAATGGTGGCTAAGTTGTATCATTTACAGGATAATATCCTAAGCTTCCTTCAGCAACAGGTTGGGGACATTTAGAAACTTAGGGTGTTTTCCTGTTACGTTGATACAGGATGTAGGCATATGTTCTGAGTGTGTGTGTGTGTGCGTGCGTGTATGTATTTCCCCTTAAATCATAGAGATAAGATTATGCTCAGCCATACACTATTGTTAAAAGGTAAACTGAGGCATATTAAAATTTTTTTAAGAGTTTATTTGAGCAAAAAATCGATTTGAATTGGGCAGCATCCAATCTAGCATATATCAAGGAGCTCTGAGGAGCTGTACAAAATGAGAGTTGTATAGGCAGAAGGGAGTGAGAACAAGGACATTACACTAGGCAAAAAAAGCAGGTTGGGGCTTCCCTGGTGGCGCAGTGGTTGAGAGTCCGCCTGCTGATACAGGGGACACGGGTTCGTGCCCCGATCCACGAAGATCCCACATGCCGCAGAGCGGCTGGGCCCGTGAGCCATGGCCACTGAGCCTGCGCGTCCGGAGCCTGTGCTCCGCAGCGGGCGAGGCCACAACAGTGAGAAACCCGCGTACCGCAAAAAAAAAAAAAAAATTGCAGGTCGGTTTTTGCTTTCCTTTAGGGGATGGCAGAGGTCTATCAGGCAGATTACTTGACTGGTTTAAGATTCCATTTCTGGAAGAGCTGCAACTGTAATTAAGTCTTGGTTTGGTGATGTGGGGCTTAGCATAAGTGACTCCATTTTGGACCTGTTGTCTTGTTTTTAACAGTTTGTTTCCGTCTTTGTTTGGAGTTAGCAAGGATTCAGGAGTCTCAATCATCTGGATGCTTTATGGATTTTTATAACCATGAAATTATCTTACTTTTATGTGGTGTTGGAACTTCCCAAGTTTATTCACAACTGCTTCTCACAGCAAGATTACCTTGTCTTACAGAATTAGAAATGACTGCTCAGAGAGGTTAAATGACTTACTTGAGGCCACCCAGCTGTGAGGGGGCAGCAGTCTTCTCACTCGGGTCTCAGCTTCCTCCCCCTTGTTCTCGCCACCCTAAGTGACAGAGGGGCCCAAGGAAGACACACTCCTGCCCTGTCTCGGCAGGGCCTGGGGGGGCCATGTCCCTCATCCCATGGCTCCGGTGGAACGAGTCTCCGCCACGGCTGTCGTCTCGGAGTCCGGCTCAGATGGTGCTGGAGACACTCATGGTGGAGCTGGAGGGGCAGATGCGAGAGGCTGAGAGGCAGCAGTGGGAGCGCAGCAATGCTGTCAGGAAGATCTGCACCGGAGTGGACTACAGCTGGCTGGCCAGCGCGCCCCGGCCCACCTACGACCTCAGCCCCGGGGAGAGGCTGCAACTAGAGGACGTCTGCGCCAAGATCCACCCATCCTACTGTGGGCCCGTCATCCTCAGGTAACTCCTGGCACTGGGACAGGGACCAGCGGTTGGGCTGCAGGCTCCAGGGAGGGTGGCAGCAGTGACAGGGGCCTGAGGCTACCAGGACTGGAGCCTGGGGCCTGGATGGGACAGGTATCTGTTAAAAGGAGCAAGACAGGGGGAAGAATCTGAAAGAGGCCATGGAAGGCCAGGCCAGGACTCGGGGCTCAGAGGGAGGTGGGAGGCAGCTCCCGGAGGCACGTGAGGTTTTTGGGTTTTTTTTGCAGAAAAGAACTCAGGTTTATTTGCAGTAGAAACCGTGGTCTAAAAAACAAACCTACTGGTAAATGTACAGTCTGTGTTCTGTTTGGGGTCACCACTAGCTGCAGAACCCCCAGATCCCTGACCTACGTGCATCGGGCCCCCAAGCGTTCACAGCTAATCTCAGGCCCCAGGTCCGAAGCCTTGCTAGAGGGTGTCCCATCTCCTGCCAAAACACCCATATCCCAGCCTGCGCCCAGCCCGCCTCCCCTCCCGCTTCCAGCAGTGCAAAAAATAACCAAACCAATATGTTTCCCAAACAAAAACAACACATGAGTTTTGATAGGAGAGAACCCCAGGCCTTCTAGCTTTCTGTTCTCCCTCCCTGGACTGTTATCATCCTGGTTGTAATGTGGCTGGCTCCCCCTCTTTCAACAGTTCATCTTCCATGTTACCTTCTGAGAGAGGTTTCCCCATATAAGCTCTCCAAAATTGGTTTCTCAATTATCTTATTTCACACTAGCTCGTCTAAGGGATGTGTGTGTGTGTGTGCCTGTGTGCGCGCGCTTGTGTGTGAAGGTTTCAGAGCCCTAGGGCACTGGACATTTAGAGCTTGAGTACAATCATGTTGCTGCATATCAGTGTAACCTTAGTAAAGCTGTGACCTACACGGTCCAGTCTCAGTTGGATGTGTGTTGAAATCAAGGAAGCAGAGTCCAAGAGCCAAAAGTAATTTCAAAACTAAAGTTCTTTACCTGCATTTCTCGAACACTAGTAAAGGAACACAGATCCACAGTAAAACATCTTAAAGTCCCCCTTAGTATCCCCAAATCTTCCCTCACTCATCTCTAACCAACAGATGCATCTATTGTACACCTTCTTCTTCAAAATTTCCCTAAAATCTCCTCCTTCTTCAGTCCTATTCATACTCCTTTGGGTTTTGTAGTCTTATACCACCCCCCGCTTCTTCCTCCAGGCTGGGAATCTTACCCTCCCCCATTTTTCTTATTCTGCACCATGGAAGCCCCCCAAATGTATACAGTTCCAGAAGCACCCTGGGGACAGAGGTGGGGATGGTCATGGGAGTGGTGCTGCGAGAATCTAGGCTGGCAAAGCAACCAAACCTCATACATGAGGGGGAGGCTGGGGAAGTTCATATGATTGTCCCATCACATTTCCTGTCTCACTGCTGAAAGGTCTGAGAAGTCCTGACTCTTAATATGGTGGAGGAAATTAGGTATCACACGGACTTGCTAGCTATCCTTCATTCTGGAGCTCCAAGCCAGAGACATTTTTGGCAAAGGAAACAGCTTGGCATCCAGGAGAACCTGGGGCCACACTCCTGGCTGCAACACAGACAAGGGAAGTAGCAGGGAGCCCGGTGTGCTTGGCCAAACAGCTCACCCTCACCCAGGAGGTGGCGGGAAGCTATAGAAGGAATATCACATAATCGGACATACATTTCAGAGAGATCATGCTGGCCAGTGAGGGCAGAAGGGTGGGAGAGTGTTAGCCAGAAAAGTCCCAGAGAGCAGTGGGCGTCAGTCGCTACTACTGCATCGATAACCCGAGGTGAGTGCCAGGATCTTTACAGATGTTAGCGCATTAAACCTCACAGAAAGGTGGCTATGATGACCCCAGTTTACAAATGAGGAAGCTGAGTCTCAAGGAGTCTCATGGAGGCCAGAAGTGGAAGAGCTGGAACTCAGGATGGGCTGGAGCACGACGGAGGTGGGGTGGGTTCTGATCCACTTCACAGGAAGTGGGGAAGCGGAGGGAACAGGAATTGTCCACGGGGGTGTCCAGGGACGCCCGTGGGGTGAGACACCAGCCACGTACCACGCCCGGGCGATAGCCCCGCCGCTTCCCCTCTTCTTCTCCCCGCCTCCGCACCCAGGTTTCGGCAGCTGATGGCAGAGCAGGAGCCTGAGGTGCAGGAGGTGTCCCGGCTCTTCCGCTCGGTGCTGCAGGAAGTCCTGGAGAGGATGAAGCAGGAGGAGGAGGCGCACAAGCTGACCCGTCAGTGGAGCCTGCGGCCCCGCAGCAGCCTGGCCACCTTCAGGAGCCGCGCGCGCATCACCCCCTTCGCCAGCGACATCCGCACCATCTCCCAGGACGTGGAGCGAGACGCGCCGCCGCTGCACCGGACCTGGAGCATGCCTGAGTTCCGGGCACAAAAAGAGGACTGACCCCGCCTCTCCTGCCCGGGAGCAGAGCCACCTCTGGGGGGGGGGGGGCGGGCGGGGCATGATAAGCCGGGGTCATCCCGGGTCCTGCAACCTCCCCATCGCCCTGCCCCTGACGCGGGGCCAAAGAGACCGGCCCGTCCCCGGACACTTCCTCAAAATGGAGCAACCCCTCCCCGCCCGCCCTCTCCCACGGACCACGAGGCCTAGAGTCAGGGCTTGGAGCTGCAGCAACAATCTCCTGCTCCCCTGCACCAGTCGGCTGGAGCGGACCCTTCCCCGCCCCGCAGAGATTCAGGGTCTGGGCAGACAGACCACCACCTGCTCCCCATCTTCAGCTTCTGTCTGGAATGGGAAGAGTTGCCCTGCCTTTTGCCAAGTCATGAGCTCTTACCCCAACTTAGGGATGTCCCATTCACCCCCTCTCCCTGGGTAACGATGAGGGGACCTGTTGGCTGGTGTCCATTCTCTGCTGGTGACTGGTCTGTCTCACCGCCGCAGGTGGGTCACAGCCTGGTGGATGGGCAGAGCTGAAAGGGATCACAGGTCCACTCTCCTCAACTCGTGAATGAGGAAACTGAGGCTCAGAGAGGGTCAGGCTTCTGCCACCATTAACTGCAGCCAGATCCCACGGGTGGTGAGACTGTTCCCATACATGTAAGTCTCTGCTCCTGAGTCCTTGAGTCCTGGGCTGTGATGGGACAGGTCCAGTGGCTAATCTCCACCTGCCTGTGGTCTGACCCGTCTCTCTCCTTGGCACTGGTGTGGAGGTCTGCAGTAGCTGGGGACAGAGGGGGTTGCCATTACCCCACTCCACAGTGTCATCACATGGGAGGTGGCCAGTCCCCAGCAGCTGCTTCCAGAAGCTAAGCTTCAAGGCCTTCTGACTCACTCCTCCAGAGAGCCAGGTCTTTGACTCCAGGGTCCCTTCTCTATCTGGTTGTGCCTGCTCTTTGACTTTCTTCAGAGAAAGTGATGCCCAAAGCTCTAATGACCTCAAGGCACAGAAGTGAAATGTCTGGAACCTCCTTACAGGCTTCACTGTCCTTCCATTTCTAACTGGTTAGATCTTTTTTCGCAGCGAGTGGGGGCTACACTTCGTTGCGGTGAGCAGGCTTCTCACTGCGGTGGCTTCTCTTTGTGGTGGCTTCTCCTGTTGCAGATCATGGGCTCTAGGTGCGTGGGTTTCAGTAGTTGTGGCACATGGGCTCAGTAGTTGTGGCTTGTGGGCTCTAGAGTGCAGACTCAGTAGTTGTGGCACACGGGCTTAGTTGCTCGATGGCATGTGGGATCTTCCTGGACCAGGGCTCGAACCCGTGTCCCCTGCATTGGCAGATGGATTCTTAACCACTGAGCCACCAGGGAACCCCTAACAAGTTAGATCTTGATGATGGGCATGTGGATTATCCAATGTGTGGATCAACAATGGCAAATCTAGAAGACCAGGCGGCATCCCCACACACTCTGGGCTGAAGCTGGGTGTGGGGGGATGGGTGCAGGCATGTCTGCCCCCAACTCTCAGTGCATGCTCAGAAAATGCAAGTGAGTCTTAATGTTAGTCTAAATAAAATGCCAGGAGGAGACAAATCAACAGGGGGAAAATCTATATATTCCCTGACAAAGCTTAGTAGGAAAAAAATTTTTTTTAATGATCTTGTTTTGGATATTTTCACTCATATCTGGACAGAGAATCATAGGATGGTGGACAACCTCTCATCCAACGCCATCATGATGAAGGAGTTGATTGGCTCATTAACATGATTGGTGAAAGTCGAGAATCACTTAAATAAACATACACACCTTAAACATCTCATATATTCTAAGACACAAATAAGTTCATTCAACTGCCAAACTTTTAATGTAGGCGCAAGCTGTGTTCACTTTTTTGGTGACATGTGTGGGTTGTCTGACAGGAGCTCTGCACTTAAGTTTTATTGGCTGGTGTGTACTTTAACTGTAACAACAAGAACAACTGGTATAAACAAATTTTGGCCTCCCATGAAAGCCTTTCCTGCCCACCTCAGTCAACTCAGACAGACCCCCACCAGCTTCAGACTCCAGTCATCCTACTGCAGGGAATCCCAGCTGGTGGCACTCAAACCCATGAGGTTACTCCTCTGGATTCAGGTCATTAAAGGGAGTAATGAGGCCTCAATTTCTAGTCTTACAAGCCCAATAACAACAAATGAAAGAACAAAACAGTTTGAGAGCCTCCTTGTCAGTGTGAGAGTGGCTGGTGGCAGTTGGAGGGGATGTGTTGAGCGCGCCAAACTGGGTAGTCTGTTTGCTCTCAGCTCAACACCACTGGCCACTAGAGGGAGCCAGTGGGTGTGGGACCACTCCATGATTACATTTTCTTTTGCTTTGTGGTTTCTTTTTTATTCACTTGTTTCACCTTATGAACATTTTCAGACACAGAAAAGTAGAGGGGAAAGTGTAGGGAGTTTCCATATGCCCATCACCAAGGTTTAAACGTTATTAACATGTTGCCGTATTTGCTTTTCTATTTTTTGGTGAAGTATTTTAAAATAAATCCTAGACATCATAATACTTTACCCCTGAATACTTCAGGATACACTGCAAAAGAATAAGAAAAATTTCCTGTGTAACTACAATACAATACTATCACTCCCCCCAAAATTAACAGTAATTCCTTAGTATCATCTAATACCCAAACCATATTCAAATTTCCCTATTCCCAACCAATGATCTTTGCAGTTTATTTCTTTGAATGAGGAGCTAATCAAGCCCCACATATTGACAAGAAAGTTGTAGTTTGTTTTATTCTTGGTCATATAGTGTTTAATTCCACAATGAAATGTTGTTTTAAAAGAGGGCTTATGAAACATGAGTGTTAGTATGCAATAAGTTAATGGCTGCACATAAATGATAACAATTCTGCAAATTAGCCTAAGGATGCTCTTTACTCAGACCCTTGGTTTTTTCATTTGATTAAACTTCTTCCAGAGCAAGCAAAATTCTCTAATACCCTGAAAAGTAACATCAAAAATCAATATAGGGCTTCCCTGGTGGCGCAGTGGTTGAGAGTCTGCCTGCCGATGCAGGGGACACGGGTTCGTGCCCCGGTCCGGGAAGATCCCACGTGCCGCGGAGCGGCTAGGCCCGTGAGCCATGGCCGCTGAACCTGCGTGTCCGGAGCCTGTGCTCTGCAATGGGAGAGGCCACAACAGTGAGAGTCCCGTGTACCGCAAAAAAAAAAAAATCAATATAGACAGTATATCTAATTTGACTTTTCATTTGGTGAAAATACTCTTCACATCTATGTGTCTTATTTTTTTTTAATTTATTTATTTATTTTTGGCTGTGTTGGGTCTTCGTTGCTGTGTGCAGGCTTTCTCTAGTTGCGGCGAGTCGAGGCTACTCTTTGTTGCGGTGCGTGGTCTTCTCATCGCGGTGGCTTCTCTTGTTGCAGAGCACGGGCTCTAGGCATGTGGGCTTCAGTAGTTGTAGCACACGGGCTCAGTAGTTGTGGCTCGCGGGTTCTAGAGCGCAGGCTCAGTAGTTGTGGCGCATGGGCTTAGTTGCTCCGTGACATGTGGGATCTTCCTGGCCCAGGGCTCGAACCCATGTCCCCTGCATTGGCAGGCAGATTCTTAACCACTGCACCACCAGGGAAGCCCTATGTGTCTTATTTTTTGAGACACGCATGCAAACAGCAACTGAAAACCTTCTCCTCTTTTCTTGCCATTTAGAAACAAAACACTAAAATTTATCAAAATAACTCGAGGGAAATCTCAAGAATTCTATATAGTAGGTAGTGAAAAAACTTTATCTGTTTTTGATGCCATCATTCAACACGTAGTGAAATTTCAGTCTGTCTTAATATTCATGTGGTTCCCCAACGAAACACAATAGGTTATTTGAAAATTTATTCAACAACAAATCATTTTTAGACAGTTATTTTAAATCAGTTTAACATGTTGCTTCATTTGTTAAATAGAGAGATTGGCATCTGTTTCCTTATGAATATTACTACCTATTGTATTAAATTAGCATTATTGTATTTCATAAGATGCTAATCTAAAAATAAAAACACTGACTACAAATCATGACTTTATCATAATCAAGGCAAAAACAGCAAAATGATTTTTTAAAGTTTCTAAAGATGTCCAAGAGTGTTTGTATTACAGAGAAAGGCATTCAAAAGCTAAGAGAAGTTGGAGTGTTTTCTAGCACACTTGATTGTGTTGCGTTCCAGTTACAAATCCCTTGCTGGAACAAATGAAACATTTCCAAAGCCCTGCAGTCAAGCTTGGAAGTTCTCTAGCCCGGTCTCCCCTCCCAGCTAGCATTTGGTGTGTGGGGAGAATTCCATTCCAGGAACAAGTCATTCCTCTCCGTGTAGCCAAGTCCTGAAGCTAACTGCTTAGAACTACTTCTGGCCCTTGCTTGGGGCTGTGGGCCTCTTCGAGGCTCTCACTAAGTATCCAGGCTCTGGAACACAGGGCAGAGTGGATTGAGGTTAGCCTCTCCTTTAGTAGAAAAAAAATCAAGCCAGTAGGAAATTAAGCTGCTCCAAAGTGCAGCTTCAGGGATGGGAGAAATACATCTTTTATTCAAGTGAGCCAGTCCAACAATATTGCTATGGACAGAAATGGCTTTGTCAGCAAGAAAATTCCTTTAATAATTAACATTTGAATGGTCCTTTACAGTTTACCCACCTTATCTCATTTGTTCGTGACCCTGTGGTGAGGTGCATTATGTTTTATCTTAGGTTACAAGCAAGTGGCCCACGTGGACTGGAAACCAGGCTTCCTTCCACATGCCTCACTGCTTCTCAGCATTATAGATCCTACGTGCACTCAGAACAGCCCCCAAAATCCTCATCACTGTACTTACCACACAGTGATGGAAGTGTATGTGGTTCATTCCTCCCCTTCCCTGCCAGGCCACTGCCTCCAGTAGTTTGTGAAATCCTTAAGTGCAGGAACCAGGTCTTTCATCTCTGGGTCTCTACCACCTTCTGGGCACAGAGTACGTACTTTAAAATGTGCCTTAATGCATGGGTGCATGTGAACACCAACTTGGAGCTCACACAGGACAGGGGCTGAGTGAAGCTGTGAGTGAGAATTGAGGGGTTTATGATGTATCGACATCATTCATTAGATTGTTTGTTCTGTGAGGCCAGGGTCCATGTCTGACTTGAGTTTGTATCTCCCAAGATATGCCAGGCACATAGTAAGTGGTCAATACACTTCTTAAGAATCCATTCATTCATTCATCAAATATTTACTGAGAGCCTCTGTGTGTAGTCACCATAAAGGAGATGGGGCAGGGGTGTGGTTACCTGTAGGTGTTCCAGACAGACAAGACAAAACAGCTTTTGACTCTTCTCTGAATTACTCTGGAAGGCTTCCTAGAGGAGGTGAGATTTCCCAAGGGCACTTTTGATCAAAATGACCTAGGTGTGTGTGGTCTTGAAATGAATCCAGAGTGCTATAAAGACGGCCCTCTGGATCCATGGGCTTCACATCCCCTGGTTCAACCAACCATGGATCTGGGGGAAAAAAATTCCAGAAATTTCCAAAAAGCGAAACTTGAATTTGCCACGCACTGGTAACTATTTATGCAGCATTTACCCTTCATTTACAACTATTTACATAGCAGTTACATAGCACTTACAATGTATTAGGTATTATAAGTAATCCAGAGATGATTTAAAGTGTGTTACATTTTATGCGAATACTATGCCATTTTGTATAAGAGACTTCAGCATCCACAGATTTGGGTATCCCTGGGGGTCCTGGAACCAACCCCTGGGGAAACTGAGGGACGACTGTAATCCCTTATTTTGCCAATGCCCTTCCTTGCTCAATGTGGGTCTTGAGAGAGACACTTCTACTAAACATTTGGACCTTCCTAGAAAGAGATTCTCTGTGGAGAGAGAGGATCAGGGAAGGACTCTAGAAATACTGTCCTTTCCCTGTGCTCAGGCCTAGATCAGCTCTAGTCAGGTTGACCAGATAAATGCTTACATTAATTCTTTCTGGGAGCCAGAAGATGACACAGAAATGACCAGGAACATTTCCCTAAGGGAAGCCACAGAGTGCCATGTAATCCAGTCACCTCCATTAGGGGTGGGAGAGAGGCGTACATGTGTGATTCAACCTCTTTGGTGAAACCTTGATTTTGTCTGGAGGTGAGGGCTGGGTCGTATGCAGAGATATTGGGGCAGGGCTGGAGCCTTTGGAGACGGCTCTGGAGCAGGCATTGGTTGTGGAACTGAGAGGAGGGGGTTAGGTGACAGCATGCGTGTGCCCCACTTTAGGCAAACTCGATTTAGGAGAATCTGTGCTTTTGAAAGGAATGGTTCTTGGCCTGACAAAACGATTCCCCATGGAGTTCCTTAAAGAGTAAGTACTGAAAATAGGATCTAATTTACAAAGAACTAAAGTATACACAAACTTGGGAAACATATCTCTTGCCAAAAGACATATACATCTCTAGGTAGATTCACAGAATCCTAGAACCCAGAGAAAGCTCCAGAGCTCAGCCGGGCCCTGCCTACTGACTGCCTCCAGGCAATCAGCATCTAGCGACATCCACTGTATACAGAGCTCCACCCTAGGGCTCATGAACACACTGCAGAGTTCTTATCATTTACAAAACTGGAGAGCTTACAGCCTCTTGGCAACAGAGTCTAGCGATCAGGAGTTTTAGTTGATGGTGAGAGAAACCCAGATCAAACTGGCAGAAGCACCAAAGGGCATCTGTAACCCCCAGGGCCAGCACTGTGGGTGTGTGACCTGTGCAGTCATACAGGTCCCTGCACGCAGAAGGCCCCTTATTTGGTTTAATGTGTTGCTGTCACTGTCTTGAAATTCATAATTTTTTAATAGGGGCTCCTACTAGGTTAATTTTGCACTTATGTAGCTGCAAATTGTGTAGCTGATCCTGATGGCATCCATAATTGAGAATTCCAGGGTTGTTAGTGACCAGAGGAGTTCATGCAGCAGAATGTATTCTCTCTCCTCCCCTCCCCTCCTCCTGCCTGACCCCTTTCTGCTTCCTTTCTTGCTCTCCCTCTCCTGGCTCTGCCTCCCTCTGTGTGGTGGTTTACTTTTCTTCTAGGAGGTCACACTTCCCCTCTGCATCCAGGAAAGATGGCTGCTGGTGCTCCAGGCTGACATGACCCCAGTTTAGCACCTCAACCTCCACATACCAATCCCAGAGAAAGGCCCTGTGGCAGAGCCTGGCTAACTGGTCACCAAGCCTGCTTCTTCCTTCTCTTGGGATCACAACTAGATGGCATTCAGCCTCCCCCGCCATGTGAGTGAGTCTGGCCAATGGAATGTGAGCAGATGTGGAAGGCTCCACTTCTCATTTGGTCCATAAAAACCTCCGCAAAGTGATTCTCTGTCCTCTTTTCCCATTTTCTAGCTGAACAGAGAGGGTTCTGAGGCTCCCAAAGAGAGGAGAGCCACAGGACGAAAGGAGCCTGGGTCCCTGAATGACCACATGGAAGGCCACATTGGACTTATGTGAATTACAAATACACATTTATTTGTTAAACCACTGAGATTTGGGGGTTTTCTTTGCGGACGCTAGGGTTACTGATCTGTGACCAACACACACTGTGATAGCACCTGCTTGGGATGCATGCCACCCCTGGACCAGTTACCATTGCTGGTGATTCATGAGCCCACCTGAGGGCCTGGAGCACAAGAATGCAGCTCCACTAGGATCACATGAAGTGAAAAGGGGGGCTGCTGTTGCTAAAAGAAAGTGGATGGGAAAACACATAAGATGTTCTTGCAAAAAAACAGCTTCCAGGGCTTCCCTGGTGGTGCAGTGGTTGAGAGTCCGCCTGCCAATGCAGGGGACACGGGTTCGTGCCCCGGTCCGGGAAGATCCCACATGCCGCGGGGCGGCTGGCCTGTGAGCCATGGCCGCTGAGCCTGCGCGTCCAGAGCCTGTGCTCCGCAACGGGAGAAACCACAACAGTGAGAGGCCCGCGTACTGCAAAAAAAAAAAAAAAAAAAAGCTTCCAAAGTTTACTCTAGCTGTGAATGACAGCAACCTAATATCTCAGAGACCTTTCTTTGCAAATTTGAATAGCTTAATATTAAAACGGTTTTCCTTGTTACTGACTCTTGTAAAATCATTTTAGTTCTTTCAAAGAACTTAATATTACCTTCAATCCCATACTGAGGCAATTCAGAGTCCCCCCTCCCACTTTATTCTTGTTTCAAGGGCCACATATAAGGTTCCAGCTGAAGGGCTCATGGATGAGAAAGCTAGAAAGTTCCTTCGCTTATCTAACCTTCTGTTGATATAGTAATCTTCTGCCCTATGTACACAGGAAAAAATAAAGCAATAAGCACTGCTCTTTGTCACTCATATGAAGACAGCTCCCTGTTATCTGCTTTCTGAGGAACTTTTCATTTTGGTTGTTTTTTTTCTCTGTCACTTCATCTTCTCTTAAAAGGTTTCCTATCTTTTACCCATGAACAGATTTTGTTCTGCCTCAGGGAGGACAAAGGAGTTTAATAGTGCAAATAAAACTGTTTGGACTTTTGGGCTGCCAGAAATTCTGGATAATGGTTCTCCCAAAATGGTTCTCCCACTTATGTCTTTGCAAATCACTCAGCTCTCTGAGGCTCCTGTTTCTCCTGTAAGCATGGTTACCCTGCCTACCTCCCAGGATTGTGGAGAGGTTAAAATAAGATCAAATGCTTTGCAAACTATAAAAGAACTTTCAAATGTAAGATCTGACAGGTGTTCATGACAGTCTTCCCTTCAATTAGCACAAATACCAGAAAGTCGATGGGAGACACCGAAGAGCAGTTGTCACCTTCCTGCCTCTGGAATAACCAGATCCGGTCCTTTAATCATTGTTCTTGAGCCCAATTTCCCTAATCTTTTAGATCTGTGGTTCTCAAGCTTGGCTGCACATCAGATCACCCAGGAAGCTTTTAAATACTCTGGCACCCAGCTGCACTCGAGAGCAAGTAAATCAGAAACTCGGGATGGGACCCAGGCATCAGTTTTTCTAAAGCTCTCCGGGTGAGTCCATTGTGCAGCTGAGGCTGAGAACCACTGTTTTAGGTTACTCTTTCTGGGGGACTCAGGAAATTCTCTGTTGTCACATCTTGAATCTATCTGAATTTACCACATGCCTAAATGGTTTCATCTCAATAGAAGATGGATGCACTCTGGAGAAATTACCATGACCTATGTTATCTTATGTTAGAGACAGATGGTTGCAAGGTTGCTTATCCATAGATGTTTATCATCTTTGCTTAGCAGCATCAGGAGATGCTTGGAGATGAGATGAGATGTATCTTGTAAAGAGTGCTGCAAATACCATTTTATAGCAGCTGGAAAGATGGAGATGATGATGGAATCAGCACTGTTTCTTATAAACCTGAAAGAATACAATTGTGTAGGATGACAATTATCTGGTGTCTGTTGTAGAAACTATTCATGTGGCTGTATGAGAGAGAGAGAGAGAGAGAGAGAGAGAGAGAGTTGGAATCTAGTAGGCGGGAGGGAGTGGCTGGGGAGGGGAGCTACTGACCCTTTCTTCTCTTCTTGTGACTAGTGTCATGACCATGAGGCAGCTGGCAAAGGTGAATGGGAGGGTGGAGCTGCTGTCACTGGTGTCACACTCTGATCCACTGGGCAGTCTTCAGACACAAGCCAGTCCTGGGAACCGAGCTCCTCATCTGCAGAAGGTCCCATGAATGCCCCCTGGTGGTCATGGGAGGCTCAGCTAGAGGGCCCATCCAGCTGGCTGCCGGGTCCCCACGGGTGAGCAGTGCACTGGTCCTCCCAGCCCCAAGCAGCCAGGGCACCCCCATTGGCAAGTTTGGGCAGCTGCTGCAGCATCCCATCCTCTCCCAGCTGCACAAGTGGGGCATCTACCGTGCCATCTACAAGCTGCGTGACCTTGGCCGGTTATACACCCTGGTTGAGTCTCAGTTTTCTCATTTGAGTAGTAATATTTCCATGACGTTGTTATGGTGGGATGAGTTGAGATTAAGGCACACGAAGCGCCTGCAACCAGAAGGGGGTTATTCCCTGCATCCCACCCCACGTGTTCAGAGGCTCCTTGCTGGGACATGTGGCACGTGTGTGCTCTTGCTCTGCACCTGCTCACCTAACCTCTGGGTCCCCAGGGCCTGTCGCCACAGCATAGGTTCTGTTCTCCAGCTCTGTTCTGGGAGCCTCCTCTTAACAGCACATCACATTTTCTTCCTTCCGTCCACTTTCTCATTTGACCTTCAGACACCAACCCTGGGAGGTACACAAGCCAGCAGCACTGTTTCCAGTATCCCCGGGACCTCAGTGACTTGGCCAACTTCAAATGGCAAACCACCGCCAAGGGCAGCAAGGAAACCACCTGCCTGCCGTCTTGGGACACTTACAGCGTGTGCCAGGCACCAGCACCTCACTGACCCTCACAAATGACACAGCCAGACAGGCACCTTTCTTCCCACTTTATGGATTAGGAGGCAGAGTTTTAGATCGTTCATGACTTTTCCAAGGTCATACCAGAACGTGAACCCCTTTCTCATCGGCTGCAGAGGCCTCCCGCCTCTGTGGCAGTGACTTTAATCTACTTCTCTGGATTCCTGGAAAACTGATTCTTTCCCAGCAGGATCCTACCCACCAGGAACAATGCAGCAAGCTCAGAGCTGCCAGAAGCACTGCCCTGGACACTTCAGTAACCTCTTCTCTTTGCCTGGAGACACTTCTGCTTAGAATTTATTGTCTGATGCTGAATAACATAGAATGTACTCTCATGACTCAGTCCTTTGGTGGTCAAAATCAGTTAATCATCAGAAAAATAACAACCCAGACTTGTTCTCACAGCAGTGTTTCAAGGGAGGAGAAACATAGATTCACTCTTTCCTTGACCTTGCCTGTTCATATAAATAGTTATTAGCCCTGGAAATCTATATTTTTAAATGCTTTTCAAGTGGTTCTAATGATCAGTCAGAATTTTCAGACTTCAGGTCCTGACCTATTGAGTGGTTTATGAAATCAATGTGTTGGACTGTGACCAGGAATTTTTAGAAGACAAACAATCAGTAGAAATGTGCACTACACGTAAGAATAAGTATTACTTCATGAAACTTTTGCCTTGGTTATGCATCTGTGTATATATGTATATGCATACGTACATGTATACTGGGTCACAACGTAACATGTATTTCTGTGGGTCAGCAAAAGCATTTGGAAAACTCCAACTATTTGGTGTTCATAATCTGTTTGCCATTAGGATTAGTTATATTAACAGTTCTCCCAGGACACTTTATACTCTTAAAATCTATTAAAGAGCCCAAACAGCTGTGTTTACGTGGATTATATCTATCAATATTTATTTTATTAGACACTAAATTGAGAAGTATAATGCTTTACTAATTGATTTAAAATAACAACTAGAAACTCATTACATATTAGCATGAATAACATATTTTTAATTACACATTTTTTAAATAGGAAGAAGAATAACACTGTTTTACGTTTTTGCACGTATCTTTAATGTCTGGAATGATGGACACACCCTAAGGTGACCCCAATGAGTCAAGCGAATGAGGGAGAAACTGTTACTTGCTTCCTTTTTTATTGAGGTATATAGTCGATGTACAATATGACATAAGTTTCAGGGGTACAACCTAGTGATTCACAAGTTTTAAAGGTTATACTCCATTTATTGTTACTTGCTTCTTGCCAAAAGAATCTGGCAAAGGTGAGGATATAGTCACTCCCGTGATTACATTGTTATACAAGACTCCATCATAGCAGACTGAAGGTTTTTTTTTTTTAATATTTATTTATTTATTTGGCTGTGCCAGGTCTTAGTTGTGGCATGCGGGATCTGCAGTTGCAGAATGCGGGATCTAGTTCCCTGAACAGGGTTAGACCCCGGGCCCCCTGCGTTGGGAGTGCAGAGTCTTAACCACTGGACGTCCAGGGAAATCCCTGGAGTAAGATTTTCCTGCTGGCTTTGGAGAAGTGAGCTGCAGTGTTGTGAGAGGCAAGGACCAATGCTGTCACGTGCCAAGGACTTGTGGGTAGCCTCTGGTTGCTGAGAGCAGTCCCTGGCCAACAGTGAGCCAGGGACTTTGGTGCTACAAATTTTGCCAACTGCATTCGGCCAGTAACCAACGCACTTGACTGAGGATCCCTGAGCCTCAGGTAAGATTGCACCTCTGGGTAATGTCTTGATTTTAGCCTTGTGAGACCCTGAGCAAAGACCCTGAGAAGCTCACCTGAACCCAGACTCCTGACTCCTGGAAACTGATAAATGCGTGTTGTTTTAAGTTTCTATGGTTGTGGATATCTGTTACACAGTAATGGGAAACTAATGCAGATCACTCCTTATATCAGCTTCTGCATTCAATCTGTTGTGATAAGTTGTCTAAATTGAAGTATACGAAGAAAATCCAACCTCACACAGACATATAGTTAGAAAAGGGAAACATTTTTTTTCTTTTTTTCTGGCTGTGTCTGGTCTTCATTGCTGCACGAGGGCTTTCTCTAGTTGCAGCAAGCGGGGGCTACTCTTCATTGCAGTGCGTGGGCTTCTCATTGTGATGGCTTCTCATTGCGGAGCACGGGCTCTAGGCGCACGGGCTTCAGTAGTTGTGGCGCACGGGCTCAGTAGTTGTGGCTCGCGGGCTCTACAGCACAGGCTCTGTAGTTGTGGCGCACGGGCTTAGTTGCTCCACAGCATGTGGGATCTTCCTGGACCAGGGATCGAACCCATGTCCCCTGCATCGGCAGGCGGATTCTTAACCGCTGCGCCACCAGGGAAGTCCCAGAAAAGGGGGACAATATTTTAATAGCTTTTTCAGGTCCTGGTGGGAGAGGGGAATGGGGAGTTATTGTTTCATGGGAATGGAGTTTCAGTATGAGATGATGAAAAAGTTCTGGAGATGGAGGGTGGTGATAATTGCATAACAATGTAAATGTATTTAATGCCACTCAACTATACATTTAATAATGGTTAATAAATTTTATGTTATGCATATTTTGTTATGCATATTTTACAGTTAAAAACAAATAAATTGCCCACAATTCAGATAACAAAAATGTTAGCTGCAATGTGGAACCTGAAATAATATCAATTTTCATACTCTGTTATGCTAAAATCCATTAGCCTATCTTGCACTTTAAATGGCTCTTTTACCCATGCATGACTTTGTAACATCATGCACCAATTATCTGAAAAATACTGGTCTACTGAATTACACAGATCTTCAAAAAGTTAACTCACTTAATTATACAATGTTTAAAAATCCATATTCATTAATATCACTATTAATCTCACCAGAAAAGTTATTAAGTTTGGGGAAACTGTCAAACCCATGATGTAAGAAAAAGGAGGAAAATGAGTAGTGGATACAGGTTTTCTAAAATTCTGATTTTTTTCTTGAGCACTCATATTTTGTCAGTGGCAACAAATACAGTCAGATTATTTCCTTGAAGTGACAAGCTCGCTTCATTCATTTAAGAGAAAACATCTGCCAAATACTCAAGGCTGGGTAACCATGTTTGTCAGTCCTTCCCTGAAGTAAGTGTGGTGTTCCGTGAAAAAGCAGCTATTTCGGCTTGAAACTCAAACAAACACACGGTGCTTTTCCCTGAGAAAACGTTGTCCTTCAGCCCGCAGAAGTGCTTTATGTGCAGTTCCCATTTTGTCACACAGAATATTAAAAAGATGAATACACAAGGATGGAGATTTAATAAAATTAATGCTTTTTACTGCCTCATCAAGAGCATTCTTCTTGAAACTGGCTTTCTTTCTTCCTTCCTTTCTTTCTTTTTCTTTCTTTTACTGTGAGCACATGACAGCGAAGAACACAATGACTATTATTAGCACAGTTTGGTACCACTGCCTTGATTCATGCTAAGTTATCAGCAGAAAACTGCTGGTAAGTAAAAACCCACCGCTGCTTTTGTACTATCGGTGCAAATGTTAACACAGTGAAAATGTAAAATAACCTCTTAGTACTTTTATGAAAATGTTTGATCTCTCAGAGCCCCTGAAAGCGCCTTGGACTCTGTAAGTCCACAGTCCACACTTTGAGCTCAGCTTTTCTGCTTGAACCTCCCCTGCTTCTCCACCCTAGAACCAGTGCCCGTCCCCAGAGGAAATGCTCCAAACCGACCAACACCTTGTGTTTCTCAAATTAACATCTGACGTGGCTCTAGCAGCAAGTATTCTGCTCCTATCTCTTGCAATCAGTATTCTTTCTAAAACATAGATTTGTTGTTCTCTTGCTTCAAAACCACTAAAAAGTATAAGATAAAAATGGCATCATGAATCAATGGGAAAGGATAGATTATTAAATAAACGGTGTCAGGACATTTGGGTAAACATTTCGGAAAGATTTTTTAAATTCTCGTCCAGTATATATCAAAATAAGTCCAAACTGATTACTGATCTAAATATTAAAAATTAAACCATAAACTAAGAATAAAGATAATATGTTTTTGAACACAACATGTGAAAAGTTTTTCTACTTAAACATACAAAAGCAGAATCCAATGGGAAGACCTAGCTTCCAAAGGCCATACCAAAGTCCATTGAGAAAAGGGTGAGGAAATGGGAGGCACAAAGAGGTGCTTTACCTCCCAATACCCATCCCAAATCCCTCAGGGCCAAGAGGACTGAGCTAAGAGGGGGCACCCCAACCTGACCACCTAGCTTTCTTTGATGCCATAGACCTTGGTCCGCAAACACTCCGCTTTGTGGCCTTGGCTGGGCGCAGGCCATTTTTCCCAGTGGCTCTGCTGCTGTATGACAGATCGAAGTCACTGGCTCTCAGCTAAAGTATGAAAGACCAAGTTCTTCAAACAAACAGTGGTTTAGGGCTGCATAATATATGAAATGTTGGACTGTAGGAAAATTGAATGCTGCTACAGTCTAAGCTCTTGACGGTGACTGGTTTTTATTAGGCAGTGAGATGTTTTTATTTTCTATGCATTTTCAAGTTTGGTAACCCATCACACATGTATTGAGGCTCTAAAAGGGCAAAGCACTGTACTAGGTGCACAGTCCCTGTGCCAACTACAGCACCTGAGATATTATTTGATTGATGATTCATTCAACATATTTTGGGATTAGTTGTCATATTGAGTGCCTACTATTTGCTATGTATTCTTAGACATTTTAAAAATAAAGCAGGAAAGGGACATGGGAAGCATCAGGACAGGGAGCTGCCATTTTTAGGTAGGGTTCTATAGAGTTTTATCCATTTTCCAAAGATGGTCACAACCACATCACCCATCCAGCATGCTGTATTACAAAGTGGTCTCGTCACACACCATCAAGAAATAGCGTCTAATTCCCCTCCCTTTGAAGTAGGCTGACTATAGTGACGATCAATAGAATAAAGCGAAAGTGACATCCTGGAACTTCCGAAGGTAGTCATTACAAGCCTTGTAGCTTCTGCCTGGAATGCTTGACCTTGGAACACTCTCTCTCCCCCAGAAATAAGCCACTATGCTGTGAAAATCTCAAGTCTCATGGACAGGCCACATGTTGGTTGACAGCCCCAGATGAGCTCCCAGATGACAGCCAGCCTCAACAGTCAGCCATGTGAGGGAGCCATCTTCGTGGTCCAGCCCAATCATGCTTTCAGACGACTACAGCCCCAACTGAAATCTGACTGCAGCCACATAAAAGACCTGCCCCATTTCATAGCTCGATCCTGTACCACTAATATACGTCTGTCAAATGTAAAATGGCTGGCACAGGCTGGGAGGCATCCACCTCCATAAAGTAAATCAAGTGAAGGGATTCTGGAAGGACTATGAGAGAGGTCACTTTGGTCCTTGGGGAATCATGGAGGAGAAGCGCCTGAGCATGAGGGGCACTGAGTATAAGGGGAGGCATCAGAGCTCAAAGACAAAGAGACTCCTCAGCTTTGTCCTGGGCAACTGTTCGTCCTTTGCCCCCCCAGCAGTGTCTGGACTTCCTGGCACTTTGGAGCTCCCATTCTTGGTACTAGCACAGAGCTCATCACAGCAATTTTTTTTTTTTTTTTTTTACGTCTTTGTTGGAGTCTGATTGCTTTACAGTGGTGTGTTAGTTTCTGTTGTACAACAAAGTGAACCATCTATACATATACATATATCCCCATATCTCCTCCCTCTTGTGTATCCCTCTCACCCTCCCTATCCCACCCCTCTAGGTGGTCACAAAGCACCAAGCTGATCTCCCTGTGCTATGCAGCTGCTTCCCACTAGCTATCTATTTTACATTTGGTAGTGTATATATGTCCATGCCACTCTCTCACTTCGTCCCAGCTTACCCTTCCCTCTCCCCGTGTCCTCAAGTCCCTTCCCCACGTCTGTGTCTTTATTTCTGTCCTGCCCCTGGGTTCCTCAGAACCAATTTTTTTTTTTAGATTCCATATATATGTGTTAGCATACAGTATTTGATTTTCTCTTTCTGACTTACTTCACTCTGTATGACAGACTCTAGGTCCATCCACCTCACTACAAATAACTCAATTTCGTTTCTTTTTATGGCTGAGTAATATTCCACTGTATATATGTGCCACATCTTCTTTATCCATTCACCTGTCAATGGACATTTAGGTTGCTTCCATGTCCTCGCTATTGTAAATAGTGCTGCAATGAACATTGTGGTACATGACTCTTTTTGAATTATGGTTTTCTCAGAGTATATGCCCAGTAGTGGGATTGCTGAGTCCTATGGTAGTTCTATTTTTAGTTTTTTAAGGAACCTCCATACTGTTCTACATAGTGGCTGTATCAGTTTATATTCCTACCAACAGTGCAAGAGGTTTCCCTTTTCTCCACACCCGCTCCAGCATTTATTGTTTGCAGATTTTTTGATGATGGCCGTTCTGCCCAGTGTGAGGTGATACCTCATTGTAGTTTTGATTTGCATTTCTCTAATGATTTGTGATGTTGAGCATCCTTTCATGTGTTTCTTAGCAATCTGTACATCTTCTTCGGAGAAATGTCTATTTAGGTCTTCTGCCCATTTTTGGAATGGGTTTTTGCTTTCTGATACTAAGCTGCATAAGTTGCTTGTATATTTTGGAGATTAATCCTTTGTCTGTTGATTCATTTGCAAATATTTTCTCCCATTCTGATGGTTGTCTTTTTGTCTTGTTTATGGTGTCCTTTGCTGTACTAAAACTTTTAAGTTTCATTAGGTCCCATTTGTCTATTTTTGTTTTTATTTCCATTTCTCTAGGAAGTGGGTCAAAAAGGATCTTACTGTGACTTATGTCAAAGAGTGTTCTTCCTATTTTTCCTCTAAGAGTTTTATTGTGTCTGGCCTTACATTTAGGTCTTTAATCCATTTTGAGCTTATTTTTGTGTATGGTGTTAGGAAGTATTCTAATTTCATTCTTTTACATGTAGCTGTCCAGTTTTCCCAGCATCACTTATTGAAGAGGCTGTTTTTTCTCCATTGTATATTCTTGCCTCCTTTATTAAAGATAAGGTGATCCTATATGCATGAGTTTTTCTCTGGGCTTTCTAACCTGTTCCATTGATTTATATTTCTGTTTCTGTGCTAGTACCATATTGTCTTGATTACTGTAGCTTTGTAGTATAGTCTGAAGTCCAGGAGCCAGATTCCTCCAGCTCAGTTTTTCTTTCTCAAGATTGCTTTGGCTATTTGGGGTCTTTTGTGTTTCCTTACAAATTGTGCAATTTTTTGTTCTATTTCTGTGAAAAATGCCATTGGTAGTTTGATAGGTATTGCATTGAATCTGTAGATTGCTTTGGGTAGTATAATCGTTTTCACAATGTTGATTCTTCCAATCCAAGAACATGGTATATCTCTCCATCTGTTTGTATCATCTTAGTTTCTTTCATCAGTGTCTTATAGTTTTGTCTCCTTAGGTAGGTTTATTACTAGGTATTTTATTCTTTTTGTTGCAATGGTAAATGAGAGTGTTTCCTTAATTTCCCTTTCAGATTTTTCATCATTAGTGTATAGCAATGCAAGAGATTTCTGTACATTAATATTGTATCCTGCTACTCTACCAAATTCATTGATTAGCTCTAGTAGTTTTCTGGTGGCATCTTGAGGATTCTCTATGTATAGTATCATGTCATTTGCAAACAGTGACAGTTTTACTTCTTATTTTCCAATTTGTATTCCTTTTATTTCTTTTTCTTCTCTGACTGCTGTGGCTAGAACTTCCAAAACTATTTTGAATAATAGTGGTGAGAGTGGGCAACCTTGTCTTGTTCTTGATCTTAGTGTAAATGGTTTCAGCTTTTCACCATTGAGAATGATGTTGGCTGTGGGTCTGTCATATATGGCCTTTATTATGTTGAGGTAAGTTCCCTCTATGCCTACTTTCTGGAGAATTTTTATCATAAATGGGTGTTGAATTGTGTCGAAAGCTTTTTCTGCATCTATTGAGATTATCATATGGTTTTTCTCCTTCAGTTTGTTAATATGGTGTATCACATTGATTGACTGACTTGTGTATATTGAAGAATCCTTGCGTTCCTGGGATAAACCCCACTTGATCATGGTGTATGAGCCTTTTAATGTGCTGTTGTGTTCCTTTTGCTAGTATGTTGTTGAGGATTTTTGCATCAATGTTCATCAGTGATATTGTCCTGTAGTTTTCTTTTTTTTGTGACATCTTTGTTTGGTTTTAGTATCAGGGTGATGGTGGCCTCATAGAATGAGTTTGGGACTGTTCCTCCCTCTGCTATATTTTGGAAGAGTTTGAGAAGGATAGGTGTTTTCTCTTCTCTAAATATTTGATAGAATTCGCCTGTGAAGCCATCTGATCCTGGGCTTTTGTTTGTTGGAAGATTTTTTTTTTTTTTTTTTTTGCGGTATGCGGGCCTCTCACTGTTGTGGCTTCTCCCGTTGTGGAGCACAGGCTCTGGACGCGCAGGATCAGCGGCCATGGCTCACGGGCCCAGCCGCTCCGTAGCATGTGGGATCTTCCCGGACCGGGGCATGAACCCGTGTCCCCTGCATCGGCAGGCGGACTCTCAACCACTGCGCCACCAGGGAAGCCCTGTTGGAAGATTTTTAATCACAGTTTCAATTTCAGTGCTTGTGATCGGTCTGTTTATATTTTCTATTTCTTCCAGTTCAGTCTCTGAAGGTTGTGCTTTTCTAAGAATTTGTCCATTTCTTCCAGGTTGCCCATTTTATTGGCATATAGTTGCTTGTAGTAATCTCTCAAGATTCTTTGTATTTCTGCAGTGTCAGTTGTTACTTCTCCTTTTTCATTTCTACTTCTGTTGATTTGAGTCTTCTCCCTTTTTTTTTCTTGATGAGTCTTGCTAATGGTTTATCAATTTTGTTTATCTTCTCAAAGAACCAGCTTTTAGTTTTATTGATGTTTGCTATTGTTTCCTTCATTTCATTTTCGTTTATTTCTGATCTGATCTTTATGATTTCTTTCCTTCTGCTAACTTTGGGGTTTTTTTTGTTGTTGTTCTTCTTCTTCTTTTTCTAATTGCTTTATGTGTAAGGTTAGGTTGTTTACTTTAGATTTTTCTTGTTTCTTGAGGTAAGATTGTATTGCTATAAACTTCCCTCCTAGAACTGCTTTTGCTGCATCCCATAGGTTTTGGGTCAAATCACTGTCATTTGTTTCTAGGTATTTTTTGATTTCCTCTTTGATTTCTTTAGCGATGTCTTAGTTATTTAGTAGCGTATTGTTTAGCCTCTGTGTGTGTGTATTTTTTACAGTTTTTTTTCCTGTAATTGATATCTAGTCTCATGGTGCTGTGGTCGGAAAAGATACCTGATATGACTTCAATTTTCTTAAATTTACCAAGGATTGATTTGTGTCCCAAGGTATGATCTATCCTGGAGAATGTTCCATGAGCACTTGAGAAGAAAGTGTATTCTGTTGTTTTTCGATGGAATGTCCTATAAATATCAATTAAGTCCATCTTGCTTAATGTGTCATTTAAAGCTTATGTTTCCTTACTTATTTTCATTTTGGATGATCTGTCCATTGGTGTTAAAGTCCCCTACTGTGATTGTGTTACTGTCGATTTCCCTTTTATGGCTGTTAACATTTGCCTTATGTATTGAGGTGCTCCTATGTTGGGTGCATAAATATTTATAATTGTTATATCTTCTTCTTGGATTGATCCCTTGATCATTATGTACTGTCCTTCTCTGTCTCTTGTAATAGTCTTTATTTTAAAGTCCATTTTGTCTGATATGAGAATTGCTACTCCAGCTTTCTTTTGATTTCCATTTGCATGGAATATCTTTTTCTATCCCCTCACTTTCAGTCTGCATGTGTGCCTAGGTCTGAAGTGGGTCTCTTGTAGACAGCATATATATGGGTCTTGTTTTTGTATCCATTTAGCCAGTCTATGTCTTTTGGTTGGAGCATTTAATCCATTTACATTTAAGATAATTATCAATATATATGTTCCTATTACCATTTTCTTAATTGTTTTGGGTTTGTTATTGTAGGTCTTTTCCTTCTCTTGTTTCCTGCCTAGAGAAGTTCCTTTAGCATTTGTTGTAAAGCTGGTTTGTTGGTGCTGAATTCTCTTAGCTCTTGCTTGTCCATAAAGGTTTCAATTTCTCCATTGAATCTGAATGAGATCCTTGCTGGGTAGAGTAATCTTGGTTGTAGGTTTTTCCCTTTCATCACTTTAAATATGTCCTGCCACTCCCTTCTGGCTTGTAGAGTTTCTGCTGAAAGATCAGCTGTTAACCTTATGGAGATTCCCTTGTATGTTATTTGTTGCTTTCCCCATGGTGTTTTTAATATCTTTTTCTTTGTATTTAATTTTTGATAGTTTGATTAATGTGTGTCTTGACGTGTTTCTCCTTGTATTTATCCTGTATGTAACTCTCTGCGCTTCCTGAACTTGATTGACTATTTCCTTTCCCATGTTAGGGAAGTTTTCAACTATAATCTCTTAAAATATTTTCTCAGACCCTTTCTTTTTCTCTTCTTCTTCTGGGACCCCTATAATTCGAATGTTGATATGTTTAATGTTGTCCCGGAGGTCTCTGAGACTGTCCTCAATTCTTTTCATTCTTTTTTCTTTATTCTGCTCTGTGGTAGTTATTTCCACTATTTTATCTTCCAGGTCACTTATCTGTTCTTCTGCCTCATTTATTCTGCTATTGATTCCTTCTAGAGGATTTATAATTTCATTTATCGCATTGTTCATCATTGTTTGTTTGCTCTTTAGTTCTTGTAGGTCCTTGTTAAACATTTCTTTTAATTTCTCCATTCCATTTCCAAGATTTTGGATCATCTTTACTATCATTACTCTTAATTCTTTTTCAGGTAGGCTGCCTATTTCTTCTTCATTTTTTTGGTCTGGTGGGTTTTTACCTTGCTCCTTCATCTGCTGCTTATTTCTCTGTCTTCTCATTTTGCTTATCTTACTGTGTTTGGGGTCTCCTTTTCACAGGGTGCAGGTTCATAGTTCCCATTGTTTTTGGTGTCTGCCCCCAGTGGGTAAGGTTAGTTCTGGGGCTTATGTAGGTTTCCTGGTGGAGGGAAGTTTGATCCAGCAATTCCACTCCTGGGTAGATATCTTAATAAATCCCATACTTAGATCAGCTGGCAATGGATTTTGGAATGTAGTCTTCCAGTCCCTCAATGACCTGGATGCCAGAGGCCCACGGTTCTGCAGTCATCCTCAGGAGTCTCTCACAGGCCACATATCAAGCAAACCTCAATCCTCTTGGACACCTGGCCCCCAAAAAACTCAGAGTCATAGTGAGGTGGGGCCTCTCCCAGGAGCACGGTCAGATGGCGGGAAAGTGGATCCAGTGCAGAAGTTGTGCTGGCATGGAACTGCCAAACCACAGCCAGACAGTCCAGGCAACGAACTCTCATCACACCATTTGTCATGTGATTCTCCTCTTTCTGCCCTCCACCCCCACCCCATCTCCTTGTCCTGTGTCATTTACTCTCATAGTACCTCCATGAGACACAGGGGCTGGGGGGAGGGGGGAGGTAGAAAGAGAAGGTAACTAAAGCATGGAGAGTTCAAGAGTACTGGCCAAAATTACATAGTTCAGGTCTCCCAAGTCCAGAAGGAGATGTCTTCATCCTATGTGGGTCAGGTTATGGATCACCCTCAGCTAAGGAAGTATGTGCTCTTTCTTAGATGTCATGACCACACAGGGTAAACAGGCTTGAAACATCTTAGGAGGCAGTAGGGCCACATGTATCATCCATCCTCAGGTTGCCTGGATTACTTGGAACTTGTTGGTGGTCATCTGTTCATCTCAAGAGGTCCATAAACAACAAAAATTATACCCAACAGAGGAAGTTGTTTTTAATGGGTTGGAGTGAGGCACTGATGTCTCTGTTTATTCCAAGTTTCCCTAGTGGTTTGATGGCTTGTGAATCACTGCTGTAGTCTCGATTCTTTTTTTTTAATTAATTAATTTATTTATTTATGGCTGTGTTGGGTCTTCGTTTCTGTGCGAGGGCTTTCTCTAGTTGTGGCAAGCAGGGGCCACTCTTCATCGCGGTGCGCGGGCCTCTCACTATCGTGGCCTCTCTTGTTGCGGAGCACAGGCTCCAGACGCGCAGGCTCAGTAATTGTGACTCAGGGTCCCAGCTGCTCCACGGCATGTGGGATCTTCCCATACCAGGGCTTGAACCCGTGTCCCCTGCATTGGCAGGCAGATTCTCAACCAGTGTGCCACCAGGGAAGCCCTGTAGTCTCGATTCTTGCTACCTGAAGTGCAGTAGTCAGACCACCATCAGAGACATCATCTGAGAGCTTGCTAGATATGCAGAATCTTGAGCCCCATCTTGAGACCTGCATTTAAGATCCCTAGATGAGTAATATTTTAAGTTTGAGAAGCACTGACTTAGAGGAAGTGGTTCTCAACTTTGGCTGCACATTGAAATCACGTGAGAGCTCTAAAATATATTGATGGCTGGGTCCCACTACAGAAGAACCTAGCTTAATTCATTGGTTTCAGGTGTGGCCTGTTGGGGATGATTTTTAAAATATTCCCCAGGTGATTCTAATGTTCAGTCAAGCACTGATCAAGAAATCGGGACCTAAAAGCTGTAGTCCCCTCAAATCCCAGAGGGGCTGGACTGTTGTAGGAGTCATTATGATCCTGGAACAGAACAGAATGCCCAGATCACAGAATGAGAGAGAGAGAGAGAAGACTCCATCTGGTCCACCTTCTTCCTCCTACAGCCTCTGCTTTCCCTATTAGAAATTGTGAATTTCATTTAAGAAGCGTGTCAGCAGAGAATCAGATAGTAGTAAAGGTGCTCTGGGTTTTTATTTCTAGCGCTGCCAGCTCTGAGTGAATCACTCAGTCCTGAACTCACAACCATTTTGAATTTGTTTCTTCAGCTGAAAAATGGAGATGACGGTATCAACAAATGTTATCAATGACATAAACAGTGCTCTGCTAATTCTATACAAGGCATTTAAAAATCTAATCCATGGGATGGCTTTTTTAAATGACCACCTCTATAACGTATTTATAACATACTCAATTTAGAAAATGAGAATAAAAATATAAACCCCTCAATTTATGGAATATGCCAGTTTCCCAGTTCACGGCATGTATGTGAACACCCTGGAATACAGAGGGGCTGGACATATGCGTTGTTCTCTATCCCTGTATCTCTACAATCCCAATCATACTTTACACTCACACTCTATAGATATTCTTTCTCCCCTCTCTATGTTGGTTTCTACTTTCCTAGTCAGCAATTGCTAAAAAAGAAAAGTAAGAAAGCCTAGGACAACAGAACTGCCCAAAGCTTGCTTCATTTTTACAAGAATATTGTGCCCCATTAGTTGGAAAATACAGTAGCTTAATTTTGTATTTTAATCAATGTCACCATCATACTTGTACCTATGCTAACAAGGAAATATTATGAACTTGAGTTTTGTTTCTACTTTCACCAAAACTGGGTATTTGGATCCAGGAATATTAGAAATTCTACTCAGATATTTTAGATCTCAGGCAGAAGTTTCTAATATTACTTTTCAGATGAAGAAACTAAAACTTAGAGGAGTAAAAAAAAAAAACAACGAAAGCTGAGAGGGGTAAAATGTCTTTTGCATGTGGAAGGACAATGTTTTTCCCTCATTGTCCCCTGATGGGAAATTGGATTGTTTCCAATCTCTGCCTATTATAAGTAACACTGCTGTGAACATTCACATATAAGTCTTTGTGTATACATATATTTATGTTTTTCTTGGATGGGTATATAGGAATAGAATTGCTGGGCCCAATGGTAAGTTTATGTTTAATTTTTTAAGAAAATGCCGAACTGTTTTCTAAAGTGGCTGCACAATTTCATATTCCCACCAGTAAAATATGAGGGTTCTAGTTTCTCCCTTTCCTCACCAGCCAACCCTTGGTATCATCAATCCTTTTTATGATAGTCATTCTAGTGGCTGTGTAGTGACATCTCATTGTTGTTTTCATTTGCATTTCACTAAAAGCTAATGTTGTGAAGCATCTTTTATGTACATATTAGCCACTGTATGTTTTCTTTGGTTAAAGGTCTATTCAAATATTTCATTCACTTAAAAAACTGGATTATTTGTTTTCTTATTATAAAATTTGTAAAAAACAAATTGTAAGAGTTCTTTATATATTCAGATATAAGTCCTCTATCAGATATATGATTTACAAATATTTTCTCCCAGTCTGTGGCTTGTCTTTTCATTTCCTTAATGGTGTCTTTTAAAGAGCAGTTGTTTTTAATTTTTATGAAGTCAAATTTATTCATTTTTCTTTTATGTATCATGTTTTTCTTGTCATATCCAACAAATATTTATCCAATTCAAAGTCACAAAAGTTTATTCCTTGTCATCTTCTAGAAGTTTTACAGTTTTAGGTCTTATATTTAAACTTATAATCCATTTTCAGTTAAATTTTGCATATGGCATGAGGTAAGGATTTAAGCTTTGTTTTGTTTTGTTTGCACATGGATATTGTCCCAGAACCATCTGTTGAAAACATGTCATTTCTCCCATTGAATTACCTTGGCATGCTTGTCAAAAATCAACTGACCATAAATGTAAGGGTTTATTCTTGGACTCAATTCTGTTTCATTGATCTATATGTCTATCCTTATGCCAGTACCACACTATCTTGATTACTGTTGCTTCATAAGTTTTAAAATCAAATAGTCCTCAATCTTTGTTCTTTTTCAAGGTCATCTTAACTATTCTAGGTCCTTTGAAATTCCATACAAATTTTAGGATCAGCTTGTCAATTTATACAAAAAAATCTTACTGGAACCTTAGTAAGGATTGCATTGAATCTATAGATCAAATTGGGAAGAATGGCCATTTTAACAATATTGAGTCTTCTAATCTATGAACATAGAATATCTCAATTTATTTAGATCTTCTTTCATTTCTTTCAGAAATGCATGTCTTACACTTCTTTTGTTAAGTTTATTCCTATATATTTTATTCTTTCTGATGCTAATGGGAATGGAATTGTTTTTTAAATTTTATTGTTGTACAATTCACTCCTAACATATAGAAATACAATTGATTTTTTTATATTGATCTTGCTAAACTTGTTTATTCCAGTAGTTTACTTATTTCTTTAGATTACTTAGGATTGTCTATATTCAGGAACATGTACACAAATAAAGTTTTAGGTCTTTCTTTCCAATATGCATGACTTAATTTTCTTGCTTCACTGCACTAGTTAGAACCACAAGCACATATTGAAATGTGAGATATCTTTGCTTTTTTCTCAACCTTAGGGGAGAAAGCATCTTTGCGGGGGAAACATTGTCTTTCCTCAAAAAGTATGATTAAGCATGTAGATACCTTTTATCAGGTTGAGGCAGTTCCCTTCTATCCCTAGTGTGTTGAAAGTGTTTATCAATAATGGGTGTTGGATTTCATCAAATTCTTTTTCTGTGTCTACTGGCATGATAATCTGGTTTTTGTTGTTTATTTGATTAATATGGTATATTGCATTAATTGATTTGAGGGTACTAAACCTACATTCCCGGAACACAGCGTATAATCCTTTTTAAATACTGCTGGATTCAGTTTCCTAGTATTTCATTAAGAAATTTTGTGTATACATTCATGAGGAATAATTGCTCTGTAATTTTCTTGTGATGTGTTTGACTGATTTTGATATCTGGGTAATAGTGGTCTCATAAGTGCATTGGGAACTGTTTCTCTTTTATTTTCTGAAAACGTAGGGCTGGTAATCTTTCTTCATTAAATGTTAGGTAGAATTCACCAGGGAAGCCATCTGGGCCTGCACTTTTCCTTGTGAGAAGATTTTTAATTACCAATTCATTTTCTTTACTTGCTATTGTTCTAGTCAGATTTTCTATTTTCTCTTGACTTAGTTTTGTTATTTGCATCTTGATAAAAATTTCTCCATTTAAACTGTCTAATTTGTTGGCACAAAGTCATTCATAATATTCTCATAATACTTTTAGTTTCTATATGGTCAGTAATCATGCCCTATCTTTCATTCCTTATTTTGTGTTTTTTTCTCTCCTTTCTTTCTTGATCAGAATAGCTAAAGGTTTATGAATTTTGTTGCTGATTTTTGAAATCAGTTTGTTGTTTCAAAGAAATGACCTTTGGTTTCACTGATTTTCTATACTTTTTTTTGGTTTTTATTTCATTAATGTTTGGCTTTGATCCTTATCATTTTCTTCTTTCTGCTTGCCTAGGGTTATTTGCTTTTTGTTTTAGTTTCCTTAGTTAAAAGCTTAGATTGTTGACTTGACACCTGTTGCTTTTCTAATATAAGCATTTAAAGCTATAAGTTTCCCTCTTAGCATTGCTTTAGCTGCAGTCCATAAATTTTTATATTCTTTTAAGCTTAAAATAATTTCTAATTTCCCTTGTGATTTCATTTTTGACCCATGGGTTATTTTATAGTGTGTTTTAAAATTTCCAAATATTTGGAGATCCCCTAAATTCTATTGTTGATTTTTCTAATTTAATTCTATTGTGATCAGAGAAACATACTTTGAGTGGTTTCAATCCTTTTACATTTATGAAGAATAATTTATGAGCTTGTTGTATTCTGTTGCTGTGGGTGAAGTGTTATATAGATATATTTTTATGTCAAGCTGGTTGATAGTGTTGTTCAAGCCTTCTATATCCTTACTGATTTTCTGTCTATTTTTTCCATCAATTATTAAAAGTAGGATACTGATATTTCCCAACAATTTGAATGGTCTATTTCTCCTTTCAATTCTGTAACTTGTTGTTTCATGTATCTTGGGGCTCTGTTATTAGGTGTATTAGTTTCCTGGGCTGTCATAACAAATTATCAAAAACTAAGTGGCTTAAAACAACAGAAATTTATTCTCTCACAGTTCTGGAAGCTAGAAGTCCAAAATCAGACTTGACAGAGCCAATATTCCCACTGCAGACTCTAGGGATGAACCCTACCTTGCCTCTTCAAGCCTCTAGTGCCCCCACATGTTTCTTAGCTTGGGCACAGCATAACTCGTATCACTGCCTTGGCAGTCACATGGTCTTCTTCCTTATTCATTTATGTATTCCTTCTCCTCTTCTTCTAACACCACCAGTCATTGGATTTAGGTCCCTCCCCCTACCCCATTCCAGTATGATCTTAAATAATTACATCTGCAAAGACTCTGTTTCCAAGTAAGGTCACATTCTGAGGTTCTGGGTGGACCTGAATTTTGGGGAGGATACTATTCAACCCACTTCAGTATGAATACATTTATAATTGTTGTATCTTTCAGATATATATTGATGCTTTTATCATAATGAAATGTCCCCCTTTGTCTCTAGCAATATTTCTAAAAATCTAATTTGTGTTTTATAAGCTTCATAAAATCAATTAAAAGGCATTATATTGTAGCACTATTTACAATAGCCAGGACATGGAAGCAACCTAAGTGTCCATCGACAGATGAAGGGATAAAGAAGATGTGGCACATATATACAATGGAATATTACTCAGCCATAAAAAGAAATGAAATTGAGTTATTTGTAGTGAAGTGGATGGACCTGTCATACAGAGTGTCATACAGAGTGAAGTAAGTCAGAAAGAGAAAAACAAATACTGTATGCTAACACATATATATGGAATCTAAAAAAAAAATGGTTCTGAAGAACTTAGGGGCAGGACAGGAATAAAGATGCAAACGCAGAGAATAGACTTGAGGACACGGGGAGGGCGAAGGGTAACCTGGGATGAAGTGAGAAAGTGACATTGACATATATACACTACCAAATGTAAAGAGCTAGTGGGAAGCAGCCGCATAGCACAAGGAGATCAGCTTGGTGCTTTGTGACCACCTAGAGGGATGGGATAAAGGAGCGTGGGAGGGAGACGCAAGAGGGAGGGGATATGGGGATATATGTATACATATAGCTGATTCACTTTGTTATACAGCAGAAACTAACATAACATTGTAAAGCAATTATGCTCCAAAAAAGATGTTAAAAGAAATAAAAAATTTTTAAAAAAGAGGCATTCTATATCCTTTCATATTCTAGAAGAGATTATTATATATATTATGAAACTCACTTATTCCCTGAAAACCTTAAATAAAAACTAAGTAGAAAATCTGCCTATTAACTTTTTAATAACATTTATAACTTCTATCATGAATAGTCATCTATATGAGTTTTTTCTTAACTTCTTGAGTCAATCTTGGCAATTTAGAGGTAGTACAGTACAGTGTAGTGTTTCTCAATAGAAGTTCTATCTACATTTTGGATGGGTCAATTCTTTATTGTTCAGGACCATCCTCACACTACAGGACATTTAACATTTTGGGTCTTTATTCACTAAATGCCAGTAACTTTCCTCAGTCTTTATAAACACTAAATCACACCCCCTATGCATTTCCGTATGTTCCTTGGGGAGTCATTTGAGAACCAAAGACATAGTAGTTTAGAAAGTGGACTACAGAGCCAGACTTCTTGGGTTTGAGTACAAGCTCTGACACTACTGAACAAAACTTAATTAAGTTACTTGACATCTCTGTATCTCAGTTTCTTTATCTGTAAAATCGGAATAGTAATGATACCTATTTAATTATTATTGTGATGATTAGATTGACAGATGTAAAGTTCTTAAAACAATGGTACATAGTAAGTGTTTGATATTAGCAAGTATTATTCCACAAATTTGTCATCTCAACAAGTTTTTATGTGACAGGGTATTTTTGAAATATTAAGTTTTTTTCACCTGTTAGTTCATTTTTTTCCTTATCCCTCCTCCCATACTCCTTTTAAGCAGCTAGGCAGTTGCGAGCTTGTTGTTTTAGGGAAGGGATAAACCGGGGTAGTAAACAGAAAAAAAGAAGTCTTCTTGAACTTGATTTCTAAAAATGTAAGCCATTATGGAAATAGAGAAGGTTCCATATATAGATAAAATATTTGGGAGAAATATAACTGGAAAGAACTAGACTCAATCTCACCTCCCTAGAACCCCACCCTGAGCTACACCAAGACTAGAAAGAAATTCCCCCAGACTAAGGAAGAAGAGGATATTGTGGGGAAGTAATAAGAATATAGACATTGATAAATCCCCAAAAGACAGGCCCTGTATCCTGATTCACAGAGTACCAGGGAAGTAGTAAAAATCCACACAAATATGAGTAACCTAAGGCAGGGGAAAAGAGAAGCTGTACTCTGAGCCTTGCAGTAGTCACATGATATCAGAGAAGAAATGACTGGGAGGGGAGATTATGCTGACCAAGCTTTAAAGAGGCTTGCATTTAGTACCCCTGCATGGCAGTGAGGAGCAGAATTATGCCCATGCTCCTACATGTGACGTGGATGTAACAGGGAGAGAGCCACCATACCTGAAAGGACTAGGCAGACAGGAATGAAGACATCTCAGTCGCAGATAGTATGGATCAATGACTGAGGACCAGACTGAATGATGGACATCTCAGAAGATACCTGTGTGAACAGATAACATTGAGGACCAGGTGAGTATCTTCCCCTCACCCATTCCTCGGAAACACAAAGACCACCTCCCACCTCCTCACTCCTCTACCTGTCCCCTTCCTTGACTCAAAGGAAGAAATTCCAAACTGGCTGAGATCAGGTTTCCATCCTCTCCAATAAGCTAGGGCTTCAAGAAGAAAATGAGATGAATTATAGAAAAATAAACTTACATTTCCTGTGTAACTGTGTTGTGGACAGATCAATACTCATACCTTAGCATAGTGTTGTTCATATTATTCTCTTTAAGTGTTTAGAGCTATGTATCTATTGATCTATATATCCCTGTTTTACTTTTGTTTGTATTTTCTTTATTTTCTTTTTTTTTAGTAGGTTTGTCAAGGTTTGACCATTTTATTGGCATTTTTCAAAAATTCAGCTCTTGGATTAACCTACAGTCTATTTTTCCTGTCTCTTAAAAGTTGCTAAAGGTTTTATCTTTACTTTTTTCTCCTATATTCCTTTCAGTTGTGTTTTAGTTGTTCTTTTTCTAATTTCTTGACTTGAAAGTTCATTTCTTTCATTTTTAAAATAAAAATATTTACTCTAATGAATTAGCTTCTGACTTAGGGGGATACTGTTTTCTGGAATTTGAAAGTTATGTAGAATTAAAATATATGATACAATGGTGTGAAAGTCAGGAGGAGAGTAAAGGAGTCAAAGTGTTCTAAGATCCTTCCCTCATCTAAGTAGAAGTTAAAAGTGCCAACTAACATGAGTCTTTGATAAATCAAGGATGTATGTTATCATTTATAGGATAACCAATATTAAAAGAAACCCAAATTAAAGGAAAAAATGAAATATAAAATATATTAAAAAGAAGGCAAAAAGGAAAAAAATACAAAGTAGGAGAAATAGAAAGTACATAGTATAATGGTAGGTGTAACAGAAATATATCAGTAATTATATTAATTCTTAATGGCCAGATTTTTTAAAAATGAAGAGTGTCAGACTGGATGAGAAAATAAAACCCAACTATATGCTGTTTAAAAGAGACATCTAAAATTAAAAATACAGAAAAGCTGAAAGTAAAAGAATGAAAAAAAATACCAAACAAACATGAACCCCTAATCCCCCCCAAAAGCTGGTGTAGCTATATTATTAGCAGATAAAACTGACTTTAAGGTAACAAATATTACTTGAGATAAAGAAAGTAAATCCATAATAATAAAAGGTAAAATTCACCAGAAGAGTTAGTAATTCAAAATTTAAATATACCTAATAACACAGCTTCAAAATATAAGAAGCAAACATTGCAAAAAAAGTACAAGAAATAGACAAATGCACAATCATAATGAAAGATTTTAAAACACTTTTTGTAATTGGTAGAAAAAGCAGATGAAATACCAGTAAGACAATAAATGATTTGAACAACCAAATTAAATGTGTTAGACAAGGATACGTTATATTAAAGTATAATAACAACAACCCTAGAATCTCAGCAGTTTGAACACACATTGTGTTCACAAACAACACTGTGCGTATCACATTGTGCGTACCTTTCAATTTAGCAATTTCATTCTTAGATATGTAATCTAAAGAAATTTACACATGAGCACCAGGAAAAATGTATAACATATTTGTTTGTAATAAAAAAAAATCAGAGACATCCTAAATGTCCATTCATGGGACAATGGATAAATTGTGCTTTATTCAAACAATGAAATATTATACAGCAGTATAAATTTATGAAATACAGCTATATGAAAAGATAAATCATAGAAACAAAATATTTTGTGAAAAATCTAGACACAGAAAACTATATATGATATAATACTATTTTTATAAAGCTCAAAACTAGGCAAACTGAACATAATAATGTTTATAGATACATACATTTGTAATAAAACTACTATCAAGGGACTTTCCTGGTGGCGCAGTTGTTGGGACTCCACACTCCCAATGCAGGGGGCCCGGGTTAGATCCCTGGGCAGGGAACTAGATCCCACATGCATGCTGCGGCTAGGGGCTCACATGCCACAACTAAGGAGCCTGCCTGCTACAACTAAGACCTGGTGCAACCAAGTAAACAAATACATAAATAAATATTTTTTTTAAAAAGCTACTATCAAAATGTACGGGAAGAGGTGACAAAGTTTAGGGAAGCCCTATACATATTCTTTTGTATGCATGTTATTATATTAAATGCATTAACTTTAGAGAAGCAAGTTGGTGATCTATTTCTGTAACATAAGACTGTAGTCTCGGGCTTCCCTGGTGGCGCAGTGGTTGAGAGTCCGCCTGCCGATGCAGGGGACACGGATTCGTGCCTCGGTCCGGGAGGATCCCACATGCCGCAGAGCGGCTGGGCCCGTGAGCCATGGCCGCTGAGCCTGCACGTCCAGAGCCTGTGCTCCACAACAGGAGAGGCCACAACAGTGAGAGGCCCACGTAACGCAAAAAAAAAACTGTAGTCTTATACATTCATATATACATATCGATTTCATTTATTTCATTCTCTGCAATTGCTAGAGAAAGAACCTAAGGATATGTAACAAATGTTTAAGAAGGATAACCCCAGGAAAGTGGAATAAAAAGAGTGTGGCCAGCTTCCCTGGTGGTGCAGTGGTTGAGAGTCCGCCTGCCAATGCAGGGGACATGGGTTCGTGCCCTGGTCCGGGAAGATCCCACATGCCGCAGAGCGGCTGGGCCCGTGAGCCATGGCCGCTGAGCCTGCGCGTCCGGAGCTTGTGCTCCGCAACGGGAGAGGCCACAACAGTGAGAGGCCTGCGTACAGAAGAAAAAAAAAAAAAGTGAGGACAGTTTAAGAAACCTCTGGGACAACATCAAGAGTACTAACATTTGCATTATAAGTATCCCAGAAGATGAGAGAAAGGGGCAGAGAACATATTTGAAGACATAATAGCTGAAAATTCCCCTAATCTGAGAAAAGAAACAGACATCCAGGTCCAGGAAGCACAGAGAGTCTCAAAGACGATCAACCCAAACAGGACCACACTAAGACACACTGTAATTAAAATGGCAAAAACTAAATACAAAGAGAGAATAAAAGCAGCATGGGAAAAGTAACAACTTATACACAAGGAAATCCCATAAGGATACCAGTTGACTTTTCAGCAGAAACTCTGCAGGCCAGAAGGGAGTGGCACAATACATTTAAACTGATGGAAAGGAAAAGCCTACAACCAAGAATACTCTGACCAGTAGGCTTTCATTCACATTTGATGGAGAGATCAAAAGCTTTACAGACATGCAAAAACTAAGAGTTCAGCACCACCAAACCAGGTTTACAAGAAATGTTAAAGAGACTTCTTTTAAGTGAAAAAGAAAAGGCCTAGAAACATGACAATTACAAAAGTAAAGATCTCATTAGTAAAGGTAGTAAATCAGCCATGTATAAAACTAATAGGAAGGTTAAAAGACAAAGTAGTAAAATCATTTGCAGTAAGTAGTTAAGGGATACACAAAACAAAAATATGTAAAATATGATGTCAAAAACAGTACACATGGGTGGGGGGAGTAAAATTGTAGGGTTGTTAAAATTCATTTGAACTTAGGAGGTCAGCCATCTAAAACAATCATAGATGATAGACAGATAGATGACAGGTAGGTAGATAGGGTAGACAGAGATCGATTGCTATGTAAATTGTGGGGAATATAGTCAATAACTACGCAATATTTCTGTATGGTGACATATTATAACTAGACTTATTGTGGTGATCATTTTTAAATGTACAGAAATACCAAATCACTATGTTGTGTAACAGGAACTAATGTAGTGTTATAGGTCAATTATTCTTCAAAACCAAATAAACTCTTAGAAAAAGAGATCTGATTTCTGGTTACCGGAGGTGGGAGTGGGGGGAGGGGGAATTTGATAAAGGTGGTCAGAAGGTGCAAACTTCCAATTATAAGATAAATAAGTACTAGGGTATAATATACAACATGATAAATATAATTAACACCACTGTATGTTATACACGAAAGTTGTTACCAGAGTAAATCCTAAACTCTCATCACAGAAAAACTTTTTTCTATATTTTAAAATTTTGTGTCTATGTGAAATGATGGATGTTCACTAAACTTATTGTGATAATCATTTCATGATGTATGTAAGCCAAATCATTATGCTGTATACCTTAAATTTACACAGTGCTGTATATCAATTATATCTCGGTACAACTGGAAGAAAAAAAGAGAGAGACCCCATAAATCTCCCTAGCCCCTTCCACCAGTAAGGAACACAGTGAGAAATCAGTTGTCAGTCATGTGCAACCAGGAAGAGGGTCTTACCATAATCCATCCATGACGGCACCCTGCTCTCAGACTTCTAGCCCCTACACTGTCAGAAATAAATGTTTATTATTTAAGAAAAATATCAACTGGTCATATTTGTGTGGGTCTATTTCTGGATTCTATTCTGTTCCATTGGTCTATGTGTCTATGCTTTCACCAATACCACACTGTCTTCATTACTGTAGCTTTATAGTAGTCTTAAAATCAGATTGTTTGAATTCTTCAACTTTGCTATTCATTTGCAAAATATTTTTGCTATTCTGGTTCTTTTACCTTTCCTTATAACTTCATTATTTTTTTTAATTTAAAAAAATTTTATTTATTTTTTGGTTGTGGTGGGTCTTCGTTGCTGTGAGCGGCTTTCTCTAGTTGCAGAGAGCGGGGTCTACTCTGCGTTGCAGTGCACGGGCTTCTCATTGCAGTGGCTTCTCTTGTTGCGGAGCGTGGGCTTCAGATGCTCGGAGTTGTGGCACATGGCTCAGTAGTTGTGACACACAGGCTTAGCTGCTCTGCAGCATGTGGGATTTTCCCAGACCAGGGATCGAGCCGGTGCTCCCTGCATTGGCAGGCAGATTCTTAACCACTGCACCACGAGGGAAGTCCCCTCCTTATATCTTTAGAATCAACTATATCTACAAAAATTCTGCTGGGTTTTATTATTACAATTGCATTAAATGCATATATGAATTTAAGGAGAATTGACATCTTAATTATACTGATTCTTTTAATCCATGAACACAGTATGAACGTTCTTTGATTTCTTTCAACAGTGTTTCATAGTTTTCAGCATATAGATCCTGCACATGTTTTTTTAGGTTTAGACATTACCTAAGTATTACACTTGTGGGGGACGGGAGCAGGTCAGTTTCCAGTTGTTCGCTGCTAGTGCAGAAATATGATTTATTTTTGTATGTTAACCTTTTATCCTGCAACCTCCTAAATTCACTTATTAGCACTAAGAGTTTTACTAGACAATTATGTCACCTGAAAATAGGGACAATTTTATTCCTTCCTTTCCAATCAAAATGCCTTTTCTTTCTTTTTCTTCCTTACTGCAATTGCTAGGACTTCTAGTGAAATATGAAATAGGAGTAGTGAAAACATAATCTTTGTGTGGTTCCTAATCTTGGGGGTTGGAGACATTCAGTCTTTTACCATTTAGTATGATGTTAGTTCTAGGTCTTGTAGATGCCTTTTATCAGATTCCCTGTTACTCCTAGTTCACTGAGTTGTTTTGTTTTGTATTAAACATTGATGTGAAGACAGTTACATCCTTGCTGAAACTTAATGTACACATTCCATTTGTTCGCTGTCTGTAAAAGTGCAACATTTTTTAAGATAGAAAAGCATAGATAAATAGTGCCATCTCTTGGAGAGACTACCAAGACCACATCAAATGGTACTGTCCATCCTCACGCTTCACCATCTCTCTGCCATTTCAGCAATGTAGTTTCTCTGATGGGGAGCAAGCAAGACTGCTTGCTCACCAAGTCCAAATCAGGCCAGGCAAAGCTCGACTAGTCAGAAGCTCCAGTCACTGAGTCCTCTTATGAAGCAAGTCACACCAGCTGGTCCTCTGGGTCACAGATGGAGGACGTTTCTACAGCTATTAAAGAACCAATGACCTCTATCTGGATAAGACTCTGGGGCTCAAAGTATGATTTTTCTCATCTTGGTTGAACAGAAAAAAATGTGTTTTTTTTTTTTCTTAAAGGAATACAGGTGAACCTCTCAGGTTCATGGCGAATTTTGTCAGTTGGTTTTTTGTTTTGTTTTGTCTTGCATCTATTAATAGGATCAAGTAGTTTTTCTTGTTTAGTCTGTTAATATGGTGTATTACACTAATTGATTTCAAATGTTGAGCAAGCCTTGAACTCCTGGGATAAATGACACTCAGTCAAAAGTATTTTTCTTTTTATATGTAGCTGAATTCAATTTGCTAATTTTTTTTTGAGGATTTTTGCATCTTTGCTCATGAGGGATATTGATTTGGTTTTCTTTTTGTGCTGTTTTTATCTGGTTTTGGTATCAGGTAATGCTGGCTTCATAAAATGAGTGGGGAAGTTTTCCTTCCTCTTCTATCTTCTGGAAATGCTTGTGTAAAATGGCTATTATTTTGTTCTTAAATGTTTGGTAAAACTTGCCAGTGAAACTATATGGATCTGGAGCTTCCTTTTTTTTTTTTTTTTTAAGGTTTTTAAATACCAATTCAGTTTCTTTAATAGTTATAAAGCTATTCAGCCTGTCTATTTCTTCTTGAGTGAGTTTTGGTAGTTTTGATAGTGGTCCATTTCATCTGAGTTGTTGAATTTGTGAGTATAGTGTTGTGTGTAGAATTCCCTTATTATGCTTTTTGGTGTCCATCATCAGTAGTGATATCTCCTCTTAGAGCACGTATGTTATAGGAATGACCTAATAAAAAACTGAAGACAAAGTAGAGAATGGATGTATCTGCAGCTGTACAGACCTCAAACCTTGTTATCATTGACTCTTTCCTGTCTTTACCCAATTCCATATCCAGTCAGATACCAACTCCTCTTGATTTGTCTTTGCCAATTTCCCCCATTCCCTTACTGCTTGGCACTGTCCTTAAATACTTCTGAATTACCTACATTATTGTACCTGCCACCTAACTAGTCTTACTGCCTTTCTCCACTTTAATTCACCCTTCATACTGCTGCCAGACTTATCTTCTTAAACCTCCAATGGTTCCCCATTGCCTATAAGATAAACGCCCTCCACAGCTGGCTTAGCCTTGCCTTTTGAACTGCAGTTCATTTTATCTCCCTAAATCAGGGTTTTTTAACCCATAGGCTTTGGAGGGAAGAGGTGGGTCATGAATCTCCTAAAAATTGAGTATAAAACGATGTATAAATGTGAAATTTATTTCCAGAGCAAGGTCTACAGCCCTTATCAGATGTTCAGAGTGCTAAGAGAAATCTTCAAACTAATCTCCATCTCTACTATAATGTATCAGGAACACACTATACAGCCTCTCCAACAGTTCCCACTTCAGTACAAAGTGAACAATCATTTCTGAATTTAGATTCACACACTTTTAATAATCTCCCCTAACAATAACATTTTACAGATAAGGAAACAAGTCTAGCACTTAAACTCTTTTGTCCAAAGTTACTTCTGTAGAATTTGCTTTCTGTGCAAATGATTTAGTGTTTATCTGCTATTTTCTTGGACTTTTTATGAATAAATGTCATATGTCTCCTTGAGGTCAGGAACTAAAGTTCTTTGAAACTGCAATTATCTTTATTATCTTACAAAAACTAGCTGCTCAAATGTTTGCTGAGAACAGTGGTCATGATAATGACAGTCACACTGAGGCAGGGGAGAAAGGCTGATTAATGAGTACATACTGGGTTAAGAGTACATTTTTAAGTAAGGAGGCATAAGCACACACTGGGGATGTGTAAACTCAGAGCTTACATGCCTGATAAAATGGAACACTCAAGGGTCTGAGTGAGAAGCTCTGAAAAAGTTCTTAAGAGGTCAAATTTCCATAAATTGGGATCTTCTAGACCAGGGGTCCCCAAACCAGTACTGGTCCCTGGCCTGTTAGGAACCAGGCCGCACAGCAGGAAGTGAGCAGCAGAGGGCAAAGAAGCTTAATCTGTATTTACAGCCGCTCCCGATCGCTCGCATTACCGCCTGAGCTCCGCCTCCTGTCAGATCAGCAGGGTGTTAGATTCTCATAGGAGCGCGAACCCTACTGTGAACTGCGCACGCGAGGAATCTAGGTTGCACGCTCTTTATGAGAATCTAATGCCTGAAGAGCTGAGGTGGAGCTGAGGCCATCCCATCACCCCCAGATGGGACCTCTAGTTGCAGGAAAACAAGCTCAGGGCTCCCACTGATTCTGCATTATGGTGAGTTGTACAATTATTTCATTATGTATTACAATATAATAATAATAAAAATAAAGTGCACAGTAAATGTAATGCACTTGAATCATCCCGAAACCATCCCCCACCCCATCCCCCGTCCTTGGAAAAACTGTCTTCCACAAAACCGTTCCCTGGTGCCAAAAAGGTTGGGGACCACTGTTCTAGACAGCATTCAGAAAAAAAATTCCTCAGGAGAAGCAACGAAAAGGGGGATGCAAAGGATTGGGGAAGGATGAAGGGGTGACTGCACCAGCTTTGGAGCGAGCTACAAAATGGATTCAAATTTCAACTCCATCCCACGCAAACTACGTCACCTCCAGCAAATTAACTTTTCTGTGCCTCAGTTTCCTCATTTGTATCTACTTAAGGATTGTTGCGATGATTAAATAAAAGAATGCGTGTCATTTACGTCAGGATCCTACTCTTAACGCATTCTTTCCTTAACTGCTGCAATTATTTAATGAGAAAAGGCTTTTTAGAGGGGAATAGGGGCGCCGCGCTGAGAGGGCTGGTCCTTGGTAACCGATTTTCGTTAGAAGATGAAAGATTTTGAAGCAGAAAGTAAGTGTATATCCCCGAGGCAGGTGGGGAAGAAGTGATGGTGGGCGCATTACCATGGTGTGTAACTGCGGGGCCGTCACTATGGCAGGACGAGGAAGGGCTGAGACGAATGTCAGACCAAGAACACACCCTCCAGTGTACAGGTGAGAGGTCGGCGCCCGTTTAAGATCAACGAAGCGTTCATGAGAAAGGACACATCTTCTCGGGAAACCTCGAGCGCTGGGAGTGGTAGCGGACAGAACTGGAGTCACCCGGACGCCAGGGAGGGACTTCATAGGGGGGTTAAGGGAGGAGGGTAAGAAAATGCCGGCGCGGCCTCTTTCTAGCCGCAGCTCCGACTGGGACCGTCACTTACTGGAAACTGCGAGGGAAACGACCTTTCTGGGCTGGCTCAGCAGCCCCGGCCCGCAGGTGCTGAAGAACCAGGTCGGCCAGCGCCTCGGAGCCAGACGCCCGTCCCCGCTCTGGTACGCCAGGTGGGACCTGCGACGCCTCGGGTCGCGGATGCGTCAGCTGACCGGAAACGCCCGGGCCGCGACACGAGGTGGGCGGAGCCGACGTGGTTCTTCCGGCCGCGCGGTTTTCCGCGGGGGATGCGGGTAGCCGGGTGGCTTTCAGTCACGGTTTGACTCTTCGCTGAGCGCTTTCACACACGTCACGAACCTCAAAGCAGGGCCAGATTCTGTAACAGATTGTCACCAAATGGCAGCGTTTTCCCGCAACTTGTTTGAGATTCCATTTCAAATTCGGTAATAGATGTCGCCAAATGGCAAAGTTTTCGGTAGACTAATTTGCCCAGATTTGATACTTGTGCAATATGGAGACTTACCATTGAGCAAGGTGGTTATTTCTCCGTCGATTCAAGTGTTCCTTTGTTATTCAGGTGAAGGCTTGCAGTTTTCTTGGTGTTTTGCAACATTTCCTTTTAGGTTTTTCCCTAGCGGTTTGGATGCTGTTCTAGTTTGTTTGCTCTTCCTAGTGGACTATTATTATACCCCAGGATAATTTGTTTTTTTGGTATATTGATCTATGTGTTCACCTCGCTGAACCTTTGTATTTTTAAGAATTCTCTTGGATTTTGTAGGTGAGCATTTATGTGTAAATAACAATTTGGGCTTTTTCCTGGAATCCAGTACAGCGCTGTAGTAGCCTCAAGTGTACTTTATTGTTATCAGAAATTATTTGGATTGCATCCTACGTTTTGTTCATAATGTTTTCTAAAGGTTTGTGGTAGATACCTCTTTAAAAAATTAAGGCATTTAGTTCTTTTCCTAGATTGTCAAGTTGTTTGTTTCTTAAAATCAGAAATGGGTATTGAGAATTACCAAGTACTTTCAGTATTAGTTTTAGAGATGATCATACAGCTTTTCTCCATTACTCTACAACAACAGAACTACAGTAATAGATTTTCTAATGTTGAGCCATCCTTACAATCCTAGTTCTTCCATTACATTGCTGGATGCAATTTGCTGTGTATTTAATTTAGGATTTTTTTTCTATATTCATAAGTGAGATTGGCCTCTGGTTTTCTTTAGTTGTCTAGTTTTGATATCAGTTTCTGCTAGGTCTCAAAATGAATCAGTCAGGTTAAGTTTTTATATGACCTGGAATAGACGTAGCATGTGAATGATTTGTTACTTACATTTTGAAGAACTCATCTTTAAAGCCATCTGGAAGTGGTGCCTTTTAAGGGATAAATTTTTTTTTTCCTGGAAAAGTATCTGTTACATCTACATTTTCAAATTTAGTATAAAATTGTCCGTGGTATTATTAACATTTTTTTGATCTCATATTGTTAATTCATTCCTACATATTTTATTGGAGTCTTTTTTTCCTTCAGATTTATTGAACCAATTTTTGATTTTATTAATAACTTCTGTCTTAGAAGTTTTTTCTCTTCCATTAATATATGCCTTCATTAAGTTCTTCCTTCTTATTTCTCTGGTTTATTCTGTTCTTTCTGTAGAATCTTGAGTTGAAAGCTTATTTTCTTTAAAATGTTTAATATGAAATATTAACAAACATGTATAAAGTTACAGGGAATAATATAATGAACACTTATATACCAGCCACCTAACTACTGCGTTTTAGCATTTTCCCCATATTTGCTTCAGATTTTAGTATTACCTATTCAGTTAGAGCCCCCTGTGAACCCTTCTGCAATCTCATTCTCCCTTTCTTCTTCCCCAAAGGTAACTCCTTCCCTGGATGTGGTATCTGCCATTCTCATGAAAGCTTTTATACATGCTATATATAGCTATGTAAGTAACATATAGTATTGTCTCATGTGCTTTTTAAACCTAACATAAATGATAGCATTGTGTAACTTTGTTTTGTCACCAAAATTATATTTGTGCAAGTTATCCATGTTGATTCATGTAGTTCTAGTTTTTTCATCTTAAGTGCTGAATAGTATTCCATTGTATGACTATAAAGCAATTTATCCATTCTCCTTTTGCTAGTAATTTAATGATTACTGATTTTTGCCATTATGGTACAAGTTAATTCTTGTACACATCTTATTGGGCACATGGCAAGAATTTTCGGTTATATGTCTGGAAATGGAATTGCAAGGTGGAAGGGTTTGCACAGCTCAGCTTTATTTGATATTGCCAAATTGTTCTCCGGAGCTGGTACCAATTTACCCTTCCACCAGCAATGTGGGAGAGTTTCCGTTGCTCCACATCCATGCTGTGCCTTGTTTCTTTGGGGTTCCCCCCGCCAAGTTTTTCACTATTACAGACAGTGCTGGTGGTAAACTCTCTTGTATGTGTTTTCTGGTACGCGTGTGCAAGAGTGTCTCTGAATATATACCTAGTAAAGGAGTTGTTAGCTCTGCTTTGTTTTAGATTAATATTTAAAAGCATATACATGTGTCCCCCATATTTGAGGTATTTCCTCTTTTAATAGTAAAATTTCAGTCATTCTTATTTATGTTTAATAAATTTGGGTTTGGGTTTAATTCTAACTTGTTTTATCTATGTATCATGCTTCCTGTTGTTGTCTTCTCTTTTCTGTCTTTGGTTTGATAAAGTTTCTTTTTCCAATTTTTTTTCTCTAGAGTGGTTTGGAAGTTATACATTCGGTCTTTATTCGAGTGGTTACTCTTATTATATAGTAACTCATTTAAATTATATTTTTATAGAAGCATGTAGAGTTAATCAGTACCCCTATGAGGCAGTCTTGCATAGTAAGAGTGGAGCCTCTGAAGCGAGCCTACCTGGATTCAGATCCTGGCTTTACCACTTATTAGCTGCGTAACCTAGAGCTTATTACATAACCTCTCTGTGTCCATTGCCTCTCTGTAAACATGGATAAAACAGCATATACCCCATAAGACTGCTGCAAGGATTCGCATGTTTGTTTGTTTTTAAATTAATTAATTTTTATTTTTGGCTGCGTTGGGTCTTCGTTGCTGCATGTGGGCTTCCTCTAGTCGCGGTGAGCAGGGGATACTCTTCGTTGCGGTGCCTGGTCTTCTCATTGTGGTGGCTTCTCTTGTTGCGGAGCACGGGCTCTAGGTGCGCAGACTTCAGTAGTTTTGGCATGTGGGCTCAGTAGCTGTGGTACGCGGGCTTAGTTGCTCTGCGGCATGTGGGATCTTCCTGGACCAGGGCTCGAACCCATATCCCCTGCCTTGGCAGGTGGATTCTTAACCACTGCGCCACCAGGGAAGCCCTCGCGTGTTAATATACATTGGGTGTGTAGAATTCTTAGGACAGTGCCTAGCACATAACACACAGCTCTCTCCAATCACCAGTTTTTTTTCCATCTGTGAAATGGGCATCACACCTGCCTAGCAGATTTGTTACAAAGATTCAGTGCATTAGTGTTCATATACAATTCAGTTTAATACACTGAGCATCTTTTGAATTAGACATGCTTTTTGGCTTCGAGGAGTTTGTGATCTAGTAAGGACACAGACCTGTGAACAACTGCAGGATGGTGTAAACTTAATACTCTCCCCATGTCCTCTCTTGTCCCCTTCTTATCTATGCGCTACATAGAGCAGTTTTTTAGAACACGTCAGTCAGGTCATGCGATCCCCTGCCCACGTCAGGTCAACTTTCATTGCACTTCACATAAATCACAAACTCCTCAGCATGACTTCAGCACTAGATTCTGGGCCCTGCCTCCTCTTCTAACCTTATCTAGTGCCACTGTCCCCTCTTCTAATGGACTCCCACCACACTGGCCTATCTTCAGTTCCTTAAACCAATTCTTTTATTCCTCAGTGCACTCTGCCCCGAATTCTCATCCCACCTGCTCCTCCCACGGCTCACTCGTCTTTCAGGTCTCAGCTTGGTTTAGTCAGGCTTAGTTACAAACAACACAGTGCACTCTAGCTGCTACAGGGGCTTTATTAATATAATGTCGCCCACAGAAGCTCCAGGAAGACCAGAGGCCAGATGCAGGTACAGCAAAGCCAGGTATGATACCCAAACACACTAGAGGCACTAGTGAAAATCCACCGCTGCGGCCACTTGACACCAAACCCGCAGCTTCTATAAACACAACCTACAGAAATAAGGACTGGGTTCCAGGAGCTCTGCCTCTGGTCTACTCACCACTGGGAAGTCAGAGTCTGGCACATTTCTTTCTTCATCTTGCAAATCTTCTTCCAACAAAAAGTTGAATCTTTCCAACTTCATCTTTCAAGTTGAAGTTTTGCATGACTGTGCCTGATTGGTGGGGCCTGGGCCACATTCCTGTGCTGCAAAGGAGGGCAAGGAGGCAAGTTTCCTCACAGGAAATGGCTCAGATTTTATAAGGGTGTTCAAAAGTGCCAAGCATCCAGGAAGCATGTCACATGAGCACCGAATATCATGTGACCTCAGCATAAAGACTTCCCCAACAACCCAAAGTATATACATGTTCTCCCCACCTGGCACCATTACTCTTTCACTGTAGTCTGTCATTTTCTTCAAGGCATTGATCACAACTTATATTGTTATATACTTATTTGTAATCCTGGAGCCAGAGTCTAATGTCCACGTGGAGCTGTATTCTAGCAAGTGTAACTCAAACAGCCAAAAATAATACAAACATGTATTTTAGTCTTTAACGTGGGTCTCATGGAAGAATAAAAGCATCAGACAGGCTCCAGGTCACAATTGCCAACAGTTCCCATAGGAACTGCTCTTTTCTCTCTTCTTTGATTCTCCCCAATCCTTATGTGGATTGGTTTAGCTTGTCTTCATAAATTTTGCCCCTAGGGCTCTCCCTTCAAATGTTTTTTGCCTATTCTTCTACTTTGCATCACAGACATTCAGAATGGTCTGAGACATACATGTTTCTCAGGAGAAAGAAGTTAGGAGGCAAAGTCTATCAGAGGCAGCTGGGAACATGCGCACAGTGAGCGTTTTGGTTCACCGCTGTAGTGACCGCCAGATTATGTTTTATGAGGACAAGGACAGCATCTGTTCTATTTGTACCTAACGTAAAATCTGATACAAATATAGTCAATTAACATTTGTTTTCTGGAAAAAAGAACAGTGCAGGAACTGAGTTATAGACAAGCAAGTATACAGCCCCGAGCAGGGGCTCTTGGCCTAGTGGAGGGTAGGGGTTGAGTGCAGGGGCTAGTTTGAGAAGGCATCCTGGAGGAGGTGAGGCCAAAGCAGAATCTTAAAGGGCAAGAATTCACCAGGCAAAGGAGGAGGTGAGGGTAGAGAAGAGTATTCTAGGTAAAAATGTACCACAAGCACTAATGTCAGAACGGCTTAGAATGCTATTGCTAAAAGCCAAGTAGGACTGTCAGGAGGTGAGGCTGGAGAGGCAGAAGCAGGCATGCAGGGCCTTGCCCACCACACCAAGGAGGCTGGGCTTTGTCCTGTGGGTGATGGAGCCACAGTGGGTGGGGTGAGGTGGAGAGTCACCCTCAGATTTTCTTTGTAGACATTACCGGGTGTCAGTGTGAGGTTGGATCTGAAAGAGGCAAAAGAAGAAAACAGGGAGAATAGTTGTGAAGCAAAAACTGTAGGCCAGCAAATAGGGCAGTAGTAGGCAGTAGGGATAAGAGTAGTAGGAATAGTTTTAAGAAATTATTTGGAGGTCCCGTTGGCATACTGGGTGGGTGACTGGATGGGGAAAGTGAGGGGGGATTCATAGTGTCCGGACTCTGGCTTGGATGCTGACGTCACTAACTGGGGTGGTAGAAACGGGAGGAGTCACAGGCTGAGAGTGGTGGGGAGACTGGGAAGATCTTCAGTTCAGTTTTGGTGAAGTGTACTTGAAAGTACCTGTGGGACTTCCATGCTTAGATGTTCAGCAGGTACTTGGATATAGGGGTCTGCAGCTTAAGGCAAAGGCCAGGGTCAAAGATACAGACAGAGGAGGGAGCAGCCTGGGGGAGATAATGAGTTCAGGAGTGCTGGGGGTGGTGCCCTGGGAGCGACTGCTATTCTCAGGGTGGCATTTGGCCCTGCTGACATTCAGTTCCCTTCCCACCTCCCTTGGTACTTCTTTAACCTCTGACCTCTTCTCCAAATGCTTTGCAGATTCCTCTTCCTCCGCCCTAAAGTGTGGTGTTCCCAGGGGATTCCACCACCGGGTCCTCTATTGTGCATCCATCAAAGCTTTATCTCCAGCCCAGAATTCTTATGTAAGATTAAGACCGATGTCTGCAACCACTTTCAAGAGAAAAGAGGTAGTTGCAGTGTGGACCGATTGTCCAAGGGCCATCACAAAGGGTTCGTGGCTCTGTGTCCCATTTCTGTGCACTCAAGACTGGCACTTGGAATTGACCCTGTGACTATTTCTTGTTTCTCTGAAATCATCACATCTGGAGACCAGAGGTTAAAATTCAGATCTGTTAAGGTGCATTAGTATGTACCCCACCTCCCCACCCTATTTGAATCCTGCACATACCTTTCTCAAGGTTGTTGACTCCCCTTTTATGCCTAGTGTATTGTTTTCTTTTCATCAGGAACTGAAATCAGACGAAAATGGAAATACAAATTTAAATCTTACAGATACAGAATAAAAATAACCGTTCAGATCATTAAAAAGGAAAAATAAGTTTCCATGGCTCGACTTCCTTAAAACAAAATTCACAACTCTTATTTTGTGAGAAAGAAGTGCTTTTTATTTCAGAATACCTTGTTTTGTGTTCACTGTTTCAATGATGAAGGGACTCTGAACTCATAAGGCAAACCATGCCATGACTTACATTTTTTATGTAGAGAAGTTGGTTAAAGCACAAAATCAGTATTTTGATAAATTTGCTTTTTAAAATGTTTTTCACATCAAAGACTTAAAACTAGTTACAACAGTGTGATCTGTTCCTCAGGAACACAAGGATGACTTTGGACTTGATGAGAAACATTGAAAACAAGCACACAGCGCCACCTGCGTCCAGCTCTGGGGTCTAGAGAAACACTTCCTGAGTTTGTCTGAGGGAATGTGCTGACCGTCAGCTGTACCCCAGTTCACCAGCAGACTCAGGGTAGTTCTTTAGCAGATTTCTATTGTGAACCTAGGTCTTTGAATTTAACCCTTTGGGAAGATTTGTGCAGTATGAGTCTTTGGTATCTTGGAAATTTCACAGGAGAGATGAAGAAAGTTCCATTTATTCCAGAAGCCACTGGTGTAAATCATATGCTTCTGTGAGGTCAACTGATCAAGAGTTTTAAGGTGTGTGGTCATCACCCGAGTGAGCAGCTTGCCCTTGCACGCTCAAGGGAGCCAGCTGAGTGTCGGCCATGCTCGGTGGCATAACAAGAGTTAGGGCTCAGGAAAACTGGGTAGTTTCTTGTTAAGCTCAGGCTTATCAAGAGTCAGAAGGACTCAGGTAGACTTGTATTTACACTCCCAGACCCATACAGATAGATGTAGAAGAACACGATCATTTCTGTTCTTCACAAAGTACTCAGGACTTCGACAAGAAACATCACAAGTTTACATAAGTGCCCATTTTCATATCAATTTATGAATTCAAAATTCCTCTCAAAAAGAATAGGAGATACTGCTTTTAGCCATCAATTTCGGATGGGAATACGAACACCCATAGGAAATTGTAATGGTGTTCTCGTTTTAAATTCCTCTTATCCATTTTTGACATTTTCTTCTCCATCATATACTAAATTCTGCCCATCCTCATATTAATTTACTATTCTTACCAAATACCTTTAAACTATTTGTATACATGTACATATATTTATTAAGTTGAATCTTACGAAACTCATAACATTTGATCATTTTGTTTGAAAATGTTTTTTTCATGTGCTTGAACCTAATAAAATCTGAACTTTAGCTGGATGGCTGTACCTCCTTATGTATAAACTATGCCGTGCTTTCTGCTTTACTTCAACAGGGGGAATGAAAATGCTTACTCTATTCACCACTTCTTATGCATCCTTGCAAAACTGTGCTTGCTGACTCCTGGTAAACTTCATGAAAATATTAAAGGTGTAGTAATTTCCACAAATACAGTATATAACCAGAAAAAGTCTGGTCCAAACTGGGCAGATTGAAGTACATTACCCATCTACCTAACTGGAATAGCCTATCCTAAAAGATAGTTTTTGCAGGCTTACGGTCAGGTCTAGAATCAAAAGGTCAAATATAAAATACCAAAGCATGGGGCTTCCCTGGTGGCGCAGTGGTTGAGAGTCTGCCTGCCGATGCAGGGGACACAGGTTCGTGCCCTGGTCCGGGAAGATCCCACATGCCGCAGAGCGGCTGGGCCCGTGAGCCACGGCCGCTGAGCCTGCGCGTCCGGAGCCTGTGCTCCGCAACGGGAGAGGCCACAACAGTGAGAGGCCCGCGTACCAAAAAAAAAAAAAAAAAAACCCAAAGCATTTTCAACTGGAAATTCTACTTCTGTGTCCTCAATGACATTTAATATTATAGAGGGCCCACCCTGAGACCCCACACTAAGCACCAGTAAAAGAGGTATGCCCCAGACCTTACCTTTAAGAAAATTAGCATCTTTCAAGAGATATAAAAATATAAATAATGAGAAGATATTCTAAGTATTGTCAGTTTCAAACTGGGACAGAATAAAATGTAAAAAGAAGACAGCACTTGAGAAATCTCAAAATGACTTCAAACATTAAGGGCAAAGAGCCAAATACAAGTGTGTGTCGAGCCTACATTCAGTCACTACATTAACCAAAGGTTCTGGATTCAAGGAGTCCTTTTATCACCCCAGAAGCAGTGATTAGAGATCCTCCAAGTCAGTTAGATCCACAGCCACTTTCAAGAACAGGGTGTCATCTTTAATGTAGGTGTTCTTGGCATTCTCCAAAGTGGAATGAGCCACGAAGCGTGGACAGCCAGAGGCAATGTTCATCTCCCCATCGGGTCTTTTAAAGCTGCTGCTATTGGGGTCAGCCTTGAAGGTCTCCATAATGTGGTTCCTTTTGCCACTTTGGTCCAAAAGCATCAGGGTCACCCTCTGCCTGAATGGCCACTGCAACAGTGAGTCAAACTCCCCTCGCATCACCACAAAGTACAACGACAGATGCGTCCCCTTCCCGGACCCGTCCCCATTCAGGTACGCTCTAGCGCAGAGCCTGTAGCCACACCGGCTGGTGTAGAAGGGCTGGCTAAAGATGGATACTGTGTGTCCGTCCAGCGCCTCCTTCTTCTTCAGCTTGTAGTCTGTGACCTTCCAGATGAGCTTTCCGTTATAGCAGGCACTTTCTAGCAGCTTAAATCGCTCTTCGTTTTTATTCAGCTGTGCTTTATGAATATTAATGTGGGCATCATGTTTGTTAGTCTCCCCTTCCAAAACAACTGCAAGGAAAAAAAGACTCTGAAGGCCTTAAAGTTGTCTTTAAAATTTGCCCAAAGAGGAATTTTGTTATCCGAAGAGAACCAAGAAAATTCTGACATCCCAAAGATGAACTGAATTCAATGTCCACCAATGGACAATTCCTATTAATAATATCAACTCCGTGATTCTTGTGTCTTGGCAAGATTGGCACCAAGAAAACCCAAATGCGTCCTCTTGATCTGAGGCTCACCAAAGTGTTGAGAAGATGCACTCTGTACTGAGCTAGCGGGCATCTGCATGGTAAGCCCCACAGCTTTCTAACGGGAAGGCTTTGAAACAGCCAAGCCTGTCTCTTTTTCTATACTTAAAACAATGTTCCCACCACATCTTTCCCCTTCTCATTTTTGTCTACTCTCCTTAAAAAACCATCACTCCCTGTTCTTGGAATTTCCTGGCCCATTTCCACCCCTTGCTTGTTCCAGCTCCCGCTCATGGCCCTTCATCATTTTTGCCTGAGTGGCCAGAACCTCATGCTGTTCTGTTTCACAAATACCAGATTCAGCCATTATTGATCCTGGACAGCTGCTTGTTTCATGAATGCATGTAGAAATAATGAATCACCAACAGATAAGTATAAAACATTCGACATACCTAATCTTTGATCATGGGTTTCTAGCAGGGTGATTTTCTGTTTCACTGTATCAATCGCTTCCACCAAAGGCCTCAGATCAAATTTACTTTGTTGCTGGTTAGCCATTTGTAATAACTGACGCACCTGAACTTCTAGCCAAGCAGATTTGTCAATGTGACTGGCAAGAACCTTTCAGTACAAAGTGGATCATCATGTCAAAAAAATTTGAGTAGTTCGTTAAGGTTATATCTTTCAACTCAAACATTTCACCTTTAATTAATCAATTAATGAAATGAAAAATGCACAGTCCAGAAGAGAAAATTCAATGAGGATCTCAGAGAGATGAATCACCTAATAGCTTCCTCCCCCTCCACAGCGTCTCTGCTCCTGTTTCAAATCTTTGAACTGTTCTTCATCTGAGTTTTACTCCTCCCTTGGTGTCTCTCCTCTTGGTTCTCTACCCTATCTTTATATTTCTGTTCTCTCCTTGCCTTATCACTTCCTTCTCTTAGATGCTACTCTTCTGATTCACTCCTACTCTGCTAGAAGGCAGAGAATGCGCTGGAAGAAGGCCCACCTGTTCTGGCCTGAGCACTACAGGTGGTACAGAAGTGCCTGAGCTAAAGCCTGAACATTTGGTTGCTCTCTTTAGATGGAAGGGACTAAATAAAACTATAACTATATTTCTCCTCCACTCTTACCCTTAGTGCCTTCGTTCTTGACTGGTTTTTGTGTTAGAAAGAGGTCAGAATTGAGATAATAACATATGGTGGATTTCCTTTTTTCTACACACACTCACACACACATCCATATGGTATGCTGACAAATATGGAAATGATATGGCCTACATTTTCTGGGATAATCCAGATTTCAAAAAGATTGCCCATATCACATCTTGAAATATTTTCCACTGTAAATTTTATCATCACAATAAAGTCATTATTCTTTAGGAATTTGTTTATGGTTATTTAACATTCATGATTCACAAAGTAATTTTTGCTATGTTTTAGTGATGTTTAAAACATTTTCTTCCCAGGGGAATTAATAGTTTCACTTTGTTGACTACAAAATGCAGGACTACAGACGCTCTCAGGGAATCTGAAATCAAGTGACTAACATCAGCCCAACATTGATTACAGCCCTAATTGCCATAAATTATAGAAAAGTACTGTACCAGTGTAAACATGTACTAACATTGCTAAATGTACTGGGTTATGTAAAAGAGGACCTTTATTCTTAGGAAACACATACTGAAGTATGTAGGGGGAAAGGGCCATAAGATAGACAACTTACTCTCAAAGGGTTCAGAAAGAATACCCAAGGGGGGCGGGGGTGTGTGTGACAGGGACAGGGTGGGGGAGTTTGGGACAAGAAGGAGGAGGGGGGAGATGAATGAAGCAAATGGGGCAAAATACTGACAATGAGTGAATCTGGATGCAGAATATACAGGTGTTCTTTGCACTATCTTATTCTTGGACATTTGAAATTATTTCCATTTAAAAATTAAAAGAAAAATCCTCACGGCTAGTTGAAGGCTAAATCTTGATTATGAATAGAAAGGCCATTTCTTACCTGTATATTTGAGAGGAAAGTTCCATTTTTGCCAAACAACTGTGCAAACTGCTTGAACTCCTTTTCGAATTTCTTTACGGTTTCTGCTAGCTGCTGGATTTTACTTTCTTTTTGTTCTAGGCTCTTATATAAGTCAGAAATCTAATAACAGGAATATAAATGAGGTCATTGAACTGTATGCACACAAGTTAAAATTTAAATATAGTTCTAGGAAAATATTGCAGGTTAAGTATTTCTAGGAAAGATATACACACATATATTTATAGAAAATATTTACAGGTAGATTACTATATAATTCTAAGAAATGTTCGCAGGTGCTTCTGAAAAAAAATAATAAAGAAAAGAAAGATCCATAGATTCCTCATCAGCCTTTTCTATATGTAACCCACTTTGATGGCTCATCTAATGCTAGTGACACCACTTGACTACATTTGCCGAACTGGTTCTCCTCTTTCATTCAGCATGCACTTATTAAACAACCGCAGAGTCCTGATCGCCATACCACATTAGATGCTGTAGGCACAGCATCGATAGTAATAGCTGAAATTTGCTGAGTCTGTCAAACCCTTATATTCCTTAGCTCTTTTAATTCTCAACGAATCCTATGTGTTGGGTATGACTATCAGTTTCACTTTACAGATAAGGAAACAGAGGCAGAGCGTTTAAGTAACCTGCCCAGCATACCGCTAGCAAGTGGTAGGCAAAACACACCACCTCTCAGAATTTATAATCAATTTGAGGAAAATAACCAAAAACCTTTGCGTGATCCTCGACAACTCTTCTCTTATCCCTACACCCACTTAATCAGCAATACCTGCCAACTTTAGCTTCTGACACACAACAAAACAACTCTTACATCCATTTCTCATTGCATCTCATCTTGTTTCAGCCTGCGTTATTTCTCACCTGGGCTGCTACGATAGCTTCCTGACAGATCGTACACTGTCCCTAACAAACACATACCCGAAAAGAAGCTCTATGGGAGCTGGACTGGCATGAGTCCCACCGTCCACTGGAACCTCAACAACTGGGCTGGTGCCTGGCACCAGTAGGTGCTTGATAAATGTTTGTTAAATAGATGAATGAATGAATGCTCCCCCTGTCTTTAGCCTTGTTTTCCTCCAAATCATACTCCATACTGTGACCAGAAGAATAATAAGTGACAAATCTGGGCCGGTCACCCCTCCTATTTAACCATCTCTAGTGGCCTTCTTTTACAGGCTGTACAGGGCCCTACAAAATCTGCCCCTGGCCACCTTTTCAGCCTCATGCCCATTCGCACACTACACACCTCCTGTTTCAGGCCCTGCTCTCGGTCACTTCCTCCTTCACCTAGAAGTGACCACTTTTTAAGCCTCACTCAAGGGCATATCCTCCCAGAAATACTTCCACACTAGTACCACCTACCTAGGCCACCTCTTAAGTTCCATGACATTCTGACCATACTCCAGAAGCATAACTTACCTTCATGACTTATTGCTTTTTTTTGGGTTAATTTGGTCATTTTTTTCTCCACTAAATTGCTGAGGCTACATTTCACTTATTTCCAGATCCCCAAAGCCCAGCACAGTGCCTGGCACACAGAGGGCATTTGACACATGTTTTATAAATGAATGCATAAGTGGCTGCAATAACCATCTGATCTCTGGCCCCGAAATCTTCTACTTATACCCCAAGAGCTGACTCCCACATGTGCACCAGACATCCTTGACCAAAAGCAAACTCAGTGTCTCCTCTTGCCCCGCCCCCCTCACGTCTAACCTGTTCCTGTGTGCAGTGCCCATCTGAGTTAATAACGTTACCAAGTTCCCTGCCTTAACTACAGCATGTGACTCCAACCTGCAAAAGTCTCTCAATGCCCTCCCTCCATCCCCACTGACACAGCCTTGGTCAAGCCTTCACCTTCGGCATCACCACCAGCCACTACCACCTCCAGTATCACTTCCCCTAATACTGAACTGCTTATTGTTAGCCAGGCACTGTGCTAAGAGTGCACATATATAATTTGACCCTCACTACGACCCCATTTTACAAATGAGAAAATTGTGGAAGACAGAGGTTAAGTAGCTTGCCCGAACTCCGATGTGTGGAGCCAGGTCTTGAACTCAGGCCTTTCTGGCTCCAGGACCCTCACCCAACAATTGGCAGGCTCTACTGCCACACTGTCTAGTTTACTGCAGCATCCTTCTGCCTGGTCCCTTTGGCCTCATTCTCTTCTCTCCTTCTATCCATCTTCCATGCTACCACCAGCTGTGGTATTTTTAAAGCCAAACAATTAGCTGACCAAGTATCTTCCTATTTAAAAACGTCTTTTAGATCCTTATTACTGGCAAACATTAGTCCAAACTTTGGCCCTTAAATCCTTTCTGAAATAGAGCAGAATATGAATAAATTTAAAAAATCACTGAATGTAAAATATTTGAAACTTCTTAGCTTACATGGAAGGCCAATGCAGTCTGGACCCAACACACCAGTCTTCAGCCTTTCCCTGTCTCACACCTGAATGTCTCTCTACCCCCAAACCCCATTTCCTTGGACCATCAGTCTCTCTCATGCCTCTCTGCCTTGGCATAAACTTTCCCCTTCTGGAATATCCTCTTTCCACAACATTTTAACTGACGGACCTTCTCTTCCTTCAAGATGATGCAGCTCGGATGTGTTACCTTGAAAAGCCTTCTGCAACTCCCACAGGGCAAACTGCTGCAGCCTCTGTACCCCAACACAGGGCACCCCCATTGCACGTCCCACAAGGCACAGCATCTTATCTGTTTACATTTTTGTGAGCTCTTCAAGGGTGCGTGCTGTGTCTTCCTTGACTCAGTGTCCCTAGCAACTAGCATTGTACCTGACATATGGCACGTGTTTGTTGGATCAGTGGATAGACGAATGAGGCAACTCCTACAGAAAGAACTTGGGAATGGCTCCTAGGCAGCATGCCTTCCACCAGTTACAGTTTAATCAGTCTTTCTAATTTTCTCCACGATCTGACCCTGAAACTCACACACCTACTTTAATATGGAATCAGACACCATAAAATAATCTGCAGCCATAAAATTCAGCTCCCTCTCTGCAGCTGGATGGTTTTCTTCCCTACCTGGGCTTGAAAAGTCTGATCCTCTGAGATGCCCTAACAAAATAATGAACTTTTAGAATAATTACTCAATAGAATCAGCATTTATTGAGGTCCACTATGAATATTCCAGGGACTACGGCTGGCATTTGCACACATAATTTCACTTGATAATCACAACCCAGTGAAATAAATATGTACGTATGCATTGATTGCAGTGAAATAAATATGCACGTATGAGTAGGTTGCAAAGTTAATAAGTTAAGACTTATTACAAAATATATAAAACCCACAGTGCCTAGAACAGATAGTCAAATGTTGTTTCATGGTAATACTGATTTCATTTAAAAACGCCAGACATCTACTAGGTTCCTACTAGGTGCCAGGTAATAACCACAAGGAGTGTGGATAGGCTGCAGAGAGGCAGTGTGGTGTAACACGGGGAGCACTGGACTGAGAATCAGGGACATGGGTTTGAGATTGAATTCTGTCCCTTAATATCACAAACACATCAAAATTTCTTTGAGCTTAGTTACTTCATCTGTTGGTTGAGGGGGCTGAACCCAAAGATCTCAAAGGCACTTTCCAGTTTAATGTGCTACAAGCCTGTGAGTCTGGCCACTTAGTAGAAAAACATCTACCTCCAGTTGACTTATACTGAAACAGAGAGGAATATAAAAATACCAACAAGTACAAATCCTAGCGATTCTGTTGCCTCCCTTTATACTTGAACCCTTGAATATTTACCTGTTCTTCTAACTGGAAGTTCTTTTCTAAAACCAGAAGCATGTGGTCCCGTAAGGCTGAATGCTCATGCTCCTGCAGGTTTCCTCGTTTATCCTTTAATATGAAGAGAAAAATAAGTCAGGTTGTTGAAAGGCTCCCAAAATGAGGGTGGTGGTGGGATATTCTGCTAAAGCAGAACTTTAACAACTTTGCTTACTTGTCTCATGGTGGGTTGCAGAGAGAATGACCCCTCCCAGGTCCCTTTTCCAGCTTTAGGATTCTACAGTACCCATGACACACTTACAGAGAGTCAGGCCACTATCAAAGTTCTCAGCACTAATTTCGTTCCTTGCCCTGGGAGTATATGACTGAGGGTTAAGTGTAGTTATTATCACCTCTCAACTATTCCCATGTAAAACTTACCTCCTTAGTGGGTTATCTCCCAGATCAGTTTTAAGCCTCCGTTAGTTCTCCCTCCTACCAAGCACACTTCTCTACCGCCTTCTATCACTGTCCTTTTATCGGGCAGAAGGTATGCAACCTGATTGTAATTTCAGCCCATGCAAATTTGTTTCCTTCAAAGTCAAATTATATGTTTGCAAGAAGAAATGCAAACTTCTTCCCTTATTAAAATTCCATTGCAGACTGCCTGCATTACTAGTAAAAGCAAATGGTATGGGTGGCCCATAGACTCTAAGCAAACACTCATCATCAATTTCCCTTCAGTTTAGGGTTGGCCCCTCCTCCAGAGAACTTCCCCAGCCATCCCCAGCAAGTCCTAGAATACAATCCAAATGGAAGTTTGGGCCTAACTGTAAAGAAGATTCCTTTTAGGGACTTCCCTGGTGGCGCAATGGTTAAGAATCCACCTGCCAATGCAGGGGACACAGGTTCGATCCCTGGTCCAGGAAGATCCCACATGCCGTGGAGCAACTAGGCTCGTGAGCCACAACTACTGAAGCCCGCACGCCTAGAGCCCGTGCTCCGCAACAAGAGAAGCCACCGCAATGAGAAGCCCGCGCACTGCAAGGAAGCCCCGCTCACCGCAACTAGAGAAAGCGCACATGCAGAAACGAAGACCCAAAGCAGTCAATAAATAAATAAATATTTTAAATAAAATTTTTTAAAAACGGAGATTCCTTTTAGAGCTGGAAAACAATTCTGTATTTTGTGCACAAGGAAGGTAAACCCTATCCTTTCTTCAGCCAAGATAATCACTGGTTTGCTATGTGACACATTTATGGACTCTTCACTGATTTTTTAAAAAAGGTTTCTCATAAGAGTTTTTTAAAATAAGAGAAATATATGCTTATCTCAAACAATATAGCAAGATGTAGAAGAAAAATAAAAGCCCCCTTCTCTCTGTCTCCACACCCAATTCCCTAATCTCACTACCAGAGTCAGTGAAGATACATACACAGTGAGATCATACTGTATGTAATTTTTAAAATATATACCTCATTCTTTTTATCAGATGCATAGTATTCCAAAATATGAAAAATATATATATATATAATTATATACGCAGTACTTCAGAGATGGACTTACAGGTTGTTTTTCATTTTTTGTGGGTTTTTGGATTTTTTTTTTTTTGGCTACATACAGTAGTCCCCATTTAGCCACTGTTTCAATTTCTGTGGTTTCAGTTACCCATGGTCAACCATGGTCCAAAAATATTAAATAGAAAATTTCGGAAATAAACAATTCATACTTTAAATTGTGAACTGTTCTGAGTAGCGTAGTGAAATCTTGTGCCTTCCTGCTCCGTCCTGCCCCAGAGGTGAGTCAACCCATAGTCCAGGTATCCAGGCCGTACATACTACCCACCCATTAGTCACTTAGCCATCTTGGTTATCAGATAAACTGTTGCAGTATCGCAGTGCTGTCATCAAGTAACCCTTATTTAGTCGATAACGGCCCCAAATGATGCTGGCAATTCAGATATGCTCCTACTGTGCCTAATTTGTAAATTGAACTTTATCACAGGTATGTATGTATAGGAAAGAAAAACATAGTATATATAGGGTTTGGTAGTAACCATGGTTTCAGGCATCCGTGGAGGATCTTGGAATCTACCCCCATGGACAAGGGGGGAGTACTGTAGGTCTGGTGGGTTTTTATCTTGCTCCTTCATCTGCTATGTGTTTTTCTGTTTTTTCATTTTGCTTATCTTACTGTGTTTGGGGTCTCCTTTTTTGCAGGCTGAAGGTTCGTAGTTCCTGTTGTTTTTTGTGTCTGTCCCCAGTGGCTAAGGTTGGTTCAGTGGGTTGTGTAGGCTTCCTGGTGGAGGGGACTAGTGCCTGTGTTCTGGTGGATGAGGCTGGATCTTGTCTTTCTGGTGGGCAGGTCCACGTCTGGTGGTGTGTTTTGGGGTATCTGTAGACTTATTATGATTTTGGGCAGCCTCTCTGCTAATGGGTGGGGTTGTGTTCCTGTCTTGCTAGTTGTTTGGCATAGGATGTCCAGCACTGTAGCTTGCTGGTCATTGAGTGAAGCTGGGTGCTGGCGTTGAGATGGAGATCTCTGGGAGATTTTCGCCGTTTGATATTATGTGCAGCTGGGAGGCCTCTTGTGGACCAGTGTCCTGAAGTTGGCTCTCCCACCTCAGAGGCACAGCAGTGACTCCTGGCTGCAGCACCAAGAGCCTTTCATCCACAGGGCTCCTTAATTTGGGATGATTCGTTGTCTATTCAGGTATTCCACAGATGCAGGGTACATCAAGTTGATTGTGGAGCTTTAATCCGCTGCTTCTGAGGCTGCTGGGAGAGATTTCCCTTTCTCTTCTTTGTTCTCACAGTTCCCAGGGGCTCAGCTTTGGATTTGGCCCCGCCTGTGCGTGTAGGTCGCCAGAGGGCGTCTGTTCTTTGCTCAGACAGGACGGGGTTAAAGGAGCCGCCAATTCGGAGGCTCTGGCTCACCCAGGCCGGGGGGTAGGGAGGGTCACGGAGTGCGGGGCGGGCCTGCAGCGGCAGAGGCCGGCGTGACGGCGTGACGCTGCAGCCTGAGGCGCGCCGAGCGCTCTCCCGAGGGAGCCGTCCCTGGATCCCGGGACCCTGGCAGTGGCGGGCTGCACAGGCTCCCCGGAAGGGCGCGTGGCTAGTGACCTGTGTTCGCACACAGGCCTCCTGGCTGCGGCAGCAGCGGCCTTAGCGTCCCATGTCCGTCTCCGGGCTCCGCACTCTTAGCCGCGGCTTGCGCCCGTCCCTGGAGCTCTCCCAAGCAGCGCTCTTAATCCCCTCTCCTCGTGCACCAGGAAACAAAGAGGGACGTAAAAGTCTCTTGCCTCTTCGGCAGGTCCAGACCCCTCCCCGGACTCTCTCCCGGCCAGCCGCGGCGCACCAACGCCCTGCAGGCTGTGTTCACGCCGCCAACCTCAGTCCTCTCCCGGCGCTCCGACAAAAGCCGGAGCCTCAGCTCCCAGTCCCGCCCGCCCCGGCGGGCCAGCAGACAAGCCTCTCGGCTGGTGAGTGCCGGTCGGCCCGATCCTCTGCGCTGGAATCTCTCCGCTTTGTCCTCCGCACCCCTGTTGCTGTGCTCTTCTCCGCGGCTCCCAAGCTCCCCCACTCCGCCTCCCGAAGTCTCCACCCGCGAAGGGGCTTCCTAGTGTGTGGACACTTTTCCTCCTTCACAGCTCTCTCCCGCTGGTGCAGGACCCGTCCCTATCCTTTTGTCTCTGTTTAGTTTTTTCTTTTGCCCTAACCAGGTACGTGGGGGGGTTCCTTGCCTTTTGGGAGGTCTGAGGTCTTCTGCCAGCGTTCAGTAGGTGCTCCGTAGGAGTTGTTTCACGCGTAGATGTATTTCTGGTGTATCTGTGGAGAGGAAGGTGATCTCCGCGTCTTACTCTTCCGCCATCTTCCCGGAAGTCTGGGGAGTACTGTAAATATCTTTGTTTGCATGTGTGTTTGTATATGTGTGTAATCATTGCATACTTATGAAAGGATATCTGTGAAATAAATTTCTAGCAGTAGGATTGCAAGGTCAATGTGAGGGTCACATTTTATTTTCATAGATATAACCAAACCTCAAAATAGTTGGTATTAGCTATTATAAATTTTATGTATATATAAATTATTTGTTCTGTTTCTCTGGAGAACCCTAATACAAGTATTAGTATTATGTATTGTATACAAGTCTTTTTTTCTTTTTTCTATTCTGTTTATTATAAAATATTGGCTATATTCCCTGTGTTGTATTATATATACTTATAGCTTATTTATTTTATACATAGTAGTTTGTACCTGTTAATTCCCTACCACCATCTTGCCTCACCCTACTGGTAGCCACTAGTTACAAGCACCAGTCTTAAAGTTTCTCAGAAGTGAATGTCCTTCTGCATCTTGAATGGAATCAAGAATAAAATGAACTCAACAAATGAATTATACAGTAGAAGGTAGACAGAAACAATTATTCCATACCTTTACAGTACAGCCATAGTGCTTGAAAGGACAGTCTTGTTCAGCTTCAGGACACACAGCAAGGTGTTCATCCACCTACAAAACAGACAGCCTCATGCTAGGGAAATGCATCCCCGACTCTCCAGCTACCTGGTATAACTGCAGCAAGCAGGGAGCCAAGGGTGGCTTGGGAAGAAGGAAGGAAGCACCATGCTGAAGCCTGGGGTAAGGACAGCTAAGATGAAAACAGAGAAGAATTCTCAGGGAGAAGGGGAGGGAAGACAGAACCATGGTTATCGTGAGGATAATTTAAGCCTTGGGCCCCTGCTTATGGGGTTTGATCAAACACACACCACAGTGATTACTGAAACTCTATCTTACATAAAATCTACTAAGAGAATTATTTACAGTTACCTCAGTTCTTGGAATAATCTGCAAACACTTGTTGGGACAAGATACTGGGTACTCAGGACACAAGTTTTCCTCATGATTCTGAAACAGAAAAAGTGTGCTGAAATAAAGCCAGCCTTGCTTCCAAAGGCTCCCTGTAAGGCCTCAGAGTGTGTATACATATGTCCCTTTGGGGATCTATGCTATGTGGCTTACCCTCTGTAGGAAGGTATGGCTTAGTTCCAAAAAGCGTTCTAGATGGCTGCCTTCTTGGTATAAGTGAATTCAATTCAGTTCAATTTTCCAATTCTTTTAAAGAAGGTCAGAGGACATGGGACTGACAGAGGACAGACTATGGGAGTCACTGGCTTGGCTCCTTTGGTACATGTAAAGGGTACCCCATGCTCTTGTCTTATGCCGGCATCCTGCCTCTTAGGTCAGAGCATCCTGAGGACAGACAGTGTGGTCACCTCCTTGGGACCCAGCGCCTAGCATCACTCCTGGACCACTCACACTCAGCAGGTGCTCAAACAACATTTTTGCCAATGATACATGAATAGAGTCCCACCAAGAAGGTTTTTAGCTTTTTATAGAACCCTCAGATGAAGTTATTCTTTAGACCTCTTTCTGCATAAAAATAAATCCAGAAAAGTGCTTCTGGTATCCCACCTGATTCACTGTGACCACTGAGGCAGAATTTAGTCCCATAAAGATGATTCTTTTTTTTTTTTTTACCTGTAGATTGATGACTGCCACATCCTTTTTGCAATAAAGGCATTTTTCCTCTCGAAACGGACAGTCTGCGCTCAAATGCTCTTTCAGATCTTTGCGAAGGACTGGCTCCTGACAGCTCTCATTAGAGCACTGCACAGCTTGGAATAAGCAGTGCTGAAGGTGGTCCTGCGACAGATAACAACAAGCCAGTGGGGACCCACTGAGCAGGGCAGTGGGAGGGGAAGCCTGGTGCAAGGCCTAGTGAGGGAGGGAGTGAGGACCCTGGGGCAGCAGGAGAAAGGACTGCGGGGGTGGGGGGCAGGGGGCACAACCTCTGTCACAGGCTCTCTGCAGAGGCCACCCGCTGCCTCTGCTGAGCACAGGGCATGGAGAAGGCTGCTTGCACGGAGGCTGTGACAGCCAGCCTTGTTTGGAGGACAGGGGAAGATGCGTGAGGAAGAAAGCATGCCGGGTTTATCTTTGATTACCTATTAACCTGCTCATATTCTCAGGTTAGCTCTTGAATATTTTCCTTAGACACGCCAATTAATTTACCAGCTCCTCAAGGACATTTCTTTTGTGCACCCTCCATCCCCACCTCCAGCACCAAGTACTAATCTCTGCACAGCAGATGGTAAAAGCCGGAACAGAGGGCAAAGAGGGAAGAAGAGAAGGCTACCTCCTAAGTAAGTGAAGGAAGGGGAAGGACTAAAGGAAAGAAAGGGAGGGAGAGGAAGCTCTTCCAGAAGCGGTAAAGAAAACGATAGAGGAATACAGGATCACAGGCCCAGGAGAAGCTGGGATGGGTCATCCTTGTCAAGTCAGGAAATGTTCTTGACCAGAATATTAGAGAATGGTGACTCAGACAGTGTTCTTCATGTTACAGATTTTTAAAAGCAGGCATGTCTTAACAGAACCTGTGGATAACACTGCAAGTTACTGTGGTGCTGACAAGGTATCAAAATCCTAAGGAGTTTGTTCCCCACCACAAGATCCTTTAAAACAGGGTTGGCAAGCTATGGCCCTTGGGCCAAATCTGGCCTGCTACTTGTTTCTGTAAATAAAGTTTTATGGAGAACAGCCACACCTATGTCTCACATAATGGCTATGGCTGCTTTCCCTCTGAGTAGCTGCGACAGACACTGTATGGCTGGCAAAGCTTAAAATATTTACTGTCTGGCTCCTGACAGAAACAGTTTGCTGACCCCTTAAGAGAACACACAGTTTTACTATAGGATGTAAATAAATATTATAGCTTTTCTCCTTTGCCTCTAGTAATGAGAGACAGTGACAACTGACATCTACATCTTCTCCAAAATCCATGGATGCTACCCCTCAGCTCTCATCAAAACCATCAACATTCATCAAGACTCTGCTACCTGTGAGATCCTACACCTTACTCGCAAGGTGAAGGAGAACAGGGAATGAGAGGAAATACAAAAGAAACAGGTGAAAATAAACCAGCCACTGTTCTCCAGAAGCTGAGGATCTGGTCACTAGAGCTGATCAATGAGCCTCATTTCCTGTACAGGCTTAGTGACAACAAAGTTGGTAAAGAGGCCCTGCTTGCTCTAGGACCTGACTATCAAAACAAGTGGCGAGGGACTGTCTTAGGAAAACACAAAAACCTTCTGTGAACTTCCAGAGAAATTCTTGGGTTAGCAAGGGAATCATTTACACATTTATGAGCTCAGTGCCTAGGGGTGTAGAGGCACGATGGGGAAAAGACTGAATCACCTGAAATACATTCCAAAATGTGTGGCTGGGAAGGGAAACTTGTAGCATCCTCCTAGCAATTCCCTGGAAGCTAGAGATGCTTGCCTCGTATTCATTCATAGTGTGATTGAACCTGACATGGGCTTGCTGTGGCGGAGCCACGTTTCCTGCTTTCCATTTAACAACCTTCCACCGCTGGATGCAAGAGCAAGGTAGGACAGCTTCATCTGAAAGGAACTCGACAACCCTTCACCTCCCCTACACCTCGTTTGCTTGCATCTCATACCAATGCTTCGCCTTTACACTACATTCTAGCTCTGTTCTGGTCTGTGTCATCTGCCTTAGATCACAACCTCTAAGACAGCAGGGCCCACAGCGGCTAGGAGACACCCGCCCCAGCACCTGCAAATGCTTCCAGGCAGGGACCCTTACAATTGTGTCTTTCTGCAGTCATGCCCTGGCTCCCATCCTAGGAATCCCCAATCCTTCACAGTTTTCCAAAACTGACGTGTCCTTGCTCGACCATTTCTTTTGCCCAGCATGTCTCACATCTTCTCTTTTGGATCAATAACCCTAACCCACAAGTTGAGGTCTAGCACACATGGTATGTCCTCCATGTGTTCCATACAAAATGAATCTCTTCACGTGAGATTAATTTCACACCTTAGCCCTCGGTGGGCTGCACTGTAGCCAAGTGTACCTCTAGACAAGAATTCTCTGAGGGCAACCCAATGAATCTCCGTACCATGCTTAGCCCACTAACTGTCACATAAAAATGTTCAGTACATGTCACTGGAGAAATAGCAAAGGCAAATATTGTCCACCAGTAATACCAACCTGGTATCGTCCCAGAATAACCTTGGCATTACATCCAGGAGCATTTTTGCAAAATACATATAAATTGAGGACTTCTCTTCTGCAGCAATTGTCTTTAAACACCTAAAAGATAAACAAAGTAGGTCTCACACACTCCAAAGCTTTAGAGCAACGTGAAGGAAGCTATTATTAATTTGGTCTTCAAGTACATCTCAAAAGTTGGGTGGAAACTTCCAGTCAGTGGTTGGAATGGAAATACCAGATTCACCACCGTAAAAGAAAAGGCTGTCTCAGATACATCTGACAGGCCACCAAACATGCAAGCCAGGTAATTTAATGCTTAGTGCAGTAGGCTGAAGCTAGGAGAATCTTGTGGTGAACTTGACCCCACATGCTCAAAGGTCAAGAGGTGGGGCTGTGGATGAGGGTGATGCTTTCAGCTTCCTGTCCCAGGGTGAACGTTTGCATTAGTCATCAGGTGGTGTCACTGAAGCTGTGCTGACTTATTTTTCAGCACAAGCCAGGGGTTGGCAAACTTTCTCCGTAAAGGGTCAGAGAGTAAATATTTTCAGCTTTGCCAACCACGTTGCAATGTTCTCTGTTGCAACTATTCAACCCTACTGTACCCGATACTTAAATGAATGGGCATGCCTGTGTTCCAATAAAACGTCATTTATGGACACTGAAACGTGAATTTCATATAATTTTCACATGTCACAAAACATTATCCTTCTTTTGATTCATAAAATAAATTTTTGTTTTGAAATAAAGACTCACAAGAAGTTGTAAAAAATAGTACAAAGTTCCTGTGTAGCCTTCTTTTGATTTTTTTCAATGATTTAAAAATATAAAACCATTCTTAGCTCACAGGCCACACAGAAACAGGTGGTAGGCTGGATTTATCCCAACAAATCCCATGTTGTAGTATGCCAACCCCTGGCCTAGTGCGTGAGGCAGACACAAGTACAACTAAGCATTTGGAAAAGGCATCATAAGAGCAGAGAGAAGGAGCATGAACATTGGACTAAAAAGACAATTCACTTAAAAAATGGGCAAAGGATTTGAATAGGAATCTCTACAAAGAAGATATCCAAATGGCCAAGCACATGAAAAAATGCTCAGCGTCATTAATCATTAGAGAATCAAAACCACGAGATACCTCTTCATACCAACTAGGAAGACTATAATAAAAAAGATGGACCACAACGTATTTTGGTAAGGATGTGAAGAAGTTAGGACTCTCATACCTTCCTGGTAAGAATGTAAAATGGTGCAGCTGCTTTGGAAAATAGCCTGGCAGTGCCTCAGAACGTTAAACACAGAGTTACCATGAGACCCAGTCATTCCACTCCTAGGCACACACCCCAGAAACATGTACACTTTAAAGGCAAATTTTATGGTAAATGCATCGTATCTCAATAAAGCTATTGTTAGACATAATAATAATAAAAGAAAGTTTTAGAGACTAAACAGATGAGAAAGTGATTCCAGGAAGCAGGGTGTTTCATTTCTGCAAGTGACTCATGGTAACTGGAGCTAGTACAGGAAGAGGGTAAAGAAGAAGTGGGAGAAGAATCCTGGGGGGGTCAGTAAGGACTCAAACTAGCTTCTCTCAAAGAGGGGTGGGAGTGGGGTCCCACCTTACCCCACAGTAGAGGAATATGGATTCCAAGGAAGGTCCCCCTCCCGCTCTTCTGCTCTAACTTCTCTGTCCAATTCAACCCAGGACACTGGCTGCTCCGTCACCCAGAGAACTGCTAACCCAAAGCACGATTGTCTTACCTCCTGAGATTTGATCACCTCCTTATCTACAGGGCAGAGTGGGACTGTGTTTAATTCTCTGGAAAGAAAAATCAAAATGAAGCCAGAATTAAGGGTTGACCTCAACAGCCCATCCAAGAGCAGCCGCAGCGCTTCAGCCGCCCCCTTGCAGTTCCCCCTGAGCAGGCCAGGCCCTGTCTTTATTCATGCTGTCCCCTCCTCCCAGAAGGGGCCCCCCAGTACCCCAACTTCAGCACCTCCTCAGTCTGCCTGAGAAACTCCCATTCATCCTCCAGGATGTGAGTCAAAGAGGGAGTCCTGCAGACAGGGTCAAATGTCCTCTGCCAACGTTCCCTCGGCAGCGTTGTGCTATCACACTGTACCCCAACTTGCACCTTCACTAGAACATAGAGGGTCCTCTGTCACACTGGACCTCCAGCTCTTCACCTCTGTACACTAGAGCTTGGTTTAGCGGGGTGTCCAGAACACACAGGTGCTGAATGAACAAACCCAGGAATGAATGAGAAGGTGCTGTGATAACCCCCTTTGCAAGCTTGGGAGGGTACAACTTCCGTGGCGTCCCTGTATAAACCCCCAAGGCCTGCTTCCATGTCTCTCCTGGTCTCCACCTCAAAATGGCACAACCCACGTTTTACAGCTGCCGGGGAGTCGACAGAGTATCCACGGCGGCAAGGAACCTTCCAGATGCGACACCACCTCTGCCTCAAGGCAAGGAAAGGTCAGGGCGCCTACAGGAAAGACCCCCATGAGATACAGGTCCTTCCCCACATGGACTGCGCACTGAGGTCTGCCTTCGTGTGCAAAACAGGTGTGGTCTGAATTTTCAGAAAAGGTGACTATCAATAAGATGGAAAAAAATGAAGATTCTTCCTCAGGCTCTCAGAGAAGGGTGCTGGGAGGGCCCGTCCTCATATTCGTGGTTCTGTGGCCAACCACAGCAATTCCCGAAACCACGATTACAGTTGAGCGGCCACAGATGACACGTAGATCCCAGGAACAGCCCTGTCCGCTTCTGGCCGGAGCGCAGGCCCTGAGCGCTCACCTCAGGGACAGGATGCAGTGCTGGCAGAAGCGGTGCCCACAGCCCGTCTGGTGGGGGTTGTGAAGCACTGAGCGGCAGAAGGCGCATCTGTAGCGCTCTTCCAGCTGCTCCACAAACTGGTACTCTGCATCTGGCTCAAAGTCCAAAGACGTGGAGTTACCAGAATTCTGGCGGATGAAGCCACAGGGGACACCTCCTTGCTCCTCAGAACAAGCCATTCTGGGGGATCAGGAGAAGAGAAGGAAAATTCAGTGTGCGAACACCACAGCAACTACAGCCATCAGGTGTTTGAATCATCTGTTCCCTGATTAGTGAACATCACCCACAGGGTCATTCTGTTATGACTTTGTAACCATAGTAACAATCTCCTGCCACTGGAGGGCTCCTGCAGAGGGGAGGTGGCTTTGGGGCGCTCAGCGGGAGGCTGGACCAGATAACTTCTAGCGCAATTCAGTGAGACTTCAGCCCACTGTCCATCAAAAGGATGCTAAATTATCCTTCAGTGTGGCTACATGCTTGGGCAAAATATAGCCAGGTGTTAACTACATTCTGAGTAAACTCTGGTTATGGATTTTTCTTCCACTCATTTGAGAAAATTGAAACAAATTGTATACTAGTACATTCCTTGCAAAATATATAAATACACCACCACCACTAAGCCACACCATTTCTCACCTGAGCTAAATAAAAGCCCATTAACTGCTTTCCCCTCCAATCCATTCTCCATACAGCCAGGGTGATATTTTCAAAATACAAGTATGATGGAAGATTACCTCCCCTCATCATTCAGTGGCTTCCCAGAGCTCTTAGGTTAAAGCCCGTGGTGCTAAGCAGGCTACAAGAATGCATCCTCCCCACCCAGTAGCATCCTGGACCTCTCCTCCCCTTGCTTCCTGCACTCCAACTACACAGGCCTTCTTTTAGTTCTTCCAATATATCATGCTGCCTTCTGCCACAGGGCCTTTGCACGAGCTGTTGCCTCCGTGCTTCCACTATCCCCTTCCAGGCCTCCTCATTTAGTTAACTCATATTCATGCTTCAAATTTCATTGCAAGCTTCATATTCTCAGGTAAGCCTTTTCTTCTCCCCCTGGTCTGACAGCAGGAGGTCTCCTCATCAGTCTGTAAAACATGCAAGGCTTCCAGGGAGTGGCTAGGGGATAAAGGTAAGTGTGTGTGTGTGGGGGGGGTGGATTTTTTGCTTATAATCCTTTTGAATTTTTGAATATGGATATATTACCCATCCAAATATTTTAAAAATATACAAAACCAAAAACCCATTCATCCACTGTTATATCTGTCATAGAACCAGGTTCCATTCCTTCAGAGCAACGCTTGATTTGAGATTGGACACGCACTTGTGTGATTATTTTATTTATATCTATGCTCCTCAGTGACACACAGATAGCATCTGGTCTTGCTCACTGTTGCGTTTCCAGCCCTTGGCACTAAGCCAGGCGTGGAGAACAACTCAGCTATTTGTTGAGTTAAAGTTATTCAATGGACTTTTTGTGAGACCCTCAGCCAGGCAGCTCTAAGTAGTACTGGCCTCTAACATAGTGATCCTTTTTTCTTTTCTAATAGGTGAGGGAAATTAAGAGGTGCAAGCTTCCAGTTACAAAATAAATGAGTCATAACATAGTGATTCTTAACCTTTTCTGAGCAAGGACTTCCCCTGGCTTTGAAAATTTGATGAAAACTCTAGACCTTCTCCCTATAAAATAGCACACACGTCTTACATGTGTACCCTTAAGGACCCTTGGGACCCCCACCAGGGGTCCCCAGGTTAACAACAGTCTGTCTGCCCTGCAGGCATGCTGCTACTTTTGGCACAGTGCCAGGAGTCGTGGTTTCAGTGTCTGCAAACAGTGAAAGGATGGGTGGTCCTTGGGGGTGACATCCCTCCATGTGGCTGTGGTACAGGAAGGCTTGGCCTTCAGGATGGCTTGTTCTTGGGATCCCTCATGATTCTCCTGGAGCTGACAAGTTCAGCTGGGCCTGGGAGCAGCTGTGTGGCCTGACCACATAGGCAAGAGATGGGCAGCCCCATTCAACCCTAAGCTCTGCCCAGGTCAGCTGCTGAGTCCGGGCTGTGGCCTGGATGAATGGAGCAGAGGAAGCAACTGGCCTCTTTCAGCAAATAAAGCTTGCTCTCTGGAGAAGCCCAGCAGACCAGGGGATTTTCTTCTTTGTCCTGGGGTTTGAGACCAAAGCCCCACGTTTTCCTCCCTGCATGTTTCCTGCAGAATTTCAAGGGTGGTAGGTGAGCAGAACAAGATGTGATTGTTCCCCCTTTGACGTTGTTTACTCTTGAGATTTAACAAAAAAGTTTTAATTATGATGATGAAGAGGCACAGCACTTGATGTACACAAACAACCTAATAACCAAGACTCACCTTTCTCTCAGAGAAGGGGGAGAACCTATTCCAAACTGCCCTAATCTGTCCTGTGTCCTCTAGTCCCAAGGGAGGAGAACAATTCACGTCCTATGCCCCTGTAGGATTCTCTCTCAAGATCACACTTGTGTCTATGTCACAGAGCATCTAAATTTGGACCCTCAGAGATATACTCTAAAGCAGCAGGTCTGTTGAGCCCCCAGAACAAGGGAGTAGGATGTACAAAACTCAGTTTGGGTTCCCCTCCACTACATTCTATCCTATTTCCTAGCACAAGAATTTAATGTGCTCATCTGTGTCTCTGTCTTTCTCTACCTTCCAGTCAATTTTGCTGTGAACCAAAAATCACTCTACAAAATAAAATCTCTTAAAAAATGTGAGGACAACTAGGGCACCTACTAGGCACTGGTGAGGGACCACAGACACCTAAGTGCACAGGAGGAACCCCCAGCAACCAGTTGTTTCAATTATACTTTTATTTTTCCTAATATATTTTTTATCTTTCTTATTTTTATTATATTTTTTTGCGGTACAAGGGGCTCTCACTGTTGTGGCCTCTCCCGTTGCGGAGCACAGGCTCTGGACGCGCAGGCTCAGCGGCTGTGGCTCACGGGCCCAGCCGCTCTGCGGCATGTGGGATCTTCCCGGACCGAGGCACGAACCCGTGTCCCCTGCATCGGCAGGCGGACTCTCAACCACTGCGCCACCAGGGAAGCCCTATATTTCTTATTTTACTTTGTTCTTTATTCTTTGATATTTTACTGCTCCTTTTGTTTCTTTGTTTCTTTGTTTCTTTTTTTTTTTTTTTTAACCACACCACAAAGGCTGTGGGATCTTGGTTCCCAGGCCAGAGGTCAGGCCTGAGCTCCTGTGGTGGGAGCTCCGAGTCCAAATCGCTGGACTAACAGAGAACCTCAGACCCCAGGGAATATTAATCAGAGTGAGGCCTCCCAGAGGTCCTCATCTCAGCACCAAGACCTGACTCTATCCAACTGCCTGCAAACTCCAGTGCTGGACATCTCAGGTCAAACAACTAGTAAGACAGGAATACAGCACCACCCATCAAAAAAAAAAAAAAAAAGAAATGACAAAAACTATGTTACAGACGAAGGAGAAAGGTAAAAACCTACAAGACCAAATAAATGAAGATGAAATAGGCAACTTACCTGAAAACGAATTCAGGGTAATGATCGTAAAGATGATCCAAAATTTAAAATACTCTAGAAGGAATCAGTAGCAGCATAACTGAAACAGAAAAACAGGTAAGTGAGCTGGAAGATAAAATGGTGGAAATACTGCCAGGGAGCAGAATAAAGAAAAAAGAATGAAAAGAATTGACTACAGTCTCAGAGACCTCTGGAACAACATTAAATACACCAACGTTCGAATTATAGGGGTCTCAGAAGAAGAAGAGAGAAAGAAAGGGTTTGAGGAAATATTTGAAGAGATTATAGTTGAAAACTTCCCTAAGATGAAAAAGGAAATAATCAAGTCCAGGAAGCACAGAGGGTACCATAAAGGATACACCCAAAGAGAAACATGGCCGAGACATATTAACCAAACTTTCAAAAATTAAATACAAAGAAAAATATTAAAAGCAGCAAGGGAAAAGCAACAAATAACATACAAGGGAATCCCCATAAGGTTAACAGCTAATCGTTCAGACTCTGAAAGCCAGAAGTGGGTGGCAGGACACATTTGAAGTGATGAAAGGGAAAAACCTACAACCAAGATTACGCTACCTAGCAAGGACCTCATTCAGATTCGATGGAGAAATTAAAATCTTTACAGACAAGCAAAAGTTAAGAGAATTCAGCACCACCAAACCAGCTTTACAACAAATGCTAAAGGAAGTTCTCTAGGCAGGAAACACAAGAGAAGGAAAAGACCTACAAAAACAAACCCAAAACAATTAATAAAATGGTAGTAGGAACATACATATTGATAATTACCTTAAATGTAAATGGATTAAACACTCCAACCAAAAGACACAGACTGGCTGAATGGATACAAAAACAAGACCCTTATATATGCTGTCTACAAGAAACGCACTTCAGACCTAGGGACACATACAGACTGAAAGTGAGGGGATGGAAAAAGATATTCCACGCAAAAGAAAATCAAAAGAAAGCTGGAGTAGCATTTCTGATATCAGACAAAATAGACTAAAATAAAGACTATTAAAAGAGATAAAGAAGGACAATACATAATGATCAAGGGATCAATCCAAGAAGAAGATATAACAATTGTAAATATTTATTCACCCAACATAGGAGCATCTCAATACATAAGGCAAATGCTAACAGCCATAAAAGGGAAATGGACAGTAACACAATCATAGTAGGGGACTTTAACACCCCACTTTCACCAATGGACAGATCATCCAAAATGAAAATAAATAAGGAAACACAAGGTTTAAATGACACATTAAACAAGGTGAACTTAATTGATATTTATAGGCTATTCCATCCAAAAACAACAGAATACACCTTCTTCTCAAGTGTGCATGGAACATTCTCCAGGATAGACCATATCTTGGGTCACAAATCAAACCTTGGTAAATTTTTAAAAATTGAAATCATATCAAGTATCATTTCCAACCAGAATGCTATGAGACTAGGCATCAATTATAGGAAAAAAAACTGTAAAAAATACAAACACATGGAGGCTAAACAATACACTACTAAATAACCAAGACATTGCTGAAGAAATCAAAGAGGAAATCAAAAAATACCTAGAGACAAATGACAATGAAAACACAATGGTGCAAAACCTATGGAAGGCAGCAAAAGCAGTTCTAAGAGGGAAGTTTATAGCAATACAATCCTACCTCAAGAAACAAGAAAAATCTCAAGTAAACAACCTAAACTTACACATAAAGCAATTAAAGAAAGAAGAACAAAAAACCCCAATGTTAGCAGAAGGAAAGAAATCATAAAGATCAGATCAGAAATAAATGAAAAAGAAATGAAGGAAACAATAGCAAGGAACAATAAAACTAAAAGCTGTTTCTTTGAGAAGATAAACAAAATTGATAAACCATTAGCCAGACTCATCAAGAGAAAAAGGGAGAAGACTCAAACCAACAGAAGTAGAAATGAAAAAGGAGAAGTAACAACTGACACTGGAGAAATACAAAGGATCAAGAGAGATTACTACAAGCAACTATAGGCCAAAAAAATGGACAACCTGGAAGAAATGGACAAATTCTTAGAAAAGCACAACCTTCCAAGGCTGAGCCAGGAAGAAACAGAAAATATAAACAGACCAATCAAAAGCACTGAAATTGAAACTGTGATTAAAAATCTTCCAACAAACAAAAGTCCAGGACCAGATGGCTTCACAGGCAAATTCTATCAAACATTTAGAGAAGAGCTAACACGTATCCTTCTCAAACTCTTCCAAAATATAGCAGAGGAAGGAACACTCCCAAAATCATTTTACAAGGCCACCATCACCCGGATACCAAAACCAGACAAAGATGTCACAAAAAAAGAAAGCTACAGGCCAGTATCACTGATGAACATAGATGCAAAAATCCTCAACAAAATACTAGCAAACAGAATCCAACAGCACATCAAAAGGATCATACACCATGATCAAGTGGGCTTTATCCCAGGAATGCAAGGATTCTTCAATATACACAAATCAATCAATGTGATACACCGTATTAACAAACTGAAGGATAAAAACCATATGATAATCTCAATAGATGCAGAAAAAGCTTTTGACAAAATTCAACACCCACTTATGATAAAAACTCTGCAGAAAGTAGGCACAGAGGGAACCTAAGTCAACATAATAAAGGCCATATATGACAAACCCACAGCCAGCATCATTCTCAATGGTGGAAAACTGAAACCATTTGCTCTAAGATCAGGAACAAGACAAGGTTGCCCACTCACCACTATTATTCAACATAGTCTTGGAAGTTTTAGCCACAGCAATCAGAGAAGAAAAATAAATAAAACGAATCCAAATCAGAAAAGAAGAAATAAAGCTGTCACTCTTTGCAGATGACATGATACTATACATAGAGTATCCTAAAGATGCTACCAGAAAACTACTAGAGCTAATCAATGAATTTGGTAAGGTAGCAGGATACAAAATTAATGCACAGAAATCTGTTGCATTCCTATACACTAATGTTGAAAAATCAGAAAGAGAAATTAAAGAAACACTCCCGTTTACCACTGCAACAAAAAGAATAAAATAGCTAGTAATAAACCTACCTAAGGAGACAAAATGCCTGTATGCAGAAAACTATAAGACACTGATGAAAGAAATCAAAGATGATACAGACAGAGGGAGAGATATACCATGTTCTTGGATTGGAAGAATCAACATTGTGAAAATGACTATACTACCCAAAGCAATCTACAGATTCAGTGCAATCTCTCTCAAACTACCAATGGCATTTTTCACAGAACTAGAACAAAAAATTTCAAAATATGTATGGAAACACAAAAGACTCCAAATAGCCAAAGCAATCTTGAGAAAGAACAATGGAGCTGGAGGAATCAGGCTCCCTGACTTTGGACTACACTACAAAGCTACAGTAATCCAGACAGTATGGTACTGGCACAAAAACAGAAATATAAATCAATGGAACAGGATAGAGAGCCCAGAGATAAACCCATACACATATGGTCACCTTATTTTTGATAAAGGAGGCAGGAATATACAATGGAGAAAAGACAGCCTCTTCAATAAGTGGTGCTGGGAAAACTGGACAGCTATATGTAAAACAATGAAATTAGAACACTCCCTAACACCATACACAAAAATAAACTCAAAATGGATTAAAGACTTAAATGTAAGGCCAGACACTATAAAACTCTTAGAGGAAAACATAGGCAGAACACTCTATGACATAAATCACAGCAAGATCCTTTTTGACCCACCTCCTAGAGAAATGGAAATAAAAACAAAAATAAACAAATGGGAGCTAATGAAACTTAAAAGCTTTTGCACAGCAAAGGAAACCATAAACAAGACGAAAAGACAACCCTCAGAATGGGAAAAAATATTTGCAAACTAAGCAACTGACAAAGGATTAATTTCCAAAATGTACAAGCAGCTCAATATCAAAACAACCCAATCCAAAAATGGGTAGAGATCTAAATAGACATTTCTCCAAAGAAGATGTACAGATTTCCAACAAACACATGAAAGGATGCTCAACATCACGAATCATTAGAGAAACGCAAGTCAAAACTACAATGAGGTATCACCTCACACCGGTCAGAATGGCCATCATCAAAAAATCTACAAACAATAAATGCTGGAGAGGGTGTGGAAAAAAGGGTGGAATGTAAATTGATACAGCCACTATGGAGAATAGTATGGAGGTTCCTTAAAAATCTAAAATCAGAACGACCATATGACCCAGCAATCCCACTACTGGGCATATACCTGGAGAAAACCATAATTCAAAAGACACATGCACCCCAATGTTCATTGCAGCACTATTTACAATAGCCAGGACATGGAAGCAACCTAAGTATCCATCGACAGATGAATGGATAAAGAAGATGTGGCACATATATACAATGGAATATTACTCAGCCATAAAAAGAAACGAAATTGAGTTATTTGTAGTGAGGTGGATGGACCTAGAGTCTGTCATACAGAATGTAGTAAGTCAGAAAGAGAAAAACAAATACCATATGCTAACACATATATATAGAGTCTAAAAACAAACAAACAAATAACAAAAAACGGTTCTGGAGAACCTAGGGGCAGGACAGGAAAAAAGAGGCAGACATAGACAATGGACTTGAAGACACGGGGATGGGGAAGGGTAAGCTGGGACGTAGTGAGAGAGTAACATTGACATATATACACTACCAAGTGTAAAATAGATAGCTAGTGGGAAGCAGCTGCATAGCACAGGGAGATCAGCTCGGTGCTTTGCGACCACTTAAGAGGGGTGGGATAAGGAGGGTGGGAGGGAGATGCAAGAGGGAGGGGATATGGGGATATACATATGCATATGGCTGATTCACTTTATTATACAACAGAAACTAACACAACATTGTAAAGCAATTATACTCCAATAAAAATGTTAAAAAATAATTTGAGGACTCCCAAAGAGTTTTTGCTTATGTCAGTTATATTTATTAACATTTACCATACCTGAGAGTAAAATTGAGGAATTAAAGAAAATATTTCTTTATTAATTCACTTTAAGATAATAATGAGCCAATTATATGTTAACATAAATAATATTTTTATGAAAAATAATCATTTTCCGAAAGAAAAAAGATTAGTGAGAAGAGTGGCTTTTTTTTTTTTTTTTTACGTTTTTGCACATATCAGTTTGGGCTTAAGAGAAGATAGCTGGATTCTCTTATCTACTCTGCATTCAGTCTGTTGCATTAACACATGTCATGTAGCTTCTGGAAAACACCACTGTATACTCATTAAAGGAGAGTAAAGATGGAAAGCGACATCTTAGTATTATTATGCAGATAGTTTTGCCCATGCAGATCCCCTGAAAGGGTCTCAGGGAGCCCCAGGCAGTGGTGTGGTGGTAAATGCTTAACAGTCTGCTCTCCTTGGGGAAAAATTCCAAGTCAAAGTTGTCAATTCTGTGCCTGAACATACCTGAATGATGCAAGAGCCGATTAGCTATAGGAAACCCATGTCCCAGTAAGACCTGCTCCAGCACCCCGGGGCCCCTGAAGCCCGCTTTTGGGACCATTGGTCTATCAGGCTGCCCGGTGGCCTGCTCCTTGTCAGTCTTTGTACTGGCAGGCCCAGCATGTGACCCTCACAGACAGTCTCCTTGCTCCTGCTGGATGGCCAGTGGAGGACAGGACAGCCCGGCCACACTCTCCCTACCACTGTGTGTCTTACCCGGCCCTGGTCAGCAGGCCTAAGTCATCCGCTGACCTTGTTCACTCTCCAGTGTCGTCTTGTCCAATACTTGTTTTCTATGCAATCGAGTTTTTATCTCATTAGATAAAAAAAAAATAAGCACTTGTGTTTTGCTCTACAATATAGACTTGAGAAGTGTCAGGGGGATGTTCTTATACGGAAACCGAGCAGTGAAGTTTCCCAGGGCAGGGTCTGTCTCCATCCTCTGAAGCTCCTTCAGGCCTGTGACTCAGCTCCAAAAATGGAATCAATGCACTGCGCTGGCTGACATTAGACAGCCCCAATAATAGAACTATAAAGGTTGACGTTTCTTTGTCTAACAAATATATTTCTCTAAGCAATTCAACATTTCCAGCTGGTACTCTGTCATTCCCAGGTTGCTATTTAGTGGAAATAAGAGCTCCATTTTATTAAAATCTTTCCCCTCTGGGTATGATAGCTTATGTAACAGGAACAGCAAAAGATTTCGGTTCTTATAAATAAGAAAAAAAAATCATCAAAATTACTATTAGAGCGTGTATATCTCCTTACTGCAGTAAACAGTGTCTATTCCTGCCATTGATGGAATTATAATGGTCCTCCTGCTGAAGAGTTATTAACTCAAACCAAGAAAGACAAGAGAAAATCATATCCCATCTGCTACCTAAGAACTCTTTTTGAGTTTATTTTAAATGCCATTTTTAAGCTTCATAAATTGATGCATCTTTTCCCTGAGAATTTTCTAGAAATTCCAAAGAAAGGCTAGGATGTCACGATTTAAAATATTCCCTCCCTCCCTCCTTCCTTCCTTTCCTCCTTCCTTCCTTCCTTCCCTCCTTTCTTCCTTTTTTTGAGAAGCTTTGTCATGTACTTTAATATCTGGTATATCTAGGCCCTCAACCCGACCCCACTGTCCCTCTTTACTTAGATATTTCTTCTGACTCATTTTTGGGGAACACATAATACATAATCTAACATTCTGAAGCAGCATGAGTTTGGCTTTTCGTTACAATAAAAAGGACACATGTCTAGCAGAATTCACTCTCAGGTTTAACACACAAAAAAGGAAGGTCTGTCTGTCCACACTACGTCCACAGTCCCCCAGCATCTTGTATAGATTAATGAAGGTTTGGAAAACTCAGGAATGCTTTTATGTATTATATTTTACTTCATAGCACATAAGCTCAGGAACTGTCTTCAGGGTTTTCAAGTTCTGATTCTTGAAAGTTCAAGATCAAATCACAGAGTGAACAGGGTACAGGGCCAGAGACCTGGGCTCAGCTCCTGCTCTGCCACTCACCAGCTGTGACCCGTGGGAAGACACTCCCACAGATCCCTTGTTTGTACATCCCAGCACACACTCAGCATGTACTTGTCCTGGGTTGGGTCCTGAGAATGCGGAGACCTGTGACAACACATCTGTCCTTGAGGGTCTCCAAGTGGAGCAGAGGAAATCAGACCCAGGAATGATATATGGCAATACCCTCGCGGCTAGTCCCCCCAAGAGAGATTTAAACAAGCTGCTGGAGCCCAGATGAGGGGTAGCTAATGCTTTCTGAGGTGTCTGTGCTGATTCCAGAGAGAAGAAAACATCTCCGCTGGTCTTGAAGAAGGAGGAGGCATTTTCTAAATGAAGGAGATAAAACAATTTCCCAGAGGGTATCACAAAGTTCAGGAACAGTTAATGATTAACTGTAGCTGAAGTGAAATTAGGGGAACACGCCAGTCATCCGCCTGTTTGCTCTCAGATCCATCCTCTGCCCTGCCTCTGCCCTGGTCTGCATCGTCAAGGGGGCTGGCCCCCCAAAAACTGTGTTTCCATAGTCCCCTGGCTTCTGGCTCCATTCAGCCAATGAGAGACACGGGCAGGAGACTGCAGGGTAAGAGGCAGGGAGTAGTAGACCATTTCTCCTGCATCCCTCAGTGTCAGGCAGCATCTCAACAGTGACTGGGCTCCTCCACGGCTTTAATCCCCACCAATGGCCCCTCTCTCTGTGAACTAGCTCCACCAGGCAGGTCCCTGGCTCCCAAGCTCTGGAAACACCATCTCCTCTCTTGGTCCCTTCTGCTCTAGAGGGGGTGGGCAGCTTCCCGCTACGAGTCATCTTGGAGTTGCCTCACTCCAAGTGTCCTGTTTGGCTTCCCCGTTTTGCTATCCCCTGTGCCACTAAATTCCCAGCTGGGAACACCTAGAAAGGTCTCCGTGAGATGTGTGTGTGGAAGGGGGGGAAGAGCACGTTGTGAAGAGCCCTGAGTGTATGCTGGTCAGGAAGTCCAGTTTTCACTCCATGGTTTTCATCTCTTTAGGGACGACAGACATAAAGGACAGGCCCAGGCGGGGAGTTGAGGGGAAGAAGCTACTAAAACAGACCAAAGAGGATGACGACAGCCTGATCTAAGGCAGGGGCAAAAAGAAGCTATGTTCGTGAGGCATTCTTGAGAGAAAATGCATAGATTCAGAAATGGGTTTGATGGAAGGGCCGAGTGAGAGGACATGGAGGATGACCCCAGGTTCCAGTTTGGAGGGCTGAGTAAATCATGGCACCAATGGGAGAGGATGAAGGAGAGAAGAAAGTGAAGGATGCCGGGAGGAGACATATCCAGGTTGGGGTGCCTTAGGGACAATCTTAGAGTAATGGGGGTGACTCAGACCAGCCGACATCTAACATCTCTTCCAGAATAAATTATATGATTCTGAGGAATGGCCACATTTTCTTTGTGGTCTCAATAATTGTTTTAACACTGCCCAAGGTGCTAATTTTTATTTATTTATTTATTTTTTACTTTGCAAGTAATTTGGTTGTCATTTTAGTGATGACATTTGACATAACAGGCTTAGATCTATGTCAGGAACGTAAGGTCTGGCGAGATAAGACATCCCAGAGAGCCAGCAGCGCATGAACTCCTGGAAGCTAGTACTGGGGTCTGCTGTCTGGTCCTTCCCCATCACACCCACTGCTACAGCACAGCCCCGTGTTTCTCCCTATTTGGGATTTAATCAGTGCTGCTTCCCCCAAAGTTAACTCCCATTCAGCCTGTGTGACCTTGCACCCACTACTAGGTCTGAGATCCCTACTGCTAATGACTGGATTTGACAGCAGTTCTTAGGGTCCAGGGGGTGTTGTTAAATGTACCTCGGTGCCTGGATGGGGGAGTCTGAGGACTGTGGGGGAGGCCTGTAGCCCTTCCAGAGGCCCCTTTGTAAGAAAGGGTACTGACAGTCAAGAGAGATTGCTTCCTTTGGGAGGTGAGACCCGGGTGATAAGATGGGGGCACAAAGGCTGGCCAGGTGCCCCAGGATGGTCCTTGAGCCAAGGGCAACAGATGGGTAACAACACACCAGCCCATGAAGCTGCCAGTTATAGGGTGGGCTGCCAGGAGCCAAACAACCCATTTCTCAGTTCTGCTCAGGCCTCGCCAGGACCTTAAGAAGCCGACTCCCCGAGGTTCACGTTAACAGGGGGCAGGTGCAAATATGTTATTCCCCAAACCCACCCGAGACCCAGTGACAGGTCCTGGGCTTAAATTAAAGGAGGGGAGATGTTGGTTATTGATGAGGAAAAGTTAAAATGTGAAATCCCAAGATGCTGTGACTCGGGGAGACGCCCGAACCTGTGCCCTGGGCAGTGATCTAATAGAGAACAGCCTTGGCTGGTATGGCCAGATGCCCACCTGTTGAAGGACAGGAAGTTCCCTTTATCAAAGTCACACCTGGTCCTTGAATTCTGAGATGCTGCTCTTCCAGGAAGAATGGTTACTACCAGAAAAATGAAAAACAAAACAACAACAAAAAAAAAAAGAAAAGAAAAGAAAGAAGAAGAGGAGGAGGAGGCAGCAAAAGAGGAAGAAGAAAAAGAAAAGCCCTTTATCTAGCACGCTGCCTCCACTGGCACAGAGAATGGAGATGGGCCCAAAGTTGTTACCAAAGCCTCTGTCTGCAACGGCCCAGAAAGCTCCTGAAGGTGAAACCCCTCAAGACAACTGCTGGCCTCTGCCCCCGCTCATGCTTCTCTTCCTCTCCGCTGTTCCCACAGCCTAACACAACAACACAACCACTGTGTGACCTCCAGGACAGACTGGTTTTATTTTCATCAACCTTTAACTATGCAGGTTAGACAAAGAGGAAGGGCCTTGGAGAAACTCAGGTGTAAAGAGGTCATTTCCCATCAGGTCTAACGTGACAGGGAGACCATGCAGGGAGCAGGTGATCCCACCACAGCCAGATGACATGTGACAACAGCCCCCCAAACCCAACTGTCCCATCCACACGATGGCTGGCTTTGGTGTCGCAGAGGCAGAGGAGGGTGTCTTTTCTTTTCCTTACACTTTTGCAGAAGAGGGTTTTCTTGGACACGGGATGGAGAATGATGTGGGTATGGTTTTAATTCCTTTGAAGAGAAGTGTGATGTCTCTCCAAGTTGTCAGGAGACCTCTGGTTCCTCATTTCCTCTGGGAGTGCAGCAAAGCACTGCTGGTGGAGAGAAGGGGGCGTCAGGGGCTGAAGGGCATTCCTGAGGCCCTCCTGACTCTGTGGCCGCTGCTGCTTTAACATCAGTCTCACTCAGGGAAGCCTTGAAGGGAACTCTCTCCTGCTTAGAACCAACCAGAGTCCACCTGGCTCCAGGTGATGCTGCAGAAGACCTCCGAGATTTGCTCTCGGAAGTTAGAGCAAGAGGGAAATAATAAAGACTGCTGACCTTCCCATGCAAGAGCTTCCTCTATAAGAAGCTCTGACTCAAGTCAAAGCTTTGACCCTCTGCCTCAGCTCCACGCCCATCACAGTCCCCACTGCTGTCCGGGTTCGGCTCAGCAAGCTGCTCGAGGGTGGGGCTGTCCTCATTAGTCTTCAGACCTTCAGAGCCAGCCGAGGCCCGGCACAGATCACTCCATCAACATTTGGTACAGAAGAAGGGAAATTCAGGATCAATGTAAGGCCTCAGTGGAAAAGGGCTATTGGAAGGAGGGCCATGAAGACAACCTAGGACAAATCGGAATGAAGCAGACGGACGGCAAGGGGGCGATATGAAAAGATGTGAATGGAACCTAAGGGCTGGAACTGGACATGGGTCGCGATTACACTTACTGAGGCGACGTGCAGGCTCAGAGCCAGCGAGTTTATATGCATTGTCTCATTTTCATCCTGACAGCAACCCTATGATGTACACATTATTATTATCATCCCCAGTTTCTGAATGGAACATCTCCCAAGTTCACCTGTACTCTGCCCTTGAACAAGCCGGAGGCCCAAATCATCTGGGTGCTGGGGTAGGAGGTGAGGCCCCATGAAGGTAGTTTGGAAAAGCACAGTTATATTCATTTGATGATCTAAACTGTAACCACATAATCAGATTTGACAATTAGTCTCTCCTAAACTGTTGCCCTCTGGCCATTTACGTGGCATTTGACACGTCCTTCTCAAAACTCCCCGGGGGTGGGGGGGGACACGTACCTTTTGGTTCTCCTGAGGCCCAGACCACACCTCCAGGCGGCTCCCCCCACAGGGCTCCCCTGAGGCTGGGTCAGCTCTCTTGCCACAGCTCCCACCCGCCTCATTTGAAAGGCTCCCTCACCCTCAGCCAGACTGCATTTCCCAGTGTGAGTGAGCATCCCTGCTTCATCGAGGCACGGGGCTACCATCTCAGACTCCGTTCTCCCTCCCGTCTCCCTTCCTGATGGGCCTTTTGCTCCCACAAAGAGGCTCTCAGAAAGTGATGGAGATTCCACAGACCCTGCAAGTGGAGTGACATGGAAGCTGGAATACACAGCCAACGGACAACAGTTCAGATTTAGCTTGGCACTCAGAAGCATTTTTAAGCAGGGACTGAGCCAGGCCCCACCCTCCATGGCCTAAGGGTGCTCTAAGGAAAGGGGAGAGACCGGAGACCACCCTAGGCAGGCTACAGAACAGACGGGCTAAGGAGGATCCAGAAACCTTGGCTTGACCTTTTGGTGACTTTTAGCTAACAAAGGCCAACATCATTGGAGCTGTGCCTCATCTTCCCACAAGGCTCACACACACCTCCCACTGCGTTAGGTTCGTACCTCCAAAGCTGACCACAGATGTGTGAAGTACTGTCGACTGCCAACAGCCCCCAGAGCTCTGGAAGACTCTGTGGCTGGGGCATGAGTCGATGTCCTGGGAAAGGCAGATGGGCAATCCCCTCCTGACCAGCTGTGAGGCCAGCTCTGGCCCAGGTCTGGGGAGGAAGCACACGGGACCGAAGGCGGCCCTCTCCCCCCAGCCCTGGGGGGAGAAGCTTCCCGAGGTCCGTTACCCCAGGCACACCCCAGACGGCCAGCCCACACATGGGCAGGCAGCCTAGAGTCCCCTCAGTTCAACGGTTGATGTTGGGCTATTGGGACTGATGGGCTTGATCAGGACGACAGAAGAGGGAAAGCAGGTGGGGAGTCCAGGAAGGGGACCCAAGAAAAGCAGACAGAATCTGAGGAGTGGCTTCCCCCAACAACTGAGCCAGTCAGCTGTGGAAGGACTTAAGGGATCAGCTAGCCAGAAGTTTCACAGGTGTTTTTAAAAACAGTGAAACTTATCAAACCAAATCTCAAGAAAAACCAAATCCATAAATAAAGGATTTGTACAGAGAACCTGTCTGGTTAAGCAAGGCCTGTTGGGTTGCCTACAATCTACACCCCTCTGGCAGCTCTTCTGGGTAATTGTAGGGGTTCTACAGTTTGGTTTTTTCAAGTTAATAATAATATGTACTAGTGCTTTGCAATTTGTACTTTCACATACAATGTCACACCCAGTCCTCACACTAACCCCATAGGAATATCATGGTCATATTTCTGATGAAGTACTTGAGGCCCCAAGTTGTGAAGCACCTATGCCCCAAATTACACAGCTAACATGTGATGGAGCAGGAACTTGAATCTAGGCTTTTTGACTACAAATCCAGTACTCTTTACTCCATGTCATGTCCAGAAGTAAAGGTACCACAACCCAACTGGTACCGAAAGGGAGGTCTTGATGAGAGGCAGTAGAGCCTGCTGGTTAGAGACCAGCTCTGGAACCTCACCACTGGGGTTCAATCTTTTCTGCCATTCACTTACCTGTGTCACCTCTCTTCATCTGCAAAATAGGACAATAGCACCTGCCTCTAAGGCTCAGTTAATATTAAACGTATTAATCTACATAAATTACCAGCACACAGTGTCTGGCACAAAAACAAGTGCTTAATACTCATGCTTGTCCATTCTTCACTCCTGGCCAGCATTTATTCAGTGCCTGCTGCATGCAGAGGTCTGAACCTCATTCTATTGTGGGAAGGGGTGCAAGTGGGACAGGACCCCAAGTTCCTGTTCCCAAGATGTTTTCAGTCCAGTGGGGAGCATGTCTAGGCACAAAGCACAGCACCAGTTTCCGAAGTGGTTGGGTCCCTGGATGCTCTGCTAAGAATGTGCCCTGGAACATGATAAAAATGCTGGCTTGGACACCATACCCCAGAGAAACAGACCTCTGCTTTGGGTACTATTTGTTACAATAGTTTAGCGTGGCCTAATTAATATGTTTCAGAATCAGGATCTCTCAGCGGTAGCTAGAAGTCTGCTTTTTTAATGAGTTCTCAGGTTCGATTTTGCAGCCCGTTACAGTGTGAGACAAGCCGAGCTAGACCACCGTACCGGCTTCCGGGTCACTTTCTCCTTGCTGGCCACTCCTCACTGCCCCACCTCTCGGGCACCCAGGCTGGTGCTGGACCTCTGCTCTCTTCCATCTACACTTGTGCTCTTGGTGAGCCCATCTCGGCTCCTGCCTTGGATGCCATCTAAGGCTGACAATGCCCTGGTTCCTATTTGCAGCCTGGACCCCCATCCTGAACTCGAGTCATCCCGACTGCCTAGTCCATAGCTCCATGTTTGTTCACTGAGCATCTCAAACGTAAGACATCCAGCCCCACCCAGCCTGCTCCTCCTATACCGCCTTCCCCCACCTCAGTAAACCAGTACCGCCAGTCACCCTGTTGCTTGGACCAAGAATTCTGGAATCATCCTTGGCACCTCTCACTCTCCATCCCACAACACCAAATCCTATTGGCTCTTCCTCCAAGCATATCTACCTACTTCTCTCTACTGTCAGCATAACCATCCCAGTCTAAGCCACCGTCACCTCCCCACTGGATAAAGCCCTCGTCTCCTAGCTGGTCTCTTCCTCTGCCCCTGTCCCTTTACAGTCTATTCACAACCCAGCAGTCAGAGTGGTCCTTTTAAAAACAGAAGTCAGATATGTCACTCCTCTGCTCCAAAGGCCCCATCTCACTCAGGGTAAAAGCCAGTGTCCTCAGAGTCCTGTGATCTGGCCTCCATTCTCTGTCCCCATTTCCCAGCGCTTTCCTCTGTTCACACACTCCAGTGACACCAGCCTCGCTTCTTCTTGACTAGTAGGAGAGCCTTCTGCGTGCTGCCGCCCTGCCTGGAATGCTCTTCTGCCTGACACCTGAATAGCTTATTCCTCACTTCTGGTACCTGCTCACGTGTTACTTCACAAGTGAGGGCTTCACCGACCCACGTAGAGTAGCAACATCCCCGGCAGCCCCGTCATCACCTGCTGCATTTTTCTCCAAAGCGCTTATTACCATGTAGCTTGGTATACGCTTGCTTCTTTACTATCTTCCTGCCAGAATATAAGCTCCATGAGGGCAAGAATGTTTCTTCTGCTTCCTGAGGTAGCAGTACTTAGAACTGGGCATATGATAGGCACTCAGTAAGTACTCATGGGAAGACTGAACAGCAGCCTTACAGTTTCTGCAGAAAGCAGGACAGGCTCTCTCCCACGGAACATGCTCCCCAGGGCCTAACACTTCATCTCAACCCATTCTGAGTCCTGAAATTCTACCAGTCACAGCTAGAGAAGGCAAAGCTGGCTAATGATGGCTGACTTGGGGGGGGGGGGTGTAGTCAGTGTAAGGAGGGGGAGGGTCTAGCTATCCGGGGCTGGAAGAGTGGAGCCTGAACAGTGCTCCTTACTCCCACCAATGTGAACTAGCCCCTGGGTGAGGTGTCCCAGTGGGCAGCCAGGTACCTGCGAAAGAGAGAAAATGCTGAGAAGGACTTCTTTCTTCTTTTGCCACAAAAACTTCTACTTAGAAAACAATCATGGAAGAAGTGTTCAAATAATTCAATCTAAGAAGATGTGATAAGAGGTATGGAAAATGAAAATCATGAAACAATTGTCTAAAGGACTAAGGACAATAAAAAAGAATATCATAGAACTGAATCTATAATTATCATAGAACTAAAATCCTAGACAATATCAACATGGCAAGATGTGGGGAAAGACCAAAGGGACAGAGCAGTGCAAAATATTTGTCTGATTAGAAAGAAAATAGAGATCTTGAGCCCCTCATTCTTGAGAAGGACTTTTTATTCAAAAAACAGGTACGGGGGTCTTCCCTGGTGGCGCAGTGGTTGAGAGTCCGCCTGCCGATGCAGGGGACACGGGTTCGTGCCCCAGTCCGGGAAGATCCCACATGCCGCGGAGCGGCTGGGCCCGTGAGCCATGGCCACTGGGCCTGCGCATCCGGAACCTGTGCTCCGCAACGGGAGCGGCCACAACAATGAGAGGCCCGCGTACCGCAAAAAACAAACAAACAAACAACAACAACAAAAAAAAACAGGTACGGGGCCCTCAGCGAGGTGCCTCACAAGGTGCTAGAGATCTAAAATCACACTTGCTGGATTCCTTTTCTAGAGACTTCATCAGGTAACAGAGTTCTGGGCCAGTTTCCCTTTCAGCTCACACTCTTGTTTTCAACATCTGTTTCACACCGTTCTCTTCTGCACAGACCTTGACCACACTCCCCGTCTCCCCAGGAAACCTCATTTCCTATTGCACAGAAAATAGAAGTTTTCAGAGCAGAGATACCTCCACTTCCTGCCAACAGGCCTGCACATCCGGCCCTCTGTGCAGGGGGACCCTGCTCTGCCCTTCCTCCGCCCCCCCCCAGGGCCCCCGCAGAGGTGGCCTCTGCACCAGGACAAGCTCTCCACCTGTCCCAGCCTCCTGCCTACTCAGGGGTTTTCTGATCGGAAGAGGCTGCTTCTCCGTCAGCCTCCCCCTTTCAGCTGGCTTCTTCTATCAGCGCTCACACAATCACAAATCTCTCCTGAGATGCAAGCAACCCCCCAAATTCTCACTCTCATATTTCTCTAAGGTTCGAGCTCTGCTTCCTCTCACAGCCAAACCTCCTGACTCATCCTCCCCCTCTCACAGCGGAGTGACTATCTCCACCGGCCTCTCTTCAACGCTCAGCCCACTCCGGCCTGGCTCACACCCCACCAAGCCCCCCAAACTGCTCTCACCCAGGACCCAGGGACTCCTGGGTCACTTAAGCCAATGGTCAATTTTCCATCTTCATCTTAAGTGGCTTCCCAGAAACATCTGATGTTAGGGACCCCGACCCCCATCCCAAACCCAAACACACACTTTAAAATATTTTTTCCCCTTTAGCTTCCCTGAAACCACACTGTCCTGGCATCAAAGACCACATACGAACTAACGACGCCCAATGTCTCTCTCCACTGCATCTAGACCCACATGTTACTGCCTTCCTAGTGTTTCCTTTTCAATGTCTCACAGGCACTCCAAAGCCACCACATCCAAAATGTGGTGGCTTCCTCTCTCCAGTGGTCCCTCTTGGTGAGGGCCGCTTTTTATCTTGCTGTTGTCACCAGACAACTGGTATCATTGCTGGTAGTGCCCTCTCTCCTCCCTCACAACCAACCCCCGATTCAAGCCACATCCCTCTCCCCTGGGCCTCTGCACCAGCCTCCTATTACTTGTCTTCCCTCCCCTCCTGTGGCTGGTCTCCCCTCCCCTCCCCTCCTGTGGCTGGTCTCACCTCCCCTCCCCTCCTGTGGCTGGTCTCCCCTCACATCCCCTACTGTGGCTGGCCTCCCCTCACCCACTCACTCCCCCAAAGCATCCCTCACACAGCAGCCTGATTAGCCTCTGAAAAAGCCAAGGTGTTCTCACTCACACAGATTTTCCACAGCCTCCCGTTACTCTCACAGTTCCAAACCCTTAACTGAGCTACCGAGGTCCCACCCACTTCTCCAGGTTATCTTCCTCCCCACCCCTTACTCTCCAGCCTCTCTGGCCTTTTTGCCATTCCTCACAGGAGAGGAGAACCTTCCTTCCTTCCAGCCTTCGCCCTAAGGCTGGTCTCCCTTTGCTCAAGCTGTTGTCTCTGCTGGAAACATCCTCTCCTCCCTCCCCCCACTTCTCACGGAACTAAACTCATCCAAGCCCAGCTTAAGCATCATTATTCAGCTAATCAGCCCCTTCTTCCTCAGTACACGCCCTATTATCACTCTGTACTTCTCCTTCATAACACGTATGATTACATTCATTTCTAATGTAATTATCTGTTCAGTATTAGTCTACATGAGCAAATAGAAGGCTGGGCCGGGACTGTGTCTTTTTCAAGGTGCTGGCACAGAGCAACTGCTCAAATACCTGAGTAAATGAATAGCTGCCACTCTGGGTGCCTACAGTGTGCTAGATACCGTGGCCAGATGCTTTCTATGGGCTGTTGCACTCACTCTGCACAGCAGCCCAATGAGGGATGGGTACTAGTTTCATTACTCACGTTCATAGTTTACAGGTCGGGTCCTGAAGCTCAGGGAGATTGAAGAGCGTGTTCAAGGTGACGTAGCTGGCAACTGCCTGATTGGGATTCAACCTCGGGCTTGTCTCCTATCAAAGCCACTTCACCACGCTTCCCTCCGTACTCCCCGTGCTCACGCATGGCCCTAGACACAGTGGGTGATCAATCTAGGGGGATGGACACCCACTCCGCCATCTCACTTGATCATCGCAGTCACCCTTGAACTCTACACACGAGAATTACAACCCTCCTTTTCCAAATGAGGAAAATAGAGTTTGAGGGATCCAAAGTGTCACCCAGCAGTAGGCGGCCGTGTCGGGCTAGAACCCAGGTAATCTGGCCCCTTATCTAGGGTGGTTCTCTCTAGAGCATAACTATAGTTAGGCACTGAGGTGGGATTATGCAGGGAAGCTGTGCAGAAAAGCGTTAACAGAGCAGGCCTGCACCTGCTACCCCTAGAAAGGTCTGCTTCCAAGGATGGGCCTCGGCTGATGTCTGGAAAGGTGGATTCGGGGTGGGCTCTCACCACCCCGAGTTGCTCATTGTGCCTGAACTGTGCAAACAATGGGATTTAGGCTGAATATCTGTTTTGTTTTGTTTTGTTTTGTTTCTGGAAGTCTGAGATTTTGGTTGTATGCTAGGCAGAGGGTGCCTACATGACCAGTCCTCAATAAAAATACTCGGCACTGAGTCTCTAATGAGCTTCCCCAATAGACAACATTTCACATGTGTCGTCACAGTTCAGTGCTGGACGAATTAAGCACGTCCTATGTGAATTCACTGGGGCAGGACACTTGGAAGCTGGTGCCTGGTTTCCTCTGGACTTTGTCCCATGTGCCTTTTCCCTTTGCTGATTTTGCTTTGTATCCTTTCACCGTGATAAATCTTAGCTCTATGACTATAGGCTGAATCCCGTGAGTCCTCCTAGCAAATCACTGAACCTGGGCGTGTTCTTGGAGACCAGCCTTCCTAACGAGAAACGAATTTTGAGTTTTCTTTGAAAAGAGTGAGAGGGGCACGGATTAGTAGATTAAAACAGGAGGCATTCCAGGAAGGAGAAACGATGTGAAGAGAGTTAGGAATAGATAAGTCAGGTGTAGAAGGCCCTGCCGCTGTGCAACATGGTCTAAAGAGAGCTGACACTGAGAAAATTCCGCATTACAGTTATGAGGTGGAAGAGACAGGGGTTACAGCAGTCAGTCACACTCGTTAGAAAGACCTAGTGTCAGTGAATTAGCATCACAGAAAGACTGAAAGAATTTAGCGTCTGCCCGTCCAAAGCAAATACATGGCACTGGGCATTTTTGAGGAAGTCTATGGGAGTGCTATGGAGAGGTTCAAGCAACATCCCAAATTATTAGGTTTTTTTCATATAAACCACCTCAACATCAATCTGCTCTAGAATAATCTACTTCCCATACATTAAGAACAACTATTCCTTCCTTCCTTTATCCCTCAGAAATGCCTCTGCCCGTGGTTCAACATTCCCTCCTCTCCCTCCCGTCTGTCCACCTTCCTCACGCCTCAGGAGGGCTTCCTGGAATGATCCCATCCAGTTGCTGAATCACTTCTTTTATTTATTCTGCATCTACTTAACACTCAAGCTTTCACTTCATAGTACATTAGTTTGCCTTGAACCCAGGGAAGCATGGGAAATTCTCCTAGGTTGTACCACAGATATCTGCCCAGCCTCTTCCTCAGAATCCCAACATCCTGAAGGTAGATGAGGGACCTCTGTGACCTGCTCAGCTTAACCCCACCCCCTGCCTCCATCCTCCAGCATCAAGGACTCCTCTAACAGAGGCTCAGAACATAGCCTGGCTGTTCCAAGCCATCCCCTTTAGGAAGGGAGCACAGAGAGGGCTCTGGCTGGCAGCTTTGTCCCAAGTCAACCTCACTCCTCATCCTGCTCTCACTTCACAGCTGGATCCCACTGAAGTAATGGCTCTGCTCCTGGTGAGCCACACAAGCCAGCATCTGTATTTTGCTTCCTAAATCCGTTTTATTTCTTCTGTGGGGTCCCTGTGTTGCCTCCCTGCCCAGCACTATGATTCCTCCAAGGCTGCACTGCTCTGCCCACATGTCCTTCTAAAGGACTGGAAACCTGCCCCTGAAACCCACCCCCTGGGGCTGAGCCTCCTCTATCTCACGCTGCCAGTCCCCTCCTCTGCCCTCTGCCTGCCAAGGGCTCGGTCCAACTTATCCCCACCATGCCCTGCCCCATTCCAGTTCACCGACTCTGGTCCCTGAGGTTGGCCTGGTCTAGAGATTGCAAAGCGACAGCAATAGGCTAGTTTAAATGATGGTCTAGCCTGGTATGTGGCAGTTCTTGTGCTTGTCTGTTTTTAATTTAAATCTGAATGCCTTTAGGCTAGACGCATATTCTCCACCTCCCCGGAGACCCCACAACTCCCTATGCTGTCAAACATGCGGGAGAAGAAAACCAGCTTTACTGAACCCACCATACACTAGGCTCTGTGTATATTTTGCCTTACTTAATCCTTCCAGCAACCCCAAGTGGGTGACATTACTATCTCTGTTTACTGGTGGGAAAACAGAAGCTCATGGAAGTTGGGCGACTTGCCCACATCATACAACTACAACCAGCAAGCCATAAATCCAGATTTGAACCAAGCTTGCCAGATTCTGAAACCCATCCTATTCCCACGACACCATTAGTGGAAGCAGTAGGTCTTGATTAGACTATGCATTAAGGAGTCCCCTCTGCAACAGTGTGGAAGAGAAAACAGAAGGGAAGGAAAGCGAGTGAATGGACAGTTCAGGTAGTGCAGGAAAAAGTGGGGGGCGGACGGGAACTCAGGTTGCAGCCCTGGGAACAGACAGTAGATCAGGACCGGCTGGGGAGAGACAGGACAGAGGTGGCTAAGGGACAGCAATGATCTCTGCAAGGGTTAGGGAGAACGTGGAGGAAGAGGCAGCTTGGGACGAGTATCTAAGGGGCCCCTGAAACATCACGGTGAGGATTTTGTGTATCCATCACAAATCAAACAGGCCAAGAAGAGAGCTGGGTGAGAGGTGGAGACTTGATCAGCCTTTCCTTAAGAGCGCTGGTCAACCTCGGGTGCACAGGAGGGTTCCAGGGAGAGGAGCGTAGGAACGGCAAGCCAGCCTGAGGACACAGTGTTGGCCCCATTCTGACACTTACAGGGCAGGAGGAGGACGAGAAGCTCGAGGTCAAGGAAGGAAACGACAGTGGGGACGGTGTGGCCCCCTCCAAGGAGCTGAGCAACAGCTGCAGAGCAGGCTGGCGACTGAGGATTACCAAGCCCTGGAAGCCTTGCAAAGGGCAATGTAAGCAGCAGGGCAGGTGCACGGTGCCGAGTGAGGAGAGCACCAAGTGCAAGGGCAAGTGCTGGCTGCTCTTTCTAGGAGCTGGTCAGTGAAAGGGAGAGGAAACGTGGGGTCTTCTTGTTTAAGAGACTGAGCATGTGGTGGAGGGGAAGGAATCAGTGACCAGGGAGTTATGAAGGGAATCGTCTCCATCTCCATCTCCGAGGGAGGAGAGGGCTGCATCAGGGGTGTAGGTGGAGAAGGTGCCCTCCCGCTGGCCAGGAGAGCACCTTTTCCTTGAGAGAAAAAAAAAGCTATAGGGGAAATTCCAGGGATGTTCTGAACTGGCAAGGAGGGAAGCTGATGGAGTGTGTGTCAAGAAACGAGGCATGAGGATCTGCTGGAAGTGAGATGGGTACCTCCTCCCACAAGAACCTATCTCCCCACCCCCAGGGAGGGGCGCTCACTGGGCTCCATCAGTAACCCCAGGGCCACAGAACCTGCACGGACACTTGGGTGCACACTGCTCTTGCTACAGCGCCGTCTAAGCCTGTACCACCGCTTGCCTCCAGGTAACAAAATGCAGAAAGTGCTCATCACTGTCACTGCAAATGGACTTCGAATTTTTCTATGAGGACCACTGAGTATTTTCACTTTTATTTTCCCCTGGCCCTCCAGCCCACTTCCTCACAAGACAGGGCCTGCCGGGGACTCTAGGGGGAAAAAACCGCTGTGTGACCCTCCAAAAAGCTTTGCTCTGCGCAAAGCAACAAACTCACTGGGGCCCGACCATGGCCTCAGCAGCCCTGGGGATGACTTCTGCCCTGCAGCTTGCTCCCTTCTAACCCTGACACACACACCCATCCACCTACTACACTCTGCTGGGGTGATAGCTCCTGCCCCAGAGGAACGTCAGAAAAAGCCATCACCTGGACAGGAAGAGCTGTTCAGAGGCAGAGTTGGCCACTGATCCCCTTCCCCTGGTCTGTCAGCTCTTATTAAAGACCCCGGATCAGTGACAGAGGTGTCAGGCAGCCTTTGATGCATGCCTTTCTGGTTTCCTCGCCCTCCTGCCCAGAATCCTGGCTTCCTCTAGCTAAAAAACTATGAGATGAGCACATGGATTGGAGTCTGAAGACTTGGGCTGGAGTCCTGGCCGGTCCCTACGTGCTGTGAGATCTTTCAAGTCACTTCTGAGGTCTGGCTTGCAGCCAGGTAAAGTGGAAGGAACAGCACCTATCTCTCCCTGCTCTCAGGGAGGCAGTGAGAAGTTCATCAGGTGAGACAGGCTATCTCTCAACTGGACGGTGCTACTCTGACTTTGGGGGTTTAAGCCAGTCCTGCTGGCAGCTCAACCTGTCTCTCCAGAGCCTCACCCAGCACACGTTCCCCAGCCATCAGGCCCTGGCAGCTCAGAGCCCAAGGGAGACACAGCTCAAATGAATTCAAGGCCAACATTTGTTTAGGCCTCCTCTGTGCCAGGTGCCAGAATACAAACAAGACCAGACACAGGTCTCGCCCTGAGTTCACTAACCGAAGTAGAACTAACAGAGTGGGTGTCTGTTCATGCCGTGGCCAGGTCAGAGTCTGGAGGAGAACTTGCTCTGTGTTGCCGGGAACAGACCATACATGCATTATTAGAGTCTGGGTCCCCTTGTTAACCCTTCTTGAGGGGGAGCTGGGCAGATGTAGCTCTCTGTGAAACCAGGGTGAAGGGCCTGGAGCAGAGGAACCGGAGTCCTTGGAGACCCAGGCCTGGCCCAGCAGTGGAGCCCAAAGGGTTATTTCGCTTCTCAGTGCTTCACCCGCACCAACTGGGCCATGTGGAGAATAATCCTGCTTTGGCTTGAATCACAAGGGTATCGTGGAGAACAAAATGAGAACAAAATGACAAGAGCAATGACAAAATGCTTTGAAAAGGAAAGAGCTTTATAAACAAGGCACTATTCGTTTTTCCTCAGGGTCCTCTCCAGTAAAGCTGAGATAATCACAGGAGGTCTGTTTGTCTAAATGCTGACGAGCCTTTCCCATGGCTAGCCTAATGGCACTGACTCAGAGGCATCCAGCTCCCTCACTCTGCAGTCATCTCCACTGAAATATCTCAGTCCCTACAGTTGGTACTTCCAGCGGACTCGACTCCATCTCCTTTCCATATTGTTTCCGCTACTCTGCCACCCACAGCCAGCGGGTACTCAGGTGATGCTTGCGGACTGATGGAAACACTGCCCGTCTTTCTCCTTACGCCAGCCACAGACCTCTGCCCCGAGGACCTGAAAAAGTCACTACCTCCATCACCGCCCCTCTGGCAGAACTTCCAGAGTTTGGCTCAGATGGGAGGCTTTCTCCTGCCTATGTCCAGGACCCAGCGAGAGAGGTTCCAGCATCTGAGCACCAACCCATTCCACTGAGTTCAAAGCAAGAACAAAAACAAAACAAAAGCACCTTGATAAAGCTAGACATTTTCTGCTTCCACCTCACATTCATCTTTTCTACAGCAATTTCTGTCTCTCCAGTCCAAATTAGAGTTGGAGGTGGGAGTGTTTAGATGATAAGGTTTTCACCCAAACCATCAACTGTGCTAACGCCCCTGTCTTCAGCTGTCTGTGTGTAAAGCAGAGCAGGCAGCTGCACTCCGGATTTGAGAGGTTCTAGCCCAGCCTTTCCCTGCCTAAAATTATCTCACACACCCCCAGAACTGCTCTACTTCCAGAAGCACTTCAACCAATTTCTTTGTATTTTGTGTCTTCCTTTTAAAATGCAAATATCTCTGAAAGGAGGAATGCATTCCACTGACCCGACCACAGTTCTCACCCAGCACCTGTGTCCAATAAATATTTACTTAATCCCATTGCTTACTAGAGGCCTGTCCTCAAGGGAATCGGCTCAGAGCCCGGCGCTGTGGAAGGTGGGGTGCGCAGGGGGCAGTCCGGGCGGGAGCCACGCCTCATTTCACCAACCCCACCGCGAGCCCTGAGCAACCCTGCCTGCCACAGCGAGGTAACTGAGTTCTGATGAAAGTAAATCTGAAATAGCCAAATATGGAAACGCTGCAGGAGGAGGCAGAACCAGCCGAAAGAGTCGGAGGAGACGGCCAGAGGGGTTAGTGGCAACAGCGTGGCCCCAGTATTCACTGAAAATTCTCAGAACTGCCAAAACCCTGCAGAGCAGTAACGAGGGGGAGGCAATCTGGTTTCCACCAATTCTCTGTGTGTCCCTGGGTAACTCATTTCAACCTCTGTGAGTCTTGGTTTCCTGCAAGACCCCTCTGAGCTCCCCTTGGCTGGGGGTGAGGGTGGCTCTAAATGAGCACGCTCAATCGAACAGTTCTTGGAGGTTTCCATTCATGCCAACATTAAAGTTTCACTCTAGAATACTTTGGCTGGAAAGTCATGCAAACGTGGAAAGAGGGGGGACCTAAGGGCATGGAGGGGGAACCAGGGGTTTGCAGTGCGGGTATGCGGGGCACGCCTTAAGGTCCTCCCCCACCTGCGCACCCCGACCTGAACCTGGCCCCTCCAGTTCACACTCACGCCCTGGAGCCGCTCCCCGGCTCGGGACCCCCAGTTTCCGTCCTCGCCACATCCCTCCTCTGCTAAGAAAACCCGCTCCGGGTTCCCGCAACCCAGGTGCCCCCCACGCCGCACCCACTCGCGCGCATCAAGGACCACCTGCTCCTCCGGCTTCCCGCGACCCCGGGTTCGGGCCCCGTCGCCTCCTTCCGCCCACCCCCCGCGCCCTCCCGGCGGCCGTCGGGGACTCACCGGGCTCGAGTGGGACGGGCAGCCAGGCCCGGGTCCCCGCAGCCCGGCGGGGGGCTCCTGCCGCCGCGGCGCTTTCGGTTTCAAAGTAAATGGGATGAGCCGAAAAGCGCTCCTCGGTCCCCTCACTCCAGTCCTACAGCGTGGGGCTCAATCCCCGCGGCGCAGCCGCCCCGGGCGACGACCGGGCTGGACTCACGTGTGGGCCGGCGGGCGGGGGTTCGGCCGGCTCCCGGCTGCAGGCGCGCGAAGACTCCAGGGCTGCGGCGGCGAGGCGGGGGCTCGGCTCTCAGCCCCGGAGCCCGGCGCTCGGAGCCCCACCCCCGAGGAAGGAGGGCGGGCCTGGGGCCCTGAAGGGGCGGGGCCACGGGAGCGGGGGCGGTGAGGGGCGCAGGCTCCCGGGTCGGGAGGAAGCGCAGGAAAGTGTCGGGCAGGACGGTGAGAGGCAGTTACCCAGCCCGTAAGAGACCTAACCTACCCTCGCTAGAATCGTGAGTACCTACAAATAAAAATCATCTCTGGTTTCCCTCAGGGGCGTTTGAAGTGTACACATCTTACCCTTCAGTCAGGGATAACCAGGCTCAGCCAATCCTTTCATATTTTGACCCATTAGCCAAGGTCTGAGATCTGGCTCAGGTCGGTCCCTCCCGACCTTCCTTCACAGCAGCACAAATTTGCCAGCCCTCCTCCTTGCTGCTGGCCCAGCAATCCCTTAGAGTTGTAGAACTTGCCGTTCCAAGGACTCCCCAGACATCTCCTTCGAGCTTCCAAACCTTGTGAAGTAGGCCTGGTCATCCCCATTTTACAGATGAGCCATCTGAGTTCCAGAGAAATGACGTGAAGTGATGACACCCAGCAAGTGCCATAGCTTCGCCTTGAGTCCCGGTCTCCCTGCTCCCCAATACGGGGCTCTTTCTTACACTGCTGCTCTCCATGCGCATATGTTCTAAATGATATTTGTACTCTACATAAATCTCCTCTGTGAAGACTGATGGATTATAAGGATCATGGACTTTAGAATGAAAGGGACCAGAATTCCAATTCTAGCTCCTTCACTTTCAGCTAGGCAACCATGGGAAAGTTACTTAACCGCCCGGGCTTCGATTACTCATCCGTAAAAGGGAAGAATAATAACAGGCACCACTCAGATAGGCACAGGAGCCAGGCAGGAAACACACAGGAGAGAGGTGAAAGTTGTCGTCCCGGGGACGGGGAGGGACACTGGCACACTAAAGACCATGTGTGGGGGTCTAGAGCAGCAGCCAGGCTCCGTGCCAGCCTGTCCTTATCTGGTCTCTTATTTTTCAGCGACAGCCACAAATCCAGATTCAAACCACCCCATGGTGGTTTGGGGCCCGTGGGCAACTTCTCGCATGGTTGCCTGCAGCTTCTCGCATGATTGCCTGCACTCACCTCCTTTCTCATTATCTACCCCGCCATCCCCACGCTGCCCAGCATGCTGCAAATACAGCCCAACACTAAACAGCATGTTTTGTAGAGTTATATTTCCTCTCACTGGCTAGAAACACAATGTCTTGTATGCATATATGCGGGTATGCTCGGGGCCCTGGTACTGTCATTGACTATGCTTCAGTTGTCTCTTCAGATACCTCTTCCCCGTCAACTGAATAAAGCAGCCAGTTTATCCCAAAAGTGATATCCAAACTTTAAATATGATGAAATCTCATGCTGGGATAGATAGTGAATCTTTTAGTAGTGGGAAGGGGAGGCTGCACAACTCCAGGGCTAGGAGCCTAAGTGGGAAGGTAGAGGAATTTTAGATGGGTGATAGTTGGAAATCAAGGACATGTTGCTAGTTCCCCTTGTTGGTCACAGAATCCTCTGCAGGGTGTCTGGGAGAATAGAGAAAACAAACCCTGGGACCTAGCCCAGTCTGATGAAGGAGACATTATCTCTTTCCTCAAGGACTTGAAGATGGATGGGAAGGACAGAACATAAATATACATTAAATAATGTAAACAAACGTTAAAATACTTGCAGATGATAGCTAACATTAAGTTTTATTATACACCAGGTACTGTGCTCAGTGCTTTACCCATATTTACCCATTTGATCATCAGCCCTATTTTATAGTTTGGAAAATTCATCTCTTGAACACTTTGCCCCAAATTGCAAAATTCTTAGTTTGGGAGAGGTGGGATTCGAACATGGGGAGTCTTGTTCTTGCAGGCTCTTAGTCACTATGCCACCTTGCCCCTCAAAGAAATGGTTGGTGTGACTTCAGACAAAACAACTTTGAGAAGGAGATGAATTTTAGCAGTTTTAGTGTTCTCGAAATACTTGCAATGTTATAAACAATCCAGTTTTCAAGCTAAATTCCTCTAGAAAAATAAGGGCAGGTTGGACTATTCACTAAATTTTTGCACAGAAGAAAAGGGATAAACTTTGAATCTGTTTATTCTAAACATCCTAAGACTACCCCCAGACTTCAGACATGGCTTTCAGCTGTTTAATTTGCTGGATAAATTGATAAGAATAAAAGATGGCAGCCTTGGCTGTCAATGGAATGATGGTGTTGATGGAGTGGGGAGGGCGCCACCTACTGGAGTAATAGATGGATGCATTATCTTCGTTGGGCTGACCTTTTGTGCAAAGACTGATCAATATTGTGGGTTAGTTAGAGCAGGATAAAAGGTCATATCTTCTATCACGGAAAGATCAGTGAGATCATATAAGGGGGAAAAATCCTCTCCTTGGGCCTTACATTGCACCTCTAACTTCAGCTGCAAGTTAAAATGGAAAGTCCTTGCCTGTAATGGAACGACACATGGAAAGTGTGATAACAGCAGCATACCCCTCCCAGGCAAAAAGCGAAACCTCAGGGTACTGAGCACATAGAATGCGCACTTTCTCATTAAGTAGGTCCTGCCTTGAGACAATAAATGAATGAATGCCTGTGGATTTTCTGTATTTAACTTCTTAATCCAGTGATGTGAGGCTCCTTTGCTTTCATCAAATAACCTTTATTCAGCTCTGCTTGTCAGTATGCTGACCACCACAGAAGAGAGGCAGGGAGTGCTGGGGGAAAGGGGGCTTCTCCGAGGACCGATGTAATTTTTTATAAAAAACTCCTTTTCTGGACTTCCCTGGGGGCGCAGTGGTTAAGAATCCACCTGCCAATGCAGGGGACACGGATTCGAGCCCTGGTCCCTAGTGTGGGAAGATCCCACATACCCCGGAGCATGCGTCACATGCCCCGTGCGCCAAAACTACTGTGCCTGAGCTCTAGAGCCCGCAAGCCACAATTACTGAGCCTGCGTGCCGCAACTACTGAAGCCTGTGTGCCTAGAGCCTGTGCTCCACAAGAGAAGCCACCGCAATGAGAAGCCCGCACACCGCAACAAAGAGTAGCCCCTGCTAGCCACAACTAGAGAAAGCCTGCGCACAGCAAAGAAGACCCAATGCAGCCAAAAGTAAATAAATAGATTTACAAAAAAAAAAACTTTTCCAAAGACTTTTTCAAAAGGTACATCCATTGTCTGGATGTATCACAGTTTGTTTATTCATCCACTTACAGAAGGACATCTTGGTTTTTTCCAGGTTTTGGCAATTATGAATAAAACTACTATAAACATTTGTGTGCAGGTTTTGGCATGAACACACATCTCATATGTACATGCATCCAGCAGCTGCACTTTTAGCTTAGTAGCTCAAAAAAAACCCATGTTTCTTTTGTTCTACTTGATTCACTCTATTCTCATCTAGGTTTAGTGCCTATTTGAAGAAAACAGACTTATGCTGTAATTTGTTCCAGGGGGCCCCCCACTCAGTACACACAACTCACCCATCCTGTTCTCTGTTCATGGTCTGATTATCTGATAGTCACTCTTTTCGTAGGAGAAACGAGATTTTTATTATTTTAAAATGAGGCCTGCTGTCTTCATTGTATGCTTGGCTGAATGTGGATTCTGTCCATTTTGACAGTACCTTTAATAAGATTCACACATGCAAATTCCCATCAGTGTTTGGAAAGACATTTTAACATTAATTCTGCCTAACATTAATTCACTGTAATACATTAAACTATAGATTTTAAGGTTGTTATTTAACCTTAGGAACCATGAAGTAAGGTCAATGGTTTGATTGGCATGATTTGGCTTTGTTAGACTTTGTAATAAGTTGATAACAAGGAAGACCTTTCTTTTTTTTCTTTTGGTATTTCTTCTTTTTGAGAATGGTGGCTACGCTGTATGAAGAGATTTTAAACAACGCTCTTATACCTTGGTTAACCACATCTTCTGTTTCACAGAAAACAAGACAGAAGAACTAAGAAGGAAAGGCAGAAGCTCAGGAAGGGGTTAACCTGGGAAAAATTGACAAATAAAGTTCAAATGTCTTTGATTCCAACCACACCTCAGTATTCCATGACCTTGCCCCTCTGTCCTGAGAAATCCCATGTGATCTTCTGTGGGCACAATGGGGGCCTCTAATTATGGAAACACTGGAGTCCCTATTGCACATACTTTTGTTTCATACTTTTTCCTTTTTTAAACAACTTTACTGTTATACTTTCAATACCATTCATCCAATCAATGAATTTTAGTAAATGTATACAGTTTTTCAACCATAGCCATAATGAAATTTTAGAACAAATCCATCACCCCTTGTCCTTTTGCGGTCAATCCCCACTCCCAGCCCTGGACTCAGGCAAGAGCGGATCTGCTTCCTGTTTCTATAGTTTTGCATTTTCTGGAAAATTTATGTAAATAATCATGTACCACTTTGTGTCAATTGGCACAATGTTTCTGAGTTTCAACCATTTTATTGCACATATCAGTAGTGTCTTCCTTTTAATTGCTGCATAGTATGCCGTTGTATAGATACACTACATTTTGTTTATCCATTCACCAGCTGATAGATATTTGGATTTTCTCCAGCTTTGGGCTATTATAAATAATGCTGCTATGAATAAAAGGAAAAGGAAAAGAAAGAATGCTGCTGTGAATATTTGAATACAAGTTTTTGTGTGGACATACATTTTCTTTCTCTTTAGGTAGACCTAGGAATAAATTACTGGGTTGTGTTGTACATGTACATTTAATCTGCTGGAGATTGCCAAACAGCTTTGCAAAGTGGCTTATCACTGTAGCATATTACATTTCTACCGGCTGTATGAGAAGGTTCCAGTTTCTTCACATCCTTGACAATGGTTGATATCGTCAGTCTTTTTAATATTAGCCATTCTAGTGGGTGTTATACACACCTTGTTGTGGCTTTACTTTGCATTTCCCTTATGATTAATGATGTGACATCTTTCCATGTGCTCATTTGCCATTTGCATATCTTCTTTGACAAATGTCTTCAAATCTTCTGCTTATTTTTTTTTTGTTCTCTTTTTATTGACTTGTAAGAGTTATTATTATTTAGTTCTAAGAGTTCACATACGTTCTGGCTTTGAAAAGATCTTTTAAAATCTTGATGAAATCCAATTTATTAATTTGTTTCTATTATAGATCATGCTATTGGTTACATTGTTTCTCCTATATTTTCTTCTAAAACTTTATAGTTTTAGATCATACATCTTGGCCTATAATCCGTTACAAGTTAATTTTTGTGGGCAGTGTGAATTTTTTTTTTGACATCTTTATTGGAGTATAATTGCTTTAGAATGGTGTATTGGTTTCTGCTTTATAACAAAGTGAATCAGCTATACATATACATATATCCCCATATCTCCTCCCTCTTGCGTCTCCCTCCCACCTTCCCTATCCCACACCTCTAGGTGGTCACAAAACACTGAGCTGATCTCCCTGTGCTATGTGTCTGCTTCCCACTAGCTATCTATTTTACATTTGGTAGTGTATATATGTCCATGTGGGGGGTGTGAATTAAAGATCATCCTTTTTTTTTTTTTCCCCCATACAGATATTTTATCCTTTCTGCCATTGAATTACCCTGGCACTGTCATGGAAAATCAATTGACCATATATTTGTGAGTGTATTTCTGGACTCTATTCTGTTCCATGGATCTATGTGTCTATCTTTACACCAATATCACACTGTCTTCATTACTGCAACTTTATAACAAGTATGGAAATCACTTAGTGTAAGTCACTCAATTTTGTTCTTTTTCAAAATTGTTTTGGTTAATCTAAGTTCCGGGTTGCCACTTGTTTTTGTAAATAAAGTTTTATTGACATATAGCCATGCCTGTTCATTATGTATTTTCTATGACTGTTTTTGAACTACATTGGTAGAGATGAATAGTTGCAACAGGGACTGTGGAGACTGAAAAGCCTAAAATACTTACTGTCTTGGCCATTTAGAGAAAAAATTTCCTGGCTCCTGGCCTAGGTCCTTGCAATACCATATAAATTTTGGAATTAGCTTGTCAATTTGTACAAAACAAAGCTAAGATTTTGATAGGGATTGGGTTTAATATATAAAGCAGTTTGAGGGGAATTACCATCTTAACAATATTGTTTTCCAGTTCATGAATATGGTATGTCCCCCCATTTATTTAGGTCTTCTTTAATTTGTCTCAGCAGTATTTTATGTATTTCAGTGAACAGCTATTTTACATTTTTGTTAAAATATATTGTTAAATATTTTATTCTTTTTGATACTACTGTGAGTAAAATTGTTTTCTGGATTCTATTTTCAGACCATTCATTGCTAGTATATAAAAATACAACTGATTTTATATTGATCTTGTATCCTGTGACCTTCTTGAACTCATTATTCTATAAGTGTTTGCAGGTTTATTAGTATTTTTTACATGCAAGATCATGTCATCTACAAATAAAGACAATTTTTGTTCTGCCTTTCACATCTGTAAGCCTTTATTTCTCTTGCTGTATTGAATTGGCTAGAACCACCAGTAAAATGTTGACTAGAAGTGATGAGAACAGGTATCCTTAGCTTGGTTCCAATCCTAGGGGAAAGCACTCAGTTAAGTGTAATATTACTTATAGGCTTCTTGTGGATGTTTTTTTATCAGGTTGAGAAAGTTCCCTTATATTTCTAGTTTTTTGAGAGTTTTTATCAGGAATAGGTGTTGGATTTTGTCAAATGTCTTTTCTGTGTCTATTGTTATGATCATTTTCCTTTTCCCTTTATTTTATTAATATGATGTATTGCAATGATTCTCAACTGAGGGGTTTGCTCCCTGAGGGACATTTGGTAATGGCTGGAGATATTTTTGATAAACTGGAGGTGGGGGAGAGGACGCTACTGGCATCTGGTGGATAAAGGCTGAGGATTCTGCTATACATCTTACAATGCACAACAAAGAATTATCTAGCCGAAAATGTCAAAAGTGCTGAGGTTGTGAAACTCTGGTATATTACATGAATTGATTTCTTTTGTTAAACCAAACTTGCATTCCTGGGATAAACACCACTGGGTTATGTTCTGCAATCCTTTTACTGCTGAATTTTATTTGCTAATATCTGTTAAGGATTTTTGCATCTCTGTTCATTAGTCTGAAGTTTCTTTTTTTTTCTTTCTTGTCTTTATCTGGCTTCAAATCAGAGTAATAATGCTCTTATAGAATGAATAGGGAAGTGTTCCTTCCTCCTGTATTTTCTGAGTTCATGTAGGCTTGGCGTTATTTCTTAAAGGGTTTGATAGAATTCACCAATAAAGCTATGTGGGCCAAGGCGTTTTTATGTGTGAAGACTTTTTTAAAAATTAATTTAATTTATTTATTTTTGGCTGTGTTGGGTCTTCATTGCTGCACGCGGGCTTTCTCTAGTTGTGGCGAGCAGGGGTTACTCTTTGCTGCAGTGCGCAGGCTTCTCATTGTGGTTGCTTCTCTGGTTGCGGAACATGGGCTCTAGGCAAGCGGGCTTCAGTAGTTGTGGTGCACAGGCTTAGTTGCTCCGTGGCACGTGGGGTCTTCCTGGACCAGGGCTCGAACCCATGTACCCTGCATTGGCAGGTGGATTCTTAACCACTGCACCACCAGGGAAGCCCCTATGTGTGAAGACTTTTAATCACAAATTCAGTTTCTTTACTTGATTCAGATTTTCTATTCTTTTTGAGACAGTTGTGGTAAGAATTTGTCCATTTTAAAAACATTTACAAATTTGTTGACGTAAAGTGTTCATAAGGTTCCTTTACAAATACTTTTAATTTCTGTAGGTTATGTAGTGATAATCCATCTTCCAGTCTAGATTTTGATAATTTGCACAATTTTTTTCTTGATCTAACAAATTTTCTAACTAATGAATTTTCCATTTTGTTGATCTTTTCAAGAAGCAACTACTGGTTTCAGGGATTTTTCTCTATTGTTTTCCTGGTATCTATTTCATTTATTTTAATTATGATTTTATTTCCTCTCTTGTGTTTACTTTAAGTTATATTTACTCTTTTCTTTCTAGCTTTTAAAGAAGAAAGCTTAGATGATTGATTTTATCTTCCTATATAATATAAACGTTTAAAGCTATCAACTTCCTTCTAGGCACAACTTGCTACAGCCATTGATTTTTTATATACTGTTTTTACTTATATTCAGTTCAAGATATTTTCTAATTTCTCTTGTAACTTATTTTCTGACCCATAACTTATTTAGAAATGAGTTGTTTAATTTCCAAATATTTGAGAATTTTCCATATTTCTGTTGCTGATTTCTAGTTCCATTGTACTTAGAGAACATATTCTGGGTAACTTGAACACTTTTCCATTTATTAAAACTTACTTATGGCACAGAATATGGTCTATTCTTGGAAATATTTCATGTGCACATGAAATGAATGTTTACTCTGCTGTTGTTGGGTGGAATGATCTATAAATTTCAATTAGGTAAAAGTGGTTGATAGTGTTGTTCAGATCTTCTATATTCTTACTCATTTTGGGTTTTCATGTTCTATCAACTATTAAGAGATGGGTATTTAAGTCACTGACTTTAATGGCAGATTTGCCTATTTCTTCTTGCAGTTCTATCAGGGATCCTCTTGATGAATTGGCACCTTTATCATTATGCAGTGAACATCTCTTTGACAATATTCCTTGCTTTGAAATCTTTGTCTGACATTAATACAGTCACTCCAACTTTCTTTTAATTGTGAAGATGGTATATATTTGTTCATTGTATTTGTTTCTATTGCTGCATAACAAATTACTCCAAAATTTAGCAGCTCAAAAGAACACTCTTTAATTCACAGTTTCTGTGGTGTTAAGAAATCTGGGCACAGCTTAGCTGAGTTCTCTGTCTCAAGGTCTCTCATAGTCTGCAATCAAGGTGTTGGCTGAGCTCTAGTCATCTCAAGGCCCAACTGGGGAAGGATCCACTTCCAAGCATACGTGGTTGTTGGCAGGGTTCAGATCCTGGCAGGTTGTTATTCTGAGGGCCTAATTTTTCTGCTGGCTGTTGGCAGGGTGCTTGCCTCAGATCCTTGCCACGTGGGCCTCTCCAACATGGCAGCTTGCTTCATCAAAGCATGCAAGCAGAGAAATCTACTAACAAGACAGAAGTCCCAGTCTTTTAGCTTAACCACAGAAGTGACATTTCATCACCTTTGCTGTATTCTCTTGGTCAGAAGCAAGTCCCTAAGTCCAGCTCGCACACAATGGCATGAATACCGGGAAGCAGGAATCCTTGGAGGCTGCTCCATATCCCTCGAATTTGAGGTTATTATGGGATCCTTTTGAGAATGTCAGTGTTTTCCCACTCTTTTGCCTTCGCGGAGTTGGAGCTTCTTTAATTCTATGAGGTTTTTGTCATAAGTCTGTCTCTATCTGCTGGTGGCACCTTCTCTGGCTTTCCAGCACTGTTAAGCATTATTTCTGTTTTTGTATTTCTTGTCATTTCACCAAACTTTGGGGTGGGAAGAAAAATAAATAAGCTGAGGCACAGGGAGGTGAAGTAACTTCAGTGGAGTTGGAAGAGTCACCATGGTACAGGGAGAACTTTTTATATATAAGTCAAGTGACAAGCCCCTCAACAATTCTGATTGTTTTCAAATTCTCTTTTGGAAAGGGCACAGCATGTGAACAAAAATGGTCTTGGGAATAAAGGCCTTTTGAAGCCAAATCCTGCAAATTATGAAAGCTGCTCTGGGCAGTAAGCTAGATAGATACCTCAAGAGATAGATATCTTGTGTTGTGGTATTATTCAGGATCTTCTTAGTTATCGGTAATTATACCTTATATATTTAAATAAAATTAAATTAAGTAGAATAAAAATTTAACCTTAAAATAATCCAGAAAAAAAAGATAATTCTATAAAGCATTCTGGAAGATTACCCTTCATGCCATTTACAGTGTGAAGACTGCTCCTAGATCTCTCCACTTCACTTTCCCAGCATCTTTTTCTGAGACTGCTCACCCAAATTCCAGCTTTAAGATTGTAAAGTTTAAGTCACCACAATGCAAAGAAAGACCCATTCCTTATCAATAGCCTACTTTAAATCTGGTATAGACAATTTGCAAACATCTCAATCCAACACTAATTTCTGGTCTTCATTGTTTCTCTCTTAAGTGTTCTTCTGATAACAGAAGAAGGGAAGATAACGCCACATGGCCTCTTAGACACAGTCACACATTTAGGAACATTCCTCTTAATGTTTTACTCCCAAACTCCATTGTTACTAAAATTTATTGTTGCAGAACATTCCTTCACTAAGGCAGTTAATCAAGATTTAACTTGGGAGGAGTTACATGTGACCTATTTTTTCTCCTAAGAGAGGGCAGTTAAGGTACCCCCACAAATGCATCAAAAAGTGAGGTACCTTCTTGTAGACATTTTATAATATAGCATGGTTTCTCAAACTTGGTTCTTGGATTCCTTCTGTATTCACTTACTCTGTAATCTTATGAATGATATATCTATAATGAATGTCCAAATTAAAAAACTAATACACACTTTCTTGTTTCCTATTATCAGAATGTATTCATCATTTATTTCAGGAAAGCACAGAGATCCTCCTTTGAGTTCTAAGTCAGATTATTATTTTTGAGGAGACACTGACACCCCAGTGTTAAGTGATGAGCAGTTATTAATATCCATGGATAATATTCTTTTGATAGCAGGAAGAAACATTAAAAGAATACAACATATTTAATAACTAAAGTTGGTACTTTAACCAAAGTATTTGCAACATTCTTAGTATAGTTGAAAATCATGACTGCCAGGTTTTTTTGGCTTGTTCTCTACATCTATTTCTAAAAAGAATATAGGCCTATATTAAGACAGAATTTGACGTTCTTTCACCTTTATTTTACATTATATTTTACTCACTTTATTATGACTATTAAGAAAAAGTTTGGATCATAACCTACTTTTACCTCCATCGTATTACACTGGAATTAAATCATATAGAAAAATAATTTTTATTAATATCACCAGATGTATCAACAGCGTGATTTATTTTTAGTTACGTAATGAAAAAAATACTTGGGTGTAGATTTTTTTTTAAACTGATAAACTTGCAATTAATGAAATGGTCATTAAAAGATTTTCAGGTTTTGCTTTTTTTTTTTCCTTTTTATAAAAATCAGTATTTAGAATTTCACAGTGAAGAGGTCCTAAATTTCTCATACAACATGAAATTATATAAAAATAGAAGACATACACATCTTTAACTCTTTAATCCTTTGATTAAGCAGCAAGCATATCACTCTTCCAGGCCAAACACTGCTTAAACAAAAAAGAAAAATAATGACGTGCAAAATATTTACAAAATATGCAAAGCACACAATAAAGACATCTCACTATATACATGTGTCATATTACTAATGAAGCTAAGATTTTTCTACTGTGTGCTCTAGTGTACGTAAATCAAATTACAGCACATCCCTCAGATACAGCACCTTTGCCCATGGTTGGGATAGAATGGATTTTAAATGAATCACAATATACTTAACAGCTGGACAGACGCTGGTGCTGACCAACTTGACTCACATATCCCACACACTGTATACTGAAGGTCTACTGACAAGAGACAAGACAATAGAAGCTGTATAGTATGCACATATGCAAGACAATCTAAATACTTTAAAAAATGCTTTAGATATTTTCCTTTAAGATATATAACTGTCCCCATGGCTATTAAAGTAAAAATAAGTATAAATTCTTGAATATTAGGAATTTTAAATCATAAGGTGATCCAATGAGAGAGAAAGAACACATCCTGGAAAAAGTTTTAGATTATGCCAGAACTTAAGGTCCTTATGGAAAGAAGTGGTCTAAACTTCAAAATTAAAACTAATCAATGGATTTAAGTCAATAGCTCGTTAACACTTTAGAGCCAAAGGTAGGGACTACCCAATATTGGGGGAATATATGACATCTCGAAATATAAACTAGGGCCTTTGATGTTGACCATTTCGTGAAATAGTTCTAAATGTGAGAATGTGAATGTGCAAACATTTAGCTTAAGTTCCACTAGTATAGCAATCTAAGAGATCTGTCCCTTTGCACAGGTCATGATTCCAATATGAAATCACTGTATCAAAAATATTAGTAATACATTGCTGAAATACTATCACTTGTAAAATATTCTTCGTAGGTGCTTAATGATTATGTGTTGAATTAAGAAGACTTGAAATTATTTGTTTCTTTATAAAAGGGGTCTCAGCATTTTAAGTTAACAGCACAATTGTGACAATATACTGATACATCTTTGGATAACACAGAACAAATTCTTAAATTTATTTTATGAAATAATGTCGATGATTTAACCCTAAACCAAACCCAGAAGTACAGGTCAGCTGCAAGGAATACACAAATGCATCCAAATAGTACAATAGAGATTTATCAAGAAAACATCCTTTATATTAAATACAGACCATATTAATAAGTCTGACGGCAATTTAAAGTTCAGAACCTAAACACAAAAAGGGTACTGTAAATAAATGCTTCCATAATCACTATCTCCACATAACTGACAAAATATAATTCTCTTCTAAAGTCCCCAATGTAGGCAACTACTAGTTAAAAGCAATAGCATTTAGAAAGATTAAAAAAAAAAATCAAAATTAACTCCATTTTCAAGGAACTTAAAGACACTGTACTTTAACAGATTAAATCCTCATTTATATGTAAAATTATTATTCCGATCCTCTTACTACTGCAAGATGGCAAGTCAATGACCTTTAAGCAAGGACTTTGCACTAGGACCCCTAAACTGTGTGTTAAAGAGTTAGCAGGTTCAGTACATTCTTTGTGGGTTCATATAATTGCTTTGCAATTGATTAAATTGCTTTCTTTTAAAGGAATATATTTAAATTCCTTTAGAAAAAAAAGCAAGAGTTTTTGAAAAAAGGGATATGCAGCTATAATTTCTTAAATATGCATTAAATGAACATATGTCAAAATCTGAAATGCAGGCTATCTATTCTTGCACTCCTAACATAGGAAAATGTTAAAAATTAAATTAAAGAAAAAAGAGAAAAAGTTGAACATCCTTAACTTATGAAACTTAAGGAGTTTTCACAATTCCTAAGTCAATATTCCTGTACTAAGAGCCTTGACTATGAAGAGGCAGGAATATAAAGATTCTCAATAAAATAAATACAGTAAAAACAAAACAAAAACCCTCGGTATATAGAATACTTAATCTCTTTTCCTTTAATGAGATCATGTCGCTGAATGTATACTCTAGAAAGGAGGCTAACTGTAGGCTTTCTGTTGTATAACATTTCAGTTGCGTGAACTAAAAAATTTCTTAGGCATCTACTTATGCTAGCCCACTGCCACAGAACTAGTTTGCAGCCTCAGTATCTAGGAAGGATTATTCTTTCTTCTTTTGCATCAGTCAGGTGAGCACTGGTATAATGATGGGGTGAAAAGTTACTGCAGCTCTGTCCAATTTAATCTTAGTGCAGTGAGGACTGTGAATCTGTCTGAATTCCGATAAGTGATGGTGGCTGTTGACCACCAACTGTGGACAACACTGGTCTTGGGTTTAGACGGGGTGGCATAGAATTAGCAGGGCGAATGAGAGGTGGTGGAGGCTGATTTAAAGTTGGCCGGGGCTGGATGAACCGAGCCTGCTGCTGGAGTGGAGGAGGCTGCCGGTGAAGAGCAGGGGCAGCAGGCAGTGTTGGACGAAGAAGTGGTGGAGGCTGGTTCAGAGTGGCAATGGGGGCTGTTGGTGTTGGAGTGGATGATGGGGCAGGAGGTGATGGACCCAGAGTCCGAGGAGCCTGTGGGGTCTGTGCCTAGAGGTGAAGAAACAAAAATACACGTATGAGATGACAGTTCCTAATGAACTTAATACAATATAGTTTGGGCTGTCACAGGAAAAACAAAACAAAACAAAAACATAACACCAGTGTTTTTTGGAAGCACAAGCTTCTTTTATTTTAAACAAAACAAAACAAAAAACCAAAAACCGAAAAAGCAACGAAGCTACCAAACAGGCATCTTTATTAGTAAACAGCTTAACACTGGAAATAAAAATAAGACTATGAAAGAACAATACACTCTCCATTCTTCAAGGATCAGAACTTAGCATGTCATTATGACTTAAGAGTCACGAGAGATGCACCACTGAGTAAGTGTATTGTCAACCTTTCATGCTCATTTAGCTAGTCCTCTGACAAATTAACCTTACAGAACACCACACAAAATGGTGATTCCTCAACTCATATTAGCTCAAATTCCATACACAAACACACCTCCTCTTCTTCATCAGTGCTCTTCCCTGATGGCACATTAGAAGCACTTTTTGTCTCCTCCCCTAAAGTAGAAGCATCACCATTAGAAGCCTGGGTTCCTTGTTCTGCTTCCCACTCCTGCAATACCTCCTCTAAGTTAAACCGACGCCTGTAGTTTACAAAGAAGTTCTTCACTTGGCCAACAGTCTTGTTGCCAATTACATCTGCAATAGCTTGAAAATCTTTACCATATTTGCGGACACCTGGAAGGCAAAGTAAATAATACACCTGTGAAGGATCAATAAGGAGAGCTGTGTGTACTATACATCATGCACACACACAAGATACCAGCAATGAAAATCCTTTCTGATAAACTCTGCTCATTTCTCAATTCTGAGATAGAGGCTAAGATATCAGGGTCACAGATGAAAACTATCAATTATGTCATTTCATCGAGCCAGCCACTTGCCTTCAACTGAACAATCAGAAACTTACCATTTTTTACATACTCAGTTATTTTCTCCAATCCTCTCTTGAACTCTCAAATACAGTCCATTTATTGTAAAGCATTGAATTCTTTGTTCCATCCTCAATTCCACATTCATTTATTTCCCTAGTAGCCAGTCACCTAAATTTGAGCAACACCGTTTGTAAACAAAACTGGATGGGAACGAACCATCTCTTTTATCCCCTCAATGGACTGAGTGAGTAGTCTTAGGGTTCCCCCATTAAGAAAAGCATTGTAATTTTGGTCTTAACACCAACTTCAACATAATTACTTGCCTATCTTACCAGGTACCAATGAAGAGAAATGAGATAAGAATTTAAACATAAAAAGCAGGAGAATCATCACAATCTGATGGACAAAAAAAGGGGAAACTATTTTTCAGAGTTTGTTGGATTTTAACTCACCTAACAGTTCTAAGGACTGTATATATGAAGGATTCCTAGATATGCTCTGTAGCCTAAAGAATTAGGGTATAATAGTGACTACTTGTAGATACTTGTGCTTATCATCACTACCTTAAATTTAAGAAGGATTGTACATTCAGTTATTAAAAAACCTAACTTCCATAAAATTATGGAAATTTTATTAAATGAGGGATAATATTTGATTTATGAACTTGAGATAGTCAATTACGCTACAGAGTTTAAAGTGAGTTTATATACTCAGATGGACAATAATTTGCTCTTAAGGGAATTCTAAAAGAAATTCACTGACTCATTCTAGAAAGAGATGCACTTAGCTCAAAATATAAAAGCTGTCAAAATTTTTATTTTACAATTTGATAACTGCTTTTTAAAATACCAGAAAACAGTAACTCATTAATTAGAGATGAGAAAGGAGAAAAAAAATATTGATGTCTATGATATTAAAGTCTGTAGTTTAACCTAAGCAGCCAGAAATACAGGAATTTAGATAAACTTAACATGTATACAATCACACATAAGAGAATAATATAAGGACATATTAATACCCCAGCAGAAATGCTAGACATATTCTTACTGATAGCTATTTGGGTGATACACCTATTACCTAAAGCACCAGCATGATATAACTCCTGTTCTTAAATTCTGTGCTTATTTTTTATTGAAAACTTGGGAGTAAGTATCTCTTGCTACATTCAACTTGCTAGGCTTGACTCTATGGGGAGTTCCTTCCTCTTAGAGCATTTTGGGTAGGAGGCCTGACATTATTAAGCTATAACCATATCCCATTGTTAATACAGAGTTTTGGGTTTATAAACTATGCTCATTTGCTCTGTTCTCAAAGGGAAAGACATATATGCATGACAACAAAGTAATAATGATACTTAAACACTACTGATAGTATTTTATTTTATATTCTTTTACAATATAAATGAATTTATATTCTCTTAAATCCATGAGCTGATTTCCAGTTTGAACTTCATAACTGAGTATAAATTCTAATGGTGACTAGGTTCCACCAAGGTTTATCTGGCAATAAGAACCCAAGGTCATTTTGTATGAAGAATTACTGCTGCATACTCAAGTACTTCTCTACTACTTGTACTTTGGAAAACAGCAACTCAACTTGAGATGACTGCACTGAAAAACAGATACTAATTGGAAATCACACACAGTGTTCTACCAGTGTACTAATTTTCATGATGGATATTTAATTTACATTCTAGAAATGTCCAATGCTACTGAATACGTGAGCTTAGAAATGAAAACCTTAAATAAATCTAGGATTAGATCTGCTATATTCATAGCAAGAAGTCACATTAAGAGTAACTCTTGACTCCAAGTCTGACAATATTACAACCCTCCGAACACCCATTTGTTTAGCAAAATATACTCTAAAACCTACCACTAAGCTGTCCCCAAGTCTAACTCCACTATATAACTGTCCCCTCTTCTTCTGACTCTATTTTTTTTTTTTTTTGGTCTTCCACTTTATTTTCTCTTGCTCCATAGACCTTGTCACTAATATTGTTGCATTTCCAGAATTGCATGCCCCCAAACCAAAACTACTTCCTATAAGAACTTTAGTTTACCCAGACACTTTGGATTTTCTTCAGTTCACCTAGGTTCTGAGTCACCTAGGTAAGTTTATCATTAACTTGTGTATGCTAGTCTCATATCAACTACTTTGCAAAGTCTTAAGGCTCAGACCACACTGTAGACTTCTGTAGTCTGGCTAAGGATCTCAATCATGTCCTGAGAATAAGTGGGTCCAGATATTAATGTCTTTAACCTGCAGGATGGCTGGGCCGGGTCTGGAAGAGCTAGAGCTCCTTGGCAGTCTCCTCTGGACAAACAATAGCCTCATCTGTCTGCCTCAGTGTGTTATGAAATTTTTCATAATTTTCTCTGTGTTCCGTGATGTGAAAAAAGTTGGAAAGTACTGTCCTATGGAATACAAAGTACCACCAGCATTACTACAATGCAGAGTACAGGGGAAGTGCTCAGGAAATACGACTGATTTTTCTCCTCCATAGGGCTTCATTCTATTATTCTTCCCAAGCTACAAGAGTCACATATGGCTGACTTCTTTATCACTTTCACATTCCCAGTGACCTTGCACATTTTGGCTAGAAGGTGGAATTCTTAAGCTCTGTACTATGGCTGATAACTAGTCAAACTCTAGTGAAACACCAAATGAAGACTTAATGGGACTGACTCCTTCCGATGAATCCCCAGGTAGGCTTCTGGAGGTCGGCCTCGCAAGGTAGTGGTGCTGAGCAACCATCTTTAACAACCTATGATATCAGAGCTACTTTGTTACAACTCGTACCTGAGGAAAGGGTGGTCCATTCTTTTTCCACAGTTTATAAAAAATGAGGTCCATCATATCTCATATTATATCCCTCATAAGAATTGGTGCTAGAATGACTTAGGAAGTTCTTACTACAAAACTTGAAATTTCTCCTTCATTTTCATCATTAAATACTGCAGGTATGAGAATTTTGCTATCCTTTAAAGAATGTTCACCTTGATAAAAATTCTAGGCACAAAAAACACATAAAATGGGAATGCTAATATTAATGACCTTGAAAATCCAAATTTGTATTCTAGTGAAGGATCAACTTCTCATGGATTTCTTCAATAAACAGATTTTTTTTTTTTTTTTTGCGGTACGCGGGCCTCTCACTGCTGCGGCCTCTCCCGTTGCGGAGCACAGGCTCCGGATGCGCAGGCTCAGCGGCCATGGCTCACGGGCCTAGCCGCTCCGCAGCATGTGGGATCTTCCCGGACCGGGGCACGAACCCGTGTCCCCCGCATCGGCAGGCGGACTCTCAACCACTGCGCCACCAGGGAAGCCCAATAAACAGATTTTTATGGTCTGAATTATATCCCATATCACAGGCTGAATCAATAAAGTAATACTGTGAGACAATAAGATAGCACAACTATTCCTAATTAGTAACTCTATTTCCTTATGTGATATACTATCTCTATCACTTTTGATTGACAATTCACTAAAGGTATCAAAAAGTAAACAAGTTAAATCATCTAATCACTCATTATCTCATCATGAAATAACAAATAAATGTAGAATACTTTTTAAATCTCTCTAAAACAAAACAAAACAAAGATTAAATCTCTCTCACTCCTCCTGAAGATATAAAAGGCTTAGGTCCATCTGAACCACGGTTTTAAATTAAATTTGTGACCTTTAGGGCAAGAGGTCAGTTTTCAAAGGTGAGTGGGAAAAAACTTAAGAGAACCCCAGAAGAGGGAAATTAAATATTTCCCAGGGAGAGGAAAAAATTGTTTTCAGTAAAATTTCTAAATTTCATTTCAAAGTTACAGTGAAACAACATGGCTTCTACACTGGCAGATGAAACCGTATAATCTTTATAATATATACTTTTAAAGTTTTGTTTGGGAATTAATATAAAAATATAACTCATTAGGATATTGTGTTATCATTATTTTATTTTCCAACCAGTGTTCTATATTACCCAACCAAAAAACAATTTGTATTTTTAGAGCTTTGGGTAGTAAAATAGTAAGTTCAGGAGCATTTGTAATATGGTGTTTCCCAATTCTGGACATGGTATTTAGACGTTTTTTTACTTTGACAGAAAGGATATCATAAATCTGCTTTCAGTACGTTTAAAAAGTTATTTTTAAAATCTTATTTTGGACTCCAAAAAAAACCCAAAGCCAATATTACAGTGACAAGCTACTTCTAGATATAGGTAATGAAAATTTGGGGGAGATTTTTTCCTGCTTCTTGCACAAATGTCTTAAAGTGAGCATGTACTTAGTATAATTGGGAAATATTAATTTTTCAAAAATCTATTTTTGAAGTAAGAATACAGTGACATCTAGAAACTCCAAGGATATGGTTCTTTCCTATCAATAAGAGGTTAATTTTAAACTCAAACCATTCAGGAACATGCATTTCTTTTCACCTCCTGTAAATCTTGTCAAGAATTCCTAGTAAAGAAGGTAAAAAAGATATCAACAGCAGTGGGACAGTGATTGGTGCATCTGGGCAATGGCTAAAAGTCAAAATCATATATTCTCTTTGCAATGTCTAGCCTTTCTCTTCTGAAGCTTCCCATCTTCTTGCTACAAGTTAAATTCCATCCCCAAAATGCTGGGAATTTTGAATCATTAATTATCTGAAGCAAGTGCATCAGAGGGTTGACAATTATACTTTTGGGCCTCCATTCTTGTGATATCAGTTATAACAGAAGAAACTCTCTAATGCAAACAGATAACTTTCAGATGGAAATGTATGAATCTATCTCCTCCTCCTTTTGATCATTCATGTACTGAGGATCATGTAAGGATCGTTACAATCCTTATGCCTTAATCAATAGCCAAATCTCTTTCCCCCCCCCCCACGTTAGGGACCATTCTAGCTTTTTTTAAAGTAGGAGATAAAATTAGGAAGAAGACAATTTCTAGACTTGCAACTTCATTGCTCCTAAAAAGGAATGAATGTATAAACTATAGGGAGAGAAGGTAAAATTTTTTTTTTTTTTTTGAGAAGGTAAAATTTAACTGTAAGCATAACTCACTTGAACACAGTTCTGTCATTTCCTATTTTATATGAGAAGGCAAGTAATATATAAAAAAAAAAAACTAAAAATTAAAGTTGATGCCTTGATAAAATTAGAAAAATTTTTTGTTGTTTATCCTAATATAGCACAAATATTGTAGTTGGGAAGCATATTTTTTTGTTTGTTTTTTACCACTAATGACTAAGAAATGAATACATTTAAGAGGAGACATAAAATAAAAATGTCAAACATTGTATACCATGCTTCTGCTCCTATGCACTTTAAAAAGCAGATGTTTTGCACTATCAACTAAATGTATTGTTACTTTTTGAAAAGAGTAATAATTCTTCCATTTTACATAAAAAAATACACCTAGAATCTAATTCTTTTCTTAATTCTTGCTTAATAAGGAATGTTTATCATATGAATATCAAGACTGATTTTAGGATAATTTCTAAAAGCACCACAGATTAGAAAAAAATATTTATATATATGACATAAGCTACAGACAGGGGTATTTCACCATTAACACAAATATGTGAAGACTATAACTGGTCTTACTGTTAACTAATTTGTTATAATAGAAAATTTAGATACTCAAAGCTGAAACAGATTACAGAAATTGTAGAAATACCATTCTTGGTAAGTATTTTAAGAGGATTAAATTAAATTAAAGCAGCATTTATAATATCCCACTTGGGGACTCTCGAAGAATGCTACTGAAGTTATAACATAGTTAGAACTAAAATCAACATAATAAAGTGATAGATTACACAAGTAAAAGCAGACATTCCTATCTGGTCTGAGCATGATTTTCCCCCCTTCCAAATAAGGGAGAAAGAAGGGGAAATGGCTTATTTATTTATTTAAATATTTGTTGTTAAAATAATATTTATTTACAATTTAAAGGGCTAGTACTTAGTTAACAACAATATGAGCAGATGGAAGTGGGAAATACATATTTAAGCCCTAGGAAATGATCTTAATATACTTATTTGGTTTTCAGAATTACAACAAAAAGTTTATTTAATAGTAGTTATAAATCTCACTCGTGACACTAGAGTCAACATTTCTCTCTCTAGGTCACTGTAATGGTCAACTATGAGCAAGATAAAATAAAGCATTTAACAAATGAATGTCAAATCAGAATCTATATGTAAAATGTCTTGAATAGACAGTTCTATATAAATTAAAACATGTTAGTATCAAAACATAAATGATTTGAAACTGAAGTGGCCAGAAGAATAATATCATATAAAAGCTTATCATAAATAAAGATTAAAAAGAAGAAGAAAAAACCAAAAACAATTACCTGCTAAGATAAGTACTTCTGGATTACACATGTTAAAATAAAAAGTGCAATTATGTACCTTAACCACACTGAGACTCAGGTACAGGTGACATTACTATACGATTATACTGTTTATAAGACACACTTTTGAGTATTATATAAATACATGGGCACATGAAGCAAAGATGGTACTTTTTAATTCTCCCTAAAATAACTATTTTGGACACAAATAGCTTAGCTTTGTTTTATTTTATATAACAAAAACAAAAACAAAACCCAAAACAAAACCCTAAAAACTCAAAGTGAAAATAAAAATTTCCCACACAGAGTCAAAATAAATATTTAAATAAAAACGAAGACATTAACATACTAAGAGAGTGCTTTCAAAATCCTAAGAACATGAATCTTTCCATACAAATTGCTCCATTAGTGTAATTTATTTAAGGACTACTTTTTAAACATATGACACTGAATATCCCTCAGGAGAGAGGAAATGTTTGATTATTTCTATAAATACTCCATTCTTTTAATATTTATAAGCTGAAATAATGTCCACATATATAGCTCAACTCCATATGTAAATCTTTCCATTGTCCTTCTCTTGAATGCAGCTTTTCATAATATCCAACTCAGCCATAAGATTCAATGGATCCTACCACTTAAAGGAGTACTGTAGAACAATATCAAATCCTGATTCTGTACATATAGAGAAAGATTAACCCAGACTTCCTAGCCGATTCTCTTAAGAAAACCATTTCACTGGGATAATTTCTTATATGAAGAGTACAGGATTAGTATACTAACCTTTAAGCAATGAAATACTGGAAGACGGGGTTAAATTCTATAGGCTACTCTGATGAAGGGAAACAGTCAAACCATCAGTCAAACCAATGCCTACTCAAATACCTATGTTAGAGCCATAAGACATAATTCTAAATAAATATGAGACAGACATTGAAAATACTAATTTTTTAATCAAAAATTTAAATTGTCAGTTTTTAGTTTTAAAACAGCTATCACTGAACATTATAAACTAATTAAACTTTTTCTGACTCATTCAGAAACTTAATTCTACAATTACAGATGTGCTCAATGCACATCCAGCACCCTGCCTCCATCAAATAAAGTATTTCTATTTATGAAATGACTGTATACCAAAGGGAAGGCTGACATTATCCTGTTGGCACCCTCCTGTGACATTTTCAAGTCACACTGGGTGAGTAATTCTTACTCTAATTCAAACTGCAGAGTCATCTATTATCAATCTTTAACTACATTATTCTCATATCCGAATGATACTTGCACAACATTTGTGAGTTAAATATTTTCTCTATGTTTGAATACTTGGAACTATTTTTAAAGGTATATGTTTCACTGGGGCCCAACCCTCTTATAGTAGTTAACCTAGACAAAAAAGCTATTAGTGCTCAATACAGAGGGCTCAGCCAGGAAAAAACAAATTGTAAACCAAACTTAAATCACACAATCAGTCCTGCAGATAGTTCATCTTGAAAGGGAAAAAAATCTACAACACTGAATTAAAACATACAATATGCCCTTCTTTAAGTAATTCAAATACAAGAAAATCTAAGATTATAGTGCTTCCAATTTGCCCATGGGTATTCATATTACAAAAAGTTTTCTGCCATACAATTCATACAACAAAGCATTCTTATAAATAGTGCATTTAAAATTGTATGTGTATATACATATATCTTAAGTCTCTCTTTTGTATAAATAGACATATTTAAAGTCAGGTTTTGAAGCATTCAGTGGCATATCTCTTAAGTAAGTTATGGTACACTGAAGGTAAAGCATATCATTAATATTTTCAGTACCTGACATTTATCAAATACAGAGTAATCAGGGAAACCAGAAACATAAATTAGTTTATGCTTTAAGTAATGAGTTATTGACTGACACAGTAAGAATGAACCCAACTGCAGGAATACTGAAGTAGAGGCACGGAGAGACCATGACTTGTTCAAGCTTGTCACCACCATCATTTATTTAGTGCTGAGAATGCATTACATGCTGTTCAGGACCCAAAATGCACACAGGCTCAGTATGTCACATCCACAAGTACAAAACAGAATTCATGGTCACCAGGACTTTGTGGTGAACACAAGACCCCTTTCTTGATCCATTTCTAAAGGAAGGGAAGAACTATGGTAGTCACCTTTCATGACAAGTTAAATAATTATTAACAACAGTAACTGCTTATCTTTAATATACCTTGCACTGCTAGAAGCTGCTCCTCTGTGGTCCAACGGGCATTAATTTTCTGATTTGACTACAAAATTAAAGAGAAGTTTCCTAATGAGGATATGAAGACAGACATTTTTCCAAAGTGCTTATTTTTTTTAAACTTTTCACCAAATCACAGACAAGAGATTACTAAAACTCTGATTTATGAGGATTTCATTTTTATAAGAATTAAAAAATATATTCTGAATTACCTTTTACCAACACAAAAAGATAATGAAAGGGAAATGTACCATTTTGGGAGAATGAACAACATTCGCACTTATACTCTAGGCAGAGATATCAAAACTGAGAAAATCTATTAATCGCCTATTTTCCAACTACAATGTTCCTATCATACGTTGCAGATGTTAATTTTAGCCTAGTTTTAAACATTTAAGAGACCTCGTTTTCTTCAGAGAAGGATCTGTGACTCTCTCTAAAATTTCTTCTCTTCATATTTAGATTAAACCTATCCTTACTCCATCAAAAACAGTGTTGCATAAATTACCATAAAACTGTAGATCAGGCCTATGCCCTAAAATACTTCATTTCTAAAGCAGAGAGTGACCCACTATAAGAATAGATTTCCCCCCCAAGACCTCCTACATTCTTTCCAGTATTTTTGTTTAACAAATTTCTAAGTTTAAGATTTTTACTATGGCAGCATTACAATATCAATTAAACAGCTAACCAAATTTCACTAGTGTATACCCACTGCTGAGTAATCAAGAACCTTTGGCAGTAGATGGAGGGACAGAAATAAGTATACCGGCTTACAGAGGTTTGCAGTAGAAACTGCCCAGATAAAGTGGCCAATGTAATACACGCACATGCTGGGCAAAACAGTAACAAAGGCTTCCTCTGAGAAGGGTGTTTAGGTCTTATCTCACTTGTAGTCTTAGCAATAAGAGTTTCCACAGTACACAGCGGTTCTGGGTAACACCAACTTTCTCACCATGAGTGAAGAGGTATAAGCAAGCATTTGGAAGAAAGAATGAAACAAAAATTCAAAAAAAAATTAGGAGAGAAGAAAGAAAAAAGTTAAAAAAAACACCTATAGTAAAGGAGGAAAAAACCTAAAACACAAAGCACTGAATTCCAGATGATGAGATTATAAAGGGATAGCAAGGCAGGCCAGGCAAAGCCTGGATAAGCCTCCAGATTAGGATACTGGTGATAAGGTAAAGGAATAACAGTAAACAGGCAAAGAGAAAGAGGGGAAATAGGACATACAGAAGCAGTAATAAGGGTGAACCAAGGCTAAAAAAGTGAAAAGAAAAAGAAGATGACAGAGGAAAAACTAGCAATTAATCCCCCAAGAGGAGTAACAAGAATGAAGTAGGAGCTAATATTTGAGTTAATACCCAGGCAATCTGATGCTACCGTGGCTGTGACAGGTAGACAGAAGAGGCCCTTGGTACCCAAGGATAATTGGTACTGGAACCTATTTAAAACAGGTCCAAATATTTCAGAGTAAATGGTTAAAAAATAAAGGGTTGATTGTAACTTGATCTGAAATATGAAACTAAAACTTAGGAAAATTAGCTCATTAAAAAATAGTCACTGATTCCACTTACATGCTTTAATTTTATTTTTTGGCATACCTCTTCTGACTATACAATGGTATAACATTCTCTAGCTTTGCAATTTACAACATGAGCATAGCATATAGGCTATTTTTGTTTTGAAGACTTCAACAAATTTCTCTTGATTCTTTGAAACCCCTCTTAATTCTTTGTTACTCAAATTATTCTTTTTTAAAGTGCTTGTCTCAGTCACCATCCTCTTTTTTTCCATTGTTAATTCTGCTAGATACCCATTTGTCAACAATTTTGCAAATGATTAAAGTCATTCTCATGTACTTTCATAGACTTCATGAAGTTTCACATCTTTTGCAAGGCTTACAATTTCATTTTGTATTTGCACTGTATTAGCAAGAGAGTAACAGAGAAGGATGTTGCTGTGATGGACGGGAAGGACAACAGCTAGAGTTAATTAGGGAGAATTGGTGAATAGAGCCTAATTTTATAGGTGCTCAATTCATTAGTGAATATTTTCTTATTTGGCAACTTTTGCTTCTCCATGTATCCCTTAGATTAATGAACATTTGGATACTAAGGATCTCTTGTAATACTACATCGCAAGTTGTTCTTAGGATTAAAGTTAGGATACATGTAGAACATCTAGCACAGTGCCTTAGCAGCAGAAATTGATCAATCGACGTTTGTTAAACCTGAAAGGCATAAACTGGAGGAAAAGGTGTCGTTAGTGAAAAGAGAATAAAAGGTGAAAGAGAAATAACAAGCACTATGAAGACTTATTTATCAGTTTACAAGCATATCAGGAGATGGGATGAAGACGAATAACTATTATTAAAATTAAAAAGTACAGAGTATACTGGGGATTCAAAGATGAGGGGGAAAAGTCAAAATGATTAGAATAGGGAAAATGGAAAGTTGAAGGGACTGGAGTCTGAGGTAGGTTTAAGAATAGAAGTTTCTGAAAGGCAAAAATGAGGAGAAGGCGTACCATGACAGGGAACAAGAGGATTTTTGCCAGGAAGAAGTGATAAATAAGCCTGGAAGGTTGGTGATACTTAACTAAACCAAAATACAGTAAGGACCACTTTTGGAAGTGCCATAAAAACCAAGGTTGATGAGTTCATACTAGATTTAATAAGCAATTGTGCTGGCCGGGGGGTGGGGCGGTAAGGAGCAAGGGGAGAAGGGTAGGATTATGAGCAGAGTAAGACTTTAAGCCTAGAAAGCTGGGAGAAGGGTGATGCTGTTAAGGATTTAGGATTTGGGAGATGTGGGAAGGCAAGGCTAAGATGAGGAATTTAACTTGGGATACACTGAAAAAAGGTATTAGGCAGGAGGCTAAAACAGATTCATCTATTCAAACACTTTTTTTTTAAGTGTCTGGAAAATGTTTATGAGGGAAAACAATGGAGTCATCTTACTAAAACCAGCCTGTGAATTTTTTTGTTTTTTGTTTTCCTCCCAAAATTACTCTTGAAATGTTCTTACAAAGGTAGCCACGGAGACAGGCACAGTCTCTCAAAAAGTCCACATAGCCAATTATTCCTCCAGCATTGGAATGGGCCACTAGTTGCTCAGTTAAATCCCAGATGAAGCCTGTGGCTCGAATTTAGGCTCGAATTTAGGATAGTACTGAATGAAAAATATAAATACTTATTTAAATACTAGAATATCGCTCAGTTCAAGGAAATGCTCAGGAGGCATATGGAAGCTAAAACTGACTAAAGGAATGGTGGATTTACAGTTTCCAGCTCGTAACTGCTCACTCTGGGGTATACACTCAATATATGGAGTTTAGGCAGAATTGCCAGTACTACTGCATTTGCTATTACTAAACATACTCTTTTTTATTTGGCTGATAGCTATGGTTGAATTTATGTAATTTAAATGTACATATGATATGACTTTAATATAGCAAAGTGATGAGACTGTATATTTCCAAACAGAAGAGAAATGCATTCTGAGGATAAAAATTTGGAGAATGTCTTTATTTATGTAGAGAAAGAAAAATTACGGCTGAGAAGGGAAAATAATAGTTATAAAAGAGAACATAACTTCTCAAAAGTTAGAGGAAGAAGGAGGTCATCACTATGTGAAGGGCTCAGAAAAAGGCAAGGGAAATGAGTTAGAGCTGTGGAATTTGGTCATTAGCACCAATATTAATCTTTAAGAAGATGCTTCAGTGGAAAAATGCAGAGGGGGAGTTGAAACTGTATGGAATTTAAAAGTCTATGTGTTACAAAATGGAAACAGTGGAAGAAAGGGAACATTATAGGAGAAAGAGAATCAACATTTAAAAAATACAAAGGATTCCTTTAAGTTACTGATTTTTATATTTTAGACCCAAGAAACTTTGGTAGAGATTTGTTTAACTTAAGGAAAGGACAACTAGACTATATCTAGGAATCTAAAACTGTGTGGTAGTAATGGTGAGCTATGAGGTACCACTGAGAATATTCTTTTGCAGCAAACCCCAGTCTGAAATACTGTTGTTTTAAAAATAATAAAATATTAATATAAAACAATCCAGTATATAATAGTAACGATGATAATATAGAAGGCCCCAAAGAGCCATCTAGAACAATCTATGACATCCTTAGTGAATTCAGCATCTTTACTACATCCTTCCCCTGCTAAACTGTCTTCACATCTTTCCCATTTTTGTCAGTAGTGGATTCATACTACCTCTGACTTGGAAGAGTTAGAAAAGGTCACCGCTACTCAGTGTTGAAAATTCCATCCAACATCCATAATGAAAGGATGTCACACACCTATGCATGAAAATACCCAGACTGGGAAATTTTTAGCTTCAAAAAGCACTCCTTTTTCAGTTTCTTCCTTCCTAGATTCATTAATCTCCTTGCCCCCCACTTACCTCCTCCCACAACAAATCAAAGCATAACCAAACATACCACCGCTCCCCACAACACTCTCACATACTTTCCAGGAGATACAGTAACCTCTACTTTGCAATGTTCTCTAGATTTATCACTTGCTGTCCATTCCTACAACTAATACCTGACACTACCCAGTACCCGTTTACCATTTACTTTATCACTCACATGCTTGGTATTTTAGCAGCTCTAAAGTTTCTAATGTATCTTGTAAAACACTGCCAGGATACCTTTTCCAAAATAAAAATTTTGCATTACATCCTTCCTAAATTGAAGAAGCTATAGGGCCTTTCCATTTGACTTAATTTAAAAGGCAAACTTCTCTTCCTAGCTTTCACAAAGACTTTGTTTTCACAGTGTTCTTGCCCACTGACCTCTATCACAAAGAAGTCCCTGTTAAACTCAACCTCATTAACATCTCTCATACACCCTGTGCATTCATCCTCTGCAACCAAGTTTGCCTTCCCAAGTAGACAATATGCTTCTTGAGAAAACATTGTTTTATACTTCCACTGAATTCTCAATAGTAATTAGCACAATAATGAGCACATAAGAAGTGCTCAGGGAATATCCAGTGCTTTTATTTTTCCCCACTGTATTTATATTTTGAATGTACTGCTCAACACCAAATCATTGTTCACGTTATTCCCTTCACCTGCCCTTTTTGTATGTGCAAAACTCCTACTCATCCTTCAAACTTCAGCTGAAACTTCCCCCTCTAGGAAGTCCTCCCTGATTACCCTAGCTGGAATGAATAATAGCCACTTGTTTTCCTAAGATCTTTACTTATAAATCTATAACTTTAATCAGTTTGTCTTATAATATCTAGACTATAAATTCTTCTTTTAAGAAGTAGATGGAAAAAATCTATCCTTCCTCCTTTTTAGGTGTCGCCTCTTCCCCCCACACACACTGCCTAATGCAGTGCCTTACATGAAACAGGTGATCATAAATACTTAGGGAAGTGAATGGACTTTCTTCACCAATATTTTCCCTAAATCAGTGAAAATAACAAATACAACCAAATGAATAAGTAAGCATCTTAGTAACTGTTTACTTCCAGTTGAGCTACATAATTTAGTAGCCTATTGTTTAAAAGGTTAATAAAATCCTTTTATTAGGTATTAGGGAGAAATTTTTTAGGTTAGGTACCAGCTAACCTAAAGGTAAGGGGATAGATTACATGATTTTTCAAGGTCTTTAATATGACTGTTAATCTAGTGTTTTGAAATATATCTATTCAGGTTGCTCTCCCCTGTAAAGCAATAGGAACAATATGATAAATATAAATATATCCTGGGCATTTTCTAGATGATAAAACATATATACATTTTTCAAGTCATGTGAGCTCAAAATCAACCTCAAAGTAATATATAAACTTCAGTGTATGGATTGTAGTGTGTTAAGATTTTGATTGTTTCATTTTGATCATTATTTTTACAATAAACCAAGAGATATAATAAATGATAACTTCTAAACCAGTAACTGCATTTATTTTTTTTAATATTTTTTAATATTTTTTTTATGTGGACCATTTTTAAACTCTTTATTGAATTTGTTACAATATTGCTTCTCTTTTACGTTTTTTGGCCACGAGGCATGTGGGATTTTAGCGCCCCGACCAGGGATCGAACCTGCACCCCTGCATTGGAAGGTGAAGTCTTAACCACTGGACTGCCAGGGAAGTCCCCCAATAACTGCATTTAAATGTGAGAATCTAATATACACTTTTACTATTATATGAAAACTTCCAAAAGTAAGAGGCAGCATGGCATTAATCTAGGACAGCATGGCATTAAACTGGACTCTAGGCATCTGAAATACAGTCAGAGTTTCACTATTTACTAGATGTGTGATCTTGATCAAGTCAGTTAATCTCTCTGAGGCCCAACTTCCTCATGTAAAATAACAGCATTTACTTCATCTACTTCTTTGGACTTACGCGATTATCAAAAGAAGCAGCATACAGGAAAGTTATAAATGCTATTGTACTTTCACATCTTACTTTATATAATGTTAGTGAATGAGACTATTCTGCAATTTTCTGGAAAATTTGAGATTAGAATTTTATTTTCTTGAAAATTTGGTAGACTTTTTCTGTAAAGTTCTCTTGGCCTGCTGTTTTCTTATGAGAAAAAATGTTAATTGTTCCTTCAATTATTTAATGGTTATAAATTATTCAGTTTTCTTTCTTTTTAAGACACTTTTGGTAAGCCATATTTTCCTAGGAATTTCTAAGTTTTGTTTAAATTTTCAAACTTATTGGCATAAAGTTCTTCAAGATATTCCCATAATGTTTTCAACATCTGCTATATTTTTTTATTTAATTTTAAATTATAAACTCATAGGCATTTAAAGTTTTTTGCTTTTATGCATTTTATAATGCATAATTAAAGATTAAATTAATTCTAATACAAAATTTAATTTTTGTTGCAATAATATAACATAAAATAAAGCAGTATTCTTTGTATTACACTATCTTTATTTAAATATCACTAGAATATTTGTCAGTTTACCTGGGGGTTTGGAATGAGATATTAGTCTACATATATTTCATTCTTTTCCATTGCCTGACCTTCTTGAAAGAGACTATTCAAAACAAACAAAAACAACTTCCTTCATAATGATTCTTCCTTTCTGAAAGATTCTAATGAGTAAGATGGCATATGAAGTACTACTCTTCTGCCTCCCCCCATCCCCTCATACATATTTCCTTTGTAGATATTTCAGTCAACCTGTGATTTGGGGGAAAAAAACATCCCATTAAGACCAAGTAGGATTATTTGATTATTACATACATAGAAAAGCAAGTCCAGGATATGAAGCATAACACAGGAGTCTTAAAAAAGAGAGAGAAAAGAGAAAAGACTTTATAATAGAAGCTTCTGTAAAAATATTTGATTGGATTTTATGAGCATTTAAGTACATCCTTAGTCATCACAAATATAAAAAACATATTAAATTTTAGCTGAAGTACAAGTAAGACTTGAGAAAATGGCCAATCTATATCTTGTTTTTGGATTTTATATTTTCCAGGATATGAGTACAAGAATGTAAGTCCACCTACTAAAATCCTAATTGGAAACCTGAGCCAAAATCCAAATACACAAAATTAAAGTAAAATTTTGTTAAAACTGTTAAAATGAGCTCCTTTTCTTGTGATCTTTTCTTCCTGTTACCAATTTACACAGGTAGGAAAGGGCTTTGAACAAACACTGCTCTAGACCTAAAAATGCCCTGGCTTGTTCATTAATGACCTTCTAGTTTCACATGCACTGGGCCTACTAGTATCGCTATTTTCCCTAATTACTTTGCTTGGTAAGAAGTGCTAAGGACAGGGACGAAATGATTTAATGTAAATCATTAGCCAAGTCTCAAGAGAGTAACTATCTAAATGACAAAATAGAGACATAATAAATTATCCATATTATAAAACCTTCGAAGTATTAACATGTAACCAAAGTAGTAGTTGAACACTGGATAACTCAAAGAACAAGGTTTCACTGTACTTAGCACATGTACTCCTCAATAACATACCTCAGGAGGTTTGAATTCTTCAATTCCACCTTCCATTTTCTGTTTAAGTGCACTGTTTACTTGCTTAGCATTCTGAACCTTCAACAAAATAACCCAAAATATGAATCAGATCATCTACTTAGGTGAATTTTTGAGTATTCAATAAGTGAAAAGGATATATATCAACACCCTGTTAAACTGAAGTTCGTGAGGATAGGACACTTATCACACTTAGTGTGTGATACAACACTCATTCAAGCAATATACACATCAACTATATACATATCTAACAGACTCATAAATGATAGTGTTTGAATATCTGTAACAATGTCTCTTATAATCCAAGACAACTGGTATATATAGGGATTAAGTTCCACCAATATTTCTCATTACCATAATGCTTTGGTCAAATAACAATTATTCTAATAAGAATAGTAATGATGACAGTGGATAATATTTATTAGGTGTTTATTATGTGAAGCATCATTGCCAGTGCATCATATGTAATAAATCACTTAATTCTCATAACTACTCTGTGAAGTAAGTACAATCAGTTCTGTTATAACCTGACATATGCATTCTCAAAAGCCACGGTACTAGGCAAAACTGCACAATAAAAACCACAGGGCTTATGGGGAAAAGGAGCTTGGGACACAACACTCCAAAACTTCATCAGTGACACGTAAGACAGACACCTAATAAAAATGATAGCATAGTTTTTATACATTCAAATAATAAAGAAATTCACAAGCGTTACAATAAAGATGATACTTTACCTTAAAAGGTTGCTTACGTAAGTGGGTGTCAAAATAACTGCAATTTGTGAGTCATTGGGAAGTGGTTGAAGAAGGGTTATTTGAAAACAGATTAAGAGTTTTAACAGCAGATGTGGATGTGGATGGCACATAACACACAGTGAATGGAGGTAGCTGGTATACATCTGAAGTGTGTGGGCATGTACTCAGCAAGATGTAGTTTTTCCCTAACAAAAATCACATGTAAGCAAATGCAAAAGTCACATTATGTTCAAACTGTTCCCTAGTATATCAACTGTGTTGGAAAAAATTCATGTTTTCAAAACAAGCATTATAGCAGAACTGACTATTTCTATTGTAACAATTTAATGATGAGGAAGGTAAGGTACAGAGAAATTAAGAAACTCCCAAGGCTATAGAAATAGGAGGTAGAACCTGATTTTGAACCATGCCAAGTTTGAAACTACTATTCCACTAGCAATTTAGTTAATCTCTACCTAGAATATTAAGGGTTAGGATTTTTTGTTTGTTCATTTGTTTATTTTTTTCTATTTTTGTTTTTCCGGTATGGACAATCTGATATTTATAAAGTGATGCGCAAAATTTTTTTTCACCTGAGATCTTAAAAACAAAGCTAAAATGTATAAATCTAGGTTGGTTCAAATGAAGTTAATTGATCAGCCATGTTAGATAGATATAAAGAGATAAAATGTGAAGTCTCAGTTTTTAGGGATTTCATAGATTAGTGGGGAGATAAATAAATATAAAAGTATGATAAGTGCTAAAACACCTAACATAGTCTTGGAGAGAGAAAGAAGAGAGTGTGTTTGCATGTGTTAGCAGGTGTGGATCATGGGGAAGATTAGGGAAGGTTTTCCAGAGGAGATCACACCTAAATTGAGTTTTAATGGATTAATAACAATGAAGCAGGTAGACAGGATTGTGGGGAAGGAATGTCTTCCAGGCAGAATAGCATTAGAAAGACATGACAGCCCTAAAGCAGCAGCAAGCAGTTAGGCTGGGGCCAGACCAAAGAATTTGAATCTTGCCTAAAGATTGAAGGAAACCTTAAGCAAGGGAGCAACACAACCATATTTCACTTTTATAACGATAATTCCAGTAGTAATCTGGAGAACAGAATGGGGTGAAGAAGATAGAAGTTAATGTAACAATCCGAATGAGAAACGTTGAGGACTTCGATTTAAACAGCAGAAATGAAGGGGTGGCGGTGGCTGTCGTGCACAGAGATGGGTTAAGGAATAACCTGGAAACAAAATTAAGACGTCTTTGTAAACAACTGATTGTGGAGAATTAGGGAGGGGGAGTAATCAAGGATAACTCTTTGGTCACTGGTTTGAGTAACTGAGTGTACGTGGTGCTATTCACCCAGACAGGGAATGCAAAAAGAGGAACAGATACCTTGTGGGCACGGAAGAATTCAGTCTGGACACTGCTTATGAGATGCGTCTGGGATATAAAAGTGGTAGAATTTGCAAATCCAAGAGTGCAAATCTTTACTATGTTACACATGAAACGAATATCCAAGAAAGGAACTTAAAGCTTTAAAAAAGTTCCTTTGTAAAAATCAATAGGACTTCCCTGGTGGTGCAGTGGTTGAGAATCCGCCTGCCAATGCAGGGGACACGGGTTCGAGCCCTGGTCCAGGAAGATTCCACATGCTGCGGTGCAACTAAGCCCGTGTGCCACAACTACTGAGCCTGCACTCTAGAGCCCATGAACCACAACTACTGAGCCCACACACCGCATCTACTGAAGCCTGCGCGCTCTAGGGCCCGTGCTCTGCAACAAGAGAAGCCACCGCAGTGAGAAGCCCACACACCGCAATGAAGAGTAGTCCCCGCTCGCTGCAACTACAGAAAGTCTGTGTGCAGCAACGAAGACCCAACACAGCCAAAAATAATAAATTAAAAAAATAAATTAATTTAAAAAATCAATAAAAATAGTGTTAAGTGAGGTAGTAGTGAAGTAGTAGTGTTGAGGATTAAGTATGATTACAGGTGACTGAGTACATTTTATTCCTTCATTACTTAAAAAAATTCTGCGAGGGCTTCCCTGGTGGCGCAGTGGTTGAGAGTCCGCCTGCTGTTGCAGGGGACGCGGGTTCGTGCCCCGGTCCGGGAAGATCCCACATGCTGCGGAGCGGCTGGGCCCGTGAGCCATGGCCGCTGGGTCTGCGCGTCTGGAGCCTGTGCTCCACAACAGGAGAGGCCACAACAGTGAGAGGCCCGTGTACTGCAAAAAAAAAAATTCTGCGCACTTTAAAAATATCACAGGCAAAGTGTTTCAGAAGTTCTCTAAAGAGAAGGAGTGCTGTGGGTTGGAAGATGGGAGTCTTGCACACAAGTATGGTTCGACTAAAGGCAAAGCATTCAATCAAATATATACTATATATATACTTGAGAGTCCAGGGTCATATAAGTCAAAACAAAGGAATTCTAAGAAGGAAGAAGTGGTTGTCAAAAGAGATAAGAACCAAGAAGAGGGCATTAGACCTGGCAACTTGTTCATAAACAATCTTAAGATAGCTTTTTCAGTGGCAGAATTGCGATGGGATGTAGGGCAGAAATTAGATTGGGAAGCCTCTGAGAATAAGTGGTAAGAAAGCAGGGTAAGCTAATGTGATAGATATTTATTCAGGAAGTTTGCTGGAGAAGAAAAGAGAAATATAAAAGCAGTTTGGGTGAGTAACCAGGGTCAAGGGATAGAGAAATTTGAATGTTTGGTATAGAGAAAAACTATCTTGGTCCATACTACCCTGTTGGCAAGGTTCTTACATTATATGTGAAGTGGTATAATATTAACTCTAAGGATGCACATTGTAATATCTAAGCGAGAATGACACTGTAAGCTAAGGATGCATATTATAATCCCTAGAGCAACTACTGGAAAAAAAATACGAAGAGATAAAGCTGAAAAACGTAAATATGACCATGTTATACCTCTTTTAAATCCTTCAGTGGTTTTCTAACTCATGATGAATTTTAAATTTCTTAACATGACCTTCCTATAAATTCCTGCCTAGCTCTGCTGTAACCTGCTAAAGGCAAGTGGAAATTAATGAAGAGTTTTAAGATGAGTCATCTGGATTATACCAGAATTTTAAAAGGATAACACTGATAACAATGTGTAACATAGAGCTGAAGAGAGATGGACAGCAAGGAGAATCAACAAGACAGGGATTGTCAGATAAGAGGTGATAAGGGCCTGAACAAGGGTAGTAGGGATGAGATTAAAAATAAGGGGATTGATTTAAAGGAAATTTCAGAGATGAAACTCACATAACTTACCACTTATGTTTGTGTGTGTTGGGGGAGTGATAAAGGCAAGGGATGAGTCAAGGATGATTCAGATGTTTCAACAGACAAGGAACACAGAAAGAAATCTTTTGGGGGTTAGATGAGATGTCTAGCTCGTAGCTGGAAATGTAGCTACAGAGCTTGGGAGAAAAGCCACAGCTTGAGAAGTAGACTCAGAAGTCTCTGGCAAATAGTGTAAGGCTGGTTAATTTAGAGCAAGAAAGTACAGACTTAGAAGAGTACCTAAAACAAGAGAAACAAACAAATAAATAAAGGAAAACATGACTGAGAAAGACCGGAGTCCAAATAACAACCATTAATTGAGTACATATTATGTGCAAGGCAGTAATGTTTTAAGGACTTACCATATACTATCTTGTTTAATTCCCCCCAAGCAAAAATATTACTATCCTCATTTTGAGATGGGAAAACTGAAGTTGAGAGAAGTTAAACAAGCTCCTCTATGGTTGCGCAGGAAGTAGACAGTGTAGCTAGGGTTAGAACATAGGATCACTGACTCTAAAACCTAACTTAACCACTACCTGATTATGATAATGATACTTTTAAATAATATTGCTGCTACTACTACTGGTGATAATGATAATAATGAAGAGGGCAGCCATTATTCACTGAGCATTCAAAATGTGCCAAACACTGCTGAACAATCTACATGTATTATCTCAAATGATTCCCAACAACCTGTGAGAGAAGTATGATCATTACGCCCAATTTTATAAATAAAAAATTGAAGCTTATAGAGACTAGTATTTCCCAACATCACAAAGCTAACAGGCAGCAATGCTGGGATTCAAATCTAGAAAGACAGAGGCATCTTATAACTTGGAAACAAGGTAAATAAAAAAACAAAACTTATGTAAACGGGTGGCTGAGAAAATCTGCAAAAAAACTTGAGTTTACGGAGATAAAAGTATATAAGCAAAATAGATAGAATCATCGAAAATATGATTTTTATAAAATACCTGACGTTTTAAAGAGATCAACTCCATGTCCAGTTGCCTCAGGATGGTGTTGGCTGCATTGGGGCTACAGGAAACAGCTACCACATCTTCCTGGGTTAAATACATGCCCTTAGGTGGACGGCACTTAGAACGCTGAGAATGATGGCGGTGTTGTAAACTCTGATATTCTCTCCTCCCAAGTCCAATCTTGCTAGTTTGGACAGGTTGGTCAGTATTACCCTGGAAGAATAAAGACAGAATAATAGGTCATTTGGTTTTTACAAATGTATAAACTGAAAACAGTCTATTACTAGTAGAAGCATCTGTTACACTAAGTACACCTACAAAATACTTCTAACCAATTATATTACATACGAGTCCAAATTCACACACACACAACAACTCATCAATTAGGAGGAAATGAGCATATACCATAACGTATCTTTGATTAATCCACTCAATAAAATGTTTGGTTTCTATGCCTAGAGGACTATGAACAAATGAAAAAATAAGGTGGACTCTAAACTATTTCTGTTTGCTTCAAGATTTCAAGATGGGATATATTTTCCCTCAGCAATAAAGGGGAGGGGGAAGCTATAACTTATTAAGTGCGAAGTTTTAAAGAAAGTAAAAAAAAGGGGCAAATTAGGAATCATGACAAGTGGCAAATTAGACAACTGGTAAAAAAGAGATAACATCTCATTCTCACTTTAGTGTTGGTGAAAGAGAACTATGCCTTCTAAAAATTAAAAAGGGCACAGGATTATTTTAATCCTAACAACATTTCTAAACTCCAAGTCTATTTATCTGTGAATAAAATAAAGTTCAAATTTGCATTTTGGAAGAGGATAGAAAAGTTCTAACAATGATCACCATGAACTCTTAAGGAGGATTTCATTATTACTTACAATATTCTTAAAGTGTGATGTAAAAATACAATGTTATTCTGTGCTTCTGAGACAGGAATCCATTAGAAACTTGTGTCCATTAGGCTGAAGGTTATTTCACTGAATAGACTTAATAATCCAATTCTTTAGAAAAGAAACTCCAAGAAAAGTCACAAAATAATTGTATAGTGAAGTATAATCCACCTTGTTGCTTAAAATGCAACTCAAAGCAACACATGGCAGATTTGATGTTCAGGGAAACTCCTCCCAGTATAGCACTTCTACAATTGCTAGATCAAGTATTTTTTTAAAAAATAAATTTATTTATTTTTGGCTGCATTGGGTTTTTGTCGCGTGCGGGCTTTCTCTAGTTGCGGTGAATGGGGGCTACTCTTTGTTGTGGTGCATGGGCTTCTCATTGTGGTGGCTTCTCTTGTTACGGAGCACGGGCTCTAGGCACGAGGGCTTCAGTAGTTGTGGTGCACAAGCTCAGTACTTATGGCTCATGGGCTCTAGAGCGCAGGCGCAGCAGTTGTGGCGCATGGGCTTGGTTGCTCCGTGGCATGTGGGATCTTCCTGGACCAGGGCTCGAACCCGTGTCCCCTGCATTGGCAGGTGGATATTTAACCACCGTGCCACTAGGGAAGTCCCTAGATCAAACATATTTTTTAAATCTTTTAAATTAATTTCTGAGCTGGCAGAGAGGTGAGGAAATCCCTCAGAGACCAGAAATGATGAGAAAGCAGGAAACCAGAGGGATAAGCAAGGATGCAGGAGCTGACATTTGCCTAGGCTTCAATGGACAACAGGTGCAGGGCACAGGAGATAAAGCCAGAACTCTGGAAGGGGACTCCATCATTGTGCAAAGTAGGAAAAGTGCCCCTGCCCTGCAGAGGGAGAAGATGATTAAAGAAAGTCATGCCTAATTCATCTTTGGCCGAAAGGAAAGGAAAGAAACCAAAAAGTCTTCCCTAAGAATCCCTAACCACAGGCCTATATTCAGGCAGGTTTGGGGACTAAATTTACAGGAATGTCTGGCCTGAAAAACTCCAAGTCGAAAATGTACTCTGAAGTGTCTCAGGTTGGTAGGGCCTTCAGACAGTTAGCAGAAGTAAAGGGAAACTATCCTCAGAAGAATGCACTGTAAAACCAGGTCTCAAAAATTTTCAACAAATATGTTCCAAGGAAAATGAGCTCACAACCACAGAGTGCCAAACAAGCCTCATGAGTGAAACACAGCAGAGAGCAAACAATAGAATTATATCTGCAAAGATGACAAATATTACAATTACTAGGTAAAGAGAATACAATACATGTGTTATATGTGTACAAAGAAATAAAAGAACTGAAAATATGGAATATTCTTATAAGAAGTGAGTCTATCAAAACTGACCAAGCAGATATGCAAAAGAACCAAATAGAACACCTAGAAATAAAAAATATTATAAATAAGATTAGAAACTCAATGGATGGGTTACTTAGCCGATCAGACAGAGCTCAAAAGAAAATTAGTGACTTCAAATGCACATATGAGAAAAATGCCCAAAACATAGTACAGAAGTATGGAAAGACAAAAGGATGGAAAATATGAGTGGTTAAGAGACATGTGAAAAGTCCATTACATTTCTAAAAGAATTCCCAAAAGAAAGAATAGAGAGAATGAGGGAGAATCTATATTCAAAGAGACAACAAATGAGAATTTTACAGAACTTAAGACAGGATTCAGAAAGTACAAATGAATCCGAAGCAAGTTTAAAAAAAGAAATCCATACCCAGATACATTAAAATGAAACTACAGAACACTAAAGACAAAGAAGAGATCATAAAAGCAGACAAAGAGAAAAGCTAAATTACCTCCAAAGGAATGGTAACTAGCCTGACAGCAGACTTCTCTAAAGCAATGACAGAAATCAGAAAGCAGTAGAATAATATCTTCAAATAATATCCGTCAACCTAGGAGTCTAACCCCAGCAAAACTAAGTGTTCAAGAACAAGGAAGGACATTTTGGACATTCCAAAACTGACTGTGTTTATAATCAATAGACTCTCACTAAATTAACCTGTAAAAGATACACTTTAGAAAAAAGAAAAATTATTTTCAAAGAAAGTTCTAAGATTCAAGAAAGAATGATAAGCAAAATTAATTTTAAGCATGTGAGTAAATCTAAACTAACCCCGACTATGTGTTTAATATGAGATACTTTAAAAAATAAGATGTAAGTAAAACTTGGCAAAAATAGCATATAAATCAAGAGGATAGTGGTTGACGTCAAAGCAGCCTAAGGGTCTTATATTAATTAGAATCCCATTAAAAACACCAATATTAGGCTTTAAGTTAAATATGCAGGATAAAATTTTCAGAATACACAGTAAGAATAGAAATATAGAAACATTCCAGACTAGTAGACAGTTAAAAAAAAAAAATCAAACAAGAGATGGATTCTTAATCCAAAAAGAAGGCCATAAAGGAGGGGAAAGAAAACCAGAAAAAGCAAGTCAAACAGAAGGTAAAAATAAGAAAGAACAAAAATACAAATATCAATGATCATGACTGGTATATAGGAGCTAAACTCTCTAGATAAAATATAAAACCCAACTTATATGCTCCTGTAAGACACATACTTAAAATGTGAGGACACAGAAATGTTGAAAATAAGCAATAAAGATATACCAGGCAGGGCTTCCCTGGTGGCGCAGTGGTTGGGAGTCCACCTGCCGATGCAGGGGACACGGGTTCGTGCCCCAGTCCTGGAGGATCCCACAGGCAGCGGAGCGGCTGGGCCCGTAAGCCATGGCCGCTGAGCCTGTGCGTCCGGAGCCTGTGCTCCGCAACGGGAGAGCCCGCAACAGTGAGAGGCCCATGTACCGCAAAAAAAAAAAAAAAAAAAAAAAAAAAAAGATATACCAGGCAAACACTTAACAAAAGAAAGGTGATAAGAGTTATATCAGACAAAATAATCTTGAAAAGTAGAAGGCATCAAAAGAGATGAAAGGGTCATTACATATTGATAAAAGGTTCAATTCAACAAGATAAAACAATTTCTATACACCTAATAACAATAGTTTCAAAATATAAAAAGTATTATTTCTCAATAATCCATCAGATAAGCACATAAACACCCACTGAAACAACCCTAGCAAGTAGGCAAGCAGTAACAGAATATTGATTTCAAGCATATAACTGACAAGCTTCAATTAAGACACATAAAAAACCTGTAACCAATAATTAGAGTATGTATTACTCTCAAGCACACATGGAAAAACATTCATGAAAATTCGACATTCTAGACTTGGAGGTTTTAAAACATATCCTCAAATTCTTCAACATTCCAACCACTGAGAAGTGGGACTCTCTCCCATTCTCCTTGATTCTGGACCAACTTTAGTAACTCACTTAAAACCAACAGAATGCAGTAGATTTGGGGATGATTACTTTGGAGGCAACCAGCCATGGTCAGAAACCAAATTACTAAGGGACCACCAGGCTAGAGAGGAATGCTAGCTAACAGCTAGTATATCAACTACCAGTCATGTGAGCAAGTCAAAAACCTTTAATAACATCCTACTTGATGCTGAAACATAAAAATCATTCTCTCTAAAGTCAGGAATAAGATAAAAATATTTGCTATCATAACTTCATTCAACATTATACTGGTGATTCTAACCAGTTCAGTAAGGGAAGAAATAAAAGGTATTATAAGGACTGAAAAGAAATAAAACTGCTGTTATTTTCAGATAATATAAACCTCTATATAGGAAATGCAAACTAATCTACAAACAATTAAAGATTTCATTTCTCTCCAGTTTATATGTAGATTCAACGGAACATCAAGTAGCACTTTCCTACTTTGAAGTTTGAGAGCAAAAGTCCAAAAATAGCCAAGGACTTTCACCTTTAGAAGCACTACCAAGTAATGGGACTCATCCTAGCAGCTATCAAGACTTATTATAAAGTTATAGTAATCAAGACATTGTGTGACTGACAAGGGATATATAACTGACAAGAGAAGCAGACTAGAGAGCCATACATATATAGAAACCTCATCTATGATGAAGCTGACATGGCAGACCAGTTGAAAGAAATGAACTCGCTTCCATATTGGAAAACAAATAAATAAAAACGGGTCTCTATCTCACAACATAAACAAAACCTAATTACTGAAAGATCAAGGACTTAAATGTAAAAAACAAAACTTTAAAACTTAAAAATTTTATACATTGTCTTTAAGAAAAAGACAAAACCAAACCAATAGATAAAAAACAAACACAAATAAGCATTAAAAAAAGACACAATAATAGACAACAGATGGAAAAATAATCGGCCTTATTAGTAATCTCATGAATGAATTGAGAACACAATGAGATACCATTTCAGGTTATCAGATTTCTAACATCTTGAAAGTCTTACCACATAAAGTATTGGCAAGGAACTGGATAATGAGTACTCTCATAGCCCAACAGAAGTACATCAAATGTAGAAAATGATTTGCCATTACCTAGGAAAGTTAAACATGGTTATACCCTAAAATACAGTAATTCCACTCCAAACAATCCTAGGGTATTATTACTAAGTCACTGCTGGCATTTTGGTGGAACAATCTGTGCTGTGCATTTCAGGAGAGCTGGCATCCCTTTCCCATTATATGCCAGTGGTGCCCATCAACCAAAACCACGTCCATAATTTTTAAATGCCCTTTATGTGAGTAATACTAAACCTAGCTGAGAACCACTGTCCCAAAGGAACTCTGATATATATGTATCCAGGGTATGTTCTTATCAGTATTGTTCATAATAATAAAAAGCTACAAATGATGTCCATTAATTAGAGAGTGGCTAAGTTGTAGCATATGCATGCAAGGGAACACTGTAATACAGCAATGAAAATGAACTGCAAAAACATGTTGGACAGCAACAAAAAAATGCGGGTAGCTGAACACATACAATATGGTTCCATTTAAATCAAGTCTGAAATGTACAAAACTAAATGTGAGTTGCTCAGAGATACATAACTTTGTGATAAAACTATAAAAAAGGGAGTGAATAATTGATAAATTTCAGGATAGATGTTCCCACTGGAAAGAAGGGAGGGGTGCAATAAGGAAAATATACACAAAGGACTTCTGTTTCTTGAGCTCAGTCATGGACACACTGGTGTTTGTTTTATTATTATTCTTTAAATTGTACAGTCTATGGTATGTATAGTTCATAATTTTTAAAAGTTAAAAATAAAAACCTTTCCATATAATGTGTCAACAACATGCAGAAGCAGCTATAAAGATGTGTTAAAGGCAATGATACAGTATCATTCCCTGAGTGGTGTCCCTATCATCTGTGAAAGAACAGAGAAATGAATGAAGCTGCTGACAAACAGTACGAGCCTCGGACCACAACCTTGCAGTATGTTTTTTAACACTTTTTAACTTTTACTCCCCTCACTACATTTGCTAACAGGATGAGATCACAGGCCAACAAAAGACCAAATGTGTAAGTACCATCTCACATAGTTGGAAAAAACAGTATTCCACATACATACATTTCCTACATAACTAAACCCAAATCCCTAATCTCTCATATTTGTACAGTAATTAAGAATTCATGACATATATTCTCATCTGTTAAAATAAATTTGACTGAAAGCCTACTATCTACCAGGCCCTGTAGTTAAGACACAATTCTTGCTCTTTAAGAGCTTACCACCCAGGGATAGGTAGGCAGGTGAGGGGAAACCAGATGTAAACAAGTACCACTTAGCTCAATGAGTACTGCAATGGATTTAAAGAAAACTAAGGAGGTGGTCAATTCAACATAAGGCACAGGAGAGTTCATAGACAAGCTACATGTTGCAGAGTTATGAGGAATTTGCCTGACAGATTTGAGAAGAAAGGAAATTCTAGAAAAAAAATGGACCAACAAAGAACAAAGGCTGGGGGAACTAAAACACTTACCTGAAACTCTCTTAGGAAGGTGAAATAAGTGGGGTGGGGCAGGGAATGCCTAACTAGAAAGACTGTTTTATCCTATGGACAAAGCCACGGAAGGGCTGCAAACAGTAAATTTGGTTTTAAAAAGATTGCTTTGGCAGCAGGGTGAAGAATGGACTTGGAAGGTGTGGTGCAGAGTCTGGAGGCATGGAGATAAGGTAAATTAAGATAAGACAGAAAATGTCAGTAATTCAGAGAAGAGATGAGAACCTAAAAAAAGGCAGTCACCTAGAAAGACCAAAGAGAAAAGAACAAAATTTACAGTTATTTGAGAGAGAGAATTAAAAACGGTAATGACAAAATGAACAGAGTAATTGAGAAAAAGAAGTCACTAAAACTGAGACACAGTGGTTAAAAAGGTAGACAGGAATCAGAGAATGGTGTTAGAAAACTCAAAAAGAGATTTTCAGAAGAAGGGAGGGGTCAATAACTTGAAACAATACAGGAAGCACAAGGAGAGTACACTGAGAAACCAGTCCTCGGATGTGGCAGTTAGGAGGTCACTGCTGACCTATCAGCAGTTTCAGTGAAGTAAAGGGACAGAAGTCTGACTGAAGCAAACTCAAGTGAAGTCATGCTAAGGAGGATAATTCTTTCTAGACTGGTTGGGAGATAGTCATGCTTTTAAACGAAAGACTGGAGCTTACTTCTGGGCTGCAATGAAAAGGTTGAAAGTATGGCAAACAGAAGGTCCTAGAGGCAATATGAAGGGATAAGATAGGTCAAACAAGCAGTGAAATTATACAGAACAAGGGGAGGGGCCTATCTTGAATGAGAGAGGCATTCAGCTCAGACTGTTCATTCAGTAATTTCATATTACTGAATTTGTGACATTTTAAAAATCTGATCCTATCAAGTACCAGCAAGGAAGTGGACAATGAGTACTATGTGAAGTGCTAGGGGATACCAGATGTTCCAGTGTTACTGAGGGCCTGACTTCAAAGAGTTCACAGCTTAGTGGGCAAAAGACAATAATTTTAGTATAACATCCTAAGTGTAAATATACTCAGATAAAAAGGCTAGTATGGTAGCACAGAGGAAGGGCTGGAATTTAAGGGTGTTCCTGCTTGATATTTTCTCCATGAAGTAGAAAGTGAAGTTATCTGCTAAGTTTTTTTAGGGGAGTGGAGAGGTGGTAGATGATGTGTAGCAAAGGATGAATGTTCAAACAGTTGCTTACATAATAAATTTTATTCAAGATTTATTATGTACTGGGTACTGTAATAAGTGCTTTTATACATATTACCTCTTTGATTGTCAGAACCTTTTACTTTTACCAATGGAAAAAACTGAAAATTACAGGTTAAAAACTGAGAGGTGCTAAGGGCTACACTGAGATTGGAAACTACTTTTTGTAAGTAGCAACAATGCACATGATCCTGCAATTTTCTCCTGCTACACCAGACCAAGAATAGCAATTGATCCAGCATTGTGGGTTTATAGGGTTAGAGAAGGAATAGCAGAAGGGTGAGAGAAATGGGGAGTCAAAGATACTGGGAAGAGAGCAACTTAAGTAATTGGTCATTTGGTCTACGGTTTAGGGAAACAAGGAGACTCGGAAAAGAAATGAAGGAATCAAGGAATTTGAGAACATTTAGCAGTAGTAAGAAAATCAGTAAAATATCAAGTTAAGGGTAGGATTTATTAAATTTCATTGATGAAAGATGACAAGGGCCAGAATGGGCCATGGCATTGAGTTCCTTAAGAGGAGGAATGGGAGTCATATTGGATGAAGTCACATTCTCCAATTTTCAATGTTATTTTCACTATTCCACAGCTGCCAATACATCACAAGCCTTTACCCATCAACATTTGGTCTATTTTTTTACAATTATGTAATTCCTTGCCTTAATAAATGAGCATGCATATCAATTTAAAACTTTTCTTTTTAATGATTTTAAGTCACCGTTATTATCATTAAATTGAGGAATATGAGTGCTCTTCTAGTTGGGGATTCTTCCATCTCTTCCTTTGATGCAGCTTTCAATTTTCACTGCTGTCAGTATACCCGGTACTAATTAATAATTTGTTATAACATGGAATAAACTAAATGTTTTCCAAGAATATTCTACACCTAATATTGTATTATCTGAGGGTGGTTCTACTTCTTTTCTATGGATTAAAGAATAGGCATCAGGCTTCCCTAGTGGCGCAGTGGTTGAGAGTCCGCCTGCCGATGCAGGGGACACGGGTTCGTGCCCCGGTCCGGGAGGATCCTGCATGCCGCGGAGCGGCTGGGCCCGTGAGCCATGGCCGCTGAGCCTGCGTGAAGAATAGGCATCGTGGGGAGTTCCCAGGTGGCTTGGTGGTTAGGATTCCGGGTTTTCACTGCTGTGGCCTGGGTTCAATCCCTCGTCGGGGAAGTAAGATACCACAAGCTACTTGGGGCAGCCAGAAATAAAAAAAAAAAAAAAAAAAAAAAAAAAAATAGGCATGGGGACTTCCCCATTGGCACAGTGGTTAAGAATCCGTCTGCCAATGCAGGGGACATGGGTTCGAGCCCTGGTCCAGGAAGATCCCACATGCCACAGAGCAACTAAGCCCGTGAGCCACAACTACGGAGCCTGTGCTCTACAGCCCTCGAGCCACAACTACTGAAGCCCGTAAGCCTAGAGCCCATGCTCTGCAACAAGAGAAGCCATTGCGATGAGAAGCCCACACACTGCAACAAAGAGGAGCCCCTGCTCACCGCAACTAGAGAAAGCCTGCGTGCAGCAACAAAGACCCAATGCAGCCATAAATAAATAAATAAATAAATTTATTAAAAAAAAAAAGAGTAGACATCGTAGCAGGGCTTTTATACTTCGGAGTGGATGAGATAACCCCAAAATTACTTAACTCACTGGCTAATTAGAGTTCTAGATGTTATCGTTTTTCCAAAAACCTCCAATTAACATTGAAATTTACTACCTTTTAACCCATTATATAAAAATGTTTTTCTTAATATGAAGTACTATTCGTTTTTTGGAGTGGATTTGTAGAACAATTATAAGCACCCTAATGATTATCATTACCTCTTTCTTGGCTTCTTTTTTGGGATCATAATCACTATCGTTTCCATCCATTGGGTGTGTTTCTTCCACATCATCATCACTGAGAAAAAACAAAGATTAATAAACTTAATTCACTTCCTTTCATTCTGTTCCAGTGCTCTCATCAAACTGCAATATACCTGGCTAATAATTTTACTAAATATTCCCCAGGAGTTGTCCTTGGGAAGATGAGCTTTTATAGTTTAGATTTCTGTAGTGTTTAGAAACATTTACCCTTTTAGGTATATAGAATCATTTAAGCAAACATTTCTAGCTAAAAACAGAGACCCAATAGGAAAGATATTTAGAAAGAAATATCATTTGGGAAAAAGAACACATTTATTAATTTGATATAATACTTATTTTCCAACTGGAGAACTGAAATAATAAGTTATTATATCAAATTAATAAATGTGTTCCAAGTGGAGAACTGAAAAAATGATCTTTTATACTACCAGAAAGATACAGCTACAATAATGTGGACCTCAGTTACTCAGATAACTGTGGAAAGACCATCTGCCAGAGAATATATTTCTTAATATATTCTAAATGTATGTATTGAATACATCAGTACCGAAAGGAAGCATTTGTGATTAGTTAAATACAACTCACATATAACTCAGTTGCAAGGTTTGCTGGCTATGATTAACAGTTAAAGAGTTGAAGAGAGTTCTTACTGTTAAGATTTCTGATCACTCAGTTCTCGTCAGAGTGGAAACATGAATGTAAGGATAAGAAGCATTTACACTGTATTGTGATAATTGTTCTGCCTTAGGAAATACAAGCAATACCGGTAACTACATAAAGGCATTCAACCCACCTGTCACCCTGATTATGTCTATTGGCTAGTTTACGAGCCTGGCGATCCATCAAGCTTGTCCTAGATCGAGTTTTTTTCCAGGAATAGTAATATTTCACAAGGCTAGCAATTGTCTTATCTGGAAGCTTGAAAAAAAAATCATGTTAATATCAAGCAAGTTTATTCATAAACTCTGATTAACAGAATGAAAAATATTTCTATTATTCTTTGATACTTAGCAAACAAAAGCATAGACAAAAAATATTTTCCCAGGTACCTTTATGAATTATAGAGCTAAAAAATGCAGCTGTAGTCATAGCACCCCACCACACCTATGTCACTCACATTTCTAAATAAATATTCCTATTTATTCTGAGCAGGGAAAGGAGAGATAAAATTAAAATGATAAATGATGCAAATAGACTTAAGCTACAAAATGACTAATGATCATGCACTGCTTTGTCATACTGGCAAACAAGCACACACACTTCCAATTAAAAATGTTCTCTTTGATTATGGAAGGCACTTAGATATATTTGCAAACATTATCTAATTTCCATTCATTCAAGTTAAAAGAGTTTAATGTAGCAACTTCTCAGATTTATATTATTTTGACACAATACTAGAAATTTAACAACTAGAAATAGCTCTTCTTTAAATAAAAAAAAAGCAACAGCACCTGAACAATGTTGAAATAATACAGAATTTCTAAAAATTGGTTTTCATATCCAAAGGAATATAAATTTGAAAATGAAATCCTAATGTTAGAAAAATGAAACATTTAAAAATAAAATTGAAATTTTTTTCCTGAAATGACAGACGTATTTAATAACTCTATTAAACATATACTTAAGTCATAATAAATGTTAATTTATTACAACGAAATGACACATAATGATCATGCATTAGAATAGTAGAAAATAAGACTGTATGTAAAATATACTTATTTAAAAATATTTTTAAAAATTAAAATTAGATTGGAAAACTTTTTTGTTTTTAATAATTAGGAAGTGTTTAACAATAGAATAAGGTTATCACTCAGGTATGAATCACAGTAAGAGCAAAATTACCATACCATTTGCTGAATCCTGTGAAAGCTCTTCCCATGAAAACTAAAGGCTTGTTCAAATAGGACTTTATCTTCCACTGTCCACTCATCCGGAAAGGGAGTGAAATTAGGGAGATCAGCAAGGGACTTCTCAATGTTATGTTTATGCCAGAACAACATGCCAAGTGCCTTTGAAGAGAAATCATTCCCCTTTGGTTTTAATGGACTTATGTTCCATCACACTTAAGAGAGTTAAACACAAATTAGGTTAAAATCTTAAGCCTATGACTTCAACTGAAGATACACTCACAGTTTGGGGCTTTTAATCAGGGGTGCCCAGGTAGCAGACCTCATTTATTTATTTCTTTTAATCAGGGCCTCAGAACAGTAAATGTTCTTACATACCATATTTGCTGTAGAATCTAGAAAAAGTGAGCTGAGGAGAGTGGCTATAATTACTAAAGCAGGTTTGTAGGCTCATATCAAGACTTTCACTCACATTTATTCATTTGTCAATGTGTAGAGAAAAATACGCTAAAAGGAAAAATAACCTGTAAGTCAATACTTAAATGAAACTATCAATTATAACACAAAACTAGAAGTGCTCAGTCAAGACTCAGTAGAGAAATATTTATGTTTTAACCTGTTAGAAGTGTATCATGGGCTAAATACTTCTAAGAAGTAAGAGTACCTCAACTGCAACTTTAACAATATTTTACCACATATATTTTTTAATGTTCTTTATTATCATAATATACACAAAGAATTATTATGAGACATATTAATAACTTCAATGACTTTATTACCAAATCATAGGAAAGCCTGAAATGGATAATTTCTAACAATTCAACAACTTTCCCTTCTATTGTAAGTAAGCGGTAGGTCTTTATCTGTACTATAAGGTACAGAGTATCATTTAGGGGATAAAGATTTATTTTTTAAGAAGAGATACAGCAACTTTTTAAATAGTGAGTTTTAAATTTCTGTACTTTGGTAATACTCCTTGAAAACGAAAATATGTATAGTCACATTTTGAAGGATTAACCTTCTCAAACAAATATTAGAACGCAAGCCGAGGCTTAAAAACAAAATACGTAATCAAAGTCTTCAAAATCCACAGAATAGTTAACTACATTTAGATAAACATCTCAGTTTCACTGAAATGACTTTCTATTATTTAATCATGTTACTAACTATAAAGTTAGCTCTTAATAATCCAGGTTACAGAAAATTCACTTACTTTATATTAATTCTGATAAAGTTTGATTTTTTTACTTAGTCAAAATGAAATTTAAGAATTTCTATTTCACTTTTACTTTTCCATGTTCTCCATTCCCTTATTACCAGGGATAATGAACCATATGCCATATATATCTCTTTTTAAAGTTATCTAATTTTTTTAAAGCCCTTTGTGAATGATTTCCTTCAAAATCTAAAAATCTTAAGTATTTCTTTAAATTAAAAGTTTAACTTTTAGGACTTTTAGGTTAAAAAGTCAAAGAGAATTACCTCTACTTAAAAATATTTTCCCTTTTTCTTGAGCATCTGCTAGAGTAATCCTGAAGGCTTTCAGATACTTGAAGAACTCAAAACAGATAAGAAACAGAGGTGTCGAGAGAAAAATGTTCAAGTCCTTGAGATAAATAATGTTTATAAAAGCAAAATCCTTGATGATGAAAGGTCAGATTTGCTAGGACTTTTGTAGTATCTATAAAGTTGGTTGAACTTATGCAGTTTCTTAAGACAGAAACTATCATGAGATGTTCTTTGGATTTGATAAATACTGAGGCAAACTTTAATATTAAAATGTTTCTCTACATACCTGTTCCACATTGTAGCCATGTTTCTCCTTTGCAATTGCAATATATTCATCCACTGTAATGAAACAATGTTATATAATTAATTATTCTCATTTACTTCATTTGCCCGGTTGACTCTTTTTTTTTTTTAACAAAGCAAAATTTAAAAACAATTACACTCTAGGGGTAAAAAAATAGCCAAAGTCATTTTCCATGAAATACTATAAAAAAGACTTTCACTTCTATGACCAGGATCAGAAGTTCACTTGGTTTAAGATTTTACTTAGTATGAGTTATCTCTGTGACCATACAGCATCTACTTATTAAATTCACTGACATTACTGTAATTATTTTTGTATTAAAAAAAAGACCAATCTGTGGTTAGCCAATAAAGCCTAATTACAGTATAAAATATTAGGTAACTTCTATTGCAGTCTTTATTTGAAGAGACAATTATTTAAGACCCCATCTCATGTTTAGAGTTTTCCCAAAGCTTTTACCTTCCCGTTTCTGATTACTGTATAAAGGATGGTTTATCTATAGTTTTGCCAACTATACATAATTACAATTTAAATATACTTCAGTATTCCTAAAATTTTCTTCAGCTCTTCCGGCTAGCTATACAAAAGATGTTTGAATATTCCATTTTTCTTCATCCTCAATTATTGTAATCAAGCCAGTAGAGTTGTTTAAATAAGCAGTTTCTATGATGATATATATACTGGCTATTTCAAGGCTTCATTGCTAAGAAATCTGCCACTTCACATTCAGCAGGACTCAGTTTTACGTGAAGTCCTTGTTGATCCTATATTTTATATATATATATAAATTCTTTAAGCACATTTTTGAGAAGCAGTGGTTGAGAATTCTGATCCTAGAACCGCTGGGCTACCTGGACTTGGTTCCCAGCCCTGTCACTTGTTTTTGGATTTTAGGCAATTAACTTGACCTTTATGTACCTTAGTTTCCTCACTATAAATAGTGATAAAAATAGTACTATATTTAATACTATTCCTCCTAGGATTAAATGAGCTAATATATGTAAAGTGCTTGAAACAGCATCTGGCCCATTTTAAGTACTTTCTAAGAGTTTGCTGTTATTAATATTACAGTACAGTTTAATATATAAATATGCTATTGTAACAATAATGCTGTTAAGATTAACTAATTTTTATGGATGTTATTATATCTCCCTAAGACTGGAAGCTTTTAAGAAGAAAATCCAAATATTATATTCTATTTAGAACCCATAGTACTTAAACATATGACAGGTCTAAACACATGCTGATTAACAAAAATGTCTTAAGAGTCCTATAAATAGAAGGCTGAACAATACCAATTACCCTGTGGTTCTCAACCCTGGCTATGCATTAGAAGCAGTAGGGGAGCTTTAAAAAAGGAAGTCCTGGCTCCACCCCCAAGATTTCTGATTTAATCAGTTTGAGGTAGAGGCCAGACATCAACAGAATTTTTTTTAAAGTTCCCCTAAGTGATTCCAAGCACAGCCAGGGATGAAAGTCACTACCCTGTACCTTCAGTTGGATATTCCACATGGACACACCACTACCAGGACATGTTGGCTTTCTGAATTTTGTTTTCCATTTTGCTAAGAAATGCACCATTGTATAAAACAGTGCTAAAACAGCAAATGCCAATGACACCCTAATGCTCAGTTTGTGACTGAAAACCTCTGCCTATAATGAAGATTGAACCAAAAAACCTGATCGTCTCTTTCAGGTTTCTCAGTACACAAAATGTACAATTTTGTGTTTTCTGTTAAGAATACCTCAAGGGTATATAATTCCTAGGTTACCAGTTAGACTTTTTGCTGGTATTCTGAAGCTCTTAAATAGGAAGAATTATCAGGTATGCAGAATAATACCCCGTTTTCAATTTTTAGTTCTCTTACTGCATCAATAAGTATGACTAGACTTACTATGCACATGATATATAGGACATCATTAATTTTCATGAAACTAAATAAACCATCATGGGACATCTTTAAGATTTAGTAAATATTTTTAAAAGACAAGCTTATTTTACAGCCACTAGAATAGCTGTTCAGTGGTTTTTGTTTGTTTGTTTTAATAAATCAAATGATAACTAAATGGAGGGGTGGGGATCTTAGTTTTGTTACCTGCACGTTTCCTATATCTGATGTGCCGCAAAGGATCAGGTCCGCTACATCACATTGAAGTCTAAAGCCACACCATGATTCAAGAAGTGCATGGTCAATGATCCAGAAGGTCTCCGTCCAGAAATGGAGAGCACAAAGATGACCTGATTGATGGCTGCTGAAGTCAGTTCTTTCCCCTTTCCTCTTTAAAATGGTAATGATAGTGGGCTCTTGGAAGTTTGAAGGCATTTCTTTACAGCTTCATATACTGAGGAATAGCCTGTGCAGATGTCTACATAGTAACTCCCTCCCCTGCTTGAGGATTTAAGCAGCAATGCCATCAGATCCTAGGTTTTTTCAGTCTTCCTGGGCCTGACACAAATTGGAATGATCAACCCACTATCTTTCAAAAGGAAAAACATTCTAACATAACAAGCTCCATCAAAATAACAAAACAAAACAAAGACAAACTGATTTCTTATGAGAATCTAAGAGACTCAAAAACAAATATAAGTTGCATTTTGAATTGGTTGATAGATTCCCTATTGACATAAACATTCAATTTCAGAAAACTTACATTTGGCATCTGGGATACTGTGATATGGAGACCATACAAGCATTCCTCCATTGTCTTTATCGGTGTACTTTGTAGCACCTGGGGAAAAAATTAATTATTTTGAATATGATGAACTTTACATTCAAAGTAAGTATAAACAAAGTAAGTTTTATTTCTATTTTAGTACAGTACCTGCAAAAGAGGACAAAGAAACAAAGTACAGGAAAACAAAGGAAGGAAAACAGATATACACTAAATATAGTAAATATACCACTTATAGATACCAACGAAATTTCACAAACACTGAAGCTTACCCTCTTTAAATTAAAAAGAAAGACTTTATTAAGTACATTTTATATCCCTACTTCTTAACGGGTAGTAAATCTGATTTAACCTTCTATACGTTACTTAGGAGTCATTAAAAACTCTGGCTTTAAAACTAGAGCAAATACCTCAGGTGATGAGTTAATTGTTTTGCCCATATCTAAATGGGCCAAGATCATTATAATTTTTAAATACCTGTATATGCTTTTTATGATTTTTATTTAATCTTGTTCTCCTTGCTAGGAATCTGCCAGTTATTCCTTTTTAATTTCATTTATTACTTTTTATATTTATGAAAGTTTGTACTCTGTGTAAGAGGAAAACAAAGTCAAACCATGGAAAAGTTAATAATGCTATTTCTCCTTAATGTAATCTGAGTCTACCTCTAATCTAGAAGCATACTATTGCTGTTTCTCTTTTTTTTTTTTTTTTTTTTTTTTTGCAGTACGGGGTCCTCTCACTGTCGTGGCCTCTCCCATTGCAGAGCGCAGGCTCAGTGGCCATGGCTCACGGGCCCAGCCGCTCCGCGGCATGTGGGATCCTCCCGGACCGGGGCACAAACCTGTGTCCCCTGCATTGGCAGGCATACTCTCAACCACTGCGCCACCAGGGAAGCCTGCTGTTTCTAATTTATTTCTAATCTGTTATAATCTAAAAAGTCAGAAAAATCAAGCTCTATTGAAACTGCATGTAAGTTAAGAATAGACAGAGGGGCTTCCCTTCCCTGGTGGCACAGTGGTTAAGAATCTGCCTGCCAATGCAGGGACACGGGTTCGAGCCCTGGTCTGGGAAGATCCCACAAGCCGCGGAGCGGCTGGGCCCGTGAGCCACAACTACTGAGCCTGCGCGTCTGGAGCCCGTGCTCCGCAACGGGAGAGGCCACGATAGCGAGAGGCCCGCGCATCGCGATGAAGAGTTGCCCCTGCTCGCCGCAACTAGAGAAAGCCCTCACACAGAAACGAAGACCCAACACAGCCAAAAATAAATATATAAATTAATTAATTTATATATATAAAAAAGATTTATTAAGAAATAAAAAAGAATAGACAGAATGAACGAAAGGCCTGACACAGCTATCCCAGAGCCAAGTAAATGCCAGTAGGTTCTGTCTTTAAATACTCGATGGTCCTTTTCTGGCTTCTTCCTACTTCTTATGTGCATTCAAGTTAATTAAAACTATGAGCTGTTGTGGCCTCTCCCGTTACGGAGCACAGGCTCCGGACGCGCAGGCTCAGCGGAGAGGCCCGCGTACCGCAAAAAAAAAAACAAAAAAACAAAAACAAAAACAAAAAAAAACTAAGAGCTGTTGATATCCACCAGTAACTAATGCCTAGAATTCCAAAATTACTCACAGAAAACATTAATATAATTCTGAGGTTAAACTGTAATCACTTATAAAGTTATAAGATATTCAGAATAAAGAATATTCACTTCCAGGGGTAAAAGTAACTATTATACTCCCAACTACAGACTTTATCAAGCAATAATTTAATGTCATTCAGCCGTTCTTTATTTTTGTAGAATCATAACACATCACTACTGTATATTCAATCAACAAATTTTAGTTAGAGAATGACACACTGTTAGTGCAATATGAAGCTAAAATTGTTAAGTTATGTACGTTTTACTATAAGGAAAAATTAGGTATGGAGAAAAAAGTATTGACAGAATACTATAAAAGTATTAGAAAAAAGCATAATTACAAAATAAACCTAAAAGCAAAACATTGCATTTTGTCATAACTATCTTTAATAAGAGGATAAAAATAGGAGATGAGAATTTAAGAAAATGCAAGTTAGAAGTACATTATCTAAAATTTATATTCAATAAAAATAAATTTTAAAAAACTTCTTTAAAAAATATTAAGATATATATTTAATTTTTAACCACATAAAAACACAAAAGCAAAATAGCTAAACCACTCAGTGGAAATAAAACAGACATCTAAGTTGATCAGAAGCCTTTATTTAATTAATAAAATCTATTGCTATTTCTAGTGAGTATCCTAAACTTCAATCCTTTAGTATGGGACTGATTCATTTTCAGCATGGACTGTGACAAAGATAATTTAAATACTACTTAAAAGAACATGGAATGCAACAAAGAAAAGGCTTCCATTAAGTCTCAAGTCTTGATAGCATACATGCTTAATATTTAGACATATTTCCTTGCATCTGATTCTTGTATTACAGAAAATCTGAATTAAAATATTTTTATTAAATATCTCTTCTTAAACAGATATAAACTTTTTTTTTTTGTATTCTTGCCCATGAAGAACAACAGTTAAGTTTCCTCAAAAATTCTTAGCACTGTAATCAAGGGCCCGATCTTCTGACAGAAACTGGCATCCAAACTGTGGAGACTAACAGCTCTTCTAACATGGGTGTATATATCTGGAGTATAGAGAATGCCTAATTAGGCATTTCACAATGTTCTTTCCCTGACTACTCTTGAATTGGGCTCCACCATTTTCAATCATATATGTGTCCCACTAGGACCAAAAGATGACTGATGTTTATAGGAAATGAGAGATAGCTTAGTATAATGGTTAAGAGTGTAACCACTTATAGAGCCAGACTTCAGGTTTGCATCCCAGCTCTGCCACTTCCTAGCTTTGTCACCTTGAGCAAATTTATTTAATCTGTCTCTGCATCAGTTTAACCCATCTTTAAAAATAGGGATAATGAGAGCACCTTCTTCACAGAGTTGTTCAAAAATGAAGTGAATTCATATTTGTAAAGTACCTGGCATGTGGTAAGCACTACCTAAGACTTATGATTACTACTATATGCTTACTGAAGACAGTTCTTTAAGTTCCCTTCTTTCTGTACTCTGGAAAGGCTTCTTCTTACCTATCAATCAAATAAAAATATAAACGTATAAAATCTCATGGGGCTCTAACTCAAACGGCTGATGACCTCTCTTACCAACCCTTTGAAAATGAAACTGAATAGCTGAAATGACTTTTTTGTTTTACTGACAACTCAGACCTGATTCCTCTCCTATAAAAGAACAGGAGAAAGTAACTTGCATTATTAAAAACAATTTACCTCTCAGGATGATTTGCATTCAGTAAAGCTTTACCCTTTCCATCATAAAAGTTGAAGTAAACCAAAATATTTAAAGGACACAAAAACACAATTTTTATTTTGCTTTTATCTATAACAATGTTTAAGATTATACCTCAAAACTGTCTGATATTCAGAAATAATACTGAGAATCCAATTTGACTCTGCAACAAAATAACCAAGGCCTTAGAAGTAGCCTATCTTCTGAATGGATCAAAAATAAACAAACCAAAACTTAGACAGCAAGCAACCACAATTTTAAAAGACTATAGTAGCTCAACAGCTATGAAAATAAAATTATTGAGCAATCAGTTTTTTTAAGTATTAAATGAAACAAAAGTTCAAGCCTTCTGAAAACTTTTAGATCTCCTTAACTGCAGTTGGTAAAATACATTTATAAGACCAATTTGGGGAAAACCAACAACAAAAGTATAATTTTGATTAGGATTTCTATACAATAGCAAGTTTCAAAGTAAGTACAAAAATATAAATCTTCTATTTCTTTGCAGATTTCCTTTAAGACATTCCAACTAAGGATTCTGATGGAAATCATGGAACAAATATTCTATATAAAGAACTTAAATATTGAGATCAGTAAGACACTCCAAATATTTTAAAAATATTCTTAATTCACCAATTTCAAACCAAGGTAAACAAAGACATTCCAAGCAGTACACAAGCATTAATAAGTTTTCTGGGAATCAATTTTCAGGACTTCAAACTTCCCTGTTTTCTTTCCCAAGACAATCTGCCTGAGAAATCACCTGCAGTCTAAGCTGTACACTTATTCTACTTCTGACCTCCTTCTTCACAAACACCCTTCCCTCACTTTAAAAAAAAAAAGGCAGGTCTCTCACCCATCCCAAATCTTACAAGAGTACACTGCCTAAAATTTAAAAACCTCTATGATGCCAAACGAACATCAGCAAAGCTCTCTTTTACTCAAGGCACCATGACTATTACAGTTTTAATTAATTACACATTAATTATAATAACTCAAGCCAGAAGAGATTTAACACTTAGAACCTTATGTTCACAAGAATACATACTATGACGGTAGAGAAATTGGATAGGTGATCAATAAAGCACTTTCAAGCACAAAAATGTATTATAAAATTCTGTGAGGAAAATGCATGGAAATGATTTCAAAAACAAAAGGAACAATGTTAGGAGACTGTTCATATATTTTATAAAATAGATACTACCACATTACTATCGTATTTACATTTAATTGGATGCATTTAAAATAAGTATATAACAACTTTATTTCAAAGTGTTAACAACATTTTCAGTACACTGGAGATTACATTTTTCAACTAATAAACTCAGTGACAAATAACAGATGTCAACTTAAAAATATGTGAATCTGTTTTTCCAAATTTCTTCTACGAGTATGCAGGCAAAATATTTTGAATGCCACTGCTTTATATACATGAATTTTTACTTAATCTTGTCATATAGTTAAGAGTATCTCCCTTTTACAAATGAGAAAACTAAGGCTTGGACACATCAGGTACCCAGTTCATCCAAGGTCACTATGCCATAGTGGCTAAAAGGCATATGATAAGAGGTAAGACTCTTAATCACCACACAAAACTGCTCCTCGTGACGTAAGCATAGTCAGTAGGCACTAAATAAAAGTTGGGGAGGGCCTAGCAAAGAATCAAAAGGAAAAGAGTCACCTAAAAAAGAATCAAAAATCCGCTTAGTAAATTTTTATAACGGCATTCTTAGCAATGGTCCATCAATTGACATAAACTGTTCCTAATCTCCTAACTTCAATAATTCCAATTTAAATCTCAGTTCTTCTCATATTTTGTACAATACTCATTTTAATAACTCATTCTTTCTGTGCTTAATTTCTATCATCTCCTCCAATAAAAATAACCTCCACAAAAAAATCCTCTTAATTTTCCTACATTCTGATCATCATAATCTTGATACCTCAGGAATTTTTCTTCCAAATGACTTGGATGGCTATGGGTGGGCAATCTTCATGAAGACAGACTGAGTGGTTTATGAGACTAAATAGTATGAAGAAGAGAAAAGGAGAGGAGCTGACCATTTCTCAATTTCTATCATTAATTAATAAACATCTTTTCCTCTTTATCTCTTCCAAAGAAATATGTTTAAGTTCTCACCCAATGATATTTATTGACGTGGAGTAAAAACTTCACACACCACCACAACACTTAGAATAAGATAGAGCAATGGTACTATGTTGAATGGCATACAGGCTCAAAATTTCCTTGTAAAAGGTGTCTAATAATTGATAATCTACATTTGCTTGACAAGATTTGCCTATAACAACTATAGAAAAGCCCACCTAAGTTTAAATGATAACTGGTTTTAGTTGTGTCCTTGGGTTCAATATTCTGCAGATTATTAAGGAGAAAATGAATACAGGCATAACTCGTTTTATTGTGCTTCACAGATATGTCGATCAAGTCTATCAGCACCATTTTTCCAATAGCATTTGCTCATTTCATGTCTGTGTCACATTTTGGTAATTCTTGCAATATTTCAAACTTTTTCATTATTATTACATTGTTATGGTGATCTGCAATCTTGGATGTTACTATTGCAGTAAATGGTTAGAATTTTTTAGCAATAAAGTACTTTTTAATTAAGGTATGTACATGGCATTTTTAGACCTAATGCTATTGAACACTTTTATATGCACTGGGAAAACTATAATTCGTGTAACTTGCTTTATTGTGACATTTGCTTTATTGCAATGGTCTAGAACCAAACCTGCAATTATTTCTGAGGCATACTTGTAGATGAAATTGAAGAATATCATATTTGTCCTTATTCTAATAAAAAGTATCAACTATAGTCTGAGTAAATTATTGAGAATATAACTTTAAAAATTGTAATATTTGTGATTTTTCCCTCAAATATTCTTAGACAAATATTCTTAGACAAAATATAACATAAATTGGATAATACAAATAGTGGCCATGTGAAACCACATAAAAAGTATTCTGTACTTTCAATGAATTATTTTTCAAACTTTGAAATTTGTTCCAGTATTTGTTTGCTTGAAATTTTTTCCAAAAGTTGCTACAGTGATCAGGCTATGGCATGCATAAATTTGGTCTAGCATGAAGTCTGGGTCTTAAATACAAGATCCTTAATCAACTTGTGTACAGTTGTCTATGAAATATAAACCTATCTAATGGGGAAAAAAGATAGGTATGCTTATTACACTGCTGAGTTCTAATGTGGAAATAAGTTTATTCTAGAAAAAGCAGGATACCAATGAAAGCCCCAAATCAGAAAGGAATAAATGTATGCAGAATCATTCTTCACAATTATGAAATTTAATCTTCACTGAGTAACTGCCATTTGTCCACTCACACAACCTTGGCAAGAATTCCCCTAAGTATTTTTGTTTCCATTTTACAGCTAGAGAAACTGAGGTTTAGGGAGGGCCAGTGACTTGCTCAGGGCACAAAAATAAGAGATGAGTGATTAATTCAGTCTGTCTTAAGCCAGAGCAAGCACTTTCCAAATGTCAAGCTAAAACCTGAGGCAGCACTGTAATATGAAAGCGCCATGCACCCACTAGCTACATTAATAAAGAAAATTAGTTTCACAACAGTTAAAATTATTTGAAGCCCTCCAGCACACACACTGATAGCTTTCGAATAAAATGTATCAAAGCCATGTGATTTAGAAGGCAGCTTTTGAATAAAATGTATCAAAGCCATGTCATTTAGAAGGCAACTCTGATCTAGTGAGCACTCTTGTATCATTGTTTTTACGTGTTGAAAAATAGCCTGCACTGACAATCCTTTTAACACACATTATTTTACCCTCTCCCTTGGGACAAGAAAAGCTGTCTAAACCCTAAAAATCTTTAAATGGTTGGTAAATATCACTTTGCATTGCAGTAATGGGCAGGAGAGGAATGAAAATACCCACCGAGACCCTATAATCAAATAAACATGCTATTTCCCCCCCAAGAAATACAAGTAAGCCCTATTAATATCTAATATAGAATTCGAGAGTCTGACAGAGACACATTACTATACGCGGGCAATGGGCAAAAACAAAAAGCGAGGGGGTGGGGAAGCCCCTTCAAAGTCTGCCCAAAGCCTGTACTGAAGAGGGTCTGTGGTGGGCTGGGGGGAGAAGGAAACACGCTCCACTCCGAGAGGCTCCAACAAGGGCGCCTCCATATGCGGAACTCTCGCCCAATCCCCGTCCAGGCTGAAATCCCGTGACCGCCAGAGAGCCTGTTTGGAGAAAAGTAGACAGGGAGCCCGCAAGCTGGGTTGGCAGAGGACGCTGGAACCTGGCTGCTAGGGGAGAAAATGTCTCCTTGGCAGCTGCAGTCACTGTCCTGTGGTCTGACTTCCCAGGGCTGGCTCTGGAGCGAGGTGTGCCTCTGGCTTCTCCCCACCCTCTTCCCCCAATCCCATTCGCTCCGCGGCTCCTACACTCCGCAAAGCTGTCGCCACCAAAGCTACACCACCTAGCCAAAAAGAAAGAAAAAAGAAAATCCCGTGTGTGCGCGGGTTGGGCAGGGCTCGCCCTCGGCTTCGGCCGGTGACAGCAGCCCGGGGATCGCCGCCCTGGCAGAGCGCGGGCCTCCGCTCCCGGGGGCCGGTGGTGTGGCAACTGACATTTGCATGGTTCTTCCACACACAGCCCGCACACCCTCTCCTCTAGCTCTCGGCCCCGCAGCCGCTCCACCCCCGGCCTCCGACCCCCGAATCCGCCGAGGGGCCGTCTTCCTCCGTTCACCCTGGGCTCAAGCGGTAGAAAGGTGATGCCACCAGCGGGCAAGTGGCCTCCAAAGGAACCATGTTAACCTTGCAATGCACACATCTGCCCACACGCCCTGTGTCACAGCCCTGCCAAGCGTGACAGCCTCCCCGCCAAAGATGCCTGTCCATCCCAGCCCCGCATCCCCTCCCAACCGCACACCCGGACCCCAACCCCACCCGCCCGCCCGCTACCCCTTCCACCCTAAACCAATCCCAGAAAAGGGGAGACAGGATTTTGCTTAAGCAAACAGATCTACCTGGATCAAATTCAGGGATCCGAGCTTGGTATTCAGCTCCGACTCTCATCCCAACATCTGCAAAGCAAGGTCAAAAAAGAAAAAAAGAAAAAGGCGTGGGGGCAGAAAAAGAAAGAAAAAAGAAAAAGGAAGAGACACTTAATAAAATATGAAAATTGCTGAAGGGAGGAAAGAAGCGGCGGGTGGATGGGAAGATATTAACTCCGGGCACTCCGGGAGATGGCAGCGGATGGGGGCGGGGAGCTGGGGGGGGCGAGGGCGGAGGATTGGGCGAGGGCGGAGGGACGGGGGTCGCGGCGGGTGCTGCTGCACTGCACCGGGAGTTCGAGGCTACCGCAGCGCCCGGGCTCCGAGGGGAGAGAGGGCGGGAGCGCGGCGAGGGGAGGGGGCTGGGGGAGGGGAGGAGGGAGGGGGGCAGGCGGGCTGGCTGGGAGGAGTTCGAGGCTACCACCGTGCTCGTCGTCGCTGCTGCAGCCGCTCTCGGGCTCCGAGAAGTGCAGCCCGCCGTTGGTGGACGAGGCGCCGCTGCCACCGCCGCCCGCCGGGCTCTTGGCGCTGCCGTTGGCCGATCGGTTCTTCCCCAGTAACTCGGGCCCTTTCTCCATCATGCCGGGCATGGTAGAAGAGGGGAGGGGGAAAGGTGAGGAGAAGAGGTAGGCGTCAGGGTGAAGGGGGAGATGGCTTACGAGCGCGGGCGGGAGGGAAAGGAGGAGGAGGAGGAGACGGCGGTGGCGGCGGAGGAGGAGGAGGGTGTTAATATGGAGCCGCCATAACCGCCCCGGTCCGGCAGTAGCGCAGTCGCCTCACAACAACCCGCCCCGGCCCCGCCTCTCTCCCCTCCTCCTCCGCCCGCCGGCCGCCCCGCGCAGTCCCCGGCGCCCCTCTCGGCCGCGCCGCGCTCTACGGCGCCGCCGGTATCACTCCGCCCCGCAGGGAGGTTCCGGCCGCCGGGCGGAGGAGGGCAGGAGGGGCGCCGGGGAAGAGGGGGAGGGGAGGGGAAGCCCCGCTCGCCGACGGACCGGGCAACCCCAACCGAGCGCTAATAAAATCGCCGTAGAGGCGCGGCCGCCTCTCGGGCTTCCTTTCTAGGGGGCGCTTCGGAGCGCGGGCGGAGGCGCACGCGAGGCATCCGGACTCTTTGCCCTATCTGGGCGGAAGGAACGCGGCCGGCCTGAGAAAGGGCCTGGTGAGACCCTAGGCGCCCGAGTTCTGGGAGCGGCCCCCCTTTTTTCTGGGGGGGTTGCGCGGCGCGATGTCAGGACAGGCCTCGGCAGGAGCGCGGCCCTCTTGAGATGCTGCGGAGGACCGGCTGCCCAGTTTCATGGCTTCTCCAACAGCGTCGAGCTAGGGTCGTGCGCTTGCCCGCGGTGGAGTCGGGCGGAGTAACAGGGCGGTCTTCGGGTCCCGAGGCCGAGGTGGCCGGAGAAGTAGGCTCGATCCTAACCATCCAGACGCTGCAGTTTTGTTTCTGATCCTCAGAACCGGGGCCTGATTCCCTGGAGAGACTGAGGCTTCCGAGATGAGTTTCCAGTGCCGAGCAATACAGCTGTATATTGCTAAAAGGTGGTTGTTTTTGTTGGGTTTTTTTGGTAACCTTTCTCCTCCGTTTTCCTTCTCTTACCTTTTTTTTGTGTGTGTGTCTTTGCTATTTCATTAGGGGAGTGGGTGCTGTCAGTTGTTAAATAAAATTAGGACAGGGTCCTTGCCCTGTTGGTGCTTTCTCAGTGCGCCTGACCTGCGGTCGAGCCTTGGAGCAGAACTCTGGAGAGGGCGGAGGCCCGTAGTGGAGGTGAGGCCAGAGCTGCAGTCTGGCAGGGTTTCCAGCCTGGCAGGCGATGCGCTCTGTAATGCTTTCCTGAATTTCATTAGGCAGGAGTAGGAACTGCATTTTTCGTTCACCAGATTTGAGGACGTCTGCTCTGCGCCAGGTTGCCTGGCGTTGGGGGCTACTTAGGATTTTCTTCTTTTTTTATTTTTTTGGGGTTTTGGTTTTTTTTAAATTTTGCTCACCAGTAAGTAGAAGTGAGGACTTGTTGTGAACATCTAGTATGCAGATGTATGCAGAGTGGTATTTGGGGTCCACAGTAAGGTAGTCTTCAAACACTTAAAAATAAAGATTGTCCTGGAAGATTTCTATAGTAGGTCAATGCAGAATGGATCGAACCAAAAATAAGCCTCTCTGGCCAGAAAATAGTTCACTGAAAGAAACAACATCCCTAAAGCAGGAATGTCTAAATCAGGAATTGAGCCAAGAAAAGCCTGGGAAGTAAGTATTTGACAGCGTCTCAGTCTAAAGGGGAAGGTCTCCTGAGCAGGTACAAAACCTATCCGGTTCTGGTAGTGGAGGTAATTTCATCTCTATCAAAACCTGATATGATGCCATTAAATATTTGAATCATAAAACTAAACCTTTTATTCCTTACCAAATACAGTTCTGAATATTATTTTAATTCCCATATAATTTTTCTACAAGGAATGTCTTCGCCGAATGAAATGAATAGTCGTTTCCCTTGACAGTTATATTTTTCATTGTGAATTAACACATTGGTACTTTGGTTTTCATACACAAGTTCTAATGATCATGATTCAGCATCTCTGGTCATGTAACACAAAGGCCAGACCCAGAACTGAGTGAATTCACAAAGATAAATGTCACTCTGAGGCTGCTTGGCCAGCCAGCTTTCTGACACCCCAACTTTGCAACACCTTCCAGCCACTTTTCTACAGAAAGGAATTTTCATATATAGATCAGGACCAAAACATTGTGAAAGTTTGGGGACTTCTGTAACTTTTAGTTATTAGTAAAACCCTTAAAGTGAGAAGATTTCACGATTTTCTTGAGTATAGCAAAGAAGGCAGAGCAGGCCAGACTGCATTCTACTCGGATGAAGAAAGGGTCTTGGGGTATGGCATTTAAAAAAAAAAGGCAGGGAAGGAAGTTTCTGTTTTGCCCCTGAAGAAAAGGATTCTGAAGAATAATAATAGGCCTCAAAATGGTATCCCAACAGTGAACAAGGACAGTATAGAAAGAGAAAAGTTTTAAGAAAATTTGGGGGATGTCTGTAAGGGATTAGAGGAAGAAAAGAATCTGGACAAGGAAGAAGCAAGCATTAAAAAGGGTTAATAATATCTAAGGATGCAGAGTCATGAGAGGGGTTTAAGAAAAGTCCTTTGGATTTGTTAACTAGAAGGATGTTGATTATTTTGTTTGGCTGCTTTTTTATTGTATTAAAATTTTCTAATATTATTTTCATTATATTTTAAGTTTGGAACAGACAGTACATTTTCATAGTTACAAAATCAAAATGTATAAGAATTTATAATTCACTATTGTGCTAGACCTCCCAGCGACTGTAAAAAGGCAAGGTAGAAATATATAAGGGTTAAAAAGAAATATGTAAACCTGTTATTTGGAGAAAGGGTGATAGTCTCTATATAAAATTATAATAATTTATAAACCATTTAGTATTAATAATGACTTTAGCAAGTTGATACAGTCAGTATGTAAAGATCAGTTATATTTTATGTACCAGCACTAAACAATTAGAAAATGAATTTTTTAAAAAGTGATACCATATACAAATGCACCAAAAATATTGAATACCTAGTGTATTCGTTTCCTGTGGCAGCTGTAGCAAATTACCACAAACTTGGTAGCTTAAAATGAATTCATCCTCTCACAGTTCTAGAAACCAAAAGTCTGAAATCAAGGTGTCAGCAGGGCCACGCTCCCTCCAGAGGCTTTAGGGGAGAATCTGCTCCTTGCCTTTTCCAGTTTCTGGTGTCTGCTGGCCTTCCTTGGCTTGAGGCCACAATCACTCCAACCTCTGCCTCCATCTTCTCATTGCCTTCTCCTCTGTGTGTGTCTTGAATTTCCCTTTTTCTTTATTATGTAAAGACACTACTGGCATTTACGGCCCATCTGGATAGTCCAGGATTATCTCCTGTCTCAAGATCCTTAATCATATGTGTAAAGATGCTTCTTCCAAATAAGAAAACATTTTACAGTTTCTGGGGATTAAGACCTAATGTCTTTGGGGCACCATCCCACCCATTGCACCTAGGAATAAATTTTTTTTTTTTTTTTTTAGCGGTATGCGGGCCTCTCACTGTTGTGGCCTCTCCCGTTGCGGAGCACAGGCTCCGGACGCGCAGGCTCAGCGGCCATGGCTCACGGGCCCAGCCACTCCGCGGCATGTGGGATCCTCCCGGACCGGGGCACGAACCCGTGTTCCCTGCATCGGCAGGCGGACTCTCAACCACTGCGCCACCAGGGAAGCCCTAGGAATAAATTTTAATGAAAGAGGTACAAGAACTCTGTACTGAAAATTGTGTTATTGAGAGAAATTAGAGAAGACCCAAGTAGCTGGACAGATATTCAATGCTCATGGATCAGAAGACTTAATATTGTAAAAATGTCAGTTCTCCCAAATGATCTATAGGTTCAGTCTAATCCCTACTAGAATCCCAGCAGATTTTGTGTGTGTGTCTGTGTAAATTGACAAGCTGACCCTAAAATGTATATGGAAAGTCAGAAGATCAAGAACAGCCAAGACAATCTGGAAGAACAAAGTTAGGGGATTTATACTACCAGATGTTAGAAAGTAGACCAATGGACCTGAATAGGGTTCCCAAACAGATGCTTATGTGAACATTTTACTTATGCAAAAGTTGTAAATAGATTGTGGACCTAAATGTAAAAGATAAAATAATAGTGTCTCTAGAAAATACTTACGAATATATATAGCAGCCTATATACATGATTAGAGGATGGGGTGTCAGACTCTGAGATGAAAGGGAGACTTTATCTCTTGTGTGTTCTGTTCACGGTTGGACTCTTTTACAATTTGTATGTATTACTGTTCCGAGGAAATAAATATTTAAAGAATCACTTAATAGACAAAACACAGGTAAATATAGTTAAAAAAACAATATTAAGACAATGTAACAAAGTAAACAAAGTAATGTTACAGTTATTAGAAGCTGGGAAGTAGAATGGAAGAGGAAAGATGGAAAGGCGATAGGGGTTTTATCCTCATTTTACAAAAGGAAAAAAATTTAAGCATGGTGATGATTGTGGGCTACACCTTGATTCGCCAACTACAATAGGCACACAGGAAGGACCTCCACAGAGGTCCTGTTTTATTCATTTCCAGGTTCATAGTGAGTGTCTTTATGACATCACTTTTGCTGAAGAGTTTATTGATTTGCTCTTTGGGTCTCCTTTATTTTTACTTTAGCAGTGCCTGTCTTGGAATAAGTTTAACTCCAAGACAGAGTCAGGCAGCATGGCCAGGAGACTACCCACCATTAAGCCACTTATGTTGGACCAGGTCTGGTGGGGACAGTCCACACATGTTTTCAACAGGAAGGAGGAGCTGTGTGGTTTTGTTTTGTTTTTTAGAGCCCCTGATCCCCAGGTGGGGTGGGGTGGGGGGAAATCATACCTTAAGAGCTGAAAGAAACTTCAGAGTTCTGGTAACCCACTTTCTCTTAACCCCCTGGAATATTTACCGTTTCTGAAGCTAGTCTTACAGCCTCCATTTAAACAGATACAGAGATAGGTAACTGCATCACAAAGTAGATCATTTCATTTTTTTAAAGATGTCTAGGTCTTAGAAAATATCTTTTTTTTTTTTTTTTTGGCACTCAAAGCTCAACTACATATAAGAGAAACCCCAAATAACAGTGTCAAACAAAATGAATATGTATTTCTTTTCATGTAAAAGGGATCCAGAAGTTGAACCTCCTTGGCTGAAATAACAACTGCCATGAAGGTGTCAGGCACCCAGACTTCTTCTCTCTTACCCCTCCTCCATTCCTGGAGTGTCACTTTTGCCCTTATGATCCAAAGTGGCTGCTAGAGGGCAGTCATCATGATCACACTCCTCACAGCAGGATAGAGGAAGAAATGCAGGAGGGCACACCCCTTCTCTTTAAGGAGATTTTCTGGAAGTACCATATACCATTTATGCTGATATATCAATGTTCAGAACTTAGTCACATGGCCCACTAACCTCAAAGGAGGCTGGGAGATGTCAAAGTGCTCTGCTAAGAATCAAGACTCTGTGGCTAAGGATGAAGGGAAAAATGAGTACTGAAAGGCAGCTAGCAAGCTCTGTCACATGGGTCCTTTAAATATTTGAAAACAGCAATCATGTCCCACTTCAGCTTCTCTTTTAGGGTAAACATCATCATTCTCTTTGACAAATTGACAGTGATACTGTTTTCAGACCCTTCACCTCTTCAACTGTCCTATTAACATGCTCTAGTTTGTGTTGAATACTTAGAATAAGACACCCCCCACGACAGTGTGAGATCTAATTGCTACAAAATCAATTTGAAATATTTTGACCCCTTTTCTTTGCACCATATTTTTATTAATCCATCCTAAAATTAGCTTTCTTGGCAACAACTGCACATGGTTACTAAATCTAGAATCAACTGCATCCTCCAGGCTTTTACATTTGTTAGTGTTTTGCCTGGTCTCTCCCCACTTAGACTCCAGTAGATTTTTTATTTTCCTTTTTTCCCCCCCACTCCCCTCCCTCCTCAGTAAATGAGTTTAAATGTATTGCCATTTAATTTCACCTGGCTTGTTTTAGCTTACCTGAAACTTTTGAGAACTTTTTGAATTCTGACTTTCTTACCCAACATACTAAATGACTTGGCTGTGGGCATTTCTACCTGTGATAAATGAAATTTATCTTTAAGGTCAGGAACAGTGTCTTAATTTATATTCTCAGCATTGGGTACAATGCCTATGCATAGTAGATGTTTGTTTAAGGAATGAATTGCGCAGTTAGACATAAAGAGCATTTTCTGGAAGAATTTTTTTTTAAGTTCTGGAATTGTTTGTGAAAGAAGACTATGAAATCTTCCTGTCTTTAAAAATAATATAGACTTTTATCTGGGAGAATTATATTTAAATGTGTATACAGTCTTTTAAAAGTAGGCAGGTGATTTAAACAATTTTGCTAAACTTCTAAATCATACAAATATGATTTTATAATGATTTGTTTGGCTAAATTTTTTAAAAAAAGAAAGAAAAAGACTAGACAGTGAAAAGTTTAAAGTTTACATTTTAATTCTGCCCCTGGTACAGAATATACCAACTCATTCATTTCTTTCCCTTGGTTTCACAAATTATAAAAGAGAATTCACAAATCAATTTTTCTTGCTTAAAAGAGGTGTTTGCGGGCTTCCCTGGTGGCGCAGTGGTTGAGAGTCCGCCTGCCGATGCAGGGGACACCGGTTCGTGCCCTGGTCCGGGAGGATCCCACATGCCGCGGAGCGGCTGGGCCCGTGAGCCATGGCCGCTGAGCCTGTGCGTCTGGAGCCTGTGCTCCGCAACGCGAGAGGCCACAACAGTGAGAGGCCCGTGTACCGCAAAAAAAAAAAAAAAAAAAAAAAAAAAAAAAAAAAAAGGTGTTTGCAAGAATATTCATTAGGGACTTCCCTGGTGGTGCAGTGGTTAAGAATCCGCCTGCCAATGCAGGGGACATGGGTTCTAGCCCTGGTCTGGGAAGATCTCACATGCCGCGAAGCAACTAAGCACGCAAGCCACAACTACTGAGCCCATGTGCCACAACTATGAAAGCCCTCGCGCCTACAGCCCGTGCTCTGCAACAAGAGAAGGTACGGCAGCGAAGAGTAGCCCCTGCTTGCCACAACTAGAGAAAGCCCACGTGCAGCAACGAAGACCCAACGCAGCCAAATATATATATATATATATTCATTAAAACCAGTCTATAGGGAACTATAGAATCCAAATTGTGAGGTAATCTGAAGATCCAGGGATAAGATTAGATGTGTCAACCTCTGAAATGAATACAAACTAACATTAAATTGACTTGTGAAAGTAACTTGAAAATGTTTCAGAAACATGCTGCTCATGAGATTAGGGGCTCCTAAAATAAATTCTGGGAGATTGGAGATAGTAATCTAAATATAATGTATAGAATAATCTATAAATTTGGCACTCAGACATTGACAAAAACACAGTCATTGGCACATAGTAAATATTCAGATGTTAATTATTATTATTAAATATAGAGATTAGAAGTAAAATCAAAGCTTCTCCAGAACTGACCAAGGAGATGGCACCCCAAATATATACAATGGTTTCTTTTTTGGATAGAAATATTCCTAGAGATAACTATACAAAGAAAGAGGTTCCCTAAAGAATCTCGATTTATTAGGATATAAACAGGATTTTTAAAAAGTAACTGTTAAAAAGTCCCCCTTTCCCTCTGGATACAGGGTTTCTTAGCTACATCTTGATCTAATTCCATTACTTTTGGTTATCAGAGTAATGCGGTTCTATTTAACATAGGCCAAATTTGTGGGGTTTGCAGTGGGTATGGGACCCTCCCCCCTGTCATCCCCCAGCCCTTTGAAGTGGGTCCAGGGAAGAAGAAGAATGGAGGCAGATTGTCTTCTTACTTCACTATTCTTAGGGTGGTAACTTTCACTCTGTCATTACTGCTGCTTCTCTAACACTCGCTGGTTATGGCAGTTCCAAATTCTGGGGGTATTTTTGTTGGTCTTCAAAAGGCCTTTACCAGGATAGGGGGCTGGGGGCGGGGTTGGGATGAACTGGGAGGTTGGGGTTGACATATATACACTAATATGTATAAAATAGATAACTAATAAGAACCTGCTCTATAAAAACTAAATAAAATTCAAAAATAAAATTCAAAAATAAAATAAAATTCAAAAATAAAAAACAAAATAAATCCCCCTCCGCCTCAAAAAAGGCCTTTACCTCCTCACTGTCCCTCCACTGTCCCTTACTGTGGATGACTCACCTTACTGGTCTGTAACCCTCACCTGGTGGGCAGCCCTCTTAAATGGAGTACTGAAAACATGGTAAATATAAAATTTATAGTAATGGGAGTTATTAATTGAGACAGTTATTAGAAATTATTACTTCTCATTACTTCTGAGCCATGAATTGCATTTTGAAACTGAAGTGTTTTAATTATAAGATATTTAAGCCTCTGTGAAGCATCCAACATTTTATAGTTTGAGATGTAATGATAAGGGGTAGGATGAATTAAATTGTGAAGAAAAATCCTTTGTTTCCAACATTTAATTTTATATATGATTTAAGCTAAGAATACTGCAAGGAGATGGATTATAAACAGAATGAATATATGCCAGTGTGAAAACCAGGACTTAATACTATTAATAAATACTATTGTATTAGAACCTGAGAAAAGCTTCTCTACGAAGAAGCAACAGGAAACAGTCAATTTTAGGGACCTCAGCATATAAAATAAAGGCTTGTTGCTATGAAGTCTCTGTCTCTTTCTGCCTCCCCACCCTCATTTCTCATCTCTCAGCTCTATTCTCTCTCTGTTTACCTTCATTCTTTGTTACTGCAAGCAGCCACTCCCAGACAGGAACTTCCTTTAAGCTCATTAAATAGCAAGGAGTGCAGGAGAAACATGGTATTTTTCTAGACCAGTGGCTTTCAAACCTTTTGTTACCCACTGCAATACATATTATATTGTCAACCCAATACAGACATATAAATGTGTATCAGTCAGCTATTTGTTTGTAATAAAACAGCCAGAACATCTTAGGGATATACAAGAGCAAGCATTTCTTTCACTCAGTTGTGTGTTGGTTAGGGTCAGCTGATCTATGCTGGACTCAGCTGGGTGTCACGGCTGATCTTGGCAGGACTTGCTCATGGGTCTGTGGGTTGGTGGGTGGTTAGCTGATATAAACTGATCCTGGCTGGTGGGGTCTAGCTTGGGTGGTTCTGCCCCATGTGTCTCTCATCCTATTATTGATTCTCGTGGACTAGCCTGAGCATATTTTTCTTATGGAAATGGCAGAGGTGCAAAATAGTAAGCCCAGTTGCACAAATATTCTTCAAACCTTTGATCATGTCACATCTAACATTCCACTGGCTAGAGCAAGCCAATGGCAAGCCCTAAGTCAAGGACAGAAAAGTATACTCACGGAGATAAGGGGAATGAATATTTTTAAACAATAACCTATCAAAAATATATAAATATAACTGAATCAAAAGTTCCATAAAACAATTCTTAGCAAGTAGTTTGGGTCAGGATCTGTAGTTTGAAAAACCGTTTTCTAGAGGCATGTTGATTCAAACATACGTGATCTATGTCTTAGAAGTGTAATCTGAACACCAAACTGAGTTAATTCTGACAATTCTCTCCCCAGTCTTACTTGACTGGGGTAGGATGTTGGTGTGGGGATATAGTGAGATTTGCATTCTTGTCACTCCAATCAGTATTACTCGATGTGTAGTCCACAAACAAGCTAGTCCACTGACGGGTGCCAGTCCACAAACTGTGCATTACTAGACCGTAACCATAGTGAGGTAAGGTTCCAGAATATAAACGAACACACTGTTTATTTCATTGAGAAAAATCTTACTTAAAAGAAAAAAAAGTCCGCTGAATGAAACTGCGTGCTTATTGGTGTAGTTGCTTTACACTTTGATCAAACTTCCTTATCTCAATCTCTGGTCAGTAACAAACAGTTCACAGACCAGCATTACCCAAGGAAGACCCAGAATCTTCTAAACAGGAATCTCCATGAAATAGTTATCTTGTGTATCTGAGACAAAGAAGGGATGTTTTGGAAAAGTAGATTCTTAAGCATTTCATAAATATTATAGGGGAAGAAACCAGTAATGAGAAAGGAGCTGAAGAAACAAGAGCAGAGAGAGATTAACTGATGGAGCAAAACGTTGAAGAATGAAGGAGCGACAAGGACAAGGTGGTCTTGACCAAGAGGCAGTACACCTCATCCTCCTAAAAAGGAGATACTTGTAGGTAAGTCTGTAGGAGAGGGTGCTGGACATTTGGGGTATTTCATGCCTGAAGGTATCATTCTTGTCTATGAATTAAGGGTCAAGATCATCTGCTGAGATGGCATCTTGTTACTGCCGTTTTGGAATTGGGGGGATTTGAATTAAACTCAATTGATTTAAAATCCTAGTAAGGATTTTGTTCCACTTTATTCTATTTACTTTATAAACATTCACTTTCCTATTTAACCTAAAAGGTTTTTTTTCTCACAACCTGTGCATTTAAAATAAATTTCTTTTTTTTTTCCACATCAGAAACTGCCTTTTATACATTTTGTACAAGGATCACTTTGGAACCAAGCATGTTTCCTCCAGTTGGTTTCACTGAATGGCAATGCCACATCACATGCTACACTAGCTCAGGATGAGAATTTTCTAATAAACTTTTTCTGATACTTTTTCTCCTTCCTTTCATATCACCCAAAGATCCACCCCAATCTGAAGGAAGAGAAGGGCTGGATGAGCCCTAAGTTTCTTGGGGGAAATCCAAGTTGATATGTCCCCTCTTTGCAAGGAGATGGGGCAGGGAAAGCGAGTTCTAGCCCCCAAAGAAAGGACTAACAATCAGTAAACATGCTGCTCCATCCTTCTTATGAGGCCCGCCTGCCCTTGAAAGGGAAGTATACGCTTAACCCACAGGTGTTCTGCAACATGGAGGTGGCTCACGCTGTTTCTTGCAACAGAGCGCGCTGTGTTCTTCCGAGCTCCTCCGCCCACCCCTTACCACCAGCGGTAGTGGGCCCGCGTGCGGTTAGCCTCGGCCGTCTTGTGCGTGTCGTGCTTTCTGTTTATCACAGGGCCCCGCTTGTGAAAAGCCTCCAGCAGCTCCCGAGACAGCTTCTCCGGCATCAGCATCCGCCGGAGCTTCATTCTCCCTACATGCAGTAATCATCCACTTCATGGCCAGGAAGTGGCGACGCTGGTCGGCTAGCGGCACAGGGACCTGATAGAAATGGCCACCCTTGAGCATGGGTACCAGCCCAATCACAGGCTCACAGTTTTTCAGTGCTTGTTGGAAGATGGTTTAAGGGTTGCGTTCAGTGGTTGCCTGTTCTTCTGCAGAAGCAGCGTGGTACTTCTCAAACTGCTTCCTTTTCACAGTTTCCAGAGTCTGCGTCATGAGGGATCTGGCCAGTATTTTGTTTCCTCCTTTCATCGTCATGTTGGTGAATTTACTGATCACTGGGTCTTCAAACACAGAGCTTGTTTTCGTCGCTGGAGCAGCTTTGATAACCGGAGTCTTCCTGAGCTCCCGCTCATGCTTTTCCTCCTCATTCAGCTCGGCCGAGGGCTTGCGGTAATATGCCTTGGCAATCTGGGGGTCCTGGTATTCAGGACCATAGCGGCTCCACCTCACCTGGGTCAGCCCTGGAAGCCGCAGGACAACACTCCGCACACCCAGCAGCAAGCCCGACCATCCTTGTGCAGCCTTCACCGCGGCGGCAGCCAACTTGGCTGGCCAATAAATTTCTTTTCCTCAATATTTTGTTATGAGAATCATCAAACATACAGAAATGTAGAAAGAATTATACAGGGAGAATTAATTTACCTACCACCTGGATTCTACAATTTATTTTTATGTTATGTCAATCTCAGTTTGAGGCCAATTTTGAAATGGGGTTTGCCTGGTGGCGCAGTGGTTGAGAGTCTGCCTGCCGATGCAGGGGACATGGGTTCGTGCCCCGGTCCGGGAAGATCCCACACGCCGCGGAGCGGCTGGGCCCGTGAGCCATGGCCGCTGAGCCTGCGCATCCGGAGCCTGTGCTCTGCAACGGGAGAGGCCACAACAGTGAGAGGCCTGCGTACCGCCAAAAAACAAACAAACAAAAACAATTTGGAAATGGAATGGTTATTATTTTGTTTACCGAAGTTAGTAAATACTAGTGAAGACTCTGGGAAAGGAATCATTTCTAATTCAACAGGTCAAGTATGAATGTTCTTGGCTTCTGTTTTGATCAGGGTTCTTCAGAGAAGATGGATCTATCTATCATCTATCTATTTATCTATCCATCTATCTATCATATGTATATTGGCTCTTGTGATTATGGAGGCTGGGAAGTCCCAAGATCTGCAGGGTGAGTTGGCAAGCTGGAGACCCAGGAGGGCAGATGGTGTAGTTCTAGTCCAAAGAGCCAATGATTCAGCTCAAGTCTGAAGGCAGGAAAAATGCTGATGTGCCAGTTCAAAGGCCATCAAACAGTAGGAATTCTCTCACTTAGAAGAAGTTCAGCGTTTTTGTTCTATTCAGGTCTTCAACTGATTGGATGAGACCCACCCACCTTGGGGAGAGCAATCTGCTCTACTCAGGCTAAGGATTTAAGTGTTAATCTCATCCAAAAACACCTTCACAGAAACACCCAAAATAATGTTTGACCAAGTATCTGGGCACCCTGTGGACCAGTCAAGTTGACACATGAAATTAACCATCACAGCCTCTTTATGCTATGTATACTAAGGAGAACAGTATTCATCCCCAACCTACCTCTCAGGTTGCTCCTTCCCCACCCTCCCAGAGGAAAAATCATTGTAACACTCTTGTTTCTGGAAGATATGGCATATTTACTTTGTAAGTTTTGTGAACCCACCACTGAATATCCTTAGGGGTTTAACACCTCACTGTGAATAATACTATTTTAAACAAGTCTTATGTAATTGTGTATTTTTTTTCTCTACAAACACATATAAAACTATTTTCAATTTCTGTGGAATGGAATAAAATATAAATATACATGCAATTATTTTAACCAACCAAATGTTTTAAATTTTTAACTATTATAAAGCAAACGCTGTGTTTTAAGGTGTTAAGTTGTTAGGTTTTCAGACTAACTCAGTCTTCATATTTTTCTTCCTATTTATTAATAAACCAGAAATGGCTTTCCTGGTTCTTAACTTTTTTTCTACTTTTTCACAATTTCTTAGTTTGAAGGAGCAAGTAAGTCACAAACTACATTCAGTGAATCTAGAGTCTTTAAAATTCATTTCTTCATTATTCCACAAACATTTATCTATCATAATTTTGAGCTTCTGCTGTACAATGAAGTGAATCAACTACATGTATACCTATATCTCCTCCCTCTTGGACCTTCCTCCCACCCCTGCATCCCACCCATCTAGGTCATCAGAGAGCACGGAGCTGAGCTCCCTGTGCTATATGGTAGGTTCCCACTAGCTATCTATTTTACACATGGTAGTGTATTTATGTCAAACATCATCTCCCAATTAGTCCCACCCACCCCTTTCCCCCCAGGTCCACATGTCCATTCCCTACGTCTACATCTCTATTCCTGCCCTACAAACAGGTTCATCTGTACCATTTTTCTAAATTCCACATATGCACATTAATATACGATATTTGTTTTTCTGTTTCTGACTTACTTCACTCTGTATGACAGACTCTAGGCCCATCCACATCTCCACAAATGACCCAGTTTTGTTCCTTTTCATGGCTGAGTAATATTCCATTGCATATATGTACGACATCTTCTTTATCCATTCATTTTTGGGACATTTAGGTTGTTTTCATGTCCTGGCTATTGTAAATAGTCCTGCAATGAACAATGGGGTACATGTGTCCTTTTGAATTATGGTTTTCTCAGGGTATATGCCCAGGAGTGGGATTGCTGGGTCATTATGGTAGGTCTATTTTTAGTTTTTTAAGGAAACTCCATACTGTTCTCCATAGTGGCTGTATCAATTTACATTCCCACCAACAGTGCTAAAGGGTTCACTTTTCTCCACACCCTCTCCAGCATTTATTGTTTATAGATTTTTTTTGATGGTGGCCATTCTGACCAGTGTGAGGTGTTACCTCATTGTAGTTTTGATTTGCATTTCATGTGCCTCTTGGCCACCTGTATGTCTTCTTTGGTGAAATGTCTATTTAGGTCTTCTGCCCATTTTTTAATTGGGTTGTGTGGTTTTTTGATATTGAGCTCCATAAGCTGTTTGTATATTTTGGAGATTAACCCTTTGTCTGTTGCTTCATTTGCAAATATTTTCTCCCATTCTGAGGGTTGTCTTTTCATCTTATTTATGGTTTCCTTTGCTGTGCAAAAGCTTTTAAGTTTTATTAGGTCCCATTTGTTTATTTTTGTTTTTATTTTCATTACTCTAGGATGTGGTTCAAAAAAGATATTGCTGTGGTTTATGTCAAAGAGTGTTTTTCCTGTCCAGGCTTACGTTTAGGTCTTTAATCCATTTGGAGTTTATTTTTGTGCATGGTGTTAGGAAGTGTTCTAATTTCATTCTTTCACATGTAGCTGTCCAGTTTTCCCAGCACCACTTATTGAAGAGGCTGTCTTTTCTCCATTGTATGTTCTTGCCTCCTTTGTTATAAATTAGGTGACCATATGTGTGTGGGTTTATCTCTGGGCTTTCTATCCTGTACCATTGATCTATATTTCTGTTTTTGTGCCAGTACCATACTGTCTTGATTACTGTAGCTTTGTAATATATTCTGAAGTCAGGGAGCTTGATTCCTCCAACTCTTGTCTTTCTTTCTCAAGATTGCTTTGTAGACCTGGTCTCTAGTGATGGAGTCTGTGAGTGCACAAGGACGTTAAATACAGGGGTGAGGGCCACACTAGGATGAGCTTCAGTAGCTATGGAAACATGGAGGGGGGATCCTATAAGACTTTCTGTAGGACCTGATGTCTGAATTGAGTCCTGAAGAACAAGCACTAGACAGCCAGATGGAATAAATAGAAGGGAGTATTGGGCAAGAGAGGAACAGCATGTGCAGAGGCCCAGGACCTCCATCTTTGGGTTATTCTAGTCCATCTTTTCTGTGTTTTTAATCTCTGTCTTTCCATTTGGCCCCTTTTCCATGTCTTATAAACATGTTAATGTTTCTTATATTCAAAAGCAATGCAAAAAATAATCCCTCCCTCAACATTGTGTCCTCCTCAGGCTACTGTTCTATCTTCCTCTTTCTCAATGTAGGCATGCTCCTTGAAGGAATATAGGACCTACCTCAAGTCCCTTACCTCCCGTTCCATCTTTAACCTGAGGACACAGGAGACCTTCATGGAAAAGAGGGGAGGGTTACAAGTAAAAGAACAAATGGTAATTCTGGAAGGTGAAGGATAATGGGAAGACAAGAATTCACCCTGTATGTGTTCAAATGAAAGTTCTGAGAACTTTGGTAATGAACAAAGAAGAAAGACTTTTGAATAACTTTCCAGATGTGTTCCAGGCAATTGTGATAAAGAAAGGGGATTTTGTTGAAGTTTTAAGTAAGTTTTCTCCTTAGGGATTTTCTTCAGAGGGTATAGTAAAGATCTGAATTTCTATTTTAATTACTTCAGGTTGCTGGATTTGTGATTCTTTTAATGCTAGAACTGAACCGCACATCTGCCTTGTATTATGTGGATTACATTTTACTTTTAAGCTAGTAAATGCAATATTGGTTTTTTTTTTTTCTTTTTCTTTACGCGGGCCTCTCACTGCTGTGGCCTTTCCCGTTGCGGAGCACAGGCTCCGGACGCGCAGGCCCAGCGGCCACGGCTCACAGGCCCAGCTGCTCCACGGCATGTGGGATCCTCCCGGACCGGGGCACGAATCCGTGTCCCCTGCATCGGCAGGCGGACTCTCAACCACTGTGCCACCAGGGAAGCCCCAATATTGGTTTTTAAAAAATTTTTTAGTGTTTCATATACTATGATATTTTAAGGTACCAGAAGATCAGTATTTTTTGTTGGAATAAAACCATTATTCTAAAAATGTCTGAAATTTGAGTCATTTACATATTAAACTGGATTACAATTTCTAATCAAACTGTTTCACTTATTTAGATAAACTTCTTCACTGCCTCCATAATTCTTAAGAGGAAGAATTAATGACAATTGAAAGGAAAATCTCCTGTTGGAAGAATAATACTTATTTGTGTTCCAGGAACTTCTGAACAAATAGAATATGAAAATGCCAGTATTGAAACTAAGGCAAGAAACTCTCTGCATGGAATCCCACCATGAAACTGAAGAAGCCAAAAGAGAACTGTAATATCTCTTTTAAAAGAATTAGAACAACAGCTTGCTGTCAACAAAAAGATCACAACCCATGGAAAAGATAGCTATTAAAAATATGTCATCAAAGTCAACAAGAGATAGAGACAGAGACAGAGATCTTTGGAGATGGAGTAAAAAGAAAATATATGGAGTTAGCTAATAACCAATATGTCCTCTTCCAACTAGTGTAGAATTAGAAAGAGCTTTCTCAGCAACTGGAAAAATGTGCACAAAAATAAGTTCACTGTCTAATAAAAACCAATTGACACTTAAAGAAACATCTTTCTTTAAAAAAAGATATCATATTTCATCTTATATTTTTCATGATTAATTACATTTTCTTTATTTCATGTAGTGTGTATATTAGTTTGTAACACTTTATTTTACCGGCCAACAACTGATATTGGTAATGATTTATATTTAATGTTTAAATTTTTGTAATTTTTCATTTTACTTAATGTATGATTTTAAAATTTAAACTGCATTAAATTCCTAGTATTACATTTTAATTTTATGAATTAAAAAGCTTCAAAACAGAAATACTAGTATGTTAGTTATTATTTGAATCAAGTATCCCAATTCTGCTATTATGCATGTTCTCTGGTATTGCAATGATTTTTTTAAAGATGAAGTTCTCTCATGAGATCATCTCTGATTCCACCCCAGGGAAACTATGGGTTTTACTCCCCTGAGTAGATTGTGCAGATCCGTTGATAATAACTACAATACTTCATTGAAATGATGTATTTATCTGTTTCCCTCTATTGTGTCACAATATCCTTGAATATTTATAAAACAGGAAATAATTTTCTTAATTACAATGGGGAAATACTCTTTTCAGGTTTGTTGAGTGTTTGTTTAGTATGGGGAAGGACCTGAAAGCTACACCAGCTCTGGATATTACAACGAAATTGAGTTGTGGACATTCCCTGGGACAGACTGGGCTTCCCAAAGGTACAGCCAGTCAGCTAGCTCTGCCTTATTTTCCCTTAACTTCAACCATGTCTAAAACTGAGGAGGACCATCTGTGCTATGTAATAAAAAGTTATAGTCTTTATGCCATAATGATGATAATTTTGAAACTTAATATATTCAAAGTCTGTACTTATAAAAATAATTTTAAAATGTGTTTAAATCTCATTTAAAAAGGAAAAACTCATTTTGATTATTTTCTTATTATCTAACCTGTTTGGTAAATGCTTAGTCATGATCAAAATAAGATAATGTATATGGAAGCAACATGTAAATTGTAAAATGCTGCACCAAAGATTCTAAGAGCCATGGTTAAAGACAGGAAACATCCTCTTCTCTCCCCCAGAGGGAATCATCCTAAATCTGTTAATTTTTCTTAATAGATTTTCATTTCCAACCACACAAACTCTTGATACTGGTTTTTGAAACCCCATTAAATTACAGGCAGAAATATAGCCCTACACTGATCCTTTAGATCAAACTTTTCCTCATACCAGGCCGGACACAATTCCTAGGCCTGCCTCAGGCTGCCCTACGCCTGACTTAGGATTCTAGTTTTTAGAGAGGTAGAGCATTCTTTGCTCATTTGCCTTTCCTTCATTGTAGCATTAGGCTCAAGCATGAAACCTTTCTCTGTAACTTTTCTTTGCAAGCACCAACAAAGTTAGCTTCAAAATTATTTTATTTTTTTAAACATTTTTTCTTATAAAGTGTTTATATTTATTTATTTATATTTATTTATTTTTTGGCTGCGTTGTGTCTTTGTTGCTGCGAGTAGGCTTTCTTCAGTTGTGGCGAGCAGGGACTACCCTTTGTTGCGGTGCACGGGCTTCCCATTGCAGTGGCTTTTCTTGTTGTGGAGCATAAACCAGCCTATCCTGTATATTTCTTTTTTTTTAATTTATTTTATTCAAGTATAATTGATTTACAATGTTGTGTTAACTTCTGCTGTACAGCAGAGTGATTCAGTTATACATATATATACATTCTTTTTTATGTTCTTTTCCATTATGGTTTATCACCAGATATTGAATATAGTTCCCTGTGCTATACAGTAGGACCCTGTTGTTTATCCATTCTATATATTGATATCATAGTTTGCATCTGCTAACTCCAAACTCCCAATCCATCCTTCCCCTAACCACCTCCCCCTTGGCAACCGAAAGTCCATTCTCTATTTCTGTGAATCTGTTTTGTAGATAAGTTCATTTGTGTCATACTTTAGATTCCACATATAAGTGATATCATATGGTATTTGTCTTTCTCTTTCTGACTTACTTCACTTAGTATGATAACCTCTAGGTGTTACCGAGTCTAAGCTTGTACTGCTCACCGCACAACAGGCCAATAATCAAGAGACGAGTTGTTGGGGCAAAGAATAGCAACTTTATTTCGAAAGCCAGCAAATAGAGAAGATGGTGGGCTCATGCCCCAAAGAACCATCTTGCCTGAGTTAGAATTCAGGCTCTTTTATACTAAAAGGGGAGAGAGTAAAGTCAAACACTTCCTGGTTCCCATCAGCCTCTGGAGGGGATGTGTTAATTTCTTCTTCCCTGCAGTCATTCACAGGTGGGCCTGGTCATGTTATTTCCTGTGAGCTAAACAAAAGTATTTTAGCTTAAAGTTCATTACCTGGGAAGCAGGATTCCCAGAGATGGGCCATTATGTATAATTTAAGCTTATAGGCAACATCCCTTTAGTGATTAACTTGTAATAAAATACAAAAGGTTCTTCCCTACTGCATATGTCCATCCATGTTGCTGCAAATGGCACTATTTCATTCTTTTTTTTATGGCTGAGTAGTATTCTACTGTATATATATACCACATCTTCTTTATCCATTTATCTGTTGATGGACATTTAGGTTGCTTCCATGTCTTGGCTATTGTGAATAGCGCTGCTGTGAACATAGGGGTGCATGTATCTTTTTGAATTATAGTTTTGTCTGGACATATGCCCGGGAGAGGGATTGCTGGATCATATGGCAACTCTGTTTAGTTTTTTGAGGAACCTCCATACTGCTTTCCATAGTGGCTACACCAATTTACATTCCCACCAAGAGTGTAGGAGGATCCTCTTTTCTCCACACCCTCTTCAGCATTTGTTTGTATCATGTCTATTTCAATACCAATATCGATATAGAAAGAATTTCAATCTAAAATGGAACCAGAGGATATAAAATGGAAAGTCTTATTCATGTGCCTTCAGAAAAACAAAACTTAAGGAATGAAAAACGGATTTCCTGATATACTGAAAACTGAAAATGTTGGAATTTTCTTAAATGATAGGGAGTTAATCGGGGGTTATGTCATATCAACTTTGGAAAGTTTTTGCTTATGGTTTCCAGAGTTATGAATGGGAAATGACCCAGGTTGAGTTGGTCTTGCCAAGGGAGCTGAAGGGAGCTTTGTTTGTATGACTGGACTGGTTTTGTCTGCTTGAATTTTCAAAGCTGCTCTCTCTTTGTTTTGATTTTAACAGACTCCAACAGAACCCTCCCCTCTTTACATTCCCTTCCCATAAATACAGCCTACCCCAAACCCTCAACGGACTCATCTGTAGCTTGCTATAGTTTGTGTGTCCTGAATTGCAGTTTCTCTGCTATTCTCGAATAAACTCATCTCTTTGAGCTTACCTCAGTTTACCTCTTTATTTAGGTCGACAAGTAAATTCAGTGAGCATCTAAGATTATATTCTTCCTCTCTTGGTCTACCACCTTCACAATTCATTTTCACATTTACTCTCCAGACTTCTGCCAGCATAAATTAGCAAAATCTTGCAATTATTGAGAACTGTAATCCTTCTCTTCTTGTTTTAAATTTGTAATTATCAAACAACAAAGTCCTACTGTATAGCACAGGGAACTATATTCAATATCTTGAGATAAAGCATAATGGAAAAGAATATTTAAATATATATATATACATGTATAAAATACATATATATGTATTCATATATATGAATCACTTTGCTGTACAGCAGAAATTAATACATTGTAAATTAACTATATTTTAATAAGAAAAATTGTAATCATCTCTCGGGATTTCTAGCATTGCCAGATATTGTCTGATGCTAACTCAGCATCATCCCTGCCCTTCTAAGAGTTCTCTTATATTTCAGAATCTGAAAACTATGTTTCCCAGAACCCCTTGCCAGCAGAGTTATGGTTTTGATTCTTCCAATAAGAGTTATTCATGCTAGATTTTGGAAGACAATGGAAATTATTATTGCTCAGCCTCAACAAGCAGGCATGTGGTCTTCAGCAGACATTAAATGTGAGATTTTGCAATGACTTCTGGGCTTTCTACTGAGCACCATCTGCTTTGGTGCAGTAGGCTATTGAGATCATTAGTGGTAGTTTCCTGCAATTTTCTGATTTCCAAAGATAACTGATGACTTTCCCTGTCTATGGCCCTCGTTGGTGCTTTCAAAAGTTTTGTAAACACTTAATTCCTTTCACTAAATACCCTCCTGCCTGAAATGCCTAGAGAGGTTTCTGTTTCCTGACTATAGACTGATAGACTATGGTCTGACTCTAGTTATTGACAGCTATTTAGGTATGGTCACCATTCAATCAGAGGAGATGCTAAGCTAATCAAAATAGATTCCAGTTATGAGCAACCAGTATAGTTTCACTGGTAATACTAGCTGAGTTTCAGCTCTAGTTATGAAACTGGAGCAATGAGATATGTATATGAGAAAGGCATGAAGGACATTGAGACAAGGTCTTCACTGTTAAAGTAACAGCCTCATCTGATAGATAATAGGTAGCTGCATTGACTAGAGTAGTATAGTAAGAAATATATGTGGTCTTTGTCCCCAAGAAAAACATTTGAAATTTCCTGAGTGATAGAAATGTCTTTTGTCATTCATTAGCTGTCCCTTTGAGAGTGCCTGAGTTTATGCTAATGAGATGACTTAGGGTGGGGTCCCTAGAGAACCTTGAGATAGGGCTGGTCACCAGAAACACCAAATGATTAGAGGGTTGGAACTTTTAGACCCACCCACTGACCTCTGGGAAGAGGAAGAGAAGGGCAGCCGTAGATTAAGCTCTATAAAACTCTTCAACAATAAGAGTTGATGAGCTTCTGGGCTGGTGAACACTTGGAGATGGGGGGAGAGTGGTGTGCCAAGAGATCATGGAAGCTCTGTGCCCCTTTCCACATACTTTGCCTTATGCATCTCTTTCATCTGGCTGTTACTGAGTTATATCCTTTTATAATAAACTGGTAATCTGGTAAGTGAAATGTTTCTCTGAGTTCTGTGAGTTGCTCTAATAAATTAATCAAAGCCAAAGAGGGGATTGTAGGAAGTTCTCATGTATAAAAAAATATTTATTAATATATTTGCTTCCACTATTTCTTTCTGGGCTCATTTTCATTTTACAAAGAAGATCCTTTAGTTGTTTTTTCACAAAGAACTTATTACTACTGAACTTTCATAATCCTTTTATGACTGAAAATGCTTTCATTTTACACTTATTCTTTAAAAATAGTGTGGTAAACTCTGTTTCTCCTTCACATCTATTTTTGTCATCAATACCATGTATTTTAACTCTACATGTATTTTACATATATTTTAACCTCAACAAGATATTACCATTGTTTAAACAGTCAGTATTCATTTACTTTTAACCATATATCTACCCTTTCATCTGTTTTTTTTTTTTTTTTTACTTTTTTAAAGTTTTATTTATTTATTTTTGGCTGCGTTGGGTCTTCATTGCTGTGTGTAGGCTTTCTCTAGTTGTGGTGAGCAGGGGCTACACTTTGTTGAGGTGCGTAGCCTTCTCATTGTGGTGGCTTCTCTTTTTGCAGAGCAAAGGCTCTAGGGTATGCAGGTTTCAGTAGTTGCGGTGTGCAGGCTTCAGTAGTTGTGGTGCTCAGGCTCAGTAGTTGTGGTGCTCAGGCTTAGTTGCTCAATGGCATGTGGGATCTTCCCAGACCAGGGATCGAACCCATGTCCCCTGCATTGGCAGGCAGATTCATAACCACTGAGCCACCAGGGAAGTCCTTCATCTGTTTTTTTTATTGTTTTATTTATTTATTTATTTTTTGCGGTACACGGGCCTCTCACCATTGTGGCTTCTCCCATTGTGGAGCACAAGCTCCAGACGCACAGGCTCAGCGGCCATGGCTCACGGGCCCAGCCGCTCTGCTGCATGTGGGATCCTCCCGGACTGGGGCATGAACCCGTGTCCCCTGCATCGGCAGGCGGACTCTCAACCACTGCGCCACCAGGGAATCCCCCTTTCCCCCTTCATCTGTTTTTATATCTTGTGTTACTGAGCTTCAACCAGGGATGATTTTCCTTTGCCTGGAAAATTTTTTTGGTATTTCTTCTGGTGTAGGTCTACTGACATTAAATTCCCACAAGTTTTTGTGTGTCTGAAAATGTCTTTATTTTACCCTCACCTTTAAAAGGATATTTTAACTGGATATAACTTTCTAGCTTGGCTGTTATTCTCCTTCAGATTTTATTCCATTGTTTTCTGGCTTCCATATTTTCGTTTGAAGAGTCAGCCATAAGTTTTGTTTTTACACCTTTAAAATTATGCATCTCCCTCTCTTCTGCTGCTGCTTTTAAGACTTTTTCTTTTTTCTTTAACTTGTAACAGTTTTACTATGATGTGTCTAGTTATGATTTTCTTTATATTTGCTTTTCTTGAGGATTTTAGAGCTTTTCAAATCTGTAGCTTGTCTTTCACCAATTTTGGAGAATTTTCAGACAGTATCTCTTCAAACATGATTTTTGCTCCTTCTCTTTCTCCTGTCACTTTGGGACTACATATGTTGATTTTTTGTCATGTCTTACAAGTCTGTTTTATAATTTTCTTTGTTTTCCAATCTTTTTATCTCTTTTTTAATCTGTATGGTTTCTTCTGTCCTATTTTTCAGTTCACTAATGAGCTCTATGGTTGTGTCTAATTTGTTGTTAATCCTATATGTTGAGTATTTATTTCTGAAATTTTATTCTTAATTTCTAAGATTGCTACTTGATTTACTTTTATATATCTCAGATCTCTATGTTGTAGTCTTTAACCTAGGGAATAGTCATTCAGAGGTCTTGGCTTGAAAACTGGCATATTGTCTAGGATTCCTTCTCCATTTCAGGCTCTGAACTCCTGTTTTTGTACGTTGAGCTTCAAGAGACTGCCCAAATCTCCATTTACCTTTTAAACACCTTAACAACTGTGAGGTGTTTTTTTATTTTTCTTTTTACTGCAACTGTTCCTCTTCCTTCCCCCATTATCTAGAGACTTAGGATTCAGAATAGTCCTTGAGGCAAAATCCTTGCAGAATGTCATACTCATTTCTCTGTGATTACACTCTCTATGGGATCCTGGCTGTTCAAGTCTTAGCTACTCCACTTGTCTGAATTCCAACTTTGGTCTTTCCATCCCCATGTGATTGTTAAAAGCTCTTGGCCACTGCTCTTTGCTGTGCCTCTGTCTCCTAGCTATAAAATGGAAGAAGCCTTCAGAGGAAAAACTGGTGGAGGACGTCATTTATTCCAGTTTGTTTCCCTTTCCTCTATGATCTTGACTTCTTGGGCCTGGCTACCTTGGTTGCTCTTCAATGTCTTCAAATAACTGACTTATTTTTGTGTTTTACCTACATTTATAGTTGTCCTTGATGGGAGTGTTAATTTGAGAAGAGCTTCTCTTAAGAAGCTTAACTTTAGACTTAAAAACTGGAAGTCTAAAGCCTATGCAGCCTTTTAATGTTAAAAGAACCATACCATTTCCAATTACTATTTATTAGACTCTTAGATTTTTAGTATCTTCTGTTACACCAAATAGCAGATGGCTTTCAAAGTTGTTCTCTCCTTGTGAGATAATCATATAACTGTTCATTATGTATCTATCTATCTCTTCTATTACATCTATCCCAACAGAAGAGTCTTTGAATAGCAACAAAACAAAAGGGGCCAAATAGTTAGCTGAGCAGGAGAAATACAGTTCTTTCTTAAGTAAATCATGATGAATCAAATCCTTGCCTTTTTCCCATTTAGAATCAGGGTAGTGGCCTATAGTAGTGCATTTTTGTTCTTGAAATAACTTTCTTTGGTCCTACTTTCTATAGCCCTCAGGTAGTAGCTTATCATAGTAGTGACTTTCCAAAAGGCAACTGATACATCTTTGCATTTGCCAGTAGACTATATTCATCATAATTTTAAACTCTTTTTGTGATTTGGCATCCATATAGTTATCCACGATTCCTCAACTGAATGCCTGTCTTGTTTCAGGCACTGAGCATACAAATGGTGAATAGACACATGGCTGTTCTAGTCTGTGACAAAAATGACATGCCTCAGGGGTCTGAAACACGTAGAACTTAACCACTCTTATTCTTGAATACTGCCATGCTGTTGCACTGTCTTGAGTTATAGTTGATCTGTTTTCTCCATCACTGATGCTTTTGAAACTGTGAGGTTTGTAGGGCTGTTTCCACATTGCATGCTGTCATTCTCTTTTTGGTGGTGATAATGTTTTTTTTTTTCTGTCTTGTTGCATCTCTCTTCTCCATGGTAACTTCTTGAAGCTGCCAGAATGATGTAACTTTTTTTCTTTTCTTTTTTGTTCAGCCACTTCTGCATGGTTGCCAATGGAAACCAGATAAGTAAGTATTAAGTGTAATATTAATTTAAATATTCTGTGTCTGGATAGAGATAAAGTGCATGACTTTTATGACATCTATTTCAAACTAGCTTCAGGCACTTTCTGCATTTACTTTAAGCCTTTTGTCGGGCTGTTCCAGAGTGGGGGTTCCTGGAAGTCTGAGTACCAGATAAATAGGGTGATATGTATGAAGAGAAAGTCCAGACAATGTAGTTGGAGAGATTGGGGAGGAAGACAAGCACTATGGCATATTTTAGATGGTCCTAATTGAAAAAAATACTATAATATGAATGAATAAGGACAGACCTAAGGGTAATTTTTTAACTCATTCTTGGCAGCCTCTGCTTTTAGTTCCCAAGTGGTAAAGGACTAGTGGGAAAGAAAGGCCACTCACTGGATAAAGTCAGCAAACTTCATCCTGTTCAACTTTTCTCTTCAATGAGCTGATCAGTCCACTTTCAGCTTCCTAAATTCCCACTGACCTTAATTCTGTAGTTTTAATCTGCTCTTTCACTTTGTGACAGTTACCAACTAGTTTCTTCTCCAAACCCACCATTCTATTCTCTGCTTTGTGTTCTTGGGCCCTGCAAACTACAATTTTTGCTTTACCAGCTGACCCACTCCACCTTAGGCTTTGATAATAGGGGATGCTAGAGGAAAGCTATAAGTCTGGAGGAAAAAGAAACTTCCTCCTTCCTGTTTATGATCATTGTCACCAAGCAGTGATTCTTCACCTTAAAAGTGACAGCCCTAAGAGCAGTGCTTGCTTCCCTTAATGATTATCTTTGTGAAAACTTAGCTTCCATGTTTGCCTTTTCAGTGTCCTACAAATGACTAACAACTATTTAAGTTAAATTCTCTCTGTTGAATAATTTGTGTAGTTTCTCTCTTTTGAATTGGACCCTGACTGATGCATATGTGCCATCTTTTTTCTTCCCTAAGAAGTACCATAGGTTGATGGCACACTAAAGGCATATAGAAGGTGGCCAATATTCCTATCAATGGGGCTCCATACCTTCTGGATTCCGGGTGAGGAGCATATACAGTTACATAAAGCTTTCCTTATCAGACAGGAACAAGGTAGTATATAATCACTGATTTCTATAGCACGGAAATTTCTCGTAATAAATTCAGCCCAACACAGAAAACTGATGACAGCATGGCAAATGAGGTTTGTTACAACCCACTGAGCTTTCCAGACACGCAGGCTCAGCGGCCATGGCTCACGGGCCCAGCCGCTCCGCGGCATGTGGGATCTTCCCGGACCGGGGCACGAGCCCGTGTCCCCTGCGTCGGCACGCGGACTCTCAACCACTGTGCCACCAGGGAAGCCCCCCACTGAGCTTTCTTTTTTGGTTCTTGAAGATAATGGAGTGCTCCAAATGGATGAGGCTTGGAAACTCAGTTGAAGTCAGCTGCAGTTCTGGCTTTCACAGTAGTTTATACTTAGCACTTGTCATAATGTGTTATTAAATAATTATTTGAGTAATTTTTAAATGTTTATTTATCCAACTGGGCTGCTTGTTAAGGGCAGGGACTATGTCTGTTTTGTTCCTTTCCATATTTCAAATTCATAGCACAGTGGCTGGCAGAAAGGTGGTCAAAAAATATTTGTCAAATGGGAAGCAGAAGGAAAAAAGATAATTTAAAGTCTAAAGCCCACAGGGGACATATTGTACAACATGTTCCTTTTTGAGAGTCACTAACTTGTCCATATGCCTAGGACATCATTTTTCTGTAAACTTCCTCGCCTGTTGTTTAAGGATATCACCAACCATGGATAGAATTTAGGGAGTGAGTTGGTACGTAGTGGTTGTCATTCTACTTCTTTTTCCTAGTAATCTTTTATAAAGGAGGACAATAAGTTTTCTGGTCCCTGAAAAATAGTAGACCTGAAAACCTTTCTGCTAAAAACATCTAGAAGTACTGGATAATAGCTAACAAGCATGGTTTTAAATACATTTCTGAGTTGGGCCTTGATTTTTTATCTACTCTGATAATTCCTCTCCCCTTCCCCATTTTTGAAGTGTTTAGTCCATTAACATTTAATGTAATGATTGATATGGTTTAAGTATGGTGTTTTATTATTTATTTTCTATTTGTATCCTCTGTTTTGTTTGTTTGTTTTGCTATTTCGTCACTTTCAACCCTCTTTGAATTATTTGAATAATTTTTTGAATTCTACCTTTATTTATCTACTAGCTTTTTAACTATATTTTGCATTAATTTCTAGTTGTTCACTCCAGAGGTTATAATACATAGCATTAGCTTTTCACAGTCTGTTTGGATTTAGTGTATCATGTCACACACACAAAAAAATGTATAAATTTCCATTTGTATAGTTCCATTTAACCCTCTATCTGCCATTCCTTTATGTTCTGGTTGTCATGTGTATTACATCCATACATGTTATAAACCCCAAAAGATAATGCTATAATTTTTGCTTTAAACAATCATGTTTATTTTAAACAAATTATAGGAAAAATAGACGTATATGTTTATCAGGTATTTACCATTCCTGATAGTCCTAATTCATTCCTGAAGATCTAAGCTTTCCTTTGGTGTCATTTCTCTTCAGTCTGATGAAATCCCTTTAGCATTTCTTCTTTAGTGCACATCTGGTGGTAGTGAAATCTCTTAGTTTAACTTTACTTGGAAATGTTTTTAGTTTTCTTTAATTCTCATAGGAGATTTTTGTTAGATACAGCATGGTAAATCAATAGTTTCATTCTTTAAGCACTTGAAAAATATTGCTCACTGTTTTCTGGCCTTCATATTTTCTGGAAAAGTCCAAAATCATTGAATACTTTTCCTCTTGTGTGTAATGTATTGGGGTTTTTTTGGTTTTTTTTCCTGGCTGTTTTCAGAATTTCCTCTTTATCTTTGGTTTCAGCAGTGCATTGGTTACCTATTGCTGTGTAGCAAATTATTTCAAAACTTACCAGCTAAAACAATACACACTTATTATCTCACAGTTTCTATGGGTCAGGAATCCAGAATTTGGGCACAACTTTCTGAGTCTCTCACACATTTCAGTCTTCTCAGGTTTGACTGTGAGGAACCTGCACATAGTTCACTCATGTGATTGTTGCCAACATTCAGTTCCTTATGGGCTGTTGGCCAGATGACTTGGTTTCTCATGAACTATTGTCCAGAGGCTTCCCTCAGTTCTTTGCCACATGGTCCTCTCCATACAGCACCTCACAACATGGCAGCTTGTCTCATGAAAGCAAGCAAGCAAGAGGGAAAGAGAGAGAGAGTGAAAGACAGAGGCAGAGAGACACAGAGAGAGAGTGCTACCAAGAGTTATAATTTTTGTTACCTAATCATGGAAGTGACATCGCATAGCTTTTCTGTATTCTATTCATCAAAAGAAAGTCACAAGATTCAGCTCACACTCATGGGGAGGGATTACACAAAGGAATAAATACAAGGAGGTTGGGGTCATTGGGAACCATGTCAGAAACTACCACAAGCAGTTAGGCTATGATATGTCTAGACCTGATTTTCTTTGTGTTTATCCTGACTGGGATTTGCTAAGCTTCTTGAATCTGTAAATGTATGTCTTTCACCAAATTTGCGAAGTTTGTTATCATTTCTTCACCGTTTTTCCTATCTCATTCTCTCTCCTCTTTTTTTGAAATTCCAGTTGCCTGTATGTCAGACCTTTTGGTTTTATCCCTCAGATTCCTAAGGCTCTGTTAATTTTTTGATAATTTTCCCTCTGTTTTCAGATTGGATATTTTCTAGTGATCTAACTTGAAATTAACCAACCCTTTCTATTCTCATCTTTGTTCTGCTATTAAGTCCACCCATGAATTTTTTAACTGCAGATATTATATTTTTCAGTTCTAAGATTCCCATTCAAAATATGCAACCATGTTATAACCCTTATTAGGCATTCTTCCTAATTTTTTAGTATAATAGTAGCCTCAAAAGATGGAAGTCATCAGACCTCCCACAACCTCTGGAAAGACTGCTGCTTAGAAGATATTCAACAAATGTTTACTGATTCGAATTTAATTGTAACAAAGCAAGTGAAAGCAACGTCAAGCCATAGAAAGCCCAGGAAGGAAGCAAGAAACAAAAGGTAACATTATTGACTAGTTTTGGGAAGTCAGGCACACTAATAAATTTGATTAGTGGAGTACAAAAAAGGAGGGTATGTCTTAACTCACAGAAAAGGAAGGTTTTAAATTTGTGTGGCAGACAGACTGTAAGGTCACTCCATGACCTCTGTCTCCTGGTGTCCACACCTTTGTGTAATCCCTTCCCCTTGAGTGTAGACAAGATTTATGACTTGCTTCTAACCAATAAAATATGACAAAGGTCATGGGATGCCATTCCTGTGACTATGGTAGGTTAAGTAAAACTCCGTGTTGCTAGCAGATTCACTTACAAGCTCTTTTTGCTGGCTTGATGAAGTAAATGGCAATGTTGGGGAAACCTACTTGGCAAGAAGCTACAGGTGGCCTCCAGCCTCCAGCCAGTAAGAATCTGGGCTCTTGGGCTTCCCTGGTGGCGCAGTGGTTGAGAGTCTGCTTGCCGATGCAGGGGACATGGGTTCGTGCCCCGGTCTGGGAAGATCCCACGTGCCGCAGAGCAGCTGGGCCCATGAGCCATGGCCACTGAGCCTGCGTGTCTGGAGCCTGTGCACCACAATGGGAGAGGCCACAGCAGTGAGAGGCCCGCGTACCAAAAAAAAAAAAAAAAAAAAGAATCTGGGCTCTTATAGCCACAACACACTGAATTCTGCCAATAGTTCGAATGAGCTTTAAAGCAAATTTTCCACCAGTTGAGCTTCCAGATGAGAACACAGCCCAGCTAACACCTTGATTGCTGCCTTGCAAAAGACCCAGGTAAGCCATTCCTAGACTCCTGACCCACAGAAACTGTGAAATAATAATGTATGTTACTTTAAGCCACTCAGTTTGTGGTAATCTGTTAGGCAGCAATAGAAAATTAATACAATCTACATTGTTACAGAATTTTGATACCTTTTATTTTGTTGATATTGAGTTTCCTAACTGTTTTTCATACTTAGTATGCTGCTTGAGTTTTTGAAAATGAAATATTTTGAGAGCAGCAGTTTTATAGTGTAATCGCAGGAAAAATGGGACTCTGGGGAACCCACAAGGAAAGCATCTTTTTAAATGATCTGGTGTCAGAAATTCCACTCTTGAGAATTTGCCCATAGAAATAAATTTTTAATAGCTATTGGCAAATTACTCTCCAAAACGAGTATAATGGAAATGTTATAATTCACATTTCCACAACAGTGTATAAGTACCCTTTTTCCTACATCCCTGTAACAAATTACTCCTATCCATCTGTTTTAGTTTTCTAGGGCTGCCATAACAAGGCCACAGAGACTGGATGGCTTAACAACTGACATTTATTTTCTTACATTTCTGAAGGCTAGAAGTCTGAGATCAAGGTCTTCTACAGGATTGGCTTCTTCTGAGGCCTCCCTCCTTGGCTCGTGGTTGGCTGACTTCCTCATATGTTTTCACATGGTCTCTACTCTGTGTGTTTATATCCAAATTTCCCCTTTATATAAGGATACCAGTCATATTGGATTAGAGCCCACTCCAATGACCTCATTTTAACTGAATTACCTCTTTAATAAAGACCCTATATCCAAATACAGTCAGTTACATTCTGAGGTACTGAGGGTTAGGACTTCAACATGTGAATTTTGGGGAAAAGACACAGTTCAGCCCATAACACCATCCCATAACACCATCCTTTATGGCTTAGCTTAAATATCACTTCCTCAGGGAAACACTTTCTGACTCTGAAAGAAGTTTGCATCCCTCTGTTTTATATATATACACACACACATATACATAAATGTTCCTACACTTCTCCTTTATGACATATCATAATTGTAATATTATCTCATTTTTGTAAAACAAACCATGATATTCTCCTTTATATAAAGTTTGTATATTTGTGTGTAATAATATGAAAATGGAGAAAGGTATAGAAAGATACAATCTAGACTGGTAACATTGGTTACATGGGGACTAGAGGGGAGGGTCCAGTAAGAAGAGTGGGAGAGATATAGTAAGCAAGCAAACAAAAAAAAAAACCCTAAATCAACAACAAGAGCTGAAGAAATATGATGTCCATGTATGCATGGATAATATTATATAATTTATTATTCAAAAAATTTTTTTCATTTCCTATCTATTGTTGTATGGACAAAGAATTGCAAACTCTAAGTGACATTGGAATAAACATTTCTTTACCTTCTATATCTGTGGCTTAGCTGGGCTGGCAGGGAAGACATCACTCAATGTGGCTCTCACCCTCTTCCTGGGGAAGCTGGGACAGGCTCTTCTCATGGAATGGCAGAAGCTCAAGAGGTCAAGAGGAGATGTGAGAGGCATCTTTGGGCCTCGGCTTGACACTGGCACATTGTCACTTATTGGCCAAAGAAAGTGACAAAATCAAGGGATGAGGAAGTGTACTCTAAGCCTAGACTTGGGGATAGGAGAGGGAGTTAATAATTCTGATCTAATCTACAAATGTAAATATAAATCTATATTTAGAGTTATGCATTTCTATGTGTACATAAAGAGTTTTATGAAAGGCTAGACCTCAAATTAATAGTTTTGTGAACATGGTAGATTTTGAAATCGTTTTTACTTTAAAAAAATTATTTATTTATTTATTTATTTTTGGCTGTGTTGGGTCTTTGTTGCTGTGCACGCGCTTTCCCTAGTTGCAGCGAGCAGACGCTACTCTTTGTTGTGGTGTGCAGGCTTCTCATTGCTGTGGCTTCTCTTGTTGCAGAGCACGGGCTCTAGGCATGTGGGCTTCAGTAGTTGTGGCACATGGGCTCAGTAATTGTGGCTCGTGGGCTTAGATGCTCTTCAGCATGTGGGATCTTCCCAGACCAGGGCTCGAACCCATGTCCCCTGCACTGGCAGGTGGATTCTTAACCACTGCACCACAAGGGAAGTCCCCTACTTTTTGTTTATTTTACTTATGTGTTGTTTAAATTTTTGCCAGCCATACACTTTTGTATAATCTTACCATAACAATAAAGATATTTTACTGGGGGATAAAATAATTTTTTCAGGTGAGGGTATAGTGGGGAGAGGGAAGAGCAGTGTAAGCAGAGAAAGCCCTCCAGATTCAGGCCAGCTTGACACACAGCCATGAATCTATAAATAACTTAAGCAAAATATTTTCTGTCATCATGCAAAACCACTGCGTTGAGTCACGTAGATACTCAACTATAACTTGGTATATTATCATCCTAAATTAATTTAATAATTACTTTATACTCTGTAAGAAAATATACTAAAGCAGTGGATCCCCAGAACGTAACTGATCTCTAACCCCTCAGGGAGATTTTCAAATTAAATAAATTTCAAAGCCTTATTGCTCACTCAAGTCCATGACATGGGGCTTAGAAATCAGCATTTTTGCCCAGCTCCCAGACAATTTTTATGATTACCCACATTTGGAAACCCTTGTATAAAGATAATTTTGTAGAGTTTTCCTGCATGCCCTCTTCCACACAGATGAAAAAAGCAAGGAAGAAACTAATGACCATAATTTGGGGGGATAGGGGAGATGGAAATGTTGAGAATGCTTGGATATGCAGGAAGGGAACTCCATGAGAGAGAAAGTGGAGGAAAACCAAGGAAGATGCAGCTCCTCTGACAAGCTTGTCAAGTTTGTCTCAATGTGGAGAAGCAAAACCAAACTGACAGACACTTAACAATCTGGACCAGTTTTCAAAAGTTCTTTGTATTACAGCCAAAGGAATTTGAAATTTACAGCCATCCAAGGTAAAGTAATTTCCTCCTTGTATTTCACATGGGTAAAATGTGCTGAGAAAAGTAAACCTAGACTAAAAGTACAGAATACATATTTCTTGTCCTCTTGCCCTTCTTAAGGGCTGAAAAATTCCATTTCTACCCATTGCATCTTAAACATCTCACTTGCTCACTTTTGGATGGAGTCTTATACTCCAGGCTATAAAAGATAAACACAAAGTCCTGTCAGGTACAAAGATCCCAATTTTTAGCCACAAATTTGACCAATTTGTCCCTTGTGTCAATAATTAAGATGGCCAAGAAAAGAGTGAAGAACAAGTAAAAATGTGATTAGAATTACAACAGAAAACACAAGTCACGAAACTCAAACTAGGGTCTGGTTCTACTGAAATGTGCTGACTCTGGTCTGGGGGAAATGCCACTCTATTGTGGCTAGACCCAAGGAGTTCAAACACGGCCCCTTCTCTCCCTCAACTTTTCCATCCATTATTCTTCCCTAACGTCTGCCATTCACCACTATATTAAACGTGGTGATGTCTTCATAAAAACAAAAGCAAAACAAAACTTCCAGTTCTCCTAGACATATACCATAAAATACTCAAGGTTAAAAGCACTGCCTTCCCTTCTCAAGGGGCAGAAACTTAACCACATGAATATCATTTCTCTTTAGGTTGTTTTGGAGAATATTTTTTGTAGACCAAATTTACTTAGTAATTTTATAAAAACAGCTGCACACTCACTTCCAATTTGAACTAGCGAAGTGCTTTTAAAATCCTTTAAGTTTATTTGAAGTGCAGTTAAATATAGTGCTCCAATTTAGTAAATGTGTGCAATTTGTTTTCAGATTTCAATTGTTTCAGTTTTGTTCCAGTGTCAGGCTAGGCTGCCACAATTAAAACAGTCTTAGAAATAAAAGGATGAGTCCAGTTAAATAAATATTTTTGTGTTATATTTGGTCTCACTGAGAGAAGAGTTTTTTCCTTCTGATAAAGGGACAGCAGGTTGGGAAGTGCTATGTCAATGATGTTTATGAGTTAAAAAGTTGTTAATACAGCTTATCATCTGATGCTTTGAAATGGAGGTGGGGAAAGGAAGGAGAATGCTTTAGGTGATTATTTTAACAATATGTTAAGCCATACTCTTATTCCAATTTCCAAGATAGTGACCCAGAAAGAGATAAAAGAAGGAAAGGAAAGATTCAGCCAAAGAACGATTTTGGAATGTTTGAAAACTGGGTCAGATGGCAGCATTCCTCCCATTGCTCTTCCTAAATTCAAGTCCTCGAATGCATCTTGTTTCTCAAACAAACAGAGTTTATTTTGCCTTAAGGGAAGTCCTAGGAGTTTATTTTTTTTAATGCTAAGAACTTAACCAAAACTTCAACCAAAATAGCAAAGCAATTCAGATTGTTTTCATTGTTTTAAAGGGACCAATGATAGTGTTAGGGACTGAATGTCTGTCTCTCCAAAATATTTAATGTGATGGTATTTGGAGGTGGTGTCTTTGAGAAGTAATTGGGTTTACATGAGATCATGCGAGAGGGACCTGCATGGTGGGATTAGTATCTTTATAAGAAGAGGGAGAGACACTAGAGTTCTTTTTCTCTCCCCCATAAGGGCAAGAAGATAGCCATCTACAAGCAGGAAGAGAGTCCTCACCAGAAACTGAATCTGCCCGCACCTTGATCTTGGACTTGCAGCCTCCAGAACTCTGAGAAACAAATGTCTGTTGTTTAAGTCACCAAGTCTATGGTATTTTGTTATAACAGCCTGAGCTGATTAATACAGATAGGTTAAAGTCATGGGATGTACAGGACAATCTTAAAAGTAAGTGATGGGACATGTAGCTGGAGCATAACAGAAATAAAGTAGAATAGGTACAAGTTAATCAGCTGGTCTTGTGAAAACCAGACTTAAAAGGAATATATAGGATTTCTACTTCCAACCATTACTGAAATAATTGGTCTTGAATTTCCTATCCTACCTACAATAAGAAAACCAGACAAAACATATGTTTTCAAGATATTTCTTTATTTTTGGTTTTCAGCAGTTTGACTCTGATATGCTAACTAGCTGTGGTTTTCGGTGTATTTATCCTGCCTGGGATTTGTTGAGCTTACTGGATCTGCTAGTTAACATGTTCCACCAAATTTGGGAAATTTTCAGCTATTATTCATCAAATATTTTTCCTATCCCCTCCTCTCTCTTCTCTTACTCTGGGACTCCAATTATATGGTCCCATAGGGTTTTGAAATGGTTCATTCTTTTTTCTCTTTGTTCTTCATATGGGATAATTTCTTTGGATCTTTTTAGAGTTCCCTGATTCTTTCTACTGCCATCTCAAATGTGATGTTGAGTCCATCTAGCTAACTTTCCATTTCTATCATTCTACTCTTTATTTCTATTTGTTCTTAAAAATATATATAATTTCCACATCTCTGTTGAGATTATCTATCTGTTCACACATCAAGACCATGTTTTCCTTTAATATTTGAACACATTAAAAAAAAATCTTTATTGCAGTATAATTGCTTTACAATGTTGTGTTAGTTTCTGCTGTATAACAAAGTGAATCAGCTATATGTATACATATATCACCGTATCTCCTCCCTCTTGTGTCTCCCTCCCACCTTCCCTATCCCACCACTCTAGGTCCTCACAAAGCACCGAGCTGATCTCCCTGTGCTATGCGGCTGCTTCCCACTAGCTATCTGTTTTACATTTGGTAGTGTATATATGTCCATGCCACACTCTCACTTCGCCCCAGCTTACGCTTCCCACTCCCCATGTCCTCAAGTCCATTCTCTACGTCTGCGTCTTTATTCCTGTCCTGCCCCTAGGTTCTTCAGAACCTTCTTCTTTTTTTTTTATTCCATACATATGCGTTAGCACACGGTATTTGTTTTTCTCTTTCTGACTTACTTTACTCTGTATGGCAGACTCTAGGTCCACCCACCTCACTACAAAAAACTCAATTTCATTTCTTTTTATGGCTGAGAAATATTGCATTGTATATATGTGCCACATCTCCTTTATCCCTTCATCTGTCAATGGACACTTAGGTTGCTTCCATGTCCTGGCTATTGTAAATAGAGCTGCAATGAATATTGTGGTACATGACACTTTTTGAATTATGGTTTTCTCAGGGTATATGCCCAGTAGTGGGATAGCTGGGTCGTATGGTAGTTCTATTTTTAGTTTTTTAAGGAACCTCCATACTGTTTTCCATAGTGGCTGTATCAATTTACATTCCCACCAACAGTGGAAGAGGGTTCCCTTTTCTCCACACCCTCTCCAGCATTTATTGTTTGTAGACTTTTTGAGGATAGCCATTCGGACCTGTGTGAGGTGATACCTCACTGTAGTTTCAATTTGCATTTCTATAATGATTAGTGATGTTGCGCATCCTTTCATGTGTCTGTTGGCAATCTGTATGTCTTCTTTGGAGAAATGTCTATTTAGGTCTTCTGCCCATTTTTGGGTAGGGTTATTTGTTCTCTTCATATTGAGCTACATGAGCTGCTTGTAAATTTTAGAGATAAATCCTTTGTCAGTTGCTTCCTTTGTGAATATTTTCTCCCATTCTGAGGGTTGTCTTTTCATCTTGTTTATGGTTTCCTTTGCTGTGCTAAAGCTTTTAAGTTTCATTAGGTCCCATTTCCTTATTTTTGTTTTTATTTCCATTTCTCTCAGAGGTGGGCCAAAAGAGACCTTGCTGTGATTTATGTCATAGAGTGTTCTGCCTGTGTTTTCCTCTATGAGTTTTATAGTGTCTGGGTTACATTTAGGTCTTTAATCCATTTTGAGTTTATTTTTGTGTATGGTGTTAAAGAGTGTTCTAATTTCATTCTTTCACATGTAGCTGTCCAGTTTTCCCAGCACCACTTATTGAAGAGGCTGTCTTTTCTCCACTGTATATTCTTGCCTCCTTTATCAAAAATAAGGTGACCATAGGTGCATGGGTTTACCTCTGGGCTTTCTATCCTATTCCATTGATCTATTTTTCTGTTTTTGTGCCAGTACCATACTGTCTTGATTACTGTAGCTTTGTAGTATAGTCTGAATTCAGGGAGCCTGATTCCTCCAGCTCTGTTTTTCTTTGTCAAGATTGCTTTGGTTATTTGGGATCTTTTGTGTTTCCATACAAATTGTAAAATTTTTGTTCTAGTTCTTTGAAAAATGCCATTGGTAATTTGATAGGGACTGCATTGAATCTGTAGTTTGCTTTGGGTAGTATAGTCATTTTCAAAATATTGATTCTTCCAATCCAGGAACATGGTATATGTCTCCATCTGTTTGAGTCGTCTTTGATTTCTTTCATCAGTATCTTATAGTTTTCTGCATACAGGTCTTTTGTCTCCTTAGGGAGGTTTATTCCTAGGTATTTTATTATTTTTATTGCAATGGTAAATGGGATTGTTTCCTTAATTTCTCTTTCTGATCTTTCATTATTAGTGTATAGGAACCCAAGAGATTTCTGTGTATTAATTTTGTATTTGCAACTTTACTAAATTCGTTGATTAGCTCTAGTAGTTATCTGGTAGCATCTTTAGGACTTTCTATGTATAGTATCATGTCATCTGCATACCGTGATGACGTTACTTCTTCTTTTCCAATTTGTATTCCTTTCATTTCTTTTTCTTCTCTGATTGCCGTGGCTAGGACTTCAAAACCAATGTTGAATAATAGTGGTGAGAGTGGACACCCTTGTATTGTTTCTGATCTTAGAAGAAATGCTCTCCGTTTTTCACCATTGAAAACAATGTTTGCTGTGGGCTTGTCATATATGGCCTTTATTATGTTGAGGTAAGTTCCCTCTATGCCTACTTTCTGAAGGGTTTTTATCATAAATGTGTGTTGAATTTTGTCAGAAGCTTTTTCTGCATCTATTGAGATTATCATATGGTTTTTCTCCTTCAATTTGTTAATATGGTGTATCGTGTTGATTGATTTGTGTATATTGAAGAATCCTTGCATCTCTGGGATAAACCCCACTTGATCATGGTGTATGATCCTTTTAATGTGCTGTTGGATTCTGTTTCCTAGTATTTTGTTGAGGGTTTTTTGCATCTGTGTTCATCAGTGATTTTGGCCTGTTGTTTTCTTTTTTATTATTATTTTATTTATTTATTTATGGCTGTGTTGGGTCTTCATTGCTGTACACGGGCTTTCTCTAGTTGTGGCGAGTGGGGGCTACTCTTTGTTGCGGTGCATGGCTTCTCATTGCAGTGGCTTCTCTTGTTGTGGAGCACGGGCTGTAGGCACGTGGCTTCAGTAGTTGTAGCACATGGGCTCAGTAGTTGTGGTTCATGGGCTTTAGAGCACAGGCTCAGTAGTTGTGGCACATGGACTTAGTTGCTCCGTGGCCTGTGGGATCTTCCCCAACCGGGGCTCAAACCCGTGTCCCCTGCATTGGCAGGTGGATTCTTAACCACTGTGCCACCAGGGGAGCCCTGGGTTTTTTGTTGTTGATACTTCTTTTTTCTGTAATTGCGTTAGTTGTAAGGTTAGGTTGTTTATTTGAGATTTTTCTTGTTTCTTGAGGTAGGATTTTATAGCTATAAACTTCCCTCTTAGAACTGCTTTTGCTGCCTCCCATAGGGTTTGGGTCATTGTGTTTTCATTGTCATTTGTTTCTAGGTATCTTTAGATTTCCTCAGTGATCTCTTGGTTATTTAGTAGCATATTGTTTAGCATCCATGTGTTTGTATTTTTTACAGTTTTGTCCTGTAATTGATATCTAGTCTATAGTGTTGTGGTCAGAAAAGGTACCTGATACAATTTCAATTTTTTTTTTTAATGTACCAATGCTTGATTTGTGACCCAAGATATGATTTATCCTGGAAATGTTCCATGAGCATTCTGAGAAGAAAGTGTATTCTGTTGTTTTTGGATGGAATGTCCTATAAATATCAATTAAATCCATCTTGTTTAATGTGTCATTTAAAGCTTGTTTTTCCTTATTTATTTGTATTTTAGATGGTCTGTCCATTGGTGAAAGTGGGGTGTTAAAGTCCCCTACTTTTATTGTGTTACTGTTGATTTCCCCTTTTATGGCTGTTAGCATTTGCCTTATGTACTGAGGTGCTCCTATGTTGGGTGCATAAATATTTACAATTGTTATAGCTTCTTCTTGGATCGATCCCTTGATCATTATGTACTGTCCTTCTTTGTCTTTTGTAATAGTCTTTATTTTAAATTATATTTTGTCTGAGAATTGCTACTGCAGCTTTCTTTTGATTTCTATTTGCATGGAATATTTTTTTCCATCCCCTCACTTTCAGTCTGTATGTGTCCCTAGGTCTGAAGTGGGTCGCTTGTAGACAGCATATATACTGGTCTTGTTTTTGTGTCCATACAGCCAGTCTATATCTTTTGGTTGGAGCACCTAATCCATTTACATTTAAGGTAATTATTGATATGTATGTTCCTATTACCATTTTCTTAACTGTTTTGGATTTGTCATTGTAGGTCTTTTCCTTCTCTTGTGTTTCCTGCCTATAGAAGTCCCTATAGCATTTGTTGTAAAACTGGTTGGTAGTGCTGAATTCTCTTAGCTTTTGCTTGTCTGTAAAGATTTTAATTTCTCCATTGAATCTGAATGAGATCCTTGCTGGGTAGAATAATTTTCATTGTAGGTTTTCCCCTTTCATCACTTAAATATTTCCTGCCACTCCCTTCTGGCTTTCAGAGTTTCTGCTGTAGATCAGCTGTTAACCTTATGGGGATTCCCTTTTATGTTTTTTGTTGCTTTTCCCTTGCTGCTTTTAATATTTTTCCTTTGTACTTAATTTGTGATAGTTTGATTAATATGTGTCTTGGCATGTTTCTCCTTGGATTTATCTTGTATGGGACTCTGCACTTCGTGTACTTGATTGACTATTTCCCTTCCCATATTAGGAAAGTTTTCAACTATAATCTCTTCAAATATTTTCTCAGAGCCTTTCTTTTTCTCATCCTCTTCTGGGACCCCTGTAATTCAAATGTTGCTGTGTTTAATGTTGTCCCAGAGGTCTCTGAGACTGTCCTCAATTCTTTTCATTCTTTTTTCTTTATTCTGCTTTGCAGTAGTTACTTCCACTATTTTATCTTCCAGGTCACTTATCCATTCTTCTGCCTCAGTTATTCTGCTACTGATTCCTTCTAGAGAATTTTTAATTTCATTTATTGTGTTGTTCATCATTGTTTGTTTGCATTTTAGTTCTTCTAGGTCCTTGTTAAAAGTTTCTTATATTTTTTCCATTCTATTTCCAAGATTTTGGATCATCTTTACTATCATTACTCTTAATTCTATTTCAGGTAGACTGACTATTTACTCTTTTTTTTTTTTTTTAAATCTTTATTGGAGTATAATTGCTTTACAATGGCATGTTAGTTTCTGCTTTATAACAAAATGAATCAGTTATACATATACATATGTTCCCAAATCTCTTCCCTCTTGCGTCTCGCTCCCTCCCACCCTCTCTATCCCACCCCTCTAGGTGATGACAAAGCACCGAGCTGATCTCCCTGTGCTATGCAGCTGCTTCCTACTAGCTATCTATTTTACGTTTGGTAGTGTATATGTGTCCATGCCACTCTCTCACTTTGTCCCAGTTTACCCTTACCCCCCCCATATCCTCAAGTCCATTCTCTAGTAGGTCTGTGTCTTTATTCCAGTCTTACCCCTATGTTCTTCATGACATTTTTTTCCTTAGATTCCATATATATGCCTTAGCATATGGTATGTGTCTTTCTCTTTCTGACTTACTTCACTCTGTATGACAGAATCTAGGTCCATCCACCTCACTACAAATAACTCAATTTCGTATCTTTTTATGGCTGAGTAATATTCCATTGTATATATGTGCCACATCTTCTTTATCAATTCATCCAATGATGGACACTTAGGTTGTTTCCATCTCCTGGCTATTGTAAATAGAGCTGCAATGAACATTTTGGTACATGACTCTTTTTGAATTATGGTTTTCTCAGGGTATATGCCCAGTAGTGGGATTGCTGGGTCATATGGTAGTTCTTTTTGTAGTTTTTATGGAACCTCCATACTGTTCTCCATAATGGCTGTACCAACTCACATTCCCACCAACAGTGTAAGAGTGTTCCCTTTTCTCCACACCCTCTCCAGCATTTATTGTTTGTAGATTTTTTGATGATGGCCATTCTGACTGGTGTGAGATGATATCTCATTATCATTTTGATTTGCAGTTCTCTAATGATTAATGATGTTGAGCATTCTTTCATATGTTTGTTGGCAAGCTGTATATCTTCTTTGGAGAAATGTTCATTTAGGTCTTCTGCCCATTTTTGGATTGGGTTTTTTGGTTCTTTGTTGTTGAGCTGCATGAGCTGCTTGAAAATTTTGGAGATTAATCCTTTGTCAGTTGCTTCATTTGTAAATATTTTCTCCCATTCTGAGGGTTGTCTTTTGGTCTTGTTTATGGTTTCCTTTGCTGTGCAAAAGCTTTGAAGTTTCATTAGGTCCCACTTGTTTATTTTTGTTTTTATTTCCGTGTCTCTAGGAGGTGGGTCAAAAAGGATCTTGCTGAGATTTATGTCATAGAGTGTTCTGCCTATGTTTTCCTCTAAGAGTTTGATAGTTTCTGGCCTTACATTTAGGTCTTTAATCCATTTTGAGCTTATTTTAGTGTATGGTGTTAGGGAGTGTTCTAATCTCATACTTTTACATGTATCTGTCCAGTTTTCCCAGCACCACTTATTGAAGAGGCTGTCCTTTCTCCACTGTACATTCCTGCCTCCTTTATCAAAGATATGGTGACCATATGTGTGTCGGTTTATCTCTGCGCTTTCTATCCTGTTCCATTGATCTGTAGTTCTGTTTTTGTGCCAGTATCATACTGTCTTGATTACTGTAGCTTTGTAGTACAGTATGAACTCAGGGAGCCTGATTCCTCCAGTTCCATTTTTCGTTCTCAAGATTGCTTTGGCTATTTGGGGTCTTTTGTGTTTCCATACAAATTGTGAAATTTTTTGTTCTAGTTCTGTGAAAAATGCCAGTGGTAATTTGATAGGGATTGCATTGAATCTGCAGATTGCTTTGGGTAGTATAGTCATTTTCACAATGTTGATTCTTCCAACCCAAGAACATGGTATATCTCTCCATCTGTTTGTATCATCTTTAATTTCTTTCATCAGTGTCTTATAATTTTCTGCATACAGGCCTTTTGTCTCCTTACGTAGGTTTATTCCTAGATATTTTATTCCTTTTGTTGCAATGGTAAATGGGAGTGTTTTCTTGATTTCACTTTCAGATTTTTTATCATTAGTATATAGGAATGTCAGAGATTTCTATGCATTAATTTTGTATCCTGCTACTTTACCATATTCATTGATTAGCTCTAGTAGTTTTCTGGTAGCATATTTAGGATTCTCTGTGTGTAGTATCATGTCATCTGCAAACAGTGACAGCTTTACTTCTTCATTTCTGATTTGGATTCATTTTATTTCCTTTTCTTCTCTGATTGCTGTGGCTGAAAGTTCCAAAACTATGTTGAATAATAGTGCTGAGAGTGGGCAACCTTGTCTTTTTCCTGATCTTAGTGGAAATGTTTTCAGTTTTTCACCATTGAGGACAATGTTGGCTGTGTGTTTGTCATATATGGCCTATATTATGTTGAGGAAAGTTCCCTCTATGCCAACATTTTGCAGGGTTTTTATCATAAATGTGTTTTGAATTTTGTCAAAAGCTTTCTCTGCATCTATTGAGATGATCATATGGTTTTTCTCCTTCAGTTTGTTAATATGGTGTATCACATTGATTGATTTGCGTATATTGAAGAATCCTTGCATTCCTGGAATAAACCCCACTTGATCATGGTGTATGATCCTTTTAATGTGCTGTTGGATTCTGTTTGCTAGTATTTTGTTGAGGATTTTTGCATTTATGTTCATCAGTGAAATTGGCCTCTAGTTTTCTTTTTTTGTGACATCCTTGTCTGATTTTGGTATCAGGGTGATGGTGGCCTCATAGAATGAGTTTGGGAGTGTTCCTCCCACTGCTACACTTTGGAAGAGTTTGAGAAGGATAGGTGTTAGCTCTTCTCTAAATGTTTGATAGAATTCAGGTGTGAAGCCATCTGGTCCTGGGCTTTTGTTTGTTGGAAGATTTTTAATCACAGCTTCAATTTCAGTGCTTGTGATTGGTCTGTTCATATTTTCTATTTCTTTCTGATTCAGTCTTGGCAGGTTGTGCATTTCTAGGAATTTGTCCCTTTCTTCCAGGTTGTTCATATTATTGGCATAGAGTTGCTTGTAGTAATCTCTCATGATCTTTTGTATTTCTGCAGTGTCAGTTGTTACTTCTTCTTTTTCATTTCTAATTCTATTGATTTGAGTCTTCTCCCTTTTTTTCTTGATGAGTCTGGCTAATGGTTTTTTCAATTTTGTTTGTCTTCTCAAAGAACCAGCTTTTAGCTTTATTGATCTTTGCTATCGTTTCCTTCATTTCTTTTTCATTTATTTCTGATCTGATCATTATGATTTCTTTCCTTCTGCTAACTTTGGGGTTTTTTTTTCTTCCTTCTCTAATTGCTTTATGTTCAAGGTTAGGTTGTTTATTCGACATCTTTCCTGTTTCTTAAGGTAGGATTGTATTGCTATAAACTTCCCTCTTAGAACTGCTTTTGCTGCATCCCATAGGTTTTGGGTCATCGTATCTCCATTGTCATTTGTTTCTAGGTATTTTTTGATTTCCTCTTTGATTTCTTCAGTGATCACTTCGTTATTTAGTAGTGTATTGTTTAGCCTCCATGTGCTTGTATTTTTTAGAGATCTTTTCCTGTAATTGATATCTAGTCTCATAGCATTGTGGTTGGAAAAGATACTTGATACAATTTCAATTTTCTTACATTTACCAAGGCTTGATTTGTGACCCAAGATATGATCTATCCTGGAGAATGTTCCATGAGCACTTGAGAAAAATGTGTATTGTGTTGTTTTGGGATGGAATGTCCTATAAATATCAATTATGTCCATCTTGTTTAATGTATCATTTAAAGCTTGTGTTTCCTTATTTATTTTCATTTTGGATGATTTGTCTATTGGTGAAAGTGGGGTGTTAAAGTCTCCTACTATGAATGTGTTACGGTCAATTTTCCCTTTTATGGCTGTTAATATTTGCCTTATGTATTGAGGTGCTCCTATGTTGGGTGCATAAATATTTACAATTGTTATATCTTCTTCTTGGATCGATCCCTTGATCATTATGTAGTGTCCTTCTTTGTCTCTTGTAATAGTCTTTATTTTAAAGTCTATTTTGTCTGATATGAGAATTGCTACTCCAGCTTTCTTTTGGTTTCCATTTGCATGGGATATCTTTTTCCATCCCCTCACTTTCAGTCTGTATGTTTCCCTAGGTTTGAAGTGGGTCTCTTGTAGACAGCATATATACTGGTCTTGTTTTTGTATCCATTCAGCCTGTCTGTGTCTTTTGGTGGGAGCATTTAACCCTTTTACATTTAAGGTAATTATCAATATGTATGTTCCTATTCCCATTTTCTTAATTGTTTGGGGTTTGTTATTGTAGGTGTTTTCCTTCTCTCGTGTTTTTCTGTTCCTTTAGCATTTGTTGTAAAGCTTGTTTGGTGGTGCTGAACTCTCTCAGCTTTTGCTTGGCTGTAAAAGTTTTAATTTCTCCATCAAATCTGAATGAGATCCTTGCTGGGTAGAGTAATCTTGGTTGCAGGTTTTTCTCCTTCATCACTTTAAGTATATCCTGCCAGTCCCTTCTGGCTTGCAGAGTTTCTGCTGAAAGATCAGCTGTTAACCTTACGGGGATTCCCTTGTGTGTTATTTGTTGTTTTTCCCTTGCTGCTTTTAATATGTTTTCTTTGTATTTAATTTTTGACAGTTTGATTAATATGTGTCTTGGCGTGTTTCTCCTTGGATTTTTCCTGTATGGGACTCTCTGTGCTTCCTGGACTTGATTAACTATTTCCTTTCCCATATTAGGGAAGTTTTCAACTATAATCTCTTCAAATATTTTCTCAGTCCCTTTCTTTTTCTCTTCTTCTTCTGGAACCCCTATAATTCGAATGTTGGTGCCTTTAGTGTCCCAGAGGTCTCTGAGATTGTCCTCTTTTCATTCTTTTTTCTTTATTCTGCTCTGCAGTAGTTATTTCCACTGTTTTATTTTCCAGGTCACTTATCCGTTCTTCTGCCTCAGTTATTCTGCTATTGATCCCTTCTAGAGTATTATTAATTTCATTTATTGTGCTGTGCATCGTTGCTTGTTTTCTCTTTAGTTCTTCTAGGTCTTTGTTAAACGTTTCTTGTATTTTCTCCATTCTATTTCCAAGATTTTGGATCACCTTTACTATCATTATTCTGAATTCTTTTTCAGGTAGACTGCCTATTTCCTCTTTGTTTGTTAGGTCTGGTGGGTTTTTATCTTGCTCCTTCATCTGCTCTGTGTTTTTCTGTCTTCTCATTTTGTTTATCTTACTGTGTTTGGGGTCTCCTTTTTCAGGCTGCAGGTTCATAGTTCCCATTGTTTTTGGTGTCTGTCCCCAGTGGCTAAAGTTGGTTCAGTGGGTTGTGTAGGCTTCCTGGTGGATGGGACTAGTGCCTGTGTTCTGGTGGATGAGGCTGGATCTTGTCTTTCTGGTGGGCAGGTCCACGTCTGGTGGTGTGTTTTGGGGTGTCTGTGGCCTTATTATGATTTTCGGCAGCCTCTCTGCTAATGGGTGGGGTTGTGTTCCTGTCTTGCTAGTTGTTTGGCATAGGGTGTCCAGCACTGTAGCTTGCTGGTCGTTGAGTGAAGCTGTGTCTTGGTGTTGAGATGGAGATCTCTGGGAGATTTTCACCATTTGATATTATGTGGAGCTGGGAGGTCTCTTGTGGACCAGTGTCCTGAAGTTGGCTTTCCCACCTCAGAGGCACAGCAGTGACTCCTGGCTGCAGCACCAAGAGCCTTTCACCCACGTGGCTCAGAATAAAAGGGAGAAAAAGTAGAAAGAAAGAAAAAAGGAAAGAAAGAAAGAGGATAAAATAAAATAAAGTAAGATAAAATAAAATAAAGTTATTAAAATAAAAAATAATTTTTAAGAAAAAAAAATTTTTTTAATTAAAAAAAAAAACGGATGGACAGAACCCTATGACAAATGGTGAAAGCAAAACTATACAGACAAAATCTCACACAGAAGCGTACACATACACACTCACAAAAAGAGGAAAAGGGGAAAAAATAATAAATCTTGCTCTCCAAATCCACCTCCTCAATTTGGGATGATTCGTTGTCTATTCATATATTCTACTAGATGCAGGGTATATCAAGTTGATTGTGGAGATTTAATCCGCTGCTCCTGAGGCTGCTGGGAGAGATTTCTCTTTCTCTTTGTTTGCACAGCTCCCGGGGCTCAGTTTTGGATTTGGCCCCGCCTCTGCTTGTAGGTCGCTGGAGGGCGTCTGTTCTTTGCTCAGACAGGATGAAGTTAAAGGAGCCACTGATTCGGGGGCTCTGGCTCACTCAGGCCGGGGGAAGGGAGGGGTACGGATGCAGGGCGAGCCTGCGGCGGCAGAGGCCAGCGTGACGTTGCACCAGCCTGAGGCGCGCCGTGCATTCTCCTGGGGAAGTTGTTCCTGGATCCCGGGACCCTGGCAGTGGCGGGCTGCACAGGCTCCCCGGAAGAGGGGTGTGGATAGTGACCTGTGCTCGCACACAGGCTGCTTGGTGGTGGCAGCAGCAGCCTTAGCGTCTCATGCCCGTCTCTGGGGTCTGCGCTGTTAGCCGCGGCTCGCGCCCATCTCTGGAGCTCCTTTAAGCAGCGCTTTTAATTCCCTCTCGTCGCGCACCAGGAAACAAAGAGGGAAGAAAAAGTCTCTTGCCTCTTCGGCAGGTCCAGACTTTTCCTCGGACTCCCTCCCGGCCAGCTGTGGCGCACTAGCCCCTTCAGGCTGTGTTCACGCCACCAGTCCTTTCCCTGTGATCCGACGGAAGCCCGAGCCTCAGCTCCGAGCCCCCGCCCGGCCCGGCAGGTGAGCAGACAAGGCTCTAGGGTTGTTGAGTGCCAGTCGGCACCGATCCTCTGTGTGGGAATCTCTCCGCTTTGCCCTCCGCACCCTTGTGACTGCACTCTCCTCCACGGCTCCGAAGCTCCCCCCTCTGCCACCCGCAATCTCCGCCTGCGAAGGGGCTTCCTTGTGTGTGGAAACGTTTCCTCCTTCACAGCTCCCTTCCAGAGGTGCAGGTCCTGTCCCTATTCTTTTGTCTCTGTTTATTCTTTTTTCTTTTGTCCTTCCCAGGTACGTGGGGGATTTCTTGCCTTTTGGGAGGTCTGAGGTCTTCTGCCAGCGTTCAGTAGGTGTTCTGTAGGAGTTGTTCCACGTAAAACACTTCTGATGTATCTGTGGGGAGGAAGGTGATTTCCGCGTCTTACTCTTCCGCCATCTTCGCCCTCTCTCCTATTTCCTCTTCATTTGTTAGGTCTGGTGGGTTTTTACTTTGCTCCTTCATCTGCTGCGTATTTCTCTGTCTTCTCATTTTGCTTATCTTACTGTGTTTGGGGTCTCCTTTTCTCAGGCTGCAGGTTCGTAGCTCCTGCTGTTTTTGGTGTCTGCCCCCAGTGGGTGAGGTTGGTTCAGTGGGTTGTGTAGGCTTCCTGGTGGAGGGGACTGACTGTTGCCTGTGTTTTGGTGGATGAGACTGGATCTTGTCCTTCTGGGTGGCAGGACCACAACCGGTGGTGTGTTTTGGGGTGTCTGTGAACTTATTATGATTTTGTGCAGCCTCTCTGCTAATGCATGGGGTTGTGTTCATGTCTTGTTAGTTGTTTGGCTTAGGGTGTCCAGCACTGGAGCTTGCTGGTCGTTGAGTGAAGCTGGGTCTTAGCGTTGAGATGGAGATCTCTGCGAGAGCTCTTGCCAATATTACGTGGGGCCAGGAGGTCTCTGGTGGACCAATATCTTGAGCTTGATTCTCCCACCTCAGAGGCTCAGGCCTGACACCCGGCCGGAGCACCACAGCCACATGGTTCAGAAGAAAAGGGACAAAAGAAAGAAAGAAAAATAAAATAAAATAAACTTATTAAAATAAAAAAATATATTATTAAAATAAAAAAAATTAAAAAGTAATTTAAAAAAAGAGGAGAGCAACCAAACTAATAAACAAATCCACCAATGATAACGAGTGCTACAAACTAAACTAAGATAAACATATAACTCAGAAACTAGTCAGTCGCATACAGCAAACCCCAAGTCTACAGTTGCTCCCAAAGTCTACTTCCTCAATTTTGGGATGATTCGTTGTCTACTCAGGTATTCCACAGATGCAGTGTACATCAAGTTGATTGTGGAGATTTAATCCGCTGCTCCTGGGGTTCAGCTTTGAATTTGGCCCCACCTCTGCGTGTAGGTCGCCCTCTGGCATCTGTTCTTCGCCCAGAGAGGAGGGGGTTAATGGAGTGGCTCATTAGGGGTCTCTGGCTCACTCAGGCCGGGGGGAGGGAGGGATACGGATGCGGGGCGAGCCTGTGGCCGCAGTGGCCGGCATGACATTGCAACAGCCTGAGGCGAACCGTGTGTTCTCCTGGGGAAGTTGTCCCTGCATCACGGGACCCTGCCAGTGGCGGGCTGCACAGGCTCCCGGGAGGGGAGGTGTGGATAGTGACCTGTGCTTGCACACAGGTTTCTTGTTGGCTGCAGTAGCAGCCTTAGCGTTTCACGCCCGTCTCAGGTGTCCACGCTGATAGCTGCGGCTCGCGCCCGTCTCTGGAGCTCGTTTAGGTGGTGCTCTGAATATCCAATATTGGGGTGCACCCCAAAACAATGGTCTCTTGCCTCTTAGACATGTCCAGACTTTTTCCCGGACTCCATCCTGGCTAGCTGTGGTGCACTAGCCCCCTTCAGGCTGTGTTCACGCAGCCAACCCCAGTCCTCTCCCTGGTATCTGACCTCCGAAGCCCGAGCCTCAGCTCCCAGCCTGCACCCACCCTGGCGGGTGAGGAGAGAAGCCTCTCGTGCTGGTGAGTGCTGGTCAGCACCGATCTATGTGGGAATCTCCCCGCTTTGCCCTCCGCACCCCTGTTGCTGCACTCTCCTCCATGGCTCTAAGCTTCCCCCGCATTTACCCCCTTTCTCCACCAGTGAAGGGGCTTCCTAGTGTGTGGAAACCTTTCCTCCTTCACAACTCCCTCCCAGAGGTGCAGGTCCTGTCCCTATTCTTTTGTCTCTGTTTATTCTTTTTTCTTTTGTCCTACCCAGGTACGTGGGGAGTTTCTTGCCTTTTGGGAAGTCTGAGGTCTTCTGCCAGCGTTCAGTAGGTGTTCTGTAGGAGTTGTTCCACATGTAGATGTATTTCTGATGTATTTGTGGAGAGGAAGGTGATCTCCACTTCTTACTCCTCCGCCATCTTGAAGGTCCTCTGAACACAATTTAATTCTTTACAAAATTTGCTTTGATATCTTTGATTTCTATATATAAAATCTGGGCCCACTTGGGATCATTGCCTATTGACTTCTTTTCCTCCTGAGTGGGTCATGCTTTCCTGTTTTTTTTGTACAGCTAATAATGTTTGGTTGAAAACTGAAGATTGTAGATAATACATTGTAGCCATGCTGGATACTCTTATAGTTTTCTAAGGATTGTTGGGTTTTTATTTTAATAGGCAGTTAACTTGACTGAGCTAAAACAGTTATTGTCCCATTGGTATCTCCCAGGCACTCATAAGTTAGTCGTTGGCCAGTAATATGGGCAGATTTATGTTCATATATATATATATATATATATTTTTTTTTTTTTTTGCGGTATGCGGGCCTCTCACTGTTGTGGCCTCTCCTGTTGCGGAGCACAGGCTCCGGACGCGCAGGCTCAGTGGCCATGGCTCACGGGCCCAGCCGCTCCGCGGCATGTGGGATCTTACCAGACCAGGGCACGAACCTGTGTCCCCTGCATCGGCAGGCGGACTCTCAACCACTGCGCCACCAGGGAAGCCCTATGTTCATATTTTGACACTTTTGCACTTCTAGAATTGTTTCTAAACTTCTAGCTATTCTTTCATCCTTGAACTCTGTCCTCTGTCATATTGAATGACTAAGGCTTCAGTTTTCTGCTTCTGGAAATATGGAGTTTAAGGGAATATTTTAAGACAAAAACACCAGAAACTCATATTCTTACTCATTTCACTTGTGGATTTTCAAGCATAAATTCTCATCTGGTTTCTTCTGAAAGCCTTTAAATAATGGATTTAAAAAAATATTTCATCCAGATTTCATAATTATGATATGCGGATTTGCTTGAACACGTCACCCCACAAATATGGGAAACCAGACTTTCTCTCTTATTTTTGAAAAGTATTTTTACTGCATTTACAATTCTCTTCTGACAGCATTTTCTTGGTTTTTTTTCAGCACTTTAAGATCTTTTCACTGACTTCTGGCCTCCACCGTTTCTAGTGACAATTTAGCTGATTTGATGTTTCTTATCATTGTTCCCCTGTATGTAATGTATCTCTTTTTCTCCAGCTTAGGGTATGTGCGTGTGTGTGTGTGTTTTGAATTTGTCTAGCTTGGGGTTCACTAAGCTTCTTGGATAAATATGTGTCTAAATACATCTTTTTTTTCCACAAAATTTGAGGACATTTTAGCCATTATTCCTTCAAATGTATGTTCTCTTCATTCACTGTCCTCTTTCCTTCTGGGATTCCAATTACACACACTAGACTGCTTATTATATTTTAAAAAGAATATTATTTAAAGCAAAAATAGTAACATTGCATACTGGGATTTATATAGAAATAAAATACATCACAAAATGGCACAAAATATGGAGGGATAGGAAAGGAATCATACTGTATACTCTTCTTACATTGTATAATATTAACCTTAACTAGGCCATAGTAAGTTAAAAGTGTACAGTGTAATTCCTAGAACAGCCACTGAAAATAACTCAAAAACAAACAAACAAAATCAAAGGAGGAATTGAAATGTAATATTAAAAATATTTGAGTAAGCCAAAAGGGAAATGATGAAGACATGAAATAATAGATGTGGCACACAGAAAACTAAAAGCAAGATGGTAAACTCAATTCCAACTATTATATCAATGATTAGATTCACTGTAATTGGATTAAATACTTCAATTAAAAGGAAAAGATTGTCACAATGGATTAAAAAAAAAAAGACTCAACTGTCTACAAGAGCATGTACTTTGAATATAAATACATAGATAAGTTCAAAGTAAAAGGATGAGAAAAAATACACCATGAAGTAATAAGCGTAAGAAAAGAGTCATGATTGTATTGATATCAAAGTAGACTAAAGAAATATCACCATAGATAAAGAGGAACATTTTTTAAAATTGAAGTATAGTTCATTTACAATGTTGTATTAGTTTTTGATGTACAACAAAGTGATTCAGTTTTATATATATAACTTTTTCAGATTCTTTTCCATTATAGGTTATTATAATGCAAGATATTGAATATAGTTCCCTGTGCTGTACAATAAACCCTTGTCATTTATCTATTTTATATATAGAAGTGTGTATGTTAATCCCAAGCTCCTAATTTGTCTCTCCTCCCCCTTCCCCTTTGTTTTTTATGTCTGTGAGTCTATTTCTGTTTTATAAACAGAAATTTCATTTGTATCATTTTTTTAGATAACACATATAAGTGATATCATATGATATTTGTCTTTTTCTGTCTGACTCACTTCACTAAGTATGATAGTCTCTAGGTCCATCCATGTTTCTGCAAATGGCATTATTTCATTTTTTTATGGCTGAGTAATATTCCTTTGTATATATACCATATCTTCTTTATCCACATCTGTTAATGGATGCTTAGGTTTCTTCTATGTCTTGGCTATTGTAAATAGTGCTGCTATGAACATTGGGGTACATATATCTTTTTGAATTAGAGTTTTCTTCTTTTCCGGATATATGCCCAGGAGTAGGCTCGCTGGATCATATGGTAAAGGAGGAACGTTTTATAATGATAAAAGGATTAATTCATTGGTAAGACATAACAATCCTAAGTATCTATAAACCTAATAACAGAACTTCAAAATATGAGAAGCAAAACTGGCAGAACAAAAGGGAGAAATAAATGAACCCACATTTTTTTTTTTTTTTTTTGGCCACACCACACGGCACGTGGGATCTTAGTTCCCCAACCAGGAGTCAAACCCATGCCCCCTACATTGGAAGTGTGGAGTCTTAACCACTGGACTGCCAGGAAAGTCCCCACAATTTTTAACATCCCTCTCTCGGTAATTAAGTGGATAAAACAAGCAGACAAGAATCTATAAGGTCGTAGAAGACAGGTCAACCAACTTGACTTGTTTAAAATTTATAGACTATTTCACCCAACAACTGCAGAATATGAATTCTTTCAAAGTGAATATGGAATGGTTGCTAAGCTGGACCATATGCTGGGTCATAAAATAATTCTCAGTATATTTCAAAAGGTTGAAATCTTACAGAGTGTATTGTCAGAACATGATGGAATTAAATTAAAAATTAATTACATATAAAATATCTAAAGAAACTCCAGATATTTGGAAGTTAACACATTTTTTCTCTAAACCATAAAAACATCATAGAGGGAACTAGAAAATATTTCAAACTGAATGATAATAAAAAATAAAACATTAAAGTTATGAAAAATGTTTAGAGGGTAATTTATTTTTTTAATGCTTTTGCTAGAAAATGGCAAAGTTCTCAAGTCAATGATCTCAGTTTCTACCTTAGGAAGTTAGAAAATCAGGAGCAAATTAAAACCAAATAAAGTACAAGAAAAAAATATAATAAAGAATAGAAATCACTAAAATAGAAAAAGTAGAAGCAATAGAGAATAATTAACAGTTGAAAGTTAGTTTTTTGAAAGAAGTAATAAAATTGACTGACAAAAAGAAAAGGAGAAAACACAAATTTCTAAAATCAGGAATGAAAGAGGGGATATCACTATATAGATTCTACAATGTTATCTGGGGTGATGGAAATATTATATATCATAATTGTTATTTTGTTACATGGTGTGTACATTTGTTAAAACTCATTGAATTGTGCACGTAAGACCTATGCATTTCACTGTAAGTTGTACCTTAAGTTAAAAAAATTAAATTGAGTATATCATGCTCTTAGTTGGCTTCTTTCTTTCCTTCTGTGTATACTTTTGTGCAAACCCAGGTTTAGGTAAGACTTGAATTTATTCAACCCATTCTCTAACTTGCAAATGCAATCTTTGACCTATTCATTTTGTAGTTACTATAATTGTATATTCTTATTTCCTTTCTTCCTAGATTATAAGGTCTTTAAGAAAAGGACTGCCTTTTCTGTATGCCATGTTCCGAGGACCTCATATGGTACCATGAATTTTGTGGGTGCTTGACAAGTATCTGGATTATTTCTTGACTCTCAGCTTTTGATCATAATTAAAGCAAGCAGAGCTAAACCAAGATAGGGTCAAATATCAGGCATTTAAGAGAGTGAATTAGAGCATAGCCGCAAGTGGTTATATGAGTGTTTGTGCACATATAGCTCTTTGTTCCAAAACAGATGAACAACGATTTGGTTTCATTTCACATTAGCTATTGCTTTTCTCATCCATACCAGGCATGATTAACACTTCCCATTTTCAATGAGTCTACAAAGTCATCTCAAGAATGTTACTTTGTTATAAAAATGTTTAACAAAGTTAAAGATTACTATGACTCACTTCCTTGTCAGAAACTTCATGAACAGAAATGAAATCACAAATAGAAATCACACAGGATGCAGAGGAAAAAATTCCCTAATGTCAGTGAAATAGTTTAATATGTACACAAGTATATACAACATGCTCATGGTAAATATTAATTAAAAGAACATCAAATAGGGGGGAAACATCAAATACGCATTGGAGTCAAACTTGAGAGCCGATAAATTTAACTTCTAAGAATATGCCTTTGTGGGGGACAAGATGAATTAAGAGGGCAGATGAGAGAAAGAGAAGAAGTGGAGGAAAAATTGGGGTGAGAAGGACTTATTTTTAAGGCATCAGAAAATTGATCTCATTATTTCAGGAGCTGTATGCTCCTTTCTTTCATCCTCAGCGTTTCTTGTGTATTGATTTTGTACCAGGTGTTCCGCAAAGCTCCATGACTGTTGCGACAGTCCCTGCCCTTTAGGTAGCCTGGGACTGATGGGGATACTGCAGGTGTATAGGTACAAAGTGCGTCATCTTTCTGGACATTTGGGCAACTTCTGTCTTACTATGTTTGTTCACTTATGGATCCTAGTACTCTCCCTCTCCACAGTTAGATTTCACACTCTTATGAAGAAACATGCCATGTCTTATAATTTCATCTTTAATTTTACACAGCACTTAAGGTACTGTAGGCAGTATAGCATTACTGTCCTTAGACTCCAACAAAGGGGACTTTGCCTTGGACCATATGCCTCAGAGGGCTCCATTTATCATACACACAAAATATAAATGCGTTAAGTAACCCATGGGCAGTATGTCACTTGTGATTTGTTGAGCTGTGGCAGAGCAGAACCTGTAATCCTAAACAGCCTCCCTCAAGACTAACCTGCTCAATGTCCTCAGAATAAAAGTTGACCATATCTGAGTGCAGTGAAGGTTGTGCCACTGCCAATATCAGAATCAAACAGCATTTCTGAGGGAAGGATTTGAGCAGTAAAATTTCCTAAGTAAGAGAAAGAAAACAAATTAACTCTCAGATTATAGGAATAATAATATAGCGGTATTATACAATATTTGTTTTTCTCTTTCTGACTTATTGCACTCTGTATGACAGTCTCTAAGTCCATCCATGTCTCTGCAAATGGCACAATTTCCTTTTTGACTGTAAATTGATACAGCCACTATGGAGAACAGTAAGGAAGTTCCTTAAGAAACGAAAAATAGAACTACCCCATGACCCAGCAATCCCACTACTGGGCATATACCCTGAGAAAACCATAATTCAAAAAGATACATGCACCCCAGTGTTCATTGCAGCACTGTTTACAATAGCCAGGTCATGGAAGCAACGTAAATGTCCATCAACAGAGGAATGGATAAAGAAGATGTGGTACATATATTCAATGGAATATTACTCAGCATCCACTTTCTTGCTCACAACAATTGAACATGGTATCTGAGAAACATTTTGTAATATTAAATGATTCACGTTACTCTTAGATTGATATATATGTAGGTCTAGATATAACATGGGTGAAGTGTGATACTGATCCTTTACATAAAAGCTTGGATATAAATATTGATTTAAGAGATGGTAAAATATTTTCATATGATAATAATTTATGTGATGAAATTAAAGTACTTTGTAATATTTAACAATTACAATAATTTGTAATTATACATTTATTACAATAAGTTTATTTATATTTTATTTATATTTATGTTAACAAATTTATCATGTTTGAACATGATACATAAAGTTCATGATTTGTTTCTGAATCTAAGTAATGCTCTAGAGATTTTTTTTTTTTTTTTTTGCGGTACGCGGGCCTCTCACTGCTGTGGCCTCTCCTGTTGTGGAGCACAAGCTCCGGACGCGCAGGCTCAGCGGCCATGGCTCACGGGCCCAGCCACTCCGCGGCAGGTGGGATTTTCCCGGACCGGGGCACGAACCCGCGTCCCCTACAACGGCAGGCGGACTCTCAACCACCGCGCCACCGGGGAAGCCCTGCTTTTGAGATTTTACTTCAGGTGCTATTACCTCAGCAAAGTTTCTCTAAATTGAAATTAGTAAAAAACAAACAAACAAAAAATCCAAAATTTATATAAGAACTTCTGTTGTTCAAGAAAGGTCATCTAATTTGGGATAACTTAGAGTAAAAGCAAATTATGTGAAAATCTTGATTATGACCACGTAATTAGTGATTTTGCTAGAATGAAAACTAGAAATGTAAATTTCATACAAAAAATGTAATTAATGAATTGTGTATGCCTTTGTTCTGTTTCATTGGTAATCACTGGCTCATCAAAAGAACAACACCCAGACACATCCAGTAGTAATTAACTTCAGTTGCTTTTGATATTTAGCTGACTTTTGGTCATATGAAAACATAGTTTTAGTTATTAAAAGTTTTTTGTTGTTATGAAAGGCAATTTGTCAAGGTGAGAGGATAGAACATATTTTAGTTGAAAGCTTATTCATGTGTTGTATAACTTTCAAGTATTTTCTCTATTCGTATGTGAGTCTCCATTAGTACTCTTGCCAGGGGCCGAGCAAATACTAGGGAAAGTTCTACAAAGTCATATATGATGAATACATTTTTGTTTATTGGTTGACATAAGATCTTCATGGGAAATAAACATTTTCTTCATGGTTATAACTGTTTTCATTTTTAAAAAAACACAAATCTTGCTTTGAATTGTTGAATATCTTTTTTCAAGCAGTTTTAAACCAACATCTCCAGTGATTTCCTTTTCTTCTGAACAACTTCCATGTATTTAAATAGCATTAGAAAATGTATCAATTTGTTTCCCTTCTGCTCTCTGAAGAGTTGGGATGTAAAGTCATGAGATGCAGAGCAAAGTGGGCCTGGCCTGGGGCGGGGGTGGGAGGGTAGAACCAAAGCCCACACAGTAGCGAAGTGCATCCAACTGGACTTGATCCCATTCCCATCCAGTGTGAGGAGTAAGGAGCCCCAGTGGAAGGGGGCCCTTTATGTTTGACGGCAGCACAGTGTGGGTTTTACAGCTGATCTGGGTGAGGAGGGCATTTACGTGGAGGGCATCCCAGAGGGGAATGTTGGAGCCAAGCAGTGTGAGAAGGGTGCCAACGTAGGACAGCCTGGCAAGAGGTTCCAGAGCCTGAACAGAATAAAGAGGGCATTAGGCAGGGGGGACGTGGCAATGCTAATGGGAGATGGATTAAAAACAGGGGGATTGATCAAAAAAGTAAAGATATCCAGAAAAAATAGGAATCAGAATTTTCATTGTTTAATGGAAAGGGAGAAAACTAGAAAGAACACTGTGGTTGTATATTTGTGAACTCATGGATTTCAATACATATAATAAATTAAATTAATTAATTAAATATAGAATTAAATATAGATGTGAAGGTGTGTGTGTGCCATCGCCTTGCAGTAGCACCTGCTCCCTCCCTCCCCAATAGCAATGAACACCCTTTTCACCCAGGTTTCTAAGTATCCTTTTCTACTCAAAAGAATCAGAGCTTCTTGGAGATGACTGATTTCAGGGCTCTGTCAAAACTTTTGGGACATCTTATTGAGCCAGAGAGTACAAGTGTTCTGGGAATGATAGGACCATGTCCAAAGGACACAGAAGCCAGCTGAAAGGAGATCCCACTGATTAATTTGAGCATCAGAAAGATAATGACATCTGTTATCTAAGTGGTGGTAACCCCTTGAATATAAGAGGAGGTCATGAGTCCATGCTAATGTAAATTCCTACATGGAAAGTCTGATGAAGAATGGGATATTTGCAAATGCCCATCGACAGATGAATGGTTAAAGAAAATGTGGTACATATATACAGTGGAATATTACTCAGCCATTAAAAAGAACAAAATAATGCCATTTACAGCAACATGGATGGACCTGGAGATTATCGTACTAAGTGAAGTAAGTCAGACAAAGACAAATATCATATGATATCACTTATATGGGGAATCTAAAAGAATGATACAAACAAACTTAGTTACAAAACAGAAACAGACTCACAGACTTAGAGAATGAACTTACAGTTACCAAGGGGGAAGAGTGGGTGGGAGGGACAGATTGGGAGTTTGGAATTGACATGTGTGCACTGCTAGATTTAAAATTTAAGATTTAAAATATATAACCAACAAGGACCTACTGTACAGCACAGGGAACTCTGCTCAATACTCTGCAATAACCTAAATGGGAAAAGAATTTGAAAAAGAATAGATAGATGTATGTGTATAACTGAATCACTCTGCTGTACACCTGAAACTAAAACAACATTGTTAACTATACTCCAATATAAAGTAAAAATATTTTTAAATACTAAATTATTTCACGTCTTTAAAACAATGTTTAAATGTGATCTATAGAACATTGCAAACGATTTTTTTTTAAACCCACATTTGTTTATTTATTTATTTTTGGCTGTGTTGGGTCTTCCTTTCTGTGTGAGGGCTTTCTCTAGTTGTGGCAAGCGGGGGCCACTCTTCATCGTGTGCGCGGGCCTTTCACTATAGTGGCCTCTCTTGTTGCGGAACACAGGCTCCAGACGCACAGGCTCAGTAGTTGTGGCTCATGGGCCTAGTTGCTCCATGGCATGTGGGATCTTCCCAGACCAGGGCTCGAACCCATGTCCCCTGCATTAGCAGGCAGATTTTCAACCACTGTGCCACCAGGGAAGACCTACAAACGATTTTTTTAAAGTAATGTGAAAATATTACAACCTAAATGAATTCTTAATGTCACAAGTGTTTTACTTTGATGATGTACCTTTGATTTAATTTGGGACACTTCTAAAAGGATACTTTATTTGTGTTTGTTATAATCTTTGAAGTGCTTGGAAATAGAATTTCTGCTTAATTTTTTAAAAGTGGATTTAATTAAATAAAACTTTTGATAAAGTTTGAAATAAAAGTGCCTCTACAGGAACTATTTATTTATTAGAAAGAGAAGAGTACATTTACCGTGGAGAAGTTGGCAGACATCACCTTAATCAAATGATTAAGGCTGACTTTCTCAGTAAAGGAATAAATCAAAATCCTGCACCCCTGATAGAATGCAATCAGAAGATCACAGCATTGTTTCATAATATTGCTGCCAAGCATGCATCAGCTGAATTTAATCATGAGAAAACACCAGACATTGGGAGACATTCTGTAAAATAACTGGCCTGTAATCTTCAAATGTGTCAAGGACATGAAAGTCAAGGAAAGACTGAAGCATTGTTCTAGGCTGAAGAAGACTAGAGAAGGGACAACTAAATGCAGTACGTGACTGTGAGCTATACCTATAAAGGACATTAATGGGACAGTTGGGGTCTGGAGATTAAATGGGAGTGTAGTGTCTGTTAACTTTCTGTGATGGTTGTATTGTGGATCTGTAGGAGGCTGTTCTTGTTTGTAGAAAATATACACTGAAGTATTTGGGGGGTGATGTGGCATCAGGTTGGCAACTTATTCTCAAATGGTTCAGGAAGAAAAGGCCTTTGAATTCTGCTTACAACTTTTCTGTAAGTTTGAGATTGTTCCAAGACAGAAAATTTATACTAAATATAAAAAATAAAAATAATCCTTCAAGTTGGCTAATATAATTCAGAAAATGAATAGAATATAACAAATCAGTTTTAGCCAACTAACCTAATGACATTTTCAGAGCACAGTTTTAAGTAGGACCGCTCAGGTTGTTCTAATGAAATGGGAGATAAAAATGCAAGAAACTGTGTGCCTTCTAAGAGATAAATAATCACAAAATACCGCAGAGCAAGGAGAGATGCCTACATTCCGTAGGAACACTGAGTACTCAGTACCGGGGGCTAAAGTGGACAGCTGAGTGTAGAGCATATTTCTACATCATTAGAGTAGAAAATAGCATGTGTATCTGTCTGCTAAGACAGAGCATCACAAGTGGCTTCACTGTTAATTAATTGATTGATTGATTCATCCTGGCTCTGCCATTTACTAGCGTAAGATCTGGACGAATCACTTAAACTCTCTGTGCCTCAGTTTCCTCCTAGATAAAATAAGTATAATAGTGCCTACCTCGTAGGCACTCACAGGATGAACCTTAAAAGAATTAGTATGTGTACAATGCTTAGAACACTGCCCGGTACAAAACAAGTGACATAAAAGTATTAGCTATTGTTGTTGTTATTGTTATTAACTCATTCATCAAAAGTACAGTTTGCATTCTTCAATATTAATAACACTGACTCCATGGTGCATCTCCCTACGAGGAGTTGAGAGAAACTTTCCCTGCTGTGGAAATTCCTTATCCCATCCCCCAGCCTGTGTCCCTTTGGTCCCTCCTTAATGGCAGAGTGTCAGTACCCAACATGGCTTGACCCCAGCTTTTCATCCTGATCCTAGAATCCCACTGGCTGAGCTCGGAGCCCTTAGCCAGTATATCCAGGACATATCTTTTATTTTCTGGCAAATGGTTCATTGTTTTCCTTCATTCGACTCTGCCTTTAAGATAAGATGTTGGGCTCTTCTTTACCTCCTTTTATTTATTTATTTTTTAATTAATTAATTTTTTTTAACATCTTTATTGGAGTATAATTGCTTTACAGTGGTGTGTTAGTTTCTGCTTTATAACAAAGTGAATCAGCTATACATACACATATATCCCCATAGCTCCTCCCTCTTGTGTCTCCCTCCAACCCTCCCTACCCCACCCCTCTAAGTGGTCACAAAGCACTGAGCTGATCTCCCTGTGCTATGCAGCTGCTTCCCACTAGCTATCTATTTTACATTTGCTAACATATATAAGCCCACGCCACTCTCTCACTTCGTCCCAGCTTACCCTTCCCACTCCCCAAGTCCTCAAGTCCATTCTCTACCTCTGCGTATTTATTCCTCTCTGGCCCCTAGGTTCTTCATAACCTTACTTTTTTAGATTCCATATATATGTGTTAGCATATAGTATTTATTTTTCTCTTTCTGACTTACTTCACTCTGTATGACAGTCTCTAGGTCCATCCACCTCATGACAAATAACTCAATTTCGTTCCCTTTTATGGCTAATATTCCATTGTATATATGTGCCACATCTTCTTTATCCATTCATCTGTCAATAGACATGTAGGTTGCTTCCATGTCCTGGCTATTGTAAATAGAGCTGCAATGAACATTGTGGTACATGACACTTTTTGAATTATGGTTTTCTCAGGGTATATGCCCAGTAGTGGGATTGCTGGGTCGTATGGTAGTTCTATCTTTAGTTTTTTAAGGAACCTCCATACTGTTCTCCATAGTGACTGTATCAATTTACATTCTCACCAATAGTACAAGAGGGTTCCCTTTTCTCCACACCCTCTCAAGCATTTATTGTTTGTAGACTTTTTGAGGATGGCCATTCTGACCTATGTGAGGTGATACCTCATTGTAGTTTCGATTTGCATTCCTCTAATGATTAGTGATGTTGAGCATCCTTTCATGTGTTTGTTGGCAATCTGTATATCTTCTTTGGAGAAATGTCTATTAAGGTCTTCTGCCCATTTTTGGATTGGGTTGTTTGTTTTTTTGATATTGAGCTGCATGTGCTGCTTGTACGTTTTGGAGATTAATCCCTTGTCAGTTGCTTCATTTACAAATATTTTCTCCCATTCTGAGGGCTGTCTTTTCATCTTGTTTATGGTTTCCTTTGCTGTGCAAAAGCTTTTAAGTTTCATTAGGTCCCATTTGTTTATTTTTGTTTTTATTTCCGTTTCTCTAGGAGGTGGGTCAAAAAGGATCTTGCTTTGATATATGTCATAGAGTGTTCTGTCTAGGTTTTCCTCTAAGAGTTTTATAGTGTCTGGCCTTACATTTACGTCTTTATCCATTTTGAGTTTATTTTTGTGTACAGTGTTAGGAGTGTTCTAATTTCATTCTTTCACATGTAGCTGTCCAGTTTTCCCAGCACCACTTATTGAAGAGGCTGTCTTTTCTCCACTGTATATTCTTGCCTCCTTTATCAAAAATAAGGTGATCATATGTGCGTGGGTTTATCTCTGGGCTTTCTATCCTGTTCCATTGATCTATATTTCTGTTTTTGTGCCAGTACCATACTGTCTTGATTACTGTAGCTTTGTAGTATAGTCTGAAGTCAGGGAGCCTGATTCCTCCAACTCCAGTTTTCTTTCTCGAGATTGCTTGCTATTGGGGTCTTTTGTGTTTCCATACATATTGTAAAATTTTTTCTTCTAGTTCTGTGAAAAATGCCATTGGTAGTTTGATAGAGATTGCATTGAATCTGTAGATTGCTTTAGGTAGTATGGTCATTTTCCAATGTTGATTCTTCCAATCCAAGAACATGGTATATCTCTCCATCTGTTTGTATCATCTTTAATTTCTTTCATCAGTGTCTTATAGTTTTCTGCATACAGGTCTTTTGGCTCCTCAGGTAGGTTTTTCCCCAGATACTTTATTCTTTTTGTTGCAATGGTAAATGGGAGTGTCTCCTTAATTTTTTTCTCAGATTTTTCATCATTAGTGTATAGTAATGCAAGAGATTTCTGTGCATTAATTTTGTATCCTGCCACTTTACCAAATTCATTGATTAGCTCTAGTAGTTTTCTGGTAGTCTTTAGGATTCTCTTTGTATAGTATTATGTCATCTGCAAACAGTGACAGCTTTACTTCTTCTTCTCTGATTTGGATTCCTTTTATTTCTTTTTCTTCTCTGATTTCTGTGGCTAAAACTTCCAAAACTATGCTGAATAATAGTGCTGAGAGTGAGCAGCCTTGTCTTGTTCCTGATCTTAGTGGAAATGGTTTCAGTTTTTCACCATTGAGTATGACGTTGGCTATGTGTTTGTCATATATGGCCTTTATTATGTTGAGGAAAGTTCCCTCTAGGCCTACTTTTGGAGGGTTTTTATCATAAATTGGTGCTGAATTTTGTCGAAAGTTTTTTCTGTATCTATTGAGATGATTATATGGTTTTTCTCCTTCAATTTGTTAATATGGTGTATCACATTGATTGATTTGCATATATTGAAGAATCCTTGCATACCTGGGATAAAACCAATTGATCATGGTGTATGATCCTTTTAATGTGCTGTTGGGTTCTGTTTGCTAGTATTTTGTTGAGGATTTTTGCATCTGTGTTCGTTAGTGATATTGGCCTGTAGTTTTCTTTCTTTGTGACATCTTTGTCTGGTTTTGGTATCAGGGTGATGGTGGTCTCGTAGAATGAGGTTGGGAATGTTCCTCCCTCTGCTATATTTTGGAAGAATTTTAGGATATGTGTAAGCTCTTCTCTGAATGTTTAATAGAATTTGCCTGTGAAGCCATCTTGTCCTGGGCTTTTGTTTTTTGGAAGATTTTTAATCACAGTCTCAATTTCAGTACTTGTGATTGGTCTCTTTATATTTTCTATTTCTTCCTGATTCAGTCTTGGCAGGTTGTGCATTTCTAAGAATCTGTCCAGTTCTTCCAGGTTGTCCATTTTATTGGCATAGAGTTGCTTGTAGTAATCTCTCATGATCCTTTGTATTTCTGCAGTGTCGGTTGTTACTTCTCATTTTTCATTTCTGATTCTGTTGATTTGAGTCTTCTCAAATCAGAAATCAGTCTTCTTAGTTGGCTCTTACTTGTTGGCTCACCATATTCCATTTTGAAGTCTACACAGTGTCTTCAATGCATTTGAAACTTAAATACTTTTGCATTGTTATTTGATGTTTTATATTTCCAATACCCATTCAAAAACTTAGGCCTCAAAAAGTCTAAGATTATGAGCACATGGAACACTGACAGAGGAGCGCTTATGTCATTTTCTTAGGATCGTGTGCAAAATTCTGAGCTTTAATTATTGTTACCAATCAATAGTTAGATTTCAGTTCTTGTTTGTTTGCTTCTGTTTATGGGACTCATTTAGGCAATTCTTTTAAGGTCTGTGAGTCACTTATTTATGCATCTATTGCCATGTCACTGTGAAGAGCAGATGGCAGTAAGTACATTTTGACTTGATTTAAGGACTTGAATTTCCCTTGCATTTATGGATTGCCATATTTAATGCTGCCTTCTCTTTTGAAGTTGCTTGCTTGTAAACATCTGAGAATCTACAGTAAAAATCTGTGTGTCCTTTATCTCATCTAGCACTTATGGCTAAATGTATACATCTGTGGATAGAATATGTACTTCAGAGTCAGTCACAGCTGTGTTTATCACCTGGTTCTTCAAGAATGTAGTTCATAGTAGCTGCATGAATTTGAGCAAATGTCTTCATCAAAGAACAGTGATATTGACTGTGACTCCCCAAAAGACCACCAGAAGAAACAAACAACTATTGATCAAACAAATCTAAGTGTATTGAATTTACTATGGTAAGGGTGAACATCACCTTGACAGACATAGGAACATCTCAGAAGAGAGCGGTCCAGGGAGGGTATTTATAGGATTTAGAGTTAGGCTGCAAATTTTTTAAGGTGGAGAACTAGTTGGGATTGGGCAGAAATGATGACATAATAGCTTTGAATTGGTGGGCCCAGTGGGACAAGCATGTTGTTAATCTTAGAATGAACCTATTTTAGTTGTCTCATACTCTTATTTTCCTGGAGCGAGTAGTTAGGTCATTTTTGCTTCTTTTCAGCACTGACTAACATGGGGATAGGAAGGTATGTCCATTTCCAGGACTGTTTAACATAGGTTTAGGAAGTGTGTTAGTTTCTGTTCTCAGTGATCAAATTAGATCATAAGATTGTTGTGTTAAATAGAATACAGTATGTAAATGAGACTGGCACTAAGTGCTCATCAAAATGTTAGTTTTTCTCTCTCCCACACCAACTGCTCCCCAACCCTTCCACCTTTGCTTATATGGGGATCACATCTTCATATTAATGAATACTATGGTATACCATAGTATTAGTACTATGTGCTAATACCATAGTATTTGTACTCAAAAAATTTTGTTGAATGAGTAAATGAAAATCAAAATGTAAAATTTTAAAAAATCAAAAGCAAAGTACTTTGTAGAGTTTTAATACTAGTTGAAGCCCATGAAACCTGATTTTTTCCAAACATAATTAATTTATTGCCTTACCAAATGCAGTTTTCTCTTTAACTTATTAAAGTTCTAGAAACTTGAAAACCCAAGGGAAAGCACTTCGATTTTGATCCCAAATATTTAGGTAAATTATTTATCTTTGTTAACTCTTGTGGGGAAAAAATTATCCAAATTAGTGGAGTCGTTATTTAAGATATTCTAAAGAGTCTATAGCATCAGAATAAAGTGGGAGGTCTGAAGATCAGTTTCCTTCTTTAGCATTTTTTCATCTTTGAACTGATAGCCTTAGTTTTTAAATCACTCTTATTAGAAAACAGTTTCAGTAAATGCTCATTCTGTTTGCGTCTACTTTTATCGATAGAGGCTCATATCTCATAATGCTCTATTTTCCCACTGTACTCACCTGTTTTCTTCTCTACCCCCAGGCCCTCCCACACACAAAAGGAGGATCCTAACATCAGATGGAAATGACGTTAGTCAGCAGTTCCCTGATCATTAGAGGCTCTCAGATCTTTTAAAGGCACACATATCAGAATCCCATTCTCTCCTCACCAACCCCTAGGAGATTCTGATGCAGTTAAGTCTAAACCAAGCATTTGGGAATCTGTTCTTTTTAAAAGCTCCTCAAGAGATCCTGGTGATCAACCAGGTTTGGGAACCACTCTCTGAAGATTAAGGTCTTAAGGGCACTCACAACCCAGGACGCCCGTGGTTTCAGAGGAGACCGGCATCCTCTGAGAGTCATTTACACACATCAGGTGCAAGTGCTTGGATGTTTTTCTTTTCTACAGGCATCCCAGTTTCAGTGGAAGCAAGCAGGGCACATCTGGTTACAGGCATGCTTCATTAGTTGCAAGGATAATACAACTGTGACTTTTTCTTTTTTGCAGGGACAGCAGGAGGGTAAGATGAACAGGAAAAGGAAAATGAATACAGTAAAGTTCTATTCTTCTTTTAAGAATTGTAATCCCCTTTATTCATTCATGTGCACTATATATAAGGATTTGAGGTGTCACCTGACAACTGATTATGAAAACCTCATCAAGAAATGTCTGAGTTTCTATAGAATTTAAAGCCCCAGACTGATCTATTTTAGTTTCAAAGCAGGTGCTAATTCTTATGGCTACTGCAGGCCTCTCTCACACTCTCCTGTGGCATTGGACGAATAATAGTTACCATTTATTGGCACTTGCTATGTTCTTAGAACAAGTTAAGCAGTTTCTCTACTGTGTCTCATTTAATCCTCACGACAACACTGAGATCAGTTATCCTTTTATTACATAAGAAGAAACTGAGGCTTGGAGAAATTAAATAACTTACCCAAGGTTAGACATCACATAAATTGCATAACTAGAATTGAGACCCAGGTTTTTTTTAGCTCTAAGACCTGTATGCTGAAGGATTCACCGATTAGTAGTTAGGACTGTGGACTTTGAGCCCACCTGCGCTGGGCTCAGCCCCAGCTTTGTAACCTTGGGCAATTTGTTGAACCCCTCTGTGCCTCAGTTCCCTATCTGAAAATGGGGTTCTTAACTCAGTTAATACATGGGCAAACTATTTGGACAGATAGCAAATAAGTGTGTAAAAAGATGCTCAAGGTCATATGTCGTTAGGGAATTGCAAATCAAAACCACAATGAGCTACTACTGCACACCTGTTAGAATGGCCAAAATCTGGGACACTGACCACACCAAACTCTGGGGAGGCGGCAAAGCAACAGGGACTCTCATCATTGCTGGGGAAGTGCCAATTGGTGTAGCCATTTTGGAAGACAGTTTGGCAATGTCTTACCTAGCTACACATACTCTTACCATCTGATCTAGCAGTCATACTTTTTGACATTTACTCAAATGAGTTGAAAACTTATACCTACACATAAACTTGCACATGAATGTTGATAGCCGCTTTATTCATAATTGACAAAACTTGGAAGCAACCAAGATGCCCTTCAGTAGGTAAATGGACAAACAAACTGGGACATCCATACAATGCAATATTATTCAGCATCAAGCCATGAAAGACATGGAAGAACCTTAAATGCATACTGTTGGATGAAAGAGAAGCCACTGTGAAAAGGCTACACATTGTATGGTTTTGACCATATGACATTCTGAAAAAGGCAAACTATGAAGAAGGTAGAAATTGCAGTGATTGCCAGAGGGTCAGGGTTAGGAAGAGAGGGATGAATACGTGGCGTGCAGGGGAAATTTAGGGCAGTGAAACTCTTCTGTATGATAGTGAAATGATGGATACATGTCATTACACATCTGTTAAAACCCACAGATTGTAACAACACAAAGAGTCAACCCTAATGTAAACTAGGGACTTTAGTTAATAATAATGTATCAATATTGGCTCATCAATGTAATAAAAGTACTACACTAATGCAAGGTGTTAGTAATAGGGAAGACTGTGTTTACGGTGGGGTGGAAGGGGGAGGAGGAAAAGGAGGGTATAAGGGAACTCTCTGTACTTTCTACATAATTTTCCTGTGACCCTCAAACTGCTCTAAAAGAGAAGGTCTACTTAAAAAAAAAAGAGGGTTATTGGGAGGGTTTGATGAGTTATTATAAATAAAACAGAAAAAGTGCCTAGCACATAGCGAGTACTGAATAAAAGTTTATAAATAGTAATAATAATATTGTTATTATTACTATTATCTCCACTGCTTTCTTGGAAATGACCCAAACATTTTTCTGGAAGAAACCTGAACTTTTGGTGGGAAATTTAGTGTGACCTTGGGCAGATAACATAAACCCTCTGAACCTCTGTTTCCTCCTCTATAAAATGTGGATTTCTTAGGTTGTGGTGAAGATTTAATGAGTTGATGCACATAAAAGGTTTACAACAGTGCCTGGCATGTAAGTGTACACTAAACATAGCTACTTTTTTTTGTCTTCTATGCTATCTTCCAACCCTCAGTACTCTGTGGAACTCTGCTCAAGCATACTACCTAATTGTTTCTTTTTCCTTTGCTTGCTCCTATTTCAGCCCAAGAGCCCTTAAGCACCTTTTAACTCATTATCTCTGGCCTTGGTACAGGGCATAGCACACCGAGATGCTCAGTATCTGCTGAACAAACAAATGTTCAGAGCTACAGAGCTGAAACCTGGACAGTTCACCTGCAAGGAACCGTTTAGCATTCAATATTGTGAGAGCACTTAAGTTATAGGTCTTATTTGCAGTATGAATGAGAAATAGTACACTTGATTTTCTGGGGTGTCCTCCTCTTTTACTATCTACTGTGGCTTGGGCTCTTCGTAGCTTATTCTAACATTTGGGCACTTTTCCTATAATACCTATCTCCCACCTCTCTATAGTCAGGTTTACTACTTGGACAATATTGCCATGAATTTCAGCTGTTTGATCATAGGTTCATGGTCCTATGGTTGACTTTGAATTTGAAAGGTATCCTTTCTGGTATGTTAACCTCTTTTCATCAGAGAGTTTATCAATAGCTAAACTTCACTGTCTGATACAGATGCTAGGTTTCAAATAAACTTTAATGTTTAAGGGGGCAGAATTACAAATATTCCACCATAGTTAATTCCTTTTTCTAGAATGGTGTATGTATATGTATGTGTGTGCATGTGCACGTGTATGTGTATGAAAGATTTATATTGTTTTCTGTTTCTTTATGAATTTTACAGATACTTAGTTAAAATATATAGACACTGAATGTTCTCAAAACAAAACCACTTCTTTATAAGTGCATAAGAGATTGAAGTGTTTATGTATAGCTCTTCTAGAGAAAGGTAGAACTAACAAAGACACAGTTTTAACAACAACTAGACAATCTATTGCCTTACACTTTTAGATGTGTTAATTATGATTAAATTCATGCATGAAAATTGAGATCAAGTTATTCCAAACTAAAAATATCTAGGGAAAGTGTATATACAAGATGTGATATCATTAGTGGTTATTCTAATAATAGGTCGGAACACATATATACCTTTTATAAGTAAATTCTAAATTATAGTTGTTCACCGGTCCTCTTGAATCTTAATCTTTTGAGGTGGCCTGGAGAACGCATTTGGTTTATCATTGCGTTGATGGTGTAGAAAATCCTCAAAGCAGAGAACCCCTTCTTTCTCTGGAAAGTTTATCAATACGTCAGTGAATGCTCACCTCTGTTACTGAGCCAATCAACTGTGCTTACTGACTATTCCAGCTTCACTGGGAACCCTTAGTCTGAGAAGACAATGTTAGTAAAGTGCTTTTGGTTCCTTAGAAAAGAGGCATTTCACAAAAATGGAAGGGATATATCTTTAATAATTTAAATTCTTTTTGGAATGCTAGAAGTCTACTCTATCCTGAGGACCTTGCACATAATAGGCTCTGTATCATTGTGATAAGGGAGGGAGGACTCTGCAAGGCCAGGTATGATTCCATTCTCTAAGATAAGAAAACTAAGCTCCCAGGTAGTCAAGTGACTTTTCAATGCCTACATGAAACTTGTCTTTCTGCCTGATTTACCTGCTCCCACTCTCCTTCCTGCAAAGGTGTAAACTTCCCATAACTTCCTTAATTTTTCATTACCATCAGATTACTGCCAACCGGACTCACTGCCTCCAGGCCTAGCCCATATTAGCAATATATTTTCTACATTGCAGCCGAAATGATCTTTGGAAAATACGAATCTAATCCTATGACTCCGCTCTTTAAAATCCTTCAGTTGGGGCTTCCCTGGTGGCGCAGTGGTTGAGTCCGCCTGCCGATGCAGGGGACACGGGTTCGTGCCCCAGTCCGGGAAGATCCCACATGCCGCGGAGCGGCTGGGCCAGTGAGCCATGGCCGCTGAGCCTGCGCATCCGGAGCCTGTGCTCCGCAACGGGAGAGAAAAAAATCCTTCAGTTGTTCTTTGAGAGAGTAAACCTCTAACAGGGCTAACAAGGTCTGACACAAGCACCCCATCAGCCTCCCTAAACACATCTCTACCCACGTGTCCTCTCATCCTCTTAGTTAAGCTGCACCACGTCTTGACCTTCTATTTCCTCAGCCTGTAATGCTCCCCCTACCAACTGATCCTTAGAATGGGTAATTCCTGCAGGTCTCAATTTATTTTCTTATTTTTACTTGGAAAATATTTTAATGTCTTTTCATTTTCCACGTAATAAAATCATTATCATTCCTGAAGAACTCCTAATCCTGGTTAATGTTCTCATTTGAAATGTTAACTGATTCACACTCTGGCATGCTGTAAATCTATCGTTTCCTTGTAAAGAGCACTTTATCTGAATGTTCAAGTTACTATCAACTAGACTATCTTAAGCTACAATATTTGACCTGTGCCATAAAAATCTTTGTTGTGTTAATACTACTGATTTTAAATTTCATTATAATTGGTTCTATTTCAGTGTACATTTGTATTGTTACATAATTTTTTCAATTTCAATTGTTTTGGAAAAGCTTCCTCTGAACCTCCATAGTTCTGTAGTGTGTGAATGAACCCAGCATGAAATGTTGCTGGATGACAGACCCTAAGATAGAGTTTGAAACAGATATTATTTTACTCTCCATATACCTAGAACGTGAGTCCACATATTATCACATGAATTAGCAATGTACATCATGCATAAATTAAAAAACATTTATTTTTCCATTATGCAGGTTCTCTAAAAAGCAAGCTATAATACAATTCTAAACTCAAGTTTTAATACATATTTTAGACATGATAATTCAGATTTAATAGTGACAATAACAAAAGAGCTTCATGTTCCTGTACTATGCTGAAAGGATCATTCAATAGCATTTAGTAATTACTCATATCTTTCCTTATTTTTCTTTTCCTTAATCAAATTAAAAAGCTAGAGAAGTAAGTTTGCGAAATAGCAATAAAGTTTGCCTTCCTGGAGGAGAAAATTATCATTAGTCCCCAAAAAGCAGGAGTGTAAGTAGTTCCTGAGATAAACTGTAAACTCCTGAGACCATTTTTCTCTAGGAGATTCAGCCCACTGAGCTCAGATGAGAGCCACGCACATGTCACCTCAGCACCTTAGGGTGTGTGAAATGACCCGGCCCACTAGCTGCTCCCATGCTCCTGTTGGATCCAATGTGCAGTGTTGTTTCATTGTTACATCACATACAGTTTACACATTAATTTTCGAAGTAACAGCCAAAGGTTTACTTTGTTTTGCTTTTATTTCAACTAGTTTTTCACTGTCATGAGTGTTCTATACGAAATGATATTCACAGGAGAAATTTCTATTTTGTATCAATTCACTTACTATTTGGAATGTTCTCAAAGGTGACATAAGGTAGCCACTGTGGCACGTGGATGTGGGTCACTGATCAGCCTTTGTACTTCTCATCTTCTCCAACTTGGCATCTGGCAGTGAGGGAGGCTCAGCACTTATCAGCCCTAAATCCTATAGGGCTGGCATTTAAGCAGCTTCTGGGACTGAGTTGGGTGCATGGGTATGGGAGTGGGTAGAGCAGAGCTGGGGGCTAGGAGGCACACTGACATTTCTTCCTGATGCAAGGGAAGGTGATGGACTAATTTTGGGAGAGACCTAAGGAGAATGAACCAGGGCTCACTGGCTGGCTGGACATTGGTTCATCCCTTTGCTGAAGGTCATTGTTACCACCAGCCCTTCTTCCTCCAGTCAGGTTCACTGTGGCTCCATTATTTTCTGTCAGGTTTTTACTCCACTTCTGTTTTTTTCTTCAGGTTTCAGTTAGACCTCACTTTCTCTCCCCGTGCCCTACATATCTGTTCTTACTCTTCTTACCCATTTCCCCAATTTTGCATCATCAAAGATCTGGGAACTTTGATGGTAAAGCACATCCACTCTTTTGATCTTTCTGGGGATGCGGGGAAGTGGAGAGGCTGGAAGGCACAGGGAAGGAACAGTCCTGAATTGGCAAGTTTTGCCTCCATCACATAAATGACTAGGATCTCTGTTCCCATTAAAAACAAAGCTGTTTGCTTCTCTTTTGCAAGATCTTGTGTAGCTTCATGGTTCCTGCATTGGGTAAAAAACTGGATTATATGGCATGCAAGAATCTCTGGGTCTGAGAATCTAGCTTTTCTCCTGGGTAAGCTATCTTTCTGTACTTGGGTTCAGTTATCATGCTCTTCCCATGTTGCAAAATGTTTGATCCAAGATAGCGATAAGAATTAATGAGAAATATCAATGTAATTGAAGAGGTACTGAATTATTGCCCTCTGTTAATTTATCATTCTTAAGGCAATACCATCAGACATGTACTGGTAAATGTGTAACAACCAGCCCTCTAAGGGAGAGGGGAAAGCCCATATTTGCCATATTTACTTCTTTCTGTGGTAGACATACTCCCACCATGGCCTGTTTCAAGGTCCCAACCTGCAGTAGCATACCACTATGTAGCATTTCCACTGGACAGATTTAAATAGGTGTGAATAACTTCAAGGAGGCAGATAATAGTAAAGTAGCAAAATAGAATAGTAGTAAAGTAATGAAATAATTAGGAACTGATGAGTTTTGAGTATTTGTTATCTTTATTTTTAATATAATCTATTTAATTATAATTTAATTGTATTCTAATTTAATTTAATGTTGAATAATGGCTGTATTTAACAACTGGCTTGCAAAATTTTTGAAAATCTGTCAATCAGTTCTCGTAAACTGATGTGAGCCTGTTCAAACACATCATTGAATACAGTTCTCTCCCCTTAGCATGAAAGTTCTGTTCACACTGAGATTCAACAAACATGAAATTTCCCCCCTTCCCAATTCCCTTTAGGAATTTAAGTTGTGTGTAAAGTTAGAGTTGTCAGTTAGGCACTAAGACTTTTGCAGGTAAGAAAGGTTAAGAGATGTTACAATGATCTTTTCTCACTGTCAGGCTATTTTTTTGTTTGTTTCAGTATGCTTTTTCCACATGAAAGGAACACACACCAACTTAACAACATATGGAAGCTTATATCTAATCGTTTACTGTAAATGGTCGCTTCAAAGGTAAATATATAAGATTTAAAATGATTTAAATCTTCTTAAAAGATAATTGACTCTTTAGACAAAAATAATAAGAATGCATTGTGGTGTTTATAACATGTATAATAAAATATATGACAGTAGGAAGAATTCTTCCAGAAAATTGCAGAGGAGGGAATATTCCCCAACTCATTTTGTGAGGCCAGCATTACTCTGATACCAGAATCAGACAAACACATTACAAGAAAAGTACAGACCATTATCCCTTGTATACAGCAAAATTTCTAAAATCTCTCATGGGGCTCCTAATCCTATTCTACTGTCATATCTCTTGTGTACAGTAATGTTAGGGTTTCCTAGCTGGGTTTTCTGCCTCTCCTCTCCTCTTTCTTATTCATTTTATATACTTTCACTAGATCAGTTTTCCTTGCATATGCTTTGATGATGCCATTGCTCTATGGAAACAGCTCCTTACTGCATACTAAATAAATATAAAGTAGAGTTATTGCAGGAGGTGTTGAGGAAAATCTCTCTCCTACTAGACCATTAGGCAGAGTGTTCAAGGGTGATATATCATTGCTATGCTCTTCTCTGACATAGAAAAGGTCATGAAGTGACCGCTGGCCCTAACTATCCAGCTTGTACACTCTGACATCAAGCTCACCTGTAATAACATGAAAATGATGATAGCTAACATTTATTTATCGAGTACTATGTGCCAGTCATTGTGTAAGTACTTTACATGCATTATTTCACCTGTATAACGGGAATAATAATAAGGCCTGCCTCATAGAGTTTTATGGGGATCTAAAAGAGCATACAAAGTGCTTTACACAGTGTGGCAAATATTAAGTGCTAAGCTATTGTTGTTGAATCTTTATACTCTTAAGAAAGTTGCCATTATTAACCCTTACTTATAGATGAGAAAATAGGCACAGAGAGCTTACATAAGTTGCCCAAGATCACACAGCCAGTAAGAGGTAGAGTCAGGTCTCAAACTGGTTCTGTTTGACTCTAAAACTTGTATTTTCAACCATAACGCTGACCTGACTCCAGTAGGAGATTATTTCTACTCCTTTGCTCTTCAGTACTGAGCTAGCTCTAAATCAGCTGGATCTGTCAGAGTGTCTTAGTATGAGTTGATCCTCAAAAAATGTGGTTGATAAGAAAAACAGTCTTTCCATGAACCATTTCTGGAAAAGGTCGATACTCCCTGGGAAACAATTCACACATCATTTCCCACTTCCCCCTGCCCTAAAGCTAATATGGATTTTTAAATGCTGACAATATGTGAGAAGCTAATTTTAGACTTTCTGTCTCTGTTAGGAACTAGAAATATGAAACAATGAATTGATGATTTGAGCAGCTATCATATCTTTTCCAATTACTTTGAAAATCAGAGCATTGCTCTCTGTCCTGTGTTTTATGAGATTATTTATTTATTTATTTTTACATCTTTATTGGAGTATAATTGCTTTACAATGGTGTGTTAGTTTCTGCTTTATAACAAAGTGAATCATTTATACATATACGCATGTTCCCATATCTCTTCCCTCTTGCGTCTCCCTCCCACCCACCCTCCCTATCCCACACCTCTAAGTGGTCACAAAACACCGAGCTGATCTCCCTGTGCTATGCGGCTGCTTCCCACTAGATATCTATTTTCCGTTTGGTAGTGTATATATGTCCATGCCACTCTCTCACTTTGTCCCAGTTTACCCTTCCCCCTCCCCATATCCTCAAGTCCATTCTCTAGTAGGTCTGTGTCTTTATTCCTGTCTTACCCCTAGGTTCTTCATGACATTTTTTTCCTTAGATTTCATATATATATGTTAGCATACGGTATTTGTCTTTCTCTTTCTGAATTACTTCACTCTGTATGACAGACTCTAGGTCCATCCACCTCACTACAAATAACTCAATTTCATTTATTTTTATGGCTGAGTAATATTCCATTGTATATATGTGCCATATCTTCTTTATCCATTCATCTGATGATGGACACATAAGTTGTTCCCATCTCCTGGCTATTGTAAATAGAACTGCAATGAACATTTTGGTACATGACTCTTTTTGAATTATGGTTTTCTCAGGGTATATGCCCAGTAGTGGGATTGCTGGGTCATATGGTAGTTCTATTTGTAGTTTTTTAAGGAACCTCCATACTGTTCTCCATAGTGGCTGTACCAATTCACATTCCTACCAGCAGTACAAGAGTGTTTGCTTTTCTCCACACGCTCTCCAGCATTTATTGTTCATAGATTTTTTGATGATGGCCATTCTGACCAGTGTGAGATGATATCTCATTGTAGTTTTGATTTGCATTTCTCTAATGATTAATGATGTTGAGCATTCTTTCATGTGTTTGTTGGCAATCTGTATATCTTCTTTGGAGAAATGTCTATTTAGGTCTTCTGCCCATTTTTGGATTGGGTTGTTTGTTTTTTTATTATTGAGCTGCTTGTAAATTTTGGAGATTAATCCTTTGTCAGTTGCTTCATTTGCAAATATTTTCTCCCATTCTGAGGGTTGTCTTTTGGTCTTGTTTATGGTTTCCTTTGCTGTGCAAAAGCTTTGAAGTTTCATTAGGTCCCATTTGTTTATTTTTGTTTTTATTTCCATTTCTCTAGGAGGTGGGTCAAAAAGGATCTTGCTGTGATTTATGTCATAGAGTGTTCTGCCTATGTTTTCCTCTAAGAGTTTGATAGTTTCTGGCCTTACATTTAGGTCTTTAATCCATTTTGAGCTTATTTTTGTGTAGGGAGTGTTCTAATCTCATACTTTTACATGTATCTCTCCAGTTTTCCCAGCACCACTTATCGCAGAGGCTGTCCTTTCTCCACTGTACATTCCTGCCTCCTTTATCAAAGATAAGGTGACCATATGTGCATGGGTTTATCTCTGGGCTTTCTATCCTGTTCCATTGGTCTATATTTCTGTTTTTGTGCCAGTACCATACTGTCTTGATTACTGTAGCTTTGTAGTATAGTCTGAAGTCAGGGAGCCTGATTCCTCCAGCTCCGTTTTTCGTTCTCAAGATTGCTTTGGCTATTCGGGGTCTTTTGTGTTTCCATACAAATTGTAAAAAATTTTTTTCTAGTTCTGTGAAAAATGCCATTGGTAGTTTGATAGGGATTGCATTGAATCTGTAGATTGCTTTGGGTAGTATAGTCATTTTCACAATGTTGATTCTTCCAATCCAAGAACATGGTATATCTCTCCATCTGTTTGTATCATCTTTAATTTCTTTCATCAGGGTCTTATAATTTTCTGCATACAGGTCTTTTGTCTCCTTAGGTAGGTTTATTCCTAGATATTTTATTCTTTTTCTTGCATTGGTTAAATGGGAGTGTTTCCTTAATTTTTCTCTCAGATTTTTCATCATTGGTGTATAGTAATGCAAGAGATTTCTGTGTATTAATTTTGTAACCTGCTACTTTGCCAAATTCATTGATTAGCTCTAGTAGTTTTCTGCTAGCATCTTTAGGATTCTCTTTGTATAGTATCATGTCATCTGCAAGCAGTGAGAGCTTTACTTCTTCTTCTGTGATTTGGATTCCTTTTGTTTCATTTTCTTCCCTGAATGCTGTGGCTAAAACTTCCAAAACTATGTTGAATAATAGTGCTGAGAGTGGGCAACCTTGTCCTGTTCCTGTTCTTAGTGGAAATGGTTTCAGTTTTTCACCATTGAGGACAATGTTGGCTGTGTGTTTGTCATATATGGCCTATATTATGTTGAGGAAAGTTCCCTCTATGCCAACATTTTGCAGGGTTTTTATCATAAATGGGTGTTGAATTTTGTCGAAAGCATTCTCTGCATCTATTGAGATGACCATATGGTTTTTCTGCTTCAATTTGTTAATATGGTGTATGACATTGATTGATTTGCGTATATTGAAGAATCGTTGCATTACTGGAATAAACCCCACTTGATCATGGTGTATGATCCTTTTAATGTGCTGTTGGATTCTGTTTGCTAGTATTTTGTTGAGGATTTTTGCATCTATGTTCATCAGTGATATTGGCCTGTAGTTTTCTTTCTTTGTGACATCCTTGTCTGGTTCTGGTATCAGGGTGATGGTGGCCTCATAGAATGAGTTTGGGAGTGTTCCTCCCTATGCTATATTTTGGAAGAGTTTGAGAAGAATAGGTGTTGGCTCTTCTCTAAATGTTTGACAGAATTCGCCTGTGAAGCCATCTGGTCCTGCGCTTTTGTTTGTTGGAAGATTTTTAATCACAGTTTCAATTTCAGTGCTTGTGATTGGTCTGTTCATATTTTCTATTTCTTCCTGACTCAGTCTTGGCAGGTTGTGCATTTCTAAGAATTTGTCCATTTCTTCCAGGTTGTCCATTTTATTTGGCATAGAGTTGCTTGTAGTAATCTCTCATGATCTTTTGTATTTCTGCAGTGTCAGTTGTTACTTCTCCTTTTTCATTTCTAATTCTATTGATTTGAATGTTCTCCCTTTTTTTCTTGATGAGTGTGGCTAATGGTTTTTTCAATTTTGTTTATCTTCTCAAAGAACCAGCTTTTAGTTTTATTGATCTTTGCTATTGTTCCTTCATTTCTTTTTCATTTATTTCTGATCTGATCTTTATGATTTCTTTCCTTCTGCTAACTTTGGGGATTTTTTGTTCTTCTTTCTCTAATTGCTTTAGCTGTGAGGTTAGTTTGTTTATTCGAGATGTTTCCTGTTTCTTAAGGTAGGATTTTATTGCTATAAACTTCCCTCTTAGAACTGCTTTTGCTGCATCCCATAGGTTTTGGGTCGTCGTGTCTCCATTGTCATTTGTTTCTAGGTATTTTTTGATTTCCACTTTGATTTCTTCAGTGATCACTTTGTTATTAAGTAGTGTATTGTTTAGCCTCTATGTGTTTGTATTTTTTAGAGATCTTTTCCTGTAATTGATATCTAGTCTCATAGCATTGTGGTTGGAAAAGATACTTGATACAATTTCAATTTTCTTACATTTACCAAGGCTTGATTTGTGACCCAAGATATAATCTATCCTGGAGAATGTTCCATGAGCACTTGAGAAAAATGTGTATTGTGTTGTTTTTGGATGGAATGTCCTATAAATATCAATTATGTCCATGTTGTTTAATGTATCATTTAAAGATTGTGTTTCCTTATTTATTTTCATTTTGGATGATCTGTCAAATTGGTGTAAGTGGGGTGTTAAAGTTCCCTACTATGAATGTGTTACTGTCGACTTCCCCTTTTATGGCTGTTAATATTTGCCTTATGTATTGAGGTGCTCCTATGTTGGGTGCATAAATATTTACAATTGTTATATCTTCTTCTTGGATCGATCCCTTGATCATTATGTAGTGTCCTTCCTTGTCTCTTGTAACATTCTTTATTTTCAAGTCTATTTTAACTGATATGAGAATTGCTACTCCATCTTTCTTTTGGTTTCCATTTGCATGGAATATCTTTTTCCATCCCCTCACTTTCAGTTTGTATGTGTCTCTAGGTCTGAAGTGGGTCTCCTGTAGACAGCATATATATGGGTCTTGTTTTTGTATCCATTCAGCCAGTTTGTGTCTTTTGGTGGGAGCATTTAGTCCATTTACATTTAAGGTAATTATTTATATGTATGTTCCTATTCCCATTTTCTTAATTATTTTGTGTTTGTAATTGTAGGTGTTTTCCTTCTCTCATGTTTCTTGCCTAGAGGAGTTCCTTTAGCATTTGTTGTAAAGCTTGTTTGGTGGTGCTGACCTCTCTCAGCTTTTGCTTGGCTGTAAAGGTTTTAATTTCTCCATCAAATCTGAATGAGATCCTTGCTGGGTAGAGTAATCTTGGTTGTAGGTTTTTCTCCTTCATCACTTTCAATATGTCCTGCCAGTCTCTTCTGGCTTGCAGAGTTTCTGCTGAAAGATCAGCTGTTAACCTTACGGGGATTCCCTTGTGTGTTATTTGTTGTTTTTCCCTTGCTGCTTTTAATATGTTTTCTTTGTATTTAATTTTTGACAGTTTGATTAATATGTGTCTTGGCGTGTTTCTCCTTGTATTTATCCTGTATGGGACTCTCTGTGCTTCCTGGACTTGATTAACTATTTCCTTTCCCATATTAGGGAAGTTTTCAACTATAATCTCTTCAAATATTTTCTCAGTCCCTTTCTTTTTCTCTTCTTCTTCTGGAACCCCTATAATTCGAATGTTGGTGCCTTTAATGTCCCAGAGGTCTCTGAGATTGTCCTCAGTTCTTTTCATTCTTTTTTCTTTATTCTGCTCTGCAGTAGTTATTTCCACTATTTTATTTTCCAGGTCATTTATCCGTTCTTCTGCCTCAGTTATTCTGCTATTGGTCCCTTCTAGAGTATTTTAATTTCATTTATTGTGTTGTTCATCATTGCTTGTTTCCTCTTTAGTTCTTCTAGGTCCTTGTTAAGTGTTTCTTGCATTTTCTCTATTCTATTTCCAAGATTTTGGATCATCTTTACTATCATTATTCTGAATTCTTTTTCAGGTAGACTGCCTATTTCCTCTTCATTTGTTAGGTCTGGTGGGTTTTTATCTTGCTCCTTCATCTGCTGTGTGTTTTTTTGTCTTCTCATTTTGCTTATCTTACTGTGTTTGGGGTCTCCTTTTTGCAGGCTGCAGGTTTGTAGTTCCCGTTGTTTTTGGTGTCTGTCCCCAGTGGCTAAAGTTGGTTCAATGGGTTGTGTAGGCTTCCTGGTGGAGGGGACTAGTGCCTGTGTTCTGGTGGATGAGGCTGGATCTTGTCTTTCTGGTGGGCAGGTCCATGTCTGGTGGTGTGTTTTGGGGTGTCTGTGGCCTTATTATGATTTTCGGCAGCCTCTCTGCTAATGGGTGGGGTTGTGTTCCTGTCTTGCTAGTTGTTTGGCATAGGGTGTCCAGCACTGTAGCTTGCTGGTCATTGAGTGAAGCTGGGTGCTGGCGTTGAGATGGAGATCTCTGGGAGATTTTCGCCGTTTGATATTACGTGGAGCTGGGAGGTCTCTTGTAGGCCAGTGTCCTGAAATTGGCTCTCCCACCTCAGAGGCACAGCAGTGACTCCTGGCTGCAGCACCAAGAGCCTTTCATCCACATGGCTCAGAATAAGAGGGAGAAAAAGTAGAAAGAAAGAAAGGGAATAAAAGAAAATAAAAGAAAGAAAGGGAATAAAAGAAAATAAAATAAAGTAAAATAAAATAAAGTTATTAAAATAAAAAGTAATTATTAAGAAAAAAAAATTTTTTTAAAGTACAGAAAAAACAACAAGAAAACCGGATGGATAGAACCCTAGGACAAATGGTGAAAGCAAAGCTATACAGACAAAATCTCACACAGAAGCATACACATACACACTCACAAAAAGAGGAAAAAGCGAAAAAATAATAAAGCTTGCTCTCAAAGTCCACCTCCTCAATTTGGGATGATTCGTTGTCTATTAAGGTATTCCACAGATGCAGGGTACATCATGTTGATTGTGCGGATTTAATCCGCTGCTTCTGAGGCTGCTGGGAGAATTTTCCCTTTTTCTTCTTTGTTCGCACAGCTCCCGGGGTTCAGCTTTGAATTTGGCCCCGCCTCTACGTGTACGTCTCCTGAGGGCATCTGTTCTTCGCTCAGACAGGATTGGGTTAAAGGAGCCGCTGATTCGGGGGCTCTGGCTCACTCAGGCCGGGAGAGGGAGAGGCATGGAGTGCGGGGCGAGCCTGCGGCGGCAGAGGCCAGCGTGACGTTGCACCAGCCTGAGGCGCGCCGTGCGTTCTCCCGGGTAAGTTGTCCCTGGATCCCGGGACACTGGCAGTGGCGGACTGCACAGGCTCCCCGGAAGGGGTGTGTGGATAGTGACCTGTGCTCACACACAGGCTTCTTGGTGGCGGCAGCAGCAGCCTTAGCGTCTCATGCCCGTCTCTGGGGTCCGCGCTGTTAGCCGCGGCTCGCGCCTGTCTCTGGAGCTCCTTTAAGCAGCTCTCTTAATCCCCCCTCCCTGCGCACCAGGAAACAAAGAGTGAAGAAAAAGTCTCTTGCCTCTTTGGCAGGTCCAGACTTTTCCCCGGACTCCCTCCCGGCTAACGTGGTGCACTAACCCCCTGCAGGCTGTGTTCATGCCGCCAACCTATGAGTTTATTTTTAATGGCCCCATTCACAAACTAAGATGCTCTGTAATTTGCAACTCTTCTGTTGCCTTCCCAACACCAACTGAGCATTTGATCGCCTATCTTCATGTCATTTTCTAGCCCCTAGGCTTGCCTACCACTCCATGTCAGCACCCTCAGTGTCTCTCTATCATCTCCAAGATCAAATAAAACTCTTTATTCTTGGTTTATGTAACCCACATGTCAATTTTAAATCTATTACCCACTGATGCCTAAATAACATTATGTCAAACCACAAGAAATCCAAGTTCTTCTTCAAGAGTCTCTGATCCTTTTGCATGAACACTCCTACTTCTGGGCTTGAGTTTTAGTGGGTAGTGCCTCTGCAGCAACTCAGATATTTAATTCTGCTTCTTTTCAAGTTTACAAACAGTTAAGGAATCCCATAGACTTGGCTAGAAAATTAGCTGACACAAAGCTAATCTTGGAATGGTTTACACTGCATTAATGCAAATGACTTCAAATTGAATATTAAGCATGCTTCTTTTTGAAATGCCTTTTAGTTACTCAAACACAAAGAATTTTTACTGGCTCTTCACCCTTCCTGGTCTCCAACTGCACACCATATTCCTGATTCTCCTCTTCCCCTCCGTTTTCAGGAGCTAAAACACATTTCTTTCTTTGCTTTAGGAAGCTCACGCTAGCCACCTCCTAAAATGTTGGTCTCTGCTGACATCCATGTGGCCTATCACCAAGCAGCAGTACAAGCACTGGCTCAAAAAAATTATAGTAACCTTCTTAAGAAGAATTCTGGTGCCAGCTCTTAAGATAATAAATTTTTCACTTCCATTATATCACAAAGCCCTTTTGACCTAATTTTGCTTACCCTCCCAAGCCTCATCTCCCCATTACTCCATGTGCCTTTTCTGCTATCAACACACTACATTCTTCCCCCTTCCCATATTTTAAAAACATGTCACTACTTCTTCTGGAAGTATATATGTTTATATTTATTTAAAATATACATATATATTTCAAAGGAAAATCATGCCTTTTATACAAATATAAAATAAAAACACATCGAAGATTTTATTTAACTCAATTAATGAGGGAGCTAGTAAGATGCTACAACTGGTTCAAAGGAGAATCCAAAGAGTAGCAATGTAATAGGCCATCAGAAATATTTAAATGAACTTTCTTCAAAAGTGCAAAACTGGCTTATTCCACATTGAGGGAGGAGAATCAACTGAACATCCATCAGAAACAATTCATTTGTACATTTCTGGACAAGAATCATTTGCATTGCTATAAGGTGTCTACAAATTACAGAGTTGTAAATAGCTCAAAGATCATGAAAGACACAAAGACCCCCTAAACCAGACACCTTGGAAGGGTATGCTAGACACTGCCTGGTTTTCACTGAAGTCATCCCACAACCTTTTTGGTCCATTTCTAAGACTTTCACATGTTTTTTTTATACTCTCTCTCTTTCTACCATGTTCTGCTCCTCTTTTTCCCCATCTGGTTTACCCATGCTGGTTCCCAGTGGTTAACTCTTTTCTTTCTAGACACTCCCACCCCATCTGTTTAATAACCTAACAGCAATTTGTTCAGAATCACTATCAAGCTAACCAGTGGTTTGCAAAATAATTGATTTCTTTCTCCTTTTGAACAAAATCAGGAAAATGTTTTCTTGTGCTTAGGCTTCTGGTGCCTCTAATGTTTCATTCAGCTGGGCTTGGAGACTTGAACTAGCTTTAACTAGCTCTACAGTTTCTCAGTATATATTCCCATATCTTAGACTTCAATTTCTTCTTTATGACTTTGGAAAGTTGAGTACAGTTTAAATAGCATTCTCTTTAACAAAGAAGGTAACAGCAAAGGGGACCTTTAGTAATCCCATTTTCTCTGTCATTTGTTATATCTATATGCGTACATATTCTCCAAATGGTGTTCCTCTGCCTTGTGTATTCATTTACTTGCTCTAAGAATAAGATTTTGGCCGCCTACAGCCTTTTCCACAATTCTCAGAATATTGAAGGAGTCAGTCTTTGGCATTTGGTTCACAGGTTGATACAACTCTCTGGCATTTATCTTTTGTCATTTCTGTATTTATGTCCTTCTAAATTTGAACTACTTGGAGAGCCATAGATGCTCTGGTTTCTTTATGCTCTTATTTCCTTATTGGGGTGATTTATAATAGTACTTTTAGAACTGTGTTGTAATAGTCAATAGTTACTTTAAAGAGGTAAATTGAATTAAGGCTCCTGATGATTCATTCGACGTAGTTCTGAAAGTGAGCAGGACCCTGTGAGACTCCTGGGCGTGAAAGCCTTTCTGTGTCCCCCATTCCCGTTTCTTGTTTGTAGGGAACAGACTCCAGCCTCCATGACCTTCCCTGAGTTCCAAAGGGCAGATTCGAACAGCTGCTAATCAGGGAAGGGAGGGGATGCAGAGACAAGGGAGGAGACCACCTGAAGTCAGATTAAAGGAGTGCAAACCCTGCACACACCCTGATCCTTATTAGCAACTCCACCCTTGAGCCACTGTTATAAAACTCCTCACCAAAACCTCCCTGGTTGGGACACCCAGATTTTGAGGCCCCAGCCTGCTGTGTCCCCCTTTGTGTTCCCCCCTGGCAAAACAATAAAGCTGTTCTTTTCTACTTCACCCAAAACTCTGTCTCCGAGATTTGATTCAGCACCTGTGCATAGAGGCTGAGGTTTTGGCATCAGTTCTTACTAAAAGATAATTTACTAAGTGACTTACTAAGTAGCCACAGAGTGGGCCTGTTCATGCTGAGATAGTATATTCAGAGAAGGAGGGCCACAGTGAGTAATCAAAGTGGCATTTGAAGAGCAGAGGAAAGTAGACCCCATGCTGGCGAGAGTGAAATCTTGTGAGAGCAAGAACTTGTGTTATGTAAACAAACCAAAGCTATCTAAAGAGAATCACAATGATTTCCCAGTGACTTAAAGGCACAAACAGAAATTACTACTCAGTTGGATTTTCATTTCTGAATTGTGCCCTCTGTTAGGCACAGAGAGGGAGGTCTTATGCTGCTCTCCAGGATTTTGGGTGCAGTTAGACAGTCATTTTTGTGATTCAGGCTATAAAAACTGCTGCTCACAAGGCTGGGCGGACTGAGGATCCCTAGCCTGGGGTGGAGGAGGAAGGCACTACCTGAGGCAGACACAAGGGTGGGTGGAAAGCCAGGCTGAGGTGGGTAGCTCTCACCTTAAGCATGTTGTCATCAGTAGGCACCCTTAAGGCTTCTGCCCACTGCTTCTCTTAGGCGGCCTCTGCTACAACTTCTGGAAAGGTGGTGGTGGTGGTGGGGGGGAGACTTTCGCTTCAAAGATAAACTCCCAGAATTCATGGTTTTCCTTCTTTCTCTTCTCATGCAGTGTCCCTCTTCCATCCCCCTGAATTATAGGCAGTTTAGCTGCATAAATTATTTTTAGAAAACTAAAAGGGAAAGGCAGGGCATAAAGTGTATGACCAAAAACAAATCAACAAACAAGTGGACAATGGAGTGCCAGATATTGCTCTCAGTGCTTTACGTTGATTAATGTATTTAATCCTCATCACAACCAAGTGAAGCAGATAATACGCATGTCCATTTTGAAGATGTGCAGCGTATATAAAATTACTTGTATCACTCAGCTCTTTAGCCTTGCAATGTAGTGATCCATTCAAAAAGGGATTCTTCTTGTTTTACACGATTTACAGTCATGTGTAATCCCAAACCTTGGTGGGTTTAGGGGGAGTTAGTGGGGAGTCCTTGTTTCTGAGTAACTGAGTTAATTTCTGCCCCCTAGTCCAAAGCATCCCTCCCACCTCCCTTTCCTTTTTTTTTAATTCCTAAGGGAATAAATTCCACATGTGAAGACTGGTCACATTTTTCTGCAGTTGGCCACCCCCAGAAATGTTGATTTAGCATTTCATACCACTATTGAAATCACACCGAATCTTCCAGCTCCCTATAGATCATGTCAAACTTCGTGACCTGTTTCTTTATTTGTTGATCTATCCATGATCTTCACCAGCAATATAGCCATGATAACAGATCCTCAGGTGGTTTTGTGTATATTATATTTGATGAAGATATTTCACTGATATAAGTTGATATTAAGACTCTTTTTTATTTAGGACTCTTTTAAACATTCTTTTGCATTATTTGAAACTGCATACAATAGGGTAATGAGCTCTAACTCTTTTCTTTTAGGATAACTAAGAAAGTTTACTATACCCCCAAAGACTGTCAGAAGCCACCATTGTTCCCTTAAGAATAATAATAGCTAACACCTCCACAGTGCTTGTACGGTGCCAGGCACTGCTCTAATTGCTCTCTCTATATTATCAAATTGAATCCTCACAACAACCTGCACAAGCAAAATGAGTTTGACTTGCTTTCCTGTCATTTTCTTCTAATTCCAAGTCTCATGTGAATGCAGTAAGTAGTGGGACTTATGTCACATGCTTCCACTTGGTCGCAAGGGAGGCTGGCGAGCCAAGCCGCTGTCTTTGCTTTGGGAGTTAGGACTCATAATGAAGGAAATGAACACAATATAGAATGTGTTTGAAAGATGCTAGGAAACCCTAAATTTGAATAATACCACTACAGAGACACAGGAGGAAAATCAGTCATATGGCGTCACAGAAGCCAAGGAAAAAGTGCCACCAAGAGGCCCAGTACTATGAGGACTGAGAAGTGTTCATTGACTGTAGTGACACGGAAATCACTAGTGACTTTAGTGAGGACCATTTCCACAGAGTGATGGGAGGGAAGGGAGGTGGATTGGATGGAGAAAAGAATAGGAGGAAATGGAAGTAGTGAGTTTAGGCAATTCTTTACAGATCAGCTGTGAAGAAGAGGAGGGATGCGCTTAGATTAGGTCACAGAAATGCTGTGGCTTCCATCTTGGGCATCCACTTGTGCTCTCTCACTCAGCCATTCTGAGGGAAGCCAGCTGCCATGTTGTGAGCCACCTTATGGAGAGGCTCACATGTCAAGGACTGACAAAGTAGCTTCTGGCTAACACCTGTGAAGAATTAAATCTTGCCAGAAAGTCTTGACGGGGCTTGGAAAGAGATCCTCTGCCAGCTGAAACTTCAGATGAGACCACAGGCCTAGCCAACAGCACGACTGCAGTCTCACGAGAAACCTTGTACCAAAACACCCAGGATCTGGATTCCTGACTCATGTAAACAGTGAGATAATAAATATTGGTTGTTTTGATGCCTCTGCCTGAGACAGGAATCCACCAGTGCTGGTGGGAGCTAAGTGCTAAAGCGTGGGGTTAGGAGAACAGATCTGGGGAGACCACTGTTGGCTGTGTGGATACAACAGAGGGGATAAGAGTGAGGAGCTCTGTGGCCAGGAATGCCCCTAGAGGAAGTGTGGTCTGCCTAGGAAATGAGACACTGTGGTCAAGTGGTGCGCAAGGGGCAGGGCCGCCAGTACCCCCACATGCCAACCCCTGCCTCCATGGGCACTGGGAGGGACTCCCACCAGAGCGAGTGTGCCCCAGTCTCTGGTCCCTGTCCATCAGAGGGAAAAGACTCAGCTCTACCAACCAGAGTGTGCAGGCACCAGTCCCTCCCACCAGGAAGCCGACACAAGCCCCTGGACCAATCTCAACCACCAGGGACCAGACAACAGAGCAAGAGGAACTACAACCCTGAAGTCTGTGTAAAGGGACCATAAACACAGTGAGTTAGACAAAATGAGACAACAGAGAAATATGTTGCAGGTGAAGGAGTAAGGTAAAAACCCACAAGACCAAATAAGTGAAGAGGAAATAGGCAATCTACCTGAAAAAGAATTCAGAGTAATGATAATAAAGATGATCCAAGATCTCAGAAATAGAATGGAAGCATGGATCAAGAAGATAGAAGAAATGTTTAACAAGGACCTAGAAGAACTAAAGAACAATCAGTGAAGAACAACACAATAACTGAAATGAAACATACACTAGAAGGAATCAATAGAATAACTGAGGCAGAAAAAGGATAAGTGAGCTGGAAGATAGGATGGTGGAAATAACGGCCACGGAACAGAATAAAGAAAAAAGAATGAAAAGAAATGAGGAGAGTCTCAGAGACCTCTGGGACAACATTAAATGCACCAACATTCGAATTATAGGGGTCCCAGAAGAAGAAGCGAAAAAGAAAGTGTCTGAGAAAACATTAGAAGAGATGATAGTTGAAAACTTCCCTGACATGGGAAAGGAAATAATCAGTCCAGGAAGCACAGAGAGTTCCATACAGGATAAACCCAAGGAGAAACATGCCAAGACACACATTAATCAAACTAACAAAAATTAAATACAAAGAAAAAAAATTAAAAGCAGCAAGGGAACAGCAACAAATAACACACAAGGGAATCCCTACAAGGTTATCAGATAATTTTTCAGCAGAAACTCTGCAGGCCAGAAGGGAGTGTCAGGACATATTTAAAGTGATGAAAGGGAAAAAACTACAACGAAGATTATTCTACCCAGCAAGGCTCTCATTCAGATTTGACAGAGAAATCAAAAGCTTTACAGACAAGCAAAAGCTAAGAGAATTCAGCATCACCAAACCAGCTCTACAACAAACACTAAAGGAACTTCTCTAGGTGAGAAATACAAGAGACGAAAAAGACTCACAGAAACAAATCCAAAACAATTGAGAAAATGGTAATAGGAACATACATATCGATAATCACCTTAAATGTAAATGGATTAAGTGCTCCAACCAAAAGACACAAACTGGCTGAACAGATACAAAACAAGACCCATATATATGCTGTCTCCAAGAGACCCACTTCAGACCTAGGGACACATACAGACTGAAAGTGAGGGGATGGAAAAATATATCCCATGCAAATGGAAATCAAAAGAAAGCTGGAGTAGCAATTCTCATATAAGACAAAATAGACTTTAAAATAAAGACTACTACAAGAGACAAGGAAGATAATGATCAAGGGATCAATCCAAGAAGAAGATATAACAATGATAAATATTTATGCACCCAACATAGGACCACCTCAATACATAAGGCAAATGCTAACAGCCATAAAAGGGGAAATCGACAGTAACATAGTAATAGTGGAGAACTTTAACACTCCACTTACACCAGTGGATAGATCATCCAGACAGAAAATTAATAAGGAAACACAAGCATTAAATGACACAATACACCAGATAGACTTAATTGACATTTATAGGACATTCCATCTGAAAGCAGCAGAATACCCCTTCTTTTCAAGTACACACAGAACATTCTCCAAGATAGATCACATCTTGGGTCACATATCAAGCCTTGGTAATTTTAAGAAAATTGAAATCATATCAAGCATCTTTTCCAACCACAACACTATGAGATTAGAAATTAATTACAGGAAAAAAAACCTGTAAAAAACAGAAACACATGGAGGCTAAACCACAATCTCCAAATTCATCACACCACCATCCCACCCCACCACTTTCCCCCCTTGGTGTCCATACGTTTGTTCTCTACATCTGTGTCTCAATTTCTGCCCTGCAAACCGGATCATCTGTACCACTTTTCTAGATTCCACATATATGCATTAATATACGATATTTGTTTTTCTCTTTCTGACTTACTTCAGTCTGTATGACAGTCTCTAGATCCACCCATATCTCTACAAATGACCCAATTTCATTCCTTTTCATGGCTGAGTAATTTCCATTGTATATATGTACCACATCTTCTTTATCCATTCCTCTGTCGATGGACATTTAGGTTGCTTCCATGTCCTGGCTATTGTAAATAGTGCTGCAATGAACATTGGGGTGCATGCGTCTTTTTGAATTATGCTTTTCTCTGGGTATATGCGTAGGAGTGGGATTCCTGGATCATGGGGTAGTTCTATTTTTAGTTTTTTAAGGAACCTCCATACTGTTCTCCATAGTGGCTGTATCAATTTACATTCCCACCAACGGTGCAAGAGGGTTCCCTTTTCTCCACACCCTCTCCAGCATTTGTTGTTTGTAGGTTTTCTGATGATGCCCATTCTAACTGGTGTGAGGTGATACCTCACTGTAGTTTTGATTTGCATTTCCCTAATAATTAGTGATGTTGAGCAGCTTTTCATGTGCTTCTTGGCCATTTGTATGTCTTCTCTGGAGAAATGTCTATTTAGGTCTTCTGCCCATTTTTTGACTGAGTTCTTTGTTTTTTTAATATTGAACTGCATGAGCTGGTTATATATTTTGGAGATTAATCCTTTGTCCATTGATTCATTCGCAAGTATTTTCTCCCATTCTGAGGGTTGTCTTTTCGTCTTGTTTGTAGTTCTGTTTGCTGTGCAAAAGATTTTAAGTTTCATTAGGTCCCATTTGTTTATTTTTATTTCCATTACTCTAGGAGGTGGTTCAAAAAAGATCTTGCTGTGATTTATGTCAAAGAGTGTTCTTCCTTTGTTTTCCTATAAGAGTTTTATAGTGTCCGGTCTTACATTCTGGTCTCTAATACATTTTGAGTTTATTTTTGTGTATGGTGTTAGGGAGTGTTCTAATTTCATTTTTTTCCATGTAGCTGTCCAGTTTTCCCAGCACCACATATTGAAGAGAATATCTTTTCTCCATTGTATATCCTTGTCTCCTTTGTCACAGATTAGTTAACCATAGGTGCATGGGTTTATCTCTGGGCTTTCTAGCCTGTTCCATTGATTTATATTTCTGTTTTTGTGCCAGTACCATATTGTCTTGATTACTGTAGCTTTGTAGTATAGTCTGAAGTCAGGGATTCTGATTCCTCCAGCTCCGTTTTTTTCCCTCAAGACTGCTTTGGCTATTTGGGGTCTTTTGTGTCTCCATACAAATTTTAAGATTTTTGTTTTTGTTCTTTTAAAAATGCCATTGGTAATTAGAGGAATTGCATTGAACCTCCAGATTGCTTTGGGTAGTATAGTCATTTTCACAATATTCATTCTTCCAATCCAAGAACATGGTATATCTCTCCATCTGTTTGTATCATCTTTAATTTCTTTCATCAGTATCTTATAGTTTTCTGCATACAGGTCTTTTGTCTCCTTAGGTAGGTTTATTCCTAGTTATTTTATTCTTTTTGTTGCAGTGGTAAATGGGAGTGTTTCCTTAATTTCTCTTTCAGATTTTTCATCATTAGTGTATAAGAATGCAAGAGATTTCTGTGCATTAATTTTGTATCCTACAACCTTACCAGATTCATTGATTAACGCTAGTAGTTTTCTGGTGACATCTTTAGGATTCTCTATGTATAGTATCATGTCATCTGCAGTGACAGTTTTACTTCTTCTCTTCCAATTTGTATTCCTTTTATTTCTTTTTCTTCTCTGATTGCCGTGGCTAGGACTTGCAAAGCTATGTTGAATAATAGGAGTGAGAGTGGACATCCTTGTCTTGTTCCTGATCTTAGAGGAAATGCTTTCAGTTTTTCACCATTGAAAATGATGTTTGCTGTGGGTTTGTCATATATGGCCTTTATTATGTTGAGGTAGGTTCCCACTATGCCCACTTTCTGGAGAGTTTTTATCAAAAATGGGTGGTGAATTTTGTCAAAAGCTTTTTCTGCATCTATTGAGATGATCGTATGGTTTTTATTCTTCAGTTTGTTAATATGGTGTATCACATTGATTGATTTCCATATATTGAAGAATCCTTGCATCCCTGGGATAAAACCCACCCTTGATCATGATGTATGATCCTTTTAATGTGTTGTTGGATTCTGTTCGCTAGTATTTTGTTGAGGATTTTTGCATCTATATTCATGAGTGATATCGGTCTGTAATTTTCTTTTTTTTGTAGTATCTATGTCTGGTTTTGATATCAGTGTGATGGTGGCCTCATAGAATGAGTTTGGGAGTGTTCCTTCCTCTGCAATTTTTTGGAAGAGTTTGAGAAGGATGGGTGTTAGCTCTTCTCTAAATGTTTGATAGAATTCACCTGTGAAGCCATCTGGTCCTGGACTTTTGTTTGTTGGAAGATTTTTAATCACACTTTCAATTTCATTACTTGTGATTGGTGTGTTCTTTTTTTCTATTTCTTCCTGGTACAGTGTTGGAAGGTTATACCTTTCTAAGAATTTGCCCATTTCTTCCAGGTTGTCCATTTTATTGGCATAGAGTTGCTTGTAGTAGTCTCTTAGGATGCTTTGTATTTCTGCAGTGCCTGTTGTAACTTCTCTTTTTTCATTTCTAATTTCATTGACTTGAGTCCTCTCCCTCTTTTTCTTGATGAGTCTGGCTAATGGTTTATCAATTTTATCTTCTCCAAGAACCAGCTTTTAGTTTTATTGATTTTTACTATTGTTTTCTTTGCTTCAATTTCATTTATTTCTGCTCTGATCTTTATGATTTGTTTCCTTCTACTAACTTTGGGTTTTGTTTGTTCTTCTTTCTCTAGTTCCTTTAGGTGTAAGTTTAGATTGTTTACTTAAGCTTTTTCTTTTTTTTTTGAGGTAGGCTTGTATAGCTGTAATCTTCCCTCTTAGACCTGCTTTTGCTGCATCCCATAGGTTTTGGATAGTTGTGTTTTCATTGTCATTTGTCTCCAGGTGTCTTTTGATTTCCTCTTTGATTTCTTCAGTGCTCTCTTGGTTATTTAGTAACCTATTGTTTAGCCTCCATGTGTTTGTGTTTTTTACGTTTTTCCCTGTAATTCATTTCTAATCTCATAGTGTTGTGGTCAGAAAAGATGCTTGATATGATTTCATTTTTTTTTAAATTTACTGAGGCTTGATTTGTGCCCCGAGATGCAATCTATCTTGGAGAATGTTCCATGTGCACTTGAGAAGAAAGTGTAATCTGCTGTTTGTGGATGGAATGTCCTATAAATATCAATTAAATCCATCTAGTCTATTGTGTCATTTAAATCTTGTGTTTCCTTATTAATTTTCTGTTTGGATGATCTGTCCATTGGTGTAAGTGAGGTGTTAAAGTCCTCCACTATTACTGTGTTACTGTCGATTTCCTCTTTTGTAGCTGTTAGCAGTTGCCTTATGTATTGAGGTGCTCCTCTGTTGGGTGCATATATATTTATAATTGTTATATCTTCTTTGATTGATCCCTTGATCATCATGTAGTGTCCTTCCTTGTCTCTTGTAACATTCTTTATTTTAAAGTCTATTTTATCTGATATGAGTATTGCTACTCCATTTTTTTTTTTTTTTTTTTTTTTGCGGTATGCGGGCCTCTCACTGTTGTGGTCTCCCCCATTGCAGAGCACAGGCTCCAGATGTGCAGGCTTAGTGGCCATGGCTCACGGGCCCAGCCACTCCACGGCATGTGGGATCTTCCTGAACCAGAGCACGAACCTACGTCCCCTGCATTGGCAGGCGGACTCTCAACCACTGCGCCACCAGGGAAGCCCCTCCATGTTTCTTTTGATTTCCATTTGCATAGAATATCTTTTTCCATCCCCTCACTTTCAGTCTGTTTGTGTCCCTAGATCTGAAGTGGGTCTCTTGTAGACAGCATATATATGGGTCTTGTTTTTGTATCCATTCAGCTAGCCTGTGTCTTTTGGTTGGAGCATTTAATCCATTCACGTTAATGGTAATTATCTATATGTGTGTTCCTATTACCATTTTCTCAATTGTTTTGCGTTTGTTTTTGTAGGTCTTTTATTTCTCTTGTGTTTCTCACTTAGAGAAGTTCCTTTAGTGTTTGTTGTAGAGCTGGTTTGGCGGTGCTGAATTCTCTTAGCTTTTGCTTGTCTGTAAAGCTTTTCATTTCTCCATCAAATCTGAATGAGATCCTTCTGGGGTAGAGTAATCTTGGCTGTTGGTTCTTCCCTTTCATCACTTTATGTATATCATGCCACTCCTTTCTGGCTTGTAGAGTTTCTGCTGAGAAATCAGCTGTTAACCTTATGGGAGTTCCCTTGTATGTTATTTGTTGTTTTTCCCTTGCTGTTTCCAAAAATTTTTCTTTGTCTTTAATTTTTGCCAATTTGATTACCTTGTGTCTTCATGTGTTTCTCCTTGGGTTTATCCTATATGTGATCTCTGTGCTTCCTGGACTGGTGGCTATTTCCTTTCCCCTGTTAGGGGAGGTTTTGACTATAATCTCTTCAAATATTTTCTTGGGTCCTTTCTCTCTCTCTTCTCCTTCTGGGACCCCTATAATGTGCATGTTGTTGCATTTAATGTTGTCCCAGAGGTCTCTTAGGCTGTCCTCATTTCTTTACATTCTTTTTTCTTTATTCTGTTCCGCAGCAGTGAATTACATCATTCTGTTTTCCAGGCCACTTATCCGTTCTTCTGCCTCAGTTATTCTGCCATTGATTCCTTCTAGTGTAGTTTTCATTTCAGTTATTGTATTGTTCATCTCTGTTTGTTTGTTCTTTAATTCTTCTAGGTCTTTCTTAAACATTTCTTGCATCTTCTCAATCTTTGCCTCCATTCTTTTTCCGAGGTCCTGGATCATCTTCACTATCATTATTCTGAATTCTTTTTCTGGAAGGTTGTGTATCTCCACTTCATTTAGTTGTTTTTCTGAGGTTTTATCTTGTTCCTTCATCTGGTACATAGCTCTCTGCCTTTTCATCTTGTCTGTCTTTTTGTGAATGTGGTTTTTGTTCCACAGGCTGCAGGATTGTAGTTCTTCTTGCTTCTGCTGTCTGCTCTCTGGTGGATGAGGCTATCTAAGAGGCTTGTGCAAGTTTCCTGACGGGAGGGACTGGTGATGGGTAGAGCTGGTTGTTGTTGCTCTGGTGGGCAGAGCTCAGTAAAACTTTAATCCGCTTGACTGCTGATGGGTGGGGCTGGGTTCCCTCTCTTTTGGTTGTTTGGCCAGAGGCGACCCAACACTGAAGCCTACCTGGGCCCTTTGGTGGGGCTAATGACAGACTCTGGGAGGGCTCACACCAAACAGTACTTCCCAGAACTTCTGCTGCCAGTGTTCTTGTCCCCACGGTGAGCCACAGCCACCCACCCTGCCTCTGCAGGAGACCCTCCAACATTAGCAGGTAGGTCTGGTTCAGTCTCCTATGGGGTCACTGCTCCTTCCCCTGGCTCCCCATGTGCACACTACTTTGTGTGCCCTCTAAGAGTGGAGTCTTTGTTTCCCCCAGTCCTGTCGAAGTCCTGCAATCAAATCCCACTAGACTTCAAAGTCTGATTCTGTAGGAATTCCTCCTCCTGTTGCCAGACCCCCAGTTTGGGAAGCCTGACGTGGGGCTCAGAACCTTCATTCCAGCGGGTGGACTTCTGTGGTATAAGTGTTCTCCAGTTTGTGAGTCACACACCCAGCAGTTATGGGATTTGATTTTATTGTGATTGCACCCCTCCTACCGTCTCATTGTGGCTTCTCCTTTGTCTTTGGATGTGGGGTATCTTTTTTTGTTGAGTTCCAGTGTGTTCCTGTTGATGATTGTTCAGCAGTTAGTTGTGATTGTGGTGCTCTCGCAAGAGGGAGTGAGAGCACGTCCTTCTACTCTGCCATCTTGAACAAATCCAATTTGTTGTTTGTTTTCATATATCCTGCCTTTTCAATTTGAGAATTTCTTTAATTGTGAGATATTTGATTTCTTTAATTCTGGAAAATTTATTCTCATTATCCCTTTGAATGTTGCTTCTTCCCTATCTATGTTTTTATTCCTTAGGGAGTTCTTTTCAGACCTATGTTTGAGCCTTTCACTCCATCCACTTATCATTTACATTTCCCATCTATTTATTTCTCTAGGCTACGTTCTGTGTAATTTCCTTTTCAGTTAGTTGGATCTAGACTACTGTTTAAAATACCCAGGGGATTTTTTAATTTCTGTGAATATTTTAAATTTTCTTTATTTTTTTCAAACTCTGCCTGTTTTTTATTTTTTGTCATAGTGTCTTGTTTTCACCTTAAGGATTACATTTCTTTCTTATTTTCTGAATATTTAAAATATGCATCTTAAAGTCTCTTTCAACTTGCTCCAGTCTGCATTGTTCCTCAGTTGTCGTTTCCTCCAATTTTTTTTTTTTTTTTTGCGGTACGCGGGCCTCTCACTGTTGTGGCCTCTCCCGCTGCGGAGCACAGGCTCCGGACGCGCAGGCTCAGCGGCCATGGCTCACGGGCCCAGCCGCTCCGCAGCATGTGGGATCTTCCCGGACCAGGGCACGAACCCGTGTCCCCTGCATTGGCAGGCGGACTCTCAACCACTGCGCCACCAGGGAAGCCCTCCAATTTTTAATTTGACCTCATTTACAGTGTAGAATTATTTTTGGTGTAATTTGTAATTATGTCTGTATGCTTACTATTGGGGGTAATTTTTATCAGTTGGACCTTAAAGTGTACTGGTTGGTATAAGTTTTCCTATCAGGGTAGTTTCTTACTGGTTTCTGACAGGGTCATGTGACATTTCTGTATAAATTTCTTGGCACAAAATTCCCACACTGTGAGGGTAGCTGGGACAATTCTATCCCACATATGTGGAAAACTTGGCCAAGGGGTTCTGATTTGTGAAGGTTAACTGTTTCCACCCATGTTCTGGACCAGCTGAGAGCTTGGGCTGGTAGGTTCTATATTTCCAGGTTCCTGAGTCCATCAGGGATTCAGTTCCAGTTTCCCCACCATGAATGGGGCCTGTGTCCTCAGCTGACATCATCACACAAATACTAAAACTGCAGACGCTAAGGAGCATTTCTTTGGGGTTACACTCCCCTGTTCTACCCCCTGTATTCCCACCAACTGCTATGGATTCCTTCCTATTTTTGACCTCTGAAATTTCCCCCTATTTGCTTTTGATCTTGGCTATATATTAAAGATAATCTTAAAAACAATTTATTTGGCATTTCTATATGTTTGGGGTAGAAAGGCAATACTTACTAGCTCAGTCCCTATCTGGATTGTAACTTTCTAATTATTCTTTAAACCCATTGTAATGTGGACAAACCCCACTATTCCATTGAAAATGTTTCTACTAAGGTCTCAAATGACCAACTAACCATTCTATTTGGTGGACATTTTCCAGTTTTATAGCACACAGCATATGATTGTGTTCTTTACGCTTCCCATTTAAAGATTCTTGCCCTCTGACCTTCTATGAAATGGCTTCTCCCAGTTCTCCCCACTTCCAGGTTGTTCCTTTTCACTCTCTTTTGAAGGCTATAACCTGGTGATTTTCAATCTCTGGCTCCATCCAGATGTTTCTCTTGGGCTCTGCACCTGTGCAACCAACTGCCTACTTGATATTTCTCTGCAATGTCTCTCAGGCACCTCAACCTTTTCAAAATGGAATACAATTTTCCTTAAATATATTTAAAGAAGTGAAGAGGAATAGAGTTATTTTTATTGATCATGAACTTCAAAGGAGAAATTTTATATGAATGCAGAAGAATAGTGGTTTGGATATGGTAGTGAGGAACTGGATGAATTCTCATCTCAACTTCTGGCTTCTAGGTACATGGGCTATGGCAGATGAATATCTTCCAAAGGAGTAGGGTCTGTGGGACTCGAAGACCTTACGGGAGAGCCAAGTCTCAGTGAAGAGAACGCAGGAAAGTCTTCAGTGAAGAGATCAAGCTGAAATGTAGTTTGTGGACAATGACGGCAAGATTTGGAGGACACAACTGAGAGAGGAAAGTAGCTGAAAGTAGAGAAATCATAAAGAAGCTAAGAGCTCACTAAGTGTTTACCGAGCTTTGTGAGGGCAGGTGCCGCTCATAACCATCTTTGCTTCCTTAGAACCTAGTCCAGTGTCTGGTGTACGCTAGACTCCAAGCAGATGTTTGTTATAATAAAATGAGACGGTTGTAAATGGCTTTTCATTATTTTTCATGAGAAGGATGAGGTAAAAGATCCTGTTCTCTTTTGATAAGAGGAAATGAGAAAGAAGGATAATAGCTTTGGGCATTTAGAAGGATATAACCCAGTTTGACAAACATTTAAAAAGGCCTATTAGGTTAGCCGCAGTTGAGTGTCACACACACATTAGTGCATATTTTCCCTGCAGTCAATTACATTCATGGACTATGATTCTTATTGAGGCCGATTCTCATCTTTTTCCCAGCACTTGGTGGGAACAGGGTGGGGAGTAGATATCTATAATACAGAATAGATCTTTCCAATGGATATGGCCTGCCCAACACTTCCTATATGTCTATTAGAAAATACATTTTGTGAACAGAAATTACATATAATAAATAATAAGTCAGTCATTGTGTTATAGAAGCTGAAATTTCCCATACTGCATATCCCCCCCCCCCCCACTTTAGATATTTCACTCATGGTGGCCGGGTAGGTGAAATCATCTCTAGGTTCAGTTTCTCCTAATAATGCTACTAGTTTTCTGATGAGAAAGCACCGCTGCTTGCCCATTCTGGCTCCCAGGACTTCCAGGACTCATAGGCAGTTCTCTCCTATGTCTGAGGGGTTCTTGGCTTTCTGAAATATGTCACCTATATCTCATGGTCTTAATAAAAGAAAAACAATGTAATTCCTGTCTTTGTATGATGCCATCTGCCTCCTCTGGTGTGTAACATTGCCTTCCTCTTCACTTGATAAATTTTGTTGTTGTGCTTTGAGATTTTTCTGTCCTCTCCTGGAATCTTTTCCCAGCCAGTCTGTAGAGCTCTATCTCCATGCTCTCTCTGTAGCATTATACCTTCATCATTATGAACTCATTTTGTGAAGTCACAAATTACACCATGGCTTAATTATATTTATGAGAACAGAGATTGATAAAGTTCATCTGTGTTTCAGGGAGCTTGCCATCTATTGTATGATACAGACATAACCATGTGTTATAATCGAGGGGTAACCGCAATACTGAGGGTATAGGAGAGGAGGACCACTGAGACACTGGCTACAGACATTGGTGTAAAATTTTAGAAGTTTTCATTTCATACTCTGTATTGCCCTTGGTAGAAGTTCTAGACAGATAGAACCCAATTTCTGCAGGGAGGGACGGAGGCAGTTTAATTGGAACTCTGGTCCCAGGTACTTAAAGCTGTCCCTTTGAATGAAAAATGGCTTTGCCTGTTATGTGAAAATACAGAGGCTCTTTGCTGAGGCACAGTGGTGTATTGTGGATCTATTATAAAGGTGTTACCAATTTTGACCAATTTGTAAGATTAAAGTTTGTTCTAGCTGAGTTTCCTACATTATAGTGCTAGATCTCAGAACTTTTAAGCTGAGCAGCTCCTGGAATTGAATACAGAGTAGGTAACAGAAGGTGGGAAGTAAGAGGTAAGAAGCATAGTATATGGTACTGTCAAGCCAGTCCCAACAAAGATGGTATGTTTACCCAACAAGGAGCTACTGTATAGCACAGGGAACTCTGCTCAATGTTATGTGGCAGCCTGGATGGGAGGGGAGTCTGGGGGAAAAGGGATACATGTATATGTATGGCTGAGTCGCTTTGCTGTGCACCTATAACTATCACAACAATGTTAATCGGCTATACTCCAATTTAAAATAAAAAAAAAGATGTTGTGTTTACTGAACACGTGCAACCTAGGCCTACAAATATCAAAGAGAACCTGGACAGGGCAGAACACAGCTTTATTCCCACAATCAGACAGTGTTGAGGGTAGGCCAAGGGAATGGGGGAACAGAGGATGTGCTTTTGTAGATGCTGTGAGATATCCTCACACTGAGTAGTGATGGTGGTTAAAGATTGCTGACTTTTTAAGTGTTAAGTCTTTTAATCTCTTTGAGTGTGCCACTAAAAATCATTTCATTCAAAATGGTGCCAATACACACATACACACACACACACACACACACACAGAGCACGCAGAGAGCCACTGGAGTAGCACATCTGAAATTAAAATGGAAGATATCTCCTTGTTTCTTTTTCTTATCAGGTAGCATACCAAGGCTTTAACATCTCTCACCTCAAATGACTATAATCTGTTTCCTTTATACTCGAGCCCTGAAACATGAGAGCTCATTAAAATCTGAGAAATTTTATTAATTCTCTCTGATAGCCCCCCCCCCCAATTCTTTTCTTTATCTTCATTTCACAAGCAGGATTATGAAGTTGCTTGATAGGTTTTTAATATCATCATGAAAAGTCTTCCCTTGGGCATGCTTGTGCAGTAGATAACATAACCTTAAGAACCTTATTCAAATGAATGTATTCAAATGAAGTGGGCAGACACCACTGAACCAACTCAGCATCAATACATTTCAAAGGTCTCATCGACACTGTTATCTCATTTGTAATAGAACAAAGAACCACTAGACGGAGCTAGGGTTTAAGAAATCACAGCTTTGAACTGGTGACAGCTGTGCCGGGTAGAATGTTATCTTATGGAAGAAGTGTATCATTACTGATTTCAAAGCCCATGCAAGCCTTCCTAACTCTGCAAACAGCCGTCATTTGTTTATTTTGTGTCTCCACAAGATGAGACACAGGGTGATGTCTGTAATGGCCCAATTTATTTAGTCACTCTAATGATGACGTCTAACCTTGGTGTAGTACTTCACAATTTAGAGTGTTGCCCCCTACATAATTATGTTTGATCTTCACAGCAACTCTGAGAGATTGCTGGGCAAGAATTAGTTCCTCTGTTTTGGAGATGAATAAACTTGAGATGGTATCTGCAGTACATTAGGATGCGTCAGGATGGTTAACCCAGACAACTGAGGTTGCACAGTTATTTTCCTCTTACATTCTTGTGTAGACTGTTGGTTGCCCCAGCCTGGAACTAACTAGAATACTATCAACTCATTCTTTTTGTGGGGCATTTCTTTAGTCTCTGATCACACACCCTCTGGGGACACATAGTGAAAAGACAGATAAAGCCTATGTGCAGGTAGAAATCTCCCCAAACTGGTGAACAAACATGTCTGAGCTCCTGCCCAGAAACCTTGGGTTGATGTGATTCTTATAACAGGAGGCAGATGTGAAGACCAGCACATCATCCTCAGCAGGGTGGCCCATCCATCAGGCCAAGGCTGTGCTTTTTAATTGATGTAAAATGTCTGGAGAAGCTGCCCCCCCATGCCCGCCCACCCCCCAGCATTTGCCCTCAGAGAGAAGCCCCCCTGTTTATGTGTTTGTCAGACACACCGTTCCTGTGTCCTAACGTCACACACTGATCATAACAGGTTGTGCTTCAGCTAAAAAAAAAAAAAAAAAAAAAAAGTTCTGTATATATACATGTATCTTCTTGGTCTTTTAGTAAAATATTCTCTGGATAAGAGTGGAAATCAAGTCAGTCAGCAAGCAAACTTGTCAAACGTCTGGAGCCTGCATTTTTGCCTTTGGTTATCTTTAAAAACAAACTAAGACAGCTCTTCTGGAGCTCACCCAGTCACTCTGCAAGTCTGACCGCTTACAGTGCTTCATTAATTAGTGGTCAAACCACTGGCTTCAGAAACCATGTGGGGCAACTTTCACAACTGAGGCTAAGAAATCCTAGGGGCCAGCAGGAAGGTGTTCTAAGAGCCTTAGAGGTTCCAAGGGCTCCTGCCTGAAACGGAGCAAACGAGGAGAGGTACAGCATCATGCTCCCCCTCGACTCCGTGCGACATCGTTGGGAATTAACCCACTGAGACAGCTGTTCCTCCGTCCTCCTCTCCATCCAGCCCAAGACGCTTTCTGAACACGTTTCCCGTCCGTGTCCATAGGGTGGCGCTGCCCGCCCAGCCTTGGCCCTCCGCCGCGTTCGGCTTCCCAGCCGCTGCGGAAGCGCCCCGCTAGGTCTCCAGCGGGCCGTCGGGGGGCACGCGCCCGGTAGGGGGCGCTGCGGGCCCGGGCGCGGCGGCTCCCTCCGCCCACCCGGAGGCGGCTGCAGCGAGGCGAGCCCCGCGCGAGTGCAGTGCGAGGCGGGCCGCGGGGAGGGAGGCGCGAAGAGGGCGCTAGGGCGGCAGCCGGTGGGAGCCGCTGCCCCTGCCCGGCCGGGTCCCCGTGGGGCGCATGGGGCGCTTCGAGCCGGGATCGCTCGCGGGCCCCGCGCCCAGCTTGCTGCTGTCCTGAGAAGCTGCGCCGGGACGCCCCCAGACCCCGAGCTGCCGGGAGGATGACCATGGCCGGTGGCAGGAAGGGACTGGTGGCCCCGCAAAACACGTTTCTGGAGAATATTGTCCGGCGGTCCAATGGTAAGAGATGCATTCGGATTTGTTACCCCTGCTTTTTATCTGTGCCTTTATTGCAGACGCCTCCCGCCGCTCGGCGCCAGCAGATGCAGCAGAACCCCGGGGCTCTGATGGGAGCCGCGGCGCGGGCGCTGGGGGCTGCCTCCCGGGGGCTAGGAGAGGTGGGCAGGGCAGGGCGGGGTCTGATGGGCCCCCATCCCAAGAGGAGAGCTCTCCTGGGGTCGCTTTTTGGGCCTTTCTCGCACCTTCTCGGTCTCATCTGCAGGGAGTGTGACAGTTGATGAGCAAAGTACTGGGAAAAGTGATGGGAAGCTGGTCTCATTAGGAACGGCAGCGCGTTCCCCCATCGGTACTGCCCGCCCCTCCACTTAGGCTCTCTGGGTTCTCTGGCCGTTCCCCACGGCGCCGCCTCTACCGGGAGAGAGCCCCAGTAAAGACCCGCGACTCCGAGTCCCGGCCCCCGAGGGATGGGAGGATGCGGCTGCTTCCACCTTCCATCCAGGCAGCTGAAAAGTACGAATGTAAGAACGTGGGAACCTAGGGACGGGCTGCAGGCTGCCCGATTCCACCTCCTCAGCCACCCAACCCTCCGAGGTTAAGTGAAGTCTCCTGAGGGGCAGGGTTTCCTGGTGGAAAGTGGAGGGCACAAGTGCAGAGCTGGCCAAGTGGTCACAGGTACAAACCTGTCGTCGATCCTCTCTTCCAAACCACAGCAGTGTTTTATGTCTATAATTCTTGCTCCCCTATACATTCCCAAACTCACCAAACCTGTAAATGTATCTATTATTCAATAAGGTAGTGCTCCCAGATCCTCTCTTTCCTAGCAGCTTTAAGACGGCATGAAGCGGTGGGAGGCGAGAGTCCCAGGAGCAGAGATGGAATGGAAACATTTCAAAAGCCTTTAGTACCCACAGCAAAGCTTCCTGGCGAAAGCACTTACAGAGCAAACAGGAACCCAGCAGTTGGAAGGTGCAATGCACACCCGTTCATCAAAGGGCTAAAATGAAAGAGGACAAGCCTAGAGATGCTCTTTACAGGCTCCTGGACCACTCTCATTCCAGAGACAGATGACATTCTATTAGGAGGAGGTGAAGAGCCAACTCAGGAAATGGGCTTTAAAAATGTGTAAATATCACCATTACGGAGCCTTAAGGAGCTTGTGTTAAAACTATGTGCTTCTATTGGGATTTAGTTAGGAATTCAGGGGAAGGGCATGAAAGTGACTTATGCTACTAGGAAATACTCTTTAATTTAAAAAGTGATCTAAGATAATCTTATAATAAAAAACTTAGCAACTAGGATAGCAAATCGTCATGTATTATTCAAGTACTTACAAAAATGATCATTTATCATGTGACTTGAAGAATTTTGGGTCAATCACCTTTCCTTTCAAGGACTTCCTCACTCAAACTAAGGTGGCTTTTAGAACAAGGTCACAGCCATTACCTGGGGAGGGAAGGGGATGATAATTACTACATGAACAGCCACAATGAACCCTTCTGCCATGAAAAAGCTGGAGCTGTTCGTGGCTTAAGTAAAAATCACCATCTAAGAGTTAATTTGCTGTGATTGCTTTGTTGTTGACCTGTTGAGGGAGATGAAGAGAGTCTTGCTATTTGGGGATCCCATTGCCAGTGACATAAACTTTCTCAGAAATATCAATGACAATTCCATGTTTTAGTGAAGAGGCAGTGTTCTTTAAGTTAGAGGTGAAACTGCATCTAACATTTACCTTATTCTGTTTTTGAGTGGAGAGAGTGGCAAGAGAATCTTAAACGTAGCAATCACAAGGTTCCTTAGGCTTGCTGGAGGAATTTAAGAATCCTGGAGCTAATACCACAATAAAATAATAAAAACCATGAATTCTGGAGCTGACACAATTACAAAAAATCCTGGAGCTGAGAAGGCAGAATACCTTCTAGCTTAGTTGATCTTCTTGGACACCCCCCTTCCCCCCACTGTAAGCAGGCATAGACTGTCAGTAGAATAAGTGCCTGGCAGCGTTGTTAGCACTGGCCTTTTAATTTCAGCACCAGTTCCAACAGCTGGACTCTGATTAACCAACCAACCAAACAACATCAACAACAAAACCAAAACATCTTGGGAGGAGAGGTGGATGAACATTTAAAATGATCTATTGTTTCAGAAAGACTGTGATCTTGAAATGTGGGATTTAAGTTTTTAGTGACCCCTTTCATTGGATTTCCTGAACCCAAAGAGAAAAAACAATTTGGACTCTTGGAAATATCACAGTATCTATAAGCATTATGTTATTTTACTGTGATGGAAAAAAATCTATTTAAAAATATTGATTGTCTCCTAAAATCCACCAGCCCCTTTTTGGGGGGGGGCATTAAAGTGTTTAAATAGCATTTTACCTTAAAATAGCAATACTTTATTTATTTATTATCTTTATTGGAATATAATTGCCTTACAGTGGTGTGTTAGTTTCTGCTTTATAACAAAGTGAATCAGCTATATGTATACATATATCCCCATATCTCCTCCCTCTTGCGTCTCCCTCCCACCCTCCCTATCCCACCCCTCTAGGTGGTCACAAAGCGCCCAGCTGATCTCCCTGTGCTATGCGGCTGCTTCCCACTAGCTGTCAGTTTTACATTTGGTAGTATATATAAGTCCATGCCACTCTTTCACTTCATCCCAGCTTACCCTTCCCCCTTCTCCTGTCCTCAAATCCATTCTCTATGCCTTCATCTTTATTCCTGTCCCGCCCCTAGGTTCTTCAGAACCTATTTTTTTTTTTTATTTTAGATTCCATATATATGTGTTAGCATACGGTATTTGCTTTTTTCTTTCTGACTTACTTCACTCTGTATGACAGACTCTAGGTCCATCCACCTCACTACAAATAACTCAATTTCATTTCTTTTTATGGCTGAGTAATATTCCATTGTATATATGTGCCACATCTTCTTTATCCATTCATCTGTCAATGGACACTTAGGTTGCTTCCATGTCCTGGCTATTGTAAATAGAGCAAAATAGCAATACTTTCTGATCATTTTATTGGGTATTTTCTCCTAGTGGCCCTATGCAGTATTATTGTTCCTCTTTTACAGATCAAAAAACTGAGTCCCAATAATATTAAGTGACTTATTGAAAGTGGCAGGCAGACAGTGCCTGAGGCAGTTCTTTAGAGGGGATCATTCATCCTTCTTGTAGCATCATTGTTTCTCCAGCCATTATGACTTAGCCTGTGGAACTGTTTTTATCATCCTTAAAAAAAACTCTCATTATATGCTAATGGATAATAGAACTGGATTTTTTCTGGGGCATTTGAATATCTGGTGTCTGGGAAATCATCAGACTGTCAGCTGAGACAGATCTTAGGTGCTCTGTCATCTGCCTTTCCTTCTCTATCATTGTATAAATGAAGAAATGAAAGCAAGTACACTTTCTCAAATACTTAAGGGCAGAACTGATGAGACCCTAAGCTCCTTGACCCCAGCGTCACGTTCCTTATGGTACACCGTGAAACGACCTTCCTTGTGTTACCATTATTTTCTCTAGAGGAGCACAGTTTCCCAGTGGAGATTAAATAAAATGTTATAACAACAGGAACAGCAGCCATTTTGGCTAACAGCCATGCCACCACATCCAAACACAATAATAGGGCAAAGGAGAAGCTAATTCTGTTTCAAGGAAGGACAATATTTTCACCTTTGTCAATGGTTTAGCTGGAGCCATAGGAAGGATAACGGCACTTATCTGTGCACCCGTTGTAAGGTATTAAGTTCCTTTTCATGGAACATCCCTTTGATACTCGTAAGCCAGCAAAGGAGATGCAGTGTCTCCATTTTGGATTTCAGGAACTAAGAATCCTCAGGTTAAGTAATTTACCTACAGCTGGTTAGTAAGAGGCAGAGTTAGAAAAAGGCAGTTAGAGGCAGCTCAGGGAGTAGTCAGCAGTCGTTACTGGTTTGTTCATTCAACAAAGATTTATTGAGCATGCTTATTGGACACTGGGGATATAGTGGAAAACAAGAAATCCTCCTTACCCTTAGTAAGTTACATTCTATTGAATCTTGGTCCAAGGATCCTGCCCCTATTCCACAATGTTACCTGGCTGCAACTCTTATTTAAACCTGACGTTGTATTTTGAAAAAAGTTAAAAAGATTACTGGTCTTGGTGGGACTAAAATCTAGTTTAACTTTCTTTGATATATTCTGAAACCATTTGAAGGTGCGATTTGATAATTATCTTTTTTTTTTTTTTGCATAGTTGTAAGTAATCAGCAGGAACAATTAGCACCCTAGATGGGGTTTGATTTTGCTTATGATCGTTTAAGATCCTTCTATGGACTTCATGGCCACATAGGCAAAGCCAGCCTGTTTCTCTTTATATTCATGGTTGGAAAGTGTTATTCCAGAATATTTTTTGATGGTTGCTTAAATCGGTAGGCACTTACTGTCAGAATGCTCACTGAAGCAAAGAGATCTGTCTTAGGAAGGCTGGCAGGCCTCCGTGCCAGGAAACTACAAAAATATTACCCTAAATGGTCCCATTCTAGGCGGAACATATGTTTTAGTGTTCGGAAACCTATATCAAACAATGGTAGGTGCCAGTTAAGAACCCAAGCGTGTTAGCAGGAGTGAAGCACAACACATTCTGGCACAGATTTATGTACATGTGTAATTTACAGATTGCTAAATCAGCTGTGTTTTTGTAACAGTTAAGTTGGTTCAGGTTGTTGATGTTAAGTAGTTAGCAAACAGGGTGAGAGCCACGGGTAATGTTGTGTCTCAGAGAGGGGCTGAGCCGTGGGAATATTTATAAAACAGAACACTGGTTAAAATCCATTGTTACTCTGAGTGGGCAATGGGTGATAATCTGGATTACTACCAGTTCAACAGAACTTGTTTTTTTCTTGTAATATGTTCTAAGATGACCTTCAACCCTGGCTCAGCTGTCTTTCTCTGAAAATCACAAGTTTAATCTATTGACTGACATTGGCTGGGGGATTGAGAGGAGGAAGCCTTGTGATTTAACGTAAGGCAACAAGGTTTCTAAACTCCGTGATTTTTATAAAATCCATATATTTTAATAATCTGTCATAAAAGAGTAGATGCATTTGAGGAACGCTGCGGTAAATGGAATCTTTGGCTTCGCTCTTTCCAACACCAGCTCTTCATTTATGATTGGGCTTCCATTGGCACTGGTTTCTTCAGCATTACCTTGAAGCTCCTCAATTCGTCCCTTCCTCTTTATTTTTTGTTAGTTAATGGCTTGTAAATGAACATTTAAAACACACTTTAGTTATTTATTCAAAGAAGCCCTTTATGTAAAGTGAGGATATGCTTTATGCATTCAGGGTATTTGGACCAGGGTTGTAGTTGTTTTTTTCTCTTTAAGTGGTTACACCTATAACTGGTGAGAAAGAGAAATAGAATCACAGAATCTTAGGTCTGAAGGGACATACTTTGCAATTCCTTTTCCAGTGTTTGAATCTTCTGCAGAGCATCCCTCCCATTCACTTTTCTTTCTTAAGCAACTGTAATTGTGAACCGGTTTCTTCCCCTCCCTTTCCTGCTTCCCTCCTTCCCTTCCTCCTTCTTTCTTTTTATCGTCATTGTCTGATCTCACCAAAATCTGCCCTCTTACAGAAACTGCTCATTCCAAGTCTGCCCTGTGGAACAAAACCTAGCCCACTCCTCTTTCCACCTGAAAACCATCTTTTCGGTAGTTTAATAACAGTTATCTTGTCTCCATTCCTCTCCCTTGTTTTTATAAAACTTTTTTATTGTTTAATACCATAATAAAAAAGCACACAAAATAATTTTGTGCAGCTTAACACATTTGTATAAAGTAAATACTGTGCTGTCGCCACGTAAGTGACATCTTGCCAGCTCTCCAGAATCCCTGGGACCCTTCCTGTTCCCAACTCTGTTACTCTGTTATGGTGATCATAATTTCCTCATAATTTCCCCCCATATTTTTACCACCTTGTTTTGCATTCCTGGACACTACAGTTTATTTTTGTCTGTTTTTGAGCTCTATATGTGTGGGACCATACAGCACGGATCCTTTGTCAGTTGGAGATTCATCCCTGTCGTTGCATGTACTGTCATCGGCTCATTTTCACTACATAGTACTTTATGGTATGACCGTACCACACATTGTATTTATCCATTCTGCTGTTGATGGTCACGTGTTGCTTTGTAAACTGGCCCCCTTACGGGGATGGCAAGGAGAGACGGAAGAAAGAGGCAGACCACTCCAGATTGGTAGGTGGCAGGTTTAATAAGCAAGGGAACTTACTTACCAGGCATGTCGTGGGCACTGCAAGACGAGTAGATCTCTGCACCCACCTGCCAAAACTGAAAGTTTAAATAGAGGCCTTAACTGGGTTAAGTCAGGTATTCAGTCTACATGGTCTCAACAACACCTTCCTCTCTCCTTGGAACCGCTCCTACTGTGGGAGTGGTGGGCAGAGTGTACATTCCAAGGACAGGGGAGGGGGTGAGGAGTCTCTGATTGCCTGGGTCCGGTTCAAGGGTCAACTAGCGGTCACGTCCTCTCGCTGACCTCCTCCAACAACGTGTGAGTCGTTACCAGATTTTTGCTATTATTGATGCTACAAATATTCTTGCTACAAATATGTCTTTTGGGCATATATTGGGTGTGCACTCTCACTAGCAGTGTAGGAGAGTTTTCATCATTCCACAACATACCCTTGCCAATACTTGCTATTTTCTCCTTAATAATGGCATTGCCCAAACAATCTAGTAACCAGTAAAACAGAGTCACTTAGGGTGATGTTAGTAGTGAGCACATGATCAAAATGAAATGAAAACAGAACTTGCCCTTGTCCTTTGGGAGGCTTCACTATCTACTGTGTATTTAAATGTTATTACAGTGTGAATTCCCTCACCGTAATGGTAAATGATACGACAGACTCGCACAGTTAGAACTGTGTGCAAAGGACACATGCAAGTGTGTGTGTGTGTGTGTTTGTGTTTGGGAGACTCATTTTCTTAAATTGAGAAGCCTTGCGGACATATTGTGTAAGAATTGTGAGCTGGAAGTGAGAAGGGACTAGGAGGTGAATGACATGTTTATTTTAGTGAAAGAAATAAAACAAAATGACTGAAGGAGGGGTGCCGATTTCATGGAGGAATCAAAAAATCAAAGACAAATTAAAATGAAAAGCCAAGAATAGCTTATGGTTCGGTTTCATAGACACGGCAGACCTCCTTTGTGCCACATACTGTGCGAGAGACTGGGACTCGCAAAAGTGACTGAGATGTTTGTGAAGTTGGGGCTCATTGAGGAGCGCGTGATGAAGATCAACGTGCATTGCAAACTTGCCAAAAATTTAAGAGACGCTATGCCAATTCAATACTCACCACACATTTTTTTTCCGTTGTAAACATCTCACCCCAAATGATTCTGAGATTTTATATCTATTTAATTTTTTTGTGAGATTGGATATGGGATAACCAGATCCCTTACGTTGACTTAAAGGGGAAGATTGCAGGATGTGTGAAGCTTTGTTTTGCTGTGGTGGAAGTTTTCTTAACAACCTCTCACTCCTCTGGGATGTCCCATTGCCCTGTCTTCTTTGGCACGAGGTTTTGGGTTGCTTACCCATTGCTGTGCCTTTCCAGCCTTTCCTAGATGCTGGAATTTGTTTGATGCCCTGGCTGTTCTCTGTGCAAGTGCAGTCTTGCTGAACAGATTGCAGTTTGGCCAACTTCCATGTCTCCCTCAGTTCTCCTGGTCTCGGCTCTAACGGTCATGTGTGGCTGTTAAGGACAAAACTACTTAGCTCTTCTGATTGGATATTAGAGAATTATGCCAATTATCAGAATTGGTTTGCTTACTCATCCTAAGATTGTTCATTCTGTCAATTAAAATGACAACTCTTTTGATTAGTCCTATGTTGCATAAAACTGATGTTCTGAAATTAACAGAGTCAATCCTGTAATTATTAATGTTAACAATTAACCGAGAGTGCCTCAAGGCTCTCATTTCTCATAGCTTCTTAAAGGGTCTATGATGACATCAGGTGCTTCTATAAAGAAGAGGGATGGCCTCTTGTTACTTCCTTCTTCCCTTAAAGCAATGATGTAGGCACCCGCCACCAGCATTCTCAGAGGGCTGGAGTCAGCATTTGAAAGATGATGCTATTTTGGCAAATTTTACCAGTATTTGTCTCCTGCTTAACTTAGGTTTCTATTAAGAGTGAATTTGGAAAGCATATTTTAGAGTAGAGCTTTATAACTATGGCAAAGAAAATGGAGTTGAGGGATAAAACTAGATTTATTTCATCTACATGGGTTTCTAAGCTTACATTTTCTTTACTTTTGTTTCCTCTCAGCATTATTGGGACCGAATTGATTAGAGTTCCATGCTGCAATCTTTAAGGTTGTTCTTTGAGTGTCTACAAGGGCCAGTGCACTGCTTACCTTCTCTGTGCCTCCCTCGGGCCATTCTCTTCTCTTCTGTAACCTGTTCTGCATCCTGGGAGGCTGAGCCCCACGGCTTATGTCAATAGGCTCCCTTGCTTCCTGGATGGCTTCACAGCACCATGAGATGGGGAAGGAAGGGTGGGAGTTTGTAGTATTTATTCTCCTCGTTTCCTCTCTGCAGGGTCATCATTGTAGCCTATCTGTTTTACCTTGATTAAAGGTTACATCTGCAGATTGCTCTCTTTGGGTTTGGGTAAACCTCAAAATTTGTAACTGTTACTAACCCTGGGGGTCCTGCCATCCCTGAAGTTTTCCTCCGTGGTGTGCTGGGGCAGGTGCAGCCGGCTGGTCCTACCTCTGAAGATCTGGTTATGCCCATCTTTTCCCTATTTCTGGTTCAGGGACTTCATCTTGATAGCTTGAACTCTGCCATCTGGGAGTATTCACACCTCAGAAATTGGCAAATGGTATAAATCGGGGATTTTTTTCCCCCAGAGAGCTATACTAGTTGTAAGCACCAATTATAATTATTGGTTAAAACCATGACCTTGCACAGATTAAACAGCCTTTCTCACGTGTGCGCCTGGCCGTGAGCCAAAGGTTCTACATGTGTCATCTCCTCTCATCTCACTATGACTCTGCTGTGGGCACTCTCACTGTTCCCACTGCAGAAACTCAGGTTTAATAAAGAGATTAAGTAAATTGCCTTTGGTTAACTTCTAGTGGTAGAATCTCTAGGAACTTGTTAGGAATGCAAATTCTTGGGCCGTACCTTATATCTAGTGAATCAGAAACTTGGGGGATGGGGCCCTGTTACCTGGGTTTTACTCAGTCCTCCAGGCAATTGTGGTGGATGTTGCAGTTGCAGGACTACTGCTTCCGAGCCAACCCCATGCGTCTCTTTACTTGAGGGGTAACTACGTGGCTGCCAGGGTGTATGGATGGAGGAAGGCGTGTGTTCGAGGGTGAGTGGTCTTTTTCTCTATAGACTTTCAACTGGTTTCCCAGTTTTTGCTCAGATCTCATTCCTGCCTCAGGTAGTAGCTACTAGCATTTCAAGGTCCTGAGTCTCATTAAGCCCCCTCCCTGTCCAGCTCCCTTTGGAATTTTAAAATTGGCTTCTTCTGCTGCACATCATCCTCCATCTACTTTTCATCTTCCAGAAACTGAGCTCATGCCTGCTGGTGACTCTTGTTGTTGTGTGTATATCTCTTGAATTTCTCAGCTATCATTCATGAATGAGGAAGTAAATGCATGTGCTCAATCTGCCATTTTGAAACAATCATTGGTAGCGTTAAAAGACGAAGGAGAGGGCTTCCTTGGTGGCGCAGTGGTTGAGAGTCCGCCTGCCGATGCAGGGGACACGGGTTCATGCCCCGGCCCGGGAAGATCCCACATGCCGCGGAGCGGCTGGGCCCGTGAGCCGTGGCCGCTGAGCCTGCGCGTCCGGAGCCCGTGCTTCGCAACGGGAGAGGCCACAACAGTGAGAGGCACGCGTACCGCAAAAAGAAAAAAGGAAAAAAAAAAAAAAAAAGACGAAGGAGGTCCTAAATTCTAGTCATTCTCGTTCTGTCAGGTAAAATTCCCCCGGATGCTTTTCCCACCTGGCTAGACCATCCAGGGATAGTGCTCCTGCCCAGCTTCACTCACTGTGCCACCTTTCTCCGTTATTCTTGTCAAACGATAAAACTAAAGCAATTTAGTAACGACTTCGATGTCCTTTATTTAAGGGAAAACAATCCATGGACTGGGGGAGTGCAGGGCCTTACCAGCCGTGGAACACTCTTCCCGAGGGATCTGAGGCAGGAGCGGGTTTTTTTTTTTTTTTTTTTTTTTTTGCGGTACGCGGGCCTCCCATTGTTGTGGCCTCTCCTGTTGCGGAGCACAGGCTCCGGACGCGCAGGCTCAGCGGCCATGGCTCACGGGCCCAGCCGCTCCGCGGCATGTGGGATCTTCCCGGACCGGGGTACGAACCCGTGTCCCCTGCATCGGCAGGCGGACTCTCAACCAGTGCGCCACTAGGGAAGCCCAGGAGCGGGTTTTATAGAGTATTAGGAGAGGCATCTCAGAGCCGGGGCACGTTTGCCTGGGAGGTTGGGGATTTCCTTCGCAGGCTAGCCAGTCCTGCTTTCCAGCTCCGGCGTTGGAGGATTGTGACCAGCGTTAGGTTTCCTTGACAGTGAGTTGTTTCCCATAAGTGCAGGCTGACTTAGGTTGAGGTCTGTGATGTGGGCCACTGGAGTGGCCTCTGTTTCGTGGGTCCTGATACAGGAATTAACTTTGTCATTCTCTCCCCCAGCTTCACAATGCCCGCCTCTCACTTGTCTCTAGCAGTGCCTTCTCTTTGAATGTTCTGGTTTTCTTCTCTCTCTGTATCTCCCTCTGGGTCTCAGTCTCTCCTGTACCGTCTCCGAGGGTCTTGAGCTCTCTCCTCACTCACTCTCTGGGTCTTGCTGTGGGTCTCTTACTCTGCAGTGTCCTCTTCAGCTCTGCCTCATGCTCTGTTGCCCGCCCCCCCAGGCTCCATGCCTCTCCATCCCCTCCCCTCTTCTCTCCTTTCCTCATCTCTGTGTCTTCCTGTTTGTCTCTACCCATTGCTGCTTGCCCTGCCGCTGACTGTCTCTGTTGCTGCCATCTGTCTTTATCAGTCTCTGTCTGTCATCTCTTTCCATCTGTCACTGTTGCTGTCTGTCTTTGTAGTCTCTGCCTCCACCTCTCCATCTCTGCCCCTCTCTTGTCTGTCCAGTGCTCCCCTCACGTTGCCTCAGTCTCTACTCTTTTGTGTATCTGTCCGAGGTTCCCATTTCTCTTCCAAGATGGCCTTTCTCCACCTACTCACCAGCATTGCGCCTGGTCAGCTCTGCCGACTTCTCAACTTCAGGGTTTAGTTTTTGTTCTGGAGAGAGAATCTGATTGGCCCAGCTCTGACTGTGGGTTGTTTGGCCAGTTGTCCACTCCTGGTCTACTCTGCTGTGTCTGGGTCCTGGATGGGGGAGCACGATGTGGAGTTATGTGATATACAGATAAAGCTAGGCAGGGAAGTTGGGTAGAGCTTTCCAGTGGACAGAAGTGTCCCCTGCACTCCTGTAATGCCTGGGACAAAGTAGATACTCAAATATTTGTTGCATTAAACTAAGCTGCTCTGAGATTCCTTCCATCCACCCTGATGCTATGCCCTGTCCTCACTGAGCCATTTGCCATGAAAGTGTTAAAATAATACAGGAGGTAAATGTAAAACTAACCTTAAAAAATCTTTTTCTAGTACCATTCAATATTTTTATATTGCTTACTTTAAGCCACTTTTTTTTTAGTTCTGGAAATGAAATTTTTGTGTTATTCATTGATGGTCTAGGAGTTTTGTTTAAAGTGCATATAATATGTACAGATGTGTGTTAAGAAATTATTATGACTATAAAAATGAGAATAAAACACCTGGTTGACTAATCTATTGCACCACTTTTTAGCACTTGATCAGACAAATAAATGTTTCTTAGCAGTAATTCAACATATCATTGACCTCTTATTAAGTAAAATATCATTGAGTAATGAAAACGTCTATTTCATGTATATTCTCATTGGCTTCCATTCTGCTTGTGAAACGAATTCATCTGTTTTTATTGTTTTTACGCGGGCCTCTCACTGTTGTGGCCTCTCCCGTTGTGGAGCACAGGCTCCGGATACACAGGCTCAGCGGCCATGGCTCACGCACGGGCCCAGCCGCTCCACGGCATGTGGGATCTCCCCGGACTGGGGCACGAACCCGCGTCCCCTGCATCGGCAGGTGGACTCTCAACCACTGCGCCACCAGGGAAGCCCCTGTTTTTATAGTTTTAAAATCCTTTAATTTGATGCTGAATGAAGATGGAAGTCAGACTTTTGAAACCACATACTTAGGGGTAACTACCCAGTCAATGAAGTGTTTGAATTTGCTTTTGAAATTGAAATGTCTCTCCCCATTGCAATTTACTGACTTAATCAAAATGTATTTCTGTAGGATATTAAAATCAGAGACAAAGCAAACACCTATTAAATCTCTTGGGAGTTCAGTTTGTCTAGCGCAAAGATTGGGCCCTTGACAATTTGGAAGAGTCATTTTCATGGAATTTTATTGTTGAAAAGCCACAATAGAGCCACAAAATGACTTTTGCTGATATTAAGATTTTAGATGTACCAAACTGACTTCGCTTCTTCTCATCCCATCCTCTCCATTCTCCCAAATATTACCAAATCTTTTGATCTGTCTTTTTGTTTCAAAATTTTATTGATTCATTCATTTAGCAACCACATTCCATGCGTGTGTGACAGGCCCTTGGCAGTGAAATATTAGTGTTTCTTAATTAGAGGCAGGGCCAGGACTTCTAACTCACAATCCCATTCTCTTTTCACTGCATGCATTTTACATGAAAGAATGAAAGCATTAATTGGAAAGCACTTTGGTGTCATTGGGGTCCATTGTCGTCCTCTGCCCTCTCATACTTTTGTTGTTTAGAAGGAGTGAGCCTGTAAGTGAAGGGTGAGGTGATCTAAGCCACTAATTACCACGGGCCAAAGTCCGCCCCATAATGTCACTTGAGGTGCGATGGAAAGACCCATCCCCATCTGTCTCCCCCACCCACCATATGTCAACACCTTCAACATTAGGGATTCTGGGCATCAGGTTAAGCATTATTCTGTCCCTGGGGTCCTGTCTTAAAATTCAAACCTTCTGAGAGAGGTGATACTTTAATCACTAACAGCTAACTCTGAATTTGTTTATAAGACAGTGTTTTTCCACAATGGGAGAAATAAGTTGATCTAAGTGACAGAAAGCTCAGAAAAGAGAGAAAAGTACAGAAAGAGGAGATGAAGTATCCCAAACTTAATCTGCTTCACAATCTTGCTTAAGCCAGCTCTTCACTATATTGTAGACATTGTTGACATATAACATACAAGTGGCAAAATCCTCTAGTAACTGTAGATAAAAGATGACTAGTGCCCAAGGAGAATCTAAAGACCAGTTGTCATTTCTAATTGAGTCCAGAATTTTTTTGCCTACTAACATTTCAGAAACAATCCAGGGGAGATTGCAATTTGTGTGAGTTAATAATAAAGATGATGATGATGTCAATGACAATGGTAACATCAGGTATGCCTGGTACTGTTCTAAGTGCATTCATTCATTCATTCAACCAACACTCATTCAGTACTACTTCCTATGTGTAAGGCACTGTTCTAGATGTTGGGCATTCAGTGGTGAAAGGAAAAAAAAAGGCACTCTCCCTCATGAAGCTTGCATTCTACCAGGGAGGCAAATAATAAGCAAACAAGTAGATGTATAACATGTCAGATGGTGTAAAGTGATTGGAGAAAGTAAGGGAAAAGGAAACACGTGTTGTCAGGTGGAGTTTTTTTTTTTTTTAATTAGTTGATTCATTGGATAGCTATAGGAAAGGGACTAACAATTGGCAAATATGCTAAGAGTCCTACATTTGGTTAGGTGTTTTTTGTTTTTATAAAAATTAATTTCTGGTATGGACTTTATTTAGGTTCAGGTAAATAAAATCATTGTTTCCTGGTCTTTGTCTAGTGCTTATATACATACCTCTTGTCCTCTTCATTTATCTCAATCAGTCTTGTATTGTTCTAAAAGAAAAAAAAAATATTTTTACTCAAACCTGCTTTTTGTAAGAGCGCTGATATCCTTAGTAAATCTATAACACGGAAAGTGTCATGAGGATTTGTTCTCTTCTAAGAAAAATATCCCGAGTTATTAGAAGCATATTGTGAAATATTTACTGTAGCCCTCTAAATAATCGGTGTTGGCAGGGAACAATAAAGTTGTGTGAACGGCTCGCTGAATGTAGCTTTTATCTGTGTAATTGCCCAAACTGAGTCACTTTTCTAAGTCATTGCTTTAGTTAGTTTCTCCTTTGTTAGTTGTGGTAATTATGATGAAAAGCAATTTTCTAATAATTTCTTTTTAGACTATCTCTGTGTTATGCTTTATGGGCAAATGGTAGGTTTGGGATGATTTTGACACATCTGACTACCGCCGTGTGGTTTGGCTCATACCCCATCCTCCAAAGAAACTTTACATGCTTGGGGGAGGGGACTCTTTCAAATGTTTAGAGGATGTTTGTTTTATTCTACTAACTGGAGGAAAACGGGTGTGTGGGCTGAGAACGGTTGAATTTAGGAAGCCTTGCATTTAATTGCGTGCAGTCTGACAGCTAAAGACCCTCAGGGAGTAAAAAGGCATCAGAGGGAGACTGTAGAATCTAGTTAATTTGCATCAAAGGCCTGGAGCCAATGGGAACTTTCAGATGAGAGCCCATGAATAAATTATGTCTCCTTCCTCAAGCAAGGGCAGCCAGGTTGAACCCCCATGTTTTACTGAACAACGTGGAAGAGACTTGATCAATTCAGAAAATATGAATTTGGAGGCAGGCTTAGTGCTTCAGATGGGCCACTGGCTGATTGGAAGTTACACATTCTACCTGAAAAACCTGTATATGTGTACACACACACACACACACACAAGATATGTATGTATATGTCAAGAGCATATATCTTACCTGAATTTTATTGATTCCAAAGACAGATTTAGGCATTTTCTGTATATATAAGTGGACACACCAATATATGATTTATCGCTACTGTAGAATCCCTTGACAATACAGTACTTTTTTTTTCGGTACGCGGGCCTCCCACTGTTGTGGCGTCTCCCGTTGCGGAGCACAGGCTCTGGACGCGCAGGCTCAGCGGCCATGGCTCACGGGCCCAGTCGCTCCGCGGCATGTGGGATCTTCCCGGACCGGGGCACGAACCCGTGTCCCCTGCATCGGCAGGCGGACTCTCAACCACTGCGCCACCAGGGAAGCCCAGTACAGTACATTTTTACATTAATACTGTACATCACATCCTGTCTCCAAATCCAAACAATTCCACTGAGCAAAAGCCAGATACAACACCGTTCACCTGAGATGTGAGTATCACGTCCCACTGAGTCGAGTTTAGAAGGTGTTTCTGCTATTTTTAAAGTGACCCAGGCTCTACAGAGTCCAGCGTTTGGAGAAGCGATGTTTCAAGGTGAGGGCTGGTTGATGACTCCACATGGGTGTGAAGCTTGCCAGGTTGCAGAGGTGTCTTCCTTTCGTTCTTTGTTATGAGCCCAATTACTTAGAGCATCAGATTTTATTACTGCCAGAAGCATGGAGATCTTCTAGTTTGCCCCCATCGAGACTCACAGAGCTGAAGTGACTAACCCACACAGCTCATCAGGGGCAACACTGCCACTAGAACCCAGCTTGTCATTGTCCCCATTGTTACTCTTTCACATGGTGCTCTGGGAACCTAGGGGATAGCTGGGGAATGGTGGATTAATAAGGTGGCTCTTACCCCTCATTCTTCCACTGACTTTCTTTGTTGACTCGGTTCCTTGGTGCTTCTCCATGTCCTCTCAGGGCCTTTTTCTTACTAGGTGGCCTCTGCTTGTAGAGTCTCCATATGGCCTCTCCACTGGCTGGACTTCTCACCTGGCAGCTCAGGGCTCCCAAGAGTACAGAAGCAGAAGCTGCTGGACCTTAATGCTTATGGGATTGGAGTGACATCCATTCTACTGCAGTCTGTTGATTGGAGCATATCACAGACCCACCTAGTTTTAAGGGGGCAACAGAAAAGCGTGAATGCAGGGAGGCACAGTTTATCGGGGGCTACCAGTATAATCTCAACTGTTTATAGTGATGCTTTTTTTTAAATAAATTAATTTTATTTATTTATTTTTGGCTGTGTTGGGTCTTCCTTGCTGAGCACGGGCTTTCTCTAGTTGTGGCGAGCGGGGGCTACTCTTCGTTGCAGTGTGGGCTTCTCATTGCGGTGGCTTCTCTTGTTGCAAAGCATAGGCTCTAGGCGTGGGGGCTTCAGTAGTTGTGGCACACGGGCTCAGTAGTTGTGGCTTGCAGGCTCTAGAGAGCAGGCTCAGTAGTTGTGGCGCATGGGCTTAGCTGCTCTGCGGCATGTGGGATCTTCCCAGACCAGGGCTCGAACCTGTGTCCCCTGAATTGGCAGGTGGATTCTTAACCACTGCGCCACGATGGAAGTCCTATAGTGATGCTTTGACTGTACCAGCTACCATTGAGTCAAGGGCCTGAGACATGTAAGGGGTTGGTCTTTCTAAAAAACATTTTTTTAAAAAAGAAGAGAGAAAGTGAAAAGGTCTGACAAAGCACTAGTAGTGTTCTAGAAGGGATTGTATTGTCTTTTTTTCTGTAGGTATTTTGTGAAGACTGTCACCAGTGTGATTCAGTAGTGCCAGGAGGCAGGAGAGCAGATGCTTTCTCAGTACCCTTTGGAGTATTAGAGGTTTGCTCCTTGTTCATGTGTCAGAGCCCATTTTATCCTCATTGGAGACTGGCTGAAGGAGCCAGAAGAAGGTCAAAATACAGCATCAGCTTTTTTTTACTGTTAAACTAGATTAGAGAACATAGCAGTGCTATCTGTCTCCTTCCTCAAGCCTAGGCGTTGGCTTCTAGGCTGTGAGTTACTGACCTACAACTAGGCCAAGAATCTGACGGCAGAGGGCTGGCAGGGCCTGTCGCAAGTACGTTCTGAGTGTCATAAGGAGACAAGTAGCTCAAGCCCTCCCTCTCTTCTCCCACCACACTGGGGCTCAGGCTAGTTTGAGAGGCCAAGACACACAGAGTGGACACCTCTTGCTCTTAGTATGCCTACTGATAGCTTGATGACTCTACTTAGGGAGGTATAAGTGAGGGGGAGGGAGAAAGGGGTCGAAAGTATTCATTACAACATTTCTTTCTAGCGAAATGCCCAGGTGTGGAAGGGTAAGTGTTGCCTTCATAAAAGCCCTTTACTAAGGTAGAGCTTGATAGAGTTACTGTATTCTGCCTAAACTAGAGTCCCAGAGTACTACCAAGGACTCTGAAGGCGTCTCAGAATTTGTGAGCTCTGGTTCTGCTGATTCTGTTAAAGATTATTGCAGAATGTCATACAGTTAAGAACATTGGCTTTGGCGCTTGTGATGGTTAATTTTATGCGTCAACTTAACTGGGCCATGGGATGCCCAGATATTTAGTTAAACATTATTGTGAGTGTTTCTGTGAGGGTGTTTTTAGATGAGTTTAGCATTTAAATGAGTAGACTGAGGAAAGCAGATTGCTCTCCCTAATGTGGGTGGGCCTCATCCGATCAGTTGAAGGCCCAAATAGAACAAAAGTCTGACCCACTCCCGAATAAGAGGGAATTCCTCCTGCCTTACTGCTTTTGAGCTGGGACATTGTTTTTTTTTTTCTTGCCTTTGGGTTTGAACTGAAACACTGGCTCTTCCTTGGTCTTGAGTCTGCCAGCTTTCAGACTGGGACTTATACCATCAGTTCTCTGGGTTCTCAGGCCTTTGGACTCGAACTGGAACTATACCGCTGGCTCTCTAGGGTCTCCAACTTGCCAACTATAGACTTTGGGACTTGTCAGCCTCCACACGCACCAATTCCTTATAGTAAATCTCTGTCTGTCTTTCTGTCTCTGTCTCTCTCTCTCTATATGTCTATATATATCTCCTATTGGTTCTGTTTCTCTGAGTAGCCTTGACTAATACACTGTTAGATGTGAGACAGTACCTGCTCTATTAGATGTGTGATGTAGGAAAAGTTCCTTTGATTTTCTAAGCCCTCTTACAAGATCTATAAAAATGTGTTAATACTAGTGCCTGCGCACCTGATAGATGAGTATTAATACATGTAGTCTTGGTGGTGATGATGCTGTCTTCATGGATCAAGAATGTTAGATATCCTAACATTTCTCAGTTTAAAATCTTCAAATCTCTGAGATCCAGATCTGGCCAATTCTTTTTGTTTGTTTTTGAGTTTTTTTTTTGGCCGCGGCCTGTGGCTTATGGGATTTTAGTTCCCTGACCAGGGATTGAACCTGGGCCCTCAGCAGTGAAAGCGTGGAGTCCTAACCACTGGACCGCCAGGGAATTCCCCAGATCTGGCCAATTCTGATGCAGTCTTAGGAGATTACGTTATTTTTTTTGATATTTTGTCCATGCAGTGGGTTACTTTCCCAATTGTTTTGTTTGGCTTCAAAATAAGTTTTCATTTACTGAGCTTGGAAATAGTAAATAATCTGAGTCATTTATGGTTGGATGTGGAATGCACAGCTCTCCATTTGGCTAGAAGATCTGTGTCACTTCACTAGAGCCCTCTTAGCTGGCATTCTTAACCAGCAGGAATATAGCCAGCTGCCTGGAGGAATGAAGGAGCCTTGGCTCAACCAAGTTGCTGTCATGGAGTCCTTGCACCAGAATTTATGCACTTTTTTCAGGAGATTCCCACTTTCTGAGCCCGTCTGTTCTTATGACAGATACACTTCTGGAGGAATGATGGCGAATTGACTCAGACCCACCTAGGCCCACTTCTTTATTTTATTTAACAGATCTTATCTCTCCCTCACAAGCTCCTGCCCCACTGACCAGCAAGGGGAAATTAGTTAGTGGGGGGACTCTGAACCTCCCAGCTAGTATCTCAAGCTCTTCCAGTTTAGGTAGTCTTTTGGGGCAACTCGGTTTGTGTTCAGATGCCGATTCTATCCACCCCATATGCTTCTCTCCACATGGTGTGTGTGGTGGGGGCAAGCACTTGCGTCACCTCTGGGACCTCAGATCCCCAGATGCAAGGCCTTATTTTCCCCCACTATTTCTTTGGATCTCTGGCAATGGCCGCTGGTCGCTGGGTGACCAGTTGATCTGTGGGGCTCAAGTCTGCAGTTGGTGAACTTATGTTCTGTTCTTTGGATCGAACAGAACTTGGTGCTCTGCCCCAACTCAGCATACATTCTCTTTCTGTGTGTGTGTGTGTGTGTGTGTGTGTGTGTGTATATGTAACTTGACCTAATCGAGGCTCTCACTGGCCCTGATAGTTTCCTGAACCCTCAAATTAATCTTAGGCTTGGGCAGTTTGACATGCAGCATTTGTCTACATGGTCACCCCACTCCACTCTGATAACCATCTGCTTAGGCAACTACAGCAGCAGTGGGACAGTTGGAACCTTCTGGATCCTTTCCAGACCCCATAGGAGCTGAGGGAGGCTCAGGAGTGCTGACAGGACCAGCACCTTTGAGTCACCAGTGTGGTGGTCTCTCCCACCCCTGAGTCTCAAATGGAGATCCAGACACAACATCTCCCCTCTCCTCCTCCTCTCCTGTCCTTCCTCCTCTTCTATCATTGTGTGGAAGGAGGACTGCTCTAGAAATAGGTTGGCACACTAAATTTTAAGAAGTAAGAGGTGATAGTTTACGAGAGAGAAGAGACGAAACATTGGAAAGATAGACAGGAGAACCCAAGCATTTAGAGGAGGAACAATTCATTCCACCCACATCAATATTTCCTGGGGGCATCATTGTATATTACAAGGAAGAATCATAATATAGGATGACAATAATGGTAATGGTAACTCACAAAGGTCTCGTTATACTTAGCATTTTTACAGGAGGGCACATCAATCTAATGTGTTGCAAAGATTTTCATAGAAATGGTCTGATCTTAGTACTTAGTGGAATAAGAAGGAGACTATGTAATATAATGATTAAAAGTACGGATTTTGAAGTCAGATAGACCAGGTTCAAATCCCAAATGTACCCTGCTGTAACTATGTCCTTAGAGAGTTTTTTCATGAGTAAAATGATAAAGTCCATGACACTTCATTCAGTAAAGTAATACCACCTCACAAAGATTGTTGTAAAGGTTAAAAAACCCCCTACTTTGGTATATGATAAAGTACTTAGTACAGAGCCTGGCACAGAGTAAATTTCAGTGAATGGTACCCATTCTCATCAATACCTGGAATATCACCTATGTAGAATCCCTTAGTTCTTGATGATATGTGATGTTATGGTATTTGTATGGGTAGCCCCCAATTTACAAATCCAGAGATTGTGCTCTGGAATGTAATTTATAGATTACTTATTTATATCTTATTAATTGAAGAGAATCCAGAATATGCCCTTTTCCCGCCAACCAGAGCAGGGTACACATGCGGGTGCTAGGGATGGGGTAGGGAATGGGGAAGAATTTCTAAATGCTTGGGTTCTCTGGTATTAGAAGGAAATGTGTTTGTGACTGGAACTAGAATTCTTTCCTTCATTCACTCCAAGTCCTTGGATAAAGAGGGAATTCTTTTGTTTTCTCCCAAGGCATATTGTTTAATTAATTTGTTTGTTTGTTCAATTGAAGAATAGTTAATTTACAATATTGTGTTAGTTTTTGGTGTACAGCAAAGTGATTCAGTTATACATAAATATATAAATACAATTTTTCATATTCTTTTCCATTATAGTTTATTACAGGATAGTTGGAATATAGTTCCCTGTGCTATACAATAGGACCTTTTTTATGTACTTTATATAGAGTAGTTTGTACCTGTTAATCCCAAACTCCTAATTTATCCCTCCCTCCCATCTTTTCCCTTTGGTTCCCATAAGTTTGTTTTCTATGTCTACGAGTCTGTTTCGGTTTTGTAAATAAGTTCATTTGTATCATATTTGAGATTCGACGTACAAGTGATTTCATATGATATTTGTCTTTTTCTGTCTGACTTACTTCACTTAGTATGATAATCTCTAGGTCCATCCATGTTGCTGCAATGGCATTATTTCATTCCTTTTTTTGGTAACTGAGTAATATTCCTGTGTGTATGTGTGTGTGTGTGTGTGTGTGTGTGTGTGTGTGTGTGTACACCACATCTTCTTTATCCATTCGTCTGTCAGTGGACACTTAGGTTGCTTCCGTGTCTTGGCTATTGTAAATAGTGCTGCTGTGAACATTAAGGTGCATGTATATATCCAGAGAAAACTCTAATTCAAAAGAGGGAATTCTTAGCCCTTCTATCACATAGTGAGTAAGGAGTCTTGCTATTTGGAAGCTATAATTTCTTGCTTGGGTTAGCAATGAAAGGAAACTCTTTTGGAATTTTATTCTATGATGAGAAATCCCCTAAGTGGATGATCAATAGGCTGATGATTCTATTTCTACTGCACTTCCGGTTCTTTGTTTCCTTTCTAAAGTCAAAGAAAATGCTAGTGGACTTGGTTTTCCCAGATAAGGCTGTAATATGAACCCCAGGAACAGTGGCAATGCTTGAGGAACAATCACTACCTTTAAAAGATGACCAGAATACTTTTATGAGAAATTACAGTGATATCTGGAGCTTGAAATATATCCTGTTCTAATTTTTTTAGTAACTGAAAAATTTAAGCAATGTTAATCTTTTCTGATTAAATTCATTAAAAATTAAGAATATACTTATTTTTATCAAAGTAGTATATGTTCATGGTTAAAAATATCAAACTGAAAAGCTTATAAAGAAAAACAGTCATCCTATGCCTTGTCCTTTCACTCATCCTGCTCACCAGAGGCCACATTTTCTAATTTTAGCTGTTTCTTCTTATAGTTTCTGCCAGGTCTCTAAATAACATGCATTATAGCTATTTCCAGATTTATCAATTTTAGGTATTATCTGTTGACTTCTGTTAATTTATTTGAGCTTTTAGCTTACTTTATCTACTTCCTACTCCCCCTCTTAATATAATTATATTACTCCCTTATTGATTACCTTTGCAGCTTTAAGTGAAATATTTATACCTTTCTTTTTACTGTATCAGCTCTAGATACCATCTCATGATTGTTTTCTCTTCTCTCTCTAAGCTTATCATTTGTATTTTTGCAGTGTTAGAATTGATGTGGTTATTCAGATACTTATAGTTAAATATTCCATGCTTTGACGTTTTTATTTTTGACATCTTTATTAGAGTATAATTGCTTTACAATGTTGTGTTAGTTTCTGCCGTATAACAAAGTGAATCAGCTATACGTATACATATATCACCATATACCCTCCCTCTTGCATCTCCCTCCCACCCTCCCTATCCCACCCCTCCAGGTGGTCACAAAGCACTGAGCTGATCTCCCTGTGCTATGCGGCTGCTTCCCACTAGCTATCTATTTTACATTTGGTAGTGTATATATGTCCATGCCACTCTCTTACTTCATCCCATCTTACCCTTCCCCCTCCCTGTGTCCTCAAATCCATTCTCTACATCTGCATCTTTATTCCTGTCCTGCCCCTAGGTTCTTCAGAACCATTTTTTTTTTTTTTTATGTTCCATATATGTGTTAGCATACGGTATTTGTTTTTCTCTTTCTGACTTACTTCACTCTGTATGACAGACTCTAGGTCCATCCACCTCATTACAAATAGCTCAGCTTCATTTCTTTTTATGGCTGAGTAATATTCCATTGTATATATGTGCCACATCTTCTTTATCCATTCATCTGTTGATGGACATTTAGGTTGCTGCCATGTCCTGGCTATTGTAAATAGAGCTGCAATGAACATTGTGGTACATGACACTTTTTGAATTATAGTTTTCTCAGGGTATATGCCCAGTAGTGGGATTGCTGGGTCATATGGTAGTTCTATTTTTAGTTTTTTAAGGAACCTCCATACTGCTCTCCATAGTGGCTGTATCAATTTACATTCCCACTAACAGTGCAAGAGTGTTCGCTTTTCTCCACACCCTCTCCAGCATTTATTATTTCTAGATTTTTTGATGGTGGCCATTCTGACTGATGTGAGATGATACCTCATTGCAGTTTTGATTTGCATTTCTCTAATGATTAGTGATCTTGAGCATTCTTTCATGTGTCTTTTGGCTATCTGTATATCTTCTTTGGAGAAATGTCCATTTAGGTCTTCTGCGCATTTTTGGATTGGGTTGTTTGTTGTTTTGATATTGAGCTGCATGAGCTGCTTGTAAATTTTGCAGATTAATTCTTTGTCAGTTGCTTCATTTGGAAATATTTTCTCCCATTCTGAGGGTTGTCTTTTCATCTTGTTTATAGTTTCTTTTGCTATGCAAAAGCTTTTAAGTTTCATCAGGTCCATTTGTTTATTTATTTATTTATTTTATTATTATTATTTTTTTGCTGTACGCGGGCCTCTCACTGTTGTGGCCTCTCCCGTTGCGGAGCACAGGCTCCGGATGCGCAGGCCCCGTGGCCATGGCTCACAGGCCTAGCCACTCCGCGGCATGCAGGATCTTCCTGGACCGGGACACGAACCTGCGTCCCCTGCATCGGCAAGCGGACTCTCAACCACTGCGCCACCAGGGAAGCCCCCTATTTTTGTTTATATTTCCATTTCTCTAGGAGGTGGGTCAAAAAGGATCTTGCTGTGATTTATGTCATAGAGTGTTCTGCCTATGTTTTCCTCTGAGTTTCATAGTGTCTGGCCTCACATTTAGGTCTTTAATCCATTTTGAGTTAATTTTTGTGTATGGTGTTAGGGAGTGTTCTACTTTCATTCTTTTACATGTAGCTGTCCAGTTTTCCCAGCACCACTTATTGAAGAGACTGTCTTTTCTCCATTGTATATTCATGCCTCCTTTATCAAAAATAAGGTGACACTATGTGTGTGGGCTTATCTCTGGGCTTTCTATCCTGTTCCATTGATCTATATTTCTGTTTTTGTATCAGTACCATACTGTCTTGATTACTGTAGCTTTGTAGTATAGTCTGAATTCAGGGAGCCTGATTCCTCCAGCTCCGTTTTTCTTTCTCAAGATTGCTTTGGCTATTCGGGGTCTTTTGTCTTTCCATACAAATTGTGAAATTTTTTGTTCTAGTTCTGTGAAAAATGACATTGGTAATTTGATAGGCATTGCATTGAATCTGTAGATTGCTTTGGGTAGTATAGTCATTTTCACAATGTTGATTCTTCCAGTCCAAGAACATGGTATATCTCTCCAGCAGTTTATATCATCTTTACTTTCTCTCATCAGTGTCTTACAGTTTTCTGCATACAGGTGTTTTGCCTCCTGAGGTAGGTTTATTCCTAGGTATTTTAATCTTTTTATTGCAATGGTAAATGGGACTGTTTCCTTAATTTCTCTTTCAGATTTTTCATCATTAGTGTATAGGAATGCAAGAGAATTCTGTGCATTAATTTTGTATCCTGCTACTTTACCAGATTCATTGATTAGCTCTAGTCATTTTCTGGTAGCGTCTTTAGGATTCTCTATGTATAGTATTATGTCATCTGCAAACAGTGACAGCTTTACTTCTTTTTTTCCGATTTGTATTCCTTTTTTTTTTTTTTTTTTGCGGTTCGCGGGTCTCACTGCTGTGGCCTCTCCCGTTGTGGAGCACAGGCTCCGGACACGCAGGCTCAGCAGCCCTGGCTCACGGGCCCAGCCACTCCACAGCATGTGAGATCTTCCCAGACCGGAGCACGAACCCATGTCCCCTGCATCGGCAGGCGGACTCTCAACCACTGCGCCACTAGGGAAGCCCTGTATTCCTTTTATTTCTTTTTCTTCTTTGATTGCTGTGGCTAAAACTTCCAAAACTATGTTGATTAATAGTGGTGAGAGTGGGCAGCCTTGTCTTGTTCCTGATCTTAGTGGAAATGCTTTCAGTTTTTCACCATTGAGAATGATGTTGGCTGTTGGTTTGTCATATATGACCTCTATTATGTTGAGGTAAGTTCCCTCTGTGCCTACTTTCTGCAGGGTTTTTATCATAAATGGGTGTTGAATTTTGTCAAAAGCTTTTTCTATGGAGATGATCATATGGTTTCTATTCTTCAATTTGTTAATATGGTGTATCACATTGATTGATGTGCGTATATTGAAGAATCCTTGCATTCCTGTAATAAACCCCACTTAATCATGGTGTATGATCCTTTTAATGTGCTGTCGGAATCTGTTTGCTAGTATTTTGTTGAGGATTTTTGCATCTATATTCATTAGTGGCAATGGCCTGTAGTTTTCTTTCTTTGTGACATCTTTGTCTGGTTTTGGTGTCAGGGTGATGCTGGCCTTGTGGAATGAGTTTGGGAGTGTTCCTCCCTCTGCTATATTTTGCAAGAGTTTGAGAAGGATAGGTGTTAGCTCTTCTCTAAATGTTTGATAGAATTTGCCTGTGAAGCCATCTGGTCCTGGGCTTTTGTTTGCTGGAAGATTTTTAATCACAGTTTTAATTTCAGTGCTTGTGATTGGTCTGTTTATATTTTCTATTTCTTCCTGGTTCAGTCTCAGAAGGTTGTGCTTTTCTAACAATTTCTCCATTTCTTCCATGTTGTCCATTTTATTGGTATAGAGTTGCTTGTAGTAATCTCTTGTGGACCTTTGTATTTCTGCAGTGTCAGTTGTTACTTCTCCTTTTTCATTTCTAATTTTATTGATTTGAGTCTTCTCCCTTTTTTTCTTGATGAGCCTGGCTAATGGTTTATCAATTTTGTTTACGTTCTCAAAGAACCAGCTTTTAGTTTTATTGATCTTTGCTATTGTTTCCTTCATTTCTTTTTCATTTATTCCTGATCTGATCGTTATTATTTCTTTTCTTCTGCTAAGTTGGGGTTTCTTTGTTCTTCTTTCTCTAATTGCTTTAGGTGTGAGGTTAGGTTGTTTATTTGAGATGTTCTTGTTTCTGGAGGTAGGATTGTTTTGCTATAAATTTCCCTTTTAGAACTGCTTTTGCTGCATCCCATAGGTTTTGGGTCGTTGTGTTTTCATTGTCATTTGTTTCTAGATATTTTTTGATTTCCTCTTTGATTTCTTCAGTGATCTCTTGGTTATTATGTAGTATCTTGGTTAACCTCCATGTATTTGTATTTTTTCCAGATTTTTTTCCTGTAATTGATATCTAGTCTCATAGCGTTGTGGTCGGAAAAGATACTTGATACAATGTCAATTTTCTTAATTTTACCAAGGCTTGATTTGTGACCCAAGATATGTTCTATCCTGGAGAATGTTCCATGAGCACTTGAGAAGAAAGTGTATTCTGTTGTTTTTGGATGCAATGTCCTATAAATATCAATTAAGTCCATGTTGTTTAATGTATCATTTAAAGCTTGTGTTTCCTTATTTACTTTCATTTTGGATGATCTGTCCATTTTGACTTGGTTGTAGAAATTCGAATTTAATAATGTGTTTACATGACAGTGATGTGATATAGTATGATTTGGTTTCCCTTCCTGCACAGCTTTTGTTTTCTTTGATGTTTCTAGTTTTCTTTTCTGCCCCCCAAATTATATATGTTTACTAAACTTTGTTTTAAAATTTTAACATGCCTCAGTATCTTTTTTAAAAAAATTTTTTATTCATTCATTTATTTATTTATTTTTGGCTGCATTGGGTCTTCATTGCCACGCGTGGGCTTTCTCTAGTCGCGGCGAGTGGGGGCTACTCTTCATTGTGGTGCACGGGCTTCTCATGTGGTGGCTTCTCTTGTTGTGGAGCATGGGCTCTAGGTGTGTGGCTTCAGTAGTTGTGGCACGTGGGCTTAGTAGTTGTGATTCGTGGGCTCTAGAGTGCAGGATCAGTAGTTGTGGCGCATGGGCTTAATTGCTCTGCAGCATGTGGGTTCTTCCCAGACCAGGGCTTGAACCCATGTCCCCTGTATTGGCAGCCAGATTCTTAGCTGCTGCGCCATGAGGGAAGTCTGCCTAAACTTTTTATGTTATTCCAGATTATCAGGAATATCATTAACTCCTGACCTCCTTTATCTCTAAATAACTTCTCTTCTGGAACTTCTGTTCTCTGAAGCAATCCATATTGAATGTTTTCTATTAGCTTCCTTTCCTGCTTTCTATATTTGGAGCCACATTTTTTTCCTAGTTCCCATGTTGTCTTCTTTCATGTATTACTCCCTCATTTTGCTGATAAACATCCTCAAGTAACTTCCTAAGAAAGAATATATGGGAAATAAATTTCCCAGATCTTACCTGAAGATCATATCTGAAAATATTGTTATTCTACCCTCAGATTTGATCATTTAATTTAAAAAAAAAGTCTTCTGTCCTATTCTTGTGTTGTTCTTTCTGCTCTTCTTATTAGGATGCATGCTGTTTTTCTTGATTGATCTTCTGTGTCTTATTTTTTTATGTCTCTTTCTGTACTGTACTCTGTGAGACTTTATTTTGTCTTCTAACATTTATGCTGAATTTTTAATTGTTACTTTGAATTTACAGGAGCTCTTATTTACTTGTTCATTTGTTCTCCTATGGGTCTTCCCCACCCCCACCCCCACCCAGCATCTTGTTTTTGTTTTATGGGTATATTGTCACTTGAGTCTTTCTGAGAATACTAATTAGTTTTTTTTCTTTTTTTAAGTTCTTCTTAAGAACTTAAGAGAGAGAGTTAAACTGACTAGACTTCATATGAACTCAGGGATAATTCAGTGAATTTTGTACTTCTTTTAAGGCTTAGTTACTCAGTTCAAGAAACGTGAGTTTTTTCAGAGAGAGAAGACCAGCATGAAGGGTTAGCTTGTCTCCAGAATAAAGTCAGAGCTCCCTGATATTCAAGACCCTTTGCAGTCCAGTCTGCAGGCTCACCTCCTGCTCCTTCGTCTTCCTGGCTGCCCTGTGTGTACACCAGTCTGCTCTGTGTCCTGTGCTGCCCGACCTTTGCTCATGCTGGGTCCTCTGCCTGAAATTTTCTGTTCTTCCCACAGCCTCTTACATTTACCAGAGGCAGGCGTCGTATTTTCAGTTCTCTGTCTATTTTTGTGTCATCTGTGGCAGGTACATTTTAGGCATTGAAAATGTTTAAGTGAATTTTACTCATCCTTCCAGACGAGAGCAACTTCCACTGTGACCACTCAGAGACACAGTCCTTTACCTCCCTCGAACAGAGTTAAGTATTTCATGCCCTGTTTAGGTAGTTGTATGCAGGCCTATTTGTTCTGGTAAGTTCCCGAAGGGCATGGGCCATACCTTGTCAAGCTGGATATCCCAACGTTTTGCATTGTGCTTGATATACAATGGGAACTTGAAGTATTTGTGCATATATAGGGAGAGACAGAGGGAAGGACTGGCTGTGTATTTTTACTAAAGGCATATTTATAAGATTAGCAGGTTTGCAGATTCACTTCATGATGGTGCTGTTTTCTGTTCCTTTTCAGTATATCAAAGCATTCCCAAGAGTACATTAAGAGTAACTTACTGTATTACTCATCACAATAGATATGTACACAGATGCGTATCTTCAGCAAAGAGAAAGAAATTGCACAAATAAGTGATAGGCGCTCTCTAAATTTAGCCGGGGGTTAGAACTTTGAAGCTGTGCGTATTCATAAAATGAATCCCTCTAGTTGAAGTCCCTGATCAGACTGACAGTAAGCGTAGCTTCCATTGCTAATAAATAAGTAAGTAAGCTCTTCTTTCATTTTAATTCTGCTACTTCTGACTGTGGAACCAATATTGTTGTTTTATCTGATGCTGAATCTCTGACCCTATGAGGCTCAGGTTGGCTGCAAGTGCCGTAGCCCATGAGGTCAGCAGTGCCCACGTCACCACACCCAGGGGTTCTCAGTGAGGAGTCGTACTTCCAGTACACAGCTGAGCTCTGACAACTTGGAGTAGAAGGAAATTTTGAGCAGGAAATGAAGGAGCCACGGCACCCACCTTAGATTGGGGAGCCAGGCGTAGGATCCCGGGTGGCCCTGAAGGCATCTGCAGGCTGGGTGAGGGATGCAGCCATGCTCTCCCAGCAGGAAGGCGTGGATGAGCACCCCACGACCTGGTGACCACCTGCTAGTTCCCTCTCGTGTCCACCGTCAGAGGCTCAGGTGCGTGGGGTCCATCTGGCTGAGGTCAGGTCTCTCTTGGCGGGGTGGGGAGCCACTGCTACAGGCCCTTTAGCTGTCAGCTTTCCTGGTGGCCGAAACCACCAAGCAGAGACATCACCTTTCACCAAGATTGCTCACACTGGAAGGGGCTGCAGCAGATTGTGAGGGCACAGTGAGGTAGGTACCATCCTTTTGGACCACCAGAAAGGAACAGATATCCAGGTACGCTGTAGAGCTGGAGCACTGCTGAGAGTCTTCTCAAAGCTGGTGGCAGCTAAGCTGCCCACTCAAATCTAAGAGCCTTCGAATGTTTGCAAGTGTTAATAAACAAACCAAATGTCAGAAAAAAGAGTAGATTATGGTATTTAGCTATTCCTCCTGCCTCTCCTTCCTCTTTTCCTCACATAGATAGGAAAGGATGGTTACCCATATTGTGCATAAACTGTAAATGCTGTACTAGAACAAAATTAACCTCCCAATTAAATGAGGACATTACATGTCACCATAATTCCACTCCACATAGTGTATATATATAAACAAAACCCCCTCCGGTTTACAACAAAAGAAGGGTCTGTATGTGTGTCCTTTCATTCCTTTTTTTGGTCGGGTGGAGGTGTGGAAGGGGTGATTATTCTGTGGAGGGGAGAGAGCCAAGCCAAAATAATGATTATATTGAAGTTCTGGATGTTATTTGCTTAAGGTCTTGAAAAGAGAAGAGGGACACTTGATTTCCTGAGCACAAAAGGTATCGAAGACTTCTGATCTTTAAAAATGTGGAAAGTGGTGAGAACACGCTAAATAGCCCAACATATCTGGCTTACTTAATCCCCGCATCACAAGTGAATGGTGGGCCGCTGCTCCATGAAAGAGCTCTGCAATGTGCTTTCTGCGGCTCCATGATTTCAAAATCAGTAAGAAAGTTTTTGTCATTGCCAGCATCTTGATCAGGTTCTATAGAGCCCTAGCATTAGGAAGGTCTAAGTCACTTCTTTATGGAGAGGAAGGCTCTCTGGTGTGTGTATTCCAGGAGGCAACCTGCTGTCCCCTTGCCTTTCTAAGAAGGCCTTCTCCTCCAAGGATCAGCAAATATTAATCAGGGTGCATAAGGCCAGTTTGTAGCTTCTGCCCAAAAGACTGACAGGGCCAAGATGCTGGATGGAGCCCAGAAGAAATTACTTTTGGATTCTCTCTGGCTCCACATTACCAGCATAATCTCACGGAGATGAAAAATTAGGACTTGAGTATGTCTTACGGAAATCACTGGATTTCTGCCGAAAACGTTGGTTGGTTGGTGAAGCATGCTTCCTTTGGAGTACAGAAACCTCAGCATTTGCATTCCAAATATTCAGTTCTAAAGCTCTGTTCTTCTGTATTCCTCAGAGGGCCATTTTGGAGGGAAACAAAAATACCTGGATTGGTTATTATTTATGTCCTCATTGATTCTCAACTAATGTCTTGCCTCATATGCCCTTTTCTTTTCTCCTTCCCCTTCTTCTCCTTCTGTTTTGTTTTTTTTTTTAACAGATACTAATTTTGTGTTGGGGAATGCCCAGATAGTGGACTGGCCTATCGTGTACAGCAATGATGGATTTTGCAAGCTGTCTGGCTATCACAGGGCGGAAGTGATGCAAAAAAGCAGTACCTGCAGGTATTTATGTTTGGGGTTCTGTTCAACACTCTATCATGGTATCTTTTTGGAAAAAGAAACTGGCTTACTCAGCTTGGGAATTTCCTTTCATGCAGCGTTCATTCAGGAATATTTATTGCACGATCATCTCTAGTTCACACACTGTACTGGGAAAATCAAAGAAGATCTAAAACATAGTCCCTACAGCTAATGAATTTACAGTCAGTGACATGGGAGAAAACCTAGAAAAACTCAGGAAAATCATTTTATCAATAAAATGTGAACTCAAAATTTTATGAGGGTTTAGATGGAAATTATGTGAAAGAAGATTAAGTGAAATCAAATGAAATGGATGACTTTAGATGATTAAATTAATTTTAAAACACGTATGGCCGTTTTTTAAGAATAAACAGCATGTTGGAGACAAGGGCCTTGTTCATAGGGCTTTTCATCAGAAAACGAGAAGAGAACCATGTCTTGCTGCCTTGTTGCTGTCACATCTCTCTCTGATCACTGACTCAAAGGCAGAAGCAAAGGGTGCTGTGAAGCTTGTGCATTTGACAGGGTTCCTAACCAAGCAGCGCCCTTGGGCCGTGGCACTAGAAAAGCTCTTTTAGAGCATCTTCAAGGTGTCCTGCGGAGCGTGTGACCCGGACCCTGTGCTGCCCCAACAAGGTCTTGGCTCCACAGCCTTTGGCGCCTCTCACTCCTCGCCTTCCTCAGAGTCTTCTGTCTTCAGTGGTGTTCACATGCAGTGGAATCATCTTCCTAAACCTGCTACACCCAAAAGTGAACTCATCTCCAAAGGGTGGAAAAACCCATCTGACCCAGTCATAGTCTTTGGTTCTCAGAAGTTGCATTTTCTTGATATTAAATCAGCCAAGTAACTCATTTGGTGAAAAGTATTAAATGTTTTGAAAATATTATCATTTTCTTAAATTTTAGGTTTTTGGGACTGGGAAATGGAAAATTGAAGATTCCCTCAAAGGAGAGGGGTGGGATACGGAGGGTGGGAGGGAGACGCAAGAGGGAGGAGATATGGGGATATACGTATATGTAGAGCTGATTCACTTTGTTATACAGCAGAAACTAACACACCATTGTAAAGCAATTATACTCTAATAAAGGTGTTAAAAAAAAAGATTCCCTCAATGGTTTAAAAATGATGACTCAAGTATTACGATAGAATTCTCTTATATTCTCGGTGTGCTGTTATCCTCTTAAGTATCTGTGTATGTGCATCTGTGTCTCCATCTGTACGTGCACGTACACAGTCAGAACACACTGGGAGAGTGAGCTTCGCTTTTTCGTGTGACTTGAGCAGCCTTTCCTTACCTTTCTTGCTTCTTATTGGCTATAGTCAGACACTTTAAGAAAATCAGATAAGAGAACTGGATAATTTAGCCAACTTTCTTTTACGCGCAGCTCTAAGAAACTTATTTAATTCCCTGAAGGTGTCCCTTCTCTAGAAGGAAAGTAAACGTGCCTTTGTGTTAGCCACATCCCTAATTGCTCAGGAGCCTTTTGGCTTATTTCTTGCATTGCAGGCATCTGAAATCTAATGTCCAGACAAAGGAAATGTACACCTACCACTAAACTACAACTTGAAAAAGTACATAAGAGTAAGGAAAGTTGGGCATAATTATGGTACTTCATTTATTTGAAGACTCCACTTTGCAGGGATTGGTTTTACCTTGTGAAGGAAATTGCCAGCCTATACAACCATCACATAAGTCACTTATCTAGCAAATCCATTCAGAAAGGGAAAGTGGGAGGAAGCTAAAAAGGCCTTAGAGCAAAACCAGCTAAGTAAAATGGTTATAGAGCTTAAGTTTTTACCTCCTGGGAGAAAGAAATCCTCTTGTTCTCAGGCATGGCTAATTTAGTCTTGATCTATCCTTCTTTTTAAAGGTAATTCACCCAGCTCAATTATCTGTTTTCCTGGTTTATAGATGAAGAACACAGCCCCAAAGCAGAGTACTACATGAGATGGGCTCACGGGGAACCACAGATAATAGCATCTCTCAGTGGGCTGGGAAGGGACGTGATAACAAAAGTGACACAGAATTCATAAAGTCAATAGCTAGGGCACTTTTCTTGCAGGGTGCTGGAAAGTGGAAGCTCACAGTAAGCCCACGGCTGTTCCAGTATCAAGCTAAACATGGCACTTGACTTGGTTCAGGAATTGTGCTTGATAACTTCTGAGGTTCTTGTTAGTTCTGAAATTCTGTGATTCTATGATTCAAGTCATCAAGAAAAAGCTAAATTGCACAGTTAGGTATGCGCAATTTTAGAAGATGGGTTGTGTATTGTTTGGGAACCCACGCCGCTGCTTCTATACATTACATAAGCCTTGAGGGCTGAGCATGGCTGTCCTTCCTTGTTGGTGTCGTCTGAAGGCCTGGGGTGGGCAGGGGACATGCTTGGGCGGGTCCATGGGCAGCCTTTGTTGGAGGACTGGCTTTTCCAGCCCCATTGAGGGATGGTTTCTCTCCTCTCACGTTTTGTTAGTGTCGCTCAGCCTAGTTGTTGGGAATGTTATCCCATTCCTAGAGGGAAAAACCTTGGTCTTCAGACCATATTCAGTGTGCGGACCCAAGAAAATGGACAGTCCCGGCAGTTTTCCTTCCTCTGCTGAGAACCAGTATTAGTAGGCAGAAGCTTCTACTATCCAGAGGTTTTCTCTAATTTTTTTTCAGGATGCTTATTTACCCTGTTAGTTTACTTTTCTCCAAATTGTGAGGAGTGTGGAGAAGTATTAGAAAGAATTTGCAGAATTTTATCATCTGGATTTATTCAACCCAGAGCTCTTTTTTCTTTTTTAGTGGTGGGGTAGGAAAAAGAGCTGCACAGACAGTGGCTGAATCTTCTGTTTGCTGAATCTTCTTTTCTTTCCTTAGCTACAGTATGTCTTGATGTTTAGAGCATCAAATTGCGCCCTTTTTCTTGTTTGGTGACTTTTTTTTTTTCCTATTCGTTTGTTTAATTTGTTAGGAATTAGAAGAGGAAAAATCTGTGGTCCAGATTTATTCTGCCATCCTTCTCAGGACGTCTCTCAGAGTTGTATTTCTAAAATGCAGATCTCGTTATGTAACTCTTTTGCCTGAAACCCTGCAGGGGCTCTCCCTGCATTGCTTTCGGGATAAAGTTTAAATGACTTCACCTGACCTGTAATGCCATGATCTCCTCCATGATCTGGCCCTTGCTTACCTCTCCATATTACCTGTTGCTAATTCTCCCCTTACTGTCTACATTCCAGACATATGGAACTGAACCGTATTCAGGTTCCAGAATTAACCTTCCTCTCACCTCTGTGCCTTTGCACATGCTTGTCTTTTGCCTAGAATGTTCGTTTCCCTCCTTTTCTCAGCAGATTTCCACCTGCTCTTTAGATCTCTTTTGTTCTTGCCTCTGGGAAGCCTTTTCTGACCACTCAGACAGTGCTCTGTGCCGATTCTTAGTGTTGTAATTCCTCATGTGTTGGTCATACTATATTCTCTAATCTACTGTTTTCTGATCTACTGTTTTCTAGTGTATCTCATTCGACTGTCAGTTTTGGGGGGACAGGGATGGAGTCTTGATTCCAGCTCAATCAGTAAATCGTTTTTGATTGAACAAATGTTTTCATTGTGTGTGTGTGTGTGTGTGTGTGTGTTCCACAGTGCATAACACAGTGCTGGGTATAGAGCAGGTAAAAACAGATGCTTGTAGAATAATAAATACTTGTTCATCTAACTTGGGCTGTTTGGTTGCTTTGCAGTTTTATGTACGGGGAGCTGACTGATAAAGACACCATTGAAAAGGTGCGGCAGACATTTGAGAACTATGAGATGAATTCCTTTGAAATTTTGATGTACAAGAAGAACAGTGAGTATTCAGACCATTCTGAACCATACCTTGATGTGCTTGGAAGAGTAAAATATCTCCTCTTTCTCTGTTGCTGTCTTAGGTTTTCTTTTCTCCCATCAGCTAAATGTTGTTCCTTGAAGCCAGTGTGTATGTTGGGGTAAATGGTATGGATTGATGAGTTACAGTTCTTCACATGAGCATTTGTACTTGTCACTAACCAATTAAGACTTCGTGATCTCTTTTCTGCCCAGAGTTAGTGTTTTTCCTATTGGTTTCCTTATGTTGAGTTGTTGGCCTAAGGCACTTGTAGACTTTAAGGCTTCTTAGGTGGGGAGGGAGGAGGTGGGTTAGAATCTCTGTCCAGTTCACATTTGTATCTATCTCCCTATAGCACTTAGCACAGCGGGTAACACCAGTAGATGCCCAATTAAGAGTTTCTAAATAAAATTTTGTTTCCCTGGTGACCCCAGTTTTCTGTCAGAGACAGTATTAATCAAATTAATACTGTAATCACTGTTAGTCAAAATGTATTGTTAATTGGTATTTGTTTTGTGTATAATAACTTCCACAAGTATATTAATGAAGAATCTAGGTCAATAGCTATACACAAGTATAGAACTTGCTTTCTCTTAGCAGTTTCCTGTTGAATGGAGATTAATTGTATTGGAAGTATGGAAAGTGGGCTGTATGGAAACATAGCCGTAGCAGGGCTGCAGAGGTGTTGAAGAGTGCTTTGTTTTTTAAATTTAATTTAATTTTTATTATTTTTTAATTTTTGGCTGTGTTGGGTCTTCGTTGCTGTGCGCGGGCTTTTCTCTAGTTGCATCGAGTGGGGGCTACTCTTTGTTGCGGTGCAAGGGCTTCTCTGGTTTCTCTTGTTGCAGAGCATGGGCTCTAGGCATGCAGGCTTCAGTAGCTGTGGCACGTGGGTTTCAGCAGTAGTGGCTCACGGGCTCTAGAGCGCAGGCTCAGTAGTTATGGCACACAGGCTTAGTTGCTCCACGGCATGTGGGATCTTCCCGGACCAGGGCTCGAACCCATGTCCCTTGCATTGGCAGGCAGATTCTTATCCACTGTGCCACCAGGGAAGACCGAATGCTTGGTTTTTCAAAACACTATTTGGTTGTAAGAAATCCTGTTCTTTACATGTAGGATTGAACAAAGTAGGTCATTGGTTCACTAGAACATTTCCAGAATGGCCCAGGTGGCACGTTAGGATAAGTGTTTATTTTGGTGGCATTCAGGATGATATGTTTTGCTCTGGAAAGCAGTGGGCACATCTGGAAGGAGCTGGGACTTTTTTTCAGTCTGGAGTGTTGGTGCAGGCAACCGAGAGGACTCTTTGCTTGGTGGCCAGTGCAGACGCTGAGCTGAGAGATTAGCTTTGGGCATCAGCAACTCTGAGAGGGTTGGTCCTGCACTTTCACACTAGAGTTGCTGCCTTGTACCATTTCACCTCCTCAGCCAGTAGGTCTAGTTCCTACCTCGAGACCTACCCTAGTTCCTACCCTGAGACATTTTGCCAAATAGGCCTGAGAGGAATGAGGTGAAAGACTGTGACTTGCTCCGTGCCAGCCCTTCCTCTACGGGAGACATAACTCAAAGCAACAGCTGTTCCCAGGAGCACGCCAGCAGTGCCTTTGCATGGGAGGGGAGGGGTCTGCCCGTGAGCCCAGAGCTAAGGGAGTGAGTTAAAGGTTTCCCACACTGGTAGCTTTGTGTCCTGAACAGTGTGGATTTCCCCACATCACAGACTACTAATCAGGTAGGCGCATCACAAAGATAATGCCTTGCGTTTATACTTTGCTTCAGAGTTTTCAAGCTTCATTAGACTATGCATTTAACTTGCTCAGAGTCAACTCTACACGGTGGGCATAAAAGGAAGAGAGAGGGAAACATAATTAAAACTGAATTAGTGATTCCACTTGCTATTCTCTTCAGTGGGCATGTACCCCAGAGTGAGTATGAGATGGCAGGGGGGAATCTACTGTTCCCTCAGCTGCCTCGGCGGCTGAAGGCCTCGTATTGTGAGTATCTCATCGCACTGAGGGTGATTCTGGTACTTCCGGTTCTGTACGTTAGGTAGACGTGGCCTAGGCATGGAAGCCAGTCAGTTCAACTGATGTTTTTACCAAAGAATCAGCATCTCTTCCCTCCCTGGAGGTTGTGGTGGGCTTATTGAGAGAGACGCATGCCAGTCTCCAGAGAGGCATGTCAGCCTGGGCATGGACTCTACTTCATGGGTGATGTGAAGGCATTCTCAAGAGCAATTGTGGTCATATGCAACTTCTACCCTACCCTTTGATTTTAGAAAATACACTCTGTGGAAGGTATGACGCCACTCTATTTAAAAATGTTGAGAGAGCCCTGTGAGGTAGTCATGGCTGACGTTACGTATCTCCATTGTATAACAAGGTAAATTCCTCACCCGAGGTCATGCAGAGCCAGGACCTGGTTTCCAGTGCTTGCTCCGTGGCTGTTCTTTCCAGACGGGGTTGGTTTTAGTCGGGGCACAAGGCAGGGCCACCACATATGGTGGTGCAGGCTCTACCCTGCATGGGGGCAACCAGAAACCAGTTTGCTTGCTAGGTCCTCAGTGCACCCTGGCCTAGAACTGCATCTGTGCTGAGGGAGGAACTTCTCTTTCTAATTTACACAAGGATGTCCAGTGGGCTGGCAGGGGTTTCGTCCAAGGCTAAGCCTGTACATAAAACATGAAGCAGACATGGATGCAGATGGTGTTGGTTTCTTCCTAGGAACCTGTTCACTGTCCCCAACTCCTCCAAATCTACCCTCACCTGAGGAAGAATTTAGAAACTTCAAATTATTTTTTAAGCCTGGGTATTTTACAGTTGCACCAAATTCTATGTTTTTGTTAATGGCTTTTTACTGACCAACTACAGGCATACCTCAGAGATATTATAGGTTCGGTTCCACAAAGTTTTTGGTTTTCCAGTGCATGTAAAAGTTGTTATAGTGGTATACTGTAAACATAACTGTCTATTAAGTGTGCAGTAGCATTATGTCTATAAAAAAACAATGTGTATGCCTTAATTAATTTTTTGCTAATCATCATATGAGCCTTCAGTGACTTGTAATCTTTTTGCTGTAGAGGGTTTGAAATATTGTGAGAATTACCAAAATGTGACACAGAGACATGAAGTGAACAAATGCTGTTGGAAAAATGGTGCCAATAGACTTGCTCAATGCAGGGCTGCTACAGACCTTCAACTTGTTAAAAAATAAATGTGGTGTCTGTGAAGCGCAATAAAGCGAGGTCTGACTATACTCTGTCAGACACTAGACTTGCTCCTAGGAACGCGGTTACGAAAAGACAGACCCAGCCTCTGCTTCCACAGTGTTTGCAGGGGTCGGGGGCCACATCACAGTATAGAGCTGTAAGTGTTTTGATGGTGACATCACATGGGGGGTGTCCCTTCACCCTAACTTAGGAGGTCAGGGAAGGAAGTCTTCCTAGCAGGCAGGAAATTCATGCAGAAACTGAAGGATAGTGGGGAGTTAGGCAGAGAGAAGGGCAAAGAGTATCCCAGGCTGATGAAGGGCACGTGGAGAGGGCAATAGGGGAGAGCAGCACTGACATTTGAAGAAACGCAAAGCAGGACTCCTCAGACTTTGACAGGATATATAACATCACCTGCAAATCAAAAAAAGTATATACTTGTATTCGGTAGGTCTGCAGAAGAGCCCAAGATTCTGCTCCAGGTGATGTTAATGCCGCTGGTCCACGAATCACACTCTGAGTAGCAAGGACAGAAAGCAGCTGCAGTGAAGGCTGACTTCCACGCCTACAGGGTGTGTCCCTACCCGGCTGGATCCCCTGCACCCAGCACAGTGCCTGACCCAGAAGGTGTTCCACCTGAACTCATGGAGTAATTAAATAAATCTGTAAATGCATGGGTCACCAGTGTAGCTGGAGAGGTTGAGAAGGGCCGATCGTGCAGCCCCGTTAAAGAGTTTAGAATTTGTCTTAAGAGCAGAGGTGGTGGGGACAGAGGGTGGCGTGAGAGGCGTTGAGCGGTTTTAAGCAGGGTTAAGTGTGTAATAGTAAGATTTTCTTTTCAGAAAGATGACTCCGTTAGAGAGTGGAGATGGAATGCATCGTAGGAGACCAGAGGTGGGAGACCCGTTAGGAATCACCGTGGCGGCAAGATGATTGTGGCCTGCTGGGGGAGCGGTGGGGAAGACGCAGCTGAGAAGGAGAGGTGTCCGGGGAAATGGGAGGAGGCTGAGCCTAGGGACTTGCCAGTGGAGCCCACTGACTGGCAAGTGTCTAGCACACAGCCCAGCCCAGAGGAGGCGCTCGGCCCATGTTTGCTGAGTGACTTTGAAAGGAACTTGACAGTTACCAAGAAACAGATGAGTGACCCAAGAGTATGTGATTCACAGTGAGGGCTTCGGAGCCAAGGAGCAAGCCTTGTGGGGCTGAACTGACCGGCTGGCCCGGGAGGAGCAGACTGAACAGAGATGGATGGGAGGAGAGAGAGGAGGAGGCAGGTTTGCTGCTACTTTCACAGTTTGTAGTTCAATAGATTGAAACTTTCAGCATTTTAAAGCAGTATGGAGTCCCGTGGGGGAAATGTCACCCCATTTGAGATTTTAAAATGTGAAATGTCATCATTTAAAGGAAAGTTTTTTTCTTTTTTCTCTGATTTTTAAATGAATGCATTTTTACTATGGAGAACACGTATGAAGGCTTAAAGAAGAAAATCAATCACCCTAAAGACTCAAAGACTTGGAGAAATACTACCATCCTATTAACATTTTGGTGTTTTGTCTTGCACATGTTACATAGTTGAGACTTTGACATGTATGCAATTTGAAATTGTACATTTATTTAATTTTTTTATCATAAAAATATCCTTCTCATTAAAATTCCCCATAAATATAATTTAGAAGGAATTTTATTAACATTTCCTTTATTGTTGGATATTTATGAGGCTCTAAATTTTCTTGATTAAATATAATGTTGAGGTGAAGATCTTCATGCAAAGATATTAGTGGACATTCTGAAATATTTCCTAGAAGTTGAAAATTACTGTGTTAAAGAATGTGAACCAAGGTTCCTGAGACATTTTGCCAAATTGTGTTCCAGAATTGAATGCATTTCCAAGTTCACTTGCAGACTGTGAGCGTCTGACTCATTGAATTGCTCTAGCACCGAACAGATTGCCTATAATTACATTTTTTTGTTTAATGAGTATTTTTAATGCTAGTGAGAGTGAAGTATTTTTCCTATTTAATATCCATTTAAAATTACTTTTTTATGTTAATTGTTCAGATTCTTTGCCCATATGTTCTATTTAATTCTTGTGATTTTCTTTATAAACTCTTAATAAATTGTTTTGATTCTCCCCCCTCTCATTCTTTAGTATTTACAAGGATAACTTTGTAGAAAGGATCCGCTAGTGATAGGCATTCGTGTTTATTTTACCTTTTGGGGAGTTGGAAGTAATTAGCAGAAGGCTTCATGGTGTGTTTTGGAATGAGTGTGTGTAATACTATTACCTATCTTGGAGACTGGCTTATTTGAAACGTTTCTTTCTATCTATTGGCCAGTCTGACCAGTAAACCTGGGCATTTTGGAATTGCTATATATTTTGTATTGTGACTTAACTCATTCTCAGTATGCTGGATCATTTTCTCATATCAATGACAGTCATCATTCATGAACTCACTCAGCAAATATTTAGGTGGCCACTTTTGGGCTGGCCAATTAGTTTTTCCATTTTTCGAACAAGAAAGTTAAGAAGTATCAGCCCTTAGTGAAATCAGTTCACCCTCTGGATAACACCCCCCAGCATCTGACTGACTCCACAATTCATGGTGTGGCTGGGGACCCTGGTTTGGGAGCTGTGGATCAGCTTCTCCAGCAGAGAAGCCCAGGGAAAGGCAGCTTAGAGCAAGAGAAGCTGCCGGCTAAGTCCTTATTGATTACCTACTGCAGGCCTGTGGGTTTGAGCCAAAGAGATCCACATATAAGAAACCGACTCTGCCTTTGAGGAGGTGACAATCTGTTGTGAAGACAAATCTAATAGGAAACAGTCGTCTTTTGCCTATTTTACCAATAGATTGTCTTTTACTTTTTCAGTACTAGAAGCTGCTTATATGTGAGAGATATTGATCCAAATTGCACACATAGTGAAAACATTTTGCCTATTAAAATTTTTCTCTTTCTGTCTCGGGAAACTGCAAATAAAAGGAAAACAGGACAAACTGGAAAAAAAAAATTGAAATGCTCTTTTTACATATGCTAAGTTCTCACACATTTCATGGGTTTGTGTCTCTACTCTTTTTCCTTGTGTAACTTATTAGCTACATGAGTTTGGTTAAAATGCTTTCCCACTTGGGTTGTCCATATTTAAGTTGGGGATAATGTCACAGTAGCAATTCCACTTCACAGAGTTGTTGTGAAAGGTAAACCGTGATGTGTCAGGGTTTGGCCCCGCTGGAAGCACTCAGTAAATGATACTATTGTCTTCATTATTGCTTGTTTTAGGGTCATTGCCAATGGCTCCTAGTTACTATAGTAGGTAGTCCCTGTCATACGTTTTCTCTTCAAAAATTTCTTGGCTGTTCTTCTACCTTTACTTTTCTATTTGAATTGAATGTCAATTCATCAAGCTCTGAGAAAAACAAATGAAAAAAGGAACAATTGAGATTCTGATTGAAATTGCATTCAATTTATATATTAAAAAGGGAGGTTTGACATCTTACAGAATTGATTCTTTTAATCTACAAACAGTGTAACTCTCTCCATTTATTGAGGTTTTGTTTTTCGCCCTTCAGTCAAATTTAAATTACATGGAGGCTTAAGCATTGAATTTTCTACCTTTTCCCTTGTTATGGTTGAGACTGGCCCTTTTCCTTATGAACAGGTGGAGGCAGCTTTGGAGTTTCATTAAACACCTTAAGATACGTTCTCTTTTAAAGTCATACGAATACCTCTTTGAGGTGAGACTGAACATTTTAACCTTATAGGTAAAGAATTTAAAAGGAAGGAAGAATGGAAAGTAAGAGTTTTAAATATCTGTGTATCATCATACATTTTAACTTAGTGTAAAGTAGGTCTATTATTCCCATTTTACAAATAAGGAAACTGGTTCTGAGAGAAGTTAAAGTGGCGTGGCCAAGACATAAAATAAATGAAGAGATAGGGCTCAAACGCAGGGCTTGGGATTCTGAATCAGATGTTCTAATGGCCTGTGGTCACTACTTACCCCCTCATGCTCTCTCATCCTGTCTACACTTGTCATTTGTCTCAATAAAGTTGACTCAAATCCTATTGGTCTGTTTCCTGGGGCCGACTGCCATTCTCTAGTCTAGTTTCTGGACCCATCGGAATGGCCCAGCACATGCAACCCTTCTCAAGAGCCAATCACAGTGGCTTGGTCAATTCTGTTGCTGTCAAACGTGGCCTGGATGCCTGGCTCTAGAGAGTACCTGGGAGGAGGTCCAGGGAAGGAGACCAAAATTCTCTCATGCACCTGAGCCTTGCTGTTTTGTTATCTGACTGTTGTGGTTGAGAAACCCTATAGCCAGGTTAGGTTGTCAGGTTCATTACTGCATAACCCAAGGGAGCTACGTAAGGGATGACCATCACAGAGTGACCAGAAGGAGGAGCCTGACCTGGAACTCCCCTTCTACTGGGCATCCTCATCGAGGAGAGAGCTGCAGCCTTTGCCATCAGTAGGATGTGTTTCTCCTGGATTTGTGTATTGATCTGCCTTTAATAGAAAATTTATCATGGACCCTTTGTTCTTTTTTGCAGAAACAGGGCATTAAGTACTTGCTTTTCTTGGTTTTTCCCAGAATTTTAACCTCTTCCTGATTTTGTGTGTGTGTGAATATTTGTGCATTCATTGTCTCTCTTTTATCCTGATGGAATGGATGCTGCTGCAGAATCTGGGCTGTAGGAGAGGTCCCCGGAGGCCAACTGCTTGGGCGTCTGCCCCCGGGCAGGTCTTTATTTGAATGGAGCCAAAGGGTTCCTGAATATCCCTGGGTGCATCCAGAGGGGTGTAAGGGAAATTGGGTGGGTGGGGCTCTGGGCTCTGAATGGTTCATGTTTGCTTGAAGGAACTGTTTCATGTACTGAGACTTTGAGTATTGTTTCATTAGTTAAAAACGCTTCGCTCTAAAAAAGCGAAAGGTTGAAATGACTGGTCTGTGCTATCTAAGAGGAACTCATAGTCTTTTTTGGAAGAATTTCAGAAATGAAAATTTAAACCCATTCTTCATTCCTAGATTGTTTGGGTGTGACAGTTTGGGAGAGAGGCAGGTCTGAGTAACTGTGAAGACACTGGAAGTAGGATTTATTTCTTTGGAGCTCAGCAAGCATTCCTAGAGCTTGTTGAGTTTCACCACTGCAGTCCGGTGCCTCCTGGTGTTGAGCATCGTAATGGCCTATGTGACGTCCCGTGGGTAGCACTGCATTGGATGCCATTGGAATAGGGGTGCAGGACCATCAGACAGAGGAAGTAGATCAGTTCTCCTGCCCTTGGAGTGCATTATGAATTATTTACAGAAATAGTCTTCAACTGTTAAGCTTTGAGGGGGCCCAATACATAGCACTTTCTTTTCCTGCCTGTGGTCAGAAACAATTGGGAGAGATACAGGAATCATGCGAATGGAGGTTAAAATACCACCTTTATGACTCGTAAAGCAGATCCTGGAAACTGTAGTTTATATCTGTGGGCAGGTGAGTTTCTAAAAGTGAATCCTAGAATCAGACTTACCCACCCAACCCAGGTAACACCGGAGAACCTCCTCCTCCTACCAGCCATCCCCCCTGCCCTTTGACTTCTCCCCTAACATTTATAGGATGGGGAAGTAGAGCGGATTGCACACTAATCTCTAAGCAGAGGAGGAGAAGTGGCCAGGCTACACATGTCCAATTCTTGTCCCCCAAATTCCCAACCCAGGGAAAAAGTCCTGGAGTGTTACACTGAAAGATGTCCCTCCACGAGGAAACACCAGTAGGAGAAAAGAGGTTCCTACCCTCAACAAGCCCAAGTGATCAGCCGGCGAGGAACTCTTAAAGTAATACATACTGACTCTATGAATTTTTGGCACAAGAAACATATTTAGATATTGAAACGGAATGATAAGAGTAGCATGCATTTAGTCAGGGAACATTTCTGGAAGGAAGCAATGGGCACAGTGTGGTGGAGAGAGGCACATAGCTTTAAACAGATTGACCTGTTGAAATGGAGGAAAGTTCACGGGGAGCTTGAACTATGGTAAAATGAAAAAGGCCTCCCGATATGACAAATACAGTAGCTCTTGTGATCTGGGAGATGTGGGTTAGTGTCATCAGTCCTAGTAGTCATAAAGATTAGGTGGCACAGTCCCAAATGGAACAAGTTCATAGATATCAGGCCCAGCTGGTACAACACAGGGGATGGCCCATAGGCGGCAGCTGTGAAGGGGATGGGTCTGGGGATTGCAGCAAGACGAGGCTTCTGGTGTTAGACAACATGCGGGGCCTCTCTTCTGATTTATTACTAGTTTGGTGAATTTGGAGTGCTTTCTTGTTTACCCAGCTGAGAGAATATTGCTTAGTTTTCTTTAGAGCAAAAAGAAAAGATTTTTTTGTCCTCCTTTTGTCTTACCAGCTAGGATACAACTGAGAGCTGTGGGTACGTGGGCTCGATTGGTGTGATGCTTTCTTTTGAGTTTTTTGTTGCTTAATTGAAAGTGGTTTAAAACCCATTGCAGGTTCTGAGGAGGATACTGGGAGGAGTAGTAACACAGACCTTCCCCAAAAACAGTGGATAACTCAGAGACCATATTCTTTTTGATTTTGGAAAACTATGTGTGATTTTTTTTTTTTTTTTTTTGGCTGTGCCAGTCAGGTTGTGGGATCTTAGTTCCCTGACCAGGGATCAAACCCAGGGCCTCGGCAGTGAAAGTACAGAGTCCTAACTACTGGACCACCAGGGAATTCCCCTGATATTTGTAAGGTGGATTTTCCTTTCAAAACACATTTTTCTTAGGGTGACACTATCATGTATTTGTCTTCTAAGAGTACCCAGAAACCAGCAGCTAAAAAGGGAAGGGGAAGTGGATAGAGGTTTAAAATTAACTGGATGAATATATAGATAACCAAGATTTAAGGAGGATGTATTCCTATCTGATCCATTTGCTGCCTGTTTGACTGTACATTGTGGGGTTATTCATACTTACATATGAATAAGTGGTATAGTCAGATATATAATCTTGTAATTGTTAAGTAAAATTGGTTAATCCTAATGTTAATCAGAGATGTCTCTCTGTCCTTGTTGTATAGTATAGAGTTTGATGTGATTGCAGGCAGAGAGACCCAGGTGACCTTTTGGGGATCTATTTCCATCTCCAATATTCAGTGAGTTGTTTGCTTGCTATCTCCTAAAATAAAATATGTAAAACGCTGAGCACAGCACCTGGTACATAGGAAGCTTCTCTAATACTTAACAACATGGGGAAATATTTATTGTATTTTAATTTGAAAATGGTTATAAAATAGTATGTAAAGCATTATCCCAATTATGCAAAATTCAACAAATAGTTATTAAGTTCTTATATGCCAGATGCTGTTTTAGGAACGGGGATACAAGAACAAGATGGGGTGAACATACCATTGCTTTGTGCCCCATTTAATTTTGTATCACAGAAGAGATTGATAGATCTTGCTGTGATGTCCTCAATAGATAGAAAACATCTGTTTCTTTTCCTTCTTTTTTTTGTTTTTGGAAGCCAGAGACTGACTTTGTGCAGATATTTTTCCATAGATACCTGAGTGGGTGACCTCTGAGAAGTCAGTCAGATGAGCCCTGCCCACCTTCTCCTTCTGTGATTTAGGGCAGTGCTTTGGAAGGGCTCATTTATCCCCCAGTTTAGCTCAGGAGCAAGGATTGGAAGTTGAAACATTCATTGAGCTTCCTAAAGTACTAAGTAGTCACAGCTGAAACCCACCTGGAAACTCCCTTTCTGGGGGAGCCTTTGCGAGGAGAATCATTGTGGTGATTCTTTTCCTTCCTCAGTGTGTCCTTATTTGCCATTGTATAGGACCTTTGGGATTTTTATTCTGGGGAGAGAGGTTTAGAAACATAGTTTCTAGCCCATGGTCCATTGAGCCAAATTGATGGATTCCCAAGCTGAATTTTGGCACTGGGAGCTTTTAGCAATGGAAATTTGAGTTTCATGGTCGGCCGGCCATGGCTGGCAATACCCAAACTGGCCCCTACTCTTTACTTGTTCACTACATGGTCTAAGGTAAGTCTTTAGGTCTCTGTACCTTAGATCAGGAGGGATTTTCAACCCATTTTCTAATCATTTTACAAGGGTTAAGAAATCTGCACTTACAAAATTATTTGAACAGGAGAAAACTCCCCACTGAGTAGTTACTATGAAAGTTTTTATTCCAGCAAGAGGACAAATTAATGTTGTAAAACCCAGTCCCTGAAGGAATGAAACGATTCTAAAAACGAACTAATATTTGTACCTATTCATTCCCAAGTCTTTACTTCCATAGCCCCTCAAATGAGAATACAAATTACTGACCAACCTTTTGGTATTTCTTTCAGGGACACCTGTGTGGTTCTTTGTGAAAATTGCTCCAATTCGAAATGAACAGGATAAAGTGGTTTTATTTCTTTGCACTTTCAGTGACATAACAGCTTTCAAACAGCCGATTGAGGATGATTCATGTAAAGGTTTGTAATTCTGATTTGTACAAGTAATTTTATGCCTTTTTAATTTTTTTGCCTATAGTGTGACTCTCGTTACAGAGAATTTGAGGTTGCCAAGGCAATGTCTGCACGAGGATCAAGATTTAAACTTTAATTTGTGTTGGGGAAAGCATTGTATCGTTCTGGAATGTATTGAGGGAAAAGAAAGTGAGAAAAAAAAGCTTTGGTTAGGAAGGCATTTGAATCAGTTTCATACCTTTGTAGATTAACCCTTTCCAAGTAGACAGAAGAAGGTACCTGGGCACCTCTGGTATTGTCAGAATCTTTGCAGGTTTTCACATGACAGATGTCAGTCACCCAAATGTGACAGTTCATGGTCACATTCATCTTATTTCTGTATGAACTTCTTTAGATTTGACTGAGTTCTAGCATTTTAAGAGTGTTAAAGTAGATTTTAGTACATCTCTGCCTCTGTGGTTGGTTAAGTCTGTGACTGGTTAATTCATTGGAAACATGGCATTAATGAGGCCAGTAACATTCCCGTATGGGTCATTTAATCAGCTCTGGGACCACAGATATTAGCACTCACCTCAGCCATATCAAAGGCATGTATTGTTTAAATAACACTGGGGACCTAGGAGAGGAGATGGCTCAGAATTTCTAGAACAACTGTACTCCCGACGAGGTCCAGCTCATCAGGAAGCACAGAAGATGTCATTCCCAGAGGTTTGGGCTTAGGAGGTATCACAGCAGTCTTTTCCATCCCCCTGAAGGTAACCAAGCGGCCAGGAGCTCTTTCACGTTGCAGTGTTTCCTGGCTCTGCGGCCGATTTTCCGGCTCTACCAGAGGACGCTACTCCTTGCAGTTTTCTGAGACGCAGCAGAGAGATAAAAGTGGAGTTCATGGGAGAGTCAGACTGGGGCATGTTATCCTCGAGGTGACAAAATTGTGATTGTTAAATGGCAAGAAATAAAAAACATTCTGTGGCTGCTCCCTTGGGGGCTGTGTCCTCTGAGGATATTTAAAATCCTACCACATTGGATGCTAATATTTATAGAGTTCAGAGCCCAATGCTGTGTATACCGGTGCATCCTATTTCTTTTGTAAGCTATCTATAGCTCAGTAACTCAATCACAGCCTGCCTTTGGGGTTCAAGACCAGAGCAGGTGTAAATAAAGTCGCTTAACTTGTCTCACCCTCCGGCAGTCTCCTTTTGTCCTGCAGATTTGTGATTCCCTGAGTTCTAGTTTCTGACCTGAAGATTTCTCAGTGCAGTAGCTCTTACACAACGCTAAGCTCACTCATGAGGAGTGTCATCTTGCTACCATCTAGAAAGGCTGTTTACTTTTTTAACTGAGTAGACTCATAAATAGCATTTTACAGGTAATCTGATATTTTCATAGTTATTTTTGCAAGTTTTCTCTGAAAAAGGTGAACTAGGGGATGTAATTGAGTCAGAATGTTTTCTTATCATCACCACTGGAACATTTTCAGGTGACGTGAGGGATTGTTTAGTAGGAAAGGCAGAGTTAACCGAGAATGCTCCCTGCATGCCACCTAGGTGTCTGCCTGGCATTCTCATGAAATCTGAAAGAAGACATAAATCAGATTGATGCAGTGAGACTCACTGAGGTTTATTTTCCAGGAATAAAATGCTCTGTTTCATTTTTCCTGCCTCACTGATGTATTTCCCTTGCTGATAAGGGTTTTGGTGGATGTGCGCACGCACACACACACACACACACACACACACACACACACACACACACACACACACACACACACACACACACCCCTTATTCCCTGTTAGCCAAGGGGACCAGATATTAATTCTTTGTCAGTGAAATAAATTGGAGTAATACATGACTTGATTTCTAAAAAGTAAAACACACACGCACACACACACACATACACGTACATACTCTTTAGCCCTCAATATAGGAATGCTGGTAGTGGATCATGCTTAATATTTCTTCCAGGACATGACTTTATAAGCCTGTTCGCTCCAAATGCTGTGGCAGATATGTTTAGACCCTCCCACTTGTCATGTCACTGTGCCCCTGACCCACTTCTATTTGGTGGTCTGTTTAGGACAAGGTCAAATTTTATATTAGTCTGTTGCTGATGGAAGAGCATGATAATTCTCCAGGCCTTTATCGTTATAAGTCTCTAAACTGCAGTTCTGGCTGTAAGGGTCCAATCTAGATGGGAAATACACTGCCATGTGGCTGGATTATTCTCCTGACTTGACATTTCTACTTGGAGTTGTTCTCACATTGTGAGAGTCCAACAGGTCCAGCCGGGCTTTCAGTACAGTGTCTCAATTAGCATAAAGAGCCTTAAGAGTGTTGCTGACCCAGGCTTGTGTAGAATTCACTTTTGAGAGGGAATGGAAGGGTGGATAATGGAAAACCCCAGAAAATCCCTAGATAATTGCTTTTTGGCATAGCAATACAAGATGTTTTCCCACCATTAGGTTAGACTTTTTTTTTTTTTTTTTCCGGTACGCGGCCTCTCACTGTCGTGGCCTCTCCCGTTGCGGAGCACAGGCTCCAGACTCGCAGGCTCAGTGGCCATGGCTCACGGGCCCAGCCGCTCCGCGGCATGTGGGATCGTCCCGGACCGGGGCACGAACCCGTGTCCCCTGCATCGGCAGGCGGACGCTCAACCACTGCGCCACCAGGGAAGCCCTAGGTTAGACTTTTTAAAGTCAACTGTGCTCAGATTGTCTTTAAAATGACTTTGTTTTCTCTCATCATGTTGTGCCTAACTTTGGGGCTTGGGAGTCGGGTGAATGCATCCTAATGGTGACTCAGGAAGCCGGTTGGTGCCTAACGTTTTCCCATAAACCACACACAAAGGGGAGAACCCATGGAATCATTGGCGATAAACTATTTTAGCATCTGACACAAAGAAACTCCCCTTTGGCCCTGAGCTCCGAGCACATGTGATGGGCCCTGAGGATGCTCCCTGAACCCCCTCTTTTATTTAGTGTGTCAGTTCTCATGACCCTTTTCATGAATTATCCAGACCCCTGACTTCCTCATCTCCTCTTTCCTGTTCATCTTTTGGCTACTTCCTTTTCTCTCTGATAAAAAGTGCCCACAGGTGGCATGGAGCAAGGGATCAAGGCAAGCTAGGTTTGCTGTTTGGTAACGGCTCTGCGGGTGTGTGTGTGTGTGTGTGTGTGTGTGTGTGTGTGTGTGTGTGTGTGTGTGTGTGTGTGTGTGTGTGTGTTTTTAAAGGCTGAATGAGAGAGTAGGTGGGAATTCTTGGTTGAAATGAGACTCAGTGAGGCTCCAGGCATTTCATTTCTTCCTTATCTCTTGCTTTTCTGGTACTTTGGATAATTGGGAGTAGGTTGCAGGAGTGTTTTTCTCTGTCCCATCCGCCCTTCAAAGCCAGGAGTCTTGGGCAAGTGGGTAGAGAAGAATTAGAGTGTAGGGCTCAGAGTTTTCTCTTTACATTGTTCACCCAAGGATGAGTCACCCCTCTTCTTTTCTCTCTTACCTCACTGAATCATCTCACATTAAAGGAGCACCTTCATTTTCAAAGATCCACTAAAGTAAATTTAGTATTATCTTGTAAATTCAGAGTTAAAATTGAGCCAAGAGTGGGCAATAAATGGAATGTAAAACTCCAGGGGAGATTTTTAAAGGCCAAAGATTTAGAATATTCAGGGCTGAAGGCTCCGGCAAGCTGTTGTAACTGCCAACCCTTCTCCAGGCGTCTTCATGCGGGATATATGTGAGGTGCTCTTGGGGGAGAAAGAGTGTAATGGATACAAGCCACAGGCTCCCTCTCCACCACCAATATTAACATTTTCTTTCTCGGCCCTTAGGATGACTGAAAGGTGATGATTTAGTGACTTCTGCTTGAAAAAGCCATCCTAGGTTTTTGGTTATTTGTACATCAGTAGGGAAAAGATCTGGGGCGGAAGACTTGAGGACACCTAGTCATTGTCCAGATTGACCTGGTAGTGTCCTGTGTCCATTGTTCTCTGCTGGATGTTGGGTTATGGCGCCGGCTCCTCTAAGAGGATCTGTGACTCTTCAGATTAGGACAAGCCTGGCCTCATCGCCTCCTCACCAGGGCGAGGATACTTTAAGGAGTCCTATGCAACTTCTGTTCCAAGTGGCTCAGCGTGGTTTCCCAGGGAGGGGCCTGTAGGTCTGTCTTTCCTAGTATCTCTGGACTTACCCTGGGAGGAACTGGAATTCTGGGTCATCCCAGAACCATCTCTTTGGGCCTAGGGAGGATACAGGGATGTGTGGGCTAAAGCAGCCTAGTGGGAGACTCACCCCAGTTGACACCAGTAGCCAATGTGGGCTCAAGCAAGGGAGATAGTGGTTGTCCTTACTGAGAACGGAGAAAGGACCCAGTAAATGCTTTTTAGCTGCTTGCTAGATTGCAAACTGCATTCCCGTCCTTCTGTCCTTTTTTCCCTTTCATGCTTCCTCTTCCCCTCCTGCTCGCCCCGTCTCATTTTTCCTGATCATGTGATGCTTTTGATCTTCCCACGGCACCCCCAGCCCTGCCTCTGCCTCCCTTGTGGTGACGTTTATGACAGAGCTGGAAGAACCCTGAGCTAGGGGTTTCTTCATTTGAGCTCAGTTCACTGTTAAACCCCCAAATGGGATATAATTGGAAGGGTGGGTGCAGAAATACCTCCTAAAACTTAACACAGTTTGTAAAATGGGCTACTTATATTTTGGGCTTTATGTCTACTGGAAACCCAGGTAGAAGTAGGATAATAAGAGAACACAGTTTGTTCTTCATGCACATTTATTCAGCATACGCACTTACTGGGTGTCTTTGGGGTGTTTAACCTTATGCTAGATGCTGACCTTAAGGAAATGTCTAAGAGCCCCTGCTCGTTACAGTCTGTTTGGAAGATAGGCAGACAGGTGAGCAAATAAGAACAATAAAGCCTAATCAGTGATCTAATAGAAGTCTGCCTAAGGCAAATGGGGGTGCACGGGTTGGAGCAGGCAATTCTGCTAGGGTAGGGTGGTACCAGGGAGAGGCTTCCTTGAAGGCAGCTGCCTTATTTTCCTTGTGGAAAATGACCATGTGGCTTCCCTTAAGCAAGATCATCTTGAGCTGGATTCTCATCGGCTTATTCTCACCCAGTTGACCCTTTGGACAATAGGAAATTGATTTTTCCAGGAATGTTTTTCCTGATGGCTCTGCTATGAGGGACATTGTTCGTCCAAATTGTACATGTATATTCCACCAAACCCATTTGCTTCTCTTCTGTGGTTTCTTAAAATTTTTATTAAAGTATAGTTGATTTATAATATTGTGTTAGTTTCAGGTATACAGCATAGTGATTCAGATACATCTATCTGTCTATCTATATATATTCTTTTCCATTATAGGTTATTACAAGATATTGAATATCGTTCCCTGTGCTATGCAGTAGGTCCTTGTTGTTTATCTATTTTATATATAGTAGTATGTATCTGTTAATCCCATACTCCTAATTTATTCCTCTCCTCCTTTCCCCTTTGGTAACCATAAGTTTGTTTTCCATGTCTGTGAGTCTGTTTCTGTTTTGTAAATAAGTTCATTTGTATTATTTTTTTAGATTCCACATAAAAGTGATATCATATACTTGTCTTTTTTAGTTTGACTGACTTTCTTCTGTGTTTTTAATCTCATTTCATGTCTGTCACTCCAGTCACTCAAACCAGGGACTCAGAGGCCACCTGGCTTGCCTCTTCTCTCCCTCTACAGCCATTGCTTCTACCTCTGCAGCTGTTCTCAAGTCTCCCCTTGTTACCTGGCTCAGGCCGTAGCACTGGTCCAGGCCCTCGTAGTGTCTTGCCTGGGATTCTGACTGGTCTTCTATCTGTTAACCCCCCTCCGCCCTCTTTATAGTCCACTATCCACACTGCCATTTTGTCCTAAAATTCCCCTACTATATTTAAACTCCTTCATTGGATTCCCTTCGGGTTTCAGGTTGAAGTTCAAATTTCTTAACTTGCCATCTAGGTTGTTGCCACCTAAGTTCTTCTCGGCCTGGCCCTTGACAACCTCTTTAGCATTACTTCAGGCCACTGCCTGCATCCTCCTCCCCTCTACGGGCCACGCCCCATTCATCTAGCTGTTAAGAAGGTCTTACTCTTCCCTGACATATTACTCTGTTGTATGATTTTTCTGCCTTCATAGGTGCTGTTCCTTCTGTGTGGAATGTCTGTCTTTTCCTTCCTGACTTCAAGTAGTTCCTACTCATCTTTTAAAAGTTTGCGCTAGTGTCACCTCCTGTGGGAAGCCCTCCCTGACTGCCCAGCCTGAATTAGATATGCCTTCTCTGGACAGTCTTGGCCATAGCGTCCTCTACTCACCTGTTATAGAATTTAGCTTACTATATCATACTTTTTCATTTACTTATCAATCTTCCCTACTAGAGTACAAGCTCTTTGAGGCCAGAGTCTGTGCCTTTTTTCATTTTAGCATCCCCAGGATTTAGCACTGTGATGGTATTTACATAGTAGTTATGTTTAGAATTAATATGTGAATGAATGGTGTTCTTTCATCTGGCTCAGCATGAGTCCTGTTAGAAAGTGTCTAGAGTCCAGAAAGGACAACATGGGGGTGGAGCTTGGGAACTTATTTCCTTCCTTCAGAATAGGCAGAGTCTGCCTATCCTGGTAGAGGTGTGATGGAGGATTTCACACTGCCTGTCCATTTCCCAATCCAACACCCATTCACCTTCCTGTGCCCTTCACTCAGCCACCTGAGGGCCAACTCTTTTAAGAGCCACATTCTTGAAAAGAGAATCAGGGCTAGAGTGAGGGGCTAGCCTGGGCCTGGGGAAATGCCCTGAAGTCCAGGGATCTTTCTTTTAATTTTTTGTGCCATGTCATCTGATGGACCAGGGCCCTGAGCCCTGCCAAGCAGGGTCTGGGGTATCTGCCCTGCTAGCTCCCTCTTATCATTGGTACCAGAGTGTAGGTTGTGGTGGTGGTGGATGGGTAGGATTGAATGGGGGGGCGTGTTTCAGAGCCCTTGCTGATGTTTGAGTGCACAATTGTTTTCTCACCAGTTGAAAAACATACTTTCTGCTCCTCTTGAAAAACGTTGCAGAATTCAATTCCAGCTTTGTTTTCAGCTGTAGGAGAGCCTGACTCTGAAAGAGACTTTAAAAAATTCTAGTCCATGGTTCACACAAGCAAATTCCAGTGAACACTTTCATGAGTGGCCCATTTGGGGAAGATGTCAAATCCCCCTGGAGAGTCTGGGCTGTCCCCTCCTGTCAACATCAGTGGGAGTCCCCACAGCCCAACCACCATGAGCCTCTTTTCAAGGTGACCCATATCTCTGCTTAATGGCATCGGGATGCATGAAAATGCCACTATCTTTTATTAAAGCCCAGAACTTCTGGAATGAGATAAAAAGGAACTTGATTTGCTATTCTTGTTATGTTGACAAAATTTATACAGATCTTGATTCTTAAAGGTTGTGCAAAAAAAGGGCCATCATTCTGCTTGACCTCATTGTCCTGTGGATTCTGAGTCCGTCTTATAAAGGTGCTCCAGGGTAAAATTTGGTAAATGAGATTTCTGCTGCAAGGCACTGGCTACTTCTAAACTCTAAAGGACAAAAAATCAAATTGCCTAGTCTCGCTTTTAGCTGTCATGTAAAAATAGTTGCATGCTGTTTATTTCCTGTACCCCACATCCAGGTCTTTGGAGCTCCCTCGCCCCAAGCTTGGTTTTGAGAACCCCTACAGACTTTCAGGGGTCTCATGAGGCAATTGGCACGGTCGTAACCTTGATGCAGATGGCTTGTTGGATATTGGAATGGCCGGTTGTCTTTGGGGACCTTTAAATGATTCCTCATACATATTAAAATCTTAGTAAAGATCACTGGTACATCTTAGATTTTGGAGTATAGAGTGGTCTGGATTAGAAAAAGACAAGTGTTTTACTTTCCTTGGAGGAACTAGTCCAGAGGGCCAAGGAGGCCTCAAGACAGTCTTTGTTTTAGCCCAGTAAACTTAGCCACTTTGTTTTACCAGGAAAATGCATCCTGCATTTAAGGCATGTAGATAGAGTCTTTTAATTTCCACTTTACAGATGAGATCATTGAGGCCCAGATAATTTAAACAGTTTGTTGGTGACCTCAAGCAGGCCGGAGGCAGAGATGGGATTTGTATCCGGATTTCTTTACTCTAAGTTCAGTACTCGGCTCTTTGCGTTTCTAGTTTTCAGGGGACCTACCTGCCATCAGCTGTCCTTCCCCCATCCTAGAGCAGACTAAAATCAATTAGTATTGTTTCCCCACCTACCCATGGACTAAATTCATTTCTTATTCCCCTGGCTTTGGAGAAGGTAGTACATGGAACGGCCATTTGACTAGCTTGTCTAGTCATTTAAAACCCAGAATCAGCTTAGTCTCTGCTAGGATCAGACGACAGGGGGCTTGGGAACAGCCTGAGCCATAGGGTCAGAGAAGCATCTTGACTGCCTGGTGTTGTCTGGCAGAAAAGCCTTGGGCCAGAGTGGGGAGATCTGGGCTCTAGACTCTTAGCTACCTAGGCACTCTGTGCCTCGATTTCCCTAGGTGTAAAACAGTGCTAAGACCTGCCGTACCTGCTTCACCAAGCTATGATTAGGGCCAAGTGAAAGTACAAGGGAAAAGTGCATCACTGCATAGATCTGAGCAAGTCTAGGTGCTTTTTTTTTTTTTTTTTGCGGTACGCGGGCCTCTCACTGTTGTGGCCTCTCCCATTGCGGAGCACAGGCTCCGGACGCGCAGGCTCAGCGGCCATGGCTCACGGGCCCAGCCGCTCTGTGGCATGTGGGATCTTCCCGGACTGGGGCACAAACCCGTGTCCCCTGCATCGGCAGGCGGACTCTCAACCCCTGCGCCACCAGGGAAGCCCTAGGTATTTTTCTGATCAGCAAATCTTGATTACGAGGATGGCCGAGTGACTTGTGGATGTGCAGGAGGACATGGAGGGTGGGCGTCTGCTTCTGACAGGGTAACTCGTGGTATGAATGTCCGAGCACCTTCAGGACCTGGTTGAACCTGTCTCTCCTGTCTTCCACATGCTCCAGGCTGGGGGAAGTTTGCTCGGCTGACCAGAGCACTGACAAGCAGCAGGGGTGTCCTGCAGCAGCTGGCTCCCAGCGTGCAAAAAGGCGAGAACGTCCACAAGCACTCCCGCCTGGCCGAGGTAAGGGCAAGGGTTTAGCTCAGCTTAACCCTCACTCACTTCCATGGGGTCCCTGGGCTGAGAAAATGGTCCACAGTGAGTGTGATGGCTTGGAAGGGGCCTTCAGGACCCCAGACTCTTGTCTTGGCTGGGCTATACACCACCATGTGTGACCTTGGGTAAGTGATCTAACTGCTGTTAGTTGTGTACTCTCACATATGTAAAAGGAGCTGCAAACAACTCCATTCAAAATTGGTTGAGATTACAGTTGTCAGCTGACTCTTTTGAAGGAGTAGGGAAGGAGCTAGAAGTGCTATATACATGAAGGGGGTTTGACTTATAAATCATAACCAACTTTGTTATTTGAGCAATACATACTATTATAGGAAAAGAAGATACAGGAAGCAAAGAGGAAGAAAATAAAAATCACCTAGAATCCCACTAACCAGATAACATTGTTATAATTTTTGTGGACATGCCTTAACTCTTTTTTGCATTTAAGAAATATTCTATTCCTAAAGCCTAAGAAATACATTTTTTCACATTAATGAAGTTGAGATATATCTAAGAATCAATGTGTATGTTTAAGATGGGTTGTATTGCCTTTTCTTCATTTTATAAAGTTATGAACATCTTTCCAGGTTAATAAATATACTTAAAATTATTGCTGTTTCCATAACCTTTGTAGTAAGGAAAATTCATGGTGGTGGTATTCTCCCTTTTGCTGGCACAAGTGAGAAGCTGGGAAACCTGGACAAGATATTTGATCAGGCTTAATGCACCCAAATTATTATTATCTGTCTTTGGTGGTCCTGCATCCAAATCACTGTTATCTCCCTTTGGTGGTGCCTGGTCTTTTTTTTTTTTTTTTTTCCAACTAGACCAGGGTAAGACCAATTAAGAGCATTATACTTTCCATGTAGCAAATTTCCATCTTACCCAAAGATGGCAGAGTTAGCTGTCTCTCTGCCTGGTCGTGGCCAGTCAGTTCCTGATCTGTGCTGAGATGACAGGGCACTTTCTGACCTGCCTCTTGGCTTCCATATCCCCGAGGGAGAAACTCCCAGCACGGTGCAGCTGACAGTGGGTGCTCTGCATATGTGCACCGAATGTTGAATGGGTTGACTACAGAAGATGTCCTTATAGCAGCCAAAAGCTGCCAGCAGTGGGACGGGGGGCATTCATTTGTGTTGTATTAGAGAAGGTGAGATCCTTGGATGATGGCAGCATTGTTTTTGTCATGATGTGGGCTCACCTTGCGATAGAAAGAATAATAAAAGAGACCCTTCAGCTCACAGCCTGCACTTTCTCTGTCCCTGCTGCTTCTTTTGGTTAATGATGTTCCCTCCTCTCCTACTGTCTCCAGCTTGCTCACTCTTATCCAGCCACATTCCTTGCTGTTCCTCTTATACACCAGGCTTGCTCTTCCCCCAGACTTTTGTGTTCTACTCCTTCACCAGCTGCAAGTCTTTGCTCAGATGTCATTTTCTCTATGTGGCTACCTCTGTCAGAGATACAAGAACTGGTAGGATATTTGTATGTTAAGGGATTGATTGTAAGGAGGTGCTTGTGGGGACTGGGGAAGTCCAGAATTCGTGGGGCAGCTTGGCCAACTAGAAACCCTTGGGAGGAGCTGGTTGGTGCTGAAGTCCCAGGTGGAATTTCTTCTCAGGGAAACCTCAGTTTTGCTCTTAAAGCCTTTCAACTGATTAGATGAGGACCACCCAGATTATGGAGTATAATCTCCCTTCCTGCAAGTCAGCTGATTGTAGATGTCAATCACATCTACAAAATACCTTCACAGAAGCACTTAGTGTTTGACTGAACAACTAGGTACCATGGCCTAGCCAAGTTGACACGTGAAACTAACCATTACAGTTTAATCCTTGTCAGTTCGGCACCCGTATACATTTCCTTAAACCATACTTAATCTCCAAATAAAGATAATAACAAAGTCATACTTCCACCTAACATGATCCAGGTATGTTGCATATTACCAAAACATACCAGCCCTTTCCCCAGAAGAGGATGCAAAGTCCTCGGGTGAGATCGCCACTCCTTGATACCCTGTAACTTAAACAGTGTGATGTAAACTTAACTCTTAACATCTTATGTTAGATAATAAGGGAATAAGACAGGGAAGAAAATAAAAGTATTTGCCTTATATATATACTATATACTATATATATATATATATATACACACACACACACACACACACACTATAGTGTGTATATATATATATATATATATATATCCACATACAAACATTAATAACAAAATAAGAAATACTCATTAACGGTTAATCCTCTCCTTAACCTGCTCTACGTTATGCTCCACTTAACGGCTTCCAATATACTATACAGTTTACTTATTGTGTTTATTGTTCACTGGTATATCCCAAGCATTTAAAACAGTGTCCAGCACATAGTAGATGCTCATCAGTAGTAAGTGTGTTTTTTTTCCTTAATTGATCAAATGGATGAAAGAAAGGAAATGATGTTAGTGTTTTTGCCTAACTGTCTGGCATGAGTAGTTGCTCATTGATTGGCAATATGAGGCAAACATCTGGGTCCCATCCCAGGGGCTGCTAAATTTTAATTAACCCGGCTAGAGGCTTATGGATTTTATTGATCTTTTCAAAGAACCAACTTTTGGTTTGTGGATTTTCTCTAATGGTTTTCTGTTTCCAATTTCACTGATTTCTGCTCTAATTTTTAGTTTTTTCTTCTGTTTAGTTTGGAATGAATTTGCTCTTCTTTTTCTAGCTTCGTAAGGTGGAAGCTTAGTTTACTGATTTTTGATCGTTCTCCTTTACTAACGCATGCGTTCAATCCTATAAATTTCCCTTTAAGCACTGCTTTCACTGCATCCCACAAATTTTGATAGGTTGTGTTTTCATTTTCATCTTGTTCAAAATATTTAAAAATTTCTCTTGAGATTTGTTCTTTGGTCCCAGGTGTTATATAGAAGTGTGTTGTTTTATCTCCAAGTATTTGGGGATTTTACAACTGTCTTTCTGTTATTGATTTCTGGTTTAATTCCGTTGTGATCTGAGAGCAGACACTGTATGATTTCTATACTGTTAACTTTGTTAAGGTGTGTTTTATGGCCCAGTATGTGGTCTATCTTGGTGAATGTTCCATGTGAGCTTGAGAAGAACGTATATTCTGCTACCGTTGGATGAAGTAGTTCATAGATGTCCATTGTATCCAATTGTGTGTTGAGCTCCACAACATCCTTACTGACTTTTTGCCTGCTGGATCTGCACATTTCCATTAGGGGGTGTTAATGTCTCCAGCTATAATAGTGGATTCATCTATTCTCCTTGTAGTTCTATCAATTTTTGCCTCATGTATTTTAATGCTCTGTTGTTTGCTGCATACTCATTAAGGACTGTTATGTCTTCTTGAAAAATTGACTCCTTTATCATTACATAATGCCACTCTTTATCCCTGATAACTTTTCTTGCTGTGAAGTCTGGTCTGTCAGGAATGAATATTGCAACTCCCACTTTCTTTTGCTTAGCATGAGTATGTTAAATCTTTCTTCATCCTTTTATTTTAATCTACATGTGCATTTATATTTGAAGTGGGTTTCTTGTTGACAACGTATAATTGGATGCTGTTTCTTGATCCACTTTGACAATCTGTGTCTTAATTGGCCTATTTAGACCACTGACATTTAAAGTGATTATTGATATAGTTGGATTAATATTTACCACATTTGTTGCTGGTTTTTATTTGTTGCCCTTGTTCTGTATTCCTATTTTGTCTTCCACTCTTTTTCTGCCTTTTGTGGTTTTAACTGAGCATTTTATATGATTCTATATTTTCTCCTTCCTTAGCATGTTATACTTTTTTTTACATTTTTTTAGTGGTTTCCCTAGAGTTTGGAGTATACATTTACAAGTAATCCAAGTCTACTTTCAAATACAGTGGTCCCTAGGTATCCAAAGGGGGATATGTTCCAGGACCCCCCACAGGTACCAAAATCCATGGATGCCCGAGTCTTTTATATAAAATGGCATGGTGTTTCATATAAATTATTCACTATTCACATCCTCTCATATACTTTTTTTTTTTTTTTTTTGGCGGTACGTGGGCCTCTCACTGTTGTAGCCTCTCCCGCTGCAGAGCGCAGGCTCCAGACGTGCAGGCTCAGCGGCCATGGCTCACGGTCCCAGCCACTCTGCGGCACGTGGGATCCTCCTGGACCGGGGCACGAACCCGTGTCCCCTGCATTGGCAGGCGGACTCTCAACCACTGGGCCACCAGGAAGCCCTCTCATATACTTTAAATTATCTCTAGATTGCTTATAATACCTAATACAATGTAAACACTATGTAAATAGTCGTAAATATAATGTAAATGTTATGTAAATAGTTGCTGGTGTGCAACAAATTCAAGTTTTGCTTTTTGGCACTTTCTGGAATTTTTTTTCTGAATATTTTGATCTGCACTTGGTTGAATCCACAGATGCAGAACCCACGGATTTAGAGGGCTGACTGTAATACTGTACGTAGTGCTTCATGGGTAGTGCAAGTACCTTGTAATAAAATACTCCTAATTCCTCTGTCCTGTCCATTGTGCCATTGCTGTGATTCATTTCACTTATTCATAAGCATACATAAGCATATATATGTATACAGTATCAAATACATTGTTGCTGTTATTTTGAACAAACTGTTATCTGTTAGATCAATTAAGAATAAGAAAAATTGGGACTTCCCTGGTGGTGCAGTGGTTAAGAATCCGCCTACCAATGCAGGGGACATGGGTTCAAGCCCTGGTCCAGGAAGATCCCACATGCCACTGAGCAACTAAGCCTGTGCGCCACAACTACTGAGCCTGAGCTCTAGAGCCCGCGAGCCACAACTACTGAGCCCGTGTGCCACAACTAATGAAGCCTGTGTACCTAGAGCCTGTGCTCCACAACAAGAGAAGCCACCTCAGTGAGAAGCCTATGCACCACAACAAAGAGTAGCGCCTGCTCACCGCAACTAGAGAAAGCCCGTGCGCAGCAACGAAGACCCATTGCAGCCAAAAATAAAAAAAAATTAAAAAAAATATTTTAAGAATAAGAAAAACAAAAGTTTTTCTTTTACCTTCCCTTATTCCTTCTCCAGTGTTCCTCTTTTTCATTAAGTAGATCCAAGTTTCTGACCTATATCATTTTCTTTCTCTCTGAAGAACTTCTTTATAAATTTCTTGCAAGGCATATCTGCTGGCAACAAATTCCCTCAATTTTTATCTGAGACATCTTTATTTATCCTTCACTTTTGAAAGATAATTTTGCAGGGTACAGAATTCTAGGTTGGTGTTTGTTTTCTCAACACTTTAAATATTTCGCTCTACTCTCTTCTTGTTTGTGCAGTTTCTGAGGAGAATTAGGATGTAATTCTTATCTTCGTTCCTAATAGGTTAGGTTTTGGGTTTTTTTTTCCCCCTCCAGATTCTTTCAGGAATTTTTGTTTGATTTTCTGCAGTTTGAATATGCTGTGCCTAAGTTTTTTTCTTTTCTTTTCACTTATACTGCTTGGTGTTTTCTGAGCTTCCTGTATCTGTGGTTTGGTGTCTGACATGAATTTGGGGAAGTTATCAGTCATTATTGCTTAAAATATTTCTTCCATTTCTTTCTTTCCTCTCCTCTGGTATTCCTATTCCATGTGTGTTATACCTTTTATAGTTGTCCCACAGCCCTTGGACATTCTGTTTTATTTTACTTTTCGGTCCTTTTCTCTTTGCTTTTCAGTTTTGGAGGTCTCTATTGACATGTCCTCAAGCTCAGAAATTCACTCCTCTGCCATGTCCTGTCCACTAAGGAGCCCATCAAAGGCATTCTTTGTTTCTGTTATAGTATTTTTGATCTCTGGCATTTCTTTTTGGTTCTTTCTTAGAACTTCCATCTCTGCTTACGTCATCTGTCTCTTCTTGCATGCTCTCTATTTTAACCGTTAGAGCCCTTAGCATATGAATCATAGTTTTTAAAATTTCTGGTCTGATAATTCCAGCATCCCTGCCATATCTAGGTCTGGCTCTGTCTCTTCAAACTGTGTTTTTTGCCTTTTACTATGCCTTGCAACTTTCTGTTGAAATCTGGACATGATGTACTGGGTAAAAGGAACTAGGGTAAATAGACCGTTAGTGTGGTATAAGATGTGGGGGGAGAGGAATCATTCTATAGTCCCATGATTAGGTCACAGTATTTTAGTGAGCCTATGCCCCTGGGCTATGGACTTAACAAGTGCTTCTCGGTTAGTTCCCCATTTAGACCAAACAAGATGAGGCAGTATGGCCTGCAGTGGTGTATTTCTCTTTCCATATGCCAGAAGCTAGAGCAATTGGGTATTTTTCTATACTCAGGTGAGTTAGGCTCTGATAAAACCCCCCAAATTAGGCTCTGGCTGACTAGTTTCTCCGGAGGGCAGGCCTTTTTAAGAGGAACAGAGTGCTGTGGTGTTTTTAAAAATGGTTACTTTTCTATTCCTCTTTCCAGGAGCCTGGGGATACTTTTCTCTGATTTTTACTGTGAGAATCTGGTGGAGCTCCTGGAAGTAAAACTCACAAATGTGCGAGGCCCCTGCCCATGACTGGATCCCCCTAGAATTTTTAACTCTCAGATTTGTCCATGCTGAGGCTGCAGCAATTTGCTAGTTACAGTTTAGGCTTTCCTGTCCGGTACTAGTTCTTGTGGAGGTTTCTGCTTCTGGGTTTTTTCTGGCAAGTTGTGATTCCCTGTATTCACCTGTCTGTCTCTCCAATTTTTGGTGCAATAGTTTGTCCTCTGACCTCACCTCTTGTGTGGAACTCAGAAGAGTTGTTGATTTTTCAGTTTGTACAGCTTTTTACTTGTTAGGATGGAATGACAATTTCCAAGCGTCTTACAACCTGCACCAGAAATTGGAAGTTGGCTAGTAAGTGTTCAACAGAGAAAAATCTTTTCCCTGTCTAAAGCTTACAGCCAGTGTCCTGCTGAGTTTTCTCACTGGTAAATGTCGTTGATCAAATGGAGATTGAGTAAGAGTATGGACACCTCACTGAAACCTCTCCCACCTCCAGGAAAAAAATTGACACAACGCACAAGTGGCTGGGAATAGCAGTTTTGTCTTTCAGTGGGTTGCACATGTGATTTTCAAGGCCAATTTATATCCCTGTTTGAACTCAGGCAATTTGGCTTTCGTCCTCACATGAGTCCTCTTGTCTCCCTCCTGGACTGATTCTAGAAAAGAAGGAAGCACGTACTGTGTGCCAGGATCTGTGCTGCTCATCTTCTCCTTTAATCCCCTAGACATCTTGGAGCAGTGTTATAGAGGGGGAAACTGGGGCACAGGGAAGTTCATTAACTTGTTTGTGGTTCACCTGGCAGTAAGTGGTGGACTCTGGATTGAGAACCAGGTTTATATGATTCCAAACCCAACCTGTTTCCCATCTGGGGCACTTTCTTCTGAGCACTGTCTCTTCTGCCCAGCCCTCTGCTACTGCTTATACTAGGGTTACCATACCTTCCAGCTTTAGACCTTATAGGGGACCATGGTCTCTCTCATCTCAGGATGGGACACCAAGTCCACTTCATCTCGCTATTCTTCAGCACTCCATCCTCTTCCCTCAGGCTAGTGTGAGCACTTGTTCTTTTGGAGGGCCAGTTTATTTTCAGATCTTAAATATATACTATGTCATACATGCACCCTAATGTTCATGGCAGCACCATTTGCAATAGCCAAGACATGGAAGCAACCTAAATGTTCATCAACAGATGAATGGATAAAGAAGATGTGGTATACATATTTATAATGGAATACTATTCAGCCATAAAAAGAATGAAATAACGCCATTTGCAGCAATATGGATGGACCTAGAGATTATCATACTAAGTGAAGTAAGTCAGACAGAGAAAGACAAATATTATATGATATCACTTATATGTGGAATCTCAAATATACAAATCAACTTATTTACAAACAGAAATAGACTCACAGACATAGAAAACAAACTTAGGGTTACCAAAGGGGAAGGAGGGAGAGGGATAAATTAGGAGGTTGGGATTAGCAGATACAAACTACTATATATAAAATAGATAAACAACAAGGTCCTACTGTATAGCACATGGAACTATATTCAATATTCTGTAATAAACCATAATGGAAAAGAACATGAAAACATATATATAAAATGAATCACTTTGCTATACACCAGAAACTAACACAACACTGTAAAGTAACTATACTTCAATGAAAAAAAAATCTTATGGCAGTACATAGATCAGGCTAGAGGACCTTTTCACAGGTTGAGTTCTCTGGGATGCAGATACTGCATAACATCTGTGAAAGAAAAGGGGGAGGAAGCAGCATTGGGCAGGGAGGGCATCAGACACAGTGCAGATCCGACTGAGGCTCTGCCAGCCTGACAGGGAGCTCTGCAGCAGAGAAGGCAGTAGAGCAGCCCCACATAGAGCAGGAAGGGCTGGGCTCCTCAACCACCTTCTTCTTTTTTTTCTGTTTTTTGTGTTTATATATATATATATATATATAAAACATCTTTATTAGAGTGTAATTGCTTTACAATGGTGTGTTAGTTTCTGCTTTATAACAAAGTGAATCAGTATACATATACATATGTTCCCATATCTCTTCCCTCTTGCGTCTCCCTCCCTCCCACCCTCCCTATCCCACCCCTCTAAGTGGTCACAAAGCACCGAGCTGATCTCCCTGTGCTATGTGGCTGCTTCCCACTAGCTATCTATTTTACGTTTGGTAGTGTATATATGTCCATGCCACTCTCTCGCTTTGTCACAGCTTACCCTTCCCCCTCCCCATATCCTCAAGTCCATTCTCTAGTAGGTCTGTGTCTTTATTCCTGTCTTACCCCTAGGTTCTTCATGACATTTTTTTCCCTTAAATTCCATATATATGTGTTAGCATACGGTATTTGTCTTTCTCTTTCTGACTTACTTCACTCTGTGTGACAGACTCTAGGTCCATCCACCTCATTACAAATAGCTCAGCTTCATTTCTTTTTATGGCTGAGTAATATTCCATTGTATATATGTGCCACATCTTCTTTATCCATTCATCCGATGATGGACACTTAGGTTGTTTCCGTCTCTGGGCTATTGTAAATAGAGCTGCAGTGAACATTTTGGTACATGACTCTTTTTGAATTATGGTTTTCTCAGGGTATATGCCCAGTAGTGGGATTGCTGGGTCATATGGTAGTTCTATTTGTAGTTTTTTAAGGAACCTCCATACTGTTCTCCATAGTGGCTGTACCAATTCACATTCCCACCAGCAGTGCAAGAGTGTTCCCTTTTCTCCACACCCTCTCCAGCATTTATTGTTTCTAGATTTTTTGATGATGGCCATTCTGACTGGTGTGAGATGATATCTCATTGTAGTTTTGATTTGCATTTCTCTAATGATGTTGAGCATTCTTTCATGTGTTTGTTGACAGTCTGTATATCTTATTTTGAGAAATGTCTACCTAGGTCTTCTGCCCATTTTTGGATTGGGTTGTTTGTTTTTTGTTATTGAGCTGCATGAGCTGCCCATAAATTTTGGAGATTAATCCTTTGTCAGTTGCTTCATTTACAAATATTTTCTCCCATTCTGAGGGTTGTCTTTTGGTCTTGTTTATGGTTTCCTTTGCTATGCAAAAGCTTTGAAGTTTCATTAGGTCCCATTTGTTTATTTTTGTTTTTATTTCCATTTCTCTAGGAGGTGGGTCAAAGAAGATCTTTCTGTGATTTAAGTCATAGAGTGTTCTGCCTATGTTTTCCTCTAAGAGTTTGATAGTTTCTGGCCTTACATTTAAGTCTTTAATCCATTTTGAGTTTATTTTTGTGTATGGTGTTAGGGAGTGATCTAATCTCATACTTTTACATGTACCTGTCCAGTTTTTCCAGCACCACTTATTGAAGAGGCTGTCCTTTCTCCACTGTACATTCCTGCCTCCTTTATCAAAGATAAGGTGACCATATGTGCGTGGGTTTATCTCTGGGCTTTCTATCCTGTTCCATTGATCTATATTTCTGTTTTTGTGCCAGTACCATACTGTCTTGATTACTGTAGCTTTGTAGTATAGTCTGAAGTCAGGGAGCCTGATTCCTCCAGCTCCGTTTTTCATTCTCAAGATTGCTTTGGCTATTCGCGGTCTTTTGTGTTTCCATACAAATTGTGAAATTTTTTGTTCTAGCTCTGTGAAAAATGCCAGTGGTAGTTTGATAGGGATTGCATTGAACCTGTAGATTGCTTTGGGTAGTAGAGTCATTTTCACAACGTTGATTCTTCCAATCCAAGAACATGGTATATCTTTCCATCTATTTGTATCATCTTTAATTTCTTTCATCAGTGTCTTATAATTTTCTGCATACAGGTCTTTTGTCTCCTTAGGTAGGTTTATTCCTAGATATTTTATTCTTTTTGTTGCAATGGTAAATGGGAGTGTTTTCTTGATTTCACTTTCAGATTTTTCATCATTAGTGTATAGGAATGCAAGAGATTTCTGTGCATTAATTTTCTATCCTGCTACTTTACCCAATTCATTGATTAGCTCTAGTAGTTTTCTGGTAGCATCTTTAGGATTCTCTATGTATAGTATCATGTCATCTGCAAACAGTGACAGCTTTACTTCTTCTTTTCTGATTTGGATTCCTTTTATTTCCTTTTCTTCTCTGATTGCTATGGCTAGAACTTCCAAAACTATGTTGAATAAGAGTGGTGAGAGTGGGCAACCTTGTCTTGTTCCTGAAACTGTGATTAAAAATCTTCCAACAAACAAAAGCCCAGGACCAGATGGCTTCACAGGCAAATTCTATCAAACATTTAGAGAAGAGCTAACACCTATCCTTCTCAAACTCTTCCAAAATATATCAGAGGGAGGAACACTCCCAAATTCATTCTATGAGGCCACCATCACCCTGATAACAAAACCAGACAAGGATGTCCCAAAGAAAGAGAACTACAGGCCAATATCACTGATGAACCTAGATGCCAAAATCCTCAACAAAATACTAGTAAACAGAATCCAACAGCACATTAAAAGGATCACACACCATGATCAAGTGGGATTTATCCCAGGAATGCAAGGATTTTTCAATATACGCAAATCAATCAATGTGATAAACCATATTAACAAATTGAAGGAGAAGAACTATATGGTCATCTCAATAGATTCAGAGAAAGCTTTCGACAAAATTCAACACCATTTATGATAAAAACCCTCCAGAAAGTAGGCATAGAGGGAACTTTCCTCAACATAATAAAGGCCATATATGACGAACCCACAGCCAACATCGTCCTCAGTGGTGAAAAACTGAAAGCATTTCCACTAAGATCAACCACCTTCTTGCTCAGTTATTGTCAGGTGCCTCCCTGGGAAGCTCAGGCTTCTGTCCCTTAGGAAGCCAACAGGAGGCTGTCACCTAACTGCACACTCCACAGTGGGGCAGGGAATCCTTTCTTGAAGCAGGATCTCAGTCTGCCACCAGCTTGCTTCTCTCTTTCTGCCTTTATAGGAAGGAAAGTCATGGTCGAGGTATGAGAGAACATCCCTCCTGTTCAGCAGGATTCACTCTGTGGTCTTCATGCGGGAGTGATCCTGCTGGGCTTTGGTCTGGCTGGGACAACTCTTTGCTGCCAGCTTCTCTCTTCATGGAAAGGCTGGGGGGAAGATATGGACGAGAAACCATCTTTTCCTGTCACATCTTCTCACTCTTCCCTATGAGGGACCCAGGTCTAGATAAAATCTGAGCTGTGCATTTGTGATAGCTGGAGTGCAAGCACGCCCATTCAGCCACATCACAGCTCACAGCTCATGACGCTCAGCATCTCACTGTAAGGAGATCGGGTAAATGCCGTATGTGCTGCTGTTTTTCATGTAGGTGACAGGCATAGTGGGCTGAAACAGCATCAAATGTTACTGCCCACTTGACAACTTACCGTGTGATTTCAGGCAAGTCATTTCACTGTTAAGAACTTCCATTTCTTTCTCTTTCTTTTCTTCAAATGGAGGAATTGACTTCAATTGAGAATAATATGTACTTATAGATTTGTGAAGAGTAAGGGAGCTTCTGAATGTGAACAAACACTTTGGTATATAGAAAATGCTCAATAATGTTAGTTTAATATTAAATTTTAATTTTTGTTTCTTTATATTGCTTTTAAAATTTTTCTCAAGAGAAAGAAATCTTGCTATTTGCAGTGACATGGATGGACCTCGAGGGCATTACGCTAAATGAAGTATGTCAGACAGAGAAAGACAAATACTGTATGATCTTATTTTTATGTGGAAATAAAACAAAGCAAAACAAAACAAACTCCTGGTCTCATAGATTAGAGAACAGATTGGTGGATGCCAGAGGCAGGGAGTGAGGGCAAGTGAAATTGGTGAAGGGGGTCAAAGGGTACAGACTACCAGTTATAAAGTAAGTTCTGGTGAAGTAATGTAAAGAATGGTGCGTATAGTTAGTAATACTGTATTGTTTATTCAAAAGTTGCTAAGAGAGTAGTTAAAAGTTCTCATTACAAGAAAAAAAATTAGTAGCTACATGTGGTGATGGATGTTAAGTAGCCTTATGGTGGAGATCATTTTGCAATGTATACAAATAATGAGTCATTATGTTGTGCACCTGAAACTAATAGGATGTTACCTGTCAATTATATCTCAGTAAGCAAAATTTCTCAATTTTCAGAAATAAAACAGGTTCTTTATTGGATTTTAATACATAGAGGTATATAAAATAAAAGGTGAAACATCCACTGTTTCTTGAAGTAACCATTTTTAAACAGTGTATGTTTTTAGTAAACTATATATGAACAAGTGTTCATTTATGTTGATATTTTTTTAACAAAAATGTTGTCATACTATTATATATATTATTTTCTGATCTGCTTTTTTTCCCACTTACTAGTATATTTGGGATATTTTCCTAAGAGCATATATCCCCTTCATTTTTTTTTTAATGGTTGCAATGTATTCATTGCATGACTATATCCGACGCTATTTAGTTGTCCCCTTGTTGATACATAATTAGATTGTTACCAGTCTTTGGTTATTAAAGATAATGCTTCAGTAAACCTCCTTGTATGTGTATTTTTGGTTTTAATTTAGAAACCTTTAAAATATTCAGAGTAGTAGAGAGTAATTTAACAAGCATTCATTTATTTATTCTGTTTATATAGTACATGCTGACAATTCCTCACTTCAAATTTTTTTTTAAAAATTAAAATATTACAGAGGAATCCCCTGGTGGTCCAGTGGACTTGGCGATTTCCCTGCCATGGGCCTTGGTTCGATCCCTGGTCGGAGAACTAAGATCCCGCAAGCCACTCAGCGTGGCCAAAAAATAAATAAATAAAATAAAATATTACAGGTAAAGTTGAGGTCCCCTTAGAACTTATTCCCAGAGGTAATCACTACCCTGAAGTTGTGTGTCTCCTTGCTATTGATGTTTTGATATTTTTATTACTTATGTATTTATCCCTAAAACACATATACTATGATTGTGTGGTTTTTAAAAATATATTTGCACAAATGATATCACATTGTGATATTTTATGACTTGTGTTTTACACTCAACATTGATTTTTGAAAGCTTTCTATTTTGAAATTATTATAGACTCACGGGAAGTTGCAAAACTGGTACAGAGGGTGTTCTCTACCCTCCACTCAGCTTCCCTCAACGGTAGCATCTTATATAACTACAGTATAATACTATACAGTAAAACATATAACTACAGGAAATCAACATGTGTAGAATATTGTTAAACTAAAGATCATATTCAGATTTCACCAGTCTTTACATGCACTCATGTGTGCATGTGTGTGCCTTTGTATATACATGTAAGTGTATATTTAGTTTCATAAGAACTGCCAAACTATTTGCCAATTGCAGTTGGTTGTATCATTTTACATTCCCTCCAGTAATGTATGAAACAGCCAGTTTATCTATATCCTTGCCAGCATTTGGCATTGCCGCTCTTTTTTATTTTAACCATTTTAATAAGTACGTAGTGATAGCTCATTGTGGTCTTAATTTGCATTTTAGTAATGGCTAAAGATGTTGAACGTCTTTTCATGAGCTTGTTTTACAACCACATTTCCAGCTGGTGAAATGCCAGTTCATGTCTCTTGCCCGTTTTCTAATTGAGTTCTGTTAACATCTCTTCCTTTTTTATTGCTTTAGAAATGTCAGCTTACTTTAAATCCTCTCTTTTGGTGTTTACTTTCCTCTTGTAGTGAGCTTATGTACAATCTGAGTTTTTGGTGGGAGTCCAGTGGGTCCCCAACTGATGAGGCATCTGGATGTGGTGGTTGAGTTTGCCTGTGCCGTATTCATAAATTTTCACCTGGATCAGACCAACTTTCCTGTAAATGTTTTTAGCCCTGGGGCTCCCAACTATGTCAACAACGTGAGTTTGGTTCCACACTCGTATACGGCACATACCTGGCGTTCTGATCTCTTACAGATCATCCTTTTTCTACCCAAAAGTCTGGACAGATGACCAGTTTCTTTTTTATGTCTCTGAGATATGGGTAGACACTTCCTGTTCCATGTCTCTTTGTTAGGGCAGCCCCTTGTCACCCCTGCAAAAGCATATGGGTTCCCTTCCTGTCCCCTCCAGTGCACACCCAGCTCTAACAACCCCTGTTTCTGAAAAACTCCTGGGCTGTTTGGTTTCAGTTCCTACTGGCTGCTTTGGTTTTGCATTCCTGTTACGGTTCTGGCACCTAAGATTTTGAACTTTATTTCTTTTTAGATGTTTGTTTAAATTTTTAAACAGCATCTCAATGTGTTTGGTGTGAATGGACAGCTTACCATATTTACTTAGTCCACTCTATGGATTGTTAATTCTCTAAATACTTGTGCTAGTGTGAATATAATAGATTACTAGAAGTGGAGTTAAGGAGACAGTGGGTACAAACGTTTCAAACTGGGTAGAACCTGCCAAAGTTCACACGACAAGGTTGTACTAGTTTACACTGCCAGTTTCTTTCTTCTCTCACCATTACCAATATTAATTGCTATCAATTGTTTTACTTAATCTTAAGTTTTAACGTTTCAATTAATTTTTAAGGGAAGATCATCTTTTTTTTTTAATGAACTGCACAAGGATTTGGTCTGATAAATATAGAGGCTGCCTTCCTTACATGCGTGAAAGTGCTGCCGCCCATCAGTAGCAGAGGCATGAGGAGCACGAGACGGCCCAGCACCAGCAACCTCCGGCAGGCAGCTGGACAGAGATGCAGAGAGCTCAAGTTTACTTACTGAACATGTGTACAGCTGGGCTTACTGTCCACATTCCCAGGTGACAAGCAGGTATGCTGTGCTCTGCTGAGGGAGAGTGGAAGGTGGGTATGTCCAGTCTGAGCTAGTGTCAGGGTCCCTAGTTTTTTTGTCCCACAGACCAGAATCACCAGTAGAAGCTGCCAGGAGGTATGTGAGCAAAGGTGTTTTTTTCTGAGAAACAGGCTCTTTGTGACTTGAGATTTCCTGCCCGCTTTTTTTTTTTTTTTTCCCTCTTTGGTTGTTGACTTCATTTGACTCTTCAGACTCAGGGAAAAGTGACAACACTCCGTGGCGTCTCACCAGCAACACCGCATTCTATTGCTCTGCACAGGAAAGTAACTTGGCAACAGGAGCTTCTGCCACAAGTACCTGGGTTTGGAGCTCATTTTGCCTCTTGCAAAGAGTCTTTTTAAACACTCTCAACTATCGCAATATGCCGTAGGCTGTGCCTGGTAGTAAGTGTCATTTCTGGAGGTGTTTTGGGTGACCACCTGATGGCACGTGGAAGGTGAGCTTTGAAGTGTGGCTGGACTAATGGCCTTGCCATTGCCGTCGAGCTTTGAAGGGCAGCCTGGGCTTGGTGGCTCTACGTGCCCTCAGGGCCATGAGGTTCCTTCTAGTCAGTGCTCTCTTGTCTAAGGGCTAAAGTCTTATGGGGGGATTCTTTTCTTTTTTCCTAGGAGGGCCATTTGGTTTATTCAAGCAGGCAGGGGAAAACTCAAATGTTCAGCAATGCCAGGGATCAACTCTACACTTGATTTTGATTAAAAAAAGTTGTAAATGAACAGCTGAAATGACGTTTACGGATTTTCTGCAGGGTTTATTTTTTTTTTCCCCCTTAGAGACAGGATGATGTAGTGGAAAGAGAAGGGGATTTGGAGTCAGACTGACCCGAGTCCTGTCCAAAACTCCAGTACGTTCCAGCTGTGTGACTTTATAAAAGTTACTTAGCCTCACTCATCTTTCCTCATCCTCATTAAATAAAGATACTACTTACCCTGAAAGACTGTCGTGAGGATTTGTGATGCTTTAAAAGACAGGCCCGATCTTATTTCTCCCTGCTTAAAATTCCTTTAACATCGTCTTGTTACTTCTTTGGATAAATTTAAAATTTACATTGTGACTTACAAGACCTAACTCACCTCTCCAGCCTGATCTGCTAGCTCTCCGCTCACTCTCAGTGTCAGCCTGGTGGCATTCACACTTGTCACACTCTCCCCTGGACCTTGGAAATGCCCTTCCTCTGCCTGCAGCTCTTGCTGTGTCTCTTGACTGGCGTCGTTCCTACCCATCCTTCCTTCAAGTCCCAATGTAGACATCAGACCTCCCCTGTGAGGCCTTCCCAACTGCCCCTGCCCCACCTCAGGCCAGGTAGGCCTCCCTTTCGGAAGCCCTCCTTGGCCTGGGCAGTTTCCTCTTTGAGCACTCAGGCCCCTGGGAAGGCTGTTGTTTAACATTGGCTTCCTCCAACAGATGAAAGGCCCATGAAGGCAGGGGCAGTATCTCTCTTGTTTATTCCACATGCCTACCACTGAACACAGTACCAACACGTAGTAGTGCTTGATAAATGTTCATTAAATGAACGAAGGAAGAAGGATGCAAGCCCTTAGTTTAGTAAATATTGATTCCCTTCCACATTTAACCTCTTCCTCCCCTCCTGAAAGTTGACTGCCTTGATCATGGATAATGGACAACTATTTGTAGCTGATTTGATGATGAAAGCCACGTTTCCATGACTCCACCTCATCACCTCATCATAATTCTCAAAAACTTGAGTTTTAAAACTGTAGCTGTAGAATTCAAAATAAAAAGTTAAAAGAATACCACCAAAGTACTCCTCAGCAAAATAGGAAGAAAACAAAGATTGTTGTGCGATTGCATTTCACTCTGGGCTGGTATTTGTGGAGGTATCGTGGGTTGGTACTCTACTGTGACATAAAGTATATGGGTTAATACTTTTAATTGCTTCCCACTGCCTTTATCTCTTCCATTAAAGAGCAAGTGCATCATGGAAAAAGTTCTAAAAATAGAGCCTGCCTGGTTTATGGAGAAGGGTGTTTATGACAAGAATTATGCAGTTGTTTAGCTCAGATGTCTGAAGCCCCAAATCAGGTTTTATTTTGTGGCTAGGGCCTTGTTAATATCCAGCTCTCCCTTTTTGTTTGAATATGCTTTTTCTGGCGGGAACACACTCTGTCCTCACTCTGTGGTCACAAAAAACCCATGTTGTTTCTAAACAGGGGAGGTTTTTGGAGCTGTACTTGGGGAAAGGGAAAGAGACACACGTATAAGAGGGAGAAGTTATGCCTGGAGTGAGGGGTTTAGGGAAGCGAGATTTCTCTTCACTCACAGGGCAGGATGTTTGAGGCAGTCGTGGGAGATGGTGGTGGTGGTGATGGTGCTGTTTGTGGAGGTGCTCTGTCTGTGGCCTTAAATGGTGAATGAAGCCAGTTTGGTGGGCAAAGTGGTGAGTACCCGCTCTGGGCTTCCCTGAAAGAGGAAGTTCTCTGTGTTTGACTCTGGTTTCTTCTGCCATCATCCAAGGTGATGATGCTGACATTCCCCATGAGATGGTGGTCTTGAGACGGCTGGGTCCTCTGACTCTTGTTGGGGGCCCTCCTGGCCATGGTGGACTGGCCAGGTTTTCAGGCTCCCAGGGAGACTTTAGAGTTGGCGCGTTATCTCTGTCCCATGCTGCTCCCTGGTTCAAGTCCACATCCTCTCTTTCCTGGCGTTGTGCAGCATCACGTAGCACGTCTCCCTGTGCCTCCAGGCTTGTCTCTTCTGGTCCTTCTTCCACACCGATGCTCAGGTACCCTCGCACAGAGCAATTTGATTAGGCACCTCCCTTACTTACAGTTCTTACCTTGGTGTAAAGGGCACGTCAAGGCTTGCCCTCCCCTCCCTTATATTCAGCTTCGTTTCTCAGTATTGGCCTCTCTAGATCCTGCCCCCCACCCTCCCAAGTGCAAACAACAGCTGCAACAAAAGGCAAAAAATCCCGCTGCCTCAGCACACCAGGCTCGTTCCACGCTGAGCTCTTATACCACCTCCTTCACCCTTCCCAGCTTGTACATACTGCCTGCTGGAAATGCCCTGAGTTTTGTCTGTCCGAGGCCCATCCTTTAAGGGATACGGGACAGTCACCTCACACCCAAGCCTTTCCTGATGACCTAAGTCAGTTTGCTGTCTCTTTCCCTCTGCTCTTTTTTAAAAAATTTATTCATTTATTTTTGGCTGCATTGGGTCTTCGTTGCTGTGAGCAGGGGCTACTCTTCACTGCGGTGCATGGATCTCTCATTGCAGTGGCTTCCCTTGTTGTGGAGCACGGGCTCTAGGCGCGCAGCTTCGGTAGTTGTGGCACGTGGACTCAGTAGTTGTGGCTCGTGGGCTCTAGAGCGCAGGCTCAGCAGTTGTGGCTCATGGGTTTAGTTGCTCTGCAGAATGTGGGATCTTCCCGGACCAGGGCTGGAACCCATGTCCCCTGCATTGGCAGGCGGATTCTTAACCACTGTGCCACTAGGGAAGCCCTCCCTCTGCTCTTAAAGTACTTTTATCCACGGTCTCTTACCACTTGTTGCATTATATTTTCATAGTTTGTTTGCACATCTCTCTTCTCTTCTAAACTGTAGGATCTTTGGATCCTTGTGGGTAACTTTTCGTGTCCAAGTGTCCATGGATCTTTTTATTAGGAGACCATAAGGGTCCATAGCATTGATGGGGTCTGTGAAGCCATTTTGTCCTTTTTTTCCTCAAACAAATCTATTTTATCAGTCTCCCTTTCTTCCCAGGCCATTTTAGTTCTGTCATTCTTGGTCCCCAATCCTTGAGAAAGCCAAAACATTCAGGTTAAAAGGATGTACTGCATGAGTTGGAGCCTTCCTGATTCTCACTGAGAATTTCCTGAACCAGTCTTTTTTTTAATTTGTACAACAATCTTCGGGCTTCCCTGGTGGTGCAGTGGTTGAGAGTCCGCCTGCCAATGCAGGGGACACGGGTTTGTGCCCCAGTCCGGGAAGATCCCACATGCCGCGGAGCGGCTGGGCCCGTGAGCCATGGCCGCTGAGCCTGCGCGTCCGGAGCCTGTGCTCCACAACAGGAGAGGCCACAACAGTGAGAGGCCCGCGAAACACACACACAAAAAAAAAATTCTTCATTTTTCAGGTGAGGAAACTGAGGCATGGAGGCCTTGCCTTGCTTAAGATTGATCAGCTGTATCACTTCTATGTGGAATCTGAAATATGACACAAATGAACTTATCTACGAAACAGAAACAGATTCGCAGACACAGAGAACAGACTTGTGGTTGCCGGGGGGAAGGGGGCTGGAGGAGGGATGGATTGGGAGTTTGGAATTAGCAGATGCAAACTTTTATATATAGAATGGACAAACAACAAGGTCCTCCTGTATAGCACAGGGAACTATATTCAATATCCCATGATAAACCATAATGGAAAAGAATATGAAAAAGAATGTATGTCTATGTATAACTGAATCATTTTGCTCTACAGCAGAAATTAACACAACATTGTAAATCAACTATACTTCAATAAAATAAATTTTTTAAAAAAGGTTGATCAGGGCTTCCCTGGTGGCGCAGTGGTTGAGAGTCCGCCTGCCAATGCAGGGGACACGGGTTCGTGCCCCGGTCTGGGAAGATCCCACATGTTGTCGAGTGGCTGGGCCCGTGAGCCATGGCCACGGGGCCTGCGCGTCCGGAGCCTGTGCTCCGCAACGGGATAGGCCACAACAGGGAGAGGCCCGCGTAATGCAAAAAAAAAAAAAAAAAAAAAAAAAAAAAGGTTGATCAGCTGTGAAATCAAGACTGGGGATTCCAGGCCGGGGCTTGGCCAGGTTCAGCCTGCAAGAGCTGTATCTTGATTGACTTGCTGTGTTTGCTACCCTGTCTCTGATGCTCTCCCCAGCCACCTCTTTGTTATCTGACGTCCTCCCTTCTCACCACCCCCCCACCCCAACCCGCACACAGTTAACGTGTACACATGTTTGTGGTTCACGTTTTTTAATCTATTTTTTTGGTTGTCTGGTGTGTGCTTAGTTTATCCATTCCAAATCTGCTTTTGAGAGCCATGCCGACATTTGTTTAAGTTAGTTCGGGACATTCTTACAGTGCAGTGTAATGTCATGGTTTAGACTTGTGTTGTCCAGTGTGGTGACCGTATGTGGCTATATGGGGCAGCTTGGGTGTGGTTCATCTGAATTGAGAGGGGTAGTAAGTTACACTATACTTACTGGATTTAAATCACTATGATAAAAGGAATGTAAAATATCTCACTAATAATTTCCTATATTGATTACATGTTGAAGTGATAATATTTTGGATATATAGGTTTCAATTATTGGGTTGAATATTATAGTTCATTTGATCTGTTTTCTTTTACTTTTTTTTAATGTGGTTATTAAAAAGTTTAAAATTGCATTATATTTCCTTTGGTTAATGACTGTGGGCTTTCAAATCAGATTTGGGTTTGAATCTCAGCTTCACCACTTAATTCGCTTTGTGGTTTTGGGCAACATAGCCTCCTTGGGATCATTTTTCTTACCTATAAAATAAAGACTAATGTCTACCTCACGTGGTTATTGTAAGGATTAAATTGTATTTTGTACATAAAGTGCTCAGCCACGAACCTGGCATGAGAGCATAGCAGTTAAAAGCATGGAACTTGGAGTTAAACTTGACAAAGTTTTCAACACTGGCTGCACTGTTTAAAACTTTTGTGGCCTTGGACAAGTTACTTTACTTCCCCAAGCTTCAATTTCTTCATTGTAAAATAGGGATGATGATACTATGTACCTCATAGACTTGTGAGGATTAAATGCAAGACTATGTAAAGGGCTTACTAGCTCAGGGTAGGGCATACAGTAAGCACTCAATAAATGATAACCAGTGCCATAATACTTCTGGGGAAGGGCACCTGCTGGAAACTTTCATGATGTTAAATGGTATATGCGGACTCTGGTTTTTATTTTTATTTCTTCATGACAGTACATATAATAGGAATATGGCCCTAAGATATAACACATTCCCTCGTTTCTATATCATGGTTATTATCGTGTTTGTAGAACATTCTTGATACTACATGTTCGTCAAGAATTATACTTTTATTTGAGTCTTTTTTTCTAGCTTTTTCTTTGCCTGTATGTGTTCAGTCAGTCATTCACTTCTGCAGGTGGTTTTGTTAAGCACTTACTACGTCCCAGACACTGTGCTAAGGACAGAGTATGTGGTGGTAAGAAGACAAGCTTGTGCCCTCACGGAGCCTACAATCTAGTAGGAGAGACATCTGTGAACAACTGAATAAACACTGTAAGAGGAACAAACCTGGTGATGTGATAGAAGTCAACAGAGGAAGGGAGGTGGTAGAGAGTCTGTTTCAGAAGGTGGTCAGGGACGGCCTCTGTGAAGAGATGACGCTGACACTGAGACCCAAAGGTTGGGAAGAACCATCCATGTGGAGAGTAGAGGAGGGGCATTTTGAGCTCCCCTCAGGTGGGTAAAGAGCTTTGGTATTTTTTTTCAGAAAGCAATGGGGTCGAATGGTTGGTGTGGGGATGAATGGCTTAGATGGGGTTGGAAATTGCCAGGGGCAGGTAAATTACAAAAAGACTGTTGATGTTGCTTGAAGTTCAATGTAAGAAGCGGGAGGGTTTTGATCAGGGAAGTGATATGATCAAATCTGAGTTGCTGTATGGTACATGAACTTGATGGGGGGCCAGAATGGAAGTGGGGTGAGGTTAGGAAGCTACTGCTGTGCTGCAGTGAGAGGGGTGGTGCACTGGATGGAGTTGTAGAAGTAAGTCGGAAAATGGTGACTGGATCCTGAGTCAGATGTATTTGGTGGTAGAAGCAGCAGAACTCCCTGGTGGGTTAGTTCTGGAGGTTTTCTCGAAGGGAGACATCAGCTGCACACTTTGTGGTACCGTAGCAGGAGAGAGTGGCATTAAGAAAGCCAAGCAAGGAGAGTGTTTCAAGGAGGAAGAAGTGTGAACATCTGTAAACAGCTCCTGAGAGGATGAGTTAGATCAGGATGGAAACATCCATTGGATTTAGCAACACTGAGTTTGTTGGTGACCTTGACAATAGCTATTTGATTAGAGAGTGGAGGCAGTAGTCAGGTTGGGGTGTGTTGAAGGTGATTGGAGGGGAGAATGTGGAGCCATCGTGTTTAGGTCACTCTTTCAAAAACTCTGGCCATAAAGGGGGAAGAGCAAAAGGAGCTGAGCAAGAAAGGGCATTTGATTGATGTCTAAAGATGCTGATGGAATGATCCTGTGTCCAAGGAGAGGTTGATGGGAAGAAAAGAGGGGGAATCATGGGGGGTGTAAAGCACTTGAGGAGGGGGAGGAGAATGAGATTCAAAACACGTGAGAGGAATTGGCCTTTGATAGGAAGAAGGCACTTCCTCTGTAGAAACAGGAAGGAGGCAGGTGGATGAGGGTGGAGACTGATTTATAGATACATGACCATTGGAAGACTGGTTCTATTTTTTTCAGCAATTCATTAGGTAAAAACTTGAGCTAAGAGTGAGGTGTAGCAGAGGAGCACGTAAGAGCTTAGAGTGAGATATTATGATCTCTCATCCACTTCAGCAAAAATCACTTTGCATGGTGACATTCATTTGACACAGAAAGGTTTCAGGGTAAGTGTAGTTTGGTCCTGCTTCTTTCTTTTTTTTTTTTGCGGTACGCGGGCCTCTCACTGTTGTGGCCTCTCCCGTTGCGGAGCACAGGCTCTGGACGCGCAGGCTCAGCGGCCATGGCTCACGGGTCCAGCCGCTCCACCGCATGTGGGATCTTCCCGGACTGGGGCACAAACCCGTGTCCCCTGCATCGGCAGGTGGACTCTCAACCACTGCGCCACCAGGGAAGCCCCCTGCTTCTTTCTTAATCTAGCTTGGTGCGGCTTGGGGACTAAGGTAGTTACTCTTCAGGGAGACAGGCTCTGGCCAATGTGGCTGGTTCAGGACTTTAATTAGGAAGTCCTGGAGAAGGTCTGTAATGGGAGATGGTACCTTTGATGACAGGTGGCATGTTGCCATCATTCAGAAGTCCTATGGAGAATCAATAGTTTATGAAGAGTCAGTATACAACAGAAGAAAAGCACTGAATCAGGAAACTGAACTTGAGCTTATGGTCCTGTTTTGTCATCTGCTATGTGACTATGAGCAAATCATTTACTCTCTGCGTTTATTTTCCCAGTCTATAAAATAAGAAAAATACCAGCCTTCCCATCTCATGAGGTTGCGTGAGATGTGATGACGTATGTCAGTGTTCTGTGAAAGGCATTTCAGGCTGTACAAATAGTTTCATGAAAAGACTCGGGGGCTTGGAGCTGGCGGCCTGGCTTGTACTCACAGCTCTCTGCTTACTCACCCCTGGTATGACTCAGGATGAGTCACTTCGCCGCACGGAACCTACATTTTCCCATCTGTAGAACACCCTCACAGGGTGAACATAAGGATTCAGAAGTACAGTAGAGGACTTTGGAAGTAAAAGTGCTAGAGAAATATGATCATCAGGCTGATCTCCCTGTTCTTCATTTAGGGAAAAGCCCTAACTCTATTTTCCTTCCAGAATCAGTCTTCAAGATGAGCATTCTTTGACTCCATCAATAATGGCTTATAATGAGCCCTTTCTCTGGGCAGAGCCTGGGTGTTGTAGGGGGAGGGATGGGGGAAGTGTGAACTAACATTACACTAGGAGAAGTGGTACCTGCGTTTGGGGGAACTGCTGTCTGATTGGACGTGTAGGACAGACGCAAGCCCACTCTTAGGAAATGCGTTCTGGAAGGGCTGTGAGCTGTCTGCCTTGGGAAGATTCCATTGTACAAGACTTATCAGATGGAAGAATCTAGAAGCACATGCTCATGCTGATAAGCATAGAAAAGTGGTGGGAGAGAGAACTGACCCCGCAGTGGTCACCGGGACCACTGCACCAGGTCATTCTTCTGTCTCCGCTTCTGCTGAAGCTGTTTCTCTGCAAAGTTTTGAAGCGTCACTGAGCATCTAACATTGAGCAAACTTGTTATGGCTGGATATAAGGTCGGTATCCCATCTCTTTTGACTCTGCACCCAGAGACTTCTCCCTTTGGACGACACTAACCCTTTGCCAGACGAGAATATTCTGCATGATTCTGAGAAAGCTTTTTCTCCTGAGGGTGGCAGTCATGGAGCTCATCAGAGCTGTGCTGTTACCTGTTGTTCTGGTCTGAATCCATTCCTGTACACATTTCTGTGGAGGAAGGTGCGTGAGTCTCACAGGAATCTTTCTGATAAACATCAGAAAGTCATTTGTCATTACACTCAGAAAAGACTATTGGTGTCAGATAGTTAACTGGATGCAAAATACTCTTTTGGTCTGGGAAGTTTTCTTAAGAATCTTGATTTTCTGTAATGAAGAACTCACTCCTTGGAATTTCCATCTCCTGTTTTCCATATAATTGCTAAAGAGTTCATATCAGAGTGAAATACATAGGATCTCAAGTCAGACTATAAAAGCTTGGCCTTAGGGGAAAAATTCATAGCTTTTAACATAAAGATTTGGAAAGAGAATGTGTCACATTTATCCTCATCAAATGTCCTAGCTTCCAAGCCTCCTTGCAGAATGTAGATATCCTGTGTTTGCAATGTGAAAGGCTGCATCTCAGAGATGGGAAGAGGAAACTGAATACAAGTTCTAACATCCCTCCCTGTCTATCCTAGCACCTCTGTCTATACCCATCAAACACATGTTGGAATAGCAGCAGAGGGAGAGTCTCTGGGTCAGCCTGGCATTGTTGGGAGGTATGAAGACACTGTTGACTCAGGCCTTACTCAAGCGGGCCTAATAGTGTCCTGGAAAGCATCAGCATGGGAAATCCACCTGGGAATAATTATGGATTAAATCAAACTGTTACAGGAACAGCCATTTTTCTCTAAAAGGACATTTCCTTCTTGGAGTTCCAAGCGACTCTGGTGTGCAGTCAGCAGGCGGCTGCTTACTTGTGAATTCTTTTGACTTCTTGCTGAATGGTCTCATCACCGTATTTTGCAAACATACTGTATTAAACCCCTAAGTAACTCACCTCCCTTTCCCCTGCCTTTCCCTTAGCTCAATGCCCCGGACTCCTTTCTTACAATGCTTGTGATTCATCTATATTCAGTTGACTTTTTTAAAAATTAAATTTCTTATTTTGAGGTAACTGTAGGTTCACGTGCAGTTTTAAGAGATAATACAAAGAGATCCCATGTGCTCTTCACTCAGTTTCTACTGATGGTAACTTCATGCAAAACTATAGTACAGTATCACAACCAGGATATTGACATGGGTACAGTCAAGATACAGAACATTTCCATCACCATGAGAATACTTCATGTTGCCTTTTTATGGCCACACCCTTCCTGCCTTTTAAGGAGTTAAACCCCTGGCAACCACTGATTTGTCCTCTATTTCTATAATTTTGTCATTTCAAGGATGTTATATAAATGGAATCATGTAGTGTGTTGTCTTTGGGGACTGGTTTTATAAACCTCTGGAGATTCATCTAGGTTGTTGAATGTATCAGTAGTTGACACCTTTTTCTTGCTGAGTAGTAGTCTATGGCAGCGGTCCCCAACCTTTCTGGCACCAGGGACCGGTTTCATGGAAGACAATTTTTCCGCGGACCTGGGGAGAGGGGATGGTTCACGCGGTAACGCGAGCGATGGGGAGCGGCATGTGAAGTTTCCCTAACTCGCCCACCGCTCACCTCCTGCTGTGTGGCCCGGGGTGGGGGTGGGGCTGTTGCGGACCCCTGGTCTATGGTATGGATGTGCCACAGATCGTTTAACCATTCATCTGTTTAAGGACATCTGGGCCAATTCTGATTTTTAATATTACAGATAAACTTTCTGTGAGCATTCATGTACAAGTTTTTGCATGAATATAAATTTTCACTTTTCTGGGATAAATGCCCAGGAGTGTAATTGCTGTTGCATACTTAGTTGTTTAGTAAACTGCCAAACTCTTTTCTGGAGTGGCTGTCATTTTACATTTGTATTAGCAATGTATGAGAAGTCTAGTTTATGTGCAGTCTCATCAGCATTTGATGTTGTCACTATTTTTTAGTTTGGCTCTTCTGATAAGTGCATAGTGATATCTCATTGCATTTCCCTGATGGCTAATGATGGGAACATCTTTTCACGTACTTATTTGCCATCTGTGTATCCTCTTGGGTGAAATGTCCATTCATACCTTTTCCTCATTTCTGATTGTTTTTTATTGTTGAGTTTTGAGATTATATATTATCAATTATATATCCTAGATCCTATTTCTTTATTGCATATGTAGTTTGCAAATATTTCCTCCAAGTCGTAGCTTGTCTTTTCATCCTTCTAACAGAGTCTTTTGCAGAGCAAAAGTTTTAAAGTTTGATAGTGTTCAGCTTATCAGTTTTTTTCTTTCATGGATTGTGCTTTGGTTTCAAGTCTAACAACACTTTGCCTAGCCCTAGGTCCTGAAGCTTTTCTTCTATGTTTTTTTCTGAAAGTTTTATAGTTTTATGTTTTACATTTAAGCCTGCAATCCATTTTGAGATAATTTTTATATAAGGTATAAGCCTTATATTGACGTTCATTTTTTTTTTTTTTTTTTTTTGCCTGTGAATGTCCTTTTCTCCAGCATCATTTGTTGAAAAGGCTGTCTTTCCTCCACTGAATTGCTTTTTGCGCCACTGTCAAAAATCAGTTGGGCATTTGTGTGGGTCTATTTCTGGGTTCTCTATTCTGTTCCATTAATCTGTGAGTCTATTTTTCTATCAATATCACACTGTCTTAATTACTGTGCTGTATACCAAGTCTTGAAATTGGCTAGACTGATTCCTCCCACTTTATTCTTCTTATCCAAAATCGTTTAGGCTATTCCTGTTTTTTTGCCTTTCCATATAAATTTTAGAATCATCTCGTATGTATCTATAAAAACTCTTGCTGGCATTTAGGTAGGAATTATGCTAAACCTATATCAATTTGGAGAGAATGGAAGTCTTTAGTACGTTGAGTCTTCTGATTTACGTGTCTCCATTTATTGATATCCTCTTTGATCTCTTTTATCAGCATTTTTTTTTGTTTTTGACATCCAAGTTCTGTGCATGTTTTATTATACCTATACTTAAGTATTTTTTTTTAGTGATTATAAATGGTACTGTATAACTTTGGTCTTCATTTCTAGTATACAGAAATACAATGATTTTTGTATGTTTATCTTGTGTGACCTTGTTGAACTCACTTATTCTAGGAGTTAGTATGTAGATTCCTTGGAATAGTCTGTGTACCCCATTATGTCATTTGCAAATCGGGATATTTTTATTTCTTCCTTCCTGATCTGAATGCCTTTTATTCCTTTTCTTTTTCTCTCTTTTTTTCTTTTCTTTTTGCCTATTGCAGTGGCAGTACTATATGGAATAAGAGTAGTGAAAGGTGATACTTTGCCTTGTTCTTGATGTTGAGAAAACTTTCAGTCTTTGACCATTAAATATGATGTTAGCTGTAGGTTTTTTATAGATGCTCTTTATCAAGTTGAAGAAGTTTCCCTCTATTTCCATTTATTTCTGAGTTTTTATCATGAATAGATGTTGAATTTTGTCAAATGCTTTTTCTATTACATTGATTCATTTTTCAGTATTGAATTAGCTTTCCACCCTTGGAATATACCCCACTTGGTCATTCTTTGTATATATTGCTGAATTCTATTTGTTACTATTTGTTAAGAATTTTTGCACCTATATTTATGAGAGATACTGTTCTGTAGTTGTCATTTTTGTTTTTTTGTACTGTCTTTGTCTGGATTTGGAATCAGGGTAATACTAGCTTCACAAAATGAATTGAGAAGTGTTCCTTCTACTTTTATTTTCTGGAAGAGATTGTGTAGAATTGTTATAAATTCTTTCTTAGATTTTGATACCACTATCCATTAAAACCATCTGGGCCTGGAGATTTCTTTTGGGAGTCTTAAAATTATGAATTCACTTTTCTTACAGTTTATGGGGCTATGAATTGTGGTAGTTTGTGTTTTTCAAGGACCATTTCATCTTAAGTAGTAAAATTTATATGTGTAGAGTTGTTTGTAGCATTCCCTATTATCTTTTGGGTATCTACAGTTTATAGTTGTATCTCCTGTTTCATTCCTGATATTAGTAATTTGTAGCTTTTCTGTCTTTTTTTTTTTTTTAAGATTTATTGATTTATTTAACTTATTTTTGGCTGCGTCGGGTTCCAGTTGCTGGCACGTGGGATCTTTCATTGCGGTGCACAGGCTCTTCGTTGTGGTGCATGGGCTTCTCTCTAGTTGTGGCATGTGGGTTTTCTCTTCTCTAGTTGTGGCGTGCAGGTTCCAGGGCGTGTGGGCTGTGTAGCTGTGGCGCGTGGTCTCCAGAGCACAGGCTCCGTAGTTTGCAGCAGGCAGGCTCTCTAGCTGAGGTGTGTGAGCTCAGTAGTTGTGGCGTCTGGGTTTAGTTGGCCTGCGGCATGGGGGATCTTAGTTCCCTGACCAGGGATTGAACCCGCATCCCCAGCATTGTAAGATGGATTCTTTACCACTGGACCACCTGGGAAGTCCCTTTCTGTCTTTTTTTTCTTTTTCAGTCTTGCTATAGGATTTCAATTTTATTTTTATTTTATTTTATTGATTTTTTAAAACCATTGATTTTCTCTATTGTTTTCCTGTTTTCAACTTCACTGATTTCTGCTCTTATTTCCTTGCTTCTGCTTGCTAATTTAGTTTTATTTTGCTCTTTTATAGGTTCTTGATTTGAGACTGCACATTATTGATTTGAGACCTTCTTTTTCCTTATGCAAATATTTAGTGCTATAAATTTCCCTTTCAGTACTGCTTTAGCAGCATCCCACAAATTTTGATATGTTGTATTCTCATTTTCACTGAGTTCAATGTATTTTTAAATTTCCCTTGCATCTTCTTCTTTAGTTCATGGATTATTTAGAATTATATTATTTGGATATTTAGTTTCCAAGTATTTGGATATTTTCCTGTTATCTTTCTGTTATTGATTTCTAGTTTGATTCCATTATAGTCAGAGAATATACCTTGTGTGATTTAAATTCTGTTAAATTTGTCAAGGTTTGTTTTATGGACTAGTATATCATCTATCCTGGATAATGTTCCAGTGCACTTGAAAAGAATGTGCATTCTGCTCTTGTTGGGTTGAGTATTTTATAAATGTCGATTAAATCCTGTTGGTTAATGTTGTCATTGAGTTCTTCTATATCCTTGCTTACTTTCTTTCTAGTTGTTCTATCAAAGGTTGAGAGAGGAGTGTTTAGGGTTTGTCTATTTCACCTTTCAATCAGTTTTTGCTTCATGTATACTTGGAGCTCTTTTGTTCGGTGCATATACATTAGGATTTCTATATCTTCTTGGAGAATTGACCTTTTTATCATTATGCAATGTGCCTTTCTGTGTCTGTTATTTAGTTTGGGTAATTTCTATTGTTTTGTCTTTAAGTTCACTGATTCTTTCCTCTGAAAAATTGATTTTCTGTTCTTCAGGCAGTTTGATGTTTTCTTGGTTCTTGGTATAATGACTGACTTTTTGTTGAAATGGGCATTTTGGATATTATGTTATGAGCCTCTGGATCTTATTTAAATCTTTTGCTTTAAGTGACTACTTTTGACACAGATGTGGCAGAGGAAAATAGGTATCCCCTCATTTCTGCCAGGTTGGGTAGAAGTCCAGGTTTCCAACTCAGCCTCCATTGAAACTTGATAGGGGCTCCTTGTTACTGATGGGTAAGAAAAAGAGTTATAACTCCCCACTAAGGTTACATTGATACCTCTCTGCATTGTAGGGTGGGGGGCCTCATTACTGCTGGGGGGAGGTGAAAGGAAGTCCAGGCTACCTACTGGGACTTCTTTGGTAATACTCCAGTAGGAAGGAGGTAGAGGCTGGGTGCATCATTACAGCCTCAAGAAGGGGAAGATCTAGGCTTTCTAGTAGGCTTTGCTGACCTGGATGGGAGTTGGATCACAGCTTTTTCTGTAGTGTTTGGACATGGTAGACTGGTTATTATCTAAAGTTTTCTACCTTTTGAGGCTGTCCCCTTCCTAGTTCTTCTGCTAGAGAGAGTGGGCTTTTGTTGGGACTCTTTTTGTCTGCACTCATTGGTGTTTCCAGGTTGCTCCAAGTCTAGGAATATATGAAGCAAAAAGAAAACCCAGAGAATTCACCACTGTATTATTCCTAGCCAGTTTGCTTTCCTTTCTTCACCTTTCAGAGTCTTCCTATGTTTACTTTATATATAACATCCAGGGCTTTCAGAGTACTTAGAGGGAGGAATAGGGAAAAGTATGTCTATTCCATCTTTCTGGAAGCAGAAGTCTCATTCAGTTTACTTTTATTTGTTTTATTCTTACAGGTCAATCACTTTTCCTACCTGAGATCTCAGGGCCCAAGTGTCCTTAATCATACTTGTATAAATTCCTTTTCATGGGGGGAGAAATTTAGATCCCAGTTCTTGAAGAGCTCTGCACATTGGTGGGAAGGGTGGAAATAGTTCCCATACCCAAACTGCACACTGGGCCCTCTGTGAACTTATAGCTTTCTTTTGCTCACCTTTAAGGCCTGGGGCCAACCCTAGGGGGACCAGGGATATTCAGATTATTTCATATTCACTAAGGGGTCTTTACCTCTAGAGGAAAAAGAGAAGTTCCCATGACACTAGAGGAAGTTTCACCTAGGGGTTTAGAGAAACCTATAAGTGGCACAGAGGAGCAGCTGGGGTGGGATTGGGTGGGGTGGGTCCCTTCCAGCTTGGCCTGGCCTCTAAAAGCAGAGCTTTTTGCCTTTGACTGTAGAGGGTGAAAACCATCCATGATACTTTCTTGGAGCCAAGCTTCTCTGCACTTCATCGTTCGCTAAGTCTGCTTCCTTAAAAGTCTGTTATTTAGAGAAATATAAACTTGATATGGGACAGCATGTGTTTTTAATTCAGCTAGACCTAGTTTGGGATCCTTGTTCCATCTTTTGCTAGCTGTGTGACCTTGAAGTTCAGTCATTCACTTAGAAATCATCCTGTAGTGACTGCTCTGGGCCAGCCACCATGCTGTGTTTTGGGAATAAAGTAATGAGTACCGTTCACTGCTCCCTTTTCTTCACTTTTTAGCCAATAGCAAGTCCAGTTGGTTTTACTTCAAAACTCTATCCAAAATTGGACTACTTTTCTCCATCACCCTTCTTCCCAGGCTTTTATAATAAGTTCCCTGATGCTGTTCTTCCCACTAATCCTTTACCGCAATTCATTATCTACACAACAGCCAGGGTGACCTTTCAAAAACATGCATCAGATTATTATTTGCATACTTAAGACCCTCCAGTTATACTGAGAATAAAATCCGACACCTCCCCGTGGCCCACTAGGGCCTGTGTGGTCTGGTTTCTGCTTCCCCTCTGAGGTCATCTAGCATCCTTTCCCCCTTCATGGCTTTAGTCACACCTGACTTTTTTCTCTTCCTGAAAATATCAAACTTGTCCTACCTTGGGGTCATTACACCAGTTATCCTCTCTACCTTGAATAATTTTTTCATCAAAGTTTGAATGGCTGGTGTCTTGCTTTCATTGAGGTTTTAGTTCAAACCCTCTCCTCTTACTTCTCAAGTCACATTCTGTCAAAACACTGGGTGCCCCTCCCCCATCATCTTATTTAGCTCTTCTTACAATTTGAAATTATTTTTATTTGTCTACTAGACTGAGTTCCATGATTTCTGAGAGCAGGAATCATGCTGTTTCCTTCATTGCTGTGTGCCCAGTATCTAGAACAATTCCTGGCACTGAGCAATCAATATTTGTTGAGTCAAGTTGCTTTTCTTTTTTTAGTAGAGTGAATTATTTTATTTTATTTTACTTTATTTTATTTTATTTTACTGGAGTAAAATTTCTTTCTAATGTTGTGTTAGTTTTTGCTATACAATGAAGTGAATCAGCTATATGTATATCCTCTATTCCCTCTCTCTTGGACCTGCCTCCCACCAACCCCCATCCCACCCATCTAGGTCATCACAGAGCACCGAGCTGAGCTCCTTGTGCTATACAGCAGGTTCCCACTAGCTATCTATTTTACACATGGTAGTGTATTTGTGTCGAACCTAATCTCCCAGTTCATCCCACCCTCCCCTTCCCCACACCCTGTCCACATGTTGGTTCCCTACACCTACATCTGTATTCCTGCCCTACAAATAGGTTCATCTGTATACGTACCATTTTTCGAGATTCCACATATATGTGTTAATGTACGATATTTGTTTTTCTCTTTCTGGCTTACTTCACTCTGTATGACAGACTGTAGGTCCATCCACATCTCTACAAATGACTCAATTTCATTCCTTTTTATGGCTGAGTAATATTCCTTTGTGTATATGGACCACATCTTCTTTATCCATTCATCTATCGTTGGACATTTAGGTTGTTTACATGTCCTGGCTATTGTAAATAGTGCTGCAGTGAACACTGGGGTACATGTGTCCTTTTGAATTATGGTTTCTCAGGGTATACACCCAGTAGTGAGATTGCTGGGTCATATGGTAGTTCTATTTTTAGTTTTTTTAAGGAACCTTCGTACTTTTCTCTATAGTGGCTGTATCAATTTACATTCCCACCAACAGTGTAAGAGGGTCCCCTTTTCTCTGCACCCTCTCCAGCATTTATTGTTTGTAGACTTTTTGATATGAGGTGATATCTCATCATAGCTTTGATTTGTTTAATGATTAGAGAAACAAAAATGATTTGTTTAATGATTAGAGAAACAAAAATGATTTGTTTCTTTAATCATTAGTGATGTTGAGCATCTTTTCATGTGTTTGTTGGCCATCTGTATGTCTTCTTTGGAGAAATGTCTATTTAGGTCTTCCACCCGTTTTTTGATTGGGTTGTTTCTTTTTTTGATGTTGAGCTCCATGCGTTGTATGTATATTTTGGAGATTAATCCTTTGTCAGTTGCTTCATTTGCAAATATTTTCTCTCATTATGAAGGTTGTCTTTTCATCTTGTTTATGGTTACCTTTGCTGTGAAAAAGCTTTTAAGTCTCATTAGGTCCCATTTGTTTATTTTTGTTTTTATTTTCATTACTGTAGGGAGTGGGTCAAAAAAGATCTTGCTGTGATTTATGTCAAAGAGTGTTCTGCCTATGTTTTCCTCTAAGAGTTTTATAGTGTCCAGTCTTGCATTTAGGTCTTTAATCCATTTTGAGTTTATTTTTTATATGGTGTTAGGTAGCGTTCTAATTTCATTCTTTTACATGTAGCTGTCCAGTTTTCCCAGCACCACTTATTGAAGAGGCTGTCTTTTCTCCATTGTATATTCTTGCCTCCTTTGTCATAAATTAGGTGACCATATGTATGTGGATTTATCTCTGGGCTTTCTGTCCTGTTCCATTGACGTGTATTTCTATTTTTGTGCCACTACCATACTGTCTTGATTACTGTAGCTTTGTAGTATAGTTTGAAGATGGGGAACCTGATTCCTCCAGCTCCATTTTTCTTTCTCAAGATTGCTTTGTCTATTCGGGGTCTTTTGTGTTTCCATACAAATTGTACAATTTTTTGTTCTAATTCTGTGAAGAATGCCATTGGTAGTTCGATAGGGATTGCATTGAATCTGTAGATTGCTTTGGGTAGTATAGTCATTTTCACAATATTGATTTTTCCAATCCAAGAACATGGTATATTTCTTCATCTGTTTATTTCATCTTTGATTTCTTTCATCAGTGTTTTATAGTTTTCTGAGTACAAGTTTTTTGCCTCCTTAGGTAGGTTTATTCCTAGGTATTTTATTCTTTTCATTTCAATGATAAATGGGATTGTTTCCTTAATTTCTCTTTCTTATTTTTTGTTGTTAGTGTATAGGAATGCCAGAGATTTCTGTGCATTAGTTTTGTATCCTGCAACTTACCAAATTCATTGATTAGTTCTTGTAGTTTTCTGGTGGCATTTTTAGGATTCTCTATGTATAGTATCATGTTATCTGCAAACAGTGACTGTTTTACTTCTTCTTTTCCAATTTGTATTCCTTTTATTTCTTCTTCTTCTCTGATTGCTATGGCTAGGACTTCCAAAACTATGTTGAATAAGAGTGGTGAGAGTGGACATTCTTGTCTTGTTCCTGATCTTAGTGGAAATGCTTTCAGTGTTTCACCATTGCGAATAATGTTTGCTGTGGGTTTGTCATATATGACTTTTATTATGTTGAGGTAGGATCCCTCTATGTCCACTTTCTGGAGAGTTTTTATCACAAATAGGTGTTGAATTTTGTCAAAAGCTTTTTCTGCATCTATTGAGATGATCATATGTTTTTTATTCCTTAATTTGTTAATATGGTGCATCACATTGATTGATTTGTGTATTTTGAAGAATCCTTGCCTCCCTAGGATAAATCCCACTTGATCATGGTGTATGATCCTTTTAATATGTTGCTGGATTCTATTTGCTAGTATTTTGTTGAGGATTTTTGCATCTATATTCATCAGTGATATTGGTCTGTAATTTTCTTTTTTTGTGATATCTGTGTCTGGTTTTGGTGTCAGGGTGATGGTGGCCTTGTAGAACGAATTTGGGAGTGTTCTTCCTTCTGCAATTGTCTTGGTAGAGTTTTAGAAGGATCGGTGTTAGCTCTTCTCCAAATGTTTGATAGAATTCACCTGTGAAGCTGTCTGGTCCTGGACTGTTGTTTGTTGGAAGATTTTAATTACAGTTTCAGTTTCATTACTTGTGATAGGTCTGTTTATATTTTCTAATTCTTCCTGGTTCTGTCTTGGAAAATTGTACCTTTCCAAGAATTTGTCCAATTCTTTGTGGTTGTCCATTTTATTTGCATATAATTGTTTGTAGTAGTCTCTTATAATCCTTTGTATTTCTGTGGTGTCAGTTGTGATTTCTCCTTTTTCTTTTCTAATTTTATTGATTTGTGTCCTCTCCCTTTTTTTCTTGATGAGTCTGGCTAAAGGTTTATCAATTTTGTTTATCTTCTCAAAGAACAAACTTTTAGTTTTATTGATCTTTGCTATTGTTTTCTTCATTTCTATTTCATTTATTTCTGCTCTGATCTTTATGATTTTTTTCCTTCTACTGACTTTGGGTTTTCTTTGTTGTTTCTCTAGTTGCTTTAGTTGTAAGGTTAGATTGTTTATTTGAGGTTTTTCTTGTTTCTTGAGGTGAGATTTCATTACTATAAACTTCCCTCTTAGAACTGCTTTTTCTGTGTCCATAGGTTTGGGGTCATTCTGTTTTTGTTGTCACTTATTTCTGTGTATTTTTTTTACTTCTTCTTTGATTTCTTCAGTGATATCTTAGTTATTTAGTAGTGCACTGTTTAGCTGCCATGTATTTGCATTTTTTACAGGTTTTTTTTCCTATAATTGATTTCCAGTCTCATAGCATTGTAGTTGGAAAAGCTGCTTGATATGATTTCAATTTTTAAAAATTTACCAAAGCTTGATTTGTGACCCAAGATATGTCTATCATGGAGAGTGTTCCGTGTGCACTTGAGAAGAAAGTGTATTCTGCCACTTTTGGGTAGAATGTCCTATAAATGTCAATTAAATCCATCTGATCTGTTGTGTCATTTAAAGCTTCTATTTCCTTATTTCCTTTCTTTCTTTCTTTTTTTTTTTTTTTTTTTGTGGTACGTGAGCCTCTTACAGTTGTGGCCTCTCCCGTTGCGGAGCACAGGCTCCGGACGCACAGGCTCAGTGGCCATGGCTCACGGGCCTAGCTTCTCTGCGGCATGTGGGGTCTTCCCAGACCGAGGCACGAACCCATGTCCCCTGCATCAGCAGGTGGACTCTCAACAACTGTGCCACCAGGAAAGCCCATCCTTATTTATTTTCTGTTTGGATGATCTGTCCATTGGTGTAAGTGGGGTGTTAAAGTCCTCTACTATTATTGTCTTACTGTTGATTTCCCCTTTTATGGTTGTTAGCATTTGCCTTATGTATTGAGGTGCTCCTATGTTGGGTGCAAAAATATTTATAATTGTTATGTCTTCTTCTTGGATTGATCCCTCGATCATTATGTAGTGTCCTTCTTTGTCTCTTGTAATAGTCTTTATTTTAAAGTCTATTTTATCTGATATGAGTATTGCTACTCCAGCTTTCTTTTGATTTCCATTTGCATGGAATATCTTTTTCCATCCCTTCACTTTCAGTCTGTATGTGTCTCTAGGTCTGAAGTGGGTCGCTTGTAGACAGCATATATATGGGTCTTGTTTTTTATCTGTTCAGCCAGTCTATGTCTTTTTGTTGGGGCATTTAATCCATTTAAATTCAAGGTTGTTATGGATATGTATGTTCCTATTACCGTTTTCTTAATTGTTTTGGGTTTGTTTTTGTGGGTCTTTTCTTCTCTTGTGTTTCTTGCCTAGATTAAGTTCCTTTAGCATTTGTTGTAAAGCTGGTTTGGTGGTGCTGAATTCTCTTAGCTTTTGCTTTGTCTATAAAGATTTTGATTTCTCCATCGAATCTGAATGAGACCCTTGCTGGGTAGAGTAATATTTGTTGTAGCTTTTCCTCTTTTGTCACTTTAAGTATATCCTGCAACTCCCTTCTGGCCTGCAGTTTCTGCTGAAAAGTCAGCTGATAACCTTATGGGGATTCCTTTATATGTTATTTTTTGCTTTTCCCTTGTTGCTTTTAATATTTTTTCTTTGAATTTAATTTTTGTTATTTTGATTAATATGTGTCTTGGTGTGTTTCTCCTAGGGTTTATCCTGTATGGGACTCTCTGCACTTCCTGGAGTTGGGTGACTGTTTCCTTTCCCATGTTAGGGAAGTTTTTCACTATAGTCTCTTTTAATGTTTTCTCAGACCTTTTCTTTTCCTCTTCCTCTTCTGGGACCACTATAATTTGAATGTTGGCACGTTTAATGTTGTCCCAGAGGTCTCTGAGATTGTATTCAATTCTTTTTTCTCTATTCTGCTCCTAGGCAGTTATTTCCACCATTCTGTCTTCCAGCTCACTTACTTGTTCTTTTGCCTCAGTTATTTTGCTATTGATTCCTTCTAATGTATTTTTCATTTTAGTTATTGTGTGTTTTTCATATCTGTTTGTTCTTTAGTTCTTCTAGATCTTTGTTAAACATTTCTTGTATTTTCTCAATCTGTGCCTCCATTCTATTTCTAAGATTCTGGATCATCTTTACTGTCATTACTCTGAATTCTTTTTCAGGTATGTTGCCTATTTCCTCTTCATTTATTTGGTCTTTTAGGTTTTTACCTTGCTCCTTCGTCTGTGACATAGTTTTTTGTCATCTCATTTGTTTTTTGATGGGTGGGATTGTGTTCCTGTCATACTGGTTGTTTGGCCTGAGGCTTCGAGCAGTAGAGTTTGTAGGCTGCTGGGTAGAGCTGGGTCTTTGTGCTGAGATGAGGACCTCCAGGAGACCTCAATCCTATGAATATTCCCTGGGATCTTAGGTTCTCTGTTAGTCCAGTGGTTCGGACTCGGAGTTCCCACCACAGGAGCTCAGGCCTGACCTCCAGCTCATGAACCAAGATCCTGCAAGCTGCACGGGGCAGCAGAAAAAGAAAACAGGAGCAGAAGAATAACAAAGGGTCAAAAATAAAATAAGAGTAGAAAACTAACAGATATGTTAGAAAGAATAAAAAAAGTAAAAATGCAGGTGAAACAACAGCTGGAAGGTAAAACAGAAGTATAATAGTAAAAAAGAGGAGGGAAAAATAAGCTGGAAAAGTCCCTGGCTGTGAGGGGTGGGGCTCAGGCAGGGTCAGGGTTTAGGTGGTGGGAAGGGGCCTATGCTTAGGACCCACAGGGCTGGAAAAGGCCCCAGTGGGCGGTGGGGGGGCTGGGGGGGACTTAGGCTCAGTGTAGCAGGAGGGGCCCAGGAGTGCCTCTGGCCTTGAATGGCAGAGGACCATATCCAGGACCCCAGCAGGCTAGACGTGTTTGCCCCCATCCTCTGATCCTGAAGGGCCCCTACCTGTTGGCCTCTCTTCTTCTTCCCCTCCCTCCCTCCCTCCTATGCCCCTAGGGCTCATGAGGCCAGAGGGGGCCCTGGAAGGCAGAGGACCAGACCCGGAAACCCAACAAGCTTCCTGGGCCGAGTCAGTGGGGGAAACACCCGTGGTGCTTCCCCTGATTCCCTGGTCCTGGAGCGCCCCTCTCGCCCACCTCTTCTCTTCTTCCTCCCTACCCCCACCTCTACGCCCCTAGGACGGACGTGGCCCGGAGGGGGCCTCGGAGGGCAGAGGACCTGGCCCAGGCCCCAGCAGGTTTCCTGAGCCTGATTGGACAGGTGAAATGCTAGGTGCACCCCCCCCCCATCCTCTGAGCCCCCGAGGGTCCCTCCAGGTGTGGGAATCCCTCCCCTCTCCCAGCCACCCCTCAGGGGCGCCTGTCCTGCCCAGCCTCCACTTCTCCTCCCCCCTCGCTCCCTTCCACGTCCTACCAGGTCGCTTGGGGGTTCCTCCTATCTCCTTGGACATTGAGGTCCCCCACCAGCATCTGGCAGGTGCCCTAGTTGTGGGGAGGCGTGAACTCTGCATCCTCCCCCACCACCACCTTGACTTCAGGAACCAAGTTGCTTAATTCTCTTGCGCCTCAGTTTCTCACTTGTCACACGGAATAATGATTGGCTAATAAAACAAGGTTGTGTTTAGAATTAAGTGAGATAATACTTGTATGTGGAGTACTTAGTACAATGATTGGTTCACAGTAAGTTGAATAACAGTGTTTTATTGTTTCATATGATTGATTATATTACAATGTTCAATTCCATTCTGCCATAGTCCTTTGGTACCTGTTCTTGCATCTAATGATCCGTCTGGAGTGTTATGAGTATTCGGCTCTGACAGATACTGACTGGTTTGATGCTGAAGGTGAAATCCTAACTTAGTTCTCTCTTGGCCATTTTTTTCTGTACAGGTTCTGCAGCTGGGCTCAGACATCCTTCCCCAATACAAGCAAGAGGCACCAAAGACTCCCCCTCACATCATCTTACATTATTGTGTTTTCAAGACCACGTGGGATTGGATCATCTTGATCTTAACCTTCTATACAGCCATCCTGGTCCCTTATAATGTCTCCTTTAAAACCAGGCAGAACAACGTGGCCTGGCTGGTTGTGGATAGCATCGTGGATGTTATCTTTCTGGTGGACATTGTGCTGAATTTTCATACCACTTTTGTTGGACCAGCTGGGGAGGTGATTTCCGACCCCAAACTCATCCGCATGAACTATCTGAAGACGTGGTTTGTGATTGACCTTCTGTCCTGTTTGCCATATGATGTCATCAACGCTTTTGAGAACGTGGATGAGGTTAGTGCCTTTATGGGTGATCCAGGGAAGATTGGTTTTGCTGATCAGATTCCACCACTCCTGGAGGGGAGAGAGAGTCAGGTACATCCCTCAAATCTCAGACCTTGTTGTCATGTCTTTAAATTAATTGTGGGTGGTCAACAGAAGAGTAATTAAATGGGTGGGAACTAGCATGACTGATGTCTGGAACATAGGGAGCATGATGCTTGATTGATATCCTCGCCTGGTGTTTTTGTCCTTTGGAGGTTTGGAGGCCCTGCATGTCAGTGGATGGATGTGGAGGAGACCAGAGGCTTCCTTCATATTCCATGTGGAGTGCAAGCCACTGGCTTGGGTGGTGGGGCTGCAGAAGCAGGCATGCATTGCCATTGCATTGATGAATCTTTCACTTGGTATACAATTGCTGAATGCCTACCTACTGATTACTCTCATTATGGGGACTTTTCTATTATCTGCTGCTGACCTTTGGCTGTTTGAAAGCTAATTAACTCTTGGCAACAGGGATGGTACTCTCTTCCAAGTTTGCTTGCGTTTTTTTTCATTTTCTTTCTTTCTTTCTTTTTTTTTGGTAAATGTTGGGAAAGAATGAGTTGTTTCTTTGCTGAAATGAGTTTTGGAGGTGACCAATGGCGTTCAATTGTCCATGCTCTCCATTGCCTAAATTTGCTGAAGTAGTCAGTCTGTGGTTAAGCCTGGCTCTTGTGGCTAAGAGGAGTACTGCTACTGGATTACCCTGCTGTGGGTTGTTAGTCCTACAGGCCATGGAAGGAATTAAAAGAAGATAAATGCTCTGTAAATGTGCTGGAATCAAGACATGCTTAAACAGTCACTGAATGGGTGCCTAGGACATGTTGCAGCAGGAAGGGGCCACTGGGCTGGTTAAAGTGATTTTCTCCTTTGAAAAAGCAAGGATGTAACGTCATGGCAAAGGAAAATGTCAGGTTCTTAATCTAGTTTAAGTGTGTTCTATGGAAATTGTTCTTCCTTTTTCCTGCTCTTCAGTTGACACTTTAGATGGCAGTACACCTGGTAAGTCTTCAGCCTCAGATAGCAGCGGCCCTCATTGCCTCAGATTACAGAGGGTCCCAGAGGTCTCCATCCAGCTGGACTGCTAACTGGGGGGGTCATCAGGAAGCCATCGGGAGGCTGAGTTGAGGCAAGATACACTCTCAGGGCTAAATGGCTAGTGGGACTCAGCCTTGAAAGAGTTGGAGGGAACAGCCAACTTCCTGCCAGGATAACAAAACCTGCCAGTGACTAGATGTCTTGCTGGTGGCATAATGATGCCTCTCTACCTTCAGATCTGTACCAGCAGTGGGCAAGGACTCCAGCCCCTTCCTCTGTGAGGACCCAACTACCTACTACTTTTCTCTCCAGTGAAGAGGAGCTGAGGTTCAGATGCTCCAGACTCAGAACAACCCCTGCTTTCATCTGTGTGGTGTGTTTTAATAGACTTTAAAATCCCAAGGAATAATTCTCTGAGTGGCTCGTGTGGATTTTTTAGGGAGATTAAATGAGTCGAGACTGATCATTTACAAGAGAAAAATCGTCCCTAAAGTGAATGTTGGGATTCTTAAATGTGAATTTTAGTACATGTTGGGAATGATATTTTTCACTGTGAGCACATTTCTAGAAATTTTTATGTTAGTGAGGAAAATATGATCATTTTGGCTTAGATAATTCAACTGATGATTTCAACCTAAAAGAGCTTCTTATACACATATGGGAAATGAAATTTAACTTTAAAAAAAGTGATTGAGTTTTTAAAATAAACCATTTGCTATTTATAGCAATGGCATTAAAATTTTGCAGATAAATAGAACAGTTCTTCGGCTTCCACAGTTTCTTATTAAACACTGGCAGAGATGTAAACACATATGTGAATGTGTCAAGATTACCTTGTAGGTTAGCAGAGCAGAGAGCTTCTTCCCAGGCTCTGTGTAGGTTGGGCTGGAATTCCTTTGCCATTAACTGTGAATACCCTGATGTGGTTTCTGATTTCCAGATTCATGAAATAGATTGTAGGTAGGAAAATCATAATTTCTCTGTAGATTTCTAGTTGGCAAAGGGTTTAGCATCAAAGCTCTTACTACCATTTCTTGATGATAAATAATAATATGAATATTAGGGGATTCTAGCTATAATTTGCTTCTGTAAAGTCTTGTTTTTATATTTAGTAGCTCCTTTTAAAGCTTTGGCTCACACCTGAAATAATGCCTTTCCATGACAACTGTGGTGGAGTTGGGGAAACACGAGGAAACTGAAGATTTGCCTGCCGGTCCTCTTGTTCTCACCTCTTAAGACAGCTGGGAACCTTGTGCATGTCATTTAGCCTTTCTGGGTTACAGTTTTCCTAGCTACATCTTAGGGATGATACTACCTTACCTGCCTGAAGGCGTGGCATTTGGGTGGTGGATTTTGAGTTCCCTGCCGGCTGCAAAATCTGGTGAGTTCTAAAATCTCTTTTGTGTTAGTCTCACCTCCAGACTGACTATAAAAATGAGAGGCCCAGCCCCCTGACCTCCTACCTTTTGTGGGAGTTGGAGGAAAGTGGGGTAGGATGGGGACATTTAGCAGGTTATGGTGAGTAGACCTATTGGAGATCAGAGCCCAGTTGAAGTATCATGTAGTTTAACCCTCTTAACTCGCAAATAACCCAGGGGATATGACTCACTCAGGATGGGGTAGCAAATCATATGGTCACAGTAATGAGTCACCTTCTGACTCTTCTCTGTTCTAATAGTGACAGATTTGATAAAATAGGGACCAAACACTGAAGGATACTGTTGAGTCGAAACTGACCAAGAAGCTCCTGATGTGTGTGGCTCACCTATTAGCTTGGTTGTCGTGAGTGGGAGGTTGGGTATTAGGTACGGGGAGGTGGGCAGCTGCATTTTCCCTAAGGCAGCTGGGGTGGTGATGAGATGGACAGGTTAAGATACTCACAGACCCAGCACCCTTTTCTAGGTACAGGCCTTTTTGTTAAAAGGCACCATAAAATCAGTGGGCATGAAGGACTGGTGGGGATAAGAGGAGGTTGGGGAGCCTGTGAAGGGCACCTATCTGTTGTCTACATTCACCGTATGCTGTCTTCTTATCCAACACTCTGCTGTGAGGTTGCTCGTCTAATATTGCAGCTCCCTAGGCTCTAGGCCCTTCCTCTAAGAGAGCATGGGGAGAAATAGGAAATTATTGATTCATTTCTCATAAAAATTACATGGAGCTGCCCTCACTCTGGTGTCTTCCTAATTATGCCAATGGAATTGTGTCTCAGTGGAGACCACCAGGGAAGAGGGGAATGAGCAGCGGGGGCTTTGCCATCTGTGTGTGTGGGGGTTTGGGTGCGGGCATGGGTGTTGAGGTGGAGGCTCTTAGAGTGAAAGGATCGGACCCTCCCCAGCCTTGGGTCAAGAAATTAGGTTCGATTGCGAAAGCCAACAATTGTGAGCTCAGCCTTGTGGATGGAGCCCATCTCCATGATTTCAGCCATACGGATGATCCCTTTTGGCCAGCTTGGTTCGCTTATGTAGGTGGCCTACATTTTCGTAATTCTCCAGTCTGTTGGTTGGTAATCATCTGTTTTGGAGGCAGCTCGTGAAAATGTTTGCATATTAGTTAAGCTGGTGAGAGGACAAAAGGTCTGAAAATGGAGTGGACGAAAGCTAGGAAGGGGTATGCCGAAGCAAAAGTCAAATGAGTCTCTTTCAAGCACTTAGCGGATTATTGGCCTGGTATGCTTCATGCCTTAAGTATGGAACTATTAGTCACAACACATATTCCCTCTCCGAAGGAGACCTTATTGTTTACGGACATTGGAGTATGGAAGTGCAAAGAGGAGGACGGAGCCAACTGTGCCACCTCCCAGGTCACAATTCTGGTGCCTTGGGGCCAAGAGCTTCCTTCTTTCCCTGACTCTGTAACCTCGGACAGCAACACCACTGGATAGTGGTGGTCACAGCTGACACTTGCCAAGAGCACACAGAAGATGCTTAGCCAGAGCAGAACAGGACTAGATGTGCGGATGGAAAGATCAGCAGCTTCCCTTTATGTAGTGCATCTAACCTTCCAAAATACTTTCACACAGATTATCTTTTTTATTATCGAAATGTGGTTGATGTACAATATCATGTTAGTTTCAGGTATATTCCAGAGTGACTTGACATTTGCAAACATTACAGAACGTTCACCTGTGCTGAGTCTAGGAACCATCTGTCCCCATACAAAGTTATTAAAATATTATTGATCATATTCTTTGTTGCACAGATTATTTCTGTTTTAGCTCTGTGGTGGTAAAAAAACCACACTGAACTGGGAGGAAGGTGGTTTGTCAGCTAGGTGTGACCGCCACCCAGCTGTGCACACTTACAGAAGTCATTTCATCTCCTTGGACTTTGCTTACCTCACCTGTAGGATGGTGCATTTCAGCTGTAACCTTCAGTGGCTCTAGGGCAGGTATTGTCCCCGCTTTGCAGATGAGGGGAAAGGACCAGGTTGTCCAGGGAGTTGAAACTGGACTCTGGTCTCCTGACTGCTAGATCTGTGCTTTACCCTGCCACTCATGCTGCCTCATCAGAAATTTGGAGACAGAGTGAGCCAAGCTGTGTGTTTCATTCCTCAAGTCCCTCTCTCTGAATCCTTCCCTGGCCTGGCCCCTTCCGCACAGCGCCTTCCCCCCACCGCCGACCTCCGCAGCTGAGGGGTGAGAGGTTTGGGCGGTCAGCCTGGGTGACCCTAAGCTGAGGTCGCTGGTGCATGTGTGTAGGGCCGGACAGTGAGCGTGGGGTCGGAAGTGACTCCACAGGCTGGTTGCCCGCCCTGCTTCTCTCTCCTCGACAGATGGGCACCCCTCTGGGTTCTTCTAGGATCACTATTACCTATGATTTCCTTATCACTGATGCTGAAAGCAAATTGGACCCATGTACCTTGCTCATCCCATTGATTTGTAGTTTTCAGGCCTTACCTGTGGTTTCTATTTAAGTAGATGGATACCGTTTGAGTTCTCACACAGGTGACGCCTCTGCTGTCCAGCTGTAAGTCATGAGATGACTAGGACTTTTCTTTCCTGGACTTCCAGCAATACAGGCAGTCCCCGTGTCTTGTCATAGCAGTTATTTTTATTCACAGACTATTTTTCAGAGCACTTTTAGGTTTACCGAGAATACAGTAGAAAGACCACCTTTACCATCCGCAGTTTCCCTATTATCAGCATCTTGCATGAGGGCGGTATGCTTATTATGGCCAATGTTGAGGCATTATTATCAGCGAAAGTCTATAGTTTCCATTAGGGGTCACTCTTTGCAATATACATTCTATGGGTTTTTGACCAATGGAGAACGACATGTGTCTACCATTGCGTATCACACAGAGTCGATTCACCGCCCTAAAGATCCTCTGTGCTCCACCTCTTCATCCCTCCCTCCCTGCTAACTCTTGGCAACTACGGATCTATTTACTGTCTCCATCATTTTGCCTTTTCCAGAATGTCCTAAAGTTGGACTTATACAGTATGTAGCCTTTTCAGATTGGCTTCTTTCACTTAGAAATAAGTACTTAAGGTTCTTCTGTATATTTGGGGGGCTATCAGAGAGCATATTTCTTTTTATTTTTGAATAATATTCCATTGTATGTATGTACCATAGTTTGTTTATTATTTCATAATAGAAAGTAAAAAACCCCGTTGCTGATAGCATTGGTTATTTAAGCTTGATCAGCATAGGTCTGGTCCTGGGATTTCCTCCTTCCGTGATCCCTTGGACATGGAGAGTGGGGAGGAGCTGAGACACTGACATGCCGACCAGCCCATCTCAGCAGCCTGTGGTATCTCCTGGGTAAAAACCGAAAACGTTTAACTCAAGTTATTATGTCTAGTAATACAACAGACAGAAAAACGAAATTGTATTATAGTATCCTCACACTTCATACTGTTTTCCTTGGCATTTCTCTTTTCTGTTTGTGCTGAGTGTTTCTACCATACATTTATTTTGGCAAAAAGAGGACAAAACCAGACACCCTGTAATTTTCATCTAAGTGTCTCATTCGTGGGAGGAAGTGTTGTTCTTGGGTGTGTTTCTCTTCTGATGATCGAGACTTGTCAGCAGTGCCCGGTGGCTGAGGTCTGACTTCAGTGATGTTATCAATGTCACTACTGTCCCCATGCTGGCAATATTGTCATCTCTCCCCTCTCACCTGTGAGGGCAAGCTGGCATAGAAATTTTCCTCTTAGTTTAATTTAAAAAAATCAGTCTTCTTCCTGACTTGAGCTTACAGGAGCTGTGAGCTCAACGATTGTGTCAAGGATTGTGGAGGTTCCATGCCTCTTGTTCAAGCAGAGGCTTCAAACAGAAAAGCAGGCTGTAGGCACTGTACCCTACACAGTCACCTGAATCAAGATCACCCTAGGTGCATGTGTGGGGACCAGGGAAGTGGCTGGGGGGCATTTTTAATGGGAGGAAGTTGATCCTGGGTGGCTTCCTGGAAGCGGTGATTTACTATGAGACTGTGATTCCAGAGTTTAAAAAAAAATGTAAAAACTTAATGATGCTCCAAAAGCATTGCACTTTGGAGCAAAATAGACTCAGCTGATGTGCCTGATTCCCCTCTGCTCTCACATTGTCTGTTTTCTCTCAGGCTCCTTTTTGGCCAACCCAAGTTCTACTCTTAATTCTCCACCAACTTTTCTTGGAATCTTGTTTAGGGTGTTCCTTCTTTAAAGAAAACTTATTGACTTAGGTGGTAGGGGATTGGGATACAACTCTTCAATTTTCTCCCAGTCTAGTGGGGACCACTGATAATAAACACCAATAGAGGATGTGAGAGGGGTCAGCTCAGGGTGTTATGTCTTACTATCGAGGAGCATTTAGCCTATCGAGAGAATCTAGGAAGGCTTCCTGGGAGGAGATGACTGGGGTTAGTCTGGTGAGGAATAAGGAGGACAGTCTTGTAAGAGGAGAGATCGTGTGCAGAGGGAAGCGCTCTTGGGGACTAGCAAGGTATTCATTACGTCCAAAGCAGAGAGTCAGCATTGGGGGACAGAAGAAAGTTGAGAGTAGGAGGCAAGATCCAGTGATATAGAATCCCAGGGTCTTGCCAAGGAGTTTACCTTTTGTTATGTGGGCAAAAGGAAACCATAGAGGGTTTTCCTTAGATGATCTTATGATTGATTTTGATTTTTGGAAGTGCACCCAGACAACAGTGGTGTGAATGAGGGGGAAATGACGAGTGTCTCTACTTCCCCTCCTCTTGTTCTGTTGATCCTCCTGCAATCAGGCTGATACCTCCACCACGACACTGAGCCTTGGTCATATTTCAAGTGATTGTGCATGTTTAGGGTTATTTTTGGACCCTATGCTGTTCCACTGGTTTATTTGTCTATTCTTAACATCAGTACTACACTGTGTTAATTGGCATAGCATAATAGTAAATATTAATCAGTTACTGCCTTTGTTCTTTTTCTTCAAGACTGCTATGTCTATTCTAGGATCTTTGTACATACATTAAAACTTAGAGTCAATTTCCACCCAAACCAAAAAATAAAAATAAAAAAAATAAAAGGCCTGTAGGGATTTTGAGTGGGATTATATTGAATCTAAAAACCAATTTGGAGAGAATGAAAATCTTAATATTGAGTTTTCCAGTTCATGACCATTGACCAGCCATATGTTTACGTCTTCTTTAATTTCTCTTAGCAATATCTTGTAGTTTTCAGTGTCAAGGTCTTAACACACTTTTTTTTTTTTATTGTTGTTGTTAAACTTATTCCTAGATACCTGATATTTTTGGTGCTTTGTCAGTGGGATTTAAAAACTTCTTGTTTTTAATTGTTTATTGTTAGTATAAACCATTTTATTTACCGACTTTGCAGCAAAGTTGCCAAATTTGCTTATTAATGTGAATATTTTGTAGGTTCTTTTGGATTTTTATATACACAATTATGTCTTTGTGAATAAAAAAAATTTTATTTATTTATTTCCCAAAATCTTTACCTTTTATTTCTTTTTCTTGAATTAGTGCTGCCTAGGATCTCCAATGAAATGAATGGAAGTGGATAATAGACATCCTTGTCTTCAGGAGAATATGTTCAGTATTTCATCATTAAGTATTTAGCTGACTAATTGTTTTTAGTTTGCAAATACTCCTTATTAGGTTAAGAAAGGTCTCTTACATTCCTAGTTTTATGAGAATTTTTATCATTAACAGGTTTTAAATTTTACCAAATACCTTTTATGCATTTATTGAAATGGTATGTTTTTTTCTCCTTACTTTTGTTCATGTGGTGAGTTATGTTGATTGACTTTTGAATGTTGTATTAGCCATGCATTCCTGGAATAACTCCTACTTGGTCATGAGAGATTGTCTTCTTTTATATAATTGTATATGATTTTCTAATATTTAGCAATGTTGTATCTATGTTCATGAGAGATATTGGCCTTTCATTTTTTTTTCTTTGTGATGTCCTTGTCAGGGGTGATACACAGGGGCGTGTACCCTCTTCCACTGTCTCTGAAAGAATTTTTGTAACATTGGTAGTACTTATTCCTTAAATAATTCATCAGTGAAGCTGTGTGGCTCTGAAATTTTCTTTGTGGGAAGATTTTAAATTATGATTTCAATTTCTTTAGCAGATATAGGACTATTCAGATATTCTTTTTTTTTTCTTGTGTCGGTTTTGCATTGTTGAAGATTTAACCATTTCATCTAGTGTGCCAAAGTTTTTGGCAAGAAGTTATATATAATATACAATTATTCTTTTTAAAATGTTTGTTGGATCTACAGTGATTTTCTCCATTTATTCTTCATTGGTCATTTGAATCTTATCTCATTTGGTCAGTTCATTATGGTCAGTTGTGGTAGTGTTTTGTTAATTTTATTAATCTTTTAAAAGAACCAACTTTTGACTTAGCTAATTGTCTGTTTTCTGTTTCATTGATTTTTGTTCTCATTCTTATTTTCCTTTTTTGTACATTTTGTTTGGATTTAGTCTGTTTTTCCTCCTAGCTTACTGGGATGAAATCTTTGATCATTCAAGCAGATTTAATATATGAATTTAAAGCTTTAAATTCATATTTTAATATATGAATTTAAAGCTATTTTATCCTCTAAAGACTTTTTAAAGGCATCCCAGAAATTTTAATGTCATAATCCCATTATTTAAGTTCAATATACTTTCTTATTTCCACTGTGATTTCTTTTATTTAAAAGTGTGTTGCCTAGGGCTTCCCTGGTGGCGCAGTGGTTGAGAGTCCGCCTGCCGATGCAGGGGACATGGGTTCGGGCCCCGGTCCGCGAAGATCCTGTATGCCGCAGAGCGGCTGGGCGTGTGAGCCATGGCCGCTGGGCCTGCACGTCCGGAACCTGTGCTCCGCAACTGGAGAGGCCACAGCAGTGAGAGGCCTGAGTACCGAAAAAAAAAAAAAAGTGTGTTGCCTAATTTCTAAATATTTGATAATTTTCTAGTTATCATTTTATTATTGACTTCTAGGTTAATCCCTTAGTAGTAAGAAAATATATGATTTTAATTCTTTGAATTTTGTTAAGACTTACTTTATGGCTCAGTATCTGGTCTATTTTGGTAAATATTTTTTATGAATTTACAAAAATGTATTTTGCAGTTGTTGAGTGTTGTATTCTCTATATGCTAATTAGGTCAGGTAGATTAATAGTTTTAAAAATTGTCTATATTATTACTAACTTTTGTCTGCTTGTTCTATCACTTATGGAGAGAGGTTTGTAAAATCTTCAACTGTGATTGTGAAATTGTTTATTTCTCCTCTCAGTTCTATTGATTTTTGCTTCATGTATTTTTAGAGCTATGCTGCTATACGCATACACGTGTAGGATTGTTGTGTCTTCCTGTGAATGGGTCCTCTTGTTATTATGAAATATTCCCATTTTTATTTAATAATGCATTATATGCATTATGCATTTTTATTATAATGCATTTTAAAATGCATTATAATGCATTTATGTTTGTCTGATATTAATATAGACATCAACTTTTTTTTAGATAGTGTTTGCATTGCATGCCTTTTTCCATCCCTTTCCTTTAAGTTTCTTGTGTCCTTATTTTTAAAGGATTTTTTTGTAAATAAATAGCAAAGGATTGGGTCTTTTTATTTTTTGAAAATCTGGTCCATCAGTATTTGCCTTATATTGATAGTTGGAATATTTAGTCCGCTTATTTTTTATCATAAGTGTTGCTATCATTGGGTTTTAGTTTACCATCTTGCTATTTGTTTTCTATTTCTCATACCTGTTTTTAGGTTCCTTTATTCCTCCTTTTCTACCTTCTTTGGATTAACCAAGTATTTGTTTATTATTCCATTTGATTTTCTTTCAGTATTTTTTTAAAGACTTTTTTTTTAAATGTGCATGTACCATTCTTTTATATATATTAATTAATTAATTAATTTATTTATTTTATTTTGGCTGTGTTGGGTCTTCATTGCTGCGTGCAGGCTTTCTCTAGTTGCAGCGAGTGGGGGTTACTCTTCATTGCAGTGTGCAGGCTTCTCATTGCGGTGGCCTCTCCTGTGGAGCACGAACTCTAGGCATGTGGGCTTCAGTAGTTGTGGCTCGCGGGCCATAGAGCACAGGCTCAGCAGTTGTGGTGCATGGGCCTAGTTGCTCCATGGCATGTGGAATCCTCCTGGACCAGGGATTGAACCCGTGTCCCCTGCATTGGCAGGTGGATTCTTAACCACTGCACCACCAGGGAATTCTTTAAAGACTTTAAAAACAAAATTTTATTTATTTTTGGCTGCATTGGTCTTTGTTGCTGCACTTGGGCTTTCTCTAGTTGCTGTGAGTGGGGGCTAGTCTTCGTTGTGGTGCGTGGGCTTCTCATTGTGGTGGCTTCTCTAGTTGCAGAGCATGGGCTCTAGGCACGTGGCCTTCAGTAGTTGCAGCATGCGGGCTCTAGAGTGCAGGCTCAGTAGTTGTGGTGCACGGGCTTAGTTGCTGCGTGGCATGTGGGATCTTCCCGGACCAGGGATCGAAGCCGCGTCCCCTGCATTAGCAGGCATATTCTTAACCACTGTGCCACTAGGGAAGTCCCCTTTCAGTGTTTTAGTTGTATCTTTTTGTATTTTTCTTTTTGTGCTTACTGTAGAGATTACAGTTGCCTTCAACACATATTAAAAGCTATTTAAATTAGTACTTTTACCACTTTTCAAACAACATAAGATCTTTAAAACAGTTTAATTTTATTTCACCTCCTTCTTGCCCTTTGTGTTAATTTTGTTATAACCCTACAAGTCTTTGTTATCATTATTGCTTTAAATAGTCAATATCTTTTGTATTTGTATTCATGCATTTTTTTACTCTTCCCTTATTTCATGTTTACTTCTGGGATCATTTTTCTTTCAGCCTAAAGATCTCCCAGTTTTTTTCCATAGTGCACTTGTTTTGGTGATGAACTTTTTAATCACTTATTTGAAATATCTTTATTCTGCCATATTTTTCCTGGGCATAAAATTATTAAACATAAAAGGTTTACTTTTAACTTTGAGCAGTTTAAATATGTTATTGCTTCTGATGAGAATTCAGATGCCATTCTATTATTATTTTCCTGAATGTAATTTTTTTCCCCCTTGAGACTTCTTTTAAAAATTTCTCTTTATTTTTTGTTTTCAACATTTTGACTATTAAGTTCCTAGGTGGGCTGTTCTTTCTTTCATTTTTTTTTTTTTTGTATTTATCTTGCTTCATATTTGCTGAGCTTCATGAAGTTGTGGATTGATGACTGTTATAATTTTCGGAAAAATCTTAGCTCTTCTATCTTCGTATAATACTTCTGCTCTATTCTCTTTCTTCTTTCCTTTTAGGACTCCAATTATATCAATTTTAGGATTGTTTGACTATATTCTACATGTCTCTTATGTTTTGTTCTGTTCTTTATTCTTTTTTCTATCTGTTGATTCGAGCTGACTAATTTTTGTTGACTTATTTTCTAATGCGTGAATTCTATCTTCTGTTTTGACCAGTATTCTGTTAAACCCATCCAAATAGTTCTTAATGTCAAATATAGTTTTCAATTCTAGAATTCCCATTTGATTCTTTTTTTCCTTTTGTAACAGGTTGCGATATAATTCATATACCATAGAATTCAACCTTTAAAGTGTACAATTCAGTGGTTTTTAGTATATTCACAGAGTTGTGCAACCATGACCAAAAAAAGTTAATTGTGGTAAAATATACACAACGTAAAATTCACCATCTTAACCATTTTTAAGTGTACAGTTCAGTAGCACTAGTCCATTCACATTGTTGTGCTACCTTCACTACCATTCATCCACAGAACTCTTTGCACCTTGCAGCATTGAAACTCTGTACCTATTAAACAATAACTCCCTATTCCCCCTCCCCCTAGCCTCTGGTAACCACCATTCTTCTTTCTGTCTCTATGAGTTTGACTACTCTAGGTACCTCATATTGGAATCATGCAGTAGCTGTCTCTTTGTGGTTGGCTTTTTTCACTTAATGTCTCCAAGGTTAATCCATGTCATAGCATGTGTCAGAATTTCCTTTTTAATGGCTGAATAATATTTCATTGTACAGATATACCACATTTTAATGCATTCATCTGTCAATGGAACTTGGGTTGCTTTCACTTTTTGGCTATTTTGAATAACGCTACTGTGAACATGGGAGTACAAATATCTACTCAATTCCCTGCTTTCAGTTCTTTCGCTATATACCCAGAAGTAGAATTGCTGGATCATATGGTACTTCTATGTTTAATTTTTTGGGAAACTGCTATACTGTTTTCCACAAGGCTGCACCATTTTACATTTCCACCACCAATACATAAGGGTTCCAATTTCTTCTCATCCTTGCCAACAATTGTTATTTTCTGTATATAGCCATCTTAACAGGTGTGAGCAGACATCCTAATGGGTGAGAGGTGGCATTTGCTTCCTTTTATAAAAAACAGATGTTCTTTACTAGTTTTTCTTCTTCCTCATACATTTAAATACAGGCAGAGGAGAGTATTCAGAGAGGTAGGAAGTGAGACTATTGAAAGTTATAGAAGCCACTGGAAGATGAAGTTGTAGCACAGGAGGAATGACCTGCTGAAAGGCCCTTCTGGACTCCTATGTGCTGAAACTCTGTACCTATTACAGAGTTTGGGTTACGTGGATTGCAGAAGGCTTCCTATGGTGGGGGGGGGACTATTTGGGAAGTGATTGGAAGAGGGGTGGAACTCTGATGTTGGGGAAAGGAAAAGGACCATATGAGAGTGGGAAAAACTAAGCACAAGGCATTGCACGTGGGGCTGAAAGAAACAGATTTTTAAATTTTTTTTTTTTTTGGTTTGGTCTCTATTTGTGAAGTAAGACAAATGTTAGTGAAAAACTAGCTGGACTAGTCACTTATTAGTAACTTTAACTTAAGTGAAACTGTAAAAAGCAGTAGGAAGTCCATGATCTGGCTCTAACTGATGAGAACACTGGTGGTCTGAGGTGGAGCTGTGCAGACAGCTTATGATTTCTTCCTATGTTATATTGTGATGTTTAACTCTGGAGTCCACATATGTTAGCTTATAAGAAAGAGTGCTTCAGGCTTCAGAGGAGAAATATTCTGTTTCAAGGATGTGCTTCTATGGGAAGCCAGACTATGAGCTAAATTTGAGAGCCTCTGGACAATTTTCAGAAAAAGAATTTTTTTATTTCAATTTTTTTTATATGTTACCTGTAAAAATTTAGAAAATATAGATGAATAAATAAAGATCACCTATAATTTTCTCTCATTGTTAACATTTTGGTATATATTGTTTCAAGTCTTTTTTTTTCCTTGGAATATATGCATATATATGTTTGCATATATTTTATTAAAATGGAATTAAACTGTGTGTAGTGAGTTGTAACCCATTTTATTGTCTAAACAATAGGTTTTATCTTTCTATGACATTAAATATTCTTTTACAACATGAATTTAAGTAATTAAATGATAGTCTGTTATATGGACATATCATAATTTAATTAGTGTTTGACATCTAGGTAATCCCTCCTCTTTTTTTTTTTTTTACTTTTTTAATCATAATAAACAAGCCACAGAGAATATCTTTGTACATAAATCTGTATCACATTCCTGATTATTCATTTTCTTATTCTTTTTTTATTGTGCAGTACAACATACATAGGAAAGTACTCAAAGTAGAAATATGCTTCTAGATGAATTCTTACAAAGTAGGCATCTATGTGGCCATCATCAAGGTCAAGAAATAGGTCATTACCAGCACCTCAGACATCCCTCATATATCCTAATCACTTCTTCCTCCCCACCACCCCAAAGTAGCCACTATTTTAACCCTAATTTACTCTTGCCTATTTCTGAACTTTACAGAAATGAAATAAGACAATAATGTATTCTTTTATGTTGTCTTGTATATTTTGTTTAGTACCACTGTTGGGAGAGTCAGGCGTGTTTTGAGTGTATCAATAGTTAGTTCATTGTCATTGTTGCATGTAATCGATTGTATGAATATACTTCAGTTTATTAATATAATGTACTGTTGACATGCATTTAGGTTATTTATGTTTTCATTTGATGAATATTCTTATTCACACTCTAGTATGTGCATTTCTATTGGAAAGAGTGGAATTGTTGGGTCATAGGTATTATGTGTATTGTTAGTAAATACTGCCAAACAGTTGTTGTCCAAAGTGGTTGTACTAAGTGGTTATAATGTTTGAGAATTCCACTACTTTGCTTTCTTACTTTTCAGTTTGTTTACTTCTAGTTAATCTAGTGAGCTTGTAGTGGTTTCTCATTGTAGTTTTGATTTGTATTTTCCTAATGCTTGAAAAGGTTTAGCATCTTTTTATAAATTTTAGTTGGGTGTTTTCACTTTTGGTTATCCTCTTTTGTGAAGTGCCTGTGTGTCTCTTTTTCCATATGTAATAGATTTTCTTTCAACAGAAGTGATTTGTAGAAGTTCTTTATATAGTCTGGATATGTGCAGTTTATGTGCTGTAAATATTTTCCCCCACTGTATGGCTTTCCTGTTTCCTCTCTTACTGGTGTCTTTTCATGAGCAGAAGTTCTTAATTTTATTAGAAAAATTTATCAATCTTTTTATGTGCCTTTGTGGCTTGTTTAACTTTCATACTCCCAAGTTCATGAAGATATTTTCTTACTATCTTCCAAAAGTTTTATTGTTTTCCATTCAAAATTAGAACTGCAATCCACTTGGAACTGATTATTATGGATGGTGTAAAATAGAGATCAAGTTCATTCTTGATCTCCATATGGATATGGATATTTGGTTGACCTAGGACCATTCATTTGAAAATACTATTCTTTCTTCGTTTGTCTGTAGTCCAGTCTTCAGCATATCAAGCTGTAGTCCAGTCTTTAGCATATCAAACATCTATATAGGCATGGAACTTTTTCTGACCTCAGTTCTTTTCTCTTGATTTGTCTATATATTCCTGCACCAATACTGTGTAAATTAATGTAGTTTGTAATGAATTTTAACATTGGTTTTATTTCTTCCTGAAATATTTGGTAGAATTTACCAATGAGGCAATCTGGGCCTGGATTTCTTTTTTAGAGCAGTTTTTCAATTATAGGTTTAATAATCAAAGACCCATTCAAATGTTCTGTTACTTCTGGACTCAGTTTTGTAAACTATATTTTTCTAGAAAATTTTCTAATAAGTTTCAATTTGCAAAAGTTATTAGCGTACAGTTGTTCATAAATAATATCCTTTTATCTTTTAATGTCTATAGGACATGTAGTGATGTCTCTTTTTTCATTCTTGATTCCTGCTTTTGGTTAATTGGATAATTGGTTAATTCCTGATATTGGATAATTAGTATTGCCAGAGGTTATTAGCTTTATTAATAAATATTTTCAAATAAACAACTTTGTTTTAAAAATTTGGAATTTTAAAAAATATTTCCGGTGCTTTGAGCCTTTTAACATTATGAAATGTGTATGTCTAATAATAATTTTCCTTTGAAGTCTACTTTGTGCAATATTAATAGAGCTATACCAGCTTTTTCAGTTGTTTTTAGTGTTTACATGGTATTTTTTTCCATTGTTTAACAGAAACCCTGCTATATTTTTATTTTTAGACATATATCTTCTAAGCAGCTTACTTTTAGTCCGGTCTGGTACATTTGCCTTTAATTTGAAGGATTTAATTAATTGCCTTTAATTAATGTGATATTTTGGTTTATATATTCTGTCTTATTTTGCTCTTTTTTGTCCCATCTTTCTTTGTTTCTTCTTTCATCTCATTTATTACCCTCGTTTGGGATTGGTAATTTTGCGTTATTCCAACCCTCTATTAATCTTTTATTTTCTTTAACTATTCTTTTAGTGGATACCCTGAAAAATACACCATGATTTTTCTAATTATGATAAATTAATATTTATGCCTCTTCCCAGATGTTGCAAGGATTTTAAAACACTTTAGATTCTTTTTAACTTATGAGCTGTTTTTAAGTGTATATATATTCTATATGTATTTTCACTGTTGTTTCATGCAGCCAGTACTCATTTATATCTGTTATCCCTTTCATTGCTCCTTATTGCTTCCACCATCTCCTAGCTTCCATCTGGTAAATTTTTCCTTCTAGCCAGAGAATACCCTTTAGTATTTAATTTAGTCTGCTGGTGATGAATTTTCTTGAGGTTTGTTTGTCTGAAAATATCTTTATGTTGCTTTAATTCTTTAAAGATGTTTGCATTGGATATTGAATTCTAAATTGGAAATTACTTTCTTTTGGTTATTTGGATATATTTTTCCATAATCATTTGACATCTATTATTTTCTTAGAATTCAGCTCTTGGGCTAATTGTTGTTTCATTTTAGGAATTCTGTCTTTTTTCATGTGGTTGCTTTTAAGATACTTTCTTTTTGTTTTCTTTTTTTCTTCTTCTCCCCTTCTTCTTCTCCCTCTCCTTTTCCCTTTCCTTCTCCCCACCCCCTTTTCCTTCTTCTTCTAGCAGTTTTATCATGATATACCTAGGTATGGCCAGCATCTGCTGGGGACCTTGTGGGTAAGAGATAATTAATGAAGGGGTGATTGACAAAGGCATTGGACAACATATAGCAAAACAGTGGGAGATAGTGTAGACCTGGAGCTAGTAATAGCAGGAGGCTGGATTAGGATTAGAGTTCAGAGTCTTTACCACCCCAAGTATGAAGGAGTAAGAGGAACTTTTACTAAAAGCTGGAAACAGAGAGACAATATGGAGAAAGCCACTTTACAGGAACTGTCACTTTTGGTCGAGGGATGCAAGCAACCTCTGTGACCTAGGAGACAGCTGGGGGAATAAATACCCCAATCTCACTTTCCTTTCTTCTCCCTCCAATCTCCTTCTCATGACAACCTGGGCTACTGAGCATGAGTGTGGATTTAGAGGAGCATATGGGGTTCATAGGGATTCTTGAATCTGTGGCTCAGATGTCACAAACGTTTTCTGTAAAGAAACAGATACAAATTTTAGGCTGTGTGGGCCACATATGGTCTCTCCTCCTTCTCTTCTTCTTTTATGACCCTTTAAAAATGTAAAAACCATTCTTAACTCACAGGCCATATCAAAATAGGCAACTGGCCAAACTTGGCTTATCCCTATTATGGATTGAGCATTTTTTTCTTTTTTTTTTTGATCAATTTTAAGGAATTTTCAGCCACTACCTCTTTATAACTTTATTTCTAGTTTCTCTTTCCTCCACTTTGGAATTCCCAGCACACATATGTTAACCCTTCTCACTGAATCCCCATCTCTTCTACTTGCTTTTGTATTTTCTAACGTTTTGTCTTTCCATGTTTTATTCTGCATATTTTTTTCCTGATTTATTTCCCAGTTTCCTAATTCACTCTTTAGCCTTGCCTAATTACTTTTAAAACCTTCTATTGCATTCTTAATTTTGGTTATTGTATTTTTTAATGTTAGAATTGCCATTACCTTATTTTATAGTTTCTAGTTTTCTGCTGAAATTCTTGATCTTGCCTTTTATCCTGTTAAATACATTAAGGATAATTATCTTAATGTTTCTGTATTCAATAACTCTATAATCTGGAGTCTGTGTGGGTTTTGTCCTGTTGTATTCTATTTCTTCTCTTAATTTTCTTACATATTGTTTCATCTCTTCCTGTTCCTAGTTATTTTTGACTGTGTAGTGGACATTCTATGTGAAAAGTTGTAAAATATTATGTAAAATATTGTAGATGGCATTATTTTCCTCCAGAGAATATTAAAATTTGCTTCTTGCAGGTAACTGTAAGACCACTAGCATCCAGACTCGCCTGAATATAAATCCAAGTATTGAGGCGATTTGAAGCTGTATTTCAAAACTTTCTCTGGCTTACTTTGTTCTGAACAATAGCCGCTGTGGTTCCATCCCAAAGCAGGATTACCAGGGCCCTTTTCTTTGGTAGCCTCCAGACTTTTACTTTTGTTCTCTTAAATCCAAGAGGCTGTCAAAAGCAATGCTCAGATCTTTAGCCTCTTAGCTGACTCTACAGAACTGGCAAATACTCCAGGGGAAAACCATTTCAAATGGTGGACTCTCTCTTTGCAGTTCCATCATCTTCTGGATTTGCCTCCATAATTCTTCACTGCCTTGCTAGCTTACTGATGCATTCAAGCTGATTTTTAAAAAAAAGTTTGTCCAGGGTTTGTAGTTGTTTTCAGTGAGAGAGTTTGTCTAAATTTCTTATTCCACTATTACCAGAGCCCCTGATTATTTCTTTGGGAAAATTATTAAAAGTAGAATTATTAGGACAGTGGGAATACACATTTTAAAGGCTTTTGATATATGCCACCAGCTTGCCTATCAGTAAGATTGTACAAGTTGACAAAGGTTTGTGCTAATTTTCTCACACCTCACCAACACCAGATATTAATTGTTTAAATTGCTAAATAGATAGGTCAGAATTGGAATTCCACTGAGCTTTTATTAGGACTGTCATTCAGACTGTCTGGGTTTGAATCCAACTTCTGCCTTTTACTAGCCATATGACCTGGAGCAGTTATATTTAACTTCTTTGTACACAGTTTCTCATCTGAAGTATTGCAATAAAGATTATACCTGCCTCATGGGATTGAGGTGAGGATTAACTGAGTTAATCCAAGTGAAGTGAGTAGAGCAGTGCCTGGTATACTAAAATCTCTGAGTGAATGTTAGTTTTACTCTTATTTTAGTTATTAATATTTATCTGTTCTTGATCAGGGGCCAGAGGACAATGCTATTGAGGTCTTTTATAAAATTAATTTTTATTGGAGTATAGTTGCCTTACAAAGTTGTGTTAGTTGTTGTACAGCAAAGTGAACCAGCTACACATATACATATATTCCCCTCTCTTTTGGATTTCCTTCCCATTTAGGTCACCACAGAGCACTGAATAGAGTTCCCTGTGCTTTACAGCATGTTCTCATTAGTTATCTATTTTATACAGAGTATCAATAGTGTGTATCTGTCAATCCCAGTCTCCCAATTCATCCTACACCCCCTCCCCACTTGGTCTCCATACGTTTGTTCTCTACATCTGTGTCTCTATTTCTGCTTTGCAAATAAGATCATCTATACCATTTTTCTGGATTCCACATATATGTGTTAAAATACGATATTGTTTTTCTCTTTCTGACTTACTTCACTCTGTATGACAGTCTCTAGGTCCATCAAGTTCTCTGCAAATGAACCAATTTCGTCATTTTTATGGCTGAGTAATATTCCACTGCACATATGTACCACTTCTTCTTTATCCATTCCTCTGTTGATGGACATTTAGGTTGCTTCCATGTCCTGGCTATTGTAAATAGTGCTGCAATGAACATTGGGGTGCATGTATCTTTTTGAATTATGGTTTTCTCTGGGTATATGCCCAGTAGTGGGATTGCTGGGTCATATGGTAGTTCTGTTTTTAATTTTTTAAGGAACCTCCACACTGTTCTCCATAGTGGCTGTATCAATTTACATTCCCACCAACAGTGCAAGAGGGTTCCCTTTTCTCTACAAGCTCTCCAGCATTTATTGTTTGTAGATTTTTTGATGATGGCCATTCTGACTGGTGTGAGGTGATACCTCGTTGTAGCTTTAATTTGCATTTTTCTAGTCATTAGTGATGTTGAGCATCTTTTCATGTGTTTGTTGGCCATCTGTATGTCTTCTTTGGAGAAATGTCTATTTAGGTCTTTCACCCATTTTTTGATTGGGCTGTTTGTTTTTTTGATGTTGAGCTGCATGAGCTGTTTGTATATTTTAGAGATTAATCCTTTGTCAGTTGCTTCATTTGCAAATATTTTCTCTCATTATGAATGTTGTCTTTTCATCTTGTTCATGGTTTCCTTTGCTGTACAAAAGCTTTTAAGTTTAATTAGGTCCCATTTGTTTATTTTTATTTTTTACTTTCATTACTGTAGGGTGTGGGTCAAAAAAGATTTTGCTGCTATTTATGTCAAAGACTGTTCTGCTTATGTTTTCCTCTAAGAGTTTTATAGTTTCGGGACTTACATTTAGGTCTTTAATCCATTTTGAGTTTATTTCTGTGTATGGTGTTAGGGAGTGTTCTAATTTCATTCTTTTAAATGTAGCTGTCCAGTTTTCCCAGCACCACTTATTGAAGAGACTGTCTTTTCTCCATTGTATATTCTTGCCTCCTTTGTCATAGATTAGGTGACCATAAGTGCGTGGGTTTATCTCTGGGCTTTCTATCCTGTTCCATTGATCTATATTTCTGTTTTTGTGCCAGTACCATACTGTCTTGATTACTGTAGCCTTGTAGTATAGCCTTAAGTCAGGGAGCCTGATTCCTCCAGCTCCATTTTTCTTTCTCAAGACTTTTTTTTTTTTTCCCCGTATGCGGGCCTCTCACTGCCGTGGCCTCTCCCGTTGCGGAGCACAGGCTCCGGACACGCAGGCTCAGTGGCCATGGCACACGGGCCCAGCCGCTCCATGGCATGTGGGATCCTCCCGGACCAGGGCATGAACACGTGCCCCCTGCATCGGCAGGAGGACTCTCAACCACTGCGCCACCAGGGAAGCCCTTCTGCAACTATTGAGATGATCATATGGTTTTTATTCTTCAATTTGTTAATATGGTATATCACATTGATTGATTTGTGTATATTGAAGAATTCTTACATCCCTGATAAATTCAACTTGATCATGGTATATGATCCTTTTAATGTGTTGTTGGATTCGGTTTGCTAGTATTTTGTTGAGGATTTTTGCATCTATGTATCAGTGATATTGGCCTGTACTTTTCTTTTTTTGTAATATCTTTTGGTATCAGGGTGATGGTGGCCTCATACAATGAGTTTAGGAGTATTCCTCCCTCTGTAATTTTTTGGAAGAGTTTGAGAAGGATAGGTGTTAGCTCTTCTTTAAATGTTTGATAGAATTTGATTGTGAAGCTGTCTGGCCTTGGACTTCTTTTTGCTGGAAGATTTTAAATCACCGTTTCAATTTCATTACTTGTGATTGGTCTGTTTGTATTTTCTATTTCTTCCAGGTTCAGTCTTGGAAGGTTGTACTTTTCTAAGAATTTGTCCATTTCTTCTAGGTTGTCCATTTTATTGGTACATATTTATTTGTAGTAGTCTCTTATGATCCTTTGTATTTCTGTGGTGTCAATTGTAACCTTAACCTCCTTTTTCATTTCTAATTTTATTAAGTCCTCTCCCTTTTTTTCTTGATGAGTCTGGCTAATGGTTTATCAATTTTGTTTATCTTCTCAAAGAAACAGCTTCTAGTTTCATTGATCTTTGCTATTGTTTTCTTCGCTTCTATTTCATTTATTTCTGCTCTGATCTTTATGATTTTCCTTCGGCTAACTTTGGGTTTTGTTTGTTATTCTTTCTCTAGTTGCTTTAGGTGTAAGGTTAAGTTGTTTATTTGAGATTTTTCTTATTTCTTGAGATAGTATTGTACTGCTATAAACTTCCCTCTTAGAACTGCTTCTGCTGCGTCCCATAGGTTTTGGGTCATCGTGTTTTCATTGTCATTTGTTTCTAGATATTTTTTTATTTCTTCAGTGATCTCTTGGTTATTTAATAGCATATTATTTAGCCTCCATGAGTTTCTGTTTTTTACAGTTTTTTTCCTGTAATTGATTTATAATCTCATAGCGTTGTTGTTGGAAAAGATGATTGATATGATTTCAGTTTTCTTAAATTTACCAAGGCTTGATTTGTGAACCAAGATGTGATCTATCCTGAAGAATGTTCCATGTGCACTTGAGAAGAAGGTGTATTCTGTTGCTTTTGGATGCAGTGTCCTGTAAATGTCAATTAAGGCTATCTGGTCTAATGTGTCTTTTAAGGCTTGCATTTCCTTAATAATTTTCTGTCTGGATGACCTATCCATTGGTGTAAGTGAAGGGTGAAAGTACCTCACTATTGTGTTACTGTCGATTTCCCCTTTTACGTCTTTAGCATTTGCCTTATGTATTGAGTTGCTCCTATGTTGGGTGGATAAATATTTACAATTGTTATATCTTCTTGGATTGATCCCTTGATCATTATATAGTGTCCTTCCTTGTCTCCTGTAACAGTCTTTATTTTAAAGCCTGTTTTGTCTGATATGAGCATTGCTACTCCAGCTTTCTTTTGATTTCCATTTGCAAAGAATATCTTTTTCCATCCCCTCACTTTCAGTTGTATGTGTCCCTAGGTCTGAAGTAGGTGTCTTGTAGACAGCATATATGTAGGTCTTATTTTTGTATCTATTTAACCAGTCTGTGTCTTTTGGTTGGGGCATTTAATCCATTTACATTTAAGATAGTTATTGATATGTATGTTCTTATTACCATTTTCTTAATTGTTTTCAGTTTGTTTTTGTAAGTCTTTTGCTTATCTTGTGTTTCCTGCCTAGAGAAGTTCCTTTAGCATTTGCTGTAAAGCTGGTTTGGTGGTGCCGAGTTCTCTTAGCCTTTGCTTGTCTGTAAAGCTTTTGATTTCTCTGTCAAATCTGAATGAGATCATTGCTAGGTAGAGTAATCTTGGTTGTAGTTTTTTTCCCTTTCATCATTTAAAATATATCCTGCCATTCCCTTCTGTCCTGTAGAGTTTCTGCTGAAAGATCAGCTGCTAACCTTACAGGGATTCCTTTGTATGTTATTTGTTGCTTTTCCCTTGCTGCTTTTAATATTTTTTCTTTGTATTTAGTTTTTGATAGTTTGATTAATATGTGTCTCAGCATGTTTCTCCTTGGGCTTATCCTGTATGGGACTCTCTGTGCTTTCTGCACTTGACTGACTATTTCCTTTTCTATGCCAGGGAAGTTTTTGACTATAATCTCTTCAAATATTTTCTCAGACACTTTCTCTTTCTCTTCTTCTTCTGGGACCCCTATAATTCGAATATTGGTGCATTTAATGTTGTCCCAGAGGTCTCTGAGACTGTCCTCATTTCTTTCCATTCTTTTCTTTATCTGGTCCATGGAATTTATTTCCACCATCCTATATTCCAGCTCACTTATCTGTTTTCTGCCTCAGTTATTCTGCTATTGATTCCTTCTGGTGTGTTTTTCAGTTCAGTTATTGTGTTGTTCATCACTGATTGTTTGTTCTTTAGTTCTTGTAGGTCCTTGTTAAACATTTCTTGTATCTTCTTGACCTGGGCCTCCGTTCTATTTCTGAGATCTTGGATCATCTTTACTATCATTACTCTGAATTCTTTTTCAGGTAGATTGCCTATTTCCTGTTCATTTATTTGGTCTTGTGGGTTTTTACCTTACTCCTTCATCTGCAACATATTTCTCTGTCTTTTCAGTTTGTCTAATTTACTGTGTTTATGGTCTCCTTTCCAGAGGCTGCAGGGTAGTAGTTCCTCTTGCTTCTGTTGTCTGCCCCCTGGTGGGTGAGGTTGGTTCAGGGGCTTGTGTAGGCTTCCTGGTGGGAGGGATTGATGCCTGCACACTCTGGTGGGTGGAGCTGAGTCTTTTCCCTCTGATGAACAGGGCCGCATCAGGTGGTGTTTTGGGGGTGTCTGTGGGCTTAGTATGACTTTAGGCAGCCTGTCTGCTGATAGGTGGGGCTGTGTTCCTGTCTTGCTGGTTGTTTGATGTGAGATGTCTAGCAATGGAGCCTGCAGGCAGTTGTGTGTGCCTGCGTTTTGGTGTTGATATGGATACTTCTGGGAACGTGAACACCAATTAATATTCCCTGGGCCTGGGAATTCTCTGGTGGGCCAGCATCCTGAGCCCAGTACTCCCACCCCGGAGGCTCAGGCCTGACCCCTGGCCAGGGAACAAAGAGCCCACAAGCTGTGCAGCTTTGCTAGAGTAAAAAGAAAGAAAAAAAGAAAAGAAAAGAAAACAAACCCCAAGACAAATAGCAAAAACAAAAACAATCCAACAGCAACAACAACACAACACACACAGAAAATAAAAAAGAAGAAAGAAAACAAACAGGTACACCAGATCCAAGCAAATGATAACAACAAAAGCAAAACCAAACTAAGAGAAACAAAGGAACAGACAGAGAAGAAAAACAAAACAAAACAAGGGAACAAACAAACAAAAGAACTCAAAAATGAGAACAATCAATAAGGACTAAACTAATAAAAAGAGAAAATGAAAAATAAATCAAAACAGAAAGCAAACTAGAAAGAAAAGGCAAAGAAAACATAAAACAGCCACATAAAAATGATAAAAAAATTGAAAACTTAAAAAAAGTTAAAAAATAAAAGACAAAGAACAAAAACAAGAAAAAAACCACAAAGCAACAACAAAGTAAAGTAAAAATAGAAAAAACTTTTAAAAGATGTATTTAAAACATTTTTTAAAAAAACATAAAAAATAACATATAATGAAAACAACACCAGCAACAACTGAACAAAATGAAACAAAGAAGAAAAGAATACCGGTGCTAAGAATCTTTTCCTGGGGCCTCCTCTTGCAGTGTTCTTGCTCCCACAATGAGACACAGCCAACCTCCACCTCCCCAGCAGACCCTCCTGTGCCTCCAGGTGGATCTTGGACCTGCTGTGGGCACTGTGGGAACAGCTCAGACTCTGACCTGGCCCAACTCCCACGTGTGCTTGCCCCCAAAGTCCACTGCTGCTGACGTAGACCATTTTCAGTTGTGGGAACACTCACCTCTTCAGATATTCCACAGATGTGATCGTGGGGATTTAATCCGTGACTTGTGCAGCTGCAAGGAAAGATTTCCATTCGTCTTCCTTAGTCAACCGCCCCGGGGCTCAGCTTTGGTTTTAGCCCCCCCTCTTTGTGTGTGCCACCCTTAGGCGTCTGTTCCTCACCCAGGCAGGAGGGAGCGAGAGCAGTGGCTGATTGGTGCACACTTACTCTGGCCGGGGAGGGGTATGGCGGCCGCAGCTGGGGTGTGTGGGAATTGCCTGTGGCGGAGTAGACCAGCAGGCAGTTACAACAGACTGGGACACACTCACTCTGGTGGGAGTCCCTCCCAGTGCCCACCGAGGCAGGGGCCGGTGTGTGGGGGTACCGGCGGCCCCGCCTCTTGCGCGCCACTCAGCTATGGTGCCTCGTTTCCTTGGTAGACCACACTTCCTCTAGGGGCATTCCCAGCTGTGGAGCCCCTCACTTCCATCCCCTCTTTTGTATCTGAGCAGCCAACAGCAGTCTTCTCCCTGGATCCGCTCTGTTAACCCCACACTTTGGGATTCAGCCCCTGCCAGCACTGTCAGATTCCTGACTCAGGCAGAGGTACCCAGGGCTGATTCTCAAGGTGGCTTTGGGATGGGCAGTGCTCAGGACCCTGGAACCCACATGGGCGGAGGAGGCCTTGGCTTGAGGGGCGGGCAGTCCTGCCCAGATAGGTACCCCTTCCATTGCCCCTAGAGGCCGAAGAAGCTGGCGGGTGGGGAAAGGGGTTGCAATGGCATCCCCACTCCCTGCACACCACTCAACAATGACACCTTGCTTTTATGGTGTCCCTGGCGTTTTCCGCAGACTTTACTGGCTGTGGAGCTCCTTACTCTTGTCTCTTCAGGCTGTTTTTTCACAGCCAACAGCTGTCCCTTCCCTGGTTGCACACTCCAAACCCTACTGTCTAGCACCCAGCCACCCTCTGCAACAGGAGACGCACGACTCAGGCTGGGGTGCGCAGGGCTGTGGCACAGACCATGTGCGCAGTTCTTATTTTATCCTGCCTTCCACAGACATCTGCTGTGTTCTCCTTTGATCCCCTGAAGGTCCCTTTCTGTCCCAGCTGATTTCCCCACCCCGAGGGGGTTTTTCTGAGTGCAGGGACCTCTGTTCACCTTCAGCTTCCTGCCAGGGTTGCTGATCCCTTTTCTGATTCCTCTTTTCTTTCTCTTGTCCTACCAGGTTGTGAGGGGACTTTTTCTTGTCTTTTTGGGTGTCTGAAGTCTTCCACTAATGTTTAGCGGGTGCTCTGTGAGAATTGTTCCATTTGTAGATGTATTCTTTTGTTGTTGTTGTTGTTGTACGCGGGCCTCTCACTGTTGGTGCCCCTCCCGCTGTGGAGCACAGGCTCCGGACACGCAGGCTCAGCGGCCATGGCTCACGGGCCCAGCCACTCCGCGGCATGTGGGATCTTCCCGGACCGGGGCACGAACCTGCGTCCCCTGCATTGGCAGGCGGACTCTGAACCACTGCTCCACCAGGGAAGCCCCCAGATGTATTCTTGATGTACTTGTGAGGAGAGACGAATTCTGCCATCTTCCTATTCTGCCATCTTCCTATTCCTCCCCCAGTGCTATTGAGGTCTTGCCCATGTATTTCTTTCTAATTCCCATGTCTGTCTCTCAAAATCTTAATCATTCTTCATGGCTTAGCTCAGATATTCTTCACTTTAGACACCTTTTCTGCTTTCTCTGAGCCAGATGTGATATATTTTTATATTTTCAATGGATTGACTTTTTTGTCCCCTTCCCCAAATTCATATGTTGATGTGATGGTATTTAGAGGTGGGACCTTTGGGAGGTAATTAGATCATGAGAGTGGAGCCCTCATGAGTGAGATTAGTATCTTTATATAAGAAGAGGCTCTAGAGAGCTAGCTAGTTCTCTTTCCATTATGCAAGGATGCAATGAGAAATCCGTTATCTGCAATCTGGAAGAGAGTCCTCACTAGATTTCCACCATGCTGGCAACCTGGTCTTGGACTTCCATCCTCCAGAACTTTGGGGAATAAATTTCTGTTGTTGATAAGCCAGCCAGTCTATGGTACTTTGTTAGAGTAGTCCAAATTGATACCATACAACCCTCATAGAATATTATTTAGATGTGGGTTATAGCTAAATTCTGTCTTGTACTACAGATTCACTGTGCATTATCCATAATCCCAAAACCCAAAGGCTGTGAAAATTGAGTTTTCATAAGCTTATTCACTGCAGAATCTCCACTGACCTGAACGTACTTGGAGAAACCTGCCCCAAACTGATAGGTACTACTTATGGTACCTATCAATGCTCAGATGTCTCTCTGCAGAAATGTTAATGTGCTTGAGGATAGGGTGTTGCCCAGCTCTACTCAGGGGTATTTAGTCATACACAGTATATGGACTCTAAACTATCTGAATTCTGAAACCATCTGGGTATAAGGGGTTTGGGTAAGGTATTTTGGACCTGTTTAGGTAGTTGTGTTTATTTTAATTTCAGGAAACATGTCTTAATCCTGTTAAAACTAACTTCAGTTTCTTAGAAGGTGTGTGTGTGTGTGTGTGTATTTTTTTAATTTGGCTAACAGTGACAGAAAACCTAAACAACAGGCCTGGAAATAGGGGTTTACTTTTTCTCCCACCATTACAAATCTGTTGGTAGACAATTGGTAATATGGATTCGGTGACCTAAGTTTGTCTGGGCTGAGATTTCTGTGATTCTCTTGGTCTTCCCATGTGGGCACAGGGTGGCTGCTCTAGCTCTAGCCATCAAGGTCATGTTCCAAGTAGGAAAAAGGAATAATGGCAAAAGACAAAAGAGCATGTGTGGCCTGAAACTGTTCTCCTTTTAAGGGTTTTTTTGGAAGTCTATCCAATGACTTCTGCTTATATCTCATTGGTCAGAATCATGTCCTATTGTTATTCCTCTCTGTACGGGAAGGAAGTGTAATTTTTAGCTTGGTACATTGTTCCTCAACAATATACTTCCTAGTATAGTAGGAAGGGGAAATTTGTATTGGAGAGACAATTAGCAGTCTTGGCTACAATAATAAATCTCTTTTGAGAACTTAATAAATGTTTAGTAAATGACACACTTTATCTCTTGAACCCCTCACAAGAATCTTATGAATTTGACATGTCATCATCCCATTTTACATATGAGGAAAGTGAGGCTTGGAGAGGTTAGTCATTTGCCTAAGGTAGCACTACTCATGGAATTTGAATACAGGCTTGTTTGAGTCTAGAATACACTTTCAACCAGTCTGCTATACATCAGCTAGGGTAAAACATGGAAAGGTTAAGTAGAAGCTAGATTGTGAAGGGTCTTGATTGTAAAAAAATAAGAGTTTAGGCTATCCCCAGGCCTGCCTCATGGTTTCAAAGTGGTTTGGATTACACATCTGGCTAGTCAGATCCATGGCTTCATGCTATGGGTTTCTTCTCCCTTTTGTTGAACCTTGTGCTTTTCCTTAGCAAGACCTTGGAAGGGAGCCCATTCTTTAAGACCCTGCAGAGATAGCATCTTCTCCATGAAGACTTTTCCAGGCTGACATGGTCCCTTCCTTTTGTACATTCCCACACTATTCCATGCACACACAAACCAAAATATCTTTATGTTATTGTTGTATCATTTTGTTACATAATTAATTATGGTCAGACAATTTGACTGGAGAAAAGGGATTGTGTCTTGTTCTTTTGTGATTTGTGGCACTTAGCACAGTTTCTGGCACATAACAGGCACTGAGATATTGACAGAACGAAGGAAACAATGAAAGAGTGAATCAAGATCGCACAGTTCAGGCTAGTAAGGGAAAAAAGTCTGCAGAAAGTATGTTTTTATTTTAACTAGAATGCTTAACAATTGGTGGTATCATCATTTGAATGTGATTGATATCAGCTGCTCATGAATGGTATACTATGTTTATAGGAGAATGTTGGCAGTTCTATGTTTTGAGTTAATTAAAATTTGCATTTAATTCTTTCATTGCCTTTTAAAGTTTAGAAGAGCCTTTTCCCCCTAATACTCTATAGAAGAGACTTTCTTTCCTAACACTAATGTAATTACTTAATATTTCTATAGTGTTCTATATTTTTACATCTTTGCTTTGAATCTCACAAAACCTTTATAAGTACAGGTTTTTGTATATGTATTACCTTCTGACTATGGATGGAGTCCAGGACACAGAGAGGTTGGTGCCATTGCTGGGAAGCACATAGCCAGTAAGGGACAGAACAAATCTTGTTTTCTCAGTTGAGGTTCCAGAATTACTACATGTTTGGATGATGACTTAACCTCGAGTTCACTGCAGACTAGGGACCCTATTTGGCTTAGATGATTGTGACTTCTATTGGATTATCCAGCCTTTACCAACAACAGCATGGCATAGCCACAATATATAGAAAAAGGAGTCCAAGAAATGTGTAAACTCTACTAAAAGTTTATGAGAATGCAGACTTCTTGGGGAGTTAGTGTCAAACATATTCCTTCAAGCACAGGAAAGCTCTGTGGATAAGACATAAGGTTTGGGGATTAGCTGAGGTGTGTCTCAGGGTGCTGGCTAGGAGACAAGTGAGCATTGACTGTCTGATAGCAGAGGCTTTTGTAAGAACTAAAGACTAAGCTTTCCTTTAAGAAGCAGTAGTTTCTGTGTGTGTGTGTGTGTGTGTGTGTGTGTGCGCGCGCGTGTGTGTGTGCGCTGTTACCTTCTTAATATGTTGAAAACTTTTGAAGGCATAGTACTCAGTGCTTATTAATTGACTACATGAATGTCACTGTATGCATATTGGAAATTAGAGCGTATGAGAAGCACTCCTTCTAGGTTGAATAAGATACTCCCTAGTGAGTGGTATGAGATGATCAAGAAAAGTCCCTTAAAAAATCATCTCTCTTATCATACTAAGTGAAGTAATTCAGAAGGAGAAAGACAAATACCATATGCTATCACTTCTATGTGGAATTTAAAATATGACACAAATGAACTTATCTACAAAACAGAAACAGACTCACAGACATAGAAAATAGACTTGTGGTTGCCAAGGGGGAGGGGAGTGGGGGGATGGAGTGGGAGTTTGGGGTTAGCAGCTGCAAACTATTATATATAGAGTAGATAAATAACAAGGTTCTACTGTATAGCACAGGGAACTATAATCAATATCCTGTGATAAACCATAATGGACAAGACTATGAAAAAAAGTGTATGTATATAACTGAATCACTTTGCTGTACAGCAGAAATTAACACAACATTGTAAGTCAACTATAACTCAATTAAAAAAAAAAACTTAAAGAAAACATCTCTCCCACTAGGCTACTTAACAGTTCTTTGACTTTTTTTGTTGTTGTTGTTCCTTGTTCCTTATATATTTTCATATTAAGCCAAGTAACTTAAAATAGTGCATGAGTTTTCAATCATTATAATTGTGAGGGTAGAGGTGCGGGCCTGATCTCTCATAAACTTCGGTTAGTAAGAGAGAAGAATGTGTACTCCATGGTCAGACCCCAGCCATGGACGGCGAGGGCCCAACCTAGAGTTTTTCAAAGCATAGCCTGCCTCAGAGACATGGATGGCGGTGCTGGAGATGGTCCCAATGGTCCAAAGATGTACCCATGAAAGCAGTGCCAATAGTGAGTGTAGATTTAGGTGTGTTGTAAACAGATTGGCAGACCATTTGGGGCTATTTAGGAAAGAGAGATGAAACCACATTAAAGTGAAGCATAATGAAAAAAATAGAAGATAAAGAGTGCTAAGCAATAGAGGAGAATTCCTTTTTTTAGTTACGTTTTTGTATAACCAGACTTCTTTGAAACGGATGTATAAAAATGAAAAGATTCTATTTCAATAGAGACAGCGACAAACAGCAAGGTAACACTTAGAGGAAAGAATGGGACCTTGTAAAAGATGTCATTTCAGATGTTTTACAGAACCCCTTATTTATGTCTCAATCCAATAAAAGTGTGTGTGTGTGTGTTTTGAAAGCAACCACTAGAACAGATGAGGTAGTAAATATGAATGTGTTTTGTGCTCTTCGGCAAAAAGTATGACAGAAACGTACTACCTCATGTCTGTTTATTCACTGGTTATGGATGGAATAGCACCAGAAATGGAGCTCTGTGTTTAGTGCTTTGGGAATTTTAGAAAAAAATATAATTTCTTCAGGTGGATGGTTTCAAGCCAGGTCTGCAGAAAAGGGGTGGCCTGAGACTGGCAGAGAGAATTGTCATTCGGTCAAACAGCAGCACCTTTTATCACGAACTAACCAAATGCCTGCTTGATTCTGTCTGTTACTAGCTATGTGGCCTTGGGCACATTAGGTATCCTCTTTGAACCTTGGTTTTCTTACCTTTAATGAGGGCAGTGTCTATCTTGCAGGAGGTTGAGGAGGTTAAATTAGATAACATGAGACTAGTGCAGTGCCTGGCACATTGCTGGCACTTGGTAACTAGTACTGCTATTATTATTTTTGTTGTTGTTGTTAGCCTTGGAAATGATCTGAAACCAATTACTAACCCCACAAGGATGCTTGGCTTCAGGAAGTATTGCTGTGGTGAAGCTCATCTTTATCCTTGAGGTTACAGACTTGAACCACCTTGATGGTCATTCACACTCAGCCCCTTATGGAGCCTTGGCTAAAAACGAGAGGCTCCAGTTGCAGGAGAGATTTTGCACAGCGCCGGCTCTAAAGGCCACAGCAGAACGGCAGTGCTGAGGGCTCATTCTGCTTTTTGGTTCTGGGTATAACGTGACTGCACATTAAAATCACCTAGGTTGCTTGTTCTAAATGTCCATCCACAGATGAATGGGTAAAGAACATGTGGTGTATATATATAACAGAATATTACTCAGCTGTAAAAAGAATGAAATAATGCCATTTGCAGCAACACCGATGGACCTAGAGATTATCATGCTAAGTGAAGTGAGTCAGACAGAGAAATATCATATGATACCACTTATATGTGGAATCTAAAAAAATGATACAAATTAACTTATTTCCAAAACAGAAAGAGAGTCACAGTCATAGAAAACAAACTCATGGTTACCAAAGGGGAAAGGGGGAGGGAGGGATAAATGAGGAGTTTGGGATTAACATATACACACTCCTATATATAAAATAGGTAACAAGAAGTCCTACTGTAGAGCACAGGGAACTATACTCAATATCTTGTAATAAGCTATCATGGAAAAGAATCTGAAAAAGAATAGCTACATATAGCTGAATCACTTTGCTGTACACCCGAAACTAGCACAGCATTGTAAATCAACTATACTCTAACAAAAAGTTTTAAAAAATCACCCAGGTTGCCTGTTGAAAATACATATTCTCAGGCTCTACCCCAATCTATTGAATCTGAGCTCTGAAACTCATTTTAACACCCTCCTCAGCTGGTTTTTTCTGTAGCCAGCCCAGCTCCTGACTAGCATTTGGAGTCGCCTCAGACCACTTGGAATCTTTCCTGTCGGGCTGGTAGTGGCCTCACTAATCTTCCAGGCCTTATCTGCTTCTTCCCTGTTTTCCTCCATCTTGGAATGTCTTTGAACTTTGACCTACTGGCTACCTTCGCTCTCTTCTTTCTCTCAGGCTTGTCTTCCCTGAGTTCTTCTCCACCCCTCCAAATTTGAATCAAGGAACACTTACTGAGCTTCAGAGAGGCAAGGTGAGCAGACAAAGCAGAGTGAGTCCTTGCTGCCTTTGCTCTTTGTGCCTTGCTCCACTGCACACATCTCTTTGTCTTGTAGTGGTGACAAGAACAATTATACCATAAAATAGCTACTACTTCTTGGGCACTTACCATGTGCCAGGCATGTGCTGGGCTAACTGATTGTGCTCATCACCTGGTTCATTTTATCTGCACAACTCAACGAAGGAGTCTTACTCCCATTTTAGAGGAGAGGAGATTGACGCTTAGAGTGACAGCTTGTTAAGGAGTGGAGCTGACGTTCTCACTGTTGGATTTCAAGTGCCTGCTCTTCACCAATTTGTTGATCCAGGGGTTGGTATTTGCATCAACCTCTGCTGATAGGTCAGGGGGGACTTGAATCTTTAGTTGTCCAAGAGCCCCTTACATAAGCTAAATGCACCCTCAAATGTTGGGAAAGTGAACAAGTGGATGCAGAGGTCCTTGCAAAGTGCTCTGAGAGTGCAGAGGAAGGCATTGTTAGATGGACACGGGGGGATTTCATGGCGGAGGTGGCAGATGGCCTGTGCCTTAAGGGAGAAGTCTGGTTTTGACAGATGATACTGTAACCAAGCAGATTTTCCTCCACTGCTGCAGCGAGGATGATTCTGAATTGTGATGCCAACAACCCACTAAGGACTTGAATGTCATAACATATCGGGGTGGGGCTTAGCCTACCTTTGACATCTGTTGATATGATTTAGCTAATATTGATAATAGAGCTCCTTGAGCCATAGTTTACTAAGTAGAGTTTCAAGTGTGGAAAGCATATAGAATATGTTTAGATTTTTAAGCTTTTCAGAGGAAGCAGAGGTGTCCCAGAATAAAAGATGGTCTGTGTTGGTTGAAGACCGTCTGAGGAAGCATGTCTTGAGGCTGGTCCCTCTTAGAGAGGGGTCAGGAATGCCAAAGATGAGGAAGTTTAACCAGGGGAAAAGTAGTATCAGGAGGTAGGAGTAAAGACAGACCCTCTAGGACAGCCACAGTCTGGAGTATGAGCAGCATGGTGTGTTCAGGGCCCGGGGAGCTGCCCTGTAGAGGACAAGAGCATAGTGTGTGAGAAAGGAATTGGGAGATGAGGTTTGAAAGGTGGGGTGGGGCTGGATCGTGGAGGGCTCTGAGTTTAGGGTAGCCTTTTTTTTTTTTTTGCAGTATGCGGGCCTCTCACTGTTGTGGCCTCTCCCGTTGCAGAGCACAGGCTCCGGACGCGCAGGCTCAGCGCCCATGGCTCATGGGCCTAGGCGCTCCGTGGCATGTGGGATCTTCCCGGACCGGGGCACAAACCCGTGTGCCCTGCATCGGCAGGCGGACCCTCAACCACTGCGCCACCAGGGAAGCCCTAGGGCAGCCTTTTGATGACGGTACACACAACGTTCGTCCTGGACTTTAACTCCAGCAATGGAATTGATTTTATATCATCTTGTCCAGTAGTGTTACTGAATCAGGTCCTGCTGCTTGCTGCTCAAAAATCGATACTCAAGAGAGGCAAATGTTGGTAGAAAGGAAAGTTGCTTTTTTTTTTAAATTGAAGTAGAGTTGATTTACAACGTTGTGCCAATCTCTGCTGTACAGCAAAGTGACTTAGTTATACACATACAGACATTCTTTTTTTATATTCTTTTCCATTATGGTTCATCACAGGACACTGAGTACAGTTCCCTGTGCTACGCACCAGGACCTTGTTGTTTATCCATTCTAAATGTAACAGTTTGCATCTACCAACCCCAAATTCTCAGTCCATCCCTCTCCTGCCCCCTCTTCCGCTTGACAACCACAAGTCTGTTCTCTGTCTATGAGTCTATTTCTGTTTTGTAGATAGGTTCATTTGTGCCATATTTTAGATTCCACATATAAGTGATATCATATGGTATTTCTCTTTCTCTTCCTTACTTCACTTAGTATGATAATCTCTAGTTCATTCATGTTCCTGCAAATGGCATTATTTCATTCTTTTTCATGGCTGAGTAGTATTCCATTGTATATATGTACCACATCTTCTTTATCCATTCATCTGTCGACGGACATTTAGGTTGTTTCCATGTTTTGGCTATTGTGAATAGTGCTGCTGTGAACATAGGGGTACATGTATCTTTTTGAATTACAGTTTTGTCCAGGTATATTCCCAGGAGTGGAATTGCTGGATCATTTTTAGTTTTCAGAGGAACCTCCATACTGTTTTCCATAGTGGCTGCACAAACTTACATTCCCACCAACAGTGTAGGAGAGTTGAAAGGAAAGTTGCTTTTAATCAGAACGCTGGCACTCTGGGGAGATGGTGGACTCAGTGTTCCCCAAAAAACACTTCCGAAGATTCTGCTTAGCCATGAAAATTTTTAAAGGGAAAAAGGGAAGTAATCTCAGTTAATCATTGATATAGGGGGTCAGAGTCATCGCTGTCCCCCACTGTGTGCAGGCTTGTCATGCAGGCTCGTAGACGCTGTCTTGTTCACACAGTTTGTTCGCGAGATTACTGAACTGGAAGCTAGGGAAGAGATCTGGTCATCTGTTAGTTACTTATTCTTCATTTCTACTTCTGTGATCTACAGAAAGAACCAACCGGTTAGACAAGGCATTATGTGATTGAAAGATCTGACAGGTGTGCTAGGACCAGAGATGAGTAGAGCATGGGGGTACCTGCATTAAGGTTAGTGACAAGACAAAGGGGTGCCTTCTGCAGAGAGCTCTTTCCTGCCCAAAGCTGCTTGCAGTAGGGGCCAAAGCAAGGGCTTTTGGGGGGCATCCCACATAGTTATCTTGCCTGTTTTCCCATAATCCATGTTGGTATAACAAAATATAGGTTGTCCAGGTTATTGTAGAATTCTAACTAAACTCCATATTATAATGCTTTAAGCACTTAAAGTTTTCACCATACCATAGCTTTTTTCCACATGAAATCTCATTTTTGTTTCTCATAATCAAAATGGTTGGAATATGGATGTTGGAACCAATAATAGTTATCACTTACTGAGTTCCTAATATGTGTTGGGCACTGTGCCAGTGCTTCATAAACAGTGTCACTCAGCATCCTCCCAGTTGTGCAGGGTAGTTGTGATTATTTCTGTTTTGCTGATGAGGAAACCAAGGCTTAGAAAGGCTAAGTAGCTTCCTCTCTCATAGAGCTCCCAGAGGTGGAGCCAGGTTTGGAATCCACATCTGTCTGACTACTGAGTCAGTGTTCTTTCCACCAAACTCTGCTGCCACCCCATCTTCCAATGGGATAGCTAATGTTCAGAGAGGGTACCTTGCCCAGGGTCACACTTGGAATGGTGAAACAGTAGCTTGTCCACGTCATTGTGAGTCTTTTCTTGACGTGTGAGCAGCCTGCTGGCTGCCAGATTTCCCTAGCATAACACTTAGTATGACATGAGTAAATGGTCAGCTGGCCCCTCTGGAATGTTGCAATGTTCATTCTTCTTCATTTACTCCAAGGATCCACAGTCCTCCCTCCCTTAATAGTTAGGTCTCAAAGCTCCTAGTGTTGGCTGCTTAGTCATTATACCCTCTTCTCATATTTACGATTGAATTCACCTATACTTGCTGTGTAAATCCCCAGAAACAGGCTGTTTATAAAGGACATTTTGACAAGGCTGTAACTCCAGCCTGCTTTGAGGATGCTGCTGTAATTAGTTATAGGCTGGCATTAGCTAAACTGAATAGAATCCATCATGCTTATTAGATGTGGTGGGGGAGATCTGCACCCTGAAGGATCAGCAGGAAAGACACATTAAATATAGATGAGCTGAGTATTTTCCCAGGCAGCTGGATATACAGAGCAGGGCCATGTGTTCATAACACAGCTTTTCCACAGTGGCACAGAAGAAATAGTAGGGACTGGGGAAGAGAAAGTACTTAGAAGCTTTAAAAATAAATTGGGCTAGTTACAGAGTGCCCCTTATAAAAGCCAAACAGCAAAACGTGAGAGTAGAAAACAGAGTAAGTGACTCTTCAGGTAAATTACCAAAGATTTTTCAGGTAGGATGAGTTATGTCCAGCCATAGGTATCTGATATCTACAGATTATCCTAGTAGCCCCATGGTTTTCACAGCATTTGAGAAGTTTGACTGTTTTCAATCTCCTGAAGTGCGATATATAAGATGCTCTAGATCACAATTTCTTTGCAGTTTTTTTTTTCATTTTTGTTCCTCAACATCAAATCAAACCTTTATTAATAGCCTGATTTTAGGAGGCACTGGGGCATATGAGGTATATGGCTCTGTTCACTCGATATTTTGGAGGACATGCCCTTGTTGTGGCTGGCTACATAGATGTCACAGTCAACCCAATATTTAAGTATCTAACTGGATAGACTCTAATATTGGGTTTGTTGTATATATGCCAGCTGGGGAGCAAATCTCAGCTCATGGCTATAGTAAAATTCACAGACTGGTTTTGATGTCTGTTTCTGTTTACAAAATTAGTATTTGGTGTCTTTTATCTTTGTTTTTGTTTCATAAACACATTAGACGTTTGTCAAAGATTTCACTCACAGCACAAGCTCACATCTCTAGGAATCCTGAACTTAGAGTGTGGCCCTCGTATGGGGAGGATGCATTGAAAAACCACGAAGCTTGGCCTCACTGTGTTTTCTTTTACCGTTGGTGAGCTGGCCCAGGATCCCAGGAGCACTTACAGAGGTTGTGAAAATGCCACTGTTTGGCCCAGTTCATTCCTGGAAAAGCAATCTAAAATGCATGACAGTAGCACCTCTCCTGTGAAAAAAAAGAAAAAGGAAAAGGAAACGGAGCTCCCTAAGTTTTCATTTCCTGTTGGATACCTTGCTACACTTACTCTGCATCTCCCCTGGTTGTTGCTAAAACCTAAGGAGATACGTTGACCATCTCTTATGTTCGTCCTACTAGGCATGTCCGTCTCCAAGGCATGATAGAGACACACACAGCTAGTGGGAGAGCACTGCCATTTGACAAATGAAGTTTACTTGCTTTATTGAATGTTGTCAAGTCTAATTTCAAGCAGGCAGCGCAACATAAAGCATAGCTCCTATTTTATTTTGTTTTTATCCTAGAGTAAGAATCTGATTTTTTCACTCTACTAGAACATGGGCATTGCTTCCCTGCTGAGCCTCATATATTAAACAGAAATATTTGTATAAAGTGCTTATAGGTCCTCTGTTCTCACAGAATCCAATTCTAAGTTCTCATTCCCCAAATTAATCATTATGACCATTTATTATGTCTTGGGGCAACACTTTCAAATGTGTTACTTCTAAATATTTATTCCACTATCAGGAGATGACTTTCCCAGGTGATGGCTTATTGCAATGGTGCTGGCTTGAGTTACTGTGCTTAGTTTATTTTAGGTTCATCTGAATTTTTAAACAGTTCTTGGCCTGTCTCGCAATAATAAAGCTTTTTATTACTTTTCACATCCTTTTCCTATCTGTTATTTAATTTTATTTTCAACATCCCTGTGTGGATGTTGAAAACTTTATGAAAAAGGAAGGCAGAGGTCAGGAACAATTGACTTGTTCAAAGCCTTATTGCGGGTGGGACTAAGGATCAGATTTCTTGACTTCTAGACCAATTTTCTAATTCTTGCCTGATTGGTTCCTGAGCTTTTCCTTGTAACTGATATGATCTTTATTTTTGACATCTTCTTTCAGACCACGACTCTTCCCCAACCTACACACCAGACTTACACACGCATGTTCATACATGCATGTGTTCTCACATATGGATTTCCCTTCCCCCTCACTCCCCATCATACCTTGAAAATTTCAGCTCCTTGCTCTGTCCCCAAACAGTCTTCCCTTCTAAAACAAAGTGGGAAATGAAGGCAGTTGGAACAAAGGAAACGATTCTGATGTGGAGGAAAAAATGTCTCAGGAAACTTTGCCTGAGTCACTGAAATTTTGGCCCCATTTCTACTTCACTTTGACAGTGTAGATGGACTTTGGGCAATTTGAACATATTTATAGAGGAGAATCTGGTTTCGGATTATGTCACTCCTAGTTGAGATAGTATTTATAGCTAGCCAGCCAAGAGATTTTTATATTGAAAAAGTTTCCCCCATATTAATGACCCAAGTCACTTGGAAGAGCCACACAGTCACTCCTACTCAATCATTAAGAAAGCCAAACAGTGACTCTTCTTTTTCAGGCTGGTGATTTTCTTCAGATAGCCGTGGCATGATAAGGGATGATTCATTTTTGTTTGTTTGTTTCTCTTATGACTCATTCACGGGCTAAGGAGTCCCTTGGACTAGACGTAGTTCCTACAGCAATCATATCTCTAATGCTTAGCTTTCTTTTTGGCAGTCAGTTCCTTGGCATGTAGTCCAACATGGTTGATGTGTAGAATAAGACCTGGGTTAGATTCCTTGCCTGTTTCCATCTCGTCTAAATATGCTATAAACACTGTCTGCCTTGACTGGGAAAAATCTTACCTGAATGACTTTAGCACATGTTACCCCATTCATGAAAAATTTGTTCCTGAAAGCCAAAGGATTATTTAGAAAGAGGGATATAACTGTTCCAGCAATGGGATGTTAATGAAATCTTCTTCACAGTTTTAAGACACCTAATGAAGATTTAGAAAAATTGTCATAGTGGAAACACATAGGCCTTGGAGCTAGAGGACAAGAGTAGCAGTTATAACTAAGCTTCCTTATCTTTATATGTAAAATTCAGTTGGCAATATCTGCCATCTCATATATATATATATATATATATATGTGTGTGTATGTGTACATATACATGCCTACACACACACACACACACACACACACACACACACAGTGCCTAATATTGGGCTGGCCAAAAAGTTTGTTCAGATTTTTCCATAAGACGTTACAAAAACCCCGAATGAACTTTTGGGCCAACCCAATACATCGTGATGCCTGTTCTCATAGCTTCTTATGTTGTTGCTTCTCAATGTATATTGGGTGCCATCTCCCTACGGAGAGCCTACGATTAGAGTAGAGAGCTGGATGGACTGTCTCTGCCTATTACTGCTAATACCTTTTTCATGACCAGATAATTCAGCTGCAACAGTCAGAATCTCTTTCAGCCAAGATTGTGTCATAAAACTGTACATTATTCTTTTCTTTTCTTTTCTCTGGGGTTCCTGCTGACCCATCTGTTTGTTTGCACATGCCATTTCTGTATCATCTTCCTTCAATATGCATTTGTAATGTTATAGCTTCTTAGCTCACAAGACATTTATCCCAACAGCCTCCTAGGTGGATTGCTTCCTGGTAGTGCACTGGAGGGTAGGGATATCAGGCTGTCATCAGCATGCTGCCTGGAAATCCAATGATAGGGTAAGTTAGCTATAGGCTGATTACCTCAGGCAGCAAGCCCTGTTATCAGTGTGAAGATCCTTGTGGGGCCCCACCTCGTCCTCTCCATTATGGCTGCCTTGACCTGCATCTGGGGATCAGGTTTCCATTTGAGCTCCTATCCCTTGTCCAGCTACCAATTTCATGTGGTACTCATTCAGCAACTGTTTCAGATGAAGCCTGGACTAAAGCTTTTCAACCATGAAGGAAGCCATTTCAAGGGAAAATGAGATGGAAGAGGTGGACAGAGCGTATTTAATCCAAATTTCTGAAATAATTTAACATTTGGGGATATGTTAATTATATTGCCAAATTACAAATGTCTTCGTTTATTATTCTGCTAGAACCTCCTGGTGTTACTTTGTCAAATGCAAAGGATAGTGCAATAAATATAATAAATAAAACTGTATTATATTCTTTAATTTGATTTCACTAATTAATCTTGCCTTTTATTTCAATCTCCTATTACAAATAATTTAATTCATTAAACACTTAATGAATATTTTGTTTGTATAAAAAAAGTACCGTATAAAGTTGGCTGGAGGTGAGAGATTGGGGGATTGTTGAGAAGCCACTAAAACTGGTTTTAGTAAAGTGTAACTGGGAAACATTCTCAGGTTTAACCACCAGAAAACACTCTAAAGCTTGAAATAAAAAGCCTCTGAGGAAAAATTATAGATAACATAAGGACTTCCCTAGTGGTCCAGTGGTTAAGAATCCGCCTTCTAATGCAGGGGACACGGGTTCAGTCCCTAGTCGGAGAACATGCTGTGGGACAACTAAGCCTGTGCTCTAGAGCCCGCACACCACAACTAGAGATCCCGTGCACTATGACTAGAGAGCCTGCGTGCCACAACTAGACATGCCACATGCCACAACTACAAAGCCCATGTGCTACAACTACTGAGCCCATGTACCACAGCTAGAGAGAAGCCTGCATGCTACAACTAAGACCAAGGCAGCCAAATAAATAAATAAATATTTTTTTAAAAAAGAAAGATGAGTGAAATAAACAAAGAATATTTAACAAGAAAAGATAATATAAGAAAAATAATTGATTAATACCTCAAATATATAGGCAAAGATTTAATATCTATAGTAATCGTTCACAGAGATGAGAAAGATGAATAAGAGCAAAATTGGAGAGTGGAAAATTCACTCAATGGGAAACACAGATAAAAAAGTTCAACCTTTATAATAATTAAAAATGCTAAATGAAACAATAATGAGAAATTAAAAATACAGGCTACCTATGGCTGAATGAGGAGGTTGGCAAATTCTCTCCCTAAAAGGTAGCTCTAAAACTTGACAAAATCAGCAAAAATAACAATTTCAGTGCTCTAGAAATTGGCCTAAGTTATACAATAATCTGAGAAGCATTTATACTTAAAAACCTGCAGAACTTCAGGTAAGAATAGTGACAGTTTGTGACCTTTTCGCTTGGAGGTCCTCTAATATCCTCTCCTTCCCCCACAGCTCTGTTGGCATGGTGCTTCTACCAGGGCAAGGCAGGCTCTCGAGGACTCACAGCTGTACTGCTGCAGTCAAAGGGGATTCATTTGATTTGGATTAACTGGTGATGCCCACACCTATCAGCATTGTCATGGAAGTGACAATCTCAGTGGTAGGGTGAATGGGGAAGGCCACCATCTCTAGTAGCTTGAGGTTACAGCTGTGATTAATGCAAGCATATTTCTGACTGGGATATAGCAAAGACCAGAGAGGGCCCAAACTAACCACATACTCCTGGGCAATTGAGGTTGTTTGCACATGCAGAGGAGACAATAAAGGCCTAACAGCAAGCAAAATACTATGCAGATTTAAACAACTTGAACTTTGAATGGACTCCCCTACCTACATATATATTCACTGGCAGAGGAAGGAAGCCTTATTGGCTTGAGGTGTTTGATCACATCCTTTGTCCTATCATTGACTGACATCCAAACTATGTAGACAGTAGACACAGGAGTGACTCCTAAGAATCCAGTCTTAAAAATAAAAATAAGAATAATAAAAGTTAAAAGGAATACAACTTAACAGAGGCAACATGACCACACACAGTGAGGGAGACAGAATTCACAGATTTCCCTCAGGCAAGGTATAAACAAACAAACAACAATAACCTTCAAGGGTGGAAAATCGGGATCCAGAGTTACTATGATTCTTTGATTCTATTATCTATAATATCCAGTTTTCAACAAAATATGTTGACGCATACAAAGAAACAGTAAAGTGTGACCCATACTTAGGAAAAAAAAAGCAGTCAAAGGAAACTGCCTCTCAGTGTCCTCAAATGTTGGGTTTAGCAGACCAGGACTTCAAAGAAGCTATATGCATGTTCAAAGAACTGAATGGAACTATTTAAAGAATTAAAGGAGAGTATGAAAATAATGATTCAACAAATAAGGAGCCAGAAATTATAACACAGAATTAAACAAGAATTCTGGAATTGAAAAGTATAGTAACTGAAATATAAAAAATTCACTAGAGGGACTAAACAACAGATTTAAGATGGAAGAAGAAACATAAGTGAATCTGAAGATAGATCAATAGAAAAGATCTAATCTGAACAGAGAACAGAGAGAAGAATAAAGAAACATTTATGTAGTAAAAGACAAAGTGCAAATCGTGAAATCTGAAAGAAAAAATTGCTAATAGGCTTATTGATACAATTAAAGGCCTACTTCTCATCTGAAACAACGGAGGCCAGAAAACAATGAAATGACATATTCCAAGTGATAAAAATAAAAGCAAAATTCTATTGAACCAAATTCAACCAAGGATCCTATATAAATCAAAATTATCCTTCACAAATGAAAGTAAAGTAAAAACATTCCCAATAAACAAAGAATGGAAGAATTGGTTGCTAGCAGACATGCTTTATAAGATATATTAAATGAAGTCCTTCAGAATGAAAGGAAATGGCATTAGATTTAACTTGAATCCCCAGGAAGAAAAGAAGGACATAAGAATAGTAAATACATGTATTCAAAGACTATTAAATGTACCTCTTTATCATTTCTTCTCCTAACTTCTGTAAAAGACACAAGATTGAATGAAGGAAGAATTATAATCATGTATTGTTGAGTGTATAACATATATAGATGTGATATGTATGACAATAATAGCACAAAACTCTTTAATAATGGAAAAAGAGGGAACACATCAAACAGACAGAGAACACTCTATGAGACTAATAATACTTTAATAACAAAGACAATGTAAGATATAAGAAAACAACAGACCAATATGTCTTATGAACATAAATACAAACCTTCTCAACAAAATATTAACAAGCCAAATCTGGCAACATATAAAAATAGTTACTCACCATGACCAAAAGGAATTTATCTCAGGAATGTATGGTTTTAACATCCAAAATTTAATTAATGTAATATTACCACTTTAATAGAATAATGTACAGAGGCCACATGATCATCTTAATAATGCAGAGAAGGCATTAAAGAAATCCAACACCCATCCATGATAAAGACTCTCAGTACACGAGGAGTAGAAAGGTACTCCCTCAACCTGATAAAGAGCATCTATGAAATACCCACAGCTAACATCACAGTGGTGAAAAACTAGATGTTTTATCCCTAAGATTTGGAAGAAAGAAACAAAGGAAGGAAGGAAGGAAGGAGGGTAGGAAGGAAGGAAGAAATAGAAGAAAGAAAAGGAAGGATAGATGGGAGGAAGGGGGGAAGTTAAAGGTATTCAGATTGGAGAGGAAGAAGTAAAGCTATCTTTATCTGCAGATGAAATGATTCTGTGTGTAGAATAGCAAGAAATCTACAAATTACCAAAACTAATAAACAAATTTAACAAGATAATAGGATGCAAGATCAATATACAAAAATCAATGCTATTCTTACATACTAGCAACAAAAAATTGAAAAAATGAAATTAAGAAACCAGTTTTATTTACAATAATATCAAAAAGAATAAAAGTTGGATGACTTACACTAATTGAATTCAAAACTTGCTCTAATGCCATAGGCACCAAGAAAGTATGGAATTAGCACAAGGATAGACATATAGATCAATGGAGTAGAATTTGGAATCTAGAAATAAACTTTACATTTATGATCACCTGTTTTTCAACAAAGGTGCTAAAACAGTTCACTGGGAAAAGGGATAATCTTTTCCCCAGATGGTGCTGAGGCAATCAGGTATCCTTATCCCTTCCTCAAACCATATACCAAAATTAACTCAAAATGAATCATAGCTCCAAATGTAAAAGCTAAAGCTATAAAAGTTCTAGAAGAAAACATAGGAGAAAATCTTTGCCACCTTGCGTTAGGCAAAGAATTCTTAGATACAATACCAAAAGTATAATACATAGAAAAAATGGATAAATTTAACCTTATCAAAATTAAAAACATTTGTGTTTCAAAAGACACCATTAAGAATGTGAAAATACAAGTTACATACTGGAAGAAATATTTGCAGATCATATAACCAATAAAGTACTTGTACCTAGGATATATAAAGAACTCTTAAAATTCAATTAAACAATCCATTTAAAAATTGGCAAAAGATTTGAAAAGACTTTTCACCAAAGAAGGTATTCAATGGCTAATAAGCATGACTAAAGATCCTTAAAATCATTAACCACTAGGGAAATACAAATTAAAACAAAAATAAGATATGTCTACTCATCCATCATAATAAAAAAGACAGTATCAAGTGTTGATGAAGATGTTATGAAACTGGAATTCTTATACACTGCTGGTAGGAATGAAAAATGATGTAGTCACTTTAAAAAATATTTGGGCAATTTCTAAAACATTAAACATAAATTCACCACACACCTGAGAGATTCCACTCCTAGTTGTCTACCTATGGTATGTAAAAGCATATGCTCACACAAAAACATGTATGTAAATGTTCATAACAGAATTTTTAATAATAACTGAAAACCTGGAAATAACCCAAATGTTCAACTGGTGAATGAACCAAAATTTGGAGGATACTAGACATGTAGTAAAGCTGTATTGTGGTGTTGGTTGCACAACCTTATACATTTACTAGTCATCATGAACTTCACACTTAACCCAACATAGTGCTCATTCTTGAAAGGTTGTGGTGAAACTGACAAACTAATACTTTGAAAATGGTTATGAACCTTTGGGGAAATAATGTAGTAATAGATGGCTGAAAAAATATATTAATATAAACTTTTGGACCTAACTCACTCTTTAAAATATTCATTGGAAGTAATTCAAAGGAAGAAAAAAATCCCATGTGTGTGAATATTCCTGCAGCATTATCTCTAAACATGTAACACTGGAAACAACCTAAGAGTCTCATAATAGTGAAATGTTTACTACATCATTTGGATGAAATGTGATATTTTCATTTAAAGATAGCTACAAAGACTGACATGGATAAATATGAATGTGATTCTTATAATCAAGACAGGCTTTAAAATTAAATGTTTACTATAGTTAAATTGTATAAAATTATGTATACTGGGCCTACACTGGAAGGGAATGTTAACTGTATAGTTGACTATCTTTTTTTTTACCTTTAAAAATTTTCATTACTCTTGCTATGGAATAGTCAAAATAAAACAAACATGGCACTGTGAAGAAAAAATAATGACTTGACAGTATTGGAGACATTTAAATTTGAATAGAGAAGAAGGGATAAATGAATGGATGGATGTATGGATAGGAGTTTTGCTTCATAGGTTCAATTGACATGCTTTGGTGGTTGATTAGGATATGGGGTTGAGAGAGAGAAAAGAGTGTCTGTCTCAGAAGATGGTGATTCCATTAGTAGAAAAGGAATACAGATACAAGGAGAATAAGTCTAGGAGCCACAGGCAAAGAAAGTGATTCCATTTTTGGTTATGTTACTGAGCATACACCTGAAATAAATGTATTCAATTAATGTTATTTCTCTTTTGGATATATTGAGTTTGAAGTGCCCCTGTGATTTCCGCATTGAGATGTCCAAAAGTCAGAATGAAATAGAAGTTTGGAGAGAAGTTGGACTGAAAGGATTGATATGGAAACCATATGCCTGTGGGTGCTAGAAAATCAGGAAGAGTCATTAAAGTTGATGATTAGGCATCGTTGTGACATGTAAGAGGGAAGATAAGGTAGATGATGGATGTCAGATGTCAAAGGGTAGAGGACTAAGTAGATGGGAGGCAGGCAGCCTGTTTAAATATATTTTGAGAGAGATGAGACAAAAGTCAGTAGCAAGACAGGGTTTTCCATAGAGATTTTCCTTAAGATTTTAGTCTAAAATTTATTGTTGCTTGAAGAACACCTGCATTCATTACTGCTGTGAATGCACTCAGCCCTCTGACTTTAATGGACCCTTGCTGGGCAGATATAGACATTTCCTGATGAAGTAAATACAATTTCATTGTGTTCTGTAGCTGAAATGATTGTTACTCTAATGATAATTTTCTACTGCGGCGAAAAAAGAATTTTAAAAATCAATTTGTCATTTTACTGCCTCTTACAGTGACTGTCTTCATCAGAAAACAAACTAGCTTGCCAATTTTGACAGCTTCTTTGTTAAAAGCAGGGTTTTATCTTTTCTTTTCTCCCACAGTATAAATAAGCCTTTTAAAAAGTAACTTTAGGGCAACTGAAAATCATTAAAGAGATGGAGAGGTTTCCAGATGAGGACCAACAAAAAGATTAAAACTCCTTAGTCTGAAATTACAGAGGTGGAGCGGGTTGGAATTGGAGTCTAAATTAACAAAAGCTATGAGGAAACAATCTGGTCTGCAAGTCTCAGACACAAAATGGGAGACAGTCTTCTAGCTGATAATACCTACCTCATGAGGTCTTTGCTAATATTGAGAGATACTGTGTATAAAAATGCTTTGTAATCCATCAAGCACTATTCAAATGTATGACGTTATTATTAGAACTTGGTGGGTGGTATTTTGGGAAAAATAGGAAAAAACTGCTTTATGATCGGGTAGGGAGCATGAGCCAATAGTGCATAAAGAGAACTTAGAGAGCCTACATAAGGTCATCTGCATTTGCACCTGAGTGGATTTTTAAGGTCTTGTCTGTACCTTCCCTTTACCTTGAATGTGAACTACCACATGCTTGTGATCACATCTATTTGTTGAACCCAATAATAGGTTGGATGGACACTAAACCTACCATTTCTCTTAGTATATAGCATTTTAAAAAAGTTTATTTCACACTTAAGGATCAGTTTTTATTAAGATTTGTTTACTGAGGTATAGTTTATTTATAATATTATAATATATATATAAATATATATAAATATAATATATTTTATATATAACAATATATATAATTATATATATTAATATATATTATATTAATATATATTAATATATAAAATATATATAAATATAATATTATATTTACTGAGGTATAGTTTATTTATAATATTATATTAGTTTCAGGTGTTCAACATAGTGATTCAAAATTTTAATAGATTATATACTCCATTTAAAGTTATACAATATTGGCTATATTCCCTGTGCTGTATACTATATCCTTGTAGCTTGTTTATTGTATACATAGTCATTTGTACCTCTAAATTGCCTATCCACATCTGTGCTGCTCCCCGTTCCCCCTCCCCACTGGTAATCACTAGTTTGTTCTTTGTATCTGTGAGTCTGTTTATGTTTTGTTATATTTGTTCATTTGTTTTATTTTTTAGATTCCACATATAAGTGATAACTTAGAGTATTTGTCTTTCTCTGTCTGGCTTATTTCACTAAGCATAACACCCTCCATGTTGTTGCAAATGGCAACATTGCATTCTTTTTTATGGCTGAGTAATATTCCATAATATATATACATATATATGTATATATATACATATATATATATGACATCTTTATCCTACTCATCTGTTGATGGACACTTAGGTTACTTTCATATCTTGTCTATTGTAAATAATGCTGCTATGAACATTGAGGTATATGTATCTTTTTTTTTTTTTTTTTTTTTGTGGTACACGGGCCTCTCACTGTTGTGGCCTCTCCCATTGCGGAGCACAGGCTCCGGACGCACAGGCTCAGCGGCCATGGCTCACGGGCCTAGCCGCTCCGCGGCATGCAGGATCTTCCCAGGCCAGGGCACGAACCTGTGTCCCCTGCATCAGCAGGCAGACTCTCAACCACTGCGCCACCAGGGAAGCCCTATGTATCTTTTTGAATTAGTGTTTTCATTTTCTTTGGTTGTATACCCAGGGGTAGAATTGCTGGATCCATATGGTAGTTCTATTTTTAATTTTTTTTGCAGAAGCTCTGTAATGTTTTCCATGGTGGCTCCACCAAATTACATTCCCACCGACAGGGCACGTGGGTTCCCTTTTATTCACATCCTTGCCAACATTTGTTATTTATGGTCTTTTTAATGATAGCCATTCTGACAGGTGTGAGGTTGATATCTCATTGTGGTTTTGATTTACATTTATCTGATGATTAGGGATGTTGAACATATTTTCATGTGCCTGTTGGCCATCTATATGACTTCTTTGAAAAAGTGTCTATTCAAGTCTTCTGCCCATTTTTAAATTGGGTTGTTTGTTTTGTTGTTGTTATTGAGTTATATCAGCTATTTATATACTTCGGATATTAACTACTTATTGGTCATATCATTTGCAAATATTTTCTCCTATTCAGTAGGTTGCCTTTTCATTTTGTCAGTGGTTTCCTTTGCTGTGCAAAAACTTTTAAGTTTAATTAGGTCTCATTTATTTATTTTTGTTTTTGTTTGCTTGTCCTTAGGAGACAGATCCCTCAAAATACTGATATAATTTATATCAATCAGCCTATATCTATCTGCTTATATTCCCTTCTAGGAGTTGTATTGTTTTAGGTCTTTAATCCATTTTGAGTTTATTTTTGCATAGGATGTGAGGAAATGTTCTAGTCTCATTCTTTTACATGTAGCTGTGCAGTTTCCCCAGCACGACTTATTGAAGAGACTGTCTTTTCTCCATTGTGTAATCTTGCCTCCTTTTTTGTGGATTAATTGACGATAGACATGTGGGTTTATTTCTGGACTCTCTATTCTGTTCCATTGATCTATGTGTCTGTTTTTGTGCCAGCACCATACTGTTTCGATTACTGTAGCTTTATAGTATAGTGTAAAGTCAGGGAGCATGATACCTCCAGCTCTGTTATTTTTTTCAAAGTTGTTTTGGCTATTCATGGTCATTTGTGTTTGCGCAGAAATTTTAAAATTATTAGTTCTAGTTCTGTGAAAAATGTCCTTGGTATTTTGATAGGGATTACATTGAATCTGTAGATTGCTTTGGGTAGTATAGTTGTTTTCACAATAATGATTCTTCCAATCCAAGAACATGGTATATCTTTCCATCTGTTTGTGTGGTCTTCCATTTCTTTCATCAGTGTCTTATAGTTTCGTGAGCACAGGTCATTTACCTCCTTAGGCAGGTTTATTCCTAGGTATTTTATTCTTTTTTCTGCAATGTTAAATGGGATTATTTGCTTAATTTCTCTTTCTGATAGTTCATTGTTAGTGTTTAGAAATGCAAAAGATTTCTATATATTAATTTTGTATCTTGAAACTTTACCAGATTCATTGATGAGCTCTAGTAGTTTGTTGGTGGCGTCTTTAGGCTTTTTTATATATAGTATCATGTCATCTGAAACAGCGACAGTTTTACATCCTTCTTTCCAATTTGTATTCCTTTTATTTCTTTTTCTTGTCTGATTGCTGTGGCTAGCACTTCCAAGACTATGTTGAATAAAAGTGGTGGGCTTCCCTGGTGGTGCAGTAGTTAAGAATCCACCTACCAATCCAGGGGACATGGGTTTGAGCCCTGGTCCGGGAAGATCCCACATGCCGCAGATCAACTAAGCCAGTGCGCTACAACTACTGAGCCTGTGCTCTAGAGCCCGTGTGCCACAACTGCTGAACCCTCACGCCACAACTACCAAGCCCATGCACCCAGAGCCTGTGCTCCGCAACAAGAGAAAGCCATCACAGTGAGAAGCGCATGCACCGCAGTGAAGAGTAGCCCGTGCTCGCCATAACTAGAGAAAGCCTGTGCACAGCAACAAAGACCCAATGCAGCCAAAAAAAAAAGTGGTGAGAGTGGGCATCCTTGTCTTGTTCTTGATCTTAAAGGAAATGCTTTCAGCTTTTCACCATTGAATATGATGTTAGCCATAGGCTTGTCATATGTGGCGTTTATTATGTTGAGGTATGTTCCCTCTATATCCCCTTTGTGGAGATTACATCCCTGGGTTAAATCCTACTTGATCGTGGTGTTTGATCCTTTTAATGTATTGTTGGATGCAGTTTGCTAATATTTTGTTGAAGATTTTTGCATCTATGTTCATCATTGATATTGGCCTGTAATTTTCTTTTTTTGTGGTATCTTTGCCTGGTTTTGGTATCAGGGTGATGCTGGCCTCATAGAATGAGTTCAGAAGCATTCGTTCCTCTGCAATTTTTTGGAATAGTTTGAAAAGGATAAATGTTAACTCTTCTCTAAATGTTTTATAGAATTCACCTGTGAAGCCATCCAGCCCTGGACTTTTGTTTGTTGGGAGTTTTAAAATCACAGTTTCAAGTTCAGTACTAGTGATCGGTCTGTTCATATTTTCTATTTCTTCCTGGTTCAGTCTTGGGAGATTGTACCTTCTAGGTATTTGTCCATTTCTTCTGGGTTGTCCATTTTATTGACATATGGTTGTTTGTAGTAATCTCTTATGATCCTTTGTATTTCTGTGGTATCAGTTGTAACTTCTCTTTTTTCACTTCTGATTTGATTGATTTGTGCCCTCTCTTTTTCTTTATGAGTCTGGCTGAAAGTTTATCAATTTTTCTTTTCAAATGAGCTCTTAGTTTTGTTGATCTTTTCTATTTTTTTTAGTCTCTATATAATTTATTTCTGCTCTGATCTTTATGATTTCTTTCCTTCTTGTAAATTTGGATTTTGTTTGTTCTTCCTTTTCTAATTCCTTTAGGTGTAAGGTTAGGTTGTTTATTTGAGATTTTTCTTATTTCCTTAGGTAAGCTTGTATTGCTTTTGCTCTTAAAATTGCTTTTGCTACATCCCATAGAATTTTGGATCATCATGTTTTTGTTTTCATTTGTCTCCAGGAATTTTTAAAATTTCTTTTATTTCTTCAGTGATCCATTGGTTGTTCTGTAGCATATTGTTTTGCCTCAATGTAGTTGTTTTTTGTGGGGTTTTTTCTCTTAGTTGATTTCTAGTCTTATAATGTGGTGGGAAAAGATGCTTGATATGATTTCAGTTTTCTTAAATTTACCAAGGCTTATTTTGTGGCCTATCACATGATCTATCCTGGAGAATGTTCCATGTGCAGTTGAAAAGAATGTGTATTCTGCTGCTTTTGGATGGAATGTTATATATATACACATACACACACATATATATAGTCCATTTGGTCTAACGTGTCATTTAAGGCCAGTGCTTCCTTGTTGATTTTCTGTCTGGAGGATCTGTCCATTCATGTAAGTGGAATGTAAAAGTTCCCTATTATTATTGCATTACTGTCAGCTTCTCCTTTTATGTTCATTAATATCTGCTTTATGCATTGAGGTGCTTCTATATTGGGTACATGTATATTTACAATTGTTATATCTTCTTTTTGGATTGATCTCTTGATCATTATGTAATGTTCTTCTTTGTCTCTTGTAACAGTCTTTATTTTAAAGTCTATTTTGTCTGAGATAAGTATTGCTACCCTGGCTTTCTTTTCATTTTCATTTACATGGAATACCCTTTTCCGTCCCTTCACTTTCAGTCTATGTGTGTCTTTAGATCTGAAGTGGGTCTCTTGTAGACAGTATACATATGGGTCTTGCTTTTGTATCCATTCAGCTACTCTATGTCTTTTGATCAGAGCATTTATTCCATTTACATTTAAAATAATTATTAATAGATATTTACTTATTGCCATTTTGTTCATTGTTTGGGGTTGTTTTTGTATTTCTTTTTTGTTCCTTCTTTTGTTTTCTTCCCTTTTGATTTGATGACTATCTTTAGTGTTATATGTTTGGATTTCTTTCTCTTTTTTGTGTGTTTGTCTGTTGTAGATTTTTGGTTTGTGGTTTTGAGGTTCATATATCTATATGTTTATATATGATTATTTTAAGTTTTGGATATCTTCATTTCAAATGCATTTTAATAAGCCACATTTTACTCACCTCCCCTCATCATTATTGTTTTTGATATATCATATTTTACATCTTTTTGTTTTGTGTATCCTTTAACTGCTTATTGTGGATAGAGATAATTTACTACTTTCATCTTTTAAGCTTCCTACTAACTTTGTATATGGTTGATATACTACCTTTACTGTATATTTGTTTTTACTGATGAGCTTTTTCCTTCATAATGTTCACGTTTCTAGTTGTGGCTATTCTTTTACACTTAGAGAAGCCCCTTTATCGTTTCTTGTGAAGCTGGTTTGATGGTGCTGAACTCTTAGTTTTTGCTTGTCTGTAACACTTTTGATTTCTCCATCAAATCTGAATGAAAGCTTTGCCGGGTAGAGTATTCTTGGTTGTAGGTTTTTTCTCTTTCATCACTTTAAATATGTCGAGCCACTCCCTTCTGACCTGCAGAGTGTTTACTAAAAAGTCAGCTTATAGCCTTATGGAAGTCCTCTTGTACATAATATGTTGCTTTTCCCTTGCTCCTTATTATTCTCTCTTTATTTTTAATTTCCCCCATTTTAAATACAATGTGTCTTGGTGTGGTCCTTTTTTGGTTGATCCTGTTTGAGACTTTCTGTGTTTCCTGGTCCCAGATGTCTGTTTCCTTTCTCAGGTTAGTGAAGTTTTTGGCTATTATTGTCTTCAAATATGCTACCTGCCCCTTTCTCTCTTTCTTGTCTTACTGGGACCCCAATAATGTGAATGTTAGTATGTTTGATGTTGTCCCAGAGGTCTCTTAAACTGTCCCCATTTCTTTTTATTCTTTTTTCTATTCAGCTTAGTGATTTCCATTACCCCAGCAGTCCCCAAATTTTTGACACCAGGGACTGGTTTCGTGGAAGATAATTTTTCCACAGACAGGGGGCAGGGGGAGGGATGGTTCAGGCGGTAATGTGAGCAATGGTTCAGGCAGTAATATGAGTGATGGGGAGCGGCAGATGAAGCTTTGCTCATTCGCCTACGACTCACCTCCTGCTGTGTGGCCCGGTTCCTAACAGGCTGCGGACTGGTACTGATCCACAGCCCGGGGATTGGGGACCCCTGCAATACTCTGTCTTCCAGCTTGCTGATCAATTCCTCTGTATCATTTAATTTACTGTTGATTCCTTCTTGTGTATTTTTCATTTCAGTTATTGTACTCTTCAGCTCCTTTTGGTTCTTCCTTATCTTTTTTACTCTTTGTTAAACTTCTCACTGTTTTCCTCCATTCTTCTCCCAAGTTCTTTGATAATTTTTCAATTATTACCTTGAACTCTTTCTCAGGTAGATTGCCTATCTCCACTTCACTTAACTTTTCTTCTGGGGTTTTATCTTGTTCCTTCTTTTGGAACATGTTCCTCTGTCACCTCATTTTGCCTAATTTGCTGTTTTTATTTCTATGTACCTAGCAGTTTTGTTAAGTTTCCCCACCTTGGAGGAGTGGCCTTTAGTAGGAGACAGTATGTAGCCTATTTAAAGCTCCTTTAAACTATAAAATAATATATATTAGAAAACAAATATAAAAATGAATAATTATTTAACATCTCACTAGCCAAAGGAAAAAATATCCTGATTTGTTGAGTTTACTAATATCCATGGTATAAATATTTCCTCCATAGCTGATTTAAAGCTACCAACACAAGAGCACTGAATGTCATTTGGGAAGAAATGCAGAGTAGTACATCATTATATAATATTTTCACTATCCTGACACAGTAAAAGTAAGAACTTTGAGAGCATGGACAATAGTAAAGTGGAGTAAAATCAAAAGCAATATCCTTTGAGTAGTTATTACATTTGCTTTTAATATAATTTAATTTTGTTTATATAATTTTATCTTATTTTTTTAATTTTATTTTTTTTGCGGTACGCAGGCCTCTCACTGCTGTGGCCTCTCCCGCTGCAGAGCACAGGCTCTGGATGCGCAGGCTCAGCGGCCACAGCCCGCGGGCCCAGCCGCTCCACGGCACGTGGGATCCTCCCAGACCGGGGTACGAACCTGCGCCCCCGCATCGGCAGGTGGACCCCCAACCACTGCGCCACCAGAGAAGCCCTATAATTTTATTTTTAATAGTGGCTGTGTTTTAACAACTAGCTCTCAGACTTCCTGAAAAATTAACAATTGCTCACTTGAGCACATGTGAGCGGGTTCAAGTACGCAATGCTCTGAATAACTTATTGGTTACAGACGAACTAATATGGAGATCAGAAAATATTTAGGCCTATAAAATGATAAAACTACTATGTATCCAAACTTGTAGGATGAAGCTAAGATATTACTTACATGGCAATTTAAAATATAAAATGCTTCTATTAGTAAAGAAGGAAGATTAAAAAATAATGAAATAAGCACTCAAGATAGTGAAAAACAAGTGGATAAATCTTTAAAAAGTAGAAGAAAGATAATAAAGATGAAAACAGAAATACAAAGGTAAGATCACCAATGTGAAAAGTTGGTTCTTTGAAGAGACTCACAAAATTAACAAAACTTTGCTGAGATTAATCCAGAAAATAAGAGAAGACACAAACAAAAAGTAAAAATAAGGCATGTCTACAGATGTAATAGAAATGTAGAGAAGAGTAAGGGGAAATTGGGGACTTATAACAATATGTTTGAAAACCTGGATAAAATAATACAAGTCTGGGGAAGGGGATTTAAAATTGACTAAATAAAAAATATAGAAAACCTGAATTGTCTTATAACAATTAATACTTTGAGTGTTTTTTAATAAACTTCTAATAGAGAAAACACCAATACCAGGTGATTTTATAGATTTTATAGATACTGGACTTTCAAGATACATATCATGGTAGTCATATTTTAAAGTTTTTCAGAGAATAGAGAAAGGATAATTCTCCTAATTTATTCTGTAAGGCCAGTTAAATCACAATACCAAAACACACAGGGGTGGTGTGGGAAAGTAAAATTACAGGCCAAACTCATTCATGAATGTGAATGTAAAATTCATAACCACAAAAGAGTAAATATAATGCTGTACTGTACATAAAGGGTAGTATTTCACAAGTCAGTTTTGTTCCAAGAATGCATAGGTGGTTTAATACTAGAAAATATATAAGTCTAATTCATCACATTAATGGATAAATGGAGATAAGCAATACAGTACATATTAAAGATGCAGAAAAGGTAGTTTATTAAAAGCCAACACCCATTCATGATCAAAACTCTTAGCGTCTTAGAAATAGAAGAGAACATTCTTAATCTGGTAGAGAATATGTACTAAAAACCTCTGAAAATATCATTCTAATGGGGACATTTACAAAGCATTTTTTTTTAAATCAGGGCAAACCTGCTGACCAACACAGCTTCAAATCAACATTGTAGTGGAAATTCTTACTAGTACAGTAAGAGAAAAAGAAGAAATAGTGTAAGGGTTGGGAAGAAACGAAAGAAGAAAAATTTAGTGGGAAGATATTCTCTAACAGATATCCAGACTCTCTCATAACAACGGGACAATTGGGACAATGTAATATTGATGCAAGATAGACACATTGGCTGATGGAACTTAGGCCAACACAAAGGGAAATCTGATAACGAACCAAGGTGGCACTGCAAGTCACTGGGGAAATAAGTAGTTCTTGGATGTTTGATTATTTGTGTGTGCAAAACGATATTGGTTCTTTCTCTCATACCACACATAAAAATAAATGCTGGATAAATTGTTGACTTAAATGTAAAAGGCAAAACTTTACAACTTTTAGAACAATATATGGAAAACCCCTATCCCCTTGGATAGCAAAGAATTTCTTTAAAAAAGTTAACGATAAAAGTTTTATAAAAAAGGTAACCATAGAAGTTTGATATGTTCGACCACATTAAAATTGAGAATTTCTATTCAGCAAAGACAGCATGAGGAAAATAAAAGACAAGTTACCAGTTGAGAGATCCATGCAAAACTTATAATTATTAAAGTACAAGTATTCAGAATATATATTTTTAAAAGTTCAACAAAGCAATAAGAAAAAGGCAAAATGCATGAATAGGTGCTAGAAGAGGAAACACAAATGGTCAACAGTATAGGAAGTGATGCTCTACCTCTTTTGTAACTAGAAAAATAGAAATAAGTATGCAGTGAGATACTCTTACATACTCGATAGCTCATGAAATTTAAGAGGTTTTACAACATCAAGTGGCAAGAACGTGATGGCACCGTATAAAATTCAGCAGTACTGCTATAGAATCCTAAATTCCCTAGAATCTCATGCAAAGGTGCGCCAAGTGACATGTTCAAGGATGTTCGTAGCAGCATTGCTCCTAAGAGTAAAAACCTGAAAACAACCCAAATCTCCATCAATGGAAAAGTAGACGCATATATTGTATATTCACCCAATGGAAAGTTACTCAGTGGTAAAAATGAATAAATTTCAGTTATTTGCAGTAACATGACTGAATGTTAAAACTATAATGTTTACTAAAATCAGAGCAAAACTCAGGAGAATGCGTAAGGTCTAATTATTATGTTTATAAAGCTCAAGAACAAGCAAAGCTAAGTAACTTAGTATTTAGGGATCCCTATACTTGTTAGATGTATGTGTGTGTGGGAGAGAGAGAGAGATAGGGAGGGAGAGAGAGAGAGAGGGAGAGGGAAGAAAGGAAGGAAGGAAGGAAGGAAGGGAGGGAGGGAGGGAGGGAGGAAGGAAGGGGGAAAATAGAGAGAAAGAGAAAATATTAGCCACAGCATAAGCACTGCTCTGGCCATGCCTAACAAATCTTAAAAAAGCAAGACCTGAAGAGACCAAAGTATATCCAAATAACTTAATGGTGTCCCAGAACAAAGCTAAGTAATATTTATAGGAATACAGAAATATCCAGCATCAAATGAGGTAAATTTACAATGTCTGGCATCAAATAAAAAATTACCAGTCATGCAAAGAAATAGAAAAATATGATGTATGGTGAAGAGAAAATTCAGTTAATCAAAACCGACCCAGAAATGATACAGATGATAAAATTAGCAGATAAGGCATTAAAGCAATTATTATAATTGTATTCCATAAGTTTAAGAAGGAGAAAAGACTGAGCATGTTAAGTGGAGTCATGAAAAATATAAAAAGACCCACATTAAATTTCTAGAGATGACACAGACTTTGAGAATGAACTTACGGTTATGGGGGCGGGGGGGAGGGAGGGATAGATTGGGAGTTTGGGATTGACCTATACACACTGCTATATTTAAAATAGATAACCAACAAGGACGTACTGTAAAAAATAAAAATAAAATTTCTAGAGATGAAAACTACTATATCTGAAATAAAAAAATATGTTGGATGGACTTAACAGTAGGATAGAAAATATAGAAGAAAAGATTAGTACTCTTAAGGATATTCCGGTAGAAACAATCCATAATAAAACGCAGAGGGGAAAAAAGCATGGGAAAAAAATTGCTTTTTGAAAGATGCTGTTAAGAGAATGGAAAGATAAGCCACATTCTGGGAAGAACTGTTTGCAAGTCACATATCTAATAAAGGATTTGTACCAAAATATAGAGAGAACTCTTAAAACTCAATAATAGTAAAACAAACACCAAATAAATACAGGCAAAGACTTTTAACATACATTTGATCAAAGTAGCTATAAAGATGGCAAATTAGCATTTGAAAAGTTGCTCAGCATCATTAGTTATCAGGAAATGAAACTAAAACTATAATATCATTACACACCTATAAAATAGCTAAAACTAAGGACTGATCATACCAAGTGTTGATGAAGATGTGGAGGACCTGGAATTCTCACACACTGCTGGTAGAAATTTACGTAAACTAGAACAATCATTTTGGAAAACAGTTTGGAAGTTTCTTAAAAAGTTAAATAATACATCTAGTATATGACCCAGCTATTCAATTTTCATTTGCCAAAGAGAAAAGACAGCATATGACCATATAAAGTTTGTATGCAAATCTTTTTGTAGCTTTATTTGTGTTTTGTTTAATTGGACAGTCCAAAAGTCCATCAATAGGTAATGCATAAGCAAACTGTGGCACATTCATGCAATAGAATACTACTTAGAAACATAAAGGAATGAACTATCGATATATGCAACAACACATATGAATTTCAAAATATTTTTGCTGAGTGAAAGAAGCCAGAATATACACTGTATGATTTCATTTATATAAAAATTCTAGAAAATGTGAACTAATTTATATTGGGAGAAAGAGATTAGGCTGTAGAGTGGGAGATTACAAAATGAAACTTTTGGGATGATGAATATGTTCATTATCTTGACTGTGGTGATGGTTTGATGAACATGCAAAAATTAATTATGCCTCAGTAAATTTTTGCCTAAAGCAAGAGAATAAATAATCTAAAATTTATGATAGTAGTTACTTCCGAAGAAGGTTGGGAAGAAGCACATAGGTAGTTGCAATGGAATTGGTAATGTTTTAGTTCTTAGAATGGGCAGTGGTTTGTTGTTTTTATGTAGCATGTATATTTAAATAATTCTTTTATCTATATAAAAATTAAATAATAAATTTAACACAGTGTTGCTGGTGGTGAAGAACATTTCTGGCAGAGAAAACATTTTATGTTAAGTTATGAAGGCAAGAGAAAGCATGGCCCATAAGGAAAACTGCAAGTAGTCCAATATATCTGGAGCTGGGAGCAGAAGAGGTCAATTATGAAGAGAGAAGATGTAGGAGGTTGACTGGTACCAGGTTAGAGAGGGCCTTGAATACCACACTGAGTTCCACCGTAACTTGAACATTGCTTATAGGTACTGGAAAGCCACTGAAGGATTTCAGGCATGGAGGAGATAGAATTAGGTTAGAATTTTAAAAGAATGGAAAATTTCTCCTTATTGGAGGCCAGATTGAAGGGGGTTACACCTGAGCCAGGGGACCAGCTGAAATGTTGTTGGAGAAACCCATGCAAGAGAAGATGAGTGCTGTAGAAATGGAGAGAAAGGGATAGATGCAAGACATTTCCAGAAAAATACTGAGAAACACTAAGAGAGAGTTGTCATAGAAGCCAGGGAAGAGAGAATTTTAAGAAAGACATGATTGTCAACAATGGTACATATTACAGGGAGATCAGATACACAGGACTGAAAAAGCTATCAGTAGATCTGATAGAAGCCATACGGTGAGTCCAAGTAAGGTCCTGAAGGTGGATGCCAGCTTGCCCCAGATTCAACTTGAGTGGTGAGAAAGTGGAGACCTGGGGTGAGGAATTCTGTTTCTGGAAACTGGTTTGTGCCTGGAGGGAGGGAAAGAATTTCTCTAAGCCTCTAAAAAAGAGGCAAAGGTGGCTACAGATATAGATATAATTATAGGTGTAGGAGATGGAATTTGAGGGAGTTGGTATTTGATAAATTTGATTATCTGGGTCAAATTAGAGCTGAGTTAACTTTTGGAATTGGGTATGGAAGTTCAGAATAGCTGTAATAACAGAGAAGGAGCTGACCAATGAACAAACAAACAAACAAAAAATCACGTAAAATTACTGCTATGATTAGGGCCAGTGCATATAGTTGTCTGGCTTACATACAGCACAAGACTAGAGACACCAATATTCTCATAATAGTCTATGTGAATGGTACCCTGGAGGGTTGTGAGGTATGCAACCTGAACAACTGTACCAGGCAGTCTTAGCTACAGGCTAGACTGAGATTAACCTTAAGTTTGCAGTAAGAACAATCAACATGTTTGTGTGATTTTTCTCTAAGAGTGAATTTTTGGATTGATCCCAAATATCCAAGGTTAGTGCACTTTTGGGAGCATGGAGTAGAAAGACAAATGGCTGGATATTAAAGTTGACTGTTTGAGGGCAGTGGGAATGCTGAACTTTCATCTCTGTTCTAGTTTAGATGTCCCTATGGTCTCATCTCCTCCCTGTACTGTGAGTCTTATTAGTCTCCTCCCCAAAGCTGTAAGCTCCAGAAAGAAGTGGCCAGTCCTTACTATGTGCATGTGTGACCCCATATTCCCATGCCCAGGTCACACATAGTAAGGCCCCCATAAATATCTGTTGGATGGACTGATGGATAAATAAGGTCAAGGTACATGGGGAAGGAAGTTGCATCATTAAAGAATTATGGACCACAGTAAAAAGAAAGAGTTAGAGCGCATTTGATGTGGTGAAGTAGGAATAAAGGTATGAAGGAGCTGGAAGGGGTTTGTGGCCAGAGGTGAGTATGGCAATGTTTGAGATTTTAGAAATTAGTATAACCTGGTGAAGTGGAAAATCCTCAGATATGGCCCTGGGAGTGGGTGCTGGGGGAGAGGGGAGGTGATGAGAGGAGGAGGAAGACCAAGGCATATAGTGTGTGTGTGTGTGTGTGTGTGTGTGTGTGTGTGTGTATATTTGACAAAAAAATTAATGATCAACATAAGAAAGAAATGAAAAATTTTATTTGAGCCAACCTGAGGATTTTAACCTGGAAGACTGTCTCTCAGAGAGCTCTGAGAACTGTTCCTAAGAGATAATGGGGGAGGCCAGTATATATGTGATTTTCCCTAAGGGGTACATGCAGTCAAGCACACATCTTGGCAGAAGGTTCCTACTATTCATGAGGAGCAGACATCTTGGTTAATGGTTTTAGTGCTTTTCTGAATATGGGAAGGTGCATATATCTATTTCTCCTGCAGATATCTAACTATCTGAGGACCAGTTTTGCCAGTTTTCCCATGCCTCATTCTCATCTTCACCCTTAATTCCTTTCAGGGTGTGTTGTAGGTCAGTGACTGTAGTGGCTAATGACTTGATTCTTGTAGAACTGGCTAGTGGGCAGCATTCATTATTTTATAATTCCCTCCCTTTTGGCCTTAATTTGGACCAGGTTTGGGAGGCATTTCATGACCAGTCTGCCCCTTGGCACTAGGAATGCTCATTCCCAGGTCAGATGAGGATTTCATTGATAACCATTCAATGCGCTGTTACTGGACGAGGCCCTTTTGGCTTTTTACTAGCCAAAAGCCTCTGGACTGTCTGTCTTACTAGTCTGTTATGGTCCAGGAAATGGTTCCCTCTTGTTGCTTCCTTCCTTATCCAGAGTTAAACTGTTACAATCCTTGATCTTACAGAACTATATATTTGGTTGATCATTTCAAGTGGCTTCGTCATCCTTACTTTTTTGAAGCCTCAGTCACACATCTGGTAATGCAGGAAACAATAATCTTGTAAAATAGGCAGAATAGAAGTAATGATATAGCTAGTAACATTAATAAGGTCATAAGTACGTATTTAAGCTAAGAACTTCCGTTAGATGCAGCCCTGTATCTCCCCAGTGTCTGACCCAGTCTGTTCTGCACCAATCACTATTTTTAAGGGAAATGATATATTGGCATTGTACATAAAGTTCACCAAAGATGTCTGCACATACAAGGCGAGTGGTGGGTCATCATGACCCCTTATAAGATGAAGAAAAGAATGTTCTTCTGAAGAGTTACGTGGTTGGCACCAGAAGAAGCAAAATTGATCTTTATGGTTGAGCAGGTATTTCTGCTGTTGCCTAGGTCTGTTCAATGCATAATGCAGATGCACAATGCACAGTAGCAGGAAAGGAGGAGGCCCAAAGGGGCAGAGAGAAATTTTATGTTTAAATTTTTCTCATCTTGCCTTAAAATACAAACTTTATTTCATCACGTCTGTTTTCGTTCTTGTTCTGTGTCTGTGTAGCTTGATAATCTTTTCCTCACTGACTTCTGATTTCAGAAGAATACTGTATTTGATTAAAGCCGGTTTCACAGGCTTCACCATTCTTTCTTTTAAAAATCCTCCCTATACCCAGCCAAATGATTCATAGCGTCTTTATATAGTGTTATCTCATAATGTTGATGCCAAGGCCTATAATTGAGGTGAGTGGTTCTGTGAACAGAATACAATTCTTTTGCAGCAGCTTGGAATGTGCCAATACAATGACCAGATGAACAATTACAATGGGCGATATGGCTCGTTGTGGAAGATCTGCAGAGAGTGCTAATCGTATCGTTACTAAACTCACCAGCAGAAACCTGGACCATTTGCTGATGCACCCCATTCATTGGCTGGGTTCTCTTCTCACCATTTATTCAACTAACATTTGTGAAGTCCTCTAGGAAGCTCTATGGGAGGTGGAAAAGTAGCAGAAGGCATGGGTCCTGCCCTCGATCTTAGTATCTTGTTGGGAGAGAAAACACACTGGGTTGTAACAATTGGGAACAATGTAAAAAAAAAAATCTATAGTCAAATTACATAATAAAGCAAAAGAGTGACCTATTTGGATTGTGGTCACTCAGGGAAGACTCCTTGGAGAAGGTGAGCCTAGAGTTTGGTCTTGAAGAAATTGGTCATGATGTTGAAAACCCGGCCTCTGTGCACCAGTGCGGAATCGAATCTCGGAGACAGAGTTTTGGGTGAAGTAGAAAAGAAGAGTTTTATTGCTTTGCCAGGCCAAGGGGGACACAGTGGGCTTGTGCCCTCAAAAACTGTATGTCCCATCCCAGGGGGATTTGGTGAGGAGTTTTATAGCAGTGGTTCAAGGGCGGGGTTGCTGATAAGGAGCAGAGTGTGTGTAGGGCCTGCGTTTCTTTAACCTGGCCTCAGGTGTCTTCTCTGGAATGAAGAATGCTAACAACTTCCATTTGTTGGGGGTTTTAGTGCTGTAGAAGAGCTCGAAGATATTGTTATGTGTCTCCCTTGAGGGGGAACCAGGACCCTGCCCCAAGGCTGCACTAGTGTTTCTTGGCTACTCCTCCCTTGTCTCTGCATCCCCTCCCTTCCCTGATTAGCAACTGTTCAAATCTGCTCTTTGGAACTCAGGGAAGGTCATGGAGGCTGGAGTCTACTCCCTACAAACAGGAAATTAGGGACACAGAAAGGCTTCCGTGCCCCACAGGGTCCTGCTTGGTTTCAGTCAGATTTGGGTTAAGACCTTAGACGGGAACTTGAAATGCAAAAGCTAAGGAATCGGCAAGTCTTGTATGAGAGTCTCCAAGGAGAGATGAGGCTAGACTTCTGGGGCTGTGATGGCTTGTTATGGGACATGGGTTCACAGAGGAAATGAGGTCCAGCTGACTCATGTTTGAATTTGAGGGTGGTCGGTTTTTAATGGCTCTGGCAGACCCCAGGGAATTCATGGTATCGTTCTTTTTTTTCCCTTTAAATATAAAAATCATGTAACAATATTAAAGAAAATTATATTAAAAGAAAATAGTTCACTATATATCACCCTAACCTAGGGATCAGCAAATTATCACCATCTGGCCAAATCCTGCCCACCACCTGTTTTTGTATTGCCTGTGAGCTAAGAATAGTTTTTACATTTTTAAATGGTTGAAAAAAGCCAGAAGAGAAGAATGATATTTTGCGATATGTGAAATGACATGAAATTCAAATTTCAGTGTTGATAAATAAAGTTTTATTGGAACACAGCCATGCTCATTTGTTAATGTATTATTTTTGGCTGCTTTGGGCTAACATGGGCAGAGCTGAGTAGTTGTGACAGACTGTATGGCTTCCAAAGCCTGAAATATTTACTGTGTGGCCCTTTACAGAAAATGTTTGCTGACCCCTGCCCTAATCCACTACTTTTTCATTTCTGCTCATTTCCTTCCAGTCTTTATCTAAACGTACATGTAATTTACATGGTTGTACACGTTTGTACACAGCTTTTCTCACTTTGTGTTGTAAATATTTTTCTGTTATAGTCATCATAATTATAATTTGAACGAGCTTGTATTTGTATAGTGTTTTAAAAATGTAAAAATGCCCTTATATCCATTGTCTTGTTTTATTATCCCAACAATCCATGTGATAAGAGGGAGACTTGGTGATGAAGTGATAAACTCAAGGTCACACAGATAGCAAGCAAGTAAAGTCAGGATTTCTGACCCCAAATCCCTTATTTATTTTATTTTACAATATGTTCTTCTGATAATTATATAAGTTTTCCAAAGTTAATGTAAATTTATTTTTATTCTTTTATTTTTTCTATTGTTGGATATGTAGGTTGTCCCTGTTTCTTCACTTTGACCAGTAGTGTCTCAGTGAACATAACATATATAGCTTATTTTGTCTTTCATTTATTTTAAGGAGCATTTGGATTTGTTTTAAATTTGCTTTTCAGCATTCCAGTGCTGTGAATGGGGGTAGGGATTGAGCTGTGGATATGGGGGGTAACAATCTCACCCTTGTTCAGAAGCTGCCTCCTCAGAGGCTGATCTAATGTCCAACGTCATTTCATAGTTATTTGTGGAGTTCCTGTTAGCACCAGGCACAGGGCCAAGTAGGTTCTGGGGATTTGGTGTTGAAATTGACAGGGCCCCTGCCGTCAAGAAGCTAAGTCATGTATGGGAGGCAAGGCGGGGGACAGGTAAGCTGGCTGTGATAGCACACAGTGTGAGTACCCGGGGATGCCGTCTGGATGCTTGGCAGCAGGCTGCCTTGGCTGGGAGCTCAGGGAAGAGTCTTAAAATGAAGGATAAGTAGGGAATTGACTGGGTGAAAAGGGAGAAGAGGACGGTGGGAGGAGACATCGTTTCAGGCAGGGTGACCAGTCTACGTGAAGGGAAGGCGGTAAGACAGAGCTGGTGTGTCTGAGGAATTCAGGTTGTTCAGTGTGGCTGGAGTGTAGGTGTGTGAGGAGGGGAGAGAGAAGGCAGGAGGGGCAGGTAGGGGCCAGATCACCAGGGACTTGCGTGCCCCCACTGGGGAGCACGGACTGTATATATCATGAGGGCGTTGAAGAGCCTGAGCAGGAGAGGAGTGTGACCAGAATTGCCTTTTAGAGAGAATAATGGGGTTGCAGCATGGAGGATGAATTAGATAGGGGTGGGCTTGGAGGCAAGGGGCCAGTTAGGGCAGCTGGGGCAGCAATCCAGGTGACAGACGACCATGTCGATGAGGATGGAGAAAGTTGGACTGGTTCTGGAAACAGGTAGAGGCACAAGTAATAGAACTGCACGATTGCCTGTATGTGGGGAATGAGAGACAAGGAGGAACCAAGCCAAAGATAACATCCAGCATTCTGGAATGGGTGTTTTCTGTCTTTTAGATTTTTTTTCATCTATTAATGTCCAGTAAAAGGATTATTGGGAAATAACCTTTGAAGGTTCTTGATACGATTTGAGGGTAGTACATTCTCAAAGAAGCAATCAGTTTATAATACCAACAAATGGCTTTTTGTACAGGAGAGTCATTTGATAAAACTAGTGTAAGATGGTAGAAACAGGTAGGTCAAATTCAGTCAGAGAGCCCTGGATGGATGCAGGCCTGAGGATAAGGGTAGGGTTTTAGCTATAACTTGTCATGTTCCTCCCAATAGCTAATCATGTGTTCATGATCATTCGGGAATCAATTACTGTATGCCGACCATGTGCTGGGTCTGTGCTGGATGCCTTAGGGACATATCTAGGTGAAAGGAACATGTTCTGTTCCTAAGAAAGTGTTTATATATGTAATAGGAAGTCAAGATAGAAAAACCTTTGGTAAAAGGTAGGACATGATGAATGTTATAATAATGGTACCAAATGCTGTGGGAATTCAGTGAGAAGAGATTGATTACAGAGAGGGGCGGAGGGGCAGGGGAAGGGGAGATTCAGACCAGGCTTCCATGAAGAGGTATTGTTTGAGCTGGTTTTTATTGAAAAACGGTAGAAGTTTTCAATGGCTAAGAATAATCCAGGTGGAGAATAAAACACATGGCTGAGAATAATCCAGGTGGAGAATAAAACACAAATCTGGGGACATGATACTCCCTTGTTTATTGTGAGATCTGTCTTTTGGACTGAAGTGGATGCCCCAGAGAAGGCAGTGCCGTGTACTCTGCATCTAAAACTGGATGAGTATTACAGGAGTTTCTAAAGCCAGGAGTGTCCCAGCGATTGTCCGCTTCACAAACTAGTGTCCTAGTTTTGGTCCTGAGTGAAGCAAATGGAAAAGGATTTACAATTCTAAAACATGGTTTTGCCTCCAGGCTTTCACCAGTGAGGGGAAGGGCATCTTGCCTCCCTCAGGAAGACTGGTCTGCTCCCTGGCTTCCAGGACGGGCAGGTATGCTGGGACTGCTTTCCGGCCCAGTGCTCCCTAATTCCCCCAGGAAAGTACAAGCCCTGCCTCAGGCCACTAGGACCTGCTCCAACACCAGGGGGAGATATAAAGTCTGACCTTCATGTTTTGATTCCTCTAAGACATTTTCAGTTATTTAATGAAAACCAAGGGATAATGTTCATGGAAATACTTTGTAAACTCTTAAGTGCTAGGTGGATGCGATATATCCATCCATTCAACCGATGATTACTGAGAGCTTGTTGCAGTGTTCTACGTGCTGAGGATACAGCAGTGCTCCTCAGCGTGGTGTTTACCTTGTAGTATGGGGGCCAGGCAATAAACAAGCGTAAAGCCTATAATATATAAAATGCAAAGCCCAAAAGTAGTCCCCTCCACCCCTACCCCTTATCTGTGGTTTTGTTTTCCATGGTTTCAAATACCCTCGGTCAACTGTGGTCCAAAAATATGACATGGAAAGTTCCAGAAAGAAACAGTGGTGTTTAAGTTCTAAATTGTGTGCTGTTCTGAGTGGTGTGATGAAATCTCCAGCCATCCTGCTCTGTCTCACCCTGGACATGGATCATCCCTTTGCCCGTTACTCACTTGGTAGCTACGTCAGTTACAAGATTGGCTGTCGTAGCATCATGGTATCCCAGTGCTTGTGTTCAAGTAACCCTTATTTTACTTAATAATGGCCCCCAAATACAAGAGTCATTATGCTGGCAATTTGGATATTATTACTGTGCCTCATTTATAAATTAAACTTTATCACAGCCATGCACGTATAGGAAAATATATAGTATATAGAGTTCACCCTTGATCAACATGGGTTTGAACTGGGTGGGTCTATTTATATGCAGATTTTTAAAAATAAATACTATGGTTCTACCCAATCCACAGTTGGTTGAATCCGCCAGTGCGGAACAGTGGATATGGAAGGCTAACCATAAAGATATACACAGATTTTCGACTGCTCGGGGGATTGACACCCCTAACCCCTGCATTGTTCAAGGATCAACTGGATAGGGTTTGGTTCTATCCACAGTTTCTGGCATTCACTAGGGGTCTTGGAATGTACCCCCACAGGTAAGGAGGAACTACTATAAATGCTCTGGAGAAAAATGAAACAGGGAAGGGGATAGGGTATGTTAGAGAGAGAAGTAAATCTGAGATTTCTGGGGGCTGCGGAGGGGAGAATGGGGAATCCTTGTTTCATGGATACAGTGAGCTCTCCCTGCACCTTTGTTTTTTTATCTGTAAGGTGGTGGATGTGGGCTCTGTGATCCCTGGGGTCCCCTCCTGAGCCAAACTTCTGTCATCCCAGGACTCCTGAGTGAGGCTTATGTCCTGCATTTAGGTTTGGGCCATTTAGTGGTCCCACCCTTTGGCAGCTTCCTTTGGCCATCTGCTTCCTGGGCTGGAGAACCGTGGCTCTGTTCACTTGCCTGGAGGCCTTTGCAGCTGAGAGCTCTTTTCTGTATAAATATGGGACTGTCCTACTATCACCAGGAAGGGACTTAAATTACTGTCTCTAAATGCATCATGACTTTAAAAACCATTTATAAATAATATCAACAGTGCCACCAGCACTCACTTGTAGAGCTTTAGATTTTAATTTTCCAAAAGATGTCCCTATGAATTTCTTTGCTGTAGCCTCACTATAGCTCTGTGTACCAGCTGAGAGTTGGAAGACCTGCAAAATGGCCCCAGCTTGGCCACTAGCCTTTGGGTTAGTCTCTTCCCCTCTCTGGGCATCAGTGGCTTTGGCGAAGTGATTTGAATAATAAACAGCACTTAAAGAACTGGAGCCAGTTTCCTGTCACTGGGACTGTTACGTGTGGGGAACCCATAGTTACGGGATCTCCAAGGAACTTGCATGAGGTGCTGCCCTGGGTAGTGCTGGGATGCCATTCTGCCTGTCTGCAGGTTGGTCACCTTTTAAGAGCCCAGAGTCCTCAGTCTGTACAAATACAGCACAGTTCCAATCTAAGCTTTTTCGTGTCATTGGTTTTTAGGTGATTGAAGGAGCATCATCTTTTCATTCTACCACTGCTTTTGTTTTTTACTTTTTCATTCTGCTACTTGCTGTATATACACACAGCCTACTCGCTGCTAGAAGAGAAGGTGGCAATCATCAGTCTCTCCTATTATAGCCAAGTTGGCTTTGGGGGAGGACTTCCTGAGTGAATGGAGGAAAAGAGCAGGCTCGTTGTGTCTTTGGAACAGCCACGGAAGGGTTTGATTTTATTGCTTGTTTTTAAAATCTGATTGCAGCTCATCATCCCCCATGGTTGCTTGTCCATCAGTTAATTCATAAAAAGTCCATACATTTATATAGAATGGAGAGAATTATACTATTTATCCTATAGGATAGTTACAAGAATCAAGTGAGTTAATGCATATGAGTTAGGACTGCTTGGCGTATTGCAAGTGCTTAATGAATTATTGTGGTTATTATTTGTTATGACTTAGCAGCATGGGGTTGACAGGTCAGGGTCTATACACTACTTTTCCATCACAATAAACTTGTAGGTGGCATGTTTGTTATTTTAATAATTTCTAATCATTGTAGTCAAAGTGCTAGATCTTTAAAGCGCATTTAGAAATACAAATACCTAGGTGTAAGTTGTGTTCTATTAGTTTTCCAGATATCCTCGGGCTTTCATATCCTTATCAGGTGTACGGCCAGGCCACTCAACATGGCTGTTCTCTTGCTCTTTGTATGCCCTCTGACCCAGTCCCCGCTTCACCTGCACCCTACTCACATGAGCGTGCTTGTCCCCACCCCAGCTGGCGATTGTTCTAATGCTTAGGCCAAAACAGGTCCACCTGCTAGCTTATTAAAGGAAGGTATCTGCCCTTGTGTTGGTCGTTAACCTGAGAGGCTGTGAGGGAGGAGCCTCAGCTGCTGGTTTCCCTGGTAACTGATGAGCCAACCTGAACGTCACTTCCGCTATAAATGCTAGCCTGCGATGCTGCCATGTTCTGCCTGCTGCCTGCTGTGTGTGATGTGGTGTTGCTCAGGACCTTCTGCCTCAGCCTGCGTAAGAGTCCCTTGTCCAGTAATCCATTGATGTCTCTTTTGCTGTCTCTGGGCTGTGTCTTCGGTCTTGAAGCTGGGCAGTTACAAAGCTTGGGGGTTGCAGCCCAACATCAGGCGAGACTGACTTTCACTTACCCCTGGGGCTCTGCCTCTCCCGCTGCGGAGCACAGGCTCCGGACTCGCGCAGGCTCAGCGGCCATGGCTCACGGGCCCAGCCGCTCCGCGGCATGTGGGATCTTCCCGGACCAGGGCAGGCGGACTCTCAACCACTGCGCCACCAGGGAAGCCTGTCTTTTTCTTTTTTCTTTGGCTGAATTTTTACAGCTGAAGGAAAGCAAGCCGACCATTTCTTGAGTAACGACAACAACAGCTAATACTTCTGTGAACATTAACCCTGTGTAAATGCATTTCCTCCGCTTTACAGGTGAAGAAATGAGGCTCAGAGAGGTTGAGTAACCTACTGGGGTCATAGAGTTAGTAAGAGCATGGCAGAGGCAGGGCCTGGCCCCAAGCCTGAGTCCTATATGTGCCTTTGCGTGTACATGGGACCTCCTCATGGTGGCCTTTTTTTTTTTTTTTCCTAATGAGAAAATAATTTCTTTTCTCTGTGGCTTCTCTTTTTCCCCAAAGTTGTAGTTGCTGATTAGTTTAACCACACAGAATGGTGATTATCTTTACTTACTTCCACCTGCTTCCATAAAGTTTGGAGCTCTATACTTACCAGAAGCCTCTTTAAGGAGCCGTAGTTTTTCCTTACAGTATTCCTACAGAGGCTTACTCTCAGAGGGCCAGATGTTAGTAGAGTGAAGCTCTGTGTCTGTCATTGCTTCATGGAATGGAAGAGTCTAGAATGATCCCATCACCACTCACTGCTGAGGCTGCATGGAGGAACAGCCCTTGAGGGCTTTCAATCTGTTGTGAACAGATTGTAACTATGTTGTGGACAGAGTTAAAACCATGAACAATATTAGAGGCAAAGCACAGACCCTTCTTCTAGCCAAAAGGGAGTTCTTATTACCTTAAACCTAGGAATCCCTGAATTTAGGACCATGCTGTCATCTGAGAGTCTTCTGTTTCTCCCCATCCCTTTCTCAGTGCCCTGTGTGTCAGTAACATCGAGAAGTGTCCTGGGGCTAAGGCGACCCCGTAGCCTGCGCCAGGGACCCTTCTTTGAGTTCCCTGTGGTCCCTCAGAAGTGTGCCCAGCAGCTTGTGTAGCTCTCGTCCTGGAATGCTCTGTGCCCTGGGGCTTGTGCTTACTCAATGCAGGTGAGCTAGTTCCTGAGCTCTGGGAATACTTCACACCTGCCCCAGTTCTCACAGTTACAACCTGGGTGTGTGGGCTACTGGCCTGCTGTTTGCTCTGCCAGGCTCCCCAAACCTCAGGAACCTTTCCCACATCTAAACCAGCTGCGTGAGTCATCCCTCCTCGCCACCCTGGTGGAGGCCTCAAGGCCATACCCCACGTTCCTAGTGCTTGTCATGAGGCTATACATTTGGGGGCTACTTTATAGCTTTTGGGGTCTTCTGGGGTCTTTTTGAAGCTTGGTTTTGGGTGAAGATGAGAATGAAGTGGATCATGTCTGGGGAAGGAGGGTGTCTTTTAAGCCGAATTAGATTGCATAGGGAATGACCTGCACCTCTCCTCTCCATGAATTAGTGTCATCACCTGTGGTCTGGAGGCCCAACCGAGTCTTCACATGTTGCTAGTTAAGATGATGCTTTCATAATATCAGTGTTGTTTCCTGTCAAGAGCTCTGGCCAGACAATGATTTGTGAACCAGTGTGCTACTTGGGCCCCAGTGCTGAAAACTCCTACAGACGTGACCCTCCTGGAAGTCACTGGGATTTTCACCTGTGCCATTGATTTGACTTAAATTCTCTGATAATTTAAATCAGCCTAAAGCAGATTGAGGGCATGGCTGATTCTGCAGCAATATCAGACTTGCAGACACAACATAATTTTATTGCTTCCTTCATAGGAGAGAAAGTACAGTCTAGGCTACTTGGATTCATTTCACTTCCCTGCAAGAAGAAAACCTGAGATTACTATTCTGAGAAAGACAGAGACATGGCTTGATAAAACCAGATTCTGTATACTATATCCTTTGGATTTTATTTGGCCAGTGATAAAGATTTCCATTTTTGGAGCCTCTAGAAAGGAAAAGAGCCTGATGGTATAATATCACAACTAAATACATAGTTTATTTTATGGTTTGAATTGTAAACAGAAGGAAAGTGGATGGTTTTAAGCGAAATTTCTAAACTTCCTTCAGTGATTGTTTTCTAAGAAGACTGCAGATATGCCTTTTGGATACATTATTGGATTAAACGAATGGAAGGTTGCAAGCTATCCCATTTCTGGCTAAAAGCTCCCTTACACTTCCTAACCACATCCTTCCCCTGAATATGGTCCACAGACCTGTTAGGTGAACTAGAAACAAATTCCGTTTATGCACCACCCCCAGACTTGTGCTCTTTCAGTCTTTATAGTGGCAGCTAACTTGTGTTTGCTGCCACATTGCAGTCTGTGTTTTCAGGCTGTGTCATTTGCAGACTGTATTCTTCTCTGTGGTCTGATCGTAGGCACTGTGAGGGCAGGGGATTGCGTCTGCCTTGGTTTTGTATCACTGGTAGCTCTGGGCTATGTCTTCCTGTACTAAGTTTTCAGGAAATGACTGAATCAAATTAAATGAGACTAAAGTAAAATGTTGAAGCAATGAAAGGGAAGCAAGTTATATTTAAGCTTCAGGGAGTAACCTCCAATAAGATCTGGTAAGCCAGTTTATTCCATTATGCAGTTAAAATAGACCTGCAGTTCTCAGAGTGGTGGGATCGTCATGGAACATTTATTTTTGAAGTCATCTCTGTTTTAAAGATAACAAACAAACCAAGCTCTGTTAATAAAGTAGTAAACCCTTATAACAGACCTCTAGACTTACTACTGTCACTTCTCCTTGGAGGAAGTCTCAGGGTGAGTTTCCATTCAACAAACAACTTATTGAACATCTGCAAGGTGCTAGAACTCAAAAGACGGGAAATTAAAGGTGGAGTCTTGAGAGCAGAGGGTTAAAAGCATACTCTTGGGAGTCAGTTGGTCAGCGTTTAGATCGCAGCTCTGCTACTTTCTACCTGTGTGATTCTGGACAAACGATTCTATCGGTTTCTTCATCTGTAAATTGGATATATAATATACCTACCTCACACGATTAAGAGGTTTAAATGAGATAATGCTTGTAAAGCCCTTACTGTGTCTGGCACTTAGTAAGTACTCAAAAAATTGCTATTTTCATTAAATTAAAATAATTAACTGTTACTCTCATGGAAGGTGTGTTTCCTGATCTCAGGGGCCTGCCAACCTAATATAAAGACCATGTGACCCTCCTACCCCAGAACATGTGGTCCTTGCTTCTCCCTCTGTCTGGAGCATGCTTCCCTTAGATGCTCTGGTGGCCCAAATTCTCATCTCCACTAACTGTTACTTAAATGCCAAGATCTCAGTGAAGTTTTCCTTCACAGCCGTATTTAACACTGAGTGTCACCCCCTCTTCCTGGCACTCCTTATTTTCATTTCCTGCTAGTTTTTCCTCTTATTGTCATAACATATAACATACCATTTATTTTACTTATTTTGCTTATTGTCTGAATGAAAGTGCCAGAAGGGTGAGGATATTGGTCTAGTTCATCACTGATCTATTATCAGTGTTTGAAACCATGTTTGCTTCATATTATAGGTGCTCAGTAAGTATTTGTTGGAAGAATGAATCAAGGACCAGTCACGGGAATCTAGTGCAGGGCATGTTGAACTCTGCCTTTGGGTATCAGGAAAGGCATCATGGGAAGGATGACTGTGTTATGTGTTAGACTAGCAGTTCTCAACCTTTCTCCCACTAAGACCCTGTATTAGTCAGGGACCTACAGAGAAATATATATATATATATATATATATTTATATATATATAAATATAAATATATATAATAAATATATAAAAATAAATCTTATCACTATCTATGATTTATATATATATATTATAAATATATAAAAATAAATCTTATCACTATCTATGATCAGGATTATTGGCTTATGGTGATTATGGAGCTGAGAAGCCCCATAATCCACCATCTGCAAGCTGGAGACCCAGGAGACGTGGTTAACATCTAGTCTGAGTGCAGGAGAAGACTGATATCCCAGCTTGAAAGCAGTCAGAGAGCATGAATTCTCCCTTATGCGACTTTTAGTTCAATTCAGGCCTCAAGTGGATTGGACGAGGCCTGCCCACACTGGGGAGAGTGATCTGCTTTACTCAGCCTGTTGATTCATCTCACTCCAGAATCACCCTCACAGACACACCCAGAATAATGTTTAACCAAATATCTGGGCACCGTGTGTCCCAGTCAAGTGGACACATACAGTTAACCATCACGGACACTCAGTGGATTACGTTCCTGAATATGATATCAGATCCACAGTTTCTAGGGTGCCACCGTGCCTATACTCCTTTTTCTGCGGGTCAAAAAAGCAAATTAGAATTCAAACAAGAGAGTAGTACTATTATTGGGATACATTTGAGTTCACTCTAATATTTATTTTAAAAGGTGAACTACTTTTAAACTTGATACAGTCACAATTTTAGTAATAAATATGTGAGTGAGGTATTGAGAAATGTCCTTAAGGATGGGTAAGGGTTTGCAAGGCAGACAGCCAGGGTTGAGTCTGAAGGAACAGCATGTGTGAAGGCATGAGGGCATAGTGTGATTGTGGAATCACAAATAATCTGATATGATTAAAACAGAGGATGCCTGGGAGGGAAGCAGTGAATGATGAAGCTGTCCAAGACCAAATTACAAAGGCATTTTTTTTTTTGCTAAACGAATGGAATTTTATTCAGAAGACAATGAAAGCCATTGAATGGTTCTAAGCAGGGTTGGGTCATATTTTAAAACTTGTATTTAATTATTTTTATAATTTAAGTTTTAAAATTTTTGGATAAACAAAAATTCACATGGTATAACATTCAAAAGGATATTACAATGAAGAATCTCCCTTCCTGGGACCATCAGTGTTTCTAGTATCTTATGTATAGTTCCATAGATATTATGTGTACAGACAAGAAAATATTTTTCTGTTTTTATCCAAATGGCAGCAAATTATGCATTGGAATACTGATATGCCTTAACATCACCCTTGTAAAAAGAACATTCAATTAAAAGTTTGCATAGCTAAGATGAAGACATCTAGTTTTTCACTTGGGAGACTGTACACCTTGGGCACATTCTCCAGGCTGGGAAATAGGAGCTGGGCTGAGGGTTAGACATGTCAGACTGAGGAAGCCATGGGGTATGCCAGTGACATGCCCACAGGGGTCTTAAGGTCAGGAGAAATGTCTGGTTTGGAAAGATGGATTGATAGGTAGTTAGTATATAGATGGTGGTTAAAGCCACATTAATGGATGCAGCTGCCCAGGGAAAGGGGTATATTGCGAAGAGAAGAAGGCCAAGAGCAATGCTTTGGGGAATTACTGTTGTAAAGCAGAAACTAACACACCATTGTAAAGCAATTATACGCCAATAAAGATGTTAAAAAAAAAAAAAGACGTTGTGGGAACTAAGGGATGCAAGTCCATCCCACATTGTGGTAGTAGTCAGGGTTCAAGTCTGGCTAATGTAAGGAGGAAAAGGTTATTCAGTTATGACACAGGATAACCACTTTTGGATTGGGCTTTTTTATTCCTTATGTTGATTGTGAATATACCTATATGGTTGCCTGTTGTTGTGATCATGCTTTGCCACTGTTGCATAGGATTCCATAGTGTAAACATTTAACTATTAATTTATTCCAATGTGTATTACAATATGAGTGATTTTCAGTTTGTGTCTATTGAGAATAGCACTGGTATATAAATTCTAGAACTTGAGAAAAAAGAAAAAAAGATGTTAGGTACAGAAAACATTTGGAGGCTATGCTGCTAGGCTATGCCCCAGATCGTATAGCAGAGCTGGTCCAGTGAACATACCACTGCTGTTGATACTGGACATGGACTCGAAACGTGCAGTGCTGACAGCACATCAGTGGACCCTGGGTGTCAATTCCAGAATTGCTCCTGCTGCCTCTGGAAACTGGGTGATGCTGCCATGCTCTTGCAAAAGGCGTCCCGCACAGTTCCTCCATTGGATACCATCCAGCAACTGGGGTGAGTGTCTCTGATGGGCAGGTTCTAGGTCATGTGCTTGCCCATTAGCTGCAAAGGAAGCTGCAGAGGAAGGTTTATGGCGTCTTCTACTTCTGGGTGGGAGGTGAGCTCTATTTTGTAAGATGGTGATTCCCCAAACATAGGCAGACAGTGTAGACCCTGTGTGGCCATGAAGAATGTCACATGCCCATTACAGGTATGAAACGCTGAAGGTATGACAATTAGAAGGTGACTGGTGACCTTTGAGACAGTAGAGTCTGGGAAGTGGTGCGAGTGGACATTTGAGTACAGTGGGTTGGGAAATGAGGAAACTGAGCCATTGTGTGTTGATTATGGTTTCAGGAAGAGAAGGAGAGTTAATATATCTGGAGAGTTGCATAGGACTAGAGACGGTAGTATGATTATAGTCAAGAGAAATGAGTCTATGAAGGGGAGATTTCAAGACAAAGGAAGGGAATAGAGGGAAGGGTGAATGGTTGATGGGATGATGTTCCTGGGTGGGTGAGGGGTGAGTTTTGGTCCAGTGTGGAAGGATGGTGCAAATGCTCATGCTCGTGTTTGTGAAGGTGGAATGTAGATGAGAATCGATACTCGTGGCCTCTGCTCTCTCTCTGAATGGGGAGATAATGTTGGCTGAGAATAAGAAGGCACAGGTCAGGTGGGATCTTGAGGAGTGTAGTGAAGATTTGGAATAGCTGTTGATGGGAATGGGAGAGGGGGTTGCTCGATGGAAGAGGAGAAGAATGGGTGAGAAACATCTGGGGACTTAGCTGAGAATGGAAATGATAGCCCAGTCCCTGCGCTGCTGGGTTTGGCAGGGCAAGTGGGGCGGGAGGGCAAGGAGAGAGATTGTGAGGGTTGGAGGAGGGTACTTGAAGTGATGCAACAGGGTCGAATATGATGCGAAAGGAGGTGAAATCTGGAGACAGCTGATGGTTGGGAAAAAAAAGATGGTGGTAGAGATATGAAAGAGAAGCCCAAGAGCAAGTTGGATGTGATAAAGGAGAAAGTGGGAGGAATGGAAGTGTGTAGTCATTGTGTTGAATGCTGGTGTGTAAGATTTCAGAGATGGAGCGGTTCCCAGTGATGACCAGGCCCGGAGGGTGGGGGGGTTGAAGGTCACTGGGAGTAGAGAGACTGGAGTGTTGAATGATTTTTCCCCATGAACATTAAAGTTTCCCATGCTGATAGCAGGAGATGGGCTGGCAGCCAGGTGATGAAAGGGAGGGACAGAGAAGTTGATAAATAGGATAATTAATAAAAGATGAAGCCCAAGTTCTGGCATATTTGTAAGCATTCAATAGATGTTAACTATCAATAATCAGATGACAGTAATGAGGAGGTGGTATTGCTGGATGGCATGAATCTTAAAGAAGGCGAGAAGGCGAGTTTCTTTCTCTTTTTTTTGAGTGTCAAACAACTCTTATTGGGAAGATCCAAGTGTGGCGTTTGAAACTCCCTACTCCTAACTCCAGGATGGGGAAAAGCAAGGTGCTTGGGAGAGCCAGTTTCAACTAAAGCAGGAAGGTGGTGGGAACGATCCATGAAAATCCTGAGGCTGGGAATTTCTCTATGCATGAGGATAGGTTCTAGAGGACTCTGAGGAAGCATATGAAGGAGACCTTTAGCTGGAGGGGGATGTGGGAGAAGAGTAATTTTGAGTAATGTGAGGTTGAAAGCCATCAAAAAAAATAGAGTGAACCTGCAGAATTTCCTATGGATGCTATATGTCACCACACAGACTTGGAAGCCTGGCGAAACTTTTCAGGAACCCGAAAGACTGAGTTGTTCTTTTCAATAACACTTTGTCATCAGTCTGTGACAGTGTTATTTTCATGTGTACGACAGAAAAAAAAAAAAACAGAAGATTGATGAATATGGCTAGTTGAGGCAAGGTATAGCCCAAGTTAACGAAATAATTTGGTCTGGGTAAGTAGGCAAAACTTGATAGTTCACACACAAATGAATCTGATAATTACCAAATGTCCATTTCAATCTGAATAACATCAAGATCACTACAACTGAGGTAATTGAGATTTCAGAAGGCTTCCTTCCAGTCGTACTTGTTGGCCTTCAATGGTGAGGCTCACCAGCCCAGGTTCTCACTGTCCTACAGCCACGTGGACTCAACTTGAAATCCTTGGTTCTTCATAACTTTAAGGGTTTGATAAAGAACTCTCTGGAACTATCTAAATGTGAGGCAGGACTTCTGATATAAGAAGTCCCTGGGGAAATGTGATTCTCTACCATATGGTGCTATCATATTTTTAGCGTACTAAAATTTTAAAAAAGTTTGGAATATTCTGTTTATCTAACCCACTGAACTTCAGGCAAATAAGGCAAAAAAAGCAAATTAATAGCTTGAAATGCTTTTAAACCGCTAGAATTCCAACTGCTAGTGCAATAAGAGGGAACTGATGCAAAACTGTGTAATAGAGCATCTGTGTATATACAGATAACACAGTGAGGAAGTGCTTATTTTATATTGTTCCAGAAGCTGGTTAAAATGAGAAAGAATTCTCTCATAAGGGTGGCTTAACACAGCAGAAATTTATTTTCTCACAGTTCTGGAGGCTAGACATCTAAAATCAAGGTGTCAGCTAGGCCATCCTCTCTTTGAAGGCTCTAGAAGAGAATCTGTTCCATGCCTTTCTCTTAGCTTCTGGTGTTGCTGGTAATCCTTGGCATTCCTTGGCTTGAAGACATATCACTCCAACCTCTGCATTCATAGTCACACGTGTCTTTCTGTGTTTGTCTTATAAGGACACCTGTCATACTGGATTCTGGGTCCACCATATTCCAATATGACCTCATCTTAACTAACTATACCTGCACTTGTGGCCCTATTTCCACATAAGGTTACGTTCTGGGGTTCTGGGAAAGACTTGAATTTGGGGAGGAACACTATTCAACCCAATATAAGAAGCTTCTAAAATGAATAACAAATGGCTTCTACCTTCAGGAAGATGTAGTTCTGATGTAGTTGGGGAACTGGGTATAGGAAACTTTAATGCAAAGTGATGGATACAGAATACCGTGGACACATGGAGGAGTGAGGGATCGGTTGTGACTCCGGGAAGTCTGTAGGGTGGAGGTAGTGGCAGACCTGAACTGAAGGATAACTAGTGTACCAGCTGGCAGAAATTGGGGACCTGGGCATTCTGAGCTGAGGGAACAGGCACAGAGATGCCAGTATGCATCCACTGTCTGGGATGCTTGTGTTGTCTGGAGTATATGGCCAGAGGATAGCACAGCCTTTGGGTAGTAGTTGCATGTGATGTGGTGGCCACTGGGAAGGGATGGAGAAGGGAAGAAGGATGGAGTGTAAGGGAGATGTGAAAGGTGATGGGACCCAGTTGTTCATCTGTGTGAATGCCTGCCACAGAATGGGATCTTCAAGAGGTACGGGAGAGTTCAAGGAGAGGCTGAATGACCATTCCTTAAGGGAGCTCTAGAAGACTTTGCTGGGCTCAGAGGAGCTGGACTAGATGATTTCTATGCTCCCTCTCAGCTCTCAAGTTCTGTGACTATTAGGTAGAAGTATCTCTTCACTAATCATGTTAGTTATTAGGCTTTTGCTAATAACTACTTAGTTATTATCTCTCATTAGTTATTAGGCTTTTGCTTCCTCTCTCCTTTCTTTCTATCAAGCATCCTCCACATGCCAGGCACTGAAGATGCAATAGTGAGCAAGAAGACAAAGACAGCACCATTTTAATCTCTTCCCTGTAGCATTAGCACACGGAGTACATAGTCGGTTCTCCATAAATGTTGCTTTGGGTTGAATATGAGTGAGGAAAAAATGACGAGGCAGTCATTTTGCCCTGGGTAATAAGTTCTCCTTCAGAGGAGAACTGCTTTGAAAGATGATTGCAGGAAACTCCTTAGGAGGAGGTGGCGAATAAGTGGCTGCTTATATGTGTTTGATTTCTGAGTCATCAAAAAGGCTCCTTTGCCTCCCAGAATATCTCCTTCCAGGCTGTGGGTGTTTTTAATTCCACTATTGGAAGCTGGTTTCCCTCTGATAAAATGCAAATACTCTGTGGAGAGAGGATATCCATTTACCCTCATCCGTCTTTTATACCTTAATATGAGGATTTTCTCATGGCAGATTTTTGAGAAAAGCACATGGAGGGTAAAGGGGAGTCAGGGGATGAATACTGGACATGCCAACGGTAAACTTCGTCATAGTTAGCAGTTTGGATGAACCGACCCTGGGGATGTAGTCCCTTGGCCTAGAAAAACCCATTATTATCTGTTTGCAGGTGTATGTTGGGCCAGAAATGATTATTTCTCTTGTGAGTTTTATGGCTACAAAACTGTTATTTGGTTTTTTTTTAAATTTTTATTTTATTTTTGGCTGAGTTAGGTCTTTGTTGCTGCGCGCGGGCTTTCTCTAGTTGTGGCGAGTGGGGGGCTACTCTGCGTTGTGGTGCGCGGGCTTCTCTTGTTGCAGAGCATGGGAATCTAGGTGTGCGGGCTTCAGTAGTTGTGGCACATGGGCCCAGCAGTTGGGGCTCGCATGCTCTAGAGCTCAGGCTCCGTAGTTGTGGTGCATGGGCTTAGTTGCTTTGCGGCATGTGGGATCTTTCTGGACCAGGAATCGAACCCATGTCCCCTGCATTGGCAGGCGGATTCTTCTTTTTTTTTTTTTTTAGCAGTATGCGGGCCTCTCACTGTTGTGGCCTCTTCCGTTGCGGAGCACAGGCTCCGGATGTGCAGGCTCAGCGGCCATGGCTCACGGGCCCAGCCACTCTAAGGCATGTGGGATCTTCCCAGACGGGGGCACGAACCCGTGTCCCCTGCATCAGCAGGTGGACTCTCAACCACTGCACCACCAGGGAAGCCTGCAGGGGGATTCTTAATCACTGTGCCACTAGGGAAGTCCCCGTTTGTTTGTTCTTTTTTTAAAGGGCAATAAATCCTACCTCCTTCACCCCTACCTCAGTGAAATAATTTGTGGTAACCTGATCAGTGGTTTTTATTGCCAAGGCTATGCTCCATATGGTTTGTGTGTTCATTTGTCAGAGACAGCTAATGATAGCTGCTGTAACAAATATCCCCCAAAATTTCAGTGGCTTACTTCAGAGGTTCCTTTTTTTATTGACATCACAATAGGTTTCAAGATGATTTGGTGGGGGAGGGGGTGTTCCACATAGTCTTCCAGGTACCCCGGGCCCTTCCATGCTGTACATCCACCATCTTCAGTACTTGGCCTCAAGGAACACATGCCAGGGAAAAGAAAAAGCTTGTAGAGAAAGCACACTTAACTTTTAGCTGTCTTGGCTTGGAAGTGACACTCATTTCACCTCACATTCCACTGGCCAGAACTAGTTGCAGAGACCCACCCAGATGGAAAGAGGCTGGGAAATGTGGTTAGCTATGTGCCCAGGAGAAGAAAGCAGCCTTGGTGAGCCTCTGACACAGACTCACTAGAAAGCATTTACACGTTTTCCTTCTGTCTGTGACGTATCCTAACCCTTGGGGGTTGTCATTAAGGGTATGGAGGACAAAAGAGAATAGCAGTGACCTGGAAACTGTCCAGTCCTTAGGATAGTGAAAAGTCATTCATTCTACCTGGTGAAGGGCCTCATTCTGCTGCTGGATTTTTGCTACGTAAGGGAGACCGAAGTCTTAGTTCAAAGAAATGTCTTTATGCCATTTGCTTGTTTGTTTGCTTTTTAATAGAAGTAGGAAAAGTTTAATGGAAATCTCCTTTCCCTATACCTTGGAATCACTTTGGAATAGGAGTTTTGAGGTTTTGAATGTTACAGCTTCTGTAATATGTTTCAGTTCCCTTTGGAGATAAAAGTACGTGCACATTTGGAGAAGATGTAGAGCTCTTCCAGTCCACCTCCCACATTGTCTAGACAAGGGAACTAAGAGGTAGCTGCATTGTCCACATTCACATAGGAAGTTAGTGGCTTACCTGGGCGTCAGACCCCATTTTACAGATTTCTACACTGGTATTCCTGCCCCTACCACGGTGCTATTCCCTAGAGAACTACTATTTGGAGAATAGGCCTGTCCCGGTGGGACTGGAAGGAGGAGGCTTGACCAGGTGAAATCAGGCTGCTTCTGGCTCTGAGATTCTTTGATTGACTGTGATTAAGTACATTGTGTCTGATTGTATCCCTGACCTGAGGGAAGTGATGTAGCCTTCCAAGAATTTGTAACTTTTCCTGAGAAAATAGAATCTCAGTTCTTTATTCTTCTCAGCTGTTTCTTTATTTTTATCTTAAAAACTATTTTTTTGTAATTGTAAAGTAAATATATATAAGCGTAACAAAACTATATACAAATATAACAAAAATTGCCTGTAATTCCATAACTTGACAGTGCACCAGTAACCACTGTTAAAGTTTTATGTTTTTCCTGTTTTTCAACACATAAATATTTGTATATGTATGCACAATATAATTAGAGTGAAATATACAATATGAAATAAATATGCAACTCTTAAAATATTTCATTACTTAATATGAAATGTTACATAACCCTTAATATTATTTTATTTATTTATTTATTTTTAACATCTTTATTGGAGTATAATTGCTTTACAATGGTGTGTTAGTTTCTGCTTTATAACAAACTGAATCAGCTATACATATACATATTGCCCCATATCTCCTCCATCTTGCGTCTCCCTCCCTCCCACCCGCCGTATCCCACCCCTCTAGGTGGTCACAAAGCACCGAGCTGATCTCCCTGTGCTATGTGGCTGCTTCCCACTAGGTATCTATTTTACATTTGGTAGTGTATATATATCCATGCCACTCTCTCACTTTGTCCCAGCTTACCCTTCCCCCTCCCCGTATCCTCAAGTCCATTCTCTAGTAGGTCTGCATCTTTATTCCCGTCTTGCCCCTAGGTTCTTCATGACCATTTTTTCTTATTTTTTTTTTTTAGATTCCATATATATGTGTTAGCATACGGTATTTGTTTTACTCTTTCTGACTTACTTCACTCTGTATGACAGTCTCTGGGTCCATCCACATCACTACAAATACCTCAGTTTCATTCCTTTTTATGGCTGAGTAATATTCCATTGTATATATGTGCCACATCTTCTTTATCCATTCATCTGTTGATGGACACCTAGGTTGCTTCCATGTCCTGGCTATCGTAAATAGAGCTGCAGTGAACATTTTGGTACATGAGTCTTTTTGAATTATGGTTTTCTCAGGGTATATGCCCAGTAGTGGGATTGCTGGGTTGTATGATAGTTCTATTTTTAATTTTTTAAGGAACGTCCATGCTGTTCTCCATAGTGGCTGTATCAATTTACATTCCCACCAACAGTGCAAGAGGGTTCCCTTTTCTCCACACCCTCTCCAGCATTTATTGTTTGTAGATTTTTTGATGATGGCCATTCTGACTGGTGTGAGATGATATCTCATTGTAGTTTTGATTTGCATTTCTCTAATGATTAATGATGTTGAGCATTCTTTCATGTGTCTGTTGGCAATCTGTATAACTTCTTAGGAGAAATATCTATTTAGGTCTTCTGCCCATTTTTGGATTGGGTTGTTTGTTTTTTTAATATTGAGCTGCATGAGCTGCTTGTAAATTTTGGAGATTAATCCTTTGTCAGTTGCTTCATTTGCAAATATTTTCTCCCATTCTGAGGGTTGTCTTTTCGTCTTGTTTATAGTTTCCTTTGCTATGCAAAAGCTTTTAAGTTTCATTAGGTCCCATTTGTTTATTTTTGTTTTTATTTCCATTTCTCTAGGAGGTGGGTCAGAAAGGATCTTACTGTGATTTATGTCATAGAGTGTTCTGTCTTTGTTTTCCTCTGTGATTTATGTCATAGAGTGTTCTGTCTTTGTTTTCCTCTAAGAGTTTGATGGTGTCTGGCCTTACATTTAGGTCTTTAATCCATTTTGAGTTTATTTTTATGTATGGTGTTAGGGAGTATTCTAATTTCATTCTTTTACATGTAGCTGTCCACTTTTCCCAGCACCACTTATTGAAGAGGCTGTCTTTTTTCCACTGTATATTCTTGCCTCCTTTATCAAAGATAAGTTGGCAATAGGTGCGTGGGTGTATCTCTGGACCTTCTATCCTGTTTCATTGATCTATATTTCTGGTTATGTGCCAGTACCATACTGTCTTGATTACTGTAGCTTTGTAGTATAGTCTGAAGTCAGGGAGCCTGATTCCTTCAGCTCCAGTTTTCTTTCTCAAGGTTGTTTGGCTATTCGGCGTGTTTTGTGTTTCCATACAAATTGTGAAATTTTTTTGTTCTAGTTCTGTGAAAAATGCCAGTGGTAGTTTGATAGGGATTGCATTGAATCTGTGGATTGCTTTGGGTAATAGAGTCATTTTCACAATGTTGATTCTTCCAATCTAAGAACATGGTATATCTCTCCATTTATTTGTATTGTCTTTAATTTCTTTCATCAGTGTCTTTTATTTTCTGTATACAGGTCTTTTGTCTCCTTAGGTAGGTTTATTCCTAGATATTTTATTCTTTTTGTTGCAATGGTAAATGGGAGTGTTTCCTTAATTTCACTTTCGATTTTTCATCATTAGTGTATAGTAATCCTAGAGATTTCTGTGCATTAATTTTGCATCCTGCTACTTTACCAAATTCATTGATTAGCTGTTGAAGTGTTCTGGTAGCATCTTTAGGATTCTCTATGTATAGTATCATGTCATCTGCAAACAGTGACAGCTTTACTTCTTCTTTTCTAGTTTGGATTCCTTTTATTTCTTTTTCTTCTCTGATTGCTGTGGCTAAAACTTCCAAAACTATCTTGAATAAGAGTGGTGAGAGTGGGCAACCTTGTCTTGTTCCTGGCCTTAGTGGAAATGGTTTCAGTTTTTCACCATTGAGGACGATGTGGCTGTGGGTTTGTCATATATGGCCTTTATTATGTTGAGGAAAGTTCCCTCTATGCCTACTTTCTGGAGGGCTTAATATTATTTTTAAATGAGTAATGATATGCAAAAATGCTCGTATGTATTTGTATACTTACACACAGTATAATTAGAATAAAATTCCAATTTTATTTGTCTTATTTTTTTATTTGCTTTTTAAAGGAAGTAAAAAATGAAAAAAGCTAATGGAAATCTCCCTTCCATATACCTTGGAAAAACTTCTAATTATATTTTGCATAAGTATACAAATATATATGAGCATTTCTCCATATTATGGCTTACTTTGAAACAACGTTTTAAAGGTTGCCTTATATTGCATCTCAGGGAATACCTGTGCTGAAAGATCAGTCCTGGTGAGTGGAGGGAAGGAGTTGTTAGTGTCATTGTTTCTTGGCCCTGACCCTGTGCTCCTCTTCTTCCAGGGCATCAGCAGCCTGTTCAGCTCTCTGAAGGTTGTCCGGCTGCTCCGTCTGGGGCGAGTGGCCCGGAAGCTGGACCACTACATTGAATATGGAGCAGCCGTGCTGGTCCTGCTGGTGTGTGTGTTCGGGCTGGCTGCTCACTGGATGGCCTGCATTTGGTACAGCATCGGGGACTATGAGATCTTTGACGAGGACACGAAGACCATCCGCAACAACAGCTGGCTCTACCAGCTGGCAATGGACATTGGCACCCCTTACCAGTTTAACGGGTCCGGCTCAGGGAAATGGGAAGGGGGTCCCAGCAAGAATTCCGTGTACATCTCCTCGTTGTATTTCACCATGACCAGCCTCACCAGTGTGGGCTTTGGGAACATCGCCCCATCCACAGACATCGAGAAGATCTTTGCAGTGGCCATCATGATGATTGGTTGTAAGTATGCCAGTGGCTGGCGCAAGGGGCAGGGGATGTTATGTTTGTCCATCCTTTCTGTTAGCTGGAAATAGGATAATGGCTACAGTGCCAGCAGGATCAGGGTGGTATAGCTTAAAATAAGGGAGAGATTTTTTTTTAAAAGGCTGGCTTTATAGTTTTCCTGATAATTTAAGCAGTACATGTTTATTGCAAAGAAATTTAGAAAATACAAAAGAACACAAAGTAGAAAATAATGACCAACCATACATAATTCTACTTCTTAGAGATAACTGCTATTACCTTTTGGTGTTACAGATTATTGTCTATCCATATCTGAACACACAGAAACAGATTTTTATAGTTAAAATGATATCATGGTATACATCTTGGTAAACTCCTTGTTCATAGAGCAGTGAATTGTGGAGGCCTTTCCATGTCAATTTAAAGATAGCTCTAGATCTGCACCGTCCAATATGGTACTAGAAGAAGAAAGTATGAAAACAAAATCTGAAATATCTCACTAATAATCTTTTGTATTGATTATACAGTAATATTTTTGTTAGAGTGGGTTAAATAAAATATTCTAACACAATAGTTTCATATATCTTTTTGCTTTTTTTAATGTGGCTCCTAGGAAAATTTTAAATCTTATTTCTGTTGGACAGTGCTTATCTAGATCAGCATTTTTGATGTCTGCTTGATGATTGAGAAATTTTCTAAATCCAAAAGAAAAAAAATCTACAAGAAAGAAAAAAGTCTCTGTTCAGTTGAGAAGTAATGGGTTTTTGGATTAACTTGACTGAAAAACAAACAACCCTAGTCCTTGAGGAAGGTACAGTTGGTCCTCTGTATGCATGGATTCTGCATCCTCAGATGTAACCAACCAGGGATTGAAAATATTAAAAAGAAAATTCCAGAAAGTTCCAAAAACTTGAATTTGTGGCACGCCGGCAACTGTTTGCATAGCATTTACATTGTATTTACAACTATTTACATAGCATTTACATTGCATTAGGTATTAAAAGTAATCTAGAGATCATTTAAAGTATATGGGACGATGTGTATAGGTTATATGCAAATACTATGCCATTTTATATAAGGGACTTAAATATCCGTGGGTTTTGGTAGCTGCAAACCTATTCGTCCTGGAACCAATTCCCTGTGGACAGAGGGATGGCTGTACTTAATTTTCACACACTTAACCATTGACCATTGTGTCGCTGTTGCTGTTGCCAAGTCTGGAAACAGCCTTGGGCTGGAAACAACAATGAACTCCCCTCACTAAAGGGAGACTTAGGGAGTACTGACTAGACCTAACTGGACTGGGGAAGGCACATGAACTTGAGTGGATTGACTCACTGTGAACCTGCCAGATGCACCCTGTTGGTGCTTCCATGCCACATTGTGACGTGGGAGAGGACAGTCCTGTGCAGCATCAGTTTGGACGGTAGTCTGGTCACACGCAGGCAGAAACCCTTCTGCTTGATGTGCTCCTTCAGGGTGGTGTTGATGCCTTGTTACGCCAACCAGGGAATTCTAAGGCCAGGGAAACTGAGGCTTCAGTTGGTTTTGCTTTGTCCAACCCATCTGCGACCCAGTGTCCCCCTCTGCAAGTGGATTTTGTTACCAGCAAGTGTCCCATTTGCTGCTTGGCGCCTCCTGTTTTGCAATTACCTCGTCAGGTCCGAGGCCATCTTTTCCTAAAAGCCCCCTCCTCCAGGCCCGGAGCTTGCCTCTGAGTGTTTACGCAGTGTGTCTAAGGCATAATTGATTTGTGGGAAGTGTGTGCCAGTGGAGCTTTGGGGTCTGCTCCTTTCTTTAAAATGGGTTTTAATAGAGATGATTGCCTGACCATGGGAAGCAGCGTTAAGTATCTGTGGGTGGCTAATTGCTTTAGCTTAATTAGAACTTGAGGCGCTTTCTCATGTCATGTGAAAGGATTTAAGACCTTTACTTTTCTAGAACTATTTCAGCCTTAACATCTCCAGTTTTCTAGGCTGTGCTTGCAGCATTTTGTGAGCCTTGGGGCAGCAGTAAACAACCAGATGCACCGTGCACAATTTCTGTCTCTTAGAGGGCAAGATGCGACGCCCTGTCAGTCGAAATACTTCATTATATGCACTACAGAAAATTTGCTATGGGTGGTCAGTTAGGAAATGGGCTCCATTTCATGAGCTCCCCAAAGGCTTTCAAATATGAGGAGACTTCCTTGCAGCTTTTTACCTGGAAGAAAAGAAAAGAAAGAAAACAGCTCTGGTGGCATATGAGGATAAGCTGTTTTTCCAAAACCATTCTCCTCTGGAGAGCGTAATTTCCTGGCTGTAGTCTCTAAGGAAAACCCAAACAATAATCATCACCTCTTTTCTCTCCCCACCTTCTCAGAGCTTTGTGATGTTTCCATTTCTTTTTTTAAAAAAGTGTAATACGCAGGCAGTCACCTCTGTGTTGTGCAGCGAAGTATGATATTTAGGTAGGCAAGTCAGCTTAATAGTCACCCCATTTCCTGATCACTTACTAGTTGCCAGGTGCTGTGATAAGTACTCTGCGTACAACTACTGTTCGCAACAACTCTATGCCTTTAGAGATTATTAAGTCCATCTTACAAGGAAATGGAAGCTCAGAGAAGTTAACTGCTTTCCCCAGAATACAGGGCTGGTAAGCAGGGCAGACAGGATTTGTGTTCAGAACTCCCTGAATCACAAGCCCTGCTCTCCCCACGGTGCCCACCTGTGGTGGTGTGGGCTGAGAACACAGACTCCAGCAGCCTGCCCTCACTGGCACACTCACACTTTGAAAATTCTCTCCATGAATTTGAACAAACTGGTAGTTTCTGCAGTGGAAAGTGTTTGTACTCTTGCCTATTGTTGTTTGAAGAACAAGATTACGGTACAGACTCGGGACCAGGTGCTTCAGAAGCCAACCATTTTTTCAGCCACCTGTCACTTACAGTTACAGCTCTTCCCCTTTTCGCATGACATCGGACAAATTCTGGTGCTAACAACAGAGTTATTTCATTCTGTGTAATGTGGTGGTAATTATCCTTGTAAACTCACATTCCGAACCTTTGTTCAGGACAGCTGCTGATGTCTTATTAGACTTATGGGGTTCTCTTTTATCTTACTTTGCCTGTATGCACATGTGCACGCTTGCATCTTTACTGCGTGGTTCCCGGGATTGGATAACCCCAGAAGTAGGATCTCGGACAACAGAGAGCACTGACCGCAGCCTGCATTTATCCCAAGGGGTCAGTGCCTCTCCCTCCCCGTCCCTCTGGCAGTCAGGCCAGCATTCCTCAAGGAGAGTAGAGAGACACAAAGCCAATGGACTTTGAAGTACTGGTAACATTGTGATTTTCTCCTCTTTGCATCGAATTTTACATGCATTAGTAATAGTATTTCTTGACTATTCTGTTGCCCTGTATTAACCATATTATAGATTATCCAGAAGCCTCTGTTGCTTCTCCTCTCTGTGCTCTGTTACTGAATATCTTATTATAGCTTGGCTAATTCCCCAGAGGATGCCAGGAAACTGGAAAACTAAATATTTTCAAGCTTGCCCACCTTTCTCATTTCTGATTTAAAAAAAAGAACACTGCAGTAGGAAGAGGTGAAGACTTGGCTAAAATGAGCATTTGTGATCCTCTCCGGGTGTAGATGATCTATGGTGTCCCCAAATGCCTGGTTGTATGTCTGACTTCCACCCTGGGGTCTTGACCTGGGCCGGGGGCAAGTCAGCCCTGCCCTGACCCTCCTGCCGTCCTCGCGTGGGTCTTTGGTGATCTCCAGCAAGGGCTCACCCTGAGGTGTGATGGGTAGATTCCCTCTTTTGCACATCTGGTCCGCCTGTGTGTTGGTGATGCTGAGAGAAACAGAGGGCCACTCTGGCCCTCAGTGTGTCACCTGGGAGAGGATGCCCCCACTCAGCAGGCACATACTGAGTGCCTCCCTTGATGGACTCTGAGGGTCGGAGACTGGACCTGTGGGTGTCACTGCCAGGAGTCAGTGGGCTAGTGGTGGTCGGGGCCCTACTGCCCACCAGCCAGTGACTAAGGCCTGGAGGTGGAGCCTCCCCTGTGGCCTGAGCCTTGCCGGGGCCTTTGAGGGACCTCCTCCAAGAGGGATTGCTGGGGGTGGGGGAGAGTCCCTTTATCTGGGGGTATCCTTCTCAGGTTAAGGACATGACCCTGTCTGGGGGATACTCTCCAGGGAGAATTTGATGGTGGAGTGACAGTTCCCATTTTCTTAATATGGTCTTTGTGCTTTTCCTGTTCTCTCCTCATAATGTCATTGCTGTCATCCTGTCATTATAATTAAGCCACATTTGTTTCCTTTCTCTCTGATAATGGCAGACACTCTCCACCCCCCAGCACTGCACAACACCTGTCTCTTTGAATTTTTTTTTTCCTCCCCCATCTGAGCTCCTTAAATCCAGAGCAGAATGTCAGTGCTGAAGGGACCCTTGTGAGTATCTATTTAGTCCACAGCAGCCCCTCCTAATTCTTCTGCTGGGCCGGATCTCATCCTGATTTGTGCTTCAGTCAAGTTCCCCTACTCCCTCCCCCGGGTGGGGGGCTGGCAGCTCTAAGAGAGTAACTGGGCTCAGCCCTAGGGTTTCCTTATATCACCTCCTTTCTTGGAGGGAACGGACACTAGTAACCTGCACTCCGCACCTTTGACCCTACCACCTGACCCCCATGCAGTATGCTTTGTGGCCCCCTCTCAGCTTAGATTATTATTTGCAAGCTTTTCCCTGCCTCCTTCAGGATTTTGTTTAACCATTCTTATTTCTTTTCATTCACCTTTGCTGAATATGCCTTTTTGCATTCTGTGCCAATATACTGTTTTTTCCAAAATGACTGGGCACATCTCCCTGGAGGCTGTAAAGATACTCCTAGGAGACTTCAAACACATAACAGACTCTTAATAAATATGTATGGTCTTGTTGAATCCAAACAGTTGAGAAGGTTCTGGAGTTTTAGAAGTGGTATTCAGTGACACTGGCAAAACATCTTTATTAGTTAGGGTACAGGTTCTGTTACTGGACAGAGACACAGTAATAGTAGCATCAACAGGGTTTATGTTTCCTAAAAGCTTGGGGCTGGTCTGGCTGCTCTGCCGTCCTCAGAGACCAGGTTTCTCTGCTGTCTTAAATACATGACTTCCATATTGGGATCCCATATGGCCGTTCCAGCTTTGGCCATATATTCTTTTTCCAGAAAACAGAAAGAAGGGGAAGGGGAAGTCTGGCTAAACTCTTTCCTTTTGAGAACAAGACTAGGAAGTTGTGCATATTGCCTTTGTTCATATCACATTGGCTGGTGCTTGGTAACCTGGCCACACACCTAGCTGCAAAGGAGGCTGGGAAATGTAGTCTTCTGGGTGGTCATGTATCCAGGTAGGAATACAGTAATATAGACAAGGAGAACAGTTAGTGAGGGATGACCAGCAGTGTGTGTCTACCTCAGCTTTTCTCCCTCTCCTCATCTCCTCTCAGTTGATACCAGCAAACATTAGCTCTCCATGACAGGCAGGCCCTGTGGGAGCTTCATCCCTGAATTGTTAGTTGAGAGATTTGGGTTCAAGTCCTAGATCTGCTCTCTGCTTTAGGTTGTACCCTTTCATTTCCTGTGGATTAGGGGTAAGAAGCTCTCCTGACCATCTCAGCTAGTTGAAGTGAGAACTAAATGAGATAATGACGTAGGATAGCTCTTTGAAAAGTTGAAAAGCTACATTCAGGTGTCGTGATTTTATTGTTAATAGCGATTATTTCTTGCTCAGCTCCGTTAATTTTTTTCCTTCCTGTTCTTAGAAAAAAAAAAGATTGCTGCTCCCTTCTCAGGAGCATGGGAATGCTGTTTAATTTCATTTTGGGTTTATGTTTATTTCGGGAAATGGGGCGGTGTCCAGAACACTATGGCAGAAATAACTATTCATTTCTCATTTATTCTTAGAGTTTTTTTCCTAGCCAGCAAATCAGCTTATTTTTCTTTAGAACCTGATTTTTTAAAAAGTTCTGTCTGCCATTCTGCATTTCAGGTGGGTCTCCCCATCTTTAACACAACCTCAGGCTACTTTCTGTCCTCTGTAGCCCTGCCGCCTCTCCTCCAGAAGACCGTCTCTGGTTACTCCCTCCTGGTTCTCAGCCCTTCATTGTCTCCATACTTTTAGGGTTGAAAGACCCTGCTTTGGGTTTACTTACTTGCAGTTAGAGTCACACTGCTCTGTAAATATTCTTGTGACTTCATAGTTACCTTTCTTGTCTCAAGTGTATTTCTTTTTTTTTTTTTTTTTTTTTTGCGGTACGCGGGCCTCTCACTGCTGTGCCCTCTCCCGTTGCGGAGCACAGGCTCCGGACGCGCAGGCTCAGCGGCCATGGTTCACGGGCCCAGCCGCTCCGCGGCATGTGGGATCTTCCCGGACCGGGGCACAAACCCATGTACCCTGCATCGGCAGGCAGACTCTCAACCACTGCGCCACCAGGGAAGCCCTCAAGTGTATTTCTGACTGGCTCCTGTGAAACTCTAGGCTCCCAGAGGGCAGGACCTGTGGGTCTCCCTGCCCTTCCACTTCTCCTTTGCGCCTGGACACATACTGATGGAATGTGGGGAAGAGCACAGGCTTTAGAACTGGCCAGTTCTTTAGAACTCTACTTTGTAAAAAAAAAAAAAAAATTTTTAATCGAAGTATAGTTGATTTACAATGTAACAGTCTCTGCTGTATAGCAAAGTGACTCAGTTATACACATATATACATTCTTTTTCTATTTTCTCTTCCATTATGGTTTATCACAGGATATTCAATATAGTTCCCTGGGCTAAACATTAGGACCTTGTTGTTTATCCACTCTATATGTGATAGTTTGCATCTACCAACTCTGAACTCCCAGTCCATTCCTCTCCCTCCCCCTCTCCCCCCTTAGCAACCACAAGTCTGTTCTCTGTGTCTGAATTTGTCTCTGTTTTGTAGATAGGTTCATTTGTGTCATATTTGAGATTCCGCACATAAGTGATAGCATATGAGAGTTGTCTTTCTCTTTCTGACTCACTTCACTTAGTATGATCATCTCTAGTTGCATAGAACTCTACTCTTGATTAATGCTTTGAACCTTGGCCGTTTCCTCTGCTGAAAATGGAGATGCCAGCCCCTCCCTGATCATATTTGTAGGCTGAAAAAATGAAATGATGCCATGTACCTAGCACAGTGCTTCACACATGGGGTGTTCAAACAGTGGTAGTTCTCTCCCTGGCCGCACCCCACACCCCCATTCCCTCTCTTGTACTACATTTCTAGGACTCATCAAAGTATGATGCTTCTCAGTCATTTGTTAGTCCTTTGGGTATGCTCTACTTTACACAGATTTGAACTGGCATAAAATATCAGGTGCCTTGCAGTGTTTAATGTACAGGCCATTAAAACGTGAGGTTCCCTAGATACAAAGCTTCTCTAAAAAAAAAAAAAAAAAAAAATTGGCCTGACTGCAGAGCAAGTTCGGGGAAGCTCTTAAAGGAGGAGAAAGTCATTTGTGTGGTCGGGAAGCATCACTTTCCAATCCTGACTGGCAGGATTTTCACTGGGTAGGAAATGGTACCACATGGAGTGATAGTGCCTCTCCCTGGAGGAGAGAAGGGACTAGAAACAGTCATGCGCTGAGCACCAAGATATGCCGATGCCATGCTGGGAACTCTACTCAACAACCTCATACGTGGGCTTTATTATTCCTGTTTTGCAGGTAAGAAAACTGAGGTTCAGAAACACAAAGTCACTTATCTGAGGTCACAGTGTAAGAGGTGGCTGAACTGGGTTTTGAACCCAATCTTATCTGACCTCAGAGTTGCACTTTGTTGCTTCCCTTGCTGATTTATGTTGGAATGTTGGGTAGGGGAAAGTGTTCTCTTCAGTGTGTGTGTTGTTGGGGGCAGGGAAAAGAGTTAGAGAAGGGGGCTGTGGAAGGATTGCAGAGAGGGTGTGCTTTCCCTGAAAGCCTTGTCTGTTACTGTAAATGACAATTATGGTGACAAAAATATCTGACTGTGTGTTGTGGGAAGACACTGGATTACTTGTTCGTAGCTGGGTTACTGCACTGGGCAGAAGCGTTTACAACAATAGTCTTAGATGTTAGGAAATTCTGACAGTGGGAAGCCAACTGGATGAGGGGTATTGTCTCTGACCTTTTGGATACCCATGTCATTTGCAAAATCCTCTTTCCCTTTTCAAATGTAATTTTCATCCAAGTGGGAGCTATCCTGTGGAGATGTTGCTATAGTCAAGTCTTTTGTTTCTATGTCTATTGTCTCCTTTGAATTTCTCAATACTCCATGGGACAGGTAGTATTCTGTTTTTTTTTGGATAAGGAAATTGTGGAGTAACTTGCCAAAGGTCGCACAGCTAGTCAGAAGCAAAGCTGGGCTCAAGCCCGTGTCATCACTCCCAGCTCAGTGCTTTCCCTGCACTTCCAGATCACCATGGTAGCAGTTGGTGCTGGTAGCCATGGATCACAAGTTATGCCAGTAGACTGTGGCACCTGGCTCCTTTGTGGGATGTCCTCAGAGCTTGAGGAGAAGAGGTGAAGGTGGATGAAGAGTGGTTTACCTCTATTTTCAGCAAGGAACTTGACTAATCAAGTTTCACACCTCTTCAGCTGCTTTTTATCCAGCCTTTATTGTGGCTCTCAAATGCTAGGCTGACAGCTACAGACAGCTGGGGCAAAATCATACAGAGAAAATCATGTTCCTTTCCTTCTTTAAAATTGGTGAGGGGAGGACTTCCCTGGTGGCACAGTGGTTGAAAGTCCGCCTGCTGATGCAGGGGACACGGGTTCGTGCCCTGGTCCGGGAAGATCCCACATGCCGCGGAGCGGCTGGGCCCGTGGGCCATGGCCGCTGAGCCTGCACATCTGGAGCCTGTGCTCCGCAACAGGAGAGGCCACAACAGTGAGAGGTCCATGTACCGGGAAAAAAAAAAAAACAAAAAAAAAAACAGTAAAATTGGTGAGGGGAGGAAAGCCCACCAGGGAAATGTTTTCTAAAATATACATGAATAAGTATGGTCCCTAAGAAGACATACATTAGATTTACCTGCCAGTTCCCCAGAACCTCAGTCAATCGAGTCTGAGCACCTCTTTATTTGGTTAGCAAACATTTCTTGAGTGTCTGCCCTGTGCCAGGCATCATGAGTACTGAGGATGGAGCATTGAATGAGAGAGATGTAAGCCCTGCCCTCATGGTGCTTATGGTCTGCTGCGGGGGACCAGATCAGTAAATAAGAAATGGCTGTGACGTGAGATGAGTCTCTACTAAGGAAAGGACAGGTTGTTATGGAAACATGTGCAGGGGCCCCTCACAGTCAGGGGTCAAGGAGCGGGGTCAGGGAGTATAGACCCCATTTATTTGGGAAGAGCTCTGGGCCCGGCCCTTCCCAAGATTTTTCTCATTGCATCTTTTTTGCAGATGTCTCCCCAGTCAGACTTCAGCTGCCTGGGGTCGGGGGCTGTGTGGGCCATTACCTGGTCCACAGTGGGCTCAGTAAATATTGAATGAATGCGGTAAAGGGGTTAAAATAAGACATCATCCCTTCCTCGATTTGCTGGCGATCTAGTTTGGGAAATACTAATGCGAACAGGAGAGACCATGTGAAGCTGGAAAGCAGTGAATGTTCGTGGCATAAGTGGAGCCAGTTTGTGCTTTCAGACTTCTGGGAGACTGTGATCATTTCTATAAAGTGGTGGTAAGAGTGGCATTAAGGAGAGTTTACTCAGCCAGTGAATAATGGGTAGGATTTGTGTGACGTACAGGTGGAGAGGCAAGCATAGCACTAATAATGATGTTAGTGAGCATATGCTATGTGTAGGACACGTTATACATGTTCTTCATGAAGTCTCCTGACACTGCTGTGTCACAGGTGTTATTATTCCAGTATTACAGGGGAGGGAACTGAGGCTCGAAGAGCTCAATGATCTTCCCCTAGGTCAACCTTATTATGACTGGTAGAGTCAGAATTGAAACCTAGATTTCTAATCCCAAGCTCATTGTCTGTCCACCAATCTGCACTGCCACCCATGACCATGGCCGTGGAGCAGAAGGCTGCAGGGAAAGCAGCACTTCCTGCCAAGTAGGACAGTGGAAAGAGAGGCGTGCTGTTCTGAGAGGGGCTGAGCGCCCGCCGTGTGCCTCCTGGCTCGTCAGCCTCTTAGATTCCTTCCTGCAGGAAGCTGGTGCTTGGTCACCACCTCCGACAGTCCATCACATGCCAAGAGACAGGGATTGCAACAAGTAGCAGTAAGGCTAAGCTGCTGAAGTGTTTAAACACCAGATCTCAATCTTTTAGTCTGTCCTTTAGAAAAAACATCACTGGCTTGCAGATTTTATCTTTTTACTTGGAGGATACCACCAGTGATTTCTGCATTCTATCACTCAGACTAAAGGTGCCGCAGCCACGGTATTGGTCAGCTTGTCTCCATCAAAGACCGCCCCCTTTTCCTGGACAGCTCCCTTTTGAATTGATGCTACCAGAGAGGAGACTAGATCAGGAGGATGGTTTCTGAAAGCTAATCTTCACTGCCATCAAAACCTGTCAAGCTGCACGTGCAAAAGACATTAGGTCAGGAACATAATTTTAATTTCTGAAATCATTATGACAGACAGTCCATGGGACCAAAAGAGAGAAGCATGGGTACGAATCCTTGGTTCCACAACTTAATAGTAAAATGAACAAGGTACTTCATTCCTCAGCCCGTTTCTTCATTTGTAAAATGGGGATGATGCACATTCACTGGCATAAATGGAAGTAAAGGGTCTTCCCTTTCAGAACGTTTCCGTCTGGTGCTCAGCCTGGAGCCGTAGATGGCAGGTTGGTTGATGGTGATGCCGTTCTCCCAGCACCTTTAGTCTGCATGTTTTGCTTGACAGTTGAGCCAGGGACATTGGCTGGGGTTTTAGAGGAGGAGGAGGTGTTGTGTTCAAAGGCGGTAATGGAATTAGGGCAGCACAATGCTTTGCATACGGAAGAGCTTGACAATGGTTTGTTGGTGGAACTAGACATCAAGACAGAAATCTTCTGGTGAGGATGCTGCAAAACGAGGAGCTGTCAGGGCTCACTCCATAAATCCTCACCTGATAGTGACTTTGCAAACTTGAAAAATGTTTCCACTTTCACTTTTCCCCATTGTGGTCCTCTGTGCGTGTGTGAGAAGAGAGTAATTTTAGTTCTTGTCAGCTAGAGGTCTGGCTCTGAATCATAGCTACATGGTGATAAAAACCCACTGTCACCGCAAGAAAGCTTGGCAAGGAGAGAGGTCTTGGTAGGAAGAGCAAAATCAGAGCAGGAGGCTGAGAAAGAAAATCAAATCTGTGAAAAACTGCCAGTGAGTTCTGTAGAGCTGCAGTGCCCTGCTTGTGGCACTAACCCTGTGCAGCAGGGTGACCCTTTGTTCCTCCTTAGGGATGGGAAGAAGGGCTGGGCTGGGCTGGAATGGGGGTGGCAAAGCTAGAACAGGGGAGGGGGTCCCTCTTCCTAAACATAACTGCAGAACTGAGGGCCAGGCCCCCTTCTCCGAGCTCCCCGGGTTAGGGATGAAGGAAACAGCATGCACCCATTGGAGAAACAGCAGAAACTCTAAAGGGTCCCTGCAAAGCAAGGCACAAATGCACAGCTTAACGGAGAACAGCAGGCTGACTGCAGCTCTGCAGAGACAGCACAAAGCAAGGGGAGCTCTCGGGCCACGGGACCACCTGTCAGGCCTGGCCTTGCCACAGAGCAAGCGGAAAGGCAGGGGAGAAGCAGAAGCCACAGGTTCTCCTCTGGCAGTCGTTTTCATTCCATCCCTCCTGGGAAACTCAGGTGTTTAATTACACTGAGCTGAGCTCACAGGCAGACACTGGAGGCCTGGCTGGAACTCAGCATCTTAACGCGTAGACGGGAGGCAGATTTCTGAGCACACGGTGGAATGTGTGATCTGGGCCTTTGGTCTTTGCTTCTCTCCGTCCCTCCCTCCCTCCCTTCCACAAATATTGATTAACCCCCTACTGTGTGCCAGCCACTTAGAAACGGTGAAGACATATGGATAATCAGTCATCCTTTTTCTGTGATAATTAACCAGATCTCCAGGTATCTCGTGGGTACTTACAGAATTTTGGAATTGAGAAGGACCTCAGGTGTCGTCAAGGTCACCTACCGTTTAGATCCTTGAATCTCTTGCCTGAAGTTTGAATGCCCCCAGGATGGGGCCATTCCACTTGCAGATAAGCTCAAGGGTGAGAATTTACCTCTTATATAAAAAGCTAAAATTCCCTCCATACTGATTTCACCCCTTGTACTTGGCTCTTTGCTCCTGGGACTTTGTGGGAGAAATCTAGCTTTTCTTTTACACAACAGTGCTTCAAACATTGGAGAACTATTATGTCTGCTTTGAGCCTTCACCTCTTCAAGACGGATAAAACCAACTTCTCTGTGGTTGTGAGAACTTTCTCCATCTAGATAATGATTTTTTGTGTGTCCTCTCTTATGAGGACACAAACTCGGTTGTCTGCCTATAGTTTGACTGGAGCAGAACTGAGCGGGACCATTGCTTTCCTCATGTGAAACCACATTTATAGATTGAAAGAGCATCAGAACTAGAAGGGGTCTTAGAGACCATCTGTTCTAACAGCGTCATCATGCAGCTGAAAAGGTGAGGCCCAGAGAGAGGAGGTGACTCAACTAGTTAGTGGCAGAGCAAGAAAAGGACTTAAGTCTCCAAAACCCCCAATCCTCCAAGGTTTGAGCACTTTCCATCACGCCTCACCGCATCTCAACATCTCTTTAGCCTGCTCTTATTTCAAATTTGTAGTTTTGACTACTACATGATACTGTTAATTAAAATTCACTGGCGCCAGCTAGAAATCCTAAGTTATTCCATAGGTTCTACTGTGAACTATGTTTCTACCATCTTCTGCTTTTCTAGTTGGCTTTTTGGGGCCAAGTCCATGATCTGACATTTATCCAAGTATGTCTCCCCATTTTCCTTGGCTGCACAAATCTGGGGATATAGTCATGGGACAGCGTCACTGTAGTAGGAACAAAACAACAATTTCTTTTTCTGTCCCTTTTCAGCAAGGTCATTAGAACCTAGCTCATGGTTTAAGAGGTATGAATGGTGTCTCATGATCACTCAGGAGTGACTGTAGACGCCTTCTGCTTCCACCTGGTACGTGGTATCCAGTTTCTTTCCTTGGTCCCCCCTATCACTTACGACATGGTTCCCCAGTTACGACCTCCACCCTGCTGAGCTGTGGATCTTTTTCTCTGCCAAAGCGCAGATGTTACTCATTCCATGTCACCAGCAGTGACATGCAGGAGCTCTGGACTTTGCTCCAGTGCCAGTGAAACGCCCTCCTCCCACCTGTGCTAAACTCTGGCACCAAGACAGAACAGGATCACATTATGTTGCCAGTGATAGAACACTTTCATTTGTCTTGCTTTAAAAATTTTTTTCTTTTAATTCCGGTTTCTTTTCTTAAACCCTGACTTGGATGCTCTTAGTTTGGGATAGAAGACACCGTGTATGCTGTCCTCTCTCTCTCTCTCTCCTGCTTTCTCGCAGAATCTCACCTTATCCCAAGTTCCTAGACAATCTTGTGCTTGGCAAGCCTCTGTGTGTGGAGAAACCACATTTCTACCATTCTTTGCTTTCACAATTGGCTTTTTGGACCCAACTCCATGAGCACCAGTAGGGTGAACCCTTCCCCACTGGGGTACAACTTCTTGACGCTATAGGAGGGCCTTTGTTCCCCGACTACCTGGAGATCTTAACCCTGGAAAGCACCGTTAGTTCCCCACACCGCTCGCATCTGAGTGGCTCCTGGAGCCTTGCATGTAAATTCCAGCCTTTGTGCCCCCGTGTGCTTGGGTGCAGCTTTGACCAAATTACAAGTTTAGATTTATTTTTGATTATTTGATTGTCAGATATATGATTTGCAAATATTTCCTTTCATTCTGTGGGTTGCCTTTGCATCTTCTTGACGGTGTCCTTTGCACAAAGTTTTTAATTTCATGAAGTCCAGTTTTTCTGATTTTTTTCTTCTGCTGCTTGTGCTTTTGCCATGTTTAAGGATGGTGATCTTTAATCTACCCGTTATTTGTAGATTATAGTTATTATGGTTATTACCTCCTTTGCCTCAAGTCATCCATGAATTTGATCGACATGTCATCAATTTGAGGGTGTTCTGAGCCATTTAATTATTCCTTCACGTTCTGTTGTGTAATAGCAGTACATACTCTGGTAACACTCCCTCCTCCGACTACTTCTGAAACTTAAGGGAAGCTTCCTAAATCTCTCAGAGAATCAGAGTGAATGTGCCAAAAGTGCTGAATTGATAGCAAGACGCAGCTCATAAATTCACAGCTTTATCATGGATAGGATACTTGGAAACACTGCTTTGTGAATTTCACCCACTGAATGTCTCTTTTTCCCATTGGTAAAAGGAGACATGGGAAATGGCTCTGAAACTATCTTAATTTTTCTGGGATACTGCTGCAAGCTGGAACCGAGATGGTCACGGGGTGGAATGACAATCAGCATTGCTCTCCAGGGGAGGCTCCCAAGCGTTACCTGAGTCTGGGAGGGGGCGCGTGGTGTTGAACAGGGCTGTCTGACCCAGCAGCATCTTGTCATCGGGTCCCCTGGCACCGGGTCTGCCACGATGCTCTGGCAGCCACAGCTGGCAGCTGCTCGCCCCGCCCCGTATTCAGTCACAGACCCGCTTCTCACAGTTAGCTTGGCCCTGGAGACTTGGCTGTTTCTAATCCCCAGGCTTAGAAGCTGAGCAGGAGGCCTGGGGCAGGGAGGGGACTAGCACGAGGTCACATGCTGACCTTTCCACAGCCGGCCCAGCTGGAAATAGCACCTGGGAGGGACTTCTGTCTCCAGGAGTTCAGACCTGACTGTGCCTCTCTCGCCCGCATTGCCCCTTTAGCCAGCTGCACCCCTGGGACCCTGAAACCAGCTGAGACAGACAGAAGTTGAGAGGAGTGTGCAGGTGAAGCTTGATTTGAGGGAAGTAAATGCCTACACTGGAGTTAGTGGATTTGATTCAGGGAGAATGAAAATAGGAATTCTAGTTCCCCACACTGATACACTGCTTTGCAGTAAACAGAGTGTATTGTATACATTATGCCACTTAATCCTCGTAGTAACACAGTTGAGAAAGTGAGTCTCAGAGTGGCTTACCGACTTTCTCCCATGACACAGCTACTGAGTGGAAGAACCAGAGCTTACATCGAAGTGTTTCCAGGTGTCCCCTGGGCACCCCACAGCTGCCCCTTTGGGACCACTGAGACCAAGGAGCGGCTGGGCCAGTTCCACCTTGTTCTTTTTTCACTGAGATGAAAGTCGTGAGCCTCACAAAGAGCTCCCTTGCTCGAAACTCTCAGTGTGAACTGTTTATTATTAGCAGTCTGAGTTCACTGGCCTCAGGACCACATGTCAGGAACTGAAGACCGATTGACCGTAGAGGAGGACCAGTGCTCTGCTCTGGGGAGGGGTCTGTGTTGGCTACTTGCACCGTGGTCAATATAAGGGAGGACAATTGACCACAAGCCTCCAGTGCTCTGTGTCTGGAAGCTCCGTACCGGGATGTCTTGCTTTTCTATGTTTGGAACAGTCAGGATAATGACATTGCTGACGATGATATTAAGAGCTGTTCAGCTTTACTGAACACTTACTATAGACCAGTGTTTCTTAACTCCTAATGACTCACTTAAACCTCACAATGCTATGAGATGGGACTATTATCATCATTCCCATTTTACAGATATGAAAATAGAGGCACAGAAAGGTGGTAAGTCGTTTGCCTCAAATCAGCTGGGAAGTGGAGGAGCTGGGATTCACAGACTCCAGCTGCAGGTGCTCAGACCTACCCTGTGCCAGACCCTGGCGGTACAGGCAACTTTCAGGGTGTGGCTCTTTCTTCCCTCTGTGCTGACTCTTTGCCCCTGCTTCTGCCTCTCTAAGGGGCTGAAGGTGTGGGGAGTCGTGAGGGAGGGCAAAGTGATGGAGACCCTCTGATGAAAACAGGCAATAGAGATGTTCTTCTCCTTGCGTTGCCTTAGCTGCTCACTCTGTGTGTGGCTCTGGGAAGTTCCCAAAGCCAAGGGTTATCTTCTGAGTTTCAGTTTCCTCATCTGCAAGATGGAGATGATAATGTCTACTTGGCAGGGTGGTTGTGAGGTGTAGATGTAATGTCTGTGAAATCCCTGAGAGGGGGCTTGACACAGAGTCAGTACCAAATAAATAGGGCTGGAGTTATTAATCACTGTTATTATTCCTCTTCCTCCTCCTCTGTGTCCCCAACCCAGGTAGAGATGTGGGTATTGCCTAGTGGGCAAAAAGTTGTCTGACCCCAGGTCACTTTCAAAAAGGGTACAGAGGCCCATGAACTGAGAGAAGGTGGCCTGCCCCCATGCACCCTGCCCCCAGAGCCTTCTCCTCTTGTTGTGAAATGGCAGGCGTTATTCACTCGTTCATACCATTGGCCTTTGAGATAAATAACAGTGCCCCAAAGAGAAATTTCTCCATATTTTCCACTGAGTTTATCAACCCTCCCTCCCCAGCTTTGATCCAGTAAAGATGGAGCCCTTACATGGTGGAGATGGGGAGAGGGGAGGCCTGAGGAGAGAGGGTCATGGGACCAGCGGGGACAGAGCCTGAGAAGGATGCTGTCTTGTACGGCGTGGAGGCTTCTGCGAGGTCACCACTTTGCAGGACTTACTCAGCTGCTACTTTCCCCCTTTAATCAGGCTTTTTGCAAAGCAGTTATCTCATTATTTAAATGACCTCCAGTTGAATGTTCTCACATTCATAACTTAATGACCTTAATTATGCATATTAGTGACATATTAGTGACATGGCTTTGCGGCTGCCTGATACATTCCCAGGTTCCTTAGAGGCCGTGAGTTGCGCTTATAGGTGCATGTTTCCAGGTACGTAAAGCGATCACAGAACAAGAGATCTACTGAAGGGCTACAGGCCTTTCCATGCTGACTGCAGCTCAAGGTCCTCAGGCTGGGCATCTTGGCTGGCTGTCTCCCTCTTAGGGGTGGAGATGAGGAGAGACAAACGTTGGTGATGGGCCCACTTCAATGTCTGCCCCCAAGGAGCAGTTCTCCTTTTCTGTGCCTCTGTGATTCACCACCTGGAGACAGGAAAGTAACCCCCATCTCTCCCTTCCTGAGAGAGGCAGATACTTGGGGTAAATTTGAGATTTACTCTGTAACCTAGTTCAGAACTTTCCAGAGAGAACTTCAGTAGGAAAAACCTCAAGGGTTGACTTGCGTATGTTACTCTAAACAGGAGGTAAACAGGGCCTTATTCTCTTCGTTATGGCATTCCACTTTTTCTGAACTACTATTGAATGCCTGCTGTGTGAAAGACACAAATACTTAGGTATTTCCAGGTAACCAAATAGACCTTTCTTTACTCTCAGCCTGCATATCAATGACAATTTTTGCTATTTGCTGCTGTAATGAAATATATACTGCAGCTACCGTCTGTGCTTAGAGTGGGTGGTGGGAATATCGCTGAGCTATTCAAGGAAAGACAAATGCTTTTGCCTAATTGTGCTTCCGGAGGCTTGCCATCGTCCTGTAGTGCTCTCAGCCCTTCCTGAGTCTTCCCGGAGAGATTGCCGATTTACTGCCTGTGATTGACAAGGATATTTTATTCATTTGATTGCTCAATCAAAAGGTTGAGCAGCTAGAGGCTGAGAATAAATAAAACAGTAAATAAAGTTGCAAAGAGATGACAGTAGAAGGGGGATCATTTAAATGCAGGCGAGAAGTCCTATGATTAGAGTTCTAAGAAAAGACATGGGTAGAGATTACCTAAACCAGTCTTAGGGCCGAAGGAACAATGGATGTTTACTGTGACCTGAAGGCCAACTAGACTCAGCTGGGTGAAAAAAAAAAAGAGAGATGGGAGGGCATGGAGGCCATCCAAAGAAGAGAGAGCATTTGAAGAGAATGAAATGAGTTCACATAGCGGAAATGTAGTGGGAAAGAGAGCAACTAGCAAGCATCAAAGCTCCAGGAGAAAGTAGGGGTTAATTTTTTTGCGGTATGCGGACCTCTCACTGTTGTGGCCTCTCCCGTTGCGGCGCACAGGCTCCGGACGCGCAGGCTCAGCGGCCATGGCTCATGGGCCTAGCCGCTCCGCGGCATGTGGGATCTTCCCGGACCTGGGCACGAACCCGCGTCCCCTACATCGGTAGGCGGACTCCCAATCACTGTGCCACCAGGGAAACCCAGTGAGGGTTAATTTTAAAGGGCCTTAAGTGCTAAAGAACTTGCACTTTAGACTGAGGGCAGGATGGACTGTCCAAAGATGTTCATTGGGGAATTTTCCCACTGGAGAATGGATTGGAGGGCAACAAGACCAGAGGCAGAAATGACAGGATGTTTTTGTATTATTTCAGTGGAGAAATGTGGGTGATGTGAGCTAAGGCAGTGATAATGTGGAAGGAAGGAGATGGAGGGATTCCAAAAATATTAAAGAGCTGGGCACTTCTTGGCCATGTCCCCGCCTGGGGCTGGGGACAGAGCGTGCCTCGGCACTCCTACTTGCTGTGGGGCTTCCTTCCCAGCCAGCCAGGTAGCTGCGACATTTTCACAATGCCCAAAAGCCACTTGCAGCCATATGGAGGGTCTGTGGGCGGCCAGGCAGCAACAGTGGGGAACAGCCGGCTGGCTGGCAGTGATGATGGGTGAGCACGGCTCCTGAAGCCAAAACTTCCCTCTCGGCATCCCTCCCCCTCCCCCCCGCCACCGTGTGCAAGGGCCCAGGGGTCACCCAGGGGTGGAGAGACACCGTGGTCAACAGCACAGCAGCATCATTATTTGTTCTTTTTCCTGCAGTGCCCTTTGCTTGAGCTCCTCTGGGGCAAAACTGAAGAAACGCTCTGTCTTTATGGGATTATTTTACTAAAGGAACAATCGGTCCGATCCTAAGACTCAACCCCCAGCCCCTCACCACGTGTGGATCTTGCCCCTCCTGGTGAGGCCCAAACTGGTTCCTGTGCTCGTGGTTGATGTTTCCAAAGGGTCTGTTCGTCACAGTCTCCCCAGGGCCCCCCACCCCTCTGGGCCACCCATATGTGCACCTTGGAAGGTGCCCAGCACCCTTGGGGAGGCCAGCCCTCAGCACTGGCTGAGAGGTGGCAGTGGTTGGAAAAGGGAAGGCTCGCCTCTGTCCTCCAAATGCCTGAGGTTGGGAGGTCTAAGTGCTTAGGTCTATGCTCTTCTGAAATCACTACCCCTTTGCTTTTCTTATTTGGGGCCCTAGGACTTTGCTGCAAGGTCTCAGGTCCTGGGGTCCAGGCTTATCCACACTTGTATTCTTCACCCACCGTGGCCCCCTCCTCCTGCCTGTGGGAATGACCACACTCATAACCTGTTGTGTCCCCAGGTGTTGCATTCCTTCCTTCTGGCTTTTTGCCTTTCTTTCTCACTGCTCTCTCTCACTCTCCTCTTCCTAAATGAGTCTGGGCCTTCGGTGTTTCCCCGGCAGCTTCACTGGGTTGTGAAGGAGAGATTCTCGCTCCCTCCTCAGCCAGGTTTTGGGCCTGTGCTTTGCTCAGAGCTGAAGGCGGTGCCGGGGTGGTTGGCTGTGAGGTCAAAGACCCTCGGGGGTCGTAGCCTCTCACCTGGGGCCTGTCCCTGCCGCATCCGGATCCCAGCCTCTGAAACCAGGCAGGGCCCTGACCCTTTGTTAGTTGTGGAAGAAACTGCTTCAGGGAAGAAGACCCCTCCTTCCTGATCTCCTACATCCAACGCAGGGCTGGCTTCTGCGGACGTGGATAGAAGCACGGGGGAAACAGTTTTTCTAAAACTCCTCATCTGCCCCTCCCACCCTACCCCACTCCAGCCCTGATGCCCCAAACTGGCTTCCTTGAAGTTACTAGGAATAGAAGGGATTGTCTCTTCTAGGGTGAAGAGAAGGGGCAATGGAGTGGGGCCTGTGTGTCACTACTGTTAAGCTCAGCAGCTGTGGTGACAGGGCTTTGCAGCACTTCAAGGCCCAGGAACCCACGGTGAGAAGGGCCAGTTAGATCTGTTACTCTGGCTTCGGCTGTGTCCGTGCTGCAGCAGGCGCCCTCTGGCCTGACCGTGAACTCCTAGACGGTGGAAACAGCAGCTCCGGAAGGCCTGGTGTGGCTCCCTGACCCTCCGGCTGCAAACAATCTACTCTCTGCCTTCCTCTGTGTTTCTTCTTTCCAGGACCTCGTTGGTGTTTGTCTTGGAGTTGGTCCTACCCCAATGCGTAGGAAGTCACATGGTGCCCTTCTCTCCGTGGATCGGGCTGCGGGGAGAAGACCCTGGCCCCGAGGGCTTTGTTGCCTTCCCTGTGCGTACACCAAGCCATCGGTGCTATCAGCAGGGGTGACACAGGAACCTTGCGTAATCGCCCCGCGATGTGCTCCTCTGAATATAGTTGCATTGTAGTATCATTTTGTCTCTACCTGGCAGCATTGTTTCCAAGCCTGTAAGCATCAGTCAGGTTTCAAAACCCACACGGAGAGCTGTCTGTGTGGACGGTACTTTCCTTTATTCTTCATTGATCCCATGAATGTGTGGAGTTCTGAGTTCCAGGGCTGGGCCAGGCCATGGGGATCGCGGTGATGAATCACTCTGAGGCCACCCTCAAGGAGCTTATCATCTGGTGGTTATTATTGAGAGTTATTTAACTCTCAGTCAAAGTAGGTGTGATAAATGCTGTAAAAAGTCTCTGGAGAAAGGGCTACAAGAGTTTGGAGAATGAGAAATGACTTTCCAGAAGAAATAGCTCTTGTGGCTACGAGAGCAGGCCTGTGAGGACACCGTGTTGATGGCAGGGAGCTTCTCAGAGGTTTGGCATTAGAATTACCGGGGAAGCAGGGATTTAGTCATATACAACGCCGTGTTTGATGTGGGTGTTGAAGAAGGCTCTGTATAATTTGGGTATGGGGACGTTTATCCATCTGGATGTACCATGGATCTTAAGCAGCCAGAAGGGGCAGAGTCAGGGGTCCTGCCTGCTTGGGAAGACCTCATTTAGTGGGCTTAGAAGACATTTAAACAAAACAACCAGCAAATATGGGTAGCTCACAGACAAGGAATGCCAGTTTGTAGGACAAGTGGGTCTAGGTGGCCTGGGCTGCAATGATACAATGTATGAAGCTGGGTAGAAGAGGCAGGGAAAGGCCTCTTATTTTCTCATTTTGAGAAGAAGAAGTGACATTCAGAGGTCAGGGATTCCAAGTCATAAGAGATGGGGTCCTGGCCCCAAGTAGCTCATCATCCAAGTGACTATTATCCCCTCACATAAGACACGTGCATGGGGCAACAGGCACTGTATGAAACTGTTCTTCACCATCTCAGGGTCAGCAGGGTTGACCCGAACCTGCAAAGCCACTCTTCCTCCTGATTTTCTTAATTCTCTTAATAGCACCACGATACCCCCAGATACCAGGCCCCTACCTCAGTCGCTGGCCTTTCCCCTCCCTTCCTGTGTCACTCCTCCCTGGAAAGCCTGTAGAGTCACCTCCACAAGAACGCAGTGTCCACCCACTCTGCTGGTTCTCGTTACCACACCCCAATTCTGACCCCATCGTGGAAATATTGCAAGAGCCTCCTGATTTGACCTCCACTTCCTGCTTTTCCCTCTTCTACCCATCCTGCACGTGGTCACCCAACTCAGCCACCCATGTGGAGGTTGAACCAGAGGATGCAGGTGGAATGAGGCAGAGTCCTGAAAGGAGGGTAGTGTCGTTGTCTGGGTGAGAGCCTGGTGGGCTCTGACGATGGCAGTGGAGATGGAGGGAAGTGAGAAGGGCCTGGATAGATTTTCAAGGTAGAACGAATAGGACCAGGTGATGAATTGTCTGAGAAAGGGTTGGGGCTCAGGTTTTGAGACTAGTGGTGGGCTGGTTTGATGGAGGTGGGTTGGGTGTGGAAGCGGGGGTGGGGGCCCTGCTAAGAGGCAGATCGTGAGTTTGGATTAAGTATGTTGAGTTTGAGCTATCCAAGAGATGTGAGCAGAGAATTGACATATGGGGCTGGGGCTAAGGAGAGAGGTTTGGCCCAGAGATAGAGATCTGGGAGCTGCTGGCACATAGGTTCCCAGTTAGATCAGGCCATTAATAGCGTACGTACCATTACATGCAGCTTCCCTACTAAAGGTCTTGAAGGCAGTGTGCATGCTTTATTTTTGCTCGGGTAATGTGAGCTGTGCATGACTGTAACAGGGTATGAAGCTGGCCTCTTTCTATCTGGCTGGGTTGAGGAGGAGGGTGGGAATAATGGAGAGCAAAGAACTATCTGCAGTAAAAAAAAAAGCCCATCAGTGAGGAAATTCTGCTGTTCCTTTAATCAACGGCTATGACAATGACCATGGCCCTTCTATTAGCCCCATGGAGAGGCGACTTGTGTGAGCCATTCACACTATCTCCTCTCTCCATCACGACCTTGGCCCAGTGTTTGTACACCACAGCGAGGAGTGTGGCTAACTGCATCAACCCACCTTGGTACCACCCACCGGCCTGGTTATTATTCCTGCTTCTGCCCAGAGTCCTATTACAGAAGTTCTCTATGCAGAGCAAACATGCCCAAGTGCTTCTCACCTCCCACAGCCTTCCCTAGCCCACCAGGCCTCACAAAACGTATTTGTCCTCTCAAACGAAACGGTAATCTTGGCTTCTCTAGAGTCAGTAGTCCAGAGATGGCTCCAGCTGAAAAATAAAGAAACGAAGGAATTTTTAAGTGCGTTTCTGCTCAGACTAACTGTCTACACAGGCCCAGCTAGGATCTGACAGGAGCACAGAGAGGGCTTGTGCCGCATGAGCTCTTGTCCTCCCAGCTCTCTCGGTACATCAATGGGGACTGTTCCGAGCAAACTCGATTCCCATCCAGACGTCGCTGTATTTTTGAACTGCTTAATATTTGTGTCATTATCTGTTTAAGGTCTGTCCTCCCCTCTGTAAGCTCCTTAAAGGGAAGGAAAAAAGTCTGTCTTGTTTACTGCTGAATTCCCTGGGCACAGGGCAGTGCCTGGCGGGCAACAGGTGCTTAGGGTTAAAGAATTATACTTATTTACTACCCTTTTATCCTGAAGTTTCCTCCTTCATGAGAAGTAGATCTCATCTACTTCTACTATTATGGGTTTGGTTTTTTAAAAAATCAGACTTTATCATGTATGACTTTGCAGTATTGATTTTTTTTAAGAGCAGGATAGTGGTTAACAGCCTGGGCCTTAGCATTTGGCAGACCTGGGCTTGAATCCTGTTCTGCTCACCTAATACCTGTGTGACCGTGGGCAAGCTCCTCAACCTCTCTGTACCTCATTTTCCTCATCTGCAAAACGGGGACGAGTTTCTTACCTTAAAGTCTTGTTGCAAAGATCAAATGAGATTACAAGTATAAACCGCCTAGTACAGGACCTGGCCCACCAGTTAGTAGTAGTGGTATGTTACAAATCTGTTCTCTATGTCTATGAGTCTGTTTCTATTTCGTAGATAAGTTCATTTGTGTCACATTTTAGATTCTACATATAAGTGATACGGTATTTGCCTTTATCTTTCTGACTTACTTCACTTAGCATGATAATCTCTAGGTCTGTCCATGTTGCTGCAAATGGCATTATTTCATTCTTTTCTACAGCTGAGTAGTATTCCATTGTATATAGGTACCACGTCTTCTTTATTCATCTGTTGATGGACATTTAGGTTGTTTCCATGTCTTGGCTATTGTAGATAGTGCTGCAATGAACCTATTTATTTATTTATTTTATTGGACTATAGTTGCTTTACACTGCTGTGTCAGTTTCTGCTGTACAGCAAAGTGAATCAGCCATACATACACATATATCCCCTCTTTTTTGGATTTCCTTCCCATTTAGGTCACCACAGAGCACCAGGTAGAGTTCCCTGTGCTATACAGTAGGTTCTCATTAGTTACCTATTTTATATATAGTAGTGTATATATGTCAATCCCCATCTCCCAATTCATCCCATCCCCCTTCCCCCTTGGTATCCATACGTTTGTTCTTTATGTCTGTGTTCCTATTTCCGCTTTGCAAATAAGATCATCTATACCATTTTTCTAGATTGAACATATAGGCATTAATATCCGATATTTGTTTTTCTGACTTAATTCACTCTGGATGACAGTCTCTAGGTCCATCCACATCTCTGCAAATGACACAGTTTTGTTCCTTTGTATGGCTGAGTGATGTTCCATCGTATATTGTACCACATCTTCTTTATCCATTTCTCCGTTGATAGACATTTAGGTTGCTTCCAAGTCCTGGCTATTGTAAATAGTGCTGCAGTGAATATAGGGGTGCATGTATCTTTTCGAATTACAGTTTTAATCGGATAAATGCCCAGGAGTGGGATTGCTGGATCATATGGCAACTCTATTTTTAGTTTTTTGAGGAACCTTCATACTGTTTTCCATAGTGGCTGCATCAATTTACATTCCCACCAAGAGTGTAGGAGGGTTCCCTTTTCTCCACACCCTCTCCAGCATTTGTTATTTGTAGATTTTGAAATGATGGCCATTTTGCCTGGTCACATTTTGAGAATGGCTGTTCTAGGTATTGGGTTCCCAAAATTAGGATCATGGTCAGATATTTAAGGGCTAATCTGGGCAAGGAAATCAATGAGACTGATTGAAAACCCTGTAAGGTGCTGCACACATCCCGAAGTCTGAGCATCTCAGCTCCATCTTTCTTCCTCCTCTTGCATCCAGGCAGGTAGATAGCTCTCTGCAGAGACTTCTGGCACCTTTATCTTCTCCATACTTTCTGCCTCCACCTGAGTCCAGGTTCTAATTACCTACCACCTGAATGTCCCCTCCAGGAGTCTCTCTGGGGTATGACACTGTGCTGTAGGAGAAAGAGTGTGAATTCTGGAGTCATCTAGAACTGGCTACACGTTTCATTTTTCATGAGGCATTGGTTTCCTCAACTGTAAAAGGGGGTAGCCAGGACTCTCCTCAGGGGTCTTATAGTTCTAATGAGATCAAAGTCACACACCTGGCACATGGCCTGTTTCACAGTGGGTACTGTGCCCACTGAGTCCTGCCAGCTCACTTCTGGGCATCACCAAATCCTCCTCCTCTGAACACCCATGGTACCTAAAGTCAATACTATTTGCATCTACTGCTCACCTGCAGGCTGTGTGGTTTCTTAACAAGTTTCTCAAGATGGAAAGACGGGAGGAACAACCATGCCTCTTAATGTTTCTGTACCTTCCATGGGGCTGAGGTTTATAAATATGTATTGTTTTGTATAAAAGAAGCAGAGGGTGCATTTTCTGCCTTGCCAGATGAACAGTTCAGTGGATGACACATTGCATTTGTACAGGGAAATATTGTGGTCCTTAGAAAGTGGTATTATCAACAAGTGACAATCAGCAGGCAGGTCAGATCCATGGACAAGAGATGGCTCCTACAAACATATCTGTTTAACGGAGGAGATTTCCAAGCCTTTGCCAATGGTGGACATATTGTGAGTATTTTTTTTTTTTTTTTTTTTTTTTGCGGTACGTGGGTCTCTCACTGTTGTGGCCTCTCCCGTTGCGGAGCACAGGCTCCGGACGCGCAGGCTCAGCGGCCATGGCTCACGGGCCCAGCCGCTCTGCGGCACGTGGGATCTTCCCGAACCGGGGCACGAACCAGCGTCCCCTGCATCGGCAGGCGGACTCTCAATCACTGTGCCACCAGGGAAGCCCTATTTTGAGTATTTTTTAAAAAATAACACAGTCCGCAGGGAGGAAAAAAAGGATGTAGTGGCTTAGAGTTACCTAGAAAGATGTTAGACTCAGCCAGGTGTCACTGGAAGAGCCAGCTGAGAGGTGGGCCTGACCAGTCACTAAGCAGCCACTCCCACCAGCCCCATCGTCATGCCAGGTCCTGAGGAAACCCTCTCTTCTTAGAGCCTGCAGACTGGTGCAGGCTCTAAGAAGAGAGGGCTCTTCTGGTCTTGGAGCAGTGGCTCTCCCTCTCTATTTTCTGCCTCTTGGCTCCCTCTGTGACTTGACCCCCTGAAAGTCCTCAGAATGGCAGGAAACAAAAGCCCAGGAAAAGGTATTTAAAGGCAGGATTTGCGTTTTGCTCTCCTAAGTACACCGCCCCTCCCCCCTCATACCTGCAAAGGCAGGTGTGCACGCAAGGCCTGTACCTACTTGGAGCAAGGAAGAGAAAACCATAGCCAGAGCAATGAATATCTCAGTAAATGCTCTTGTCTCATTAGAAGATCATAGAAGGGCTCTTGTCTGATTTCCTACTCCACTGGAGCCTGCAGGAACCCCAGATGGAGGACTGGGGTGTCATCATCGCATGTCTGGGAGAGAACAATTGATCTCCTTGGCTCCCTGTGAAGGGCACCACAGAGTGTTTGAGATGGAAGGCAGTCCCTAAAGCAGATTCCTAATCTCTAATGTCCTGATGAGATTATAACCAACCCAGATAGAATGGGTAATTATTTGTCTTAGGTTTCAAGATGTTTAAGCCAGACCTCCTACAGTCTTCTTGCCTGCCCAGTTTTGTGTTCAGGTCATGTAGCTTCATCTGCTCCCAGATAAGAGGATTTCCACTTCTCTTTTCTGCTGAAGGACGCACAACTGGCTGACCTCTTTCTCTTATTGGCCCTTATTGGCTGGCTTAAGGACCAACCCCTGTCTGTGCTCTCCATCACAGTGGTCAAGTTGCCTTTGAGTCATCTAGGTGTTAGTCGCCATGGTGCTGGCTTAACCAGAGCTCATTTCTGATCCGACTGTGATTGTACAAACCCTAGGGCCATGGAATGCTCCTTCTTGAAGAAGATCATTGCATTGAAACGTGTGGACTGGTTATGGGCAAGGGTTTGTTTGCCAAAACCAAATAAGCTTGTTTAAAAATGTTGCGGGGACATGGTCTGAGGGGGGATCCTATTCTATTGCTTAGAAAAATAGGATCTTCTTTGCTAGAAGAACCCAGAAAAAGATGGGATTTTGTTATTATACCATTATCCAAAACCATGGAGTTGTTATCCCCTCCATGGAGTAATAGGAAAGCAAAGTCTGCCTTCTTCCTTTTTCTTATTTTCCCTTCTTTTCCTCTTTTGTTCCTGTTCTTTCCTCCTCCCTATTTCCTTGCTTCGTCATCCCCTCTGTTCTTCCTTCTTATCTTCTTTCTTTGTGTATCAGATCAGCGTGAGTTCTCCTAGAGAAAGCTGAACTTGACCCTGGGATGGCAGAGGCAGGAACCTGGACTGTCTGCATATCAGGTTGCTAGGCAGGTTCAACTGACCTTTCTGGAAGAGGCCTTCATTTTTAACCGTAGATCTTTGGTTCATGTGTAGAATAAACTACATTCTCCAGAGATTTAGCTGAGGTTCTAGGACCCTATTCTTTCCTTATTCTGTTTGCTTGCTCGCCAAATTCTGCTCCTCAGCCAGTCTGTCCAAGGTGGAGACAGGAAAAACGAAAGAAGAAAAATCTCCAGTCTTTATGGGGGCAGTCTTTGAGCTTACGTTTATCACAGCTTTACCCCTGAACTGCTTAGGAGTTTGAAGGCAACCGCCCACAGCCTGGTTACTGGTTAGGTTTTCTCTAGGGTTTCTGTTTCTGATGGCAGGGATTTGTCAGGTAACATTTCAGAAAGATCCCGTATATTGATGACACCAACTTCATCAGTTACCTCTGATCTGGGGTAGTTGAGACTAAGATCTTAGAATTAAGGACTGGGAAGACTAGTTCTAGACTTTGTCATTTAATCACTTTGGATTGTGGTTCCTGTATGTAAAATGAGGGAGCATGGTCCTGTCTTAACTAAGGTCCAGGGATGGGAAGGATTTACGGAGATTGTTGGTATAAAAGCTCCTTGTCGTAGCTCACGTTAAGTTTCTTCTCACACATCCTAACTCATGATAAGCAGTACCAGTAACAGTTGTTGACAACCTACATTACCCAGGATGTCTGGTGGCTGTCTGCAGTATTTACAGCCACCAGAGATCCTGGGTAATGTAGGTTGTCACTCGGATTGCTTGTCTGATGATCTGTCTATTTTAATCTCAGTTGCACGATGAGGTTTAGGGGGTGTGTGTGCCCATGAGTGAGCCTGTGTGTGATTTAGCTCTCTTGGAGAAATGAAGGCAAAGAGATGGTCCTGCTAAGTTGGAACAATGTGAGAACCAAGGAGGAATATGAAGCCAGGAAATGAGGAGCCCCTGCCTTCTTCCTTTTCAACAGCCTCCTCCAAAGAGCCTTTTTCTTTGGTTTGGGCCATATCTCTTCTCTGATAACTATCTCTACCCTGTCTTCTGCTCTCAACTTTTATCCCTGCCCTACATTTGGTGGTCCTGATGTCTTTGACTCCAGATCTCTGTTGATAATAGGTGTGTGGGGAGATAATTATGAGCCAGAGGGGCCTTCTATTGTATCCTGCGAGCAGATGAGATATGGTACCTCATCTCTCATCTTCCTTCCCAACCTAACCAACATATCAGCTTCTGATGCCTTGTTAGGGATGTATTAGAGGACTTCCTGTTTCATAAAGGGATAAAACAGAAGACCTATGTAGTCTCTTTCAACCCTGAGATGCTATTAGTGTCCTACGGATCACCCATGCCATTCCCCATTGTGTTCGAAGCAATGGCAAAAGTCAGCATACCTCTGTGATACTGCATTAACCTTTGTCAGTTACTGTGCCAGGCATGTGTTAAGATATGAAGATGAATAAAGCACAGACCGTATCTTTAAGGAGCTCAGCGTCCAGTGGAATGATAGACACATAAACTGAGTGTGAATATACAGTGTGATTGATTGGGTCAAGATTGAGTAACAAGGTTGGATTTACCCTCTTTCCTGAAAACAAAATAAAACAAAACAAAAAACAAACAAAACAGATGAAACAATACTTTTATAAATTTATTTTATTTATTTTTGGCTGCGTTAGGTCTTCGTTGCTGCGCACAGGCTTTCTCTAGTTGCGGCAAGCAGGGCCCACTCTTTGTTGCGGTGCGCGGGCTTCTCATTGCAGTGGCCTCTCTTGTTGCAGAGCACAAGCTCCAGGCGTGCAGGCTTCAGTAGTTGTGGCACACGGGCCCAGCAGTTGCAGCTTGCGTGCTCTAGAGTGCAGGCTCAGTAGCTGTGGCTCATGGGCTTAGTTGCTCCGTGGCATGTGGGATCTTCCTGGACCAGGGCTCGAACCTATGTTACCTGCATTGGCAGGCGGACTCCTAACCATTGCACCCAAGGGAAGCCCTGAAACAGTACTTTTAAAGATACTAGGCATCAAGCAATGAAAGATGGTGATCCTTGAGACACAGGAAGTAAATGAGGTTAACCATGTGATTCCCCCAGCTTACTGCCTTGGGAGAATTTCCAGGCCATGGGTGCAGGCAGGGGAAACCCAGGTAGAGGCAGAGCCTGAGGAGATGGAGCTGAGAGTCTGGGGCAGACCAAGGTAGCGAGATTTCACAGAATAGAGTGTCAAACAGAAGATGGCTGCATGGAGGAGAACTCTGGAAATATGCCGAGTGTCTCCCTCGAGTCTTCAGGAGACCACTAATTAGTGCACGTCAAGGAAGAAACTACCCAAGACTAGGGAAAGGACTAGCCGAAAGGATAAAATAGTGCTCCGTGCTCACACAGGGCTGAGAACAGTGACTATTCCCGCCAGCCAGCCTGAATTCGCAGGCATTGGGTTGAGTTTTCAGGAGATTCTTTCCTCGATAGTGGGGAATAATTAGCTGTAGACTAAACACTGCCTTCGTCCAACCTAGCAAATCTCAGAAGCAAGACCTGCAAGGATCAAACTGTTTCCAAGTGACTAAACTGTGTCCCAGAACAAGTCTCAAGAATATATTATAGGTATACAAAAATACCAGCACCCAGAAAGCTCAAATTCACAAAGTCTGGCATTCAGTAAAAAATTACCAGTTAGACAAAGAAGGAAGAAAATACAATGCATGATGAGAAGAAAAATCAGTTAATCAAAACTGACCTAGAACTGATGCAGATGTTAGCATTGGTAGACAAAGACACTAAATTAGTTATTCTAACTGTATTCCTTAAGTTACAAAAGTTGAGACATGGAAGTTTTTTTTTTTTTTTTTGGATCCAGATCAGGCTTCTAGAGTTGAAAAGTACAATGTCTGAGGTTAAAAAAAAATGCACTGGATGGGATTAATGGCAGAAGTAGACACTGCAGAAGAAAAGGTTAATGAACTTTAAGACATAGCAATAAAAGCTATCCACAATGAAACTCAGAGAGGAAAGAACTTAAAAAAAATGCACAGAGCATCAGTGAGCTATGGCAGAACTTCAAGGGGCTAATATACACATAACTGGAGTCCTTGAAAAGGATGGGAGGACAAAAGCAATATTTGAAGAAATAATGGCTGAAAAATTTCCAAACTTGGTGAAAACTATATATTCACAGATCCAAGAACCCAGGAAATCCCATGCACCAGAAATATGGGGGGAAACAACCTACACCGAGGCACAGCATAATCAAATTGTTCAAGATCACTGATAAAAAGAAACTCTTAAGAGCAACCAGAGAGAAAAACGTGTTGTATACTAAGGAACAGAGATATCAGATTTCTCACTGGAAACAATGCAGGTAGAAGACAATGGAGCACCATCTTTAAAGTAGTGAAAGGAAGGGAGGAGGGAGGGAAGGAAGGAGGGAAGCCCTACCAGCCTAGAATTCTATATCCAGCAAAAATATCTTTCAAAAATAATGGTGAAATGAAGACATTTAAGACATACAAAATCTGAAAATATTTATTACCAATAGAGAAGCACTATAAAAAATGTAAACAGAAGTCCTTCAGACTAAAAAGAAAATGGTACTGGATGGAAATACGGGTCCATATAAAAATGAAGAGGACCAGAAATGATTGCCTCTCTGCCTGAATAGGTATCTCCTCAAGCAGAAAGTGGAGAAAGGCTGTACCTGGCAGAGGGCACTGCATTTGCCAAAACAATGAGCCTGGTTTGCAGTTGGGTTCCAGGCATCACGGAATGATAAGTGTGACTGGGGGAAGGGGACAGGGGCTAGGGGTGAGAGTTTATTCTTTTTTTTTTTTTTTTTTGAAGATGTTGGGGGTAGGAGTTTATTAATTAATTAATTTATTTTTGTTGTGTTGGGTCTTCGTTTCTGTGCGAGGGCTTTCTCTAGTTGTGGCGAGCGGGGGCCATTCTTCATCGCGGTGCGCGGGCCTCTCACTGTCACAGCCTCTCTTGTTGCGGAGCACAGGCTCCAGACGCGCAGGCTCAGTAGTTGTGGCTCACGGGCCTAGTTGCTCCGCGGCACGTGGGATCCTCCCAGACCAGGGCTCAAACCCGTGTCCCCTGCATTAGCAGGCAGATTCTCAACCACTGCGCCACCAGGGAAGCCCCAAGAGTTTATTCTTGACTTCAGTCTTGGTTTGTGCTCAGTAATGCCGCCTGAAGGCAAATAGGAAATGGTGTTGGCTTCAGATACTCAATTAAACTGAGAAATTGCCCTTCAGAGGTTTGAGTAACTGTCTGGGGCCAAGTAGGGGAACTTTCATCCTGAGCTTGTCCTAGAAGAGTGAAGTACACTCACAGTAGGCCAGTGACAGACCTTTTGCCCTCTGTCTGGGGTCTCCTCTGGAAGGGATGAAAGACACTCATCCGAAGATGTCATTCAGCCTCAGCTCAGGAATTGTGGTACAAACTGGCGTGAACACCTGGCAGAGAGCAGGACAGTTTGTGAACAGACATCTGCAGCTCTGCCCAGCACAGCCTTGCTCGGGGAGTGGCTACCTGCCTGATGCAAACATGGCTCCTGGCCAGGCCTGAGGAGTGAGGGGAGGGATGGAGGGTGGTGAGCCGGCTTCCTGGCTGCTGCCGCTCTTCCCCCACCAACAGCGGGAGTGACCCTGAGGTTAAGGAGAGATCAGTCCGGAGACTTGAGGGCCTACCTCCATGACTTACAAGTTGTGTGCCCTTGGGCAAAGACACTTAATCTCCCTGAACTTTAGATTCTTCATCTATGTAATAGAGCTGGGAAGAACTTTTCTACCTACCTCAGGATTCTTGAGGCTCATAAGGTGATAGGTGCAAGAGTGCTTTGTGAACCTTCAGGTGCTCTACAGGTACTGATGTTCTTTGGGGGAAGGGGAGCCCTCTCTAGCTCTTGAGAAGAAGCCTGCCTTTGCTGTAGATGCCATGTTGTTGGACTTGATACTTTTGAAGCTGAAGATGGCCAGGCATGGTCCTTGCCTGACATTAGAGTGAGGCTTGTTGAAGGCTCTGTCCTTTTCAAAGAGTAATGGCCCTTTAAAGGGTAATGGCCTTGGCTCTATGCATGCACGTGCTTGTGGGTGCAGCAATTTCTCTGTCTTCTCTTTGCTGCTCCCCAGTTTCTTTTTCTGTCCGTAACTCTCCCTAGATCTGATTTAGGTATCCAAGGGCAAAGCTTAGAGCTGTTAGTGGCTGCAGAACTGATAGAGGCTGATAGATCATCGTCCAGAGCCTGGGCTTGGATGAAGAGGTTTGCATCAGACCAGATCTAACTCAGGCCCTTGGTCTAACCATCTGTATTTAATCCTTTGATGAACCTTGTCCAGTAGTCATTCATCAGTGCAATGAATATCGCTTGAATCTCTTTATTTCAGACTCTGTACTAGGTTTTGTTTCCTTTTCCTGAATAGTCCAAATTCAATCAGACTTGCTTGGAATTGATGAAACTGGGCTGGCCAAGAGAGAATATCATAAGCCTATGAATTTGTATAGCTCTTTCCTTATACCCTACAACGCTGTTCTCATGGCTGCCTTGAATACTCTCAATGACACTATGAGGTATGCAATTAATTTTTGTGCACTCGAAGACAGCCTGGCTGGAATGAAAATAGATTAAGCCGCCTGCTCAAGGATGCACAGCTAGTAAGTGATGGGCTCAGGATTCAATCCTAGCTTCTGATTCTAGAATCCCAGTGTCATTCATAACAGGACACAGTGTGCCTCATCCTTGAGGAAGGCTTACAACTGCCAGGATGTGTGCTTTGTGTTGTTCTAGGGCCAAGAGAGGGTTTGTAGAGAAACTCCTTCATCCCCAGATCTGGTCTGGTCTCTGGTGATCAAGCACCAACGTGCAGGAGACAGGCTGACTCCCATGTATCAGCCAGGAAAGAAGAGCTTTTCTCTGTCGGAAGCAAATCCCTGATGGCATCCTTTGTCTTCATTAGCACACATTCACTGCTCTAAAGCACTGAGCTTACCACCTATGACTGAATTCGTTTACATTCATTTCTCTGAAAAGGCCTAGACTCCGATTGAAAGTTTTGCTAAATGCTCCCTCCCCCCTGCAACTTCATACCTAGCGCTTGTTTCTGGTCTATTGGATTTGTAATTTAGGGAGATTAGGTGACTTTATTTTTTAGGGCAGGATTTATTCATTTTGACCCCCAGCACTGCTAGCAGAATTTATTACTCATTCCTGCTAAATGTTGGTGGCTGCGTGCTTAACAGTCCTTTCCACAGTTTCTGTGTTTTACTGGGTATTAATGACTCCATTTTGCAGAGTGATAATGTGGTGATGCTTTTTCTTTTCAGGGCTGAAAAGCTTTAGAGATTCTGCCTGATGTGGCTTCTAATTAGGATGGAAATTAGATACAAGCATTGACTTCTTCCTTCTAAACAAAGAGAAACACCTTAGCAATTTTCCAGCAAAGCAGATGCAGCCTGAAATGGGAATGATTCTCACTCTTACTCCTCATCCTCCTTGCGTTTGTGTTTTCTTCTCCATCTTGGCTGCTCACAATCACACCAAAAGCTTCTCTGACTCACAGCAAAGGAGTCAGCAAGTTCCCCTTCTAACCTTGAATGTTTCATGCTTTGGAGTAATGGAGGTGCCACTGGGTTTGCCATGTGAGCCTGCTCTGGTCTCTGCAAGCCCAGGTCTCAGCACTCAGGAATCTGGAGGGTGATTTTTGATCTTGAGGAATCAAAAATCTGAGGAATGAGGTCGGATGTGTTCTTGATTGGTGGCATAAGATAATTCCTTCCAGAACTAACTCTCTGAATCTATCCTGAGGCCTTCCTCAATAGGAATTTAACTTCTTTCTCTCGTCTTCACATGGGGCTGGGCTTTGCCCAATCGCTGTTTTGTAAGAATATTGCTTACTTGCTTGATAGGTGCATCCGTAAGTGCACATGGCTAGGAAAACCACCCTTTGGGGGCACTGTTTGTTTTAACAATATCTAAAGGAGTTCTTTCAGCTAGAGATTCCATAAAGCCCAAAGACGCCAGCATACAGAAATAACTAAGTACAATATTGAATTCATTTACCAGATTTATAATTCAGAAGCAGAATTAAGTGACTTCATTATTTATGCATTTAATTTATTTCTGTGCATTTGTATGTTTGGCTTACATTGTCAGTGACAGGAGGAAAGGGACTATTCATTCACTCATTTATTTGGTACCACCTGTATTCCAGGCAGTCTCTTATTGGGAATACTGTGATGAGCAAGATAGACAAGGTCCCTGCCATCCTGATGGAGAAACAGAAAAATAAGTAGTAACTAGATGGCAGAGTAGGAGGATGTGGAACTCACCTCCCTCCATAAACACATCAAAAATACATCTATATGTGGAAAAGTTCTCTCTGAAAATTAACTGGAAACTGACAGAAACACTCCTGTACAACTAAGGCTGTAAAAAAGATCCACACAGAATCGGATAGGAAGGGAAGAGAAGGGATCATGTTGGGACCTGTGCCCCCTGGAGGGGACTCAGAGGAAAAGGAGGTTACATGGAGGGAGATCTTCCCTGGGGAGTGAGTGGTTTGAGCCACATATTGCATGCCCAGCCTGCCCTGCAGCACAGCTCCAAACCAGGATGATGGTGGCAGAGGCCAAGGAGAGAGCTCAGCTGTGAGGGACAAAGATGCAGACTTGAGTTACTCGGGCTTAAACCAGCAGTGGATCAGAAGCAGACCCGATATCTGTCTCTGGCCAGGCCACCACAGCCCACGTCCAGAGCCATGCCAAAAGCCCACACAGGCCTCTCTCACTCCAGCACTGCTCTGGGGTGAGGGTGCCAGTGCTGGAAGTGGGGAGAGCACACACTTAAAGGGAATGGAACCAGCTTGGACTCAACCCTCAGGGCTTCTGCTCCAGCAGCTTGAGACCTGCCCCCACCCCTAGTAGGGCAGTGATGGCCACTGAGCAGAGAAGCCCCGCCTCACACCTGGCACTGTATCTAGCCCCTCCATTTCCAGGTCCACCTCCTACCAAGGTGATAGCTTCCAGCACTCCCTGAGGAAAGATGTGACCTGTGTTCACATCAAATCCAGCTATCCCACCAAAACCACTGGGCACGTGCAGACTGTGTCGGAATGCTCTCACATAAGGACAGTCCTTCAAAACCACAATATAGAACTGTTTCACCTAATTTCATAGCGACAGAGAAAGTTAAGCAAAATGAAAAGGCAGAGGAATTAGTTTCAATTGAGAGAGCAAGAGAAAATCCCTGAAAAAGAATGAACAAAAGTAAATAATTTACCAGGTAAAAAATTCAAAGCATTAGTAATAGGAATACTAGCTGAATTAGGGAAGAGAATGGATGAACACAGTGAGAATTTTAACGAGGAACTAGAAAATATAAAAAAAAGACCCAATCAGAAATGAAGAATTCAATAACTGAAATGAAAAATACACTAGAGGGGATTAACAGCAGATTAGGTGTTACAGAAGAAGGCATAAATGGTCTGGAAGATAGAATAATGGAAATCACCCAATCAGAAGAGCAAAAAGAAGTATTTTTTAAAAGTTAAAGCAGTTTAAGGGATCTCTGGATACCATCAAGTGTATCAACAGTCACATTATAGGGATCCCAGAAGGAGAAAAGAGAAGAGAGTCAAATATATTTGATGAAATTATGGCTGAAAAGTTCCCAAAGCTGAAGAAGGAAACAGATATCCAGGTAGAGGAAGCACAGAGGATCCCAAACAAGATGAACCCAAACAGACCCACACCAAGACACATAATTAAAATGGCAAAAGTTAAAGAGAATTATAAAGGCAACAAGAGAAAGTCAAAGAGTCATATACAAGGGAACCCTCTTAAAGCTCTTAGCTGATTTCTCTGCAGAAACTTTACAGGCCAGAAGGGAATGGCATTATATATTCAAAGTGCTGAAAGGGAAAAACCAGCAACCTAAGATACTCTACCCAGCAATATTATCATTTAAGATTGAAGGAGAGATAAAGAACTTCTCAGACAAACTAAAAGAGTTCATCAATACTAAACCTACCCTAAAAGAAATGTTAAAGGGTCTTTTCTGAGAAGACCCTTAGAGAAAAGAAAAGGTATAACAGGAAAAGGAAAAGAAAAGGTATAACACGTAGTATGAATCTATAGGAAAGAAGAAAATTCCACTAGTAAAGGCAAATATATAGTAAAGGCTGAGGATCAACCACTTAAATAATATAGTATGAAGATTAAAAGACAAAAAATATAAAATCAATTATGACTACAGTAATCAGTAAAGGGATAAACATGAAGATATGAAATGCGACATCACAAAATATGGGGAGGAGAGTAAAAAAATGTAGATCTTTTAGAACATGTTTGAACTTAAATGACTACCAGTTTAAAACAAGTAGATATGCTTACAGATCAATGTATATGAACTGCATGGTAACCACAAATAAAAACCTACAATAGATACACAACAACTAGAGAGAAAGGAACACAACCATACCACTGAAGAAATCACTAAACCATAAGGGAAGAAACAAAAATAAGAAAAAAACAGAATAACTAAAAACAACTGGAAGACAAATAATATAATGGCAGTAAGTATATACTTATCAATAATTACTTTGAATATCAGTGGACTGAATGCTCCAGTCAAAAGATGTAAGGTTGCTGAGTGGATAAAAAAAATAAGACTCACCTATTTGCTGCTTATGAGAGACTCACCTCAGAGCTAAAGACACACAGGCTGAAAGTGAGGGGATGGAAAAAGATGTTTCATGCAAACAGAAATGGTAATAAATCAGGGGTAGCAATACTCATATAAGACAAAATAGACTATAAAACAAAATCTATAACAAAACACAAAGAAGGGCATTATATAATGATAAAGGGATCAATAGAAGAGGATATTGTACTCGTTAACCTATGTACCCAATACTTGAGCAACTAAATATGTAAATAAAATATTAACAGACATAAAGGGAGAAATTGACAATAATTCTATAACAGTAGGGGACTTTTAATATCCCACTTACATCAATGGACAGGTCATCCAGATAGAAAATCAATTAAAAAAAACAGTGGGCTTAAATGACACAATAGACCAGTTAGACTTAATAGGTATCTACGGGACATTCCATCCAAAAACAGCAGAATACACATTCTTTTCAAGTGCACATGGAATGTTCTCCAGGATAGATAACATCCTAGGCTACAAATCAAGTTACAACAAATTTAAGAGGATAGAGATTATATCAAGCATTTTTTTCTGGCCACAAAAGTATGAAACTAGAAATCAATTGCAATAAGAAAAATGTGAAAAGCACAAGCACGTTGTGGATAATAAACAACATGCTACTAAAAACCAATGGGTCAATGAAGAAATCAAAGAGGAAATCAGAAAATACTGATAAAAATGACAATGGAAACACAACTTTCCAAAAATCTATGGGATATAATAAAAGCAATTCTAAGAGCGAAGTTTATAGCGATACAAGCTTACCTCAAAAACAAAAAAGAAAAATTTCAGACAACCTAACCTACCATCTAAAGGAATTAGAAGAAGAACAAACAAAGCCTGAAGTCAGCAGAATGAAGGAAATAATAAATAACAGAGAGGAAATAAATAAAATAGAGATCAAAAAAGAAAATATTAATAAAAAGGTTAATTAAACCAAGAGCTGGTTTTTTGAAAAGGTCAAGAAAATTGATAAACCTTTAGCTAGGTTCATGAAGAAAAGAGGGAGGACCCAAATAAACAAAATAAGAAATGACAGAAGACAACCAATATCACAGAAATACAAACAGCCATGAGTGAATACTACAAGTAGATATATGCCAACCAATAGAACTAGAAGAAATAGACAAATTTCTAGAAACATACAACCTTTCAAGACTGAATCAGGAAGAAATAGATAATCTGAACAGGTGGATCACTAGTAGTAAAATTGAATTTGTAATACAAAAACTCCAAGCAAACAAAAGTCGAAGACTGGATGGCATCACAGGTGAATTCCGTCAAACATATGAAGAAGATATAATACCTGTCCTTCTCAAACTATTGCAAAAAATTGAAGAGGCAGGAACACTCCCAAATTCATTCTACAAGGCAACCATTATCCTGATACCAAAACCAGACAAAGACACTACAAAAAGAGAAAATTACAGGCCAATATCTCTGATAAATATAGATGCAAAAATCCTCATCAAAATATTAGCTAACTGAATTCAACAATATGTAAAAAGGCTCATACACCAGGATCAAGTGGGATTTATTCCAGGGATGCAAGGATACTTCAGTATTCACAAATGAATCAATATGATATACCACTTAACAAAAAGGAAGGATAAAAATCACATGATCATCTCAATAGACACAGAAAAAGCATTTGACAAAATTCAACATCCATTCAGGATAAAAACTCATCAAGTTGGTATAGAGGGAACAAATCTCAAAATAGTAAAGGCCATTTATGACAAACTCACAGCTAAAATCATACGCAATGGTGAGAAGCTAGAAGCCTTTCCTCTAAAATCAGGAACAGATCGAGGATGCCTACTTTCACCACTTCTACTTAACATAGTATTGGATGTCCTAACCACAGCAGTCAGACAAGAAAAAGAAATAAAAGGCATCCAAATTTGAAGGGAAGAAGTAAAACTGTCACTATTTGCAGATGACATGATACTATATGTAGAAAACCCTAAAGTCTCCACCAAAAAAACTATTAGAGCTGATAAATGAATTCAGTGAAGTTGTAGGATACAGGATTAACATACAGAAATCCATTGCTTTCCTATACATTAATAATGAACTATCAGAAGGAGAAAGCAGGATAACAGTCCCATTTAAAATCACATTAAATTAATCAAATACCCAGGAATAAACTTAACCAAGGATGTGAAAGACCTATACTCTGAAAACCATAAAACACCAATGAAGGAATTTGAAAATAATACAAAGAAATGGAAAGATATCCTATGTTTTTGGATTGGAAGAATTAATATTGTTAAAAAATCTATACTACCCAAAACGGTCTACAGATTTAGTGCAATCCCTATAAAATATGCATGACATTTTTTTCAGAGCTAGAACAAATAATCCTAAAATTTATGTGGAACCACAAACGACCTCAAATTGCCAAAGCAATCTTAAGGAAAAAGAACACAGCTGGAGGTATCATGCTCCCAGACTTCAGACTACACTACGAAGCTACACTAATCAAAACAGCATGGTACTGGCACAAAAACACACATATAGTTCAGTGGAATAGAATAGAGAACCCAGAAATAAACCCATATACCTATGGTCAATTAATCTACAACAAAGTAGGCAAGATTATACAATGGAGATAAAACAGTCTCTTCAATAGGTGGTGCTGGGCATACAAAGGAACGAAATTGGGTCATTTGTAGAGATGTGGATGGATCTAGAGACTGTCATACAGAGTGAGGTAAGTCAGGAAGAGAAAAACAAATATCATATATTAACGCATATATGTGGAACCTAGAAAAATGGTACAGATGAACTGGTTTGCAGGGCAGAAATAGAGACACAGATGTAGAGAACAAACATATGGACACCAAGAGGGGAAAGCATGGGGGGTGGGGGGGGTGGGATGAATTGGGAGATTAGGATTGACATGTATACACTGATGTGTATAAAATTGATGACTAATAAGAACCTGCTGTATAAAAAACTAAATAAAATAAAATTCCAAAAAAAATCAGTGGTGCTGGGAAAACTGGACAGTTACATATAAAAGAATGAGATTAGAACATTCTCTAACACCATATACAAAAATAAACTCAAAGTGGATTAAAGACCTAAATGTAAGACCAGAAATCATAAAACTCCTAGAAGAGAGCATAGGCATAATGCTCTTTGACGTAAATTGGAGCAAAACTTTTTTTGAATCTGTCTCCTAAGGCAAATCAAATAAAAACAAAAAACAAATAAAACAAATTAGACCTAATTACTTAAAAGCTTTTGCACAGCAAAGGAACCCATCAACAAAATGAAAGACAACCTACTGAATGGGAGAGAATATTTGCAAATGATATGACCAATAAAAGGTTAATATCCAAAATGTATAAGTAACTCATACAATTCAATACCAAAAAAAAAAAAAAAAGAAAAAAGCCTGATTAAAAAAGGGGGTAGAAGATCCAAATAGACATTTTTCCAAAGAAGACATACAGATGGCCAACAGGCACATGAAAAGATGCTCGGAATGGCTATCATCAAAAGACCACAAATAACAAATGTTGGCAAGGATGTGGAGAAGGGGAATCTTTGTACACTGTGGGAATGGAAATTGGTGTAGTCAGTATGGAAATTCCTAAAAAACTAGAGAGAGAATTATCATATGATCTAGGAGTTCCACTTCTGGGTATATATCTGAATAAAATGAAAACATTAATTTGAAAAGATACATGCACCCCAATGTTAAGAGCAGCATTATTTATAGTTGCCAAGCAACTATAAAGTTGGAAGCAGCCTAAGTATCTATCAACAGATGAATGGATAAAGAAGCTGTAGTGTATACAATGGGATATTACTCAGGCATAAAAAAGAATGAACTGTTGCCATTTGCAACAACATGGATGAACCTATAGAGTATTATGCTAAGTGAAATAAGTCAGACAGAGAAAGACAAATACCATTTGTTATCACTCATATGTGGAATCTAAAAAATAAAACGAATGTATGTAAAACAAAACAGAAACAGACTTAACAGTTATAGAGAACAAAGTACTGGTTACCAGTGGGGAGATGGAAGTGGGGAAGGGCAAGATAGGGGTATGGGATTGAGAGATACAAACTACTATGTATAAAATAGGTAAGGAACAAGGATATTTTGTATAGCATAGGGAAATACAGTCACTGTTCATAATAACTTTATGTGGAGTATAATCTATAAAAATATTGAATCACTATGTGGTACACCTGGAACTAAGTAATACTTAAATCAACTATGCTTCAGTGAAAATAAATTAAGTAAGCAGTAACTATTCCCATTGGTGGGTGTGCTATGAGTACTTAGGCTATAGATATCTTGTATACGTTCCTCAGAAGGTTAATATAGCAATAAGCACGTAGAAGTTGTTCAGTTATTTGCAGAACACATGAATTGAATAATTTGTATGCAATAGTGCAGTGAGAAAATGGGCACAAATTTGGGGAGGACGTTTTGGGTGGTAACGGGGTCCCCTCATTGTCAGTACTGTTGCCAGTGAAGCTGGTGTGTGTTGATGCAGGTGTGGAAATGGGGCATCTCGCGTCCTGCTAGCTAAAGACTTTGATGGCCTGTTCACTTCCTGAGGTTGCAGTTTCCTTCATGCCCCCAAGGAAGCTGGGCCTCAGAACCACTTTTCTATTTGATTTAGGTACTGATGAGGCTCCCTTTGTCACTACAGTCAGTGTCCTGCTTCAGATTCTGCAGCCCATCTTCTGCCCTCCTGCTAAGCCCCTGCCCTTGCTCCCTTCTCTTTTCTTTTCCACACAAATGAGCAGATCAATTACACCTCTAATTAGGGATGGCATAGCTGAACATCTAGAAAGCATCCTTCTGCCTCTGGTGACAAATAGCACATCCTGCAAGCAAGTTATTTATCCTGACTGGTGAGCTGTGGAAGTCAGGCTTGGTGGTATTCGCTTTTTTTTTTTTTTTTTTTTTTTTTTTTTAGTTGAGGGGAAAGCTGCACCTTAAATTGACTTAGAATTTCCCTTGGGAAAGAGGAATCACCAAATTATTTGGGAAGTGGTTAACTCAAGCTGAGAGCTAGGGTTAAGTGCTGGGGAAGGAGGGGTGGAGAGGACAAGCTGGTATACTTAATCCATTTTGAGTTGAGTTTTATAGAGACTCACTGGAGGTCGAGCAAATTATACCTGCATTTGGCCATGGACTTAGAGGGGTGTAATGGTGCTAAGTTACAATAAGGGCACTAAAGGATTCCATGAGAAAACTAGATGTCCTTTGCAGCCCCACACAGAGCCCAGTAGTTTGTGTTCCTTGCTGCTTCAGTGCTCCTTGAAAGAATACAGATCCCAATGATTTCTTTTGTTTGTGGACATTAAATGCTGCTGCATTTTCATGGTTCTCAAGAGAAGCCCATAAAATCAAAGGCCCTACAGAGATGGGGGCGGAGCTCAGGGGACTTCTGTAGTTGTAGGGAGAAAGAAGAGCAATGAAGAGATTTCAGTTTTCCTCACAGGTCCATTTACCCCTGGCTATTTTAGTATAATTTCAGGAAATAAGTCTTGGTCCATCCCCGTCTATGGAGGAGTGAAGAATTGAATCTTAGGGAAATGGGCAAAACCACTTTTCCTCCCATCGTCGTAAGCAATGAGATTCCAGAGAGTATTTGTCAATGGAAAAGGGGAAGATGGGGGAAGAAAAGGTTTAGGATTGGGGGCAGGAAGGATAGATGAGGGGTTCAATTTTGTGCTTATTAAATTTGAGATGTCAAAGAGAGTTGTTTCCAGGGTTCTTTAATCTGATCTACCATTCTATTTGTCTATCATGGCATAAACATCTACTTTAATGTAGATGTTGAATATGTTTTGACCAGTAGTTCAGTTTTCTTCTTTGCTGTTCTTTTTTTTTTTACTTATTTATTTTTGGCTGCATTGGGTCTTCGTTGCTGCGTGCAGGCTTTCTCTAGTTGCGGCTCGTGGGGGCTACTCTTCTTTGGGGTGCACGGGCTTCTCATTGCAGTGGCTTCTCTTGTTGCGGAGCACGGGCTCTAGGCGCACAGGCTCTAGGCACACGGGCTTCAGTAGTTGTGGCACGTGGGCTCAGTAGTTGTGGCATGTGGGCTCTAGAGCGCAGACTCAGTAGTTGTGGTGCACAGGCTTAGTTGCTCCGCGGCATGTGGGATCTTCCTGGACCAGGGCTCGAACCCATGTCCCCTGTACTGGCAGGCGGATTCTTAACCACTGCACCACCAGGGAAGTCCCTTCTTTGCTGTTCTTTAAAACATTATCTTAATTATTCATATACTGTTATTCTTGTATTGAAATTTTAAAATAAGTTAAATTGCCCTAAAAACTCTTGGGAATTTGCTTAATAATATTGAGTCTTACCATAATATATTATTTCCCCATTTATTCAAGAATTTAAACAGATTTCTTATGATACAGATTTGATAATTTTCTCCATAAATGTTCTACACATTTTTATTAGGTTTATTCCTAGATGTTTTACACTGTTTATTTCTATTGTGAATGTCCTCTCTTTTCTTATTAAATTTTATAATTGATATTGCTTCTCAAAATAATGCTATTAATTTTTGCATGTATATTTTATATCCAGCATCCTCCTATTCTAATATTTTCTGATGATTTTCTTGTGTTTTCTATGTAGATAAATATATAATCTACATGTGCAATTTTAACTCATGTTCTAATCATCATCGCTCTTTGTTTTTATTGAATTTTGGGGACATTCCATATAATATTCAACAGTAGTAGTCATATTAGGCTGCTTTCTTTTGTTCTTGACTTTAAAAGCAAAGCTTTTAAGGTTTTACAATCGAGAATAATGTTGATTCTAGGTTTTGGATAGATGCCCTTTTCAGGTTAAAGCAGTGCTTTCCTAACCTTGGCTTTTTAAGAGTAATTCATGGTAAGTTTTATTGAATGCTGCTTCTGTATCTCTTGAGAAGAATCTATGTTTTATTTCAGTCTATTAATGTGAATTACATTGACAGGTATTCGTTCCCCTTCCTTACTTCATTCCCCTTCTTCCTCCCTCTTCCCTCTCCTCCTCTCTCCTTCACCTTATCTCAGGTAGAGAGAATTGAGTTACTCATACTCCCCAGAGTATGGGACACTCCCACCCTTGGTCTGTCAAGGTCCTCTTTTTTAGAAAAATTTATTTATTTTAACATCTTTATTGGAGTATAATTGCTTTACAATGGTGTGTTAGTTTCTGCTTTATAACAGAGTAAATCAGGTATACATATACGTACATCCCCATATCTCCTCTTTCTTGCATCTCCCTCCCAGCCTCCCTAACCCACCCCTCTAGGTGGTCACGAAGCACCGAGCTGATCTCCCTGTGCTATGCGCCTGCTTTCCACTAGCTATCAGTTTTACATTTGGTAGTATATATAAGTCCATGCCACTCTCTCACTTCGTCCCAGCTTACCCTTCCCCCTCCCCGTGTCCTCAAGTCCATTCTCTATGTCTGCATCTTTATTCCTGTCCTGCCCCTAGGTTCTTCAGAACCATTTTGTTTGTTTGTTTTTAGATTCCATATATATGTGTTAGCATACGGTATTTGTTTTTCTCTTTCTGACTTACTTCACTCTGTATGACAGACTCTAGGTCCATCCACCTCACTACAAATAACTCAGTTTCGTTTCTTTTTATGGCTGAGTAATATTCCATTGTATATATGTGCCACATCTTCTTTATCCATTCATCTGTCGATGGATACTTGGGTTCCTTCCCAACGTCCTCTTTTTGATTATTATTATTCTTTTCACTTTAACTCCCATTTTACCTTCTATTTGTATATCTAGAGATATGCACATCCTCGAGAAACATAGCAGATATTGTGTGTATGTTGGGGTGTGTATATGTGTTTAATTTACATGAAAGTTATTGTGCTATCATGGGTTTTTTTTTTGTTTCATTCAACACTGTGATCTTTGGCATTATATCTATACTGCTACATATAAATATATATAATTTTAAAAAATTAATTGGAAAACTTTTAATGATATGATAGAAATCTATTACTTCTGATGTGATTCTGCAGAGAATGCAAATGTTATACAAAACTACATTCTACTTATCCAGTCCCCTAGTGATGGACTTAGGTTACTTCCCGTGGTTTGGTACCACAAACAGTGGCTGTGATGAATATCCTTGTTCGTGTTTCCATAGGACCTTTGGGAGAGTTTTTTTTGAGTATATATAGATGGAAGTGTAGCATGTTTGCTAGGTTTTCTAATACTGACCAATTCTTACTTTTCTGTGATAAATCCTACTTGGTCATCAGTTAGGATGCTTTTGGCTATAGATAGAAATTTCTAACTCCAATTGGCTTAAACATTGGGAAAATTTATTATCTCACATTATTAGATACCTTAACGTAGATCTCCTGCACACGTGCTGGCTCAGTGGCAGCCTCAGGTTCTTCCATCTTTCAGCTCTGGCATCTTCCACGTTGACATTTCCCTCTGCCAGAGTTCCAGGGTTCACATGCAGGTACTACAGTGCCCAGCAGAAGTAGAAGACAACTTTTTTCTTTGACTCCTTTTAAAAGTGAGGAAACTTTCCCCAAAAGCTTCCACCTCTATTCTCAGCAGACTTTCTTTTGTGCCTCATTGGGCAGAATTAGATTACATGCTGAGGCGTAACCCACTCCCCAGCCAGGGAAATAAAACCCTCACAAGTGGTTTATATGAGTGACACTTAAACATGGCTGCACATTAGAATCTCCTGGAAGCTTAAAAAAATGAATCAGAGGCTATCAATTCTGCTTATCTGAACTGCATTTACTAATGTTTTATCTAAACTTTTTCCTGCTGTCTCAATGTCTTTTGTGGTTATTGGTCTATCTGAATTTTTAAATTCTTTGATTTGAATCTTTTATGATCACCAGTCTTTTTATGATTATTTGCTGTCAGCTGTATCTGGAGTAATTTCTCCATAACCATTTCATATATTATTTTTGTCTTTTCTTTTTATGACTTTGAACCAATGGCATGTTCTTCTCATGGCAAAAGGCAGGGGCACAAGAGGGAAATCCCGTCTATGCAAGTACATTTCAAGCCTTCGTTCATGGTAAACTTTCTAATATCTCACTTTTCAAATAAGTCACACGGTCAAGTCCAAACACAAGGAGTAGGCAATTTCATTACATCCACCATAAGACCATTGTAGGGGTGTAGATAATAAAATTGCTCAGGAGAATGAAGAAGTAAGACCAGTGATTCAACCTACCTCAGGTAGGAAGTGAAAAGGGCAATTCAGTGGTTCTGGTAGCCAAAGAAGAGAATGGGCAATTCTGTCCAAAGCTGTAGAAAGACCACAGACTAGTAGGCCTTATAAAAGGCCGCTTAATGTGGCTCAGAGGTCGCTGGTGATTTTTAGAAGAGATTAAAAGTGTTGGCGGATAAAAGCTGGATTAAAGGGAATTAAGAATGAGGTGGTAGAAAACTGAGAGAATTGATAAGCCATGTTTATGAAGAGCTGGGAAGGGGAAGAAAAGAACATACTCCTTTTTTTTTTTTTTTGTAAAATAGGGGAAATCTGGGAATGTTTAGAAGCGGAAGTGAAGGGAGATTGAAGCCGCTTAACTGGTAGTTAAAGAATAATTGTAATAGGTCGGGCAGAGGGATGGCGTATAGAGTAGATGGAAAAGCTAGCTTTAATCATCACCATCATAACTAACATTTATTAAGCATTTGCTGTGGTCCAGGCACAGTACTTTACATGGATTGTCTTGCTTAACCCTTAAAATAACCATAAAAGGTACACAGAATGTATTATCTGTATACCAAAGTATGAACACAAGCTCAAAGGGAGTAAGTAAATTGCCTAGGGCTACCTAGCTAATAAGTGGCAGAGCTGGTACCAGAATCCAAAGGCAGTGTTACTCATTCTAAGGAAGGATGGTGTGGAGCAATGATGAGTTGAAGTGAAGATGGTTATGTACCCTCAAGCCTAAGGATCTCACAACTATGTAGCATGTTGGTGCTGAGCAGGGAGAGAAACAGGCAACTACCGTAGGAAGAATATATAAATATCATTGAGGACCATGGTGATATTAGGATCACTCTGTAGTGGGACAGTTCTCATCCCCCTGTCAGAGATCTTCACCTTGACAATGGATACTAAGAAAGGAAAGGAACTAAGATTTGAGACACAGCATGTCCACTAATGAGTTGTGACTAGTAAGATGCTGGGACCAGGATAAGAACACTGGGGAAAAGCTAGCTGACTAATAGAGGCTGCAACTATTAGCAGAGATGTGAGTATATTTAAAATAGGGCTTTGAGGAGGGCTTTGGATGACATTGCTTACAATGAGAAGAGGGAGCTGAAAATCTTGCCTGGGAGAGTACCCTGTGCTTTTTCATCCCAACCCTGGTGCTGGGGAAGCCCACAGTGTTCTGGGTTCAGAGGAAACCATCAGACCTAACTCACATCTTGGATGTTGAATACCACAGAGACACTTTTAGGGGTGGGGTGGGAAGGAGGGGCAACACTAGGTCTTTTCTTTTTAACATCTTTTTTGGAGTATAATTGCTTTAAAATGGTGTGTTAGTTTCTGCTTTGTAACAAAGTGAATCAGCTATACATATATCCCCATATCTCCTCCCTCTTGCATCTCCCTCCCACCCTCCCTATCCCACCCCTCTAGGCGGTCACAAAGCACCGAGCTGATCTCCTTGTGCTATGTGGCTGCTTCCCACTAGCTGTCTATTCATGGCATCAGTTACTTCTACTTCCATATGTGAGAGAGTAACTGGGACTGGATTTGTTCTCCTACTGAAAAAACTAGAAAAAACGGACAAAGTCTATGTAACAACTCTTTTCAGATACCAGACAACAGGCAGTGCAGTCCTCTGACCCCTCAGAGAAGAGAAACAAATGAGGTGAGCCCTATGATAGTATTAGTTTTCTGTCTGGAGGCACGTTCTGGACCACAGTACCGACTCAAACGTAGTATGGTTGTATCACAGAGTTTAGGAGATAGAAATTAGATTTTGGAGAGGCTGAGGTGGCTGGAATGTGCTATATAGAAAATTCTCAGGATCTGCCTAGAGGTCCTCTTGCAGCTACCTCTGAGTACTAACTGTAGAGTGAAACTGCATGAGGCCAGCAAAGAATGACTGAGTACCTGTAAGTTGAATAATTCCTAGAGGTAATACAGGGTTAGTAGAAGTGTGAGTTCTTATCGGCCAGGGTGGAGGATCCTTGATGAACATTAAGGGCATTCCAAAAGAGACCCCAAAGAGTCACAGCTTAGTAATAGGATTAAATGAATCCTAGAGTAAACTCTGCTTAATAAAGTTTTAATAAAACTTAAAGAATCAAGCTGATATGCGAGTAAATTAACTACCTACGAGAACATAGCCCAACACTCATTAAAGAAGACAATAAAATCCAACATTCAATAGCATAAAAGACACAATTTTCAGTATCCAATCCAAAATTATTAGACATGCATTAGAGCAAGAAAAGTCCATAATTAAGAGAAAGATCATTTAATATCAGTAGAAAGAGGGTCAAAATGGCAGAGAAGATAGAATTAGCAGGCAATTCCTTCACAAGAGCTATTACAAATATGCATGTAATTGGAGTCCCAGAAAGGGAGGAGAGTAAAAAAAAATCAGAGGAACAATGGCTAAAAATTTTCTAAATTTTATGAAAATTATAAGCTCACATATCCAAGCAGCTCAACAATCCCCAATCAGCATAAACACAAAAGAAGATGACACCAAAGGAATTACTGACCAAATTACTGAAAACAGTTTATAAATACAAAATTTTAAGAACAGATAGAAAACTATTACATACAGACATAAAAACGTTACTTACAGAGGAACAAAGATAACACTGTCCACATACTTCTTGCCAGAAACTTTTTCAGCAGAAGAAAAAGAAATGTTATCTTTAAAGTGCTGAAACAAAAACAACCACCAAATAAGCTATTAACCTAGACCTCTATATACAGTAAAAATATCTTTCGGGAATAAACATGAAATGAAAACCTTTTCAGGGAAACAATGCTGACAGAATTCTTCACCAGCAGACCTGAAATGCAAGTTCTTAAGGTGACTAATATCAGTGAAACTTAGATCCCCATAAGTGAGGGAAGAGCATTATATGTGGGTAAATACAAAAGAGTAAAAAGCCAACCTCAAAAGGTGATATACTTTATGATTCTGTTTATATAACATTCTTGAAACAACAAAATGATAGAAATGGAGAACAGACTAGTGGTTGCCAGGGGTTAAGGAAGGGAAGATGGGAGGAGAGTGGGAGGGAAGTGTGTGTGGTTTATACAAGGGAAACATGAAGAATCCTTGTAGTTTTGAAAAGGTGCTAAGAAAGTATTTCAATTGGGGAAATAGTCTTTTCAAAAAATGGTGCTAAAAGCTTGTTAATCATATTCAGAAATGCACCTCAACCCTCGATTCACACTAGACACAATAATCAACTTGAAATAAATATAAAAATTAAAACTGAAACTTACAGAAATCATAGGAAATCTTTGCAGCTGTGGGGTAGACAAAGATTTCTTGGTGCACATAAAAGAAAAAAGTGAACACGTTGGATTTCATCAGAAACGCTACTAAGAAAAGACACCATTAAGAAAATGAAATTTCTAGCCACAGAGTAGGGTAACATAGCTGATAAAGGATTTGAATCCAGAATATATGAAGAACTCATACAACTCAGTAATAAAAAGTCAATTCAATTTTTTAAATAGGCAAGAGACTTGGCCAGACACTTCACAAGAGAAGATATATGAATGGCCAAAAGGCACATGAAAAGATGCTCCATTTAGTCCTGAAGGAAATGCAATTTAAAATCAATGAGATACCCACGAGGATGACTAAAATTAAAAAGACTTCAACCCTCATTTATTGCTGGTGGGTGTGCAAAATGGTATGAACATTTTGGGAATCAGTTTGTCAGTTTCTTATGAAGTTAAACATATACTTACCATAATGCCCAGTGTTTCCACTTCTATGCATTTACCAAAAAGCATTGAAAACATATGTCCACACAAAACTTGGACATTAATGTTCGTAAAAACCCAAATCAGAAAATCCCAAATGTTCATGAACAGATGAATGGATAAACAAATTGTAGTATATTCATATGAGGTAATACTATCAGCAATAAAAAAAGCAGTGAACTAGAGATACACAGGTTGACTATCACGTACATTAAGTTGAGTTTGTTTAAAAGCCAGATCCAAAGTAGTACACACTGTATGATTTAATTTATGGGAAATTATAGAAAAGGCAAAGCTATCTTACAATGACCTAACGCAGATCAGCAGTTGCCTGGGGCTGGGCATTAGGGCATAGATAAAGATGCACAAGGGAACTCTGGGGGCTAATAAAAATGTTCCCTATCTTGATTGTGTTGGTGGTTACATTTGTCAAAACTCATCAAACTGTAAACTTCAAATGGGGACATTTTATCACATATAAATTGTACCTCAGTAAAGTTGTTTTTTTAGAAAGCAGCAACATCTAGTTGCTTTTCAGTCTACCTCTGGCACACAGCCCCATATACCAGGCTGAAGCAGGCACCTGTAGGTGTTTCATTCCATTCTTGATATTGCCCAGGTTTTATATGACATTTTATACATATAAAGGTATGTGTATGTATTATGCATATATATGCACATATGAACATATGCTTTATTGAAATAAAACTCACATACCATACAATTCACACATTTAAAGTGTACAACAGTTTTTACAATATTCACTGAGTGGTGAAACCATCTGCACTATTAATTTTAAAACATTTTCGTAACCTTCAAAAGAAACCCCATACCCATTTGCAGTCACTTCCTATTTCTCCCCACATCTTCTAGCCCTAATTAGATTAATAGGGCTATTACTAATCTCCTCTCTCCCTTCTACCCCCATATATATGTGTGTATATGTGTATGTGTGTATATATATATTATACATACACACATATATATATTTTTTTTTGCCTATTCTGGTCATTTTTTTCACTTAGAATAATGTTTTCAAAGTTCATTCATGTTGTAGCATGTATCAGGACTTCATTTCTTTTTGTTGCTGAATAATATTCTGTTGTGTGGACATACCACATCTTATTTACCCTTTCATCAGTTGATGGACATACAAGCTGTTTACACTTTATTTGGCTATTATGAAAAATGCTATGCACATTCATGGACAAGTTTTGGAGTAGACATATGTTTCCAATTCTTTGGGGTATATACCTAGGAGTGGAATTGATGGGTCATATGGTAACTCTATGTTTAACATTTTGAGGACTGCCACACTGTTTCCCAAAGCATTTGCACCATTTTACATTCCTACCAGCAGTTTACTAGGGTCCTCTGTCTCCGCATCATCACCAACACTTGCCTTTTTGAGTATCACCATTCCAGCGGTGTCAAGTGGTGTCTCATTGTGATTTTGATTTGCATTTCCTTGATGATTAATGAAGTTGAGCAACTTTTCATGTGTTTATTGACCATCGGTATATCTTCTTTTGGAGAAAAATCTACTCAGTTCCTTTGCCTGTTTTGCAGTTAAGTTGCCTTTTAAATTACTGAGTTGTAAGAGCTCTATGTTCTGGATACAAATCCCTTATCAGATTTATGATTCGCAAATATTTTCTTCTCTTCTGTGGGTTATGTTTTCACTTGCTTGATGGTATTTTCTGCAGCACAAAGGTTTTTAGTTTTGGTATGATCCAATTTATTTATTTTTTCTTACTTGTGCATTAGGTGTCATAATTAAGAAGGCTTTGCCTAACTGAAGGTCATAAATATATACACCTATATTTTTTTCTAAGAGTTTAATAGTTTTAGCTCTTATTGTTTGGTCTATGATCCATTTTGAGTAATTTTTCTGTATGGTATGAGAAAGGGATCCAACTTCATTCTTTTGTATGTGAATATCCAGTGGTCCCAGCACCATTTGTTCAAAAAACTGTTATCTCCCCATTGAATTTTATTGGTATATATGCATTAAAAAAAACTAAATATGGCCTTTAACATACTTTTTGGATTCATATTTAGTGTGTGCATCTATCAGCTGCCTGAGAAGGAGAATAACAATAAGGGTCAAAATGGGAATTCCCCCATCTTATTTGATTGTGGTTTGCCCCAAAGGCTAAATTTCAAAATAAAAAGTATCTGTTTTAAGGGGTTGGGGAAAAGCAGGAGAGGGGTCTTGTTCCATTTTGAAGAACAGAGATTCTGAGCTGTGCCCTTCTCCTCCCCACTCTGGGAAACGTGACTAGTGGGGAGGAAGCTGGGGAGGGACCAGCAGGGCAACCCACACACCTAGCTTCCATCCCATCTGGAAGGAATGGGACTGCTTTCCAGAGTCTTTCTTTATTACATAAAATGCATTTATTAGCAAGAGAAATAGCATTTATGAGTTACAAGCTTAACTGTGGCCTTCTGTGTACACTGTGAACCTTTAGGCATCAAATAAACAATTTCTGATGAATAGGAGGCTGCCTTTTTTTAAAACCTTGTTCCCACTACCCTAGAACCTAAGATCATTTTGTTTGCAGCACAGTGTTCTGGAAAGATTATCAGCTTTGAGTCTGAGTAAGTTGTTAACAGATTTAGATCTGGATTTGATACTGTTTCTGTGCTTAAAAACTACGTGACCTAGGGCAAGTTATCTAAACTCGCTGAGTTCTGTTTCAGGTGCAAAATGGGATAATGATAAACGACCTTGAAGTGTTATTGTGAGGGCTAAATTAATGAGCTGTCATAGGAAAATGTGGTCCAGACCTGGCACACACAGCTCTGCAGTGGGAGAGTCTGTGCCCAGGACTCTGCTAGGTAAAGGGCGAGAGCTCGGTGGATGCACTGATAGGGTCACCAGGTAAATCAGATCAGGCCTCTCTATCCCTTGGCATATCTGAACTTAGAATTTCCTTTTTTGGAAGCTCTACGTGGATTCAAGGAAGTTCTCTTGGCCATTCCTTACTTTTGTGGGAAATAGGTGTTGCTGGCTGCTCCCTTTGTGAACCTTCCAGCCTAAGTCACCACAACCAAACTCAACATGCATGCCCTGAGAGTTCCTTCTCCCACCTTCCAGACGGGACAGATTCCATTAATATTTGGTTTTCTTGACAGCACATTGGCTCCAGGGAATATGAGTGGAGGAAGGGGACACTCCTATCATGTTATACATTTTATTGGCTCAGCCAATCAGCTGTGAGCTGAGGCTTCCCCAGGTTGGGATAAGGACCTCTCCTCTGTGTTCCTGAGTGTTTCTTTAATGTTGCCTTTCCTACAAGAGCAGGGACTGGGTCTTATTTCTGTTTTTATGCTCAATGCCTAGCATAGTGTACCTGTCACATAAGTGGATGCTCATGGGTGTTTTAGGTAAAGCATGAAGAAACCCTTTCCAGTCCTGTCCCTAACTATTGAAAATATCCAGGCAAATCTTCCTGATCTTAGGCTCACACCCCTGTGTGATATGACTTGGTTTCATCCAAAGGTCTGGCCTCATGCGTAAACAAAATAGGCATCCATTCTCATGGTATGATTTCTGGAGTGCTGGTAAGGACTTAGGACCCTCATTTATTCCTTTTCTAAAAACTGAAGTACAGTTGATTTACAATGTTATATTAGTTTCAGGTGTACATAATGATTTAATAGTTTTATAGATTATACTCCATTTAAATTTCTTATAAAATATTGGTTATATTCCCTGTGCTATATATTACATCCTTGTATCTTATGTATTTTACACCTAGTAGTTTGTACCTCTTCATCCTCTTCCCCTACGTCTCTCCTCTCTGAACCCTTCTCCCTGCTGGTAACTACTAGTTTGTTCTCTGTATCTATGAGTCTGTTTCTCTTTTGTTGTATTCATTTGTCATTTTATTTTTTAGATTCCACATGTAATTGAAAACATACAGTAATTTCCTTTCTCTGTCTGACTTCACTAAACATAATACTCTCCAGGGTCATCCATGTTGTTGCAAATGGTGAAATTTCATTTTTTATGGCCGAGTAATATTCCAATATATATGTCTCACATCTTCTTTATCCATTCATCTGTTGATGAACACTTAGGTTGCTTCCATATTTTGGCTACTATAAATCTGCTGTGAACATTGGGGTGCATATATCTTTTCAAATTAATGTTTTAGTTTTCTTCAGGTGTATTCCTTTTTTCTGCTCCTACGTGCTGGAAATTCTTTTAACAGAGTAAAGCCTTTCACTGTAAAAAATATGAAATGTAGTTATTGGTGTGCACAGTAACTTACTGACCCAAATGTGCCCTAAGCCAGTGCTTCTTGGTCGTAAATGTATGTACAGATCACCTGGCATGAAGTTCATAGCTCTGCCTTTCTCCAGTGCTCTCAGGTGATGTTGCTGCTCCTGGCCTGTGGACCATACTTCGAATGGAAGACTCTGTTATGGGCTGAACCGTGTCCCCACAAGATTCATATGTTGAATCCTAACCCCCAGTATCTTAGAGTGTGACTGTATTTAGAGCTAGAATCTTTAAGGAGGTAATTAAATTAAAATAAGGTCATTAGGGTGGGCCCTAGTCTAATATGACAGGGTTCCTTATAAGAAGAGGAAATGAGGACACAGACTCACACAGAGGGATAACAACACAGATTGATCCATCTACACACCAAGGAAAGGTGCCTCAGAAGAACCAACTCTTCTGACACCTTGATGTCAGACTTCTCACCTCCAGAGCTGTGAAGACATAAATGTCTGTATTTAAGCCACTCAGTCCGTGGTGCTTTGTTATGGCTGCCCTAGCAAACGAATGCAGGCTCAAGCTGGGGCTTCTCAACGGAGAGTGTATCTATGATGCTGTTACAGAATTTAGATTTAAGACTTTCACTATTAGACCTACTAGGTGAGCACCCCCAGAGCAAACACCAGGGCTGACTATAAACCATCCCAAAGAGCAATTTCTCTTGCTGGAAGTTCTAGCAGGGGGTTTTGGGTGAGGGGTGACTGTCTGGTGATCACTGCACAAGCTTAAACAAAGAGAAATTAGAATTCACCAGTGAGAATGTGCCCGAGTGGGTGACTTGTCCACATGGCTGACAGAGCCAGGGAAGGAGGAAGAGGCCAGGCAAAGATCCTTGCATCCATCTGTGTTCAGGGACTTTAGTGTTTCATCCGGCTCAGCTTTCTCACCGCCCCCCACCCCTACCCAGGTAGGCTGTCTCAGAGGTCAGTGGGGAAAACAGGTCTGGGTTGGAGGATGGGCAGCAGAAATCTTCCCTGAACACCCATTCAAAGAGCAAAGAAGCAGCAGACATTCAGTTCCTTCGAGGGGGTGTTTCCGGATCTCCTGGAGGAATAGGAATGGGGATTACTGTAGCCAGGCTCTGGTTTGTGAAAGCTACGTGAAACACCCCTCACAGCAAGCCTCTCTAAAGACTGGTCGGTACTCATGCTAAGAATGAGTTTAATGAAAAATTTTGACTCTAGCTAAATATGAAAAATAGGGTTTTTAGATGGCAGCTGCCCACAGAGTTTGGAGCTCTTGCTCTATAACAGACTCAGTTGAGAACTCAAGATTCAGTGAGGAGGAACATTTGAAAGTGTCTTGATGTTGAGGGTGAAGAGACATATAGGGGAAGAGGCAAGGATGACTCCAGAATATCAGTACCATTGCCTGTGGCATGAGGTCAGCTGCCAGCCAAGAGGCATATTAGACTAAGAGCAAGATAATTGCCTGATTTTTTTAAGCTCGTGAAATCATTTTTTGAAAATAAATGAGGTATCTAACTATAGTTCAAATACTGGCAGGTAGATGACTCACTGAGGGAGAAAATACTAAGAGGAAAAGTAGATTACAGCAGAACTCAACCCCATAGACCGTGTGTGAAAGCCTCATCAGCATTTCCAGCTGAGCCATGAGGTTCTGTCATAGAAAAACAGCAGGTAGGTGAGGAGGGCAGGGGCCCCTGAACATCTCATGAGGTTTACTGAGGCTGGGCTTGCTCTCCGCGTTGCCAGTGCAGCAGCTTCCATCTCTGGCTAAACTATATGTGTGTGTGTGTGTGTGTGTGTGTGTGTGTGTATATATATATGTATATATTTTTTGGGGGGGGGGCTGCGCCGCACAGCATGTGGGATCTTAGTTCCCCAACCAGGGATCGAACCCGTACCCCTTGCATTGGAAACGTGGAGTCTTAACCACTGGACCTCCACAGAAGTCCCTAAACAATATTCTTGGTACCGTCATCTGCTCTGTGTCTCATGTTTAGGTCCCTGCCTAAAAAGGGAGAACACAGTCAAGCTCACATTCTTAAAAATCAACAGACATCTAGAGCCTGGATCTCCCTCTTCTTCCTGGGTGCTGCCTGCAGCCTCAGCCACTGTGCTCACACCTTTGGTGGAGCCATTGGCCAGCACAGGGGAGGTATATTTGGGGGGTTGGGGAGGAGAATCAACTCTGCTTAGAAGCTCACACAGATAAGGAGAGGTTTGAGGAAGTGTGGGTTCGTATCTCTTTTCTTTTAAAATCTTTGTTTAAACACTGACTGAGAGGATCAAAGTCTTGGTCACCTTGCTGCAGTTTCTACCAGTCCTTATTGTGTTTCCTTCCTCTCGCTCTCAGTGGGTGCCTTTGCCCAGGGCTGATGATATCACTGGCCTGGGCTGTGGACCAATATGGAGGTGGATAATTCTTCAGGTGATGCTCTTGAGAGGAGACTTCCCAAACTTCCCCACATTTGTACCTTTGTTCTTTTTCTCCTTCATCACTAAACATTTGTATCCAGGTGTAATTAGGTCAAAATGAATAAGGAGGGCAGCCTTTTCAAGAAAAAGAAATTGTAAAGGGTAGGTTGGGGGTGGTCCCCAGGCATTTCTAGCATTAGCTAAAAGTCTGTTGTTTGAGTTACTACTTCCTCTCCATGGGGTTGTCATAATACGAAAGCCAGGGCTATGGATAATTGCTCGATTCCCTGTACTCATACATATATAGGCTGATATGAGGTGCAACTTGCACCTGAATGGGCTGGTACCAGGTCGGTGATACACTCAGTTGTCACTGGTTGGGACTGGTGGACACCCACCAGTTGCCAGTCTGGTCTCCAGGCCTCCCAGACATAAGCTCTGCCGTCATCCCATTCATTCTGCAATGGTTGTGGATTGTCCAAGTGCCTTTCCTTTCCCTTGTTGTTGATCATATTGGAATCAAGCCCTGATTATTCTCCCCTCCTCCTAGACTAGATGAATTAGCTGAGCCTCAATTTCCTTATTTGTAAATTAACGGGCTCCCCCCTCTATTTTTGTTATTCTGTGAAAGGAAATAAAAGCTTTCTCATTATGACTTGATAATAAATGGTGATTGGAAGGACACTCCATTATTGTGTTACATAAAATCAGGTTTGCGGATTTCAAGTTAATGTATGGTTTCCAAATATAAAGGCTCCTTTCTTCTGATAATGGATCATTTGCTGAATTTTTCCTGCTTAACATAGAGTCATATAAATGAGAGTAGCACATTTCTGGAATAATATGATTTTTGATCCTTGGTTATTTTATCAAGAATATCAAACACATCACACCACTAGCTAAGGCTTTGGTCTCGTTTTTCACTGGATAAATCCCTTTATTGCTAGGGAAATTAAAATGTTATGGATTCAGACTCATCACTGTCCTAGAAGAAGAATTGAAATGCTAGACAAAGAATTCACAAGTGGCAAAGGAGAATTGGGCTGACTTTAACCAGGATGGTTTGAGTCTGTAGGCAGAATTTAACAAGGGTATTGATCAGAAAGACAGGAATAACAAACAGTGGATCCATCTAGCAAAAAAGATGTGAGTGAGGGTGATGGCGAAAGCTGAGAAATCTCCCCCAAATTGTATTCCTCTGACACAGGGCTAGGGACAGTTGTAGCTTTGTGAGCTCTTGAAGGTGAATACTTCTCTAGTTAGTTCTACCCAGTGAGGCTAAGTCTGGGCTCTGTGGGGTTCCCTGGTCTCTGGTGCCCTTGGCCACCCAGGAGCTCTTGGTCCTCTTGTTCTCCTGTAGGACAGAGTCCCTGAGGGATTTGAGGTCCATTGGAAAATTTTGGACACTGGTGAGCTCAGTGGAGTTGGTCTCTCATGGCGAGCCCTAGCTCTGTCTATTTGTCCTCTGTGTTGGTGGCCAGACCTTTGGAGAGCAGCCCTGGCAGGAAGGGCTTTGCTACATCCCAAACGTGGGCCACCTTCCAAACTTGGCCTCTTGTTACTTTGTACCTATTGTGCTCCATACACAGGGCTAGGGCATTTTCCATGTGATCTGTTTTTAAAGCCACAAAGGCCCTGCCAGCTAGGTGTTATCTCTATTTGCCAGAAAAGGAAACTGAGACTCAGAAAGGAACAGAAGTTCACGTGGCAAGTGGCAGAGCTGTGGGTTGGATCTAGGTCCGTCTCACTGCAGATCCCTTGCTCTTTTCTATCACAACTGACAGATGTTACCGTGGCAAAATGAATGTTTTAGTGGCTTTTTTTTCTCAGCAAATTATGGACTAGAATCATTGAAATAGAAGGGTTCTTAGAAATCACTTAGATTATAAATTAAATCTACTCTACCAGCCAAACAAAGCATTTATATGGAGCCCATATTATTTTTTATTGAGGTAATAGTTAATTGACAATGTCGTGTTAGTTGCAAGTGTACAGCGAAGTGATTCAGTTATATAAATATATATTCAGTTATATGTTCAGTTATATATGATTCAGTTATATATGTGTGTGTGTATATATATATATATATATATATACACACACAACACATACGTATTCTTTTTCATATTCTTTTCCATTATAGGTTATTAAAAGACATTGAGTATAGTTCCCTGTGCTATACAGTAGGTCCTTGTTGTTTACCTATTTTATGTATAGTAGTTTGTATATGTTAATCCCAAACTCCTAATTTATCTCCCTCCCCCTTACTATCCCCTCTGGTAACCTTAAGTTTGTTTTCTAAATCTGTTAGTCTATTTCTGTTTTATAAATAAGTTCATTTTTATCATTTTTTTAGATTCCACGAATAAGTGATATCATATGATACTTGTGTTTCTCTTTCTGACTTACTTCACTTAGTATGATAATTTCTAAGTCCATCCTTGTTTCTGCAAGTGGCATTATTTCATTCTTTTTTATGTCTGAGTAATCTTCCATTGTGTATACGTGCCACATCTTCTTTATCCATTCATCTGTCAGTGGACATTTAGGTTGCTTCCATGTCTTGGCTATTGTAAATAGCGCTGCCGTGAACACTGCAGCCCATATTAATTGAGGGCCTACTCGGTGCTCAGCGCAACACTGGGTCTTCCAGGGGTTACCTCGCTCAGCCAGCCACCTCCCTAGCCTTCTGCCTCACAGTCTTTCCTTGTTCCCAAGCTCCCAGCTCCAAACACCTGAGCTTTTTTGAGCTCTTGAACATGCCAAGCCCTTCCTTCCGAGCCATTGCCAGTGACGTTCCTTTGGCCTGGAACTCCCCTTCTCTACTGTTGCCTTAGCTGGCTTTTCCTCATCCCTCATCCCTCCCCTCAGATGCTTTTTTTCCCACTCTCTGGCTGGAAGAAAGTCCATCCCCTACCCCACGTTGCTTTCTAGCACACTGTTTTTTTAACCCTTCTGAACACATCTAATTTGTAATTACATATTTGTTTATTTACTGATTGTTTCTTTCTCCCCCACTAGACTTTAAGCTATGTGAGGGCAAAGGCCAAGGCTGATTTGTTCACCAGAACATCCTTAGCATTTAGCACGACTTCTGACACACAGTAGCGGGCACTCAGTAAATAGTTACTGATTTTGGAGTGGGTCTTGTAATCCCCGATCGATGCCACTGAAAGTCAGAGAGGTAATGTGACTTCTCAAAGTCACCCGCCTAGTAAATGGAAAAGCTAGGATGCCAATCTAGTTCCTGACTCTCAAAATCCAGTGCTCACTTCACTTCACAGGCCGGTGACTTTTATTTAAAGAGCGTAGCTTTCTTGCCTCATTGATGGGCTGATGGAAACAGATTCTTTTAGCTGTTGTAGTCATGTCTTAGCTCAGGATTAGAGAAAGTACCAAATGAGGCACCTGGACACATCAGACTGTGAACACTTAGAAGGAGGAGACAACATAGCCTCTGGTAACAGGGAGCTCCTTGGGCTCAAGAGTCACAGATGCCCAAAGGCTGGCAGTGCCATGACCAGAGAGAGGCCTGCGTTGACTCCCTTCTCTGTGTCCCAGAGCAGACAGCACATGGCTTTGTCTTATGAGAATCCACGAGCCAGGAAGACTGACTTTGAATAGCCCCATAGGTGAGCAAGAAGCCGGACTTGGTAGGCGTTAGAAGGCGGAGAGCTGCCTCTCACTCCCTGGATCTGAAATGACCTCTTTGGGAGTGAAAGGAGACACTGAACGTGGCTATTGGAGGCCAGTGGGCTCTCAAGAGATGGAAGGGGCATCTGGAACAAGCTTTAGAATGTGGGCTTTTGCTCTGCTCCTGGATGCTAACAAACAGAGCCCATTTTCCCTTTCCTCCCACGAAAGGCTGTTATTGTGGCTTTGACTCATTGCAAGTCACTGATATTAGAGTGGCCTTACTCTGCCTCTTGGTTTGCTGTTGGGGCTGCTGTGTCAGACCTGAGCTGGTGCCCCAAAGTCCCTCTGGAGTCCCTGCTTTGCCCAGGCCGAGCCTGCAGAGCTGTACGAGGGGTGATATGCCTGCCCATCTTTGGAGCGCACTTTCAATTCAGCAGTTCATCTCTTTTCTGCATTCAATCCTGCTGCAAATGCTTTTAGGTAAAAAATACATGGCTTGCTTTACCCCTTTGCTGCTGATGTCTTCCTTGACTTTTTGTCTTCTTCCTTTTCTGAAAACCCTTCTTCCTTGGACGGGCCCGTGCGTGAATGCTTTGCTTTCCTCCTTCTGACGTGTGTTCAGCTTCCTTCCCCAGTACAGAGAATACTCCCAGGGAGGATTTATTATTATTTTTATTTTTATTAATATTGGAAACTGGAGGAAAGGCATTCCTTGTCATAAAATGGCAAAAAATTAACTGTGTTCTAGTGTTTTGTGGAAGATAGAAATTGCAGGCAATGAAACTGGATATTTAGCTGAGGAGATTTCCAAGCAAAATATTGAAGTGTTTTATTCTTCCTGACTGCTTATAGTAAAATGCAAAAGCAGAGAGATGAATTTAGGAAGGAATTGTTAAGAATAAAGGGGCCGTAAGTTGAAGATTTAGAAAATTCTCAGCCTATCCACATTGCCAAACATGAGAAAGAATTTGAAGAGAAAATAAAGAGTATGGCTGGACTGTTAGTAAAGAGTTTTGGGGATTATACGAGCAGAAACACCACCAGTTTGAACCAAAGGGGACAGATATGGGGCAAAATGAAGGAAGGCTGTTGGACTTCTTGAGTTTGAAGACAGGATGATAGAGCTGACAGGATGATAGAGCTATTTGGCTGTGAATGTGTGCTGTCCTTCAAGAAGAAGAAAAATGACCCTGAAGGCAATTCAGAGGTCACCAGGGCCACCACCTCAGTTTCAACAGGCCAGATGGCTTCTGCCTAAAGTATTGGGGGTGGGATGTTCTGTAGAACCATGGGGGCAGGGCCTCCCGGAAACTTGGGGGCAGGACCTGGCTTAGCAGATCCTCAGGAGTAGAACCCCCAACTAGAGCTGTGAGGCTGATGCTGCCACCCCAGTGGGGCTGAAGGGCAGAGTATCAAACCAAAGAGGATTATTCTTGGGCCTCAACAGCTCATGGAATTTGCCTTACTAGGTTTTGGACTTGCTTGGGACCCATCACCCCTTTCTTTTTTCTGATTTCTTCCTTTTGGAATGGGAATGTCTGTCCTATGCCCGTCCCACAACTGTGTTTGGGAAGCACATACCTTGTCTGGTTGCGTAGGTTCAGAGCTGGAGATAAATTTTTCCTTAGGATGAATTGTATCTCAGCTCGCACTCATATCTGATTTAGATGATATTTTGATGAGACTTTGGACTTTTAGACTATAGAGTTGATGCTGGAATGAGTTAAGACTTAGGGGGCTGTTGGGATGGAATTCATGTATTTTGCATGCAAGAAGAACATGAATTTTACAGGACCAGAGGTGGAATGATATGGACTGAATTGTGTACCCCCAAAATTCATATGCTGAAACCTTATCCCCCATGTGACCATATTTGTAGATAGGACTCTTAGGAGATAGAGTTATATGAGGTCATAAGGATGGGGTACTAATCTGATAGAACTGGTGGTTTTATAAAAAGAGGACAAGCGATCATTATCTTTCTTCACACACATGCACTGAGGAAATGCCATGTGAGCACACAGCAAGAAGGTGGCCATCTGCAAACCAGGAAGAGAGCCCTCACCAGGAACTGAACTTTGCTGGACTTTGATGTTGGACTATCCAACCTCCAGAACTATGAGAAAATAAATTTCTGTTCTTTGAGTCACCCAGTCTTTGGCATTTGTTTTGGTGGCCAGAGCTGATTAATACATTGGGATGCTGAAGATCACTCTCAGCACTAATGATCACTCACTCTTGCACTAAAGGGTGGTTAATGTGGACTGTTGAATCTTGACAGAACCCAACTTAAATGCTTATCGTGTTGAATTGAATTCATTAAGACAAGGGTCAGGAGAAAGCAGGCGTGTGACCAACCAGCCAATGAGAGAGACATGAGCCTTAGAAGATTTGTAGTGTTCATGTCCCAAGTTCTTTATGTCATATCATCTTCTAGGTGTAAAATGATAGGCAGGAGAAATCATGTATTGAGTAATTAAATTCAACAAATATTGAATGTCTACTATCTGTAAGGTACCTTGCTAAGCCTGATTAGAAGGTATTAAGAGTCATAAGATATGGCCTCTACCTTCCAAGAACCTATAACTGTGGCATTCCTGACTCAACAATTCTTAACCACATAGGTGGACATTATCAACTTTTAACATCCTTCAGGTTATTACCCAGAGATTATAACTCTTATTCATCTTCAAGGATAGTTGCCTTCCAGGATCTGGCCAAGTCTATCATTCAGTTTTCTACTCTTCAACCATGACCTGTAACCTAGAGTTTGGGGACTGGCTGTGTTCTACCTACCTTTGTTCCTGGTCATCTTGACCACTGGGAAGATGGCAGAAATCTTCTAAAAAATGGAAAAAGGAGTGGTAGGTTCATGTATTACAAGAACTATTGCATGAAAACTTGACTTAAGTTAGGTCCCTGTAGGAGATGTTAGAAGATGAAATTTAAATTTAAGTACAGTATAATTTCCTAATAGGCACTAGTGATCATAATGAAACTTCTAACCAGTGATTATGATTTGCAGTGAGAGTAACTTGACCCTAATGAATGGAGGCATTCATTGTGCTTCTTCAGTGTTGCCTGAATTTTGCTCTTTAGCCATGACATTGAACAACAGGCGATTTTAACTTTTGGATTGGGTGTTACTCTGCACATAAATGATGAGATTTTGTCACCTTGCTTTGAAATCTAGTACCTATCTCATAGGTATATTTCAAGGGGCAGGGATGTCTTTTGACTTCCCCACAAAAAATATGGAAAGAACTTGCCTTTCTTGTTGACACTGCCTTTGCCTTCCTGCAACTGTGGAAAAGGCTGTAATTTTTAAATTTGTGGGAATATTGGAGATTTGTGGGTTAACTGGCAATATATGCATGCTACAATTAGTCTCATTATGCTTTGATTATACTAATTAAACTCTTGTCCTGGAGAGTAGGGATTCACTCATTTTTGTTCCCTGCATCTCTCCAAATGTGCATGTGGAAGTTGCCTTCCTGTGGTTTTGTCAGCACATGGGGCAGGGGCCATGCTTGTTCATCCTTATACCCCCAGCACAGTTCTGGCATGTATAAGTGCTTATAGATGTTTGCTGAATTGAATCAAACAGGTAGGGATGTAGTTTGGAAAAGCCATGATGGTAACTCCAATGGCTGCTAAACTTGTTCTCCATGTAACAGATGCCTGTATTTGCTAGCCCACACAAATGCTTTGGAAGTCTTCTCATTCCCATCCATTTTCCTGCATTAGCAAAATAAATAAAACAACAATCTACCTGCAAGGTGAGAGATGGAAGAAAGGCGGAAACATATATTTCAATGTCGATTTTACACCAGACACAGTGTTAGGAACTTTCACATACATCATCTTAATTATCACCAAAGTGTTTTTTTCCCTGGCCCCAGCAGGTTGATTTGAACAAAAGCCAGCTAAAGCCAAAAGGAAATTGCAACTTGGCTTGATAGAAATCCCTAAAGGCATCTGATGCTGCTGAAGGGGATTGATAAAAACAGGTTCAGCAGAAGTCCTTCTTTGTGATCTCATCATTAAATCATCGCCTGTTGGGAAAACAATTATCTAGATTATATACTGACTGTAAGCCAAATGGATCATATTACTTCTTACTTAGAGTCGGTTGCTATTCACCTGGACAAGGCAGCTGACAGTTTCTGAAGGAGAAATGTGTGTGAGATAGAGACGGGAGGCAAGTTGCCTCCTTAGTATGTCTGTGCTTTAAAAGGGGACAAAATAGGTTACACTGTGGTAGACAGGCTTCTAGAACAAAATATGATTACAGACAGTAAACAGCTGCCTTTCATCGCTGACAGTAAATGTGAATATTAATAGAGTAAATGTTAATACATATTAATTATATAATATAGTAAAAATATATAACATATTAACAATATATTAATATAATTATAAATAATTATTAATGGTATATTATATATATTAGTAATTTTATATATGTTAATGGAATATTAATGTTTTATACACAAACATGCATTAAATGAACGTGATCCTGTGACTTTCTGGAAAATACTGTCAGTCATTTGGTTATGTATTTTTTTTGTTCCCTTTTTTTTCTTTTTTAAAAATCTTTATTGGAGTTTAATTGCTCTACAATGTTGTATTTCTTTCTGCTGTATAACAAAGTGAATCAGCTATATGTATACATATATCCCCATATCCCCTCCCTCTTGCATCTGCCTCCCACCTTCCCTATACCACCCCTTCTAGGTGGTCACAAAGCACGGAGCTGATCTCCCTGTGCTATGTGGCTGCTTATTACTAGCTATCTGCTTTACATTTGGTAGTGTATATATGTCAATGCCACTCTCTCACTTCATCCCAGCTTACCCTTCCACCTCCCTGTGTCCTCAAGTCTATTCTTTATGTCTGCATCTTTATTCCTGTCCTGCCCCTATGTTCTTCAGAACCTTTGTTTTTTTTTAGAGTCCATATATATATGTTAGCATATGGTATTTGTTTTTCTCTTTCTGACTTACTTCACTCTGTATGACAGACTCTAGGTCCATCCACCTCACTACAAATAACTCAATTTCTTTTTATGGCTGAGTAATATTCCATTGTATATATGTGCCACATCTTCTTTATCCACTCATCTGTCGAGGGACTCTTAGGTTGCTTCCATGTCCTGGCTATTGTAAATAGTGCTGCAGTGAACACTGTGGTACATTTTGGTACATGACTCTTTTTGAATTATGGTTTTCTCTGAGTATATGCCCAGTAGTGGGATTGCTGGGTCGTATGGTAGTTCTATTTTTAGTTTTTAAGGAACCTCCATACTGTTCTCCATAGTGGCTGTATCAATTTACATTCCCACCAACAGTGCAGGAGGGTTCCCTTTTCTCCACACCCTCTCCAGCATTTATTGTTTGTAGATTTTTTGATGATGGCCATTCTGACTGGTGTGAGGTGATACCTCATTGTAGTTTTGATTTGCATTTCTCTAATGATTAGTGATGTTGAGCATCCTTTCATGTGTTTGTTGGCAATCTGTATAACTTCTTAGGAGAAATGTCTATTTAGGTCTTCGACCCATTTTTGGATTGGGTTCCTTGTTTTTTCGATATTGAGCTGCATGAGCTACTTGTATATTTTGGAGATTAATCCTTTGTCAGTTGCTTCTTTTGCTAATATTTTCTCCCATTCTGAGGGTTGTCTTTTCGTCTTGTTTATGGTTACCTTTGCTGTGCAAAAGCTATTAAATTTCATTAGGTCCCATTTGTTTATTTTTGTTTCTATTTCCATTTCTGTAAGAGGTGGGTCAAAAAGGATCCTATTGTGATTTATGTCATAGAGTGTTCTGCCTATGTTTTCCTCTAAGAGTTTTATAGTGTCTGACATTACATTTAAGTCTTTAATCCATTTTGAGTTTATTTTTCTGTATGGTGTTAGGGAGTGTTCTAATTTCATTCTTTTACATGTAGCTGTCCAGTTTTCCCAGCACCGCTTATTGAAGAGGCTGTCTTTTCTCCCTTGTATATTCTTGCCTCCTCTGTCAAAGATAAGGTGACCATATGTGCATGGGTTTATCTCTGGGCTCTCTATCCTGTTCCATTGATCTATCTTTCTGTTTTTGTGCCACTACCATACTGTCTTGATAACTGTAGCTTTGTAGTATAGTCTGAAGTCCCAGAACCTGATTCCTCCAGCTCTGTTTTTCTTTCTCAAGATTGCTTTGGCTATTCGGAGTCTTTTCTGTTTCCATACAAATTGTGTGATTATTTGTTCTAGTTCTGTGAAAAATGCCATTGGTAGTTTGATAGGGATTTCAATGAATCTGTACATTGCTTTGGGTAGTATAGTCATTTTCACAATGCTGATTCTTCCAATCCAAGAACATGGTATATCTCTCCATCTGTTTGTATCATCTTTAATTTCTTTCATCAGTGTCTTATAGTTTTCTGCATACAGGTTTTTTGTCTCCCTAGGTTTATGCCTAGGTATTTTATTCCTTTTGTTGCAGTGGTAAATGGGAGTGTTTCCTTAATTTCTCTTTCAAATTTTTCATCATTAGTGTATAGGAATGCAAGAGATTTCTGTGCATTACTTTTGTGTCCTGCTGCTTTACGAAATTCATTGATTAGCTCTAGTAGTTTTCTGGTAGCCTCTTTAGGATTCTCAATGTAGAGTATCATGTCATCTGCAAACCGTGACGTTTTACTTCTTCTTTTCCGATTTGTATTCCTTTTATTTCTTTTTCTTCTCTGATTGCTGTGGCTAAAACTTCCAAAACTATGTTGAATAAAAGTGGTGAGAGTGGGCAACCTTGTTTTATTGCTGATCTTAGTGGAAACGGTTTCAGTTTTTCACCATTGAGGACAATGTTGGCTGTGGGTTTGTCACATATGGCCTTTATTATGTTGAGGAAAGTTCCCTCTAGGCCTACTTTCTGCAGGGTTTTTATCATAAATGGGTGTTGAATTTTGTCAAAAGCTTTTTCTGCATCTATTGAGATTATCATATTTTTTATCCTTCAATTTGTTAATATGGTTTATCATATTGATTGATTTGTGCATATTGAAGAATCTTTGCATTCCTGTGTTAAACCCCAATTGATCATGGTGTATGATCCTTTTAATGTGCTGTTGGATTCTGCTGGCTAGTATTTTGTTGAGGATTTTTGCATCTACGTTCATCAGTGATATTGTCCTGTAGTTTTCTTTTTTTGTGACATCTTTCTCTGGTTTTGGTATCAGGGTGATGGTGAGCTCATGGAATGAGTTTGGGAGTGTTCCTCCCTCTGCTATATTTTGGAAGAGTTTGAGAAGGATAGGTGTTAACTCTTCTTTAAATGTTTCATAGAATTCGCCTGTGAAGCCATCTGGTCCTGGGCTTTTGTTTGTTGGAAGATTTTTAATCACAGTCTCAATTTCAGTGCTTATGATTGGTCTGTTTATATTTTCTCTTTTTTCCTGGTTCAGTCTCGGAAGGTTGTGCTTTCCTAAGAATTTGTCCATTTCTTCCATTTTGTTGGCATAGAGTTGCTTGTAGTAATCTCCCATGATCCTTTGTATTTCTGCAGTGTCAGTTGTTACTTCTCCTTTTTCATTTCTACTTCTGTTGGTTTGAGTCTTCTCCCTTTTTTTCTTGATGAGTGTGGCTAATGGTTTATCAATTTTGTTTATCTTCTCAAAAACCAGCTTTTAGTTTTACTGATCTTTGCTATCATTTCCTTCATTTCTTTTTCATTTATTTCTGATCTGATCTTTATGATTTCTTTCCTTCTTATAACTTTGGGGGTTTTTTGTTCTTCTTTCTCTAATTGCTTTAGGTGTATGGTTAGGTTGTTTGTTTTAGATTTTTCTTGTTTCTTGAGGTAGGGTTTTATTGGTATAAACTTCCCTCCTAGGACTGCTTTTGCTGCATCCCATAGGTTTTGGGCTGTTGTGTTTTCATTGTCATTTGTTTCTAGGTAATTTTTTATTTCCTCTTTGATTTCTTCAGTGATCTCTTGGTTATTAAGTAGTGTATTGTTTAGCCTCCACGTATTTGTATTTTTTACAGATTTTTTCCTGTAATTGATATCTAGTCTCATAGTGTTGTGGTCAGAAAAGATACTTGATATGATTTCAATTTTCTTAAATTTACCAAGACTTGATTTGTGAACCAAATATGATCTATCCTGGAGAATATTCCATGAGCACTTGAGAAGCAAGTGTATTCTGTTGTTTTTGGATGCAGTGTCCTATAAATATCAATTAAGTCCATCTTGTTTAATGTGTCATTTAAAACTTGTGTTTTCTTATTTATTTTCAGTTTGGATGATCTGTCCATTGGTGAAAGTGGGGTGTTAAAGTCCCCCACTATGATTATGTTACTGTCGATTTTCCCTTTTGTGGCTGTTAGCATTTCCCTTATGTATTGAGGTGCTCCTATGTTGGGTGCATAAATATTTACGATTGTTATATCTTCTTGGATTGATCCCTTGATCATTATGTAGTGTCCTTCTTTGTCTCTTCTAATAGTCTTTATTTTAAAGTCTATTTTATCTGATATGAGAATTGCTACTCCAGCTTTCTTTTGGTTTCCATTTGCATGGAATATCTTTTTCCAACCCCTCAGTTTCAGTCTGTATGTGTGCCTAGGTCTGAAGTGGGTCTCTTGTAGACAGCACATATATGGGTGTTGTTTTTGTATCCATTCAGCCAGTCTGTGTCTTTTTGTTGGAGCATTTATTCCATTTACATTTAAGGTAGTTATTGATATGTCTGTTCCTATTACCATTTTCTTAATTGCTTTGGGTTTGTTATTGTAGGTCTTTCCTTCTCTTATGTTTCCTGACTAGAGAAGTTCCTTTAGTATTTGTTGTAAAGCTGGTTGGGTGGTGCTGAATCTCTTAACTTTTGTTTGTCTGTAAAGGATTTAATTTCACCATCGAATCTGAATGAGATCCTTCCTGGGTAGAGTTATCTTGTTTGTAGGTTTTTCCCTTTCATCACTTTAAATATGTCCTGCCACTCCCTTCTGGCTGGCAGCGTTTCTGCTGAAAGATCAGCTGTTAACCTTATGGAGATTCCCTTGTATGTTATTTGTTGCTCTTCCCTTACTGTTTTTAATATTTTTTCTTTGTATTTTACTTTTGATAGTTTGATTAATATGTGTCTTGGTGTGTTTCTCCTTGGCTTTATGCTCTATGGGACTCTGTGCTTCCTGGACTTGATTGACTATTTCCTTTCCCATATTAGGGAAGTTTTCAACTCTAATCTCCTCAAATATTTTCTCAGTCCCTTTCTTTTTTTCTTCTTCTTCTTGGACCCCTATAATTCGAATTTTGGGTTTGTCCCAGAGGTCTCTGAGACTGTCCTCAATTCTTTTCATTCTTTTTTCTTTATTCTGCTCTGTGGTAGTTATTTCCAGTATTTTATCTTCCAGGTCACTTATCCGTTCTTCTGCCTCAGTTATTCTGCTATTCATTCCTTCTAGAGAATTTTTAATTTCATTTATTGTGTTGTTCATCATCGTTTGTTTGCACTTTAGTTCTTCTAGGTCCTTTTTAAATGTTTCTTGTATTTTCTCCATTCTATTTACAAGATTTTGGATCATCTCTACTATCCTTACTCAGAATTCTTTTTCAGGTAGTCTGCCTATTTCCTCTTCATTTGTTTTGTCTGGTGGATTTTTACTTTGATCCTTCATCTGCTGCATATTTCTCTGTCTTCTCATTTTGCTTAACTTGCTGTGTTTGGGGTCTCCTTTTCACAGGCTGCATGTTTGTAGTTCCCATTGTTTTTGGTGTCTGACCCCAGTGGCTAAGTTTCGTTCAGTGGGTTGTGTAGGCTTTCTTGTGGAGGGGACTATTACCTGTTTTCTGATGGATGGGGCTGGATCTTGTCTTTCTGGTGGGCAGGACTGCATCCAGTGGTGTGTTTTGGGGTGTCTGTGAACTTACTATGATTTTAGGCAGCCTCTCTGCTCCTAGGTGGGGTTGTGTTCCTGTCTTGCTAGTTGTTTGGCATGGTGTGTCCAGCACTGGAGTTTACTGGTCGTTGAGTGGAGCTGGGTCTTAGCGTTGAGATGGAGAGCTCTTGCCAATTGATATTACGTGGGGCTAGGAGGTGTCTGGTGGTCCAATGTCCTGAACTCGGCTCTCCCACCTCAGAAGCTGAGGCCTCACACCTAGCTGGAGCACCAAGACCCTGTCAGCCACATGGCTCAGAAGAAAAGGGAGAAGAAAAAAGAAATATATAAAATAAAATAAAGTTATTAAAATAAAAAATTTAAAAAATATTATTAAAATTTAAAAAGTAATTTTAAAAAAGGAGAGCAACCAAATCAATAAACAAAACCACCAATGATAACAAGCACTAAAAACTGTACTAAGATAAACATAAAAATCAGAAACTAGTCAGTCACATACAGCAATCCCCAAGTCTACAGTTGCTCCCAAAGTCCACCACCTCAATTTTGGCATGATTCGTTGTCTATTCACATATTCCACAGATGCAGGGTACATCAAGTTGATGTGGCGATTTAATCCGCTGCTCCTGAGGCTGCTGGGAGAAATTTCCGTTCTCTTCTTTGTTCACACAACTCCTGGGGTTCAGCTTTGGATTTGGCCCTGGCTCTGCGTGTAGGTCACCCTTTGGTGTTTGCTCCCTGTCCAGACAGGACGGGGTCAAAGGAGCAGCTGATTCGGGGGCTCTGGCTCACTCAGGCCGGGGGGAGGGAGGGGCATGGAATGAGGGGCCAGCCTGCAGTGGCCGAGAGGCCGGCGTGACATTGCACCAGCCTGAGGTGCACCATGTGTTCTCCTGGGGAAGTTGTCCCTGGATCATGGGACCCTGGCAGTGGCAGGCTGCACAGCCTCCCGGGAGGGGAAGTGTGGATAGTGACCTGTGCTCACGCACAGGCTTCTTGGTGGCAGGAGCAGCTGCCTTAGCATCTCGTGCCCGTCTCTGGTGTCCGCGTTGATAGCCGGGGCTCGTGCCCATCTCTGGAGCTCGTTTAGGCGGTGCTCTGCATCCACTCTCCTTGCGCACCAGGAAACAATGGTCTCTTGCCTCTTAGGCAGGTCTAGACTTTTACCCAGACTCACTCCCGGCTAGCTGTGGCACACTGGCCCACATCAGGCTGTGTTCACGTAGCCAACCCCAGTCCTCTCCCTGGGATCCGATCTCTAAAGCCCGAGCCTTAGCTCCCAGCCCCGCCTGTTCCAGCGGGTGACCAGACAAGCCTCTCTGGCTGGTGAGTGCTGGTTGGCACCGATCCTCTGTGTGGGAATCCCTCTGCTTTGTCCTCTGCATCCCGTTGCTGCGCTCTCCTCTGTGGCTCCGAAGCTTCTCCCCCGCTACCCCCCATCTCCGCCAGTGAAGGGGATTCCTAGTGTGTGGAAACCTTTCCTCCTTCACAGCTCCCTCCCAGAGGTGCAGGTCCTGTCCCTATTCTTTTGTCTCTGTTTTTTCTTTTTCCCTATCCAGGTACCTGGGGAGTTTCTTGCCTTTTGGGAAGTCTGAGGTCTTCTGCCAGCGTTCAGTAGGTGTCCTGTAGGAGTTGTTCCACACGTAGATGTATTTTTGATGTATTTGTGGGGAGGAGGATGGTCTCCAGTCTTACTCCTCTGCCATCTTGAAGGTCCTCCATTTGGTTATTTTTAATTAGCCTTGGCCTCCCCAGGCCTACATTAGTGTGGACCAAGACATAAGAACACATAGGGGCCAAATAATGTCCACTTAAGGGCAGTTCATCCCCAGTATGTCAGGTGCTGGGAGATTTTATTGTGGAGACACAAGAATTCTAACCCAAAGACCTGCTGAGAACAGATACCAGAGTAGAGTTACAAAATGGAAAGATCGGCGTTCGGCAAGACTAGGGGGAGAGTAAACGTTTGTCACGTGTCTGCTTGATCCTTCCACCTTCTAAAGAGGTGAGCGTATTAGTGTTTGGTTTGCTAATGCATTATACAGCGGGTTACTCCAGGGGGTCCATTTGCTGAAGGTGGGTGCTCAGCCTCATGGAGCCCTGAGCACTGTCAGCACCATTAATGGTCCATCGTAATTGTCCAGTGGTCTAGAAATGCCACTCCTGCGTTTCTTGAAAGCTCATTAATTCAACCTGAGAAGGAGCAGAGCTATACACCACACGGTCGATGTAATAGCATCCATTCTTCTCACTTCTTTGCAGAGAGCTCTCCCAACCTTCTGCAGGTCTGGTGATGGGTCCATGTTGGATGGTTTTGAATATTTTGTAGGCACATTCTGTATTTGTTTCACTGAAGGCATTTTAGAGGAAAAACTGCTTTCTCCTTAACTCTGCCTTGTTGGCTTGTTACTAGATGCGTGAGGGAATGTGGGTGGCAGGGCACCCGTCCCCAGCTGGAAAACAGCAACTCCCTAGACTTCTTGCAGTCTATCAGGGTTGTCAACCCCATCATCACTGAGGCGTTTTTCAGCCTGCCTTACTTAAACTCCAGCTATCTTGTCACCTGAATCTGAAAATAGTGACACCACACAAGGGTGATTATGACTAATAAATGTCATGATTAAAGGAAGTATAGCCACTCAGTAAATATTAGTTGAATTTGAATTCCCCCATCACCCATGGAGCATCACCTCATTAAAGGTATCATACTTTTGGCTGGTATATGATAGGTATTTTTCATCCTGTCCGTTTGTTAGCTCATTCCCTCTCCATCTGTGTTCCTTGTCCATCTGCCAACCTAGAAAAACCTTCTTCATGTTTATAAATGAAGAGTTCAGTTTTTTTTAGACAACACTTTTTATGTTTTGGGTTTTATTAAGATGGAGTGCTGTAGCATATTATTATTTGCAAGGAATAATTTAGTGTCTTATCAAGATAATTAAGACACTATGTTTTCTGTAGGTGAGCCTGGTCGTGGTAGGGGAGAAAACAAGGCACTCTTGTGCCCTCATGCTGTTTTTGGCTAACGGAGCAAATGTGAAATCCAGAGCTGGTGGATACAAAGTCAAGTTTGCACGTATGTTAGATTTACTGTGTGGGTGCATGTTGGGTCAGTGTCCACAGCCAGCCTGCAGTCAGTGGAATTAGGGCACTCAAAGGGGTATTTCTTTGCAGGAGTTTGTTAAAGAGGGCGCTCATGTTCTACCCAATTTAAAACCTGTTTTTCAGAAGTTTTCAGGATTTTCTCACACCCTGTCATCCACATGTATTTCTTAATCCCCACCAGAGTGTACATGGGGGTTTAAAGACATCAACTCCCTGCCTCTGAACCCTCTGCCCCTCCCTACTTGTGCTTAGATTCCAGTAGTAGTTACAGTACCCAAGGGTCACTTGCTCCTGTTGATTCATTGGTTCTTAGGAAAAAAGACAGCCTCTTGATATATACAGGGACTATTAGTGGACAGTTTCCCCTGTATTAAAATAAGAGAAGAGATTGTGGAAGACTTGAGGTGTAAGGTATATTAGCCGCTATTATTCCAACAAAGATTCAAGAATCTGGATCCTTGTGACCCAGTTACCTTTTCCTCCTGTCCCAGAAGGTTGGTTAAGTTGTCACAGTGGGTGGTGGAAAGAAACGTAAATTTCTTAAGATGCTCTTAAGAGCATCTACATTTAATCCAGATTTATAGGGTAGTAAAAGTCACCATCTCTCAATTAATTATGATTTTTCCTAGCCCGACTCATGTTCTAAAAATCAGACTTTACTGTCTTTACAATGCAGAGGATCCCAGAGGCTTAGGGCTGGAAGGAACTAGCTGTGAGCTTACAGTCTCTGGGTTTTACAGTGAGCCTTGGAGGCTGGTCTGTTGTAGTATTAATGATATCAAACCACCGTGGCTCCCTTTTAGAAGAAGACAGGTATAAATACATTTCACTAAAATGAGAGTAGTTAGGAGGAAGGCGAGGCATAAGCTAATGAATCTCTTAAATTCTTGAATGGTATTAAGCAGGAAACAGCCCCATTTGTGATCCCATTAATGACTGACCACTTGGGGGCTCAGGCTTTGAATCATTTTTTAAGTAGCAGGGACAGATTTTGGCAGATGCTAAGGCTCTGTTTTGCTTGACCACCTTTCTGTTTACTGGCCCACATTGTAGGACAGCTGGCCTGGTGCCCATTTAAGAGGAGAAAGGTAACAGGCCAACATAAGATTCCAAACCTCGAGTCTGACCTCATTAGAAGTGTGCTTACTAGTGGTGTAAACCGTGGCATCCTTCCTCCTGATGGTTTGGATGATCTTGTGACTTGTTTGAGTTTTGTTATTTCAACAGTAGCAGGGAGGCAGCTGTAGTTTAGGAGATATTCCTTTGTGTCCGAGATGATACCCCCTCAGAACACTTTGAGTACTGACTCAGACCATCCCCTTGCCTTTAGACCATCCTTTGAAAACAGACTTTAACTTTCCTCGTCCCTGGAGAAGATTTAAGACTTGCTTTTGCAAGCCCTGTTTGCAAAATTCTAGAAGCAGGTGCTTCCAAAAGTCTCATCCAGGCCCACCTGGTGTGATGTTACCATTTCCATCTCACCTTTCCTAACTGGGTGCAGAGGAGAGCCTCATCACAGCTAAGTACCTCTCTTGCCTTGCCCCAGGCGTGTGTACCAAAACCATGAGTTGCCCCAGCCAGTTCTGGTTTTCATGGGGCTTTTTCCCCTTGTTTTCTTCTCCATCTTTCTTTTTTCTCACAATGTATTTTCTTTTCCTTGCCTTTCATTTAACCCTCTAAAAGCCTGGAAATGTTCAGGAGAATGGTTGCTATGTTTTTGTTTTTTCAGATCTAGGCTACTTTTTTGAGAGAAAAACAACTCCAGAGCCGTTATCTAAGGTGTGTACTTTGCCTTTACTGGAAGAAAAGCACTGTAATTCAGCTAATGCTACGGATGAGAGACATCTATTCTACGATCCATGCTGTCATAGACTGAGAAAAGTAAATATGTGATCAGACATTTCCTGGAGAAAACTTTAAGAAAACATTAGAGTATGCACGTGCGTGTGCGTGCGCACGCGCGCGCACACACACACACACACACACACACATACTCCTCCCTCTCCCAGCACTAGTTAGCTTGCTCATGGATCCTGGGGCCATTTCCTTATTACAGCCAGATCCCCCTGTAGACAGACAGTCAAGAAATCCTTCATTTGTTCCAGAGAAGATAGAATCCAGCCTGAGTGCTAAGTCAATTCCTTCTGCTATAAATACAGATTTTTTTCTTTAAAGTCTATCTTTAAAAGACAGTTTTAAAAAACTAAAAAGTTTTAAAAGATAAACAGAATATTTCCAACTGAAATTGAGTAGAACATCACTTTAAAACTGAAGTCACATTTGATATACAGCTATGCTGTCTTATAGCCCTCTGGGGACTTTCCTTACTGTAAACTTGGAAAGACTTTGTGAAAATGCTATTTCATTGTTAAGATGATAGGAATTTGTTTAGCTCTTTACAAAGTATTCTCACAAACTAATAACAATGACAGTAACAATATCTGGTGTTTATCAGTTGCTGAGTATGTGGCAGACACTGTTCAAAGTGCTTTCCAGGCTCATTTAATCCTCTCAATAACCCTATCACATACGGACTGTTATTATCCCCATTTTCAGATGTGGAGACTGAGACATCAAGGGGCTATGTAACTTTACCCAAGTCACACAACCAGTAAGTGCTAAGGCAAAGAATTCAACTGAAGCTATGGTTGATTGTAAGGCTTTTGTACTTCCCACTACCTCGTGTGCCCTCTTAATCATTAGTGTCAAGTGAGAATCCTGTTTCAGATCAGTTAAGCGACTTCATTCTGGTGCCCCAACCAGAAGTGACCAAAAAAAGATTTAACGTTTTTCCTTTTCCTTTTATTGATTTTTTTCCCTTCTATGTCATGAGCCTCTAGGTCAATATTTTATTGAACTCAAAACATTCACTGAGTCCCTATTATGCACCAGGTGCTACATGACCTTTGGTGGTACAAAGATAATGAACTTACTGTCCTTAAGGAATTCACAATCTGAGTTTGGGGGATTAAGCAGATAAAACACAGTGACAAATGCAAGCAGTGTGGAAAATGTTCTACTAGGGCTAAGTACATGGCATTCTGGGAACACTGAGGATGGGGCACTGTCCTAGTCTAGGGACTGTCCAGAGAAGCTTTGTAGGGGAATTGAGTCTCCAAGAACAAATGGGAATTAGCCAGATTGAGATAAGAAAGATGTTGTGGACAGAAGAAATACCTTGTGCAAAGGCCCAGATATATTTGAGAGCACAGAGCCTTTAGGGACCTCCAAGAACTTTTATGTGACCTTGAGTTTAGAAGAAAAGAAGCCAGAGAGATGGGCAGGAGTTTGATAATGAAGACTGCTGTAAGTCATTGTAAGCGGTGTTGGCTCTGCAGTTGGCTGTGTCATTGAAGAATTTTAAGCAGGTCAGGTAGAGAGCGGGATAGAATAGATGAAGTAAGCTTAGAGGCAGGGAGACCCATTTAGGAGGCTATTATAATTGTCTAGATAAGAAATGATGAGGGTCCTGACCTAAGGCAGAGGCAGTGAGTCAAGCTTTTTCTGCCTCCCCGGGATACACTTAATTGCTTCACTTGTTGCCTTCAGCAGCCAACCTGTCTGCCTGGCTGTCCATTCAGCCCCTGAATCTTCATCCCTTTCTTTGTCTTCCCATACTGCAATTCATGTACCTGTCTCTCCTATTAGACCTCAACTCCTCAGAGGCAGCCAGTGTATCTTTTTAATCTTTATTTTCACTGTACAAGTACTGTGTCTGGTACATGTTTTTCAAGTTCATAATGGAGATCAGTTTAGTATGGCCATAGTCTAGGGTCCTTTTTGAGAAGGACTAAAGGGACTGTTGGAAAGGAAGGATGAGGGGGTAGAACTCTTTTGCTCTACAGTAAATTGAATGGCGTTGACAGATGAGAATTGCATATGACTTGACTTGGACTCTGCCAAAATGCATCAGCGTTCTTCTGGGATTTAAGGTAATTTCCTGGCAGGCTTAATGTTTACTCTTAGTAACGTTTACACAACTTCTGTGCCATCTCTTAAAAACGAATTAGACTTCAACACAAGTAATTAAAGATGGGAATAGCATCGTTCGGTTCTATTACCTGTGTCCCTGAGTACGAACCTACCTTCTACACTGTAAGTGAAACCCTGCTCTCCTCCCTGTAAGTTGTATGGGGGATGGACATTTAGCTAAGGGGCTTGCAAAATTTCTTTATCTTTTAAAATATGAAAGCCTCCACGGAAGCCAAATAGAGAAATCAGATTTTTACAAGGAGCTGTTCTTGCTGAAGTCAGGGCCAGTTTGGGGGGCCCACAGCCTTGTCCAGCTGCCTTTTCCACCCCTTCCCCACTCCTAAATAAAGGGGCTGTGAAAAGCACTAATCAAGACCATCCACATTTTCCCACCTAACTATTCACTTTGATCTAGTTCTCTTAAGTTTCAAACTATTATTACACGAGCTTTTCACAGGCACTCAGTGGTTTTGTTTTTATGTTCCATCACTTTTGGACCCTGGTGTCTTCCAACAAGAGGGAGATTTGGCTGCTCTTCTGTCTTCCTCCCAGGTTCTCATATACCCTTCTCCAGCACTGACTGGAAGACATTCTTGCACCTTGCAGTAGATGCCTTCCAAGACCTTAACCCAGAGATAATCATCATTTAGGTAAAAGACTTATCCCACTACTGGGCATATACCCTGAGAAAACCATAATTCAAAAAGAGTCATGTACCAAAATGTTCATTGAAGCTCTATTTACAATAGCCCGGAGATGGAAACAACCTAAGTGTCCATCATCGGATGAATGGATAAAGAAGATGTGGCACATATATACAATGGAATATTACTCAGCCATAAAAAGATACGAAATTGAGTTATTTGTAGTGAGGTGGATGGACCTAGATTCTGTCATACAGAGTGAAGTAAGTCAGAAAGAGAAAGACAAATACCGTATGCTAACACTTATATATGGAATTTAAGAAAAAATAATGTCATGAAGAACCTAGGAGTAAGACAGGAATAAAGACACAGACCTACTAGAGAACGGACTTGAGGATATGGGGACGGGGAAGGGTAAGCTGTGACAAAGCGAGAGAGAGGCATGGACATATATACACTACCAAACGTAAGGTAGATAGCTAGTGGGAAGCAGCCGCATGGCACAGGGAGATCAGCTCAGTGCTTTGTGACCGCCTGGAGGGGTGGGATAGGGAGGGTGGGAGGGAGGGAGACGCAAGAGGGAAGAGATATGGGAACATATGTATATGTATAACTGATTCACTTTGTTATAAAGCAGAAACTAACACACCATGGTAAAGCAATTATACTCCAATTAAAAAAAAATAACTGGGAAAAAAAAAGATCCTTTATTGAAAGGATAAGTGTTAAGAAAGTAACATTTCCCTTGAATTCACGCAGTTTATTGTCCTTGTTAAAATTTAATTATACCTCACGAGCTCTGGCGCATGTGGGTGTATTTAATGGCCTTTGTGCTTTTACTGAATGTGTTAAAATTAATACTTGGCCTTACAGAAAAAGAGGCTGAACTCTGTGCCTAAAGATTTTTCAGGATTACTAAGAGGCTTAAGAGAGATCAAAGAGACCTCAGTTTGTTTGTGCCTACGTGTGAAAAAGTAGTTATTTTTTTCTTGAGCCACAGAGAAAGGATTTGCATACATAAAATTTGGTAAAGGATTACTTATTGGAAGAAATGAAAGGCATTCTATGGGTAAGAGTTTTTAGACACTTTGTTGGAGATGATCAGCCCAGTTCTCTCTTCTGTCTTAGCCCCGTTCTCCCCATCTGTTTTCAGAAAGCTTTACCGCTTATGTTCAGAAGCCCACCAAGGGTTGGGGTGAGGGACTCCCTGTCAGCCCTGTTAGGTGGCTATGTAATGAATTCTTTCTGTCCAGTAAGGTAATGCTGAGGTTGTGCCCCACTTTTTTTTTTTTTTTTTTTGCGGTATGCGGGCCTCTCCCCTTGCGGAGCACAGGCTCCGGACGCGCAGGCTCAGCGGCCGTGGCTCAAGGGCCCAGCCGCTTCACGGCATGTGGAATCTTCCCGGACCGGGGCACGCACCCGCCTCCCCTGCATCGGCAGGCAGACTCTCAACCACTGCGCCACCAGGGAAGCCCTGTGCCCCACTTTAGAAATCTGATTCATAAACACAATAGATTCAGTAATTTTCAGCTCTATTAAGGGTGATTATTCACTTTGAGAAAGGTCTTTGCGAGTAAGTGTATTTACCCCAATTCCTGAAAATAGCCCTCTCTTAATGCTTCCTGGGGACTGTGTATGGATCAGGTATACAGTCTAGAGGAAGGAGAAGAGAAATGCAAAGCTAAGATGTTTAGGGATCTGCTGGCTCTTTGCAGAACAATCCACAAAGGTGATAAAGAATCTCTGAAATGATTTGTTTCTCAAATTCAATTTATACCTATCTTTTTTTGTAGAAATGCAACACCCATTTAAGGATTTGTCTAAAGAGTATCGCAATGGTAATTTTCTGATAGTCGATGTGCTGTATAATATATAAGACATTTCAGTATATAGAATGATATCTGCAACCCCTTCTGAGTGCCCTCCAGGGCTCAGTGAGAAGCCAAGGATAGAGAATTTAACTTTCTCTCACTATGAGTGTCACTTGTGATCTCTGAAGGGAGGTGCTTACCTAGAGATTTAATTCTGCCCCCAGATAACAGTTACTTTCTTTCAAGAAGGCTAGTTATTGAGGGCTCATATACTCAGCCCTCAATAGTTATTGAGGGCTGAGTATATGCCAAAAATGTGCTGGCTAGGTAGGTTTCAAGGAGAGGATTATCAAACATCTGAGCAGAATCAGATAAGGGGCCAACCTCACCAGGAGTTCTCTGCTTTAGTACATTGTAGGAATTTGGCAAACCAGGACATATCCAGAGAGGACTGACTACAGGGAGAAGGTTCTGGAAGGCATTTTGGTTGAGAAAATGTTGAAGAAACAAGGGCTATTTACCTGGAAAAGGGAAGATTTTTGGTAAAGAGATTCATGAAAAATGTCTCAGTTCTCACTGTTCAGTATGATAGCTGCGAACCACACGTGGCTATTTAAAGTAATTAAAATTAAATAGAAATTTAAAAATTAGCTCTTCAGTTACACCTGCACATTTCAAGGGCTCAGTAGCCACATGTGGCAAGTAGTTATCATATTGGACAACACAGATTTCCATCTCTGCAGAAAATTCTGTTAGACAGCGCTGCACTGCATATCTGAGGGATTTCATGTAAAAGAAAGAATGGATTCAAGCTGCACATCCCCAGAAAGTACAGTTTTGCCCAATGGAGAAGAACCAGGGGGGGAATTTTTCCAACACTTGAGGTAGTCGGGAACAGAAGAAGCAGAGTCGGAAGCTCTCTAAGAGGGGAAATACTGCCTCTCGGTGACCCTTGTCCAGGATACTAGAGAGGAAGTATGAGCATCTCAGCTGTCAGACTTTGTCTGCTTGTGCATGTCAGGCCCTGAGCCTCAGCCCAGCCAGCACACTCAGGCACCGGTTCAGAGCTCTCTGCAGCTTCCTGCATTGTATGTGATAGAAAGTACCTGGTAGCCTGGCTGAGAACAAACTCAACTTCCTCTCTCCCTTCTGTTTTAAGCTGATTTAAACCCTCCTTGGGAGGTTGGTAATTTACAAAGCTCATGAAAAGCTTTCAAAGAAATTATGCCTAGAAAAAAATGTATTTCTGGAACTCAAAAATGGGGATATACTTTCTGAAAATAAATTCAGGTGGATGATGGATGAGGATAATGAAAAGGCCTTGTTTCCTAACCCTATGCAGCCTTGAGTTATCCAAGACCCTATATATTCATACACTTGAACTTAAGCCGAATAAAATAATCAATTAGCAGTTGGCAGCAGTTTCTGCTTGGATAAGACACAAAGCACATAGTTGGCCTGTGTTTGGAGAGGTCGGTGTTTGCAGGGTATCTTAATGGCAAAGTCATGCTTTCTCAAATACTTGGTCAAATTTATATGGAATTGAGGGACCATAATAAGTAGGTATTTATAAAGCTCTTTAGTAGCTTTTGAAGAGACTGTGCCTGAGAATTCAAATAATTATTTCTGGAAATCTGAAACCAGCGTTGGTTACCTGAGGGCATTCCTTAATTGAAGCTTGATGGTGTTGCCCTGCCTAAGAATCTCAGTTCTGGTCAAGCCTGGGCAGTTTTATTGGTCTTTTGGAGTTCTGAAAGGACACTCTCAAACTGCCTGAGAGTACCAGAGGAGGAAAATGACACTCATTAAATATTTTAGGATTGTCTGTCTAAGAGGTCAAGAGAAAAAAGGAATTGCATTTCTGTAGAGTCACTGGAGACAGATTGTGGTCTGAACACCTCAGCTATCTTGGACTGACCTTGCCATTTTCCAAACTCTCCATGGGAAATCACTGTCTACTCTTTTTTTAACCTTAGTTGTTTATTTTTCAATGTCTTTTAATTTGCTGTTTTGAGGACATGGATGGCATGGATGGTGTAAGCAGCTGGTCTCTCCTCTTCCTTCTCTCTCCTCTCCTATTCCATACAGAATCGGATTTACTCCTATCCAATGGATGGGGATAAAATATGCTCTAGGCAAGTGTTTTTTATCATTGATGTTTTCCAACCCGCCCTGTGCTTGAAACTCAGGTGTCAGTCCTGTGCCCTGACCCTCTGAGAAAATGTCTTGTCCAGGCAGACACAGATGATTTATTTGCCAGAACTAAGTTTCTTCGGGAAAGCATCCTTGGTTTGATCTGGCTACACTGAGAAAGGAGCTCTTGACTATGTCTGTACACGGTCAAGAGAAAGTTCTCATGGGCAGTGATGAAGTTAAATGAAATTAAAGGATGGGTGGAGTTTGTGGCATGGGTGAGGGGGGCAAAGCATTCCAGGGAGCGGAAGTGGCACATGCAAGGAGAGAGAAACACCAGAGCTTGAGATGTTTAAAGGAAACTCAAGGATGGTTCTGTGAAAAGAAGTAATGGGAGAATCATTCATTTATTAACAAATATTTATTAAGAACCCATGATTTGGGCTTCCCTGGTGGCGCAGTGGTTGAGAGTCCGCCTACCGATGCAGGGGACATGGGTTCGTGCCCCAGTCCGGGAGGATCCCACATGCCGCGGAGCGGCTGGGCCCGTGAGCCATGGCCGCTGAGCCTGCGCGTCCGGAGCCTGTGCTCCGCAACGGGAGAGGCCACAACAGTGAGAGACCCGTGTACCGCAAAAAAAAAAAAAAAAAAAAAAAAAGAACCCATGATTTGCTAGGTACTTTTCTAAGCACCAGAAATACAGTAGTAAATTTTTAAAAATTCCTGCCCTTATGGAACTGATATGCTAGAGAAAGGAGTCAGAAAATAATCAATGCGTATAATCAAAGTTTTAAATTAGTTCTTTCTAAAGGGCTATAATAATAATAAGGGCTACATGAGGGTTTGATAAACTGAGTAATTTTGTGTGTTGGTTAGAAGGCAATAGATCCTGTCAGGGCTGGGGGGTGGGTATTATAGAGTTTGGTAAAGAAAATTGGAAGTGCCGAAGGGAGGGTTGGGAGTGGGTTGTAATGTTACAACCTCTTTGAGAAACCTTTTTGTTTTTTTAAGATGACTTTGGATTTATTGATGACTTTTTAAAAAATTTTTATTGGAGTACAGTTGCTTTACAATGTTGTTAATTTCCGCTGTACAGCAAAGTGAATCAGTCACACGCATACATGTATCCCCTCCTTTTTAGATTTCCTTCCATTTAAGTCACCACAGAGCACTGAGCAGAGTTCCCTGTGCTATACAGTAGGCCCTCATTAGTTATCAATTTTTTTTTTTTTTTTTTTTGCGGTACGCGGGCCTCTCACTGCTGTGGCCTCTCCCGTTGCGGAGCACAGGCTCCGGACGCGCAGGCTCAGCGGCCATGGCTCACGGGCCCAGCCGCTCCGCGGCATGTGGGATCCTCCCAGACCGGGGCACGAACCTGCGTCCCCTGCATCAGCAAGCGGACTCTCAACCACTGCGCCACCAGGGAAGCCCAGTTATCAATTTTATACATAGTAGTGTATATACGTCAATCCCAATCTCCCAGTTCATCCCACCCCCAATCCCGCCGTGGTATCCACAAATTCATTCTCTATGTCTGTGTCTCTACTTCAGCTTTGCAAGTAAGTTCATCTGTTTCATTTTTCTGGATTCCACAATAAGCAATATTATACGATGTTTGTTTTTCTCTTTCTGACTTGTTTCATTCTGTATGACAGTCTCTATGTAAAACTATGGAACGCTTCACGAATTTGAGTGTCATCCTTGCGCAGGGGCCATGTTAATCTTCTCTGTATCGTTCCAATTTTAGTATATGAGAGCAGAAGCTAATCCTCATGCCGAAGCGAGCATGAGAAGGCTTTTTGAAAACGCACCATTGAGCAAAGACTTAAAAGGGGTATGGAGTTAACAATACGGTTATTTTGGTAAAGAGCTTTCTGTGCGGGTAACAGCTGGTGCAAAGACCATGAGGCAGAAGAGTGTCTTCAGGAAATAGCAAGGATGCCAGGGTGGGAGAATGAGGCTGGGGAGATGGGAGGGGGGCAGATAGAAGGTCACCATGAGGACTTCGGCTTTCATTCTGATAAAATGAAGAGTTGTAAAGACTGACTTCGATTTTAAGAGGTCAGCCTGGCCGCTCTATTGAGAATAGACTTTGGGGGGTGAAACTAATGGCCACATGATAAGGCAGCCAGCTGGGCAGCCACACAGGGTACTAACCTGTAAAGGGCACTAAAATAGCACTATGATAAGAAAAAGATTGTTCCTACCAGAGCTCACCTCAGGGAAGGTACAGTACATATCAATGAAATTTAATCAAGGACATGAGTAGTTGGGTAACAAAGGTATCCACTGAATGCTCTCTGAGGTCTGTGGGTCTAGTGAACTGTAGGCTTTTTGTTTTGCTGAGTGGGGCACTACAGTATAGGGCCAGAGGTATGTTATCAGAACCATAGAAGAGAGGCTTCGGTCCACCTTGAGCTCACACCTCCCTAGACTGGGGTTCTTATTGATCAGAGCATCCAGAGAGCCGAGTTGCAGTCCCACCGCCCTAAGGGGAAATGCAGGGCTGGATCTTCAATGACCTTGAACGCCCTTCAGAAAATACCTAGTTACATAACCCATACACACTTTCATGATGGCCTTCTTTTCCCATCTCCAGACCCCGTAGGAGGAGAACCTATTCCTTCCTCCTGGGAGCAGTTTTATTCCACTCTTCAGTAATAAAGATTCATTGTTACTCAGAAAACATTGTAAATCATTTCTAAAAGCCTCTGCTCTTGAACAATGGGGTTTAGCTGAGGATGGGTCAGCGGATTAGCTGCTGCTGTCATAAAGATCTGGCCCCTACCTGGGAGTAGAGCCCTGGGGGTCATTGACATGGATGAGTAGTTCCCAGAACCACAGTTCAGAAAGGACAGTCTAGTCACCAACAGCCTGCTCTAATTCAGCACACTTTCGTTGAGTGCCTGAACCATGACTTGTGTCCTTGATGGAATCACTTCTGGCTCTATCATCTGTCCCCTGAGAATAGCACTGTTGTCAATCCCACCTAGATTAGATCAATTAGCAAGGAAGAAGCAAGCTCATATATGCATGCTATTCATTCGAAGTGTGCATATAGGCATTTGGTATGAAGAACTGCTATTTCACTTGTAACTTTGTTTAGTTATGATTATGGAGTGACAGAAGTACAAGTGTAACAGGAATTTTCTATATTAATCACCTCTGTATACATGTCAAATTAAAAATGTGCACAGTGTCTGTAATTCTTTCCTTTTTCTTGGTGTTTGTTCTGAATACGTTCACTGAAATATACATTTATGTCTGAATCAAATTTAAAAATTGGGGCTTGTATTTTATTCATCTTTTTAAAATTTAACTTTTCTAAATTTAACTTATTACATTTTGACACAAGTATTAATCTGAGATAGATTGGATATTTGAAAAAATTAAAAATGAATTCTTTACCAGAGATAGCTTGAGAAGCACTGAACTAGAAAACTAAGAAGAGGGCATATGGTACTATTTTTATTTCTTACCTGTGGAGACTCTCCAGACCCATCATCAGCTGTGCTCCGAGCTGTTTTCTACTTACAACAATGGGTTTATGGGACGCCATCTACCCCCATTCTCCTGTCCTCACACCCACGACTGCACAAGGTGGTTCCCTATGGAGTTAGTAATGCTGCCCACAGAGAAGGAAGTGAAAATAATAAAGATAGAACCTCACATCGGCCCAACTCATTTGAGACAATAAAGCCAGCTATAAAAGAGTCAATCGAAAAGGTCAAACAATGTAGGGGGCATGGCATCTTACCCCTCATGGGAAGGAGAACTTTAAGGTTATTTTTCCTTTTCCTTCTTTCTAAAGGGAGCACGGCTATCAAAATAAGAAAGCTGACAACCTCCAGTGCAGCTTTCAGGATTTCAGTTGAGAATATCTATGAAGTATTTTCCTTCTCACCATGAAATTATCTGCTAAAGCAATTCTGCAGTCACTCTGAATACATACAAAGTAAAATGACTTACACTCTGAGAGTTACATTTCCAACTGACGACGTGCAGAAAGCAGCTTTGCAAAATGTACCTTTGTGTGCAGAGCCCAGTGAGCAATTAACTAGCCCTCTTGACCAAGCTGTGTAGGCACAGAGCCTGGGCAGCACCTTTGCCAAGTCTGCCCCAGGCCTGCCGAGGTGGCACGTGGCGACTCAAAGTCTAGTGGGAAACATATTCACCATCAAAGAGCTAGTTTCTTAAACCAGGGTAGAATATAAATTTACTTTTTTCAATCACAAAATTCAATTCTAACCTTTTAAAAACAGCAGCTGGCAAAATCCTTCATGAATATGCATTCTCTCCTTAACTTGTAATTTTGTCATGCAACAAACATTAACAAATACTGCTACATTTCAAGGCTCTAGGTGGAGAACCGGGAAGATCAAAGATGAAAGTCTCTAAGGTAAAGGAGCATTTGCCATGTAGTAAACAAGTAATTATTTTAATACCTTATTTATACATTACAGCCTACATTTGAACATCACAACTGCCCTCATCCCAATGAAATAGGCAAGAATGAGTTATGCCATTTTGCCAAAGAGGAACTGGAGATAGGATGTATTAAATCATCTTCTTATGATCATACCACAAACAGCAGATCCAGAACATAGTGCTGGCTAAGAGCATGGCTTTGCGGTCAGTGGGATCTGGGTTCACAAGCCAGTCATCACCTTAGCTGGTTATTTTGGATATGTTAGCCCATTTGTACTTCTGCCTTCGTTTTTTTTTAAATTTTATTTATTTATCTATCTATCTATCTATTTATTTATTTATTTATTGGCTGCGCAGCATGTGGGATCTTAGTTCCCTGACCAGGGATCGAACCCACTCTCTGCATTGGAAGTGCTGAGTTTTAACCACTGGACCGCCAGGGAAGTCCACTTCTGCCTTCTTATCTATGAAATGGAGATAACATCTGCCTCATAGGCTATTGTAGGATTAATTGAGAAAATGTTTGTGAAGATGGGAGGAACTCAGTAAGTGATGGTAGGTGTCATTATTTCATCAAGAATCCTTTATTAAGCTTCCATTTACATACACTGCACTATGTGGAAGATAACCTAGACATAGGAACTCACGATATAATACAAGGAGAAACAGACAAACGATGTAACACAATAAAACAAAAGTGACAAATCAGGCACTGATAAGGACTGCCTCCTCAGTGTTTCTGTAGCAATAGCTAGATCTCAGAGCACGTATGGAATACACTGTCATTGTCAGGGTCTCAGGCACTCTACCCTCACCCTTCACCAGTAGATTATGAACTCCAGGTAAGTTTTAGTATTTTCCTAAAACCTTACTTATTTACTCTATAAATACTGATAGAGATCATAGAGTCAGGGAATGAGTGCACCAAGGATACAGCCGTGGTCCTCGCCCCTGGGGACATGCCATGTAGCAGACACTCAACAAAAGCGTGCTGAATTAAGGTAGATTGTTGATGATTAGATTGTTCTTTCTGGCATTTTCCAGTTGTCTTTCTTTTATTGATTTCTAGTGTAATTCCATTGTGGTCTGAGAGCAGACACTGTATGATTTCTATTCTTTTAAGTTTGTGAAAGTGTGTTTTATGGCCGAGAACGTGGTCTGTCTTGGCGAACATTCTGTGTGAGCTTGAGAAGAATGTGTACTGTGTTGTTGTTGGATAAAGTAGTCCATAGATGTCCATTATATCCAGTTGATTGGTGGTGTTGAGTTCAGCTAGGTCCTTACTGATTTCATTCCTGCTGTATCTCTTCATTTCTGATAGAGGGATATTAACATTCCCAATTATGATAGTGGATTCGTCTGTTTCTCCTTGCAGCTCTATCAGTTTTTGCCTTGTGTAGTTTGACACTCTGTTATTAGGTGTATACACATTAAGAACTGTTATGACTTCTTGGAGAATTGACTCCTTTATTTTATTGTTATTTTATTTTATTCATTTTCAGTTTTTATCTAAAACGAGGCAAGTAGTGCTGTGTTTTCAAAATTCACTTTTGGGTCTTCATTAGTTAACTAATTATCCAAAAATAGTTAATTTTAAATTATCTTTTGATGAAAAATGAATCCATAGAATTTTTTATGCATAAATCTAGGAAAATAGATTCAAAACATTCTATCAAATTCAGAAAATATTTGGCGATAACTTTCGGCAGATGTGCTGTATCAATATCATCACCTCTTTCACTGATAACTGTTAAATTCTGGAACGTGGTGTAAATGTGGAAAGTGTTCTTTTAAGCATCTAGCTTTTGTTTTAGGTCTTCAATCTTATCTGCCATTGAAAAACATTGTTTCTCCCGTACATGAAAGTATTAAGAGCATTAAAATAGCAAGGACAGGCAAATAAACAAGTCTGGCTCTAATTCATATCTTTACAAAGTTGGGACCAAGCGGATTTCTTACCTTGTAAAACACTAAGAGTTTATTCCGCACTGCAGACATTGTTGAGAGAGCTTTTCCTCTCGATAACCATCAAACATCAACATGCAGTACTGTTGTGTATGATTAGCCACCTTCTTGATTATTCATTCAGAGTCACCGTGAATTTAACTCATTTACCTTTACGTGAATTTACGTAATTTACGTAATTTACGTAAATTACGTAAATTACGTAATGTACGTCACTAAGTACAATGTTTAGTTTAGCTGACTTATTTTTGAAGCCAGTCTTTCTCAACGAAGGCAGAAGTGCATTAATGTACATTCTGGTGTAAGTTTATTAATATGGGTACTCACTCCAGAATGTTTTCCTATCATTGCACCTGTGCTGTCAGAACATACTTGTACACAAAACTTAAACTCCAGACCACACCTGTTGACAATGTAATTTCTTTTTAGCTTTATACATTTGAAAGCTAGTTGTGTCTTTTGACAATGAGCATAAAAAAATTTTTTTAAAAAAGATTCTTTCTTCATATCACCATCGTGTTCAAATTACATCTGTACTGAAAGATGGCCATATTAGCCGTATCATTGCACAAGTCAGGTTGCAATGAAAAATACTTCACTTGCTTTATTTGGTCTATGAGTTGGTCTTCCATATCATTAGCCTGGTATGTTAATCTGTGGAGTCATTTGAAAGTGGTAGTGGAGCTACCTTCTTTACCAAAGATTCATGTTTCCAAACACCTCTGCTGCAGATTGTCGCTAATGTCTCATCAATTGCATAGGTTTTTTTGGTCTTAGCAACCCGAGGTGCTATTTTAGAAGTGCACAAAGCATTACTAAGTAAAATATTGAACATTTGCTTCTGTGGCTTTCTAATGCAATACTTTTTTATTTCAAAGAATTCTTTTTAGTTTTGAGCTTTTATTTTAGCCTTTTGTGAGTAAATTGCTGCCCAAGAAGTTTTGAAGGAATCACTAGTTAGAACATTTCTGCCAATAACACACTTTTGGGTCTAGCATGCCATTCTCCAACATGGCTACAAACCCAGCCCAAACTTAGTATATGAGGAATGATCCTTCAAAATAAAGCTAGCATGAAGTCTTTGGTCTCCATTTCTTCGGAGTCACTTCCATTGCCGTTATTTGGTTTCCTTCTACTGATGCATTCAGATAAAGTATGTCTTTTCTTGAAACGAACAAAAAAGTCATGTGTGATTTCTTGTACTGTTTGTAAATTAGAAATAAAAATGAGTAATACAGTTTGTTCTTTCTCAATTTAGCTAGTAATGTTAAGCTATAAGTTAAGCACGGTTGATTAAAAATTGAAATCATGAGAATAATAAGTTAGAAAAGTAAATCCATGCCAACATTTTCTCTCTCTTCCTTGTCTTTTGTGGCCTCTCTCATCTGACTTCTTAATCGACACTTCTCATGTGAGCTGACGAGGAGGTGGGTAGGAAGACATTTCTCTAGTAATTGTTGTTTAAAATCCGTCTGTAGCCTAATTCATGGAAAAAACAGGGAGACCAGGGTTTCATGTCTTGTGTTTTACATTTCATGTTATTTCCTAATGAGTACAGTAGTATCTAATTGTGTCCCGGAGGAATGAGATGTTTTCACCATCCCATGTGTAAGATCCATGATTATACTGATTATAGGGATATGTGGCATCAAAAAAAGGTGCTAGCTTCAGGTCAACAAATATATTTTGAACACCTACAATATGCAAGGCCCTGTGCTACATGTAGTAGGGAATACTAGAGAAAGTCAATCATAGTTTCTGTCGTCTGTGAGCTGACAAATATAGGGTGTTGGTTATCTGTTGCTGCATAACAAATTACTCAAAGCTTAGTGATTTAAAACAATAAATGATTTTTTATTTAGCTCATACATCAACAGCTGGGCAGTGGTTCACCAGGGTGTCTCATTTCTGTTAGGTTGTCAGTAGGCTCAGCTCAAACAGGGACTGGATGATCCACTTTCAAGATGGCTCACTCACATGGGCAACAAATTGGTCCCTGGAGGTAGGCTGGGAACTCGGCTGGGGCTTTGAGCCAGTGACCCAGGTTGCTTTCCAGGTAGATCTCTGCACAAGCTGCTTGAACATCCTCACAGTATGATGGCTGGGTCCCAAGTGTTAGTGTCCCAAGAGGTCAGGACAGAAATGCATGGCGCTTTTAAGACCTAGCCTCAGAAGTCACATAGCATCTCTTCTACTAGCTTTATAGGTTGTACAAAGACCTGCTTTTACAGGCAGTCACAAAGACCTGCCAGGTTAAAAGAGAAGGGAGCAGACCTATTGATGGGTAAGTGGCAGGATTATAGAAGAGCGTGTGTGATGGGACATATTGTTGTAACCATCTTTAGAAAATAACAATCTGCCATACAAGTTATTCATTCATTCATTCATTTAACAGATATTTATCAGTCACCTACTATGTGCCTGATACTGTTAAGGGCTGAGTATTCAAAGATAAATAAGACATGGTTTCTGCCCTAAAGGAACTGACAATTGTAGGAGAGGAAGAAGATAGAATTAACTATATGTAATAAAATAGAAGTACTATGCCAGAAGTTTATACAAATCACAGTGGTGGCACAGAGAAGGAGAGGTGATAAAATTTCTCAGGGAAGTTACGTTTGCGATGGCTCTAGAAAGGTGTGTAGGGCAATAGTTCTCAAAGCGTGATCTGTGTATCCATGGGGATCCCCAAGAGCTTTCCAGGGAGTTTGTGAGGTCAAAACTATGTACATAATAATACTAAGACATTGTTTGTCTGTGTTGATGTGCGGACTGATGGTACAAAAGCAATGGTGTGTGAAACACTAGCCCCTTAGCATGAGTAAAGGGAGTGCCAAATTGTATCTGTAGTCACTGTATTTTTCACTGCTGTGCACTCATTAAACAAAAAAGTTGGTTTCACTCAAGAATGCCCTTGATGAAGCAAAAATGATTAAATTTATTAAATTTCGACCCTTGAGTACATATTTTAATATCCTGTGTAACAAAATGAGAATTCTACATAAAGCACTTCTGCATACTGACATTCTTTGGCTGTTTCAAGGAAAAGATTTTGTGCAGTTGAATTTCTAACTGAAATAACTGCTGTTTTCAGTACCGTTTTTACTTGAGAGAACAACTGACAAACTAGGGTTTTTCAGACTTGAGTATTTGGCAGACATTTTCTTGAAAATCAATGAGGTGAGCCTGTCACTTCAAGGAAAACAACTGACGGTATTCGTTGCCAGTGATAAAATTAAAGCTTTCAAGCAAAAATTAGAATTGTGAAAAACTGGTATCTGCCACCATGAATTTGACGGTTTCCAAAGAATGGTTTGATGGAATTGATGTGATTAACAAATAGGATTTTTTGGTCTTTTTTAGAGAAATGTCGGTTTGGCACAAAGAAATGTGATTTTTGGAAGAGCTTTGTAACTCAGGGAACCCATATTTTCCAAATAACCAGCGCATGATGTTCAGAATCACGCATGAGAAAAAGGTCCTTTCAAAGAGTAAGAAAGACCAATGGATTAATGTAAGAGTATGATAATTTTATTGATGTGGTTTCAGACTCCACATTAAATTGTAAGAAACTCCCACTTGTTGAATTTTAGGATAGTGTCAAAGAACAATGTTCTCAGTTATCGGAAAAGGCTGTTGAAATAGTCTTCCCTCTTCCATCTACATATCTGTGTGAAACTGGATTTTCTTTATACACGTCAACCAAAACAACATATCACTTAAGATTGAGTGAAGAAGCAGGTATAAAAAGTCTGTCATCTCTGAAGCCAGACATTAAAAAGATTTGGAAAAATGTAAAGCAATAACAGTCTTCTTACTAATTTTTTAATGTTTTGGACAATATTGTTATTTTCGTCACGTATATTATCTATGTTAACATATGAGTTTATTATTTTTTCAAGTGGATAAGCAAATATTTTTAATTTCCTCAGATTTAATTTCTAACATGGTGAATAGTGATAGATGTAATTCACATAAATAAAAGCTCTTTGTTTTCCACAGTCTTTTAAGAGTGGAAAGGAGGCCTGAGACCCAAATTTGAAGCCAAAGTATAACAGGGTCACATTCACCAGAATAATGTACATGCTGGGAACAAAGGCTTGGAAGCCCGAGTGGGAGAGCTAGGCAGCTCGGAGGACTGTACATGCTCAGATGGGTGCCAGTGTGGGGCAGGAGACGAGCAGAGGTGTGAGACGGGGCTGGCTGGTGGGCAGGGGCCTGCGCAGTGATGAAGTGCTCAGGCGCTTCGAAGATGAACTGCTTCGAATCTTCTTCCACCACTTGGTTCCTGTGTGATGTGGGGCAAATTACTTAACCTCTCTTTATCTTAGTTTTCAAATATTTCAAATAGGAATAATCATAGCACTGTTCGCGACCAGGGTTCTTGGCCTCCTTAATCAATAGAGGCCAGACAAGAAATTCAGGCAAGGCTTTATTGGGGCCCCTGCTACACCAGGGAGGGGCAAGAACAAGTAACAGGTTCCCTTGCTCACTCGCACCCCAAGGAGGGGGTGAGCCAGTTCCTTATATGGGGTGAGAGTAGGGGCGGGTCCAGGGGTTGGGCCAGAGGCGTGGCTTAGGTGTTTTGCCCACTGCTTTGGTAGTGTTGAGTGCAGGGGGCTCTTCAGAATTGGCAGTTGGGTTTTTGGTCTCTTTGTATCTTTTTGTCCATAATTTGCCCCAACTGCACATACACGCAGTTATTTTTAGTCCCTTGTAGTTTCTTTGTATTTTGTTGCTCCAGGAGATGTTTGTCCAGGTGCAAGCATGGCAGCAAAGGGTTCCAGGTCCCAGGTCCCAGCCTGTCTCAGCATCTATTATCTAAGTCTGTAAGAATTTATGAAACAATCTATAAAATACTTGATGTGGTGTTTGGCACAAAGAAAGCTCTCAATAAATGTTGGCTATACTAAGGTGTTTGGACTCTATTCTCTAGTAAGGAGAGTATTGAGAGGGGTTTTAGCAAGAAAAAGACATGACTGGATTAAGATGTGCTGTAAGTGACATACGGGGAGGGTGCATGTTGTACTTTCAGCTTTCCTTGATGCAGTATGGTCCTCAGCAAAACACGTCTGAGTTCCACTGGCTATGTTTGGGGTGGAGATCTTCAACCTCACGAAGCCTCCTGGGCATCCCAGTGCAACACTTACTTTAGGAGCAATTTTACATACCACTGGGAGTCAGTTCTCTTCAGTGGAAAATTTTGCTAGCCTAGTAACTTTCAAATTTGGGTTGATTTTTTTTCTCCTTTTCTCTCAAACAGCACTTCATGTGCTTTACTAGTTACAAAATCATTTCACTCTCCTCAAGTAATTGGCTGCCTAGTGCCTCTTCTTACATTACCATAGTCTCTGAGGTGGCCAGATGTTGCCGTGAGCACAGTTTGCAGAACTGGGCTGGGCTGCGAGCAGCCCATTGGGAGAAGAGGCACTAGGGGCCAAGAAATCACTGGGTTATTATGGACAGTGAAATTCAGTTCATCAATAATGTATTGAGGGTTTACTCTGTGCCAGGTACTGAGAAGCAACAGAAGTGAAAGAATGTACCTCCCACCCCCATCTCAGAGAAGCTTGCCTGTCCTTTTAGGAAGGAGGATGAGGCATGTTTGCAAATAACTACATTGTGAGTTGTGTGTGACAAGTGCTAAAACAGGAGTAAAAGAAAAGTGTTTTGGGAACCCAGTGGAGAGCCTGTTTCAGGCTCTGGGAGGCTGGCAAAGACCTCATGGCATTTGAGCTGGGCCTTGAAAGTGGGGTCAGGTTGTAGCAGGTAGGAAAGGTCTTTCCGTGGAGAGAACAACATGACTAAAGATAAGGATGTAAAGCAGGCAGCATCGGACTTCCTGGTGATCCAGTGGTTAAGACTATGTGCTTCCAAAAAAAAAAAAAAAAAGACTATGTGCTTCCAATGCAGGGGGCGCGGGTTTGATCCCTGGTTGGGGAACTAAGATCCCAAATGCAGCATGCCCCCCCCCCCAAAAAAAGGAATATAGCAGGCAGCGTCAGCAGCATGATTTGTGGGGCTCAGTGCAAAATGGAAATGCGAGGCTCCTTGTTCAATAATCATTAAGAATTTCAAATCAGTGACAGCAGAGCATTTAACCAAGTGGGGGACCTTCTAAGGGCAGAGTCCATGTGACTGCACAGGTTGTATGTCAGTGGACTCAGTCCTCAATGCAGGGTGCACACTTGGAAGGGAAGGGTTGTCTGAAGCATAGCTGTGTGCCTGTGAGTGGTGGAAGACAAGTGTGCAAAGGCAGGTCGTGTTACTGAATGCAAGTTTTGTGAGGCCAAACCAACCAAAAGGTCAGAGTTTGGAGCAGAGAAAGGTTTATTGCAGGGCCATGCAAAGAGATGGGTGGCTCGTGCCCAAAAAACCCTGAACTCCCTGAAGGGTTTCAGCAAATCATTTTTAAAGGCAAGTCGAAGGAGGGGTGTGGTTAGTTGTTGCAGACTTATTGGTGTAGGAATCCTTTGTTCTTGCAGCTGTCTGGATAGATCAGGTCACGATGTTCCCATAAACCTCCAACAAGACAAGTGTTATTCTCTGTTCTGCAACTTTTTATCTCTACATGAATGGACTCAAAAGTCAGAGCCCTGAGAATAGGCTATCCTGTATATTTTAGGCTATAGGCAACATTGCTTTTTTTTAATTAAATGGTTTGTGTTCGAATTTATTTATTTATTTATTTATTGGTTGAGTTGGGTCTTTGTTGCGGTATGTGGGCTTCTCACTGTGGTGGGTTCTCTTTGTTGCAGAACACGGGCTCTAGGTGTGTGGGCTTCAGTAGTTGTGGCACATGGGCTCAGCAGCTGTGGCTTGTAGTCTCTAGAGCGCAGGCTCAGAAGTTGTGGCACACGGGCTTAGCTGCTCCGCGGCACATGGGATTTTCCTGGACCAGGGCTCGAACCCTTATCCTCTGCATTGGCAGGCGGATTCTTAACGACTGTGCCACTAGGGAAGTCCCTAGGCAACATTCTTAACTCAAAGCAAAAGCAATAGAATAAAGAGGTTAAAGTAAAAGAAACAGATCTAATATGGAGTCAGATTTGTTCTTCCCTATTACAGTTGCTCCACATGCTTGGACACCATGCTTAGGAGGGTGGACTGGATGGGGAACCCCTGAGTTTGGAGCTGGGATTGATATGACCAAAAGAATGCTTTGAAAAGATGGCTACTGCAGTGTAGAGGCAGGATTTGAGGTGGTTTGGGAGGAACTGAAGAGAGGACCAGGGCTTGGGAAGCCGTTGAAATGTGGACCTTTTGAAAAGGAGTGGTTCTAGAAGAAGCAGCAGGAATGGAATGGAAAAAGTGGATGCCAGACACATAGAAGAAATAGAGATGTCAGGTCATGGAATCGAGAAGGGTGAGGAAAGGAGTGTGCAGAAATGATACCCAAATGTTTAGCCTGTGTGATGGGACTGATAAGAAAAGTTGAAGGAGAGTTGGTGGGTGAGGAAGTCAGTCATTCAATCCATGTTCTTTGAACGACTGGCTAATTATCTGCAGTGGATTTAACCAAGCAGTAAGAGTTAAATGGTGGAAATAACTGAGTGTGTGTACATTCTTCTGCAAAGGGCAGTCCCTGTACCCTCAGTTTATATATATATATATATATATTTATATATATATATATATATATATTTATTTATTTATTTATTATTATTTTTTTTTTCTGTACGCGGGCCTCTCACTGCTGAGGCCTCTCCCGTTGCGGAGCACAGGCTCCGGACACACAGGCTCAGCAGCCATGGCTCACGGGCCTAGCCGCTCCGTGGCATGTGGGATCTTCCCAGACCCGGGCACGAACCCGTGTCCCCTGCATCGGCAGGCGGACTCTCAACCACTGCGCCACCAGGGAAGGCCCCCTCATTATATTTAATGAAGCTCTGAAAATGTCCATGGGTTCATAGCACACACTAGTGGCTTGGTGAGCAAGTCTTGATTAAATGCACATCCGAGTGTCTTGGCTGGGCATAAGTCTTGGGCCTGGCCCCTGCCCACTGACGCAGGCTCTTCTCTCACCACTCTCCATCCATACCTGGTGTCCCAGGGCTGAACTAGTTGCCTTTGCTTGGGAGCCTTCCTTCCCCACTCCACTGCCATACCCCTTAGCTCCCATTTATCTTTCAAAACTCTTTTCTGGGCATGCTGCACACCCTGCCCGCTTCCGCCACCACCAGTCTAGATCTCACCCTGACCACACCACGGCTCATTTGTTTGTTCATATGAGACCCGGTCTTATCAGACATTGTATCTGAGTGCTAGTGCCAGGCCCACCAGAAAAGAGATGCTTGGCAAATGTTTGTGGAATAAATGAATGAAGAGATCAAGTTGGTCCATTGGACTGAAGTGATTGTCTGAAAACCCATTCAATTTCAGTTAAGTAGTTGTACTGCTTTTAGTTCCAGAATGGGCACAAGATCTGAAATTTCTAAACAGCAGAATAACCAAATGCCAAATGAGGTTCAGTTTGATCATTCTGACAGCCCAGCCCAGATGTTGTAACCAGAGACCAGGGAGGAGCAGGGCTGTCCCAAGTGGGAGATGGGGGTGGGAGTGGTCCACGCTAGTGGTTTGTCTGTGAGAATTTTAAAGTATTAAAATACAGGGACTTCCCTGGTGGTCCAGTGGGTAAGACTCCCCGCTCCCAATGCAGGGGGCCGCGGTTTGATCCCTGGTCGGGGAGCTAGATCCCGCATGTATGCCGCGACCAAGAAGTCCGTATGCCACAATCTACTGCAACTAAGACCCGGCACAGCCAAAATAAACAAATACTTAAAAAAAATAAAAATACTAATTGAAAGTTGGAATATTCTATGATCACCGTGAGCTGGCAGTTCTAAATGTGTCAGTGATAGAACACTCCTCCCCCTCAGAGACTGATCATACTAGTCCCTTAGAGCGACCCAATGAGCCCCATTGGGGAGCAGCACAAGGTTTTGATCATTCCTCTCAGGGCAGAATACAGACTATTTGTCTGCTCTTTCTAAACCCTGGGCCCCTTCGAACTTCCCTTTTCCTCATATTGATGGCAATGTCGTAGTGACCCTCCTAGGGCAGCCCTGTCACTTCTTGGGTTCTTTGCATCCCTCCTTTCAGATTCGGGGGTGGGCATCCAGAGGGTCAGTTGGCTCAGAAGAGCCCCTCCGAGTAGAGTTGGAATCTAAGTTTTAGAAGAGAAGTGGAGGGCTGTCACAGAGCCAGGACCTCTGCTCTGTGTGTATGCCTGCAGGGGAGAGATGTCTAAGGGAGGGGAGGAGGGTCTACTGCTGATCTTCCAATTAACCTGCACACGTAGACCTCACTCAGTATGTTTCTGAAACTCCTTGCCTTGTGCTGAATTAAGTTGGAAAATATTTCAAAAGTTACAGAAGCTGTGGCAATTTGAAAACTTTTACTAGCCAACATTTTATATCAGAATTAGCAAATGGCAAGTTAATTCTGTAACAGATATTGAGACCCTGTCTTGGCAAACCAAATTACCAATGGATCACTCATAAACATGGAAACGGTTAGTGTCTTAGGCCAGCCGATGGGTGGGCTGCTCTGATCCCTCCCTTGAAACCCATGAGCGGAGAAGCATCTGCATCCTGGGATGCTGTTTCAGTTGGCCATGTCTGTGCTGAGCTCAGGGTGGGAGATAGCAAGTATAGATAAGGAGTTCCATTGCCTTCGGGATAAAAACCTGAGGACACCCTTCGTGATGTGGGTCTTGTCACACCCCAAGCTCTTCCCTTAGGATTGCCCCACCACTACCCTTGAATTCTGGGCACCAGCCATGCTGAGAGACTTGCAGTTACTCAGACAAGATTTGTTCTCTCTAATCAAGGTATAGTATGCCTTGGACATACTATTCCCTTTGCGTGGAATTTTCCATGTATCCCCACTCCCTCATTTATCAGAATAATTCAAGATGTTCTGGCATCTTCTCATGCAGAAGGCCTTTCTTTGCTCAGTTCCCCAAATGGGGTCAGCTAGATGCAGACTCTGTTTTCATGTATATATTTATGTTGCAGCTAAATAACCTCGCCTGTTCTCTAGCCCATGTTGCCCTGTCCCTGCTTTCAGCTCCTTTGCAGACGTTATTTCTGTCATCTGGAACACCTTCCCGCGTGCTTCCTTCTAACCTTGGCCTTGCCCCTCCAGCAGAATTCTCTGAGGGTTATTCTAGTTTCAAGGCTGATTGTGTTTTTCTAAGCACTGTTCTTACATTCTCTGACAGCTTCTGCCAAGTCAACTGTTCAGTGGTGATGCCGTGGTGAAAGTGAATCAGAAATCTAGAGGAATTCACCACTTGGGGCTTTTCTATTAACAACATCACTATCCACAGAACAGTAGAATTCAGTAATTTCTGATTGCTGTTTTGGGGACAAATTTATCAAGGTATGGAAATACATTATTAAGTAAGCTAAATACAAGTTGAACGTTGTTTTTTTTCCTCCCTAAACTCAACACATCCACCACTGCTAAGCTTACTTTTTATTTTCCTCCCTACCCTCAGGGTAAACTTGACTGTCTTGCAGCCCCAGCAATTCAGGGCAGAAAGCCCAGGACCCTTGGCCTGTCCTAAGTGTCACGGCAGACACTAAAGCTTGGCTGTTCCAAGCCCTGGTGAGGGCTCTGTTTTCTCCCCCTGACACTTGATGAGTCTCCTTAGCCATCTCTCTTCATGAAACATAATGACCTTGCTAATTTCAAGGCCTAAAAGTACCTTTTTCTCTACACATTATTTCTTAAACTTTCCTCTTTAAAGTGAGAAAAGAGAAAAAAATAAAGACTGTGATATTTTCCTAGTCTCTGTAAAATCTCAAGCTAGCCCCTGATTATTTCTCCTCAACTAAGAAAAAAGTCCATTTATCAACTTAGTACTAATTTCTTCAATTAACTACTCCCCCTGTTTTATTCTTTTAATCATCAGTACCCAATTAGCACTAAGTACTTCTTGGCTAAGCCTGTGTTTTATAATCTGTTTCAGAAAGACATCACACTCTTTTCCTTAAACATTTTTAAAACAGTTGAACATAACCAGACTTTCTCAAAACAAGGCATCTAGTGGTTACTCACAGACAAATTTAGAGGTTCACAGATGGGGATGAGATAATGGTGCCTATAAGAATCATGGGATGTTTTAAAACCTCTACTTGCTCACCTCTTCTTACCCCACTTTACCCCTGAGTATAACTAAATTTTAGGAAACTATAATTTTTAAAGGGCTTTTTTTGGTGATTCTCATATGGCCCCTGGTTGAGAATCATGCTTATGGTGGTTCCGGGTGGGTAGGACCCATCTGAGTATTGTTGATTTCACATATTAGTTACACTGGGGAGCACAGTGGGGAAGTCAGATGTGATAGATCTGGGATGCTTCTGGAAGACTTACATTTTGAGTTGGATCTTGAATGATAATAACATAGCAATAACTGACTTGTACTGGACACGTACTGTGCAGAGCACTTCACGTACATCATCACATTTAATCCTCACCAAAATCCTACTGTAAGGCAGATGGTGTTATCCCCTGTTTACAGATGAGGAAGACAGAGATCAGAGAGATCAAGTGCTTTGCCCAAAATTACACAGCAAGTAAGTAGCAGAGCTGGCATTTAACCCTCAGTCGTGTGACTCTAAAGCTCTACTGCTATGACGTGTCAGACTTAGTGGGAAGGAAGTAACAGAGACTCAAGGTATGTGTATTGGCAAGAGAATTATTTCGTACCTGATCAAAATCTTTGTGGAAGACAGATATCTGGGCTTATAAGAAGTCCTCAGAGTCGATTATGGACATCATCATTAGACTGGAAATTATCTTTATGTCTCTAAGAAGATGAGAAAGGCCACGTTTTTATCATCAGGAGTAGGCCTAGTGTGTTATCATCCGCTTCAAGTTTTCTTTCTAATTCTATAATCAGAATTGATAATCATGGTCATGTTTTGGAGATCAGAGGGACTTTAGATCCCATGCATCCTGTTTTTTGTCTGACTCCCTCATTTGGCAGATTTATTTATTCAAGGAAAGGCAGCAGAGTGTAGAGCAATGGTTTTCAACTGGAGGTGAATTTGCCCGCCAAGGGACATATGGAGACATTTTTCATTGCCGCAACTGGGAGGTGCTACTGGCATCAGTGAGTAGAGGCCAGAGATTCTGCTAAATATCCTGTAACACAAAAGACAGCTTCACACAGCAAAGAATTAGCTGGCCCAACATATCAATAGCGCTGAGGCTGAAAAACTGGTGTAAAGGTTCAGGGCATGGACTTTGTATTTAGACTGCATGGGTCTGAATTCAGCTTCATACTTGCTAGCTGTGTGACCTTGGCTAAGTTACTTAACCTCTCTGTGGCCCATCTGCAATTAAGGCTGATGCAGTCCTACCTCATAGGACTGTTAAGAGATTTAAATATTCAACATCAGTGAAGCATTGGAACAGTATCTGGCACAACAGACATGTGTTTAGAGAGGCATCTGGTACAGTGGTGGAGTCAGTTCCCGAACCAGCCTGCCTGGGCGTGAATCCTCCATCTGCCTCTTACCAGCTTTGCGACTTTGGGCAAGTCGCTTAAACAGTCTTGACTCAGGTTCCTTATGAGTAAAATGAAGATAATAATAGTATCTATCATTAAGATAAGTCATTTATGCAAAGTGATTAGAACAATAACTCTTACATCATAAAAACCATATAAGTACCAATTGTCATCACTGTTACTATTATTCACTTATTCATTCATTAAACAAGTATCTGGGCCTCCTGTGTCCGAAGGGGTGGAGTCACTTGCTTTACATCTAGTATTAGACAGCAGAGTCGGGATTAGGACCACTGACTCAGGAAAGGACAGCTCTGTCCAGTATGATCGTTTACGACTCTCTGCTTCTTGGCAGTAGAAAGCTGAGGGATCTATCATTCTGGGTAATTATTACTTTGGAGGCAATGTGGAGAGAGGTACCATGACCTACCGTGTCACTTAGCAACTAAATACCTCCAATTCTGCTTTTGAAAATTTAGGAGACTGACGGTGGTTCAGGGAGGAAAACCAGCAGATGCTGGAGGTATTGAGATCAGAGTAGTCAACAATGAAAAAGTGATTTTAATTTCTTTTATTATTATTGAAGGAGGTATTTCTTTAAAAGGCCCTGTCTGTGGTCATTGTGCTGGTCCAGTTTAGTTCACCGTGGTGATAGTAGTACTTTCTGAAAAGTTGTTTTTTTCATTTTGAGATGTAAAAGATAAGTCTGATATATGTATACATATAGCTGATTCACTTTGTTGTACAACAGAAACTAACACAATATTGTAAAGCAATTATACACCGATACAGATATAAAAAACAATAAAGGCCATTGAAATGACACCAGCATTTTAAAAAAATGTTTGAGCTTTGTGTGAGCTTATAGCTTTAGTAGACATAACCTTAACTGGGGTCATTTTCCAATGGTAGTTAACATGCTTGCTTAAATGGCTTTAAAAACGATGTCATTTTAGATGGCTTTGTTAATTAGATTCTTTTTGATGACTCATGTTGGAGAAATAGGGCTCTCATTGTGAAGTAAAGCAAGACCTGGGTTTGCAAACCTGCAAGCCAGCCTACCGTTAGCCAGGTATGACTGTGCCTAAGTGGTCGTCTCTTTGCGATCAAGAACTCAGCAAGCACAAAATAAGTGAAGTAGCAAATTATTTGGAGACCTTTCCAACCTGCATCTGACCTTCTTGATTCATGTGCAGAAGTAATTCCCTGTGGAAATTGCTGGGCCTTTTATCTGTGTTGCTATTAAAACACTGGTTGAAATGAGGTGGCACAGGCTGCATTGTTAATGGGTTACCGTGGGGTGGGAGCTGTTGTTTTATTCGACAGATGAGAAATAGATGAAAATGACCTTCTGTCTCCCCTGTAAGAATTTTGCTTGTTAAGTGACGGTCACCAGCACGGCAGAGTTTTAACGTGGTATAGGAATTTGTGCTATTCTTAGCAAGATATTAAATGAGAGTTTGCAGGCTTTTCTTGTTATAAAATAGGGAATGTAAGAGTGTTTTATATTCTCTGATTTCTGTGCCCAGGGCAATAGCTGTCCAACTTGAGGAGGAATGAGGGCATAGTTCTAGCAGGAAATTCAGAGCTGAGTGTAGTCTATCCATCAGTGTCCCATGCATCAAGGTATTACTGGCCTGTAGGATTGCTCTTTGATTCTCTCCTGGCTTTATTTCCATTGTTCTGTCCAGTGGAGTAAGGTTAGCTTTCTTCATAGCTCCTTTGTGCTTCCTCAGTTTGGCCCACTATCTATTTTTTTTGCCTCTGACCATCCTCCTCCCTTCGGGTAGGCCTTAAACTTAAAACTTACAGGGAAATTCTGAGGATGAGTATGATTTAAAGCAGTGCTTCTCAAACTTCAAGGTGCATCAGCATCACCTGAAGAGTTTGAAAAAAGACAAATGCCTGGGCATCATTCCCAGAGATTCTGATCCAGTAGGTCTGGGGTGGGCCTGAGAATTTGCATTTCTACCAAATGCCCATGTCCAAGACCAAACTTTGAGAAGCTCTTGTGTGATATTATGATTTATAATAAGAAATATAAATATATTTAGTCGTCCCTATTTCTGGCACAGCTAAAACCCTTGGAATTTCCTGTGATGAAACAGTAAAGGTGTCTTTTGTTGTGTTAATGCGTGACTTATGGGTCCCATCAAAGGATGGGGCCTGGTTGCCAGTGGAGCCAACCATGTGATTAGAGGCTTAGAACTTTTAGTCCCACCCCTGACCTCCTGGGAGGGGAGAAAGTCTGAAGATTGAGTGCAGTCACCAGTAGTTTAATCAATCATGCCTATGTAATGAAGCCTCCATAAAAACTCAAAAGGATGGGTTTTGAGAGCTTTCAGGTTGGTGAACCAGAATGTTTCCACATGTCACCATGCTAGACCCCAAACTCTAGAGGGGCAGAAGTCCCTTTGTTTGGAGCCTCACCCTATGTGTCTCTTCATCTGACTGTTGATTCTTGTCCCTTAATATCTTTTGTGATAAACCAGTAATCTAGTGACTAAAAGGGTTTCCTAAGTTCTCTGAGCCACTCTAGCAAATTAATCAAACCAAAGAGGGGGTTGTGGGAAGCTTTGATCTATAACCAGACAATCAGAAGCACAGGTGACAACCTAGACTTGCAGTTGGCATCTGAAGTGGAGGGCTGTCTTGGGACTGAGCCCTCAGCTTGTTGGAATCTGATGCCCTCAGAATTGAGCCAAATTGTAAGACACCCAGCAGGTGTTGGAGAATTGGTGACACTGTGTGAGAAAAGCCCACCCACATTGTATTTGGATCTAGAACTCTTCTTGCCTTGTGTAATTGAACCTGGGCAAACTCACCTCTTTGGAACAGTCTCTTCAATTGTTAGTCAATTGCATTTACTGAGCACCTGCAAAGGAATGCAAAGGGATATGCCCCTGAAATGACTCCACCAAAGTTCCTGCACTCTGTAAAGTCTTCTGTTTAAGGAAAAGCACAAGCTATATATTTCAGGAAGAGGTACCCACTCAAAGCCAAGGACTGAGGAGACTAGAGTCCAGGGGTGATTGATGGAGGGATGTTAACATTTGGTGGTTCAAGAAAGAAAACTAAGATTTATTTCGGGTCTACCCCATGCCAGCGTTGTGGTTGGTATTTGTCGTGTTAATTCGTTGAATCTTCACAGAAACCCTGAGAGGTGGAGATTACCCTCTCCCTTTCATAAATGAGGAAACTGAGGCTCTTAAGACTTGAATTAGTGGCTGGACCAATAATTCAAACTCAGGGTTTCTTCTCTTGGGAGCCCAAGCTATTTTCATTGTGCCATGTTGCTTCCCAGCATAGCACATGACTCACCTGAGTACTGGGTTGACGTTTGTTGAATTAAAACATCTGATGATTAAGTCAGTGAGGGAACGTTTCCAGGAAATGATAACATAGAAACAGTTCTTAACCATCCTGCAATTAATTCTTGTTATTACTTATTGAGCATCTATTATATACCAGGTACTGTGATAAGCATTTTATGTACCTTATACCACTTATTTAAAAATAAACTAAAAGGTAATTATTAACTCCATTATATATGATGAAATTTAGAGAGGGTGAATGATCACCCTGAGGTTGGGAGTGGAATCAGGATTCCAAATTGCAGCTTTTAGTCTCCAAAGCAGGACTTTTTGAGTTCTCGTATGCCGGCCTGATCTGCTAGCATGGCAATGAGCAGTTACTTCTTTTCCTTCCCATTGTTACTACCCATTTCTTCCCAGACAATGAGATTCATTAGCTATGGATTTCAAGTCATAGGAAATAAGGTTGTGAAAGTTAGTCACCAGTTACCATGCCAATATAAACATCCTCACACCCACTCCATCATTATCACGTTAGAAAAAGCAAAAGCAATAACAGCAGCAAAGGCCAAAAATACGACATTAACAGAAATAGATGTGTTGCTGTCATGCGGGCCGGATGACATGGAATAAGGACTAGATCTAGTTCCCAGGCCTTACTCCCTTCTCCCTCCCTGCTTACACTTATTCTTCAGTCCTTCCTCATGCACAAATGGCTTCATTCAAAATCACTAAGTAGTCAGTATTTCAGCTGGTATGTCAAAGTTCTTAGCATTTATGGATTTTAGAGATTCCTTTGAAGGCCTCTTTTTGTACATGATGAGCTGGTTTCAGACATCTCTCTTCTGGACTCCAATATTTTTCTGTAATGATAAATTTTGAGTCCGCCTATGCAATTGAAAGACAAGAGTCCCATTCAGGCTAGTGTTCCAGGTTATTGTCTTGAGGAAATGCTCTTGGATGTGCGTATTCTTGACAGTTGACTGCAGGACAGTGAGCTGTAGGGGAAGATAGATTTAGGGTCTGTATGTTCCTGCTCTGTACTCCAGGCACTTTCACACAGTATCCCATTTCCCCAGCAACCCAGGGAGGTGAGCAGGTGTTTCTCCTTTTGTCAGACTAGCAGAAATGGAAGGCAAAGAAGTAAAGTAATTTGCCTCTAAGTGACTGAGCTGGAATTTGAACCCAGGAGGGTATAACTCTGTAGCCCGCATCTTTATTTCCTTATCAGATAATATGATGGGTGCACAAGTCACTGCGTTCACCGATCAGGATTTGCTGGGCTACGCCTAATGTGGGAAGCAGAAGATTCAACTTCTGAGCTCCTTCTCTGCCTTTTTAGACTCTAATTGCTGTATCTCATTAATGTCTTGGAAGTGAGAGGGTGTCTCTGGACTGCTTTGAGCTCTCAATGCCAATGTTGGGTGTGTTAATAACCTTCCCCCCAAACCCACCAGTGTAGCTACCTGACTTAACGAGCATTTCATTCTCATCAGGTGGCTGCCAAATGGGGAATTAGGATCATTAGACTTGTGATTTTGTTTTAAGGGAAATTCATATAACGTCTTTTATTTTTTCTTCAAAAGAAAAAAAAAGGAAGAAATTAAGCGGCATTAAAATAAGCAGCAGTGAGGCATAATCTTAATGGATATTGAATTTCAGGCGCTATCTGGTTTAAAAACAGAGATTGGAAGGGGCTTCTACTTCCTCAGTTTTTCCTGTGGGTACCTATGAAATCTGGGGTGCAGGGTAGCCAGGGAAGGAGTAGAGTTAAAGAAGGGGCGAGGGGAGCGAGGGAGAGAGAATGTTATAGTCTATATTCAGAAAATGGGCTTTTTATACATAAGCAACTCTTTTTTTTTTTTTTTGGCCGGCCGTGTGGCATGCGGGATCTTAGTTCCCTGACCAGGGATCGAACCCGCGTCCCCTGCAGTGGAAGCACGGACTCTTAACCACTGCACTGCCAGGGAGGTGCAACTCCTCTCTTATCTATAAGGTTGCTTATAGATAAGCAACTCTTTTGATCTATCCCTGCTCTTAAAAAAAAATCAGTGAATAATCTAACCAGCTTACCTAAAGAAGAAATCAAAACCAATGTTTATGTCCATGGAGTTTGACAACATATGGTAAATTAAAACACGAACTGCAATAAAAGAAAGTCTTAGTAGCATGCTTCTCAAATGTCTCAGTTGTAGCAGTATCACCTGGGAACTTGTTAGAAATAAAAATTCTCTAGGGCCCACTCAAGACCTACTGAATCAGAAACTAGCGGTAAGACCTCCAAACTGTTTTAAAAGCCCTGATGAACTTTTGCTGGAAATTAAGAGTACAGAAACAAACATACGTTTGAAGGTAGAGTCTTCTTTAAATTCCAGTTTATTATCTGGAATTCTGCATTGAACGAAGTCAGTTTGGATAGAACCACAAACTACCAACAGAGGGCAATGATTTTTAAATGATTACGAAAAGGAAAATGATTCATATTCTTTCTTTATCTCTAAGCTTTGATACAACTGCAGAAGTGGCAACTTACTTATTTTTCTTCTTGAGTTTAGGAGTCCATTATCCTGTGCAAGTTGTTTATTAGAAGGTGGGGTGCATTTTCTAACCGAAATAATTTTATGAATAATGACCAACTTCCTAGAGAAGCCCACAAGTCTGTTTAACACACCAATTATTAAAAGTATGGTGGTGAGGGTCTAACAGCTCTGCAGAAGCTGGTCACCTGGAATTCCAGAGATGCCCTTCTAACCAAAGGACAGGCTCTTCCCTTCTTCACTTCCTTTTGGTAGCAGGAAGATTAGGTGCACCTGTCGTAGATGTCCCAAAGAGACAGAGATGGGAGGGGGGAGGGGATTGTGACAGATGGCTCTCAAGACCAGGATGCTGTGAGGAGAATGGGGAGCTAGAGAGCCAGTTACATGTCGCAGAGAATAGCCAGGAGCTTAGGACCTGTGGCTTCCTGCTCAACGCACTTCTTAGTTCCAGACTCACCCCTTGACCTTCTGCTTTCTGTCGCACCAAAGATCCTAGGGGTTGTGATGCCTACTTCCTTTGCCATTGCTCTTAATGTGTTGCTTCTGACTAGGGCTTCCTTCTATCTAGCGTCCATAGAATAGAACAGTCTCTCAATTTCTCTTCTCTCTTGCCTTTTGAGAAACTGTGAATTTTATCCCAAATGCTGAAAGATAGCTGACTAGAAATAAAAAGTATCCTTATTAATGCTTATCCTTCCCTCACTCCATCCTGTGATTACTATTACCACCCTGATCATCTACTCTTTCTCACCTCTCCTCTCTTTTCCTTTTCTTGTCACTTTGATCTGCTGGAGGAAAGTTAAGAAAAGAATAAAGGGAGAAAAGAATAAGAAATAAACCCAGAAAGATGTTCTTGAAATGAAGGGCATAAATTCTTGGGTCGAAAGGGCTTATTGAAAGCCTAGCACAATGGATGAAAACTGAACCACAGCAAAAGGTACATCCTTATGAATTTGCAGAACATTGTGGAAAAAAAAGAGCTTCTAGAGAGAAAAAAACAGGTTCACTGTGAAAGATGAAGGATTTGAATGCTTTTGACTTCTCAACAGCAAGACAATGGGCAATGCTTCCAAAATTCTGCGAGAAATGATTTCTAATCTAGAATTCTACATCCAGACAAGGTATTAACTGAGTACGAGTCAACATATTAGGTCTCAAAGGTTTTGCTCCCTTATAGCCTTTCTCAGAAAGCTATTAGAGGATGTCTTCAACCAACAAAAACAAGTAAACCAAGAGACCGGAAGACACGGGGTGCAGAAATTGAGGGCTCTAACTGGAATAAGTGGAGTGACTTCCCAGGATACTGGAGTGGAGACAGCTGGCATTAGATCAGTTCAGAAGCCTCCAGGGAGGACTTCTTTATGGAAATGGAGTGGATAGACCAACTAATGTGTTTTAATATGTTAAGAAGAAACTTATTTATCTGTGGGAGAGTTTGGAGTCAAATTAGCCACAGGTAAGCTAAGCAAATGAAAAGACAAAGTCTGTTATTAGAAAACATTGCAGGAAAGGAAAAGTAACCGCAGTCATCACATGAAAAGTAATTACATGACTTAGATGTGACTAGCATTCATCTAGTTATAATATAAGCACAGATAATTGTCTCACCAAGATGGTGATATAAATATCCTGGGGGCAATGGGAAAAGGAGTGGGGTTTGAGTATGAGATTGGAAGTAAGGGATGGGGTAGTAGGAGGAAGCTAAATTCTCAGAGGTGGGTGGATGATGCCTGAAACTGAGGCATCAGCGCACAGTGATTTGAGCATGATGTTCAGATGTGGCGATCAATAGCAGAGCAATCAGCTAATTGAAAGTGGCTGCTTCTGCAGAACAGGAAATTGACAAGGAAGAAGGCTGAGAGGACTAAGGATTTAACACAATGTCTTGGCCATTTAAATGACGTGTATGTATAATGTATATAAAAAGAAACACAAAATTTTCTAAAGAGAAATGAAAACTTTTGCTACCCTTCCCCCCAAATTCCATACAGCAATTTCTAATTAAGGGTCAGAGAATACGGTCTTATTTTTCTCTGGGTAGGACTCAGAGCTCTTGGTGTGATACAATATTAACTCTTAACCACTCAAATAAAGAAACCTGCTCTTATCCAAATCAGCATTTTGCCTTGGCATTGGTAAAGGTCTTCTTACTTCTTTCCCAACTTGGAAGGACCTAACTAATCCACACTGAGAGTCATCCAGCGCATCCTCTTCCCTGTGGGGTTCAGTTATGGCCAGTGACACAGCGACGTTACAATCTCCCTCTCTCCCTCCCCATACCACACTCAAATATCTGTTGAAGTCGTAGATGGACTTTAGGTCTTCCCTTCCAGTTAGGTTTTGAGTATTTAAAGGCATAATGCCTCATGTATAGATATCAATAAATAAAATATACACATTCAGAGCATATAACCCTACTTCACATAAAATTAGAGAAGGGACACTGAAAGCAGAATTACCCGTTTTTAATAATAATAACATTTCATAATAGTAATAATAATTGAATAAGGCCCTCCTGAGGAGCCTTAACCTTCTGAATGCCTCAGAAACAAAGTAGGGTGGGAGCAGCCCTGGGCTGTACATGATGGACGTGGCATCACTGCCTTAACTGTGTGACCAGCACCCCAGCGTCTCAGACCCGCACCTGGTTCTCAGATCATGGACAAGAGAGCTATTCTTACTGTATTGATTTGGTGTAACTAGTTTTTTAAGCTTAAGATTCAATCAATTTTTGGCAGCCATTCTAAAAATAGGCGCCTCAACTCTGCATTCTTGACTTCTGGTTCACTGTGGACTGGAAAACAGAGCTGAGGCAGGAGTGCCATGCAGGCTTGTTGAGTTACGGTCAGACTCACTGGGAACAAGGCTGGTCCTGACCGCACTCGGTGGCATTACTGGGCTGGAGGAGCAGCTTCGATCCCGTCTTGTGTGAGGTTATTTCTGAGCTCAGAAGAGCTGTGTCTGCGTTATTCAGGCTTGACGACTTCTGCTTTTCATCTGGTTCCTTTTGTTCGGATTGACACCACTCCTGGCGCCTTTCCAGAGCTGGCAGTCCTCTTTCCCATCCTTGTTTGCAATTCTTGTTGGGTGGATTCGTGTCCTCGGTTTTCCAGGCAGCCGTGTCCAGTGCTCCTGGGCAGATTTAACCGAAGATTTCCTTCCCTTCCTTCTAGAGCTATGCCTTTATTATTTTTCCCTCCCTTAGTCTGTCAGCCAAGCCTGAGTAAGATTATTTGAAAGAAATGATTGGGGTGTATCCATACAATGGGTTATATTCATCAGTAAGAAGGAATAAACTATGGATACATGCAACAGCATGAATGGATCTTGGACATTCTGCTAAGTGGAAAAAGCCAGTCTCAAAAGGTCACATACTGTATGATCCTGTTTATATAATGTTCTTGAAATGACATAATTATAAAAAAAGGAGAAGAGATTAGTGGTTTCTGGGGGGGAGTGATTATAAAGGGGTAGTAGAAGGGGATGGCTGTGGTGATGGAACAGTTCTGTATTTTGAATGTGGTACTCAGTACATGAATCTACGCATGTGACACTGTGACACAGAATTACACATACACTTTATGGCAATGTGAATCTTCTGGTTTTTATATTACGCTCTAGTTATATAAGCTGTAACCAGTGAGGAAACTGGCTAAAGGGTACACACATGGAATCTCTCTGTACTATCTTTACAGCTTTCTGTGAATTTATAATTATTTTAAAATAAAACTTTTTTAAAAAAAAAACTATTGCTATATGCAACAACATGGCTAAATCTCAAAATAATTATGCTGAATGAATAAGCCAGTCAGAAAAGGAAACAAAAAAATACAGATAATTAGACTACATCAAATCTAAAAACTTTAATGCTGCAAACCATACCATCAAGGAAGTGAAAAGACAACCGACATGATGTGAGAAAATATTTGCAAATCATGTATCTGATAAAGGATTTATATCCAGAATATGTAAAGAACTCTTATAACTCAATAATAAAAAGATAAACCCAACTGAAAACCGAGCACAGGATTTGAGTGGACATTCTCCAAAAAGACATGCCAATGGTTATTAAGCACATGAAAAGATGTTTAACATCATCAGTCATGTGAGAAATGCAAAGCAAAGCTACAGAGAGATAACAGTTCACACTCACTAGGATGGCAATAATCAAAAAGACAGATAATAACAAGTGTTGATAAGGTTATGGAGACATTTGGGACCCTCATACCCCACTGGTGGGAATGTAAAATGCTGCAGCTACTTTGGAAGATACTATGACAGTGCTTCAAAATGTTAAACATAGTTACCATATAACACAGTAATTTTACTCCAAGAGAATTGAAAACATGTTCATACAAAAGCTTGCACAGCAGTGTCCATAGCAGCATTGTTCATCAGTGGAAAGGTCCCAATGCCCATGAACTGATGAATGAATGAATGAAATACGGAATATCCATACTATCCTTAATATTGTGAACATTTGTCAACGATAAAAAGGAATAAAGTACTGATGCATGCTACAACATGGACGAACCTTGAAAACGTTCTGCTAAATGGAAGAAGCTACTCACAGGAAGCCACATGTATTATGTAATTTATAAGAAATATCCAGAATAAGGAAGTCGAAAGGGACAGAAAGTGGATTTGCAGTTGCCTAGGATTAGGGGATTAGGGAGGAAATGGGGAATGACTGATAAATGGGTACAGGAATTTCTTTTGCGGGGGGGGCATGAAAATATTCTAAACTTAGATTGTGCTAATGGTTGCACAACTCTATAAATGTACTAAAAGCCACTGAACTGTACATTTTAAATGAATGTATTTTATGATGTTTAAAAAGAATATATACTGTCTGATTACATTTATATAAAATTCTTGGAAATGTAAGCTAATCTATGGTGACAGAAAACATCAGTTGCTTGGAGATGGGAGGCGGAGGGGGAGGGATTATAAATGCACGTGACAAAACTTTTAGCGGTGATGGATATGTTACTACCTGGATTGCGGTGATTGTCTTATGGGTGTATACATATGTCAAAGCTTATCAAATGGTATACGTCAACATGTAAAGTTCATTGTATGTCAGTAGTAACTCATTTTTGGGCTTCCCTGGTGGCACAGTGGTTGAGAGTCCGCCTGCCGATGCAGGGGACACGGGTTCGTGCCCCGGTCCGGGAAGATCCCACATGCCACTGAGCGGCTGGGCCCGTGAGCCATGGCCGCTAAGCCTGTGCGTCTGGAGCCTGTGCTCCGCAACGGAAGAGGCCACAACAGTGAGAGGCCCGCGTACCGCAAAAAAAAAAAAAAAAAAAAAAAGTAACTCATTTTTAAAGTAAGGCATAGCAAAAGCATGTGAAATTCACTAACATGACAAATATTTATTGGGTACTGGCATAACATTAGCTCCCCCGGCTGCAATGGCAAGGAAAAGCTGAATCCAGCCTTCAAGCTATTGTAAGGGCACAGGCAAAGAAAGAAGAATATGATTGCAAAATGGTGTCTATAACACGAGCTCAGTGGAAATACAGATAGTCCCTGACTTAGGATTTTTCGACTTTATAATGGTGTGAAACCGATATGCCTTCAGTAGAGACCGTACTTCCAATTTTGAATTTTGATCTTTTCCTGGGCTAGTGATATGCAGTATGATATGCTCTTGTGATGCTGGGCAGTGGCAGTGAGCTGCAGCACCTAGTCAGCCACGCGATCACAAGGATCAACCATTCTGTTTTTCACTTTTAATACAGAATTCAATAAATTACATAAGATATTTAACACTTTATTATAAAACAGGCTTTGTTTTTCACGACTTTGCCCAACTGTAGGCTAATGTTCGTGTTCTGAGCGCTTTTAAGGTAACTAGGCTAAGCTGTGATGTTTGGTAGGTTAGGTGTATTAAGTGCATTTTTGACTTACGATATTTCCAATTTATGATGGGCTTATTGGAATGTAACCCTATTGTAAATCGAGGAAGATCTGTATGCCTGGGGAGTTGCAGTCACCCTCACGGGGACAGATGGAGAGGAGGAGTGTTGGAGAGGCTTCCTGGAAGAGGTAGCACTTGAGCTTAGCATTCAAGGGCAAATGGGGGTTACGTGTAGAATGTGGGGTTTTATGATGACGTAATGGTCCTTCTTCATGACACTAATGTAGGCGGATCAGCAGTAGCATGTAGTAGGTGCTTGTTACATCTCCAGGGGACCTGATTTTATTCTGTTCATATCAAAGCCATGCTTTTTTCCCCAGGAGCCACATCACAGTGAAGTGGATTGTTGTGTTGACATGCACCTTAACAATAAATACAAAGCAAAGATATAACATCCTTCAGTGCTGTTGGCAGACTTGCTATTATTTAATTATTTGTGATTACATTTTTAAAGTCTGTTTGCTGTGTTGTTTGCTGTGTGAGAACCAGGACTGAGTGGCACATTCCCCATCCTGTCTCTGGCAGGTAGTGTAGTTGGCACATAGCAGGGCTTTAAAATGATGGCTTGCTGATAGGTTTGGATTTGGGCTGGTCCAGAGCACATAACACATTTGACTGAAGGCTTCAGGCATGGTTCAAGCTTTTTGTGAAAAAACGTATACAGTGACGCAGTCCAGCTCTCCTGTACCCAGCCCCCACTGCTGTCTGTCTCCTACTTCTGGCCCCAGTCATGCCAGCTGCCCCACCCTAGCCCTGCCTCCCACAAGTTTGTCCTAGTGGCCTGGTGTTTGGAGACTCTTTCTTTGGGTCCACTCCCAGAGGCTTCATGAGGTGAGGTTCTTCTGAGAAGGTCAGAAGCATCTGCCAATGGGTGGGCAGCTCTGACCATTGGACTGCTCTGAGGAAGCTGGGCGTTCTTGGGCCCTAGTTCACGGACCACTGATGTGTATTTTTCCTCCTCCTCTCTTCTCTAGCACTTCTGTATGCCACCATCTTCGGGAATGTGACAACCATTTTCCAGCAGATGTACGCCAACACCAACAGGTATCATGAGATGCTCAACAGCGTCCGGGACTTCCTGAAGCTCTACCAGGTTCCCAAGGGACTGAGCGAGCGCGTCATGGATTACATCGTGTCTACCTGGTCCATGTCCAGAGGCATCGACACAGAGAAGGTAAGGAGGCGACAGGCTCAGGTAAACCACTTGTCTCTCGGCTTTCCCAGGGAGACCTGAGGCTCACCTAGGGCAGTGCTTCTCACACCTGACTGTGCATCTGAATTCTCCTGGGTATAGTTTTGGAATCCCAGGTCCTACCTCCAAAGATTTTGATTGCTTCCAGATCAGCCTTTCTCAAGAACTGGCAATTAAGAGATATTATTTTAGAAATTGGAAAGGCAGGGGTGTCTCCTGGAGAACAGACGGACCTGCAGTCTAACTGTCTAGGACAGGATTTCCCAGGCTGGTATGCTGATAAGAATCAGGGCCACCCAGGGTGAGATGACCAGTGTTACTGATTTTCCTTTCACCTCGGACTCCAAGATGGCACAGAATTGCTGCTGATCCGCTCTTTATTCAAACTTGCGCTATTTTGTTCATCATGGATTTTTTGCATGAGTTTTGATTTTTCAGAGTATTGCCCTAAACTCTGATTTATCTTGATGACTGAGTTTTTAGCATCTCCTTAAATTTTGTGTCCAAGGCTGTTGCCTTACTCTAGTCTTGGCTCTGCTGAGAATCCCATGATATGGTCATTAAAAACAGATTCCCAGCCACAATCCCAGATCTTTGGAATCAGAATTTTGTGGGGAGGAATGGGGTGGAGCGGGGATTGGAAATCTGCATTTTTAACCAATGTCCTCTTAGTTAGACGAGCCTGGGAGATACCGACCAAGGGCTTGTGCCTTAATAAGCAGTTGACTTAACCAGAGCATCCCTTAGGCTCCTTTTTAGGCATCAGTTTTCCCACCTGTAAAGTGGAAATGGCAATAAATATCTATCATTCTCCAAGAGTTGCATTATTCTAGATGCATTTCAATAAAGTGAAGAAAATTTGGTGGTACTGGAAAGAATAGAGAAAAGATACAGTGGACTTTCAATTAATCATTTATGAATGGTCTCCTTTGTAATATTTGCTATGAGCAAAGATGTAATCCTAGGTTAGTTTTTCTCTGCTTCTCAAGTCTTTTTAATAGCACTTCTCCCTTTAATCACCATTCCTTAAGTGCTCAGGGAATACTGATACCTTTCATTGTTAGAATGAGGCAAACAGAACGATATCACGATTGCAAAAGTACCTTATGACGCCTTCAGAGCCAAATTCAGCCGCCTTGGGGATCAGCTCTCCATGCTCCTGGCCTTTCTCCATTGGAAGAGTCAGTTGAGAGTTGACAGTTTAATTGGGGAAATTTAACTAAATTTAACTGATCCCAACTTAAACAGAACAATACCTTGATTGATTGAATACCTGCCATAATAACAATAACCAGCTACCCTGTCTTGAAGGTGCATTAAGAGCAGATGCTTGGGCTTCCCTGGTGGCGCAGTGGTTGGGAGTCCGCCTGCCGATGCAGGGGACGCGGGTTCGTGCCCCGGTCTGGGAGGATCCCGCATGCTGCGGAGCGGCTGGGCCCGTGGGCCATGGCCGCTGGGCCTGCGCATCCGGGGCCTGTGCTCCGCAGCGGGAGAGGCCGCAATGGTGAGAGGCCCGTGTACCGCAAAAAAAAAAAAAAAAAGAGCAGATGTTTACTGCACAACTGCACGTGCCTGGCCCTGCATTCGCACTTCACTTAGGCTTCATGACAACCCTGGGAGGCATTCGCTCTTATTTCTATTAAAGGAGTGAGGACACAGCAACTCAATTAATTTTATTAATTGCCCCTGGTCACAGAGTTCAGAATGGCAGAGTCAGGGTTGGAACCCAGTTTTGTCTGACTTCAAAGCTTGTGCTTTTCCTACTATTACTTTTTTGTTGTTGTTTTTAATTCAAAACATGTACTGGAGGGAAGAAGGATGAGTCCAGGTGAAGTTGCCCTCATTTCTCAGACAGGCAGGTCGTCGGTTGGGTGGGACTTCATCTGTGGCTTTGCTAACCCCTGGCGCCACTGTGCCTGTTGTTTCTGCTCTGCTGTCTCAACCAGGTCCCTGTAGCTTCTATGGGTGCCTGGCAGCTAATGGAGCAGAAAGGAACTTGGATCTCTCAGCCCTGGGGCTCCCTTTCCCAGGGGCCAGGATGCCTTTGTAAATCTGGCTGTTGGGAAAGAAACCCTTTCCTGCCCTCACTGCAGGTCTGGGCTGGGTGGCTGCCCATGGGAGACAGCACCCATCAGCACTGGCCCTCACTTCCCCTCCCTGCTATCTCCCTGGAGGGCTCTGTTATTTGCCCCACGTCCTGGTCCAGATGGAAGGGGGACTATTGTGACACTCAGTGCAGAGCCCAGCCCGGCCTGGGGTGGCCGCTATTCCTTGGCAGGCAGCTCCTGGGGAGAAAGCCAGTCCCAAGGTTCTGAGCCCTTCCCTGGTTTCCCTCCCCTCCAGTCTAGGTCAGAATGGTCGATGATGACCAGGCGATGTATGTGCGATAGAAGGGTGGGACTGCTGGGCAACTCCGGTGTTACCAGTAATTATCTGATGACCTTGAGCACATCATTGGTCCCTCTGAGCCTCAGTTTCCTTGTCTATGATACATGGAAACTAGATGACTTTTAAGAATAAGGCTGACCTCTAAGGCCCTTTTAGCTCTGACCTCCTGGACTTCAAAGCCTCCCTCAGGCTGACCTGCTGCTCTGCTGTGATAACAATGTCAGACATGGCAGCTCCCATGCATTGAGCCCTGTCCCGCGCCGGGCAGCATACCAGGACTTTCACACAGCAGCTCATGGAATCCTCTGAAGAATTCTATACTCAAGTTAGAAGAAGAAGACTTGGGGAAAGAAGCATAGCTTCAAGTCCACGCGACTAGTACATGTGGAAGCCAGGACTTGCATCCAGATCTGCTTGATCCTAAAGCCTGTTCTCGCATCCATGCTTCATCCTAACCCCCACCCCTCCTCTCCCCCAGGGAGACTCCATGAACTTCTGTGGGGACAGCTCCTTGGGGCCTTCGAAGCCTCAGGGATCAGCAAGAGTGGTCTCTCCTCAAACCAAGTAGAAGGGCAGGTGGCCCGGGAAGGCTGCGGGGTCTTGAGCTGACGTTCAGGAGCCCCTGCCAGTGTGAAGCCAACAGAAGAATGATGGAGATGCTGATGGCCGTGAGAGTGTAATTTCTCAACTCCAAGTGCCCTCTCCTCTCCACATGTGCTTTCCCGTGGCTCTGGAACAGTGCCCACGAATAAAGCATTATCTCCACACTCTGCCAGCAAAGCCCAGCCCAAGGGAAAGGAAATATTTAAAGGTGAAATCACCTAGAGAACAAATCTTTGTTTCAAGCCACTGGGCACGGTTTTGACATGACAAGCAAGTGTTCCCCACTCCCTGGTGTTCTGCTTGGAGAGAAGAGGATCCAACTTAAACCTGCATTTCTACAGGAGTCTTGTTTTACTGAACCTGAAGGAGAAGTACTTAGTGAGCGCTCTGCCTAAGCATTGGCTGTCTGAGTTTTCCTCTGCCTCAGTCAGTCCTCCATCCCCACTCCAGAGAGCATGCTCACTTCCTTGGCATCCTACAGCCCAGAGCAAGAACGCAGAGGCACATAGAGGACGGGGACCTGCATTTATTGAGTCCCTGACTGGGGCCAGGTGCTGTCCTGAGGATGTGTACTGGTAGATATAATTTCATTGAATCCTCATAAGGCAACATTAGCAGCACGCTTTTTTATAGAAGAAACTGAAGTGTAGAGCAGTTAAGTCACTTGGAGAGGAAGGAACTGGGATTTCAACTGTTTGACCTCCTCTTTCCAGTGCAGAGCATGGGGGCATGCAGAGGGGTGGGATTGGAGCAGAGCTGTCCTGGGCAAGGTGAGATTTGAGCTGGGTTTTGAAGGAGGCTGAGGGACTTCCAAATTCGGAGGTGAGGGCTTCCCTGGTGGCGCAGTGGTTGAGAGTCCGCCTGCTGATGCAGGGGACACGGGTTTGTGCCCCGGTCCGGGAAGATCCCACATGCCGCGGAGCGACTAGGCCCGTGAGCCATGGCCGCTGAGCCTGCGCGTCCGGAGCCTGTGCTCCACAATGGGAGAGGCCACAACAGTGAGAGGCCCGCGTACGGCAAAAAAAAAAAAAAAATTCGGAGGTGAGCACCAGATGCAGAGGCAAATGTCCTGTGCTGAGGTGGAGAAGCAGGGGTGGGGAAGTAACCAGCACCCCAAGGAAATGTCTTCACTTAACACGTTTGATTTTATGCCCCCAGCTTTGTTCACAGGCTAGGACAGGAGAAAGGATTATTTTAGGAACACTCCTGACTTTTCTGGAAAACTACACTTGAAGGTGTCCTCTTGTGTTACTTCGTGCTTGCTACGTAAGGAGCTATGAATGATTTCTTGCAAAAATTTAGTCCAGAGAAATATTTCTCTCCATAGGAAAGGCTGAGAAATTTTTATTTCTTTGGAATATGAGACCCCCATGGCCTCTTACAGTTCCCATTTTGCCTTGAGTTCCTAGACGCTGAGAGTCAAATTACAAGCCCTTTTGTTTGGGGCAGCTTTATCATATAGGAAGTGATTTGTATCTAAACTGGGCTCTGGAGTCAGACTACCTAGTTGGAGAGCCCAGCTCTGCAGTTTCCTGGCTGTGCAACTTTGAGCAAGTTATTGATCTTTCCTGTACTTCAGTTTCCTCATCTGTAAAATGGTACCATAATAGCACTTACGTCATAGGGTTTATGTGAGGATTTCAATTAGCTTGAAAACATAAAATCACAACTCTCCTGACTTTCCCTCTGCTTTCTTTCTTCATTGTTCTCCTTAGCACTTACTGCTAAATGTTACTTATTTTGTTTTTTATTTGCAAATAGCCCTAACCTCTAAATTTTACTTATTTTGCTTGTCCCCTCCCACTAGATAGTAAGTCACACAAAGGCAGGAGGTTTTGTTCGCGCTACATCCTCAGAGCCTAGAATGATTCCCGGCATACAATAAGGTATTCCATAGATGTGTGTGAAATGAATGAATGACTCCAAAGTGCCTAGCAATGCCTGGCACGTAGGAAGTGCTCAGTAAATATTACTTAATATCTTTCTTCAAATCACATCCACCTTCAGTCCATCAACAGACCATGTCAGCTGTATCTTCAGAATACATTTGGAATTTGATTACTTCTCACTGGCTTCCCTGCCAGCATCCCAGTCCAAGTCCCCTCACTGCTCACCTAGACACCTGCAGGAGTGAGCTAACTCGATTCCTGGCTCCACTCCTGCCAGCCTACAGTTGGCCCTCTAACTCCACTCTGGAGCTGCAATGATCGTCTTAAAATATAGAGGATGCCCTGTCACTCCCCTGTTCCAAGTCCTCCAGTGTGTCCCCATTACACTCAGTATCATAATCAAGATCTTTTCATAGTTTAAAAGTCTCCACATGCTCTCGTGCTTGACGTTCTCCTGAAACCTCATCTCCCGTGCCCACCTTTCCCGTCATTCACACTGGCTATTGCTCAGGTCTCCTCACAGCCTTGGCTATTCCGCTGGAATGTTCTTCTTTCATAGGGCTCCTTCTGACACGTTATGTAGATGTCAGCTTAATTGTCACCTCCTCAGAGAGGGCTTCCCGGATTTCCTGTCTAAAGGGTCCCAACATACTCCCAGCGCCCGACTCAGGCCCCTGTCCTGAGCATTTAGCACAGATTTTGGGGTCACTGCGGCTGTCTTGTCCATTGGTGCCTTGAAAAGTACGGTCTAGTCTAGTGGGTGTTGCTTCCGTCCTGGGAAGCAGTGAGCTGGAGGCCACACCGAGGATCCTGACACTTTTTCTCCCCATGCTTGCCAGGTCCTGCAGATCTGCCCCAAGGACATGAGAGCTGACATCTGCGTGCATCTGAACCGCAAGGTGTTCAAGGAGCACCCGGCCTTCCGGCTGGCCAGCGACGGCTGCCTGCGGGCACTGGCCATGGAGTTCCAGACGGTGCATTGCGCCCCAGGGGACCTCATCTACCACGCGGGAGAGAGTGTCGACAGCCTCTGCTTTGTGGTCTCCGGCTCCCTGGAGGTGATCCAGGATGACGAGGTGGTAGCCATTCTAGGTAGGTGTTGCCTTTGCTGGATGGAAACCTGCTGGTACCTGGGGTTGGTTTAGCTACTGCCTTCAACCAGAAATGGCTCCACAGGGCAGGACCAATGGTTGGCATCCATACGTCTATCCAGCAAATATCTGATTGCCTGTCTTGTGCCAGGCAGTGTTTGAAGCACTTGGGATGTTTCAATGGAAGAAATGGATTTTGTCCTACAGGGGCTCTACTGGGGAGAGGTGGACAAATTAGCAGACGTTTGTATACAGTGGAAGGGACATCTAATCCGGGATTCAGGTATTGGGGATGGCTTCCTGGAAGAAATGACATCGAAGTTGAAACCTAAAAAATGGATATGAGTTAACATGGTGAAGGGAAGGGACAAAGGAGTATTCTATGCAGAGGGGAAAGCGTGTGTGAAATCACCACAGAGAGAGAGAGAAGTCATGATTCATTTGTACAAGTGTGCGTACTCAGTGTGGCTGGAACACGCAGAGTAAGGAGGGGTGTGGTGAGAGATGAGTCTGGGAAGGGAGCTCTGAGCCCTAGGCAGATCATGGCAGGCTCTGGAAGCCATGTTAAGGGACTTGGATTTTATTTTGGGGAGCCAATGAAGGGTTTAAAGCAAGGGAGAGGCACGATCAGATTTGTACTTTAGAAAGATAATTGTAGTTGCAGAGTTAATTGAAGGGGGAAGACTGGGGTAGGGAGATGAGCCTGGAGACCTGTTATCTAGGGGTAAGTTGGTGGAGCCCCGAACTAATATTTGTGGTGGGCAGAGGGAGAGAAGCAAATGGAGTTGACATATTTAAGTAGAATCAACAGCACCTGATGATGGTTTGGCTGTGGGAGGAGAGGGAAGTCAATGAGGACTGCAAGATCCCTCACTTGGAAACTTGGGAGGTGGCGTGCCAGGCACTGTAATAGGGAGTGTGGAGGGAGGAGGCATGACGTGGGGGAACGTGGATATTTGGTATTTGAGCATCAGTGGCCTTTGAGAGATTCATCTGGTTGCCTGAGGCAGCTGCAGAACAGCTCTTCGGTGGGGGCATGTTTACCTCTCTGAGGGGGCAAAGCCCTCATAATAATACCCATCATTTATGGTCATCTATTCTGTATCAGACATTTTACATACAGATGCTCAGTTCGTCTTTACAGTAACCCTGTGAAGTAGTTTTATTATCCCCATTTTGTAGATGAGACACTGACAGCTCAGAGAGGTTGAGGAACTTTCCCAAGTCTTCATAGCTGGTGAGGTCCATGGAGCCAGCATCCTGGGGTCCCTCTGACTCCAGAACCTCTGCTCTGATCTATTTAGCATCACTTCATTCCCAGTGTTAGTATGTAGTTTGCTGGCCCATTCAGTTGCCAGACACTGCTAGACACTGTGGGCTTCTTTTTTTTTTTTTTTAATCTTTGGGTGTGCTTTCTTAGGAAACTGAGGCAGGGAGACGTTGTTAAACTGAAGTTAGACTTGAGATTCAAACCAAGTATCAAGACAGAGATAGTATCTTTTTTCTAAAGCCTAAACTTTGTTTCTGCTTGATTTGAGAGTATATGATATGCAGCCTCTTTTCTCCCCGACCCTGAGCCAACTTGCCCCCTTGATCACATTCTACTCAGGTTAACCCAAGGATGCTTTGTATTCCTTCAGCGTGTGCTGACAGATGGTGGGAGGGAGGCTGGGATAGAGATTCAGTGGGGGATGGAGGCTGAAACTGTTTGTCGAAATAAGTTTTGGATTCCTAGTGTCCACTGAACTCTGCAGACAGGATTATTATTCTGTTCCTTGCCTTTCTCATCCACAGAGACATGAGATTTGACGTGTGTGTAAGGAACAGCACACATTAAGGGCAAAGCCATTGCTTCAGTATCACTGCAGGGAAAGGTTACTTATCTCTACCTTTAATACTATCAGTGTCCCCGATAAAGAGGACTTTCCTTTAGCGATGGCTCTCTCAGGACATTTGCCTGGCTGGGAAGAAGAGTCACTAGTGACTCTTTCCTTATTTGAATTTGAATTTGATCCTTTGGTGTAGGTCATCTTTCACCCATTCCCTTCACTGATAACTCACCATATGCCTTTCCAAGGAGTCTAGCCTCAGACCAGTGCCATCTCCCTTACATATTCACGCTCAGGGCTTCCTTACTGACACCTCACCACGCTCCCCCCACCCCCCGCCCTAAGCTAAACAGCTGCACTATTAGGGGTTGGGTTTGGACACCTAGGCATGGAGGTAGGAAGAGCTGCAGAGGGTGAGGAAGGCAAATTATTACTTCCCAGCCCCATCTCATTTCTCCTCAGCCTGGGCTTCTTGTGGGGAAGCAACCAGGGCTTGGTTCAATTTTGATTTATTTGGTCAATTGACTACTTCTGCAAGTCCAGCCCTCCGCCTCAGTCCCTCCTGGGCATCCTGCCAGCTCTAGCCAGCAGCGTGGATGGGGCCTCTGAAATAGCTCAGCAGCTTCAGATTCAAAGTGGTTGCTGCCCTCATGCTGTCCAGACTTGAAAAAGCAGGTATCCCCAGGAGCCAGATTGGGTCCAGAAAGTAGGTCCAAACTTGACGTCCTAAAGAATCTTTGACATTTCAAGAGGCTCTTATTCTTTAAAAGGACAACGCAGGCCCTTTGAATGAACTTGACCTCTGGGCCAAGAGGTGTAAGAGAGTCCACGCTCTTTTTCCCTTGGAAACCTCAGAGTTTTGTTGTTGTTGTTTTCCTCTAATTAGAGTACCTTCTGCTCAATGAACTGAAATCAGTTAGTTCTTGTAGAGAGGGTTTAAGCATCCAATGGCTATTAGAACTAGATCTTTAGTGTCCTTTGATGCCTTTCAGTTCAGTCCAACTGAAATTTATTGAGGCAGCTGTCACAGAGGTGGGGATGCATCACTGGATCAAGCATGAGCCCAGCCTTCAAGGAGCTGCTGCAAGGAGTTCCTCAAGGAGGAGACTGACATTATTTAAAAGGCACCAGTCACACTGCTTGGCAACTCTTACCATAGAGAGAATACAGGTGCTTCTAGAAGGTTATAGGACCTGTAACTATTGAGCAGCTACTGTGTACCCAGTGCTCCAGTGAGAATAGCCAGGGAATCCTTAGTTACCATAAAACAGGAGGCTTTTGGAAAAAGCCCAGAACTCATCCATCTCATTCCTTTGGTCTCTAGTCTCTTGTGATCAGTTCACTCATTTACGCTCTGCTCATTTGTTTCCTCCTTCCAGTTCTAACATTCCACCCCCATTCTCTGTTTCATTTTAGCACAGACTCCATAAATGAGGAAAAGGGTCAGGACTCATAACTGAGTGTGTTCAGTATGTGTTAAAAATAAAACCCTTTCTAATAAAAGTTTTCTAGAAAAGTGTTTTTCAAACTTTCTTGACTCAATGTATATTGTATTATGAGCTAATAAACACACGTGCACACACACAATTATACATAAAATGCAGCACTGAACTCTTGCTGTATGAAATGCAACCTCGTGTTTTCTACTAGATTCTATTCACTTTCATTTAAAAAGAAATTGACTGTCATGACCCACTAAATTACTTACTTGACCTGCTGTCAGCCCGCAGTTTAAAAACATGGTCCCACAAACACAGACGACCTCTCTCCTGGATTGAAAGCCATGCTGTCCCCTGAGGACAGAGAATATACTAGATGATCTCTTGTGTTCTCCTTTCCCTCTGAGGTTCTCTGCCTGATTTTTGAGGTGATACCCTCCTAATCTCCTTTTGGAATTCTCTTAGAAATCACTTCGTGGCTTCTCTAATTTAGTTTCTTGGCTCTTTGAAATAAATTCAAGCCTTTAGCCTGTGCATTTTATTCATTAGATTTTTTTTTATTTTTATTTTTTTTTGCGGTACACGGGCCTCTCACTGTTGTGGCCTCTCCCGTTGCGGAGCACAGGCTCCGGACATGCAGGCTCAGCGGCCATGGCTCACGGGCCCAGCCGCTCCACGGCATGTGGGATCTTCCCAGACCGGGGCACGAACCCGTGTCCCCTGCATCGGCAGGCGGACTCTCAACCACTGTGCCACCAGGGAAGCCCCATTAGATTTTTAAAAAGTAATCTTCTAGTTGTTCATAGATATCAGAATAAAAAGTCACAGGTCCTCATTCTGTCCCTGCCCCAGTGGTACTCTTAGCATCTGCAAGTCAAGTAAGTTGTTTTCTCAGTTCTGTGTTAGTTGACCAATGTAAATGAGAGATGAGCTTTCATCAGGGCTCAGCTTGAGTGTGACCCATCTCTCTGTGTTTCCATCTTATAAGTGCAGTGTTTAAATGCTCCTGTTTCACTGTGATTTGAATCCCTGTAGTAAATTTATGGGTTTTGCATTTTAATACTTAATTTATATTTTAATCTCAGATCATCTTGTATCTTTTTGTTTTGTTTTGGTTCGTCGTCTTGGGCAAGACAGACGTTTTGGTTGCCAGGCTACACTGAGTAGTGGAAAGAGCCCTGGACCTGGGACTGGAGATGTAACTGTGACCCCAGTTCTGCACTAACTCCCTGCAGGAGTTGCCACTAACTGGTTAAGTCTCCAAGGCCTCCTGTGGTTCTGCTAAGACCATCACACTGCCACAATTGCATGTTTACTCATCTGTCGCCTATGAGCTGAGGTCCTTTGGTTTCATATCTCTGGCGTGGCCCAGCACATGGAAGGTACTGGGGGCTGTTTGCTGAATTGAGCTGAATTGAATTGAAAGGCAGAGGCTGGGCTGTGAAGGGCCCCATGGTCCAGAATAAGGGGCTGGACTTTATCTTGGGGGGATGAGGGGCCCAGAGAGGGTTTTAAACATGGGAGTGACATGAAGATTTGGGTTCCACAAATATCGAGGCATGGAGGCTAACAGGGAGGCTCAGGTGAGAAATCATGAGGGCCTGAGTGAGGTGGTGGAAGGGAGATGGGGAAGAAGAGCCAGAGAGAGCGGGAGAGGGGGAACCTCCAGGATATGGAGCTGAGAACCATGAAGGGCAGCAGTGGGACGTGGGCTGGAGAGGCAGATCTGGGCTAGCCTGTTGACGTTTCTAAATGTGAGCCTGAGGAACGAGGTAGTGGGAAGCCACCAAGGGTGGTGAGTAAAGTGTGACACTGCTAGAGCTGTGATTTGCAAAAATTAACGAATTTGACATAGAGACAAGGAGACCATTAGGTGACTGCGGCTTATAGTAAGGATGAAAGGTGTTACGGTGTGGGCCGGAGAAACCGAGACAGGAGTCGGGCTGCCAAATAAAACACAGATATCCAGTTAAATTTGAATTTCATATAAACAAAGAATAATTTTTAGCTGAAGTATTTCCTAAATATTGATGGGGCATGTGTATGCTAAGATGTACCCATTTATCTGAAATTCAGATTTAACTGGGTGACCTGTACTTGCTGAAGCTAGCATGGAAGGGTCAGGTGGCTGAGACATTCTGGGAGGAGAGTCTGAAAGGTTGTAAATAGTAGGATGTGGGGAGCAGATACAGGGAGGTGAGAGGGGACTGACCCCCGGTGGGTGGAGAGTTGGAGGCGCCGGCAACAGAAGAAACCAGTCAGGAGGAAGAGGTGGTGAGAGGGAAAGGTGATGAGCTCGGTTTGACTTGTTGCGTTTAAAGGCCAGTGGGGTATCCAAGTGGAGTGTTTAACAGCTACTCAGAAAGGCAGGTCTGGAACGGGGAAAAGAAGCCAGGGCTCAAGACAGAGATTTAGGATTCAGAGGAAAGAATAGGAACCTGGGGAGAAAAAAATAGGTGCAGAGTTAATAGAGCTTTCTACAGGAAATTCTCATAACTTTAGAGCCCAGACAGAGGGGACTGGTTAAATCAAAAAACATGGTAAATCAAGGCAGTTGTTATGATGGTATAAGAAGTTTGATTGGAATGCAAAGTGTTTCAAATATAATGTTAAGTGGAGAAAAAAGCAGAATATATAACTATATATGCAGTAACTGTAACTACATAAAAATGCATATGAGTGGAAGAAAGATGGAAAGTGTACCAACACGTTAACTGAAGCTTTCTGCATGGTGTTCTTAAGAGCCAATATTTTCTACTTTTTCAATATATTTCATTTATTTTATACAATGCACACATATCCTTTTATGAACAGAAGGGGAAAAATCAAGTCAATTTTGAATTCTTATCTGTAGCCATCCTGGAAAATTATCACCTGCTTTCAGTGGAAGATTTGTGATGTGTTCACTTAGTGGAGAGACATTTGGCTAATTTAATTTTATCTAACTGCAGTTGTGAAGAACAGAAGGAGAATTGTCATGATGTTTCCAAGCCACGGCTTTAATGTAACCATTTATGTGTGGGCCCCCCTTCAGATAGCTATGCCAACATTGTTTCCTCAGACTCAGTATAGTCTCCACGAGGAAGGCTGGTGACCCATACTGGGGTGAAATTTTAATTCCTTTAAGGAGAGCATTTGTATCATAGGGTAATTTCTAACATCCATCATTTTTATTTCTTCTTTTTAAATAGGTCCATAAATTTTCAGCTCAGCATTAAGCTGGATCAGAGGGAATTACAGGAGTTTTTCTGAGCAGGTCAGCAAATTCCTTCTGGAGTCAGGCTGACAATGTAGCCACCACCTGAGGACGCCAAGGTTCTTGCACTTGGACTGGGGGCCAGTCCTGTCCTCAAAGTCATCCATCCTAAGTCATTCATAGTCTTTCAAATCCTGTCCCACCTTACATTATTCCACTCAGACCCATCTTTTCATTGATCTGTTGATTAGTTCATTCCATAAAAATGCCAGGTGTAGTGCTGGGTCTTGGAGATAAAACAGTGAACCAAACATACACTCCTGGCATAGAACTAACAGTCTCACCAGGGAAACAGACAAGTGAATATGCAGTTTCACGTATAAAATAGAGTGCCAAGAGTTGTAATAAGAGTACAAACAGGATGCTATGGGAGCTTATAAGACAGGCATCTAATTCAGTCCAGCCAGAAGAAATCAAGGAAGGCTTCCTGACAGAGGTGGCATCTGAGCTGAGACTTCCATGATGAACCGAATTCCACCAGGTGCATGGGAGCAGGGTGTGCTGAGCATAGGGGATTAAAGAGAGAGTGTTCCCTGGCAGAGGGGCAGCATCTGCAAAGACTTTAAAAGAGAATAGTCACAAAATCGCATTTGTGTTTAGAAAGATCATCCTGGCTGCTGTGAAGAGAATGGATAGCAGGCAGGGAGACCAGTGAGGAGGGTGCTGAGAGATGAGAGAGGCCTGAACTGACTTAACAGCAATGGGAATGGAGAAAAGTATAGACAGATCCAAGAGATATCTGATAAATTATCAGAGCTTGGTCATTTATTGAATATGGAGACAAGCAAGAGGGTAGAGTCTGCAATGACTTGGACAACTTTCCCAGGGAGGAAAAACACTGGAGGATGGGCAGGTTTCCCTGGGTGCAGGACCAGTTCCAGTTTTGAATCTGTGGATTTGAGCTAAGTGCAAGTATCCAGTGGGAGATTCTATGGACTCGGAAGAGAGATCGAAGCTCAAGGTATAAACCTGGGGATCATTGAGATCCAGGTGACAACTGAAGCTAAGGGAGAGGCTGAGAAAACTCGAGGAGGGAGAGGAGGGTAAGAAGCAGCAAGGTCTAGAGCAGAGCCCCAAGGAATACCAGTTAATATAGGACACATGTAGGAGTCTGAGATGGACCGCCATCAGAGGGGGAGAGGCCAGGAGAGTGGGATGTCACAGAAGCCAAGGAGGGGCAGAAAAGGGCATTCTCAGATGCTACAGAACCACATTTCTTCTATCACTTCTGTGATAGAAGATGCCATGGATGAGAAGACACACCAGTATTCTATGGCCGACTGAGAAACAATGCTGCCGATTAACCTGTGACATATCATTGATTGGAAGGCATCTTCTGATTTCAGAGATAAAAAATGCTAAACAACTTAAGTATATCTTAGAATCAAAGAGCTTTAATATGTTGAGGACTAAAAACTATCTTTTAGGCTGTTATCAGGAAAAGAGTTATTGACCACGGTGAGAGTAATGTTGAGTATAGGGTCAGAAGCAAGATGAGAGGTGCTTGAGAAATGAAGAGGGTGGGAGTTGGGTTCAGGGCTGCTTCATAATTTGCATACATCTCTCCCAGAGTTCTGAACCAAGAGAGAGATAATAAGTAAGATGGGCACCAGTCAAAATATCACCTTTTATTTTTGTGATAAAGCTAATATCAGAGAATATGCATTATATTTGCATCCAATAGCGCTTCCCAATATTAAGCCCCAGGATTGACCCACCCTTGTGTTGCTGACCAGCACAAGCCTACCCCTGTGAGGGTCTGCCCTGTATCTGTGGTGGCAGGAGGGACAGAGAGAACAAGCTCCTGGCAGGCAGATCCCAAGGAGAGCGAAGGGGCTGGCCTGCACACATGCAGGGTCTCCTCCCAAACTCATTAATCAGATGAGGGCACGAGGGAGGCCAGGAGTGTGGTATACCTGAAGCTGTCTTCTGGGCAGAAAACATCAGGAATAGGAGCAAATCATTCCCCCCTTGATAGTCAGAGCATGGAAGCAGTGTAAATAACACAGCCAAGAAATTGAGTCCTGAAAGAAAGGAGAACATAGCCCAAACCAGCTCTCTTCATTCCTGACCATCCAGCTTTCCCCCTGCTGTTTGAAGGGATTTCCCTTCTCTTTCATGGATCTGAATTCTCTTGCCTCACTGTAGAAGGCTAGCTCCGTTCCCTTTTTCTCTATGAAATCTCTCTAGTTCTGCCCAGACTAGCCTCCCACATATCTTGGTATTACATTTTTGTTTGTTTTAACTTCACTGTTACATACATGTAAGTTTTGTCTCATATTGTAAGCCCCTTGAATGTAGAGATGATGTCCTATCTTTTTGTCCTATCTCCCTTAATTGCTGGAACACTGCCTGATCCATAATAGGTCAGGCCAAATTGCTGAACCGGTTTGAATTGTGTGCAGGAGGGTGGTGAGACGTAACCCCACCTTTGGGAACTCCCAATCTCATAGCTGCCTGGGAGAATCAGAGGCAGTTCACATCGCACCTGGTGTATGACGTTACAGATTCTCGTGTGGGTTTCATTAACCAGATATGTGGCTGAACCACAGCATGGTCCCGTCCCTAATACAGAGATGGTTTGCAGAAGAGCAAAACAATTGTTCTCCTTTGTACCAACTTCAAAAGAAAACAAATGTTTCTTGAACGTCTCTGAACTCTCCTACAAAGCTTAACATGGGACCAAACCTTTCTAGAAGGAGATGCCCCTCTGAGAAGTGGGGTGAACTGCACACCTGGAGCCACGCCTCCTGAGCATCTCCAGTCCCTGCTTTCTCTGTCAACAAAAAAAATCCAGTAAAACATGTTGGCTCAGCACCTGACATCACAACACAATCCGATACAATCTGGCACTTAAAGCTAAGGCTTTATTCCTAGTAGTAGATCTTCATGGCTTGGATGGGAAGGCAAATGGATGAGATTTCCACCGTGTCTGTCTGTCTTTGATGTACATTCTCACGTCTCTAAACTGCAGCAGATGAAGCAGAGGTCACAGACTGCCAGCATCTTTTTTTTTTTTCCAGTGAGAACAAGAAGGGCTTGGTGGTTTCACTACAGATAAGACGAGGCAAAATTTATGAGGGGTCAGAACTCTGCTTAGCTACTCTCCCCCATGGTCTCAGATAATGCAAGGGAAATGTCCATAAGCGCATGCGGGAGAGTTAACTCTTCCAAAATTAGCTTGAAAGCCTGGACTTTAGCACCTTTGGGGCGAGGTACATGGCGGATGCCTGAAGCGGGGTCCCTGGCCAGTGCCTGGCCTCATGCACAGGGACCCCTCAGCAGATCCTGGGCCCCTGTCCATAGTCAGGGCTGGTGTGGGAGGTGGGTGGGTACCACCAAGGTGTTTAGCTCAAGTCGTTGGAGCTTTTGCTCTGAATGTGCTGTCAGAGCCTCCATCGTCATGTCCATCCGATTCTTCAGAGGTGCAGAAGCCCGTGCTTTTTCCTGGAGCAGGTGAAGAAAGCAGATGTGTGTATACCTGCCCCCGCAGAACCCAACACACTGTACTGCCCCAGTGGACCGTGGACTCCTGAGTTGGCTAGGATGTGGACTCAGCTGCTCCAGCAAAAACCCGAAATGATAGAAGCTTACACAAGACAGAAACTTCTAGCCTGTTGCTTCATCCTAACGAGGTTGTCACCTTGGCTTCCTGGCCCAAGAGAGCTCACATCTTGTTCCAGCCAGGAGGAAGTGGGGAGAGGGGAAGGGCAGGGCATGACCCTAGAAATGGCACACATCCCTCTGCACCCCTCCCCTTTACCAGAGCTCAGACAAATGGCCACATTTAGCTGTAGTGCAGTCTTTCTTCTGGGCATCTTTGTGCCCAGCTATAAGGCATGGGTTTTATTTCCATAAGAGGAGAGAATTGGTTCTGGGGAACATGTGGATTCCTAGGCCATGGCTCCTTAAGGTCAAGGCTGTCCCTCACTTATCCTCTTTCCCATCACCTAGCATGGTGCCTGCCCCAGGTAGAGCTCCCTAAACGTTGACTGAAGAGGAGGCTGCTTGAGAGAGGGGATGCAGAAGACAACCCACTGGGAGCATTTCGTGGCCTCTCCCACTGTGGAGGCTGCATGGCAGTGGGGGGAAAGCCGGTGGGTCACGGACAATCATTTAAACCTCTCTGGAGCCCTCTCTCCTCTTTCAAACGGGGCTGATGATCCCTGTGGGATTTGCTTCACACGGCTGTTATAGGGGACTCTTCTTTCATTGTGGCTACTAGTTTTTGAGCACCTACTCTGTTCCAAGCACAGTGCTAAGTGCTTTGTTCACATTATTTCATGTAAATCTTAAAACAGCCCTGTGAGACGGGTATTATTACCCACATTTTCTAGCTGAGTGAATTGAGACTGGGAGAGGTTAGGAAGATGCCTAGTGCCTTTGCTTTGTTTATGCATCCAACAACCATTGAACACCAGCTGTGTGCCCAAGACCCTGCTGGGGACCGGGCAATGGCAGGGATGAAGAGTGTGTGCAGAGTGCAAGGGCACACGTAATGGGGAGCTGCTCTGGTCAAGGGTCAGGAAGGAGGTGTGGGTATAGTTCGAGGCATGAGAAGGAGTTATCCAGACCAAGGAGCAGGGCGGAATGTCTGAGGCTGTGCTGAGATGGCCCGGAGGTGAGCCGGGAGCCGGACTTGGAGGGAGTCTGAGAACCCACTGTGACTAGAGGCAGAGAGTGAGGGGGAGGGGCTGGCAGGGGCTGCTCCAGCACCCAGCAAGGCGGACCTGAGCTTGAAGCCAGCTTGTCTGGCCCTGAAGCCTGTGTTAAGAGCCTCATCCTCCTCAACTGTCCAGTTCAGTGGGTGTGCACAGTCTGCTCAGGACTTGCCTGGAGGGTTTAATCCAGCTTCTTTGTTATAGAATTATCCCAAGGGCCAGGAGAGAGAATGGCTCTCCCTCAGAGCCTCCCTTGACTATGCCAGGATCTCTGCAGCCACATTTCACCATCCTGATGCAGTGAGTGACAAGGCCCCTCTAGTCTCGAGATGGCTTGAGGGCAGCGGACTTCCTGATGCCCCGGAGAGGAGGAATAAAGGCACTAGGGATGGCCCTCACTGCAGTCTATATTCCTGGCACCTCTCTCAGCACCCTGGGTGGAGCTCCGAGCAGCGTTGGTATCACATGCTCACTGTAGAGTCTGGAAGGTGCTTAGATGAGTTTGCAGCTGAATGAGGAGACCAGGCATTTTCGTCAAAGGATTACAAAATATACTGTCCACACTCATCCCTGCAGGCAAGTGAAGGAGCAGATAATCTAAAGCCTTCTGAATGGCTTTCAGTCCTGCTAAAGAGACATATCCTGTGCCTCAGGGCCTTTGCACGTGCTGTTCCCTCTCCCTGGAATCATCTCTGTGCTATGTTTTTATGCTGGTTCACTGGAACTCATCCTTTAGGTCTCAGCTCAGACGCCACGTCTTCCTGGAAGCCTGAGCTTGAGCCGGACACCCCTCCTGTACTCTCCGCATCATAGCCCCTAACGTGTTAGAATCACCTGAGTCTCTCTCAACTCCACTGCATCTGTCATCCCACTGCTATACCTCAGCACCCAGAACAGTGCCTGCCAAGAATTGCATGAGTAACCGAATCAGTTCTTTCTCAGTGGTGTGGGCCTAGAAATGGCTGATGATTTTAGCAGCATATGATGACTTTAACTGCAGAATTATGTTTTGCTTAGTACAGGATACCACTGTGAGTGGTCTTTATAAGAGGACATGATAGGGAATAGTGAAGAGAAGCAGCTGGAGTTTCATTTTTGCTCTGACCCCTCTGGTCCGCCAAGCTCACTCACAGCCAGTCTTTTAAAAACGGGGCTTTTTTCTGGAGTGTTCTAAACTCGGTTGTCCGTTTTTGCAACTCTTTAATATTCAGTAGGCTGTGGATCTTCTCAGGTCCCCAGCACCTCTTGAATTGTCCCCAGTCACCCCTCTTAACCCTCCCAAACCCCCCACTCCCATCTTCCTTCCCGCTTCAGCCTCTGCAAGTGGCTGTTCCAGGCTCTGCCCTTCATGACGCCAAATTGTCTACAGGGTGTTTGTTTCCTCCTGTGCTGGACTCCTTGCAGAGATCTCCCCTCCCTCTCTCCTGGTGCCACCTTATCCCTCTGTCCCAACTCCCACCTCTGTCTTGTGAATGTTCCTCAGCCCCACGTTTGTACCCAGAGGGCTGTTTATGTCTATGGCAAAAGTGGAGGCTCAGTAAAGAAAGCTGCGTATGATTGGGGGTGGGAGGGCAGGAGGATTAATTATCACAGGGATGTTTGCTTGGAGTTTTGATGAGACTGCCTTTCCTTTATTCCCCCTCCCTTTTTTTCCTTTTTCTTTTCCCCCCAGCTCAGAATATCCACTTAGAATGTCTTTTAGAATCTTAGAACCTTAGGTTTTAACATTCTGCACCCAGCGCCTCAGTGTAATAAATAAATCAATAAGCTGAGGGTCTCAAGAAGTTTGATTGCCGAGTGCATTGGGGTACCTTTTGTTCTTCGGCGAACGATCATTTCACACTAGGGAACAAGAGATGAATGTGGTTATAGAGTTTGTCCTGGCCTCCGATTCGTAACCCTGACCTGGTAAGTCATTATTCCAGCGATGTGTGTAACTTACAAGCAGCCTGCCAAATGCTCTATGTCCTTCCCTTTGACAGTTTTCCCAAGTTATATGTGTCATAACTTTATTTCTCATTTGCCAGAATAGTCTTGGGTTTGTTTTTAATCTGACGGGTCCTCTGACACCACATTCTTAAATCTCACTAACAGGTCATTTATACCAAAAAGGCTGCCTTGACAGCAAGAAAGATTGTATGATTTTCAATTTGGGTTGAAAATCAAATGCAAGTTATGACAACACTGAGACTTCCTAGACCCTACAAGTTAATCATGATGATCTTACCTTGAAATGCCTTTTGTAGTAGGAACTAGTCTCCATTTATTGTTTCTGTCAAAACCTTTGATTGGAATACTCTTCACAATGGGAATATTGCCATTTCTAAAGATGCACTGATTTATTTCCTGGAGTGTTTCAAACACAATATGTTTGCCTTTTGTTGTATGCAGTAGATATGCTCCTGAAGAGTTGTTTATAAACTGAATTTTTACAGGTAAACTCATATGTTAAATGCACATGAGGGGCTATTATTTTACTTTATGGGTTCTTTTATAATTAGGAAGACTACTCCTAATTCATTTGAGAATGTTCACATATTGGGCTTTGTTTAAATGAAGTAATATTTTTTCTGATTACAAGATATTACACTTTAATTGAGTAAAAGCATAAATAAGGAAAATCACAATTTGTAAATCCACCTCCCCATCCCCAGGTAACACAGTTAATATTTTGATATATTTCCATTGAGTCTTTTTTTATGTCCATTCTTATGACATGGGAACATAATGACTACATTGCTAACTGACCCACATTTCCCCACTTCGTGTCTTCAACAATTTTCCCTCATATTTTTTTTCTGTAGCCTTTTTTTTGAACTTTATTTTTTATACAGCAGGTTCTTATTAGTCATCCATTTTATACATATTACTGTATACATGTCAATCCCAATCTCCCAGTTCATCACACTACTATCCCCCCACTGCCACTTTCCCCCCTTAGTGTCTATACGTTTGTTCTCTACATCTGTGTCTCAATTTCTGCCCTGCAAACTGGTTCATCTGTACTATTTTTCTAGTTTCCACATATATGTGTTAATATACAATATTTGTTTTTCTCTTTCTGACTTACTTTACTCTGTATGACAGTCTCTAGATCCATCCAAGTCTCTACAAATGACTCAGTTTTGTTCCTTTTTATGGCTGAGTAATATTCCATTGTATATATGTACCACATCTTCTTTATCCATTTGTCTGTTGATGGGCATTTAGGTTGCTTCCATGACCTGGCTATTGTAAATAGTGCTGCAATGAACGTTGGGATGCATGTGTCTTTTTGAATTATGGTATTTGCTGTATGCCCAGTAGTGGGATTGCTGGGTCATATGGTAATTCTATTTTTAGTTTTTTCAAGAACTTCCATACTGTTCTCCACAGTGGCTGTAGCAACTTACATTCCCACCAACAGTGCAAGAGGGTTCCCTTTTCTCCACACCCTCTCCAGCATTTGTTGTTTGTAGATTTTCTGATGATGCCCATTCTAACTGGAGTGAGGTGATGCCTCATTGTAGTTTTGATTTGCATTTCTCTAATAATTAGTGATGTTCAGCAGCTTTTCTTGTGTTTCTTGGCCATCTGTATGTCTTCTTTGGAGAAATGTCTATTTAGGTCTTCTGCCCATTTTTGGATTGGCTTGTTTGTTTTTTTTAATATTGAGCTGCATGAGCTGTTTATATATTTTGGAGATTAATCCTTTGTCCGTTGATTCGTTTGCAAATATTTTCTCCCATTCTGAGGGTTGTCTTTTTGTCTTGTTTATAGTTTCCTTTGCTGTGCAAAAGCTTTTAAGTTTCATTAGGTCCCATTTGTTTATTTTTGTTTTTATTTCCATTACTCTAGGAGGTGGATCAAAAAAGATCTTGCTGTGATTTATCTCATAGAGTGTTCTTCTTATGTTTTCCTCTAAAAGTTTTATAGTGTCCAGTCTTACATTTAGGTCTGTAATCCATTTTGAATTTATTTTTGTGTATGGTGTTAGGGAGTGTTCTAATTTCATTCTTTTACATGTAGCTGTCCAGTTTTCCCAGCATCATTTATTGAAGAGACTGTCTTTTCTGCATTGTATATCCTTGCCTCCTTTGTCATAGACTAGTTGACGATAGGTGCATGGGTTTACCTCTGGGCTTTCTATTCTGTTCTGTTGATCTCTATTTCTGTTTTTGTGCCAGTACCATATTGTCTTGATTACTGTAGCTTTGTAGTATAGTCTGAAGTCAGGGAGCCTGATTCCTCCAGCTCTGTTTTTTTCCCTCAAGACTGCTTTGGCTATTCAGGGTCTTTTGTGTCTCCATACACATTAAAAATTTTTTTGTTTCTAGTTCTGTAAAAAAAGCCATTGGTAATTTGATAGGGATTGCATTGAATCTGTAGATTGCTTTGGGTAGTTTAGTGATTTTCACAATATTGATTCTCCCAATCCAAGAACATGGTATATCTCTCCAACTCTTTGTATCATCTTTAATTTCTTTCATCAGTGTCTTATAGTTTTCTGCATACAGATGTTTTGTCCGCCTGGGTAGGTTTATTCCTAGGTATTTTATTCTTTTTGTTGCAGTGGTAAATGGGAGTGTTTCATTAATTTCTCTTTCAGATTTTTCATCTTTAGTGTATAGGAATGCAAGAGATTTCTGTACATTAATTTTTTACCTTGCAACTTTACCAAATTCATTGATGAGCTGTAATAGTTTTCTGGTGGCATCTTTAGGATTCTCTATGTATAGTATCATGCCATCTGCATACAGTGACAGTTTTACTTCTTCTTTTCCAATTTGGATTCCTTTTATTTCTTTTTCTTCTCTGATTGCCATGGCTAGGACTTCCAAAACTATGTTGAATAATAGTGGTGAGAGTGGACATTGTTGTCTTGTTCCTGATCTTAGAGGAAATGCTTTCAGTTTTTCACCTTTGAGAATGATGTTTGCTGTGGGTTTGTTGTATATGGCCTTTATTATGTTGAGGGTAGGTTCCCTCTATGCCCACTTTCTGGAGGGTTTTTATCATAAATCGGTGATGAATTTTGTCAAAAGCTTCTTCTGCATCTATTGAGATAATCATATGGTTTTTATTCTCCAGTTTGTTAATATGGTGTGTCATATTGATTGATTCACGTATATTGAAGAATCCTTGCATGCCTGGGATAAATCCCACTTGATCATGGTGTATGATCCTTTTAATGTGTTGTTGGATTCTGTTTGCTAGTATTTTGTTGAGGATTTTTGCATCTATATTCATGAGTGATATTGGTGTGTAATTTTCTTTTTTTGTAGTATCTTTGTCTGGTTTTGGTATCAGGGTGATGGTGGCCTTGTAGAATGACTTTGGAAGTGTTGCTTCCTCTGCAGTTTTTTGGAAGAGTTTGAGGAGGGTGGGTGTTAGCTCTTCTCTAAATGTTTGATAGAATTCACCTGTGAAGCCATCTGTTCTTGTACTTTTGTTTGTTGGAAGATTTTTAATCACAGTTTCAATTTCACTACTTGTGATTGGTCTATTCATATTTTCTATTTCTTCCTGGTTCTGTCTTGGAAGCTTATACCTTTCTAAGAATTTGCCCATTTCTTCCAGGTTGTCCATTTTATTGGCATAGAGCTGCTTGCAGCAGTCTCTTAGGATGCTTTGTATTTCTGCAGTGTCTGTTGTAACTTCTCCTTTTTCATTTCTAATTTTATTGATTTGAGTCCTCTCCCTCTTTTTCTTGATGAGTCTGCTAATGGTTTCTCAATTTTGTTTATCTTCTCAAAGAACCAGCTTTTAGTTTTATTGATCTTTACTATTATTTTCTTTGCTTCTATTTCATTTATTTCTGCTCTGATCTTTATGATTTCTTTCCTTCTATTCACTTTGGGTTTTGTTTGTTCTTCTTTCTCTGGGTTCTTTAGGTGTAAGGTTAGATTGTTTATTTGAGATGTTTGTTTTTTCTTGAGGTAGGCTTGTACTGCTATAAACTTCCCTCTTAGAACTGCTTTTGCTGCATCCCATAGCTTTTGGATCGTCATGTTTTCATTGTAGTTTTTGATTTCCTCTTTGATTTCTTCAGTGATCTCTTGCTTATTTAGTAATGTATTGTTTAGCCTCCATGTGTTTGTGTTTTTTCCCCTGTAATTGATTTCTAATCTCATAGCATTGTGGTCAGAAAAGATACTTGATATAATTTCAATTTTCTCAAATTTACTGAGGCTTGATTTGTGACCCAAGATGTGATCTGTCCTGGAGAATGTTTCGTGGGCACCTGAGAAGAAAGTGTAATCTGCTGCTTTGGGATGGAATGTCCTATAAATATCAATTAATCTATCTGGTCTATTGTGGCATTTAAAGCTTGTGTTTCCTTATTAATTTACATTTTGGTTGGTCTTTCCATTGGTGTAAGTGAGGTGTTAAAGTCCCCCACTATTATTGTGTTACTGTTGACTTCCTCTTTTGTAGCTGTTAGCAGTTGCCTTCTGTATTGAGGTGGTCCTATGTTGGGTGCATATATATTTATGATTGTTATATCTTCTTCTTGGATTGATCCCTTGATCATTATGTAGTTTCCTTCCTTGTCTCTTGTAACATTCTTTATTTTGAAGTCTATTTTATCTGATATGGGTATTGCTACTCCAGGTTTCTTTTGATTTCCGTGTGCATGGAATATCTTTTTCCATCCCCTCACTTTCAGTCTGTGTGTGTCCCTAGGTCTGAAGTGGGTCTCTTGTAGACAGCATATATATGAATCTTGTTTTTGTATCCATTCAGCGAGCTTGTGTCTTTTGATTGGAGTATTTAATCCATTCACGTTTAAGGTAATTATCGATATGTATGTTCCTATGACCATTTTCTTAATTGTTCTGGGTTTGTTTTTGTAGGTCCTTTTCTTCTCTTGTGTTTCCCACTTAGAGAAGTTCCTTTAGCATTTGTTGTAGAGCTGGTTTGGTGGTGCTGAATTCTCTTAGCTTTTGCTTGTCTGTAAAGCTTTTGATTTCTCCATCGAATCTGAATGAGATCCTTGCTGGGTAGAGTAATCTTGGTTGTAGATTCTTCCCTTTCATCACTTTAAATATGTCATGCCACTCCCTTCTGGCTTGTAGAGTTTCTGCTGAGAAATCAGCTGTTAACCTTATGGGAGTTCCCTTGTATGTTATTTGTCATTTTCCCTTGCTGCTTTCCATAATTTTTCTTTGTCTTTAAGTTTTGCCAGCTTGACTACTATGTGTCCCGGCATGTTTCTGCTTGGGTTTATCCTGTGTGGGACTCTCTGCGATTCCTGGACTTGGGTGGCTACTTCCTTTCCCATGTTAGGGAAGTTTTCAACTCTACCCTCTTCAAATATTTTCTCGGGTCCTTTCTTTCTTCTCCTTCTGGGACCCGTATAATGCGAATGTTGTTGCGTTTAATGTTGTCCCAGAGGTCTCTTAGGCTGTCTTCATTTCTTTTCATTCTTTCTTCTTTATTCTGTTCTGCAGCAGTGAATTCCACCATTCTGTCTTCCAGGTCACTTATCCATTCTTCTGCCTCAGTTATTCTGGTATTGATTCCTTCTAGTGTAGTTTTCATTTCAGTTATGTTATTGTTCATCTCTGTTTGTTTGTTCTTTAATTTTTCTAGGTGTTTGTTCTTTCATTCTTCTAGGTCTTTGTTAAACATTTCTTGCATCTTCTCGATCTTTGCCTCCATTCTTCTTCTGAGGTCCTGGATCATCTTCACTATCATTATTCAGAATTCTTTTTCTGGAAGATTTTCTATCTCCACTTCATTTAGTTGTCTTTCTGGGGTTTTATCTTGTTCCTTCATCTGGTACATAGCCCTCTGCCTTTTCATCTTGTCTGTCTTTCTGTGAATGTGGTTTTTGTTCCACTAGCTGCAGGATTGTAGTTCTTCTTGCTTCTGCTGTCTGCCCTCTGGTGGATGAGGCTATCTAAGAGGCTTGTGCAAGTTTCCTGATGGAAGGGACTGGTGGTGAGTAGAGCTGGCTGTTGCTCTGGTGGGCAGAGCTCAGTAAAACTTTAATCTGCTTCTCTGCTGATGGGTGGGGCTGGGTTCCCTTCCTGTTGGTTGTTTGGCCTGAGGTGACCCAACACTGGAGCCTACCCAGGCTCTTTGGTGGGGCTAATGGCAGACCCTGGGAGGGCTGATGCCAAGGAGTACTTCCCAGAACTTCTGCTGCCAGTGTCCTTGTCCTCACGGTGAGACAGAGCCAACCCCCGCCTCTGCAGGAGACCAACACTAGCAGGTAGGTCTGGTTCAGTCTCCTATAGGGTCACAGTTCCTTCCCCTTGGTCCTGGTGCACACACTACTTTTTGTGTGCCGTCAAAGAGTGGAGTCTCTGTTTCCCCCAGTCCTGTCGAAGTCTTTCAACCAAATCTTGCTAGCCTTCAAAGTCTGATTCTGTAGGAATTCCTCCTCCCGTTGCCAGACCCCCAGGTTGGGAAGCCTGACGTGGGCACAGAAGCTTCACTCCAGTGGGTGGACTTCTGTGGTATAAGTGTTCTCCAGTTTGTGAATCACCCTCCCAGCAGTTATGGGATTTGATTTTATTGTGATTGTGCCCCTCCTACCGTCTCATTTTGGCTACTTCTTTGTCTTTGGATGTGGGGTATCTTTTTTGTTGAGTGCCAGTGTGTTCCTGTTGATGATTGTTCAGCAGTTAGTTGTGATTCCAGTGCTCTCACACGAGGGAGTGAGAGCACATCCTTCAACTCTGCCACCTTGAACCAATCCTCTATAGCTTTTTAAATTGAAGTATAGTTGACATACAATATTATATGTTATGGGTATACAGAGTAGTGATTGACAATTTTTAAAGGTTATATTCCATTTATAGTTATTAGAAAATGTTGGCTATATTCCCCATGTTGTACAGTATGTCCTTTTAGCTTAGCTTATACCTAATAATTTGTACCTCTTATTCCCTTACCCCTATATTCCCCCTCCCCCTTCCCTCTCCCCACACTAGTAACCACTAGTTTGTTCTCTGTATCTGTGAGTCTGCTTCTTTTTTGTTTTATTCACTCATTTGTTGTATTGTTTTTAGATTCCACATGTAAGTAATATCATACAGTATTTGTTTTTCTTTGACTTATTTCACTTAGCATAATACCCTCCAAGTCCATCCCTGTTGCTTCAAATGGCAGCATTTCATTCTCTTTTATGGCTGAGTGGTATTCCATTGTGTGTTTGTGACATGTATACACACATACACCACATCTTCTTTATTCAGTCATCTGTTGATGGAAGCTTAAGTTGCTTAAAGGAAGTAATCTTAATCTTAATAAGAATTAGGCAAGATTACCAATGGTCTACTCTCAATAGTTCTGGCTTAGTTATACCACATTTGATCACAGTTGGAGACTGCAGAACTTGTAAATTCCGCATTTTCTCACTGATGGGCAAAAGGCTCACTTAAGAGAACCTGCCCATGAGAGCCACCTCTAGCTCTTTCTCATCTCGTTATTTCAGGGAAGGAAGTGGGGTGCCAGTTCAGAGCTGGGATGATTTTCAGTGTTCTGCTGGAATATTAGGTAAACCATTAAGTAATTTCTCATGGGCCTCTCATCCTAGAATTCTATGATTCTGTTCGTTCTGGTTATCTATTTCTGCTTAACAAACAGCTCCTAAATTTAGTGGCTTAAGAAAGTAATTGTTTCTCATGATTCTGTGGGTTGTTGGCTCAGATGGCTCGTTCTCCCTTGAACTTCCCACGCGTGGTTTCTGTCCAGCATTGGCTGGGGCTACAGTCATCTGAAGGCTCGACTGGGCTGGATGGCCAAGATGGCTTGCTTACATGACTGACAGAGCCTGGCTGTCCCCAGATCACTTCTGTGTGACCTCTTGTGTGGTTTGTTCTTCTCAAAACATGGTGGTTGGGTCCAAGAGGGAGCATCCTGAGAGTAAGTGTTCCAAGAGACACAGGCAGAAGTTACAAGGCTTCTTATGACCCTGCCTGAAAATCCTGCAACATCATTTCTGCCACATTCTATTGGTGAAGGCAAGAGACTAAAGTGAGTTCAGATTCAAGGAAAGGGAATTAGGCTTTGCCTCTTGAAGTAAGTTGCAGTATATGTGTAGGGTCCATTTTTTTTTTTTTTTCTGTTTACCATACTGCATGTCAGATAAAGAGCATTCTCTAGGAGAATAGGATTACATAATTATGAAAGGTGTGAGAGGCACTGCAGAGCAGTAAAGAGGGGTTATAGAATGCTCCATATGTATGAATGAATTGGCCAGCCTTTTTGGTGAGAACTCCGTGCTAGGGAGCACACACTGAATGAACCTCTCTCCATGGAAGCCAGGTGGTGTCACACTGAGAGAAACATTACCATCCGCTGGCCTCTGCCCTATGTTAGCCCACTCATATAACAGATGGCTGAAAAACACCTGGTAAGGGAATTTAAATAACACAGTTTTAAAGGCATATTTACCTAAATGCTACCCCAAGCATGTATCCTACTCATATTGAGTTGGTGAAACCATCTTCATAAATTAGAACTACACATTATTTCACAAACACATAGAGTAATGTGTCCAGTATACTTGCTTTTCAGCTCATGTCATGGAGGTGCTTAGAGAGGGCTGTACCCGGGGAGTACCTTATGTACTTAGAGTGGACACTTTTTGGTGTTTGAGAAAAAGTCAAGTTCTGTCCAGATGCTTAAAACTCTAATTGCCTCCTTAGCCTGAATTGGGAAAACAGTTGCCCTGTAAATCACACTGAGTCGCGGGTACCTGGGTTCTCGCTGCAGAGTGTGGCTGATCCGGTTGCTTGGGCTGACAACTCCCTTGAGAGTTGTTAGATTGGTTTTCACCCTTGTTGCATTGTTTCCTTCCCCCCCCCACCCCCCTCCCCAAATACTCCTCTCTGGCTCCCTGAGGATTCAAATTTGTGTTTATCTGTGCTGAAAATTTAAAAGCAAGAGAAACAACATTTCAAGCTATTTATAACCAGAGGCTGTGCCAGGAATGAATTAAGCTTTGCATTAGACATATGTTAAAACATGGGTTTCTGGGAAAGGTAGGAAGAATATCCCTAGGTGTGAAAAACAGATATTTAGAGGAGATTGATAGAAGTTTGACCCAGAATATGGCTATGTGGGCTGAGTACTCCATTGACTTATTATCAAATATATTGTTAAATATAGTCTTGTGGAATACTAGGTATAGAGGATCCTGGAGATGCCACTTATATAGGGCCCATCTTTTTATACCGCCATTAGGGCATTTGGCAAGGGGAGGAACATGGAAGGAGGTATGGGAGAGAGGGTGAGGAATGAGGCGCCACGCAAACATAAACCTCAGGGCAGTGGACAGAGTGTGGGAGAAGAGGAACTCCACTCTTGCCTGACTCCTTCCATGTAGGTCATCCTAAACGGGGGAGACACCGCCTGTTCTTCAGCTTCCAATGAAGAGTCCACACCCTCCCCATCGCAGCCTAGTGTGCGCCTCTTAGTCCCACTAATGTAGACCCACCGTTCACCTTCCTTCCTCACTTCTCTTTTGCCAGCAGATATTGTGAGAACTCCTACTGTGTGCCAGACACTGGGTGTTACTGGAGAGATGAGACACAGGAATGCTCATGTTGGGAGACAGACAAAAAACAAGTAAATAATATAATTGCAGACTATGATTGATGCTTCGGAAAACCATGGGTGATAAAGAATAACACAGGGCTCCCATTTTGGTTAGGGTGTTCAGGAGGTCACAAATGAACCCACAGTTATTGGTTGAACTTTGACATATATCCTATGGTATTTTAAAGTTTCTTAAATTGCATGTTGCTAAGGTCCAAATTAAAACCATTTTTGCCTTTTCTGAGCCCAAGCCATGGGATGCCAAATGGACAGCAACTCTGGGAGACAGTGGGAAGCCAACCCCGATAGCCAGACACCTCCTACTGATACTTTCCTCATCACCATTTTCTCTCCTCAGGGAAGGGAGATGTGTTTGGAGACGTGTTCTGGAAGGAAGCCACCCTTGCCCAGTCCTGTGCCAACGTCAGGGCCTTGACCTACTGTGACCTGCATGTGATCAAGCGGGACGCCCTGCAGAAAGTGCTGGAATTCTACACAGCCTTCTCCCACTCCTTCTCCCGGAACCTCATTCTCACCTACAACTTGAGGAAGAGGGTAAGCTGGCAATTTCAGTTTCTTTGCTACCAAGAGCAGTCTCTGTACACTTAGGATAACCACGTGAGCCAGGAAGGTCCTTTTGCTGTTTACTTCAATGGAGCAATTGGTTCTGTAGAGGTTCTGTTTGTTGCTTGCTCTTTGGAGCTTTTGCTATGAAATGAGAGAGAAAAGGATATTGCTAGATTAAAAGATGGATTGATTTTGGTGCAGAAGGGATTTGCTCATGAGTGTGTCTGTGGACTTTTCCTCAGTAAAATCCTGACCTTCTAGCATTTTGAAAAGATGAGTAAAAAATGAGGTTGTTAGTCGATAAAATGGCTGAGTGGGACCACTTAATTAATATAAACTGAATTCTCCCTGGCGACTAGGACCCACTAAATGGTGTGAGGCTATTAGCCAGCTGGTAATAAGAATTTTTTTTAAGATATGAAAAGGATTCAGTTGAGTCCAGAAAATAAGAGATGGAATCTGATTGCCTAGAGAATATTTTGTATACAACTGTCAATTTAACGGACTGAGAAATGATTTGTAGTTTTAAAACCAGAAGATTTCTCATCTGGACTTGTTTCATTCACCCTCAAATCATCAGAATTGCTCCGTCTGTCTCTGCGAGGATTAAAATATGTCTTGTACTCTTGAGGTTTTCATGACCTTTTCATTTATGTCCTTTAGTTAAGAAGTAGCTCTCAACCTATAGACATCATCTGGGAGGATTGTCATAGGAATCTTTCCAGAAATGACCTCACGATCTGCCCCCCCCCAAAACTGTTCCTCTTCTCGTGGCCCCTGTCTCTATTAACATTGTCTGTCTTGCCCCGGGGTTCCAGGTTAGAAACACTGCCGTCAACACTGATGCTTCTTCCCTGTCTCCCACGCCTCAGTTTACTCATCAGATCCTATTGGTTCCACCGATGCTCTCAAACCTGGGTCCACACTTTGCATCCCCCCTCAGGGCTCTTCCTGAGCTCCTGGACCACGGTGCCCCTGATACAGAGTCTCCCCCTGTTCTGAAGCAAGCATAGGCTCCAAACACACCCTCCTTCCCTGTGTCTCTCCTCAATGCGGCGCTTCCTCCTTGGCCACTTATGTGACCTTAAAGACTAATGGGATGACGTCACTCCCCTCCATAAAGACTTTTTGCACCCACCCTAACTACAGGATAATGTCTGCAAACTTCAGCACGGCTTATGTGGTTTTTCACATCTGGCCCAAACTTAACCCCCGAGCTCCAACCCCAGCACTCCAATGCCCACCAGGAGAATGGCCCACACAGCTCTGCAGACATGCCACACCCTTTCAGAGCACTGTCTCTCTGCATGCGCTTCCTGACCTGGAATTCTCTTCTCTTCTTCTGTGTGTGACACATTCCTGTTAACCCTTAAGAGTCTGCTGAAATGTTTATTTGTTCATCAAATCCAGTACATGCCAACTGAACTAGACTAGATGTATAAAACTGAGTAAAACTCAGTTCCCTAGCTTCAGGAAGCTCAAGTCTAATGGAGACAATCCACACGGGAAGGCTAAGTGTGGTGCACGATGCTAAGTACAATGAGTGTGATTTGTACAAGGTGTTCACGGGATCATAAAGGAGAAGGACAGATAAAGCGGGGGTCAGGGAGAAAGTATTGGTGGGGGCGGTGATGCCTAAGCTGAGTCTTAAGGGATCAGTTTGCCAAACAAAGAGGAGGGTTGCACTTGGAGGAGCAGCCTGAGTAAAGGCACAGAGAAAGGAAACAGCCTTTTGCCAAGTTCTTTGTACAAAATTCCAAACGCCTGTCATTGGGTTACCCCAACAATGTGCTTCTACCTATTTGACATTCCTTGAATTGAACTGCCTTGTGAGTCCCTGTTCAGAGACCTGGGAGGGCAAGGGCTTGGTATCCCCAGTGCCTAACCCAGCACGGGGAATTATAAAAACATCCGGGGATGGCATGGAGAAAGAGATGGGATCTCTGGGCCTCAGTATCCACATCATTAGATGTGAGGTTGTGGCCGATGATTGATGATTTTTATGGTTCTGTGACTGGAAAGCTGGTCGTTTAAATGCCAGTGGGGAATGGGTAGTGGGGGAGAAATGTGCATTCATAGTTTGTTTGTCTGCGAACATGGAGCGCTTGCTGGTGATAGTTTTAGCCAAGTGGATTCTCTTAAAGTCTATTTTTTGATGGATTCCTTCTTTTTATGAAAGCAAGTTGATTATGTTCAGCCTTCAGTGTTGCTGATAATATAGGTTGGAAAAATTGCACAGTTTGGGTTACTTGGAGGACTAATCATCTTGGAAAAATTGTGGATCAAGTAAATCTGTCTTAGAAAAACAAGGATGACAACAAAAACAACAGTGTGTCAGCGGTCAGATTGCTTTTGTAAGTGCAGAATGATTGACAGCTCTGCAGAATAGAAGACTCGGGGACCACGTTTCTGAAGGGCTGTGTGGAGGAGCATTTGGGCGTAGTCTGTGTGGCCACAAGGTGCAGAGGTGGAACCAAAGCTGTAGACAGTATAAGAAAGACCTCGGAAAAGATCGGCGCTGCCCATTGAATTCAATAGTTGTCTGGTTTCTTGTCCTGGAGGTATTTAGGCATCCCCTGGAGACCCCTCAGAGACACTGTGGAGAGGACTTAGCCATCCAATGGAGAGTCAGATCAGTTGATCTTCAAATGTCCTTCCAATCTCAAGTGCCTATGAGTTTGATATGGATCCGAGAGAATTTTAGTGAGGTCTTTTATATAAAGAAAAAAAAAAGAGGCATTTTGGTGTATTCATTGTAGTCTCTCATTTTGTCCTTCTGCGAATTAATGCCTAGTTACATAGGGCAGAGAAGATGAGAACATTACATGCATGAATCATTCTTGTAGCTATTTTTTTCTGGCCAAATGAAGTGTATTCTTGCGGCTGTTTCTATCTTGGCAAAATCGAGTGTGTTATTTGCAAAGATTCCTGAGAACACAGTGCCTTTGACATCTGTTTGGGGAGTTGTTCGGTCCTGTCGATGTCCTCCAGTGCACAGCAAGAACTCTGTGCTGGAGGGTGCCTCAATGAACATGCAGTCTCTCCTCCATTTCACCACCACCCTCATTTCACAAATATGACGTTTTATGGAAAGGTCATAGGAAAGAAAGAACCGGAGCCAGAAATGACTCATTGACCAGGTCTCTTCCTGCTTCTCACAGCTTCATAGCTGACCCTAGCCTCTGTATTCCAAGTCTCACCCCCTTATCCCTGAACTCATGTGTATGAGCACCACCCAGCCCTTGGCACTGCTCTTGGGGCCCAACTCATGGAGGACCTGTTACCTTCCTCCAAAGACACCTGAGGTCACAGGCAAGGATGAAGGAGGCAGAACCTGAAGGCTGACCCAGCATTTTGAACTTTGGTTTTCCTTGTCTGTGGGCTCTGAGCCAGATGAGACTTTAGTCTGCATCCTGCTCTGCCACTTAGTGCTCTGCAAGCTCTAAATGCTTCCCCATCTGTAAAACGGGGCTGATGGAAAGGTCTACTTGTAAGATAATTATGAGGATTAAATAAGATAATATTTGCAAAGCTCCTACATACAGGTTCTAGAACATAGTATGTGCTCATTAAACTGTGAGTTATTATTTTGTTTCATCCACTTGACACTCCTTTCTTATCTTACGCTTCTGCCTTTGTGTATACAGGGTACTCGCTCTGCAGAATGGCAGGGCACTTGCTCTGCAGAATGTTCCGTGGGGTGGATGTTATCCCAGGGTTCTCTGCACCTCTTGCAGGAAAGGAGGGGCCAGCTGCTCTGGCCTCACTGTCCCTTTAGCTCCTGTCAGTGGCGAGGTCGGCGCACACCCACTCTTTTGGCTAGTTCCATTCAAGGAGGGAAAAATGAGGTTGTTCTGACCTGTTAGGTCAGTCACCAGGGCATCAGTATTTTGCCAAGAGGAAAGCACGGCATCCTTCTCTCTTCTGAGGAGGTGGCGTGTACTTGTTCATGAAAAAAAAGGGGAAGTGGGACCTTCCTCATCTCAGACCCTCGGCTTCCTAGGATGTCAGGCTCTCCGGGCGTTTTCCTACAGGCAGTCGGAGCTTTGTGCACTACTAATAGTAACATGATTACCAACTCCAGATACGTCACAATGTCAGTATATGTTTTATGTCAGCTTATTAAATCCTCAGAACAACCTCATGACATTACAGTACCAACCCCACTTCTCAAAGGAAGCAGCTAGGACCCCATGGAGAAGAGAATCACTTTTCCAAGGCCACCCAGCTCATAAGGGGTAGATTCCAAACCGGCACCTGCCCCCCATCTTCCTGATAAGCAGCATTGCATCCTGTGGTGGGCCTCGGTTAAGTGTGGCTCTCAGCCCTTCCCATGTTGGCATTCTTCAGCTTCTGCTTTCTCCCAGTCTGTTGACTTTTCAGGGGTGGCACAGATTGTCTCCAAAATATCTCCAATGGCCTTTGCTACCCTTCAGGACACTTGGAGGATACTTTATTGTACAGTAAATCCCAGTCACATCCCAGGTTGCGAGACATGAGAGGTTTTCCCATCAGAGTGACAGCTACACCATTGATGGGTGTGCTGGGGAGGCATGGCCCAGCAGGTCAGCTTGGCCGTGATGTTAGTGACTTACTAAAAAGAGTACCCGCTTTGGAGTTAAGGACCTGGTTTTGAACCCTGGTGTGACTCCTGATTAGCTGTGTGTCCTTGTGCAAGTTACTGAACTATTCTAAGCCTCAGTTTCCTCATCTGTGAAAAGGGTCTAATAAAAATCCCTCCTAACTAGGTTTATTGAGAAGATCATATGCATTAAAACAAAAAAAAGTTGACATAGTGCCTATAGGAACCACTCGCTAAATATTTATTCCCTCTCTTCCCCGCCACCCATCCTCACCTTCCACCTTCAGTCCAGGAGGTTCTGAGTTCATGCTTTGCCCCTCTTTGTTTATAACTGGACCCTTTCTTGAATCATGTTTCACCTGGGCTCTATTCTGCTTACGACTGGGGAAGAGGTCTCACTTCCCAGGTGCTGGCTAGGAGATTGGTTCTCCTGCTCATTGTTAGGACAGTAGAGGAAGTGCACCTCAATTAAATGATGTATTGCAGATAAGCCGTTAGGTAATTAGCAGCAGTCAGTGCATGGGATAATTGGCATGTAGGTGGTTAGTAGGGTGGCGCTCATTCTCTGTGTAGGTCGCTTTATTTTTAAAGCCAGTATTTTTACGTTTTTAAGTATGTTTTGCATCGTGTTTGCATATAGTAATTTGTTCCAGGATGGATTTTTCTTAGCTTGATAAGGCCCCAACATAGTGAGTTTGGGAGGGAGTTGGGACTGTAGTTACTGGTGGTTTCAAAGCACCAGTTTTCTAAAACTGAGGTTGCCATAGTGAATTGTCTTGAATACTATATGTACATTTCTAGCCCACTTTAACAAAAGGGCATTTTATTCTGGTGAAGAGGAGGTCAAAGCATTGGAGGTTTGGAGAGAGCCCTGTGTATAAGTGGCATTGGAAAGGCTTTCAGTTTTTTCCCTGAACGAATTCTTCTGGAAGGCTGATAAGATGGAAAGAAAGCACCACAGAGCCAGGTGCTTAGAAATACATCCCCTTCCTCACCGAAGAACTAAGTTTTCAAAATGATCTCTACACAGCCCATATTTTCCTTGTCATTCTTCCACAGTGAGGGCTTCTGCAGAATTAAAATCATCTATTAAACTGTCAAGGTATAAAGATTATTTTAAAATCAGGGTGTTGGAATTAAGGGTGGGAAGGGGACAGATGATGTGAGTGATAAGACCATAATTCTTTCTGGACAACAAAATATAAACCAAAGCCAAGTCCTTTTTCCATCAAGAGGATCAGAAGTGATGTCAGGGACCTGGGAGGCCCTCCATGGATTTTGGGGGACACTCCTTAGTACCCCCAAAAGCATATAGCAGAAACCCATCGTGATCCTGGGGGTGGGAGGTAATGAAAGGGCTCCATGCTTCACTATGTCGAACTCTGCTTAAACTGCAGGTGGTCAGGCTATATCCAGCCATTTCCAAGGTAGCAATAAAGTTCTGCAATAAGTATAGGCTTTAAAGGAAGATATTCACATCTGGGCTCAGCCACTTGTGAGCTGGGGAGGTGTGGGCAGCAGGGGGGGGGGAATTTGAACAAGTACAACTATTTCTCTTCTGTGGGTTCATTCTGTCTACCCCACTGGGTAGCTGTGGAAGGGTGATCAAGTGCCAGGCACGGTGCCTTACAGGTAGTAGGTACACAGCTGGGTTAGTTCTCTTCCATTATCGGTAGGAGTGGAGACAACAGAGCAAAGAAGGAGAGCAGGGACTGTAATAGTTTGGCTCATAGAATAATCCTGTGGAGGCAAGTCAAGAATACTTGAAATACTTCAAATCCTGGCTCTCCTTTTAGTGACCTTGGGCCAGTTACCTAACCTCTCTGGGCCCCATTCATTCACTGATAATATAGGAGTGGTAATAGTACCTTAGAAAGGTGCTTTGACGAAGCAAGTTCTCAATGTACGTGTTGCTATCCTTATTGTTATTGATGAGCTTAGTTTTTCTGGGAATTCAGAGGCCCTGTCAGGTGCTAAATGTTTTAAAAGGGGAGTAGGGGCTAAACTGTAACACCTGGAAATCTCCCAGACAGATGATTCCAAGATCTGTGCCTGGGCCCCCCAAGTAGCACCAGAGGACCAGGTGATTCATCAGGGAGGTTTGGTAAAGCATGGTGCTGTCGGACTCATCATCACAGATCCGATTTCCTCCTAGGACAGAATAGATGGAGGGACTGGAAGAGCCCGACGTGGAGGCAGTGGTGGGGGAGGGAAGCTGTAATTTATCTTAACTCTTATCATCCTTGACGTCCTGTGACACAGTGTGTTTATCACAAGTTAGAAAGGATCCGGCCTACCTTAGAGGACTGCCATGCCAATGCAGTCCTTTGGAGAGTGATGTACCTTCCTGATATTTTCCTAGAAGTGTGTGGTTGACTCATAATAAACAGGGTGGTGCTAATGAGCCTCAGACCACGGGCTCAGTCCCCAGGTGAGCAAGTTGGCGTCCCGAAGTCTCAGATGTTTAGCCCAACATTTCTCACATTTATTTGGCCCCTGAACACTTTTTTGAATTATACCAATAAGTATTTATTATCTTTTTTTTATTATCTATTTTAATATACTTAATAGCATCCATCAGAGCTAGTGTTTTGCAGAACATCTTTGGGAAACAGGAACTAGATGATCTTTACTCTCTCTTGTGGCTCAAACGGTCAGTGACCTGTAGAATGGACAGGGCTTGTCGGTGAAACATCAAGAAGCCAAAGAGACTCAGCAGTGGGAGTGTCCCTCACTGGGTCCTCGGTAAAGCCCCAGCAGAGGTTGCTGGCGGAGGCTCCCTGCCTTCTGAACGTCCTCCTGAACTCCGCCTTCCCTCACCTCCCCACAAGGGCTCGGTAGCCCGTTGCTTTCTAGAGGGCAGCCAGCCTTACGTTATCAGAGAGAATTGGGCTGCACATGCGCTAAGAGAAGGCTGCTGAGACATGTTTTCGCCCTGGCCTCAAAGGCCCTCCTTGCAAGTTACTTTCTGGTTATTTTATTGGCTCAGTCAGATTTCACGTTCCTACCTCATCTGCCACGTGTCTGAGCTTCCTTGTTCCCATTTAAATGCTCTTCCTACTCTGAAAAGTTTTCTCTTTGGCTATGAGCTCATTCTTATAAATTTTGCCAGTGAGTCATGGAGGTTTTTATTCCAGCCCCTGCTCTTCGTTAGTGGAAAGTCAGGATTTGAACCTAGACTGCCTGTCATAATGATAACTACCTTCTAAGAGATGTTAGAATAAAGGAATCAAATGTGAGTTCAACCCCTCCAAGGGAGCTTGGGATGCTGGCATCAGGAGCTCACACGCAAATCTATCCCAGCCCAGATGCCTGTGTAGATGGTTTCTAGTATAATGTGTGTCACGGAGCTACCCAATTTTGGTGCTTCTCACTGCAAACTTTGTTGAGTGTAATTTACTTGTTACCAGTGTCGCTTAATGGTCTTGTCCTGCCTTTCCTTAACTTAAACTTCTAGAGTAAATCCACAGTCAGGCCAGGACTCCATATAGCTTCTCTTCAGTCTCTCTGGTATAGGTGAGACCCTGTGTCCTTTTGATCCAGTAAGCACTGGTCATCTCCCTGGTAGCTCTCACTATACTTCCAATTAACTCTGTGTGTCTTTCTTGCTATATAGAAGCTCCTTGAGGGCTGAGCCTTTGTCTACCTGACTCGCCTCTGTCCTGATCAATTCTCTTAGAGCTTAGTACAAAGTAAGCATTCAATAGTTGAATGAATGAATGAGTGAATGAATGAATGAATGGTCTCGCCGACCAACCAGCCAACCAACAAATGAACATACAAGTCCATCAACTTATTGGCCATGTGCCTTTCTCTTGTTATTGCTATAGATTTTTGAAGCCTTGACTGTAAGATGGTATCTGTAGAGACACCTCTCCTTTCTCCCTCCTAATCTTTGCCCATATACCCCACACCATCCCTTTCCCATTTTTTCTTCCCCAGGCCCTGGGTATAGAGATCTCTCAGCCTCTGTAGGTACCACTGATGCCAGCATAAAAGAATAACAATCACCCTCATATATTGAGTGTTTCCCAGCCAAGTACACGCTGAAACTTTTCTATGCATTATTTTCTCATTTCTGTGCAGAGCAACCTGAGGCCCAATTAGGTTAAATAATTTGCCCCAGATCCAGTAAGCTAATTGGGGCTAGAATTTGAGCCCAGGTCTGGCAATCACCAAGACTGTACTCTTGCTTTTGTGCCCCTCCTCTAAATGTGGACCCCATGTCCCAGATCCAGGGATAGCAGCACTGGTCCCTGTGCCCTCAGTTCCCCTGAGGAGCCTGTCAGCCACACAGGGCTTCGGAGGCTGCAGCGTGCCCTGCCTGTCTCCTGTGTAATTCCATTAGAGAGCTGTGGCCTAAGGGCATCTCAGCCTCCTGGAAGGCACCGCAGGGCTAGATGGTTTGCTGTTTGTTCAGAGAAGGGGGAGGGGGATCCAGGTGAGTCGCATAATCGAACGATGGAGTAGAGAAACCAGAAAATCGGAGGCAGAGTGATCCTCCTGACAAGCTCTCTTTGGCACGTGGGTCAGCTCTGGCACCATGGAGGTGGCATAAAAGCCTTGTGATGGTCTGTGGCTGGAACGTCCAGAGCTGCAGTGTGTCCCAGACCATCATGAAAGGCCAGAGGAATGACCTTCAGCTCTCAAGTGGGTGGCCAGCTGGGCTGGAGATTCGCAGCTGGGCAGCCTGGAGAGTCACACTGGGGCCCAGAGCACAGCCAGGGCTGGGGAAAGGCCTTAACGTCAGAGCGGGCATATGAGAACCATGAGTCTAAGCCCTCTCTAGCCCAGGAGTAGTTAGCAAAGGCTTTGAGGGGGTAACTTTGAGCTGGATCTTGATGGAGGGGAGGTGGGAATTTACCTGACTGGGAGAGAAATCCAGTCCTATGGGGGTACACTTGTGTCTTATGGAAGGCAACTCTATGCCCCGTGGAGGGGACCCCCCCATGCCTGATGCCAAAAACTCAGCCTCTATGTGCTGGTGCTGAATCGAATCTCGGAGACAGAGTTTTGGGTGAAGTAGAAAAGAAGAGCTTTATAGCTTTGCCAGGCAAAGGGGGCACAGCGGGCTTGTGCCCCGAAAAATTGTTTGTCCCAACCTGGGAGGATCTGGTGAGGAGTTTTATAGGGATGGTTCAAGGGTGGGGTTGCGGATAAGATCAGAGTATGTGTAGGGCCTGCACTCCTTTAATCTGGCCTCAGGTAATCTCTTGATGAGCTTCTCCGATCCTTTTAATCTGGCCTCAGGTGGTCTTCTCTGGAATGAAGAATGCTGACATCTTCCATTTGTTGGGGGTTTTAGTTCTGTAGAAGAGGTCGAAGATATTGTTATGTGTATCCCTTGAGGGGGAACCAGGACCCTGCCCCAAGGCTGCACTATTGTTTCTTGACTTCTCCCCGCCTTGTCTCTGCATCCCCTCCCTTCCCTGATTAGCAACTGTTACAATCTGCTCTTTGGAACTCAGGGAAGGTCACGGAGGCTGGAGTCTATTCCCTACAAACAAGAAACGGGGGACACAGAAGGGCTTCCTTGCCCGGGAGCCCCACAGGGTCCTGCTTGGTTTCGTGCCTCATGGTGGACAGGACGTAGAGATGGCTGGTTAAATGGCTGCATGGATGACGGGAAAATAGTGAATCTAATCAGTAAGAATCTGAGAAGAGAGGGCCGGCTGAGGGAACCACTAGCCAGTCTCCTCACCTCTCAATTTTTTTTCTTTTTTCTTTTTTTCTAAAACTCCACCTGGTTTTACCTATGAAGAGGTTGCTTGAAGACTTCAAAAGGGCATTTGTCCCAGACTTACAGGCGAGGGCAGCTTCAGGATTCCCCTTTCCTAGAGGTGTCTAGAGACCCCAAGGAGAAGTGGACTAGGATATGATGCTCTCCGGGGTCTAGAGTGAGCTTGCTATCTCTTCTGTACCCAACAGTGTTATAGGAACCCAGCAGCAACTCAAACCTTTTTACTTTCCAGGCTTTTACATCCACCTGACTGTCCCTGGGCTGCCTATAATAGCAAAAGCCTGCGCATTTTCCAGAACAGATTTAATTTTTAAGAAGCCCCTTGCTACAGGCAGCATGCCGAGGATGGTGCCTTTTTCCTCGGAGATCTATTTGCAGACAGCTCCTGCGTTCTGCTGCATTTCCCAGCACACTCCTCGCAAGTGCTTAAACCAGACATGAAATAGCTTCTGGTTCACAGAGTATGAATTTTTAAAAGAGGGTGCTTGTTTGTATTATCGCAGGGAAAATCTTGCACTTCTCCAGCTGGAGCACATCATACATTTGGCGCCTCCTGTTGGTGAGGTGTGATAGTGCATCTAACCGTGTTGGACCTCTGTAACCAACTGGATGCATGGAGAAGAGAAGCTGGTCCCAGTAACTTAAACAGGGAGAGGGCTTCCCCAGGCCTGGGACAAATCCTATGGCAGATGGCAGCGGGTGGGAGAATGACATGGAAAAAGAAGAGAACACCTGCAGAGTTAGGAATTGGCACAGATCACTTAAAATCCTTGGTGACCGTTGTTAATTGGACTTGCAATGATCATTTCACAATATCTACAAACATTGAATAATTATGCTGTACACCTGAAACTAATAGAATGGTACTTGTCAATTATATCTCAATTAAAACAATACTGAAAATCTTCACAAAATACACTACTCAGGACTCTAGCTAGCAGCAGGCCATGTAGTAAACTGGTGACATTTCCTTCCCTGAAGTCCCATTCTCAAGCAGTTGGAGGAATTTTGCCACAGGAATTTGAACTCGATTTCATAGAAGAGATGATGCAATGATTATGTAAGGCTCGGGGTGGGGGTGGGGTGTGAAGGGTGCTGCTTTCTCCGACGTCCTCTCTGTTTGGTTTTCACTTGGCTCTGGGGAGGACTCAGAAAACTTGCTCTGAGAGGAAGCCGCTTCCTTTTGCTCTAGGACAGTGAGGGTGTGGGGAAAGAATTGGGCTAAGGGAAAGAAAGGGGAGAGAGAAATAAAGGCAAAGGATACCTGTGACTGGAGAGCTGCAGGGGGATGAGCGGATTTGGCGGGCATTATTTATCGAAGAGGGGAACCCGGTCCTTGCTGTGCACAGCTGAAATTTCGCGCAGGGAGGCAGATGCCTTTGCTAACCCCGAACTGTGAGCTGGGCTGGAAGAAAAACCCAGGGCAGAGCCAGCGTTCCAAATTCAATTTTCTCAACCCTTCTGCCTCAAGGCCAGATGAATCCAGCAGCAGAGCGGCTTTGTTTCACTGTTTGTTTCACTGCATGTCGGGGCAGCTGAGAAGCTGCCAGGCTCTTCATCCTGGGCTTTGTGTTTCAGCACCTTCCTAATTCCACTCTGACGTTTCTCTCAGGTTAGAACCTGAACAGGGATGCTTTGGGCACAAGGCTTGCTGGCTGGTGCTCCTAATTACGGTCCCAGGGACAAAACTCCTTGGAGTCTATCATCAGTCACTTCAAGCAGTGTTTCTCCATGTCCCCCAGCCCAACTCACCTGACAGCACAGCTGCGTCCCATGCCATGTGCAGGGGTAGCACCCGTGGTGCTCTGTGTTTCTTCCTCCCCGCTCCGCACTGCTGGCGACTGCTCATGTGCTCAGGGCTCACAGAGGGGGCCAGAGCATAAGCAGCTGCCCCTTTGTCCCTGTGTGGGCTTTGGCTGCTGTCTCCTTCTGCAGAGCCAGGCACTGTTTGCACGTGGGCACGCGAGCCCTTCTCACATCCATGGCTAGAGGTTTGCGGGCTGTCTGCCAACAGTGTTGCTGTTGCCGTGTGTGTGTGGGGGTGTGTGTGTGTGTGGGGGGGGTGTGTGTGTGTGTGTACTCACGTGCACACACGCAGCATTTCCTCCTGTCAAATACTAGTCCTAAAGGAAGCAGCCAGGGAGAAGAGAGCTGGATAATCCACCAACCATTCCCTGGATCCAATCACCCCAAGCATCTTGTTCCTTCACCAGCTGGTGTTGTCGGGTCCGCTTTGCTTGGCTAGGGAAGTAGTTTTTTCTTCCTTTGCATGAGCGGTAAAGATTCACCTGACATCTGTAAGCTCAGAAACCCTGTCATGAGCCACGTGGTGATCCGTGGTTATTCATCTACATGTGTACTTTATGGAGGGTAAATGTCCCCATTTGGGGCTACTTGCTTGAGCCCCAAATCCTTCGTAAGTACAATAGGCTGATTATAGGGCTGGGGAAGGGCCTGGGGAGAATAGGAACCGTGCATGTAATGCACTCTGGGTGCAGGACCTTCTAGGCCAGGGGCCTTTCATGGCAGTTACAAATAATTCATGCCTACAAGCCCCCAGTGGGTTTACTATGGGTTATTTATGATCCTGAGGCTTTGGTTCAGGAAACAAAAGATACTCCTCCACAGAAGCAGTGGGAATCGTGCGTCCGAGGCCCTGGCCTGGGACTGACAACAAATGTCCAGGGCACGTGTTGACGCTTCCTGTCACTGAGGCCAAGGACAGCCCCACGGAGGAGCCTGGCCTCAGGCTCTCTTAGGCTGTCGGTGGCATTTGGACTTCAAGTTTCAATTGTAGTTGACTTTGTTTCCACGTTATCTGCACGTCTCTACTATTATTTACGACTATGTCCTGTATGGCCTAGCAGTCTCAGATTTCCTTGGGGCTTCCCAGGGTAAAGAAAACCATCAGACCAGAAGCTTCTCTAGGTTGGCACACTGGTATCTCCCCACCGTCTCCCAACACGCACTCACACAGGGGATCCCCAAGTGCATTAGTGTGCTGCAGCAGCTGCTGTAACAGATGACCACGCACCGCGGGGCTAAAAACAACAGGAATTTATTCTCTCACAACTTCTGGAGCCCAGAGGTCAGAAATGGTGGCAGCAGGGCCAGGTTCCCTCTGAAGGCTCTGGGGGAGAATCCTTCCTTGCTTCTTCCAGCTTCTGGTGGCTCCTGGCGTCCCTTGGCTTGTGGGGGCATAATGTCCATCTCTGCCTCTGTATGGCCTTCGCCCTTTGCCTCTGTGCATCAAACCTCCCTCTCCTTTCACTTACAAAGACACCAATCATTGGATTCGGGGCCCACCCTAAATCCAGGATGATCACATCTCGAGATCCTGAAGTTAATTACATCTGCTGAGACCCTCTTTCCAAATAAAGTCACATTCACTGGTACTGGGATTTAGGACTTGGATATATCTGACGGGGAAGGGTGTCGTTTAACTCAGTATGCCTCCCTTTCCTCTTCCTCATCTGCCTTCTCTTCTTCCTCTTTCTACACTTTTACCTCCTCATCCTTCCTTCTTCCTTCCTTCTCCTCTGCTCCCCTTTTCTCCTCTCCCTTCATCTCTTCCTTGAGTACATTTCCAGCACAGGAATTTTTTTTCTCATAAGGAATAGTCTTGTGTAAGTTGTGTTTCTTCTCCTGGATGGTTCATGGTTCTTGGAATAAAGTCCCAGTATTTGGTTAATCCTTCAAGTCCCAGAATAAAATACCATTTTCCTTTGCATTCTCTTGAGTAGTGTCTCCTTTGAACCCTGTGGAACTCTCGGTTTGACATAGAGATTCACAAAGCACAGGAAACATCAGGGTCACAGAAAAGAGCTTTGTATTAGACATTAGAGAGAACTTCCTGCTGGTAAAGGTTATGAGGTGCAGTAAGTAATACCTAAGCGGGTTATGGACTCCCCTTCCCTGCAAATGGTTAAGAACAACCCTTTGTTGATTGTCTAGCTCTGATCTCTGTCGTTTTCTTGTTCTGAAAATCTTTGATGGATTTTTCCAGTCTCAGAATAAAGTCCAGGCCCAGGGATCTCATATAAGCTCATATTCCAGCTGCAATGCACGTTGCATCTTCATGCTGTTGTCCGATGCCCAGCCCCACAAGTTACAGAACATGCTGTGTACTTACTTCTGCATGTGTCCTCTCCCTCAGGATGTCCTTCACCCTTCCTCACCACCTCCCTTCAAACCAAGCCAGTCTTCAAACCCCAGCTCGGATTCTTCTTCCCACTTCTTCCCTCAGTCTGCGTCCAGCTAGAATCTCTCTCTCCTCTGCTATTTTGTTTGTCCTTTAGAGGAGCTATCACTCATGGTTTCATGTAGGATTAAGCACATATTTAATTTTTCCTCTGGATTTGGGGGCCTTGTATTTTTATTCCTTACATTTCTTCCTCCAGGGCCTGGCACTCATTAGACAATAGTTTAGGCTACTAGAGTCCCAACTAAATTGCCGCTCACCCTGCCTTTGTGGTTCAAGTTTAAAGTTCGCAGGTGGGGCCCCGTGTTCTCAGCCAGCTTTCTCATTCACCTGTCTCCATCAGGCGCCCTCAGGCCCGGCTGGCTGCTCCCCCCCAGGGTGACAAGTCATCTCAATTTGCCTGGGGCTATCCTGGTTTCAGCATTTAACGCTCCACATCCTCAGAAACTCCTCAGTCCCAGGCAAACTGGTCACCCTACTCCACGCTCACCTTCTCCTGACTCTTGCTGAAAATCTCTGTGAGTTGAATTGTAAGTCAGCCTCCATCTCTCTCTAGACATTTGTCATATGGCCACTAAAACCGCTTTCCTTACCTGCAGGTGGGTGTCTGTCTGGCTCTGGCCCTGCACAGCCTCCCCAGGGCTTCCCCCAGTGCAGTCTCATAAATGTGACTGTGAACTTCCCACCAGCCAGCAGCGTCCGCATATTCCTGCTGTCTCTTCTGTTCCACCTCAACCCACACTCACCTGATCCAAGTAGCTGACCCTCCCAGGCAACCGCTCACTTCTCCTCCCCCACCCAGTTGCTTGCCTTTATCCCATCAAAGAGGTCCTGGGAGGATTGATCCCAGTCAGAACCCTCCCCTCTCTGGAGCCGCAACACAAAGATGCCTCTTCCATAAAGCTCTCCCCAGGAAACTCCTTCCTGCCAGCTTATCACCCACCCACCGCCCATCATTCTTCCTCTGGGGGCTCCTAAGTGATTGAATGCAGCAGGACCTCTTGGGGAAAGTACCTGGTGGCCTGGACTAGCTGTCGGGACCTGGGTTCTACCACAAGTTTACCATTAGGGCACGTTCTTAACCTCAGTTTTGGTCATTGTAAAATGAGAAAGTTGAGTGAACTCTAATGTTCTTATCAGCCTTAACCAAACTTGGATTCTAAGGCTACCTGCCCACCCTGTCTGCTCTGCAGAGCATAGATACTAATGTCCTAAGCAACGCAGCATTGGCAGGAGGCCTCTGAGATCACATCCTCTATCACCTGTCCCTACTTGAGTTGTAATTCCCATCTTTATCCTTTGATTCCCCATAATCCCATCCTGGCCTGGCTGTGAATAGGACAAAAAAGCTGCCACCTACAGCTTAAGAGATTTTAAAGTACAATTGGAAGACCATGATTCCTTTCCCATGACTTGGCTTACAAAACTGAAGATTTAGGAGGAGAGGTTCAATTCCTGAGCGTTGTCCCTGGCTCAGTTTCCACCAGACCCAAAGCTATGTCTGATTTTTCCCTCTGTGCCCCAGATGAACTTGTCAGGACCTACTTGTTGCTGCCCTTGAATGTCCTCCATGTAGCTGAATCTGTTGAAGCCATGGGCTGGGTGACCATCTGCTTCAAAATCTATCACGTGTGCATGTCTCTGCGTGTGGTGCACACACCGTTTTAACGTCTGCACCCACTTTACTTTCACATATTTTATCTCATCTGATCCTTGCAGTAACTTGGTGAGGTTGATGCTCTTATTTCTCCATGCAAAACCTGAGGCTCAAACAAGGGAAGTGTGGGAGTATGTGGCAAAATAGAACTTGAACACAGATCCTCCAACTCCAAATCCCACGTCCTTTCCACTGGGCCACCCGCCCGTGTGTGCCTGCGTTGGATCCCCCCACCTCCAACAAGGGCCCTGAGAACACTGCACTGACAGAGGTGGCCGAGGGGAGCTGCTTCCTCCCCAGGTGAGCGCTGTAAACTAGCGCCTCTCAATCTTTAATGCGCACACAAATCAGCTTCAGTCTTGCTAAGATGCAGATTCTAATTCAGCGGGTCTGGGGAGGGGTCAGAATTGCATTTCTAACGAGTGCCCGGCTGATGTTGTCGTTGCTGGTTGTGGACACTTTGAGGAACACACTTGAGTGGCAGGGCTGTAGGCAGCTCTGGTTGACACGTGCAGAGGGGAAAGGATGAGGAATCTGTATCTTCCCAGGCCTGTACCCTGGAGTCCACTGTTCTTCCCCAAGTGGCCAAAGATGTTGAGAGGCCCAAGAACACTGATCCCTGGGGCGGAGAGGGAGTGCTTCTGTGTAGAAACAGCTCACGGCTGCCATCACCCAGGGCTCAGATGGTGAAAACAGGCGGTCTCCCTGGGGCCACAGTCAGGGTGGGGAGGTGAGGGCCTGCCGGAGAGATGATGGTGAAGGTCCCTTCTCACCCTGACACTGAGGTTCTGAGCATAGTACTGAGCTATTTCTCTCTGGGACTCTCTGAGTACTGCCCATGCTGTCCTTTGTTTGCTGTTCAATCCCCCTATACTAGGTATCCTCTCTCGCCCTAGCGAAAACCTGCCCATCCAATATCATCCCTTCTTATTTAAAAGCCCAGTTGAAAACACTCCCAAAAGCCTTCCCTGGTGCCCTACATCCCGTCTGCCTGTCTGTGTACAGGCGGTGTGCCTGCCTGGGCTCTGAGGTTGCCGTGGGCAACTTTCTTGCCCAGCCAGGTGCGCTGGAGTCCTGTCCTATTTGGGTTCTTCTTGAGGGGCTAAGTGAACCTGGTGGGAACCCTGACGACGTTTGAGTGGGACGGGAGACTGGACGGTGTCCAGGGCTGAGCCTCCAGAGCCAGGTGAGACCTGGCTGCCGAAAGCAGTAGAGCCAGAGGGAGAATTCAGTCTCGGGCAGAGCAAGGAGGCCAAAGCAGAGCAAATGTAGGGTGAGGAGAGGCTGTGAACAGGAAACGTTAGAAGGCTGAAGCCAGGGACAGCAGGAACAGGCAGAACAGTGTAAGGGTTTCAGGCCTGAGACTGTAAAGAAAGCTGATGTGGGGCAGGCCTGGCTCAAGGGGTCTAGTGCAGGGAGGCCTCTGGGTGACAGGAGCCATGGGGGGGGGGGTCAGACAGCCCAGTCGGGGAAGGGGACAGGTCTCCACAAAGCCAGATCCAGCCTTCCAGTTAGAAAAGCACCTCAGAGTGGATGTCCGCTTGGAGTGGGCCAGGAGGGTCTTTGGTACAAGGGTTTGGGTCTCCTCTGGAAGGGCCTGTGTTTGTTGATCTTGGCCTGGGAAGCTCCCCTCCTAGGGAAGCAACATATTTTGGCAGAGTTATGATTATGGTTATATAATTGACACAATACCATAACATTGTTTTTGTTGTTGGTTGTTTTTATTACCATTCCCCAGTACTGAGTTTCTTCCTAATGTGCTGCCCTGTGCTAGGCACCGTGCTGTCTCTAAGACAAATCTAAGGATTTCAAGGGTGGGGACTATGTTTGGGGGATTATATGTACTTCTATACATAATAGTTGCTCAATAACTCCTCCGTTAACCGAGGATTTCTTTCTCCTTCTGATCTTTGAAAAGTGGCTGTCTGTGAGACACATTGAATGTGGTGTGTGTATGTGTGTTTTTGTTTTGTTTTTGATGGTCAAGGTTGGGCATTAAGGAGTGGAAATCATGCAGTAAGAGAACCCAAATTCCCACCCTTCCCCTCCATCCCCACAGAGTCCAGCTGGACTCAGGAGCACGGCTTGTTGGGTCCTATTAGCCTCCTGTATCTTACACACGATGCATCGTCCCAGGACCTGGCCTCTGTGCCCTTGCAGCTGTGGCCCCTTGACAGAGTGAAACCAGCTCTGCCCGGGAGCAAAGCCAAGGCATGCTCTAGCATGAATTCTGCCTCGCATCACATTATCCCGGATAGGTGGCGTTTAAGTCTGGTGACCGTAGTTTCTCAACTGGCCTACATAGCAAAGGTCTTTTCAGCTGCTTTCAGGAGCAAATGGATATCTGGAAATAGAGTTTGGATATAGCAATTTCCATATTTTAAAAAAATGGAGAATATTTAAATCCTGTTTCCCCAGAAAATGGAGGGGATACAACGCCCCCATAAAGCATTTCCTCCCAGAGACCTCCCCTGACCCTCGTGCTCCCAGTGCAAGTTAGTCCTCTTATTGGCTTTTACTCACAGCACCCTTTTTCTCCTTTGTAGCCTTAAACAATTTATAATTTTAAATATACAATCTTTGTTTGATATTTGCTTCTCAGAGTTTTTTCCCCGGCTGTATCCCCAGTAATTAACGGTACCTGTGTGTTACAGGCTGGGTCCCTCTGATCTTTGCCTCTCAGGCATTAGGCAGTGGTTCCCAAGGTGTGGTCCCTGCCTGGAAAGGCAAATTCTTGGCCCTACCCTAGATCTATTGACTTAGGATCTCTGGAGCTGGATCCAGAAACCTGTATTTCCATTCCTGTCATGATCCTAATGGCTCTAAATCTTGAGAACCATTGCATTAGGGTTTGGGACCAGTTCTACAGGGTCACACGGCATGGGTTAAGGAACAGCCTTACGTGGGCTGAAGGTCAGTAAGAGAAGAGAGACATAAAGAGAGGTGTCGGGGCCCATTCCGGGTCTGCGTTCCAGCGGAGGGACCCCACCGCTCGCGCATCTTCCCTCTCAGACAGTAAGGGAAAGAGCAGGCCGGCATGAAGGGCCTAGAAGGGCCTCGGCACAGGCAGGCTGGAGCTGGGGAACCAGCGGATTACAGGAGTAGTCTGGGGAAGCTAGCTGCCTGGTACCCGGAGAAGCTGTAGACCCCACTCCAACAGAATGGAGATCCCCCGCCCCCGGGAAGCACCGCTTGAGCGCCACCCTGCCCACAGGGAGAAGGGGACGCTCCCAGTCTCAGCTGGCTCACGGCCCAGACAATGCAGGGTGAGATCCCTGGGTCGTTCTGGGGCAGCTCTGCTCACAGCCCTGGCACATAGCAGGCATACGAGCTTTTAGGGGTGAATAAGTAGGGTCACTTCCAACTCTTGAGACTGATTCTGCTTTTCTGAGGTTTGGGTTGGTCACCAGCAGACTCACAACTGCTCTCGATTATTGAAGCTGAATTGTTTAATGATCTCTCTTGACGGCCGGGCCAGAGGCTACATTAGCCCCAGTCCTCACTCCTAGAAACAGGTGCTTGTGCTGGATTTCCCGATCCCTCACTCCCACGCCGGCAGCCTGGCTTCCTGCGAGGCCTTGAGGGTTCTCGGTTCCACCCCTCTGGTTGTAACCAGCACCCCAGGCTGTCAGGCCTACTCAGGCCAGTGAACAGTCCCAGTCCCTCTCCCCCAGGACCGCCCAGGTAGAGACGGTGACTGGGAGTATTTCTTTCTACCCCAGTGGGAGAGCTATCTAAAGATCTGACCCCAAAGCCTTTCCATGAGGCGGCCTGGCCCTCCTTGGAAAGCTGATCTTGCCTGTATTCCCACCATTTCTCCCAAGGCACTCGGATTGACTGTAATTGCTCAATTAGCAGCCTCCGAACAACTGGTGAGGAACCAATTACACAGCGCCTTCCCTGCCACCTAGGGAAATGGCAGGGGCTGTCTGGTGGGCAGGCCCCCAACCCCAGGCTCTCATCTCTTTCCTCTACCCTCCATGCCTCTTGCTTTGGCCAGAAGTTCACATTTCTCCCCCATCTTTTGTGAAGTAACGTCTTTATCACATGAAACATTTACAAATGGCTCCCTTCCTTGACTCTTAATCTCTTCTCAGTGCTTTAATCTCTATCTTCTTTCTTATTTCCTTCCTGCTGCAATACATTTTCTGGACCTATAAATAATGCCATTGACAATGCTTTGAAGTATTTTTGTAGTATCCTCCACCCCTGAAAACACAATCAGATACACACAGACACAGACATACCATGAACGGAGCTGCACTGATCTGTTTCTATAACTTGAATCTCTCAGGTCCATTATTCTTCCTCTTCCTCTGCATTAGGCTCCCGCAACTCATTAAACCCGCTCCAGGTATGATTACATTCCAGGCAGCTTCTCTGGGACCTCATCCACAGGTGAGAGCTGGGAGGGTAGGGCATTAGGGACCTAGCCAGGGCCTTTATTTACTGTCCTTTATTGGGAAAGTGCCTGAGGCAGCAGAAGCAGACTAAGACGTGAACCACAATGCTCCCTCTGTAATTCAGCCCAATCCCACAAGCGTTGCTGTGTGCCCAGGAAAACTACGAGTGATTCAGGGGTCTGGGTGTTGAGCCCACAGGAAATGGAGGGTATGGGACTCTCAAATAAGGAATCCCACTTTACCTCTGTTGGACTCCAGCTGGTTCAGGTGTGGACTCAGAGAGAAAAGCCACGGGTACTAGTACATAAGGACTTCTGGTTGAGTGAAGGGAATCCTTTTATGACAACTCTCCTTGGCCAAAGGTCTGCTTGAACCAATGGTCCCCTTTTGCTAAGATTTACTCCAGCCAAATTCTCAGAAATAAAATAAGATTTGTTCCAGCGAAATTCCCAGAAATAGAATAATTCCTTCAGAATTCATGGTGACTAGGTTTGATCCATTGTCATTTTCTTCGTTGTTTTTGTTCTCTCGGCCTTTCTGCGCCCTAACTTGTTGCTTCTGAGAAGGCCTGCGTCTGTGCGGCGTCATCCCCACTTGCCCTGGGCTCCAGCAGGTGACTTCCTGACTCAGCCCTGGCAGCTCACCCAGTTGTCTTCCTTCCAGGAGTTATGAGGGCACTATCAGTAATCAATTTACCTCAGGCAAATTAAGCCAAATCTTGCCTGCCAGGAGTCCTGTCTACTTACTCTACTCCTTTTTTTTTTTTTTTTTTTTCTGCTGTACGCGGACCTCTCACTGCTGTGGCCTCTCCCGCTGCGGAGCACAGGCTCCGGACGCGCAGGCTCAGCGGCCATGGCTCACGGGCCCAGCCACTCCGTGGCATGTGGGATCCTCCCGGACCGGGGCACGAACCCGTGTCCCCTGCATCGGCAGGCGGACTCTCAACCACTGCGTCACCAGGGAAGCCCCAACAGGTTTTTTTAATGCAGTTCTTTAGAACACTTCCACATTGATGTCAAGTTAATTAACACAGACGGTCACTGCAGGGGTCCCCAAGTGCCCCGGCTGGCTGTCCTTTCAGATTGGCAGGATGTTGACTCTTGCCACTTGGTACCTAAGGCTGGTCTCCGGCACACAGAATATTGGCGGTACACTCAATGTGTCGCCTGAAAACTGGGCTTGAAACCACACACCTCAGGTTGGGACTCAAACCCCGACGAAACCCAGATTGGGACTTGAGCCCATGGTCTTCTAATTAGAATTCTAATGGTCTTCTAATTAGAATCATTCACTTTCTAAGGCTCAGGTTCTTTATGTCTCAGTGCAGAAGGAATTCAGTGGGAGGCAAAGTGATAGGCAAGAAGTAGATTTATTTAGAGAGAGACACATTCCATAGAAAGAATGCAGTCCGTTTCAAAAGGCGAGAGCAGCCCCAGGGCATGGGGTCGTCTTGGAAAGTGAGAGCAGCCCCGAAATATGGTGCGGTTACTTTTTATGGGCTGGGTAATTTCATAGGCTAATGAGTGGAAGGGTTATTCCAACTATTTGGGGTAAGGGGTGGGGATTTCCGGGAACTGGGCCCCACCCACTTTGGGGCCTTTTATGGTCGACCTCGGAACTGTCATGGCGCCTGAGGGTGTGTCATTTAGCATGCTGTATTACAATGAGCATATAATGAGGCTCAAGGTTTACTGGAAGTGGAGTCTTCTGCCGTCTTGGACCTGGTTGGTTCTAACCAGTTTGTGTCATATCCCCAATGGCTGTCATTCTTTTAAAGGTTGCCCCCTTCCCTACTGTTTCAGGTTCACCTCTTGGGTGTCGAGCCAAAAGACACAACCAAGCCAAAGATAGGAGAAGGAAGCATTTATTATTATTTGCAGCAAGTAAGGAGAGCACTGAGGATCATTCCCAAAGCAGTGTCTTCCCCAACAGCAAAATTGGGGAAGTTTTAGGCTACAGGTACATGCATATTCATGAAGGGGCTTAAGCAGAGGAGAACTCAGAGTAGAATTGGGATCAAGGTCCACAGAGTCCAGGCTTTAGTTGGTTGAAGTCAGGGGTCAACATCATCATTCCATCTTCCACCTGGGTGGGAGCCTTATTTCCTGTAGAACTCAAAGATATATTATTATATACATCCCTTGAGGAGGGATTAGGACTCTGCTTTATCACTGCACTATTGTTTGGCCTTTCCTCTGTTCCTCTGTTCCTGCATTCCCTTGTTCTATTTACTTATTTATTTATTTATTTTATTTATTTATTTTTGGCTGTGTTGGCTCTGTTGCTGTGTGCGGTCTTTCTCTAGTTGCAGCGAGCGGGGGCTACTCTTCGTTGTGGTGGCAGGCTTCTCATTGCGGTGGCTTCTCTTGTTGCGGAGCATGGACTCTAGGCACACAGGCTTCCGTAGCTGTGGCATGTGGGCTCAGTAGTTGTGGCTTACGGGCTCTAGAGCGCAGGCTCAATAGTAGAGCATACGGGTTTAGTTGCTCCATGGCATGGGGGATCTTCCCAGACCAGGGCTCGAACCCATGTCCCGGGCATTGGCAGGTGGATTCTTAACCACTGCTCCTTTGTTCTTTTAAGATCGTTAATTACTGAGACCTGTTCAAGGGGAAGCGTTGTGGCCAAGCTCAGATCACAAAATGGCTTAGGCCAAAATGGGTTCTCTTATGTCAAGAAAACCATTCCTGGTTCTCTTTCTCTGGGGACCGCCAACCTATCTGCTTACAAGTTTGGGATGCACACTCTGTGGGCTAGGGCTCTCTGTGAGGGCCTTGCATTCAGCACTTGTACCTCCATCCTCCTCATGCCTGCTTCCCAGCAGCAGGGCTTGGGTAGAACAATTGCTCAGGTGCAGCTTAGTGTCAAGGCCCAGGGCTTGAAGGCCCAGGAAGGAAGATGGCCTGAATCTTCACTTCTGCCTGGCCCCATCTTTTACAGCTGCTGTGTTTTCCCTGTCCCTCCTCCTTCCTCCTCCCGCGCCTGTACAAGAAGTCCTGAGGAACAAGACTGCTAAGGAGGACTCTGTTTGGCCTGGTCCCTCTGCACTCTTCTTGCCTTTGGGGATTTTCCTGCACCATTTATACTGAGTGTGTTATATTTACCAGTGTGTTTTGGTTTAGTAATATGAATTCATCCATCCCATTGTTGGTAGGCTCTATGTTTACAGAAGCCAAAGTGAAGAGGAAGTTTGGCAAGATTCTATTATTTTCTACGTCTTAATGATCGTGAGTCATGTGGTGACATGATTCAGAAAGCTCTCCCGGGCTTCCCTGGTGGCGCAGTGGTTGAGAGACCGCCTGCCGATGCAGGGGACACGGGTTCGTGCCCCGGTCCGGGAAGATCCCATATGCCGCGGAGCGGCTGGGACCGTGAGTCCTGGCCGCTGGGCCTGCGCGTCTGGAGCCTGTGCTCCACAACGGGAGAGGCCACGACAATGAGAGGCCTGCGTACCACAAAAAAAAAAAAAAGAAAAGAAAAAAAGAAAGCCCTCCCCCCAGCCATTTGAAGGGCCCCAGTGACAGGTGATCAAAGCCCACAGTGGGCCAATTTAAATGAGCACGTGTCCCTTCAGGTGGAAGTTATTTCATCTCTTTAGAGACTTGATCTTATGGGGAGAAAGCAGACACGTTGATCACTCTGATTAGGAGTGACTGAAGGCATTGCTTCAATTCTGGTTTTGAGACAGCTACCTTTCCCAGTCTTGGCCTCTGGAACTGGCTCTGCCTGATGATCTAGGATTCCTCCCTCTCGTCCATTGTTGCAGAAATGCTCTTCATCCCTTGCTCCTCACTCCCTGTCATTACCATATGAAAGAGACATGCTGAGTGTGTTTTGGCTCTCACTAGCCTGAGTTTGGTTCCTCAAAAGGCTCTTGAATAAAGAAAAATAGTTTTTAATCATAAAATTTAATCAGAGACTTTTTCTCAAAGTAGGGAGAAAGGGAGGTGACTATTTCTAATTCGCCTAATTGAATCCCGACAGGTAAATAACAACGGGCAAAGGAAATAAGACATTGGCAGCCTGTAAGTAAAATTCTAAAAGCTTTCCAGAAGAGAACAGTTCTGGCAGAGGGTAGGACTGAGGATCTAGGAATAAAGGAAGGAAAAATGCACCCAGAAACAATAGAGCTGAGTAATCAGGAGAGGAACCGCAGCGCTGAAAGTGAGAGGTCTCATAGCATGGCTAACATTTCATCAGGTCTAAATATAGTCACCATTGTTAGAAGGTAACAGTCCATTTTTAGAAAAAGATAGGAGGGAATGAAAAGAGCTTTATCAGAGAGTTGATTTTGAGACTGTTTGAAGAATATAACTGAATATAATTTGAAGAAGACAGGGTTGGGCATTCTTTTCAGAGATGCTATTTCCTGGTGTGATGGGGGAACACTTCTAATGTATTGACGGAAATCAGTGTGTCAGACTTGATTGTCTGGTTCGTCTTTATCTGTCTGTGCCCTCCTGCCTTGTGTACCCGTCTCTCTATCACACCAAGCTCCTCCCTTCCTTCAAAGCTCTGAGTAGGCCTCTCTTTTCCAGAAAGCTTTACTATCTTTTTTTAGCTCTTATCCCTCCAGCAGCCTGATATTTTTACTCTACGGAGTTGCTGCAGATTTTTTGTTTGTGTTCATGTGTTTGTTTTTCCTCCTGGTATTCTGGGGTGATCTTGAGGACAGGCACTAAGATGGAACAGCTGGGCTCTTCCACCTGCAGAGTGTAGGACCTGGCCTCCTGGAGCTGGTTTCAGGGGTCCATCCTCTTTGGGCTCATGGAGGACACTGTCCAGGGTGCTGATCAACTGTTGGTCATTCAGTTAAGATGCCTTCTGAACTTCCAGAAATCTTAGACTGAAAATTCATTTTGGCTAAAGCCCTATGGCTGATTTCAGTTAGAGTTGAGAAATACTATCAGTGGACACTCATGCCAGACTGTTAAAGAGCTTTTACCAGCATTTCTTTCTCTCTGATCCCTGCTGCTCTCCTTCCAATGAAAACAAGCCTGGTGATGTCAGAGAAATTGTGCAGGATCAGCCCAACAGACAAAGCTCATGGTGGTTTGGCTCCTGCCAGGTGGGCATCATCTCTGAGGATTTTCCATGGCCAGACACGGCCTTGCAAAGGCAAGAAAGCAAACGATGCAGTCCAGTGGGGACCTCAAGCTATTGCTTGCGGGGGCTGTCGTATTCCAGCAGCTATGCTTTAGGCGGAAGGGATCAGTCCTAGACACTGTGCAGGAAGATGACTGACTCTACTGTTCTAGCACTTGGCAGGACTGAGAATGAGCATTTTTGAGCACACAGTTGGCCACTCTCCCTCTCAATTCTGTGTTCTTTCTTTAGCAACCAAGCTCTAAACTCTGGACTCTTTTCACACACTCTGCCACTTCAGTTCTTGGGCTTCCATTTTCTTTTCAGTAAAATGAGGAGTTAACCTACACTTTAGAGCTATAAAGGAATATGGGAGCCTGTTAGTATTATTTTTAGTACAAAAGTGACATTTTAGGGGAGAAGAGTTCTTAGAATGTCAATAGCAAGACAACTAAACTAGTCTGACTAGAACTCTCATGGAACGTGTAACACTTCTGCTGAGTGGCTGGGGAACTCAGAGCAGGAGAGAACAAGAATCGGGAAATGAGACGGCCCGTCAATTAAAGTTGTTAAGTTTTCACACAACAGAAAATGACACTGGCTAATTTGAAAAAGAAAGAGAGTTTATTGGAAAGAGGTAGAGTGGCTCACAGAATTGAAGGTATAGATGAAGAGTCAGTCTGAGAAAAAAATGGATCCAGGACAGGCCAGGTATCCAGGCCAAGACTGTCAGGGCACCACTGCTGGGATGGATACACTCCAGTTGGTGTTTCCTTCCTCCCATTCCTCAGGATTCACAGACCCAGGAGAGAAAGGTCAAATGTCCCAACTTGGATCATATGACCAACTTAGCTAGATTTGCTCATCCTTCAAAAGCATGTAATGAGTGTCTTTGATATGTCAGGCTGTGTTATGTATCAGGCATATATCAGTGAACAAAACTGGTGCCTTCACGAATCACTTGACATAGGGTGGTCAGAGAAGCCTTCACACAGAGTAGGAAACATTTGAGGAAAGACTCAAATTATATGAGGGAGCAGGCTGTGTAGTTATCTGGGGAAGAGGGTCTACACAGACGAAACAGCAAGTGCATAGGCCCCGGGTGTCCAAGAGGAAGCAAAGAGACCAATATTGTTGGGTGGAATAGGTGAGAGAAGAGTGTTTGGAGATGAAATCAGAGAGGTGGAGGTGGGAGACTCATCCCTGTAGGACAATATGTGGACATTGCCTCTCACTCTATGGCAGATGGAACTGTTGGAGGATTTTGAGTAGGAGAGTCATATGCTTTGACTTAGATTTTGAAAACATCAATCTGGTAGCTACTTTGAGAACAGAATAGGACAAGGATGGAAGCCGGGAGATCAGTTAGGAAAACACTGTAATAATTCAGACAAGAAATGATGGTGACTTGGTGCAGGATGGTAGCAGTAGAGGTGTGAGGAAAAGTGGTTGGATGCTACAGCAGATGTTCCTGTGGGAGTATGAGAGAGAGTGGTAGACAACTGCAAGGCCTTTGGCCTGATTAAATGGAAGGATGGAGTTGAGACTAAGTTGATGAAAACTTTTAGAGGATGGAGTGTGAGGGATGGGGGAGGGTGGAATCAGGATTTCAGAATCAGAGATCAAAAAGAGACTGGCTATATAAATTTGAGAGCTATCTATCTATCTACCTACCTACCTACCCATCTACCTATCCACCTATCTAATATAAAGCCACAGTACTGGATGAGATATGAGTATGAGATGACCTGGAGAGTAAATACCTATAGAAAAGGGAAGAGATCAGAGGTCTCCACCCTGAGTAGAGGAGTATAAATATTAACGGACCTAATACTACTTGAGTGAAGGACTAATGTCCATAATTCTAAATGTCAAAAGGTAAGATAGCAGAGAAGCATGTAGTCTTTTGTTACTGAAGAAAAACAATCAAAATATTCATTAAGCATACCTTAATGCATAATGAGAAGCCCACCTTCTCATTATGCAACAGATGACTTTCTTTCTTTCCCTTGGTCTCCTCCCTTTGGCTGTCTCCCCTCATCGTTGCTCTCTCTGTGACTGAACCACTTAGCTGAGACTACTTTCCACCAACATCTTGAGCACAGTTGCTTGTTGCTGTGCCTGCTGGCTGCCCAGTGTCCACCCTTCCTCTTTCCCTCCTTCCCACCTTAAATTCAATGGTGGAAACCCAGATGTTAGGGCATGGGGAGGCTGGAAAGAAAAGATCTGATCACCTCTTGGCTTTGTCCACTCCTTTCTCTCCTTGCTTTGGTCCTGTATCAGAAAGTGGCAGCAGCCTCCTTTAGGAAGTGCTGAATCATATAATTCAGCATAAATGGTGATGCTTGGGGTGGGGGGGGGGAAGGCTGTTGGGTGAGCAAGCAGCCCAGCCTCATAATCTTGCCTAGTGATTGTCCATGCTGTGTGGAAAACCCAGGAAGGAGGTGTGAGTACTTTGAGAATTACAGCCTAGACAATCTGAGAGATAGTCGTGACCATTTGAGAAACTACTTCCCTGACTCTGCCCTGCATGTCTAACCTCCTCCTTCACTCATCCCCCTGCAACCTGGGTACTGAGGTGCTTGAGACTATGTGGGGCCCACTTTTGTGTGCCTTTTAAGAATTGATATGTCTACTTTTCAGGGTTTGTTTCCTGTCTTTACCATTAATCTGGGAATTCCCAAAGGCACAGACTGTATGCAACCTCTGTACCCCGGTCCTGAACAATCTTAGAGCTGCTCCCTTTCCTCAGGAGAATCCCCTTTTTTTAAAAAAATCTAAAGGCTAAAAAAAAAAAAAAATAGGTAAAAATAATGCAAAACAATCATAACCTGAAATGCAGCCTGCAGAAAGCAAAATGGATAAGATAATGAAAATGACTATAATGAAACATATAAAGCTTTGAACAAAACACCCATGCAGGAGTAAAGAAACAGTTTTGGCAAAACTGAAGTGACAGGAAATGGCTAGTGTCAGGAAAGGCGTGTGTGTGTGTGTGTGTGTGTGTGTGTATGTGTGTGTGTGTCCCCTGGACCTGTGCACTCAGCTGGAGGGGAGAAGACAGTATTGTTAGACTCATAGGCAAGCAAAAACCCTGTATCCACTGCAGTTGAAATACAGAAACTTTTTGGCAGCCTTCTTATCCTACAGCACTGGGTTGAGGATTGACCAGTCCACTTGTGTAGATGGAATCCCTACTCTCTGGGTGTGACAGTTCATGTTTACAGGCTGTAGTGCTGGGCAAGTATATCCTTCATCTTCTGTGGCACCCACCACCCCATCCCAGCATTATACATGCTCCCACCCACATGCCCACATACACACATTTATTCATCAAACATTTGTTGAGTGTCTTCTATGTGCAGAAAATACAGAGAGCTGAAGTCTTACTCTGTGATGAGCAGGACGTCTGAAAGATGAGATGGACAAATAACAAATAATGGAGATAGAGCATGATGGGTGCTGCCTCAGGGACACACACTAGGTCCGTGGAGGCTTGAGGGGCTGAGACGTCTCACAGACAGGGTGCTGTCTCCCTTGGATCTGATCAGGTGAGGGGGGTCACAGGTGGATTGGGAGGCTGTATGGTAGGCATTCCAGGGAGAGCACTCAGAACATACGAGACCCAGAGGTGTGAAAGAACAGGGAAGTATGGGGACTTTAAATCATCCCAGACTAAATGGTGGAGTCCGTGCACGAGCGACTGGGGGAAAGAAGCAGAAAATGAGGCCAGAGAGTTTGGTGGAGGCCCATGTGGAGGGCCTTGTAGCCTGAGGGGCCTCCAAAGGGCTGTAAATAGGGAAAAGATATGGTCTTTTCTTTTTTTAACTAGATACAAGGAGGAGAGAAATATTAATATTAATAGCTAACATTTCTTGAGTGCCTGGCATGGAGCATTTCATATGTATTACTTCCTTTAATCCTTCAAACAGCCTTATAGGGCAGGTACTGTTAAGACTTTGTGTTTAAGTGGGCACCCTCTCCAGGTCCTAAGAGGCCCCAAGAGCAGGCGGGCCATTACAGAGCCAGGGCCTGCAGCTCTCTGGCACAGGGCTTAGCATCTGCCCACATGTGGCTTAGATGGCAAAAAAGAAGGCTGAGCCACCCGGAGAGGTCCCTGCCTCTGCTCCAAAAAAAACTGCTTCCTGGAGCATCCACTGTACCCAGGAATTTCAGAGTGGGGGGAGAATTATGTAAGAATAAAAGCAGATGCTTTATGGAGTAGGATGCAAACTTTGTCTAATTATAAGATAAACGTAAGATAAAAGAAATGTTGCATTTCTGATGGGCCTTGAGCTGACCCTCTCTTTTCCTTCTTGCTTCCTGCCCTTTCTGGAGCATCTTTGGTGGGAAGGTTTAAGAAGCTCAGGAAACCATTGTTCTGACCCCCAAAGAATAAACAGCATCTAGAGAGGTCTCTGTAGGTGGGGGCTGCCTGAGAGTAGTTGGGACCAGCTGAGGAGTGGGACACCTGCCATGACTCCCCCAGTTCATCAGCTTTGTAAGTTCATCATTCTTTGGAACTGAGTGCAGTATAAATAATGACAGTCATGTACATTTGAAGGTTTTTGTTTGTTTGTTTGTTCTTTTAAGTCTATGATTCCTTGTTGCAAGATTTCAGAACCTTGTCTAGTAGCACCATGGACAGCGCTACATGAGCCAGGACTGATTTGTTACTGACTCTAGGGGAGCTGAGTGTGATTTCTGAAATGTGAGAAATAGAAAGGTTAGTTGAAGGTGCTCCAGGCACTAACTTTGTGGAGATAAAAAGTGTTTATGACCAGACCCTGCACAGGGCAGAGCAATGAAGCAGCTGACTTGTCCTCCTACCCTCTCCTCCCATGATCTTCCCCTCTTCGTTGTGTATCTCAAATGAATTTGTATCCCCCGGCCCAGTCTCTCTCTTCACAGCCCTGCCCAAATCTGCTCTCCTCAGAAGCATCTGTGTCCTGTTCCCTGATTGTGAGTCATATGAGGGTTTCCTCTTAGGCAAGAAAGTTCAAAATCCCAGGAGAACCCTGGTACATGCTCACGGCCAGTATGGCTTACTTATCACAGGAGGCAATGCCATTTTACTAACTATAGTGATATCTTGAATTTGCTCCCATTAAAACATAAATTTTAATGCAGAACCTTATCAATTAATTGTTAATAGTGTGATTTTTTAGTCTCTGTGACAGGCCGGTATGGAAAGTAATTGAGGGTGAAGGGAGCCTCTTGGCCGCTGCCAGATCCCCTACTTCATCTGCACATAACTGGACAAGCATTGTGCTGCCTTATAGCCACCCATCATAGTCTGGATTAACCTTCAGGTAAATTCCAACCCTTAGCCAGATTCCTATGAGCTTTGCTTCTTCTTTCCAAGTCAGAACGTTTTCCAAACTTAAGCTCATTTGACTTCTACTCAGAAAGTCCATACACAATTTGCACAGCTTTCTGGGAAGGGGAAGAAGTACATTATCTCAAAAACTTAAGGCAAGAAAGAAAGGAAAAATTAGGCCCTGTCAAATGATACTTTGTTTTCCATTATGCTTGCTTCATTTAATTGATAATTTGATCTCCTGGTTCTTCTGTCACCAAAAGCAAGTAGGAAGGAGCTTGTTTGTTCAACTCTGACAGATTGAGGGGTCCTGGGCATCTGAAGGATTCAGCTCAGGGAGCTGCTGCACCCTGGGGTCTGAATGACTCATCACCTAATCCAGAAAGTGTTGGGGCCTCCTGTGCGCTAAAGACTGAAGGAGGTTCTGTCCTAGAAGACAGCTAGAGGGAAGAACTCTGCCCTTGAGCCATGAACACACAATAGATGAGATGGCCAGGCTTGTGGCGGAGTATAAGGCAAGGATGCCCTGCTGTAGGAGCTCTATAAGGGCAGAGGTCAGGGTAGACTCCAGTGGTTGGGAAGAACCCTGGTGCTTGTGCACAAATCGTGCCCCTTTCTTGTCTGACGCGCTGTCTCCCCAGGTACCTCTCCTGCCACATTGATGGTCTGTCCGTGGACTGCTTGGTTTCTGAATGTGAGGGTACTGGGTTGATATTGGAGCTGGTGGTGAATCCCAGAGGAGCCGACACAGGGTTACCTCATTCTGCCTATTGGGAGCGGGGCTTAGAACACAGTTCCTGGAGGGGAATTTATCCTCAGCTAGCTAGCCCCTCTCGGGGCCCTGGCCTCGTGGTAGGAGGAGCATCTGCCACTGTTTTCAGTGCTCTGATGGCCACAGCTGGCCTGAGCGCCCTCTGAGCTGATGAGCTCCTAAATGATTCTGAGGTGCCCAGGGGCTGCCTCCCGCTTTGGTACTCCAGGCCTCGGGCTACAGGAGAGCACTCATTTGCTTCATTTGTTCCAACCTGACACAAGTCAGCTCTGCACAGAAAATCAGAAGTGGCTGAGAATAAAAGGTGTGATCTCGCCTCTTTGACATGGGTGGTGAAGCACCTGCTGAACTGGGAGCAAGAATCAGGCAGGGCTGGGCTTCCCTGGTGGCGCAGTGGTTGAGAGTCCGCCTGCCGATGCAGGGGACACGGGTTCGTGCCCCGGTCCGGGAGGATCCCACATGACGCGGAGCGGCTGGGCCCGTGAGCCATGGCCGCTGAGCCTGCGTATCTGGAGCCTGTGCTCCGCAACGGGAGAGGCCACAGTAGTGAGAGGCCCGCGTACCGCAAAAAAAAAAAAAAAGAAAGAATCAGGCAGGGCTGACTTCCGTATATTGGTTCTCTCACTTGCCCGGTGTTTGCTCAGGTAATGATCTGTGGGTTTAATAAATGTACCTAGAGCTCGGTTACTTTACCTGAGAAGTCCATCAGAGCCTCCCTAAGATAGCTGTTATTTGAACAGCAACGTATGTGTTTTGGAAAAGGTAATTTAATGTGAATTTACACCATTCATAGTTTTTCAAAGGGCTTATGGCATTTCCTGAAATCCTCCCTCTTTCATAAAATTTCTCCAGTAACTGGAAATAAGACCTTGAGTTCCTCTCCTTCCAGTAACTCACTTTTTAAAACTCTGTAAATAAATTGTCTATGGAGAGAGAAGGTCTTGTGATAGATAAAAAGAGAAGTGGGCCCACCATCGTGAGGGGCTGTACAGTGATGGTGAAGCATGCAGGCTCTGAAGCCACACCACCTGGGTCCAGATGCTGGCTCTGTCTCTCCTACCTGGTGATGTGATAATGTAATATGTAAATTGTTTGGGGTAGTATTGACATGGGAAAGTCTCTTAATGTCTCTGGGGTAAGTGGCAGAAAAGAGTTGGACCCCAAGAGTAAGAGCTTTTTATAAAATGCGAAGAGCTATGTACACATTATTACTGTAACTACAAATAACATTTCATAGGAAGTTAGGGAAGGTGATGGAAGAGCTAGACATATTTCAGCATCATTTCTGCTCTTAAAAAGCTTGCAGTCTAGCTGGAAAGATAAAACACAAGAAAATAACAGGGCAGAGGCAACTCTCAAATCTTCTCTCCCTATTCTCTAATCAGTTGGCCGCTTCTCTGTCATAGATTCAGCTGTCTTGTAAACAACAGAATCCTCACCTTTCATACGGAAGAGGAGAATTTAAAAGACAGGACAAGTATGCTAAATGTCCAGGTACCTGCCTGGATGGTGTCCAGAGGAGAGGGTTATAATGGTCATTGAATATATCGCAGGTCACAATTGGAAACACAAAAGCCACTTGGTTTGATTACGATTGAGCATGAGTAGGCAACATGAGCATTCCAAATTGCTTTAAGTGTCTTTGGAAAAGTATGAAACACAAGGGTGTGCTGGGCTCGTGCCTGGATAAGAAGCTAGCTGCAGGGCCAGGCAGCCCTTGAGGCCAGGCCAGGAATCCAGACTGTTTGAATACACTTTTGCTGGCTGCCATGTCAGACTTCCTGCCTTCTCAGAAAGTCATCCTGCCCCTACCCACCCCTGACTCTCCTTCAAAGTCATAAGACACCAAAAGAACTGCAGGTTAGAAAAGCATGGGAAATATTGGCAAGTTTCATCACTGATTACTAGATACACTCAAAATTGGAGGGTGTCAGAGACACTCATCACTCAACTGCTTCTCAGCTCAAAGCCATTTGCTATCCTTAAAAAGATGACTTGCCAGGAAGCCACTAGGTACCCAAGGTCACCTGGTGAATTGCTTAGGCCATTTCACTCTTTTTTTATACTTTCCAGTCAAGAGCTCTTTCTGAGTTAGATGAGCCATGCTTTGACACCCAGGGGTTTAGCTCTGACCATGTCCCTTTGGAAACTGGTAACACCTGCCTTTTAGAAAGAAAATAATTTGGACATTAAGTCTAATTTTCCTGCCTAGCCTCAGGCAGTGATGGTTCTCAGCTGTAGCTTTGAGATTCGTCACCATCATAATAGCAAACACTTACACAGCACTTACCATGGGCCAGGTACAATGCTTAGCACTTTGCAGGTGTAACTATTTTAATCTTACCCTTGTGTCATAATTGCTCTGGAAAATAAGATGACTGACCCTTATTTTAGAGTACGATTTTGGGCTTTACTGAGAGCTGCCTGCAGGAATGAATAGGGAGGGCCCAGCCAGAGGCTGGGGGACTCTCCAATCTCCATTCCTTCACTGGGTGGTTTATAAAAGAGGGTGGGGTGGGCAAAAAGACAATGGATAATCTTTAGCTATTCTTTAGCTAATGGATAAGTCTCAAGCAAGGTGATACGCCAACCTACAGCATTACAATGCTCTGGTGTTGACTTAACTCTTCATTTGCAAACTTTGAGAGCTATTTATAGAGCACTGATAATATGCTTTTGAAAGGATATTTATCCAGGGGGAGGGGTCTTCTCAGTTTGCTAGGAATTTTCATTTTTTTCCCACACCCTGAGGAACAAGTACTCCATCTATTACTGAGTAAGACAGATTGATTTCTTTTTCCCAATAAGTTATGAGGTGTTTTGCGAGTAATTTATTACTAATGACAATCAACTACAAATGTTTTCAGATGATTTACTTTAAAAGAATTATACTGCATTCAAGATTATACTTATAGTAATGCCATTTCACTCATTTGTATTTCAACTTGCTTTCTTGAGTAGAGAGAAAGGGGGAATTATAGCTCACAAGCTGGGAGGGCCCCATGGCAATGTACAGTGTGTTTGAACATCCCTTGCCACGTGTCAGGGTGACACTATTGCCCAAAGTATTTAATGCTAGATTTGGAGTATTTCCACCTGAAGTTTCCCTTTGATTTTGAAGCATGGGGGAAAGATAGGTGAATTTTTTCTTGATACTCTCTTAACCAAAGTTCAGGCCAGCAGCAGGAAGAATAGGCAAATACAAAATGAAAGGAAACCTAAAGGAGAAGCCATTTATTATGATTGATTTGTAAATGTACCTTGTGCTCTAAATTCCATCCCCCTCTCTATCTGCATGCTGGGGAATTTTAAAATACAGGATGGATTTTAAAATTTCCATTTCCAGCAAGACGTTTTCTGGCTCTGTTTATGCCCCCGAGGTTAAGTAGCAAAGCCATCAGGAAAGGCTGCACCTTCTACCTAAGGGTCTTTCTAATCCAAGGCTGAAGTTTTCCATTGTAAATACATTTGAAGCTGCCTCTTCCTGCTGAGCTGATCAATATTGAATGCGGCCGCTAGATCCCTAGGGGGGGGTGTGTGTGTGTGTGTGTGTGTGTGTGTGTGTGTGTACATGCATATAGCACATGCCTGTGTACATACTTCAGAGCAATGATCCACACTATTTCTTTCCCTATTTCAAGTAAGTGCCTGGCATGGAATGTCCAGAGAGAAATTTATTTGTGATTTCTATGTCATCAAGGCAAAAAACTCACCCTAAGTTCATGTTTGGTAATTGCTGTATTGAAATCTATTATTTCTCCAATAGTTTCCATCATTCATTGTTTCATCTATGCAATCACCTGTCGTTCTATGTGATCTCTCTGTATAGTCTATTCACCTATTCCACCCTCCACCATTCATTGAGAATTCATTATGTGCCAAGCGCTGGAAAGGACAGACACAGTCTCTTTCACATGGACTGAGGCTCTGACGTTCTCAAAAAAGAAGGCACAGACTCAGTCTGGAAATACAGAGCTCATCAGAACTTGGACAAGGGTGCCAAGAGTCTTCATACCCTTAGGCCTCAGTTCATTATGGTTTGAGAGAAGTTGTCTGCCAACTTTAGTTCCTGAAGAGCTTATTTTAAAATGTAAGCGCTTGTGCTAACCCCCAGAGTAGATTAATTAAGATTCAGGAGATATTGGGTGTTCCCCATGAGTGTGCATTTTTAACAGGTACCAGGTGATTGTGAAGCAGGTGGTCCCTGACCATGAAGAATATAGGATTGGAACCTCCAAGCCTCCTTTGCTGTCCTTTAGTGGTCCAGCCACAGTTGCTTCACTTTGCTTTGTGGTTCAGATCAATCTCTTGTTTGGAGGATCACCAAGATCCCTGTGGGATTAGCTGTGAAAATCCCTAGGGACAGGAGATAGGCTTCAAAAGGGTTTTGTTTTTATTTATTAATTTTTTTAAGTTATTTATTTATTTGGCTGTGCCAGGTCTTTAGTTGCAGCACGCGGGATCTTCATTGCTGCATGAGGGATCTTCATTGTGGCATGCAGGATCTTTAGTTGCAGCATGCGGGACCCAGTTCCCTGACCAGGGATTGAGCCCAGGCCCCCTGCATTGGGAGTGCGGCGTCTTAACCACTCGACCACCAGGAAAGTTCCCAGAAGGGTTTTGTTTTTAAATGTTCTGCTGCTTTCTATCCCATAACAGTCTTCTGTACTCTTTCGAATATTGGAGGGAGGATGAAAATGTGCCTGGCTCTTACGTGTCAGCAGAAGCTAGAGTCCAGAGAAGGTTTGTCAAGTCATTTCCAAAGAACCAGACCTTCTCATCCTTTGATTGAAAGGAGCTTGTTTTGTTTGAAGTCAGGACAATTTCTTGTATATCTGGTGGCAGAACATCTAGACATATTTTTTTAAAGATTATCAATATCTCAGCTTGCTCCCATGCCTGTAGCTGCACACACCTCTTGCACCATTTTGTCCTCAGCAACGAAAAGTTAACCAGAGGCTGTGCTCCTGTGTCCTATGGACTTCTTGAGTAAGGGAAGCCTCTGTGTGCACGTTGGAACTATCACATACTTACCGTGAAGGAGACCCTGTGGGAATCTGCCTTGGTTTTGCTGATCAAAAATAGGGCTTCAGTATTGAAATATGTACTTCTTTTCCCCCTTTGAAATACACATTTCTCTGTGTTCTGTTGGCCAGAATAGTTTCTTTTGCAGTACAAGGAACTTACGAGAGAGCGTGAAAAGACTTTGTGGTCTTCCTAACCACACACAGCATGTGAATTTTTGATGTGTTGCTTTGTTCCTTCATTCCTTCATCAAAAAGAAGGCATTGATATGTCTCCTGTCTACCAAACACTGGGCATGTGAGAATGATTAAGAGGCAGTTCCTGTCCTCTAGAAGCGTATAGCCTAGAGAGGCAAACAGATAACTATAATATAATGTCACAAGTGCTGTGATTGCCCCGAGGTGGGGAAATTTTCACAGAGAAGGTAACATTTGTACTGGACCTTGTTGGATTCGTAGGAGCTCAGTGGGCCAAGAGGGGTAATGAGCATTCCTGACAAAGAATACAGGCCCAGCAAGAACAGAAATCTATGGATGTATTAATATATGACCTGGTTGGGGAACGGTGTGGTATGGGATTCAGCACAGGGGACTGAGAAGGAGAAGGGGCTGGAATGCCATTTTGTGAAGGGCCTTCAGGGTGACTTAAAACATTTAAATGAGGCAAATGCAGTCCTGGCTGCCCTGCAGAAGTGAGCTTCTACAGCTGGTCATTAAGCTCCTGATCATCTTTGATGCCTCTGTGAAGACTTCCTCCATTCAGATTTCCTTTTGTTCAGGAGGCCTTCCCCAATCACCCTTCATCCCCTCCTCCCCGGCTGAGTTAAGTGATCCATGGGCCTGTCCACCATTTAGCCACCACGTTGGGTTATATTTGCCTTTTATGTATCAGGCTTCCCCGCTGGACTAGAAACTTGCTCAGGTCAGAGGCTGGACCTTACTTGGTGTTTTTCACCCAGAGTCTTGGGTCATGTCTAGCACAGGTAGGATGCTCAGTAAATGTACCTTGGATGAATGTATGGAAACTGAATGAGTTCCCTACACTCCCCTGTAAGATGGAACCTAACTTGTCACACTGAGGGGCTTAAAAATACTTTCATAAGTAATTCAGACACCAAAACATGTCTGTGGTATGCGGCTGTGAGTAGTGAGAATGGAAGTTGCATGAGATGAACTGTGAGGGATGCCTTAAGGCAGTTATAAGCTATAATCTTATAGGGTAAAGAGGAAAGGTTTAATTAGATGGCAGTGACAGGCTGAAGGCTCTGAGTATCCAAGCCTTTATTATACAACCCAAACTAGCTGTCTCAGCTGAAGTGGCCATGGTGGCTCTCATCCTCAGAAAAACAGACGCTTTAATATGGAAAATTATTTTCCATCATTCCCTTATGACAGGAAAAGTCAGGGAGATGGGACGTTCTGTTCCACATGGCAGTCGGCGGAGGATGTTTAAATCCTGATGATTTTGCCCTAGAAAATGAGAGCTATTAACTGAAGCATTCGTTGGAATTGGCAGGCAGGACCTATCTGTCTGAACAGATGAGGTATCAGCATGGGGTGGGCCGTGGATGCCTTCGTGAGTTGAAACACTCACTGTGGGCCCCAAAAGGTAGCATGAGACCCTGAAGTCAGTCTCCAGCTCAGCCTTCCAGAAGCACATGGTGGAACTGGATGGTAAAATAGAAACATTTTGAACGTCTGAAAATCCTGTTCGCAAAGCCCATGCGCTCTGTTGTATGGGAAAGACTCTTAGCCCTCAGCCTGTTTTCTTAATCCTATTTATAAGGAAAGTAAACATGATGTCAAATGGGATTTCCTTTTTCTGAAACCCAGGTCTCCCAGTACGTCCAGTAGGAAAGCCATTTGATGAATGTTTTAAAATCTCTAGATTATTCCTTCAGGATTGGCAGTATTGCAGAGAAAAGGAAGCAGAGGCCTGGAATTGGATTCAGATCCTACTAGTGACTAGATTCGTGGTTATCCAGCCGTGGTTGCACGTTGGAATCATCCCGGGAGCTTTAAAAAATACTCTACCCCAGAGATTCTGATTTCATTGGCTGACCATGCAGTCTGGGCGCTGTGATTTGGGGTTCTAAGAGTCAGCCATGGTTGAGAACTACTGTATTTTATAAAAGAATCACCTTGGAAAAGTTACCCAACCTCTGTGGGTCTTATTTTTTCTTGCCTGTAGACTGGGGATTCTAATATGAAACTCACAGAATCGTGAGAATGAAATCAGATAAGGTCTGTTCAGTGAGTGATGATTACTGACAGCTATTAGCACATTGCTAAAGATGGGATCATGGATGGCCCATGGACGCTGGTGACCTTGGGCTTCCCATGTGAACAACCCAGGCCACACTCTTTCCCAGCCATGGTGGGGACCACATGAGAGGCTGTGGATACCCACGTGTGGTGTGTGGCAAGGAGTGTTCAGCTCACTGCACGGACAGATCACAGGCTTTCTTTCCACATGAGGACATCCGATGCTGTCCAACCAACTGTGCTTTGACTCACAAGTGCCCCTTGGTTAACCTTCTGAGGGCTGGACTTTTCCACTCCCATGGCTAACTTCCATTGTTTGTCTTCTTTGTCCTAGAATTATTGATTTCTTGTTTGTTTTTTTCTTTTTAATCTTCAAGAAATCAGGACCTGAAGCCAGAAGAGCCATGGGAACAAAAACACCTCGCTTTTATTTTTCTCTTTGTTGCTTAGCACATGGGCTGACAGTCCCCAGACTGTCATGAGAAGGCCTTTCTGTTTTGGTGAGGTCATCAGGTTACCAATTAGCTTTACTTTAAAGGAAAGATACATTAGGAAAGAGTTTTTTCTGTATTTCCCTGGGGAGGGCTTTCTGGGGGACAGAGTGAACCCTACCTCCCTTCCTCTCCTCCACCTCTGAGGAGTGGCTGGACCCACAGAGGAGGGCTTCTCTCCCTGAGGGCCACCATCACTCCTAGCGCAGAGATGTTAGCATTGACTGCCATGATTGACCATGACCACCATGACCTTCCTCACAAAAGAACATTTTTCTGGTGGCTAAAGGGTGAGAGATGTGATATTTTTATTCTGTATAACATAGTTGTTTTCTGTTTGTTTGTTTGTTTTACAGAGAAGTGCAAGGCTTCTTATTTTTATTATTTTAAAAAAATATTTATTGGAGTACAGTTGACTTACAATTGTTGTGTTAGTTTCTGCTGTACAGCAAAGTGAATCAGTTATACATATGCGTATATCCACTCTTTTTTAGATTCTTTTCCCACATAGGTCATTGCCGAGTATTGAGTAGAATTCCCTATGCTATACAGTAGGTCCTTATTATATATAACATAGTTTTTAAATCTTAAGTTTAAAAATGTAAGTTATCTCTGTTTTTTCAGGGAAGAAAGGGATTTGAGAGCTCTTCAGAGATACCCAATATGGGTGAGGCCAAATGGGTTTCCTGTCTGATCTGCCCTGCTTACTTAAGTACTTTGGTCAAACATCTTTACTGATTAATTTTACCCTTACAGTTGAATGCCCTTCACAAGTCTATTTACATTTCCATAAATCGGTGTTGGTTTTATCAGGGTAAGTTATCTCCTTGGAGGCCTGACAGGAACAGGCAGTACATTAACCCCAGCAAGGCTAGTATGAGATATTTCCAGGAATGCCTTTGTTCCTCTACACATATGGGGTTAAAACAAACAGTCCAGTTTCTGGGAAGCTGTCCTCTGTTCATCCTGTAAACTGAATCTCTCTTCTTCCATCCCTCAGACTTTAGATTACGATATTTTACTAGACCCAATTATAGGGAATTTCAGAAATTCATAGAGAAGGATAAGCATACGTTCCATCAACTTGTATTGAGTCATACACTGTGCGAAGCCAAGAGATGGAAGATGAATCAGACCCCAAGGAACTCAGGTGGCTGCGAGGAATCCTGTTCCTCTATTATCATTCTGAAGAATAAAGGCGATAAGCATGGGGCAGGTGCACGCAGAGGCAGGGGTGGTGGAGCGCAGAATTCACCTGCGCTATCAACCCAACCAGGCACTTCTCTGCTACCCGCTCGCTGGGCACAGGAAACCTGATCCCTTCGCTCAGGGAGCCCCGGCTTTCCTTCATTCCCTGTCTATTCAGTGGGCAATGCCAGGCATTGCTCTCAGCCTTAAGGATAGAGCAATTGACAAGACAGCCGCAGTCGATCTGTGATGGCCAGAATAACGGGGGGAGGTGGGTGCCTCCCTGCAAAATGGGAGAGTAAAATATGAATATGGTGACTATGTATAAGCACACGTAACAGCAAACTCTAAAGCCAGAACAGCCCTTGGGGCCCCAGGAACCCTCCTGGGGATAAATCAATAGTCCTTTCTCTCTGTAGGGCTTCATCTTTTGCAAGTGTCTTTCCATCCTCACCTTTTTCACTCCACCTCAAGAAGCAGCACAGCCTAGATTGTTATCCCTGTTCACAAGTGGGGTGTGGGGAGACTGCTTGGGTTTAAAGTGCAATCTCTTGGCCTCAGAGCAGATTTTCCATTTTATGTTTTTGTGGAGCTCGTGGTCTCTTGTGAGGCTCCAGCTCAGGGCATTAGTCTCCTTATAGAGTCTGGGGCGGGAACCCACTGGAATTTCTCAGTGCTTGGTCATGGACTGTTGGTCATGGACTGTTGGGCAAGGGTATATAAGAGAGAGGCAATCTTCAGCAGATCATGAGTCAGCTTAGAAACCTAAGGACAAAAAGGTGGGCCAGGTTTGTGGTCTCTCCTGGAGCCACAGGGAAAAGGACAGCTCAGATGTAGCAACTGGCTTCTGACAGCTTCTGTCTGCAGCTTCTGACATGTCTCAGAAAGCAAGGAGGAGCTGAGACAGAGTCTTCTCTGTGCCTTATTGCCTGGGGGCAATTGTGTTCATCCACAGAGTCTAAATTTTATTCCAGCCATCCACTTCTACGCACTTAAGTCTCAGAGTCACGTCAGGGATCTCATTATTATTAAAACAAACAAACAAACAAACAAAAAACACCTCGGGCTTCCCTGGTGGCACAGTGGTTGAGAGTCCGCCTGCCGATGCAGGGGACATGGGTTCGTGTCCCGGTCCGGGAAGATCCCATGTGCCGCGGAGCGGCTGGGCCCGTGAGCCATGGCCGCTGAGCCTGCGCGTCCGGAGCCTGTGCTCCGCAACGGGAGAGGCCACAACAGTGAGAGGCCCATGTACCGCAAAAAAATTAAAAAATTAAAAAAAAAAAAAAAAAAAACACCTCAAGAGAAAAGGCATTTTATAAGAGCTAAATATTTTATTAACCCAAACCACCAAGTGCTTATACAGCTGGTCGCAGCCTTTGTGAGCCTGAGCTCTTGCATTCAAGATTTTTCATTAGAATTAAAAATGACTCTGATGACCAGGCTGGCGGTCAGAGCTAGGACAGCAGGACCTGGGTCATGCTGGTTAAATTTAGATGCTTTTAGTCACCAGAGCATCAGGTATGTATTGTGTGTGCAAATCCAGTGGCAGGTGGAAAAGCCACAAGATCCAGTGGAGAGAGCTCTTGAGCTGAGCCAGGAGGCTTGGCCTGGCTTCCCCACCTTAGCTCAAGGCTCCTGTGTACAGCCAGCACTTCCCTCCTGCTCTCTGGGCCACTGAGTCCTAGGTATAAAAAAGCAGGTTGAACTTGGGTCCCTTAGGGTCCTCCTAGCTCTAAGGCACCAGGGGCAGTAGTATGGCTTGCAAGAATGATAAAGGAAGCAGCTGCAGAAGGGCAAGATGACAGCAGTGTCAGGGCTTATCCTTGTTCTATGACACCCAGTTTTTGTTGACTCTGTTCTCCTCCCACTACCCCCTGAGGAGGCCCAACTTTCTGGACAAACAGTGAGGGGCAGAGAGAACATCTCAGCTGCTCTAATCGCTCCTCTCCTTGGTCAGGAGTGAGATCTGCCACCTTTTCCCAGCCAGGGTCCCTCTAGGCAGGGATCCAGCCAAGGAGAACAGGTGAGACAGTGTGGCGATGCCACTACATGTTTTATTACACACGCCATTTTTGGCCAGAGTTGGTGAGAAAAACAATAGATCTATATTGTTCCCAGCTCTTTTGAACCATCAGGTTCAAGTGAACCCATTTAGATATAATTAAAATTATAACCCTTATGACTTTCCCTTTTCTTTAGCACAGATTGTTTTGTGTTCTTCCCCAGACTGTCCCCCAGCTAACCTGCCCTTGAGTGACACCACCTTCTTTACTGTTTAATTGCCGCTGCTTATTCTCACTTTGATATCATTGCCTATAAGATGGGGGTTTCATGGTCTAGACACGCCAGTGCAGTGTCAGCCTTCATGAAATTCTATTTGGTTAAACCCTGCTGTCTTCTTGGTTCACCTCATTTTTTAGTCAAAAGAATGCCAAGAATTCCTCAATTCTCTCCCCTCCCCAATTCTTCCTTCCCACACATCTTTATTTTCTTGTACTCTCTCCAGAAGTTCTGGCTCACCATACTAATTTTAATGCTTCTACAAATCCTTGATGCTCTTTCTGCCTTCTGTAAAGTGGTTTTCTCCTGTTAATTCTACCTACTTGGCAGTTTGCAAATTGCCTTCTCACAAGTTCTGTTTGGCCATAGCATGGCCCTCCTGCTATGGGGGCTTCAGGGTAGGGCAGTGGTGTGGCCCTTGCTTTCAGAGAGCTGAAAATCTGCCCACTCCCCCATTCAAGAGGAGTGGAGGAAAGGGGATGGAGAAACACACACACACACACACACACACACACACACACACACACACACACACACACACACACACACACACACACACACACACACACACACACACACACACACACACACACACACACACACACACACACACACACACACACACACACACACCCCGAGGGGAGGGAGCCCAATGTGCCAGGCCTTGGGTTGGGAATTTAACCTTTTTTGTCTCATTTGATCCTCATAACATCTTGTGAGGCAGTATTGGACTGCTTTCCAAATTTACAAATGAAGCAACATGCTCCAAAAGTTAAAAAGAGTGTCTATTAAAAGTTAAAAAAATTATGCCTCTCATTCCACAGATTCAGTTAGGCAAGAAAAATGACCTTATTGTTCTGTAAATCCATTTAGGTTTTATTTCAAGCCCCCATAACTACAAGTGGCAGCACGTTCAACTCAGGAGATTCGGGGCCACTCCCCCATTTCTCAGGGAGTGATCCAAGTTCTGGCCAGCACTGTTCATTTAAAACTTTCTGTGATGATGGAAACCTATTTGCACTGCTCCATGCACCTAGCTCCTAGCCATAGGTGACTGTTGAGCATTGGAAATGTGGTTAATGTAACTGAGCTAATGACTTTTCAGTTTTATTTAAATTAATTTAAATTTAAAGAGCCATGTATGAATGCCTATTATACTAGACAAGGCAGTTGTGGGCAAAATCACATGGTTCAAAGGCATTTGGTGGGTCTTAGCTGAGGGCTTATCTGGGAATCGTCATTTACCATGTTGGGAACCCTGAAAATGATTCTGTTTCTGTTGAAATGTCCAAGGTGTTGGTCCCTGCAGGCTCCTGGGTCCCTTTTATTCCTGACCCTGGGCCTCTTTAGGACTGGCTCCCTCTTCGCCACCTCTTCACAGTTCATTGGCTCTAGGATGACACTGTGTAACATGGGACCACTAGCCATGTGCACATCTTGAGCACTTGAAATACAGATGGTGAAGACTGATAGAAGGAAGATACAATTGTGGACCAGGGGACTGAATGCCTTGACTGGTGGTCACACCCAGAGCTGGGACATGTCGGGAATGTGATGGGATTCATCAGTCAAACCCTAATGGGTCAGGATATGTAGTGTAAAAAGTACAATGGAGGGCTTCCCTGGTGGCGCAGTGGTTGAGAGTCCTCCTGCCAATGCAGGCAGGGGACACGGGTTCGTGCCCGGGTCCGGGAGGATCCCACATGCCACAGAGTGGCTGGGCCCATGAGCCATGGCCACTAAGCCTGCACGTCCGGAGCCTGTGCCCCGCAACGGGAGAGGCCACAGCAGTGAGAGGCCCGCATACCACAAAAAAAAAAAAAAAAAAAGTACAATGGATTTTGAAGACTTAGTATGAGAAAAAAGAATATTATATGTCATTATTTTATTTTAGATTCCACATATATGTGTTAATGTACGGTATTTGTTTTTCTCTTTCTGACTTACTTCATTCCGTAAAAAAAAAAAAAAAAACACGTTCTGAAGAACCTAAGGGCAGGACAGGAATAAAGACACAGACGTAGAGAATGGACTTGAGGATACAGGGAGGGGGAAGGGTAAGCTGGGACGAAGTGAGAGAGTGGCATGGACATATATACACACTACCAAATGTAAAATAGAGAGCTAGTGGGAAGCAGCCGCATAGCACAGGGAGATCAGCTCCGTGCTTTGTGACCACCTGGATGGGTGGTTAGGGAGGGTGGGAGGGAGACGCAAGAGGGAGGAGATATGGGAATATACGTATATTTATAGCTGATTCACTTTGTTATACAGCAAAAACTAACACACCATTGTAAAGCAATTATACTTCAATAAAGATGTTAAAAAAATGATCATATTTTAGACATATAAGGCTAAATTGCATATTATTAAAATTAGTGGGGTTTCTTTGTTTAGTTTCCATTGTTTTATTCTTCCTTATTCTTTTTTTAAATTTGTTTAAATTTTTTAATTTTTATATAATCTCTAAAGGTTACTTTCCATTTATAGTTATTACAAAATATTGGCTATATTCCTCGTGTTGTACAATACATCCTTGAACCTATCTTATAGCCAATAGTTTATACCTCCCACTCCCCCACCCCTATATATTTTATACATATAATGTATAAAATTAGTTTTATCTTTTTACTTTTTTAATGTAGTTCTAGAAAATTCACATGTGTGACATCTGTGGCTCGGCTTAAATTTCTGATGGAGAGCACGGATCAAGGGAGTCACCGTGCTACTCCGAGTCTCCTGAGGGAGATGCAGATCCACTTCCGGAGAGTCTGGCCTCCAGGATGGGGAAGGGTCAAGGCAGAACTGGAAATACACATTTCACAGTGTTACTCCCCCCACCCCAGCACCTGGGCTCTCCGGTGAGTTCTAAAAGAGAAGAGGGTTCCCAGCCTGGAGCTGGACCTCCCTACAGGCTGAGGGTCTGTCCAGGGAGTGAAGTGAGGCCCAGGAGGGAGGGAGAAAGTACAGTCAACCTCAGCCTAGGGCAGGGCCCGCCTCACCTTGTCAAAAGCTGAATCCCTGAGGAGAGGGAAGAGCAGGGGCCTGCTGAGGGCAGTCTGGGGACTAAAGCGCATTCATATGCTGACCCATCAGGGTTTGACTGATGAATCCCATCACATCCCCAAGATGTCCCACCTCTGGGTGTGACCACCAGTCAAGGCATTCAGTCCCCAGGTCCGCAATTGGATCCTCCCTCTCTTACCCCAGACCCTAGCTGAGGGCCTGGCCCTTCAAAATCCTTTGGGGAATGCTTGTAGAACACACTGGGCAAATGAGGACAGTGTCTCACCTAATCCCAGAGGCTCCCTGGGAGGCAAAGAGGAGGCACTTATGAAGCAATTTAGAAATGAATTAGTGTGTGGTCAAGTAGAAGACAAAACTCAAACCAAAGACGTGAACTCATCTTTTTTGTTGTTCTCAGTCCGTCAATCAGCTTGTGTGCCCAGCACCTACTCTTTGCAGATCCCTAATGATCTCCATGGCTGGAATGGGGAGGATAGGAGCCCTCAGGGAGCTTGGTTGTAGAGGCCGTGGGTCACTGTGCCCATGGAGCACATAAACACCTGGAGGTGGGGAACGGAGGCCTCAGTGAACGTAGTAGACATGTTGGGGAAGGTAAACTTCCATGCAAGTTGGAGTTCAGAAATCAAATTCCATTTTAAATGCCTCTAAGGAAGACCCCACTGTTTGGAGAAACCGGCAGCAAATCATTCCACAATGTAAATCCTTCAATAGTAGCATACAATTGTTGGGGGGGTGGGGTTCAGAAAAATGTGGATTTTTTTTGTGGGTCACACACTTTCTCAAATCAAAACCCACCTGAGCGTTGCAAACAGAACATCTTTAAGCAGGGATGGGGGTGCTTAGAAAACGGATGCCAGGAAACGTGGTGCGTCAACTTGCCGGTGGCCTTCTCTGAGGGACTATTCCCATTGTCCCAGGATTTGCTTCCCTTTGGATCCCTGAGACCAGGGCAGCAGGGCTCCTGCAGCATCTCCTGAAGTTCTGTCTGGAGAGCTGTCCTGCTACTCTGGTCTCAGAGCCTGTGCTGAGGCTAGAAAGACCCCACCGAGGACTCTTCCTGTCCCAGGGCCCCCAAAAGCTGTGTTGTTCGGCTATATACCTCAGAGAGCATGTCTCCTCCAGTCCCCACAGAGAGTCACACGTGGGCTGGTGTTTATGATTATTGTTGCTGACGTTGGGTTAGAACCTCAAGCCCCTTTTTCTCAGCCCTGAAAAATTACGGTGACTCATGATTGTCTATAACAATTAACTCTTGATAGGAAAATTATGCCCTAGTGATTATGGTGCAGAATCCCGGGGAGGTTGTTATGAGAGATCAGTGATACAAACTCGAACCAAGTCAAACTAATCCCATTAAAATTTTTATTGTGAGTTGTGTAAATCTGGCTGTTGACAGTCGAGGCTCAGCAAAAGAAAACTGGGCTCCGCATCCCTCCTGGTCCACAGGCAGGGAGTGGCCAGAGGCGTGCTCAGTGCCTGGGCGTGTGCCATCTGGTGCAGGCAGCACATCTGTTCTTCCAGAAATGGTCCTGAGCCTGTCAGAGTGGGTGGAGCCTGTCCTGGCCCCTGATGGAGGAGAGCTGGGAGTTTCTATTCTAGAACTTTCACTGAGTCATTACTGGTCTTTACTGCCGTTGGGCCTTCCCGTGAAGGCAGATCTTTTCCGTGGACTTGATCTGAAGTCTTCCTGCTCCGAGGTCTGGCTTCTCCATGCCCTGCTTCCAGGACTAACACAGTCCTCCGACAGAGAGTCTGTGCTGGTCAGACATCACCATGGAGCATCCCTTTGGGAACCAGTTCCTCTGTCTGAGGAGACAGCGTGCACCCCAGAACATTCCAAGGGACTCCTCTTAGAGCAGTGCCACTGGCAAGTGGGATCGTGCATCAGCCTCATATGGGTACTGCCTGAATTAAGTACCCGCATTCATTTCTTACCTTCTGGGTTGTTCCCCCCAAAGAAGAGACACCTAGATAGACAAATGGCGTAGAGAGGAGCTGGAATGCATAACAGATGGAGACAAAAGGATACAGACCACATCCTCTCTGAGGACGGGAACGGTGTGGTGATCCTCATGGTGTCTCCAGAGTATAGCCTAGAACACTGGAGCCACGGGGCTACACATTTGAGTGAATGGATGAATTAAGACCGTAATTCATGAATTAGGGTGTGCATGTATAGTGACCCCTGTCATAAACATGTAATACTGACCCCTTGTGTAATGCAGCAAACTCATTGCATGAATCATCACATTTAGTCCTCGATGGCCCATTGCGCGGATGAGCACACTGAGTTTTGGGTTGAGAAATTTGCCTAAAGTCCTATGGTAAGTAAGAAACAGACAGCCCAACTCCAGGTAAAGGCCGGGGGCGGGGGGAAAGGACAGAAGAAAATGTTTAACAAGCACCTATCCTGAAGCAGGTTTCATTTAAAACCCTTTCATCTACCTTATAACGATTGTTGTAAAGTTCCACGAGATAGATTTTACTCTTCTTATTGACAGATGATAAACTGAGAGTCAGAGAGGTTAAGTGATGTACACTAAGCACACACAGCCATCAGCCATTGCACAGAGACGCTGCATCACAGTTCACGTGCGATTCCACAGCCCAGAGCTCCTTCTGTGAACTGCGTGCCTCCCCGCTGCACCGGACACAAGACAAAGGCCTCTTCACTTCTCACATCAGGAGCAGTGCAGGCAGCACATTGATCTGTAGGTTGGAGAAAGTTATCAATATTCACACCCTTTTGTTCAGGACAATCAAGAGAAGCCACCCCCGAGTGGTGGGAGAATGGTTGAGCCCTTCGAGGTCACTGAGGCTCCCAGCACACAGGTCTGCTTTGTTGGTGCTGAATCCCTGCTAGTTCCACCCAGAGCCACCTTGGTCCTGAATGAAGTTAACTTCTGTGTATTTGACCTCTGAACTTTCCACTTCGTGAAAATAGATTATCTTTAAGGCAATGCAGGCAGGTGTATACTGATTACTGCTTACGGGCCTGGCCCTGGGCTGTGTCCTGAAAATTCAGACATGAATAGGACAGGCCAGAGGGAAAGGCAGAAAAGTCTATGTCAGAAGGAAAAATGAATAAGTGCTAAATTGAAGCAATTGTCATGAACTGTGGGAACAATTACTTTAGCCTGGAAATATATAAGAAGGCTTCCTGGAGGAGGTGGCATTCGAGTTGGACTTGAAAGAGGAGAGGTTCTCTGGGCATAGAATGAAGGGCCAGACATTGCAGGCTGAGAAGAAAGTAAAGCTGAGACAGAAGGTCTGTTCTTCCCCCAACCACTTCCCTAACTCCCACACCTCTGGGCAAAAACTCACCACCCGAAGCCAAGGATAATTGGGTAGGCAAATCTATTTCTTTAAGAAGATCAGGGAAAGGGATCACATCTTGATATATATTTTACCCCCAGAGCTTACAGACCTGGCAATTAGAAGATGCTCATTTAATGTTTATGGAAGAAAGAGAGAATGGATTGCACTCCTCAAAGCCAGAACAGAACTGCAACTTCAGTGCTGAAAGTGTGATTTGGGACTTTGATGATCTCTTTGTGAGTTAAGGGCTGGAAACTTCCAATCCTGTGCCTGGTCCTATTGCCATCTTTGCTTTGGCCTCTAGGAGACACAGAACTAGATTGATGGCATCTGTTAGAACTTTGTGTTCGGTTTTCGGCTATATCTCATTTGCTACCTTTGTTTTCTTTCTCTCCTCATTTTCTTGCTAATGTTATCATTTATCTTGTCTTTTATGCATTTAAAAAAGCACCGCCGATTCTGTTGGTTTTTGAATAGAGTTGGAGAAATGGTTTTTTAAAGGTGAGTGAAATCAATTGGCAAACACAGGAGCAAACCAAAGTAAAGGATTATTGCCTGCATAAGAGCAACCCTCCCGATGAAGAAGGTGGAGCGAAAAGGATGCACGGAGCTCTCTGAACAAATGCCGGGTGAGCCAGGCAGAAGGGAGGCCACCAGCTCTGCAGTTGGGACGCAGAGGGAGACTGTTCACAGCTTCTCCAAGGCCTTGGCACTGGGCGGGGGCTCACAGGCTAGCATTCTGGGGCTCGCAGATTCCTGTTCATGTGGATATGCAACTCTCAGACCCTTTAGTGAACTTAAGACAAAAGCATGAGGGCCCCAGGCATTAAGAGAAAGCGAAAATGAGTCTTCTGAAAAGTTGGAAGCCAGATTATTTATGGCAGCAGCAACACAGTTGTAGATCTCCTCCTGCTTCCTTCAGCATTGTTTTTAGGTGAATGGACAGCCAAGCTAGTTGAGGAAAAAGTCAAAACAAAGTAGGTCTAGCATCGAATCTTCACTCACCATACTGCCAAGAACAGATTCTGGGCCAAACAGATCTGGAAAGAGGAGGAAGACTCTCTCTCTCTCTCCCTCTCTCTCCCTCTCTCTCTCTCTCTCTCTCTCTCTCTCTCTCTCTCTCTCTCTCTCTCTCTCCTTCTCTCCCTCTCTCCTTCTTCCTCCTCCTGTGAGAGGCCTGGGAATGGGAGTGCAGTTTGGGGAGATGATGGGGAGCCAGGCCTGGGTCCTGAAGAGGCTACCTCCACCGGTCCCCCCAGCTCCTCAATACTTTAAGATTTACTCACATCTTAGCAGAGTCCTAGGTAGCAACCCCGGTGTGATGGCCCAGCAAGATTTCTAACTGCAAGTAGGATGACATTTGCATCAACCATAGTGTCTTGCTTCTTCCTCTCCCTTCCCCACGGAGGGGCCAGGGCTAGCCAGGGAGAGGCTGGCTCGGCTAGGAGTGGACCAGGGGTGAGTTCCACAGGTAAAAGGAAACTCTGGGACCAGAGAGGAGGACTGAGCTGGAACCTCTGCAGAAGAGCAGAGTCCAGGAGGGGCCAGGTGGGCAGTGTGTTTAGAGCTGGTACTTTGAAGGGAAGCAGGTTGGAATTTTGGAGCAGAGGGCAGGGACCTCATGATGACCCCTGATCATCCTCTGTTGCTGCAGAAGTGAGGGCGGGCTGGCCTGGATTATAGAGAGTAAAGACAAAACCTTCCCTTTTTTAAAAAAAGTATTTATTTATTTTTGGCTGCATTGGGTCTTCGTTGCTACGTGCGGACTTTCTCTAGTTGTGGCGAGCGGGGGCTACTCTTCATTACAGTGTGCGGGCTTCTCGTTGTGGTGGCTTCTCTTGTTGCGGAGCACGGGCTCTAGGCACGTGGGCTTCAGTGGTTGCGGCTCACGGGCTCTAGAGCGCAGGCTCAGTAGTTGTGGCGCACGGGTTTAGTTGCTTTGCGGCATGTGGGATCTTCCCGGACCAGGGCTCAAACCCACGTCCCCTGCATTGGCAGGCAGATTCTTAACCACTGCGCCACCAGAGAAGTCCCTAACCTTCCCTTTCTAGGTCACTCTGCATCCCTGGCTGAGTCTGCTGAGCTCCCTTATTTTAACATGGGATCCATGAGGGCAGGGTTTGTGCAAAGCAGCAGGTGTGACAAAGAGCCTATGTTTGAGGCCAGGCAGACTTGAGAATGAATCCCAGCCCGGCCACTTACTAGCCGTGTGGTGTTAGGCAAAAGACTTAACCTCTCTGAGCTTCATCTTTCTATTCTATAAAATGGGGATAAGAATATCTATACCACAGTGTGTTCAGGAGGACCAATTGACATAGTGATTGTGCAGCGTAGAGCCCATTGTCTCCCTGTGTGATGCATCCGCAAACAGGAGGACAGTCTCTCCCAGCCCCATGTGGGAGAGCTACTGAGCTGGGGGAGGGCCCAGGCACAGTGCCTGTATAGCTGTTGGATCCATTTATCTATCTATCTACCTATCCATCCATCCATCCATCCATCTCTAGCTTCTGAATGTGTGTGTATATCTCTATCTCTATCTCCATCTCTGTATCTGTAGGATTGTGGCTCTGACCCTTAGTTAACTTAGCTTCATGATGGCACCATCAGCACCAATGGTCTGTCCTAAGACTCTCTGTTAATTTGCTAAAGCTGCCATAACAAAGTACCACAGCCAGGATGGCTTGAGCAGCAGGCATTATTGTCCCACAGTCCCAAAGGCTTGCAGTCTGAGGTTAAGGTGTCAGCAGGATTGGCTCCTTTTGAGCTCTGTGAAGAAGAGGCTGCTCCAGGCCTGTCCCCAGGCTTGTGGTGGCTTGTGGGATCCTTTGGTGTTCCTCGGCTTCTGCTGCACCACCCTGATCTCTGCCTTCATGTTCGCACGGCATTCTCCCTGTGTGTATGTCTGTCTCTGTGTCCAAAGTTTCCCTTTTTATAAGGACACCTGTCATATTGGATTAGAGGCCCATCCTACTCCAGTAGGACCTCATCTTAACTAATTACATCTGCAATGACCCTATTTCCAAATAAGGCCGCGTTCTGAGGTTCTAGGGGTTAGGATTTCAACAGATGAATTTTGGAAGACAAAGTTCAACCCATAATGGTCTCCCACTCTTTTATCCAACTGCCCTTGCATTCATGACACGGCCGTGTAGGGTCATGACCACAAAATGAAGTGGGGTTTGGGGGATTTGAGTCAAATGAGAACGTAGAACTTGAATCCCCAACCTTGATTTGCTAGGACCTAAAAAGTGGGTGGTTAATGTTATCTCTTGGACCTCATCATCTTGAGTTATTTATGCCTGTCTCCCGCACGTGTAAAAGAGAGAGAAGTACCAGGGTACCCTTAGCCCATACACCCCTCCCAGGTACTACAGCCCCTGATCTAGGGCTCAAACACAGATACCGCCCCCAGCTTGTCCTTCCTCCCAGGGAAATAAGACTCGTGCTGGTGGGAGGAGTTTGGAGACTGTTAAAGTAACCAAACGGAGACTTTTCACTTTGGAATTGGGAATCTGAATGTTGCAATAAGACCAAACGTTCTAGCCTTGCAGGAAGGCTTCTCACAAATTATCCTGATCCCGTTCAAATCCCTTCTTATTTCAGCCTGTAGCCTCAGCACTTGTGCCTGAGCGGGTGAATGCACTTGAGAATGAGTGTGAGGGGACCCTTCCCCTTGGTGAACTCCAGTAATCCTGCAAAAGTAAAGGAACTCTGTCTAATCTGGGAGTGATCAGCAAGTTTAAAGAGTTCATTTGTGGAGCCAGTAAATATGAAACTGTCTGTCACCTGTGACTGTGTCCATGGAAGATCTAGGGGTGTTTACTGTTTCATTAAACATCCAGGCACAGAAAGGGTATGTCCTACTGTAGAGGCTCCGGTTTCCTAGACGGTAAAAGTTTCCGTGAATGGAGGAAACCTCATGGGTCTTCGCGTGTGATGTGTGCTCTGGGTGCTATAGGTGTGGAGGCCTCTGCATTGTGCATCACTGCAGGAAGGGGCACAGCTCCACAGCCCCTGTCGGCTCCAGGGTAATGCGGTCTTAGTGCCAGACCCTTAGGAGCTCACAGGAGGTCCAATGCCTTCCTACCTATCTCTCCATCACTGTGCACATGGAGGCCGCCTCTGGAGAGCTCTGTTGGTTGGGGAGTCCCTTCTCTCAGCCACCCACCCGTCCCCCGACCTTTTCCAACTCCACCATCCTCTCAAGAGTCCTGGCTCTTTCCTCAAAGAATCACAGTGGACCTTTTAGTCCCTCCGAGGGAGCAGATGGCTGACTTTTCAAGCCTTGAGAAGGCAGCATCTCCTGGACTCCCAGACAACAAGCTTCCTTTTTGCTAATGCCAGCTACCACTCACTGCACAAATTTGAAATGAAATTCAACGATTCATTGGAGAAAACAAAAACAGAAACAAAATTCTTCTACCCGGGGTGCACAGGAAAAGGAGTAAAATAGGTGAGGGTAACTGAAAAAGCTTCCTGCTCTCCTTGTGTGCTCTTCATGTGTATCGTGTAAGAAGGTTGTGTTCATTCATTCAAGAGACAGTTCCTGAGCTCCTGCCATGTGCCAAGCACTGTGCTGAGCTCTGTGGGGACGCTGAGGTAAATCAGCCATGAACCCTGCCCTGAGGGGCTGATAAGTTAGTGGGGGAATTTGGACATTTACACAAAAGGCTAATTCAGGGTAGAAAGTATTGCTTATAATCAGAGCAGAATGGAGATGGAGCTATGTTGAGAAAAGAGTTGAGCACTTCTGGCTGGGAGGCTCAAGGAAGGCTTCCTGGAAGAAGTGGCATTCCTCAGGCCTTTGCTGGAGGGATAGCATTTGAACCAGTGGAAATGGGCATGGGGGAAGGAGAGAGCAATCCAGTCCGAAGGCAGCATGAACAGCTTCTGGAGTGGGGTGGATGGTGGGCACGCAGCACTGGTGTCCTTTGCCTGGAGAGTGAGGGCTTTAGTAAACACATGTGATGCAGCCCCACGCGTGGCATTGTGTTTACGCATCTGTGCTACGTGCACAGGTGTGTTCGTGTTTGCATTGTGTCCGGTCTCATCATGTGCCCCAATTACATGCCTGTAAGGTAGCTGGAGCACGCTTCAGACTGGGTGGCAGGCCAAAAGGAAGGCCTCGTTGGCAGTTCTGTGAAAATTGTGTCTGCTTGAATAGATTCACCTGACATTTCCAGGGAGCACAGGGAAGGCCCCTTTTATTTGTTCTGTCCCCAGGACCAGATGCATTGATTGCCCTTTTATAGGCGCTGAAGGGGAAAGAATGGCCAGGCTGTAGGAGTTTTCATCTTTGTTAGCTCGGAGGGGCCTCTTAGAAAATGCTCCTGCAGACGGACCACATCTGGAGCCCATGGCCCGCCCCTGGGCTCGGGCATGAACCCAGCTGCCTGGGGAAGATGGTCAGCTTTCCCCTGCGCAGCCAGCATCTTCCTGGCTGTTCCACTCACACCTAAGGTCTTTGCCAAGAACCCGGCTCAGGTGGCCACTTCACTGACCATATAAAACACGCACAGGGGAGTGGAGCAGAGCTGGGCTTGGGTTTTACTGCCAGTAATTGCTTGTACTGTCCCTGTCCTTGAACAGTTCTTGATGTAAGTAGCTCTCTCTGGGAGCAAAGTCTGGGTCAAGCCAGAGTGGATGCCTGCCACCTCATTACGGGAAGATTCTCTGCGCGCCCTGCGGAGGCTAAGGCCTTGTGCTTCTCGGTCCTGGGAGCACAAGGATGGACACTTCACTTCTGGCATAGGGGACCCTGCTTGGCCACTGAGTACCTGGCATTCCCTCCTGCCCCTTCCAGGCATGGCTGCCCTTGCCCACACCTACCAGACTCCTCTGAGATATTGGTCCAACCACAGTGTAAATGGAAAGCGGACCTCAGTGCCCTCTTGTACCCATCCCCGCACATATTCCCTCCCCACTCCCCTAGCACCTGCCGTTCTCCGGGACCTTGAATTCCCAGAGAGGAGGGACCATGCTTTCTGCCTCACACCCGACCTTCTGTGTGGTCCTGACATCACTCAGGTTTAGTACTGTTTGTCAAATGAGAGGTAAGGGAGGGAAAAGAGCAAGCGCCCATCAGGGACACCCCCGCCCCCCTCCCCAGCCATGCTCAGGCTCTTCCATTAGTGCTGATGTGTCCTTGAGCCTCAGTCTTCTCATCTGTGAAATGAAAACAATCGCATCTACCTGGGCATTGCGATAAGAATTAGCCACTGTGCTTAGCACATATTACCAGTAAGCGCTCTTACTGCCTTCCACCCACCTGGTAAGAGGGACAGTCTGAGACTTAGGAGAGCTGGCCGGTCCCCGGTTCACGCTGCTGTCTCCTGGCTATGGGGCCTGTAGGACATGCCTACCCCTCTCTGGGCCTCAGTTTCCTCATTTGTGACACAGAGAAGTTGAACAAAGTGAGAACTGAGGTCCTTTCCAGCCTTGACAGTTTGTGGTTCTAATTAGATCGTTCGGCAGCAGCCACCCACGTTCTGAGTCATCAGCCATGGCTCACATAATCCCAAGTAGTGACTAAAGCAAAGGTCATTTTTGTTTGACTTTCAAATATTTTGCTTATTTTATGGTAGATTTTACTTTCCACGTTGCATTTTGCTCAGGCAAATACTAAAGGTTGTTTGCTTTGTTTGCATCCCCTGAGTACACCCTTGACTTTGGGTAAGGAAGGGGCGTCATCACGCCCTCTGGGGAACATTCTCCGCCTGACACAGTCCTGGCTGTGAGCGGTGGTGTCTGAATTTTGTGAAGCTGATGGCGGCAAAGGCTGAGTGAGTCTGGAAGAGGCTTTACCTCTTCCTATTTCTACAGAAGGCTTCATCGAAAAGGGGAGATTTTCAGGATAAATGAAAATAGTGACAATGAGGAGTAGAATTAATTGGTGAAAAGACAGGATCTGGGGCCCAGTTCTCTGGATATGAATCTCAATTATACCACTTAACCTCTCCAAGTCTCAGTTTCTTCATCTGTAAAATGGGGCCAGTGATAGTACCTACCTTAGGGTTATTGTAAGGATTAAATAAAATATAACATGCAAAGAGCAGGTGGCACATCTTCTGGCTCTCAGTAAGCATTCAGTAATGCTGCTGGTGATTATGATTATCGTGGGGGGAGCGTTGTTTAGGGGTGGCGTGGCATAGGAACAGGCTGGAATTGGAATTAGCAGCCTCCAGCATAGGGGAGAGATGCAGTATAGCCTGGGAGGGAGGATGTAAGGAGGGGCGATCATAAGAGGGTGAGTGTGGGCAGGGAAAAGGACCCTGACTCAGAACTGCAGGGCAAGGGGATCCCCAGGGGGAGGACGACCGAGGAGAGGCAATGAAGCCTCAGAGTTGGGAGTCCTGAGATCTGTCTTCTGATCACTCTCCTTCTCTTATCTTGAATATCTTCAGAGCAATCAAATTAGGGTGTTTTCGCCTTTTTCTTTGCTTATGGAAATTGTAGCCAAATGGACTCTGTCTGGGCCTCAGTTCCCCGGGTGCGCCTCTGGCTCAAGTGGCGCCAGAATGTGGCTTTCCAGCTCCCAAAAGCTAGCCTCAAGACTCCGTCACCGTCCTTCTGATGGACACTGCTTGGTTAACCAAAAATCCACGCCCCAAGAAGTTCGTTTTCTCTGTCTGGCCTGTGACCTCCATGCATTTTTTGAGGTGAAGGTTAAACCCCCAGGGAAGAGAGACTGGAGAGGCCTGTAATTCTTCTCTGCCAGCTTTGTTAGCTCCTCAGGTGGAGAAGAGTCTGCCAGCTGCAGGAGACTTCAGATTGGAAGCTTAGAAGAAAGGGTTTTTTCACCAAAGGCCTGAGCTGACAGTTCCTTTCCCCAGAGAGGCTGGCAGGTCTTGCTTATTTCGGGTCCTTCTCGGCAGGCGCCCTCTATTTTTCCCTCCACCGTGGGCTGGCAGGGAGGCAGAAGGGAGGGATGTTGATGTCTGTGGTTTTCTCCAAAATTGTCAATGCCGATGAGATAAATTCCCATCTCCAGACCAGGCGCCGCCCCACCTCCCTGCTTTCCCCTTCCTCTCACTTCCACCTGGGAAACCTCAGACCAAGCCCCTCCCCGACCTACATTCAGCCCCACAGACCTCTGCTCACTGGGGAGGGAAAGAGAGCTTGAGTTTGCAGCCTAGCAAAGAGAAGGCTTCTGAATGAATCATTTGCTGTCCTTGACTTTGCAATGTATGTATAGGAAGAAAGGGTCCTGACAAGGTGCTCTCCATGTCTGAGAAGGAATGAGCAAGTGGAATTGGATTGAAATAAAAGCAGACAAAGCTGTGTGTGTAAATGAAATTGACCATTGGATGATTAAATACAGAATTGACTCTATGGCCCTTTAAGAACAAAAGTACCATTTAGGGTTGGAAGAGCCAGGGACCTTGCTTCTCCCAGCCTCTGTCCTCATCTACAGAAAGTAAGAATACTTGGCCCACATACACTGCGGGGCCACTGTGATCCCAAAGGAGACACTGGGTGTGCCAGCTTTCTGTCAACCGTAAACAGGGAGCAAATGTCAGTTGTCATATTGTTAATAATGCCAGGCGTGATGCCCGTTGCATTGAATGGTTGAGAAGGTCACTGGCCTGAAGACGAAGGACTGGACCAGGTGACCTCCTGAGGTCCCTCTGACTCCAGCACTGCTCTCCAGGCTCCTCTGCCTTTGTTATCAGAGGAGCCCCGGCTACTGGGAAACAAAAGAGGAGGAATGGGAGTGAGTCTGGCGGAAAGGCTGTGTGTGTGTGTTTGGGGGGGTCTGAGGTCTCTAGTCTTTGAGGTTTAGTGATTGTTATTGGAAAAGAGGATGATAATCTAAACATTGAAACGGCCAGGAAGTCAAGAATCCTCCTATTGTACTGTTCCTCGCCCCTCCCTTCCCTTAGGCTTCCCAGCAGGGGGCAGGAAGGGCCCCTGCCATTGAGACTTGTTCTCAGGTGGCACCAGAAGCTTCCCTCATCCTTGACCCAGGGAGATTGCATTGTGGTGTCTGTCCTGGCCCAGGGCACCTCTCCCTGCCCTGGCGTTGCCTCCTTAAGCTGAAAGCTGGGCATCAGTGATTGGCAGTCTTGGCAATGGCAGAGTGATGGGCCTCATCTCTCACAGGGCTGTCTGCTGATGGGGGGAGCGCTCTGCACTGCAGCCCTGGAGCTCCATCTCTGAACATGACCCTCCTGCCGGGCTCCTGCATTCCTGTTGTTCATCTTAGCTGCTGGCCTATGCCTTCCTGCTTTGGAGCTGGACCATTTCACAGCAAAATGAGAAACTAAGAGCACAAGCCCAAGATTACAGGTTTAGCCGAAGAATAGACTGGTATACGTCAAAATCAGATGCTGTGTGCCCTGCATGATGCCTGGAACTGAGAGGGACACAGAAATATGAGACATGGTCTCTGTCCTCAGACATCTCATTAGAGAATTAGGAAGGTAGCATTTAATCTTATCTTTTGTAGAAGCATCAGTGAAGAAAAACAAAAGGACATGATCAAGTATATGTTAATAATATTAATAGGTAATATTCATTAAGTGTGTGTTATGTATGTGCTATGCACTTTACATACATTATTTCTTTTAATCCTTGTAATAATTCTATAAAGTAGGTAGGCACTATTATTAGCTCCATTTTACAGATGAGGAAACTAATATTCAAAGACATTAAAAACTTTGCCAGCAATATATGAGAATGCTGGCTTCCCCACACCCTTATCAACAAAGTGGATTGCCAAACTTCTGAATATTTACCTCTCTGATTAAAAAAAAAAAAAAAAGTATCTCAGGATAGTTTAAATTTACACTTCTCTTATTATGAGTGAGATTTGGCTTTTTTTCATATGCTTAGAGTCATTTAAATTTCCTTTTCTGTGACCTCTCTTCATATCCTTGTCCATTCTGAAAATTGGAATTTTTTAAATCAATTTTTAGATGCTAGTTTTTGTAATAATATAAATTACAGATATTCTCCCATTTTGTCATTTGTCTCTAATTTTGCATAAGTTGTCTTCTGTCGTGCAGAGGGTTCTTTATGTAACCAAATCTACTATTTTAATTTATAGCTTCTGGTTTCCAAGTTAGTTAGAAAGGGCTGCCAGTGGTCTCTTTAAAAATTAAAATAGTAAAATTATGTTAAACAGGGGGCATTGGACATAGGCATTTATTTTTTCTTCTTTCTCCTGAAAACCCAATGAAATTATGCTAAAGAAATTAAAAAAAAAAAAAGAAACCCATAAGGACAAAAAAATTGAGATAAATTTTTAGCAGATAGATAGTGGATGGAAGAATGGAAACTGATTTAGTAAAGCGGAGGAAGCTGCAGCCCAGATGCAAAAGGGGCTGAAGATGAGAAAGGAGTCGTTTTTTTTTTTCTCTTGTGAAACCCTAGAAAAGCTCTGGTCTTAGAAGTTCAAATCACCATGGGGGTGGGAAGAGATAAACTGCAGCACTAAAACCAGGCGGTTGATTTAAAGTCTTTATCTGGTCACAGTAAGCTCTCTAGCTCTATATCTCAGCCTCATGCCACCGGGTAGCTGTAGAGTAAGTGCAGGGATCAAAAAGAAAATGCTATAAAAAAGCAGTAATCAAAAGGTAAATAAGAACTTTTGAGTCTTATAGGGTAGCAGAAAATTTTAAACAAAATAAGTCTGGAAGGTAAAGTAAGGAAATCTTTCAGAAGGTAAAATAAGAAAACAAAGTGAGAAAAAAGGGGGTGGGGGAAGGTGATAAAATTGAACCATCAATCCCACATTTCAACTTATAGGAGTTCCATAAAGAAAGAAGATTAAAAAATGGAGGAGAGAGGGCTTCCCTGGTGACGCAATGGTTGAGAGTCTGCCTGCCGATGTAGGGGACACGGGTTCGTGCCCCGGTCCGGGAGGATCCCACATGCCGCGGAGCGGCTGGGCCCGTGAGCCATGCCCCCTGAGCCTGCGCGTCCGGAGCCTGTGCTCCTCAACGGGAGAGGCCGCAACAGTGAGAGACCTGCGTACCAAAAAAAAAAAAAAAAAAAAAAAATGGAGGCGAGAAAAACTATTGAAGAAAATAATATAATAATACTTTTCAGAACTGAAAAGGTTTCAAGGTCATCAGGTGTCCAGCTCTTTGAGGAAGGAAGCTCTTTGTCCACATCAAAGCATATTGTTGTGAAATTGTAGAACTTCAAGGGATTGAAAAATAAATCCTAAAAACCTACAGAGGGATGTAACAGGTTACTTTCAGAAGACTGTTAATCAGAGTGGATATCTCAAGAGCAACGCTGACATACAAAAGCTAGTGGAGCAATACTTTCAAAATTCTGATGGAAAATACCTTATCCCAGAATTCTGTACCCAAACTGTTAGTCAAGGGTGAAGATAAAGACATTTTTAGGAATGCAGGGATTCAAATGACTTTCAGGACATTTTTCCCATGTGGAGCCACTAGTGGCTCCTACAAAATGAAGAGGAAAGTAAAAGAGAGAAAATCCAGCCATAGGACAGCAGTGGAGGGAGATCCTAGGACTAGAAAGATCAGCCAGACCAAATTGGAGCAAAGGGACTGAGGGTTCCGGAGATCCTGTCTCCAAGGGTAAAAAATGGAACTAATGTACTTAAATACATGAGATATGTTATGAATGGGCATAAAATGGAGGTATTAGAACATAGGAAATAAATTAGTGATGGGTTCATGGACAACGAGGCCAATTAAAAAGTCTGAGATAATAATTAACTCTAGGAAGAAGAAAGGGTTATATTCAAAAACAAAAACAAAGGAAACCTTGGCTAAGTGGCAAAATTCGAAGCTAAGACTGTTTGATCCCAAAGTTGGTGCCTTAGAATCTTTTTTTTCTTAAGATTTTTTTTTTAATGTGGACCATTTTTAAAGTCTTTATTGAATTTGTTACAAAATTGCTTCTGTTTTATGTTTTTTGGCCACGAGGCATGTGGGATCTCAGCTCTAGACCAGGGATTGAACCCGCACCCCCTGCATTGGAAGGTGAAGTCGTAACCACTGGACCGCCAGGGAAGTCCCTAGTGCCTTTGGATCTTCCAGGAGAAGAAAGCTCTCCCTGCTGCAGAGTAACTATGTGACCTTAGTAAGCCAGCTCTCCCTCTCTGGGCCTTAGTTTCCTTACCTATACAGTGAATGGATTACACAAAAAGGACAAACTGTACGTGAAAAAAAAGGAAAATTTTGATCACGTCAAAGTGAAAAATATTGGTATGACAAGAAACCATAGAAAACGATTAAAAGACAAAGTTATGGACCAGGACAGCAGTTAGCAAACCAGACTCAAATCCGGCCCACCACTTGCTTTTGTAAATAAGGTTTTATTGGAATACATCCACTCCCATGCATTTACGTTTTGTCTGACTGCTTTTGCACTACAATAGCAGAGTTGCACAGTTGCAACAGAGACAGTATGGCCCGCAAAGCAGAACATATTTACTGTCTGGTCTTTTACAGAAGAAAGTTTGCCAACCAGTGAACAAGGAGATTTTTATAACATATGTAAACAGCAACAAATTAAGACCTGCCTATGTGATATGATAGATGTGTCCTGGGAGCGGTATCTTCGGCGGCTTGTCACCCCCAACTTGCCTTCACTGGCTCACATGTTGGCTGGCTGATTTTCAAGGGGCAGCAGCAGGGAGGGGGCTCCTCCTAGGTACCCCCCAGGAGGGGTACCTGGGACCATCAGGGAGCCACCACTGAGGAGTGGCTGTGTCGTTGGCAGCTGGGCAGGAGGGAAGCGAAGTAAGCCTGGCTTTGTGGGCTCACACCTTGGTTTGAATCCCAGCTCCACTAATTATCAACCAAACAACCTCTGAGCCTTGGTGTACACACTTATGAAATAGATGATGTGCGTTGTAACCCAGCTGCTGACTCTACTTATCTGATAAGATTGACTTTTTTTTTTTTATCCAGAAAAAAAACGTGTAGAATGTGGTATACTGATGAAATACTTTTGAAATATCCCTGGAAATGGGGGATGGGTGAGAGGCGCAGAGGAAGGCACGTAGGAATTTGTGGATCCTGCCAGGGGTGGGCAGTAAAACTCTTTGGCCACCTCCCATCCTAACCTCTCTGGTTCCCACGTTTCTCCTTTGGTCATGCAGAGTGACTTCCCCTGCTGCCTGCGGATTGGCCGACCCCAGGTGGGGAGTGCTGCAGGAAGGGGGACAAAAGCCCCCAGAGTGGGCTCTTGTCTAATTCTTGGAAATGAATTGTCCAAGGAGCAAAAGACTTTATTGGGAAGGGGCGTCTGGGAAGAGAGAAGCAGGGTAACGAAACCCAGGAGAACTGCTCAGCCACGTGGTTTGCAGTCTCAGGTTTTATGGTGATGGGGTTAGTTTCTGGGTTGTCTCTGGCCAGTTATCTTGTTTGTGCCCATATTTGGTCTGACTCAGCATCCTTCCTGGTGGCGCACGCATCTCTCGGCCAAGACGGATTCCAGTGCAACAGATTCTGGAATGTTGGCAGGACAATATTATGGGCTAGCGTCTCCTCCCTCCTTTTGGCCCCTCCTGAGTTCTCCCGGTTAGTTTTTGGTGGCAGCACCCTGTTCCTTACTGGGACCTCCTGTTGTGAGACGACTCAGGCAAGTGGTTTTCATCATGCCTGGCCAAGGTGGGCTGTTTCAGTCATCAGTTCCCTAACAGGAGGGTGGGGGGATTCTACTCCTGCCCCAAAGAGGGCTTATGGAAGCTTCTTCTCCACCAAGTGGGGCTCTCTCTCGGCCATTCCCACAGTCACATTACAAAGGTATTCCTCTGCCAGTCTTGGTCTGAGCAGCTCTGTGTCCACACAGTGTCCAGGTCTGACCACACACAGCTCCTTTGGCCCCGGTGGCAGGACTGCCCTTCCCACTGAATCAGTGACACAGGAGGACCACATTCGCAGAATGAGGAAGGTGAGACCTTCAATCCAGGGGGACTCAGGGCAGGAACTGCACTTATTACTGGGCGTCACGAGTGCCGTGCCGCGTGCTGTATTAGATCTCCCTTAATCCACATGTCCACCCCAGGGAGCACACTGTTCTCTTTATACTGGCTATAAATATGTCAGAGAGACCTGCTTTGGGGAGGAGAAGGTCCAAAATACAGAGGCAGAGAGTGCAGGTAGACATCTGGCCTGGAGGCTATCGACTGAAAAAAAATGCACAACCTAAAAGTTGAGAGTAATGTTTTATTTGGCAGACAAAACTGAGGACTTACGCCCGGGATGCAGCTCAGATAGCTCTAAGGGGCTGCTCAGAAGAGGCAAAGGAGGAGCCAGGATATATAGGAGTTTTTGCAACAAAGACCAGGTATCAAAAGATTACTGTTATTTAAAGAAAACCAGACATCTCAAATTAATGAATTTAGCCTAAGGGAAGATGCGAGAAAGTCTGGGCTCATTGAAATCATTCCTTTGATGTTCACCTCAGCTATCTGGGGCCAGTGCTTTCTCATCCGAGTGTCCTCAGGGTATACCATTGGCGGGCATCCTGCTTCTATCCTGAGTTCCCTCAGGGCGCACCGTGGAGGCAGCTATAGTGGCTGGTGGCTCATGGCTGTAACATCCTTTGTTTACTGATATGGCAGGCAGCATTTTTTCATTGACAAGACATAAGCTTACCCACGTGGGTCTGTTATACAGTAGGCTAGGGGAAAAACTGGCGAGAAGGAAAGTGAGTCCCATTTTCAAATAAAGGCGTTTTCTACTCCCAGTGAGAACCAAGGAGGAAGGAGCAGCTGCACATGCCTCCTGGAGGGGGCTTAAGCTGGAAGGCACATAGATGCTACAGCCCACAGCCTCGGGTGTCAGACAAGCCTGGGCTTGGCCCCTCATTCACTGTGTACCCTCTCTTGGCCTCAGCTTTCTCATCTGTATAATGGGATGACAACAACAGCTACCTTCTACCTTGTTTGGATTCATTGAAATCATGTGTGCACAGTGTTAGAACAAGGCCTGATGCACATGGAGCGCACAGCACCTGGCAGCCGCTGTCATCAAATGATTCTGGGTCCCCTCTGGGGGTGCAGCCCCTGCTTCTCCCCTTCCATGGTTTGGGTTTAATGTCTCTGTGCCCTCTCTTCTCTGCCGTTTCTCTTGCTGTTTCTTATTTTATCCTCTCTGTGAAGCTCTTCTGCAAAGGCTTCTTCTCTTTCTCTTCTTCTCTCCCTCTTGCTATGCTCTGTTCTGTCTATCGTCTCTTAGGGCCTGTGTCCCTCTCGGATGCCTGATTCCCTCTGAGCGGGAGCAGGCATCCTCCAGGCCCACCTCTCCTGCTTCCTCCGGACCCTGTGGCCCATTTCTTGCTCACGGAGTATTTCCCACAGGCTAAGCTGGGGGAGGGACCAGCCCTCGGTGGTCAGAACAGACAAGTGGGGCCAGTTTGCAGCACTTGTGCTCCCATCGCCTCCTCTCCCTGAGAAAAGCCAAGAATACTGCAGGCATCCCTGCTTCAAGTTTGTGGGCTGATATAGACGTGGGATGGGAATGACAAATTGTCCAGACGTTCAGCTTCTGGGTCAGCTCAGACGCCAAAAGTTGTTCCTACAGTGAAAGCTTCATCAGAGAAATGTTGAAAAACTGAAGGCCAGATTCTGCAACCCAACAAACCAGCCTTCCTATCCTGTGTGGGATTCAGGACCAACTTCTGCCATCTGGATATCAAAAGGAGGAGAGAAATACAATCTGTAAGCTGCCTATCCACGCACCATGTGCTTATAATGATATCGTGTGAAACACATGCAGAGGAAAAGGAGGTGGAAGTGATGTCGTCGCTTGATCTGCACCACAAGCCCCCTAATTTTGCATTAGCTGCTTCCTGAAAATTAAAACATCACTTTCCCAGACGCATTGATGTGCGTTACTCTACTGGAAACAGGCTTGCCTGGTGCAGGGGTGTGTCTGATGGAAACAAGATGAAGGTCCTTGGAAAAGATGGCCTTTGGCAGATTGCATGGCCAGGCCCCTTTAGCAAGGAGCTGGTCCCTGAGCTCAGCACAGATCCATGGGCCAGAAGGAGGGCAAACCCCCTCCCTCTGTGTCAGTGAGTGGCCGCAGAACCAGCGTACAGTCTGTAATTTTGTGTGAATGTGCAGTTTGGGACACAAATTATTGCATTTGCTCCCTAGGAATGAGGAGTCATCTGGGATTGAAATAAACACACCCTATGTCTGCATTTGGCTAAAGGGTCTTAGGGGGCTGCAAGAGAAGCAGAGGAGCACTCCTGAGGGCTGAATTGACTTCTCAGCCCCCAGGCCTGGAGCCTGATCCCAGTGTAGGAGGCAGCACAGGGTCTGGGTAATTGACATTGGTCCTACTTTATCATTATCTCATTAATCCTCAGGGGTGTTCAGTGCTTAGCCCAGGACATGCTCCAAGCCCAGTGCAAGTAGGTATCCTGCCATGTTTCTTGTGTTTAGTCCACCAGAAAAGTCCTACTAGCCCCCACGTGCTCAGCTCTCTCCAGAGCCCTGGTGACCTTCCCAGCACATCTTCCAGAGCAGAGAAGCATGAACCTCTGCCCTACCCAAGGTCCCTTCACCCTGGAATCTGCAGGGATCTCAGCTCTGATGACAAAGCTTGGATATCAGCCCACTTGGGCTCTGGTCATGGTTCTGCAGACTAATCGAGTGAACTGTCAGCAGAGGACTTAACCCTCTCTGAGCCTGAGTCCCTCACCTTTTACAGAGGGGTGATAATAGTTCCAACTTGATGGGCTTGTGGTTGAGAGTTGAGATAAGGCTTGTAAAGGCTTAGCATTGGGCTGGGCTCAGTAATGGCTGTGAATTACACTGCTTCACCCAAGGTCACAGCTGGCCAGTGGATGATTCCTCTAAAGACGGAGTATTTCTAAGACAGACTTGGGTAAAAACCTGCCTCTGCCTTCCCTGCACAGGCCTCTGTGCACACTGTTCTCTGGAAGCTTTAGAAACAACAGGTCCTTTAAATGACGAGAATAGACCGAGCACAGAGGAGGGAGGGAGGGGACCCTCAGTGCTCGTAGCCAAGAGAACAAGGAGAAAGTCAAGGCCTTGACTGTAGCCCTCACAGGCTCCAGAGAGAGAGACTAAAGTGCTAATGACACCAGCAAAGGTGGCATTAGCCAGGGCCCCTGCCCCAGCCCCCAGTGGCAGCCTGTGGTGAATAACACAGGGGCTGTGGGTCATCATGTGGCGGTTCAAGTTCCTCTCCTTTTCATATGTGGTGAGGTTTCCACTGGAACCTTCTTCCTTCAAGGCTCCCCCCTCAGTGATAGTCCAATCAGGAAAACGGAAATTGAAACTACACTTTTTTCTTTTCTTTTTTGCTGAGGATATAATATTTATGTTTAATACTGCTGCTGCTTTAACATCTCTTTGTTTGATATTAGTATTGCCACATCAGCTTTCTTTATTGTTTACACAGTATATCTCTTTCCATCCTTTTCCTTTCATCATTGTATTTAAAATATGTCTCTTGAAAGCAACATATAGTTAAGCGTTGTTTGCTTGTTTTTGAAACTACACTAATTTTTAAAAAAATTTTTATTGGGGTATAATTGACTTACAATGTTGTGTTGGTTTCAGGTGTACAGCAAAGTGAATCTGTTATACAAATACATATATTCATTCTTTTTTAGATTATTTTCCCATATAGGCCATTACAGAGTATTGAGTAGAGTTCCCTGTGGTATACAATAGGTCCTTATTAGTTATCTATTTTATATATAGTAGTGTGTATATGTCAATCCCAATCTCCCAATTTATCCCTCCCCCACCCCTTCCCCCCCAGTAACCATAAGTTTATTTTCTACATCTGTAACTCTGTTTCAGTTTTTGTAGATAAGTTCATTTGTAGCCTTTTTTTAGATTCCACATACAAGCAATATCACATGATATTTGTCTTTCTCTGTCTGACTTACTTCACTCAGTATGACAATCTCTAGGTCCGTCCATGTTGCTGCAAATGGCATTATTTTGTTCTTTTTTATGGTTGAGCAATATTCCATTGTATATATGTACCACATCTTCTTTATCCATTCCTCTGTTGATAAGGTTGCTTCCATGTCCTGCTATTGTGAATAGAAACTACACTAATTTTTTAAGAGAGGATTTAAATAAGGGAATTGGTGAAAGAGCAAAAAGGAAAGGTTGAGGATGCCCAGAGATTAATAATTAGAAGAAGCAGCACCCCCTCCCAGGGATGGGGGCAGAAAAAAGTAGCATTATTAAATCCTGGAAGCCAGAAGAGGGCCCCAGTTTCTGGAAGGGGCGCTCCATGCAGCTGGTGTCAGACCTCTGAGGAAGAGTGCTGCACGTTTGGTGCTGGGACACCTGAGGAAAAGATACCCCAGGGCGTGTCCCCAGAGCTCTGCGGGCAGAGCTTGGCTTGGGGATGCTCCGTTCACGAGGAAAGCCATAGAACTGTACTCTGACTGCACTGTGCACACAGCTGGGCTGCTGCCTGGGCCTTGGAGGAAGCATGGCAAAGCTTGTGCAAGGAGTACCACGGACGCTGCTGGAGGGTGGGGCTGAAGCTAACCACTGCTGCTGGTGCCATAAATATAGGAGCAGAAAGCAAGGAGGAAGTCTCTTCTCCTGCCTTTCGCTCCTGCCAGGGCCTGCCATTGGCAGAACCTAACTGCAAGCCAGCTGGCAGGGAGTCTGGCAAACATGGTTGGCTGGCTCTCAGTGCAAGCATTTCCAAGCGGAGTATGGAGGGTGGATTTGGTGCTGATCAGCAATAGTAACTAACACACACACACACACACACACACACACACACCCCCACCCTGGGGTGCACTGTCTAATTTCACCCTCCTGGTGTTCATATATAGATTGTAGTAAAGAGTTTTATTCCCAAGTTAGAAAGACAAAACCAAAGGCCAGAGAAGTTCAGTGATTTGCCCAAGTCAGTCAGTCAGTCACCAAATAGTCCTTGAACGCCTACTGTGTGCCAGCCATTGTTCTAGCTTTAGGACCACAACAGGGAACAAAACAGAGCTTGTTTCAGTAAGGACACTTGTATTATAACTGGGGGAGTGGAGACAATGGGATGAGGAGATAATCAAAGCACACATAGAGACAGGTAAATACATCAGTACTCTCACGTACCAAAAGCAAATAGGTGTTATGGGAAGTTAGAAGAGGTCCAGGCTTCAGGGGACAGGTATGTCCTAAATACCAAGAAACCAAGTGAATGGCCAGTGGCCACTCTGAGTCACCCTCCGCATCTGTGAACTGAGAGCTTTGCTCTCAGGTGTGGAAAGGTTCTTCATCAGAGCAGGTTCTGCAGAGCAGCAGAGCAGCAGAGCAGGGGGCGTCTCGTCATGATGAAGCTGGAAGAGGTAAGCAAAGGCCTTGAGCCCTCAGTGGCAAGGCCAGAGCTGCTCTCAGGAACTGTTAGTTGCCCCCTCTCGTTAGGAGAGTGGCTCAATCCACAGCTCAGGAACAGAGCAGCGCCGGCCTGTAAAGAGCGCCAGCATCATAAAAAGGTGGGCTGCCCTGGATGGTGCGAGTAGGATAAAGGCACACAGGGTCTAAACCATCTCCAGGATTCTAAGGAGAAGCCCCTGGCCTGGCCTCCCTCCCACTCTGTCTCATTCTCCGTGGGTCCTTCTGTAAAATGCAGCTGCTTCAGATCAGCTCAGGCCAGGAAAGCATTGGACCATCAGCTCCCGAGGGGACGATTCTTTTTGCTTTCCTTAAGTGTGGACCAGCCACCTCGCCCATCATATTCAGTGGGCACTGCATGAAGACTTTTTGAATGGCTGATCAGAGCTGTTTCCTTGTGGAATGAGGTTTTGGGAGGGTGTCATTTCTCTGTAAGACACAACATGAGGTTTAAAACCAGCGCAAGGGATTCAGGATAGGTCTAAGAAAGGAAGTACTGAGCACAGAGGGCCCCGGCTGCTCTCCTGACAGGGTCTGGGGCGGGGGTAGGGGCCAGATGGGGCGGTCCAACTCCACGGGTGATTCACTGGGGCCTCTCTGGTGTCAGAGGAATGGGCTATATGATCCAGGCCCCATTCCATCCCTAGGATGGAATGCATTCTAGGGTGCCTACAGCTGCAGACCCCTGAGAGCTCCTCCCTACCTGGGGGACAGGGCGTGGCTCTTCTCCCCACCTGCACATGCCCTGCAGGCAGAGGGCTCAGACAGTACAGACATAAATCACCCTGGCCGAGTTATTTTTGTCTTCAGATTCAGCATATCAGGGCTCTGTCCAAGATGGAACTTGGAACTGGGAAGTGGGGATAGGGATGGCTGGTGTCCAGGAGGGAAGCACAGAGGGAGAGAGGGCTGGTGTAGTCAGGAGGGTCAGGGGCTACATGTGTGCAGCTGGTACACAGGCACTGAGCAGGGACATCTTGTCTTCTGAGCGTGTGTGTGTGTGTGTGTGTGTGTATGTGTGTCCACGTGCATGACCTCTAAACAAGAGTGAAATATATGCCTACGTGGCAGTCTTTCCCAGTATATGTCTATTTTTAGGTCACTGGTTCTCAAATAGAGGTGAAGTTTGGGGCAGGGGGTAGGATGCATAGACATTTTAATTTCATTTTTTAACTATATAATTCAGTGCCATTAATTACATGTACAAGATGGTGCGACCATCACCATCATCCATTTCCAAAACTTTTTCATGATTACAAACAGACACTCAGTAACCGTTAAGCAATAACTCCCATTCCCCATTCCCCAAAACTCTCATAGCATCTAATGTACTTTTTGTCTGTATAAATTTGCTTATACTAGATAAGTGGATCTTATAAGTGGAATCATGTAATATCTGTCTTTTTGCACCTGGCTCATTTCACTTAGCATAATGTCTTCACGATTCAGCCGTGTTTTAGAAGGAGTCAGAACTTCATTCCTTTTCATGATTGAATAATATTCCATTTTATGTATATACCACATTTTGTTTATCCATTAATCTGTTGATTGACATTTGGGTTGTTTCCACCCTTTGGCTATGGTGAATAATACTGCTTTTGAGCACTGGTGTACAAGTATCTGTTCAAGTGCCTGCTTTCAATCCCTCTAGGTATATATCTAGGAGTGGAATTGCTGGAATACATAGTAATTCTGTGTTAGCTTTTTGAGGAACTGCCGAACAGTTTTCCATAGAGGCTGCAGCATTTTATATTGCCGCCAGCAATGTGTGAGAGTTCCAATTTCTCCATACCCTGTCAAAATTAGTTATTTTCTGTTTTTGTTTTTTATTAAAAACCATCCTAAAGGGTGTGAAGTAGTATCTCATTATGGTTTTGATTTGCATTTCCTATGACATGTATTGTTGAATATCTTTTCATGTGCTTTTTGGCCATTTGTATGTTTTCTTTGAGAAATGTCTGTTCAAGTTATTTACCCAATTTTTAGTTGGATGGCTTGTATTTTGTTGTTGAGTTGTAGGAGTTCTTTATATATTTCTGGTCATGAAATCCTTATCAGATATTTTCTCCCATTCTGTGGGCTGTCTTTTCACTCTCTTGATTGTAGCCTTTGATGCACAAAAGTATTTAATTTTCATGAAGTCTAATCTACCTATTTTTCTTCTATTCCATATGCTTTCAGTTTCATAGATAAGAAATCATTGCCAAATCAATATTACAAACATTTCTCCATATGTTTTCTTCCAACATAAAATTCAGTTTTATGGTTTTACCTCTTACATTTAGATCTTTGATCCTCTGTGAGTTAATTTTTGTATGCAGTGTAAGGAAAGGGTCCAGCTTTGTTCTTTTGCATATGGATATCAAGGTCTCCCAGCATCATATGATGAAAAGACTGCCCTTCCTTGGAACCTTTGTCAAAAATAATTAACTGTATAGGTTTAGGGTTTATTTCTGGATTCTCTATTCCATTCACTGTTCTGTAAGTCTGTCCTATGCCAGTACCACTCTATTTTGATTACTGTAGCACTGTAGTAAGATTTTATATCAGGAAGTATGAGACATCCAACTTTGTTCTCCTTTTTCAAGATACTCTTGTCTATTCAAAATCCCTTGAGAATATATATGAAATTTAGGATGTATTATTTTATGTGTGTAACAACGCCATTGGGATTGTACTGAATCTATAGATTGCATTCACCAGAATTGTCATATTTTTTAAATTAAAGTATAATTGACATACAACATTCCATTAGTTTCAGCCGTACAACATAATGATTTGACATGTGTATACATTGTGCAGTGATCACCACAATAAGTCTAGTTACCATCTGTCACCATAGAAAGTTACAGAATTTTTTGGTGTGTGTGATGAGAGCAACTTTAATATTTGCAATACAGCATTATTGACTGTAGTCACCACGCTGCACATTATATCCCCATGACTGATTTATTTTATAACTAAAAAATTGTATCTCTTGATCCCCTTAACCTGTTTCACCCACTCCCCGATACCCTCCCCTTGGCAACTACCAATCTGTTCTCCGTATCTATGAGGTTTTTTTTGTTTGTTCATTTGTTTTGTTTTTTAGGTTCCACGTATAAGTGAATTCATAAAGTATTTGTTTTCCTCTGATTTATTTCATTTAGCATAATACCCTCAAGGTCCATCCATGTTGTCAAAAATGGCAATATTTCATTCTTTTTTATGGCTGAGTAGTATTCCATTGTGTGTGTGTGTGTGTGTGTGTGTATCTCCTGCACCTTCTTTATCCGTTCATCCATCGATGGGCACTTAGTCTGCTTCCGTGTCTTGGCTATTGTATATAATGCTGCTACAAACATTGGAAGTGCATATATCTTTTCAAACAAGTTTTTTCATTTTCTTTGGCTAAGTATTCAGAAGTGGAATTCCTACGTTATATCGTAGTTCTATTTTGAAATTTTTGAGGAACCTCCATATTGTTTCCATAGTGACTGCACTAATTTACATTCCCACCAACAGAGCACAAGGGTTCCCTTTTCTCCACATCATCGCTAACACATGTTATTTCTTGTCCTTTTGATAATAGCCCTTCTGACAGGTGTGAGATGATAGCTCATTGTGGTTTTGATTTGCATTTCTCTGATGATTACTGATGTTGAAGATCTTTTCATGTGCCTGATGGCCATCTGTATGTCTTCTTTGGAAAAATGTCTATTCAGGTCCTCTGCCTACTTTTTAATTGGATTGTTTGCTTTGTTGTTATTGAGCTGTATGAGTTCTTTGTATGTTTTGGATGTTAACTCCTTTTTAGATATATGATTTGCAAATATGTTCTCCAATGCAGTAGGTTTCCTTTTTATTTTGTTGATCTTTTCCTTTGTTGTACATAAGCTTTTTAGTTTGATGTAGTCCCATTTGTTTATTTTTGCTTTTGTGGCCATTGCCTTTGGAGTCAGATTCAAAAAATTATCACCAAGTGTGATGTCAAGGAGCTTACTACCTATGTTTTCTTCTAGGAATTTTATGGTTTCTGGTCTTACATTCAAGTCTTTAATTCATTTTGAGTTAATTTTTGTGTATGGTGTAAGATAGTGGTCCAGTTTAATTCTCTTGCATGTAGCTGTCCAATTTTCCCAACACCAGTTATTGAAGAGGATATCCTTCTCCATTTTTGCCTCCTTTGTCATAAATTAGTTAGCTATATATGTGTGAGTTTATTTCTGGGCTTTCTATTCTGTTCCATTGATCTATGTGTCTCTTTTTATGCTAATACCATACTGTTTTGATTACTGTAGCTTTGTAATATAGTTTGAAGTCTGGAAACATGAGGCTTCCAGATTATAGTTCTTTCTCAAGATTGCTTTATTTGGGATCTTCAGTGATTCCATATAAATTTTAAGACTTTTTGTTCTATTTCTGTGAAAAATGCCATTGGAATTTTGGTTGGGATTACATTGATTCTGTAGATTGCTTTGGATAATATGGGCATTTTTACAATATTATTTCTTCCAATGCATGAGCATGGTATATCTTTCCATTTTTTTGTCTTCTTCAATTTCTTTCATTAATATCTTATAGTTCTCAGTGTACAGATCTTTCACCTTCTTAAATTTATTCCTAGGTACTTTATATTTTTACAGTTGTAAATGAGATTGTTTTCTTAATTTTAGTTTATGATGGTTCATTATTAGTGTATAAAAATGGGACAGATTTTTATATGTTGATTTTGTACCCTGAAACTTAACTGAATTCATTTATTAGTTCTAACAGTTTTTTTGGTGGATTCTTTAGGGTTTTCTATATATAAAATCATGTTATCCACAAACAAATAGTGACAGTTTTGCCTCTTCCTTTCCAATTTGGGTGCCTTTTATTTCTTTTTCCTGCCTAATTGCTCTGGCTAGGACTTCCAATTCCATGTTGAATAAAAATGGCAAAAATGGGCATCCTTGTCTTCTTTCCAATGTTAAGGGAAAAGCTTCCAGCTTTTCACATTTGAGTAGGATGTTAGCTGTGGGTCTGTCATATATGGACTTTATTATGTTGAGGTACATTCCATGTATAACCACTTTGTTCAGAGTTTTATCATAAATGGATATTGAATTTTTCCAAATTCTTTTTCTGCATCTATTGAGACGAGCCTATGATTTTTATTCTTCATTTTGTTAATGTGGTGTATGACGTTGGTTGTTGTGAATATTGAACCACCCTTGCACCCCTAGAATAAATCCCAGTTGATCATGGTGTCTGATCCTTTTAATGTGTTGTTGAATTCAGTTTGCTAATATTTTGTTGAGGATTTTTGCACCTATGTTCATCAGGGATTTTGGCCTGTAATTTCCCTTTTGTGTGGTGTCCTTCTCTGGTTTTGGTATCAGTGTAATGCTGGCCTAGTAAAACTTTTCAGAAGAGTTTGAGAAGGATAGGTATTTAATCTTCTTTGAGTGTTTGTAGAATTCACCTGTAAAGCCATCTGGTCCTGGACTTTTGTTTGTTGGGAGTTTTTTTTTGTTTGTTTGTTTTATATTACTGATTCAATCTCCTTACTAATAATTGGTCTATTCAGATTATATTTCTTCATGATTCAGTCTTGGAAGATTGTATGTGTCTAAGAATTTATCCATTTTTCATAGACATCTATTTTTTAAAAGATCATCAGGTGGTTCTGGCCCTTTTCCCAGATGATAACCACTGCTGGGACAGGGGAGGTGGGTGACTCTAGGCTTCCTCCCACAAGGCATTGCCAAAGTGAAGGAGCTCTGAGTTACACAGTTGGGCCATGTGCTTCAAGGATAGAGCTTTTGATGAGAAGTGGGGAGAGGTTAAAAGCTCTTCAGTCTCTAAGAGGTGCCATTTAGGGCTGGTCTCCCCAAGTTTTCTTCTACTCTAATGATTTCTTCTGAGAATGGGGCCACTGTGACCCTTCTTCCTGAAAGGCCAGTGGGGTGAGTGGGGGCCCCTGGGAGTGGAGGCATGGACAGGCAGGCTACTAAAACTGCCTCTGATAGGACTAAAGGTAGCCTCATGGCTTACAGATGGTTTCATCCGGCTTCCTAGGGTGGGAGACAACAGAGGAATCGGTAGCATGTGTTTCTTGGAGATGTCCACAGTGCTGCAAATGCCCCTTGGGAACATGGTGTAGGTGAGGCCACAGGTTGAGATTCAGAGTTTTCAGATCATGTCCATTTCTCTTATACCATGACCTGGCATGCCTGTCTAGAAGCAAGCCATGTTTCATTTCATCTGCCCTTTCCTCTGCTTCCCTGGGTCACTCCCTCCATACCTGTCGTTAGCTAGAGTCACAGCTTTCTACCTGGTCTCCCTCCCTTCAATTGTCCAAACACCCCACCCCCCTTACCCAGTCATTTCTTTTTTTTTTTTTTTGCTGTACGCGGGCCTCTCACTGTTGTGGCCTCTCCCGTTGCGGAGCACAGGCTCCAGATGCGCAGGCTCAGCGGCCAGGGCACGAACCCGTGTCCCCTGCATCGGCAGGTGGACTCTCAACCACTGCGCCACCAGGGAAGCCCTACCCAGTCATTTCTTAAACCTTGCTGCCCTTTGTGCTTTGCACAAAGAGAAAGGTTCTTGTGGCCCCTGGGGCAAAGCTCGGAGATGGCCTCCCCTGCTGGGAGGTTACACGGGAATAATTGAGATGTAGCTCTGATGTAGCTTGTGTGTACAGCAGTCTACCTTGCACCAGCGCTGCCTGAGAGCCAAAGCAAGCATTAGCGTCTTCAGCTTGCAAATGAGGAAAATAAGGCTCAGAGAGGAAAGTTTCTCGGCTAGTTGTGGCTGGGGTGTGACTCAGACATGGTTAGCTGGCTCTACATACAGTGCTGGAAGAGGATTCTGTGAGAAAACAGAACGCAGACTCAAGCTCTGGCCTCCTCTACTTCTGATGGTGTTTGCAGAGAAGGCTGCTTGAGCCCTTGGGTGGGCTCACCTTGCTACGTGGTCCAGGCTGCTCCCTCCTGTGCACCCCTCCTGAGTGAGCCCCGACTCTCGGTGGTCATTGTGGGACCAGGCGTGACTCTAGAGCTGGGGTATGGTGCCCACACTTTAGCAGGGACAGGGAGACCTCTGTCCTGGCCTAGGAAGGCAGTGGAGCTACTGGGGCAGAGACCCTGCTGTAACGCAGTGCTGCACGGGCAGAGAATGCAAGTGTGAGGATGGAGGAGACCCCCTCTAGTCACCCCTCTTACACATGCATCCCATATTCCATAGGGGAGGGGACTAGGCCTCAAAAGGAAAAGCTCAGGGAGCCAATAACCCTCTCCTTTATCATTAAGAGCCCTCCACCTCCGGGGAGCCCGTCTCCAGACCACTCTTTCTACTCCCCACCCCCACCCAGGCGCTCTTGCTTCTGCACGGCCCTGTGGGGAATGCAAGATTCCTCCCAACTGGGCTCCCAGTTCCTCCCCACCGCATCCCCATCACTGAAACACCCCCCAGGGATAGGGGCAAACGGGACTAGCTCTCCAGACGAGTCCCATCGCTTCGTTCAGGGCTGCTCTGCTGAGAGCTCGCGAGAAGGCACATGTACCCGAGTGCACATCAGGGAGAGAACTGGTCCTCACTCTGGGATTGTCCCACACCACCTCTCCCCTCTCCCCGTGAGGGGGGTGGGAGACTTCGCCGTATAGCCCAGGTGTGCTGAATGTCTGGAGTTCAGATGTGAGTGGGACGGTAGTGGATGCTTTCTCAAGGAGGGCAGAAACGGCAAGTTTCCTTGGTAGCTGAGCGGCTGTGCCCTGATGGAGCAGTGGGAAGGCACCCCGCTTGGGGGTCAGGCATTTGATGGCTCTGAAAGTCAGCATCCTAGTATAAGAAATGGGAATTTTAACAGTGCAACAGAAAATTATTTATTGGGAGAGTCAAACCCTAGAAGAATCCAGTGAAATTGTTCTAACCATCATGTTTCAAAACTAGACAATTGCTTGAATCGAATTCTTTGCTCTAGTGCTTTGTGCGTGGGACGGTATGATCTGCTGGCTGAAACGATGAGTGTCACAGTAGCCCAGTCACATGCCACAGGGTGGCACAGATCACAAGGGACGGTGACAGTGATGTCAGAGCCAACTCTTCAGTAACATACAAGTTCTCAGAATTCTCAGTTGTTTGTCCATTTTGGTAGAAAGCGACAATTTTTAAGAGTGGAATTACAACTATGCAAATATATGCTTTGTAGCCGATTCTTTAATCCAGAAAAAATTAAGAGAATGCAGCCAACCAGATGTTGGGGGTGGGAGGTGGATGGATCTTTCCTTAATTATTGTCCTCTTTTGGCGGTGAGAAGGACAAACTGCAGAGGTAATCCAGAGTACATCAGGTGCAGGCTTGCCTGGGTGAATGACTTCCGTATCCACTTCACCGGGTGGCTGTGAGGAGTGAGTCACAGTTGTGTACAAAGTGCTTAGCCCAATATCTGGTCCTTTGTTGAATGCCTGGTTGGTGTTAGCCGCTACCTGTGTTGAAGGCTCAGCTGAGGAAGGGAGAAGCGCTGGAGAGTGACTCGGATGTAAGGTGGTGATGAAACGTCAAGTTTCAGCGCTCGCCTGTCTCTCCCGACGCTGGGCTCCCCTTGCTGCTGTTTTCAGGACAGACCCTTTCCCGTTTTCCAGGCCGGAAGGCAAAAGGAATATTCAGAAGACTATGCCTAGGGTGGAGATAAACCTGGTCCCAACTTTCCAAAGCCATGATAAGCAGGATTGTGCAGGAGTAGAAGGTTGAAGGGGGTGGAGGGCAATGAGCTGAACCCTCAGACAGGGAAGTATTTGGTGGGTTCGATTTCTGCAAGTTGCAGTTCATCTTCACCTTTTTTTAAATTATTATAGTTGATTTACAATATTGTGTTAGTTTCAGGTGCACAGCAAAGTGATTCAGATGTGTATATATATATATATATATATATATATATAATTTTCCATTATAGGTTACTACAAGATATTGAATATAGTTCCCTGTGCTACACAGTAAATCCTTGTTGCTTATCTATTTTATGTATAGTAGTTTGTATCTGTTAATCCCATACTCCTAATTTCTCCCTCCCACTCTCTTTCCCCTTTAGTAACCAACCGTAAGTTTGTTTTCTGTCTGAGTCTGTTTCTATTTTGTATATAGATTCATTTGTATTATTTTTTAGATTCCCCATGTAAGTGATATCATATATATTTGTCTTTCTCTATCTGACTTACTTCACTTAGTATGATATTCTCTAGATCCATCCATGTTACTGCAAATGGGAATATTTCATTCTTTTTAATGGAGTAATATTCCATTGTGTGTGTGTGTGTGTGTGTGTATGCCACATCTTCTTAAACCAGTCATCTGTTGATGGGTACTTGGGTTGTTTCCATGTCTTGGCTAGTGTAAATAGTGCTGCTGTGAACACTGGGGTGCATGTGTCTTTTTGAATTATGGTTTTCTCAGGGCATATGCCCAGGAGTGGGATTGCTGGATCATATGGTAGCTCTATTTTTAATTTTTTGAGGAACCTCCATGCTGTTTTCCATAGTGGCTGCACCAATTTACATTCCTACCAAAAGTGTAGGAGGGTTCCCTTTTCTGCACACCCTCTCCAGCATTTATAACTTGGAGACTTTTTGATGAAGTCATTCTGACAGGTGTGAGGTGATACCTCATTGTGGTTTTGATTTGCACTTCTCTGATAATTAATGATGTTGAGCATCTTTTCATGTGCCTGTTGGCCATCTGTCCTCTTTGGAGAAATGTCTGTTTAGGTCTTCTGCCCGTTTTTTTGATGGGTTGAGGGGTTTTTTCTTTTATTATTATAATGAGTTGTATGAGCTGTTTGTATTCTTTGGATATTAAGTCCTTGTCGGTCACCTCGTTTGCAAATATTTTCTCCTATTCTGTAGGTTGTCTTTTCGTTTCGTTGATCATCTCCTTTAATGGGAAAAGGTTTTAAGTTTGATTAGGTCCCATTTGTTTATTTTTGCTCTTATTTCTTTTGCCTTGGGAGACTTATCTAAGAAAATATTGCTACAATTTATGTCCCAAGAATGTTTTGTCTGTGTTCTCACTAGGAGTTTTATGATGTCATGTCTTATATTTAGGTCTTTAAACCATTTTGAGTTTATTTTTATATATGGTGTGAGAGAACATTCTAATTTTATTGATTTACATGTAGCTGTCCAGCTTTCCCAACACCGCTTGCTGAAGAGCCTGTCTTTTCTCCATTGTATACTCTTGCCTCCTCTGTTGTAGATTAATTGACTGTAGGTGTGTGGGTTTGTTTCTGGGCTCTCTGTTCTGTTCTGTTGATCTATATGTATGTTTTTGTGCTCACACCACGATTACTGTAGCTTTGTAGCATTGTCTCAAGTCTGGAAGGGCTATGCCTCCAGCTTTGTTCTTTTTCCTCAGGATTGCTTTGACAATTCTGGGTCTTTTGTGGTTCCGTATAAATTTTAGGATTATTTGTCCTAGTTCTTTGCATCTTCCACTTTCTTAAGTTCTCCTATGGAATCATGAGACAGCATAGTGTTAACCTGATTTCAAAGGTCATGATTAGTGCTTCCCTAGACAGGGGGGAGGTGTTGTTGAGGGAGAGTTGGAGGCTGAACGCTGGTCTACCTGTCTTAGCACTGGAGCAACTCTGATGGGAGAGGCGTGTCACCAGCTCCACATTTGGCCCCATTTCTTCCTGCTTGATTGGTGACTTGGCTCACACTGAGGAAAGACGGGTGGGAAGAGAGACTGCTCTGGCTGGGAGAGGTTGAAAGGTCTACGAGACGTCGATATAGCCATGCTGTGTGTGGGAGAATTCAGGTTTAGAGTTGGGGCTGGAGTGAAAAGCAACATTACTTTGTGAATGTGAAGGGAGGGAGAGGTTTCTCACAAGTGTCACTTCACTGCATCACTGCAGCAAGGTTGGAAGTAGGAATTTTTGTTGAGAAGACAACTGAGGCTTAGAAAGATCAAGAAATTTCTTCAGGGTCACAGCAGGGTGGGCGTCTGTACCAGTCTCGTCAGCACCTCTGTTGGCTCTTAGCTGCATGAAGGTGAGGTGAGCATTGAAGCAGAAAGACCTCATGGAGCACAGAGAGCAAAGGGCAGGGCTTTGGGGGAGGACCGCATTTAGGGGATGGAGGAAGAAGAAGCCGTAAAGGAACCGAGTCCTAGGGCTGCCATTACAAATTGTCTCCATCTGGGTGGCTTAAAACAAGAGGAATTTATTCTCTCACAGTTGTGGAGGACAGAAGTCTGAAACCAAGTTGTCTGTAGGGTTGGCTCCTTCTGGAGGCTCTGAGAAAGAATCGTTCCATGCCTCTCTTCTAGCTTTTGGTTGCTGTCAGCAATCCTTGGCATTTCTTGGCTTGTAGCTACAAAACTCCAGTATCTACCTCTGTCTTCACATGACCTTTTGCTCTGTGTTTCATGTCTTCTCTTTTCTGTCTCTAAGAAGGACACTTATCTTTGGATTTAGGGCCCACCCTGATGCAGAATGATCTCACCTTAACTTGTTACGTCTGCAAAGACCCTTATGCCAAGTAACATCACATTTTGAGGTTCGGGTGGACGTATCTTTTGGTGTCTGTAATTCAGTCTCCTACACTGAGGGAGCGCAAAGCAAGGAAGAGAGTGGCAAATGTGGCCCTAGTGAAAGGCCAGAGGCCAGTGGCTCCCACACAGCAGTGCCATCTCTTCTCTGAGCAGCAAACAAGGGATGTATCTGCTTCACTTGGTGGCTTTGAGAAGGAGAGATCCTCATTCCTCTTGGGTTTGAATCTTCCTGAAGACAGGAACAGGTGCATCTGTAGGAGTCTTTCAGACACAGGCCAGTCTGTCAACAGAACACCTTGCTGACCCTCTAGTTTTCAGTGGGGGCCCTCACAAGAGTGAATGAGATGATGCCACTCCTCATGGGATGTCACTAAGGGATCATGGTCATGGTCCCTAAGGGACAAGGTCATTCTTGATTAATGCCAGAAGAAAGTGCAGATGTTGCATGGTAGTGGGAGGGACTGGCCTGTGAGCCGCACTCTGAGAGCCACTGGACCAGGCCACTTGAGAGCAGAGGACCTCTAACCTCTAGATTCTTCATGGATAAAGTCCACTGGGACCTCTGCATTCCTGTTCCTCCTACCCGGTGCCGTGCCCTGAGGGTAACTGGTGACCTCACCACTGTGCAAGGAGGCAAGGTCTTCCCAGTAACCAAAACACTCAGCTCATGTGTCTTACAGCTCCTCTTTCTTGCCTTGACCAATCAAAGCCTGACTCTCACGCTAAGTCACACCCCTATCCTGATAAAGGACCACACTAATAGGTCCTAATGTACCTAGTGAATCCTCTCCTTAAAAGCTCTGAGAGCCTCAGCCTCATGGCCTCTCCCCTCACCTTGGCCCGATCTCTCTGCTTCACAGTTCTGTCCCTGGATTCTTTAGAGAACTTGCTGATGGACTGGGAGTAAAAGAAACTAGTGGAGAGAGGTGGGGGGCAGGGATGGAGGTTATCAACGTATGTGAGAGAAAATCACCCTTTTCCCTAAAACCAAGGCATTTTCCTAGCAGAATGGCTTAGAACGTGGGCATGGATGGGGGCTCAGATGGCTGAGGTTTGAATCTTAGCTCCACTATCTGAGTATCCTTAGGTGGTCACCTACCCTTTCTAAGCTTGGTTTCTTCATTTAAAAAATGAGGATAAAGACTTTCCCCACCTGCTGGGGCTGCTATGAGGATGTCATGAGATAGCACACATTTAACAAAGTCAAAAATGTAACAAAGTGAGCCCCTCCCACTGGGACTACTACCACAAAGATATCTTTCTCTGGTGGGTGGCCTTTCTGCCTTTGTGTCATTACATGTGCTTTTCCCTGTGTGAGCCCCTTTGCCCAAATCTTGCACCTTCTATTCCCAATTCCAGCTCATCCTTCTAGAATCATCTCACGGGTCGTCCTCACAAAGAATGATACATAATACATTTACTCAGCAACTATTAAATGTCAGGTACTCTTCTTAAGAGTTTACTTATATTATCCAACCTTATCCTCATGATAGCCCTATGAAATCAATAGCTTTATCTGCTTTTACAAAGAAACTGAGGCTTGGGGACCATGATCCCAAGTCTGTCTGGGATCCAAAGCTTGTGCTCATGTTGCATGTGACTCCACTGATTCCGCCCTCCCCCACCCCCCCACTCTGGGCACATTTAGCACCTTGTGCTTCAGCATGTGCCCACACGGAGGACAGCAGAGTGGCAGTGATCTCACCAGTCATCAGCCCTGGGGTTCTGAGTCCCTGGTCAGCAGATCTGGCCTGGGCTGCCTGGGTCAGAATCACCTGGGATCTTGTTGCAAATGCCAGTTTCTGACGCTGCCATGGGAAATTCTCCCTCAGTACATAACAACACCTCCTCCAGGTGGTTCTGAAGTGCAGCTAGATTTGAGAACTGTTGTTCTGGTCCAGCCAAGCAAGGACATGACTTGCCCAAGGTCACAGAGCAGCCAGTCAGCAGCAGAGTTGGGACCACTCTAAGCCTGTGTTCTTTCTACTGTTCTCTGTGTGTTTCAGATTTGGGCCATGCGTCTGAATTCAATTAAAACCAAAATAAATCCCTTTTGGTTTATCTATGGTTTTCTCTGATTCATACGTCAGTCTCTATTTATGCAAACCACTGAGAATTGACATTATGTAAATCTTTTTACTCCCCAGTCTAAGCTCTTTTAAGCAACTGGACTCCCATTCTCTGTGCTGTCAGAACTCTAGGTGGTCCATTTCCCTCCCAGGGCTGTCTTTCCCCTACATGTGCTGCAGGGACCCTGTTGCTCAGTGACCCTGAGGGGACTCCTCCCCTTGGTCTGGTCTTAAGGGGGCTTAAGAGGGACTGGGCCCTCCTTAAATGCAACCCAGAAGAGGCAGTCGATGGTCCTGACTCACCTCAGCTTCCAGTGGGATTATTTTTTCAGACAAACTTGAAAATAACTGCTCAGGAAGCCCTGCAGATTGAAGAGCCGGGTGTCAATTCAGTTCAGCTCAACAACTGTTTGTTAACGGCCTCCCAGGCTCTAGGCCATTGCTTGCTGAGCCTTCAGAGGAATGTGGAGATAGATGAATGAGGCACAGCAGCCACCTCTGCCCTGGGGCATTCTCTGTCTCCCCATATACAGTCAGTCACGAGCTGCTCAGCATTCAGCATGGGTCTCCCATGCCCAACACATCAGGCACCCCTGTGGGCTGGCAGGACTCTGTCTGGCTAGGGAGGATCCAGACCTATCCCATCAGTGGTGCCTGGACCAGTGTTAGCCTGTGTCTAGGGCTGGACCTCCCCAGTGGGTGATTAGTGGGGGTCCCTGGTAATAACCTCTCCAGACAGACCCTGGCACCTCTCTGTTGATGTGGCCCCTGTCTACGGACTGCTGATGTGAAGAAAGGTGACGTCAAGGCAAGAGCACTGGCCAATACCCTGAAGTTCTGTTTCTGCTTAGCTGTGTGACCTTGAGCAGGCCACCCTACCAACTAAACCCCAGTCTCCTCCACTGTCAGATTGTGGAGGAAGTCCTTGCACACCTCCCAGGAGCTTTAGCTAAAATGAGATGATGCACTTGAGTATGTGGAATATGCTATAAAACACAACACAAAGTACTGTATTATTAAAATCATTCATTGTTCATTCTCAAAGGGACTTTAGAGATGATCTCATCCAGTGGTTTTCATAATGATAGTTCAGGCCACAGAATCCTTTCCTGGGATGAAATCTTACATTGAAGCCCAATATGTAACAGGAAAATGAAAAGAAAGAAAACCCGGCACAACTCTGCTGGGAGCTGAGGGAGGAGGTTGTCCCGCTGGGTGCGAAGGGGCGGCTTGCTCAGGGCCCAGCAGGGCTGAAATGAGCACTCCCGTCTTCCAATTCCTAGTCCAGGCTCTTCCCATTGACATCGGACTGTCTTCCACAGGAAGATCCAAGTTTACATAAAAGAAAAATTCAAGAGCAGTTGTCCTTAGATCTAAAATACTTGGTCAAATGCCTGGTCACAGCTGCCTCTGGAGATGAAGACTCCATGACTAACTTCTCCAAAAAATCAGCTGAAGCTAGTAAGCAGAGGCCTAGACCTCAGACTAGAAAAGCTGTTAGACCACATCAGCGCTGGTCCCCTTGGGGAAATGCTAATTTTACTTGCTGATTCTCAAAGGCAGGCTCAGGCATTTCTGCAGGGCAGAAAGATGTTCCCTAGTTTACCTGCCCACTGGATGAGCCAGTGATGTTCAGGTGGGGCTACCCCAGGCACACAAGATGACCCTTTAGGAAAAGCCAAGAAGCTTCAGAAGACTCAGCACAGACCCAGACACGCACGTCCCCTCCCCAGGAGAGCCCCAGCCCGTGAGTGCTGAACTGACCCCACTGATGATGTGGCCACAACATCCGAATATGCTGCCCAGGCCAGGCCCCTGGCCCCTGGTCCAGGATTCTGACCCCCATGAGGCATTTGGTTGAAGAGCCCAGTACTTCCACGCCCTCAAGGAGGAGCTACCATTTCCCGTCACACATATCCACCATGGATGCATATTAAGCATTTGTGAGCCTACTGGTATACTTCATACTTCACCGTACAACCACTTGGTATAGGAAGTTTGGGGTTGACTCCTCAATATCTGAAGAAGTACTTCTCTTTAGTCTTAAGACATCTCATTTCCGGTCTCAAGGGCCGCCTGACCTTTGATGTTGAGAGATACGTTAAGAGGACCCTGTGTGTTCTGAGCCAATCCCTTCCTTTTATAACATTATGACCTCTGTGATTGCATCTTTCCAGGTTAAGACATTCTCACATTGATTCATCGGCTCATATTTATCTGTTCTTCACCCATTCATTTCTTCATCCATTCCACAAATATTTATCGAGGACCCCCTAGGTGCCAGGTACTTTCTAAGTGCTGGAAGTAGCGAACAAGACAGACAATCCCTGCTCTCGTAGGGTAGGTAATAAATTTTTAAAAAGTAAAAGACACAATGTGACACGCAAAGTACAGGGCTAGACCTGCAGGGAGCCTTCAGAGGGGATAAGGTGTGGACGTAAGTAACTGGTATCTTGTTTGGGAATTGTTGCTTGCAAGGAATAGAACCCCACCCAAACGAGCTCAAGTAAAAAGGGGGATATTGATAAGAATCAGATGTCCTTCAGAATAAAGGCAGGACCAGAGCAATCGGCTCTAAACGCCATCATCTCTTTGGGGTATATTCACATTGTCATTATGTTCTCCCTTCCTCCCTCTTTTTCTCATTCCTCCTCTCTGTCCCACCTTCCTTTCTTATCCCCTTTGCCCCTCCTCCCTTCTCTAAGAAGGGGTGTGAGTAGGGGAGGCAACAGATGGCATCACTACTACAGGTGGACGCAAGATAGTAATTAGGGCAGAAGAGTGGTGTGAGCACAGCAAGGGCCATTAGGGTTGGGAGGTGGAAGGATGACTTAGAGCTCCATGAAATCAAAGAAGGCTTTGGAGGAGGTGCTGTTTGTGTTGGGCCTTGGTGTGAGGAGGATTTGGACTTCTCTTAGAGATCAGGGTCCATTGCCAGAACAGAGAAAGGAGGTGGAAGACTGCCAACTCAGAGCACCGGGAGGACAGACAGAAAAGGTCCTGATCACTCTACTTATCATCATCCCTCCATCCCTATGACGCCTTCAGTTAGGTCCCTCTTCAGAGTGGATGGGATTCTCCTGAGTTCCATGGCTTGGATCTGCAGGATCCAGACTACAGGAGCACATGGGCTATGGCTGAAAAGGACCTGGGGAGACAGGGTTATGAAATGACATAACCCTGGGCAGGGCAGAAGACGGATAAGGGCAGGGCTGGGAGAAATGCGGTCCCGTGGAGGTCAGAAAGCCACTCACTGGGACCCAAGTAATGTGGCTTGAAGATTTAGCCAGGTGGCAAGAGGGGCAGCTGCTCCGTCCTACCCAGCTGTTAGTGTCAAGTCATCCAGTGACAGAAGCTTTGATGGAGAAGTCACGTGACAGGTGAGCTTCCAGTCTGCCAACGATGTGCTGACTGATCACTGGCATCAAGCACGCAATTCAGTGTGTGTTGGGTTCCTCTGTATTTATTGGCACTTTATATAAAATGACAACGTTGTCGGTCATATCTGAGAACCTAATGAGTGGCTCCATCCGAGAGCCCCGGGTGGGGGGGGGGCGGGGCCTTCCTGGAGGAGGTAGAATGAGTCACATATGATATGTGTCTACAAGTTAGAAAACAAAAAGGCCTTGAAATGGTGGGGACAGGAGGATTCGTTTTGAGCGTTCACAGTTAGCCAGTGCTTTCACATAAGTACTCTTCTGTTGGCTTTCCATCAAGTCGGAAGAGGAGGGATTTTTCCTACTTTTGAAGGAGGAAACAGAGACTCAGAAGTTAAGACACCTGTTGAGATCACACAACTAATTGGCAGAGCTGGGACTTAATTCTGTCTGACCCCAAAGCCCAGGCTCTGGGCTTGCCAACACACGTGCCTCTCCAAGAGCTGGGGGTCCTGCAGCAAGTCTCTGGGGCAGGTTCTGGGCTGGTCAGAGGCTGCCCGCACAGGGCTGTCCAGATTGTGATGGAAAAGCTGCCCCTGTCCCTCCCACAGACCTCTCCTCTACTTCTCAAGGATCTCAATTCCTCTGGTCCCCAAACCAGCATTTACAGTTTAAAAAATGACCTATTGCAGGTTGCTTCTCTCTTACAAGTTCAGGTATGGGATGAGTCAGACATGCCCGAGTGTACCTGCTACACGCAACGTAAGTCAGAAATTACAGGGCTTTCCCATAATCGGATGTCGGCGCAAGGGAAACCCTGTAATATGTGGCTTACGCCGCACTCAGATCCAGAGTCTTGAGACGGTATTGTTGGCTGCTGTCCATCCACTGCATGAAGCATTGTCATCGTCAGGAAGAACTTGTTGGATGTTGAATGGGTCTGGGGCTTAACTGCTTGAGTACAAGTGTCTTAGAGGAGACCTATCTGTTATGTGACATTTGGGCACTCTGAGCCTTGATCTCCTCTTCTCTAAAATGGGGATAACAATACGTGTCCCTGTGGCTTTACAGTGTCCTCGTAAGAAATATACGAAGTAACATTAAGGTCACGGGGCCTTTCTTCTCCCGTAAGCTCCCTGACGACAGGGAGGGCTTCTGTGTGAGAACAGCGTGTACTTTTCACAGCCAACTGCATTCACGTAGGGTCCAGATCTGCAGATGACAAGGGCAGCCGTAGCCGTCACCCTGCCTGGGAACCCGGCTGAACTTTCTTGCCCTGGACTGTGGTGTAGAACTTCAGTGCATCAGAATCACCGGGGGAGCCTTTTAAGTTACAGATTCAAGGGCTTCCCATCTGGTGACTTTTAGTGCAGTAGGTCTGAGGTGGGGTCAGAGAAATGATTTTTGAAAAGCTTACCAGGTGATACGGAATTGCAGGCCAGAACGGGTTAAAGGGGACCCAGGCTCAGAGGCCAGGACAGGCTCCTTGGAGGAGGCCACCTGGCATCTCCAACCTCTAGGCCTGTAGAGATGGAGAGGTTGGGGGTTTGTTTCTGTTGAAGAGGATGACAGCAGGAGTCAATTCCTTGCTGTTGGAGAGGTGGGAACGAGGGTCAGCAAAGGAAAGTGATGGCAGTCACTGAGCAAGGACCTGGAGGTCTTGCAGGGATGTGACTGGACTGTGAGCCCCCTCCCTTAAGGCTGGAGCAGGACACCAGGCCTGTGATGGGCAGAGGGGCCGAGCTTCGCTGATGCCGCAGCTGGGTTAACAGGACGTGTCATTCTGTCTCCCTCCAGATCGTGTTCCGGAAGATCAGCGATGTGAAACGGGAGGAGGAAGAGCGCATGAAACGGAAGAACGAGGCCCCCCTGATCTTGCCGCCGGACCACCCTGTCCGGCGGCTCTTCCAGAGGTTCCGACAGCAGAAGGAGGCCAGGCTGGCCGCGGAGAGGGGCGGCCGGGACCTGGACGACCTGGATGTGGAGAAGGGCAGCATCCTCACCGAGCACACCCACCACGGCCTGGTGAAGGCCAGCGTCGTCACCGTCCGCGAGAGCCCTGCCACGCCTGTGGCCTTCCCTGCGGCCGCCGCATCCACAGGGCTGGACCACGCCAGGCTGCAGGCGCCGCCGGGGGCCGACTGCCTGGGCCCCAAGGCCGGCGGGGGTGACTGGGCCAAGCGCAAGGGCTGGGCCCGCTTCAAGGACTCCTGCGGGAAGGCTGAGGACTGGAGCAAGGTGTCCAAGGCCGAGTCCATGGAGACGCTCCCCGAGAGGACAAAGGCGAGCGGTGAGGCCACGCTCAAGAAGACAGACTCGTGTGACAGCGGCATCACCAAGAGCGACCTGCGTCTGGACAGCGTGGGCGAGGCCAGGAGCCCCCAGGACCGGAGCCCCATCTTGGCCGAGGTCAAGCATTCGTTCTACCCCATCCCCGAGCAGACACTGCAGGCCACCGTCCTGGAGGTGAAACACGAGCTGAAGGAGGACATCAAGGCCTTGAACACCAAAATGACGAACATTGAGAACCAGCTCTCTGAGATACTCAGGATATTAACTTCCAGAAGATCCTCTCAGTCTCCTCAGGAGCTGTTTGAAATATCGAGGCCCCAGTCCCCAGAATCAGAGAGGGACATTTTTGGAGCGAGCTGAGAGGTCTGCTGGAAAAAAACAAGTCGAAGACAAAACACCCTATACCCTCCTGCCCTATAGACATCACCTCTACCACACACACCTACATGACCAACAACTTTCAAAGTAGCCTCTTCCCGACAGAAAATCCAAGTGGGACCAGTCGCTTAGGCACGCTCTCTCCTTTTCTCTATCTGGGGGAAGGTCCGGGAAGAGGAGTGTGCCACCACCCTGCAAGACGGCAGCTGCATCTGAACTGTCTTTGCACAATTTTGGAAGAGGAGGCACGCCATCTAAAGGGTATTTTCCTTCATTTTAAATTTTTTACTGCCATGATATTTGTAAAAGATGAAAACTACCAGGAAAGAACAGCAGCCATTGGGGATTGGTGGGAGAGCACCGAGAACCCCTCGTGTATATTACCACGCTGGGCTCCTTCGCCAGGACCGCCGGAGACTGTGGTGGGCACAGGGAGTTCCCAGCATTCCCTGCCCTTGGACAGCCTGTGTCTGAGGTCACCGTCTATTTCCCTACTGTAGTCATTTGTAACAAGCTCGGGACAGGGGGAGCTTGAGGGACAGGGAGGGGAGGGTAGAGCCTTTCGACTTTCTGTCTCTAACGGTTAAGGCCGAAAAGCAGCTGAGGTGCTTTGGGTGCCTCCTGTAGACACTTCGAGCCGGGAATCTTCAGGTCTCCTTTCCCAAAAGAAATGAGCCAAGTGTAAGAGCTGGAGAGGGGCGGTGGCGATCCAGAGGTTCTCTGGGCTATGGTCTGCACCCTGCTCCTATAGGATAGTGGAAGGGGAGGGCCCTGGAGGCCCCGGATGAATCTCTGGCTCGGCTCCATGCCACTGGCCTCATCACACAGGCCCTTTGCTTCTTTTCCTTCTTGACCTCTTCCCAAGTGTTCCTGTGGCATTCCTCAGGGTATGGGGCATCGGCAGGAAGGGTGATGAGCCCAGATTTGCTTTATTAGCAAAGCAGACACACACACATGACCTCAGAAAAATGATTGTAGCGAGTGCTGTGTTTCTATTATGACTCTTGTTGGGATTGCCCTAGAGAAGTTTGTATTTTGTCCACAGCATGGGTTCATTCTAGGACACTCGGGAGCCATGCTTGGCCTTATTTTTAAGCTAATCTCTTTATCTCATACTAAAGTCAGTAGGACTTCAAGAGAAACCATGAGATTGCAGGGCTGTGATTGTAGTGGCTTCAGGAGCTGGAAAAAGAGAAAGAGGCAGGAGTTTCCAGACTGTCTCTGTAAAGTGATGGAGAGAGGTGGCTGCGGGACAGTGGTCCATGAGGAAGGTCTGAGCTTAGAATGATGATCACGGAGCCACCTATGGGCCATCCAGGTCCCTATGCCATGATGCTTGGGACTGTCCGCTGCCTCACAGTCCCCTGGGTTCAGGTTATTCGTGTGCTTGGGCTCCTTTCAGTGGTGTCTGAGAAAGGAAAGAGATCTCTCCCAGACAAAGTGGAGAGAGGGGTCAAGACCCTAAAAATTGATAAGTAAGATTGGAAGTTCAGCTCTAAAAACTCAGCTTTGAGAGAGTGAAATTAGGAGTGCAGGTGATCTGGAATGATTAGTGACAGCATGGAATCGTCTAGGGCACTGACCTTCTGCACATGTGATGCTGTGGCAATCCCGTCCTTAGCACCTCTGCCTGGCATTGCTTTGCAGTAGAGATCCTGGATCCCAAAGTTGATGTCCCTCAGTACTGAAGGGAACCTGACAGGTCAGGGCCTGCCCTACCAAAGATAGCTAGTGTTTCTGAAAGCATTCTGTCTGAGCCTACCCGCTCTCTTTAGTCCTGCTCAGTGGCCATGGCATGACCCAGGACTTGGACCTCAGTTGTCTTTGCAAGAGTGGGGCTGTCCTCTCCTGGCTGCCAGGGTTGGCACAGACAGCCTTGGGGAGCAGAGTCTGAAAGGTCAACGTGAGGGTCCTTCCCCAGAGGCCCCACACACTCAGGCAGCTTCTTCCACGAGGCTTACAGGGGTGCCCCCGATGCTTCCCGAGGCTGAGACATTATTGGATTCAGCCTCAGATGGCAGCATACAAAGAAGAAGTGAAATTTCCCAGGGCCGAGAGTCATGACCGTTAATGACTCTGGGTAAGCCGTGGGGCTTTCAGCCTCTTTAACTTTAGAAGCTGCCAGCTAGTCTTCGGGGCTGCGGCTCTAAAATATCTGGGATCCCATCTGCTAGCTGCCCCTGAATCGTTCCAGCGTGCCATTCCTTAAACAGGCTCATCAACCCGCTTCCGGAGTTTAGGACTCACCACTTGTAAGGCAGGGCGAGGGCCCTGATGACTGCAACCTCCAACTTCAGAAGCACCTGCCCAGCACCCTGCAGGCCCTTCCCTCCAGCTCTGCCCGAGGGGTACAGGTGTCTATTAAGAAATGACCCCCCAGCTGGTTCTGAGGGGCAAAGATGCTAATGTGTGAGGCTTTGAAGTCCAGACCTGTTTTGGGGGGAAAATAATGCTTCGTGAATGTACTGCTTGATCAACTCCTAGGATTCAAACTGGGCTAGTGATGAGAAACCCGGATCCGCTCATCTTGGGGTCGCAGGGCCTGCAACCCATGCTCCTGGGGGTGACAGCGCACCACAGGTATGGCTGTATATGCTTTTATTCTTCTCCCCTTAAGGATTTAAGGATTTTAGGGATTTTTGCTATAATGGTTTTCTCTGGAAAAAAAAACAAAAACAAAACATTTTTAAATGAGCCAAACCTTCTTTCCTTGCATTTTTATGACATGCACTTGGCCGTGGGCTGCTTCGTACTAACTACCTACACCCTTGCCCAGATGCCGCTCTGGCTTCCCAAGCAAGAACCACGAGCTTCAGATACCACTGACTCAGCCTTCCACTTATAAACCGTTCTCTGGTGGCTGAAGAGAGATTAGGGAAACGAAAGGTATTTGGGTATTGGACCCAACCTTTAGACTTCAGAAAAGTTACGCTGAGAGATGTAGCTTTACCTGAGCTATTTTTTTCTTTTCGAGGGAAGGGGACATGTCGTTATACCATTGCAGAGTGATTGCTGGTTACTTGATCTCTTGCATCAGTTCCTTACTTTGAATGTCATTCATAGGGAGGCTCCATTTCCCAGAGTACCCTAACAGACAGGCTGTTTAGAGTAGGAGGTCCTGCCCCTACCACTTGGTTGGTTGCTGAACACGGCCACGCCCACCCCCCGCCCCCACCTTGGCTGGAGGTGTGGGAGTGAGGGGTGAGTCGGTGAAATCAGGCGGTCAACAAGATGGAGTGCTTGTTCTTGGTGGAGACACCGTCTCCAGCAATGACTGCTGCCGTTCCATGTACCTACAAAGGCTGCCTCACCGGCTATGACGAGATTCCCATAGGAAGGAGTGGGAGGCAGCCATCTGGTTGAGAAGCCTTGGTCCAGTGCACAGTCTTGGTACCTCCACCTTCATCCATCCCCTTCCCTCGCACTCACACCCCCTGGCTTGATTCTTTCTAAGACTTTTCTATATATTCTGGACCTCAGATTAAATCTGTGGGCAAAGGGTTTGTAGCTTGTGGTAGGCAGCCAATGGCTTCTAAAAACTCTGATGCTACAGCAACATGGGCCCTAGCGTTTCAAGGCTGTTCCCATTTCTTGTTATCCAATTCCTGGGCTTGTTTTACCCTCAGCCTTCTAGATCATCCTCTGCGCTGCTGCTGGTCCTGGAATCCTCTTTCAGAAGTGGAGTTAGCACAGCTCAGAGTAAAAATGCACCCCATCACACCACCCCATCCAGCGACCTTCCTCTCCTGAATCCTTAGGTGGGAAGGGAAAGCATTAAGCCAGCTGTTAAGCTTTGTGCCCAAGCCTGTGGGGAGTGGATGAATGCCTTCGAAATAACCAGGTACGTGTAGGAAGAGCCTCGTCTCCCCTTGCTGCCCTGACCACCAGTTAGCACATGCACCCTCTGGGAAATTTCAGGAGCCCTGGTGGACGTACAAGTGGACGTGCGCTTGATGCATAGGTTGTACAGTGTTTTGCAATAAAGATGTTTAGCCTTAAGACCCTTGAATGGCACTCCAACTGTGATGGAGCCGCCAACACTCTCTCCTCTCCTCCCTCCTCATGTAGTGTTGCTTAAAGAGGAGGCCCACTGAGGGCGCACTCAGGCCCCCGGACAGCCTCTCTTCTGTCACTCCATCATTGTACTGCCTTCTTTCTTGCTTCGATAAAAATTACCTTCACCAGCTCTCGTGCCCTCCAATGGACGAGATTTCACTGTCCTCCCAGCACTAGCTGCGGCCATCAGAGACAGCACCATTTTCTCACCCACCATGTTCATGTTGAGATGTTTTCATTTCCACCCCCTCACAGTTCAAAAGAATCAATGTGAACTTGCCTCCTGCTTAAATTAGTTTCAAATGAAACTTCATTCTCATGCGAGCATATCAGACTTATTCGGGAACCTTTAGAACTGGACTTGAATACACTGCAGGTGCCGGACCGGTGGGTGCCCTCCCCGCCCACCATTAAACTTTTCTTAGAGCCACTGTCTCTTTATCTGTGACTTCTGAGTCAGCCAACAGATCCATTAGCTGTTCAATGAGACGTTCACGGATCTTGTATCAGGATATGAACTGCTTTTATGCAAAGAGAGATGCAAACCCGCCCCCGCCCCCACGATGAATGTATTCTCAATATTCAGACGCCGTATCTGTGCATCTGTTGGAGACTGCCCACATCTGACATCTCACTGACACTGCGAGGACGCTTCTACTCACGAGCAGTTCGTCATCCTGGGGCTCCTCCTTGTATCAACACTCTTGCCATTGAGTCCTGCCAAATCCTTCATTGGATTTTTCTTCTTCCTTTGCATCTGTCACTTTGTCCACAGGAGCATGAATCAACAGACGTGCAAACGAGCTGAGGCTACTTGTGTGGTCAGCTGAGTATGCTGACAGAACTCCACTGTATGACTGCAGCCTGGGGATGGTAAGAGGGACAGGTGGGCCCCTCCATTGATATTCCCTTCTCAACATTTTTAAACAAGCACAAATGATATTTGTTAAAAAAAAAAAGTTTAATTTTATTTATTATGGTAATAAACTATTTTATACATGATCATACATGATTGCTTTTGCCTTGCCTTTTATAGAATTTCCAGGCATTGAATTGGGTGTTCGCACCTAAGATGATGACAGAACAAGGTGGTACTTTCTAGTCCTTTTCAAGAGCCCGGGGAGCTCTCATTTGGATAGCACCTGCAACTCCGGTTTTCGGAGAACTTAAAATTCTAGAGACACCAAGATTGTGTGCCAGTCAAAGTACTGCATAGCAAGAGAATGGTTGTGAAGGAGCTTCACCATATGATCTTGAAATAGAGCTGTATCTGCTATACAAATGTACAGAGATGCCCTCCAAGCCTGGCATCACTGGAAAATTGCGGTACAACACACTGAACACAGAACTGAAGCTGACCTCCCACCTAGAACTGAACTTTTTAACCTTTCTTGAACAATTTGGATTAAAATTTGTGTACTCGTGCTTTGCTGCCTTTTAAAACATACATACTGTCAAAAACTTTACTGAGTCTTTTTGGAATGACTCAGCGTCAACAGTATGAGTTCTGATCTGTGCTTTAATTCACTAATCGTCACAGAAGCCATTAAGGTAGAGGACCGCGTGTCCCTAAGCTAGTCCTGTACACCAGCACTGTTTCAGTTCTGCTGTGGTTTGAACAGCTATTGCTTCCTGCTCATGGCAAGAGTCTCCACAGTACTGCCAACATGAGTTCTTATTTCATACTAACGGACTACATTTCAAAAATGGCGCTTTTCTTCTTATAGACAGTACAACTTAGGGATGAGGAATCTGTGATCTGCAAGCCCTATTCAGGCCTCTGCTTGATTTCATAGGGCCACAGTATAAATCCAGTATTTTTGATGACTTTCTCCCCACGCCCTATTATTTTTTTACATTGCAGAAGAGCATAATAAAACTATTTTAAGGGTGATATTTTTTAAAATTCCAAATGATTGATGTTCATTGCAAAAGTCCCACCTCATAAAGCACTAAACATATTGTACTCTTTAGATATCCTCAACGATGAAAAAAAAATCTTTCTTTGTGACTATGATTTTTATAATTAGTCAAAAGGACTAAGCAACACAGAGCCAAGTAATAGATACTACATTTTGGATGACAAATGGGTTTCAACAATAAAAAAGAGGGATTTTGTTGGTTGGTTTTAAAATAAAACAATTACCCTGAAGAAGGGCCTCAGAGAGGCATCTCACCATGCACTGAGAGAGGCCAGGACCGTCCAGATAATCTGGTTTCTCCACAGTTGGCCTTTCTGTATGGACGTGTTCTGGTACATTTGCTAGAAAAGAAACTCATTGTATTATGGTTAATTTGTTATACTTAATCAGTAATTCTATTGTTACCTTAAATAAGCAATGAGCAGTCTCAGTTTCTCTAAGGGGAAACCCCCTCCCACTAAATTACTGTTCTCCCAATATGCAGATCATTATACAATTATATATATGATTGATATATTTTCTTTCTACGTCTGCAGCCTTTAGTAGAACAAAAGGCTTCTTCTGTCACTTCTCAAATAAATTAATCTGCGGAAATAATGAAATAAACACTTTTCAGCCTTCTTGCACGGTCCCAAGAATTAGTCAAAATCACCAAGATTTTGCTGTCCTTCAGATGTTTTACTTGCCTCCTTGGGGCTCATCGTGACGACCATGCTTGGAGCTCTCCGGTTTGCTCACAGAGCTAGGTTGGAGTCGGAGGATCCTGGGGCTAGAAATGATCTTGGGATCTGTCTAGCTGTTTCCCTTCCCTGTGCTTGAAGTGGCCCAGGGCTGATAACTATGGAAAGTGACGCATCGGATGCACCTCAGCTGGAACTGCTCTGTCTGCTCAGACACCTCGGGAGTCTTTCCTTTAAAGGAACTCCAAGATTTGAGCTCATATGCATGAAAAGAGACATCATTTTCATATTACAGTTGGAGAAAAGCAAGAGGTTAAAGAAAACACTGGTCCTGGATAATCCACATATTGTGTAACCAGGCCTCAAATATATAGATAGCTAAAGACAGTAATCATTTACTCATTCCTGAGAACCACTCTAAATCATAGAATAGCTTGAAAGAAATTCAGGGCTATTACTTTCAAATATATTCACTGACTCTTCCAATGTAGTTTAACGAGTAAATAAGCCTATTTATTTTTATATAAATGGCGTCTCTGAAGAGTTGAAAATATTTTGCACTGTTTATATATGCACAGGCATTAGACATTTCCCTGCAATCATCTTCACACTACCTTTTCCCCTGTAAACTTCAGCCAAGAGGGTTCTGGCTGACCACAAATCTTGAATGTGTTAAGAGTCCATGAAGTTTTACTGTATTCATCTGACGGCTCAATCTTCCTCAACTTCATCCCCGCCTTAAAACTTCGCAGCACCTTGGACTCACCTGCCTGTCTCCCCACCCCCCGTCCTTTACCAAGGCAGCTGCCGAGGCGACTGCTGCCCTGGTCTGCTTGCCTCCCTCCAGCCTCTGTCCTTTGCTGCAGCTAACACGGTGTGTGCCCCTCCCTGGCATCCACGGCTGGTCCCCTCCCAACTCTCTTCCGAGCAGAGTGGCTAGGAAGAAAGCACGTCGGCAAAATGGTCCTGCACCAGGAGTTTAAACCTCATTGAGCTAATAACCACAGCCCGGACACAAGGACAACAGCAAGTGACTAACGGGAGACAGCGGGGCCCAGACCAGGTCCAGGTGCACTTTCACTCAATGACGATTAATTCACGTGCTTGAGATGTTCTATTCTCCCACAGTTGGGTACACTCTGGATTCAAATTTTGAAACTGCTTCACTTACCCTCTTGCCCCCTCAGAAGACAAAAATCCAAAGCCACACAGAAGTATTCTGAATTATCTACCACTTGGCGCCATTAGTGGCCTGTCAGCATCTTTCCACAAGAGTGAATAATTCAGAATTAGGTACGTGTGTTTTGATTTTAAACATTTTCCTCAAAAAATATTCAAAACAATTTTACAAAAATATGAATTATCTGTGTGATAGAAAAGGCTCCATTTTATTGGAAACAAAACAAAACAAGGTAAACCACAGAGTGTAAACCGCTCAGTGGGAAGATGACTGCTGAGACTTGTGTGAAGAGAGGAGAGACCACAGGAAGTCATCTTTACCCTCTATGACTTGCCTGATAGCACCTGTCTGTGATACACTATTCCTTGGTTTTTAAATTCTGCTTCTTTATTGGGAAAGAGTTAACTGTCAGGTAGAGGAACTGCCATGTTTATACTTCTCTGCAAATCTAGGGGAGAAGCAGCCAAATGTAGATCAGCTCAAGTAACAGCTCTCCTTGGGTACTGACTCCTTGCAATGCCACAGAACACATTCAGTCTTCTATGACCCGGTAATTAGAAACACCGCTGTGGCTTTGTCACCTCCCTGCTGAGGAGCTGAAGTGTGAAGCTGAACCCAGGGCTGGTTCTACAGACTGCACTGCAGGACATGGGGAAGGGGACACTTGAATGCCACTGACCGCCCAGAAATACCGCCCAGGGGAGGACAGGCCTATCACTAATGAGAACTTCTATGCCTCAGTCAAGAAATGTCTATTACATTTCATTCTTGGTAAAGGAGAAAGAACCCAAAGGGCCCTTGGGACTGGATTCTGGATCCCGTCACCATGTGCAGCTAGGCAAGACACTTTACTGCTTTGGACCCCAGCCTACTCAACAGGAAGGCTGGGAAGATGATCTCTAAGTTCCCAAAGTTATGAGAGCTCAAGCTTCCAGTCTTGGAGTGAGGTAACTTCGACAAAAGATGAGCAGATCAGGCACTGCTCCCCTGGAGGTTACCTTGAGGTGCAAGGTCAGGGTGAAGCACTATTTGTCTTGGAAGCCAGCCAGAAGGGCTGACCGGGGCCCAGCGCCATTAGTTCACGGAGTATGTCTGGGCCCAGGCAATGCCCACGTGGGAGTAGCAGTACAGGAATCCCAGGACAGAGAGGGTCACACACGGCCAGCCTGCAGGGGGAGAACAGAGATAGAGGATGGTTAGGAATGTCCGGGGCAGGACCTCCCACCGGTCCAAACTGTCCCCTTTGGAGAAGGCAACTCAGGAAACAACGTGGGCCTCCGTTTATGCGTTAAGACACAGGCCTCCTAGAAAGTCTGCACTAACTGGAACACCAGCAAGTTGATCCCTATGTCCCCACTGGGAATGGGTCAGCATAAAATGAGGGGGTGCACTATAGCACATGCAAATTACGTTGAGAAACAGGACAAGCTTTTAAAGAATACATATTTAGAAGACTAACGTAGTTAATAATCAAAAAAGATGAAACATCCATGAGACCCATAGAAAATCTCAAAAATGTACATTGACCATTCTATTGAATTGAGTGCCGTCTGCCAGCACACAGAAGAGGGCCTACATTAAACATTCAGTTTCAAAAGTCAAAGCTTTTAGTGGTTCCTTCTACAAGTACTTGTCTTAGAATATCTGATGTTGTTTTCTTCTTTTTTAAAAAATAACAGCCCTCTCTGCTACTTGTTACTTAATGATCTCCATGTCTTCTACATGTTTCACTTATTCAAACACTGGGGGCTTGGGGAGCCAGAGGTGCTGTGGAAGGTACCAGATGCCAAAATAGAAAGATTTAGTCCTGTGTCAAAGGTGCTCTCCCTTCAGCATGGAAAAGACAAACACCCTCCAGTGGGATTTACGAGCCATGTAATGTGTGCTAGGTAATGATGTGTACAGAGCACATTTAAACTGCACCATGGGAGATGAGCAAGAGATGTCAGATGGAAAGGAACCAGGACAAGCTACCAGAGAGATCACTTGACGTGTGACCATAAAGGGGTCATCCAAGGAACAGGGATCATGTGATGTGACTACTGCACACGGAGGGGCGGGCAGGGTAGGGACAGAAGTAGGAGGAGGGAAGCCACTGAGGGTGATTATAACTCTGGCAGGCTCTCTCCTTGCTAAGTCAACCATTAGTTACTATTATTAATATGACATAGGTTCAGTCAATATAGCATAGTGGTTAAGTGCAGTTGCTGAAGTGGAATTGGACACAAGTTCAAATCCTGGCTCTGCCACTTGCCAGCTGTGTGACCTTGAGCAACTTAACGAATCTCAAATGTAAAACTAGGAGGGATAGAGCAACTTACTGAATAGTGTCTTTATAAGGTGCCACAGACTGAATTGTGTACTCACTCCTCAATTCATATGTTGAAGCCCTAACCCTCAGTGTGATGGTACTTGGAGGTGGGGCCTTTGGGAGGTAAATAGGTTGAGATGAGGTCATGAGGGTAGGGCTCTCATGATGGGATTAGTGCCCTTATAAGAAGAGATACCAGAGACCTGGCTTCCTCTCTCTCTATGGGCTATAAGGACACAGTGAGAAGGCAGCCATCCACAAGTCAGGAAGAGAGTCCTCACCAAGAACAAAACCATCAACCAACAAAACTTTGATCTTGGATTTTCCAGCTTCCAGAGAAATAAATGTCTGTTGTTTAAGCCACCCAGTCTATGGTATGTTGTGATGGCAGCCTGAGCTAAGATATAACAATTGTGTGAAGTGATGTAAAGACCTGCACAGTGTCTGGCCCATGGTGGAGCACTAAAGAAAGGTAGTGATGTAATAGTGGTATTGAGAGGGTACAGAAGTCCTTCTACACCAAGATTAGAGTGACAACAGGGAGAGCAAGCCCTGGTCTTCCTCCTAACTCCTGTCTTCCCCTTGCTCCTGGGACTGGCTTGGCACAGTGTTTTCCCAGGCCCTGATGGCAAGAGAAGAAAGGGCAGCAGAGGAGGCCCAACAGCCTGGCTCTGGGACCAGTACTGCAGTCCCACCTCCCGTCTGCTAGTCGGCCAGGCTAAGAGTTTCCTATACCTGCTGGAACAAATTACCCCAGACTTAGTGGCTTCAAAGAAGAGAAATTTATTCTCTCACACTTTTGGAGGCCAGAAGTCTGAAATCAAGGTGTTGGCAGAGTTCCCCTCTCTCTGAAGGCTCTGGGGGAGGATGCTTCCTTGCCTCTTCCAGTTTCTGGTGACCCCAGGCCTTCCTTGGCTTATGGAAGCCTTTTTCCCTGTCTCCTCTAATAAGGACACGACCAGTCATTGGATATAGGGTCCACTCTAAATCCAGGATAATTTTTTTCTCAAGATCCTTAACTAATTATACCTGCAAAGACCCTATTTCCAAACGAAGTCACATTCTGAGGTTCTAGGTACATATGAATTTTGTGGGTGCTATTCAGCTCAGTACAGCCAGGTACTTTTTCAAGCTTCAAGACAGACCCGTCCTGCCTGGAGGCGCCCTCAGATCCCTCACCGCTGTGGCTCAGACACAGATGCCAGGGGACCTTTCAACACCTGGTCCTCAGTAGCCTCAGGGAGCAGGAAGAGGGGAGGGGGCTTCAGGTGCAGGAGGCGAACCCAGACTTCAGCTGTGTTTAGGGTAAGGCATCAGCACTTGTTCGGTAAACACAGAAACCAGAGGCTGGCTGCAGAAGTGGGAGAATGGGGATGTTTCATTTACACAAAGCTGGGCCTGGGGAATGGCACAGCTGTGCTTGGCCCCGAGGCTGTCAAGGCACATCCCTGTGAAAGCTTCTGCCCAGCACACAGAACTGCAAGGAGCCCTGCCCAGAGGTAAGGCATATACATGTTCAGTCTGGACCACAGCTGGGCCCTGAAAATTCTCCCTGGTGTTACTGCATGCCATGCACAGAGGCAGCTAGACAGCAGTAATCCTGACGCTACTAGGAGACCGTAGCAGGATCTCAGTTTCTCTATCTACACATTGGAGGTCAAAAATAAATAAAAGCATGTGAACTAAAATAAAATCACAGGTTTGCTAGTGCTTTTAAAAAGTATTTCAGAAAGGCAAAGGATTACCTGAGAATTCTCTTATGTACACACAACTCATTGGTCTTTTTAATGCATGAGTGTTCCTCCAGACAGTAGCCCCAGTGTGTACCAGATGGCATTCAAGAACCCATTCTCCTTTCCTGACCTCAGGAGTAAGATACGTGATGACAACAAAAAGAGAGATTCCACAAGCCACCCTTCCATAGCATTCAACCAACACTGGACGAGCATTTGCTATGTGCCTGGCTCTGTTCTTCAACTGCGGCTGCTGCTAACCAAGCAGATGTGGCCCGAGCATGACAGGGTGCTTGGGGCAGAGGCCCCTCTTCATCAGGGCTCAGATAAACACGGGATCATAAAACTGGAAATAAATGGACTGTCATTCTGGCAACATGCCAAGGGTTGCTGTGACACACGGTCATCCAGGCTTGTCGACCGTTAACAAAAAAGATGGCATCAGAAAGTGTTCTGTCCCGCCAAAGGAACAGGGATCTCATCCTTCGGCCCTCTCTCCCCCTGGCCTCTCCCTACTAAGTTTTCTTCTTCCATGTTGTCCTTTCTCACCAGGCTTTCCAAACCTATGTGTCCAGAAAACTCCCTTATCCCCACATCCTCAAACCCATGCATGCATACACACACACACACACACACATCATTAATGTGGCTTATAGAGACTGGTAGGCTGTACTGTACTGGTCAAAGGAAAAGATCCTACTTTAGGGCTGAAGCCCCCCGCACATGCTGTTCATTTACGGCTGGGCCCCCAGAGTCAATGATAGGTGCAGCTTCCTGGTGGGCTTTTGATACCTAACAAGATGCAAACAGGTGAACACTTTGAACAGGTGAACAGCGAGGCAGCATTGAAGATATTAAGAACAGTGTGCTAGCGAGACAGACAACAGTTGCAAAGGACTGGGGTATACAGTTAATAGGACAGATTATTTAACAGATACAGCGAAATGCATATAAGCAGGATGTTTAGCACAATAAAGTCAATTAAGAGGACCAAGGTAGGCATATAATATATGGAGTTAATAGGTGGCTGTATCATGATATTGTTAATAGGATATTGGTGGGTTGTATAATAACTACAGCTAATGAGAGACAGGTAGGACACAGAGGGGAATGGCTGTAGCTAATAGAAAGTGAGCCATGTAATTTGACTTGAGGTTATTAAGGCTGAGCCTCTCTCTGAGCAATTACATCAGTAGGAAAGGACTAGAAAGGCAGAGGTTCAGGACACTGAAGGAAAAGACCGTTATCATGCAGGGCCATGAGAAGTCAAAGGATATCTCCAGCTGGGTTTCTGGAAAGTGAAGGGATAATCAGAACAAGAAGCAGGTCTAATGAAAAATATTGTTTCACAAGTAATGTTATAGAATGGTGCAGCCACAGTGGAAAAGAGTACGGAGGTTCCTCAAAAAAATCAAACATAGAATTACCACATATATACCCAAAAGAATTAAAAGCAAGAACTAGAAGAGGTATTTGTACACCCAAGTTCACAGCAGCACTGCCTCCAACAGTCCCAAGGTAGAAGCAACAAGCATCCACTGACAGACAGATACACAAAACGTGGTCTACATATATAATAGAATATCAATCAGCCTTAAAAAAAGGAAATTCTGACACGTGCTACGACATGGGTGAACTTTGAAGGCATCATGCTAAATGAGATAAGCCAGTAACAAAAGGGCAAATACTGCAAGATTTTCACTTATATAAGGTACCTAGAGTAGTCAAATTCACAGAGACAGATAATACAATGGTGGTTGCCAGGGGCTGGGAGGAATGGGGAGTTAATGTTTAATGGGTACAGAGTTTCAGTTTTGCAAGGGGAAAAAAGATCTAGACATGGATGGTGGTGATGCTTGCATAGCAATGTGAATGTACTTAACACCACTGAACTGTAGAATTAAAATGGTAAATTTTATGTTATATGATTTACCACAATAAAAAATTATGCTGAATGAAAGAAGCCATCAACAAAATAATACATGCTGTATTATTCTACATATATAAAATGCAAACTGATTTATAGTAACAAAAAGCATGTGAGGGGTTGCCTGGGGCTGGAGCAAAGGGAGAAACAGATTACAAAGGGGCACTAGGAATCTTTGGGGATGATGAAGATGTTTTGCATCTTGATCATGGGACAGTTTTTCAGGGTATATACAACTGGAAAATACATTAAATGGATACATTTTATTGTGCGTAAATTATTTCTCAATAAAGTTGTCATAAAAAAAAATTTAAAGGTGTTCTTGGAACATTAGCAAATCACAGGCTTGTAGTACTCTACTGCAATGTCCTAGGCTATATGTGCCCCAAGGTATTCAAACAAAAGATGCAATTCATTTATTTTTAACATCTTTATTGGAGTATAATTGCTTTCCAATGGTGTGTTAGTTTCTGCAGTATAACAAAGTGAATCAGCTATACATATACATACATCCCCATAACCCCTCCCTCTTGTGTCTCCCTCCCTCCCTCCCTATCCCACCCATCCAGGTGGTCGCAAAGCACGGAGCTGATCTCCCTGTGCTATGCGGCTGCTTCCCACTAGCTATCCATTTTACATTTGGTAGTGTATGTGTCCATGCCACTCTCTCACTTCGTCCCAGCTTCCCCTTCCCTCTCCCCGTGTCCTCAAGTCCATTCCCCACGTCTGCGTCTTTATTCCTGTCCTGCCCCTAGGTTCTTCAGAACCACTCTTCTTTTTTTTTAGATTCCATATATATGTGTTAGCATACAGTATTTGTTTTTCTCTTTCTGACTTACTTCACTCTGTATGACAGACTCTAGGTCCATCCACCTCACTACAAATAACTCAGTTTCGTTTCTTTTTATGGCTGAGTAATATTCCATTGTATATATGTGCCACATCTTCTTTATCCATTCATCTGTCGATGGACACTTAGGTTGCTTCCATGTCCTGGCTATTGTAAATAGAGAACATTGTGGTACATGACTCTTTTTGAATTACGGTTTTCTCAGAGTATATGCCCAGTAGTGGGATGCAATTCATTTTTTGATATGATGCTGGGTCTTCAGTCCCTCACCTCCCTAGGGGCAGGAGGACTTGCCATGTGTGGGACTGAACACTGGGCTCCTCTCATCATGCTTTCTTCTGCTGGGGCCTCTGAGGAGGACAACCAGAGGAACTCTCTTAGCCATGCCGATGTATTCAGCAGCTGAATCAGCACAAATCCCTATCCTGGGGAAGAAATCAATCCTTCCTAATGGGAGAGGAGTTAACTGAGTTGCTGCATTGTGTATGAGCTATCAATTACCCCATCAAAGGCTTGCTCTGCTGTCAGGATGGGCAATGCTGCCGAGCCTGTGACTGCCATCTTGGCTCTAACAAGGCTTTTTTTTTTTTTTTTTTTGCGGTACACGGGGCTCTCACCGCTGCAGCGCACAGGTTCCGGACGCGCAGGCTCAGCGGCCATGGCTCACGGGCCCAGCCGCTCCGCGGCACGTGGGATCCTCCCGGACTGGGGCACGAACCCGTGTCCCCTGTATCGGCAGGCAGACTCTCAACCACTGCGCCACCAGGGAAGCCCTAACAAGGCTTTTTTAAAGGCCACATCCCGCTGTTAACCATTTTTAGAAGAAAATGGCTGGTGACCAGCATGTGAACAAACTTTGCAGTGACGCCTTCTTCCCATCCTTGCTTCCAGTCAACCAGAAACATAGTCCCTATCCATATGTGAGTAGTTTACAAAGAATATGCAATCTACTGTACAGTTTACAAAGAATACACAATCTTTTTTTTTTTTTAGTTTATCTATGTTTGGCTGCGTTGGGTCTTTGTTGCTGCACGCGGGCTTTCTCTAGTTGCAGCGAGCGGGGGCTACTCTTCGTTGTGGTGCGCGGGCTTCTCATTGTGGTGCGCGGGCTTCTCATTGCGGTGGCTTCTCTTGTGGGGCACGGGCTCTAGGCACGGGGCTTCAGTAGTTGTGGCATGCGGGCTTCAGTAGTTGTGGCTCATGGGCTCTAGAGCGCAGGCTCAGTAGTTGTGGCACACAGGCTTAGCTGCTCTGCGGCACATGGGACCTTCCCAGGCCAGGGTTCGAACCCGTGTCCCCTGCATTGGCAGGCGGATTCTTAACCACTGCGCCACCAGGGAAGCCCAAGAATACACAATCCTAGTGAATCCTCACAACACCTTGAGATAGAAATTACTAACCTATACTAATATTCTTTTTTGAAGCTATATTGCCTCAAAGGGGCCCAGAGTCCACATCCCAAGGCCAGGGTGTCAGACTGAATCCTACCTGGAGGATAGTCTGAAGGACTTGAGTCTGTCCTTTAGTTTTATCTACAATTATCTATCATTTATCTACCATTAACAATGCCCTAGCTTCCTCCCTCCATCCACTCAGGCAAGATTTCTAGCCAGAGGCTCTGACGCCCTGTGGCCCGTTGTCCCTCCCACTCATCCACTGCTCAGTCGTCCCCTTGCTGAGCCACAGTTCTCCTGAGGGTTGAAGAACATACTGACCCTCTCAGCTTGGCTCTTGGGTCCCTACAGCTGGACGGATAGACTCTCACCTTCTGGCCCCATGAAGCAGCAATGTCACCCAGCGACTCACAGCCATTCTAAGAAAGGAAAAAGAGGAGCTTCCCATCCTAAGAGCCATCCGGCTACAAAGGAAACAAGTCTCACCTCTCCAGACAAACTCGCCTTGGCTGGAGCCTAGAACACAAATGTGAAGGATGTATCATGATCATCAAGGGCCACCAACATATCCATCCATAACCCCGGGGATGCAGGTGCATATATAACAGCCCACATCACGATGTGGGTGAAGACGAATGTGAGACTGATGAATTTCAGCCTCTACAGCGGGCCTTTGTGAATGGGCAGGCTCGGAGGATATGCAATAGGGAAATGGAATGAAGAGGTGATTCTCGGAGATGCTGCAGAAGACAGAGACATAGGATGTGGTGACTGATGGAGTTGGGGGCCAAAGAACACACTCCCTCTCACTGACCCTGAGCACTGCCTCAGACAGTACCCTCAGGGCTGACACCAGCTGGTGCACCTCAGAGAGACCACACCTTACGTTAACAGACTGATGCGCTACCCTACTAGTTAGTAAAAGCCATGGTCCCAGCCTCCCCTCAGGACCTGTCCTCTGATATACATAACATCCAAAGGAGTAACACCTGGTTCTGTAGGGGCCTCTAGGACCTGCTCCAGCACTTAGCCACCATCTCTTTGAGTTGACTGGTCTGTGCCCGTGCCTTACCATTTGTTAGATATTTTGAATACCATCCGCACATCCTACATATATATTGCTCTGCCTTGGTGGCATTTTCTACTCTGAGGCCAGTGAAGGCCGAGTGTTTCTTTGCTTGGAGAACGAGCTCGTGCATCAGACTCTAGTCCCAGAGGGGCTGGCTCAGGATCTGAGAAACACCAGGGCACTCTCTGCACCGCCCCACCGGCTTCACTACTGTCATTTCATTAATTATTCAGAAGGACTTTATACGCTGTCTTCATTAAAACAGCTTGCTCTTGACAGCACTTTATTTTTAACAATACTCAGATCTGATGCGGGGAAATGAAAAAGGGCCTTGGTAGCTTTATTTCAGACTTATTTTCCCGAGTAGCCCCAGCCCGGAGATATTGTGGAGCCGTTCATCAAATGGTCCTGAGCCTGCAGACCTTCCTTCACAGCTCAATTTAGAGCTTTCATCTTAATAAAGCTATAGGACAGGAGCCTTTTCCTGTCCAAGGGCTACCTTATTTATTTATTTATTGTTTGCGGTACGCGGGCCTCTCACTGTTGTGGCCTCTCCCGTTGCGGAGCACAGGCTCCGGACGTGCAGGCTCAGCGGCCATGGCTCACGGGCCCGGCCGCTCCGCGGCATGTGGGATCTTCCCGGACCGGGGCACGAACCCGTGTCCCCTGCCTCCGCAGGCGGACTCTCAACCGCTGCGCCACCAGGGAAGCCCAGGGCTACCTTATTGAAGGATACACAGCAAGAGTACAGCTGCCCAGGCTTCCAAGCCTGTACACTGCTGGGTCTATTTTCAAACCCATGGGCATATGCACAGAAGGTCTAAAGAACAGGCTTTTGCTATCTAGGGTTAGAATAACCATTTCTTGCCTTCAAGTCATTTATAAACCAGGGCCTCAAACCCAGGTTTTGAGGCCTCGGTGTTCTTTCAAAAAACGCTCAGCTGCCTCTTTCACACCCTCGCGTGAGAAAGAAGAACTAGGTGGTTCTAATTTGTTCAAAATTGAAGCATGAAATTCTAGGGCACTGGTTCTCAAACATGAGCCCACATCAGAATCACCAGGAGGGCATGTTAGAATGCAAGGTCCCATCCCCCAGAGTTCCTGATCCAGGATGTCTGGGTGGGCCCAAGATTTGCATTTCTACCACGATCCCCAGTGATGTGGATTCTGCAGGTCCAAGAGTCACCCTTTGGGAACCCCTGTTCTAGGGCACTCTGCACAGGGCTGAGGGAAGAGCTTATACCGGCCGTTCACACACTGACTGGGCTCTCTCTCGAGCAGAGGGGATGGACGAGCACTGAGCATTACAGGTCGCCGGGTGCTTTGCTGGCTGCACTCCACATCCTCACAAACACCTTCTCAGGGAGGTATTATTCGCTCCACTTCACAGAAAAGGATACTAAGGATCAGAGAAGGAGAGTAACTTTCTTGAGGTCTGACAGCCAACGGGTCATCAGGTCACACTTGGAACTCACGACCGTGTGGCTCCAAGCGTGCTCGGCCGCCTAAGCTCCAAAGCCCTGACTGGCCTCGGACGGAGCACAGCGGGGAAAGGCTCACGTCAGAGCCCCACCTCCTAGCGTGGTGTCTTTCCTTGAAATCCTCTGCCTCCAAATCTCGCTTCATCCCTCTACTCATGGTGCTAAGGCAACGGGAAGTGGGGAGCATCAGGTTCATATTTTTAGGCGTCATCATCACTAACTTGCTTGGTCACCCCATCTCTGGGGTCCTCAGTTTCCCCATCTTTGTCATAATTGGGAAAAGAAAGCCTGGATGAACATTTTACACCCCTCGTGGTGGCAGCTGCCTAATTTAGACTGGGCCCACTATGGAGCACGTTCCCAGTGCCTGGATGGTCTTTTATTAAAATTGTAAGAGTCACAGTTATTTGATCCTGGCCATGGGCTGAGCCTGCACAGGGCGTCCAGCAGGGAGACAGAGAGGAAGGGGTGACGGACGGCCCTCAGAGGGCTTCCTGCCATCCTGAGCAACAGTCATTTGCTGGGCGCTGTGGGCACATTTTAACAGGCGCGAATAGCGTGCCTTTAATAACTCGCGTTGTTCACAGTCAATTTCACATTCTGAGGAAGCCAACCTGTGCTGTAGTTTTCACCCTTCCCCACCTCCCAGCACAAGCCCCGCAGACTGGTGCTTACGGAAGCACTCGCTGCCATAAAGCAAAATCATCTCACGTGAAACTGAGGACGTGGGGAGAACAAACCAGAGCCACTCTTTCTTATCCTGACAGCGTGAGTAGAAGGTGGAGCCGAGAAAACACAGATTTTCTTCTCTCTCCAGGGCAGGTGGGGGACCTGCTTCCAAGAAAACTGTCCCTGCCGTTGCTGCCACGCCCTCAACTCCGGCCACTGGGGCCAGAGGCTGCGCAGTCGGATCACGCTTCCCAGCTGTTTCTCTTCCTTAACGTGTTTTGTTTTAAACAGGCTGATTAGGGCTATTGTTCATCGTTCATTCATGACCACGTAACATAACACGGCGGAGACTGCCTAGCAAATGAGCTCGGGGAAGCGGCTTCCCGCAAAGGGCTGGCGCGCAGTGTGGGGCAGGCTCCCTGTCGCACCGCCCTGACAACCACTCGCCCACCTGGGCATTTATGAAGCACCTACTGTGTGCCCAGCGTCTAGACAGGCAGCCTTGACACATGTCACACAAGCAGTCTGAGCCTTCATCTGAGGCCTGTGAGAACGTGCCCCCAAAGGCTAAGAGCACGCTCGGGGCCCCCAACTCTCCACCTAACCTTGACGTTTGGCTCTACAGCTCCACCTCCAAACGTGCACATAACGGAAGGCTTGGGGAAACACAGACGACAGAGACAAATTCTCAAACACCTGGGCCAGCCGGGACGATGGGCTGACACTAGTAAGTTGACATTGCACTAGGATGAAAATGGCTGAGCTTAACGGTTTTTGTTTTGTTTCCTAATCCAACTATATACATACGGGATGGCGGCGGCCTGGGATCCATGTCACGGGAGGAGGGGTTGACAGACCTGGCAATGTTTATCTGGAATCACGGAGACTCTGGAGAAGAGAAAAGAAGTACCTGCAAATATAGAACAGTCTACCCTTTGGAAGCAGGATGAGGAGACATGTGCACACCCCACAGGGGGTGCTGGTTGGGGGAGGGACACTCTGGAGGCAGAGAAACACTCTGCCAGCTGGAGCCCTCCAGCACTGGAACAAGCTCAGGACACTCTGAGCGTCCCCATCCAGGGGAAGGCAGCAGAGGCAGGACAGGTGGCAAGGAGATTCCTCTTCTGGACTGGAGGTGGAATAGGTCTGAGAGTCTGTGAATCGGCTCCTTTCTTCCCAGGTCACTAGGACCAGGGCATCTATGGTAAAATGGTCAATGAATAAACAGACATGGGTACATGAGTACTTCTGAGTACGCAGTCACAAGACTCCCAAGTCCCTAATACAGGTAATCAAAAATAACAGTTGTTGCAAAATCCCTGATCAAGAAACCCTATATATGCACACCTGGCCTCTATCTTCCCAGCCCATGGGACATGCAGCCAACGGACAGAAGTGCCCACAGTTAAACAGCTGAAGCATCATCTACGCTTGCGTGCGTGCCTGGGAGAAGAGGCGCCTGGCAGGTACTGGCTGAGGACACCTAGACTTTAGCAAAGGACGGCGGAGCAGGAAAGCCACTCATCATCCCGCTTCCTGTCACCACTAAAGGAATACACCAGGGAGAGCTGGAAAGGAAGAGAAAGAGTGACGCCTAAATCACGTGAACCTCTGAAAAGGTGATGTCAGCAGATCCGGCTGACACGTTCTTTTCCTAAAGCAGTTATTAGACAAATGACTCCAAATTACTTGACTTAAATTTCTCAGCAAAGAACGCAATGATAAAACCAAGCTCCCGGCGGCGGTGGCAGCAGCATCTCTCCCCCCGGAGCTCTTGGGGGCAACAGCGGGCTAGGCATTCCAGCCGCCCCTCGGGAAGAAGGAAATGTTCCTGCCTGTCAAAGCCACCTTTGTTCTCACCTCGCCGCTCCCACTTACCGTGTCTGCAAAAGTGTATTTTGCTCATCTCCACGCTGAGGAACGGGTTCAGATTGAGCACGGGAGGTACTGCGGAGCAAAGGGCTTGTCTGTGCACCATCCTCAGTGGGCGCAGTCGGTGGCCAGGGTGTAGTTTCTCTCTAAGGGTACTGAGCCCAGAGGTTTGGTCTCATTAGTGCCGACTTTAACCACCTGAGCTGCTGCTCGCCTTCTTCAAAAGGCACTTGACAGAAGCACGAAACAGCTCTGAGATGAGTTCAGAAAAAATGTGGCTCCAACATTTATAAATGGTATTCGGGAAAGGCATCTTCACTTCCTAGGTGCTGGTGTAAGGAAGGCTGTGGGAAACAGAGGTAAGAAGAGTGTCTAAGCTCAGGGGATGTGCTGCTGGCAGCAGCGTCCACATGTCTCCCATCCAGCCAGCCAGCTTGAGGCGGGGGTAGCAGCCTGCTCATCCCACAGTAGCACAGAGCACCTAGGTGGTCCTGAGCACCAGGTGAAGGCAGCACAGGGAACGGCCAGCCACAGCCTCAAGGAGCCCGGGGCCCTTCTCTGCTGAAGAAAAATCAGCGCTTCCATGGGATGGGGCAAGGGCTCTTAGGTCACCGTTCCGGGGAGGGAAAAGAAACACGGAAGACTCCATAGGGCCCTCCCATCAAACCCGCACACACTGGAGACCCAGGGCTCTGCTGAGGGTGAACAGAGAGGCACAGAGCAGCCCCACATCATAGCTGCTTTTCCTCTGCAGGAGGGTAAGGCTATGGGGCCATGTGCAAGCATGGGGCAAGCATGGCTCTGGACAGTAGCCATGGTCACTGCTGCTGTCGCCTCAGGCCACAGGGCACACAGGGGCTAGCGAGAGGGATGTGTGTTCAGCCTGTGAGAGAAAGCACACACGTGTGAGTGTGGACTCGAGCAAGGCTGACCAGTTCCAGGCACCATGTTTTACAAGTGACACGATCACACAGAAGCCACTTCAAGGAGGGTCTAGAAGGGCTCCTCAGGGTGGGCATGCTGATAAGTTAAAGTTTAGCCTGGAAAAAGGCCACGAGGCCACGTGGAAAGAGAATTAATTAGGCTTGTTTTACGTCACTCCGGAAGACAGAACTGGGGCCAAGAGATGGAAGTGAGAGGCAGATTTTGGCTCTTACCAAAAGGAGCCTGTAACATTTACAGCCGCCCCATCCTGGATGCCCACCCCTGTCGGCATTCATAGTAAGGATGGCTGCCTCTGATGGGCGACGGGACCAGATGACCCCTTCCAACTCTTAAAGAGATTACAGCCCTGTAAAATTCAAGTCCTCAAATCATCTTCCCCTCCCCCTGCCCCAGGAAAGGTACAGACAAAGACTGAAGTTAGACTAAAAGACCACTGCAGTCAGGTGCAGGGGGAGAAGGGGCATCCTGTCTGGACTGGGAACAGAAAGCAGGGTTCTAGCAAACTGTGGAAATGTCACAAGATACGACAGATTCTTAGTGAGGTGCTGATGAAGATATTTACCTGACATATAGAGTGACTCAGACACGTTTTTGATTACAGAGAAAGATGTTTTTGTGCCTTAAAGACCCCATTCCAAAGGAACACTGTGTTCCTCTCAGGCTACTGACTCTAGCCCGTGATCCTGAGGGTGGGTCTGCCTGGGACAACAAGGTTAGTACTGCCAGAAGCTGGGATTTGTCCCCTGCTTCCAAGGGTCCCTTCTGGCACCCCTGCTCACTTGGGCAGCCTGGATATACCTGATCCCATGCAAACCTTTGCAGGGAGCAAACATTCAGCAATCTCACACGGGGTGCTCACAGGGAAGCGCTCTTCCTCCCTTGCCCATCTGCTCAGAACCAAACACCTCGAACCAGTTTTCTATGGGGCAGAGAAGACAGGACAGGGCTCTGTTGAAGTGGCGCTGAGGAGGTGCAAGGCAAAGGCAGCCTGGATCTCTCCAGGGATGTTAAGAATTAACTAATGGTAATTAGCTGTAGTCACTAATAAGGAGTGAGCACCCTTCCCCGCCGCCTCCTCTGAGCTTCCTGCCCAGCCAGCAGGAGTGGCGGGAGGCTGGGACCCTTCAAGGAAACTCATCCCACTGTTTACTCTCTTCCCGGTAGTCTTTACATGGGATTAATTGTCGGGCTCCAGGGAAGGGACAGCCTCCAGGGAAGGGATCTCAGTTGCCGCAGTTTCTGGCGTGGTTCTGCTTGTGACCTCAGAGCACACATGACACTCTGGACTCCTTGCAGAGTTCCCAGATGCTGCCTCGGTGTGGGTCAACTCAGGGCGTGGAACCAGCCCGTAATGCGCTTTCTCGGATTCCTCTAAAGGGACAAGGCAGTGTGTCTCCGCGAGTCAGCTCTATGGCGTGGATCTGGACTCCCCCGCCATCTGACCCATCACATCTACCCAGTTCTTCCTAACTTGTGTCCCAGCAACGGAGCTTGAAGTGGTGATGGAACTGTGACAGTCCACTCTCCCATGACACTCCTGGGTGGAGGTCTGACCTTGGCTGTTGGCATCTTTCATTGCAGAGCCTCCACCTCCCTCCCCTAGGGGGCTGCCCTGTGCTCCATTTGGGAAGATTTGGCTCCGTTCTTGCTGTAAGGGCTGGGAAGGATCTGATCTTAAACTAATCATCTTCGTGACTCATCATTCAACATTACTGAGCTCCTACTACATACAGGGCACTGGGTTAAGTGCTAGGGATACTGGAGAGATTAAAAGGCTGACTTGCAGTTACAGATACAGGAATTCCACGTAAAAAGATAAGTCATGACCTCAGGGTGTCTCCCAATGTGGAGGATTTTTCCATGCACTGGACATAATGTCAAAGGCTGGTAAAACTGGACAGGAAGAACTGGCTTCTGTGCTCAAAGAGCTCCATTCTGGAGAAGGAGAACCCAGAGCACTGAAAGCCCGGCCGTGGAGGACACAGGAGCAGAGAGAGCTACGGAAATGTGGACCGCCTTGACTTTGACCATCACCAGTGCGTGAGCCAGAAGGGCCAGCCATGGCTAGCTATTCCACTCTCTTAAGCACATACCTTCCAGTAATTTCCGTCCTCTGGATAAACCCTCCCTCAGTGGAAGAAGGCCTGCCCTCCAGTAAGACTGTCCATCCAACAAGACTTAGAATGGATTTTTCCCCCAGATTTTAATCTATTTTTTGACCAGGTAACGCACAATATAAAATTCAAATGTACCAAAGAGTAATGCACAATATAAAATTCAAATGTATCGAAGAGTAAGCAAGGAAAAGTAAATCTCTATCTCCCAACCTCGTGTCCAGTCCACCCAATTCCTCTCCCTGGAAGGTCTGTTTCCAGTTCCTTGTTTCTACTCCCAGAGATATTCTTTGCACACAGAAGCGTAAACATATATATCCATATATACACATGCACACGTACAAATACAAACATACACATATATATATTTTAAATGGTTTTTAACTCTTCATTTTGAAATATGTATTATTTTGAACACAAACGCTACACACACTGTTCATTTCCTTATTTTATTAAGGTTTTATATACGGGGGATTGTTCCATGTAAGTACACGTAATGCTGCTTCATCCTTTTTAATGGCTGTGGAAATTTCTGACTTTATATACCATAATTTATTTACCTGACTCCCTCTGATGGGTGTTATGTCCATTCTAAGTTTTGCTAATACAAACAATGTCACAATAAATATTTTTGTAGAACACTTCATTTCACATGTATGAAAGTATATGTGAATGACAAATTCCTAGAAGTGGAATTTCTGCTGGGTCAGTTTTGGTAGATATTTCCAAACCATTCCCTACAGAGGAGTTACCACTTTATACCCCAAGACGAATGTATGAGGTTAAACTTTTTGATCTGGTGCTTGTAATTTGCATTTCTCGTACTGAGGCTGACATACAAATACTGACTCCTTATGTGGTATACACCTGAAACGAATGTAATTTTATATGTCAATGACACCTCAATAAAAAAAAGAGTGAGGTTGGGCATCTTTTCATTTGTTTCAGAGCCACTTGTGTTTCACCCTTCTGTGACCTGTCTATTCAAGTCCTTTTTCCACTCTTCTACTAAGTTGGTGCTTTTTTTCTCACAAATTTTAGGGGTGAGAGTGGTTATTACTATGCCCAGCCTGAAGGGTGTTCTGCAACCATCAACAAGAGTGTGAGGTCAAGGGCGCTGAGTCAGTGGGTAGCTGGCCACAGTCAGGGACAGGCCTGGGTACAAGCTGCTGAGATGGGAGCAGTCACCGTGAGCAATCAAGGGGCCCCCATGCAGGGATCCCTGCCCAAAGAACACGGCCGGCACTAGGTTCCGCCTTCTGTAGCAGCTCAGTGTTCCGCTGTTTCTGAATCTTTATTAAGTGAAGAAATCAAGACAAAGTTCTTTACTATTGGCATCATAATCTCTGCAGAGAGTTCTTGGTGAGCCAGGCAGGAAAGGCTGTATACTTCTATCTCCCTCGATACGGCCCTTCAGCTGGGAGCTGGGGCAAGGCTTTATTTGCCTGCCTTCCTTCCCTCCCTCCCTTTCTTTCCTTCCTTCCTTCCTGCCCTGCTCTCTCCCTTTCATTCAACTCCCTCCCGTCCCCTCCCCTCTCTTCCTTCTATCCACCCCATCCACTGCTCACTTAATACTGAATTGTGGGGCAGGCAAGGCTTTGCTCCCTAAGCCTTCTCTCATGCATCTCCCAGTATAGCTGGGTGACATGTGTACCGTAACTAGCATCTATTCCAATGACTTACCCTCTACCTCCTTGACAATTAGGTCTTCCTTCAGTTCTGAGCCAATCACAACGGATGGAATTAAGAATTATATAAATGAGCCTCAGCCACACCATGCAATGGGCCTCGAGGCCAGGGTTCTGGGCTGTTGTGAGCCTCTCATCTACTGCTCCACTAGCCCCTTCTCTGGGCTTTCCTTACCGCCAACCAAGTCCTGGCCTAGAGGCTGCCAGTGGCAAGTCCGGATGTCTGCTTATTACTGTGAAACCCAGGTTTTCTATGTTCCTCTCCAGGATGGTCCAGGGCTGATCATTAAGCTTGTTTTGCTCCTCAATTCTGAGCAATTTCTACTAGAATGGAGGAGGAAGAGGAGGGGAAGAATGGACTTCTTTTTGTTTCCAGTTCTTGTCAGTATTCCTCCAGCACTAGAAGGCGGCAGTGGCTTCAAACTGCAGCTCCTACTCACACTCTCAAACTCAGCAGCACTCGACTCCCTTAAGGTCTAAGAACCAGCCACAGCACTCCTGGTCTGAGGTTCAGGCATAAGCCAGAGGGCACCCCTCCGAGATCTGAGCACCAGCTACCAGGGGCCTCTTCTCTGAGCTCCCACAGTCCAGTGATCCTACCCCTTCCTTTTTATTTCCCCAGCCCTAGGCTTAGTAACTGCTTTCTACAGTTGCTAATATCTGGGTTACTTCAGGGTCCCTTTTTGCTCTTTCAGCCTTCTGATACTTATGTAATTCCCTGGATTAAATCCCTCTGTTTGAAATACCTTGCATCATCTCTATTTTCCTGACTAGACCTTGACTTTGTGCATCACTTAACTCCCAATTTTAGCCCAGAGCCTTATAAGTGCCCCCTGTGGTAGCAGGAGGACTAGGGAAGGAGAAAACAGTAATCATGTTGAGTCTGGAGAGGTGAATGGGGGAGACTACCATGCACAGAGGAGGGACCCAAGATTCTGGGGGTTCACCATTTAAAGAGAATCACCTGGAGGGTTCTCATCCAAGTATTATTTCTCCCATAGTCAGAGTCATGATCTGTTGTAGTTTTTTTAATTGCTTCAGGCTCCATTCTGAGCTGGTTCTTCTCTCCCTGCCAGAGATGAGACTGTATAACTCCCAGGAGACAGTTATCCAGGGCTTCTCAACACAATATTTAATCAGTAAAATTTCTTATAGTGAATTATCTTCTCTTTCTCTTTCTGAATTTACAATATGAAAATATGTTTTAAAAAAACACAAACCCCCCCCCCCATATTTGGCCCTCCTGGACAAACTAGAGAAGGAGTGTGCACGAAGCAAATAAGTTAATAAAGGGTAGGCTTGCCCAGTGCCCACATACCTCTCCATCCCTTATAAGGAGAGAAGGGTTCAACAGCTCATTCCCTACCTTCTCCATCACCTTATAAGGAGAGAAGGGTTCAACAGCTTATCTTGTCTAAATTAATAGCTATAAAGGGATATCCAGTTGCTCTAGAATGAGATTAAAAATTCCTTTTGTCCAGAAATAAAAGCAAAAATAAACAAGCGGGACCTAATCAAACTTAAAAGCTTTTCACAGCAAAGGAAACCATCAACAAAATGAAAAGACAACCTACAGAATGGGAGAAAATATTTGCAAATGATGTGACCCACAAGGGGTTAATAATGTCCAAGATATACATACAGTTCATACAACTCAATATACAAAAATAAACAACCCAATCTAAAAATGGGCAGAAGACCTAAATAGACATTTCTTCAAAGAAGACATACAGATGGCCAATAGGTACATGAAAAGATGCTCAAGATCACTAATTATTAGAGAAATGCAAATCAAAACTACAATGAGGTATCACCTCACACCCATCAGAATGGCCACCATTAAAACGTCTACACATAATAAATGCTGGAGAAGGTGTGGAGAAAAGGAAACCCTCCTACACTGTTGGTGGGAATGTAACTTGGTGCAGCCACTATGGAGAACAGTATGGAGGTTCCTTAAAAAACTAAAAATAGAACTACCATACAACCCAGAAATCCCATTCCTAGGCATATATCTAGACAAAACCCTAATTCGAAAAGATACATGCACCCCCAGTGTTCACTGCAGCACTATTTACAACAGCCAAGACATGGAAGCAACCTGAATGTTCATTGACAGATAAATGGATAAAAAAAGATGTGGTGTATATATATATATATATATATATATATATATATATATATATACACAATGGAATACTACTCAGCCATAAAAAAAAGAATGAAGTAATGCCATTTGCAGCAACATGGATAGACCTAGAGATCATACGAAGTGAAGTAAGTCAGAAAGAGGACAACAAATATCATATGATATCATTTATATGTGGAACCTAAAATATGATACAAATGAACTTATTTACAAAACAGAAACAGACTCACAGACATAGAAAACAAACTTATGGTTACCAAAGGGGAAAGGCGGCAGGGGAGGGATAAATTAGCAGTTTGGGATTAGCAGATACAAACCACTATAATATAAAATAGATAAAAAACAAGGTCCTACTGTATAGCACAGGGAACCATGTTCAATATCCTGTAATAAACCATAATGAAAAAGAATAACTGAATCACTTTGCTGAACATCGAAATCAACTATACTTCAATAAAAATGGTTTTTAAAAACCACAGTGAGATATCATCTCACACCTGTCAGAATGGCCATCATCAAAATGCCTACAAATAACAAATGCTGGAGAGGGTGTAGAGCAAAATGAACCCTCCCACACTGTTGGTGGGAATGTAAATTGGTGCAGCCACTATGGAAAACAATACAGAGGTTCCTTAAAAAAACTAAAATAGAGCTACCATATAATCCAGCAATCCCACTCCTGGGTATATTTCCAGAAAAGATGAAAACTCTAATTCAAAAAGATACATGCACCCCAATGTTCACAGCAACACTATTTACATTAGCCAAGACATGGAAACAACCCAAGTGCCCAACAACAAATGACTGTTTTAAGATGTGATATACTTATGTCCCATTTTATATATATAATATATAAATGGGATATTATTCAGCCATGTGTATATAATGGGATATTATTCAGGCATAAAAAAGAATGAAATATTGCCATTTTCAGCAACGTGGATGGACCTAGAGATGATCATACTAAGTGAAGTAAGTCAGACAGAGAAAGACAAATATTGTATGATATCACTTATATGTGGAATCTAAAAAATAATACAAATGAATCTATATACAACATAGAAACAGACTCACAGACATAGAAAACAAACTAAACTTATGGTTACCAAAGGAGAAGGGGAGGTGGGGGGATAAATTAGGAGTATGGGATAAACTACTATACATAAAATAGATAAGCAGCAAGGATTTACTGTATAACACAGGGAATTACATTAAATACCTTGTAATCACCTATATTGGAAAATAATCTGTAAAAAACATGTATATATATAGCTGAATCACTTTTCTGTATACATGAAACTAATATTATAAATCAACTATTCTTCAATTAAAAAATTGCCTTTTGTCCAAGAGCTTCCAATCATTCTGATAAGAATTTGAGTTGTAGCTGAATCCCCTTAAATGTGTTTACAGTTGGCTAAATTCCAAAACTGCAAACAAAAGGCTTTTGTATTATGTTTGCCCTTTTAATAAAAAGCAAAAAATAATCAGACTATGTTCTCCCCTTTGTTAAACCCAAGAATGTACCTATACTCCAACCTGTTCAATGGAATCTTTAAAAATAAGTTTTAAAAAATCCTCTCTTACTTCCGTCCTCTCTCTAGGATGAGGAACCACAAAGCAGAAAGGAGTAATATTACCTACCTCCATGGTTGGGCCAGTTTCAGGAGCCAGAACCCTCAGCCCCAGAAAAGAGCCCTGCCCTTGGACTCAGGAGTCTGAGTTTCACCCCATGTCAGCTATATATACTAACTTCATGTTAGCTATATATACTAACTTCTCTGAACCTCTTGTTTTCTTTTCTTTAAAACCAGATTGAAAAATCTCCACGCACAAAATCATTATGATTCTCCATTCATTCAGTAGGATGCCTGAAGAGAGCAAAACATCTCAAAACTCTAAGTCCAAAAAGGTTTCCTTATGCCTAAAACCTGCTGTTGAACAAGCCCATTTCTGGTTTGTAGAGGTATGGAGACACAAACCCTGAATATACTCTGCCTGCATAAACATTTTGCTATTTTGTTGTTTCTAACCCCAAACTTGCTGCTGTTACTTAAACCTATCATCCCATCAGCATTGCTGTTTGTCAACAGCATGATTTCTGTAACACCAGCTTGGATCTCCACGCCCAACATTTCAACATTCTGCTTTCCCACTTCCCATAAGCCAGACAAGCTGGTTGACACCTACGTATGACAGGTCAAGGTCATTCGTGACTCTGACCCCTACGTGGTCACTGCCAGAGACAACACGGACCCTGAGGCAGCCACCTTTCAGACACAGTGTGGGCGGTGTGGACGGCGCCAAGCAGCCCACCCTCATAACTGGAAAAATAGTGTGCTACCTGCATCCCACTATCTGAGGGTCATCCTTGTACAGAAAGGTCTACCATGGCCCTGGCAAGGTTTGCCTCCAGTACCACCAATCACTGCTGTATTCAGTGTGGCCAGCACCATGTGGGAGCTACCTCGGTCTGACCCACTCAGGCCTATCTAGGTTATTCTTTGGGAGCTGATATGAATCCACGGCTTGTTTTGTGAATTCCTTCGTAATTGTGCTATGCTTAGACTCCTAGAAATGAGTCTATATTCCTAAGCCCACTGAGACATGGGGGAAAAGGGACTTCTGTGTACGCTGGGTGGTCAGAGGGCACCCAGAATGGGATTCCAAATGCCATCTGAAGACTGCCATGTATCTGAGGATAATCCCCATGTACTAGAGTTGAATATATAGCCAAATATATGCGAAATATCCCTTGTACCCTCCTCAAGTATTTAAATGGCTGAGGCCAAGATGATACAGATGGGCTTATTCCAAGGATTTAAATCAGTGTAAGCTGTTTCATATTCCCCAGGTGGGTTATTTAACACAAAATTTAACAGTGGTAGATGCCTGAGTCTGAATAAATTATAGAATCATTATGCTGGGAATGGTCTGTTTTTAAAAGGCTCAATTCTGGTGTCACTTTAACTGAACCACAAATTCCCTGAATATTTTTGCATGCAGACATGTTCATTCAAACGTTCATAATACAACCAGTTTTTGCATTTTGCATAATGCACTTTCAGAACTCTGTGCAATTTTACAATTAATCCTGCATTTTGTATGAACACACATGCAATACATACAGCCACAGATTTTTCTACAGAACAAATCAATCCTCCTTGGAGGGGGAAAAAAAAAACTGCTGGAGAATGCATATGCTGCTATGCATAATCAATCAGCTTGTGGGGCTTTACACCAAGTGCATATGGATTTAGGGTCTTGGGATAATAACCAAACAGCACTGAATAAGCTATTGGACACTGAGGGCAAGACTGAAGACCTTTATTGATGAGTAATGAACCCAGAGCAGTGAAATGACAGAGAAAAAAACCAGATGCTGCCAAGATGGGGGGAACGTTTTCTCCACCACCAGCTCCACCAAGTACACAGCCAGGGGAGGAAGGGCCTGAATTATAAATGCATGGCTTATTATTCAACATAGTTTTGGAAGTTTTAGCCACAGCAATCAGAGAAGAAAAAGAAATAAAAGAAATCCAAATCAGAAAAGAAGAAGTAAAGCTGTCCCTGTTTGCAGATGACATGATACGATACACAGAGAATCCTAAAGATGCTACCAGAAAACTACTAGAGCTAATCAATGAATTTCATCAAGTAGCAGGATACAAAATTAATGCACAGAAATCTCTTGCATTCTTATACACTAATGATGAAAAATCTGAAAGTGAAATTAAGAAAACACTCCCATTTACCATTGCAACAAAAAGAATAATATACCTAGGAATAAACCTACCTAAGGAGACAAAAGACCTGTATGCAGAAAATTATAAGACACTGATGAAAGAAATTAAAGATGATACAAATAGATGGAGAGATATACCATGTTCTTGGATTGGAAGAATCAACATTGTGAAAATGACTCTACTACCCAGAGCAATCTACAGATTCAATGCAATCCCTATCAAACTACCACTGGCATTTTTCACAGAAATAGAACAAAAAATTTCACAATATGTACGAAAACACAAAAGACCCCAAATAGCCAAAGCAATCTTGAGAATGAAAAATGGAGCTGGAGGAATCAGGCTTCCTGACTTCAGACTATACTACAAAGCTACAGTAATCAAGACAGTATGGTACTGGCACAAAAACAGAAACAGAGATCAATGGAACAGGATAGAAAGCCCAGAGATAAACCCATGCACATATGGTCAACTTATCTTTGATAAAGAAGGCAAGAATATACAGTGGAGATAAGACAGCCTCTTCAATAAGTGGTGCTGGGAAAACTGGACAGCTACATGTAAAAGAATGAAATTAGAACACTCCTTAACACCATACACAAAAATAAACTCAAAATGGATTAAAGACTTAAATGTAAGGCCAGACACTTTTAAACTCTTAGAGGAAAACATAGGCAGAACACTCCATGACATAAATCACAGCAAGATCCTTTTTGACTCACCTCCTAGAGAAATGGAAATAAAAACAAAAATAAACGAATGGGACCTAATGAAACTTAAAAGCTTTTGCACAGCAAAGGAAACCATAAACAAGATGAAAAGACAACCCTCAGAATGGGAGAAAATATTTCCAAATGAAGCAAATGACAAAGGATTAGTCTCCAAAATTTACAAGCAGCTCATGCAGCTCAATATCAAAAAAACAAACAACCCAATCCAAAAATAGGCAGAAGACCTAAAGAGACATTTCTCCAAAGAAGATATACAGATTGCCAACAAATACATGAAAAAATGCTCAACATCATTAATCATTAGAGAAATGCAAATCAAAACTAAAATGAGATATCATCTCACACCGGTCAGAATGGCCATCATCAAAAAATCTACAAACAATAAATGCTAGAGAGGGTGTGGAAAAAAGGGAACTCTCTTGCACTGTTCGTGGGAATGTAAATGGATACAGCCACCATGGAGAACAGTGTGGAGGTTCCTTAAAAAACTACAAATAGAACTACCATATGACCCAGCAATCCCACTACTGGGCATATACCCTGAGAAAACCATAATTCAAAAAGAGTCATGTACCACAATGTTCATTGCAGCTCTATTTACAATAGCCAGGACATGGAAGCAACCTGAGTGTCCATCGACAGATAAATGGATAAAGAAGATGTGGCACATATATACAATGGAATGTTACTCAGCCATAAAAAGAAACGAAATTGAGATATTTGTAGTGAGGGGGATGGACCTACAGTCTGTCATACAGAGTGAATTAAGTCAGAAAGAGAAAAACAAATACCGTATGCTAACACATATATATGGAATCTAAAAAAAAAAAAAAGTCATGAAGAAACTAGGGGCAAGACGGGAATAAAGACACAGACCTACTAGAGAATGGACTTGAGGATACGGGGAGGGCGAAGGGTAAGCTGGGACAAAGTGAGACAGTGGCATGGACATATATACACTATCAAATGTCAAATAGCTAGTGGGAAGCAGCTGCATAGCACAGGGAGATCAGCTTGGTGCTTTGTGACCACCTAGAGGGGTGGGATAGGGAGGGTTGGAGGGAGGGAGACGCAAGGGGGAAGAGATATAAGGATATATGTATATGTATAACTGATTCACTTTGTTATAAAGCAGAAACTAACACACCATTGTAAAGCAATTATATTCCAATAAAGATGTTAAAATAATAATAATAATAATAAATAAATAAATAAATGCATGGCTTCAAGTCTCCTCAGCGAAACGTACACTGACTATATGTTCATAGTAGTCCTCTGAGGATTAGCACAACGGCACTCAATTTGCTTGAATATTTTTCTGTGGTTGCCCTGCAGAACGCCACCACCTTCTGCAAAAGTGCTTCAGGTGTTGAGAAATGATGATGCCACACATGTACCAAGAGGGTATAGAAAGTTGTATTACTCACATAATGAGGATTTCTGGGGAAAGCAGGCACCCAAGCCATCCTGAAAGGGAGTGGCAAATGGCTTTGGTTTCTGTCGTGGTTGGGGGCAGGGCCAGGGTGAGCAGTGGCTGGGTTTGCATGGTTTGAGTTTGCCACCAGCACCCAGGGAAGGAGAGAGTCCATTTTCTTGTTGGCTTGCCCAGAGATGGGACACAACGGGATGAAGGAGGGTGGGGTTTGGGTGCTGTCAGCAGTCGAACATCCAAAATGGAGCCAGAATATTTATTATCATCTTCCTATCTTCCAGCTGTCATTTAGGGATTTAAATGGAATCTACCTATGCTGAAATTTACCTACTGTGTGACTCAACCTACTTAAACTCTCTCCTCATCAGTAAAAAATTGCATAGCATTTAAAATAAATGATGTCACACATATCAGAGGAAACTGGCTCAGTGGCTGCATAAAACAGACACTCAATAATTGTTTCTGAATCTCAATCTGGAAATTTAAGGAAAAAAAAAAAAAAACCTGTTTCCTTCCCATAGTTCTATCTCTACCCTTAGTTCTATCTCTACCCTTAGTTCTATCTCTTACCCAGTTTTATTCTTATAAAAACTGGAGAGAGGCCACTAGTTCCAGTAAAGACCCTTGAAACTATTTAGCAGAGATGTTGGGATGAGGTTAAGAAAAGGGGAGTAGAGAGGTAATAAGACTAGTGGTGGTGGGAGGAGCAGGGAAGGTGGTGGTCAGGGCACTGCAGAGGGTGACTCCCCCAAGATGTGTCACAGAACATGCCTGTCTGAGGCATCTCTGCTGGTCACACTGAAAGGTAGGTGTCCTGGCAAGTATACCCACCGCTGGCAGAGTGGGCAAGGACAGGAAATGGTGTTATAGGTTGAATTGTATTGCCCCCAAAGCATGTGTCCTTATGTGGAAATTCAGTCTTTGCAGATGTAATCAAGTATGAGGTCATAGTCAATTGGAGTGGGTCCTAAATCCGATATGTTTGATGTCCTTATGAAAAGAAGAAAGAGAGACACAGAGACAGACAGTCAGAGAGCCTGCCATGTGACGCCCGCCTCTGCAGAGATTACAGTGATGCAGCTGCAAGCCAGAGGACACCAAGGATTGCCGGCCACCACCAGAAACAGAGAGACGAGGAAGGATTCTCCCCAGGGTCCCAGAGGAGCATGGCCTTGCTGACACCCTGATTTCAGACTTCTATCTTCCAGAACTGTGAGAGAATAAACTCTGTTGTTTAAGCCACCATGTTTATGGTATTCTGTTATATCAGTTCTAGGGACCTAATATGATAGAGAAAAAAATCATCCACTCCTTCTTTGAAGATCTGAGTGTGTAATTTTATTCAAAATTGGAATAACTGGGGATGCTGACATTTTTTGTTTTAGAATGATGACCAAATTGCAGACCTTTATATATTGCCAATTACCCTTTAATTCCTCAAAATTATTTTAAATATAAATGAGAACATGTTTTATATAAAATACCTAGGATTTTGGCTTAAAATAATTTTTATACTCCATGGTTAATAGTATAACAAATTCACAAACAGAAGATAAAAGATGCATTTCTGCAAGATCTGTGAGCAAAGACAAAATGTTAACAATGATTATTTCTGGGCTATGGGATTATGGGCAATATTTCTTTTTTTGGTAACTTTTAAAATTTCCTCATTGTATAAAAAATATTTTCAAAAGAAACACACTTTTACTTTCCAGAGACATTATTATTTTCATAAAAGTAAAAGATAGGATTCAGGGCTTCCCTGGTGGCGCAGTGGTTGAGAGTTCTCCTGCCAATGCAGGGGACACGGGTTCGTGACCCGGTCCGGGAAGATCCCACATGCCGCGGAGCGGCTGGGCCTGTGAGCCATGGCCGCTGAGCCTGTGCATCCGGAGCCTGTGCTCCGCAACGGGAGAGGCCACAACAGTGAGAGGCCCGCGTACCGCAAAAAAAAAAAAAAAAAAAAAAAAGGATTCAATGCCTTGTCTTATGGGCTTTTGTCTTGACTTCTTATCCTGGGGCTTGGGGATGTGTTCATAGCCTGCTGATTAGGCCTAAAAGGATTAGAATAGAGCATGCAGTAGTAGGATGCATTTGTTCCTCACGAAATTGGAAAAAGATGAACTTATTCTGCCCGCACAAGAGGCTCAAGCCAGGGAGTGTGAGGGTAATTTTTTTCTGATATAGTATAATAACATGGATAGTCCTCTTATTCTCAGGAGTTTTCAAAAATGAGCCTTAAAGTCCTGCTGCTCATAAGTGTCTTTGCAACAAAAATCAAATATATTTAGTAAAAATAAATGGAGAGTTCATGTTCTGCAATGACCACATAAACTTAATACAGCCTGTCTCCTGCTACTTACTAAAATGACATTACCAGGGCTTCCCTGGTGGCGAGTGGTTAAGAATCTGCCTGTCAATGCAATAGACACGGGTTCGAATCCTGGTCCGGGAAGATCCCACATGCCGCGGAGCACCTAAGCCCGTGCGCCACAACTACTGAGCCTGCGCTATACAGCCCGCGACCCACAGCTACTGAAGCCTGTGCGTCTAGAGCCTATGCTCTGCCACAAGAGAAGCCACCACAATGAGAAGCCCGTGCACCACAATGAAGAGTAGCCCCCACTCTCTGCACCTGGAGAAGGCCTGCACGCAGCAATGAAGACCCAATGAAGCCAAAAATGAAAATTAATAAATAATTTTAAAAACTACATTATCAGCAACAAGAATTATAAAACGTCACTAATTAAGACATTATAGTATTGGCCCAAGAAACAAATAAATCATTGGACATCTGATTTATGACAAAGACTGCACTGCACATCATTGGGGAAATGATGGTCTTTTCAATCAGTGTTGCTGGGTCAATTAGATACTCACACAGAAAAAAAAAATCGTCATCCCTATATCATATCATACACAAAAATTAGTTTTAAATGGAGTGGAGATGTAAATGGGAAAAATAAAAAAGTAAAAGGTCTAGAAGATAATATAGAGCGATACCTTCGTGACCTTGGCATAAGCAAACACTTTCTTAAGGAGGACACAGAAACCACTAACAATGAAGGAAAAGATTGATAAACAGGGCTTAATGAAAATTAAGCCCTTAATAAAAATGTCTGTTCATCAGAAAACATCATTAAAAGAGTAAAACATGGAAGCCACAGAGGGGGAGAACGTATTTGCAATATATAAAACCAACAAAAGACTCTTAACCTGGAATATATAAAGAATGCTACGAATCAAGGGAAAAAAAGGCAACTGACTCAATTTTTTCAAATGGCCAAAAGACTTCTAAAGGCATTTCACAAAAGAGAATATACAAGTGTTCAATAAACATATGCAAAGCTAAGTACACTTTAGTCATCAGGGAAATGTAAGTAAATTCATGATGAAATCACACACACACACACACACACACACACACACACACAGAGAGAACAGAAGATCAAGAAGATGGACAACTCGAAGTTTTGGAGAGGATATAGTCATTGGAATCCTCGTGCACGCACAATGTTTAGAGAATAAATTGGTGCAACAACATTAGAAAACTGATGACTTCTACGGAAACTGATCATATACACATTCTAAGACCCAGCAATTCCACTCCTGGGCTCACACCCAATAGAAATGTGTACATATGTCCAGTAAAAGACCTGTACAAGATTTTTCACAGTAACGCTATTTGTAATAGCCTCAATCTAAAAACAACCTATAAAGTCCAGTGGAACAGATACATGAATTGTGGTATATTCATACAATGAGATCTTATACATCAATGAAAGTGAAAAAACTACAGCTATATGTAATGATATTGATGAATCTCTCAAACATAATGTTAGAAGAAGCAAGGCAAAAAAGAGAAATATATTAAGATCTGCTAAAACATGATGTACGTGTTCCTAAAAATCACCACACTATGCAAAATCATGCAGTTAAAACCATAGGGCCTAAGGGGGAAAAAAACAGAGTTAGGGGGCATAATACTCAAAAACCTTGCCAGTGACACACAAAAGAAAAAAAAAGATAGAAATCTAATCAAAGTGGTAGCATGGTTTTACACATGTAAAATGATGAAGAAATGAGTAAATACTAAAACAAACAGTACTTTAGGTTTACAAAGATCTGAAGTTTGCTTATGGAAGTGGGTGTCAGAAGGGCTGCAGCCTGCAAGTTACTATATACAAAGTGATGGAAGGAGGGTTGACTGACATTGGATGGAGTGTTGTAACAGTAGACATGGCTGGGTGTGGCTCACAACATGCTAGCTGGACTGAGGAGGCTGGTAGACCTTTGAGGTGTGTGCGTGTTGTGCATTCCTATGGGCTCGGTTCAGCTGGGTGCAGTTTTCTGCATTCACCTAGAGTTTCTTGAGGACAACACTGTGCATAAGCAAACACTAAACTGCATTATGCTCAAATTGTTCCCTAATGTATCAATCATGATGGAAATTTGCATTTCCAAAACAAGCATTACAGCAGAACAGATAGTACCTTATTATTCTATTTAAATAAGGTTCAAACACAGGCAAAATTAATCCGTGACATTAGACATCAGGATGTTGTTTACCGTAGAGTGGGTTGTGACTAGGAGGGATCACAAGGAGAAACTTCTGGAGCGCTAGGTACTAGCTAAACAGGTATGTTCAGTTTATGAAAATTCATCCTGCTGTACACTTAAGATTCGTGCCCATTGATTTACATATATTTTTAAATAAAAGTTCAAAAAAACTTTTAAAATTGAAAAACAAAATCTGCCCCTTTTCAGGAAGGCTTCCTGGGCTTTTAGGATAAGTACTGAGATTTTCCTGCCCCACTGTATAGACATCCAGTTCCTCGCAGAACACAGGGTACACTAATCACTGACACTCACGTCACATTTATACAGCTCTTTTCATGCAGTGTTCAGTAGTTCACCATTCATACCCCAAAGAATTACAAACGAGGATTCCTAAATTATCAACTCCAGACAGATAGTTTAGCAGAAACTGCAGCATTTTCTTAGCCAGGTGAAAATAGAATTGAAGAAGGAACTACATGACATGGATTCAAGTCTCAGCTGTGCCATTTTCTAGCTAATTGGGTTTGGCAAGTCACTTCACCTAAGTTCTAGTTTCCTCACCCACTAAATAAGTATAATAATTCTGTTCAATCTGTCAAATAGGACTGTAATGCAAGTGAAAGTGCTTTGCAAAATGTAAAGAGATATACATGCATAAGGTGTTGATACAGTATTTTCTCTCTCATGTTTAACTAAAATTTAGTTTAAGCCTCCTCTTTCCCTGTTGGTGTACATCAACAATGTTGTGGACATCAAAATCCCAAATAACAAGGATGCTGGCATTAGCCTAAATTTTTTTATACAGCCTCGTGTGTAATTAGGGCTTCCACAAAGGCATTTTGATGGTGATGTTGTGAGGGATTTGTTGCTCTGATGCATTAATGTCTTCATCAGGAAAACATGTGTCCACTCAGCATTTGGAGTTATGTGCAGATCTAGAGACACTGTAAAGCTTCCTCCCCACCACGTTGGAGTCAATACTCAGTTATCTGTGTTCAGAGAAGAGTTTTTGCTACAGCTAACACTGCCCCCTTTCCACTCCCCCTGACCCTGGTTCATTCTCTTCCTAAGGCCCCTCCATCCTGTCTCCTAAATTTTGAGTTTGTTTTTTCTATCACGTAAATTGAAGAGGGCACAAAAATCTTTATCTAAAAATATGCCTCTAAACGCAGATGCCGGACTTCCCTGGTGGTCCAGTGGTTAAGACTCCATGTTTACACTGCAGGGGTTCGATCCCTGGTTGGGAAACTAAGATCCCACATGCCATGCCGTGCGGCATGGTCAAAACAAACCAAAGAAACTAACTAACTAAATAAATCTTATAAAAAATAAACGTAGATGCTGATTATTTGGATAAGTTCTTTTGGATTATCCATATCATTGTATATACGGATGCTGCCTAGAGGTGCTGGGCTGTTGGGTTCTTATCTCCTTCCAGAATCTCAAAGCTCATTATAAATTCTGCCCACTAAACTCAGTGGGAGAGGTTCACACACAGAATAATGCTTGCTCCTTCTTAGCCATAAAGCAACTCTTCCATGCTTGAAGGAAGGACACTAGAAGGGAAACTAGAAATTTCCCATATTGTTAACTAATGCTTGTATTAACAGACCGAATTATGCGACCAAAGGTCTCAAGGGTGACAGAGAGAGCATTTCAATTAGAATCATTAAGAGTGTTCATTAAAATACAGAGTTGGGGTGCTATCCTAGACCTACCGAATCAGAATCTCTTAGAGAATCTCAGGGTTACGCATTTTAAATAAGCTTGTCGGGTGGTTCTGATGGGCAATAAAGTTATGAAACAACGGTCCTGGAGAACGGCTGACAACATACTGATTAGTGATGACACAAAGGGAAGCAATCTCGTTAAGGAAGCTGTGTTAGACCAGATCAACCTTGAAATCACTCAACACTGTGTTAATAATGAGAAATGCAGCAACCAGGCATCAAACCTGCACTGAGCCACAGACAGGAGGCAGGAGAGAATGTCAAACGTATTTAACACTGAGTTGTCACAGCAAATAAACAAAACCAGAAAATTTCCTACACATCATTCCGAGGACTCATCAGAAGTGAGATGTGACCAGAAGTGGGGTGTTCCTGCCATTTCATCATGCCCCTGACTACGTATCAATCTCCCCACTCTCCCCGCTTCTATGCATCCATCTGTTTACCAGATGGATTGATAAAGAGCATTTCCTCTGGAGAGCTTGGAAAAGTCACCCTATGCTAGGCAGTTGCAAAGCATAAGGACACCAGAAATGTCAAACTAACATGATGAAAGTCAGGGACTAGAATGGTTCCTAGACTTTAGCAGATGACCAATAAATCTTTTTTTTTTTTTTTTTGGATTTATAGAGTGAGCAAGGAAGGAGAAAATGAGATAGGATGGGATAAGAGGCTGGAAGACAAGGGAAATGGATAAACACATGGACTGATAAAGAGTGGATGGATGGATGGATAGATGGATGGATAGATGATAGATGGGTGGATGGAAAGAGGGATGGACAGATGGCTGGAAGAAAATGTAAGAGAACCATGTCAGATCAATTATCTTTTATCCCTAAACTATTTTTACCAGATTTATTGAGATGTAATTAAAATACCATACAATTCACCCATGTAAAGTATATATAATTCAATGGCTTTTCATATACTCACAGAGGAGTGCAACTCACCACAATCAATTATAGAACATTTTATCACCCCAGAAAAGGAACTCCTGCTCATTAGCCATCACCCTCCAAACCCCCATCCCTCCCAGCCCTAGGCAACCTAACATACTTTTTGTCTCCATAGATTTGCTTATTCTGGACATCTCATATACATGGAATCATACAATATGTGGCCCTTAATGACTGGCTTCTTTCACTTACAGTAAAGTTTTCAAGATTCATCTATGTCGTAGCATGAATCAGTACTTCATTCCTTTTAACTGCTGAATAATATTCCATTGTATGGATATACCTCTTCTTATTTATCTATTCTTCAACTGATAGACATATGGGCTGTTTTCACTTTTTTGTCTAATATCAGTAATGTTGCTATGAACATTCATGTACAAAGTTTTTGTGTGGGTATATACCTAGGAGTAAAACTGCTGAGTCATATGGTAACTCTATGCTTAACTTTTTTTTTAGGTCTTGTTTATTTTTATTATTTATTTATTTATTTATTTATTATTTTTTGGCGACACTGCGCAGCATGCAGTTCCCCGGCCAGAGATCAAACCCGCGCCCCCTGCAGTGGAAGTGCGGAGTCTTAACCACTGGACCGCCAGGGAAGTCCCTATGTTTAACTTTTTGAAGAACTGCCAGACTATATTCCAAAGTGTCTGTTTTCTACTTTACATTCCCACAGGCAGTGTATGAGGGTTCAAATATCTCTATATCGTCTCCAACACTTATTTTCCACTTTTTGTTTGTTTATTTGTTATTATAGCCATCTTAGGGGTATCTCACTGTGGTTTTAATTTGCATTTTCCTGGTGGTTAATGATGTTGACTATCTTGTCATGTGTTTGTTGGGTATTTGTATATCCTCTTTGGATAAACGTCTATTCACCTTTGCCAATTTTAAATTGAGTTATGTGTTATTCTATTATTGAGTTGTAATCATTCCTTATATAGATAAATTCTTTATCAGATGTATGGTTTGCAAATTTTTCTTGTACTCTAGTTGCATTTTCACTTTCTTGATGTCCTTTCAGTCACAAAAATGTTCACTTTCGATGATGTCCAATTGATCCATTTTTTCTTCTGTTGCTTGTGTTTCTGGTGTCATATATAAGAAACTATTGGCTAATCTAAGGTCCCAAGGATATAGCCCTCTACTTTCTTCCAAGAGCTTTATAGTTTTAGTTCTTACACTTAGGTCTTTGATGCATTTTGAGTTAATTTTTGTATATGGTATGAGGTAAAGGTCTAACTTCATTCTTTTGTATGTGGATATCCACCAAACTATTTCTGATAGAAGAAAAAGAGGCCATGTGAGTAGCATATCATAATATAATATAATAATATTACCAGTATTATTTCAGGAGCAAAGGTAAGGAAACAGAGGAGAAATCTGTACTGGCCATTCTTTCTCCAAAATTCAGAAATTAATCTATGTGAGCTACAAAAACACCGGATAAACCTCAAGTATTTTTGTCCCTGTCTCAGGTGCCCAAACCATTAAACTGTACAAATATGAAGACTTAAGCAATTCCCTAAAATCTTCTGTGGGAGAATTCTGAAGATTCCTTCTTCCATATTTCCTGTCTTTGACACCCAGAAGCCCTTGTCATTCCTCACATAGCCTTCCTGACTGGCCTTCCTGTTCCTAGTACTGCTCTCCTCCAAATCATCCTCCACATTACCTCTACATGGATCTTTCAAAAGTGAGATTTGTGCCACTCCCTCGCAAAAGTCTTTCTGTGACCCACCCCTATTTCAGCCTATTAAGGATGAAGTCCACACTCCACGGCATGGCATGCGTGGCCTTCGTTATCTTGTCTTCAAGTTACCTTTTTGGTGTCCCCTGGTGCAACCAGCCTATTCCCTGACATCATACGTCACATCTTCTCCTGCTATGATCCTAAGATGCTTGCAGTTTCCTGAATGTACAATTTTATGCCTCCATGCCTTTGTGCAAGCTGTGCCCATCCCCTAGGTCTGATGCTTAAACATCCTTTAAGCCCAACTCTGAGGTCACCTCCTCCATGGTGAATTTCTCACCCAGAAGATAAAGTTAACCATTCACCTCTCTGTCCCCAAAACGCTATGTCCCGAAGCACTGTGGCACACTGTGCCGTATTTGATTATCACTGTCTCCCAAGCACCTAGCACAATGACCAGGAGAAATACAGGAAGGCCCTCTCCTTTAAGCAATTTTCTCTGTAAAAAAAGATCTTAGCCTCATCCAGACTCATCTGAGCACTGTACCTCTTTTTCCTGAATCAAATAGGCAGAGACACTTCCCACATTTCTTATTTTCTTACTGTGTACTTTTGCTTCTTTTAGTAAAATCCTCCCTCTGGTAGCAATTTTTTACAGCAAGGCAAAAAGTATGACCCAACCCTCCAGCAATCTTGTTGGGGCAGCCATGAAGTGAGAAAAGTAATCAAGTGGCAAGCCTGAAAAATAAGAAAAGTAAGTGATATGTAACTGTGGACACAAATAGAATGATAAAACAGAAGCAGAAACAATTTTATTATAAGTTACCTGTTTTCTTCTAGTTTTGTTAAAAAACAATGACTTTCTGAGGCAAGGCATGGCTCCCACGACAGGTCTGTGTGACCACCATTTGTCTATCTGTCATTTGAAAGTCAGCCAAGTAACAGCACTCGTTAGTTATGTTATCTGACATCTTCGTGATTGACAGCCCTCAGAATGCAAATGGTCCCTTCCTGTCCCTTATTACAAATGTTGTCAAAAACCTTCTCACATAGGAAACTCAACCTGGAACCAAGACAAATGAGAGTGGACCCACTCTCATTTGGACCCACTCGCATTGTTACCCAATGTGCAGACAATTGGGGAAAGGGAAATCAGGTTTATCAAGCGAAATCCCATGTTCCCATGTCATAAACTGGGTGGCCTGGCCTCCTCCAAACAGCCCAGAGACATCTTCCTGGGCGGAGTGTTATATCCCCTGGCTCAACCCTCAGTTACCTGTTTTCTTCTCCCCCTAAAAGCCAGAGGTTATAGGTAACTCCCTTTGGTACATACCCCTGGCCCCTGGAAGTCTTCTAACAGCAAAGGAATACAATCACCATTTAAAACAAGATATCAGATTTCCCCTTTTATTTTCCTGACAGCAGGTGAATCTCCTCAGTTTTTTCCCCCCAAGGTCACATGAAAATGTCACCAGGAAAATAAAGAAAAGTCCGGAGATGTGCTGCCTAGAGACCTAAATAGGGCTAAAATTAGCAGCTGCCTCCCACTCCGGGCAAGAGCTGGCAGCAGCTGGAGTGTGACAATACCCAGAGGAGAACAGAGGGGAGCAGAGAGGCGCCGCGGGCATGCTGCCGCGGGCATGCGCTGTCCCCCACCAGGGGGCAGGGGCTTCGAGCCTCAGGCTGGCTGGATGCTGGGCAGCTGCCGAATGGAGCATCGGCCCTGCCCCCTCCCCCGGAAGCCTGACGTAGGATGACGTACACCCCCAGACCAGCTATTTCTATCTGCTGCTTCCTGTATAATCAATGTCATGGTCAGAGAAGGTCACACGAGCAAGAGACAAATGTTAAGGCAGGCGGTAGTTGGAAGTTTGGCTTTGTTTTAAAATCAGCTGATCTGGGATTTCCCTGGCGGTCCAGTGGTCAAGGCGCCGCGCTTCCAATGCAGGGGATGCGGGTTCGATCCCTGGTTGGGGAACTAAGATCCCACATGCCACACGGCGCGGACAAAATAAATAAAACCAGCTAGTGAGTGCACCCCTGGATGGTCACTGTGGGTCCCCGCCTCTGCCCGCCCATCTTCACCAACCATCACCACTCTTTAACCTGACAGGGATCACCCATGAAAGACGAGATTTCTCCAGGAACTAGGAGGTCAGCTTGCCTTGCTTCCCACCTTCACTGGGCTCTCACCACTGGGCTTCTGGCTCAGAATACCCTACCCTGAGTGACTACATTTACCACGTGGCATTGTTGTGGCCGGTGTGTAACTGCTCCCACCCTCATTTCAGACCTCTGGGATGCCTGTCCTGAGGCCCATGCCCAGAGAGCAAAGTCTATGGTGTGGATCTCAACACCTGAAGAGTGTATTTCTGACCGTCCAGCTCTGGACTCATGCTCTGCACTGCGTTTCTTATAGTGGGGAAGGAGTCACTCCCCGCCCAGCTCAGTCCTGCATCCGACCCCTCCACCCACCTTCCCACACCACACAACCTGTACGAGCTTCCTAGGGCTCCTGAAACAAAGTACCACCAACGGAATGACTTAAAACAACAGAAATTTATGGTCTCACAGTTCTGGAGGCTAGAAGTCTGAAGTTAAGCAGCTGGCAGAGCCACGGTCCCTCCGAGCCTCTAGGGGAGGTTCCTTCCTTGCCTCCTGCAGCTGCTGGTGGTCCCAGGCCTTCCGTGGCATGTGGCAGGTCAAGTCCAATCTCTCCCTCTGTCTTCACATGGTCACCTTTTCCTTGGGACTTTACATTATCCTCCTTCTGTGTACGCCCGTCTGTCCAAATTTCCCCTTTTGATAAGGACACGAGTCCTATGGATTAGGGCTCACCCTAATGGTCTCCTCTTGACTTGAGTCCCTCTGTAAAGACCCTATAAGGTTACATGTTGAGACACTGGGATGGGGACTTCCACCTATCTTTTCGGCGACACAATTCAATCCACAGCACCTCCTTTGCCATGCCCTCCTCTCTGAGTAGGTTCCCCTTGTAAAGAAAACTCCACAACAGCAGGTACTATGACCGGGGGCAGCTGGCAGGCTACAAGAATCCATCGCAGGGTCAGTGCAGAGAAAAATGGTCCAGACGAGGCTCAAGTGCCTGTCGGCATGAAGCTCTAACCTCCCAACAATCCTGTGTGGAACCAAACAGGTGCTCCCAAAACAGGATTCTTCTTTTTCTCTATCTTTATTTCAAGACAATGAAAGGTTTTTCTCCATAGTTTTCATTCTCATTCACTGACTATTCACACAAATACCTGACTGCCTTAATTACACTCCAGAGAGGTGACCACAGCGCCCGACAGAATTCCTGAGGCGAGGGAACATTCCCCTGGATTCCAGCTCCTGATCTGTACTGCAAAGAAAAGAACCACAAGCAGCCCATGCTGCTGCCTTCTGCTGCATTTCCAGCACTGCACAACACAATATATCACGGTCACAGGCCTTCGGCTCTTACAATAGCCATTCCTGAGATCGTTTCGTTTCTTTGGTAATTCAGGTGGCACATCCATACAAAACCATTTTCTCCTTCCACTGCTTTCTTGGTCTGAGCAAGGGTGATGAGACACAGGACAGCAAGCTAATGCAATGCCCGAGTAAGCCTAAAAGGGGCAAAACCAACACCCTGAGGGCTGGTTCGTCGGGTGAGCCAGAGTCCTCCACCCACTGAACAAGATTAGGATAAAACTACAGCAGTCCCTCCTTGTCTGCGGGAGATACGTTCCAAGACCCTGGTGGATGCGTGAAACTGCGGATAGTACTGAACCCTATATATACTGTTTTTTTCCCTATACATACACACCTATGATAAAGTTTAATTTGCCAGGTAGGCACAGTAAGAGATGAACAACAATAACTGATAATAGAATAGAACAATTATAACAATATACTGTAATAAAAGTTATGTGAATATGGTCTCTCTCTCTCTCTCTCTCAAAATATCTTACCGTACAAATGTAATGCTTTTCCCATCTTAACTAAGTACCTGTAATGCACCGTGGGCATAACTTTTGCACTTTGAGGTATAACAGCAAAACTAGCATGAACTTCTTTTTCCTTCTTCATAATTTCATGTATAGAAGATTCATTCTTACTGTAGATCTTAGCAGCTCAGCATACGATTTTTTTTTCTTTCCCTATTAAGTCAAGAACTTTCACCTTTTCACTTAAAGGACGCACTTCATGGTTTCTCCTTGGCATATCTATACTGCCGGCACCACTACTCCTGTGCTTTGGGGCCAGAATTAAGTAAAATAAGGGTTACTTGAACACAAGCACCAGGATACTGTGAACAGCTAACCTGATGACCAAGACGCATACTAAGTGATTAATAGGCAGGACAAGCTGTACAAAGGGATGATTCACGTCCCAGGTGGGTTGGAGCAGGACAGCACGAGACTTCACCACACTACTCAGAATAGCATATGCAATTTAAAACTTAAGAATTGTTTATTTCTGGAATTTCCCAGTTAATATTTTCAGACTGCAGTTGACAAAGGGTAATTGAAACTGAGGAAAGTGAAACATAGGATAAGTGGGTACTGCTATAGTTGTAGAGAGACACAGACCAGCTGGCGGCCAATCCAGCTAGTGGCCACGGGCTGGTCTATCAGCTCCAGAAACTCTAGGTCTGACCTCTGTCACCTAGCCCCAACCGCCTACTGATAACTACCAGAAACAGAACAACAAACCAGGCACCCTAGATTCTCGTCTCCAACAATGACACTCAGGCATGTTCTGGGATGAAAACTGTGGTCACCTGCACGGTTTATTTTTCACAGAGCAGAGAGGTCAGTGTAGTATAATACAAAGCTAAAGCCCTTTGGCATCAAAGGGCTTCTAACTCACCTGGTTCCTCTGCTTCCTAGCTGTGTGACGATAACCAAGTGTCCTGATCTCTGTGAGCCTCTGTGTTATTAGTAATACTGTGATGATGTCTGCCTAACTATCTCACAGGGGGTTGTTGAGAAGATCAACTGAACTAGTTACCTGGAAATTACTTAACCAACAATGAAGAGTTAAAATAGTAACAATGGATGCTACTAAGTGGCATTAAATTATATTGAGTCAGAGGACTCAGGAAAATCTGAATGCCAGGTAGCCTAGAAATCTGTGCAAAGGAAAGGAATACTTGGGCTCTGGTCCCACACCCTATGCGGACTCCACGTGGCCAGGCTGGACCACAGAGAAGCTCCTTTAAGTGAGATCAGCCTGAATGTCTCAATGTCCCAGATTTTAACAATATGGATCTCTCCCTCTCTCTCTCTCTCTCTCTCTCTCTCTCTCTCTCTCACACACACACACACACACACACACAGAGTGTTAGTGATTATTTCACAGAAAGATGCAGAGCTGGCCAAGGCCTTAGCCCCCAGGCTTGTTCCTGGCTTTCCCCAACCAAAACAAAGGGTCTGAGTTACCACACGGGAGGCAGAGAAACTCTCTGCAGGGAGAAGAGGGAGGGAATCTGGGAAGAGGTCAAGGGAGAGACGGCAAACTGGGACCAAATTCATGGGATCATCTAAACGACCACACTCTTGTGTCAAGTGAGGTAGACTGCAAAAAATAGTCAGTCACACTTCTTCACTCCTACTCGTATCAGCACCCTTTACAATATGATTTCGTAGCTCTTCCCATCAGGAGATGGAATCTATTTCCCCTCCCCTTGAATTTGGGCTAGTATATCACATGCTTTGGCCAAAAGGATGCAACAAGACTGATTATGTGCCAGTTCTGAGCCTGAAAAGTCTTGCATACTTTCTGCCTTCTCTCTTGAACCACTATGACTGCCATATGAACAAGCCTGGACAGGTCTGCTGAAGGATAAGAAATCAACATGGAGCAGACCTGACTCAGCCAATTTGTCCTCGTCAAGGCCCTAGAAATGTGACAGCCCAGCTAAGATCAGCAAATCCAACCCAACCACAGCTGACCCATAGATGGATGCATGCAGCCGTCCTAGACCAGCCAGACCCCAGTTGACAGAGAGACCCATGAGTTATATAAATGCTTATTCTTTTAAGCCATTAAGTTTTGGGGTGGTTTGTTATGTAGCAGTGGCTAACTGATACATGCTAACCTCAACCACTGTCCAGTCCAAATTAACACTTCTCCTTTGGGCTAGGATAAAGATGGTGAGGTGGGACTCAAAGGACAGAGTGACCTTCTCTCCCCAGTAGAGCAGTAGTCTTCAAACCGGGTTATGCATACCACTAGGTGTATTCAGCAGGACTTTCCAAAGTATAAACAACATGGAAAACTTTAGAAGAATGGATTTCCAGATCCTAAAAATTAACCTAAAGCTAAGTTTCTCCTTTCCCCTTCTCTTCTCATAAAATATCCTTCATCTCACTTTAAAAACAAAAAAAGCAAACTTCCTCCCCATCTTTCTTATCTCAGATTATTGCTCCAGGATGTAAAAACCTCAAGGGAATCAGTACAACACTTTGAGAAACTATTTGACAGTGGCTATGAAAGCTGAATATATGTACACCCAGTGACACAGCAATCCCTTCCCAGGTATAAGCCCAACAAAAACGCATACAGAGCTTCACCACAGGTCATATACATGACAGCCCATAGGAGCTCACAGCTATTATGTTCATCAACATTAGAATGGATACATTGTGGCATGTTCACACAATGAAACACTTTATAGTAGTGATAAGCAGGAAAAATCTATAACAACACTCAAAAATATGAATGAATCTCTCAATACGATATTGAGCAAAATAAGCCAGACACAAAAGAATACATATTATGTGATTCTCTCTCTCTTTATAGAATCACATAATATGTATGTATCTGTGTGTGTGTGTGTGTGTGTGTGTGTGTGTGTGTGTGTGTGCATTAAACGAACAAGCTCCTCACAGAAAGCTATGCATTTAGATGTCAGAATAGGGCAGGTAGTAACCGGTAGGGGTCATGAGATGGAGCCTCTAGGTGCTGGTTATACATGTGTGTTTGCCTAGAGAAAATTCTTATGATATGTGCACTTTGCTAGGCTATGTTATATTTCAATAAAAAGCTTTACAATAGAGGAACAACATAAAGGGACAATTAGATAATTCCTTTAATCAAATAACCATAAATTCCTACTCCATCCATTTCAAGAGAAATTTTACTTTTTATGTTTAATAATTATGTATCAAACGGTATCGTCTTTAAGAGGAGTTATGCACTAATAAGAACTGTAATGATAACCCAATCCAGGAGAAAAATGATTACACTTCTAGTCTTACAGTGGTAGAAAAACAAACCAAAAAAAAAAAAAAAAACCAGTGCCACAGAGAAGTATGATAGTTGATAAAGGACATAACTTTGAGACAAGACAAAATTCTGTGGGAGCAATGAAATGGAAGTATGAAATCAAGGAAATGTTACTGTGAAAGAGCATCTTGCTCATTTATATTTTTAAAGGATGATGGTGGATATCAAATCACTAAGTTATTTATAATTTATATTATTTAGAGGTATTGGTTTATCTTTTAAATGTCAATATTTATAATATGGCAAAAATTAGGTATTTCATAATTATTTAAATTTATAATACAAGAAATTAGATGCCTACTTTTTTTTTATATGCCTACTTTAAAACATTTAACAGGGTACATAATTTCTCAAAGTTACTCTATTAGGAGGCACATAAGCCCAAAAAAATTATACCAAAAAAATGATTCAGTATAAAAGAATCTCCCCAAATATCCTTCCCTTAAGGACCTGTAACAGTGGTGTATTCCACCAACATTATCTCATTAATCTACATTAATCATATGCTTTTGGTTACAAGTTACAGAAACCTAACCGAACTGGATTGTCAATAAGTGAAGGATCTGAGATTTAACTCTACTTGCAAGCAACAAATTAGCCTGACACAGTTTCATGGATTCTGGCAGAAGACATGAGACTCTTAGGTCAGAGACGAAGGACTTTCTCGCTCATAGCAAAAAAAGTAGCCAGAGCATTTGTACCGTTTCCCTGAGCCCCAGATTCCACAATGCGATGCGAAGAGGACCAAGGTGATGCCTGCACGTGCAGTGGTTATGTTATAGGAGATAAGCCCCAGACATAGGAATCTAAATATTTTATAATGGGCAGTAAGCCTGCCTGACCTTTGCCCCAGAGAGAGAGATTATTTTTATTATACTGGACAGTAATCAAATACCCTCTACTTTGGAGAAAGACACTATCTCCATCTTCCAAAGATGTTTGCTATACAAATATTCTTGGAAAGACAGCCTGGAACAAAAGCAGTCAGTATATCTGCTCAAAAGACATGCAGAAACACAAGAGAGCCCTGGAGAATTATGTGAACTGAGTAAAGAACAGAGGCTCCTATTATTGAAAAGTACACGTGTATGTTGGCGTCAAGATCTCCTGGAAATCAGGAGCTTGGGATTAACATACACGTGCTACTGTATATAAAACAGATAACCAACAAGGACCTACTGTATAGCACAGGGAACTCTACTCAATATTCTGCAATAACCTATGTGGGAAAAAAAATCTGAAAAAATATGTATAACTGAATCACTTTGCTGTATACCTGAAACTAACACAACATTGTAAATCAAATATACTACAATAAAGTCTTTTTTAAAAAGAATATGTTGGGGCTTCTCTGGTGGCGCAGTGGTTGAGAGTCTGCCTGCCGATGCAGGGGACACGGGTTCGTGCCCCGGTCCGGGAGGATCCCACATGCCGCGGAGCGGCTGGGCCCGTGAGCCATGGCCGCTGGGCCTGCGCGCCCAGAGCCTGTGCTCCGTAACAGGAGAGGCCACAGCGGTGAGAGGCCCGTGTACCGCAAAGAAAGAAAAAAAAAGGTAAAAAAGAATATGTTGCAGTGGGTTGTCTCAAAATACTACCTCCAAAATACAGTTTCCAACATGCAGTTCTTCTTTCCTCTTGGCTTCTCTACTAGTGACAGCAAGAGGGCTGCCAGCAGCTCCAGCCCAATATTCTGACACCTCTGCAACAAAAGAGAGCTTCTCCTCCCTGACAGTTCCAACAAAAACTCTGGAATTGCACCACGTGGGGAGACAGACCATACTGACGGGCCAGTCCCGCTCACATGTTGACCCCTAGATCTCAGTATGACATAGACTGAAAGTGGGGTAACAGCGATTTGTTACCAAAGAATGCGGAGCAAGTGTTGAACAAGCAAAACTGCAGCTTTTCCCTACACTGCTCTCTAAATGCCCTCAAGACAACAAATCTCACATGTGTACTTCTGTGAAATTAAGCATCATTTCTTTTCACAGATTCTTTTTTTTTTTTTTTGAGGTTTGCGGGCCTCTCCCGTTGTGGAGCACAGGCTCCGGACGTGCAGGCTCAGCGGCCATGGCTCACGGGCCCAGCCGCTCCGCGGCATGTGGGATCTTCCCGGACCGGGGCATGAACCCGTGGTCCCCTGCATCGGCAGGCGGACTCTCAACCACTGCGCCACCAGGGAAGCCCACAGATTCTTATTTTAATAAGACTAGCAGTGTGTCCAAATTGCTATTTTATAATCAAATTTCTTGAGAAAGAAGCTATTGCAGTGGTGCAGTGGTGCCACATCCAGTGGCAGATGTTCTGTGTAATAGCAAATGTTACTCAGTCGTGCCACGGTGGACTAAATAATGGCTCCTCCAAGGATGGTCATGTGCTAATCCCTGGAACTCATGCAAGTTGGCTTACCTGGCTTTGCAGGGACTTTGCAGGTGTGATCAAGTTAAAGATCTTGAAATGGGAAGAGTATCCTGGATTATCCAGGTGAGCTCAATAATCATAAGGGTCCTTATAGGAGAGACACAGGAGGAGTTAGAAAGTGGGCAATGCGATGATGGGAGCAGAAAAACAGGACAGAGAGGAGGAGATTTTACAATAGCCAGGACATGGAAACAACCTAAATGCCCATCGACAGATGAATGGATAAAGAAGATGTGGTACATATATACAGTGGAATATTATTCAGCCATAAAAAGGAACGAAATTGGGTCATTTGTAGAGATGTGGATGGACCTAGAGACTGTCACACAGAGTAAAGTCAGAAAAACAAATATTGTATATTAACGCATATATGTGGAATCTAGATAAATGGTACAGATGAACCTATTTCCAGGGCAGGAATAGAGACGCAGACGTAGAGAATGAACATGTGGACACCGAGGTGGGAAGGGGAGGGTGGGACGAATTGGGAGATTATATGTCAATACATATATACAATACCATGTGTAAAACAGATAGCTAGTGGGAACGTGCTATACAGCACAGGGAGCTCAGCTTGGTGCTTTGTAATGACCTAGATGGGTGGGATGGGGTGGGGGGAGGGGATATATGTATACGTATGACTGATTCACTTCGCTGTACAGCAGAAACTAACACAACATTGTAAAGCAATTATACTCAAATAAAAAATAAAATTAAAAAAGAAAGATGTGGACGGAGCGCAGGGAGAGGACTGGGGTTGGTGGCTTGAACATAGCCTGAAGGGGTTAGTGTACCACTAGCCGGGAGGGAGTCTGGGGAAAAGTCTGCACCTGCCGAAGAGGCAAGAGACTTTTTCTTCCCTCTTTGTTTCCTGGTGCGCGAGGAGAGGGGTTTAAGAGCGCTGCTTAAAGGAGCTCCAGAGACGGGCGCGAGCCGCGGCTAAAAGCGCGGACCCCAGAGACGGGCGGGAGACGCTAAGGCTGCTGCTGCTGCCACCAAGGGGCCTGTGTGCGAGCACAGGTCACTCTCCACACCCCTGTTCCGCGGAGCCTGTGCAGCCCGCCACTGCCAGGGTCCCAGGATCCAGGGACAACTTCCCCGGGAGAACGCACGGCGGGCCTCAGGCTGGTGCAACGTCACGCTGGCCTCTGCCGCCGCAGGCCCGCCCCGCACACAGTGCCCCTCCCCCCCGCCCCCCACCCCCCGGCCTGAGTGCGCCAGAGCCCCCGAATCAGCGGCTCCTTTAACCCCGTCCTGTCTGAGCAAAAAACAGACGCCCTCCAGCGACCTACACGCAGAGGCGGGGCCAAATCCAAAGCTGAGCCCCTGGGGGCTGTGAGAACAAAGAAGAGAAAAGGGAAATCTCTCCCAGCAGCCTCAGAAGCAGCGGATTAAAGCTCCACAATCAACTTGATGTACCCTGCATCTGTGGAATACCTGAATAGACAAGGAATGATCCCAAATTGAGGAGGTGGGCTTCGAGAGAAAGATCTATGATTTTTTTCCCTTTTCCACTTTTTGTGAATGTGTATGTGTGTGCTTCTGTGTGAGATCTTGTCTGTATAGTCTTGGTTCCACCATTTGTCCTAGGGTTCTATCCGTCCATGGTTTTTTAAAAAATTTTTTTCTTAATAATTAATTTTAATTTTAATAACTTTATTATACTTTACCTTCGTTCTTTCTTTCTTTCTTTCCTTCCTTCCTTCCCTCCTTTAAACAACGAATCATCCCAAATTGAGGAGGTGGTCTCTGAGAGCAAGATTTATGATTTTTCCCCCTTTACCTCTTTTTGTGAGGGTGTATGTGTATGCTTCTGTGTAAGATTTTGTCTGTATAGCTTTGCTTCCAACATTTGTCCTAAGGTTCTATCCGTCCCTTTTTTTTCTAAATAAGTATTTTTTAATTCAATAACTTTATTATCCTTTATTTTATTTTTACTGTATCTTCTTTCTTTCTGTCTTTTTTCCTTCTTTCCCTCCTTCCTTCCTTCCTCCCTCCCTTCTTTCCTCCTTGCCTTCTTTCCTTCTTTCTTTCTTTCTTTTCTTTCTTCCTTCCTTCCTTCCTTCCTTCCTTCCTTTCCTTGTTTCTTTCCTCATACTTCTACTACTTCTCGCTACTTTTTCTCCTTTTTATTCTGAGCCGTGTGGATGAAAGGCTCTTGGTGCTCCAGCCAGGAGTCAGGGCTCTGCCTCTGATGTAGGAGAGCCAACTTCAGGACACTGGTCAACAAGAGACCTCCCAGCTCCACATAACATAAAACGGTGAAAATCTCCCAGAGACCTCCATCTTAGCACCAGCACCCAGCTTCACTCAATGACCAGCAAGCTACAGTGCTGGACAACCTATGCCAAACAACTAGCAAAACAGGAACACAACCCCACCCATTAGCAGAGAGGCTGCCGAAAATCATAATAAGGCCACAGACACCCCAAAACACACTACCAGACGTGAACCTGCCCACTAGAGAGACAAGATCCAGCCTCATCCACCACAACACAGGCACTAGTCCCCTCCACCAGGAAGCCTACACAACCCACTGAACCAACCTTAGCCACTGGAGACAGACATCAAAAACAACGGGAACTACGAACCTGCAGCCTGCAAAAAGGAGACCCCAAACACAGTAAGATAAGCAAAATGAGAAGACAGAAAAACACACAGCAGATGAAGGAGCAAGATAAAAATGCACCAGACCTAACAAATGAATAGGAAATAGGCAGTCTACCTGAAAAAGAATTCAGAATAATGATAGTAAGGATGATCCGAAATCTTGGAAATAGAATAGACAAAATGCAAGAAACAGTTAACAAGGACCTAGAAGAAATAAAGATGAAACAAGCAACAATGAACAACGCAATAAATGAAATTAAAAGTACTCTAGATGGGATCAATAGCAGAATAACTGAGGCAGAAGAACGGATAAGTGACCTGGAAGATAAAATAGTGGAAATAACTACTGCAGAGCAGAATAAAGAAAAAAGAATGAACAGAACTGAGGACAGTCTCAGAGACCTCTGGGACAACATTAAACGCACCAACATTCAAATTATAGGGGTTCCAGAAGAAGAAGAGAAAAAGAAAGGGACTGAGAAAATATTTGAAGAGATTATAGTTGAAAACTTCCCTAATATGGGAAAGGAAATAGTTAATCAAGTCCAGGAAGCACAGAGAGTCCCATATAGGATAAATCCAAGGAGAAATACGCCAAGACACATATTAATCAAACTGTCAAAAATTAAATACAAAGAAAGCATATTAAAAGCAGCAAGGGAAAAACAACAAATAACACACAAGGGAATACCCATAAGGTTAACAGCTGAACTCTCAGCAGAAACCCTACAAGCCAGAAGGGAGTGGCAGGACATACTGAAAGTGATGAAGGAGAAAAACCTGCAACCAAGACTACTCTACCCAGCAAGGATCTCATTCAGATTTGATGGAGAAATTAAAACTTTTACAGACAAGCAAACGCTGAGAGACTTCAGCACCACCAAACCAGCTTTACAACAAATGCTAAAGGAACTTCTCTAGACAAGAGACACAAGAGAAGGAAAAGACCTATAATAACGAACCCAAAACAATTTAGAAAATGGGAATAGGAACATACATATCGATAATTACCTTAAATGTTAATGGACTAAATGCTCCCACCAAAAGACACAGATTGGCTGAATGGATACAAAAACAAGACCCTTATATATGCTGTCTACAAGAGACCACTTCAGACCTAGAGACACATACAGATTGAAAGTAAGGGGATGGAAAAAGATATTCCATGCAAATGGAAACCAAAAGAAAGCTGGAGTAGCAATTCTCATATCAGACAAAATAGACTTTAAAATAAGGACTATTAAAAGAGACAAAGAAGGACACTACATAATGATCAAGGGATGAATCCAAGAAGAAGATATAACAACTGTAAATACTTATGCACCCAACATAGGAGCACCTCAATATATAAGGCAAATACTAACAGCTATAAAAGGGGAAATCGACAGTAACACATTCATACTAGGGGACTTTAACACCCCACTTTCACCCATGGACAGATCATCCAAAATGAAACTAAATGAGGAAACACAAGCTTTAAATGATACATTAAACAATATGGCCTTAATTGATATTTATAGGACACTCCATCCAAAAACAGTAGAATACACATTTTTCTCAAGTGCTCATGGAACATTCTCCAGGATAGATCATATCTTGGGTCACAAATCAAGCCTTGGTAAATTTAAGAAAATTGAAATAGTATCAAGTATCTTTTCTGACCACAACGCCATGAGACTAGATATCAATTACAGGAAAAGATCTGTAAAAAATACAAACACATGGAGGCTAAACAATACACTACTTAATAATGAAATGATCACTGAAGAAATCAAATAGGAAATAAAAAAAATACCTAGAAACAAATGACAATGGAGACACAACGACCCAAAGCCTATGGGATGCAGCAAAAGCAGTTCTAATGGGGAGGTTTATAGCAATACAAGCCCACCTTAAGAAGCAGGAAACATCTCGAATAAACAACCTAACCTTGCACCTCAAGCAATTAGAGAAAGAAGAACAAAAAAAACCCCAAAGCTAGCAGAAGGAAAGAAATCATAAAAATCAGATCAGAAATAAATGAAAAAGAAATGAAGGAAACAATAGCAAAGATCAATAAAACTAAAAGCTGGTTCTTTGAGAAGATAAACAAAATTGATAAACCATTAGCCAGACTCATCAAGAAAAAAAGGGAGAAGACTCAAATCAACAGAATTAGAAATGAAAAAGGAGAAGTAACAACTGATGCTGCAGAAATACAAAAGATCATGAGAGATTACTACAAGCAACTCTATGCCAATAAAATGGACAACCTGGAGGAAATGGACAAATTCTTAGAAATGCACAACCTGCCAAGACTGAATCAGGAAGAAATAGAAAACATGAACAGACCAATCACAAGCACTGAAATTGAAACTGTGATTAAAAATCTTCCAACAAACAAAAGCCCAGGACCAGATGGCTTCACAGGCGAATTCTATCAAACATTTAGAGAAGAGCTAACACCTATCCTTCTCAAACTCTTCCAAAATATAGCAGAGGGAGGAACACTCCCAAATTCCTTCTACGAGGCCACCATCACCTTGATACCAAAACCAGACAAGGATGTCACAAAGAAAGAAAACTACAGGCCAATATCACTGATGAACATAGATGCAAAAATCCTCAACAAAATACTAGCAAACAGAACCCAACAACACATTAAAAGGGTCATACACCATGTTCAAGTGGGGTTTATTCCAGGAATGCAAGGATTCTTCAATATAGGCAAATCTATCAATGTGATACACCATATTAACAAATTGAAGGAGAAAAACCATATGATCATCTCAATAGATGCAGAGAAAGCTTTTGACAAAATTCAACACCCATTTATGATACAAACCCTGCAGAAAGTAGGCCTAGAGGGAACTTTCCTCAGCATAATAAAGGCCATATATGGCAAGCCCACAGCAAACATCATCCTCAATGGTGAAAAACTGAAAGCATTTCCACTAAGATCAGGAAGAAGACAAGGTTGCCCACTCTCACCACTCTTATTCAACATAGTTTTGGAAGTTTTAGCCACAGCAATCAGAGAAGAAAAGGAAATAAAAGGAATCCAAATCAGAAAAGAAGAAGTAAAGCTGTCACTGTTGGCAGATGACATGATACTATACATAGAGAATCCTAAAGATGCTACCAGAAAACTACTAGAGCTAATCAATGAATTTGGTAAAGTAGCAGGATACAAAATTAATGCACAGAAATCTCTGGCATTCCTATATACTAATGATGAAAAATCTGAAAGTGAAATCAAGAAAACACTCCCATTTACCATTTCAACAAAAAGAATAAAATATCTAGGAATAAACCTACCTAAGGAGACAAAAGACCTGTATGTAGAAAATTATAAGACACTGATGAAAGAAATTAAAGATGATACAAATAGATGGAGAGATATACCATGTTCTTGGATTGGAAGAATCAACATGGTGAAAATGACTCTACTACCCAAAGCAATCTATAGATTCAATGCAATCCCTATCAAACTACCACTGGCAGTTTTCACAGAATTAGAACAAAAAATTTCGCAATTTGTATGGAAACACAAAAGACCCCGAATAGCCAAAGCAATCTTGAGGACGGAAAAAGGAGCTGGAGGAATCAGGCTCCCTGACTTCAGACTATACTACAAAGCTACAGTAATCAAGACAGTATGGTACTGGCACAAAAACAGAAATATAGATCAATGGAACAGGATAGAAAGCCCAGAGATAAACCCAAGCACATATGGACACCTTATCTTTGATAAAGGTGGCAGGAATGTACAGTGGAGAAAGGACAGCCTCTTCAATAAGTGGTGCTGGGAAAACTGGACAGGTACATGTAAAAGTATGAGATTAGATCACTCCCTAACACCATACACAAAAATAAGCTCAAAATGGATTAAAGACCTAAATGTAAGGCCAGACACTTTTAAACTCTTAGAGGAAAACATAGGCAGAACACTCTATGACATAAATCACAGCAAGATCTTTTCTGACCCACCTCCTAGAGTAATGGAAATAAAAACAAAAATAAACAAATGGGACCTAATGAAACGTCAAAGCTTTTGCACAGCAAAGGAAACCATAAACAAGACCAAAAGACAACCCTCAGAATGGGAGAAAATATTTGCAAATGAAGCAACTGACAAAGGATTAATCTCTAAAATTTACAAGCAGCTCATGCAGCTCAATAACAAAAAACAAACAACCCAATCCAAAAATGGGCAGAAGACCTAAATAGACATTTCTCCAAAGAAGACATACAGACTGTCAACAAACACATGAAAGAATGCTCAACATCATTAATCATTAGAGAAATGCAAATCAAAACTACAATGAGATATCATCTCACACCTGTCAGAATGGCCATCATCAAAAAATCTAGAAACAATAAATGCTGGAGAGGGTGTGGAGAAAAGGGAACACTCTTGCACTGCTGGTGGGAATGTGAATTGGTTCAGCCACTATGGAGAACAGTATGGAGGTTCCTTAAAAAACTACAAATAGAACTACCATATGACCCAGCAATGCCACTACTGGGCATATACCCTGAGAAAACCAAAATTCAAAAAGAGTCATGTACCAAAATGTTCATTGCAGCTCTATTTACAATAGCCAGGAGATGGAAACAACCTAAGTGCCCAACATCGGATGAATGGATAACGAAGACGTGGCACATATATACAATGGAATATTACTCAGCCATAAAAAGAAACGAAATTGAGCTATTTGTAATGAGGTGGATAGACCTAGAGTCTGTCATAGAGGGTGAAGTAAGTCAGAAAGAAAAAGACAAATACCGTATGCGAACACATATATATGGAATTTAAGAAAAAAAATGTCATGAAGAACCTAGGGGTAAGACAGGAATAAAGACACAGACCTACTGGAGAACGGACTTGAGGATATGGGGAGGGGGAAGGGTGAGCTGTGACAGGGCGAGAGAGAGTCATGGACATATACACGCTAACAAATGTAAGGTAGATAGCTAGTGGGAAGCAGCCGCATGGCACAGGGATATTGTTTTGGTACTTTGTGACAGCCCGGAGGGGTGGGATAGGGAGGGTGGGAGGGAGGGAGACGCAAGAGGGCAGAGATATGGGAACATATGTATATGTATAACTGATTCACTTTGTTATAAAGCAGAAACTTACACACCATTGTAAAGCAATTATACCCCAATAAAGATGTTAAAAAAAAAAAAAGATGCTACACTGCTGGCTTTGAAGAGGAAGAAGGTAAGCCATGAGCCAAGCTATATAGCCAGCCTCCAGAAGCTGGTAAAGGCAAAGAAACAAATTCTCCCTGAGTTTCCAGAAGGAACCAGTCTTGCCAACATCTTGAGTTTAGCCCAGCGAGACTGATTTCAGACTTCTGGCCTCCAGAACAGTAAGAGATAAAACTGTGCTCTTTGAAGTCATTAAGTTCATACTAATTTGTTACAGTGGCCACAGGAAACTAATGCGAGTGGCAGCACACAGCAAGTGGTCACTGTCTGGTGCGCTGGTAAACAGAAACAAACTCAAGGATGGGGTATACTGCACAAAACAATCTGCTCCCAGAGCTGAGACACCTGAGAATGATGACTCTTGCTAGATTTGCCCTTCTGTTACAAAAATGTTACTGAATTCCAAATTAAATATTCTTAACTTTTAACACTTAAAAAAAATGTTCAGTAATGACCTGAGGAGAAGGTTTGGTGAAAAGGGCCTCCAGCGTGTGTGATAACCATTTCAGACTGCCAGGGCACTTCCCTTTCACTGTCAGCTGGCATTCACTGGCACAGCTGGTGCTGAGCTACTTCTGCACCCACTGGTAATATAATAACAGCAGTGATAAGCAGTCAAATAAATTAATAATATAAATTCCAGGATGTGTGTTCATTTCAGAAATCCCACGTGACTTCTTGGTTTGAGCCTTAGAGTACAGACTTGGGAGTGCGGCTACAGATAACCTGTTATATATTGAACACATACCAAGTTTAATTAGAGGATAAAGGGAACTTATTTAAATTTTTAAAATTATTTTGGTTTGATTTTAATTTGTAACATGCTTTTTTTTCCTATTGAGAAATAACTGACATATAATTATGGAGCTATAATTGACATGTAATATTGTATTCGTTTAAGGTGTACAATATAATGATTTGATTGTAATATGCTTTTGAATATCACACTGCATATATATGATTGAGGGCCAATGAGAGGTAGAGACTTCGAATCAGTAAAAATCAAAATTGTTTTCTTTTTATTGGATGAACTGTGTCTAACCATACTATCCTTTACTTGATATTCTATTTAAAGACACTTTAAAATGTTCCCAAATTCCATAAAACTCTTTTCAAATGAATTCGCAAAAACTCCTGGTTAACAGCAAAAAGTTTCACACAAACTCACAGAAAGCAGGACTTAAATGTATGATGATTCAAACTCCTTTCTAGATATTTTAGAAATTCTCTCAGCTTTAACATAACCCCAGGCACACTTCTGGAGAAGAACTCCCACTCTCTATTTCTCACGTCCTATGCCTAGTGACTTGTGCTGAAATACTTTTAGGAGAACTGATGCCCACGACATCTGGGTGACCACGTGGCGCAGACTGAAGAAGAAACCAAGGCATCTGAAAGTCTTGAAATTCAGATTCCAAGAATGGTCTATAATGGACCAATGTGCAACCATGGATAACTCGCTTCACCTATATCTACGTATCAACTTCACTGCCGATACGATGGGTGGAAAGCACCTGCTCCTCAAATGCTTCTAGAACTTGCAGAGGATCCAGTGGGGCAGAAGCAGAATCAATCAGAGCAATGAAAACTCCATTGCAAGGTAAGGGCTAGTGAAGAGGGTGAAATAAGTAATCACAAAGAAGGTGCCTGAGACACTGACATCTGCCTTCTGTCTCCCCTCATCAAAGATGAAATTTTAGTCCCAAGAATGTAACGAGATGTGAGGGGAATGAGTTTCTATTTAACCACAGCCTTTAGGAATTTCCAGTGCAACACCCCAATTCGGCTTTAAATAAAATGCCTGTCCAGAGCCATCTGAGCCAGGAGATGACTGAACTGCCTGGACAAGCTAGTAATCAGAGAGAAAATATACTGTCTCCTTTCTCAGCTAGAGATAGCAAGCAAATATGGGGAGTGTAAAGGTTCTGACCTACATAAGAAAATTGCTAGCTCCTCTCTCATTGCAATCTGGTGGGAAAACAACCCAATTCTCCTCGCCTTGACACAGGGTCAGGAGTTAAGTGTTGAGATGGAGTTTGCCAACCTAGATCAGGCAACAAGAAGAAGGGAAAACAAACACGTGTGTGTGTGTGTGTGTGTGTGTGTGTGTTTGTGTAAGAGAGAAGAGGAGTCAGGCAGGAGAAAGGTTGATGGATACCATGTCTCTACCACCTCCAACAGATGCAGGATCTGGGGCTCTACCACTTAGGAAATGATTAGGTTCCATGCCTTCTGTTGACTAGATGGACTTTTCAGAAGGAACACGACCCTGCACCCAAACAACACTGTAAAGCTCTCAGCCCCCTCAAGGCCAGATATATTCCCAGTGCATACCCATCCCTACTGACTGCCTTTTCTCCCCACTGTCCCAGGACGACAGAGCACTGCAAGGATGCTTAAGACACAGATTTGGAGATTTGGAGTTATAATGCATTGATACTTTTGAGTTACAGAGCAGTCATCAACTGCTTGTTCAAGAAATTAACTTACACTTCAATGTCGAGATTTTAAGGCAGACATGAGAAAGCTCCTTCCAACAACAAATCCTTTTCAGAGCCACAGAGTTATGTAAGAAGCAACCTGTGTTTGCCTCTGCAAAGCATGACACAGCAGGGTCCCTCTTAGAGCAGGCTTAGGGACCAAATCCCCAGCCACAGCCTTCTCAGATCCCTAGACCCAGCGAAGTTCCTTTAAATACATATATAATAGGCTTAAACAGTCACACTCCTCAAGCTGCTTGACGAAAATTTCAATAGTAAAAGTTGGGGGATTTTTTTAAAAGGCAAAGATCTAGATTCTTTATTCTCCACTGAATTAACTGAACATTACTTTTCCAATCTCTGCAGCAGAGATAACACTGTGTGACATGTACCAGACCCCCGAAAGCCACTCAGCATTTCCATCCTGTGGCTGGCATTGTCCACTTTTCTGGACAGCTGGGCAGAGTGCACAGCAGAAAGGGAAGGATCTGGGTTTACAACCTCACATCACCAACCCTGTTGAGACCAGGATAGAGATATTTACATAAGGTAAATATTTAGATATTTACTAAAACAAGCTTTGTAGCTTAAAGCAAACAAATCCATGTCTAAAGCAGTGAACTGGAGTCAGGGAGACAAGGCAACTCCTCCAGGCTAATCGTGAGATACTTCTAGAGACACCAGTGATACCGGGAAAAGGCTCCCTAAGGATTAATGAGGCTGTCCTTTAGGGCGTGTGTGTATCCACATCCCATTCACTGTGGAGCACTGGTAATCTCCTCCATAATCCCTGTCCTCCTTGGACACCTTGGAAGTCTGTGGTGCTACCAGCTCCTCTCTGTCACTGCAAGTCCCAGCCCATCAAGGCACAAAGGGACAAGGGTGGTTACCTTGGGGGAAGATTTACCTTCCCATGTAAGCTGGAAATCTAGAGACTGAGCTTAACCGCTCTCCGTTCCCCACAGTCAGACCTCCTGGCTCACTCCTTCATGTTTTCCTCCGTGTGTAGAGATGGGTCTTGGAAAAATAGCTCCTGATCACGTGGCCAAAGGAAGAGGCCAGAGACAAGCAGGATGTCTAAGTCCTGGCTCATCCATCAGCAGCTATAGGTACAGCACAACAATCCCTTATCTGAAACCTTTGGAGCCAGACGATTTTCAGAATTCAGATTTCTTTTATTTTAGAAAGCTAATATGACACCCCCAGCAGCGGCTGAGGAAGCAGCCTATAAACTCATTAATACTTTTTCGTACCAAAACATGAATATTCATACTAATCTTCTATCAGGTCAACCAAATTAGTTATGAAAAGAAATCCAGAGTTCTCAAGGATGGTAGATTTGGCACCATCTGGTTCACTTTCCTCCAAGAGATATCTAAATTCAATCACTCAGGGATAAAAGACCCGCAGCGGGGAACAAACGAGGTAACCACCAAACCCCCAGGAAACCTTCCCAGACTGAGGGCACCCATGGGACAGACCAGCTGAGATGGGACCAGGCTGATGTGAAGAATCTCTGACACAGAAAATGCCTTCTAAGCTGGGCTTCCCTGGCCTCAGAAACGATTCCAGGGCCCTCCATATTCAGAGACTCATTCGCTCGGGACTCCAGCCCCTGGCTCCGAGGAGGACACAGGTATATCCAGTCGTAGATCATAATAGGACCCACACAGCAGAAGCAGACCAGATATTTCAGAGCCCCGCTCCCCGCTCCCCCGTGTGCCTGATGTTAGCTCCACCGGGTGCAGGGCAAATCACGCTTTGATCTTCATGTCTTTGAGAAGCAGAAAGAACATCTTATAGCTGCTATCTTTCCTCTGCCCCTTTAAATGCCAGCATCGCCAGCTTTTACCTCCCAGCTGTCTCTTCTCACTCTGTGTATGCTGCTCGGCGAACTGTATCCACTCCCACGGCCTCACCCACCACCTCCATGCCCTGTCTCACAGTCATTCCGTCCATCCTCCTCCCCAATGCCAGGTCACATTTTTCACTGCCTCCTAGGCGCCTCCAGCCAGTTGCCTCATGTGCCCTGTCCTGCCATGCCACAGCCTACAGGACCTGTGTGCTTCCCCACATCTCCCTGAACTGCATTTAGGGTGGTCACATGACTGGTGCTGGCCAACGGAATGTGGGCAGGAACGCCGAGTGTTGCTTCTGGCGGGGGTGTTTAGTACCTGGTGACACTGTCTCCGTGTTCTCTTCTCCTCCATAATGCCGGGACAACAAGGTGAAGAATCAAAACAGAAACCATCTAGGTCCTGGAGTCACTGCTTAGAAAAAACCACTGGACCTTCACTGAACTGTGAGAGGAATACACTTCTATGGGGAAAAATTGCTGAGAGTTTGGGATGGTCTGACGTAGCCGCTAGTGTTCCATACTCTCTGTGAAGTTCAACTTCCACGGGAAGGCCAGCCCTCCGTGCTGTGATGTCCAGCAATCCCGTATGCCTTTGGCACAGCAATTACCTGACTCTGTTGACACGTCTGCATGTCTGGCTCCCACATTTGTGCTTCTTTCTCCACCCTTGTCTTCTCAGTGCCTCACAAGTAGCAAACACCCGCTGCGTTTATTTACTGAAGCAAAGATTAGAGTCTTCTTGCTCATGTGACCAGCAAAGCCCAAGTCAGCATTTTCCAGAGTCATCGTGTTCTTTGCACTGTGCTAGGCATGGTGGGAGGAGGCAAGAAAGGTCGACATTGTGTTGCCCACTTCAAGGAGGATTCTTTTATCTTTAGGTCCTCTGCACCCCATTAACTCCCATCTGTTTTTATTTTTTGGCTGTGTTGGGTCTTTGTTGCTGTGTGCGGGCTTTCTCTAGTTGCGGTGAACGGGGGCTACCCTTCGTTGCGGTGCGCGTGCTTCTTATTACAGTGGCTTCTCTTATTGCAGAGCACGGGCTCTAGGCATGTGGGCTTCAGTAGTTGTGGCTCACAGGCTCTAGAGCACAGGCTCAGTAGTTGCGGCGCACGGGCTTAGTTGCTCTGCGGCATGTGGGATTTTCCCGAACCAGGATTCTTTTTTTTTTTTTTTAATTTATTTATTTAATTTATTTATTTTTGGCTGCGTTGGGTCTTCATTGCTGTGCGTGGGCTTTCTCTAGTTGTGTCAACAGGCTTCTCATTGCGGTGGCTTCTCTTGTTGTGAGGCATGGGCTCTAGGCGTACAGGCTTCAGTAGTTGTGGTGCATGGGCTCAATAGCTGTGGCTCACAGGCCCTAGAGCACAGGCTCAGTAGTTGTGGCACCCGGGCTTAGTTGCTCCGCGGCATGTGGGATCTTCCTGGACCAGGGCTCGAACCCGTGTGTCCTGCATTGGCAGGCGGATTCTTAACCACTGTGCCACCAGGACAGTCCACCTCCCGTCTTTATTAAAGGGCAGCTTCCACTTAAAAAAGTACCTGGTCTTTTCAGGAACTATCAGCTAAAACATTTCTCAGAAAGCAAGATCAAAGGGGTATTGTAGTGACAAGATGAAAGCAGAACAGGGCTCTCTCATGGTCCCTTTGAGCCTGGCTCACCTAAGCCTGCCACAGTTTAGATTCATGACCTGGCACCCTGGGATCATGCAGCTGTGTTGGGGTTATTTCTGTTGTGAAAAGAGCTGCAGCCAAAGCATCGCTGGCTTGTTGGGGACCCAGATGTAGAGGTAACAGCCTAGCCATGACCATTACCACTTGGCAAAACTTCCGAAACCAAAAATACAAAACCAGGTCACTGGTCAGGGAAACGGAACAGGGGACCTTTGCTCTGAACACACAGTGAACTGGCTGAATAATGTGCTCTGTGAGTAGTTCCCATTCTCCCAATACTCTTAGGACGTGATGTAACTCTCAGTTCTAGCCCAAAGGAAATGATGACCATAAATAAATGATGACCAATTATTAATGCAATGCAATTACTAATGCAATTTTGCCCGCTGCAGGGGTGACTCTGCTGTGGACATGGAGACATACATGACATTAAACACATGTACATTAAACATCAGGTTGGTTGCTGATGCTGGCAAGCCAGTGTTCAGAAAAAAAAATCCACAACAAAGAGGTGTGGCAAACCAGGCACCGTGCCCATAGCAGCAGCACAATGGGGCTTCTAGGACATTCTCCTGGTAGGACGTTCAGGGTATTAAGTGGAACAAGGTTAAGACTCTACAGTATAGTGAAGGCTAATCTAAAGATAGCAGGGAAGATTAGGAAAAATCCAATAATTGGAGAGGTAACTTAGTAGAAGGGAATGATAGAGTTTGGGAGATGTGGGATGGTACATTTTGATGATGAGTATCACACACAGCAGATAAAATGTACATCAAAATAGGGAACAGTTAAAACCACAGCTAAACACAGGACTTTGCTCCTGGCTGGTATTTTTATAGGTCACACACCACGCATAGAGCAAGGAATGCCTCCCCGCCATCACATACGGGATACCAGCTGCACAAATGCGGAAAACAAGAAATTGTCTGAAAACAGCAACTTACCTTGTATGAAGATCCTATTCCAGTAGATTTTCCCGACTTGATTGCCCCCAAGAAACACCAGGTTGGACAGGATCAGCATGGAGGTGGAACAAGATGCCAGGGCAGCATGGAGTCGACGGCGAGCTTGTGGGGAGAGGAACTGGGCCTATGGGGAAAAGGTAGAAGGCATCTCAACACAAGGGTGGAAAAAATCGGGCTGAGACATCACACAGCCTTTCTCTGTTACCAGCTCAGGATGCCTCCCTGCAGAGCCTGAGGTAGGTTGATATTTAAACAGCTCTCAAAACTTCTATTCCTGCAAGATGCGCATTCTGGTGTAAGGAATGAAGTGACACACTCCCAAGTTGCTATTTCCTATTGCCAAAATGGGCTTCCCTCTGACATGTGTAACACAAGCACCGAACCTAGTGAGGATCTAGCTGAAATGTCGCCACACGCTTTCTGCACATAAACCTACAGGTACAAGAACTGTTTAGACTCCTCTCCATGACAACAAGCACAACTCTATGTCATGAGATCAAGCTCAGGGCGACCTTCTGGGCCAGTTAACTTGACTCAGGGAAGCACCCCCATAAATCTGACCCACTGATAGTGGGAATCCCAGTAAAAGGGTTCAGGAGAATCAGTACAAGCCAACCCCCTTCCTGGAATCAGAGCTCAGGGTACATGCCCCACCGAGAGTGAACCTGTAGCAGCATCAGAGAATGTCAGCTTATCATAGCACCTAAAACATGCAGGAACTGGAGAGATGTTTTCCAGTAATGATGATAAAAATTTCTGCTCGTCCGTCCAAGGCCTTCACTGCACTGTTCCTCCCCTTTTAATATTTTCTCAGGGATTTCATAACTTAAAGTGTTTATTTCTCAGCGTTGATCATTCTGGTGCCCTACTGAGTAAGATCACAATGCTGTGGCTGGAGTATGTGCGCCCCATCGGTACGTGCACAGGGATTGTCCTTCGGGACTGCAGATTCCGGATGAGAACCAGGTACGGCTCAACCCAAGGTTTCCGACAAATACCTCAGCCTAATCCAAAGACACAGAAAAGAGGGATTTCCCTGGTGGTCCAGTGGTTAAGAATCCACCTTCCAATGCAGAGGACATGGGTTCGATTCCTGGTCGGGGAACTAAGATCTCACATGCTGCGGGGAAACTAAGCCCGTGCGCTGCAACTAGAGAGCCCGCGGGCTGCAACGAAAAGATCCCGCATGCCGCAAAAAGACCCGACGCAGCCAAATAAAGATTTTTAAAGATTTTTTTAAAAAAAACAAAAAAGGCATAGGAAAGAGAGAGAGCAGAGGTTCTAGAGATCATTCCTGAATATCTTCCTAAAGTTTGCACATCTCTGGGGTCACTTGCATCTTGATTTCAGCTGTGCTCCTGTTACAAACAGAATTCTGAATTAACAAGCAAAAAGGACTAAGCTAGAGGGTGAGTCTCAAATAGGAGATTTACTTATTCCTGGTGACCCTACTATGGATCATCTGTGGCTACTCTGTAAGCCTTGGTAGTGTCCTCTGAAAGCCTAGAGAAAGGAATTCCTGATCCCCTCCCCGTTTCTCCCCTGCCAGTCCCAGGTCTGGTCTGTAGGCTCAGATATACCTGCTACCCTATAGCTTCCCATCCATGGCTCTCTCCTCTAGCATCATCTTGGAGCATGGGTTTTGCTGCCACCATCTGTGAGAGTGTGACTTTCTCATGGATAAGCTGTGTAGCAGGCAGTGACTAAGTTGTCTGCCTGCACATGGTTGTTCTGGAAAGCTCTCATGTGATGCTGACACGCCCTTGGTTAGAGGCCACCAGACAAGATGACCTCTAGTCTCTCCCCCTCCTCTGAGAGGCCACAAGCATGCACAGGGGATGCTGCCAAACGAGACCAGAGAAGAGAGAACTACACAGCATAAAAACTGGTAATGAAAGAGAAATAGGGATGAAGCAGGATTGTAATTCAGCACTCTTCACCTCTGAGAATAAGGAGACAGTCATCTGCCAGTTTCTGCATTTTCGAGCAGAGGAAGATACTTTCTGAGTGTTACTGACTCAATTAGCACTGATTCAGGAGGTGGCGTGACAGGAAGCAGGGAGATGGGGGAAAAATCCAAAATAATAAATCCAGAAAATATGAACTGTAATAATTGAAATAAATGTTCCCAAATAATTCTCTCCAGGTACAGGGGTCACTGATAACACATTTGATTTCTAAGGAACGTGAGGAACTTCTGTTCAAACCCTATCAGTCTTCCCTAACCTAATATCCTGTTAGGGGAGTTCAAAGACCCCACTGATCTTTCCCTTTTTAATGTCGATTACAGAGAGTGCACATTGCTTGGTTAAAGCTCAAAGTGGTTCTCCTTTTGTGGGAAATGATTACAATTATTAAATAATCAACACAGAGATAACCAGAGAGGAAAACACTGTTTGCGTTAGGTTGCTAAGCGGGGCTGTGGTGCCGGGTTACCTGGTACAGGGCGAGGGCCGGGCTACAGGGGGAGGCAAAGCTGGGGGGAAAGAGGCAGAGCAAGGGAAGAGATGCAGCAGAGAGTGAGGGCTGGAGGCACGGGGATCCTCTCTCCAGCACCTGAGACCCTGGTTCCTACTGCTCTTCCTTTGATTCTCTGATTACCCCAGTATCTCTCTCAGCTGCATGATTCAATAAATTCCTATTTCTGCTCAGGAAAAATGGAAGTCAGAGTAAGAGCAAACACAAAGGAGCCTCTTATCTCAGAGACAGGAGGGAAGATCTAAGATTTGAAATGACCAACTACAAGTCAATCTTTAGAAATAGTTATTTTTTAAAAATTAACAAGAATGGTAAAGGCACAGGCTGTTGGAATCAATAGGCTAGAAAGACTTAAGGAGAAATCAAGATGCTCACGGGCAATTCTTGATTATCTGACCCCCACCGCGGGGTGAGCGGGTGGAAGACAAAATAGATGATGATAAAGAAAATCCCAAAACCTAATTTTAACCAAGAGCCCCATCCTCTGAACTGGCAAAATTAGCCTTGCCAACACGCAGCAAACTTGACAGAACACTGTGTCTCTTCATTGTGAACCAGTGGGAAGGCAGAATGATGAGCCAGAAGAAAGGAAAAAGAGGACCCGTCTGGAGAATCCACAGGAGGGTAATAATTAAGAGCAAAGGGGACGGAAGCCTTGCCTGCAACTCGTCTTTCCTCTTTGGGTTCCCTCGTCTCATTGTAGAAGGTGACAGATTTGACATCAGGGATTTCTTTCTATCTCGGGAACCATCTGGCCTTAGTCATTGGTTTACAGGAACTCTAGAGGTAAGCACCACATTCAGCGTTCCCCGGAGAAAAAAAAAATGCCATCTGGGCAAGGCTGGAAGAGTATATTCCCTTGGCCCAGCCAGCTCCGTCAATAAATATGACTTTCTGGGCCCCTAGGGCCACAGGGCCAAAATTCCCACTTTAAACACTTCCTATCTTTTGCACTGTCTCTTCTGAAGTCCTATTGCAATTACTGTCATCACTCCTGTGGTCCTTCACATCTAGGATGCAGGTTGTTCATGGGCAGGGTCAAGCCTCACGTGTTAGTCACCCATCCTCATGGCTCAGGTGCTTGAAAGGTTGAGGAATTGTAAACCAAATAGGGAGGGAAAAAAAAAAATCATTGTGCAATGAAGATTCATCAGGTATGAAAAGAACTGCCGACTTGATCAGATAAGGCACTGATTAGTAAACAGATTTTCATTTTCATTACCATGACTACATGAGGATAAAAAAGAGCCCTGGTCTCGTCATGGTCTCTTCCCAGAGGACAGATGAGTCTGTGGCCATCCAGTATTCTGGCAGCAAAAAACCCCAGGGGACGTTTGGAAATTTGCTAGACATTTTTGGGTGTCCCAAGGACAACACAATTGGCAGGAGGTAACGGTGGCATTTGATGGGCCAGGGATTATAAACATACTGCAATGTGTGGGATAGAACCGTCCTGGCCCAAAATGTCAACAGCACCCTCTTGAGAAAGGGTCAAAGGTTTTCTTCTACTTTCATTATAGAGCTAACTTCTCTCTCGGCCCATGGGGCACAGAACCTCCCTTCCTCTCTCATCTCTAGGAGCAATGGCAAAAACATGCCTGTTTCCCCCTGGGGCCCAGAAGAATGCACCCCAGGGCAGGGAAAGCGTCCTTTTATAGTGTCCCAGTGCTAGGCCCCCTCGCTCCCCCCCACCCACTACCACCTGGTATCACATTTGAGAGAGGGGGAGCCTCTTGTGTCCCCAGTTATGTTCAGGCAAGACGTAGCAACCTCCTCACCCTCACAGCCCTGAGACCTGGAGGAGAAAGGAAGAATGGGAGGCCAAGCACGTTGGAAAGCACCACTTTGTTCCTCTACAGGGATGACCAGTGCTTTCGCACTGACTCTTAACTCATGCGACAGGTTGGGGCAGTTTCTCTCCATGTTAGTGTCAATATAACCCACTCTTCAGGCCCAAGAGCAGGTACCCTCTAATTCCTCGGGGTAAGCTCGCTGTCTCTGAAAGAAGAAACAAGGGCTGGTGTGTGGAAATGCTATAACTAACAGTTTAGCGACGGCTCTAAACTTCCCTCTAAGACACTAACTCCAAAGCTGAGGCATGTAACCCAAACAAAGGAAACCTGGGGCTGAACTAAACGTCTGTCAGAAGAGTTTGCAGTTCCTGCTGCGAGGTGTCTGCAAGTGTGTTTATTCATATCTCCATGGCAACCCCTCTATCTTTTCCAGTCAACATCCTGTCCTTGGAAATCACAGGACTGGCCAGGCAAACAAGCCAGGGCCTGGGGTGGGGGGTGCGGTCCACAGAATCTGGGTCAGAAGTGATGCTCAGAGTGGCCATGGGGGTGAGAAGCAGATGGTGTGGTGGGGCTGCAGGTGGCTGTGCTCCGGGGGCCCCGCACTTGTCCACGGAAGGCCTGCACGTGGGGCTGACACAGGAGGAGGGGACGGGCTGAGCATCTGGGGGAGCATATGGGCCGGAGGAACGGCTGCTGGAGACAGTGACAAAGGCTTGGCAAGTGGGACCTGATGCTTTTTATTTTTAAGTGGGGGAGAAGCTAAAAAAAGAAACTGGGTGGGTTTGAGCAGCTGGACACAGTTCTTCCATATAATCACTGAAGTTTTTCATTTTCTAATAAAAACACTAACGAGAGGGAAAGAGAGGATAAACAAGGACATGGCAACGGGAGAGACTAGTGCAGACCAGGGAGAGCAAACGAGGGGTGGACACCCCACAGGCCATAAAGATGAGACCAAAGACAACAAAAGAAACAATTATAGCCCTTGTGAAAGAGAAGGGTGGTCAGAGTGAAACGCTCAGGGTCAGGAGGACCCAAACCCCAAACTCATTCCAGTGTCCCTGTCCCATCTCTGTACCAACCTGCCAGGACACTGCTCCCCTTGCTTCCATTCTCAAGGCACTTGGGTCATTTCCACTTAGAAGTCTGTTTTACCAGTTACCCATCTCTCTCATGTTCCCACCAGCATGGTAAGCTCCTGAAGGACAGCGTGGCCTATTCTTCAATCTGTAACACACAAGGCCCACGCATACTCTGTGTGCGCTCAGTAATTATCTTACACCTGTTCCTCCCTTTGCCCTACGTAAGTTACGGAATCTCCTGACTTCCTTACTATTCCATCCCCATGCTATATCCAAGCCAAATGAATACATGAAGGCACTCAGAAAGCAACACTTTGTACACGTATGGAGTGTCAAAAAATCTCTGGCCAATGAAGTTAAAATTTTCAATCTCTGTTTGCTACTGTGATCTAAGCAATACATGCTCCTAAGAGAGAGTCAGATACCTGCAGTGATGAAGGCAAAGCCGGCTTTGCTTAAACGGAACAGTTACCTGCTCCACAGTTTAGAAGTCCAGTTCAGTTAAAAACAGCAGAGGCTATAACTTAGGATCCAAATCCATGCAGCATATGAAAAGATTTCAGAGAACTTTCAAATAACTAAGGAAACAGCTGTCTCCTGTTACATTTAGAAAGCTTAAGCCACATATTAAGTGCCTGGGGTCTTGCTAAAAGTTCTGGAATGGCCAACAGAACCGTGTCACCCTGTGTTTTTACTTTTCCACTACCATGGACCCACCTCCAGTCTGTACGTCTCTGCTCTGGATTTCGCAGAAGACTCTTTCTTAACTGGCATGTTCTACTCTGGCCTTTACTCCTCTAGTTCATCAAGCATACTGACTATGACTCTCCATTATGCAAAGTATTTTAGTGGTTTTTCGTTGCTTACAGACTAAAATCCAAACTGGGAAGGCACTTTACAATCAGAGCCCATTTCACTTTCCAACCTTAACTCCTGCCACTCTTTATCAATGGTACAGCTCTATTCACTGCTCTCCAAACATAACATGCACTTTTACATCTCTGTGCCTTTGTCCAAGCTGTTTTCTCTACTTAGAATGTGCCCTCCCTACTCCTTCTTCAAGCTCCAGCCCAATGTCAGCTCAGGAGAGCAATGGCTTTGGACCAGCCCAAATTGGGTTCAGGTTCCGGCTTTCCACCTTTTAACTGTGCTGCCCAGAGCAAGCTCAGGATCCCCATCTACCTAGTTCACAGTTGGTATTTGATAACCGTAGGCCACCCTAAACCTGGGAGTGTTGATCACCTATTTTCTGTTTCCATAAGCTATGGGATAGATAGCATCAATCTATATAGGTCTTAGAGAGCTACAATTTTTAATGTAAAAAAATTCACTATGTGAAGAGCTTTACCTATACTGCAAAGTAGGTTAAATTATTCCCATTTTACAAAGGACGAACTAGAGGAGCAGATATTAAGTAACTGGTCCCAGGTTATATATTCTGGTAAGTACAGAGCAGGATTCACACAGGTTTCTCTAACTCAATGTCTTCCTGCCCCCCACTACATTATACAACTTCACGTCTGTGTAACAGTGATTATCCCCTCCTCTAGACTGGAATCTTCAAGGAGTTTATCTCTTCAGTGCCAGATACAAAGTAGATTTTCAAGAAATGTTTGTTCCACAGATACTTCATGCATGTGTTCCTTTAGCAATGGTTGACAGATACCCACCAAGTGTCAATTTCAGGACCTCACTATTTTCAAGAACAATATGGCTTAGAATGACATTGGACTTTTAAAAAGCAATTGGAATTCACAATTACAGAAGGAGGTTCAGTATATCTCCCTAGAAAATGACACCTAACAGACCAAAAGTAAGAAAGAATACAGAATTGCTGAATAGAAATTAATAGGCCTAGCATCCAAATTGAAAAGGATGAAAAATTACCTCTGTTCACAAATGACATGATCTTATATGTAGAAAGCACTAAAGATTCTATTTAAAAAGTTATAACTAACAAATTCAGCAAAGGTTGCAGTATATGAAATTAACATGCAAAAATCAGTTGTATGTCTATACATTAACAATGAACAATCTGAAAAGGAAATTAATAATTCCACTGACGATAGCATCAAAAAGAATAAAATACTTAGGAATACACTTAACAAAGGAGGCAAAATATTGTACACTGAAAACTACAAAACATTGTAGGTATGACATCCATATTCATGGGCTGGAATACTTAATATTGTTAAGATGACATTACCACCCAAAGCTGTCTCTAGCTTCAATTAAATCCCTATCAAAATCCCAAAGATTTTTGTTTGCTGAAACAGAAAAATTCATACTAAAGTTAACATGAAATCTCAAGGGACCCCTGAATGGTCAAAACAATCTTGAAAAAGAACAGGAGAGTCGATCAAGATGGTGACATAAGGGGGTCCTGAACTCCACTCCTCCCATGGAGGCACTGAATGGACAGCTATATATGGAGCAGTTCCCTGTGAATAAATCGATAAAATATAAGAAAGTATCAAACAGAAATCATAGAGCTGAAGAATACAATAACTGAACTGAAAAATTCAATAGAAGGGTTCAACAGTTCAACAACAAACTAGATCAAGCAGAAGAAGAGATCAGCAAACTCAAGGACAGGGCAGTGGACTTCATCCAATCAGAGGAACCAAAAAAAAAAAAAACAAAAGAATGAAAATTAGTGAAGATAGCTTAAGGGACTTATAGATGCCATCAAGCAGACCAATGTATTATGAGGGTCCCAGAAGGAAAACAGAGAAAGGGGCAGAGCACTTATTCACAGAAATAATGGCTAAAAGCTTCCCTAACCTGGGGAAGTAAACAAACATCTATATCTAGGAAGCCCAAACAGTACCAAATAAGATAAATCTAAAGAGACCCACACAAAGACACATTATAATTAAACTGTGAAAAGTTAAAGACAGAGAGGACCTTAAAAGCAGCAAGAGAAAGCAACTTGTTATATACAAGCGAACTCCCATAAGACTACCAGCATATTTTTCAATAAAAATTTTGTAGGCCAGAAGGAGCAGCATAATATATTCAGATTGCTGAAAGAAAAACACTGCCAACCAAGAATATTCTACCTGGCAAAGCTGTCCTTCTGAATTGAAGGAGAGATAAAGAGTTTTCCCGAACAAAAACAAAAACAAAAAAGCTGAAGGAATTCATCACCACTAGACCAACCTTACAAGAAATGTTAAAGGGGTTTTTTTCAAGTTGAAAAAAAAGGATGCTAATTAGTAACAGGAAAACATGTGAACGTATAAAGCCTAATGTTAATGGTGAACACATAGTTAAATTCAGAGTACTCTAATGTTGTAATTGTGGTGGGTAGATCACTTATAACTCTAGTATAAAGGTTAAAAGCAAAAAGTTTTACAGACAACTACAAGTACAATAATTTGTTAATGAATACACAATGTAAAAAAATGTAAATTGTGACATCCAAAACATAAACTGTGTGGAGTGGAAGTGTAAAAACCTAGAGCTTTTGTATGCATTTGAAGTTAACTTGTTATCAGCATAAAATAGACTGTTACAAGTATAAGATGTTTTATGAAAGCATAATGGCAACCACAAAGCAAAAACCTACAGTAGATATACAAACATAAGGGAATCAAAGCATACCACTACAGAAAATCATCATATCACAAAGGAATAGAGCAAAAGAGGAACCAAAACACAAAGTAATTACAAAACAAACAGAAAACAATTAACAAAATGGCACTAGTAAGTTCATATCTATCAATAATTACTTTAAGTGTAAATGAACTAAATTATCCAATCAAAAGGCACAGAGTGACTAAATGGATTAAAAAACAAGATCCAGCTATATCATGCCTACAAGACACTCACTTTAGCTTTGAGGACACACACAGTGAAGGGATGGAAAAAGATATTTCATGAAAATGTAAACCAAAGAAGGCTGGGGTAGTTAAACTCTTCAACAAATGGTGCTAAGAAAACAGGATAACCACATGCAAAGCAGTACATTTGAACCCTCACTTTATACCAGATACAAAAATTAAGTTGATGAATCAAAAATCTAAACATCAGGGACTTCCCTGGCGGTCCATTGGTTAAGACTCCATGCTTCAACTGCAGGGGGCGCAGGTTCAATCCCTGGTCTGGAAACTAAGATCCCACATGCTGCGTGGTGCGGCCAAAAAAATCTAAACAACAGAATTGAAACTATAAAACTCTTAGAAGAAAACATAGGAAAAAAATTTCATGATATTGGATTTATCAGTGATTTCCTGGATAGGACACCAAAAGCACAGGCAACAAAAGTAAAAATAGATAAACTGCACTTCACCAAAATTAAAAACTTCCATGCATCAAAGGACACTATCAGGCTTCCCTGGTGGTGCAGTGGTTGAGAGTCCGCCTGCCGATGCAGGGGATGTGGGCTCGTGCCCCGGTCCGGGAAGATCCCATGTGCCGCGGAGCGGCTGGGCCCGTGAGCCGTGGCCGCTGAGCCTGCACGTCCGGAGCCTGTGCTCCGCAACGGGAGAGGCCACAACAGTGAGAGGCCCGCGTACCACACACAAAAAAAGGACACTATCAACAAAGTGAAAAGGTAACCCAAAGAATGAGAGAAAATATTTAGAATCTCATATCAATAAGGGATTAATATCCAGAATATATAAAGAATTCCGACAACAGAAAAACAACCCAATTCAAAAATAGGCAAAGGACTTGAATAGATATTTATCCAGAGAAGATATACAAATGGTCAATAAGCACATGAAAAGATTGTTCAATATCACTATTCATTATGGAAATGCAAATCAAAACCATAATGAGCCACATGAACCACACCTTTACACCTACTAAAATGGCTATAATCAAAAACAGAAAATAAGTGTTGATGAGGATGTGGAAAAATGGAGTCCTTGTGCATTGCTAGTGAGAATGCAAAATGGTGTAGCCATTGTGGAAAACAGTATGGCAGTTTCTCAAAAATTAAAAATAGAATTATCATATAATGCAGCAACCCACTTCTAGGTATATATTCAAAAGAAATGAAAGCAGGGACACAACAGATATTTGTATACCAATGTTCATAGCAGTATTATTCACAGTAGACAAAACAAAGAAACAACCCTAATGTCCACTGATGGATAAATGTGTAAGCAAACTATGATATACATGTAGAATGGAAATACTGCTCAGTCTTAGAAAGAAAGGAAATTCTGACAGACACTGCAACATGGATGAATCATGAAGACGTTAGGCTCAGTTATAATCATGACACAGAAGGGCAAATATTGCACAATACCACTTATATACAGTACCCAGAATAGTCAAACTCATAGAAAAAGAAAGTGAAATAGTGGTTTCCAGGGATTAGGGGGAAGAGGTACCAGGAGTCATTGTTTAGTAGGCACAGAGTTTCAATCTGGGATGATAAAAACATTCTGGAGACTGATGGTGGTGACAGTTGCACAACAATGTGAATGTTGAATTTTACATGTAAAAGTGGTTAAACTGGTAAATTTTCTGTTATGTATGTTTTATCACAAGAATTATTAGGTCTTGTCTAATAGATCTGCCGAATAGTGAATACATGCAATTTTCATACACATGTGGGCCATAATCAAACTGAATGTGTCCTAAGCCAGGAAAGGAATATAAGTACATTTTAAAAATTTATCATGAAGTTTATGCTCACCAACAACAAATATTAGCAAAAATTAACACACTGGTAAATTACTTTAAATTTCATTCATTTTAGCTAAAAGTTTTTATTCCAGGAATAATAAAATGGATAAACTTTGGCAAGTGTGATCAATTAAGAAAATAAGGTGAAATAAACAACAAGAGGAAATAATACATACGACATTTAAAAATCTTTGGAGCGTATATAGCAATATATTTGGAAACCTAGATAAAAGATAATTTATCTAGAAAATTTAAACTACCTAAAACTCTCATAGGAAAAGTAGGAAGACTAAAAAAAAAAAAAAAGCATAAACGTAGAAGAATTGAAACTGTGGTCAAAGCTCTATGCTCAAAGAAAGACTGCCCAGATATTCTTAATGAGAAAGTTCTACCAGATGGTCAAGAAACAGATAATTTCCATCTCATAGGAACTGTTTCAGAGGGTAGAAAACCATGGGAAGCTTCCACTCATTTGAGGATGCCAGCACAACTCTGATACCAAAGTCATAAAAAGCCAAAACAAGAAAAGAAAACCAGAAGTCAATCTTTGTTCCAGAAATTACCTTTAAAATTCTAAATTAAATAGCCGCAAATCAAATACAGGAATGGTTCAAAGAATACTCTCGATCAAGTAAGATTTATCCCAGGAATGGAAGGATGATTCAACATTAGAAACATTAGAAATCCATGTAACTCATGGGATTAAATAATTAAAGCAGAATAATCATATGATAACTCAATAGATGACAATAAAGTAAGCTTTTTTAAGTTGATAAAGAGGGTATGTCAAAAACCCAGAGAAAATATTCCCACTAGCTTCAAGAAAAAGACATTTTTGGGGTTTCCCTGGCGGCGCAGTGGTTAAGAATCTGCCTGCCAATGCAGGGGACATGGGTCGAGCCCTGGTCCGGGAGGATCCCGCATGCCGCGGAGCAACTAAGCCCGTGCGCCACAACTACTGAGCCTGTGCTCTAGAGCCCCCGAGCCACAACTACTGAGCCCATGAGCCACAACTACTGAAGCCCGTGCACCTAGAGCCGGTGCTCAGTGACGAGAAGCCACCGCAATGAGAAGCCCACGCACAGCAACAAAGAGTAGCCCCTACTCCCCGCAACTAGAGAAAGCCCGCGCGCAGCAACAAAGACCCAATGCAGCCAAAAATAAATAAATATTTTTTTAAAAAACAGTAATTAAAAAGAAAAAAGACATTTTTTTCCTGTATCATTCAAAACTGTACCAGAAGACCAAGTATAGTGAAACAATTAAATGCAGCAAGAGTTAAAATTGTTGGCAAAAACAAAACTGTCATTATTTGTAGATGATATGACCATCAATCTAGAAAATTCAAAGGAAACAACCGACAAATCACTAGAGCTAAAAAAAGATTTAAAGTAGATGCAAAATGATCAACTCAAAACAAAAATCAATACCTTTCCTACACAATAGCAATAATTCAAAAAGAAATGCACAAGACTTCTAAGAAATGATAAAACTTTATGTAAGAACATAAAGGAAGACTTGAATAAATTACTATTCAAGGCTGGGAAGACTCAGCATTACAGACATGTCAACTCTACTCAAAGATACAATTCAAAGCAAATCTAATAAATTCCAATATAAATACCAAAGGGGGTTTGAGAAACTTCACTTTTGAGGAATTCTAAGATTCATACAGAAGCAGCAATGTGCAAAAACAGCCAATGTAACTCCAAAAAAGAACAAAAAGGAGCACAGGACTTTCCTTACTGGGAATCAAGACATTCAAAACTCTAATATTTTAAACAGGACTAATTAAATAGATCAATGCAACAGAAAAGAGAGCCCAAAAATGAACCCGTGTGTATCTGGATATTTACAATATATTAAATGTGATCTTTCAAATCAGTGAGGGAAAGATTACTGAATAAAACAATTTTAAAATGTAGAAAGCATTCTTGGTGCAGGCCATACAAAAACAGGCAGCAGACCAGATTTGGTCCCTGGGCCATCCTTTGCCAACTCCTGCTCTATTCTATTCTCTGTATTGCCCTAAAGAAACACTTTATGAACAAGGAGGCATGAACAGGCAATGTACTGCAGCTGCATTTGCAAAAGAAAAAAAAAATGAGAGGCAACCTAAATTTTCAATAGAATAATTTTCAACAATAGAATAAATCAATTATCACATATCCACATTATGTCCAGTTATGCAGATCTACATACTCTAATATAGAAACATTTTCAAAACATAATATGAGGAGGGAAAAAAGTGAAAACTTAAAAATATTTATACATTTCTAAACCACACACACACATATATGTACATACAAAGTATGAAAGGTATGCAAGGCTACACTGCAATCTGATAACAACGGCTACCTTTCATGGGAGGAAAGTGAACAAGGTGTGTCTGTTTGGGTGATGAGTGCCTTAGAGGAACTTCAGCCTTATCTGTATTTTTTTCAAGATCATATGGTCATAAATGACTTCATAAAGTATAAAGAATAAAAGAATAAAAAAGGAAATCTAGGAATCTTTCCACTAAATGACCCTAGAGCCTGGCCACCTCCCCTGAGTATAGAGAGTCAAGGCACATGGGTGGAAAGATGGAATCCAGACGACCATCACACCCAAGTCGTGGCTGCTCATGGCACTGGGGTCCTCCCTCTCTAAGCAGCACTGAGGTCCATTGGGACTATTAAATAAGCCTAGGATGTCACAGCTATGGCCTCAGCTATATCCTGTTCAAACACAGAAACAACAGCTTAGGGCAAGGCCTGCTTCTAAAGCAAACTTGACATTTAAAAATCTAAAACTGACAAACAGGTAAAGCATTCCAAAATAATTCACCAAATGATGGCACAGAAAACTCTTCTAGTGACATTCAGTTAAACATAGTAGATGAGACATCTCTGCTCCCTTCACAAACCCCATTAAAATGAAAAGTAAACATTTGAAAAGGTATAAATCCACAGACAAGGAATGGAAGAGAAGTGAACAGCAAGTGAGCAAAGTCAAACCATCTTTATAAGATAGAAAGCAGATGAATGAATTAGCAGAGCTGAGATACCTGAATACTACTAGATGCCAAAGAGAAGAAAAGTCACTCATATACCAGGTCCCCAGAAGTCCCAGGCATTAGAGATACCATATACCACAGACAACAACAGTAAACCACGGAGGAAAAAACCAGAGATTGGTTAAAAACCTGGGTAATGAGCATATGGACCACAAGGATAAAGATCCTTCTTTCTCCCCATCCCCACCCCGACCCATGATGAAGTTTTTTTTTTCCATAAATAAACTCCATCAAAGAGATTCTAAAGTCAGGGACAATAAGCACAATGACATTTCAGAATTACCAAAGGTATCTGCATTAAGCTTCTAGAGAGAAAAACAGAGTACATACAAGGAATCAAGAATTAAATGGCATTTCTCAACAGTACAGCTAAAAACTAGAAGACAAATAATATCTTGAAAATTTTCAGGAGAAATTACTTTTCAACCTAAAATTCAGTGCTAAGATAATCAATTAAATGTGAGGGTAGAATAAAGAGAGTTCTAGAAATACTAGGTTTCAAAAAAAATAAAAAAGTATCACCCATGATCCCTTTCTAAGGAAGCTACTAAAGGATGTGCTCCAGCAAATCAAAGGGAGCGGAGGGGAAACAAGGAGATCTGGGGCCCAAGACACAAAGATTCAGCCTAGGAGAGAGGAAAGGGGACATGTCAGGACAACAGCCACAGAGCAGATCTGAAGAGAAATAATCCAGATGGGAAGGGAGGATGGAAGGTCTCCAAGAAATATTTTCCAGGTAAAGAGAACTGACAGATTACCAGAGACATCTGACCACATGGAAAATAAAACACTATTCTCAGGGATTTTTCCAATTTTATTAGGGAGTTTGGAAAGAAGTGATGACAGTAAACCAATTAATCAAACAAAATAGGCAAGGCAATTCTTAATCTGAGTTGCGGAAACAGGTGACTAAGAAAGAAAATGCAATTCTAGAACATTAACTGGTTTGGCAGGGAGCCACACTTAACATAGTGATGATAATGTAAACACTGAGTTCTGATTTAACAAAAGGGAGAGATATTATTACATTAGGAGGAGAAGTGGGGAGTACATCTAAGAGGCTAAAACCTCATGTAGAAATCACTCAATATTTATAATCCATAAGTGAAGAATAATAGAATATACTTTAAAAAGACAGGTAAATATCAGAAACAACTAAGAGAATTGAAAGTTGTAGTGGGGTGAATTGGGAGATTTTGATTGACATATATACACTAATATGTATAAAATAGATAACTAATAACCTGCTGTATAAAAAATAAATAAAATAAAATTCAAAAAAAATTGTTGCTAATGGAGATAAGAACATAAGAGTGGGAGGAATGGAGAGAGCTCTTCTATTTATTTATCTAAATGAAGCCTTGTGTAATATTTGACTTTTGAACCATGAATCTATTTTTTTTAAACTTCCTGGGTTTCAGTTTTTCACACTGTAAAATAGGGATAATGATGATATTTACCTATCAAGCTACTATTAAAATCACACGAGATAATGCAGTAAAAGTGCTTTGGGAACATTCTCACTTCCCTTGGACCAATTTTTCAGAAGCGTTCTTCCACAGACAAGTTGTGTGGAGCCACACTTAAAACACAAGTTGTCTAAGAACTGAGGGCTGTTTTGTCGACTCATCGAATGCCAAATCTGCACAAGCAGCAAGGAGATGGGACGTGGATGAGTAATCTAAGTGGCTTGGGTTTATCATGGAAGACTCCTAGTCTGAAATCAAGGAGGCTTGAATAGATCATGAGAAACTGGATTTGACTTCTTTCTATCAAACTAACCATCTGTTTTTAGAAAGATTACTTATAAATTCCTCATCTCTAGGTTCCTCATCTGTAAAACTGGAGGTAGTAACACTTGCCCTGAAGGGTTGTTGTGATGGGTAAATAATATAATGAACATGAAAGATCTTTGTGCAGTGTCTGGTGCAGTTCCTTCTACAGCACAGGATGGCAGTTACAATAGTCGCACATCCATCTGCTCCTGAGAATGACAACTTTAACCTTCAATTTCTAACATAAACTAAGCATCCAGGGTCAACTAAGCAAAACTAGCAGGTAAGTCCACCCTCTTCCCTTTTCTCTCAATAATCTTTGATTAGATACCAATACTTATTCACTGTAGAAAAGGCTGAAAATATAAATGAGTCAAAACAAGAAAACATGCACCATAAATAATGTGACCATTGACGTTTTAGTGTATAACCTTCCATACGCTTTTCTATGTTTCAATTTCTAAATAAAAATGCATTTTTATTATACCTACTATTTCATATTCTTCATTTTCATCTTCTCACAGAGAAATTATTTCAACATCATCACTTTCAAAAGCTGCATAGTTGGCTTGACAGATGTCCTGCACCGTTTATATTATACTCTTTCCTGTCACCCTTCAGGGGTTAAAAAGTGGCCGTTCCAACACTCAATCTGGCCTACTGAGTGGATTACAGGGTTGACACCAGAGGAGAAAGCAAGAGCCACCTTAAATTGTGTGTTTCAATACATGTTGGTGATCAAGAGTACATTGATTCCAACCCAGCTCATCTCAAAAAAGGCCAGCAGCTGCTTGATATGCTTTTTAAAGCAACATTTATTTCTAGGCATTGAAAGGAATGTGAGATATTTTGGAAGTCCTGCGCATTTCTGACATCTCAGAGATTTAAAAATGAATAGATAGACAAAGATTTACTGAGCTCTGCCCACCAGAGCAACAGCCATCTCTACCCACCACCAGTCCCTCCCATCAGGAAACTTACACAAGCCTCTTAGATAGCCTCATCCACCAGAGGGCAGACAGCAGAAGCAAGAAGAACTACAATCCTGCAGCCTATGGAACAAAACCACATTCACAGAAAGACAGACAAGATGAAAAGGCAGAGGGATATGTACCAGGTAAAGGAACAAGATAAAACTCCAGAAAAACAACTAAATGAAGTGGAGATAGGAAATCTTCCAGAAAAAGAATTCCGAATAATGATAGTGAAGATGATCCAGGACCTCGGAAAAAGAATGAAGGCAAAGATCGAGAAGATGCAAGAAATGTTTAACAAAGACCTAGAAGAATTAAAGAACAAACAAACAGAGATGAACATTACAATAACTGAAATGAAAAATACACTAGAAGGAATCAATAGCAGAATAACTGAGGCAGAAGAACGGATACGTGACCTGGAAGACAGAATGGTGGAATTCACTGCTGCGGAACAGAATAAAGAAAAAAGAATGAAATGAAATGAAGACAGCCTAACCGACGTCTGGGACAACATAAAAACAACATTCACATTATAGGGGTCCCAGAAGGAGAAGAGAGAGAGAAAGGACCAGGGAAAATATTTGAAGAGATCATAGTCGAAAACTTCCCTAACATGGGAAAGGAAACAGCCACCCAAGTCCAGGAAGCGCAGAAAGTCCCAGGCAGGATACACCCAAGAAGAAACATGCTGAGACAAATAGTAACCAAACTGACAAAAATTAAAGACAAAGAAAAATTATTGAAAGCAACAAGGGAAAATGACAAATAACATACAAGGGAACTCCCATAAGGTTAACAATTGATTTCTCAGCAGAAACTCTACAAGCCAGAAGGGAGTGGCATGATATATTTAAAATGATGAAAGGGAAGATTTTACAACCAAGATTACACTACCCAGCAAGGATCTCATTCAGATTCAATGGAGAAATCAAAAGCTTTACAGACAAGCAAAAGCTAAAAGAATTCAGCACCACCAAACCAGCTTTACAACAAATGCTAAAGGAACTTCTCTAAGCGGGAAACACAAGAGAAGAAAAGGACCTACAAAAACAATCCCATAACAATTAAGAAAATGGTCATAGGAACATACATATCGATAATTACCTTAAACGTGAATGGATTAAATGCTCCAACCAAAAGACACAGGCTCGCTGAATGGCTACAAAACCAAGACACAGGCTCGCTGAATGGCTACAAAACCAAGACACATATATATGCTATCTACAAGAGAATTACTTCAGATCTAGGGACACATACAGACTGAAAGTGAGGGGATGGAAAATGATATTCCATGCAAATGGAAATCAAAAGAAAGCTGGAGTAGCAATACTCATATCAGATAAAATAGACTTTAAAATAAAGAATGTTACAAGAGACAAGGAAGGACACTACATAATGATCCAGGGATCAATCCAAGAAGACATAATAATTATAAATATATATGCACCCAACATAGGACCACCTCAATACATAAGGCAACTGTTAACAGCTCTAAGAGAGGAAATCGACAGGAACACAGTAATAGTGGGGAACTTTAACACCTCACTTACACCAATGTACAGATTATGCAAACAGAAAGTTAAAAAGGAAGCACAAGCTTTAAAGGACACAACAGACCAGATAGATTTAATTGCTATATCTAGGACATTCCATTGAAAAACACCAGATTACACTTTCTTCTCAAGTGTGCATGGAACATTCTCCAGGATAGATCACATCTTGGGTCACAAATCAAGACTCAGTAAATTTAAGAAAATTGAAATCATATCAAGCATCTTTTCTGACCACAACGATATGAGATTAGAAATCAATTACTGGGAAAAAACCGTAAAAACCACAAACAAATGGAGGCTAAACAATACATCAGTAAACAACCAAGAGATCACTGAAGAAATCAAAGAGGAAATCAAAAAATACCTAGAGACAAATGACAATGAAAACATGACAATCCAAAACCTACGGAATGCAGCAAAAGCAGTTCTAAGAGGGAAGTTTATAGCAATACAAGCCTACCTCAAAAAACAAGAAAAATCTCAAATAAACAATCTAACCTTACACCTAAAGGAACTAGAGAAAGAAGAACAAACAAAACCCAATGTTAGCAGAAGAAAAATCATAAAGACCGAGCAGAAATAAATGAAATAGAAACAAAGAAAACAATAGTAAAGAGCAATAAAACTAAAAGCTGCTTCTTTGAGAAGATAAAGTTGATAAACCATTAGCCAGACGCATCAAGAAAAAGAGGGAGAGGACTCAAATCAATAAAATTAGAAATGAAAAAGGAGAAGTTACAACAGACACTGCAGAAAAACAAAGCATCCTAAGAGACTACTACAAGCAACTCTATGCCAATAAAATGGACAACCTGGAGGAAATGGACAAATTCTTAGAAAGGTACAACCTTCCAAGACTGAACCAGGAAGAAATAGAAAATATGAACAGACCAATCACAAGTAATGAAATTGAAAGTGTGATTAAAAATCTTCCAACAAACAAAAGTCCAGGACCAGACGGCTTCACGGGTGAATTCTACCAAACATTTAGAGAAGAGCTAACACCCACCCTTCTCAAACTCTTCCAAAAAACTGCAGAGGAAGGAACACTCCCAAACTCATTCTATGAGGCCACCATTACCCTGACACCAAAACCAGACAAAGATACTACAAAAAAAGAAAATTACAGACCAATGTCACTGATGAATATAGATGTAAAAATCCTCAACATAATACTAGCAAATAGAATCCAACAACACATTAAAAGGATCATACACCATGATCTAGTGGGATGTATCCCAGGGAAGCAAGGATTCTTCAACATATGCAAATCAATCAATGTGATACACCATATTAACAAATTGAAGAATAGAAACCATATGATAATCTCAATAGATGCGGAAAAAGCTTTTGACAAAATTCATCACCCATTTATGATAAAAAAATTCTCCAGAAAGTGGGCATAGAGGGAACCTACCTCAACATAATTAAGGCCATATATGACAAACCCACAGCACACATCATTCTCAGTGGTGAAAAACTTAAAGCATTTCCTCTAAGATCAGGAACAAGACAAGGATGCCCACTCTGGTCAGTAAGATTCAACATAGTTTTGGAAGTCCTAGCCACAGCAATCAGAGAAGAAAAAGAAATAAAAGGAATACAAATTGGAAAAGAAGAAGCAAAACTGTCACTGTCTGCAGATGACATGATACTATACATAGAGAATCCTAAAGACACCACCAGAGAACTTCTAGAGCTAATCAATGAATTTGGTAAAGTAGCAGGATACAAAATTAATGCACGGAAATCTCTGGCATTCCTATACACTAATGATGAAAAATCTGAAAGAGAAATTAAGGAAACACTCCCATTTACCATTACAACAAAAAGAATAAAATACCTAGGAATAAACCTACCTAGGCAGACAAAACATCTGTATGCAGAAAACTCTAAGACACTGATGAAAGAAATTAAGGATGAGACCAACAGATGGAGAGATATACTGTATTCTTGGATTGGAAGAATCAATATTGTGAAAATGACTATACTACCCAAAGCAATCTACAGATTCAATGTAATCCCTATGAAATTACCAATGGCATTTTTTTACAGAACTAGAACAAAAAATCTTAAAATCTGTATAGAGACACAAAAGACCCCAAATAGCCAAAGCAGTCTTGAGGCAAAAAAAACGGAGCTGGAGGAAACAGACTCCCTGACTTCAGACTATACTACAAAGCTACAGTAATCAAAACAATATGGTACTGGTACAAAAACAGAAACATAGATCAACAGAACAGGAGAGAAAGCCCAGAGATAAACCCACACACCTATGGTCAACTAATCTATGACAAAGGAGGCAAGGATGTACAATGGAGAAAAGATAGTCTCTTCAATAAGTGGTGCTGGGAAAACCAGACAGCTACATGTAAAAGAATGAAATTAGGGCTTCCCCGGTGGCGCAGTGGTTGAGAGTCCGCCTGCCGATGCAGTGGACATGGGTTCATGCCCCGGTCTGGGAGGATCCCACATGCCAGGGAGTGGCGGGCCCGTGAGCCATGGCCACTAAGCCTGCGCGTCCAGAGCCTGTGCTCCGCAACGGGAGAGGCCACAACAGTGAGAGACCCGCGTACTGCAAAAAACAAACAAACAAACAAACAAACCAAAACAAAAAAGAATGAAATTAGAACACTCCCTAACACCATACACAAAAATAAACTCACAATGGATTAAAGACCTAAATGTAAGACCGGACACTATAAAACTCTTAGAGGAAAACATAGGAAGAACACTCTTTGACATAAATCACAGCAAGCTCTTTTTTGATCTACCTCCTAGAGTAATGGAAATAAAAACAAAAATAAACAAATGGGACCTAATGAAACTTAAAAGCTTTTGCACAGCAAAGGAAACTACACACAAGACGAAAAGACAACCCTCAGAATGGGAGAAAATATCTGCAAACGAATCAAGGGACAAAGGATTAATCTCCAACATATATAAACAGCTCATGCAGCTCAATATTAAAAAAACAAATAACCCAATCCAAAAATGGAGGGAGGACCTAAATAGACATTTCTCCAAAGAAGACATACAGATGGCCAAGAAGTACATGAAAAGCTGCTCAACATCACTAATTATTAATGAAATGCAAATCAAAACTACAATGAGGTATCACCTCACAGTGGTTAGAATGGGCATCATCAGAAAATCTGCAATCAACAAATGCTGGAGAGGGTGTGGAGAAAAGGGAACCCTCTTGCACTGTTGCTGGGAATGTAAATTGATACAGCCACTATGGAGAACAGTAGGGAGGTTCCTTAAAAAACTAAAAATAGAATTACCTATGACCCAGCAATCCCACTACTGGGCATATACCCAGAGAAAACCATAATTCATAAAGACGCATGCACCCCAATGTTCATTGCAGCACTATTTACAATAGCCAGGTCATGGAAGCAACCTAAATGTCCATCGACAGACAAATGGATAAAGAAGCTGTGGTACATATATACAGTGGAATATTACTCAGCCATAAAAAGGAGCGAAATTGGGTCATTTGTAGAGACGTGGATGGATCTAGAGACTGTCATACAGAGTGAAGTAAGTCAGAAAGAGAAAAACAAATATTTTATATTAATGTATACATGTGGAACCTAGAAAAATGGCACAGACGAACTGGTTTGCAGGGCAGAAATAGAGACACAGATGTAGAGAATAAACGTATGGACACCAAGAGAGGAACGTGGCGGGGTGGTGGTGTGATGGATTGGGAAATTGGGATTGACATACGTCCACTTATATGTATAAAATGGATAACTAATTAGAACCTGCTCTATTAAAAAATAAATAAAATATAATTCCAAATAAAATGAATAGATATATACACATATACATACATATACACATATATAAATGCAGTATATATATGCTACACACAGTCATAGCATATATACACAATACATATCATACACTGTAAATAAATACATACTGTAAAAATATATCGCACTAAGTATGTGCATATTATTTTGGAATGAAGTGACTATTTTACCTTTCCATTAATAATAGGAACACTGGAAACTCAAGGTCTGCTACCTCCAGTGGGTAATTTGGATTTTCTGGGAGGAAAAAGAGACCCAGATTTGGAAACACACATCCAAAGCTTCAGCATGTACATAATAAGATTGTGCTTCTTCCTAAGCTCATCTATAGAAAACTGCTAGGCACTAGACTATGCTGTCGAAGCAGAAATCAGGGTCTCTCACATAAAGAATCTCATACCACAAGCCACCTAGAAAAGCCCTTTTCAACCATTTACATTCAAGCCGTGGAATCTCAACTTTGGCTCAGTATTCTTTCCCGAGGCTATAGTTCCCCAGGGTGAGGGTTTGTGCTGCGCACTTGGACGGGAGAATGGACAAGAGTGCCCTGGCGGCAGCAATGATGAGAGAGCTGCCCCTGCATTGCTCAAGCCTAAACTGAGAGGGATGGGAAAGGCAGCAGAAGCCCCAGAGCTGACCAGACCAGGTGGGCTGAATATCTGAAAATTGCCTCCATTTCAAGCCTTCTCTCTGTCAGATAGCAGACTCAGTAATGGAAAGTTAAAAAAGAACCTTTGAAAATGCTTTTGTCTTTCTAAACATATTTGAACTAAAAGGTGGAATTATTTGCAGCATTCTACCACTCAGACCAAGAGGGGTTAAGGCACGGGTTCAGATTCCCACAGAGAAGAAAGTGTATAACCAGTGAATTGCACCATGTTTCCTGCATTGTTAATGATCCTTTGGAGTGGGAGACAATGAGGGGGGCGCCAAGAGGCCGTCATCCACCAAGGAACACATTGTTCATAACAACGGGCATTGCTTTTTTGAGACCCAGGGGCCCAGGTGAGGGCTAGCAAGCTACTACAAAGGCTAATTTAACGTGTGGGATTAATATGTTAATTTGATGCTCTCCTGTTTGGTTAAGTGTTGCATTTCTATATTTCTAAGTCTGGCATTCAAATCTCTTTATGGGGGGACTATTTGGCCTCTCTAACCTCTTTTCCTCCATCCTCCCCAGTGACAGCCCCTTGACTGTCAAAGCAGCCTCCTCACCTGAGCATGGCATGCCCACGCCTGACTCCAGGCTGTGTGTGCTATTCCCCTAGCCTTGAGCCTGTCTTCTTTCTACTTACCTATCCAAATCCAAGATCTTAATTCCTCAGAATCCTACTCAAGCCCCAGATCTTTAAATAAACCATTTCTAAAAGCTTAGCTCACTCTGACCACCACCCCATAAGAACATCAGCTGCCTCTATGACTCATTTGGGTCTCTCTGCACATAATGCCTTATGCTGGTCCTCAACTGGTGTGCACACATCTTGCCTCTCCAACCAAATCATAAACTCGTGGGGATGGGGATGATGACTAACCGCTCTTCTCTTCCACTGTTAGCTCTCTGACATGGAGCCATAACCTCACCTTACTTGACTCCCCAGTAGCATCAACACCATTGACCACTCCCTCCATGAAGTACCTTCTTTTTCTTGGTCTCTGTGAAATTATCCTCTAGATTTCCCTCCCACCTCTTGGTCCCTCCTTCTCTAACTTCTAAATGTTGGTGTCCTCAGTTCATTCCTGGGCAGTCTCCTTTTCCTCTCTTTCTGTACTCCCTCTCTTTAGAAAGTCTCAGACAATTCCACAGCTCCAAAATATCATCTACATGCTCCCAAACATCTGCCTCCAGCCCAGACCTTTCTTCTGAGCAATGCCTGGGAAGAATAGGCCAATTAGTATTTTATGATATTTATGAAGACAAGTCCATTTTTTAAATATAAATCACTTAGCTCCTCATGGAGAAAAGCTCTCATTCCGTGGTTTTATTGCCTCTCTACTCCAAAGGAGCCACTGCAAAGATGATCATCCTGATAGGAGGCCAGGTGAGATACCTTATTCATGGAGAAAATCAACTAATAATAGACTGTACCATTAAACACTGATAGACTAGTACACTGTATTCACTGAAGCACCAAAAGAATATGCAAAAAAAGGAATGAGGAGGGAGGGATCAAGTCTTTCACTCAGAGTTCCCTAACTGCAATGTGTCTCCCACATAGGGCGCTGAAATTTTTTTTTCCTAGATGAGCAAACTCAGAAACAAAGGACCAGGTTGACTCTGCCTAAATGGGCTCAGTCTAAGAAGGGTTCTGGTCTGAAGAAAAGGGTCACTGACAGGAAGCACTTGATCTCTGTTTGTCGAAAGGAATGCAAGTGGTGGAGGAATAGAAGATCATGAGCCATTGTCCAACAGAATAACTCTTCTCAGACCAGTTTGCTTTGTATTCCTTCAGCAAGTTAGCTGGGCTATGATCACTGACCTCCAGTGAAAAGGTTTTCTGATCAGGCCAACTGCCATGTACATCTTGCCAACTGGTGAGTCAGGGTTCCACAGAACCAGGAAACCATTGGGTGGATCATGCCAATAGTTTTACAATCAATTATCCTTTCAAGTTGACTGATCTCTCAAACTCCTCTTCAAAATCAAACTGATCAATATAACTGATAAGCTGAATGGACATCACCACAGAGCTATGGGTTCTTTCTGACACAGCAGAGCATCAGGTCCCTCCAAGAACCATTAGACTGACCGTCCATGATTTTCACTGGAGGCATGTTTTCTCAATTAAGTCTATACATAGAAATTTTACTGCTTCAGATAGGACATAAATCAGCTCAGCAGGACACTCTTGGGGCAAAGAAGAAGGGACAAGGGCTGGGGGAGGAGGATGTATTTAAATTACTCAATGAAATGGAAATCAGGGGTAGGGTGGGTGAGCAGCTTGAGATATAGATTCTCCTTTGTGTAGGAATAACTAACAAGCACCCTGAAGGTGTCGTACATCAAAGGAGAGATCAAAAGCTTTAAATGATACATTAAACAAGATGGACTTAATTGATATATATAGGACATTCCATCCAAAAACAACAGAATACACATTCTTCTCAAGCGCTCATGGAACATTCTCCAGGACAGATGATATCTTGGGTCACAAATCAAGCCTTGGTAAATTTAAGAAAATTAAAATCATATCAAGTACCTTGTCCAACCACAACGCTATGAGACTAGATATCAATAACAGGAAAAAATCTGTAAAAAATACAAACGTATGGAGGCTAAACAACACACTACTAAATAACCAAGAGACCAATGAAGAAATCAAAGAGGAAATCAAAAAATACCTAGAAACAAATGACAATGAAAACACGACGAACCAAAGCCTATGGGATGCAGCAAAATCAGCTCTAAGAGGGAAGTTTATAGCAATACAATCCTACCTTAAGAAATAAGAAACATCTCAAATAAACAACCTAACCTTACACCTAAAGCAATTAGAGGAAGAACAAAAAACCCCCAAAGTTAGCAGAAGGAAAGAAATCATAAAGATCAGATCAGAAATAAATGGAAAAGAAATGAAGGAAACGACAGCAAAGATCAATAAAACTAAAAGCTGGTTCTTTGAGAAGATAAACAAAATTGATAAACCATTAGCCAGACTCATCAAGAAAAAAAGGGAGAAGACTCAAATCAATAGAATTAGATATGAAAAAGGAGAAGTAACAACTGACACTGCAGAAATACAAAAGATCATGAGAGATTACTACAAGCAACTCTATGCCAATAAAATGGACAACCTGGAAGAAATGGACAAATTCTTAGAAATGCACAACCTTCCGAGAATGAACCAGGAAGAAATAGAAAATATGAACAGACCAATCACAAGCACTGAAATTGAAACTGTGATTAAAAATCTTCCAACAAACAAAAGCCCAGGACCAGATGGCTTCACAGGTGAATTCTATCAAACATTTAGAGAAGAGCTAACACCTATCCTTCTCAAACTCTTCCAAAATATAGCAGGGGGAGGAACACTCCCAAACTCATTCTACGAGGGTCTCACCCTGATACCAAATCCAGACAAAGATGTCACAAAGAAAGAAAACTACAGGCCAATAACACTGATGAATATAGATGCAAAAATCCTCAACAAAATACTAGCAAACAGAATCCAACAGCACGTTAAAAGGATCATACATCATGATCAAGTGGGGTTTATCCCAGGAATGCAAGGATTCTTCAATATATGCAAATCAATCAACGTGATACACCATATTAACAAACTGAAGGAGAAAAACCATATGGTCATCTCAACAGATGCAGAGAAAGCTTCTGACAAAATTCAACACCCATTTATGATAAAAACCCTGCAGAAAGTAGGCATAGAGGGAACTTTCCTCAACAAAATAAAGGCCATATATGACAAACCCACAGCCAACATCGTCCTCAATGGTGAAAAACTGAAACCATTTCCACTAAGATCAGGAAGAAGACAAGGTTGCCCACTCTCACCACTATTATTCAACATAGTTTTGGAAAATTTAGCCACAGCAATCAGAGAAGAAAAAAAATAAATAAAAGGAATCGAAATCGGAAAAGAAGTAAAGCTGTCCCTGCTTACAGATGACATGATACGATACACAGAGAATCCTAAAGATGCTACCAGAAAGCTACTAGAGCTAATCAATGAATTTGGTAAAGTAGCAGGATACAAAATTAATGCACAGAAATCTCTGGCATTCCTATACACTAATGATGAAAAATCTGAAAGTGAAATTAAGAAAACACTCCCATTTACCATTTCAACAAAAAGAATAAAATATCTAGGAATAAACCTACCTAAGGAGACAAAAGACCTGTATGCAGAAAATTATAAGACACTGATGAAAGAAATTAAAGATGATACAAATAGATGGAGAGATATACCATGTTCTTGGATTGGAAGGATCAATATCGTGAAAATGACTCTACTACCCAAAGCAATCTACAGATTCAATGCAATCCCTATCAAACTACCACTGGCATTTTTCACAGAAGTAGAACAAAAAATTTCACAATTCATATGGAAACACAGAAGACACTGAAGAGCCAAAGCAATCTTGAGAAAGAAAAACAGAGCTGGAGGAATCAGGCTCCCTGACTTCAGACTATACTACTAAGCTACGGTAATCAAGACAGTGGTACTGGCACAAAAACAGAAATACAGATGAATGGAACAGGATAGAAATCCCAGAGATAAACCCATGCACGTATGGTCACCTTATCTTTTTTTTTTTGGCGGTACGCGGGCCTCTCACTGTTGTGGTCTCTCCTGTTGCGGAACACACGCTCCACATGCGCAGGCTCAGCAGCCCAGCCGCTCCATGGCATGTGGGATCTTCCCAGGCCGGGGAATGAACCCACGTCCCCTGCATCGGCAGGTGGACTCTCAACCACTGTGCCACCAGGGAAGCCCTGGTCACCTTATCTTTGATAAAGGAGGCAAGAATATAGTGGAGAAAAGATAGCCTCTTCAATAAGTGGTGCTGGGAAAACCGGACAGCTACATGTAAAAGAATGAAGTTAGAACACTCCCTAACACCATACACAAAAATAAACTCAAAATGGATTAAAGACCTAAATGTAAGGCCAGACACTATTAAACTCTTAGAGGAAAATATAGACAGAACACTCTATGATATAAATCACAGCAAGATCCTTTTTGACTCACCTCCTAGAGAAATGGAAATAAAAACAAAAATAAACAAATGGGACCTAATGAAACTTCAAAGCTTTTGCACAGCAAAGGAAACCATAAACAAGAAGAAAAGACAACCCTCAGATTGGGAGAAAATATTTGCAAATGAAGCAACTGACAAAGGAATAATCTCCAAAATTTATAAGCAGCTCATGCAGCTCAATATCGAAAAACAAACAACCCAATCCAAAAATGGGCAGAAGACCTAACTAGACATTTCTCCAAAGAAGATATACAGATTGCCAACAAACAGATGAAAGAATACTCAACATCACTAATCATTAGAGAAATGCAAATCAAAACTACAATGAGATATCATCTCACACCGGTCAGAATGGCCATCATCAAAAAATCTAGGAACAGTAAATGCTGGAGAGGGTGTGGAGATAAGGGAACCCTCTTGCACTGCTGCTGGGTATGTAAATTGATACAGCCACTATGGAGAACAGTATGGAGGTTCCTTAAAAAACTACAAATAGAACTACCGTACGATCCTGCAATCCCACTACTGGGCATATACCCTGAGAAAACCATAATTCAAAAAGAGTCGTGTACCACTGTGTTCATTGCAGCTGTTTACAACAGCCAGGACATGGAAGCAACCTAAGTGTCCAACAACAGATGAATGGATAAAGAAGATGTGGCACATATATACAGTGGAATATTACTCAGCCATAAAAAGTAACAAAATTGAGTTATATGTAGTGAGGTGGATGGACCTAGAGTCTGTCATACAGAGTGAAGTAAGTCAGAAAGAGAAAAACAAATACCGTACACTAACACATATATATGGAATCTAAAAAAAAAAAATGGTCATGAAGAACCTAGGGGCAAGACGGGAATAAAGACGCAGACCTACTAGAGAATGGACTTGAGGATACAGGGAGGGGGAAGGGTAAGCTGGGACATAGTGAGAGAGTGGCAGGGACATATATACACTACCAAACGTAAGCAGCCAGATAGCACAGGGAGATCAGCTCGGTGCTTTGTGACCACCTAGAGGGGTGGGATAGGGAGGGTGGGAGGGAGGGAAACACAAGAGGGAAGAGATATGGGAACTTATGTGTATGTATAACTGATTCACTTTGTTATAAAGCAGAAACTAACACACCATTGTAAAGCAATTATACTCCAATAAAGATGTTTAAAAAAAAAAAGGAGCGATCAAATCGAGAATTGGCAAGAAGTAGTGTCTCTCTACTGATGCTTCAAAATGTTTCCACTTAGTAAAAGATTTCTGTGCTGAACACAAATTCTAGCTCCCCGGGAGAGTACTTGTACAGAGAAGCAGCATGCTGCTTTAGCAGTAACTCCTCTTCATTCCACCCTGCTTGGTGCCTTGTGAAAATGCCTTTTGTCAGCTTCCCACAGCTCTGGGCCTCAGTGAGTCACAGCCAATATTCACCCCTCTCATAAAGCAGCAGGGTACCAGGAAGGCTAACTCCTCCCTACCCTTTTCTTTCTTCTATATATATTTTGTGCATCACTAGACCAATGAGCATTTTGCCGTCACTAGACCAATTAGTGTCTACCCTGCTACAAAACAATCTCCCTATATAATGTTCAATAAGCCTCAGCCTTAGTGAGTTCTTCCAGTATGCAATCTATATTCTTCATGCTGCTGTGTAAGCTTATCACCTCTTAGATGCCCCTCAGTGAAGTCAGAAAATATATTCACTCATTCATTCAGCAAGTATGTACTGCATGCTTCCTCTGTGCCAGGCATCATAAGTGTCAAGGATACAGATCTCTGATTTCATGAGGCTTACAGTCTGGTGAGGGAGATAAGGATTAAATAAATTATGGTATAAAAATACTTCATGGTAACTGTGATAGGTACAGCAGAAGAGACCACGTACCAGGTGCCCCCAAATGAGTTACTAATTGGGACCTGATTGACTTAGGAGGGTCAGTGAAGGGTACCCAAACAAGCTGTCATTGAAGGTGAAATCTGAAGGATGAAATAGGAGGGAAAGGAGCAAGAGCATTGTAGAGATGGAAAAGGGGGAGCTGGGGCTGGAGGGCCCAGGTATGTAAACGAACAGAAGGAAGGACAGAGTGCGAGGGGAGAGAGGCAGAGAGGATGGAGAGAGGTAGCAAGATCGAGATCAGCCAAGGCCTTATAGGTCACCTTAAATATTGTGGACTGAGCCCAGAGAAAACGGTATGCCACTAAGGATTTTAAGGACAACAGCATGGTTCGTTAGGTTTTTATTGAGAAGCATCATTTACTACTATGAGAATAATGAACTGAAGAAGGTAAAAGTGGAAGCAGGGAGACCAGTTCAAAGCTACTTGGTAGACTGGGCAAGAAATGGTAACAGTGGGGTTAGGATGATTCAGTGGAAATGGAAACAATTTTTAAAAATTAAGATCTACCTAGGAGGTAGAACGTACAGTACATACAGGTAGAACTGGGAGAGAGGGAGGTACAAAGGATAACTTGATGGTTTTGGCCTTGAGTGACTAGAAAGATGACGGTGGCTTTTGTAGAAAGAGAGAATGCTAGAGGCAAAGGAGCTAATTGGAATTATTGGGGGACGGGGGTCCACGAGGTCAGTATTAAGCATGTTAAGTCTGAGATATCTGTGAGATATTCAAGTGGAGAGGTTCAGTAGCCAGCTGGATATACAAGGCACCACATCAGTAATAAAAATCATTCTATATTATAGCAGAGTCAAACACCATATTCTTTTACTTTTCTTTTTTTTTTTTTCTAGAAAAGGGGTATGTTCCAGAACCGTATTATTCAAAATGGAAGCCACTAGCCACAAGGGGGCTACTTAGATTCAAATTAATTAAAGTTAAATAAATTAAAAAACTAGTTTTTCAGTGATGCTAGGTGCATTTCAAGTACTCAGGGTGGCTCATGACTACTTGTATTGGACAACACAATGGACATTTCCATTACTGCATAAAGCTCGACGGGAAAGCCCTGGCTAGAACGTCAGAGGGCTTCCTATTTACAACACTCAGCTCTGACTGGTCTTTCAGTGAGCGTTCAACTGTCACCAAGAAATAGAATCCTACTGTATTTTGTGTCCCAGACAAAGCTTTGAGGTTGAAGATGAAGAAGATATGGGAAAAGAAGTAATGATAATCCTTGTTATTCAGATATCTTTCAATCCATCATAAAAAAGAAACAACAAAACAAAACAGATGAAGCATGAAAGGCATGGGGAGAGTGTATAAGAGGCATGCGGAGAGAGCCCATATTTTAAAAATACTATCAGATCAACTGGGGAGACTAAAATCAGATGAAATTAAGTACCAAGGAGGCATTAAGTGCTTATTTGGATTTTGACAAAAGAATGGTAAATTTATAGCCAATATTTTACAATAACTATAAATGGAGTATAACCTTTAAAACTGTGAATCACTATGTTGTACACCTGTAACATATAATATTGTACAATAATATTGTACCTCAATTTTAAAAATGAATGGGAAATGGATTCATGAAAGAGAGGGAAGGATGTAACCCAAGTGGGGAAACAATTTATTCAAAAGGCTGTGTACATCTGGAATGCCAGCCATGTTTTTCTGAAAGAAAACAGAATCTGTGCTGAACTGTATAAGAAGCAGAGTAATGGAGAAAAGTCCTTAAGTGGACAAGTGAAAGAAGAACTAAAGAACCCAATTTGGAAGCATTAATTGTGTACTGACTTACTGAGGCTAACTCAGACATGCAGCTAACCACTGGGGATATAAGTGATAATGGGGTCCTGACCTTGTGCTCAAGGAGCTCCTAGTCTAAACAGCCATAGCCAACCACCAGGCTGTCAGGATGCAAGACAGGTGATAAAAATAGGTTTTACAACATGCGTTCTTGCTCAATAAATATGTAAACTAAACACCACATTTGCAATATACAAGACGTATATCTCACCAAAGAAATGCATGTTCAGAAATTACTATACACCTGGGAGCTTGAATTGTGGGTGGAAGCTCAAATGAGGTGAACACGTGAAGGTCCTGGAATGAGCTGTGATGGGGCAGAGCAGACATTCAAGTGCTTCATCCTGTGAGCATGTCTTTTCATTGTCTTCCTTCATTTTTAACCAAAATTAACAAGCCAGACACTACATTGCACAGCGTGGGTTACTCCTTTAATATTTTAGAGTCCTTAGATTTCTTAGTAATGTAAGCCATGGCTCAAAGTCTACGGAGCTCTGCATAAGATTAAGTTCAAGGTTAATGTCAGACCCTTCATGAGGGAACATGGAAATGTGCCATAGGGCTTCAGCCGGGGCTGAAAAGAATTTTCTGGCTTTCATGGCTGATGACTGGGTTTCCCACTTTGGGGAAGACTACTTAGATTTGACGGTGAAGTTTGTAACCTTTATGATACCACCCTTTACGGTTTTTCTTTGTGTTACAAAGCCATGACTTTCATTCAAATTCTACTTTCTACTGGAATTCACTGGCATTTCTTTCCTGCTGATTGCTGGGTACTAGTACTGAATAAAATACTTATCTGTAAACATACATAAACATATTTAACTTCCTTCAGGAGCGTTATTTTTGTTATGTGCTTTGTATCAGTTTTTATTGAAACAACTGTCCACTTGTACTATGGCTATCTTTATAGAAAAACACTCAGATGTATTATATTTTGGTGATGTTGGCTTTTTGAAATACATTTGCTTTAGTTGCAAATACGGGGGGAATTTACCCACGTTAATCATTTCCCAGTAAACTTCTTGTGTTTTACTGCCTGCCATGAACACTGATGCTAGCATATTTCTTTTTAGATACTTTCTTTCAGGGTTATCGGAATATTGCTGCATATTCAGAATTGATGATTTCCTATAAGATTCTAATACATACTGTGCCACACTTACATGATAAAACACTTGCTCATAGTTTAAAATCACTTAAAATATGTGTGTAAAGAAAAATGCTTAATTTTCCAAATCATTTGCCTATAGAGTGCGAATGTGTCTTAAATCCTTACCTGATTTTTATGCTACTGCAACTTATTAAAATAGCAATGATTGAAAATACCAGTACTACTCAGTATTGGCAAGGGCATTCTCAGGCACTGTTGGGTAGGAATGTAAATTGGCAAACTTTGTCCACAGGGCAGTTAAGAAACAGGTAAGCAAGTATGTATGGCAAAACTTAAAAGTGAGAAAAACCTTTAACTTAGCAATGTTACACTGAAGAATGCACCCTGGTTATGATAGTCATCTCAATGCAACTGGTAACTGCAGAAAAACTGGAAGAACATGTTAATAATAGGAGACTAATTAAATAAGTTATGACACATCCACATAATGGAATTTTATGAAGCCATTAAAAAGGGTTGTTAGAGGGCTTCCCTGGTGGCGTAGTGGTTGCGAGTCCGCCTGCTGATGCAGGGGACACGGGTTTGTGCCCCGGTCTGGGAAGATCCCACATGCCACAGAGCGGCTAGGCCCGTGAGCCATGGCCGCTGAGCCTGCGCGTCTGGAGCCTGTGCTCCGCGATGGGAGAGGCCACAACAGTGAGAGGCCCGCGTACCGCAAAAAAGGAAAAAAAAAAAAAAAAAAGCGTTGTTAGAAATGCATTTGATGACAAAGAAAGGCGTCCTGATACAACTGTATCTCTAGTATAACAGCATGTTTTAAATGAGGTGTGTGTGTGTGTGTGTGTGTGTGTGTGTGTGTGTAGAGAGAAAAAATTTAGAAGAATAGGATTAACAGTGGTTTCTCTTGAGGAGACCTTTTTCTTTCCTTATACTTGTCTGAATTTTCTAATTCTCATATAATAAATATGTATTACTTTTATAGTTAAAACATTTATTTTAAAAAAATAGCTACAGAAGTCTCGTTTTCAGCTGTCCCACCTCTGGGCACACGAGTTTTGAACCAATCTAGCAGGAATGGCCCACAATGGGGTAAACGTGATGACCGCCTTCCCTCCCAAACCCAGTCCACCGAGCGTGGCTGTCCCCTACTGCACAAGCAAGGACCCAGCTCACCAAGCTGTCCTGGACACGCGGCGCCTGCACAAGCCTCTGGACTCCATTCTCCACGGTGACTCCCAGCCAGTTGAGTGTTGCCCAGCACCAGAGGTAGTCATTCCCACCATGCCAGAAGCTCACAAACGCAAACGTCATTGCAGTGGAAAACAGTGTCCCTAGCAGGCCGTGCTGGGACCCGCCCGCTGGAATGTACACATACCTAGAGATAGAAGAGGCTTTTAGGAACCATGTGCAGGGCTGTCCCGGCAATACCGCTTGCTCCCGGGCTTGATTCTCCTATCACACATTGCTGTTCACTGTGTGCAGACCCTTCCTGACTTCCAGGAAGCCAGAGCACTCCCTGAATTCTCCATCACACACGGAGGTGGCAATACATAAACCTCAGCTCTGAGGGGCTTTAGCTTAAATGAACACACAGGCTAAAGAGCTCTCATTACTCAAGCAAAATAGCACTTACAGGAGGCAGGGTGAGGAGCACTGAATTTAGAGTTTCTAAAAGGGATGCACCCCACTGTAGAAGCTCACTCACAGAATGGCAGTTAAGTTTCTGGTTACATGAGGACGCCAGACTTCAAGGCAGGTATGTATTTTACAGCTCAAACTATTAAGTTTCTGGTAAACCCAGTATTTAAGCACAATTGCTGAATTCAGGTCCCTAAATGGCAGGACAGCTCCTGCAGAAGAGGGGAGCCAAGGCCAGACCCTCGAGCTTTCCTGGGAAGCTGCCCAGAAGCAGTACGAATTCGCACTGTGCTCACAGGGCAGCCGGCTTATCACCCGAAAGCTACAGCCATCCCTCGGGTATGTTCTCTACTGTTGAGACAGCTGTCTGACTACATACCCACAGAGCCGTGTTCTTCAATCAGTATGTTCCTGCCAGAGTTGGGCAAAACTCACATCTTGGCTTGTCAGGATCTGGACAACTAGGAACACACCCTCCTTACAGCAGCCTTTTTTAAAAAGCCCATAGGCCTTTGTTTACTGCTGGTCAGTGCTTCTTTGTCCAACCTTCTTCCACGAAGGAGAAGGAAATCATCATTCCCTGAATACCCAGTGTGTCCCAGGCACGGCACTAGACACTTTCCATGGATCACTCAGCTTGATTCTTTGAAACACCATATGCTGTTCTAGCATGCCAACCCATGGACAAGTTGTCTTGTTTATATATTATTTTAATATTTTGTCAGAAATTTTATCTTTAAAATCATTTTCGAATAGAACAGTTTTATAGGCAAGCCAAAAAAAACAAAATAAAAACCATTCCCCAGTCAATAAATACTTCTAAAGACTATGTGACTATAAGTAGTTTTAAATGTCCTCCCTCACCTTCAAAGGTGCTCCAGGTTAGACGGTAGCTTATGTGATCAGCTTAGCTAGCCCCACTATCTGGGTGAGAAAAACGGGCTGGGAAGGGGAAGGGCCTAGATGCAAATCTGCGACTATGGCACCAGAGTTAATGTTTTCCATTACACCTCTGGGTTTATTTTGAAAGCCCTCCTATCTTCCATCCCAATCTGAAACAAACCGGAAAGCGTGTGAGAGTGTAGGTATTTCAGAAACAAGCGAAGCAAAGAAAATACTTTCTCTTGTGCACAAACAAGACCATCTTGACAATCAAGTTAGCAGATACGCATCAAGCACTCACTACCGCTTAAGGAATCCTCCATCTGCTGTCAAGCATTTATTTAGGCCTCCAGGGCAGTCCTGGCATTATGAGCAACGCAGAGACACAAGACGTTGTTCCTGCCCAAAGGACAGGTAGAGCTGGTTGTGAAACAATAGCAAACAAGTCCCATCATTAAGCTGATATGGTACTTGTTTGCTATATGATACGGTAGAAAGTATACCAGGAGGGCTTAAGAGTGTGGAGGAGAACAGGGTCAGTGGAGGTGAGTGGGTTACGGGAGGCTTAATGGTAAAGGTCCCCACCCTGGAAAGGCCTAGAGGATGAATTTTGCCAGGCAAAGGGGAGAAGGGTGGGTGCTGCATCATGGACCGAGAAGGGGCGGGCAATGAGCCCGAAAAGCCTGACAGCCCCAGGAACAGGTGTTTTATTTGGCATTCTGCTGCCCCCTACAGGCTACTTGGTTATTGGTGTAGAATGCTCAGCAGAGGCAAAAAATGGACCACAAACCTCTGCAGCCTCCCACCTGCATGAAGGTAACGACTGACCCATCATGGGGCTCCATGGGGCTATACTCCACTTCACACAATCAGTTCTGTGTGTAAGAAGGTTGCATGTTAAAAAAAAAATGGGGTGGTCAAACCAAGTTCAAAAGGATAAGGAATAACTGCTGTTCACAGAAACTTTGCAGATAATCATTTTATAAAACAAGTTAATTCTGACCCTAATACTCTTCTCATCCAACACTGGTGTGTTTTACGTTGAGATTTTTGTTGTATCTCACTACGTTAAAGTGAGCTGCACTACATATATCAGAAAACCCCAGTAGAGAATAAAAACCTCGCATCGTCCACATCAATGGTCCTTAATATTAGATTCAACTCCAAAAAGAACATGTTTTCAAGCTTGTGACAAGGAAGCATCTAGCCCCAAAATTACATGCACAGCTATTTCAGGCATCTCTTGGTATCATGGCTTTGCTACTTTGCCTTCAAAAGTGACAGCCGACAAAAATCTCTGAAAATGCCTTTTACTCCAGAAACTCATATATGGCAGGTCTCCAAGGACATGAGGTTGCTTGCTTGGTTTAAACCAGAAGAGGGTATGGTTTCTAGACTGGAAGACAAAAATCCCTTCTTCTCTCTTAATTTGAAGAAGGCAGTAGATACAGCAAGGAGAGCGAGCATGTTTCCTTTTCACAGATTCTACCAGGCTTGTGTCAGTTCCATGATTAATAAAAACAGAAGTATGTGTCTGTTTTAGAAAAGCAGGAGTACGACCTCACTCGCTTAGATCCGCTGCACACTGAAATTGATTTCCCAGTGGAAGAAAGCATTCAGTACCACCTTCTCAGCGAAGCAAAAATAAAAAGATTTTTTTTTCCTGTCAGTGACTGTGTGAGCTTGAGTGTGCGCAAGGCCTGCCCCTGCCAGGATGGCTTCGTGGGGTCACTGCTTGCAGAGAATGTTGCCTGAGGTAGTTACCATCCATCTGTGCCACCTTATTAATTTAAAACCATCTAACAGAATTAATGCAACATAGCAAACTCCCAACTCAGGAGGAGGAACCTGTCTAAAATGTAGATGTTATTTATAACGTCTACCCTCTACTGAATATCCATGTACCAGGTACTTTATATAAACTATTTCTAATCACTTACACAACTTTGCAAGGACCAGTCCTATTTTACATGGGAGAGGTGGAATCCGAACCTGGAATGTTCTACTTTCAGAACCCCTAGGCCTGTGTTCTATGAAGCCATTTACCGTAATGGGAGCATCTCTTGGTGAGATGTTCCTCTGATTCAACCAAATCTTCAAAGCGGTCTCCACAGAAACATCCAACCAGTATTTCATTAACTGAAGAAAGATGCTCGTTATTTACAAAGGAGCTTAGGCCAAGGAGCTCTGTGCCAGAAAGCCAGAGTTACAAGTTCCATTTTTAAACAGACTAAATAAATTCCTTCCGTCCCACCTACCGTCTTGTCCAGGCAGGCATCCTGCAGATGTCTATGTTAGAAGTTACGTGTAAGAGGTTGATGGTTGGGGCTTGTTGCTGAGTAGTAGGCATATGTGAAGGGAGAAGAAAGTATCTATTTCCCTCATACCCCTCTGGAAAACAACTCAAGAATGTTTGACAGTTGGGACAGGGGTGGTGAGAATCCACGTGGTAACAATAAATGCTGGAGAGGGTGTGGAGAAAAGGGAACCCTCTTGCACTGTTGGTGGGAATGTAAATTGATACAGCCACTATGGAGAACAGTATGGAGGTTCCTTAAAAAACTAAAAATAGAACTACCACACGACCCAGCAATCCCACTACTGGGCATATACCCTGAGAAAACCATAATTCAAAGAGGGACATGTATCACAATGTTCACTGCAGCACTATTTACAATAGCCAGGTCATGGAAGCAACCTAAATGTCCATCAACAGATGAATGGGTAAAGAAGATGTGGCACATATATACAATGGAATATAAATATAATACAATACAGTATATAATATATACTATATTATATATAATATATAATTATACTATGTTATATATAAAAATATAATAAAATATAATTTAAGTCTCAGTTATAAAAAGAAACAAAATTCAGTTATTTGTAGTGAGGTGAATGGACCTAGAGACTGTCATACAGAGTGAAGTAAGTCAGCAAGAGAAAAACAAATACTGTATGCTAACACATATATATGGAATCTAAAAAAAAAAAAAGGTTCTGATGAACCTAGGGGCAGGACAGGAATAAAGATGCAGAGATGGAGAATGGACTTGAGGACATGGGGAGGGGGAAGGGTAAGCTGGGACAAAGTGAGAGAGTAGCATTGATATATACACACTACCAAATGTAAAATAGATAGCTAGTGGGAAGCAGCCGCATAGCACAGGGAGATCAGGTGGGTGCTATGTGACCCCCTGGAGGGGTGGGTTAGGGAGGGTGGGAGGGATACACAAGAGGGAGGAGATATGGGGATATATGTATACATATAGCTGATTCACTTTGTTACACAGCAGAAACTAACACAGCATTGGAAAGCAACGATACTCTAATAAAGATGTAAAACAAATTTAAAAAATTTTTTAAAAGACATTACTCTTAACATCACAATGCTCTCTTTTTTTCCAAGACCTACTCAATAGCTTCCTGTTATCTTCAAACCCTTTGCCACGAACCCCAGACCCTAGTGAGGTAAGAGGATGAGGCACCTAAGATACTGAAAGACTTGGTTTTTACTGTCCCATGGATTGAGTTGAAGTTGCTGACTTCCCATCTTCAATTACCTATTACTTGGCTGAGCTGGGGCAGCAGTGGCTAACATCCTATTCCAGCTCTGCTTATCTTTCTACCCTATTTCCCACTAGTTCTCTTGAAAAATCCTGAAATTCTGAACAAATGGGGCTTTCACACTTCTGTGCTTTTGGTCATACCATTTTCATATCCTCCATCCTCTCTGGTTTCCCAACTCCTCCAGGAAGTCTCTTTTAAATATTCCCACTCTCTATTTAACCCAGAGAACCTACTGTTTGTACCACTGAAATGAACAGTTATTCATCAAAAGATGTCTTTTCTATTATGATGATCATTTCAGCTAAACTGTAAAATTCTTTTAGGCAATTCTACATATGTATGTATGTGTGTGTGTGTGTGTGTGTGTGTGTATGCATGCATGCGTTATTATATAGTTACTAGTCAACAGTATTTAAATACCTAACAATATAATTTTCATTTACTTTTCATAATCTCCAATAGCTTTTACACTTGTGATAAACTGTCACACTGTCACAGACCCATTATGAAAGATTAGGAAACAAGGAAGGATTACACGGACCTGCTCTCATTATTGGGGAGACTTCGGAAGACACCCATTCCCAAAGAACATAGAGACCTGACGGCTCTGAAGTCTCCCCACACTTTGTAACCCTACTTCCCCTATTAAAGTAAAAATCATGCAGCCCCAAAGCTCCAGACATATCCCAACCTCGAGGGATTTCAAAAATGACAAGTACTAGCCTTTTAAACACTAGAGTCTTTAGTGGCTGGGAAGGGAGGACTTCTGGCTGTGTCTCATTGGTGGTAAGGTGACCCCACCTTGGCTTCACCTGGGCTCTTCACCTGAGATGAGTTCCTGCTTAGAGTTCTCTGCAGAGGTGGCCGTGCTCTCCTAAACCCAGCTCTCATGGGCAGTGGCTCCCGCAACCCGACCCTGGCTCTGGCTTTGGCCTTGGCCCACATCTGAGTTCTCTTTCTCACAGCCCAGTGATGACCCACCAGTCAAATCCCCATCCTCTAGGTAGTGGACACAGGTCTGGTGTTTAGCTCTCACACAGGAACTAAACTATATATTTACTTATTAAAAGTTTTCAAAGGAAGATGCACGCAGAAAGTATAATTTACTTTTAATATCTTTCTGCCCAGTACAGATCATAATGGGATTTTAATAAGTAAAAACCAGCAGTTGGTTAATGGGCATCTGCAGACCTTATCATCTCTGGAGGCTAAGAGAGGTCCACTTTCAAAGCAGAGGGCACGTCTGAGCTGGGCTAAGACTGAAAGATGCTGGCTAAAGGTTTTGTATGCAACTCTGAAAAATTGCCTATTAAAAATGTTATGTCCTATTTGGCAACAAAATACTGTGGAATTTATAAAACAGAGATTAAAATCCAGCTATATTTAGTCTACACTTAAACTTCTAGGTTCATGTAATTAGATGCCAACATTTTTTTAAAAATTAATCTTTTCATTCCACGAAGCCAGTAGCTCAGTGGGCTGAAGTACCATGCTGATGAACCTAAGCCTGTAACTTCCATCCTAGAGAAAGATTCAAGTCTACCCTCATAAACCAAAACCCAAACTCTAGCTCCCCAAAAGCTCTATCTTCCTTCCTGCGGAAGAGGCTAAAAGAGCATGAATGGCTCAGCCCAGCTGCCCTTACCACTAGAACACGCCCAAGCAGCAACAGCAGCAAGGCGTGGGACCAGAAGGAGGGCAGCACCTGGATGCTGGAGATGTGGCCTTGGTCCTGCTCTGCCACTTACCAATCTCTGTAACCTTGACCTTGACAATCAAGGCTGCTCAGCTTAAGTCTGTACACTGAGCACATACTGGGAATGTTAAAATCTTCTTTGGTGTGAGTTGTTATAAAGATCAGATGATACAATACATGTTTAAGGAGTTTGGAGATTTGAACACTCCATGTAAACAGAAGGATGCGTACTTAATAACAATGGGCCAGCGGCAGCATGCTTGCACTCAGGAAAAAACAAGGTGCCGTTATCATAATGATTAGCATCCCTATATTTTTCACAAGCATTTCAAGGCACCAAGACCTCCGGCCTGCTTGCTCAGGGATGTTCTTCACTTAAAACCATTAGCCTTAAATATGCCACCATTGGCACCAGGTCGCTTAGTGCTAAGGGGTCAAAGCTAGAGCGGAGGAAAATTTTTGTCTCCTACTCTTCTAGGTTCTTTGGTTGGGCTAACAAACATAAGAGACATAGGCAGATGAATAGGAGAAAGACAAATTTAATTACATACGCAGGGGAGTTCACAAAGACAGTGAGACTCAAGGGCAGGTGAGGCAGTTGAGGCTCATATGCTGTCCTGAGCTACGGAATGGGATAGGGATCTGGGGCTTCAAAGTGTAGGAAGGGAATTCACAGGGTGATTAAGAAGAGCAGATGTTTGGCCATTAGAAGTTTGCCCTGCCCTGCAGATACGTCTTTCAGATAAATATGTTATCTCTGGGAATAGCTCTTTTTCTGGTACAGGCCCCCTGTCTAAATTCTTTGAGATAGTTAAGTTAGAGGGAAAAGTTTTTCCTGAATCTGCGGGATCTTGATTGCCTGCAGCTCAAAATAATCCACATGCCAAAGTGGCATCTTTGGGGGGTTGCACATTCGGCCCCCCTTCAAAGTTATGGGTTCAACACTCACATGGACTTGTTGATGATGCCTAACCCAGACACCTGATACAGGCTACAGAAGATCCTGTAGGGGCCATGTGGGCGGATCAGGGCAAAGCAGCCTCTACCACAACTTGGTCCGATACCAACATCTCACCTTCAAATCGCCGTAGCCCTTCCGCTCAGGTCCCCTCTTATCTACAGAGTACAGGTCACCTCACCAAGTCCTTTCCTTATAATGGGGGACTGCTGGGCGGGCAGGACCAGAAAGTGCTTATACTGGTTTAGTCATTCAACTTGTTTAAAGCAGCCTACTAATGTTCCAGAGGTTAGAGTCTTGGTGATGCCTAAGTCTTTGCAGTATTACAACCTTCATGCTTACAGACTGAAAAAACAAACAAGTCTTTAAGATGTCCTTCTTCAAAAATGAGCTTCTAGTCACAAATGAGAGATGGGAAGGCCCGGGGGGGGGGGGTGAGCAAAGAAAGGGGTGTGTGCTTTTTCCCTCCATGGGGCTGCTAACCCTCTTTTGCTTAAGAGCACAGTGAAGCCTCAGCAATCCCCGGGGCTCCCGGGCCCACATCTGTTCTGGGTTATACATAAACACCATATAAAACAGATTCTTTGGAGGTCTGAGCAAAGGAGAGTGAGCGGGAGTTTGCACTCTCTAGTGCTAAGGACTTGAGTCTCATCGCTAATAAAAAGGTCCTCAAAGCCTCAGTTTAATAACCACCAAGACTTCCTGGCTGCCTGCCTGTCTTCCCACCTTCCTCCGGAGAGGATGCTGAAAGCATCTATAAGCTGCCCTAGGCCGGACCAAGAGGGGGAGGGTACAAAAAGCCGGCTGTTGTGCAGGCAAACCCGCATGTTTGTAGGATGGAGGTGTGTGTGATTCCGTGTCTCAGAGTCAGAAGGAAAGGGTTGAGGGGAGAGACCCCATTGTCCCCTTCTCCTAACACACTTCTCAGTCTTTGCTCCATCAGCAGATCCCAAACCCAGGGTCCAAATTACCACCGTCCGGGGCATATGCCTCCTCTTATCAGCGGCTGTACTGTTTCTCCTTTGTGCTCCCTTTTCAGCTCTGCCTCTCACCCACATCCTATTCAGGGCCACTCCTGCTCGTCCTAATCTTCTCACTCATTTAGCACAACTGTTAGGAAAATGTTCACTACAAAACGAACATGTACAACTCAAAAATGACTGTGCTGGTACAATGCCTTGGGTGGGTGGGGGGGCCTCTAGAAGAACGTGCTCTGCAGACAAGCGCGCTAAAGAAATGCCTGACCGAATGCTGAAGCGTTTCATTCTCCACCTGGGTTGGTGGTGTGATGATTTTGAGACAGCCGTGCCGGACAGGTCCCCACAGAGGCAGGCCCACAGCCTTGACAGGTGTATACTCTACATTCCTATGGTGACACAGTATCTCAAGTGATAAAGCCCAGTAGGTTGGTCACTCGGGCAAAGACAAAAATGAACCGCTGAGGCAAAGAAGAGGCAAATCCTTTGTCCTCGGGAAGCATCCAGTCTTAGAATGACAGTCCCTAGCCTCAGGGGTCCTGCTTACAGTGCATAGCCATCATATTACGTCCTAAACTAAAACCCATCAGCCTGGCTTTTTAAAAATCATTCTCCCGCTGGCTCCCTCCTATGCCATGAACTCCATCTTACGAGTCTCCAAAACAGATTCTCCACTCCAATTAATGAACTTCATTCTTGCACAAGTGTGGGCCCTACGATCATGCCAGCCCACCCCCCAATCATGTAAGACCTCTGTCTGTCCTTTCCACCATCTGATCTTTCAAAATGGGTTCGGCATTCACTTCAGGGACTATTTCCCCCAGCTGATCCCACTGAATGCGGGTGGCCCGATGATTCTTCATCTCTGCAGAATTCATGTGTTCGTCTCGGGCTAAGTTATTTCTTCAGACTTGTTGATGTGCTGTTCCTTAGCAATTCTGAGCTACTTCATCAGGTCTGAGGGTACGTGGGACTCCCCACCTCACAGTCAAGACATGGATCAGAGAACTATAACATTTCTCTTTTTATTTCCCCCGGAATCTAACTTAAACTCTGAACTCGGGGGTGCTCAATGAACCCTGATCAACTGCCTTCTTTTCCTCATCCTCCTTTCTCTGACTCATTCATTCATTCCCTTCCTCTTTTCCTTGTCACTCTATATACACAAAAGAGAATTCTCCATCTGGAAAGCGTGGCCTCCTGAGTAAATGTCCTTGTTCACGTCTGCCTCCACCACTTTCTTCTCTAAAGAGCTATGGGGTTTGGAGGGTGATATTTACAAAGTCAGACTAAATCACAGATGCCAGCTGGAGGTGCCCCTAAGTGAGGGGACAGCTGGCAGGGACCGAGAGGTGGGACAATTAGCAACTCCAACTTCCCCAGGAAGCTGCCAGAAGTACCCAAAAGGGAGACTTAACCAAAAAGCAAAACTTCAGCGTTAAATGGTTTTAGTATTAGAGCACCCAAATTGGGAGGTTTAAGATTTGTGATATTAACTTTAAAAGCCACAAATAAAATCCTGGACATGCTCCTCAGTACCAGATGCGTGCGGGGGCGGGTGTTCACGAGGCCAGCGGGAGTGTGGCTTTGGCCCTTCGCTGGATCGCTTGGCTTCACTTTGCTAACAAAATCTCTTCCTCTGCCGTGAACATCACTTCCAAGTCCGATGCGCACTTTGGCCACAAGAAAAGTAGTGAGCGGTCAGGACCACTGTTGGACATGAACGAATGCACATACACACACACATACACACACACACACACAGAGTGCCTCAGAGCACAGAGGAGAGTGGAGTGTGGATGGGGAAGCCAGGGTCACAGATTTCAGTGATGGTCTCTTTTCCAGGCCTTGGTTTCCAACTGGTAAAAGTTTCAGGGCTACGGGACAACTAGGGGTGAGGTCTATATAGTATGGAACATTTGGGACATAAGCACGAATGGTCTTGAAGAGTTATGATCAATTACAACAGTGTGCTGCTTTGCTACTGGTCTCTGCTAAAACAGAAAGATCTGTCTTCTCTAATGGATTTTCAGGACACGGAGCTCCTAAAACCATAGCTTATGCTCCTGAGTTCCCCATTCCCCCCACTTCTCTGCTGCCACGAAGCTAACGTATGAACTAACACAAAATGCACAAGGAGAGGGTTATCTGAAGGAAGCCTGAAGTGAATCTTGATTCAAGGTGACAAATCCTTTCCTAAGAGCAAATTTCCACCCCCACCCCCACCCCACTCCCAGTTTATCTGCTTCATCACTTCAGACATACATATTGTGGACTTCCTTAAAAAGTAACAGTCATTGGTAATAAAAATGTTCAGCTGAGTGGGCCACAGATGGGTTTCAATGCCCAGAAAGGGAGAAAAATGGGAGAAAATGCCAGCAGGTATACAGGTACCTCTTTCAAAACACTGCCATTGAAGACTGTTTTCAGGAAGAAGAAAAATAAAGGTCCCAGGCAACGAAGTGCTGTTTAAAAAATAATCAAAGACGCAGACCTACTAGAGAATGGACTTGAGGACACGGGGAGGGGGAAGGGTAAGCTGGGACGAAGTGAGAGAGTGTCATGGACATATATACACTGCCAAATGTAAAATAGATAGCTAGTGGGAAGCAGCCGCATAGCACAGGGAGATCAGCTCGGTGCTTTGTGACCACCTAGAGGGGTGGGATAGGGAGTGTGGGAGGGAGGGAAATGCAAGAAGAAAGAGATATGGGAACATATGTATATGTATAACTGATTCACTTTGTTATAAAGCAGAAGCTAACACACCATTGTAAATCAATTATACTCCAATAAAGATGTTAAAAAAAAAAAGAAAGAAATTATCCTAAAAAAAAAAATCAAAGAGAAATGGTTGCTGGTGGTAATAAAGAGGCTGCTGCTCCCTCTCTGGACTGAACTCAGTACTGACAAATCAGCTCTAACAGAACTGTTCCGAGTGCCTCTCATTTATCATAATTATGATCCACAGTCCCTACCAGACATGACACCTTTTAAGGCTGGGCACTGGAAGAGACAACTGATAATGCTTGGGTCTGGGCATGAATGACGATAAATCTGCAGCAGCGTCCAACAAAACCACGCCAGCGCAACACTTAATGGAAACAAAGCAAGAGCATCATCCCATGCCCGGGAAACAATGCCCCATAAGCATTTTCCCCTTAATGCAGCGAGAGCCACCCAGATGACGCTGCTTATTCAGAAGATGCTACGGTATAATTGAATGAACTCTTGAGTGCCCATTTAGAGATTAATATTTTAAGAGCTAGCATTTTACAGAGACAGTCTAAGGATGACATTCAACGTGTGCCACAAAAGGGAGTCTCTTGTAGATTAAGAATGCCACCGTTTATACAATAAAACCATACGAAATCCAAAGATGTCGGTCATGGAACTGGATATTAACATGGTCGTCCATGTTGGGAAATAGTCCCTTCCCAAGGGTGGGAGAAAGACGTAGACCGTCAGAATGGGATTTTGCTCGCCAGGCTCCCTCTCAAGTGGGGTCGAGGTGAAGAAAGAAGCTTTGTGGGCTGCAGAGTACTATGCCTGACTTTTACCTTATCCCTGACAAAGGCGGGCAGAGAGGATGACGGGAGATCAGGTTCTCTCAAGCAACCTGTGGCTAATACAGCTGCAGAGAAAAGCCAGACCTTGAGTCTGAGCCTGCAGAGAGGCAGCTGGGATCCAAATGAAAGAAGTGCTGTTGCCAGCTCTCCCCTCCCACACCACCATCTTGCCTCCCGGTAAAAGAGCAGACAAAGGGCTTCCCTGGTGGCGCAGTGGTTGAGAGTCTGCCTCACGATGCAGGGGGCACGGGTTCGTGCCCCGGTCCGGGAAGATCCCACGTGCCGTGGAGCGGCTGGGCCCATGAGCCGTGGCCGCTGAGCCTGCGCGTCCGGAGCCTGTGCTCCGCAACAGGAGAGGCCACAGCAGTGAGAGGCCCGCGTACCGCAAAAAAAAAAAAAAAAAAAAAAAAAAGAGTAGACAAAGAGCAGCTCCCAAGCAGAGTCATTCCGTGGAAGCCAAAGGGGCAAGGATGTCCCCTCGGAGCTCCTGCCTGCCTGTGGAGTCTCACTGGCTCAGGCTATAGCCACTAACACAAATCTAAGGCCCGGTAACCGGTCCAGCAGGTCTGGGCCTCCAACATCATCAGCTTCCCTAAGGAAGGAGGAAAGGACGTGGAGGACATGCAGTCTATTTGGGTCACGTGCCCAAAGACAAGGTGTAGGGCAGGAGGTAGCTGACTCTCGGTTTACTGTTGGCGCCTTAGGTGGCACAGATGAGGAAGTCTGTTCTGAGAACTCAATGAACAGACCCTTTTCAATTCCATGGCCAAGTCTAGGAGACAGGGAGCCCCCTTCTAGAATGAGTCTCTGGAACCTCCCGAGAGAGAGGGTGCCTGCCCATGCTGCAAAGCACAGCACACACGGGCTGTATGGCCGTGGGCTTTAAACAGCAGCTCCTCGTAGGGAGTCAGGAGCCGAGAACCATCCAGGGGGATGCTGGAGTGGACCAGATGGAGGGGACAAGCAGTCTGCTCTTCAGAGTTCAACTCTGGGGCCAACATCCCCACCCATCTGGCTGTCATCACGTCTGCGACAATTTCCTGCTGTGTCACGGTCATGACTAGACCCCTGAGGCCTCAGGCTGGACTTGAGGGCACTGCCTTAAGTGACCTCTTCCGGGAGTTTCAGGACTGCAATTCTCAGTCACTTCAGTCCTCAGTGTTCTAGCTCCTCGGCGAGAAGTTTGCTGGGAGAATGGAAATCTCTCCACCGCACTGGATGTCAAGGGTGACTCCCCAGTCACACTGGCAACAACTCACTCAACAGACAGCCTTGGGGCGGGTCTGGGGCTTATGCTCTGCCTCGGCAGCACCGGCCCCTGCACGTGTGGCTGCCTCTGATGCAGCTGCGGAATCCAGCACCCCCCATCCTCTCAAGGAACCCCTCGTTCTCGGGGGCTGCCCTGTGCAGTGACAGGTGCCCAACACCAATCTTGAAGGGAGCTCGCATCAGGGTCTCTGCTGAGCCCCTCAGGGCTGCACAGCTCTTTGGAGGACCCGAGTCCAAAGTCCCTCGGGAGTAAGACACCCCACGGCATCACACTCTGAGCAGGGCACAGGACTCTGCCAAGGAAATGCCACCCTTTAAGGGTACAAAGCATATGAAACTCTAACGGAGACTCTGAGTTGCACCTGTATAACCTGGTATCACGTAACTGTACAGCGACTGTCCACTAGACTCAAACCAAGGGACTCCTTGCTCCCAAATCATGCATGTGTGTATTTGCTTTTGTGAAAGGAATGTGCCTATAAAAAAAATATGCCCACTAGCTACTACAGTCTAGGCACTGTGAGAGACACTGAGATAATAAAAAAATGAATAGAAACGTCCTGCTGCCTGGAGTGGATGGTCTAGCGGTAGAATTAGACATCTAGAGGTACAGTTAAAAACTGCACAGCAGAAGGAAATACATGCAGCCTAGAGATGTAAACGGCACGCACGTGCTGGGGGTGTGCAGGGGAGGGGGGAGGGGGAGGGTCTGTAGAATGGTCCCCAGGGGAGGGTTTATAGAGAAGGCCACACCTGAGATAGAGAAGGAAGGGACTACAGAGAGAAGGGGGGGCTCTATTTTGCCTTTACTGACTAGTTGACATCAATTTCAAGTTAACACTAATAAGGCTGGCAAACTCTCCCCAAAGCCAATGTCAGAGGAAAAAGTTTATCATTCCCTTCTTAAATCTCTCAAGGAAAAAAAAAATCTTAAAAGTTGACAAATCTGGGCTTCCCTGGTGGCGCAGTGGTTGAGAGTCCGCCTGCCCATGCAGGGGATACGGTTTCGTGCCCCGGTCTGGGAAGATCCCACATGCCGCGGAGTGGCTGGGCCTGTGAGCCATGGCCACTGAGCCTGTGCTCCACAACGGGAGAGGCCACAACAGTGAGAGGCCCGCGTACCGCAAAAAAAAAAAAGTTGACAAATCTTTAGAAAATGTAATCTTACATTTCCCTTTGGAAAATCTAAATGGCAGGCTACAGAGAGATATTTGGGCACATGACACACGAAATAAAATGAGGCTTTCTTAACGAGTTACCTGGGAACCAAGGGCACCTAGATGTCACACGTGGATGTTAATGAGGCTGCCTGGGGGGTGAGCCTGGCTTGGCAGGCAGCACCTCGCGTACATGCCAGGATCTGTCTCTACCTCCATAACCCTGAACTGCTGTGACCCAGGCAGGACCAGAGTGTCAATCTAGGAGATACACTATTTATAATCCACGTCCAGTTCACCTCATAGGATTGTACATGATCAGATAAGGCAAAAGGGATGAAAAGAACTGAAAATTAATGTAAAACAAATGATTATTATACTAACAGTATATAGATAATAGTATATTAGGATTACCATTAGCCATAATAATCAAGGAAGGAATTTCCAATGAATTAAATATTTTTCTTAATAAGGAAGAGAGAGAGAAGACACTGACTGCTCACCGTAAGGCGGGCACTGTGCTGAACATTTTACGTGTTATTCAATGTCCTAAACTACCCAGGGAATCTGCCCACTCCCCCCATTTACAGATGAGGAAAATAAAGCTCAGAGAAGGTTATTTACAGCCCCAGTCAAAGAACTGGCAGACTAGATCTATGTTGCATCAGAGTACAGGACCCAGACCAACTGGTAAGAATCACAGGGAAGCATGGTCTCTTCACTCTGAGCTGTCTGAAAGGAGAAAAGGAACACAGCTAATCGTGGAGCGGGGAAGGAGAGTCAGGTCTGCTTCCAAAAACGCATGCTCTTTTCACTAGATCAAGTGGTTTCCCCACGATAACTATAGACTTGAGGCATAAATAACCTGTATGCCTAACATTAAAAAGATAGTTAAGAAATATTATATTAAATACTATCTATCTTTTGAGCCCCAGATAGGTGTCAATCACCATATTCAGTGCTTTCTACAGCAACTCATTTGATTTAGATGGTACTTTAGCATCCTTTGGTCATTTCTGGGAACCTAAATTATCTTTGTAGCAGCAAAGCATGACAGTTCTAGATAAGTGTCCAGATCACTATGAGATGACAAAAATCCAGTGAACTTCCACTCAAATAAATCTGGTAGAAATGTATTATAACACCTCAAAGTCTAGAGGTCAAGGACAATCCCCTCTTGTTAGCACAAAGGACCCTGGAGACAGTAAGGATCTGAGAGCTCATCTTGTGTACGGACCCCCCTGTACTATACCCACAACCAGAAACCATCCAGCCTCCACCTCAACACTCTCAGTGACCAAGAACTCTTGGCTTTTTGAAACAGTCTTTTCTACCCTTTTAGGACAACTTAGATTGGAGACAGCGTGCTTCTCTGTACTTTTCGCTGTTGACCCTGGTTCTCCTCTCTGAAGCAACATTTTGAACATGGGTACCGGGTCTTCAACTGGCAGCCTGTCAAACATCTGATGAAGGTTCTCATGTCTCTCCAAAGGTTTGATTTTGGACACAACGTAGCCTCAGTTTCTTTACCCATTCTTTTACACCCAGTTCCAAATCTCCTGTTATAATTTCCCTTTTTCTAGATATTTCCTCATTTGTCTGTGTTCCCCTAGATTCTGATACCTGAAATAGATTGCACATTTATGGAATGACATGAATAGTGAAGAAGAGACTCGGAATACCGTATTCTTTTTCTAACCATATATTCATACCATCAACAAACATTTTCTATGCATTTACTATATTCCAAGTACAACAATTAGCAGTGGAGACATTCAGGAACGTGCCATGGAAGACTGCCCTCAGAGAGCTTACTAACCTATTATAATGATGAAGCCCGTTGTGACATTTATTTCAAGGCAGCCTTATCTCATACCAAAGTCTGCACCTACTATGTTCCTGAGAAAGTCAAGACCATCGCATAAGAGTGCCCTCACTTCTTTCCTAACCACATACATTTTTATCTCTTTCGGTACCTATCCACTCATTCATTTATGTGCCCACAGTGGAAGAGATGTCCTTTCCATGACTAAGGCTACCTCTGCTCTTTTGTTCTATCCACTTCTGACTCCTGAGGGACCATGCTCCATCAATTACCCTGTATCCTTATCCAGCTTAACTGAACTGGTTCCCTCCTTAGCACAAAGACATATTTTCCAGTCCTTCCTATTTTATAAACACCCTTCTTTTACCCCGCAACTTCTACTTCTTCAACTTTGATCCTAACTACTTTTCTTCACAGTCAAGTATTTCAAGATCCTTGAAGGAGCAGTCTACACCCAGTCTCTAAGCTCCCCCACTCCCAATCGATCCCTAACCTGTTGCAATCTGACTTCTGTCCCTCCCCACTACATTCAAACAACACTTGTCAAGATCATTAATGGCCTCCAGATCGCCAAAGCCAATGAATATATTTATATCTTCCTCTTACTTGTCTGCTATATTTGGCATTGCCTGTGTCTTGCATTTTCCTCTTTTGATAAATTTCTGCTTTATGTCTTACCGTTACAGCACTACTTATGTTCATTATAGAAAATTTAGAAACAGATATATAAAAAAATTCAGAAATAACCACCAATGACCTTTTTGTCTACATTCTCTCTGACATCTTCCTATAAATACACATTATGTACCACTTTAGGAAACTGCTCTGTTCACCTAATCTATCACGAGCATCCTTCCGTGTCTCCACCTTCCTTATTCACATTCTTTCCTCCCTTGGCTCCAGTGAAACCACTGTTTTTGTTTTCCTTTTACCTCCAGAGCCATCACTTCTCAGTCTCCATCGCAAGCTTCTCACTCTCTGCCTCGTTCTAAAAGTGTCAGCAGCTTCTCAGAGCTCTCTCCCTAGACCTCTATGCGCTCACACTGGGGGGCTGCACTGGCACACTGACAAAGCTGTCACTGAGTGTGGGTTCATCTATCACAGCCAGCTAGTCTGCCACACATAGAACAGGTAAACAGAAGATGCTCAAGGAATATCTGCTACACTCATCAGAAGGCAAGAGGAAGGGGGAGAAGGGCTCTGGTGAGCAGTACTGCTGCAGACATGACTTTCCCCAGCAGTAGACCCATCTGAGGGCAAGGAAAAGAAGAAAGAAGGGGTGAAGGGAAAACGACAGAGAAGCACCAAAACCAATCTCTCTCCTTCACGCCTTTGCTGAGAGCTGGATCTGTCACGCAGTGGCTGAGAGGCACTACCGAATGGGCAAAAAGAAGCTCCCAACCGGCCCCTTGGGTGGTCAGCCCCCAGCAATCCCTGGGCACAGGTACCCTTGGGAGGTGACCCTGAAGAAGTGCTCCCTGTATTTCACTCTAGAACCCTGCCCACCACGCCTCCCACCTTCCCACCCACTCTCTCATGAACTGCCTTCCACTCCCCGACCCACCCCAGCTTCACCTCTCAGCTCCTTCCCAGATTAACGTCATTCAGCTGCCACACCCAAAGGACAACCCCTGACCTCCAACACAATATTTTTTTTTTTTGCTATTCTTAAATTTTTATAACTATACAAGTTTTCAGTTGCTTCATTTTCTTGACTACAGTTGAATGCCATAGGGTTGAGACCTAGTCTGTTACTTGAATCTACAGTCCCAAATGCCCAGTATACTTCCTTATTCCCTCTAGGTGCTCGCCACAGGCAGAATCACCTGACCCAAGGGCATTACCATAGGAGCGTAAAGTGCAGTGGCTGAGAGCATGACTCCTCCCCTGGGTTCTCATTCCACCTTCACTTACTAGCTGTGAGGCTCTGAGTCTCAGGGTCCTGACTGGTCGAGTGGAGGTAATAAAACCCACCTCATAGGCTTGTCATAAAGATGACCTGGGATACTGAATGTAAAGAGCTCAGGACAGTGCCGGGCATACAGCAAGCACCCAATAGATGTCAGATGTCAGCTGTGACAAGAAAAACACACCTGAGAAGAAGACAAGTGAAGAGAAAGCAAGAGAGCCGAGTCCTCTCTCCAAAGCATTATGTCCTCACATCCACAGCAACTTCACAATTCTTCACCCACGCCCACCCTCTTCACCCTTAGTGATCGGATTGAAAAGAACTTCTACAAAGCACTCTTTTCCTTATGAGCATTACATGCCTTAATAAGCTGGATCAGTGGGAGTCCCAAATGTCAACAATTCAGATTAGAAAAATACACATTATTCCCAAGTACCCTCTCTAATTAGTGTTTACATGATTTGTATGGCTAGTATATTTTACACTAACGGGTGTTCTAGAAATAGCAGTAAATACCCAATGTCCTAACAGTTCAATAGCTAGCTAAAATTGAACTGGCTTATTGCATGATATTTGTGAGTTGTAATCCTGTAATTAAGGCTTCATTAGTCCTTACAATGCCAGGGCTCTGTAGTGGTTGATTTAATATGATGAAGTTTGTCATATTCAGTTAACCTGTCATATTCGTTCATTCACTCATGCATTCATTCATTCCCTACTTTGGGCACCCACTATGCACCAGGCACTGGGCTAAGTACTGGGGATATACACACCTCAGTGATGTCTCCCTGAAAATGTCATGGCACCGGATACCTCTTGTTTCACCATCTCTAGGTGAACCTTCATTAAGGATTTATTAAGTGGCTTTTAGGTATCAGACACTGTGTTGGGTACGATGAGAAATATAAAAATGCTAGAGACACACTCCTTACCTCCATGGAACCGATGACCTGATTGATAGACTAAACAATCACTGCTTGAAAGAGACAGCAGTGTGAGTGCCTCTGAAAGACGAATAACAATTAACGTTCATCCAGTACCTTCTATATGCCAGCCACCTGGCTGGGCACTTGCCACATTTAAACCTATCAGGTAAGTTAAAAACTTCCCACTTTCCAGAAGAGGAAAACTACTCAGTGTGTTTAGACTTGGACTCAGATCTGTCTCTGAAACTGGCATTTTGTCGCCATATCATGCTAACTCTTAGCTCAATCTCTTCAGCTAAAACTTATTTATATAAAATTTATGCAAAACTAGGTATAGAATGGCTCATATTTTAAAATTACGAACAGATTTATTTTTAAGAGTTCTTAGTCTTTTAATCCTATAAACTCTTTATGACTAAACCAATAGCCCCTCTCTCTGCCCAAAAACGTAGCCCATGATCACCCAGAAGCCATAACAAGAGTCAAGAGCATAGGCCAGGAAAGAAATTACCTGGTTCCACAGGGCTCGTCCCAAACTCAGCTGGGGACTGGAGTATGGCAAACGATTCTGTATTTAAACTAGGAAAGAGGGTGGCCACTGTCACCATATCTCTCAATTCTTTCTTTGAGAAAAGGTTTATGAAAGAACCTTGTAGAGAATCTGGCCCTCAGTAATGATTAACTTCTGCGATGGACTGATTTGTGTCTTCCCTAAATTCATATGTTGAATCCTAACCCCCAATGTGATGGTATCAGGAGGTGGGGCCTTTGGGAAATAATTAGTTCATGAGGGTGGAGCCCTCATGAATGGGATTTGTGCCCTTATAAAAGGGACTCCAGAGAGCTCTCTTGCCCCTTCCACCATGTGAGGACACAATGAGAAACCAGCGGTCTCCAGGTGGAAGAGCACCCTCACCAGAACCTGACCATGCTGGCACCTGAATCTTAGACTTCCAGCCCCCAGAACTGTGAGCAGTAAGTTTCTAGTCCACCCAGTCTATGGTATGCTGTTGTAGGAGCCCGAGTGGACTAAGACAGCTTCCTTCTGTCTCCATGGTCAGTGTAGCTCAGGGTTTGGCATTTCTTAATCTGCAAAGCTTTCAAAGTGAAAAAAGAAAAAGGAAAAAAGGAATCCACCATGCTGTCCCCCGCTCATGCCATCTGACAATGTCACTGCTGGCCTTTTCCTACTGGCTCTTTCTAACCTGCAGTGTCAGCGCTCTGCACCACAAACATGTCTCAGAATAATCCCATTTGGGGAAAAGCAACCAAGTATGAGAGAGGCAAGATGTCAGATACGTTCTCATCCTCTCTCTCTTTGTTCACATTTCTAAAAGAGAACAAGCAAGAACTAAATTTAATCTTCAAGAACTAAATACCAATTCGAAGGTAGGGCCTACTCCTTAGAATGGTCCCAGAGAGAACCTGGAGGCCTGAACACCTCAGTACTGAGTATTTTCACATGATTCTAAAGGTTCATGAGAAAGGAAAGCACAGGAAAACTTTACAGAGTGGCGGAGCTACGAGGTGGTCAAACCAAAAGAAACAAACATTGGATCCTATTAAATGGCCTTTTGGGGCCTTCTAATGTCATAGTGGACCAAAGCTCTCACTCCCCTGCCCATTACCCAAATTATTTCAGACTCATCAGGTTCTCAGCCTTATTAGAAACATTTCTGGGTGGAAATGCTATAATTTCTTAGATAATAAGTTATGGAGCCTGGAACATATTTTTTCACTTATCACACACACACACACACACACACACACACAATACCTTCATTTTCCTGGTAGCAAAATGACTAGACAGCTGAAAGAAGGAACAACATCTACATAACTCATGGCAGAGCTGCCAGTGCAGCATCACAATCAAATTAAATCCTGGGGCTTCCCTGGTGGCACAGTGGTTGAGAGTCTGCCTGCCGATGCAGGGGACACGGGTTCGAGCCCTGGTCTGGGAGGATCCCACATGCCGCGGTGCAACTGGGCCCGTGAGCCACAGCTACTGAGCCTGCACGTCTGGAGCCTGTGCTCCACAACGAGAGGCCGCGATAGTGAGAGGCCCGCGCACCGCGATGAAGAGTGGCCCCCGCTCGCCGCAGCTGGAGAAGGTCCTCGCATGCACAGAAGCGAAGACCCAGCACAGCCAAGAATAAATAAATAAATAAATAAATTTAAAATATATATATATATAAAATAAAATAAAATAAAAATTAAATCCTGGTTGGTTGAGTACATGTAGACCAGATCTGAATTTCTGTCTCTGACCTGTGGTCCCCAGGACCTTTTGGGGGGAAGACCTGGCCATTTTTGTAGATGGCAGAATCCTGCAGCCGGAAGATGTGGCTTTAGGAGCCAGACAGGCCTGGGTCCAAACCCCAGCTCCACTACTCCAAACATCAGCCCAACTCTGCAAAGAGCTAAAAGCTACATACAACGGGTGCTGAATAATATATGCTGAATGGAATTAAAAATTAGGCCTATTACTAAACCCTGCTTCACATTAACCTTTTCTGACAAACCTCTCCTCTAGCACTTAGGATCCACTCCACTGGTTCAACAGATAGCTACTGAGCACCCAATATGGGCCAAGCAGACAGAGATTAAATTGTTTATTTAAAACTGTGAACAAAACAAAGTCTCTGCTCTCACGAAGGATTCTGGTGGAGGAGACTTAAATAAGTAAACAAATGAATAAGTGAAATACTTTGATCCATAATAATTTTGATTATACTTTTGTTAACAATAATTAATTAACAATACTTTCTGTGAAAAAATAAAGCAAGATAAGGGGCTAGAGTAGGATGACGTAATTTAGAATCTCACTATAGATGACACCGTGTTATTCACTACTCTTTCCTGTATGTTAATCCATGTCCTGAACTAGGAGATAAACTTCTGGGGCACACACATCATGCCTATAAATTCTTTATTCTCTATGACATCTGTTAGAGTGTGAAGTACACAGCAAATGTTCAGCAAATTCCTATCAACTGACTAAAACTGAACTGGCTAAAGAGGATTCCTTCAAGTTAGAGGTTATCTAATTCCATGAGTTACTACTTGACATCATTATGAAACAAACGGGAACTTTACAAATACAGTCTCCTCACTATTTCCAGACTAGGAGGTATCTTATATACTCCTCATCCTTACAACTGATCTGATGCCAAGACAGAGCCTAGCCTTCCATTTCAACTTCTTTGGGCATCTTCCCCAAGGATGTCCATCAAACCACATACCAACCATCTGACCCCAATCTATGGATGCCTAATCCTGAGAAAAACCTCTTTCCTCTGGAGCTGCTCTGGAGCTATGAAGAAAAGAGCAGAGATTATTTAACCACATGGAAAGGAAAGTATTTTCCTTCCTCATTTTGCCTAAACATGTGAGCCCTTTCAATGAGGAATACCTCAAAACTGACCAGGGCTTCCCTGGTGGCGCAGTGGTTGAGAGTCTGCCTGCCGATGCAGGGGACACGGGTTCGTGCCCCGGTCCGGGAAGATCCCACATGCCGCGGAGCGGCTGGGGCCGTGAGCCATGGCCGCTGGGCCTGCGCGTCCGGAGCCTGTGCTCTGCGGCGAGAGAGGCTGCAGCGGTGAGAGGCCCGCATACTGAAAACAAACAAACAAACAAACAAAAAAACTGACCAGAAAGCAACAAGAAAAGAAAGTAACTAAATCCATTTCCTAACGCTAAACAGCTTTTTTCCCTTCCCTATTCCTTTTCCCTAGCAATTCTCCCACCAGAATCACTAAACACTAAAAAACCACTCAAGCCAACAAAAACAGACCCAAAGGCAAGTCCTGGCAGGTGGCAAGTGTCTGACCTTTGGGACAAATGCATCCTTTGTGTCTGAATAAAGTAGCAAGAGAAAGAAACACAGGGTCAGCCAAGTAGGAGAACTCTGCTGCAGTACTCTGCAAAGCAACGTCACCAGCCTTCACCTAAAGCTCCCACTGTCCTGATTCCTTCTGTAATATTAAGAACCACCTAATATTTGTGCTTCGTGAGGCACATTTCATAGTTTTTTTTAGCTTTCACCCAACTACCATTTGTTGAATACCTTCTAGTAGAAGGTCCAGTGTTAGGTGTTATAGGATATTCAAACCTGAGTAAGAAGAAAGTCTCTGCCACTTGCAATATGGTATTTCCCCCAAATACAAAGTGGAGTCAACCACTGTTATTACCTAAGCTGAAGAAAAAATCCTTGGGGATCCAGGCCCATGTGAAGTGTAGCCACTTGCCCAAGACAGTTGAAGGTCAAGTAGGAACACTGCCCTTCTGGCCCTCCTAGAAGATGTGTCTGAACGCTCATGTAGACAGTGTCACCTGGGCTGCTCTACCTACATACTCCTGTTCACCCAAATAATCAGCTAACACCTTTCCCACTTCTTCCCTGACAGTAGCCAACAGATAACTGGCCCTGGGTACCTACTACCCAAGCAGGAGGCAGTCATTCAGAAATGTGACTTGGGTTATGATCTCAACACTGGGAAGATTACAAAACTGCTCAACTCTCTGAACCAGGGATTGTGGAGCTGGAAAGGTAGGGAGGGGAGGTTGGCTCATCTGGGACTCACCTGTCATCTAAGGAAACTCTGACATCTGCGGGGGTATTTACTATAAGGAACCAGTCCTTGACTCATAAGAAAGACCTTTCTGTATCGTTTATCCAGCAATTTGCCAAGTGTCAGTTAATAGCGTAATGCATTTTACTCTTTAAATGAACTATGTACTCAAAGTTGGCCCCAGCAAATACAGCCTCTCTTCCTGAGGTCTCTCTCATGTATGAGTCTTCAGTGTCACTGGGCTTTCTCCACACTCCTTCAACACACTCAGGCGACAACCAGCACAGTCTGTAGGAAACCTCACATGAATTTGGCTCCCATGCCCCTCCAGCCACAATGCTGCACCCTCCTTCATGTAAAAGGATGAAATGCCTATCTGGCTCTGCAGGAGGTCACTGACTTTGAGCTGTTTTCCTGGTGGTACTAAATTATGGTGAGTCTGATATACTTACTCTCCCAGAACAAATCATACCCATTTGTGAGAGACTGGCCAGTTTAGGGGTAACATCTGTGGTCAGCAAGTTGCTATTTCGGGGCAAATTACATGAAGTTAAATTTCACAGTCTTGGTCTCATCAGTGCCAGTCTGCAACTCAAAGAGCTAATCGACGGCATCTGCTAAGCTGCAATCAGTCTGACGTGGGCACGAAAGCAGAGCTGTCGTGTTGGACTTCGGGCTGCTTCTGAGCCTGCAGGAATGGTCTATGGGTGTATCAGTGGAAGGAAAGGACGTGCAGGGGTGGGAATGTGAGGACAGGAAGGCAGTACCGCGTGTTGGTAAGATGGCAGGGAGGGCAGCCCCCGGAGTCCTGGTGAAGCAGCGGGGAGAAGCGGGAAACAGGATGGGTGAGGATGCTTTTCCATATTCATGCACTTAACAATGTCTGGGGCTGACCACAGATAACGCATGTAGTGATAAGCAAAAGGGACACAGTGCTGCTCTAGCAGAACTGCCATTTTCGCAAAGATGGAATCAAATTATAGAAGGTTTAGGGGTTTTGCTTGTTTTAAGAAAACTAGGTGAAAGATACCACCTAAGAGGAAACTCTCTCTGAAGGCTGGGTGACATGAGGAGGTGGTTGGTGGGACTGTGACTTGCAGCTGCTGCCCTGCGCCCCGACCCCGCCCTATCCCCACCCCTCCTGAGAGCTGGGGACTAGCTGAGAAAAAACAGGGGTGAGGGATCCTGGGCATATATCCAGAGAGAACTCTAATTTGAAAAGATACATACAGCCCAATGCTCATTTTAGCACTATTTACAATAGCCAAGACATGGAAACAACCTAACTGTCCACTGACAGGTGAATGGATAAAGAAGATGTGGCACAGGGAGATCAGCTCGGTGCTTTGTGACTACCTAGAGGGGTGGGATAGGGAGGGTGGGAGGGAGGGAGATGCAAGAGGGAAGAGATATGGGAATGTATGTATATGTATAACTGATTCACTTTGTTATAAAGCAGAAACTAACACACCACTGTAAAGCAATTATACTCCAATAAAGATGTTAAAAAAAAAAAAGATGTGGTACATATATTCAATGGAATATTACTCAGCCATAAAAAATGAAATAATGTCATTTGCAGCAGCATGGATAGACCTGGAGATTATCATACTAAGTGAAGTAAGTCAGACAGAGAAAGACAAATACCATATGATATCACTTATATGTGGAATCTAAGATATGACACAAATGAACTTATCTACAAAACAGAAACAGGCTCACAGACATAGAGAACAGACCTGAGGTTGCCAAGGGGGAGGGGGAGTGAGGGAGAAATGGACTGGGAGTTTGTGATTAGCAGATGTAAACTATTATATATAGAATGGATAAACAACAAGGTCCTACTGTATAGCACGGGGAACTATAGTCAATATCCTGGGATAAACCATAACAGAAAAGAATATGAAAAAGAATGTATATATGTGTATAACTGAATCACTTTTCTGTCCAGTAGAAATTACCACAACATTGTAAATCAACTATACTTCAGTAAAATAAATTAAGAAAAAAAAAGACAGGGGTGGGGGGGAAGGAAGAGGAGCAAAAGTGTGGAGCAGACCAAACCCTCTGCAGATCACAGGGCTGAGCCTTCACAAATTACGTTTTCAAATGAAAACTGTCATTGCAAAAAAAAAAAAAAAAAAAAATCAGGTGGAAGGAAGGGTGAAAGAGAAAAGAACAAAGATGGCTGCTCTTATGAAAACAGGGACTCCAAACATCAACATTAATAAGCAGATTTACTGGTGGGAAGAAATTCCAATCAATACTAATAAGGCTCAACTGGCCCACCTTTCCTTGATGGGTTTAATAACACTTCCCAGCCCTTATCTGATTGGAGTCCACACACATGCATACTAACGAGGCCACCAGCACTGAATTTACTGCTAGGCTTCCACCGGGCCCAACAGGCATCATTTCTGTCCCTGAGTGCCTGTCAACCATACATGAGTCTCGTGCCATTAGTTCAGCTGGTTTGTTCGTTAGCCTCTAAAGGTTTCAACCCAGGTGTCTGATCACGGCCACACTGCTGAGTCCTGTTATCTGACGGTTATCAGAGATGGCATGTGAAAGACTGGCTGTGTGAAACAGCACCAACTCCCCTACGAAAAGAGAAAACCAGAGAACTTCTTCTGACAGTGATTGACTGATGGCCTCTTCTGATATTTCCCTAACGGCCCCAGGTATTCTATGTCATCCCCACCCTCCCGGGAACTCCCACTGATGGGTGCCACTTCCTGAACAGGATCTCAGCCCAATTCCAGGACTTCTCAGGCCATGTGACCTACAACTCCAATCTCATACATGAATTAAAACTAATCTCTTTCCTGTTGCCCCAGTACAGGCAGGAATTGTTGTATGTTCTACTGGCTCAGAGAGAAGGGGAAGCGGGTTCTGTAAGCACACGTTTCTCCTCCCCCCGTGTGTGCTTCACTTCTGGTGTCAGGGTGGGATCGTGGGAGGAACAGATAGAGAGAGCTCTTCTCAGGTGAGGGCTTATGACAATGAGATAGTCCCCTTTCTGTGGCCTGTCCCTGTTTCCTCAAACTGGCTCGTGGTTAGTTTTTCCTTGTGGCAATGTGTCCAAACGCCAGTCTTTTGTGGCAAGCTTTTATTGGTTCTTAGGAGAGACCCCCTCCAGAAGGGTCTGGGTGTGAGGTGTCCACCCAAAAGTTCACCACGGAGCTCCCATCCATCCATCCTCTGGTCTTTCTCAGAGGAGGCCCAACCCATACCTTCTTGCTTCTGCGACCCCTTACCTGGTAGACAGCTTTCTCGGCAGAAGAGAAGATGCCAGCAAGAGGGCTCAAGCCCTGGCACCTTCCAAGAGGCCCATCCAACAGACATGAACCTCGGGTATTCTAGCCTTACCAGATGGCCACAGAGCAGACTGCTGGATGGCAACCCCTTTCCAGACTCTCCATTTCTCCCCTGACCCCATCTCCAAACCACAGCAGCTTTGGGATTTTGCAAACCTGGTGGCTCGACAACTTTCAGAGGTGAGGGAATCACTAGTCCTGATTTAACTGAGGGGGAAGAGTTTTGGGCACCCCCAAATTTTATGAGTTATTTTCTTGGGATCTTCCTCTCTCAGCATCAGAGAGGGGAAATACTCCTTCTCCTTCCCCCAGGGATAGGGAATGGAGGAAATCAAGAACATCCATTTACAAACAACTCCCTCCCCCTAAACCCCTTTCCTCTCTTCTGGTCCCTTAATATTGGCAGGTAGGTGGCGGGAGGGGGCACGTAGGGCTGCTTCTCTGACTCAGGACTTTCAATAATCCCTGGCAGCCCTCTGCACTTAGAATGTGGGGTTCATTGCCTCTTGTCCCAGTTTTGGATCTTCACCAGCTTCCCAGAATAAAAAGAAAACTCTCTCTTGGCATCACGTTCCAACAGTTACCCACCCTTAGCTCAGATCTCCACTGATCACATGGGGCACCTTGAGGAAGACTAGATGGTTCCACATAAATCCATTCCTAAGGACAGGAAATCCAGGAAAACCCACCCTCCTGGCCATGCTTTAGGGATGGCATCTCCCCGCTTAAAGGACCACAGCACCTTTACAGGCTGAAGCTGAAAGCTACCCGCTTCCTCCCCAGCATCTCCCCTACACACAGCAGCAATGCACTGACACACACGCTCACGGCACCTCCGCAGACTCACACGCACAGACCCATGACTCTCTCTGTGTAGAGAATGGTGCCTTCATCCCCAAAGCCAAATCTCAACCTTCAAGGCCCAGACCCTACACTGAGCTCCAACCGAGACTTCACTCAACAGTGAAATCACTCCCTTGGCCCTCAGAGTTACAGCATCATCAGAGCACAGTACCGAACCAAAGCTTGTCTGCCAGGCCAGGAGAGCAAAGCAGCAAAATGAGGCTATGCCCTTAGCTGAATGAGAGTAGAGAGTGATGATTTTCCTGGAAGTCATTCATTCAACAGTATATTTGAACCCCTACATTATCATAAACACTCTAGACGGTACTGAGGATACAGCAGTGAACAAAACTCTAATTACACAATTATAACAGTGGGTTGTCCTCGTCCTAAAATTATTAACCTACGTGTTTTTACTGCTGCTGCTGCTGCTATTACATTCTCTGAAAATTCCTGTTAGAAAAATCACAGGCACTCACCGTCCCCATCCCTGCCCCTCCACACACACTGCTCATAAACGCCGTCTGCCCTCGGTTTCACTCACTCACTCACTGCAAGGCTTTATGTGCCCATGATATATGACAACATAAACGGAGCCTGCTCCTCTTGAAACTTTCCATAAAAATACACATCTAAGTGATGAATATTTTATCCAGGGGAGAAAACAATCTCAGGGCCATTTCTAATAACACGTCAACCCCAGACAGGAGTAGGAGGGAGCTGGAGACTAATGAGGTGGATAAGTAACAGCACCAGGAGAAGGCAGGGCCGGGGGCGACCAGAGGGGGAGAGAAAGAGAGGAAAGGAGGCAGCGTGTGGCCGCAACAGCCCCGTCTGCAGAGGAAGAAACCGAGGCCCACGGAGAGGTGATTTGGGAAGCTCACACCACAGGGGACTAGGCCAGTCCCGAACGCCAAGGTGTTTAACCCTGGCCTCCGAGAAGAGCACTGTAGGATGCTCTGCGAGCAGGTAGCAGGTGTAGGGACGGAACTTGGAGGGGCCCGTGAAACCCCATAGGTAAGCGAGCTGCCACTCCAAAATGCAGATGGGTTTCAGCCTCTTTGCCCTGCGCATGCTCTTGTGTCTAAAGTCTCTCTCTTTTGCCTTCGTGGGTGTGTGTCTATCTTCTCCATGATCCTGGAAGCAGCTCGATGGAAGGAATAACGTCCCTCTCCCTCCGCCTGGAAGGTTCCTGAGAAGAGGGAAGCTGTGTAGCCTCTCTCCACCCCAACCTCTCTGGGAGCCTCTGAAGTCAGAGTGCAGAGAGGGGCCCCAGCTGAGAGCTGAGGAAGAAGAGGCAGCAGGGGCTGCCAGGCTCTGAAAATTCACCGGACTTGGCCCTTCTTGCTGTGGACCGAGAAGCCAGCCTCGGTCCCCTCCTTGTGGGCAGCCCTGGAGCCCCTGGGGGCAGGAAACCTCCACAGCTGCCTCTGGAAACCTGTCTTCCTCTCCTCTCCTCAGCCCCTCAGTCTACTGGAGCAGTAAAAGATGCTGCAGACAAGCACAGATGGTTTACAGTCGCTGGAATGAGAGGGAAACTGCATTTAGTCATTCATTCAACCTGCGCTTACTGAGCCCGGGAACTGCAGCAAATGCCGGGACAAGAAATGGAGGAGGTAGAGGAGACCTGCCCCTGCCCTCATGGAGCTCACAGTCCTACAGAGAGGCGGGCAGGGGGTGGGACGGGGGGGACGGGCAGCTATGGTCGCACAGAAGCCAAGCACAAAGGAGGGCAAGAATCACCCTGCGGGGGGAGAAAGTCACAGAACACGTCTCAAAGGAGTGCTGACGGCGACAGGACACAACCACCACGACCACCACGTGCATGTGTTTTCCTGGTGGATAGCTGAGTCTCTCTCCAGGAACTGCCCCCAGTCAGAGCTGCCAAGGGCCCAGCCGCTTCCTAGAGGCAGCTGCATCCAGTAACTGGTCAGAGGGAGAGGGCTGTAAAGGTCTAGCCTCTCTGTCTCAACTGTGAAGAGCATCCCAGCTCCAGAGCTACCCGTGGGGCTCACTGAGGGAGGCCTCTTTGTGAATGACAGCAGCTCAATCTTCCCTTTGCTTAAACCCGCTTCCCGCGCTCCCTCAAAGGTGTTTGTCCAAAGAGCACTTCCCAGAAAAGAATCTGCACTCGGGATACTGAATATAGTTCCCTGTGCTATACAGTAGGACCTTGCTGTTTATCCACCCTGTGACAAACCATAATGGAAAAGAATATGATAAAGAATACACACACACACACACACACACACACACACATATATAGAGAGAGAGAGAGAGCTGAGGTACTCTGCTGTCCAGAAGAAATTAACGCAACGTTGTAAATCAACGATACTTCGATAAAATTTTTTAAAAACCCAAAGGGGAAAAACAAAGAATCTGCACTCAAATCTCCACCTTGGAATCTCTTTCCCAGATAACCCACTACCTCAGCCAGGTACAGGGCACAGGCAGAGGTTTTGGGGGAAGACATCTCTGAAGGAGGTAAGTCTGATGCATAAATAACTTACATTTTAAACAAGTAAAGCACTATTTGTCAAAGATGAAACTTTCTCCCAAAGCACTCAAAGTTATGAGACGTCTGGAGGAATCTATACGGAAAATTCTAACGCCTGGAGGAGTTCTCTCGAAATCTAATTCCCGCCACCTGCTTCCCTGTGGACCCTCTTCATTCTTCACAACGCTGTTTATCCACAGAAACAAAATGTTACCACTGTCACAAGGAATACAAATGGGGGGAAAGCTGCTCTCGAGGCAATCAATAACGCCGAGGGAACAATGTCACTGCAAACTTTTTATTTTTTTTTTTAACTGCTGGTCATGGATTTTGAAGCAGAAAGAAAGGAAACTGAACTCTTCACATTGTAGCTGACTGTCAGTAAGGACAGCCTGTTTCCCTATCAGAGTCTAGTTTCCCCACTTTGCAGAAAAACCAGAGCTCAGGCATAACTGAAATGGCCTTGAGAGTGAATTAAAAAACCAGCTTCCCTTTCCAAAACTTCAACATTGCAAAACCTTCAGGAGCTCAGCCATTCTGCAAAGCTTGCACGCCTATTTACAAAGGTAAAAGCTTCTGCGAAGTACCTTAGTTACCAGAGCAGCCTGGGAGACAATAAACCAATTTGTTTTCCCCTCCATAAATCATTCATAATGTTGCTATGACATTTAAAGTTTAAAACGGTTTTATGACTTGAGATTAAAAAAGAATCATTCCAATAAATTTCTTATAACCGAGAGGATTCCTGGCATTTTGATTAAGTCGTTCCTTGTGATGATAAAACGGTATCTTGAATAATGAAGGGGGAGAGCATTCATCACTTTAAAGTCACTGGTGGCTGGTCCTGGAAGCCAACAGCCCAGCTGCCTCTCCTCGGGGATTACACAGAAACACAATTAGAAAAACAAACTACCCATCTTCTAGCAGGGTTAGAATTTTCAGAAGAATTACTAACTCTGAGCTGTCTCTAAAATGGTGCAGGATCATCAGAATGGGGACAAGGAGGGCTGGGCGCCCTCCTTCCAGCTGGTCGTGGAATAGGGGTGGGGGAGGGCAAGGGTTCTGGATCTTGTCTCATGGACGGCATTTCCACTGGGGGTTGCGGTAGGGCAGCACTGAGAACCTCTGCAGGCACTTAAATTTGTGCAGTGGAGTATGCGTCACATCATACAAGGAACCCAAGACTTGTGAAGAGTCAGGACATCGTTGCTGAAACCCACACTCTGGCTAATGTCAGGATTCTTGACACCACAAGATGTGTGCATCCGAGTGGTGTCGGTCTTCAGAAGATGTCCTCATTCCCGTTGAGAAATCATCACTTCTGAAGATGAGACAAGCCACTGAGAAGTAAATGTTGGGTTTCAGTGGGGTTAAAAATATCTTTTTCACCTCTCCTCCCCTACCCCACTAAGCCGTTCCCGGCAGGGGAGAAGGGAACCGAAGCAGCATTTACTGAACGCCTACCACGTGCTCGTCGCTGTGCTCAGAGCTTTCCATCATTTAAGCTGCAGAGAAATCCTGAAGTAGATATTAATATCACCATTTCACAGTTGAGAAAACTGAGGTTCAGAGAGCTGAAGTAACCCACCCAAGGACACAGATTGTGGAAGGCAGATTCCAATCTCAAGACTGAGAGTGCTTTTTCTGCTGTACAGACAGATCTATTTCTCCAACGTACTTCTGGATGCACACAGATAACCGTGGCTCGGACAGGCAAGTCACCTACAAAGCGGTTAGAAACCCAAGCTAGCTGAAGCATAAGTCGATGCTGGGTTTTGGATTTTAGAAAAGAGAGAACGCCTTGTGGCTGGAAGAGTCAAACAGCTTTGGAGAAGAGCGTGAAACGTAAGCTGGGCGTGAAGGCAGAGTCACGTTTAGAGGATGAGAAATAGGAAAGAAAACACTTCAGGAACCAGCACAAAGGCCTGTGCTGGGAATTGGGAGGTGGGGACTGACAGTAAATTTCCTCCTCGTTGGCCGTAATGAGCCTTTGGTACATGCGTCCCAGGATAGACGATGACTCATTATGCTGTTTTAAAAGGCAGAATGTGAGGAGTGGGGTCCAATTTAATAAGAATAAAAAATTGCATTTATGGATATCTTAATCTTTTCAAACCTTTCCCTTCGTTTTTATGCTGTCATAATGCCACAGGGCTAACAGGGCACGCACTAGACCGCTCAATTTAAAGAGAGGAAAAATGAGGCGTAACTGACCCACAACTGCCCCAGGTTAATGGTGAACCTAAGACTCAAGACTCGTAACTGCCAGACCCCGCAGGGGCATGGATGATTTCCCATGAAATGGCCACAGAGAACTGACCAGAGCTCTGGGTTCTCCTCCACACACTTTCCTTCATACAGTTTCACAAGTTCAGCAGCCCTGCTGGCTTACCATGGACTTCCTAGAGGACCAGGGACTCTGAATATCAAAGCCCACACAAGACCACACTCTGCTATAGCAGCAACAAAGACCCAACACAGCCAAAAATGAATAAAATAAAATAAATTAATTTTTTAGAAAAAGATTTACTATTTTCTAAGCCTTGTTGTATATATCCTTCATATATAAACAACAAAACGCATTCCCTCACTGCCAGTAGCTCAATACTGACCCTTCATTCTAAGAACCTAAGCCTCGGTTGAAAAAAAAAAAAAGAGATGACGTCTCATCCTGCCTCCTTCACCCTACTTTCAATAATAAAAATAACAATGAAAACAAAAACAACGATAATACCTAACTTAGCGCTTTGAATGTATTATACCATTTGACCCTCACAATGACCCTGTGAGGTAGGTACTATTATTAATCCCATTTTACAGATGAGCAAACTAAAGCACTAGATGCCCAGGGCAGTCAGTGGCAGAGCCAAGACTGAAACCTGGGAGTCGGGCTCCAGGGTCCATGTTCTTAACCACTACACTGCCATCTACCACCTGGGAGGCCCCGCCCAATGAGAGGCTGGTGGTAAAGCCCAGAATACCTTCCCCCTGGTGAGCGGGGGTCTAGAACAGTCTGTTGCCTGCTCCCCAGTGCACCAAGGAGAAGCAGAGCCCTGGACGTGGCACGCGCATCAAGCTGCAGCCTAGCTCCTGTCTCCAGCCTCCTCTACCCACCTTCTCACTGGAGTCCCCTGCCTCCTACTCTGGGGTCCTTGGCTTGGACCCTGATTCCCCCTTTCATCCATTTGTTCTTCATTCATTCATTTGTTCGTTCATTCATTCAACTTACAAATAACTATTAAAGATTTACTATTTTCAGGATTTCCCTGGTGGTGCTATGGTTAAGAATCCGCCTGCCAGTGCAGGGGACACAGGTTCGAGCCCTGGTCCGGGAAGATCCCACATGCCGCGGAGCAACTAAGCCCGCGCGCCAAAACTACTGAAGCCCGCGTGCCTAGAGCCCATGCTCCGCAACAAGAGAAGCCACCAGAATGAGAAGCCCGCGCACCTCAATGAAGAGTAGCCCCCGCTCGCCACAACTAGAGAAAGCCCGCATGCAGCAACAACGACCCAACACAGCCAAAAATAAATAAAATAAATTAATTTAAAAAAAAAAAGATTTACTATTTTCTAAGCCTTGTTGTAGGCTGGGGGGATACAGGCTTTCAAAGCAGCTACTGTTTCTGTTAACCCTAGCATCACGTCCCCTTAAACAGAGCCCCAGGAGCTCTGTACCTCCTCGCATCTGCCCCAGCACCCACCTCGAGAACACCAACGCAGGCCACAATCAGGCCTGAGTTCACAGTGGCTCGCTTGGCTTTAGTAACTGGGTCAGGCCCTTTTCCCGGGTGTCTGTGGGAGCTTTCCCCAAGTTCCATGAGGGGCACCAAGCAGATGGAAACGTTCAAATAAGACAACAGCGACTCCCGAGGACGGCCCATCACTTCTGGTGACAGTAAGCACGGTGGGATATGGAATGAGAGAGCAAACGCAGCTCTCTCCTCAGTCTCCCCTGAAAGCTTCTTGGACTCTGTTTCACGTAAACACCACCTTGCCGCTAGGTTGTTTTATACTCCTTTTCTGTGAATAGTTTCATATGGTGACTTTTCAAGCCATCGCACTTCAAAGCCGATTTGCTGATCTCTCCACACACACTTGGGAACCAGCACCTGCGCGGTGTGACACACCTGCTCAAATAGCCCAGGTTCAGTAAAGGCTATGGGAAGTGGGTCCCTGAGGGAGGCTCTGGAGCCCCTGGGGCACTTGGACAGATTTATAAAATAAAGCTATCTGGGGGGGAAACTTGGGAGTCTGAGTCACCAGAGGCTTTAGAAGAAATGAGGTTTTCACAACTCACTCAATCGTATTCCTCACAGCTCCCAACTCAATGTTATATACACAGTGGGGGTCCGCTAAGTCTAGAAAATAAAAACAGTAACTAGATTACTAGAGTATTGCTAAATAGAGGCCCTTCGGGACCTGCCTTAGTAAGCAGATAAAACCAGTGTGCCCTCGTCACAGCTAGCAAGAGCACTGCTTAGGGGCCGCGATCCAGATTCTGAACGGGCTCACGCATGCCCCTGTCATTTTCTGTTAATACTATTAACAAGTCAAGTAGCTTGCTTCTTCATAGAAAACCAGTTCAAATTTCTGCTCAGGCTGTCCTCAGATTATGAATCAAATATATCTTTTTTCTTGCAATCTATTCAATTTAATTCTCTGTATTACATTTCAACCCACACTGCTATCTGCAGACCAGTAAGGCCACCTGGGACCAACTGAAAGAGTCCAGAGAAGTCCTGACCAGCTCAATTCAAAGCATCGTTATCTATCACTTCCCTCTAACTCAAAGCCCCAAGCCATCTTTGACTCCACTCTCCCCTCATTCTTACGCATCAAGACTCATTCATTATCAAGTCCTGTTTCTCCCACTTTCGCGATTTTCTCAAATCATCCCATCCGACCCCCTCCCACTTCCACGGCGAAGATTCAAGCCCTTCTCGTCGAGGGCGCAGATCATTGTAACAACCTTCTTACCTATCACTATGCCTCCATCCCTGCCACCACCAGCCGCCGCATACTCTCCATACTAAGACTGGGCTATCGTTTTAAAAATATGATCCTGTTAATCCTGTGTTTAAAGCCATGCAGAGGCTCCACAGTGCCTGGGTAGGGTTAAGCCCCAGCTCCCTGGCCTGTTCCTCAAGCCTCCCCTCTCAGCATGAGACAGGCTGTGACCTGGGACCCTTTGCTGCAGTGCTTGCACCTGGACAAACATCTCCTCAAGCAACAGAATACAAAGGAACTATAAGGGACTAAAAATAAATGCGTGCATGCACAGCTGGGGAAAATTATGGACAACAAGATACAAAGAGACCCAAACCCCAACTACCACTTCTGAAGAGCTGCGGGAGGGAAAGCACCTTGTCGGAGTAAAAGCAGGGTACTGCGCATGTCCCCGGCACATACCACCACCAAAAGGGTGGGAAAACGACCTAAGCCCCGCCTCTGGCCCAACCCGTGGACGCACGCCTACCCTCACCCCATATAAAGAACCAGCTCACTGCCCCTGGGCAAGCAGGCGAGCAAGGGAACCTGTTGCTTATTTTCGCTTCCTTGTGCTGCAGCAGGGGCCCCCAATAAAGCCTTGCCTGAATTTCTTGTCTGGCCTCTTATCAATTTCTCTTGATTAAGGAGGCCAATAACCCAGGTCTGTAACAACCACAGTCCTCCACATGGGCCTGACACCTCTGCTCCAGCCACAGTGAACCTCGTTCTCTCCAAACACACATTCATCTTCCCACCTCTGCTCCCACGGCTTCCTCTCCAACAATGCCCTCTTCCCCCGCGCAGCAGGCTTAGCAAAATCACACTCAAATCTTCACATCCAGCCCCTGTGTCCCAGTCTCTGAAGCGTTCCCCTGGCTTCCCCAGGCTGAGCTGATGCTCCCTCTTCTGTATTTCACTGTCCCTTTATGTTATCACTGAGCACAGCACTTAGTCACACCACATTCTGGTAAGCTATGGGTCATGTGTGTCAGGGACCATGTCTTTTCCATCTGTATATCCCCAAGGAGCAGTGCATTGCCAGGCACAGCAGACACTGAGAGAATGTTAGCTGAACGGATCAGATGAATCACAGAGTAATTCAGGCTGCTGAGGACCAGGATAGTATAATCTAGGATCAGGCATCTAGACTGAACCTTAAGTAAGAGGAGGAAAAAGAGGAGCGTCAGTGAGAAAACAACATGAACTTAAGTGTACGGTAAATGTCCTTCCTCGTGGCCTTCAACAAATATTTAAAGGAACCTATTAAGTACCAGGTATTGGTGATCTAATAATGAGTACAACCAGACATGATCCCTGGCTTACTGGAGCTTACAGCCCAACAGGGAAATAAAGCAACTGAATCATTCAACAAATAAATAAAAAACCGTAATGAGGCCCCAAAGAGGTAGAACATACTATTTAGAGAGAAGTAATAGGAAGATTTGACTTGAAGATCAGAAAAGGTTCTCCTGAAGAAGTAATGACTAAATTGAGTTCTAAAGGGAAAGTTTATTAAGCAAGTGAGAGAGGGATAGTATTCTAAGCAGATGGAATAACTTGTGCAAATGCCTGTGGCAGGAAGGGAAAGAGTGCATGCAAGGAATGAAAGAGAACTCATGAGACTGAAGTGCAGAGAGCGAGGGATGCACAGCAGAAGTTGAGGCTGGAGGGGTAAGAAAGGTGAGAGGTCAAGAGCAACCTCTTTGCCCTTTCCAGGTCAGTTCAAGAATTTTGTCTTCATCTTCAAAGCAAGGAAACCACTGAGTGTTTAAGCAAAGGTTGTCATGATCAGAACTGTGTTTCAAAAAAGTCATTCTCATTACAATATGGAGAATGGGGCTTCCCTGGTGGTGCAGTGGTTGAGAGTCCGCCTGACGATGCAGGGGACACGGGTTCGTGCCCCGGTCTGGGAAGATCCCACATGCCGCGGAGCGGCTGGGCCCGTGAGCCATGGCCGCTGAGCCTGCGCGTCCGGAGCCTGTGCTCCGCAACGGGAGAGGCCACAACAGTAAGAGGCCTGCGTACCGCAAAAAAAAACCAAACAAACAACAACAAAAAAACAATATGGGGTAGGACTGGGGGAATGAATGGAGGTTGACCACAGAAGAAATTATTTCAGTTGTCCAGAGAAGAGGTGAGAGTAGCAATGGAGATCTGGAGACAATGGGCAAATCTGGGAGACATTAGGGACTTAACAATCGACAGACTTGGTAATGGATTGACCTGGAGGTGAGGACAAGATATCAGACATGACTCCTGCAGTCTGGTACATGTAGCAGGAGAAGTAATAGCACCGTTTACTGAGATAACAACTCTTGAAGAGATCAGATCTTGGGGAAAGGTCATAAGTTGTAGTTAAAAATGTTTTGGATGAACCAGGAGGGGGCCCACATGTAAGAGAACTGAACCCTGGAACCCCGTCAGACCCTTCTGACTTTTCCTAGATGAAGATATTTGACAAAGTTACTTGACAGGAACCCACACAGTCAAAAGTCACGAAAACTGTGTGCACTGACGGCTACACCCTTCTCCAGGGAGATGCCAAGAGCCTGAGAGGATCCTGCCTCAGGACCAGTGCTGGGAGAATAGAGGGGATGGCAGTGCATACCACTTCCTTCTCTGTCCTTTTATCAGGGACTGGAGTTTGAGAGGGCCAAGGACCACGGAACAGACAGATCTTGGATCTAACAGACAGTTCATACGCTATGTGCAGCCCAAAGGCACAGAGGGGAGAACTGTCAACAATGTGTTCTGGACTAACAACCACTTCAGCTCCGAGGTTAAGTGCAAGGTAAGGAAAGCAGGTGTAGAGAAGTAAGGTTGGAAAGGTGACCTGGGGTCCAATATGAAAGCCTCTGATTGGCAGGCCTCTGACCCTCACCCTGTGGGCAGAGGGAGGGGGGTTTTCAAAGGAGACTCTGATCCATGTTCTGAGAAGGTAATGAGGCAGCAGAAAGGCTGGACTGAAAGGGCAAAAGAACACAGGCGATAATATGAAACACAGCGAGAAGACTATTGAAGGGTCCTATGAAGAAATGATGAGAGCCTAACAACAAATTAAAAGAAGGGAAAACATGCAATTATAAAAATTCATAAAACCTGAGTTTAGAAGTGTCAGGAGAGATTATTTGAGCAACCCCTTCAGTTTTTCAGATAAAGCATGAAGAACCATCCCACCCATGAGGTTAGCCCTTCCTGTCACCTTCTCTTCCTATCCTTCTAGTTAGCCTACCTTTATGAAATGTGCTGAATTTCTTTTCCTTCAAAACCCACCTGCTTTTTTTTTTTTAAAGTTCCTTTGTCATTTCCTGATCATGGACTCACTAAATGTGCTTCCCCCTTCTCAGTCGGACTGAGGTTCTATAGAGGCTTTGGAACAGGAAAATTAAAACCTTTGCTTAACTCTGGTCATTACAGTGAAGTAAATGTAATTTTCTCCATGATGCTTGCCTGTGAGCAACAGTGTCACATTAACCCACCTCTATAGGCAGCCACCTCTGAGAACAGCCCCTAAACCTTTTGCAAATGTAGAACAAAACAATCGAAAATACAGAATCACACACATATATGCAATATCTATACAACACATATATGACTTAGGATAATATTGATTCTTTTACACAAAACACTGAAGCAGTAAAAATAGTTTCGGAATTTTATTAATTTCCTACACCTAACACTGGAACGGCAAAAACAGGAAAAGAAGCTAATGCTTTTGCTGGATTGGAGAGAAATCAAGATGTGTTTGTCAAACACAATGACCCCAGTGGGATAACCATGACAGTGGTAACCCAGGGGTAACAGTTCAGTGACAGCAAGAGACATCTAGGCAGTTGGAAGCCAGTCTCCCCCATCTGTTTATTTCCCACCTCCAGGCTGGAGAGGCTGGCAGATGGGAAAGCGGAATAGTCAAGGTCTATAAGGATGCAAAGGCATCATTCCTGTCAATAGTGACAGTTTCTCGTCTTGTCCATCTTGAAACAGTTTGAATTGCACCTTCCTTTGCCACCCAAAAAGTAGGGCTGGAGGCAAAGAGAACAGCCAGGAAGACATCCAGGGGGAGCGGGAAGAGAAAGCAGAGGGAGGAGAGAGACGAATCCACCAACTGGTCAGTTGCCCTGTTTAGACACTGGGGCACTACAGGCAACCACTGAAAAAAACCTTGACAGACTCCCCTAGCCAACTCAGAAGATGATCACCAAGGAGCTGCATGGCTGGCCTGGAATACTGAGCGGACCCCGGGCTGACTCATTCAGACTAGGCTGCAGATGATTGCATCGAAGCTCTCTAAAGTTCCCCCATGGAAGTGGATATTCTTTTTGAGGACGGTCAACCTTCATGGGTAATGTACATTTTCTCAGAGGGTGGGTTCACAGGTACTGCATAAATACCAATTGTAAGGGATTACCCTAAGCCATCTCCAGAGGCACAGACCTACCCCTGCAGCTCTTCACCCCCAGCCACGTATGCACTGCTATTCAGGGGCCCTTCCACCACCCCCGTGTGGCCTTGATATTACCAAAGTGCCCAAGAACTCAGGTCCTGGAGTTGAACGACTTGAGTAAATGTTCGGCCGTTTAACCTTATATAGTTACTGACACTCTCTGAGCTTTCTAACTTTAAGTGGAGTAATAACAGTACTCTCTAACGTCAAAAGGATGTCCTGAGATTTAACTGAAATAACACATACAAAACACTCAGAAAGTACCTGAAACTTAATGAGTACTCAGTAAATGCTGGCTCTTATTGTCATATTTTCTGTGTATTTTGTCAGTCAAGCGGAGTCAAGAGCTCTTTAAAAAGTGAGGAAAAAGTAGTTTGTAGGCTACAGCGAGTGTTGGAATAGGCACAGTTCAACTCATTTTATAGATGAGAAAATTGAAGCCCGATAGGTAGAGTAATTTGGCCAGTTTTATATAGATAGGTAGGGGCAATCTCCTGGCTCCTAAGCCATTGTTCTCTTTAATACACACGTGGAACATGATGTATTCAGGTACAAAAACAGAAAGAAATTAAGATAATAACTTATGGTTAGGTCAATTGACTCATTATAGTGTGAATATGTCTGTAACTAGTGTCATTTAAGGAAAGTACTGGAACATGTGTTATGATTTCTGGTTAGAATGAAAAAACTAGAATTTTCCATAAAAAATGTTCAACTCAGGGGCTTCCCTGGTGGCGCAGTAGTTGAGAGCCCACCTGCCAATGCAGGGGACATGGGTTCGTGCCCCGGTCCGGGAAGATCCCACATGCCACGGAGCGGCTAGGCCCGTGAGCCATGGCCGCTGAGCCTGTGCGTCTGGAGCCTGTGCTCCACAACAGGAGAGGCCACAACAGTGGGAGGTCCGTGTACCGCAAAAAAAAAAAAAAAAAAAAATGTACAACTCAGATGAAAAAGTAATTGCATGTTTCCAAATCATTGTTCAACCCATATTATGTATTGCATAATAATTACTGCTTTCTGGAACTTTAACCATAAAACTCTCTAACTGAACTCTACTGTACTTTACAACCTTGCCCATGTTTTTCATTCCCATCTCAAATCCCTGCTAAAGCAAAAACGAACAGCAAGCAACAACAAAGAAACGAGCCCAATTCTGGTTGGCGTACTTGTTTAGATGAACCCAAGAACATAAGAGTGGCAAGATGCCAAGGGACTGAGTGACCCAAGACCTTAGTTTCACAAAGAAACTGAAGCTTGAAAGGGAGAAGAGTCGATGACTTGTTCCATATCATATACCTGGTGGTTTCTCTAAATAACCTTCCTCCAAAACCCTGGATTCTCCCCAGTTCTCCCCTGGATTCTCTCTCTTTCCTCTTCATAGTGATTAATCCCAGTGCAGTGACACAAGTTTACAAGTCCCATCTCAATCCCTGGCTTATTCAGAAGATGCAGTGCAGTGGGGTAGAGAGAGGACTCGGGAGTGGAAGGGATCTGGATTCAAATTCCCAGACCTGCTAATTACTGCCTGTGAGACCTTGTCAAGTCTTTAACCTCAAAGAGCATGAGTTTCCTACTCTAGAAAATGGCAATAACCCACCCTCTCTTTGTTGGATTCACAACATTTGGGGAGACAATGCTTATAAACAGCCTGAACACGGTACCCACAAAGAGCAGGCTCTTAGTAAGTCATTACTACGGTTTTATTTGGAAATGTTGCTCAGTATTTTTTCAAATGTTTTAATAATATAAAGTTTATCTTTTCATTTAAAAATCAACATTTACTCACTGAAGCAAACATATACACACAAACATCTGTGTGGATATGTGGTGTATGAGACAGAGAGAGAGAGAAAAGAAAAAAAAATCACTTCTTGTCCCATCATCAAAGAAAATCATGTCAATATTTTGGTATGTTTTTCCCCAGTTTTCTTCCCAGGCTACGTCGTAGATGTTTGCTACATTGTTGTAGTTATATTTAAATGCAATTAAAATCCTGATGATGAAAACCATAATGGAAAAGAATATGAAAAAGAATATATATATGTACAATTGAATCACTTTGCTGTACACCGGAAACTAACACAACATTGTAAATCAACTATGCTTCAATTTTTTTAATTAATTAATTTTTTAAAAAGATAATGCCCTATGATAAACATATAAGATCATTATTTCTCTTATAACCACGCATTCTAATCATCAGATAACCTTTAGCTAACAAAGTAGCCTACACACTGTTAATTCTTAATAAATATTTGCTGAAAATCCTGATGATAAATGCTACCTCAGAGAGAAGCTGCTCTGGAAGATCCTTTACGTCAGATTATAGGATTATTGCCTAAGTTAGGAATAATGATCCCTAACAACATTCTTTACTTTAAAGTTTCATCCTGGTGCCACTGTGAAAAGAAGCACCAAACCCTCCGCCACCTTCTGTCATGAGAGTGGCTAAGACATCAGGGTGGCTCACTAGGTGACGAGTGTCCTCAAGAATTTAGGGATAAATTTAGTATTACGCCTGATGAGAGGCCCACAGAGCAATCCAAACTTTTCATACTTCATTATTATTTGATTTATAATTTTTATTCTACTTCAAGCAACTTTTTCAATTCCAGGTTCCAAGGTGGCGCACTTCATAAGTCCTCGATTATCTGAAAATGTCCTTGTAGTAAGAACTTTTCTTGACTGGAAGGAAGAGACACCTGCTCATGTCCAAGAGGATTTCCTGTAATGGCACAGGATAAAACTCGAAAGATGAAAGGGCTTCATGGGAACAAGAAAGGAACTGAGGTAGCAACCCTGTCTCCTTTCACGGCCACTCTGCTTCCCTCTGACCCTGGTCTCTTCTCCTGTCTCTCCCCCGATCAGCTTCTCTGCGTCCTCCTAGTTTCTGCTTCTCCCTGAAGGTGTTTTGTTTCTTTTTTTTTTTTTTTTTTTTTTGCGGTACACGGGCCTCTCTCACTGTTGTGGCCTCTCCCGTTGCGGAGCACAGGCTCCGGACGCGCAGGTCCAGCGGCCATGGCTCACGGGCCCAGCCGCTCCGCGGCATGTGGGATCTTCCCGGACCGGGGCACGAACCCATGTTCCCTGCATCGGCAGGCGGACTCTCAACCATTGCGCCACCAGGGAAGCCCTCCCTGAAGGTTAGTTTGCACGTGGTTTGACTTGCCACGGTGCTAGCAATACTCTCATCCCTGTGACTTCCCAGCTCCAGTCTTCAAACCAACCACCACATTTTCTCTGCTCCAAAATCCCTGAAGAAGAATCTAATTGGCTCGCTCATCTCCATTAGCCAACTCTTAAGTCACAGGTTACTTCTGAGAGATGTCCACTCCTGGTCCAACCAGGTTAGCTGGAGATGGCAAGTCACATGGCTCAAGGGCCCACCTACTCCTCAGGGTCCTTAGAGTTGAAGGTGATTCTATGAGAAGAGGGCCTGACCACAGCAGGCACCTCAAAGCATCTTTAGAGCAGTCCTTCTGTTGACTTCACACATTAAAGCAATTCTACTGGATATAAACTTCTCGAACTACCGTCTTCTCCTCTCAGTACTCGGTTACATCATTTCACTGTGTCTGGCATGAAGTGTTACCAAGCAGATGTCTGACATCTTTTTCCTCCTTATAAGCAACCCTGTTTTCTGCTTGGATCCTTATACACTTTCTTCCTTGATTCAGGAATTTTAAAATTATGGCAGACTGTGCCTCCATATGGCTTCCTTTCTGTGTATTTTGTCTGTAATACGGTTAGTCCTTTTAAGCCCAGAAAAGTTTTTCTTTTCTTTTTTTTTTTTTTTTGGCGGTACGCGGGTCTCTCACTGTTGTGGCCTCTCCCGTTGCGGAGCACAGGCTCCGGACGCGCAGGCTCAGCGGCCATGGCTCACAGGTCCAGCCGCTCCACGGCATGTGGGATCTTCCCGGACCGGGACATGAACCCGTGTCCCCTGCATCGTCAGGCGGACTCTCAACCACTGCGCCACCAGGGAAGCCCTCTTTTCTCTTTTTAAAAATGATTTCTGCTCTCATTGTTCCGGTTTCATCGTCAGGAACCTCAATAATTCTATTCTATATTTACTACTTCCTCTCATGATATTCTACTGTTTTTCCTACATTGTGGAAGAACATCTCAAGACTGCCTTCCACATATGAGTCCATATTCTAAAAGTGTCAATTCTGATCTTAACATTCTTCAAGTGAATTTTAATTATGTGTTTGCATCCTTATTCTTCCTATAATCCTTTCTTATTTCCCCTAACTCCATTTTCTTCCCTTCTTCTCCTCTATGTATGGCTCACCACTCCTATTTCTTATATACCACCATCTTCTTGTTTCATTCTGAGTAAAGAATTTTTAAAATATTTCTCCTGTTTCTTACAATAAATCACCTTACAGGTCTGCTCTTGCGCTGAGATGTAGGGTGATGTGGCCTTTGTTTTATAATGGAATTGTTTTTCAATGGCTAAATATTATTTTTATATATATATAAATCCCTAGATGAAGTAAATTATATTCAGACTTCGCATCTATCAACAACTTGATATCTATCAACAAAAACTATATTGCCTTTTACTTTTTTATATATTACATTCAGCATTATATTTAGGAGATGGAAATAACTCATTTTCATGATGTAGGATAATAGCAGATTATAGCACACAATGAATCCATTCTGATTAAAGTCTATATGGAGAAGAGCAAAGAATACAAAATACATACAACTGTTGAAAGGAAAAATGCCATGTAATATAAAAGATACTCTAATCACTCTTTCTAACTATGAAGAAAAGAAAACCACTAAAAATTCTTACAGCATTTAATCACTCAAAAAAGGACCCATAAAATTACTTTCTATAAAATTAATAGATCATGAGAGATTATCACAAGTAACTATATGCCAATAAAATGGACAACCTAGAAGAAATAGACCAATTCTTAGAAATGCACAACCTTCCGAGACTGAACCAGAAAAGAATAGAAAATATAAAACAGATCAATCACAAGCCCTGAAATTGAAACTGTGATTAAAAATCTTCCAAAAAACAAAAGCCCAGGACCAGATGGCTTCATGGGCGAATTGTATCAAACATTTAGAGAAGAGCTAACACCCATCCTTCTCAAACTCTTCCAAAATATAGCAGGGGGAGGAACACTCCCAAACTCATTCTACAAGGCCACCATCACCTTGATACCAAAACCAGACAAGGATGTCACAAAGAAAGAAAACTACAGGCAACATCACTGATGAACATAGATGCAAAACTCCTCAACAAAATACTAGCAAACAGAATCCAACAGCACATTAAAAGGATCATACACCATGATCAAGTGGGGTTTATCCCAGGAATGCAAGGATTCTTCAATATATGCAAATCAATCAATGTGATACACCATATTAACAAACTGAAGGAGAAAAACCATACGATCATCTCAATACATGCAGAGAAAGCTTTCGACAAAATTCAACACCGATCTATGATAAAAAAAACCTCCAGAAAGTAGGCACAGAGGGAACTTACCTCAGCATAATAAAGGCCATATATGACAAATCCACAGCCAACATCATCCTCAATGGTGAAAAGCTGAAACCATTTCCACTAAGATCAGGAAGAAGACAAGGTTGCCCACTCTCACCACTATTATTCAACATAGTTTTGGAAGTTCTAGCCACAGAAATCAGAGAAGAAAAAGAAATAAAAGAAATCCAAATCGGAAAAGAAGAAGTAAAGCTGTCCCTGTTTGCAGATGCCATGATACCATACGTAGAGAATCCTAAAGATGCTACCAGAAAAGTACTAGAGCTAATCAATGAATTTCGTCAAGTAGCAGGATACAAAATTAATGCACATAAATCTCTTGCATTCCTATACACTAATGATAAAAAAGCTGAATGAAAAATTAAGGAAACTCCCCCATTTACCACTGCAACAAAAAGAAAAAAATACCTAGGAATAAATCTACCTAAGGAGACAGAAGACCTGTATGTAGAAAACTATAAGACACTGATGAAAGAAATTAAAGATGATACAAACAGATGGAGAGATATATCATGTTCTTGGATTGGAAGAATCAACATTGTGAAAATGACTATACTACCCAAAGCAATCTACAGATTCAGTGCAATCCCTATCAAATGACCAATTACCTTTTTTCACAGAACTAGAACAAAAAATTTCACAATTTGTATGGAAACACAAAAGACCCTGAATAGCCAAAGCAATCTTGAGAAAGAAAAACAGAGCTGGAGGAATCAGGCTCTCAGACTTCAGAGTATACTACAAAGCTACAGTAGTCCAGACAGTATGGCACTGGCAAACACCAGAAATATAGATCAATGGAACAAGATAGAAAGCCCAGAGATAAACCAATGCACATATGGTCACCTTATCTTTGATAAAGGAGGCAAGAGTATACAATGGAGGAAAGACTGCCTCTTCAGCAAGTGGTGCTGGGAAAACTGGACAGCTACATGTAAAAGAATGAAATTAGAACAATCCTTAACATCATACACAAAAATAAACTGAAAATGGATTAAAGACCTAAATGTAAGGCCAGTCACTATAAAACTCTCAGAGGAAAACATAGGCAGAACACTCTATGACATAAATCACAGCAAGATCCTTTTTGACCGACCTCCTAGAGAAATGGAAATAAGGTCAAAACTAAACAAAGGGGACCTAATGAAACTTAAAAGCTTTTGCACAGCAAAGGAAACTATAAACAAGAAGAAAAGACAGCCCTCAGAATGGGAGAAAATATTTGCAAAGGAAGCAACTGACATAGGATTAATCTCCAAAATATACAAGCAGCTCATGCAGCTCAACATCAAAAGAACAAACCACCCAATCCAATAATGGACAGAAGACCTAAATAGACACTTCTCCAAAGAAGATATACAGATTGCCAACAAACACATGAAAGGATGCTCAACATCACTAATCATTAGAGAAATGCAAATCAAAACTACAGTGAGGTATCACCTCACACTGGTCAGAATGGCCAACATCAAAAAGTCTACAAATAATAAATGCTGGAGAGGGTGTGGAGAAAAGGGAACCCTCTTGCACTGTTTCTGGGTATGTAAATTGATACAGCCACTATGGAGAACCGTATGGAGGTTCCTTAAAAAACTAAAAATAGAACTACCATATGACCCAGCAATCCCACTACTGGGCATATACCCTGAGAAAACCATAATTCAAAAAGAGTCATGTATCCCAGTGTTCATTGCAGCACTATTTACAAATAAATCACAGCAAGATCTTTCTTGACCCACCTCCTAGAGTACTGGAAATAAAATGAAAAATAAACAAATGGGACCTACTGAAACTTAAAAGCTTTTACACAGCAAAGGAAACCACAAACAAGACTAAAAGATGACCCTCAGAATGTTCTCTGTCTTCTTAAACAAACAAGAGTCCAAGCTCCTTCTCAGGCAACGCACATGAAGATATAACGAGGTGTCAGCACCCAGTCCATTTCCAGTTTCTAATGGGTATTCTCTGATATGGCTCATCTTTCCTCAGTCCATTTCCTTGCTCATCCAATCAACCAACCAATATGACACATTAAAATGATGATTTCCCATGTGTTGGCAGGGCCCCTCCGTCTCCGTTCTCACCTCCAGCAGAAATGCACCACTACCAGTCCAATCCCACATCTCCCACTTCCTGCCTACTTAACTTATTACCATCAGAGTCAGTCTCCATATTGATGCAGAAAGAGAGGTGCTTATGAAGGGAGGAGGAACAGAACAACCGTATTGGGACAAAATACAACAGCTATGGACTGGCGGAGGGCAGTTCACTTTTCTGGTGGGGACAGACCACGTGTTTCTAAACTGGTGGAACAGATACCAGGAGAAGGGCGAGGGCACTGCACAGCACGGTATGCAGGAGCCACCGAGTTCCTTCTTCAGACCAGCTCCGTGTGCCATGTTAAAGGAAATTTCTCATTGATTCTTGCAACAAGCTGAATTCCAGCCCTACTTCCCAGTATTTATTTTCATCTCTTCCAGTGTTTTCCAGACATCATCATGGGTAAATGAGTGAGGCTGTATCAGAAGCCAGAGGCAGACATCATTTTAAACTTGAAGCCCTTATAGCCACCTTTTTCGCATCCTCTTTAGGTACAGTTCAAAACCAGACATGGTATTTTATTTTATAGAAGTTTCTCAACCAAGAGCAATTCTTCTCTCCTCACCCCACCCTCAGGGACATTCTGCACTGTCTCGAGACATTTTTGGTTGTCACAACTGAGGCTACTACTGGTATTTAGTGACTAGAGGCCAGAAATGTTGCTAAACATCTATGGTAGACAGGGCATCCTTCCACAACAAAGATGTTCCTGATCCAAAATGTCACTAGTATCAAGGTTGAGAAATCCTGCTTTATATTTTAGCAAGGGTCCAATTTAGACAGTAGTTCTTGGGGGAACTCTTTGACAGAGGCCTTTGCTACTCTCCCGATCACCTGTATTAGCACCACATCCCTTATCTGAACGCCCCAGCTACATTCACTTTCTGTTGATTAGAATACACAAATCCTTCTCCAGCTGAAATGGGAAAGGACAGCTTTTGCCCTCTTTGGTCTTCCCATCAGGTGATGCAGTGCAGGAGAGACACACGATCACTAAAAGCCCCCAGGCCACCAGCAGTAAAGTGGTGCTGAATCCAGCATGACTGGGGTAGACACACACAAAAACAGCAGACAGCTGGGTTCCCCAGTGGGAAACTGGGGCGAACAGGACACATTTTGTCTAATTAGACAAACGGGGTTGAAAGAGCACCGGAAAGATGCTCCGAAACTCATCCTCAGAATACCAGCAGCAGCTTTGAACCAACAGGACTCAGAGCCTCTGGGCTGCATGGGTGGTGGACGGTGTGGGTCTGCGTGCGGGAATGGGCTACATTTATACAGCTGTCTCAGCGCCTTCAGATAGGTATCTGTATACTGAACAGCAGTGGCTTCGGTGATTACCTGGCGAAAGCTCTGAAAGTATTTTCCCCAGTTAAAGGGAAGAAAACATTTAAAAAAAACCTCTGCCACTTTAAGAGAACCAGAGCAGTTACCCATGAGGCACGGCTGGACGTGACACGCCGGTACGCCAGGCCTCTCTGCAGCAGCTCTCTCTGAGCCAAGGAGCTGGCTGCTGGCTGAGTAATTGCTGGAATTAGCCTCGAGACCTCAATGCCCACTGCCAACATGCTCTTCTGGGCTCTGTAATTCAGAACCACGGGGGGTAATGCTACTGGTTGCAACGCTCTTAGCGTTTTTACATGTTTTCTGTGGTTGTCACTTTGGTTTGATCTGGAACATTGTTTATTTTGTGTCTTTGTTCTTTGGCTCTTGGAAATACACCCGTGGGTATGCTAGACACAGGGATTCTCCCTACCTCCAAAAAAAAAAAAATCAACCAAAACCTTTGCTGTATTTCCCATGCAGATGCAGCAGAAGGAGATACAGACCCTCACACATATCAGCAAGAGCATCCCTCAAAGTAGCTTCTGTTATAAAAGGCCAGTCCAGGTCTGACGTCTGATGTGTGGACAGAGCTTTCTGTACACGAAGCTGACTGGTTTCCTGCTCTTCTCCCTCCCCCAGCCACAGGGATTCCAGCCAATGTCCAGAGAATCATCAGCTACGAAACATCGATTATTTTTATATATGTTTCTCTTAGATCCTTGAAAGCAGGGCACATTTCTTCCACCTTAGAAAACAGCAAGAGGCAACCGACTGCCACATTATCCAGTCCCTTGTCCCCACAAGATTACAACCCAGTGGGTTAGAACAACGGGCTGGTAATTAACCTTAACGATATTTTACAAGGATACCAAGTTCTTCTGCATAGATCATCTAGCCCAGTCCTGCCCAGGGTGAGGATGGGCAGGGGGGCGGGCATTCCACCATTCAAGACATTTATATTAAACAAAGCGCTATACTAGATGCCATGGGTTTTTCAAACACTCAAGGAAAAGCGGAAGGGAGGAAGACCCACCCAACTATATTTAAAAAATAATAGAAAGGAAATAAATAGTCTAGGATAAACAACAAGGTCCTAATGTATAGCACAAGAAACTATATTCAATATCCTGTGATAAAACATAATGGAAAAGAATATAAAAGAAGAATGTATATATGTGTGTAACTGAGTCACTTTCCTGTACAGTAGAAATTGACACAACATTGTAAGTCAAATATACTTCAAAATTTTAAAAAATAGAAAAAAAAAGAAAGAAAATAAATAGTTTAGATTTGGCTCAGCAAAGACAGTAGAAAACCAAGTCCCATCATTCAGTTATAAATATTGTCCTTAGGAATTTGTCCAATTCCCCAGATTTCCCACTAGGACACTCTTCCTTCAATATTCCACAACAACTGGGAAAGCTTGAGCACTGGCATTTCTAACCGGCTTAATCTTCCTGACTATGTTATAAATGTTTGCTTTCCCTCTGCAACTAGACCACAGGAAATTTAAGCAGTTGCTTACTCTTCTGCCCCCTCGCTGGCCTTAATGTACTCTGCATACAGTAGGAGCTCTGTGCATGGTGAATAAAACAGAAAATCTAGTATCTTTAACTCCAGTCTGGGGCATCAAGGAGACCAGTGTTCTTGGATGGCTCAAGTGCTCACAGGAATCTGTCCACTTTCACCAAGGCACAGAATCCTACAATTACATATGGTCAGAGCTAGAAGAGACCTTTTAAATCATAAGGTATTTTACAGATGAGTAACTGATGCCCAGAAACGTAAAGTGACTTTCCCAAGACCATGAAATGAATGGAAAAGCCAGGACTAGAATCGCGGGGCTCTAAAGCATCAGATGTGAGTAAAAAATGTCACAGAACCTAGAGATAAAATGAGGAACCTCTCCCCTCTGCCTACCCTGATAGAACAGGAGACAGCATATATTTGCATCCCATCCCAACTGAGTAATTTGCTTGCGTAATCAGATGCACTTCCTCGGCTAAGTGCTTTCCAGTTCACTGTTTGGCTTAAAAAATGATTAAAAGGTTCAAAAACAATTATCTATTTCCATTTCCAAAATGGATTTTACTGCAATAGACTCTGTATTAATAAACACATACAAATGTCACTCTGTGAAGAACATATTGTCTGCAAATAACCTTTCAATTAGAAACAGACGCTGTGGCTTCCAGCATCTAAAGTGTTTTTAATTGAAATGGCCTGGTTGCAACTGAAATCAGGCTGGAGGCAAATTCCTTCCACTCAGGCTCTGTTCTGAAGGTCTGACCTTCCCTTGGGATTTTATGTTACTACTCTCAAGCACTCGGGATGCACACACAGCCCTCCAGTCCAGAATGTGCTCCTGAATCTGTCCTTTCAATACAGAGCATCCGGTCCTTGCCAGTAAGCAGTGTCCACACTGACTTAGGAGGAGGAAAGGAAACTGTGCTGGTTGCAGTCTATGTGGATATTTCTCACTGGATCCAAATTCAACAAATGTGGACCGAATGCCTATTACATGTTAGACCCTGTGAGAAGTACTTCACGCGAGCTTTCTCTCCTTACCCTTGAAGCAGATCGGATGGTAGACAGATAGATGAGAAGTCAACAACAATGGCCGTCATTTAGGGAACTGCCCCAAGTCTTTCACATGCATTAACACATTTAAGGCAGTATCCTCATTATCTCCATTTTACAAATGATCAAACTAGGGCTCAGACCTAGCACATGGGAGAGGAGGGATTCATACCCAGGTGGTCTGTCCAGAGCCTGTGCCTCTAACTTCTATGCCAGGCCATATCTCTTGCCCTCAGCAATAAAGCAGCCAACTCTTCTCCTGGGGTTCCTCCTCTTAAATAATGCTGGGGATCCTTTATCCCACAGTCCCTTTATCTACAGGCCAAGCGTCTTCCATATTTTCAGGTTTATGGAACACTCTCAAATACACTCTCGTCTACTATAGCACACGTTTCCCTAAATACCATAGTCCATATGTCACTGGTAAATAGGAGAACAACGTCCATACAAAACACAAATGGTGTCTGTTTATATGTAATTTTTTCTTAGCTTGTTAATACTCAGCCCCAAGTAAAAGCATCTGAACACAAAACTCACTAACAGAGCTGATTACATTACTGTACCAGGTACCCATTCATCCCGCCCCTTTTTCCTATTAGCCTAGTAGAGCCACATGCTCTGTCACAGACAGACATAAGGCACAGTTCTCGAAGATGCAGTGTAAAAGAACATCACAAAGCAAGGATCCACAGCCATCCATCTCAGTCATCACTCAAATCTGTGTGAAGCCTACAAGCACTTTTCGCCACCCGCCTCTAACCTTGCCTTCAGAACTCAGCAGTCTCTATCCTCCTTCCATCAAGGTACCGTCACCTTTTAAGGTAAAGGCTGGTACTGCCTAGAACATTTATTTCTTAGTAATTCAGTGTGACTTTCCAGTTGAGCTGACATCCTTATTAGGATTGTTGTTTTTCTTCGTGTTCTGGATGGAGTTTCATAGATTTGGGGTGATCTATCCAACTCTCTTTTCCCGTAAGTCCTGTTATCTTTTTATGTGCCATTTTATATAACCTGAGATTTTTCAAGTTTGTGTGCCTCGCATTACACCAGAAACACCTTGAATTGGCAGCACAACCAAAAGCATGAAACTGTATCCAGTTTCCTCAAGATTCCCATGGTCTCTGGTCAGCACTGAGTTGCTGTGAGGACAGAGCTGCCTTGGCCACGTCCATTTGTATAGCCTCCCATACCATTCAGAGTTTTTAGTTGTAAACAACAGAAGGCACTCTAGATAACTGAAGCAGAAGCGAAATTTCTTAAGGACATTAGGTCACAGAACATCTGGATGGACCAGTGAATCAGGCTGGGAGATGACGGACTCACCAGAGAGCCCCTGCAGGCCCTACTGCAGATGCTACTACCACCCTCTCGAGAAACACTTCAGTGGGACGCCTCTCCTGACTGCCTTCTGAATCAAAGTCACCCCTTTGATGCATCTGACTGGCAGAGCCTGTAATATATTCTGGTACTGGCTGCCAGGGAGACGCAGAAAGTGACTTTTTGACTTGTACTTTGAGGAGGTAGAGTTCAGAAGGCCAGACATTTCCCAAAGCCAGAAGGATGTTCAAAAGGTACTTACTGAGTAGCCAGAGGATGGAGCAAATGTCCACTCTACTTAGGAAGCAAACTGTACCCAACTCCTGGCAAACATTGATCTCCTGGTACTAGGCTGGTGCCCTACCAAGCCCCTCCCCCATAGCAAGTCAACCCCTTTCCTCACAGGTGTGCTTGCTTCAATGTTCTGCCTGATGTCCACCAACTCAACAGCACGTATCATCCTCATTGCAACAGACCTTGATCTTGTATGTTGACTAACATTTGGAAACATCCCCAACGTTCCAAGGCTTATTAACTTATTAACAGGTCATGTTCAAAGGAGTAACATATTGCAACGAGCACACCAGGATTTTGACAATCCCCCAAAAGAAATGATGGAGAAGAAAGTCGCTACCCTGACTCACAGCATCATACCTCCTCCCTGGTACATCAGCAACTCCTCATTCCTACAGACTGCAGGGTATGCCCAACTCCCAGCTCGCTGACTGTCCCTTCACACATTCTTCTCATTTGGGTAGAGGTTTTCTGAATGCAAATGAATCTTCTCTAATTGATATAAAAGTTTTCATCATTTTAAATGTTGGTATTATTAGTATTATTGACATATTAGTGATAAAGATCCTCCCACTCTAGTACATTAATAGGCTACACTATGCATTTTCTGCTGAAGGTTTTTTCCCTTCAGTACATCAATTCCATTGTCTAAGTGAGGACTTCAGATGTGTTAGGATACATATGCGTAAGTAATTTTTAACTACAGCTACACTTTCCCAGCAAACTTTAGTCGCCCATTTCCAAGTTACTGCTTAGAATCTGAGCCTGACTTTTTTTTTTTAATTTTTTATTGAAGTATAGTTGTGTTAATGGTGTGTTAATTCTGCTGTACAGCAAAGTAACTCAGTTATACACATGTACATTCTTTTTTATGTTCTTCTCCATTATGGTTTATCACAGGATATTGAATATAGTTCCCTGTGCTATACAGTAGGACCTTGTTGTTTACCCATTCTATATATAATAGTTTGCACCTGCCAATCCCAAACTCACAGTCCATCCTTCCCTCCCACCTCTCTGGCAACCACAAGTCTGTACTCTATGTGTGTCTGTTTCTGTTTCATAGATAAGTTCATTTGTGCCATGTTTCAGATTCCACATATAAGTGACATCATATGGTATTTGTCTTTCTCCTTCTGACTTACTTCACTTAGTATGATAATCTCTAGCTGTATCCATGTTGCTACAAACGGCATTATTTCATTCTTTTTTATGGCTGAGTAATATTCCATTGTATAAATGTACCACATCTTCTTTATCCATTCCTCTGTTGGTGGACAGTTAGGTTGTTTCCCTGACTTTGATCTTTCAAACACCATTCAGTGGAGCTTATTTTAACCAACACATATCAACACTTCCCCCCCCCCCAGTTAACGATCCTGTCTCAGGAGATGTTGATAGACAAAAAAGACATCACAAATGGTCCTCATGGAGCTCACTGCCTCTCTGGGGAGACAGGAAGTGTGCCATGTTGATGTGGTGGGGTAAGAGCTGTGAGGAAAAAGAAATCACAAGAGGCTGTGGATACATGTTGGAGAGCAAGGAGGCAACTCGGAAGAGGTGATGGATGGCCTGTGACTGAAGGGTTGAGTAGGAAACAGCCTGGAAGCAAGGGGGAAGGGGAAGAACTTTCGGGAGAGGATATAAAAACCAAAGAGAGCATCGCCGGTTAGGGCGACACTGTTCGGCGTGACTATGGCTGGTGCCAGGGCAGCAGGAGAGAAAGTGGTGGGAGCTGAGGCAGGTCAGACCTTCACAGGGCTTGTATGGCCTGATGAGGAGAAAGCTTCAGGCGGATTTCAACAGATGACAGGACCCAACCTACCTTTTGAGGCATCTGTGGCGGCAGAGTAGAGGGTGGATTTGAGGAGAGTGAGGCAACAGGCAGGGATGCACACAGAGGCTAAGGTGGTCATTCTCAGCATCCAAGGACTTGAATCAATGCAGAGGAGAGCGAGGAGGAGGGCGTACAGTTCAAAAGGAAAAACAGCACTCAAGACCTTGCATGGCCCGGTCCAGGACAACCTCCCAGCCTCCCTGTGCCCCCGTCACTCTGCGCTTCAACCACTAGGACCTCCTTTCTGTCCTTCCTCCTGGAATGCACGCTGCTCTTTGACGATACTTTTCCCTCCACCTCAGCATTGCCTCCTGGGGAGCCTTCCCCCCGGGGAGCTCCCGTTCCACTCCTGGGTCAAGTGCCCTACGCACTTGTAGGACCATGTGTCTCCTTCTTGGCACTACTGGCTACTATACTTGTCCACAAACGTGTATGATGTCCCACAGACAGCTCTCTGCTCCCGAACCCTAAGCCCCATGAGAGCAGGAGCCATGTCTCTATTTGCTTCCTACTGTGTTCTAGCCCACAGTAGGTACTAAAATGATCTGACGATACATGAGTGGATCCCTGCATTTAGAACGATTGATCTCACCCATGTGGTATTGATTTGCTTGATTTAACTCATGTTTTTGAAGTGCCCGACTTTCCTCCTAATAGCAGCATTTCACAAATGGGGAAACGGCAGCCGTGATATGAAAAAACTTGCTAGTCAAGTCACGTTGCTAGTAAGTGCTAGAGCTGGCTTGGGTTTGGGCTACAGCCAACTCCACCTGTTCATGTCCATCCTGTGGACACACCATCTGTTGCCACGTGCTCAAAGGAAAATGGAGGAGAAAGCAAGCTCACGGAGCTTACATGTCAATCATCAAACCGAAGAGAAAGCACCATCCTAGATTTCTCTTTAAAAAAAAAAAAAATTGGTGTTGCCATTCAGTCTGCTATCACCCCAGCAGATGAACAAGGAGTCAAGTGAAGTATAATGATGGTGACAAAAATGAACAATTATTAAGTGCTTACTCCATGCTGAGTGCTATTTTAAGCACTTTAAATATATCAATGTCACCTCATCCTCAAAAAAAGCCTGGGAATTGGGTATTATTACTAATACTCTTTGTATAGATGAGGAAAGTCGAGCACAGAGCTGTCAAGTTGGTCACAGAATCAACAGTGATGCAACCAGCATTCAAATCCAGGCAGCCCAACACCGGAGCCTGAACCCCAAGCCATCAAGCGTGACCTTCAAGACGGCAGAGCGCCCCAGGGGGAGCACCTAACTCCTCCAGGGGAGCCAGCAAGGGCTCTGCAAGAGAGGTCATGACCTCTGCACCCAGTGCTGAGAAGGCCTATATGGGAAGAGGGAAGCAAACACGCACAGAAAGAAAGAAGAAAATAAAGGAGCGAGTCTTGTTCAGGGAACAGAAAGAAGTTAATGCGGCTGCTCATGGGGCTAAGAGTTAAGTCAGGAAAAGGCAGTTGAATACATGGCTGTGGAGGGAGGAAAATGGCTGATTAAAACTGCCTTTTGTTGGTTTGTCTGTAAACTGTGTTTCGATTCAATGGCTGGACTGAGGGGACAGGTGGAATGAGGAAGAAAGTAAAGGTGAGGTTCACAATAGAAGGGAAACGGAAGATGAGGGGCCTCGGTTATGGTGCACACAGTACAAATGAGGAAAACAGGGCACGTTCGGTTAATATTTAACAGGAGGAACTGACAGAACTTAGGGACCAAAATGGGGGACGTGAAGGGTGGTGACGAAGGGCATTTCCAGACGGACCCCAAGGTTTCTGCATTGGTTAATATGGGTGGGGAGCCATCCCTAAGATGGGCGGAGAGTAGGGATGGGACAAAGGGGAGGTTGAGAGGGGGTAAGAGTAGATAAGGAGGTCCTTTTGGGGCAAGCTGAACGGCTAATAAGATGCATGTTGATCTTTCAACTAAGCAGGCAGAAATACAATTGAACACCCAGAACCTCTACAAAGGGAGCAGACACATGGCATTATCATGTAGACCAGTGTGGGCCAAGAGAATGTTCGTGATGATGGAAATGTTCTATATCTGCCTTGTCCAAGATGAGAGCTACACGTGGCTATAAGCACTTAAAATGTGGCTAGTGCAACTAAGGAACAACAAAGTTTGTAATCTTGTCGGACTTTAAACCATTTAAACTTAAATAGCCACAGGTGGCTAGTAGCTGCCGTATGAAAGAGCACAGATCTGAACAGGAGCGGCTCGCTAATAAGAAAAACACCAGAGCTGCTCATCTGAGGCTGCCGAGATTGGAAGGGACCTTAGAAATTATCAGGTATAATTTTCTCATTTTACAAAGAAGAAAACTAAGGCCCCCAACAGGAGAAGTGACGGGCACAAAATCACTGCAGCGAGAGAGCAGCAAGGCAGGCTGGAGCCACGGCCTTCTGTATCTGATCCAATGCCCTTTCCATTTCACAGGCTGCTTCTGGTACGGATGCAAAAATAACTGCAATTTTATTTAAATCTGGAGTGTGGAATCGATGCGGCTCACGGGCAAAGCCAAGTAAAGATCATGTACTCCCCCTGCCGAGCGAGATATCCCAAACATCGCTGGGTAAGCAGCTACATCAGATACTTTAGAAGCAGGTAACAGAACCCACTCTGGTTAGTTTTAATATGAAAGGAATCGATTAAGGAAGGATCAGCAGTTTGCCCAATCTCTGAGAGAGGGTCTCAAAGCCAGGCTTGGAGGCTATGCAGTCAGGTACTGTTGTCAAATCATACCACCACTGCTCTGATGGGGACCCTACCGTGCCTACCACTGGGCTCAGGGGAACGGCCAGCCAGATATCTGCCTCTCCACGCTGGACGGCACTGCTGCCAGGATCACCAGAATGCATTCCACGGCCCCCTCCCTCCACATGTCATTCTCAGTAAAAGCTAAAGAGAGGGCAGGAGACTCTTACAACAAAGGAAGGCAAGTTTCTGGCTTCTACCTGGTGCAGAAGCCCCACAGGTCAGAAATTAGGAAAAGAATTTTTTAAAAAGGCACCGGGCTTCCCTGTTGGTGCAGTGGTTAAGAATCCACCTGCCAACGCAGGGGACACGGGTTCGAACCCTGGTCTGGGAAGATCCCACATGCTGCGGAGCAACTAAGCCTGTGTGCCACAACTACTGAGCCTGTGCTCTAGAGCCCGTGAGCCACAACTACTGAGCCCACATGCTGCAACTACTGAAGCCTGCGTGCCTAGAGCCCGTGCTCCACAACAAGAGAAGCCCCCGCTCTGCTCGCCACAGCTAGAGAAAGCCCGCGGGCAGTAATGAAGACCTAAAGCAGCCAAAACTAAAATAAATAAATTAAAAAAAAAAAAAGGCAACACCACCACCACTTAACAAATGCCCTGTTGAATAAATATCCCATCTGTACTGGTTTGGACCATGGATTTTACAGCCCATCCCATTTAGCAGCATCCTTCCCTGACCCAGAGCTTTGTACACTTAAAATTATGTCTCTATATTCCAAATTTTCTCAATTAATTCACCAGGGGCTCTTTTCAATTTTTTAAAGGATACATTTATTCACCAGAACATCTATATTGATAGAAGCTATGTACGGTGGGAAGTGAATTATGCATTTCGACTCTTAGAGCGTGAAGGGTTTCTTTTCTTTTCTTTTTTAATCTGGATTTTCTAATTAACAAACTCGATATAGCACAGCCATGAAGATGAACAATTCTGGAAAGTTCTTCCTCAGAAGTGGCAGCAGTAGGAAGGAAGCAAGAGTGGATCTGAGAAATCTTCTAAGAACTGAAAAGTATTGTAATGTGAGGCTTAATCATCGAGGCTCTTCCATCCTAAGATTCTACAAAGGGAAGGAAAAGACTACAAATCACTCCAGGTGTTGGAGTCTGGGGGAAGAGAAATGCTGTCTTGGACAGTGATTGTGATGGGGGAAGCCAGGAAGGGGTTCAGTCTGTGACAAAAACTGAGAATGTACCAACCGAGAATATGAGGGGAGAATATACCAACTCATTATGCAACAGCTCTCATGAGCGAACCAGATGGAGTTCTCCTCCAGGCAGCCCCAAGGTGGGGGACCAGTGCTGTACTTAGATCGAGGAGGCCTCCTGTCCTGAGGGTGGCCGACATCCAAGGGGCGCGGCACAAAGACAGGAGCACGGAGGGTTAAGAACTGGACCTACAGAGACTCCACAGTGAAGGAACGAGAGCTCACGAGGCAAGATGGTTACTTGTCCCCATGAGAAAGCTACAAACACCACCCCAGGTGGCCTTCCCAGAGCCAAGCCACAGTCTCCAAATGCCTATTGCCAGGTTCCACCATCGTTTAACTGCCTCCAGGTTCATGTCCACATGTATAATCACACCTTTTACAACACACCAAGCAAATGTAAACAGAAGGAAATTAAAGGATAGTTAGGGCTACTGTTACTCAACACAGAGTAGCTTTCACAGCAGCTGGTTGTCAAAGAAACTTCCCTGAGGAGCATGGACAGGCCTGGGTCACCAAGCTCCAGCTCACGGTAGAGCAGCATGGTAATGGCTGAGGTTCAAAGATCACGATTTCACTAAATTCCTAGCTAAGCCTGACACAGACCTGTTACACCCCTACTGAAAACCCTCCAATGGCTCTTACCGCATCTAAAAGAGACCCTGCTCTTCACCGTCCGGCCGTCGCCTCGTCCTCCAGAATCATTTTGGACCCTTGGCTCCTTGCTCCACACCCTCCAGCCCCACGGGCTTCCCTCCTTCCATTCCTCAAGGGGCTCCTTCCCATCTCAGGGCCTTGGCGCTTGCCCTTCCCTCTGCCTGAAACAGTCCAGCCTCAGATCTCCCCCAGAAGCCTCTTCCCACTCACCCTTCTCTTACCCAGGGTCACCTACCGCCTCCAAGAGGCCCTTCCTGCCCATGCTTTCGAAGGGAGCTAGCTCTCCCACCTGGCTCCTCCATCACATCATGGGCATTACAGGGCTTGCTTACTTGTTTTCTCTGTCTTCACCCACACAGGGCAAGCCGAGGGAGGGCAGGGGTATTGTCTAGCTCGTCATTGCTTTTATCCCAGCTCCTGGAATAGTGCTTAGACCACTTAATTGGTTGCATAAATAAATTCATTAAAAGAAAAAAGGATCACGGTGATGGTTGACCAGGGCTCCCCGACCTGTACAGGCCTCTGCTCTGGGGGTGATGGCCAGTCCTGGTGTCTGAGTGATTCCCTGGGCCCAGCACAGGGACCAACTTTCCAGAGCCCTGAAGACAAGGGGTAACACCCCAAAATATGGACTCATTTTCCACTCTACCTTCATTGGCCGCGGAGCTGCCAGAACAGAGGCCGCATCTCACAATTCCTGGCAAACAAATGCAGCAAATTGATGGCTTCTCTGAGGTACCTACCAGTGTATTTGGGGAGAAGCTTCGAGAACAAGTTGAGCAGCGGCTGTCCTATGAGACTGGAGAGATTCCACAAAAGAATCTGGATGTCATGAAGGAGGCAATGGTTCAGGCAGAGGAAGCGGCTGCTGAGATTACTAGGAAGCCGGAGAAGCAGGAGAAGAAATGCTTGAAGAAGGAAAAGAAAAGGCTAGCTGTGAGTGCCCTGGCGTCTTCAGAAAACAGCAGTAGGACCCCGGAGGAATGTGAGGAGACAGATGAAAAGACCCAAAAAGACGAAGAAGCAAAAGCCCCAGGAGGCTCCTCAGGAGAATGGAATGGAAGACCCCCATCTGTCTCCTCCAAACCCAAAAAATACAAATCTTTTTCCAAGGAGGAGCTGGTTAGTAGTGATCGTGAAGAGACAGCTGGCAGTGGAAGTCCTACCAAGAGGAAGAAACCTTTCCCCAAAGAGGAACCAGATAGTGACCCTGAAGAGTCAGGAAACAAGAGGGTCCCCAAGAAAAAGAGGAAATTCTCTTCCAAGGAGGAGCCTCTCAGCAGTGAACCTGAAGAGGCTGCTGCCAGCAAGACCTGCAGCTCCAAGAAAAAGAAAAAGCTCCGAAAGCTATCCCAGGAAAATGAGAATGGACATTTCCCTAGGAGGGCACAACTTACAGAGATATTTCCCAACCCATCCCCTATAGCCCAATAAAAATAAAAACAAATTCACGAGTCAAAAAAAAAAAAAAAAAGAAAAGAAAAAAGGAGATGGTTACTAAGTCATGTTACATTTTTGAGAAATAAAACGTATTCGTTAAACTTTTTTTTAAATTAATGGCGCCAAATGCTCAGGCGACCACTTCCCTACGCTCTATGTCCTTGGGTTCGTCAGACTAGAGATACTGGTTTCAGCTCTGTCACCAGGAAAAGGAACTTTCTCAGTCCACTGCTCTCTTTTTTTTTTTAATGGAATAAATATTACCTTATTTAAAAATGGAGATATAATTGACATATAGCCTGTTAAAAACAAGACAATGGGCCCAAGATGGAGACACTTATGCTGAGCGTGGAGAAGGCCGCATCTGAGATGGACCTGAGCGAAGCAGGACTTGGATGTGGGGGCAGGGTGGGCACTTCATGCACAGGGAACACATGAGCCAAGAAAGGAAGCCAGGGAATGGGGGAAAGACAGAAAGCAGCATTTAGACCCATTTGGCGGTGACCCAAAGGAGAATAATGGTGAGATGAGATGGAAAGGGAGCCTGAGACCTACTGTGGTGGACCCAGGACATTGGGCGAGCAGGGGGGGGATTAGTCTGGTTCTGACAGAGGAAAGAGAATCACTGACTGGTTCTGCGCAGGGAGAGACAGCATCAGGTAAGTTGTCAAGGGTTCAGAAAGGGACAGTGAGCTGCCTAAAGTCACACAGGTAGGGGAGGGGCCAGGCCTCAAACCCTGTTACCCTGATTCCAGAGGTGAAGTGGGGTCGGGGGAAGGACAAAACTAACCCCTACTACGTCCCCACTGTTTCCCCAGGCACGGAGCTAAGTGTTTTGCATATAGTATTAAACCTCACTACAGCCCTATGAGGGAAGAAGCCCAAATTACTGACAAAGGTGCATATCTTTCCTCCAGAAACAAAGGAAAGGGTGATGTGAGAGATGGTGAGGAGACAGACTCAACAGGATCTGGAAGCTGACGGGGCCCGGGAGCAACGGTGGCTGCAGTCACCTTCTCTTCAGCATCCTGCCCGCATCCTATGATCTGCCTCCGTGGGGCCGCTTTGGGATCCGGCTTTCTTCACGCACAAGTTCCTCGTTTTTCATTGAAAACACTTTGTTACTGGAACACCACACAGCTCATGAGCTGCTGGTTTCATATTCCACAAGTCGAATGAAAGGAAGCTTTAAAAAGAAGGCTGGGAGGCTGTAGTCCCTGCAAAGGAGAGGCGTGTGCAGTGGCCAGGGACCAAGGGGACTTGGTGGCTCCGACCCAGGTGCCACATCTCTCCTCCCACTGCCACTAAGAGGGGATCAGCAGTGCCTGATCAGGGGCAGAAATGCAGAGGTCAGGCTCCCTCAGGCGGGGGCAGCTTTTTAATCAGCTCATTTACTTTTTATACCACTATTAAAAAATTATCTACGTAGACAAAAGTTGACTTCCGTGTTATAGTCACACAATAACAAATTCAAAATCCTATGTAACAAATCAGGTATTTGGCCTCTGGGTTATCACCTCTGTGTGTGCTGAAAAATAGATATATATTGGTTTTATCTTCCCTCCTTTTATATTTGTCTATAAAAATATACACAGGGCTTCCCTGGTGGCGCAGTGGCTGAGAGTCCGCCTGCCGATGCAGGGGACACGGGTTCGTGCCCCGGTCCGGGAAGATCCCACATGCCGTGGAGCGGCTGGGCCCGTGAGCCATGGCCGCTGAGCCTGCGTGTCCGGAGCCTGTGCTCCGCAACGGGAGAGACAACAGTGAGAGGCCTGCGTACCGCAAAAAAAAAAAAAAAAAGAAAAAAAAATATATATACATAATGGTTTCAAGTATGTATTTAAGTTGTTTCTAAGCTACTAGACTGAATACAGATGCTAATTATCTTCCTGGTTCTTACTCCCAGGACCAAATGCCCACATTCTTCCTCAACATCTCCGCTTCCAGAGCAGCTCAGAGCCTAAACAGGTCTCAACTGTCCTGAGGAGACACAGGAAAGAGAGAGGCTTATCCCCAGCACTCTTCCTTCTCCTTCTCAGGAGGACACCTTTAGCCTGAAATGAATCTCGCTTTTGACTACTAGACTTCTTCTTTTTGTGTGTGTGTGTGGTATGCAGGCCCCTCACTGTTGCGGCCCCTCCCGTTGCGGAGCACGGGCTCCGGACGCGCAGGCTCAGCGGCCATGGCTCACGGGCCCAGCCGCTCCGCGGCACGTGGGATCCTCCCGGACCGGGGCACGAACCTGTGTCCCCTGGATCGTCAGGCGGACTCTCAACCACTGCGCCACCAGGGAAGCCCTTGACTACTAGACTTCTTAAAGATGCAAGGCGGACTCTTTTGAACATGTTGGACATCATACAATCCAAGACATATTTCAAATGACTTCTTTATCAGCACCGTTAACTATAGCAAAAGTGGTGGTGAACTTCAGGGTGCTCAGAATAGAGGTGGAGAAAAACTACCCTGTGATTCATGAAGCTTCTGTTCTGCTGTGGGGCTGGGTTTATGAATGGGTCAGGTAGGTACAGGTTGTCACTAAGGGAAAGCTAAAAACCGTTTTGCTTATTTCAGAATTCAGTGAACCATTAATTCACACATCACTGAAATGTGCTGCCCTCTGACAATTCAAAGACCCTCCAGACCATTGTGGGATCCCAGGATCAACCTCCAGAAGAAGAACAAAAGACACTACAGAAGTGAGCAGCTGGCCCATTCTACCTTCTCTCTCACCAGAACAAAATCACGCTTCAAAAGGGCACAGCTGTGCTGTTTCATGGACACATTAGCATTTGTACAGGATTGAATCTGCACTATACTGAACATTCTCTGGGCAGAATCTGTTTGCTTATGCAAAGGAATTTATCTTCTGATGAGTGTATTAACTCCAGAGAGCTTCTCAAACAGCTTTAGGGCCATGCCTGAGGCTCACTGCCTTTTTCTGTTTGCCTAAGAAGTATCCATGGCATCACCGCCACACTGCACTTCTGGTCCTGACAGGATATCAAAACAGTCTCCCAAGGACAAAAGTAATGGCTCTGATGCACTCACACATGGACGTTAGAATAAAAAGGGAAAGTGATGACCTTTATTGAATAAATTGCTTTTCTTTTTTTGGCAGCGCCATGAGGCTTGTGGGACCTTAGTTCCCCAACCACGGATTGAAACCAGGCCCATGGCAGTGAAAGCACCGAGACTTAACCACTGGACCACCAAGGAATTCCTGCTATTTTTTTTTTAAGTTAGATTCTTATTTGAAATATGTATTTGAAATGGATTAAATAGCTAAATATAAACAATACAGAAAGACGAAAACACAGGTGAATACTTTCCTGTTTTTTACATGCATAAGCGTAGGAGCAATTGTTTAAAAAAAAAAAAAACACTGACAAATTTTATCTTTCAGACAACATGTAAGAGGGATGTCTCCAGGTTTTCTTTGAAAAGTCACGAGAGCATCCTGTATTACTTAAACCGATTCCCCAACCTGAGGAACTTAGAAGAGGGCAGGGAGGTAGGTACAAAGCAATCAGAGTATACCTTTCATAAAAGGGGTAGGGCTGGCTACAGTTCTGGGTAAAATGAAATATGCCTCAGTCAGCAAGAATCAAACCGAACATCACTAGTCAATCCTACTTTCTTGCCAAAACTTAACTAAGCTAAATTTAAACAAGCCATCCTGTTATCTAAAATCAAAGCGCTGGTTTCTTCTGTAATCTCTTTTCCTAGATTGGTCACTTTTTTCCTTTTCCTTTTGTAGCATCACATTAAGAATTCCAGCCAATATTCTTCTGAGGCTATTTCTTAAGTGAGTTGTGATTACTGTTTCCTGAAAGTCTTCCCTTTGGTTTCTGTAAGATGCAGAAGGACTGAGCACACTGAGTTTTCCCACAGTCATCATAAAACGCCAATATCAGAAATGCTCACATTTCATTAAACGTGACAGCGCCTTCCGGCCCCATAGCTCAGTGAAGCACTCCAACAACTTAAAAGGAAACATGTCCCTCCCTGCAGTTGCCCAGGCTGAGATCACAGATAGGGCTCTTGCCTTTGTGGACACTGATGTCATTCCAGAGAAGTCGACATTGCTTCCATCAACGTAAAAGATGCAGCTGATTAATTTCAGGCATGCTGCAGCTTCTTTCCTTCCAAACGCTAAGCATTCAATACAGCGGGACAACCCAGAGTACATGCTAAGAGTTTACTGGAGCCAATAAATGCAGTTAATTTAAAAAAAAAAAAAAACTATGCCAATTTCTCCAACATCTCCTCTTTTACAAAGGGAAATATATTTTCTTCTCCCGGCCATCACAGAACAAGAAGGGTCCCACAAGTACGACCCCACATTCTTCCAACCTCTAAGGTGCTCTCCAGCGGTATACTTCCAGGAAAGCGCCATTGCCCACTGGAGTCACTAAGTCACCATTCACTGCTTTGCTTCTCCGTTCCCCTGGCAATCGTGTGCTGCTTCTCTCCACTCAACTGAAAACACTTTCTCTAAGTCTAAAGGGCACTTAAGACCTTCTGGTGGCTAAACACAAGAGCTCCTCCAACTAAAAAGAAAAAAAAAATCCCCACTCAAACCACCTTCTCCACCAGCTGCCATGCCTTTCTTTCCTCCCTATCACAGCTTAACTTCTTAAAGGAGTTGTGCTGCCATTCCCTCACCTCCCACTTTCATTGTGCCCACACCCTTCTTCAACCCCGCTGGCTTCTGGGGTCGACATGCAGATGAAACAGTTCTCACTAAGGTGCCCAAAGATCAACAGGGCTCAGTCCCCACCAGGTGTGACCTCCCAAACTGGGAGCAGAAAGGACCCATTTTCTAAAGACAGCTGCAAACAAAGGGGTTTGCACCCCATCCTGGGATTACTAAGAGATGGACAACTGACTGCTCCCCCAACCACCTCCCTACTCCACGCCCGGCCCCACCCTATCCCCAAGCTGGTAAGAGGACCGAGGAAGAGACTCCTTCGAGCCCCTAGGTTCCTGGCTTAATGGGGAGTGCTGCTGTATGTTGGGGAAGGGGATGAAGAGACTTCATCCAGAGACTGGGCATGCCTGCAAGAAGGGGAGACTTTTACTCCCACAGTGGATAACAGTGGGCACGTTGATTTGTCCTGCCCCTACCAGAGTAAAAGAAAGGAAAACTACAGGAAGACAGCAGGGCAGAAACAAGCCCCAGATCTGCTTGGTTCACAGAACAACCGATTAAGGTGACTAGTTGAGCATCTTACTAGCACGCACCCATAAGGGCCTCCTGCCAGAGCCAGGGCGTCCCAGCATCTGTTCCAGTTACATTAGAGGCACTTAACCCTTCCCTCTGCCTCCTTCGCACCCAACACAGGAAACATGGTTGGAGCCCAGAAGAAGGACAGGGAGGAGGGGTCCCAGAGGCAGACCACCCTCCTCACTTCAAGTTGCTCAAACCACAAGGCTGGCAAGAGATGAGCTCAGGGAAAGCTTTAAATCAAATGTCTATTTTCCTCACCGTGGTATTCCCAGATGTAACCAAGGAAGTGGCACATGGTAGGCTTAATAACTATCTGTTGAATAAATGAACAGCTTCTTCTTAATCCTCACCCTCTGTGTCCTTTCTGCCTCATTTCATTCATTTACTCATTCAGTCACTTCTACACAAATGTTTGTTTTTTTCTTTGTTTGGTTGGGTTTTTTTGTGTTTTTTAACATCTTTATTGGAGTATAATTGCTTTTCAATGGTGTGTTAGTTTCTGCTTTATAACAAAGTGAGTCAGCTATACATATACATATATTCTCATATCTCCTCCCTCTTGCGTCTCCCTCCCACACTCCCTATCCCACCTCTCTAGGTGGTCACAAAGCACTGAGCTGATCTCCCTGTGCCATGCAGCTGCTTCCCACTAGCTATCTATTTTACATTTGGTAGTGTATATATGTACATGCCACTCTCTCACTTTCTCCCAGCTTACCCTTCCCCCTCCCCATGTCCTCAAGTCCATTCTCTAGTAGGTCTGTGTCTTTATTCCCATCCTGCCCCTAGGTTCTTCATGACCTTTTGTTTTTTAGATTCCATATATATGTGTTAGTATACAGTATTTCTTTTTCTCTTTCCGACTTACTCCACTCTGTATGACAGACTCTAGGTCCATCCACCTCACTACAAATAACTCAATTTCGTTCCTTTTTATGGCTGAGTAATATTCCATTGTATATATGTGCCACATCTTCTTTATCCATTCATCTGTTGATGGACACTTAGGTTGCTTCCATATCCTGGCTATTGTAAATAGAGCTGCAATGAACATTATGGTACATGACTCTTTTTGAATTATGGTTTTCTCAGGGTATATGCCCAATAGTGGGATTGCTGGGTCGTATGGTAGTTCTATTTTTTTTTTTTAAGGAAACTTCATACTGTTTTCCATAGTGGCTGTATCAATTTACATTCCCATACACAAATGTTTGCTGAAGGTTGATTCCATACAGTTTAATTATGGAAAGATGATTGAGGTGTGTTCCCTGCCCTCAAGAAAGTTACTAGAGAAAGTAAGAAAAGTACAAACTTGCAGCTACCACAGTAATTATGTGAACAGTAGCACAGGAGTAATACAAAGTACCAAAGACATTAACTCAAAAAATCCAAACAACTCCCTGAAGTACACCCAGACAGTTTTTCTTATCGGTTTAGATATAGAATTCTCATGCCTGCCTTTCCCATGACCACTGGCCCTTTAACCCTCCTAACTAAAATACATTTACCCTTGATGTGTCAAGGGTAACTGTTTACACACTGCCTGTGTGTGTCATATCCTGGAGAAAGCCAGGATAATCCAGATTCCTTGGGTCTGGGGTCGGCCAAGGAGATTTCCAAGCACAGCCTTGCATAAAGACCTAGAGAAAGGACAAGGTATGTATGGCTTTGCTCGGAACACCGCCATATGCCATCTGTCACAGAGGAAATGCTGCTGGTTTAGGATCAAGGTGATGCCCAAGATGTACATGTCCCCTCAGACAGCATCTTAACCACAGGGAGATGGCCGTGCATTGTGGAGGACTGAACTACTATAACATCTACCCAGAAATCACATGTGATTTACAATACTGTTTATTAGTGGACTCAGAATTAATTAGCATTTAGAGCTACATATTTGCAAAAAGTAAATCACTCTACATGATTTCTGGTTTCCTTGTGATCTTAGCTTATAGTCCCTCAGCCACCATTATTGCTCCCCACATATATTTTTGATAGGTATTTTCAATGACCATTTTCCACCATTATTAGAATAATGAATACATGCTCAATAAAAAATCTAAAAAGTACAATAAAGTTTATAACAGGAAAAATATTGTGCATATTATTACCAACACTGTTAATCTTCTGGTATATTTCCATTTAACCTCTGTTTGATTTTAATAGCTATTTGGAATTAATATGCCCCATAAGCCAACGCTGGTAAAAATCACCAATATACTAGGATATAAAGTGCCGTCTGTGATCTCTTTCAATTATGAACAAGACTGTATCTTCATGATTGTGAAACAAGTAGTAGATTCAGTTTAAAAAGCTTAAATTCAACGGAGGGAAAATTGGTCAAGAGGGTTGTTTAATGTATGAATGCAAGCTGGCTCTCTTCACTATTCTTTTTTTTATAAATTTATTTATTTACTTTATTATTTATTTTTGGCAGCGTTGGGTCTTCATTGCTGCGCACGGGCTTTCTCTAGTTGCGGCGAGCAGGGGTTACCCGCGGCATGTGGGATCTTCCCGGACCAGGGATCGAACCCATGTCCCCTGCATTGGCAGGCGGATTCTTAACCACTGAGCCACCAGGAAAGTCCTCTCTTCACTATTCTATTTGTTTTTCCAGTAGCCCAATAGTTGGGTAACTATCATTTCAGATACAAATCCCTTTAAAAATAAATTCCTTTGATTGTTTAAAAAGGATATTCTTGTGTGATTCTGGGAGGCACAAAAAACAGAGCTAGTGGTATTTTCTTGTCAAATATATGGTTGCCATTATTTATCAAGATATCTCACAAGGATTTTATTTTCATCTCAGTATTCCATAATAGACACGCTATTCCAATGATACCTAAAATAAAAACGATTGGCTTACCTAACTAAGAAATCATGCAGTCCAACGTCAAAATACCTGTTGAAGGGAGACAAAGACAAGCATATTAATAGAAGATATTCACAGCAGTGGTGGACTTGACCAAAAATATATCATTCACATTTGGAACATGGTGAATACATGGATTACTCCATGACAGTGGTTCTCGAAGCATGACCCCTGGAGCAACCACAGCAGCATTCCCTGGTCAAATTCTCAGTCCCCACCCTCACACACTGATTCAGAAATCCTGGGGATGAGGCCCAGTAATTAGCTTTAACAAGCCCGCCAGATGATTCTGATGCAGAACCGCTGCTTCATGAGAGCAAAAGTATCTCAGCAAGCCTAAACTCTCTCTCTCTCTCTCTCTCTCGAAACAGAAGCCAGAAAAGTGAACTTCACCACTTTTCCGAAAGGGGAGTCATTTTATAGCACTAGTTGTCTCTGATGTTCAGTTACTCAAAAATAAATGAAATTATGATTTAAAAGCATGAATCCACACTGGCCAGAGGGAAGAAGAGGGGTGGGGGAAGGTCAACTCTGTTCTTCCATCTCCTCCCAGCCATAGTCCCTGGAGCTTTTCGCAGGAGAGAACGACCCCCCCATATCCAGGTCCGCTCTAGCAGGGAAGGGAGAAGGCAGTTCCACGCACTCGCTGGTGAGCCTGTATTGTGCTTGGGCGTCACACCAGCATCCAGAAAGCCCTGGGCGGTAGTGGACCCCTTCAGTCACAGCCTCCCTCTGACACCACCAGACTGGCTCAGTCCATATGAGTGGGACTGCCTTGGTTGCCCTAACGAGCACGCTTGTTCCCCCTAAACCTCTGCCCGCTTAGCCGGTGTCCTTCTCTCACCTTTGGGTCTGGCCCGAGTCATGATGGTGCCGCCCACCAGGTATAATCACTACTCCTAACACCTGGATGGTGGTGGTTATGTGCCACCCACTGGACTGGCCCCCCCAGTTAGCAAGCAGCCTGGGGCAAGCCCGAGGGACTTCTGTCCCTACAGACAGTGAGCAGTGGACTCAGAAATTCCCCCTAGAGTGGGGTCCAACTGCCCAGGCAGGCCCTGACTGTCCCTAGCATCCGGGTCCACCCTAGCCCTTCCCTGGAACATCTCAGCCTACTTGGCACCCCACCGTGCCTGACATATAGCAGGTGATTATAGATATTAAGATTCCTTGTGGGATACCTTTAAATGACAAGATTCTTTCATGCGCTCAAGCATCTGTTTATAGATTATAGACACAGGTTAGGTGAGAATAAAGAAACAAAGCCAAAATACGAGGTCCCTCATTTATTATATCACTTACCTGAAATAGTTATATAATTCAGGGAAACTCAAAGTCAAGGTATTGTGCGTAAATTCCATCTACTCATAAGCCTCTGAGGAGAGCTCTAGAGGGAGATATACCTGCAGGGGTAGCTGATTTGTTTCAGCTGATTTTACATTGACCTGGATAAGGTCAATTCCTATACTCATATTTAACACAGATTTTAAAAAAAAAGAAACAGAAGTGATCCCTCCTCTCGACCAAAACCAAGGCTACATTGCTCAGCTACATAAGTAAAACCTTCATATGACAGACAGCAATTGTACGTTTGCCAGAACAGCAATATGGGCAGTAGAAGTATGTATGGATTAAAACAAAGATTTCAGTCTTTTCAATTACACCAGCAACAGACTCTGTTACAGGAATCAGAGGATGAAACAGACATGAAAGGAATCACAGAGACCCTCAGTGTAGAGGTGCGGTAGGGGAAGAAGACCCTGAAGCAATAATGAAAAACCTAATAATATACATAGAAATTGTTATTCATTTAGCACCTAGAAGGTGGCAACTACTCTGTTCAGTACTCACACACGTACCTGGTTGCCGGCGAGGTAGGTACTGGCATCCCATTTACCGGTGAAGGAACTAGAGTACAGAGGCTAAGTAACTGGCACAGAGCTCACAGCTAGGAGAGGACAGAGCTGGGAGTCAAACTGAGCCCTGACAGCCACGAATTATGTGCTCCTCCCACTAAAAGTACAGGCTCTCACTGCCCCTCATTATTACTAATTGAAAATGGCTGTTGATTTTAAATCAGCACTCCCTTTCCACCTCCACCTGACCTCTGCTTCCCCCTGCTCCGGGCAAGCCCACGGTCTCTGCAGGCGCCCCCTACCTCCTCGGGTCTTAGAGTCAGCCAGGCTCTGGAAAGCTGTGTCGATTCTCTGGGCTCCAGCTTCCCCACTGGGAAAAATGGAGACCCCTTACTCGTAGGGAGGTTATGAGAATTAAGTGAGAAAATAGAGATACGGGGCTTAGCACAGCGCTTGGTCCACCACGTGTACTCAATAAACAGTAGTCTCCTTTCCTCCAGTTTTTAAGAGTTGTTTTAATGGCAGCCCCATTCCTGATAACTCAGCAGGAGAAGCAAGACACATTAAAAAGAAGGACATATGGGGCTTCCCTGGTGGCACAGTGGTTGGGAGTCCGCCAGCCGATGCAGGGGACACGGGTTCGTGCCCCGGTCCGGGAAGATCCCACATGCCGCGGAGCGGCTGGGCCCGTGAGCCATGGCCGCTGAGCCTGCGCGTCCAGAGCCTGTGCTCCGCAACGGGACAGGCCACAACAGTGAGAGGCCCGCGTACCGCAAAAATAAATAAATAAATAAAAAGAAGGACATAAGTTGTCTTACAATGCAGCCCAGAAAGGGAGGCCATTTAATCCAGGGCACGGGCAGGGCCTGAGCCCTGGAGAAGGGGGCAGCGGGGCTGGAACTCTGAGGGGCGAGCACCAAGCTCAGGGCACAGGCAGGCGAGCCGGAGGATCAGTGTCCCACAAAGAGCCTTGAAGCTGAGCGCAGGGGTGAGGGCTGGGGTCACGGGGAGCCTCACCCTGCCTGCCCCGCTCCTGACCAGCATCTCATACCGGCACACCAATACACACCAGTGCACACCCAGCTTCACCTGCAGCTATGGCGGCCCTAGAAGTCAGGGTAGAAATGTACAGAAGTGAGGGGCTGTGACACAGGTTGTGTTTCAGACTGTTTCCTCTCATACACGTGTGACTGGTGGCGGATGGAATTTGAGGCAGGGACAAGCGGAGGACTTTCAGCATCCTTGTGACAGGCAAGCTGTCAAGAGAACAGTATAAAGAAGGGGTCCCCGACCTTTTTGGCACCAAGGATCAGTTTCGAGGAAGACAATTTTCCCACGGACCGGGGGGCAGGTGGGGGGGCAGAACGGTTCAGGTGGTAATGCGAGCGATGGGGAGCGATGGGGAGTGGCTGGCGAAGCTTAGCTCGCTCCCCAGCCGCTCACCTCCTGCTGTGCAGCCAGGCTCCTAACAGGCCGTGGGCTGCTACTGGCCCGAGGCCCAGGGATTGGGGACCCCTGCTATAAAGGGTTAACAATTACCTGGAAACAAGTAGAATGGAGATGGTCGAGGTGAGGGTGGGATGGGGATTTGCATCAGAAAACGTGACAGGAAAAATGCAAGAGGACAAAAACAGAACTATTTCATAGGTAAACATATCTTACTCCTTTACGGCATTAATTCATCTGGTATTCATTCATTCGATAGATATTCCATCTGGGCCTTCTATGGGCCAGGCATTGGTCTAGCCCTGAGGATGCAGTGGAGGGTAACATAACAAGGCACCTACTTCTCATGGCACTCACATTCTAGGTGGAAGAGATAAACAACAAATAAGCACTTACATACAGAAGATAACATCAGAGGGCAGAGAATGCACACACAGTGACAGCACAGAGGGACAGGCCACACAGGCACTCTGGGAAGGCCTCTCTGAGGTGGTGACATTTGGGTTGAGATCTGTATGGTCAGAAAGAGCCAGCTATGCAAAGATCAGAGGATCTAGTGTTCCAGGCAGTAGGACATCCAGAGAAAGGGCCCAGGTTGGGAAGGAATGGGGCAGGTGAGAGATGGAGAAAGAAGGCCAGCGTGACTGGAGAATGGTGAGCGAGGGGAGACGGGGACAGCAGAGGTTGGGAGAGGGGGGCAGGGACCAGATCTGAAAGGACTGTGCATGCATGATAAGGAGTTTGGGTTTTAATTTAACATTGATAGGAACAGAGGAGTGGTATTTTTTCCTTTATTTAAATTTCATTCTTCCAGCGGTAGAGCTGTGGTATGCTTTGGTTTGCATATTAAAAAGAACACTCTGGGTGTCCTGAAGAGAATGGATGGTAAGAGAAGCCGGAGGGCAGGGAGACCACTTAAACAGCCATTGCAGTCCAGGTGAGAGATGATGGGGGCTCAGCCCCCAGATGGAAATACTGGAAACAAGAGAGGAGAGACAGGGACGGATTCCAACAGGATTTTGTGTGGAGTTAAAAAGACTTGTTGACAGACTCATGCAGGGTGGAGCAAATAAAGGGAAACATAACCTGCAAAATAGGTGCGAGTGCCTCTTATCACTCAATTTCAAACCAAGCAGCCTCAAAGTCTTGGCTTCTTAGGGAATTACCACCTCAATAACGCTTGGTTACCCACATGCAGATTAAGGGAATGAGAATGGCCTGGTGATTACTTACACTTAAAAATGGCCCACCTGTTGGGAGAGCTATAAGTCATAGCAATATTTTTTTCTTTTTTTGTTGTATTAATGTATTGTGGTGAAGTATACATCACATAAAATTTACCATTTTAACCATTTTTAAGTGTATAGTTCAGTGGCATTAAGTACATTCACATTGTTGTAAAACTATCGCCACCATCCATCTCCAGAACTTCATCTTCCTCAAGTGGCACCCTGGGTTTCCTCTATACAATGGAAAAGCTGATTTGGGCTCCTTCCAAAGGGTTCGGGGTGGGGTCTCACCTGTGGGGCTTTGTCTTTAATTTCAAAACACAAGCAAACCAGTGAACTCTAGAAATATGTTCTCCTTGGTTTTCCTGGATAGATGGAAAAGGTGCCTTAAGGGAGCTAGAGTAGGAAGAGAATACTATTTTTGATTTTAGATTTGTATGCCAGGCACTGCTAGGCAATCTGTGTATTCTTTCTTTTAATCCTCGCAACCACCCTGCAAAGTAGGCCCCTGTTTCATAACGCTGCATGGCCTTATCCCCAGCCACCTAGCTGGCAAATTGCTGAGGCAAGACCTAGCTCAGAGCACCAGATGCCAAAGTCTGTGTTTTTCCCTTCATGCATTTAGCTACTGACCCATTTAACAAATATTTACCTTGTGCCTCCAATGTGCCAGGTGGTGGGGATTCAGTAATGCGTGGCACATAACCCCCCAGCTTCAAGGAGAGCAGAGCCTAGTAAAGAGCTGGGAAAGTCAATAATAATTCAATACAGTGCCATCGATATCAAACACTGTCTCCCTCGGTGAACTGCAAACTCCTTAAGGGCAAGAACCAAAGGCAGTCACCAAGTAGATTCTCAGTAAGTATCTATTGGGTGAATCTGAGACAGGTTGGGACCTGGGACCCGGGACTCTTTGCTGCAACGCTTGTACCTGGACAAACGTCTCCTTGAGCAACAGAATACAAAGAAACTATAAGGGACTAAAAATAAATGCATGCATGCACACAGCTGGGGCAAATTATGAACAAGATACAAAAAGGCCAAAACCCAACGGCCACTTCTGAGGTGCATGGAGCAAAAGCAGGGCACTGCGCACCATCCCCTCCCCGCCCACACTCACAGAGCACCACAAGGGGTCACCCAAGCCACTCCTCCAGCCCAACCCACCAGTCCGCCCCAACCCTAACCCCATTTAAGGGACCAGCTGGCTCCTCCTCAGGCACGAGCAAGGGAACCTGTTACTTGTGTTCGCCCCCTCGTGCTGCAGCAGGAGTCCCAATAAAGCCCTGCCTGAATTTCTCGTCTGGCCTCTTATCAATTTCTATTGATTAAAGAGTCCAATAACCCAGATGGGTAACAAATCAACGTGTGACTGATGTGCTGTCAGAAGGCACCAATGCCCCCGCCTGCTCTGACACTTAGCATAGTACACTGCAGATAGCAGATGCTCAAACGTAATCATTTAACACATCCGTTACTATATGTAAATACATAACATTAATACCCACAGATAGAAATGAGGCTTCTCTCCTGAAATAAGATACCTACCAAACTATAGCACCATTATTCTGATCACCTTTTAAGAAAGTAATTTCTCACGGCTACCAGCTCACAGTAAACCAAGATATCCTTATGAGGAGACATAAGCAGCAGCGGTCCTGTGCATACTATTCCTGGTTCCTTAAGGAAAATAAAGATGGGAAATCTTCTGTGTGCATGTGTGACATGGACATTTTTGTTGTCTGAACATCACCTGATAGCAGCAACAGTTCGACAGAGGAGAGGGAAATTTGGAACAAGCTGCAGTATCCTAACAAGGCAGTGAATTTCCCATCACAAGACGAGTTCAAGCATGGGTTAAAAGGGTGTTTAGAGGAGACTGAACCATCAGACAGAAAACCAGAATGGATAAACTTAAAGCTGCCACCTAGCCTCAGGCTTCCGACTCCCTGTTTCAGTCACTTTCAGGAAGCATCTCTAAGTATGAAGCCTCACTTCCGTAGCAGTAGCTCATGTCTGATAACCATGAGCAAATTAGTAGACTGTGCCTGGGCTAATGCTTCCATTGCAACCCCGACAGTTTATTTATTACAATTCTGACTGCTATTCCTGTTGGGGCCTCACAGTGCATCAAAATTAGGGTCGTACCACCTGCCAGAGTGGTGTGCACTTACATTTACTCACAGAGCACAGAGAACCCCCTCTGAGAAAAGGAAGGGTCAGGCCAACACAGCATGTCCATGGCAGAACTCAGACCAGAGCCCACAGTTAGATCCAGGATCTGTTCTGCTCTGCCAGGCTGCCTGCCTTTTGGGGTCCTGGTCCTCTCTCCCAGGCTGATCTTGGCTGGTTGGGAGCTAGAGTTTAAAAAAAAAAAAAAAAAAAAAAGCAATGAACTGTGGCCAGAAGCTGCAAATCTCATATAATCAGTGAGGTATGGTTTAGAACAGCGGTCCCCAACCTTTTTGGCACCAGGGACCGGTTTTGTGGAAGACAATTTTTCCACGGACCGGGGATGGGGTGGGGGATGGTTTCAGGATGATTCAAGCGCATTACATTTACTGTGCACTTTACTTCTATTGTTATTACCTTGTAATATATAATGAAATAATTACACAACTCACCATAATGCAGAATCAGTGGGAGCCCTGAGTTTGTTGTCACTTGCCACTCACTGACAGGGTTTTATTTTTTTGTTTTGTTTTTGTTTTTGCGGTATGCGGGCCTCTCACTGTTGTGGCCTCTCCCGTCGCGGAGCACAGGCTCCGGACGCGCAGGTCCAGCGGCCATGGCTCACGGGCCCAGCCGCTCCGCGGCATGTGGGATCCTCCCGGACCGGAGCACGAACCCGTGTCCCCTGCATCAGCAGGCGGACTCTCAACCACTGCGCCACCAGGGAAGCCCACTGATAGGGTTTTGATATGAGTCTGCAAGCAACTGATTTATTATGGTTTCTGTGCAGTCAAACCTCTCTGCTGATGATAATCTGTATTTGCAGCCGTTCCCCAGTGCTAGCATCACCGCCTCAGCTCCCCCTCAGATCCTCAGGCATTAGATTCTCAAAAGGAACCTAGATCCCTCGCATGCGCAGTTCACAGTAGGGTTCACGCTCCTATGAGAATCTAATGCCGCCGCTGATCTGACAGGAGGCGGAGCTCAGGCGGTGATGTGAGTGATGGGGAGCGGCTGTAAATACAGATGAAGCTTCACTCACTTACCCGCTGCTCACCTCCTGCCCTGAGGCCCGGTTCCTAACAGGCCACAGACCGGTAGTGGTCTATGGCCCAGGGGTTGGGGACCCCTGGTTTAGAACCACTGTTGTTATGGCCACTTAGCATGACACACGTGTGGCAGTATTTGGTGAGGTACCATATTCAGATCTCAATCCTTGCCTCGCCTTCTTCAATGTACAATCCTCACAGTTTTTCATCTCCAGACCTGTTTATCCCACGAGTGGGCTGCCAAAGTTTAGCTCTCACATTCCTACCTGGGAAGTTTGAAGACTGACTTAGAGGGCTGGAGGTCAAAACGAAATCAAATCACTAGGAGAATAAAGTTTACACCCAGACTCAAGAAGCCCTGATTAGTTCTGGTTGGGCTACCTAACTTAATTTAAAAGAGTGAAAAAGACCTTAAAGTTTATCGGCTCTAACCTCCTCACTTGGCAGTTTAGGAAAGAAAGGATAAGGAAGATGAAATAATTTGAAACACAACGAGCAGCAGAGCTGAGGCTTAACAGTCCAGGTCCCCTAGACCCCAGTTCTAATTTATTCAAAGTATCACAATAGCGCCCTCCTCTCGGCCTCAATCAGCGTCTTTATTTTCTGAGAATGCTCAGGACATAATATTGTTACTTAGAACAGGCTTCCTGTTGACATCATATAATAACCGACATCAGGTCACACCATCTCCATCACCACCTGTAAAAGTCCGTGTATAGAGTCTGCAGCATGCCATTCCCTCACTTTCTTATGATTTTCCACAGTCTGGTCCAGTCTGGATCTAACCTGCCTAGCAATTTGAGATTAGAGCCTGCACAGTCACGAACAGAAAGTGATGTGGGGAAAACAGGGAAAAGTGAAAGTGAAGTTAGGCCAGTCAGATCCCAGTTGGCAGCCAAAACATGTTTGGTGAAATACAGTTTGACGGGAAGGTAGAAAATGAGAATTGTAGCCCTGGGAGGACAAATTTTCAAAAACAAACATAGTGAAAGCTAGTGCCAGGTTTTCACATGACAGCTCTTCACTTCATCAGACAAGTGTGTCTGCCATCAGATTATCAGGGAGCAAATTCTGAGAAAATAACCCCAAAGCCTAGAGATCTGGACATCTCATACTGTCGGAGAAAGACAAGAAGAGAAGGCACAGTGCCAGGCATAAGTGGCTTGGGAGTGAAGAGCTATCCTAAACTACAGTGGAAACCACATCCCATGTTTCCTTATGTAGAATTAGAAATTCAAGGTCTGCTCTCTGGCTCTCCCACTTCATCCTTGCATGTCTCAGTTTCCTTCACTGTGGCATGGAGATGATGATACCTACAGTGCCAAAAAGGAATAAGTGTAGTGGGTACAAGTGCATTCTACAAATGTTCGAGATTATTTTCTCTCCTCGTCAGTATTACGTTCCTAAAAACTCTTCTCCAAACTGCACTAGTGCTACTTATATTCATTCATTTATCCCACAAATATTTATGGAGCCCCTTCCAAATGTCATGCACTGCAATAGATGCTTAGAATACAACAGTGAACAAGAAAGTTAAGTTCCTACGCTTGTGTACATTCTAGAAACAGGTCCTTTATCCAATGTGTGACTTGAAATATATTCTCGCAGTCTGTAGCTTGTCTTTTTATTTTCTTAAAATTGTCTTTTGAAGTGCAAAAATTTTGAATTTTTAAATGTCCAACTTATCAACTTTTCTTTTATGGATCATGCTTTCAGTGTCATGGCTAAGACATCTTTGCCTAACCCACAGTCTTGGAGATACTTCTCCTATGTTTTCTTCTAAAAGCTTTAAGTTTTGCTCTTATATTTAAGTCGCTAAGCTATCTGAAGTTAACTTTTGTGCATGGTGATCTAAGTTCGTCTTGCTTTTCATTTCTTCATGTAAAACTATCCACTAGACATACTGGCCAACATGAAAGGTCACTGGCAGCTTGGACCAGTGCAGTCTCACTGAGTGGCTGAAATGGAAGCCAGGCCAGAGTGAAGAGTGAATGGGAAGGAGAGGAAGCAGGGACAGTGGGTATAAATAACTCCCAGGTTGGGTATACAGTGTGGTCCTAAAGGGGAGAAGGGAGGGTCGTAGCTTCAGAAGGATGAGAGGTGTTTTTTTTTGTTCATCTAGGGGGAAATTTTCCATTGTGCCAAGGGATGGGTGCAGAAGCCAGCAGAATTAGTAGAGGGAGGTCTTTTAACAGAGTATGAGACAAAGTTATCCGTTGAGAGAAAAATGGATAAGAGTTACGTGGTAGACATTTGCTGCTTCTGTTTGCTTGCTTGTTTATTTTGGGGGAAGTCTGACATCCTTCTGGGGACCTCCCTCTCACCCACTGTGTCCAGTTCTAGCGAGACAGTCAGTTCCTGTTTCTGCCTTCCTGAGGAGGATAGGAAAGGCACCGAGGCTAAGCCAATGGGATTCTTGTTCTCAGGATTATATTTCAAATGTAGAGATAGCAAGGAAGAAAAAAAAAAGAATTAAGGCTGATCCACCCCAGATGTTGCACTTTGATATGTCGATAACACTTTTCTGGTGTGGCTACAACAAATTCTACTAAAGAAGCAATTCTCTGCTTCTTTGTTCTATTCTATTCCTAATGCACAAGTCCTTGTCCATTAAAATCATAATAATGTCTCAATAGAGCTTTACATTTACAAAGCACTGTCACAAACGTTCTTAACAAACTGTAAGGAAAATTAGGGCACGTATATTATGCCCATTTGCTAGCTAAGGAAGCCAATGCAGGGTGCCTAACAGGGACTGGCCCATAGGCTCAATAAATACGTGAATGAATGAATAAATGCATGAATGAAGGTTAAATGATTTGCCTACAATCATATAGTTAATAAGGAACCCAACTTCAACTTGAATTCAGATCTCCTCATTAAAAATTCAGGGCTTTAGGACATGGAAGCAACGTAAGTGCCCATCAACAGATGAATGGATAAAGAAGATGTGGCACATATATACAATGGAATATTACTCGGCCATAAAAAGGAACGAAACTGAGATATTTGTAGTGAGGTGGATGGACCTAGAGACTGTCATACAGAGTGAAGTAAGTCAGAAAGAAAAAAACAAATACCGTATGCTAACACATATATAATGGAATCTAAAAAAAAAAGAAAGAAAGAAAATGGTCAGAAAAACCTAGGGGCAAGACGGGAAAAAAAAATTCAGGGCTTTTAAAGTGACATATATTATAAATCAAACGAGATATGCTTATCAAAAGATTGTGTTTGTAATTTCTGGACTAGGAAAGATTTTTTTTTTTATTCTTAAGAAGAATACACTGGGTTTGGACGCCTGAAACATAGTAATAGGGGATATTAATTGCTGAGGTAGGACTATGGTAGAGGGGGTCCCCTCACATTAATAAAATTAAAGCACCTACTGATGGGATGGACAGGGTCTTGTAAAAAATCAAACAAACTGGGCTTCCCTGGTGGCGCAGTGGTTGAGAGTCCGCCTGCCGATGCAGGGGACACGGGTTCGTGCCCCGGTCCAGGAGGATCCCACATGCCGCGGAGCGGCTGGTCCCGTGAGTCATGGCTGCTGAGCCTGCGCGTCCAGAGCCTGTGCTCCGCAATGGGAGAGGCCACAACAGTGAGAGGCCCACGTACCACAAAAAAAAAAAAAAAAAAAAATCAAACAAACCAAAAGACCCCCCAAAAAACAAACACAGTGTCCAGCTGCTCACGAAACAGGTATTTACATTATAACAGCAGGGGAGGCATTCAGTAAGGGCTTCCCAGAGGAGGTAATGTTCTAGCTGGGGTTTGTAGGATAAATAGAAGTTGGCCCATCTGGGGTGGGAAGTGCCATCTAGGCAGCATGTCAATTCCATGGTGCTTAGGCTCCTCCCCCTGGAAGCCAGTTACTAGGACCCCCACAGAACATCACTATGGGCTGGAATCTAAAATATTGCTGAGTAGGAGGAGAGCTGGCTCCAGAGACATAGGAGATGGTGATAGATGTACTCTTCTCTCTCCCAAGCAGCACTTGCAGTGATGATGCCCAGAAGGTAACCAGAAGCAACAAGATAAAAGGAGAGAAAACATACCCCCATGGAATTGCTGATGCGGCCCTGCTGATCTTTGTGCCCAGGTTGCCCTTGACAACCTGACTACCGAATTATCTCCAAATAGAAAATGAGAACATCTGATCTTCGCCTTTCATTCCCCCATCAGGGAAGATATATAGAGACATGGGCCTCAGCTTCTGTTTATAAAGTAAACTGGACCCAAGATACTCAGTGTTTCGGGAACCTCGACAAAGTAGGTCAGGCCTCAGAAGGTTGGGATTGGGAACTAGGCAATTAAACAAGTCAATACTTATCCCCCAAATGCCACCAAAATACAGGAATTCAACACAGAGCAAATGTTAACACAGTCTTAAAAGTTGAAAAGTCTTCCCTGTACCTGTATATTTACAATCAGTCATCTGATTAAAATCCTGTTCCACCATACAGCATTTCTCTCGTGCATACAACATTACCATGAGTGATCCCTCATGCCATGTGCCTCATGAAGCTGTTCATTATGGTCTGAAGAATTGCATCACATGATCATCAATGATCCAGTTTCACTCCTTGGGACAGTCAAACATTTGGTTCTGCCACTATTAATAATCTAAGGCCAATAGGTTTGAAAAGACAGAAATAAGACTCAAGTATGTTTAACTGGGGTGAGGGACACAGGTTCTTCCTCTTTTTTTATACTGAAACAAAAGATTCATTATCATAATTGGAATTTCAAAAAAAATGAAATATATATATTATATATATCATTATATATAACAATGATACTTGATAATACATTTTATAAATAAATTTGATATTAGTGTCAATTCTCACTAATTTGTACCCTTTCCCTCTTCAGTTTTATTTTCATACTAATTATATATGGGAGCCTTGATAAGAATGCCCCTTTGCTATTTATTCCCTACTTGACTGTCCAAGATATAAGCAGAGTTCCAGGGTTTTAAAACAATGGGTCTCCAAGTCTTTGCGGCCTCTGCTATGCTAATTACTAGCAAAATTTCTTAGTCTCTCCTTAGGCATCTCTTTTACCTAGATGGCTCCAGCTAATCAAGGTGAATATGACTATCTTTCCTTCTGTAACTTTCTATCAAATTCTCTTTATAGAAATTCAGAAGAAAAAAAATAGAAGAGGTTACAAAGCAACCTTTGTCAAAGGGAAAATAACTCACATTGCAATAAAGCAGATACAGGTATAGGGAATGGGGAGCAGGGAGCAGAGGGGCACAAATGAGGATGGAACTTTGCAGGGCTGTATCACGGTGCAAGACCTGAGGCTTAAAGCAGCATGACACAGATGGTCTTACGCAAACCAGACAGGACATACTGCATGGGACTGATCAGCCCAGCACAGCCAGCGAGGAAAAATCAAGAGACAGCAAGGCAGAGAGCTAATACACACAAAATCTCTTGACTTTTCACAAACCATCATGCAGACATTTGCTTTTGCTTTTCATAGTTATAATGCCAAAGCCAGGTCAGTGGGCCAAGCCTACGTCAGCCTCATTAGTGGTCCTTTGTTCCGTGTTCTGGATGTAACCAAGCAGGACCCTACGGGGCCTTCCAGGGACAGCCCTCCCCTCGTATCCTCTGCTTTCGCTCCTCTCTGAAGTACCTAGATAACAGTATCTGATGCACATTTCCTGGGTTATTTTACAGATGCAGAAAAACCCCACCAAATGAAGTTAACTACTTGATGACCATGAGCACATAGTCTCCAGGCCTACTAGAGCCTAAAGATGGATAATGTTAACCCCTGTGACACCACCCTGTTACCTAACCATCAACCAATCAGAGAATTGGACACGAGTTGATCACATGACCTAGAAATACCCTCCTTCACCTTGCCTTTAAAAATGCTTTGCTGAAACCCATTGCGGAGTTTGGTCTTTTCGAGCATTAGCTTTCCAGGACTCCTTGTCTGGCGCCTTACAATACGCGCTGCACTTTCCTTCACCACAACCCAATGTCAGTAGATTGGCTTTACTGCGCATGGGGGGAGAGTACCCAAGTTTGGTTCAGTAACATGGATAGAGAGGAAGGCATCTCATACAGCTGACGGATGATGCTGCCTGGTCTACAAGGACTCTGGCCTTCAGGGATGTACACAGCTTTGAACCTCAAGAGACCTTCAGTTCTTTAGCTCAGCAGTCCTCGACCTGCTCACTCACACTGTCAGTGGGCCACGTCTGCGTTATGAAAATTAAGCCCTTCTCCCATTGAATGTTACCGAAAATGAGATAGGCTTCAAAGGAAAAAAAGATCTCACTTCAAGAAAGAAAAATGATATTGTAAATAGTCTTCAACATTTTAAAGTTCACATATTTCAGGGAAAATTAAATTTTACTACACTTAATAGAAACACTGAGAAAAAGTAGCATCATATGCATATTGTACCACAAACCTTGTTCTTCTAAACATAAACCCATTCAACAGAATAAAGAATTTTCTTCCTCCCTTCAACAAATATGTGTCTATTCCCTGCCCTGGGCCAGTTACTGGCAGGTGCTGAGGGCAGTCTCTCCTTGTAAGAGTTTACTGGTTAGGGAGGTAACTAATACACAAATAAAAAATACAGTAAGCCCAGATTGCTAGGAGAGCTCCTCTTTGAGAACCAAATGGGCCTCTGTCCCTGGGAGCCTGCTGAGAATAACAGTCCTCCTCTGATCCTCCCCTGCAACTTGTGATGGAGAAAAGCCCTCAGTCACAAGATCTCAACAAGTCAGAAAAAACCTATGGTTGCAGGGCTGAGAAGCAGTATGAGCATTTTGAAGCACAAACAGTAAACAGCAAACCACAAGGCTTCTTGTAAAACAGCTGCTTTCCAATCAATTGGTAGCACTCCTTTTACCCCTAAGAAACTACTCCATTTTGAAACTCCCACAGTTTTATGTTAAAAGCCAAGGGCCAGGAGGGCTTCCCTGGTGGCGCAGTGGTTGAGAGTCCGCCTGCCGATGCAGGGGACACGGGTTCGTGCCCCGGTCCGGGAGGATCCCACATGCTGCGGAGCGGCTGGGCCTGTGAGCCATAGCCGCTGAGCCTGCGCGTCCAGAGCCTGTGCTCCGCAACAGGAGAGGCCACAACAGTGAGAGGCCCGTGTTACCGCAAAAAAAAAACAAAAAAACAAAGCCAATGGCCATAATTTTTTACTTAGTGTTGTGCTTTCCACTGGTCTCTTAACTGTTTAACTAGAGACTTCCTAGCCTGCTTAGAGTCTCTTAGTGCTTCAAAGATCATTTGTTCTTTTTCAGTCACTTAGCGTTTTTTAAAAAATCGGCTAGGAAAGCTAAAACAGGTTTGCTTTTCACAGCAGGGTATATTAAGCTATATTAAAAGTCACAGCTATAAATATTCTATAAGAGTCCTTTAAATAGGGTACATTATTATGTATGTAATAAGCCTTCTTCACAAAACATAAAAGTTTAATTATAAACCTACATCTTTATCTACAGGTAAACCCCTTTATCTACAGGTAAAATTTCCCACAAGCTCATTACTCAGACTACACCCACAGGCCAATAAGCAAACAGAAAAAAAAAAAAAAAAGCAGAAAGTATAATTACTATCACAAACCCAGATATCATATTCCACAAGATACATGAAACAAGTCACACAGTTGGCATAAAATATGGCCACAGATTTGAAGTGAGAACCCACAAACAGCAGATGTGTTGGCAGATGACCAGATGGGTAAGTGATGCAGCACTACAGAAATCAGATGGGGGACTAGGAAAGGACACAAGCACAGGCTCATTTTATTTAAGGATAAACAGACCCACACACCCCATTTAAGACTTCAGTTGTATTGTTTCATTGTAAAAATCACTGGTGTTCATATTCATGATCTGAAAGTCACTGGTAACTAACCATGGGTATAAAAGAGCGGAGCTTCTTAAATGGGCTTCTGCCAGCTAATGTACACCTCTGTCCAATGGCACACAGTATGAGACATCGAAGAGCAGTGTTTCTTAAACATTTTTTCACATGACCCACATTAAGAAATGTAGTTTATATCTCAACCCAGTATTCACAAATATCTAGGGAGGTTGTGGTAGCCAGGCTCCAATGTTGTCCTCAACGGCCCTTGCCTCCTGGCATCACAGCCTTGTACACTCCCCACTGTGCCAGGATTGGTCTGTGTGACTAACGGAATAGAAGAGAATCATGGCAGAAGTGATGAGAGGAGGTTATAAACAAGACTGTGGCTTCTGTCTTGGAGATGCTCTCTTGCTCTCTCTCTCAGCTCATGTGCCCTGGGGGAAGCCAGCTACGATGTCATGAGTAGCCCTAAGGAAAGACGCACATGACCAGGAGCTGAGCCTCCAGCCAATGGGCACAAGAGTGGTTGCAAGTGGTTCCTCCAGCCCAGTCAAGTCTCCCGATGACCACAGTCCTGGAGGGTAGCTTGTCTTCAACCTGAGTCAAACCATCCAGCTTGGCAGCCACGGACCCTCAGAAATAATAAATGCTTGTTGTTTTAAACTGCTAAGTTTTGGGGTGATTTGTTACATAGGAAGAGATAACTACTACAGGTATATAACTGAAACAGAGACTTTCAAGTAATCTGACTTACCTTTACTCTGAGCAATTCACAGTGATGCTTTCTATTCTATTTTTCAAACCGCTGTCTGCAACCCACGAAAATGATTATGACCCACTAATAGGTCATAAATCTTTGTGATTCATGAGACATTAATAATATACCAAATATCTGGAATCCCATAAATGCATATATTCACATATAAGTATACATGCATATATACATGTGTGTATATGGATAGAGACAGAGAATATAGATATGAGAGAGGGAGTGCGTGCTACCAAACCATATCTATATCAATTATTTCAACTGATTCTCACAATAACTCTGACAGTAAAACCAGGATTAAAATCCCCACTTTCCAGATGAGTAAAAAAATGTTGCTCAAAATAGCTATTTAAATTGTCTAGAGTCAAAATACTAAGAACAGGAGAACTGAGCCCAACACCCAGGTGTTCTGATTCCTGGTTATTCCCCCAGATGTAATCCATTACATATACTTTCTAATCTATTTGTATTTATATAAAGATATATTTATATGAATATTTATTACATATTCATCTTAACTGTTACATATGATGTGTATTGATATTGTTTGTAATCTATCATATAAATATCTCCCCTGTCCTTCATTTCACACTCTGCTGGTTTTCCTCACAACTCACTGGCTGTTCCTTCTCAGATGCCTTTGCCGACCTCCAACCTGTCAAGTCAGAGAGCCTTGGCTCACTGGTCCTCGGTCCTCTTCTCGTCCCCATATATTCATTGTTTTGGCAGTCCCGCCATCCTAGATCCAAATTTTAAATGCTATCTGTATGCCCAAAACTCCCAAATTGGTATTTCCGACCCAGACCTCCCTCTTATCCTCCAGACCCACACATCTCCTTGTGTTTTTTAAACATATCTAGTCGGATGTCTAAAAGAAGTTTCAAACTTAGCATATCCAACAGCTGGTGTCTGTCAAGTGGAGTAAAAGTGGAGCTTTGTTTTCCCTGGACACTCCAAGGACAAAGTTAATGGGAGGAGCTGAGCTCTGCTGGAGTAAAGAGATAAGATGCCCACTCCTGAGGTTAAGGAGACCTCCCCAACTACAAATGTGCAGAAAAGTTCCACGGGGGTCAAAAAGGGAGGGGGCGCCACCCCATTATAGGTGGTGTCAACCTCCCCATAGGCCTCTGCGCTGGACTCCATCTTCGCAAAAAGATGTGCACACATATGGGGGAGGGTCCTAGGACAGGTCAGGTGTGGGAAAAGAAGTAAGAACTGGCCAAAAGTAAACAAAGACCCGGAAGAACTGCCCTATATAAATGATTTAACTACCTCTTTACTGCCCTACTCCTCATTAGGGAGGATGCACACACCCTTTCTCTCCCAGTGTGTATTTCTGCCTTGCCTCTGTCTTAAATAAACAAACTGTTTCTCTGTGTGCTCTCCCACATGTTGTGCTGTGTCTCTAATAATAAACTTTGTACCTGTTTTTACAGTCTTTGCCTCCTCGAGAAATTCATTTTTCAAATGGGGCAAGATCCAGGGCAACTTTGCCTCTAGCCTCTAGCCCCTAGCCCCTGGTGGATGAGCGGTTAGCATTCCTGATTTTTCACCCAGGATACCCAGTTTCAATTGCTGGCCAGGGAACTAAGATCTTGCTTCCAGCCACCACTCTCTGCTGTCTCTCCAAGAGCACAAGCACACAGTGCATAGATAGTGAGTATACAGAAATGACCAAGATATAATCCCTCTTTCACAAGTATAAAAGCAGTGAGGAAAGACCTACACGTGAATAGGCCGTCATTCTATCATGTGATAAGTGGTAGGATTAAAGCAAGAACTGGAGCAATGGGAGCCTAGAAGATGCAGACAATGACACGTGGGTAGGCCAATCAGAGGAAAGGAGACTTGACTGAGTTGAGCTTTGGAGGTTGAAGAGTTAGCCAGAGGATGTAGCAGGTGAATGGAGAGGATGTACATAGATGTGTAAGAGTGCGTGTGTGCGTGTGTGTGTGTGTGTGTGTGTGTGTGTGTGTGTGTGTGTGGTGACATTCCAATCAAAGGAATCGGCTTATAGAAATAGAGACCAGAGGAAATATGTCCCATTAGGTGAATGGAGGTGGGGAAGGTATTGCAAACAGTTGATACGACTGAGGGGCAGAGGCAAAATGACAACAAAATATCAATAATCATGTAACCAAGCAGGACCCTATGGGTCCTTCCAGGGACAGCCCCCTCCCCTCATCTCCTCTGCTTTCACTCCTCTCTGAAGTACCTAGATAACAGTATCTGATGCACATTTCCTGAGCTGTTGTACAGACGTGAAAACCCCAACAAATGTAAGATGTTAACTGCCTGATGACCATGAGCACACAGCCCTCAGGCCTCCTGGAGCCTAAGGACTGAAAATGTTAACCCCTGTGACATGGCCCTGTTACCTCACCATCAACCAATCAGAGAATTGTGCACAGCTGATCACATACCCTGCGACCCACCCCCATCCACCTGGCCTTTAAAAATGCTTTGCTGAACCCCTTCGGGGAGCTGGGTTTCCTTGGGGGGCATGAGCCACCTGTGTCCTTGCACGGCCCTGCAATAAACCTTTCTCTGCTCCGAACTCTACCTTTTCGGTTTGTTTGGGCTTCGCTGTGCTTTGGGCACATGAAGTTGCCTTAGGTAGCAATCAGCATAAGAGTGAATGTTTATTGGGTGTTTGGCATGTGTTAGAACTCATTTAATCCTCACAACAACTCTAAAGGATTCTATTATTACTATCATCTGTTTTACAGTTGAGGCAGCTGAAGCCCAGAAAGGTAAATAGTTTGCCTAAGGGTTCTCAGCTAGAAAGCGGCACAGGCAAATCCTAACCCGGGAGGTGTGGCTGCAAACCCACAGCAGTGAGCTCAGCCTTCACACTGCCTCTCTCAACAAGCTCGCACATCAGAGTCTGCAGTTTATCCTAAGGGCACTAGGCAGCCATTACAAGCAAAGGAATGACTGGCCAGAGATTCGTCTTCTGCCAAAGATCCCACCCTGGCCCCAGTGAGGGAACGGAGGAGGTGGGGAGGCCAGTTCTGAGAGATGGCGGTGGTCCTGCTGAGATCAGCCCGAGGTGCCTGGACCAGGCTTGCACCAGCATGGACTAGGGTCACAGAGGATTTAGCAGCACATAAAGAAATCACTGACCCTCTCCCATCTCTTCCCACTTTCAATCAAGGGCTTTATTTAACGTCATTTTAAAAAAAAAAAAGTGGTGTCTTTGGGCAGGTTACATGAGATGGTTGCAGAATAAAAAAGCTTCAACACACATTGGCTGTTTTCAACTGTTTCTTTGTGGGACTTCTGGGTTTGGCCTGGTGCTCCTTGCAATGTGTTACTCTTGTCTCTGGTGTGAATAAAATGGTTTTGTAATTTCATATTGTAAGTACTCTTCTAGATGCAAAGTAAAAATCTCTCCTGTGTATGTTTCTCTTAGTAGATGAAAGTCTTCACAATCTTTCCCTATTACTCAGCTTAGACTTGACGAAAATTATGATGCTGACACCCAGGTTAAACGCCAGAGACCTAATTTCAATTTCTAGTATAATGCCACCATCAGGTCCGTGGGTCCTGTTTCATTCCTTTTGTGAGAACATTAGTTTTGACTAATCTTATTAAAGGTTTTTGCCTGAGGACACGCATGCATGTCAAACCTGGGGACTTTTCTAAGGCATGGGATTCAGCCAGAATACCACCTCTTGGGTGAACATGGACGTTCTCAGATTTGGCGTTTGAGTCTCAATTTTCATGTCCAGAGGGGTTCTCCTCTAGAGAATTCTCCCGGGAGCCAGGTCTAAGTAAAGGTGTGTCAACACCAAATGAAGATGGTTCAAGAAAATCAGTAGAAACACCTCCTCACTCATTTAAATTTGTGGTCGTTCCTTCTGGCAGAGCACCTGCAGGGGGCTGAAATTTCTCTGAGACGCTCAGAGATACATTTTCTTTCTTTAGAACGTGTTAAAGGCCAGTTTTCCTCTTCATTTAACAAGTCTCTTTGCCTCCCCTTCTTCTAAAACATTGGTTGGCCCATCACTTCATTGAGGCCCAATGGAACTCGAAGGTCTGGCAGCCTATGAGCCCGGAGTCCAGCTCCCTTATCAGACATCAGGGAGCCAAGCTCAGATGCCAGACCTGGGCTGATTCAGGGGCCTCTTGGCTGCTTACCAAAATGGTGTGTTTCAGATACATTGTGGACTTTTGTCAAGTTACTGTTCTTTCTAAAATGGTTTCATAAGGAACAGACTTGTGGTTGCCAAGGGGGAAAGAGGGGTGGGGGAGGGAAGGATTGGGAGTTTGGGATTGGCAGATGCAAACTAGTATATATAGAACGGATAAACAAGGTCCTCCTGTATAGCGCAGGGAACTCTATTCGATATCCTGTGGAAAAGAATATATATATGTCTAACTGAGTCACTTTGCTGTACAGCAGAAATTAACACAACACTGTAAATCAACTATACTTCAATAAAATTTTTAAAATAAAAAAATTAAATGGGCTGATAAGATTCTTTGCTTCCTTACATCTCAGTGGTTAGTACAGGCTCTATGTTAGGACGTGGGAAAATGTTTAAGGACTATGCCTCCGACAGATAAGCCCACTCAGTTGATTTGAAATAACCTTACGTGATGTAATGACCTTCCCAAAGGAAGCACCATAGGCCACTGGAGGCAAATACTTGCAAGTAACGTGGGATAAGCGTCCAAAAGTTTCCACCGCGCCCTTCTTTAACTAAAGGCATGCGCTCAACAGGTGTACGCTCTGATTAACTTGGTCAGGGGCAGTTTTCCTGAATTCTCCAGATTAGTCAACATGTAGGACACCTGACCTCCAACCTCAGCTTTACAAGCTCCAAATAAGAAACTGAAACACAGCAGCTGATAGTTACCAGGACTGCACTGAAGACCCGTTGCCACGGAGTAGACAAAGAACATTACAAAAAGAGACCCTGGTCAAGAGAAACTGCCGAAAAACTCGGGGAGGCTGAGAACAAACAAAATAATGCTATGGGGACAATTACAAACACAAGCCAATGGCACATAATAAGATCCTCAAATCAGGCCTGCTTCTCTCTCGTGAAGACTTTAATCGGCGTGTCCACAACATTTCTGTATTTAACTATGTAGACCAATTACGTAGTTAAATTCACAGGGTCTCCAAATGACTCCTGCGTCGTTTCTCCTAAAGAATCCCGGTGCAGCCCTGACCCCAGGTTTCTTCTTCCGCTCTTCCCACTCTCTTCCCTCCAGCTTGGCTAATCGCACGCGCCACACTTGGTTCTTCACCGCCGGCAGAAAACTATTACCAACAGTAACGCAACCTTTTGCAAGACTGTCATATTTGAAAGAAATAACTTATATTGCATTCAACTTCAGCTGTACCAAAAATGAATAATCAAAATAATGCCTTTTTTTTTTTGAGTTGTCATCTGAGAACACACTATGTGCATTACTGTGAAATTTGGTTACACCTACTGTTTTTCAAGGCTAGAATGTCTTAGGTGTTCCTTCCAGGTAGTATCTTTTAGTCTAGTGCTTAATATCATTGCTTTTTTTTTTTTTTGAATTTTTGAATTTTATTTATTTTTTTATACAGCAGGTTCTTATGAGTTATCCATTTTATACATATTAGTGTATATATGTCAATCCCGATCTCCCAATTCATCACACACACCCCACCCCACTCCCACCCCACCCCACACCCCCCAACCGCCCCCCCACCGCTGCTTTGCTTTTTTATCAAAGAGATTGAATCTTGAATGAACAAGCACCGGAAATCCCATTACATATCAGTTGATAGAATTTATCGTAAACCATTCAGGAAAGTATCGCTTCTGTTGTTCACCTTTTGTTATGGAAATTCCCTTCTCCTCTTACACCAAACTGGATCATGGGATTCCTCCAGGACCCTATTTGGCTTCTGGGCTATCTGTGAATGTTTTCTATCTTAGTCATTTCATTCAACCATTGAACAAATAATAACGGGACACCTACTAGGTGCCAGGCATCGTTTTGTCTCTTGGAATACATCAGTGAACAACACAAACACGGAGATCTATTCCAACAGGGAGAGAGAAACAATAAGCAACACGCACTATAGGTAAGTAGACCGTATAGTGTGTCAGGGGATGGTGAGCGCTGGAGCAAACAGAAAGAGTAGCGTGGGGAAAGGGAGATGGGTGGCGATGGTCAGGGTGAGTCTCATGTTGAAGGTGACCCCTGAGTCAAGACCTGAAGGAGATGAGGGAATGTGTGATACAGAAGTTTGGGGGAAGGCCAGAAGAAAGAAAGGAAGAGCCAGGTGACTTTTATAGGTGTCCCTCTGTATTATGAACTACCGCCCTGAACTGTCAAGTTCTCCAGCAACTCTGGACCTCTTTTCCAAGGTGTTCACTATCCATCTCTCATCACAATGAAACATACCCATCTTTCCCGGTCGTCAAAACAAATGTGCAGGAGGATGGTGCTCTGTGGCGACCACCGTGAACCTTCCTTCAGAACGCTCTTGATCTTCCATCTTTCAGCTGGATGCCCCGAAGATCATTCTCTTTGAAGTCCGGGAAGAAACTCAAATAGGTGTTGTGTGGCTCTGCAGGAAACCGTGTTTATCCTCTTCCATTGCTGAAAAGCCTTCTTGGTAGCTTTCCCTTGTTTTTAAGTCTTAACTAATCCTAGTCATTCCTAGCCATTACCATACCCTCCCAGTTCTGCAACGCCCCGTGCTCTCACCGTGCTCTCACCCGTGGTCCTGAGCCCCTCCCTCCGTCCACACCTGCTGCGTTGCCATCTGGCTGACTCCCAAGCTCTTCCACAGCCACACAGATGCATGGCAGCCCCCGTTCTCTTTTGTCTTCTCACACCCTCTGCCCCAAGATCTGGATTTCTTAGGAGTGAAACCTGAAAAATCACATCATAGGTAGGAAGCATAGACAATGAAAACGATTTAAAATAATTACATGGCTTTAGGTGGAGAAGGACTGGGGACTTTATTATCCCTCCATTTTAACTTCCTCAGAGGCAGATCTTTCCCTCCTTTTTAAAAAGAGCCGATGAGGCTTTCAAAGCCACAGTATAAACAGCAAATCAAGCTTTCCTTTAGGCCAGCAGCCCGTGCAGGATTTAATGACATGGAGGAGGGGACACTTGCCTGCCTGTCACCAAAGCCAATAAGAAGAGAACCAAGAGGCTTGCTCTTAGATGACACTGACTCCTGAGCCGGATGCTCTTGACTCTTGAGTTTGCAGAACCCCTTAACTTTCGAAGTACAAAAACTACAGGAAAAGTACTGGGACAAATCCGCTCTAATTAACCACCTCAGAAGCTGATGTGACGCATGGGAACCACTGTTCCTTCCCCGCACTGAAGGTCTGTGTGTGGACTCTGACTGTCCCCTTAAATGGACACACCCTCAGCCAGTTCTACCATCATCTAGCAGATGAGGACACAGAGCTGCCGACGGTCAGAGTACCTAGAAGAGCACCCGATCTCTAGACAAAAGCTCTAGTTATTAACAATGCGAATAGCACTTTCAGCATCTCCAGAACAATCCTTCAGAATGAGCGAAGAAGAAATGCGAAGCTGACTGGAGTGGCTTCATTATAGGTAAGCGTTAACTTAAAATGCAGGCTCAGGAGGAATTCAGAAATGTGCCCTTTCACAGACTGTTACAGAAATTCACCTCCCTTCCTTCGAGAATACTTTGTGTCTATGCATCTCTACGTTATAGCTAGCAAGAGTATTAATTAACATCCTGATGATAGAATTAACATTAACATAGAATGATAGAATTAACATTCTATCATTAGAGATAATTTGGAGGGTAAGAAATTATTAAAGAAGGTAACTATGCAAAGTGCCTGTTTTGCCTGACCCAAGAGCAGACTCTGTAGGGTTGATGGATATGGACAAATGTGTGAGAGTATCGATTCAAGCCCATAAAATCCCTACCTCAACTTCCAGAATTAGAGAATTTTAAAGCTGAGGAAGATTTTAAAGACCCTAATTCTAGTCCCTCTTTTAGCATTAAAGGAAACTGAGGTCCAATATGACAGCTTATTAGATGCCCTCTGGAAACACAAGACAACATAGGGCACGCAGTCTTTGATCCCACGGTCCAAGCGGCCCTGGGACATGAAGAGTTGCTGGCGGAAGAGGTCCACATGTCAGTTCTGCTGGGAGCCCCCAAGGCGGCAATTAAATAGCCCCTGTTCTTAAGCATCTGTGAACACAAGGATGAGGCCATAGCTCTGAGTGGATATGACTGGTGAACAAGTCTACAGAGCCTGACCCTGAACCCACAGAGAAGGACCAGCCTCCGAGTGGTCATATTCTGGAGCTCTAACTGTGCCACGTGTACTAGAGGGAGGAGTTCCTGTGTTAAAAGCCAAGCACACAGGTGTGTTCCTTATTCTCATTCCCATCTACGTCCTGGGCCCCCTCTTACATGGCAGCGGGGGGGGGGTGTCTGGCCTCTTTGTTCTTTCTCCTTCCTCACTCACATTCTCACATACCTTCTTCTCTCTCTTGTTCTTCTTGAGTCATTTGACATGAGACAAGACACTGAAGTTCAAGTTTGGGTCCAATAATGAGCAAAGAGACCCCAAAAACCTCATCTTACTAGCACTCTGCACATAGCCATGACCCTGGACTTATTTGTAGACACTTCTGGGACCAGAGGAGAGAAAGGTTATTGGCAGGACAGAGGTTTGCACATATGAGTATCCTTCCCAAATACCATTTGAGCACGTCCAAGGCAGGTTGATGGGGGCCTCACTGGCTAAGACTGGGACAATGTGAGCACTAAAAAATGAAGTACAGTAACAAATTATAAACCTCTGGAAAATAGGAAGTGGTGCAATTATACAGATAATAGTGAGTTAAACAAATGGGGGAGAGGCTGCTGTTTACAATAGAATGCCAAGTGCCGACTAGTAAGCGCCAAAGTTGGAAAATCATCATTTTGCAATCACCACAGTGAACACTGGCTCAGGCAACGTTCACCCATAATGCTAAATCTGGGGGGAATGTCTTAAAGAAGAGCAGAATATTTGTATCATACTAAAGTGTCTCCTACAGAATGCTTATGAGTTACAAGGCCAAAAAAGTAGTACTAACTATACAGTAGATAAATCCTTATCTACTGAAGTGTTCAGTATTCTCCTCCAGGATGGTGAAAACTAACATCACCAATGAGACGGTTGCTCATGATCTGCCTCCAGATGTGATGCCCTAAATAGGACACAATCAGGACTTTCCTGGTATTGCAGTGGTTGGGAATCCACCTCCCAATGCAGGAGACACGGGTTCGAGCCCTGGTCCGGGAAGATCCCACATGCCGCAGAGCAGCTAGGCCCGTGCGCCACAACTACTGAGCCTGCGCTCTAGAACCCACAAGCCACAACTACTGAGCCCGCGTGCCACAACTACTGAAGCCCACATGCCTAGAGCCCGTGCTCTGCAAAAAGAGAAGCCACCACAATGAGGAGCCCGCACACTGCAACGAAGAGTAGCCGCCGCTGACCGCAACTAGAGAAAGCCCACGTGAAGCAACGAAGACCCAACATAGCCAAAAATAAATGAATGAATGAATGAATGCATAAATTTTTTAAAAAACGACACAATCTAAATCTACTCACAAGGAAACAGCAGACAAACTCAAAATGGGGAATGTTCTATTAAATAAGGGGGAACTATACCCTTCAATGTCATAAAAGACAGAAGGGCTGTGAAAATCTTCCAGGTGTGAGGAAAGCCTACAACCACAGCTCCATGGTAGCCCAGAACTTTCCACTCTCTCCTCTGAAAGATATCAGGCATGGAGTTAATAACAGGGTATATCATTCCTATATGAATAATGAATGGGTGGAAAATCAGAAGTTGTTTTTTTTTTTAATTCACAGACCTCTTACATAAGCTAGCCCACACTGAATCTTGCAAAAATAAATAAAGTTAGCCCTCTCTTCAAAGATGAGCCTGTCAATCAGCCACAATCCCACTTTGCCTCTGGGCTTTGCTTCTTAACTCTTTTTTTTTTTTTTTTTCTGAATTGTGAATTCACAGCATTCTGAACCCAGCTTTTGCTTTGTGGTAAAAAATGGATTTATCTTTATACTATAGAAATAGATTTATACTATAGAACGGTGGATTTATACTTCTATTATCCTACTTTGGTTGCTATGTCTTAATCCCCTTTCCAACCGAACTTTCAAAATGCAGTACATTTGAAGATATACAGTACATGTAATACAAACAACTTTCTTCTGGGAGCTGAGGTCCTAGTTCAGCTGGATATCTAAAATACATCACTTCTTCGATTTTGTACTATAGAATTATTTACCTAGATCATGGTTATTGAACACAACCAGAAGCTTATCTATTTTTCACACCACTTCCCCTTGCCCCTCACACACACACAACCTACAGCTGGAAGGAGCCATTAGAAATCAAGCAGACCTCTCCCTGTCTTAGGATGAGAAGATATCAGGAGCCCCACTTCACAGATGAGACAATCACAGCTGACTTAAGTTCATGCAAGCAGGCAACACTAACTATGGGGTTAGGATCTGCCGGAGGCTCTAAGAAGCATTCACTGTACTCTTCTAAACAAATTTATACAATCAGTATAAATTATTGCATTTCACAGTCTAGCTCTCCAGCTCATCTTGAGAATCACTAGTATGGTTTGATTCATTACTTTTGATTTCCCACCCTGTGAACAGTCTCAGCGCTCTCCTCATAGCACTAGAAGTAAAGGTCTGTGGACTCGGTGCCAAAGTAACACTAGAAAGATTTACAGTGACAAAGGGCCATCGAAACAGAAAACAGTGCTATTATTTGTGCATTAGTTAAATTTACTGGTGGTAAATCGACCAGAGGTGCATTCACATCAGACAATGTGGGTAAAAAACAGCCCACCACACGGCCCCAGTGTCTGGAAGCACAAAAGGGGCTACACAATACAACACAGTATCTTTGGAAAATAACCCCCGGCTTTGAATCCAAGACGGGAAGCCGAGATGCACTTGAGAGCGTGAGGAAATGAGAGAGTGATGAAAAACTACCGTCGTGAGCCCATTACACCTTTTAAGCAGTGAGAAATTCATTTAATAAACCGAATGAAGCCTGAAATCGAATTAAATCTAAAAGAGGCATCAACCTGAAATGCTAATAAGTTCACACTTAGATTGTATACAAGGCAGCTCTGCCGTGCGTGCCTTTAATAATGCATTACCCAAAGTCTTTTCTGTATTCATTTAAGCCATGCAGCAACGTGACGTGAATTATTTCTACACTCTACTCTGGGTACAAATATCTTCACGCAGGCAATCTGTCTGGCCACGTTCTCCTTCCCTGTCAAGGTGAATGAGATGTGGTTCTCAAGGGATGTGATTGTGGTTGTGAAAAGGAAAGTCAAAACAGTAAGGATACATCCGTACCTTTCATTTCGAAAAACAATGGAGTATTTTTCTAATTACTCGGCGTCCTGTTATTTAATTTGAATGTGCAAGACTAAGAATGCAGATTGCCAAATTGCTTTATACAAACTAAAGTTTCAATTAGTTCAATTTCAAGCTGGAGCACATCTTCAGACAGGCACCGGTAGCATTGGGTACAGCAATCCTGTGGTTCAGCTCTCTTTTAGTTCCTCCTGAGGCTGTGCTCCCTTTTTTAACCTGAGAGTGGTTTAGGGGCAGAGGTGGGGCTGGAAAGTTCTTGTAAGCTGTGAGCCTCACAACATCAAGGCCTGGTTCTGGGTTACTACAACACCCTCTTAACTGCTCACGGCTCTTGCCCTTAGCCCTAAGGACTGGTCTCATAACACAGTACAGTGTCACTTCCAGCTCAAATCCTTTCCACGTCTGCCCATCTGTGATGGTTCATTTTATGTGTTGACTTGACTCGGCTAAGGGACGCCCAGATAGTTGGTGAAACATTATTTCTGGGTGTGCTCGAGAGGGTGTTTCCAGAAGAGATTAGCAATTGGAATCGGTAAACTGAGTAAAGAAGATCCACCCTCACCAGCGTGGGTGGGCATCACCCAATCCATGGAGGTGCTGAATAGAACAAAAAGGCAGAGGAAGGGGGAATGCGCTCTCTGCTAGAGCTGGGACATCCATCTTTTCCTGCCCTCGGCCATAGACACTACTGATTCCCAGACCCTCTTACGCAGACCAGGATGTACACCATCAGCCCCGGATCCTCGAGCCTTTGGACTGGGACTTACACCATCGGCTCCCCTGGACTCAGGGCCTTTGGACTCAGACTAAATTATACCACTAGCTTTCCTGGGTCTCCAGCTTGCAGATGGCAGACAGTGGGACTTCTCAGCCTCCAGAGTTACATGAGCCAATTCCTATAAAAAGTCTCCTCATATATACAGTTGACCCTTGAACCCTGTTGGGGTTAGGGGCTCCATCAACCCTCTGTGCAGTCGAAAATCCATGTGTCACTTAGGAGTCGGCCCTCCGTATCCACAGATTCAACTGACTGTGGATCGTGTAGTACTTTAGTATTTGCTATAGAAAACCATCCATGTACAAACAGACCTGCACAGTTCAAACCTATGTTGTTCAAGGGTCAACTGCATGTATTATCGGTTCTGTTTCTCTGGAGAACCCTAAATAGTAAACTATCTAACTCGGATAAAATGCACAATAGTTTACAAAGCCCTACCTGACACATATACATACACACGCACATATATTTTATTTATATGTGTATGTGCGTAATTATATATTTACACACACGTATACATATATATACGTGCACATATACATACATATATATACACATACGTATACATACATATGTATATATACACACACACGTATAGATACACAGGCAACCCTTGAACAACATGGGGGTTAGGGACACCAACTCACCACACAGTCAAAAATCCAGGTATAACTTACAGTTGTCCCTCTGTATATACGGCCCCTCTGGACCCACTAATTCGGCCAACTGCAGATCGTGTAGTACTGTAGTATTAACTACTGAAGAAAATTCACCTATTTAAGTGTACCTGCGCAATACAAACCCATGTTGTTCGAGGGTCAACTGCATTGATTACTGGCTCTGTTTCTCTGGAGAACTCTATCTAGTAAATCTTCTAACTGCAATAAAACGCACAACGGCTTACAAAGCCCTACGTGACCTGCCATCCCCCCGACTCCCATCTCCTCTGATCACTCCGCACTCCATTGCAGTTGCCCTGGCCTCCTGGCTCCTCCTAGAGCACTTTGGGCATGTTTACAGCCCGGGGCCTCTGCGCTGGCTGCACCCTCTTCCTGGAACCCTTCTCCGGATAGCCATGTGATTCACACCATCTCCTCCAAGTCTTCACCAAATGTCACCTTCTCAGTGAGGCCGACCCTCATCACCCCATTTACAGTCAGTCCTCATTATTCTCTGATTCTGTACTTGCGAATTTGCCTACTCACTAAAATTTATTTGTAACCCCAAATCAATACTTGAGGTACTTCTGCAGTCATTCACAGACAAGCTCAGAGCAGAAGAAAATGTGAACCACCCAGCACCCATGTACCTGGCCAAGACGGAACGAGACAGCACTCTGCTTCTTGTTTCAGCTCTCAGACTGTAAACAAGTGTCCTTTTCATAGTCTGTCTGGTACCATGTGTTTTGTACTTTTGTGCTTTTTTTTTTTTTTTTTTGGTGATTTCACTGTGTAAAATGGCCCCCAAGGATACTGCTGAAGTTCTGTCTACTGTTCCTAAGCACAAGAAGGCTGTGATGTGCCTTACGGAGAAAACATGTATGTTAGACAACCTCACTCAGGCATGATTTATAGTGCTGTAGGCCATGAATTCAAGGCTAATGAATCAACAATATATATTAGATAAGTGCCCTTAAACAGAAACGCACATTAAAACAAGGGTACATATTGACTGGCTGACAAAAATGTTGCAACCAGAGACTCACAGGAACCTAATCCTGTATTTCCCTAGGAGCGATGGCTCAGTATTCGCTGATTCAGTGTTCGCAGAACCTTTATTGACTGAATATTGCAACGCTTCCCCTGGAATTCCAGATCTCCCTTACCTGGCTTGAGTTTTGCCACAGCATTTATTAGGTCCTAACATGCCATATTACTTATTTATTATGTTGATTATTATCTGTCTCACCAGCTGGAAAGTAAACTCTGTGAGAGGGCATGCTCTCACTTGTTTTGTTCACTGCTCTGTCCCTAGCACCTAGCACAGTTTTTGGTATAATAGGCACTCAGAAAATATTTGTTGGATCAATAAATGAATACACAAATCAACGGACAGTCAGAACTTCCCCTGAAGCAGGGGTCTGGACAAGAAGGTTCCTGCAGGGTAAGTCACACACGAGGGCATCATAGAAACAAGGAATACGGTGGCGATTCTGGGCTGGATAGGGTTCATGAGAGGAAGGTGAGAGAAACAACAGCTCAGGGTCGGCTGAGACTAACGGAGGTGGAAGCCAGATGGGACAGAAAAAGTTTGCCCGCAGGCTCTGAAGCTGAACCAGGTGGACAGTTAGGAGGTTTCTAAAGGTGGACTGTACGCTGGGAAGGTACAGATCACCTGGGACACAGAACCCAATAAGCTCCAAATGGAAGGGAAAGGGGGCACCAGGAGCACCCATAACGTTTCCTAGGTCTCTATATGGTCAATGCAGAACTGCTAAAAGAAATTATTAATAATCCTTGATAAATAAATTGCTGACATTGGTTCCCCCGGAATAAGTTCCAGAGGTGCCCAGGTAAGAAGGACTGTCTCACCAATCAACAGCTGCAGGTCAGAGTGTCTGCCCGGGCAACTTTTGACTTGGGGCTCGACTCTGACAACTCAGCTTGTGTTCTGCCTGTGGAGTCTGAACTACACAGGCTACACCTCTCCCAATCCTCATTCACTCGCTGTCAGCACACCTGTAGGTCTCACCAATCAACAGCTGCAGGTCAGAGTGTCTGCCCGGGCAACTTTTGACTTGGGGCTCGACTCTGACAACTCAGCTTGTGTTCTGCCTGTGGAGTCTGAACTACACAGGCTACACCTCTCCCAATCCTCATTCACTCGCTGTCAGCACACCTGTAGGGTGACCGCAACCCATCCTGCCCCAAGTGAATTCTGATATGCTGTGCAGCTTATATTTTAAGTCAGTTCACCCCAACCACATACATCTTTAATGTCTGCATGATTCAGTAACAGCCAGAACATGAACCTTATTTAATTTATAAAGAAAGATTAAACCCTCATTTCCACCCCAGCACGTACGCAGCATTAGCCCATTAACAGGTGGAGAGACTAAAACTTAGACAGGTTAAACAAACTTAATCAAGGTCACAGACCTACTAAAGAAAGAATGTGATGTCGGGTCTGTCAGACTCCAAAGGTCCACCTTATTCTCTGTACTATGTAATTCTTTAAATTCTTTTTAAACAAATTGATATAAAAATTGCTGTACTTTCTCGACAGCTTTATGTCAATGGTCACATATTATTATCCAAATGAAACAACTTATTTTATATATTTTCAGGGAATTCGTGTAAATCAATTTATTTTTCATGGTGTCCATTAACTCTATGATATTTGCACCTTAAAGACCTAACTGTTTAAACCTAATTATTGTTAAAATATTTTTTTAAAAAAGCTAACATTAAGTAAATGAAGACATGTTATTGAGAAAGGACATGGTGTCCCAGCTCTACTACTTACCTCTTTGGGAAAATCATTTAACCTCTATGGCTTTTATTTTCCTTGTCAATAAAATGGGAATAATAAAAATAAGACCTTCTCTGACTAACCCACTGAACCCACAAATGAGACAACAGATGTGGAAGTATTTTTAAATGCTGAAGTACTTTACAGGGTCAAGGATGGTCATGCCTGACTTGGGATACATTACTTGTTGCCATTTAATTCCCTGAGGGCAGAGACTACCCTACTCAGCTCTGTATGCATAAATTGGTGGCTGGCACATAGTAGGTGCTCAATAAATACTTACTGAACAAAGAGAATTTGGACTTTTAGTTATAATCCCTTAAGACGGCATTTACAATTTATTTAAATAGTCTGTAAGTGGAAGATAATAATAAAATCAATCATTTTAATATTTGAGAATCAAATATGAAGTTGCAGAATAATTTGGAAATAAGCCCATGCACCAGGGACACTCTGCTCAGTGAGATGCTGATGAAACTTGCCTTGGAAAAGCAGACAGGTTTTTTGCTGCCCCTGCTGCTGGGCACCTCCACCAGTGGTCCCAGCACTGAGCCATCAGTCATGAATTTAACCCCACACGGTCCAAGTGGCTTTGCAGACAGACCGCCCCATCGTGCTAATCCTCTCACAAATGCCCTTCTCTCATCGTGGAGGGAGGGGCTTCGGACAACTATTCTCAATACCAGAAAAACATCAAGGCACATTCCCTGCCGCCAGCAGTTCAAGTATCCATCTGTGTCTGGAGGAGCAGCATGTTTGAGAAACTCACAAGAACAGCCTGTGTGGAGTTCTCAAGGGCAGTTCCTGTATCTCCCTACATTGTGCTGACATAGCACTAAATCCCTGTAGCCCAGGCTCCATCAGGGAAGAGCTTTTATAGAGTGGGAGATGATCGCTTTCCCCACTTCACCTCATACCCTCCCCTCTCCTCTGACTCCTCAGCCAGGAGACCTGGATCTCAGGTCACTAAGGATTTTCCCAGATTACAAGAGGTAACCCTAACCCTCCCCTTTTGCCATGCCAAGGAGTCAAGGACCACAGTCAAATCCCTCAGGTCATTCAAGTCGAGGTCTCCCACTCAAACCCACACGAGGTGATGGCACAGTTTCTTGGTTTTACTGATAGGACTTGAGGGACCAATGACCTTCAGAAAGTAAAGTGCACAGACCACGTGGTAGTTACTCATGATTTTGAGTCAAACACAAAATTCTGGCAGACGATCTTGCCAGCAACCTTTAGGAAATTAAATCTGCTGTCAAATAGGAAATGAAACACAGAAAACCTGACATACAAAACCGGTCCCCCGGATTTCTTTATGGACCAACCTCATGGAACTGAGTGACCACACAACTATTAGGAGAAAACACACCCTGTCTCAGATATACCACATCTCACCCTGTTGTCGAAACTCACTTGAGAAATCCTAGGGAATCTAAAACTTTGGCGCTCAGTTTTTGCAGTAAAACTGCAGACTGCAAGAAGGGTACCTAATCCCACGTGTAACAAAAATGTAAGTAGTCTGGGAGATATATTGCTACGACAATTACTGCTACCAGTGAAGTCAGTTGCCAACTAGGCAAGTAATATCTTTGCATGCAGATTTATGTTATTGTAAGTAGCTCTTTACAGGAAACCGCCCTCAGCAGGAAGCCCCTTTTCTTGTCACTTTGGCAAAGCTATACTGCAACTAATTTTCAAACCAGGCACCTGCATGCTCTACTCATTTCCAGCCCAAGCACAGCTTTCAAATATTTTAATAACATGATACCTTGCCTAACTTGTCAGTTCTTTCCATAGATCAAAGAAGCGGAAATGAAGAATAAGTAATTAACAGATGACCAGATCTCCTCCCTAGCTTCCCCTTCAGTAATCTCTGGAACAAGCCATAAACAAAACGTGTGAACAAGAGAACATCTAGAGGAAGATCACGAGGAGTCCACAAGCCTGCACACACTGGCAGGTGGCATCGACTCTGACCCCCATCTCAATGCTTAACTGAAATTACTTCCCTGTTGCTTTTTTTTTTTTTTTTTTTTTTTTTTCTGTACGCGGGCCTCTCACTGTTGTGGCCTCTCCCGTTGTGGAGCACAGGCTCCGGACGCGCAGGCTCAGCAGTCATGGCTCACAGGCCCAGCCGCTCCGCGGCATGAGGGATCTTCCCGGACCAGGGCACGAACCCGTGTCCCCTGCATCGGCAGGCGGACTCTCAACCACTGCACCACCAGGGAAGCCCCCCTGTTGCTCTTTAAATGCTTTCATGGCTGAGTAGAATCTTCAGAGGTTGTTTCTGGGGGACACTGAGTCTACCATCTCCCCAGATTGCTGGCATTCTGATTACAGGCAACTTTCCTTTCTACCATGCGTGAGTAATGATTCTGTAAGCAGCGATCAGCAGGACCCCCATTCGATAACATTAGGATGACAATGTATCATAATGGGATTTGGGCTACGTCACCACCAAGCCTCTGTGAGTCCATTTTCCTGTCCCCCTGATAAGAACCCTGCTTCCCACCCACAGCAGAACCTCAACTGTAATAAGGAAGCCAGCAACCTCGTCTGACTGCTGCTAACTCATTCACTGTTCACAACCCAGTTGGCACCTGTAGGATACCCAAGATGTATACTTTAATTAACTTCTTAGCAAATCCTCTATACACTGCTGCTAGCAACATTTCCCAGAAACATCATGACTACTTGTAACTATCATCTCGACTTTAACAGTACAGTCATGTCCGCAGGCATTGCTTTCCAGAAGCCTAGTGGGCCAGATCTCCTGTGTAAACAGTCTCATAGGGAAAGCTGTGCCCCTCCCTGCAATGGGAGCAGGAAGGAAGCCCTCCAAAATCCAGAGAAGGTTGTCTGCAGGACACAGTCAGCTCCCACGAGAGAGAGGTCAGACGTTCCTTCCTGGATGGCACATTCCCTCACCCGTGGGCCTCTTACACAAGAGGAACAATTCTAGGAGAACTGAGGGAAGAGGGCAGAGAAAGGGAGAAGTCCACGTGAAGGAAAAACAAGTTGGAGGACAAACGCATCCTGGACAACCAATAGGGGTGGCTCACTGTTCCTAAGTTTTTGTGACTGTAGGTCAGTGGCCTCCATCTTGCTTGGGTGGCTCCAAGTCTGGTTTGACTGATTCCTTATCTCTGCATCAAGAGCTACCCCTCAGGCCCCTCCTTACCTTGGGGCTGATTGAGTTCACCCTCCCCCCCACCCCATCTCTTTAGTCCCTCTGTGGTCCCCTCCCCTGAGAACACCAGCAAAAGCTCCTGCTGGAGTTCTTCCGGGGCCCAGTCCCTGTGACCCATGTGAATGTAAGATACTGAACGTTCACAGATACTTAGAGTCACCCAAGGCCATCCTCCAGGTAGTCTATGGTCATGGCATGTCAGCGAGGAGGAGTCCTTAGGAGACCTTAAGTTTTAATGTGCACACAATGGTCCTAGGAGATCTTGTTAAAAAGCAGATTCCGACTCAGTAGGTCTTGGGTGGGACCCAATATTCTGCATTTCTAACAAGCTCCCAGAAGAGGCTATTCCCCAGACCATACTTGGGCTAGCATGGCTCTTGCTAAATACAGACATTGGCTGTATTAAATACCAAAAATACAAAATAACCAAATACAAAATAAGTAAGGTATGGTAGTCCCTGGCCTCCAAAAGCTCAGTGAGCTAGACACAATGACTGCAAGAGTATGTATACGTATTAAAATACATGAACGTACACGGTACCATGGAGTAAAGAGGAGAGAGCAATCCCTCTACTGGGGGGTTGAGCACAGCTTGACAGACACTGAAGCTGGGACTGACTTGAAGACTATGCGGTATCTTGCCTGATAGAAGGAGAAGCATGACAGTGAGCCCTGCAGAACTAGCACATCAGCACCAAGGTCATGAAGGTTTGTGAGAGAACTGGATGGGCTCGACTGAGGAACAGTGACCAGTTCTGCCCCGTTGTCTTATAAGGTGAGTGAGAAGCATTTGAAATGGTAGGTTGGAGCCAGGTTTGTATGTCATGCTTAACAATGAAACATTATTAGAGAATTAGTCTTAACTTTACCCTGCAGGTTATCTATAGCGTACAGTACTCAGGAGGCGACAGTATTCATCTTGTTCATTAGGTAAGTAGTTGGACAGTATCAGAGAATTTCATTAGCACACCAAGAGAAAAATCTTTGAATGCCTACTGTAGTCAGGTGGATCGAATAAAGATGGCAGGTAACATGTCTGGAGCTAAAGTAGTCTGAAATCTCAGGACTCACAAGGTGGATGACATCAAACATTTTTGCACTTCTTCTTGGTATAATGGGAAAAGGAAACCTAGTTACCCGCGGTGCTAGCGAAGGTATGAATTTTCACATACTCGTCTACAAGCAAATGCATTATGCATCTAAACCTTTCATATTAAGAGGACTAGGATTTAGATTTTAATGCATTTAGAATGTACTACCTATGTGACTCTGGAAACATTACTTACATCTCTAGTTCTTACATGGTGATGATGATATTTAAATCCTTATCCAACGATACTACTACAAGAAAAAATAAGTTAATTCTAACAGGGGACTTTTTAAAACTAAAACAATGTATTTTGTTCTCAGCAATCCCTACTTCCGGTTTGTCCAACTGCTCACAGATTTAGCACTAAGTCTAACTGAATTGGATCTTAGGGTATTTTTCTCCATATTAATAAAGAATACCCCCTTCTATCTATAATACCTGGGCCACAAGGCTCTCTGCCCTAGAGGAGAAGAAAAAGTCAAAAGCGAAGATAGAAAACCTGCCCCTGTGACTCAGTGGACTCTGGGAAGGGGAGGAAGGGATGAAAGAGGATGGGAGAATTCAGAAACCTGTCCCGGCTCCTCTTCCCATCAGCCCACCCCATGACACCCTAAAAGGGAAGTCCATTATACAGATGGAGATAAAAACCCAAGCAGAGAGACTCCGGCTTTCCTTTCTAGTTGGAACTCTGAGAGACCACCTTGCAGGATGCTCCCTACAACAAAGGGTGGGCATATTGGAAGATACATAGTTAGGCAGAGTGAAGGAGAGAGCGTAGCTGCATTGCTGAGTCTCCTTCAGCAACCTTATGGCAAAAGAGATTCAGAAGTTCCACATGGAAGGTAGTAAGATGAGAGCCAATAAATCTGGTTTAGGGACACCTGTGATGAATGGCAAGGTGAGTACACTGCAAAGTGTAGTGCACAGCCTTGCCAGGGCCTGGCCGAGACTCAAAGGGGTCTGCCTAGTCAAAAGAACTGTGATGAGGCAGAGTAAGGAAGACAGGAAGTCTGGGCCAGCTTCACCGGCTTCTTCGTATTAGACTCTGCACAGGTTCCTGGGGCTCAGATAAGATCCGCATTCTCCTTTGAGTCCACTTTAATGGGGCTTTTGCTCCTACCACTTCACTAAAACTGCTTCTGTCAAGGTCACCAGTGACCTCCATAGGGGTAACTCCAGTGTCAATCCTCATCTTCCTTTACTACTTTAGGTAAGGATATGGAGAAGCAGACTGGACACAACAGAAGAAAGGAGCAATGAACTTAAAGATAAGCCAATAGAAAGTATCCAAATCAAAACACAAAAAGGAAAAAAAAAAGAATTGGGAGGCAAAAAAGACAAACCAATCATCAAAGAATTGTGGGATAATACCAGACAGTCTAACTGGAATGCCAGCAGGAAAAGAGAAAATGGTAGGAAAGAAATATTTGAAGGGATAATGCCAAGAATTTTTCAAAATTAATGAAAGAAAATAAACCATAGATCCAAGCTCAGAGAACTCCAGGCAGAAGACAAAGAAAACTATACCTAAGCACATCACAGCCAAACTGCTGAAACCAAAGGTAAAGGGAAAATCTTGAAGTCAGCCAGAAGGAAAAAAAAAGAAACATAACACACAGAGGAATTATATGAGCCTTCTTGTCAGAAACGAAGCAAGCCAGCAGATAATGGAAAGACATCTTTAAGACGCTGAAAGAAAAAAATAACTGTCAACATAAAATTCAATATCCAGTAAAAATATCTTTCAAAAATGAATACAAAATAAGAACATTTTCCCCAAAAAAAGAAATAATAGTTTATATAATTCATTGCCAGCAGACCAGAAGGCTAAGGAAGTTCTTCAGGCAGAAAGAAATATAATATCAAATGGAATATCTGGATTTATACAAAGAAATTAATAGCACCAGAAATGGGCTGGGGAGGAGTTATCGTTTAGTGGGTCTGGAGTTCGTGTTTGGAAAGATGAGAAAGTTGCACAGATGGATGGTGGTGATGATCACGGAATAATATGAATGTACTTAATGCCACTGAACTGTACACTGTAAAATGGTTAAGGGACTTCCCTGGCGGTCCAGTAGTTAAGACTCTGCACTTCCAGTGCAAGGGGGGCATGGCTTTGATCCCTGGTCAGGGAATTAAGATCCCACATGCTGCACGGCACAGGCAAAATAAAATAAAATAAAATGATTAAAATGGTAAATTTTCCCATCTTGTTAAGGGAAAAAGTGTAGATACTTCAGTAACTGAAGGGCGTCATAATATCACAGAAAAGGAAAGTACTGATAAGAGCTCAGATGATGCTATTGACCTGAGCTGCATTCAAGTCCACATTAGTATAGTGACCTTAGGTGATAAACTTTATAAACTCCAAACTACTTACTTGTTCATTAGGGAACTAAACTCTTCTTCAGAGATATATTGTAGGAACTGATATAACCTTTGAAAAATACATAGCTCTATATAGTGACATGGAGTAAACCTTCAATAAATGTGAGCTCCTCATACTACAAAAAAAGTAAATTTTATATTAAATTGTGTATGTTACCATGATAGATAGATAGACAGACAGACAGACAGATGGGTAGATACGAAGGCATAAAAAAAGAACAAATAACAAATGGGATAAACAGAAAACAATTATCAAGATGGCAGATTTAAATGCAGCCACACCAATAATAACATAAATGCCCCAATGGCAGAGACTGTCAGTCTGGATAAAAAAGTAAAACTCAACTCTGTGCTGTCTACAAAAAAACTTATTTTAATTATAAAAACACACAAGGTTAAAAGTAAAAGGATGGAATAATATATGCTATGAAAACACATCAAAAAAAAAGCTGGATTCACTATATTAATATTAGACAAAATAAACCTCAGAACAAGAAATATTAACAATAAAGAGGATAATTATAAAATGATAAAATGGTTCCTTCATCAAGAAAGTATAACACTCCCAAATGAGTGTGGACGCAGCAGCAGAGCTTAAAATTCATAAAGCAAACAAAATCCAAAGCCCTTCAAACGGCCCCCTGTTCTCTTGGCCACCCATTTGCCTCTACATTTACTCTTGCTCCTTCTGCAAGAGTAATGGCACTGGCAGCCCTGCCATGCCTTCCACACCGAGGCTCACGCTCTGTCCTCCATGTACTTTCTGCTGGGAACACTCTGCTCAGCCACCCATGTGGCCACTCGCTCATTTCGTCCAAGGCTCTGCTCACATGGCGCCTCCTCAGTGAAACTTCCTCGTCCTCCACATTTCACACTGCAACTGCTGGCACTCCCTATCCCCTTCACCCGGCTTATCTTTCTCTGTAGTTATGAATTTCTAACAAACTACCTAGTTTACTTATTTTGCTTATTGTCTTCCTCTTATTATTATTATGGAAGTTCCATAAGGGGCAGGATGTTCTGCTTCTTTTCTCACTACTTTACGTCATGAGCCTGAAACAGCATCTCCCACATAGGCACTCGACATTTACTGACTGGCTTTTAAAACTGAAATGCCCTTTGCCAGCCCCATTCCCAGATATCATAATGAGGGAGAGTGCATAAACTGTTTGAAATAGAGAGATTACATTTATTTGGTATATTAGAGTGATAACACCTGAACTACGTTCCATGACGTGGAGAATATGAAAATGACCAGCCCAGTACCTGGCACATGTGATCACTTTCTCAGTCCTCTTGCTCCACTCCTTTCCCATCCCTCCAAGAGTTTGGGGACTTTATCACATACACTTTTGTACAGCCGAAACCTAACAGAGCCTGGTTCATGGGAGACACGATGATAAATGAAGAAATGAGCCCTCCTCTTTATTTTTTTAAAAACATCTTTATTGGAGTATAATTGCTTTACAATGTGTTAGTTTCTGCTGTATAACAAAGTGAATCAGCTATACATATACATACATCCCCATATCTCCTCCCTCTTGCATCTCCCTCCGTCCCAACCTCCCTATCCCACCTCTCTAGGTGGTCACAAAGCACTGAGCTGATCTCCCTGTGCTATGTGGCTGCTTCCCACTAGCTATCTATCTTACATTTGGTAGTGTATATATGTCCATGCCACTCTCTCACTGCATCCCAGCTTCCCCTTCCCCTTCCCCGTGTCCTCAAGTCCATTCTCTACGTCTGAGTCTTTATTCCTGTCCTGCCCCTAGGTTCCTCAGAACCTTTTTTTTTTTTTAGATTCTGTACATATGTATTAGCATACGGTATTTGTTTTTCTCTTTCTGACTTCCTTCACTCTATATGACAGACTCTAGGTGGATGGACCTGAGCCCTCCTCTGAATGCCAACTCATTCAGAACATCTTGCTTGATAAGCCCAGCTGGAAGTAATCTCCGCTGCCCCCGTACTCCACATACACTCACTGCCTAAATTAGTCTTTAAGCCTTGCCACATTCTGCCATGTATTTGATATTTAAGCACATGTCCTCAGAGGGCAAACAAAATTCACATTTCTTTATTTCCCTCTGTTCTTCTTAGCACATGGGATATACTCAATAGTTACGTGTTAAGTGAATGGAAGTAGCATTAGAAAAGATGGGAACCACGGTACGTTTCACCTCTACAAAGAAGAGTCCTGAATGGCTAAGAGCACGCGTATTACCAGCTATATAACAATGGTATATTGTCATATAGTCAGTAACAAGATGTTATATATGATAGGGGTATACATGATAATGATCCTACCACAGACATCACTCTAGCCATAACTGAATTATACGCTCATTCATTCATTCACTGTTCATTCCACAAACATTTACTGAACGCCTCCTAGCTGCTCAGCAATGCAAAAGGCGTATGTGATACGATAGGAGCACAGTGCTGGCCCTGGCTTGAGGAGCTCACAGCCCAACAGAAAAAGACAGGCAAGTTGACAAGTGATAATAATGCCAATGGGTACAAACCATGGTAATAGTGAAAGTACAGAGAGTACCGTGGAAGCACAGCAAAAGGGTACCTAATTCAACCTTAGAGAACCAGGTATCCCAGAAAAGATGCAGTGTGAGGTAAGAACAGAAGATGCAGAAGTAGGAGGGAACAGAGAATGGGTGGAGGAGGAGGTGAATGGGCAAAGGCTCTCAGTGAAGAGACAGCTGATGGCCTTGGAGGCAACAGAGAGTCCGACAGAGCCAGGACATCGAATTGAGGGAGGGGCTGCAAGGAGATAAGGGTTCCCTCCCCTCTCACACTGAGACGCCTCACATCCAGCCCCCAGCCCCTTTACTCCACTGAAGCAACCTCTCTTGATAAGGTTAGTAATAACCTTCAAACCCCAAAAGGCTTCATCACCCTCGACCTCAGAAGCACTGGGCTCTGGTAACCACTTCCTCCTTTCTCAAAACACTCTTTGTTCTTCTCGGTAAAATATGCTCCCTGGTTGTTCTTCTTTATTTACCAAGAGAGGTTGGCCTTCTCTAGCCAATCCTTTTTTTTCGTCTGCTTTACAGGCTCAAACATGTCCACCCAGGCTGAAAGTGCTGAAGTCCTAAAATCTCGGTCCTTGTTTGAAGACTAAATTCCTCCCTGGGCCTACAAGGTCATCTTTGGTCAGAGACCCCACCTGTATGAAATCTCATCTCAAATGAGCCCCAAACATGTGCTCTCTGCACACCACACAATGGCCTTCTTTGGGCCAGAGAATTGCCACATTCTCCTACCAGAGGGCCTTTGGACATGCCATTTCCTCCTCCTGGAAAACTCTTTCCCCTTCTACTCAACTTTCAGACCTCAGGTCAATCCGTATCTCAGCAGAGGAGCTTTCTATGATGAGAACAAATCCCCCTACACAGGTTCTAAGAGCACCATGGATCTCCCCTTCACAGCATCTGTCTCAGTGCAATTCTATTAGTCTTTGAATTCGTATCTCTCTTCCCCATTAGACTATCACATGGCAAGTGCTCAGAATAAAGAGAATGAAAGACAGTAGCTGGGGCCACATCAGGAAAGGCTCTGCAGGAATCTGTTCTCCTTCCCAAGGCTAAGGGTGATGGTAGCAAATGTTTCTTAAAGCGCGGTCCGTGGACCACAGATCACTTTAGTTGCTTGACAAACTTCAGATTACTGGGCCCTTCTCCAAACTAATCAAACAGACTCCTATTCTGCCATTTAACGAGCCGTGCAGACGATTCTAACACATACTATCATCTGAGGCCTACTCCTCAGTCCACTAGGAATAGTGATGTGGAATCTGACCGTGGTTTAGACCAATTTTCCAAGGGAACATGCACTCAGGGGGGCAACCTGGGATGCCAGGAGCAATCTTCACTCAAAGCAAAGAAGCGAGGGCCTGCCTTCCCCTCGACTGATAAGTGATCAAGCTGGTCCTACTCCTCCCAAGCCCAGGCCCAGGCAGGAGACGTTATATCATGTAAAACAGGGAGAGAGGACAGAGAGGAGAAGCAATGGATGGAAAGCTCCAGGGGGTCAAAGGAGGAGAATCTGAGGTTCAGTTACTCAGAACCCCCGGGGGGCAGAATTTTCCCATCCCAGATGACACCTACTCAGCCCCTTTCTTTTCCTCAGGAGGCTCCAAATTTGACCCTTATCCTTTGCTTCTGCACAAACACCACTGACGGTCCACGATGAGGGTTTCACTCCTTCCCACCCACTGAAAGAGGACAGCCTCTCCCTAGTCTGTTGTCCCTGAAATAATGAAAGTCCTTTAAATTTTCCTTTTTTTGTTATTGTGGTGGTGATGGTGATGGTGATGGTGGCTGGTTTGCTGGTTTGGGGCCTTTAATGAGGAGGAATAAGAGTTGTTTTCTTTACTCACCCCCTGTTCTTTTTTGCACCAGACCCAACAAAGAAACACAAATTCCCTCTTGGATTCTAATGGTAAGTCGTTCAATACAGAAAAGATAGAAACATTCACATTTGAAAGAAACACAGAACCTAGAATGCACGCTGTAGGAGGGGGAGCCCAGAAAGAGCCTCAGGTGCAACATAGGAAACAGATTATACGGAAGCAGGTGGCATTGTATAAATGCACCATAAATGCGGTCAGGATGGCAGGCTAGCCACTGGGAATAATGAAGTTCGACCCATACTTCACATGTAGGCCAATTTCCCTTTTATCTCTTAAAGGAGTGGGAGGCCTGGGGGATCATCTTTCTTTACTTGGGATATATGTTTGTTGAGGGCCTACTATGTGCCAGGCCCAGTGCTAGGTGATGCAGAGACTATGGAGAGCGGGTTTCTGAGAATCTACAGAAAAACTCTTTCAGTAGCTTACGGATCCCCAAATGAAGGATTCTTGCCTTATATAAAAGTTAGTAAATGTCAAATGGACTTCCTCAGATTATCACCAAAGGCAGAAACTACACAGGAAAATAAGAAGAGACCTGACCGCATACAAACGTAAAACTGATACATCAAAATGCCTATAAACATTTCAGGGAAACAGCAGGTTGCACTTTGAATTTAATCCTCAGAATGGAGGTGGGGCAAAAAGCAACAAGGGTTTGCCAAAGGGAGGGCGTGAATTAGAAACAAGAGAGTGCTAAGTGCCCATAAGGTTCCCGGTTGGCAGATGTGGGACGATTCTCCATCCTTGTTGACAAAGAGGGTCTGACCCAGCCTGATGTAAGACAAAGAAACAGAGCAGGAGGGGGAGGACAGCCATCAAGGTGGCCACGTGCCAGGGGACACAGGAGGAGGAGACACTGGCAGGAGAAACGAAGTCCAGTTTTTATGTGGCCCCCTTCCCACCTCCACTGAGGCAGCCACTTCTGGATCGCCATTTGTAACGTAAGGGATGTAACGTAAGAACAGAAACCCCGTGGACCCCACACCATTCCCTTGGTCAGTTACTCAGGGTTAAATGGCAACTCCCTGTCTCCTCATCCCTTTGGTACATAGAGGCCGACCCACTGCCCGACTGCCCCCTCCCCTCACCCCCTGCACCATCTCCCTTTCTAGGGAGTCAGTACAAAAGCCATCATCATTCTCAAGTATCCCTGAGTTCCAGAGCCTGTCACACAAGCCTTACATTCCAGACCCTGGAGGAGGAATCCACTTCAGCTCCATTTCACTGGAGACAGTGAAAGGCGGTGATTCTGAGCACAGATGCTACAGCCATGTGTCGGGTTCAAATCCCAGCTCCACCACTAACTAGCAGTGTGATTTAAGGATTTAAGGTGTGTGATTCTATCAGTTTCATCATTTGTAAAGTGGGGATAACAGAAGCTACAACGTAGGAGTTTTGTGAGGATTACATAAGTTAAATCTATAAAAGCATTTAGAAATGTGCCTGGCGTGATGTACGCAGTTTGCTGCCACTGCCTCTATTATTATTATTACTCCTGCCATACCTGTTGACCCTTGAACAACACGGGTTTGAACTCTGTGGGTCCACTTATCCTCGGATTTCTTTCAATAGTAAATACTACAGTACTATTTGGTCCGAGGCGGACTGAATCCAAGGATGCGGAACCACAGAACCATGGATACAGAGGACCGACCATAAATTATACGTGAATTTCCAACTGTCAGGAGGGTCGGCGCCCCAACCCCTGAGCTGCTCAGGGGTCAGCTGTATTCGTCGTGAGGACATGTTTTCGAAGCACTTCCCTCCAAGTCCTGTTCCACGTTCTCCATCGTATCCCCTCCCTCGGAAAAATCCTATCTCCAAAGAGAAACAGTTGTCAAACTCCTCTCTCACATCAAAGTCTGAATGGAATCTCTTTTCTTCCTGTGAGTTTGCAACGTTCTCCCTCATCTGGTGTCAAGGACGTGGCACAATGTCAGATAAAATAATGACAGTAATTAAGTGAGAAAGGCGTACATCCCTCCTTCCTCACAAGGCAGATTCATTCTCAGGAAAACTGCAAGCAGACACAGTATTTTGGCAAGCCATGTACACACATTTAACGAGAAAAACAGGGAGACAGAGAGGGTGGGGTATTGACAGTGGTCACGGTGTGTGTACCTCAGCAAGGACATGTCAGTGCCAGCGACACAGAGCAACTGCTCAAACACCAGATCAAACTATTTGAAAAATCTCGCTCTTCAGACCTTTAGTGTCCAAATTTAGTGTCCAAAATTACAGAGAAGAGTGACTATTCACCCATTCAGCACATATTTCCCGAGTGCCCACTACATGCTGGGAACCAGGGAGGGTGCTGGGGACACAGCACTGAACAAAACAAGATCTGATCATTGCCCTCAAAGAGCTTATAGTCTGCTGGGATATGAACAAGTAAGGAGACATCTACTGTGGAGCATGGCTGCTGCATGACAAGTACAGGGTCTTAGTTCCCAGAGATGAGTATTATAATATCCCCATTTTCCAGAGAAGGAAACTGAGGCACAGAGGGGGGTCACTGGGTAATGAGGAACAGAGGCAGGATTCAAATGCAGGCAGTCAGACTCCACGTCTGGGCTCTGGTGACCGGGTGACCAATGAAAGCCTTCTGTTTGAAGATGCCCTGGTGTTTCCTGCATCAAAGCGCTTTGTACTCTAAAAAGTTTGAGGGTTCGCTCAGTAATACGTGAACTGAAAACACTCTCCACACAGGGAAAAATGGAGAGAGGAACAGAGCAACTGTCTTTGAAGTAAAAATAAATCCGGGAAGCAAAACATATGATGGCTCACAAAATCTGTCTCAACTTGACATCCCATTTCTGCTTTGATTTACTTAAGTCTGTGCTTGGAGGAAAAGGTAAGAGGATTTTTGAAATATGAATGGAAGAAGAAAGAAAATATGTTTTCTGAGTCTGTTGGGATTCAGAAGAGAGAAGGGTAGACTAAGAGAGGTATCCAAAATGTGAGAGAATACGAATGGCCCGCAGCTGGAAACTATTTGCAAAAAGAATTCCCGCAGGGGTGAAGGGGAGGTCGCGATGGTCTAGATTTCAGGGACCCCCGTGCTTCCATTTTGAAATCCACGCCTCCCACATATCGCCCTCCACCCCCACTTGCCACATCCTCACCCAGCCACCCGATCAGGCCTTTCTTTTCTGAGAAATTAAAAAACAAACAGTGCGGCCTTTACTCTCCTGCCTGCAATTCTGATTATTAGCTAACGTGTTGATGTCTACAGTGTGCCTGCTTGCGTTCACTGCTTCAGCACATGGTCTCACTTCACCCTTGCACCTCCCCAGTGACGCAAACACTATGATTCGCCCCATTTTGATACCTCAGAAAACACAGGCATAAGGAGGTTAAATCACCTGCCCAATTACACGGGTGGGGGAGGGGTGGGAGTATTTTAGCACGAGGATACTGGTGGTCATCTCCATCCAGTGGGGCTGGGGCTAATATAATGGTAGAACTGCAAGGGACCATAGACATCATCTAGTGACGAGAGTCTGTCTTTCATTTAACAGAGGAGGAAACTGAGGTAAAAGTAACCTGACCAAGCTCCCTCCTGAGGGCAGAGCCCGTCTCTTTTCCACCACAGTCTGTATCTCTGAATTGTCACATCTCAGGCTCAGAGCTGGGCCAGAGCCTCTCTTCAGCCAGTCTCATCCACTGCTTCCCCAACCCGGCCCATCTCTCAGTCACCTCTGGCTTTGTTAGATTTTCAAGTGCAGAAAAGTAAGAAGCTACCACTTCCTGAGGAACGACTATACCCCAGCCTCAATCAACCCTCATGTCACCACGAGGAGGCAAGGGCTCTTATTGTCTCCATTTTAGAAACAAAAAGATTGGCCCAGAGACTTTTAATCATTTGCCCAAATCATACAGCTAGTATGTGGTGTAGCAAACTCTTAGTTACTACGTTGCCTCCAAAACACAAGTGAACTCTTATTAACAGCACCTGTTAAGAAGCATCCTTTCTCCTTTATGTTCATAATTTCCCTGCTTTCCCCCCAACAATGCTGGTAGATACGGTGTGTATTTCACAAACTCCACGCTTGCCATCCTGCCCCGCAACTTGAGGTTAAACGTGATTCAAAGGCAGGGCTCACACAAGGCCAGGACTCATACAAAGTCGGCAGTTTGTGTAGCTGTTTTTTAATCATCTACTGCAGGCCTGGACCAACTCTCCATCTGGGAACCTAAATTCTTCTATTGACCTAACAGTTCATGCAATCAATGCCCCACTGAAAAAGGAGGCTCGGATTCCTCCCATCCCCAGCCCAAAGATGTTCCCATACATTAAGATCTAGTAGCCACCAACAGCACGCAGATCCCTCTGGGATAAGCAGTGATGCATGAATTTGCCTGTGAAGACCTGAGAGCATCATAGTTGAAGAAATGCAGAGGGCAAGCTGTGCGAGATTCCTGAGATAATTGAAATTGACCCATAACTCACCAGCCACCATGGGAAATTCTATCACTTTGCACACTTTGCTTCCATAGCTAGAAATCAAATCAGAAGAACATGATCAGATTTCTAATTTGGAACCTCAGACACGCAATGTCATCTTTAATGACTCCTGGAAAAAGATGCTCATTACAGATCTCAGCCTACCTAAATTAAAACCTGAAACCCCCCCAAATTAAGCAGAAAATTCTCAATTTCTCATATCTGTACAGCCACAGAAAAATCACACAAGCGGGAATACACACACTCCTTAGGGGTTTGTTCTGCCTGCAGATATCTGAGCAAGAATTACACGAAACAGAAGAGCTAGAAGGAAAAAAAAAAATAAACACATCAGGTCCTAACTTTTACGTTTGGGCCATCTGGGCAAATAGCAATTTTTCACGATCAATTTGAACTATCATGTCAGGGAACATTATCTCTCTGCTGATGGCCAGTTTCATCTCTTCTGTAATGTAGAGCTCAGATTCCTCTGATACGGTCAGCTGCCGGCTTCAAGTCTTCTCTCACTGCTAAGGGGGCTGAAAGATGGTGCAATCAGTCAGCACAGTGTTCAGGTGTGTAAGGCTCCTTTCAAATAGGAGGCTAAAACTCCATCTCTCATCCTCAGTTGTAAACCTCATTCAGTGTGGATTTTCTAGAAGCTTAGGTAGCCATTAAACAATCTCCGGAGATTGGTTTTAAATCTCTTCCCTCCACTTCCGATCCACCTTGCCCTTTGCGTCACTGGATGAGTGGCTGCCACAGCCCCGCAGAATGAGCTGCATCACCAGGTTTCACAGCTGCTCATGACACAATTCTTCTCGAACCTTAACCCAGGAAGGGGGAGCAATGCCCTGTCTACAGCAATGCCTCAATGATGGCCCAGAAATATTAGATATAAATAGAAACTACAGATTGGAAATTTTATTTTCCTTTGGCATGCCTTCTTACGGAGAAAAGTTAGAGAATGGGGACCAGGACCACTGCAGGGTTACGCGACCAGATCCTGACTATGAGCATCGTAAACTAAGGGTGGAGGAACGTCATAAATAGTGCAAAGGAGAATCTACAATTTTTATTCTTTCTTTTTTCACTTAAAAAACTACTTCTGAACCTTAAATTGGGCACTGAATTGCTCAAAAAGAGTTCATCTCCCTTCCTAAATTCAACTACTTAATGTGGAACAGTTATTGTACAAAGAATGAAGGCCCAAGCGTTTCTACATATAACTGGCAAACCAGAAAACCCTTCAAGAAACTGAAACAAACATGAAGGGGCAGATCTACACCCATGCCTGCTAAAGGAAGCCAGGATACAAGTCTAGGTCACCACTAGGAAAGACCATATCTGCTGCTTCATCCCACGCCCTTGTGAGCACCGCCCTTTAGAATCACATCACTCCAAGCAGTCACACCAGAGCCCCCCCTCAGAGTAACTTTTCATTATTACTCTCTTGCCCGCACAGTAACTGAGAGGGAGGAGGGAGGGTTTCAACAAGCTGGGGTTTACACTATGTGAGTCTGGTTCCAAACAAGAATGACAAAGGTCTTGGCAGATATACTTTCTCCACCTCAGTGGTTTGTCTATAACAGAGGATCCTGGACAAAAATAAAACACTTAATTCACTCGCCTGGAGCCAGCATGTATGCCAAGAGTCAAGGATTTTTTAATTATCCCAGCCAACAGTGGAGAAGCCCTTTAGGAGAATGTGCTTCCCAAGAAATGCATGAGAGCAAGCATTCACACCAAGGAGGCAGAGGAACCCTGCTGGGTGCCCACAAGGCATTCATCACATGTCCCCCAGGCCATGCTAGGTCCCAACCCCTCTGTTCAGTAAATTACTTTTATGAGCAGGTCAAAAGTGAACAGAGCCTTCCAACGAGGCTCACCTTTCAAACAGAACCACTTCCTGGCCCCCTACCTACAGAGAGAGCCCCTTTCCTAAACTTGCCATTAAACCCAGGCAACCTATGATATTTGATAAAATAATTAAAGACAAATCACAGTTCTAAGAGGGAAGTTTATAGCAATACAATCCTACCTTAAGAAACAGGAAACATCTCAAATAAACAACCTAACCTTGCACCTAGAGCAATTAGAGAAAGAAGAACAAAAAAACCCCAAAGTTAGCAGAAGGAAAGAAATCATAAAGATCAGAGCAGAAATAAATGAAAAAGAAATGAAGGAAATGATACAAAGATCAATAAAAGTAAAAGCCAGTTCTTTGAGAAGATAAACAAAACTGATAAACCATTAACCAGACTCATCAAGAAAAAAAGGGAGAAGACTCAAATCAATAGAATTAGAAATGAAAAAGGAAAAGTAACAACTGACGCTGCAGAAATACAAAGGATCATGAGAGATTACTACAAGCAACTCTATGCCAATAAAATGGACAACCTGGAAGAAATGGACAAATACGCAGAAATGCAAAACCTTCCGAGACTGAACCAGGAAGAAATAGAAAATATGAACAGACCAATCACAAGCACTGAAATTGAAACTGTGATTAAAAATCTTCCAACAAACAAAATCCCAGGACCAGATGGCTTCACAGGTGAATTCTATCAAACATTTAGAGAAGAGCTAACACCTATCCTTCTCAAACTCTTTCAAAATATAGCAGAGGGAGGAACACTCCCAAACTCATTCTATGAGGCCACCATCACTCTGATACCAAAACCAGACAAAGATGTCACAAAGAAAGAAAACTACAGGCCAATATCACTGATGAACATAGATGCAAAAATCCTCAACAAAATACTAGCAAACAGAATCCAACAGCACGTTAAAAGGATCATACACCATGGATCAAGTGCGGTTTATTCCAGTAATGCAAGGATTCTTCAATATATGCAAATCAATCAATGTGATACACCATATTAACAAATTGAAGGAGAAAAACCATATGATCATCTCAACAGATGCAGAGAAAGCTTCTGACAAAATTCAACACCCATTTATGATAAAAACCCTGCAGAAAGTAGGCATAGAGGGAACTTTCCTCAACATAATAAAGGCCATATATGACAAACCCACAGCCAACATCGTCCTTAATGGTGAAAAACTGAAACCATTTCCACTAAGATCAGGAAGAAGACAAGGTTGCCCACTCTCACCACTATTATTCAACATAGTTTTGGAAGTTTTAGCCACAGCTATCAGAGAAGAAAAAGAAATAAAAAGAATCCAAATCAGAAAAGAAGAAGTAAAGCTGTCACTGTTTGCAGATGACATGATACTATACATAGAGAATCCTGAAGATGCTACCAGAAAACTACTAGAGCTAATCAATGAATTGGGTAAAGTAGCAGGTTACAAAATTAATGCACAGAAATCTCTGGCATTCCTATACACTAAGGATGAAAAATCTGAAAGTGAAATTAAGAAAACACTCCCATTTACCATTGCAACAAAAAGAATAAAATATCTAGGAATTAACCTACCTAAGGAGACAAAAGATCTGTATGCAGAAAATTATAAGACACTGATGAAAGAAACTAAAGATGACACAAATAGATGGAGAGATATACCATGTTCTTGCATTGGAAGAATCAACATTGTGAAAATGACTCTACTACCCAAAGCACTCTACAGATTCAATGCAATCCCTATCAAACTACCACTGGCATTTTTCACAGAACTAAACAAAAAATTTCACAATTTGTATGGAAACACAAAAGACCCCAAATAGCCAAAGCAATCTTGAGAACGAAAAATGGAACTGGAGGAATCAGGCTCCCTGAGTTCAGACTATACTACAAAGCTACAGTAATCTAGACAGTATGGTACTGGCACAAAAACAGAAACATAGCTCAATGGAATAGGATAGAAAGCCCAGAGATAAACCCACGCACCTATGGTCACCTTATCTTTGATAAAGGAGGCAAGAATATACAGTGGAGAAAAGACAGCCTCTTCAATAAGTGGTGCCAGGAAAACTGGACAGGTACATGTAAAAGAATGAAATTAGAACACTCCCTAACACCATACACAAACATAAGCTCAAAATGGATTAAAGACCTAAATGTTAGGCCAGAAACTATCAAACTCTTAGAGGAAGACATAGGCAGAACACTCTATGACATAAATCATAGCAAGATCCTTTTTGACCCACCTCCTAGAGAAATGGAAATAAAAATAAACAAATGGGACCTAATGAAACTTAAAAGCTTTTGCACAGTAAACGAAACCATTATCAAGACCAAAAGACAACCCTCAGAATGGGAGAAAATATTTGCAATGAAGCAACTGACAAAGGATTAATCTCCAAAATTTACAAGCAGCTCATACAGCTCAATAACAAAAAAAACAAACAACCCAATCCAAAAATGGGCAGAAGACCTAAATAGACATTTCTCCAAAGAAGATATACAGACTGCCAACAAACACATGAAAGGATGCTCAACATCATTAATCATTAGAGAAATGCAAATCAAAACTACAATGAGATATCATCTCACACCGGTTAGAATGGCCATCATCAAAAAATCTAGAAACAATAAATGCTGGAGAGGATGTGGAGAAAAGGGAACCCTCTTGAACTGCTGGTGGGAATGTAAATTGATACAGCCACTATGGAGAACAGTATGGAGGTTCCTTAAAAAACTACAAATAGAACTACCATACGACCCAGCAATCCCACTACTGGGCATATACCCTGAGAAAACCATAATTCAAAAAGAGTCATGTACCAAAATGTTCATTGCAACTCTATCTACAATAGCCAGTAGATGGAAGCAACCTAAGTGTCCATCATCGGATAAATGGATAAAGAAGATGTGGCACATATATACAATGGAATATTACTCAGCCATAAAAAGAAATGAAATTGAGTTATTTGAAGTGATGTGGATGGACCTAGAGTATGTCATACAGAGCGAAGTAAGTCAGAAAGAGAAAAACAAATACCGTATGCTAACACATATATATGGAATCTAAGAAAAGAAAAAAAAAGTCATGAAGAACCTAGGGGTAAGATGGGAATAAAGACGCAGACCTACCAGAGAATGGACTTGAGGATATGGGGAGGGGAAGGGTAAGCTGTGAGAAAGTGAGACAGTGGCATGGACATATATACTCTACCAAATGTAAAACAGATAGCTAGTGGGAAGCAGCCACATAGCACACGGAGATCAGCTCAGTGGTTTGTGACCACCTAGAGGGGTGGGATAGGGAGGGTGGGAGGGAGGGAGACGCAAGAGGGAAGAGATATGGGAACATATGTATATGTATAACTGATTCACTCTGTTATAAAGCAGAAACTAATACACCATTGTAAAGTAATTTACTCCAATAAAGATGTTAAAAAAGAAAGACAAATCAAAGCAATTACTTGACATTCCTTACAATAATCACATGACATTTCTAACCCCAAGAAGCGAAGTGGACCAAAAATAAAATGTGTACAAGAGGCTTAGATCAATTCAGCCTCCATAATAAATTACTATGGAAAACCAGGATGTTTGTTGCATGCTGTCTACCCCCTTTCCAAGAGCATCATTGATATAACAATATTCACTGAGCTCAGAGACGAAATATAAGACTGGATGAGCCAGGATGGATTTTCTGAGCAGGGCCAGGACTCAGGTGAAGCAAATGGAGGCTTCTAAGGAGCACAGTTTAAGTAGGTATTGCCTCCCACAGATGTGCAAGTCCTCAGCCTGAGGTTCTTACATTAGCTTTGCAATTGCAAAAGCCAGCCGGCCACTTGTTCCACACTGGAAGTGATAATAAAACACAGTGGCAAGCAAGCCCATCTGGAGAACAACAATCAGAAACGGCAGGGGGAGCTGAGGGATCTTTTAGAACAAAGACTCCAGGGCAACTATACGTTTATGGGGCAAAATCAAGAAGACTAAGAAAACTCAGAAGAAGCAACTGTGTAGCCAAGTGCATGAGTGTAGGAATAATATAAGGATAGGGACTTCCCTGGTGGCGCAGTGGTTAAGAATCCGCCTGCCAATGCAGGGGACACAGGTTCGATCCCGGGGCCAGGAAGATCCCACATGCCGTGGAGCAACTAAGCCCGTGCGCCACAACTACTAAGCCTGTGCTCTAGAGCCCACGAGCCACAGCTACTGAAACCCTTGCAACCTAGAGCCTGTGCTCCGCAACCACTGAGCCCACATGCTGCAACTACTGAAGCCCGCACACTTAGAGCCTGTGCTCCGCAACGAGAAGCCACCACAATGAGAAGCCCACGCACCACAACGAAGAGTAGCCCCTGCTCGCTGCAACTAGAGAAACCCCTCGTGCAGCAATGAAGACCCAACACAGCCAAAAACTAAACAAACAAACAAATAAATAAGGATGAAAGCTAACGTCTGTAAACACCTACTATGTGCCAGATGCTTTCAACGTACATATTAGCTTATTTAATTTTCAAAACAGCTTTTAGAGGTGAGAATTATTATTATCATTACCATTATTATTACCATGTAAGAGATAAGAAAACTGAAACTTAGATTTAGTAAGTTGCCCTGGATCTGAGAGCTAGTAAATGCCCTGGCCTGTGCTATTAACCTAAGTCTATTTTTTTAATCTACAGTCCCACATACAAAGACGTTATTTTCAAGAAAAACAGACAGCGATGAAATCATCAAAATATACGTCATGGGGGCTTCCCTGGTGACACAGTGGTTATGAGTCTGCCTGCCAACGCAGAGGACACGAGTTTGAGCTCTGGTCTGGGAAGATCCCACGTGCTATGGAGCAACTAGGCCCGTGCACCACGACCTCTAGGCCTGCGCTCTGGAGCCCACGAGCCACAACTACGGAAGCCCGCGAGCCTGGAGCCCGTGCTCTGCAGCGGGAGATGCCACCGCAGTGAGAGGCCCACACACCGCAACGAAGAGTAGCACCTGCTCACTGCCCGAGCGCAGCAACAAAGACCCAGTGCGGCCAAAACTTAATTAATTATATATATATATATATACACACACACACACACACACACACACACACACACACACACACACACGTCATGTCGCAAGTTAGTAAAAAACCGCTTTAGACATAGCCCTTTGTGTATCTGTACACAAACTTGGTGAGAAACTTTCGTACCTCACAATTTTCATAGCCTGACAATATTTTTGAGAGGGTCAGAAAACATGGATTGCCATCCTGTTACACAGATTAAAAAAACCGAAGGGCCAAACGCGACTTGAGTGAAGGGCAGAGAAAGGATGGTGGCCCAGGCGCTCTGAAGCTGGCCAAGCCATGGGTCCTCCCACTGGATGTCCCTGAAGGGCCTTAATAAACCAAGCCACTGACCTCCACATTCCCGTGAAACTGAACATGGTGCTCACACAGCGAGGGAGAGGCGGTGGCGTGAGTCCATCCAGGCGCATGAGCAGAGCTGGGACACCAAAGAGCACCAAGTACTTCACATAGAAGAAGAGCACTTGGGCCAACGCCAGTCCTCCTGAAAGACAGAGGGGCCTGTGAGACACAGCGACAAGAAGTGGAGCAATCTCCTGGGAAAGATGCAAGGCTCCAGAAACACACTACCTGCTCCCGCTTCTCCGACCACTCCCCTCCCCTCCCCGCAACTCACACATTTAACAAGTCTCCCATGTCGGTTCTGGGCAATGATATTTTGGCATTAACAAATACTGAAATCTCCTTTATTATTGTGACAGGCAACAGGACCTCTTAACAGTCATGCTTTTACAAATGCTAGAAAAGGGCACACTTTAAAAATACACAGATATGTAAATAAATAAATAAATAAATAAATATATATATATATATATATATATATATATGGCATTAAAAACTATTAGAAAGGAAAAATCCTTCCCAAATCCTTTCAAAACCTCACGTGAGTTCACACCCACTAGGATGGTTAGAAGCATAAAGTAAGATCAACAAGGGGGCAAAGATGTGGAGAAACTGGAACCATCATACACTGTTGGTAGGAATGTAAAATGATGTGGCCACTTTTCTTTTTGGCCACGCCACACAGCATGGGGGATCTTAGTTCCCTGACCAGGGATCAAACCCATGCACCCTGCAGTGGAAGCGCAGAGTCTTAACCACTGGACCACCAGGGAAGTCCTGATGTGGCCACTTTAGAAAACATTTGGCAGTTCTTAAATGATTAAACATACAGTTACCATATGACCCAGCAATTCCACCCTTGGGTATATACCCAAGAGAAATGAAAACAGGGGTCCACATAGAAACTTGTACCTGAATGTTCATAGCAGCATTATTCACCCAATAATGTGGTTAATAATCCGCCTCCCAATGCAGGGGACACGGGTTCGAGCCCTAGTCCAGGAAGATCCCACATGCCCTGGAGCAACTAAGCCCGTGCACCACAACAACTGAGCCTGAGCTCTAGAGCCCGTGAGCCATACCTACTGAGCCCGCGTGCTGCAACTACCGAAGCCCATGCACCTAGACCCCGTGCTCCGCGACAAGAGAAGCCACTGCAATGAGAAGCCCACACACCGCAACAAAGAGTAGCCCCTGCTCGCTGCAAATAGAGAAAGGCCGTGTGCAGCAATGAAGACCCAATGCAGCCCAAAATTAATAAATTTTAAAAAAGAAAGAAAGAAATGAAGTACTGATACATGCTGCAACATGAATCTTGAAAACAACATGCTAAGTGAAGTGAGCCACGAAAGGCCACATATTACATGATTCCATTCATATGAAAGTCCAGAAGAGGGAAACAAAAACAGAAATAGAGACAGAAAGTTGATTACTAGTTCCTTAGCACTGAGGGGCTGGAGAGCAAGATTATGGGGGGTGGTGGCTAAATGGTAGGGGCTTTTTCTGAGGTAATGAAAATGTTCTAAAATTGGTGGTGGTGATATTTGCACATATCTGTGATATAATAAAAGCCATTGAGTTGTACACTTTAAATGGATGGATTGTATGATATGTGAACTCTATCACAATAAAGCTATTAAAAAAAAAAAAAACAGGGCTTCCCTGGTGGCGCAGTGGTTGAGAGTCCACCTGCCGATGCAGGGGACACGGGTTCGTGCCCTGGTCCGGGAAGATCCCACATGCCGCGGAGCGGCTGGGCCCATGAGCCATGGCCGCTGGGCCAGCATGTCCGGAGCCTGTGCTCCGCAACGAGAGAGGCCACGACAGTGAGAGGCCCACATAACGCAAAAAAAAAAAAAAAAAAAAAAAAAACATAAGGGCCCCAAGCTATAAGAACCAGCAGCTTCTTGGCCAGAACTGTGTCCTTTTGGAGCAAAAGGAATGCAGGGTGTGGGCGCAGGGTGAGATCTGAGGCCGAGACACATACTCTGACGCCACAGGCCTCCGCCTGCGCCCTCTGAGGGCAACCCATGTCTCCAGCTGGAGCTCAGGGTGCTCTACTGATTGACACATCCCTGTGGACTTCTGGGCCAGTTGCTTCCAACCTCTTCACCCTGAGAGGAGGATGGGGCATCTGGGCTATAGGTCTACGGGGCACCACAAACCTGGGCAAACTGCTGGCCTCAGCAGCAGCGTGAGGAGGTGAAGCGAGTCTGCCAGAGCAGTGCCCATAAGGAGAAGGCCAAGGGCAAAGTGCACGAGGAAACCCTGGAGTAGATGACCAGTGGCCACGTGCTGTCCAACCTCCAAACTCACCTTCCCCAGCGTGCAGGGAAATAATGCAGGGCAGGCTGATGCCACTGACCAGCTTATCTATGGGATAGTCTGAAGGAAAGAGCTAAGCCTTAAAGAAGTACTAGCAGAAGATATTACTGTCTGGTCCTCTTGATGTTACACAAGGATCTTTGAAAGAATATCACTACCATGGAATGTGTGTCTATAAATAGTAACTCTGTGCCAGCAGAAACACAGAAGCCCTTTTCTGAATATACAATTTGGGCAAAGGCAAACAGTGGTTCAAATTCAGCAGCCATATGTCTTATAAGGAGAAAACCCCAGGAATCACCACGTCTCAGCCCCACTCGGGAGTGGTCAAACAGGTTCTTTTTGGAAACCAGACTACAGTCATATCTGTTGGAAGGGCTGGTATATAATGGTAGCCTTCTTGGATGTATCTGGTAAGAGACAAGAAAAAAGCTGATGTGTGTGCATGTGTGTGTATGAATACATATATATGTGTGTGTGGGTGCGTATATACAAATTCAACAAGAAGAGGGATATATATGCCAACAATACCATCCTAAAAGCATTTGCTGGGGGGCACAGGACTACCCTGAAGGGTGGAGAAATCAGTTCCATTGGCTGAGATGGCAGTGAGGGAACCTATAACATATTTTAAAATGAACCACCAGGCTCTAGTCAGAAAAGTCTCAGAGCTACCAAAAGGCAGGACAGAAGTAAGAATGACTAATTAAAAGGCACAAAGCTTCCAGATCTGACAATGATCAGCCTGAAGAACTGAAGGTATCAAAGGACCTACGGAAGACTGAACATGGATGGTCAAGGCCACCCAGAGCTCTTTTATAGACGAAGCATCAGAGATTTCTTTTCCTTGTTAACGGATACCAGATCAGGAAGGACAGGCTGCTCCTCGTCTCAAATGCTGCCTTTAATTTGACATTTTTTGCGTACAGCTGTTACATATGAGGCATATGAATTAAAATCCATAACTGAATCTACATTTTTATGAATCACTATTTGCATACAATCGTCACCATTTGTTAGTACTTTCATATGGAACTAGGCTAAGGAAAGGGTTGCTTCTGTACAGGTATTTAATAGAACTCTGTGGCTAGATCTAATTGAAGATAACATAATTGGGGATTTTTTCCCCCAATATGGATGGAAAGCACAAGAAGCCACATATTTATCAATATGCAACAACTGTCCCATTTATGTGATATTGAGTATTTTTTTATGGATTAAGATACAAAAGGCTTAACTTTTTCCTTGACATTTTAGTAACTGGTTCATAAGCTTATAGAAAAAGAAATGATGCATAGTGGTTGTTAAAACATTATAACTGTGATTTCTGTATTTAGTCTTTCTGAAAAAAAAATGTGTTAAACCCATGTGTTAAACCCATGAGTTTAACAATTCTGCTCTCTTGCTGTTGATTTCTATCATCCCTATGAAAGACGCATGGCTCATTCTTCTTTCCCCTTGACCTGAAGATTAGTCTTTCCCTTTTAAGATTTGGCCCAAGGTTTCAGGGCTAACCCTAGGGATTAACAATCTCCCACTAGGAATATGATATGCTGGAAGGCAACATAAGAAAGAAAAATATCATATGATATCACTTATATGTGGAATCTAAAAAATGGTACAAATGTACTTATGTACAAAACAGAAATAGAGTCACAGATGTAAAAAAAAAACAAACTTATGGTTACCAGGGGGGAAAGGGGGGAGGAGGAATAAACTGGGAGATTGGGATTGACATATCTAAAATAGATAACTAAGAAGGACCTACTGTATAGCACAGGGAACTCTACTCAATACTCTGTAATGACCCATGTGGGAAAAGAATCTAAAAAAGAGTGGATGCATGTATATGTATAACTGATTCACTTTGCTGTACAGCAGAAACTAATACAACACTGCAAATCAACTATATTCCAATAAAAATTCAGAAAAAAGAATACAAGTGACTCTACTCTGACTGAAAGTTATTTGACATACATAAATTGAACTCACTTTCAGTATATTTAAAAATACAAAATTTAGCTATTTTTTTAAATATTTTAAAACATTTTTGCCAGGATTATATTTAAAAGATCTTCTTACTAGCAGGAGTTATGATTGGTCTTAACCTAACCCAACACCTTCCTCCCAAAAAAGTCACAGATGAGTTCATACGTTACACTCATTCATTCAACAAGCGTGTTCTGAGCCCCTGACCACTGAATCACTAGTTAGTTGCTATGGGAAGTAGACTAGTGGTCAGACCAGGTGGGGACCCAGGCTTCAGGGAGCTCACAGGTCAGTTTCATTACAGTGCCATTTATCTCTCCCCTCGGCACTTGGTGTTTTCTTCTGCCTTTATGCCCTATCCCACCGTTCCCTGGCAAAATCCCATGTATCCTTCAGGCCCCAATTCCAATATGGCCTCTTCTTAACTTCCCTATGCTTCAAGTGGAATCAATAACTTATTTTGCATTAATTCAATATATAATTATTGAGCACCAACTGCTTACCAGATACTGAGCCATACAGTGTTGAATAAAGACATGAGATCCCTGCTTTATAGAGTATACAGTGTGTTAAAAGTGACAGAAAATAATGTAAATCAGGAGTGGGATTAAAATCCTCACATCTAGAACAATCTGAACACAGTGACTTAGACGAATTTGTTAGAACACTTAAAACTATTCGTTGTAATTATTACATGCCTAGTATGATGTAGATGCTTGGTATACATCAGTGGACATTCCTGCCTTCATGGGGCTTACATCTTAACAGGACTCAACAAAAAACAGACATAAAAATAAATAAATTCTATATGGATACTAAGGAAGTATGGCAGAACATATTCCCCAACAGTGGCTGCAATGATATCGTCCATCTCACATGCCCTTCTGTAATGTAATCTTGCCACTCCCCCCGTCAAAAGTAAATCTGGGCAGGTCCTAGGACCAGGAGATTCAGAAAAAGTGATGCTGTTCCAATTCCAAGTGTAGCCGGTCATTGGCCTGGCATCTTCTGCTTCCTGCCCTTTGGAACGCTCACTCCTGGATCCAGCTGCCAGGCTGCGAGATGCCTGAGCCACGTAGAGAGGCCACATGAAGATGCTCTAGAGGACAGCACCCGCTGAGCTCCCAGCCAAGTCAGCCTCAATTGCCAACCGTGTGAGGAGCCACCTTCAATGTCCTGCCCAGTAGAACCTTCAGATGCCTGCAGCACGAGCTGATATCTGGCAGCAACCACAGGAGAGACCCCAAGCAAGAACTACCCAACCGGGCTTCCCTGGTGGCACAGTGCTTGAGAGTCTGCCTGCCGATGCAGGGGACACGGGTTCGTGCCCCAGTCCGGGAGGATCCCACATGCCGCGGAGCGGCTGCGCCCGTGAGCCGTGGCCGCTGAGCCTGCGCGTCTGGAGCCTGTGCTCCACAATGGGAGAGGCCACAACAGTGAGAGGCCCGTGTAACACTAAATAAATAAATAAATAAATAAATAAATAAATAAATAAATAAATAAATAAATAAATAAAAGAACTACCCAACCAAGTCCTGTCAACCAACGAAACAGTGAGAGAGAGGACATCACTGTTTTCAACTAAGTTTGGGGATGGTTTGCTATTCAGCAACAGCCCACTGGGACAGAGGGTGATAAATGCAATGGAAAAAGAAATAAAAATTGTTGAGCAGGGTAAGGGAACTCAGAATGCAGAGATGGCAGGTGCTGCTATGTTTTAAAAGGGGAGTCAGGGTGGTCCTCATTGAAAAGAGGATATTTGAGCAAAACCTTGAAGGTAAGGGGGTGAGCTATGCAGCCCCCCGGCTCTCTCCAGGCTGTCATCATCCTTTGTTCTATGGTTTGTGCTGTGATTATCACACCAGACCACAGTTGTACCCATTCTGCGAGACCACAAGCTTTTCAAGATCAGGAATTATATCATATGCCTCTTGCATTCCCAGCACCTAATATCTGACCTATAATTAAAGCTTAATAAATGTTTCCTTGAAAAGTAACTAAATTGATCATTCACCCCATAGTATGAAAACTCTTTGTATCAGGGTTTTTCTGGGAAGTATACTGATATTCTAAGATCTTAATCCTCTATTCTGAGGACTAAGCCACTACTGAAGTTCAGACCTGCCACCAAATAAAAGAATCCTCTGTGGGTCTGGGACTTCCCAGCATCAAGAACAAAGCCGGGAAAGGGAGACAGAACCAGAAGTCCTAGGTCTATGCTTGCTGTTGCCTCCAAGTGACTGAATGTGTAGTGAATTCTACCACCTGTGGGCCACCTCCAACTGGAAGGGCCTCAAACTCAACTTGTCCAAAGAGAATGAGGCTTTCTCTCCTTCAAAACCAGAAACAGAAGAGACTTTCGAGACAGGAGGAGATTAATTCTACAAAGAGTTCTAAGAGAATGGGGACTGAGAAAAAGTCCCAAATATTGGGGTTCCCTTGAGTTCAGCCCTTCCTCCATTGACACCCCTACCTACCCAGCCCTCCATACTCTCTGCATTTGATATGACCTCACCGTAATTTGAACTGATCTAAAGCAGCTGGTGATGGGCTCCCATTTGGATTTCCCCCTCCTCTCAGCTCTGGTCCTCAAACAAGTAGATGAAGAATTTCATATTGGTGGGGGGGGGGGTAGGTGTGAAGGGGAAAGTGAGTCAGGCCCAACTCACTTCTCCTCCCTGGAACTACTCATTTACCCAATCGCACCCTTCACTCTCTCTTTGCTCACTCATTCCTCTGCCTAAAGGTCTTCCCCTCTCCATTTTGTCTGCTGAAACTGTATCCTTCTTTAAGGCCCCACCTAAGGCCATTATTTCACAAAGTCTTCCCTAAAGCTCCAGCCAAAACAGTCACATGCTTCCTTGCAAGTACATAACGTGGGACAGCTTTCTGCGAAGTCCGGTCACCGTAAGCTCTATGGGGCAGGGGCCACAGCTGTCCTCTCCACCTCCGTCCCCTTAGCCCCAAGCAGTGTCTGACACAGCATGGATATGACCAATGGGTATTTGCTGAATGAAGAAATGCACTGAAAAAAATAAATGTACTTTCATGTATATTAACCCACTGCTATTTTTTATTCAACCCTGGGTCATAAGTATTACTCCCATTGTCAGATTTAAAAAAACAAACATTTGTAAGGATTATGACCTCCTCAAGTCTCAGGGGTCATCAACACTGGATCTTAAAACCCAGGTCTCTTGTTTCCAAAATCAATGACCTCTCCCTCTAGTGAAAAGCCTTCACTAACCAGAGAATGGGTCAAGTCATGTCTTATGCCACAGTTTGCCGAGGATTGGAGAGAGACGTCCCTCGGCTCTGCTGGCCTGCTGCAGAGCTGCCATCTTTGCATGCCTGAGCCCTGTCTTTGGGATGCCAACAGTCAGTGAAAGGCACTGGCTCCAGCTTCACTCCGCTTCAGGAGGCATGTTGTCTCTGCACTATCATACTGTCGTATCTGTCCCCACCAGCTTGTGCCACCCTGACCCACCACTATACTCCCATCTCCAGCCTTTCCTAGGCTCCTGCCTCAGTCCATACCCTGACCTCAACCCTGGACCTTTTCTGCTCCAAGGCAAATGACTCCAGTCACTTTCATCTTGCCTACATCTAACCTATTCTAGATTTTGTGAACCATTCTGTGATTGTCTGTTCGGATTAGGAAGCCTAGATATTTTATAAAAGTCTCCTCACACATAAAGTTCTTTATAAGAAATTTCATGCCTACAGTGAACAGTACCGTATTTTACACCTAAAAATGTGGTAAGAGCATAGATCTCAGGTTAAGTATTCTTACCACAATAATAAAAAAAAAGAACCTTTCCTATATAAGATCAGGGTGAGTACTAGAAGTATAAAGATTAGTCAGTAAGAATACAGATCAGGAACCACAACCTAAAGAGAAGTAGTGCCACGATAGAATTGGCAATTCTTCCCTTCCCGCTGGGGGTATCAGGAGGAAGGGGAGCTCACGTCTTGGGAAGGTCACCTGTGGTCAGAATTACCATGATTTCACAGGTTCCCATAGAGACACTAAAGCAGAGATAGCTATTGCCTTGCAGTGGTTACATAACACTCTTTGTCAGGAGGAGAAGATGGACTGGTGCCAAGAAAACCAAGTCAGTAAACGTGATTGACGGGGGAAGGGCATGAGATAATAAAACTGAGGAATTGCTACCACGAGCTACAGAAGAGCAAGCATTGAAGTCAGGAAGGAAAGAACAGCGTGCTGGTGAGAGATGTCGCCGACGGAGCTCATGAACCTTGCCCAGCCTGCCGAGGCCAAGGAGATAAAAGGAATTCAATAAGTAACTACAGCAAATTCTGTAGTTTCAACCTAAACCTAAGGATTTAGAAGTTGAACCTGCAGCCCCACCAGGCAGCCTCACCTTCTGGGCTCAACAGGATAACTGACTTACTGAAGGAGAAACCAGCTGGAGCCCAGTAATGAGTTCAGACTCATCCACTACATCATCCTGAGCTGAATCTCTAACTAACGTGAATACGTGTCATTTATCTACCGGGGCATGGTTTGCATCACAAGATTCCCTGCTCATACTATAGCAATAATATGCTCTGAACAACTGGCTGTACATGTAGATGACAAGGTCACCCACGCCCAGCAGTTGACCCTCCAGGGCTCAAAAAGAAGGGACGGTGGTCCCAGCACCCGGGCTGCATCTCCCCCATGAGCAGTTCAGAGAAGGCTGCTTCTTAGAAATGCAAATACTGAGTATTCAGTGCAAGTAAATGCCAAACCAAGGAGCTGGGAGGAGTCAAAAAAAAAAGGCAATGAGTTGGAGAGGCTAGAGGAATGGTAATCAAAGTGCCCAAACCCCCAAACTGGAGGTGAGCCAAGAGGGTGGATGCCAAATGAAACAAAAACACACTCAAGTTGTTCAAGAGTGATCCTGGAGATGTAACTTTCTGGCCACGCAATTTCTTTCTAAGTGACATACAGCAGAGGACAGAGAGGCCAGGCTGTAGTCCTCAGGTGGGTCCCCGTTCCGGTGGGGGGCGGGGCAGCAGCCAAGCAAGGGGACCAAGGCCTGGGCTCTCCTGACAGGGTGTAAGTCAGAGCTCTGCCCTTTCTTCTCTCCCTACGACTGTGAGGATGGGACCCACAACATCCTTTACATGAGGCTCCTCAAACAACTCTAGTTCATTTTCCACATGCCCTATTCGTTACCAACAGCCATTTAAAACAATAGTCACATACGTAGTGAAAGTGTAAAGAAACACATGAGAGGAAAAATCACCAAACTCAGGATACTGGTTACCATTTAGAAGAAGGAAGGGAAAGGCAATCAGGAGGGGTCTCCACGGGGCTTCAACTATGTTGGTAATACTTTACTTTTTAAACTAAGTGATGGATAAACACGTATTCCCTATATTTTTAATGACGTTTGAAATATCTCAAGTGTGTGTGTGTGTGTGTGTGTGTGTGTGTGTATAAAATATAGTCTCACTGCCAGGACAAGTTTACCAACAAACTAGTTTCTGAGAATACGTTCTGGCATACTAGCAGCAGCTACTGGTTATTAAGCACTTGCTCTCTCTATATACCGAGCAGTATGCGTCATCATTTTTAATTCTCACAACATACCCCTCTGTGGGCATGGGTATTATTACGACCCACATTTTATAGACAGGAACCTGGGCACAAAAAAAGGTTACAAAGCTCGCTTAAGATCACACACTAAAGTAGCAGAGTCAGGACTTGAATCTGGATCTGCTGCTTCCGAGCCACCACATTTACTAGATTCACATACAACTCTGAGACCAGACTCGGAACAGAGTCTGTGTGAGGTAGACCAGATGACAGGACAACAAGCAAGCTGCTAAAGGGAGTTGAAGGAGGTATTCCAAGCAGAAAAAAACAGGCAGGGACCGAGCTCTAAAGATCCTCTGGAAGCCAGCCTCAAGGAGCACACAGTAAGTAAAGATATGCAAGGAACAAATGGGCTGTGGTGAGCAGCTCTGGATTCACAGATGTGAGAATTCTGATCCTCATAGCATCAAAATAAGTAGTTACTAACTCAGAAAGTTTACCTTCCAAAATGCTTAATCTTTGGGCATACTAGTTAATGCAAAATCTAGTTTTCAAAACTTTCTTCTTGTTAGAGTTTAAAGCACCAAAATGCCTCTCTTCAAAGAAAAGGTATATTGCTAGGGGGAAAAAAATTATCCGGATAGAATATTAAATCCTATTTTCCCATCCTCTTTAATTATAAATTGTTAACATCTTTAGGGAAAAGGCTATAAGCCACAATAAATCACACTTAATATCAAATTATAATTGTCCAATAAAAATATTAAATATATCACAAAACAGATCTTAAAGTAAAATCAAAGTGTTCCAGAAGCATTTTTAAATGGTAAAATATATTTACAATCTTTTTTAAAAATGACTATTGTCATGTAACAGAACAGACATGCTGAATTAAGAGTTTATATAAGTCTGCAAAGGCCCCTCCCCATCCAAAAACTGTGAGGGAAGAAGAACCCACGCAGCAGAAACAGAGTAATACTACACACACAGCTAAGTAAGACTTAATGAAGTTATGTGGGAAAGGAGGGAGATTTACACAGGGCTGAGTGACCTGAAAACTCTAAAAAGCAAATCTGCAGGTAGAGATCAGGTGTTGATTATTGTTTGGATTTTGATGCTTCAGTGTAACTCATTTTGCCCAGAAGAAGTGGTCTGTAAAATCTATGTGCAAAAAGAATTGGAAATTAACTACTAATTAAAGTATTCTATTGCAAATCCTCAAGAAACCACAAAATCCCTGTAGGAAGCAAATTACTGCCTCCCCAAAGTATCCAACAAATTTAGACTTCCATATATCAACTTTGCTTAAAAGAAAAATACGCCTGTTTTATGGTATCTAAGAAGTTAGCTGTACACTAAGCTACCTGAGCACAATAATGGGTTAGGTAGGGATCAACAAAGATCACAGTATTCTGAGGGATACTGGGGAGGGCAAGGGAGGGCAAGGGATAGTGTTTTAGTGTTTTAAATAACTGTGGTGCAACTTGCTACCCTTTATGACCCCACATGGAGCAGGCATCTCTCCCATTCTGCAAGCATGCACCATGAAATTATCCTCCCACTACACGGAGCACCTGTAATTGAACAGTCAAGTCCCACAGTAGTAAATCCCAGCGTAGCTACGGGTTCACACTATATTAATTTTAAATAACCTCAGGATTCTAGTCCAAGGAGAGAATTTATAAAAATTTTCTGTTGTATCTTAACAAACCTCGGCATATTTAATGCCTCCAAAGGGTGAAAAAGCAAAGAGACTCTTAACGCTATCTGACATATGTGTCCCTAGTTTTCAAGACAGACATCAGATGTCAAACGTCTGATTCCTCTTCCTTCACTGTGATGTTATAGAAGGAGAAAAAGCCAATGGATGGCTTTGTTAGCATTTCATTAGCATTTAGGTAGGTGCGCAGACATTATTTCAACAACAGCTAGTGCTTAAACAATGAGTTACAAAACTACATGTACTTAGGAGATGGGGCTCTAAAGTCCAACCAGTGAACAGTTAAGATTTCAGAAGACTCTAATGTACATTCCGCGAGCTTCATTATATCTTTACCTATGAGGTAAGAACAACTCACCCGCAATTATTTTCACCACCCCACCCCTTCAATCACTCTCAAATCCCTTGCCAAAGCTCTCTTTTATCCCCATAACCTCTTATACCTGGATTTACCATAGATTTACCATGGTGAAACACTATTCAATAATGAACTCAAGAAATGTGATCTTTTTGGGGTCTTTTAAAGAAAAGCCATAAGTTATTGCCTTTGCCCTCCTTAATCCTAAACCCCTAAACTCAAATTCAGGTATAGTTTCAGGTTGCCATATTTTGTCTTCTTATAAGATTCTGATGTTCAAAAGAAAATGAGGATACATGTCATCGTACATTTGTCCAAAGCCCTAGGACGTACAACACCAAAAGTGAACCCCTATTGTAAACTATGGACTTTGGGTGATAATGATGTATCAATGTAGGTTCATCAATTTTAGCTGATGTACCTTCTCTGATAGGGGATGTTTACAGTGGGCAGCCAGGGGGAACAGGAGGTATATAGGAAATTTCTGTACCTTCCTCTCAATTTTGCTGTGAACCTGAAAGTGCTATAAAAAAATAATAAAGTCTTTTTAAAAAAGAATGAAAGAAAAGAAAATGAGAGTTATTATCTTCTAGAGATACTACTGAAATGTTTATGTATAGTGATAAGACATCTGGGATTTGCTTCCAAACAGTAGTATCAGAGAGAGTACAGACGAAAGAAAACATGGCCATGAATTGATAATTGTTGAACCTGGGTGATGAATATTTGGGGGTTAATTATATGCTTATGCTTTTATTTTTCCAAAGTATGAACTTTTAAAATGGGAGGCATTAAGAGCCCCCACCAGAACGCTGAATTTTAGCCAGAAATATTTAACTTCCTGTTTACCCACCAACCAAACACATCTGCAGGGGATAGTGAGCAAGATGTACTAATACCAGCACAATTCCACCTCCTTCTCACATTGTGAGCACAGAAAGTCTGAAAAGGGTAAAATGGAGAGGCCAGTGACAGGAAGGAGAAGGGAGAGAATGCCATGAGGTGGAATAATGAAACTGCTAATCAGTCCCTGAATCACTGGGAACTGGCAGCCCATGAAGAAGCATGTCTCCATATAGGAAGATGCCCCACGGCGATTTTCATCAATAACAACGTTTCTCAAGTTGATTTGGTCCTAAGAATCACCTAGGATAACAGGTAATCACAGAGATTCCCAGGCCCCTCCCTGACAGATTCTGGTTCAGTAGGTTTGGGTCCGAGCCCTGAAATCTGAATGCAGAACAAGTCCTGGGAAGTTATGTTCAGTCAAGTTTGAGAAATTCTGAGTTAAAAAATCCACACCCTATTCCCTTTCCCCATGTTTAAAAACATACATCAAAGTGTAAACAGCAATTTTCCTGGGGAAAGTAAGGTTACCTTTCTGCTGCTGTTCATTCACATTTTCTGATTTTCATGTATAGAAAAGAGACCCCTCTCTTGCTCAATCTGTTGGTTCTATGACAGAACTTCAAAGGTAATGTTTTGGACTCATTCTGACACTCATGGCCGAGTTACCAAAAAGGGAACATGCAGGGAATTTCAAAGGAAAATCTGAGCCACAGGACTGACCTTCAATCTTCTTAGCTAAAGACTGCTATAATTTTGATAACAGCAACATAATTGTGAAGAAATAATATTCTTCTAGCTTGAGAGGGAAGACCGGTGGTCTCCTGGGCCCAATCTGATACACTCCATTAGAGAAAGGAAGCCCCACATTTCTCTGCAATGAGTTCTGCTAAAATAAATACGTCCTCAAAAAGTCGTGCTACTCTATTTACAACAGCCAAGCAACCTAAGCATCCATCAACAGACGAACAGATAAAGAGGATGTGGTACATATATACAGTGGAATATTACTCAGCCATAAAAAAGAATGAAATAATGCCATTGGCAGCAACATGGATGGACCTAGAGATTATCATATTAGGTGAAGTAAGTCAGACAGAGGAAGACAAATATCATACAATAACACTTATATGTGGAATCTTAAAAAAATGATACAAAATGGGCTTCCCTGGTGGTGCAGTGTTTGCAAGTTCGCCTGCCGATGCAGGGGACGCGGGTTCGTGCCCCGGTCCGGGAAGATCCCACGTGCTGCAGAGCGGCTGGGCTTGTGAGCCATGGCCGCTGAGCCTGCGCGTCCGGAGCCTGTGCTCCGCAACAGGAGAGGCCACAGCAGTGAGAAGCCCGCGTACCAGAAAAAAAAAAAAATGATACAAATGAATCTATATGAAAAACAGAAATAGAGGACTTGGTTCAAGGTAGCAGAGTAGAAGGACGTGCTCTTACTCACTCTTGGGAGAGCACCGGAATCACAACTAACTGCGGAACAATCATCAACAGTAAGACACTGGAACTCACCAAAACAGATACCCCACATCCAAGGACAAAGGAGAAGCCACAATGAGACAGTAGGAAGGGCACAATCACAATAAAATCAAATCCCATAACTGGTAGGTGGGTGACTCACAAACTTGAGAATACTTATACCACAGAAGTCCACCCACTGGAGTGAAGGTTCTGAGCACCACGTCAGCCTTCCCAAACTGGGGGTCTGGCAACGGGAGGAGAAATACCTAGAAAATCAGACTTTGAAGGCTACTGGGATTTGACTGCAGGACTTCGACAGGACTAGGGAAACACAGACTCCACACTTGGAGGGCACACACAAACTAGTGTGCTCATTGGGACCCAGGGGAAGGAACAGTGACCCCATACGAGACTGAACCAGACCTACCTGCTAGTGCTGGAGGGTCTGAAGCAGAGGCAGGGGGTGGCTGTGTCTCACCATGACGACAAGGACACTGACAGCAGAAGTTCTGGGAAGTACTCCTTCGCGTGAGTCCTCCCAGAGTCCGCCATCAAACCCACCGAAGAGCTGGGTAGGCTCCAGGGTTGGGTCGCCTCAGGCCAAACAACCAACAGGGAGGGAACCCAGCCCTACCCAGCAGCAGACAAGCAGATTAAACTTTTACTGACTTCTGTCCACCAGAGCAACAACAACCAGCTCTACCCATCACCAGTCCCTCCCGTCAGGAAACTTGCACAAGCCTCTTAGATAGCCTCATCCACCAGAGGGAAGACAGGAGAAGCAAGAAGAACTACAATCCTGCAGCCTACAGAACAAAAACCACATCCACAGAAAGACAGACAAGATGAAAAGGCAGCGGGCTATGTACCAGAGGAAGGAACAAGATAAAACCCAAGAAAAACAACTAAATGAAGTGGAGATAGGCAACCTTCCAGAAAAGGAACTCAGAATAATGATAGTGAAGATGATCCAGGACCTTGGAAAAAGAATGGAGGCAAAGATCGAGAAGATATAAGAAATGTTTAACATAGACCTAGAAGAATTAAAGAAAAAACAAACAGAGATGAACAATACAATAACTGAAATGACAAATACACTAGAAGGAATCAATAGCAGAATAACTGAGGCAGAAGAATAGATAAGTGACCTGGAAGACAGAACAGTGGAATTCACTGCTGTGGAACAGAATAAAGAAAAAAGAATGAAAAGAAATGAAGACAGTCTAAGAGACCTCTGGGACAACATTAAATGCAACAACATTTACATTATAGGGGTCCCAGATGGAGAAGAGAGAGAGAAAGGACCCGAGAAAATATCTGAAGAGATTATAGTCGACAACTTCCCTAACATGGGAAAGGAAATAGCCACCCAAGTCCAGGAAGCGCAGAGAGTCCCATACAGGATAAACCCAAGGAGAAACACGCCAAGACACATAGTAAGCAAACTGGCAAAAATTAATGACAAAGAAAAAGTATTGAAAGCAGCAAGGGAAAACAACAAATAATATACAAGGGAACTCTGATAAGGTTAACAGCTGATTTCTCAGCAGAAACTCTACAGGCCAGAAAAGAGTGGCATGACATATTTAAAGTGATGAAAGGGAAGAATCTACAACCAAGATTACTCTATCCGGCAAGGATCTCATTCAGATTTGATGGAGAAATCAAAAACTTTACAGAGAAGCAGAAGCTAAGAGAATTCAGCACCACCAAACCAGCTCTACAACAAATGCTAAAGAAACTTCTCTAAGTGGGAAACGCAACAGAAGAAAAGGACCTACAAAAGCAAACCCAAAACAATTAAGAAAATGGTCATAGGAACATACATATCGATAATTACCTTAAACGTGAATGGATTAAATGCTCCAACCAAAAGACAGGCTTGCTGAATGGATACAAAAACAAGACCCATATATACGCTGTGTACAAGAGACCCACTTCAGATCTAGGGACAGATACATGCTGAGAGTGAGGGGATGGAACAAGATATTCCATGCAAATGGAAATCAAAAGAAAGCTGGAGTAGCAATACTCATATCAGATAAAACAGACTTTAAAATAAAGAATGTTACAAGAGAGAAGGAAAGACAGTACAGAATGATCAAGGGATCAATCCAAGAAGAAGATATAACAATTATAAATATTTATGCACCCAACATAGGAGCACCTCAATACATCAGGCAACTGCCAACAGCTATAAGAGAGGAAATCGACAGTAACACAATAGTAGTGGGGGACTTAAACATCTCACTTAAACCAATGGACAGATCATCCAAACAGAAAATTAATAAGGAAATAGAAGCTTTAAATAACACAATAGACCAGACAGATTTAATTGATATTTATAGGACATTCCAACCAAAACCAGATTACACTATCTTCTCAAGTGCGCATGGAACATTCTCCAGGATAGATCACATCTTGGGTCACAAATCAAACCTCAGTAAATTTAAGAAAATTGAAATCATATCAAGCATCTTTTCTGACCACAATGCTATGAGATCAGAAGTCAGTTACAGGGAAAAAAACGTAAAAAACACAAACACATGGAGGCTAAACAATATGTTACTAAATAACAAAGAGATCACTGAAGAAATCAAAGAGGAAATCAAAAAATACCTAGAGACAAATGACAATGAAAACATGACGATCCAAAACCTATGGGATGCAGCAAAAGCAGTTCTAAGAGGGAAGTTTATAGCTATACAATCGTACCTCAAGAAACAACAAACATCTCAAATAAACAATCTAACCTTATATCTAAAGAACCTAGAGAAAGAAGAACAAACAAAGCCCATACTTAGTAGAAGGAAAGAAATCATAAAGATCCGAGCAGAAATAAATGAAATAGAAACAAAGAAAACAAGAGCAAAGATCAATAAAACTAAAAGCTGGTTCTTTGAGAAGATAAACAAAATTGATAAACCATTAGCCAGACTCATCAAGAAAAAGAGGGAGTGGACTCAAATCAATAAAATTAGAAATGAAAAAGCAGACGTTACAACAGACACCACAGAAATACAAAGCATCCTAAGAGACTACTACAAGCAACTAACTCCATGCAAATAAAATGGACCTCCTGGAAGAAATGGACAAATTCTTAGAAAGGTACAACCTTCCAAGACTGAGCCAGGAAGAAACAGAAAATATGAACGGACCAATCACAAGAAATGAAATTGAAACTGTGATCAAAAATTTTCCAATAAACAAAAGTCCAGGACCAGACAGCTTCACAAGGGAATTCTATCAAAGATTTAGAGAAGAGTTAACACTCATCCTTCTCAAACTCTTCCAAAAACTTGCAGAGGAAGGAACACTCCCAAACTCATTCTATGAGGCCACCATCACCCTGATACCAAAACCAGACAAAGATACTACAAAAAAAGAAAATTACACACCAATATCACTCATGAATATAGATGCAAAATTTCTCAACAAAATACTAGCAAACAGAATCCAACAACACATTAAAGGATCATACACCATGATCAAGTGGGATTTAACCCAGGGATGCAAGGATTCTTCAATATATGCAAATCAATCAATATGATACACCATATTAACAAACTGGAGAATAAAAACCGTATGATCATCTCAGTAGATGCAGAAAAAGCTTTTGACAAAATTCAATACCCATTTACGATAAAAACTGTCCAGAAAGTTGGCATAGAGGGAACTTACCTCAACATAATAAAGGCCATATACGACAAACCCGCAGCAAACATCATTCTCAATGGTGAAAAACTGAAAGCATTTCCTCTAAGATAAGGAACAAGACAAGGATGTCCACTCTCACCACTATTATTCAACATAGTTTTGGAAGTCCTAGCCACAGCAATCAGAGAAGAAAAAGAAATAAAAGGAATACAAATTGGAAAAGAAGAAGTAAAACGGTCACTGTTTGCAGATGACATGATACTATACATAGAGAATCCTAAAGATGCCACCAGAAAACTACTAGAGCTAATGAATGAATTTGGTAAAGTAGCAGGACACAAAATTAATGCACAGAAATCTCTTGCATTCCTATACACTAATGATGAAAAATCTGAATGAGAAATTAAGGAAACACTCCCACTTACCATTGCAACAAAAAGAATAAAATGCCTAGGAATAAACCTACCTAGGGAGACAAAACACCTGTATGCAGAAAACTATAAGACACTGATGAAAGAAATTAAAGATGAAACAAACAGATGGAGAGATATACCATGTTCTTGGATTGGAAGAATCAATATTGTGAAAATGACTATACAACCCAAAGCAATCTACAGATTCTATGCAATCCCTATCAAATTACCAATGGCATTTTTTACGGAACTAGAACAAAAAATCTTAAAATCTGTATGGAGACACAAGACCCCAAATAGCCAAAGCAGTCTTGAGAGAAAAAAACCGAGCTGGAGGAATCAGACTCCCTGACTTCAGACTATACTATAAAGCTACAGTAATCAAGACAATATGGTACTGGCACAAAAACAGAAACATAGCTCAATGGAACGGGATAGAAAGCCCAGAGATAAACCCACACACCTATGGTCAACTAATCTACGACAAAGGAGGCAAGGATATACAATGGAGAAAAGACAGCCTCTTCAATAAATGGTGCTGGGAAAACTGGACAGCTACATGTAAAAGAATGAAATTAGAACACTCCCTAACACCATACACAAAAATAAACTCAAGATGGATTAGAGACCTAAATGTAAGACCGGACACTATAAAACTCTTAGAGGAAAACATAGGAAGAACACTCTTTGACATAAATCACAGCAAGATCTTTTTTGATCCACCTCCTAGAGTAATGGAAATAAAAACAAAAATAAACAAATGGGACCTAATGAAACTTAAGAGCTTTTGCACAGCAAAGGAAACCATAAACAAGATGAAAAGACAGCCCTCAGAATGGGAGAAAATATTTGCAAACGAATCAACGGACAAAGGATTAATCTCCAAAATATATAAACAGCTCATGCAGCTCAATATTAAAAAAACAAACAAGCCAATCCAAAACTGGGCAGAAGACCTAAATAGACATTTCTCCAAAGAAGACATACAGATGGCCAAGAAGCATATGAAAAGGTGCTCAACATCACTAATTATTAGAGAAATGCAAATCAAAACTACAATGATGTATCACCTCACACCAGTTAGAATGGGCATCATCAGAAACTCTACAAACAACAAATGCTGGAGAGAGTGTGGAGAAAAGGGACCCCTCCTGCACTGTTGGTGGGAATGTAAATTGATACAGCCACTATGGAGAATAGTATGGAGGTTCCTTAAAAAACTAAAAATAGAATTACCATATCCCCAGCAATCCCATTACTGGGCATATACCCAGAGAGAACCATAATTCAAAAAGACCCATGCACCCCAATGTTCATTGCAGCACTATTTACAATAGCCAGGTCATGGAAGCAACCTAAATGCCCATCAACAGACGAATGGATAAAGAAGATGTGGTACATATATACAATGGAATATTACTCAGCCATAAAAAGGAACGAAATTGGGTCATTTGTTGAGACGTGGATGGATCTAGAGACTGTCATACAGAGTGAAGTAAGTCAGAAAGAGAAAAACAAATATCGTATATTAACGCATATATGTGGAACCTAGAAAAATGGTACAGATGAACTGGTTTGCAGGGCAGAAATTGAAACACAGGTGTAGAGAACAAACGTATGGACACCAAGGCAGGAAAGTGGTGGGGGGGTAGGGGTGGTGGTGTGCTGAATTGGGTGATTGGGATTGACATGTATACACTGATATGTATAAAATGGATGACTAATAAGAACCCACTGTATAAAAAAATAAAAATAAATAAAAAACAACACCATTCTATTCCATAGTGTAAGGAGTCACTGCAGGTATCAAAGCTCCCCTCAATGGGTAAATCATCAGGTAATTGGTAAGTCTACTAGAATTTCAGGGGAAAAAAATTTATAGATTTTATCTATGTGTTTATTTAACCTATAGTTTCATCACAATATGTTCCCTCTGCTATTGTGATAGTCCTTAAGGTACATGAAAATGATTTAAAACGTACCAGCGATAAAAGATACACAATGATTTATTTTAATCTTTCAGAAAATGGAAGTTACACTCTGGGCACCTTTCCTTTCACAGGAGGAGAAATGTCTGAAAAGCAAGCTGTGCTCAACACCCCGGCGATCTATGTGGAGTGCATTTTCCCTACCTGGTGTCAACTGCTCCCACAGCTTTAATGGCCACCCATTCGCTATGAAACCCAAACACATATCGCTAACACCGATATTTCTCTTGAATTCCAAAACTGTAGATGCAATCACCCCGGGACACCTCCACTTCATCTCCATACCTCTGGTCCCCACACAGTATCTGGCATCCAACACGCGCCTGATGGAGGTCTGGAGAATGAGTGAGCAGACAGTGACTCCCTTCTGGAGGCTTAATGAAACCTTGTTGAATTGATTTGAATGAAACGACCATCAATTTCTCATTGACCACAACTAGATCTGAGGAAGCTTAGCACTTAAATAACACTTCACAATCATTGAGCCCATCTCAACTCCCTTAATATGCCCAGTATTGCAAAGTTGGTGACAATTCAGGACTAGGACACTCAACTTTGCTCTCCTACCCAAAAGTAATTCATCACAGTCGTTGGAGGTGAAGGGAGGCATCACCGGAACCTGAGCAATGGGGGAAGTAGCCCAGAAGTGAGATGTTTTGAGGGAGGAGTTAGTTAGACAAAGGAAACCTCAAGCAATGACGTGTACAAAGCATGAGGAAACAAAACGGTCCAACAAACGAACCTATCTACAAAACAGAAACAGACTCACAGACGTAGAGAACAGACTCATGGTTGCCAAGGGTGAGGAGTGGGAGAGGGAAGGATTGGGAGTTTGGGGTGAGCAGATGCAAGCTGTTATATATAGGATGGATAAACAGCAAGGTCCTACTGTATACCCCAGGGAACTATATTCAATATCCTGTGATAAACCATATGGAAAAGAATATTAAAAAGAATGTATCTACGTATAACCAAATCACTTTGCTGTACAGCAGAGATAAACACAACACTGCAAACTGACTATACTTAAATAAAGTAAGTTTTTTTTAAAAACGGTTCAATATGCCAAAAGGAACAGCATTTGCGGGAATGGTACTGCAGCTTCAGCGTCAGGAGAGGCATGATCAGAAAGGGTCATCTGTCAGTGAAGAAGCACAACTTTACAGTAAAAGACCTGAGAAACCAATCAGGAAGGTAAGATGATCTGTTTTGTTTTATTTTATTTTATTTTAGGCTGTGTTGTGTCTGCGTTGCGGTGCGCGGGCTTCTCATTGCAGTGGCTCTTCTGTTGCAGAGCTTGAGGTCTAGGCACACGGGTTTCAATATTTGTGGCATGCGGGCCCAGTAGTTGGGCGCACAGGCTTAGTTTCTCCGCAGCATGTGGGATCTTCCCAGACCAGGGCTCGGACCCGTGTCCCCTGCATTGGCAGGCGGATTCTTAACCACTGCGCCATCAGGGAAGCCCTGTTTTATTTTAGAAAGCTCTGTCTATAAGAAAACGGGGGATGGTTTTGTTCCGGAGAGGAGAAGGGCAGAAAGAGGAGGAGGACAGAGAAAAGGGTGGAGCAGCATAGCCGGGACCTGAGCCTGAGTTCCGACGTGGCGGAGGAGCCAGGGAGCTCCAGTGGTCTATTTCAAGTTGTTAGCGTGGCTATCTGCCAAACCTTTGCTAAAGTCCCCTAACACACAGAAAAGCTTTACCTGAACAGATTTCAGTGTGTGCGTGCGTGCGTGTGTGTGTGTGTGTGTGTGTGTGTGTGTGTGTTTATGTAGTAGTCAAGAAAAAGAACCAAGTACCATGTGATAATGAGGGCGATGTCCAGTGGGGACAGCCCAAGATCCCTAAACAGAACAAACTCCACAAAAGCAAGAGATGAAAGACAGAGGAGGCCACAAACCGAGTCTCAGGAGAGCACTGGGCTCTGCTCAGTCCAGGGAACAAGAAGTCAAGTTCACGTTGTCTAGAAATTAAGGGGCTGGGAGACGCTCACAGCTAAAATCCAGTGAAATCTGATCGACAGCCTATATATAAAAACATGTTCCACAAAAAACCCTGAAAATTAGAGTATATTAAGATTTTTTATTATTATTTTACAGAATTTCATAAAAAGAACTTAGAGTGGTAAGACTCGGGGATATTGTGATAACTGGGATGAGAATGGCCACTATGGTAGACCACCTCTCTCTGGTCCAGCAGCAGTACCACCACCTTACCCCCACTTCAAAACTCTGGAAATTGCCCAGGAGAGGCTGAAATGAGGTTAATAAAATGTTGTCTAATTGGAATTGCTCAGATGACTGCCTAGCTTTTACTGCCACCTCCTGGCCCTTTCTGGTATGTCCCCCCTGAACCAGTGGTGCTGATAAGCACACACACAAAATCCATTACCACATTCACGCATCTCCAGCTAGACAGAGCATCAAATTAAACCATGATTACACTGCAACTGTAAAGCTGTGATATCGAGTGGGAGCCCCTGAATAAGGCAGCTGTACACTGATAAGGTCACCCCAGCCAGGCTGACTACCCCCTGCCCCCAATCCGTCGGCACGCTGAGGGCAGATCTGTGTCTAGGGGCAGATGCATATTCACCAAGCTCACGGAGACAGATCTCTAATACATAAACACCAAAGTACCAATTTAGAGTGAGAATCGTCACCTCCAAGGTAACCCAGGCCTCATATTTTCCTACAAGAACCACTTTTCTCTCTAGGTCAGGCACACTGGAGATCAAATCATGCACTCAGAGAACTGCTTAGTGAGGAGGAAATCAGGGCCAGGGCACTGGCCAGAGAATATGAACTTTTAAAGGCATCGGGCTCTGAGAGATGGGGTCGTCTGCCCCACAACTGGAATATTCTGCCACTGGACACAACAACGCCAATCTCTGGAACAGGGTATCTATCCTTCTCCCGTCAATGCTTGAATGGGAATGATCAGGCCTTGCCTTTGAGATATTTCCCTGTCCAGTTCTGGCCAATCCACCTTCCTTTCTGGTTGGCAGAATGTTTTCATGGGGATGATAAAGCCTCCAGTGAAGCTTCCATCAGTCAAGTGTTGACCGAGATCCGACGTCTCTGCTCCACCGTGCACTGGTACCACAGTCGGCTGTCTGTAACGGGCTGTACCGTCCCTATTTCCAAGCTTTTGGGGGCACCACGGTAGTTCCATGTACTTCCAATAAACAGGTAATGATAATTTCCATTTGTTGTATGATCAGAAGTTTACACAGAGTTTGTACATCCCTCATTGCAGCTAGTCCTCTCAAGCACCCTTTGGGGTTCTTTGGGTAAATATTATGATTCTTGTTTTACAGATAAAGACACTGAGATTCAGAGATGGTAAGTGGTTTTTCCAAGGTCACAGAATTAGTGAATACAGGGTTAAGACTAAAACTGACATCTTTGAACCCCAGGTGAGTCTACTAAGGAAGCCAGCTCTTAACAGTAAACATAAAGGAACTCCGTCCGACCGACTGACCTACTGCTATATAACAACTAGTTATGGACAGTCAATTCTCAGCTACCTGTTGTTCTAGGCACTTTGGAACACCAGGACGATGAATTATTTATTTTTTCATGCTACAACGTGCATGAATCTTTTTTGTTTTTGTGGATCTAAGATTTCTACTTTACTTTTTTTTATTATTTTATTGGAGAATAGTTGATTTACGATGTTATGTTAGTTTCAGGTGGATGGCAAAGTAATTCAGTTACACACATACATATTTTCATTCTTTTTCAGATTCTTTTCTCATATAGGTGAAGGATGATGAATTTAAATAAGGTTCCTATTCCATGGAACATATATTCAGTGGTGACAGACAAACAAGGAAAGATTCAGATGGTGATAAGCCCTGAGCAGAGAATAAAAGCGGGGATGTCAAATGCTGATTGGCTATTTCCGTTTGGGTCACCAGGGAAAGCTTCTCTGGGAAAGGACATTTAAGCTGAGGTGGAAATTCCAAGAAGACATACAATGATGAAGGGGAAGAGCATTCTAACCGGAAGGGACAGCTAAGACCACAGCATGGTCCCCTGAGATGGGACCATACTGGCTATGTCTGAAAAAGAACAAGAAGTTCAGTGCTGTGGGGAGCAGAGGGCAAACAGGGGGTGGTAAAAGGCTAGTCGGGAGGTGGGTGGGAGCCAAACCACACGGCCTTTTGTTAAGGAGGATCAGTCAGATTTTATTCAAAGCGCAATGGAAAGCCATTACGCTACTACGGAAATGTGCCACCTTTCAAAGAAGTCACAGCATTCTAGAATAGGTTTTACACCCCAGAATTCCAAAGTCTCAATCAGCTCACTATTCCTACTGCACAACGATTCAAGTCTTTGATGAACTTACAATGCCTTCCATAAACAAGTAAGAGGTATCTGAAAAACTCAGAACACAAGTTATCTGGGGAGAAGGAGAAAGGTTTGTCCTGATAAAAGAAATGTTCATAGACTGAGGTCTGGGGAAGCCATTCTGGCTTATACTTGAATTTTATGCTAAGTAAAATAGCCTGTTCGTGGCTTATCAAATACACATTGCACATCTGCTTTAATTATTAAAGAAATGGGCACACTGACCAGAAGTAAAGAATGTCATGTTAAAAATAAAGATGAAATGCCTCCCTTCCTGGGACGCCAGTGCTGGTGATCCTTCAGTGATACGACTCCCTTTCCAGGTACCAAAGCCATGCTGACTCACTGTGCATGTGTTGATCTGTTGGTTTTGGGTTTGGGGGTTTTTTTGAAACCTTGAAGAAATGTATCCCTGACTTATTTGACGTTCTTTGTTCTGACAAGATATAAAACTGTGTTGAAAACCATGCTTCTCTGGAGCAGTTTCTCAGAGTAATCTGGGAAGCTGTCTTCTGGGCTATGGTCTTCAGTTTGGCTCAAATAAAACTCTTTTCTGTTCCTATTATAGGTTGTTTGTTGATTATTTTCATTGGGAATCCTATCTATGAAAACCCATACTTAGAAATAGTGGATTCATGGCCTCCGCGCTCCAGAAAGCCCAGCAAGGCTCCCAGGAGGCCCAGCGAGGCTCCCAGGAGGCACTGACTGCCTTCTAGAAGAGCTCAGTTCAGAAACACGGGGGGGTGGGGGGTGGGGGGGGCCTGCCCGACTCCTCCCCTCACCCACCCGGACAGCAGCATCTCCCTCAGGCCCAAGGCCATCCTGCTTTGCCGCAGGTCACTGCTCACATGGCAGCCTGACAACTGCTTTCTCCGCAACTCTGAGATAAAACCTATAGCTGTCCCATAGCAAAGAGATGATCAAAAACACCCCAAGAGGTGAGCAGGGAAGGAGAGTCAAGAAAAGAGAATGGCGGGGAGAGAAAGAGAGAATGGTGGTGGGGGGGAGAGCACTGAGGGGTAGGGAAGAGGGTAAGGTAGGGAGGATACATGCCTTCTACATAGAAGTTCATTGCATAAAAAATCACTGCCCTCCACACCCACGTTTAAACACTGCTGACACGGGGAAAGAAAAACGGCCCTATCTTTCTTTCCAAAGACTGGTTTGGCAACAGTAGCCTTTGACCTAGGAAATCACCCTCAGGACGTCATGAGGGATGAGCTCAAAAAGGCTTACACAAATATGCTCGCTGAAGGTTTATTTACAACAGGGCAAACTTTTAAACAGTGGTCAACAACAGAGAATCAGTCAATTCAATTACAGTCAAGTCATAGGAAGGAACGTGGTAAAACTGGTAAAAATCATACTCTAAGGGAATTAGAATCTAAAAGACTCTTTCAACACATAAGGAAAAATTCAGAATATACTCAGTTAAAAAGGAGGTTGGAAGGTAAACAGGGGGACGCACAAATCTTTGTAAATAATCTGGACAAGAAACAAAAGGAAAATGGGGAAAGTAGAGGGCGGCTGGGGAGACTTTTGCAGTTTTAACTCTGCACTGCTAGTACGCCCGCTGGTGAGCATGTGACTGTTAGAAACTCATTTGGGTAAGAGTTTGGCATCAGGAGGACGTGGAGAAAGATCAACCAGAGAAGTGCGCAAGGTCTCTTTTCGAAAGACCTTTGGGCCTGCAGCTCTGTGAAAACTACCACCGAGCTCCCTGCCTGTGGAGGCCCAGCGGGCTTGAGATGTCCTAGTAACCCCCAGGAGGCCTCAGTGGCAACTCTAAGATTCTCAGGCCATTCAACAACAAGCTGCTGTTGTCTGAAATCGACACTACACTTGCAAAACTTGGCTACAGTCCCCTTCCTCGTCCTCATTCCTTACCATCCATCCGCATCACACAGGCAGAGACATCAATGGTTTGCATTCTTACCCCTTTCAGGAAGACGCCCACATCAGCCCTGACTGGCAACACTCACATACCCGGCGATGCAACGGGACCAAATGAGAGGGAGTGAAGGCCACAGAAGGAACAGGGGCCTGGAAATGGACACACCTGGCTCCCACCTATGCTTGGCCTCCAACCAACCGTGACCCTGGAAAGGCCACTGAGTTTCTCTGAGCCTCCATTCCTAATCTGCAGAATAAATGTTAGACAATCTGTGAGGTCTAATTTGGCTCTAAAATTTCAGAGTTCAAAATCTCCCAAATATTTCACTTCCAAAGAAACCCCTGGACCATGGGAAACAGATGGCCCAGTGTACCTGGAGGCCAGGGGATCTTCTCAAACAATTCCATTTTATAGTAACTCTCACTGCACAAATCTGGACTCTGCAAAACCAGTTCGGGTGCCTCCTCTATGGGCCTCTTGGGGAAGCCATTCTTTACAGCACTTCTTTTTTAAACATGCATTTACTTGATCATGCAAAAGCACCCCTTCATCTGCTCTATATTCAGCTCTGAGTTCTCACATAGGGGAACCAAGCATCCCAGTTTGCCCAGGACTGGGGACTTTCCCAGGATAAAACTCTCAGTGCCAAATCCAGGACAGTCTCTGGCAAACCATGTCAGTCGGGTCACTCTATCTCTCAACATGCTCTCTGTTTGGTTTGCTTCCCCCCAGACTCCCTCTACACTCTGCGTCAGAACAAAATATAACACTTTTTTGACTTGTACTCACACTGCTGCTCAAATCAACACCATCTGCAGATCACCGGCAATGGAGGCCTTGGGTTGCCTCAGGGACACTTATGTTCCTTAATTAAAAGTGCCTTCATTCACCTTGTCCCATTAGGTGCTCTTAGTTTGACAGGATTTTTTCATAACCAATAAAACACGTACACAGAGGAATTTTTGTAAGTATTCAACAACAGTCATATGAATAAGAAAAATCCCTATTTTAGCATTGAACCATCACCGTACGTTATTTCACTGCGTCACTAATGTCTTAAAGAAAATCAACTGAAAAACAAAGAAAACATATGGCTGACAACAGAAGAGTCAACAAAGGAATCCATTTGTTCACCTGCGATCCTTTCGACAAATATGTACGGAGCACTTATTCTACACCAGGCAAACAACGAGGAAAGAGAGACACAGTCACATGGAGGGCACAATCCATGTCTGCTGACCATTAACGGATATTAACCAAAACATTTAACAAACACATTTCTCAAATGGACTCCAGTCTGCTTACCTATAATAAAAGTTAAAACATTAACTATTTTACCCTTAAGATTACAGAAAAACAGGAGTATTACCAGAATATCCACCTGTTTGTCTCTTCCAAAACATTGCATATTCATAGATGACAGACATTGTGTCTTTTTGTAACCCTTCAGAGCACCTAACAAAGTTTATGAAATTGACCTGAAATTTTCAAAAAGAGTCAAAGAACAAAGGATAAGAATGTCTGAAGCCAAAAGACAGAAAGGAAGCTGTTCTACTGCCTATGATTAATCAACTGTACCCAGTCACCCCTTAGACTCAGCCGGAATTCAGAAGCACCGGAGTAACTGAGAGCTCACACACAATCTTAAATGCAGAGAAACCTTAGAACCAGAACAAAAGGAAAATAAGTGTCCTGCACTCAGTTTTCAGAAATTCTCTACATACTCAGGCAATGGCTAGTTTAATCTCAGGCATGTCTTTAAAAAACCAACACATGCATTCATGCAGTGTGCCACCTCCAGAGAAGTTGATAGTGGTTCCTTGAATCATCAACCTGTCACAGGAGAGTTGGGAAGACATGTTTAGCTGCAAGAAGGTCTGGGTAGAACGTGTGGATTAAAAGGCTGATGGCAACTCACCTGCCAGGTTTCCAAGGCAGAATCCCAGCCTTCATCCCTGACTCCACCCTCTCTCCCTCACTCCCACCACCGGTTGTTTAGTAATGCCAGTCAATTCTACCTCCTGAATGTCCCCAATTTCCTTTTATGTTCATTATCAGAGATCTTGAAACTTTCCATCACCTCTTGTCTGCCTGCCTTCACTCCAATCTTGCTTTCCCCCAACACACACACACATACATATCACAGGAGCTTCTAACCATGCTGAACTTCTCTCTTTTCCCCAAACCTGCCCTTAGATGTTTCCTCTTTGGACTTTTGCATGTGCTGGTGCCTCCACCTAGAGCATCCTTCCCCCAATCTTCATTCCCTCATCTACCTATTATCTGCTTAATTCCTAGTCATCCTTCAGGTTTCCCCTTAGACATCACTTCCTCTGAGAAGCCTTTCCAGGCTCCCCTAGACTGAGCTACGTACTTCTTGACACTTCCACAGCACTTTGGACTCCCATGATCACAGGACCTATTGCCCTGCATTGTTATTGCTTTGTTTTTCCTTTATTTTGTTTCTTAAACAACTCTTTAAACCACGCATTATGCCAGGACAGAGGCTGAACTTGCCTGTTCACCTTTACATCCTTGTTACCTAACCAAAAAGGGTGTGAATCAATTAGCTCATTTGTGAATGAGTACAGCACAGTTCTTTACCTGTCAGTGTCTTTGCCACAAGGCTCCACCTCCTGGCCAGATTCTCTGACCCAAGGTGGGTTGTGACCTGCTTTCTGTCTGTCTCCTAAGCTAGACCTATGTAAAAGACCAGTGCACTGATAGGTAGCACCTTGAGAGGAGACAGTGTTACATAAGTGAGCCAAAACTGGCTTCTGTGTACTGGCTCCTAAACTGTTTATTTCTTCACATCAGGCTGAGACCCATTAGTTCACAACCCCACTAGTGCCAAACTCAAATTTTTATACATCCAGTTTTTCAAAACACAGACCAAATAAGCAGACTTCTTTGCCACCTAGAACCTGCTTTGCATACCCTGTGAAACTGTGCCCAACATCTACTAGCCGTAGACAAGACAAACCTCAGGGCTACGAAGACCCACACCACTGCTGCCCTTTGGCGCTCTCTGACTCAAAGACTCCAAGCCATGGTGCTGAGCGACGTCACCTAGACACCCTCTCCTCTCTGATTCCACTCTGCCCAGGGAGTTCCCTTGCCCTCCTCCCCTTCTGAGTGGGGACCCACACCATGTAGCCTCTGGAGGGACTCATACCGTGAGGGACTTCCCCTGAACGCAACCTGTCAAAGCATCCCCCAAATAAAGCCTGTATGTGCTACTGCCACGTCGTGCTCATGTCTTCTTCCTTGATCAGCCATGGAACCCCCTGAACCCCCTACAGGTAGATATCTGAGGAATTCTGCGTATTTATAATTTCTATGTAGTCCCAGCTTGATAACTTTTAACCTGCCTTGGTTGGTTACAATCCTAGCTTTAAATTCATCATCTGGTTTAGTCAGGATTGCTTCTAAAACCAAATCTTCACCTGCAGAGTTCCATTCCAGCAATTCAGGACAGTCTTCTAGCTCTCATGACCCTGGTCACCCATCTCAAATCTTACTGGACTTTCTAACTCTAGCTTCTGTTCTCCTGTCTTGGACAATAATCTGGGACTGGCTTTATTAGTCCAATCCATCTTTCTAGCCTGCACTCCTGGCAAACAGCCCTGGAACTATACCTTTATCCATGGATCGTATAAGAAGGTCTTGAACTGAAGCTCTATGAAATTTCTAGTTTCCATCCCTAAGATTCCAATGTCCATACTTTTGCAACAGAACTCAACAGTAAGGTGGCTGGAGATAAACTCAAGGGTAATGAGCAAAAGAGCAAATGGCATTTATGTTCTTGTTCACAGGTCTACAGACGAGGAAAGAGATTTGTTAGCATGATAGGATCTTGTGTCTTGATTTTTTTTTTTAGTATACATTTATTTATTTATTTTTGGTTGCATTGGGTCTTTGTTGCTGCACGCGGGCTTTCTCTAGTTGTGGCCAGCGGAGGCTACTCTTTGTTGTGATGTGCGGGCTTCTAATTGCGGTGGCTTCTCTTGTTGCAGAGCTCGGGCTCTAGGCACACAGGCTTCAGTAGTTGTGGCACACAGGCTCAGTAGCTGTGGCTCATGGGCTCTAGAGCACAGGCTCAGTAGTTGTGGCACACGGGCTTCATTGCTCTGCGGCATGTGGGATCTTCCCGGACCAGGGCTCGAACCCGTGTCCCCTGCACTGGCAGGTGGATTCTTAAACACTGTTCCACCAGGGAAGTCCCATGTCTTGATTTTTTTTTTAAGTTATCTGTTAGGACATTGAGCGAGCCTGAGATCCTACTAAGAAATGCTGGAAGGAAATAATTCATCATCCACGCTTCTGAAGGCCAAGTACATTTTCTTACTGAATTTTAACTATCCAAAAATATCCAGAAGTAAGGTCTCACTTCCTACAAATCAAACAGTGCAGTGGATAAGAAATGTTAACACACCTAATCTAATCATTTTTCCCTTAGGGATATCAGCCCAAGTTCAGGCTTTAACCACATAGAACTCTTGGCTAGGAAGAATGACCAAGAATCTAAAGAGAATGCCACAGGAGATGGGATAATTAGAGAGGCAAGTATAACTACAAAGGCTAGAAGTGATAGTAGTCTCAGATGACTTATTCTAGGGGCCTGCTGATTTGAGTGGTTCGATCTGCCTATCCTCCAGGCTGCATAATAAATTTCTGCAGAGCAAGGTACTCTAATCTTTGCATCTCTTGCTCTGGCTTCAGAGGTATCAACATCTGACAAATACATGCACAGAAGCATTTGCTGCTGGGGAAGAATTCTCAGGTGGTGTCTATGGTATCTATCAGATAAGTGCCCCCCCCAAAAAAAAAACTTGATGATGAACATCTGGCCTCCATTTTTCAGTAGGCACTTAAAAGTCTTTTTCTTCCCTTTTTCTCAAAAGTCTGGGGCCTATAAGAAAGTGCAGCCTTAAGCAAAGGGAGATGCCACAAAGAAATAGCCTCAGAGCATGAGAGGAGATCTTTTCCCAACACCAGGATCTTTACTGTCATCTCTCTTGTCCCCAACAGAAAGCCTCAGGTAGACACCCAGTTCACATGGTACCACATTCAGGACATACAGAAGATGTTTTCAGCTTCTCACGGATCTGCTCAAAATATTTAGATGCACTAGAACCAGCATACAGGTATGAAATATTCAAATAGCGCATATGTATACACATTCATACAAATACAACATGCATGCACACACACACACACACACACACACACACACTCCAACTTATGAGAAAGCAATAGGCCATATCATCATGGAGAAGTTAGGTCTGAGAGTGGAGACTGGGCAAGAAAGAACATAATTGGGAAATGAGGATTTGGAAAAATGAGAACGAGGAAGTCATAGAAAGACAGGCTCTTAGTTCAGAGAAAACCAACAGTTCTCCCATTTTAGTTCCTGGGACAGAACTGTGCATCCTAGCAATGCCAGATTACTTGACTTCTGATCTAAGGGACAAAACTGGCCCTATTCTTCTACAGTTATGGCATTTTCCAAGAGAATCCACTCTTATTTTTATTTATACTTGCAAAAACACAAAGCATTCTTAATTATCTCACAATTAACCCCACATGTCTACTTTTAAACGTCTCGGTTTCTCGGCACATACGTGTCTGTGCTCTGTAGGTTTGTCTCATTCCTCATTTGTCCATTCAACAGACATTGATGTGCCAGATACTGTGCTTGGTGTGGAAGACACCACCGCTCACCTATCCAATATCCATTTGCCCTTTCTTCCTAATAGAATCTTGACTTTGCTCAAGTAGCAATGTGCCTCTTAAAAATAATCACCTTCCCAGGATGCTTTGCACCTAGGAGTGGCCATGACTCATATCTGTCCCATGAGAATATAATAAGCAATTTTCTATTCCATCGGGCTTTTGGGAAAATGACTGTTTTTCCAACAAAAGGTAGAGCATGATTTGAAACTCATCTTTAACCTTTCTGTCTTCCCACTTTTTCCTTCTTATAATGCCTAAGTGAGGCCACCTTGAGACCACAAGCTACAGAGAGCTGGAAGGAGCCCAGGTCACTTGTAACTCCTTAGAGCAGCTACACCAGCACTGACCTGCTCATCCTTCCATTTCTTGTTCTGTGAGAAAAATAAATGCCTATGTGATTGTGCTACTACAGTCAGGCTTCCATTATGTGCAACGTAACTGGGGATACAACAGTCAGTAAAAAAGAAACTCTGCTCCTACCCTTAAGAGCCTCACTCTCAAAAGTAAAGGGCCAAGCGTCACCAGTCATTTATTAACGTGAAAGACAGACCAACAAAACAAAGGAGAAAATAGGAACCTGGAAAAAGGAGCAATGCAAAGAGAAGAACCCCCCACCCAAAGACATAAGTAAAGTCACCAATGAAATAAGAAAAGATACCATGATCCATGAAAACAGAAGGCTAGGAAATACCAACATTTGCAGAACAAAAGAAACTCATGAAAATTAAAACTGTGAAAGCTAAAATTTTTTTAAATATATTAAATAGACAGATTAGAGACAGTTGAAAAAAATATCCCAGAAAACAGAGCAAAAAAAAAAAGGGTGAAAAAAATAAAGGAAAAAGTATTAGAAAATTAGAGGAGGCCCTGTCCAGGAGGTCCAACAACTGAACGAAAGGCACCAAAGAGAGAGAACTAAAAAATTAAAATTAAAGTATGGAGGTAAGGAAAGCATTAGCAAAATAATTCAAGAATATTAGCCAGAAATAAAGAAAATCAGTTCCTTTTTTTGAAAGGGCCTCTGACTATAGATGAAAATAGTCCCAAACCAGGACATACCGTTATGAAATTTTAGAACATTCTGGACAAAGAGAAGACCTTAAAAGCTCCCAGAAAGGAGGCTCAAAAAAGTCGAATTTCATACACAAGATCCAGAAAATGAATGACGTCAGACTCAACTGTAGCACCACAAGCCAGAAAATACTGGGGCAATGTTCTCAAAACTCTGGTGAGGAAAAATGATTTCCAACTCTGAATTCTATACCTCGCCACCTTATAGAGCATGAAGAGGGCAGAATAAAAACATTTTAGGGCTTCCCTGGTGGCGCAGTGGTTGAGAGTCCGCCTGCCGATGCAGGGGACATGGGTTCGTGCCCCGGTCCGGGAAGGTCCCACATGCCGCGGAGCGGCTGTGCCCGTGAGTCACGGCCGCTGAGCCTGCACGTCCGGAGCCTGTGCTCCGCAACGGGAGAGGCCACAACAGTGAGAGGCCCGCGTACCACAAAAAAAAAAATAATAATAATAATAATTTTAGATATGTAGACTATCAAAAATTGACCTTCCCTGCCTCCTTTTTCAGAAAGATATTGGAGGATATACTTTGTCTAAATGAGGGAGAAACTCAAAGAACAAGTGTATTTCAGGAAACAGGGCTCCAACGCACAAAAGCAGCAAAAGGAATCCCCAGGATAATGGAGAAAGGCATTTCCCTGGACAACAGTTATGCAGCAGGCCTGGAAATCAACAAACCCAAATGGCGTCAGGACAGAAGACTCCAGAAAAGGCTTAAAGATAAAATTCATATATACCCAATCTCTGGGAACACATTCAAAGGACATATACGTAGCTGGGGGAGAATGTGGGAATAGATTAATGATGAATAAATAGAAAAGCAAACAAACAGACAAAAATTATTAACTTCAGGGAAACTGAAAAACTATTCAGTAAAAGAAAAATAATGATGGTAAATACCTAACTCAGATTGTCATGTAATGAAAGCATTACCTACTGATCTAACCAGAATTGAAAATAACTATATGGGAAGGATGGGAGGGTGAGAAGTATGCATTTGTATAGTGGTGGTGGGGTATAAAAAATTAAATGATCATCTTCTAGAGGAAAAATGTAAGCAATAGCTTATTGCTGTTGTGCTGGAGGAAAAAGAGACAGAATGGTGACTATGTAAGGAATCAGTGGTCGAGTTTGTTTGTTTCAAATGATACAGTGAACATTTATAATGACTTTTGGCTGCTAGCATCTACCCTCTTGTGTTCAGGGAATTCCCCATCTTACAAGTCTTTGTAGTTGGTACAGCCTTCCTCCTACTATAAAAGTAGACCATGCCAGACACATGCTTCCCCAGATTCCCTTGCACTTTACTTAGGCTCTGCCAATTAGACAGGGACACTCTGGGGGCAGTGACATTAATGGTGGCACCCAGCGGCCAGTGCTGGTGTTGACAGTATGGGCTACAGAGACGGGTGCCAGCAGTGGCTGTGATGAGGGTAATGGTACCCTCACAGATCAGTTCTGTGGCATAGTTTGGGGTTTGATTCCTGGCTACATGCCCTGAATTCAGCTCTCCAGCCCTCCCTGTGATTCTATGAACTACCCATTTTCCTTTTCATGCATTTGATTTTCTGCATGAATCACCCAGAGGTGGTTTTTGCTACTTCCAAGGAAGAAACTGACTGATTAAGAAACTGATACCGGAGTAGCTATAGACATCACACCCTTGGTGAAAGCCAGGAAATATGGTGTGGGCTCCAACAGCCATGGAGAGCTTTAACAGGAGAGTAAGAAGAGGATGACAGGCTCACAGTCCTAAATTCTCAGCTCAAGCAATGGATTGAAATCCAGAGACCTTTTATTACTCTGCTTTAAAAAAAAAAAAAATCTCATCTCCTGCAGTCATAGGTCTGCGAGGGCCAAAAGCAACCCAAAAGTTTGATCATTAGGTTTATCGAATTACAACATTAACTGAATTCTCACCTGTGCCTTTAATGCAAACATCAGGCACCAATCTTTAAAGGGTGGGACCCCTAAGAACTACAGTGGAGACTACCCAGAATACCCTGAACCCCCAAGCCTTAGTGAGCATCCCTTGCCAGTAGAAGCAGTCCTTCTTCCCCTGTGAGATAAGGCTGATCTGGCCTTGACTGAAGACTCCTTTAGTGAAGTCACTTGAGGGAATTCCTGTGCCAGTGAAGCCCATTTTCCTCGTTCCTTCTGCCTACCACTCTTTACCAGCTAGGATGGACCCCAGCATGACCCAGGGGGCCTACTTCAAGGCTTTCACTCCAAAAGAATGGCAAGAGTTTGTCATCTTATATTGACAAAAATTGTGGACGTGGATTCTGAGGATTCTCGATGGAGGAGAAAAGAACTAATGCTACATTGGGTGGAATTATCAATATGAGTGCACTTACCGGCAACTCGGGATTCCATATGACAGCTGTAGCCGCTGGGAATGGTGCCAATCGTTTGAGAGTTTAGAAACCCAGCCACCACAACTGCCCATACTTACGGGACTGAGATGCCAGAAATTCTTTAGGAAATCATAAAGGAAGTAATAGAATCATTTCAGGAGATAAGAGTGTTCGGGTAGATTTATCATGTGTGACCTGCTAACCCACCCCTAACTATGTCCCCAAGAGAGCCCAGAAGATACTCCCTTCACTAAGACTTTGAGATTATACATTAGTGAGGAGAGCAGGAACATCTCTGAAATGCATTGCCAAGGCCGTTCTCTGTGGGCTGGGGAGGCTGTTTAGGGAAAGTGAGATCCCACCTTTCATTGTAGAGACAATTGTTAAGTGATAAAGACTAAATAGCAGTGCCTTACCCTCAAGGCAAAGTGGGCATAATTATGACAGTAAGGCATGTGGCCAGCTTGGTAGTCACAATGCTCTGACCCACAGGCATCTTTGGTGAAGGGTAACTGACCATGAAGTCCCTGGACCTTAAATCAATGGGGATTCTCATCACTTACTTTGGACAAACTTCTTCACTTACTAAGTTTCTCTGTGTTTGTTTCCCCACCTGTAATATAGGTATAGACCTACTACCTACTCATAGGACTGCTGTGAAGATTATATATGTCGATATATGTAAAGGTTTTAAGGAAATGTCTGGCACAGAGTAAGTGCTCAATAAATGTTAGATATCATTATTACCACTACCGTTATTATTATATGAATAGCTAGGGGAAAAAATCAAGTCTTAATGAACAGAGACCAGACCTAAGCCACCATGACAGTTATAGCTCTTCAACCTAACCCAAGACCTGAGTCAATTCATAGATCTAGAGTCCCTTGAATGAAGGGGAGGCTAAGTTACTATGAGGGAATAAATTCTACAACAATATCACAAGTACACAGTATGACTCATCTCTTCTTCCTAGCACTCCCTAAAGAGATGAGGTCATTTCCTGGGATGACTGTGCACCCAAAAGACGTAGGTAAAATGATTCTAATCACATTGTCATTTAACTTGCCAATCTCTCAAGTATAGGAGCTAGATGAGCCTTAGAGAATGACTATGCATTACTGTATATTTAATACAGTTAGGGACTCCAATTACAGATTTAGAAGGTGCTCTTCTAGCTGTAATATATTGGGGAAAATTCACACAGCCCCCGGCACCTGATTTTCAGCTCTTAACCTGGAAAATTTTTTCTCTTTCCTAATAAGAAAAAGTATCAAAAGTAGAATACTTTAACTTGGTTGGGACAGAAGGACACCTCTACAGTGTGGCCTTAGGGGTAACACTACCTCTCCAGTTCTGTGTCCCTCATTCACCTGTAGGAAACAAGTTGGTCTCCTCCCTCACGGAAGACCTGAAGTTGATGTGGTACCTTAATAGGATCATGCTAATAAGACCTATAAACCTAGAAGTTCCAGGTATACCAGATGTAAGATACAAGCAAACCAGAAATGAAAGAGAATATAGGGTTGAGTTACCTTCGAGAAATTTCTGTGGGGGACCTTGAGATCCAAGTAAAGGACAAGTAGGTCCACCTTATGCTCCTTAGTCCTAATAAAGAGGTACGACTGTTAGTAAGCCTCTTGGGACTTTGGAAGCAATATATACACAGTTGGGCACGCTGCTTTGACTCATCCTTTACTAGATGAACTATGCCTAACCAGAGGATACCAGAAGACCATGCTACCCGAGTTGTCTTTTATCCACTGGGAGTTATCTGATCCACCTAGCCATAAAATCAGGTATGCCTGGTAGCACTCCATCATCAATGGATACACACACATATATACACATACATGTATATTCATACACACATACATATACACATACATATATTCATACACGTACACACACACACACACATACACACAAAGAGAGAGGATCTTGAAGTCACAAATATGTTGCAGGAAAAGGGACCTCACCTTCCCAGTATGGTGACTCCTGCTAATTGCCATCTTTCTCTCATCCCACACCTAAGGCCCCATGAGGATTTGATAAAGGAGGGAAAAAATGAGCTCTGTTCACGGATGGCTGTCTATGGTAAGCTCGGAAGTGTTGATAAGGAGATTTTGAAGAAGAGATGTGTAAGTGAACACCTTAGAATGAAGCCAATGAGAAGATTGTAACCCATGTAAATACTCAACCAAAGGGCCCTACTGCTCTCGACAACAAGGTGATGGGCCCTGTACATACCAACCAGCCTCTTTCCACAGCCATTCCAATGATTTTCAAGGGTTCCATGACCAAAGTGGCCACAGTGGCAGCAATGAAGGCTTTGCATGGAATCGACAATACGGAATGCCCCTCACCAAAATTACCCTATCACTGCTGCTGAGCATCTAACTTTCCAGCCTCCATACTCTGGTGTCAGGTTGATTACACTGAACCTCTTCCACCCTGGAGGGGCCAGAGAACTATTCTTATTCTGGATGTGAATTTGCTTTCCACAATGCTCATTCCAGTACTGCCATCCATGGACTTACTGACTGTCTTATTCACTGCCATGTTATCAGACCTAACACAGCTTCTGACTGGTGACCTGACTGCATCAAATGGAGTGAGACAATGAGTTACATCCATGGGATTCACTGGTCTTATGCCATCACCCAGAAGCAGCTGACCTTATAGTCTATCAATAGTTCCAGTGTGGCACCAGAGGAAAGACACTGTCTGATGATGCTGAGATGCTGTCCTTGCCTATGATGTTGAGGTGCTGTCTCACGGGATGTAGCAAGTGTTCTGAACCAGCAAACTACATATGCTTTATTCATTGCTTAAATAAGTAGAGTCGGTAACCAAGAAGTAGAAGTGGATTAATTATACCTATTAATCCACTCCTAAAATAGTTGCTTCCCATCCCTGTCAACTCTGATCTACTTGTCTAGAGGCTTAACCACCCAGCAAGGAAACGCTTCCATCTGGGAATACACGATGATTCCACTGAATCAAAAGCTACTATTATGTAGCCATTTGGGGCTCCTCATGGAACTAGGTGAACAAGCAAAGAGGGATAATGGTGTTAGCTGGCTAAATTAATCCTCACTATCAAGGGGAAACAGAGTTACCCCTACACATTGGAGGCAGGAAGGAATACAGAGGGAACTTGTGGGGTGCTTCTCAGTATTGCTGTTTCTACTGGTTAGTTAATGGAAGACTACAGCAGCCAAACATACATAGAAGCACCTAGGGCTTAGAGCCCTCAGGAATGGAGATTTCGATCACACCACTGGGCAAAGAACCCCAAACAACAAAGGTACTGATTGAAGGCAAAGAGAACATGGAATGGAAAGTAGAAAACAAAAGTCATAAGTCCTCTGATTAGAATTAGCTCTAAAACGTTTACCATTTTTCTTATTTGCTGTGCACTGTATTCACATATAAATTTTTTTTTTCATTTCACCCAACATAGGTGTCTTTATTACCTGGACAAGAAGAATCTGTGCAGTTTGAGCCTGCCTAGCAATGCCTTTGATGGTATTAAGTAGCAGTATACTGAGGTATAACATTGTGAGTAATGGATTACACCTGTATTGTCCAATTATAGTGACTAGTGCAAATGAAGAACTGATTTGTAACTTTAATTGATTTTAATTTTATATTTAAATAGCTACATATGGCTAGTGGCTACCCTATTGGACAACACATATAAATTTTAACTAATATTCCTCTTCACTCCTAGCCCATTCCCCTACTATTTAACATAAAGTGTGCTGTTGGTGGTGAACTCCACAACTGAGCCCACAGTTATAGAACGTTATCGTTACGACAGAACTCAAGGCGACACGGACACCCCCCTGAGAGCCTGGACTCGGACTTGGACTTGTTGTTGGGTTGTTCCTCTCTGGAGAAGGATGTGCATGTTTTGCGCTCCGTGAGGGATAGCTGTGTATCTTCTTGAAGGTCAGTCCGTGGCAAAGCACTTGAGGACCATATCTAACAAGGTCTCCTTGCTTTAACTTAAATCTTGTTTGAACTCAACAGACATGAAGAGGAGCTGGTCAGCATCCTCTTCCTGTAAATTCCTGCATCTTAACAGAATTCATCCTCCTGTTGGCCTTCAGAAAGGTACAATTACTGTCACTGTTCCCACTTGTGTCTGCCCTTCTGATGGTTTTTAGTTGGTCTCAACAGACACATTAAAAGTTACCCCCCAAACTGCTTCTATGTCCTCACTGCCGCCTTATTCTACAACCCTGGTTTATACTCCTCCAAAATGACCAGAGAACAATGACTTCTTAACTGCCAAATGAAACAGAATTCCTTCCAGTCCCCTCTTACTTGACCTCTCTTCAAATTCTGATCAATGGAGCACTGCTTTCTTCTTGAAACCTTCACAAAACCATTTGCTTTCTTCTTCATTTATTAATATTCCTTCTCATTTGTCACTGGATCCTCCTTTTCTACCCGTCTCTTAAATGTTGATGTTTTCTAAAGTTCTATCCTTCTAGTAAGATATGTCTAATGGAGGTGCTGGAACAGCCCCACAGCTCCACAGGGGGCAGAGGTAGCCCCTTGAGGGTATGCACAACCCTGACATGGGCACCACCCATAGCCCCTAAAGCTCTGTCCACTCTGTTCATGTAGCAGATCTTTCTAGAATCTGGTCTCCACCTGAGAATCTGATTATAGCAGCTCTAAGCCTCACTGGAAACTGAAGTAGAAGGGAAAAGAAACCAACATCTCGCTGAGAAGAGATAAAATACATGGGAAGAATATCTTATTTTGACATCTCTAGGAAAGTATGAAAGGGAATGAAAGAAAAGCAAATGTCACCTCCATGGAGCTCCTAAAGTCCTCTTAATTAGTGAGGCACACTTGAGCTCTGATGGCCAAGCCAGCCACCACTGCTTTTTCCATCCCCACCAGGAGAGGATTTAATACCTTCCACAGAGTTTGTGAATATCTTCACTGTTGGATTAACCAAACCAAATGAATCCCATAGTAAACAACCTCTATTTACACCCCTATTCCTGTTAACTTTGCAGTCATCACTTTTTTTTAATTGAAGTATAGTTGATTTACAATATTATATTACTTTCATGTATACAACCTGGTGATCCAATAATTTCATAGATTATACTCCATTTAAGGTTATTATAAAGTAATGGTTATATTTCCCTGTGTTTGTACAATATACCTTTGTTACTTACTCATTTTATACATAGTAGTTTGTGTCTCTTAATTCCCTACCACTATCTTGCCCTCCCCCCTTCCCTCTCCAAACTGATAACCACTAGATTGTTCTCTGTAACTGTGCATCTGTTTTTATGTGCTTATATCCATTTCATTTTATTTTTCAGATTCCACAAATAAGTGATAACAGATTATTTCTCTTTCTCTGTCTAACTTATTTCACTAAAGCATAATACCCTCTAGCTCCAACCATGTTGTTGCAAATGACAAAATTTCATTCTTTTATGGTTAATATTCCATTTTATGTATATATATATATATATATATATATATACACATATATATATCACATCTTCTTTATTCATTCATCAGCTGATGGAATTTAGACTGCTTCCATATCTTGGCTACTGTAAATAGTGCTGCTATGAACACTGGGGTGCATGTATCTTTTCGAATTAGCGTTTTCATTTTCTTCAGATATATGCCCAGGAGTGGAATTGCTGGATCATACAGTAGTTCTAGCTCTAGTTTTTTAGGAACCTCCATACTGTTTTCATAGTGACTGCACCAATTTACATTCCCACCAACAGTGTACGAGGGTTCCCTTTTCTCCACACCGTCCCCAGCATTTGTTATTTGTAGACATTTTAGTGATAGCCATTCTGACTGGCGTGAGGTAATAATGTCTCATTGTGATTTTGATTTGCATTTTTCTGATGATTAACTATTTTGAGCATCTTTTCATGTGCTGTTGGCTATCTGTATATCTTCTTTGGAAAAATGTCTATTAAGGCCTTCTGCTCACTTTTAAACAAGTTTTTTATGTACTGAGTTGTACAAACTGTTTATAAACTTTGGACATCAACCCCTTATCAGTCATATCATTTGCAAATATTTTATTCCATTCAATAGATTGTCTATTTGTTTTTTTTGTTGTTGTTGTTGTTGTTTTGCGGTACGCTGGCCTCTCCCGTTGCGAAGCACAGGCTCCGGATGCGCAGGCTCAGCGGCCATGGCTCACGGGCCCAGCCGCTCCGTGGCACGTGGGATCTTCCCCGACCGGGGCACGAACCCGTGTCCCCTGCATCAGCAGGTGGACTCTCAACCACTAAGCCACCAGGGAAGCCCTGTCTATTTGTTTTGTTGATAGTTTCCTTTGCTGTGCAAAAGCTTTTAATTAGGTCCCAATTGTTTATTTTTGCTTTGGTTTCTTTTGTCTTACCCTTAAGATCCAAAAAAATATTGCTACAATTTACATCAAAGATTGTTCCACCCATGTTCTCTTCTAGGAGTTTTATGATTTCTGGTCTTACAGTTAGGTCTTGAATCCACTTTGAGTTTATTTTTGTATACGGTATGTATAAAAAGTTATAATAGACTTCTGTATTTAATCTGTATCCTGCAACTTCACTGAACTCATTTATTAATTCTAATAGTTTTGTGGTGGGTTTTCTACATGTAGCATCATGTCATCTGCAAACAGTGACAGTTTTACTTCTGCCCTTCCAACTTGGATGCCTCTCATTTCTTTTTCTTGCCTGATTGTTGTGGCTAGGACTTCCAATACTATGTTAAATAGAAGTGGCGAGAGTGTGCATCCTTGCTTTTTCCTGATTTTAGAGGAAAAGCTTTTAACTTTTCACTATTCAGTATGATGTTAGCAGCAGGTTAGTCATAAATGGCCTTCATTATGTTGAGATATTTATGTTCCCTCTATAACACTTTGATGAGCGTTTTCATCATGAATGGGTGTTGAATTTCGTCAAATGCTTTTTCTGCATCTTTTGAGATGATCATGTAATTTTTATCCTTCCTTTTGTTAATGTGGTGTATCACACTGATTGATTTGCATATGTTGAACCATCCTTCCATTCCTGGAATAAATTCCGCTTGATCATGGTGTATGATCCTTTTTATATATTGTTGGATTCAGTTTACTAATATGTTGTTGAGGATTTTTGCATCTCTGTTCATCAAAGATATTAGCCTGTAATTTTCCTGTTTTGAATTGTCCTTGTCTGGTTTTTGTATCAGGGTAATGGTGGGATCACCAAATGTATTTGGGAGTGGCCCCCACCCCTTCATTTTTTTGGAATAGTTTGAGAAAGATAGGTACTAAGTTCTTCTTTATATGTTTGGTAGAATTCCACTGTGAAGCTGTCTGGTCCTGGACTTTAGTTTGCTGGGAGTTTTTTTATTACAGATTCAGTTTAATTACTAGTCATCAGTCTGTTCAGATTGTCTATTTCTTCCTGATTCAGCTGCAGAAGATCTATGTGTCTAGAAAGTTGTCCATCTCTTCTAGGTTGTCCAATTTGTTGCCAAATAATGGTTCATAGTATTCTCTTATAATTTTTTTGTGGTACAGTTGTTATTTCTCCTTTCATTTTATTTTTTAAATTTTGTTCTTCTCTCTTTTCTTGATAAGCCTGACAAAAGGTTTATCAATTTTATTTATCTTTTAAAAAAAACAGCTCTCAGTTTCCTCGATCTTTTCTAACAGTTTTCGGTCTCTATTTTATTTATTTCTTTTCTGTCTTTAATTTTTCCTCTTTCCTGCTGACTTTGGGCTTTTTTCATTGTTCTTTTTCTAATTTGTTAGATGGTAGGTTAGGGTGTTTGAGATTTTTCTTACTTCTTGAGGTAGGCCTGTATCTCTGCACACATCCCTCTTAAAATTATTTTTCCTGCATTCCATAGGTTTTGGAAAGATGTGTTTCCATTTTCATTTGTCTTGAGGTATTTTCTGATTTCCTCTTTGCTTTCTTCACTGACCCATTAGTTTTTTAGTTTCATGTGTTTGTGTTTTTCCCATTTTTCTTCCTATAACTGATTTCAATTATAGTTTCATACCATTGTGGTCAGAAAAAAATGCCTGATATAATTTTTATCCTTTTAAATTTGTTGAGACATGTTTTGTGACCTAGAATGTGGTCTATCTTAGAGAATGTTCCATGTACACTTGAAAAGAATGTGTTTCTTCTGTTTGGGGATGGAATGTCCTGTAGATATCTATTAAGTCCAACTGATCTAATATGTCATTTAAGGCCAATGTTTCCTTACTGATTTTCTTTCTGGGTGATCTGTCCATAGATGTCAGTGGGGTGTTAAAGTCCCCTGCTCTCAATGATTATTGTAAATTTCTCCCTTTATGTCTGTTAATATTTGCTTTATATATTTAGATGCTCCTTATTGAGTACATATATGATAAGGAGTGTTATATACTCTTCTTATATTGATACCTTTATCATTATAGAATGCCCTTCTTTGTCTTTTGTTATAAACTTTGTTTTAAATCTATGTTGTCTGATATGAGCATTGCTACCCCCACTTTCTTGTCATTTCTTTTTGCATGAAATATCTTTTTCCATCCCCTTGCTTATCTGTGTGTGTCTTTAGATCTGAAGTGAGTCTCTTGTAAGTAGCATATAAATGGGTCTTGTTTTTTTATCCAATCGGCCACCATATATCTTTTGATTAGAAACTGACATTTAAAGTGATTACTGATAGGTATGTACTTATTGCCATTTTGTTACCTGTTTTCTGGTTGTTTTTGTAGGTCTTCTCTGTTCTTCTTTTAGTTTCTTTCCTTGTGATTTGATGATTTTCTTTTATGGTATGTGTTCCTTTGTGTTCCTTTCTCTAGTTTTTGTTATCTATTGTAGGTTTTTGATTTGTGGTTACCATGGTGTTCACAAATGTTGACCTATAACTGTATCTACTTGTTTTAAACTGGTAGTCATTTAATTTCAAATACGTTCTAAAAGATCTACATTTTTTACTCCCCTCCCCCATTTTGTGTTTTTGATGTCATATTTTACACCTTCGTGTTTACCCCTTTACTATTTATTGTGGTTGTAGTTGATTTTAAAATTTTTTGTCTTTTAATCTTTGTACTAGCTTATTTAAGTAGTTGATCCTCAGCCCTTAACATATATTTGCCTTTACTATAGAGTGGGATTTGCCCCTCATCTACTGATCCTTGCTATAGCCTTTTCTTTTCCATTTAGATAAGATGCTTTAACATTTCTTTTCGGGTAGGTGATGAACTTTGATGAACTTTTAATTTTTGCTTTATCTGAGAAGTTCTTTACCTCTCCTTCCATTCTAAATGATAATCTTGCTGGGTAGATTATCCTATGTTGCAGGTTTTTTCCTTTCAGCATTTTAAACATATCATGCCACTCCCTTCTAGCCTGCAAAGTTTCTGCAGAAAAATCAGCTGACAACATTATGGGGGTTCCCCTGTACATGACTCTTTGTTCTTCTCTTGCTGCCTTTAGAATTCTCTCTTTAACTTTTGCCATTGGTGCACTTGATGTTGTTCAAGAGGTCCCTTAAACCATTATCATTTTTTTAAATTTGTTTTTCTTTTTGCCGTTCTGATTGGGTGACTTCCATTATTCTATCTTCCAGATCACTTGTGCGTTCTTCTGTATCACCTGGTCTGCTATTAATTCCTTCTAATATGTTTTTTCATTTCAGTTATTGTATTCTTCAGTTCTGACTGGTTCTTTTTTATATTTTCTAGTTCCTTGTTAAAATTCTCACTGTGTTCATCTATTCTTTTCCCTATATCAGTTAACATTCTTTTTATTAATGCTTTGAATTCCTTACAGGGTAAATTATTTATTTTTGTTTCATTAGTTGTTTTTTCAGGGGTTTTCTCTTGTTTTTACGATTGGAACAAATTCTTCTGTCTTCTCATTTTGCTTAACTTTCTCTGTCTGTATGAAATTAGGTGAAATAGTTACCTATTCCAGTCTTGAAGGTGTGCTCTTGTGTGGGAGTCTCCCTATACAGTCTGCGTGTGCCCAGTGCCTGAATCTGACAGTGGGAGAGCTGGATCTGATGTGAGCAGGAGTCATGTCTTTCCCCAGGGTGTGCTGGCAGCTATCACCTTGGTAGGAGATGGGGCTGGAGATGGAGCAGACAGGGACAGAGCCAGGTGTGAGCTGGGGCTTCTCCTCTGCTCAGTGGCCACCACCACCCTACAAGGGGCAGGGGTGGGCCCCAAGCTGCTGGAGCAGAAGCTCTGAGGGTTGGGTCCAAGATGGTCCATTCCCTTTAAGTGTGTGCTCTCCCCACTCCTAGCACTGGCACCCCTGCCCCAGAGCAGAGCAGTGCTGGAGCAAGAGGGCCTGGAGCAGGGGCTGGAGCAGGCGCTCAGCATGGGTCAGGGCTCAGGCTGTGGCAGCCCTGGCCCTAGAGTCCAAGACCACTTCTGATGCGCTGCCTCCATAAGGACCAGTACAGCTGTCCCCACCCTGTTCAGATGTCATTCCAGGTCCAAGCAGGCTCTATCCCTCACAACTGAGTACTCCGCTCAGCTGCAACAGCCCCTACCCTAGTGTGGAGCTGTATCACGAAGCAAGTGGGGCCAGAGTGGACACTCAGTGCAGGCTGGGGTGCATGCGAGGGTGGTCACAGGAAACCAGCCAGAGTCCCATGCAGTTTCAATCTGCTTTCTCCACCTCGTTCCCAGGAGTAAGCAAGTGTGTGCACGCTCTTCCTGAGAGGAGTCTAGGTTTCTTACAGTCCTCCTGTTAGTCCCACTGGCTTTCTAACCAGCTAAGGAGCCTTGTCTTCCTGGTGTTGGACCCCAGTACTGCAACATCCAACATGTGGCTCAAACCTCTCACTTCCAAGGGAGGACCTCCACCTCTGTAATCCCCTCCTCTTCTGAGTCCCCTCCCAGGGGCACAGGTCCCAAACCTAATCGCTTCTATTCCCTTCCTTCCCCACTCCATGTGGATCTTTCTTACAGCCTTGGCTGTGCAAGAGTCTTTCCGCCAGTCTCCAGTTAGTTTTCAGTGAGCATTGCTCTGCATGTAGATGTATTTTGGATGTTTTCATGGGGGGAGGTGAGCTCTGTGTCCTCCTACTCCACCATCCTCATTTGAATCTGCACTCCTCACTTTTTGGATGATTTCCCTTTGGCACCTTATGCAGAATGTTGAATTGATCACTGGTTTGAATGTCTGATCACTCACATTCACTAGGCAGAATTCCTATAAGATTTATTTTGTTCACCTAAACGTGTATGTGAGTACTCATTAAGCACCTGTGCAGTGCACTCTTCTTTAGTGAGCACTGAGGGGGACAGACACCAAAGGTAGTGGCACAGCTTCTTCTCCAAAGCAGCTTTCACCCTACTTAGTGGTGCTCAGAGGGAGTCATCTCTGGGCAGAGTAGAATGTTACTCAGTCCTGAGATCCTTGGAGGTGAAAACCCAGTTGTATATCTTCTCACATGTGAGACAAAGAGGCACCTTTTATTCTGTCTGTACTGCTGCCTCACACTCAACTGCAACTTTAGGGTGGGGAAAAAAGGCCACCACAGAAGAAGGTAGAACCCTTTCATCAAGAGAATAAAAGCCTAACAGAATAAAAAAAATAAAAGTATTTCTTCACTATATCAGAAGGAAATCATAAATTGCAGACCAGGGCCCAAGGGCCTTTGTAAGCCTTACACTCCCTGATGCTTATTTTCTTTATCTCTCTGAACATCCCAAGAGGGATTAGCCCCCAAACCCTGAAGCTGGGGAAATACTGTGCATAAAGAAAGGGGATGCTTGTCAGGCTCTACTCCAATCCCATGGCAGCCAGGAGGAAGGGAAACCCCGAGGAGAGACACAGGGGTGGCAGGTCTGCCACAAGAAAGTGAGAAGCAGGCCAGGCCATCTGAGCTTCCTTGACAGGGAGACAGAACACAACAGGCATTATCATTTAACACCATTAAAGCAGCATATTAGCTTCTGCCTCTATTTTCTCACTTCTGATTATTCTACTACCCTGGTTTATACTCCTTAAAAATGACCAAGTCAACTACAAAAAAAGTCAAACATGGCCAAAGTCAACAATGACTTTCAGAATGAAACACTCTCTTCAGTCCCCTCTTCCTTGGCCTCTCTTCAGCCTCTGATAAATTGAGCCTCCCTTTCTTATCGAAACCTTCGCAAAACCATCTGCTTCCCCCTTCATTTGTTAATATTCCTTCTCACTTGTTGCTGGCTCTTCCTTTTCTGCCTGCCTCTGAAATGTTGGCATTCCTTCAAGTTGGGCCTCCTTCAAGAGGGCCATTCCTATAGTTGGCCCTCCTTTATTCTCACTCCACACATTTTTCTAGGAAATCCCTGTACTCCCATGGACTCAACTATCACATATACATGATGGCTTTCAAATGTCTGTCTGCATCCCCAATCCCTCTCCTGAGCTCCAGTGCCGTCTAACTGTAGCAGAGATGCCTCCACCTGGATGTTCAGTTTTAAGCATAACTTGTCAAAAACTGGACTCTTTATTCTTCCCTAAAACCTGCTCCCAGTCCTCCTATATTCCCTGCTCTTGGTGAATGGAAGTGTCAATCACCTAAACTCTAAATCAGAAGATTCCCTAGATCTTCCCTCTCTCATCTTCCCTGTCTCATTGGTGAGCAGAGCCTATTGACTGCACCTCCATCCCTCTCATCACTCCCTTCTTCTCCAACCTCCCTGCTTCACTCAAGTCTTCATCACCTTGCTCCTGACTGAGTCTAATGTTCCATCATGTAAAGCACTGTCTGGCTCTTTAGTATTTGTTGAATAAAGACATGGACCTTTTTCTATTCAGATTTTCCTATTTCTAGTTTTACTCCACTCTGATTCATATTCTACACTGCAAGCAGAATATTTCTAAACCCCAAATCTAATCCTGTTTCCTCTCCCCTTAAATACTTTGTGGTTTTTACTCTTTGGGTATTTAAATTACTTAAACTATATAAATACGTCCATGGGTCCCTATCACCTAAAAGGTAGAACAAATCCTCCTTAGCATGCTCCAGAAGCTCTTCCTAATAAAAACCCTTCATGTCTTTCTGGCAGAATCTCTCACTATACCTTAGACTCCGCGTCCAGCTCTCCTTATAACTCACAGTTCTCTGAGTACAGCAGAGTAACCCATACCAAGCAGGACCTTTATTTAAGCTGCAGTCCAACCCCTCCCCCTCAGCCCTGTCCATATGTTCTTCTTAACAAGGACTGTCCTCCTTGTTAAGACAAACTACTTTACCAGAGCCTAATCTACTGGGATTTTATCAGAGCTTTACCAACTTGGGGGAAGGAAAATTCCCAACTCTAGTCTGCTATATAGCCTTCCACATGAATGGAAAAAATACCCAACTCCAGTACCCCCTAGTCATCCTACCAAAGAGGATAGGGGGAAAAAAATCTGAGACTCATTTGTGAAGTTCACATCACAGGGGCATAGACTCACTGAAAGTCTGAGACCTAATCACAGAACTAAAGAACACTTCCCCTCTCCCAACACCTTATATATAAAGTTCTTTTTACTCAGCACATCATGTCCGCCTTTCCAAAAAACATTACAAAGCATACTAAAAGGCAAAAAAACAAAACAAAAACACAGACAAAGCAGCAGAACCAGACCTAGATATGGCAGGGATGTAGGAATTATCGAATTGGGAATTTAAAACAACTATGATTAATATATGAAGAGCTTTAACGGAAAAGGTAGACAACATGCAGGAATAGATGGATAATGTAAGCAGAGAGATGGAAACGCTAAGAATCAAAGAAATGCTAGAGCTCAAAAACACTGAACAGAGATGAAGAAAGCCTTAGAAGAGCTTATCAGTAGACTGCATACAGCTGAGGGAAAAACCTCTGAGCTTGAGGATTTGTCAATAAAAACATCTAAACATGAAAAGCAAATAGAAAAAAGACTGAAGGAAAAAAAACACAGAATGGAGTACCCAAGAACTGTGTGACAATTAGAAAGGGTGTAACATAAATGTAATGGGAATACCAGAAGGAGAAGAACAGAAGCAATATTTGAAGCAATAATGACTAAGAATTTCCCCAAATTAACATGAGACACCAAACCAAAGATCCAGGAGCTCAGGGAACACCAAGCAGGACAAATGCCCCCAAAACTGCACCTATGCATATCATATTCAAACTTCAGAAAACCAAAGGCGAAGAAAAAACACTGAAAGAAGCAAGGTGGTGGAGGTGGGAAACATCTAACCTGTAGAGGAACAAAGACAAGAATTACCTGCCACTTCTCCTAGAAACGTGCAAGCAAAGAGAGCAGAAGAAAACATTTAAAGTACTGACAGGAGAAAAAACAACCACCTAGAACGCTGTGGTCCTGTGAAAGTACCCTTCAAAAGTGAATGAGAAATAAAGCCTTCCTCAGACAAACAAAAATGGTGGAATTTGTTTCCAGTAGACTTGACTTGCAGGAAATGTAAAAAGAAATTCTTCAGAGAGAAGGAAAATGATATAGGTTAGAAACATGGATCTATATAAAGAAGGGAAGAGCTAATAAATGAAGGTAAAATAAAACCTTTGCTAATTCTTTTCTATTCTTGATCTAACAAATAACAGTTTGTTCAAAATCATAAAAGCAACAATGTATTTACCACTACAGTTTATATATAAGTAAAATGAATGATAGTAATTACACAAACGACAGGAGGGAGGAATTAGGAATATTTTATTATAAGGAACAATCAGGAATATTTTAAGGTACTTGCAGTACCTGTTAAGTGATATTGTGTTATCTGAAAATAGATTCAGAGTAGTTGTAAATGTATACTGCAAATTTTATGGCAACTACTGAGAAAGTTAAAAAAGAGGTATACTTGATATGCTAAGAAAATAAAGAAAATCGAATGATATAAAATGTTTAATTAAAAACAAAAAAGGCAAACAAAGAATGAAACATAAAAATAGGAACAAAAATCAAGGGCGATGAATAGAAAAGAGTAACGAACATGATAGATAATAATCCAATCATATCAATAATCACTTTAAACATCAATGGTCTAAATATATCCATTAAAAGATAGAGATTATCAGAGTGGATCAAAAACTAGGACCCGGGCTTCCCTGGTGGTGCAGTGGTTGAGAGTCCGCCTGCCGATTCAGGGGACACGGGTTCGTGCCCCGGTCCGGGAAGATCCCACATGCCGCGGAGCGGCTGGGCCCGTGAGCCATGGCCGCTGAGCCTGCCCGTCCGGAGCCTGTTGCTCCGCAACGGGAGAGGCCACAACAGTGAGAGGCCCGCGTACCGCAAAAAAAAAAAAAAAAAGGCCCAACCATATATTGCCTAAAAGAAACCCACTTTAAATATAAAGATACAGTTAAGTTAAAAGTAAAGGCATAGAGAAAGATATACCATACTAAGACTAATCAAAGCTGGAGTAGATATATTTCAGACACATCAGACCTCCAAGCAAGGAAAATTATCAGAGATAAAAAGGGGCATTACATAATGATAAAGGGGTCACTTCTCTAAAAAGACATAATAATATATAATACGTATGTGCATAACAACAGAGGGTCAAAATATGTGAGGCAAAAACTGATAGAAAAGCAAGGAGAAACAGATGAATCCAACTATTGTAATTAGAGATTTCACCACCCCTCTAACAGAAATGGACAGATTTATCAGGCAGAAAATCAGTAAGGACATGGTTGAACTCAACAGCACCATCGGTCAAGTGGATATAATTGACATCTATAGGCTATTTTATCCAACAACAGGACACACAGTCTTCTCAAGCTCACATGGAACATTCTCCAAGACAGACCACATACTGGACCATATAACACACCTAAATAAATTTAAGAGAACAGAAATCATACAATGTCTGCTCTCAGATAATAATGGATAATAATCGAATTAAATTAGAAATCAACAATACATAGCTAGGAAATCTCAAAATACTTGGAGATTAAACAGGAAAAAAGACAAGGATGTCCCCTCTCACCACTCCTTTTCAATATCATACTGGAAGTCTTAGCTAATTCAATAAAAGAAGAAAATGAAACAAAAAACATATATTTGGGAAGGAAAAAATTACTTTTCCTTGCAGATGACATGATTGTCTATGTAGAAAATCCCAAAGAAACAACAACAACAACAAAAATCTCCTGGAATAAGAAATTGTAGCAAGGTTGTACAAAATAAGGTTAATATAGTAAAGTCAATCACTTTTCTATTTACCAGCAATAAACAAGTGGAATTTGAAACTAAAAACACAATACCATTTACATTAGTACTCCCCCCAAAAAATTCAGGTATAAATATAAATATAACAAAATATGTGCAAGTTATATATGAGGAAAACTAAAAATGTCTGATGAAAGAAATCAGAGAAGAACTAAATAAATGGAAAGACAGCCATGTTCATGGATAGAAAGACTCGAGATAACAAGATATCAATTCTTCCATACTCCATCTATAGATTCAATGCAACCCAAATCAAGATCCTAGCAAGTTATTTAGTGGATATCGACAAACTGATGCTAAAGTTTATGTGGAGAGGCAAAAAGACCCAGAATAACCAGTACAACATTGGAGAAGAAGAAGAAAGTCAAAGGCCTGCCACTATCTGACTTCGAGACTTACTTTAAAGCTACATTAATCAAGACAGTGTGACACTGGTGAAAGAATAAACAAAAAGATCAATGGCACAAAACAGAGAGCCAAGAAATAGACTCATAAATATAAATAAAGTCGACCAATCTTTGACAAAGGAGCAAAGGCAACATAATGGAGCAAAGACAGTCTTTTTAACAAATGGTGCTGGGAGAAATTCATGTCTAATTTCTTACACCCTTCACAAAAATGAACTCGAAATAGATCATAGACCTAAACATAAAACACACAACTCTAAAACTCTTAGAAGATGACACAGGAGAAAACCTAGGTGACCTTGGGGATGGTGGATTTTTTAGATACAACACCAAATGCACGATCCATGAAAGAAATAATTGATGAGCTGGATTTCATTAAAATTAAAAACTTTTGCTCTGTTAAAGGCACTGTCAAGAGAAAGAGAAGATAAGCCACAGACTGGGAGAAAATATTTGCGAAAGACACACCTGATAAAGGACTGTTATACTGGCAAGTATGTGCAGTAGCAGGCACTCATAACTTGCAGGTAAGGAAAAAAAAAAAAAAAGCCAGCTTGAAAACTGTCAGTTTGAGAGTTTCTTACGAAAATAAACATTTTCTTACCATATAATCACTCCAAAGGAGTTGAAAACTTATGGCCACATAAAACTCTGCACGTGGGTATCTATAGCAAATTTATTCATACTTGCAAAACTTAGAATCAACTGAGATGTACTTCAGTAGACAAACAGATAAATGAACTGTGGAACATCCAGACAATGTAATATTATTCAGCACTAAAAACGAATGATCTATCAAACCATAAAAAGACATGGAGGAACCTTAGATGCATATCACTAAGTGAAATATGTCAATCTGAAAAAACTACATACCGTATGATTCCAACTATACAACAACATTCTGGAAAATGTAAAACTATGGAGATGGTAAAAAGATCAGTGGTTGCCAGGGATTAAAGGGGAGAGAGGGATGAATAAAGCACAGAGAATTTTTAGGGCTGTGAAACTACTCTGTCTCATATTATAAGAGTGGATACACGTCATTACACATCCGTCAAAACCCACAGACTGTACAACACTGAGTAAATCCTAATATAAAGATGGACTTCGGGTGATAATGACGAGTCACTGTAGTTTTATCAACTGTAACAAATGTACCACACTGGTGGGAACGTTGATACTGGCGGAGGCTGTGCACGTGTGGGGCAGGGGATATATGGGAAATCTCTGTACTCTGCTCTCAGTTTTGCTATAAATCCAAAATCGCTCTAAAAATAAAGTCTATTTAAAAAAAAAAGATTTTATAAAAAGGGAATGATAAACCCAAAAGTCAGGTTATCTTTGTGGAGGGAGTGAAAGGAGGTGATGGGGTTATTATGGGTGCAAACAAAGGGCTTGTAGGATTCTGGTTAGCTCTTAAGCTGAGTGGTTGGTACCCAAATGGACCCCTAATGACTTTTCTTTGTCACTGGATTTACCACCCTTAGTGCTGACCTTAGGAGTAATAGCTGTCTGAGATAACTTTTCCTTTTCGTTTAAACCCCATTTTCAGTTTTGCTTTCCAGTTTTCATAGTTAAAATCACCCAAACGGATACAATCTCTTAATTTGGATGCAGTACAACTGGGCTATGATTTAGCATAAGCCATCACTTAATCCTATTTTGTTTGCCTAAGTGTATCATTAAAGCCTTGGATTATTAGTTACCCCCAAGTATGAAAAAAGATTTTGTCTGGGAAGAACAGACTGTCATTAAAACAACTCAGCATTTTTCCAGTCCTAAAAGGCATCTTCCTTGAAAACATTCTGATTCAGCATGTGTGATAACAAGGGCAATCAAGATTTTTTTTTTAAATCTATAAATCACCAAACAGATAAGGAGTCAGGCTATTACTCTTGCCCTCGGCAGGGAGCTTAATCTGGCCGGAAGATCGCTCATTTCCCATTGGAGCCACAGGCTGGAGGTCAGACCACGGGGCTGAATTTCAGTTCTTGAAAGGAGTGCAAAGAAATGAAAAGATTTCGTTCAGAAAGGAGCATGTTCTCTGATGTTTCGGCCCGAGGAATAAAGAATGATAGCATCTCCACAGAAAAGTCTTATACTGGAGACTGTGTCCTGCTAAGGAAATAAGACCTCCAGCCCACCTACCTGCAGACAGAAAGAAATGGGCAAACAAGAAAAAGGGGCCAACAGAGGGGCCTACATAAGAACACACCATTAATTCTATCTATCAGACATTTTACGAGGTAAGCCCTTCACCTTCATGGTTTCACTTAATCCTCCAAACAACCCTGCAAAGGTGAGTCTGCTCATTTGACAGGTGAACGTGCAGACAGTTGTAGCAAGCTGCCAAAGGTTGCCCACTAGCGACTGGTGGAGCCGAGGTTCAAGCCTATGTCTGGCTGTGAATGGATAAAGAAGATGTAGTACATATAGACAACGGAATATTACTCAGCCATAAAAAAGAATGAAATAATGCCATTCACACCAACATGGATGGACCTAGATTTTATCATACTACACGAAGTAAGCCAAACAGAAAGACAAATATCATATGCTATCACTTATATGTGGAATCTAAAAAAATGATACGAATGAACTTATTTACAAGACAGAAATAGACCCACAGACATAGAAAACAAACTTATGGTTACCAAAGGGGAAAGCTGGGGGTGGGGGGAGGGATAAATTAGGAGTTTGGGATTAACAGATACACACTACTATATATAAAACAGATAACCAACAAGGTTCTACTGTATAGCACACGGAACTATACTCAGTATTTTGTAATAACCTATAAGGGAAGAGAATCTGAAAAAGAATATATATATACACACACACACACATATATGTATATATAACTGAATCACTTGCTGTACACCTGAAACTAACACAACATTGTAAATCAACTACACTTCAATAAAAAAAAAAACCTGTATCTGTCTGACTCTAAAGCTCATGCTCTTTGCTTTATATCATACAGGAAAACAACAAGGATTACTGCAGAACTCGGTCTTAAAGCATTACCTCTTAGCAGGGGTTACAAGGCTACACCCAGCATCTCTTGCCTTCTCCTGTCAAGTGCAATGCTGGCCATACCAGGAAGATGCGGACCCAGCTGAACTTAGCAGGATTCCATTAGGAAGAGGGATTGCTACCATCCTTGGTTCCAAGACCACCAAGCCTGACCCTCACCTCTGTCAGCCACCTCACACATGCGTCACCTCGGCCACAAGAGGAACAAGGTGAAAAAAAAGGAGGGTTTGCTCAAGGCAACTACACCCCTGTCTGCCCCCCGTCCAGCTTCGCCGTGAAGCTACCTCTCTTGATGCTTGTTCTACCGCCAGTGATTTCCACCATTACCTAAGGTCCAACAGGAGACGGCCCTCAGGAGGGAGGTGCTGCTGTAGATGGCGTGCATGTACATAAGATGAACCATCAGCTCCGCCAGCCACCAACAGGAGAGGAGGCGGCCCAGTCCCTGGGCAAGGGTGGGAAGGCCGGCCTTGGGCGAGCCCTGCTCCTGCTGCTGCATCTAAAGTAGAAACAGAAGAAGTCATTAGATGGCAACTCCATTTTTTTTTTTTTAAGAAGATGTTGGGGGTAGGAGTTTATTAATTAATTTATTTATTTTGGCTGTGTTGGGTCTTCTTTCCTGTGCGAGGGCTTTCTCTAGTTGTGGCGAGCGGGGGCCGCTCTTCATCGCGGTGTGCGGGCCTCTCACTGTCGTGGCCTCTCTTGTTGCGGAGCACAGGCTGCAGACACGCAGGCTCAGTAGCTGTGGCTCACGGGCCTAGTCGCTCCGCGGCATGTGGGATCCTCCCAGACCGGGGCTCGAACCCGTGTCCCCTGCATCGGCAGGCAGATTCTCAACCCCTGCGCCACCAGGGAAGCCTCACCTCCATTCTTAAAACCTTTCAGAGTCCCCTAGACAACGTTTTTATAAATTTTCATTTTCGCTGTATCTTCTAAGGGAGGGCTGGTTTAGTTTGCCTCGGGAACACTCGGCGTTCTCGGGTAAAAAAAAAATATGTCCGACAAATACCATATGATATCACATATGTGTGGAATCTAAAAATTATGAGACAAATGAACTTATTTACAAAACAGAAATAGACCCACAGACATAGAAAGCAAACTTACGGTGACCAAAGGGAAAAGGGAGTAGGGATAAATTGGGAGTTTGGGATTAACAGATACACACTACTATATATAAAATAGATAACCAACAAGGACCTACGGTAGACACAGTAATATATTACAAGATGTTCAATATCTTGTAATAACCTATAACGGAAAAGAACCTAAAGAAGAATAGATAGATAGATAACTGAATCACTTTGCTGTACAATTGAAACTAACAGAACATTGTAAATCAACTATATTTCAATTAAAAAAAAATTTTTTTAAGTCATGTCCAAGCTAGAAAACTCTGTCCAAGAGCAAGGAAAGGGTGGAGGCCACAAGCTAGCCCAGTGCCGAGAACCAAGAAGGGGTTCCGCATCCCTTCACCCCAGCAGCAGCCCTTCCAAAACCCAGGATGGAGGGCAGTTCCTTATGTGTCCTAGACAAACACAGAAGAACAAGAGAGCGCGTATACGTTTTCCGGATCTTACACTGACACGATTTTATTAGACTGAAGGCTGCCTGGAAATGCAGAGGTGAAGTGACGGCCTTAATTAGGAAGTTGTATCTGCACACATTAGCTGGCAGAGGCTATGGACTTGGCTCAGCAAGGGCTTGACAATTAGGGCTCCAGACACTACATGAACAAGAGAGGCCCATCCCTAGGGGAAGGTGATCCTGACATGCTTCTTTAACTTCTCCTCTCCTCTAACCATCAAGGCGCAGTGGGTCCCACGGCAGCCAGGAGGGGCGGCAGGCACTGCCCTTAGAGGTGATGGGCTATCTACACGCCAAGGAGTTAATTTCTATTCCATTCTTGAGCATCTATTCTACCACGGTCTCAAACGGTCCTCTTACAGCAAGAAACCAGACCAAGAAATTTTGGCTGGCGCAGTGAAACTGCATAAATGGCTTGCCCCCTTTTGCCATCTGCTTGGTTAGCTACGTCCAGGAAAGCTGTTGTTTTAAATTTTTTAATGTAAGTTGATCAACTTAACAGGAATTTCCTTTCATTTTCTTCAGTTCACCTCAGAAAGATATTTATTAGGAAACAGAAGTAACTGCTTTGAAGGATCCACCCAGCCAAGTTTGACAGGGGAAGCGCTAGCTGGGAAGGTTATCCAGGAAGCAAGGTGGGGCACAGATGGGTTTGCAGGCTTGCAGGGATCACAGCTCACTGCAATTATAGCCGCAGCACAGCGACCCAACGCAGACCCCTTTCCATCTCTAGGCATAACTGAGGGTGGTTTTCATATGGATCCTTACGTCAAGCGTGCATGCTACATGCTACAGAGTCTGGAGCAGAGCATCGACAAGCCGGTGGATGGAGAAATCCTCAGTGAGAGACCCCCTACCTGCCCGATCCCTCGTGTCTGCATTATATAATTGAGAAGAAAAAGGAAATAACCCAAACTTCCAACAGTATGGGCTTGGGGCTTGGTTAAATGCATGAGTGCGCCTCAATCTTACGTAGCCGTGCAAACTATTTTTTGATATAAATGTGCATAAATAAAGAAAGGCTGGAGACACAGACACCAAAATGGCAGCAGTGATGGTAATCTTTGGATACTAAGATTCTTGTTATTTTTTAACTATTATTATTTTTGTAATCAGGGCAAAAAGTAATGTAACTTTACGATATTGTGAAGACTTTGGTTCTCTGTTAAAGAGGCAAGCCCTCTGTTTCTGCAGCCTTCTTGTAAAAAATGCCGAGTCTCAGGACCTCCCCAGGGGAGCCCAGCATCCTCTCTATGAACCAGCAAGCCTGTCTCTCTTTTGTGCTACCCATCTTTATTTCTCCTAACCTTCCCACCTCACTCGGAGACTTTCTTAGTTACACGCTGAGTTGCCCTTTGTTTATTCTCAACCCTTTTTCAGCTCTCTAAAGCAAACTCATTTTGACCAAATGACCATCAGCAAATGAAGAAACAATTATGAATACAGTGTCCATTAGTCTGTGGAGGCTAGAACAGTTCACACCAAGGCAACTGGGGAAGCTAAGACATGAAGAGGCACCTAAAACCATTCCGGACCAACAGAAGGGGCCTTTCTTGGTGCCAGACTCTTGGAGGAAAGCAGATTCCCTGAATGAATGTGATAACGACCTCAAAAGCAGTGCTGACAAAAGACAATCTTTGCACAACTGTCTCCAGTGTTCCCAAATAAGCAACGATGCTCATGGCCTGCAGGCCCCTGAGCAGTTGCCCAACCCCAAGCTCAGGTCCCCTGGAGACCAGAACTGCACCCGAGGCCTTGGAGCACCACTGGGTGTGCAGCCCCGTCCCAGGGAGAGGAGAAGCATCTAGACAGGAGGGAAGCCACTGTGAGATCAGAACAACAGCCATGCCAGGCCATCAGGAAAATAAGTGTCCGATCACCTCCAGCTCCAGGCGACCACATCTCAAGCTCAGTCCAGAGGCCCTCCTTTCCTTCCCCAAACAACGCACGGTCTAAAATGACACGAGTATCTGTAACTAAGAAGAAACATGAGGTGCATTTTGTGACTGACTGGCCTCCCAATAATGACTTCCCTACTTTCCCCAGGGCCAAACTCGCTCTCCAGGTTTAAAAAGGCATACTTATGGGCTTCCCTGGTGGCGCAGTGGTTGAGAGTCCGCCTGCCGACGCAGGGGACACGGGTTTGTGCCCCGGTCCGGGAGGATCCCACATGCCGCGGAGCGGCTGGGCCCGTGAGCCACGGTCGCTGAGCCTGCACGTCCGGAGCCTGTGCTCCGCAACGGGAGAGGCCACAACAGTGAGAGGCCCGCGTACCAGGAAAAAAAAAAAAATAGGCATACTTATGTGTCACCACTGGACCAGAAGGGCTGGACTTCTCTCTGCAATGCTCCCTTTTTGATGCTGGATGCCTCCCCATCCAGAGTAAGAGAAACGTCTACTCCTTAATTGCACAAGTAAACACAGCAGAAGGAAACCAATCCAATTTTTCATTCTATTCGCTTTTACTTAAAAACATGGTTATTAGTCTTTCTTCAGAGTTGTGCTGTTATTACAACCCATTTATATTTGTCCCTTGTCAATTCAGCAGCGGGAAAAGACACACCACACACAGCTCACCTAACGAGCAGGGTCGCTCACTATTCAACCTCTGCACGCAAAGCATTTCACTTGAGGTATTTCAAACTGAGGGGAGTGCCAATCTTAAGACCACGGGAAACTGCCATCAATGGGCCTTTTGAGTTAAGTCTCCGCTAAAAAATACACCTTAACTTATCTGCGAAGCGCATTTTAAAACACGTTGTATTTTAAAACCTCATTTCATGCAAATTGCATAAAAAGGAATATCGAAGCCCTTCCAAGATATGCTAATGATTAAAGATGACAGTGCTCAAAGATGAAAGGTTCTTTTCTTTCGCATACGAATAATACCCATGTTGGAGAGCAGCAAACAGAAGCTTTCCCCAGAGGCAACTGTTCAACTGAGTTACCTCTGCTCCAACCTCCACGCTTGGGTCAAGGGCACTGTAGCCCGAGTCTTGTTCCTTTGTAACACGGGAGCTTCTCTCCAGCCCAGGGTCATAGACCGTACCCCTACTCCCAGGAAATCATTCCCTAATCAGACCCTCACTGCCCCTCCCCAGCATCCGGACCAAGGCCAGTAGTACCGAGTGGTCTCTGGCAGAACAGCAAGTAGGGCCTGCAGTCGGTGTAGCTGTCACAGGACTGGGACCCGGTCTGGCCAGCTTGAGCCTCCAGACCCACACGTCCACCAGGCCACACTGCTTCCTCCCTCTAACTCTTGTGCGGCTCCCCGAGCTGGCGACAAGGCTCTGTCTGGTCTTCGTCCCTCCCATCCCAACGCGCATTGCGTGAGCCTGTCCTTGCCTCCGTGTTACCGTCTGTGAAGTGGGAGTAACGACAGTGCCTCTCTCCTGGGGTTGTTGCCAGGATGAAAGGCATCAGAACATGGAAAGCCTGGTTAGGAGTAAGTGCTCGGTTAGGGTTACTTCTCACAGTTAGCATCATTCCAGATGCGCCCTAGAACCAGAGCCCACCCCATACCCAGAGTGGTTTGTCTGTGATGCTGACTGCCAGGCCTGGTCCTTCAGGGGCTGGGCCCGCCCCTGCGCCTGCAGCCACTGCCTGCATCTGTCTTCCGCTGGCCTCCTCTGAGATCAAGGATGGTCCCTGCCCAGAATCCTGCCCAGAATGGCCCCTGCTGCTGCCCTCACCTATCAGCCTGGACACCCAGGGCCTCAGTTCTAGCATAAACTTATGTTAGTTCTCACCCTCGGGAGCTTCCCTGGGTGAAATCTGCAACTGGCCCCTTGTACACAGAGGGCGAGGAGAGACCAAAGAAAAACAGCCAGACCATTCCGGGTTGGCAGGTTGCAGGTTTAATAAGCAAGGGAGCTTACAAATGAGCCTTGTCTTGGGCGCTGAAAGGCAAGTAGATCTCTGCATCCACTGGCCAGAATTTTAAAGTTTAAATAGAGGCCTTACCTGGGTTTAGTCACATAGTCAGTTCAGATGGTCTCAACAACACCTTCCTCGTTCAAGGTCAAGGCTATGTCCCTGAAATGGCTCCTAGTGTGGGAATGGCAGGCAGAACGTATATTCCAAGGGCAGGGGAGGGGGGGGAAGAGCCTCCAACAGCCCAGGTCCAGACTGCAGGTCAACCAGTGGTCACATCCTTTCAATGCCCTCCTCCAACAACTTACCCTAGAAATGCCCCTGCTTTTGGATAACAATAACAACAATAATAGTAATAGTTAACACCTCATAGTGTTACATGTCAAGCCCCACTATCTATACAAAATCGTTTAATCCTTATGACAACCCTGTGAGGGAGGTATTATTACTCTTCCCATTTCATTGATAAGGAAACTGAGTCACAACTAAGGTGAGTAACTCACCAAAAGCTCTCAAGCCAAAGCAGAGCAGGGATTCAAACCCTGTAACAATAGGATTGGGCACAAGAGTCTTTGCTCTTAACTACCAACCTAGTTCCCTATTTGAGCACTGGCTCTTCCCCTCGGGGCAGGAACACAGCCCTCAGCAAGGAAAACCCCCTGGTCCTCCCACACCCAGGCTCACCGTCCCCCCCATATCAGCTCCTCCCTCACTGCATGATTCAACCTGCTCAGAGTTAAGATGTAGTGGCCCCAGGCTCCCAGCTCAGCAAATAAACAGCATTTCCTGCCTTTCCCTAGACCTCCCCGACCCTGTCCCCCAGCCTCACCCCCGGCTCCGTATCTGAGTTCCATAGAACCCTGGGAGAAAAATAAACGGGGCCCATATTCCTGAAACTCCAAATGCCATCAGAGATGGCCTTCAAGTTAAGGCCCTGAGGCCTGTTGACAGGCACATTTTCCCCTGTTCATGATTGATGTGTACACATTTCACATGCCATACATTACAGAGGCACCTCTTCTATACTTGACTCATCTTGGATATGTAAATTTACACACTAAAAAAAAAAAAAAAAAAAAAAAAACTGGGTGAAAGAGAACATTCTCCCAGGGTGGGCCTAGTACTGTAAATTTATGGACTGTGGTTTGCCCAGCTGGGTTCGTCTCCACGGTGAGGCTCTGCTGCCCCCTGGTGGCAAGTCTCTCCCTGCTCTTTAGAGTTTGTGAGTGTTGACCTGAGAAGCTAAGAGCCAAAATTTCAATACTACCATTTCCTATTAACATTTATTCATTCACACAAGCACTCGTTCAGAGCAAACCTTACTTACAAGCTCTTCCAGTTGGCTTTCTTCTGCCCCCTCCCGGCTTCTCTGAAGGAGCCCTTTCACTACTAGATTAGCTCCCTAGTTTAACTGCTCTCCTTTTAGACCCATTTTTCTCACACGAGGTCGCCCCCAGCAACTGCAGAAACCACCTGGCTTGTTTTTATTGCCCTGTAGCTTATTAAACACTTTGCCTTTTCTAGACTGACTTTTCTATGAATCTTCTCAGACCACAGAGAAAGGTTCCAACTTGCCTTTTTGAGTTCCCTGCTTTCGGCAATTGCTACCACTTTGAAAGGGGTAAAAAAAACAGAGAGAGGGGACATAGATGGTACCTGGAGTCTCCAGACCTGACTCCCTACAGGGAGAAGCCCCTTCATTTCCCCAGGCTGAAACTCAAAAACAAGAGCCTTTGGCTAAGGATGTAGGTGAGCGATAATCTCAAAGCTCGCCTCTGTGTAACATATTCAGGACCCTGAGACCCGCCTTTCATATTCCCTCAAGACCCTACAGGGTACAATCAGAAAGGAGGAGACAGACGAGAACTAAGAAGGATGATGATTTGCCTAACAACAAAGTACAGATCCCATAGGGCTAAGCTCCTTAATGGATAAGAGGCAGTTAGGAAAATAATTTGTTTCCTCTTTTTTTATATATATAAATTTATTTATTTTATTTTTGGCTGCATTGGGTCTTGGTTGCTACGCACTGGCTTCCTCTAGTTGCGGTGAGCGGGGCCTACTCTTCATTGCGGTGTGAGGGCTTCTCATTGCGGTGGTTTCTCTTGTTGCGGAGCACAGGCGCTAGGCGCACGGGCTTCAGTAGTTGTGGCTCACGGGCTCAGTAGCTGTGGCTCGTGGGCTCTAGAGCGCAGGCTCAGTAGTCATGGCGCACGGGCTTAGTTGCTCCACGGCATGTGGGATCTTCCTGGATCAGGGGTCAAACCCGTGTCCCCTGCACTGGCAGGAGGATTCTTAACCACTGCACCACCAGGGAAGTCCCAATTTGTTTCCTCTTAATAGGTTTAGTCTATGTTTCTCTGAGAATTATCTGTCTTCAAGGGAGGGGTGGGGGTGTGCTTGTGGATGTTTAGTCCAAAAGTTATTGACTGCAACGTTAGAATTAAAAACTTACAGTGGCAAGGAGGTTGTAAAGGAGACAAAATTCGGAGAACCTGAACCCACCCTACCCCGGGTCTACCCCACCCTCACCCAACCCCCTGCTCTTCTAAGAACTTCGGATAGTGGTTCTCTATCTCTAACAGCATCAGGACCACGCTGCTGGGCCCCGCCCCCGGGTTCCTGATTCATTAGGTCTGGGGAGGGGCCTGAGAACGTGCATTTCTGACAACTTCCCAGGTGATACTGTAGCTGCTGGTCCAGGGACCACACTTGGAGAATCACTGAGTTAGGAGATCAGCTGCCATCACTAAACCACCTCTTTCTTTTACACAATTTTAACCATGATTTTCAAACACAGATTTCAAATTCCTTCACGGCAAAAGAGCGATCCTAGACAACCCAAACTGAGGTATGAGAAACCAAGCACTAAACATACATCTGCCCAGAATATCAACTTCACTTAAAGATTTGCAGAGAGGAAAACATTCAATGATTTAACTGGTAATTTTTAAACATTAAGTTATTGTTATAATGCAGAAATATACTTCTGAGTACAATGTGCAACTCAGTGAAATTTTTAAGACGAAATAAGGGATTTCTAAGAACCCTCCTATTTGTGCAGGGGGCACCTTTCAGGTTGCCCTCCGAAAATGTCAAACACTGCTGCTGGCCCTGCTCTTCGAACTACGTGTCCAGGCCCCAGTGTGTGTGCACACGTGTACATGTGTGTGCTTGCACATGTGTGCACTGTGTGTGCATACGTATTATTGTTCTCACCTCCATGGGGATTGTTTTGCTGGGGGGAGGGAGACAGGAATGTCCTTTGAGAAACACTGTTTTTCGGGAACATCAATTGATTACTCACACTTCAGGTGAATTAACTTAGTACACGTGTTCCACGAGGCTAGCTGTGGAATGAGGAAGAAAATCCGAACTAGGAGGAAAAGTGAGGTGGCAATGACGAAGGTGGCTTCCCATGAGCTTCAGACAAGGCTGCTGTCCAGACAAGGCTGCTGTCCAGAAGTAGGAAGGCGAGATCCTGGGCAGAAACAGGCACCCAGACCCGAAAGCACACCATTGTTCTCAAACCCTCTTCAACTCCACTCTGTGATCCCATCCAGATCGCCCTGAACAATTCCCAGGCCACGGCAGAGCTATTTCATAAGCAGTTTGTGAAAATAAAAGGGCACCTATTATTTGCCAAACAAGAGCTTAGCCAGTTCCTCCTTCCACTTTCCAAGTAATACCACGAGAAGCCAGTTTTCTTTCTCTGGGACGGCCCTGCAGGGGATGCCTACCCCCAAGTTCCTGGCTGTGCCCAGTTATTATTTCTGGCTGCCACAGTCCACAGAGAATCCGGGTGGGAGCTCCTACAACCAACAGGCACAAGAGATATGCTGACCTTTATTTTGAAGGCTTATTTCCCAGAAGTATTTCATTTATTATCAGAAATCATGACAATAATGTGTGTTCTTAAACTTGTGGGCACCCCTGTATGAAGACTCATGGATGACCACAGCAACAAAGACAGAAGCATCATCTGCAGAAACACCCATCCAATCCCCGAAAGGCTCTCACCTGTGCGATGAACTCCGGGAAGCTGAGGATGGGCCCGTTGTGGAAGACTGGGTAGTAGAAGACATAGGCCACCATCCAGGGAAAGGAGCAGAAGGTGCGCTCAGCCGGCGGCTGCTGCCAGCAGAGCTCCAGGCTGAAGCTGGTGTAGTACAGGCAGCGAACGGTCAGTGTGAACTGCAGCAAGTAGTACTCATTTTCCGTCTGGTACCACCCTCTCTGCAAAGTCACAAGGAGACAACAACCTTGAGTGGCAAGGAGGGACGTCATCCAGTCTCCCAGGAAGGAGATCTCTTCCACGGGCAGAGCAGCTGTCCCATCCAGGGAGTCGAGAACCACTGAACAGCAGGTAAACATCATCGATCATCAAAACAAGCAATTAATGAGGAACGGGCAGGAGAGTGTCCCTAACATCAGCCATAAGCTTAGCATTAAGCCTGATGCAACACAGAGTGAAGGTTTTCCCAGATATGCATCTGTCAGATACACCAGCGGACAGCATGGAGATCAGCTACATCCAGTGGGTACTCTAACAGCTCCTTCAACAACTCTGAAGACAACGACAGACTTATACAGGCAGACCTCAGGGTACTGCAGGTTCGGTTCCAGACCACCGCATTAAAGCGAACACTGCAATAAAATGAGTCACACAATTTTTTGCTTTCCCAGTGCACATAAAAGTTATGTTTATGCTATACTGTAGTCTAGTAAACTGTGCAACAGCATTATGTCTAAAAAGACAAAGAACATACCTTAATTTAAAAATACTTTATCGCTGAAAAACAGAAAAAATGCTGTTGATCATCTGACAACGCAGGGTTGCCAGAAACCTTCAGTTTGTTAAAAAAAAAAATGCAATATCTGCAAAGTGCAATAAAATGGGGTGTGTCTGTAAATGTCACGTGGGATTTATGTGTTCAGTGTATCTTTCCTTTTGTTCTTCTACCATTAATTTGGCTCCACATGTAGTGGAAGACTATTTTCTAAATAAGCTTTAGAGAAATATCATCAAAAGAAATAGTCCCGGGGCTTCCCTGGTGGCGCAGTGGTTGAGAGTCCGCCTGCCGATGCAGGGGACACGGGTTCGTGCCCCGGTCTGGGAGGATCCAACATGCCGCGGAGCGGCTGGGCCCGTGAGCCATGGCCGCTGAGCCTGTGCGTCCGGAGCCTGTGCTCCGCAACGGGAGAGGCCACAACAGTGAGAGGCCTGCGTACCGCAAAAAAAAGAAAAAAAAGAAATAGTCCCTGCCCTCAATGTACCTAAATTCTCATACCGGAGATAGGTATGTAAAAGTATAATTTGAACACAGCATGAAAGAATAAAAAGCACGTACAAAATTAGCTACGGAACAAAAGACTAAAAGCAAATGTGGTAAAATCTTAATAGTGAGGGCATAAAATTATGGATCATTTTATAATCTTTATATTTTTCTATATTTTCCATATTTTCTATAATACGTATGTATTGCTTTTTTAATGAGAAAATAGGTTATGGAAATAGATACAAGAAATAAAATTGGGACAAAGGAAAGAGTTGTTCACTTGATCCACGAGGGTCTTTTAAGGCTTTACACTGAAAAACTAAGTACCGAACAGAGTTTCTATTCCACGTCCAGGACTTCGGCAGCCACCAAGGAAAACCAAGAAAACCGCATGTGTGAAAGTATGGAAACCCAGGGCAACTAGTTTCTGGTCATTTGCTCGCTCCCCTTCAGCAATATTTTTCACACCACCAGCTTACATAACAAATGGAATACTTATTCACCACCAACACCCATAACTGATGCTAAGAGTCCCCAAATAAAGGATAATTACAACTGGAGACCGTCTTTGAACGTTTGCCAGGTCCCCCAAAAGTTAGGTGTGAATTTGTTTTTATTTTTATCACAAATCTATTTTTTTTTTTTTTTCCGGTACGCGGGCCTCTCACTGTCGTGGCCTCTCCCGTTGCGGAGCACAGGCTCTGGACCTGCAGGCTCAGCGGCCATGGCTCACGGGCCCAGCCACTCCGTGACATGTGGGATCTTCCCGGACCGGGGCACGAACCCGTGTCCCCTGCATCGGCAGGCGGACTCTCAACCACTGCGCCACCAGGGAAGCCCCCACAAATCTATTTTTAAGCACACTTATTTAAGTGATCGCCTAGTTTAATCATTCTGGGAAGTTACGTATCTTTGTTAGGAGAGAGACGCTACCCTGCTTATTCTCTTAAGTCCAGGTTTTGAGACATGTGCTTGAAGTATTCGCCCCAGTCCATTGGTAAGAGTGAAGAAAAATTAAGGCAGCCTAACAACAGCAAGAATTCTTGAATTTTCAAAATGCTACCATTTTTACAAAATTGCTTAACACGTATTATCTTGTTGAATCCTTAGAACAACTCCATGAGGAAGGCAGAGCAGCTATTACCTCCATTTTCCAAATGATGAAATTAAGACTCAGAGGTTAAACACCGCCTCCAGTTTCAAGAGGAGAAGAGACAGTGAATAGAAGAGACTAGAAAACCACTGGCTCATCCTTCCCGTCGCATTCTTTCCCATGACTGTGCAGATCCAGGGCTCACCAATTCTAAGTGCTATCACTTAAATCAACGAAAAGGTGAACGAATGAGTGAACAAATGAACAAAAATAAAGACACCATGGGAAGCCCAGTTCCACATGACTAAAGAAAGAATATCAAAAGCTTCCCAAGATGTTCTGTGCAAGGAAAATACCTCCCTTATCTGTTCAGGGACTATCGTGGGCTTCTGATGAGATAAGGAATGTGAGAGTTCCCTATAAACCCTGCAGCATTCTACAGATGATTGTTTTATTAAATGCATAGGGGATTTTTTTTTTTGCTTTTTTGCATATTGCTTTTTTTTCCCCTTTGTTCCTGTGACATCTGGCACCATCCATGCCTGCCCAAACTGGGAGAAAAGGTACAAGGTCAGCGCTGGGCAACCTCCAAGGACTAAGGCATAGTCAGATACAAAAGACTGCAGAACGCAACACCAGGGTTCACATGCATCAACCCCCTGTGGCCACTAGAGGGAGCGCCACCACAGTTCTTCAATTGACTCTTGTCTGAAAACAAAGGCATCTACCTGGATAAAGGCACTGCCAAAGGGGCCTTCTCCTTCCCAATGGTAAAACGGAGACTCTTACCATAACTTCCTCCACATCTTGAAGCCTCAGTGTAGAGAGCAAGAAGAGAGAACAGAGCCATGACAGGAACAGCGACCGGAACTGGGCAACACAGAAGGAGATGGTGGTGTGAATAAGAACCATGGCTGTGCCTTGGGTCCCCAGCACACACCAGCAGGCCCACATCCCATAGGCTGTGAGGATCCAGGGTTTGTGCTGCAGACAGGGAGGGACCCAGTGAGAAAGACATGGGGGGGGGGGGAGGAAGAAAAAAGAGAAGGGTAAGTTAACAGGCATTGCTATTGAAGGTTCTACATAAAAGAGGGTAATGTCTTGTGACCCATTAACCAAACTGTTCTCACTGGCCTGGAGATTTAGTGTAACAGAGACAAAGAGGATTCAGAGGGACTTTCCACATTAACCCCAGAGCGATGGCTGTCTAGCCCCAGGTCCCCAGAGCTCCACCGGATCCGCCCCGAGAAAGGAGCCGCTTTCCTGCCTTCAGCCAAAACCACCCAGACCACTGGATCCCACAACAATGAGATTTATGACTGACTTTCAACAGACATTATGGGAGCCTGAAGACAGTTAGAAAAGCTGCCAACCTGGCACACTAGCCCCTGCGTACACTGTTCTGCAAAACGGAGGTAAGATAAAATACTGGTGCAAATTCCTCGGGAGTCTTTCTGAGAAAACTGGACCCTCTAAACCACAAAAGGCTTTCTAAAGTTTAAACCAGAGACTTACAAGTAAATCTCTAATTACATTTTTATTTCATTAGCATATTATTTACAGTCAAGTTTGTGTCACAGAAAAAGTATAGCTTACCTGTTTTCAGTGATAGTGAGGCCTTTGCATAATCAATCCAATTGATACATTTATTCCCATTTTAGGAGAGAATTTTTCTATTTCATTATCAAGTTTTATAGTTATTGACATTGAATAACTAAACAGATAAATTAACATGTCTTTGCTTTTACAATATACTCTTGGTCATATCTGGCTGGTAAATCCTTACTTAAAAAACCACAATAATGTTTTAACATTGTTTGAGAGGCAACATATCATAGTGGTGTAATTACTCAAGCTTTGAAGTCCAACTACCTAAAATAAATCCTGGTATCCCCATTAACTAGCTGTGTGACCCTCGGCAACTTACTTAATCTCTCTGTGCCTCGGTTTTCTCAGGTATAAAATTAGGATAGTAACAGTATCTACTTCATGAGGTTGTCATGAGGATTAACTAAGTTAATGCACGTAAAATGCTTACAATGGTGTCTGCATACACAGGAAGGACAAGGCAAATACTAGTTATTATTCCTATAGGAAAATATGATGTGGCTTTTTGGTGAGCATTCAAAAATAGGATTTCCAGGAATACACTGAGTTGAAAAGCAGGGGCTGCTTGAAATTAGGTCTTCCTGTGAAAACAAAAAGACTTCTTTAAGGGAAAGACAGATGTGGACTGCACACTGTAAATGCCGTCCTTCAGTGCTAACTCTCCCAAAATATTGCCTTAGTACAATTCCTTACCAAACTTCTACTCCAGCCTAAGAGAGAACATTTTAAATGAGGGACTAGGTCAGCCACTTTGAAGTTCCAAGAAAATCAGAGAAATCTGCAGTTCATTTTTACTGTTTTTCCATCCTACTACCCTCATTAAACAGCCACATAAATTTGCTTCAAACTTTCCCCCAAGCACTCACCTCTGGACAGAGTTCAATTATAAGGAACAAGGTCACCAGAGACTATTTTAAGAAGTAGTTCTAATGAGCGAAAAAAAGGGAAGGGGTGTCTTTTTCAACTTGATCTATAGCATTTACCACTTGGAGTCTTTTTCCATGTGTGCACGGCTACATACATATACACGTAACACAGCTACGTTTTTATTGAATGCTATGTGATCCATTTGGAAGAAGCCTGTTGGGATTCATTTGGGAACTTAACCACAGACTTAAGCTGCTTCAGCTTGAAAAAGCTGGAGGAACCTTCAGGAACTACTTAATAGTGCTGTGCAAACCCCATCTGCTCCAGAGATTCTCTGATGAATTTACCTGTGCTCACAAATGATACCATGGGGGCACACAAGGTGGTCCTATACTCTCATCCCTCACCATCTTCCTCCTGCCGAAGAGTAGAGGCAGACAATGTCTAATTTTCTCTAAGACATCACAGAAAATGCACCCACGTGAACCTCATATTCTCTTCTATCCCTCCTATTACACACTCATCCTCCCCAACGGGCAAAGACAACTCCACTATACACATTCACGGCGGGCAGGTGATAAAAAGGGAAAGATGTGAACAATGCAAAAAAGAAATCACCTATTTTAAAACATAAATTAGAACCCGACTAACATATTGATTTTTTTCATTCTATAAAGTGAATGCAATTGGAATTCCATCCTTGAAAACACCACTAAGATGCTGATACAGCATGATTAGTCTTCCATGCCTTGTTCTCTGGCTGGCATCAGAGGAACAGTCCCCCACCATCAATGCAGCCCTTAGGGCACACCTCCTCCGACCGCTATCCCCCCCTATCCCGCCCCCCCACACACACACGCCTAGACCAGCAAGAAGCAGGGCAGAGAGGGCGAGAAGTAGAAATGTGACACTGCCTAGCCGCGCAGGCAGCAGCATAGAAGGTCTGCTGCTCTGAGGCGGAGGGGGGCTTTGCCCAAGTGTTTCAAAGACCATTTTCATATGCAAAGCCCTAAAGACAGCCCGGTCCCACCTATTTCTACTCCAAAAGTGCTTATGTATTTAGTTTATCAAACCTGTGTCCTCTTTAGCAAAAATGCTTAAACATCAGACATTGAGCCTCTGACATCAAATATGCCAGGAATCTTTTAACTTTTCAAAACTAAAAAAGAAAGTGTGTTATGTTTTATTCCAAAACAATACTTCTGATTCATCACTAGAAAGGCTTTAAAAACGTTTTCTCCAAGTTCTCAGGGCGATCTGGGCAGATACGCACAGTTTTGGTCACAGACATAATCTATGTCAAGTTCAAGATTTAAAAACCTGCCTAGGGAATTCCCTGGCAGTCCAGTGGTTAGAACTCCGTGCTTTCACTGCTGAGAGCCTGGGTTCAATCCCTGGTCAGGGAACTAAGATCCCGCAAGCCGGGCAGCGCAGCCAATGTAATTAATTAATTAAAACCAATTAGTTAATTTTAATTAATTAATTTTAATTAATTGATAAAAGATCTGCCTAAAAGTCAGAATAGCCCAATTCATTTAAGTTAAGAGGTTCATATGACGATTATGATTGGAAACTGCTGTTCACTTGAAATGAGGCACAAAGAATCATGTTGATCAAATAATGTGTACAAATAAAACAATCTTAATTAAATGTTGGGTTGTGATGTTTCTAATTTAGAGATTTAAATTCGAATCAAGTATTATTTTATATGACGCTTTTTTTTTTTTTTTTTTTTTTTGCAGTACGCGGGCCTCTCACTGTTGTGGCCTCTCCCGCTGCGGAGCACAGGCTCCGGACGCACAGGCTCAGCGGCCATGGCTCACGGGCCCAGCAGCTCCGCGGCATGTGGGATCTTCCCGGACCGGGGCACGAACCCGTGTCCCCTGCATCGGCAGGCAGACTCTCAACCACTGCGCCACCAGGGAAGCCCTATATGATGCTTTTTTTTAACTGAGATTTTTATTGAGACAGTTGTAGACTCTCCTGCAGTTATAAGAAATAACACAGAGAGATCCTATGGACACTTTACCCAATTTCCCCCTATGGTAACATTCTGCAAAACCAGAATATATCACAACCAGGATGGTGACATTGCAACAATCCACAGACATTCAGGTTTCCCCAGTTTTACCTGCACTCGTGTATGTGTGTGTGTGTGTGTGTGTGTGTGTGTATGTGTGTTTAGTTCTTACGGTTTTATCACATAAAAGGTTTTATCACATATAGGTTCAGTGTCCACCACAGTGAAGATACTGAACAGCTGCATCAACGCAAGCATCTCTTGCATTGCCCTTTTATAACCACACCCACCTTTTTCCTGCTTCCTTTACCCTACATCCTTAATCCCTGGAACCCACTAATAATCTCTCCGTTTCTAAAATTTTGTCATTCCAAAAGTCATACAGTATGCAACCTTTAGGATTGGCTTTTTTTTTTTTTTTTTAATTTCCTTGCTTTTTATTTTTTGGCTGTGTTGGGTTTTCGCTGCTGGGTGCAGGCTTTCTCTAGTTGTGGTGAGCGGGGGCTACTCTTCGTCGCAGTGCGTGAGCTTCTCATTGCGGTGGCTTCTTTTGTTGCGGAGCATGGGCTCTAGGCACACGGGCTCAGTAGTTGTGGCTCGCGGGCTCTAGAGCGCAGGCTCTGTAGTTGTGGCGCACGGGCTTAGTTGCTCCGCGGCATGTGGGATCTTCCCGGACCAGGGTTCGAACCCGTGTCCCATGCACTGGCAGGCGGATTCTTAACCACTGCGCCACCAGGGAAGTCCCAGGACTGGCTTTTTTTCACTCAGCATAATTCCCTGAAATCCACCCAAGTTGTGACAGGTATCAAAGGACTGCCCCCTTTATATTGCTGCGTAGTTTCCACGGTGTGGATGGACCACAGTTTCTTTAACCCTTCACCTGCTGAAGGACATCTGGGCTGTTTTCCAGCTTGGGGCTATTATGAATAAAAACTGAAATGAACATACATGTACAGGTTTTTATGTAAATATGTTTTCATTTCTCTAGGATAAATGCCCAAGGGTGAGCTTGCTGGGCTGCATGGTAGTTGCATGTTTAGAGCTCTGTAAAAACTGCCCAACAGTTTCCCAGAGTGGCCATTCTACATTTCCACCAGCAACATACAAGGGATCCAATGCTGCCTCCTCACCAGCATTTGGTGTTGTTACTATTTTTTACCTGATCGACTCTGGTAGTTGGACTTTAACTTGCATTTACCATTATGCTCTTTTAAAGGGTATCAAAGTGTGAGCAACTTGAACCCTGCATCAATAAGATGGACTGAGTGAACTTCGCTGGGGCACAAGAAGCCAGCCCATCAGAACTCTCCTGACCCCCTTAACTCTCTTTATTCCAGGTTCTTCAGTTCCTGATTAGGAGACCAAAAGGAAGGCAGGGGAAGAGGAGAAACTTTTAAAAGTTTAACAAACAGTAAGAAAGAAACTGTACTCTGTTTTCGTGGCAGTTGAGATAAAGCGAGACTAAATACTATGGCCTTTCTGATGGAATTAGGCCAGACTGAACTGGGTAGGCGAACTTGCCCTCGGTTCCCATTGCCCCCTGTGTTTATACTGAACCACTTCTCAAAACAGGGCATAACCGTCTCTCTTTTTGATAGGCTCCCTTAACAAATTAATATCCTGTCTTGTTCATAATACAATAACGTAAGAATCTTACATGGTACCTAGCACATAGCAAGTGTTTCACAAACACTGGATAAATGAATGGTTAGAATAGTTGGATGGACAGATGGGTGGACGGATGGGTGGATATGCTTCCCCAGGTATTGGGGTTTAACCTGGCAGTTATGACTAAGAACAAGAAATTAGCACCAAAATTTGGGGCTTTTTAGTCACTAATATGAAAACCTGCTGATTTCCAAAGTCTCTGCTTGTACACCTAACCCCTTATGAACAGACTGCTTTGCCAATGCAGATAGGATAAAAAGGTGTTATTTCACATCTCACTGCCTACTGCCTGTTTTCACTCACAGGGATCTCTTACAATCTTGTGCTGGGGGAAGCCTCAAATAGTGCACAACTGATAGGGTACAGGCACCAACCTTTGAAAGCAGACTCTCTGATAGAACCTGATTCCTGTCACCCCAGGGAAGACTTCCGAGAGATCAACAATTTCAGCTGGCGTGTTTCAAAGGCTGAAATCAGCACCCCTGAGAAAAGACCATGGACTTGCGGCCTTTTCTTTTGCAAATCTATATTCTTCAACTCTTCCTCATAGGGAGCCAGGACCCAGCCACAGGAGGAGCTGGCTGGCCATGCCCCCCTCACACCATCTCTTCTTCCCTTCTGTGTTAGCTTGTTCTGTGCTGTGGACACTGAGTGATAACAGGATGTGCCTGAGTGGTTCCCCTCATTAGCTCACCTCTGTAGGGAGGAACCAAAGTGCAAAGGCGTGGTGAAGACTCCTGCTGGCAACTGGACCAGACTTTGCTGTATATTAATTCTTTTTGTACATCTGCCCAGAAACCACTCAGTGGGGGGCACTGTTTTAGAAATAAATAAAAGGAGTCAATCAATAACCCTTATGCACGGCATAATTTATTGCATACTACATAATCAACTGCAGCTGCTACTGAAAAATATATATATATATATATATGTGTGTGTGTTTGTGGTGTGTGTGGTGTGTGTGTGGTGTGTGTGGTGTGTGTGTGGTGTGTGGGGTGTGTGGTGGGTGTGGTGTGTGGTGTGTGTGTGTGTGTGTGGTGTGTGGTGTGTGTGTGGTGTGTGGTGTGTGTATGTGTGTGGTGTGTGTGTGTGGCGTGTGTGTGTGGTGTGTATGTGTGTGGTGTGGTGTGTGGTGTGTGTGTGTGTGTGTGTGTGTGGTGGGTGTGGTGTGTGGTGTGTGTGGTGTGTGTGTGTGTGTGTGTGTGTGTGTGTGTGTATCCCCACACAAACAAAAAGGGAAAATAACCAAAACCATCGCAGAGTCCACACAACGGCCTTCTAGCCTCCTTTTCCTGGGAGCAAAGCCCCGTGGGCCCAAACAAAGCCAATTTCATCCCTCCTTAGAGATGCAGTGATGGAGGTGGAAGAGTCTGATTCCAGGAAAACCATTAATGCATGAGATTCCTATTAGGTGTGTGGTTTTGATAATATGCTGGAAGGGAGCGCCTGTTCACCACGGCCTTCCAGAGGTTAGTTTACTTGTCTCAGCCAGCGCCATGGGACCACGCTCTTCAGCCTGCATCCAATGAGCTCAGCCAGCCGGGGCCCAGTGCTAATAATGCAGGTGCTGCCAGTCAGAGGTCAGGTGAGAACGCACCCTGTGGTCAGCAACAGCACCCAGCCTCGGCCCCCTACGCAGCTAGCCTTCTCAAAAAGTTTGCACGGGGGTATTTTTGGTTCTGAGGGCAGGGAACGCAATGTCTCAGGTGGTGAGGGTGTTCAAGAAAGGAGGCCACTGTCTGACCACCCCACATACGTTCCAATCATAACAAACCCCTAGCCAAAGCTCAGAGCCGTTACTCAGCTTCCCCTCCCTCCCAGGGCACTGCCCGCGATGTAGTCTTGCCAAATCTCAGAGAGAGCCCTACCCAGAGAAAAGGCGTTTAACCTTGGCCGAGGAGCTCAGTGGAAAGTTTTATTACTTGTCATGGCAAAAAAAAAAAAAGAAGAAAAAGAAAATCCCACTTTTGAAAATAAACCCTTCTTTGCCTCTCTCTGGGAGGAGGTAGGGCCACAAAGGCAGAGATGGGATTATAGTAGATGAAGGCGGGAAGCATCCTTCAGGGTTCAAGGGTTGTAACCGCAAGAAGTGATAATGCCTAATCCTCTGCACAGCATCGTCCACAGTTCATGATGCCCCCCAGAATGGGGAAACAAAAGACAACTGCAACCCAAATCTTCCACCCTGAATAAGTACCAAAAGCATCCACCCAAATGAAGGCCATCTGGAACACTCAGTCCAGGTGGTGAAAGCATGGAGCTAATGGGGCCAAAGTTGTGGTTCATACTTACATAAGGACCAAGCGGACTCAGACAAAGAGCACACTGTGCCCCAGCCCGACCAGAACCCTGCCCACCAGCTGTTGCACAAATCAAACCCGTGGTCACGAAGAGATGGGAGACCCCCCCCCCCACACACACACACACACGGCTCAGTGCAAACTCTGCCATGAAACCTGTGGTCACAAAGAGATGGGAACAACCCCCCCCCCTCACACACACACAGACACACACACACACACACACACACACACACACACACGGCTCACTGCAAACTCTGCCACATTCCAAGAAAAATGCAAACAAAACCTCCTACTGAGTTTGGATAAGATGTGCTCTGCAGATAAAAAGACAAGTCCACCTATCCACTCATGCCTGGTAATGAGATGCAGGAAGCTGAAATAAGCAGATGCTTCCACTCCCTTCAAGGCACAGCTCACAAGCTACTTCCTCGGGGGCCTTCCCTGACACCGCCAGGCAGATGTGGCCCGCTCCTCCCAGCATCCTGATCAGAATCTGGTTTCCTCTGTCACTTCTCACTCAGCTCCTGGGGGCGGGACTGTGTCTCCCCATCCTTTCTCCCACAGCCCAGCTCAAGCTTGAAACAGGGTCAGAGAAAGACATGCAGGAGAGGAAGGTAGGTATGGCTGGACGGACAGCCTCTGCCCTCTGGGGTTTCAGAAGTTCTGACAGTCGCCTCCTTTTTGAGCACCACAGAGGGAACGGCTCCCAGGAGCACACACAGACCGCAGTCGCGGCACACAGCAAAGGCCTTCGGACCCCAGCAGCAGTCACCTCTTACTTGGCTGTCATCGTATGTATGCCAGCACAACCTTGAAACCCATCGGACTCTCACCACTACCCCGGGTACCGTCCCTGTTGTACAAATGAGGAGAAAGGCTTCAAGATATTAATTAACTGGCTTAAGACTGCATCACTAAAAAGCGACAAAGCCGGGTTTCAGCCAGGAGCCCTTAGCCACCCTGAATGTGGACTCCTAACAGGAAGAGACTTAACTCAAAGTTACAAGCAAATTAACCACAGGAACATCTATATCCTAACCTAGGTAGGTTTCTGATGGTGGTAGGTACAAAACAGGAGCTGAAAACAGAGGAAATTTGGAAAGAGGGAGGAAAATCCGTCCACGAGCAGAGGGTGAATCTACATCTTGCACTGTCTACTGGGGCTATATCTGCTCCAGGGGAAGGGGGGAATTGGTTCTTGCAGACAAGAAAACCTTCCTCTATGCATAAAGCACAGGCAGGTACACAGTACATAAACAGACAGTACATCTGTGGTATTAAAATGTCATAAAGAGGAAGTGACAATTGGGGGAAAATAGCTAAAAATGCTCCTGGGGGAGAAATAATGAAAAAAAAAAAAGCTAGAGAAACACTGATCTACAGGAAGCAAACAAGAGGTAGCAAGACAAAGAGTGGGAAGCAAAGGAGACCAGTCGGATGGGGCCATGTTGGGCCTGATGCACATGGCAGAACGGTGAGGAAGGTAGGGGATGAAAACTCAGTGTGCCCAGGGCAGCCTCATCTTTCCTTCTCCCTGCCACACCATTCTTCCACATGTTCAGTTAAAAATATATCACATATCAAACACAGGGAAAGGAATATTTATAAAGTTTATAAGGTATAAAGAATAATGAAATAACACCTGCATACCTAGCACCAGCTTAAGAAAGATAAAGCTATCAGTGCTTTAAAGGGCCCCTGAGCATATGTCAAATACATCTCAATTTTAAAAATGTCAATTATACCTCAATAAAAATAAATAAATAAATAATCAAAGCAAAACCAAACAAACCAAAAAAGGGCCCTGGTTATCTCTCCTCTGATTCTTTTTTCAGCTTTTTTTTTTTTTTTTTTTTTTGGCTGCGTTGGGTCTTCATTGCTGTGTGCGGGCTTTCTCTAGTCGCGGTGAGCGGGGGCTACTCTTCGTTGCAGTGCGCAGGCTTCTCATTGCGGTGGCTTCTCTTACTGCGAAGCACGGGCTCTAGGTACACAGGCTTCAGTAGCTGCAGCACGTGGGCTCAGTAGTTGCCGCACACAGGCCCTAGAGCGTACGGGCTTCAGTAGTTGTGGTGCACAGGCTTAGTTGCCCCATGGCATGTGGGATCTTCCTGGACCAGGGATTGAACTCATGTCCCCTGCATTGGCAGGCGGATTCTTAATCTCTGTGCCACCAGGGGAATCCCTCTCCCCTCTGATTCTACCTCCCCAACGAGATGTGACCACTATCCTGAATTTATTTTCATGGCTATCTCATCTTTGTGATCATACACATGAATGTGTCAATGTAATCTGTACAGCTCTATGTGCATAGGAGCATATCTGATAGATTCCTCTGCAACTTGCCTTATTAGCTCAATGTCGTGATCCAGAAATTCAGCCACGTTGACAATTACAATTATAATTCATTCCTTTCCATGGAATAAATTCACTACAATTCATCCATTTCCCCATAAAGAATATTTGGATTGCTTCTGCCTCTTTGTTACTACAATCCCATTGCTGCAATGAACGTCCTGGCTCACGTCCCCTGATTGGCAGAGAAGAGCTTCTGCAGGGAACATGTCCGAGTTAGCACTGGTAGCTGTGGACTTTGCACCTCTTTGACTTCACTAGGTAATGTAATACAAAGAAGCCATACCAACACATACTCACAACCTCTCTGTATGAGTTCAGGTGGCCAGTACTTGATATCATCAGGGGATTTTTGTTTTATCTTTGCCAAACTGAAAGTATGAAATGGTATCTTGTAGATTTAAGGTATATTTGCTTGACTACTAATGAAGTTGAACACATTTTCATAAGTTTATTGGTCATTTGTGTTTCCTCTTCTGCAAATTCCTTTTCCCATATTGAGCCCTTTTTCTATTGGGTGACTTGTTTTTTCCTTTTGAAATTTCTTTATATATTCCAATACCAAACCTCTGTCAGGTTGCAAATAACTTCTCAATTAGTGACTTGCCTTTTCACTTTCTTCACTGTGTTTCTGGATACATACAAAGATGTACATTGATTATTATACATTGATAAGCTCTTGGTTTTAATGTGGTTAAACTTACCAAATTTTTCCTCTACAAGTTATACTTTTTGTGTCTTAATTAAGAAATCTTTCTCTACCCTACCATCAAGAAATATTCTCCTCCTACATCATGCTTTCTAAAAGTTTCATACTCTTTTTTTTTTTTTTAAGTCCTTTTTTTTTTTCTGGCTGCATTGGGTCTTCGTTGCTGCGCGCGGGCTTTCTCTAGTTGTGGCGAGTGGGGGCTACTCTTCGCTGTGGTGCGTGGGCTTCTCTTGTTACGAAGCATGGGCTCTAGGCGTGCGGGCTTCAGTAGTTGTGGCACAAAAGCTCAGCAGTTGTGGCTCTCGGGCTTCGCTGCTCTGCGGCATATGGGATCTTCTTGGACCAGGGATCGAACCTGTGTCCCCTGCACTGGCAGGTGGATTCTTAACCACTGTGCCACCACGGAAGTCCTATTTTAAGGACTTAATTCACCTTGAAAATGATTATGAATGGTCTGAGGTAAGTATTCATTTCTTTTTAATATGACTCAACAATTGTGTCAGCACTGTTTATTGATGTTTATCTTTTCCATGCAGATCTGAAATGCCACATCTGTCAAAATCAAGTTTCCATCTATGTACAAGTATTTTCTAAACTCTATTCTGTTACATTGGTCTATTTATCTATCCTGGTGCCAATACAACAATGTCCTAATTATTATATCTTCATTAAGTCATAGTATCTGGTAGGGCGCATACTCTGATTTTGGTATCAATTTTATGCTCTCTTCTTCATAAAATGAATGGTCCCTCTTTTTCTATTTTCTGAAAAAGCCTGGAAAAGATTTAAATAATTTGTGCCTTGAATGTTTGGAAGAAGTGCTGTGTTAGACTATTGTTTTCTTTACAAATAGATTTTTAACTACTTACTCAACTTCTTTTCATGGTTATAGTACTATTCAGTCTTTCTATTTCTTCATGAGTCAGTTTTGGTAAGACACATTTTCTAGAAATGTGTCTGCTTTGCCAAAGTTTTCAAAATTATTGTCATAGTTGTGCAAAATATCCTTACTATATTTTTTTATCCTCTTTTCCACACCTAATATTGGTTATTTGTGCATTTTTTTTGACCAATCATGCCACTGATTGTTTCATTAATGTCTACTCTTATTTTTGTTCTTTCCTTCTTCGTTTCTTTTTTCTGTTCTTTCCTAATTTCTTAAGTTGTATGCTTAGCTCATTAATTTTCAGCTTTTCTTTTGTTTTAATAGGAGCATGTAAAGTTATGCACTTACATAAACTTAAAATTATCCAAGTAGCACCCTACAAGTATTGATATGTAATATATTTTTCATTCATTTCTAACTATTTTCTAATTTCCAGTATGATCTCTTTTTTTACCTATTGTTATTTTAAAGTTTGCTTTCTCTTTTAATTTCTAAATGAATTACAGTTTTCAGGTCATTGTGTTACTGGTTTCCAACTCAATTACACTGGGATTAGAGAAGGTAACCTATTTAAAACACAGCCTTTGAAATTCATTGAAAATTACTTTATGGTTAAGATGTGGTTAGTTTTTATAAATATTCTATGTGTTCTTTAAGAGGATGTGAATTCTCCAGTTGTTAGATGTAATCATTTACGTTTCTTTTTTTTTTTTTTAAACCTTCAGTGGATTCCTGCTTCCCAAACTATAGTATTTAAGATCCTTCATAGCCCGCTTATAAACTACCTTTTTATTTATTTATTTATTTGGCTGTGCCAGGTCTTAGTTGTGGCATGTAGGATCTAGTTCCCCGACCAGGGATCGAACCCAGGCCCCCTGCATTGGGAGCGTGGAGTCCCAGCCACTGGACGGCCAGGGAAGTCCCCATTTACGTTTCTTATATCAAGCTTATTAATTGTATTATTTGTTTTCTTCTATCTGATATATCAATTAGTGATAAAATTATGTTAAAATCTCTCCCTAAAATCACAGATATATCTATTTATCTTTATGGTATTGATCAACTTTTGCTTTCTATATTTGGAAGGAAAATAAACAAACTTAGAATTATAATATCTTCCTAATGAAATGAACTTTTTATCATTAAACAAGAAGCCTCTTTGTCACAAATAATGTTCTTTGCCAGCTATTAATGAAACTGCACTAGTATCTAGGTGGACGGGACAAAGATGAGTCTCATATTTGCTGGAACACCTTTCTCCATCCTTTCACTTTCAAACACTCTGTGTCCTTGTGTCCTTCCACTTTAAGTATATCTTGCTAGGAAGCACCCCTGTGGATGCTGTTTTATTTCTTTGTTTATTTTCCTTTTTCTCTGTTTTACTTTTATCCAGTCTGACAATCCTCTTCTAGGGTTGGGGGGTGGATTGGGTCCATTCACACTGATTGTGACTACTGATATATTTGCATTTATTTCTGCCATTTCTTTGGTGCTTCCTCTTTGTCCTACCTTTTCCATGTTTCATCCTTACTTTTTAATGAAATTTTTAACAAATGAAGCCCACCCTTTTTTTTAAATGTATTTTATTGAAGTACAGTTGATTTATAATGTTGTGTTAATTCCTGCTGTACAGCAAATTGATTCAGTTATACATATATATACATTCTTTTTCATACTCTTTTCCATTATGGTTTATCACAGGATACTGAATATAGTTAGGACTTTGTTGTTTATCCATTCTATATATAATAGTTTGCATCTGCTAATCCCAAACTCCCAATCCATCCCTCCCCCACCTCTCTCCCCCTTGGCAACCACAAGTCTGTTCTCTATGTCTGTGAGTCTGTTTCTGTTTCATAGATAAGTTCATTCGTGTCATATTTTAGATTCCACATATAAGTGACAGCATATGGTATTTGTCTTTCTGACCTACTTCACTTAGTATGATAATCTCTAGGTCCATCCACATTGCTGCAAATGATATTATTTCATTTTTTATGGCTGAGTAGTATTCCACAGTATATATGTGCCACATCTTCTTTATCCATTCATCTGTCGATGGACATTTAGGTTGCTTCCATGTTTTGGCTATTGTGAATAGTGAGAAGCCCACCATGTTTTAAAAGGAGGAAAAGAAAAAGAGTAATACTATCTCATCAACCCTACTTTACAGAAAATGATAAATTAAGATTCAGTGGTGAAAAGCCTTTCTAAGGTCAGAAAGCTAACAAACGAGAAAGCCCAGGACCTAATCCATCATCCAGCACTCTTCCACTCCACGACAGCTGACCCTTTCCCACAGCAGCAGTAGTGAGACGGGCTGAATTTCACATACTCCTCAAAATAGTTCATCTTCCCCCCGGCCCCGCCACAGAGATAGAAAACACAAGTATTAAGCTATTTATTTTACAGATGGGAAAACTAAGACCTAGGGGCAGTAAGTCATTTATCTAGGGGCAGAGAAACTTTGTGTTAGAAACAAAAATGTTAAATTTCTAGAAACATTGATGTCTTAGCAAATACCAAACAAATTTGTGGAAGAAAAGAAACACATTAATGAAGGCTGAGGTGGATATGTTCATAACTAGTTTAGGAATACAAAAAACAATGGATTACTTATTATCATGTTTGCTCAGAAGGTTATATAAAATTGAATGAAGGTGATCAAAAGGTACAAACTTCCAGTTATAAGAAAAATAAGTACTAAGAATATAATGTACAACATGATGACTATGGTTAACACTGCTGTATGGTATATTTGAAAGCCGCTAAGAGAATAGAATAGATCCTAAAAGTTCTCATGACAAGGAAAACACATTCTTTTCTTTTTTCTCATTTTTTCTTTGTATCTATATTAGACAATGGATATTAACTAAGCTTATTGTGGTAATCATTTCACAATATGTGTATGTTAAGTCATCATGCTGTATACCTTACTTATACAGTGCCATATGTCAATTACATCTCAATAAAACTGAAAAAAAGAAAGTTGTATGAAATTTTAAAATATATTCAGATCTGACAGCATCTAAAATTTTTAATTTTTTGCTACTTTAGAAGATGGAAACCACTTGAGTACAAAAAAGTAATCATTATCATATTTAAAACAAAGAAAGTTGGTGTGCTACTGGGATTTTCTATATTCCAGGATGAGAAGCAGGCCCAGAAAGTACCAATTTTCAGGAAAGAGCTGAAAAATAGCCCAAGTCCGGTGACATCTCTAAGCACATGGCACTGTTTTCTCAGTTCACGTCCAGGTCTCTTGAGCCCAGAGGCTCCTGCTCCTTCTGTCCCTTCAGTTTCTTCACCTCCGTGAACCTCTAAGAATCAAACATTTCTCCTGGGTTGACTTCCAAGTCCATTTTTGGCTGTGCTTTGTTTTTACTGGGTAGAATTCCAAGCACAGACTCATTTCTTTTCAGATTAGGAAACCACAGAGGCAAGATGCATATATGAGAGGATGCTGGACAAAGCCTGGCCCCTACACTAGAGAAAGATCCTCCTGGCACTATCTCAGGCCCCGTATTAGCTACAATATAAAGAGGTTCTCAATCCCAGCTCTTGCAAAAGCACTTTTCAAACATCTTCTTGGAAGAATCTCTTGTTCTTGAAACCAGGCCAAGGAAAGAGCAAAATACTAGAATTCTGATCTATAACAGCTACTGTAGCATAAATTACTTGACATGAAAATCATTCCCACTTCTTAATGAAATCATTCTCTTTCTTCTGAACTGAAATCACATATATTCTCAACAGGTGGTTTTTATAGGATCATTTGATTAAGAATGGTCTTAAAGAATACCATCTGAAGTTTAGTTTGAGTCTAAAACCTTCATATTCTTTGGTTTGAAAAACGACTCGGAGGAAGTAAGCACAGGATAAGCATGTATGAAATTTTTATCTTATCAACATCATTAACAATTTATCTTATCTTTATCTTTTATTTTTATCTTTTTATCTGATAATTTATCCTATTGACCAGTAACAATTCTTTCCCATCTTTTCCAGTCTTCCAAGGCTAATATCCATGTCTCCTGATTCGCTAGCTCAGGTCTCTTTCTTCACAAAAAGCAAAGGAGAAAGAAGCTTAAACGGAAATGATGCACATAACCGTACCTTCCTTGCAAGCAGGTTGGCTACTTGAGACACACCCATGTGGCCAAGGAGAAGCCACACCAGCCGCTGCTTGCCCCACTCCATCCAGAAGCTCCACTCAAAGTCAGTTGGGTCCTAAATCGGCCAAAACAGCAGTTTATCAGAGGGATCTTGGTACGTGTTTGAGGCAGAACACAAACTCCAGTTAATAAAACAATTGCAAGAAGAAGGCCAGTGTGAGTCCAAATGCTATACAACGGCATTTACACAACATTTCCAGCATCTACCCCACCACACACCGCACCTACTTATACCCTCCCCTCCAGCTTAGCTGGTTTCATTGCCATTCCCCCACTGAGTGTCTCTGTTAAAGCTGATCCCCCAACCTCTGGACCCTCTATGGGACAGAAACTATTATTAACCCCACGTTATAAAATATGAAACAGAGACTTAAAGAATTCAGTTCATTTACCCAGCGTCACATAGATAGTACAAATAACAACTTAGGTTATCTCAGTTTCATCACCTAGATGCTTTCACCAGCAAGAGAAATGTACACTGGACACTAATAAAATTGTGTAAGGTCAGTCATGTTAAATCTTGCTGTCACTTACAGGCAGGAGGATAATTTGATAGAGAAATTAACTAATTCCCTATAAGATGACAAGGAAAGAATGAAAGATATACTTCCCTTCACCTTGGGAAGCTATGTCCATCAGTGCCCTTTGTCTGCGTCTGTACCAGGCTCTGTGTCTATATGGCTCCCTGACAGGGGCAGGTGAAAAACCTCTGGAAAGATTGGACCCATGGACACCTGGGGGCTCACACCTAAAAGCCTCGGCCTCAGGAGCTCCGGGGAGATCATGGCAGCCAAGCTGAGCATGAAGGGAATAAGCACAGTGATTGGCCACTCTCAAACGGAGAATGTGGGCTTGGCCCATGAGCATCTCGGCACCACTAGGATGGAGTGCAGATTTGAGGCCCTCAGAATTTTCTAGCCAAATTGTGTGGGTGACGAAGGAATCCCCCACTGACTACTGATCTATCGATACTGAACATCTCATCAGTCTCTACAAGTGAAACTCTGAGTCAAATTTTTAATTGGGTTTAAAGGAAAATAGGATTTTTTTCTTTTTTTTTTTTTGCACCTGAGGATTGAGGGGCAATTTCATACAAATTACACATATTACAAAACTTTTTTTCAGAAGGTAAAATATAGATTGAAGTGATCTTGATTCATATCAGACTATGGATGTAGAGGTAGCAAATGTATGTAGCAGCTAAGGCTGCCGATTCATCTTGGGTTTGGATTCCAGATCTATCTACATACTGGCTGTGATGACCTTGAGTGAGATACTTCACCTTTCCGCTGTCTGCTCATATGATAACAGGACTGATTTTCTAGGAATTTGTGAGGTTTAACTGAAAATACATGCATATCAAAATTTTAAAACAGTACCCGGTACACAGTACTCACTAAAGATTGTTACTTGCCACTAACTGTTAGTCCCATGTGCTTTCCATCCTGTGTTAACCAGCTAAGATTGTATCACACTTTACATGTTGCCTCTTGTTAAAAAAAAAAAAAAGTTTTTCTATTTTCCAAATGAAGAAAGACAGCAGTACTGTGCTTCTCAAACAACACGTTTTCCCCACAACCAAGATCCTGATATACACACACAACCTGCTCATAGAGACCCCATCCCATGAAAATCATAGATCTAGTCCAATTCCTTCCATTCAAAGACTGACTACATCAGAGCCCAGGACGTGCCCACGCTGCACACCCAGGCAGCAGCAGAGCAAAGAACTCAAATCGTCAAACCGGCTTTATCCCTGTTCCAGAGCTCACTTCCCCATCTTAAAAATGTCAAATTAGTGGAGAGTCAATCAACTGATTAAAGGCGCAAAGGTCATGTGATGAGGCCATGCTAGTAAAATGCCACTTTGTAACATGGATGCAGACGCTAAAAACCAAGATGGAATCTTTTACCCCCCTCAAAATAAAAATCCCAACATTTTAGCTTTTTAAATATAAATAATGTTTTTGAACATTCAGAATTACATTAGAATTCATCACCTCAGACTTATACCTATGTTTCAAAACTTGTCCAAGTTTAATTTCTAGGGGGTAAAAATGAAATAATATCTCATAACATTCAAGAAACCAGAAAACCTTTATGCTTCATCCTAAGGCCCAAAACTACTGAAAACCCTGTGCTGGTAAAATCCCATCAACAGGGCTTCCCTGGTGGTGCAGTGGTTAGGAATCCACCTGCCAATGCAGGGGACACAGGTTCGAGCCCTGGTCCGGGAAGATCCCACATGCCGCGGAGCAACTAAGCCCGTGCGCCACAACTACTGAGCCTGCACTCTAGACCCCATGATCGACAACTACTGAGCCCGCGTGCCACAACTACTGAAGCCCACACGCCTAGAGCCTGTGCTCTGCAACAAGAGAAGCCACCACGATGAGAAGCCCGTGCACCTCAACGAAGCGGAGTCCCCGCTCGCCACAACTAGAGAAAGCCCGCGCGCAGCAAGAAGACCCAACGCAGCCAAATATAAATAAATTAAATAAATAAATTTTTTTAAAAAATCCCATCAAAACTACACAGTCTCTCATCATTAATTATTTCAGAAAAGAGCCATTTAAAGGAAATAAAAACATTTTTCTTATGTCTATTCTTCTCCATTTAAAATATTTACCTAAAGGAAATAACCAGACAGAAAAGCTGAATTAATGAATAGAAGATGGCCAAATAAGTAGCAGTTACTGATTTGGGGAAGAAAAATGTTGACTTGCCTGATTCCATAAGCAAAAGCCTTATAGACCCTGAGCTCACTCATTTCAAGGTAAATCTTAAAGTCTCAAATCAAGAACAACTTTTTCATGTTCTGTTCCCTCCCCATTTTCTTTCTCGATCCTGTAATTCTTAGTCAGTTAGAAGCCTCTTCTTTGGTTCTGTAAGGAAGTCAAATATAAACCGGGGATAAATTCTAGCTGGACAGAACCAGGAAGGCTCCCCCGTGGAGAAAGGGGAGCCTGAACTCCAAGATTCACAACCAATCTTCTACATCAGCGCTTCTCAAACCTCAGTGGACACACAAATCACCTACAGATTTTGCTAAAATGCAGATTCTGATCCAAGAAGTCTGGGATAGGGCCTGGGATTCTGTCTTTCATCCAAGCTCTCAGGGGATGCCATGCTGCTGGCCTGGGGACCACATTTCAAGTAGTAGAGATTGACATCATCAATCATGATTCCCTACATTGGTCATAAGCCCAGCGAACCCTTAACAGCTCACACCACCCCCCGCCATTCCCAGGCAGGGACACACTAAGGCTGACCACCTAATATTCACAAACAGAGCAACCATCATCCTGTAATAAACTGAGTGAGTTAAGCATGGTTATTCATTCTGAGGTTTTCAGTGTGCAATGAGGCAAGAACAGAGAACTCTAAGGACATGATGATTCTTGGTCTCTTAAATAGTGACTCTAACTTCCTGGTGAAATGTTATTTCTCCTACTCTTAACAAGGAAAAGGATCTGGGCCTCTTTTCCCATAGAGAGCAGAGTTCTACACTAGGTACGGGGGGAAGAAATGTAGAATTCCTCACCCTGGAGGAGGTCACGGTACCAACACTAACACCCCGGACTCTGAAAACCACTGCAAAGAAAGACAGGTAACAGTGGTGTCATTCATCTACATATACTAGAGATACAACTGAGACCTTTCCTTTTTTTTAATCCATGTTACAGATGAGTTAACTGGAGGTCAGAGCAGGCAACACTAGAGGCGGCAGAGCTGGGTTTCAAACCCAGTCCTGTCTGATACCAAAGAGGAAGCCCTTTTCCAAGCTGTTTCTACTTGTGCTGACGCTCTACCTGGATTCCCCCACCACTCCCAGACACATACACACACCCCACCATCCGACCAAATTGTTTCCAACCCTGGGGATGCCTCGTTAATGCCCCGTATCCACAGACATGTCAGCTCCAGTGTGAAGCCTTCTCCACCCTTCCAGGTGGCCCTCACTGCAACCCTTTCTCTGTCAATTCACAACTCAATGCCAGCACTTGTACGATAGCACATTTTACTACAGCATATTCAGTATAGCACTTTTCACTCTAGCTATTTCATGTATTTTCTCTCTAGAGGGAAAAAATAGTAAGTTCCTGAGAGCAAAAACCTTGACTTAACCGCAAATTTCTATCATGATTACCCAACAATCAGTAGGCCTTTAAAATGGTGGGGAAGTAAAATCAGGTGACCTAAGTTCTCGTCACATTTCTCCCCCTGTGTAAACTTGGACAAGTCACTTCACTATCTGGCCCTGAGCCTTCCTGTATGTAAGAAGAAGGGCAGATTGCTTTCAAAGTGTGGAAAAAAAAAGTTATTTTTTTCCTAAAGGAAAGAAATACTAAGAGAACAGCTAGTCACCCGCCTACAGACAGCGTCCTGACTGAGTGCCCATCATTCGGGGGGTAGGGGGGAGAGATTCCCCCCTCACACTCCCATGTCACCAACCCAGGCCTCCAAGTTCCACATCCACACTGTCAGCCTGTTCTGTTCCAGCAAGTTCCCCAGTCATCCAGCCTCTTCCCCAGATTGGGAAGAAACTACAGTATACAGACTGACTATGTGCTATGATTCTGCCTATAGCAAGATAAGAAAAAGAAAACTATCTTCAGAAAGGTTAAATACCACATCCAAGGTCCCACAGCTAATATATGACAGAGCTCGACTTTAAAGCCCCAGGTCCTCAGGCTGCAGAGTCTGTGCCTCAGGTAGTAAAATATATGTAACATACAATTTACCACCTTAACCCTTTTTAAGTGTGCAGCTTAGTGGCATGAAGTACATTCACGCTGTTATACAACCGTCACCACCATCCACCTCCAGAGCTCTTTGTTTTGTAAAACTGAAATTCTGTACCCATTAGACAGTAACTCCCCGTTCATACCTCACCCCCGCCCCTGACAACCACCATTCTACTTCTGTCTCTATGGATTTGACTACTCTGGGTACCTCATGTAAATGGAATCATACGGCATTTGTCCTTTTGTGTCTGGCTTGTTCCACCTGACACAATGTCCTCAAGGTTCATCCAGGCTGCAGCATACTGCAGAATTCCCCTCCTTTCTGAGGCTGAATAATATTCCACCACTGTATGGATACCCCACATTTTACTTATCCATTCATCTGTCAATGGACATTTGGGTTGCTTCCACTTCTTGGCTGTTGTGAATAATGCTGTTACGAACATAGGTGTGCTAAAGGTTTACTTTTTAGTACTTTGAATTTTAAATGATTTCCTAATGTTGCCAAATGACCTTTTTTTTTTTTTTTTCTTTTTAACATGTGTACTCATATCTGGCGGTTCAAATCTCTTTCAAAATCATCTAGTACTTCAAGGGCAGAAAGTTAAAAGAAAAAACTCCTGGCAAATGAAGATCTTATGTTGCCAACTCACCACTGAGTAAATTTTTCCTTATTCTTGCCATGAATTCCCATCAGCCCTGAAGCTCACCAGATGACAGCACCCTCACTTCTGGCCTCTTAGCTGGAGTCCTGCAGTGTTATCACAGGGGAATGGCCAAAACTCTCCTTCTCTGCTTTTTTTTCCTGCATTCCTCAGACCATGTTGAATTAACATTGGCTGAAGATAATCCCATGGCTAATATGGCCAGACCACTGGACTCAAATGTTGTTAAAGCATCTGGTACCAAGTACAACCCCAAGGCACCTACCAAGACACCCCAAGGGAGGCTGAGGAAGTCATCCCACAGATAAAATCAGTTACACCAAGTCCACCACTGTTTTTTTAACCCAGACTCTCCCAAGACCTTGCCTACTTTCCAATAAATCACTGCTCTTACCAGTAGCTGAAACTTTAACTCACATATTATTAGAAGGGTATTTGCCAAGATTTAACAGAACCGAAACTCCACAACTTAGGGATTCTGAAAAAGCTTGAGTTTGGGGGAATTTCTTGTTTTGCTGCTGTTGGTTTAAGGTAAATTCACATAGCATAGAATTCATCACATTAAATTCAACTCAGTGGCATCTACACTTCCAGGGTTGTGTAACCACCACCTCTATCTAGTTCCAAACATTTCCATCACCCCAAAAGGAAGCTCTGTACCCATTAACTGGTCACTCCCCATTCCACCCTCCTCCCCCAGGCTCTGACAATCATGAACCTGCTTTCTATCTCTATGGGTTTAGCTACGCTGGGTATTTCATATAAATGGAGTCCTGCAATGTGCGACTTGGCTTCTTTTACTCAGCATAACATTGCTAAGGTCGATCCACATCGTAACACGTACGAGTACGCCATTCTTTGTTATGGCTGGATCACATCCCGTTATAGGGATATACCACATTTTGTTTATCTATTCAACCATTAATGGATATTTCAGCTGTTTCCCCCTTTCGTCTACTGTGACTAATGCTATAAATATCTGCGTACAAGTGTTTTTTAAAATACCCATTTTCAATTCTTTTAGGTCTACACCTAGGAGTAGTACTGTTGGGTCATATCACGATCTATGTGTAATGTTTTGAGCAACCCGCAAACTGTTTTCCACAGTGGCTACACCATTTTACATTCCAAGTTTGAGTTTTTAAGGCCAAAAAAAAAAAAAAAAAGGCTTCCTAAGCTAACCCTCTGCCCACGGGGAGTTCTACTAGCATCACAGAGAACTCAGCTCTTTCAACAAGGCCTCTCGCTGCTCTGAGCCTGCTTACCTCCTTGGGCAGACACTTGAGGAATCTGCTGTTTTAACATTCCAATTTCATCCTGGGGGCAAACGTCAGCAATGGCTGGAAATAAGGGGGTAAAAATTGGCTTTGGGATATATCTTATTACATAAAGTGCTCCCTGAAAAGTTAATCCTGTCAGTCTGCAGGATTTTGCATCTGAATTTTTTTAATTCAATAATTCTTTCGGTTCGTTTGAAAGAATTATTGTTTTGTTAAGATCGATACAAAGGCTAAAATGGCTATTTACTTAATGATGAAATCTGCTCTGACCAGCAAATTTATTACCATCCATAAACGCGATCAGGAACTGAAAGAACGTGATAGAAATCTCCCGGGTGCAGACAGTCTTGGCTCAGTACCCACCAGAAGGAGGGTTCAGGACCTTAGAATCGTAAAATTCAATTCCTCAGGGTTCAGGAAGAGCTGCAGCCTAACTGGAATGTTCAGCTACTTCCATTGATTCAACAGAGTTAAATCTGACCTTCATTTCTACACTCTTCTGGGGCCTTGAAGGGAGCACGGGTGGAGATTCCCACAGAGTTAACAGAGGGAATTAACATCACTAATGAGGAGATCGTGGGCTTTAACATCCCTCCCAGTAAAGGACACCAAGAACACAGAGGAAAGTGATTGTAATGGGTGGCCTCAGAGGAAGACCTGCCTGTTTCCCGGAGATACTATTCTCACCTCGAATTTGTGTCTATCACAATGCAGGGAAAGTGACCTTATTCTCGAAGTGGCTGATGGAGCCAGTGGTGTGCTGTGTGTGGCAGAGACTGGACTGTGTTCACGTTCAGGAGCGCCAGGCTTGAGTCTCAGTTCTGTCACCTACCCTTATGTGACCTCAGGCTGGTCAGTCCTCCTTTATATAATTAGAATTTTTTTTAATTTATTTTATTGAAGTATAGTTGATTTACAATGTTAATCTCTGCCGTATAGCAAAGTGACTCAGTTATACATATATCTATGTGTATATATACATACACACATATATATATTCTTTTATATTTTATTTTTTATTTGTTTAATTTTTTATTTTTATTTTATTTATATATTTATTTATTTATTATTATATATATTAATTATATATATATTCTTTTATTCTTTATATATATATATTCTTTTTCATATTCTTTCCCATTATGGTTTATCACAGGATATTGAATATAGTTCCTGTGCTATACAGGAGGACTTTGTTGTTTATCCATTCTATATGTAATAGTTTGCACCTGCCAATCCCAAACTCCCAGTCCATCCTTCCCTCCCACCTCTCTGGCAACCACAAGTCTGTTCTTTATGTCTGTGAGTCTGTTTCTGTTTTGTAGATAAGTTCATTTGTGTCATATTTTAGATTCCACATATAAGTGATAGCATATGATATTTGTCTTTGTCTGACTTACTTCACTTAGTATGATAACCTCTAGGTCCATCCATGTTGCTGCAAATGGCATTTATATAATTAGAGTTTAAAGTGATCATAAAAGCTAAAGGGATTCATTGGTGAAGTGCAAAGTCTAAAGTTAAAAAATGTTAATGCCTCTAAAATTGAACTCATCCCTCCAAATCCATCCTGCGTATTGCTATCAAAATAATCACACTGAAACAAGGGCTAGCAAACTTTAATAAAGGGCTAGATGGTAAATATTTTCAGCTGTGTGAGCCATAGAGTCTCTGTGGCAACTACTCAACTCTGATGGTGTAGCCCGAAGGCAGTCATAGTAAGACATAAACAAATGGGAGCAGTTGTGCTCCAAAAAAACTGTACCCACAAAAACAGGTGGAGGGCCAAATTTGGTCCAAAGGCCCTGGTTTGCAGGCCCCTCTTCTAAGGGATTACCATTTCTCCTAGACCCACCACTTGTCTCCTAGTGAGAGTAGGTCAGGAACATTGTTTTATTACACGTATGGATGGCATTTTTAGGTAATTTACTATCAGCTCTGAAGTCTATATCTACAGATGAAGCAGATTCTACGAAGGCCACAGAAGCCTCAGCTGCAGCACACCCATTCCCCTTGGTTATCCAGGAAAAACTCGGAGCAACTGCACATCTTTTTCCTCCCGGTACTCTGCACTGGACATACTTCAAAGGTGGGGACTATTCTCTGCACAATTGGTCTTGTTCCTCCCATTCTGTTCCCTCTTCACAGCACCAAAGTAACATTTTTAGGATCACACCTGATCAAGTCACTCTCCCACTTAATATTCTTCAGGTTTCCCCCTTAGCATACCAGAGAAACATTCTCAGCAAGACGCATGCAGCTCTTCCTATCTGGCCCTGCCCAGCCTTCATCATCCTACCCAACTTTTCTCCCCAGTTCTGCAACATGGCCGTGCTGACCACCCAAACGTGCTGCGTTCATATGGCCGAAACTTCCCACCCTTTGCTCCCTTTACTTGGAGAAACCTGTCCCTCAAACATCAGGATGATGACCTACCTTTCAGGCCTCAGGTCAGGCAAGCCCTCTCCCAGGATTTACCTAATCCATCCATTTATAGTCCAGACAGATTGTCCCTTGTCTATTTTCCCTCAATGTACAACGGTTACCCATATCATGGCAATTTACCACATTGTACTTTAATTGTAGGTTACTGAGCTGCCTCTCCACTAAACTGTGACCTCTCCCCCTGCCCCAAAAGGGACTACATGTATATTCAGCATTGTATCCTCCAAGAAACCAACACATACTAGACACTCAATAAAAGCTTGTTGAATAAATTGAATGACATATGGGTCAAATCATTTTTAAGAACCTAGTGTAAACACAGTCTACTGGGAAAAGGGAATAAGAAATACAGAAAGTGGAGAACCTGGCACCTATCCTTGAATGCCTTTATAATCACAGTTAGAGAACAGAAACTCATGGAATATTTCTAGTGCATGTTGTGCTCTGCAGATTATCTTCACCAACTCAAGGCCCACCCTCTGGTTATATCAATTACTTGCTCTAAAGAGATGGACAAAATAGAGTACTGTCATAATAGAGGGCCTATTTCATGGTTTAATTATAAGACTTAAATAAATTAAAATATGGAAAACACTTGGAATAGTGCCTAGTACTTATTAAGTACTATGTGTGTGTTTGTTAAGTAAATATGCAAACAAAAAAACAAACTCTATTTTATTCTGATAGCCCCAGAAATATAAATCTGAGAGTTTTCAAGCTGTATATCCTGAAGCAGATAGAGGTGCTCATAGATATGGAGATAGATAGAAGTAGAGAGGGGACCTGCTCAAGATTCCCTCAAACCCAGTCAAAAGAAAGGAAAGCAGAAAGGTTCTAGAAACTGGACTGGAAAGGAGTGAATCCATGATTAACAAAAGAGGAACATCTGCATTCAGAGAAGCTGCAGCATCTAAAATGCCTTGGGAAAGCAACCATCTTAACCTTCTTCTCAAAATAAAATATCTGCTCTGCGTGGCTGACACTGCCAATTGCCTCAATCAACACTCCTCCGACCACTTCTCGTTTGACTTCCTATACATTAGAGGTTAGAAGGCAAAAAACTACATTTCCCAGAATTCCCTGTAGCTAGCATGTTCCCTCTGGACCTAGCTTCTGATGAAAAAATACACAGACCTGAAGGTGAAAGAACAAACATAAAAATGTATGGGTTTTGAGACTTCTGAAAGAATGGTGGCAGAGGCTTTTGTTATTCTGCAGCAGCCACGGTGGAGGCTCCAGGGTCCAGTCAGTCCAGAGGTGCTGTAGCTTCCTGGTGTGGCAGCTTTTACTAGTGCACCATAGCATTGCATTCTCCAGCCAGGAGCTGGGCAGCAGCCACGGTTTTACAGGGTGGCTCTGGGAATTGCTCCAGGAACCTTACTTAGTGCCCATCCCTATAGACCTTTCGACTATTCTGAAATCTCCTTAAATCCCTGCAATAAAGTCCTTTCTGCTTAAACTAACTGGGGTGGATTCTGTTGTCTGCAATGGAGCCTTGATCAACATACTTTGGAAAGGATTTTTCTTCTGACTGCAGTACAGCTCTAGCTGTATTATAGAAGCATTATGAAAATAATTCACTTTGAAGAACATCATTCTGAAATAAGTCTATTCAGTGGAGAAAAATAAACGGAGAAAAAAACACCAGGTAGATCACTCCAAGGAGTGTTCTAGAACTGGATAATGAAGGCAGTGAGTGTTTCACATTCATAAGTGCACCAATTTATGGATTTCAAAACCAAATAAAAAATTAGCTACCTTACCCACTGGTCTGTATTTTTCATTACCATGGCTATTTTCTCCTTGGATAGGGAAAACAAGGAGAGCTGTATATATTTACTGTTTTCCTTACCTCATATCCAACATTTTGCAAAAAAAAAAGCAATACAACAGAAACACTGAACACTTTTGCATATCTGTTTCCTAAACAGCATTTGTGCATATTATTTACTTTGAGACCATACCTAATTCCCAAACACACTGAGCAAAACTTATCTATGAATAGAGAAAACCTTTGTAAGATACTTGAATCCAGAAATGTTTCCCTACACATTCAAAGTCAGCAAGCTCACCTTAATGGTCTATAATTCTCCAAAGGGGAAGGAAAAAAAATATGACTAATTTGTAGGGATTTTGCACAGAAGCAGCACTGCTCTCTGGATGAACTCAGGCTAATGATTCATTTAGCAATTATTGGAAGAGTTTTCTTTATCTTTCAACAGATGCTTTGCTATTTCTAAAATAATTTGAACTAAATTATTTTACTGCTCACAATTTCCAGAGACAATACTCTTTCCCCAACATTTCCTCAAAGATAAAATATTTTCACTAACAAAACTTTTTTTTTCTGTAAATAACAAGTCTCTGTTTAAACATCTTTACCATCCTGCCCAGGTAAAGAAGATGCTCACAAGGGTGGGGACGCCATCAACAGGACTAGCAAAAACAGGGCAACAGGGAAGAGCCAATTCTGACTCCATGTTGGATCTGCTTCTTTTACTTTAACCTTTGCTTTTCACTGCTTTTGTTATTATAATCACTGTCTATGGCTGTAAGCATACATAATGGCCTGCCACAGGGAACCCTGCCCTTCTGCCTGTTAAACTAAAAGGTCTTTGTTCAACTCACAGAGATACATTCTGACCCTGCCCACCTGTGGATGGCTGCAGAACATCCCCGTCCTGTTTTGCAAGATAAATGGCCTTTTTACTGTACTTCCTCACCTCTTTCCCTTCTGTTCTATAAAAGAAACTGTCATCCAGACCCCGTAAGATGGTTTCTTGGGGACCCTAGTCCGCCATCTTCTCAGTCTGCCGACTTTCCGAATAAAGTCGCTATGCCTTGCCTCAACGCCTCGTCTCCCGATTTATTGGTCTGTCGTGTGGCAAGCAGAGCAAGCCTGGACTCGGTAACAACAGTACTGTTTAACATGTACCATCCAGTCTCTTAACTGGCCCTCAGGATCTAAGCCTTGCTAATAGGTCCAGGGTATAATGGGGGTGGGAGGTGTTCTGCACAAGGAAAGAGAAAACCTCTCAAAATGACTTAATTCATCAAGGGGACCTAATTAACGTGGGTGGATTCTTTGAATCTCTTCAACCCAGTTGCCAACCCAAACTCAGTAACATCCTCGGGCTATACCTCTACCTCCCTGCTTTCTAGAATTTGCTCCAGATTATTCAAGATATGTGCAATATACGTGATCGAACATATATAGGTTCTCTCTCTGTACTTTGTCTATTCCATATTTCTCTCTTTCTTCCTAAAGCTAAAAAAGAATCAATTTTTTAAAAGAAATATTAAATTCTGGTATGAAATCAAAGGCACAAGAACTATATTATAGTCCCCATATCTGTCAAACTGTTAAAACACTAACCATATTTTCTATAAGGTATGTGGAGAAGTGAGCTACAAACAATAAAGCTGCTAAACAAGTTAGGGGTCATGACCAAAAAAAAAAAAATTAATAGAATGGGATGACTAGACAGCAAGTTATACAAGCTCATAAGATTTCCCAGCTACAAACTATGCTAATAAATCATGCATCTCATTAGTGTCACTCCTCCAGAACACCAAAAAGACAAAGTCACAGTAACACGGAGAAAAAAACAATGATCCCCAGTCCTTTGGGAGCCACGGCCCCTAAAATGGCCCTCACGCTCGGAGAATTTGCTTTCTTCTTAGGAAGTCTTCACACATTCAAGAAAACTCATTAACATGTAAGGTCTCTGTGGTGGGCAAATACTAGCAAACTACAACTCCAGATGGAATCCCAAAATGTTGAAGGTCCCCAGGGCAGAAGGCCAATTAAGAATGGTAAGAATAATACAAGAGAGAAAAAGGAAAAACTGACATTTTTGCCATCCATCTAGGGGGGAGGAGGGGAACTTTTCATAATCCCACATACCATTTCTCTCCTTGAATTTTACACACTGCATGAAAGACCAGGAAAGTGAGCAATCAGAGTATGTGGAAGGATTCTCCCATGTATCTCTTCAATCTGTCCCCTTTGCCCATTAGCTGGCTGCCCAAGCTTTCAAAGAGAGACCTCCCTGTGAAATAATAGAAAATGTATATTGTTGACTGCCCATGGTGCCTAGCACAGAACTTCTGAAACCTTGGAATTTCCTGTGATAAGAGCACTAGGAACACCTTTTGTTTGAATATTTGGTCTTTGACCCTGGTTCCTGACACAAAGCTTCTAAATCCCCTGGAATTTCCTGAGTAACAGCAGTGTCTTTTGTTCTAATAAGGTGACTTTTAGTGGGCTACTGGATGTGGGCTGGTCACCAGGAAGACCAAGCCGGGATTAGAAGCTTGGAATTTTCAGCCCCACTCCCCGTTGTCCAGAGAAGGGAGAAGGCCTAGAAATGAAGTTAATGATCGATCCTGCCTGCATGAGGAAGCCTCCATAAAAATCCCAAAAGGACAGAGTTCAGAGAGCTTCCGGATTGGTGAACACATAGAGGTCCTGGGAGAGTGACGCTCTTGGAGAGGGCATGAAAACTCCATCCCCCTTCCCACATACCCTGCCCTATGCATTTCTTCCATCTGGATGATCATCCTTTATTACATCCTTTTATAATAAACCAGTAAACAGTAAGTTAACTGTTTTCCTGAGTTCTGTGAGCTGCTCTAGCAAATTAATTGAACCTGAGGAAGGGGTGGTGGGAAGCTCCGATTTAAAACCAGTTGGTCAGAAACCAAGGTAACAAACCGGACTTGCAGTTGGCACCTTAAGGGAGATAGGGGGAGCAGTCCTGTGGGGTTGAGCCCTTAACCTGTGGGATCTGATGCTATCTCCAGGTAGTGTCAGCATTGAGTTAAACTGTAGGACACCCGGCTGTTTTGCAGAACTGCTTGGTGTGGGGAAACCGCACACACAGCTGGTGTCAGAAGTACTGTAAGTGTGGTAGTATTATGAGAGTAAAGGAGAAACACAGGAGAAGGGAGGTTTTCTATACCTTTCCCTCCCAAAGCATCCCTTAGAATTGTCAACCATCACAGTAGCTGAGATACCTCCAAGGCTGGGAATGCAAACAAACAAAAACAAGACCCAAGGCTCACCACATCTTCCGGGCACATCTCCACCAACCATACCCCCACAGTGCATTGCCTCAGCCATCTCTCTGCAGAAACTTATTTGCTATTAAAATGACTTATCATTTTTTTTTTATCATTTCTGAATTTATTTTAAATACTTCAACACAGAGACTTCTAGTTCCAGTCAAGATACAATGAACACATTTCTCCCTAACCCCCCCCACTAAGGACAGCTAAAAACCCTGGATGTAATTATAAAACAAACATAAGAAGATTCTGAAAGATGGAAAGAAGAAGGCAGACTGGCTAGGGACCTCAGGACTTGAGGAATAAATAAAATAAAATAACTCATTGGATGGACTTAATAGCAGAGGTAGATTACAGAGCAAAGAAACACTGAGCCTAAAGATATGTCAACAGATATTACACGGTCTGAATAACAGAGAAAAAAATAGACTGAAAAACATAAACAGAGCCTCAGGGACCTGTAACACGGTTATAAAAGGTCTAACATTTGTGTCATTGGAATCCTAGAAAGAAAGGAGAAAAATGTGGGGATGAAAAAATATTCAAAGAAATAAAAACTAAAAATTTCCCAAATTTGCAAAAGGAATAAACCTAAAGATTCAACAATCTGAACCCAATCAAATTAAATATAACAATTAAAAGACAGAGATTGGCAGAATGGACTTTTAAGAAGCAATCTAACTCTATGCCATCTACAAGAAATTCACTTCAAAATAACGATATAGGTAGGTTGAAAATAAAAGGCTAGAAAAGGATATGGCCTACAAATATTAATCAAAAGAAAGCAGGAGTGACTATATTAATATCAGATAAAGTAGATTTCAGTGAAGAAAATCACCAGTGTCAGAAAGGATCATTAAGTTATGATAAAACAGTCAATCCATAAAGAAGACATAACAATCCTAAATGTACATGCACCAAACAACAGAGCTGTAAAACATATGAAGCAAAACCTGATAGAACAGATAAAAACAGACAAATCCACAACAATAGTTGGAGACTTTAACACCTCTCTCTCAGCAACTGATAAAACTACCAGACAGAAAATCATTAAGGATACAAAAAAACTTACCACTACCAACCAACAGGATCTAATCAACATTTGCAGAACATGCCATTCAACAACATCAGAATATACATTCTTTACAAGTACCCATGGAACATTCATTAAGATAGACTATATCCTGGGCCATAAAACGAATCCCAACAAATTTAAAAGAATTTCATCATACAGAGTGTATTCTTTGACAACAATGGAGAATCAGTATCAGAAATCAGTATCAGTATCAGAAACATAATAGGAAACTCTCCAAACACTTTTCTAAATAACACGAGTCAAAGAGGAAGTGTTGAGGGAAATAAAAAATAAATAGAACTGAATAAAAACGAAAAGACAGGGACTTCCCTGATGGTGCAGTGGTTAAGAATCCACCTGCCAATGCAGGGGACACGGGTTCGAGCCTTAGTCTGGGAAGATCCCACATGCCATGGAGCAACTACTGAGCCTGCATGGCACAACTACTGAAGGCTGCACACCTAGAGCCCGTGCTCTGCAACAAAGAGAAGTCACCACAATGAGAAGTCCGCGCACCACAATGGAAAGTAGACCCCCCTCGCCACCACTAGAGAAAGCCCCACGCAGCAACGAAGACACAATGCAGCCAAAAATTAATTAATTTTTTAAAAAATGAAGACAATTTATCAAAATGTATAGCTAAAGCAGTGCTGAAGAAAATACAAAACACTTAACAGTTACATTAGAGCAAAAATCTCAAAATTCTAAGCTACCACCACAAGAAACTAGAAAATGAGAAGCAAAACAAACACAGAGCAAGCAAGAAGAAGGACATAAAGAGCAGAAATCAATGAAATCAAAAACAGAAAAATAGAGAAACCTCATGAAACAAAAAGCTGGTTCTCTATAAAAATCAATACGCTCACAAATTTCCAGTAAACAAGCAAAAAATAAAGAAGAAGATGACCCAAATTACCAAAATCAGGAATAAAAAGGGGGCTATCACTACAAAGTCCACAGACATTATGAGGATAATAAGACATACTAAGAAAAACTCTATATACATAAATTTGACAACTTAGATTAAATGGCCTAATTCCTCAAAAAGCACAAACTACCAAAATGCACCCAATAAAAATATAACATTTTGGCCTCCCTAAGGTTCTCAGCCCCTCTCAGACAAATCACGGGGCAGGCCCTGAACCAAGATGGTGGAATAAAAGGACATGCTCTCACTCCCTCTTGTGAGAACACGAGAATCACAAAGAGCTGCTGGACAGTTATCGACAGGAAGACACTGGAACTCACCAGAAAAGATACTCCACATCCAAAGACAAAGGAGAAGCCACAATGAGACGGTAGGAGGGGCGCAATCACAGTAAAATCAAATCCCATAACCACTGGGTGGGTGACTCACAGACTGGAGAACACTTATACCACAGAAGTCCACCCACTGGAGTGAAGGTTTTGAGCCCCACATCAGGCTTCCCAACCTGGGGGTCTGGCAACGGCAGGAGGAATTCCTAGAGAATCAGACTTTGAAGGCTAGTGGGATTTGAATGCAGGACTTCAACAGGACTGGGGGAAACAGAGACTCCACTCTTGGAGGGCACACACAAAGTAGTGTGCACATCAGGACACAGGGGAAGGAGCAGTGACCCCAGCAAAGACTGAACGAGACCTACCTGCTAGCGTTGGAGGATCTCCTGCAGAAGCAGGGGGAGGCTGTGGCTCACCGTGAGGACAAGGACACAGGCAGCAGAAGTTCTGGGAAGTACTCCTTGGCGTGAGCCCTCCCAGAGTCTTCCATTAGCCCCATCAAAGAGCCCAGGTAGTCTCCAGTGTTGGGTTGCCTCAGGCCAAACAACCAAAAGGGAGGGAACCCAGCCCTACCTATCATCAGAAAAGCGGATTAAAGTTTTACTCAGCTCTGCCCACCACAGCAACAGTCAGCTCTACCCACCACCAATCCATCACATCAAGAAACTTGCACATGCCTCTTAGATAGCTTCATCCACCAGAAGGCAGACAACAGAAGCAGGAAGAAATACAATACTGCAGGCTGTGGAACAAAAACCACATCCACAGAAAGAGAGACAAGATGAAAAGGCAGAGGGCTATGTGCCAGATGAAGGAACAAGATAAAACCCAAGAAACACAACCAAATGAAGTGGAGATAGGCAACCTTCCAGAAAAAGAATTCAGAATAATAATAGTGAAGATGATCCAGGACCTCGGAAAAAGCAAAAATCAAGACGATGTAAGAAATGTTTAACAAAGACCTAGAAGAATTAAAGAACAAACAAACAGAGATGAACAATACAATAACACAAATGAAAACTACACTCGAAGGAATCAATAGCAGAATAACTGAGGCAGAAGAACGGATACGTGACCTGGAAGACAGAATGGTAGAATTCACGGCTGCGGAACAGAATAAAGAAAAAAGAATGAAAAGAAATAAAGACAGCCTAAGAGACCTCTGGGACAACATTAAACACAACAACATTCGCATTATAGGGGTCCCAGAAGGAGAAGAGAGAGAGAAAGGACCCGAGAAAATATTTGAAGAGATTATAGTCGACAACTTCCCTAACATGGGAAAGGAAATAGCCACCCAAGTGCAGGAAGCACAGACAGTCCCATAAAGGATAAACCCAAGGAGAAACACGCTGAGACACACAGTAATCAAATTGGCAAAAATTAAAAACAAAGAAAAATTATTGAAAGCAGCAAGGGAAAAATGACAAATAACATACAAGGGAACTCCCATAAGGTTAACAGTAGAATTCTCAGCAGAAACTCTACAAGCTAAAAGGGAGTGGCATGATATACTTAGAGTGATGAAAGGGAAGAACCTACAACCAAGATTACTCTACCACGCAAGGATCTCATTCAGATTTCACGGAGAAATCCAAAGCTTTACAGACAAGCAAAAGCTAAGAGAATTCAGCACCACCAAACAAGCTCTACAACAAAGGTTAAAGAAACTTCTCTAAGTGGGAAACGCAAGAGAAGAAAAGGACCTACAAAAACAAACCCAAACCAATTAAGAAAATGGTCATAGGAACATACATATCAAAAATTACCTTAAACGTGAATGGATTAAATGCTCCAACCAAAAGACACAGGCTTGCTGAATGGATACAGAAACAAGACCCATATATATGTTATCTACAAGAGACCTACTTCAGACCTAAGGACACATACAGACTGAAAGTGAGGGGATGGAAAAAGGTATTCCATGCAAATGGAAATCAAAAGAAAGCTGGAGTAGCACTACTCATATCAGACAAAATAGACTTTAAAATAAAAAGTATTACAAGAGACAAGGAAGGACACTACAGAATGATCAAGGGATCAATCCAAGAAGAGATAACAATTACAAACATTTATGCACCCAACATAGGAGCACCTCAATACATAAGGCAACTGCTAACAGCTATAAAAGAGGAAACCAACAGTAACACAATAATAGTGGGGGATTTTAACACCTCACTTAAACCAATGGACAGATCATCCAAAATGAAAATAAATAAGGAAACAGAAGCTTTAAATAATACAATAGACCAGATAGATTTAATTGATATTTATAGGACTTTCCATCCAGAAAGAGAAGATTACACTTTCTTCTCAAGTGCGCATGGAACATCCTCCAGGATAGATCACATCTTGGGTCACAAATCAAGCCTCAGTAAATTTAAGAAAATTGAAATCATATAAAGCATCTTTTCTGACCACAATGCTATGAGATTAGAAACGAATTACAGGGGAAAAAAACGTAAAAAACACAAACGCATGGAGGCTAAACAATACGTTACTAAATAACCAAGATATCACTGAAGAAAACAAAGAGGAAATCAAAATATACCTAGAGACAAATGACAATGAAAACACGATGATCCAACACCTATGGGATGCAGCAAAAGCAGTTCTAAGAGGGAAGTTTATAGCTATACAAGCCTACCTCAAGAAACAACAAATATCTCAAATAAACAATCTAACCTTACACCTAAAGGAACTAGAGAAAGAAGAACAAACAAAACCCAAAGTTAGCAGAAGTAAAGAAATCATGAAGATCAAAGCAGAAATCAATGAAATAGAAACAAAGAAAACAAGAGCAAAGATCAATAAAACTAAAAGCTGGTTCTTTGAGAAGATAAACAAAATTGATAAACCATTAGCCAGACTCATCAAGAAAAAGAGGCAGAGGACTCAAATCAATAAAATTAGAAATGAAGAAAGAGAAGTTACAACAGACACCACAGAAATACAAAGCATCCTAAGAGACTACTACAAGCAACTCTATGCCAATAAAATGGACAACCTGGAAGAAATGGACAAATTCTTAGAAAGGTATAACCTTCCAAGACTGAACCAGGAAGAAATACAAAATATGAACAGACCAATCACAACTAACGAAATTGAAACTGTGATTAAAAATCTTCCAACAAACAAAAGTCCAGGACCAGATGGCTTCACAGGTGAATTCTATCAAACATTTAGAGAAGAGCTAACTCCCATCCTTCTCAAACTCTTCCAAAAAATTGTGGAGGAAGGAACACTCCCAAACTCATTCTAAGAGGCCACCATCACCCAGATACCAAAACCAGACAAAGATACCACAAAAAAAAAAATCACAGTTCAATATCACTCATGAATATCGATGCAAAAATCCTCAACAAAATACTAGCAAACAGAATCCAACAGCACATTAAAAGGATCATACACCATTATCAAGTGGGATTTATCCCAACGATGCAAGGAATCTTCAATATATGCAAATCAATCAATGTGATACACCATATTAACAAACTGAAGAATAAAAACCATATGATCATCTCAATAGATGCAGAGAAAGTTTTCGACAAAATTCAACACTCATTTATGATAAAAACTCTCCGGAAAGTGGGCATAGACAGAAACTACCTCAACATAATAAAGGCCATATAGGACAAACCCACAGCAAACATCATTCTCAACGGTGAAAATCTGATAGCATTTCCTCTAAGATCAGGAACAACACAAGGATGTCCACTCTCACCACTATTGTTCAACAGAGTTTTGGAAGTCCTAGCCATGGCAATTAGAGAAGAAAAAGAAATAAAAGGAATACAAATTGGAAAAGAAGAAGTAAAACTGTCAAAGTTTGCAGATGACATGATACTCTACATAGAGAATCCTAAAGAGGCTACCAGAAAACTACTAGAGCTAATCAATGAATTTCGTAAAGCAGCCGGATACAAAATTAATGCACAGAAATCTCTTGCATTCCTATACACTAATGATGAAAAATCTGAAAGAGAAATTAAGGAAACACTCCCATTTACCACTGCAACAAAAAGAATAAAATACCTAAGAATAAACCTACCTAGGGAGACAAAAGACCTGTATGCAGAAAACTATAAGACACTGATGAAAGAAATTAAAGATGATACCAACAGATGGAGAGATATACCATGTTCTTGGATTGGAAGAATCAATATTGTGAAAATGACTATACTACCCAAAGCAATCTACAGATTCAATGCAATCCCTATCAAATTACCAATGGCATTTTTTACGGAACTAGAACAAAAAATCTTAAAATTTGTATAGAGACACAAAAGACCCCGAATAGCCAAAGCAGTCTTGAGGGAACAAAATGGAGCTGGAGGAATCAGACTCCCTGACTTCAGACTATACTACAAAGCTATAGTAATCAAGACAATATGGTACTGGCACAAAAAGAGAAACATAGATCAATGGAACAAGATAGAAAGCCCAGAAGTAAACTCACTCACCTATGGTCAACTAATCTATGACAAAGGAGGCAAGGATATACAATGGAGAAAAGACAGTCTCTTCAATAAGTGGTGCTGGGAAAACTGGACAGCTACATGTAAAAGAATGAAATTAGAACACTCCCTAACACCATACATAAAAATAAACTCAAAATAGATTAGAGGGCTTCCCTGGTGGCGCAGTGGTTCAGAGTCCACCTGCCGATGCAGGGGACACGGGTTCATGCCCCGGTCCGGGAAGATCTCACATGCCGCGGAGCGGCTGGGCCCGTGAGCCATGGCCGCTGAGCCTGCGCGTCCGGAGCCTGTGCTCCACAGCGGGAGAGGCCATGACAGTGAGAGGCCCACATATCACAAAAAATAAATAAATAAATAAATAAATAAATAGATTAGATACCTAAATGCAAGACCAGACACTATCAAACTCTTAGAGGAAAATATAGGAAGAACACTCTTTGACATAAATCACAGCAAGATCTTCTTTGATCCACCTCCTAGAGTAATGGAAATAAAAACAAAAATAAACAAATGGGACCTAATGAAACTTCAAAGCTTTTGCACAGCAAAGGAAACCATAAACAAGACGAAAAGACAACCCTCAGAATGGGAGAAAATATTTGCAAACCAATCAACGGACAAAGGATTAATCTCCAAAATATATAAACAGCTCATGCAGCTCAATATTAAAAAAACAAAAAACCCAATCCAAAAATGGGCAGAAGACCTAAATAGACATTTCTTCAAAGAAGACATACAGATGGTCAAGAAGCATATGACAAGCTGCTCAACATCACTAATTATTAGAGAAATGCAAATCAAAACTATAGTGAGGTATCACCTCACACCAGTTAGAATGGGCATCATCAGAAAATCTACAAACAACAAATGCTGGAGAGGGTGTGGAGAAAAGGGACCCCTCTTGCACTGTTGGTGGGAATGTAAATTGATACAGCCACTATGGAGAACAGTATGGAGGTTCCTTTAAAAACTAAAAATAGAGTTAACATATGATCCAGCAATCCCACTACTGGGCATACACCCAGAGAAAACCATAATTCAAAAAGACACATTGCACCCCAGTGTTCATTGCAGCACTATTTACAATAGCCAGGTCATGGAAGCAACCTAAATGCCCATTGACAGACGAATGGATAAAGAAGATGTGGTACATATATACAATGGAGTATTACTCAGCCATAAAAAGGAACGAAATTGGGTCATTTGTTGAGACATGGATGGATCTAGAGACTGTCATACAGAGTGAAGTAAGTCAGAAAGAGAAAAACAAATATCGTATATTAACGAATATATGTGGAACCTAGAAAAATGGTACATATGAACCAGTTTGCAAGGCAGAAATTGAGACACAGATGTAGGGAACAAACGTATGGACACCAAGTGGGGAAAGCGGCGGGGGGGGTGGGGGTGGGGGGTGGAGGTGGGGGTGTGATGAATTGGGCGATTGGGATTGATATGTATACACTGATGTGTGTAAAATTGATGACTAATAAGAACATGCTGTATAAAAAAATAAATTTAATAAAATTAAAAAATGTAAAAATATATATATATCATTTTAACCATCAAACAAATTGAATTCATAGTTTTAAAGTCCCTAAAAAGAAATCTCCAGTCCCACGTGGTTTCACTGAAGAATTCTACCTGACACCTAAAGAACCTCTCTGTAATAGGGGAGATACTGCCGAACTCATTTTCTAAGTCTAGTAATAAACACATGAAATCTGAAATTAAAGATACAAGACCATATATAATCAGTCAAAAATCAGACATAGACAGTACTCAGAGAGAAAGAGAGAACTACAGTCTAATATCCCTCCTGAACACAGACAAGAAAAATCTCAACAGAATATCAGCTAGTGTAGTCCAGCTACATATATAAAAAAATTATACACCATGACCAAGTGGAGTTTATCCCAGGGATGCAAGGCTGGTTCAGTACTCAAAAATCAATCAAAGTAATGCAACATATTAACATTTTCTTAATTAAAGAAGAAAAATAGCATCATCATACCAATTGATGCAGAAAAATCATCTAACAAAATTCAATACTGATTCATAAAAATTCTCAGAAAACTAGGAATAGAGGGAAACTTCCCCCCCTTGATAAAGAACATCTACAGAAAAACCTACAGAAACATCATACTTAATGGTGAATGACTGATGTTAATGGTTAAGACTGGGAAAAAGCCAAGGATGTACACTCTCATAACTCTTATTCAACATAATACTAGAAGTCCTAGCCAGCACAATAAGAAAAGAAAAGAAGAGTCATAACAGATTGAAAAGGAAGACATGAGAATGTCCTGATTTGCACGTGACATGATTGTTTACACAGGAAAACTCAACAAGTCTGTCCAAAAAGAAAGGAAAAAAAAACCCTCCAATGAGGAATAAATGAGCTCAGAAAAGCCATAGGATATAAGATCAACATATAAAAGCCAACTGTACTTCTATATACTAGCAATGAACATGTGGAAATTGAAATTTAAAATGTAAAACCATTTATAATCACTCAAAAAATAAAATACTTAGGCATAAATGTAACAAAACATGTATAGAATTTGTCTCCTAAAAACTACAAAATACTAATGAAATAAATCCGAAAAGATGTAAATAAGGCTAAAGACACACTGTGTTCGTGGATTGGAAAATTCAACATAGTGAAGACATCAATTTTCCAAATTGATCTATAAATTTATCAGAATTGTACCAAAATCCCAGCAAAAAGTCTTGTAGATATAGAAGAGCTTATTCTAAAGCATATTTGGAAAGGCAAAGGAACTAAATGAGCTAAAACAATTTGGAAAAAAAGAATAAAATTAGATTACATTACTTGATTTTAAGACTCACCAGTAATCAAGAAAATGTGGCATTAGTGTAAAGACAGATACATATATCAATGGAACAGAAATGAAAACCCAGAAATAGAGCCACACAAGTTTGGCCAACTGATTTATGACAAAGGTGTGAAACAATTCAATAGAGGAAGACAGTCTTTTCAACAAAAGGTGCTGTAGCAATTGGATATCCATAAGCAAAAAAATAATAATAATAAATCTCTACCTAAATTAACACAAAAATTAACCCAAAAGGGATCACAGACTTAAAGGTAAAATGCAAAACTAGGCAACTTTGTGGGGGGGAAAAAAAAAATCTTTGGGTCATAAAACTAGGCCAAGAGTACTTAGACATGACACCAAAAGCACAGTTCTTAAGAGAAAAAAAAATTAATAAACTGGATTTCTGTGAAAGACCCTACCAAGAGGATGAAAAGTCAAGCCACCGCCTGAGAAATAATATTTGCAAACCACCTACCTGACAAAGAACTAGTATCTAGACTATACAGAGAACTCTCTGAACTCAACAGTGAAAATAAACCAAACACTCCAAGTAAAAACAGGCAAAAGATATGAACAGAATTTCACTAAAGAGTATATAGAGATGACAAATAAGCACATGAAAATATGTTCAACGTCTTTAACTATTAGGGAAACGCAAATGAAAACCATGATGAGATATCACTACCCACCTATCAGAATAGCTGAAATTTAAAATGTTAATAAGGTCAGATGCTAGTAAGTGTGCAGAGAAACTGAGTATCTCATACCTTTTTTTGGTGGGAATGTAAAATGGTAGAGCCATTTTGGAAAACAGTTCATACAGTTTTTCATAAAACCAAACATGTACTTATCATACAATCCAGCAATCAAACACCTGGGTATTTATCCCTGAGAAAATAAAACTGAAGTTCACATGAAAACCTGTACACAAATATTCACCTCAGATTTATTTATAATAGCCAAAAACTGGAAACAACCGAAATGTCCTTCACGGGTCAAATGGTTAAACAAACTGTGGTCCATCCATATCATTAACTAATACCCTGCAAAGAAAAGGAATAAATTACTGATACACACGACTTGTATGAATCTCAAGGGCATTAAGCTGGGGGCGGGGGAGGGAGCCAGTCTCCAAAGGTTATAATACCGTATGACTCCATTTATATAACATTCTCAAATGACAAAATCATGAGATGGAAAGACAAAACTGTGGCTTCCATGGGTTCGGGATGGCGAGAGCAGGATGGGTGTGACTAGAAAGAGGCAGAAAGGAAGTTCTTTCTGGTTCTATATTTTAACTGTGTTGGTGGTTAATGAAAGGAAAGGAATAGAACCACACTCAAAAGTCCCAATATACCACATACAAAAACTGCAGTTTCCGTGGTTGAACCAGGATGGGGTTTAAAGCCCAGCCACGTAGACCTCTGCTTCGCCCCCTAATGGTGGTTCCTGAGGCATGCTAGGAATACTATGGTATTTGCAGAATCTCAAAGTTGATGAGTCAGACTTCTCATTTGCATACCCACAGTACCCTGTATAGAGTACAATCCTTTCAAGTTTAAAAGAATATTCCTTTCAACTCAACATTTCTAACTATGAGAAGTTTGCTTACCAAATCCCTTGTACAAACTTTAAGCAGGAAGTGCCCTTGGGGACAAAGAGCCCCCATCAGTGAAGTAGGATCCGCGGTTACTGGAGAAATGAGCTTAGTAAACCAGCGTTAGAGTCTGGTTTCTCTTCAGATAGAATAAATCTTTCGCCTTTTACTAAAGATTTCCGTGAAGAGAACTAAGTCTGAATGTTCCACAAACTTTTTGAGGCCTTGCTTTGGCAGGGCTAGTGTCTGATGTTGTAATAAAAGACATGATCTTTCTGAAATAACCCATCTTCCTGCCGCTTTCAACATGCCATTATTCCTCTTAACCTACAAGGTTTAGTATTATAAGAAGCTTATAGGCTAAGGTTTTATTGGTTTTCTACCTGAACTGTTCTGATTAACCTACACAGTTTTAGTATTATAAGTAAGAAGCTTATAAAGTTTTATTGGTTTTCTGCCTGAGCTGTTCTAGTAAAATGTCATAAATTTATGTCAAATGAATTTCCACTGATGAAGTGTTGACTTGCCAGTTGCCACTCACGTCAGAAACATTGGCTAAAACAACTGAACCATTCCCCTTCCCTCCCCTATGTAATGAAGAATCTAAAATGTTGAAAACATATATCCTAAGTGATGGCCCTGAAGCCCCACTCAAAGGTCCTGTATTCAGTTCCAAGTTGGAAAGTATGTGGTGGTCTGATGCCAGATCGTCCAGAATCCCCAGTGCATGATGTCATAGCCACGAGAGGAACCTTAAATGCATGGTAGTGGTACCAGCTCCTAAAGGACAAAGAGCCTCCTGAAACTTCACCCAGCCCAGCAAACAGGCTGGTGTGAACTGGTTTCTACTGCTTGCCTAATAAACGTCTATATGTGTGATCAAATTTAGCTGGAGAACGGCCTTCATACAACCCACGAGCAAAATTATAATGGACTAACTAACCCTCACCAACGTGAACCTTTCAGCAGATACTGTGATCTTGCAAGTGGCTTCAGTCAGTTCCCCACACAAAGACACCGCCCTTCACATCTCCCACGGGCCCATGATCTCACTTTTATCCTGCAGCTGCTTCTAATTTCTTTTTAACAGAGACTTATCAACTGTCATGTCATGATTTTAAAAGGTAATAACCTTTTAAAGAATGGTGACAGGCATCACTTTTAGGGAAGGTACTGGGAAAAGGAAGGGTTTCCCCTCCTCCACCCTCCCCCATGTCTCTCCCCAAATTTCAGCTCTAAGCCGCTGCTGAACTCTGCTCCTTCTACTCTCAGAATCCTATCTGTTGGAGCACTTACATAGGATGTGTTGTGTAAACAACCTCCTCTACCCTGAGGGACTGTTCTTGACAATAAAAGTGCCCAAATGCAGAGTCCACATTCCAGAAGGGACGAGTTAGCCTCCAAGGGTCCCAGTCAGAAATCCAGTTCCAGACATGGCTACAATTCAACTGATTTCAATATTGATATTGAAAGCTGCACCTGAGAATTTATTGGCATTAAGGATGTTAGAAAGAAGTAATGTACAAATGAAGGAAGTGGTGTTCAACATGGGCAGTGGGTGAGAAATTTTCTCAGCCTCCAATAACCTCATAAGGGTGAGGCATCAGAATCCCTGGAGCAGGCACCCAGAGCTTCAGAGAAAACAGTCCTCCTTCTAGCACCCCCTGTGCTTCTATGTCCCTTTACTTCATAAGGTTCCATTCCCCCTGTCAGACTAGCAGGGTGTCTGCTCCAGCCCAGAGTAGAACTGCCTCAGCCTCAGATGAATCCTTCCTGCAGGGTGCTTGTTGGAGAACCTACAGACAGAGAACAGGTTCAGTGGCAGATTTTGTACCTGCCACTGAAGAAATAAGTAATAAGTGTTTGCACATGTGGCAGAATTCAGATCTGAACTCTTTCCCTACGACGTATCACTTGGTAGTGAGGTTACGGGAAAGGAAGATATTTAACTCCTACCCACCTCCAACTACCAGAAGCTAATAAGAGCAAAACCAAAGAATTTGACTTTTGTTCAACAATCAGACAGACTCGGGTCAGTTCAAAACACTATCCTCCTGTTCAAGGCTCAGCTCAGATCCACCTCCTCTGGGGAGCCTTCCCTGGTCATTCCAAGGTTGGAAACTCACCTGGCAATTTTGGGCTATACCAACCAGGGACACTCATAAAACTGGAAACACTTTGTTCAGTGTAATGCCGGTTTTCAGGAAGGACACACAAACAGGGTCAGTTGTCCTGGCTGTGTACACCTGCTATCTCTTCAGCTTGACAGATGCTGCTGCCCTTAGTTAAATAATTAGAGCATCATCCCTATTAAAGCCACATGGCAGCCTGGCATTCTCAGATGGAGTATTAACTTCTTGAGGAGAGAAGCTATGCTTCTTACTTCCCTTAACCCACAGCACCTATAGAAAAGCAGTTGATTAGCAAAGAATTACTTGTAAACTGACTGGCCTGGGGCTGAGAAATGTCTCACTGCTCCAAACCTATATCATCACCTCAAGGTTTTACTAAGTAGTCATGGGGAACCTCTCTCTCTCTCAATCTGTTTCTTTTTCTCCCTTCTCTCCCTCCATACGTGTACATGCACACATACACACACCTGATTTTTTAGTCCTGCAGGGCTAAACCCCTGGTTCTAACTTCACCTTATCTTCTCCCGGCTCCTTCAAGAAACTTTATAACAAAATAAACAATATTTGGCAGGACTTCCCTGGTGGCGCAGTGGTTAAGAATACGCCTGCCAATGCAGGGGACACAGGTTTGATCCTTGGTCCAGGAAGGTCCAACATGCTGCGGAGCAACTAAGCCCGTGTGCCACAACTACTGAATCCTGCGCGACTACAGCCCGTACTCTGCAACAAGAGAAGCCACCGCAATGAGAAGCCCGTGCACCGCAACAAAGAGTAGCGCCCACTCGCCGCAACTAGAGAAAGCCCGCGTGCAGCAACGAAGACCCAACGCAGACAAAAATCGATCAATGAATCATAAATTTTTTTTTAAAAACCAATATTTTGCATGAGTTAGTAGATATAAAAGAGAGAGGAGGGCCAAGCAGGGGCCTTAGTGATTGAGCTAATAAGCAAATTTGATGCTTGTCCATCTGCATTACAGACCCTATTTTCACATAAGGCAGAGAGCTTCCCTTTCCTGTGCTCCCCAGGAAATCACTACTGCCTCACTTTTCCCCCCGCCTAGTTGCAAATCTCCTACATATCAGGAAGGACATCCAGCAGGGATGAGACTAGACAAGAGACAGCGTACTGGCAGGTTAAGAGCAGGAGTTCTTCATGTGAACGAGAGGGAATCAAGCCCAACGTGTGCTCAAGAACCTTCCCTCCATTACTAGTCTGCGGGCTTCTTGCTCCGACCATTTGAAGACTCCTCAGCCCACACCCTCTCTGCCTGGAGAGGCCGGCACAGGACACAAGAATCTCCCTCCGCTGAGCAGCCCCTCTGTGAAGGGGCAAAGCTGCATCCAATCCTCTGTTCATAAGGACGGGCTGAAAATTCACACGAACAGCCAAACCACACGTTCACCTGTTGCTATCAGATGGAGGAAGGCAGACACGACCAGAACACCGCAATCATCTTGGAGGAGCTACGGCTGAATGAAAATGAGGTAAGGCCTACACTCTCTAAACCTGCCAGAGTCTAGACATGTGAAACAAAGCAAACATTGTCAGGGGGCCAATGATCCTTCACAGTAAGTACCCAACCAGACAGCCATGTCCACCTTAACCCAACCGCCACTACTGAATGCCTGCTCCAGTGAGGCAGGGATGAAAGATCCTCTTACATCTAAAACAGGTAACTGCTCTATAACACAGGCTCGGGGAGGAGTCCTGGGAATGGAGCTCATAGGAGGGAGGAATCAATGCCAACAGGGGGAGGAGCTGGGGGGAGAGGCGTCAGGAAAGGTTTCACGTGGGCTGTTGCTTGAGCCGCAGGGAAGTGTGCCCAGTCTGCATGAGGATGACGGGGAGGAAACCTCAAGGCATCCTTGGGGAATGGCAGACGATCCTGTTATTTAGTAGCACGTGGTTACTACATGGAGATGAGGCTGCTAAAACGAGGTAGGGCCAGTGGACAAACGGGGCTGAATGTCAGCCACCGAGTCTGGACTTCATACTGTGAGAAATGGGGAGCCATGCATGGGTTTTGAGGAACATTATGAGATATACATTCCAGGACGTTAAGTCCAGGGATGCACAAACCTTGAATGGGGGAGATCGGGGGAGGCGGGCAAGGTAGAGAAATGCCAAGGCTCCTCAAAGAGTCCTCAGAAGAAATGGCAATGGCCCCAACCCCTTCAGTAACCGTCCCTTGCCTTCTGAATAAAGTCCAGGCTCCACCTATAGCACCCAATGGCCTTTATGATCCAGCCCCTGTCTATCCTGTATCATCCCTTGCTCTCACTCAACCTCCCAGCCAAACTGAAGGACTCTCTCAAATCCAGTCCTTAGGCCCGCTGCTCCCTTCACCCATCCTTCCCCAGTGCCTCAGCTCTAATTTCTGTGAGTCTGGGTTACAGGCACCTTCTGTTTCTGCATGCCCCGTGAATAGCTGCATCACTTACCTCACTGTCTCAGCATCAGTGTCCCCCGAATTCAGGGCCCAGTGAAGACAGAGCCTGGAAGGTCACAGCCCCCCAGCCCCCAGCCTAGAAGCCTCTCACACAGCAGCCACTCAATGAATATTTGTTAAATGATTCAACATAGAGCTTGCTGAGGGTTTTTTTTTTAAGTATCAAACTACAGAGGAATTTATAAATAAGTTGAATATTAAAATCTTTATAGGTAAAATCTGAGTAGCTAAAAATTTTATCTTTACTTTAGAAACGACCTCTTCTCTCTTAACATTCAAAGACGTAAGTGATCAAGCTTCCCTTCTCTGATCGTATCTTCTCTTTCTAACCTTCTTGGCAGGCGCTGAAAATTCCTCTCTGATTCTACTTCTCAAAGAACGTCTCATTCACAAGTGGGCCCCAATTTCAGAACTGTCACAGGAAGAGATGTCCTCAGGAAAGAAATGAGTAATTGATTACGTGTAAAATTCTTCATAATGCATTAGGCTTTTGAGAGCTCCTTTCAGTAGCAATCCATCCCCTTCTAGATTTAAACGTTTCTCTGTAGAACATTATCTCCTTGCCAGACAGGGGGAATCAACAAATCTTAGCTCTAAAGCAAGGACGTCACCATCCATGGAAGGACAAAATAATGACCACAGAAGCATGGACTGAGGATCCATTCTGTACCAACCACATACATGCTGGGTGTTTTATCATCATCTCTTTCTCCACAATAAGACCTCCCGTTCCCATATTCCAAAACATAAAACTAAGGCTCAAATGAGGTGACTGATTTTCCAAAATGGAGCAAACTGCATTTTGAACTCAAGTCCATCCAACTCCACACCTGTGCTCTTTCCATTATAACAACTATCTTGAATCATAAATAAAAATAGGGGCTTCCCTGGTGGCGCAGTGGTTGAGAGTCCGCCTGCCAAAGCAGGGGACACGGGTTCGTGCCCCGGTCCGGGAGGATCCCACATGCCGCGGAGCAGCTGGGCCCGTGAGCCACGGCCGCTGAGCCTGCGCATCCGGAGCCTGTGCTCCGCAACGGGACAGGCCACAACAGTGAGAGGCCCGCGTACCACACAAAAAAAAAGAAATAAAAGGAAAACAAATTCATGGTAATACAACCCAACATGGAGCTTCAGTCATGTCAGTTTGATTCAGAACCTACTATCTAGAAATATCAAGCAAGGAACATGGCCACTAAAAAGTTTCCTTCATGTTCTTGGGACATCTAGCAAGAACACTAGGCAAGACAAAAGGGAACCACCAAACACCGAGACAGATGGCCAGAACTGGAAAGGCATCGGGCTCGACCTGTCCCTGGCCACACACAGGTTCCCAGCGCAGGACTGCTCCAAGAGGCCACTGGAGCCCACGCGGGGAGGCACTTTCAAGCCTGGAAAAAGATACATCGCGAAACAGGATGCAAACGTCACAGCACATCTAACCCGAACACTCCTTGAGAGCTACACCTACGCAATCTCCCCCACCACAACTGGCGTCTCTCGGCAGAAACAAGCAGCTTTACACCAAAGGAATGATAAGACCCAAAGGTATTCCTGATTTGGGCTATAATCCTCCCTACCATCATCGGCAACCGGAGGACTGTGGTCAGACCCAGCAACCTTTCACTGTCCTAAGGGAAGCTTCCCCTTGAGTCACCACCACCCTGATACATTCGTCTCCTTTCCAACCACACTGAGCCCCTCTGGAAGAGCATCTTCTCTACAGATGACCTTGCCAAATCCCACCCATTCTGTGGAGCTCAGCTGAAGGTCTGCCCCCAGAAGCAGTGTGGGATTGCTTGTGCCCACAGTGGTCTCTCCCTGCTCTGACTGTCAACACTGTCCCACTTGGCATTCACGTACTTGCCAATCAAGGTGAACTTAGGACTGATGCATTTTACGCCAATGTTGCCACCTGGCACAGTGTTACTGTCTCCTGCAGTTAAATTCAGCAAAATACTCCCCTACTCTGTCCCAGGCACTGAAGATACAGGACTCATTAAATCCCAGCCCTGCCCCTGTGAGATTCACAGTCTGGTGGAGGATGGATACTACAAGATAACACTGTACAAATATATTTATCATGATAGGGTACAAGATTCAATCCAAAGCATGACTACACATCACCCTGTTCATCTCCTTCAGATCATTTAGCTCAATCTGTGGCTGTTAACGTTTATTCATTTACTTACTGTTGGTCTGTCCCCACTAGGAGACACTGGGACAGGAAGTTTGTCTGTCTGGTTCACTACTATGTCCCTAGCATTCCACATGGACTTGGGCGCAGAAACACATGCGTTAAAAGCTGTATTTGTGGAAGGAGATAAAAAGAGAAGCAGAGGAGTGTCAGGAACTAGGCGCATTAAAAAGCCCAAGTTAAAGGTCCACGCAATGCTTCCGTGATAGGAGACACCTGGGCTCAGATGTGAAGTGTGAGTGAGGACCAGATAGGGAAGAAGTGGAGCACGATCCAGAGGAGGAAACAGGATGAGCAAAGGTAAGAAATGGCCAAGTCAGCATGACGAAGCCCTTAAATACGACTGCAGGCCAGCCGTTCTCAAAGAGAGGCGGTTTTGTCCTTAGGGGGCATGTGGTGACGCCTGGAGACATTCGTGACTGTCATGACTTGGTGCTACTGGCATCTACGAGGTGGAGTCCAGGGATGCTGCTAAACACCCTACAATGTACAAAACAGGCCCCCAAACAAAGGAGGTCAGCAGTGCTGAGGTTTAGCGACATTTAAAGGATGGACTGGTCAGAGGACATAAAAGCTTCCTTCTAAAGTTCACAATTTCTACTCATGCCTAATGTCACCTTTTGATTAGAATTTAGACCAGAATAGCGTTTGCTTGCCACCTCCCATAACCTCCAAAGGAAATACTCAGAACCTATTAGGCTTCTGTTTTAGCTGCAATAAGACTTTCAGCAGACATCCATGAACCTCCTGTCACTACATATGGCCCCGGGTCTATTTTATGATCTTCACCAAGGACACAGAATCAATTTCCTTCATCTGTTGGCTATCCACCCTGGCTCACCATTTTCCCTCTAAATTCTAGGACTCCAAACTACTCATCCCCTATGCAGGGTAATGAGATACAGAAAGATGAGGACAAGAGGTGCTCAACACCATCAGATGAATGGATGGAAGGATGATCAGCAGGACAGAGGAACAGAGATTTTTCAGAATAGAAAAAGTCCTTGAAACTTTTATCTGAGCCTTGTGCACTGTTCCACAAAGGCAGGGTCGACCTAAACGTCGACATCCACTGCCTGTGCCCATCACCCCAGGGGGCTGTCATGGAGAATGCACAGAAGAGGTCATGTCCCCAGGATTCTGAAGCTTTGGCAGGGAGTCAAGCAGCTGAACGTGATGGGGTGGTGGGAGCTGGGAAGTCAGCGAAGACAAAGCCCCTTTGTCTAGAAGTAGCAACACCCAGCAGGGCTGAGCCTGCAACAATGAAATCCATGGGAGCTCCAAACCTGTCAGGGCCTGATCCTCGTTCAGCTTCTCATACTGCCTCACAGTTGCTTCTCTTCAGCGAAAAGTCTCTTAGTCTAAAATGAGTTTGCTTATTTTTGCCCCTGGCAAACAATTCAGTATTATCTGAAATGTCTGAATTATGACTCTAAAATTTTTTTTTAAATCACCATTTTTTTTCTGTTGTAAGAGATCCAATAGCAGTATATTTCTAAAGAGTAGATCCCAGACACTCACAAGGGCTATCTGCTGTTGTAACCAGAGCAGGACCCAATGGGGCCTTCCCAGGACAAACCCCCCCCCCCCGCCCACTGTCCTCCGCCTGTCTCGTCTGCAGAAAAACTGTAATCAAAGAGTAAGTTTAATCAGAGAAGTGAGAAAATGCAAAAGCAAAGGAAAAAGTCAAACAAGGCAAAACAATAATAGCTTAGCCATTAAACAAAGTCAAGGACCTTTAGTTTCTCCTCAGGGGCTATAGATATATTCTGAGCCATATCCTTTGAGCTGTTTTGCAGATACCGAAACCCCCACCAGGTGGAAGAAGTTAACTAGATGCTGCCCACAAGCACGTAGACCCCAGACCAATCAGCACCAGAAGGTTGATGATGTTGACTCCTGGTTGCCTCACCACCAACCAAGAATGTCCATGAGCTGATGATGCACCTTGCAACTCTCTCCTCAACACATAGCCCCTTCCTCTTTTCCCTATGTAATTTCTGAACAAAACTTGGGGAGTTGGTTCTTTGGGACATGAGTCCACCTTCTCGCCAGGATTGACAGCTACCTCAATAAAGCTACCTTTCCTTTTACCCAACACTTATCTCTCAGTATTGGATTCCTGAGCGATGAGCAGCTAAACCTGAGTTCTGTAACACTGTGACAACTCAAGTTCCACTGTGACATAAAGCTTCCCAAATTTCCTCATCTCTGAAGTGGGCACATTACACATCTTACGAATAATCCTAAAAAGGACTTATTTAAATCAGAAACAGTTACAAATGGATTCGATGTATGAAAATTAAATTTATATCCAACTTTTCACGGAAATGTCTGGTGGGCAGAACAACTGGGAAGAGCATCATGCAGGGCAGGACATTCTTCCCAGCCCCAGACAAACATGAACCATGTATTTAATACAGTGGCTCTGTACAGAGCCAGAGCTGGAAGAAGAGGGACAGGTTACCCTAGAAAATCAAATGGAAATGGAAGCCAGTTTTCTTCAATTCTAAGTAAGATCTGTAACTCTCAAAGTAGGAAGATATCAATACAGGCAGTACCCAGTTTGGAAACGAATTGTCTTCCAAAGTTCATTTGTAAGTCAGGTGCTCCGAACCTGGAGTGCAAGCATCATTCTATGTCCCAAGCCAACCAACAAAAGCTGATTAAACTTACAATATACCTGGCACACTACACACTTAGAGCAAAAATAGTAAAAAGCAATGGTGTGATATCATTTTTTTAAACATATCCAAATGCCTAGAAAAACAAATACACAGCTCCTCACTAGGGTTGACCTGAACCCAAACTATGAGCTGAAGCTGGACGTCATGTGGTCCAAGTCATTACTGAAGTGGGGTCCTGGAAAACTGAAAGGGGAAGAATGAGAAAAACTCCAGACTCAAGAGGAAAGGGGTTCTGGTGGGACACAGAAAGTAGTCTAACATCTTGCAATCAAAAGAGGAGGGTCTGGTACCTACCCATGACATACTCTGAAGAACAGAAGTGCTAACCGTCACCACTAGGAGAGCAACAGCGGCCACCCTGCCAGCGATCTAAGCAGGCACAATGAGCTGCAGTGGAGGATAAATGGCCCACTGCCACCCGGAACCAGGGAGCAGAGGAGCGGGGGATTCCCAGCATGCTCTGCAGGGTGTGGACGGCCAGGGGCAGTAGAGGCAGGAAGGAAACAGTTCCACAGTTGCCATGAGTTGGTACAGGGAGTGTCCAGGAGCCACATTTGACTCCAATAGCTATGGCTAGGTCAGGAAGGAACTTCCTAAACTTTACAAAAGTGAAATCTGCATGAACCAATAAGGTTACTGATCCACATCTCTAGTATTTTGAGAGGAGAACATGGGATGAGATAAAGACAAAGCACGGGGAATGCCTTTCTCTACACGGCACACTCGCACCTTTTACAGCAGGAAAGGTACTTAATGTCCAGTCGTTGCTGAGTACTATGGCTGGGTCAATGCCAAATACAAAAGTGATGCAAAACACTGAAACCGGGTTTGAAAATGGAAAAGGTTTATCACTGATCCACTCTGTACCTTCTTTAATCCTCCAAATAAAGTGTCAGTGTCCAGGTCAAATTCTTGGTCCAGTTCCTCTTCATGTTCTGACAAGAAAAACAGTGTGCATTAGTCACGAATCCAAATGAAACTGGGCTTGGTGTAACAGGAGAGGTACCAAAGGAAACTGGAATACGTCCTGGAAAAGCTGCCCGTGGACTGAGCTACAGGCATGGAAACATGTCACACTCCTTCATTTCTGTGACCTCATTTCCTGGAAATACATGGTGGGGCTGATGGAAATGTCCCTTTAATTTGTCATAAGGGTCACAAAAGGAGAGGGATTAAGCGCAAAAGCTTCCAGCACAAGGAAGCACAGGAGGGATGAGGGCAAATGCCCCGCTTGTACAGATGGTGAAAAAAATTTTTAAACAGACCATGCCACAAAATGATGGTGATCATAGCCCTGTGATATAAAGCTAACAAGATTATTGATGGAATTGTATAATGGTAATATATGTGCTTATAAGTAAACAGTACAATTGGTTTAAAACAAAAAATATTTTAAAATCTTATTCAAATACTTCCTAAGGGTGAACAATAACCAGGCGCGGTGTGAAATAGTAGGAGTAACGCAGAACACGATTGGCAAGACTTTTGCTCTCCTGGGACTTACTGTACACTGGATGAGAGAGACAAACAAATAATAAGAAATTACAATGGTGCTGAAGAATGCCATGATATGGGAGGTAAGGAGTGCTGTGGGGGTTGAGTCTGGGGTGTCTTATTTGATGTCAATAGGCAGCTGGATGGGCATGGACAGAGCTCAAAACAGCGCCTCAGTTGGAGGTAAAGACTTAGGAGTCCCCAGGGTAGTAATGAAGCCTCCAGAATGACTGAGATCACCCAAAAGGGCACAGACTGCATAGACATAGACAAGAAAAGAAAAATCCAGTGCTCATCGGACCAACAAACATACAAAAAACACAGAGGACCACAAAGGAGCTACCCAGAAAGATCAAAGGAAAACCAGGAGAGAGTGCGTCACTAAAACATAATCGTGAAATGATGCTGGTTTCAGAGTAGGATCAAAGGGCAGATTTACACACACTAGATGCAAACAGCACCCCCAGCCTCAAACCCCAGGCAACACTGCCCCCAGGAAAAGCACAAAAGGGAGGCTCATCGAGTCCTGGGGCCCAGTGTGCCACAGGGCGCAACTCCAGGTCACATTCACACTGAATTTCTTAAGGTCCAGGAGGTGCTGTGGCTGTGTGTGATTGCCCTGGTCCTTTCTGTTACAGCTGCACACAGGCCACGTTGTGTGTGTGTGTGTGTGTGTGTGTGTGTGTGTGTGTGCGTGTCTGTGTGTGTGCGCTGTGCTGTACACAGACTCAAGTTCCAAGGGAACAGCCCACAAACAAGCAGCAAGCTATTACAATCCAACAAAGTAACAGGTCTCTCTGAACACTAACAAAAACAAGGGGGGAACCTCTCTGCTTTCCTGCCTCCTCTGTTTTGGCTTTACTTTCCTACAAAGTGCAACCTCCAGAAACAACAGAATTATGCAGAATTGAAACAAAGCAAAAACATGAGTGCTTCTTTTTTAAAAGGGTACATTCCAAAGCCGTGAAGTTTACAAGCTAAGCAGCTGACTCCCCCAAATTAGGACACATCTCCCTCTAGTGGGAAAGAGGAATCGTATGCAGACATGAGAATTAAGATGAAATCCTGTCTGGCGCTGTCCAGTGGAAATACTATCTGAGACACATTTATAATTTTAAAGTTTCTAGTAGCCACACTTTAAAAAAATAATTTTTCAAAGTGAAATTAATTTTAGAATGTTTTATTTACCCTAATATGTCCAAACATTATTTCAACATGGAATCAATATTAAACAATTATTAATGAGTTATTTTACATTCCTTTTTCTTACTAATTCTTCAAAATTCCATGGACACATTATCCTTACAGCACATCTCAATTTGAAGTGGCCACATTTCAAGAGCTCATTAGCCACGTGCGGCTATAGCAATGGACAGTATGGTTCTACACCAAAACCCTCCCTCAGCTTTTGGAGAATTCCTACCAATCACCCTTCTCTGATTTCTTGACACAAACAAATGCTGTATGACGTACATTTAAATTACAACTTAGATCCTTTCATGATACTTTGGTGATCTCTGTCTTCAGACCGTCTTGAATTAGCTGAAATGCATTGCTATAGAATTTGGTAGAGTTCTACCAAAGTTTGGTTGAATTCTACCAAATTTGGTAGAATTTGGTAGAACGGAAGCTGAGAAACTGCAGCAGGAGTTCTTTCCGTGAAGGGTGACGACCCTCAGAACTTCTCTGATTATCCTGCTTAGGTGAGGACCCCACACCCTCACCCTTTGGGCAAGAACGAGATTTCATCATAACTCACATTCCCTCAAGCAAGAGGACGCTGCAAATGGAGAGAAGCCTTCTCTACCTGAGCACTTTTCTCTGCACCACACAGGCCTGACTGTGGGCAGAGCCAGCCCTTTCTTCTAGGTGCCCTGGTTCCACTTCCCCAAATTCAGCGCTCCACAAAACTGCCTGAGAGCAGAGAAATGAAGCAGTTTCTGCTGATGAGCCCTCAATACTACGTCAGCTGTTGATTCTTCCCCTGCCCTCCACCACCAACCACCACCCAACAATGGGATACATCAAAGCCCCATTCCACCTGCTGAGTGAGAGGGTTCGCATTTCAATCGCCAATCAGCTGTGGTGGTAAACCGTTCACTTAAGGCCTCTAACCTACCTACCCTTTCACCCTCAACAGTGTGATGGGAAATCAATTCCGGTGTGGGTAGGGGTAATTAGAGGGAAGGAGAGGGACACACACACACACACACACACACACACACACACACACACCCTCGTCTGATACAAGCCGCTGTCGGGCACATGCACACCCAACCGTGGCCCAATATACCAAATATATCAATATACCAAATACATATGAGGTGGATTGAAGAATAAAGGCTAAACTTACTGAGACTACAGTAAGATGGACATTCTCCAATAGAAAACGTGTTAATTGGCACAGCCTTCCTGGAGAACAGTCTGGGTTTATCTATCAAGAACATTAAAAACATTCATGTAGTTTGACTCTATACTTCCTCTTCCGGAAATCCTTCTGAGAAAAACAATCAGGTATGATAAAACAGTACAAATAGATTCCTCACAAAATAAATGAGCTAAGCATTCAACTCATGAAGTTGGAATGAAGGAACAGAGCAAACCCAAAGAAACAATAAGGAAGGGAATAATCAGATAAGGGCAGAAATCAATGAATTGGAGAACAAAAAGAAACAATTGAGATATCTAACAAAGCTGAAAAGATTAATAAGATCTCTAGCACAATTGATCAAAGGAAAAAAAAGTAGGACGGAGGGAGTGAAGGAGAAGATGTAAATAACCAAGTATACAATGAGAGAAAAGCCAACTAGAGAAACAACAAATTTTTTCTAAGGTAAGTATTACAAACCACAATATACTAATCAAGCTGAAAACCTCCATAAAATGCATAGATCGCTAGAAAGCTACAAAATGTCGAAATAGGTACAAGAAGAAAGAAATTTTGAACATAAATCAATAGTAAGCTGAAACAGTAGGCCATGACTTCCCTTTCCAGATGCTTTTCCAGGTGACCTCCTATCACCAATGGTTTTCACTGATGAGAATTCAACTGTTTTCATTCCAAGAACTGCGTTAAGCTGATACGAATGACAAAAATACATAGCCCTCTTTTAGGCAGAGGCATTAATTCTTTCAAGGTTACTGCGTGACACATTGCATCTTTCCTCAAATTAAGTGCAATCAGAGAGACATAAAAGTATTTCTACATGTTCTAAACCATAAGACACAAACTTAATGGAGCAGGTTTGGATTAGCCACAATACTGCGGAATACCAGGGGAGAGGTCACCAAGCATAGAAGATCACCACTACCACCACCACCCCACCCCCAAGCATTTCCATATGACTTTGACACACTCTATGTAGACTCTTGGAAGAGCTGAGTGGAAGAAGGGCTGTTCTGTTCAGTCCCTGCTGTGGATTTACCAAGAGATCCCTTGTGACTAGGGCTGTTATAATCAGTCTGCTGCTGTCCCTAATGGTCAGACCACCCTGCTACTGCTGAGGGGGAAGAGAGCAGTGAATGAGATGCCTGCTCTGTGCCCAGAGAAAGCAGCCGTGTAAGTGCCCACCCGTGGCATTCCACTTAACGAATAAGTTCTGAGCCTCTAGTATGTTCTAGGCCCTATATTTGCTCCAGAAACAAACACCCAAAAAAGTTCACAGAAGAGACAGTTTTCCCAGTGGATCTACTTCCATAATTGGGTTAAGTGGCACTTTTTCCTGAATGAGATAGTAAGACGTGGAGCAAAAGAAACTCAACATTGCGTTAAACACGCTTTGGCAAGGCAGGGGGATCTGGCTTCCATGAGCTGAATGGAAAAAGGAATAGAGAAATAAGACACTTCTTGGGAGCGGCCACTTTGGCAATGGTATTAAGAGAAAAAGCCTGAAGGATAAAAGAAGCTCCAGGCTAGGGTGTGGTCAGTAATAAATCAAACAGGATGACAGCCGCTGGATCAACTGAGATGCAGAAAAGTTCTGTATTCTCCACAGAAGGATCCCCTCCCACCTCCATCCCAGTAGCTTTCACCACATAAGAAGGAAAAATTTTGTTCCAGTGGGATAAAATTTTAAGGTTTGAACTTTTACAGTATAATGGATAAAAGGGCTTCTCCTATAAAGCAAGCTGCTTTAGGAAATTAAATTATCAATAAATACGAGTGGCAGAATAGAATAAAATATTGGGTCTAGAGTTGGACAAACCTGTTCCATTATTTATTAGATGTGTGGCCTTGGACAAGTTATATTTTTCAACCTCAGTATCCCCATCTGGGTAAAGAAGTATAACACCCATTGTGGTAGAGAGACTCCAAAGTTGGCCACCATCAATTCCTTGTCTCCGTGTCTATGTGCACAGCTCCAGCCATAAAAAGCCATAGTCCTTCCTCCCCTTGACTCTGGACTGGCCCTATGATTTGCTTTGACCAATAAGTGAGGCAGAAGTGACCTACTCAACTTCCCAGATTGGGCTTTAAGAGATCTGCAGCTTCTGGTTTTACACACATGCAATACTCCTTCTTCAAAGCCATGTGGAGAACCACATACAGAGAGCCACAGCATTCCAGTTGACAGCCTCCAGCGGAGCTCTTGGCTTATAACCAGTCATGTGAGTCAGCCATCTTGGACGTTTCAGCCTAGCTGAGCCACCAGATAATTGCAGCCCAGCAACAACACACAAAGCAGAACTGCCCAGCTAAGTCCAATCCAGATTGATTAAAAACAAAGTCTCACAGAACATGAAACTCCATCAATGTAATCCATCAAAACAACAGGCTAAAGAAAAATTACATGAGCATATCAGTAGATGCACAAAAAGCATTCGAAAAAATCCGACACCCATTTATGACTCAAAACTCCCAGTAAACTAGAAATAGAGAGGACCCTCCTCAACTGAGTAAAGAACACGCACAAAAACCTACAGCTAACATCATCCTTAATGGCGAGTAACTAGAAGCTTTCCTGCTCAGATCAGGAAAAAGGTAAGGATGTTCCCCCTCATCACTCCTTCTCAACACTGTACTGGAAATCCTAGCTAATGCAGTAAGAGGAGAAAATGAAATATAAGGTATACAGAATGGGAAGGCGGAAACAAAACTTTCTTTGTATGCAGATAACATGATTGTCTATCTAGAAAAACCAAAGAATCAACAAAAAAACTCCTGGAATTAATAAGCAATTATGGCAAGGTTGCAGGAAACAAGGTTAATATATAAAGGTCAGTCGCTTTACTATATATCAGCAATGGGGCTTCCCTGATGGGCAAAATGATACAGCCTCTTTGGAAGAAAATTGGCAACTCTTTGGAAGAAAGCTGTTTATAAAAATAAACATACTCTTAACATACAATTCAGCCATTGCTCCTTGGTATTTACCCAAAAGAGCTGAGAACTTATGTCCGTACAAAAACCTTCACATGGATGTTTATAGCAGCTTTATTCATAATTGCCAAAACTTGGAGGCAACCAAGATGCCTTTAAGTAAGTGAATGAATAAACTGTGGTACATTCAGACAATGGAATACTGTTCATCACTAAAAAGAAATAAGCCACCAAGCCATGAAAAGTCATGGAGGAACCTTAAATGCATATTAAGTGAAAGAAACTCACGTGAAAAGGCTACATACTGTATGATTCCAACTATAGGATACTTTGAAATAGATAAAACTGGGAATTCCCTGGGGGTCCAGTGGTTAGGACTCTGCACTTCCACTGCAGGGGGCCCAGATTCGATCCTCGGTCAGGGAACTAGGATCCCACAAGCTGTGCAGGGCGGCCAAAAAAAAAAAAAGTTTTTTAAAAACTGAAATAGGTAAAACTATGGAGATGGTAAAAAGATAAGGGGTTGCCAGTGGTTAAAGGGGAGGGAGGGATGAACAGAGCACAAAGGATTTTTAGGGCAGTGAAACTACTCTGGATGACACTATGATGATACCAAGAATGCACCCTACTATAAACTGTGGACTTTGGATGATAATGATAAATCAATACAGGTTTGTCAATTGTAACAAACTGTATCAACTCTAGCGCAGGATGCTATAGTCAGGGAGGCTGTGCTTGCCAGGGGGCACTGAGTGCATAGAAGCTCTTTGTATTTCCTGCTCAATATTGCTGTGAACCTAAAACTGCTCTTGAAAAAACAGTCTATTTAAAAGGAAAAGAACCTCGCAGAACAGTGAGAGATAATAAATGGTGGTAGTTGTTTTAAATCACAAAGCTTCAGGATGGTTTGTTAGGTAACAATGGACAACTATCGCACCCATTTTATGGAAAAGACTGATGATTAACAGCTAACACCCATTCTTTCTTTCTTCCTCTATAATAAAACCCTTTGGTTTAGCTGGGGAAAAGATGGCCTCCCGAGCAAAGATTACATTTACTAGTTTCCCTCATTGTTGATATGGCCACGGACTAGGTTCTAACGAACAGCGCATGAAAGAATACGACATAAGCAACTTTCAAGGTTATGCTCTAAAAGAAGAGAGGGTCTGCCCTCCCCCTTCCCTTGCATGCTTCCTGCTGGGAAAAAAGCGAACATGGCAGCTGGAGTTGGAGCAGCCATCTCACGTCATGAGGTGGAACCATATGTCAAGGATGGCAGAGGAACATAGTAGAAGGAGCCAGGGTCATGGATGCTATCCAGACACCATACCAGCCCTGACCACAGTTATTCTGGAGGCTATGTTTCTGCAGCCAAGCCTATCTTCTAAATAACACACCATCTCACAGGGCTGCTGTAAAGATAGAATGAGACAGGGTACATAAAGTACCTAACAGGGTGCCTGACAAAGACCAGGTGAGTTCCTTGCACATGGGCCCTGAGAGCTCAGAGGCTCCAGCCAGGGAGCCTTGGACAGCCTTGACCAAACAGTCTTCATCTACTTTATTTATTTATTTGCGGTACGCGGGCCTCTCACTGTTGTGGCCTTTCCCGTTGCAGAGCACAGGCTCCGGACGCACAGGCTCAGCGGCCATGGCTCGTGGGCCCAGCCATACTGCGGCATATGGGATCCTCCCGGACCGGGGCACGAACCCGTGTCCCCTGAATCGGCAGGCGGACTCTCAACCACTGCGCCACCAGGGAAGCCCCCTTCATCTACTTTAGATGGTCAGTCTCTCCCATGGCTTTGAGCGGGACATATGTAGAATGCGGGCTAAGCTGATCCCAGTGACGCAAATCAGTCCCAGTGATCCACAGCGAGGCAGCTGCTGGGGGCGCAGCACTGTCAGCTGTGCTTCCCAAAACCTACCTTTGCCATTTTAAGTGACCACAATTACTTTCAGCAAACTCCCCTGCCTTCAAGATAAAGTCCAGACTCCTCGGCCAAATGAATACACAATGTCATTCACAATCTATCTCGCTCTTTGATCTAAGCTCAACTCTTACCGCTCTCCCTCCCCACACTACACTCCAGCCCTCCTGAGTGGTTTGGGGTTCCCAGATCATGCTGTGTTTTCTCACACCCCAATGGCATTGCACATGCTGGTCCATTTGCCTGCAAACACATCTCTGTCCACAGAGCCTCTGCCCCTTTCTCTACTTGGCTGACTTCTGTTCTTCCTTAAAACAAGGCTCACCATCACCTCTAGGAAACTGTCCCTGACTACGGAAGAGATCACTCATGGACCCTCCAAAATTCTTTCTTCCATTCTTCCCCAGTATGGGAAGTTTTATGTAGCACACGGCCACCAAGCTAACAACAAGATTTCCCAGCCTTCCAGCTGTGGCCAGGGAACTCAGTGCTGGCCAACTGGTGTGAGCAGAAGTGACAGGGCAATGTTTATTCCAAGCTGCCCTTAAAGGAAAGGAGGGTTCCCATGCCCCTTCCCATGGGCTGGCATGAGGACTTGGTAATGAGTCCTCTTCAACATGTCCACAAAAGCACTGTGGACAGCAGAACAAAAAGAGTAAACAGTCCGGGCCTCCATGTGTCTGAGAGGAGTAATGGCGAGAGAGAAGTTAAAGAGATTACTGCTAATTATGAATGCAAATCATCTCCATGGCCTTCAGTAGCCATTGAATCAAACCTTCTTATTACAGAAGACCAGCCACAGGATCCCCAAAAGATCCAGGATTAGGGTGGAAAACTCCACGACTCAGGTCATTGATTCAAACTGTCCAAGACAGGAGGAAAGCAAAGCAGAGCTCAAGTCACCCCGAGCCCATGAGGCTACCTTCCTGAATCTTCCACCTCTGAGCACTCCCTCCTCCATCTTTCTTTCTTGATACAAGTTTAGAAAAGTTGGGGCCTTACCTCTGGAGACTTTGTAAACTTCATAGAAAGAATAGAAGTGGAAGCCTAGGGAAGCAAATAGGTAAAAAGACAGTTCCCATCGGGGCAGCATTGCTCCTTGTGACAAAGGGTCCCGTGGCCCACGCTGAGAGTTTCTAGGAAGAGAAACAGAAATAAAAACATTAAACCATAAACATGACACTAGAGGACAGAATCTTACTTGTTCTCCCAGGGACCCATCACTATTCAAGGGGATACAGACATAACCCTCCTCCTATGACACCTCCTCCTGCCATGACCTTATCCCACCTGCATCGCATCGCATCACACACACACACACACACACACACACACACACACACACACCCTGCCTGCCCAGGGTGGGCAGGTCTTTCCTTATGAGTTCCCACAGCCCCCCATCTGTCTCCCATCACAGTGTACACCAGACACTTCTGTTCTCATTGCCTGCCACACCTGTCTCCCCCTGTGGAGTGGACCTTTAGAGAGTAGGGACCATGATCTCTGAGTCCCAGCACCTAGCACAGGACGTGGAATGTAGCAGGAAAGGACTACTAAATATTCCACAAATAAATAATAAATTATTATTCAAAAGCCTGAATAAAAGAAAAGCACGAATCATCTCCAAACCTCTTCTAAGCCAACAGCATTAACCTCCTTGTTCTCCCCTTCAAATGTCATCCCATAGTTGTTTATAAGAATGGATTAATAAAGCCACTCTGTCTTCCATCTTCTGGGCACTTCTTAAACAGAAGTTAATAGCCTACTAGTTGCCCACCCTGTATATGCAAGCTCCCTTCTTACACAGCAATTGAATTTCTATCTGAACACATGGTTGCTGAGCTCGACTCTACAGTGTATTCAAGTGTGGACATTTGAATAGTTCTGGCTCTGAGGCTGTGGTCATCCCCTTCCTGCTGGGTGGAGTTGGAACAGCCACCTTTGGACCAAGAGGTAAAAGCCACATAGAAAAACAAGACAGAGGCGCCTCGGTCCCTGACTGCATGTACCACCCCACCTCAGCCCCACCCCCAAAACTGCCCTGAACCTCTTATATCTGGACGATTACATGAGAGAGAAATGCACCCCCAGGATATTTAAGCCTGTGCTGTTCTCCATCTCTCTGTTATGGCTGCCATGTCTATATGCTAAGTAATAAAGCAGGTAACAGAAAGTCCTAAAATGCTGTAAATTAAATGATCAGTTCCCAAATAACAAAGAGTTAATGAAATGTAAACCCTTTTATGGCCCTCATTGCTTTACTTAAACCTCTCAAATATGTCTCACTGTGGATGTCAAATTAAAACAAGAGCAAAATTTTAAGCCCCAAGCAAGCATTTCTATTATGTGACAGTAACGCCAAAAATCAGAATTCACACATGAGCTCGTTTTACCTTCACAGCAGCCAGGTGAAGTAGGTGGAGCAAGGGAGGTAGGCATTTACAGATGAGGAATGTGAAGCACGGTGAGGTCACACAATCAGAAACAACTGAGCCAGGGCTCAAATCCAGGTCTTGGGACCATTGGGTCCCCACCCCACTGCTCAGGTACAGCCACCAGCCCCATTACTGCCAGTTCACAGGGTTACTTGTCCTTAGGGCCTGGCTCGGAATCTTCCACACACAAACTCCTTTCTTCAGGCTACAGGGAGACGCAGCAGGAAGGGATATAAACTTTAGCTTTTGTAATAGGGAAGACCAAATCTGACTCCATGTTGGATCTGTTTTGTTTAACTTTTAACCTTTGTATTCTATTGCATTTGCTACAAGTTAAAAATATTGCCTATAGCCTGAAACATACAGGAGAGCCCATTCTCAAGGCTCTGACCTTTAATGGTATAATACTTTTTCGTTCATATAGAGATAAAACGTTGCAGGACGGAGAATAACATTTGTCTTGTTGGAGGTTCACAGGAACATCATAACCATCTGACCTACATGGACAGCTGCAAGAACAAAGGATCCTGACACTAAGATGTTTGCAACAACCAGCCATACCCTCTCTCCTTTCACTATAAAAGAAACCTGAATTCAAATTCAGGTAAGATGGTTCTTTGGGACACTAGTCCACCATCTTCTCAGTCTGCTGGCTTTCCGAATAAAGTTGCTATTCCCTGCCCCAACACCTTGTCTCTCAATTTATTGGCCTGTTGTGTGGTGAGCAGTACGAGCTTGGGCTCAGTAACACCTTCATAAAATATGAGGTCAGAAATCAGTGGTCCTAGAACCAGAGGACCCTCTGGTCATTACCTAAAAGTTGCCAAGCCAGTCTAGTCTGAGTTTCTCCTGCAGATTTCCTAAAAAATCCAGAAGCAGCCACTCATGCTCTCAATCCCAAGCTCTCTAAGCCCTAGTACTCCAACAACACCTTCTCAGGTTCCCCTACTACTTTTCAGAGCCACTTCTAACTTCATATATTTCTAGTCACACTTTATTTTTAAATACCTGGCATCTCCTAGAATATGTTAAGATTTCTTTCTGGAACTTTGTAGGAATATAGTAATTTTCAATTTACTGGGAAGTGAATTTCAACCTCTGGGTTTCGTATTGTCTCTCCTTTCCAAGGATGTTGGTATTACTATATTGGATGACTTTCCTCAATTAGCAAAGAGCTGAACCCCTCTTGAAATGCTACTAAATTTGAACATAAATAATCTTGGAGATTAAATCAAAGTTCCTGAAGCCCTGCTCTTTTGAACCTTTTCATGGACATTCTCCTTCTAGGACAGTTCCCCTGAATTAGTGATTTAACTGTCAGGACACTAGAAAACTCAGCGTTATAACATTTTCCTTTTTGATGCTGCGCTTAGCTACAGTGTATATGTTTTGCAGACATATACACAAAGTTACATAGTAATAAACAACAAAGCAGCAGGGCTGTGTCCTCATGTCTAAAATCTGGGGACTGGACCAAATAGCCTCCTACTGACAGCATATCAGGGAGAGATGCATCAGGGAGAGATGCAGACCTAGGGGAGACCGGGCTCCGCCGCTGACTGGCTGAGGAATTTAAGTGGATCACAACTTTCCAGATACGTTTCCTCATAGAGTTATTGAATGGATTAAATGTAAAATGTTTACCCAGGGCCTGGCACAGAGCAAGCACTCAATGAACATTAGCTAAGATCTGTCCAGCAGGACCAGTTAGTAAATTTAACTCATCAGGAGCTTACCTAGCCAGAGCCCTGGTTTCCTTCCAGAATTGATGACAGCTAACTGACCTTCCATGGGGAGAGGGGGTGAGCATCCTACCTGCCGCTGGGCCTTCTTCAGCTGACCAGCATCCCCAGAATTCTCTCCAGTTTCTCATCCCCATCCTCTCCCCACATTCGACCCAAGGCCACCCCAGACAGCTAACAACCTGTCCTTGGGAGCCACCTGGAAAGCTTTCTGACCACTGTCTCTTCTCACCACCTCTTTTCTTAGCCCCAAAGGAATTATATACAGTCCTCACTTTTCTTGCCTCATCATTCACAACCCCAGGAATGTGACCTCAAAACACCACCACCACACAGACACCCACCTGTCCTTCTTAACAGATCTTTCTTCCTTAATACTTCTTTTCAACTCTTGTCCACTTATCTCAAGAAAATTCCTCTCCCCAGTGTTTTCCCCCCTCCCTGTTCATTTCAGCTGTGCACTCAGAGAGCCAATCAGAGTAGATATGTTTTAAAGGATTCAATGACACAACACAAAGCTGTACCTTTGGGAATGTAACTAGAACTTTTTTTTTTTTATGTCCAAACCCATAAACGTTTCTAAAAACTCTCTCAGAGAATTCTCAAGTTTCCATGTCTCATTTTCTAAACACGCTTATGTTCTTCTTTAGGCATAAGCTACCACGATGAAATCAAAGAAGCCCTTACTCAAATGTGTAAGTAATGCCTCTTTTCTGTTTTTCATGCATAAGATTCAGTCCTGCAGCAACATTATCAGCTAAGTGGGCATCCATTCGATAGCCTAGAAACTCGTCACCATTTGCAACATGACTTCTATAGGAAACAGCCAATCTACAGCAACACAGCCTGTTCTTAAGTAGGAGACTACCTGATCGATCTATATAAAGGAGGTTATAGTACTGATATGTGAGAGCTAAGGCGGGTGGCTGGGATGTCTGATGGGGAACATGTGTCTGAGAACACTTCCACTTTGGTGGGAATACTGGTCAGGACTGTGAGGAAGAAATAAATGGGGACAGTTTAGGAGCCAAGTGGCGGAGGGTCTTAAACATATATGATGACAGGCTCGGATCTGATTACGTGAAGAAATCTCAGGCTTGTGAGCCAGCACATTTAATTTTTTCATGAAGCTTCAGGAAGAAGCCCCTTGACACAGCAGTAGAGACTAAAGGCAGGGAGGTCGGCGATTCAGGCTCTCGGTGGGAAGTGGAGAGAAAGTGCTAGAACCAAGCAACAGAGAGGAGGGAAAATTAAGTTGCACCTGGCACCAAGTTAGTCCAGGAGGCATGGGGTGGGGGAGAGGAAAATAAAAGACATAAAATAGCATCTCCAAAGCTGTCAAGACTACAGTGTCTCAAAGCTGAATATTATTGATGAAGGTGAGAAACGGGCACAAAGTGAAGACAGAGGAAAAATGCATTTAAGATTAGGTCTTGGAAGAAAATCATAGCAGAGGTTTCCCTGGGATTAGGGGAAAGAAGTCAAACTGGAGGAACAAGATTTCTCTACCCCCATACTGGGTATAAGAGCCCCAAGCTGGGTATTTCCAAAAAGTATTATATTTATCTGGGAACTGTAGAACTCAAGCGGCCCACATAATAAAATCTTAGCTGGAAAACGGCAAGAATTCCTCAGCTTAGAGGGATTTTTCTATACTGAAGCAATGTACATTTGCATTCACATTGTAATTTAACATTCCACCTGCTTTCAAAGATGCCATCCACTCTCATTCTCACCAGGAGGGCTAAGTGTTAGCTCTTTTTTCAGGAATCAGAATCTTGCTCAGAGAAAAGACAGGATCTGCCCAAGGATCCAGAGAAGCCAGCAATGGAGCAGAAAAGAGAACCCAAGTTCCCAACTCCCACTCTCTTAGGCAGAAATCCTGTTCTTTACTCTTGGCAGAAAAGTATAGCTCACTATGCCAGAGCCTGAAGTGTGCATACACATAACTTCTGTAAGATGCTTTTCCCCAGTAACTTCCAATATCTTTTCAAAAGTCTTTTATCTGGGCTTCCCTGGTGGCGCAGTGGTTGAGAGTCCGCCTGCCGATGCAGGGCCCACGGGTTCGTGCCCCGGTCCGGGAGGATCCCACATGCCGCGGTGCGGCTGGGCCCGTGAGCCATGGCCGCTGAGCCGCTGAGCCGCTGAGCCTGCGCATCCGGAGCCTGTGCTCCGCAACGGGAGAGGCCACACAGTGAGAGGCCCGCGTACCACACACACACACAAAAGTCTTTTATCTTTAGTGTTGATAAATACAACACATGGATTCCAACACTCCCACATTAAATTCTTTTCTGCTCCTCACCCTTGATATTTAGCGCTAAATGGGCTATCACCAAACACTCCCACGCACCAGAGGACTTTAAAACGGCACCCGCAGCATGAAGCTAACAATCTCCAGTGCCATCACCATCATCACTCCCAACTAACTACACTGAAATTTTTCTCTGAGTTTTCCCAGAGTTTAGCAACAGCTGTACTACAATAAGTAGTATTTACAGATTACCTATGCTGAGAAAGCACTTTACAAGTATTCTTTCATTTAATCTCCATAACAACTCTTTGAGGTTGGTACTTCTGGTATCCTCATTTAACACAAAAGATAACCAAAGCCCAGAAGGATCAAGAAACCTGCCCCAAATCACACAGCTAGTAAGCAGCAGAGCTTAGATTCATACTTACCAAGTCTAATTCCAGAGCCTTCTCTCACCCACCTCCCTATTCTTACAGAGTTCACAGGATTCATTTTTTCAACATCTATGACAAAATCAATTCATTGGGAAAGCTAGAAGATAATATAAGCTATATACATGCAAAAGAATTTAAAGTTATGTATAACGTAGATACACCCCAGGAGGAAAATCAACTAGATGTACTCAAAATACACGAAACATCTAACTCATACGTTCCTTAGAAGATTTACTGAAGAAGACAAACTAAACCAAACCAATTTACCTCGGAAATAAGAGGGGAAAGTCAGGAGTTATATAGAGGTAAGGACTGAATAAAATGGAAATAGTTCTAAATTTAGGAACAAATGAGCACTCTGGAAACCACAAAGTAATAACGTAAAAGGAACTCATGCCCACTGAAATGACAATGGCTTTGAAGAAAAGAAAATATAATAGTAGAGCAATATTCTAGCACATGTGGAAAAGATGTTAGGGGGCTTTTGCTCTTTTCCAGGTAGAATTTGATGAAACCTATTTTGCAGAATATAAATTACATGACTTTCACCAGGAAAACCAGGCCCAGATTCATCGTGTCTTCTCACAGTACAGTGTTCTCCAAACCCTGCTTAAGAGTCTTACAAAGAGTCTTATTCTTCTACCCACGTGATACTACGGAGAAACGCTTTTCCACACCCAGAAAGCCTTCACCAACGCACTGGAATGATCAGCTAGATTGACGAGGTCCATTGGGCTGGGCAAAAGTCTAATTACAGAATATTTAAAAATACATGTCACTACTTCTAAATATGCACCAAATGTTATGTATCACTGTGCAATGAACTATCCCGAAACACAGTGGCTTAAAATAACAAGATCTATTCTCTCTCGTGATTCTATGGGATGGCAATCTGGGCAGTTCTTCTGCTGATCTCACCTGGCATCACTCGTATGACTAAGTCACTGCATGGCTCAAGGAAACTGGGGAGGACAACATGATCTCACCCACATGCCTGGCATTTTGTGCCAGCTGTCAGCTAGATGCCTTACTTCTCCTCCATGTGGGCACTCATCCTCCAGTAGGCTGGACCCTTCATAGCATGGTGGCTTCAGGGTCTTAAAAGAACAAAGGCAAGAGGTGCAAGGTCTCTTAAGGACCGGTTCCAGAATTCAAAGAACATTTTATTGGTCAAGAGCCCAGCCCAGATTCAAGGGGGAAGAGAGAACAGCTTCCATCTCTTTACTGGAGGAACAGCAATGGCACCTAAAAAAGGGGCGGGGACGTAGCTTACCATACCAGTATGTTAGAACTCCTAATAAATAAAATCTGGAAAGTTAGTGGGAAAACTACATCTCATAGTAGGTCTTTATTACATAAAATGTCACAAAGGTTGAGAGAGATGTATATTTTAAAGAATTACGTTCTCAAATCAAAATTTCAAAATCAATATTGTCATCTGGTCTAATCTCCAGCCAGTTTGGGAATTCCTTTTACAATAACCTACCTGACCACTTCCAGCAACACTGCAAGGCAGGGAAACTCTGTTTCTAAGAAGTTCTTATTGTTATCATCTTTTTTTTTCTTAAACTGAGTCAAAATCTGCCCCTCTATTTCTAAAAAACGTTCTGCTACTAGTCCTATTGTACCTGCAGGAACTAAAAGCACGGAGGCCGGATAGTATGATAGTTTAGAGGATGGCTCTGGAGTCAGAATGCCAAAGGCTGAATCCCAGCTTTGCTACTTTCTAGCTGTGTGACCCAGCACAAGCTGCATGACCTCACTGTACCTCAATGTCCTTACTTATGAAATAGAGATAATAACCCTCAGAGAGTTGCTGTGAGGATTAAACGGGTTTACAAAGAGATAGAATCTTACCTTGGCCATTGTAAGCTCTCAAATGCTCATTCTTGTTGTGTTTAATATTACTGCTACTATTAAGTATACTGAAAGGCTTAATTATTCTTGCCAATCATACTCCTTCAAATATTTAGAGATAATTAATGCTACCCGCTCCATCCCAAGCCCTCTTCCAGGACAAACCCCCATGCTTCCTTCAATCATTTCAGTGGCTTGCTTCCCAGACCCTTTCCCATTCTGTCAGTTATCTCTTTATAGTATAGGTACCTAAAGCTGAACCCAAAATTCCAGCTGTGGCAGAGCAAGAGTAGGACAAGACCATCGTCTCTCTTCTTCCGAAGCTATACTTCAAACAGTGAAATCTTAGACTCATTCCTGCATTCGACAGATATCAGTGAGCTCCTACCGAAGATCAGGAACTGCACTATTTGTGAAGGCAAAATATAAAGATTCTGTCTGTAGGATCCCGCAAATACAGCTACCCCAGAAACGTCCATGCCCTAATCCCTGAACATGCAAATATGTTACCTTACATGGAAAAGGGACTTTGCAGATGTGATCAAGTTAAAGATCTTGAGATGAGGACATTATCCCTGATTATCTATGTGGGCCCATGTAATCACAAGGGTCATTCTAAGAGGGAAGAAGGAGGGTCAGAGACAGAGAGGAGATATGATGATGGAAGCAGAGGTTAGAGTGATAACCCTTTGAGGATGGAGGAAGGGGCCGAGAACAAAGGAATGGTAGAGGCAGAGAACAGCAGCAACGAAGAAAGACACCATTCCTCTGCCTCGCCCCCCACCACTCCAAGCCTCCAGAAGGAATGCAGCCCTGCCACCCCATCGTGGACTTCTGATCCCCAGAACTGTAGGTAATCAATTTCTGTTGTTTGAAGCCACTAAGTTACAGAAACTAATATGCTACCCCTGCCCTCAATTAGCTCATGGCCTAGTGGAAGGAAAGTACCTAATTAAAGGGATTTATCTAAAACATCAGAATATTTTAATCTAATTGTTATAAACTTTAAAAACTTAAACTGCAAGAAAATGAAACCTGAAAACAAAAATTTTGCATTCAGTTCTCAACTTAGCATTTTTTTTGGCTTCTGTCTCACACTGATATCAATCTTAATATCAAACATAACTCTTAAGTCCTTTTATATGAACTGCCCTTAAGCCAGATCTCTGCTGTTAAAGATTGGCAGAAACGGAGTCAGATTTATAAGCCCCTAGTTCAGAAAAGCTACTGGTGTGATATTGTATCCTTTCCCCGGAAAATTCTCAACCTATTTTAAGCCTGTTTAATCACCAAGAATCATGCCCACCACATCTTCCACTCTCCAGATTAGGGGCATCTTGAGTGAATCAAATTTCTTAATAATATATTTTAAGTAAACTTTGTATTAAAGTATGCTTAAAGAAAAAAAAAATGTAAGGCTTTCAAAAAGCAGACTCACGCCAGGAATTACTGCTCAGATGAAAAACTGAATGCCCCTTCTGTTCTTTCCTTATAACTCCACTAAAGGTGACCACTAGCCTGACTCCTAACGCCCTAGTTTATTTAGTTTTGCCCATCTTCGGACTTCAAAAAAAAAAAAAAATGGAATCACATAGCTCTTACTCTTGTCGTGTCTGCCTTCTTTTGGCCCCACTTTATATTTGTACGGCTCATCCGTGTTGTGTATAAAGCAATACTTTGTTATTCTTATTACTGTGGCGTATACCATTGTATAAGCAATTTACTTAGGCTTTTGTCCATTCTACTCTGGATGAACCCACGGGTTGTTTCCCACTTGGGGCTATAAGGAATAATACGGCTCTGCATATACTTTTACATGTCTTTCGGTACAAATACACCTGTCTTACTGCTTAGTGTTTATCAAAGAATGATAGAAACTAAACAGTAAACTAGGTCATAGGGGATGTGTATGTTCGTCTTTAGTAAATGATACTGCAAAACAATTTCCAAAAGTTACACTAATTTTCATAACAATCAGCAATGTATGAGAAGTTCAGGTTTTCCATATCCTAACCAATACTCAGCACTGCCAGGTTTTTGGGTTTGTTTTTTGTTTTTAGCCACTCTGTTGCGTATAGAGTGATATCCCATTGTAGTTTTCATTTGCATTTCCCTAATTACTAATGAGGTTAACCACTTTTTCATATGTTTATTGGGAATCTGGAAATCTTTTGGGGAAGTGACTTGCCCGTTCTTCTACTGGGCTTTTTCTCAATGATTTGTAAAAATTATTTCTACATTCTGGGTATGAGTCCTTTATGGGATATAACTATCACAAATACCTTCACCCATTCTGTAGCTTGCCTTTTCACTCTCTTTATGGAATCTTTAGATGAACAGTAGTTCTTACCAATATTTTCCTTTATAACTACTGCTTTTTGTGTCCTCAATAAACCTTTGTCATAAAGGTGTTTGACTTTGCTTTCTTCCAGAAGCTTTCTTGTTTTAGATTTCACATTTAGGTGTATGATGTATCTTGATTAATTTTTGTGTATGGGGTGAGGTAGATGATCAAAATTCATCTTGTCCATTTGCAATATCCAATTGGCCCAGCATCGTTTACTGAAAAGGCTGTCCTTTCTCCAGAGCACTGCAGCGCCACTTCTCTCATAAATCAAGAGACCTCATACATGTGAGGCTGTTCATGGATTCTCTACTCAGTTCCGTGGCCTGTCTAGCACTGCGCCAACACCACGCCGACAAACTACGTACAGTACTATCTATTAGCTTGAGTTTTCCAATTTTGTTCTTTTACTTAGATTTTCTAGAATTTCCAAATATATTTTAAAATGGGCTTACTATTTTTGGAAAAAATCTGCTGGGATTTTGATTGGGATTATACTGAATCCACACATTTATCTGTAGAGCAATGACTTACCCTTCATTATTTTAAAACTTTAAATTCTCTCAGTAATGTTTTACTTTGCAAAGAATTTTTATCACAAATGCGTGTTGAAGTTTATCAAGTAGTTTTTTTCCTTTATTCTGTGACTGTGGTTAAATTATTTATTGATTTTCTAATGTTAGACAAAGTTTACATTCCTGGAATAAATCCAACTTGGTCATGGTTTGGTATCCTATAAATATAGGTATAGGTCACTAGATTTGATTTACCAATACCCATTTTAGGGCTTTTGCATCTTTTCTGTGAGAGTTTCGACTATAGTTTCTTGTAACCTCCTTATCAAGCTTTAGTAACAAGGTTATGCTGGCCTTATAAAAGCAGTCAGGGAGTATTCCTTCTTTTTCATTTTTTAAAATGTTTGTAATATTGCACTAGTGACACCATCGAGGCCTGGAAATTCTGCTATGAAAAGATTTTTAATTACATATTTAATTTCTTTATAGATATGGAACTATACAGATTTTCTAGTTCTTATGTCTTATGAGGTATTTTATTGAAAAAACTTGTCCATTTCATCTGAATTTTCAAATGTATTACCATAAAATTGTTCATAATAACATCTGAAGATTTTTTAAATGTCTGTAGGATATGTAGTGATAACTCCTTTTTTCTTCCCTGACACTGGTAATACCATACACCATTGGAGGGAGGGAAGGGAAGATGGTCATGCATTATATGACACAAATAAATCCACTATCGCTGGAATATTCTCCAGCAGAATTACGCACAGAAGGAGCAAGAGAGGTAGAGCATGTAAACAATCCAGCAATTCTCTCTCAACAGCTTTTATCATCACAAACAACCGTGCACCTGCGGAAAAGGAGACACGAACTGAAGGAGAAGGGAACAGCCATTAGTAACGCTGTAGGGTGGCCAGCAAGAACGTGGAGGAAGAAAAACCACCACTGGCTGGGTTTGTAATCTCGATACCCAGCCCTCCACCCACAAGATGTCCATAGGCAGAATTCAGGAGGCCATGAACTTAAATTTCTTTTCTCATATGTCTGTATTTTCACGAACCTCTAACTGAAATTCAGGATTTCATTTGATTGTAAGTGCGAAGAGCAAATCACACTAGTAAGAGCATTTCTGGTGACTGTCACCAATAAGTGTCACAAATTCTGTCATACTACAGTGCAGCTGTTGCAAATACTGCAAAACATCATTTACATGGGCATCACTACTTTGAAATTCTGAGACTTACCTGATACAGTCCTGAATTTTGTCACTTAATGCACTAATCAAGAAAAAAAATACTATTATAAATGTTGGGGGGTTTACACTATTTTGATCACTGTTTCAATATAATTTGTAACTCTATGTACTTTGAAATGCCTTTTAAAAATTGGCTTCCCCAGACTCCAAAGAAGTCCATGGCACAAAAAAAGGGTAAGGAACCCCTACAAAGAATCAAGGATCTCACCCAAGCCATGGAACTCCCAGGCAACGGTTAAGGAGCACTTCCCTTTGGCCAGGCCCTGGCCTGGACGAAGACACACAGATGAGTAAGGCTCACCCTGGCTAGTCCCTGACATTACCTTCAGAGCTCCCACCAACATCTAGCCACCCACAAAATGACTGCTCTCTCTAAAGACTTGGCCTTCACTCTAAGTTAGTCTATATAACTTACTTCCCAAAGAGGGGGCAAAGTAAACAGCAGATAAAGCATAGGCTTTGACCCAGAAAGAGGAGTGCAAAACCCCATCCCAGCACTTACTTTCTGTGGCTCTGGCATCTAAGTATTCCTTTCTTCTGCTGTGAAAAGGGCTAACACTAGGTATCCTTCCCAGTTATTGCAAGGTTTAAAAATAATGGATTTAAAGCACCTGACAAGCACATCGTCCCCATCACTATTAGCTGAATCTTTCAAGTCAGAACTGACTGTTCCTATCCAACACTTAATCACAGTTAGGGGCTGCCACTGAGAAAGGAGGGAGACAAATTATAGGAAAGGCGGAACATGAAGAATGAAAGGGAAAAAAAATCATACTTATTCTTCAAATTCCAGTATAAAAACGACCCCCTCCTCAGGAAAGCCTTCCCTCTCCTCGTGTTCCCATAGCACTTATCACATGGAAGTAAACTCCTAGCTGTGCGAATGAATGAAGGAGGAATACAAATCAGAAAAGGACAGAAGCAGTGAGTCGCACCCCCATATAATGTAAACCACCGAGGATACCAACTGGCTAGCCTGACTGCCCTGATCCAAGAGCCACGAAGCAATGAAGCAGCACATTTCTTACCACCAGTGCTATCCATCCTAGTACCTCTCCCGCCCACTTTGTAGGGCTTGAGAGGAGGAGGGCCTTTCCACATCAAGACTGATGCCACCTAAAGGCCACAGGTATAAGAAAAGAGGGAAACTGAGTCCGGAGAGTAGAAAGCAAAAGTCTCTAACTTTGGGGGTCACTGGAGCCGCAGCAGTCAGGCAGGCGCACTTCTAAGATCGCCAAGGGGACCAGCGTCCACACTTCCAGCAACAGTGCCAGAAACTGGGGACGAAGCCAAGGATGGGGGACGCTGGCAGGGGCGTGAGCGGACTCGGCCGGCCGGGGGTGGAACGCAGCCTTGACCCGGGCGCACGCCCCCCTCACCCCCCCCACCCACCGCCTTTGTCTACGCTCCTCTGCCCCGCCCTCGGGCGCGCACGCAGGAACGGGAATTGGAAACAGAAAGCGTATCGGGCGTTTCTTTTTCTCAACCGAGTCAGTCGAAGCAGAAAGTCAACACCTAACTTCCCGAGGACCCGCTACGATCACCAGCTACCAACCTCCGGGCTGTCCCGGGTGGCGGCAGCGTTGGTGACGCTCACGCGCGCCCCGAGTTCCCAACAACCCTCTCCGCACCTCCGAGCCGGCGGCGGCGGCGGCGGCGGCGGCGGCGGCGGCGGCGGCGGCGGCGACGGGCTTCCCGGGAAGCCGCCCTCTTCCCCGGGAGCGGCGGTTGGAGAACCAGCCCCGCGCGCGTCCTCGGAGCACGTCCCCGCCGCCACCGTGCCCGCGCGCGCCGCTCCAGGCCGCCGGGCTCGCAAGCAGGCGGCGCCCCGGGAGCGGTGGCGAGCAGGCCGCGCGGCTGGAGGGGTCCCGCAGGAGGACTGCCCGCCACTCCGCACCCGGAGCGCCTGGCGCCGGCCCGCGGAGCCCCAGCCCCCGCTCACCCATGGGCCCCGGTGCCTGCGTCCAGCAGCGCACGGACCTCTCCACCCCCGTTTGTTAATTGCAGGCCTGGGGCTGCAGGTTTGGGAGCGGAAGTCACCTGAAGTCCAGCCCCAGTGGTCCCCACGTACTTTGTACGCGAAAGGAGGTAGCACGGTGGGGTGGAAAGAGGGCGGGCCTTGCCGCTCCGGCGGCTTCTGGAGCTTGCTGTGTGAATTTAGCCCCTGTGAGCCTCCTTGTCCTTCTCTGTAAAGCGGAAATAAGCTTCCCGGCTTTCCTGGAGAATTAGAGTGAAGACCAAATGGGATGAACTTCATGAACTGTAAAGCAGCTTACAAAGATGATCAGCACTGCAAAATGTATATCAGTGATTTTGAATAGGTCGTAAAAGAGTGGAAGATCTGAAGCTGCCTTGGACCGTGACTTTATGCCAGGTGTTACTCAGAGGCCTCCAACGCCAAGGCTGCCAGAGTTCCACAGACTTACCTGGGCAGGAGAATCACCTGGGCTCTTGTTAAAACCGCTGGCACCTGGATCCCTCTTCAAACCAAAAGAATCAGACTCCCCAGGGGAGGGGTGTTTCAGGTGGTTCTGTGGTCAGGTGAACGTGGACAACTCTGCGTTAGGCAGCAGGAAAATACAGAGGCTGTGCTCAAAGTTTATTCTAGCAGTCATTGAAATAGTCCAGGAGATTATTTTTCTGATCGCAAAATTCTCTAGGAAACCAGAATATAAACTCTGAGGACAGGAACTATCTCCTCGTTCAGCTCCCACCATCCGCAGCCCCAACACAGTACAGGATGGTGTTAAGTAAGCAGGTGTAAATAAACTAGTCCCAGGTAGGAGTGCCAGATGTAGCAAATAAAAATACAGGATGCCCAGCTAAAATTGAATCTAGTCTCAGATGAACAATGAATACTATTTTTTTAGTATGCGTGTGGCCCATGCAATATTTGGGACATACTGATGCTTTTTTAAAAAAGTATTTGTTGTTTATCTGAAATTCAGATTTAATTGGGCATCCTGTATTTGATCTGGCAACCCTCACCTGAAGGGTTTGGCAGAGGGAGGGACAGAGTAAGAACTCTCACTACTCAGGTAGTGTCAGACTCAGGGACAGGAATGAGATAACTCCTGTGTTATTTCTAAATGACACTATTGGACAATAATGTAGGTTCACTGTCATTTACATTTAACCACTTTCTGCACACACAACATATTCACTGGAAAACACAAATGAAAATAAGGGCAGATTCCATCATAGGTAAATTAGAAACATCAATTAAATAAAAATAGTCAAAATTGAAATGTAAGCAATAGACCGGGGAAAGTACTTGCAGGAACTATGATACAAAGTGTTACTGTTTATTATATATAAATACAATTAATAAGAAAACATTAGAATCCAATTGTAGATGAGCAAGACACATGAATAAACAATCCACTAAAAAAAACTAGGATATACAATAAGGACACAAACATACTGAAAGAAGCTCAAAGAAGTGCAAAGTAAAATAACACAATTTTTCACAAAAATAGTTGACAAAAATTAATAAATGACATTAAAGGCTGGCGAGGGTGCTGTGTGACAGCACTTATACACTTTTTAGGTAGGTAAGCGATTTGGCAATGTCAAAACCCTTACAATTATGAAAACCCTTAATGTTTAAACCTTTTGATGTTGAATTTTGTTTATGGGAATAAATCCAAAGGAGATAATCCATAATGTAGAAAATGCTCTTTACAAACAAAGATTTCAATTTTAATTTATATTGTTTTAATTTATACCATAATAAGGTAAATATAGTATAATGCACCAAAATATACTATAACTGGGGGGGGGGGATATCCTGAAAATTCCCTAATTTTCCAAAAATAAAAAAGTGGAAATTAAACTAAAACTTATATACTCTGTCATCTATTATACTTGCAACCTCTTAAAATAATGGTTACTATTCATATGTAATATGATCATAACTAAATTTTTTTTTTTTTTTTTGCGGTACGCGGGGCTGTCACTGTTGTAGCCTCTCCCGTTGCGGAGCACAGGCTCCGGACGCGCAGGCTCAGCGGCCATGGCTCACGGGCCCAGCCCCTCCGCGGTATGTGGGATCTTCCCAGACCGGGGCACGAACGCGTGCCCCCTGCATCGGCAGGCAGACTCTCAACCACTGCGCCACCAGGGAAGCCCTAAATATTTTTTTAAACTTGTGCATGGAAAAATGATTGGAAAGGAAATAAGGTTAAATTTGGGTGGTGGGACTTTATTCTTAATTTTTCCACTTTTTTATTAAGCAGAAATTAATTTTATAACAGAAAAATCTTAAGGTGATACCCCCTAAAAAACAAAGGACTTTTCTTATAATGTCAGTTTTACAAACTCTAGAGTCTCACCATTGCACAATCATGTATTAAATGCTGAAACTATCTAAACAGTAAAAGCTCCTTAAAACATTTTCCCTAAATATAAACACCTTAGCAAGCTCTGCATGCTGTCTGTTAACCTAGGGTCTATCTTAGCAAATTGTTCTATGTTGAATCTATCAACTTTGTCATTCACATAACCATACCGTAATTAAAGTACCTTAAATATTATTTTTAATTCAGCAAATTATATACAGCCTTGGGTTTTACATTCTAAAAGGGGACAAGCTTAATAGCATCGAGTTTTTTAAATTTTTGTAGTAAAATACACATAACACAACATTTACCATCATAACCATTGTTAGGTGTACAGTTCAGCAGTGTTAAGTATATTCACGTTGTTGTGCCACTCCAGACTCTTTACATCTTGCAGCACTGAAACTCTGTACCCATTAAAAAGTAACTCCTCACTATGCTAGTCCCTGGCAACCACCATTCTACTTTCTGTCTCTATGAATTTGACTACTCTAGGCCACTTATATAAATGGAATCATACAGCATTTGTCCTTTTGTGAGTGGCTTATTTCACTTAGCATAATGACCTCAAGGCCTAGCCTGTTGTATCATGTGCCAGAATTTCCTTCCTTTTTTAAAGCTGAATAGTATTCCTTTGTATGTATAGACAATCTTTATCCATTCACCTGTCAGTGGACACTTGAGTAGCTTCTACCTTTTGGCTACGCTGAATAATGCTGCTGTGAACATGGGTATATAAGTACCTCTTCCAGACTCTGCTTCCAATTCTTCTGGGTATATACCCAGAAATGGAATTGTTGGATCAAATAGTAATTCTATTTTTTTAATTTTTGGAGGAACAGGCATACTGTTTTCCATAGCCTGTTTTCCATAGCTGCACCATTTTACATTCCAAGCAACACGTACAAGGATTCCAATTTCTCTATATCCTCACTTTATTTTGAAATTCATTTGTTTTTTGTTGTTGTTTTGTGTTGTGTTTATTTGTTTGTTTTGATAACAGCCATCCTAATAGGTATGAGGTGATAAATCATTGTGATTTTGATTTGTATTTCTCTAATGATTAGTGATGCTGACCATTTTTCATGTGCCTATTGACCATTTACTAGTCTTCTTTGGAGAAATGTCTATTCAAGTCCTTGGCCCGTTTTTTAATCAGGTTGTCTTTTTGATGTTGAGTGGCTGTAGTTCTTTATATATTCTGGATATTAACCACTTATCAGACATATGATTTCCAAGTATTTTCTCCCCTTCTGTGGGTTGCCCTTTCACTCTGTTGATTGTGTCCTTTGATGCACAAAAATTTTTAATTTTGATGAAGTCCAGTATATCTATTTTTTTCCCTGCAAGCACTTTGGGTGTCATAGCCGGGAAATCATTGCCAAATCCAGTGTTATGAAACTTTTCCTCGAATATTCCCCTGTTTTTTTCCATAGTTTTATAGTTTTAGTTCTTTATAGTAGATATTTGATCCGTTTTGAGTTAATTCCTGTATATTGGGTAAAGCAAGGGTCCAGATTCATTCTTTTGCATGTGCATATCCAGTTTTCCCAACACCATTTGTCAAAAAGCATGGACATCTCGCAAAGGCCAGGGTTTACAGTGGAAGGAGTGGATGGTTGGATATTCAGCCCCTTTTGGAAGTGAGAGGGAAGATAACTGGAGTAAATGTCAGAATCTAGACACCAGGAGAAAAGTCGTGGGTGTTGAAGAGGAGAGGATTTTCCCTTCTCTCTTCAGTGCTTTACACATAGGCGGAAGTATCTGGCCTTCAGTGATCTGTGCCTGTCTTAGAGCAGAAGTATCAGGGTTCTGGAGCTCCCTGACTCGGAGCTGAAGTGACCAGTCCAGAGCCCAGACATAGCCAGAGCTGCTTTGCCTTGGAAGGCCTCTGTTCTGACCATTCAAGTAAAGCCAGAGAAATTCCTCCCTGGAGTTGAGAAGCGAACCATGCCTAGAGTAAACTGACCAAAATTGATGATAACTGAGGTTTAAAAGAGGAAACTAATTTGTGCCTTGGTATTATGTTTCTTTAAAAGCAAAAATATCAAAATTAGTATGTAAATGTGGGCAATTAATGGTCAGTCATTCTTTATACCATTATTTTGATCCTAAAGTCATTAATCAGGTGCCTTCACTGGGCATGTTTTCTCTCCGGCCCTCTCAGTTAGTGGGGCCTAAGTAGTCTAGTGGGGCCTCCTGTCTCGACAGGCAGCCCTGAGCACCTGGGAGCCACTCTCCAGATGGCAGGACTGGTGCTTAGGAAGGATTAACCAGCCAACTCTTCTTTGTGAATTCAACTATGACTCATAGAAATTATACTGATTCAACAGAGGCACAAATGATTGTTGAGACTTAATTGATAAAGGCTTAAAGATAAAGGAGTGAATTTCTAATTATGAAATTTCAGGCACAGGCAATAATGGGGAGCTATTCAGAAGGATTCAAGGGCCTTCCCAACCCTCACCACCTGGCACAGGCTCTCATCTGCTCCACCTACGAGGATGTTCGCTCTACTTTATGGTGATTTGCAATAGTCAACATTGACCTAGCATTTGTCCAGCATCTACTTTACACACAGCACAAATTGAATGCTGGGGGAGATTTTTTAAGTGAAAAAAAGACTTGTCCCACAGGAAGTTGCAGTCTAGCTGGGGATTCATCAAATATACACAAAACAGCTAAAAAATAATAAGTATATTTAAAATAATATAATTCAAACTGCCCATGAATGCTGAAGAATGGATTCATATCAGTAGTGTAAACTCTACAGAGGACAATTCAATGCCACCTCCTCCAAGAAGCCTTCCCTGACCACCTTGGCAAAATTAGTCTCTGCCCAGTCATTCTCTGTTCTATTACACTATTCTTTTATATTTTACTATAGCACTGCCACTCTCTGAACTTCTCTTGGTTTTTTAACAGGTGTTTATTATCTATGCCAGTATTATTCCGGCTATTTGCAAGACATAATACTTTAGTAGATTGTAAAATAAAGCTAACGGGTCATAACCAGACTTAATTTTTTTTAAACAAAGTACAATAGAATAGAGTAGAATAGAATAGAATGAGAATCACTGGATTCTACATCACTGGATTTTTATTAAGAATTGTGAACTTGGAAATACTGCATCTGTTTGCTAGGAACAGAATTAAGAGAAATAATGGAAGGCTATGATGAATTTCAGTTGACTAATACAAGTTATTCTGCCTTCTTCTAATTAACATCTCATTTGATATTTTGGTATATGATGTGAATATGACCATCACCATTACAAGACAATTAACCAGAATTTATATTTTATATTAAAATTTTTCAGACTTCATTGTAAAGCATTTTTCTGAAAGAATGTTATCAAACATGATATGTTTCAGGTTTGTGTCAAATGTACATTTAATTAAATTAGCATGAATTTCCCTTTAATGGGATTTCTCCTTACCATTACAAGAGCAAAGAATGATGAAGGGAAAATTGGAGGAACGCCCCAGTTCAAACTCTAGGTATCTAGAACTGTAGACAATGTTGAGAAAAATATTGGCTCTAATAGTAAGCTTCAACTTCATTGGAGGAGCATTCTAAAAAGAAAAAAAGAATGGAAGATCTTATGAGGCAGATTATTTACAGTATTTTTTTCAGTGAGTAAAATCCAACAAAAGCGACAAATCCCAATATATTATTTGTAATGACACCTTCAAAACTAAGTAGGACACTTAGAAACACAGCATACTGGACTTGTCAACAAGCCACTCAAACACTTTTAAATGAAAACAAAAGACGAAAAATTATTGGCACAGTTTCTTAGTTGTTCTACAGACTGTTAATGAGATTTTGTTACATATGGTTTGGCAAAGAGAAAATGGCTCATACAGATGTTAAAACATTACTCTTCTAACATAAATAGAAATGATGCGTATGATTTTTAATGCTAAATCAGCTGATAAATTAAAATTTACAACTCTTTGGGATAATACTATTTCTAGTTGAATCTGCACTATTGCAGAAACTTCCAAAGCCATGCTCCTCATGTAGTTAAAATCCAGTATCGAGTTTGAGATCCATCTCCAAAAGAGCATGGGTGCTCTAAATTATTCAACTCTTCTAGTTTATGCAAGATGACAAGGAATGTGTCTGTGTGTGCGTGTGCGTGTGTTTAAATTTAACCTGGCATACACTGGGTCAGATGTATTTACAAAACTGGAAAAAAAAATGCCTTGTCGGTCAATATCTATCAAACTGGAAAAATAATAAAGGAAGTGTGAGTGGTGGAGCCAGCAGATGTGGCTAGAAAACATAACAACAATTATTTAAATATTGTTAAAAGCTACTAATAACACTTGTGCTTAGAATCAATAGGAATTCTACTTGACATCTCTAGAAATGATTCTGCTGTATCTCATGGAAGCGTTTAAAAAAAAAAAAAAAGAGGGCTTCCCTGGTGGCGCAGTGGTTGAGAGTCCGCCTGCTGATGCAGGGGACGCAGGTTCGTGCCCCGGGTCGGGAGGATCCCACGTGCCGCGGAGCGGCTGGGCCCGTGAGCCATGGCCGCTGAACCTGTGCGTCCGGAGCCTGTGCTCCACAACGGGAGAGGCCACAACAGTGAGAGGCCCGCGTTAACCATGGTGAAGGTGTTAAATTTATTAAAGAGAGCATGGAACAGCCAAAATATTGACGTGTTTTGTTCAGACTGGAGCTAGCCAGACCCTCATGCTGAAGCATACTGAATGAAGTTCACTGACTGTCCTAAGAGAACCCAAGGAAAATGTGACTCACTATTAAGCATGGTGAGTAAACTCAGAAATGAGTCACATTTTTCTATATGAAAAGCAATCTCATTTGGCAAGCAATCTCACTTTTGAAGATGATGTTTGGGATTTAGAATTAGTATATTTAACTGATGATATTGATTTTTTTTTTTTTTTTTTGCAGTACGCAGGCCTCTCACTGTTGTGGCCTCTCCCGTTGTGGAGCACAGGCTCCGTACGCACAGGCTCAGCGGCCATGGCTCACGTGCCCAGCCGCTCCGCGGCACGTGGGATCTTCCCGGACCGGGGCATGAACCCGTGTCCCCTGCATCGGCAGGCGGACTCTCAACCACTGTGCCCCCAGGGAAGCCCGATACTGATATTTTTAATAAACTGAAATTTATAACTTCAGGGAGAAAACAACATGATAATTCAGCAAGCTAAACATATCCAGGATTCCAAACGACATTTTGTTATGGCAAGTAATGTGAAAGCAATCACCCTCGCTCCTACTTGTTCCCAGTATTATCACAACATATTGAAAAGGACATTATCAGTAAAGACAGGGACGGAAATCAAATTAGGGAAATTGTTACATTCCATTTCTCAGTTTCAAATGTGTAATCATTACTTTCCAGAAGAGAAATTATAAATACTAAGAAAATTCTTTCAGATGAAAAAACCATTTTCTTTTTTAAAATTCTGAATCAATAATTGACCTAAACTTGGTGCCTCAGAGAGGCAAATGAATTATTGCACCTTAGTTCTTCATTTGCACTAAAGGATGATCACAAGGCATTAAATTCGTCACCATTTTAGGGTGAGATTAAAGAAGAATCTCCATTGCCAGGTAAAAAGAATGCATCAGGGGCTTCCCTGGTGGCTCAGTGGTTGAGAGTCCGCCTGCCAATGCAGGAGACACGGGTTCGTGCCCTGGTCTGGGAGGATCCCACATGGCGCGGAGCAGCTGGGCCCGTGGGCCATGGCCGCTGAGCCTGTGCGTCCGGAGCCTGTGCTCCACAACGGGAGAGGCCACAACAGTGAGAGGCCCGCGTACCACAAAAAAAAAAAAAAAAAAAGAATGCGTCACTATTATTACCATTATTGCATGAACCAGGATTTTCAAACTTTAAAACTGATTAAAACAAAGGAGAGAAACAGGCTCGTGCATTGATGCACGAAGTATTGTCCTTGTATGTTCTGGACTGGAATGAACTGAGAAGCGTACAAGCACCTAGTGCACTAAATAAAATCTTGCGTAATTTTTGTCTTTGTATTGCTTATTTGGGAATTTTTTCTATGCTGCATTCAAGTATTAATATTAATTCTGGGTTTTTTTTTAATACGTAATAAGAGTGTTACTCTACAAAACTTTTTATTCTGTTGGGTGAGGAGAAGAGAAAACGAATGAATTTCTCAGCTGTGCAAAAGTATTCTTACTGGGAGGTGTGATTTGCGAGAAGGTTGAAAAGCACCCGACCTGTTAGTGTCTACCCTCCCCTGAAAACAGCCCCTATAGAATATAAACTCCAGAAGGGCAAGAGTTTGAATTGTCTTGTTCATCACCAAATCTCCAGTACTACATAGCATAGTACCTAGTACATAGTCAATAAATATGTGTGGAATACACGAACTAACCAAATTGCAAGGGAAAAAAATTCATAGTTTGTGATTTATCTCTTGTTTGCTTTATCCAGGCATCTTTCTCCCTTCTAAAGATGTGGGTTTTAGAAGATAAAGAGAAGTTACTAGAGTCATTTCCTCTGAGGGCCTGCAGGTTGCTAAGAACGGGGAAGGACTCCAATCTCTTCTAGTTTGGGAGAAGATTGTAGATGACCTTGAGTTCTAGGCCGTAGGAAGAAGCCCTGGATGGGAAGTGACTAAGAGCAACGGGAGGGATCATGTGCAGGTCAAACTACAGGCTTACAACGGACTGTTACTTTTCTGTTTTTTTTTTTTTTTTTTGCGGTACGCGGGCCTGTCACTGTTGTGGCCCCTCCCGTTGCGGAGCACAGGCTCCGGACGGGCAGGCTCAGCGGCCATGGCTCACGGGCCCAGCCGCTCCGCGGCATGTGGGATCTTCCCGGACCGGGGCACGAACCCGTGTCCCCTGCATCGGCAGGCGGACTCTCAACCACTGTGCCACCAGGGAAGCCCCAGACTGTTACTTTTCAAACTTCACAGAAAGCAGCTGTGCCTTGTGTAAGGTTGCTGAGCTCTTTTTTAGCTGAAAGAGATAGTCTAGTCCCCATCCCTCATCTTATGGAGGTGGAATCAGCACAAAGTAGGAAATAGAAATGAGAAATGGTCTTTAGATGTTGAGGGAGGGGACAGAGACAAATGTAGGTTAGCTTTCATTTCCTCTTTATAAAATGGGGATAATATTTGTACCATATCACTGAGATGTTATGGGGATTAACTGAAATAGTAAATGTGAAAAGCCAAGTACAGTGCCTGGCCCATAATATGCACTCAGTCATCATTAGCTATTATTATAACTATGAGCAATAGAACATAAGATGTTTGGAAATACTAACTGAGGTTTGATTTCTTTCTGTGTCTTTCCGCTACTCTTTCCTCTACCATTCTGTCATATTCTACACATATTGTTCTCAGAGAGTAGAGAAAGCTGAAAATTAAAAGTCTGTTGAATGTCTGAATGGATAACTCGTAGTAGAGATAACATCTTGAAAGGCAGAACTTTCTTTTATTCCAAAAGCTGTGCATTTTGAGAAAGAACCACCCAAGTGTGGAACTGTTTCCTGATTTTTGATTTGGGGCCCAGTGCCCACCCCATGAACCAAATCCCAGGACTAGTGAAGGATAGAAACCCACTATTAGGGGGCAGTGTTTTTCAAACTGTGGGTTGAGACCTACTCGTGGATAATAAGATTGATTTATTGGGTTAAAGCTGGTATTAAAGGAAATGGAATGAAATAGAAAATACCAGAGTACATTGCAGTACAATGGAGTACATTGGAGTAATGGTAAATATTATTTCACGAAGCTGTTGTTTCACTTAGGTTGTGTACATGTACTCAGCCATGATGTAAAATGTATTTCCTACTGTACTCATAGTCAGTGAAATTTGCGCATACCAGAAATGCCATAGCAGAGGGCACGTGTGTCTCTCCATTCAGAGTGTCCCAGGACGAACAACGGCTCCTGGGAGAATTGCTGCATCCAGAATGGTGCTGGGAGAACACGAAAGCTGTAGCCTAGAGTGGCTGCACAGAGTTCTAGGCATCTTGGCAAGGTGGGAAAAGGTATGAAAACTTTCTGTGGCCACCAAGAGGAAGGCATAAGAGGCCGTGAGCCAGCCAAACAGACTCAGAAGAACTAGAGTCTAGACTATGATGATATAGGCAAGGAGAAGCAATGGTGGAAACTTGGACTTCAGGAAATGACACTGGCTTGGGACAATGGGACCATGTGGGAAGAGCTGTAGCAGTGACAGAGCCTCCTGGTGGGCTGTACACTGCTTTCCCTTCCAAATCAGGGTATGCATAAGCTCCACTCCCCAGACAGATGTCCTCTGCAGCTTCAAAGACTGAAAGAAGTAGAAGGAATAAAGAGAAGAAAACTCCTGAATAGCTACCCCAAAGAGACCATGTTTTAACCCTGTTTTAGAATCAGAATTATAAAACAGTATGGAGGTACCTCAAAAAATTAAAAATAGAACTATCATATGATCCAGCAATTCCACTTCTGGGTATTTATCTGAAGAAAATGAAAAGTCTAACTCAAAAAGATATATGCACCCCCATGTTCACTGCAGCATCATTTATAACAGCCAAGATATGGAAACAGCCTAAGTGTCCATCAATGGATGAATGGATAAAGAAGAGGTGATATATATATATATATATATATATAAAATATATATATCACATATAATATATAATTGTATATATTATAATAATTATATATATATAATTCAGCCATAAAAGAATGAAATCTATGCAAAAATCCTCAAGAAAATATTAGCAAACTGAATTCAACAATATATAAAAAGGATCATATACCATCATCAAGTGGGATTTATTCCAGAGATGCAAAGATGGTTCAATATCTGCAAATCAATCAATGTGATATATCACATTAACAAAATGAAAGATAAAAATCACTTGGTCATCTCAATAGATGCAGAAAAACCATTTGACAAAATTCAACACCCATTCATGATGAAAAAAAAACTCTCAACAAAGTTGGTATAGAGGGAACATATCTCAATATAATAAAGACCATTTATACAAACCCACAGCTAACATCATACTCACTAGTAAAAAACTGAAAGATTTTCCTCTAAAATCAGGAACAAGGGATGTTCACTCGTGCCATTTCTATTTAACGTCGTATTGGAAGTCCTAGCCACAACAATCAAACTATAAAAAGTAATAAAAACATCCAAATTGGAAAGGAAGAAGTAAAACTGTCACTATTTGCAGATGACATGATATAGAAACCCCTAAAGTCTCCACCACAAAACTATTAGTACAAATAAGTGAATTCAGTATAGTTTCAGGATCTAGGTTAATATACAGAAATCTGTTGCTTTTCTGTACACTAATAATGAACTACCATAAAGAGAAAGCAAGAAAACAATCCCATTTAAAATTGTATCAAAAAGAATAAAATATCTAAGAATAAGCTTAACCAAGAAAAAGACCTATACTCTGAAAGCTATAAGACACTGATGAAGGAAATTGAAGACAATACAAATAAATGGAAAGATACCCTGTGTTCATGGATTGGAAGAATTACTATTATTAAAATGTCCATCATACCCAAAGCAATCTACAGATTTAATGCAATCTCTATCAAAATACCCATGACATTTTTCACAGAATTAGAACAAATAATCCTAAAATTTGTTAGGAACCACAAAGACACCAAATAGCCAAAGCAATCTTGAGAAAAAAGAACAAAGCTGGAGGTATCACACTCCCCGACTTCAGACTATACTACAAAGCTGCAGTAATCAAAACAAATTGGTATGGCACAAAAACAGACACACATCAACAGAACAGAATAGAGAGCCCAGAAATAAACCCATGCATATATGATCAATTAATCTACAACAAAGGAGGCAAAAATATACAATGAAGAAAAGAGAGTCTCTTCAGTAAGTGGTGTTAGGAAAACTGAACAGCTACATGTAAAAGAATAATATTAGAACATTTTCTCACACCATATACAAAAAGAAACTCAAAATGGATTAAAGACCTAAATGTAAGACCAGAAACCATAAAACTCCTAGAAGAAAACATGGCAGGACACTCTTTGATGTAAGTCTTAGTGATATATTTTTTGGATCTGTCTCCTCAGGCAAGGGAAACAAAAGCAGAAATAAACAAAAGGGACCTAATTAAATTTAAAAGCTTTTGCACAGCAAAGGAAACCATCAATGAAATGAAACGACAACCTACTGAGTGAGAGAAGATATTTGCAGATGATATGTCTGATAAGGGGTTAACATTCAAAATATATAAAGAGCTCATACAAATCAATATAGAAAGAACAAAAAACCTAATTACAAAATAGGCAGAAGACTTGAATAGACATTTTTCCAAAGACACACAGATGGCCAACAGGCACATGAAAAAATGCTCAACATCACTAATCATCAGGGAAATGCAAATCAAAACCACAATGAGGTATCACCTCACACCTGTCAGAATGGTTATCATGAAAAAGACAACAGATAATAAATGGTGAGGATGTGGAGAAAAGGGAATTCTAGTAAACTGCTGGTGGGAATGTAAATTGGTGTAGCCACTATGAAAAACAGTATGGAGGTTCCTCAAAAAACTAAAAATAGAACTACCATATGATCCAGCAATTCCACTCCTGGGTATGTAGCCAAAGAAAACAAAAACACTAATTCGGGGCTTCCCTGGTGGCACAGTGGTTGAGAGTCCGCCTGCCGTTGCAGGGGACATGGGTTCGTGCCCTGGTCCGGGAAGATCCCACATGCCGCGGAGGGGCTGGGCCCGTGAGCCATGGCCGCTGAGCCTGCGTGTCCAGAGCCTGTGCTCCGCAACGGGAGAGGCCACAATAGTGAGAGGCCCGCGTACCGCAAAAACAAACAAACAAACAAAAAAAACACTAATTCGGAAAGATACATGCACCACAGATATTCACAGCAACACTATTTACAATTACTTACAATAGCCAAGATATGAAAGCAATCTACGTATCCATCAACCGATGACAGATAAAGAAGATGTGGCATATGTACACAATGGAATATTACTCAGCCATAAAAAAGAATGAAATGCTTCCATTTGCAACAACATGGATGGGCCTGGATGGTATTATGCTAAGTGAAGTAAGTCAGATGGAGAAAGACAAATACTGTATGTTTTCACTTATATGTGGAGTCTAAAAAATACAACAAACAAATGAATATAACAGAACAGAAGCAGACTCACAGATATAGAAAATAAGGGGGTGGTTACCAATGGGAAGAGGGTAGTCAGGAGAAGCAAGACAGGGGAAAGGAATTAAGAAGTACAAACCACTAGGTATAAAACAAGTAGGATACAAATATGTAATGTACAACACAGGGAGTATAACCAATATTTTATAGTAATTTTAAATGGAGTATAATCCATAAAAACACCAAATCACTATGTTGTACACCTGAAACTAATATAATATTTTAAATCAACTATATACCAGTTTTAAAAAAAAGAATGAAATCTTGCCATTGCAACAACATGGATGGACCTTGAAGCCATTAGGCTAAGTGAAATAAGTCAGACAGAGAAAGACAAATACTGTAAGATCTCGCTTATATGTGGAATCTAAGAAACAAAACAAAACCAAAAACCAAGCTCATAGATACACACAGATAACAGATTATAGTCGCCAGAGGCAGGGGCAGCGGGGAGGGGATGGGTGAACTGGGTAAAGGGGGTCAAAAGGTACAAACTTCCAGTTATAAGATAAATAAGTCCTGGGGATGTAACGTACAGCATGGTGACTATAGTTAATAACACTGTATTGCATATTTGAAAGTTGCTAAGAGAGTAGATCTTAAAAGTTTCCATCACAATAAAAAAAATTATAACTATGGGCTTCCCTGGTGGTGCAGTGGTTGAGAGCCCACCTGCCGATGCAGGGGACACAGGTTCGTGCCCCGGTCTGGGAGGATCCCACATGCCGCGGAGAGGCTGGGCCCGTGAGCCATGGCCGCTGAGCCTGCGCGTCTGGAGCCTGTGCTCCACAATGGGAGAGGCCACAACAGTGAGAGGCCCGCGTACCGCAAAAAAAAAAAAAAAAAAAAAAAAACTATGTTTGGTGATGTATGTTAACTAGACTCATTGTGGTGATCATTTCACAACATATACAAATACTGAATCTTTATGTTGTACACCTGAAACTAACATAATGTTATATGTCGATTACATCTCAATAAAATACACATACTTTTATTATGTTATGTTTTCCTTACCATAATATAAAGGACAAAGTGATATATAACACAACCATGTAGAAAACAGAACTGCCCGGAGTACCAGAAAACAAAGCTAATTTTTGAATCATAATCCCCCAAGTTATTGTCTGTAAATGGATCAAAAAATAAAACAGAATTGGCTGAGTTTATGTTGAATTAGGAAAGGCTATGTTTTCTGCTGCCAAGCAGACATTGGAGTCTGAGTTGCTGGTCTGAGGTCAGTTCTAGGAAAATAAAGTTATATCCTTGAACACCAGGGGCTGAGACTGTAAGAAATATCAAACCTGACATGTTATTAGTAATGAGGCCTTTGGATTGGGCACCGAGAAAGTCCTGAGCAGTCTCTAAAAGGGCAATTTCCAGGGAATGGTTAAGACAAAAACCAGATGGGAATAGGACAGAGGGGTCAGAATAAACTGCTCTTCAGTACTGATGAACCTAGGGGCAGGACAGGAATAAAGACACAGGCATAGAGAACAGACTTGAGGACACAGGAGTGGGGAAGGGGAAGCTGGGATGAAGTGAGAGAGTGGCATGGACATATATACATTACCAAATGTAAAATAGATAGCTAGTGGGAAGCAGCCGCATAGCACAGGGAGATCAGCTCGGTGCTTTGTGACCACCTAGAAGGGTGGGATAGGGAGGGTGGGAGGGAGACGCAAGAGGGAGGAGCTATGGGGACACACGTATGCATATGGCTGATTCACTTTGTTGTACAGCAGAAGCTAACACAACATTGTAAAGCAATTATACTCCAATAAAGATGCGGAAAAGAAAAAAAAGAATAAACTGCTCTTTGGAGACACCTGTACGGAGAGGAGAGTGGATGTGGAGGAGCACGACAAGAACTGAGGACAAGTTCTTCTTATTCTAAATGGAGAAACCTAAGGATCGATAGGGAGAATTTGTAGGCGCACAGGAAGGGCTTACACGGAGCCATCTGGGTAAAGGTAGGCGCCAGGGCTAGAGGTGATTTCCAATGTGGTGCACATTCAGGCAAAACCTGATAAAATTAGCAAAGGGGGCTTCCCTGGTGGCGCAGTGGTTGAGAGTCCGCCTGCCAATGCAGGGGACGCGGGTTCGTGCCCCGGTCCGGGAAGATCCCACATGCCGCGAAGGGTCTGGGACCGTGAGCCATGGCCGCTGAGCCTGCGTGTCCGGAGCCTGTGCTCCGCAACGGGAGAGGCCACAGCAGTGAGAGGCCCGCGTACCAAAAAAAAAAAAAAAAAAAATTAGCAAAGGAAAGGTGACGTCTCACAATAGTCTCATTCTTTGTGGCACCTGCAGGATGAGTGTGAAATTGGGGGACGCTCTTGGTAATGGTGTGTGTCTCAGCAATGCTGATCTTGTAGTTCCGTCTCCCAGCGCCACCCCCTTCTTGGGGCCCAGTACTCAGGGATCTACGTAGATTGAGGGCCCCGTGGGAAGGTTCTAGAGTGTCTCCTCCTAGGAGCCTCTTTCTATGTCACAGCCCAAACTCCTCATTTAAACTCCATTTCCCAGCGGCTGTTGAGTTTTGCTGGCTCTGTTCTCTGATCACCATTTTGCTGCTCCCTTTCTGTGTCCTCCACAATCACTACAGTTCCTCAGTCCCAAAGAACAATTCTCTAAAGGAACTCGAATGGAGAGTTCAAAATTGAGGCGAGAGATCTTTGCTAAAAAGTCTCTCAAAGCCTGACCTTTCCCAGGAAACAAGGACTTTCTGTCTCACCCGGGCACTCATTCCACTCTCCCCGCCCCCCCCCCCCACACCCCACCCTCCGTTTCAAAGGCATCTCTGAGGAGGAGGCCGTGACATCACTTCCTCCGGCTGGATCAGGGTCGCCCAGCCTCAGGCGCGGCAGGCTTTGGCCACCCATCCCTGCGGAAGTGGGGCAGCGACCCGAACCGGTCACGCCTTCAAGTTCACCCGCCTTTCTCCTCTGGCTTACATTCCAGGGCGGGTCTCCAACGTCCTGAGGAAGTGGGGAATCTTCGGAGTACCTCGCGCCTGCAGTTTCCCTCAGCTCCTTCAAAAGCTACGAGGAACTGCAGGGATGAAGAGACTCCACTAGGTGGCCGCACAGACCACCTGTTTGTTCCTGTTGGAGACAAGCTGGTGGCAGACACCAGACCCTCCCCAGCTACTCCTGTGTGTGGTGTGTGTGTCTGTGTGTGTGCGTTTAGGAGCGTGCCCAGTGGAGAGGATGAGGAGGCAAAGATGGAAGTTTAAGAAAAATAATCAACATCAAAATACCTAAATTTATAAAACAGGTAAGTAGAGGGTTATTTTTCTTAATACCTATTAATGGAAGGACCTCAGAGCTAATATGGAGCAGAATTCCCTCAATACCTTTAATCATTTTGAGATCAGTTATTTAGTAGAGAAGTGTTAGCCTGTTAACATTTCTGCCTACTGAAAATGAACCAGAAATGAAGGCACTGCATGAGATCTGTACTCCTCTAAGAATATGATTCATACATTCATTTTCAGTCATAATCAGAAATTAAAAGGGTATCTGCTATGTGCCACACCCTGAGCTAGGCGCTGAGGATACAGGTGTGAAGAACAGGACAGTAAGACCCCTGTCCTCTCACAGAACTTATAGTTTCTAAACATTCATACACATAGGAACGATTGCGAACGATTGCAAACGATTTCTCCAGCTCTTTCATCCTGTGTTCCATGACTACCGTCCTCCTTTGCCCAGCCCTCACCTGTAAACTATGGGATAATAAGATACAGTTTATCTACCACAATTAGAGGCACACATGTTTTCTGGAGTAGGGTCGTGATGTAAATTCCAGTACTTGGTCGTCATACCGTCAGGAGTTCCATGAAGAAACAAAGCCCTGGAATTTCCAAGCCTCTCTTCTTTATCCATCACCCTCTTTCTGAATGATCTGCCAGAGCCAGGACACACCATCTGAGACGTGACCACTCCTGGGGCAGAAAGAACAGTGGACCCGCCGAAGACCAGAGACTGAAAGACTCAAATGGAAAAGAAGAAAAGAAGTGTTCCGAAACCCAGGACAGGAAGATTGTGGAAAGACTCAGGATATAAAGGTGCGGCATTTTTAAGCACTGCCAAATAGATTTCTCCAGCCAAGTCAAACATGACACAATGGAAGCGAGATTCCAGACTCCCCACATGAAACAGTATAAATTCAATACTCAGCTGGGTGACTGGGAGGTGTCTGGCTTGATCTGCAGCAGGGAGGGGTGTGCTTTGCATGCACGCATGTGTGTGTGTGCGCACATGTGCACACATGAACACATGTGAGATCTAATTAGAAGAAAGACTATCAAATGGAACCATAGAACAGTGGAGCTGGAAGAGCTCATTTAATCCATTTTCTCATTTTCGAGATGCAGCAATGGAGCCTACAGAAGGGAGGATATTGCCCAAGATTGCAGAATCACTATTATTGACAGAACTAAGACTATAACCCAATATCTTCACTCCCAGTTCACAACTCCAGTCTATTTGATCTGTTCTACGATTGTTATAGAGATGTTGGTTACCTTTCTTATTTGGATTTACTTGATTTTCCTTTACATGTTGTATTGGTTAAATGTATCTCCCCAAAAGATATGTCTACTTAGAACTTGTGAATGTGACCTTATTTGGAAAAATGGTCTTTGCAGATGTAATTTAATTAAGGATCTTAATTAGAATGTACCCTGAATCCAATGGCAAGTTTCTTTATATAGGAGAGAAGACACTCAGTGAAGAAGGTGCTGTGAAGACAGAGGCAGAGGTCATAGTGATGCATCTGCAGGCCAAGGAAGGCCAAGAGTTGCAGCAGCCACCAGAAGCTAGGAGAGAGGCATGGAGCAGATTTTCCCTCAGAGCTACCAGAAAGAACCAACTTTGTTAGCACCTTGACCTTGGACTTCTGACCTCCAGACCTGTGAGAGAATAAATTTCTATTGTTTTAGGCTACCAAGTTTGGGGTAATTTGTTGCAGCAGCTGTAGCAAACTAATACATGTGTATCTCACAATTCCCTTCACTGCCTTTTTTTCCATCCCTCCTTCACCTTGGAAAGGAGTTCTTTTACCACAATAACATGTCACAGTTATTAGAGGCCATCACTATTGATAGAAGCAAGACTGCTTCAGAATGGTGTTTTTGGATGATTCTGAAAATGTTGGACTCTAACGAGCCACTAACTGAAATCAGCTCAGAGAAGTCCTCAAGAAGGACTGTCTCCAGTGACCCAAAAGGAGAGCCAATGGGGAAGGAGACAGTAGGTTTTCCCCATCCTAGATGCTGAATATGGTCATGACTTGCTTTTGTTAGAATCGTTTTCTCTCTGGTGATGTCCTGTATGAGTGTCTCTTTCCAGCTGTGGTGCATCTCGGCTTATGGACCAGCGTTATGGACTGAATCTTTGTGTGCCGTGCCCCTAATATTCATATGTTGAAACCCTACCTCCCAATGTCATGGTATTAGGAACTGGAGCCTCTGGGAGGTTATTAGGTATGGATGAGGTCATGAGGGTAGAGCCCCATGATCAGATTAATGTCCTTACAAGAAGAGGAAGAGACCAGTGTGCACACTTTTTCATGTGAGGACACAGCAAGAAGGCAGCCATCTGCATGCCAGAAAAGGAGACCTCACAAAACCCCAAACATGCTGGCACCCTGATTTTGGACTTAGCCTCCAGAAATGTGAGACATAAATGTCTGTTGTTTAGGCCACCCAGTCTATGGTATTTTGTTATACCAGCCCAAGCTAAGATGGACCAGAGATAGATGCATAGTTGCCTCAGAACTTTTCTACAGATACACATAAGGGCCACAAACTTAGACATCAGTCTTAGCAGTGAGGTGGCTGGAGGAACAGTAGAATAGCCTATCCAGTCTGGTGGGCAGAATAAAGAAAGAAGGAACTTCAACCCTTTGAGAAAATGCCTCAGGTCAAGCATGAGCATGAAAATACTAGGGAGAGAAAACAGCCAGTGGTGATGACCCTGAGGGCTTAGGGAAAGGGGGATGTGATCAGCCCAGCGGCCTTAGGCAAGCAGCCTTACTCTCTTCACAGACACTGACAGATGCACAGCAAAGTCCTCACCATTCTGTCCCTGATTTTCTCCCTTGGGACCAGGAACAGTTGTATTTCTTCCCCAGCTCTCTGAGGTCTGCTCTCAAGGCAGATGTGGTCACTTAAAACCAGAAGTCACAGAGCTGAAGAGAACTTTCAGGGTCCTTCCAACTTTTCTCCCACCCTAGGAAACTGACACGTAAGTTCTTTCAGGCCAGTGGGGTTCACTGCCTTCAAGCTCCAATGCTCTTTTGCTGCTCTCTTTAGCAAGTCCTTTCATCCCAAGGAGATCTTCTCCCAAGCTCTGGGATCAGCCAGTGCACCTTCATTGGGAACAGATCTCCTTCTGGGGAAACATGTGGGCTAAGTGGTTTCTGTTACCATCCGGGCTATGATCAATCCCCTGGAAATCCCAGGAGCCACCCACCAGGAAAAACAGTGTAGGCACCTGCAACTGGGTGGCACAGAAAAAGCTCAAAGACCTGTGGTATTGATAGCCCAGGTTTATTGCTTCTTACCCACTCACACAATCCAGCCTCTAGACCTCGGGAGCAGGGACTAAGTAGGAGACCCACAATGACTGAGATAAGTCCATGTATCTGGCCTGGGTATTGGGGCATGAAGACCAGGACTAGGTTAGACCAGGCAAGGAGGCCACGGCCAGGGTATCTGTCCCTGACAATCTGGTGTGTGTGATAATATCTCAGTTCCATCTGTATCACGCCTAATCTCAGAGACCATGACATTGTTAGAGTACAAGCTGTCATAAAAAGTCCCTAAGGTTTGGACTGACTCACGCAGACACTGTGGAAAAATACATTTATGCCCCACTTTGAGGAACCTGAGAATGAGAACTTCTACATAACAGATATACTAGGTATATAGTGAGCGTTCACTTTATTACCTATGTCTTTCTCGGGGGAGCATGACTTTTTTGGGGGGTTGAGGATGGTCATACCTTGAGTGAATTTAACACAGAAACGGAATTATAAGTCATATAAAAGGGCAAATCTATTACATAATGCAATGCCTTCAAGTTTATTTTTCCTTTTCATGTGGTTGTTGGCAAATCTCTGGAATGGGAAACGGGATCATCCTTTTGGGAGACTTTCTCTTTGTGTTTCTCAGTGTTGCAGAAATAAACACACAACTTTAATTTGTTCCCCAAAGGAAGGGATAATAAAAAACAACCACTCAAAACTAGTCAGAGTTGCTGGGAGAGCCAGGAAATAGCTTTTGTGGTTGGTTGGTTGGTTTGTTTTTCCTCGTAGCTTTCTGGGAAATATAATCAAGACAGTAGCTGCCCTTTGGGTAGCACATTCATTCCAAGGGCCAAAAGAATTGATGTGTTTGCTGAGACTGTCTCATATCCTGAGCACATCTCTGCGTTTAAGCTCATGGCACCTCAGGGGCTGGGCTCAGAGCCTTGGCTTGGACAAGTCAATGGTGTCATTCTAAGCAAAGCAGGACAGCTGATATCAAACTTGGCTCAAAGTAACATAGTCTGATGAATTCCACCTTGAGCCCAAACCGAGGTCCACACATGTCAGAGAATGTACCTAAACTGCTGAGTAGATGAGAGTAGTCAGTTTGTAGTTTTGTTGTATGGGGCTGAAAGAGAAGGGAGGAAGTTTAGTGACGACTGGTGGGGTGAAAATGAAAAGCCAGCATGGGATTTGTTCCCTCCTGGCACTTTAGCTTGGTGTTTGAGCCCTGTAGAAGAGGGCCTTAGCCAAAGCTGTAGGGTTGGTCTTCAGGAAGGACTCTGCGAGTAGCATTCTTATATCCCCAGGAGAGCATGACACAGGCTGCTGGACAGATGGGTGAGAATATAGCGCTATTCTGACCCTAATGGATTGACAGCTTTGGACCCTATATTTATTTGCTTTGGCTTGAAAGTTGAAATTCTGACTGTGGTGGCCAGAAGCAGGGGTCACGGGGAGGCACCCTCAAGAGGCTTTGTGGACAGAGGACCTTGGATCGGCCAGGGCCAGGGAAAAGGGGATGCACCTGGGAGAATCTGCATGTTGCCTGTAATAACATGGTCACCATTCATAAGGACATGTGAGACATCTCTGTGGAGTCTGGGTGGGACTTTATGGAAATAGATTGAAGGTCCTGGTTGAATACACAGCAAGAAGACTCACTAAAATTTGGATTGATGCTGTTAAGGTGACCCCCCTCTGTACCCAAGAAGAACTAGGGTTGAAATCACATTGCGCCTATCAGGTTGTAGCTTTCTAACTGTGCTTCGCGGTAGCCTGAGTGCTTGGAGGTAACCCTTGAGAGAGACCTTGAGATTGGGGGAGTAGCTCCTGGCAGGTTCTGGGCCTTTCACCACCAATTCAACCATGACCGTCACTATTTCATCTGTTTTCCCTATAGTAGGAAAGTTTTCATAAATTAACAAAAAGGTCTCCATAGCTTAGTAGAAAGGTCTTGAAAATAGGTCTGTTTTAGGTGACTTGTATGTAGTAGATTTTCAATGGATTCTATATTTATTTGTATTCACGATCTAGCCAAAAGAGGATTTGAAGTCATAATAACTTTTTATTAATGGATAAGACCAGAGTAAGTGATTTATTTCTAAAACACACTGAAACGAACAAAGCAATTAAAATATTAACTGTTGGGAATACTGTTTTATTTCTTTTGCACACACCAGAAAGGAACAAACACAAATCTTAACACGAGACATTTATATTGATTCTTATCACTGAGAACAAGCAAGATAGTGAAAAATCACGAATACGTTTGTTATTAACTATATTTCAAAGTTATTGCTGGTTGTGTGGGTCTGTTGAACAGCTGTTGGCTAATTTTCTATAGCAAGAAAGAATAATGACCAACTCATAAATTGTGTTTCTGTATGCATTTTGATTAACAGAGATTATTATTGATTTTAAAAAGCCAGTTTGAAAAGATGAAAAGTCCATTAATAAATAAAAACTGTCTGAGTGTTAACAGTTTTGAATGTCACTAGCCTAACACTTCATAACACACAGATTTAACAAGTGTTTTCCTCCAGGCACAAGGTCTCAATGAAAATAGCTTTGAAAATAGCAGTACTTTGAGACACAACTAAAGGCTCGGCTGGTTGTTTTGCTCTCTGTAAGTTGATTGACCATTTGCAAGAAGCTTCCCATTTGTGTAACTATGTCTGACCAGATGGGCCTGCTTCAGGGCAGAGCATTCCTTCGAGGGCAGGTCAAAGCTAGCCAGATCACCAGATCGACGCATTTTAAAAAAGGCCTCGTCATAAATCTATCAAATCACCTCTGACTTGAGCTAAGCCGCTGAGCAAATAAAACCATGTTATCTTCTAGAATGTTCTTGGGAACTTTCCGTGGAAGACTTTGAAAAATAGATAAAGTTCTCTGAAAGTCTCCTCACTCGATAAGCTTTCTTTATTTTGTTTGGCACAGGTTATATCTCTAAGGAACTATTCTGAAAGGGGGCTAGCATTACCTAGAATTCCAGATCAGAGCCTGTTGCACCACAAGCTGGGGAGACAGGGGGTAACTTGAATCAGAATATATGGAGAGACGTGGTACAGCCACCATCTGTTTCCAAGCAGGCAAAGTGATCCGGCAGGGTCTGATCAGAAGGGGCCAAATGGGAATCCAGTTTCATGAGTTCTTGGCAGGAGCTATGCTCCCTGTTAGGGGTAGACTGAAACGCTAACAGGAACCAGCCAGCTCCATGTGAGGTGTGAGACTGGGATTAGACCCAAGTCCTGGGAAACTGAACTGGCAGCAACCAGCCGGGCGGCTGGAACACAGGCTAGGCCTACCTCCATGCCAAAGACCAGGGCAGAAGGGACCAGGCAGACAGCCTGGCTACTCATGTACTTCTATTTTTTCTATTTACAGTCCGTTTCAAGGCTGTGTCCACAGTGCTCCAGCTACCAGCAAAAGGCAGCTGCAGAGGGTCTTCCCATCCCGGTCCTGATGGGAATGAAACGCAGCCTCTAGGCTGGGCTTCCATGGGCTGTAGGCAGGACATGGTGGTGGGATGGGGCTGGGAATCACTGCAAAAGGTAGCGCCCAAGCATCAGGCCTGCAGAGTCCTGATTTTGTGGTGGCCAAACTCGAACAGCGCAATTCACAGATTAGGTGTACTTGGTAGACCACCACCAAATTCTGCATCTCCATCTTGAAAATGTGCTTTGACCAGGAAATCAAGATCAACTCTGCTCTAGCCAAATGCGTGAAGGTGAATTCTACCTTCAACCTAGCACAACAACAAATTCTCTGAAGAATTTCTGAATCATTTGGAGAAGCTTGAGGAGGTAACGTTAGCTTTCCCATTTTCCTCCATAAGTGGGCCACATCTTTGCTTTTGTGCATTTTCCCAGAGCCTGGGAACCAGGGCGAAAAAATGTTGAAAAAGGAGGGGTTTTTGAACATAAAGCCAATTCAGGTTCACGTTTAGACGATACTAAATGTAAATGTGCAATGTCATGTCACAGCCTCGCTCTTAATTTTCGTCAGTCCGAGAAACAAGTATCCGAAGCTGTTCTGAGTCTTAAGTCTAAAAGCAAGTACCTTCTGCTGTCTGGAACCAGTTTCCACCATACCACACAGCCCCCTGAAAGATTAACCAGAATTTCTTTCAACTTACTCCTTGCAGCTGTTTGGAATTCCACAATGATGCTCTGCTGAGTCGCAGAGCCTAGCTGGGAGAGCTGTACAGTAAACACAGGAATCTCTGCCAGCACTGGCATCTAACAGCACCATGATTTGCAAACATGTTGAATTGCTATTTTATTCAATAAACGGAACTTACAATAGAAAATAGATTTGGAAGTTACATCAAACTTGTTTATCCTGTTACAGTGGGCTGGGTGAAGCTTTTGTGCTTTGGTTACGAAGGAATCTCAGTCGGGAAAGAGGAGGCGGAGTTTCTGCCATTCCTTCCTAGCCTAATATTAAGCACTCAGAGTGTACCCCGGCCACACTCTCTCCCTTTAAAGACCTCTTCCCTCGGCAGGAACTCCAGAGTTTGGGTCAGCTGATACTAATTATGTCCTCGTTTTCAAGTCTCAGCATTATTCATCAATGCCACTTTTCTATAAGCATTCTAAGAAAAACAATTTATATATTAATAAATATAATAATGTTTAGTGGAAATATATAATGTATATGGCTGTGCACATATGTATGAACGTGTGTATGTGGATATATACGAATATGTGTGTATATGTATATATGTTTCCTCAGTGTGAGCGCTGTGCTCCATCAACTAGGAGCTCTCCAACCACAGATGGCTGTGTCTCCTCACCCAGTCTCAGGGTTTCCTCCCCCACCAGTCAAGAGGCATCCTCTGTCCTAGGACTGGGAGTTCCCTGACCCTTGTCAAAGGAGGGCTCAGGAGAAAGGAGGCAGTACTTTCTGTACGTGACCAAATGAACAGGGGGCAGTGAGCACACAGCGGAGCACACAGGAGGGGGAAGACACGCAAAGATTTGCCCACGTAATAGCTACACTTAACTTCGCCAGCTTTTTCTGTCTGAGCGAATGGGTGTGGTCATTATAAGAAGGTGACTATTCCCCTAAGTAAATAGGGTATGCTATTTGGAGGAAAAGGAAATTGTAAGAGAAGGTGTCTCATTTCTGCCGTTTGAAAGCTGGTAATCTCTGTAGTCTGGGTGTCTATTTACACGGCTTTTCAGCAATAAAGGGTAACATTACCTTAATAACCCGCTCATCTGAGGCAGGGAGGATACTTAAGGCATCAGAGAAAGAAGCATTTACTCTGATGAGCCACTTTCCCCAAACAGCACAAGATCGACACCATTTGCCCAGGAGATTTTTTTTTTTTAATTTCTAAAAATATTTCCTGGTTAGGACATGTGATCTAACGCAGAGGCACCCTTGGCTCACTTTCTGGGATGGCTAATGCCACCTTGATTCCCACCCCTGTCAAGAGGGGGGGGAAGGGAAAATAAATGTAGCACTAGACTTTGAAAGAAGAAAGTTTTACAAGTTAAAAACCCAACCAAGTAATTGTGAGGCAGAAAATGGCTTAGTAATTTGATCTCTATGCTTCCAGAAACACCTCTGGGAGAAAGTGCTCAGTCAATGGGAAAATACCAGCTCTGCTCCCCTCCAGACACGGAGGAGCAGAAAAGTTGTTTTTTTTTTTCCTTCAAAGAGACCTCTGGACATTTCTGACCTAGGTACCGCTCTCTTTGAGGCAACAGGACCATTTATTCCAAATTGGCCTTTTTTTGACACCTGTTCAAAAGCTGCCGGATGACAAGCTGCGCCCACTCCCACACCCACGCCCACAGGGCATTGTTCTCCGTTCCAGCCAGCTTGGAAACCTTGTCTCAACTTGCACTTCTAAAAGGATCTGAGGACAGACTCAGGGGAAGACTTTTTTCTTTTCATAGCTATGGCCTAAGGCATACAATGTTGCGTGTGGGTTTTGTTTTGTTTTTTAATCAACAACTAGTATTTACAATGCAAGCAAATGCCTTTACTTTGACTGAAAAAGCTTCACTGGGCATTATGGCAGTGATGGGCACTGGAGGTGTGAACTCCAGTGAACTCACCGATTCAGACACAGCTAAATCAAAATCCGATCATTTCTGACCTTCGAAGAAAGGGTTGGGTCTTTTTGCTTTCTCTTAAAAACCTGTTTCTAAAGGTAAATTGAAAGGGTAGGCGAGATCAGAGAAGGTACGCTCAATCTATTTGGCATGCTTCTAAGTATTGTAGGATATTACCAGCATCTCAATGGATGCTGCTCGGTACAAAATAGTCTTACCTGTTCATTAACCAGGCTCCAGAGGACCATAAAACCACCTCTGGGAAACGCTATGAACAGTTGACTCAAATATGATCATGAAACTAAAATAACTGAAATGGACTCAACCGTCTTTAAAATGATTTTGTTAAGGCAGGTTGGGTTGAGGTGGGAAAGTATAGGTTGTGACTTCGGCATTTCTGGGTTCAAATCCTGGCTTACTCACTCTCTAAGGGACATTAGGTAACTCACATAACCTCTCAGAGCCTGAGCTGCCTCATCCTTTGTAAGAAGTTTCTCATTCCCAAAGAGTAAATGGAATATTGATTGTCAAGGTGCTTTGTCAACTGTGCTAGACAGATGTACATTGTTGGAAGGACACTGTTATTAGATGACAAGATCTTTGAATCTGCATTTCTTCAAGTGGAGCCCAGGAATCGGTATTTTTAAATATGATTCCTTAAGCGCGTCCCGTTAGGCTTGGGAATCAGCTTGATGTGGTCCCTGGACCAGCAGCAACTGCACCACCTGGAGATGTATCCGAAATGCAAATTCTTAGCCACTCCAACCTACTGAATCAGAATCTCTGGGTCCTGCATCCTGAGTTTTAATGAGCCCTCCAGGCAACCCGAGCCAAGTAAAAAATTGAGAACCGCTGGTCTAGGGCATTACTTCTCAAGCTTTAGTATTCATACAGATCACCGGGAGGTCTTGTTAAAATGCCTGGGATAGGGGGGTGGAAGGGGTGAGGTGATTTTGTGTTTTGAAGGGGTTTCCAAGTGATGCTAATGCTTCTGATCACATTTTAATTGGCAAGGACCTGGAAAACACCAGCCCCCTTCAGCAGAAGGAGTTCCCACCTGCAGGGCCAACACCCGACAAGATTGCAGAATTTCTCATCTGGCACACAGCCCCAACGACTGGGGAGTTGAGTAGGAGCTGGGTCGGGGGGGATTCTAAGTTGCCCTAAGGCCACTGTGCCTGGTGGAGGATGAGGAAGTATGGCTGGGAGGACTCTAGGGTGCCCAATCTGGGCCATTCCTTTGTATGGTTGGAAAAGTGGGTAACAAGAGCCCCCTCAGATCCTGATATCAATGACTGTGTGGGCATCACCCCAGCCCTGGAAGAATATGATTCAGTGTCTTCTCTGGAATCTTTTCACCAGGATGGGTTCTTGACCTTTTTTTTTTTTAAATTAATTTATTTTATTTTTGGCTGCATTGGGTCTTCATTGCCATGTGCGGGTTTTTCTCTAGTTGCAGTGAGCGGGGGCTACTCTTCTCTGCGGTGTGCAGGGTTCTCATTGTGGTGCCTTCCCTTGTGGAGCACGGGCTCTAGGTGCACAGGCTTCAGTAGTTGCAGCACGCAGGCTCAGTAGTTGTGGCTCATGGGCTCTAGAGTGCAGGCTCAGTAGTTGTGGTGCACGGGCTTAGTTACTCCGTGGCATGTGGGATCTTCCCGGACCGGGGCTCGAACCTGTGTCCCCTGCCTTGGCAGGCGGATTCTTACCCACTGTACCACCAGGGAAGCCCAGGATGGGTTTTTGATAGGGGAGGAAGAAAGAAGAAAAGCTGATTCCGATAACTTTTCTTTTCTTTCTTCTTCATCTTTCTTTCTTTCTTTCTGTTGGTTCAGATGATTTTTTAAAACTCACAGTCCAACACCCCCTCCTGATTACTGTCTCCGCCACAAGATCCTGCCTCTGGGGAAAATGTGGCCAGAGAAGACTTTGATTTCAGACTCACGAGGATATTTCCAGTGATGGAAAAATTAGATATTGTATTCAGACAAGGAAAAACATTTGGCAGAGCCGTGCCCCTCCCATCCCTGGTCCCCGGGACCCAGCACCCGCCTCACTGACACGGCTCTCTCGTCAGAGATCAGGGCATTGAGGGAAGGTTCTTCTCCACGGGGAGAAGCATCTTTCTGGGTTTTAATGAGATCATTTATTGTCTCTTTGCTCTGACGAAGATTGTAAATGTGACGGGTGAAATATAAAGAATAATTAGTCCCAGAGGTGAATCCATCCCCTACAATATGTCTTTTCTTTCTCTCAGCCTGTTGAAAAGTTTACTGCTTCCAGATGCGCCTGATTTCAACAGTTAAGAGGGGCCGGCTTCTTTTGAGCTGCAGACTTGTCAGGGGAAAGCTTGTTTCTGAAAAAAGGCTTAAGCTGGAGAGATGATTCCCGAAGAAACAGCTGACGTTGGGACGAAATATGGCCATAGTAAAGCACTGCTGACCTCCCCAGGGGCCTTGACCCCTAGGAGGAGGTGGAGGAAGGCCCAGGTCAGCCCCCATCACAGTAGCGACTTCTCACTAATTAGCTGTTAAAGGAATCCAGCAGCCTCTGAAGGAGACATTTGTGAGGAATGCTTTCCTCAGGTCCTGCCAGTTCTCCAGCAAAGCCAGCAAGCCCCAGCCTAGCCGGGAGCTTCCTGCTTCCACAGCGCTCGGGACAGGCCTCAGCCATCGTCTGGAGGGGCCCCTGGAGCCCATCAGTCTTTGATAAACACCAGCCACTCCCACTTTTGAAACATAAGTTCTTTAGTTCCCGCCAGTTGCCTGGTAGCTTGAAGAGAATCATAAGGGCTTTGAGGCCCCAGGGGCGGCGGGATCCAGCCTTGTGACTTGAGACAGGCAAGAAGCTAATATCACGCAAAAGCGGCTTTTTTTCTCCCGTCCACTCTCCTCCTGAGGCTCTCGGAAGCTGAAGAGGGGGCCTGCTCCAGGGAGGAAAGAGGGTGGGGAAGGCACAGCCAGATATGCCAGATGTGGGCCTCAGGAGGCGCGCAGCGAGGGAGGCCGGCTGAGAGCCCCAGGGCCCGGGATGTCCCCTGGCAGGAGGGGCAGAATAGATGCCCGTCCCTGAAAAGGGACCGAGGACATGGAGCTAGAGGGGTGGGTGGGCCTCACTCTACTTGCCTGGGTATGAGCAGAGGGAGTGGAAATGAAGGCATGGAGGTGCAGAGGGCACATGTGAAGGAAGCACGGTCTGACCCATCCTGCAGGGAAGTCTGCACCACAACCCGCATGGGGTGGAGACTGGATGGGAGGGGGCAGTGGGTGAGGAGTTTGTGAAGCTGCTCCTTCCCGTCCCCCAGCCCTCGGTCAACACACTCCTATCTCAGTAGCTTCTCTGCTGGAGTTCCTCTAACGCAGTATGTCTTAGTTTGGGCTGCCCCAAAAGCAGACTCTGAGCTGAGGGCCCAGAGTCTCACTGGGTGAGGGCCGGCCCACTTACCATTACGATTATCCATGCAGAGGGCCCACAGTACTTTTGGGAGCCCGTGAAAATCTTTCCTTTGTAGAAACAGAAGAAAAAGGAAAATTTTAGATTAAAAAATGTTTTAGTACATGAGTATATGCATCTTTATACCCATGCGATCATAAAATAGATTTTTATTAAAAAAGAAAACTTTGGGCTTCCCTGGTGGCGCAGTGGTTGAGAATCTGCCTGCTAATGCAGGGGACACGGGTTCGAGCCCTGGTCTGGGAGGATCCCACATGCCGTGGAGCAACTAGGCCCGTGAGCCACAACTACTGAGCCTGCGCGTCTGGAGCCTGTGCTCCGCAACAAGAGGGGCTGCGATAGTGAGAGGCCCACGCACCGCAATGAGGAGTGCCCCCCCCCACCGCTTGCCGCAACCGGAGAAAGCCCTCCCACAGAAACGAAGACCCAACCCAGCCAAAAATAAATAAATAAATAAATAAAAACTGCCTCTCTCTCTTTAAAAAAAAGAAAAGAAAAGAAAACTGTTTGAGGAGCGGGCCCGCAGCCACAAAGGTAAAAGTGGCTACGATCCATGAAAGTCACAATATGGCCCTGGCTACAGTCCTCTCGTTACCCATGTAATCAGTAAAGAAACTGAGGCTCAGAGAGTTTCAGTCACTGGCTCAAGGCCCCAGCCAATGGACTGTGGAGTTAGGATTCCAGCGCATGGCTGTCTGACTCCCATGGTTCTTGCTATTCCCCCACCGTCTGCAGAAACTTGCGGGGCTTGGGTGGGCGGCAGGAGGAAGAGTGTGGTAGGGAAGATGTGCCTGCTCTCTTGGCTGGTCTCACTTCTCAGGAACCGTCCTGGGAAGGCACCCGAGCCTCTGGCAGCTTGACATCTGCAAACAGCCGTCACAGTGCACTCTGCAGACTCGGAGCTGCTCCGTCTGCCGCGGCCAGATGCGTATTTGTGGCTTTCCTCCTTGGCTTCTTTCCCCAGGTTTTCATTCCTTTTATTCTGAGATGGAGCTGAAATTTTTCCAACAAGGCCCATGGTGGACACCCAGAAGTCAGTAGGGACTCCAAAAGGAAGTTAAGGCCGGGGAAGGGGGCCAAGAAGAGGGGGACCAGTCTAAAGTATACAACACTCAATCCTTTATTACTCACATGTGGCCTGACCGCCAGTGGACTGGCTCCAGGAAAATCTGAACCCCGGACTAAGCCTCACTCCTGGCTGCCCAAGTCAGGCCTGGATGTCTCCCCCATCTCCCGCAGAGCCAAGGTTTTTTCTTTATTTTTTCCTATCATCGCTGCAGAAAGCACTGCGCTGGGCTCAACAGACTTGGTTCCTCCCAGCCCAACCACAAACTTCACCTGTGTGACCTTGAGCAAAATGCAAAACCTCTCTGGTTTCCAGTTCCCTCATCTGGGAAAGGAGAAGGCTGTTGTTGGACTTAATGATCTTTGAGGTTCTAATATTAAACAAACAGAAAACCTGTGTTTCGAAGCTGACGAGTCTAGCAAGTAAGTCTCTTGCCTTAAAAAACAGTGCCCGAAGTCCCAAAGGCCACTAACGCCCTGTTTTCTGAGTGTTCTATTGAGGACAATCTGGGCGCTGCCCTCCAGTTCTGGCGGGGTAACTGAGGACCGCCGGCTTTAAGCGGACATTCGTCGCACACAGCATCCGCGACCTTGACGCCCCGGCAGACGCAGAGGCATTTCTGGGGAGATGATTGCAGAGCTGGAGGGAGGCTCAGGGGGCCCGTCCGCATCCGGTCAAGGGCGGCCCGCCTCGGACACCTGTGCGGGACCCATCCTCCCGCCGGGCCCGGAGCAGACACAGGCCGATCCCGGAGCCCCTCGGCCTCCCCTCCCACCCGGGCCGCGTTTCCCTCGGGCCCCAGCGGCTCCGGCTCGCGGAAGTCGCGCGTTCTTTCTTTCTTTTCTCCTGTTTAGTCGAGCTGAAATCTGATCGTGAAAAGTCTGGGGCGGGTCTCAGACCTGGCCGGCTCGGGCTCACAGCGCCTGGGGCGATTCCTGCTGGAGGAGCCCCGGCTGGGCCCGCCAAGGGGGCGGGAGGTCAGACACCTCGGGAACAGACCGCTTTGTCTACGGGCAAAGCAGGAGAGGGAATTAATTGCAGGGGCGGGGAGGGGGAGGGGGCCCGGGAAAGCCGAGTGACACCTGACAGCTCTGAGCGAGTCCCCCCAGCCCCCGCAGGGCGGGGGGGTGGTCCTGCTAATCCCCTTCGCGAGAGGAAGCTAATTGCTGCAGCCAGAGAAGGCAGGATAAAAGCGAGCGTGGACCCACACCCACCAGCCCCGGAGTCATGCTATTTGCTGCTAAATTAATATAATTATATTACCTAATGCAAAAACCACGTTAAGAACTCCGTCTTTTGGCTCTGACTAGGAGCTTCTGATGGGTTAAAAGCAACATCTTGGTTTAATTCTCCATTTTTTCCCATCCTCCCCCCACCCTTCCCCACCAACTACAAATGTCAGAAATAAATTATCGAAACCAGATGTAAGGTTTTGGGTGCACATTTTCGGGCAGTTCTGTGCTAACAGATGCCTTGTATTAATAATGTACAGTTGTGACAGGAAATATGGTTTAGAGTCCTGGAAAAACATGAAAGCTAATTCCATTACCCCTTTTCATGGTACCTACTTCTTCTCAAATGCTCAACTGGTTTGGATTACAGCGAAACTTTAGAGGAAAAATGATTTGGTCTGAAATGGTAACTTAGCTCTGCTTTCCAGCCTCTCCCCTCAAGCAGCACCCACCTTCCCAGGCACCTGCAAACCTACATTCTAAGTGCAAATAATCAGGGATGAGAACATCTGGGCCAGGTCACTCCTCAGGGGAGACGCCTCCAAACGTTCCCTACTTTCCTGTTCATGAGGATTTAGTAGACAGGAAAGCAGGGCCAATCATCCCCCCTTCACACTCTTGCCTGGTACAGTCCCTTTAAACCTGGCCTACCCCCTCACACTTCACTTGGAGCAAAAGTAAAAACAATAAAACACTTTTATGCTCGAGGAACCAGATAAATCCCGGTAATTGATCTCGCGAGAGGGATTATTAAGGGGCTAAGTGCAATGCTTTCCAGAACCGGGGTGTAATAAGCATGAAGCCAAACAAATGCACAATTTGTTATCTGTATTTCATCACTTGATGCATTGCAAACAACTGGCTTGAAAATGGCTTTTCTCCTGGAGAGGAGAAGGCACTAAAATAGCTGTAACACATCTATTGACAGTTATGCTCTGTTGCTGAAAAAAGTCTGCACTCGCCGTGTTTCACACAGGCAGGCACACTCAGGAAGGTCAGAATGTTCCTGCTTTCCTTTTTTTTTTCCCCCAATAAATTTATTTATTTATGGCTGCAGTGGGTCTTCATTGCTGTGGGGTTTTCTCTAGTTGCAGTGAGCGGGGGCTACCCTTGCAGCGCGCAGACTTCTCATTGCAGTGGCTTCTCTTGTTGCGGAGCACGGGCTCTAGGTGCGCGGGCTTCAGTAGTTGTGGCTCGCGGGCTCTAGAGTGCAGGCTCAGTAGTTGTGGTGCACGGGCTTACTTGCTCCACGGCAGGTGGGATCTTCCTGGACCAGGGCTCGAACCCGTGTCCCCTGCCTTGGCAGGTGGATTCTTAACCACTGCACCACCAGGGAAGTCCTGCTTTCCTTTTTAAGAGACAGATTCCCCTCCACTTAAGGCACTGTGCAATGCAAAAAGGGAAAACTCTTTCCAGGTCTTTCTCTCTCTTACTTTCTGCCTATGAAGAAACAACAGGGCAACCAGCAAGGACATCCTAACTGACCTGGGCCTGCCATGAGAAAGGCTTTTCCTATCCCAGATAAAAGACAGTTAGGAAGGATAGATATCTACCAGTCAGTTGGGTGGAGCCAAACATCCAAAGTAATAGCTAATATTTATGGAGAGCTTACTAAGGCCAGGCACTGTCCTATCTGCTCACGCATCTTGTGTTATCTAATCCTAACAATGTCTGATAAGGTAGGTGTGGTACAATCCTATCCCTAGTTTACAGATGAGGAAACTGGGTTTTTGGGATACTGAGTCATCTGCTGAAAGTCACAGAGCTAGCGGCAAAGCCAGCACGCAAAATTAAATCTGTCTGATTCCAAAGACTGTCTTTTACAACCCCAACCATGATTTCCACCTGATGGGTAAGGAACGTGTGTCCTGAATTGTTGGCAAATCCGAACTGCGTCATTCTTTTAGCAAAACTTTTCTGCAGGCAGAGTGCATTAAGTCCAGAATAAATTAACAAAGGCAGCCCTGTAGATGGTTTGTGTTAATGACATCAATAAAACTAGGAGTGGAAGAAGCTACTGGGAATCAGGAATCAAAAGTCCTGGCTTTAAGCCCTGGCTTTCGCCCTCACTGGCCATGAAATCAAATCAGTTAGTCTCTTTGGCTTCAGTTTCTGTACCTTTAAGGATGACTTGATAATACTTGCCCTGCTTGTGAAGACTCTGTGAAATAATGCCTGTTCAAATTTTTGTCAAATACTAAAGAGCTGTGTGATCTTGGACACATTCCTTTCCCTTTCTGATCTTCATTGCCTCAATTGTAAAACTATGGGATTGAATGAAAGAACAAGTAACTTCACGCTTGGAAACTAACTGTATATTTCAAGGATGGGTGTTGTGACATAGTTCAAAGGAGGAAAAACCAGGAAACAGAGAGAGAATGCCTTCCAAGAGGGAATAGCTAAACAAATTATTGTACATCCACACCATGAAATAGTATGTAACCAACGAACATGAAAAATCAGAGCTATGCCAGATAACATAGAGGAATTTCTATGAAATGTCATTGAGGGAGAAAAGTACAGCGTGGGGATAAAAGGTGTATAAATGATCTACATTTGTGAACCAATGAACAGCCTCCCCTCAGTATGTGTATATGTATATATTCTATGTAGAATATGTGAGCCTAGAGAAAATATTGAAAAATATACTCTATATTGAAGGCATTAAGCTGGGTAGAAAATGCAGCTAGGGCTGACCATAAAAAAAGGAAATGGGGCTTCCCTGGTGGCACAGTGTTTGAGAGTCCTCCTGCCGATGCAGGGGACACGGGTTTGTGCCCCGGTCTGGGAAGATCCCACATGCCGTGGAGCGGCTGGGCCCGTGAGCCATGGCCGCTGAGCCTGCACGTCCAGAGCCTGTGCTCCGCAAAGGAAGAGAAAAGGAAATGAAAAGAAAGACTGCATTAAAAAAATAATAAAAGAGCATGTATACACTCGACACATGCATTTGTATAAAGATATGTATTGTGGATATGTGCTATTTTTAGAAGATTAATCAGTCATAAGTTATTTAAAATAAATAAATAATTTTTTTCATTTAAACCTGTGTTGAGATGCAAGAAATTGCTCACACCCATATAAGCACCAACCTAACGGTGCTCCCATCACAAGTTGGCTGTGTGGCAACAGGTATTTAGAATAGAAAGTTCCCTAAGGTAGTTTGAATATTACCCCTGCCCTTAAATCATGTCTACACTACACAGTTGCATATGAAACCCTGTTCTCATATAAAGAAAACCTTCCCAGCTCCTACACAAGTGCTTCACTGTGTTCACCAAAGACCTGTGAAGGGTCTGTTTGCAGGCACTGGCCAAGAGGCAAATCCAAGCCCCTGCCCTCACGGAGCTTACCTTCTAGTGGGGGAAGACAGATGATAAAAGTAAGGAGATAAACTATAGAACAGAAACTACAGAACAGGGAGTGATACAGAATGTGAATAAAAATGAAGCAGGGAGGGAATTCCCTGGCGGTCCAAGGGTTGGGACTCTGTGCTTTCACTGTCAAGGGCCCGGGTTCCATCCCTGGTCAGGGAACTAAGATCCCACAAGCCTCTCGGCCTAGCCCACACCCCTCCCCCACCCCCGCCAAAAAAATTGAAGAAGGGAAAGGGAGTGAATGAGAAGAACGTATCTGGCACCAAATGCAAAAAGGTATTGAGGTACAGATGTATAAAAACAAGGTCCTACCGTAAAGCACAGGGACCTGTATTCAATATCCTGTGATAAACCGTAATGAAAAAGAATATATATATGTATAACTGAATCACTTTGCTGTACAACAGAGATTCACAGGACATTGTAAATCAACTATATTTCAAAAAATAAATTAAACAAAAAAAGGGATTGAGACTTCCAAGGAGGTGGTGTTTGGGAAGAGAGCTGAATGAAGTGAGTTGGAGAGTGAACCAGACCCAGACGAGGAAGTGAGTTTGGTGTGCTTGAGAAGGAGCAAGTTTTCATCACAGGGGAGACGCAACCTGGTTTGTCTCACCCACACCACCGCTACCAACCTGGTCAGCCCCCGCTGTCTCCCACCTGATTCACTACTACAGCCTCTAGCCAGACTCCCGATTTCTGTTTCTTGTTTTCTATGGTTGATTTTCCACACTTGCAGCCCGAGCGATCCTTTTAAAATGCAAATCAGATCATATTACAGCAAGGTGCAAAACCCTCCAAGGCCTTCCCATCACTGAGAACAACATTCAAAAGAGTCTCGCTTGGCTGACGAGCTCTCTGGGATCTGGTTCCTGCCACCTCTGTGACCTCAGCTCACTCACTGGCCTCCTTGAACAGGCTGAGCCCACACCTGCCTAGGCCTGCAGTTCCCATAAATGGACCCATGATTCACGCAATTGCTCCGGCCATGGATTTAAGAGTCATCCTTGACTCCTTTTTTTCCCCCAGACTCCATAGCCAATCCATTAGCAAGTCCCGACAGGTTTACATGCTAAAGAGATCCCAAATCAGACTACTTATTATCATCTCCATCAACAATCCTAATCCAAGCCACCACCATCCCACACCTGGATTACCATAGCAGCCCACTAAACGGCCACCTTACTTCGCATCTTACCCCTGACAGCCTATCCTTCACCCAGTAGCCAGAAGGATCCTTTTAAAACATGTATTCCACATTCAAAAAATATTTATTGAGCTCAACTATGTCTATTTTAGTTGCTAGGGATTCAGCACTGAGCAAAATAGATAAGGTCCCTGCCCTGCGAGAGGGAAAGATTTGGGGAAGAAAACGAAGAAGGGTTTTGTTTTGTACGTGTTAAAATAAGCAGTCAGTTTAATCAATCAATATTACCAAAAAGCTTTGGGTACAGAGATGAAGCATCAGCCACTGGCCCTTTATTGTTGTCCTTTTAAAACTTTAGTTTTACAGATACAGCTCTCAGGATGTTCTATTTTTCCCAGGATTGGAATGCTCTGCACCCAGCTGGTGGTAGACGCTTTGCTATCACATTCCAAACTACATTGCGTGTGTTGTACCTAAGATCGAGCCTGGAATGATAAAATTTTCAGATACTTTAAAAACGAAAATTACAATTCTTTGCTAAAGCATATGAACCATTTGGATAAGATGCTCAGGAAGCAAGCTTTTCAACAAAACACACAAGCAAGGATATCTATCTACTGACTCACGTCAGTTCCAAAAAGGATTTCAGGGAAACAGCTACACAGAGTCAGTTAATTTTAACTGTCATCAATCACAATTTAAGCCTGGTCTTATTCCCAAAGTTTGATTAAAATTTTTCTTCCAAGTTACCTCTTTTTTTCTTTTTCTTTTTTTTTAAACTTTGGATGCTTGCCCCAGGTACTTGGAGGGCAAAAATCATGGTTTATTCTTCATTTGACCCCAGTGCCTGGCCTAGTCTCTGGTACAAAATAAATGTTTGTTGAGTGAATGAATTAAACTTTCCTAGGGCGAGCTTGAAATCTAAGTCTTCTTTCCAAACTGGAATAAATATTGCCATAAAGAAATACCTTTCTAGCGTTTTATGGGCATTTCAGCAAGAAGAGTAATATGACTTCCTCTTTCCACAGGCAAATACAAGAACTTCTTTTCCATAGTTCTCAACTCTCTTTTCTTCCACATCTTCCTATTTCAAAAGAGTTTAGTTGTAGGAAACAGAAACCATTATACCTATGTTAAACAGAAATATTATTTACTACTGGGAGTTAGGTGCCTGAAAAATTGTTGGAAGGGCTGAAGCAGGAGGCTCTAGATGGTGCCTCTGGAATAACTCCCAGAGCACCCCGGAACTGCCCCAACACGGGAGCTGACACCTAGGTGGGTGAATCTGAAGCTGATGAATTAAAAAACCCACATGGCCATGGCTATAGCTGGATTCAGGGATCAGGAACCTGTCACCACCACCACCACAGCCACTGCTTCTTGACACCTACAAGACTGGTGACAGAACACTGGAAGGCTGCTGCAGAAACACAGAGTGTCTACACAGCCACACTCGCTGCAGGTTCCAGGATTACTCTGGGCAAGACCATGAGGTCGGACAAGCTGAAATCCCTGGTTCTCAGGTAGATGCTCAACAGCCAAAGCTGCAGGAAGTGGGCCTTCGCCTACTTGCCTCAAGTGCATCGAGTTGGCAGAGCCCAAATCCTCATCCCAAATCCTAGCTGCAAGGGAGTCTGAGAAACAGAGAGTTTAGTTTACCAGCCTGTGTAATCCAGGAAGTCATACCTGGGGAGGTGGAACAAATACTGAGTGACCATCGACCATCATCACTGCAGTCCTTTCAGCCATTTTGGCAGAATAACAATAATACAGCTAACACGTTGCATTTATTCTATGGCAGTGTAAAGAACAAAGACCTATCTGTGGCACCCCTAGCAGGAGAGCATGAAACTGCCCCGCAGACAAACACTTTAATGGGAGGAGGAATTACACTCTATTAACTTGAGGGTACACACCATCCTTGTTGCAACGGCAAGTGGGGAGCAAGAAACAGAGGGATGTTCTAGGTGGTAGAGGAAGGATGAGAGAGAGGGGGAGAAGAATTTTCCATTCTGAATAGGCATCTTTTACTTCATATTGATTTCTCTGTGGCTGTACTGGGTGTCTTTCAGCTGGTCAATGTGAGGGGGAGGGAAGGACACAGCTGTCCTCAGGCTGAGGGGAGAAACCCAGTTCCTCCTCCTAGGGTCCTCTGGGGGTCTGGCATGGTGACTTACTCTCTGCTAGAATGTGGTTCTAATTAAACTCGGAGCTTGACAAAGAAAAAATAATTAGATAAAATGGAGAGGGCCTGAGGGTGAGGATTGGAGGATTCTGCGGGGCCCTGGGGGACAGCACCATTTAAAACCACTGTGAGGGCTTCCCTGGTGGCGCAGTGGTTGAGAGTCCGCCTGCCGATGCAGGGGACACGGGTTCGTGCCCCCGGTCCGGGAAGATCCCACATGCCGCGGAACGGCTGGGCCCATGAGCCATGGCCGCTGAGCCTGTGCGTCCGGAGCCTGTGCTCCGCAACGGGAGAGGCTAACAACAGTGAGAGGGCCGCGAAAAAAAAAAAAAAAAACCACTGTGGAGCTATGTGTGGGGAGCAAGGAGGAAGAGGAAGAGTGGGGCAGTGTGTAAATGACAACAGAACCCTGAGAGCAGCCGAGTAGCTTCTTGAGAACCAGACGTGCCGCAGGAGACCCCAAAGTTTCTTAGCTTATCTCTACACCCCTATTAGGGTTCTGCCCAGAACCATCCCTGGTACCAGAACAAGGTAGGCTCTGAATGCCCACCTCATGTTAGTTCTGGTGAATCAATGGCAGGACTGTTCCCCTGCTAAGGTAAGACCCGCTCAAGGACACTGGCCAAAGACCCAGTGGTCCCTGGCGAGGAAGACTGATGAGGTTAATGACAAAACGAGGTCTACCAAGAGGAGCTAGGGAGATGGTGATGGCGGAGGAGGGGAATATATGGAATTACACATTTAGGAAAGTCTGCCTAGGGAATCCCGTCAGCTTGTCCTGTAAAGCTCAACAACCTGGAATACAAAAAGTGCCAGCTGCTCCCGGCTCTGCTTCTTTACCTGCTGCTGGTCGCCTGGAGTGACTTGTGCAAGAAGAGGCTGCCCGCAGCACATGGGTTTCAGGGCCATCAGAGAAGAGCCCACAGCTGCCCCCGGGACCTCCTTGGTCATATATAGCCTGGCTTTCACACTCTTCAGTGACCTCGAGGACTTTATCCTTGTGTGTCTCTATTTAGGATTTCTAGAGTCAGGATTCCTGTATGATTAACGGTAAGAGCAACCCCTCATCATTTTATGCCTCAGATTCCTCATCTCCAAAATAGAGGGAATAAAGCTTTTTACCTCAAAGTGTTGTTGAAAGGTTAAAATGAAATGTCATTAGTTAAGATGTTACTTGAATGAGTAATTAGTTTAGAACAGAGAGTGGCACATGAAAAGCACTGAATAAATATTGTCAGCATTTGTTCTTTTATTTCGATGGATTCTTTTCAGAAGCTTGAGATCACAGATTGTCTAGAGATGGGCCATGGTGGAGAATTGAGGATGGGATTGGATGGGGAAGTGATAGAAGCTGCAGTAAGTAAGGGAGAGTGACTGAGGAAACTGGCAATGGATCATGGTGACAAAATGTCAGAGGTTGACCAGCTGGATGAAATGCAGTCTAGACGAGGATAAAAGTAACTAGGAGCAGGAAGAAATGTGGCTGGGACCAGGATGGGGTAGAACACAGATTTGGCTACTATGCCAAAGGCCAAAATAATGGTGTCTCTAACAGCGTATATTTCTCTTACGTAAAGATTAGGATAGATGGTGATTTAAGGCTAGGAGGGTGATTCTGTGTTGTTGGAGATACAGGCTTCTTCTATCTTCTTGGAGAGCCAGGTTTCTTCTATATTGCTGCTTGCAATTCTACCTCCTGGTCTAAGATGGCTGCTTCAGCTCCTGCCATAACTTCTACCTTCCAGCCAGTGGGAAGGGGAGAAGAGGTGATGATGGGCACATCTTTTTCCTAAAGGAATGATATGGAAGGTGCACATATCACTTTTGCTTACATCTCACTGGCCAAGACTCAGTCATACATCCACACTGAGCTGCAAAAGAGCTGGAAATGTGGTCTTTAGCTATGTAATAATGTGCCCAGATAAATCTTGGTGATTCTATACTAAAGAAGGGAAGGGAAAATGGATATTGGGGGCAAACCAGTATGCTATAGGACTAATGCATATTTTAGGAACTAAGTGAAATTTTTATTCCCGATGATTTCTGAAAATACCTGGCAAAGTTGTACCATGTTGTTTGTGACTAATATTCAAAAAGCCAAACTGTACACAGAGTTGGAAGCTGGAAACTTCCTACAGTGACCCCACAAATACCTAAGTACCAAAGCCACTTCTCACTGTTACTGACAGAAAAAGTCTTGAATTGTCCGATTCCTCTCCAGGAAAATATTTTGAAGACTAATTAAGTCAAATGACTGTTAAATAAACTTTCTTCCTCCTGACTGATTCCATCCAATACCACTGAGATTTATTAAGTAGCTTACCTTTTTTGAGAAGGGATTATTAAAGGACAGAACATGCCAAGCTTTTTAAGTTTGACAAAAATACTCACGTAGATTATTATTAGATTCTGAGATATGCTCTAAAGGTGGGGAAGGAGCTTTTTGGAATAGAGCCAAATGCTAATGCTGATTTCAACCGCTGAGCAAGGTCTCTGCCAGCATTCCAGGATCACTCCTGTGTTCTCTATCCTGCTGTCTGATACCTAAGACATAGGTTTGCATATGTTGAAATATTTTTATTTGCCGCAAGCCCTTTCTGGAGGGAGCTGGGATACAAATAAACCATTGGATGGATACCTTCCCCACTAGAAAGTGAGAGTGGGGTCAGCGCCTTTGTTTTTCCCCATTCTCTCCTGATAGGGATGTTTCATTTTTAAACAAACATATCAGAAGTATGTTATGAGGCCTTCCCTGGTGGTCCAGTTGTTAAGACTCTGCACTTCCACTGCAGGGGGCACAGGTTCCATCCCTGGTTGGGGAAGTTCTGCATGCCACACAGTGTGGCCAAAAAATAATGAAAAAAAGTCTTATTAATTTTAAAAAAGTGTGCTATGAGAAGGGATCAGTATTAACATCAAAGGGCATTTTTTGTCTTGCAGTTGCCCTGCTAAGAAAACTGAGAAAGGAGATAGAGAGGAGAGAAAAGGAAAGAAAGGAGAGAGGAGAGAGAGGCCCTGGGTTCTTAACCATTTTTTGTTACCATAGACCACTTTGACAAACTAGTGAAGCCTCCAGACCTCTTCTCCAAATAGTGTTTTCAAATATATAAAATAGGGCTTCCCTGGTGGCACAGTGGTTGAGAGCCCACCTGCCGATGGACGGTACATGGGTTCGTGCCCCGGTCCAAGAAGATCCCACATGCCGCGGAGCGGCTGGGCCCGTGAGACATGGCCGCTGGGCCTGCGCATCCGGAGCCTGTGCTCCACAACGGGAGAGGCCACGACAGTGAGAGGCCCGCGTACCGCAAAAAAAAAAAAAAAATATATATATATATATATATATAAAATACATGGGATTACCTGGGAAACCAATTGTATTGCGATAAAGCTCTACTCATGGACTCCTTTGGAGGTCTCTGGACCCCAGATGAAAAACTCTCTTGGTTGCTTCCTATGTTTAGATTATCATCTCCCTTAAAATCACGCCCAGTTTCCAACTATTCAGGCTGCTTTAGCTGAGCGTTTGACAAACACAGTCCCTCATGTGAAATTGCTACAAAATATGCCCAAACTCTTTGTCAGGTGCATAGTCACTTGTGTACTGAAGACAGGTACCTAGCATTTGAAGGCTGTTGCTATAAAGCTCAAATGCACAGGCATATGATTTTCTGATTCTTGCCATCCTAGCAGGTGATTTTGATTTTGTACTTCCCTTATGACTAATGATGTCAAGCAACATTCCATGTACTTATTGACCGTTTGTTTATCTTCCTTGGAGAAATGTCTATTCAGATCCTTTCCCCATTTTTTAAAAAAATAAATTTATTTATTTTTGGCTGTGTTGGGTCTTCGTTGCTGCACGTGGGTTTTCTCTAGTTGCGGTGAGCAGGGGCTACTCTTTGTTGCCGTGCGCAGGCTTCTCATTGTGGTGGCTTCTCTTGTTGCAGAGCATGGGCTCTAGGCACACGGGCTTCAGTAGTTGCAGCACGCGAGCTCTAGAGCACAGGATCAGTAGTTGTGGCGTACGGGCTTAGTTGCCCCGCGGCATGTGGGATCTTCCCGGACCAGGGCTGGAACCCGTGTCCCCTGCATTGGCAGGCGGATTCTCAACAACTGCACCACCAGGGAAGCCCCCCCTTTCCGCATTTTTAACTTGGGTTACTTGTTGTGTTATTATTGAGCTGTAAGCATTCTTTATATATTCTGGATACAGTCCCTTTATATATATGTGATTTGCAAATATTTTTTCCCATTCTGTGGGTTGTCTTTTCACTTTCTTGATAGTGTCATTTGAAGCAGACGAGTTTTTCATTTTGATGAAGCCCAAATTATCTAATTTTTCTTTTGTTGCTGGGGCTTTTGGTGTCATATCTAAGAATCCTTTGCCAAGTCCAAGGTTATAAATATTTACCCCTATGTTTTTTTTAAGAGTTTTATAGTTTTAGGTCTTACATACATATCTTTGGTCCACTTTGAGTTAATTTTTGTATATGGTGTGAAGTAAGGATCCAACCTCATTCTTCTGCATGTGGCTATTCACATTTCAACTATTTGAAATGTGATTATATGTCTTTCCTGTGCCAGTACCATAATGTTTGTTTACTGTTGCTTTATAGTAAGTTTTTTAATTGGTATGTATGAGTCCTACTTTATTTTCTTTTTTCTTCAAGATTTTTCTGAGTTCCTTGCAAATCCATAAGAATTTTAGAATCAGCCTGTCAAAGAAACTTTCTACAAAGAAGTAGTGTTTTAAATACCACAGACTATCACTTTTCTCACCAAATACTTGTCCATTTTTCTTTAGTAGAAATTTCTTTATTTGCTATATGCCATTATGGTCATTTCCAGAGCCTTTAAATGTTGTTGTTGTTTTTAAAGAATTGTTACCAATTTCACTGGGGAGTGGTCCTGCAGAGCTCCCCACTCTCTCATGTCAGAAGTCAATCTCCTGAACAAAACTCCTACAACCCAGTAGCAAAGAGAAAAAACAACCGAACGTTGATGAGGATATCAAACAACCAGAACTCTCATCCATTGCTGGTGGGAGCGTAAAATAGTACAAACACTTTGGAAAATAGTTTGGCGATTTCCTATAAAGTTAAACATTCCACTTACCCTATTACCCAGCAATTCCACTCCTACATATTTAGTGAAGAGAAATTAGAGCTTATGTCCACAAAAAGACTTGTGTAAGAAGGCTCAGAGTGGCTTTATTCATAGCAGCCTGGAAACAGCACAGATGTCCATCAGTGAAAAACATGAATAAGAAAACAGTGATATATGCATTCAGTGGAATAGAAAGGAGTAAACTGCTGATACAAGCAGCGACACGGATAAATCCCCAAAACATTACGCTGAGCCAAAGAAACCGGACAAACATGAACATATACTCTATGTTCCTTTAATATGAAGTTCTAGAACAGGAATAACTAATCAATAGTGAAAGGAAGATTGAGATAGTGGTCAGGGTATCTGAGGGTTGAACAGGCTATAGAGAGCTCCAAAGAATCTTCTGGGAAAAGTACTAGGCATCGAGGGGCTGGGAGTGATTCTTTCTCACCCAAGAAATATGTTTAGCCCAATCAAACCCTGGTTTACTTACCGCAGTGACTACAACTGCCCTGAATTTGCCCTGTGGCCACTGCAGACCTACCACCTGGTGGTCACTTGGGCTTCATAGGGCAGGGTACTTCCCCGTGGGGCTATGGTTAAATGGTCCTAGGAAGGTCCTCTTCTGTCTCAGGGCTATTTCTCTTGGGACATGGTGCCTTTTCTTAGGCCCTTAGGATGAAATCTCTACCCCTGGGAAGACGCTTTATTGGGAAGAAGGACAAGGAGGGAATGAGAGAGAGAGGAAGAGGAGGAAAACAGTGGTGGTTGCAATGGGCTCCAGGATAATTCCTAACATGGGGGTGTTGGTGCGGGAGGATAGCTTCTTTCTCTTGAAAGTGACCATATTTCTAGTATTGGAAAGGGCCACGATGGTGTTGGATTATTACTTTAAGGGTTCTCCATAGAGAAGCCTTCAGTCATAAAGCTCTATGAAACTACTCTCTCTGATTTTCAAAATGCTGTGATTTTTCCATGACGAAAAAGCTACCTTCAAGAGATTAAGAACATGGGCTTTGGAGTAAGGTATTCAAGCTGCTGTGTGACCTTGGGCAGATTACCTGGCCCTTCAGAGTCTCTGTTACCTTTCTGTAGATGGGGATTGTTGTGGGCTGAGTCGTAACCCCCGGCCCCTGAAATTCATGTGTTGGAGTCCTGACCCTAGTACATCAGAATGTGAGTATTTGGAGATAGGACCTTTAAAGAGGTAATCAAGGTAAAATGAAGTCATGTGGGTGGGCCCTAATCCAATATAACCAGTGTCCTTATAAGAAGAGGAGACTAGGACAGGAACAGGCACAAAGAGACAACTATGTGAAGACAGAGGGAGAAAGCGACTGTCTACAAGCCAAAGAGAAAGGCCTTACAAGAAACCAACCCTGCCAACACCTTGGTCTTGGACTTCTAGCCTCCAGAACTGTGAGAAAAAGAAATAAATTTCTATTGTTTAAGCCACCCAGTCTGTGGTACTTGGTTATGGTAGCCCTAGCAAACTAACACAGGGACCCTAACTTCTATTGATGGAATTGTTAGGAGGATGAATTGAAATAATATATGAAAAGCACAGAGCACGGTGCCTGGCACACAGTGAATGCCCAGTAAAAGGCTGCTTAATACTACAGTTGACCCTTGAACAACTCGGGAGTTAGGGGAACCCACCCTCCGAGCAGTGGAAAATCCACATACAACTTTACAGTCGACCCTCCATATCCACAGTTCCGCATCCTCGGTTTCAACCAGCCATGGATCGTGTAGGACTGTAGTATGTATTTAGTAGAAAAAATCCACGTATAAGTGGACTCAGGCAGTTCACAGCCATGTTGTTCAAGGGTCAACTGTACCCCATCTGGAAATATAAACAACATGTAAAAGGGAGCTTAGCTAGTGTAAATGGACATAAGGCTGGGGAACACTGTGTGTGTGTGTGTGTGTGTGTGTGTGTGTGTGTGTCCACAGATGTATGTAGTTTGCATGTTAACAGATGGAATCTGTCAGTCATCGCATGCATCCCATGACGAAGCTTGGAGCAGAGTGTAAGCTTTCTGAGGGCAGGGCCCCTGCATGGGTAATCAGATTTCTTATAGAGCAACCTGGCCAAAGGGCCAAATCCAGCCCTCTTCTTATTTGGTTAAATTCTGTTGAAGCGCTGCTGTGCTCATTGACTCACACATTGTCTATGTAGAGTTGAGTAGTTGTGACAACAGACGACAAAGATTGCACAGACCTCAAGGTCTAAAATATTTATCGTCTGGCTCTTTACACAAGCGTTTACCGACTCTGTTACAGAACCCCATGTAGTAAGGACTTAATTCTTCTTTCTCCTTCCTTTTCCTCCTTCGTGTTGTTAAAAGAGACCAACAAAAAGAAAAAAAAAATTGGTGTTGAAAGGTACCTTAGCTTTATCTCATCTAACCTCTCTTTATAGTTATGAGGAAACGGCAGTTCAAAACAGGGATGTGTCGATGTCCTGAAGGTCGTACAGGTCTGCCTGTTTCCTCATGTGTAAAATAGGGATATTTTGAGAACTAAGTATGCCAATGTATATAAAGCAATTAAACTAGTGCCTGGAACACAGTTTTGCTATTATTACCATCATCGTTAATTTCTGTTCTCCTGTGAACATCAGAAACGCCATATCTTTCTTAGTTCAAATATACTTAACCCACATCCTTCCCTGCAGAGAGCTTGAGAGATGGGGGCAGAGGGGGAGTGGAACCTGGAGAAACAGAGACAAGCAACTGAAGGCCCTACTTGGCACCAAAAGCTGCTGGATGCCCCCCTCCCCTTTATAGCGCTACCCGCCCCCATCCCCGCCCCAGCCAGCCTGTGCTAATAGAATTCAGAAGGTAATACAATCCCCAGGCTCTGAATTCCTCGGGACTCCTGGCTGGGGGCGACTGGGAGCTGGCAGGAGGCCGGGAGGCAGAGAGGGCTCTGATATAGATCAAGTACCCACAGCCCTCCCATTTCACTGGGGGCTGCCTCCTGAAGCCTGGCCTCAGCACAGGTTTACAGATTTTCTCCAATTGGCTGCCTGGAGAGAAAGTGTTCAAGCCCAGAATCTCAGGAATGGGAGTCTAATGAGACCCAGGTGTAGAGAAAGCCTCTCTTCCCTTCCCCTTGTTCTTGCTGCTTCCACCCGACCTGGGGGGAGACAAGAGTGGCCCGATCTGGGAGGGCCTTCCTCTCGTGGAAAGCTGGTGGCCAGGGTCCCTCCCGCCCTCTCCAACGGTCCTGCCCCAGGGCTGGAGCTTAGAGATGTTCTCACCTGGTCAGGAAACCTGGATACCCACAAGGCTTTTGTTCCTCTTTTCCTTCCCTCCAGGAAGAACAATCAAAGCGGAAGCAACAAACAGAAGATAGTTGGGACTGAGAGGGAAGGAGGGCAGAAAACACACACAGGGCAAGAGTCACGGCCCCCTTCACATCCCCAGGCTGTGAGGAGACAAGGCACGTGCCTAGAGCTCCTTGTCTGAGGACAGAAATGTGAGGCATCCAACGGCTAGAAGAGGAATAAGACAGCAACATATTTACAAGAACAAAATTTGTAGCAGCGGGATGGAGCTATAAGGGATGGTTACACCCCATTGTTGTATTACTGATTCTGCCAGGAGAGAATGGTGTGGGGACGTGCAAAAAGAATTTTTTTGACTCTTTTAGGAACCAAATTCCTGGCAAAGCATGAACAATTATGGCAATAAACTGGCTGGAGGGCTTCCTGCCTCCTTCTCACTGAGATTCAGAGACAACACTTCTGAACGCTTATCTACACCAGGTGCTGTGTAGGTGCTTCCACAACCTCCGTTCTCATTGTTCATGGTGGTTTTATTTGTAAAGTCGCTGTGAACCCTGAATTAGCAAACCATTGCTGAACCATTGATTTTGGGGAAAATATGGGGTTAGGCTCCTGTGAGTCTCTGGTCACAACGTTTTCATCAACCAGTCAATGCACAACCTTGTTTTACGTGTTTATTTAATATATATTTTTCATTCATTAACACTGAACTCACAGCCAACAGCACTATAACTCACGGCTGAATGAAGTACATCTAACCCGTGTATTTTCTCCATAAGGCACATCACTGCCTTCTTGTGCTTGGGAACAATAGATAGCACATCAGCGCTGTGCTGGGGGGGCCATTTTAAACAGCGAAATTGCCAACAAGAAGCACAAAAATGCGGAAAACGTGGCACTAAATAAACGATAAAGTGGACCCTTGTTTATAGTATGAGGGCTGAAACAAGAAGGCAGAGCCTGTCTTATTTGACCTCAGCTGGAAACGTGCATACCAGGTGACGCAAACTTTCTGCATTCTTCATGCAGGTCCAGGAACGATCCTGAATGCCCAGCAAATATTGATTTCAGATTTACACATACATTTGAGTTAGTAGGTGGATTTGCAAAGACAGAACCCCACAAATAATGAGGGCTGACTGTGCATTATCTCACTCACTTTTTCTAGCAACCTCATGTGGTGGGAATTGTTATTCCCATTTTAAAGATTGGAAAACTGAGGCTCAGAGAGGTTATGCAATTGGCACAATGTGATACAGCTAGCAAGTGATGCTTTGTATTTCTCCCACATCAAATTTAAGACATTTCACTTGGAAAAAATACTACCAGAGAGGACCACCCTGCCTCAGTCAATTCTTTATTCTGTATTTATTCACTGTACTTAAATGGACTTGCTCAGCTGTTGCTGTGAATTCATATATTCTGCCTACCTGATTTAGGAATGCTGCTGGGGATGGGGAACCATATCCTCTTTCCCCTGTCCCCATATGGAAGCTTCCTGAGTATAGAAAGGGTCTCTTCTGCTGTTTATTCCCCAGGAGCAAGCAGATTCTTGAAAACTCATCCCCATCCCTCTCCTGGATTCAGCTATTGCTACAAGCTCAAAGGACATGTAGTCTGGGCAGGTGTGGGAGACCACAGGGAGGCTCTATGCTGATTCATTCAATGGTTGCAACAAATATTGGTCTCCTGCTGTTTGCTTAGCTCAATGCTGGGTATTGAGGGTAACTGTGAAGACATAGGAAACATCTTAATCCTGCTCCTCTTTCAAGGCGGTTGCATGGGGTCTGGGGAGACTAAATAGGATGTACAGGTCATGGGCTGGTCAGAACCACACCAGGTGCAGGATCAAGCTTGGGGCAGTGTGTAAGGGGATCCATGAAGCCTGGAGTGGGTGTTTCTTCACAGAGAAGGAGTCTTGAACTGGGTCTCAAGTGGTGAGTGGAATGGGAGAAAGGAAGGGAGGGAAGGAGGGAGGGAGGGAGGGAAGGAGGGAGGGAGGAGTCCAGGCATCAAGAGGGTGGGACCAGGTGTAGGCTGTGAGGAAACCAATGTGGCTGGAGTCTGGGCTGCAGGTTCAGGATGGAGCTGGGCAGTAACCAAAAGCCATTCAGGGAAAAATCCATGACAGGAAGGGAGACAACAGAGCTGTTGGCTAAGGTTTGGAGGAGGGGCTGCAGAAGGCAGCACATTCTCTCAGTTCCCTCCCGAACAACACCGTGTGGAGCCCGAGAAAAATTCATCCAGGTTCCTTTCCAGTTTCAATGGGGCTTCAACTCCTCCCAACTTCTGTGTCCCTGGGCTTGAAGAGCCAACACAGGTGTCCAGACTGACAACAGGACATGCTATAGAGGGGATGCAATGCCCAGGCAGGGGTTCTATGGTGGCCATCTTTATCGCCAGAAAGCCAGAGCTATCTTCACCTCCCCAATCCATTTATTACATTCGTTCCTCAACCAGCCCCAATCTGGCTTCCAAATAAAGCCGTTTTTATAACAGTCACCACTGACCTTCATGTCACTACATCCAGGCACATTTATTTTTGGTCCTCACCTAACTAGATATTTTTCTCCTAGAATATAACCATCATGAAGTCAGGGAATTTTGCATTTACTACTATAGTCCCAGTACTAGAACAGGCTGGCATAGACGATCCTTGATAAATTTTGGTGAATGAATGAATGAACTGTCTTCCAATGGCTTCTGTGATGCCATACTCTCCAATTTGCTCCTCTCTCCTTGCCTGCTCCTTCTCTGTCTCCCTGGTAGACCCATCTCCCTCATCCTGCCATGTGGGATGACTCCAAGCCTCCATTCTAGGCTCTTTTCTCATCTAGATTCTCTCTCCTCAAGACGTCTTATCCATTACCTTCAATTACCATCTGTGATGGACTGTATTGCCCAAGGATAGCCACATCTATATATTTATTCCATCCCACATACTCTTCTTACAATGTAACTGACACTCTTCCACCAAAAAGTGGGGTCTGAGTTCCCTCCTCTTGACTCTGGGTTGCAGCTTATGCCTTCCTTGGCCAATAAAGTATGGTGAAAGTGACACTATATGACTTCTGAGGTTAGGTCATGTAAAGGATACAGTTTCCACCTGGCTCTCTCTCTTGGGATTTTTCCTTTGGGGACCAATCCATCCAATTGTGAGGAAGCCCAGGCCACATGGAGAGGCCACATGTGGGTGTTGCAGCCAACAGCTAAGCAGTTAAGCTAAGGTCTCAGCCAACGGCCAACATAAACATCAGATAATTCCAGCTCCCAGCCATTGAGTCTTCCAGCTGAGACCTCAGACATTGTAGAGCGGAGTTAAGTCATCCCCTCTGTACCCTGTCCAAGGTCCCAACAGACCCAAACCGTGAGAGATAATAAATGATTGTTGTTGTTCTAAGTCACTAAGCGTTGAGGTAATTTGTTACTTGGCAATAGACAGCCACTACCCTATCTGTATGCTGATATCGCCTACATTTATATTTCCACGCCAGTCTTCTCCTTTGACCTCTAGAGCCATATTCCAAATGCCTACTCATCGTCTCCTCTTGGAGGTCTCAAAAGAGCTGCCATCTCACCATGTCCAAAGCTAAACTCTAATTTTCCCACAAGTCTGCTCCTTTTCCAGTGTTTTCTTTCTCAGAAATGGCTCCCCCTTCCTCCCATTTTCACAATCCAGAAACTTAGAACTCAGGCTTACTCATCTGTAACCCTTTCTTCTTTCCCCTTGTCCACAACACATTCTGTCAGTTTTCTCTCTTAAATATCTCTCTAATCTAAGGGCCTCTCTTCCTTCTTACTACCAGCCTGGTTCAAACCACCATGACTCCTCACAGGCCTCTAGCCCTGCCATTCCCCATCTTCCCAAATCTCACTTGATTCTCTCCAACTTGTTCTTCACACTGCCATCAACGTGATCTGTGTAGAACACTTGAATGACTTTTCCATGCTCTTAAGATCAGGATTAGAATCCTTAGCATGTGCTACAAGGCCATAGGAGATCTAGCCCTTGCCTAACTTCTCAAAATCTGGGCCATCCTCTGGATCTCTGCTCTGCACTCCACTGCCATTTGCCAATTCCTGGATTGAGCTGTGGTCCTCCGTTCAGAGGGATGTGTACAGGTGCCCATCCTCCCAGGAAAATCTCCTCTGTTCCCCATCTTTTACCTAATTAATGTTTATTCATTCTTCAGATCTGACTCTCCTCCATCCTCCCTGTAAGATTTTGTCATATGCTGTCACAGCTCCAGGTACTTTTAAGCCACAGCATATCTCTGTCTATAATTGCATATCATCCATGAGACTGTTTGAATGATATCTCCCCTACAAGAGCAAAAGCTTCAGGCCGGCAGCAGCCATGTCTGTTTCACCCCTAGCACAGGGAGGAGGCTTTCTGTAATAGCTGTTACTCATGAAATGAATGACTTAAGGAGCGCTGGATCCAAGTGGATAGATGAGTGGCAAGCTCCGGTCTTGAGGGCCAGGAGCATATCTCTCAGTTTTATGAGCCCAGTAAGCCAGAGAGATTTTGTCATGAACTACACAGTGCACTCTCTCCTCTCTGGAAGGCACATATTTTTCTAACAAAATATAAATTGCCTTCAGGTTTCAGGCCCCAGGGGGGTGGGGGAGATGAGGAATCACAATTAATTTAAAACCAGTCATGAGACTCCCCTTGCCCAGGACTGATTTAGGAGTCGGCACGTGATACAAGGCTTGTGACACAGGAAGGGAAGTTGAGCTTTAAAAAGGGACAGGAAGATGCTCTTGGGTTAAGATGTAGCGTTGGAGTCATCGTAGTCTCTTGTGGCCCTGAGAGAACACAGTCCCCATAAATGGCAGAGGCAAAGCCTACGGATGGAGAGAACCTAGCTCTTCAATTAGCAAACAGAATAACCAACCATAGAACTGCTTGTGGTACAGGACAATAAACTGTTCCTTATTGGTTTAAGCCAGCGTTTGTCAACAACATCACTACTGACATCTTGGACTATATAATCCTTCATTGTGGGCTACATAATCTTTTATTGTGGGTAGCCACCCTATACATTATAGGATATTGAGCAGCGTCCCTGGCCTCTAACCACTAGATAATAATAGTAGCTATCCCCCATCCCAATTGTGAAAACCAAAAATGTCTCCAAATATTGCCAAATGTCCCCTACGGGGATCAGATCATCCCCCATTGAGAACCACTGGTGTGAGCCAACCGAACTAAACTATTTGCTACTTGTTGTCAAAAGCATCTTTAAAAAAAAAAAAAAAAGCATCTTAAGCATCCGCTGAACTTTGTTTACTCAAAACAGACTAATCTGGGTTTTTTTAAACATCTTTATTGGAGTATAATTGCTTTACAATGGTGTGTTAGTTTCTGCTTTATAACAAAGTGTATCAGTTATACATATACATATGTTCCCATATCTCTTCCCTCTTGTGTCTCCCTCCCTCCCACCCTCCCTATCCCACCCCTCTAGGTGGTCACAAAGCACCGAGCTGAGCTGATCTCCCTGTGCCATGCGGCTGCTTCCCACTAGCTACTGATTTTACGTTTGGTAGTGTATATATGTCCATGCCACTCTCTCACGGGAATAAAGACACAGACCTACTAGAGAATGGACTTGAGGATATGGGGAGGGGGAAGGGTAAGCTGGGACAAAGTGACTAATCTGTTTTTAACTTTGCCCACCCACATCATCGTCCAGCCTCAGACCTGCTCACAGATCCATTAACATGATTACACTGTCCCACCAGTCACCTTCCATTCTAGCCTTCCTTACCTGGGCTTTACCGGAACTCTCGAAACTAACTCGCTGCTGCAGCCACATCCCCAGACATCTCTCGTTTGCCATCTCCTGACACATGCTGATGGGGATGCTCTCAGTTACAAGCTGTGGCTCTGACGCAGACCTCTGCCCCCTCTCCACACGTCAGGTGAGGTCACTGACAGCTTCCTTCCGACCTCCCCCTACCGAGACTCTTTCCGCGTGCCCCCATTCCTACCTCATTCATCTTATGAACCTATCCCTCACTCCACTATTCAAGACATAGTTTGCACACTTAGTAGGAGCTACAATAGACACTGGTTAGCAAATGGATAAGATGCAGAACGTGTCCTTAAAGAGCGTACAGCCTGGCTAAGAAGACAGTTTGCTAAGCCAATGAGAAGTGTTACTAATGTTGAAAGTATCTGACCTATTATGAAATAATGTATTTTCACACGCTGAGGAGCTCTCACATTTAACTAGGTATTAAAGAGGTTGCTAATGACAAACTTCATCTATACATGAAGCAGACCTAGCAGGACCACATCTGCCAGTGCGGTTAGTCCATTTCCAGTAACTCGAACTTGGGGGGAATAAGAAGGCCTACATTTCAACGTATTCTGTTAAGTCGGATTTTTTCTTCCCCTCCGGACTGTTCTCCAACTGGTCTGAATTAGTGAGGTCCAACTGTTTCTATTTAAAGAAAAAGGCAACAAAATCTTCAGGGTGTGCCTCCAAAAATCATGCCAGAAGACACACACACACACACACACACACACACACACACACACACACACCCCGCCACCGCAGCCACCAACTCCATCATTCACACACTCTGCCCTAGGGACTGGGATGCACACTGACATACACTGTCAGGCAGTTGAGGAAAAAACAGAAGTTGGGCATCAGCTCAAACAGCTTGAAGCTAAAGAGATGGAAGGACGGCAGCGGGAGGGGCAGAGCAAGAGGGGGTTTGGTGAAGAAACGGTTCCAAGCACAACAGCAAAGGTCTCGCCTGAAGATTCTGGATTTCCTCTTTGGTTCTTTCAAAGAATAAGTCTCTGGTTCTATTTGGCTGGGGGACCAGCACTTGTGGGGTGTGGCCTTGGGCTCTCTCTTCCCCTTCACAGTAACTCTATTGTTCAGAAACTGTGGCCAATTTATGGAAAGAGGTGGAATGTTTATGTAACTGACTCTGCTTTAGACAAGACGTTTGAAAGGGGAAAAAAATGACAGATGGAAGGAGGCCAGTCCAAACAGGGTTTTTCTTCCTTTCTGGACACAGATGTTGGAAAATGGAGGAGAGGGAAGGAGGGAGGGAGAGAAGAAAGTCAGGGGCTGAGAAGGAATGCCAAAGTCCAAGCTGGCCGGAGACAGCCAGAGTCTGTCTCTGTGGACAGGGGCAGAGCCTTGGGAGCAGAACCTCCATTTTTGGAAGCTGCTGTTTTAATTAAATAGGTCAAGCCAGTCAGAGCAGCTCCGGTGTGGGGTCTGGATCTCATTAGCTTAAAATGGGTGGGGCAGGGCCGGCCGTGAGGGAGTGGATCCCCTGATGTGTACTTGAGGGGCGGGGGCCAGGGATGAGGGAACTTCTTTACTGCTTTCCCCAAGGCTAGGCCCCCGGCAGCTGGGGCTGCCAGGAGGGCCAGACCACAGATGGAGAATGCGCTTCATTAAGCAAGGAGTCCACTCTGCAGCCTGGAGGCCCAGGCCGACTGGAAAAATCAGAACTGCTCTGAGGGGGAGCAACAGGGACAAATCTCACCCCTTCACTCAGCCCAAGTGGGTGAGGAGTTAGGAGAATGCGCCTCACGCCTGTAACTTCCCTTGAACCTTGGGAGCTAACTTCGGACACAGAAGGCAAAGACAGTACCAGGATGAGTTGAAATATTTGTCTTCCAGATGACAGGATTCCCGTCTTTGGGAGCCCCCATCTGATAGAAGAGACAGTTCTCTGCCCTTAGAGAACCCCAGTTTCATGGGGGAAATCCAGCCCCTGCATTTAGGGATCCCCGATAGACATCTCCTGACCCTGGGGTCTCCAGTCTGATAGGGAAGGCAGGACTGCAGTAGATGAAACAGGTACGGAACTCATACCAAATGAGCATGAAAACAGGCTCCACTGAATTTCATGCAAAGTGAGGACATGGCTCACCAAAGAATTATATTTACAGTGGGATGGGTTAGGGATGTTTCCAATAAAAGGGCAGTTTTGAGCAGCTGGATGGCCATGGCTTGGCAAGGACAATAGGACAACAGGCTGAGTATGAGAGTCTATGAGCTGCCCATTCTTAGCTCTTAGAGAGCAGGAGTTAGAAGCCCACATCCCCAGAGGTCTCAGTTTGACTAGTCCAGGGTGGTGAGGCAGGGCCTGGATCTCCAACATCTGATAGTAGGAGCATAAAGACAAATCGACGGACTGCTAAGTTTTCCCCAAGGGATTCAAACCCAGCCGCTGGGATTGCTGGGTCAGGCTGCAATGATATCTCTGCCAGCACACCCAAGAGGCCAAAGACCTGTCAGGTGTCCCCCAAGAATAAAATGACCATACCATTTCTCATCAAAATGGGGACATTTGGGAGAGGGAAAGGGATGTTATTAATAATTATGCCGGCCCACAAGCATAAACCAGGACTGTTCCAGATAAACCAGGACATTCTGCTATCCTCCCTTCCTAAAATCTTTCAGGGCCTAGGTGTGTGTGCAGCTGAGGTTTTAGGCAACCAGAAAATTAGCTTCAACTATCGCCCTCAGCATCTCAATTCTATTTGAAGATTTTAGGAGAAATATGATTACTATGCTAAATAAAGCATATATATATATACACATATATACATACATATATATATATACATATAGAGTACGTGTGTGTGTGTGTGTACTTATGAGTAGTATATGTGTGTGCTGTGGTAGACATATATACATACCTATGTCTATATAGGTAGATAGATTGAGATATATTCACATATAATACAGAATTTTCATGAATTTTCAAAAAATATTTAAATTAAAATATTTTCATGAATTTTCAAAAATATTTAAATTAAAATTATTTTAAAAATATTTAAATACAAATTAAAAATATTTAAATTAAAATATTTAAATTAAAATTTAAATTAAAATGAGAGACCTCAAAAAACTTAATTCTTGTAGCAAACCTCTTGGGACTATGTCCCCAGCATCCCAAGGGGCACTATCATAGATATATGTTATTTGTGGTTGCCCAAATCTTTTAGACACCCTCTTGATATTTTAATAGTTCTTCAGAGCATACATCCTACTTTCCCAAGAAAAGTAATACAAAATGAAACTGCCCAGGTTTTCCAGTTTCCCTTGCTGTGAGGGGGCAGGTAAGGGCTTTAAGTTCTACCCGTCAGATGCACTTTTGACTGAGAACAGAGTTACCTAAAGACAGGGATGTAGCAGGGGTCATACTTTTTTGCTGGCATCAGATTGCAGCAGGCACAGTATGGGTCGGAGATAGCAGCTTCCTGCTCCTGACAGAGGCAGCAGCTTCCGTGGCAGCCAGATCTGCAGTGTGGCTCTGGGAGTTGTCCTAGAAACTCAGCTGGAGTCTATTTTTTCAGTCCTCCCAATATCCTTAAAAAATCTCATTATACTTAACCAGATGGAGAAGATTCCCGCTTTTTTGTTTTGTTTTGTTTTACAAAGAAGGACTCCGATAATACAGATGATTCAGGGGCAAAGTTTGAGGAGAATTTTGCTACACAGTGCAAGGGAAGGGGCTCATCCCAGGGGAAATTTAGTCCCAGGGAATGAAGTGGGACTCTAAAACAAACCTATCTCATTTATCGAGTGCCCAGCCCTGGCCTCTTCAACCGGGGTCCACATCCACTTGCTTCCCTCTGTTCTTCCCTCCACTGTCCTGCATCTCTGGAGTTCCATTGCGTTTCCTACCTTTGTATCCTCACACTGATCCTCAGAAGTAAGGAGTCAGGGGATACCTCTCTCTATGGTTCAGGAAGGGAAAATGAGGTCCAGAGAGGGCAGAGTCGTGGCCATGGTTGTGCAGTGGCAAAGTGTAGAGCTGAGACGGCACATCCATTCTTAGTCTCTATCTTGCTTCCGAAGCCGTGATTCCCTGGATCCATGAGCAGCTAGCTCAGGCCCCTGCAGACCTCATTAGCTTGGTGAACAGTGAAAGGAGCAGCCTGACTCAGATGTCCCACCTCTGCCCTGAGGCCAAGTAATGCTGCGTACATCACTAGCCCTCTTTGAGCTTCAGTTTCCTTATCTGTTCAATGAAGGCATTGGAACAGCTCTCTAATTCTTAACCTTTTGGATGTCATAGACTCTGTTAAAAATCTAATCCTCTTTCTTCTTGTCTCTACTCCCCACCCCTAAAAATGGACACATAATACGTTCTCTAAAATTTCAAGGGGGTTGTAGACCATTTGAAGTCCAGGTTTTCAGTGAGGGGATTCAAAGTTTTAATGAGACTCCCCCAAAAAACTAAAACCCCCCAATTTTAAGAACTTTGCTCTCAGGTCTCTGTGGGCGATGATTTTGGAGAATTCGATGCTGGAAAGGCCTGTCTGCCTGCTTATCTTGGTGCTGCCCCTTGAAGGAGTCTTTTGCTTCATTGAGCCACACAGGTTTCTCATCTGTAAAACAAAGATAATAATACCTTCCCTGGCAACGTTATAGGATTGTTAGGAGAATTATACCGCAATCGAGGTAAAAGGTTTTATAAGCCAAAAAGTATTTTATAATATGAGAGCTCAATTAGCCGGCTTACTTTTTCCATTTCTAACATCTGGGGGCTGTTGGTGACATCCAGCCAGAGCTCACCAAATCCTGGTATGAGAACTGAACCCCACTTGTGTTCTCTCACTGACAGATGGTCCTCTCCCCACTCCCAGGGCCTCACCGAGGCTGCGCCACGTTCCACAGTCCAGGCCTGTGGACATCATTTCTATCAAAGCTCTCTGCTCCTTGTAACCCCCGTCTCCCTCTACTCAACATACTGATGGTGGGGACAGTCACGTGGTCACTCACCCACTTCTATTCCACAAGGTGGCAACGAGCAGTCCAGGAGGAAGAATGGACTTGATGAGTACAGTGCCATCTGCCCCAGTCCTGTGGTTCTCTCCATCACACTCCCATTTCTCATGTCTAAATTTGGGGGTCAACATATGAACCCAGGACTCATTCCCCCGGAATACTCTCAGACTGGAGAGATGCAGAGACAGGCAGGGGCAGCCTGATTAGAGGCTGGGACACACACTCACACACCCAGTCACACTCACCCGGGGTGGGCTGTGTCTGTCACAGGCTTGACCTGGCCTGCATGGCACCAAGGCACGACATCAAAGGAGGGGCGTGGTGGACTTGGCAGTTCCCCGGGCATGTGGCTCACCTTCCTGCCAGTATTTTCCCTGACAAGGCTTTACTTGCCGCCTCTCTGGTAGCACAGAGGATTAAAGACTGCTCTGCTTCTAACAGAGGCCTTTGCCAGCCTGGGAACACGGCTGTCTGCAGCCCCTTCCCACCCCCTCCTGGGGAGTGGGGATGATGTGAGGAGAGAATGGGCCAGAGCCAGGCCAGCCCAAGATGTGAACCCCCTGGTGCTGGGAGTTTTCATTGGAAATCACTGGGAGCGGCAGAGCTTTTGATGCCTTTCTCTGGTCCCATGGCCTTGAACTAGAGGGCTGGGCCTGAGGGTCCCCAAGAAGCATAAACATGGTGCCCGGACAGCGGGCAGGAGAAGGGATGTGATTGTGAGCCAGGTGGGAGCTTCATGTCTCCCTGTACAAGGGATTATGGGGATGCAGGCTTAGACCCATCGCCAGGCCTTGGCCCAAAGGGTCCAGAACTACACTGTCTGGTACGGGAGCCCCTAGACACATGTGACTATTGAGTACTTGAAATGTATCTTGTCCTAAGTGGTATGTGTTGTATAAAACACACACCAGACCTCAAAGACTTAATATACAACAAAAAAGAATATGAAATATCTCATTCATTACTTTTATATGGATTACACGTTGAAGTGATAATGTTCTGTACATATTGAGTTAAATAAACTATATTATTAAAATTAATGTCACTCATTTCTTTGAAATTAAAAAATGTGGCTACTAGAAAATTTAAAATCACATCCCTGGTTTGCACTATATTTCTACTGAACAGTACTGGTCCTGCAAAAGTGAAGCAAAGAGCCCATCCAGGGTGGTCAGCTTTGGAGAGAGGACCAGCAAGGAAGGGCCTGCTCCGCCCTCCTCACAGGCCTCACTATGAAGTTCATCTGGGGTAAGGAGCCTCTGCAGAGCTTATCTGAGAATGGGCCAGACCTGGAACTAAAACCAGAGCTCCTGGCACCCATTCCTATGCTGGATTCCCTCAAGACAAGCCCCCATCATTCCCTTACTCTCAGGGCTGGGTTGAGGAACTTGTGGCTTGCAGTGGAGGGGATGGAGGAGATGCCCCCTGGGATGTTGCGGCCTCTGTCTAGGGGAACATACCTGCTGGACCCACTGAGGTTTCAGGGACCAAGGGAGGAGGTAGTGGTGGGGATGACCCATTTCTTCCTGCGGGGAGGGCTTGTCACAGCCTCTGAGCTCAGAGAAGAGAGAGACCCCTTCCAACACAGGGCATGTTCTATTATTTATTAACCCCGAGGAGGGCTGCCCACACCGGCCTTCCAGCTGGTTAATTGGATTTCATGACAACTTTTTTAAAGGGAATTTTCTGAGGAGCAGTGTTGTGTCCTGCCCCAGGGGTCCTGTGAGGTTTCCTCTATCTCCTTGAAAACACAGCCGCTGCTGTATAACACGGAGCTTTAATCATATATGTCAGGCTAGTCCCAGCCCCATCGGAAGCTGTGGTGAGGCTCACACAGCCCTTGATGCTCAGGGATGGGAAATGAGTCCCTTTCTTGGCTGAGATGAAGAAAATATACACTGTGTCTGATATGTGGGGGACTGCTGGTTAATTTGTGTGCCACTTCTGTTTTGATTACAGCCCCTGGTAGGTGAAAGTGTGCTGTTTATCAGAATCAGAATGCCATGTTTGCATTTCCTTCTGATGAGGAGACTCTAATAAACATAAGGTCTTGTGATAATAGTTATTATCAAGGCAGAGGCCCTATTTAAACAATTACTTGGAGAATAGGCAGCTAAACACTAGTGCCTTGTGATCTGTTCATTGTCCTTCCTCTGTGGTCAGTTCTGCCATGGTTAAGACTTCATCTAAAGGATGCTCAGTGGTGAACAGCAGGGAAGGCTCCTGCTCATTCACGGCCACTCACTGTCTCATGGCCTAAGCGACAGATAAGGAGAGGTGCAAGGTCTGCTATGCAAAATCCTCAGATGTCCCAAGCTATGTTTTCAAGCGCAGGCAAGAATGCACGGTGTTATGGTAGGATTTACTGGAGAGCTCTTTTTAACTGTTAGATCCCTGCCAGAATGTGTTCATTTACAGGAAGGGTTGCTGAGGATGGAGGCTGAGAAACTTAAAGCAAGAAGGCAAGGAGCTGACACCCACGGTCCAGTGTCTTTCTTCTTCTGTGTTCTGACAGTAGATGCTTGTAGTAAGTATGTGCCCATAAACCACTGCCCTGTGGTCCCCAGAGAAGAGTCCTATCCCAGGGTTTGGGAGAAACCCTGGAGAGAAGGGATGAAGGGGAGGCACTGAGGCACTGAAACCCCCAGAGATGCATCTAGCAGGAGTTCAGGTGGCCAGGGAATCCCTTTGACTGTGGGCTCTCTCTTCTTGGTGTACTTGTTCATACCCCCTGAATGGTGTGCCACATCAACAATGACAATGAGCACAGAGCTGTTAGTATCATATGCCTGCACTGTGTAAAATGACTTACATGCCTTATCTATTTACACATCCTAATAACTTAGTGATGTAGGTATTAACACTAGCCTCACTTACTCATGAGGAAACCAGAGCTTAGGGAAGTCAAGCCATTTACTAGACACGAGATATTTAGAGCAAGGATGTGCCCATAAATCACTTCACAAGTTTATGGAAAGCCAGGATTGTAACTAAGGCCTCTGTTGCTAAAACCCATGTTTAATTCCGACTTTATATATATATATATATATATATGTATATATATAAAGATTCTAGCTGAAAAGCATTATAGATGGGGGGGGGATATTACATTTTATAAGTCATGGACCAGCCTATAATAGCCTGGGAAGTGTTCATACAAAATGTGGACCTTGGCTGCAAGCTAGGAAGGGTGCTCTCGCTAGAGACCAATCAGCTGGCATCTTGATCTTGGACTTGCCAGCCTTCAGAACTTCCCAACTGGCCCAGAAAGCTGTTTTCTTGGTTTCCCACCAGCTCATCAGCCACAGGATCCAATCCATTGCCAGCACAGGCTGTTACAACTCCAACCTGGGTCCAGAGATGGGCTTTGGACTGTGCAGGCATAAAGGATAATAGTTTAAAAAAACAAACATACCAGAGGGCAGACAGCAGAAGCAAGAAGAACTACAATCCTGCAGCCTGTGGAACAAAAACCACATTCACAGAAAGAGAGACAAGATGAAAAGGCAGAGGGCTATGTACCAGATGAGGAACAAGATAAAACCCCAGAAAAATAACTAAATGAAGTGGAGATAGGCAACCTTCCAGAAAAAGAATTCAGAATAATGATAGTGAAGATGATCCAGGACCTCGGAAAAAGGATGGAGGCAAAGATCGAGAAGATGCAAGAAATGTTTAACAAAGACCTAGAAGAATTAAAGAACAAACAAACAGAGATGAACAATACAATAACACAAATGAAAACTACACTAGAAGGAATCAATAGCAGAATAACTGAGGCAGAAGAACGGATACGTGACCTGGAAGACATAATGGTGGAATTCACGGCTGCAGAACAGAATAAAGAACGAAAAGAAATGAAGACGGCCTAAGAGACCTCTGGGACAACATTAAATGCAACAACATTTGCATTATAGGGGTCCCAGAAGGAGAAGAGAGAGAGAAAGGACCCCAGAAAATATTTGAAGAGATTATAGTCGAAAACTTCCCTAACATGGGAAAGGAAATAGCCACCCAAGTCCAGGAAGCGCAGAGAGTCCCATACAGGATAAACCCAAGGAGAAACACGCTGAGACACATAGTAACCAAACTGGCAAAATTTAAAGACAAAGAAAAATTATTGAAAGCAGCAAGGGAAAAATGACAAATAACATACAAGGGAACTCTGATAAGGTTAATAGCTGATTTCTCAGCAGAAACTCTACAGGCAGAAAGGAGTGGCATGATATACTTAAAGTGATGAAAGGGAAGAAACTACAACCAAGATTACTGTACCCGGCAAGGATCTCATTCAGATTCGATGGAGAAATCAAAAGCTTTACAGACAAGCAAAAGCTAAGCTAAATCAGCACCACCTAACCAGCTCTACAACAAATGTTAAAGGAACTTCTCTAAGTGGTAAACACAAGAGAAGAAAAGGACCTACAAAAACAAACCCAAAACAATTAAGAAAATGGTCATAGGAACATACATATCGATAATTACCTTAAACGTGAATGGATTAAATGCTCCAACCAAAAGACACAGGCTTGCTGAATGGATACAAAAACAAGACCCATATATATGCTGTCTACAAGTGTCCCACTTCAGACCTAGGGACACATACAGACTGAAAGTGAGGGGATGGAACAAGATATTCCATGCAAATGGAAATCAAAAGAAAGCTGGAATCGCAATACTCATATCAGATAAAACAGACTTTAAAATAAAGAATGTTACAAGAGAGAAGGAAAGACAGTACAGAATGATCAAGGGATCAATCCAAGAAGAAGATATAACAATTATAAATATTTATGCACCCAACATAGGAGCACCTCAATACATCAGGCAACTGCCAACAGCTATGAGAGGAAATCGACAGCAACACAATAACAGTGGTGGATTTTAACACCTCACTTAAACCAATGGACAGATCATCCAAAATGAAAATAAATAAAGAAACAGAAGCTTTAAATAACACAAAAGAACAGAGAGATTTAATTGATATTTATAGGACTTTCCATCCAAAAACTGCAGATTACACTTTCTTCTCAAGTGTGCACAGAACATCTTCCAGGATAGATCACATCTTGGGTCACAAATCAAGCCACAGTAAATTTAAGAAAATTGAAATTATATCAAGCATCTTTTCTGACCACAATACTATGAGATCAGAAATGAATTATGGGGGAAAAAACATTAAAAAGACAAAACACATGGAGGCTAAACAATACGTTACTAAATAACCAAGAGATCACTGAAGAAATCAAAGAGGAAATCAAAAAATACCTACAGACAAATGACAATGAAAACACACAAATCAAAACCTATGGGATGCAGCAAAAGCAGTTCTAAGAGGGAAGTTTATAGCTATACAAGCCTACCTCAAGAAACAAGAAAAATCTCAAATAAACAATCTAACCTTACACCTAAAGGAACTAGAGAAAGAAAAACAAACAAAACCTAAAGTCAGCAGGAGGAAAAAAATCATAAAGATCAGGGCAGAAATAAATGAAATAGAAACAAACAAAACAAGAGCAAAGATCAATAAAACTAAAAGCTGGTTCTTTGAGAAGATAAACAAAATTGATAAACCATTAGCCAGACTCATCAAGAAAAAGAGGCAGAGGACTCAAATCAATAAAATTAGAAATGAAAAAGGAGAAGTTACAACAGGCACTGCAGAAATACAAAGCAACCTAAGAGACTGCTACAAGCAACTCTATGTCAATAAAATGGACAACCTGGGAGAAATGGACAAATTTTTAGAAAGGTATAACCTTCCAGGACTGAACCAGGAAGAAATAGAAAATATGAACAGACCAATCACAAGTAATGAAATTGAAACTGTGATTAAAAATCTTCCAACAAACAAAAGTCCAGGACCAGATGGCTTCACAGGTGAATTCTATCAAACATTTAGAGAAGAGCTAACTCCCATCCTTCTCAAACTCTTCCAAAAAATTGCAGAGGAAGGAACACTCCCAAACTCATTCTGTGAGGCCACTATCACTCTGATACCAAAACCAGACAAAGATACTACAAACAAAGAAAATTACAGACTAATATCACTGATGAATACAGATGCAAAAATCCTCAACAAAATACTAGCAAAGAGAATCCAACAACACATTAAAAGGATCACACACCATGATCAAGTGGGATATATCCCAGGGATGCAAGGATTCTTCAATATACGTAAATCAATCAATGTGATACACATATTAACAAATTGAAGAATAAAAACCATATGATCACCTAAATAGATGCAGAAAAAGCTTTTGATAAAATTCAACACCCATTTATGATTAAAAAAACCTCCCGAAAGTAGACATAGAGGGAACTTACCTCAACGTAATAAAGGCCATATACGACAAACCCACAGCAAACATCATTCTCAATGGTGAAAAACTGAAAGCATTTCCTCTAAGATCAGGAAAAAGACAAAGATGTCCACTCTCACCACTATCATTCAACAGAGTTTTGGAAGTCCTAGCCACGGCAATCAGAGAAGAAGAAGAAATAAAAGGAGTGCAAATTGGAAAAGAAGAAGTAAAACTGTCACTGTTTGCAGATGCCATGATACTATACATAGAGAATCCTAAAGATGCCACCAGAAAACTACTAGAGCTAATCAATGAATTTGGTAAAGTTGCAGGATACAAAATTAATGCACAGAAATCTCTTGCATTCCTATACACTATGATGAAAAATCTGAATGAGAAATTAAGGAAACACTCCCATTTACCACTGCAACAAAAAGAATAAAATACCTAGGAATAAACCTACATAGGGATCAAAAGACTTTTATGCAGAAAACTACAAGACACTGACGAAAGAAATTAAAGATGATACCAACAGATGGAGAGATATACCATGTTCTTGGATTGGAAGAATCAATATTGTGAAAATGACTATACTACCCAAAGCAATCTACAGGTTCAATGCAATCCCTATCAAATTACCAATGGCATTTTTTACGGAAGTAGAACAAAAAAATCTTAAAATGTGTGTGGAGACACAAAAGACACTTAATAGCCAAAGCAGTCTTGAGGGAAAAAAACGGAGCTGGAGGAATCAGGCTCCCTGACTTCAGACTATACTACAAAGCTATAGTAATCAAGACAATATGGTACTGGCACAAAAACAGAAACATAGACCAATGGAACAAGATAGAAAGCCCAGAGATAAGTCCACGCACCAATGGTCAACTAATCTATGGCAAAGGAGGCAAGGATATACAGTGGAGAAAAGACAGTCTCTTCAATAAGTGGTGCTGGAGAAACTGGACAGCTACATGTAACAGAATGAAATTAGAACACTCCCTAACACCATACACAAAAATAAACTCAACATGGATTCAAGACCTAAACGTAAGACTGGACACTATAAAACTCTTAGAGGAAAACATAGGAAGAACACTCTTTGACATAAATCACAGCAAGATCTTTTTTGATCCACCTCCTAGAGTAATGGAAATAAAAACAAAAATAAACAAATGGGACCTAATGAAACTTCAAAGCTTTTGCACAGCAAAGGAAACCATAAACAAGACCAAAAGACAGCCCTCAGAATGGGAGAAAATATTTGCTAACGAATCAAGGGACAAAGGATTAATCTCCAAAATAGATAAACAGCTCATGCAGCTCAATATTAAAAAAACAAACAACCCAATCCAAAAATGGGCAGAAGACCTAAATAGATATATCTCCAAAGAAGACATATAGATGGCCAAGAGGCACATGAAAAGTTGCTCAACATCACTAATTATTAGAGAAATGCAAATCAGAACTACAATAATGAGGTATAACCTCACACCAGTTAGAATGGGCATCATCAGAAAATCTACAAACAACAAATGCTGGAGAGGGTGTGGAGAAAAGGGACCCCCCTTGCACTGTTGGTGAGAATGTAAATTGATAACAGCCACTATGGAGAACAGTATGGAGGTTCCTTAAAAAACTAAAAAAGAATTATCATATGATCCAGCAATCCCACTACTGGGCATATACCCAGATAAAACCATAATTCAAAAAGACACATGCACCCCAATGTTCATTGCAGCACTATTTACAATAGCTAGGTCATGGAAGCAACCCAAATGTCCATCAACAGACGAATGGATAAAGAAGATGTGGTACATATATACAATGGAATATTACTCAGCCTTAAAAAGGAACGAAATTGGGTCAGTTGTTGAGACGTGGATGGATCTAGAGACTGTCATACAGAGTGAAGTAAGTCAGAAAGAGAAAAACAAATATCGTATATTAACACATATATTTGGAACCTAGAAAAATGGTACAGATGAACCAGTTTGCAGGGCAGAAATTGAGACACAGATGTAGGGAACAAACGTATGGACACCAAGGGGGGAAAGCGGTTGGAGGGTGGGGATGGTGGTGTGCTGAACTGGGTGATTGGGATTGACATGTATACACTGATGTGTATAAAGTTGATGACTAATCAGGACCTGCTGTATAAAAAATAAAATAATATAAAATTCAAAAATTAAAAAAAAATGACCTTGAATTGGCCTTGAGGGAAAGTTACTCTTTGCATAAGTGAGGACAGGGCAAGGTTATCCCAGGCTAAGGGTGAAGCAGGGGTGAGGGCTGGGCGACGGGAAGGAGCGGATCAGCAGGAGAGGATACTGAGAAGACAACAGTGGCTGGAGCAGATGCTTCCCTGCAGAGAGCAGGAGGTGGGGTTGGGCAAATAGCCTGGGCTGAAGTCTGCAGGGCACTGAGAGGCCTGAGAGGTGAAGGAAACTGCTAGCCTGGTGATTTTGGACAATCAGCCATAGAATGGATGGGGAAGGAAGGAATGCCTGGAGACAGATGGGGAGCTTTTGAGAAGAGGTGAGGTCTGGGGTAAATCAGGGCTGTAATGGTAGTTCATTTCCAATTTAAAGATAATTAGAGGGAGAAAACTGGCCCATTATGGGACAGAGGGAGACGGTCAGGGGACTCTGAGGCTCCAGTTGGAGAAATGTGGACAGAGGATCCCTCCCCACAGCTGTCCCCCAGCACAATATGAGGCCACCCAAATCTGGGGTCTTCTGGGCATCCACCTGACACTCCTGTCCTGCAGGCCTGGCTTGGAGCTGCTAGCATCTCCCTTCCCAGCTCCTCCCTGCCCCCTTCTGCAGAAAGGCTGAGACATTCCCCATTTCTCCAGCCTCTTGTTTCTCTAATTTTATGATTGTATGAAAATAAGGCTCCCAAATTGCCTTTAATTAGCTTTAATAAGACAGCTTTTTTCTAATTAAAATGATTATTAAGAAACCATTTATTGAGAATGAACGCCGTTGTTAGAACGCAGGAGAATTCTGAACTCTTAATAACAGCAGCCACCACCATCCCCTTTAGACCATCAGTTCACCTGCCGCACTCCTTAACTCAGATGGGGTGGCACTCAGGCTAGGGGCCCAGGGTTTCAACCCTCTTCCTCTCCAGGACACCTCCAAGAGCAGCTGCTGCCTGCATTCCTAGCGCCGCTCCTTTCCTCTGCACTGGGGTTCTTACTATAGACTATGGCCCTGGTAAGTAAGTACCGGGGTTTGCCTATCAAAGAGTCTGTGCAGCTGAGTAAAGCTGGGCAGGCAGACAGAGGGCGGTGAAACTTGGAGATTTACTTCATCTCCCAGGGGCCTTGGTCTCCCAGACGGTGAGAAGCCTGAGTGGACCCCGGTGGCCTGAGAGGGAGGCCTTTTCGGCTCTAGAGCTTGGGGATGCTAAGGCGCCCGAAAACAGGCTGCGCTTGTGGAAATGCACACCTCCGGGTAGTGCGGAAGCTTGGGACTGGCAGAGCCCCGCAGCTCGTTCAGTTCTCCTCCCCTCCCTCTCCGGGAGGGTTGTGCAGGCAGCCGAGGCCAGGGACTCCTGTCAACGGAACGCGTGAGGAGCCTCAAAGGCGCCCGGCGCCCGCAAGGAAGAAGCGGGCGCGGTGCAGCGAGGCGAGACCCAGGCGCTGGGCCCGAGGCGCGGAGGTGTAGCTCCCTGGTCCCCCGGTCCCCGGGTCCCCGGCTGCAGCGCTCTCTCCCTCCAGCCCCCGCCCCCCCCGCCCCTGGCTGCGCAGTTGCCGACAGCTCCCGGATGGCGGCCAATGCCTTGTGCCGTCATTTTCCCTTCCTGTAGGGAGGGGGCTGGGGGCCGGAGTCTGCGGAGGGCTGTACCGAGAGCCGGGCAGAGCGGGGAAGGGGCGATCAGGTCGAAGGTGGCGCAGAAATCGGGGCTGGAGGAGAGGCCCTGGGCATTTTCTAGGGACGTCGTCTGGTCTGTGTCTGCCTTCTCGGGCCATGGGTCCTTGCAGGGACCTGGTCAGCTTGAGGTCTGCTGCGCATTAAACAGCGGTGTTTGTTTTTGTTGTTGTTTAATGTCACAGTGAAAAGAACGTGGGCTTCGAGTCCCACAGCCCTGGGCTCCAATTCGGTCGGCCGAATTACTGCTTTGTGACCTTTTGTGACACTTAACGGAGCCTTAGTTTCCCTACAGTTTTCTTCTCACGGGCAGCTCTAAGGATTATATGCAAACACTGAGATGAAGTTGCCCAGTCGGAAGCTTGAGACCCAAGCGCTAGTGTGGGAGGAATGTGCACTTGACCTCAGCCAGTGAAGGCGAAGGCAAAGATTCGAGGCCCTAAACGCAGGGCTCGGAGGTCCTTGCTTCCTCGGTCGCTGGCTGGCGGCCGGGTCAGCCAGTCCTCACCTGTTCTCACCCCAGGGGCGGGTCGGAATCCGCGAGGGCGGATTAGGAGACACCGCGCCGGAGACCCCCGCAGGGGCCTGTTATTCGCGAGTTGGGGGCCGGGGGCTTTGTAAAAGCTCCCCAGGGGGTTCCATGGGGCCGCCAGAGTTAAGAACCGGTGATTCCCTCCTCTCCAGGGAAGGAATAAACAAAGAGGCCTAGGTTGGGAGGGAGCGAAGGGAGCTAGTGCGTCCCCTCCAGTCTGCAGGTGGCCTCTTCACATGCCCACGGCCACAGTCACATGCACGCCCATGCACACACTCACGCACAGTCAGAGGGACCCACAGCATCCCGACACAGGCGCGCGCGCGCACACACACACACACGCCCACTCACGTTGTCACGGGCACTCACACCCACACGCACTAATTTCTCCCGGCGAGCCCGGCGGCCGGGACGCTGGCCGACCTCGCGCTGGCGCGGTCGTCTGCAATGGGGTCCCGCCCGGCAGCTCCGAGGATCTCCGGCCCCGCGGCCCGGGGTGCGCTGCTGATGACAGCGCGGCTTCTCCGAGCCCGGGGCTCTCCGCAGAGCCCCAGCCGGGCCGCGCGGCGCTCGCTCCGGCTCTTTGTTATGCTAATTCCCCTTCCCAGCTGGTGCCAGCTGCCTGCACAATGAGCGCCCCGAGCCCTCGCCAGTCCTCGCCAGCCAGGGAGTGGGGGCGGGGTGTGGGGTTGCTCTGCGACCTGCGCTCTGGATCCCAGCTTGGCCCAGCCTGGCGGGATGGTGAGCTGCTCCCCTCGAACGCAGCTTCCCCCCGTCCTCCCCTCCCCCACGCTAGCAGGGCCTCGCCCCTCGGGGCCTGCGGGGCATCCACTGATTCATTCCAGTCACCCCGGCTGCCTGTCTTCCAGGTGCCAGGGCTTGATGAAAAGTAAAAGGCTCCTCGGCGGCTCGAGAGCAGTGCGGATGAAAGAGAAGCAGCCGCCTCCCAGACCACACAGCTAATCCTCCCATAAACCTCGAGCAAATAAGGGGAGAGGAAGGACAGGCCAGCTACAGATGTGGAGTGCAGCCTCCGGGGGTCCCCAACTTAAAACTCGTGCAGGGGAAGCACTTGGACCACCACCAAATGACACTAATTGGCTTACGGCACCATAATCTTGGCTCATATGAAAAAAAAAAAGTTACAGTCACAGCTTCAAGGACTGTCTTCACAAAAAGAAGGGGGAAAGTCCGCTATTTCGTTACTCATAAACATGAGAGAGAAGAGGGTTCTCGGATCTCCTGCCTGCGTAGGACAGGCAGGCTGGCTGCTTGAAGGGGAGGACAATCTTGTGTCAGGAGGAGCGGCGCTGCGCCCGGCTGGCTCCGAATGTGTGGAGCTAATGGGCTAATGGATGGGGGGGAGTCCTCTCCGGGGAGGGGGAGGGTAACTGTACTGAGACACCGCGGGGGAGCGTGGCCTATCCGGAGGAATGTATTTCAGCCAATTGGTTAGCAGCCATATGCAGAATACAATCATCTGGACGAAAACTCAGAGATTTATTCTTTAAGAAACATCCAGAAGCAGTAGCTCGGTTTCACTGGGGGAAAAATAATAAAGGCATACTGGGGAAGTAAAGGAAGGAGTGACACGTGTAGAAAATTCAAGTGAAAATCTTCAGAAAGATTTCCGGTTGTTAGAATCACAAATGTCAGGGCCAGAGGAGACCAAGGCCCTTTGAGTGGAGCCTCATCATTTAACAGATGGGAAATTAAGACTCAGAAATTAAGGGCTTGTTGATGGTTAGACAGCTAGTGAGTGGTACAGCCCGGCAAGAACCTGCCTCCTAACTCCTAATCTAGAGCTCTCAACATACTTGGTTATATTTCTATGGTTAAGAAACAGAAGTCATTTGATCAGAAACCAGTGCAATAGACTATAGGTAAAAAGTTAGAAAATTGTAGAATGAATTAAACCGTGTCTGCTCTATAATGAGCATAAGGATTGGAAATCAATCAATTCTTGCAAACTCCACCCCAGGGTTCTTCCTAACATTTATCTATTCATTCATCCATTGCAACACACAGATAGACAGATGGCCCCAGGATTTCTTTATGGGTCCTTTCTGTGCAGACTAATACCTTTTCCAGAGAGATCCCCCCCCACACACACACCTGCCAATGCCTCATGTCCCTTGCACATTTAGTCATCTTGGCTAAAACCAGCTAGGTTAAGGCTAGACTGGTTAAGAATTCCAACTGAGCATGCTTACTGGTTGGAATACTACCCGCTGGAAAATAAAAAATCTACTCCAAGGGACTTCCCTGGTGTGCAGTGGTTAACAATCCGCCTGGACTTTCCTGGTGGCGCAGTGGTTAAGAATCTGCCTGCCAATTCAGGGACCACAGGTTCGGAGCCCTGGTCTGGGAAGATCCCACATGCCGCGGAGCAACTAAGGCCCTGTGCCACAACTACAGAGCCTGTGCTCTAGAGCCCACGAACCACAACTACTGAGCCTGCATGCCGCACCTGCGGAAGCCCACACGCCTAGAGCTGGTGCTCCACAACAAAGAGAAGCCACCACAATGAGAAGACAGCACACCGCAACGAGGAGTAGCCCCCGCTCTCCGCAGCTAGAGAAATCACGCACGCCGCAAGGAAGACCCAACACAGCCAAATAAATAAATTAATTAAAAAAAAAATCTCCTCCAGCTGCTGAGTTTCCAAGTAAGGGGAGAACAAGAGTCTGGAGATGGCCAGCCTGGATCTCCCTGGGCAGGTTGACGTGTCCTCCCACCCCATGCCCATCTCAGCTGTTCTGCTAGCTCAAATGGCAACTACTGGTGTCACTTATGAGATCCTAGAGCTCGGTTGGGTAGGAGGAGAACCTGTCCCAGAGAAGTTCTGGAACCATCACGGCACAACACTGCATTTTCTCTCACTCTGGCACCAATTTCTCATTCTCAAACTATATGGTTCAGTTTTGTCTTCATTTCAGTCCTAGCAATCAGCAAGCATCACTACAGGTGATGTACCTCAGCTTATGGAAAAATATATACTCTTGGAACATCGAGAGACACGGAAATGTAATTTTAAAAATGAAATCCTATTTTGAAGTCATCAATTGGGCTCTGAGTTTAAAGGCAACATAGAAAGAAATGAGGTCTTGAAGTAGGGGCAACCACTCCCTAGTTGAGCTGTTTCTAAACTTAGATCTTGTAAGTGGAAACTGTATCGAAGTTATTTTATAACTACTTTGAGGCCATGTCCTCGAAGTTATAATTATACAGAAAATTCTGTTTTGGCCTCCATTATCAGATATAGGAACATAAGGAATAATGCTTGGTCTGTATTTATTTACTCCATAATGTATTTTTTTCTGAGGAAAAACTAGGTCTAAGAGAATCATTCAATATAGTAATTGGATAAACTTGAACTTTGGCAAATCCTAGGGGTGAATCAGAGGTCAGTGGTTTTTAATCTTTTCATTTGTAAAGGACACCTCTTACGCCTTTCAGGTAGCCAATGTTCTGAAAGATACTATCCTCAAAATAAATTTATTTATTGGGAAAAATGCCTTCATTTTCCCAGAGTTTCTTCTCAGTTTGTGCTGTGTTAACCCAGAGCTGATTTAATTCTAGCCAAGGGTAAAGAAATCTGACAATTACACAACTGCTTTCAGGAAATTTTATGATTTCCAATAAGCTTTTGAAATATTAAACATATCTCAGGAAAACCAATGACTACTTTCATAGCTGTCTAAGGGTCCTGGGTCCCCAGGTTTGACACCATCCCCCTATTTAATTTCAAACTTGCTGTACAAAACCCAGGAGGCCGACTAATTTCCCCAAAGAGGATCTGGTACTGTCAGCTCCAGCTTTCAGGGGGTCCGGGGACATTAGCGGAGAAGTCATGGAGGCTCACTGCTATTTCACACCCATAATGTGTGCCCGGGCAAGATCAAGCCACTTCCCCAATATTAAAGTCTTTAATCATGACAAACTGACAAGGTGGGTACGGCATGCCACCCCATTTTACAGACAAGGAAACTGAGGTGCTAGGAAGTGAAGTGGCTTGCTGGCCAAGGCCAAGTTTGCACAGCTGCACTGGCAGAGCTGGAATTTGCATCCAGGCAGTTTGACTCCAAGTCCCGTACTCTTAACCCTCTGCTGTATTCCAGTTTCACGAGAAACCCGCAACCATTGTGCCTGAACTGAATAGGAGATATGAGCTAATGCCTATACTTAGTCACAAAGACAGTTTGGTTGGTTTATTGAAAAGCACAGCATCTAAGGACTTGAAGAACAACAATGAGAACCCCTCCCAGCTCCCAGAAAGGACAGACAAGCCATTTCTCTCTTCCTAAAAAAAATCAAGGAAATCCCTTAGTACCTGAAATGGTTTTTCTTGTCTTCATAAAGAGGTTTGACAAAAAAATTGCCTTCTTTCCTTTTTAATCTTTAGACTTCTCCGTAAAGAAAGTGAACACACTCCTCAGTGCACGTGGAGTGCTGGATTTCCCAGACTTCTTCCCCTCCACTCCATCAGAGATCAACTCCCCAAACTTTTGCTGAAATCCCTTGCCTTGAAGGCTGTCATTCTCCATCTTTTCCTTATTATGCACACAGGGGTTGTGTGAGTTTGAGGATGGTATAGATGCCTGAGCACTGTGCCAGATGTGTTTCAGAGAGATCTGCTCACTTCTTAATTGACAGAATACAAGGGATATGTCACATCTGAGCTTAGCTCATTGCAGTTGCCTCAGAAGACATCTGCAGAAAAGCACCGTGTCTAGAAGTATCTGGGTTGGGTTCATGTGTGAGCTGACCAATCAGATGGGGTGGTGGAGGATCACACACCTGATGCCTGGACTCAGCTGCTCCCATGGAATGACCTGATTGGAGGCAACTCCTGCTGAAACCCATCCCCCCCTCCCCAAAGTTCTGCTATTTACCCACTGTCTTGGGATCTCAGCAGGAAGCAAGATCACAACTTACATCTCTGTAGTTCTTTTCTGTGTGTGTCCTCCCCCCCAAGATATGGCATTTAATAAGATTTCATAATGTTAAATGAAAGGAACAGTTCCATTGACTGGGGTTGAGAAATACGGGAAATTTCATGAGAAACGACTAATTCATCTCCATACATTCCATCAGTTTCATTGTGGTCAAAAGCAGGTGTTTCCAGGCTGTGAATAAGTAGTTTGCATTTTAAAAATTAACAAATTGGACCAACACCAAGGGAAAAAAATACAGCAATAGACAGCCCACCAGAGAATTGTTTACCAGAGAAGATGAAGCTCATGGTGATGGTTTGCAAACACCACCAGACTAGCTTGTGTAAATTCCCTTCGTTTAGTCATCGTTCTTCAGCCTGTCACAGATACTGAAGGGAAATGCAGAAACAGGAAATTACAGACTATTTTAAACAGCATGTTTTATTAAACTCACTTGCTGATGCACTTTATGGCAGGATGTGAGATTCAAGTGTTCATAACTTACATCTTTGCAAGTGCTTTTCCTAAGTGAATTCTCCCAGCTAAAATATGGCAAGTACACAGGGCTGGAAATAATCTCTAAACTAGTAACTGAGTTACTCCAGGTCATGTAGCTGCATCACATAACATGGAGAAGTTTTAGCCAAGTGAAGAGAATATACCTTGCTTATTCACTATACTACAACTAAGAAAGCACTGGAGGCATCGTGCAGTTAACTTAAAAGATCCTTAATGCATTTATTTTAAACCACAGAATCAAAGCACAACAATCTTAAAATGAAATACTAGAAAACATACATTGTCTCTTTTATTATTTAAATATTGATTTCATTCTTCTCTTCACAGGACATTTCTGTATCTAGTTTAAACCACCATTATTGATGCCATGTTGAATCCTTGTTTTTGAATAAGGCCTAGTAAAACTGGCAGGAATGTGATTTCACTCCAAATACAATGACTAGAAATTTCAGGGACTGTCATAAAAGTGGATTTGAACAGCTAATTATTTTCAAAAACGTTTTCTGCTCATAAGTTGTTTGAGGGACATGAAAGCTTAGCTGCATTGCAAACAAACCCTCATATCCCTGTCTGATATTTATTGTGAGGCTGGTACCTCTTAACACCCATGTCTTCTGCAAGTTGTTCTTGGCTCTCTTCTTGATGCACAGAAAAGAAGTACTCAAGGGAAGCTGTAGTGCAAGTTCACGTTTGGACGGGTGGGTAGCCATGCTTTGATGGAGTTATAATCTATGAGCTCTAAAAGCAAATACCTTACATTCACCCGCTTCAGCATCTATTTAACAAAGTAGCAGGTAAAATGTTCAACATTTCCATTGTCTTAAAAGGTCAGGCCGAAGATGCTTTACCCTAATTATTGATTGTTGTCAGATAGCCACTGCCACTAGGTTTAAGTTTTTCGTTAAAGTTTTCCTCCCAGGTCCCTGTGCCTACAATCCTGTCCCTAGGACACCTTCAAGGTGAACTTTAGAATAATAGGATTTTAAGAGTGGAAGCATATAATGATACCTTTGCCCTTTTAAAGGGCCTTTGCCAGGCTATCCTCTACAAATCACACACTTTAAGAGAGGAAGGACCAGAGGCAGAGGTTAATGATTTGGTTACAGACATGCACCTAGATGCCTAGGGGAGTAGCAATTAAAGGCACATTTGGGGAGCTGGGCCATTTTCTTAAGTGAAGGTTTCCCCTCATTCAACTTTTAAAAGTCTGGATTCGGCCATATGAGCTTTTCCTTAAAGCAAAGAAAGCAGAGCAGTAAGAAAAGGTGTTACTTCCAGCTGGAGAGACAGCAGTGTGCTGTGGAGGGCGGTCTTAGCTTTTCCCATCTCTGAGGATATAACTATAGAACCCAATTCATAGACTTAACTTAACTATGAAGGGGAGCCTTGACCACTCTGGAAAATCTGACTTAACAGCTCTTGAGTAGAAATCACAAGGTAGGCACAGAGGAAGCCCTAACGCTTTCACACCAACACCAGAAACATTTTTGTTACTTGGATGGGTGTTTAGGGATTATTTTTTAGTAAAGAAAAAGTATGCTGGAAATGTCCTAGAAACAAAAACTTGATTACTAAATATTACACATTTTAATGCTGCTGGATTCAAAGGCACCCGTCATCCTGCAAAGAAGCGCTAGTGGGTTCTGTGGAAAATTAAAAAGCAAAAATATAAGTCCTTTCTTTCATATTTAAATCTCCATGATGTATTACGCTCACAATAAGAATGCTACTTTTGGCAAATTAACTAGCTTCCAACTAGCTTGCCCCTTTTATCAAATGAAATATTAGCCTCTAAGAGTAACAACAATACAGAATTGCATGGAATACTACTGGCAATAACCTCTGTAGCTATTTTAACCGTTTACACATGGGCCATCTTCTTGACAATTTGACATTTCATAAAGGAATCAGCTAGGATTCAGTATTTATGGCTTCATGTTATGCTATTTTTTTCAGAAACTTTATAAAAATGAAAACCTTCAGATCCTTTAAGATAAAACCTTTTCGATCACAAACCACATCATTTACTGTGCTCTTAATCAACAGAAATCTAAACCTACAAACTAGGAGCATTCTGAAACACCTGTTAGATGGGCCTCTCAAAGTACACTCTAACTTTGAAAACGCCTGTGTGGCCACTGCCCATGACAGTTTCTAGACATTTTGAGTTTTTTAAAGGAGAAAGAGCAATGGAAAAGAGAAACATAGCCAACAGTCATTAAAATAAGAAAATCTAAATGAATTTTGATCATTTTAATAAATATATATCAAGAAAACTTCACTTTATTACAACAACACAATCATATACAAGCATCTATCATCTAAGTTTTCAACATCAAATGTTTATCAAATATTGAAAATAAAGGACAAAACATCACTATTCAGCCATAACACAAGAACAGGTTTTAAAAATTGGTCCTTGTGGACATTGTCCAAATGATGATCCTACTCATACACTGTATGAATGAGACCTATATTTAATATTAATAGCAATAATAAAAAAGCTTTATCTTGGAGAAACTGGGAGGACTTACTTATTTCCTCCGTTTGGCATTTGGTTCCTGTGAAGTAGTGTGTAAGGAGGCCCAAGTCAGCCAGTAACCTTGGAAATGGGAATACAGTTTAGCAGGCGGAGTTGGCTGGTGTGGAAGGAAGGATGGTCAGAGGGGTACTCTGAACATCCTTGCCAATGCACAAATGAAAGAAATGATTGAGAAAAATGTTGACCAAATACATAGGAGCTTTTGCCGACTGAGTCCCATTTCTCCAAAATAACTTCCCCAAACTAAAATCTTTACATTCTTTAAGATAAAACCTTATTGATCACCACATCATTTATCAACATTGTGCTTCGTAATCAACAGCAAAAGTCATATATAAAAAACCACATGCTTTTATAATCTAAACGAGTGAAATGATGCAAAACAGATTAAAGTATGATGCATGCCACTGGTTCATGAACTTCATCGGACAAGAAAGCGAAACAAAACAACCCAAAACCCAGAAAACCCAGACCCCAGCAACAGACCGTTGCCATAGAAAAGCTCGAGCAGCCAGTGCTGGTTTCTAACAGCTCTGTCTATTGTTTCCTCCATCCCTTTCTAAAAATGCCAAATCCGAAAGCAATTGGGCATCAAAAACAAAGGAAGAATAGAGATGTTGAATCAAAAGTTGAACGCAATAGTTCGACATTAACGGTTTCCAAACAATATTGATCCACCCTGTGTTTTTTTTTTTCCTGTTTGTTAAATCCCTGCTGTACTCTGATTTATCCTTAATTTTCACATTGGCAAAAATTAAGATAAAGTAAGGCACCACAAATCGCCCTGTATAATATATCTCTAAAAGCCTCATCACCCATCACAGGCAAGCAGGGATTAGCCTCTACTCATCTTGTTGATTGCTGCCCCTAGACAGGTGTGCCTCGTTACGTTCTATTCCTGTTTTCATCTGTCACACAAGACTGTTGAATCCAAACACTTAACAGCACCAGGAAGCCATTTCACCTAGCTCCCTGTCTTCAGTCTTTTAGTCAGAAAAAAAAATACTGTATCACAGAGAAGCAGCAGACATTCTTTGCTGGTTATATTGATTTGCTTACCAAATAACTACCTAATTAAGTGGCAAACAGGTGGAAGGTTCTTCGCTAGTGACAGGCTCCTGGAGGTCACGGAAATATCACAAGGGCACACTGTCCCCCATCCTAACCTACTGATCTTTTCTGTAAGAAAAATAAGATATACTTTTAAGCGTCAACTGTGTTCTCGGTAACGTCACCACATTTATAAGTAGCTCGCCGATGCCTACTATACAGGTGTCTTATGCAATCTGCTCTCCAGGCATTAAAATGACATGGCATGTTCATGGCATAATTGTATCAGTTGTACAAAACTCTAAAATCCATTCAAAATACAATTTATGAGAGCTAATTGATCATGCTGTGCGTGCGTCAAAGTTTCGGGGAGAAGACGGCTCATATCTTACTTCCTTTGCTGCAGCACAGTTTGTTACTTGGTGAAGGCTCCTTTTTCCTTAAGGACTTTTTCCACGACTCACTTACATTGCTCTTTTCATTATATCCAGTCTCAAAATAATCATAAAATTGGCCTTTGCACTCAAAAGCAAGGTCATTTCCCACAGGTTCATGGCTTAGGGGGCCACCATCCCTGTTGGTGTCATCATTTGCTTTCTCGTTTAATTTGGCCTTTTCCTGGACACCAAGTGACCTCACATTAGTAACAAAGATTTCATTGGCAGGTATCTGGCCATCGCCCTTGTAAATAGGTGCACTGCCTACATCAAAATCCACCTGGTGGGAACAGCTCGGTAAAGGCAGAGGGGGAGAGGAAGAGGAAGATGAGGAGGAGGAAGAGGCAGTGGTGGAGGCATTTCCGACATTAGCATTGACAGAAAGGGGTAAATTTAGGTAGTGACCACCACATTCTTGGTACAAGCAGCAGGCATGAAACTTTTCACACTCCTCTTTGGCCATCCGAGGTCGTTTCCGGTAAGGACAGTCTTGAGCCATAAACCACTCCTGGGCAGAGGTGCCATTGAAAGAACAGGCAGGAAAGCACCAGTTATTCTGCATGATAATCTCTCCATGGATCCTTTTCATCAAATTGTTTATAAGGACAGATCTTCGGAGGTACACTTCAGGATCATCGATAAACTTTAGCTTTTCTAAGGACATATAAAGGATGTGGGCTCGTTCCTCAAAGATTGAGATGGTCTAAAAATCAAAAAAGGAAGAGAAAGCTTAGGAAATGGTCTATATTAAAATATCATCACAGCACATTTCTCTCTTGGCAGTTTGGGAGTCTGGGAGTCTGTGATCTTGTTTCCCCAGGTTGATTTAGAGATGCTGTCCCAGGGGCTGCTCATGTCTCCCCTTCCCAGCAGACTCACTGGTGATGTCGAGCACTGGGGAATCCAGCCACAGTGCAGAACTCGGCAGGGACAGGTCAGGATGTCTGCTCTTTAATGGCTGGTGAGGGGGATGCCGAAATGCACAAAACTAATCTATGCTGTTAGAAGTCAGGAGAGGGGGTTCTTTGGAGGGCAGAGAGGTAGTGACTAAAAGGGGACACAGGAAAGGTTCTGGGTTGCTGGTTATGTTGTTTCTTTATCTGGATGTTAGTTATACGACTATTTCACACTTTGTGAAATTCATCAGGCTGGACTCTTATGACACTTGGGCCTTTATGTGACACATATATATTATATGTCAATAAATGCTTTTTAGAGTATGCCAACATGCAGGTCATCATAAGTATACTTCAGACCCTGGCCTAGCCGTCAAGGGGCATGAGATCTGGCTGTCAGATCTCATGGCTCTCTCTGGCTGTTTTTCTGGGTTTCATTCTTGCAATTATCTTTGCTTGATAGAAGGACAAAAATAATGAATGAGGCTCAAACCCTAAAAGGAACTGTTGGTTGAAGGGCCAAAGTAGGCTTTTTCTGGTGTTGGGCAGGTGGAAAGATGCAGAGAGGGAATCAGATGACTCACTCCTGAGCTGTGTGATACCATCACTGTGTGATCATTGCTACAAACCCAGTGGCAATTTGGAAAACTGCTATAAGCCACAACACAGAAACCAAAAAGGACTTAAAATGCTTGTGTCCTGGGGGCTAGCTCTTCCAGGTCATAAAAAAAAAAAAAAAGCCAGCCTGAGGAGCTGTGAATTAAACCAGCCCAAGCTGACCTAACGGAGGAACTACAAATGCAGGGGAAAGCCCAGCACCTGCCAATGCATGCTGATGACATTTTATGAGCAGAGTCAAAGCAACATCTAAAGGGTGGGAGTGGGGGAGAGGGAGTAACAAGTGAGGAAGATGATTAAAAAATTAAAATTCTTCTCTGAGTTTCAAAAAACTCTGGTCTGGGTTATCCTCTCCTCGATTAAACCAGCAGATTGTTTTTGAAGGAAGGTAGCCATAAGGAAAAGGAACTGGTATTTCAAAAGCTTAGATAGCCAGTTTCGTACTTCTGTGCACTTTCCCAATCCTGTTATTTTCTTCTTATACATGCAAAAAAGTCAGCTTTGGTCTTTTCCTGGGAATGAATTATATATTTTAACAAATGAAACATGTGTAATGAATGCACCATGAAGGACGTTTCTTACTTTCATGCACACGTTCAAAGGATGGTGAGTCCCCCGCTGAGAGGTCAGGAAAAGCCCTGGGTGACCACCCCCATGTAGGCACATACGTGTGGCATTGGCCATGGTAGCTGGAGCTCAGACAGGGGGAACAGGTCAGGAAAGAACAGGTGCATTTCTGCACACGTGAAAGCACCAGTCACAATGACCCTTAATGCAACTTGAGAAAATGAAATCATTAGTAAAAAAGACATTCTTCAGATTATATAATTTTGTTATTTCTGGGCAGAGGAGCTCTTGCTGGCTCTTTCTTCAAATACTTGTGAAAAATAACACAGGACCCAAAAAAGTGACAACGATTAATATGGCTCTGCTGAGAAGTGGCTCATTTTCATTGCTTGGGTGGAACAATTTAATTTCTGGAAATGGATCAAGCAACTGTTACTAAGTATCTTAAACTCTTAATAAAAATAATGACTATTAAAAAAAACATACTTTATGGCTACAGCTGCTGAGTGGTGGGTGAAAATCCTCTTCTTCCACATACTTCCTCTTAAAGTATGTGATCTTGGATGTTGTTATAGGATTTGAAATTCCCCTGTAATGTGATCCTGTGGTAATAAATCAGATATGACAAATGACATGCGGTTTGCCAGAGGTTCTCCAAACAAAATACTTTCCTTGCCTTGCCTTTTAGAAGATAACTTGGCTACGTATTTGTCTGTACATGTGGTGATTAAAAATGAACATTAGTCTTAATAGTTGCTATCATACGGAATCCTGTGACCCAGGCTAGGCAAGGATTTCTAGACAATTATAGACGAAAATGACATATTTCAGCACTTACTAAATACTCAGAATCTTAACTCTGTGCACAGGCAAACAGCAACATTCATAAAGGGGAGTAGTGTAATAACTCTGAAATAATATTAGTATTTATTCCAATTATTTAATTAAACCCATGGTAATATAACACCACTGTTCAAATGTATATATCTTTAACTGTAAGCACTAATAACCAAATAACATTTAAATATTACTGGCTCTCAGTAAGTAAGCAAATTATTATCTGCACACTGGAGTCATAATATTCCTTCTTTTAAAATTTTAAATTTTTAAATTTAAAATTAAAATTCAGGGTAACAAAAGTCCTTTTTGCTTTCAAAAATGTAACATATCAACCATGAATAAAAATAGGGTCTAATTTTTAAAGAGCAAGTTTTTAATCCTTTTTAGCAAATCTGACTTCAACAAGTACTCATTTTACATTTTAGGTTTTTGGTTTTTTTCCAATCACTAGTACTACACAAAAATCCAAAGGACCTCACCTTAAAGTATAAGAATAAAGAATCAGGGAGAACATATTTTTTTCTGGGCTTAAAATTTTTTTTTTCCTATAATACCAAAGCCAATTGCACGCTTAATAAAAAGAAGAGCCACATAGCTGCTGGCCCAAATTGCAGATTCCTTTATGTCTCATGGGATAAAGATTTCATTGTCAAGCCCACCAGGGCTTGTGTAGCTCTGAGAGAACCATACAGTTCCAGAAGGTAGAAAACTGAAACTCAAACTGAAGTTTCAAGATCTGGTTTGGTTCTCTTAAAAATACAGATGCCTGACTTTTACCCAAAGCAGCAGCACATGGAAACTCAGGTTTGAATGCAATTAACATCACTCCTGGTCCTTTCCCTGGAGGCTTGGGCTCACTTATGAGCGGTACACAGGCAGCCTGGGACGTCCCTGGAGCATGAGCTCTCTCAGCTCAGAAGGGCGCCCCAGACACCACCGTTGCCCATCGGTCTGGCCACAGAGGGCAGCAGGGGAAGGTCAAGGGCAGTACCTGCCAGCGGGGGACCAGCTCCCCGGTCTCCCTGCAGAGGAGCCTGTGCTGGCCCTGGGGGGCTTGGGCCTCCGTAGCTGTCAGCCTCCCATAGTGTCTGGTACCCGGCAATTTCAGCAGCTCCTTCCGAGACAATGGGCTCGCAGAATCTATTCATGGACAGAACCAGAGTCATCTCTGACAGCCTCAGATCTGAAAAAAAAAGAAAACAGCCCTAATCAAGAGCAAGCCAGGGGATGGCCTTGGCTCCTTCTTCGTTTGCTTTGGGAAACTTTTACGTCTCAGTCCTCCCCTTTGCCCTGAAACATTTTATTATTTTTTCAAAGAAAACCTCAGCAAACTCTCTTGCTGCTATTAGCTCAGCCTCTGTGCTCAGCAATCTGCATTTCATGGGCGGATCTTTAAAAACCCCATTTCTTATTGTTCTCAGGTTCCCCTCAGCCCTCTTCCAGACAGCTGCTTTGCCTCCTAAACACATTTTCCTCCTGACCTTCCCGCAGAAAATGTACCGCTAAGAGGCAAGGCCAAAACCCTTGCCGCTGTCTTTCTATTAATAAGGCAAAATCAATTTTCTAGTCAATCCCCTGAGAGTCTCCTTTGATGAAATCCGCTAATCAATCAAAAGAAAAGGAAGGAGGAGACAGAAATCTTCCCCGGAATCCCTACTGATGCTCTCAGCTTCAGTCTGTTCCGCTGCCCGCTGCCCCCTCTTCCTCTGTTTCTGCAGGGCCAGTTCCTCTACAACATTCTGGGGCTCTCTCCACTTTCTTCTCCCAAAGCGAAGCAGACAGAGACACACTTGGTAGTTGTTTCCACCAGCCCTGATTGGCCTGAACTGGATCTGCCTCCAGTCAAAACACTGAGAGATGAAGACAGAAAATTGGCTCCAGTTTCCAGCCATCCGAGTTGCAGTCCCACAGGAGCCAAGCACAACATCAACGGAGCAGGCGGAATATTAAACAGGAGCCAGGGCTTCAGGGCCAGAGGCAGCGGACAACTCTACACCGCAAAGCCCAGAGGCAAGGCAGAAACTTTCCAAGAGGCAAAACACCACTGCGCTTCTGTCCAGTTCACGCCCTTCCCCAGGGTCTGTGGGGAAACTGGGAGCCTCTCTACTCTTGGGATGCGCCCTGGGCTCCTCAGCACCTTGGGTTGTGGGGGCTTTTCCCTGGGGGCTCAGTGTCTTCACCTGGTCCTAAGTAGGGCTCAAGGTAGGGTCCAGAGTGAGTGCAAAGGAGAAGAGGATCTAAAGCCAGAAGACCTCGGGGCCATAGATCAGTGGTGACTGCAGAGCAGCCTCAGTGCCTTATTATCCACCAATTCCTTTACGAGACCCAAACCTCCACCATCTCAATTTGCCGTTTAAAGAACTGTCACAAAGAGTGATGACAGGCCTGCTTCCTTGAAGATTGATTGTCTTTCAAATAGACGCTAAGGGTCTAGTTCTTGCTTTCTTCTCCAAATTATACAGCTTGTAATGTTTGGGGGAAAGAGTGAATCTACTATTGTCTCGTGGGAGACTATTATTACCTACATGTTATAACAAGGGTCCACTTCCAGGTAAAAGGAGGAAAGGCACAAGGGGAAGGGCTTCATTAAGTAACAATGTCCTTCTGGCTAACAGAGCAGCTCTTGGCAGCAATGACTCCATCACCCAGACTCCTCTCTGAGACTTGAAATTCTGTCCCAACCTCACTGAAGAAGTAAGTCAGGCCTTCAGACATACAGGGGAGGTGTCCAGGTCAGCGGCTGGAATTAGGACCCAGCTGATTTGGGCTGCTAAATTACCTACCCCCTTTCTTTTAAAATGCCCTCTGAAGAGGCAGCAGCAAGGACTTATTAGAAAACCTTATTTCAAGAGAATAAAAAAGGTTCAATTAATTCTCTAAAAAGAAATGGTCGGACATGCCATTTATTCTGTTCTTTGAGTCATCAATCAAGAAATTTAGACCACACTGATTTCACAAACTAAGCCATTCTATCACCCCTCAAACTCGACATCCAAACCAAGTATTTATTTCCTGGAAGACTCTTATGAAATGGTCCAATTTCTTAACTTATCTAAGAGACAACTGTATCAGGAAGTGCTATTGCCAGGAGCACATGAATTATATAGCTTTTTCTCAAGAGTCGGTAGCCCCTGTCTCATTGACTGCCACAGTATTTTCTCGCTTGAAATTTACACTCACTTTGTGCTAGATTCTGGGAATAAGATCCAAGCTTTTTGCCTACGTGGAAATTTTATTACATATAAACCAAAGCACATTGACAAATCCATATCGCATAAGACAGAGAAGCATTTGCAGGCCCCTAGCAGCAATTACCTTTGTTTAAAAGGACACTATATGGGTCCTGTGCTATTTTATGTTAGTAAGAGTTTGTTTATATTTTAATGACTTATCCTTGTAGCGTTTTGGTTGTTAAGGATTTCAGCGTTTCAATTTGTTAGTATTGTTACCCCGCATGAAATTCTACTCATGCATTTGAACTTGAAACATGGCATAATAGTTTTTATCTTGGCTGTTTCTTTCCTTTTATGATATCTAGTTTCAGTAAGTTTTTCTTTTCTTGAATGGGAAACTTTTACACACAAAATCCTAAACTGGAGAGGTGAGTTCCAAGAGTGATTTATGTAAGTCCGAATAAAAAAAAATAAATGAGTCGGGATTATTTGGGAGCAGGGAGGAGATTTTGCAATTGAATCTTCCTAGTCTATCCAGAACTTACACTGGAATGTTAGGAAATTAAGAAGGCAAGTTTAACATTCATGAAATATTGGAGTATGGGGCACGAAGCCATGATTCTTTTTATTTGTATTATATGTACAGATCCAAACTGTCATTTTTTCTCAGTACAATGAGATTTACATTATAATTCTGCTACTGAGTTCAGAAGTTGAAATTCACAAATTTGTGTGCTGTTAACACTAGAGTCACAAAGATGTACATATAGAGTAAATTTTGTTTTTTTTAACATCATTGGTGAGTGAATTCAAAAGAACGGTGTTAAAGTGTGTTTTGTCTACACAAGTGTTTAAAAAAAATAAAAACTAGAAAGGTCCTAACCTTTTATCCTCAGGCTCCTGCATGTCTGTTTCGTCAGCCAAGGGAATGTAGTAGAATGACACCTCAAGCATTCCCAGAAGGCCAAGGGCTAAAGTGTCAAGTTTTTCCAGCAAATGTTCACAGTAAAGTTACCAGGCATTTCTATACAACTTGGTTTTTCCAGATGAGTTGGGCTTCTTCTTTCCTTGGAGCCATGATGATGCTAATAGAAGTAGCACACATAACAGGGTAGCTGCAGATTCAGTGATGCCTTCCATCCAACAGGCGATCCTGGTCACTCTTTGCCAACCCCTCCCCTTCATCCATCATTAGAAAACATTTTATTAAGAGCATTATAGAAGTTAGAGGTCTGATTCCAATACTGAAATGCAAGAAAATAAAGGGCTGGTATTTTCGATACACCTTTGACACTGCCGGTTTAAGCTGTCCTGCCCAGGTGTAATCAAGCCCTTGACCTGACACTGTTCCTAACAAGACCTCAACAGCTTGTCCAGCTCGTGGTAGTGGTGGTGGTGGAAGGGGCTGGGTGGGTGGAATGAAATCCTTCAACCCTTCTAAATAGAGAGATACTACTTTTCTACGAGTCCCAGCAGTACACCTGTCTGCCCTGGGAAATACATTTCCTCAGCTGCAGCTCTGAAAGGCCAAAATCTTTAGGTCGGGTTCTGGGGCTGGAATGCGGCTGCTGAGCAGGAGGGAGACGAGGGGGTGCCCGGGTGCCCGAGCCCGGGAACCAGGTCTCCCCATCCCAGGCCTAAGACTGGGGTCCGAGGTTTAGAGACCCACCCCCTGCAGGCGGGCAGCAGACACCACGTCCGAGTTCCCACACTGACACACCCTCGCGTGTCGGTGCCGCAGCCCAAGCCCCTCTCCGGGGAAGCGGGCAGAGCCCTGCAGGCCGCCGACCGAAGGAGAAAGTAAACAACACCCCAAGTGTCTGGGAACAAAGGCAAGTTGTCTTTCCACGGTGCTGGAGCCGTGCGCCTCTCCTGAAGAATAAGAGCTATGATTATTCTTCCTTTTCTTCTTCTTCTTCTTTTTTTTTTTTTTTTAAACCAAGTTTCCTTCTAAGGGCAATAAACACCAAAGGTAGGATTCCAAGGAAATGACTCACGGCGGTTGGCAGGGCTCTAGAGAGGCTGGCCCCGGCCCGCGCTCCAGCCCGCAGCAGATGCCTGCCCGGCCCTCCCCCCTTCGCCGGCCAAACCCACTCGGAGCCCGCGCCTGCGGGATCGCCCTGCGCATCCGTTGGAGCCGGGCGGCCAGGACTCTGCCCGTGCCTCCCGCAGGCGCCCGCCGTGTCCGCGCCACCCTCGGCCGCGGAGCCGCCTCTCCCCCCGCCTCTGTGGTCCCGGCCGGGCACTCCGGAAAGTTGCTAGGGCAGTGGAGGCGGGAGGGGAGGCAGGGAGGAGAGAGGCGGAGGCGTGGACCAGGCGGGCAGCAGCCGAGCCCGCCGGGGAGGTGAGCTGAGGACAGAGGAGCCGCCGCCGCCCGCAGCGCGGCTCGGCTGCCTGGGAGGAGAGTGCGGGGGCGGAGGTGGCGGGGGGGACAGAAGGTGTCAGCTCCTGCAGCTATTCCTTTTTCTTGCAAACGCGCGCTCCTGACATCCACCATCCCTCCCTCCCCACCTGCCAAGCGCCGCGGCGTCCAGACCTGGTGGCATCCCTCCTACTGACCCCCGTCCCCCAGGACAAGGGAATAAGCGGCCACTGAGGACCCTGGGGTCTCACTAGAGCTGTGGTCCCCACCCGCCCCTAGACTCGCCTCGGTGCGCGCGGGCTGCAGCGCGAGCAGCCCTAGAGGCGGCGGTGGTTCCCGCCCGGGTAAAGGCTCCGCGGCGCTCGCCAGCGCCGGGAAAAAAGCCCGCGCCGCCTCCGCGCCCAGCAGCGCCCCGGCGCCCCAGCCGCCCCGGGTCCCGCTTCGGCCGGTGCGCGTCCACTCGGTGACCCCGGAGCAGCCCCGGGGCCGGAAGGGCGCGCGGGAGCCAGTCAGCCCCAGAAGACGCCCGAGGGGACCGGCTGTCGTGCTCCACCCGGCCCGGCCTCTCCGCCCCCGCCGCCCGCGCCCAGCCCGGCTCTTACCGCGGGGTCAGCCGGAAGGCGGCGGCCGCGGCTCTCGAGCTGCTCCTGGCCCTCTCCGGGCTCGGCGCCAGCCCGGCCGCCGGTACACACTCGCGCGGGTCCCGGCCCAGCGGCCCGGTCGGCGGTGGCCGCTGGAGCGCGGCGGGCGAGGGTCCCGGCAGGTCCCGCCGCCGCGACTGGGGTGCTGCGCCGCCGTCGCTGCAGACGGTTATGGTAATGAGCGGCTCTGTCTAGCGAGGAGCGTGTGAAACCCGTCAATCCTGTTTGCCATTTCCCCGTGGATTTCCGAGGAGAGGTTCTGCAGGATGCCCCCAGGGTGAGAAAAGGAACATGACAAGCGCGCCCGCTCTCCTTCCCTCCCTCCCTGTGCTCCCGCCGCCGCCGCCGCCGCTCCTCAGGCAGCACACGGGGCGCCTTCCCCTCACCCCAGCCCGCCCCCTGCCTTCTTCCCTCCTTCCCGCCCTCCCTCCTTCTCTCCTCCCCTCCACTCCCCTCCCCTCCTGGTGCCCGGGGACACGCGGGCCCAGCTCCAGCCCGCAGCCCAGACCCCACGCGCTCCCGGGCTCCCGCCCCAGCCCTGGGGGCTCGGCTCCAGCCGAATAATGTATTCACTCTGCAACCTTCTGAGACGTCTTCTCTTTTTTTATTTGGTTTACTTTTTTGTTGTGCGTGCGTGTGATTTAAAAGAGAAAGAAAGAAAGAAATCTGTGCCTTTCCCACCCTTTGCAAAAGACTTTCTTCTCCTTTGCCACAGCAAACGGAGATGAGAAACAGATGTCTTTGCAGGACCAAGCAGTTATTCTCCCCTCGCCACCCGCCCCCGCCCCTCTGGAGCTGTATATGTATAAAAAAGCAACCTTGGTCAGACTGCAACTTGAATTGGTAACTCCTTCTGGGTGGGGAGCCTCAAGGGAAAGCCTCCAGGAAATAAAAAAGTAATAAAGGAGGCTGTCCTTGGTCAAAAGAATTTAATTTAAGCCCCGGAATCACATTATTTTGCAAATAGTAATTTTCCCCTATATTGGACTCAACTGGAGTTTGTGTTTTGAAACATTAATTCATAACTTCTGTCTAGGGACCCCTCCATAGTCGAGATGGGTCATTTCAGGTGTAATGAACACAGAGGCTTGGAAGGCATAGACCTAATAAAATGGGGGGAAGGCACCTGCACAAAAGTGTTACAAAGACCGTAATGTTTGTTTACTGCTACTATGCCAGATGTGCTAAATATAACACTTCTTTAAAACAGAGATCCTCCGACTGTGAAAAACCAAACCTCTTGCTGCCTGGCTCCCTAGGAATCAAGAGGAGGCACAGACTGAAAATCAGGGAGAAAAGGAATAAGATCAAGGATGAGGATTAGCATCTGCAAATTGAACCCTATCTAATCTGCATGTTTATTTCTTAGAATTGTAATTAAATTTGTGTAATAAATGTTTTCCATTTCATTTGTACGCTTAAAATTTGGGTGACTGACATGCAGTTAAGTGAATTTCTTTTTTTTAGAGCAAATGTAGTTTATTCAATAAGGCAGCAAACAAATATTAAACATAATTAGAACTAATCTGCTTTGAAGGTATTTTTGCTGAACTTTGTACATTAAAGACTCTCAGAGGTTTTAAGGGTATTAGGAAGCTGAGAGAAGGCAATTATGCTGAAAACAGACTAACTCAACAGACTTCCAGGAGCACTATTTCATTTTTTCCAAAAGGCATTTCAGGGTTGCATGCCTAGGATTGGGAATTGGGCATCCATCTTGGCTTTATTCTGAACCAGATTAAATTGCATTGGCTCATGCACGATATATAGGCCGTTATGATGATAATTTAAGAATTGTAAAGATTCTACCCAGGTTATGGATAGAACTGTAATTTTCATTTAGGTGGGGCGAGGAAAGGCACAAGGGCATTTAAAGCAGTGCGAGTACTTGAAAATCTAAGTGTCTAAAACTGGTTAGTGCCTAACTCAAAGAACTAAATGTGAGGGCTTGGAGGCATGGCTTATGATTGTTTTTATCTGCCTGTATTAAAGTTTTATAGCATTTAAAGGACTATGGGGAAATCCCCACATACCCTTAGCTGTGTCAAAATACATAAAACCAAAAGGAGCAAATTAAGCATAAAATTGAGAAAAACATGAGACTTAAGTATCAGCATGGGTTGCATTGGCATCTTTGGAGCCTTGGCTCTGAGAAATGAGCCTTCTGGGAAACTGGCATTGCCCTTGGGTGGGGAGGACTCTTGGCTTTAATGTTACGAGAAAATGACATCATAACAGAAGTATGAAATCATTCTACTTCACAGCACCCTTATGGTTCTGAGTAAGAACTTGACCCTGTCCTGTTCAGATATGTTAGGTTAGCATGTTTTACCGAAAGCTTTCCCTGGCCTACTTTTAATCTCAAGCTTAATGTTTGCAGAAATTCAGGGCCCAACTGTTGACAGTGCGAACTAATGTCTACAGGCAGAGGAGGCAGTCAAATGTCCGTGGAATGAGAAACATCATTTAAAAATTTCAAGTGAGTAAGTGGTGGCTATGGCACAAGGAAGGGACTCACTCACTATACATCAATAATGAAATATTTGGAATGAATGAATGTAATTTATGAGCTGCAATATTCAACCTGAGAGCTCTGACGTCATCATTCCTGGATGTGTGTGCGTGTGTGTTTGAAGTTCCAAGACAAAAGTTTGATTATGAAACTTAAAATATCTTGAGCTGCAAATTCACTGAAGACCGTGATTGTTTTTCTTCAGTGAACAAAGAGAGTGCCAGGCTTAAAACTGCTGAAACCCATTTCTCAAAAACTTGTTATCATTTGAAAGGGGGATTTCTCAAGTAAAATTTGACGTATTCAGATTACTGTGGACACAGTGCCCATTTGGGTTATAAAAAGTCGGAATTACTGGCATTTTTTAAAAAGTGCAACCTTTTTTAACAACAAAAAGAGATATCTAATATTAAATCTCTCCAATTCCTCTTCTCTTATTCTCAAACCTTCTCTAATCAGGCTTTCTTATCCCATCACTCCATTGAAACTGTTATTGTCAATGACACCAGTGACCTCTGGGTTGCTAAATCCAAAGGGCTTTTTTTGGTTCTCATCTTTCTTGACCTGTAAGCAGCATTTGACCAGGCTGATCACTCTCTCTTCCTTGAAAACTTCTATCCTGTTTCCAGGACAACGTACACACCTGGTTTGCCTCCCACCCTACTGGTTCTTCCTTCTCAGTCTCCTTTACTGATTCTCTGTGACCTCTGAAAGCTATAGTGCCTCAAGCCCAGTCATTGAACCTTGTCTCTTCCTTTTAACCACTCTCTTGTGGAAATCACTCAGTCTCATAGCTTCAAATACTGTGTATATTCTGATGACTCCCAAATTTAGATCTCCAGTCGAGATTTTTCTCTTGATCTCCAGACTCCACTTAGATGCTTAATAGACATCAGAGGATTTACAGATCCCAATCCAAATTCCCGATTGTCTCTGTTCCCCCTTCCTTAATATTCTCCACTCCAGTTAATAAACCACACTATAGCTTTGGAGTCACCCTTGACTCTTTTTTTCCTTTACACCCTACATCTAATACATCCAAAAATCCTTAAGGCTCTACCTTTAACGTTTTTCTAGACTCTGATCACTTCTCATTATCTCTGCTGCCACCACCCTGGTCCAAGTCACCATCATCACTTTTGCCCGGGATATTGCAGTAGCCTCCTCCTTGCTTCAGTCTCTGGTCCTTTCTACTTTCAGTCTCAACCCAATAGCCAATGATGTCAGTTTTTGCTCAGACTCTTCCTAACGCTCTCCATTTCACTCAGTGTAAAAACCACATCCTTACAATGGCCTACACAGGCTGCAAGTCTCCCTTTACTTCTCTGACCTCACTCTATCTCCAGCTACTTTGGCTCCAGTGTGTCAGGCCTGTGCTTACCTCCAATTCTTTCTGTTCCTCCAGTATGTCGGGCCTGTGCTTACTTCAGGACATTTGTCTGAATGCTCTTTCCCCGGATAGATGCACAGATCATCACTCCACCTCTTCCAAGTCTTTGCTCACATATCACCTTCCTAACAAAGCCTGACCACTCTGCTCAAAATTCTAACACTTAGTCTCCATATCTTGTTTTATTTTTATCCAGAGAATTTATCACCTTCTAGTAAGTTCTATATTTTATGTATTTATTCTATTTATCACTTATCCCTTCTCACTAAAAAGGTCCTTGAGGGCAGGGATTTTTGTCTTTTTTATTCACCCCTATATCTCCAGCACCTAGCACAGTGCTTGGCATACTGAAAGCACTCAATAATTATGTACTGATTAACTGAGCAATTAACTGACAGTTTCACATATGTACAGAAACCCAAACAAGGCTAAAATAGAGGTACTTTAGTCTAGTGTATGTAGAGTGGTGAAACACGCAGTTCATTTTATCACCTACTCATTTGCCTATTCTAGAATTCTCTGACCCAGTGCTCTTATCTGCCCTGCAGCATTCCAGGACCTGAAGACACTCCCAAGATCCCCAAGCACCCGAATTGTTTCATGCTGTCCTGCCTTCATTGAAAGTCCCCAGTACCATGTTTTCATCCAGGTGGGTGCTCGTGCTCTGGACCAGCCCTCCTTTCCGCCAACGCAGATTTCCATCCATTGCCAAGGTGCTTGTCCTAAGCCGTAGTCTTCAGGTTACAAAGTATGTAAAGTTGCTCTCCAGAACCCTGTAAAGTCACTTCTTGGCAAAGCCACCCTTTCAGAAGCCAGGAACTCCTCTACTGTCTTTTTCATCCTCCATCAAAACTTGCTAAGAAACCTTCAATAATTATGTGCATTTTATATGCGAGCATTGAGCTAGGAACTGCAGGTGAGGTAGAAATGAATAAGACACTGTTCCTAGACTTAGGGAGTTGTCAGTGTAGTGAATAGCATAAGACAGGCATAAAAATAATGATACTATTTAGTAATTCAGGGAATAGTGGCTGCCATGGGAGTTCAATGGTGGGACAGATCGCATCCAGCAGGGGGGCACTCCAGAAGGACTTATTGAAGAAAGCAAAATTTGAAGTTGACCTTGAAGGATAGGCTCTTAATGGGTGGAAATGGAAAATGGATGAAAGTATTTCAAGTGGAGGAAACCATTTGAGGCACATAGGTTGGAAAGCTAAAGGCATCTTCAGACAACAGTGAGTATTCCAGTTTTACTAGAGGGGTTAGAAAAAGCATGTGAAAGTGGAAGGTAGATGAGGCCATAAGTTAATAAACATTGAAAACCAAGATGAGTTTGATTTTAATTTAATGGGCAATGGGGAGAAATAAAGGGTTTTGAATTGGAGAATGACACAATCAAAGCCCAGCTTTAGGAAAAGTAGTGTACAGTGCAGAGTGGTGTTTCAGCAGCCCAGGTGAAGGGAAATGGGGGTCTGTGTTACAGTGGGGGTCCCTGGAGAGGAGGAAGGAGACAGGTACGAGATGTTGCAGTGTTGGAATCTTTAGGATATTATCATTGATTGGTTGTGGGGAAGGGAGGAGTGAAAGATGACTCTGAGGTTTCTGCTTGAGTTACCGTGTGGTTAAGTGAACCCACAACAAATGAGAAGAGGCAAGTTTGAAGGGAATAGAATGTGTTGCCTCTGCTTATGTTGCGTATGAGATGTTCACGGAACAGACAGATGGAGATGTTCGACAGACAGACATCTGAATATTCTGGTCTAGCTGAGGATAGAATTTGAGAGCAAATTATAAAAATTTAGGATGATTTCAATAACTATGGAGGTGGAAGTCTTAGGACATGATGAGGTAATTGAAGACATTACAGAGAATTTAAGAGTGAAAGGCTTGGGTCAGCACCTTGAAGAATCTGATAATATTCAGAGGTTAAAATAATGTTTTGGCCTAATGTGTGACCTCTTTCAGGGATATTTGTATTTAATGGTGTACTAAGACCCTTTTGGCTTAAATTTAAAAGAAGAAATTTGGGATGGGCTGGTGGATGGGGGGGTAGCAGGCAATCTTTCCTGACTATCCTGACATCACAACACAGAAGTGGTTATATGCTGTGCTTCCTCGTGTGACTGAGTCTACTGATTTGCCATCACAGGTGGAAAGGGATTTGATATTTCATCAAAGAATCTTGAGAAAATCCCTGAAAAGATGTAAATCATTGATAACAAGCTTGGAGTGTTTTCTCTCAGGGATATTTGTATTTTAATAGGAGTCTCCTAAATACCACACAAATTTTAATCAAAGTAATTAATAATTAATGACATGATTTCAGATCTAACACAAGCCAATAAGTATTATTTCTGAATGGAAATCACACAACGTATATGATCCCTTGTTCAGCGTACTCTTTGGGGGCACCTATATTAGTGACTAGGTAGGAATGGTTTACAGTAAACATACCAATTATTTGTAAAGAGATGTTCTTCTAACATACTTGGTAATTTTTGCCATTTAAAAATTTCTATTAAAACACTTTTAATGCTGTGAATCTTGTATTAGCTACAAGAGTGTGGTGCTTGGGTGTACATCACCCTTACTATTCAACCCAAGTCTTCAGGAAAAAGATGGATCCACGTGCGGCATGAAAGTTGGGTGGGGCCTGGATAACCAGAGATGGGGAGGGAGGAACCCCCCATGAGGATTAAGGGCAAGTGCTTACATGGTGTGATCCAGGGATGAGGGACTGGACGGATAGAAGCCAACTCTAAGGTTTAAATCTTCATATTTGGAAAGATGGCAGTGCTGTTGTCGGAAGGAAGAATTATGTGAGCAAGAAATGGTCAAAGTGTGTGTGTGTGTGTGTGTGTGTGTGTGTGTGTATGTGTGTGTATTGGGGGTGGGGTGGGTTTAAAGTTTTTACAATATGAACTTTTTACAATATTCATTTAGTAAATAAATAAATGAAAAATGGTGATATGAATACTTTCTGGGTATATCACCTTTTTCTGTTAAACTATTTTCCTTTTTTTCTTCCAAGGAGATTTCCCCACCCATATTCCTTTCCTTCCTTTGGGATCAAGGGCCTGTACAGTTTTTTCTTGACCAAAACCTTAAACACATGTGTTCACCTGTGCCAGAGCACTGGTTCAGAAGTCTGAGTTACTGAATAAAGAGGTGCGGTGTTTCATCTAAATCCTGAAGACAGGTTTTGGCGAGGCCAGGGAGAGGCTAGGTAGGGTTGCAGGAGGGGATGCAGAGCTGGCCAGCAGAGTGGACCCCAGTTAATCTTAAGCCTGAATAGAAATCTCACCACATAAACAAGGGTAGGATCCAAAATTCACAATTTTGTCATCCTTTTTAAAAAAGACATAAACCAAGGGGAATGAGACCCCAAAAGGGGGCAGTCTGTGGAGAAACTGTAGCTACTTGCAATTTGATTTCAAAATCCCTTTCCTACTTTATCTACAGATAAGTACATTGTTGTAAAACAGATAAGCTAAACATTTTATGAGGCTTAATATCAGAACAGCAGGTTATATTTATGATACTATGTCATCATATCAAGAAGCATTTATTAAGTCACTAATAATTGCATTGGCACATAGAGAATTAATACAACATGGTTCTTTCAGGGGCTTGAGGAGTTGGCAGTATTTTCTTGGACTCGCCTTTTGTCTTATATATGTGTAATTTCTAGAGGTCTTTTCATCTTGGTGCATAGCTATTCTATTTTTTTTTTTTTTGCAGTTTTTAAAAGATTAAAGTCTCAGAGAAGAGTTTTGGTAGCTGACGAAGGCAAGGATGTAATCTGATTAAGTAAAATTTTAAGCTATATAAAATTATAGAGATTTAAGTGTGACCCTAATTACATTTATTAAATATTACCCAATTTGTTTTAAGTGGTATGCTGTCTCTTTACTGAACGAATCAATACTGGGTTTAAGTGAAATATGTGCGCTTTTCACAAGCATGTTTGATTTCCACAGGTCAAACATTCTATAACAGAGACTAGGAGAAGGAAATCAGTATTGTGAAGGCATAAAGCTCTAATGAGGATGAAAACGTAAGGGAAATATGTGGTTATCATTCTGCCCGTCTGTAGGCATTAGCTTGATTTCGATCTACTTCATATAATGTCCATGTACACAGTGCCAATAGAGTAAACCAACTGTATCAATAACTAGTGTCAGGAAAGGGGAATAAGGAGTCATGTTTCACCAGGGGGATAGTTGAAGACAGATTTGTCTTTGAGCATTTCGTTTTGTATTCCTAGTTTCTGAGTGATATAAAATGCATAGGCATATCAAAATTCATAACAAAAACTGCTTATGCCACCAGGAAGATGTATTTATTTTCAATAATGTAAAGGGAAAAGCATACAATTGAGGTGGAGAGAGAGAGACAGAGACAGAGAGACAGAGAGACCTGCAGCAGACATCACCTGAGTGGGAAATTACACATCCTGCACGCACACGCCCGCTCTGCACACACATGCACAGAATTCATCTCTGACAATTTAATTGTTTAATGGTAGGACTAACAAGGAATCCTTTCTAAAGTAATGGCATATAAAGGCTTCCTAGTGAAGTTAATATTCCTGCTGCATTTGATGGGTGTTTCCCATTTGTGCAGTTCTGCCCTAACAGACTCCTGGCGTTTGATGGGGGGGAATCAGGAAGGGTGGCATGTCTGTGCTCAATTGCAGAATCTGGAGAATGCCTCAGCCTGTGACCTTAGCCTCGAAAGCAATAAATCCGAGGCCATGATTGGCACCAGAGCAATGGCTCCCATCAGTTGTAATGTCTTGGCTTGCAGTCTGAGGATCTGGTCTTCGTGGACTGTAGGCTGGGTGTTTTGGGCACAGGGCCCTTGCTTCTTATGTAGTTATCTGTTTTCTCTTAGCTCACTAGAACCAGGATTTGGTAGCCATTTGTGCTGAGTTTCAGGACGCCGGTTTGACCAGTCTTCCAGATAATGAAATGCATGATGTCTCAGATGCTAGGGTTTGAATCCTCATCCTGAGCCACAGTCTCTTCTCCTCATATTTCCTTATGGTTCAGCCTGGCTCATTTCGGCGCTTTAATTGGATCCCTGGGTGGCCTTCCTGTTACAGCAGTGTACACAACCACAGATGCTCTGCGAGAGGAATAACTGTGTCTCAAGAAACATAAAGTTCTCAAAGCAGACCCTGAAATGTTCTCATTCTGTAGCTTCCATTCTTAAATCAATACATTTTACATTTATTACTCTGGTTATTTAACTTTGAAAAAAAGTTTCATTGCCTGCACCAGAGAAACCCGGTGGTGGTGGTGGAGATAGAGTTTGACCACAATAGAAAAGCTGGTTTGTTGTGGAGCGGCGGTTGCCCTTTGGTTGTGGACTGGGTCCCAGGCTGCCTGCTTCTCTCCCCGAAGGTCTGTGTCTTTCAGTCTAGGAAAAAGCTTAGTAGGCAGAGTTGAAAATGACAGACTATTTTAAACACACGCTTTATATCCCACAGTTCTGGTTCTTACTTCTATTATCATTACTTATTCATAGACTTTTATTCCCAAATATCATTACCCTTTACAGTAATAGGATCAGCAAAGCAACCACTTAAAACAAAATAAACACACACAGGAATCCGAGGCACAGAAACATTTCCCCCCTTTTCTCCAGCTTTCTGCCTCTCTCTGACTACCTGGGGGAGAAGCAGTTCTTACCAGGCACTAAGAAGCTCTGCTGCTTCAGAAATACCAGTGTAATGGGGGCTTGGCAGTGGGAAATGATATGAGGCCTCCAGCAGTCTAAGGCAGCAGCAGAGAGGTAATGAAATCTGAAAAAAAAACAAGAGAGAAAGAAAGGAGTGGAGGAAGGTGGAAATCAGGAAGAAAACTAAGAAGAATATACAGTGTGCATCCCTTAAACTCAATTTCAGCAGAGGAAAATCCCCCTAAAACAGATCCCATTTAATTTAGAGCGACTCTAAAGTGGGATCACTTACTTATTCCTTGTATAGTAAGAATAACCACAGTACACTGAGGGCCTACTACATGCTCAATGCTTTCTGTATGTAATTTGATTTGTACAGCTGTTAATAGCGGGTGTGATTATCTCCATCTTACAGTTAAGGAAACTGAGGTTTAGAAAGGTCAAGTGACTTGTCTAAAGTTGTATGCCTCAATCTGGTGGGCCCAGAGCATACATTTAGATTTTATGAGTCTAAAACTGCTCACTAGGGTTTTTTCATCCTGACTCCCACTATGTTATATTGCATTCTATTTTATTCAGTCATTTGTCTCTCCACTCATATATTTATTTACATATATACCAACTTGTTCCAGGAAAGATGTAAGATGGTGTAAAGGCCTTGGAGCTACACACATATCTAGGCAGCTTGCACGTGGTGAGGACATTCTACTTATTTGTTGATTGAGCTGTAGAACATCAACTGTCAAGAGTTCAGAATTCTCTCACTGTGGAGTTCCCTTCCTTTTTTATCTTTAAAAGTAGGCCAGCCAGAAACCCATCTGTGCAGGATGGCTTGGGCCCAGAAACTGAGCTAACTAATCTCCCCAAATCTCCTCTACGTCTATGCTTCTATAAAGGACTAGATTAACATGCTGTATGGGAACTATTTTTTTTTTCTTTAGTAATTAATTACAGAGATGTAAAAATTGAGTTGTTAGGAGGAAAAAAGAGTAACTTTACCATGATGTAACCTGACAAACACTACTTCAACCAGGTGATCAAGGTCACCATTAAAAGTGGTAAATCACGCTGATAGTATGTACCCTTGATATGATGTGATAAAAATGAAACTTTATCTCTGTAGTCTTCCGCCCCCAAACTCATCGCTACCGTCCAATCATGAAAAAATATCAGACAGATCCCAACTGAGGGATTCTAAACCTGCCTCACCAGTATTCCTTGAAACTGTCAAGGTCATCAAACACGAGGAAAGTCTAAAAAACTATCACAGTCAAGCGGAGCCTAAGGAGCCAGGATGACTAAATGTAGTGTGCTGTCCTGGATCAGGAAAGGACACTAAGTGGACACTAAAGAAATCTGATTAAATGATGGACTTTAGTTAATTGTAATGTATCCGTGTGAGTTCATTCATTGTAATAATGTACCACACTAATGTAAGTGTCAATAATAGGGGAAACTAAGTGCAGGGACTCTTTGTACTATCTTCTCATTTTTTGGTAAATCTGTAACTTCTAAAAAACAAAATGTATAAAAATACTTTCACACGCACACGCACGTGAATTGACCAAGATTTTTGGGAGAAGAAATGGTATGAGTAGAAGTAGAATATACGTCCCTGTCCTGAAAGCCTAACCCAATAATCAGGATGCGTGTTTCTTGGATTTTTATGACTGGCTTTTTTAAAAAAAATTGTTTATTTTATTTTTGGCTGTGTTGGGTCTTCATTGCTGCATGTGGGTTTTCTCTAGTTATGGCAAGCGGGGGCTACTCTTCGTTGTGGTGCGCGGGCTTCTCATTGCAGTGGCTTCTCTTGTTGCGGAGCACAGGCTCTAGGCACGCAGGCTCAGTAGTTGTGTCTCATGGGCTCTAGGGTGCAGGATCAGTAGTTGTAGCGCACGGGCTTAGTTGCTCCGCAGCATGTGGGATCTTCCCGGACCAGGGATCGAACCTGTGTCCCCTGCATTGGCAGGCGGATTCTTAACCCCTGCACCACCAGGGAAGCCCTATGACTGGCTTTTGAATAACTGAAGATAGGATCAAGCTGCTAAGGAAGGTCCACTCAGTTCCTGGTTCCCAGCAGATAATCCTTGTTGAATGAATAAATGCCACTGCCACCTACACTTCATGAAGGAGCTTTTCTGGCTCTAGGATGCATATAGCTTAGCTTGGGTTCCAGACCTTCCAATGATGGTACCCTGCACCCCAGTCCAACATGTAGCTACTCCAAGGTCTCTGTCTCATTCTTCACAACCCAGCAAGAGTTGTTGAACCACTCCAGAAACCGGTCAAATAACTATTTCCATTCAAAACTCTAATACCACATCCTGTTTGGCTTACTATTTATTGAGGACATCCAAGGTCTCATATGTAGCAGTGCCAGTTAAATTGTCACCAGTAGGAATCACAACCTTTTGCATATCACAGTACAGTTGTTGCAGATATATCAATTTCAATATTTTTGAAATTGTGGTAGTTATTAGGTTTGCTACTGTATATTGATATTTAATGCATTAATAAAGAGCCCATGTATCACCGTATCAAACATTTTAAAATATTTTTATTTTTGATAATTGTATTTTAATATAATTGGTTTCCTTTGTAATCATACGGTGATTCTAAAATGCAATTAAAAACATTTTTCTGCGAAGGGGTCCAAAGGCTTCTGCAAATTCCCTAAGAGGCTCATGGCACAAAAAAATTAACGCTTGATGTAATGGAATAAACACTCATGAGTCCTATACTGCGTAGTCTCCATCAAGTCCTTTGACCTCTAGGTTCCTCATTTTTCTGACCGGTTCCCACCTTGGGGGAAAAATTGAGCAGATGAAATATTTTTAACAAATAGGGAGATGCTTGTAAATTGCGAACCCATGTACATATAAGGAATCATTGTTATTATTGTTATGTATGTTTGGCCATTAGATAAAAATGACTTTTTATTGAGGTTTTAAATGCAGTTCATTGCTAGGAATACTTCTCACCCAGTGATTTAGGCCATGCTTACATGAGTAAAGTGAAATGGAAAATTGATTCAATTCTCTGGATAATAATTCATACTAATAGTTTCCTCCGTTTGCCTGCAACATCCAGATAATCAAAGAAAATGTGATTTTAACTTGAATTATCAGCATAGCTATATCACAATCCTCAACTCTTCTTTGAATGTATAGACTCAAGTGCCAGAATTGAAGTTCTTAATTCTAAAAGGAATAGAATCTTTTCAGGCCTTTATTCTAGAGATACTCCGGTTGTGCACATTGAGATAGACCATGTGTTCTAAAGACATAAGTGGTTGACTGTGCACTGAAACACGTATATATCATTAATTAGAAATTTCTTCTGTGTTAGGCAACATTTTCAATTCCATTTGTTTTCACAGATCCCTAAACCACTTGAACTTCTGTGTAATGCGTATGTCTCAGGACAGTGTTGTCCAGTTAGAACCACAGTATTTTGCCGTCAGAGAATATTTTAAATGGAAAGGCAGGCTTACTCTTGCCTTACAGTGTATAGATATTAAGCATTCTACACACAACTATGTGCATTCATCTTTTAAGAAAACTTACAAATGAAATGTAAACTGACAGGAATTGGATTAGGTAGAAAATCAAATAAAGAATGCAACTGGAAAGTCGTAATGATCTGATACCTTCCACCCCTGATGTAAAAATAAATGCATTTGTTCAGTTTAAAGAAATCAGTAATTACATTTTCTTTCTCTGCTATCTCACCCCCCTCCCCAGCTTCTCATACACAACTATACAAATGTAACTCTAAAAAGGAATCTAATTCAGTTGATGATGCATTTGTGTTGTGAAGATACACTATACCTATATTGACTCTTTGGAAAAGATTTGCAACAAAAAGAAAATCATCTGGGAATTAGACCTTCACTTAATAGAGAAAGCATATTACATACCGTGTTAGTTTGCCAGGGCGGCCATAATGAAGTAACACCAATTGCGAGGCTTAAGCAATTGAAATTTAATTTCTTACAGTTCTAGAGGCTAGAAGTCTAGATCAAGGTGTTGGCAGGGTTCGTTCCTTCTGAGGACTGTGAGGGAGAATCTGTTCCATACTAAGCCCTTAGCTTCTGGCGGTTGGCTGGCAATCGTTAGCATTCCTTGACTTTTAGAAGCATCACCAAGGTCTCTGCTTTCATCTTGACAAGGCATTCTCACTATGTGTGTGTCTCTATGTCCAAATGTCCTCTTTTAATAAGGACACCAGTTATGATGGATTAGGGCCCACTCTAATGACCTCACCTTCACTAATTATATCTGGAATGACCATATTTTCAAATAAGGCCACATTCTGAGATACTGGGGGTTAGGACTTCAACCTATGAATGCTGGTGGGGGGGGACACAATTCAACCCATAACATACAATGGAGTGTTCAATATATATCTGACACACTGAACTGAAGCATAATATACTTGTGAAGAGCTAGAGGGGCATGTACTTGGGAGGAGACACCTCTCAAAACCTCTGATGATAGTGTAACCATGTATATATCTTAGCAGCCAAAGTAATCCAAATCTCTATCCTTAAAGTAACTTCTAGCGGCTGTTCTTAGTTTTAATTCTGAAGTATCTGTAACACCAAAGAATGAACACATGGAAATTTTTCCAGAAATGTATTTGAATGTTCCACCATCCTCCATAACATACGTATGTTTTCTAATACATACAAAGAAGATTTCCATGAGTTCCACCTGGGTAATCTTGACTCTCTACTGTAAAGATGGGTCATGCTTACACTGTAGTTTCTCATTCTCTCAGGAACATATTGGTTTTGACTATCATACAATTTGAGGAGGGTGTCCTTACTGCCTAAGGACTTTATGTTCCTGAGTATATGTCCAAAGCAGTGAGATAGACCCTGGGTAAGTCTTTGGTTGAAATAATTTGAAGGAATGTGTTTAACCCAGACTTAAGTTCCAAATCAAACTTAAGGAAGAACTTTCCCTTTACTACTTATTTTTCCCCCAATTTCTATTGAAGATACTTATATACATAGTTTAAAATGTCAAAATTCTGTAAGTCTTATAACTAAAATTGACAATCCCTATCCCACCTGTCCCCATCCCAAATTATTGCTACCCAGAAAAAACCCCTGCTAACACTTTTAGGTCTTTCTTTTGGTATTTACCTTCATATTTCTGAATAGCATTTTTATAATGTTTCTTCCTCATGTTTTTCATTTTGATTATCATTTATCATTGATTTCTGTGTAAGAAGGGGCTTTAATACTCTCATATCTCTTTTTATTCTTCCCTCTGCTCACTTCATCTTCCTACTACATGAGTTGGCCAAAAAGTTCGTTCGGGCTTTTCCGTAAGATGTTACAGAAAAACCCAAACAAACTTTTTGGCCAACCCAATAGTTATATCGTGATTTTTGGTTAGTTGAATATTTGTTTAGATTCTTAGGACTATGTAAATACTTTGCACAACTAGCCATGTAGTGAACCTTCTTTGTAAAATAGTTTTTTTTTTTCCCTCTTGTATTAATAATTGTCAGGGTTGAGTTTCTTTCTTTCTTTCTTTCTTCCTTCCTTCTTTCCTTCCTTCCTTCCTTTCTTTCTTTCTCTCTTTTGCTTAGTTTTTGATATATCTATCATTAATTCACCTCCAAACTCACTGCCAGAGCATAAATTCCTTTCAATAGTTCATCAGTAGTTCAAACCTTTTTCTTTTCTTTTCTTTCCTTTCCTTCCTTCCTCCTCTTTACACCCCCCTCCCTCAAGCGCTCCCCCGACTCTTCTCTCTGTCTCTCTCTCTCTCTCTCACACACACGCACACACACACTTTCTGTCTTGATGCATCCCTCCTGGAGCCCTGTATCTTCCTGCTCCAATCAGAGATCCTGATTGCTCCCTAGGCTGCTGCCTTTAGCTGTCATTCTGGGTCTTTCATTATCATCCTTCTGGGATTCCCTTTACCTCATTCCTGTGATCAATCCCCTATCTCTTGTTTCTTGGATTTCATATATTCTTCTTTCCTAATTTACTTTCTTTTGGGGGATCACATTTTTAGTAGCTTCCTGAGAAAAGGCACTTGGGAGGTAAATATTCTGAGACGTTGTGTGCCAGTTATCAATTACTGCCTCTCGGCTCCATTGTCCTTCTTTATGGAAGTAGAGGTGGACCTTGTGAACATGTCTCCTTTTCCAGCAGTGTTAGGTTCGGTCAATAACCAGGTTCTGGAAAGACACTGCAAGGCATGGCAGAGGAAAGGCCTTCTCCTCCTAGGTCCCACGTGTAGCTGCCAACAGGTGTGCAGGGAACTCAGTGGCTCTTGCCCTCCAACAAGTTTCTCCACTCACCTCCAGTGAGTTCCTCCAGTTCTCTAACAAGTGACTTCTAGTGAGCCACCTCCCGCTTGCTCCAGTGGGTGGTCTCCTGCACACTGGCTGCAGTTCACCCCACCCCAGTGGGCAGCTTCCTGTGGACCAGCTGTGGCCCACGGTACCCTAGTGAATATCTCCACCAACTAATGGGTCTCACCAGCGCCCTCTATGATGAGGTCTGAATCTCAGCCTTAGGGAGAGGAGGCTCTTCTGAGTTTATTCCTTCCTTGGTTTGGGGTACTCTGCCTCAGCCCTAGAAGAAGTAACTGCAGCCTACACCTGGTACTCCTGTATGCTTTAGGGTTCTATTTCAAGGGATCTATTTTTCTTTTTTTTTAAATTGAAGTATAGTTGATTTACAGTGCTGTTAGTTTCAGGTGTACAGCACAGTGATTCAGTTATATATATATATATATATATATATATATATATACACATATATATATATTCTTTTTCCAATTCTTTTCCCGTATAGGTTATTACAAAATATTCAGTATAGTTCCCTGTGCTATACAGTTGGTCCTTGTTGGTTATTTATTTTACATATAGCAATGTATATATGTTAATCCCAAACTCCTAATTTATCCCTCCTCCCCTAGGGTTCTTTCTTTTCTTTTCTTTTCTTTTTTGTGTATTTTTTGTGTTTTTTTTACCACATTTATTAGTTAAGTATCTTGTACTAATTAATAATTCTTCATAATAAATTTTCCTTGTTCCAGTCAGAATACCAACTTGGCACATCTAAAAATGTCTTTATCCTCTTATTTGATTACTTGGTTAGGTAGAGAATTCTGGGTTGAAAATAATTTTCCTTAGAATTTTGAATACTGTTACATTTTTTCTACTTTCCATTGTTATTATGGAGAAGTTTGATGCTCTTCAGCTTCCTCATCTCTTGTATAGGATAGTTTGAAAAATCTGTGGAAGCTTTTAGGATCTTATCTTTATTACCAGGGTTCTGAAATTTTATGACATATCATGGCATGGTAGGGTGTAGGGCATAATCCGAAAACTCATGTCATTGAGTTCTAGGACATTCTCTTGGATTATTTCTATAATAACACCCTCCTCTTCATTTTCTCTACTCATTATTTCCGGAATACCTATTACATGGATTATTGGTTAGTCCAGACTGGTCCTCTAATTTTCCCTCTCTTATTCCACCTCTGCCTTTTTTTTCGTTCTGTGAGAGTAATTCAGCTCTATCTCACAATCTGTCTCCGCTATTGTGTGTCTTACTTAAGGACTGAGGCACTAAGAAACTGTATTCAATCCCTTGCGTGAGTGGTGATGATGCTTCTGGAATGGTGATCTTCATCACAGGGTGACTGGGGTGGACAGTGTCATAAGTATCCTCTGCAGTCGGTATCTGTGAGTCTCTCGGGTTGGTCAATTTTCCCAGAGAAGAATCTTTCCATTTTCTGCTTGTGGGTATCAGCCTGAATGCCAGCATTCTTGGGCATCAGATTAAAGAAAGGCAATGAGATTCTCACCTTTCATATGCAGACTTTCATTACCAGCAGTGTATCCCTGTCTTTGGCTTCCTGATGTCCCATGTCCTGAGCCACCTGGTGCAGCTCCTTCAGAGATTAAACCAGTCTTCTACTGGGATGTTGAAAAGGTAGTCACTATGTGAGGTAGAAGAAGGGATTTGAGAGCTTTATTTCCTACACAGATTTACCCTGTCCTGTTTTTAGCCCCACCTGACCAGCACTTTGAGGTATATGATACCCATAATTTCTGAGCCTTTTTGAGGTTCTGTGGAGTTCATTGTTTTGATTCTGCGTAACCCTACTTTGTCTCGCTGCTGGTTTAAATTTCAGCATTCTTTTATCTAATAAGTCATTTACCACTCATCTATTTACTTTCCAAATTCTAACATGTTATGCTGTCATATCCTTTCTCTTTCTCATGGCCTTTCTTGGTTTATGTCTTTTAGGAAATCTATTTCATGTCGTGAGGTTCTGGAAGGAAGTGGAGGTAAATATATGTGCTTAATCTGTCATGTATGATCAGAAGTCTCTTTTGCTTCTTAAAGCTCCATTCTAGGACTTCTCTGGTGGCACAGTGATTAAAAATCCGCCTGCCAATGCAGGGGACATGGGTTCGAGCCCTGGTCCGGGAAGATCCTACATGCCACAGAGCAACTAAGCCCGTGCACCGCAACTACTGACCCTGCACTCTAGAGCCCATTAGCCACAACTACTGAAACCCACATGCCTAGAGCCCGTAGTCCGCAACAAGAGAAGCCACTGCAATGAGAAGTCCACGCCACAACTGAAGCCCGCACGCAGCAGCAACAAAGACCCAACGCAGCCAAACATAAATAAATAAAATAAATAAATTTATTTTTAAAAAAGCTTCATTCTAAGAGATATGGAATAGGAAAAAAGTTCTCCCATTAGGCCTCTGGGTTGACCTAGATGAAAAGGCCACATTTTCTAAATGCAAAGCTTACTACTGGGAGAACAGAAAATTTGAATCAGGATATCCTACATGGATATAGACCTTTCAGACCGCAAGCATCAACATTTCCAGCATATTAGAAATTTACTAAATTAATAGGTTAAAAAATACATTCAAGATTAATAGATTAAAAATATAATCAAGATGGCCAAAATTAAAAGCAGTCTATACATTCCACGATAACATGCTTCTTGATATGAATGGACTGGATAATCTATCCCAAATCTCAAAAGATAATTGGAAGCAGAAAGTTATGCCCTTCATGTATCTAAATTGGTTTGCAACCTAAATTATTTATAAAAGAGAAAATTAACTAATTAATTTCTTTCTTTCTTAATATTCTCCATGTTTAGAGATTTTCTATCGTCACTTCTCTAAAATTTCAGAGAAAGAGAGAAAGGGGTTTGGTAGAGATGAGCAGAGGGGAACAGGTTACAAGCTGTAGTAGGTGACCACTTGGACCTTTATATTCATTCATCAGCAAATTTATACTCATCAGCCACCAGAAATGTGTGAAAACAATGTATGAAAATGTCTGCTTCTCCTCACTCTCACCGATAATCTAAAATAATTTAAAATTCCTTGATTCTTTGTATTTAAAATGTTTTTTTCCTCTGTACATTAGTAATAGATATAATAATTTTGAAGAATTTAAACCAATGTAGTCTTAAATTTCTTTTAAAAATGTGAAGCTCACTGGATGATGTCTTTACTCACTGAATCAGTATTTCATTGTTTTAGAGAGAGGGCAGATACCAGCTAGAAAAACAAAGTTATTGTTCAGTTCTGACTGCCATTTTTTTTTTTTTTTTTTTTGCATCTGAATAAGAGAAAAGTCTTAAAAGCCAGGCTTAGTTTAGAGAGAAAATGTCAAGCCTTCCCTTTACTTACCAAAACCAAAGCTCAAAGATCTGAACATAAAGTTCTGCATAAGAGAACTTGGAATATGAAATAAAGCAACACCTCCTTGCCTGGAGAGGAAATGGATGGCATTTCCAGCTGAAGGATGGAGTGGGTGGAAGGAGGAAGATTCAGAAGGCGCAAGATTAGGGTGGAGAAACCAGGAGATTCCTGAGAAAGGATCCAGCAATCATACTCCTGTGCTTAAGGGTGAGGGTGTGCATGTGAGATCAGAGAAACTTCAGATGGATTGAGGGAGACTCTGGTAATATCTAAGCTTGCACTTTATGCTATGAAGGATAAGGCTTAATCTATTCCCACTTGAGAATAAATAAGGAACACCATCTGCAAATAAGTGACACCTTGCAACTTGGTCTTCTATTCACAAACTGCTATTTTAATAATAATAATAGGTAATTATAAAAGCTCTTTTTATGGGTTGGACACTGTGCTAAGTATGCTACATGGATTATCTCATTGTTGTTTCACAGTAGTCCTAAAAGAGACACTATTTCACTGAGGGGCAGTGGAGTTTAAAGATAAGTACCTTGCCCACGATGACTTGTTAGTAAGTGGTGGAAACAAGATAGGGACCAAGCTCTGGCTCTCCAAGCTCTGAATCCCTCTGCAGTGCAGCCTCTCTCCTGTGCCCCTCCTCTTCCCTTCCACCCTCCCAAAAAGGCTTTCTGCTCTCCTCAACCTCTCCCCAAACAAAAGAGGCTACGCTCTATAACCACCCATATTAGTTCAGAGTTTGACTAACTGCAGTGTACTTGAGACTCATTCACACTAAACTGTTACCTCAAACAGACACTTAGTTATTTTTTAACTTTATTGAGGTATCTTCTACATATTGTAAAACTCACTCATTGTAAGTGTCCAATTCAGCAATTTTTAGTAAGCTTACTGAGCTGTGCAACCAGCCCTATAATCCAGTTTTAGAATATTTTCTTCACCACCTCAAATTCTCTTATGTCCATTTACAGTATATCCCTGTAGTCACCCTCAACCCCAGACAACCACTAATCTACTTTCTGTCTCTATAGATTTGCCTCTTCAAGACATTTCATATAAATGAAAGCATACAGTATGTGGTCTTCTGTGTTTAGCTTCTTTTACTTAGCATAGCATTTTTGAGATGCTGTGGTAGGCATCAACTCATTCTCTTTTATCACGGAATAGTATTCCATTCTGTGGATATACTGCATTTTGCTTATGTGTTCGCTAGACCTTCACTGGACATTTGGGTTGTTTCCAATTTTTGGCTATTATGAATAATGCTGCTGTGAACACTCGCATGCTGGCCTTTGTGCAGACATATGTTTCCATGTCCCTTGAATAGGTATCTAGGAGTAGAATTGCTGGGTCATATGGTAAGTTTATGGTTAACTTTTTAAGAAACAGCTAGTTGCATTTTAAGCCTCATCTCTGTGAATTTCAAGTCTTTTCCCTCAATTAAAGGAATTTCAACCATCAGTAAGCAATGGGAACTCTGACTTCATTCTCTCTCTTTTTAAAATAATTTTAGGGGCTTCCCTGGTGGCGCAGTGGTTGAGAGTCTGCCTGCCGATGCAGGGGACATGGGTTCGTGCCCCAGTCCGGGAAGATCCCACATGCCGCGGAGCGGCTGGGCCCGTGAGCCATGGCCGCTGAGCCTGCACGTCCGGAGCCTGTGCTCCACAATGGGAGAGGCCACAGCAGTGAGAGGCCCGTGTACCGCAAAATAATAATAATAATAATAATTTTAAAAACACATTTATTTATTTATTTTTGGCTGTGTTAGGTCTTCATTGCTGTGTGCGGGCCTTCTCCAGCTGTGGTGAGCAGGGGCCACTCTTCGCCGCGATGCATGGGCTTCTCATTGCGGTGGCTTCTCTTGTTGCAGAGCACGGGCTCTAGGCATGCAGGTCTCAGTAGTCGTATGTGGGCTCAGCAGCTGTGGCTCAGGGGCTCTAGAGCGTAGGCTCAGTAGTTCTGGTGCACGGGCCCCATTGCTCTGCAGCATCTAGGATCTTCCCGGACCAGGGCACGAACTCGTGTCCCCTGCATTGGCAGGCGGATTCTTAACCACTGTGCCACCAGGGAAGTCCCTGACTTCATTCTTCTTTTTTTTTTTTTTAAGGTTTTCAAAATAACATTTATTTCTTAAAAGTTAACATGTGCATAATAGGAAACCAAAGAACACAAGAAGCCTGACTTCATTCTTTAAGGATGCTTTGCAGAGTGCCCCGGGCCCTCACTGAAGACAGCCGTGGCTCCCTGTGCCACACAGCTCCTCCCTACTTGGGGTCAACTGTTGAAGGCTCCTGAGGTCAAGCCTCGTTGTCATGGGGACTGCAGAGATCTCCTGCAAGGGCTGGTGCTCTACAAGAGATCCACCAGGAAGTCTTTTCCTTCTAGACAAACTGGCAGTCTACAGACTGAATTCAGCCTACAGATATGTATTGTTGGCCTACACAAATTTTTAAAAATTAGAGTGTTTCTAGATTGGTCATACATTCTCCACTTTACCTGCATTTCTTATCACTTCCCCTTGACTTACACAAGAACAAAGTTGGAGGACTCACACTATCTGATTTCAAGACCCGCCATCAAGCTATAGTAGTCAAGACTGTGGTATTTGGTGAAAGAATGGACATATGGATAAATGGAATGGAATAGAGAGTCCAGAAATAGACCCGCTTTCTGCAGTCAATTGATATTTGACAGAGATGCCAAGGCAACTTAATACAGAAAAGGCAGTCTTTTTAAGAAACAGTGCTAGAAATTCGACACCCATATGCAAAAAAACCCCCACAAAAACTAAACAAAACAAAACTAAATACCTCTGCTCTTCAAAAACACTGTTAAGAGAATGAAAAGAAAGTCACAGACTGAGATAAAATATTTGCAAAACACTTACCTCCTAAAGGACTGGTAACCACATTACAAACATAAAGAACTTTAAAACACAATAATAAAAAAACCAAACAACCCAATGTGAAAATGGGCGAAGTGTTTAAACATATACCACACCAAAGAATACATACAGATGGCAAATAAGTACATGAAAAGATGCTCAACACTACCGGTCATTAGGGAAATGCAAATTCACATCACAGTGTGTTACCGTTACACATCTAATAGGTGTGTAACATAGGTAATGGCTAACATTAAAAACCAAAATAAAAACTTCTTTTGATAACAAATGCTGACAAGGATGCAAAGCACCTTGACCTTTCGTACATTGCTAGTGGGAATGAGAAATGTTAACAAGCTTTGTGGACAACAGTTTGACAGTTAATAAACTGTTAATAAAGTTAAGCATATACTTCCTATAAGATTCAGAAGTCCCACTCCAAGGTACTTACCCAAGAGACATAGAAACTTATGTTCACACACACAAAATTGTGTATGAATGCTTATAGCTGTTTTATTTATAATCGCCCCAAACTGGGAACAAACCAAATGCTCGTCCACTGGAAATGGGTACGGAAACTGGTACACCCACACTGTGGAAGAGTATTCAGCCATTAAAAGGAACCGACTGCAGATAAACAGGACAACATGAGTGAATCTCAAGTGCATTACGCTAAGTGAAGGAAACCAGCCTCAAAAGGTTTAACGTTGTACAAGTCCATTTATGTGAGGTTCTTAAAAAGGCAAAACACAGAAAAAAGATTAGTGCACTGGTGGGTTGAACTTGGGGGAAGAGGTTGAATAGAAAGAAGCATGAGGACACTTCTGGGGAGAGGGAGATGCTCTGTGTCTTGGGTATGGTGGTGGTGATGGACTGTGAATGTTTGTCAAAACTCACAGGACTGTACACTGTACACTAAACATGACGAATTCCCCTGCATGTAAATTATTCGGCAATGAACCTGAACGCAATATAGGACTACTTTCAACTTTAGCATTTATAAGATAGTAACCTGATGGTTCCAGGTAACCTTACCATATGGAGAAAGTCTCTCTCTTCTTTGGATTAATTATTAAGTTTTCAATATGAGAAGATGAAGGTTACCAAAGTTAGCTTGTATAAAAGATGCTTACAATTGTTGAGTATCTCTCTAGCATGAATCTAAATAACGCTTTTCCATTCATATTTATAGGCATGCTCACATTTTTACGTCCCTAATATAGCTGTTAAGAATGTGAAATCTTCCCAGTTTCCACTTCAGCCATGAGCATTTTTCATTAGCGTTTTCTGGTGTGCAAGCAGTATAAATTTTGTTGCGTCACTTTACACCTTTTGTTATTTCTGACTGCACCATTTGCAAATCACGTTTAATTTTGTTTGCCCAGAAGAGCAACGAAATGCTCTACATATATAAATGTTTTTGCTATTCACCCTTCACACTCTTATAGTAACATAAGAGCCTTAATGCACTTCTGTCCTCTGAGGAAGCTTGTGGTAAAACAGGAGAAACATTATGAATAATTAAAAATATGATATTTACTCCAGGAGGAAGATGAATCTTTGAAAAAAATCTCTGCCAGCAGAAAGCCTCACAATCAGGTACCATATCCTGATAAATAAATTGCTAGTCTTTTCAGGTGTCAAGGTATTTCACAGTCAGATACTAATGAGATAAAGATGCTCAGCTTGATCATTAGGGGGAGAAGAATAAGGATTGAGTTGCTTCTTGTTAATTCTTATCATTCTTCATTATTAGCTAACAAGTAGGTACCAGATGCTTACCTATGTGCCCAAACTAGAGTTATAAAAAGATAAGGAGGATTCTAGGTTGAAGAATTAATTCTGAGAGATTCCACTTCAAAATATTCAGAACTTAGGATATTAATTTTTCTTCCTTATAGAGATCTGATGTCTTTTGTGTGACTGGCCAATGGCCCCATTATTCTTTTGTATATTATTACAGAAAAATCTCACTTTTCTCTAGGTAAGGAACACGATCAATTGAAGAAAAAAGTATTCTCTTAGTCAACCTGGCCAATAAATGGATACAGTAATTGGCTTGAACTCAATAGATTTGGGATCCAGCTGCACTGTGACATTAACCAGCTGTGTGGCTTTGGACAAGTGACTTCACTATCTGGGTCCTTAGTTTTCTTATCTGTACAATGATGGGTCCTGTACAATGATGCAGTTGAATTTGATAATCTCTAAAATCAACTATTGTTCTAAAATTATTGCTGATTCTGCATTCAATGTCAATATTCAAATTGTTTGAATATGATGTATAAGCCTATATTAAATACAATTAAGTCCTTGATAATTCAGAATGCATTTCAAAACAATGCAAACTTTAGAGTTGTCATTATGAACGCCTAGCAAAATTCTGGTTAAATGGAAGTTTCAGACTAATGAAAATACTTATTAGATTGGCTTTTGCAAGCATTTTACACAAATATAAAATTCTAATTGTAATGAGAAATTTACCCTCATTTCAATAAAACAAAGCCAAAATTTGAAATTAACCAGGAAAGAAAGGGATATAAATCCTCTATACATGGGTTGAGGAAGTTCACATATAACATTCTGACAATTATCAGCCAGTCCAAACTCTCTCACTAGTGTGAAAGGCAGATTATCAGCTAGTGTTTATGAAAAAATTCATACAAGAGAGAACTTTCTTTTTTAAAAAAAAAAGTATGTATTTTTTGGCTGCATCGGGTCTTAGTTGTGGCGCACAGGCTTAGTTGCCCCGCAGAATGTGGGATCTTAGTTCCCCGAACCGGCGCCCCCTGCATTGCAAGATGTATTCTTAAGCACTGGACCACCAGGGAAGTCCCAGAGAGAACTTCCTGATGGGCTCTAGGTAGGCATCTGCAATGCATTCTATGTGGATTTTATTATAATTGACTGATTTAGAAGCCAACATATTAATTTAAAAAAGGATACAGTTGGGCTTCCCTCGTGGCGCAGCGGTTGAGAGTCTGCCTGCCGATGCAGGGGACACGGGTTCGTGCCCCGGTCCGGGAAGGTCCCACATGCTGCAGAGCGGCTGGGCCCGTGAGCCATGGCCGCTGAGCCTGCGCGTCCGGAGGCTGCGTGTCCGGAGCCTGTGCTCCGCAGAGGGAGAGGCCGCAACAGTGAGAAGCCCACGTACCGCAAAAAAACAAACAAAAAAAAACAGTTAACCTCTTTTAATATGATTATGTGAACTGAAATCTGTGATTCTGTAAAGACCAGGTTGAAATTCACATCTCTTTCCCTCATTTCTTCCTTCATTCCAGCCTTCCTTCACTAAACCTGTATTGAATGGTTATCATACCAGACTCTGTAGCTGTGAGATAACTCAAAAACATATAAAACAAAAATCCCTGACCTTAAGGAAGGTCACAATCTATCAGGCAAAACATATTTTGATAATTATAAAGTGATGTGACAATTTAGTGATAGAAATATGTATATAGGCTGTGAGGGGAGAATTTACTTACCTTGGCACTGTCTCACACACACACACACACACACATATTTGTGTGACATGACCATTCCACATCAAATTTTAAAGAAAAACTTTGAACCACTCTGAAGCATTTTCAGAGCACTAGGTTTACACACAAATAACACCATTCTCATTGGTTGTTTTATTTATTTATTTATTTATTTATGGTTGCGTTGGGTCTTCGTTGCAGCACGCCATCTTTCTCTAGTGGCAGTGAGTGGGAGCTACTCTTCATTGCAATGTGCGGGCTTCTTACTGTGATGGCTTCTCTCGTTGCCGGGCTCTAGGTGCACGGGCTTCAGTAGTGGTGGCGTGCGGGCTCAGTAGTTGTGGCTCGCGGGCTCTAGAGCACAGGCTCAGTAGTTGTGGCACACGGGCTTCGTTACTCCGCGGCATGTGGGATCTTCCCGGACCAGGGATCGAACCTGTGTCCCCTGCATTGGCAGGCAGGGAAGTCCCCATTCTCATTGTTTTTGAAAGCAGATACAAGAGTCCCTACTTAAAAAAAAATTACTATACTTCTGTAGTCGCTATCAGTAGGAGAAATCAGAAGTAATAAAACCACATTTAAAAACAATCTTAGATGGAATGGCCATCTTGTTTTGGTGAAAATGAAGAGAGGCAGGCATTTTTCATATATTTCTGGCTAGGAGTAAAAACTGGTGCAACCTTTCTGGAGGGCAATATGGCACGATTTATCAGAAGGTGTAAAAGTGTACATACCTACTTCCAGCAAATTTATCCTAAGAAAATAACTGAGTATGAAAGCAAAGATTCAGCTCTAAGTGCACACACATTTAGGATTGTTATGTCATTTTGTTGAATTGACCCTTCTATCAGTATGTAATGTCCAGCTTTATTTCTAAAGACTGTGGGAGAAATCAGATTCTCAGTGGAGGGATACAAATAAATCAATTCCTGTTGTAAGAAGTGGAAACCTGGAAAAATATGTTCTTTAACTTACAGTTAAAAACAGTTGCATGGATTCTGCTCGAGCCAGAGCAGGTACCTGTTAGTGATAACGTATATTTGTAGAAATAGCTTCCTATTATCAAAAGTCTGAGAGGCATGACTTCTAATTAGTCACAAAACAAAAGTAAACTTTACACATTGTTCATAATCCTATTAAGGGTTTATTGTTTCTGTAAAATTCGCATGACTTGTTATCCCATTGGATAAATTTTATTGCCTTCCTATGGCTTTGTGCTTTTTCTTAATATCATTTTAGAACACCCCTTTGAGTTTATATTATAGCATTTAAAAATGATTAGAACTAAATAACTAAGCAGAATGCCAAACACAAAATAGAGAAACTAAGCTACATTGCCTTCTTTAGACCAACTCTTCCCTACCCAATTATCCAGATATTTTGATGAGAATTAATTGAATTCAAGCTTGTGCTGACACCTTGTGTCTAAATATATTTGAGTGACGTTTTGCCAAGTTAAAAGAATATGAATATGAAAACTAATGTATAGCTGTATCTGCTTCACCATTTCAATGGTCTGCATTTTTCTTAATTATAGTCAATCACCCATTTCACTTTCCACTTGCTATTTTTTTTGGGGGGGGGTGCTGCATTGGGTCTTCATTGCTGTGCGTGGGCTGTCTCTAGTTGCAGTGAGCGGGGGCTACTCTTTGTTGTGGTGCGCGGGCTTCTCACTGCAGTGGCTTCTCTTGTTGCAGAGCACCGGCTCTAGGTGCGCAGGCTTCAGTATTTGTGGCTTGAGGGCTCAGTAGTTGTGGCTCATAGGCTCTAGAGTGCAGGCTCAGTAGTTGTGGTGCACAGCATGCTTAGTTGCTCTGCGTCATGTGGGATCTGCCCCGGCCAGGGATCGAACTGTGTCCCCTGCATTGGCAGGCAGATTCTTAAACACTGCACCACCAGGGAAGTCCCCATTTGCTATTATTTGACATTGCAATATATACAAATGTTCATATTCCAAGTAATGAAATCATGTTACAAAAGTAGATCTCTTTCAAACAAAGATGGCTGCAAATTCTCTGCTGTTCTTTCCATTAACAGGTGGAATCTAATTTCACTCCCATTAAATCTGGGCTGGCTATAGTGATTTGCTTGACAGATACAATGTGGCAAAAGTGACCTTCAAGGACCTTTGAGGCTATGTCATGAGAAGCCTTGCAGCTTCCTTCTGGGCCACAGTACACTCATTCTTGGAGCTCTGAGCTACCACTTTTAAAGGTCTGACTACCTTGATGCCGCAACGCTGTAAGGACACCCAAGCCAGCTCCTACTCTGTTATAGTTTCCAGCCATTCAAGTCCTACCTGCTGAGGCCTCAGACATCCGGAGTAGAGATTAACCCTCCCCACTGTTCTGTGTCTGAATTCCAACCCACGGATTCATGAGCAAAACAAATGATTGTTATCTTGAGTAGCTGCACAGCGTTGATAACTGAAACAGAATTTGGTGCCAAGAATGGGTTGCTTGTAACATTGGTTTGGGACTGGGTGGTGTGTGGAAACTGGAAGGGCCTCAGGAAACTCTTCGTAAGGCCTTGAAGGATGATGAGGAAAATGTTATCAGAGGCGGGAGGAAAGGACACACGCGTTCTGTCCTGGTAGAACAGTTAGCCAAACTGTTGCCTGTGGTAATGTGGGAAAGAGAGATCGTGAGCATCTGGCTGTATAGATCTCCAGGCAGAATCCTCAAAGTGCTACTTGGCTTTTCCTAGTTACTTATTATAAAATACGAGAAGTGAAGGAAAAAATTAAATATGGAACTGTTCAATTTTTGAGAATCTAGAGGACCTATTAAGGTGTCAGGACATTTTTTGGTTTTTTAGTATGAACTCAATACATATTTATTGAATATTTGAATAATAGTATGATTTTCAACTCACTTGGAAAATGTCTTCTTTTTTTTAACATCTTTATTGGAGTATAATTGCTTTACAATTGTATGTTAGTTGTTTGTGCTTTGTAACAAAGTGAATCAGCTATACATATACATATATCCCCATATCTCCTCCTTCTTGCGTCTCCCTCTCACCCTCCCTTATCCCACCCCTCTAGGTGGTACAAAGCACCAAGCTGATTTCCCTGTGCTATGTGGCTGCTTCCCACTAGCTATTTTACATTTGGTAGTATGTATAAGTCCATGCCACTCTCTCACTTCGTCCCAGCTTACCCTTCCTCCTCCCCAAGTCCTCAAGTCCATTGTCTACATCTGCGTCTTTATTCCTATCCTGCCCCTAGGTTCTTCAGAACCATTTTTTTTTTTAGATTCCGTATATATGTGTTAGCATACTGTATTTGTTTTTCTCTTTCTGACTTACTTCACTCTGAATGACAGACTCTAGGTCCATCTACCTCACTACAAATAACTCAATTTCATTTCTTTTTATGGCTGAGTAATATTCCATTGTATATATGTGCCACATCTTCTTTATCCATTCATCTGTCCATTCATCTTCCATTCATCTATCCATTCATCTGTCCATTCATCTTCTTTATCCATTCATCTGTCGAAGGACATGGTTGCTTCCATGTCCTGGCTACGGTAAATAGAGCTGCAATGAACACTGTGGTATATGACTCTTTTTGAATTATGGTTTTCTCAGGATATATGCCCAGTAGTGGGATTGCTGGGTCGTATGGTAGTTCTATTTTTAGTTTTGTAAGGAACCTCCATACTGTTCTCCATAGTGGCTGTATCAATTTACATTCCCACCAACAGTGCAAGAGGGTTCCCTTTTCTCCACACCCTCCCCAGCATTTACTGTTTGTAGATTTTTTGATGATGGCCATTCTGACTGGTGTGAGATGATACCTCCTTGTAGTTATGATTTGCATTTCTCTAATGACTAGTGATGTTGAGCATCCTTTCATGTGTTTGTTGGCAATCTGTCTGGCTTCTTTGGAGAAATGTCTATTTAGGTCTTCTGCTCATTTTTGGATTCGGTTGTTTGTTTTTTGGATATTGAGCTTCATGAGCTGCTTGTAAATTTTGGAGATTAGTCCTTTGTCAGTTGATTCACTTGCAAATATTTTCTCCCATTCTGAGGGTTGTCTTTTTGTCTTGTTTATGGTTTCCTTTGTTGTGCAAAAGCTTTTAAATTTCATTAGGTCCCATTTGTTTATTTTTGTTTTTATTTCCATTTCTCTAGGAGGTGGGTCAAAAAGGATCTTGCTGTGATTTATGTCATAGAGTGTTCTGCCAGAGTTTTCCTCTAAGAGTTTGATAGTGTCTGGCCTTACATTTAGGTCTTTAATCCATTTTGAGTTTATTTTTGTGTATGGTGTTAGGGAGTGTTCTAATTTCATTCTTTTACATGTATCTGTCCAGTTTTCCCGCCACCATTTATTGAAGAGGCTGTCTTATCTCCATTGTATATTCTTGCCTCCTTTATCAGAGATAAGGTGACCATTTGTGTGTGGGTTTATCTGTGGGCTTTCTATCCTGTTCCATTGATCTATATTTCTGTTTTTGTGCCAGTACCATACTGTCTGGATTACTGTAGCTTTGTAGTATGGTCTGAAGTCAGGGAGCCTGATTCCTCTAGCTCCATTTTTCTTTCTCAAGATCGCTTTGGCTATTCGGGGTCTTTTGTGTTTCCATACAAATTGTGAAATTTTTTGCTCTAGTTCTGTGAAAAATGCCATTGGTAGTTTGACAGGGATTGCCTTGAATCTGTAGATAGCTTTGGGTAGTATAGTCATTTTCACAATGCTGATTCTTCCAATCCAAGAACATGGTATATCTCTCCAACTTTTTTATCAGCTTTATTTTCTTTCATCAGTGTCTTATAATTTTATGCATACAGCTCTTTTGTCTCCTTAGGTAAGTTTATTCCTAGGTATTTTATTCTTTTTGTTGCGATGGTAAATGGGAGTGTTTCCTTAATTTCTCTTTCAGATTTTTTCATCATTAGTGTATAGGAATGTAAGAGATTTCTGTGCATTAATTTTTATTCTGCTACTTTACAAAATTCATTGATTAGCTCTAGTAATAATTTTCTGGTTGCATCTTTAGGATTCTCTGTGTATAGTATCATGTATAGTTGCAGGTTTGTAGTTCCCGTTGTTTTTGGTGTCTGCCCCCAGTGGCTAAGGTTGGTTCAGTGGGTTGTGTAGACTTCCTGGTGGAGGGGACTGGTGCCTGTGTTCTGGTGGATGAGGCTGGATCTTGTCTTTCTGGTGGGCAGAACCACATCTGGTGGTATGTTTTGGTGTGTCTGTGACCTTATTATGATTTTAGGCAGCCTCTCTGCTAATGGGTGGGGTTGTGTTGCTGTCTTCCTAGTTGTTTGGCGTAAGGTGTCCAGTACTGTATCTTGCTGGTCATTGAGTGGACCTGGGTCTTAGCCTTGAGGTGGAGATCTCTGGGAGTGCTTTTGCCATTTGATATTACGTGGAACCGGGAGGTCTCTGGTGGACCAGTGTTCTGAACTCGGCTCTCTCACCTCAGATGCACAGGCCTGACACCTGGCCAGAAGACCCTGTCAGACCAAGACCCTGTCAGCCACATGGCTCAGAAGAAAAGGGAGAAAAAAGAAAGAAAGAAAGTAAAAAATAATAAAATAAAATAAAGTTATTAAAAAATTATTAAAAATTAAAAAGCCATTAAAAAAAAAGAAAGAACAACCAAACCAATAAACAAATCCAACAATGATAACAAGCACTAAAAACTATACAAAACAAACAAAAAGATGGACAGACAGAACCCTAGGACAAATGGTAAAAGCAAAGCTATGCAGACAAACTCACACAAAGAAGCATACATATACACACCCACAGAAAGAGAAAAAAGAAAAAAATATATATCTTTTGGGAAGTCTGAGGTCTTCTGCCAGCATTCAGTCGGTGTTCTGTAGGAGTTGTTCCACATGTAGATGTATTTCTGATGTATTTGTGGGGAGGAAGGTGATCTCCACGTCCTATTCCTCTGCCACCTTGAAGGTCTCCCATTTTTGGGTTTGAAATAAAACTGTGTTATCCCCAGATTCTTTCAGCAAAAGTTCTCAGTGTAAGAAATGGCTTCAGGGAAAATGAACTCTTGATATGGATTTGGATGGATTTCACAATTATTGTGAACCAGTGACTATTAGGAGCCTTTTATTCCAAACTTCTCTGTTTTGAATGGCAGTGTTAACTGTAGTTACCTTACAGCAGATAACTTGTATCTTTATTTCCCAAGTCTTCAGATTCATACGAACTGTATTTAAGGAATGGCACCCAGGTGCTTCATCCTGATTTACACGATGAGACGCTGGACTTTGGGTCAGTGCTGAAATGGGATGAGAGTTTTGGGAGCCTTGGGAGGGGGTAAGTGTATTTTGCATGTACAATGATTGTAAATACTGTGGCCAGAGGACAAACTATGGGAGATTGAAGATGGCTATGAATTCCTTACTACTGCCTCCACTGAGAGGCGGAGTCTAGTTCCTTCTTCTTGAATCTAGCCTGGTCCTAGAGACTCACTTGACTGATAGAAAGTGGCGGAAGTGATGTTCTGGGACCTTTTGAGGCTAGGTCATAAGAAGACTTGCAGCTTCCTCCCAGGCCTCTTAATGACACTTGTCTTGGAGCCCTGACTGCCACATAAGAAGTCTGAAAACGCAGAGGCTGTCATGCTTTGAGGATGCTCAAGCTAGCCATGTGGACAGGCTGTGTGCAGAGAGAGAGACGAGGGGTGGGGGAGGTCATGGGAGCTCCCAACTTTGGGGTCATCCCAGCTAAGACCTTCAGACATCATGGAGCACAGATGAGCCATTCCCTCTGTGCCTTGTCCCAATTCCTGACCACAGACTTATGAGCAAGATAAATGATTTTTTTGTTATAAGGCATTAAATTCGGGAGTTGTTTTTTATTTAACAATGATTAAGACATCCCCCTTTGCTCTTAGGGGTGCCACAGCCATTTCCTGGGATCCAGACTTGGTCTGGTCCTACCTCAGTTCATCAGAAATGTTATTTTATTCTTAAGCCTCATTGGATGGCAGTTACATTCTTGCCGCTTCCCCTCTCAAGGGGATGCCTCAGTCCATGCGTAAATCAATGGATGCAAAGCACGTCAGTGGAAGTTAAGCTGACTGAATCTACACTTTAGTACCTATGAAGTTGGCTCAATTCCAAAAAGATGCTAGTCGTGACAAGGGTTAAAGAGAAGTTCCTGCCCAAATAAAATGTCCTGCTAGAAACAAACATATTTAATGAACACATAACTGGACTGAAACATTTTGAAAACAATATTCAATGTCTAACAAATATAGTTTAGTTCTACAATAAACATTAAAGCCAGGTAACATTTTCTAGACCTCCAGAGAACACACATTCATTCAAAGCCTGAAGATGCTTGAGAGTAAACTCTGCACCTGAAATTTTTCCAGGTGACATCAGGGTTTGGCCTCACATTCAGGCTACTTCAGAAGAAACATTTAAAGTGTTTTCAGAGGAAGGAACCAGAAAGGGTAATTCTCCCAAGTTGAGAGGAATTGATGCATAGATCCAGTCAAGGGTTACGCCGTTGGCCCTAGAGGTAAATCTAATTGATCTTCGGGGTTGTCTCGGTATGCATCTATGAGGCCTGAAAATCTGTATTTTTAACACTTCTCCCTCCCCAGGTGATTCTCAAGCACATGGAAGCCTGAGGCCCACTGATTTAAGAACTGTGATGCCTGAGGTTTTTTCCTATGCCCCCCGTCTACCACCTGACCTCCCAAATGCCCTTTGAGACATTTCACTCTGTTGCTGTCAAAGAGAGACCCATTTAGAACAAAATCAAATGCAAGGAGAGAATCAGAAATACCTTTATGGGGAACAAAGTGATTAGATTTGTAGTGACAATGAGCAGGTAGATGACCATCCACTAATGGGTTTCAAGAAATAAAGACTAAAAAGGCTTGGATGGTCCAAACAATTTTTCTTTCTTTTCTCTGCCTCAAGCGCTAGGCACGTGTCTCTAGTTTTTAGTGCATTTGGCATTATTTCAGTGAGCATTTCATTTTCATACCATGAACCCCAATTTGACATCTTGAAATATAGCCCTGTAACTCACATATTATTTCACCCAAGGGTTTTTATGGAAGATAACTTCTTCACTTAATATTAATATTGCTGCATTCAGAGCCCCAGTCAATCCAATTTGGCAGGTATTTTATTTCAAAACTATCGTATAGAGCAATTTCCCCTTCAAGAAATTTTACTCTGTTGCTGTCAAAGACAGATCCATTTAGAACAAAATCAAAATCAAAATGAAGGAGGGAATCAGAAATTATTGGGAGCAAAATGATTGTGTTTGTAGTGGCAATGAGAAGGCAATGACAAACCTCCACTAACAGTTTTCAAGAAATACAGACTCAGGGCTTCCCTGGTGGCGCAGTGGTTGAGAGTCCACCTGCCGATGTAGGGGACATGGGTTCGTGCCCCGGTCCGGGAAGATCCCACATGCCGCTGAGCCTGTGCGTCCAGAGCCTGTGCTCCGCAACGGGAGAGGCCGCAGCAGTGAGAGGCCTGCGTACTGCCAAAAAAAAAAAAAAAAAGAAATACAGACTCAAAAACCTTGAATATACCTTGAATAATATGAATAACCAAATTCATTTTCACCTTTTAAGGTTTCCTATAGCCTACCAGTACAGTGTTAAAGAAGGTTTATTATCTATCACCTATCATCTATCTATCTATCTTTAATAATGATTCAAAAGAACAAATTTTATTTTAATTTTTTTTAAAAAAAGAACATAAGTGGGACTTCCCTGGTGGTCCAGTGGCTAAGACTCAATGCTCCCAATGCAGGGGGCCCAGGTTCAATCCCTGGTCAGGGAACTAGATCCCACATGCTGCAACTAAGAGTTCGCATGCGGCAACTAAAGATGCCATGTGCTGCAACTAAAAAAAGATCCCTCATGCAGCAAGGAGGATCCCGCATGCCTCAACAAAGATCCTGCGTGCCACACTGCTGAATTAATAAATAAATATTAAAAAAAATAAAAATAAAAAAGAACATAAGCAAGGAAGTTTCCTTTGCATTCGAAGGCTGACATTAAGATTTATGTAGTAAAATCAGTACTTATATATTACTAATTAGTATGGCTAATGTTTAAGTTTACTTTTGGCTTATAGAACAATTCAATTAATTAATCAAGATACTACAATGACTCAAAATAACATTGATGCAAATTATACTTTCAAACATCTTATTATCCTTTAAGAAGTATTTCAAGTCCTACCATCTCCATAAGGCTCTCTCTCCTTGTTCTCAATGACAAAGTAAAGTCAGTTGAAGAATCAGCATCATATGACTTGGAAAAATTAGGTTGATGCTTAAATCTAGGAGAGAAAGCTGAGGAGCTGTAGCAACCCTCCTAAAGATGGCTCACATAATGTAAATAGAAGAAAAATCTGTCAGTTCCTCTAAAGTCATACTTAAACTATTTTCTAAAACAGTATTACCCCCTGAATCTATGACTATATTTGCAAATCTGATACTCTAAAGGTTGGGTGTTTCCTTCCTTCCGCAATTAGAATAGAGCAACAGTAAATGGCGGTGAGGTCTTGGTAAGAGTTACATGGTCCCAAGTGAAGGCTGTCATTCCAAGCATGCTTATTTGACATGTGAAGATGCAAATTTTTCTTTTAAAATCTGTTTTTAAAGAAATTTTATTGGAGGATAGTTGATTTACAATGTTGTGCTAGTTTCAGGTGTTTTAAAAGTTGAACTTGTAACTATTACTAACATGATTTAAACTGTTATACCTACACAGCAAGTATGTAGAGAAAGACACTCAAGTAAAACCTGCTAATTTTCACTAGAACATATTAATCACTTTTGAGTAAGAATTTTTTTTTTATTACTCATTCTGCTTCTCTTACTTTTAAGTCAAAAGTCCTGTTCAGGGTGACTGCAATGATCCAGAATATCTGTAGCCACCCCAAGCATGTCTCTTCCTGTGCTTATTTTTCTTCTGTAGCCCTATGCCTAGAGTACTCTCCATGTGTTGAGTGTCTCAAATATAGCAGAAAGGGTTATATATTAAATACTTCTCAGGGGGCTTCCCTGGAGGCGCAGTGGTTGAGAATCTGCCTGCTAATGCAGGGGACACGGGTTCGAGCCCTGGTCTGGGAAGATCCCACATGCCGTGGAGCAAGTAGGCCCGTGAGCCACAACTACTGAGCCTGCGCATCTGGAGCCTGTGCGCCGCAACAAGAGAGGCCGCGATAGTGAGAGGCCCGCGCACCGCGATGAACAGTGGCCCCCGCTCGCCACAACTAGAGAAAGCCCTCGCACAGAAATGAAGACCCAACACAGCCATAAATAAATAAATAAATAAATAAATAAATAAATAAATAAATTAGGAAGCCAAGCATTTGAAGCCCTTAAAAAAAAAAAAATTACTTATCAGGGATTCCCTAAAAGCCTGCCTCAGTTATGTCTTCCTTTGGATACAGAATTTAGCAAGAGATCCTACAACCAACTTTTAAAAAGCTACCTCTTGGAAGAATTAAGCATACAATTAGATTGTTACATACTCTTGGGCTATATTCACAGAAAGTGTATATTAGTTGATTTTCTTCATGGAAATGTGCTAGTGGGAAAGAAAAATTAAGCATGCTAATAATTAACCATATCAAAGTTCTCATAAAATTATTCGCAGGTTTTGGGGAGCTTGGGAAATTAACTAGTCTGCCCCTTGCCAGCAAAATTTAATTCTCTTCTTGATAGTGGTAATCTAACCATTGTAATTGATAGTCGAAGTAGACAATGCATTCGATTACACATATAAACAATCTATTTTAAAGGGTTGAGTTAGAATTTGTTCAAACAGTTAGACTGTTCAAACAGTCTTTCCAATATTTTTGTTCAAAATATTTAAAAAACTCTTTGGGTATTTGAAAGCCTCCACGATATTCTTCCCAATACCTCAGTTATAGTTCCTTGAAAATGGGTTTGATCTTCAGAAATATAAAAATATCATTTGGGACCTAGACTTGTGAATGAGATAAAGTTAAAACCGTAAGTTAAAGCTAAGTAATATCCCTGAACAGTAGTGTGGCAGATTTTATTTCCCAAAGATGGCTGCCACCTCATATTATATCTCCCATATTCCCTCCATTCTCACCTGGATAGACCTGTGTCACTGTGTCAACCCACAGAGAATGGAGGAAGTGACACTATGTGGCTTCCGAGGCTAGGTCATACAAATGCCACACACTTCTGCCAGTTCTCTTGGGACACTAGTTCTTGGAACCCAGACACTATGGTGCTAGGAAACAAGAAGAATTCATGCGTAAGTGTCCTAGCTGACAGCTCATTATCGACTGAAAAGAAATCGAAGAAAATGTTATTGGGAATTGGGGAAAAATACCTTTTTTTTTATAGTGGTGGAGAGTTGTCCCCAAAGTCACCTACAGTAATATGGAAAAGAGGAAATGCACCCAATGCAATCAATAATCTAGTTAAGGAGATTTGCAGGCCAAGTGTGAAACTGCCACTTGACCTCTCACTGGCTCTGGATTAGAAGAGAGATAAGAGAAACGGTTAAACTTAGAAGAACCCAGGAATTTCTGGGTGCAAAAATTAAACTTTCTCATTTTCAGCCTCTCCAGATGGTAAATGACACTCAAATTAAGAAATGGCTTCTAGGAAATCAGTGGTGCTGCAGAAAAATGTGGTCTAAATATGAAGCCAAGGACATGACTGGAAATTTCTTTGTTAAGATCTCAGAAAGACAAGATGGTGTTTTATGGACCTTTTCAAATGGACAAAAAATCTTCTAAAGATCTTGAGGGTGTTGTCAAGCAGCAGCCCCACAGAGGTTCCTAGGTAGAAAAGGGCTTTTCTTTAAAGCCCTTCTACATTTAATGGCAAAGGAAGGACAACTCAGAGGGCAGAACTCTTTTTGAACAGCAGGGTTTGGAGTGGCTATCCTCTGCCTGAACCATCATTGTAGGGAGAGTCTATGTTGAGTATAAAACTTATTTCTTTAGTTCATAGTTCTTCAGAACTCTACTCAAGGAGCTGAATTCAAGGAACTGCCCCCAAGGAGCCTCAACCACACTTAGACCTGAATGACGTGACATGATGATATCTTGGACCATCAGTGAATACCATAATGGTTAGAGGCTTAGGGCTCTTGTGGGAGGGGTTGAATATACATTGTATGTGGGAGGGATGTGAACTCTTGTGGCCAGAAGGGAGACTGTGGCAGATAGCATTATCCAAAGATGGCTATCATAATATGTTCTATCCCACACATCTTACAGTGTGACATTGACACTTATGAGTCATGAAGTCTATGTGCTATTCCATTGAACCTAGATAGAACTTTATGACTGTGATGGCCAATAGAGTATAAAGAAAGCTATGCTCTGTGATTTCTGAAACTAGGTCATAAAAATGCCACACTCCTGCCTTGTTCTCTTGGGATGCATGTTCTTGGAGCCCAGCTGCCAGGCTGTGAGGAAGCCAAGGCTCCAGCTGAGTTCCCAGCTGACAGCCAGCATCAACCATCAGGCATGTCAGTGAGTCTTCAGATGATTCCAGCCTCTAGCCCTCAAGTGACCTCCAGCCTTTGAGTCACCCCAGTTGACGCCATGTAAAACAGGGAGAAGCTGTCCCTCCCATGCCACGGACAAAGTGCAGATTCATGAGTGAAATAAATGGCTGTCAGTTTTTTAAGCTACTTAGTTTGGAGTGGTTTGTTAGGTGGCCATAGGAAACTGGGACAGGGAGGATGGATAAACAGATTGTGGGCTATCCATACAATGGAATAGTATCCAGCCATAAAAAGGAACGAAGTGCTCATACATGCAACAAGACAGGTGAATCTCAAAGCTCTTATGCTGAGCAAAAGAAGCTGGACCTGAAGAGTACATACTGCATGATTCCATTTATTTGAAATTCTAGAACAGGCAAAATTAACATAAGATGAATTCACTAAATAGTGGTTGCTTTTAGGTGCCACTGACTAAGAAGGGATACAAGGGGACATTCTTAGTAGACGAAAATGGTTTCTATCATGATAGAGGTGTAGGGTTCCAAAGGTGTATCCATTGTCAAAATTGTACAGCCAACATTGGTGTATTTCAATGTATGTGAAATTTACCTTAAAAACTAAAAAATTATAAATAAAAATTAAATGAGAGTGGGAAGTGTGTCTGAAAATATAGATGCATTAAGAACAGCAAAATGTTGATAACTATTAAATCTGGGTGAGCAGTACATAAAAGTTCATTTTTTTCTATTCTGTTGAATTTGTGTATGTTTTAAATTTCCCATAATAAAACATTAAAAAAGAGGAAAAAAAGTTCTGATTTTTCTGAAAAATGAGACTTGACTATAAAACAATGAAGTTTTTTTTCTTGTATGGCCACTAGGGAGGCTCTGAAAATAATACCAAAAGAATATGTTTCTAAAATGTTTTGAATAGGCAGTATTATTTATTTAAAATTAATTTTTATTTTATATTGGAGTATAGTTGATTAATAATGTGTTAGTTTCAGGTGATTCAGTTTTACATATACATGTATCTATTCTTTTCAAATTCTTTTCCCATTTAGGTTATTATAGAATATTGAGCAGAGTTCCCTGTGCTATACGGTTGATTCTTGTTGGTTATCTATTTTAAATATAGCAGTGTGTGCATGTCAATCCTAAACTCCGAATCTATCCCTCCCCCCGACACTTCCCCCCCCACAAGTAACCATAGGTTCTCTCTCTAAGTCTGAGAGTCTGTTTCTGTTTTGTAAATTAGTTCATTAGTATCATTTGTTTTTTAGATTCTGCATATAAGTGATATCATATATTTGTCTTTCTCTGTCTGACTTACTTCACTTAGCGTGATAATCTCTAGGTCCATCCATGTTGCTGCTAATGGCATTATTTCATTTTTTTAATGGCTGAGTAGTATTCCATTGTATGTATGTACCACATCTTTATCCATTCCTCTGTCGATGGACATTTAGGTTGCTTCCATGTCTTGGCTATTGTAAACAGTGCTGCCAGAACATTGGGGTGCATGTGTCCTTTTGAACCATGATTTTCTCTGGATATATGCCCAGGAGTGGGATTGCTGGATTATATGGTAGCTCTATTTTTAGTTTTTTAAGGAATCTCCGTATTGTTCTCCATAGTGGCTGTGCCAATTTACATTCCCACCAAGAGTGTAGGAGGGTTCCCTTTTCTCCACACCCTCTCCAGCATTTATTGTTTGTAGATTTTTTGATGATGGCCTTTCAGACTGGTGTGAGGTGTGATATATCATTGTAGTTTTGATTTGCATTTCTCTTATAATTAGTGATGCTGAGCATCTTTTCATGTGCCTTTTGGCCATCTGTATATCTTCTTTGGAGAAATGTCTATTTAGGCCTTCTGCCCATTTTTGGATTGGGTTGTTTGTTTTTTTGATATTGAGTCACATGAGCTGTTTGTAAATTTAGGAGATAAATCCCTTGTCGCTCGCATCATTTGCAAATATTTTCTCCCATTCTGTGGGTTGTCTTTTGGTTTTGTTTATGATTTCCTTTGCTGTGTGAAAGCTTTTGAGTTTGATTAAGTCCCATTTGTTTATTTTTGTTTTTATTTCCATTACTCTAGGAGACAGATCGAAAAAGATATTAGTATGATTTATGTCAAAGAGTGTTCTGCCTATGTTTTCCTCTAAGAGTTTTATAGTGTCCGGTCTTACATTTAGGTCTTTAGTCAATTTTGAGTTTATTTTTGTGTATGGTGTTAAAGAAAGGGCAGTATTATTTAAATGGATAAGTAGCATACCATGTTTTAAGACTACCAGAGCACAACGCTCAATGTAACATGTAAATATTTGTTTTTAACATGTTTATTACTTTATATGGTTCAACATGTTACTTTAACCAGCTTACAAAATTTTCATTATTTAGTTAGTATTTACTGTCCTTCCACCTAACATCAGTTATGTCCCTGCACCATGAAACATCAGTTGTAGAAACTAGTTCCAAACAGAATAAAAAACACGAACAAAAGAAAACAAAAAGCAAAGAAAAAGAACTAGTTCCTTATAATGATCTAACTGGCAGAGGGACAACAGCAACTTAAGTAAACACAACATTAATTATGGTGGCTCTTCACAATCTAGTGTGAATTTTTAGTTGTCATTTAATTTATTTGAAATCTCTTCTAATTATTTTATAATAATCCTTTTTAGCGAATGGTAGGAGTGTTTGTTAGACACTATGCCATCTTCCCATTGGGTTTAGTGTTGCCTAAATGATTTTTAAATGTTCACCCATGTAACATATACTGCTTATACTATATACTCTTGGCATATAACAAACCCCATTTATCCAGACTTCAAATAATTTGAAATTTGATGAACCACAAATTCATTTCTTCACCTCAGAGTTTTCTTTTTTAAATTTTTTTTAAAAAAATTATTTTTATTTTATTTATTTATTTTTGGTTGCGTTGGGTCTTCACTGCTGCACGCAGGCTTTCTCTAGTTGTGGCGAGCGGGGGCTACTCTTCGTTGCAGTGTGCGGTCTTCTCATTGCAGTGGCTTCTCTTGTTGTGCAGCATGGGCTCTAGGCACATGGGCTTCGGTAGTTGCAGTACACAGGCTCAGTAGTTGTGGCTCACGGGCCTAGCTGCTCTGCGGCCTGTGGGATCTTCCTGGACCAGGGCTTGAACCCGTGTCCCCTGCATTGGCAGGTGGATTCTTAACCACTGTGCCACCAGGGAAACCCACCTCAGAGTTTTCTTCTGGGCTTTGGATCTGCACATGGAAATCTTCTCTGGGATATCCTCACAGGCATCTGAAACAAACTTACCTTCAGAGGGGCTCACCCTGTTAGTAGATAGCAACATCTTCTATCCAACTGTCCAAACCAGAAATGGAGTATCTTCGCATACTTCTCCCTCTCTAATCCTCCATATCTAGTCACTCACCAAGGCGTGTTCTGTCTTTTTGAGTATTTTCTCTTTTTTCCCCCTGCTATTATCCTAGTTCAAGCCCCCAACATTTCTTACCTAGATTACTGCAATGACCTATTTATAGGAGGTTGTGCTTCTAGTTTTTCCCTTTGCTCAGATGCATCCTCCAAATAGCTGCAAGAATGGTCTTAAGAATATGAAAATCTCATCGTGTTACTATCTAGCTTAACATTCTTCAGGGATTCTCCACTGCCTATTGATAAATGAAACTCTTAGCAAGGCAAACACAGACCTCTATGATCCAGTACTTGCCTGTCTCTCCAGCATTATCTTTCATCCTATCATCCTCACATGTTATGCTCCAGCCATGATCAGTGATGTATGGTACTCATGAAGAAGCACGCTGCCTCTGTCTTCGTGCCTGTGTTCAATCTGCTACCTCTTCATCCCAATTCCCTAGAAAATATGTACTTCTCTTTTTACATTGTTAGATCCTTGTTGAAATGCCCCCCTCCCCAGATCCCAAAGAAGAACCAACCATTATAGCAGTTGTAAGCCTGGGTACCATTTATAGACTTATAGCATTGCACTTTAACAATTTTTTGCCTTGTTTGGGTTTCAGGCCCAAGTAAAAGTGGCTTTTTTTGATGTTCTACTTTTATCAAATAATAAGAAAAAACTAATATCATAAAATCTATAGGATAGATTCAGATTATAAATGGTTAAAGTCCTTTGACAAGTATGGATATTTCTACAAAGAAAATTTTACACACATTCAATCTGTCCCTCTCTCTCACATACTCACACATGTAGTCTGAAATCCTATCCCTTGTAAAGCTGGGATTCATAATAAATATTCTAGGGTTCTGTTTCTGATTCATTAAAACATCTCCACTGAAGTTTAACATATTTTTGTTGCTTTCACATTCTCTGGATATCTATATGTGTGTATGATATGCAATACATGGCAGCTTCCAGTTAACAAAATGTGAAAGTAATTTGGGTGAACATCTGCATTGCATAGTTTAAGAACAAATACAGCAAAATACTGCCTAGTAGTTAAAAATAATCTCAAAATTTTTGTTTTGTTTAAACAAAACTTTTGCTTAAACAGTCTGTAAATAATTAAAATTGAATCCTCATATGTGATTCAAAAATAAAGAAAATAAGATGAGTGGTGTAAAATGTAGGGCCATAAAGTAAGCCCTTATCATGTTCTGACCCTTGACAGATAATTAAGTAGTGGTTGAGATTTCACAGATTAAGGGGATGTTAAAATAGTAGTTCAAAAAGATCTAGAGGATGGAAAAGCTGGAAAATAGAATTTATGGAAAGTATTAGTATTATTTAGAATAAAGATGGTCGATTTAATAATGTTTCTTAAGCATATGAAGTTACTATTCTAAAGCTCATGAGTTTCTTTTCTTTAAGCGTGAAAAGATGGAAATAAAGAAATAAAAGTACCTAAACAATAAGTAAGTGCTGGCTAATCCCAGTCAAGCTGCTTAAAGCTCATAACGCTGTGCTGAGTAAGTGTATGGTCAGGCCACTCAAGACGGCTGTTCTCTTGTTCTCTGTACCTCCCCTGCCCGACCAGTGCCTTTCTCACCTGTACCGTACTCACATGACTCACATGACTGACCTTCCTACATACCTGCCCCTGCCCCAGCTAGTGACTGTTCTTATCAAAGGGGTGGTGAGGGCCGTGCCCCTCTACTGGTTTCCTTAGTAACTAATGAGCCCACCTCATGCCAATGTCAATTCCCTTATAATCTCCCCCCACCACTCATCTTCCCCCCACCCACTTCGCCCCCTCCCCGCCTCCTGGGAGGAAAGACTGCCACCACGCCCTCCTGCCTGTCCTCAGAAGTGTAAGCTCCCCCATCCATTAAACCACTAATATCTCTGTTGCTGACTCTGGGCTCTTTCTTTGGTCTCAAAGCAGGGCAAGCACAGGCCTTATAGGCCTGTGGGGTGTAGCCCAACAGTAAGTCATATCTCCGAATGAGAAAATAAGCTCAAGTGTTTACAAACCTTTCCAAGGACTTCTGGTTTCAGCTTTAACATATAGAGCTTGGAAATTGTCACATATCCTTAAAATAAGAAAATGCTGAACAAAGTAAAAATCAACTACATTTCTTGATTTGGAACTTAAATAACATGCTTCTAAATAACACATACGACAAAGGAGACATCTCAAGAGAAAATTTAAAAATATTTAAACTAAATGAAAATAAAAAGTATAATTTATCAAAATTTGTGGGATACAGCAAAAGCATTGCTTAAAGGAAAATTTACAGCTTTAAATGCATATATTAGAAAAGAAGACAGTTCTAAAACCAGTCATCTAAGTGGACCTTAGGAAACTAGAGAAAAAAGACCAATTTAAAATTAAAGCAGGCAGAATAAAAGAAACAATAAAAATTGAGCTGAAACCTAGGAAACTGAAAACAAGAAATCAACAGAGAAAATCAGCAAAACCAGAAGATGGTCCCATAAAATGTTAATGACGTTGATACACTTCTAGGCCAGGCTAGTACAGGAACAACAAAAAAGAAGACACAAATTACTAATACCAGAAATGAAAGAAGGGATATCCCTATAGATCGCATGCACATTAAATGGATAATCATGGAATATTAGTAACAACTCTGTGCCCACAAATGTGATAATTTAGATGAAATGGGCAAATTCCTTGAAAGACACAAAGTACCAAAACACACAAAAAGATGTGTGTTTCTGTGATGATCTGAATAGGGCTTAATCTGTTAAAAAATCAAAGCAGTAACTTATAACCTTCAAAAAAGAAAGCACCAGGCGCAGATGGTTTCACAGATGAACTTTAACAAACATTTATGAACCTGACATTACCCCAATACAAAAACTAGATAAGGACATTACAAAGAAGGAATCTACAGACCAATATTTGTTATAACATAGATGCAAAAATGCTCAACAAAATCTTAGCAAATTGAATACAACAATATATAACAAGAATTATACACCATGCCCAAGTGATATTTGTTCCAGAAATGCAAGGCTGGATCAACATTAGAAAATTAACCAATGTAATCTACTACTTAAACAGGCTAAGAATCATGTGATCAGTATCAATTAATGCAGAAAAAGCATTCGACAAAATTCAAACCTATTCATGATAAAAACTCTCAGCATACTAGGGGCAAAGGAGAACTTCCTCAAACTGATAAAGAATATCTACAAAAACCCTACAGCCTAACATCCTTAATGATGAGAGACCAATGCCTCCCTAAGATTGAGCTCAAGGCAATGGTGTCCTCTGTCACCACTCCTACTCAACATTTTACTGGAAGTCCCAGACAATATGTAAAGAAAAAGAAATAATATATACACATTGGGAAGAAAGAAAGAAAACTGCCTTTGTTTGCAGATGACATGATTGTCTATGTAGAAAATCCCAAAGAATTAACAACAAAAACTCTTGAAACTACTAAGTGAGTATAGAAAGGTCACAGGGCACAAGATTAATATACAAGTCAATTGCTTTCCAACATATGAATAATGAACAACTGGAATTTGAAATTAAAAAGACAATGCCGTTTATAATAGCACTAAAAAGAAAAGAAGTATTAGGGACTTCCCTGGCAGTTCAGAGGTTAAGAAGTCATGCTTCCAGTGCAGGGGGCAGTGGTTTGATCCCTGGTCGGGGAATTAAGATCCTGCATGTCGCATGGTGTGGCAAAAAAAAAAAAAAAAAATTAGGTATAAACCTACCAAAGTATGTACAGGAGCTGTATATGGAAAGTTATAAAGTTCTGATGAAAGAAATCATCTAAAGATCTAAATAAATGAAGAAATATTTTGTCTTCCTGAATTAAAAGATTCAATGTTATGAAGATGCCAATTTTTCCCAAGTTGATCTTAGGATTCAACCCAATTCCAATCAAAATTGCAATGAACTATTTTGTAGATATCGACAAACTAACATTAAAGTTTATATTGAAAGGCAAAATACCTAGAATAACCAACACAGTACTAAAGAAGAACAAAGATAAGAGTACTCACAATAGCCAATTATCAAGACTTATTACAAGTCTACACTAATCAAGACAGCATGGTATTTGTGAAAGAATGGACACACAGATCAATGGAAAAGAACAGAGCCCAGAAATAAGCCCATACTAATACAGTCAACTCATCTTTGACAAAGGAGCAAAGGCAATTCAATGGAGAAAGGATAGACTTTTCCACAAATGGTGGTAGAATAATTGTACACCCAAATGCAAAAGCAAACAAAAAACACATATCATATACCTTTCAAATTGTTTTTACTCAAAATGCATCATAGATACAAATGTAAAATGCAAAACTATAAAACTTCTAGAAGAAAATAAAGGAGAAAATCAAGGTAACCATGGATTTGGCAAAAAGTTTTTAGATACAAAACTGAAAGCATAATCCGTGAAGAAAATAATAGATAAGTTTAACTTTTTAAAATTAAATACTTCTGCTCTGTGAAAGACAATGTGAAGAGAATGAAAAGGCATGCCACAGACTGGCAGAAAAAATTTGCAAAACTTATTATCTGATAAAGGATTTGTATGCAAAATATACACAGAACCCTTAAAATTCAGCATTAAGAAAACAAACCAACCAGTTTAAAAATGGGCAAAGATCTGAACAGATACTTCATCAAAGAAAATGTACAGATGGAAACCATATACCCCATCTGTAGGGAATTGCAAATTAAAACAACAGTGAGATACCACTCCATACCTATCAGGATGACTAAAATCCAAAAAACTACCAATTGCTTGCAATGGTGTGGAGCAACAGGAACTCTCATTCATTGCTGGTGGGAATGCAAAATGCTACAGACACTTTGGAAGACAGTTTGGCGGTTTCTTACAAAGCCAAACATAGTGTTAACATACAGTCCAGCAATTGTATGCTTAGATATTTATGCAATTTTAGTTTGAAAATTTATGTCCACACAAAAACCTGCACATAAACGTTTGTAGCAGGCTTATTTAAAGTTGATAAAAACTGGAAGAAACCAAGACGTGTTTCAAAAGGTGAATGTATAAACAATAGTATATCCATACAATGAAATAATAGCCAATGATAAAAAAAATACGAGCTATCGGGCTTCCCTGGTGGCGCAGCCGTTGAGAGTCCGCCTGCTGATGCAGGGGACACGGGTTCGTGCCCCGGTCCGGGAAGATCCCACATGCCGCGGAGAGGCTGGGCCCGTGAGCCATGGCCACTGAGCCTGCGCGTCCGGAGCCTGTGCTCCGCAACGGGAGAGACCACAACAGTGAGAGGCCCGCGTACCTCAAAACAAACAAACAAACAAAAAAAACGAGCTATCAAGTCATGACAAGACACGGATGGTTTTTTAACGCATATTGCTAAGTGAAAGAAGCCAGTTTGAAGAGGATATATACAATATTATTTCAATTATATGACACTCTAAAAAGAGGCCCCCCTCCAAAATGATTGTAAAAGGATCAGTAATTGCTTGAGCTTGAAGGAGAGGGTTGAATAAACACAGAATTTGTGTTCATTTAGGGTGGTGAAACTATTCTCTATGGTACCATAATGGTGGATACATGACACTGCATTTATTAAAACCTATAGAAGTTTAAAATACAAAGAATGAACCTTAATGTATGAAAATATTTAAAAATTATTTAGGAAGTCAAGGAACCCCAGGATGGAATGCAGGACGTAATAAAATGATCCAACTGTATTATGAATATATAAGACAACCTCACTGAAGGGAGTAGGGAAAGGTGCTCACCTTAGCAGCTTTGAAAATGGGAGGAATTTGTAAGAAAGAATAAAGGCAAAAGAAACTGTACTATTCCCTAGTTGATACAGTTGGTACTCATGGGGTATGGTTTAACGCTGTACACGTATACTGGAATAGAAAAGATCCCGCAAAGGGGTGGCGAATGCTCACTGCTGGAGTGGGATTTTACAGACAAGCAAGGAGAGGAGGCTAGAATGATCCATGTGGTGATGGGTTAGAGTTGAAGACAGTATGAACTCATGTTTAGCTTAATATAGATACAGATTGTTAAATACACACATTTGTAGATATATGTATACACAGGTTAGTATACACATTATATATTTCCTGCCAGCTGAGAGGGCTTGGAACCAATGATACCCCAGGAGCAACAAGCATACCTAGTGCTCAGATATTGGTTTCTGATACCTTTCCCTAATAACAGGAACAGAGACTTCTTGGAGAAATGGCTGATTCTAGGACTGGGGCCAGAAATGTACAAGATGAGCTGAGCTTGAAGCATCTCTACAGTGCCAGAAAGTAAGGAAGTACTAGAAAGAAAGAGAGGACAAGAGGATGTAAGAAAGAACGAAAGGAAAGAAGGAAGGAAGGAAGGAAGGGAAGGGAAGCAAATAATGCACCTACAATGAAGGAGGTATGTCAAAAGGACACCGGAGCCAAATGAAAGAGTTCCCAATTGCCAAAGCTAGAACATTTTGAACAACACAATAAATAGAGTAGTGTATACCCAGAGTATATCTATGAGTCTATACTGATATTAAATGATTGAATAAATGGGAGAAGAGACAAATCTCCTGTGCAGAATTCCAACTAATTTAGGTAGACACTCTGCCTTCAGGAAGGTGGAGCACAACTCCTTAAGTGTTGGTGCATAGTGACTTCCTTCCGAAGAGTACAGTATACAAAGGGAAAAAAGAATAACTTTACGTTGGAGAATTACATTGGAGAAATCTGACCAACACTACCTTGGCCAGGTGATCAAAAGTCAGCATCAACAGTGATAACGCGTGTGGATAGTATGCACCCTTGATAAGATGCCCTGAAAATGGCACTTTCCCTCTGTGGTCTTCCTCCCGAAAACCCATACTCTCAGTTTACTCGCGAGAAAAACATTCGACAATGCCCGGACTGAGGGACATTCTACACAATACCTCACCAGTACTACCTGAAACTGTCAAGGTCGTCAAAAACAAGGGAAGTCTGAGAAACTGACAGGATGACTAAATGTAGTGTGGTAGGTATCCTGGATCAGGAAAGGACATTAAGTGGAAACTAAGGAAATCTGATTAAATGATGAACTCCAGTTAACTGTAATGTATCAATATGGGTTCATTAATTGTAACAAAGGTGCCACACTGATGTAAGATGTTAGTAATAGGGGAAACAGGGTGCAGGGTATGTGGGAACTCTGTATTATTGTGTTATTCTTTTTCTGTAAATCTAAAACTGTTTTTTTTTTTTGGTTGTCTCTTTAATTTTTCTTTTTTAAATTTAATTTTTATTTTATATTGGATTATAGTTGATTTACAGTGTTGTGTTAGTTCCAGGTATGCAGCTAAGTGATTCAATTATACATATAGCCATTCTGTTTTCAGATTCTTTTCCCATATAGGTTATTACAGAATATTGAGTAGAGTTCCCTGTGCTATACAGTTGGTCCTTGTTGATTATCTATTTTGTATATAGTGGTGTGTATATGTTAACCCCAAATTCCTTATTTATCCTCCCCATAAAACTGTCTTAAAATAAAGTGTATTTAAAATATTAATAAGCTTAGTATTAGCTTAATATTGTTTTCCCATTAACAATTATAACTATGTCAGAAATGGAATTTTTATCAACTAATGAACCAGAGATCACAGATGGCATGGGGCTTCATAAATCAAATTTCATGGTTAGACAAGAAATTTTTTCATTTCAGGTACTAGGAAATATTTCTAAAATGTATTTGTTTTTTTTTTTTTTTTTTTTTTGCGGTACGCAGGCCTCTCACTGTTGTGGCCTCTCCCGTTGCGGAGCACAGGCTCTGGACACGCAGGCTCAGCAGCCATGGCTCACGGGCCCAGCTGCTCTGTGGCATGTGGGATCTTCCCGGACCGGGGCACAAACCCGTGTCCCCTGCATCGGCAGGCGGACTCTCAACCACTGCACCACCAGGGAAGCCCTGTATATTTTTCTAGCTTTGGTAAATTTCACACATTAAATAGCACCTTTCTGGATAATTCTATTCAACTGAAATAATTACCAAAAAAAAAAAGAGACAAAAAACAAAAAAAGAAAACACCAAAGAATCCTCCCACCCATACCTCTCAAGATTTCAAACCTCAGTCAGAGGTTCATTAATATCAGTTATGCCCTAGACACTGTTCTAGGCACCGGGAATACAGTTGTGAACGAAATGAATAGTTTCTGTCACCACAGGACTCACATTCTAGTGAGAGGGTGTGTCGGCTCTTGACTCCTGTGACTTAATCACTTTACAGCTTTGCACGAGACCCAAGACACATTTTAATCTGTATCTTTTTCCTAAATTTCAGTCCTTCATTTCCAATTCATGGACATTTCCCACAGAATGTCATTTGAAAGTCAACATAGCTGAAACCAACCCTTATAAACCCAGCTTCTTTTCTGGACTCCTTTATTTGGTGGTTCCATTCCTCACTCACCTGCTCCTCAAAAATCACTCTATTTAATTCCATCCTCTCTCAAGCACTACCCCCATCACCACTTTCAATTAGTCATCAAGTCCCAGAGACTTTTCCTTAAACAACAGTGTCTTACCAATTTTATTATTATTATTTTTTTGGCCACGCCCTGTGGCTTACAGGACCTTAGTTCCCCGACCAGGGATTGAACCCAGGCCCTAGGAAATGAAAGCACCGAGTCCTAACCACTGGACCGCCAGGGAATTCCCTCACCAATCTCATGTTTAAAAAAATATTTATTTATTTGGCTGCGCCGGGTCCTAGTTGCGGCACGCGGGATCCTTAGCGGCTGCCTGGGGTTTTTAGTTGCGGCATGCCAGGTCTTAGTTGAGGCATGTGGACTCTTAGTTGAGACATGCGAACTCTTAGTTGCGGGCACGCACGTGGGATCTAGTTCCCTGACCAGGGATCAAACCTGGGTCCCCTGCATTGGGAGCTCCGAGTCTTAACCACTGGACCACCAGGGAAGTCCCACCAACCTCACTGAAAAAAAAAAACACATTTTTTTTCAACTTCATTTTTAAAAAACATTCTCCATCCCCCTAAGCTAAACTGCTGGTATCACCTCATGTCTAGTTATTTAACATTTGTAAAACATCTGGATTCTAAGAATAGCTTCCTAACTGACCCCCTATTCGACGACAGTTCTTAAAACTCACTCATCTACTCTAAACCTTATCTCAAGTCCAATAGTCTCTGAACTGGATTCAAGGTGTTTTTTTTGTTTGTTTGGTTGTTTTTAACAATCTGGCTCTCATCTCGTCCGTCATAATGTTTTCTGGTGTCCTTGCCTTAACTCTGCTGAGTTATCTGTTCCAGCTCGATTTCCTCCTCTCCCTTACCCTGTGGTCCTCCAATGTTCTTACTGCCTCAGTTCTGTCTCTAGGTTTGATGCCTAGGTTTTAGGCTTTCCACCCATCACCTCATCTCATCTCTTGGGTCATAGTTTAAACCCGCTTCTCTGGTCAAGCTGGAGAGGCAAGTAATTTTAATCACTCCAGTAGCCTTAAAACCTGTTCCTCAAAATAATCTCTTCAGGTAGTGCTGGCAGTCAGTGCTCCTGAGACCTACCTCATTCCTTGGCTTTGGCCCCTGAACAATCTGTCAGATACTGTCCTTCCTCACATCGTATGGAAGTTTTGTCTTTTTGGCAATGGTGACATCCAGACTTCTCTCAGTTGCTAGCTTGGAACCCATGAGCTTACCTATTAGTGTAAGGTAGGTGCTGCAGGAACAAAATAGGCCTGAAACGTAATTGATATAACAGCTCACAAACACAGATGTTTATTTCTTGCTCATGTAACACAGGAAGATGGCTGGTAGGAAGACGATCTCCAAGCAGTGGTTCAGGAACCTAGGCTCCTTTCGTCCTGCGCTCCACCATCCCCTTGGGCACTCGTAATCAGCTAATGGATGGGGAAAGAGATGATGAAGGAGGCATTCGGCCTAGAAATGACATGTACACTTCCCCTCAAATTCCAGGTGGCTAGAACTCAGTCACATAGCCACAAACATTTGCAAGAGAGGCTGAAAATGTAGTCTAGTGTGTGTTGAGGAAGAGGAGAACAAAGAGTTTTTTTAAATAGCTTACATTCTCCCTAAGGGAGACAACCTCAAGTTCCACCCAGTTACTGCCGTCCTTTCAAAGTCCCATATCTCTGGTGATGCGCTCTCCTTCCCATCAAATCCAGGGATCTGGGAATTTAAAGACAAGTTACCCACCCCCAACTTCTACCAAATATACAATGTGGAGCTGGAAGTGGATAACTGCAATTAAAATTCTCATTTGAAAAGGGGAACAATGAGAAACATACAGCAGTCATTGATTCATAGCAGTGAAAACACCTACTTCCCTCCTGGTAGAGGAGTTGTGATTTGCTCTGGGCTTCTTCTCTAAGAGAAACTCCCTCATCCATCATTCTCAGTGGTTCCCTGCTTTGACTTCTGGGAAGGTTTTCCTTTTCCCTCTCATGCTATGGTTTCGTTGGAAGTAGGCATTGAGAATTATTTCCTTCTTGGGGGTTATACAACTTTCATAGATTGCTTCATGAGCATGTAAGTTTACCTTTTCTTTGAAATGAGGCATCGCTTTGAAAATTTTGAACTTTGCCACATGGTTGAGTCCTTTTGTTTTCTTGTGCAGATTTAATGGGTCTTTTTAACTCAAGACCCGTTTTAGTCTAATCTTAACATTTGGGGTTCAGAAGCAGCAGACTTTTCAAACCCCTAAGGGACTTTATCTCCGGGCCCTCTCCATGCCCTTCAGTCTCTGCTGGAAGACCATTTATTTATAGCCTGAGTTGACTGCTTTCTTGTAATATCTTTTAACAACAACAAAAAAATCTCAAACACACTGTTACTCTGTCTCTTCTGTCCAATTCCCCTAAACTACAGGTTCAGCAGTCACACAGACCCCCTTCCAAGTAAAACTCATATTGCCGCTGCATAATGAATTACAGTTTTTCAGCCTGCTGTATCTATTTCCTCTCTGCTGGCTGCTTGGCTGCTAAACCAATGTACCATATTGAAGGTTTTCATCCTCACACAACACCCACTGTAAGGTCCCAATATTTGTTTTAGTTTCAATTGTTTGCAGTAACAAATGAGTTTAAAATGTGTATGGCTCAAATACAATAGAAGTCTTTCTTCTCATTTATGTTAATGTTCCAAGGCAAATATATCTGGTTGCCTCTTTTCTGTGATGTGACTCAGTGACCCAGGATCTTTCCAACTCATGGTTCTGCCATTCCCTCGGCTTTCATTTTCCTCCGCTTCCAGCCAGTGGAAAGGGAAAGAAGGCATGGAGAGCACAAAATTGTTTCTTAAAAAGCCTCCTCGAAATTGGTGCACATCACCTTCTGCTCATATTCCATTGGTTGAGCTCAGTCACACGGCCATACCTAACTTCAAGGGAGGCCAAGAAAAAGTAAGCTAGCCATATGACCAAGAAGAAGAGAAAACATGAATTTCGGTAGAGTGGGTATATTAAAAGTATTAAAAGTACTGTTTGGAAAGTTTCCCCTTAGATATATTTCCTTACGTCAACCGAGAATATGCTCTCATTTTTTTCCTTTTACTCATTGAGTTTGTGAGATCCTTCTAAAATTTGTTCCCATTTATTTGGCATTTACTTAGGTAGAAGCCTTTAGTGTATTATACTATTACTATTTTTTCTAATATATGCATTCATTTCTTTTTATTGGAGTAAAATTGCTTTACAATGTTGTGCTAGTTTCTGCTGTACGATGAAGTTAATCAGCTGTATGTCTGCATACATCCCCTCCCTTTGGGCCCCCCACTGCCCTCCTCCCCCCACATCTAGGTCGTCACAGAGCACCTAGCTGAGCTCCCTGTGCTATACCGCAGGTTCCCACTTGCTAACTATTTTACACATGGTGTGTTTATGTCAAACCTAATCTCCCTGTTCGTCCCACCCTCCCCTTCCCGCCATGTCCACATGTCCGTTCTCCACCTCTACGTCTCTATTCCTGCCCTACAAATAGGTATATTTCATTATAAAGTACTATTCAAACAAAATACTTCACATATTTTACTGAGACCTTTTATTTTTGAATTGGAAATGACTATTTTCAAATGGGAAACATCGTGGAATATTTTGATAACCTATGGAAAGAAAAAAATTGACTTAAATATTACTTTGTATATTGAAGATCAAAGGAGTTATAGTCAATTTACAATTAAAACTTAATCTTAAGTATGTAACATGGTATGATGAATAACTAAATCTCTCTGTAACAATAAAAAATGATAGTTTATCGATTTGCTTGTTGTAATGCCGATGTGCCTATTTTCTGCTGGAATTTCATTTTATATCAATTGTAATTCTGTGACAGACAAGCCATGACCCAGACGAATATGACTTTTTTTGCGGTAAACTCATAAGCAAGTCTATTATTTTTCCTTCTTCAACCTTCAATGTCTTAATAATGGAAGCCCAACATGGGGGAAGGGGGGAATGCAGCAGCACGTACTGGGAAGGGATACAAATTCTGTAAACTTAGTTGGAGATCATGAGTCCATTTATTTTAAGCAGAAGTGTTTCATGTTTTCCTTGTGTTTAAGTAACGATGACTCTTTTAAAAAGAAAAACCCTAAACCAGACCAATTGGGCACTGGTGTTCTACTCTTCAAAAAATTAACTTAAAAGGCTTCTGGTTAAGTTATGGAACTAAGGATTCAAAGACACTCAGAGGTTAATGCAGCAACTTTAATTTCTGTCAGTTTTAGAGCACTAAAAGTTTAAACTCTTTTGAATATGGAAAATAGTACTTGTTAAGTCTGTTCTTATAAGTCTTTGTTGCTGGAAATAAAATGGACAAGGGAATGAAATATGAAAAACATCTAAATTCAAGGTCTTTGGGAAACATACAATAACTACCTAATTAAAAAAGAATTAAAAATCAACAAACTATTCTTGCCAAATAGAAAATGATTTTGTTAAACAGAATGAGAATACTCATATGAATTATGACAAGTTCACATTAAATGAAAGAGGAGGCTAGATAACAGTGTATATGTATGCATACTGCAGCTAAAGATACTATGATCACTTTAAAGCTACTTAGTTTTATTCCTGATTTGAAAACTTTAAAGGAGTTTATTTTAAAATGTTTAAATTTGTTTGTAGTCTATTTTCTTTGCATGTCAGATTTGACTTAGAATTAAAGAAAATAATATGACCCAAACATTTTGATAGCAATATTTTATAGCACATTTAAATAAGATTCCTTTCAAACTCAAGATCTGAATAACATCTACATATATCCACTTGATATCTGCTTATGGAACTGACATTATTTTATTTTGTGTAACAGTCACAGTAACACTTATTTGTCGATAAGAATTCAGGCTGATTTTTGTGTATCATCATCAGAGAAGTCAGATGCTTACTAATTCCAAACGAGCACTAAAATGTAAAGAGATTTCTTACAGAAAGGTGAAGAAAAGTAACTTGTAACCCACACAAAAATTTATTCTCTGGAAAATTAAACTGCCATTAAAATCTCCTTGGATTAATAATTTTAACAGTTTTTACATTGTTTACACAGAGGTCAGCAATTTCTTTAAGTAATACAATTATACAAAAGGAAAAAGGCACCGAGACAATCGGTGTATAGATAGTAGAAAAGTTGACATGAGAAAAAAATGCAACATACAGCACATTTTCAATTACATGAAAATGGTTAGATATATGCTCATTCTATAAAATGGGTTGTTTCACACACACATCTGTTTATATTTTTAATCAAAAATGCAAATTAATATGTGACAATAATACAACACTGTTGATAACCACACAGACGCTATATTAGTAAGATCCATTAATGGTATAGAATCACTAGAAAATATTTGGAGACAATTTAAGACCAAAGGAAATGTTAATCAGCAGTGCATTTCTTCAGGTTGTTTAATAGAGTATTTTGCTCATAGAGCATTTAAACTTCATCACGCTGTTATATACATTATTAGAAAAATAAGTAAGAAAGCTCTGTAGAAACTATACTATTAAGCTTCTTGCCTCAAAAAGAAAGAAAGAAAGAAAGAAAGAGGAAAGGAAGAAGGAAAGAAAATAAGGGAATACTGAATAAAAGATTCCACTAATTGAGTTTTCCATAAAAATTACATTATTTTGACAAATAAAACACAATGTAAGAGTACTGAGCAGTGATGACCATCATGAGTTTTAGAAAAAGAACAGATGCCAACATTTATCAAGACCCTTAAAGCCCATATAATAACTGTTTCTCATCAAGACTAATTGAACTGAAAAGTAATATTGATACATTTTCTTATTTCAAAATTCTAGTAAAAATCCAGCCAAAGTTTGGCTATCCCCTCTGTGACAGCTTTAAAGATTCCTCAAAATTGTTGCCACTATATTATTTTCACCACAAAAAGAAAACTCATCTCAATAAAATTATGTAGAAACATTATAAATTAACTTTGTAATGCAAGCTACTACTGGAAATTTTCTCTGAGTAAATTTAAAGTAATATTTATAATTGCAAAATACTGTTGGAAATGTCACCATTATTTCCTAGCTGTGTTTCAAATGACTGTTAAAATATACGTAAATACTAAGAGAGCCAATTTATATGTAAAAGCTACCCTGGTCTCCCCTCACAAAACAAATGCGACATAATTATAGAATGTTGTAAATATTCTCAATATTCATGCAAACAGAATGCCCCAACAAGAACAAGCACCCTCCCTGCCCAAAGCCTTCCAATGACACTATCTACTTCAGTTTTCCTTTTTAATTATGAAAGTGCCCAGTCAAGTCAACATGAACAATTTTAAAACCAGGAATTTAGAAAAGGCTTTCTCACAAAATTTAAAATAAAAAGAATGTTCAAGCTAGAGGAGGAAGAGAGAAGACCAAAAGGAGAGAATTTACGATATAACGATCTAAAATCTCATTTCCAAGAAGTTGGCTTCCACTCCATTACGACTGAAATCATACTGAGGTATTAACGGGGTCATCTTATACCAGAGTGCTAAGATATTGATCCTTTACACTTTAGGGGTCTTTTCTTCTACTGGTGCTTATGTATTACTTTCATCAACATTAATGGGGGTTATGAACAGGAATCACTGGTAAGGACCAACCCTGAGGATAAAAGGTTTGGTTGTTACCAAAAATAATACCATCTGGAGGAGGTGAGCACACTCAGAAATTGACAAATGAAGTGCTGGCAAGAGGTTCACAGCCTTCAACCAGATGTAAAAGCCAAGAGAGACAATAAATCTCAGAGATAAGGGAAAAATCCCTATTTTCTCATTGAATACAATAGCCATATTTAATATTAACCGCTTAGATTTATGGAAATAAGCATTCAAGCAATACCTGAATATATAAACAAATTTCAGATAATTATTTTTTCAGTGTATAATAGAGTATTATATTTCATCTGTTGGGTATTCATTTTAATCACAAAAAGTGTCAGGTGAGAGATCACATGTTAAAGGAAGAAACAGAAAGGTGTTAGGTTTTTTCTTTTAAAAATAGTCTTGAATATTTAAAAGACAAACTCAAATATCAAACAGTCATCAGAATAATAAAAAAAGAGTGAAAAAGGACCCTGAAATAATAGGACAATTTGAGATGCAGACTGTCAAAATGACATTGAAATAACGTCAAACATCTTGCAAAACTACTGCCACATCAGTGACTTTGTTCTCATAATTAATTATTTAGAAATTTTTATGTACTAATTTTATGTACAATAAAATTATGCCATATTTTTGTTAGATTAATAATCAAATTTCCTTCTCTGGTCCCAACCCATACAGCATGATATTAGGGAACTTCACACTATTCAAGATTAGGTGCACAGCAACAACAGCAACCATCACAAGAGATACAAGAAACTTAATGACTAAAGAGGGTCATGCTTTGCTCTCTCTCTAGTCTCTGAGAAAACCTATCCAGTCCTCTCTACTATCCAGCACATGTGATTAAAATGAAAAAAGTCAGGGTATCACTTTTTGTTAGGAATTATGCAGCTGTGATGAACTCAGAATTCCAGTGTGAATGTACATGAATAGGACTGGGGAAAAAAGTGTGGGAGGAAGAAAGAAGGAACATTTTAAGCAAGATACATACTTGTCTATTAGGAGGAAAATAAAGCAAGATTCTTACATTCATTTTTGATAATGGACTAATAATTCAAGTTTATCAAACTCTTTCACGTTAAGATTATGTTAACCAGATTTCAAGCTATAATCGGACCAAACACAATGATACAGCAGCAGTCACAAAACAGCCTAATTCCATACCATATTATTTCAAAATTCAAATAACCTCATTTTTCAGTGGGTTAATCACAGATATTTGTTGGGAAAAATACTTTCAAAATGTAAAATACATTCATGCAAAATATTACACCAGAGAAGGAGGTATGCCTACATAATAAATGAGGGGAAATAGGAACTCAGATGAACCTATATACGGCATTTATTTTTAGAGAAAAAGGAGGACTTGAGGCCGCTGTATGAACTTGTTACTTGAAATAAAAGACCCTAAGAAAGAGCCAAGCAATCAAGGAAATAGAGATCAGAGCAGAAGTGATAGAAACATTGCTATTTCTAGTGAAGAATCCAGGAATGAGTACAGGAATGAGGTTCGTCTGCTGAGTGTAATGACAATGAAGCCATGCAGGATGATGACAGAAGACAAGAAAGCTTACTATACACAAGAATGAAAAACGCCACCACTTATGGCTGCCACTATACATACTTAAAGGTCAGCCTTATTTCATTTAGAATATTGACAGATGTACTAGGTAAACACCTTCCTCAGACTCTCTCTTTGCCTTGTGTCTATCATTGTAAAGACAGTTTGGAAGGAAATATTTGAAAATAATCCAAAGTAATTTTCAGGAATCATAAAACTAACATAATAGAATTTATTATACCATGAAACACTTTGAAAAAGTTATCTTGAATGTGAATGCACAGGAGCTCATAATTAAGTATCACTTTTAATTTCTCATTAAATATCTTTCTCTTTAAGGCAGCGCGCACACACACACACACACACACACACACACACACACATCAACAGCACTAATCCTAGTCTTAATCTTGCTCTTCTTTATCACTATCACACTTCAAGAACTAATCTATGGTTAGACAGCTGCCAATAATTCTATATAATGAGCTCAATATTCTGTACCAGTGCCTCACAGACAGAATTTCCTGGGGAGCTTAATAAAATGTAGATTCTTGGGCTCCACTCCAGACCAAATGAAATAGAATCTCTGGAGGTGGGGCTTTGGAATACAAATTAAGCTCTCAAAATAATTCTTAAACACACTATAATTTGGGAACCACTGTTTTAAATTTTGCCCTTGGAGAGAATAAGTTCCTTGATGGGAGTCTAATCTGTATTTATTCTCTAAGACCCAACCCAGGGGTTATTTTCTCCAGGAAGATTTTTCTGAACTCCACATTGTACTCCTGTGCTAAAGTTACATCATTCTGTGGCTATCCCCACCTTAGCATGCAAGCTCCATTAGGGCAAAGACTTTGTCTACCCAATTTGTTATCTCTGCATTTGTAGCACTTAGAAAAATACATGGTACATAGTAGGTACTAATGAAGACATAAATAAATCCATGCATAAGATTCATAAATATTGAGCCATATAACAGTATTATTGATTTCCTCCGTAGGGAATTTAGTTTAGTCAATATTTATAGTGTGCCTACTATGAACAAGGGGCACATAAAGATAACAAGATAAAGCATTAAGTACTACCGAGGGGAGAGACATATGTAATAAAATTAGCTGTAATCCAGTTAAACCTTAAGAAAGGGTAGAGAAGCAATTTAAATTGCAATCAGAGTGCAGAGGAAGACAAGTCTTTCCTTTCACCACTGGTATGGGCAAGATACGTGTTCATGGACACAGGCTATCCACTTCGTAGGGCAGAAAGGGGATCATGTACAATTAAAGTATTTTGGATTCCCAACAGTGGACAAGGAAGAGAACAAATTGATTAATACACTTTCAGAATATAAGTAAGTATAGGGTAAACTGGCAGAGTAAATTAATCCCCAAGTCTTTGAAAATATGTCATCTACAAAGTATGACACAAAAGTACCATCTGTGTCCCCAGAAGACAAAAAACCCCTCTAATCTTCTTTTCTTCTTTGCCTGGTATTTCTCTTTCCCAAGCTCTGTTTTTTCCTTCTCTTTTTCTAGTGCTGCCATCCAATTAAAGTGGGTGGGATTACTGATGAATATAATGTTGTCCTGTTTTTTCTTGCAACTAGTAAAGAGGGATGCAATTGCAATATGTATAATATAGGTTTTAGAGTAATTTATATGTGGGCTCTAATCCCAGTTCTATTACTTACTTACTGGATGACCTTAGGCCAGTCTGTTTAACCTCTATCCTGCAGTTTCTTCATCTATAAAATGTTGATAATATCATTTACCTCATACCACTGTTGTGAGAATCAAAATAATAAATTATTGTGCTAGACCTTACTAAATTATAGCGGTTACCATCATCATTATTAGACATTTTGGTGGATACAGATGATGTTTTAAAGTGAATTTAAGAAAAGTGCTCCATAGTACGTTTAACCTTGTGCTCAATATTGAGTTTGGTTGGTGACGATGATACTGATGGCCACCTCCAGTGTAGGTCATGGGTGAACTGGGGACAGTAAAATGGAAAAAAAAATGAAAACTTCCGAATAATAGCTATCAATGAGAAAAATCTCTATGAGTAGACTATCTAGTTTATGTAGGCAAATGGCAATTTCATGGAAGTGAATTTGTGTTATCGCCATTAACAGCTGGATAGAGACCTTGAAAAATTTGTTGGTGACTGCTGTTGTAGTTTCATCTAAAGTTTACACTTTCAAATAGCCTATCTCTCAGTTCACTTGAAAAACTATGATATCATTTGATCTCTATCTCCATCTTAAAGAACACCCTCAGTTCTATGAACTCTTGCCCCACTGGTTCTACCTTCCTTTTGCAAGCATTGATTATGCTTCTGATTCACTAGATAAGTGAAAATGATGATGGTATGAAGAAAATGATTTAACATATAGCCCTGGGCTTCTGAACTAGACTAGATGAAAGTGCCCTACCAGGCCCTACACTTAAACATGTATGTATTAATAAGAGTAGTTTAGATATTTTCTCACTGGTTTTTCTTTTTTAAAAATTGTGATTCAGTTTATTATTTTTGTCACTAAATACAACATTATTGAGAATTCACTGAATGCACAGTAAGAAAATACGCAAAGAGATTTCACACAAAATGCGAATAGTACAGAAGACATAAGATTACGGAAGAAAACTTCTTAAAGGTAAGAGGATATACTAAACAAATTCTTTTCTGATTTAAAATACACTTTGCGGGCTTCCCTGGTGGCGCAGTGGCTGACAGTCCGCCTGCCGATGCAGGGGAGGCGGGTTCGGGCCCCGGTCTGGGAAGATCCCACATGCCACGGAGCGGCTGGGCCCTTGAGCCATGGCCGCTGAGCCTGGGCGTCCGGAGCCTGTGCTCCGCAACGGGAGAGGCCACAACAGTGAGAGGCCCGTGTACCGCAAAAAATAAATAAATAAAAAATAAAAATAAAATAAAATATACTTTGCTTCCTGGGCAGTAATAAACAACTACATGTTGCAGCTCATTTGGGAGACAAATAAAACTTGTAATTCCATGCTCAGGAGCTCCCATGAATGCCAGTCAGTCGCTGTATTTGGACTATCTCATTTTATTATAAAACTTAGGGGATTTTAAGAGGAAAATAAGAAAGTGGGTTATCTTTCTCAAGTTTCTCAGACAACACCTGCTGCCCACCAGTGGGCCCCTATTTGCTTTAATTGCTAAGATACAATGTTTTGCCTTTAAACTTTCATGCAAATCCAAGCACACAAAAGAGCAGTAGTACCGTCTCGTAGTTAGATTCAGTAGAGTGAGTGGGTCTCTTAAGCCCTATTTAATCTTTTTCTAAAATAAGAGACAAATTTGGGGGAGTAATTACTCTAAGCTGTGTCAATCCAAAGGATAAAAAGATATATATTTTGCTGTGTGTGGAGGAGAATGGCAGCAAATAGCACCCAAAACCAAACATAATTTCTCATAAACATACGGAGGAGAAAAATAATCCATAAACTTGATAAATGCTTTTCTATTTAGTTAGCTGAGAAAGCCAGGGCACCTTCACCTATACAAATACATATATATATTTGTATATACACACACACACACACATATACATATTGTATATATATGTTGTGTGTATAGGCATGTGTGTGTGTGTATACAGATACACATACATACACTTCATAATCTTTAAGGACTTGGCAGCTGGGGTGGAGGTAGGGTCTTTCTTGAAATATTTAAAAATTGTTGATTAAATTTTAGGCCATACCGGATTTGATATACTCAGACCAGATAAACCCCTAAGGATGTATCCAAGCACACACACACAATTCTGGGCATAGTCTGAAGAAAGACAGATTTAACAAATAACATTTAGTTAGTGTTCTTTTCCTTGCTGTAGGAGAAAGCACCAAGCTGGTCTCATATGTATTTGATTAGGCTTTGTTACAGCTACAGATAAGACTCTTTTTATTATTAGGGCGATCCCAGTTGTTAGCAATGCAGTTAGTTGTTTCAAAGCCAGAAAAGATACTTGCAGCATCAAATGCCTAAAACCAATTTCTCAGTAAAATCTACTGCCCCCCTTCCAATCTCTTTGCATAACTGTTGCTAAAAATACTTTCATGAGATATTCTGTCATTTGATTCATGTTTTAACTTTATAACCTAACTCATTTATAAAACCCTGGAAAATGCTCATTAATGTAATAATAAAAGAATAGATTTTTCCCTTTAATGCAACTCTCTAACACACATTCTTAAACCCCATGTCACCTGATACGGCATTTGTATTTTATCATATAACTCATATGTATGAATGCATAGAGCTGCCATTTTTTAAACTAAAAAATATTAGGAGTTCACTGTCCTTTTGGGTTTCTTTTAAGGCCTTTCAGTACAGCCAAGCTGAAGTAATAATATCTATGCATGGTTTTGTTATTATGGTAATAACAAGTTCTAGCTTATAATAATACATAGTACTTAGTTGGGACTAGGAACAATGATATACCGCTTTTTAGTAATTGGTAAATAGTATGTTTCTAATTTAACTAGAAATTAGAAAGAGAAAAAAAATATTTTTCATATATAAAAAACATATTCTATTTAATAAAGTATATGCATAAAATTATATATTGGATAAGAAGCAAAATTAAAAAGAAAACAGCTTATAATATTCCTGGTAATCAGAGTTCCTAAATATAAAAACAACAAATGCCTTGCCATTTAAAAAAATTAGCACATTATACAACTTTTACATACTTCTGAGGAAATAAAGATCTTGTGACACTGTTTTGAGGAATCTAATCTTCACATTTATAAAAATTGAAGGCCTAATTTTGCAAATACAACTTTCAAGCTGTATGAGCAAATTTAACTTACATGGAAGGCACAGGATGACATCACGCTGAAGAACGTACCTGTAAATCTCAAAAAATCTAGTCACAAGTCACTAGAAACTTCTTAAGGAATCTCAGAACTGTTTTTAACATGATGTTCTGATTCACACTTGGAACTGGAGAGTCTTTAGATCACAAATACAAATTGAAGTAAGAGTGAAGAGAACTGTTTCTTATTTGAATGCTACCTGCTTTATGCAGTGTTGGTTACTAAATACTCAGAGCAGATGATTAAAATTTTCTTTAACTTGAATTGTTTTCAATTTTCAACAGCTTATTCACTATATTTTTTTAGTTTGTAAAAAATGTATTTTCACATTATTACAATTTTTAAGAGTCAACCATTGAAAGAGATTTTAAAGTGAAGTCCTGCTCTATTAGCTTCCTACATTGGAATACAAGAATACAGGAAGTGCTTTCAACAGAAAGTTACATGGTCTACAGTACAACCTGTCTAGAAGACTTGCAAGGGACCAGTACAGTAACTTGGTCTCTTTGGATCAGGCAAAATCAGAGGCAAATGAAGAAGTGAGCTTTTCTTAAAATAACACATAAAAAACATTCCCTTATGAAAATGAATACTTGCTTGCACTTAGACTTAGTGCTATTGAGAAGAACTGAGGCACAACAAAACTAAGTGCACAAAGGGAAAATATCTGAAATAAAATGATTTTCAATGTGATTGAAACCTTTCACCATTAGATCTGACTGACAACGCTGGAGAATGACTTTCTCATATTAAAGAACATTACGAACACCAGGGATGAGCCAGTCAAAATATGTCCTGTGTACATGTAGGGTGACCTAAAAGGGTGCTGTAACTAAAAATTCTGATTTTCAAAATCATTTATAATTTTGATTTTTCATAAAATTATTGGCTCTTTTGCTAGAGTAAAATTAACTTCAAACCAAAACGACGCTCTTAAAGTTCTGGAGGATTGTCAGTTTAAGAAAGATGAAAGTTTCTCATTTTCTCAAACAAGCTCTACTAGAGACACTTCTTTTCTTCATTTATGTCCGTATTAGATGTTCTTTCCACAGAATTTAAAGCATTTGGGTAGAATGTTAAAGATGATTCTTCAAAGAATAGATCTTCCCATGGTGACTAGGTAAGAAGAGTAATGTTGTACTCAGAAATGATGCTGCCTTGAACTGCAATTGCTCATTAATCCTAGTCATCACGACTCTAGCAACGCGTGCCATCTACATACTTGCTGTCCTTTCGACTCTTTCATTTCAGTCCAGTGATTGAGTTCCTCTTCTCCAGAGCTGTTCAGACCTAAAGAAATCCAGCCTATCATCTCTTTTCTTTTCATGCTGCGTTTGTTATACACAGACAGTATGAGTGTCACATCAGAGAGTTGAAATAGGGCCACTTGAAAAACAAACGTTTCCTTGTATACTGGATTTGGCTGCCCTCTGCGGATGGATGTCTTGCATTTGGACATCTCTTGACCCATGGAATTCAGTAGAGTTAATTTAACATATGTATCTATAGAAAAAAACAACATACCACAGATATTTGAAACAAACTCAAAACATCTTTCTTGTAACACTTGCTGAGAAGATTAAGTGTTTATACTTTATAAGGATATGGTGTATACCATGTTTAGTAGAAATCCAATAATTCCATTTTGATTAAATGATAATAAAATGTGACAAGTACAGAGAATGCTAAGTAGGCATCAAATCTTTTGGGGGTAATAATATCTTAACCTCACTATTTCTACATTAGAGTTAGAATTTAAAGGTATACCTCATAATCCTTCCTCCACCCTCCCACCCCCATCCTTGACCTCCCACTACCCGCCCTTCCCATCCCCACCCCCGTTTAGCTTCACTAAGCAGGACATCATAGCATTAATAAACACTTAGCAAGCTCAATTAGCCACAACACTGTAAAGCATTCCACTGTGCTTTCAGAGTGTAAGAATAAACAAACGAATAGAAATGAAGGCAAATGGTAAGGAGGGAAAGAGAAAGACAAGAATGCAAAGATGACATCAAAACAGCTTAGGATGAAATGTCAAAAAAATCTCTGCATGGATGTGGTTTTTAAATATATTTTTAAAACATTTAAGGGCCAATATGAAGCCAAATGCACTAAGGGCTCAAAGTTTAGCAAATCAAGTAAAACTTTCTCCTGGTTTCATGCAAGAATACATTTAATGTGCTTTTTGGATAGTTAAATACTACAGGATTCCTTTTTGGCACAATTTAATGTGAAATTTTAGGTATGGTATCTTAACTATTTTCATGAATTATAAAAAAAAAAAATTGATGTGATGTTTAGTGTACCAAGTGAAACATAACAGTTCATTACCTGGTTACTTGGGAGATAAACCCTCTTTTCAAACAACTGTGTTTTCAAGTTCTTTAGACTCATGCAAATTATCTTCAGCATGTAGATCCATCATGTGTACTTCGTATCAAAATTTCAATTAATTTTAATGAAAATTGCAATATTTCTCATGAAATATCTATTTCTACTTATGAGTCAAAATATAATGAATGAAAAAATAAACCTTTAATTTAAAAAGTTTTGCTAGTTTTATAGATACTCAATACCATCATCCATAATCAGAGATAAATTCTAAGTTAGTTTTCTTTAAAGTACCACAGATAATAAATGTGCATTTTTTTTGGAAATCAACATGGTGGACAGCTTCACTGCTGGCAAGTTTTAGGGTATTTTGTTTTTGCATGAAAAGACAACATCCAATTAGCCTCTACAGGAACTCACCTCGGATTATATAAACCTGTCCACCTATCAAGTGTTTTAGACAACAGAACAGTCCATCTGACAACAGGGGGTGGAAAGCAGTAAAAGAAATAATGACCAGATGTCAATTGTTGGGTGAAAGAGGGTCAAAGGTTAGAATTAAAGAGGAAACACTGTTCACTGGAGTGGAAGAACACAAAACTTTAGCATTTTAATTCAGGTAGAGGGTTGAAAAAAGGGTATGTTGGGTAAATTTCATGGAATGAGAATTTTTAAGGTCGTTGTGTCATCTTAAACAAAAATTACACTGTTTTAAAGGGGGACACCTTTATAAGGACATTTTCTTGGTCTAAAGCACATTGAACATAGAATCATGCAAATTATCGGACCATAAAAGACTGAATAAAAGTCATTAAAGGATCATTATTTTTCTAAATTTTTAAGTTTATCCATGCAATATTTAACACTTCAAACACTTTTTTTTTACTCCCAATGTAATATAAAATTAAGTTATGCAAAATAAAATAGAACTACCAAAATTTTTGTTCTTGAATGTTACCACTGTTCCTTCGGGATAAAAATTGGATTAGTCAGTCTATAACATAGTTCAAAATTTAGAACCTAGGTATATATGAAGGGTCACAATCTTATATACAATAGACAAACTGATAAAATTGTCATATTTTACTTTATAAATACTCTACTTCATATAATTAGTTTTAATGTTGACTTATATTTACCTACTAGTTACTTCCCAGCTAATACCATGAACTGTCCTACTACTGAAGATCTAATTCTAAAATAATGGAAATTGCTATAACCTATTCTTTAACCTGATAGATCTACTCTATGTTGTGCATGCAAATCTCTCTTAACTTGTTTATTGTCCATCCCTACCTCCACCCACCCCCTGCTTCATTTTAGTTCTGATTAGTGTTTCTCTGTTTCTATCAGAGTGGGTTCAGCAACAAGGACAGAAAGGCAAATCTGTCATTTCATTCTGCTGCTTTCTAGCATTTCAAGTTAAAGATTTGTCAAAAAATTAAACTATTAGCTAAGCAGGAATTGCAAACTGACAGCTTGTGGCTAAATGTAACCCCAAATAATAGACCACGTTCAAAAATTTTGAATCTGAATGTCTTAAGGCAGGGTGTGCACCCCTGCATTTATCACAGGCCTCTCCATGCTCCTTCTCTCTCATCTACAAATTCTGCTCATTTAAGTTACTTCCCAGGCCACTTGAGTTTTCATTCCTAGTGTGGATTAATGACGATAACCAACTCACACTTCCAAAGCTCTTTACTCTAGTAATTGCTTTTTTCCACCCTCTGAATGTTTCCTTCTGAAAGGAAAAAGGGGACAAATAATAATTCCATCCTTTTTACGTGCCTTTATCTGATTTGAGTATCACAGTTACCCTGTGAGAAACACAACCTTAATTTTACATATAAGGAAACAGCCTTAGGGAAGTTAGGTCACTCGTCCAAGGGTAGAAATAGAAATCTAACTTTGGCCTTCTGACGTTTAATGAAGGCACAGATACATTGCATGATGTATGTAAGAAGTGAGGTTTCCAGTACTACTGAGGGCACACTAAATATATTTTTATGACTTTTCACTTTGATTGAAAAAATAATTTTTAGGATATTTAGAAGTAAAGTTAATTCAAGGGTGGAAAAAGTTTCCCCTCCAACAGTTATTTGATACTTGGAGTGAAATATTGCTTCAAGCAAGTCTGTAAGAAATTGTTAAACAAATTTAAGGTTGGCATTATTATTCAAGATTTCCTTTCAAATTTTGAGTTTAGGCCGTTATTAACAGCTTTAATTTTAGAGAAATATAAAGAGGCTGCTACTTTCCCAGTTTATTTCTACAGATCACAATAAACAATTTTGGAGGTATACTGCATGACAATTTCTCTGTGCATAACCTATCCCCAGCCTCCTGAGCTGGGAGAGAGATAAGAGAGAGAAGAGTGAGAGGCATATAGACAGGGCAGAGGTATCTACACCATCTAGCCTTCCTTTCCTAGCATCGAGCATAAATATCAAACTATTCCTTATTCTGTTTGTCCTGGTAAAAGCAAAGCACATTCCATTTAAGAAAAGATTCTGCTGGCAGTACTGATTTATAATTTTAAAGGAGGAAAAATGTGAAGAAACAGTTTTTTCTTAAATTGTTAAGGGAGAAAAGAAGGAAAAATATAGAAGTACACACATTAGTTCATAGTACTGCATGCAGACAGGAAACATGACATCGATCTTCAGTTAAAAACAACAGCTATAAGCATTCGTCATCATATTTGTGGAGTGTTACTACCTTTAAAAAAAAACCTGTAACTTTTTCTGGCATTAGAAGATAATGGCTATGATGGGGCTAATTCATTCTGCAGACACAGAAAAAGTTAAAGTCTTGCCACCTTACAATTAATATTTTGAATTTCAGATCTTTCTACTTCCCAAATGGCTGGAAATAGAAAACATGAAACAGATTAGCTGATGATTAAACCATCATTGATTGGTTAAGACTAAATGATAGGACTGAAGGCCCTACACTGCGAGTCTCATAAGTACAGAAAACACTAGAATTAAGAAAAATATTTTTCACTCACTGGGTGGTCTGTTTGCTGCCAAGTTTTTGAAGTGGCTGCCTTTTATCACTTCTGCTGATAGTCTCCCAGTTGTGGCATTATAAAGCAGGCCAATGAGGATTTCTGGAACTGAGCCATGTTCAAGAGACTGACAGGAGGATGTACTTTCACTACAGGAGACTTCTGACGCGCTCATTTGGGAGTTACAGCCCTGCAATCAAAAATGAAATCTTTATAGTATTTTGTAAAAAAAGATATATTAGTAGATACATTGGTAATGCCCTGCTTATTGGAATTAGGTAGATAAGTCATGAAAAAAGCAAGAGTTGTATGCAAAATTCCCAAAACACTAGATTAGAAATGTTCTTAGCATATTTTAGTTCCTGGATCTCTTTTCATTATACAGCAGTCAAAGGAATGACAGGAGATGAGAAGGTCTGATAAATTCTTGCATGTTTGGATACAAATCAGAGAAGATAAATTTCTTAAACTCAGAGGTGTCAATGAACTCTTTCCTGAATGTAAAAAAATTGTTTAAAAGATGTTTTGACCTTAAAAGACCGACACAGATTCAGACTCAATTACATTAAATGTAAATGTCTTAAGTGTCCTTTAAAGACAAAGATTGGCAGGCTTTGATGAAATAAACACAAAATCTGCTACTTATAAGTCAATATGTAAAACACTGATATACAGAAATTGAAAAAAGAGGGTGGGAAAATATTTACCATGCAAATAATAACCAAAAGAAAAGCGGTGTAACTATATTAGTATCAGTCAAGGTTAGCTTTAAGGCAGTAACTATTACTAGAGATAAAGAGGTACACTCAATAATGATAAAACTGCAAACTTACCAGGAAGATAAAGTAATTCCAAATTTGCATTATTTAATAACATGGGCTCAAAATAAAAGAAGCAAAAATTGCCAGAACTAGAAAGAGAAATAGGCAAATCCACAACCGGTGGGGTTGTCCACATACTCCTTTCAGTAACTGACCAAACAAGCAGGCAAATAGATAGAGTAATGATGTAGAAGATTCGAATACCACAATAAGTAAAACTGACCTAATGGTAATATGCAGAACACTCCATCCTACAACTATAAAGCATACATTTTCTCAAGCATGCAGTGGAGTTTTTACAAAAATATTTATTAAAAAAGCAAACGGGGGCTTCCCTGGTGGCACAGTGGTTGAGAGTCTGCCTGCCGTTGCAGGGGACACGGGTTCGTGCCCCGGTCCGGGAAGATCTCACATGCCGCGGAGAGGCTGGGCCCGTGAGCCATGGCCACTGAGCCTGCGCGTCCGGAGCCTGTGCTCCGCAACGGGAGGGGCCACAATGGTGGGAGGCCCGTGTACTGCAAAAAAAAAAAAAAAAAAAAAAAAAAAAAAAGCAAACGGGAACTTCCCTGGTGCCACAGTGGTTAAGAATCCGCCTGCCAATGCAGGGGACACAGGTTTGATCCCTGGTTTGAGAAGATCCCACATGCCACAGAGCAACTAAGCCTGTGAACCACAACTACTGAAGCCCACGTGCCTAGAGCCCGTGCTCCACAACAAGAGGAGCGCACCGCAATGAAGAGTGGCCCCCACTTGCTGCAACTAGAGAAAGCCCGCGTGCAGCAACAAAGACCCAATGCAGCCAAAAACAAACAAACAAACAAATAAATAAATTTAAAAAAGCAAACGAATTTCAAAAATGAATTTCAATGATGGAAATCATTCAGAATGTTTTTTGAATCAGCTAGAAATCCAAACTAAGTTCTAGTGAAGAAAATTCCTATACATTTGGAAATTAAGGAAACAAATATAAATAATCCATGGGTAACTAAATGATAACTAAAATAAATTATTTGTAAAGATTAATAAAAATAGATAAATGTTAGTCCAATTCAGAAATAAAAGAGACAAGGCACAAATGAAAAAATATCAGGAATGAAAAAAGACACTACTACATATTCTATAGGCCATGAAAAGATTTTAAAAAAATGAGTAAGAACAGCTTTCTTCAAACAAATTTTAAATTTTGACGAAATGGACATATTCCTAGAATAGTACAACTGAGCAAAGTGGACACAAGAAGAAATAGAATATCTGAACAGTCTTACTGAAGAAATTGAATTTGCAATTAAAAACCTTTCCAAAACCAACAAAATAAAACTCAAAAACTTTAGCTGGATGGCTACAATAGTGACTTCTAATTAATAATATTAGTCTTATGCAAACTCTTTCAGATAACAGGAAAAGAGGAAACACTCCCCAGTTTCCTGTAAGAAACTAGCAAAACCTTAAAACCAAAATCCGACAAGGACATTATTAAAAAATTACAGGATTTTCTCATTCATAAACTTAGATTTAAAACTCTAAATAAATGCTGAGCAAACCAAATCGAGCAACATGTAACATCATACTTAATTTTTTTTTAATGTTTCCCCTTTGAAATTGGGGATGTGACAATGATGTCAACTATTACCACTTCTAATCAGCACTGCACTGGAGATTCCAGCCAGTGAAGGTCCTAGCCTTATGAAAGGCAATAAAATGAAATAAAAGGTATAATGACTTGGACTGTCCTTATATGCATACTATATAGTTATGCACATGTGAAATCTAATCAACTCCACAGAGGTATTACAGTCGCCTGCAAAGGTAAAATTTAAGAATCCATATATTCCTATATACCAGGAACAAATCCGAAAATAACATTTATTTCAAAATAACATTTATTACAACATAAAATATAAAATATCTAGGAATAAATGTACAAATGACATGCAAGGACTCTATACAGAAAACTATGACTATTATTGAGAGAAATTTAGAAGTGCTATATATACTATGTTAATGAATTATGAGGTTCAATTTTGCAATACTGTCTCCAAATTGATGGAATAAATGCAATCATAATCAAGATCTCAACAGGTTTCTTTGTGGAACTTGACAAGCTAATTCTAAAATGTATGCGGTATATATATACAATGAAATATCATTTAGTCTTAAAAAAGAAGGAAATCTGCCATATGTGAGAACATGGATGAACCTGGAGGACATTATGCTAAGTGAAATAAGTCAGTCACAGACAAATACTGTGTGGTTCCATTTATATGTGATATCTAAAATAGTCAGTCATAGGAGCAGAGAGTAGAATGGGGGTTGCTAGGGGCTGGAGGAGGGGGAAATGGAGAGTTACTGTTCAATGGGTATAAAGTTTCAGTTCTGCAAGATGATTAAGTTCCAGAGATCTGCTGTACAATATTATATCTACAGTAAACAATATTGTACACTTAAAATTTGTTAAAGGGTAGATATCATGTTAGATGTTCTTACCAGAATAAAAATAATAAAATAAATTACAAGATAGGGGGCTCTGCTCTACTGAGTATCAAAATTTATAATAAAGGTACATTATTTAAGACAATGTGATAAAACAATGTCTAAGAGACTGTTAAATAGAAAGTCCACTAAGTAATCCATGCATAATAGACAGTTAATTTACAACAAAGGTGGAACACCTCTGAAACACATATACTTCACAATTAGCTCAAATCCCAAATATGTAAAGAATACCTATAAATCAATAAGAAAAAGACAACACAATATAAAAACACTTGACAGATACTTGAATCAGCACTTTCACAAAAGAATGGTCAATAAATATGTGAAATGATGTTCAACTTCATTACTAATCAAGGAAAAGGAAATTAAAACCATGAGCTAACACTACACAACAAATAGCTGGGCTAAAACAATAGTGTGGTGAAGACACAGAGAAATGGGAAGTCTCATATTCCAATGGTTATAGTGTAAAGTGATATGTTCTTTTAAGATGTTAAAAATACACATACCATAATATCTGTCAATTCCATATATATACATCTTGATCAGGAATATGTGCAATGTTTACCAAGAGACATATGAAAGTACGTCCATAGTAGCATTATTTATAATGACCTCAAAGAGTGGAATGGATAAACAATTTGTGGTGACTTCATATAATTCAGCAACTATACTGTACATACAGTATATATACACTATACAGCAATGAAACTAATTATAACTACATTTACAAACATGATTTTGAGTGCAAAATGCTGAACCTAAAAGGATATTTAGCGGTACGGTTCCATTTATGTAAATTTCAACAACAAAAAACCAAAACAAAAACCAAATAAAGACCAGGCAAAACTAAACCCTAGTATTTCAGATGTATGAATAGGTGGTAAAACTATAAAGAGAGCAAGAAGGTGATTAATTTAAAAGTCAAAATTTTGGTTAACTCTAGGGGTGGAGAGAGAAGAAACAGTGATTAGGAAGGACATGGGGGCTTCTGAGGGGTACTGGTAATGTTTTATTTCTTGACCTGGATGGTAGTTAGATGGGTTGTACATTTCTGCCTTTTACACTTTTCTACTATGTGTTTGGTTTCACAAGAAAAAAGATTTAATGAAAGAATCACATGACACAAGGATACAACATATACAAATTAACAATAATAAAAATGTTTAGGACTTTCTTTGAACATTCCTAAAGGGATTCACTCCATGAGTTTAAAAAAAAAGACTATAATACTATTTTCTCTAACAAGTTTTTAGATTTAAAAATTACGGATTTAGATTTTTAGATTTAAAAAATCTAAAAATGTCTTATACAAGTCTTCAAGTTTGAATCTAGGTTGGCCTATACAAGTAATCAAGGAGAATTAATACATACTTGGTGACTGAATTAGCTCACGGGACTAATATTCAGAGGGATAAAAATCTCATATTTTCAAATCTAACTCTAAACCGTAGAGCAGAAAACCAAAAGGAAGATAAATCTTATATTCCTAAATCATGGGTACACAAAACACATAGTTTGGTATGTTTTCATGACAGTTGGAGGAGAAAACATAATTTTAGTAAGTTTCAATTAGGATATATCATCACTTATGAAAATAGTGTCAAAAACATGCTCAAGCACATTTGGTGCATTTGCTACATTAGGCTATTATACTAGCAGCATCTGTTAGAATACTGTGAAACACATTTTTCATAGTATAGCATTTTTCATATTAACCTACTGTCAGATAATAAGATGTGAATCTAATATTTTCTTATCAACACAGAGGTCATATTGCCGATTTTGCGCAACAAAGTGATGGCCCGAGAAAGTCTTGGGAAAGGTCTTTCTTGCTCCTGAGAAAAACAGCTAACTTATCTCCCTGCTTTACTGCTGCAAAAATGTCCTTGTCTCTAAGCCCAACAAAAAAAAGCAAGAGTGATAAGATTCTTGGTGATCACATTCTATTTTAGTAAGCCCAGCTGAAATACAGTAGTATTTAACAGAAAAAACAAAAAACTATTGTCTGAAGAGTTCATTCTGAATTTGTACCTTAGAAAAAGTGCTAATCTCATGGTCTTTCTATTGCCATCAGTGTAACTGCCTATCCAGGGTTGGTATAGGTGTGGCAATCCAAGGGGATCACTGATTACAGCAAAAGCAGTACAGAATAACTATATAAATAGAGCAACTGCAGTAAAGACAAATTAAATACAGATACTATATACTCAAATGCCATCTTTCCTCCAACTATTCCTCAGGGCATGCTGCTCCATTCAGTGTGTATTCAGGAATCTCTACCTACTCTCACTGCAGACTCCATCATTAATTTATAATTGAGGCTTCCCTAGGTGGCAGTAACTGCAGGTGATTAACCCAAAGTCAAACAAATCCCAATCATAATTGGGTCTACTTAAAGGAATCGTCCCATAGGCTCCCTAAAGTAAAAGTATAACTTCCTCCCATCTAACATAATACTTTATTTCTTTTTTAATACTTCTTCTCTTTCCGCCTGAGTCCTCTGCCCTAGGGTGAAGGATTATAAGCAATTCTGTAAAAGTAGAAAAAAAAATATTTAATTTTTCAGAAAAGTGAATAAACTCTATATAATGTTTACCATAAGCAGAATTAGTACTTATGGCAGACATTACATGTCTTTAATGGTGCTAATAGGTTAAAATCAGGTAGGAACTTGTAAATATAGAGAGAAAAAAGTAAGATTGAAAATACAACAGAACTCCTATTAGGTAAACGTATGGGGCTTTTTATTAATACTAAACTGACTCCACCTTACTTGTAACCACTTCTACTCAGTACTTTTAAGGTAAAAGTGATGAACTCTACAATGATAATTATTATGAATTTGAATATTTTCTGTTGAATTTATTTTTCACTGTGGCTAGAAGAAATTTTCTGCTTTTTAAGGTAATTTGACCCAAAATGCTTCCATTATACTTTCCTGGAAATGGAGCGATGAGGGCACTGAAGTGTAACCAGAGGGCAGCCACCTGCTGCAAACCTGGTGAGCTGCATCTCCAATAGCGGTGCTCGCTCCTCGGGGGCCCTTCCCTAGCCCCAAGGCACTGAGTGCCTATCAGACAAGGTAAGGAGGAGATAACCAGAGGCAATTTAAGGAAGGAGAAAGCAAGAACAGCACAGCTGCTCCAAATCTTACCCCCCTTCCACTTCCACGCCCTCCCCAATCCAGTGTAAAGGACAGCCATTCTGTATTTTGGTAGCGGTAAAAACACACCCATTGACTCTAAAGGATAACTTACTGGGATGAGCAGTGGATGGGTGGATAGTTTACATTTCAGAGTGGTGTTGGAATCAGGATGCTTTTGGTTGCAAGTGACAGACAATGGCCACTGGCGGGGGGGAAGAAGTGGCCCTCCCAGGAAGGGTCTGCCCCAAAGCAACAGGGTACAGAGGCCATCAACAGCTCCCAACCAAAAACACAGGAGGGACAGAAACAGAAAGCATCCAAAAGGACGGACAGAGAGCTGGATGGCAGCAGCAAGCCCTCCTGCCGTCTATGGGCCCCTGTACTTCCACTAGGATTCAGCCTGCAGAACATCAGTCTGTCTCCCTCCCTCCAGGGAAGCCTGGTGCTGAGAAGCTTCAGGCACTTAACCACCAAACTGCTACCAAATTTAACTGGCTTACAAGACACAGGGAATTTACTACCTTCTGTAATATAACAGTTAATACAAGGGTAGCTTCAGGTGCTCACTGATCCAGGCTTCAACCCATGTCACTAGGAAACAGTTCTCCTCCATTCCTTAGGCTTGTTTCCCAAATTTGGCTTTATTCTCAGGTAGACTCTTCGCTCCAAGTTGCCAGAGTTTTCAGTGGCTCTGAGTGTTGTGGGAAAGAGGAAGACATCATCCTGATTGCTCTCACCAAAACCCTAGAACTCACCAGTTAAGACACGTGAGATCTAATTCTGGGCTTTGGAATGAAGTCACTTCATCCAAAGTACAGGAGCAAGTTGGTCTCCCAAGCAAAATCTGGACACTATGGCCACAGAAGACATGGATGCTAGGCAGAAAAAACAGATGTCTACTACAGAGCCTATTCAACTGACTTGTTTGCCCTGCTTTTTTTCCCCTTGGCCTTCACTAAGGACTATCAACCCTGCTACTGAGGGGTTGTACCAACTGTGACTACTTCCCTCTGTCTCTTTGCTGGGTTTGGTCTGAGGGCCTTGGCCTTGCAAGAACCAAGGAAGAGGAAAAGATGGTTCAGCAAAAGGGAATGTTACTACACTCAGGGAACACAGTATACCTGATATACAGGTTAGCTAATGAAGAGTGGGAAAAGAAGTAGAAAATTCTCACTTTCTCTTTCATACAGAAAGTTGTTTCATGTTAACACTGAAAACTTACTGATAAGATATAAAATACAGCAAAAATTGTAAAACAAAAACAAAATCTTTTCTATTACTAATGTTTGAATATATCATCATGGAGAAATGGTCATAAAAACTCCAGCTTATCAAAATGGTCATAAAAACTCCTGCTCTTATCAGAAATTTTGCATGTATACACATGCACATATTATTTTTTGCTACATTCAATAAGAACATATTTAAATTGGCATTTTTGCACACATGCTTGTGAGATTGGTTTATTAAAGTTTATAAAATTGGTTTAAAAAGTTTATAAAATTTTCCCCATGCTCTCAAACAACTACTGTGCTATATAAACTATTTCAGAGGATGAAAAGGAAAAGTACCCAGCTTCTCTTTTGAGATGTATAATTTTGACACTAACTAGACAAGAAGAACATAAAATTATAAACCAATCTCACTTAGAAACATAGGCAGAAACCTCAAGTTAAACAATGTTAAATTGAATTCAGAAAAAAATGCACATATATGTTTATGTGTATGTATATATATACACATTTCATCAAACAGATATTATTCCAGGAAAGTTATTTGTTCATTGAAGTTGGGTAAAACTTGCCTTTGAAACTCAACTATCTTTTTTTCTTTCTCTTTCTTCTATGAGAATCTTTTTGACTACTGATTGAATTTCTTAATGGTAATAAGTCATTTCATGTTTTCTATTATTCCTAAATCAGTTTTTAGAAATTTATATTTCCAAAAAAATTGCTCATTTCATCTAAGTTTCCAAACTTGTTTTTCTAGAGTTATTCTCTTTATGATTCTGAAATTTCCACTGAATTGATGATTATGTCCTCCCTTTCATTTAATGTAATGTTTTTCTTTCCTGATCTACCTCCAGAGGCTTACTTAGCAGCAATTTAAAAAACCCAGCTTTTGTTTTTTAGACCTCTTTACTTTTTTTCTTTCATTAATTTCTCCTTGTTTTCCTTTTGTAACTTCCTGAGTTGAAGAATATTTAGCTCATCGATTTGCACTCTTATCTTCCTACAAATATCTTTAAGGCTATACATTTCCCTATAATATTGTTTTATCTGTACACCATAAATTTAATAGTGTTCTCGTTTTGTCTGATTCTAAATATTTCTAATTTCCATTATGCTTTCTTCTCTGACCCTGAGTTCATTTAGAGAGTTTTTTGTTTGTTTGCATATCTAGATATATAGATTTGAGGGGTGGGAGGAGAACTGCCTCTTTGACCTTACCTCCTGCTATTCTACTCCTCAGTCTTGGACTTCTAGCTAAATGGGCCTCCTTGCTCTTTCCTGAAGACAACACATGTACTCTGGGCTCTGAGAACTGGTTGTTCCATCTGCTTGCAATGTTCTTTCTCCAGATATGCAAATGACTAAGCCTTCCTCTCTTCCAAGTCTTTGCCCACATGTTACATTGTCTCCAATGACCTCTTATTTAAATTACAACTCCTTTCCAACTAGCATTCTTGATCCTGTTCACTCTGTTTCTTTTACCCATAATACTTATAACCTTCTCACATACTATATATTTACTATATTTGTTACCTTTACTGTATCTCAAGTCTCCCCTCCCCCGTAATGAATTAAATTCCATGCAGGTCAAAATTTATTTCTGCTTTTCACTAATGTACACCAAATAACTAGAACGATGTCCAGCATGTGGTATGTGTGTGTGCCACAGATATTTTTGAATGAATTTTTAATTTCAATCCAATGTGGTCAAGGAACAAAGTTGATATGATATTGACTCCTTGATATTTGTGGAGACTTCCTTTGTGGCCTGGCATATATATGGTTGACATCTGTAACTGTTCTACATAGGCTTACGTTTATTAAGTAGAGGTCCCACATACATACATTAAAGTGTTACTCAAATCTTTCATATCTTTGCTAGTAGTTTTCTGCTCGATCTATCTCTGCTTCTTTAGATATTCTACATACTCAATAATCTCTCAGCTCACCATCACTTCTTCCATCTTATTTCTTCCTTTTGAATTCAGTGCTCTTCATACACAAGCATATGCTTTAGTAATTATCCCAGCAATGAGCTATGAGTGCTAAACTCTCCTGGTCTTTGACTGAAAATATCTGGAGTTTACCCCCTTCCTTAGCAATAATTTAGGTGGCTATAATATTCTAAGTTCATAGTTTATTTGCCTTGGCACCTTACAGATATTATACCAATGCCGTTTGGTATTTAGGGCTGTTGAGAAGCTTTCTGTTAGACAGTTGTTGTTCCCTTTCCTTATCTTTTCTCTGTAGTTACTTTTATCATTTTGTCTTTGGTGTTTCATCCTATCACTGTAATCTTTAAAGGTGTGGATTCATTTTTGATAATCCTGCCTATGAGCACCTGCACTTTTTCAACCTGATGATCTATGTACTTCAAATGTTGCCTCTCACTTTTTCTAGTCTCTCACTCTGGAGTTTTTATAAGAAAATGTACTTAACATTCTCATTCTACCCTTCATTCTCCTTACCCTGTTATTCATATTTTTCATTGATTCTATTTTTAATGACTCTATTTTTTCATTCCAGAAGTTCCATATGGTCATTATTTAAATCTGCCTCTTTTCTAGTATTGTCTTGTTCTTTCCTTGTGGTTTCTGTTACTTCTTTTAGCTCTTTATTCATTTTAAGCATATTTATTTTATAACCTCTTTCACAGTGTTCTATTAGTTCATGTCCTAGAGATGCCAACCTATCTATCTTTTGGGTCTGCTGTCATTCATGATGGATCATTTCTTTCTGCTTATACTCTTTCTTAATGTGAGTTCATCTTCAAGGGGGATTGTTTTTTTCTGTGGGAATTATGTATTACCTAGGTTTGGCTACTTGAACAAAATAGGATGTTATGTAAGGAAAGAACTAAGAAGTAATGGGGACTGTAGACTGGTAGAAAATCAACAGTATCTATCACACCTTCATATCTAATATTTATATTCTCATTTGTTTAATAACTTTTAGAAACACTCTTATTCATCTCACAATCTTGATTTAATTTATTTGTGACCAGACTTCAGGCTACTCGCAAAAAAGTAATCAATAGACCAAATACTGTTTTATCTTACTGAAGGAAACAGAATTGAATAGAAACAAAACAGTTTTGGAAGTCAGCAGTATAAGAGTTTATTGAATGTCTACTCTGCACAAAGCACTGTTCTAGGGGAGAGATGAATTGATTTTAAGGCAGACTATGATGTCTTGAGGTTTATGCGAGAATACAGGTAGATGTGATAAACTCTGGGATATCAGAAACTATATTCCTGAGAAGAGATTTTGAAGTAGGCCCCAAAAGGATTTCAAAAGGCACAGGGAAGGACGGGCATTCTAGACAGTGTGATGAGCTAAGGCCCAAAAGTTGATAGCACGTTTGGTAAATAAATTGATCTGGTGCGGCTGATGCATGTGGGGAGAGGGGTAGAAAATGTAGCTCTAGGAAGTAAGGTTGAAGCCAAATTTTACTCACCTAACTAGGTGAACATGTCCATCATAAACTTACTATACTGCACTGTAACTGTTGCTCTGTCTTTCCTACTAGACTGTAAGTCTGTTGAGGGTAGAACCTTTGTTTTATTCATCTCTTATGTCCCCAAATTAGTACAGTACCTCTTGCTCAGCAAGCACTTAATAAAGATTGTTTAAGGAAAAGAATAAGTTGTGAAAAACATGAAATGCGGGGGTGAGAAAAACTGGACCTGCTCTACAAGCAGTGGAGAGGAAGAGAGGCACAGTGACCGGGGGGCAACATCTCAGGTCTGCAGCTCAGAAAAATAATGTAAGGCCAAGCACGCACATGACTGAGTGCTTGGGCAGAAGTCACAATTTACTTTGTTGAGAAAGGTCTTTCCTTGAGAAGCACTTGTAGTCTGTCTTTGTGTATACTTTACCTCTTGAGCAAAAAATTGCAATTTTTTACCCTGGAGGAAAACACAGACTTTAAAAATATCTGATTTATTATGATTATAATATAATTTATTTAGAAATAAATTTATTATAATTATTACTGGAGATCTAGAAACATGTTAGAGTGGGCGTAATCATGTAAGATTTTTGTAACCTGACAGCTTTAGCACATGTTAAAACCTAGGGCTTTTGTTTCAAAATTAATGTAGCTGACTTCTCTGTCTTCTTACTGATCTATCATATTTCTGAAAACTGCAAAAGCTTTCTTTCTCTAAGGTATCTGAGTCATGGAAACATATATTGTATTGCTAATGTAGTACAGACTCTGCACCCCAGAAATGCCCTCACATACATACCCAGGGGAGGTGTGAGCTTTTTAAAATTGGACACTAACCTAACAGAGTGCTAGAATCACAGTTATTCCCTATGCAGGTCAGTGTGTTCCAAATGTATTAAAGCTTCCCTTTAAATAATTTGTTTTGAATGAGATGATCTGAATCTGTGTTTTTAATAGAAATATAATTTTTTCTTTTTACTACTGGAAACTGAAATAGAACGATAATTGTAAAACAACAGCCGAAAATTATTACAAAATGCCTCCTAAGTTTTGGGTTATATTCTGTTATCCAAAGGCTACTGGTTTTATAACTGTGGTTAATGGAATCTATTGAATTTCATTTTTAAAATATATTTTTAACTATTTCAAAACTAAAATAATAGCTATAGATGCACATAAATGAGTATTAAGATAGGTGATACAGTGTACTTGTAAGGAAAGCAAACCTTGGAGTCAGGCTACCAGGGTCTGTCAGTTATGGAATGTGACTTTAGGCAAGGTACTTAGCATCTCCATGCTTTAGTTTCTTTACCTAAAAAACACGGAATAACCGTCAACTTTCTTAGTAGTTACACCAATTGTTAACATATTAGAGAACACCAGTGCATTTCTGGATTGGAGATTTAATTTTGTATTTTGGACTAAAGATTCACCTGCCATTTCTGTTTACTGAGAAGTATTTGAAGATTGCAGAGCAAGCTGTTTTTAAAAAGTTACCATTTGTAACTCCTTATCTGTGAATCAGACTTATTTTTTTGTTGTGTAATATTTAAGAAAGAAATAATATGGATTTAATTTCAGAGCTGAAGCAAGGTTAAAACATATTATCAGCAATTGTATAATTGTAAGTATCTGTGCTTTGAAGTAAGACAGTTGGTTTGCATGTAAACTATGACATTTTGCCATCTGTATGACCTTGGACATGTTTTAAAATTTCCTTGATACTCAATTTCCTTATTTATAAAAGGAAGACAGAAATAGTACTATCTCAAAAATGTTATTCTGAATTTTTTATTCAAGAAACAGCTCCATTATTTTTGGTGTTTGATGTTATAAATAAATATTATAAGGTAAGATTTCTGTTAGTAAAATTACTTTATATATTTGGGTTACGAATAATATTTCATTAGAAATAAAGGATGTGAATGCTTGAAAAACTTGAAAAACCATGTACCACACTGTCTTTATATCCTTCTGTTTCTGAATGGTCCTTTCAAATGACCAAATTTTAAACATTATAAGACTGTGCTGCCCCCTGCTGACCCAGTTTCTCCAATATGTAATATTTTGAATCTTCTGAGAAGTCTAAACTTATACTTTAGTATTATAGTTAGGTAACCCTACAGTAGGCTGGAAGGCTATAATAATGCAGATGGTAAAATAGTGAATGTAGCACTAAATAATATATGAAAATTTTCAATTACTTAAGTACAAACAATCTGATAGCGGGAACAAATAACAGACTCCCAATGTGCATAATATTTAACAAATTTAGATATCGCATTCCAAGTAACCTCTACAATTGCTATTGTTTAAAGTGCTGCTGACACCTTGTGGAAAATTAGCAAAATTGGTAATTTTGGCTTAAATTAAATCTTCAGTAATTACTTCCCTGATTCTTTCACTGAATTAACAATTTGAATTAGCAATTTGATCTTTATTTGCCCATGTTAGAATAGAATTTATATTCTGGATAGTTGCAATGCACAGAAATTATACTTTCTATGCTAGAAATCTTAGGCATCTTCTCTCTTTTAAATCTCACATATCCAACCAGACACATCTTAGTGGTTTTTCTTCCAGAAATCATCTCAAAATTGGTTCATCCTTACTATAAAAACTTCTCTAAGAGAGTGTTATCACCTAGTAATGCAAAGAATACTTGACAAAAAATCAAAAGAGCTGAGAGCAATGCTACCTGTTACTAGCTCTAAAACTCTGGGTAACCTACCTATCCAGAGTCTCACTCTTCTCCATTATAAAATACAGATTCTTGTTCATGGTCTGTCCAGTTATAAGGTTATATGAGCTAACATCTGATAAGTGTTTTGAAAATAGACCACTACAAGAAAACTTTGTCTACAATGCAATAGCATCTTAGTTAGCTTTCCCCCATTCTGACGCTTCCTGTACACCATGATCTATGCACTATGTCATGGGTACATGGGAGTGAGAAATGGGGGATGTGAAGGATGGGGAGAGAGCAGGCAAAGGAGAAGTCTCCATGTTCAGTTAGGTCATCCTTCTGGTCCACTCAGTCTGTTACTTACTTTTGATTCTTTGAACTTTTGGCCTTGTAGCTCTCTTCTGATAATGTTATTAGATTTTACTTAATTGGATGACCATTTTGAGTCCACTTACTGCACTCTGTGTCACCAATCTCCATGCCAGGGGAAAGACATGAGACACTGGTAAACTAGATGTCCATAAAATTAGCTTTGACAGTGACATACTTCTACTCAAAAATACTTAAGAGGAGAATGGTGAAGTAAGGACCTCTGACAATCTGTTCCTCCATAAAAGCAATAAAAATACTGGCAAAAATTGTTAAAATCAATGTTTTCAGAACTGTAAATTAAGCAAACGTTTGCAATGATCCAAAAAGTATTTATTCAAGAAAAGTGGCTGAAAACCAAGCTTTGGGGCATTTTAAATTTACCCTATTCCCATTCCCTCTCCCCAGTTCCATGATAGCCTTGAAAACCAACAGCCTCACAACTATGGTAGCTGTGAAAACGAGCAGTCTAGCTGACACTGGAAGGGTAAGAAAAGGTTTGGAGCTTCTCCAAAGTCTGATTCCCAGAGAATTATCATTACTTGAGTTGTCTTTCAAGTCCCTGAAAAGCTCCATTCTCAGGCTTTGTTTTGATTTCACCTTACTTAGAGCCTGATATAGGTGTACAGTACAGCTGTATCCTTAGGATGTTTGTTGGAAACAATCAGTGGCAATTGTTTAACATCACAGCCTCACAAGAAAGCAGTATCAACTAGGGCTAACAAGAGGTTGACAGAAAAACTTACAAGGAAAATCTTGGGAATGAGAGGTTCATAGGGGGATTCAATAAATTCCAACACATCCCTAGGAATCTAAAATCCATGCACATGTGTAAGACTATGCATATGCCTAAGAAAGACCTAAGAAGGTCATAAACTCTCATGTCTAGCTGACCTTGAGGCTTTGTGCGTGCATGGAGTGAAAGCTAAGACACAGTTGTAAACTTAACACTGGAGCACTGAAAGCATGCCCCAAGAGCAAACAAAAAAAAAAACAAAAAAACAACAACAGCAACAGCAGCAGCAGCAGCAACTTCCAAAGTTGAAACATTAAATTATTTTTAAATGTCCAGTTTTCAGAAAAAATTACAAGCCATTCAAAGAAATGAGGAAAATATGGCTCATACACAGGAGAAAAAGCAGTCAATAGAAACTGTCCTGAGGAATCCCAGATGTTGGACTTCACAGATAAGATTTTAAATCAGCTCTTTTAAATATATTCAAAGAACTAAAGAAAACTATGTCTAAAGAATTAAAGTATGAGAACAATGTCTCACCAAATAGAGAATATCCATAATGAGATATAAAATTTTAAAGAAATTTTGGAGTTGAAAAGCATAACTGAAATAAGAAATTCAACAGAGGGGTCAACAGCAGATTTGAATTAGCAGATTTGAAGATAAGTCAACTGAGATTATCCAGTTTTTATCCAGTCTGAGTGGAAGGAAAAATAAAATAATCAAGAGAAGGAAGAGAGCCTCAAAGACCTGTCAGACACCATCAAGTATTCCAGCATATGCATAATGGGAGTTCCAGGAGGAGAGAAGACAGAAAGGTACAGAAAACATTTGAAGAAATAATGACTGAAGACTTCCCAAATGTGTTGAAAAACATTAATATACACATCCAAGAAGCTCAACAAATTCCAAGTAGGATAAACTAAAAGATATTCACACCAAGACACGTAGAGTCAAACTGTAGAAAGTGAAGTAGAGAACCTTGAAAGCAGTAAAAAAAAAAAAACAATTCATCTCGTACAAGGTATCCTCAATGAGATTAATAGCTGACTTCTTATCAGAAATCATGGAGGCCAGGAGAAAGTATAATTACATATTCAAAGTGCTGAACTGAAAATCCAGTAAAACTACCCTTCAAAAATGATGGAGAAATCAAGAAATTTACAGATAAACAAAAACGGAGAGAATTCACTACTAATACACCTGACTAAAAGAAATACTAACAGGAGTCCATTAGGCTGAAATGAAGGGACACTAGACAGTAACTTGAGCCACACAAAGGAACAAAGAGCATCAGTAAACGTAACTACATACGTAAATACAGAAGTCAGAATAAATGTATTTTAGTTTGTAACTTGTGGTAGGCTGATATAATGCTTCCCCTGGCCCTAAAAGGTCCACATCCTAATCTCCAGAACCTATATTTTACCTTATATGGCAAAAGAGACTGTAGATGTGATTAAGTTAAGGATCTTGAGATAGGTTATTATCCTGGATTATCTGAATGTACCCAATGTAATCACAAGGGCCCTTATAATAGGGAGGCAGAAGAACAAGAGGCAAAGAGAGAGTGAGCTATATGAAGATGCTATGCTGCTGGCTTTGAAAATGAAGGGAGGGGCCATGAGCCAAGAATGCAGATGGCCTCTAGAAATTGAAAAAAGGAAAAAAATAAAAAGCAAAAAGGATCCTTCTCTGGTGCTTCCAGAAAGAACACAGCCCTGCTGATACATTTTGGACTTCTGACCTCCAGAACTGTAAGATAATATATTTGTGTTGTATTAAGTTTGTGGTAATTTGTTACAGCAGCAACAGGAATATAATACATAACTTATTCATAACTTATTCACTATCTAATTTAAAAGACATGGAATAACTATAAAATTTGTTGATGAACTTATAATGTATAAAGATGTAATTTGTATGACAATAATAACATAAAGGAGAGGGGAACGGAACAGAGCAAAGTTTCTGTATACTATTGAAATTAAGTTGGCATTAATTTGAATTAGATTATTTTATATTAAGATGCGAATTGTAATCCCCAGGGAAACCACTAAGAATATAACTTAAAAAATAGAGTGAAAGAAACAACAAGGCAATTAAAATGGTATACTAGAAAATAACACAAAATATATGCTGTCTACAAGAATCATAAGTTAGAGTCAAAGATACAAATAGATGGAAAGTAAAATGACTGAAAAAAGATATACCATGCAAACAGAAACCAAGAAAGAGCTGGAGTGGCTATATTAACATCAGACAAAATAGCTATTAAGACAAAATTGATACCAGAGACAAATAACACTTCATAATTATAAAAGAGTCAATCTATCAAGAAGATATGACAATAAAAGTATATATACACCTAATAACAGAAGTCTAAAGTATAAATCAAAAAGTAACAGATTAAAAAGAGAAACAGACAATTCAACTGTAATAGTTGGAGCCTTCAATACCTCATTTTCAATACTGGGTAGAACAACTAGATAGATCAATAAGGAAATAAAAGACATGAACATTATAAACCAACTATATCTAAAAGATATCTACAGGACATCCTACCCAACAATAGAACACACATTCATTTCAAGTGCACATGGAACATTTCTCTATGAATAGACCAGGACAGACCATATATTAGGTTAAAAACAAGTCTCAATAAATTCAGAAAGACTGAAAATCATACAAATTATGTTCTCCAATGACAACAGAATTAAATTAGAAACCACTGAAAGATTGTTTTGGAAGTTCATAATATGCAAATTAAACAACATTTTCATAAATACCCAATGGGCCAAAGATAAAACTATGAAGGAAATTAGAAAAAAAGTTTGAGATGAATAAGAAGAGAAACATACCATATCAAATCACATGGGATGCAGTGAAAACTAGCTTAGAGGGAAATTGCAGCAGACAATGTCTATATTAAAAAAAAAAGAAGAAATATTTCAAATCAATAACCTAACTTTCTACCTTAAGAAACTAGAAAAGAAAAGCAAACTAAACCTGAAGCAAAGAAAAGAAAAATGATAAAGACTGGAGTAGAAAGACTACAAAAAACAACAGAGTAGAGCAAAAAACTGAAAACTGATTCTTCAAAAAGATCAATGAAACTGACCAACTTTTAGCTAGAGTAACCAAGAAAAAAGAGCACTCAAATTACTGAAGAAGGGATGAAAGAGGGGTCATCATTACTGAACTTCCAGAAGATTATAAGGAAATATTATCTACAATTCAACAAGTTAGATAATCTAAATGAAACGGAAAAATTCCTAGAAAGACATAAACTATTGAAACTGACTCAAAGAGAAATGGAAAATCTGAACATCTATAACAAGTAAAGACTGAATTAGTAATAAAACAACAACAACAAAAACTTCCCACAAAGGAAAGCCCAGGCCAGAATGGCTTCACTGGTAAATTCTACCTGTTGTGGATTGAATGTGCCCTCCAAAAGATATGTATAAGTCCTAACACTTGTTACCTATGAATGTAAAGTTATTTGGAATCAGGGTCTTTGCAGATTTATTAAGATGTACGTTAAGATGAGGTAAAAGAGAAGCATGGAACAAATTCTCCTGCAGAGCCCTCAGAAGGAACCAACCCTGCTAACATCTTGATTTCAAACTTCTTAGCCCCCAGATCTGTGACAGAATAAATTTCTGTTGTTTTAAGCCACACAGTTTGTTACGGCAGGCTTAGGAAACAAATACACTGCCAAATGTTTAAAAACCATTCCACATAACAGAAAAAGAGGGGGACTTCCCTGGCAGTCCAGTGGTTAAGACTTCGCCTCCAATGCAGGGGATGCGCGTTCGATCCCTGGTCAGAGAACTAAGATCCCACATGCCTCCTGGCCAAAGAACCAAGACATAAAACAGAAGCAGTATTGGAACAAATTCAATAAAGACTTTAAAAATGGTCTACATTAAAAAAAAACCTAAAAAAAAAAAAATAGAAAAGGAGGGAACACTTCCCAGTTCATTCCTTGAGGCCAGTAATACCAAAGCCAGGCACAGACATCACAAGGAAAGAAGCTACAGGTATATTTCTCTTATGCATATCACAAACACCCTCAGTTCACTAAAATACTACCAAACCAAATCTGAAACATATAAAAAGGATTATACACCATGACTGAGTGGAATTTATCCTAGGACTGTAACATTATTTAACATATGAAAATCAGCCAGTGCAATACATCATAATAACAGAATAAAGGACAAAAACCACATGGTCATCTCAACAGATGCAGAGAAAACATGGGACAAAATCCAACATCCTTTCATGATAAAAACAGTAAACAAAACTACGAAGAGAAGGGAACTTTCTCAACTTCATAAAGCACATATATGAAAAACCTATAGATAATATCATGCCTAGGTGTCAAAGACTGAAAGCTTTCCCCTAAGAACAGGAATAAGACAAGGATGTTTGCTTTCAACATTTCAATTCAACATTGTACTAGAGGATCTAGTCAGGGCAATTAGTAAGAAAAACAAATAAAAGGCTGTTAAAAATTATTCTGACACTTGTTAATATAGTAAGGAAAACTTTATTCAGGACTACTGCAATAGGTGTCAAGATTATCATAACTGGGGAGAGAGATAAGGCTCACCTCCAAATATAGCAAAGACAACTATGGATTTGTAGCCAATGAGCAGAGTGAGAGGGTCAGTGAATGGAAAATTTCTAAGAAGAGACGTCAAGGGTAGGGAAATTCTTCTTAAACTGACTTAACAGCACTACTGCTTAAGGCAGGCCAAAGACTTATATATCAAAAGTGGGGGGATGAAGAACTTGATCAGATATCAAAGTGGGGGGATTCTCCCTAAACTGACTTAGCAGGATTCTTTGCTAAGACTGGCCTGGGCTGAGCTGGTTAAAGACAAGACCATGATCAAGGCAGAGTCCTAGTCAAAAAGAGGGCTCAGGCGAACCTGATTAAAATTTGGTCAAGGTGAGAGTCTCTGTTAAAGCATTCAGATTGGGGGAAAAAAAAGAAATAAAATTATTTCTATTCACAGATGACACGGTCTTGAATACAGTAAATCCTAACATACATGTTACAAACACACACACACATACAAACACACACAAAAAACATTAGAACTAATGAGTGTGCCTAAGCAAGGCTGCAGAATGTGTGATCAACATACACAAATCAAGTGTAGTTTGACATAGAGAATAGATTGTGGTTGCCAAGGAGGAGGGTAGGTGGTGAGGGGGGATGGATTGGGGGTTTGGGGTTAGCAGATGCAAACTACTATATATAGGATGGATAAACAACAAGGACCTACTGTATAGTTCCTACAGGGAACTATATTCAATATTCTGTGGTAAACCATAATGGAAAAGAATATAAAAAAGAAGGTATATATATGTATAACTGAATCACTTTGCTGTACAGCAGAAATTAACAGAACACTGTAAATCAACTATACTTCAATAAAAAAAATCAACTGTATTTTTATACACTAGCAATGAACACTCTGAAAACAAAATTAAGAAATAATTCCATTCACAAAACCATCAACAAGAATAGAAAACTTAGGAATAAATTTAAGAAAAGAAGTGTAAAACTTGTATACCAAAAGCAGTAAAACATTCTTTTGAAAGAAATTTAAAGAAGACCTAAATAAATGGAAAGACATCTCATATTAATGGATTGGAAGACTTAACACTGTTAATATGCTAATACCTCCCAAAGCAATCAACAGATTCTATGCAATCCGTATCAAAATTCCAAAGGCATTTTTCTCAGAAATGGAGAAGCTGATTCTAAAATTCATGTGTAAATATGACCAACAAGGGGTTAATATCCAACATATACAGACAGCACATACAACTCAGTATCAAAAAACCAAACAACTCCATCAAAAAATGGGCAGAAGACTTGAAAAGACATTTTTCCAAAGACATACAGAGGGCTAACAGGCACATGAAAAGATGCTCAACATTGATAATTATTAGAAAAAGGCAAATCAAAACTACAATGAAGTATCACCTCATACCTGTCAGAATGGCCATCATCAAATGTCTACAAATAACAAATGTCGGTGAGGATGTGGAGAAAAAGGGAACCCTTGTAGCACTGTTGGTGGGATTGTAAATTGGTGCAGCCACTACAGAAAGCAGTATGGAGGTTCCTCAAAAAACTAAAAATAGAACTACCATATGATGATCCAGCACTTCCACTCCTGGGTGTGGATATATATGGAAAAAACAAAAACACTAATTTGAAAAGATAACATGCACCCCAATGTTCATAGCAGCACTCTTTAAAATAGCCAAGACATGGAAGCAACCCAAGTGCTCATCAACAGATGACTGGATTAAGAAGATGTGGTATACACACACACACACACACACACACACACACACACACACTGGAATATCAGCCATAAAAAAGAATGAAATCTTGCCATTTGCAGCAATGTGGATGGACCTAGAGAATATGGTGCTTAGTGAAATAAGCCAGACAGAGAAAGACAAATACTGTATGATATCACTTATATGTGGAACCTAAAAAATAATACAAATGAATGTATATGCAAAACAGATCCACAGATATAGAAAACAAACTTGTGGTTGCCAAAGGGGAGAGAGAAGTGGGGAGAGATAAACTAGGGGTACAAGATCAACAGATACAAACTACTATGTATAAAATAGATAAGCAACAAGGATATACTGTATAGCACAGGGAATTATAGCCATTATCTCATAATATACTATAAAGAAGTATAATCTGCAAAAATACTGAATCACTATGCTTTATACCTGAAACTAAGATAATATTTAAATCAACTATACTTCAATAAAAAAGAAAATGTACCAGGACTCAGGATTCTGAACTCACTATTCTTAGTCCAATAGTCATTTACTACTAATAAACCTAAATTCCCATTCTGATTTTCAAAAATCTCTATAATTTGGCTTCATCTTAATATTCAATGTTATACTTTTTTTCCTGCACAGTTTGTAACATCAACGAGGTCCCAAAATTTCTGCCGAGGAAGACTGGGGAAAGCAATTATTGGAAGAGCACTGGTGGGATGGTGATGGGGATGCTGGTGGGAGAGTATCAACAGCTTATCGAGAAAATGAACACAGGAGCTGGAGGTTGTGTCTTATGCAATTCCCTCTCAAACATGGGGCTCACACCCTCTTCCTTGAGAGTTCACATTATTATTTGAGGTGCTTTTGGTGGGGGCTGATACAAAATTATGGAGTAAGCCCTCAAACCTGCCCATAACACTGAAAAAAATTTCCTTTTATAAAATTTGAGGCATATATTTTCAAAAACCCTGAAGCATTTTTGTGCAACACAGTTCTGTCTGAAGCTCCTGCCATCTGACTGCACCATCCTCTTCCCTCTCAGCCATGTTTTCAACTACTCATCATCTAGTAAGTCCTGCTCATTTATTGAAGATTCCCACTGGGCTCCCAGACTTACCCTTTCCCCTAACAACTTTCTGACTTAAGGGGAATCAAATTTCTACACAAAGGTCCTTCTAACACCCATGGGCACTAAGATATTTGATTTTCTCACCTCTAATGATTTCTTCCTCCCAATCTCATTATTTCTTGGATCTCAGCATCATCAGAGGCTCTGTTAGCTTTTCACCAAAGTTACTAAGTAAAAATCCCAGCTGCTAAGCACATCCTCTTAGTCATCTAATTTGCTCATTCAACTACTACTCTCACAATACCACTACTTTGACTGGACCTCCATTCCCTTGATGCTAGAATTTTGTTCATCAGCCCGTTCCTGTCTGCACTTCCTCCTCCATCAAGATTCACCATTTCAATCATTCTCTTGCCTTAAACTTCCTTGATTCTCTCTCTATTCAACATACTTAATAGGCTGGCAAAATACTAACCATGGATGAATTTAGTAACTCCTTCATTGTACTGGGGAAGTTATCACACGATGGAGTGGATTAGAACCTTGCCTGGGTCATTGTCTGGTTATATTTACAGTCTTGTTATACTTCCCTAGTAAATGTATTTTTCCTTTTTCTCAATGATTATAAATCATTCATTCTCCTAAAATAACTCGACACCATTTTTTTCCTCCGTACTTATCCTTGCTTCCTGCTACACACACACACACACACACACACACAAACACACAAACACACACACACACCATGTGGAATCTTCAATTTCCTGCCAAAATATCTACAAACTTTCTTACATCTGGATCCTCTCCTCCCTTCTTATCATTGTTATGAGGAGGAATCTCTTCTATTTCAGACCGATTTCTCCACATGTTGTCTAGATTCTATTTCCTCAAACCTTCTTAAAAATAGTGTATGTCTCTTTTCCTCTCATATCCTAAATATCTCTTTTCACTGGATTCTTCTCATCCATATTTAAATATGCCCAAGTCTCACTACTATTTTTAAAAAACTCTATTTGGATCCCAACCCCTCCTCCAGATACCCTATTCTCTCTTTCCCCCTTTTTCTTCCATGTTTTCCTCATTCAGTGTCAAACCTGGTTAAAGAGTTTGTCTACATTACCCATATCCTCAGCTCTCGCTCACCCCTGAGCTCATGTTCCTACCACTCCACCAAAACTACTTTCATTAAGGTCACTAATGAGACCTGCATATTAAATCTAATAGGTAACATTCAGTACAGCCAACTACCCTTTCTTGTTTAAAACTCAATCATTTGCTTCTGTGATACCTCCCTCTGTTTTTGTTTTCTTTTCCTATCTTTTTCTCTAGTTGTGACAGAGACTGCTAATTGTCCACAAGAATCTATTCTTCACTTCCTTTTGGGCACGCGGCTGCCACATTTTTTCAGCTTCTTTTGGAGTTATGTATGGACATGTGACTGACCTCTTGAAAATGGAATATAAGTAGAAGAGATGCATGCTACTCCTAAGCCCAGGCCTTAAGACATTGGACATGCCTCTTCTCTATCCTCTTTTCCCCTTTCTCATCACTTGGAATCTGGATGCAACTCAGACCAAGCTTTGAACAATCACAACGATGACACTGTTCTAGAGTAGGAGTTGGTAAAGAACAGTTTGTGGGCAAAATCTGGCCTGAAATCTGTTTTTCTATATCCTACAAGCTAAAAATGGACTTTATATTTTTTAAGGATTGCAAATAAATAAATAAAAGAAGAGGAAGAAGAAGAAGAGTATGTGACAGAGACCATACATGGCTGGCAAAGCCTAAAATACTGACAATCTGGCCCTTCATAGAAAAAGTCTACTGACCTCCTGTGCTAGGGGATATGTGACAGAGCAACACAATGAAAGAAACATGGACCCCTGAGGCACCACGTAGAGCGGAGGTTTCCCCTTTATGGGATCTGATTTGCAGGCATCCCTCTGGGTCCACCTGTATTGCCCCTATGGAACTTGAGGGCAGGGGAACTGATGCAAACATGTTGATGACAATGCTGCTTACAATGGCAAGCACAGTAAAGTCCTTTACTGCCAGTATCCACTAAACTGTGGCAGCCTAACTTGTCAACTAGAAGGAGGTTAAATTCTCAGCCTCTTCACAGTTAACAGTAATCTTGTTTTAAAGATTTTTCTTTTAAACAACATACAGGTTAAAAAAATCCATATGAGAATCTTTATCTTTCACTAGAGTAGTCAATTACATGTAATGTTATTACTGACACATCTATCATGTTCCTTTGTGCTTTCTATTTTTACTAACTGTTCTGTTCTTTCCTTCTTATATTTTTTTTGATTTTTAAAAATCAACTTTACTGAACGATCATTTCAGATATGAGATTAATGTAGCAACTTTAAGTGTACAGTTTAATAAAATTTGATAAATGTATACATTTTTGGGTAACCACTTCCCAACCAATATGCAGAACACTTAAATAATCAGAAAGTGTTCTACTGTGCCTTTTCTCAATCAATTCTCCCATCCTAGACAACCGCTGATCTTATTTCTACCACTATAGACTAGTTTCCTTTTTTAAAACTTTATATACATATAATCATATGGTATATATCTGTCTTCTTTTGCTCAGTATGTTTTTGAGATCCAACCATATTGCCCTATCAGTGTTCATTAATTTCTATTATTTATTTGTATTTCATGGCATGACTAGTCAATATTTTGTGTATTCATCTGTTGATGGGCATCCGGGATGTTTCTAATTCTTGGCTAATATTGATAAAGCTTCTATGAAAAATCAGGTACAAATCTTTGTTGAAATGTTTTCATCTCTCTTGGATGAAATGAATTGCTAGGAATTGCTGGGATATATGTTAAGTGGAAGCTTAATAAGAAACAAAGTGATTGTACTATTTTACATTCCACCAGCAGTGTATGAAAGTTCCAGGTCCAACACAGCCTTAGCAACGGTTAGTAACGTTAGTCTTTTCAATTTTAGATATTCTAGTGATTGTGTAATAATATCTCTTTGGCTTTAATTTGCATTTTCGAAGACAGTTAATGATACTAAGAACTTCTTTCATATGCTTATTGGTCAACTGCATTATTTTCTTTAGAAAAGTGTCTGTTCAAATCTGATGCCTGTGAATTATCATTTTGTTTATCTTTTTATTATTTTAATAGTTAAAATATATATATATTCTTGATACAAGTCTTATTGTATTAGGAATATTCTCTTCTACTCTATGAATTGCCTTTTTGTCTTTCATTAACAGTGTCTTTGAAGAGCAGAAGTTTTAAAAATATTTGATAAAGCACAATTGTTTATGATAGTGCTTTCTCTGACTCAAGAAATCTTTGCTTACTCCAAGGTACTGAAGATTTTCTACTGTTCTCTTCTGGAAGTTTTATAGGTTTTAGATTTTACATTTAGGACTATGATCCATTTCAGCTTAATTTTTACATATGGTGGAAGTTCATTTTGTTTCTGACACAGTCAGGTGTTACAAAGCCACTGGCTGAAAAACAATCATTACCTATTGCATTACTTTGACAACTTAGTTGAAAATCAATTGTATAAGTCTATTTATGGACTTTCTATTGATCTATCTGGGTATTTAGCCAAGAGAAATAAAAACATTTCAACAAAGATTTGTACCTGAATTTTCATAGAAGTTTTATTAATATTAACCAAGAATTAGTCTATCCTTATACTAATATCATACCATCCTAATTACTGTGGCTCTGGTAGTAAATCTTGAGATCAGGAACATAAATATTCCATCCTTTTTTTCTTGCAAAATTGTTTTGTCCATTTTATGTCCTGCACATTTTTTTTTTTTTTTTTTTTTTTTGCGGTACGCGGGCCTCTCACTGTTGTGGCCTCTCCCGTTGCGGAGCACAGGCTCCAGACACGCAGGCTCAGCGGCCATGGCTCACGGGCCCAGCCGCTCCGCGGCATGTGGGATCTTCCCAGACCGGGGCACGAACCCGCGTCCCCTGCATCGGCAGGTGGACTCTCAACCACTGCGCCACCAGGGAAGCCCCTGTCCTGCACATTTTAAAATAAATTTGTCACTTCTATTTTCAGCCATGATGGAGTAACAGGAACTAGATTTACTCTCGTTTTAAACAAGTAAAATAACAGACAAAATGAATGTAAAAATAGTTTTTGTATAATGGGCAACAGGCAGTGCAGGACAGTCTAGTTTACTGCTTGGAGAGAGTTTCTAAGCTGCAACGTAGGTAGGGAGAAATCAGAGACTGGGGTCTCCGTGAGTTGGGGACACAGTATGGAAAATTTGGGGAGGCCAAGGTAACTAAGATTTAACAGGGCAAAGTTAGAGCGTAGACAGCAGCAAAAAGAGGTCGTCAAAGATCCAGAAGTTTTCAAAAGATACACCTTGAATCTTCAGCTGAGTTTTGATTAGTGTACATGCATGTGAGGAAACGACTTATAGCCAAGGAGAGAAGCAATGAAAAGAACCAGGCAGAACAATTCTCAGAACTCACATAAGCCTGGGAATAATTCACACTCTGAACAGCCAAATGGAGAAAACTCGTAACATGTGGGGCATCAAGTTGAGTAATTAGAAGGATGATGCCTGAGTTGTGGGGTTAAACTAGCCCTAGACTAAAGAATCTCTGGCTTTGTAAAACAAAACTTAAAAGGATCAAACTGTTTTCAAGTAACCTGACTGCATCCAAGAACAAAGCTCAAAAATATTAAAGGCAAAGAAATTCAGCATGCAACAACGGAAAATCCACGATGTCTGGCATTTAATAAAAAATTTATCAGCATGCAAAAAAGAAGGAAAATATAATCCATAATAAGGGAAAAAACCAAGTGACAGACCTAGAAATTACAGAGTTGATAGAATTTCTAAAAAAGGACATTAAAATGGCTATTATAAATATACTCCCAGCATTCAAGACAATAGAAGAATGCGTGAGCATGTTAAGGAGAGATAAAGAAGATAAAAAAGAGACCCAAATTTAACTCCTAGAGATGGAAAAATACATCTGAGATGAAAAATACACCAAACTATATTACCAACATAGACAACACTGCAGAAGAAAAGATTAATGAACCTGAAGAAATAGCAATAGAAGCTATCCAAAAGCAAACCAGAGAGAAAAAATAAAAATAAAAAAGAACAGAGTATCAATCAGCAAGCTGTGGGATAACTTCAAATGGTCTAATACATATGTACATGGGCCAAAATTAATATTTGAAGAAATAATCGCAAAAAATCCAAATTAAAATTAAATTAAAACTAAAAACCTCCATATAGCTCCAAGGAGTTTAACAAATACTGAGCAAAAGAATAATGAATAAAGTTATACCAAGTAATATAACAATTAGGTTGCTTAAATAAAAAGAGACAATCTTTAAAGTAGCCAGAGGGAAAAAATGACATTATATATACAGAGAAACAAAGATAAGAATTAAGGCGGCTTTTTGTCAAAAACAATGTAAGCCAGAAAAAAATGGAGCAACATTTCTAAGGACTGAAAGGAAAAAAAATAACTATCAACTTAAATGTCTACACCCAGCAAAATATCTTTCCAAAACACAGGCAAAACAGACTTTTTTGAGATGCACAGAAAGTGAAAGAGTTTGTCACCAGCAAACCATCACTATAAGAAATTTAAAAGATGTCTTCAGGAAGAAAGAAAATGATACCATATGGAAATCTGGATCTACACAAAGGAACATAAAGAGCACCAGAAATGGTAAATATGTAGGTAAACATAAAAGACTTTTTTCCCATGTTTTAAATCTCTTTAAAATGTAATTGATTTTTTAAAGCAAAACATAATAACAATGTACTGTGGGATTCATAGCACAGAAGCATAATGTATGACAACAGTAACAGAGACTAAAATAAGAAAAATAAAATTATATTATTATATGGCTATCAGCCTGTACATGAAGTGAAAAATATTACTGCTGGTACAGTATAAGTTAAATATGTACACCATAATGACTACATCAGCCACTAAAACAACACAGTAACAACATCAAAATCAAAATAAAGAGATACAGGTAATTAAGCCAATAAAGGAGATAGAGTGAAATAACAAAATATTAAATTATTCCAAAAGAAGAAAGAACAAATGAGGCAAGGGGAACACAGAACCAATAGGCAACAAATAGCAAGATGACAGACTTAAACAGAGCCAAATAAGTGATCGTAATATTTACTTATTTATCATCTGGTTTGACAAATGACTCCAAGGCAGAAGTGGCTTTAGGGCTATGCTTATCTTTTTGGGTTCCAGTCTTTTCCCTATATTTGAACCTGGTAATTCTTCAAAATCTTATTACCTCTTACGTGCTTAAGATATTTTTCCATGTTTCATCCAGCTTTATTCAGTTACATTTAGCGAAAGGGTTAATCTAGTTATCCTAGCCCACCATTACCAGCCACGATTACCCTTCTAATTTACAGTCTAACAATACTTTTAAATATCCCATGAAATATAAATGTGCAAAAGAGCCTGATGTTTAAAATTTCAGGATTTGTAAATTCAAAAGAAATTAAAGCCTAGAATAGAAATTAATCTTACTTGTAACACACCCATAGCAGAACTGCAAAATTTTCAAGCATCCTAAAGGTACCTTTAAAAAGTGTTTGCTAAGTTTTCAAGAAAAGACATGTCTGCTGGATAAAAGTTAGACAATATTATTTATAAAATTAATCATGATATTAATAATGAGATAATCCTAGAACTGGATGTAATTGGTATGGTCTTCAAAACCTGAATGATTAAAAGAGACAAAGAAGATCCTTATATAATGATAAAGGGGTCAATCCATCAAAAAGATGTAACAATTATAAATATCTATACACCCAACATTACAGCACCTAAATATATACAGCAAAAACAGAGCTAAAAGAAGAAATAAACAGCAATACAATAATAGCTGGATAATAGCTGGGGACTTTCATACCCCACTCTCAACAATGGACAAATCATCCAGTCAGAGAATCAGCAAGGAAACAGCAGATCTGAACCACATTACAGACCATACGGACCTAAGAGACATATAGAGACCATTCTATCTAACAACTGCAGAATATACAATCTTCTCAAGTGCACACGGAACATTTTATAGGATAGACCATAGGTTAGGCCCCCAAACAAGTCTTATCAAATTCAAGAAGACTGAAATCATACCAAGTATCTTCTCTGACCACAATGGTATGAAAGTAGAAATCAATAACAGGAGGAAAACTAAATTCACAACTACACAGAAATTAAACAACATTCTCTTGAACAATCAATGGATCAAAGAAGAAATTAAAGGTGAAATAAAGAAGTTTCTTGAGACAAATGAAAATGGAAATACAACATACCAGAACTTATGGGATGTAGCAAAATCAGTTCTAAAATCACAGTTCATAGCAATAAACATCTTCATTAAGAAGCAAGAAAAATCATATATAAACAACCTAATTCTATGTCTTAAGGAGCTAGAAAAAGTAGCACTGAGCCCAAAGTTAGCATAAGGGAGGAAATAATAAAGATTAAAGCAGAAATAAATGAAATAGAGAACAGAAAAGTAATAGAAAAGATCAACCAAACTAGGAGTTGGTTCTGTGAAAAGAAAAAACAGAGTTGACAAACCCTTAGCTACACTAACCAAGTGAAAAAAAAAGAGGACACACTGGGCACCTAGAAGAAATGGAAAACAGACAACTTACCAAGATTGAATCAGGAAGAAATAGAAAGTTTTAACAAACCAATTACTAGTTAGGGGATTGAATCAGTAATCAAAAATCTCCCCATGAAGAAAACCCAGAACCAGATAGCTTCACTGGTGAATTTTACCAAACACTTAAAGAAGAATTAACACCAATACTTCTCAAATTCTTCCAAAAAAATTAAAAGGAAAGACTATTTCCAAACTCATTTTACGAGGTCAGCATCATCCTGATACCAAAGTTAGATGAGGACACTACTAGAAAAGGAAACTACAGGGCAATATCCTTGATGAATACAGATGCGAAAATTCTCAACAAAATACTCGCAAATCGAATTCAGCAGCACATTAAAAGAATCATTCACCATGATCAAGTGGAATTTACCCTGGGATGCAAGGATGGTTTAATGTATGCAAATCAGTCAATGTGCTACATCATATTAACAGAATGAAAGACAACAATCATATGATCGTCTCAATATATGCAGGAAAAGCATCTGACAAAATCAAACATCAATTCATGGTAAAGATTCTCAACCAATTAGGCAAAGGAGGAACATATCTCAACATAATAAAGGCCATAGAAAACAAATCCATGGCTAATATCATACTCAACAGTGGAAGTTGAAAGCTTTTCCTTTAAGATCAGGAACAAGACAAGGTAGCCACTCTCACCACTTCTATTCAACATAGTAATGAAAGTCCTAGCTAGAGCAATCGGGGAACAAAAAGAAATAAAAAGCATCAGAATTGGAACAGAAGAAATAAAACTGTCTCTATTTACAGATGATATAACTTTATATAGAGAAAATCCTAAAGACTCAATCAAAAAACATTTAGAACTAATCAAGGCATTTGGTAAAGTTGCAGGATACAACATTAACATATAAAAATCAGTAGCATTTCTGTACACGACAAACAAATATTCTGAAAAAGAAATAAAGAAATTGATCCCATTTATATAGCATCAAAAATAAATTTGAACAAGGAGGTGAAAGATCTCTACTCTGAAAACTGCAAGACACTGACCAAAGAAATCAAAGACAATACAAATAAATAAAAAGGTATCCTGCGTTCATGGACTGAAAGAATTGATGTTGTTAAAATATCAATACTACCAAAAGCCATCTATAGAATCAATGCAAACCCTATCAAGATTCCAATGGCAGTTTTTACAGAAATAGAAAAAACATTCCTAAAATTTCTGTGGAATTACGAAAGACCACGAATATTGAAAGAAATCCTGAGAAAGAATAATAAAATAGGAGGCATCACACTTCTTGATTTCAAAATATACTATATAGCTATAATAATTAAAACCGTAAGGTACTGGCATAAAAATAGACAAACAGATCAATGGAACAGAATTGAGAGCCCAGAAATAAACCCAAGTATATACTAATATTTGAAAAGGGAGCTATGAATATTCAATGAAGAAAAGATAGTCTTTTCAATAAACAGTGTCATGAAAACTGGTTATTCACATGCAAACGAATGATATTTGACCCGTCTTACCTACTCACAAAAATTAACTCAAAATATATTACAACTTAAATGTAAAATGTGAAACTGTAAAACTCCTTGATGAAAACATAGGGGAAAAGTTCCTTGACATCAGTCTTGGCAATGATTTTTTTGGGTTTGACAGCAAAGCACAGGCAACAAAAGCAAAAATCAACAAGTGGGACTATATCAAACTAAATAGCTTCTCCAGAGCAACAAAATGAAATGACAATTATAAAACGGGAGAAAATATTTGCAAACCACATATCTGATAATGGATTAATATGCAAAACATATAAAAAACTCACACAACTCAACAGCAAAAAACCAAACAATCCAATTTAAAAATGGGCAGAGGACCTGAATAGACCATTTCCCAAAGAAGATATACAAATGGCCAACAAGCACATGAAAAAGTGCTCAAAATCACTAATCATCGAGGAAATGCAAATCAAAACTACAGTGAGAGGGCTTCCCTGGTGGCACAGTGGTTGGGAGTCCGCCTGCTGATGCAGGGGACACGGGTTCGTGCCCTGGTCCGGGAAGATCCCACATGCCGCGGAGCGTCTGGGCCCGTGAGCCATGGCCGCTGAGCCTGCGTGTCTGGAAAAAACTATAGAAATTTGAGTCAGAAGTATCTGGGTCCAGGTTATTAACCATGTCCTTGAGTGTGTCATGCAGCCTCCCTGAGCTTCTGTTTCCTCTTCTATAAAAAGGGCTCAAAAATTTCGAACTTGTACGATTATTGTAGGAATTGAAATAGACAATATATGTAGACATACAGGAAGCTCTTAATAAACAGTAGCTGCCTTTGTTATTAAAAAAAAACTACAATGAGATATCACCTCACACATTTTAGAATAGATATTTTAAAAAAGACAAGAGATAACAAACACTGGCAAGGATACGGAGGAAAAGGGAAACCTACTGTGTTGCTGGTGGGAATGTAAACTGGTGCAGCCACTATGGACAACGGTATGGAGGTTCCTCAAAAAATTAAAAATAGAACTATCATGTGATCCACCAATTCCACTTCTGAAATCACTATCTTGAAGATATATTTGCACACCCATGTTCACTGCAGCACTATTCACAATGCCAAGATATGGAAACAATCTAAGTGTCCATCAACAGATGAACAGATAAATAAAATGTGATACACACACACAGCTTTAAAAATGAAGAAAATTCTAACAAAAATGAAAACAGACTCATTGATTCAAAGAACAAATGAATGGTTGACAGAAGGGAGGGAGGTGTGGGGTGAAATAGGTGAGGGGGATTAAGAGATATAAACATCCTGTTGTAAAATAAAGAAGCCACAGGGATGTAACATACAGTATAAGAAATATGGTCAATAATATTATAGTAACTTTGTATGGGGACAGATGGTTATTAGGCTTATCGTGATCATTTCATAATGTATGCAAATCACCAAACATAATATTTTATTAACTATATTTCAATTTTTTATAAAAGGGAAAAAAATGAAGCAAAAGTCAGATAGACAAGCACTGTACAATCTCACTTTTATGTGGAACCTAAAAACATAAAATTCAAAGAAACAGAGTAGAATGGTGGCTGCCAGGGGCTGAGAGGTGGGGGAAATGGGGAGATGCTGGCCAGAGGGTACAAAGTTTCAGTTATAAAATGAGTAAGTTCCAGGAATCTAATGTATAGCATGGTGACTATAATTAATAATACTGTATTGTGTACTTGAAAATTGCTATGGGAGTAAAGCTTTAATGTTCTCACCATAACAACAACAAAATGGTAAGTAAGTGAGGTAAAGGATGTACTAACTAACCTTATTGTGGTAAGCATTTCATACTATACATGTGTATTCAATCATTAAAATTTAAAACACCTTAAAGTTACACAATGTTATATGGAAATTATATCTCAATAAAGCTGGGGGGGGGGCGGAAATCTCAGGAACAGTTAAGAGGTATAGTCAGACCTATAACAGTAGGGAAGATTCAGGCCAGTTACATGAGAATCCAAGAGACACCAGGGACTTGTCAGTACCACGGACAGTTCCATGCTGAACCAGTTTCTCTTAGGCTTTAATCCCAGGAGGCCAAAATTTATATCTAGTTGCAATATTCTTAAGTTTATACCTGATGGCCATTTTATAGACACCTAGACAAGATAAATATCTCAATGATTTGTGACATAGAGTATAGCCATATGTTCTGTCTTAGTGGCCAATATAAGTTAGTTGCTATGATCAGCACAAGCATAATCATTATCGTCGTCATTATTCCTGACCTCACTGAGGGCCTGGTAAAGTGTCATTAACTTTAAACAAACCTATTGAGTCCAAGCAGGCTGAGGAGGGCATCCGCAGAGGAGTGGGCCAGCAGCCCAGGCAGGATGACGAGCATGTCCATGCTGGGGTGGGGCAGAAGATATGAAGTGGTCACTTAGCGTGGGGAGAAAGAATCCAGGTGGGCAGCCTGATGGTGGCTATCAGATCCTGAGCAGGATGAGGAGGTGTGGCCTAGCCTGGGGTATAGAGACCCCAGCAGGGTCAGGAAGACATCCTGCTTAGGGTACTGAGGTGTGAAATAGAATGGGCTGTCAGAGACTTAGCAGGGTGAGGGCACCCATTAATAGGATGGGTCAGTATGGGCTGTCAGATCCCACACAGGGTAGGGAGGCTGTTTCCACAGAAGGGTGATGCAACACAGGGTGCCACAGCCAAGCGTAGGCAGGCTGAGAGATCCTCTACGCAGTGGTGCGGTGGAGACGCAGACTGGTAGGGATGTCAGAGGACAAGCATGATGAGGACTCCCATGCAGGAGGAGCAAAGAGACACAGGGATTTGAAGCCTGAATCTGGGGAGGAGGGTAAGGGTATGGAGGATGTGATGGCTGCAGTGGAATACTGGTTACATATAAAAAGACTGATCAAATGAAGTTAATATGTTAAGGATAGTAGGAGGCTTCTCACTATCGAAGAAGGTACTTACAAATTAGAATGAACCCTGTGGCGCTGAACTGAAACTGGTCATCTCAGTGTGAATGCATGGCTTTCAATATAGACACAGAAATAAATATAAATATGTATGTATACACATATATATTAACAGAATACTACTACTTAAAAACAGAATAAATATTTCATGTCTTGTATCTATGAAAAAGCCATGAAAGATATTTAGGGTAGTTTATATGGTACTAGTGTAAAATTAAAGCTTCCAAAATTTACATTTTCTTTCATATTTTATAAGTCCTACTTCTATATTAATGAGACTATCCATATCAAAAGGGAAAATATTTTTAAAAATTATCCACGTAGAATGTTAACAGGGACCAAATGAATCGTGAAGATAATGAACTGTGGGCTCCTACCAAAAGAAAACGAAACTAAGCTACTCTTATGCAAAAAATAGGTAAAAGGTGAAAGTAGTAGTGTGATGGTAGTAGTAATGCAGTGATGATGATGATATTGGCATAACTAATATTTACTGAGGGCTTACTAAGTCCCAGGTACTGTGTAGCTACTTTGCACAAATCTTAATGACACTCTCACTAATGCATTAGAACAATGATGGTTTCAGTTTAAATTTATAAACACCTTGAACTTCAAATTTCCTTTCTTAAACTTTAAAATGGTAATAACAATTCTCTTATGCCACAAAACAGACTATTTGAAGATTAGCTCTGATTCAAAATTTGAATGTTATGAATAATTTAGTGACAAATGAAATAGCAAAATATGATTTTATATGTTCATTAAAATATGAATATAGAAGGATATTTCTGAGAGTCTTAATGGAACTTCATTCATAATGAATTCCCTAGCTATCAGAGTTATTTCACATGATTACTGTTGCTTTTGTACATATCCTCATAGAGCATTCAAAGCAGTTTCCAGGAAATGAAATGTTAACAGAAATAGCAATGCCTTTTATTTCACTTTTTCACGAGGTGTACTATTTTGGAATAAAATTTGTAACGCTATTCTCATTCCCTACCTATGTAATTTTACAGTCTGAATTTCAGAATAGTCCAGGTGGCACTACACTATAAAGATGGCCTTGAGGACAGTTACTGGGCCCTTGGCATATTTTCCCAAATTCATGTTCCTAAAAGACCACTGAAACCCAGGAAATGCTGAATTTGTCAATTTCTGAAAAATTTAGTTCTAATATCTTCAGTGCCTCAATAAACTTTGTTTAAATAAACTGAATCCAAACAAAATCTAATCTATAATATTCTAGGTTTTATATATAGTGAATATTTTTGGTGACACAATTTTTCTTATGGCCATAAGGACTTTAATTCCCTTCAAAATGTTTTTCATCTTTTTCTGTTCTCAAAATATGTCAAGCTTCTAATGAGTCAAGGAGATAATTTTAATAATTTATAATATATCTGAAATACAAAGTTTTTAAAGAAACCAAAGGCAATGAAACTTAACAGTTACTAGTATGCATAACCATTTCTTCCTATTCAGCCTATTTCAAAATAATTTATAAAAATCTAATTCTCTTTACAAGTATTTAAAATAAAACTCTTTGTGTTAAAGGTGATTTTTAATAGTTGGTTACAATTTGAGCAGATTGTTTTGGAAAAATGTAGTATTAACAAGTCTTACAGTTGAGTTTTCTGAATGATATGGTTAGTTTCACATTAAATCTTACAGTCAGATGCAACAGATGTTTCAGAACTTGGCAATGACTTGTTTTAGTCCTCTGGCCATCCAGGAAATGACAGTGAAGAATAAGATGTGGAGATAAGATAGGTTCTACAGGGCAACGATAATCAATGCTGCTCAGGCATCTGGGTCTCCTGTAGAGTCTTTTAAAGATGCAGATACTCTGGCCCCACTCCTTTAAGTGTTTGATTCAACAGGTCTACATGGGGGCCTATTCATCTTTCGTTTAAAAACTCCCCAAGTCATACTAGTGTAATCAGGATTGAGAAGCACAATTTTTAGGCTTTGGTACATAGTCAGTTGAGCATATCAGAAAGACACTGTGTGAAACACAGAACTCAAGATTCCTGAAGCGACACGCAGAAAAGTATCCCTAATTCTGAGGTATTATCAAATTTCCTGAAATAGGATTTCATTGACGGTATGTCCAATCACTAAAGTTTTGGTGAATTTTATTTTCAAGGAATTGAAATAAACATTATATCGGACATGAGTCAGTTATCTCCCTAGCATCCATTCACCACTTCCTTCCAGTAGTTGAACAAACTCCTTTTCATTTCTTATCAAATGTGGTTTGGGAAGTGACCCACTGCTCAGCTCTAGGGCTAAAGCTAATCAGTGCAGCCCACCCCGTAGCCATAGTGATTGGTTCTGAATGGGCATGTAACCTAGTGAGACACAAGAAGTTTCAACAGGGCCACTATATGAAACCTGATTATAAAGTTGACACATGGAAGACACGGTAGTAGGGGAGTAGAAAGAGAAAGAAACCAGGACCTTAGTGATATTTGAATCACTGGATCAAGCCATGCCTGAAAGCAGACCTACTATCTGAACCTTCCCTTATTGCTCAAGCCATTTTGAGTTGGTTTGCATTCTCTTGAAACTGATAGAACCTTAACTGATGTATTTACTCAATGTAATCACTGGCTCTTCATGGGTAATTTCAGTTAATTAAATGAAGGTGTGGGATTTTCCAGAGATGAAACTTTTCTTCATATTTTTACTATCATTTCACTGACATTTCTTTATAATTCTACTTCCCTTAATTATTTTTGAATGTCCAAAGAACATACACTGCTAAATATTTGAAAATGAAACCAAAGGCAATAAAAGATGAAGAGATCTAATGAAATACAGAAAACAAATAAAAATATATCCTCTGAAGTTACCCCAAAGTATAAACCTTATATATTTTATTATTAACATTTTCTATACCAGTGGCCTTGAAATTTTAATGTATTTAATGACCACTTGGGGAATTTGTTTAAAATAAAGATTGCTAGGCTGCTTCCTAGTGATTCTGATTTTGTGGATCTGGTGTTGAGCCCCCAAATTGATGTAAATGACTGAGAGAGCTCACTGTGAGAAACTGCTTTTAAACTACATGAGAGAAGAGCGTTAGGTATTAGATTCGTTTCAGAACAAACATTTTAGATTTTAATTTTGCATTTTAAATATTCATTGTTTGGAGTGGCATTTATAATATGTACGTAAAAATATGAAACAAACCCACAGGTAAAAAAGTCTTCAGTTCCTATTAAAAGAACAATTAGGGTGAAGGGAAGAAATACTTTATATGAGGTATAAACTGTTGCTTGCTTTAACAGTATAAGACAGCTGTTCACCAGTGCATAAACTACATTTATAAATCCACCTTGAAAATAATTAGTGCTCATATATAGGGTCTGATCATCAGATTTTAAATATGAAATACTGTATACTTGGAAAGAGGGGAGAAATTGAAAGGAGAAATCTTTTGTTTTACATATATTCTTCCAAAAATGTACATTTATGTTAAAAGCATAAATGTGAACTCATGAACATATAAACTTGAAGCCTGCTACCAAAATCCCTGGTTGTAAGCCATAGTGAATCCTGTCGGTTGCCCACTCAACAGCCATTCCCAATCTTTTCATTTCTTGCTGGGAGAGCTCACCTCTCGCTCCAAAGACTAAAATGCCAGGCACTTGCATTTCTAGTCTCTCTTGCAGAGGCCATGGGCGTGTGACCAAATCCTGGTCAATGGAATCTAAGAGGAAGTCTGCTGAGGGCCTCCACTTAGCATTGCCAACACAGCCTCACTTACACTGTTGCCTTCTCTGCTGGATTCCTCAATAGAGAATCTCCATTTCTAGACTGCTAGAGCCACTGCCATGGGTGTGAGGCTGAGAATGGGAAATATATCTGTCTTATTATCCAATGGAAATAAAGTCTAAGTGGTACTTAAGTTCCTCTAGAATCTTTTGTAATATTTAGCCTTAATTAGCCTTAATCCAAACTTCTAAACACTGTCTAAACACTGACCAGTAAATGAACTTTTGACTTATAAATGCATACAGGAACACAGTGCATTCATTAGAGGTGTGTGTGGGGGGTGTGGGAAGACTACCAGTAAACACACACCTTATCACCTTTCCCATTTTAAACATTCAAACCCCTGTTCTGAGAACCCATTCACCAAGGAACATACATCATCAAATGTCTCTACTTTTATATATGTAACACAATTTAGTAAACTGTTAAATTGATCTGAGCTGTGAGATTTTAGGATAATGAGGTAACACATTTTTCAATATATTCTAGGGTACAGGATCATAAAAGATTCAGAAGTAAATGATGAGAAATATCCAAGAAATCTAACAGTTCCAAGAGGACCAAAGTTTGAAAAGAAATGGTACAGAGTAACAAAGAGGGAATCCTGCACTTTTTCATGAAATTATTTTGGTTATATTTTCTCAGTAGGATACCTGTGTTAATTATGAAAAAGCGTTTTTAGTTTTCATTTCTGGATCTGTTTTATATTACATTTTTTCCCTAAAAATCACAATCTTGACATTTTAGAGATTCTAATTATTACATCTAATAAAAACAAATTTCACGGGAGTAAAGACATTCATAATTTAAAGTTGGTTCTATCAACATTCCAAGAAAAATCCAACCCTCTTCTAGGTAAAATTTAGTCTTATGTGTACTTATGATAAAATACAGAATAACTAAAAACACAGACTGTGGAGAGATGTACTGAAATCCCCACTCTGTAATTTACTAAGTGTGTGACCCTGGGCAGTTCAGTTAACCTATCTATGCCTGTTTGCTGTAAACTGAGGCTAACGGCACCTATTACCTATTTCAAAGGGTAATTGTCAGGATTAAATGACATCAAGTTCTTAAAACTGTACCCAGCACATGGAAGCACTATTCAAGTTGAAGAAAGTAAATGAATGTTCCTTTTCTTTAACCTCTTTTACTGGTGTAATTATTTTCAGAAATTATATGTTAAAAATTATTTTAACTAGAATCAAACCCTAGTTACAATTGACAGTGTCCTGGTACAGCACGGACTACCTAGATACAAATTTTAAAACCTGAAAATTTAAAATCTAAAATCTCAGACCTCTTATTCCAACATTAACAATAAGCCTTTACTGTGAACTCTGTCAGTCAGGGTTCAGTGAAGGAAACAGAAATCACTTCAGGTATTTTAAGAAGAAGATTTAATTCAGGAAATTAGGTGCGTACAGAATTGTGGGGAGAGCTGGAGCAGCAGGGTCCAGGCTGGTCCTGCAGGAATGACTCCTAGAACACGGAAAATCTGACTCACCAAAGAATCTACTGTACTTACCAAGAAGGTGGGGAGATACAGTATGAGTTAAAAAACATGACTATTTTAGCTTCATCAAGGGATCAGGAAGTCATCACTGCCATTGCAATTACTTCTTAGCATCCATGAAGCTGAAAACTAGCTATTAGAATGTTGCTAGAGGTAGAAAAACACCTTCCCTTGAACGTGCCTGCCTGGGGCAGCAGGAAGGTGGCCTCTGTCTCACTTTCACCTTGCAAATCTTACGTGAATGCGTTTAATTGGGGGAACCTGATTAGCATTCAGAACTCTAGGGAATCTGGGAAGTGTATTCCTCTGAAGCACAGGAAAGAAACTAGAAAAGGTTGGGAATATTTACAGATTGCCAAGCAATCAAATGTAACACAGTGACACTGGAATAGTCAGTCACTAAAGTACATTTTTCTCATCTGTAAAATGGGGATAAATAATGATACCCATAATAGAGTTATGATGAAGATTTAAGGAGCTAATACATACAAAACACTTCATACAGTGAAAATTACTTTCCTTTGCAATTTTGAAGGCTTAAGCTTCTAGCATCTAGCATTGTAGCTGAGAAGTCTGACGCCATTCTGATCTTCATTCATTTTTATGTGACCTGGGCCCATTTAGGATCTTCTCTTTACCCGTGGTGTTCTGAAATTTCACAATGATGCACCTAGTCTGGACTTTTTCATTTATTGTTCAGGTTCTTTATTTGGAAACTCAAGTCCTTCAGCTTTGGCAAATTTTCTTGTATTTTAATACAACTTCCTCTCTGCTGTTTTTAGGGTTTTTTTTTTATGATTCACTATTTAGTCATATGTTAAACCCTCTTAGATTGTCTAAGTCTCTATTTTTTGTCTTTACATTTACCTTTTGTACTCTATTTTTCTTTTCTATTTCTGGAGATTTCTTTTCATTTCTATCTTCTGAATAATGGATCAGCAAAATTTTTCTGTAAAGAGCCTGAGAGTAAGTAATTTTGGCTTCATGAGCTGTATGATCTCAGTCACAACTACTCACTCTGCTGCTGTAATGCAAAAGCAGCCATACACAGTATGTAAGCATATGGGCATAGCTGTATTGCAAGAAACCTTTATTTACAAAAACAGCTGGTGAGCTGGATTTGACCCATGGGCCATAGTCTGCCAATCTTCCAATCCTTGTACTGACCCGTCCAGAACATGCTTTATTTTGGCAATCATATTTGTAATTCACAAAAGCCCTTTCTTCTACGATTGTTCCTTCTACAGAGTATTCGTCCTCTTTTAAAAAAGTGTATATGTATATAATATCTTATCAAATCTTTCTGAAAATTCTAATTTGAATTCGTTTTTAATTTTCTTCTCATCTCTACATTATGTACTCTTCCCTGAGGCTAATTTTTAAAAAAATGTTTATCTTTGGTTTTCTCTTTCCTGGTAGAGTTTTTCCCTTGGTGTCTCCTGAGCCTTGATTGCCTGTTCATATTTAAGAATGCATCATCAAAGAGCTGATCGAAAACTCTATACTTTTAAACATAATTTGTTCACTGACCATCATAAATGTGTGGGGGACCCCTAAGTATCAGCATGAGGTGGTCTTAGCTTGGACCACTGAGTTTTCCCTGAGAAGTAATGATATGATATGTATTGCCCAGCTCTAGGCACAAGCCTGCCACTATTCTTCATGCCAGATGGAGATACAACAGCGCATTTTATAGACTTTGAGAGATTCTCATTTTTAATTCCCAGACTCACGCTATCCTCCGCTGTACCTAGTATTTATGGTTTTGTGGGTCAGATTAGTTCTCTCCTGCGTCTATGTTCACTTTTCACTAGGTTCCTCCACCCACACTGTCTTCCAGACACTAATCTCTCACATCTGCTGATGCCCTCATTCCATTTCTCTTTGACCTTGTGGGTATAAATATGAATGTGTATGTGTGTGTGTATTTAATTCTTTAACCAAGATACTATCAGTTTAGTGGATCACAGAAAGAAAAGGGAATAAAAAAAGGGAATAAACGTATGTGGTTAATCCACTATGTTTAACTGTAAGAATAAACAAACCCTACATTTTCTTCTGGTAGTGTCAGTTTATGCAAACATGTTTAATATATACTAGGACTTGTCATATATTTAATTTTTTCAAGTTCAATAATATGTTTATAAATTAAGAACCTGGATTCAGAAACTGTGATAACTGGACAAGGCTAAGTATTTAGGAAAGACTTTGCTATGCAAAGTTATTACCTAAATAAGATTTAACAGAATGTCTTGGACTTTTCTGGTGGCACTGTGGTTAAGAACCCGCCTGGCCAATGCAGGGGACATGGGTTCGAGCCCTGGTCCAGGAATATCCCACATGCCACGGAGTAACTAAGCCCGTGCACCACGACTACTAAGCCTGCGCTCTAGAGCCCGCGAGCCACAACTACTGGAGCCCACGTGCCCAGAGCCCGTGCTCCACAACAAGAGAAGCCACTGCAATGAGAAGCCCACGCACCGCAAAGCATAGCCCCTGCTCGCCGCAACTAGAGAAAGCCCGCACATAGCAATGAAGACCCAACACAGCCAAAAATAAATAAATTAATTAAAAAAAGAGAGAGAATGTCCCAAGAGAGCAAATTTTTACACTATAAACGCAAAACTTTAGGTACAAGCTACTGACATGCAAATTATAAATAATATTAGTTAATTCTTTGTATGGACTATTGTTCACAATTATTCACTGCCCCTCACTGTTGATATCACATGACTTGCTTTAGACCAGAGGTCAGCAAACTACAGGTTTAAAACGAATGCTGCCTGTGGCCTCTTGTTTTTATGCAGCCGGCATGCTAAGAGTGGTTTTATATTTTTAAAAATGGTTCTAGGGCTTCCCTGGTGGCGCAGTGGTTGAGAGTCCGCCTGCTGATGCAGGGGACACGGGTTCGTGCCCCGGTCCGGGAAGATCCCACATGCCGTGGAGCGCCTGGGCCCGTGAGCCATGGCCGCTGAGCCTGCGCGTCCAGAGCCTGTGCTCTGCAACGGGAGAGGCCACAATAGTGAGAGGCCCGCGTACTGCAAAAAAAAAAAAAAAAAAAAAAGGTTCTAGGGGGAGTGACCAAGATGGCAGAGCTGAAAGATCTTGAGCTCACCTCCTCCCACAGGCACAGAAAAATTACAACTATTTAAAAAGCAACTATCAATGAGAACAACCAAAAGACTAGCAGAAAAGATTCTCCATAACTAAAGATATAATAAAGGAACCACAATGACACAGGTAAGAGGAGTGGAGACATGTGGTATCATCAAGACCCATACCCCTGGGTAAGCGACCCACAAACAAGAGAACAATTAAAACTGCAGAGGTTCTCCCCAAGAAGCAAGGGGTCTGAGACCCACATCTGGCCCCCAGCCCAGGGGTTCTGCACTGGGAAGATAAGCCCCCAGGAAATTTGGTTTTGAAGGCCAGTGGGGCTTTACTTTTGAGAGACCTAGAGGGCCGTGGGGATTAGAGACTCCACTCTTAAAGGACACACACAAAATCTCACACACTCTGAGACCCTGGGCAGAAGAAGTAATATGAAAGGAGCCTGGGTCAGACCCACCTGCTGGTTTTGGCAAGCCTCGTAGAGAGGCAGGATGCCTTTGGGACTCACTCTGGGGACAGAGACCCTGGCTGCAGCCATTTTTGGGAGCCTTTTCTACCATGTGGACACCAGTGCTGGCAAGCACCATTCTGGAATCCCCCCTCTAGCCTGTAAGTGCTGAGACCCGGCCCTGTCCACCAGCTGGTCAGCACCAGTCCTGGGTCTTCCCAGGCCAAGCAGCTAGCTGGGTGGGGACACAACCCTACCTATCAGCAGGCCAGTTGCCACAGGACACCACGAGCCTCCAGCCACTCAGGGACCTAGAATCGCCCACGAAGGGTTGGGCAGCATTCCCCAGGACTCCCTAGGCCTCAGCCCCACCCATCAGTAGGCCAACACCATGGCCCTTCAGCCAGCCATGTCAAGATGCAGTCCACCCACTAGCAGGCTGGCAATACCCTGGGATGCCCTGGGCCCCAACCCTGACCACCAGCTGGCCAACACGAGCTCTGGGACACTTTGGGCCCCTTAGCCAGCTGCCCTGAGATCTGGACCTAACCACCAGTAGGTACCACCAGCTCTAGAAAACCCTGTATCCCGAAGCCAGTCATGTCAGGAATGGCCCTGCCCACTACCAGACTAACACTAGCTCTAGGATCCCTAACTCAAAAAGATATATGCATCCCTATGTTCACTGCAGCACTATTTACAATAGCAAAGATATGGAAGCAACCTAAGTGCCCATCAGTAGATGAATGGATAAAGAGGATGTGGTACATATACAATGGAACATTACTCAGCCATAAAAAAGGATGAAATCTTGCCATTTGCAAAACATGGATAGACCTAAAGGTATTATGCTTAGTGAAATAAGTTAGACAAAGAAAGACAAATACTGTATGATTTCACTTATATGTGAAACCTAAAAAACAAAACAAATGAACAAACGTAACTAAACAGAAACATAGTCATAGATACAGAGAACAAACAGGTCATTGCCAGAGGGAAGTGAAGTGAAGGGAGAAGAGATATCAGTGAGGAAGATTAGGAAGTACAAACCTTCAGTTACAAAAGAAATGAGTTAGGGGTATAAAATGTACAGTGTGGGGAATACAGTCAATAATTATGTAACAGTTTTGTATGGTGACAGACAGTAACTAGACTTACCCCGGTTATCATTTTGAAATGTACAGAAATATTGAATCACTATGTTGTATACCAGGAATTAACATAGTATTGTAGGTCAGTTATACTTTAAAACAAACAAACAAGCAAACTCATAGAAAAATAGATCAGATTTGTGGTTATCAGAGGTGGGGGTTAGAGGGAGGGGGAACTGGATGAAGGCAGTCGAAAGGTACAAACTTCCAGTTATAAGATAAATAAGTACTAGGGTATAATGTACAACATGATAAATATAATGAACACTGCTGTATGTTATGTATGGAAGTTGTTAAGAGAGTAAACCCTAAAAGAGTTCTCATCACAAGAAAAAAAGTAATTTTTTTCTATTACTTTTATTTTGTATCTATATAAGATGATGGATGTTCAATAAACCTACTATGATAATCATTTCACAATGTATGTAAGTCAAATCATTATGCTGTACACCTTAAACTTAATATAGCGCTGTATGTCCATTGTATTTCAATAAAACTGGAAGAAAATAAACAAATAAAATAAGTTAGGTAAGGGTGAAAGAATAAAAAGAACATGTGACAGAGACCATATGTGGCCTGTGAAGCCTAAAAAATGTTAACTTTCTGGCACTTTATAGAAAAAGTTTGCCAACCTCTGCTTTAGACCCTTGAAATGTCAGTGGAAGTAGCATGTGTCAAGTTTGGGCAGAAGCTTTAAAAGATAAGGATTAGTTTGCCACGTCCTCTATCTGACAACCAGCAAAGTTTCAGAAAGATCCTCCCCTATCAGTTTGGATCCCAGAATGAAGACGACAAGGAATAGAGCCATAACTGACCCATAATACGGACATGCAGCACAAGTGAGAAAGAAACCGTTGTTGTTTATAAGGCATTAAAAGTTTCAGGGTTTGTTATCTCAGAATAACCTAGCCTACTGCCTTATACATTTTGCTAATGTAATACGCAGTTCTCTATATGCCTGAAAATAATAAGTGTATTTAAATAATATTTATAATTCAGAGTTCTTAACAATTACTCAAAATATATTTCTAAAAAGCTGTATCTTAAAAACATTCAAGGATTGAATTATATTTAGTTCCTAAAAAAATTATTTTACCAGCTACTTGTATTGTTGGACTAAGCATTCTTTGTATTGTTGGATCAGAGCACTTTTGGTACAGATGAACTTATTTGCAAAGCAGAAATAGAGACACAGATGTAGACAGCAAACTTATGGATACCAAGGGGGGAAGGGAGGGTGGGATCAGTTGGGAGACTGGGATTGACAATATATACACTATTGTGTATAAAACAGATAACTAGTAAGAACCCACTGTATAGCACAGGGAACTCTACTCAGTGCTCTGTGGTGACCTAAATGGGAAGGAAATCTAAAAAAAATGGGGATATATGTATACATATGGCTGATTCACTTTACTGTACAGCAGAAACTAACAACATTGTAAAGCAACTATACTTCAATAAAAATTAATTAAAAAAAAGCACTTTTATTTTCCTCTTTTCCAGACTGCAATGTTCCTTCTGATTTTGAAACTTGAAAAAGACAATGTAAATTTTTACTTAAGAACTAGCACTTAATTCAGACCAAATTTATTCACACATGAATAAGACCCAATAAACAACATTAGTTAACATTTGTCTAATGTTATTTAATTTATAACATTTAGAGTTCCTGCTCTGTGCCAGATGATGTTCTTTACATGGATTAACTCTTTTTTTATCATTCCTTTTTACAAATGAGACACACAGAGGTTGAGTATTCACCCAAGAACACATAGTTAGGAAGAAGTGGGGAACCAAGACGTGGAACCAGGGACCTCAGAACCTCTATGCTATACCAACCCTCCTAAATGCAAATATAAACTTGATCTTGAAAATCTAACAATTTCAGTGTTAAAATTATAAATTTCCACTATCAAGCAATTTTAAACCTTTTATGACAAACCACAAGTGAGTTAGTATAAAGAATACAGTTTTAGAACTTGAATATAGCTAAGGGACAATGACAGCTTTCATTTCAAAGAAGAATATACCCACCCCCCCAGGTAAGTTGACTAATATGAAAAATGTACTTATAATACATGATATTTTGTATCAACTAAATGCTATCGTATTCCTTTAAAAATGAGCCAAATTAAAGTTCAGTTTATTTTATTACTGTAGAATATGGAAATATTAAGAGATATATAACTTCGATTATATAAATTATATACTTTGATTATGTAACATGAGATAATTAAAAATCTATGTGTACCAGACTTGTCTTCACTTCCAATTAGCTCTACTAGCTTTTTTCTGCTTCAAAAGAATGTAATTAGTACTACTCTAATTATCAGTTGCCCCAAAGTGACAGACTACAAAATCAACACTGTAAGTAGGTAAGATATAGCCTATATAAACAATTCTAGGTCAAAGAGGAAAAGGGAAGACAAAAGTCATTATTTTTTGTAAGACCAGAGGATATCTTTAAACTATAAAACAATAAATAATGGCAGAATGATTAAAATATATTAAGAATACGTATTTTAGGACTTCCCTGGTGGTCCAGTGGTAAAGAATCTGCCCACCAATGCAGGGGACGCAGGTTCGATCCCTGGTCAGGGAACTAAGATCCCACGTGTTGCGGGGGCAACTAAGCCCGTGTGCCACAACAACTGAGCTCGCACGCCTCAATGAGAGAGCCCGCATGCCACAAACTATGGAGCCCACAGGCCCTGGAGCCTGCGTGCCACAACTACAGAGCCCACGCGCTCTGGAGCCTGCATGCCACAAGCAGAGAGAGAAAACCCGCAGGCCACAACTAGAGAGAAGCCTGCGTGCCGCAACAAAAACATTCCGCGTGCTGCAACTAAGACCTGACGCAGCCAAGGAAAAAAACAAAAGAATACATATTTTATTTCAGGTTCACAATTCATATTGCTAGTCTATGAAGGTTTTCACATACCTCATCTCATTTAATCATCACGACCTTGGGAAGTACTTAGGTCACGTATCCCAAGAGTATCCCAATTGCTAACATGTGTACTATGCAGAATCAGCCTTTTTTACAACAACAGCTTTGCATGCTCAACACCTAAAAATGTGTATTTCACTCAAATAGGAGTTCCCAGTAATGAATGAGCACACAGTGTACTTGCAGAGCCATGCTCATTTTCAGGGATAGAAATCATTTAAATATACCTGCTTCATATAAATAGCATCAGAAATTTACATACAAGCTTAAATGTACAATCATTTTTGACCAGAGTTGTTCCTTGCCTTGAAGAGAATAAAAGAAAATGTAACTGTCAAATAGATATTTTTTCTGGCTCATTACATGTCCCTACAGAGTCCATAAAACAAATGTGATGATGAGACAGAAAACCCACTAATAAAAGGTTTCCTTCAGGTATAATTTTTTAAAAATAAAGTTCCTCTGTCCTAGACCTGAATGCAGTATGTCTTAAGCTCATATTCTACCATAAGAACATAAATGCATCAAATGTAAAAACTGCTTCTTTTTAAAATTAAATTTCAAATTTTCCAGAAAGGAAAACGTTTTTGTAATTAGTATTTATCAGTTCTCTTTAAATTCCCACTGTATGCCTAAATAGGCATCACCCTGGAAAAGCAGCATTCAACCCCATCAACCTCAAAATAAATGTCACAGCAGCTAAAACCACAACTCTTTAGGAAGGAACATCCTCAATACTCCTAATTCAGATGAAAAAACTTTAATCAATACCAATACTACTGGTTGTTTTATAAAATATATTCTAATAAAATAGATTTTCATATCTACGATTTTTCAAAATTAATATCTAGCACTTTAATGTTGTTTTTCCAATGAAGAACCTACTATTTTAAATTATCTGTCAAGACTTTAAATGTGAAAATCCTAGAATTAAGGATTTTGGTTTCAAAATACAGTTGCTCATTGGATACTACCCTGCTATTTAATATTAACACGATGAGGAGAATGACTAGGAAAAAAAAATGTTGCTTCTGTTTGGTATTTCTTTTATTTCTAAAGGGAAGGCCTCAAGGACAAGCTCACTCAATGGTATTGTTCATTAATTATCATCCATTTACGAAAAGCCTAAGATAATGAACAAGAGGCACAGTGGATACAACTATTTTATTACTGTGAAACAATCCAGAAGAAAGGGAATTGCTTGCGGTAATGTAATAAAGTGCTTCTTTAAGGTAAAATATATATATTTCACAGCTGTTGGTAATGATGAAGAAGGCATGTGTTCAGGATGTCCACCTTATAGATGCTCCAAAAGAATTTTTAAAAATAGTGGTCAAGGGCTTCCCGGGTGGCGCAGTGGTTAAGAATCCGCCTGCCAATGCAGGGCACACAGGTTCGAGCCCTGGTCCAGGAAGATCCCACATGCCGCAGAGCAACTAAGCCTGTGCGCCACAACTACTGAGCCTGCGCTCTACAGCCCGCGAGCCACAACTACTGAAGCCCACACATCTAGAGCCCACGAGCCACAACTACTGAAGCCTGCACACCTAGAGCCCGTGCTCTGCAACAAGAGAAGCCACTGCAGTGAGAAGCCCGTGCACCACAATGAAGAGGAGCCCTTGCTCGCCGCAACTAGAGAAAGCCCGCGTGCAGCAACGAAGACCCAACACAGCCAATAAATAAATTAAAAAAAAAATCGTGGTCGATATTTAGAATTTGAATGTTATATCTCTCTCCACGGTGTTTCTTTAGAAAACACTATTTTATCCCCTCTTGCTCCATTTAATGCATTTTAATGTTCTTAATTATAGAATATGTTGCTCACCTGGACCCAAATTTACCTATCATAATCTTTACTCCACTCTAAAATGATCAAATAGTACTCTCTTTCCAAAAAACATTTAATTTCTCTCATTAGTATTATAAACAATTGATATCAGTATCTTAGAAAAATTAATTGCATAAAATAAAATAGAGCAGAAAAGGAAAATATTACCTGTAATATTTATTACACTTATACTTTACTTTTCTGGCTTTTTTTGAAAAAATAATACAAAAAAAATGAAGTATGAGTTGGTCCTTGATAGTTTATAGTTTAGCACTTGGATTGTTCAACTAAATGAACGCCAGTTAAGATGTTTGATGTTTTTCGTTCCCCAGACTAGATATAAAAAACAAATGATTTTAGTCACTGAAATTTTAGTTTCTCCCACTCAATTCTTCTGCATGTTCAAAACTTCTTGAGACTTAACATTTAAACTTGACTTCTTTTTAAACTAAGTTTAAACTTAACATTTAAACTAAGACTCTGATTTAAACAAAAAGTGTCCTTCTATGCTGTAATTTAGCTTCTCCCTTTCACTGATTTATCTGATTAACAGTTCTTCATGTGAGACTAGTTATTCCCCTCTACCAGTGATATATGTTCACTTACTTTCTCTTTGAATAACTGCCTCTAAATAGGCCTATAACTATTTAGTTTTATACTAAAGTGAGCCATGACTCACATTACTGTTATTGTCTAGGAAACTGAATTACATACATGCAGCTTTCTCTTTGATGTAGTCATTTTTAACTGTGATCATTAATTTATCATGAAGTATTAATTTTAAATTGCTTTATGATGAAGAAGTGTAATCTACATTTAGAAAATGTAGATTTTTATTGACAATGGTAGTATGTGATTTGTAGCGAATATGAAAATAGATGATTAGTTTTTTAAAAGACTTTTATTTTATAGCACAGTATAGTTGTTTAACAGTGTTGTCTTAGTTTTAGGTGTAAGTTTTTTTCTTTTTTTTTTTAATATATATATTTATTTATTTATTTTCAGCTGTTTCCATTCAAATGGAACAATTCTCACAGAGCACCTGCTGAACATTAGTGGAAGAATTTGGATACCTAAAAGGACAAGAAAAATCTCCTCACAACTGGGTAGAATGAAAGAAAGAAAAAAAGAAACGAGGAATCAATAAAGGGACCACCAACCCTGGCAGGAAGCTGAAGGTGAGGAGAGGTTCCTGGAATCAGAAAAAAACCCCACAGTGCGAAATCAGCTGGGACAGAAAGCGACCTTTGGGGGATCGAAGGAGAATACAGCACACAGTCTGTGGAAGGCAGGATGAAGACTCTATCTTGACGCCAAGACCATGCTCCACCCAACTGCCTGCAGGCTCCAGTGCTGGACACCTCATGCTAAACGACTAGCAAGACAGGAACACAGCCTCACCCATCAGCAGACAGGCTGCCTAGAATCATACTAAGCTCAAAGACACCCCAAAACAAGCCACCAGACGTGGCCCTGCCCATCAGAGGGAAAAGACTCAGCTCCAGGCACCAGAGCACAGGTACCAGTCCCTCACCAGGAAGCCTAAACAAGCCCCTGGACCAATCTCACCAACCAAGTGGCACACAAGAGAAGCAAGAGGAACTACGACCCTGGAGCCTGTGGAAAGGAGACCGTAAACACAATAAGTCAGACAAAATGAGATGACAGAGAAATATGTTGCAGACAAAGAAGCAAGGTGAAAACCCACAAGACCAAATAAATGAAGAGGAAATAGGCAATCAACCAGAAACAGAATTCAGAGTAATGATAGCAAAGATGATCCAAGATCTCTGAAACAGAATGGAGGCACGGATCAAGAAGATACAAGAAATGTTTAACAAGGACCTAGAAGAACTGAAGAACAAACAGTCAGTAATGAACAACACAATAACTGAAATGAAAAATACACTAGAAGGAATCAGTAGCAGAATAACTGAGGCAGAAGAACGGATTAAGTGAGATGGAAGACAGAATGGTGGAAATCACTGCCACGGAACAGAATAAAGAAAAAAGAATGAAAAGAAATGAGGATAGTCTCAGAGACCTCTGGTCCAACATTAAATGTACCAACATTTGAATTATAGGGGTCCCAGAAGAAGAAGAGAAAGACACAGGGTCAGAGAAAATATTTCAAGAGATTATATTCGAAAACTTCCCTAACATGGGGAAGGAAATAGTCAACCAAGTCCAGGAAGCACAGAGAGTCTCATATGGGATAAATCCAAGGAGAAACATGCTGAAACACATATTAGTCAAACTAAAAAATATTAAATACATAGAAAAAATGTTAAAAGCAGCAAAGGAAGAGCAACAAATATCATACAAAGGAATCCCCATGAGGTTATCAGCTGATTTTTCAGTAGGAATGCTGCAGGCCAGAAGGGAGTGGCAGGACATACTTAAAGTGATGAAAAGAAAAAACCTACAAACAAGATTACTCTACCCATCAAGGATCTCATTCAGATTTGACAGAGAAAGCAAAAGCTTTACAGACAAGCAAAAGCTAAGAGAATTCAGCACCACCAAACCAGCTTTACAACAAATGCTAAAGGAAATTCTCTAGGCAGGAAACATAAGAGAAGAAAAAGACCTAAAAAAACAAACCTAAACAATTAAGAAAATGGTAATAGGAACATATATATCAATAATGACCTTAAATGTAAATGGATTAAATGCTTCAACCAAAAGACACAGACTAGCTGAATGGATACAAAAACAAGACCCATATATATGCTGTCTACAAGAGAACCACTTCAGACCTAAGGACACATACAGACTGAAAGTGAGGGGATGGAAAAAGATATTCCATGCAAATGGAAATCAAAAGAAAGCTGGAGTAGCAATACTCATATCAGACAAAATAGACTTTAAAATAGATAGTATTACAAAAGACAAGGAAGGACACTATTTAATGATCAAGGGATCAATCCAAGAAGAAGATATAACAATTGTAAATATTTAGGCATCCAACACAGGAGCACCTCAACACATAGGCAAACGCTAACAGGCAAACAAGGGGAAAGCGACAGTGACACGATAATGGGGGAATTTAACACTCCACTTACACCAATGGATAGACCATGTAGACAGAAAATAAATAAGGACACACAAGCCTTTAATGACACATTAGAAAAGATAGACTTAATTAATATTTATAGGACATTTCATCTGAAAGAAGCAGAAAATACTTTCCTCTCAAGCGCACATGGAACATTCTCCAGGACAGATCACATCGTGGGCCACAAAACAAGCCTTGGTAAATTTAAGAAAACTGAAAGCATATCAAGAATCTTTTCCAAGCAAAATGCTATGAGAGCAGAAATCAATTACAGGAAAAAAATGTAAAAAACACAAACACATGGAAGATAAACAATATGTTACTAAATAACCGAGAGATCACTGAAGAAATCAAAGAGGAAATCAAAAAATACCTAGAGGAAAATGACAATGAAAACACGACGATCCAAAACCTATGGGATGCAGCAAAAGCAGTTCTAAGAGGGAAGTTTATAGCTATACAAGCCTACCTCAAGAAACAAGAAAAATCTCAAATAAATAATCTAACCTTATACCTAAAGGAACTAGAGAAAGAAGAACAAACAAAACCCAAAGTTAGCAGAATGAAGGAAATCATAAAGATCAGAGCAGAAATAAATGGAATAGAAACAAAGAAAACATAGCAAATATCAATAAACTAAAAGCTGGTTCTTTGAGAAGATAAACAAAATTGATAAACCATTAGCCAGACTCAACAAGAAAAAAAGGGAGAGGATTCAAATCAATAAAGTAGAAATGAAAAAGGACAAGTTACAATTGACACTGCAGAACACAAATGATCATAAGAGACTACTATAAGCAACTATATGACAATAAAATGGACAACCTGGAAGAAATGGACAACTCCTTAGAAAAGTACAACCTTCCAAGACTGAACCAAGAAGAAATAGAAAATATGAACAGACCAATCACAAGCAATTAAATTGAAACTGTGATTAAAAATGTTCCAACAAACAGAAGTCCAGGACCAGATGGCTTCAGAGGCGAATTCTAGCAAACATTTAGAGCAGAGCTAACACCTATCCTTCTCAAAATCTTCCCAAAAATTGCAGAGGGTGGAACACACCCAAACTCAGTCTACAAGGCTACCACCACCCTGATACCAAAACCAGACAAAGATGTCACAAAAAAAGAAAATTACACAAAAAGACACATGCACCCCAATGTTCACTGCAACACTATTTACAATAGCCAGGTCACAGAAGCAACCTAAATGCCCATCGACAGATGAATGGATTAAGAAGATGTGGTACATATATACAATGGAATATTATTGAGCCATGAAGAGGAACGAAATTGGGTCATTTGTAAAGATGTGGATGGACCTAGACGCTGTCATACAGAGTGAAGTAAGTCAGAAAGAGAAAAACAAATATCGTGCATTAACGCATATATGTGGAAACTAGAAAAATGGTACAAATGAACCAGTTTGCAAGGCAGAAATAAAGACACAGATGTAGAGAACAAACATATGGACACCAAGGGGGGAGAGTTGGGGGTGGTGGTGAGATTAATTGGGAGATTGGGATTGACATATATACACTAATATGTATAAAATAGATAACTAATAAGAACCTGCTGTATAAAAATAAAATTCAAAAAAAGAGAGAAAATTACAGGCCAGTATCACTGACGAACACAGACGCAAAAATCCTCAACAAAATACTAGCAAACAGAATCCAACAACACACTAAAAGGATCATACACCATGATCAAGTGGTATTTACTCCAGGGAGGCAAGGATTCTTCAATATATGCAAATCAATCAATGTGATACACCATATTAATAAATTAAAGGATAGAAACCATATGATCATCTTAATAGATGCAGAGAAAGCTTTTGACAAAATTCAACACCAATTTATGATAAAAACTCTCCAGAAAGTAGGCATAGAGGGAACTTACCACAACATAATAAAGGCCATATATGACAAACCCACAGCAAACATTATTCTCAATAGTGAAAAACTGAAAGTATTTCCTCTAAGATCAGGAACAGGACAAGGGTGTCCACTCTCGTCACTATTATTCAACATAGCTTTGGAAGTCCTAGCCACGGCAATCAGAGAAGAAAAAGAAATAAAAGGAATACAAATCGGAAAAGAAGAAGTAAAACTGTCACTGTTTGCAGATGACATGATACTATACATAGAAAATCTTCAAGACGCCACCAGAAAACTACTAGAGCTAATCAATGAATTTGGTAAAGTTGCAGGATACAAAACTATACAGAGAAATCTCTTGCATTCCTATATATTAACAACGAAAGGGCAGAAAGAAAAATTAAGGAAACAATCCCATTTACCATTGCAACAAAAAAGAATAAAATACCTAGGAATAAATCTACCTGAGGAGGCCAAAGACCTGTACTCAGAAAACTATAAAACACTGATGAAAGAAATCAAAGAAGGAATAAACAGATGGAGAGATATACCATATTTTTAGATTGGAAGAATCAATATTGTGAAAATGACTATACTACCCAAAGCAATCTACAGATTCAATGCAATCCCTATCAAATTACCAATGGCATTTTTCACAGAACTAGAACAAAAAATCGTACAATATGTAAGAAAACACAAAATACCCCAAATAGCCAAAGCAATCTGGAGAAAGAAAAATGGAGCTGGAAGAATCAGGCTCCCTGACTTCAGATTATACTACAAAGCTACAGTAATCAAGACAGTATGGTACTGGCACAAAAACAGAAATATAGATCAACAGAACAGGATAGAAAGCCCAGAGATAAACCCACGCACCTATGGTCACCTAATCTATGACAAAGGGGCAAAAATATACAATGGAGAAAAAGCCTCCTCAATAAGTGGTGCTGGGAAAACTGGACAGCTACATGTAAAAGAATGAAATTAAAACACTCTCTAACACCATACACAAAAATAAACTCAAAATGGATTAAAGATCTAAATGTAAGACCGAACACTATAAAATTCTTAGAGGAAAACATAGGCAGAACACTCTTTGACATAAATCACAGCAATACCTTTTTTGACCCACCTCCTAGAGTAATGAAAATTAAAACAAAAATAAATGAATGGGACCAAATTAAACTTAAAAGCTTTTGCACAGCAGAGGAAACCATAAACAAGACAAAAAGCCCTCAGAACGGGAGAAAATATTTGCAAACGAAGTAACTCACAAAAGAGTAATCTCCAAAACATACAAACAACTCATACAGATCAATATCAAAAAAACCCCAAACAACCCAATCAAAAAATGAGTGGAAGAACTACATAGACATTTCTCCAAAAAAGATACACAGATGGCCAACAAACACATGAAAAGATGCTCAATGTCACTAACTATTAGAGAAATGCAAATCAAAACTACAATGAGGTATCACCTCACACCAGTCAGAATGGCCATCATCACAAAATCTACAAACAATAAATGCTGGAGAGGGTGTGGAGAAAAGGGAACCCTCTTACACTGTTGGTGGGAATGTAAATTGATACAGCCACTATGGAGAACAGTATGGAGGTTCCTTAAAAAACTACAAATAGAACTACCATATGACCCAGCAATCCCACTACTGGGCATATATCCAGAGAAATCGATAATTCAAAAAGATACATGCACCCCAGTGTTTACTGCAGCATTATTTACAATAGCCAGAACATGGAAGCAACCTAAATGTCTATTGATAGAGGAATGGATAAAGAAGATGTGGTACATCTATACAATGGAATATTATTCAGCCATAAAAAGGAACAAAATTGTGTCATTTGCTGAGACATAGGTGGACCTAGAGACTGTCATACAGAGTGAAATAAGTCAGAAAGAGAAAAACAAATATCGTCTATTAATGCATATATGTGGAATCGTAAAGATGATCTTATTTGCAAAGCAGAAACAGAGACACAGACGTAGAGAACAAACATATGGATACCAAGACGGAAAGGGGGTGGGCGAGATGAATTGGGAGACTGGGACTGACATGTATACACTATGTATAAAATAGGTAACTAATGAGAACCTACTGTATAGCATAGGGAACTCTACTCAGTGCTCTGTGGTGACCTAAACTGGAAGGAAATCCAAAAAAAGAGGCGATATATGTATATGTATGGCTGATTCACTTTGCTGTACAGCAGAAACTGACACAGCAGTGTAAAGCAACTATATTCCACTTTAAAAATAAAGAAATAAAACCCACTTGCTAATAATAGAGACTAAAGTATGATTCTTAGAGGAGCACATATTTCAATTATGTCTGAGCAATAATTTACCTCTCTTAAAAATAAAAGTAATAGTACAAATATCAAACTAAATTAATTTAATCCAGTAATATAAATACAGGCTGTTTTTGAGATACAGGGATTTTAGAAATTAAAGGTGGAAAATACAAGAGTCTAAAATAAGCCCATCATTGCTGTAAGTCATGAGGAAGGGTGATCACTCTTAGGAAACTGTGGCATTGTACTCTTGAATGAGAAATTATGTAAGTATGTATGTCCCTAATTAGTCAATTATGAGTTAAAAATAAAGCAAATCCTGATGTGTTCCTATTTGATTACCCTGAGATGCATGCTTATTGAATACCAGGTTGTAAAATATTCCTAATAGAGCTGTTTTAAGCATGGTGATACCTATCAGGGAATAATGTTATATGGAACTTACTAAGAATTTTTAAATGATTAGGTTTATCTGAACATGTTGATGAATCAATTTCCCTTATGTAACACAAACTTCCATCATGCTCCTCCTTTTCAGAATCTTTTTACTATGCCTTCTGGCCCTCCTGATCTATGACAGACTCGTCCAGAGCTTGAGTTTCTTCCCTGAACCCTCAATACCTTGCTTTACTTGAATTTCAATTCTTCCCTGAGGATATATCACCCTCTGTAGACTTTTCATCCTGGTTATTCTCTCATACCCAAAGAGTCTCAGAGTCAAGAAGCAAAGTTCTCTGCTGCTTTGTCAAACACTGCTTCCCTAAATTTGTGGAAAAGAATAACTAATTTCCGTTAAGGCTCTTGTTATCCTGTCTTCATAGATATTCTCTCCTAGACATTTCCTCTTCATTCCCTGAACATTTTTTCATCATTTCTTGAGAACAACGATCCTTGATTCTATCTTTTCTCACATTTCAATTGCTGCCACCATCTTTTGTGACTTCAATCAATGTCCATGTGGATAACCTATCCAAGAACCTGGTCTCTCTTGACCAACTTATCCATCTCCAGTGTCTTTACCTTTTATTCCATCTCAGCTGCCCACTCCCACCATCATACTCTGAACCCTTCTCATCACATCACATTAACTGAAAACATTCTCCTCTCTAACCACAGCCCCTTATCTTTCCATAATTCCTGCTCAACTACTACCCTCACATCTGTTCCTTGATATCCTTGGAACTTTCAGTCCACTAAACTTTCTACTTTCCCCTGCCTATCAGTCCCCTTCTAGCTTCACTTCTCTCTTTATTCCACTTAGATGTCATGGTCTACAATTAAAATAAATGGCTTGAAAATACTCATAACATTTTTGCCTCTCTGTTCATCCCAGACCTCAATTAATAGCTGTCTTCAATTAGCTCTCCTATATCTTACACTCCATATTTTACCATTTGCATTAGTATTTAAGCATGCCCAAATCTCCCCTAACCTCAGAAACATCTTTCCTGAACCCCCCCCCCTCTCTATTTTCACAGGCAAACTTGGTGGAAGAGTTGTCTACATGATTGCCACTCTAGTTTGGATTCTGACCCCTCTACCCCACCAAAACAGGTCTCTCTAAGGCTACCCATTACTTGCATATCCTAAATTCAGTGGACAGTTTTCAGCACTCAGATTATTGGTTCCATCTGGAGCATTTGACGAAGTTGAGTATTCCTTCCTTAAAAACGTCATTCTTGGATTTTGTGATATTTTACTATCTCTTTCTTCCTACTCTACACCACCTTTCTCCAATCTTTACATCTAGGAATTCCTGAGGATTTTCTCTTCTCACCCAAGACAATCCCACCCACTCCCATGTCTACTTCCTATAACTCTTATGTGTTCAAACAGAAATGAAATATGGAGCCAGATTTAATGAACTATAGACATCTAGGCACATATTAAGTACCCTCTATCACTAAAACTTAAGTTGCAACACATTTTCTGTAGGTCAGGGGTCCAAATGAGCTCAGGTGGATGTCCCACTTAGGGTCTCACAAGATTGAATAAAAGTTTCAGCTGGGCTGGGATATTATCTGGAGGCTCTGATGAAGAAATCTACTTCCAAGCTCATTCAAGTTGTTAGCCAAATTCAGTGCTTTGCAATTGTAGGACTGAAGTCCCAATTTTCTAGCTAGACAGACTACTTTGCATAGATTATACTAATTAAGTACTGTCTGTACAGGAAGGGTTCTATGTTTATGAGAGAAAGAATAAAGTTTCATTATTAATAAATCATAATGACTACATATACTATTATTAATAAATTTAATAAGAAATAAAACTTGAGGGAGGAAAAGGCGAGAGGCTATTCCAGATAACTGTAATAGAGAGATTACTATATGGTACCAAAAATGCAAGTGAAGAAAGTAACTGGGGTTATACACTAGGAAAGAATGCCATACGAACAAGTTGAGTGTATGAGAAAAATTCAGCTTATGAGAGGGATATACCATGGTAGGAAGGGTAACTGACAACATTCTAACTATTGAGTATAACTTAAGAACTGACTAAAGCAAGTAAATACTAAACCATATGGCTATTTCAACATTTACCAGTCAGGGTTCTTATTTGAAATCACTGGAAGCTAACTGTCTAAACGGAACAGCAATTTATTAAAGGGAGTGGTATGACTAGAGAACCAGGTTTATGGCTAAGCTTCTCAAGAAAAAACCCTAAAACCACACTGCAGAACTGACCTTGTGAGGAAATCTGCTACTGCTTCTACTGGACACTTCTATGCCAAGGTCTTTTCTTTCCTGTAATTATTATTTATTATCGTTCAGCACCAATACAATTTCTGTACCAGCAAATCTATTTCAGAATTACTGATGACTCGATATCAGATTCCTTCAACCTGATGAGAACATAATTTGAGTGCAGCATCTGCTTCTCTGTTCAGTCTGTGCTGAGGTTTCCTAGAGATGAATATGAGTGGAGCGTCTAGGTAACATGGCTCGTGCTCTAGCTACCAGTGAAACTAGGGAAGTGAATTATACAGCTTAACTTAGGGAGGTGGGACTTAGTTGGGACTTCCTCAGACATTAGAAGGTTGCTGAAAAAAGTACGAAGGAGTGAGAAAACATAATAAATGCCCACAACAAAATGTCATATGCTAAGCATACAAAACTCACCTAAAATCCATTAACTTTTCTCCCAATATATATTAGTAGAATCAGAGAATATAGTGCTGGGTAGAACCTTAGAGATCATTTGTTTTAATTCTCTCATCTTACAAACAAGAAACCTGATGCTCAAAATGATTAGATAATTTATCCAAACTGACACAACTAGTTAGTAGAAAGAACTCATGCTTTTCAACCCTTCATATATTTTCCACTGTTCACTGATCAAACTATATGCTTATCTTAATATCAAACTTAAATTTTACCCTCAAGGAAACTCAGGGCTTAGTTCTCAGAAAGTCAGTTTGGTGATACTGGTCATTTTTCTCTCAATGTATTGATTTGATCAGTTTCTGAAAAACTAGCTGTGAAACTAAATTCTATATGCAGAATTCTAATTTTCTATTATTACCCATGAAAATGAACTGTAATTAAGCTTTGAATATGTTTTAACCACAGTCTGTAAATTTTTTAACTGCATTAAAACTTTCCCTTGCCAAAAGGCTAATATTCTTGCAAGAAGAAGTAGTAATTATTCAAAAGCTATAAGAATAAATGTTTAATTATGAAAGTACCTCTCACTCATATATTATTACATCTTACAAAATTAGAGCTAAAATCACCTAAGTAATCCACAATCACATGATTTCTCTATACAGTTAATATCAACACCTAAACAAAGAGAACATTAACACTACAGCACAGACAGAACACATACATTCTTTTAGTATTTTATTTTTACGACAAGACAGATGATAGAATTATGAGTCTTAACCTCACAACTGTCATACACTAGCTGTTTTTGACACTAGTTGTTTTTGAAACAGAAGCCAAAAACAAGCAATGAGATTTTGAGCAGGTGGAGAAAGAAAGAAGGCCAAGACAGAGCAACAATTCAACACAGACACTAACTTTGAGAAGCATGGTAATACAGAGAAAAAATTCTCTAAGAGCAGAAGATAAATAGTTTTGTTCAGATTTAAATGTTGTCTTAGAAGCTATCTATTTAGCACTTTTTTCTTTTTCTGAACACTCCACAGAAATTTATTGTACTGGTTGTCAGACATATAGAAATACAGAATCAAACATAAGCCAACACATGGTCCATCGACAGATGAATGGATAAAGAAGATGTGGCACATATATACAATGGAATATTATTCAGCCATAAAAAAACAAAATTGAGTTATTTGTAGTGAGGTGGATGGACCCAGAGTCTGTCATACAGAGTGAAGTAAGTCAGAAAGAGAAAAACAAATACCGTATGCTAACACATATATATGGAATCTAAAAAAAATAAAATGAAATAAATGGTTCTGAAGAATCTAGGGGCAGGACAGGAATAAAGACGCAGATGCAGAGAATGGACTTGAGGACACAGGGAGGGGGAAGGGTAAGCTGGGACAAAGTGAGAGAGTGGCATGGACATATATACACTGCAAAATGTAAAACAGATAGCTAGTGGGAAGCAGCTGCATAGCACAGGGAGATCAGCTCGGTGCTCTGTGACCACCTAGAGGGGTGGGATAGGGAGGGTGGGAGGGAGACGCAAGAGGGAGGGGAAAAGGGGGTATATGTATAGCTGATTCACTCTGTTATAAAGCAGAAACTAACACACCATAGTAAAGCAATTATACTCCAATAAAGATGTTAAAAAAAAACGAAAAAAACCCCATAAGCCAACACATGTGATGTAGGTGTGGATAGAAATCATTTAGTTTGACCAGAGGAAAAAAACATATTATTTTGTATGGCTTCATTTTCTTTGTGAAAAGAAGATAATTAATACAGAATTGGGAACAGATAACTCAGAGCAAATAAAGAAACACAAAATACATACCTCTTGATGATACAGTCATTCTCTTCTAATATAAATCAGGTATTTCTATATACAAGGATGCATTTTCCACAGATTAACTAGTGATCACTCAAACCAAATAATGAGAAAGTTTAAAAATCATAGCAAGAATTATAGAATATTCAATTTTATTAAGTTATCTTCTTCCCTCTGAAACAGTGCTTGCACTTTTTTTGCCTCTCCTCTGATAAACTGCTGATATCATTTAAAAAAGACATTTTCCCCAAACAGTAATTCTAAAATGTAAAATTAAAACAAGTTATCAATTTACCCAATAAAGGATAAATATTATATTAAAAACCCATAGGGATATACTATATTTATTATCACCTTTTGGTTTTTAAAGATGCTGAAATCATCTAGCTAAAATGGTATGGTTCTATTGGGAATGAAGGTCCTATAAGATCAAATGCTGCCTGCTATAAATTCAGTGAGACTCTAACCTTGCACTTATGCTTAATACACTTAAAGGCTTAAAAACAACTCTAAAATATTATACCTTTATGTTAATATATAAGTCTACTCCAAATCTGTATATTTATGTGTAAAAATGCTTCTTATTCAATTATGAGAGGAATAAATATAATTCAAAATTTGTATTTCCAGCATATCACAGATTTTCTCATAATCTAAATAACTATGTGGCATAGTGTATCTCCCTGGTTTAAATAAAGAGTGCAACTCTCCTGCGATTTGCAATGCCTTGCAGGACTTTAGTTAAAAACATGCAGAGAGAGATGACAGACGGACAGTGAGGGAGAGACACTTGTGTGTGATCAGTACCTGGAGGAAAAAAGAGAAAAGGGAGAAGAGCTCATAGTACTAAATGGAAGTATTCTCTCAGAAACACTGCAAAATCTTTGTTTAAAAAAAAAAAGAGTGGAAAGTATAACAAGGGCAGAGTTTTTTCTGAACCTTTAAAAATAATTTCATAGCAGTTCTGGAAGGATAATCAGTTATGACCTAGGCAGCAGCACAAATTCTATAAAAGCAAATAATTTCTGCAGTATATCAAATAAGATATGGGCTAGATAGCTGTTAAAGTATCACCTAGTTTTAACCTGGAAAGAAAACAATAAATTCTATAAGGAGTTCAGATGATGTCATAAGCAATCCTGTAATAAATGTTTAACAAAGGAATAGATATGTAAGACATCAGGCCAGACTCTGTGAAGATAAAATAAAATACATAAAATAAATCATACATAATCTTCAAGGGCTACTTTTACAGATGACAGAAAGTTATACCTACCTATTTAGGACCTAGATATTTTGTAGGTATGATTACTATGTAAAAAATAGGCTGAGAAAGTTGTTGGGTTGATCACAGATTTTAAAAATTCTGTATATTATATACCATGACATAAACTGTATTTGGGCTATTTGATCAGATACTCACAGAATGATTGTAAGAAGGTTCCAATATCACAGGTAATGACATTTTCCCTTGAAGATTCAGTTTTGTTAAATAAAAAATCTTTTCCCCCACAATCTTTTCTTTTTTCATGCGATGTATACCATACAGTCTAAACCGAACTGCATAATTTCCAATCATCTCAGATTCAACATGATTAAATTTGAATGTTTCTGTGAAGACAGGGCATGGTCCTCTTTGGATGCTGGTTTTTGCTCTCTGTTTCTTTATAGGTAGAAGAACAAGGTGTACTTGCCATGAGTTGCCACCTGTCCTGTTATATGTTGGGATATCTGTGACAGCTGTCACTGTTACCAGCAGCTTCTGTTCTTGTGAGTCATAGTCAAAAGTCACATCCAGCGTGCCATATTTAGCTTCTGGCTCAGGATCAAAAGGTTTAGGAAGCTGTGAAGATGATCCTTGAGCTGACATATCCTAAGAAAAGCAAATTTAAATGTTTTCAATTTTTAACTCTATTATTTAATCTAGCATGTAAATAAGTACCTGATATTTCTTTAGAAGAATGATATGAAAACTGTTTTTATTTGCTATCATAAAGAAAGTAATAATAATTAACAGCCAACTACAATCAAAAGCTACTCTATGGGGACAAAGTAATGTAAGTGGTAAGTTAAACTCAAAAACTTATTATAATAAAGACACAGAATTTAATATCCACCATCACAATTTTGAGAAAGTTGGATATACGTTTTTATCATGAGAAACGAAAATATATACTTCTATGTATATTTCTGCTCCTTTTGTAAAAAAAAATTACTAAATTTGTAACATTATAAACAAAACAACTGACAGCTCAATATTAGGCTGGAGAGAAAGAGAACATAAATGAAAGTATAATGCTACTGAAAAATTCGGTACCATTTTCAGATTTGTTTCAAATGTCCCCATCTGTAATAGAATGTTAACACATTTAGGCTTGAAAATCAATGGAAATGTGAAATATGAAAGTATAAACACAAAGGCCTCAAAATACTTGCAGCCAAATATTTATTTTCCATAACACACACACACACTACTTCAATTTTTAACCAGAATTTAAAACTACGTATTATTTTCTAATACTAATTACTGTTGAAAATGGCAGAATACATATTCCAAAAGTTCAAGAAAGCACGAAACTATATATTTTAATTGTAAGGTTAAAAGAAACTGTACCTCTTTTGCCTGGAATTGTCTAAAGTTCCTGCTAGTCTAACTATCTGGAATGTAATAGGAGTTTCAGCTAGTGACTAACAGTGCCAAATTCAGCTCTCTGACTTTTCAGCTATACCACCTCACCCCTTCAAATATTTTAATAAATATTAAGTGTTTTTCATTTTAAAATGTGGGCCAATTTTATAATCTTCTGAATTTTTCTGAACTTTTATTTAATGCGTACTGTAGTAGGCACTACTACTGACTCTTGGTCTTCCCTTTTCGCATGCCTCAAAAAAACTACCTGGGTTTTAGCCAGAAACACATTGTCTGGCAAGAAACTTTACTTTGAAGTCTTCCTTACAACTGATATAGCAATGAAACTCTGCTCTAGCCAAAGGGAGAGAAACAGAGTTCAGTATGAAACCTCCAGATCAGGTTTGTAGAAAAAATTACGTGCTCTTCACTCTCTATCTCTCACTCTTCCCACAAGCAGATACACAGATAGGATGTGTGGGTCAGCTTGGACCATGTGGATTAGGACAACACCCTAGGGGACAGAAGAGTGACTAAAAAGCAGGAACTGGGCCCCTGGATGATGTTGTAGAGCAAAGTCACCTACTCACCCAGGAGTATTGTTAAATGAAAGACGAACAATCTTCTGTGGTTTTGTATCTGTATTTGCCATTGTACTTGTCTCCTTGTTACAGCAGCTTAACATGTGCCTAACTATTGCACCTACTATGTGCCAGGACATATTTTTGGGTGGGGGATGCAGCAGAGAACCAAAAAGACACAAGTCTTTGACCTCATAGATCTTACATGTCTACCTACGATGACTCAATTTTGTATGGTGTATGGAAGAAAAGATGACAAGTAAAGAAGAATACTTTAGGAGTAGGAACAAACTCTCATAGAATAATTCAGTTTTTTATGCAATATGATTAGATCAGGGTAAAAATATTCTTACTCTGTTAAACTGACAGTTTAGAACAAAATGTTTTACTGCATGCTACTTCATAATTGCTAATTAAATGATTAATTACATTAATTTATTTTTCAATTAAATATTTTCTAAAACAGTGTCATGACAGCTAAGATTTTCAAGGTAATAAAGATTTTTATACGGTCTCAGATAACTATTTCTGAATTTTGTTTCTCTTGGTGCCTCCCTTTTTTTTTTTTCCCTGGGCATTCCTTGTGAAACTGAGGGTTAAAAGGGTGGGACTTTTACAGATAAAAGCTACTATTTGTATTCTACAAACAGATAATTAGAAAATAATCCCTCTTTTCAAGGTTCTAAGTCAAAGTTTTCAATAATCTTTAGCCAGCAACAGGTCATCAATACAGTTAATGAACTCCTTGCCAGGGAATCCTTCTGAACCCTCCTCACTCCTCTCCTAGTTCAACTGTGTAGGAAGATAGGTTCTAAAATAGCTGGATCCTGGATTAAACCAATAGGAAGGTAAGAATTTTCTATTTGATAAATAATATCTATTAAAGGAATGGTAGGAAGCAAAGTAAACTTGAAAAAACACAAGAATGAGTTTTACACTAACACAGGCTATCAGCACCTAAATATTTAGGTGACATGCATTTGCTGTAGTTTGAACATATTGTTTCGCTGTAGAAGACACAAAAACAAGCAGGATGGAGGAGACTCAATAAGAAGTGTTAACACAGCAAGCTTCTGAAATATGGGCAAAACTCACAGGTTCTGTTAACTACAGATAATAAGTAAGGAAGTAACTTGGGAGACACAGGCAGAATTCAGAACATGTGGTAAATATATATAACTAAGTTAATAACTTGTTAAGATATGTCAAAGACAGAATAAACAGAAAATAAGATAGAACAAATGACTATTACCTATGGAAAGGGATGGAAAGGCCAAGCTATGATCATGTCACCTCTGGGCTGACAGCTCTGTCACCCACGTGTTCTATTAAGAAATGCAGATAAAATCTATGTCTATTTAGTAGACTAACTGCAAGTTTTACTTGTGGCCAGGAGTACTTGCCCCTGCATCTCTCCCATAAAACAAGTATGTGTTTTTGGCCCCTGGCACCCTTGTTCAAATCTCAACTTTTGTCCTTGTTACCGTGCCGTAATTAGGGAATGCTGATGGAGCAGAAAGAGTAAGACTGAACATAAGGACATTATATAAACCAGGATTCACACGGTGTTTGTTGTCTTGCCACCTGTATCTAAGGGCATCCTATCCTAAGTGTGTTCTCCTACCTTATCTTGCTCCTCTTCCTTCTTGCTTTACATTTGAAATAGCTTAAAACACACATACATACATGCATGCACACACACACACAAGTGTAACCTGAGCATCTTAATTTGGTCTGTGAGTCCTCTGGGATAGCTTGCCTGGTGGTGTACTTGGAGGGTACCGATACTTCAAAGTAATTTCGCACACAATGATTCAAGTCAAGAGGGGCAATAGAGCGTAGTTGTTAAGACCACTGTTTTTGTAGTCAGGCAGACCTGGCTTTGAATTACAGTTCTACTGTTTAAGAGCTACTTATACCTGGGCAACTTGCTTAATGCTCTGAGTCTTAATGTTTTCATTTCTAAAATGGAAATAACAACTTTCTGAAGATGAGGTTGTTAGAGTTAAATGAGCTATGTAAAGCTTATAGAAAAGTTATTGGCACAATTGGTGATAGCTATTATTATTGTTGTTAGTTCCACAATCCAGGTTTCACTGTTTATGTGCTGGCTATCTATATAGTTTGCAAATCTATAAAATAGTTATCTCAAATTTGCTCAGGTACAAAACATGGAGAAATATTCTTTGTGGAAAATGATGAAATACTACTATGTTAAATTTATAATACCAATGCAGAATTTTCTTCTAAGTTAGATAAGTTAGATACTATATAATAATATTAGAAATAGTAGAAGAGTAGTAACAGATAAAAAGTGTTCCTAGAAATTATATAAGAAAAACTTTGAGGAAATTCTATTCAGAGCTGTACTTTCATTATTTAATTTTGGCAGTAGATAAAATTCACCTAGTAAGAACACTGACACACTGCAGTATCATGAAATGTTGTCTGGGACAAAAGTTGTAAAAACTTGCCATCTGGAAAAAAAGGAAACCTAAAAGTAAATACTGCCTAATGAAAACCTCTAGATTACCTTTATAGATTTTATCATCATTGAAAGATTAAAACAAATCCCTTTTACAACATGGAAAGACTTCAAAAGTATAACACACTTATTTTTGTTGTTGTTTTCACATTTTTTGCTCCAAAAAAAGGAAATAACTTAAAACACAACCAACCAACCTCTCTGAATGCATGATGCCATGAATTCAAATTTCATTAGTAAAGCTGAGCATCACTTATCCCTTCCATATTCCATGGTATGGAAATGCAGACATTATTCTGAAAGGCTTGTAAAACATTAAAGGGCCACCTCCCAATGGTAAAAATATCCAAATAAAATAATTTAAAAAATAAACACAAACATAAATAGGAACCTTAAGATAAAAGAAATGGGTAATTCCAGAATGTTTTATGTAAAATGTTAAAAAAAATTTTTTTAAACCCCTACTGAGGTTGAACCCTGAGGCAAGATACTTCTCAATATCTTGCATATTGCTCTCATTTTTATCTACCTGTCCTCTTTTGAAAGGGAGTTGAAGGATGGTTGGGACAGCCCTGAAAAATCTGCTGGATAAAAACAGAAACTGGTACCATAAGCCATAAAGGACAAGATAGTGATAAAACCTTCTGACCAAGAGGATAAGCACAGGATTATTATTATCTTCCAAATAACATTCATTTTAAAAATTCTATGTGCTTTTACTTACTTCAGGGCTCAGGACTGCAGTGCTGTCACTTGGAACATCTTCTTCATATCCTTTATTATGAAAACTTTCTATTTCATGACCTGTGCTTCCTTCACTTGGACACTTGTTATATGAGCATCTTGGACTGTTGCTGCAGTGGGAAAATTCACATTTACTGTCCCCAATTTCTGAGGGTGTACATGAGAGATGGGGAGAACCACTGTCATCCTGATATGGTGGTGGCTGCAATTCATCCAGTGGGGGTGTTCTTCTCATTCTCTGAATGCAGTTTCCTGATAATGATTAAGAATCTGGTCACTGTTTCCAATTAGCCTCGACATGCAGTACAGTCCACAATAATTGTAATAACTTAAAAAAACTGGATTAAAATTCTGTGGCAAAGTAACTACTAGATTTACTAATGAGTTGTCTTCTTCCCTAGTTCAGATGCAGAAATCAAATAATCTGGTTTCCCATTCCTCTCCTCCTGCATAATAAGATCAGGAAAAATAAAAGTTATATAACAAGACCCTGTTTTATACTATAAAAATGGGAGAGCAAAAAATACTAGTGAAATTGATGATTTATTTAGGTCTTTCTTTCAAAACAATCCTAGAGCATACAAACTTCATTTATTCCCTTATGATCTGTGACCTCTCTAGCCACAATAGTAAAAGTATGGTAGGTGAAACAAATATAAACCTCATTTATTGTCTTCAATTACTGAGATGAACTTAAACTAGCATTCATCTTAGCAGAGTCGGAAACTATTTTTCCACATCTATCCTAGATCCAGAATCCTGGAATGGGTGCACTCTGAGTGGAGGCCTAATTCCCCCATCCCCAGCAAAGCCTGAAGGCTGCATTCCACCCCGCCTGCATTATAAAGAGGCCACACCCTGCTCCACCACACCCTGAATCTGTAATCCTTCTAAAGTACGGCTCCACCTTGTCCATGGCACGCATCTCCACCTCCAGCAGTTAATCTGAAACCACATTTTCTTCCTCTCTTAAATTATGCTTTTAACTTTTACCGTAATGATGTATCTAAATAACTGAGAATAAACATGTCTGTGAACAGGACAGAGGTGGGGACAGGAGGGTATGTCAGGAAACAGAGTTCAGTATACAACTGAGGAATAGCTAAGTCTGTGTGGATAAATCCTGGACACAATAACAGATATTAAATTTAAACACTGCTCATTTCTTCCTTTAATGGACTGTGACGCTCCTTTCTCAAAAGGGACTCTGAAAAAAAGGTAGTTTGTATTGTAATTCTTATAATGGAGTTCAGTTCAAATGTTCAATAGGTCTTCTGTTCTTCCTTAGAAAAACTTTACATAAGAACTATAAAACTCATTGAAAAATTACTACAATGTCTGGTTCAAATGAAAAATATTGAACTTAGCATAGATTTACATATTTGCTCAGAAGCCCTAATTTTGTAAAAAGAAATTAAATGTCTCACCTACTGAGTCTAACATACCCACTTTAGAAAACATAAGCACAAAGTAGAAAAGTTAATGACTTAATATGGTTGAAGCTAAATTTGAGAAGATAGAATAGATTAAATAGATGGATTGCAAATAGTAGCTAATAAAACACAATAAACCAGATTTCAGAACAGCGCTTCCAGGAAAACTTTTGTTTTCCTGACAAAAGCAGGCAGACTCAACTGGCATGCCCCTTTTGTCCACCGGCCTTTCCCCCTCCTCCTGCTTGGAGGTGCTGCACTCATCTTGTAACCATGAAGTAACAAGCATGAGAATGAAAACTAAGAATAATGAAGAAGCATCTGAAAAATCACTAAGTAGCTATCTCCAAACTTCTTGATGCCTGAGACAAATAAATCCCTCTTTGTTAACAAAAACAGGGACTTCCCTGGCAGTCCAGTGGTTAAGACTCTGCGCTTCCACTGCAGGGGGCATGGATTCGATCCCTGGTCTGGGAACTAAGATCCCACATGCCTCGCAGCATGGCCAAAAAACAAAAAACACAACAAAACCTGATATTTGAATTTTCTGTTGTTTCTAAATATATTCTCTACTGATAGTTTTTAAATCACTAAAACAACATCTTCTCTCCCTTTAAAATGTATATTTAATCAGCCATTGAATTATAAGTTAAATTGTAATATCTAAATACTTACTGTACCATGAAGTCAATCAAAAAATTCCCAATGTAGTGGTTCTAGGAATGAGCATGCCATCTTTTCCTTTACCTTAATTTTTTCAAAAAGAGAGATGATCTTTCCAAGAAGTCTCTCAGCATATTACCCCACAGATCTCACTGGACAGAACTGGGTCACATGTCTATTTCTAAACCCATCTGTGGTACGGGGAATGTGATTACCATAAACGGTTTAGATTAATCAGAAGCCATCAAATTGAAGCTGGGGATGGGATCCATTTCACTGTTCATATCTATATGGAAAAGAGTAGATGCCACTCACCAAGAAAAAAAAAAGAGAGAAGACTCAAATTAGAAATGAAAGAAGAGAAATTACAATTGATACCACATATAAAAAGGATCATAAGAGATTAGTATGAAAAATTATATACCAACAAATTGGACAACCTGGAAGAAATGGATAAATTCCAAGAAATATACAATCTACCAAGACCGAATCATGAAGAAATAGAAAATCTGAACAAACGAATTACTAGTAAGGATACTGAATCAGTAATCAACTTCCTAACAAACAAAAGTCCAGGATCAGATGGCTTCGCTGGTGAATTCTATCAAACACTTAAAGAAGAATTAATACCAGTCCTTCTCAAACTCTTACAAAACACAGGTGAGGAGGGAACACTGGCAAACTCGTTTTACGAGGCCAGCATTACCTAAAGCCAGACAAGGACATTACAAACAAAGAAAATTACAGGCCACTATTCCTGATGAACACAGACGCAAAAGTCCTCAACAAAATATTAACAAACTGAATTCAAGAATATATTAGGAGGATCATACATCATAATCAGGTAGGAGTTATTCCAGGGGATGGTTCAACATATGGAAACCAATCAATGTAATAAAAAACATTAACAGGGCTTCCCTGGTGGCGCAGTGGTTGAGAATCTGCCTACCAATGCAGGGGACACGGGTTCGAGCCCTGGTCTGGGAAAATCCCACATGCCGCGGAGCAACTGGGCCCGTGAGCCAAAATTACTGAGCCTGCGCATCTGGAGCCTGTGCTCCGCAACAAGAGAGGCCACAATAGTGAGAGGCCCGCGCACAGCGATGAAGAGTGGCCCCCACTTGCCACAACTAGAGAAAGCCCTCGCACAGAAACGAAGACCCAACACAACCATAAATAAATAAAATTTAAAAAAAAAAATTAACAAAATGAAATATAAAACTAATAAGATCATCTCAAAAGATACAGAAAAAGCATTTGGTAAAATTCAACATCCACTCATGATAAAAACCCTCAACAAACTGGGTACAGAGGGAACATACATCAACGTAATAAAATCCATATATGAAAAGCCCACAGCTAACATCATACTCAACAGTGAAAAGCTGAAAGCTTTTCCTCTAAGACTGGGAACAAGACAAGGATGCTGATTCTCACTGCTTTTATTCAACATGGTCCTGGAAGTCCTAGCTACAGCAATTAGGCAAGAAAAAAAAAAGACATCCAAATTGGAAAGGAAGAAGTAAAACTGTCTCTATTTGCAGATGACATAATATTATATATAGAAAACCATCAGGAGTCCACCAAAAAACTGTTAGAGCTAATAAACGTAATTAGTAAAGTTGGTGGATACAAAATCAATATAAAAAAATCAGTTGTGTTTTTATCAACTAACAATGAATTATCATAAAAAGAAATTAAGGGAAAAAAAATCCCATTTACAATTGCATTAAAAAGAATAAAATACCAAGGAATAAATTTAACCAAGGAGATGAAAAGACCTGTACACTAAAAACCGTAAGACACTGATGAAAGGAGTTGAAGACACAAATAAAAATGGAAAGATATTCTGTGCTCATGGATTGGAAGGATATTGTTAAAATGTTCATACTACCCAAAGCAATCTACAGATTCAATGCAATCGCTATCAATATTCCAATGGCATTTTTTTCATAGAAATAGAATAAAAAATTCTAAAATTTGTATAGAAACACAGAAGATTCCAAATAGCCAAAGCAATTTTGAAAAAGAAGAAGAAAGCTGGCGGTATCACACATCCTGATTTGAAAGTGTATTACAAAGCTATAGTAATCAAAACACTATGGTACTGGCAAAAGAGCAGACACAAAGATAAAGAGAACAGAATAGAGAGCCCATAAATAAACCCACACACGTATGGTCAATTAATTTATGACATAGGAGCCAAGAATATACAATGGGGAGAGGACAGTCTCTTCAATATATGGTGGTGGGAAAACTGAACAGCCACATGCAAAATAATGAAATTGAACTACTGTCTGACCTCATATACATAAATCAACTTAAAACATAAGACCTGAAACCATAAAACTCCTAGAAGAAAACATAGTGGGTAAGCTCCTTGACACTGTTCTTAATATTTTAGATCTGACACCAAAAGCAAAGGCAACAAAAGCAAAAATAAACAAGTAGGATTACGTCAAACTAAACCGCTTCTGCACTGCAAACAATCAACAAAATTAAAAGGCGACCTACAGAATGGTGGAAAATATTTGCAAATCATATATCTGATAAGGTGTTAATATCCAAAATACATAAAGAACTCACACAACTCAGTGAAAAAACAATCTGATTAAAAAATGGGTTGAGAAACTAAAAAATGTCTTTGGTAAAAACTTCCTTTTTCCAAAGAAGATATCCAAATGGCCAATAGGTACGTGAAAAGGTGTTCAAACCACTAATCATCAGAGAAATGCAAATCAACCACAATGAGATATCAACTCACACCTGTCAGAATGGTTATTATCAAAAAGACAAGAGATAACAAGTGCTGGCTAGGATGTGGAGAAAAGGGAATCCTTGTGCACTGTTAGTAGGAGTGTGAACTGTTGAAGCTACTATGGAAAACAATATGGAGATTCCTCAGAAAAAATAAAAATAGAACTACCATATGATCCAGCATTTCCACTTCTGGGTATTTATCTGAAGGAAATGAAATCACTATCTTGAAAAGATATGTGCACTCCCATATTCACTGAAGCATTATTTATAATAGCTAAGACATGGAAACAACTTAAGTGTCCATCAGCTAATGAATGGATAAAGATAATGTGGTATATACACACAACAGACTATTATTCAGCCATAAAAATGAAGGAAATCCTACCATTTGTGACAACAGGGATGGACCTTGAGGACATTGTGCTAAGTGAAATAAGTCAGAAAGAGAAAGATAAATACTGTATGATGTCACTTATATCTAAAAAAACCGAATTCATAGATACAGAGAACAGTGGTGGTTGGCAAAAAAAGGCAGGGATGAGGGTGGAGGGGAAAGGGTGAAGGTGGTCAAAAGGTACAAACTTCCAGTTATAAGATAAATAAGTCCTGGGCATGTAATGTATAGCACAGGGACTACAGTTACTACTACTGTATTGTGTATTTAAAATTTGTTGAGAGTAGAATAAAAGTAGATAAAAGTTCTTATCAGAAGAAAAAATTTGTAACTACGTGAAGTGACTGATGTTAACTAAACTTACTGTGATAATCATTTTGCAATATTTACATATATCAAACCAGTATGTTGTACACCTTGGAATAATACAAAGTTGTATGTCAATTAAACCTCAATAAAACTGGGAAAAGTAAAAAATGACTCAATATTTCCGTTCCAAAATACACTAATGGGAGTAAAAAAATACACACACGTTAAACAAAACAAAACAAAAAAGTAGATGCCTAAAGATTCCAGGAAGGAGAAAGATAAAGGATCCTTGCCCTCCTTATACATCAGTCTGGCAGTTGATTTCAGTTTTCATTTTTATTAAAATATCTTCTCTTTCTGTAGCTCTTTTTCCACTTTAATAATCCTTCTCTGAACTTTTAATGTGGACAGCACGACACAATTTCTGTCTGGTGATTATGTTATACCTTACTTCCTTTGGTTTACTTTTAATATATCAGGTCCCTGCCTAGTTGCCACCAACTATGGGACTTACACAGCTGAGCTCCAGTCGTCTGGCTCTTATTTAGATTTAGTGTAAATGTGCTCCAAAGACCAAGGCACAAGTTACTCCAAAGAAGTTTAGTGATATTTAAAGGTGCTAAGTAGGTTCCATGGGTAGACTTCAATACTGTTTCTGGATTTGAGAGAGACAATTTTAAAGCTGTGAATTGGAATATATAAAATATTTTGGAACATATAAATGATATATATATATATATAATATACATAAACATTGGAATATATAAATTGTATATATGTAGGTTTATATAATTATATATTATTGTATAAATCCTCAAAGCTTTGAAAATAATATTAACACACTTTTCTCTTTCCTTTTCAGTTTACTCTTGCACTTTACTTTTCAAAGTGAAGAACACCAAATGTATCTGGAATCTAAATTTCATAAAAAAGATAGTTATGAGGATTTCTCCTTTTTTAACTTTTGCAATAATATCTTTTTTCTCTAGTTGATAACTGCTTTATATTGTCTATACAGTGTAATAACTAAGAGTTGGCTTAAAATGAATTGCTATTGCAAACATTTTAAGACAATTGTTTTTATAAAATAACACAAGTTATGTTGGAGTTGTTAAATTATACTGTAAACATCCAGCCTTGGGAAGAAATTTTTTGTGGGACTATCAAACACCAAAATGATGATGATGCCCTACTATTACTTTATCCCTCATTTTACAACCAAATTTCATACCCTATTTTATGGAAATGATATATCCATAAAAGGGTTCATGCATGAATATATTTTAAGCATTTTAATTTTCCATTTGCATATTGCACGGTACCTACAAAACAAGACAAAGTATCTTCCTACTCTAGAAAAAAACAGGATGCATGCATATCAGGAATATGACCTGTAGTTCTTAACATCATGTTTTAAGACAGTGGTTTTCAGAGTTTGGGAACTGCAACTCTAAAAAGTGGTGAATGTTCAACATCTGTAGAATTCATATTTCTTTTCAAATGCCTGGGGATACTTGCCAAAATTGATCATATACTGGGTAATAAATTAAGGCTCAACACACTTCTCAAAACTGGAAGTGTAAAAAGGATGTTATCTAACCATAGTGGAATTAAACTAGAAATCACAATCAAAAATATAACTAAAAAATCTATAGATATCTAGATAAAATAACAAGAAATTAAGATGAACTTCTAAATTGCCCATGGATTAAAAAAGAAATGATAATAGAAATTAGAAAACATATTGAAAATAATGATATTAAAAATAATCCACAGAAATACTTGTGGAAAAGTGAGAAAGCAGTAGTATACATATAGACGTATAAACACTACCAAATGTAAAATAGATAGCTAGTGGGAAGCAGTCGCGTAACACAGGGAGATCAGCTCAGTGCTTTGTGACCAGCTAGAAGGGTGGGACAGGGAGGGTGGGAGGGAGGGAGATGCAAGAGGGAAGAGGTATGGGAACATATGTATATGTATAGCTGATTCACTTTGTTATAAAGCAGAAACTAACAACAACAAAAAAAGAAATACTTGTGGAATGTGGCTAAGAAGGATATTTACAGGCTTAAATGCATATGCCAGGGAGGGCAGGGGAGAGAGGAAGGCTGAAAACAATGATCTAAGTACCCATTTCAAGACGTTAAAAATTTAAAAAACATACAAGTGAAACTCAAACAAAGTAGGAGGAATGAAATTAGGAGAAGAAATCAAAAAGAGAAAACACGCATACAATAGAAAGCATCAGCAAACCAAAATAAAATTCACTGAGAACACTAATAAAATTAATAAGCTGCTAGAAGAGACTAGTCAGGAACAAAAGAGAGATGGCATAAATTATTAATATCAAGAGTAAAAAGGAAGACATCATTTCAAATCCTTTAGACATTAAAAAGATAGCAAGCTTTCCCTTTTTGGAAATTTATCAGTTCTAAAGCTCTTCAGCGGGGCAGAGGCAGGCAGTGGTCTGCCCTGGTGGTGGCACAAGAAGCCGCAGTGGCCCGGAGCCGTATGTCAGAGCACAAGTCGGGTGAGGAGGGCCTTCATTCAGGGAGAGGCCAGAAGTGAGATGTCAGAGCACAAGGAGGGCAAAGAGGACATCATACATGGGGCAGCACCATGCAGCATGATGGAACCCAATCTGGATGAGAAAGGCCCAGCATAGGGAACCAGAGCCTCAGCAGGATAAGAAGGTTCCCATGGACAGGAAGCCTAGTCTGGGGCAACAGAGCCCAAACAGAGTGAGGAGTGTGTCTACACCCAGGGAAGGGGAGCCAGAGCCTGAGTAGGATCAGAGCCACGGAGGGGGCACTGGTGTGGGCTGTTAAGCCCAGGAAGGCTGAGGAGGGCATCCATACAAACAGATGGCCTGACACAGGCAAACCAGAACCTCAGCTGGATGGGGAGGGTATCCACGTGGGAGGAGAGCCTAGAGTGCGCTGTCTGAGTCCAAGTGGTAAAAGGGGAAGTCCTGCAGTATGGGGTCAGAACCCAAGCAGGAAGTCAGAGCTTAGGTAGGATGATGAGGACATTCAATGTTGGGCAAGCTGGCCTGGGCTGTCAGAGTCCATGTTCTGAGGGTTACAAGGACATCCAGGAGTGGAAAAGGCTGTATGTGATACTGGAACGTAAATGGGATGAAAGGGGGGGATGTGTGCAGAGTGATGGGGAGTGGTGTGGTGGTGATTAAACAATATATAATGGTTAATGCGAGCCAGTTCTTTCAGTGTTTGAAAAGGGAGTTACAAATATGGAAAGGGAAAACACTAGAATAAACTCTGTGGTGTTGGATTAGAATGAAAAGATATCAGTGTGAACTCAGGTTGTTAGTAATAGGTAGAACTATAGTGTAAATATGCATATAATGTGTGTACACACACACACATTCCTGAGTATACTAGCTCTATCCACTGAGAGGGCTTAAGAACAACACTTTGATAGCAATGAGCATACCTACTGCCCAGATCTTGGCTTTTCAATCAGTTCTTCACTAAAAGGAACCACGACTCCATGAAGAAATGGCTAATTCCAGGGCTGAGAAAAGGAAAATACAAGATAAGCCTAGACAAGCTTCTTGTGTTGAGAGTTAAGGACACACTCAAAGAATGATGGGGTCGTGTCAAAAGGACAAAGAAACCAGCTTGAAGGGGTTCACACTGACTAAATCCCACTAACAATTTGAGCTTCAAAATAAATAATTATAGTAACCGATTATAAGACATTGAGAAAAAGAGGAAACCATGAATCCATCTAGATATAAATATAAGAATAAACTGAAAGAATTTTGAGAAATACGTCATTTATGTAGTTAGAAATACATTCTGACAAAGGACTTAATTATCAAGAGTAACTTAGGAGAGAAGCCTGGTGCACACCTCCTTAATGAAGAGATCAAACTGAACATTCTGAGTAACGGGATAAATCAGAATTGTGCATTACCTGATAAGACGCAATGAGAAGAATATGGTACCGCTTCCAGCTAGAGATGCATAACCTGAATCTAGTTGTGATGAATATCAGACAAACTCAGATATTCTAAAAAGCAAGTGTAATCTCCAAAAGGGAATGACCAAAGAACTGTGCTAGACCGAGGGAGACTAACAAGACATGGTAACTAAATGCAAGGCATGATTTTGAACTAGATCCTTTTATAATGCACGTTATTTGGACAACTGTTGACCTTGAGTGGGTTCCGAGAATTAAATGTTAAAAATATATCAGTATTAATGTCTTACTTTTGATGGTTGGATTACAGTTATGTAAGAGAGTATTCCTACTTGTAAAAAATATACACTAATGTATTTAGCGTCAGATCAGCAAGCCATTTACCCTCAAATGACTCAAGGTGGTAAAAAGGACTGTAAAGTTGTTCTATAAATGCAAGATGGATTTAACATTAGAAAATTAATCTATCAAATTCACTGCATTTAAAGAATAAAAGTTAAAAGTAATGTGATAATTGTAACAGATTTTGGTTTTTTTACTTATCCAGCTTTAATAATTACTAAAAATTGTACCACTGTATTTCATTTACATCTTCCATTTTCCACACACACCCTTTCTGGATTATTTCAAAGTAAAGATTTTAAAAAGCATTTGATGAAATTAATTATCCATTCATGATAAAAAATCTCTGTGCAAACAAGGAATAGAAGGCAATTTCTTTTAACTCATAAAGGGTATCTTTGAAAGTCTTATAGCAAACAACCAATTTACTGGTGAAATGTTGAAAACTTTACCTCTGAGATCAGGAATGAGACAAAGATGCCTTTTAGCACCACCTCTATTCAACAATGTACTGGAGGTCCTAGCCAGTGTAATAAGGTGAGAAAAAGAAGATGTAAAGGGATTGGAAAGAAAGAAATAAAACTGTCACTACTCGTAGATGATGACTGCGATATAGAAATCATAAAATAATTTAGAGATAAGCTATTAGAGTTAGTAAGCATATTTAGTAAGGACACTGGATACAAGATTAATATTTAAAAAATCAATTGAATCTCTACATACACACAATGAACAATTAGAAAGTGAAATTTAAAACCAATTCCACATATAATAGCATCAGATAATATCAAATATCTAAGAGTAAATTTCAGAAATCACCTTGCTTCTCTTTTTCCAGTTCTTGGGTTTACAGTTAGAATGTGTACTCTGAGCAACTGGCAGAATCCACACTTTGGCTTTCCAAGCAGCATCTATATGTTACAGGAAGGGACAATTGGAAACACTGCAGTTTCCTTTCTCCAGCAACAAGACATCCCAAGGGAAAAGCAGAGATTAGTCTCAGTCAGAGACTTGAGAATTGCAGGTTTGGTGACTGCCTTCACTAGTTTGGCCTCTACAAAAATTAACAGGCTTGAAAATTAATGGCAGATTATCATAAAGTTAATTAGAGGATGACTTAGCTGGAGCTGCCACTCCAGATGGAGCCTCCTTACTGAGCAAATTAACACAGCCTTGGTATTTGATATGTAGCTTTAATTTAGCAAATGCTTTTCCCTTCATAATAATCCAGAGAGAGCAAAAGCAACAGGTTATTTACATGTGGGAAGGACAGATACGTCTACTGCCCTGCTTCAGGGAAACATAATAAAATATTCTTGCTCTATGCCGTGATCCGCTTTTGCAGAGACTTTGGCTGCCTCCACATTCCACGCTCCATCTCCTTGATCCTGCTCTAGAAGACAGCAATCAATTAGGATTTGTAAGAGTAGAAGAGTTGACAGATGAAGTTTCTTGGTAAATATACATGTGTAACAGAAGTGAGGACTAAATCTTAAGAAAACACAGGGCTTGCCTCCTCAATGAAGTTCTTGAGGATCCAGGGTATGCTAGAATATTCCTCCCAAAGTCAAAGAGAATTTGCTACCCCTTGTCTGCCTCCCACTAAGAAGGAGACAAAAAGTTTGGTTGGCCGCTTTAAACTTTGAGAGCAGCATGTTCCATAATTGAGTGTATAGCTCTGATCCATTTATAAGGTAAAATAAAAAGCTATTAGCTTTGAGTAGCACCCAGAGCAAGTTAAGTCTCTCCAGATGATCCGGGTACAGTAGCATAAGCTCTACACGTGACCTTTAAGACTCAGCAAACCAAATGGTCTTCAAATGTCTGCAGTAGGTCATGATGCTTAAAAGTATCATTGAGAAGTTCTGATGGTAGAATTGCATTGGAGGCCTTTAGATATTTTTAATTATGATGTTTTCGTACCTCCAAACACATTTTATTAGACGACAGAGTTCAGATTATTTTTGCACCATGCCTTGAAACCCTAATCTTTCTTACTTTATTTCCCTGGTAGCTTGAAATAATTCCTGATTCAAACCATACTTCGCATGTAGCTACTGACTTTCTAACAGTACAATCTTACTCAGCACGTCTACTTTCTGAGTCAAAAATCAATTCATTGCCTCTCATTTCTTGACTCTTAGGTTTTGATAAAAGATCATACTCACTTCCACAAGTGAAATGAAAAGTGGTTTGTTGTTGAGAAACAGCTCCTGACCAAATATTAGTGTCAAACAGAGACTAACTGGAAGATCAAGGGACACCAGGTAGCAACGTGATCCAACCTGTCCAGTATGAAGCAGATCGCATGTGATCACCTAGCTATTGAGTTACGAATGTCAAGCTGTACTCCACCATCAAGGGGAATTGGCAGATCTTGCATGAGGACTAAGTAGGCTCTGAAGGCACAGGGAGGTATGATAGTTACTCCTGCCGTAGCTTGCTTCACCTGCATGCACAGTCTCAAAGTATGCTATGACTACTTAACTGAGGGTTAAAAAATTATGTCTAATGATATGCCCCAAACCAGCAGAACTGGAATTTTCTGGTATTATATAGGATTATAATCTTTATAATCTTTCAGAGGTGGCCCTGAAAGATAAGAAAAAAGGAAACTCTTCTCAGTGGATAGAATTTGTAGCAGTCCGTTTGGTTTTCAACTTTGCTTAGAATAAGAGTTGGCCTCAATTAGTGGGTCCGGCCGGATGTAAGAACTTAGGAGAAGAAAGACTGGCAGACCTAGAATGGCTCTTGTGCCTGAAAATATTTACATTTCCAATATAGTTTAAAACACAAATATGCAGCAGATAACATTTCTAAAATTTAACCTCACACATTCGAATTCTTTCCCAGATTGAAAGAACTTACAAGAACTTACAAATTCTTTCCCAGATTGAAAGAACTTACAACTTACAAGTTTCTAAGTTGTATAACAACTGCATTACTTTACTTTTTTGCTCTGCTCCTTCGATTGGAATTCCTAGTTTCATCCAATAGGATTTAAAATATAAACATTTCACATTAACTCTCTCCTAGCCTTCTCAGTTGTATTCATCACCTACCCCCCAAATGTATCCACCCTCCCCCCAAATACACACATCCATGCATGTAGATTAGCCTAAGTGTTCCTACTAAATATTTCTACAACACACTTTGCTTCTATCGTGTACACTGTATTGTATTTATCCGTTCAGATATTATGAACTGTGAGCTCCCTGAGAGAGCAGGTACTGTCTCTTTTACCTTTGTACCTGCAGTGCGTAGCAACACAAAGCTTGAAACACAGTATATTACCTTAAACATTTTTGTTGATTAATGGGCAAAATAATTGTTGCAGAGTGATCTCAATGTGACCCAAACCTAACTGGCAAGGCAGTGAGACTTCTGGGTTTACAGACCATGAACTCAAACTGTATTTTCTGTTTTAACATTAAGGAAATAAAAGAATTGCCGATATTACAAGATGTCACTAACTGTCCAACATTTTAGAACTCTTCTAATTAAAGCATGTCACATTATTTCTGTGAACAAGAACTAGAGTCTAAGCAGGCCAAAACAGTCATCTGAGCTGAGGAGGCAGCTGAAGTGTGAAGTTTGAAGTGAAGGATTTGAGGCAGCTGAAGTGGCTGGAAACTGTGGGGCAGGGCACTGAAAAGGAGAAAGCTGTGCAGAGAACAGGGCCTCCAAAGTCTGTGTGGAGGACCCCAATGAGTCTGTGACCAAGAGTTAGCTGTACATGTGCAAAGACGGACCACCCAAGGCTTACCAGGTAGCAGTAACAGAGGTATCAGAAGTCAATCAGTGCTAGGGGGAATTCAGAGTGCCTTCCCATAATGGTTAGTTAGAGGATTACAATTAAGTCCTCCATTTAAAAAATCCTCTTTATTGTGGTATGATTTGTAGGCAATAAACTCCAGCCATTTTGATGTAACCTTCAATGAGTTTTGACAAATGCATATAGTTCTGTAACCACCACCACAAAGGAGATATAGAATGTCTCCATTCCCCTAAAGTTTTCTCATGTCCCTTGGTCTCCCACAAGTTTTGCCACAGGCCAACCACTGATCTGCTTTCCTTCACTATAGTTATGCCTTTTACAGGATATCATATAAATAGACTCACACAGTATATAGTCCTTTGTATCTGGCATCTTTTACTTCCTGTAAATGCTTCTGAGGTTCAACTATGTTTTTGCGTCTATCAGAAGTTTGTTACTTTTTGTTAATCTGTATTCTACTGTAGGGATACAATTTATCTTTCCAAACTGTTTCCCAATTGGCTCTACCATTTTGCATTCAAATGCAATGCATAAGAGTTCCATTTATTCCACATCCTCACCAATATTTGGTACTGATAGTCTTTTAAATTTTAAGCATTTCACTGGCTGTGTAGTGATAATCTCATTGTGGTTTTAGTTTGTGTTTCCCTAAATGACTAATGATTTGAGCATCTTTTCATGCATTTATTGCAAATGAGAAATTCATTACCAAGAGAGAAAAAGTACTGAATCTCTGAATATAATTGTGAATTTCTATTTCTCCTTTGCAATACATTTAAAATATTTTGTCCAAGTCTGTGGCTTGCCTCTTCATTTTATTAATAGTATCTTTTGAAGAGCAAAAGTTTTAATGTAGTCACAGTCATTCCAATTTTCTTCTATGATTCATGCCTTTTGATTCCTATCAATGAAATCTTTGCATAATGCAAAGTCACGAAGATTATCTATGTCTTCTCTAGTAATTAAATAAGTTTTACCATTTACATTTATGACCTATCTAGAATTAATTTTTGTGTATGGTGTGAAGCAAGGATTGGTGTTTATTATTTTTTCCATATGGATATCCAGTTGTTCCTAAACGACTTACTGAAAGACTTTTTTCCTCATTGAATTACCTGGGCACCTTGTTGAAAATAATTGTCATATATGTGTGAGTCTGCATTCCAGACTCTTCTGTTTCACTTAATTATATGTCTATCCTTGTGCCAATACCACACTTCCTTGATTACTGTGGCTTTACACTAAATCCTGAGATCAGGTAGTGTAAGCCCTTTAACTTTGCTCTTCTTTTCCACAACAGTTTTGACTATTCTCTGCCCCTTTCATTTCCATAAATATTTTAGTCTGTCATATGCTACAAATAAAAAAAGGCCTGGTGGAATTTTAATGGAGATCATATTTAATCTACAGATCAATTTGGGGAGAATAAACATCTTCACAATATTGAATCTTCCAATCAATTAACATGCTATACCACTACATTTAATTCTTGTTTACAGTCTCTTAACAATGTTTTGTAGTTTTCAGTGTCTTGCTTATTACTCTTATTCCTAAGGATTCGGTTTTATGATACTACTATAAATGATATTGTTTTAAAAATCGTATTTCCCAATTGTTTTTGCTAATATATAGAAATACATTTGATATTTGTATATTGACCTGATATCCTAAAAATTCCTTGTAAATTTCTCAGAAATTTCTATATAATCATATCATCAGCAAGTAAAGATAGTTTGACGACTTCTTCTTTTCCAAGCTCTATGACTTTTTTTCCCCTTGCCTTATTGTTCTAGCTAGACTTTCAATTAAAAACACTAAATAGAAGTAGTGAGAGTGGAAATTCTTGTCATATACTGGATTTTACCAAAAAAAAAAAAGCATTCAATATTTCACCACTAAATATTATTAGCCTTGTGGGATTTTAAAATTTTGTTATTTTTTAGAGCCTGTAATCACAGATTGAAAAAGTTTGATGGAAAGTTTTTATCATGAATCGAAGTTGAATATAGTCAAAAACACTTCTCCATCAAGTGTATTTGGCTACTTCTGAGTGGAGTGTTCTATCAATGTCAACAAAAAAAAAAACTGGTTGATTTTGTGGCTGAAGTCTTCTGCATCTTTATTGATTTTCAGTCTACTTCTCTTATTCATTACCGAGAGAAATACTGAATCTCTGAATATAATATAATTGTGAATTTCTGTTTCTCCTTTGCTTCAAGTTTATTGAAGCTGTTATTTAGGATTATTATGTCTTCTTGATGAATTGACTCAAATTCTTGTGGAAATGTCCCTTTTATCCCTGATAATAATACTTATTCTAAAGTCTTCTTTGATATTAATACAGCCTTCTCAGCTTCCTCTGAATTCATGTTTGCATGGTAGGTATATCATTTTTTTCTATCCTTTAACTTTTATATTATCTATGCCTTTATATTTACATTAGGTTTCTCATACACAATATATGGTTGAATATTGCTTTAAAAAAACTCATCTGACAATATTTGCCTTTTAATTGGCATATTTAAATCATTTAGATTTAGCGTAATTATCAAAATCAAGGACTAACAAGCTTTCTCTAACAGACCACACAAAATAAATATTTTAGACTTTGTAGGCCACATATAGTGTCTACCACACATTCTCTGTGTGTGTTTAATAATACTTTAAAACTGGAAAAATCTGGTATATACATACAAGAGAATATTATTCAGCCATAAAAAGGGATGATGTACAGCAGAAACTAACACGACATTGTAAAGCAACTATACTCCAGTAAAAATTAATTTAAAAAAACCTGATAATACCAAATGCTGGTGAGGATGTGGAGCAACAAGAACTCTCATTCATTGCTGGTGGGACTGCAAAATGGCTACAATCGTTTTAGTTGACAATTCCTTACAAAGCTGAACATAGTCTTACCTTACAATCCAGCAACTGCGCTCCTAGATAGTTACCCAATTGAGTTGAAAATGTATGTCTGTGCAAAAATCTGTGCATGAATGTTTATATCAGCTTTATTCATAATCACCCAAAACTGGAAGCCATCAATATGTCTTCAATAAGTGAATGGATAAACAAACTATGGTACATCTATACAATGTAATATTATTTAGTTATAAAAAGAAAGGAGCTATCAAGCCATGAAAAGACATGGAGGAACCTTAAATGCATATTGGTAAGTGAAAGAAGCCAGTCTGAAAAGGCTACATACTGTTGATTTCAACTTTATGACATTTTGGAACAGACAAAACTATAGAGACAATAAAAATATCATTGGTTGCCAAGGATTCCAAGGGAGGGAGGTATGACACGAATAGGTTGAACACAGAATTTTCAGGGTGCTGACACTATTCTGTATAAAACTAATGGTGGATACATGTTATTACGCATTTTTCAAAACCCCTATAACTGTACAACACAAAGAACAAAACAATGCAATTATTGACTATAATTAATAATAATGTTTCAATATTGGCTCATTTATTTTAACAAATGTACCACACTAATACAAGATATTAATAATAGGTCAAACTTTGTGTGGGAATAAAGGGTTAAGGGGTGGGAGTGGGGTAAGTATATGGAATTCTATGTGCTATCAGCTCAATTATTCTATAAATCTAAAAATATTTTTTAAAAAGGGATGAAATTCTGATATTTGCTACAACATGAAAGAATCTTGAAGACGTTATGTTAAGTGAAATAAACCAGACAAAAGAAGGACAAATATTGTATGTTTCCACTTTTATGAGTTACTTACAGTTGTCAGCTCATAGAGACAGAAAAGATAATGGTGATTGGCAGGATCCTGGGGGATGGGCAATGGAGAGTTACAGTTTAATGGGTACAGAGTTTCAGTTTGGGAAGATGAAAAGGTATGGATGGTGGTGATGTGAATTTACTTAGTGTCACTGAACTGTACGCTTAAAACGTTTAAAATGGTAAATTTTGTTACATATATTTTTCATAATTAAGAAAAAAGTAAAAGTCATTTTTAGCTTACAGGCCATACAAAAACAGGCTGCATGCCAAATTTGGTTCATGGGGAATAGTTTGTCAATACCTCATCTATATAGTTAAGTATAAATCTACCCTCCTGTAATTTGTTTTTTACTTGCCCTAACTATTCTTTGTTCGTTTTTCTTCCTTTTCTGACTTCTTTTAGATTGAGTACTTTTATAATTCAATTCTCTCACCACTATTAGCTTATTAGCCTTAAGTTTTGCTTTATTTTCCAGTGGTTCTAGGATTTATACAATATATATCTTTAACATCACAATCTATCTTCAAATAATTTCATATATAACACAAAAATCTTACAACAGAATACTTTTCCTCCCACTTTTTGTGCTATTTTCATATATTTTTACTTCTACATACATACTTTGGTTTTACCTAGTAATCAATATTAATGAAGACCCTAAGTTACCATTAAAGATTCAATTAAACTACATATAAAATACAAATCAGAAAGATTTCCATTAAAAAAATTAAAGAATTATCATGCTTAAGGAAAGAATTCCCAGCTATCTTTGAGGAATATAGATAGCTTGAGACACATAGTATTTATATTACATTACATCAGATTACATAGTATTTATATTTATGTTACATCAGAGATGCAACAAATCTATTAGAGTAGAGCTGACTTTATTTCCAAGTGCAAAGTTGAGACATTCAGTACTTTTTCAAGTGTCCAGCATATTATATGCTCCTAAAATTTTATATGTTCATGTCAATCAGCACATAAAATATGATTATCAGTAAATGGAAGTAAAAAATTAATACAACTGTATTATAAAATCCTATCTGGCAGTCCCTCCCATCAGGAAACCTCCACAAGCCTCTTAGATAGCCTCATCCACCAGAGGGCAGACAGGAGAAGCAAGAAGAACTACAATCCTGCAGCCTGTGGAACAAAAACCACATTCATAGAAAGACAGACAAGATGAAAAGGCAGAGCGCTATGTCCCAGATGAAGCAACAAGATAAAACCCCAGAAAAACAACTAAATGAAGTGGAGATAGGCAACCTTCCAGAAAAAGAATTCAAAATAATGATAGTGAAGATGATCCAGAACCTCGGAAAAACAATGGAGGCAAAGATTGAGAAGATGTAAGAAATGTTTAACAAAGACCTAGAAGATTAAAGAACAAACAAACAGAGATGAACAATACAATAACTGAAATGAAAAATACACTAGAAGGAATCAATAGCAGAATAACTGAGGCAGAAGAACGGATAAGTGACCTGGAAGACAGAATAGTGGAATTCACTGCTGCGGAACAGAACAAAGAAAAAAGAATGAAAACAAATGAAGACAGCCTAAGAGACCTGTGGGACAACATTAAACGCGACAACATTCGCATTATAGCAGTCCCACAAGGAGAAGCGAGAGAGAGAAAGGACCGGAGAAAATATTTGAAGAGATTATAGTCGAAAACTTCCCTAACATGGGAAAGGAAATAGCCACCCAAGCCCAGGAAGCGCAGAGAGTCCCATACAGGATAAACCCAAGGAGAAACACGCCGAGACACACAGTAATCAAATTGGCAAAAATTAAAGACAAAGAAAAATTACTGAAAGCAGCAAGGCGAAAACAACAAATAACATACAAGGGAACTCCCATAAGGTTAACAGTTGATTTCTCAGCAGAAACTCTACAAGCCAGAAGGGAGTGGCATGATATACTTAAAGTGATGAAAGGGAAGAACTACAACCAAGATTATTCTACCCAGCATGGATCTCATTCAGAGTCGATAGAGAAATCAAAAGCTTTACAGACAAGCAAAACTAAGAGAATTCAGCACCACCAAACCAGCTCTACAACAAATGCTAAAAGAACTTCTCTAAGTGGGAAACACAAGAGAACAAAAGGACGTACAAAAACAAACCCCAAACAATTAAGAAAATGGTAACAGGAACATACATACAATTACCTTAAATGTGAATGGATTAAATGCTCCAACCAAAAGACACAGGCTTGCTGAATGGATACAAAAACCAGACCCATATATATGCTGTCTATAAGAGACCCACTTTCAGACCTAAGGACACATACAGACTGAAAGTGAGGGGATGGAAAAAGATATTCCATGCAAATGGAAATCAAAAGAAAGCTGGAGTAGCAATACTCCTATCAAATAAAATAGACTTTAAAATAAAGAATGTTACAAGAGACAAGGAAGGACACTACAAAATGATCAAGGGATCAATCCAAGAAGAAGATATAACAATTATAAATATATACGTACCCAACATAGGAGCACCTCAATACATAAGGCAACTGCTAACATCTCTAAAAGAGGAAATTGACAGTAACACAATAATAGTGGAGGACTTTTAACACCTCATTTACACCAATGGACAGATCATCCAAACAGAAAATTAATAAGGAAACACAAGCTTTAAATGACACAATAGACCAGATAGATTTAATTGATACTTATAGGACATTCCATCCCCAAAACAGCAGATTACCCTTTCTTCTCAAGTGCACACAGAACATTTTCCAGGATAGATCACATCTTGGGTCACAAATCAAGCCACAGTAAATTTAAGATAATTGAAATCATATCAAGCATCTTTTCTGACCACCATGCTATGAGATTAGAAATCAATTACAGGGAAAAAAACATAAAAAACACAAACACATGGAAGCTAAGCAATGCGTTACTAAATAACCCAGAGATCACTGAAGAAATCAAAGAGGAAATCAAAAATACCTACAGACAAATGACAATGAAAACACGCTGATCTAAAACCTATGGGGTGCAGCAAAAGCAGTTCTAAGAGGGAAGTCTATAGCTATACAAGCCTACCTCAAGAAACAAGAAAAATCTCAAATAAACAATCTAACTTTACACCTAAAGGAACTAGAGAATGAAGAACAAACAAAACCCAAAGTTAGCAGAAGGAAAGAAATCATAAAGATCAGAGCACAAATAAATGAAATAGAAACAAGAAAACAATAGCAAAGATCAATAAAACTAAAAGCTGGTTCTTTGAGAAGATAAACAAAATTGATAAACCATTAGCCAGACTCATCGAGAAAAAGAGGGAGAGGACTGAAATCAATAAAATTAGAAATGAAAAAGCAGAAGTTACAACAGACACTGCAGAAACACAAAGCATCCTAAGCAACTCTATGCCAATAAAATGGACAACCTGGAAGAAATGGACAAATTCTTAGAAAGGTATAACCTTCCAAGACTGAACCAGGAAGAAATAGAAAATATGAACAGACCAATCTCAAATAATGAAATGGAAACTGTGATTAAAAATCTTCCAACAAACAACAGTCCAGGACCAGACGGCTTCACAGGCGAACTCTACCAAACATTTACAGAAGAGCTAACACCCATCCTTCTCAAACTCTTCCTAAAAATTGCAAAGGAAGGAAAACTCCCAAACTCATTCTATGAGGCCACCATCTCCCTGATACCAAAACCAGACAAAGATACTATAAAAACAGAAAATTACAGACCAGTATCACTGATGAATATAGATGTAAAAGTCCTCAACAAAATACTAGCAAACAGAATCCAACAACACATTAAAAGGATCATACACCATGATCAAGTGGGATTTACTCCAGGGATGGAAGGATTCTTCAATATACACAAATCAATCAACATGATACACCATATTAACAAACTGAAGAATAAAAACCATATGATCATCTCAATAGAGGCAGAAAAAGCTTTTGATAAAATTCAACACCCATTTATGATAAAAAAAAAACCTCCTGAAAGCAGACATAGAGGGAACCTACCTCAACATAATAAAGGCCATATATGACAAACCCACAGCAAACATCATTCTCAATGGTGAAAAACTGAACGCATTTCCTCTTGATCAGGAACAAGACAAGGATGTCCACTCTCACCACTATTATTCAACAGAGTTTTGGAAGTCCTAGCCACGGCAATCAGAGAAGAAAAAGAAATAAAAGGAATCCAAATTGGAAAAGAAGAAGTAAAACTGTCACTGTTTGCAGATGCCATGATACTATATATACATAGAGAATCCTAAAGATGCCACCAGAAAACTACTAGAGCTAATCAATGAATTTGGTAAAGTTGCAGGATACAAAATTAATGCACAGAAATCTCCAAAATATATAAACAGCTCATGCAGCTCAATATTAAAGAAACAAACAACCCAATCCAAAAATGGGCAGAAGACCTAAATAGACAGTCCTCCAAAGAAGACATAGAGATGGCCAGGAAGCACATGAAAAGCTGCTCAACATCACTAATTATTAAAGAAATGCAAATCAAAACTATAATGAGGTATCACCTCACACCAGTCAGAATAGCCATCATCAGAAAATCTACAAACAACAGATGCTGGAGAGGGTGTGGAGAAAAGGGACCCCTCTCGCACTGTTGGTAGGAATGTAAATTGATACAGCCACTATGGAGAACAGTATGGAGGTTCCTTAAAAAACTAAAAATAGATTACCATATGACCCAGCAATCCCACTACTGGGCATATTCCCAGAGAAAACCATAATTCAAAAAGACACATGCACCCCAATGTTCACTGCAGCACTATTTACAATAGCCGGGTCATGGAATCAACCTAAATGCCTATCGACAGACAAATGGATAAAGAAGATGTAGTACATATATACAATGGAATATTACTCAGCCATAGAAAGGAACGAAATTGGGTCATTTGTAGAGATGTGGATGCATGTAGAGACTGTCATACAGAGTGAAGTAAGTCAGAAAGAGAAAAATAAATATCGTATATTAATGCATATATGTGGAACCTAGAAAATGGTACAGATGAACCAGTTTGCAGAGCAGAAATTGAGACACAGATGTAGAGAACAAACGTATAGACACCAAGGGGGGAAAGCGATGGGGGGGTAGGGGTGGTGGTGTGATGATTTGGGAGATTGGGACTGATATGTATACACTGATGTATATAAAATGGATGACTAATAAGAAAATAAATAAATAAATAAATACACATTAAAAAAAATCCTATCTGCCACATTTCCCATTGTGTTTTATTTTATTCATATAAAAGAAGATAACAGTTTTTTTCACATGTGTTTTAATTTAAATCAATCAATAATCTGAAATAATAACTTTTAGCTGTTTGCCTTATTTAATGTATCAAATCAGAAAATAAAAATTTTAAGTACCATATATGCAAATAATACTAGAACACATACCAAAGATTTAATTTTAAAATCGAGCTTAAGTCTTGTTGAGTTTATATACTACATTTTTTGCTATGAATAATTTGGTGAGTAATTGTTTTATGAAACGGAAAAGAAACCCCAATATTCTTAGAGACAAAAAAGGAGTTCAGCTCTGGCCTGTAAAATATGCACAGATTTATAGTGGGTGATGTTAACAGTATAGTTTGGGGTGGGGTTGGGAGGGGGGTGGTTATATACTAATAAGGCAAGAATGAGAACTAATTAGCTTTTCCTTCTGACATAAACTGGGGATGTGATCTCAATTCTCTGAGAATGAAACAATAAGGCAGATTTCATTACCATTTTGTGTAAAAAGACTTCAGGCATTCCAAGGATTTTTATTTTTTCATTTTTTGTAATACCAAGTAACCAGACACTTCAAAAATAGATGGTTGAAATAGTAGCAATTTAGGATTATGAAGCAGTTAAGTGCTTCACAATGTTGATGTAATATGGCAATTACAGACCTTTGTAATTCAGCTAAAAGGTTTTGTTTTCTTTTTATTCATATTGAAACTATACAATAAGAATACCTCTATTTTCATAGAAAAGGGCTCATTTTTTAAAAAAAATTTCCATTAATGTTTTGACCATTGTTATGAACTCACCATTTGAAATTTATTATTTTGTAACTAAAAATAAAATGAAGCACTAAGGGGAAAAAAGGTTGTATAATGTTAGAATTTTGATTAGCAATCACAGCTGCACTAGAATTAGTTTCTATAGCAACAGGAAGAAATAATGTGTTGAACTGCAATGCAATACAAGATTATTCTTTACAGATTGCAATTCAAAAGGAAATCTTTAAAGAATTTTGTCTTAAAAGAGTTATTAATCTTTTATCCACCATAATTCTCTAACAGAAAATACTTAATTATTCTAGTCTAGTTTTCCAGAATCCTATCTTAACTCATTCAAATGTAATATGTTCCAAAGAAGACTGAAAATTTAATATACCTGAACAATAAGAATTTTGGCTACTGTCTTATTTGCATTTTAAAATAAAAATGCATGGACTCATTCTTGCACATTGTGTAGATAGAAAGTATGTTTCCTATGTACATTAGAATCTATAAGAAAAAGCCTAAATAGTGCTGTTTTGAATAAACTATGTTGTAGGGATAAGAATTAAGAATGATAAGCAAACTCCACATTTGTATCAATATGAAACTAAGCCTACCTTTTATCAATGTGCACTCTCATGATCAAATTATGATTAAGAAACTATACTACCATGAGTATTCAGAGTGTACATTTCCCTTACTTTAGTAAGAAAAAAAACAATCATCATATTCAAATGCTGCCCATACTATTTCCAACACTGAAAAATATTACTTCACTGCATCTTTTCCAGTCCTAGCTATTTTTGGAAACTAATTAAAAGCATATGCCTGAACCTTTTATGTATTTTGCCCTTATAATGAGACCTATTACTGTGGCTTACTCTATCCATCTGAGTTCCAAAGTATCTTTGGAGTTACCATGGATACCAGTGACAAGCATTCTCCTACAACTGCTTTATGTGTCTCATCAAACACAAGAAAACTGACATGGCAGGAATGAAGCCATCTAGATACCATGAATTTCTAACTGTTTGTACCATTATTCATGGTGTTTTAAAAAAAAGAAAAAAAATTTTAAGTAAACAAACCAGCTGACCAGCAAATTATTTTAAAAATCTGAGTAGACAACAAATCACTGGGCAAAAAAAAAAGGTATTATAAAAGAAAAGGTTCAAATATTAAAATAAACTAGTACAATAGTCCATCAGTAATTCATAGGGTCCAAAGTGAAACTTAGACTTAGGTGTTGAGATCATTAGTATTGAACACTTCTAATTATGTTAAAGAAAATATCTCACAGGGACGTTCATATCATATAGCCCACAATAAAAGTTTTCAGAAGAACTCATTTATGAGAACATATACAATGCCAAAGTTAACTGCTGCCTTGTACCAAAAACACCATTGCAAAATAGAATAGAATCTGTATTATTAGGCAAAATTACCAGAAAAAATTATTTGGACAATTTCAGAAATCATCTCATTCTATCTACATTTTTTCCTTCCTTACTGTAGCAATCTAATTTTCTTAATAAGTTAAAACTTTTCACTACATAAAACATTTTTTTAAAAAAATCAGGAATTTAAGATCAAACTCTACTTCTAACAAGAAATAATTTCAGTATCTCCTTTTGTGACCTATATTTTTAAAAAATAATATAAATACGTAAGGGGTGGTGAGGTAGACTTCCTATAGAGTTATATAATTTTACTTTTAAAGACAAATGTACATACACAGTTTCCTTCTCTTCACATGACATAACAATTTGCAAGAATTACTTTATTATGGACAGATATGTCCTTCAGTTAACGTTTAATTATTCTAAATTTTATGATTAAGAAACATCAACCTGGTAAGACATATTATTCCATCTATAAGGACTTGTGATCTAGAGATCATATAGATTAAGTAAACACAAACATTGATTTACTTAAGGAAAGCTCTTGAATTTATAAGCAGCACATATAATACACAAATTCAGTCTAATACAGTGAATTCTACACACAAGTTCCAAGTCAAACCTCATACTGCTTCAGTTTCTCCATCTGTAGAGGGGGAAAGCATCTTTTGTAGTTACTGAAAGACTATGAAAGTTTCTAAATAGAAACCATAAGATCAGTTAAAGGAAATAGGATTACTTGGTTTAAATCAGAATTGGCTGAGGGAAAAATAATACATCTCTGAAATTCTTATAAGGACTCACAGGAAATATTTAATATCTGCTTTCTTTACCACTAATGACTGCAGCAAAAGTTTGTGGAAAAAATTATACTCAAACTATCCTTGTTGAATTTAGCTGAATACCAGAGAAAATGTAACCACCTGAATCAGCTTCTCTCATGATTGCCACAGGAGACCCAAAGCCATGTTCCGTTAAGAGTGGTTTGGAGAAATAACATGCAGACCCATACTGAAAAGCACCCACCTGATTTCAGCGGGCCTCTTCTGCGCTCACATATAACAAAGTATAAAACACTTAAAACAGAGCAATTCCAAGTTTACCTATCTTTCTCTTTCAGAAAAAGGTAAATGTATTTATTTTGGTACCTATTTTGTGCTAGGCACTACGCAAGGTACTGAAACTCCATTGGCCCCCAGAAGAAAACCTAATTTGCATTTATGTCAGAGATAAGAAGAAAAGATAAAGAACATTGAACAGGGAGGGAGGAAATCTGGGTTTGAAACTATGCTACTAAGAAGCTAAGTAAGCATATAAACTCTGGGCCTGTGTGCATAAAATGAAGAAAATGAGTTTATAATTTAAAAGATCTTTACAATTAAAAAAAACGATCCTTGCAATTTCAACTATTATGAATCCATAACATTTAACAGTTCCATTTTGGAATTGGAATAAAATAAGAAATTAATTAAAGTGAAAATTACTAAAGATGTGATGAATTATAAGAGAGAACTAGACTAGACTTCTACTTTCTTGAAGTCTATTTGCTCAAAACTACTTTTTGCTTTTGATATTTGATATGTAGACCTTCCTGCATAACTCCATAGCTCTCAAGATCTTATCTGGCTTCGCGATTCTACAAATAAATGGATGGTGATTGCACAATGCAAAAGGAGATGGAAAGCATGTCAAGAAAGGTTACAGGTAAAGATTAAAAGAGGAAAAGAATAAAAAACGCTTTGCCCTCCTGAGAAGAAGACGTTTATACCAAGTAATATAAGTGACTGTTACATTTTTCAGACATTTTACATTAATATTATGCTAGATCTCAGAAGTAATATCCTCTTTTTTGAGGACATTTCTATAGACACAGATGCCATCAAATAAAAATCACATCAGGATAAAGGCAAAAAGGAGAAGAAAAAGCAGCATAGAGGGACTTCCCTGGTGGCCCAGTGGTAAAGAATCCACCTTACAATGCAGGGGGGATGAGGGTTCGATCTCTTGTCAGGGAACTAATATCCCACATGCCACGGGGCAACTAAGCCCGCGCGCCACAACTACTGAGCTCGCGTGCCTCAACTTGAGCCCACGTGTTGCAAACTACAGAGCCCACGCTCTCTGGAACCCGCGCACCACAACTACAGAGCCCACGCACCCTGGCGCCCACATGCCACAACTAGAGAGAGAAAACCCGCACGTCACAACTAGAGGTAAGCCCGCACGCCACAACGAAGAATCCATGCTGCAACAAAAGATCCAGCATGGCTCAATGAAGATCCCTCATACCACAACTAAGTACAGACACAGCCAAAAATAAATTAAATAAATAATAAAGAAATCTTAAAAAAAAAAAGAGCAGCATAGAAAAAGTGGAGTGAATAGAGCAAAATAACATGGTGGAAATAAATTCAAACATGTGAATAACTGTAATAAGTTTTGCAATAAATATATAGGAAATATATAATACTATATATAATATATGTAACATAATAGTTTTTGAGACCCTCCTCCAAAAGGTATAAAAATAAAAAGATAAAGATAGTTAATACAACATAATGATAGATGGGATGATTTACCAGAACATATAAATTTATAAACATAAGTCCCTGAAAACATAACTTTAAAATAATTAAGGAAAAACTGACAGAATTCCAAGAGAAAAAACGGATAAATTCACAGTAATAGTGAAAGATATAACATATCTCTCTCAGTGACTGAAAGGTAAAGCAGATACACATTAGATAAATGAAAAATCAAAACCACAGTGAGATAAGATATTACCTCACATCTGTCAGAATGGCTATCATGGAAAAGACCACAAATTACAATTGCTAGTGAGGATGTGGAGAAAAGGGAACCCCGGTACACTGTTGGTGGGAATGTCAACTGGTGCAGCCATGATGGAAAACACTACAGATATTCCTCAAAAAACTAAAAAGAGAACTACCATATGATGCAGCAATTCTAATCCTGGGTATATATCCAAAGAAAATGAAAACACTAATTCAAAAAGATACATGCAGCCCAATGTTCATAGCAGCATTATTTACAATAGCCAAGATATGGGAGCAACCTAAGCCATCCATCAACAGATGACTGGCTTAAGAAGATGTTTTATTTATATATATATAAATACATATTTTTGTTTTATATGTATATAATATGTATATTTTTTATTTTATATGATATTTTATATAACAGAATATTACTCAGCCATAAAAAACAACTATTTGCAACAAGATGGATGGACCTAGAGAATATTATGCTAATGAAATAAGTCAGACAGAGAAAGACAAATACTGTATGTTATCACTTACATGTGGAATCTAAAAAATAAAATAAACAAACGTATATAACAAAATGGAAACAGACTCACAAATATAGAGTACAAATTATTGGTTACCAGCGGGGAGTGGGAAGGGGGTAAGGTCAAGTTAGGAGTACAGGATTAAGAGATACAAACTACTATGTATAAAATAGATAAGCAACAAAGATATATTGTACATCACAGGGAAAAACAGCCATTGTTTTGTAATAATGTTAAATGGAGTATAACCTATAAAAATACTGAATCATTATGTTGTACAGCTGAAACTAACATAATATTGAAAATGAACTATACTTCAATTTAAAAAAAAGGTAAAGCAGAAAAATATTTAGGAAGGATACAGCATTTTGAACACAGTAAGTTTGACTAGAGGACACTCATAGAAACTTGCAGCCAAGAATTAAAGAATACATATTCCTTTGATGGAGATATTGAACATTGACAACCTTTCCCCTCCTCCAAAAAAAAATATATTAACCATAAAAAGCAAGTCTTAACAAATTGCAAGAGTCAATATCACATAGATTCTGTTATCTGATCACAACGTAATTACTTAGAACTCACAAACAAGAGATTTTTTAAAGTTCAATATATTTGGAAATCCTCTTTTTTTAAAAAATTAATTTTTGTTGGAGTATAGTTGCTTTACAATGTTGTGTTAGTTTCTACTGTACAGCAAAATGAATCAGCCACATACATATACATATATACCCTCCCTTTTGGACTTCCTTCCCGTTCAGGTCACCACAGTGCATTATGTAGAGTTCCCTGTGCTATACAGTATGTTCTCATTAACTACCTATTTTGTACATAGTATCAATAGTGTATACGTGTCAATCCCAATCTCCCAATTCCTCCCACCTGCCGCTTTCCCCCTTGGTATCCATACAAAATCTTCTGTAAGTTTGAATATTTTTTTAAACTTCAAAATAACTTATGAACTAAAACAGAAATCATGACAGAAATTAAGGAAATCATAGAAACAAATGTAAATGAATATATTATGTACTAAAATGTGTGATACAGTTAAAGTAGTAAAGAGATGTGTATCCTTAATTGCAATATGTTAGAAAACAAAAAAGACAAGGATAATAAAGTTTTCAGCTCAAGAAGTTAAAGAAAGGATTAAGTCCAAAGAAAATAGGGAAAAAAAGGAAATAGTAAAAAAACACAGAATAAATAAAATTTTAAAATATATTCAACAGAGAAGATTGCTAAAAACCCAAACCAAGTTCCTTGAAAAAACTAAGGAAAAAAATAACCCTTTGGGCCAAAATAAGAATACTATGAATAACTTTATAAGCATAATTTGAAAATGTATAAAAATAAAACAGAATTCCTGGGAAAATACAATTTACCAAAACTGACTGAAGAAAAAAGAACCCAATTATGCCTACAACATTTAAGTATTGAATCAATAAAAAATCTACCCACAAAAAAATTATAAGGTACAAATGATTTTACAGATTGATTCTACCAAACATTTAAAGAACAGATACTCAATTTTATATAATGTTCTAAGGAAATGGGAAAGAGGAAATAACTTAAAATTCATTTCGTGATTTTAGTAAAACCTTGATTCTAGAACTCAACAAAGGGCAATATGAGAAGGGAAAAGTTTATAGTAAGTTCCTTTAGGAACATAGCTGTAAAAATCCTAAGGGAAACAAAACAACAATAAACCAAATATAGTATGACAATTTGATTCTATCTCAAGAATGCAAGGTTGGTTTATCATAGGAATACCTTTTAAATATAATTTATAACATAAACAGATTAAAAGTTAAAAACTATGTAACCTTGTAAAATCAGAAAATGCAACTGATAAAGTTAAACATCAATATATGACTAAATAATTAGTCTTAGAAAACTAGGAACAGAAAGGTTATCCTTAAGTTATACTTAACTCAGTAAATAATATCTTCTATATACCTACAGCAAATATAACAAAAGGAAAACATTAGAAGAAATCCCTTGAAAACAGGATCGAGAAGCATTTGTTAGCATTCAACACTGTACAGGAGTTCCTAGCCAGAGCTAGAGGCAAATTATTACAAATTATTAGAAACAATGAACAAAGATGCTGGATAAAATATCTTTTCTAATAATTGCCTATACAGTCTTGTTCCTCTTCTAGGCAAACAATCGTACTTCCCAGAAATGCCTATCTTATTTCTTCCTTTCAAATTTTTACAAATTTCATTTCTTTTTCTGTCCTATCTGTTCTTTCTAGGAACTCCACCACAATGCTGAATGCCATCTACTAGACTGCCAAAAATGCAGAAGTCTGGCAAGTACAAGTGTTGCTGAACATATAAAAGATCAGCTGCAAGGCTTACACACTGTGAACGGAGGGTAAATTTTTAAAATATGTCAAAAATGCATGGGAATGATAAATACCAAGTTATAGACTACAAAGGTATATATACAGAAGTCTTCAAATCTATCCAAGGTTTCATCTCTTTAAAAAAAATTCTTGGAATATAATAAAATGTTAGAATCTAAAAAAACTAGAGAATGTGTGCATCATTATGAAATTATCTGTACTTATTTGTATGCTTAAAATATTTAATTTAAAAATAAATTATTAGGAGACCAACTTCTGGTTGACAATATAAGGAGCTCTACTCATCTGCTCTCCAGCGAAACTGGTGAAAACTATAAAAAAAGTTTTTTTATTTTAATCTCTGGAAACAAACAGCAAATGAAGAAACATCTATTCAAGAATATCTATGAAAATTCGCAAAGAAAGACAAGAGTCTGTAGTACTTGATCCAAGACTGCTCCCCTCCCTTACCCCTCCCAGTTTAGCGAGGCAGAGACTACTCCAGATAGCTGCAGCCAAGAACAAAGGTTCCATCTCCCCTCAGCCCCAGATGGAGGGCTCTTGCCAAGGAGGAGCAAAATATCAGCATTTTTCATCCTGTTTCCAGTGTTGCTGTGGCTAAGTCCCAAGCAAGTGCAACTGAGAGATGGGGCTCCCTTCTTCTGCCCAGCCCCCAACCATGGAATGCAGGGTTCTAACCCTGGCCATGGCATGCCGAGAATACTGCAGCTCTCATCACCTTTGTCCAGGCTGGTGAGGCAGAGTTCCACACCAGGAGAGAGAAGTCAGAAAGAACTTCAGGCTGCTGCCTCCCCACAGTGAGCACTCAGCTCCTAGGGCAGAAGTGTCAGTCAGAGAGAAGCCTGCCATTGTCCCCACCCCCATTCTCCATTTCCCAAGTCCTGGCTCAGAGTACAGCCAGGGGTTGAAACAGGTCATAAAATCTACCTAGCTCCTAATCTAATCTCAAAAGACCTGACTTCTTTGCAACAAAGAATGAAGAACTTCAAGCCTAAAGGTGCTCTCAAAAATAGAGGAGGTTGTGGGAAAAGACAATGAGGAGGTTTAGATTCAATAAGGATGCAGGCTAAACTGTAGGCCAGCTATTTTGCAGGCGGGAACAGGGGACTGAGACAACTGAGAGAACCCTTCCTAAGGTCAGAAAAAAAAATCAAACACTGACCTCAGAAACTGTTCCTTCAAAGGAGGTAGACATTGACCGGATTAGTTTACAGAGCAATTTATGACTCAGGGCATTTTTGAACAAGCAGATCCTTTTTTTTTTGCGGTACGCGGGCTTCTCATTGTTGTGGCCTCTCCCGTTGCAGAGCACAGGCTCCGGATGCGCAGGCTCAGCGGCCATGGCTCACGGGCCTAGCCGCTTCGCAGCATGTGGGATCCTCCCGGACCGGGGCACGAACCCGTGTCCCCTGCATCGGCAGGTGGACTCTCAACCACTGCGCCACCAGGGAAGCCCCGACTCAGGGCATTTTTAAAAGTACCATAGCAATCAGCTGGAAGTTAATGGAGTGTAACAGCTGGGTGTGGCCAGGGAAAGAGAGAAAGAGAGCCTTACTGAAACCACTGTTAACCCAGGGTGACTGTGGGCCTTCCCCAAAGCTGTGGTTTAACATCAGAGCTGAACCCCGTGGTAGAGAAACAAACTTCATGAAAACAACCCAGGCAGTCACTAAACAAGAAAATAAGCAAATAGCAATAACAAGCCCCCAGCATGGGGGGCATCAGTACATAGAGTTCTTATATTATATAAAATGCCCCGTTTTCAACAACAGAAAGTTATGAGGCATTCAAAGAAACAGGAAAGTATGAATCACACACTAGAAAAAAAGAAAAAAAAAAAAAGGCAACCGAAACTGTCTGTGAGAAACACCATTTATCACAAAGATGTTAAAGTAGCCATTAAAAAGTCACAGAATTGAAGGAAACCATGATTAAAGAAATAAAGGAAGGTATGATCAGAATGTTGCATCTAATACAGAATATCATTAAAGAGGAGAAATTATAAAAAACAACCAAATGGAAATTATGGAGCTGAAAATTACAGTAACTGAAATAAACATTGCATTGGAAGGGTTCCACAGTAGATATGAACTGGCAGAAGAAAGAATAAGTGAACGTGAGCTATATACATACGGATTTTACAAGCCCAGGAACCAGGAGAAAAAAGAATGTAGAAAAATGAAGAGAGTTTTAAAGTGGATCACCATTAAGCACACCAACTACAAGAAATGTGAATATCAGAAGGAGAGCAAAAAAAAAGCAGAAAAATAGTCAAAGATTTAATGTCAAAGAACTCCCCACATTTACTGAAAAACAATAACTTACACATTCAGGAAGTACAACAAACTCCAAACAGGATAAAGGCAGAGAAACACAGACATATCATAGTAAAAATGCTGAAAGTCAAAAACAAGGAGAAAATCTTGCAAGCTAGCCCAAGAAAAATGACTCCTCCCATACAAAGGAATCCAGTAAAATTAACAGCTGACTTCTCAGCAATAACATGGAAGGCAATGGGATAAAATATTCAAAACGATTAAAAAAAAAAAAGAAAGAAAAAAACTGTCAACCAGGAATTCTATATCCAGCAAAGTCAGCTTTTAAAAATGAAGGCAAAATAAAGACTTTTCCAGATAATCAGAAACTGATAATGCTGCTGGCAGATTCACCTTATAAAAAAATACTAAAGGAAGTTCTTCAGGCTGAAAGCCAGTGACCCCAGGTGGTAATTCCAATCCATAAGGAAATATATGATGGTAAAGGTAATTAATTATAAAAGACAATAGAAATGTGTATTTTCTCCTTATTCTCTTAACTTATTTAAAAAGCAATTGTATGAAATAATATGTATATAGTATATTGTTGGGCCTATAATACATAGAAATGTACTATGTATGTAATATATTTGCTAGTAACAGCACAAAGTGTGGTAGGTGAAAGTAAAACTATATTGGCTAAGGAAATGACTACAATGGTAAAGTAATAATTTGTTAACAATGCATTCTTCAAGTTGTAAAATTAATGGTATAATATGTATAATAATAATGCAACATAAAAGGGGAAAAGGAACAGAGCTAAGAGTAATGTTTCTATATATCACTGGAGTTAAGCTAACAAATTTGAAGCTGATTTGGAAAAGTTAAGAGGTATATGGTAAACCCTTAGGCAAACAAACAAACAAAACAACCTCAAATAATACAATGAAAAAGTAATTAAAGAAATTAAAATGCTACATTATAAACATCCCCATCAGGCAAAAGAAAGTATTAAAGGAGGAGCAGAGAAACAAAAAAGACTTGAGGTACGAAGGAAAACAAAATAAAATGGCAGATATAATTCTAATTGTATCAAATAATATTAAGTGTGAATGGATTAAACAATCCCATCAAAAGGTACAAATTGTCAGTCTGGATTTAGAAAAACATGATCAACTATATGCTGTCTACAGAAGACACACGTTAGATTAAAAGATATAAACAAAATGAAATTAAAGAGTTAGAAAAAGATATATTTTGCAAAACAAACCACAAGAAAGCAGGAGTGGCTATCCTGATAGCAAAAAAATAGTCTTTAAAACAAACAAAAAAAATTGTTAACTAGAGATAAAGAAGGACATTTTATAATAATAAAAGGGTCAATCCAGCAGAAATACGTAACAAATTATATACACAGAAGCACCTAGTAATGACAGAGCACCAAAATAAATGAAGTAAAAACTGACAGAACCAAGTAATTTTACTTCTAGGTATATACCCAGAAGACTTGAAAGCAAGGACTCAAACAGGTATTGGTACACCAATGTTCACCAGCAGTATTATTCACAGTAGCCAAAAAGTAGAAGCAACCCAGGTGTCCACTGATGAATGAACTGATAAACAAAAGTGGTTTACACACACACACACACACACACACACACACATATATATATATACACACACAGTGGAATACTATTCAGCCATAAAAAGGAATGAAGTTCTGATACATAGTACAACATGGGAGAATCTCAAAAACACTAGGCTAAGTGAAATAAGCCAGACACAAAAATAGTAATATTTTATGGTTCTACATCTATGGGGTAAATTTTCTGCTATGTATGTTTTACCATAATAACAAAATTAATTTAAAAATATTTCACTAGGGCTTCCCTGGTGGCGCAGTGGTTGAGAGTCCGCCTGCTGATGCAGGGGACACGGGTTCGTGCCCCGGTCCGGGAAGATCCCACATGCTGCGGAGCGGCTGGGCCCCTGAGCCATGGCCGCTGAGCCTGCGCGTCCGGAGCCTATGCTCTGCAACGGGTGAGGCCACAACAGTGAGAGGCCCGCGTACCGCAAAAAAAAAAAAAAAAAAAAAAAAAAAAAATTCACAAGAGTGAGAGAGTTAAAATCCAGCTTTCAAGTGACTAGAAATAATAGCTGGTAAAGATATGAACACATTGTTAACTTGCTTTTAAAGAGAATTTATAAGGAAAGGAAAGAGGGTGTTAGCACAGAGTAACTCAAAAGATTAGAAAGATATTATCTTAAGTTGATTTTTAAAAAATACTTTAAGAAAAAACACAGAAGAAGAAAATTAGAAGGATGGACAGCATTTATGTAGGAAGACCTCGGAATGTTTAAGAACAGAAGGAAGTGAATCATGGAAAGAATTAAGTTGTATAATAAAAAACGATAAGTGATTGCTGATAACTGATTCTAGCTGAGGTCATACGCAGAAAGTAGCAAAAGCATAGGAAAATTTGACCTGTAGTAGAGATGATAGAAAAAATAAAAAGATTTTGAAGTGGAAAGAAGGGGCACTGAAAAACTTCACATTGGTAATTAAAATCAGTGTTAAAAAGAAACCCAATCAAAATAGTATGTGAATTGTTCTAAAGTTCATCTGGAAAAATTAATGTACAAGAATAACCAAAAAAAAAAATTTGACAAAGAATAATATAATGTTACAGAATATCATTAGACACTGTAATAGAGGAAGTAATTGAACAGAATAAAGTTCAGAAATAGACACAAGTCCAAAAAGAAATTTAGTGTATGTCAAATCAGTAGTTAAAATATTATATTGTTCAGTCAATAACGTAATAATAAATGGCTAGTAATTTGGAAAAGAAAAAAGCTAGATCTCCACTTCAGTCATTACATCAAAAGAAATCCCAGCTGGATCAAAGATTTACAGGTAAAAAGTGACACCATAAAAATACTAGAAGAAAACATACAAAAAATTTCCAAACCTCAAAATATGAAAGGTCTTTCTAAACCTAACATAAAATCCAGAAGCCAAAAGTAAAAAGACTAAAAAATCTTAACATAACATTAAAATTCTGGGTTAGAAAATCAGTATCAATAATATTAAAAAAACCAACTACAAAAATATTTATTAACAAACAACTAGGGCTAATTTTCTTAATATCCATAGGTTCTTATCAATAATATTAATGCAAAAGAAAAATGGGTCAAATTTACCAACACTAACTCACAAACAAATATATTAATACATACATATGTAATACAAGCACATAAACTTCAGAAGTGAAAACATTTAATATCAAACTCTAGAACTAGCAATTCTTTTCACAATTTAAGAGCGATTATAGCTTTAGAGGAAATTTATATTTAGAAATGTAAAATAAAATATAGGTGTCAAAGATATGGACCATAATTAGAATTGACTGTTTTTTCCCAATTTCCATGGAAATGAAACATACAGGATTTTAAGAGGCTAGAATGTCAAATTTCATTTGTAAACTACAATGTTTAGTTATACCCATTGCAATTCCAGAATTCAAAATGCACATGCTTGTGGTAAAGTGCTATAACTAGCAACAAAAAGCTTCCTGACTTTTTCTTTTAAAGCACACACACACACACACACACACACACACACACACACAGACACAACATTGTAAAGCACCTATACCCCAATTAAAAAAAAAAAAACAACCCTTCAAAGAGTCAAAAAAAAAAAAAACCCACACATGTAGGAAATGGCATGCCTAAGCAATCAACTCATAATCTGTGAAAGGTGATCCTTATTCACTTGCACATTACTGCGTTTTTGTTTTCTACTGTCAAAAGTTCAACAAATTAGAAAAAAAATTACTGACCTAGTACACTTATCAGATAACATATTTTATATTTATAAAATACAAAACAAGTTATTATATTGGCAGTCAACCATTTGCAGAGATCATCCCTGTATAGTTTTACACTGTAAAAATCAAATATCCAAATATGCACTTGGTTATTAGTTCTATTTTTAACCTGCCACTCATATACTGTCATGTACTTAAAATTCAGAACATGTTTACATTATCCATCCAGCAGGCTAATGCAACCGCACACCAGACAGTCATGCATAATTCAAATCAATATCCTCAGGCTTGCAAATCTAAGTCAAAGCTGCCTTTAAAAAAGCTAGGGTGTGACTTTAACATGAATAAAGTATATCTAATTTTTCTTTTTATGTGACAAATTGATACTTTCTGCAATGGAATGCCAAAAATGCAAAGCCACTGTATAATAGATCTTTACACTATTGAATAAAGAGATAATTGAAAAAATAAATAAGGCACTACAGTAGTCTTAGAAAATTAATTCTAAATAGTGAAAGAGATAAAGCTGAACACGAGTCAAATAGCAAAGCTCACAATATAACAATAGATTATATGAAGTTTTGCCAACAACCAGAACATACATAACATTACAAAATCAGGGATCTAAGTTATACTGTGAATTGGGAGTTCTTTTTACACTTAAATTCAGATTACGGTTTTAATATCAGTAAAGTTGACTTCATTTAAATTTCTTAAATAAAAACTACTAAATTTCTATAACTAGTAATATGTCTAGAAATGGCCTAGGTCTAGAAAGGCTTGATTCTATTTAAGAATTTAAATTGAGGTTTATCAGCTAAGTATGTCAAGAGATAGCCCTGAATATCTACAATACCAGACTCTAGTCTCTGTCACCTCACAGTGGCTATTTGCTTTTAAAAAATAAAATACGAAAGATAACTGGGTCTTAATCTATAAAGGTCTATTTTTGAGGCTACTAAAAAACATAACTGTATCTAACAATAACTTGAAATGTGACACGTAATTGATGCGCTTCTGGACTAAAGTTCTCATAAACAAGAATAAATGTATATATTTTGATAGTTTCTCCTCCTCGAAGCTTCAAATTTGACTCGTCATTTAAAGAAACCCTCCAGATATGAACGACAACCTTGCTTGGGCAACTCAACTTAATTATAAAAATTTCCTATTAGTGCTATTCAGTATTACAGACATACCAAACACAATATCCTCTACCATGACAGTCCATTAATATCAAGGTACAGTAATATGAAGGATGAAATTAATGGGATGGTGAGAAAGGATTCAATGGTATCTGAGATAATGAAAAAAAAGATTAAATGGCAGGCCTTTGGGAAATACAGTAAAGGCATGGAAGTCCTTTCAATGAAGACAGAGAATCTAGTTCACTTACACAGAATATATCTTTGCAGTTTTCTTGCAGAGATGGAAAATTTAAACAAAAGTTCAGATGACAGAGTGGATAAATCAAAGATATCCTCATTGATTAAGACCTGAATTTAATTAGGAGCTTATAGATAGCACTATTAGCCACACCAGTCCAAGAACTATTCTGTAAGAAAGTAGCAGGAAAAAAGTTTTAGAGTAATTCAACAACCAATTAACGCTAGAGAAACTGATGCACAGAAATTCAAAATTACAATAGCAATAGCAAGTGGAAAACTGCCCTAAAAAGATGGAAGTTCGCTATCACCTAGCCAGAACAGTGGCATGGACCATGGACCAAAATTTTTTTCCTTCCTTTAGAGGATATTTCCCTTTAAATTTCTGTATTTCTTGCCCACAACTACAACCATGTAATGTTTTTAAAGCTCTCCAAAGATAAATTATTAGCTCAGAGTTTTCTTCCTTTATTTACAAACCTACTTTGGACAATATTTGTCGTATAGCACCAAAGAGCAGAGTATTTTCATATTAATTTGGACATATTAATTTGGACATAGCGGCTATGAGTCAACAAACAAGAACTAAAAGAATGATTACAGACTATAAACTGCATACATAAATAATTTATTTTTCACAACTCACTTTACCTATTATACTGGAAATTATGAGGGCAATAAAATGAAATTTTAACAGTTCTACTCAGGAACACAGGACCTCAGAATGTGAGAACTGGAATGAACCTTAGGTCATATTGCTCAACCCTATCATTTCCGCAAAAGGAAGCAGAGAGAGCCTGTGACATGCCCAAAGTAACAGTTTATAGGAAGGGTAGGGTGAGAAGCCATATCTACCACTTAAGGGCTGCTGAGTACACACCTGTACAACCATACGTGGTGGCTCGAACCATTTATCTTAAGTAGGTTTAAGCAAAAAAAATAATAATAATGAAGTTGCATATGAAGTTTTAACAGTAATACAGATATGGCAAAGGCCAAAGCTAGACTAGAGCTAAGATGCAGATACAGCTCATATATGGAATTAGATGACACGCTTATCCCCCAACTTCCCACCTCCCACTTCACATCCCCACATTTCTCCACTCTCCACTCCCTGTTGAGCTACCTGCACCCACTGATTTATATTCAGGGACGAGAAGTCTCCCGGAAAACATCTTAAGCTAAGACTACATGCCAGTGTGTCTGGGCTATTAGAGAGTGAAGTGAATGAGACAATCCAAATTTCTGAGAGGAGCAATGGGAAGGAGATACCTGTCACAGAAAATCACTCTAAGCTTTAGAGCCTGGAGTTAGAGAAAAGAGGAGACCCCCATGCAAGGTGATGAACCCATCAGGCCAAACTACTGTGGCCAGGTATTCACACTCTGGGAAGAAAACATGCTGTGCATGAACTGAAAGAAGAGCCTCTTTAGACCCTGTTAACACTTTGGAGCTCACAACTTGGCCAGGATTCCCCAAACTAAGCATAATGCAAAAAGATAATTCTTTTTCTCGCTTGCAAAAGAATGCTGAGCCGTCATGTCTCAGGGATTACTGAGTGTCATGGTGGTAGAGACCAACTAGTACAGTTAAAAGCAGTGCTGACAATGTGTTTTGGGGGGCAGAAGAAAGAAGATCGGTTTAGAGCAACGGAGGTAAAAAGGGAGTAGCAAATGGCACCCCTTGAGAACGCCCTAAAATAGTTGAAGGAATGGGAAATGCAAGAGATTAGAGTGTCTGCATGCACAGGTAAAGCTGGTATTACTAAAATTTGACCATTAATGCTAATGTGATCCTATTCATGTCCACGTGACAGAGAAACTTGGCAATATTTGAGATGGATACACACATACACACACACACATTCTCTCATTCAGGTTAGCAGGAATGAGTTTATCAACACTTAAATACTAAATTCATTGCCAAGTTACTAAATATTATATACTCTACAACTCTAATATTGGATTTCATTAATTACAGAAAAACATAAAAAGCTGGGTTTTCATTATATACTATATATATTTGTATTTATTATATATGTTTTAAATACATGAAAGCTGAGTCCAACTGACTTTAAATATGTAAGCAGTGTTTTAAACATTCTCAATTCAGTAGACCATAGCATGAAGTAGCACATTTTTTTTCTCTGACCTCTATCTTTCAGTGGTATGATACTGAATTTCCCCATACTGACCTTAATTTGGTCTTAGGGCAAAGTTCATACATTCCCAGTCACTTTCTGCTTGTAAGAAATCTCAAGCTAGTAGAATTTAAAAACTCCATTCCCAGGTCTAACTCAAATCTAATCTAATCTCTATAAGTTTTCTAATTTGTAAAATAGTTAATAACAGTTAATAGTTAACAGCTCATAGAGCTGTTAAAAGATTAAATGAATGAATACAAGTAAAGAGCTTAAAACAGCACCTTTTACACAGTAAGCACGACACAAGTATTAGCTTTTATTACTCCCTCCCACAGATGTTGACTAAGCTTGTGCTCACAGAACCTTGAGTGGGGGACAAAGGATAGTCTGTACTTTCAATCCTCCTTCTACTCCAAAACTTTGGTACCTTAATTCTGGGACATGTTCTTCCCCTTGTTCTCCCAACTCTAATTACTATGATGTGTTGAAGAGGGAAAATGGCAGAAATTGCTAGGACTGCCTTACTGGCTGCCTGTAGGTGGTAGGGAACCCCAAACCTCACTGGAGTTCTGATCAGCTGTGGCAGCTTTTGCTGATGTGGTGGTTTCTTCCTAGCTGATGCACGTAATTCACTTGGGTGATGTTCAGCCTCACCTCAGCCTCCCCAGAATAGGGCAGCCGTGTCTTCCCTCCCCTGTGGTCAGCAGCCCATGCCCCTAGTCCCCTTATTAGGTGGGGCAACTTCTAGCTTGTTGGTTGCCTGATCAGTCCCATGACTATGCTCTCTTTGACTTTCCATGCTCCTTCTCATGAAACTTTGAAGACATCTCCATGCCTTCCAAGAATTTTAAGTGCCCAGTGAGAGGTGGAATGGGAAAAGAGCTGTTAATATACCATCTTCAAACTTTCAAACTCCAACTCTCTCTTTTCCTTTCTCAGTCTTCTATCTGATACAGAATGGGAGTGGAGATGTGGGAGTTGGAATATTTGGGGGTAATAGAATCAGTCTGGCCTTACCTCGTAATAAATACTCAGGGGAGTTTCTGACTCAGACTGTCAGTTGGCTCTAGATTTAGGACAGGGTGTGCGGAATGTAGTCGTATCATGTCCTCAATCCATCTTTGGGCCCTGACTTACCAATTACAGTATAACAGATGTCTCAATAGAAGTCCCATTAAACATCCTGATCTAGGGATAAACTATCATCCCCAAACATCACTGTAACTTGTTGCAGCATAGGTCCTGATATACAAACTAAGAAGATTAAATGCCTATGTGAGAGCAGACAGGGACACAAAGTATAGATATTCCATATATTCTGAAGGATGATCCTCTTTACCCCTAAACAGTCAAAAGGAATCTACATATACAAAGGAGAATTCTGTTGCCAAGGTAGAGGGAAGTAGGAGCATAGCTGTCAAATATGAATGATTTATCATTCCATTCTGTGGGCAAATCAAGATGAATGCAAAAGGAGAAAGAGCATAAAGCACATTAAAGCATCACACTCACAAGTCCAAATATGCAAATAATTAACGAAATTAATGTTTCATGGTAATGAGGGGAAAAGATTTTAATTGGGAAAATCAGGTTCATGATTTTGTTTCAGTTAAATAAAAAAAATTACTGATTTATTAAATTTGTACCCTGTGAGCGCTATGTGACAAACTGGAATTCACACCGTAGTGAAGTGAAATAAATTATCGTATGTAACAAAAGAACAACCCAAAGTAATATAATCAAGAGCTACAGAAATTCTGAGAATAAAAGATCGATGTGTGGGAGTGTTAGTATGAAAGCTTCATGGCAGGAGCTGGCCTTAACTTTTGCTTTGAAATATAGAGCTAACTAGGTAGAAAGAGACTATGATATTCCAAATTCGGGTACAATATCAACAAAGGTACAAAGTCAGGAAAAAGCATGATGACCACAGGAAACAATAACCAACCGAAGGAGGTGTTTAGCAACAGGAGAACAAGGAAAGCCTGATTTAGATATTGATACTACCTCATGCTCAAATTTGTCTTCAATCTTTTGATTTCAACTATCAGTACTACTAACTTTCAGAAAAAACCTTCTAGGTACAGAAACCTATGCTCAAATAAAATCTAACTTATTTAAGCCAGTAAGAGATGAGGAGCTAGATCTCCATCTCCCCATTTTCATTTCCCACCCCTCGTTTGATCTCATTCCTAGAGCAAGCTACTCCTAAGGATCCACAGAACCCAGCCAAGGGGCACAAGTTTAATTATTGTGGAATATTTTGGGGGTCTCAACTAGCTTTAGTTGGTCCAATTCTCATCTGATTTCACACCCCTTAGATTCCTTTATACATGGTTTCACTGCAAGCTCTTGAGAGACATCAGCTCCATTAGTCCAAATGTTGGAAATATTTAAGTCAGTACAGCTTTTGTTAACACTGTCATTGAATGTACTTGAAAGAACATAAACTTATGAAAATAAGGCTTTGGGTCTAATTTATATCAATATTTTAAGTGATTTTAAAATAGGCAAACTTTACGTCTACCTGTATAATTAAAGAACTTTCACCAAAATCCTGGTTAGTTATAGGCAAAAGAGCAAAGTCCTTTTAAAATATAGCATCAAAAATCGTAATTACATGGTGTTTCTAAATGTTCTCTAAGAAGAGAGACATCCTTGTTTAGAGGTAGTTTCTAAAAGGTTTGTCAGAGGTGAAGTGAAAATGGTAACTGAGAATTAATTTAAAATTAATTTAAATTTTAACTATCTAAACAGTAACTATAACTGGAATTAACTTTTTGGATGGGAGATAGTTCTGTTTTTAAGAGTAACATTCTGATAGGAAAAAAATGGGATACTTTTGCTTTCTTGACTAATAAAACATCAGTGAAAAGCCAGCTGTTCCCATTTCTGTAGATAGTTCCAAGTTTATGAACTCAGTTTTTTCAATAAATTATACTCACAAAAGCTAACTGTGTTACACCGATAATAAAAATCAAAGACGGATTCGAATTAAGTTTGTCCACACTGTATTCATTTCCTGACTCATATGACTAAGTTAGAATATGATGAGAAACAAACCAATTCACTCCACAGAACTCCAGAAAGGCTCAGGTACTATGGAAGGTGGTAGGGGAGGTGTTTGCCAAAAACAAAGAAAGGCAGATAAAAGCTTCATGATAAGGAATTAGCATCCCGACCTCAAACTGCATCCTCCATACTAAGCATCCACGTACCCAATTAAGGGACATCAACATAGGCATAGGAGGAAGAGGGAGAGTCATCATACTGAAAACAGAGAATAAGTGAAAATCTGTATGATGATTGGCAAGACACTTAGCTGCCTATTATTACTCAGTTCCTAGAGAGCTGGCAGTCAAGCATCTACCACATGCCTACCAAAAGAAGGGTGATGGAGGATTCTTCTGAAAAATTGAATGGCCAGGACTTCCCTGGTGGCACAGTGGTTAAGAATCAGCCTGTCAACGCAGGGGACACAGGTTCAAGTCCTGGTCCGGGAAGATCCCACATGCCACGGAGCAACTAAGCCCATGTACCACAACTCCTGAGCCCGCGAGCCACAACTACTGAGCCTGCATGCCACAACTACTGAGCCTGCGCTCTAGAGCCCGTGCTCCACAAGAGAAGCCACCACAATAAGAAGCCCACACACCGCAACAAAGAGTAGCCCCCTCTCGCCGCAACTAGAAAAAGGCCGTGAGCAGCAACGAAGACCCAATGCAGCCAAAACTAAATAAATTAATTAATTAAAAAAAATAAAAGTTATTATTAAAAAAGAAACCTGAATGGCATCAGAAACTAGTTATAATTAAGTTGTGCTCAAAGTACATCATTATAAAATTGTACAATATAAGAGAAAGAGAATACGCTGAAATTTCCAGAGAAAATAAGTCATCGAAAAATGACTGAGAATCAAAATGGAATAGGCTTCTTACAGCAACATTGTAAATGTGAAGACAATAGAGCAATGTCTTCACAATCCTAAGGGAAAATGATTTCTAAAGTAGCATTAAATATCTGGCCAAACCATCCATCACTTAGGAAGTTAAAATAAAGATAAGTGCAACATTTCAAAAAGCTCACATTCAATACAACATTTCTCTGGAAGCTACTGGAAGATATATTCTACACCAAAATGAGAAAGTAAACCAGAAGACTGCTGATTTTTTATGTACTTATCTACATGAATTAGTTTTATAAAAACTAAAAGGTGTTCTGATAGTAAGACCAGGGTTAGAATAATGGCTAATGGCTTTAGGTTTTAATGAGTTTGATACCAGAAGTTGAACATTTAAGCACTCATTCTGCAGACATAATCCACAAAATTGCCTAATGAACGCTAGAAATTGTTACATTTAGCTACTTGACAAGATTCCTATTGTTGCTGAAGTAAACCATAAAAATTTCTTGCCTGAACAGTTAACTTATCTTCCTACCTCTAATTTCTCAGATCTCTAATCCATTCTTCATAGACTTTGCAGTGCTTTCTTGCTAGAACAAATGTCAGGTCATGTAATGCTCCTATTTAAAAATCTTACAATGGCTCTTTATCACTGAAAAGAAAGTTTAAGTTGCTTAGCCCAGCAGCGAAGACCTAAATGACCTATACCAACAACTTTTCAGTCTCATATTTTACTACTACCAGCAACTCATGACCATTTGCCGCTGCTCAGACTCAGGAGAAAGAAGTTCATTTTCTCTTAAAAACTATTTTTCTACATATGCATAGCACAGCAGGCATTCAAAAAAATACCGTGGCATAAATCAGTAGTAAAAGAGCAAAGAAGAATTAAGTAAATAATGGATTATATGTATGGATACCAAATTTCCATGTTTTGGTATAATTTGGCCTTCTTTGATCTGGACTATGTCTTTATGTGTAAATAAATGAAGGGAGAAAGTCTGCAGCCATGTAGCAGATTCTGTATAAAATTATAATACTGGAAGTTGTAAAAAAATGTAGAGAATACAGCAGAATGACCTTGGCATTTAATGTCACACCTAAAACTTAAAGGTAACACATTATGGATTGAGATTTTTTAAAAGGAAAACTTATAAACTTTTAATAGACAGGTGGAACTTTTTATTAATTAATATACCTCTTTAATTTCCTGTGAGCAATCTGTTGAATGGACCCCTAACCATTCACAATGCTTCCTGCCTGGTAACTCTTTATTATTTATTAAATTGCCTACGAATGCCATTGTTTCTGTGCTTAGGAAGCTTTTAATATCTAAAATTGGTTCTAAACAGTTTACCATGGGGGAAAAAACACCCAAGAGCCTGAATATACTAAAAGTTCTGTAATTAAGAGTTCAAATAAACTGCTCTTAAAGAGTAACTTAACAGGTAAGAGCTTGAAAAGAATTCAATAAGTCATTGTTAGTACTTTGAGTATTCCTGATAGATTTCAGTTCAGAATACAAACCAAGAAATTTGACTGTGTGTATATATATATATATATATATATATATATATATATATATATATATATATATATATGTATATACGTGTGTGTGTGTGAAAAAAGGCCCAAAAGTTACCATATATAACAGCCAATAAGAAAGTTCAATAATCTGTTAAAAACAACTAAAATATACTTAGTAGTCTCAACCATATTAAGTATAAAGGAAACAAAGTAACAGATATAAGGCTGATTAGTCTTCAAAGAAACTTGATATTAATATTGTATAGACAGTAGTCTGACCCACAGACATAGAAAACAAACTTATGGTTACCAAAGGGGAAAGGGAGGGAGGGATAAATTAGGAGTTTGGGATTAACATATAAACACTACTATATATAAAATAGATAACCAACAAGGACCTACTGTAGCACAGGAAACTGTACTCAATATTTTGTAATAACCTATAAGGGAAAAGAATCAGAAAAAGAATATATATGTGTGTGTGTGTGTGTGTGTGTGTGTGTGTGTGTGTGTGTGTATATATATATAAATACTGAATAACTTTGCTGTATACTTGAAACTAACATAACATTGTAAGTCAACCATACTTCAATTAAAAAAAATTTTTTTTAAATAAAAAAATTTTTAAAAAGTAGTCTGAAAGATATTTCCCCGATATGTAGGAGACTGGTTGACTATGCTATATACTTATTCAGGTGTACTCTGCAGGTGTAAAAAGAAGGAAGATGATCTCTATGACCTAGTAATTTCCTAGATATACTAAGTAACAAGAGGAAGATGCAAAATAAAAAATTTTATATATATACATACATATACATACACACACGTGCGTATGTATATATATGTATACTACCTTTTACATAACAATGGGGAAATAATAAAATACACACTCTTATTTCTGCAAAAACAAAAACAAAACCATAGGAAGGATATACGAGAAACTAATGAAAGTAGTTACATACTTGGGCCCACCACTTACTAGGTGTACGATGTTAACGTAATTTTACAGCTTCCTCATCTGTAAAATGGGGATGATGTTACTATTTAACATATAGAGATGTTGAGAAGATTAAATGCATTAAACATAAAGATCTTAGCTTACTTACTGGAAACCACACGAAGACTTGCATGTGACTTCATAATAGCATTATTTGCAATAGTCAAAAACTGAAAATGCACTAAATGTTCATCAACCAATGAATGTATACAGAATATGTGGTATATCTATACAATGAAACAGGACTCAGTAATAGAAAGGAACAAACTACCGACACATCAACATCAAGAGATAAAACTCAAAAACATTATGTTAAGTGAAAGAAGCCAGACACAAGAGACTACACGTTGTATGCTTTCATTTATATGTAACGTCCAGAATAGGCAAACTTATAGAAAGTAGATTAGCAATTGCCTGAGACTAAGGGTGAGAATAGTGATTAACTGTAAGAGTGCATGAGAGATCTTTTTGGAGAATAAAAATGTTCCAGAAATAATTTAAGGTGATAGCTGTACCATTCGGTATAAAGTTACTTTAAAAATCACTGAATTACACACTTGAAATGAGTAAATTTTATATGTAAAATAATCTCAATAAAGCTGATTTTAAAAAATACTTACTAAACAATGTATTCAATAAATGAGTAATTACTATTAAAATAAATCAAGTAATTTTTTTTTTACTGTGTAATTTATATTATCAAATAAGACACAAAAGAATGTATTTCCCAAGGACAAATAGACCATACAATAAAATTTGCAAAATATTTGAGGATTAATTAGAAGATGATAATTTTCTAAAAATTTAGAAGTTCTAAAGTCACTGGGAAATGTTCTACCTATAATACAAACAAAGAAAAATATTCCCATAAAGACTTAGAAAATCTAGTTTCTGGGTTTTTTTGTTTTTCTTTTTTTTGCGGTATGCGGGCCTCTCACTGTTGTGGCCTCTCCCGTTGCGGAGCACAGGCTCCGGACGTGCAGGCTCAGCGGCCATGGCTCACGGGCCCAGCCGATCCGCGGCATGTGGGATCTTCCCGGACCAGGGCACGAACCTGTGTCCCCTGCATCGGCAGGCGGGCTCTCGACCACTGCGCCACCAGGGAAGCCCTAGTTTCTGTTTTAATATAATGATTTTACTTATTTATTATTAATATTTCATTTGATTTCATATACACAGAGTCTACTAGTTATTACTGATAAATGCACCTCCAAAATGTTATCTCCAAGTGCTATTCTATTTAAAAGTTTTCCTTCTTTTAACAGCTTCATTGAGGTATAACTGATACACAAAAACTGCACATATTCAACATACACAATTTGATGAGTTTGGACATGTGCATTCACCCATGAAACCATCGCCATAATCAAGGTAATAAACATATCCATCACCTCCAGATGTTTCTTTGTGCTCTCCGTTTTTAAAAAATATGTGGGTTTTTTGTGTGTGTGTGTGACTGGTGAGAACACAATAGGAGATCTTAAATTTTTATTACAAGGGTAGATCTCATCCAAATGCTATCCTAAACCAGAGTTCAGAAAGATGAGGAGTTTTGTTTCATTTGGTAAAAACCCTTCTTGTTTATTCATGTAACTACAATTACATCAGAGACATGAAATGGCTAGAGGAAGGTTTCTTCCAAGCCTTCATCTCATAGGAAGGAATATTCCTTCACAGATGCTGGTAGCATTATTCTGTTTTTAAAGTTTATTTTATCTGAATGCAAAAAAACCCACACATACAAAAACACACAGAATATGTCCTCCCTTAAAGTATGCTAAACTTAAAAAATTTAAAATGTATTAATTGGAAATGTAACATTCTGAAATAAATAAACTTCAAATTAAACGCATTCAAAGCACTTCATATGTACAGAAATCTTATTAATTTGGGAAAAGCATTTACTTTATATTTAGCATTATTCTGAATAAACAGATCTTCATTTGACAAGGTTTTGTCAAATACATTAGGAAAATATTTTGTGGATTAATTCACACTGATGAAATTAACTTCCACAATTTTCACTGTATTAGAAACTTTCAACTGAATGTGTGCAGCACTGAATGCTTCTATTATTTTAAAATCTAAATACATGTGAAAATTTTATACATATATATATTCAATAAGAATATATAATATTATTAAAGAGACTTAGGACTTCCCTGGTGGCACACTGGTTAAGAATCCACCTGCCATTGCAGGGGTTTCAGCCCTGGTCCGGGAACATCCCACATGCTGTGGAGCAACTAAGCCTGTGAGTCACAACTACTGAGCCTGCCCTCTAGAGCCCGTGAGCCACAACTACTGAGCCCGTGTGCCGCAACTACTGAAGCCTGTGTGCCTAGAGCCCGTGCTCCGCAACAAGAGAAGCCACCACGATGAGAAGCCCGCGCACTGCAACGAAGAGTAGCCCCCATCTGCCACGACTAGAGAAAGCCCGCGTGCAGCAACAAAGACCCAACGCAGCCAAAAATAAATTTATGAACAAAATAAAAATCAAAAAATAAAGAGAATCACTTTCTGAACATTCCAAGGAAGGGGAAAACTTTTAAGACACTTTTATCCTTTGAATAAAAATGTCTGAGCAGGAAGATATCTTTAATATCAACACTATTAGATCCAAAAAGAATAAATCTATCACATTTGCTGGAGGAAGTACCCTGACAAGTTCTGAAACTGAAACAAAAGATTCTTATGGCCTTGATTCACTAAAACATTGTCTCAAGCAATAGAAGTTTTCCACAAAAGGACAGATGCCAGCAATGGCTTAAATGGGGGAAAAAGATGAGGTGAAATTTCTAAAGGTTCTCAAAATTTAACGAAACTCAATACAGAGCCTCAGATAGTAAAACACAAGGGTCTCTACATACATTTCTGTATTAGTTAGCAACAGAAACCAACTAGAGCTACCGTAGGCTAGAGATATAAATGTAATGAAAAAGGATATATGTCACATGATCCAAGAAATGACTGAAAAACTAAGCCTTTAAAATGGGGCATGAACCAGGATCCCTCTAGGGACCCAAAAGTGGAAGTTGACGCACCTTCTCTTTAGAACGCTGGATCAATCAACCACAGCCACAGGGGTAAGGTCATGAAATACAGATGTAACTGCTGGGGCTCCACCCCTAGAAATTAGAGATAGTCCTCAGAGAAGGGGGAACTGTTTTAAACTGAGATGCCAATACAAAGGAGTATAATATTTTACATGATTTTTTTAAAAAAGCATACTCCATTTGTCCACATTACTGAAATTCACTGTGTCAATATTATCCTAATCAAAAATCTGGAATAGTCTGCGAGGCACATTTGATTATAGTGTAGTATATAATAAACAGGCATCATTAAAATAGAGTCCCTTGGGTTTTTTTTTTTAACATCTTTATTGGAGTATAATTGCTTTACAATGGTGTGTTAGGTTCTGCTTTACAACAAAATGAATCAGTTATATATATACATATGTTCCCATATCTCTTCCCTCTTGTGTCTCCCTCCCTCCCACCCTCCCTATCCCACCCCTCCAGGCGATCACAAAGCACCGAGCTGATCTCCCTGTGCCATGCGGCTGCTTCCCACTAGCTATCTACCTTACGTTTTGTACTGTATATATGTCCATGCCTCTCTCTCGCCCTGTCACAGCTTACCCTTCCCCCTCCCCATATCCTCAAGTCCGTTCTCCAGTAGGTCTGTGTCTTTATTCCTGTCTTTCCCCTAGGTACTTAATGACATTTTTCCTTAAATTCCATATATATGTGTTAGCATACGGTATTTGTCTTTCTCTTTCTGACTTACTTCACTCTGTATGACAGACTCTAGGTCTATCCACCTCATTACAAATAGTTCAATTTCGTTTCTTTTTATGGCTGAGTAATATTCCATTGTATATATGTGCCACATCTTCTTTACCCATTCATCCGATGATGGACACTTAAGTTGTTTCCATCTCCGGGCTATGAAATGAACATGAGAGCTGCAATGAACTTGGTACATGACTCTTTTTGAATTATGGTTTTCTCAGGGTATATGCCTGAGAAAGTGGGATTGTTGGGTAGTGGGATTGTTGGGTCATATGGTAGTTCTATTTGCAGTTTTTTAAGGAACCTCCATACTGTTCTTCACAGTGGCTGTATCAATTTACATTCCCACCAACAGTGCAAGAGGGTTCCCTTTTCTCCACACCCTCTCCAGCATTTATTGTTTCTAGATTTTTTGATGATGGCCATTCTGACTGGTGTGAGATGATATCTCATTGTAGTTTTGATTTGCATTTCTCTAATGATTAATGATGTTGAGCATTCTTTCATGTGTTTGTTGGCAGTCCGTATATCTTCTTTGGAGACATGTCTATTTAGGTCTTCTGCCCATTTTTGGACTGGGTTGTTTTTTTTTGTTATTAAGCTGCATGAGCTGCTTATAAATTTTGGAGATTAATCCTTTGTCAGTTGCTTCATTTGCAAATATTTTCTCCCATTCTGAGGGTTGTCTTTTGGTCTTGTTTATGGTTTCCTTTGCTGTGCAAAAGCTTTGAAGTTTCATTAGGTCCCATTTGTTTATTTTTATTTCCATTTCTCTAGGAGGTGGGTCAAAAAGGATCTTGCTGTGATTTATGTCATAGAGTGTCCTGCCTATGTTTTCCTCTAAGAGTTTGATAGTTTCTGGCCTTACATTTAGGTCTTTAATCCATTTTGAGCTTATTTTTGTGTATGGTGTTAGGGAGTGATCTAATCTCATACTTTTACATGTACCTGTCCAGTTTTCCCAGCACCACTTATTGGAGAGGCTGTCCTTTCTCCACTGTACATTCCTGCCTCCTTTATCAAAGATAAGGTGACCATATGTGTGTGGGTTTATCTCTGGGCTTTCTATCCTGTTCCATTGATCTATATTTGTTTTTTGTGCCAGTACCATACTGTTTTGATTACTGTAGCTTTGTAGTATAGTCTGAAGTCAGGGAGTCTGATTCCTCCAGCTCTGTTTTTCGTTCTCAAGATTGCTTTGGCTATTCGGGGTCTTTTGTGTTTCCATACAAATTGTGAAATTTTTTGTTCTAGTTCTGTGAAAAATGCCAGTGGTAGTTTGATAGGGATTGCATTGAATCTGTAGATTGCTTTGGGTAGTAGAGTCATTTTCACAATGTTGACTCTTCCAATCCAAGAACATGGTATATCTCTCCATCTATTTGTATTTGTCTTTAATTTCTTTCATCAGTGCCTTATAATTTTCTGCATACAGGTCTTTTGTCTCCTTAGGTAGGTTTACTCCTAGATATTTTATTCTTTTTGTTGCAATGGTAAATGGGAGTGTTTTCTTGATTTCACTTTCAGATTTTTCATCATTAGTGTATAGGAATGCCAGAGATTTCTGTGCATTAATTTTGTATCCTGCTACTTGTTTTAAATACCATGTATACAGTTATGATTCCCAAATTCATATTTCTAGCCCAGATCTTTCCTTGCAGAAAGGAAATGTATGTATTCAGATACATACAGTGAACTATAAAATTGATATTTTAAGTGGATATCTCAAATTGTCTTAACATGTCCACAAAATCCTAATTTTTATCCTAGCTTTTTCTCATACCATCCTCACTGATCAACCGAAAACCCAGGAATCTATCCTAGATTTCTCACTTTCTGTCACCCCCCCATATTGAATTGAAAGTTCGTCGATCTTCATAACAAAATATGTCTCAAATCTCCTTATTTCTATCCCCACTGCTACTACTGCAGGTGAAAACTATGATATGCCCTTTGGATTACAGTAACATCTTCCTACCAACCTAACTTTCACTTAAAAAAAAAAAAATTAAACATCCCTCTCTGTATGGTTAAGCTAACTGAATACACAACTAAGTTCCTTTGTTTTACTGTACTTTTGGTTTTTAGGGTGTGTTTTTAAATTTAATTCTGTTTTATAATTATGTAAAATAAGGCTTTCCAGAGAAGTCTAGTTTCCATCCCTGTCCCCTCTACCCCATTCCCTCCTTCCATCCCTCCCTTCCTTGCAGGTAACTATTTGTTAAAGTTCTTGTTTTCCCTTCCATTATTTTTAAATATAAGCAAATACAAACATATTCTCCCTTTCTCACATTAAGGGTAGTATAGTACACACATTTTTCTGGACTTTGCTTTTTTTCCCCACTTAATATATGCTGGAGATCTCTCAATAGCAGTGTAAATATTAAGCATTCATATATTGCCTACACACATATACTACCCCTAGGAAATAATTTTTCGTAAATTATTGGGCTTTACCTATTTCACTAGTAATCAAACCATGATCAGCGATCAGCTCAGGGCTGACATTCACCATATAGTACCAGTATAGCTTCAGTTTCCTCATCTGGAAACTTCCTTTAGGCTGGTTGTTGTCTAGCAAGTAGCCACCACAAGTTCCATCTCCTGGACACCATAGGGACTCTAGAAGGTTAACCTAAGGCCTCCTATCTGGCTACCTCAGGAGCCCTGGGTAAAGGATGCCTCAGCACCCACCCAGCAGTGATCCAGGCCCTATCCTGACATGTTCCCACAGACACTACAGGAGGAGACACTATTGGCACTGGCCCTCCAGCAAACGAATGCTCAATGTCCATCTGGTCTACCCAAGTTATAGCTACCTGCTGCCTGTCTACATCCCCTCATGCAGCTCCTTATGGTAACTACAGCCGCTATAGGACTGGCTCTGAAAGATCTAAGGATGGCAGAGGAGTAGGTGGTAATGGAAGTCACTGCAGGCATCATCTTGGTATTGCACTGCAAACATTCCTGTAATGGGACAGAGATCACGGTAGGCTGGCAATATGAAGCTGGGGAGATGCCCAGGACAGGGAACCCCTTCCTAATATTCTTCTGAGTTTCACAGACTCATTGAATGCCTACCCAACACTGGCATAATAATATTAATTTCATTACTAAAAATGAGAGTTAACCTTTACCTATCAGTTGTCCAGTGACTGGCACTGTTATAAACAAATATTAGCTTGTTTTGGTATTACATTTATTAGCATCACATCTGTTTACCAGATAAGAAAATATTAGCACAGAGAGGAAGATGGCAGAGTCAGGATTCAAACCTGGGCAGCTCAAAAACAAAGCGCCCAAGTTCACTTCTTTCTTTTTCTTTCTTCCTCTTTCTCTCTCATCTATCTCGATGGATTAAATTCAACTTTATTAAATATAGCATTCCAATAAATTATTTTTGTGCATTTAGTGTTTCTAGAGATAGTGAATATATTAAAAATATCTGTCAGTATTATGCAGACTAGAAAACATTTTCATATAATTTTTTAGTTCAGCAGAAGCTGATATAGGACTCTGTATCATAAATAACATTACTATTAAGAGAAAGTTTCTAGTTATTAAGACAAATCAACTAATGACTACAAATTTAATGGGAAAATAACTGGAAGAGTTTGAGATAGTTCCCAATGTCAAATAATGGCTCAGAAAAGCATATCATTTAGCTGGTAATAGCAGCAAACAGAAGATCATAGCAACAATATCTAAAAACAATTAAATGAGTATGAAATTACTAGAATAACTTGATAGTTTTTCCTATAACTTATACCCTTTGGTAATTAGTTTTATAATAGAAAAACTTTAGGTAGAGAATAAAATGACTATATTCAATTTTTATTTCCTCTTGATTAATATACTAGTTTATATTACCGTACCAGTTGTTAAATATTTTTAATATCACCATTTCTGAGTCACTACAATGCCCTCACAAATGTACTACACCTTGAATTGTTTTTGGCACTATACAAAACATGAACATGCACAAATCACATCCAGATGCCTTATTAAAAACATAAGCACAGGGCTCCCCTGGTGGCGCAGTGGTTGAGAGTCCACCTGCCGATGCAGGGGACACGGGTTCGTGCCCCGGTCCAGGAAGATTCCACATGCCGCGGAGCGGCTGGGCCCGTGAGCCATGGCCGCTGAGCCTGCGCGTCTGGAGCCTGTGCTCCGCAACGGGAGAGGCCACAACAGTGAGAGGCCCATGTACCGCAAAAAAAAAAAAAAAAAAAAAAAAAAACACAGAAAACATAAGCACAGAGTGAAAAAAGCTCCTCTGAGCAGTGCAATTCAAGTCAGTATCTTGAAGGAACAGAGAATGTCAAAGAATACGGTAGAAAAGAAGTCAAATTTTAGGAATTATTAAGAACAACCTTATTCATAAGGAAAAATAAGAAACAGACTAAATGTCAGTAACTGGAAATTACTAAATAAATATGGTACATCCATGTAGTAATATATTATACAATTTGTATATTTGATGTCATAGAAGTATACATATTGGCAAGGAAAACTATATTTTTGAGTCGAACAAAAGCAGATTACTACACACTGTGTAAAGTAGAAGCCATTTTGATTTAAAAATACACATGCAAAGAGAAATATCTATAAAAGGATACATGAAAATGAAAGCAATAGTTTTGTGATGGTGGGAATATGAGTAACTGTTCTATTCGTTCATCTGTAACTTCTGATTTTTTCAATAATGAACATGTATTACTTACACAATAAAAACAGCAATATTAAGAACTTATTTAGGTGTAAAAGTTATGTAAAAAGACAGAGGTATTTCAGTGGAGAGGTTCAGGGCATCAGATCTGAGGACAGATGACTGTATTTGAATCCTGGCTCCCTCACACAGTTGCTGTACAACCTCAGACAAGTTACTCGGCCTCACTGTGCTTAGTGTCCTCATCTGCAAAATATGGACACTGACGGCATTTGTCTCTTAGGATTATTGTGAAAATTAAGAGAGTTAATTTATGTAAAGTGTTTAGAATAGTGTTTACTATAGTGTAATCATTCAACATATTATAACTAATGTAATTTATAGAACTGCAATTAATCTTTTGTCAATGTAGTAAAAATACAGATTTTTAGACTTCAAAAATATTTTAATCTATCATCTTGAAAAAGCTGTTCATTATGAAATTTTAAAAGATTTAGTTTATAAATATTTTCCTCATAGATAATTGATGCTTAATTAAATTTATAAAGAAGCATTTCCAAAGTTACCAATGACCAAAATCCCATATTATGTTTTTCTCTTAACTACTAAGACAAGGCACAATGACTAAAAGATGGTTTAAACTGTAAAAAGAAAAGAACTTTCTTCGTAACTGTCTAGGCCTTAAATAACTACCATATGAATTCTCAAAATCCATTTAAATTACCTTAGTTTCAGTTGACGGTATTTCTGAACACCTCAGAGACTTAAATATAACCATATGTTCTAAGAAAATCGTTATCCTTTGAGTAGATATCAAGCAAAAGGAAAGAGATATGCCAAAGCATCAAAACACCTCTCAGCTTCTCAATGTAATTTTGAATTCACGCATCAGAGATTTCGATGTAATTTATTTTCTCAAAGGCAGCAAGTCTCCAAAGGAGAGCCCCATATCAAGACTGCTTAGATGAGAGATTTTTCAGAATTTTAAAATTAAAATAGAACCTCAATTTCATTTCACCAAAAACTGATAATTAAGTTGATATTTTCCTCTTTGAAACAGCTCAGTAATTATTCAACACGAATGGAGCAGGAGTATGCCATGATGTATGATTTGTATAGTTATATGTCTGATTCAACTTTCACAGTCTATCCCCATTGCCCAATAAAAGTTTGCATTCACTCAGGTCTCTTTTCCCTTTCCTTCTGAAATTCAAACCATGATTAATATCTGCCCAAACATGGGACAGGTAAGACATAGCCTTCTGACATTATCATATAAACAATTTGATTCATGCTTTCGTGGTCATAACTGTCTTCCTTATTCTTCCCTTAACTTCATATTCTATCTTTTGTTATAGCAGAAACTGGAAAGAAAGGATATTTGAATGATCTCTCCCCACACTGAGGTTTAGTTTCAAGACAAACTCTTTAAAAAAAAAGTCCTAAAATTTCAGAAGTGTTGTGAACAAGTTTAGAGGACATGTAAATAAATTAATGCAAATGCCTAGTTAAGTCTGTACCACACTCAACGTGCAGAATGAGAAACTTCGAAGAGCAAACTGGGAAAACAGTATAGGGAAATCAATCAATTTCTAATTATTGTCTTCACGATAAAGTTTTTAATCAGAAACCAACACAACACCGATATATTCTTCAGTTCCAGTATTCATTTATAACTATTTACATTCTTTCTCAGTGATGGATTTTTAACTGAGCAGTACAGAGTCAGAATCACTTCTGAAAAAATAAGAGAAAGATATATGAGGAGTTAACATCATAAATAGACAATTATGATTTCATGTTTTAATGCTCTGATTAGGTTTTCCTTTCCCCCTTTTTCCTGTTTAACTTCTTTTGTTTTAGATAGACAAGTGATAATTTAGAAACTTCTAACTATAATGAATCTTCCACGGGTCCACTAACTGTAAATTAATTTAGATTAACTCTTTGAGATATAAATCCACCTTAAGAAAATTACTTAATGGCTTTAATCAGATTACATTAGGCACGAAGGGATAGGAGGAAAGGTGTATTTAAAACCAGAAGATTCGGGACTTCCCTAGTGGGGCAGTAGTTAAGAATCCGCCTACCAATGCAGGGGACACGGGTTGGATCCCTGGTCCAGGAAGATCCCACATGACACGGAACTAAGCCCGTGAGCCACAACTACTGAGCCTGTGTGCCACAACTACTGAAGCCCGTGTGCCTGGAGCCCGTGCTCCGCAACAGGAGAGGCCACCGTAAGGAGAACCCTGCGCACCACAGTGAAGAGTTGCCCCTCTTGCCACAACTACAGAAACTACACGTTGCCCGTGTGCAGAAACGAAGACCCAATGCAACCAAAAATGAATAAATAAATAAAATTGATTCTTTAAAAAAAACAAAACAAAAACAGAAGACTCAGTCCCTGGTCTAAAGAAGTTCAGAATCTAATGAGGAAAAATTCTGATCTTATCCAGCTGTTCCATTAACTGATATTTCCTGACTTCCTTTTACTATCTACTTTACTCCTCTCCCCACAAGGAAAAAGGTACATTAATGTAAGTTTAAAAACACAAAAAAGTATAATTTCTTCCAACAGTTTATATGTATATGTAAAGTATGAAAACAAGGACCAGAAGCATATATACCAGTTATAATGGTTGCCTCTGAGAAAGGGTGAAGGGATCAAGATAAGGGAACATTTAGCTTTCAGGTTAAACTTTTTTAAATTATAGTTGATTTACAATATTGTGTCAGTTCCACATGTACAGCAGAGTGATTCAGTTATATACACGTATATTTTTTTCAGATTCTTTTCCATTATAGGTTAGTAAAAGATATTGAACATAGCTCCCTATTTTATACAGTAAATCCTTATTGCTTATCTATTTTATGAATAGTGGTTTGTATCTGTTAATCCCAAACCGCTAATTTATCCCTCCCCACCACGCTCCCTTTCCCCTTTGGTAACCATAAGTTAGTTTTCTATGTCTGTGGGTCTCTTTCTGTTTTGTACACAGATTCATTTGTATTATTTTTTAGATTCTGAAATATAAATGATATCATATTTGTCTTTGTCTGACTTACTTCACTCAGTATGATATTCTCTAGATTCATCCATGTTGCTACAAATGGCAATATTTCATTCTTTATTATGGCTAAGTAATACTCCATTTGATAGACAGGCAGACAGACAGATAGATACCACATCTTCATAAGCCAATCGTCTATTGATAGGTTGGGGTTTTTTTGACATCTTTATTGGAGTATAATTGCTTTACAATGGTGTGTTGTTTCTGCTTTATAACAAAGTGAATCAGTTATACATATATATATGTTCCCATATCTCTTCCCTCTTGAGTCTCCCTCCCTCCCACCCTCCCTATCCCACCCCTCTAGGTGGTCACAAAGCACTGAGCTGATCTCCCTGTGCTATGCGGCTGCTTCCCACTAGCTATACTGATAGGTTCTTGGGTTGTTTCCATGTCGTGGCTATTGTAAACAGTGCTGCTATGAACACTGGGGTGCCCGTATATTTTCAAATTAGTTTTTGTCTTTTCCAGATATATGCCCAGAAATAGGATTGCTGGATCATATGGTAGCTCTATTTTTAGTTTTTTAAGAAACCTCCGTTGGGACTGACATATATACACTAGTATGTATAAAACAGATAACTAATTTTTAAAAAAACAATTAAAAAAAAAAGAAACCTCCATACTGTTTTCCATAGTGGCTGTACCAATTTACATTCCCACCAGCAGTATAGGAGAGTTCCCCCCCTTTTTTTTATCGGAGTATAGGTGCTTTACAAACCCCTCCTTTTTTTTTTTGGCTGTGCTGCACAGGCTTGCGGAATCTTAATTCCCCAACCAAGGATTGAACCCAGGCCCTCGGCAGTGAAAGTGTGGAGTCCTAACCACTGGACCACCAGGGAATTCCCCATTTGTAGACTTTTTGATGCTAGCCATTCTGACAGGTGTGAAGTGATACCTCATTGTGGTTTTGATTTGCATTTCTCTAATAATTAACAATGCTGAGCATCTTTTCATGCGCCTGTGGGCCATTCTGTAAGTCTTCTTTGGAGAGAAGTCTATTTAGGTCTTCTGCCCATTTTTTGATTAGATTGTTTTTCTGATATTGAGTTGTATGAGCCGTTTATATATTTTGGAAATTAAGCCCTTGTTGGTTGTATTACTTGAAAATATTTTCTCCCATTCCATAGGTTTGTCTTTTTGTATTGTTGATCATTTCCTTTGCTATGCAAAAGCTTTTAAGTTTGATTAGGTCCCATTTATTTTTGCTTTTATTTCTGTTGCTTGCAAGATTGATCTAAGAAAATATTGCTACAATTTATGTCAGAGAATGTTTCCCCTATGTTCTCTTCCAGGAGTTTTATGGTGTCATATCTTATATATAGGTCTTTAAACAATTTTGAGTTTATTTTTGTATATGGTGTGAGGGAGTGGTCTAATTTTATTGATTTACATGTAGCTGCCCAGCTTTCCCAACACCACTTGCTGAAGAGACTGTCTTTTCTCCATTGCATATTCTTGTCTCCTTTGTTGTAGATTAACTGACCACAGGTGTGTGGGTTTATTTCTGGGCTCTCTATTCTGTTCCACTGATCTATAATATATGTCTGTTTGGGGGCCAATATCACACTGTTTTGATTACTGTAGCTTTGTAGTCTTGTCTGAAGTCTGAGAAGGCTATGCCTCCAGCTTTGTTCTTTTTCCTCAGGATTGCTTTGGCAATTCTGGGTCTTTTGTGATTCCATATAAATTTTAGGATTATTTGTTCCAGTTCTGTGAAAAATGTTATGAGTAATTTGATAGGGATCGCATTAAATCTGTAGATTGCTTTGGGTAGTATGGCCATTTTAACAATATTAATTCTTCCAATCCAAAAGCATGGGATATCTTTCCATTCCTTTGAATCCTCTTCAGTTTCCTTTATCAATGTTTTATAGTTTTCAGCATATAGGTCTCTCACCTCCTTGGTTAAGTTTACTCCTAGGTATTTTTTCTGACATGATTTTAAACTGGATTGGTTTTTTACTTTCTTTTTGATATTTCATTGTTAAAGAAATGCAACAGATTTCTGTATGTTAATCTTGTATCCTGCTACCTTGCTGAATCCATTTATTAGTTCTAACAGTTTTTGTATGAAGTCTTTAGGATTCTCTATATAGAGTATCATATCGTCTGCACATAGTGACAGTTTTACCTCCTCCCTTCCAATTTGGATACCTTTTACTTCTTTTTTTTGTCTGATCGCTGTGGCTAGGATTTCCAATACTATGTTGAATAGAAGTGGTGAGAGTGGGCATCCTTGACTTGTTCCAGAATTCAGCAGGAAGGCTTGCAGCTTTTCACCACTGAGTATTATGTTGGCTGTTGGGTTTGCTGTAAATGGCTTTAATATGCTGAGATATGTTCCCTCTACACCCACTTTGGTGAAAGTTTTTGTCATGCATGGATGTTGAATTTTATCAATTGCTTTGTCTGCATCTATGGAGATGATCATATGGTTTTTGTCTTTTCTTTTGTTAATGTGGTGTATCACACTGATTTCTTTGCATATGTTGAATCATCCTTGCAAACCTGGAATGAATCCACCCTGATCATAGTGTATGATCCTTTTTATGTACTGTTGGATTTGGTTTGTTAATATTTTGTTGAGGATTTTTTGTCTATGTTCATCAAAGATACTGGCCTGTAATTTTCTTTTTTTTGTAGTGTCTTTGTCTGGTTTTAATATCAGGGTGATGGTGGCTTCACAGAATGAATTTGGGAGTTTTCCCTCCTCTTCAATCTTTTGGAATAGTTTGAGAAGGATAGGTGTAAGTTCTCCTTTTTATGTTTGGTAGATTTCCCCATTGAAGCCATCTGATCCTGGATTTTTGTTTGCAGGAAGTTTTTTTTATTACAGATTCTATGTCACTTCTAGTGACTGATCTGTTAAAATTATGTTTCTTCTTGACTCAGTTTTGGCAGGCTGTATGTTTCTAGAAATTTGTCCATTTCTTCTAAGTTGTCCAATTAGTTGCCATATAACTGTTCATAGTATTTTCTTATATATATTTTGTATTTCTGCAGTATCATTTGTTATTTCTCCTCTTTCATTCCTTATTTTGTTTTTTTGAGTCCTATTTCTTTTCTTCTTAGTGAGCCTGACTAGAGGTTTGTCAATTTTATCTTTTCAAAAAACAGCTCTTGGTTTTACTGATCTCTTCTATTGTTTTTTTATCTCTATTTTATTTATTTCCTCTCTGATCTTTATTTCCTTCCTTCTGCTGACATTTGGTTTCGTTTTTCTTATTTTTCTAATTCTTTTAGGTGGTAGGTTAGGTTGTTTGGGATTTTTCTTGTTTCTTGAGGAACTTCCCTCTTAGAACTGCAATTGCTGCATCCCAATATGTGCTGTCATTATTGTTTGTCTCGAGGTATTTTCTGATGGCCATGTCCCACTATGCACGTACTGACATTGGGTTCGGTCCAGACCACATCCCAGGCCCTCAGGGCTGTCTCCATGCACCTAGATGGAGTCCTCTCCCAGGGCTAACCACACGAGTTTCAGTGCCTAGCTACTGCATGTACTAGCAGCCTCCCTCCCCACAGTGCATGTTTCCAGCTTGGAAGTGTGATGAGGTGGCAGCCAATAGTACTCATCCCTCTCCACCCTAACAGGTTAAATTTTTAAAAGCAAAATGTATCCAATGTATTACTACATAAAGTTTTTTAAAATATAGCCATAAAAAATTTCTGGAAAAAATATGCTAAAGTACTAATGGTGCTTGATTCTGGGTGGTATGAACATGAGTGAAAGACATTAACTTCTTAGTATTTACCATTTAAGTTCCTACCAGTCCATCACAAGGGAAGGTGTAGCATTTTATTGGTTGATTAGTTTATTATTATTATCAGAGATGCCCATATTAACAACTGTTGCCTTCTCACAGTTCCTAGAACTATACCTAAGTATCATAGTGATAGTGTTACCTTTATTACTGTTGAGACTGTTACAAAGACAATATTAGATGGAGCTTCCTAAATCTCCTATCACATATTCTAAAGCAAAGGTCTACAGTCAAGATTTCTGCCAAACCTTAAAAAATAATAATAAAACTAAGGTGTAACACTGCGGGCACAGGTAGTGTGCCACCTGCATAGACCCTTATGCTCTTTGCGGTGGTATGCTTAATACAATCACATCTGCAGGTGACAGGAGACTAGTTCTAGATTTCTGTACCCAAGATAATTGGAATACCTCCCATAGGAACCAACTCCCAAAATCCTTCCCCTTATCTAAGTGATTTCCCACAATAGTCCATCATGAAGTTTTATAGTATCTCAAAAAACCAGCTCTGGCTTTTTGGAATAAGCCTAGCAGGTAAAGTAATAAATCACCAGTATTTCCTTAAGGGCTGCTCAAGTTTTCTGCTAAATACAGCAGGCATAATATGCTTCATATCTAAGTTTGAGACCAAAACCCCAGATATTTCCCAGTTGTATGGTTCTTGATTTTCCTAGGTGTCCAAAGTCTTCATGAAATTCTCTTAGAACAATGAGATAGCAATCTTGGGCATGTTAATGTACCTCTCTAAGCTTCTGCTTTTTCAAAGTTAATTAATTAAACAGATAAGTAATAAAATCAAAATATTTCTGTGAAGATAAAATTAAGTTCTATACAAAGACTTCAGCAGAGCTTGAAACACAATAAACATATATATTACTGTAGACACATTAATAAACAACCCTCTGACTGGAGGGCTCCTTTACCATAGGGTCTTCCCACCATGCTATCCTCCAGATTACTACTATACTCTAAAACAGTGAGGGTTTCTTCCCTGGGCTCCAAAGTTGACAGCCATGTTGGGCCTAGTCTTCAGAAATAGCTTTGAGTTTTCCATTTCCTTAAAGAGATTACCTCACAAAGTACAAACACACTTGCCTACCTCATTAGGGACAGTTTCCTAGGAGATGTACCTTGTTGGTAAGCTTAAACTTACGGCAAATATAGATGTTCTAGTCAGTTTAAACCACCCATTATTGCCTTCAGGTAATAAGATTATTGTCAGTCCATTTGTGACTCTATGTAACGCTCCCTAAATGTATCTGAGACTGAGTTCCTATAGGATTTGCTAACAGAAACCTGTAAAGTGTCAGGTCCTATTAACTGTCAGATTGCCATTAGCATTATTCCTCCACTTCCCAGACATGCCTCAACCCCTAGCAATGGACACAGGCCATGTTCGATTTATAGTGTATCTCTCTTATTTACTCGCTTGGTTACTGAATAGTTCTTTTTAAAAGCACTGACCTGTTCTCTGATTACAAACACTTAGAGCCTCAGTTTTGCTGCTAATGAACTGTATGATCTTAGTAAAGTTGCACGTCTCTAGGTGTCAGTTTTGTAATCAGTCAATTAAGGATATCTTTAATGTCTCTGATTTAATTTCTATCATTCCACTACTAGATAAGTATCTCAGACAAAAAAAAAATTATGAAAGATATATATAGATTTACCATGGAAAACACAGCAATCCCACCAGCTTATTTTAAGACTGGAAGTGTATAAAAATAGGTTTTTAGGACCACTGTGTACGGCTGTGTAGGCTGTGCACTGCAATAAGTACCTGGCTGAGGGGGGTGCTTAAGTACAGTGTGCGTTGGGTCCACTAAAGCTTATACCTAGAGGAAGGAATGCCTTTTTCTTCTTACATAGGTGGTATCTGCTAACTGAGCTATATTCTCAGGATGAACTGTTTGCTCAAAGGTGGTACTGCTTTCTAATTCATCCACCCAGCAGGCTATGCCTTTACCTAAATTGCACAAAGACATCTCATTTTACAGGTCACAGGTGGCCTGCAAAAGTAGAACTATAAAAGAATTCTACACTACTAGTAACAATTGATCTCATCACATAAAAAGATCTCCAAAACACAAAGATGCAGGAAAAGTCTTCAAGATCAATTTCTCCCCAAATTGGTCATACTTAGAGTGCAGACACACACACACACACACACACACACACACACACACACACACACAAAATAAAGAATTCTTCAGAGGAGAAATGTTCACGAACAAAAACCTGAAGTCAAAGAAAAGGCTTATCAAAAATCTAAATAAACCATGTAATATAAATAACTTTTACTATTTTAAGACTAAAAATTTTTGTGTCAAAGGCATCTGGAAAACACAGACACAATTTTTTTATACTTACCCTCTTCACACAGAAATTGTGAAAATCAACAGAACAGTATAAAGCAGTTAAAATACACTTAAAGAAAATATAAACAAAGAATTTATTACTCTTAAGTACTAAATTATTTTAAAAGTAACATTTAAATAAAAGGAATAAAGAAATGTGTTTTAATGACCCTAATTTTAAGAAAACATCAAAATCAATAGCATGGAGCTTGTGAAGCAGCCATAGAAAGAGAGTGGCAAGTGTGTGCGTGTGTATATATATGGGTTACATGTACCCTTAAGACATAAGTGATGCTGGAAATTATTTTTAATAGCATTTAAAATTAACTCACCAAAAAAAATAACATCATATGATTTTTAATAATATAGCTATTCCGCCATATGTAAATATAGCTTGGTAATCTCTATGGTGAACTGAGAATGCAAAGCTATAAATAACAGAGACATTCTAATAATTTTACACTAAGTTTGTTTATATAAAATCTAATAGGCTTCTCCTATCTAATATAAAAATGGGAAGTACTAAATAGCATGAATGGAATTTCAAAGGTTGTTCTATCTTACCAACTTAAACAAGGTATCACAACCTACTATCTAACTCTTAGGCCTTTTTAAAATAAGAGGATTATCAGAAAATCTGCTTAATTTTAAGAACAACAAAGTAAAATAAATTAAAATTGTGAACAAAGAAATTTGATAAATTATTTTAATGTTTATTTTTCCTAGAAAAATTTCTTATAGATATTATCCCCTTTTGTATTCCAAAAAAATGGAAGATTAACATGGCCACCTAGAGGAGAAAATATGATCAACAAATAGAGGCCATAATATTTTCTTACTTTTTCTACAGTATCTGTATTTCAGATTTATAATATATAAACTGCTCTAAAGGACCCAACTGAAGGGGTTAATTATGAATGAAAGAGACTTAGGGAGGACACTAAAGCAGCAGTGATGACCAAACAGAAGCTAAAGCATCATTCATTTTTGCAGTGGACTTGACAAGTACAGCCTTTATAAACTTACTGTGTGACCTTGGGTTAAAAATTACTTATTTGATCTAAAATCTCCTCTCACTTCTGTAAAATGGAAATAATCTTATCTACCACAATGTGTTGCAGTGAAGCCTAAGTATAACAATGTGTACAGAAACTATCAGAGTCAGGCACACAGTAGGAGCTCAATGAATGGTAGTTCTCCCTACTTGATCAGAAAGTTCTCTTGCACTGGTCCTCCTAATCCCTATCCAGGCCCTCCCTGACCCTCTCTACTCTTTAGATATTTCCAATATTGGCTGTTCCAAAGCTTCTCTACTGGAATTATTCAGAGATTGAGAAATGGGGTAATGGTTCTTTACCAGCCCTAATGAGGTAACAATATGTCATGTAAAAAATGTACATTTAAAAATATTTTTCCTTCTACCTTATAATTCCCTTTAGTCACCTCAACCCACATTAGTCAAGTGTTACCTTCATAAACCTGCAGAATAGTATGCAGAACAAAGGGTCAGAGCAGTAAAGAGAAGCATAACCTACTCTACCGATCCCTTTCCTTGTACCTCAGGAGAATGAACCAAATCCTATAAGAGAACTATACTCAGTAGCCCTCTTAGGTGACCAGACATGAAGTGAGCAGTACTTCTCCTGAGTCAACTATGCAGAGGCACAACCACCTGGCAGAGACTCAAATGTGTATTAGAAACAAATCCCCATCCTTCCCAAATATATACCAGAGGAGGGTTACTATTGTTGGGTTGGAGGGAGAAGGTGAACCCCTTCAACTACCTCTCAAGATTCTTGACTCTGAAAGTTGATAGAGAACAAGTGGTATGAAAGTGCAGGCAGCAAATGTACACTCTCTTCCACTTATTCTCTCCTAACCACCTTCAATCTCATGTATGATTCTACACTACTAAAATGTACACTGAAAGTAACTGATCATCTTCTACTGGACAAAGGGGCTTGTCTGAATTCTCATCCTCCCCAGTTTCTCTGTGGTGTAGCATTCGAAACTCTCCTTCCGTGTCTGATGAAATGCAACATTCTCCTGGTTCTCCACTTTATGGTTGTTACTTTCTCTTCTCTGTTTAAGTGACATCCTTAATTCTCTGTTAATGAAAGGAAATGACTCTCTTATCTTTTCTCTCCATATATTCTCCCTCAACAATTTAATCCCTTCCCTTGGTTCCTATTCTCTAAGTATATACAATCTGAAAAAAACCTTCTCCCAAACTCCATTCATGATTTCAAGATCCACAGCCATTTCCAGTTGCCTAAATATTCTGCCTTACCATATACACAAAACCACTTTTATCTTCCACCCCAACCCACCATCCAAGAAAAAACCATCCCTCCCTGGATTTCTTATTTATATTAATGACCTCATCATTTTCCTAGTCATACTTGCTGGAAACTAGTGTCATCTTTGACACTTCCTTCCTTCTTTCTAATGTTCCAAATACATTTAGTTCCTAAATCCAGTAAATTGCACCTCTGTAATGTCTCTCCTATCCTCCTATATTCCTCTTGCCACTACTTCAATTCAGATTTTTACCATTTCCCACATAGATGACTCCAAAGACCTCCTTAATTGGTGTCTTTTCCTATAGCCTTCCTGTTGCTACATTACTCTTTCTAAAGCACATCTGGTCATGGTTCCTTGGTGAAAAACTTTTAGTGAGTTTTCACTGGTTAACAAATTAAATCCAAACTTCTACTCAGTGAGGCACTCCAGGCTTGAGGCACTCCAGGCTTTAGACCTCACCTCTTTCCTTTTTATTTTACATATGTGTGTGTGTGTGTGTGTGTGTATACTAATATACAGTATATATACTGATATACTGATACATATATATACTTATATACACACATACACACACACACACACATATACATACATACACCTATGTTAGAGCCAAGAGGACTTTTCTCTTGTCCTGAAATAGTCCCTACATTTTACCACTGCGTACTCTGGCGTTTATGAACTTCCCTCTATCTAAAATACCTCTGCTTATTCTTTTCAACTTTATACCCATTCTTCAAAGCTGAACCCAATTGCCATTTTCATGGATGTTCTCTCACATCTTCCCCAATGGATGGTAATTCACTCCCTTCCTTAAAACCTTTTAGCATTTTATACGTACTTCTGCATCTTTGCCTGTGGGCATGTTCAGAACTTACTATCACTTGAAATTGCTTTTCTCTAAAATCTGGAGCTCTGAAATCTCCCTCTCTAATCAAGTTTTCCTATTCTTCCCTGACTCCACTGATTGCTGTTGAGTGTATTTTGCACTCACAGCAATCTTTGATTTTTCAATTAGCAATAATCTATGATACAAAAAACTATCCTCCTAGTCTACTGTTATCTTACATTACCACTTGATCATCTCCCCATCCTAAATCCCAATGACAGTATTTTAACAACAAGGATATCCACCTCTACCTGGATATTCCACAGACACCTCAAATTCAGCATGACTGAAACTAAATTATCTCCCTCCCACAAACTTACTTCTCTTATGCTTTCTAAACTAATTAAACAATCTTAATTCCTTAGTCATTGCATATGTTCAGTCACTCACCAGGATATACTGAGACCATCCCTCAATCTACAAATTCTTTGTCCCTCAATTAACATTGCTAATGAGGATCTCATCACTGTTTATCTAACCAGTGCTTTTGCCTCCAGTAGTTCCTACCTCCAATTCATCTTCTATTACAGTAGTTAAATAATCCTTAAACACACTGACCTAAAAGTGCCACACTATCCAGCTTAGAAACCTTCCAGGGTTCTACATTCCCTATAAGACAACATCCAAACTCCTGAGCATGGCATTCAGCACAGATCCTAGGTTAAAGACACTGAAACACACTGTCTTCTGCTTTCCTGCAATCACTATTACATGGTGGTTGAACAGTTCTCCCTCAAGTCTAGTTCACCTATCCTGTGAAGGCTGCATCATACATCAGACTTCCCCTTTCGCCACTTCCCAAACAAAGTCTCAGTCCTCCTCTGTATTTCTACATTACGTTGTTCATGTAACTAGCAGACCTCTTAACACACTACATTACACATGTACTCACTGGTCATCCTCCTCCAGTCTGTGGGCTCTTTAAAACAAGCTTGTTTTTATTCATCTTTACATCCACAGGATCTAGTATGGCACATAAAAAAACTTTCAACAAATGTTTATGAAATAAATAATTTCAGAATGCCTAAAATCAATCTACCCTGGGTGCTTTATCAAATGATTTAGGGTAGAAATGGTAGAAAAGTACAAGTGGGTCCTAAATATATAGGTGAAATGAAATGAGAGGGTGATTCCAGAGGTGAGGGCAGGAACAGAAGAGCCACTGAGATTATGCTTCTCTCTTCACCCCTTTTCCCACAGATTGTTGAGCCACGCGAGAATAACAGGACTACAAGGAAGAAGCAATCAGGCCAGCAGAGAGGCAGAAGAAGGAGTGAGCAGGGAAAAATAAAACCCTAAACTGAAGCTGCAGAAAGGGAAGTGTCTAGGGTCACAGACTACACACTCAGGGCTTGCCAGCAGCTACTCACTATCATCACCATCAATGCTTCACCACCCATAACTATGACTACCATTTACTGATCACTTACCTATCACGCACCAGACACTATGCTAAAAACACCACACATACCATTTAATGTCCATGACAACCCTATCAGCAAGGTATTATTCACACTTAGAGACGATGAAACAAACCTAGAAACTATCAAGTACACTGCCCAAGGTTTTGCCGCTAATATGGTAAGTCACAGGGCCAGAATGTGAACAAGGATCAGGCTTCAAGACCCATTCTCTTTCTGCTCTACTATTCATGAGCCAGGGTTTACATTATTTAGTTCTCTTTGTAAGCACATGTCTTATTTTCTCTAGTACTAAGAAAGGTAATTTTGAGGGTAGAGTCCATGTCTAATATTTTTTATTTCTTTCCTAGCATCTCATAATAAGCCTTCCATATTTGATTAATTTCTTACTGTACTATGTACTAGCAGAAATAAAAGGGAGGTATATCAATCTTTAGTTAGCATGAAGCCAAATACAAAAATTTAACTCCTTTGACAACTGTATGTGCCAGAGTAAGTCATCAATAGTAACAGGCCCCAAAACACAAACCACAGCTACAATATTAAGGTTAGTTTGTGTTTGATATAATAATAAAAATGCTATTTAAAATATATTGCTCTTTTCTTCATATCTGGGCATAAATATAATAATTACTAGGAGTAGTCACACATTGTATCAATCACACAAACAACTTACTTAGATGTGGAAATAAAAATGCTTTAGGTAATGGTAAAACCTTTTTTATTTCTCTTTTAGAAAGATATAAAAACACTTGAGAGTGGACCTGTATCTTCTACATAGGTTGACTTCTAATGTCAATGTCAGCACATGAGGCAAAAATTAACAGGGGACAAAAAAATCCTTGAAAATTCCTTAAATTTCCCTTAAAGTCTCGTACTATACAGTACTGGCTCTCAATAAATCTATCTCAGACAGTTTTTCCTCCTACGTGGAAGAGATCACCACTCCTTCTGCTTCATGCCACATGAAGTATCTGGCTCGTGTTAGGGCCCATACTGAATGAAAAAGCATTCATTTACACACTAGAATCATATTCAACACTGTGAGATTCTTAGACCATATCAGTTCCTGTAACAGGTATTTAGGAACTGATTCCATCTGAGACAACAGCAGATTCACACTTCCCATCTCATGATTGCTAGGCATATGTTCATTATGAAAAGAGAGAATTACCACTGTATTTAAATTATTTGGTGTTTTGCTTTTGGGTGTTTTGGTTTTTGGCTTGAGCCCAAAGATTTGAATTTGAATAAATTATATTCCCAGAAATGTGACCCTACCATATATGCTATCTCTTATTTATTGTACAACCACAGACACCTAGAGTTTTAGAAACAAATAATCAAATACTATAGTGTAAAAAAAAAAAAACAACTTAACCTATCTTACCTTCATCTATTGATGCTTCGCTACTGTATCCATCATACTCTGCAGAGAGAGGGCTATATTTCTGTCTTGTTTCCCAAGTATAGCTCTTTTGTCTAGAATCTGCCAATGGTAGTCTGGAATTGTGTGTTCTGGATAAGGCCTCATGATATTTACCCAGTGCTTCATCTTCACTTTCAGAGGACGAACCATGCTCATCTTTGTCAATGTAGGAATTATCTATTTGGAACGACAAGGAGAGCAGATCAAAATATAACGCAATAAAATGTAGCGAATTTGCTATAGTTACATACATGTTACATGCTTATATATGTATCACATATATTCATACACACACAAATATATATATATATAAACATATATATACACATACACACAATCTGAATTTTCAGCTTTAGAAAAACAGTTTTTCATTTAAGAAGCCCAAGCTTTAGATTTTTATGTTTTAATAGAAAAAACTGACTTGTATATTTGAATTATATAAATAATATTAGTCATAGGGATTTTCCAACCACGGTACAGGTAAACAGAGTAATAAGGCTCTCCATCTTACACAATTATTTTTAAAGCATCAGTAGCACACAAAGGAAGTTATAAGTATTGCCAATACATATGGACCTGATTCAAATAATTCATGCTACAAGAGATGTCTTTGGTTATCATCTTAGTCAAAATTTTCGTAACTGATGACGCTCAGTGTTAGAAGCAGAACAAAGAAATGGACAGACATACACTATCGATGGAATTATAAGTGGTACAACTTTTCTAGAGAGCAATCTGGCTATACATATCAAACTTTCTAATCTGCATAGTCTTTGACCCATTTCTAGGAATTTACCAATTCCATTTCTAAGAATTCAGCCTAAGAAAATAATTAACAAGTGAGCAATGATATGTATTTGAGACAATTTACTGCACTGTGTTTAACAGCAAAGGAAAACAAAAATAAATATGAGCTAAATGTGCATCACTGAGCCTTGGTTAAGTAAATTATGATACATCTATGCAATGATATACTATACAGTCATTAAAAATGAGGAGGTGGACTTACAAGTACTCACAGGGAAAGAATAACTACCACATCATGTTAAGAGAAAAGAGAAGCTTTTCTCATGTTAAGAGAAAAGAGAAGAAAAGAGATTAACATACGTATGCCTACATGCAACATATACACACATACATGCAGTGTAAGTTTACACGTACATACAAAAACGTCTGGAAGCATATACACCGAGCTTAACACATTATCTGTGAAAGACAGACTTACTATGAAAATTCTACTTGAATATACCCAAATTTCAAATAAATTTTTCAGAAGGTAAATTAACTAATTTTATATTATTTTAAAAAGCACTAGTGGGGCTTCCCTGGTGGCGCAGTGGTTGGGGGTCCGCCTGCTGATGCAGGGGACGCAGGTTCGTGCCCCGGTCCGGGAGGATCCCACGTGCCACGGAGCGGCTGGGCCCATGAGCCATGGCCGCTGAGCCTGCGCGTCCGGAGCCTGTGCTCCGCAGTGAGAGAGGCCACAGCGGTGAGAGGCCCATGTACCGCAAAAAAAAAAAAAAAGAAAAAAAAAAAAACACTAGTTATTACCATTTTTTTAAGGTAAAAATTTTGAAACTGCATCATGTTGACATTCATTTAAACCATGATGCAACCTTCTCAGAATTATAAAATAACTCTAGAAGGATAAAGAGACCATAGCAGTCAGAATTTATTAGTTCAGTCTAGATATTTCTCTCATTATACTCAGCTAAGATCATCTGCAGTAGACAAATCAATGTTTGAAATTCAGGTGGGGAGACACAGAATGAGTAATTTTAAAATATGGGATAGAAACTGAATGTTTACAGTTAGAAGTAAGGGAGCTTGGACGTCACTAGTCTAAGTCCTGCTTTTTAATTCAGCAAAATAAAACCATCAAAGGGTGAAACTATGACTGATGTTATATTCTGCACTGTCCAATTTAGTAGTCATCAACCACATGCAGCTATTTAAACTAAGTAGAAAAAATAAAATTTAAAATCTAGTTCTCCAGTGCTACTAACCACGTTTCAAGTACTCAATAGCTACATGCAGACAGTGGTTACTGCATGAAGCAATATAGATATGTAGAACTTTTCCATCATTGCAGAAAGTTCTATTGGACAGAGATGGCATCTGCTGAGATGGCAGATCTAGTCTAGAACCTAGGCATTCTGACTCCCAGGGTTTAGCACTTGTGGGATACCATGGTGGTGGTCTTAAGGCAGCAGGAGAGTTCTGAGGAGGGTAACTAGAAATTCACCTACTACAAAATATTACCTAAAGTAGCCCTGCATTCAGGAACAGAGGAGGAAACTCTTCTTCCTCTTATTATACCTTGTAAGCTCTGTCAGAAACTAGGACACAGGTACTAGCAACATTATAGTTCAGCTAATGAAGGGACAATCCATATGGGTCAAATGATTTTCAAAACGATTTTAGAACATAACATGTTTCAGTTTAGTGCTGACTATAATCTAGAATACTGCAGAAATATTTGATTTCTTTTAGGTAGCAGCATGTTTCTTAATGAAAACAAATCAAAATTTAAAATTCTGTATTGCTACTGCAGTATTTATTACTAGCATCCATTCTACTGTTATTTTATGAATAAAATAATATGTAAACTATTCTTCTTAATTTTATTTCTCTTTTAATTTTTGCTACTTCAAGTAATAAGGCTACCAAAACTAAACCAAGGCTACCAAAAAAACACTGAATCTGACATTCAAAAAACTGCTACAAGAATAGACTTCAAAATGGAGGTATTTCCAAAAATTGGCATTCCTTTTTAATTAGCTCATCCATCCTGGATCAGCCTCTATTATACCATTTAAAAAACATTCATATAATTGATAAATAGCAGACCCTATTATGCACAAAGTCATGTAGCAGAACTGAAACAGTCTTCTTCATTTCTACTGCTACTCAGTATTTTGGTTATTTTATGAGAATGTAAATATACATAAAAATACTGTATGTATCTTTTATAAATAAAAGCCAGTGTACTTCTGGCCTTGTGATCAGATCAGCAATTAATGAAAATGACTAAAGGATAACCAGGTGTACTAACTAGCGATATGAAGCAATTCTGCAACCAAAACCAAGTAACTGTCAGCTAATTGTTTTAAAAATTGTCACAAATATTGTGGATGAAAACTATAACTGCTTAGTTGGAATCTTAATTCTACAAAGAGAACTCATGAATAATAATAGATTGTTCATGTATACACATTGGAAACATGTCATATAGAACTCTTAATGTATGGCTAAATGAATAGATACATATCCTGAAGCATGTTATTCAATAAGATAAAAATCTATTGCTCTCAAGGAAAAACAAAACGTTTGGTACATTCTTACTAGGAAAGATGTGAAGAGCAACACGGTATAAAGGGCTTAAGGGTTGGTTACAAAAATATAAAATTTTTAAATCTAACTGTAGCACACCAAATAAATTCCAATTAAAGTATGCACACTACTTAAGAAAACCACAGAACTTCTGATTGAAAAATAAATGGGCATTAAGTAAAATTAAGGCCCTTAAAATTGGCCAAATAATGCAGGGACCAGGGGCAGTAACTAAATTAGAGGTATACAAATAACATGAATGCTTTTGAAATGACTGGGAGAAAAAAACTGTATGACTTTAAAAATGTCTCCCAGTAAGAGGATTCAAGAAAGTCTTAAATTAGATATACAGACATGTATAGAAAAATTTAGAAATTTGGATGCTTTCCTAACGTAAAAAATCAAGAGAAAATTTTATCACTCAAACTCACATTAGGAGACCTCACCTTTTTCTGGTATTATCTCAGAATATTTTTCATCTTTACTCTTTGCTGTTTCTTTTTTGGCAGAAATGGCTTCGTTTTTCTTTGTTTTTATGTCTCCTTTCACTTTGTAGTATTTTGTTGGATTTATTTGTTCTTTGATTTTCCATAACACTTACCTTTAGAATTAGTTGATGCTGCTGGATGTATGTCTTTTTTCTTAATGGATTTCTGTATCATATGTCTATTGCTTTCCAAAATACCTTTTGGAGAACATTCATTTCCTGAACACTTATTCCCTTTGGATTCTTTACTTTTAATATGTTTTTCAGCCTTCTTTAAATAATTTTCTTGCATTTCTTGAAATCTTACCTCCTTTAGGTCATGCTTACCATTATTGGAAATTCCTAATCCATATTTTCTACATCTGTCAGTACTTTCAAGTTCTTGACAAGTAGATCCAGCCCTTGCATACTGCTTGCTAACTGATATCCTACCATCACTCATCTGGCCTTTCAAAGAAGAATCACCAGCAGTATCGGTTTCTTGATATTTTGATAGTGTCTGTTGCCTATTATTAATATGTATAAATACTCCTTCTTCATTCATTCCTTGATCTTGCTTTTGTGAAACTGAAGTATTATAGCTATTTATTCGATTTGCTTGGTGCTCTAAATCGAATTGTGTTTTCTGACAATTAGTGTTTTTAGAGACTTCTGGTAACGTGGTATTTTCTCGTTTAGAAGTATCTACAGCTTCTGTTGCTGCAGGGCTTTCCTCTTCTGGGCGGAAGCCGCTTATCATACTTGCTACCTGTTCAGCAACCGAGTCAGTGAAAGCATAGCTGACTTCCCCCACAGCAGTGGTCAAATCTTCCACAGCATTACTGATTGTGTCCACCAGAGAGGACACTGAAGGCAGATTCTGCTGAAAATTTTTGAAAAATGCCATTTTCTAACTCCTTGTTCCTAAAAGGTGCAAAAATGGAATTTTCTCTTCTCAAAAAATCAACCACTTTCAAGTCTGAATTTAACATTTACTTAAATGGTGCTATTCATTAGCCCAATATCAGTATTTCACATTGTATCTTTTAATTTTTCTGTAAATGCTTATGCAATGGAAGAAATATGTTGAAGTAAAGACGCTTCAAAAAAAAAAACCACTTGGTTTAAACGTAATGACTTTTTCCCACTCCACAGCTATCATAACAGCAGCAAGACAATATTTTCCCCTCAAATACTATTGAGTTTTTATTCTATACCTGCAAGAAGAAGTATAAAAAGGATTTTTATTATGTACTTTTTAGTTTATTTATTAATAGTCTATGTATGGGAACTACCCTATCTTATTAACAAAGTACCAATATCATTTCAAAATAAAAAATATATTAAGGGTTTCCCCTATATATTCCCCTAAATATATATTTGTTTACATATCTAAACAATTTTGCATAGAGGTTAGAATAGGGAAGAGCAGAGGGTGAACATTTGCAGAGTTGCTATTACATGTAAGGCATTGTGATTCACAAATTTTATCTTACTTGATCTTACAATAACCGTAGGAGGTAAATATTATTATTCTTATTTAATAAGTGAATAAGAAACAGCCTCAGAAAAATTAATAAGGTCCCCGAGACCTTTCCAATGGATCCTCAAGGTCAAAACTATTTTTACAATAAGAGTAAGAGAATATGTAACTTTTCATTTTCATTCACTCACAAATGAGCACTTGGATTTTCCAGAGGCCATATGACAGACTGAACGCAGAAGCAGATGTGAGAATCCAGTTGCTTCCTTCTTCTGTGCCAGTCATTAAAGAGATTTGCAATGTAAAACAATGTCACTCTTCTCACCAAACTTTTTTTTTTTGGATTTAGAAAATATATAGTTTTTAAAATTAATACATTTATATTAACATGTAATAGACTTATTGTTGGATATTTTAAAATAAATCGATAAAAAATATTTTAAAATTTTCTTAGCCTTTAACTTCTAATTTGGTACATACCAATAGCTATAACTCACATAAACAAAAGCTCTTTGGGGTCCTCAATAATTTTTAAAAGTGTAAAGGGTAAAAGCATTTTTACCAAAAATGCTAAAACACAGAATTACTGGAGGCTGCTAAAAGAGGTATCTTTAACCAGTTCATTCTACACAAATGATGAAAAAACAGGACTGAAGTGACGTATGAGAAACATTAAACTTGATCAAACCAAAACCACATAAAGTACTATAGTTTCCTAATGCAAAAGCTGCGTGATGTAATTCGATAATAAGATTTTCATAAACAATGAGGCTATCACTTTTTAAGTTATCAGAAATAAGAGAAAAGCACCTCTTCAACATATATTCATGGACAAGAAAAGCAAGGTTTCTCTTCTACTGTTCCTTACAATTCTTCTCAATTAATGTCTTACTTTTACAATTTTCAACTTACTCCTGCTATCATTTACGTAAGCCAGTCTTTGGAAATAGCAAATAAAGAACTCTTGTAATTATTTTAAAATATAAAATGTTTTCATAAGAGAAAGAACAGTTTCACAGCCCTCATCTTTCCTGCTATCTAGTAACACTAAGTCATATAATATGCCTGTGGTGCCAAGGGAGGGAGAGGAACACTAATTTTCATAATCAGACTTTATACACTAAGTTACCAGGGAAAACCACATTCTCCAAACAATAAAATTATCCATCACTGAGAATTCAACAGCATGTAAAGATAAAGGGTGAATACTTTCAAAAGCCTTCTAGGGACACGGGAAAAAAGCTCTCTAGGGAACTATCTGGACAATGGATTAAAGCATAAAATGTAATAAGATATATCCTTCTTCTTAAAGCATATGTGTTCATATAACAGGCTCAAAAGCATACCTTATATTTGAAAAATAAAAGTGTCATTCAATGATGGTATACAATTCATCTTTATGCACTATGATAGCAATTCATGGGCAATAAAAAGATAACTGAACATAATTTACTTAATACATCTTTTACTCTCAGAATAGTGGCTCAAGGTTAGTTTACTACATGTCAAAATCAAGCTTTTTATTATATATATATATATATTTTTTTTTTTTTAAAGAAAGTAATAAATAGTACAGACAGAAAGACCAAACAAGGAAAAGCAGCGATATGATACTTACAAATTTTATCTTGTGAATTCTTCTTTGTACTGTATCCTGAACCAAGATCTGGAAACCCGCCAACATTTTCAAAACAGAACTTCTTATTAATATAGAGAAAAAGGAGCAGCATCAAGATAATAAACACCCCAACAGCTGACAAAAATCCAACTGCCTCTGGAGATACTAGAGGGGAAAAAAAGTCACAGCTGTAAGCATTTATTCTTCTTCAAGTTACAAACAAGAAGGAAACCCCTATACATGTGTTAGATTACTGCCTTATTTGAATTATATTTAAAAATTTTCATAGTTCACAACAGTTCAGTTTATAAGAAAAACAAATTGCACAGTTTAATGAGTTGTTCAATTTATTCAAGAGTATTAAAATCTTCTAAAACTTTCCCTATAAATTATGTGGGTACAATCTTAAAAGACGAGTCTATAAAAGAGGAGTTATCATATGTTTAAAAGAGGCAGTTATCATATGTTTAAGTCCATTGAAAAGTATTACAAAAATTTTAAAACAAGAATTAGAAAAACTTATTTCCCAAGCACAGGTCTATCACTTAATCGAATTTATGGGAATGTATATTATTCTTCTTATCTGTAAAAGCTTCAATGGCCTTTTTTTATTAAACAAACTCTGGACTTCCTCACATTGAAAGCTGCAGCCTCTCTTTTCAATATTACACTCCAATCAAATGATTCCACTCACTGCCTCAGGATCAGCTATATGCATTACCCCATGCCTTGTTTTTGTTTGCCCTCTTCCCCTTGCCTGGAGTGACCAAGTGTCCTCTCTACCAAATCCCACTCATTCATTCAACCAACAAATATTTTTGGAGCAGCAGCCATATACCAGGCATTATCACATACCCATTTCCTGTCTTCCTTGAACAGTCTAGTGAAGGCAGTTACAACATGGTGCAATAAAGGTTATGACTGGGGAAGAACAAGGACTACGAGAACTACAGAAATACTTAACTCAGTGTTGAAGGATCAAGTAAGCTTTTCTGAAAGTAATGGCTGCTGTGATTATATTTTAAGCATTATTAAGAATTAGTCAAGTTAACACTATTCCAGGCAGAAGAAACAGCATGTGTATATAGAGACAGGAGATCATGATATATTCCAGAAACTCCATGAAACTTTGTTATGATGAACTACCAGGTTCTCAAGAGAATCTGATCTCAAGAGAATACATGAAATCATCCAGGGAGATTTGGTAGAGTGAGAACAGACAAAACCTTCTCCAACTTCTCCAATCCTCAGCAATCTCTTTTCTTTCAACTTCTGCATTATCTCTCTACACCAGTCATTTGGAGTTAAACAGGAACTAAATTTTTCTATCACCAGTGCCTTCCATATAATACTCAACTATTAGTTGAGAATGAATCTTAAGCCTCAAATATCCCCTACTCTTTCTTCCTCCACTGCTCAAGCAGCAACTAAAATGTCATCTCCTTCAAGATTTTTCTTTCAATCAGAAGAGCCATGACAATTAGCATCTAATTCATTTGTTAAAAATGAAGTCACCCACCAGTCAATGATGAGTGCTTTAATCTCCTAGCTTTTCGTTATTTGTGAAAGCCAGGCATCCAGGTGTAGAACTGATATGACATTACAGCCTACTCAAAGCTGGCTCAGTAATATTGTCACAGAGGATGGAGCAGAGAATGATATTGTAAGGGAGGGACGATGAGGGTGAGGGAGAAGGTGGCAGGAATGGTAAGAGTGCTGCCTGAATATGAAGCTGGTGTTGAGGACCAGATCCTGCTACCAAAAACAAGAAGTTATGCCCAGACATTAGCCATGTATAATTGCTTTACAATGTTGCATTAGTTTCTGCTATATAACAAAGTGAATCAGCTATATGTATACATATATCCCCATATCCCCTTCCTCTTGCATCTCCCTCCCACCCTCCCTATCCCACCCTTCTAGGTGGTCACAAAGCACCGACCTGATCTCCCTGTGCTATGCAGCAGCTTCCCACTAGCTACATTTGGAAGTGTATATATGTCAGTGCTACTCTCTCACTTCTTCCCAGCTTACCCTTCCCCCTCCCCACGTCCTCAAGTCCATTCTCTACATCTGCATCTTTATTCCTGTTCTGCCACTAGGTTGTTCAGAACCATTTTTTTTTAGATTCCATATATATGTGTTAGCCTACGGTATTTGTTTTTCTTTTTCTGATTTACTTCACTCTGCATGACAGACTCTAGGCGCATCCACCTCACTACAAATAACTCAATTTCCTTTCCTTTTATGGCTGAGTAATATTCCATTGCATATATGTGCCACATCTTCTTTATCCATTCATCTGTCAGTGGACACTTAGGTTGCTTCCATGTCCTGGCTATTGTAAATAGTGCTGCAATGAACATCGTGGTACACGTCTCTTTTTGAATTATGGTTTTATCAGGGTTATATGCCCAGTAGTGGGATTGCTGGGTCATATGGTAGTTCTATTTGTAGTTTTTAAGGAGCTGTTCTCCATAGAGGCTGTATCAATTTACACTCCCACCAACAGTGCAAGAGGGTTCCCTTTTCTCCACACCCTCTCCAGCATTTATTGTTTGTAGATATTTTGATGCTGGCCATTTTGATGAGTGTGAGGTGATACTTCATTGTAGTTTTGATTTGCATTTCTCTAATGATCAGCGATGTTGAGCATCCTTTCATATGTTTGTTGGCAATCTGTATATCTTCTTTGGAGCAATGTCTTTCTAGGTCTTCTGTCCATTTTTGGATTGGTTTGTTTGTTTTTTCATATTCAGCTGCTTGTATATTTTGGAGATTAATCCTTTGTCAGTTGCTTCGTTGGCAAATATTTTCTCCCATTCTGAGGGTTGTTTTTTCATCTTGTTTATGGTTTCCTTTGCTGTGCAAAAGCTTTGAAGTTTCATTAGGTCCCATTTGTTTATTTTTGTTTTTATTTCCATTTCTCTAGGAGGTGGGTAAAAAAGGATTTTGCTGTGATTTATGTCACAGATTGTTCTACCTATGTTTTCCTCTAAGAGTTTTATAGTGTCTGAACTTATATTTAGATCTTTAATCCACTTTGAGTTTATTTTTGTGTATGGTGTTAGGTGGTGTTCTAATTTCATTCTTTTACATGTAGCTGTCCAGTTTTCCCAGCACCACTTATTGAAGAGGCCGTCTTTTCTCCACTGTATAATCTTGCTTCCTTTATCAGAGATAAGGTGACCATATGTGCACGGGTTTATCTCTGTGCTTTCTATCGTGTTCCATTGATCTATATTTCTGTTTTTGTGCCAGTACCACACTGTCTTGATTACTGTAGCTTTGTAGTATAGTCTAAGTCAGGTAGCCTGATTCCTCCAGCTCCGTTTTTCTTTCTCAAGATTGCTTTGGCTATTCGGGGTCTTTTGTGTTTCCATACAAATTGTGAACTTTTTGTTCTAGTTCTGTGAAAAATGCCATTGGTAGTTTGATAGGGATTGCACTGAATCTGTAGATTGCTTTGGGTAGTATAGTCATTTTCACAATATTGATTCTTCCAATCCAAGAACATGGTATATCTCTCCATTGTTTGTATTGTCGTTTAATTTCTTTCATCAGTGTCTTATAGTTTTCAGCAGACAGGTCTTTTGTCTCCTTAGGTAGGTTTACTCCTAGGTATTTTATTCTTTCTGTTGCAGTGGTAAATGGGAATGTTTCCTTAATTTCTCTTTCAGATTTTTCATCATTAGTGTATAGGAATGAAAGAGATTTCTGTGCATTAATTTTGTATCCTGCTACTTTACCAAATTCATTGATTGGCTGTAGTAGTTTTCTGGTAGCATCTTTAGGATTCTCTGTATAGTGGCATGTTATCTGCAAACAGTGACAGCTTTGCTTATTCTTTTCCAATTTGGATTCCTTTTATTTCTTTTTCTTCTGATTGCTGTGGCTAAAACTTCCAAAACTGTTGAATAAGACTGGCAAGAGTGGACATCCTTGCCTTGTTCCTGATCTTAAAGGAAATGCTTTCAGTTTTTCACCATTGAGAATGATATTTGCTGTGGGTTTGTCATATGTGGCCTTTATTATATTGAAGTAGGTTCCCTCTCTACCTACTTTCTGGAGAGTTTTTATCATAAATGGGTGTTGAATTTTGTCGAAAGCCTTTTCTGCATCTATTGAGATGATCATATGGTTTTTATCCTTCAGTTTTTAATATGGTGTATCACATTGATTGATTTGTGTATATTGAAGAATCCTTATATTCCAGGGATAAACCCCACTTGATCATGGTGTATGATCCTTTTAATGTACTGTTGGATTCTGTTTGCTAGTATTTTGTTGAAGATTTTTGCATCTATGTTCATCAATGATATTGGCCTGTAGTTTTCTTTTTTTGTGACATCTTTGTCTGGTTTTGTTATCAGAGTGATGGTGGCCTCAACGAATGAGCTTGGGAGTGTTCCTACCTATTTGGAAGAGTTTGAGAAGGATAGATGTTAGCTCTTCTCTGTTTGACAGAATTCACCTGTGAAGCCGTCTGGCCCTGGGCTTTTATTTGTTGGAAGATTTTTAATCCCAGATTCAATTTTAGTGCTTGTGATTGGCCTGTTTATATTTTCTACTTCTTCCTGGTTCAGTCTCAGAAGGTTGTGCTTTTCTAAGAATTTGTCCATTTCTTCCAGGTTGTCCATTTTATTGGCATATAGTTACTTGTAGTAATCTCTCATGATCCTTTGTATTTCTGCAGTGTCAGTTGTTACTTCTCCTTTTTCATTTCTAATTCTGTTGATTTGAGTCTTCTCCCTTTTTTTCTTGATGAGTCTGGCTAATGGTTTATCAATTTTGTTTATCTTCTCAAAGAACCAGCTTTTAGTTTTATTGATCTTTGCTATCATTTCCTTCATTTCTTTTCATTTTTTTCTGATCTGATCTTTACGATTTCTTTCCTTCTGCTAACTTTGGGGTATTTTTATTCTTCTTTTTCTAACTACTTTAGGTGTAAGGTTAGGTTGTTTATTTGAGATTTTTCCTGTTTCTTGATGTAGGAGTGTATTGCTATAAAATTCCCTCTTAGAACTGCTTTTGCTGCATCCCACAGGTTTTGGGTCGTTGTGTTTTCATTGTCATTTGTTTCTAGGTATTTTTTGATTTCCTCTTTGATTACTTCAGTGACCTCTTGGTTATTTAGCAGCATATTGTTTAGCCTCCATGTGTTCATATTTTTTACAGATTTTTTTTCCTGTAATTGATATCTAGTCTCATAGTGTTGTGCTCAGAAAAGATGCTTGATATGATTTCAATTTTCTTAAATTTACCAAGGCTTGATTTGTGACCCAAGATATGATCTATCCTGGAGAATGTTCCAAGAGCACTTGAGAAGCAAGTATATTCTCTTGTTTTTGGATGGAATGTCCTATAAATATCAATTAAGTCCATCTTGTCTAATGTGTCATTTAAAGCTTGTGTTTCCTTATTTATTTTCATTTTGGATGATCTGGCCATTGGTAAAAGTGGGGTGTTAAAGTCGCCTGCTATGATTGTGTTACTGTTGATTTCCCCTTTTATGGCTGTTAGCATTTGCCTAATTAAGGTGCTCCTATGTTGGGTGCCTAAATATTTACAATTGTTATATCTTCTTCTGGGACTGATCCCTTGATCATTATGTAGTGTCCTTCTTTGTACTTGTAATAGTCTATTTTAAGGTCTATTTTATCTGATATGAGAATTGCTACTCCAGCTTTCTTTTGATTGCCATTTGCATGGAACATCTTTTTCCATCCCTTCACTTTCAGTCTGTATGTGTCCCTAGGTCTGAAGTGGGTCTCTTGTAGACAGCATATATACGGGTCTTGTTTTTGTATCCATTCAGCCAGTCTATGTCTTTTGGTTAGAGCATTTAATTCATTTACATTTAAGGTAATTATTGATATGTATGTTCCTATTACCATTTTCTTAATTGTTTTGGGTTTGTTATTGTAGGTCTTTTCCTTCTCTTGTGTTTCTTGCCGACAGAAATTCCTCTAGCATTTGTTGTAATGCTGGTTTGGTGTTGCTGAACTCTTAGCTTTTGCTTGTCTGTAAAGGTTTTAATTTCTCCGTCAAATCTGAATGAGATCCTTGCTGGGTAGAGTAATCTTGGTTGTAGGTTTTTCCCTTTCATCACTTTAAATATGTCCTGCCCCTCCCTTCTGGCTTGCAGAGTTTCTGCTGAAAGATCAGCTGTTAACCTTATGGGGATTCCCTTGTATGTTATTTGTTGCTTTTCCTTTGCTGCTTTTAGTATTTTTTCTTTGTATTTAATTTTTGATAGGTTGACTAATATGTGTCTTGGTGTTTTTCTCCTTGGGTTTATCCTGTATGGGACTCTCTGTGCTTCCTAGATTTGATTGACTTGTTCCTCTCCCATGTTAGGGAAGTTTTCAACTATTATCTCTTCAAATATTTTCTCAGACCCTTTCTTTTTCTCTTCTTCTTCTGGCACCCCTATAATTCGAATGTTGGTGCGTTTAATGTTTTCCCAGCAGTCTCTAAGACTGTCCTCAATTCTTTTCATTCTTTTTTCTATATTCTGCTCTGCGGTAGTTATTTCCACTATTTTATCTTCCAGGTCACTTATCCATTCTTCTGCCTCAGTTATTCTTCTATTGATTCCTTCTAGAGAATTTTTAACTTCATTTATTGTGCTGCTCATCATTGGTTGTTTGCTCTTTAGTTCTTCTAGGTCCTTGTTAAACGTTTCTCGTATTTCCTCCATTCTATTTCCAAGATTTTGGATATCTTTACTATCATTACTCTGAATTCTTTTTCAGGTAGACTGCTTATTTCCTCTTCATTTGTTTCGTCTGGTGGGTTTTTACCTTGCTCCTTCATCTGCTGCATATTTCTCTGTCTTCTCATTTTGTTTAACTTACTGTGTTTGGGGTCTCCTTTGCGCATGCTGTGGTTTCATAGTTCCCGTTGTTTTTGGTGTCTGCCCTCAGTGGGTGAGGTTGCTTCAGTGGCTTGTGTAGGTTTCCTGGTGGCCTGTGTTCTGGTGTGTCAGGCTGGATCTTGTCTTTGGCGTGGGCAGGGCCGCATCCGGTGGTGTGTTTTGGGATACCTGTGAACTTAGTATGATCTTAGGCAGCCTCTCTGCTAATGGGTGGGGTTGTGTTCCTGTCTTGCTAGTTGTTTGGCATGGGGCGTCCAGCACTGGAGCTTGCTGGCCATTGGGTGTAGCTGGGTCTTAGCACTGAGACAGAGATCTCTGGGAGATCTCTCACTAATTGATACTATGTGGGGTTGGGAGGTCTCTGGTGGTCCAATGTCCTGAACTTGGCTCTCCCACCTCAGAGGCTCAGGCCTGACACCAGGTGGGAGGACCAAGACCCTGTTGGCTACATGGAATTATCAAGACAGTGGTCATTGGCAAGTGAAACCGCAAGAGAAGAGGCCCGTGTTATGCCTGGTCCTGCTGAGCAATTTTCAGACCTCAGCTCATTCTGGCAACAGGGCAACTGGGTCAGTGACATGAAGCAGGACGGGGTAAATGAGGCGGGCGGCGCTCAGCCGGTACACAGCCTGAGGGGCCCGGTCGAAGCCCTTGGGGAAGTCTGACAGTAGCCAGGACTCCAGCCTCCTGTGGCTGCAGCCTCTTTGGGCTGCCTCCCAATGTCAAGTCGCTCTCACTCCTGCTTTGGCAGCTGTGCTTTTACCCTGAGCTTCCTGACGAGGCGAGCGCTCCCTGAGGCGACGCATGAAAAGCACAGGCCACGCTCAGAGTCTATGTCTTTACTGCTCATGCTGCTTCTCCTGTTTTCCTTCTCTCTTTCCCTTCTTGTCTCTTCCTATGCCTTGCCTTAATCCTTATTTCTGTATTCCTCCTTCATTTCTCTCCTCCCCTCCCACTTTTAAATTTAACCTAGGGAGAAAGGTAAACTATAAACAAGTATAATATAGCAAGCACTATAATAGAAGTATAGAATATAAAGTACTACTGAAACACAAGAAGGAACACTACCTGGCAAAGTTTGTAACACTTCAGAAAGGAGATGACACTTGGGTAGGGTATGAAAGATTACTAGAAACTCTTAAAGTGTAAAGGGCAGATGAAAGAGCATGATCCAAAACGAGAAACAGTGTGCATAGAATCCTATCAGCACTAATGGGCAACATTCTTGGCTGTCTTATTTACCTCTGTATCCTCCAAGCACCTAGCACCACCAGCTGACATTATACAAATATTTGTAAATGCACGAATGAATGTGTGTTCAGGAAAGACCAAGAATATACCAGAACGGCTATGACTGGAAATGAAAGCAAGGTCCAAACTGTCAAAGAACCTTGAATACCATCCTACATATTTTGTACTTGTAGAACAATATTGCTTAAAACAGTAGAAAACCTGGAAAATAGCAGGGAGTGAATGGCGGCAAAATATGAGGACTAAGCAGTAGCAGTGGTGGCAGAGAAGAGGGGTGACTTTGTTCAGGGAAAATTGATAATAACCCAGTCAATTACTGTAGAAGATGAGGATAAAGAGAAGTTGAAAATAATTCTAAAGTTTCTGGCTTGAGTGAATGGGTGAATTAGTAACAGCATTTACCAAAATGAAAAAAATACGAGAGGAAAGGCAGGTGGTTTAGGGCATGGGAGCTAAGAGAGCAGTAGGAAAGAAGCAGGTACCAAGTTTAGGTTTTGACATATTAGCAATGTCAGTGGACTACTTCACTGTGGATGCCTAGTAAACAGGGAAACATGCAGATAATGCTCTGATGAAGGTCAGGTTCGTTATAAAAGAGTTGGGAGTTTTCCCCTTTGCTCATCCAATTGCATGTCAAAGACATCACTGACTAAATACAAACCGAACTGGCAGATGATAGGTACTAGGCTTTAATGGTAAATCTCTTACTCTACAAGTTTTTAGATAAATATATACTGTGAAATTTGAACAAACTACGAAAAGAATCTTTTCTCACTAAGAAAAGGTGAAAGATGCCTTATACTTACAAGGCAAATATACTACTAAGGTAAATATACTATACAACTCCTTTTTTATCCATTGCTTAACTAAATGCCCATTACCTACCTTTCATTGAAAACATTTTGTATTTAAAATATTAAAACAGTAATGTAATTGTAGAAAAGAAATAGTTTTCTAATAGAAAATATTAAAAAGCTTCAGACTTTTATTTTTCATCCTTATCTCAGGATTGAAATAGCATTTATGATTTCAAATGAGATAATACCAGAAGTTGATCAGTAACAGTTCTAGGTATAAAAACATTTGATAAACCCCACCTGTCCATGAAACTACAATAGAAAAATACACCGAAATTACCCTAAAGATATGAATGCTATACACCATCAAAAAAGTTAAATAAAATTACACTAACTCAGATCTCACAAATATAAAATATATTTTCATTCAGTATAAGATGGAATTTACTCCAAACTCTTATTTATACTGTAAATCTGCTTATAAAGCCATTCGACATATTTCTAAGATTATGATTAATTTATCTATAGATAAATCTACTCTTTTCAAACATTCTAGATCATCCACTGCAAGCAAGTAAATGCTATTTAAAAATGTATATTACCTCTTAAGGAGAACCTCCAAAATCTCTAACAGCGCACAGTTAAACTGTTTAGCTTAATATTACAGATTTGAAGAAATAAATTTGCTGAAGCAAATTTAGAGTTAGTTAATAAGTCAAAATTCACTGATGTATTGTTTTCTCATATCCAAATTTTTAAAACTTTAATGTAAACAATAAAACCAAGACCAACAAATAACAAAATTAACAATATCAAACATTTAAAGAGTGCTTAATATTTGCTAAGGGCTGTTTTAGAAAGTGCACTACGAGCATTATCTAACTGAATCCTCACTACAACCTAATTTTTCAGATATGGGTACTGAGGCTCAATAAGAATAAGTAGAATTTTCCAGATCTTAAAATTATTATTCAGTGACAAAATCTTGATATGAATACAGGCACGCCGATTCCTGCTCCCAAAATGTTAAACACTAATCCTTACTGCTTCCTCTTTGCCAGGCACTATTATAATCTCTTTCATTTTAAAATGTAATGCTCAAAACAATTCTGTGATAGGTAAATACTATATATTATCTTAGTCTTTAGATGAGTAAACTGAGGCCCAAAGAGTAATACATTTGTCCAAAGTCACAAATCTAGGAAATGGTAGAACCTGGATTTAAACCCTGACATTTTGACTCCAGAGTCCATGGTCTTAAACACCAAGTAACACTACTGCTTTCTTATATGTCAACCTGCAGTATAAAAAACAAGGGAAAGCCATGCGATCAAATAATATAGCTTAGTACATATATTATGAGAAAACATTTCATGGTTTAGCTTTTTATATACATTGAAATACAGCAACTGATTTCAGCTTTCTCAAAATAAATATATAAATCATAAAACTGGAATCATAATATTTTCTATTCAAGATACTTTTCAAAATATTCTAAAATTAACTTTAGAACTCGGCTTAGAAGCCAAAATAAATACTATATACTTATTATTATACGCCATGTTTGAAAAGCTAATAAAATAAATAAAAATTTAAAAACAGAAAGTATTCTATAAAACAATAAGCTTGATATGTATTAGTAATGCTCAATAAAAATACAAGGAAAGTGTCTGTGAACTATATGATTCTCTATATGAAGTATCTAAAGACTACACTGAAAAGTCAAGAAGCATACAAGACATATTTCACCAGAAAATACCGTTTAGCTTGTCCAAGATTAATAATGATTTATGCTATATAGATGGAAATGGCTTTAGTAGTTATCTGTACTATATACTTAGAAATGAATATATATATTTATAAAAGATAAACTAAAAAATACCACTTTTTGTCAAAATTCAAGCTTCAATAATAATAGTAAAATTCATTTTAATTTCTATTGATAAAATGGTCATGGAAACAAAAATATTACAATCTTATAAAATAAAAGCAATATCAAATCTATTTTGACTTTGAAAGTATTGTAGAATTTACTTAAATTCTACTTTCTGTTGTCACAAAAGAACATTTTCTATGTAAAGTTAATGAGAAAAACACAAAGATATACAGAAATATAATTATAAGGAAGGTATTTATTTATTAAGCCAACATATTTTCAATATAAACTTATTTATATAATAATATTCTTCTCTAAATAAAATTTGTGTCAAAACAAATTAACTATAAATTACAAAATAAATATTACAAAACTATTTTATCCATTATATTTTAAATGCAAAATTAAACAAGGAGTACCTATGATTCTTATAATTCTTTAAAAAAGAAGGATAAAAAGAAACAACTTACAATTTGCATTATAAGGTCTGTATTGCTGATTTGTCCTACTGGGCAGGAAACACTAGTCCTCTAAAGTCATGGAGACTTTAATAATTCATTTAATAGATGCAATTCTATCTCTTGAACAAAATGGGAACTACAAAAGAAGTCAACTTTCATTTTAAAAGAAATACTTGCTTCCTATTTAATAAGGCCTAAATATTTTTCACATATTTTAATCAGAAAAAATCCACAATTTATTTTGCTCTGGTTTGGACATAAAATAGAGAATTTATCAGAGATTCCAAGAAACAATGTGGGAATATAAAAGATTAATTTGATATGTTTTGTTTAAATTTCCTTTTGTAACATCTCAGTTACTTCCACAAATGAAAACTTACATGAAATTTTTATATTATAATATAAATGATGCAAAACTGGAAGAATGACATATAAATCAAAGAAAGGAATAATACATATCTATCAGTATAATACTAGATTTTATTAAAAAACAATCAGTAAAAAAAATGTTTACTCATAAGTGATATAATTCACTGCTGAGTAATTTAAAGGGACAATGGGGGTGGGGGAGGAGGCACAGATGGCAGTGATGTGGGACACTGACTAAGATCATAGTCTTAGTCAGTGTCTGTCTGTCTCCCCTGGGAGACAGTTACCGGACAAGGTTGATAAAATAGATGCTACCCAACTTGTTTCAAACGTCAAACCATCAATAAATTAAACCTATGTTTCCTATAAGTAAGTAGTAAATTGAAATTTCTTTCAAATATCGTAACAGCAGCAGAAAATACTAAATCTTGAAATTGAAATTTCATTCAAATATTGTAACAGCAGAAAATACTAAATCTTGAAAAAAATTGAAAAAAAACCCTCAAACATTAAGTATGAAACACCAAATATATATTTAAACCTTACACTTAAGACTTAGACTTGATAATAATATACTTACTACACTTATAATATATTTAAAGCAAATACTTATTAATTAATAATTAATAAAGCTCTGTCTCTGGGAGAGATTTGTCTTCAAGGGCAGTCTTGATTGAGGCTTCGGAATTATAATTCCAATGAAGTTTAGACTAAGGAAAACTTTTTTCCTGGTGAATCACCCAATAGCAAAGCATAGTCATTCTTTTAAACAACAAATTAGGGTTCCCTGCTTCAAATTCTTTGTCTATTCAATGTATATGAATTTCTCCAAAATTATCTGAATGTCAAGTGGTATGGGCAAAAGATGAGGCCACTTCTTCCTCTACTTTACTTTTCCAATGATTATTTGCCCATCCCTTTCAGTAAGATCCTCATTAGTAAGATTTTGAAAATTCAACACCAACTGCAGGAGAATCTTCTAGTTAAAGCCAATTTGTGACGTCAAACAGTTTCAGATATGCTTCTTTCAGACTTTAATTCTGAACCATTAAATTCTGATAAATACAAACAAGTTTCTTTCAAACCTAAGACTGTCCTCCTATATTTTAATATTATATCAACTAGTTCTCTTCTTTAAAAATTTTTTTGGCTTTATATATCTTTTCCAACTTTACTGAGGCATAGTTGACAACAGAAAACTGTATATATTTAAGGTAGAATTGTGAAATAATCACCAGGATCAAGCTAATTAATATATCCATCACCTCACATAGTTATCATTTTTGTGGGTGTGTGTAGTGAGAGCACTTATGAATTATTCTCTTAGCAAATGTCAGGTATACAATATAGCATCATTAATTTTAGTCACGTTGTTGTACATTAGATCTCCAGAACTGATTCATCTTGTATAAATGAAACTTTGTACCCCCCTCCACCAACATCTTCCCATTTCCTCCTCCCCCCAGCCCTGGCAACCACCATTCTACTCTATGAGTTTAAGTGTTTTAGACTGCACATTTAAGTGAGGTCATGCAGTATATGTCCTTCTGCATCTGGCTTATTTTACTTAGCATAATAATGTCCTCCAGGTTCATCCATATTGTCACAAATGGCAAGATTTCTTTCTTTGTTAAGGGTGAAAAATATCTCATTGTACATATACACATTTTATTTATCCATTCATCCATGATGGACATTTAGGTTGTTTCTATATCTTGGCTGTTGTAAATAATGGCTGAAATGAACATGGAAGTGCAGATGCCTCTTAGAGATTTTGGTTTCACTTGCTTTGTATATATACCCAGAAATGGTGGATCATATGGTAGTTGTATTTTTACTTTTTGAGGAACTTTCACTCTTCCATAATGTCGGTACCAATTTACATTCCCACCAACAGTGTGCAAGGGTTCCCTTTTCTCCATATCCTCTTCAATACTTGTTATCTTTTGTCTTTCTGATAAAGGTCATTCTAATATGTGTGAACTGATATCTTGTTGTTTTCATTTGCATTAATGACGCTGAGCATCTTTACATATATACCTGTTGGCCATTTGTATGTTTTCTTTTGAACATTTTTGAAGCAGGTTATTTGCTTTGTTTTCTTTTGTTTGTCCTTGTTTGTTATTTTTTTTTTGCTATTGGGTTGTATAAGTACCTTATATATTTCATTTTTTAATTGAACTATAGTTGATATACAGTATTATATTAGTTATTAACTCTTTATCAGATACATGGTTTGCAAATATTTTCTCCCACTCCATAGGAAGCCTTTTCACTTTGTTGATGGTTTCCTTGCCATGCAGAAGTTTTTAAATGTGATGCGATCCCACTGGTCTACTTTTGTTTTCACTGCTTGTGCTTTTGGTGTCATATCCAAAAAATCCTTTCCCAGACCAATGTCAAGAAGCTTTTTCCCTATGTTTTCTTCTAGTAGTTTTATTGTTTCAAGTCCTACATTTAAGTGTTTAATCCATTTTAAGTTGATTTTTGCATATGGTGTGAGATAAGAACCTAATTTCATTCTTCTGCATATGGATATCCAGTTTTCCTAACACCATTACTGAAGAGATTATCCTTTACCTCTGTGTGATCTCAGCACCCTCGTGAAAGAATTGTAGATGCATGAATTTATTTCTGGGTTCTCTGTTCCTTCCACTGGTCTATATGTCTTATTTTATGCTAGTACCATAGTTTTTTGATTACTGTAGCTTTGTAATGTATTTTGCAATCAGGAAGTGTGATGTTTCCAGCTTTGTTCTTCTAACTCAAAATTGCTTTAGCTATTTGAGTTTTTTTTGTGATTCCATACAAAGTTTAGGACTGTTTTTTTTTCTATTTCTGTAAAGAATGCCATTGGGATCATGATAAGGATTGCACTGAACCTATAGTTCACTTTGGGTAACGTGGGCATTTTAACAATATTAATTTTTCTAATTCATGAACAGAAGACATCTTTCCATTTATCTGTGTCTTCTTCAATTTCCATCATCAATGTTCTGTTTTCAGTGTACAGTGTTTCATCTCTTTGGCTTTTATTCCTAAGTTTTTAATTATTTTAGTTGCTATTGTGAATAGGATTGTCTTTAGGGTTTTCTATGTATATGAACATGACAATGTCATCTACAAACATAATTTTACTTCTTCCTTTCAAATTTGAACGCCTTTTATTTCTTTTTCTTATCTAACTGCTATGGCTGGGGCTTCCACTACTATGTTGAAAAGAAGTGGTGGATTGGGAATTCTTTCCTTGTACCCTGCACCAGATCTTAGAAGGAAAGTTTTCATTTTTTTCCCCCCACTTATCATAGTAAGTGGACTTTTCATATATGGCCTTTATCACATTGAAATAAGTATCTTCTATACTAATTTTGTTGAGAGTTTTAATTATGAATGGATATTGAGTTTGTTAGATGCTTTTTCTGCATTTACTGAGATCATCACATGGTTCTTTCCTTCCATTTTGTTAATGTGTTGTAGTAAATTGATTGATTTGTGTATGTTAAATCACCCCTGCATGCCAGGGATAAATCTCAATTGGTAGTGTTCCAGTGCATGTGAAAAAACTGTGAGCCAGGATCTAAGGCATGAAGACAGTGGCACCAGGCTGGGGAGGGGTGGAGGGAGGATATGGTAGCTCCAGCCTGGAAGTGGGGAGGAGCAAAAAGGTGGCTCTAGCCCCCATACAGGTGTTGCAGCAACTCTACTCCTGGGCAGTGGGGTGAAGGAGACAGTGGTGGTGACTCCAAGGAAACTCAGTGGGTGGATTCCAGGCAACTCCATCAGCTGAGGTCAGTTTTGACAAAGATCGTGGAGGTCCTCAGTGGGTGAAAGCTGCAGGTGTCCACAGCAGTGGGGAGGGCTACTAGGCTCCTCAATGGCAGTGGCAACAGCTGGAAGAGTCTTGCTGCTTGTCTCTCCCCCAGAGGGGAGGTCATGCCAATGGTATCTTTCTTGGTGTCAAGCTGTAGTGGACTTGGAGATGGAGTGATTCAAGTAAAATGCTTCTTATACTTTTCTATGAAACTATTCTCAGTTTTGGTTTTTGTGTTTTTTTTGCGGTACACGGGCCTCTCACTGTTGTGGCCTCTCCCGTTGCAGAGCACAGGCTCCGGACGCACAGGCTCAGCGGCCATGGCTCACGGGCCCAGCCGCTCCGCGGCATGTGGGATCTTCCCAGACCGGGGCACGAACCCATGTCCCCTGCATGAGCAGGCGGACTCTCAACCACTGCACCACCAGGGAAGCCCTGTTCTCAGTTTTTATGTTCCACTGGATAGCTCCAGTTGCTTCACTGTACTCCAGAGCTGTCCTAGAGCTATTTTCATTGGTAGTTAGTTGATTATTCATTGTTTTTGTGGGGGGACAAGTGTTGGGACCGCCTAATCTTGCTGACATCACTCTACTTCTCTTCCTGAAGTGACTAAAACATCCTTTGCTCACCCTAAAAAAAAATCTTTCTTTAGCACTAAACTTGATCCATTTTGGGAAGACACAACCTTTGCTGAAAATAAGGCATATGGATTTACTGTGTCTGAATATGTATGTGTGCAATCAAAAGTGCATCTACCTTAACAGCATATCATGTTTTCTTCTTACCACTAAACAGGTCCAGCACACTTTATTTAGTGGTGATAAAAGCTCAACATCATATTGCATTCCTACTTCAATACAGCAATTTGAAATTTAAAGACTATTTACCTGAATTCCCAACACATATTGAATAAAAATGTGGAGCTCCATTTGCAAAGTTATGCCTTTCTACCTTTTTTGTTGATACAACATACCAGATATAATGAAAGCTAAAATATTTGACATTTTAAAGAAAAATTACTCTGAGAGCTTTGCAAACAGCTCTAATACATCCCCTCTGATTTCAGCTACAGTTAGCATTACTGAACAAGCAAGGTAGTGTTGGAGCAGAATCAAATAGGAAGCAGTTTGAGTCTTGGTACTTAGAGGCTGTGAATACGATTTTTAAATATTAAAATAGGGACTAATTAAAAATGTTTTAAAAATAAAGAATGGTTCTGTAAGTTAACCAAATCACCTGTAACAAAATCAGCATTAATCACACAGCTGAAGAAAGAATATGTCAATCAAAAAGAGAAGAGATAAGCAATGGAATGATGAAACTAAGAGGAATAAAATCTGGTGGTGTACCATGACACATCTTTCAGTAATGTCTATTTTAGTTAGAGATTTAGGGAGATATTATATAATTTAGCTAGTAAGTAAACTTTTTTATATTTTAAATGAACAAAATACAAAACTAAATAATAAAATTTGCAGAAATTTAAAAAATAAAATTCAAAATGATGAAACTTTAATGCTTTTAGTGGGTATCTTTATGTACCCATGGGGGCAAATGTTCTTTTTTCTGTCAGTGTAAATGCCTGAGAAGTACTAAATTGTGTTTTAATTTATTCAATAAATACTAAGAAATAGAAATGAAAGCCTGAATAAGACAAATGTGGTCCCTGAACCCAGAGGCTTAATAAAGTACTACAGGGGCACCTAACCTTGGCTTGGGAGATAGAGACTTCCCGAAGGAACTGACTCCTAAACTGAAATATGAAGATTCTAGAGTAAGAAAGAAGAAACAAAGCAAAGAGAAAGAATAGTATTTATAGTATTAAAAAAAAAAAGCCCACAGGAAAGAGATAATGACATATTAAGAGAATAGAATAAAAAGTATAAAGTACCAAGAGATAAAGCTGGATAGTAAGCAAGGGCAAAATCATGAAAGACCTTGTAAAGACTGTTGAGGAGTTTGAACTTTATCCTGAAAACAACAGGGGCTCTATAAAGTATTTTAAGCATGGAAGTGATAAGTTCACTCTGGTGTAGAAATAAAGATGGGAGTGGACTAGTAAAAGACATTTTTTAATTTCAGTAATCCAAGCGAAAAATGGTGATACCTGACATGTTAGGTGCCTCAACTGAACAGGCCAGAAGAAAGAGGTACTTCTTGGAGCCTACCTTTCAGGCTGTCTCAAATACATAAACTGGTAAAACACAAATATAAGGGCCTATATTAATTTTTAAATACTTTTCCTATACTTGCTCCATTAATGCTTCTATTTCCAATGACAGAGAACGTCCAATCCATGGCATTATATCACACTCATCTAACAAAATATAAATTACTTATAGATTTTGTGAATGCATATAAAAGTTGGCAATCCATTCACATGCTTTGACAAGTGATCTTTCTTCTATGAATATCAACTGATATTCAAGTAAATGAAATATAGTCTGTGGGTTAAATGCCAAATGCTATTATTTTTTAAAGACAACCATGGCAGATACATGAGAAATTATTAGTACAAGTTATCAAAATACCAAGTTTCAATTATCTAGAAAGACATGTGACACCAAGGAACAATCTTTATGTCTCAGTGAAATATGTCAGGATAACTTGTTAATTTCTTTCTGTGAAAGAATGACTAGTTATGTAGACAAGGAAAACACATACGATGTCTAGCTTTCTTGGGAAAAGCTCACAATTTTCTCTAAAATGAAATTTCAATTTCATCTACAGACTTACAGACAGGATCTAGATTCTAGATGAAGGTCTGAAACTCCAACAAGTAAGTCACTAGGCTTCATGGCAGGCCATACCACTTAGGCTATCTCTCAGGCGAGCACTGATATTAGAGCCAGTTTTGCCTTGTGCCAACCTCTCTAGTTGATCATAATTGCCCTAATTGGTGACTAGGTCTAATGTCAAAGAGGCCATATAAGTCACTCCCTCCCTAACTGAATATTCTCTTTTTCTGGCCCAGCAAACTAAAGTCAGGGAATAGCAAATAGCTGTGGCCATGACTGAGGGTTGAGATATGGATATGGATAGAGAGAGAAAGAATGAATCTACACAAAAGGATGTAAGATTACATCTAAAACTCAATGATTCATAATCAGCTTAAAAAGAATCATTCTATAAAACTGTAACTTAATACCTTTACCAATAACCTGAATGAAGGAACTGAGAATATGGTCATTAATTCTGTAGAAGATGCTAGGAACACTAGGTTGGGCATGGTGGCTAATTCATTAAAAGAAAGATACATGAGGAACCTCAATATATTAAAGAAATAAGACATCAAAACAAAACAAAGTTTAATACAGATAATGGCAAGTTACTATCCCACCAGGGGCCAAACGCTGATAAAGGTTAATAAAAATGTTGGCTTAAAATGTGCTGGGAAAAAATGTAAAATAACGGTATAACACAAGTAAGATAGAAATCAGCAGTGTAAAGTTTCTAACAAGTGAAAACTAAGTCTTCTGTTATGCTATCAGATTCTTATTAACGCAGTACGGTCTCCAATTTCAAAATACAACCGAGAACAATAAAAAGGTTCACAGAGAAATAATTAAATTCACTAAATATCTATTAAAAGTTCTTATGCCAAAGGTGAAATTACTTTGCACTGTGGAAGAAATGACAAAAGGTGTTGAAGGTTTTAGTATATACAGAACAGTTAGACCACATAATACAGAACTCTAAGATCAGAAAATATAGAAAATGATGTGTAATGATACTCAAAAACTTGATTAGAGAAATAACTATTTAACTGTGAGGATTAAGAACTAAAACAGGCTATCAAGAAAGGCTGGAGGAATATAAAATTTAGAGCATTGAGATTAGCAATTTGCTTGAGAGAAAGGCTAAGAACTTCCTGTTTTAAACAAGTCCCAAATGGCTAAAGTTAGTGTGATGAAGATATTTAGAAAGTTCATATTCATAAAGGAATTTTGAGACCTTTCAAAAACAGGGATATAAATTAGTATTGATAGATGATAATTATAATGCTGAATATAATTGTATAAAAATGCTAAGGTAGATCCAGAAACTCAGAAAAGTTGTAAAAGAAGAGTAAAGGATGGATTTGGAGAGTATGTTACAGCAAGGACTAAGTCAAAACAGCAGAAGAAAATAAACAGAAAAAGCATTTGTTAGAAACAATCTAAATGTCCATCAATAGATGAATGGGGGACTTCCCTGGTGCTGCAGTGGTTAAGAATCTGCCTGCCAACGCAGGGGACACGGGTTTGAGCCCTGGTCCGGGAAGACCCCACATGCCGCCGAGCAACTAAGCCCGTGAGCCACAACTATGGAGCCTGTGCTCTAGAGCCTGCGAGCCACAACTACTGAGCCCGTGTGCTACAACTACTGAAGCCCGCGCAACTAGAGCCCATGCTCTGCGACAAGAGAAGCCAGCGCAATGAGAAGCCCGCGCACCGCAACGAAGAGTAGCCCCTGCTCGCCCCAACTAGAGAAAGCCCGCGCACAGCAACAATGACCTAACACAGCCAAAAATAATAGATAAATAAAAATAAATAAATTTTGAAAAATTATTTTAAAAAGAGCACTTGTAAATGAAACTAAGAAAACAGTATTAACAAAGAAAAGTGATATTTGTAAAGATCAGGCAATGTTTAATAAATGTTGGAAGGCAAAGTCTTTGCTGGTGCAAGTAAAGACCTAAAGGTCAGGTCAGAGTCTATTACAATTCTGACCATTAAAGAAGGGGAATCAACTCCTCCTGTCTCACATTCTTTCCTCTTTTATTAAGTCTCCCACCTTCAGTCCTGGTGAGTGTGACAGCCAAGCCTCTTTAAATTGCTTGAAAACTACTTCCTATGTTTTTACTCCTCTCAACACATAAAAACATACATATTCTTCCACTTAGCCTTTAGTTTCAAAGCAGTGAAAAATTCCTAAAGGAAAAAAATTTTCTGAGAACTAGATTTCAATTAACTTTGATACTTATTAGAATATTCGTTTGGACAAATCACCATCTTTTAGTTAAATGGATGGCTTAAGTCAATTATTAATGAGGTTTACTACATCATTCCCCTAGATCTTTTAGAGTGAAAATATCAAAAGATCAAGGCGATGGGGGTAATTCCTTTGAATGTTTTATATGCAAATAGCCTTTTACACTTAAAAGAGGGGTATCAGAGCTCCTACAAATCACTGAAATAGAAACAGCTTTTACTAACTGTCAAGATAAATTGCCGATTACTCCCTATAAATCAGGAAAGATAATTTCTAAGACAGAGTTGCTTATTCATAGTAAGTGTTATGTTTCCAATATGCCCCAGCCCTTTTTTTCACTCCAGTTTTTCCCACATACTTGGTTGAACCGCCCTTCTGTCTCCCTTCTCTCTTCACTTGACCTTGCCAATTCAAATCTCTTACCTTTCACGACCCTGCTCAGATGTGGACTTCTCCAGAAAACCCAATAGGACTTTAAGGATGAGTAAGAGGCTCTAAATGTATGTTCCCATGGTGCCTGAACATGTCTCTTTCATAGGACTTATCACAATGGATCGTAACTGCCAGTTTATTTGTCTCCCTCTGCCAAAAGATAGCTCCATAAAGACAGGGACTTTAAAATACATCACTGTTTCCCTTCCTAATGCCTAGCACAGGACCTAGAATATGGTAGGCATTCATTAAGCATTTGTTTTAGGAATGAGGAATAACTGTTTCATAAAAAATTTATAATCTACACTCAAAAATATTCACATTTTACTTAAAAATTCTAACACCACTAAGGCATATCATGTAATGGATTAAAGGGAGCAAGTTAAGAAGCACTTGCTAGCAACTGATTGGCCAGCAAGCAGCGTTCCATAATAGCATTATCTTTGACGAGTTCATCACTGTCTAACGTCTTGTCTTCACTATTAGAAGTCCAAGACTTGTCTTTATTAGGGCCTAGAAGATCTATATGAGGAATAAAAATAAATTTTGGCATAGAAATGATCAATCCATCTTTCAGATTCTGCTGCACAGTAGCCACATTCAAATGGGAGAGGATATATGAACCACTTTTAAAATTTACACTGGAGAAAACTCTTTTACAATAACAGGACAACCATCATCCTGGTATTAGGGTACCCGAAAAGCTGAAACAGTAATTAAAAAGTTGCCTGATGGGCACAGAATAAAAACCTGTCTGGTGATGCTCTATCAGACATCAAGAATTATTTTAAAAGTTTAATAATTAAAATGAGGTGATACTGACATAGGGATTGACAATAGACCAATAGTACAGGATAGATAGGCCAGAAATAGACATATGCATATATGGATTCTGATGTACGACTAAGATGGCTGCAGACCAGTGGAGAGAGAACATCTTCTCAATATACTGTGCTGGGAAAACCAGGAATAGGGGGAAATGAATTTACATACAAGCCAATTCCACGTGGATTACAGATCCAAATGTGAAAAGCTTTGTATTTTTTTTTTAAATTAAAAAGACTTGTCTTCACAATTAGAAGACAAGTCTTTGTACTTTACCAGGGTAAAGAAGGATTTCTTATTAACAAGACACAGCAAGAACAAACTACAAAGAAGAAAATGACTACATTAAAAATTAGAATTTCTAGTCATCAGTAGATACCATAAAATGAATAAGCACACCAAAGAATGGGATAATACATTTGTAACACATATAAGGGGGAGAAGGCTCATACCTAAAATATATAAAGAATGCCTATAAATTAATTTCATATATACATAAAATCAGGAAAGGTGCACGGGAACTTCTAAAGAATAGCAGCATTCGACTTCTTTCCTGGGTAGTAGTTACATAGGTGTTGGCTCTAAAACACTATTTTTTAATGTTTATAATGCTTCAAATTAAAAAAGAACTAATATTATGGATAGTCCTTAGGGGCAGTTTACCTAGGTTATGGTGATACCTGATAAATCATTCCAGCTCTGCAAGAGCTCTTATCTGGACTACCTACTTCCAATCCCGTCCCTCTTAGTCTATCCTCACCACAGGATCCAGAATGAGCCCTTCAAAATGTAAATCGGAACTAGCTATCCTCTGCTCAAAATGTCCCCATGGTTCCCCATCTCCTACCTGATCTGGCTCTCTATTACTCCTCTGATCTCATCTCCTACTGCTTCCGGACTAGCTCATTCTACTCCAGCTACACAAGCCACTATGATGTTCCTCAAATATTAGCCAGGTTGTTTTTGCCTGGTTGCTCCCTCTGCTTAGATGGCATTTTCCCAAATTGTCACACAGCTAATTCTTTCACCTCCTTCAAGTCTTTGCTCCAATGTACCTTCTTAATGAGAACTATTTTGTCCATCCTACTTAAAAATGCAACCCATTACCAAACTTTCCTCTCCTTTTCCCTAGTCTACTTTCCATATCTATTTTCAAAAGTACCAAATAATTTATTAATTTTGTTAATTGTTTATTACTGCCCTTGCCCTACTAGAATGCAAGCTCCAAAAAGGCAAGAAACCGGCTGACCTTCAGATATGTGAAAATAAATGCTTATATTTATAAGAGATTTAGAATGGATTGTTCTGTAGCATTACTGCAGTGATAGCTTGATCTCCATGTTCATGAACATAAAATATAAAAAAATGATTATCAAAAACCAAATCCAGAAAGACTTGGAGAAATATATCAAGACAAAGTTAGATTTATCCCCCAAATGCAAACATGATGGAACATTAGAAAATCAACTGATATTATTCATCCCACTAACAAAGTAAAAAAGAAAACACAAGATCATTTCAACAGAGGTAAAAAATTCATTAAGAAAATCCAACATCCGTCTATAACATAAAAAAGAAAAAACTCAGTAAATTCAGAATGGAGGGAAACTTCCTTAGCTTGACAAAGAGAATCTACCAAAAATGAATAGAAAACAAAATTAAAGGTAAGACGTTACAACACAAAAGCACTCACTTTAAAATGAGGAAGACAGCAAAGCTGCCAACTTATCACTGCAAATTTTCATAACTGAAATGAAGGTCTTAGGTTATCTCAGATTCAAAACAATGCTCGATTTCTAGTCCCAATGAAAACAAGAGTCACTGATCTTAAATTTCTGATATCTCATCTCCTGTATTTTCACAAATATCTTGAAAATAAAACTTCATTACTTGGAGGCTAGTGAAAACATAATTCAGTCTTAAATGCTGTATTTTTAATCGCAAGAGGATGAAAATTATGAAGCATTCCACTGAAGAAGTTTTTAAAAGAAGGCATAAAATAGCCAGAAAGAAAGCAGTAGGAAGAAATAATAGATAAAAGCATCAATTACTAAAATTAGGTAAAAATAGTAAAAGAATCTAAGAACTTTTTCTTAGATTTGGTGGGGGTGGAGGAGAACTAAAATAAAATATACACACCTTTAGCAAGTCTAATCAATAATTACAATAAAACTAACACTAATTTAAGTCTTACTATACCATATTTTACAGGTAATATTTCATTCATATTCCATAACCCTTGAAGAAAAGTTAACTGAAACTTGACAAACTGAATAATTTCAAATTCACAGAGTTGTAAGTGGTGGAGTCAAGATTCAAACAAAGATTTTTTTTAACTCAGATCTCATCATCTGAACCAATATATCATTTACAAATACAGAATACTATATACAAGAACAGGGATATAACCATAGGTAGAGATGATATTTAAATTTTTAAAGGCAAATACTTTGTACACTTCAGCACAGATACATTCCCAAACAGCTACAAAATCAGCATAAAATAAAAATGTGTAAGTACAAAAGAATTACCTTAAATAAAACTCCTAGGCCCAAAAAGATTTATAAGCAAGTTTTCAAATATGTTCTAGGACACAAGATAAAAAGCTTTAAGTTCATTTTTCAAAGCTAGCATCATTCTGACATCAAAATCTGACAAAAAATATTTTGTATGAAACAAATTATAAATTAGGGGGTGAAAACTCAAATACATTCAGAGTTAAGTAAGCAAAATAAATGTGTAAATCTAGTTGGATAAAAGATTACGATTAGCAAGAATTACAAAGAAAAAAAGAGAAGACTCAAATTACCAGCATCAGGAATGAAACAGAATATCACTATGTATCCTGCAGATATCAAAAGAATAATAAAGGCATGCCACAAACAACCTTACACACATAAATTTGACAATTTGGTGCAATGGACCAATTCCTCAAACTGTATGAACTATCCAATATAAAATAGATAATTTAAATAGCCCTAAAACTATGAAAAAATTTGATTCATGATTTAAAAACTACTGAAAAAGAAATTTTCAGGCCCAGAAAAACTTTGAATAGAAAACTCTACCGGTCGTCTCGGAGCTTCTGTGCGGGGTCCACAAAGCTGAAGTGTGGCGCACGGCCCTTTCACAAGAGGAACGCTGGTCTGAAGGGCTGATGTGTGGCCTCAGCACGCAACCCCTGCTATGAGCAAGTGAAAACAGACCAAGCACAAAGGGAAAAAAAGGAGGCCACTCCTTCAAGACTGGGAGAGGTGGCTGTTCCACCTAATGCATAGAAACCAACACAGAGAATCAAGCAAAATGAAGAAACAGAGGAATGCATTTCAAACAAAAGAACAAGATAAAACCTTAGGGAAAAAACCTTAATGAGGAAGAAAGAAAATTGTCCATGAGGATATAGCTACTTATTGGACACACCAGAAATACATCTACACGTGGAACAACTCCTACAGAACACCTACTGAACGCTGGCAGAAGACCTCAGACCTCCCAAAAGGCAAGAAACTCCCCACGTACCTGGGTAGGGCAAAAGAAAAAACAGAGACAAAAGGATAGGGACGGGACCTGCACCAGTGGGAGGGAGCTGTGAAGGAGGAAAGGTTTCCACACACTAGGAAGCCCCTTCGCGGGTGGCAGAGGGGGTAAGCTTCGGAGCCGCAGACTAGAGCACAGCAACAGGGGTGCGGAGGGCAAAGCAGAGAGATTCCCGCACAGAGAGGATCGGTGCCGACCGGCACTCACCAGCCCAAGAGGGTTGTCTGCTCACCCGCCGGGGCAGGCGGGGCTGGGAGCTGAGGCTCAGGCTTCGGTCGGAGAGCAGGGAGAGGACTGGGGCTGGCACCGTGAATACAGCCTGCAGCGGGTTAGTGCACCACGGCTAGCCGGGAGGGAGTCCAGGGAAAAGGCTGGACCTGCCGAAGAGGCAAGAGACTTTTTCTTCCCTCTTTGTTTCCTGGTGCGCGAGGAGAGGGGATTAAGAGTGCTGCTTAAAGGAGCTCCAGAGACGAGCGCGAGCCGCGGCTAACAGCGCGGACCCCAGAGACGGGCATGAGACGCTAAGGCTGCTGCTGCCGCCACCAAGAAGCCTGTGTGCGAGCACAGGTCACTGTCCACACACCCCTTACGGGGAGCCTGTGCAGCCCGCCACTGCCAGGGTCCCGGGATCCAGGGACAACTTCCCTGGGAGAACGCACGGTGCGCCTCAGGCTGGTGCAACGTCCCGCCGGCCTCTGCCGCCGCAGGCTCGCCCCACATCCACACCCCTCGCTCCCCACGGCCTGAGTGAGCCAGAGCCCCCGAAGCAGTTGCTCCTTTAACCCTGTCCTGTCTGAGTGAAGAACAGACGCCCTCCGGCATCCTACAAGCAGAGGCGGGGCCAAATCCAAAGTTGAGCCCCGGGAGCTGTGCAAACAAAGAAGAGAAAGGAAAATCTCTCCCAGCAGCCTCAGAAGCAGCGGATTAAATCTCCACAATCAACTTGATGTGCCCTGCATCTGTGGAATACATGAATAGACAACGAATCATCCCAAATTGAGGAGGTGGACTTTGAGAGCAAGATTTATTATTTTTTCCCCTTTTCCTCTTTTTGTGAGTGTGTATGTGTATGCTTCTGTGTGAGATTTTGTCTGTGTAGCTTTGCTTCCGCCATTTGTCCTAGGGTTCTATCCGTCCGTTTTTTTTCTTTAAAAAAATGTTTTTTCTTAATAATTATTTTTTATTTTAATAACTTTATTTTATCCCCCTCCTTCCTTCCTTCCTTCCTTCCTTTCACTTTTTCTCCCTTTTATTCTGAGCCGTGTGGATGAAAGGCTCTTGGTGCTGCAGCCAGGAGTTAGTGCTGTGCCTCTGAGGTGGGAGAGCCAACTTCAGGACAATGGGCCACAAAAGACCTCCCAGCTCCACATAATATCAAACGGCGAAAATCTCCCAGAGATCTCCATCTCAACACCACCACCCAGCTTCACTCAACGACCAGCAAGCTACAGTGCTGGACACCCTATGCCAAACAACTAGCAAGACAGGAACACAACCCCACCCATTAGCAGAGAGGCTGCCTAAAATCATAACAAGGCCACAGACACCCCAAAACACACCACCAGACGTGGACCTGCCCACCAGAAAGACAAGATCCAGCCTCATCCACCAGAACACAGGCACTAGTCCCCTCCACCAGGAAGCCTACACAACCCACTGAACCAACTTTAGCCACTGGGGACAGACACCAAAAACAACGGGAACTATGAACCTGCAGCCTGCAAAGAGGAGACCCCAAACACAGTAAGATAAGCAAAATGAGAAGACAGAAAAACACACAGCAGATGAAGAAGCAAGGTAAAAACCCACCAGACCTAACAAATGAAGAGGAAATAGGCAGTCTACCTGAAAAAGAATTCAGAATAATGATAGTAAAGATGATCCAAAATCTTGGAAATAGAATAGAGAAAATGCAAGAAACATTTAACAAGGACCTAGAAGAAATAAAGATGAAACAAGCAATGATGAACAACACAATAAATGAAATTAAAAATACTCTAGAAGGGATCAATAGCAGAATAACTGAGGCAGAAGAATGGATGAGTGACCTGGAAGATAAAATAGTGGAAATAACTACTGCAGAGCAGAATAAAGAAAAAAGAATGAAAAGAAATGAAGACAGCCTAAGAGACCTCTGGGACAACATTAAATGCAATAATATTCACATTATAGGGGTCCCAGGAGGAGAAGAGAGAGAGAAAGGACCCGAGAAAATATTTGAAGAGATTATAGACGAAAACCTCGTTAACATGGGAAAGGAAATAGCCACCCAAGCCCAGGAAGTGCAGAGAGCCCCATACAGGATAAACCCAAGAAGAAACATGCCAAGACACGTAGTAATCAAATTGGCAAAAATTAAAGACAAAGAAATTTATTGAAAGCAGCAAGGGAAAAATGACAACATACAAGGGAACTCCCATAAGGTTAACAGCTGATTTCTCAGCAGAAACTCTACAACCAGAAGGGAGTGGCATGACATATTTAAAGTGATAAAAGGGAAGAACCTACAACCAAGATTACTCTACCCAGCAAGGATCTCATTCGGATTCGATGGAGAAATCAAAAGCTTTACAGACAAGCAAAAGCTAAGAGAATTCAGCACTACCAAACCAGCTCTACAACAAATGCTAAAGGAACTTCTCTAAGTGGGAAACACAAGAGAACAAAAGGACCTACAAAAACAAACCCAAAACAATTAAGAAAACAGTAATAGGAACATGCGTATCAATAATTTCCTTAAACATGAATGGATAAAACACTCCAACCAAAAGACACAGGTTCACTGAATGGATACAAAAACCAGACCCATATATATGCTGTCTACAAGAGACCCACTTCAGACCTAGGGACACATACAGACTGAAAGTGAGGGGATGAAAAATGAAATGAAATATTCCATGCAAATGGAAATCCAAAGATAGCTGGAGTAGCAATACTCATATGAGATAAAATAGACTTTAAAATAAAGAATGTTACAAGAGACAAGGAAGGACACTACATAATGATCAAGGGATCAATCCAAGAAGATATAACATTTATAAATATATATGCACCCGACACAGGAAGGAGCACCTCAATACATAAGGCAACTGCTAACAGCTCTAAAAGAGGAAATCGACGTAACACAGTAATAGTGGGGGACTTTAACACCTCACACCAATGGACAGATCATCCAAACAAAAAATTAATAAGGAAACACAAGCTTTAAATGACACAATACACTAGATAGATTTAATTGATATTTATAGGACATTCCATCCAAAAACAGCAGATTACACTTTCTTCTCAAGTGTGCATGGAATATTCTCCAGGATAGATCACATCTTGGGTCGCAAATCAAGCCTCAGTAAATTTAAGAAAAGTGAAATCATATCAAGCATCTTTTCTGACCACAACGTCATGAGGTTAGAAATCAATTACAGGGAAAAAAACGTAAAAAACACAAACACATGGAGGCTAAACAATACGTTACTAAATAACAAAAAGATCACTGAATAAATCAAAGAGGAAATCAAAAAATATCTAGAAACAAATGACAATGAAAACATGATGATCCAAAACGTATGGGATGCAGCAAAAGCAGTTCTAAGAGGGAAGTTTATAGCAATACAGTCCTACCTCAAGAAAAAACAAACATCTCAAATAAACAATCTAACCTTACACCTAAACTAGTCAGAGAAAGAAGAATAAAAAAAAAAAAACCCAAAGTTAGCAGAAGGAAAGAAATCATAAAGATCAGATCAGAAAAAAATGAAAAGAAATGAAGGAAATCATAGCAAACATCAATAAAACTAAAAGCTGGTTCTTTGAGAAGATAAACAAAATTGATAAACCTTTAGCCACACTCATCAAGAAAAAAAGGGAGAAGACTCAAATAATCAGAATTAGAAATGAAGAAACAGAAGTTACAACAGATACCACAGAAATACAAAGCATCCTAAGAGACTACTACAAGCAACTCTATGCCAATAAAATGGACAACCTGGAAGAAATGGACAAATTCTTAGAAAGGTAAAACCTTCCAAGACTGAACCAGGAAGAAACAGAAAATATGAACAGACCAATCACAAGTAATGAAATTGAAACTGTGATTAAAAATCTTCCAAGAAGTAAAAGTCCAGGACCAGATGGCTTCACAGGTGAATTCTATCAAACATTTAGAGAAGAGCTAACACCTATCCCTCTCAAACTCTTCCAAAATACGGCAGAGGGAGGAACACTCCCAAACTCATTCTATGAGGCCACCATCACCCTGATACCAAAAGCAGACAAAGATACTACAAAAAAAGAAAATTACAGACCAATTTCACTGATGAATATAGATGCAAAAATCCTCAACAAAATACTAGCAAACAGAATCCAACAACACATTAAAAGGATCATACAGGGCTTCCCTGGTGGCGCAGTGGTTGAGAGTCCGCCTGCCGATGCAGGGGACACGGGTTCGTGCCCCGGTCCGGGAAGATCCCACATGCTGCGGAGCGGCTGGGCCTGTGGGCCATGGCCGCTGAACCTGTGCGCCCAGAGCCTGTGCTCCGCAACGGGAGAGGCCACAACAGTGAGAGGCCCGCGTACCGCAAAAAAAAAAAAAAAAAAAAGGGGACTTCCCTGGCGGTCCAGTGGGTAAGTCTCCACACTCCCAATGCAGGGGGCCTGGGTTCAAACCCTGGTTGGGGAACTAGATCCTGCATACATGCCGCAGCTAACAGTCTGCATGCCGCAACTAAAGATCCTGTATGCCACAACGAAGATCCCACGTTATGCAACTAAGACCCAGCAGAGCCAAAATTAATTAATTAATTAATAATAAAAAATAATAATTTTTTTTATAAAAGGGAATACAGAACAATTTCCAAAATAAGGAAGACAGCGGTTCCATGATAAAATATATTTAGGAAAAACTGGATTAGGACTTCTAGAGCTCTCAAAATGCTAACTCTCCAACCTTAGCCACCTCCATGCCAGCCCCTGGAGTGACTCCACAGAATCTCTAAGAATCTGGAGCAACACTTAAAAATTGCCAATCTCTTCTATCGTTCTCACATTCTGGATATATTTTATAAAATGTAAATAGAGAATAAAGGAGGGAAGAAGAATGAATTATGTTACAATAGTAGTGAACTTCCACAAGGCGTTAATTTCTAAGTACATATTGGGACCAGGAAGAGGGAACAAGAACTATATAGGATAGCAGATGGAAAGACTTTCAAACCTGACATGCTTATTAAAATTGGTTTTACATGCAAAATTTATACTGAATAAATTTTAAAATATGTAAATTGCACACATATGCTTTTATATGTGATGACAAATCATACTGATGTAGTTGAATTTTAAAGATACTATAAACTGAAATGAAAATACACATATACCTTAGTGTTTAAATAAAAAATGTACCTTGGACATTAAAAGCACCAAAGATTTCAGTGTTAAATTTACTCAGCATAGAACAAACTGCTGAGCATTATGCTATTTACCAAACAGATTTTCACATTAGCCATTAGATGGCACCATATATCTACGAGATAACATAACTGTACACTAAACTCTAATTTTCCCCCATGTGTTTAAAAAGTATTATAAAATCTATCTAACTTTTAAGTAAATATGATACATGTTATCTTCTATCATTGTTAAATTTTAAGTTTTCAAGTGAAGAAAAATAATATAAGCAATTACCTTGGTATCACCCTTTCTGGAATATTACAATTTAAAATAAGTAATTTAGGATATGGGGATGTATGTATACATATAACTGATTCACTTTGTTATACAGCAGAAACTAACACAACATTGTAAAGCAATGATACTCCAATAAAGATGTTAAAAAATAAAAATAAAAGAATTAGAAATGTGACATGTTATATTCTCTTTTCATTATGTAATAAAACTGGAAAATACACAAATTTTAAAATTAAAAAAATAATAAAACAAATAAGTAATTCCATTCAGAAATCAAGCTGGAATATTCTAAAACAACTGTTCAAAAGTTAAATGTCAGGTGGCTAGAGAATGTCTTCCCTTAAGATAAATAGAAGATAAAACTAATTTTCTACCTTAATATTTTTTACTTCTTTTCATTCATAAATCTACACTGTCCAATTTCTAATTCTTCTCAATAATCAAATTTCTATCTACTGTTCTTAACTAAATTTCATCATATCTTATTCTCTAATCCAGGACTCTCTCAATGCATATCAATTTAAAGTGTAGCTTCCGTACAACTCAGCAATCCCACTACTGGGCATATACCCTGAGAAAACCATAATTCAAAAAGAGTCATGTACCACAGTGTTCATTGCAGCACTATTTACAATAGCCAGGACATGGAAGCAACCTAAGTGTCCACTGACAGATGAATGGATAAAGAAGATGTGGCACATATATACAATGAAATATTACTCGGCCATAAAAAGAAAGGAAATTGAGTTATTTATAGTGAGGTGGATGGACCTAGAGTCTGTCATACAGGGTGAAGTAAGTCAGAAAGAGAAAAACAAATACCGTATGCTAACACATATATATGGAATCTAAAAAAAAGAAATGGTTCTGAAGAACCTAGGGACAGGACAGGAATAAAGACGCAGACATAGAGAATGGACTTGAGGACACAGGGAGGGGGAAGGGTAAGCTAGGACAGAGTGAGAGAGTGGCACTGACATATATACACTACCAAATGTAAAACAGATAGCTAGTGGGAAGCAGCTGCATAGCACAGGGAGATCAGCTCGGTGCTTTGTGACCACCTAGAGGGGTGGGATAGGGAGGGTGGGATGGACACACAAGAGGGAGAGGATGGGGGATATATGTATATGTATAGCTGATTCACTTTGTTATACAGCAGAAACTAACACACCATTGTAAAGCGATTATACTCCAAGAAAGATGTTAAATATATATATTTCTATATATATATAAAATCCAAGAAGCCATATTTATGTAGAAACATGAAGGGTATGAAAGTGTGGTTATAGAGCAGGCTTTTTCGATAAATACCTAACTAATTTGTAAGATGATAAGCATGTGCAGCCTACTCCTGGTTGCCTGGTTACTAGGGCTAAGATAGGGAAGATAATCCATTCTTGCTACTATCATGGAAGGCATTTTTTAAAATTACTTAACAAAGTTTGAATTGGCTTTTCAACTTCTTTTTCTTTACTTTGGTCATCTGGGCATAAAGTGGAATTTGATTTAATTTTGTGCAAGATCAATAGAAGATAGCTCTCAAATGTTTATGAAATTCTTATTGATTGTTCTGAATATCAAATACCACCCTGTTTAAAGTCATCATATCAGAATTGAAATATCTGTTCCTAGAGTAATTTAAAATCTCATTTAGTGTGAAAGAACTTAGACATATACTTGTTTAATTTTCTTTCAATTAAGCCATTATATAATTGAATCTCACCAGAACTACTGGATTATGTTACAGTTGAATAAATTGAAAGAGCTTATTTAAAAAATAATAAAATAAAATAAAGTGTAGCTTCCAGGACTCCCCTGGGGGCGCAGTGGTTAAGAATCCACCTGCCAAAACAGAGGACACAGGTTCAATCCCTGGTCCGGGAAGATCCCACCTGCCGCAGAGCAAATAAGCCCGTGCGCCACAACTACTGAGCCTGTGCTCTGGAGCCCATGAGCCACAACTACTGAGCCTGCATGCCACAACTACTGAAGCCCGCACGCCTAGAGCCCACGCTCCGCAACAAGAGAAGCCACCACAATGAGCAGCTCGCGCACTGCAACAAAGAGGAGCCCCCGCTCGCCACAACTAGAGAAAGCCTGAGCACAGCAACAAAGACCCAACACAGCAAAAAAAAAAAAGTGTAGTTTCCTAGTCTCTATCCTGACATCCTCTGCTCCAGATGTATGTATCAACTATTTAGATACCAAAAAATGGCCCTATTCTGATCATCACTTTTTCGAATTCCAATTTAAGATAGAGTAACAGGGATAAGATTTATCCTACTACCTGAAAACACTAAAACATGAGAAAATATATGAAATAATGGCACCAAGACACTGGACATAGGCAAGAAAGGGCAGTGATCATTGAGGAAAAAAAAAAAAGAGATTATTATTTTCCAAGCTTATCCTAGAGAAAGTTTCCAGGCTGCAGCAAAGAGAAAGGGAACCCAAGCAGAGCCCAGTGGTCTCCCTGAGCTGAGATGAACGTGGGGATAAAAGGAAGCTACGGAGGCTAGAGTTTGCCTGGTTGAGTACCAGAGAATAGAAAGCTGTGCAGAGAGAAGTCCAGAAAGCCACACTGAGGCACCCATGAGTATACAGCTGAGTATTGCTCAAGACATTCATGTGAGAAAACCACCAGAGTCTGGGAAAAGAATCCTGCAAAAGAATTAAAGAGAAGAGTGATCAAATATCACACAGCACAGAAACAGTGTCTATTCTCAAGTCCAAAATGAAAAATACCGAACCTTATGGGGCACTGATTATAATACTACAATATCTTGCTCAAAAGTGAGGAAAAGTTAACTCTAGAGTAAACCAGGGTATGATCCCACCAAACAATATTAAAAGCAAGACCAAAAGGAACAAACTGTTTCCAAGTAACAACCTATTACAGAACAAAGGTCAAAATATAAACAAAATAGCCAACACAACAAGGAAAACTTCAAAACGTCTGGAATCCAATAAAAAATAATTAGGCATGCAAAGAAGGGGGGTGAAAATTAGAAAAAATAAAACAATCAAAACTGACTCAGAAAGGTGACAGAATTAGTAGACAAGGATACATGGTTATAGGTAATTTTGCCGTAAGCATCTTTGCTGTATATGTCTTTGCTACATATCAACATAAATATTTTCACCATATAACTAATTGGTCGTGAGGTAATTTTGCCATAAAGGATAAAATAACAACAAAAAAGGATGTTTAAAAGGACATAATGAAACATAAATTTAATAAATTAAAAAGACTATAGCAAAATATAAAAATGTTGAATATATTTAAAACGTGTAAAAAAATTCATAGCAATACTATATGAAAAACTGATTTTATTTTATGAGTTGTAACAAGCACTGTCTCCAAGTCTTTCATTCACAGCATTTTATACATTTTTTTCCTTCTTAATACACCTCCTTGTTTGGCACTGCACTTGTACTTTTTCAATACAATTTCTTTCTTCATTAAGAGAGATATCAGTTTCCAAATACTAGGATGCAAACCTGTAAACTGAGCTTTGAATTTCCTGTGAAAGCCTTCTACACCAGGGCTCCCCAACCCGGGCCACACAGTAGGAGGTGAGTAGCGGGTGGGCAAACAAAGCTTCATCTGCCGCTCCCCATTGCTCCCCATCGCTCACATCACCACCTGAACCATCCCCCCACCCCTTGTCTGTGGAAAAACTGTCTTCCGCGAAACTGGTCCCTGGTGCCATAAAGGTTGGGGACCGCTGTTCTACACTGTTGTTTGTTCTTGGTATGCTGTCACATGTCTGTTGATACACACTGCAAACTTCTATGGGAAATGTGAGTTCATCTCTGAACCTTCAAATCGCTAAAGGACTTGAGAAATAATACATTATTTTCTAGTACAGTATGCAATCTGGCTTTACACTCTCTAATTTCACACTTAGAGTAAGTTTTATCACCATATTTTCTATCAACTCAATATACGTAGCTGTTATCATGCACTATTTTAAGACCACATGCCTACTGGTCACTGTATAGACCATTATGAGGGCTAAGATTTGTGTAATATAAAAATGGGTGCAGTGTGTCAATGGAGAAATGAAACCAAACTGTCAATGAGTTATTTTATCTTTTACGGTAAAACTGCCTTACACCCAAATAGTTAGGTGAAAATGCTTGCAGCAAAGATGGTTAAAGCAAAAATACCAGACACAGATACTAACAGTTATTATGATGTATCCCATGGGTTCAAAAAGCTAGAGGAAAGACTGAATGTGTTAAGAAGCATGGATATACATTTTTAAAAACCTAAATCAATCTTCTAAAGATGAAAACTATAAGATCGGAGGTAAAAAGATTAACAGCAGATTAAATATAACAAAATAAAACATTAGTCAACTTGAAGACAAACCAATAGAAAGCATCTGAATAAAACAGAAAGAAAAAAGATGGAGAAAATGAACAGAAAGGCAACTTTGAGACAACTGTGAGACAACTGTGAGACAAGTTCAGGTGCACAAATACATACGTATATAATTAGAGTCCATAAAAAAGAGGCCAGAGAAGGGAGAACTAAGAAAACATTTGAAAATATGAAGTTCAAAATTTTTACAAATTTAATGAAAATGACAAACTAAAGAAGCTGATTCAACCCAAGTATAAGAATCATGAACAAAACTACAAAAAGGAGTATGATACTCAAATTGCTTAAAAACAGTTATTAAGATGAAATCTTGGGCTTCCCTGGTGGCCCAGTGGTTGAGAGTCTGCCTGCTAATGCAGGGGACACGGGTTTGTGCCCCGGTCCAGGAAGATCCCACATGCCGCGGAGCGGCTGGGCCCGTGAGCCATGGCCACTGAGCCTGCGCGTCCGGAGCCTGTGCTCCGCAATGGAAGAGGCCACAACAGTGGGAGGCCCACGTACCGCAAAAAAAAAAAAAAAGATCCATCTATATGCTGAAACTATATACAACAGACTTACTTTAAATACAAACACACAAAGGTAAAAAGTTGTAAAAGATATTTCATGCCATAGTTACCAGAAGAGAACTGAGGTGGCTACATTATTATTAAAGACAGACTTTAAGACAGAAAAGGGTCACAAAAACAAATATTATATTAAAATAAAAGATTGAATAGAACAAAAATATGTAAGAATTGGAAACATATACACACCTAACAACAGGGTCCCTAAATATATGAAGACAAAATTGAAATAACTGAAGGGAGAAATAGTCTACAACAAGAGTTGGAGACTTCAATATACCATTTTCAATATAGAACATCTAGAGAGAAGATCAGTAAGGACATAAGGGACTTGAACAACACTATAAACCAGTTAGACCTATCTTATCAAACCTATATAGAATATTCTACCCAACATGGGAGAATACACACTCTTTTCAAGTGCATATATAATAGTCCCCCATGACAGGCCATAAATCAAGTCTTATTAAATTTAAAAAGACTGAAATCATACAGTCGATCTATTCTTGACCACAGTGAAATGAAACTAGAAATCAGAAACAGAAGGAAAATTGGAAAATACACAAATAAGTGAAAATTAACACACTTTTAAACAAACAATTGTTTAAGAAGAAATCAAAAGGGCTAGGAATAAACCTACCTAAGTAGAAAAAAGACCTGTATGCAGAAAATGATAAGACACTGATGAAAGAAATTAAAGATGATACAAATAGATGGAGAGATATACCATGTTCTTGGATTGGAAGAATCAACATTGTGAAAATGACTCTACTACCCAAAGCAATCTACAGATTCAATGCAATCCCTATCAAACTACCAATGGCATTTTTCACAGAACTAGAACAAAAAATTTCACAATTTGTATGGAAACACAAAAGACCCCGAACAGCCAAAGCAATCTTGAGAACAAAAAACGGAGCTGGAGGAATCAGGCTCCCTGACTTCAGACTATACTACAAAGCTACAGTAATCAAGACAGTATGGTACTGGCATAAAAACAGAAAGATAAATCAATGGAACCAGACAGAAAGCCCACAGATAAACCCATGCACATAGGGTCACCTTATCTTTGATAAAGGAGGCAGGAATGTACAGTGGAGAAAGGACAGCCTCTTCAATAAGTGGTGCTGGGAAAACTGGACAGGTACATGTAAAAGTATGAAATTAGATCACTCCCTAAAACCATACACAAAAATAAGCTCAAAATGGATTAGAGACCTAAATGTAAGGCCAGAAACTATCAAACTCTTAGAGGAAAACATAGGCAGAACACTCTATGACATAAATCACAGCAAGATCCTTTTTGACCCACCTCCTAGAGAAATGGAAATAAAAACAAAAATAAACAAATGGGACCTAATGAAACTTCAAAGCTTTTGCACAGCAAAGGAAACCATAAACAAGACCAAAAGACAACCCTCAGAATGGGAGAAAATATTTGCAAATGAAGCAACTGACAAAGGATTAATCTCCAAAATTTATATGCAGCTCATGCAGCTTAATAACAAAAAAAAACAAACAACCCAATCCAAAAATGGGCAGAAGACCTAAATAGACATGTCTCCAAAGAAGATATATGGACTGCCAACAAACACATGAAAGAATGCTCAACATCACTAATCATCAGAGAAATGCAAATCAAAACTACAATGAGATATCATCTCACACCAGTCAGAATGGCCATCATCAAAAAATCTAGAAACAACAAATGCTGGAGAGGGTGTGGAGAAAAGGGAACACTCTTGCACTGCTGGTGGAAATGTGAATTGTTTCAGCCACTATGGAGAACAGTATGGAGGTTCCTTAAAAAACCACAAATAGATCTACCATATGACCCAGCAATCCCACTACTGGGCATATACCCTGAGAAAACCATAATTCAAAAAGAGTCATGTACCAAAATGTTCATTGCAGCACTATTTACTGCAATGAACATGGAAACAACCTAAGTGTCCATCATCCTAAGAGATGGAAACAACCTAAGTGTCCATCATCAGATGAATGGATAAGGAAGACGTGGCACATATATACAATGGAATATTACTCAGCCATAAAAAGAAACGAAATTGAGCTATTTGTAATGAGGTGGATAGACCTAGAGTCTGTCATACAGAGTGAAGTCAGAAAGAGAAAGACAAATACCGTATGCTAACACATACATATGGAATTTAAGAAAAAAAAATGTCATGAAGAACCTAGGGGTAAGACAGGAATAAAGACACAGACCTACTAGAGAATGGACTTGAGGATATGGGGAGGGGGAAGGGTAAGCTGTGTCAAAGCGAGAGAGAGGCTTGGACATATATACGCTACCAAACATAAGGTAGATGGCTAGTGGGAAGCAGCCGCATAGCACAGGGAGATCAGCTCGGTGCTTTGTGATTGCCTGGAGGGGTGGGATAGGGAGGGTGGGAGGGAGGGAGACACAAGAGGGAAGAGATATGGGAACATATGTATATGTATAACTGATTCATTTTGTTGTAAAGCAGAAACTAACACACCATTGTAAAGCAATTATACTCCAATAAAGATGTTAAAAAAAAAAGAAATCAAAAGGGAAATTAGAAAATACCCTGAGATGAATAAAAACAGAAACACAACATATCAAAACTTATGGGATGTAGCAAAAGCAGTGCTAAGAGGAAAAGTTCTAACACATACATTAAAAAGATCTCAAATCAATAACCTTAATTTCCATCTTAATACACTGGGAAAAGAAGAGCAAATTAAACCCAAAGCTATCAGAAGAAATGAAATGATAAAGATTACAGTGGAGATAAACAAAATAGAGAATGAAAAACAACAGAGAAAAATGAATGAAACCAAAAGGTGGTTGCTTGCAAACATCAACGAAATTGACATACCTTTAACTAGATTGAGGAAGAAAAGGAGAGAAGGCTCAAATTACTAAAATCAGAGAGTGGGGACATTACTACCAACATTACAGAAACAGAAAGAATTATAAGAAAATATTAGAAACAACTGTACATCAACTTGCATAATGTAGATGAAATGAATAAATTCCTAGAAACACACAAACTACCTGACTTAAAAAGAAACAGAAAATGTGAATAAATCTATGAGAGTGAATCAGTAACTCAAAAGCCTCCTAACAAAGAAAAACCAAGGACCACATGGCTTCTCTGGTGGATTCTAGCAAACATTTAAAGAAGAATTAATACCAAACTTTCTCACACTTACACAAAAAACAGAAAAGGAGGGGGACTTCCCTTGTAGCCCAGTGGTTAAGAATCCGCCTGCCAATGCAGGGGACACAGGTTCGAGCCCTGGTCCAGGAAGATCCCACATGCCGCGGAGCAACTAAACCTGTGTGCCACAACTACTGAGCCTGTGCTCTAGAGCCCGTGAGCCACAACTACTGAGCCCGTGTTCCACAACTACTGAAGCCCGCAGGCTCTTAAGGCCCGTGCTCCACAACAAAGAGAAGCCACTGCAATGAGAAGCCCAAGCACCACAACAAAGAGTAGCCCCCGCTCACCACAACTAGAGAAAGCCCACACACAGCAACGAAGACCCAATGCAGCCAAAAATAAATAAATAAATAAATTTTTAAAAAAAGAAAAGGAGGGAACACTTCCTAACACATTATATGAGGCCAGCATTAACCTGATACCAAAGTGACACAAACATACTACAATAAAAGAAAGCCACAGGCAGACAGTCCTTAAAAATATACATGCAAAAATCCTCAACAATATACTAGCAAACTAAGTTCAGCAGCATATTAAAAGTATTCTGCACTATAACCAAGTAGGATTTATTCCAGGAATGCAAGAGTTGTTCAACATCCATCAACGTAATACGCGTCATTTGTAGAACGAAGGAGGGAAAAAAAGTGATCATCTCTCTGTTGATGCAGAAAAAGCATTTGATATAATACAACATGCTTTCATAATTAAAAAAAAGTCTCAATAAACCAGGAATAGAAAGGATCTTTCTCAAAATGGCAAAAGCAATATATGAATAACACACAGCTAGCATCACAGTCAATGGTAAAAGACTGAGAGCTTACTCTCTAAGACCAGGAACAAGACAAAGATGCCTGCTTTTGCCACTTCAATTCATTATCATACTGGAACATCTAGCCTGAACAATTAGCTAAGAAAAAAGAAATAAAAGGCATCCAAATTGGAAAGGAAGAAGAAAACTTATCTCTGTTCACAGATAATATAATCTTATATGAATAAAACCCTAAAAGACACACACACACCAAAAATAAATAAATATTCATGGCCATCATCAAAAAATCTAGAAACAATAAATGCTGGAGAGGGTGTGGAGAAAAGGGAACACTCTTGCACTGCTGGTGGAAATGTGAATTGGTTCAGCCACTATGGAGAACAGTATGGAGGTTCCTTAAAAAACTACAAATAGAACTACCATGTGACCCAGCAATCCCACTACTGGGCATATACCCTGAGAAAACCGAAATTCAAAAAGAGTCATGTACCAAAATGTTCATCGCAGCTCTATTTACAATAGCCCGGAGATGGAAACAACCTAAGTGTCCATCATCGGATGAATGGATAAAGAAGATGTGGCACATATATACAATGGAATATTACTCAGCCATAAAAAGAAACGAAATTGAGCTATTTGTAATGAGGTGGATAGACCTAGAGTCTGTCATACACAGTGAAGTAAGTCAGAAAGAAAAAGACAAATACAGTATGCTAACACATATATATGGAATTTAAGAAAAAAAAATGTCATGAAGAACCTAGGGGTAAGGCAGGAATAAAGACGCAGACCTCCTAGAGAATGGACTTGAGGTTATGGGGAGGGGGAAGGGTGAGCTGTGACGGGGCGAGAGAGAGTCATGGACATATACACACTAACAAACGTAGTAAGGTAGATAGCTAGTGGGAAGCAGCCGCATGGCACAGGGATATTGGCTCGGTGCTTTGTGACAGCCTGGAGGGGTGGGATAGGGAGGGTGGGAGGGAGGGAGACGCAAGAGGGAAGAGATAATGGGAACATATGTATATGTATAACTGATTCACTTTGTTATAAAGCAGAAACTAACACACCATTGTAAAGTAATTATACCCCAATAAAGATGTTAAAAAAATAAATAAATAAATAAATAAATAAATTCAGCAAAGCTGAAGGGTACAAATTAACGCAAAAAATCATCTGCATTTCTATACATTAGGAATCAATAACCTGAAAAGGAAGTTAAGAAAATAATTCCATTTAGAAAAGCATCAAAAATAATGAAACACTTAGGAATAAATTTAACCAAAAAACCACAGGACGTATACACTGAAAACCACAAAATTTTGGTGAATGAAATTTTAAAAGATGGAAATAAATGGAAAGACATCCACTGTTCATGGATTGAAAGTTAATATTGAGGTAACAATACTACATAAAGCAATCTAGAGAATCAGTGAAATCTCTATCAAAAGCCCAACTGGGAGGGGGTGGGAGATCAAGATGGTAGAGTAGAAAGATCCTGAACTCATCTCCCTCCCCCCATGAGCACATCAAAATTACAACTATTTACAGAACAACTATCTATGAGAATGACCTGAATACAAGCAGAAAAGATTTTCCACAACTGAAGATATAAACAAGGAGCTACAAGACAGGTAGGAGGGATAGAGACACAGTCCAGTCAGAACCCACACATCAGGGCTGACAACCCCAAAACAGAAAGGATATCACAACTGCAGAGGTCCTCCCTGAGGAGCAAGTGTTCTGAGCCAGCCCCAGAGTCCTGCACCAAGAAAATGAGCCCCCAGAATATCTGGTTTTGAAACCCAGCACGACTCACATTCAGGATAGCTGGGGGCTATAGAAAACAGAGACTACTCTTAAAGGGCACAGAAGCAGTAGTTTGAAAGGCACCTGCATCAGACCCACTTGCTAATCTTTGAAAGCAGTCATGCATTGCCAGGACACACAGCCAGCCTCAAGGGGAGCCTGCTCTACCCACTAGCAGGCCCAAAACAGTTGCACACTGCCAGGCTGCAGAGCCAGTCACACAGGAAGCCTGCTCAACCTACCAGGGGGCCAACAATACTCAGTCCAGCCTCAACAGAAGGGTGCATGCTGCCCACATAGAGGACACCACTGGAGAATCCAGCTCTGATGGCCAGAGGGGAGCACATTGCTAGGCCCCATGACACTCCCACATAACGCCACTTCTCCAAAACTGGGACACGTAAAACACCTACTGATACACAAAAATAAACACAGAGAATTAGGCAAAATGAGGAGACAGTGGAATATGTTCCAAATGAAAAAATAAGAAAAAAACTCCAAAGAAAAGAACTAACTGAAATGGAGATAAGCAATTTCCCTGATAAAGAGTTCAAGGTAATGATTATAAAGATACTTGTCAACCCTGAGAGAAGAACTGATGAACAGAGAAAATTTCAACAAAAAATTAGAAAATATAAAAAAGAACCAATCAGTGCTGAAGAACATAATAACTGAAATGAAAAATATACTAGAAAAAATATATATATATACTAGAAGGAATCAACAGTAGATTAGATGATACAGAAGAATGGATCAGGAATCTGGAAGACAGAGTACTGGAAATCAAGCTGAACAGAAAAAAGACATTAAAAGAAATGAAAGATAGCTTAAGAGAACTTAGAGACAACATCAAGTGTATTAACATTCACATTATAAGGTCCCAGAAGGAGGTGGGAGGAACAGAGAACACACCTGAGAAAAAAAATAGCTAAAAACTCCCCTAGACTGGAGAATGAAACACATCAGGTCCAGGAAGCACAGAGAGTTGCAAACAGCATGAATACAAACAGGTCCACACTAAGACACATTATAATTAAAATGTCAAAAATTAAAAATAAAGAGAGAATCTTAAAAGCAGTAAGAGAAAAGCAACTAGTTGTATGCAAGGGGAACTTATATAAGAATATCAGCTAACTTTCAGCAGAAACTTTATAGGCCAGAGGGAGTGCCATGATATATTCAAAGTGCTGAAAGGAAGAAAACCTACAACCAAGAAAACTCTATCTGGCATTGTTATCATTCAGAATTGAAGAAGAGATGAAGAGTTTTACAGACAACAAAAAGCTACAAGAGTTCATCACCACCAAACCAGCCTTACAAGAAATTCTAAAGTGACTTCTCTAAGCAGGATAAAAAAAGTCCACAACTACAAATAAACAAATGATGGAAGGAAAAATCTCACTGGTAAAAGCAAACATACAGTAAAGGTAGTTGATCAATCACATACAAACCTAGTAAGAAAGGTTAAAAGACAAAAGTAGTAAAATAATCTATACACACAATAAATACTCAAAGGATACACCAGATAAAAAGATGTAAAATATGACATCAAAAACATAAAAAGTGGGGTGGGAGAGTAAAAATGTAGGGCTGTTAGAATGCATCTGAACTTAAGAGATGATCAACTTAAAACAGACACCTATAGATAAATAGAGTGTTATATATGAGCCTCATGGCAACCACAAACCTAAAACCAATGACAGATAAACAAAAAATAAAGAGAAAGAAATCCAAACATATCACTAAAGACAGTCATCAAATTACAAAGGAAGAGAGCAAGACAAGAAGAATGAAATAAAGAAAAGGCATAAAAACAACGAGAAAGCAATTAACAAAAGGGCAGGGCTTCCCTGGTGGAGCAGTGGTTAAGAATCCACCTGCCAATGTAGGGGACACGGGTTTGAGCCCTGGTCCGGGAAGATCCCACATGCCGTGGAGCAACTAAGCCTGTGCACCACAACTACTGAGCCTGCGCTCTAGAGCCCACGAGTCACAACTACTGAAGCCCACGTGCCGCAACTACTGAAGCCCATGCGCCTAGAGCCCGTGCTCTGCAACAAGAGAAGCCACTGCAATGAGAAGCCTGCGCACCACAACGAAGAGTAGCCCCCGCTTGCTGCGACTAGAGAAAGCCCACGCACAGCAACGAAGACCCAACGCAGCCAAAAATAAATAAATTAAATAATTTTTTTTAAAAAGGGCACTAAGTACACACCTATCAATAATTATGCTAGTTGTAAATGGACTAGTTGTAAATGCTAGTTGTAAATGCTCCAATCAAAAGACAAAGAGTGGTTAAATGGACAGAAAAACAAGACCCATATATATGCTGTCTACAGGAGACTCAGTTCAGATCTAAAAACACACATAGATAAAAGTGAGGGGATGGAAAAACACATTCTATGCAAATGGAAATAAAAAGAAAGATGAGGGCTTCCCTGGTGGCACAGTGGTTGAGAGTCCACCTGCCGATGCAGGGGACACGGGTTTGTGCCCCGGTCTAGGAAGATCCCACATGCCGCAGAGCGGCTAGGCCCACGAGCCATGGCTGCTGAGCCTGCGCGTCCGGAGCCTGTGCTCCGCGACAGGAGAGGCCACAACAGAGAGAGGTTCAAGTACCGCACAAAAAAAAAAAAAAAAAGAAAGAAAGATGAGGTAGCAATACTTAGACAAATACCGTCTTTAAAACAAAGACTGTAACAAAAAAAAAACAAGAAAGGCCTTACATAATGATAATGGGATCAATCCAACAAAATATAACGCTTGTAAATATATATGCTCCCAACATAAGAGTATTTAAATAGAGGAAATACGAACAAATATAAAGGGAGAAAATGACAGTAACACAATAATAGTAGGGGACTTTAACATCCCAGTTAAATCAATGGACAGATCATCTGAACAGAAAATCAATAAAAATCCACTGGCCTTAAATGACACCTTAAACCAGATAGATATATAGAACATTCCATCCAAAAGCAATAGGATACATATTCTTTTCAATGTGTGAATATGGAACACACTCCAAGATAGATCACATGCTAGGCCACAAAACAGGTCTCAATAAATCTAAGATGATTGATATAATATCAACTATCTTTTCTGACTTCAACACTATGAAACTGGAAATCAACTACAAGGAGAACATTGGAAAAAAAAACACACACCAGGAATATAAACAATATGCTACTAAACAACCAGTGTGTCACTGAATAAATCAAAGAAGAAATTTAAAAACACCTGGAAACAAAGGAAAATGGAAACACAACATTCCAAAATCTATGGGACACAGCAAAAGCAGTTCTACAAGGGAAATTTATAGTGAAACAGGCCTACCTCAGGAACCAAGAAAAATCTCAAATAACTTAAACTTATACCTAAAGGAACTAGAAAAAGAACAAATAAACCTGAAGTTAATCTAAGGAAGGAAATATTAAAGATCAAAGCATAAATAAATGAAATTGAGACTAAAAAAAAATAGAAAAGATCAATGAAACTAAGAGCTGGTTTTTTGAAAGATAAATGAAATTGATAAACCTTTAACCAGACTCATCAAAAAAAAAAAGAGAGGTCCCAAACCAATAAAATCAGAAACAAAAGAAGAGAAGTTACAACCGACAGCAAAGAAATACAAAGAATCATAAGAGATTACTAAAAACAATTATACATCAACCAATCGGACAACCTAAAAGAAATGAATTCCTAGAAATGTATAACCTTACAAGACTGAATCAGGAAGAAATAGATAATATGAACAGGCCAATTACCAGTAATGAAATTGGATCGGTAATCAAAACTTACCCAAGAAACAAAAGTCCAGGGGCAGAAAAATTCACAGGTGACTTTTACCAAACATTTAAAGAAGTGTTAACATCTATTCTTCTGAAACTACTACAAAAAATTCAGAGAAAGGAATGCTTCCAAACTCATTCTACAAGGCCACATCACTGTGATACCAAAATGAAACAAAGACACAACAAAAAAGAAAATTATAGGCCAGTATCACTGATGAACACAGATGCAACAACCCTCAACAAAATATTAGCAAACCAACACTCAACGATAAGTTTAAAGGATCACACACCATGATCAAGTAGCATTTATCCCAGGGATGCAAGAATGATTCATTTTCTGTAAATCAATCAGTGTGATACACACACTGACAAAATGAAGAATAAAAACCACATGATCATCTCAATAGATGCAGAAAAAGGTTGTGACAAAATTAAACATCCATTCATGATAAAAACTCAAGAAAGTGGGTACAGAGGCCATATATGACAAACCTACAGCCAACATCATATGCAACAGTGGAAAACTGAAAGCATTTCTTCTAAGATGAGGAATAAGATAAGGATGCCCACTCTCACCACTTTTATTCAACATAGTAGTAGAAGTCCTCGCCACGGCAATCAGACAAAAAGAAATAAAAGGAATCCAAAGTGGAAAAAAAGAAGTAAAACTGTCACTGTTTGCAGACGGCATGATACTACATGTAGAAAATCCTAAAGATGCCACCAAAAAACTATTAGAACTAATAAATGAATTCAGTAAAATTGCAGGATACAAAATTAATATGCAGAAATCTGTTGCATTTCTATACACTAACAAGTATCAGAAAGAGGAATTAAGAATACAACCTCATTTACAATTGCATCAAAAAGAATAAAATACCTAGGAATAAATCAAACCAAGAAGGTAAAAACATCTACTCAGAAAACTATACGACACTGACAAATGAAACCGAAGAAGACACAAACAAATGGAAAGATATACCATGCTTAGGGATCAGAAGAATATTGTTAAAACGTCCATACTACACAAGGCAATCTACTGTGGTTCCAGAAAAGACAAATCAATAAAAGAAAATTAAAAAATCTAACTACAGAAACTGACCCATGTATATATAATTTAGTTTATAATAACAGAGGTATATCGCATTAGCAAGGATGAATTATTCAACAACTGGTATTTTTATAACTGGTTAATCAGAGATAAATGTTAAGCTGGGTCCTTCCTTCACACTAAAATAACTTGCAAGTTAATTAAAGACTTAAATGTTTAAAGATGCCCACATTTTACAGTACTTAGAGATTCACTGAGTTGAAAACTGAATTCTTTAGGGAAATCATCTCCAAATATAAGCCATATTCACCACCTGTATCACTCTCACTCTGTGGACATATTTCTTAAAAGTCTGTTTGTGGTAATCTAACTCTGGGGGTTGAAAGGTGGAAAAGAGGGACTTCCCTGGTGGCACAGTGGTTAAGAATGCGTCTGTCAATGCAGGGGACACGGGTTTGAGCCCTGGTCCAGGAAGATGCCGCAGAGCAACTAAGCCCGTGCACCACAACAACTGAGCCTGCACTCTGGAGCCCACAAGCCACAACTACTGAGCCAGCGTGCCACAACTACTGAAGCCCAAGCACCTAGAACCCCTCCTCTGCAACAAGAAAAGCCACCGCAATGAGAAGCCCATGCACCGCAACGAAGGGTAGCTCCCGCTCGCCACAACTAGAGAAAGCCTGAGTGCAGCAACGAAGACCCAACGCAGCCAAAAATAAATAAATTTTTTAAAAAAAAGGTGGAAAAGATGAAGCATATTTCAGCTGATGTATGGAAACTTTCCTCTGTAGATATTTTCCCTCCTCTTGAAAATGGTCGTAAGGCAGCATAAATAACCAGAAAATTAAATTTATTGCTCAAAGAACGCAGCCATATATATCTCTTTGTATATGAAGTTCATATAAATAAAAATGTACTTAAGCCAATGTTAATTAGTATACATCCCACTCTTTTGTCTGGGTCTTAGGATGAAATAGATCCATAAGAACAACAACAAAAATCTCTTCTCCCCTACCCTGCTTCTGATGGGAAAAAAAACCTTAGGAGAGAGAAATCAAAACTAAATTGATAATGGGAGCATTATTATTATTGATAATGGCAGTAGTGGTTGGTATGTATGACATCAATTGTCAGGGTGACATCGAGAATCCATCCCTAATCCTCTTCTCTGAAGGGTTAAAAAAAAAAAAAAAAGGATGGGTAGTATACCCTGGACATCTCCACTTCAAATCAGTGAGACATCTGTCCTGAGCCAAAGTATGCCTAGAACTCTTCCCTTGGACTAAGGGCTGGGCAGTTAAAAACATTCTGGTTCTTCTGCCCTAGTGCTTATAAATAACTTCCTTTCCTTTTTCAGGGTCAGTTATCAAAGAGTGTATATAACATAGCTGAATAATGCATATTGGCTTAGGAAAAATGGAAAGAGCCTTTAACTTTATGAAGTTGGTCCACAGATGTCATTCTGCAAAACACCTTAGTTTTACACTCACAAAACTCCAACTAACACAGGCTTTAGAAAAAGAAATAAGAGGATAAGACAGTAAGTGGTACTTTCAGACAGAAGTATTTCAGAGAAAGAAAGGACCTGGTGAGGTATAGGACTGGCTCTCACACAGTGTTCATCATGAGTGTGCTCTCCATTTTTATGACAATGACTCCAGATTCTTGTACTCCTGTGACCTTCACAATACATTCTTTCCCCTTAAGTCCTGAACTTCAACCTCCCCCTTCAACTGCTGAGGGGCTGCTTTACTCACTTAATGCTGATATTAACTTACAGCAGCCTCAATTTGGAATATAAAACTAAAAATAGCAAGCATGTGTCAATGCAGTAGGCTCTCTTCCCTCTGGGTGCACATAAACCTCTCATTAAGAAGTTCAAGGAAGCTGAGAATGAATCAAAGAAAATACAGCTCCATGATTTCCACCTTCTATTAAATTGTAAGTGAAAGTGTCATTTTAATTATAGTAGCAAAAGCCCTATTCTTCGTTACCATCAAGGCTGTATAAATTCACAACCTAATTGAAAATTCTTGAGCCAGGGAAAAAAAAAAACCTTAAACCTTAAAATGTACTTCAACACAATAGCTACAAAAATCTATTCGTCCCCTCAACTCAAGAATATCTCCTGGGCTTCCCTGGTGGCACAGTGGTTGAGAGTCTGCCTGTCGATGCAGGGGACACGGGTTCGTGCCCCAGTCCGGGAGGATCCCATGTGCCACGGAGTGGCTGGGCCTGTGAGCCATGGCCACTGAGCCTGCGCGTCCGGAGCCCGTGCTCCGCAACAGGAGAGGCCACAACGGTGAGAGGCCCGCGTACCGCAAAAGAAAAAAAAAAAAAAAAGAATATCTCTCATTAGCACTACCTAGAAGTCACTGAGCTGTACTGAAAGGGAAAGACAGCTATCCTAGGTGCCAGAAAAAATGAAAATAGTATAAATAGGGAGAACTATATTATGACTCCAGATATTTTTAAAAGATAAATTCAAACTAAATTACATGCTGGGAAAAGGAGCACATTATTTATAACATACTGTTTAGTCACAATAAAGAAACAGAGGAATAAAACATAATTACGATTTTTACGTAACTTTTAGTATTTCACATTTGAGTGTTGATTTAACAATATATGAAGGATGATTTTACTGGATTTGCATAGAAATTGAACATAGAGATCTGCTTATATGCCAACATCCAAGATTAGTGGTCAGAATTTTCCATACTAGGAGCCACTTCCTTATTCAGAGATCAGCAAAGTGTTTCCTATATACATATTCCATCATTTAAATGAACTCCTGAAACATTTTGGAAGACTCATGTTAGTGAACTCACTAGTAGCTCTCATACGCTCAAAATGCTGAATGTCAAACCACTAAAAGAATAAGCAGTAGAAACTATCAGAACATACCTTCCAGATTCATACACACAGAATACATCTGACCCATTGCTAAGAGTCTGCAAGTTCCAAGAGCTGTCACTACCCCCTTAAGTAAGGTAATAATATGCATATGCCAACTCACTGGCTACAAATGCTTTCATGTGCTTTGTTTTATCCAGTCCTCATAAAAGTCTTGTGAGTTAAGTTCAGAAAACATTAATTGTATCACCATTTAATATATAAGGAAATTGAGACTCAAAAAAATTAGTGACTTATTCAATTGTCCAGCCTGGATAAAGCAAATTGGGAAATTTAAGCCATGTCTCCTGAATCCAAAATGTGGATTATTTCTACTAAACACTAGCTCTTCTAAATACTAGAAAGAAGAAAAAGTACTTTTTATTGTTCTTTTACTCTGGATCATTAGAACTACAAAAGGTTTGAAGTGTGGTCACTAACCAAAAAATTCCTACCCTACTCCAGCACCCCAAAAGTCACAATACAGTTCTATAACTTTGCAAATTCTATATTCAAAATTATTATCTACATTTTCAGATACTTATCCAATGTTTCCCCAAAAAGAGATAGCTAAAAACACCAGTGAAAGAGGGAAATGGAAATGCTCGGACTGCACTGAAGGGGAAAGAGGAGGAAAGAGAACAAATCTGTCCACCAACTGAAAAGGAGGATCTGAGGGCACAGGCAGGAAAGGATGGAAACCTAATTGGATTACCATTTATCCACAAAGCAGTAGCATCCAACTCAAAGGAAAAAGCACAGAACATACAGAAACGCTCCTTTAATTGTCAAAAAGCTGGGGAAGGCAGCACCACGCCCAGCTTCCCCTCCTAGCTCTATTTACTATAATCACTCTAGCTATTGTCTACAAATTCTCTTTCTCTCTTATACCTTGTACTCTCTTCACAACTGTTATCAGGACAAGAAACTATCAAAATTGAATGAATAGAAGATATTCTCTAATCCAGCCCCATAACTTGTAACTCTACCGTTACCAAACACAACCCTGTCAACACTCATATAAGGCTCTTCTGTCAGGTGGGTGATAACTACTTCCCCTAAGATGTTAACTGATGAGGTTTACATTATTATTCAGGATCATATTTGGAAGAAACCATAAAGGTCGGGGTCATCTAGACTAGTGATGAGCAGCACACAAAGAACCACACAGGTGACCACTTAGCTTCAAGACAGTCTTTGATCCAAACGGGTTAAAAGATTAGAAAGCTGATCTCTGTTACTATTTCTCAACTGTGACCAGTCGTTTACATTTTACTGGCTTACCTAAGTGATCTTCTTCTAGTTAAGGAAAAATATAGCAGATAATAAATCTGAACATCTATACATTTTCCCCATGGAAAATAAAGCCATTTTCATTTTTAAAGAGAAAAATTCACCACTGATACCTCCTATTCTCTAGCCACTAATACAAGAATTATTTTCTACAATTTCCTAAACAGGTTGTCATTTGTGTTAGGATATTATATGTTGATTTGTGAATACTAATTAAACTCAACTCAGTAATGCTATAAAGATAGATTTAATATATAGAAAATACTATATTCAAGACCATAGAGAGAGTCCTTTAACATAAAACTAAATATCACTTTCCAGGCTAATATGACTTGGACATATTAACACACATATTCACCTGTGTAAGGCATAGCATTCTTAATTATGAGTTCATAAAAGACATAAACGATCTAAAGTAATAAACATCAAAAGAACATAATTTCAGGTGATGCAAACTTTTGCACAGAGTGGCCAATAAGACTAAAATTAGTTTAAAAAAAGACTAAAATTACACTATATAAGCAATTTATTTTTTTGAGATAAAATACAAATATCACAAAAGCAACCATTTTTAAAGTGTATAATTCATTGGTTTCTAGTATATTCACAGAGTTGTGTAATCATCACCACTATCTAATTCCAGAACCTGTTCATCACTCCTCAAGAAAACCCCATACCCATTAGCAATACCTCCCCATTCCTCCTTCCTCCCAGCCCTGGCAAGCACTGATCTACTTTCTGTATATTTTTCTATGTATTTATCTATTCTGGACATTTTATATGAATGGAATCATACGTGGCTTTTTGTGTCTGGCTTCTTTTCACTTAGCATAATGTTTTCAAGATGTGTCCATGTTGTGGCTTGCATCAATATTTTATTCCTTTTTATGTGTGAATAATATTCCACTGTATGGATATACCAATTTTGTTTAATCCATTCATCAGTTGATGCATATTTGGGTTGTTTCTACTGTTTTGGCTATTATGAAAAATGTTGCTATGAACATTCATGTACAAGCTTTATATGAACATATATTTTCAATTCCCTTGAATATACACCTAGGAGTGGAATTGCCAGGTCATCTAATAACTACAGTTGTCCCTCAGTATCCATGGGGGATTGGTTTCAGGACCTGCTGTGAATGCCAAAATCCAATGATGCTGAAGTCCACAGTGAGCCCACTGTAACCACGATTCTGCATCTATGGATTCGGAAAACCATCAATCATGTATTAAGTTCACCATCTGAAGTTGGTTGAATCCACAGATGCAGAACGCACAGATGTGGGGTGTCGACTGTACATTTATTGAAAAAATCTGCATATAAGTGAACCTGTGCAGTTCAAACCCATGTTGTTCAAAAATCAACCATATATGTTTAACTTTTTGAAGAATTTCAAACTGTTTTCTAAAGTGGTTGCACCATTTGACATTCTCACCAGCAATACATGAAGATTCCAATTTCTCCACATCTGACCAACGCTTGCTACTGTCCATTTTTAAGATCATCCTTAGTCAAGCATTTGGAAGTGGACAACAGATAATCCTTATAGAATTCTATTTTGTTTATTTTTCCCTAGAAGCTGCCAAAGAAATAAAAAGTATAACTGAAAAGGAGTAAATAAAACTGTCATTATTTGCAGGTGATATAACTGTCTACATAGAAAACCCAAAATATCTATAGAAATATTAAAACAGTTTAGCAATAAGACTGGATATAAAATCAATATACAAAAATTTATTGCATTTCTATTATCAGATTTCTTTTACCACAGCAACAAAAAAATATGAGATTTCTAAACATAAATCTAACAAAAATTATGCAAGATCTTTATAGAGAAATTTTTAAAACTTTATTGAAAGGCATTAAACAAATGCAAAGATACACCATGTTCAAGACAAGAAGTTAAACTCCATATTTATGTAAAAATTCAATGTAATTCTCATTAAAATTTCAAAAGGGCTTTTTGAGAAACTGGACAAACTGATTCTGAAATTTATACAAAAAAATCAAAGGCCCAGCAATAATCATGACACCACTGAAAAAGAAAAAGAAAAAGAATCTGCCCTAATAGATAAGAATCACAAAGCTCTAATAATTAGTGAAGTAAAGGGATAGATAAGTGTTTATTAATGGAACAGTGGGAAATATTTGGAACACTTAGTAAATTGTGCTAGAACTCTATAAAGAAAAAATGAAATTAGGTTCCTACCTCAACCTTGTAAAAAAATTAATTTCATCTGCTTTAATGACTTAAATATGACTTTAAGGTTTAAAAGGTTAAGACTTTAAACTTTTGAAAGTAATATATTATTTCCCCCCCAAAGTCTCAAAGAGTGCTAAAGAGAGAAAAGGAGAAAGAATGAAAAAAGAATATTTAGAAGTCAGACTAAATTAATATTAAAATTTTTGCTCAAAGACCATAGATATTTCTGAGTATCTGCAAAAAATGGAAGCTGCCTAGCTCCATGCCTCCCAATTTGTCCTCCCCAAACTATACAAAACCGGAAGTAAAAAGTAAATCTATATAAAAGCCATGTCCTCAGAATAACTTGAATACAGAGAATACTGAAACCTCAAAATAACTGTTAGTAAAAAGACAAAACTTAACAAATCATAGGGCACAATCTCTCACATCCCTACCCCAGCTCCAACCCCACTGAAAGGCTTTGTCATGAGCAAAGAAAAAGAAAAACTGCTGAGAAGACAGAAGGGAGAAGACGACAAGGGGGCCAAAGGCTGACCTAAAACTACAGTCAGAGAAATAAGCCCACCCTAAATCTGAAAATATAAAAAATAAATAAATAATTGAGTAGATTAGAGCACAGGGAAGGAACCTCAAAGTATCAATACATGGGAGCTGACAAGGCAAGCATGATTTAAACCGGTGGTCTGGTGGTCTTTGTAACTCAATTTCTGGAGCAGAAAAAGGCAACAAGGGAGAAGGCCCTTTGGCAACTGGGTGGAGATGAGGAAAAGCAGCAAAATGGGATAGAGTCCAGCAAAGACCGAAGAATCACAAAATCAGAGGATTCAGAACCCCTTCTCTGCCAAAACAAAATACAACAAAAGACCCTTATTCTATCTGTCCATTTCAATCTCCTCTTCTACTTAGCCTGAAATTCTCTCACTGAAGTCACACCTTTAAAGTACACAGCTACATCTAGAGGGAATTTACCCAGATGATTACCCTTAACATAAACAGAACATGTAAGACTTGGAAAAAGTAGGCACATTAGAGTGGATTCATTGATAAGTGGGAGAATGTAGCTCACTGTACTTCTTGGGCTCACTGGTTCATTAACATTTCCCAGTCTGTTTTGAGGTTAGATGTAGCCATGACTGAATTACTGACAAGGGATATGAATCTGAGGGAATGTGCACTGCTTCCAGGCCTAGTCCATAATCATCTCCTAGGCATAATCCTCCTTTCCCTTCCCTCTCCCACAACCCCTGCTTGATGCAGATGAATGCAGCAACCTCCAAAACTACACAACGAAGGTGCCCGAGCCGCAAGACAGAAGACTGGATCCCTGAATCACTGCTCAAGAGTGTGATGTAGCAACCTGATACACCTGATTTAGACAAGTGAGAAATAAACCTTTATCCTATTCAAGTCATTATTTGTTCGGGTTTGCTTCACATAGCAGCTAACAATACCTTAAATAATACAATATGCTGACTAATTACTTCCTAAGGAAGCAGAAAAACATTAACTAATGGCATAAGATAGAGAAGAGATATATGTCAACATGGAGGGAAGAGTAGTGGTAGAAGTAAAATGTTAATGACAGAGAAATCAGCAAGGATTCTGAGCTCTGGTTAATGAGGAGTTGAGGTGGGTACCTGAAAAGTGTACAATAAAAAGAGAGGGGTATTTTAAGTGGAGAGGTGAAGCTGTACAAAAAAGGAAATATAATTTTATTGTGTAATAAGCCTTTACTGCAAACATTATTGATCATAAAAATGTAAATTCTGAAAACTAAAACTGAAATACAACTATACAGCAGAAATGGGATGTGGACAACTGCATGAAGAGGATGAAATAATATTATTTTCATAGTGATTAAAATTATTGAATTTATTATTATTTACTTTTACTGATTGGTTTTACTCAATAAATGTACTCACATTCACTTAACATGTATTAACTAGTTTAATCCTCACAACACCACACAAGGAAGACAATACTGTTATCCCATTTCATAGATGAGGACAGTGAGATACGTAAGGTTACTCACCTAAGGTCAAACAGTTAATACGTGGCATAAAGACAGTATTAGAACCCATGAGTCTTGATTCTAGAACCATATACCTAACCAATATGCTAATCCACCAGAACTAACTCTTTACCTACAAGAGCAGGAAAACAACAGATGCCTAAATATTTTCAAAAGCAAGAAACAGAGACACTTTATTCAGAATATGAAGGTAAGCAGGAAAAAAGACAGTTAAAAGGGTTAAGAGCCTTTGCCTCTGAGAGTAGGTTGGGTGAAAAGGACGGAAGGGCTAAGAGAATGCTCTTATTCACAATGTAAGAAGCATTACTTTGATTTATAATCAGAGCTTTAACTTTTAAAGAAAAGAGATAGTTAAGACAAATGTTACATACATCATAATTTTGCTTGAATTCAGACTTGCTGCAGCTTCCCTTTTAAAAGTGGATCTAACACAAACCAACACCACAAGTTCCTTTGTAACAGAACACTTTAAGGTGAAATTCAACTATACCATTTCTATTCACTTAGTATACAAACTATGGCTTGTTACCTTGTCGACGCTCTAACTGTCAAAATCCCAACCCCTAGAAGAACCACTAAATTAAAACTGACTGAGAACATTTATTCCTGCATGATGCTTTTAGTTGAGAAAATTAAACAATTATCCCTGGCAGAATGCAAGACAACCATTAAGTGTGTGTTTTAAAATTAATTCCAAAGATAACAAATTCATTAAGATAATAAACTATTCATGTCCAACAACTACAACATAAACATCTTTTTAATGTTTACATGCAAATCTGTATTAACATTAATCCTGTATTTGGTCTTCTCTTCTCTATCTAAACTCACTTGCTGGGTGATCTCAACTAGCCTCACTGCTTTAAATACCACGTACCCCCAAATTTATCTCCTACTCTGACCTTCCTCCTGATCTCCAGATATCCAACTAACTGCCTTCCTGATATCTAAGATAAATAGGCACCTCAGAGCTAACGTGCCCAAGACAGAGTTCCTGATTTCTGTGCATCATCATCCCTGCCCCAGCAGCTCCTCCCTCAGTCTTTCCCATTTCACTTAATAGCACCACCGTTCAGAAGTGATGCCAAAACCTTAGTCTTCCTCCCTTACCCTTCCGCCCCCCGCCCATATTAATCTTTCAAGTTTTGTCAATTCTACCTGTAAAACACGTCCTAAATCTAAGCATTTCTCAACTTCTCCACAACTAATGTCATAACCCAAGCCCCATCATTTCTTACCTAGACTATTTCAATAGCTTCCTATCTGGTCTCCTTACTTCCACGTTTAACCCCCTACAGATCATGTATTACCAACAAATCACATCACTCCCCTGCTTAAAACCCTCTTTTAGCACCCTACTGTGTTTCAAACTAAGCACAAACCCCTTACTATGGCCTATAAGTCCATACAGGTTCTGGATACCATCTATCTCTCCTATCTTATTTTGTGAGACTTTCCACACTCACTTACTCACTCACTACTTTTCCAGCCATACTTCTTTCAACATCTTGGACATGACAAGCCTTGTTTCCACCTCAGAACACTTGCATTCCCTGTTCTCTAACTATGACCTTCCCTGACCTTCACACTCCAGCTCCTTCTCATCATGTAGATATCAGCTTAAACGTTATCTCCTCAGAGTCCTGTCCACACACACACACACACACACACACAAACACACACTTTCTCTCTCTCTCTCTCTCTCTTTCTCTCTCTCTCTCTCTCTCTCTCTCACTCACCATTGTGTTTGTTCTTTGGTCTTAATAGCATTTATGGTTAGCTAGAATAATCCTATTTGTTTATTGTCTGTTTCCCATCAGCCCCAAGAATATAAGCTACAGGAGAGCGGGTAAGTTGTCTTATTCACCACAATATCTCCAGTACCTAGAACAGGACCTGGCACTTAACCACTTGCTGAACAAATTAAATACACAAGAATACATAGACACACAAGAGGAAGGTAACACAAGAAATTCAATCCCCTACCTACATAACCAGCAGGCCTTCTATAGGCTTTTGGTTTCCATCAACTACACAAGGAGAAAGCTGACATGTGGACCTCTAAAACTGGATCCCTGCCTGCCACTGCTACCTCTTTCATGGCACTGCAACCCATAAACTCACACCATCTCTTCCACCAAAGAGTAAAATGCTACTGGAGGATAGAAGACATAATAAAATAGCGATAGAAGCCAACTCAAAAAGGAAAAAGAAAGGAAGAAAAGCCAGCCCTTGTCTGCAACTCTAGGACCTTAGACTCAGGGGTTGCTGAGACAGAGACGGAGAGGTTACAGTGCCACACAACCGGTAGGACCATATTACTAATATGGCCTTTCCCTTCAGATTTTAGACTGTTTTATTCACCCTAAGTCAAGAAAGGGATGAGAATACCCAGGGAGGCTTGGGTCTCCTCTACACATGGAGAAAAAATAGGGACAATGCCAAGGAACTTATAGTAAAACTATAATACAGATGCAGTTTTTCTTTAGTGTCCTCTATTTAGATTGCCCTTGGCATCTATGACCTACCCATCCTGGACAACGTCCTAGACTGTCCCACTTCTGCTTTTCACCCATCTACCCAACCCCTTCTCCACAAGGTCCTGGGTATCATGCCTTCAGGTCCATAATTTCCCACTTTCCACAATTAAAGTGAAATATCTGATACACTATGGTAATATGTTTAGATTCAAATGCTAGAGGACCAAGGAATAACTCTCCATCTTCTCTACCCACATAATACATTTTGAAATGAATTTCTAAAGATCAGATAGACTCTAATTATAGCAAATGTCAGGAGATGAGAAACCATGGGATACTGATAGGAAAAACATTTCAGATGAAGCAGGTTCTTCCAGTGTCCTTTAAATCATACCATGCAAACATTTATATACTTTATAGACAGAAGTTAAAGAGATACTCAACCTCTCTTATAGGAGAAATGAAAATCTGAATGACGCAGAACCACAATTTTTTACTTACCAGATTAACAAAAAAATCCACAAGTTTAAGATACACTCTGTTGACAGAGCTGTGAATTCATATATTTCTGGTGGGAATGCAAAATGGTACAATGCATAAGGACAAGAATTTTGCAATTTCTATACAATCGTGTAAGAATTACTCTTTGACTCAGCAATCGCATTTTTAAGATAAATCTACTTAAAAACAGACCACTAATAACAAATGTACAACAGTATTCATTGTGACATTATGCCAACAGCAAAAATATTAAAACAAAGCAATTTCCATTGGTAGGAAATTAAGTAAATTATGGTATGTTCATAGAATAGGGCACAATGCAGCCAGGAAGAGGACTAAGAGAGATCTCTACCTACTAATTTGAATTCAACTCTATGATGTAAAGTTAGGTTTTTTTACAAAAGCAAGATATAAAACAATATACATATATTTCACCTTTTGTAGAAAAAAAGTTATACATTTCTTACATTTACCATATATATGTATCACATATTTTTCTATATTATTTATAGACAATTAAATCCAGAATGTGGGACATTCTAAAATCTACTAAGTTGGTCTCTTAAAAAGTATGCATAGCTGCAGCAAACATAGAAAATGAATATAATTGTTGAATTTAGGTGAGGAGGCTATATGGGTTCACTATTTTACTACCTTTTCTGTATGTTTGAAATTTTTCATGATTAAAAAAAGAAAAATGTAACTTGAGATATATTAATACCCCTTAATGGCTTCCCATTTCATTTACAGTAATGTCAGAATACTTTCATGACCTACAAGACCCTATACAACCTAGACCTCTATTTATTACTTGGCTGGCTTTATCTATTCCTTTCTCTGTTACTCTGTTCCAGCCACACACTGGCCTTCTTTCTGTTCTTCAGGCAAGCCAAGCACACTCCTGCCTCAGGGTCTTTACACTTGTTCCTTCTGCCTGGAATGCTCTTCCCTCAGATATTGGCATGGTTTACTTCTTTCACTCTAATCATTCTCAATCTTCTCAATAAGGCCTTCTGTGAACACCCTAAATTCCTGAAGAGATAAGCCACAAGCCCTATTCCCTTTCCATGATTTATCTTTCTCCATATCACTTATCACTGCCTAATATAGTGTACACATTACTTAATTATTATTAGTCTCCTTCCCCTAGAAAATAAGCTCCATGAGGGCAGCCATTTCTATGTTCTCTACTCCCAGCACCTTTAACAGCACCTGGCACACATACATTAGTAAAATTTAAAAATATATCAGAAGTCATTATGTAGTTTGAATTCTAACTTTCATTGCCCATATGCAGTGCAAACAGCATCTCCCATTTTGTGGCTTGCTTTTTTTTTCCTCTGCTTACAGTATCTCTTATGGTACAAAAGTTTTAAATTTAAAAATGGTACAATTTATCAATCTTTTCCTTCTGGGTTCTGCTTTCTGTGACTCAAGAACTTGTTTTCCACACTGAAATCATACTGTATACCAAATATTCTCCTAAAAGTTTTAAAGTTAATCCAAATAGAACTTTAGTTTAAAGCATGAGGTACAGACCAACTTTTTTTTCCCCCCATATGGATAACCATTTGTCCCAGCATCATTTAATAAGTATCCAACCTTACACCACTGAATTGTGATATCACCTTTTACATAAATTTCCATGTAAATGAGTATCTCTTTCTGTTCTCTCTATAGTGTCTGATTAGACTATTTGTCTGTATCTGGGCCAATTCCATACTATCTTAATTACAGTAACTTTACAACCAGCTCTGGGTATCAGCAGGACAAATCTCTGAAGCAGAGATGGCTAACTGCCTCCAATATCCATTCTCTCTCTCCTCCTTTTAGTTATGGAATCAACCTCTGGATTTTGCTTGTTCTGCTCTGGACTATTCTAAGCTTCCCTTGCAGCTAGACATGAACACATGACTAAGTTCTGGCCACTTACATGTGAGTGAAAATTATGTGTTTGCAACTCCTGAATCACATCCTAAAAAAGAGCTACCTTCTCCCTTTCCCTGTCTGGGGACTGCCATGTAGACATGGTAACTTCAAACATCCCAAGGAAGACAACACCTAAAAGACATCAAAGCAAGACAGAAGGAACTCATCAAGTATAATCACCTAATTCCATCCTGCCTATCAGCTTGGACTTTTACATGAGACAGAAGTAAACCTTTCTTGTTTAGCCACTTGGTCTCTGAGAAGCAACCAAATGAGTATCTTATTAATACATATCCACCACACACCCACGTTCCTTACCTGAAAGCTAACTTAGTTTCTCTTGACTATTTGCTCTATCATATACATTTAAGAATTAACTTGTCCACTCCCTGAAAATTCCTGATGGGATTTAGATTAGAACTGCACTGAATTCATAGATTAATTTGGGGAGTACTGCCAATTTAAACATACTGCTTATTTTTACCCATAAAAATTATTTATCTCTTCATTTACATTTCTTCTTTTAAGTCTGTATATAAACCTTTTTAGTTTTCTGCATAAAAGCCATACACAACTTTTGTTCATTTTGTTCCTGGATATTTAGAGATTTCATAATACTCTAAAAGAGATCTTTTGTTGCATTTTCTAATTGTTTGTTGCCTATTATACAGGAATGTAACTGATTTTTATATAATGATCTTGTACTGATCATATTTACTGAACTCTTAGTCTATTAATTTGATTATAGAGTCTTCTGGATTTCCGATACTGATTATCAACATCACCTATGAATACTATTAGCATTATCCCTTCCTTTTTCATCTTATACTTTGTGTTTCTTCGTCATGGCTTACCCTACTGGCTAAGATCTCCAGCATGATGCTGGATAGCAACATTCATGCTTCTAATGCTTCATCGTTAATATTTAGTTTATTATCTATTTTTGACAGATACCCTTCATTAGGTTAAAGAAGTTTCTTTCTATTCCTAGTTTAAGAGCTTTTATTATAAATGAGTAATACATTTTATCAAATGCTTTTTCTGCTTCTACTGAGGTGCTTACATGATTAACATGGTAAACTGTATCAGTAGATTCCCATGCAACATTTTGAGATGAACCAACTTGTCATACATCTGTATGTTTTCTTCCTCAAAACACTGCTGGGTTTGGTTTGCTAATTCTTATATTCATATTTCTAAGTAAGATTAGCATGTATTTCCCTCTTGCACACTGTACTAGTCTGAATGAGTATTGAGGTTATATTCTAGTCTCATGAAGTAATCTGGGGTAATGTTCCATTTTTCTTAGTCTCTGAAACAGTTTTAATAAGACTGGGTTCCTTTTTTCTTTGAAGGCTGGAAAGTAGTTGCCAGAAAAAATCATTAGTGATTAATTCAACTTCTCTATGAGTTTAAATTATATTTTTCGCTGAAATTGTCCATTTCATCTATGACTTCAGTTTTGCTATCAAAAAGTCATTAACACTTTTAGGATTTTTGAAAGCTCACTTGTAACTGCAATTATATCCCCTCTTACAAGCCTAATATTATTTACATGTTGCTTCTGTCTGATTGTTTTAATTATCAATGCTGGAGATATTTCTATTTCATAAGCCTTTTCAAATTACTAGCATTTTGCATACCAATGTTTTCTTAGGTCAGTCTCCCAAATAAAAACAAAAATAAACAAATGGGACCTAATCAAACTTACAAGCTTTTGCACAGCAAAGGAAACCATTAAAAAAAAAAAGAAAAGACAACCTACAGAATGAGAGAAAATATTTGCAAATGATGTGACAGACAGGGGCTTAATCTCCAAGATATACAAACAGCTCATACAACTCAACAACAAAAAAGCAAATAATCCAATCAAAAAATGGGCAGAAGACCTTAACAGACATTTCTCCAAAGAAGACATACAGATAGCCAGTAGGCACATGAAAAGATGCTCAACACTGTTAATTATTACAGAAATGCATATCAAAACCACAGTGAGGTATCAGCTCACACCTTTCAAAATGGCTAGCATCAAAAAGACTACAAATAATAAATAGTGGAGGGGGTGTGGAGAAAAGGGAACCCTCCTATACTGCTGGTGGGAATGTAAACTGGTACAGCCACTATGGAAAACAGTATGGAGGTTCCTCAGAAAACTAAAAATAGAATTACCATATGATCCAGCAATCCCATTCCTGGGCACATATCTGGACAAAACTATAATTCAAAAAGATACATGTACCCCTATGTTCACAGCAGCACTATTCCCAATAGCCAAAACATGGAAACAACCTAAATGTCCATTGACAAATGAATGGATAAAGAAGATGTGGTACATATATACAATGGAATACTACTCAGCCATAAAAAAGAATGAAATAATGCCATTTGCAGCAAAATGGATGCAATCAGAGATTATCATACTAAAAGTGAAGTCAGTCAGAAAGAGAAAGACAAATACCATATGATATCACTTATATGTGGAATCCAAAATATGGCACAAATGAACCTATCTACAAAACAAAAACAGATTCATAGACATAGAGAACAGATTTGTGGTTGCCAAGGGGGAGGGGGGAAGGGAGAGGAATGGCCTGGGAGTTTGGGGTTGGTAGATGCAAACTATTACATTTAGAATGGATAAACAACAAGGTCCTAATGTATACCACAGGGAACTATATTCAATATCCTGTGATAAACCATAATGGAAAAGAATATTCAAAAAAAGAATGTAAAAGTAAATAAATAAACTTATATTAAAAGCTAAAAAAAAGAAAGTACTAGCATTTTGGCTTTCTTGATCCTCTTACTGTAACTGTTTCTATTTCATTAATTTTCTTTTACCCTTAGTGTTTCCTGCTTTCAACTTTCTCTGAACTTATGAGATAGCTCTAACTTCTTGCACTGAATACTAATCTCATAAGTTTTCATTCTCTTCTAACTTAGGCATGTAAGGTTTTTTGATTTTCTTAAAAATGGCCCAAAATTCTTTGGCACTACTCCCATTAAGAAGTAGGGCCTATGTCTCCTCCCTTTGAATGTTGGCAGGCTTGTAAATGCTTATGCCAATGTGGCAGAAGTGGCACCATGTGCGTACTTCTAAGATTAGATCATAAAAAAGTGATACATCATCTACCTTATCTGTTAGATCTATGACCACCATGTGAGAAGCCACTAAATATATCTACAGCTCTCATTTTCAGCTCCTGTTATTTTTTAATAACAACTTTATTGAGATAAAGTTCACATACCATAAATTATATCCTTTTAAAGTGTATAGTTCAGTGGTTTTTAGTATATTCATAGAGCTGTGCAACCATTACTACTGTCTAATTTCAGAACATTTTCATCACTCCAAAAAGAAACTCTGTACCCATCAGTAGTCACTCCATTCCCTCTTTCCCCCAGCCCCTTGCAACCACTAATCTACTTTCTGTCGCTTTGGATTCACCTACTCTAGACACTTCATATAAACTGAATCATACAATACGTGATTCGCATAAATAGAATCATACATATTTTATGTCTATCTTCTTTTACTTATAATGTTTTCAAGGTTTATCCATGCTGTAGCATAATCAATATCACATTCCTTTTTAGTGCTGAGTAATATTCCATTGTATGGATATACCACATTTGTTTATCCATTCATCAGTTCATGGACATTTAGGCACTGTTTGATTCTCATGAATAATGACATTACGACTATTACTATACAGGTTTTTGTGTAAACATGTTCTCAATTCTCTTGGGTATGTACCTAGAAATAAAATTTCTGGATTATCTGGTAACTCTATTTTTTTTGGTTTTTTTTGTTTGTTTGTTTTGTGTTTTTTTTGCGGTACACGGGCCTCTCACTGTTGTGGCCTCTCCCGTTGCGGAGCACAGGCTCTGGACGCGCAGGCTCAGTGGCCATGGCTCACGGGCCCAGCCGCTCCGCGGCACGTGGGATCTTCCCGGACCGGGGCACAAACCCGTGTCCCCTGCATCGGCAGGCGGACTCCCAACCACTGCGCCACCAGGGAAGCCCTGGTAACTCTATTTTTAACTTTTTGAGGAAGTGCCAAACTGTTTTCCAAAGTGGCTGCACCATTTTACAATCCCACCAGTAATGTATGAGGTTCCATAACCTCATAATAATCATTATAATAAATTAATAATAATATTTTATTTAATGATTATTAATAATATTCATCAACATTTATTATTGTCTTTTTGGTAGTAGCCATCCTAGTGGGGGTGAAATGGCATCTCAGTGTGCTCTTTATTTGCATTTCCCTAATAACCTTCTACACTGTTAAACCCTGAGGGTTCCCTAACTTTTCTGTGGGCTCAAAAACACATTTAAAGGTATGTTTGCTATATCTTCTCTAGCAGTTTCAGGTGTTTTACAGCAGAAATTTTTATATCATCAAGTTCAAAATATCGCTGAAAAAAAGAAATCCCTGTTTCTTTAACCAGGCATTACATTTAGAATTTTGCTTGCATAAAGGAAGTATATAATAAATACCTTGTAACTAACTAGTAGGCATCAGATTAAATTATTCAGGATCAACTTAGCCAAATGCATTTCAATCATTCATTTATTAACTCCAATAACATCTGTCATATGTCCTGTGCTCTTTCAGGCACTGGGGATAGAGCAGTGAACAAGTCCGTCAACACTAATGCCCTCTTAGAGCTTTTATCGTAATGCAGGAGACATACAGCTCCTCCCCCCAAAGTTAATAACTATTTAGGTGATAACTGCCAATTAAAATAGATGTTATTAAATAAGGAGGGTGATATCATTGAGATTAAGAATAAAAAAGGATGAGGGGGCGACTTAAGACTTATGTCAGTAGGGAATGTGTGACTGCAAAGGAAAGGACTAGAGGAATCAGTCATTCAAAGAGCTGGTGCGGGAGAACATTACATGGATCAACAGAGGCAGAGTTCAAAGTGAAATGCCTTGAACTGGAGGAAGGGTCAACAGGAAACAGATTCTCCCCTCAAGCCTCCAGAAGAAATGTCTGCCCTCAGCCCAATGGAACTGACTTTGGACTTTCACCTCCAGAACTGTAAGAGCAAAAATTTGTGTCGTTTTAGCCACCAAAAGTTGTGGCCAATTATTACAGCAACTGAAGGAAACGAACACAGATTTCGGTATCTGAAAGTGGGGTGCCACTAAAACAAATACCTAACCATGAGGAAGTTAGGTATTTGTTATGATTAAGTAATTGAAATTAAGTAATGGGAAGAAGTTTGAAGAATTTTGAGGGGCACAACTGAAAAAGCCTAAATTGCCTTGAACGGACTTTTAGTAGAAATATGGATGTTAATGACCCTGGTAGTGAGGACTCAGAAGAAAATGAGGAGCATGGTACAGAAAATTCGTATCGTATTAGATCTAGAATACCTAAATAGTCATAAACAGACCACTGGTAGAAATATAAATGTTAAAGGTGCTACTGGTGAGAGCGCAGAAGGAAATTAAGAACATAAGAACATGTTATTGGAAACTGGAGGAAAGGAGGTGCTTGTTACAGAAAGCTTAGCTAAATCGTGTCCCACAATTATATGGAAAGTAGAACTTGTAAACAACAAACTTGGATATTTAGCTGAGGAGATCTCCAAGCAAAGTGCTGAAGGTGCAGCCTGGGTTTCTTCATGCCGCTTATGGTTAAATTTGAGAGGAACGAGATAAAGTGAGGGAAGAACTGTTAAGCAAAAAGGAACCAGTACTTGATGATTTGGAAAATCCTCAGCCTACCCAGATTGTAAATTATGCTAAAATCAGGGATTCAATGTTAAGAAAGTGTGTTCTGGAGACAAAGCCAAAGTGTGGCTAGACAACCTTTTGCCCGTGCCTCAAAATGAACAAAAGGTCACAACGTTCAGTGACACAGAGGGCTTTTGGAAGAGATTAGACATGTGACTCATGGATCTCCTCAGCCGTCCCGGCAGAAGCCAAAAACAGAGATGGAATCATCCAGGAAAGACATGTGGAGGGGGGTCTTGTCTTATGGAAGGAACCCACATAACGAACAGAGAAGACTCACGAGAATCTTTCCTGAGACTGTTATACCAGCAGAACACCACCACCTCAGACTGAAAGGGACAAGAGTGGACAAAATGAAAGAAGACAAACAGACCAAAATTCTACAGACAGGAAACAGGCTGATAAAAATACTCAGGTGCAGATATACACCACCTTTCCTGGAAAAGGAAGGATGACTCCAAGGGTAGAGTCTTAAATTCTGAGAGTGGAGCCTCAGACCTCAGGGCCAAGAGCAACAGAGTATTATTTCCAGGCCTTGAAACCGAATATATTTTTCCCAATTGGATTTCAAAACTGCTTGGTACCAGTGACTCCTCTCTTCTCTCCATTTTACCACCTTTGGGGTGGAAATGTCTGTAACTGTTATCCTGTTCCATCATTGTATCTGAAGTACAGGTAACATATTTGCTAGTTTCACATGTCTAGAGATGGAGAGGAATTCTGAACCAGGATGGATCATATCCAGTGTTTCACCCATACCTGATGTAAATGATTTAGATGATGTGACTTCTGAGTTGATGAAATTTAGATGACATTTTGAGGATTTACAGATGAGACTTCTGAGTTGATATTATAATGTAAGGCTTTGTAGATCAGGGTAAGGCACTCTGATTTTATTCTAGGTATAGCGGGAATCCACAGAAGAATTCCAATCAGCAAAGTGATATGACCTGATTTCAATGTAAACATTTAAATGTAAACATTTAAAAGGATCACTGAAAGGAGAGAAGAGTGTAAGTAATAAGGGAACCTGTTAGAAAACCATTACAGTAGTGTGAGCAAGAGAAGATAAGGACACAGACTATGATGGTAACAGCAGGAAGGAAAAAAGAGGATAGATTCAAAATATATTTTGAAAGTAGAATTGACAAAACTTGCTAATAATAATAAATTAAATGCAGAAGATAAAAGAAAGAGAGAAATATGATGATTCTTAAGTTGGGACTTGAGCAACTGGGTAGACTGTTCTGTTTATTAGCTGAGATGGACAAGAGTGAGGAAGGTATAGATTCACGTGAGAAAATTGAGATTTGCATTTTAGACATGCCAAGTTTTTATTCTAACAGACATCCAGATAGAAATATCAAGTAAGTAGTTTGATATAAGAGCAGGAAGCTCAAGGACAGCTCAGAGCCAGATTTATAAATCTGTATGGCATTTAAAACAACAGAACCAAATAAAATTAAACAGAAAGAATAGATGGAAAGACGAAGCAAGCCCAGGACCCAACTCTGGTATGTTCCAACATTTACAGGTCTGACGGAGGAGAGAAGCCAGCAAAGGAGACAGAGAACAGCCAAACAGGTAAAAACAAGTTGAACATAATGTTAGAGATGTCATCTTGCCAGAACCATTGATACTAATTACAATTATTCCACTTGATATAACCTTCATAGGCTCTACTCTTTGAAAGTCCAGTTTAAAATGCAAAAGCTTTAGGGACTTCCCTGGTGGCCCAGTGGTTAAGACTCCGTGCTTCCACTGCAGAGGCGCAGGTTCAATACATAGATTCAGAGACTTTTCCATTGCATAGCTGCACTGTGACGATTTTTAAAATTTTAATCGCAGATTTTAAATTCTTTAGGAAATTGGAACAAGTGAACAAGCTGGACTAATACAGAGAAATCTGGGCAAGGCATGGTCGGAGAACCACCTGGATACGAATGGAGATAGCAATAAAGAACAGCAAGAAGAGCCATAATAAAAAGGTGTGTGTTCAGATCATCATCTGTCACTACCTACACTATTTTCTCCATTGTAGCTTTCTGTTCCCCTTGTAGCCACGAAAAGCCCTCCACACATTTTATTTTCCTCCCCTCCAGCTATCTCTACTCTTGTCCTGATTCTCTCTTCATCTGACCACAGTTTTATAGTTTTTGATTTCAACTGATTTGTACAGTGCCTTTTCCTGTCCAAGTAAGTTCTGTGTTTTAAAAAGTTTTCCCGGGACAAGGTAGTAACTATAAAATTATCTAAAACATTTTGAGCAAATATGGATTAATATGTTATAGTTGAAGACTAAAAATGTTTACATAGACAAAGAAAACAACATATAATTTGTCCCCTCTCTCCCCCATCTCCACAATCCTAAATTTGAGATTTCAGGGAACTGACTTCAATTTTCTCTTTTGTGGTACCAGACATATAGATAGATTACACTTTAATACAGGAGGGAGACAATTTTTAAATGAACAGCAATCAAAGGCAGTGACACATAGACAAACCAGCATGATTACGCCAAATTCACCTAAAAAAGAATTAAAAACCTTTTACTCAACTCTAAAGAAGCTGAGGCTTTTCAGACCTGTTGAAGACTTCCTAAAAGTATGCTGACATTCCCTGCTATGTCAATCATACCCACGTACCACAAATACTGACATCGTCTCAAACCTCCTTAGGGTGAAATGTTAGGGCACGGAGTGCTGCTAGCTGGCCAGACTCAGGAGGGCCAACTCGGTTTTCAAGAAAGACGTAAGAAAAGGAAAGTCCCCCAAGTTTAAAAAGAGAAAAGAGTAGTACATTTATGAAGATCTCTTCCCCTGACCTCCCCTTTCTTCACACCCTGTCACAGGTGTGACTGCTTAGGAGTGTGGGGACTCCCAAGGTTTTCCTGATTCTTCCAAATCTAGAGAATACCTGATTCCTTGCCTCCCACCTAATAACTGAATTACCTTTCCTGGGGCCACCTTGTTCAACCACCCAGTTGCCAGGTGGCTCCTTCTAAGGAAGCATAGACAGTTGTTGGTGTCAAAAGATGTTGTGGTCTTTGGACATGTTCCCGATTTGAATTTCAACCAACTCCTCACATCTCTCTGATGGGGTACAGTAATAGAACAGAAGTCAATGGGAGATCAGCATGCACTCAGATTCCAGATTCTGAAAGGGAACAAAAATCAAACCCTCCATTCTTTGCCTCTTCACCACATCTGATAACCAATATGCTAGAAACCAGGCTTTATCAGCCCATGAAAACTAAATATAAAGTAACAACTCTCAATAACCACATAATAAGCAGTAGGTACTTGATGAATGGTTAAGTCTACAATACAAATAACAAACGTTAATATTTATTAAATTTTATACTCTGTAAGTCCAAATTATCTGCCATTGTACTAAAATGTATCATACACTGTGAAGTGTTCATTTTGTATTTAAATATCCATGCAGAGCACTGACTCACCTTTTCTAATACAGATAAGTTCATGTACTCCACAGGTTCTTTCTCCACCTGTTAAGAAAATTTTGGTTAGAAATTAAAACCAGATCATAACCTGAGTTTGACTGTTACAAAGACTGTTACAAGGTTTTCAATTAGCTTCTAGAAATGGGCTCATAAAAACGTTTCCTAATTCTTCTCTTTAAACTTACCTATACAAGTATGATAAATCTGATACGCAGAATCTTCCTGAACCCATAAATCAAGGCCTTATAAAGTCCTGGAATAAGGAAGCTCCACTCGAGTATTTTATTTCAAATGGCAAGCTTCTCAAGAGTGGAAATCATAGCACCATTTCCTAAGCACCTCTTTACATCATCTAGAAGGAAACGATGCAAGGAAGACCCACTTTTGTATCTGAGCCTTAATATATACAGGTAAGTTATCATGGAAGGGTCAACTCCTTAAAGGCACTATTTGCATTTCATCACATATACTCATATTGTGATCTTTCCCCATTCTCCACCTACCCACTCCTATAAATCTATAAGACAAATTTTATAAGTACTATGATGATAAAACTGACAAATTTAACCAAAATATTCTTAATCATTATCAAAAATTACATTCGCTATCATAAGAGTAATATTACTTGTTACCATAAAAATAGGTATTTCTTCACTCTGAAACAGAGTGCCGCTACCTGAAATGAATGTAAGCTGAATAAAATTCTGTAGTGTTCTATATATGCATAACCTTATAATTATGCTGAAAATTATGTTTAAGCTTTGCATAATAAAAATATTAAATAATTTCATCATCTTACCTCATTATAGAAGCTTATTATGAACAGTTACTTTGTAAGAAACAGAAATAGCTTACAGCAATAACATGAGAAATAAAAACCATGATATCCACTAAAAAAAAAGTAGGTCATCCAGGAAGGAAGCTAAAAAACTAGAAAACAGTATTTCTATCACTAAAGTAGGTTAGAGCTACATTCTAACTTGGCTGTAACAATGCCGTTGCTTCTTTATTATCAACAATACAGACTAATCACTGTTATCAGGAAGACAGACTTAGCAAGAAACACGTAACATAAAGTTATGACTATAAAAGAATTATTATTCAGCAAACCTCAGTATAAACACAGTGAAACCTTATCAACTGGACTATTACCAATGAGTAATCACTGATCGGTTGCTGAAGGGGTAGAATGAACTATACCTATATACCACCTTATCTTTAAAAGTGAGAAACTAGTCAAATGGCAGGAAGGGGAATATTTACCAAATTATAAGGAGAAACTACTTTCAAGAAATTTAGAAGAACCACATAATAACAACAGAACTATAATGTATATTGACACCATCACTGATGTTTTCATAGGCTACTTAGAAACAGTTCTTATATAGTCATTAAGACCTATTCTCCAGATGGTAACACTTATAACTTAGTTTGAGTCATGTACTTAATTCATGTAACAAGCCTGCACTTTTTAAAGCCTGTAATTGAAACTAGACTTCCCGCATATGTAATATAAATTTGTTAGGTTTTACTCTACACACCTAATCTTCACTATAACTGCATCATTTTTACAAGGCTTAGCATTAACAATAACAAAAACTACTGTAGTCTAAACTTTTCTCAAAACTGCAAATGACAATGAAAGCTAACTCTCACTTTTAAAAGTACTCAATTTATCTATATCAAATGAAAGAATTTTATAAATAAAAAGTCAGGGCTTCCCTGGTGGCGCAGTGGTTTAGAGTCCGCCTGCCGATGCAGGGGACACAGGTTCGTGCCCCGGTCTGGGAAGATCCCACATGCTGCAGAGCGGCTGGGCCCGTGAGCCATGGCCGCTGAGCCTGCGCGTCCGGAGCCTGTGCTCCGCAACGGGAGAGGCCACAACAGTGAGAGGCCCGCGTACCGCAAAAAAAAAAAAAAAAAAAAAAGTCAAATAATTACTATATTTTAAATTTATAGTCAATTGACAATTACATTTGCCAAAGTATGCACAAAAATCACATAATTAGGAAAAGCAACTAATATTGAGCTCTACTCTTCTCGATATTTGTTCTTAAAATTCTAACCAACAAGTGAGATTTCACTGATGTACATGTCTAACTCAAGAGCAATCACTCTTATTACTGAAATAAAAAGGAATATTAAAGATAGGTAAATGTCAGACAATAAAGTAAAATTTGGGAGGGGAAAACTTACTTTTAAAAGTACAAAAGAAGAAACACAAAAAGTTAAATAAACATTATTATCAAACAATAAAATCAATATTCTTTTTATCCTCAACCCTTCCTAAGATGAGAAAGAGAGTAAGGAAAAAAATATGCATTGCATAGGTTAAATGTATATTTTTAAGGTACATGTTTGGGAATCAAAAGGCTTCAACACTTCTTCAATCTGAGATACAGTGAACTATGTACAAATTTTATGCCTTTTTCAAAACTTTCTAAAAGTAATCTGAAAAGTTTACAAGAGAAACGTCAGATTTGTAAGCAAAAGGCAAGTCACAGTAGGCATATCCTGACTTAGATATGGTGGTAATCTGAAAGTGGTTTACTGATTTTAAGAGTATAAGGCACAAGCGGAATGATTACTGACTTTTTAAACTTCAGCTTTTTGAGGTATAACCGACATAAAAAATTTTAAGATATGTAAAGTGTATATCATGGTGATAATCAAGTATGTATATCCAATACATAGGGGAATCATTATTTTTTGTTTTTACTGAGATAAACTGCCATAGAACACAGTTTAAGGTGTACAACGTGTTGATCTGATACTCTCACATACTGCCGTAAGACTTTAGTGTAAGATAATACCTCTATCGTGTCACATGATTATCTTTTCTTTTTTGTGGTGGGAACAATTAAGATCTAGTCTCTTAGCGACTTTGAAGTTTATACACATTATTGCACTATGCTGTGCATTAGATCTCCAGGACTTATTTATCAACTGGTTGTGAGTTGCCCTTATACAACATCTCCCCATTTCCCCACCCTCCAGCCCCTGGTAACCACCCTTCTATTCTGTTTTTATTTTATGAGTTCAGCTTTTTCAGAATCTACACATAAGTGTTATCATATGTTTGTCTTCCTCTGACTTGGCACAATGCCTGTAAGGTCCATTCATTTTGTCACAAATGGAAGGATTTCCTTCTTACCCATAGCTAAATAACATTCCACTGTATGTATACATATACATGTGTGTGCATATGTGTGCATGTGTATCTCAAATCTTCTTTAGCCATTCATCTGCTGACAGACACTTAGCCTGTTTCCAATCTTGGCTATTGTGAATAATGCTACAATAAACATGGCAGTGCATGCATTTCTTCGATACACTGTTTTCATTTCCTTTGGATATCTACCCAAGAGTGGGACTGCTGGATCATATAGTAGTTCTATTTGTAATTTTCTGAGGAAACTCCATATTGTTTTCTGTAATGGCTGAACCAATTTGAAGGAACGATTATTTACGTAATCAATTAGTCAATCTCTTTAGAGTAAGATGAGTTTTCCACTAAAATGAATAGTCAAAATGAACTCATATAACTATAATTTTTCACATACCAAATTTACTTCAAAGACATTATAATAAAGACCTGGAAATCATATTAAAATGACTGAATATAAAATGATTAAAATTCAGAAATAAATTTGTCTAGTTCATTATAGATAAACAAACCAAGGCACTAAAGGTTAAGTGACGTTGCCCAGTCACTAGTTAACTGTCACTATTTAATTGTCAGAAAAAAGTAATCGGAATACTAAGTTTAATAGAGTGAAAAAGTAAACATTGATATTTCTTCATTTTTATGAAAATTATTATATTGTTTTCTAATTCTTTAAGGTAATTTAAATAAAAGTGAATTTCTCAAAACTATTTTTGGAGATAATACTAGCATTGTCTTGAAATAATCATCTCAGCAACATGGAAATGAGAAACAGAAATTGACAAGCTTAGTCAAAGTTACCATCTTTTCCCTCAGGCAAACCCATGTAGGAGCATAATATGAACTAATCCTCTACAATTGGAATAAGTCAGGGTACAAGAGGACATAGATGTGTGTGGGTTCACACATGTGTGCTGTGAATGTGTGCATGTGTATGTTTGTATATGAATGTGCACATACTTAAAAGTGTGCCTGGGAACCAGCAATTCGCTTTAGAGGGGAAGGGATAGATATTATAAAGTATGTATGTACTTTTCACATGTCTACAGAAGGAAAATATGTAGTGATGTTATATTCCCATCAAAATACGCCCAGGTATACAAAAACGAAATTAAACCCAAACATTTGGTTCCTTTAAAATGAAACCTTTTTAAAACTGACTTTATTTTTTCCGCCACTTTTACTTTGACCATTAGCCTAAATCACTACAATTTACAGCTTCTATTCTTCTATTAATTTCTTCTAAGTCAAACACTGTAAGACTACTTTAGAACTATCTTAAATTCCTTCTCATCTAAAGATTTCTCTCCAAAAAACATGCATTAAAGTAGCCACAGCCTTTTAATTCATGTCTAGCTCACATTAATAAATTGTTATAGCTAATTCTTCAGCAGATACCTATACTTCCATAATAGGCATAAAACTTTAAATATTTCCTATTAATGTTGCCAACTCCTCCCAACCAACTTAACCCATTTAGACTACAGTCCCTAATCTCTAGACACTTTTTAATTTGTCCCTATTTAAGTCATTCAAGGAATAACACCAATTTTAGTCCCCAGTGTTGTCCCAGTGTTGTTGAAAGATCATGGTTTGCAAAGCATAGTAAATACAGTTTTTCTTTTGAGCCATACAAGTTCCTATAAATTTATTCAATAATTTTTCTAACAGGTATAAGTTTTACCTTATAAAGTAAATTTACTGTTCACAACGTAATCCATTTTTCCCACTTTTGACCACTCAATTCAGTTTTTTTGTTAATTATGTTTTTGACTCTTAGAAGCTCATTATTACCATAAAACCTTGAAGAAGTATATGCTCACAAGAAGGTAGTCTACTTAATTTAATTTTCTATTTAACTGAGAATACCTTTTTTTTCCACTACTGCACCAGATCATTTTTTAAAGCTACTAATATTCATTACTGCATCAGTAAGCTCAGAATACTGAACATAATTTAATATTTCATTAAAATCCTCCATCTTTTGACGACTCAATATCAATTCTAATAACAGCCCTAAAATGTGAAAATAGGAAACTACTGAATACACATATCGATCCTAAAAGTTTGTTTTTAAATAAATTCCTAATAACAGCTTGCTGTGTTGTCACTATTTCTTCCTCCTAAAAAGTGAAAAATCAGGGATTCCAATTTGTTAGGTTTCAATTAAAATTTTACTACATATACATATAAAATATGTGAATATTCATTTTACTCAAAAACGTGGAATGTTTTTATTTACAGTAGTTTGATCAGCCTTATGTTATCTCTATACGCATGTTCACATTAAGTATTAACAAGTGAGGATCTGGGGAGGGTGGAGGTAAGAATGAACGTCAGCTGAATGGAAATCAAATCCATGAAGACAATCTACTCTACTACTACACACACACTATGGACAAACATTATAGTCATTTTAAAGAAAGCAACAATGCCAACAGTATTACTCAACAAATTGTATAAATAAGCCAATACTTGATTCTCTCTGCTTTCTACACTGTTGCATTCTAATACTACTTAAAATTTCAAAAAGTGAAATGCTTCTTAATACAAATATTTCTCTAGTGTTCCCTACTTTTTTCTAATTTTGTTTAATGAGTTAGAAAAGGAACCTAAAATAAACTGTAAATTACTCAAAAGTACTGTGAACAAATTTACCTAATATACAAACACGTCATAAATCTCTGTGAAATATTAGAAATTTTATTCCTGCCGAAAACCAAAGGATCTCTTCTAGGAACATCACTGCTTAAACTGAACTCTAAATCTTCCAAATATAAACTGTTCAGTAAATTGCCTTAGTCAGCCACAGACTGACAGGTAGGACTTTCTAATTATATTATCCCCTGTATACATTGTAATGATATAGCTTTAACAATAGAATGGAAAGAAGGAAAGGAGTGTGATGTTCTCCCTCAAGACTAATAATACATGTCTGTATTGTTTTTTTTAAAATTGGTCCTTTATTTTATTTATTTATTTTTTTTTGGCTGTACAGCATGCAGGATCTTAGCTCCCCGACCAAGGATTGAACCCATGTCCCCTGCAGTGGAAGCATGGAGTCTTAACCACTGGACTGCCAGGGAAGTCCTGTATTGGGTTTTTTAATTCCACATTTCAAATGGCTTTGTTTATTTTTGTGTGTTTTTTTGCGGTACGCGGGCCTCTCACTGTTGTGGCCTCTCCCGTTGCGGCGCACAGGCTCCGGACGCGCAGGCTCAGCGGCCATGGCTCACGCGCCCAGCCGCTCTGCGGCATGTGGGATCCTCCCAGACCGGGGCACGAACCCGCGCCCCCTGCATCGGCAGGCGGACCCCCAACCACTGCGCCACCAGGGAAGCCCTCAAATGGCTTTTGAAAGTCCAAATTATGTCTTGGAAATTTTAAGAGTCACAACAAATCTTCAAGAGCATCTCAAAATTGTACTAATGATTTAAAAAATATATGTGAAAGTGTGTGATAAACTGTAAGATGCATTATGAACAAAAAATGAGTATAGGGCTTCCCTGGTGGCGCAGTGGTTGAGAGTCCGCCTGCCGATGCAGGGGACGCGGGTTCATGCCCCGGTCCGGGAAGATCCCACATGCCGCAGAGCAGCTGGGCCCGTGAGCCATGGCCGCTGAGCCTGCGCGTCCGGAGCCTGTGCTCCGCAATGGGAGAAGCCAAAACAGTGAGAGGCCCGCGTACCGCCAAAAAAAATTAAATGAAATGAAATTAAAACGTGAGTATACACACACACACAGATTCTCTAATTTACCCTTCTTTCACAATTTTTAAAAATGCTACCCACAGATGTTAAGTACTTAAAGTTAATATATAGCAAGTTAACAATAAAGGTGAATATTTTTACTTCAGCAAAACATTCTGCAAGGAGTCTTATGATAATCTTATGGAAGAGACAGGAAAATACGGACTGGATGAAAGAAGGGTATAGGCCAGATCACTAAAGACTAGCTTTATCTTGAGGTTTTAAATAATTCAGATTCGAAGTTTACAAAGATAACTAGCGACTGTTTGAAAAATGGATTGGAATGAATCTTAAAGACTGGAGATGACAAGTGAGGAAACTAATACAAGCCTCTTAATGACAGATAAGGGAAAACCTAAAATGTAAGCACTAAACATCATCAGTTAATTTGAGATGTAGGCGTGGTACGACTTGGTAATCAACAGGATGTGGGGAGTGAATTATAAGACAGGGTTGATTTCCAGCTTTGTAATTCAGGTGTCTGGTTATTTAAGAATGCTACTCAGATGGTAAATTTGCATGGAGTGGGGAGCATGGAGGCTGGACTCAGTAGCTGTGATGACAACTTTAGTTTAGGACATTTTGAATGTCCCAAGCTAAACATTCTGAATTGCTGTGAAACATCCCAGATATGTAGCTACTATCTGGAAACATGTTAGGAAAACCACACGTACTTTTAAGTTATTAATAGTGGATTTTAAATGTATTGCTCCAGAAAGCAGAACTAGGATGAGGAGATAGATAGGAGTTACTAAATGGAAGATATTTGGTCAAATACATCTGGGCAAGGGATGCAACCCATGAAGATAATGCAGAGAAGTCCATTATAACAATTCAAGAAACGTGTTGAGTACATACTATTTTCAGATACTGTACAAAATCTAATGAATAAAAACCAAATAAACGTTCTTCTCTAGGCATTTACGGTCAAACTGGGGAGACAAATTTATAAATAAGTGATTCCAACATTATTCTTTATACACATTGCAATTACAGCAGTGTGTATAAAGCAGAGTGAGAATAGGGTTGAGAATGGAAACACAGAAAACATTAGATCAGGGAGATAAACAGAAGGCTGAGAAGTAAGTAATCAAGAGAGGAAGAGAAAACTTCGAAAAACAGGAAATAGTCAACAATGTCAGACTGACAGAGGCCAACATTAGAAGAGTTAATATGCCGGATAACAATTACAGATCTTGATAGGCGAGGCTGGACCAATGATTCCCAACCTGGTATCACCCACCAAACCTCTAGGGTAACAATAAGGATCTGTAAACTACCCAATATTTCAATATGCTTTTTAAAAATTGTACCTTAACCTAAGATAGGGCTAACTTCTTCACCTCTGACTGGAATTATATTAGCTCAGAGGGGTAACACCATCATGTTATATTTGTCTGAAGTCCTGATTAGCAGTTATCTGTCTGATTGATAAAAAGAGGAAATAAATGATTAATTGCTATTGTAAAATAAGGGTTTTCCAAAAAGAAGGAAATAAAAGTAACCCTTAGTACTTAAAAGTCTAAACTAGGGACTTCCCTGGCGGTCCAGAGGTTAAGACTCCGGCACTTCCAATGCAGGGGGCATGGGTTCAATCCTTGGTCGGGGAACTAAGATCCCATATGCCATGTGGCACGACCAAAAAAAAAAATTAAAGGGCTAAAACGATGGAGCAGGACAAATAAGAGTATGCTTAACAGATACAAATAATCTGTTCTTCAAATCAAAACACTGGTTAGCCATGCAAGGGACTGAAGACACATGACTTGAAAGTAGTCCAGGTGAAAGAGACTGTAATTTTGGTTGATTACAACCTCATCCTGAGTCAACATGAAGTTCCAAAAAGGCTATTCTAATATTAAGCTACATTAATAGGATTATGCCCAAGTCAAGGAGTGATACAACAGTTTTAATGTACGATATTCAACAAAACATCTGGAATGGAGTGGCCCACTACCATATTTCAAACATATAACTACAGACCATCCAGAGGAAGAGTTCAATATTTTGTCTAGAAAAGAAAATGCTCAGGAGATGTCTTCAAATGGTAGAAGTGATGTCATATACACAGAGAATAGTGAACTTTTAATATATTGCTCTAGAAAGCAGAACTAGGATGAGTGGATAGATAGAAGTTATTAAATGGAAGATTTTTGGTCAAAACAAAAACCTTACGAACTATAAGAATTATAGTTCCGCATTGGCATATTGGTTCAATGAACTCATTATCATTGAATATTTTTATACAAAAGGATGATTCATCTCTTGGTGTTCAGACTATATTGTAATCGCATGGTTAAAATTATCTGTCTCCCCCAACAGAACACGTACTCCTTGAGGGAAGAAATGTGGTTTTATTCATCTCTACGGCCCCACAGAGTCTAGCACAGAATGCTGAGTACAGCTATGGCTCAATAAGTCTACGGAATTAACAGGTGAATGAAGGCACTGCATGTTTTAACAGCCACTTCTTTGGGAAGGTGGGATGAGATGCTCCCTTGGGCCCCTAAAATTCTAAGATGTCCATAGTATAAAGCCCTCATCCAGAGCTCATTCTATTTCATAACATAGCATGGGGTGATGTGTATAAGTAATCTGCTTTAGTATGTGATAAACAGCACACCTTACCTGACATCTTTATTTGAAATGCTAGTATTAACTAGTTTCCTTGCCAAACTAGAAAAGACAATTCCTGACCTTTATATTATGAAGCCTTAAACAAATGCTTAAGTATGAAAATATTAATCAAGAGTATCTCAAGCACAGAAGAATCTCTTGAATAGGGAAAGCAAAAATCTTGTTCTTTAAACATACAAGTAGTAATAGGCAGAGCAAAATGCCATCAGCTGACTTAAAAAAGAAATCGATCACATTTAACTACAGGGAGGTGGGGGAGAAGGGAAAGATCAATCGAGAAAAAGGGGGGAAACTGGAAAATTTTTAAGAAATTACAAGTTATAGGACCATATCTGGATACTATCTGGCTGATTCTTCCTCGCCTTCTGCAATAACGTTTTTATCTTTACCAAGTCGTAAGAAATTCTACTACAAAGTGGTTGCGGAAATAAAGTACAAAACATAAATTAGTGTATTCGGTTTCTTCATTTTAAACCTCTAGTAAAAAGCATAGTAAGGAAAAGTTTGAACGTACTGCTCTGGATAACAAGAATATCAAAGATTATTGGTAGATCTTATTCCCAGTGCCCTCTATCACTTTAGCTAAAGCAGACACTTGAAACTGTTTGAATGTGTGTCTTACATATAATAGGTAATCAATCTCTTAAATAAATAAAATAAATGTAAACACACAACTAAAACAATTCTGGAGCTGGCAAAGATGTATGCCACTAGGGATTGGTCACCAAGATGGGAAGTGCTTTGAAAAGTTTTACTTAGGAGGAACACATAAAATTTAGCCTAGTGATGGTATTGCTGTAGGGGCCTTGCACATCTGTATAGATGCATACAAACACACAGGGAAATTTTACAAACTACTTTCATTGTTTGTATTAAGGTAAGAGTTAGACAGGGGCTGAAAGATGATGCAGACGTTCACATAAATCCTAGACGAGTTATATTAATTTTCAAAATATCTTCCTTAAAAACAAAACAAAACAAAAGGCAAAATATAGACACTTCATCCCAGTTACATGTTTTTGGAAGAAGAGAAAAATACACTCTAGTGCCAACTATGTACCTTATCTAGGAACTTAATTTATTAAGCTACTTTTTTGAAAATATGAGTATTCATGACACTATAACACTTAAAGGACTGACATATATGCAGGATTCTAAGCGTGTGCGTTTGTTGTAAAGATGTATTTATACCTCTTTCGTAGAGAAAAACCAGTTTTGAGTGTTAGGGGGAAAAAACACTTGAGAAGGAAATAAACCTCACTTCAAATTTCCTGGTCCCCTACAACAGCAATCAAAAGGGGAACGGACAGAGAGTACAGCCCAGCAACGGCTCCACAGTAGGGACTGAGAAGGGTTAAGGACCGGGACAGCAAAACTGGGCTCCCAGTTTGGTAGGAAGGCGGGTATTGTGGGAGGATGGCTTGCTGAGGCGAGGTCAATGGAAGGGGGTACACCCTGCGGTCCCTCGCTCCCCCAGCCCGTCCCGCCGGGTCGGCAGGGCCGCACCGGAGCCCCACTCCGCGCAGCCAGGAGGAGGCAGCGGCCCTGGCACCATACCTGTCAGCCGGACCAGCTCCTCCCCGCGCCGGGCCACGGAGCGAGGCCGACGGAACAGCCAGGGCCGGCGAGAGTCGGGAGGACCCGCGGCGCCGCTCCGCCCACCCGCCTCCCGGGACGCATTCGGGGACCTTGCGCCTCCACAGCCGCCTCCCAGCCCCATCCTCGCCTCGGCCTCTCGTGCACCTCCGAGCCCCCGCTACCTGGGCTTCCCCCCTCCTCACCAACCACGGACGGCCTCCACTTACCTTCAATCGCCATGATGTGCTCGCCCTGGACCGCACCAACTGGATGGCGGGGGCGGCGAGCGGGCGTGCGGGCGGAGGACGCGCCGGGGCAGCCGGCGAGTGGAGCTGGGCGGGGTTAGCCCCGCAGTCGCCGGGCTGCGCGGCCTGAGGAAGCCGCGGGCGGGGCGGTCTGGGGTGGGGCGGAGCGCCGCGAGCGCGCGGAAGAAATGGAACCTTCCCCGGCCGCCACTGCCGCCGGCACGTGACGCCGCCTCGCCCCCACCCCGCCTCCCCCACCGCGCCTCGCGCCGGGATTCGAAACAGGTGCGGGGTCCAAAGAGCCCCAGCACCGGCGCACAAGACCAGCCCGAGGCGCACTGAGTATGTGCGGACGGCTCCCACCCGCTCGGCCGGGGGCTTCTCTGGGCCCAGGACCCCGGCGAAGACGTCTGCTCCTCCCTTGCTTGCGGCCTTCGAAACCGATGAGGGAGGGGCATGGGGGGGGAAGGATGTGGTCAGGACCATGGACAGGTCTCAATTGAAACTGGGCTCAAGAATCCCCACCCAGTGACTCCCTCAGATTTGGTAATCTGAAGGTCTGTTTTGTTTTTGTTTTGCTTTGCCTGAATCAGCCAAATACTCGCCTCAGATCTCCGCTGTGGGCTGAGAGACGGCTAGCTGGCAAAGAGCAAACAGGAGAGAGACAGAGGGATCCTGAGGACAGCTGCTTCTCCCCCTCTCTCTCTCATACACAAACACACACACACACACACACACACACGTGTGCTCCTGCACTTCACCCCTTAGACTCCTGATAAAGCTTGCCATCAACCTGAGCTTGGTTTTCCCTCGGAAATATGCGTTGGCATTTGTCTCCACACATTTGAGGTATACAAAAGTAGAGATGAGACAGACGTTTTGACAAAGGGCCTGAAAAAGCAAGTGACATTCAAGTTCTTTTAACTGGCAAACCTATGAGCATTATGAACCGTCACAGGTCAACGTCGAACACAGAACAACTGGCCGTTTAATTTGGACCTGAGGTACTTGAGCCACTCAACATTCACCCAACTCTCAGCTTCATTTGGTACTTTGAGGACCTTGACAATGAACGGCATAAACAACATGGAGGAATAGGGAGTTGGTGATTCTCCTTGCAGAGAAAATGCTTACTCCTAGCGCAAAATAGCTCTACTGGAGACTGACACAAAGAAAATTTTGCACTTATGTAAGTGAGATTGGACTGTAAATCTAGAGCAGAAATTGTCTTTCACTGCATTTATATAATCTCTCCCTCAGTCACAGTTTATGTTCAGTAGACATTCATTCTTTACCATTTTCATTAGTTCCGTGAAGATTTATCAAACCAGGAACTGTGCTAAAAGCTAGCTACAAACAAGAGTTGATATTGAAAGATCAAACAAAATTCTGTCCTACCAGAAAATATTAAAATGTCTATGTTTTAGGAAAGCTCTGTGTGTGTATGTTTACCATAGATATCCGTGAGATTCAGGTAAAATATGTATAGTGCCAAAGATATTTGCTCCAAGCAACCTCCCTTAAAATAGTCTTGAACTCCAAGACATTGGTTTGAACTTGAAACCACAGTTCTGGGTTTGTGTTTTCTGGCTGGCTCTTCTCAGCCTTTTTAAGAATTTTATATTGAAAGCCAAAAGAAAAAAATCATACTTACATCATCAATTACCTAAGTATCATATATGGGTCCAAGTTATTTGAGCTCCCATAACTCAGGTTAATATCACAGTTCGCTCAGAAAATGAATTTGTGTGTGTGTGTGGCGAACATGAGCTTCAAACTTGTCAAATCTGGGAATTTAGGCCAAGGCTACTCGATATTGATGACATTTCCCCCCAGACTAGAATGCATAATTCTCCCTAGCAATATTGCCTTTTTAAAAAAAATGCTGTCCAGATACTAGTTGGGAAATTTCTATGATTACTGGTGGACAATATCATATGGCTTAACGTAACTTTACAACATTTCATATGGCTTCTGAGTTTGCTTAGGGGCCACTTGGAATTGAGATTTAACTTCTTATATACTCTTATTTCTAAAGTATGCCATGGGTTTGATACTTTTAACTTGGAGGAGTGTCAATTATTTATAATTTAAATATTTTTAAATTTTATCAGTCATGCATCCCACCTAAGGACAAGACGTCTTTGTAATTTTGACCATATACCTCTAAATAATCTTTAGTCTATACACCTTTACATTGTAGGGGATGTTCAAGAAATGCTTCATTTTAAATTCTTCATTCTTCCTTGTTAATGAATTATTTGAAAAATAGTTTCCAAACATATAGTTCAAGCAATTACCCAATTTTCCCATCATGCCGTGGATAGTTAGGGGCTGAGACAGGAAAAGAAAAATAAAAGAAGTCAAAGTAACTCCTTTTCTTATGACTAGGAAATGGAAATGTGCTTTTGGTATTTTAAGTTTCAACTCAATATTTCATAGACATATTGTTTAAAATGATAGTTTGACTTACAGGAGGACACAATGCTTAATTATCCAGTGGTATAGCTGAAACATCAGAAAGCAGAAAAAGAAAGCACTGAAGGTGAATCATGTGGAAAGAACAGCTCAAAGGGAAAGTGAAAGGTAATTGCACCTACACTAGTTAAGTAGTTTTCATGTGCCAAACAAAATAACCTACCACTATTAATAGCAATACTATCTTGATGGAAGAGTATGTTCCAAGTTACAAAAGTTCCCAATGTACTTTTAAGAAATAAATGATTTTTAAATTTGGAAACTTCCTGTATTTAATTTAAGCTATTCAACTGAAAAAGTCCAAAGCCATTAAAAGAATGGAGCAAAAATTCTATCTAGTAATATATATTTTATTCTAGTATATATAATTAAATATATGCTTAATTCTAGTATTATATATTACGTATGTAAAAATGGAGTCTTAACAAGTACCTATACCAAAAATTACATTTTGGAAAATGTAATGTGTTAGTTATCCAGAGATTTTGAATGTTTGCATAAGAGAGACATTTTTAAACTTTAAGCTTTATTAGCAGTTGCAATTATCTGAGAAGATGTGGCTAGATATAAGGATCTAATGAAAATCTAGTTAAAACCATTAATATTGCATTTCTTTCATGAATCATAATGTCATGGAAACATTTATATATTAGTTATTTATTCTAGGAACTTTTTCCAATCAGAGCAACTCAACTTGAACTAGCTTATGAAAACTGGAAAGTTAATTATAAAGGTATAAGTATAGACATAAAGCTGGGCCTCAGTATCGGGAATCTGAACGCTATCACAATATTTTCTGCTCCTTATCTCTACCTGTTCTGCATGTTGGTTTTTCTGCTTGCTCACCACAAGCTAACTTTATCCCTATGGTGGAAAACATGACTCCTGAGAAATTCCAAGCTTTACATCTCACAGATTCTGCCACATTTCTGTGCCCCAAGTCCATAAATTCCAAAAAAGGTGGGATGTCATTAGCTCTACTTAAATAAGGTAACCTACCCCATACAAGTTAGGAAGCCAGATAATAAAATTAGCCTAGCTTGGGTCAGGTGCATACCTCTGACAAAACCTCTGTGGCCATAATGGGAGGGTCATGGAGGAATACAGTGGCCCCCATGGGACCTATACGGATGAACGGGGGAGAAAGGAAAATGGTTCCCAGAAAGGGATTCTTGGACAGAGAAAACTTAAGTGATGCCTGCAAGGGTACTGTACTTCAACACACTTCCCTGAGGTTCTCTTAGAGAAGAACTGTTCAAAAGAATTGTCTGCGATAAAGAAAACTGTCTATATTTGTGCTACGCAATACACTGGCTACTAGCCATATGTGGCTAGTGTCTACTGTATCAGACAGCACAGCCTTAGAGCTACAGAAATGGCATGGTGGGGTTCAGGGAGGGACTGCCAGAGAAGATTGCTCAGTGGGCACTTACTTGGTGGGATAAACTGTAATGTCTTTGGTGGGAGGAGAAGAGTAATAACTTCCCATTTGTGGATACTCTACCTGATAGAGTGGTACAATAAGAAGTGTATCTATCCTGCTGTGTGGAGGTAATTAATGACGAAAATGGAAAGAAAAAATAAAAGTAAACATAAATCAGAACAATTCTTTTTTCTCTTCGATTTCCTCCACCAATTATTTTCCTCAAGACTTGTCACTTACTCCACTACAGGCAGCAAAGTAATAGCTAAGACAGAAAATAAACGTGGAGCATTCTAGAATTCTTTTTATTCACTTAGATCAACTGGTAGCTTTCCTTCTTGCCCTCTAAAACTTTAGAGATGGCACAAGCTCTACCAAAGAAAAGAAAAAAGAGAGCAAATAGCATAGACGCTAATTTACTACCCTACACTTTCTTCCATTATATTTTCTAAGCCTTTCATGCAGACTGAAGAGCCACCTACACTCCTCTCCCTTTTCATCTCCAAATACGTTGTGCTCCTGTATAATCTCTTTTAATATTTATTATTGATCAGTGAAGTTATTGCTATCGGCTAAATGTATGGAGCAGTACACTGTGGTTTACTGACACAGTTACAACACAGCAGGATACTGGCCTGTCAGTGTGGAGGAGTGAATGGAACTTCTAAACATATAGAGCAATTTGACACAAAATGTTCAACAAGTACATGCTTACGGGGATACAAACTAAATAAGCTAAACATTCTTATTCACAGCAAAGTAGTATTTTGTTCTAGGTAGGAGTACTTGATTATATTTAAAAAAATGTTTTGGGACTTCCCTGGTGGCGCAGTTGTTAAGAATCTGCCTGCCAACGCAAGGGACACAGGTTCGAGTTCTGCTCTGGGAAGATCCCACATGCCGCAGAGCAACTAAGCCCGTGTGCCACAACTACTGAGCCTGCGCTCTAGAGAACGAGCCACAACTACTGAAGCCCACGAGCCTAGAGCCTGTGCTCCGCAACAAGAGAAGCCACCGCAATGAGAAGCCTGCGCACCGCAACGAAGAGTAGCCCCCGCTCGCCACAACTAGAGGAAGCCCACGCGTAGCAACGAAGACCCAATGCAGCCAAATAAATAAATACATTTTTTCACAGCTAGATGCTCCTATAATGACAAGTGACAGTTATATAACAATTTTAACTTAAAGGTCAAAAAATATACCACAGACCTTTTCAAGGACATAATTATGTCACACACCAGTAAATGCAGCCACCTATCATGTAGAAAGCAGAAGGCAGCTTGTAGAAGGTCTCAAGAACACATATTGTAGGAAGGAAACTGAATTCTACACTGAAGAAAATAATTGATACTCTGAGTTAGATGAGAAAATCTACTGCTACAAAAGTCATTCAAATCTCCTTAGTTCATATAACTATAAATGTGTGGGCCTGATTCAGAGAAGGTCACTAAGAGCTTTTATTGCTTACATTTATCAAATACAAGAAGGACAAGCATAGAATTCTTTGGATAAAAGTAGGTACCTACTAAATTTTTGTTGAATAAATAAATCATAATAGGCTTAGGTGCCTAGATCTTTTATATTAGTTGTTCTTAAGCTTTGAAGTGTACATCTGTACACCAATAAGATAAAATAGCCATTGATGATGGTGATAAAGAGAAACTTAAAAGAACTCTTTAAGAAACTTAAAGAACTTTTTATCTAGAATCGTATTTCTCATTATTATCTTCCCAATTATTTTTTCCCAATATAGAATTTCTCTTTGCTTAACTATATACTGTTATAAATGAAAGGGAACATTTCATAGAGTTTCATATAACATGCCATACTTTGACGTTAAAAAATTTATTGATCTTTTTCATTTTAAGGTGGAACAATTTATTAAAGGAATTATGGAATATCTTTTGAGGATTCAGAAATAGATTATAATAGATTGTTGTTGGGCCACAACAATCTATTATAGGACAATGATGAGATGGAAAAAAATAAAATTAAAAAGTCAATGCCAGAAAAATGAGATTCAAATTGGTCAGAAATCTCAATAACAAAGTGGATGTTAGAAAAGAATGGAACAATGTGTACAGAGTACTGAAGGGAGAATGACTACGGAACTCAAATTCTGTGTCAAATCAAACTTAGTCAAGAGTGAGGACAAAATTAAGTTATTGAAGGAATGCATGGATTCTCTCGTGCACTTTTTTTTATTTTAGATTTTTAACTTGATATAGCCCGACAAAATGAGAACGGAATCCAAGGAAGAGAAAGCTATGGATCCAAGAAACGGTGAAACTAACCTATGAATACAATGAAAAGAAATCATAGGATGACAGCTGGGCAGCAAGCCTAGAAAGCAACACATTTAAATTAGAAAAGAAAATCTGAAGAATATGCTCAGGGAGAAAATTCTTTCCATTCAACAATTAATATATTACAAAGCTGGAAGATCTTATTATCATGAAAAAGGTATCTATTTCTTCTCTCAGTAGAAAAAAGAAAGGCAATTAGATAGTCTACAGGGGAAAACCATATATTCCATACATCAAGCAAATTAAATAGGGTATGATTTTGAGTAGCTGTTAGGGTTTAAGACAAGAAAATCCATTTGACCTTGACACTGTTTGGGTCAACACTGATTTAGCAATATACAATTACATTTGCTAATCATATACCTTGCATCAAAATAAATAATATTTATTTAATCATAATATTATAAAATATTAAAATACAATATTTGCTCTAAGGTGTTAGAAAGAGTATGAAATACTTACCGTAAAGAACAGAATGTTGGGCTTCCCTGGTGGCGCAGTGGTTGAGAATCTGCCTGCTAATGCAGGGGACACGGGTTCGAGCCCTGGTCTGGGAGGATCCCACATGCCGCGGAGCAACTAGGCCCCTGACCACAACTACTGAGCCTGCGCGTGTGGAGCCTGTGCTCCGCAACAAGAGAGGCCGCGATAGTGAGAGGCCCGCGCACCGCGATGAAGAGTGGCCCCCGCTTGCCACAACTAGAGAAAGCCCTCCCACAGAAACAAAGACCTAACACAGCAAAAATTAATTAATTAATTAATAAACTCCTACCCCCAACATCTAAAAAAAAAAAACAGAATGTAAATGTTAGCAATCTTGACAACATCAAAGTAAGGACAGAGCCATCAGAGGCTAAGAAGTAAAGCAAAGGGATGAGAGAAAAAGAATAGTTTAGGGATGGTAATTTCTCTCATCTTACATAATGCAGAATGAGAAGTTTTCTTTTTTAATTGATGAAAGATAAGTAGAAGTTTTATATGTTTTTGATTGATATAAATGAAAAATAGAACATGGGTATATATATTCTTTTATCATTCATATATATGGTATAGTATTGAATATATATTTAGAAGGAGAGGGTGAAGGGAGAAAAGGTGAGAAATAGTACGTATAAGCCAAATTCCTCTTCCTTCATAAATGGGAGTAAATAGATATTGTCTAAACTTATAAATTAATAAAGAGAACTGTAAGTACATTCTTTAGAATTATGGTGATAATCGCAAGAACCAAAACCAGAAACATATAAAAGAAGCTTACCTCTTGGGAATATGCTGGGTGTATGGGAAGTCTCAGTTGGAAAATATTTCTTTTTATTTTGTTTTATACCATTCTATACATGAGTATGTTTTATTAAAAACAAAAGCATAAGTTAAGCAGCTCCCACTTTCACTACCCTCAGGATAAAATCCATACTTCCAAGGTTCTTGACAGTCTAATTCCAAATGACCTTTTCAAGCTTGTCTCCCAGAATTCATGTATCTGATCATCTCAGTTTTTCCTGAATGTCCCCTGCTCTCTCACACCTTCATGCATGTCTTTTGTACACAATTATCTTTCTGTCTTAAGGTGGAAGCTAGAGATCTTCTTTGCCAGGGAAATTTCTATTCATCGTTTAAGAATGAGATCAGCAAGGGGACTTCCCTAGTGGTCCAGTGGCTAAGACTCCATGCTCCTAATGCAGGGGGCCTGGGTTCGATCCCCGGTCAGGGAACTAGATCCCACATGCTGCAACTAAATATCCCGCACGTGGCAATAAAGATCCCTGTTGTGCCACAACTAAGACCCTGCGCAGCTAAATAAATAATTTTTAAAAAAATAGAGTTTTAATTTCAAAAAAAAAAAGTAAAAGAATAAGATCAGCAAGAAATCATTTAAAAAGGAGAAATTAGACTATGTAAAAATTTAGGACACTATAAACAAACTTTAAAGATAAATACAAATTGGGAAATGAAATATTCGCAGCAGTTGGAGAGCAGTAAAGAAAGTAGTTAGAGCATGGACTCCAGCGCCAAAATGTCTACTAACTGGCTCTACCACCTAACAGCAGCAAGGTGTTGGGCAAGCTATTTAACTTTCATATGCCTCAGTTTCTTCATCTGTAAAATAGCAATAATAATAGTACTGACTCTACAGGATGTTTTTGAGGAAGAAATTAGTACATGTAAAGTACTTAGAACCTGGCTTATACTAGGTGGCATATAAGTTTTAGATATTATTGTATTGTTGAGGATTTTAAAGAGCACTTAAAATCAATAAGAAAACAATATGTTGGCATCCACTAGAAAAGGGGTTGTAGATATGAAGAGTCAATTCACAAAAGAAGAAATACTAATGGGCAATAATTGCTCAAGTTTACCATTGATAAAAGGCAATGGAATTTAAAACAAATGAGACTTCTTTCAAGTATCAGTTTGGCAGAGAGTTAAGTGTTTGATAGTGCTTAGTTCTGACAGGGGTATGGGGAAAATGGACACGCTCCCAAATGTGAGGACAAGGGAGGGGAGTGGCTGGGATAAATTGATAAAATGTTTCAGGAGACCAATGTGGCAATCTTAATCAAAATTAAAGATACCTACAGTTGAACTTCTAACAACATTGGTTCAGACTGCATGGGTCCACTTATACTCGGATGTTTTTCAATGAATACATACAATAATATTAAATGATCTGCCCTTGGTTGAACCCTTGGATGTGAAACCACTGATACGCAGAAACTGTGGATATGGAGGGCCAGCTATAAGTTATACATGGATTTTTGACTGTGAAAAGAGTTGGTGTCCCTCACCCCCATCTTGTTCAAGGGTCAACTGTAATATATTTTTGACCCAGTCATTCTAATTTTATGAATTTCTCCTAAATAAATAATTAAGTTTGCAAGGCTATCTTTTTTGTTTGTTTGTTTAGAAAAGTAAACAATTAGAAAAAACCTAAATGTCCATCAACAGGAGTCCATTAAATAAATTAGGATTCACCCATACAATAGAATACTATGCATTTATCAAAAATGGATAAAGTTGAGCCATATTTATTGACATACAAAGATATCCATGATGTGTTAGGACTTTTTCTTTTAAATCTAGCATTTGGAGGGCTTATTCTCCAATAGGCAATTAATTTGCAATGTTTTGTTTAACTCTCATCACAACTCTGTAAGGTATATCATGTTATTAGATCAGTATTATAAATAAGGAAACAAAAGTTCAGAGCCGGGCTTCCCTGGTGGCGCAGTGGTTGAGAGTCCGCCTGCTGATGCAGGGGACGTGGGTTCGTGCCCCGGTCCGGGAAGATCCCACATGCCGCGGAGCGACTGGGCCCGTGAGCCATGGCCGCTGAGCCTGCACGTCTGGAGCCTGTGCTCCGCAACGGGAGAGGCCACAACAGTGAGAGGCCCGCGTACCGGAAAAAAAAAAAAAAAAAAAGTTCAGAGCCATTTGGTGACTTACCAAGGTCACAACTCAAACCCAGGCCCACTGATTCTGAAGCCCACGTTCTTGATGTGAATGCGTAATGCGTATAGGTTATAGGCCAGTTCATACACTATGAGCCCATTTATTATGTTTTATATAATAAATATATGTTGTGATTTTATGTGTCAACTTGACTGGGCCACAGTGTGCCCAGATATTTGGCCAAACATTATTTTGGATGTGTCTGTGAAAGTATTTCTGGATCAAATTAACATTTAAATTAGTAGACTGAGTAAAGCAGATTGCCCTCCCTAATGTGAGTGGATCTCATCCAGTCAGTTGAAGACCTGAACAGAACAAAAAGACTGAGTAAGAGGAAGTTCATTTTGCCTGCAGCCTTGAGCTGGGACATTGGTCTTTTCTTGCCTTTGGACTCAAACTGAAACGCCAGCTCTCCTGCTGGTCTCCAGCCTGCCAGCTTTTGGACTGGAACTTACACTGTCAGCTCTCCTGGCTCTCAGGCCTTTGGACTTGGACTGGAACTATACCATCAGCTCTCCTGGGTCTCCAGCTTGCCAACTGCAGATCTTAGGACCTATAATCACATGAGCCAATGCCTTATTCCCCCCCCCTCTCTCATATATATATTATATAGATAGATGATATAGATATAGATATATAGATATACATGCACACTATTGGTTCTGTTTCTCTGGAGAACCCTGACTAATACATATGTAATAACACATTTTTAAGACACAGGAGTGTTGGATGGATATATACCAAACTGTTAACAGTTGTTTCTTTTGGAGGCCAGACGCATGGGATAGACGTTCACTTATTTATTTATTTTATTTTATTTTATTTTATTTTTTTTGCGGTACGCGGGCCTCTCTCACTGTTGTGGCCTCTCCCGTTGCGGAGCACAGGCTCCGGACACGCAAGCTCAGCGGCCACGGTTCACTGGCCCAGCCGCTCCGCGGCATGTGGGATCTTCCCGGAATGGGGCACAAACCCGCGTCCCCTGCATCGGCAGGCGGACGGTCAACCACTGCGCCACCAGGGAAGCCCCTAGACTTTCACTTTATGTTTTATCATTCTGTGGTCTTTAAATTTTTCACAACTAGCAAGAATAGCATTTAAAATTAAAAGTATATAATTATATTCTGAAAGTAAAGTTAAAAATGGCTCCGCCTCCTCTCTGTGATGTCTCCCAACCCTGTTTCCCTTCAATCAGGGGGAAGAACATGCCTGACATTTTACATTTACATATATTATAAAATTTAGAGTATCTCTTCATCATTGAATGGGCCTTAGGCTGAGTCCTACTTTAGGAATCCTGTTTCATTCATCTTCCTGGTCCCCTTTCACCGAGGAGAATAAAATGGGAAGTTCCTCAAAGGGATTTGGTTTGCGCTGGACAGGGCAACCTAACCTGAGGGATGAGGTATATATCAACTCACCTTTGCCTGTGCTCTCCTTTTCTTTGTTTTCCTTGAAAGGCTTTACTGCTCCCTGTTAGGGGCCATTCCCTTTTGATTTAGCCTCCTTTTATGTCTGAGGCTTAGTTATATAATCATAGCGAAGTTCTTTATTTTCTCCAAATTTCCTATGTAGGGCTTTTCTTTTGGTGCTGGTCATTGGGTAGTCACTTAATGTTCTGAGCTGTATCACTACAGAATGGGAGAATCTAGATCCAGGGGATAATTTTAAAGAAAAATTTGGACAATGATATCAAGGATCCACAGCCCAAAGGAAACCCCTGTGTATAAGCACCTCCAAATTGGGGGCAAGGGTTGGATTTATATGCTTCTCCTTTTTCTCCTTACTGCCATGGGAAGATCTAGAAAAAACCCCAATCTTGTATTCTGATCTCCCTCACGCTGACCATATATGACTCTCATTTTCCCCAGTGTATATTAAATAAGAGTATATGCTTGTGTGGTTGTACAGAATATAAAAGTAGTAACTCTAAAACTTTGTTTTGTAGTTAAAATGGCCAAGAGCTGAACTAAACCTACCTGATCTATGTTCCCAGATTATCCAAAGCAATAAGCTAGAGTGGGCGACTGGATAAGAACTCTATCCAGAGTACTACACTATTTTTCCTGCACTTGCACAAACCTGAGAGCAAGTACCTCCTTAAAACTTGCACCCTAGACATTTTGCTTATCTCACCCTTAGTCCTAACCCTGGGTCCTGCCATCTCTAGCTTCCCTGGGTCACAGCAATGGGAGAGGATCCCAGCAGTGATAAATCTTTCCCACTCCCAGCGCCAAGCCCACAGTGGTTCCTCATTAATAAAAATATATTTAATTAATGAGAAGTCTTCAATAAAGTCCTCCAATAAATGAAAGAAAACAGAAGAGGTAAGACCTAAGCCAGAAGCAGCACAAGTGGAAAGGACCTGGAGTTTTCATTGAGAATAAGTTTAATTTCCATAAATAGGGTACCTACTAAAGTTATTCATGTGATTTTAGGCTGCCATTTTAGATGCTTATTATCTATCATAAAGAAAGCAGTAATCCCACCTTTTTCTGCCCTGGTTAAGAAACTACCTGGAGTGAATTCAGCAGCAAGATATTTCTAATTATATTCTATGAGAAAAGGTTAAAAAGCTGATAATGTTTCGTCTGAAAAAGAAATGACTCAGGGACTCCATGATAATTGTTTTCAAATATTCGAATGGCTGCCATCTGTAAAGGAAGCAGGCTTGTTCTGTACGGTTGCAAGGGTTAGCGCCAAAACCAGTGGGTGGCAGCTGCAGAGAAACAGATCTTGGCTTGTTATAAACCCTGGTGCCCAGATTATTATTGTTACAAATAATCACTCTTGGTTTAGTATGTAAAATAATTGAATTTTTTTTTACCACAGTAAACCAGATTGTAATCATACCCTGCATACAAGCTCTACTGGAACAGAATAATGCTAACGGGCCGGTCAACAAAAACATTAGATGGATGGCAGGTTTGGGAAGCTTCCATGTCTCCTTCCTTCCATCTCTTTCCCCTCTTACTCACTTGGCTTTTTTTTAAATTCATCTTATATGAAGTTTTCCCAGGTGGGCTTTCTTCCCGGGGAATTCCCTGGCAGTCCAGTGGTTGGGACTCAGCGCTTTCACTGCCATGGCCTGGCTTCAGTCCCTGGTCAGGGAACTAAGATCCTGTAAGCTGCGTGGCACAGCCAAACAAAAACCAAAAAACCTCTTCTTGGAACCCATCCCATACTCTCTTCATCCCTCCCTCTCCAAAAGTCCAGCTCCCCAGTAGCCTTCATTTTATCCCAGCTACCTGCTCTCAAAATCATAAGGACCATATGCTGATTTTGTCACATGGACCAGACCTCTTATCCATCTCTATCTATCTCATCTCCTTCCCCTTCATTTATATTTTTGATTTAATACCCACATATTCACCTCTAATCTCCCTAAGGTCAAGAAGCTAAAATGGAGAACAACTGATGCCCATATAGATACTCCCCATTTCTGAGATTCTGTGATTCTAAGACAAGGTTGGGGTATAAATGAACATGTTGTACTTGAAGGACGGTGATATTTGCAAGATACAGGAGTTGTATTAGGGAACAGTAAGAGTCATATTAGAAAGTTGCGAATGCCAGAGGGAGAATGAGAACTCTCCGAAAACCATGTACGTTTCTTGTAATAAGAAAACGATATGTTCAAACTGAGGTTCTAGTCATTAAATTACAAGGTGGAGTGTAGATTGGTAGAAGAAGGTTTAGAATAGAGGCAGGAACTAATTAGAAGAGGCTCTGGTAGTCCAAGAAAAAGATCATGAAAGTATGGACAATGGCAGCAGCTGTGGGAATAAAAACAAAGACTTGAACTGGAGAGGCATGTTAGAATTTTGACGAACAATGTACCAGACATTATTGTTTTATCTGTCCAGAAAAATATATCCATTCTTTTCGAGGAGTTGCTCATCTCCCACTCCAGCCGTATGATTCAGAGTGGACTGAGATGCCGCCAAGAGATCGCTCCCCATAGAACTCCTACTGCGGGGAGCAAAACTGACTAAGGGACCCAGCTGCTGCACTTTGAAACACATCTCCAAATTTGCATGGAGGCCACGCCTCCTGCAGCCTGCTCCTGCCAATCACTGAGTATGACAGGAATACCAAGGCAGATCAGTTCCTGAGAGACAAGGGTCTCCTATTTCAGCCAACTTCCTTTGGCTCAAGAACTACCCAGTAGCTTTGCTGAACCTTCCATAGTCTGCACAGCAATCTAGGCCAACTACTTTCTCTCCTTCACTCAGGGTCAGACTGCATCATAGTCTGATGTCTTCCCAGCCCTGACCAGCTCCCTCCCTTTCACACAGACATTTCCTCGAATAAAGTCCTTATATTTTAATTCCATTCTGACATCTGCTTCTTAGAGGACACAGACTACTGCAACTGCCAATCCCAAATATAGTACAACATCCACTAGCCACAGTGATTGGTCCAAGGAATAAGCATGTGACTCAAGCTGGACAAATAAGAATGCCTCCCTGAGACTGGCTGAATTTAAAATGGAGACCATACTCAGTTTTTCTTTATGCACTTTGAGCTGTAGGCTGTGACATCATCTTTTACCGGTGTCCCAGCCTTGTGAAAAATACTCAGAAAGTATAGCCATCATCCAGATAGAAAGAGCACATTCTAGTGGCACCAGTTTGCTGGTCCCAATTCCAGAGGTTCCTAGACCTGTTCTAGTGCCTGCACTTCTTTCTTCGGTTCTGTGAACAACCCCTGGATCCTTCCAGAAAATTCCCTTTTTTCCTTAAGCTAGGTGGAGTTTCAATCCCATTAGCTCTCATCCAATTCAAACTCCATCATTTTCAACCAAAAATATATATATATATATTTTTTTAAAAGATATAGGATTAAGTACGGAAAAAAGCAAAATTAGTTCTAATTTATTAATGTTATAAGCATAAGAGACCAAATTAATGGTATTATTCATAGAAATATGAGGACTAGAAACATTTTATGGGAGATGATCGAGTCACAAGAGGATACCCAAATAAAAATGTATTGTAGGGTATTGAGGTTACTAAAAGATTGGAACCTTAGTGAGGGGTCTCAGGCATGAGAGCTACCTCTCTAAAGCATAGACTAACTACCTCTAAAGCATAGGCTTACTACTTGCAACTAGGAGGTAAAATCAGTTTACCAAGATAGTACATTGGGCTTTTACAATGTAATGAGATGATGGCTTCCCCTATTTTTTATTTTGTATATATTTTACATAATCTATATGAAATTGTTACTAACAACATAGTCTTCATTAATGTAATTTGGCAATTAGTTCAAATTAACTATCTTTTATTTGTTTTAACAAAGGTTAAACAAGGTTAAGGCCAAAATAATAAACAACACAAACAATAGCATTTACCATAAATATTTCTGGCTGTAATTGCTTTAAATAACAATTTCATATATCTAAAAGAATGTGAGCGAGGATCAAGAAGAAAATATCCTACTGATGTGTCTTTACAACTTTAAAAAAAATAACTAAGAAAAGGAGAGATTTGAATGCTAACTCATTCTAAAGCTAAGTCAAAACTGGATTAAGTTTTTAAAATTTTTCCGTCGTGAATCCTATTTCTGAGTCACACGATAGCATATTTTGCACTTTCCTTAAAAATTTTAAGTCCAAAGTCATTGTTATAACAGTGATACATTTGAGGACACAGAGGATTTAAAAATATATGACTTCTCTTTAAGAGATAAGAAACCTCTTTCCCAGAAAATTGATTAGGCGAGTAGGTGATGAGGTGGCTGTGATAATTATGATATTGTGCCATGCCCTCAATGATCTGAATTCTCAATTTGAAGTTTTCACAAAGAACATTTGGCAGCAACCTCAAAACTTTTGCCAAGAAAAGTTGACTCTGTTGGCCATCCAAACTAGCGAGTTAAGCAAAATGTCCCCCAACAGGGTATTAAATACCCAAGTTTCTTTAAAATACCTGCCTTAAAGAATTCATGTATTTTCTTGACTCCTGAAATAAAATCAGATTTTTCGTTTTTGTGTAGCATAGCATAAAGAAGGCCTTCTCTATGTTTGTTTCTTAAACCATGGTTCTTTTTTTTTTTTTTACATCTTTATTGGAGTATAATTGCTTTACAATGGTGTGTTAGTTTCTGCTTTATAACAAAATGAATCAGTTATACATATACATATGTTCCCATATCTCTTCCCTCTTGCGTCTTCCTCCCTCCCACCCTCCCTATCCCACCCCTCCAGGCGGTCACAAAGCACCGAGCTGATATCCCTGTGCTATGCGGCTGCTTCCCACTAGCTATCTACCTTACGTTTGGTAGTGTATATATGTCCATGACTCTCTTTCGCTTTGTCACAGCTTACCCTTCCCCCTCCCCATATCCTCAAGTCCATTCTCTAGTAGGTCTGTGGCTTTATTCCTGTCTTATCCCTAGGTTCTTCATGACATTTTTTTTCTTAAATTCCATATATATGTGTTAGCATACGGTATTTGTCTTTCTCTTTCTGACTTACTTCACTCTGTATGACAGACTCTAGGTCTATTCACCTCATTACAAATAGCTCAATTTCGTTTCTTTTTATGGCTGAGTAATATTCCATTGTATATATGTGCCACATCTTCTTTATCCATTCATCCGATGATGGACACTTAGGTTGTTTCCATCTCTGGGCTATTGTAAATAGAGCTGCAATGAACATTTTGGTACATGACTCTTTTTGAATTATGGTTTTCTCAGGGTATATGCCCAGTAGTGGGATTCCTGGGTTATATGGTAGTTCTATTTGTAGTTTTTTAAGGAACCTCCATACTGTTCTCCATAGTGGCTGTACCAATTCACATTCCCACCAGCAGTGCAAGAGTGTTCCTTTTTCTCAAACCCTGGTTCTTAATACTGTAAGAGTATCACCTGAGACTTGTTAGAAACACAGACTCCCAGGCTCCATCTCACATCAAATGCATCAGAGCCTTTGGAGGTACAGCCTGAGGATCCATATTTTTTAAAGAAACTGATTCTCATGAAAAGCAAATCTTTACTCCATAAGGATTGATTTTAAATACAGAATATTTTCCCCTCTCTAGATGATTTTAAGTTCAGGAATATAACATATACTGAAGTTTTTCAACTTTAAAAAGTATTGAAGAATACTTTATGTCTCAGGAAGAAAGACTAGAGAAACAAATCTTTTGGGATATCTTCCTATTCCATGACACATCTCCCCTTCTCTGAGAACAGTCTTCCCAGCTACCAGTGGTGAGACCCTGGGAGTCATGTTTGTGTAGTATACCTTAATCTTTGGCCATGATTGATTGGGCCAGGGCTAATACCTAACCCAGATGCACCAATCAATCCCAGTCAACCTCTTTCTCTCATTTGAACTGAGAAAGTAAACGAACATAATAATTGGGAGCTATCACCTAAAGGCTTAGAATGAAGTTCACTAACTCTTGACACCAAGGTCCCCAGAGCTGCCCTGTTCCCAGCCTTAATTTAAGTCTGACATAAAAGAAGATATTTCAACTGTGAAACAAGAATAGGACAAAATGGAACATTTAGAGTACATGAAAAAAGATTTTTGATATTAAAAATAATATAAATTAAATTTCAGTATAAGGGTTGAAGGATACACTTGAAGACATCTCCAGAAAGTTGAGTAAATTGACAAAGATATAAAAAATAGGGAAAACAACATAAGTGGACACAGAAGTTCCAATATTCAAATAAATGGAGTTTCAGAAAAATAGAAGAGAAAAAACCATCAAAGAAAAAAATCTAGGAAATTTCCCATATCTGAAGGACATGATTTTACAGATTGAAAGGGCACTCTGAGTGCCCAGGAAAATTAATGAAAAGAGACCCACACGAAAACACATCTCATGAATGTGTGGAACGTTGAGGACAGCAAGAAGATCAGAAAACAGATGTATCACAAGGATAAATGTAGAACAATCTGATGCATAATAGTTGCTCAATAAATTGAATCAGGTTGGCTTTAGACTTTTAAGCAACACCACCATAAACTAAAAGGAATTAAAGCAATGCCTTTGGAATGCTGCAGAAAAATATTTCCTAAGCCTCTATATTCAACCAAGTTATAAATAAAGTGGAAAAGTAGAATAAAGACATTTTCAGACCTCTATGATCTCAAAAAAATCTTACCTCCTATGCATCTTTTCTCAAATAATTATTTGAGAAAGTTCTCCAACATAGTAGTGAAAGAAACCAAAGAAGAGGAAGATACAGATTATAGGAAACAGGAGCTCTAAAATGTGAGAGAAACTCTTGGGATCCCAGGGGGACATTTGGACAATCATAGAAGGCAATGAGTTCTAGTGGGCCAAGTCAGAAGACAGTAAGAGAGAGACTTCTTCATGAAGATGAATTTGATAGAACACTTGAGGTGCCTGAAGATCTTGAAAGGGTATTTAGACACTTGGGCTTCAATTAGTGATGGGTACATAGAAAACAAAGAATTTTTTTTTAAAGCAAAAACAAGACAGTGATCAACTTCAGTTTGCAGGAAGGGAAATGTAGTCATCGTTTACTATATTGCTTAGCTCTGAATAGCAATCATTTCATCATCACAATGTAAACACTGATATTGATCTAGCCAAAGTATAATACAACATCCTTGCAGTATAAAAACTTTGGAAAGTGTGCATACATGTGGTAAGAGTAGGGAAGGGAATGAGAGCTAAACCCTTATCTTCTCTAGTGGGATAAATAATAACCAAAATGGAAAAATTGAGTAGTAAAAATACAATATGTTATTTAGAGATATGTAGATATACAAAAATAATCAGGTAAACAAGGGGAAATGGTTGCCTATTAGGAGGAAGAAAATGGTGGGAGAGAACAAGGAGGATGCTGGTTTTTATTACAAACCTTGTAGGAATATTTTGATTTTTAAATTATGTGCACATAAAACTTGGATTCTTTTTTTTTAACATCTTTATTGGAGCATAATTGGTTTACAATGTTGTGTTAGTTCCTGCTGTATAACAAAGTGAATCAGCTATATGTATACATACATGGATTTAAAGAAAAAAGTGAAAAGAAATAAGAAAGGATCTATTCACTTAAATCAGAAACACAAGCTGGAAAGGTCTCACAATCAGTGTGTCACTTTGGGTTCTCTGGGAAGCAAATGCCAAGGTAGAGTTAGAAGTGCAAGAGATTTATGGAAAGAGAAAGGGGAAAGGGAATAGGAGTAGGAGTAGAAAGCCTCAGACACAATGCAGGTCTGATCTCTGTTAAAGAAGTGGAAGGGGGCTTCCTTGGTGGCGCAGTGGTTAGGAATCTGCCTGCTAATGCAGGGGACACGGGTTCGAGCCTTGGTCCGGGAAGATCCCACATGCCACGGAGCAGCTAAGCCCGTGCACCACAACTACTGAGCCTGCGCTCTAGAGCCCGTGCTCCACAAGAGAAGCCACCACAATGAGAAGCTCGCGCACTGCAGTGAAGAGTAGCCCCTGCTCACCACAAATAGAGAAGGCCCTCGCGCAGCAATGAAGACCCAACGCAGCCAAAAATCAATCAATCAATCAAAATTTATTTAAAAAAAGAAGGGGAAGGAAGGATATTGGGTAGAAAGAGCATCAGACTTGTGAGTCAACTCTGAGGAAGTTTCAGCCAGTCTAATGGCGAGCTCCAGAGCAAAGATTGCCTCTTGGAGGAATTCCCCTTTGATCAGAAGTGGCCAGACCCTAGTCTCTCTACCACTTTCAATCTTTAGCTCAGTTTCTTCCTAGAGAGAGCATATCCTTGCCTCGAGCACTGCAACATATCTTTCAGCATCTCCATGGTTCATCATATAGGGCTTCCTTCCTGAGAAGAAACTTAGATTAGTGGGATGAACTACAGCACTCATCTCTACAGTTGACTGAGGGTTGCAACTCATCATCTTCCTCTCATCACCTTCCTCTTCCACTATGCATTCTAAATTTCACACACACTGAGCTATCGCTTCTGGAGGTCTTGGCAGGTTATAGGATGGTTGTAGCCAAACACATGTCTCTGAGGAGTCTGAGCCCCTGACTCCTTTATCAGGTCAGAGTTACTGCACTTTTCCATTCACAGTATCTAGTTACCCGACCAGGGATCAAACCCAGGCCTCCTGCATTGGAAGCACAGAGCCTTACCCACTGGACCATCAGGGAAGTCCCCTCTTGCTTTCTTTTGATTTCACCCCTTTTTGGCTTCTCATTTATTGTCCCTAGGGATGCCATCTTCACTTAATTATCTCCACAGCTGCCTTGTAGATTAAGTTCTCCTTAGGGATCTCTCCAAATTTACCCTCATAATCATAATTGTTTTCTCCTGGATTCTGGTAGTCAGGGGTCACCAACTGGCCTCCATTGCTTCATAACCCCATCATCATTGCTACTGATGAGCCCAACTCTGTGATTGCATTTCCTACCATCAGCCCTGGCCTACAGAGAAGAGCAAATACTTCTTGGCAATTCTGGTGCCCGTCTCATGAGCACATTCCTGATAGGTTGATAAATGATGTGACTTCTAGGCCCTCCTGTGGAACATAATCCTCTGGTGGGTCTTCTTACTTCACATAATATATATATTCCAACATGCCCATTTCCCTGATACTTTAAATCCCTTCTGTCACCGTCTGCCATGGCCACTTAGGCATTTCAGCTCCACTAAGTATGAGCCATCACTTTCTCCAGGTTTCTAAGAACCACCCCTTCTTCCATTTAGAAGTGTCCTCAGGTTAATGAAATCCTGCTTATCTAATCTTACTTGGTTTCTTTGATCAAGCACCCCAGATCCTGCCAGTATATGCGAGCTAATTCTTGCAGCTTCTTTGGGTACAACCTCTTTGCTCCCTTTTCAGGTACAGTATGTACCCAGCTGGGCGTGCTAGGAAATGAGCCTAGTGATTAACCTAGCATCCAGAAGAGGAAGAGGGAGTAGCTCTTTGGAGGACTTCTGTTGCCTTGTTGAGGCAAAGGCTCTGCACTATCTTCCCACATGGGGCACATGCTAGCTCCTAAGAGCTGGGGTGGGTCACTTTAGCAAGACAAGCCACCTCTCGGTTCTCTTTATGAGTTTTTTCTGATAATTTTCTCTAGAATATTGATATTTCTAAAAGTTCTTCCCATGAACTCACTTGACAACAAACTTTTCTAAAAAAAGAAAAAAAAATTCTTAAAAACACCATGAGGGGGGACTTCTCTGGTGGTCCAATAGTTAAGACTCTGTACTTCCACTGCAAGGGGGCACGGGTTGGATCCCTGGTTGGGAAACTAAGATCCATATGTGACACGGTGTGGCAAAAAAAAAAAAAAAAAAAAAAGAAAAGAAAAGAAAAAAGAAACCACACCACGAGGATAAGAGGAGAGGAAATATTTGGGAGCAATACATTATAAAGGTATGTTCCTGTTGATAAAGATTTTTCTAATTACCTCAGTACTCTACTACCTGTTGTTATCATGTACCACAGTTGACTAATTAAGATACTCTTTTGGAGTTTTTTTTTTAGCAATTTATACTATGACTGCAAGAAAAACAAAGTACATTAATAGCAAATGTTCCCTCTTCTCCTCATTCTGCTTTCACAGCTCTCCAGCAAACATGCATATAAATAAAAGACCTACAAATAAGATGTTTTGCCATAGAAATAATGAACCCAAAACTACACTACTGTGTAGTCACAGGGGATTTTGATGATCTGTCTTCCAAATGTGTGCAGGTGTATTCTAAGATAAGGATAAAATAATAGAAAAGCTTCACATCATACTCATTGGCCCTATATCCCTTGTCCCTAAATTCGACTTTGCTTTGCAATGCAAAGTCATTATATCATTAGCCCTGCTATGGACAACCAAAGTCATTATATCATCAGCCCTGCTATTGACAACCAGAATAACCGTGAGTCATCATCCCTCCTGTTAGTCATGGTCCTTCCACTAGGGTAATCCCTGAGCCTTGTAGGGATATGCTCTGAAATTTTATTTCTTAGTTAAGTATAATAATAGCTATCATTTATCAAGCACCTAATATATATTACATCATTTAACTCCCAACGCCACATAGATATTATTATACCCATTATACTCATAAGGAAATGGAGGATCAGAAAAATAATTTACTTTCTCAAAGATACTCAGCTAACAGGTAGCAATCTAACTGACCAAAAAAGCATATGCTCTTGATTTTATCAGAATATTGCTGCATATTATAAATGCTGCCAAAATAATCCAGCCTGGTCATTTCTTCCATGGGTTTCTTCCTGATGGGAATTAACCATCTCCAGACCTGCTATGAATCAATTATGGCCTCTTCTTTTTCCTTTACTATCTCTTAAGCACACACAGATAACGAATAAAGAGATGGGAAAAGAACAATGATAAATAGTGATGGCTCAAAGTTTCACCTGATAAATGCCCATATTGCATAGAGCAACATGTATGTAATGTATTGTCAGACATATAACATATGGGACTATACTACATTTGCCATTAACAGCCCAAAGGAGGTGAGAGCAAAGCTGTACTGGCATAAGAAAGTGACTCCACGTGGTAATTTGAATCCAAAGGAACAAATGAAGAGAACCAGAAATTATAAATAAGAAGGTTAATATAACAAAAGCTATAAATATATACTTTCCTTTTTTATCTTAGCTTCTTGAAAAAGCAAAATTATGTAAAGTAATAACTATAACTATAACTTTATGTTTAAAAACATAAAATTATGTAAAGTAATAGCTATAACAATGTATTGCTGGGTTTATAACATTTATAGATGTAATATAGATGTATAATAATACCACAAAAAGGGAGGAAAGAGAATAGAGTTATAGAGGATAACATTTCTATATCTCATTGAAATTGTTAGTATAAATTTGAAGCTGTTAAGATGTATATTGTAAGCCCTAGAGCAACCACTAAAAAACCCCTCAAAACAGTGTGGTGAAAATAAGTGAAATAAGCCAGACACAAGAGGACAAATATTGTATGATTTCACTTATATGAGCCAAAAATAGTACCAAAAATAGTCATGTACATAGAGATAGAATAGTGGTTTCCAGGGGCTGGGGGAGAGGCGAAGTTATTGTTCATAGGTACAATGTTTCCGTTTGGAGTAATGAAAAGTTCTGGAAGTTGAGCATTATGATGGTTCTACAACAACGTGAATGTACTTCATGCCACTGAATTGACTTAAAAATGGTTTAAATGGTCAATTTTATGTTCCGTGTATGTATTACCACAGTTTTTTAAAATAAAAAAAAAGGAATGAAGTATGAATGCATGTTATAACCTGGAAGAAACTTGAAAACATGCTAAGTGAAAGAAGCCAGTCATGAAAGACCACACATTCTATCATTCCATTCACATACAATTCCAGAATAGGGAAATGTATTTCTGAATGAGACAAAAAGTAGATGCAGTGGTTGTTAGGGCTGCAGAGGATGGGTAATAGGAGGATAACATATAAGGGATATGAGGTTTCTTTCTGAGGTAATGAAAATGTTCTAGAATGGACTTTGGTGAAGATTCCATATGTCTGAATATACTAAAATATATTCAATTGTACACTTTAAATTGGTGAACTTTATGGTATGTGAATTATATTTCAATAAAGCTGTTATTTTAAAAACTAGCAGTAAGACCCAAATGTCCACTAACACTGCTTCTGTGTAGTACTGCACTGGGGGACCTAGGACAAATAAATAAATGGCATAAAGATTCAAGGGGAAGAAAAGACTGAACCACTCCATTAGATTGTAAGCTTCTTGAGGACTTTGTTTTATTCCTCTTTGTACCTTTGGAAGTGCCTAGAATTCAACAAAGCAAGCCTCAAACGAGTTTTTATTTAATTCAACTGAAATTGAAACCAATTTGCAGTAGATAGTCTAAGTTAGACAGCCTCTCACTTTTTTTTTTTTTCTTTTTGCTGCATTGGGTCTTTGTTGCTGTGCGCGGGCTTTCTCTAGTTGCGGCAAGCAGGGGCTACTCTTCGTTGCAGTGCGCGGGCTTCTCATTGCGGTGGCTTCTCTTGTTGCGGAGCTCGGGCTCTAGGCACACGAGTTTCAGTAGTTGCAGCACACAGGCTCAGTAGTTGCAGCATGCGGGCTCAGTAGTTGTGGTGCACGGGCTTAGCTGCTCCACAGCATGTGGGATCTTCCCGGACCAGGGTTGGAACCCATGTCCCCTGCATTGGCAGGCAGATCCTTAACCACTGCGCCACCAGGGAAGCCCCAGTATCTTGCTTTTAACATGAATCTGTAGCCAAAGATTACCAGATATTTGAGTAACAAATACCTCCAAGATAAGAGGGAGACCTGAAGGAACAGAGAAAAGGAACTCTGAAGAAATATAATGCAGAAAGCAGAGGTTTTTCTGTTTTTTGTTTTTAATTCTTACAATTAACATCTCAGAGAGGAAAGAGCAGTATTTTATTCATGGAAAAAATAATAGATTCCTATTTAAAAAGTAGACCCAGGGACTTCCCTCGTGGCGCAGTGGTTGAGAATCCGCCTGCCAATGCAGGGGACACAGGTTTGATCCCTGGTCAGGGAACCAAGATCCCACAAGCCACGCAGCATGGCCAAAAAAAAAAAAAAAAAGAGGAAGATGTGGTAGAGATTATACAATGGAATATTACTCAGCCATAAAAAAGAATGAAATATTGCCATTTGCAGCCACATGGTTGGACCTAGAGATTATCATACTAAGTGAAGTAAATCAGAGAAAGACAAATATTATATGATATCAATTATAAGTGGAATCTAAAAGAATAATACACATGAATCTGAAACAGACTCACAGACACAGAAAACTATGGTTACCAAAAGGCAAAGGGAGGAGGGAATAAATTACGAGAATGGGATTAACAGATACACACTACTATATATAAAATAAACAAAGATTTACTGTATAATACAGGGAACTGTATTCAATATCTTGTAATAACCTATAATGGAAAATAATCTGAAAATATATATATATATATAACTGAATCACTTTGCTGTACATCTGAAACTAACACAATATTGTAAATCAACTACACTTCAATAAAAAATTCCCTGAAAGACTCAGGCTCCAGCTTTCACCACTCAGTAGCATCAGCCTGCTCTAGGCTCCTTCCTCCTTTTGCCCTGCTGTCCTTCCTTCTGCTTCTCTCTCATAGCAAAGTGACTTTTTTCAGCTTACAAGACCATTGGCTTCAGCACATGGAAGCCTCTAATTCAAAACTTCATCCTGATACCTTATAACTATTCTTTTAGCTGTTGCTTACAAATCTCTTTTGACACTCATGAAAAAGTAGGTCAGCGGATTAGAAAGGCATGTGGTAATCATTCAGTATGGCCAAAGTATTGTCACTGAAAAAGTTTGTTCATGAAGTTTTAAAATATTTCTCAAATTATATTGAGGATATGGTTGAAATCTGGAAAACCTACTTCTCTCTTTAGACTTGCCTCAAATTCACACTCTCTTAGTCCTGGCACCCTGTCCTCTTCAGACTGTGAGAGAGGCACTGTCTCTTTGTTCCCTGAGTATCTATAAGATTGCACAGACCCTTATCAGGGCAGCTCTTCTTCTGAAATAATGTTGTGTTTATATGTTTTTGTTCCCCTCTATGCTATGAGCATCTCAAGGTACTGTAGGAGAGACAAAATGTTACCTCTACCCTCTCAGGGCCAGCTGAGTCTAAGAATTAAGTTGACATGACAGGTTAACAGGAGTAAAGCATACAAGTTTTATTTAATATTTTTACATGTACGTGGGAGTCTTCATAGGAAAAGGAAGACGCACAAAGTGGTTAGGCCTCAGTGTTTATATACTAGGTTGAACAAAGAGTAGTAATCATGGAAAAGTAACTGAAATATATGGGAAGACTAAGGAAAATAAGCGTCACTTTAACAAGGCCTGCTGGTAAAGATTTCTTTTGGCCTCAACTCCCCATCTCTGAGGATAAGGATGTTCTTTTCCTTCTGGTATAGGAAGGGCATCTTTCACATGGAGTTTTTTTTTTTTTTTTTTTTTTTTTTTGCGTTACGTGGGCCTCTCACTGTTGTGGCCTCTCCCGTTGCAGACGCGCAGGCTCAGCGGCCACGGCTCACGGGCCCAGCCGCTCCGCGGCATGTGGGATCTTCCCAGACCAGGGCACGAACCTGTGTCCCCTGCAACGGCAGGTGGACTCTCAACCACTGCGCCACCAGGGAAGCCCCTCCCATGGAGTTTAGTGCGGGGGTCTGGAACCAAACCCGCAGCATCTCCCAGCTCTGCCTGTATTCAACATTCATTCATTCAATTCATGTTTGTAGAGTGACTAATACGCACTGTTCATGGCGCTGGAGTTAAAGCAGTGAACAAATGACACCAGTGAACCAATCCTGCTCTCTTATGTTCTAGCTGGGGAGACACGTGAGAAGTAAAAAAAAAGAAAGAAAAAGAAATTCCTCATCTTGATAAATGCTATAAAGAGAGGAAATCAGGGTTATTACAGGACAGGTTTGGAGGAGACAGTATTTGAGCCGGTGGTTAGGGAAGCCCTCTCTGAGGGACAGTCGCTGAGCCAAGACCTGAGACAAAAAGCCCCAGCCTGTGAAAACCCAAGGCAAAGCCCTGCTGGGCTGGGAGCAAGTGCAGTGGCTCAGTGGTGGGAATGAATTTGGAATGTGTGGGAACAGCAGGGGAGCCAGCATGGCTCGAATGCAGGCGAGGGGGAGAGGGTAGGAGATGAGTCTGAAGCAGCAGAAAGCAGAAAGGTGTGGTCATCAGGGCCGCAGCTGAGGCCCTGGGCGATTGCATTCTCCTCTGGGCTCTGCCACTGATTTCCTGTGTGACCTGAGGACAGTCACCCTGGGTCTCAGTTTCCTCACTGCAAGATGAGAGGCTTGGACGAGATGATGCAGCCTGCCACAGGAGAGCACTTAATGCTGTTTGTTTCCAAGGAAGAATCTTTAAAGTTCTTGGTAACCTATGTGCTAGGCCCAGGGCTGCTCGGGTCTGATAAGGGCTCTCTGCAAGCTGGCTCCAGATTCCCTTTCTAATAGTGTTTTCGTAAAGGGTAGCCGTTAGGACTCTTTAGCTGGGCTGCTCTTCCTGTAACCAGAACACAGAAGTCTGCCCACCTCCCCAGGTCTGCTTACGTGCAACACCCTCCTGTCTTTTTTCTACCTGTTCATCTGTCATCTGTTCTTTAAGCTACAGATTAAACCCCACGCTGCTCATAAAGCCTTCTTTGATCACCCATCCTCCTTAAATCCAAGACAGCGGATTCCCTCCCTTTATGAGCAATCATATGTTATTAGCCGTTTTCCTTTATACACATTTCAATCTTCCCAACATTATTCTAACCTCTAACCTCTTCAGGGTGGTGTATAAGTCAGGGTTAATCAGAGAAATAGAACCAATAAGGTGTGTGTGTATGTGGTGTATGTGTGTGTGTGTGTGTGCACATGTGTGTGTAAAGATATTTATTTTAAAGATTTGGCCCACATGATTTGGGGGGCTGGCAAGTTTGAAATCTGCAAGGCTGGCTGGCAGGATGGAGGCCCAGGGAAGTGCTGATGTTGCAGTCTTAAGTTTGAAGACATGCTGGAGATAGAACTCTCTCTTTGCTCTTAAGGCCGTCAACTGATTGGATGAGGCCCACCCACATTAGGGAGGATAATCTGCTTGACTCACTGTCTATTGATTTAAATGTTAATCACAGCTAAAAAAATACCTTCACAACAATGTTTAGACTAGTGCATGACCAAACAACTAGACTAGCCAAGTTGACACATGAAATTAACCATCATAGGTGAGGGTGGAGCCTTATGAATCTTCGTTTTCTTCAGTGAACTCAGCACAAATGCATTGTGTGCAGTAAATTCTTGATAAAGGGATAACCAAAGGGCTCTAATTAGTGTTGTATATTCCTTCATTCCACAAACACTATGTTTAATGATCACCTACTTTCTGCCAGGTACTGTTGTAAGGGTTAGGGAAATAGCAATGAGCAAAACTGAAAGTATTGTAATTAAATCTGATTCTTTTTTGTTCATATGTATTGACATCTTGTAGACCCAGTCTGAGAGGGTTTTTATTTGTTTGTTTTAGTTTTGTTTTTAATTAGCTGATGCTGTAAAGTTCTAGAAAGTGAAACCCCTTCAACGGTTTGGTCATCAAAGCCGTCAGAGTAGGATCCTAAAATGCCTATTGAGGTTAGGTAATTTGCATAATTGTGTTAGAGTATGTGGTAGACAGAATTGTAAAAATGACCCCTCAAGATTCTCGTCCCCTGGTTACTCAAACACTAGTCTAGGTAGTGCTGAAAAGGGATTTTGCAGATGTAATTAAAAGTCCCAAGCCAGTTGACCTTAAGATATAGAAATTATCCAGGTGGGCCTTACCCAAAAGACGCATCCTTTAAAAGCAGAGAGTTTTCTCTGGCTAGCCACAAAAGAGGAAGTCAGAGATTCAAAGCATGAAGGGGATTCTAAAAACCATTGCTGGCTTGTAGAAGAAAGGGCTTATTTTCCAAGGATGGGAGCAACCTAAAGGATCTAAGACCTGCCTCCCACCAAGAGCAAGGGAATGGGACCTCAGTCCTGCAACCACAGGAATCGAATCTGGCCAACAACCTAAATGAACAGATTCTTCCCCAGAGCAACCCAACAAGAGCCCGCTGGCCAACACCTTGATGTTGACCTTGTCAGACTCCACACAGAAAACCCTGGAGAGCTCACACAGACTTCTGACCTACAGAGGTGCAGGCTAATAAACAGATGTTACTTTAAGCAGATAAGTTTGTGGTACTAGGTTATGCCGCAATAGAAAACGAACACAGAGTACATAGCTAAATAGTGATACAGCCTGTTTTAAAATCTTATTTTTTAAGCTGCTGAGAAAGTAAAACTTTTTCTCATTTCAATAATCTTTGACACATATTTGCATAAAAGAAGAATGTTTTGCTATGTGGTCAGTGGTATTTATCTACTAAAATACCACAAATCTGAAACTTACCAGTTCTGCTTTGGGTGAAAAAAAGTCTATGGTTAAAGTATTAAGCTATTATGTTAAAAGCAAAATAAATTAATGAGGATCCCTAAGCCATATCTACTGTCATTTGTGTAAAATATTTAGTATCATCTTTATCACATGTTATGAGAATAAGTAATAATATGGTCAAACCCCTAGTGTTAAATACCGCAAGGACTAAAGAACTTATGAAGGAAATGAATAATTTGTTAATGCTTTGGAAATGAAGGCTTTAGGCAAGCAAAGCCGAGTTTCCTGTTCTTAATAAATGTAGATGGAAGTGTTTCATGGTAATTTAATATGCCTGGAATAAACTCCCACTTTGCATCTGGCAATTTCCTCCTTTTTCATTTATTAGATATTTTTCTCTAGACTCACTCATCTCCCAAAACCTCTCAGAACCACCAACACACCCTGAAGGCAATCCAGACCCCAATACTGACTTTTGAATATAAATAGAATATGGGAGCAGGATGTCAGTCATGGTCTGGATCAAAACATCCACTGTTTAGGTGAGGAAGCTACAGCCCAGAAAAGGGCCTTGTCCAAGTCACAGGACTTTGGTGGTAAGGTTGGGGCCCAAAATAGTTTTAAGATGGTAAGTAGAAATCTAAGTAAAGCTGCCTAGACTGATACTTGACAGAATTAGCTTGGTTAACGTGTAGGAGCTACTTAGGCAGTTTTCAGTTTTGAATTCTGGGCCCCTAAACAAAAATTATCAGAAGAGTCTCCATCCTCCTTATGTTTGTTAACTGTGAAATGAACATACTTCCTGTGGTAGGTCATCTTTGAGGACTGTTAGATAGTATTTATGTACATGGCTTAAAATTACTGCAGAGTCCTGCAGGTTAGCTTATCTATGAAAATAAGGTTAGCTTTGATATAGAACAGACAAAGAAGCAGAAAGCAATGCAGAAAGCCCCTGACCTAATAATGGAGCCAGGAGTTCTGGCCCTACCATGACCATCTTTCTCGCTCTGGGTTAGGACTGTTAGATAATACGTGTAAGGACCACTAGCCAAAAGGGGACAAGAATATCAGCTTTATTAATGGCTTGGCAAGTGTCCAATAATCTCCACAATGTGGGGAATCTATGGTGCAACTTAGACTAGAAAATCTGCTTAGAACTGGTGCCAAAGTGGGCGTCCCTCACCTCTGCCCTGGATTCTGAGCCTTGGGACAAGCAGGAGGGTCCCGGGGGTAAGCTGGACTGGAGGCTCTGGGTCTGAAGTGAACCCACTAAAGCAAGGCTGCTAGGCTGAGGCCCAGATCATTCACATCACCACAAGCAGGATAAACAGTTCTCTTTATTGCACAGACAAGGGAGAGGCCATGGGCTCTACTTTACCCGCAGAAGGACAGATGTAGAACCTGTGCCAGAGGACCTGCTGGGCCTATTCCTGTTCTGGAGGCCAATAACCCTGCTTGCTATCAACAGTCAGTAATCCATCCTTTTTTCCTCTCTGGGGAAGAGCCAGTTGAGAGTGGAGATTTGAACAGGTGGTGGCAGTTACCTCCTCTGGGAAGAGGTGAGAATGCAGGGAGAGTACTAGGAAGTCTCCCTCCAACATAAAATGTTCACTCCTCTCTAGACAGGGTTTGAAAGCAACTTTGTTTCAATATGTTAGAGAACTCTGAACCCAGAAGAATTATTGACAGAAACTTCTGAGAAATTGATAGAGCAAATAATCATTCTTCACGTTGGCCTGGCATTAAAGGTGCCTCCCCAGCAGAGCCCAGGGCAGGTAGAAAGTGGTATTTGGAGGACTCCACTATTTCCAGGCTGTATGACCCTTGGAAAGTCCGATCCTCTTTGAATCTCATAAAATGGAGACCAGCTAATCTGTCTGCAAGAGTTGTTAGAAGGTTAATAGCCCATAGTAGACACTTAATAAATGGCATTACTAACAGCTCCTACTTTTTCCGTGGGTATGGATACTAAGAGAATGAAGGGGAAAAATACATTCAAGCTAATTGGAGAAGAAAAAATTCCAACTAAAGAATAAGACTGGGCTTCCCTCTGTCCAGATTTCCAAATAAAGACTCTTAGTTGCTATCTGTAGGTCTCTCTATGTGTACATTTATGTGTGAGAATAACTGCTCTACTGTTGCTCTAATTACTCTAATGCTGAATTTTAAACATATTAAAATATTCAATATGTACCAGGTACATCGGCAAACACTGTATGTATATTATGTTGTTTCTACCACGAACCTGGCACATAGTGAAGACTCAGTAAATGCTTGTTGATGAAATGAATAAATGGTCCTCGTAATAACATTATAAAATATGTATCTCTATTTTGCAAATGAGGAAATGAAGTTAGATATGCAAGTTAGACTTGTCCGAGGTCACATACCCATCAAGCATTATAGTTAGGACTGGAAACCAGTTCTGTGTGGTTTCAGAACCCTGAGTCACTGTATTAACACTACCACACACACACACACACACACATGCTCACACACATGTGTTCACATGACACAAACTCTTGACTTACACATGTCTTTACTTATACATAGGGACTCTCTTCATGCTGCTACGGTATGCTAGGGTTGGTTTTCTTTTTTAAACCACTGCCAGGTTTAGTTAGATAGGTACATAGGGGTTCCATAAGGAATAAAGAAGTATGACAGTTAGTGTCATTTATATGACCAGGTAAATATTTATTGTATTAGGCCCCATGGAAGATGCAAAGATAAATCAATCTGTACATATTGGATCTTTAAGGAGCTTCTAGTTTAGTGGGGGAAATGAAATAAGTATATAGATATTTATGATACAAGGTGGAAAGACACAAAACCATAGAATAGATGTAGATTAAGTGCTATAAGAGCTCAGAGAGGAGAGAGGTCGAATGCATGTTAACCAGGAAGATGAGATTAGAACTTCATGAAGGAAGTTAGGTGAAATAGCCCTTGAAGCTGCGTGGATTTAGGAAGGGAACTCCAAGATGAATAGCATGAGCAAAGGACAGAGGTAGGAAAGCAGCGGGTCTATATGAGAAGCTGCATTTTTAGCTTAATAAGAGATAAGAAGCAGAATGGAGAATGAAGATTAGGGAGTTGGGGACATATCATGGGGAGGAGGGGGAGGGAATGATATTAAATAGGAGGCCAAGAAGTTTCGGTTTTGTAATGAGGAACGGGTGAAGGATTTTTTTTAAATGAGAGCTGCTTGATCCTAGTGCTGTCTTAGAACACCAACCTGACAGCGATGCGTAAAATGAATGGTCTGGGGAGAGTCTGGAGCCAGAAGTCCAGCTAGGAGTCCAGCTCTCACAGCATACTAGGTGGGCAGTCCCGAGGGCTGGCCACGAATGGGGCAGCGGCAACGGGACAGGATGGTGAGGTCAAATGGACAGGAGCCCTGGGTGCAGGTGAGGGACAGGAGGCAGTGTGGTGGATGAGGAACAGTGCTGGGTACCAGCCTGTAACTGACTGATGGGAGACAAGGGGACACAGTGATAGGTCTGCACCAGCTCACAGCAGCCCCATGAGGCATATGTAAAGCATATCATAGCCCTGCTTTACAGCCAAGGAAACCAGACTCAGAGTAATCTGTCCAAGGTCATGCCCTAGACCTCAGTGGGCTTCAGTTTCCTCATCTATGAAAGAAATGAGAGTGATGGGCTATGTCTAAGGTCCTTTCCTCGTTCACATCAGGTAAATGCATGACTCTGACCCTGAGGGAGATAACAAGTAGAGTCAGGAAGCCTGATAACTAATTAGGTGTTAGAGAGAGGAGGGTTGGTAGGAGGTACCCTTTTAAGAAGACACATTTCCAGACCTGGCTGATTGGAGGAATGGTGAGGTCAGTAACAGAAACTGCAGCAACACAGAAGGCTCATGTCTGGGGGGAAATCTGCTGATTTCAGATTTGAACACGTTGAGTTTGGGGTGCTGGCAGGACATGCAGATATAGATGCACTAGTGGGAGATCACACAAGAGCACATACCTGTTCAGTCGTTCCTTCCTTAGTTGAGGGCCTGCCCTTTCTTCATCTATTTATGCTCTTTGCATTCACTCCCTCCCCCCTTCATCGCTCCCTCCCTCCTCTCTCTCTTCCTTTTCTTCCTCCCTTCCTCCCTTCCTTCCTTCCTTTCTCATATGCTTTCTTTCCTCTCTCTTTTCCCTCTTTTTCTTTTACCCAACTGAGTTAAAACATGTAGGAGGCTTTTTAAACTGAAAAGCTACAAATATATAAGGGACTATTATTAATATTTTTTCTATCAGTGGTTCTCAACTTGAGACAATTTTTCCTCCCAGGAGACACCTGGGAATGACTGAAGACATTTTTGTTTGTCACAACTGGAAGGGGGTGATACTGGCACCTAATGGGTCAAGGCAAGGAATGCTGCTATCCTACAACGCACACAACATCCTACCCCCCCCAGATGTCAATAGCGGCGTGCTTGAGAAACCCCACTCTGTACCCTAGGTCTGGCTGCAACCACTGCAGCGTTGCTGAGTTCTACCCGTGGCGCTAGTTTAAGGCAGGGAAGTTTGGTTTATTCAGTCAGAAGTCAGGCCATTAGAGATGGAGGCATTTGGGGAATCTGAAATTTTTACAGTGGATTGTTTTTCAAATACAAAAATAATAACTGACATTTTTTGAGCCCTTACTATGTGCTAGGCATTGTTCAAAATATTTTATATATATTAACACAGTTATTCCTTCCAACCATACTTTCAGGTAGGAACTAACAAATTCACACAGCAAGTAGGTGGGCAAGCCAGGAAGCAAACCCAGGCAGCCTAGTACCTAAGCCACACTCTTAAACATGTCACCATGTTGCTCAATACAGCAAAAATGAGACTCCTAAAATGTTTGGCATATTCCTTCAACAGTTTTCCTAATAGAGGCCTAGATTATAGAACTCCATTTATACTTTCTCATTAAGGCTTGTTTTTCTTAAGCTACTCAGTTTTACAATGACTAGGTGAGCTACACTTCCATAGTCATAAAATAGAGATTTTCCTCATTGCAAAGCTAATTGACTACTAAAGGACCTAATTTGGCCTCATTAGCAAGATAACTGCTTTGCGCCTCGGTTTCCTCATCTGTAAAATGGAAATATTAACTACATTGTAGGATTTCTACGAGGGCTAAATGAGATAATACAACCTCTTTAGCATATGTTCTCTTCAACATATGGTCCTTAGACAGGTGCCAGTTACTGGTGCATGGGGAGATAAGTATAGCATTAAGAATAAGCATTGGGGCTTCCCTGGTGGCGCAGTGGTTGAGAGTCCGCCTGCTGATGCAGGGGACACGGGGTCGTGCCCCGGTCCGGGAGGATCCCACATGCCACGGAGCGGCTGGGCCCGTGAGCCATGGCCGCTGAGCCTGCGCGTCCGGAGCCTGCGCATCTGGAGCCTGTGCTCCGCAGTGGGAGAGGCCACAACAGTGAGAGGCCCGCGTGCCACAAAAAAATAAAGAAAGAAAGAATAAGCATCGAGAAACTTTGATAGCAATTTGCCAGAGTAATTTTATATCTGTTAAATCTAACAGTTAAAAGCAACCTTGAATTTTCATTTTTAATAAAAAAATTTCACTTTTTGAATAATACATTTTTATTGTATTCTACAAAACTATTTGTCCATGACAGATAGGGAATTTTTTTAAAAACATACTGGTTCATCATCACAGACAGTATGCAAAGGACTGAAGTAACATGCGTTGGACACTTAAAACGGCACTGGACATTTAGTAAGTGCTTAATAAATGTTAGCAAATAATAATAATAGCACTAGATTCTAACAAAATGAGCTATCTATCCCAAAGATGTATGTTCCTGAGATTTATCTTCCAAGTCATTGTAAGTTCATCCTCAGTTCTATTAAATCTCTTTCCTACAGTGTGAGCCATTAAGGGAAGTGCTACTATACTCCTTACTCGTTTATCATATATTATCAGACACTAAATATTTTAACAGCTGGTGTCTGCCATTGGTCCCAAAGGGAGTATCATCAGCATCTTACGTAGCTATTCTGGCTGTTATTCTGCCACAAAAGGTGACATAATCTTACACTGTGCCCCAACTACCAAGGGGTCAGTCTCCCTGACTCATCCTCAGGTAGATGTCAAGGAAAACCAGAGCTAGACAGTAGTTACAGTGGTCAAAACAGATTCTACTCAGTATTGTGGCAACGTGAGAAAAGAGACTTTAGTATAGAACCGGGCTTGATTCCAAATACAGCATGGGCAAATGGGAATTTATAGCCAAGGAGCACGGTGGGGGTCAGGGGATGGAAAATTTCTAAGAGGAAACAGCGGGGGTCGGGAGATTCTGCTAGACTGACCTAACAGGATTCTTGCTGAAGACAGGCCAGAGTGATCAGATATCATCTGGTGGAGGATGAGGAATGCCATCAGATAAAGAGGGTGATCAGATATCAAGGGCCAGGGGCTCTTGCTAAAACTGGATTTTACAAGGAAGTGCACAGACGGGCCTAGGGAGAAGGTCCAGGATCCTAACTAAAGTTTGGTCAAGCAAAGAATCTTGGTCAGAGGGAGACCACTGACTCACCCTTCCTGCAGTATCTTTCCATGGTCCAGCGTCCCCTTCCTGCGGAACTACACTCTTTACCAGCCCAGGCATTACTAGACCACTGTTCTGCAGTTCCCTTCAATAAGGCATCAGAGGCGCACTTTCCAAACAAAACAAATTCCAGGATCACAGAAATATTAGTGCTGAAATGGTTATACCTCTCCTTGATATTATTGACTGACTACAAGTTTTCATTTAGTAGATAAATGCAAGGGGTGGGAGAAATAAAAAGAAAAATCCATCACATGTAAGTGGTCCAGTTCGCCGGACAAGAGTGCACACTGACCTCCTTGAATTAATGTTTGCCTCCCTCCCTCTGACCTACTCCGCGCAGCCTATTTTCTCTGTCCTCTCTTGAACCATTAGACTCACATCACCTCCTCTTCTGAAAGCCCCAGTGGTTTTACAAGGTCATGGGCAGGCAGGTCCTGACTCTAGCCAGCCTCACTGTTCTTCCAAATTAATGCTGCCCTGATACCCTCTGACTTAAGAATCTCTTGAGAATTTGGTGATGCCCTTTAGGATAACCAAATTTGCAATGACTCATTGGAATCACAAAACAAAGGTCTAGAACAATTTTCCTAAAGACTCTCATGGCTCACCAGGCCAGGTACCAAACTGAAACTTCCTGTGGAACAGTATTACGCGAGCCCTTTCTTCCAAGAGTTTTTCATCTGGAATAGGAGTCAGAGCCCTTGGAGAGTCAGGACGCGGGGCTCACATTTTCTTCTTTATTGAAGCTCCCAGGGAGGGCCTCTTACCTGCTTAATCATTCACATCATGATAAAATCTCTTCGCCCCAGGGGAATGTGACTAGATTTCTTTTGTTAAAATCTCATTAAAGCCTGCCTCAGCCTGTAATAATTTGTTAATAGATGGCAGTGCTATTTGGCTGCTACTGGGTTTTCCTTCGTTTCTTCTCAGGTCTCATAATTGTTGCCTTATCTCCAAGGCATTTGATTGTCACTGAAGTGTAAAAGATGCTACTGCCACTGCAGACCGCTGGGGGAACAGCCCACATTATCGTGAGGAAAGGGACGCCTCATTAGTTCCTTCATTCCTCTTTTCCCTTTTTAAGAGTCTTTTTATTCAGCTGAAAAATATGGCTCTTCTTATAAAGCCAGGCCAAATCCTAGGTATTTTCCCTGCTCAGTAGTTTGAGTTAAGCCTACCCGCTGAGGGTCTCTCCCTTGGGTTGTGTCTTTACAAAACCACCACAGCAGATAGTTTAGATTTTTTCAAAAGGTGTTTTCTGAGTGTCCGTGCAAATGGCAGCAACTAGAGCATTTCTAGAGGTATGTAACAGTGTCTGTCTATGGGTGGGGAGATAAAAACCTCAGAGGTTTGTGGTAGAAATCACAAGGGATCATGGAGGTGGGAGTGCCTTATAAACTCTAGCCCATGGAGACGGAGGATCATGAAGTGATTTGGAGTACCTGGCCTCTGGCTGAATTTTGGGCGGCCCTGGTGCCCATAAGCCTAAATAGAGGCACAAGTACTCAATACTAGACCTACCAGGCCATGAATTCCCTTTACAAAATATAAAGCAGGGCGTGTGGGGAGGAATGCGTTGTGTGTTTTCATCTGTACCGCTCTATCTGTTGATCAATTTCTGCCATCAGTCAGAATACAAACATGATGCCTGAATCACATAGTCATCCCATACTCTCTCTGACAGTTACGGGGGTAAAGATTCTTCTGATGATTTGATAGGGAAAATGGAATTCTATAAATACTACTACTAGTACTAGTCTTACTGCTACTGCTAACATCAATAGCTACCATTTACTAAACACTTACTCTCTGCCAGCCACTGTTCTAAGATCTAAGATCTTTACTTGTATTAATTCCTTTACTCTCACAATGACCTTGTGAGATAGGATTATTATTAGTCCCATTTTAAAGAAAAGGAAACTAAGGGTTTAGTGATGAGCAATAGAACACGAGCATTCTGACTACAGTGGTTCCTTCCTTATCTATTTAAGTTCTTTACATTAGCTAAGCTAAAGTGTATTTCAATTTATACTGGAAACAGAGGGTCAGTTCACCTTCCTTATGCCAAACCACCATAATGGACATAAGAGTGGGAAGGCAGTTGAATTATCCTGAGCTATTGGCCAGCTACGTCATCGTTATTGCTGTGCCTTAAATCTAACTTCAGACTTACCTGCTAGAGAGGGAGGCTCTCTTGGAACAAGTGACTTAGCATTGGCATCAGTGAGAGGCAGAGGAGATACAATGAATAAGGTACGGAGATGTAAAGAAGTGAGGATGGCCTGGAACAAGGCCGGTGGGAAGGGGGATGAGGCAGGTGGGGGCCTTCACTAGAGATAAAGTTGCAGAGTTAAGCAGACTACCTCAAAGACCATCCTAAAAAGCTTGGATGGTGTGCTGAGGGTTTTAATCAGGTGGGAAGCATGAAGAGTCTGTCATAGCGTTGCAAAAGATAGATCAGGGAAAACCCTTACTACTGGAGCAGTGCAAGGGAGAGATGATGAGAGCTTAAGTTGGGGTTGGGAGCAGTGGTAGAGAAGAAGTGAGGGGTCAGGAACAGAGAGGGTAGGAAGATGTAAGATTTGCAGGTAGTTATAGGGGTGTGGGGATGGAGCAGAAGTTGTCTGAGAAGGTTCCCAGGTTTGGGGTTTAAGTGATTGGGTGGATGTGGAAGCCAATATAAATAATTCAGGCGGAAGAGCAGATTCTGGGGGAGGCTTAATGAATTTTGTTTTTGACATGCTGCGTCGGTCCTGGATGGAGAACACTGAAGTGAGACTGTTGATCCTACAGTTGGATGTGGAGGTTTCATGCTCAGAGAAAGAGCTGAGACCAGAGACGGAGACTTGGAAGGTTTCGGCCTAAAGATGGCAGAAGTGCAATCGTGTGATTACGCAGATCTAAGAAGAAAAGGGGCCAAGGACTGAGCAGCCGTGGGAGGATAATGGTATGGGACAGTGCCTGGAACAACTCATCAAAGTTCTGGAACTTCTGTGTTCATCCCACGTTTGGAACATCTATGTACCCTGGTTTTTTCTTCCTGGTGGCAACTGGATAAAAACGAACAAAAGAGCCCGGGTGTTTGTCTTTGAGGATAGCAAGAAAGAGTGTAGTTAATGAGTGAATAACCTTCTCAGAAGTTAGTCCTGAGGAGAAAAGAGGTCTTAGAAGAGTAGGTATGAGGGACACCTATGAGGGGGAAGGAATGCAAGCTGACCCCTGGAGAGGCATCGGGGATGAAGGAAGGGGAACCAAGGCCCCTGGAGCTGGGCTGAGACAGTGCTTACCTGGCAGGAGACCCCTGTGTTTTCTGACCTGAGCTGAAGGAATGGCCTTATTGTCTTCCAGGGAGCATGGATAATGTCACCAGATCACAAAAAGCTGACTGCTATGAATGCCAGGTTGGTGCCAAAGGGATTTCCTTCTCTGGTAGGCGTGGCTTGATACTCCCATAGAGGAACAGGGAATCATTCAACAAGACTGCTTCGGGTCTTCTGTGTTGGGAAAGAAGAGGTGGGTTGTCTCACCTCAGACCCTTCACCTTCACATCTGATTTTTCCTTCCCAACTGGAAGAAAATATATCATGAAGACACTTTGAAGCCTATTAATTTTTTTAACATCTTTATTGGAGTATAATTGCTTTACAATGGTGTGTTAGTTTTGCTTTATAACAATGTGAATCAGCTATACATATACATATATCCCCATATCTCTTCCCTCTTGTATCTCCCTCCCTCCCACCCTCCCTATCCCACCCCTCTAGGTGGTCACAAAGCACCGAGCTGATCTCCCTGTGCTATGCGGCTGCTTCCCACCAGATATCTGTTTTACATTTGGTAGTGTATATATGTCCATGCCACTCTCTCACTTCGTCCCAGCTTCCCCTTCCACTTCCCCATGTCCTTAAGTCCATTCTCTTCATCTGTATCTTTATTCCTGTCCTGCCCCTAGGTTCATTAGAACCATTTCTTTTTATAGATTCCATATATATGTGTTAGCAAACGGTATTTATTTTTCTCTTTCTGACTTACTTCACTCTGTATGACAGACTCTAGGTCCATCTACCTCACTACAAATAACTCAATTTTGTTCCTTTTTACAGCTGAGTAATATTCCATTGTATATATGTGCCACATCTTCTTTAACCATTCCTATGTCGATGGACACTTAGGTTGCTTCCATGTCCTGGCTGTTGTAAATAGTGCTGCAATGAACACTGTGGTACATGTCTCTTTTTGAATTATGGTTTTCTCAGGGTATATGCCCAGTAGTGGGATTGCTGGGTCATATGGTAGTTCTATTTTTAGTTTTTTGAGGAACCTCCATACTGTTCTCCTTAGTGGCTGTATCAGTTTATATTCCCACCAACAGTGCAAGAGGGTTCCCTTTTCTCCACACCCTCTCCAGCATTTATCGTTTGTAGAGTTTTTGATGATGGCCATTCTGACTGGTATGAGATGATACCTCATTGTAGTTTTGATTTGCATTTCTCTAATGACTAGTGATGTTGAGCATCCTTTCATGTGTTTGTTGGCAATCTGTATATCTTCTTTGGAGAAATGTCTTTTTAGGTCTTCTGCCCATTTTTGGATTGAGTTGTTTTGTGTTTTTGATATTGAGCTGCATGAGCTACTTGTATATTTTGGAGATTAGTCCTTTGTCAGTTGCTTCATTTGCAAATATTTTCTCCCATTCTGAGGGTTGTCTTTTGGTCTTGTTTATGGTTTCCTTTGCTGTGCAAAAGCTTTGAAGTTTCATTAGGTCCCATTTGTTTACTTTTGTTTTTATTTCCATTTCTCTAGGAGGTGGGTCAAAAAGGATCTTGCTGTGATGTATGTCATAGAGTGTTCTGCCTATGTTTTCCTCTAAGAGTTTTATAGTGTCTGGACTTACATTTAGGTCTTTAATCCATTTTGAGTTTATTTTTGTGTATGGTGTTAGGAAGTGCTCTAATTTCATTCTTTTACGTGTAGCTGTCCAGTTTTCCCGGCACCACTTATTGAAGAGGCTGTCTTTTCTCCATATATTCTTGCCTCCTTTATCAGAGATAAGGTGACCATATGTGCACGGGTTTATCTCTGGGCTTTCTATCTTTTTCCAGTGATCTATATTTCTGTTTTGGTGCCAGTACCATACTGTCTTGATTACTGTAGCTTTGTAGTATAGTCTGAAGCCCAGGAGCCTGATTCCTCCAGCTCTGTTTTTCTTTCTCAAGATTGCTTTGGCTATTCGGGGTCTTTTGTGTATCCATACAAATTGTGAAATTTTTTGTTCTAATTCTGTGAAAAAAGCCATTGGTAGTTTGATAGGGATTGCACTGAATCTGTAGATTGCTTTGGGTAGTAGAGTCATTTTCACAATGTTGATTCTTCCAATCCAAGAACGTGGTATATATCTCTCCATCTGTTTGTATCATCTTTAATTTCTTTCATCAGTGTGTTGTAGTTTTCTGCATACAGTTCTTTTGTCTCCTTAGGTAGGTTTATTCCTAGGTGTTTTATTCTTTTTGTTGCGATGGTAAATGGGAGTGTTTCCTTAAGTCCTCTTTCAGATTTTTCGTTGTTAGTGTATAGGAGTGCAAGAGATTTCTGTGCATTAATTTTGTATCCTGCTACTTTACCAAATTCATTGATTAGCTCTATTAATTTGTTTTGTGGAGACCAGCTGTCTGGGCTGCATGAGATGTACCCTTCAAAGTGTCCTAGATTTGTAAGCTCCTTAATGACAAAGATTGGAACTTCTACTTACTAAATTTTCCTTTGTCAGACCATGAAACAGGCTCCATTTCAAATCCACTTTTTCTTGCTTTTCTGGAACTATACTCATTATCTCTCTACCATGTCTATATTCTTTTTCCCCTCCACCGGGTCCCAGAGCCTTCCTTCAAAACTCATTCGTGAGAAAGAGTCTCAAATTGTTCATGCTGATAACACTTAACAGGGCTGCCATATACAGCTGTGCAGGCTGGCGCTGTGCAATTCTGAGGCTTAATTGGTGATACTTCAAAGGCAAATATCAAGCCAAGGAAAAAATCTGAAATGGTGGGATTTTAGTCATCACTTGAGCAGATGAGGGGTTTCTGAGGAGGACTAAGGAAACTTCCCCCAGTCCCTGAAATGAAGTAAGCAGCTACTTCTCCCGATGACAGAAATCTGTTCTTGCTCCCAGTGTAAACTCACAGGCAATTAAAGTCAATCCCACGTTGTCATTAAAAAAAACCAATTGACATTATGTTGAAAGACATCATGTGTCAGCCATTTGCCCTCTCTGTAGACCTCCAGCTTTTCTCCTGCACTAAGGCTAACTTTCCTTCAGAGGTTTTATATAAGGCAGAGTTATTTTTGCTCTTTGAGCCTGTGGGATTTTTCTACTTCTCAAGTAAATACTTTTGGTGAAATAGGTCCAGCTCTTTGGAATACAAATCCTTAGCTTGAGGTTGCTTGAGTGGAAATTTTTAACAAGCAGTTCCCTCAGCTACAGAGCCATGCAAAATGTGATTTTCTTAATATGTGTGTTGCCACAGAAGCTAATAAATGGACATTCCTCTGGTACGGACACATCCTGTTACTCAGCTTGACCCTAATATCACTGGCAAAAAACCCATTTGCTGCACTAGCAAACAGCTGAATTCATTATGTCCAGCTGCATGAATAATCCTCAGACAGATTCTTGTTGACACAGACAGAATGCCAGTCACTGAGGGGTGACAGGGCTGCCAGGAGGAGCAGCCGGTGTTGCCATGGTCCCTCCTGCTGCACCTGTGGTATCCCACTAATCAGAAGTCACCACTTGCTGCTGATAGGGTGATGGATGGCAAACTCATGATATCTCGTTATTTCTGAGACAAAGGGGGAAAAAAAAGGACACCAGGAAGGAAGGAATAATCTCCAGGTTTAGGTTGGGGGGTGGGGACTGATGCACATCGGAAGATGAAAGAGTTGAGTTAACCACACTTGCCATCACTCAGGGAGCTGAAAGATAGGTCTTCAGTATGCCGCCAGTTGCAAGGAGTAATCTTGTATTTTCAGGCTGAATGGGCTCTCTGAAGGACATTTGGGCTCCTCCCTGCCTTGGGGCTGAATCATCCCCATGCCCATACCAGCCTGGGTCGGGAAGACTTCACTGAAAGGAGACTGCATGGTCACCCCATCACTCATTCTGGGTAGCACAACCCTGTAGAAAACAAATTTGGGAAGGACTCCTGGATTCAAGCAATGACAACCCTTGAGAGAGACAGCACCTGTCATCTCTTGTGAGAATTCCAATGGTCAGTGGAGCTTTCAGTGAGAGGCCTTGCCTTGTGGAGCTTGAAGTGACCCTGCAGGCCACCAGGCAGTCCTCTTAGCAATCCTTTCTTGGCCTGAAGCTACCTCCATTTTCCTGACAATTTCCCAGACTAGTCAGAGGAAGGTAAAATCATCCCACCAACCCACACAGGCACACATCTGATTGTAGTTTCCATTGTGTTCAAGCAAGAGTTAATTGTTAGAGTGTTCATTCTTTCAAAGTGTTACTGTTCCAACTGGTTGTGTCCCCTGTTTGTTCTCAGCAAAGTTATTTTCTTCTTGGGTTATCCTTGAACTCCAGGCATCCAGTCCCCTAACTCTTCATTGAAAAACCTTCTCCATGAAGCTCTTTCTAAACCAAGCCTTCAACCTGATGTAGTTTCCTCCTCCCTTGTACTCCTATAGCAGTTTGTATGCTACTGTCATTCCACTCATTCATTCATTCATTCATCCAACAAGTATCTACTGAGCGCGTACTATGTGTAGACCAGGCATTGTTCTAGGCCGTGAGGACATAGTTATGAATAAGACAGATGATGTCCTGATCTCATGGAGCTTACAGTCTAGTGGGGGAGATATTCAGTAAACAAGTTCCATCTACTGTTGCTGAGAGTAGGGTCAAAAATTTTTACAGCTGAGGAAATAAAAATTATAAGCCCACCAAATTCTCTGATTCAGCCTTGGTTCAAATTATGACAACAGTTCACAGAGATGTTTGACAAGCCTTGGGGTGAAACAAATTTCTCTCTTAATAAACAGTGTCCATATTCTGTTTGAAGTGCTTTCCTGAAGCTGCCAACCTCCAACTTTTTGTGATCCCCAATTCCCCACTTCTCCTTCTCCAACAAGAATCTTTATTCTTACAGGGCAGCCGCTTAACTAGGTATGAGAGAAAGCAATCTTCCTGAATTAATTCATACTAATGTGTGAATGACTAATCCACACATAATTCTCAAAGTGTTTTTGACATTTTGTGATAATCTTTACTGACCCTAAATAATATCTAGATTTTTTTCAGTCCTCAGTATGAACTGGAAAAAGAAAGGCAATATAGGAAAAGTTTCTATTAGGTTGTAGGTTATGGGTTCCTTGAGGGCAGATACATTCTCATTTTTGGATGCTCAGTTACCTAGCCCAAATGATTGGGTATCTAATCAACATTTATTGAATTGAAAAGAATGGAGTAATTCAGAGAGAGATGATAAGAAGAGGGAGGGAGAGGGTAGAAGAGCAAGGCACGTGAAGGAAGGGGGGAAAAAGAAAAAGGAAGGAAGGAGGGGAAGGCAAGAAAATCAGGAGGGAGAAAGAGAACTAACAGAGCCCAAATTATGGTACGGTTTCTGATTTATTTTGCAGTCAAGGCCCTCAGAGAAACTGTAGCAAGGAGGAATTTATTCCAATAGAAAAGGAAAAAAATGCTTTTGCTCCAGAGTGCCGGCAAGAGAATGGAATCAGGAGATGCCGAGCCTGAAGGATACATATTGATCAAAGCCATAAATTTCTCTTTTCCAACACGATAGAAATGACTCATGACAGATGCCTGGCCACTGTCAATTAGCCTCCCTGAGGGTCTTTTGGACCCAGAGGAATGCGTCCGCGATCATCTAACAAGCAGAGGAACTCAGGAACTAACCCTGTTAGGGTTATAAAAATTGATCTCTGTAAATTCAATATAATTAAAGAGTCTGCATTCATCCATAGAAGGCCGCAGTGGAATTTTCCACTGAAGCCAAACTAAAACAGAAACTTGAGAGAAAAGTGGAGGTAAAAAGGCAGGGAGCCAGGACCACCAATTTTCTTTTGGGTTTCAGGAAATAAGAGAAGAAATATTTTTTAGATGCTAAAGAAAAAAAGTGAAGCCGCAGACTCTGGATACAGGGTACCCAAGAGACCAAATGTTCCAGCATTTAGAGAGAAATGGGCTCAGGGACTCTGAGCAATGGAATCCTTGAGCAAGCTGGGCCCAAGAACCAAAGGGAATTGGCATCATCTTTGCCAAGATACACCCCAGGGAGTATAATCTGTATGGTCTGTGATGGGCCTTCTCTAGACAGATCAGAATACTTCTGCTCAGTTCACAGCCAGTAAAACTGTATGTATGTATTATTTATTTATTTTTAAAATTTATTTATTTTATTTATCTATTTTTGGCTGTGTTGGGTCTTTGTTGCTGCGTGTGGGCTTTCTCTAGTTGCGGCGAGCGGGGACTACTCTTCATCGCAGGGCGCGGGCTCTAGGCGCGCGGGCTTCAGTAGTTGTGGCTCGCGGGCTCTAGAGCACAGGCTCAATAGTTGTGGTGCATGGGCTTTGTTGCTTCGCGGCACGTGGGATCTTCCCGGTCCAGAGCTTGAACCCGTGTCCCCTGCATTGGCAGGTGGATTCTTAACCCCTGCGCCACCAGGGAAGCCCTAAAACTGTATGTATTTAAATGTTTGCTTCGATGCGCACCAACAGTGAAACCATGGTGCTTGGATTTAGAGTCAAACAAAACCCTGACCCTACTGCTCACTAGTTTTATGACCTTGTTCAAACTACTTAATTTCTCTAATCCTCCATTTCCTCTTCTGTAACGTGGAGAAAACGGTCTCTCTCTCTACCATTTAATAAGTGTTTTCTATTGCACACACTCTTCAAATACAATCTGCTTTATTCTTCACTACCACCCCAAGAGGGAGGTGTTATTCTTGTCTTCTGACAGGTGAGGAAAATGAGGCTTAAAGCGATTGCCACAACTTGCCCAAGGCCACAACTTGCCCAGGGCCACAGAGCTGCTAAGTGTTAGAGCAGGAACTGACACTTGGTCTAACTTCAGAGTCCACAGACTTACACTGGGTGGCATCGCCCCTCCAGCTGTCCTAAGACCGTGCAGCTGAACAGAGGTGAAGATTTCCCATGTTTCTGTTCAAATATAGCTGAAGGAGTACCCGCCTTTCCCCATCACTTCAAGATCTACGAACAAAAAAACAAAAAGTCCTCTCCTGCTTCTTTTTCAGTTAACAGAAGGCACAGAGACTTTTTTTCTGGGTTTGTTTTATCTCAGTGACATAGAATCATCCTAAACCTAAGGATTGGGAAACACAAATCTCAGCCCCCAGGTCTCCAGTGAACAGAATTGTTACAAGGAACTGCCATTTGTCAGGTTTCCTCATTACCCTCCACAGGGCAAGGGCACTGCCAAAGCATGGACCCTGTTTCTGTGGACCGTCAGCGGCTACAACCTTGGAATTCAACCTCTCCAGCTTATTAGGACAAAAATTACACAATACGAGAGCTGCGGGGTGCATTCAGGTGGAAAATGGTCTCTTTTTTATGAAATGATTTAATTAGGAGCCATTTTCCCATCAGCTCAGTTATCAGAGCACAGCCAGGGCAGCCACTGAGAAAAGCACTGGGCCTCTGCCTTCCTGGCATCCTCCGTTCTGCTGCCGCCTCTCAGAGAAGGAGGAAATTGAAACCACTTTAGGAAAGAACAGTTCAAGCTGCGAAAGGAGCAGATCAGGCCTGAGGGCCATTTTGTACAATCTTCCGGGAGTCCACTGTCTCAGGCTGTGATTCCCCTATTTGTAGACTGATTCTCCAGCACAAGGATTTTTCAAGCTCTCTGCTTCCTGTGCTTCTCCCTTCTGCTCCTTACCCCCTAGTCATGACCTCCTGCAGCTCTGGTAGCTGAGAAAACAAAATGAATTTCAAAGGGATCCTTGCTGAAAGTGTATAACTCTGAAGGATGTTTGGGGTGGAGTACTAGTGGCAGGTTGAATCAAGTTTGGTCTGTGCTGTCCAGAGGCTGAAAAGTTTCTACAATGGCATTGGAAATCTAATTATATATACATATAAGAGCCTATGTTCCATTCCAGACCAGCACGATTTGGACATTTTTGGTGCACTGCCATTACATTTTCAGCACTCAAATATACAGAATTTGGATCTGTAGAGATGACATGTCACTCTGCATTACAGATTGGCGCCTCCATCCCCCCTCTCACAGACTTGGGAATTAGCAGGGCATGAGTCTCCCAGACACCAATAGGCATTTTTTTTCTTTGCAATTTCCTAGAAGGAATGAGGTAAAGATGAGGTTTAGGATTAGTGACCGCAAAAATGTACGTCAGTGTTGAGAGGATCAGAGCTCCATGAGTTTAGTCTGGAAGGAATTCACGGAGAAAGTGATCTTTGAAAGTGGTTTGAAAATATTTGACAGATCTGTGGCTCCCTTTATGCATATTTAAACTTCTTTTTACCCAAGAAAACCCAATATTCCCAATTCTTTCTGCTCACTTATGGAATGTAGCATACACATGTAATCTTTTAAAGGGATATATTTGTTCATACTGTTGTAAGAAAGTATTCCTTTTCGTTTGGTGTGAGGTTGTGATGGCATATGAGTAATGCCTAGAGCAGTGTTCATCAAAAACCAAACTGAGCTGAGACCTTTTACTGGGTTGTAAAGTCAACTGAGTGGGTCATGACCAGCACTTTTTTTTTTTTTGCGGTACGCGGGCCTCTCGCTGTTGCGGCCTCTCCCGTTGCGGAGCACAGGCTCCGGAAGCGCAGGCTCAGCGGCCATGGCTCACGGGCCCAGCTGCTCCGCGGCATGTGGGATCTTCCCGGACCGGGGCACGAACCCACCTCCCCTGCATCGGCAGGCGGACTCTCAACCCCTGCGCCACCAGGGAAGCCCATGACCAGCACTTTTTAAAAGGTGATAATCGAATGGAGGAGAAAAGAACAGAAAACATCAGTTTAGGAATGTAGGTGTGCTCTTGCATGCACACTGGGTCACAGTATAAAATGCAGTTCTTACAGCTCTAAAGGCAGCATTGGAAGACCTAGGTTCTAAATTTGGTTCTTCTGTCAACTAACTATGTGACTGAAAGCAAGTACTGAATAACCCTTCACTAAACTTGCCTTTTAGCATCTGTAAGATGAAGGGCTCTGGTAAAATTCTAAGCTTCAGTGAGTCCATAAAATATGAAAAATATACATTTATTCCTGCACAAATGTGCTGCATCCCAAAGTCAAGTAGAAATGGGTTGAGGGTGTTTTCAATTATCTGCACTGTTGCTCCTCCAATGACATACATGTGGCCATTGAAGACTTGGCTAAGATAAGACTTTGGATCCTCTAGCCACACTGTCAAAGGCATGCTGAGTTTATTGCAGGTTTTATGGAAAGGATATATCAAGTCATGATGACATTTCAGAAATAAATATGTCAAAGACAGAAATCTTGGCACAATATCTTGCTTGTGGTCTAAGCATCTCCTCTACCAACACTTCATCTCCCTGAAAAAAGAAGCATAACGAGAAATACAAAGCTTTGTGGAGCTGGGGACGGTGCCCCGTGAGGGTTGACACACACTCTCGCCACTGTTTCCCATTTATATGTAATGTCGCGGACGCATTCCAAAATGAGAGGTTCCCTTCACGTGTTCTGTACCCTAGGCTACTCCTCACCTACAGAAAGTCTGACTTTCACCTCCACTGGCCGCCCCTCAGGCCTCAAGTACAATCTGTCATGACATTGCTCTGTGGACCAGTCCCAGCCTGAGTCAGGACCTCTCTGAGAAATCATGACCATCAGTTCTCACAGGAACGCACTTCAGGTAGTCCAGCTGATATTCTGTATATCCTACAGGTGTGACATGGCAAAGTCCTTGAACCCGGTCCCCTCTATCCTCTGAAACTGAGATGTAATGGAACTTGACTTGTCTCGATAACTGATTATAGCACAATTATCGCAATAATTGTAATGTTTTGTAATTATGTAATTACTTGATTATCTCTTTCATTACCCTGTGAATAACTCGAGGTGTACAATTTAGTCATTATATTGTTAGATTCCCCTACAGCATGAGCACCTCCTGGCACATTCTAGGCTCTTCATAAATGCAGCTGAAATTTAGTTCATCACTAGGGAAGACAAAAGAAAAGATGTTATCTAAAAAACAAGTAAACTGGTGGTGTTCTTACATTTGGGATCTTACATTTAAATGTATTGGTGTCTGGTATCGAAGCAATTCACTTCTAACCTAAAGGAACTGTTGAAACGTAAAGAGATTTTGGAGACCACCTAGACAGAGGGTTGACAAACTATGGCCTGCGGGTCAAATCCAGTCCACTGCCTGTTTCTATAAATCATATTTTGTTGGAATGCAGCCATATGGTGTCCATATGTAGCTGCTTTTGTGCTACAACTGCAGGTTTGAGTCCTTATGACAGAGACTGTATGACCCGCAAAGCCTAAAATATTTATCTGGCCCTTTACAGGAAAGGTTTGCCGACCCCTGATCTAGACAGAGCACCACTCTGATTTTACATGTGAGGGCAGTGAGGCCAGGGAGAGGAAATGACTTGCCCAGACTTGTTAACAACACAGTTGACATGATGCTCTGGGTCTCCACTGCCCTGTATCTCTTCTTCATTACCTCACTTTTTCTTCACCTGAGTAACAAGAGCTCACTTTAGAGATATGAGTCAGAAGAGGTAGGAAACTGTCCCGTGTTCCTCTGCTTTGCCAGGGGAACATTCCTGAGCCTCTCAGAGCTGCCGGGTGATGTCCTATTTTCCCATGTGTGTCCATTTGAAGGAGTAATGGGGTCTCAGCCTGAATCTGAACTTTGTCCAGCCTGGATTCAGACAAACTTGGGCGTGTTTGGAGAATCATAGCACTGGGCCTCCTAAGAGGGGTTTCCCATGAGTCTCCCAGGAAAGAGTTCATCTTATGGAGCAAAGGATAAGTCCCTGTGGGAGGAGGAGAGACACGCAGATGCTTCTCCCTCCATGCACTAAGGACACCTGCCTGAGTCCTAGGATGAAAGGCTGCAATAAGGAAAGAATTAAAACTAAGTGAGCAGTTCCACAGCACCTGGCAGGGGCAAGGAGGGCATAAGACAGGGGATTTGTGGGCCTGCAGTTGGGGGCTTCGGCACAATGAGTGGTGGTCTGTGGTTGCCTCCAGGTGGCTTCAAGGGCATAAGCGAGCTCTCTGATAGACCTCAGCCCAGCAGGCTGGGGCAGGACTGGAAAAAAATGACCAGTGCTAGTGATAACCCAGAGGACTCTTCTATGTGTGCATGTGAGACGCCCCTTGGGGTCTCCTGGAACCATCAGGGAGGGCTATGACGAGGCTGGAGGGTTCACAGCAAAGGGGGCTGAACAGGTGAAATGCTATTGTTTTTATCCCTGGCTGGTAGAGCAGGTGGCACTGACAGTTAGCAGTGCGAATCCCCTCACCCGTCTCGGCTGGTGTTAGAGCACCGCAGAGGGCGAGTTCGGGCTCTTCCCAAGCCATATCCTCGGACGCGGACAGTTCCGCCTCCGAAGCTCTGTTGCTGAGTTTATTAACCCTGGTTCAATAGGGCGGGGATAAACTCCAAGTCATCCAACAAGCAATTCCCTCATTGTCAGATACCACTGCCTAAAAATAGTCAATGTAGTTGATGGTATTGGCACAGCCAACCTAAACTTGAGTGGGATCCAAAGGAATGGCTTTTGGCCTGTGAGGGAAAAAGCAAAAGAAAACAAACACTTGCTTAACAACTGTGATTCCCATCCATAGTAGGAAATATTGGCTTATAAATATTGGCTTGTAAATAGGGCTTAAAATAAGTCAGACAGAGAGAGGTAAGTCTCTTCATTCCACATGGGTGGTTACTGCCATGAACTAAAGACCATGGACGGAGGTGTGAAAATGGCAAAAGAGTGAGGGCAGGGAAAGTAGGCAGGGTCTGCAGTTTGGGTTAGATAACTTCTGAAAACCATTTTCTAGGCTTACCTGTGATCATGTGTGGTGACTTTATTTGTAGGCAAATGGTATCTTATAAGGAGTGAAGCTGTGTATTAAGAAAAATTACCTAGGGACTTCCCTGGTGGTGGTCCAGTGGTTAAGAATCTGCCTTCCAATGCAAGGGACGCGGGTTTGATCCCCAGTCGGGGAACTAAGATCCCACATGCCATGGGGCAACTAAGCCTGTGCCCCACAACTAGAGAGCCCACGTGCCACAACTAGAGAGAAGCCTGTGTGCCGCAACGAAGAGCTCGTGTGCCGCAACTAAGACCCGACGCAGCCAAATAAATAAATATTTAAAAAAAGAAAAATTATCTAAAACTTAGAAATAAGACAAAAAAATATTACACATGCCATTTAATGTCATGCCATCACATTGTCTAACAAGCCCACCTAAGGATCATCTGATGCTCAAAGAGAGGTAACTTATAGTTAGACTTACTAATTACTAATGATTTGGGCCCAGACTCTGTAAAGTTAGATGTTAACTTGAGAATATTGCTAGGTACAAATGACGTCTATTCAGTAGAAATGCAAATGAATTCTTTCAGAAAGAAAACATAACCTCAAAGGGTCTGATCTTGTTGCCATATATGACATTAACTAGTTATATCTTCTTTGCAAACCTACTTCCACATCCTTTCTTTTAAGGATCATATGAAACAGTCCCTTGTATCCTCCTTTGATTGACTGGGCTTTGTCATCCTGCTGATTCTCTCACTAATGAATTAGATAAATCTTTGACTACATGTCTGTATGACAGTCATGTTTTTTAACATTTTATAGAACCCCACCCCCACCAAAATTCACTGCGGGCTTCCCTGTTTATAATTATCCATCTTATTCTCTGTGCATCATAACGAATTAGACTCAGCTGGCAGATTAGACAGTCTTTTTGTTTTTCAAAAAATGAAAGTTCCTTTTGTTTCTACTTTGAAGCTAATTCACTTCAGCAAGTTGCTTAGTGACCTTTTGGGCCCCGCGTTGTACTGTTTACTCCATGAATTACAGAAGATAGGTCAGAGCCCTGTCCTTACATATCTTACAGATGAACTGGGAAGATGAATCTTACGCATTTTTTAATAGTCATCTACATTGAGACATTGCTATGATATGCTCAGACCAGTTAGCTACCTTGAGCTCTGAGGCTAATCTAATTTTATTCTAGGATCTAGAAAAAAAAGGTAGCAAGAAAGATGAGTGTAGCTGTAACAAGTTTCTGCCTCTCTTGGCTCTCACCCAAACTAATCGGCCTCGGAGATTGATTTCCCCTCCAGCCAGCATCTTGTTCAGCATTTCTGCTCATCATGCTTCTGGCACTGCTTCCTCAGAGGACTGTCCATCATTCCTAAACCATCGCTGGTTCTCTTGATAAATCAGCAGACAGATGCTGGGGATACAGGATGGAAATTCAGAAAATATACTTGATTCACAGACTCATTCCTCCCTTCTTGTTACCTTGCTTAGCCTCTCAATCAGAGAGAATCATCAGGCAGTGTGGCAGTGAACCAGGAGGAGTATTTGTGTGTGTGTGTGTGTGTGTAGGGTGGGGGTGGGAGTACTTGGACGAAAAGCGAGAAGATTCCTGGGATGAATTTAAGGGAAGAAAGCTTCTAAATGGGGTGTCCTCTAACGCCTCTGAATTTTTTTTTGCGGTACGCGGGCCTCTCACTGTTATGGCCTCTCCCATTGCGGAGCATAGGCTCCGGACGCGCAGGCCCCGCGGCCATGGCTCACGGGCGCAGCCGCTCCGCGGCGTGTGGGATTCTCCTGGACCGGGGCACGAACCCATGTCTCCTGCATCGGCAGGCGGACTCTCAACCACTGCGCCACCAGGGAAGCCCTAACGTCTCTGAATTTTTATAGGCCCGTCTTTGAGAAATATTTTAGAGAATGATGCTGATTGTACAGTCTCTTCAAGGTCAGAAACAAAGGCCAGTGTGTTCACTGTTGATACAAAGAGAGAAGGAGCAAAGAGTGTGCTTTGGCACCCACATGTCCATTTGGATAAGAGGCTAAGGACTGGGTTGGGGTAGAGTGGGGAGGAGGTGGAGACACATCTGGCCATACTTCCATTAAACTACTTTATCAGTGAAACCCAGCTGGGGTCTCCCAGTCCCTTCGGATCCAGATAAGGTTTGTTTGAACTGCCTGGATTATTCCAAAGAGAGAGCCCTCTCCCAGATTTCTGTGAATTACTAGGGGCTCTATATGATCTTGTTCAGCTCTGGCTCTAACTTTCTGCCCCTGCTGAGTTCTTGTTCTCTGCCCTATATCTTATGACTGTTCTGTTATTTTCACCCTGGCTTTAACCCAAACATGAAAGAACTTGGTCCCCTTTCCATAAAACAACCATTCGCACATGGAGATGAAAGAGATTTATATGCAGCATGTAAACTATTTAAAAGTGAGTAGTAGATATTCCTCTTCTTAAAAGTCCCTTGGCTATTCTGCCCTATTGCTCTGCTATCCCCCAAATGGTCTTGTTCTTTTATGCAAAGGCAGTGTTGTGTAATGGTTAGGGACATGAAAGCTGCCTGCTGGAGTTCGTATCCTAGTCTAACCCTCACCAGCCGTATACTTTAGGTAAGTCACTTCACCTCACTGTGCCTCAGTCTTCTCATCTGTAAAATGGAGCTAATAAGCCACTTACCTCATAAACTAGTTGTTAGCATAAAAGAAGACATATATGCCAATAAGCACATTGAAAGATGTTCGGCATAATTAGGCATGAGGAAAATGCAAATCAAAACCACGATGAGCTACTACTTCACACCCATTAGGATGGCTAGAATTAAAAGTTTAGATAATAAACAATTGTTGGTGAGGATGTAGAGAAATCTGATTACATCAGAGATGCAAAATGGGGCAGCTCCTTTGGAAAACAGTCTGGCAGTTCTTCACATGGTTAAACGTAGATTTACCATATGACTCAGCAATTCCAAGCCAAGAGAAATGAAAACAAAAAACTTGTACCTGAATGTTTGCAGCAGCACTATTCATGGTAGCAAAAAGGTAAAAACTATCTAAATGTCTATCAACTGACGAATGTATAAATAAAAGATGGTATAACCATAGAATGGAATATTATTCAGCCACAAAAAGGAATGGAGTATTGACACATGCTATAATGTGGAAGAATCTTGAAAACATTAGGGTACATGAAAGAAACCAGTCACAAAAGACCACATACTATATGAATATTTTCATATGAAATGTCCAGAATAGGGAAATCTACAGAAAGTAGATTAGTGGTTGCTTAGGGCTGAGGTGGATGGGGGTTGCTAAAGGAGTTGATAGCTAAAGGATATGGGGTTTCTTTGTGAAGTTGATGAAGTGTGCTAAAAATGACCATGGTGATGTTTGCACATATCTGTGAATATTCGAAAAACAATGGAATTGTGTACTTTAAATGAGTGAATTGTATGGTATATAAATTATATCTCAATAAAGCTTTTTATAAAAAAGGGGATGGGGCTTCCCTGGTGGCGCAGTGGTTGAGAGTCCGCCTGCCGATGCAGGGGACACGGGTTCATGCCCGGGTCCGGGAAGATCCCACATGCTGCAGAGCGGCTGGGCCTGCGAGCCATGGCCGCTGAGCCTGCGCGTCCGGAGCCTGTGCTCCGCAAGGGGAGAGGCCACAACAGAGAGAGGCCCGCGTACTGCAAAAAAAAAAAAAAAAAAAGCGAAGATGTATGTTTATATTTATAGCAGTACTTAGCACATAGGAAAGTTCTGAGTCCTGAGAGGAAACCATGGAACATTTAGATGAGTTATGAAGGAGAGATCAATGAAAAGTCTATTCACAAAGGTATAGGAAGGGTTAGGGGAAATTAACAAGGTGGAGTGTCCCAAGGGCAAGAGGAGGGAATCCAGAGAGTGGGCTGTAGTAGCAGAGGGTGGCCAACAGGGTCTGTGGTTTTCAGAGTGAAAGCAGTCACTGCCTATCAGCAGCCCATCAGGGAGGAGCCAGGAGAATGAATGCTTCCTCATGGTCACTCCCCATCTGCTGGGGAGCCCACAGATGTCGTCCATACCAATTGTGTTTCCCCCAAATCCATCTGTTGAAGTCCTAACTGTTGAAGTACTTTAAGCTGTAACTAATTTGGAGATAGAACCTTTAAAAAGGTGGTTAAGATAAAATGGGTTTTATTGGGGTGGGCCCTAATCTACTATGATTTATGTCCTTATAAGAAGAAGAGGTACAAAAAATGCTGGAGAGGGTGTGGAGAAAAGGGAACCCTCCTGCACTGTTGTTGGGAATGTAAATTAATACAGTCACTATGGAAAATAGGATGCAAATTCCTTAAAAAACTAAAAATTGAACTACCATATGACCCAGCATTCTCACTACTGGGCATATACCCCGAGAAAACCATAATTCAAAAAGAGACATGTACCACAATGTTCACTGCAGTACTATTTACAATAGCCACGACATGGAAGCAACCTAAGTGTCCATCGACAGATGAATGGATAAAGAAGATGTGGCACATATATACAATGGAATATTACTCAGCCATAAAGAGAAACGAAATTGAGTTATTTGTAGTGAGGCGGATGGACCTAGAGACTATCATACAGAGTGAAGTAAGTCAGAAAGAGAAAAATAAATACCATATGCTAACACATACATATGGAATCTAGAAAAATGGTACTGATGAACCTAGTGGCAGGGCAGGAATAAAGATGCAGTGTAGAGAATGGATATGAGGACACAGCGGGGAAGGGGAGGCTGGCATGTAGTAAGAGAGTGGCACTGACATATATACACTACCAAATGTAAAATAGATGGCTAGTGGGAAGCTGCTGCATAGCACAGGGAGATCAGCTCAGTGTTTTGTGATGACCTAGAGGGGTGGGAGGGAGGCTCAAGAGGGAGGAGATGGGGGCTATATGTATACATATAGCTGATTCACTTTGTTGTACAGCAGAAACTAACACAACATTGTAAAGCAGTTATACTCTAATAAAGGTGTTATAAAAGAAGAAGAAGAAGAAGAGATTAGGACACAGACAAACACAGAGGGACCATACGAAGACACAGAGAAAAAACAGTCACCTACAAACCAAAGAGAGAGGTCTCAGAAGAAATCAACTCTGCAGACACCTTGATCTTGGATGTTGAGCTTCCAGAATTGAAAATAAATATCTGTTGTTTAAGCCACCCCGTCTGTGACATTCTGTTATGGCAGCCCTAGCAAACTAAAACCTCCCCATTCCAGAATGTCTGTTGCTCACCCTTCTCCTCCACCTCGGTCCTAATTCTTCCCCACCCCGACTTTTTTTAGAAGGCTGAGAATAAGGCTATTTGAGTCCCATTTGGGGTTTTGCTTCCCAGTTCTGCCCTATTGTTCACTCATAGGAAGAGTGTATGAGGTGCTATACTAATATTTTGATTCAAGTATACATTCTGCTCCATAAAATTTATTTTATTTTTTTATATTTTTGGCCATGCAACGTGGCCTGTGGGATCTTAGTTCCCTGATCCCCAGGGATCAAACCCAGGCCCCTGGCAGTGAAAACGCAGAGTCCTAACCACTGGACCGCCAGGGAATTCCCTGCTCCGTAAAATTTAGAATTCTAAACAATATCAGATTTCATTTTATTTCTTCAAAACGGATTGAATCTGTACTGAACCTCATCCTTCTGAGTTGCCTAGAAATTCAATCTCAGTCACAGCTGGGCCTCCCCTTTCCAGATTTGTGCAAAGGTCTTACAGAATCTTACAGTCTACAACATCGAGGAAAGGCCTTCTGAACTGGTCTTCAGTCACTCTGGCCTCTTTTGACCTGCTCACTTTCCAGACTTGTGTGATCTCTGAAAGAGAGCAGTTGCATTGCTTTTGGACCAGGCTTGGGCACAGCGGGTCTTTGCAATACCCTTCCCTGTCTGGAAGAAGCCCTCAATACTTTTTTTTTTTTTTGCGGTACGCGGGCCTCTCACTGTTGTGGCCTCTCCCGTTGTGGAGCACAGGTTCCCGACGCGCAGGCTCAGCGGCCATGGCTCACAGGCCCAGCAGCTCCGCGGCATGTGGGATCCGCCCGGACCGGGGCACAAACCCATGTCCCCTGCATCGGCAGGCGGACTCTCAACCACTGCGTCACCAGGGAAGCCCCTCAATACTCTTTTCCTTTGGCTGCTTCTGCCTCTTTTCCTCCAAGCCCGGCCTCAATGTCCTCTACCTCCGGGACCAGCCAACAAAGTTCTCTTGGCCTAGAAAATGCTGCTTCACCTTCCCCCCAGTGCTCCCCAAGGCAGAGAAACACAAAGGAATGCTAACTTCTTGGTGGGAATTGGCAAGAACATCTACAGCAATGAAAACAGAGCATAAATTAGTATCTGGGTAAGTCACCAGAACTGCTTTGTTTTGATGCAGTTTAAGGAAACTGCCACAGTTTCCTCTCTTGAGAGCTGGATCTCAGGGGCAGTGCAGCTGGAATTCTGTCATGGAGGGAGCAAGCCCAGGACTCGGCTGGTGTTTCCTCTAAACTCAGATTCCTGGGGGGGATCAAGCAATCCTACAAACGATGGCTGCTGGGTTACATTCCTTTCTGTGCCCAAGAGCCCCAAGCTGCTTTTCTGACCAGGGGAGCTGAGTCAGCACAGCTTGATTTTGTCTTTGCCTGAGGTTTCATAACAGATAGAACACAACCAGGACACCTCCCTGCCCACACCCAGTGGCTGGGAAGAACTCTGTGACAGGTGTTGTAGATACATCCATTCCTCCTGTCAAACACACCTCCTCACCCTGTGTAGCTGGAGGTGGAAAGGAAAAAAGGCAAAACCTCCAATTCCAGGGTGCAGGGTGGCCACTTTCTAGGAAATGATGAGGACCCCAGGGGGAAGCTGTGCTCAGACCCTGAGTACCTAATGAAAAAGGATGAATCTGCCACTGTGGTGCTGGAGCATGGGTGACCCAGGTGGCTGAGGGGGTCAGTGAGGGTCAGGTGGACTCATAGCCCCCAGTGTCCTTAATGTACAGGGCCTTCATTCCAGTAGCTCCCAGAAAGCCAGCTTCCTGCAGGAAGCCTTCTTGGGCTTTTTCGAGAAAAGAGAACCAGTGTCCCTCCGGCTAGAAACACCCATACACACAGTGCGGATGTTTCATTCTGCCATTTGTTTGGAAGGTTGTTCCTTTGACCCCTGTAGAGGTTCCAGGATGTCTGCTCCCTTTCTTTTCTCTCTCCACGCGAGGATTTGCCACTCACAAACTGGCACATCAGGCAGTTTCTCAGGGTGATAGTGTCAGCTCTCCTCTGCAGTATATCCAAGGAGCTTTTCTTGAGGGTGGACAGCGGTTTGGAAAGTGCAACAAGGAGTAAGACAGAGCACAACAAGGAGTAAGACAGATAGATTTGGACAGCCAATGGGAAAGTCTAGAGAGGCCATGATTAAATGTGATAGTGAGCCGTGATGATTTCACGGAGGGGATCATTTGAAGGGGGTCTTGAAAGGTAAGAGTTCCGCAGTGGCGACAGGGCATTCTGTGCAGAGGAAACAGGATAGCCAAAGAGCTCTATCCCTTGACCTGCTCTATTTTCTTCCAGCATTTAGCACCATCTGAAATGATATTTTTATCTAGCTTCTAGTTGTTTATTTTCTGTCTCCCCCATGCACTCTAATTCTCCAAGTGCAGGAAGCAGGTCTATCCTAAGTGCCCAGAAGAATTCCTGGCACATGGTGGGTGCACAGTACATATTTGTAGCATGGATGAATCAGTAGGCAGTCCAAGCAAAAGGGAGAGAATGGGATTTGATGAGATCTAGAAGTACTTATGTGGTTTCATTTCAACCCCACAATTCTACTCCCTAAGAAAGGTGTCATTATCTCCATCTTACAAATAAGGAAACTGAGGTAAGACAAAGGCAAGCAACTTGACAAAGGTCACACACCCAGTAAAAGGTAAAGCTGGGATTGAAGCCTAAGCTAGCAGGTTCCAAAGTCTGGACTGTACCACAGGAAGAGGCTAACAAAGGCCTGAACTAAGCCAAGCCGTGGGAAAGGGAGTCAGAGAGAAGAGCTCATGCTTAAGAGTTGCTGTGCTTAACAAAATGGACCAGACGTGGCCATAGACTGAGAGAATCCCCTGCAGATTCATCTCCATCTGAGCCGCCAGTCCTGACCTCCTTCTCAATCACATGGGGATGACAGAAAAAACATGCAGCATTGGCCACTAACTAGCTGTTTAACTTTGGAAGCCTTAGATATCTAATTTCTCCAACCATGTTTCCCCCACATGAAAAAAATGGTGACAGATACTAGGTTTACGGTTGTTATGAGATGATGCAGATACAGCACCCAGGACAGTTCCTGGCCCATAGTAGGTGTTCAATAAATATTAACTTACTGCTCTTTCCCCGTGGCCTCCTGCTATCTTTCAGTCTGGGAAATACTGTTCCCAAGAGGAGGACCAAAGAGGGATGAAGTGTTAGGACGGCATCTGCTCTGGGGCAGGTATGGAAATGGACAGTCTCAGGAAGGTAGTGAGTGACAAGCCAGGCCTGGAAGAGGTGGGTGGATAAGAGGCTAGGAAAGTACCCAGCAGTTTTCTCTATGAGGAAAACTCTGACCGCCCCCTATAATGAAGGTTCAGACAAGCAACCAGAATTCCAAGTCATGTCCCCAATCTTTTCTCTGCACAAAAGGTGTAGCCAGAGCTTGGTGAACGGGAAGCAGGGGACCATTTGACTTGGGCCTCATACATACAAATTTGGTTGTATTTCCAAAGGAAGTTATTCATCAAGTTATTATAATTTGGGGTTTGTGTTTAAAATGTTAATTTTTAACAGTTATCTGTGAGTTTAATTATGGATTGCACCTAGTAGTGATTTTCCATTTCTTAAAACATAATGTACACTGCTCTATACAAACTGTTTCCTGAAATAAACATGTTATTTGTGGAATCATTTTTAAAAGGTGTTAACTTATAAACAATTAAATTATACCACGAGTTTTTGTAACTGTCTTTGAATTTTCATATTTCCTATGTGTTGGAATTGTTTCAAAAAGAAGAAGAAGAAGGAAAAAAAGAGGCTTGGTTTTCTGGGTCTCTTCAGCTCAAGAGGGCACAGGGCAGTGGCAGCCCAGAGGCAGCTAGAGGGGAGGTGAAGAGCCTGTTACTGAACTTGTTTACAGCACCACCTGGTGTTTATAACTCATTAAAATGTCACACTTCCTCGTCCTTAACCCCTGGAATTTGCTGAGTAAAATCCTCACAGCTATTTTCTGAAGCCCTCGCTCTCTAAATTTCTTTTTCACTCACTTAAAAAGAATAAGGCTTGTAGGCAAGAATAACCCCAAACAGAAGCTGATGCCCCACGACTTTCCTTTGTTTTCTTTGAGCTTTGTACTGTGGGACGGAAGGTCTGTAGGTAATACTAGTTCAGACTGACTGAGCAGTGACTATGTGCCAAGCAGTACTAAGTGCCCTGCATGGATTAAGTAACTTAATTATTATAACAACTCTAGAGACAGGTATTACTATTACCATAAGCCCATTTTACAGATGTGGCTACTGAGACACAGAGAGTTTAAGGAATTTCATAAAAATCACTAGAAAGTAGCAAAGCAAAGATTTGAACCCAGGCAGCCTTGCTTCAGTGTCCATGATTTTAAACACTGTTACGCTGCTTTTCCGTGTAGGTGCATGTTTCAAGAAAAGGTATCTTCTTAATTTTTATTTGGCCTGATATTAAGAATTAAATTTCCCTGGGTAAAGCTCAATGGACCAAGGATAAACAGAGCAGCAAACAAGTTAAAAATATGCCTTCAATAATCATCTGCTATATGAGGCATTAAGCTTCTCAGAAGCCTAGACCACCCTTTAGAATGTCATACAATCCAGAAGGATGGCATACAAAACAATTTAGTGTTTGTTTATAACAACGCTACCACCACCAATAATGTATTATAATCCTGTCTTTTTAAGAGTTCAACAATTTCAGATCTCTCCTTTTAAAGGGGTAGTAATAATAATAGCTACAATCTATTGAGTGCTTTTTTTTGTTTTAGAGAAGCATCAACTAGTGAAAAACAATGTGGGTTTGGGGGAATCATACTACCTGGGTTCAGATCCTAGCTGTTATTTTTTTTAATGACTTTTTATTGGCATATAGTTGCTTTACAATGTTGTGTTAGTATCTGCTGTACAGCAAAGTGAATCAGCTATACATGTACATATATCCCCTTTTTTGGATTTTCTTCCCATTTAGGTCACCACACAACATTGAGTAGAGTTCCTTGTGCTATACAGTATGTTCTCATTAGTTATCTATTTTATACATAGTATTAATAGTGTATATATGTCCAATGGAATATTACTCAGCCATGAAAAGAAACGAAATTGAGTTATTTGTAGTGAGGTGGATGGACCTGGAGTCTGTCATACAGAGTGAAGTAAGTCAGAAGGAGAAAAACAAATACTGTATGATAACACATATATATGGAATCTAAGAAAAAAAATGTCATGAAGAGTTTAGGGGTAGGACGGGAATAAAGATGCAGACCTACTAGAGAATGGACTTGAGGATATGGGGAGGGGGAAGGGTAAGCTGTGACAAAGTGAGAGAGTGGCATGGACATATATACACTACCAAACGTAGGGTGGATAGCTAGTGGGAAGCAGCCACATGGCACAGAGAAGTAAGCTAGGTGGTTTGTGACCACCTAGAGGGGTGGGATAGGGAGGGTGGGAGGGAGGGAGACGCAAGAGGGAGGAGATATGGGGATATATGTATACGTATAGCTGATTCACTTTGTTATAAAGCAGAAACTAACACACCATTGTAAAGCAATTATACTCCAATAAAGATGTTAAAAAAAAGTATTAAAAAAAAGTGTATATATGTCAATCCCAATCTCCCAATTCATCCCACCACCACCCCTTCTCCCTTGGTCTCCATACATTTGTTCTCTACATCCGTGTCTCTATTTCTGCTTTGCACATAAGATCATCTATACCATTTTTCTAGATTCCACATATATGTGTTAATATATGATGTTTGTTTTTCTCTTTCTGACTTACTTCACTCTGTATGACAGTCCTGTTTTTTTTTTTTTTTTTTAAGAAGGCCTCTCAGAGACAACCTATAGGCGACTCAGGGGTCAAGCGGCAGATTGGACCACAAGACCTCTCTAAGTTGCCACCAAACTGGGGATCCGGACTCATTTCCTAATTTTGCTTTGCAATACACCTGGAGAAATGAAAAACAGGCGGTCACCAACTTTCAGAGAATTGAAGTCTGTTTTCTTGCCAGTTATTTTTCTGCTACCATCAGTTTCCATAAACCCTATGAGAAGACATATGTCCTCCCTCATTCTTATAGATCCAGTTGAACTGGAGATTACGGAAGTGATGGCACAAAGCCAGACACGTCTTAGCGCTCACTCTGCACTGTCACCAAATGGCCAGGCGTCAACCTTGAAGCACAATGTCTATGCTGCTTCCTGCAGACAAGAAGAAAGAAGAAAGAATAGGCAGAGCCTTTGGACTTCAGGACTTGTGATCCCATTTTTGTCCTCTGTAGCCGTTAGGACTTGGCAATTCAGCCTGAGGCCAACAATACAGCCTGGCCTCAGTGGCTGAAACAAATGAGGGATTTAGGTTTTCACAGAAAAGTGTGAAGAGAGACCACGCAGAGCTGGGACGGCAGCTTCAGGATATGACCTGAGAGCCAGGCTCCTTCTGTCTTTTGGCTCCACCATCTTCTGTGCATAGAGTTCTGTCCTTTAGAGCTTCAACCATCACTTCTGTGTTGCAGGCAGGAAAAAGGGAAGAACAAGAGGAAAAAGTGGTGTCCCTACCAGTTTCAAAGGGCTCTCCTAAGAGTCTGCCCCAAGGTTAGGGCTCTTTTCCCTGGCCACACCCTACCGCAAGGGGGACTGGGCACTTTGTCAGCCAATAAAATCCAGGGTCCTCTTACTAGGGAAGTAGGAGGCGAGTACAGGGCAAACGACAGCAGTCTCTTCTACTTTCTCTCATGTCCCTCTGTCAGGATAGTGGAGACTCTACCCCACTTTATAAAGATAAGAAAGCTGAGAGGTGGCCAGGAGGACCTGCACAGAGCCACAGTGGGTTGGTGGTAATGTCGGTGCCACACCCAGCTCGGGGTCGGTTTTGAAAAATGATGGAGAACCTACAAGGCAGAAAACCCATGAACATCTGTGGGCAAAGAGCAGCTGTGAGCCCAGGGCCATCTCTGTGGGGAGTCAAACTGACAGATGAGAGGGGCTGCAGAGGGCAGTGAGAATGAGGGCTGCAGGACACAGGGCTCCATGTCATTCCCTGGGTTGGCAAGAGCTAGACAGCTTTGGCCTTGGCTCAGTTGGGAGAACAGATGGGCAGGAATTCGGCACAGCTTCCAAATCAGCCAAGCAGCAAAGACTGCCTTCTTTCCCTGTGTCAGCCGAGGCTACAGCTCCCACCGGTCCCAGCCAGCTGCAGAGACCCAAGCCTGGAGACCATGACAACTTGGCCAGGACTGTGCCATGCCCCGCCCACTGTGGGAGCCAGGAGGACAAGCAAGTGCGGGTGTTCCTCCCAGCAGTGAGGGTGACACCTAAGTGGAGCTGCCTACCAGGTTCAGATTTCTCTGTGCAGGGCGAGCAAGGCTTGTAGCAATCCACCCTCAGCCCTGACTCCTTTGGCGCATAGGACTCTAACGACTGAGACAGCCGGCCCGTTTGATTGAGGCCCAGACCTCTGTTCTTTCTCATGCTCTCACCTCCCACAGGAATGATGGCAACGTGGCCAGGGGTGAAAGGCAAATCCAGGAATTATACTGAAATGCAAGCAATGCAGAGGGAACTCCTTCCCACATCTGAAGAAAGGAGGGTCCTCACAGAAACAAGGCAAACGATGAGGGGATAGGAACGCGTGTTCAGCTCAGAAACAGGACATGATACATAGAATTTTACTGCAGCTCTGGCTGGAGCATATGGCATAAGAGGAAGAAATACAAGTCTTTAGAAAGAAATGCACTTTGTGCTGTCAGCTAGACGTGGTAGATTCACGTGGGAGGGATGGCTAGGCCCCAAGGAAAGGAGAGGGAGCTGTCTTCTCTCTTTCCCCCTCCAAAGACTACATGAATTTTGGATTATCTGTGTATCTACTCCCAATTCACTGACTCTGGTATTAAGAGCAGACTGAAATTTGTTTAGAATTCTACTTAGCTAGAAAAGTTTTTTGAATGAGACTGAAGTTTAGAATTCTGTTTAGCTAGAAAAGCCAGAAAAGCTTTTTGTGAATGGTGCAAGGATGACTACCATAACTCCTTTAGAGAGAGAAGCTGGGGGCTTCCCTGGTGGCGCAGTGGTTGAGAAGCCGCCTACCGATGCAGGGGACACGGGTTTGTGCCCCAGTCCAGGAAGATCCCACATGCTGCGGAGCGGCTGGGCCCCATGAGCCATGGCCGCTGAGCCTGCGCATCCGGAGCCTGTGCTCCACAATGGGAGAGGGCACGACAATGAGAGGCCCGCGTATCCCCCCCCCAAAAAAGAGGGAAGCTGGGAAAGAGATGGGCAAGAGAGTGGGAAAGGAGAGGGCGGGCCAGCTGTGAGGGCGCCACCCCCAGGAGGATGCTCCCTGAAAGGAGCCGTCTGTGCATGCCCACTACATCCCTCCTCCGTGAGGCTCTGGCGCCCTGCAGCCACCTGCAGGTTGCACAATGAGGCTCTTCCAATGATTATAAAGAACCCCCAACCCTGTTCCCTTACCCCAGGACTTCTGTAATCTTGAGACCCTAGACTCATCAAAGCTACACTCTGCAGCCCGAAGATCTGTTCAGGCAGCCGAGGGAAGGCTGGGCAGAAGGCAGCCAGCAGGCTCTCGCACCACCTGCCTCCCCTCCTTCCTCAGTGGCCCCCACGAGGGCACAATCAGGGCTGAGAGGCTTCATGAGCCCCCCTTGGCCCTCTGGGATGTGAGGAGTCAGCAGGGATTCATACCCATCCTGCCGGGACCATCTGCACTCAATTATAAGCCCTTTGGGAGCCAGCAGAGGGCTGTTAAGCTGCCGCTGGTTCTCTATGATTAGCTAGTTCTTGTCTTTTGAATACTGCATATGGTGCAGCCAGCTGCAGAAAGCATTCATGACTCAAAGCTTTTTTCCCCTCAAAGAGAAAAGTGCTAAGCTGTTATTACTATGGGAAGAAAATAAAAAAGTTTAAAACTCTTACTTTCTGGTTAAGTTCCCTTCCCTACCTTAAAATTCTACCTCTTCCCAGGATTGGGACCATTCTTTTGTCTATTTTCTACCAGCACTACATAGGTACTTGCTTGCTGAAGATGAGCCTTGCTAAGAAATATCAAGATTGGGTATAATTCCAGCTCAGGTTTTATTATCCGTGGTCCAGTAGACCCTCTTCTCTCCCTTATTTTGTGTGAGTGAGAGACCTGATGTTAAGGCATGTTTTTAATGAAACCACTCCAAAAAGTCAACTCTTTGCAATCAACTCAGGAGCCAGGGCCACTGCCGAGGCTTACCTTCTTTCCCAGGTGCTGAGCCAGGAACAGAAGCAATACTGCTTGGTTCGCACTTGAAACCCTCAGTGTTCTCTGTAGGTGAGAAGCAGTTAGCTGGCTATAAGCTAACATTAATATCAGTAGGAATGCTTAAAAGAATATGTATTTCTGGGGCTATATCACAGACTTGAAATCCAGGCTCACATGTGAGTGGAGGTCCAGAGAAGATGGAGATTTGAGAGTCTTGTGAATAGTGATAATGAAAGCCATGAATTAGCTACAATTCACAGGGAAAAGAATACGGAAATAGAAGATGGGGGTAATCAGAGTCCCTTCTTCCTCATATCTCTGAACTAGGCAAATAACTCGTTTCTTTTCTCATAATACACAGGCTCTATGGTAAACACAGCACAAATATGCCAATACCCACCGGGCACTCTATGGATAAAACAGTTCTTTGTAGAGTGGATACATGTGTAACTGATTTGCTTTGCTGTACACCTGAAACTAATGCAACATTGTAAATCAACTATACTCCATTTTAAAAATATATATTAAAAAAAATGTTCTTTGTAGCATGAATTTGGCTGGCTTAAGCCTATAAATTTGCAAAACTTTAGGAACCCATCTATATATGGAATGAATAGTTCTACTCTTCATGTTGAGAGAGAACTAAAAATGCTTATTTAAATATCTAGCAGGAAAAGTACCCCAAAAGTGATTTCACTTTTTTTTTTTTTTGATGAGCAATTTTAAGCATGTCCAAGAGGAAGAAAATCTGTACCAATATGGGTTGTTCCACTGAGCCTAATGGGAGCCACATGTCTCACTATGTGAGAAGGGAGTTACAAGTTTGGAAAGGGAGAAAACAAAAGGAACCCTGTGTTGTCAGTCTGAAATTGGAGGTATGGTGTACATTCATGGCTTTCAATATATGGACACAGAAATAAATTTAGATGTCGTGGGCACATAGGTATGTGTATACATATACACACATGCAGATATTCCCCAGCTCTGACCACTGAGATGGCCTGGGACCACCAGTGGCTCCACAACGGTATTGAGTACACTTAGCACTCAAATCTTCGCTTTAAGATAATTTTCCACTAAAGAAAGCAGGGCTGGAATAGGGAAAGTATAAGACAAACTTGGAATGTCTTATAGTGTCAGAAAATAAAGAAATGCCCAAGTAAAAGGGGGATGTGTCAAGAAGACACAGGAGCCAGCTTGAAGGTGTTCCTGCTGGCCATATCTGAGACCATTTAAGCATCTAAAGGAATAACGATAATAACCAATTACAACTCACTGAATAAAAAATGAAGAATCCATACTTGTAATATTAATATAAATTAATAAAGGGGGAATGAGTGATTCTATAGTGAAAAAGTCTGGCAAGCACCACCTTAAACAAGTGGTCAGTCAGCGTCATAATGATGGGACAGGTGGAAATCATGCACCGCCTGAAGAGATGCAGCAAGGAAGATGCAGCATCGGTTCTATGCTGCTCCTGCCAAAGATGCATAAACTAAACCTAACCTAACCTAATCTGACAGGAAACACCATCCAAAATAACTGGTCTGTAATCTTCTAAAGCGTCAACGTCTATTACTCAGCCATAAAAAGAAATGAAATTGAGGGCTTCCCTGGTGGCGCAGTGGTTGAGAGTCCGTCTGCCGATGCAGGGGACACAGGTTCGTGCCCCGGTCCGGAAAGATCCCACATGCCGCGGAGTGGCTGGGCCCATGAGCCATGGCCACTGAGCCTGCACATCTGGAGCCTGTGCTCCGCAACGGGAGAGGCCACAGCAGTGAGAGGCCCGTGTATCGCAAAAAAAAAAAAAAAAAAAAAGAAATTGAGTTATTTGTAGTGAGGTGGATGGACCTAGAGACTGTCATACAGAGTGAAGTAAGTCAGAAAGAGAAAAACAAATACCGTATGCTAACGCATATATATGGAATCTGAAAAAAAAAAAACGTTCTTAAGAACCTAGGGGCAGGCTAGGTAGACGCAGATGTAGAGAATGGACTTGAGGACACGGGGAGGGGGGAGGATAAGCTGGGACGAAGTGAGAGAGTGCCATGGATTTATAATATACTACCAAGTGTAAAACAGATAGCTAGTGGGAAGCCGCCGCATAGCACAGGGAGATCAGCCCAGTGCTTTGTGACCACCTAGAGGGGTGGGATAGGGAGGGTGGGAGGGAGACACAAGAGGGAGGAAATACAGGGATATATGTATACGTATAGCTGATTCACTTTGTTATAAAGCAGAAACTAACACACCATTGTAAAGCAATTATACTCCAATAAAGATGTTAAAAATTTTTTTTTAATTTTTAAAAATTAAAAAAATAAAGTGTCAAGGTCAAGAAAGCCAAGAAAAAGCTGAGGTACCATTCAGAATAAAGGCCACTACAGAGACATGACTACTCAAAGCAGTATGTAACTCTGAACTGCATCTTTTTGCTATAAAGGTTATTATTGGGACATCTGGCAAAATCTGAATGGGGCCCAAGGATTAGTGGCAATTTCCTGATTTGACGGTTGTTTTGAGGTTACATAGAAAAATGTCTTGTTTACATGAAATACATACTAAATTCAGGAGTGATTTTTAGGAGTGACAGGCCCAGCAACTTGGCAATTTATTTTCAGATGATTCAGGTTCTGAATTTGTAATTTTTCTGTCTGAGAATAGTTCAATTTTTTTTTTTTTTTTTTGGCCGCGCTGCGCACCTTGCAGGATCTTTGTTCCCTGACCAGGAACTGAAACTGGGTCTCGGCAGTGAAAACACCGAGCCCAAACCACTGGACCGCCAGGGAACATCCTAAAAATGTTTTAAAAACTGTAACTTCTTTTCCTTTTCATGTTATATGACTTAAAAAATGACTATAGCAATGAAGACAGTGATGCTGAAGATGAATTTGCGACATCAAGAATTTCACAAAATTATTTCTTGAAATAAAGTAGAAATTAATGTTATTTTATATAATGTGATTTTTAAGTATATATTTTCACCAAAACATTTAGGAGTTAAAAAAAGATCAGTGAACGAATGTGCTCTTCTAGGTCGAATTAAAATAGAATATTTAAGGTTTAAAAAAGTTTGGCTGGGGAAAAATAACAGTTTTGCAAAACCTGTGTGATCCAAAACTAAGATGATATTCAACAGCAAGAAGTATTCCAATTTCTCATAACCAGTTCTCACAAGCAAAGAAATGCATGCCTCACTTTAAGAAGGTGTCAAATAGAAACAGGCAAATCTGAAAGAATTTACCAAGTGTAATAAATTAGAGGTGAAGTCACAACAAAAGAATTTATGGCGTACAAAAAAATTCACAAGTAGAAGATTCCTTCTATCAACTTCTCAGAGTCCCATGAGCTCTCCCCTGACCTCTGAAAGATGGGTTTTACCAAAATCTGGTTTACACTGAACTTTTCAGGTATATATCATCTGAAAAGAAAGAAGTATCTGATAAGAACCTGCCTGGTGCTCCTTCCTTGTTGCAGCCCTTCTTGGTGTAAGTGATCAGAATCAGGTCCAAGCGACACAGAACCAAGCATGACATATCACACCAAACACCATTTCCTGTCCAACCAATTCTCATCTCTCTCCAGTAATGAAGAGGTGGACGTTCTTCTTGGACTGCAGCATCTGTGCAGCCCGCTCCACCCCGACCACAGCAGCCAACCTCTGGGCATCGTACTTGGAGTAGAGGACAGTGCAGGTCCAGGCAGCTTCCTCTCCTCTGGTGGTGGCTTGCAGCATGTTACAGACTTCACTGTAGAAGTGCGGATATGTTGGCAGTTCATAGAAAATCAGGTTCCTGATGCCTTTTATTGTGTATCTGTTAGAAGGAGAAAGAGAGGCTATGTCTACATGAGAAATTTTATGGAAAAGCCACCGAAGAGTTTTACAGGGACACAGTCACTCTCGCTGTTTCACGCAAGGAGAAAGACCATGGCACAAATAACACACAGACCAAAAGTTACTCTAATTTGAGCCGGAGGGGCTCATTTTTTGTGACAGCGTATTTGAATTCCTAATGTTTGGCTTAAGATAATGATAAAATGAATTTGCACTTCTTGAGCCTAATCTGAGCAGACTGAGGTAGGGTGGGGAAGAATAGTAGACAAGGATTAGAAATCTGCCGCAGAAAATTTGAAAAGCAGGCATTTCCAATTTAACTATCCTTATTATAATCAGGCAAAACAGTGTTCTATAATGGAGATGAGGTCAGACCAGACCCAGTACATAAAATAAACTGCATAAACTGTAAATACACTCCCATTAGTCTTTTCTTGTCATTCTGTAGACATGTTAACTCCATGGCAGATGTCCCAAGTTCACCCATTTACAAAATCCTGCCCGAGGACCCATTAGGCATTATGGGAAGGCAATTAATTTCAACAGCTTCCTCGCTTCTTTCCCTGCTGCACAGGCCTGCATGGTGGGGGGGGGGGGGGGGTGCATGCAGACCCTAGGGACTCGCCTTACGGTTCAGGTTGAGATCAATCATTTCCTCTTGGGCTCCATGACCAAAGATTTTATACGTTGACAAGGTTCTGATTTTTCCTGTTAGACTCTCATACAGGGCTGATGTCAGACTCCCTCGGGAATTTTATTTTATTCATGGATGATAAGTTTTCCTTGTCTTTTTATCCCTTAGCTCATCCTGATGTCTCTGGAGACCCTCCTCTCCCAAAATATAACTGCAGTCAATTACTTGGTTCATCTTTCCACATCCTCTTTCCATAAAGGAATTTTAATGGCTAATGATGTTGAAAAAACACAGTTCTATCTCAGTAGTTATCAAAACAAACAAACACAGAGTTCCATTTCTGCTTAGTATGTAGAAAACTCAAGAGAATACTGCTCCCATGCTAACAAGAAAAAGATAATCTACAACAGTGTTCCTTTTCCTGAGCCTAGACAGCTGATGTCACAGGGAAACCAAGTGAACTGATTCAACGGTGCCCTGGTGTGTGTTTAACAACTGATTCTCAGTGGGGGAGGATAGGTGCTGATTTGAAGCATTTGCCAATTTCTGTGGTGTAAATACTCCATTTCAAGCTACCAGTGTCATGTTGCTGAACTTGGAACTGGGAAGAGATGTGCAACCATACCTTAAGAGCTGGTATGAGCCAGCTTCAGCCCATCACTGACTGAATTCCAAAGAGTGACAAGATTGTCTGAAGAAAGACAGGACATATGAACCATTTCACCTTTGGCAGAGCACAGTGGGGAAGAGGGCAGCTGCTAAGAAAGTGGGTAGGAAGAAAAAAGCTACACTTTTAACAAGTTCTTAAAGGGCAATTATGGGCTTGCACGGCAGTTCAGAATCCCTGGGATTCCCGGACACTCCTTTACTTCACAGTCATGAGGGCTTTTCCTAGGTCTCCACTGGGAGCCCTGGAGAGACTGGAGGCAAGGCAGAAGACCTGAGACACCCCGATGGTGGTGCAGACATGAAAACTCACTCTCTTCCCAGAGCCATGTTGTACATGAAGCTAAAGCCTGAAGCCAATGAGAGGGGCAAAGGTCAACTGCCAGGGTGGAGTCAGAAGCAGCAAAACTGTGTGCCTTAAGGGAGGGGCATTAACCCCTCACCCCATTCCTCCCCACCACAGGACTTACATCCAGTGAAAAGAGCAGTCTGTCCTGGGGAAAGGGCATGAAGCCTGTTCAGTCCAAGATCCTGCACTGATGGAAGCAGATGTTTGCCACCACCGCAGAGAAGCTGGGAACTCTTTCCCACCAAGACCCCTCGTAGAACAAGGCAGAGGCTGGCCGCCGTGGAGGCTGGTGCAGGAGCCCTGAGAAAGCACCAGCTCCAAAGCCCAGGATGGACAGAACCTGCCTGCATCTGAGCTGGACCAGGAGGAGAACACCTGCCCCACTTCAAGCCTTAGGGGAGGAGCGAGCAGGAGCAGCCTGCTGCTGGGGGAGGGGCCCGAGCGTGGGAGAGGCTCTCCCTCGGCACAGGGGTGCAGGGCATGGTGAAAGCTGAGAGGGGAGCAGGACACTGAGACAAGGCCCTCCAGCACCGGGCCCCACAGTGGGCCACTGTCTGCTGGAGGAACTGGCAGTCTGTGGTAAATAGAAGGTAACTATGGTAACAACCAAATCCTAACTAGATTCACACCTGCCACACTAGTGGCCTGACAGAAGAGGTGTCCAGGCCAACTACTTACTCAGGCACTACGTTCAACTGACAATTACAAAAAACACAGAAGCAAGAAAAAGACATTAAAACCATGAGGTATCGTTTTGACTATCAAGTCACTGGAAAAAAGTAGGGTTTTACAGAAATAGGCTAATGGAGTATAAATTATTGTGAGTGTGTATTTTAGCGGGGAGGGGAGAAGATGGGAGTGGCAACACACAGCAAATTGTAAACTGGGTACAGCTTTTGAACAAGTAAGTTTTCCTTTCCAAATTTATCCTAAGGAAATGCCCAGGCAACTATGCCATCAACTACGCATAGGGATGCTCTTGGCATTATTGTATATAATACCAGAAAACAAGTCAATATGCCCATTAAAAGGAAACTGGCTTAATTATATACCCATACAATGTAACACTATGCAACCATTAAAAAGGATGCTATACACACCTTAAAGATTACTTATAATTACACAGAAAAGGTATTTTTACAATGTAAAGGTTTAGCAGACCTACCTTGACCAAATGATTACATTTAGTATCACCAAAAATGGGATAAACTGACACCTTGGGCCTCTTGAGGAGATGCAGGGGGAAGAACACAATATCCTCTATGTAGAATTCTTACTAAAATAATGTTTAAATCTTTGGTCCCTGAACTCTGATGCTCATTGAATCACCTATTTGTTTTTGAAAAATACCTGTAATTGGTCCCCATCCCCAAACACCATGATTTAATTGATACTGGGGTATGACCAGGGCATTCAGTTTTTTTTTTTTTTTTTGCAGTACGCGGGCCTCTCACTGTTGTGGCCTCTCCCGTTGTGGAGCACAGGCTCTGGACGCGCAGGCTCAGTGGCCATGGCTCACGGGCCCAGCCGCTCCGCGGCATGTGGGATCTTCTCAGACCGGGGCACGAACCCGTGTCCCCTGCATCGGCAGGCGGGCTCTCAACCACTGCGCCACCAGGGAAGCCCCGGCATTCAGATTTTTAAAAGTTCCCCAAGGGGATTCTAATATGTAGCAAAGTTTGGGAACACTGATCTAAATAATAAGAAAACAGCCAAATCCAGATGTGGGACATTCTACAGGAAACTGGACTGGACTCTTCAAAAAATATCAGTATCACAACAAGGAACAAAGGAAGAGAATTATTCTAGATCAGGGGTTCTTAACCCTGGCACTACTGCCATTTTAAGCCAGGTAATTCTTTGTTGTAAGGGCTGTCCTGTGCACTGTAGGACGTCTAGCAGCACTCAGGCCTTGACCCGCTTGAACCACTAGACCACTAAAATAACCCTCCAACTGTACCAACCAAAAATGTCTCCAGATATTTCCAAATGTCCCTTGGGGAGCAAAACTGCTCCTGCTTGAGAACTGCTAAAATAGACTAAAGAAACATGTCAAGCAAATGCAATGTAGGATTCTTAACTAAATCCTGGATTGGGGGTGGTGGTGGTGAGAAACAGCTGTAATAGTCATTTTGGGAACAACTAGGAAAATTTGCATACAGACTAAATATTAGATGGTATTACTGCAGTAATGTCAAGTGGTATGTTAATGGTGTTGTGGTTAGATAAAAGAATGTTGTTTTTAGGCTCTACAGGCTGAAAGATTTAGGAGTTAATAAGTGTCATGAAGCCTCCCGTAATTTACTCTCAAATGGTTCAGGAAGAAAAAATACGAGATGTGAGTGGAAAGAGAGAAGGAGAGACAGAGAATGTGGGTGCATGAGAATGTGGCAAAATGCTAACAGCTGGTGGAGTCTAAGTGGAAGGAGTTAGAGATGTTCACTGGGAGAGTCTTCACTGTCAAGAAAAGGCAAAGGGCATGTCTTTGAAATGAAATCTTCCCAAATAAAAAGTTGGAGTGGGGGCAACATATAGTAGAACTATATATATATTAACTTAAAAATACATCCATAACATACAAATATATACCAAAATGCTAACTTGTTTAAGATTTTTTTCAATAAGCACATAAAATATTCAAGATAAAAGAAAAAAATCCAAATGTGTCCACTGTGATCCCAATTTTGGTATCCTTTTTAAAATGCCTGTGTCTGTGCACGTGCACGTTTTTTACATTAAAAAGACAGGAAAGAAATACACCAAAATGGGTATTTATATCAATAAGATTATAGGTGATCCCTTTTTTTTTTTTTTTTTGCAGTATGCGGGCCTCTCACTGTTGTGGCCTCTCCCGTTGCGGAGCACAGGCTCCAGACGCGCAAGCTCAAGACGCGCAGGCTCAACGGCCATGGCTCACGGGCCCAGCCGCTCCGCAGCATGTGGGATCTTCCCGGACTGGGGCACGAACCTGTGTCCCCTGCATCGGCAGGCAGACTCTCAACCACTGCGCCACCAGGGAAGCCCGGTGATCCCATTTTTTTAACCTAGATTTTCTAGGTTCTCTACAATAATTGTTTAATACTCTTATAATGAGAGTATTTTTAAAGCAAAATAAAACAACAAAACCAATTCCAATAGGTATTACATTTAAAAACCAAAAAAATCTCTCTTAGTACCAAATCGTCCACAGTAGAGACTAGGCATCTCCTGGAAATAAGAGAACGTGACCAGAACCCCTTCAGAGGGGCAGTTAGTACCAACTCCCATGATCTTCTGCACCTCTTCCCCTGCCTTCCTCCTCTCCTGTATGTGCTTTGGGTCTTCAGTGACCCCTACAAATATGGCATAACACTGTGACAGGACCTAAAACTAAGGACATTCCAGATGTCTATGTTATCTGACAACTGTTAAAGATAAATGAGGCACCCACAACTGACTTGCAAGGCTGGCTCCTGCATACAGTCTATAAAGACTAGGTCTGTTACTTCTACAACTGGGGTTCTCCCTGGGGCAGGGAACACTCAGAAACACCCCACTAGCGTTTCCCACCTCCAGAAATCCTACCTCCAGAGTTTCTGATTGCCCCCTGCTTAAGAATCCTCCTTCCTGTGCTAACCCACTGATAATGCTCAAAGAAAGAACTGTGAACTGTCTTCCCCTCAGGAGGGCCATCATGACCAAATGCCCATCCCATCCTAAGAATCTACTGGTTTCATCTCCCCAAAGAAAACAAATCCTCAGGTTGAAAGTTTTTTGCTCGCTCACAAACGAACTGCAATATGTCTAACACTGCCTACTTCCATAGAGAATATAAATACAGAATTTTAAAGCTGGATACTAAAGTTTAAAATACATGTACTTTTCCCAAGGTAAAATGAAAAAACTCAAATCACAAAGACACTGCAGATCAAAATACCCATCATCACCTTGGTGACCTCTCAAGCAAAAAAATCTATAGCTAGGAACTCTGAGATAATTGGCAGTTGTAGATTATCTCCATTCAACTTAAACACCCACTAACCTGGTCCAGGGTATAAAGCCAATGGCATGTGTTCGGTTTGTCTTTATAGTGACTTTGGGGACAAAACAGTTTGGTCAATAAATGAACAGTGTAAGACAGGAGACTGTCCTGCCTACTTAAGAGAAAGGGCTCCTTTGACATCATGCCCTCTCCTTGAAAAGCTGCTACTTGAGAGCAGTCCTCATCCCAGCTTAGTTCACACTTGCTACAGACAATCACGCTGGGAAGTTTCCCAATCCATCCACTTCATTTAAAGGACTTGCTTTGATGTATCAAGCTTTTGGAAAACTAAGGGCTCATTAGACCTGCTGAGTGCAAACTCCCCCAAAATACCATCTCCAACATGAATGAAAACAACAACTCACTGGAACAAAGCAAATAATGATACCAGCAAGAAGGCATTCGTTAACACTCTTGGGCCAAACAGCCTTGTCTGGGTAGCCAAGAATGAAGCCCAGCAAACACAAATGTAGTCACTCCTCAACTCTCCACTAGCAGGTCATCTAGGCAGCAGAATACCCAAAGAAGTCATGTCACGCCAGCTTGCTGCGCTCCGGCAGGCTGCTGGATCCCTCCCTCCCCATCCTGGTAAGGAGAACGTTTCGGAGGAACACCATCCTAATATCGGCATGAACTAAAAGGCAATGCAATGCCAAGGTGTATCATCTAATATGTTCCAAAGCCTAGAAGATTCAGGCTTAGATGTTAGGGATTCTCTGAGGAAACGTGCCCCTCATTAGCTTATAATTGAGAATCAATAAAACAGTAAAGTCAGAACTTAAACTCACTGGACATTATTGTGAATCAGGAAAGAAAAGGTTATAGGATGCAATTTCCAGTCTCTCTAGGTAAGAGCTTAAAAGGGGCTTTTACATTTGGCAGCAGAGAGAATTAGCAAAACAATAAAATAACCAAACTCTGGGGGCACAAAGGGCTGCAACTAATCCAAATAGTAACAGAAGGCTCAATATTACTAACACTCTAATTAGAATTAAAAAAAAGAAAAAGAAAAAAAAAGGTCAATACAACTTATTTTGTCAAAGGCATATGGTGGGGAAGCTAAGCAAACCCTGAAACCCTTAAATATTCAACTCTAAGCCCCTCACCTTTTTTTTTTTTTTTTTTTAAACATCTTTATTGGAGCATAATTGCTTTACAATGGTATGTTAGTTTCAGCTTCACAACAAAATGAATCAGTTATATATATACATATGTTCCCATAGCTCTTCCCGCTTGCGTCACCCTCCCTCCCACCCTCCCTATCCCACCCCTCCAGGCGGTCACACAGCACCGAGCTGATCTCCCTGTGCTATGCGGCTGCTTCCCACTAGCTATCTACCTTACGTTTGGTAGTGTATACATGTCCATGCCTCTTTATTGCTTTGTCACCGTTTACCCTTCCCCCTCCCCATAGCCTCAAGTCTATTCTCTAGTAAGTCTGTGTCTTTATTCCTGTTTCACCCCTAGGTTTTTCATGACATTTTTTTTTTTTCTTAAATTCCATATATATGTGTTAGCATACGGTATTTGTCTCTCTCTTTCTGACTTACTTCACTCTGTATGACAGACTCTAGGTCTATCCACCTCATTACAAATAGCTCAATTTCGTCTCTTTTTATGGCTGAGTAATATTCCATTGTATATATGTGCCACATCTTCTTTATCCATTCATCCGATGATGGACACTTAGGTTGCTTCCATCTCTGGGCTATTGTAAATAGAGCTGCAATGAACATTTTGGTACATGACTCTTTTTGAATTATCGTTTTCTCAGGGTATATGCCCAGTAGTGGGATTGCTGGGTCATATGGTAGTTCTATTTGTAGCTTTTTAAGGAACCTCCATACTGTTCTCCACAGTGGCTGTATCAATTTACATTCCCACCAACAGTGTAAGAGGGTTCCCTTTTCTCCACACCCTCTCCAGCATTTATTGTTTCTAGATTTTTTGATGATGGCCATTCTGACTGGTGTGAGATGATATCTCATTGTAGTTTTGATTTGCATTTCTCTAATGATTAGTGATGTTGAGCATTCTTTCATGTGTTTGTTGGCACTCTGTATATCTTCTTTGGAGAAATGTCTATTTAGGTCTTCTGCCCATTTTTGGATTGGGTTGTTTGTTCTTTTGTTATTAAGCTGCATGAGCTGCTTATAAATTTTGGAGATTAATCCTTTGTCAGTTGCTTCATTTGCAAATATTTTCTCCCATTCTGAGGGTTGTCTTTTGGTCTTCTTTATGGTTTCCTTTGCTGCGCAAAAGCTTTTAAGTTTCATTAGGTCCCATTTGTTTACTTTTGTTTTTATTTCCATTTCTCTAGGAGGTGGGTCAAAAAGGATCTTGCTGTGATTTATGTCATAGAGTGTTCTGCCTATGTTTTCCTCTAAGAGTTTGATAGTTTCTGGCCTTACATTTAGGTCTTTAATCCATTTTGAGCTTATTTTTGTGTATGGTGTTAGGGAGTGATCTAATCTCATACTTTTACATGTAGCTGTCCAGTTTTCCCAGCACCACTTATTGAATAGGCTGTCCTTTCTCCACTGTACATTTCTGCCTCCTTTGTCAAAGATAAGGTGACCATATGTGCGTGGGTTTATCTCTGGGCTTTCTATCCTGTTCCATTGATCTATATTTCTTTTTTTGTGCCAGTACCATACTGTCTTGATTACTGTAGCTTTGTAGTATAGTCTGAAGTCAGGAAGCCTGATTCCTCCAGCTCCATTTTTCGTTCTCAAAATTGCTTTGGCTATTCGGGGTCTTTTGTGTTTCCATACAAATTGTGAGATTTTTTGTTCTAGTTCTGTGAAAAATGCCAGTGGTAGTTTGATAGGGATTGCATTGAATCTGTAGATTGCTTTGGGTAGTAGAGTCATTTTCACAATGTTGATTCTTCCAATCCAAGAACATGGTATATCTCTCCATCTATTTGTATCATTTTTAATTTCTTTCATCAGTGTCTTATAATTTTCTGCATACAGGTCTTTTGTCTCCTTAGGTAGGTTTATTCCTAGGTATTTTATTCTTTTTGTTGCAATGGTAAATGGGAGTGTTTTCTTGATTTCACTTTCAGATTTTTCATCCTTAGTGTATAGGAATGCCAGAGATTTCTGTGCATTAATTTTGTATCCTGCTACTTTACCAAATTCATTGATTAGCTCTAGTAGTTTTCTGATAGCATCTTTAGGGTTCTGTATGTATAGTATCATGTCATCTGCAAACAGTGACAGCTTTACTTCTTCTTTTCTGATTTGGATTCCTTTTATTTCCTTTTCTTCTCTGATTGCTGTGGCTAAAACTTCCAAAACTATGTTGAATAAGAGTGGTGAGAGTGGGCAACCTTGTCTTGTTCCTGATCTTAGTGGAAATGCTTTCAGTTTTTCACCATTGAGGACGATGTTGGCTGTGGGTTTGTCATATATGGCCTTTATTATGTTGAGGAAAGTTCCCTCTATGCCTACTTTCTGCAGGGTTTTTATCATAAATGGGTGTTGAATTTTGTCAAAAGCTTTCTCTGCATCTATTGAGATGATCATATGGTTTTTCTCCTTCAATTTGTTAATATGGTGTATCACGTTGATTGATTTGCGTATATTGAAGAATCCTTGCATTCCTGGAATAAACCCCACTTGATCATGGTGTATGATCCGTTTAATGTGCTGTTGGATTCTGTTTGCTAGTATTTTGTTGAGGATCTTTGCATCTATGTTCGTCAGTGATATTGGCCTGTAGTTTTCTTTCTTTGTGACATCCTTGTCTGGTTTTGGTATCAGGGTGATGGTGGCCTCGTAGAATGAGTTGGGGAGTGTTCCTCCCTCTGCTACATTTTGGAAGAGTCTGAGAAGGATAGGTGATAGCTCTTCTCTAAATGTTTGATAGAATTCGCCTGTGAAGCCATCTGGTCCTGGGCTTTTACTTGTTGGAAGATTTTTAATCACAGTTTCAATTTCAGTGCTTGTGATTGGTCTGTTCATATTTTCTATTTCTTCCTGATTCAGTCTTGGCAGGTTGTGCCTTTCTAAGAATTTGTCCATTTCTTCTAGGTTGTCCATTTTATTGGCATAGAGTTGCTTGTAGTAATCTCTCATGATCTTTTGTATTTCTGCAGTGTCAGTCGTTACTTCTCCTTTTTCATTTCTAATTCTATTGATTTAAGCCCCTCACCTTTTGCTTCTCATAAACTTCAAGGAGCCCCTTAGTCCTGGTTCTCCTTGGTGCAGAAGTTGTGTGTGCACTGCCTCAGGACAAATGAGAACTTTCTGAACACTGACACTGTACTCAACTTCCATCTGCACAGACCACACAGTCCCCAATGTTTCATCTGTGCTTCTGTGACAGGTTCCTCCCTTTCCTGTATTCAGCTGAGAGCTGCTCAACTCTGTAATGTCTTTCTTGAGGGGTATACCCACAGCTACAGGAGGTACCCTAAGTATGGACCCACTCCAGATCTATATACAGGTTATGCTGTAGTCACTCATTCGTTTCTACCACCTTTTCCAACAATGCCCATTTTGGAAGAAAACCAACCAACCAATCAAGAAAAGTCTGTCCAGCCCCCCAGACTCTGGCTTGTCTGCAGGAGGTGAAGCAAGGGAGGACTTTATAACACAGCAAAGCCCACCATGCACTTGGAAGCAGGCCCTCCAGAGAGGACACTTGAAACCTGGCCCTACTTTACCTTTTGTAGAAATGGAAGCGCTCTGTGAGGAGCAGGAACTGCTTCTCTCCTTGAAGGAAGAAGTGTCTGGCCCTGGAGACACCAGACTTCTGGGTGTACTCGCAGATATGAGTGAAGTTCAGGTCCTCCTTCTTGAAGTAATTTCGGAGACGCACAAAGTCAAAGTAGGAGGGGACATAGATAAGCGTGTGAGACATGACTGCATCACGATACTGAGGCAAAATCTTGTTGACGAAAAAGTTAAACCTGATTTGGAAAGGCAAAGGGCAAAGTCAGTGGTCTAGAGGTGAGCCATAGTGCCACTGCCGACTGCATGACCCTGGGCAAGTCACAATCTCCTTCTACCTCCCCTAAGAGGCCAACTTGGCCTACCTCATTGCAAAGAGATTATGTAAGGATAAAACTTGTTAAGCACATTAAAAAGCAAGTGCTAACACTATTCATCATGAAGAATAGATGTGATGCTGGTATATCCCAGAGAATTATTCTAGGAAGTACATAACTGTATCATTCATTCATTCAGGTGTCAATCAGTCAGTCAACAAATAATTACTGAACACCTACCATGTGTTAAGCACCATTCTGCTACCATGGGTCCCCTGACTAAACACAATGAGAAGACAGGGGAAAATTACATAGAGAATTAGAAAAACAGTTCTTGCCCTGAAGGGCTTAGAATTAAGTTGTTGACATGTGGCATTAAAAAATTAATGTAATTTTAAAATGCCACAGTCTAGGGGAAAGTACCCCTGATTTACTAACCCTGCCACTATTGGAACTAGGACAAGACACTACTTCTCTGGCCTTCAGTGTCCTCCTCTGTCAATGGCATGACTGGATTCAACTATCTCATTTCATTTTGTAAATGGTTAACTAATAAAGCCAACATGGAATACAATTCTAAATTTGAATGCCCAAGTAAAATCCCTCTCTGTGACCCCCAGGGGTCCAATGGGACAGGGGAGGGTACCTGGCATCAATCACTGAAGCTAGGTTTTCAGCTTCCATCCTCTGGAAGACATGTGGGAGCTGCACCAGGACATGACTGATGCAGCCTGTCATCGGGACGTTCCTCACAGCCACCTGCCAGGAGTCAGTGAGAACATTAGGAAGTGAGCTATCCCCATTGTTGACCAAATGCTATCCTCTCCTTCTGCCTCATGACCCAAACAATACACAATACTTCATGAAAATTCAGAGAAAGAAGGAGAGAACCCACCTGGCCTTGCACATTGACGCAGTACTTGTTGAATACAGAGTTGATCTGGGCATCCTGCAGGGCCCCAAACAGCAGCGTCTGACGATAGTACTTGGACCAATTATTGAGGCTCCACATGCGCACTCGAGAAAAGTCCACCCCATGTGAGTCCAAGGGCAGTAGGTTCATGTGGTTCATCAAATGCTTTGAGCAGAAATAATACTCTATTAATACTTATTGAACAGTTACCTGTTGGGCATTGCTAACCTTTCTATAAGCCCATCATCTTATTTAACCCCATGAAGTACATACTATCATCTCCCAAATTACAAGAAAACAGGCTCAGATGGCTGAGTGACTTGCCCATAGTCAAGTGAACAAGAAGAAAAGCTCAAACTGGCCACCTCGTGGATCTTTCAAAAAGGATCAAGATGCTACCTATACAGAATATTTCTTTTAAAGGAAATTCTGAAATGCCACTCTGGTCACTCTATAAGCAACTCAGTTCCAGATTTGGACAAGAAGGGAAATGACATGGAAAACAGAGCTGCTGTCCTTCCATGACTTAGTTCCCAACAATGTTAGAAAATTCCCTGAGTGACTACATGTGCCTTTTGCTCAAAATAAAGATGACTCATCCATCGACATGCCTTTTTTATTTTAATCATATTTTTAACTTGTAATGTATATTGAAGGGTCACAAGTACTATAAGATTATTCCCTACTTTATAAATAAGTACTCCCCTTTATTTGTCCCAAACTTACTCCAAGTCCTGGGGTTGCAGAAAAGGTAAATTCTCACATGCCTTAGAAAAATAAACCTATAGTTCTGTGATGAGGATTGTTCCAAAGCACAACCCTAAACCCCAAAACACTGCAGGGTATGTTGAGAGGGAGAAAAAAAATTACAGCACAAATTATAGTAGGGGGACAAAAACATCTTACATTTCTCTGCAAAGCATCACAAATTAAGAAACCATGAGCAATGTTTTCCCATCTCCACTGAAGAGAAGACCAAACAAAAGAGAACGAGCATAAATAGGAGGAACTATTTTAGATAAAAACATTCCTGGTGAGGAGGAATTTCAACCAACCAACCAACCAACCACACTAAACTGGTCTATTACTAGAAGCAACTTTTAAGGGGAAGAAATCTTTTCTGGAGATTTGAAAATGTTGACAAGAATTTTTATCTTTCTGGATACTTTACTGACCAACTTGTGGGTAGAAGAGGGGACAACATTTCCCATTTTCAAATTGGAAAATGTGGAATATTTCCATTTCCAAGCTGAGTTTTAATATGGACTTTAATAACCATTTCAGACTCAAACCACTGAGCTTCTTGTCTGTAAATGTTAATGACCAGCATTACCAAGACATGCTCCCAGTTCTGCATCAGGTAAATGTCAGCTTGATCAATGATGAGAAGCTCAATAGAAGACAGAAAGTCAAAATCTCTCTTCTTCTCTCCTTCTCCACCAATGATGGTCCTCAAGCCCAGAGGAGAGGCAATGAGGATGTCTGACGAATAGAAGGGGGCATAAAGTCGGATGCTTCTCTGCAGTATTGCCACTCCTATACACAAAACAGCCAAGCACACATCAGTTCATGAGTCACCACCAAGCCATTAGCTTCCACCCTCTCAAACTGCAGCCTCCCCTTGTACCTTCCACATCTTCCCCTTTGCATATAATTGTGCTCAAACTGCTTTAATTATTAAAATCATCATCATCATCCCTCCTTTGCATCTACGGTCCCTTCTAGCTCCCACCCTCTTCTTTTCCTTCACTGGCAAACCTTCCAGAAAATTGTCTCTACTTTAAAATCTCCCACTCACTCCTTAATGCACTGCAATCTGCCTCTGAGTCTCAGGACACCACTGAAATGACTCTTGCTAAGGTCACCAACAGCTCTCAGTTCCCAATTCAATGGCACTTTAGTGTTTCTTGTCACGAACGCATAAGCACACCCTCCTTGAAATGTTCTTTTCCTTACCGGTGGTTTCCACGACTTTAACACTTACTTCTCCTATTACTGACCTGGTCCTTATCTATTTTTCCATATTCAAAGAGCTCTTCTACAAATCCCTGGATTCACCCACAAGTTCTCTTTCACTCTACATAAAGCTTTGGATAAATATATTCACTAATTATGGCTTTGACATTATCATCACAAAAATTTATATTTCCTGCCGACATCTCTCTCCTAAGCAACAAGTAGCAGTTTGTAGAGAGCCCAGATCATACGTGAAGGAGATTCACTTGCTAATCTTAAAGCACCTACCAGAGGGGCAGAAGCTGGCTAGGACTCTCTCTGGGGACAGAATGCTGGCAGATGCTACTTTTACAGGTTCCCTCTACCGTGATGGCACGGGTGGGTGCCGTTTTTTGCACTCTCACTCTAAGTTGCTAACAGTGGTGGTGGGTGAGTACCCCCACCCCACTTCCCTGCACTACTTGTGTGCAGCACTGACAAACATGGCCAACCAGCAGCCATGCCTACCCCATCTCATGCCACTTGCAGGACACGACCTGAGGCAACAAACGCATGCAGCCCACACAGGGGACACTCCTTGAGCACCAGGCTCAGGCAGATGGGGGTGGGACTGCATTTCTAGACTCCATGGGAGTGAAACAAACAGAGAGAGAATTTATAAGACAACCAAGAACTAGGAAAAAGTTAAAAACACAGTTCATCTCCCACACAGGGCCACTCCTTCAAGACAGGGGGCAATAACTGTTTTGCATGATACATAGAAACAAACACAGAAAGTCAAGCAAAGTGAGGAAGCAGAGGACATGTTCCAAATGAAGGAACAAGATAAAACCCCAGAAAAAATATTTAATGATAAAGAATTCAAAGTCATTGTCATAAAGTTGCTCATCAAACTTGGGAGATGAATGAACGAACACGGTGAGAAACTCAAGAAAGAGATAGAAAATATAAGAAAGTTCTGAACAGAACTCACACAGCTGAAGATTATAGTAATTGAACTGAAAAATACACTAGAGGGAATCAACAGCAGACTAGATGGTAGAAAAGAACAGATCAGTGAACTGGCAGACAAGGTAGTAGAAATCACCCCAACAGAACAGCAAAGAGAAAAAATATTTTAAAAATATGAGGACAGTTTAAGGGAACTGTGGGACAACATCAAGTGTACTATCATCGGTGTTAAGGGGTCACAGAAGAAGAGAGAGAAAGGGGTACTAACATCCACATTATAGGGGTCCCAGAAGGAGGACAGAGAGAAAGAAAGGGGCAGAAAACTTATCTGAAGAAATCATGGCTAAAAATGTCCCTAACCTGGTGAAGGAAACAGACATTCAGGTCCAGCAAGCACCAAGAGTCCCAAACAAAATGAACCCAAGGAGATTCATATCAAGACACATTATAATTAAAATGTCAAAAGTCAAAGGTAAAGAGGGAATCTTAAGCAGCAAGAGAAAAACAACTAATTACAGATAAGGGAATCCCCATAAGAATATCAGCTGATATTTCATCAGAAACTTTGTGGTCCAGAAGGAGATGGCATGATATGTTCGAATATGCTGAAAGGAAAAAAAAACTTCCAACAAAGAAGGAAGGAAATAATAAAAGCCAGATGAGAAATACTGAATAAATGAAACGGAGACAAAAAAAAAAATCAGTGAAACTAAGAGCTGGTTCTGTGAAAAGATAAACAAAATTAACAAACCTTTAGCCAGACTCAATAAGAAAAAAAGAGAAGGGGCCCAAATAAAATAAGAAATGAAAGAGAAGTTATAACTGACACTACAGAAATACAAAGTATCATAAGAGACCACTATGAACAATTATACACCAAGTCAGATAACCTACAAGAAATACATAAATTCCTAGAAACACACAATCTTCTAAAACTGAATCATGAAGAAACAGAAAATGTGAATAGATCAATTACTAGTAATGTGATTGAACCAGTAATCAAAAAACTCCCCCAAAACAAAAGACCAGGACCAGAGAGCTTCACTGGTAAATTCTACGAAATATTTAAAGATTTAATACCTATCCTTCTCAAACATATTCCAAAAAACTGAAGAGGCAGAAACACTTCCAAACTCATTTTATGAGGCCAGCATAACCCTGATACTGAAACCAGACAGAAACACCACAAAAAAAGAAATGTACAGGCTACTATGCCTGATAAACATAGATGCAAAAATCCTTGACAAATTATTAGCAAACTGAATCCAACAATACATTAAAAGGACCATACACTATAATCAAGTAGAATTTATTCCAGGGATGCAAGGATGGGTTGACAAAGTGGGTACAGAGGGAATGTATCTCAACATAACAAAGGCATATACGATAAATCCACAGCTAACATCATATTCAGTGGTGAAAAGCTGAAAGCATTTCCTCTAAAATCAGGAACAAGACAAGGATGCACACTTCTGCCACTTTTATTCAACATAGTATTAGAAATCCTAGCCACAGCAACTAGGCAAGAAAAAGAAATAAAAGATACCCAAATTGGAAAGGAGGAAGTAAAACTGACTATTTTCAGATGACATGATACTTTATGGAGAAAACCCTAAAGACTCCACCAAAAAACTGTCAGAACTAATAAATAAATTTAGTAATGTTGCAGGATACAGAATTAACAAAAATCTGTTGCATTTATATACATTAATAATGAACTATTAGAAAGAGAAATTAAGAAAACAATCCATTTACAATAGCATCAAAAAGAATAAAATACCTAGAAAAAAAATCTAACCAAGAAGGTAAAAAACTTGTACTTGGAAAACTACAAGGTATTGATGAAAGAAATTAAAGATGACACAAACATGCAAAAATACACCATGCTCATAGATTGGAAGATTTAGTACTGTTAAAATGTCCATACTGGACACCAAGGGGGGAAAGTGGTGGTGGGGGTGGGGGTGTGATGAATTGGGAGATTGGGACTGACATGTATATACTAATATGTATTAAATGGACAATAAGAACCTGCTGTATAAAAAAGTAAATAAAATTCAAAAATAACGTCCATACTACCCAAAGAAATCTACAGATTTAATGCAATCCTTATCAAAATACCCATGACATTTTTCATAAAACTAGAATAATTCTAAAATTTGTAGAGAGCTGCAAAGGACCCTGAATAGCCCAACTGATTATGAGAAAGAAGAGCAAAGCTGAAGGTATAACACTACCTGATTTTAAACTACACTACAAGTCTACAGTAATCAAAATTGTATGGTAATAGCACAAAAACAGACACAGTTCAACAGAACAGAATAGAGAGCCCAGAAATAAATCCATATTTATATGGTCAATTAATCTATGACAAAGGAGGCAAGAATATACAATGTGGAAAAGACAGTCTCATCAACAAATGGTGATGGGAAAACTAGACAGCTACATGCAAAAGAATGAAACTGGACCACTAGCTTACATCATCTACAAAAATCAACTCAAAATGGATTAAAGGGCTTCCCTGGTGGCGCAGTGGTTGAGAGTCTGCCTGCCAATGCAGGGGACATGGGTTCGTGCCCCAGTCCAGGAAGATCCCACATGCTGCAGAGCGGCTAGGCCCATGAGCCATGGCTGCTGAGCCTGCACGTCCGGAGCCTGTGCTCCGCAATGGGAGAGGCCACAACATTGAGAGGTCCGCGTACTGCAAAAAAAAAAAAAAAAACCCAAACAATCCAATTAAAAAATAGCAGGGGACCTGAATAGACATTTTTCCAAAGAAGTCGTACTGATAGCCAACAGTCAAATGTAGAGATGTTCAACATCACTAATCATCAGGGAAATGCAAATCAAAATCACACTGAGAAATCAAAACTACAATGAGGTACCATCTCACACTGGTCAAAATGGCCATCATTAAAATGTCTACAAATAACAAATGCTGGAGAGGGTGTGTAGAGAAGGGAACCCTCCTACACTGTTGGTGGGAATGTAAGTTGGTGCAGTCACTATGGAAAACAGTATGGAGGTTCCTTGGAAAACTAAAAATATAATTACCATATGATCCAGCAATCCCACTCCTGGGCATATATCTGGACAAAACTATAATTCAACAAGATACATGCACCCCTATGTTCATAGCAGCACTATTCACAATAGCCAAGACATGGAAACAACCTAAATGTCCATTGACAGATGAATGGATAAAGATGTGATACATATATACAATGGAATACTACTCAGCCATAAAAAAGAACAAAATAATGCCATTTGGCAGCAACATGGATGCAACTACAGATTATCATACTAAGAGGAGTCAGTCAGAAAGAGAAAGACAAATACCATATGATATCACTTATATATGAAATCTAAAATATGGCACAAATGAACCTATCTACAAAATAGAAACAGACTCACAGACCTGTGGTTGCCAAGGTCAGGGGTGGGGAGAGAGAGATGGACTGAGAGTCTGGGGTTAGTTGATGCAAACTATTACATTTAGAATGGGAAAACAACAAGTTCCTACTGTATAGCACAGGGAACTATATCCAATCTCCTGGGATATGCCATAATGCAAAAGAATATAAAAAAGGATGTATATATGTGTATAACTGAGTCACTGCCATACAGCAGAAATTAGCACAACACTGTAAATCAACTATACCTACTCCAATTAAAAGAAAAAAGAAGAAGAAGAAGAAGAAGAAGAATGTATCAGGTGGCTAGTAAGTGCTGTGATCAAAATGAAATAATATAAAATGATAGGCTGTGATTTTGGAGTTATAAATTCTTATAGCCACCATGTATTATAAGTTGCTATTAACCAAAGCATAGAGAGAAAAAAAAAACAATGAGATATCACCTCAAACCTGTCAGAATAGGTCTTATCAAAAAGACAAGAAATAACAAATGCTGGCAAAGATGTGGAGAAAAGGGAATCCTTGTGCATTGTTAGTGGAAATGTAAATTGATGCAGCCACGATGGAAAACAGTATGGATGTTCTTCAAAAATTAAAAATAGAACCACCATACAATTGAGCAATTCAGCTTCTGGGTGTTTATCCAAAGAAAAAAAAACACTAATTCAAAAAGATATATGCACTCCTACATTCACTGTAACATTTATAATAGCCAAGATATGGAATATGGAAGCAGCGTAAGTGTCCACAGATGATGAATGGATAAAGATGTGGTGTGCACGTGCACACGCGCACACACACACACACACACACACACACACACACACACACAGACACGCACAATGGAATATTACTGAGCCATAAATGAATGAAATCTTGCCATCTGTGACAACAAGGATAGACCTTGAGGGTATCACAGTAAGTGAAATAAGTCAGACAAAGACAAATATCAATAGCATGTGATTTCACTTAGATGTGGAATCTAAAAAACAAAACAAACAAAAAACCAGAGTGATAGATACAGAGAACAGACTGGTGGTTGCCAGAAGGGAGGGCGGGGTTGGAGGGTAGGCAAAATGGATGGGGGAGATCAGGAGGTATAAAACTTCCAGTTATAAAGTGAACAGGTCACAGGGATCCAATGTATGCCATGGGGAATATAGTCAATAATATTGCATTAACTTTGTATGGTGACAAATGGTAACTATACTTATTGTTGTGATAAGTTTGTAAGGTATAGACATTGAATCACTATGTTGTACACCTGAAACTAATATGTCAATTATATATCAATTAAACAAAAGACTGACTTACCAGCTGCTTGTTGGCCACCTGCATATGTTCAAAACTAACCATAAGCTCTCATCCCCTTGCACTGCACACTCCAGCCATGCTACAGCCTCTGAATCTTAGGTCTATTTGGTTTATTCGCCCTGATGCCTCCACACATGCAGTTTCCTGTCTGAAACTTTTTCTTCCACTCTCATCACCACACTTTGTACCTGGCTAAATCCTACTCAGGTTTCAACTTAGTATGGAAGGTACCTCCAACAGAAGGCCTTCCCTAACAGTCCTGTGCCCATTTTGAGTAAGGATATTTGCTTTAAATACTTTAAATAGAACACCCACTATCCTCTAACCATAACACATCTCATCCCATACTGTCTGATTTGTCTTAAGGCTGGACTTGTTTAACAGTAACTTTTAATACCATGTCTCCAGCTTCTTAACAGTGCCTGGCACATAGTAGATGCTTAATAATTGGTAACTGGGCATACGTGACTAAAAATATTTTCCAGGAACTTTTTCAATGTACAACCAGCCAAGTACATGGGAGCTGAATGACAGACAAGCAAAAATGTGCAAAGCTGGGTGGGAGTCAGTAAGTACAGAGTGGAGATAATTCAGATGTGGGCACTCCACATGGCAGGCAGGAGGGAAGTCCATTATGTACAGATGATCTAGTTTATTCATCTTCCCCAGACTGACCCACCCAGCCCCATCACCTCCAACTCCCCCAAGAACCCCTGTAGCATTGACCATGAGCTACCAGCTATAGGCATGCTGAGACATTTGTTATAAACATGCATGTGCCTTTCATACATGCCTTCACAGACACTCCATCCCATTAGCCGAGTATGTACCCCATTAGCCAAGGCAAGACTCTCCCCTGGCAGATGAGTCGTCTCAAATGCATCCTGGTTCTGCTAGGAGGCTGAGTCAGTGACCCTCTGAAGGAATGCCTAATTCCACGCTTCTAGCTTCCAGCTATGCGCACCTCACACCTCAGGTCCCTCAGGGTCTCAGTTTTGACAAGGAGGAATTACCAGTCCTGAAGTGGTCATCGATGTTGCCAACAAATACAGCTTCATAATCCTCAGGCCTCTTCAGGTTGGGTGGTCTCTCCTCGGGATCTGAGCCATACTCTCCATTAAACCTCTTTTTGTTGCTTACAGTTATTTTCTTCTTGCTGTCGCCCTCAAGAAGACTGATGAAGAGCTGTACCACCCGCAAAGCAGCTTCCCGGAATGGCACCACTATCAGCACCTGTGGAGGGAGTGATGGGCAGCCTTGGACGGGCAAGGGGAAGGAAGGACAGCTCGAGGTGAGCCTGCTGAGGACCTAAGGAGCCCTCTGTTCCGCAGCCCCTGGCCAAGGACCACATCCGTGTCACCCTCTTTACACAGGACCTGGCTCAGTACTGAAGGCTGAGCATCTTTCCGACCCACAGCACCATGTCCTATGGACTTCAATCTCATGGCTCCTTGCGGGGGGGGCAATTCTTAAGCAGAACGTAGAAATACTTTTTGAGGTTAAGTCAATGCCTTTAACAGAGGTGTCCATTAGCAAAAACTCAAGGGCATAAACACACAAAGGTCTTTCAGGACAAGAAATGTTACTCATTTCTGTCTCCCACAGAACTAAGTTCAGTATTTTGATCCGTAAGACCCAAGGAATATGCTGAACAAATGAATTAGATGTATTAAGTAGAGAATAAAGCTAGTAAGGAAAGGACTAAAACATCATTACTTTTCTAGTACATTTCCTAGTATATTTTTCAGAAATGATAAACGATTTCTGAAATAAGATCATATTTCAATGGGAAATATAGGATTCAGTTTTCCAAACATTTCCAAAAGTGCTTAATTTTAACTGTTGAGGTAAAAACCCAGAAGATGCTTAACAAATGATTAACTTCTAACTACCCTTGTGTAAACAATACAATCAATGGATATAACCCCAGTCAGATCAGGCAATTCACCAAATTCTGAATGTGATTCATGGGTAATCTACCTCATATTCTATTTTGCAATTCTAAATGGAAACAGATAATCTTATTATCCTGATGTTCAAGATTCTGAGGTAGTTTCCCAGAAGGGCAACCAGCACAGCCAGATGGGTGTAGTGATTCAGTTTGGTACAGTGCAGGGATGATGGATCAGTTTTGAAGAGGGCCAAGTTACTGTCCCGGCTGTCACACTAAGTAAGTGTCTAGGCTTTGGTTTCCCCAACTATCAAACAAGAGGGTTGGACTAAGAAATCTCTAAGAGCCATATCACTATTAAAATCCTAAAATCCTATTAAGCTCAATGAGAAGAATCTAAGAAGATGAGGCTTCTTCAATATAGACACAGAGGCTAAGGGGTAAGGGGGTATGGGCGGCACAGTATCTAGCTCCAGGACATCATGAAAAATGTAGACAGAATTAAAAGATGTAAGCCCCCAATCCACTGGAGCTTAGGCTTATGAGCCCACATAAATGTAATCATCACTTTAAGCAGCAATAATGATACAATGCAAAAATAGGGATTTTGTTTTCCAAGGTTTACATATTTATGTGGCTTAGTGAAGAGAGTCCTTGGTCTCTGTCCACATGTGTAATAAGTAGGGATTGAATAAAAGGCTCCTTAAGGTCCCATCCAGCTCTGACAATCACAAAGAAGAGATTTACAGTGGAGTGTTACTTATGTACGATCAGGGTTTATCTTTAAGGAGAGAATTATCATGGAGGTACCTCCATGTTTCCAGTTTCCAGTTAGATCTGCTGTTAGAGACAGTCCACTGAGCTGTCTGCAGCACTGCTCTGACATTACCTGGCCCATCTAATATGCTCATTCTTGGACTCATTCATTATTCCAATCATTAAAACATCTGAGAACCTGCTAAGTGCCAGGACCTATATGTTAGTGCCTTACAGCCTCTTTGAGGGCAAAGTTCTGCTGCTGCCACTCACCTTGGGCCTCGTTAGCCCTTGGTCCCTGAAGTCATCATCATCACCCACCCCAAGTTTCTGGCTTCGGCATCTGCTGTTGTTGGCAAGCACCTGGGCATTGGCTTTGAGGACGTGATTTATCACATGCAGGCAGTACACGTGGCGGATCTCTTCCCCATTCTTCAGGGCAGTCCTTTCTGGGTAGAATAGGTCCCGGTAAGAATTCATAATTAAGAAGAGCTCTTTCTGGAGGGGTGTGAAGGGGCTACTTGAATTTGGGGGGCCAGAGAGGAACTGGCTGTTGGTCTTGATCCAGGTGGATTCCAGAGGCTTCTGGAGATGAAGTGACTTTAAGTCAATGTCCTTTGGGGGTTTAAAGGTTTCCAACTGTTGAAACCTGGATGAAAAGACAAGCTGGCCCAGGATGGGCCACTGTGGGAGAAATGATCAAGAACTAAGTTAGAAATGAATTATAGTACCTTACATTCATATAGTGCTTTATAATTTACCAAGGCCTTTCACAACTTACAGATCCTCTCACTTTATCCTCACAACAACCTTACAAGGTAAACACTATAATGCTCTTCTTGCAGTTTAGGAAATGCTGAGATTCAGAGGTTATAGGAGTCAGACAAACAGGGGAGAACAGAGCTAAGGGTTAGAGCCCAAGGTTTCTGACTTTAGAAACCTTGTGAGCTCTTCACTAGATCAGTGGGTCACAAACTGTCCTGTGGACCACACTGTAGGAAGTCAAAATTTACTCTAGACAAAAGAAAAGGGGGCCCGACGGTCAAATAACTTCGGTAAACACCACAAAACCTAATCCCCCTCAGGAAGAGTCACATGAAGATCAGACACTAAAGGTTCTGCTGAGTCCTGTAACAAGGACTCTGTTCCACTTCGTTTGACCCAGAGTTTTCCAAATTTACTTGGATATAGAACAAGGTTTTTGTTGTTGTTTTGGATTTTTTTTTTTTTGGGGAGACATATATTAGAATCGTAAAGAATAATATTTTGTGGAATACCAGTCTGGGAATTTTTGCACTGTAACAAAACTGCTGATCTTAGCAATAAAGAAAGGATGACCTCTGCAATAAAAAAGAATTAACTATTGATATATGCCAACAACTGGGTGAATCTCCAGGGAATTATGCTGTGTGAAAAAAGCCAACCTGTATGATTTTATTTATATAACGCTTTTGAAATAACAAAATTATACAAATGGAGAACAGATTAGTGGTTACCAAGGGTTAGGAATGGGGGAAGGGAGGTGGGTGTGGTTATAAAATGGCACCAGCGAAGAGGAGGGATCTTTGGTGCTGGAAATGCTCTGTATGTTGACTGTGGTGGTGGCCAGGGCAACCTACACGTGATAAAACAGTATAGAACTAAATAACACAAAGGAGCAGGAGCAAAAGTGAGGAAATCTGAATAAGACAGGTAGATTGTATCAGTGGAAATTTCCTACTTGTGATATTGTACTACAGTTTTGTAAGATGCTACCACTGGGGGAAACCGGGCAAAGGGCACATGGGATACCTTTGTATTATTTCTTACAACTGCATCTATAATTATTATCTCAATAAAAATTTCAATGAAACAAGGAAACAAGGATGACCAATTCTTATGAATAGCATCAGTGGTGAAAAAAAAAAATCACCAAAAAAAGAAGCAAAAACTGCTCCATACTGAATAATTTAGGTGTGAACTTATCTCAGATATTTCAAACAAATGAACAGCAGTAGCTACTGTTTGACTGAACACTTTGTATGTATCTTCTAGTAAAATAAATTACTTTATTTTGATGCAGGCATTACTGTCCCCCTCTAACAGATGAGAACAGTGAAGATTAAAAAGGTAGATTAACTTGCCTTAGGTCATGAGATAGCCCCTTGAAGACGTTGGTCTAAACCCTGGTGTACCTGTCTCCAAAGCATTCTTATCTTATTGGTCCCCACCTTCCAGCTTCCCAGTGCCTTTGCTAGCTATGTCTGTGCCTTACTGGGCTCTTCCAGTCTTCTTCTGTCTTGCTCCCTATCAAGCCATCTGCCACGGGTGTGTATCATACATTCAGGGAGACCACTAAAACCCAAGACCACTGCTTTTCTCCATTTGTGACTGTGATGATGGAACAATGCTTACTTTTAGCTGGTGGGTAGTTTTGGGATTTGTGGCAACAGCCTGGATTTCTTTTTCTTTCAGTTCTTTGTTTACATGTTGTGCAAATGGATCTAATTCAGAAATAAAGAATATTAGAACACTTAGAGCAAATGACAGGGATTTTCCAGTCTTCCCCTGTGAATGACATCCTGTTTTCATGATGTTAACTCATCTTTTTCCCCATCAACTTTCCCCATCATTTATCCCAGTCCAGAGCTTAAAAGTTTCTGACAGGTTCATCTCCCTAAAGCATTTCTTTAATCACATTATTCCCCAGCTCAAAAACCTTTGAAGAAACGTCTCGGTCTGAAATTCAACATACACCTCTAACTTACCTCTCTAATGTAATTTTTGAATTACATGGCTCTCAAATTCTTCTGCCACTGTGGCTTTCCTTCCTTTAACTGAAAATTCTATTCTCTGGTTCACCACATTTCTATATATCCAAATAGTATCAGTTGAATGTTACCCCCTATTGTGATAGCTATACCCCCTATAGCTATCACAATAAATAGCTATTTCCCAGGAGCCTACTGTGTCAGGCACAGTTCTGGCTCCAAAGAAGCCATCTCTGGTCCCCTATAGACAGTCATCACTTTCTCTCAAGTGCCCCACCCTGCCCTCAGTTATCCACACCAACACATATATGTGCATGTCCTACCTCACCTAACTAGACTGCAAGATCCCTGAGGGCAGATTCCATGTCTGATTTAACCTGCACTGGAAGACAAATATAAATGCTCAACACTCAACTGAGGTGAACAAATGATCAAAATGGTAGGGTCATTGCTCAGGGTATCAGTGCTCTGCGCTGGCCACCCAATCTTCTCTTCCAGTCCCACTCATGTAAGAAACAAAGTTAAATGACCCATTCAAGGACCCAGGTAGTAAAACTTCAAATGCAGTGCACCTTACATTAAGACCTAAGATAAAGGTGAACAATAGGAAATAAGAATTCTAGGTAATAATATATCAGTACAGACCAAACAACCAGAGAAACTTCAGGATAGTCAAGCTTCCTAGTGTTTCCTCCAGGTTTTTTTTTTTTTAAGTTTTTTTGAGTTCAGAATGCAGTTTGTGCCCAAATTCTACCTGCTACTTCTTCCTCTTGTCTAGAATAGCTAACAGAACCAAAGGAGGATTAAAATTTCAACTTCAATGGCACAGCTGGTTGAAGAATGGCACTGGGACCAAAAAAAAGGCAGTCAGGACACAGAATGAGACCAACCTGACTCGCCCACCCAGGCACAGGCTAAGACACAGGGATCTGAGAGACAGCAGAGCCCTGTCTCAGCCTACCAGAGGCTTGTCTAAGTGACAGTCATGGGGACAGAGGCATGGCCCAGAGTGTTCTGTATCTTGACTTTGGCGGTGACAATATAGATATACACATCTGTCAAAACTTATCAAATTACATACTTAAAAAGGGTACACCTTGTTGAATGTAATTCATACCTCATTAAAGTTGATTTTAAAGTTAAATTAAAAAGTCACCTATGGGGACTTCCCCAGTGGCAGAGTGGTTAAGAATCCGCCTGCCAATGCAGGGGACACGGGTTCGAGCCCTAGTCTGGGAAGATCCCACATGCCGCGGAGCAACTAAGCCCGTGAGCCACAACTACTGAGCCTGTGTGTCACAACTGCTGAGCCCGCGTGTCACAACTGCTGAAGCCCGCGTGCCTACAGCCTGTGCTCCACAACAAGAGAAGCCACCACAGCGAGAAGCCTGCCCACTGCCACAAAGACCCAATGCAGCCAAAAATAAAGAGAGAGACTGGGGAGACAGGGTGGAGCTTTCTGGCTTCTGAGGTGCTTCCTGGTAATAAGGACCAATCAGATTAGCCACTGCCGTGTCTCACAAATCTGGAAAATTACTGCTCCAATGAGGAAGAGCAAGTGAAGGATAGAGAGAAAATTGCAAAGTACTTTTCTCCTCTTTCTCTCCCTTCCCTGCTTGGGGAAAAAAATCAGAAGTCTTCCCCTGACTCCAGCTGTGGATGTGAGCTTTGGGGAACTGGCCTTCCCTGCTATCATTCTTCAACTGTTTGTTCTCCTGAACAGCCGCGCCCACTCCCAACACTGCCTAACCCTGAAAAACACAAAAGATCTTGGAGAAGCATTTCTTTCCAGCTCTACATCTAGCTGCTAAACTATCTGTTTCTATTACTGCTCATTCCAATAACAGGAGATTTAACAGGTATTAGACCACAACCACCCATACTAAGCACCAGCTGAATTCAAACATCACGAGCTGTGCTGTGACCTTGTAATGCTTTCAGAGAACAGTTGCCTTCTCTTTCCTCTTCGAGAAAGTTGGTTTCTAGGCTGAAGAGTGACTCATGTTTTGCATCTGTAAACTCCTCTGGGGATTCCTCTAATGTGCCAGGTGGCCCGTGCCCATCTTTTCCCTTAGGGTCAGCAGGTAAGGCCGCATCTGCAGTTTTGATAAAACATTTTGTGAAATTATTTACTACTCATAAATATAATTACACTTCTGTTGACAAATGAAATCGAATTCCTTAGGCTATCATTTACTTTTAAGCAAATTCAGGTAGAAGACATAAGTTTCAAAATTGAGCTTGACTACTGACCCAGTACATGTAAAGATGTTCAAATCAGCGTTGATATAACAAATAACTAGAAAAAAAATGATTTCGTCATTTCTATCGATGGGGTACTAATTAAATTACCACATATTATTTACAATGAAATACTATGTGATTAAGCTAATGTGAACCCACAGTTACACACGTTATATTATTAAAGAAAAAAGTAAGTTACAGAAATGTACAAGACCATTATGCACATACACACAAATATATGTAGATACTTGTATTCACTCATATCCATAAAAATGTAGTCTGGAAGGTTCTATAAAATGTTAAAGGTGTTCATCTCAGGGTGGAGGAGATATACGTTAACTATATTACCCTCTTAAATTTTACAGTAAATATATATTACTTTTATAATTAAAAAAGACAAACTTTTCATTTTTAAAAACCCAAAACATGAAAGAAAACTGGAAAACCAACAAAATTAAACAAAAAAACCCCTAAGTCTGAGGCAACGAGTTTTTTATCCCAGTACAAGTGATAAATTAAAATACTAAGAATGGTGTGTGACACCTTAAAGTATAGAAAAAAATACAGTAATGCAAATAGGCATTAAGATAATAGGATATAAAAAGTTACCCAGATATATTCAGACAATGGACTACTATTCCAGTAATAAAAGAAATGAATTACTAACATGAACTACGCGGATGAGTCACAACATGAGGAGCCAAAGAAGCCACACGCAAAAGGGTACTTATTGTATGCTTCCATTCATATGAATTTCTAGAATAGGAAACACTAATACATACAGAAAGAAAGATGTCAGTGGTTGCCTGATGCCAGGCCTGGGAAACTGACTGTAAAAGGACAAGAAGGAACCTTTTGTAGGTATTGGAAGTGTTCTGTATCTTGACTTTGGTGGTGACAATATAGATATACACATTTGTCAAAACTTATCAAATTACATACTTAAAAAGGGTACACCTTGTTGAATGTAATTCATACCTCAATAAAGATGATTTTAAAGTTAAATTAAAAAGTCACCTATGGGGACTTCCCTGGTGGCACAGTGGTTAAGAATTCGCCTGCCAATGCAGGGGACGTGGGTTTGAGCCCTAGTCTGGGAAGATCCCACATGCTGCGGAGCAACTAAGCCCGTGCGCCACAACTACAGAGCCTGCACTCTAGAGCCCACGAGCCATAACTACTGAGCCCACGTGCCACAACTACTGAAGCCCACGTGCCTAGAGCCCATGCTCCACAACAAGAGAAGCCACCACAGTAAGAAGCCGGCGCACTGCAACAAAGACCCAATGCAGCCAAAAATAAATAAATAAATAATAATAATAAAAAAATAGTCACCTAGATGTCTGAGTGAGACAGAGTTCCTTGAAGCTTTCAATCCCAGCTCTTCTCTGAAGCCTCCCCTCATTTACCCTGGCAGCATGTGACCACTTTGCATCTCTTTAACACCTTATATTTATCGGTTCCATTCAAATTTGATGCTTGAAAAGTTTTGTATATTTTATGTCTATCTTCCATTAAACTTGGTTCCTCTAGGGGAGGAACAATAATCTTTCATAAATTGAGACCATTACAAAAACAGAATTATGTTCCCTTTCCTCTCAATCAGGGGAATTTGAACTAGGATTGATGAAATCCTGGAAATCATAAGCAAAAATGTCATTTCTGCATTATTATGGCCAGAGGGTCCTGTGTTTTCATCAGATTCTTGACGATATCACAGAGCCCAACAATGTTAAGAATCTCTGCTTTGAATCCATGTGCTTTCACCCAGCTCATACAGTACAAGGCACCATGCCCCTGGGGCAATCTGTCTGTGGTCCCTGCAAAGATGATAAACCCACATCAAAGACACTTACTCTTCTGCACGTCAGTAGACGCTACTGCCGTCTCTTCCTCCACACTGATGTCACTATCGCCATCTTCAAGATTCATTTCTGTCTCATCTATAACACTGTCTTCTTCCTCTTCCTCCTCCTCATCTTCCTTGGAAACATCCTTTAATGTGGCAAGTAGTCTGTTGTAACCAGAAACTTGTTCTGGTTCACTCTCTGCTTCACTTTCAGAACTTGAAGTATCTAAACTCTCTGACTAAAAGGAAAATAGGGATTTTAAAAACAAAAATTATATTGTTCTTGTTGCTACCCCACGACTATCAGGCCCACAGTGGAACCAAGTTCAGACTTTTCTAAATAAACACTAGCTTTTCTGCAAATATGCAATCCTATCTATTCAACCAAATCTAGCACCAAATTTGTTTAAAACAGCTAATCTAGCTATGATTCTAGAAGCTCTTCCTCTTCTTTGAACTGCTAATGTTCCACGTGGAAAGACAGCCAACTAAACACATGGAGCTTTAGGTTATAAGGCGATCTAACCTATGTGTCAGACATGTGGCACCTTTAAAGGAGCAACAGGAAAACTTACAACTAAAAAGTGTAGTTTACTTTTGAGTCTGTGGTAATGAAATAAGACCTTTGATGATTTTGCACTCTATTTTATGTTAAGCAAACAAGACGTTCCCTCTTAGGATTCACCAAGAGCCCTCTGGTAAGCTTCCTTAACAGGTTCTAACAGGCTTATCTCTCAGGACAGTTTCATACTCTATACTATATTAGTTATCACAATGGCATTTTAACAGACATCTGCACTTAAAACTAAGCAATATTACTAAAATATAGCTTACATCTAAAATCAAAGAGTGGAAATATAGCCAAACTTTATTACTATATAATCTTAAAAGTAACAGTCCAGAATCAACTATCATAAAGAAGGTATAAAGCATTACCAGTTGACAATTCTGTGGTTTTGCTTCCTTTCTGGAAACCCTGAGAAGAAACAGGTAATGTTAAACTTTAACTACTAGCATGTAGCATTTAGGAAAAGTCTAATGATACAACTTTAAATGAACATGGCAGACTATACCGTTATAAATACATTATATCTATTGTCAAGTAAAAACTCCATATGCATTTGGACAGGTTTTGTAACAATATGCCAAATAGATAATAACAGACAAATGAAAAAGTCTAACAAGACCACATGACAAATACTACAGTCACACAGTAACAGGCTCTCATCCAAAAGATGGGAAATTCTGGCAAATAAAAGCCCTCGGGGTTCACCTTTTCTAGCAAATTTCTTAAGTAGACTATCCTTCTAACTGTTGATAAAGCAGCTCAAAGTGGTGGGATGAGCGCAAAGATCATAACTGAGAGTCTGGACACTTAATAGAGGAACCCACAACTACCCAAACATTAGTTTCCTCATTGTCATTGAATAGATCGGTGATGTCCAGGGTCCCAAGCAATTCTTTTTTTTTTTTTTTAACTTATTTAATTAATTTATTTTTGACTGCTATGGGTCTTCGTTGCTGCGCCCGGGCTTTCTCTAGTTGTGGCGAGCGGGGGTTACTCTTTGTTGCGGTGCGCGGGCTTCATTGCGGTGGCTTCTCTTGTTGCGGAGCAGGGGCTCTAGGCTCGCGGGCATCAGTAGTTGCAGCACCCTGGCTCAATAGTTGTGGCTCGCGGGCTCTAGAGTGCAGGCTCAATAGCTGTGGCGCGCGAACGGGCTTAGTTGCTCCGCGGCATGTGGGATCTTCCCGGACCAGGGCTCGAACCCCTGTCCCCTGCGTTGGCAGGCGGATTCTTAACCACTGCACCACCAGGGAAGCCCCCAAGCAATTCTTTAAAAACATATAAAACGAAAAGAAGCTTATAAAATCTCTGCCCAGTCGCCACACAGGAGGCGTGCCGTCTAGCATAAAGCTACCGGCTAAACAAAAGGTAGAAAGACGAGTGAAGAACCCCATCTCAGGCGGGAAGCCGCCAGGATCCCCGGGCGAGCTAGGCCGGCGCCGGGGCAGCGTGGGACGCGGCGGGAGCTGCCCTGTCACTATCCCCGGGGCACCGGCGGACCAAACGCGGGGACACGCGGGCTCCCACCGGGAAAGGACGCCGGCAGCGCCGGTCCCAGCCTTGCCTCTCCATACCTGTCATAGAAGGGATGCTCCTCGCCGAAATCCCTTAGATGCTTCTTCTGCTTTTTGGTTAGGGAGTTGAGCAGCTGGCTCTGGCTCCGGCTCCTGCGCTTGCCCATGGGGTAGACGTCAAGTCAGCCAACTTCCAAGAACCGCACTTTCCACCTGGAAGTAGTCTCGTCAACCCACTCACGCGGGATTTCTGACGGCGCTTTACGGCGGAAGCAGGGTGCCGTAAAGCAGACCCGCTTTACGTCGCGCTTGTACGACAGGCGTTAGAACTTCTGTTTCCCATTCCGTCCCCTAGCGAGGCTCTTTGGAAGCGCATGCACGCGTGCGCAGCTTTTCTCCGAGCCCCGAAAGGAAGGCCGGCAGGCAGGCTTCGGGCTTACCCAGGTGGGTAAATGGGTGAGTGTACTTTGTGCGTCTGTTTTGGCTGTGAGAATCAGACTGCATAAACGTGTAGTAACCGAGATGGTTGAATGCAGTGCCTTTATATTATGCCATAATACAAATACCAACTAACATTTAAGGCTGCCGGCGCATCTCAGTTCATCCTCACAACAGTAAACAAATAGGCCTTGTTAATAAGCCTGATATCGGAGACGAGAAAGCTGATGCTTACAAAAGGTTACATACACACTAGCAAGAGAGGAGATGGAAACCACAGGCGACCACAGGCTTTTCCCACTAGGATCTGCCACATGCGTCTGCTATGTGAAGAATGGGGGCGCAAGGCTGAGATTCCCGCCCTTACCCTACCCCCTCATTTTCTGAAAGTATTGCAAGGGCCCCTGGTAACAAATGTCTTCTGGCATTTTTCATGTTATAAAAGCAAAAACACATCCAGAGAGGTAAAGTGCCTTTCCTAAATCACCCGGAGAGTCGATGTTAGAGAAAGCAGTAAAACTCAGTAAAGTGTCTCAAAACTGAATTGGGGCAAATTGGGATGAAAAACTTTTAAAGGGTAAGTAACTTTTCTATATCTGGATCGTGGTGGTGGTTACACCTTGTATACAATTAACAAAATTAATCAAACTGTACCTTTAAAATGGGTACATTTTAATGCAAGTAAATAATAATCTCAATAAACAAAGAGGAAAAAACAATGCAACTGGACTGAATACTCTAGAGACAGGCAGAGTGTGCAGGGATACTTAAAAACCACAGGATAAACACAGAGACACTTTTTTTCTAATAGTAACTTACAATGTCAATCATAAACCACAGAATTCACCTGAATAAGGTGAAATAGGAGCCATCAAAGACAGTGTTCACTGGCTCTGCTATTAGAGGAGCGTCTGTGAGAGAATCTGACCTTTGTCCAATACCATGTCACACCTATAGAAGTCACACTAAAACTATTAAAATCCTATTTTTGTGGTTAGATTCTGGGAGGTTAGGGTGGGGTAGGGAGGCGAGGGGAGGGAGTATCAAGAAAATATGCAAACAGCAGGTAGTGCCAGCAGATGGCCCAGCCAAGGAACCCATAAACAAAGAGACATCTGTCTTCTGTCTAATTTCAAGATAAAAAGTACAGTCACTTACATCAACAAAAGGCTGTTTGCAAATGTCATCATACATATCAAGGCGCTATGACAATAAAGTCATACAATGTTTTTTCTCCTCCCACCCTATTCCAAGTGCCCCAGCTTCCCTCCCCAGAGGCAACCAGTTTCTTGGTGTTCTTCCAGAGATCTGCTATGAAAAGCTATACTCTTGAGCATTTGATGTGACTCTTTACTCTCTCCTGGTTTCCATGTCATTGTAGTCCTATGGACAGGTCTAGACTGTTCCCAGGTTCAGACAGAACTGTGCCCTAGCTCCACCCAAGTGCTCTCATCATTGGCTCACTGAGCCTGCTTCTGAAAATATTTATATTAGCCTTTGACAACATAAAAGGGTATGCTGTGTGAAATTTTAACCTGAGAGTTCAGAATTTAAACATATTTTTCATGCCTCCAGTGAAAGTTCTCTTAGTAAAACCCACACAAAGAAGATGCATGTGCCAACTAGTGAAGGCCCTGGAAAAATTGTAATAAAGGCAAAATTTGTTCTTCCTTTTCTTCTTCCCACACTCAGCCCTTCCTTTTCCCTCCTGCAGGGTTTTCTTTGACCTTTGCCCTCAGGGACTCAGTATTTTCAGGGGTAAAAACAGTCCAGGAAATAATCTTTTGTACTAGTTTGTAAAGCGAGGCTGATGAATTAATGTTACTTGGGTATTTTCAATTCGGGGAGACTCCCTAGGATAACGATCTCAAGGGGTGGGAGGGGGGTGGCTGTCCCTTAGGACAAGATGGTCAGAATATTTAGAAAAGTGTTAGTTTTTCTTTATTAAAAACTTTTTCTTTGGAAAATTTCAAGTATATACAAAAGTAGACAAAACAGTATAACACACTCCCATGTTCCCATCCCTCGGCTTCAATGCAAGGCCATCTTGTTTCATTTGTATGCCCACACACTACCCCTAACTCCCGCCCCCGTATTATTTTTGAAGCAAATCCCAGACAGTGTATTATTTTATCTGTAAATATTTATTTTTAAATATCTGAAAGATAAGGGTTCTTTCTTTAACATAGCTACAATGGCACTATTTCACCCGGAAAAAAAAGGTGATAACAATTATTTAATATCATCATATAACCAGTCAGTATTCAGATTTCTGATTGTCTCATAATTGTCGTCTTTTTTTTTTTTTACACTGTTAGTTGAACATGTTCTGCTGTTCTCTGTGTTTCTCGTGAATACATTGTGGGATTTAGAACTTTGATCAGATTTCATTATAGCTAATATTTTATACTTCCATCAGGAGGCGTATACCGTCTGGTTGCCTTTCATTCTGTGATGTTACCAGTCATTGGTAGTCAATGTCTAAATTCGTTCATTCATTAGAGGTCACATTCTAATTCTATCATGAGGTGATATTCTATCATTTCTTCTTCACTTACTTGCTGGACTATTTCTATGAAAGCAAGCTTTTCCTTCCCCTAAATTTTGCTTACCCAGTGGTGCTGTTTGTATAGGAAAAGCAGAAGAAATGCTTGATTCTCTCCTTTCATTTACTAATTTTCAACACAAGGAGTCAATTCACTAGATCTTCTAATGTTGACCAATCAAGTTTTCAAAAAAATTTTTAGTATCATTATGAACTCATGGAATTATACAAATTGATGTGTTTTAATCCCTTGCAAATATTATGGTGTACATGATTTGAAAGAGCTTATTTGACATATGGTGATGTATTTGAAAAGACAAACTATGTCCTAATACAAACCACAGAAAGTAAACAGGAGTCTATCTGAGATTCTCAACAGAGCAGGAATGGGAAGGTGGGGAAGGAGCACAATTTGAGGATACAGATCAGATGCTGCGGAAGTTTGAGTTTTGAAATTTATGTGATAATATAAGTGATGACAAGGGCACATGTGTTCAAGATATGTTGACAAGGAGCCATAAATAATCCAAAGGTATGACTCTCTAATTATGAAAGCTCCGACACCTTAGCTACTGATTTGGGAAGATTCTGGGGAAGGTGTGTGTGCACCCACACATCTGTCTGCTAGATGCCTCAAATCAGACCGTCTCCTCCACCACATGTATGCGTACATGTCTGTATACACCCCAAAGCCATCCAGCCTCTTCCTGAGACTGCTGGCAGAAATCAGTCTCTTGCTACCCGTATAATGAAATGAGCTCATTTATTCATTTAAAAAAATGTACTAAACACCATGTGCCAGGTGCTGTGCTAGCAGCTGAGGCTGGGGGCAAGAATAAGATCCAGTCCAGCCTCTTCAAGGAGCTCTCAGCCTCACCCAGGTATGGATAAGTATGCAGACTGTTACGAGACACTGTGATAAATGCTAAACTGATAGATGCTGGGTGCTAAGGAAGCAGCTCGGTCGGGGTTTTGGGGCCGCTGGGGGTTGGGGGGCTGAGGGGGAGGGTCATCTGCTGCCCTTGAGAGTTTGTCAGTCTGTCACGTTCATTGAACATCGGTATTGAACTTGAGATTAATCTAGATTCTAGATTTTAGGCTGTATGAATTGTTTCAGCTGACTTCATGAACAGCATGTGTGTGTGTTCAAGACAGGATATGAGGGATATATATAGGGCAACAGGAAATTAGAAAGCTGGGTAGTCATCGGATTCCACAGCGTTTATTGTGTAAGGAGCAATGAGCTTTCTAGGTGGAGCATGTTTTAGATAACAAGATTATGTCTGGAAAGAGAAAAGCTTTGTAATGCGTTTCAATGCACTCTACATAACTTGAAAATGTAAAACACTGTTATATATAGTGCCTACCCTTTCTATTCATCTGTACCCAGAAGAACTACCCATTGTCAAACCCAGAGCCTGGCATAGAGTGACCTGTAATAATTACGTTTCCTCAAGCTTATCAGAGGTTGTTTTATATTAGATCTAGCCTAAAACTGAAATATTTTATCAGATTATATTCATCTGACTGAGAACAAGGCTAAAATGCTACACTAGAGGGGATAAAGTTTTACATCCCTCCCTCTAGTGGAACGTTGGTGTAACTACATTCTGTTTTTCACATTTTTCTGGCAGAGGCTTAGCAGGCAAACCTTCATTCATTCATCAAACATTTTCTAAACAGTTACCATGTTCCTGTCATAATGTTAGGCATTAAGGATTTAAAAAGCTCAGACCTCAGGCTTTCCCCTTGAAGACCTTTGGGGAAACAAAGCAATTAACAAATAATTATGTTGTCATGGGATAGATTAGAAGGGTGTCTACAAAGGGTTTTAGGAACCCAGAAGATAAAGGAGCTCCTCTTGCTGTGGAGGAGAGAGGAAAGGTCATGGGGAGTTGCACAGAGGATGCACTGAGTCAGGGTTTCCTGGGAAAGAAGGTTCCAGGGAGTGGGAGTAGCATGAGCAAGGTGGAAAGATGTGTTTGGAGAACTCTCTGTGGTCCCTGTTGCTGAGGTGGGTGGGTGGGAGTAGAGAGGTTGGAGTGACGGACAGGTGAGGATTCAGCCCACTAAAGGCCTTGCGTGCCTTGCTGGGGCATTGAGGCCCAATCCCATGTAAGGTGAGGAGCCCTTAAAGGATTTCAAGCAAGGGGGTTATGTGAACCGATTTGGACTTTAGCGAAATCACGGTGACGTCTGTGTGGGTGACAAGGACATTAAATCTTCCTTTCCGACGCCTTCCTGGAGCAGCTGATTTGCTACTGATGCTGCCCACTTCCAAAAGACTTTGGAGACTTTTTCATGTTTTTACCAAAGGCTTCCTCCCACTTCTCAACATTTCTTGAAACTACTATTTCAAGTCTCTCCTCATAGAATTATCCTCAGTGGAGACTGTAGTGAATTCACTTTGTGAAATCCACGCCATCCATGCTAGTTCCTGTGTGGGGCGTGGATACAACATGAGGGGATCGTAGGGGCCAAGCTAATGGGCCGTGCTCCCCATTGCTGTTAACTGCTTCTGTTCTTCCTCTGTTCCTGGGGCTCAGAGACGCTTATATCCATCTTGACAGATACTAAAATGATCGTCTGGGTCAATACTGCCTTAATGAGAACATCTGTGCATTCTCGCAAGGTAAAGTTTCCCTCCTTGTCATTTTGGTGACTGATAATACTCCTGTAAATGTATTTGGTTTTTTGAAGCTCAGAGGGTATTAATATGTTGGAGCACTATGTAAACTTAAAGGAGTCATAAACAGCATTTATTACTTTGGTATATCAAAAAAAAGAATGTCAAGATCATTCAAATCACACATTAAATTTGAGGTTGCTGTTAGACATCTAATGAAGAGGTCCAGGAGGCAGTCAAATATGCATGCACATCTGGGATTCAGGGGAGAGTCCAGGATGCCCAAATGGGAGTGGTCAGCCTAGAAATGAGACTGAATGAGATCATGACGTGTAAATACAGAGAAGGAGCCTGAGAACTGAACCCTGGGGCCTTGTAAATTTCAGGGGCTGGGTGGGGGGATGAGGAAGAACCAGCAAGGTGATGGAGAAGAAGCAGCCATTTGGGGAGCAGGAAAGCTGATATCGTCTCCCATTCACTGATCAATCCTTCTCAGGAAAGGCAGGTTTACAAAGGGCTTAAGACCAAGGGTATTGGACTCAGCTGGATCTGGATTCAAATCTCCATCACGGTAAGTACAAAATGAGTTTACGCTTCATATATGCCACTGGAACTAGTATAGGACCTGGAGGGTATTTGTTCAGTAATCACTGATAGCGCATTAATGTACACTGGGCATATACGGAGTGGCAAGGGAGTTTATGAGAAAGAATAAAACAGAGGCCCTGGCCTCAGGGAGCTGAGTCCTGAGGGAAGGAGGAGTCCTAGAAGCCGATGATTGTCCATGACATCACAACATGATAAATTCTTGAATGAAAGTATGAGCCATGCACCGAGAGAACAGAGGAGGAGTGATTAATCCAGGCTGCGATGACCTGACTTAAATGTGATGCTTTCTTTTTTTTCTCATTCACCTTTTACGTGCCATTTTGCCTGTAAAATTCATGACTCTTCTGAGCACCACCAGTTAACCTACATGACAGTTTATGAGAATGCTTTTCTTTAGGAGAAAAGAAGTGGGGAAAAATCCTCAGGATATAGACTACGGTCCTACATTTAAAAAAATGAAGTTAAGAATTACCATCTTGAATGAAATTGAATCTATAATTGCCTCTTAGCCCAAATTGACAGCAACTGCTATGTTCTCCCACTTTTGACTGTTAGCAAATCACTCCCCGGTGTGGTTCTCCCATCACAGGCTTAACTGCCCAGCCTGTTACATCTGGTGTGGGAGGCTTCAGTGATCTTAATCTTTTTCCTTGGGCGATGATTTACCTTCTATTTTGGAGGCAGCTTTTCTTATTCAGATAGTGAAGCCCCAAGAATGTCAGCCTTTCACATATTGAACAACCATACATTTCTCATGAAGAAGATTTCTAGCATCTTCTTGTGGTTTTTCTTTCTCCTTGTTTTCCTCTCTGTGCATTTATTCTGACTAGAACTAAAATTTTTAGAAATAAAGTTTGCAGCTAAAGATGTCCTTCATGAGTTTACCATAAATTCTTGCACTGAAAATTCCACAAAGGCAGATTGCAAAGCTGCTTGTTAAGTCAGTGTTGAAGGCGGACTACCTTCATTCTGCAGACTTAGAGCTCCTCCAGCTCTGCCTGAAGAGGGGATTTGGGAGCCAGATGAATGTTTGGATCACTGTGTCCTCCAATCCTAAAGTAACTGTACTATAGTCTCTTCGATGGCTGGGGTGGATGACAGTGAATGTATCTGGGACAAGGCAGGAAAAGAGATGAGGGCAGCATGGGTAAGTGTTGAGCATTGTTAGCTGGGACCCAAGGAGGACATTCTCTTCAACCAGCCAGGAATATACCCAGGAACCAGTGTTTGTTCTTCCCAAAACAAAAAGACCGTGAAGAATCATTAAAAGAAAAATAAAATGAGACAATTGTGTAGCCCTGATTCAAAAATGAAGAAAACACTAGCCTTTTCTCTTAGAAAAGATAGTTAAGGTTTATTTCCTATGAAGGGTATATATTATTTGAAGAATAACTGCTCTTCAGAGTTGTCCCTGTACTTCAGCCTTTAACTAAAGGGACCAAGTCTCTCTTAAAGTATGAATCCCAATGACACTGAGTACAATGGACTGAATATTTGTGTCCCCGCGCCCCATTCCCAAATTCATATGTCGAAATCCTAACCCCCAATGTGATGGTAGCAGGAGCTGGGGCCTCTGGAAAGTGATTCGGTCCTGAAGGTGGAGCCCTCATGAATGGGATTAGTGCCCTTATGAAAAGGACTCCAGAGAGCAACCTCGTCTCTTTCACCATGGGAGGACACAGCAAGAAGATGGCCTTCTAAGAACTTAGAAGTTGGTCTTCACCAGGCACCAAATCTTCTTGGACTTCCCAGCCTCCGTAACTGTGAGAAATAAATATCTGTTGTCTATAATCCACCCAGTCTATGGTATTTTGTTATAGCAGCCCAAATGGACTAAGACACCAAGTTTCTCCATGAGTAGATTAGCAAGGAGTTCAGTCTTCCCTCTGGTTTGGCCAAGTCTCTCAATGATGCTGACCCAGTCCAAAGGGTCAGTCCTGGTTACATTCATCAGCAGTCACTGCTGAAGCCTGGCTGTGCTCCAGGGGGCGAGAGCAGACGTTCTCCCCAGCTCTCCCTGTGCCCTCCCCCAGCTCCCCCCAATTTGTTATACTCAGTCTCAGGCATGCCACTAGCTCCCAGTGGTATAGCTCTTTAGGGTCCGAGTTCTTCACTTGATGAGTGCATGGCCATTTCCCTTGGCACACCCATAGTGTCAAGGCAGGTGGGTTGGAAGGAGGCTTCAGCGTCAGCCTCATGCCGTTCCCAGAGCCAACTCACCCCTATGATGGGCTCCAGGCCCTAGGTCACTACTGTCTTACGGTGAAGGTCATTTCAGTGGCCTTGTCACAACTGTCTGTCACTGAGCCTTGTCAGGGCCCCTCTAGTTCATCTGACATGTTCTGGTGACTCTGAATCTCAAAGAGACTAGATCTACAAAGCTCAATATGAGCCATTATTGTTATTGAGCATCATTTGCTGTCTAAGCATAAGTTCCTATTAAATTAAACTGAATGAAATAGGAAGGTGGGGAGGAGTTGACTCTGCCACTCACGGATGAGTGTGTTTGTGTATGTTGTGGGGAGAGGAACAGGCTATAAAGACCTGAGAGCACATTCTACAGAGGTCCAGGACTCTAATTTTCCTTCTTGTGATTTCCTAAGAGTCTAGGGTAGGACAATACCAAGATGTTGAAGACAGATTTGGGGTAACAGGGAAATTTTATAACCTCTAGCCGTCATCAGAGTCAACTGTCTAAAATTCTTGAACCTTCAGCCAGTTTGGGCAGAGGCCTTGCACTGCCAATAGTAACAACATAGAACACTTCTGTACGTTTTTACAATCACATAACAGGCCAGATAAAACTCATACAGTAGGTATGTCAGGAAACCCAGAGAGAGCTGCTGAGAGCCCTGGGAATGCAGAGAGAGGCAGACATGCTTCTTTGGTCTATCACAAACATCCATTTTTCGCAACCCAACTAGTAATGCTGAGCATCTCCTCTACGCTACGCCTTTAGGGAATGGAATGCTCTGGCTCTTCCTGTGCAAGAGTTGATCACCTCCTTGGGGAAAGCAGAAGGATGCACCCCTGGAAATAAATAATGAAGACAACAGACTCTGGACAAGGCCTCTGGGCATGACCTTTAGCTGCCCTGGTTACCATTGTGTGACCAGCTACCTTCAGAAGGAAATGTTATATACCTCCCACATGGCCACTCTACACAGCAACAACCTGATTCCTGGCATCAAGGAAGAGTTTGCTCCTAGTGGTCGGGGCATTTGGGTTGAGAAGTGAGATGGCAGCAGCTGGCACCCCTTCTGTCCGTTCCAGAGCTAGGGTAGACCGGACAGAAGGCTTTTTACCATTTACCAAAAGGCTTTACTCCGGGCTTTACCATTCATCAAGGAGGCACAGACATCTCCCGGGAGAGGGTGGCTACTGTGCCTGGAGAGCCGGGTGCCTTGTTGTAGTGAAAAACCATCTGAACAAGGAAAAAGACAAGGCTAAGTCAGGGTAGGTGGGAGCAGGGACTGGGGCTGGCAGGGACATCTACCCTCGTATTGGATTAGAAGAGGTTGGCCATCTCCTGGGAGAGTGAGGTAGGTATTTCTTACAAAAAGCAAAGTCCCCCAGTTTCCTACAGGGCTATGAGCAAAAGTGCTGTTAATTATGTTAATTACAATAACAGAGCACTTCAGTTCTCAGGAGAGCTTTTCATCTTCAAAGGGACTCCAGGATGGAGCATTGCCGGTTGACATGAAAGTCTCTGGAGTTTCAGAACTGAAGTCTGAAGTCCGAGGGGCCCTAGCTGTGTGGGACAGGCAATGCCCAAGGAATTCTCTTGCTTCAGGGTGGGGAGCAGGTCAAAACAGGGTTATGTGTCCAGAAACTGGCCCTTGCCTCCCTGAAATTGGAGAGACAGGGGGATGGAGTGTCAGCCTCAGTCCAGTTCAACCGAGTCCTGCCTCCTATATTGGGGTTGCCAGATAAGTTCAGTTAAATTTGAATTTCATTTAAGCAAAAAGCGCATGGATGCACTAAACAATTATTTGTCGCACACACACACGCACACACAGCCCCTGCACAATCAGAGGCTGGGCTTCCTACCCAGAGACTCCTACCTGAGAGCTCAGCAAGTCGGGGCGTGTTCTCCCAAAGCCACAGGGAACAGGTGCTCTCCAGACCTGCCCAGACCCAGCCTCTTTCCCACCCTCCTGTAGGAATGTGAGAAAGTCCTCCTTTCAGGGACTCAGGACTGGGCTGCTGGGAAGACAGTCCAGCCTTCCCAACTCCCTTATTTGCCTTGGATTTGGGGATGAAACAACCTCAGGGATGGAATGTCTCAAGCTTCCCTTCCCTCCCCTCTGTCCTTCTCTACACACTGATATCCACCCACCACTCTGTAGCTTAAGAGAGAAGAAGCCTGTGGCCACCCACCCACCCCCATCGCCCTGAACTGCTGGAATAGAAATTCCTCTGTGACAAAACCCAGGGAGAAATGGTCCCTGGGCTGAGATGAGCTTTCTGCCTAGGCGGTGGAATCCAGGCCACCAGGACGGGTCCGGGCCTGAGCTAGAAATGCCTCCGGTTTCCCAGGCTGGGCGGGAAGGGAAGACAAGCTGGCACTTGCCACAGCACAGAATAGCAACTGGGAGGTGGCCATGCCTGCTATGAAACAGCGAAACTCTTGGGGCCTGCAGACATTGAAGCACTTAGAGAGAGGTTCCCAGGCCCCTAAACCTCCAGATCCAGCCCCTGGGTTCAGTCAGTCAGGGTCAAGGACAGAGCGTCTTGCCTTCTTCACGCCCCCAGGACAGACAGATGGTCATGCACATTCACATCCTGGGATATTACTTCAGGCCCGTGGGCAAGATTAACATTCCAAAGCTTGGGTTCCCCTCCATGACCTAATGCAAAGGACACCGAGCCAGGCAGGTCGGGCCTGGCCAGCTTCCTACTCGCCATTTACCAGCTGGTAATTTATCCATTTACCTTGGATAAGACTCTTTTAAAGATTAAATTTAAGAAAAATCCCCTGATGGACTTGAAAATAAATCCATTTAAGGAAAATGAATGTGTGCAAGATGAACTGACTGGCCAGCAATGCAGTGCATGGGGTTCTGGTTCAGAAAGCAGAGCACTGAGCGGTGACTGTACCTTCAAATACAAGATTCTGGAAAGAGTCCAGAAATTGGTAAATTACTCTCAGAATTGTATAGAGGAACAACAACAGCTTTCCCCTGCGAATTGTAATAGTTGGCAAAACACGCTAGTGTCTCCTCTCCTTATCCCTTCTTAATAAATTGAAAGTGTATGAATATATGAATAAAATGTGACACAGTTCACGGGCATCATTCAAATCATCACCTGCCAATTATGGGAGTCTGTTGAACACTGAACAACAAATGTTTCTTGACTGACTAAACTACTGTCTGATTTGATGAAGGGAGGAAGAGAGGAAGAAAGAGGGAAAGGAAGGAAGGATTGATTTTATGTCAACTGAGTAGATCTTAGCCTGACTCTGATTTTAGAAGCCTCAACCACTGAAATTCTATTTCCCCAAATCCCCCTTCACTGGCTCTATTGTTTTCCCACCTCCTTTCATTTCTTTCTTTTTTTTAAATTAATTTTTATTACTTCACAATGTTGTGTTAGTTTCTGCTGTACAGCCCACCTCCTTTCATTTCTACGTATGCAGCAGCCATGAGCAGCTCTGCTAATAATGTTTGTAAAAGAGTGAACTAGATCAGAAAAAGCCTTGTAGCTACCTGGTACCCCTAGGGATTTAGTCGTCCAGGATCCTGGCCAGCAAGATCTGGTGGGTCCTTGTTTGGATTTGAAATACCCAGAAGAAACTGCTACTGCTAGCAACTCAACGTTTTACAGATGTCACTGTGCTGGGGAGGGACAGGTGGTGAGTGGGCTGCCTCATCTCTGATTCCTAGGTCTGAATAAGATAAGAGAGGGAAAACAGTCCCAGAGAACGGGATCAGAAGTTTCCCAGGGGGGTTAAAATCAAGTGGGAGCCACACACAGGACATCTGAGCTGTCCCCACATCCTGGATAGGGGATGGGGGGCGGTGTAAGGGTGTGACGAAGAGCTGTTTCTACTCTTCTACTCTTAGACTATCTTAATCCATCTTTCTTGCAAGACATTTTGTCTATTTCCAAGTTCAGAGATTTGAACTTGAACCTGAGTGTGGCCACTTCCCGTGTCATCTATTATCCTCCATGAGCCTCAGTTTCCTCAAGCGTACAATACGAATACTAGTAACTAACACATACATATACATTTAGCAAACATGTATGAACACCTACTGTGTGCCAGGCTCTGTGGCAAGCACTGAGAACACAGTGGAAATAAGACAAAGTCCCTGTCCTCCTGGAGCTTACTTATACTCCAGGCAGAAGCCCCCAGAGGGTGGCTGCTATGCGGGGTTTTATATACAATTAAAATTTTATAAGTAATCAAAATTTTTAAAAAAACTTGTTGCAAACATATAAAAAATTGGAAGATTTTATATAAAAATCTAGATTTCCCAGTGGCAAAACTGGGCCTGTCTTTCTGTTCAGCAACCATCAGCCAGAACCCTGGCTGCTTCCTTTAAAAGGAACGCAGGCTTTCCAAGTAGACACAGTCCTCAACATTCCCGGACACTCTTACCTTGTTCAAGCTTAAACAATATTTTTGTTTACTTGTTTGTTTACCTAAAACCCTTCAAAGTTCCCTCACTGTAAATAGGAGAAAGTCTAGCTCTTCGATATGACATTCCATTCAAGGCCTTCCAGATCTGTTTCCTGCCTAATGCATCCCTATAAATGCTACACACCAGTAAACTGCAGTTTCCTGACCATCCCATGTGGTACCTCTGAACCTGTGCAGTGCTATTTTCTTTGCCTTAAATGTCCTTTGCTTCTGTTTTTCTATCCAGATAATTAATGTTGACATTTAAGGGTCATCTTAAACATCTCCCTCTCCCTTTGTGCAGGCTTCCTGTGAGGAAATGCCTAGAGGGTCACATGTTCTGGAGACCCTCAAAGATGCAAATGGTCCACTTGAGACCAAAGGGGAATCAATTGTTCTTTATCTTATGGTTGGGCCCAGGGACCTTCGAATTGGTGGCAACTTGTAAAAAACCTCAGCTTTTCCAATACGTGGGGACAAAATATAAACATTAAATGAGATAATGTCTGTAAGTGAAATTAGACAATACTTTTTAAAAAATTGAATGGAATTATTGATGCTGGATAAGTAGCAGCTGTTATTCCAGGTGTTATTATTATTCAAAGTGGAGGCCACTTCATCAAGGATGATAGGTCAGCAGCTGCAAAGTGTGTTCAGGGAAGAAGAGTCTGTTAGGGCTACAGGGTAGCAGAATAGTAAGAGATGTGATTGGACAAACAGAAGAGGGCCAGCAAGGGGCCTTCCAACTCATCTCCCTGCTTGGCCATTTTCTCTTTTCTCTTTATTTTAAACACAGCAGCCAGAGTGATCCTGCAAAACAAGTCACCCCACGTCACTCTTCTGCTCAAAACCCCTAGTGGCCCCCTATCTCTATCAGAGTAAAACCTGCAGCTATTAGGTCTCAGATCTCACATGCCAACCATCTCCCCTCTCTCCTCACTCTGCCAGACACTGGGCCTCATTCTGACCTCCCTGCTCATCCTTTAAAGTGTGCTCTTACCTCAGGGCCTTTGCACTTGCCAGCCTCTCTTTCTGGACCCATATTCCCTCTGCTATCCCCAGGGTTCCCTGCTTCATTTTCTTAGATCTTTACTTAGATGTCTTCTTCTTGCTGGTTAGTCTATCTAAAATTTTACTTCTCCCTCACCCCCTCCACTTCCTGACCTGTTGCCTTATTGTTCTTAGAACTTATCACCAACTAACACGCTTTACTTATCGTACATGTTTATCTTGGTTATTGTCTCTCTCCCCCACTAGAATATAAGCACTATGAGAGCAGAAGTTTTTATCTGTTTCTCTTGCTCACTGCTGTATCCCCAGCACCTAGAACAGAGCCTGACACATAGTAGACACACAATAAACATTTGTTGGATGAGTGAATCAAGTTTCTTGATTCAATAAACATTGGGAAATCACAGAATGTTTTTGACCAGAAGAGTAAACTGATCAGAGCTCACAAAGGGGCTTAGGCTAGATTAGGGTAGGGGATAGGATGGGGCCACAATAGTAGAAGGATACACATGTGAAAGTTTAAACAGAGGGCTTCAGTAGGAATAAAAGAAAACAATAGGAGGCAGTAAGTTTCATGAGGGTAGGGATTTTGTCTGGCATATAAGAGCCTCTGAATAAATATTTACTGAAGGATGAATGAAGGAATGATGCTTGTGTCTCATGTGGGATGGACCCAGGGCTCTGGTTTGGGTCTGTCTTAGAAAAGATATAAATCCTTTTTGATCTTGACTCGGATGTGCTCGTGGTCAGGGGTTACACGAGATCAACACTGAACTCTTATATCTGTATGTACATCTTCCCTTTCTTCCTGGATTGGGCTAACCCTCCATGGCATTTAATCACCTTGTAGGCCTCAGTTCAACTCAGACAAATTGGGATTCAGACTCTGGTAACTGAGGAGGGGGGTCGAGCTGTAGGTGTCTAGGAGCAGCATCCAGATTGAATGACCTGTTTGAATGCTATACAACCAAAGTCTTAAGTGATGAGGAGAAGTTAGTGTGGAAGGCAGCCCATAGTGTGGAAAATCAGTGTGCCAGTCCAGAGCCACTCAAGACAGAGGAAATCCCTGTGGACACCATCTTTACCTTTTCTGCAGAACTATAGGTAATGGAATAGGAGGCTAGTCTAGGTTGAGGCTGTGTACGTGGACACTGTTAAGAGAAAGTTCCCACAGTGGAGGGGTGGCAGGATGGAGGGTACTTGGTCAAAGAACCTCTCATTCATGCCCTCCCTTGTCTGCCCTTTAGTTAGCTACCTCTCCTCAAAGGAATTATACTAGGCTCTGATATCCACACTTGGACCTTGCCCCTAATACAATCAACAGAAATGAGGTGCTTCACGTTCTCCCTGCCCCAAGAATAAATATAAGAGTAACCCATTTCTGAACTCTTCGGGTTTTAATTAAACCAATGCCTGGTGCCCAGAACTGTGCCGGATCCTTGCCTAAATACGGGAGGTGCAGCAGTGGAGAAAACATACATTTGCTGCTTTACTTATTTGTTGCTTTACTTATTTCATTTAATCCTTTTGTCAGTCCTGAGAAATAGGCAGTATCCTCATGCATGAGTTGAGTAAACTGAGGCCCAGCCAGCTCACACAGCTAGGAATTGAAAGAGGGGAAATCTGAGACAACTTTTGACTAATTCCAAAGCACAGGTTGTTTTTCTGAGGACGTCAGTGCTGCCTCTATAATTTACTTGTAGAACTAGGAATTGTTAGAACTGGAAGGTGATTGTGGGATTTGTTCAACTCCTTCAGATAAAGGGGCTCAGGCTCAGCGACGGTGACAAGCTCTGCGTGTCACCAAGTACCAAAGAAAGATCTGACACCCAGGTCTCTCCTGAGTCGCAGGTGCTCTTTCTTCTTTCTTTAAAAAAAAATACTGATAATAATATTTTTCTTAAATTTTATATATATCTGCTTTAAAAATTAAATAGTACTGAAATCTTTATAATCAAAATATCAGCCCTCCCCACTCCTTATTTTTGTTAACATAATATTTCATCTCCTAATATTTTCTGTTGAAATCTTTCATCCATCTTATCTCCCCGCCTGTGCTTTTGTCCTCTCTTAACCTTGTGGGTTAAAATCTTTTTTTTTTATTCCTTCATTGTCATTTTACTGGAATGGCCTGGGGAGGGAGACAAGATAAAACACATTTGGTCAATCAGTCTTATTGAACAGAAGTCCAGTTTTTCGTCTCACTGACCCCCAATGATCCTGTATCCCCAGGTAACTCATTTTTCTGAAGTCAACACATTCTCCGCTGCTCACGGAGATCACCCTGCCCCTAGCCCTGTGCCAGGAGCTCCTGACGTACAGGAGTTCCTGTCTGGCCTGTGCCTTGCTGCCCTCAAGGACTTGACTGAGGCCTGGAGAGAATGATTTACAGGAGGAAACAAAAAGCAGATAATAGCAGTGAGAAGCCCTCCCATCCACACAGCGCTTGTCCAATTTCAGAGAGCTTTCATATCCACGATCTCATAGCCATAGATAATCACAGGATAGGTAGTTTGGTGCTGACCAAAGTCAAGACACTGCTCTGTCCCAACAGGGAAACATATTTGAAATCAGGACTATGAACCCTCATGTTCATGGTACTTGTAACTTCTTGTTTGGCTCTTTTATCTGCAGGTCCAGTGACAACTTTCTTTGCCAGGGGAGATGGAAGTGGACTGTTAGATTGGTGCTGAAGGGAAGAAGTTTGGAGCGAGGGCCCCAGGTGGGCAACATACTTCCAAGGGAGTTACTGAGCCTTCTTTTTCCTCCTCCTCCTCTTATACAGATCCAAGTTTGGAATAAAGAAAGCTGCTTCTCTGAGAACACGTACCAGTGCTCAGCTTGGTCCAAGGATAAGAAGAGAGTCAGAAACAAATAATTCTGAACACTTTAGTGGGCAATTCTCCTAAAGTCCCAAGCCAAAGTCTGTTTCATTGTCTGGGTTGGAAAGTGAGATTCATTTATGGATTTCTACTGCAGCTTCCGTTGCAGAAATCTCAGTGATTCTAGGATTTGGATTTCATTCTGGGATGCAGTCTATGGAGGGTAAGGGGACAGAGGAAGGGGCAACACCAATGTGCACTACAATTTAGGTTGTTGTTCAGGCAATGCGTTAGGCCCACCTGTGGCCCCAGTACCTTGAAACACTTGATGGAGCCAGAGATAAACCAGGGCACAGAAAGGACTGGGGGTAGACCTGATGGGTTCCAGAATTGCCTTCCAGAGGCTGGCTGGGGTCTGAGTTCCTCTGAGAGAGCACAGAATTGAATTGTTTAGCTTGAAGTCCCTAATACCCCTTCTTCAGCAGCTCCACTGACGTGCAGCCCAGTCTCTGAGATTATTCGTTGTCACTGATTCCAGGAACACTCTCCACTATAGCGAGCCATTGGGAAAGGTTCCAGTTGCCATGCCCTCTACTCTGCCAAGGAGAGGGTGGGATTTGGGTCACATTTGGGCTTTATTGTCATATGTTTGATACTGCAGAGGCTAAAGCCACAGGGTGGTGAAAAAGACCCCTCCTCACCAGGTAAGAGTTGCCTGGGAGCCAGAGAGGGAAATTCCCTGATTCCCTGTAGCTGTGAATCACGGCCTCTGTGCTCAAACGTACATCTCACTGCCTGAAACTCAGGCTCACAAGTGACTCAGTAATGCCTCACCTGAGCAGGGACATAGGGCAAAATGCTGGGAACACTGCAGGCTCAAGCCATACTGGGGATGTCTGAATCCCGTGACAGCTCTTTTGAGAACATAGAAGAACTGATTCCTCTAGAGCCCTTGCAGGGACTCACAAGGTGTTCTTCTTCCTCAGACCAAGCAGATGAGGTATGTCTCAAGCAAAGGAGACTTCAGGGTGGCCTATTGCCAGCTCTCATAATTTGAAGAGCCAGAAATTTCCTCCTGATCTCTACCTTAATTCCTCCGGCTTTATTCCCTTTCATTGATTCTTCAGTAGAGTGATACAAGAGTTGTTCACCATAGTATCGACAGTGTCTAGATGCACGGGCAACTTTAAAAAAAAAACTTAACGACCAGTGCAGCACAGTCAGAATAGAGTCTGGCTGGGGTGCTGAACAGTCCAAGCGGGAAGAGCTCTGGGCTTGGGTTCTAGTCTTGGCTTTGTGGCTAATTTGCTATGTGACCTTAAGCAAATCACTTGACCTCCCTGGGCCTCAGTTTTCTCACCTTTAAAAAAAGGATATTTGGACTAGAGGTTGCAAACTCATATGCCTACAGAATCGGGAGATTAAAGTAAATGAGTGAATCCAATATGATGGGGTTGTCCTGACTGCTACCTGTAGACTCTCTCTAAATGGGCAGCTGTTGCCTGTTGGAAATGCTGACCTAGGCTGTCCAGAGCATTTGACTCTTCAAGAGATGCTAAGGATCTGGATGTGTATGTGAAATCTCCCAATGTTTAAAAAACTGTGTGGGGGACTTCCCTGGTGGCACAGTGGTTGAGAATCCTCCTGCCAATGCAGGGGACACGGGTTCGAGCCCTGGTCTGGGAAGATCCCACATGCCGCGGAGCAACTAAGCCTGTGAACCACAACAACTGAGCCCGCATGATGCAACTACTGAGCCCGTGTGCTGCAACTACTGAAGCCCATGTGCCTAGAGCCCGTGCTCTGCGACAAGAGAAGCCACCGCCATGAGAAGCCCGTACACCGCAATGAAGAGTAGCCCCCGCTTGCCGCAACTAGAGAAAGACCATGTGCAGCAACGAAGATCCAATGTAGGCAAAAAATTTAAAAAACCAAAAAACGTGTGGGTCAAACAAATATCTCTAAGCCAGTCTCATCCCGAGACTAGAGGATTTGAAGGGCCCTCCCAGCTCAAATTTTCTGATTCTAAAATATGTGTCTTCCAGGGAATTCCCTGGCAGTCCAGTGGTTAGGACTTGGAGCTTTCACTGATGTGGCCCCGGGATTCAATCCCTGGTCAGGGAACTAAGATCCTCACAAGCCACACAGAGCAGAAGAAAAAAAAATGTGTCTTCCAGAGAAGATCGCTAAGAAATCACCTTAGTTATGGTAATTTCAGCTACTGGAAAAGTGAATGTCCGTGTGTGTACTCATACTTGTATGCCATTGGGCTTTTGGCTCCCCTCAAATGATACTCCCCTGGTGGTCTTCCTCCATCACACACACCTGCAGTGGACTGTTTGCTTGGTCTCAGGAGCCCAGCCCTGGGCCAGATGGAAGATTTGGCTTGTCCGGTGAGCTCATCAGCAGTAATAGACTGGCTGTGCTGATGAGATAGCCCTTCCCTTCCCCTAAGTGAAGGGAAGAGTGGCCACAAGCAGTGACTGAGACAGAGGCTGCCTGAGTCAGGATCTGGACCTTGCTGCCTTCCCAGGCCTTTGCTGGCTATGTCACTAGGCTGAGTTGGGACTAGGAATCAAGTCCACAGTATTGCACAATCACATTCTGAGATACTGCAGGTTATGGGACCTCAATATCTGAATTTGGGGGGGGACATAATTCAGTCATAACACTACTCCATCATGGTCTCTAACTCATTGTTTTAAACTCCAAAACCTAAGTACCCTGCTTATGCCCCTTCTTACCTGTGACAGCCTAGTGCTTCCACATCTCATGTGCTAGTACACAGCTCACTGTAAGCGTGCACTTTACATGGACTGGAGTTCTCTGCAGTGGGAAAGGTGAGGGAACTTTTATCAAGCACCTGTTAGGGGACATACAGGCCTTGAATTTCACGTAACAGTAGATGTCTGTTTATTCCATGAGGCAATGCCAATATGGTACTTTTTATCCTCACACCAATAAAAATGGTATTTATACTGCACTTGGAAAGTGCCAAATACTGTTCCAAGCACTTTATATGAAGTAATTTTTTGAATGCCCACAACGCCCCTTTGAGGTGGGTACTATTATTTACCTCCTTCTACAGATAAGAAACTGAGGCCCAGACAGCTTAAAAAACTTGCCCAAGTCTGTAGTAACTGATGGAGTTGGATTTGAATATCAGTAGTTGGCTCCAGAGGCCATGCTTTTAATCATTACCTGATAGTGTTTGGAAAAGGCAGGACTATTATTCTCATTGAATAGATGAGGAAACTGAAACTGAGCAGCTAAGCAACTCACTCAGGGTCATAGGGGTAAAAGGCAGAGTGAAGGCAGAATTCCTGCCCTGTAAGCCACAGGGCTTCCCTCACAAGGGACCAAGTGTCCTGAGTCCCTTCCCAATACCCCACTCCACTTACACAGGCCCACAGGTATTAGGGCCAACCCAGAATCTCTAAATCCTTATTTGTAGTTAACCGTCTCCATACCGCAGGGTGATTATGGGGCATGAAGGAAGGGAGGCACCTTCTCGACTTAGATCTAAGTCTTTTCGACTTATTTTTCCTCCCAGTCGCTTCCAGTTCAGAAGACCACTAGCCCCAAGGGGTCAGGTCTAGACTCCAGTCCCGGAATTTTCTCAGCCCGGATTAGAAGCGGGGGAGGGCGGTGGGGAAGGGGCTGGGGGGGGGGCTGGGCTGCCCTGGAACACAGAGTATCATATTTCTCGCAACCCGCCAATCCTGAACGCATGGGGGCGTGGCCACACCTGGGAGGCGTGGCCGGACGGCAGATGGGTCCGCGGCGTCCCGAGGCGAGGCGCTGACGTGAGCTTGGCTTACCTGGGCGGGGAAGGTGAGGGCCGGTGTGGGACTGGGAGCGGAGCCTGCAGTCCCTACCTGCGCAGAGCCAGGTGTTGCTTGCCCAACCGGCCGAGGAGAGCAGTGGCGACGGGTGATCCTAACTGGGACTTGGTTCGGAGGGACGTTCGCTTCTGGCAGCCGGATTGAAGAAAGTGGGGGGCGCCAACGTCTGGAGCCTCGCTTGAGGGAGGGAGGACACGCCCGCCGGTGAAGAAGCGTCCCCTCCAGAGTTTGTGGGGGTGAGGAAAGCTTGCTTAAGGACATCTGTTTGTTTGGGGATACCCTCTAGGGCTGGGTGCCCATCGCTCTGCTTCAGGTAGCTTTCGGGCGGTCCTAGCCCGGGGGCGCTGGGCCCTTACCGACCCCCTACTTCTGTCGACTCCCTTTCCCTCCCGCCCAACTGGAGTGTGCGGCTCTCGGGCCCCTACCTACCAACCGTCGGGGAGCGCTAAGGCTCCTCCACCACGCTGGTCCTCCCAGCTCACCGCTCCGCAGGCCCCTGGATCCCGAAGAGGGGATTTCCCAGGCCGGCCGGCCGGCCCTTGATCTTGGTGGGTGTTTTGGGAAATTGCGCGTCGGGGCGGCCAGTAAATTTAGCCAGTTTGTTTCCTCTCCTAGGATTTGTTTAGCGCAGTCAGGCCCCTGCCCTGGGCCTGAGAGACACCCGTGAATTTCCAAGTAGCTAAGCTACTTGCCGGCGAGGGTGGCGCCGGGCGTGGTTGCTCGGGGGGTGAGGCCCTCTTCGCCTGAAAGGGCTGGAGGCCTGGTGTAGAGAAGTGGGGAAAGTCTTCCAGGCCAGACTGGAAAGCAGGCCCAGGGTGCCACTGTTTACAGGGAGCCTGCTGTGTGGTAAAGGGGTCATCCCTACCCCAGCCCTGCTCGCTTGGTGGATGTCACAAGTGGAAGCCAGGGAAGGGAGAGGAAGAAGGCGTTTGAGTAGGGGTTGGTGAAGGCTGGTGTTGACCTAGGAGAGTAGTTTTCGATGTTTGTATAATGCGTGACAGCCGCACCTATACCCTGTAGCTCCCTCTCTCCAGCCCTCAACTTCAATCAAGCAGGGAGGCAGGGCGTGGGAATTATGGCTAGAGGTCCAGAATTTACCCCTAAACAGGGCTAAACTAAATGGAGGAAAGACTGGGGAACTTGGAAGATGGCATTTCAGGTCTCTCCAGGAGGAAGGGAAAAAGCAGGACCACGCCTGAGGCCTGTCTGCAAGAAGTGAGGGTGTGTGTTTTACTCTGAGCCAAACCATTGACGACTGAATCTTGGCTTTGGGGTGGCCATGTTCCTGGAAACTAGTCTGGGCAGGGGCCGCAGAGGTGGCAGTACAGGTGTTTGTAGGGGACCTGTTCCCTGGAATGGGGGTGTGAGAGAGGATGGTTTATGCCTTGGGGAGGTTGATAGTGTCCCTGCTCATTGCCCAGTATGAGGGGAGTGGATGGGTTAAATCTTTGTTCTTTGGCTAGTTGAATACCTGTTGGAGACACAGGCCTTGAATTTTGCTGTGATGGCAGCTAGAGATACCAGAGCTGAGTTAAACTAGGCTAAGCTTGTTCTGTGGGCATTGGGATTTGGGTGGTGAGAGTGTTCTGAAAGAGAACTCTGGTTTAGGTGTGTTTAAGGCTGGGTGTCATGCAGTCTCCTCCCTAACCACTTCGTTGGCCCTCCATGCTGCTTGGATCTTTGTTGATGTTTTTCATTTACTTTCTTGGTGTATAGAAGAAGGGAGGGACTTAGAAACCTGGGTGCAGTGGCAGGATATGGTACAGCACACTCTGACTGAGAAGTGTTGGGTCCAGGCCCCACATAAAACACTTTGCTGTGCCTCAGTTAACCCAGCTGTAAAATGGGGATGATAACAATGGGGATGATAATTTCATTATGAGGATGAAATCAGACACGTTAAATAAAAGCGCATGTAAAAACTGTTAAGCCTATGTAGATAGAGGATTGCTGTTACCGTGGTTTCATTAGCTGAAGGCCATCATCTTTTATATCTCCCAGTGGCCAAGAAATGTCTTAGCTTCCTGTGGTTAAAAAAAAATACTACGTAGTGTTTTAAGTTGTGAATCGAAACACGTCATTGTAGGAAAATGTGAATCGTATATAAAAGTACTTAGGCACGTATAAAATTCACCCACAGTCCTATCACCAGGTAACCACTAAGAACTTCTTGTTGCATTGATGTATTATTTCTTTCCCTTTTCAACAATTCTCAGTGCTTATGTACACAAGTGCATGTTATGGTACAAGATGGAGACACTACTATACAGTCAATATAGTATGATGCCTTTTCCCCCCTTAAGTACATATTTAAACATTTTCCCAAATCCAGTAAACATTCTTCAGATGCCTCGATGTTAATGGCTACTTGATATTGCAGCCTATGAATGTCTAATTAGATATTTTTCTCTGTGATTTTGGTTGGTTCCAAAGTTTCCCTCTCTGCCTGTTCTTATAGTCTTAGGTGCTGGGTGGCTGGTGGAGGAGATCTCGGTGGACTTTCAGAAGGTGGAGAGGGTTAGCTGTGATGGAGGTGGGGCATAGAGGAGGAGGAGGCTGGGGCAGCATTGCTCCTGTGTACTGCCATCTTGGGAGAACGCTGAGAACGCAGGGCTCTAGATCTTAGTCATCGACCTCTAAGGGCGGCTGCCTCTCCCTCCCCGTCACTCTGTGCAGTTCCTTGCGTTGGCCTGGTTGCCTTAATTTTTTTTTTGATGTGCTGTGGATCAACTAGGATAAGCCCTTTTCTTCAAAGCCCATGATCTGTCAAGAGGTGGATTTCACGTGTCTGCCAGGCCTCGACACAAGACTGACCAATATTGCAACAGAAATTCTCGAAAGTCCCTCACTAGGTGGACCAGTTTGCTGCCCATTTCCCTGTTCTCTTTGTTCTTCCCTTACCCCATCCCCCTTCCCGCAGGCCAGGACTGAGGAAGAGAAGGCTAGAACTTGCCCTGGGGAGAATATGCATTCCCTCCTCCTTATAAGGTAAATGTTCTCTGTGGTTTGATAGCTTGACTTTGCTGTCCTACAGAGCAATCTACATCAAGGCCAAGAACATGGGGGTGGGGGGCCCTTGAATACCGGGTACTACCTCACCTGCCCACTGTGAGCTGCTCCCGGGGGGGAAGGTTTCAGTTGCAGAATTTGGTAATTGGGTCAGAAGGCTCAGGTGAGAGCAGGTCCTGCCGTGTTCTTAAAGTGCCAGTGACCGAGCTGGGTTTGAGTTTTCCCGTTTGCTGGGAGCCTGGCTGGGGAGAGAAGTGGCCTTAGGACCCACCCCTTAAGCTAAGTTCCTCCGAGGGGGAAGCCTTCGGCTGACTCAGCTGGTTTGGTTTCTGAACCCCGATCCAGGTGGGAATCTTTCTGGGTGGGAAGGTGACTTATTTATCTTCCTTTTCTCAGGTCAGTGGATGTTTGAGCAATTCCAATGTGGATTTCTTCAGGGAGTCTGATGAGGACATTGTGTTTAGTAACTAATGTCGCTCTTGTCACACAGTAGCTGACGGACAAATATTTGTTGAATGAACGTTCTTTTGCAGGCCTGTCTTTCTCACCTGAAGTAAAAACAAAGAGAAATGAGAACGCCAAAAAGTCTAAACACAACACCCCAGGCAAACACTTCTCCGGTAACTGCTTTTTCCTTTAGGCACCCAATCTGGGCAGGCCTTTGTTTCCCGCTGTGAGTGCTGGCTGCCACCGAATGTTATCTGCTACGCTATGCCCTTTATGAGAATCAATTGCAGACTTTACCCAGGCTGGCTCCAGCAACCAATCAGTTCAATTCAGCCTCTGTGGGGAGGTAAACAGACCCAGGCGAGGAGGCTGTCCTAGCAGTACAGAGCTTGTCTTATGACTGGTTTTAGTATTCTATAGGGTTAGGAACTGTGGTATTTGATCATTCTAGGGCATCTTAGCTTTACCAGACTCAGATACAGGGCAGGGTTCTTACACTTTGTCTCCAGTGCTCCCAAGCCTTCTCCTAGACACTGGATTGTCATGGGGATAACCAGCTCAGACCCCCCCCCATCCCGCATTTGGGTGGCCCAGAGAAAGGAAAACTGACTTGAGGCCCAGCTCTCAGATCCCTGTGGATACACTGCCTGCTCATCTATGTAAGTGAGGACTTTGGAACCAGGGACCATCCCTCGCCTACTTCTCTCTTATCACGATGCTGTCATTTCTTACTAAAATATTCCCATTCACCTTAGTTGTCTAAGAAGAGAGCATGCTTCAAGTTCTTGCCTATATACCTGCTGTTTCCATAACTTTTTTCTTCCTTCTCCCGAGATGAGATTGAAAAGAGCAGTTTCTCTTCTCTTCCCTTGGTACTTGCGGAAGGACTGTTTTCCAGCAGGGATGACATCATCTCTTTATTTTTCTGCCTCAGGATTTAAATAGAAGAAATGTGATCTACTTACGTGATAAGTCTGATTTGGCTAGAGCATGAAAAATAAATGGCTTTGGAATAAGAATCAAAAGAACCTTTTAACCTGTTTTCTTTTCTTCCCCACCTGGCACAGTTTATTCCCATATTTAGTTTCTTTGCTGTAATCTAGTGAAACTGTAGCTCTATCATATGGGAACAGTGGCTGGGAACTTTTCCCAGGGGCTGGCCTAATTCTCCTCTCCCCATTTCTTCCCCCTCCCGCCAACCCAGATCATGGCTCTCCACCCCCGCAGAGTTCGGCTGAAGCCCTGGTTGGTGGCCCAAGTGGATAGTGGCCTGTACCCTGGGCTCATCTGGCTACATAGGGACTCCAAACGCTTCCAGATTCCCTGGAAACATGCCACCCGGCATAGCCCCCAACAGGAGGAGGAAAATACCATTTTCAAGGTAAAGGTATTCTTTTACCATCTGACTTGAAGTGTTTTCCAGTTCTCTCAGACCTTTCTGGTTTTTTTGTTCTTCTGTTTTCAATTTTGGCTTGAAGATGGTACTAGATCCAAAATGCTCATGCAACAAAGAGAATGTTTATGATGTGGGGCGGGGGCAAACTTAGCAGGCATAGTAATTTCTCTTGTTGGGGCATGTCTGTTATGGTTGAGGGCATTTATTCTTTCCCATTGGTCAAAGCTACTCAACTCACATCCCAAGGGATCCCAGGTGTGATTGGCTAAACTCCTGTAAGTGCGTGTATGCTGTGGTTGTTCTAGAGCTCCCAAGGGTCAGCCAGCAATCAACCCTTCATTCGCTCAGGGCTCTTGCCCTGGCCCGGGAATGGCTGTCCAGATCAGGGCACAGCTACTGAGTGTTAGCAGGCTCCTAACAGCCTGTAGCATGGGTGTCGAGGGCCCTTTGCAAGTTTTTCTTTTGATGTTAAAACATTTTGCCCCATCCATAACCTCCACTTAAAAATGAAAGGCGATTTAATTACAGGTTTTTATTCTACAAATATGTTTTCTTAACCGAAGAGTAGCTCTGATGTGAGAGTTATTTTGCTTCACTGAAAATAAGATTGAATCACATGGCATTTCATAAAATGTAAGTGAAACCAAAGTCTAAGACAGAAGTAGGTGGGAAGCTAGTTGTGGGAAGGGGTATTATGTGGTTTGTAACTCCGGAGCCCATGCCTCTGCTCCAGACCAGCTTCTCTGTGCTGGTCAGTCTTCCATCTCATGAGTAGCTTTAGTTCCTGCACTCCCAAGACACGGAGAAATGAGTTTCCCCATTTCTTCCCTGACTATAAGCTGGAAGTCAGAAGTGAAATCCAGTCCCTACCCTGAGCCCCTCAAGATTGATGCTCCAGGTTCTTGCTGAGACTGGGCCAGGAAAGGTGGGCTCACACCTCAAAGGAGAGCCAACTTACAGTTGTTTCCCACCCAACTCAGTTATATTGGGTGTAGAGATGAGAGGTAGAGAAAAAATTGGCCTGTGAATACTTAGAAAGTAAATGAATGCTTTTAATGTAAAAATTAAATAATGACATGAAAGTGGTAAGGAAAACATCCGTAAATCAGCACCAATTATTGGAGCTGGCATCAGAGGGGGATGGGCCTGCCCTGGCCCAGTTGGCCTCTCGCTGTGGCCTTGGTCTGAAACTGGACTTGCTGTTGAAGTGCCTGGTGGTGGCTGGCCGCGGGGGAGGAGGCTGGTTCCTGAAAGCTCCACTCGTGAGAATGTTCTGTATGCTTAGGGCTTGAGGAAAAATTGGCTGTGGGAAGCTACTTTGTCTTACTTATATCTGTGTATCTGTTTGCAGAATGCTAAGGGAGGGCCTGGGTGTCAGGAGAAGTGTGAGGGTGCTTTCACAGATCCCAAGCTCTGACAGGCCTTTGGCAGGATATGGGGTGTGGGCAGTTCTGACTAGCATTAAGTGGGTGCCCGCTGCCTACCCTAGGTCCGTTATCTCATTTGCTTCTCGACAACACTGTAAGGGGGGCGGCACCCTCATGTTATAGATGCAGAAGCTGAGTCTCAGAGGGGCTATGTAACTTGCCCAAGTCACACAGCCAATAAGTGGTGGGGTTAGGGTTTGAACCCAGGCCTATCAGCTCCCCCATTATCAGACGGCCCCTCCTGACCAGGAGCTGGAAGACCTGGCTTCAGATCCTACTACCATCACTTGCATGTGTGGTCTTGAACAAGTCACATAATCTCTTGGGGCTTTAGCTTCCCCTTCAGTAAAATGGGGCTAAAACCAGTCTTGCCTGCCTCACAGGATTGTTGTGAGAATTGAGTGAACTCAGTGTATGGGAAGGGACTCATACATTGCCATAAAAATGCAGAGACTTGTGTCCATTTTAGGAAGAGAAATAGGGACCTGCCCAGTGACCAGACTCTCAGAAGCAAGACTCAGAATGGGTTTGAATAAGGGATGTTTATAAAGCACAGCGATTGCCACGTGGTGGGTACCACCCTCTGCTGCCTCAGCCTCAGGTTCTCTGCATCATCTGAGTGGGCCCTGGGGAATGGCTGTGTCGTGAGCAGGATGTTAGTCTGGCTGCTCTCTGTGGAGGGGCAGGGATTCAGGGAGCCACAGAAAGCTTGCAGACCTGGGCCAAAGTCAGCACAGCCCAAGCCAGCTGGATGGGGCCAGAGGGGGAGCGGGCACGGAGGATCCAACAAAGAGAGGGGAAAACGTGAGGAGGCAGCAGCCAGGTACTGCCAGGTGCAACTGGAGATGTGCCTCTCCGACACTAGGGACTGGTGAGGCTGAAATCCCCTACGGGGATTGGATGGAATGGAGCCTGCTGAGTGCCCAAGGGCAGCAGCTTTGTCAGACTGCTTCATTCCATACTGCACGTCAAGTGGAGGAGCCCCCAGGTCTGAGAAGATGATAAGAAGAAATGAGTGAATTGGAGGAGAAGAATTTAGCTCGGCTATTGGGAGAAGCTTCCTCGTGATTGTGAGGCTCTGCAGGGATTGACTGAGGGAGACCAGAGAGCTCAAAGGATGGGGCCAGAAAAATTCCATTTCGGCTTGAGGAAGTGGTCTACGTTCAGGAGCGGAGGCGGGGAGTTGGGACTGGACAAGCGATATGCCCTGTCCACTTGAACAAGCTGCCGTGTACTTCCTGATCTTGAGTCCTCTGCAAAGGACATCCCCCTTTTCTGCACCAGCACATACGTCACAAGCCCTGAAGAAAGTGTAGACATCTGAGATATGTTCACAATGGGGGAGGGCTGATATCCCGTGAACAGACACATAAATGCCTGTTAGACCTGGAAATTGAAAACCAGAGAGGCGGGGCCACACTGGTTTTGGCCCAGGCCACCAGCCACTGGTGTTCCCAGCAAAATGTTCCCAATGTGGGAGTTTGAGGAAGCAGGGAAAGGCAGGTGGTGTGAGTTTATTAGGACTTGACGCCCTCAGCCTCCCACTGAGGCAGGCTGAACCCCCAGAGCGTGCTTCCTGCCCTCCTATGGTCTGCTACTCCTAAAGGTACTTGGTTTCAACAGTTTTTGTGCATCAGATGGAAGACTGAAGGGAGAGGGAACAGCAAGCCTAAATTCTTCATATCATACGGCATCTCCCTTTCTCTTCTTATTATATAAGCAATTCATGTGAAAAATAAGTCAAAACAAAACAAAATTACCTGAAATCTTGCTATCCAAAAGTTACCATTAGTATTTTGGTGTATATTTGTTCCAGATTTTTCTTTATTTTCAACCCTTCATTATGGCCATTGTAGTCTTGACAGATGATGCTGGCACAAGCACTTGAGACGAGGCTCCTCTTTTTAAAATATTGTATTTGCATTTGGCTTAATTTCTCTCAGGCCCTGCCTTGCCTGGTCCCCAGTGTGGTGTTTCCTGCTGCAGTCTCTGTAAATTGGAGTTGGGGTGATGGGGCGGTCAGGCAGGGCTGTGTGTATCTGTGTCTGTATGAGGGAGGGCGGGCACACTTTCCAGTGTTTCTGGGCAACAAGCAGGCACTCACTGCAGTTTCCTATCCCTCAGGCCTGGGCTGTGGAGACAGGGAAGTACCAGGAAGGGGTGGATGACCCCGACCCAGCTAAATGGAAGGCCCAGCTCCGCTGTGCGCTCAACAAGAGCAGGGAATTCAACCTGATGTACGACGGCACCAAGGAGGTGCCCATGAACCCAGTGAAGATATATCAAGTGTGTGACATCCCCCAGCCCCAGGGCTCTATCATTAACCCAGGTGAGACCCCAGCTGCTGGGGAGAAGGTGGACAGTGTGCCGGGTTCCGGGCTGGACCCTTAAAGCGATAGTCAACTTGAAAGTCGCCTCGCTTACAAAGTTGAAGACTGGTAAAGCAAGAAATCCTGTCCCTAGAAAGAACCCAGAGAACAAAAGATATAAACTCAGCAAAGTCTTCCTGCCCACCCAGTGGAACAGTAAAGCATTAGAAAGAAGAGGGGGTATTGAGTTCTGTAAAAAAATAACTTCTCTTGGGACTCAACACTGAGAAGAGAGGCCAGATAGTTTAGAAGAAGGAGGGATTAAAACTTAGAAGGTCTGAGTTATAAACCTCGTTCTTTCCATTTCACTACTTGTGGGACATTGAATCAAGTCATTCAACCTTTTGAGCCTCAGCTTCTTCCACTATAAAATCTGGGTTCTCATCTTTCCTGCGTATTTCAAAGGCTGTTCTAAGAATCAGTTGACATGACATTATGAAGGCTATTAAGTTCTCTTTATAAATGATGGGTAAGTGATCATTTAATTTGTATGGTATTTTTCCTAGGAGAATACCACCTGATCCCTATGTTTACTTTATGTTTAGCAAGTTCCGACTAAGAGCCAGATTATTTAGACTTGACCTCCAGTGAATCTAGTGAGGCTCTGCCATGAGGGAAGGGTCTGTCTTCACATTAAGCTTACAAAGGAGAGAAGCTGTGCTCCTTGGGTCCTTAGAAGGGATGCTAATGTGTAGAAAGGGGTTTAGAGTAGGAATTAAAAGATTTCTAGGAGAAGGGAGTAGGGTCTGCAGCTCCTGGATAGGGGAGGGGATGAGAGCTTGCACTGGGGCTCCGTAGGAGGAGCTGGGAGTGGGGTGAACACCCTTGGTTCCCACTCTTTGGCATTGAGGGTGCACACTGAACCCAAGGAGCCTCTGTGCTGGCAGTGCCTAGCTTGAACAGTGGGTCAGCTGCAGGGATGACAGTGCAAGGTGAGCGGCTCACCTGTGACCTTTGTGTGTGTCTGTTTCTCGGGTAGGATCCACTGGATCTGCTCCTTGGGATGAGAAAGATAATGATGTGGATGAAGAAGATGAGGAAGATGAGCTGGACCAGTCACAGCACCACGTTCCCATCCAGGACACCTTCCCCTTCCTGAACATCAATGGTGAGTGGGGTGGGGGGTGGGACAGAGGCATGGAGAAGATGTAAGGGGCTTTGATTTTGCAACCGTTGACACCATATCCACCATTGCACTGGGAGCAGCGACCAGGCCCTGTGGCCAGGCTGCCAGTCTGTTAGCAAGTAGGAGTCATAGGCAAAGGAACTCCGTAGGCATAGTTATCCCAGTGGGGTGGCTTCTAGGCAGAGAGAGCATCTTCTGAATCTTATGTGATAATTCAGAGAAATTAAAAAATTAAATTCATTCTCAATCCCACATACAAATACACAAGCTGTTATAAATTTTGCTGATTTCCTTCAGGCCAAGTGCAGAGATCATTTTCGTGAATTGTAGGCAAACTCTTCTGCTATTTCCCTCGGTATAAATTTTCTGTCACTGCCTTAACAGCGTCTGCTAAGGCTGTATCATGGGAAACTTGTGGCTCTACAGCTCTTAATACTAGGCTCTGATAAAATTTATCTACTAGAGACTTTTATCTTTTTTTTAAATTGACTTTTTGAATTCAACTTCCCAGGAAGGATGAGTTTAGAGGTTGCAGGGTCACTGTGAGACAGAGCAGGTACTGCATCTCCCATTGCACATTCTGAGGGTGCTCAAACACAAGGTGAATCGCTCTTCCACGGCATCTTCACTTGAACTTTTCACTGACATGCTCCTAGTCATATAACTTGCATTCAGTTGTGTAGCTTTTCACTACTTTTCTAAGTTCCATCTGGCTGCTAGGGTCAAATGAGATACTTTTGCCACCTAGAAAATTTAGTATATCAAGATGATTCCTGTAGGATTTTGGAGTACCCTACTCTAGGTGATGCCCCTTCTCTTGAGAAACAGGAAATGACTCTTATCTGTCTACTTGCCCTCCTTCACTTACCCTGTCATTTATAACTTTGCAACCAAGTGATGAGTAAAGACAACGATCATAGAGCTCTCTCAGGTTAATATTGCTACAGCTACATTCCCACTTGGTGCAATTTTAAGATTTGGACATTTGGAAATGTGAGATCCTTTCCCAAATCTTTGGCTGACTTATTCTGTTATTCTCACCCCTTAAAAGGATGCAACCCATTTCCAGAATCCTGATTTCCCTTTTTTTTTTTTTTCTTTTTTTTGCGGTACGCGGGCCTCTCACTGCTGTGTCCTCTCCCGCTGCGGAGCACAGCCTCCGGATGCGCAGGCTCAGCGGCCATGGCTCACGGGCCCAGCCGCTCCGCGGCATGTGGACCAGGGCACGAACCCGTGTGCCCCGCATCGGCAGGCGGACTCTCAACCACTGTGCCACCAGGGAAGCCCCCCCTCATGTTTTTTTAAAGCTAATGTTGTGTGGCCTTATGTTATGGGCCACCTTGGATCCTTTATGGAAACATGTGAACATATATTAAAAATAAAAAAGTAAAATACATAGATATAACCAGACTCGTACACAAAGGGTCAAAGAAACCTTAACCTCTGTGATTTCAGAGCTGTTGGGCAGAGGAAGAAGAATTGTTGAAGAATAGATGCTTAAAAGGTGAGGCTAGGAGGAAAAATCTGTAAACTTTGGAGTGAGCCAACTTTGACAATAGCAGGGATATAGGATGTGTTTTTCATTCTCTCTTTTAAAAGCTTTAACTGGATACTTTTGAATAAATAATACTCTTACATGGTTTAAAATTCATAATGGTACAAAAAGGAAATCAGCTGAAAGGTTTTCCTTCTAACTTGTCTGAACAGCTCCTTCCCTGGAGGAGACAGATCTTTCCAGGTTCTTGAGTATCCTTCCAGATGTTTCATGCATGTAAAAAAGTATGTGTTTGTTTTTAAAGGAATTTCTGTACATTAACACTTATTCGAAGCTAATCAATCAATTTAGTTGAGTTCATTTTATGGAAGACAACCAGTTTCTGTTTAATCGCTGGGTTCAAATTTTGTAACAGGGAATCTCTCATTCATGCCTGCTCTAATTTAACCCCAGAGAGTACCCACTTGTCTGTTAATCATCAGCAAATGCATGTTTTCAAAATTATGAGTTTATGAGAGAACTAATAAGATTAGGAAGCAGAAGCAGGGGAACCTTATTTCTTTTGGTGTTTGTTGGGGGAATTACTGATGGGCTGCCACACTGAGTTGTGGTCCAGTGTTGGACCTTTTAGATTTGAGAGCTTCGGACCCAGGTGATATGCACGTGTGGTGCTCCTGCCTGCTCATCCACATCCTTCTTTTCTAGGTTCTCCCATAGCACCAGCCAGTGTGGGCAACTGCAGTGTGGGCAACTGCAGCCCCGAAGCAGTGTGGCCCAAAACGGAACCTCTGGAGATGGAAGTACCCCAGGCACCTATACAGCCTTTCTATAGCTCTCCAGAGCTGTGGATCAGCTCTCTCCCAAGTAAGTGAGCCTTGATATTCTAGGTGGATCTTCAGCTCCTATTACAGTCCATTTCCTGCCCCACCTTCTGCCTCCATTTCTTTGCCATGTATAGAATAGTCCCCCAGGCAGCCTCTGTGTCTGGTTCCTGGCTGGCTGATGAGTCACCAGCCCATACCTACTTGCCCATGGGGGTTCTCTGATTGGTGCTGTGCAGCTCTAGGTTACTCACCTATTAGGTGGGTGGAAGGCCTGGGTTTATCAGTTTGCCCAGGGGATTTGAGGACAAGGTCAGTTGTGGGTTGGGGAAGTTAATGACTGGATTTGATCAAGGAGGCTCTTGGGTTTTGAGGGACTTTAGGACCCAGAGAAAATCTCTTTCTGAATGGGGTACAAATTGATCTCAGTGAAGAATCATTGTCATTGCACCTCCCTTTCACACTACATATGGTAGGGGAGGTGCCAGGAGAGTACTAGCATTTTGTCCAAGAGGCTGATAGCTTTGATAAGACCTATAGGGTTCAATGGACACTTGCTGAGTGAAAATTTACTTTGTTGTGCACTGTGTCCTTCTGTGATATATTATTAGAACATATCAACAGTGTGTGCTCATCTGTGTAATTTTCAGAAATATGCCTTGGTATTTCTTATTGTTCCTCTGGTTTCTTTAAACAGTGAGTCAAAAATGATACACAAACCAGATGCTGCCTTAGTTTTCAGCTCCTTCCAATGCCTATTGATGTAAAGACTCAGTCAGTACAAAATGGGGAGACCGGGACCCAGAACTTTGGTTGGAGAAATTCTAGCTTTAGGGTGTGGTGACTGAACAGTGATAGTATAGATGGAATTTGAGCTATTTGCTTCAAGGCAGCCTCTTGAGTGAATATTCCAGGGATATGTTGATGTCTCCCTTTGTTGCATGAAGGATAACTATGGCAATGGCCTTCCTGAATGCTGGTTGAAAGGTGGCTTGATCTTGATGGACTTGCATGAGTCCTAGGGATGGATGGGCAGAGCAGCAGAGCAGGACTCTCACTGTCCCCCCTCACCTTGCAGTGACTGACCTGGACATCAAATTTCAGTACCGTGGGAAGGAGTATGCACAGACCATGACGGTGAGCAACCCCCAGGGCTGCAGGCTCTTCTATGGAGACTTGGGTCCCATGCCTGACCAGGAGGAGCTCTTTGGTCCCGTCAGCCTGGAGCAGGTCAAGTTCCCAGGTCCGGAGCACATCACCAATGAGAAGCAGAAGCTGTTCACCAGCAAACTGCTAGACGTCATGGACAGAGGACTGATCCTGGAGGTCAGCGGTCATGCCATCTATGCTATCAGGCTGTGCCAGTGCAAGGTGTACTGGTCTGGGCCATGTGCCCCATCGCTTGTTGCCCCCAACCTGATCGAGAGACAAAAGAAGGTCAAACTGTTTTGTCTGGAAACGTTCCTTAGTGGTGAGTCTTTTTTCAGACCATTGATGATGGGAACTGCTCCCTGCAAGTATGTCTTCCTCCTTCCTTCCCCCTTTTCCTATCTCTGCAAAGATCTTAACCAAACAGTTTCTTCTGGAGGAAGTCACGGTAGAAGGGGACCTTGATTCTGAAAAAGAAAAGTGACCTGGGCAACAAAGAAGGGTGTTCCACTCCAAAGCTGTGCATTTGAAGCCGGTTTTAGGTGCTTATGATTCCTTTATTGGCAGAAGAAGAAGACAGCCTTGATATTGCTCCCCACATTCTACCAGCTTATCCTTAACTTTGGAAGGTGACCCTGTTCATCATAATCAGCAAAACGTATACTCTTCTCATTTGGGACATATTTGCATGGCAAATTTAAGCAGACATATTTAGGGAGAGCACTGAGATGTGAATTTTCCAATGTGATTTGAACCCTAAGTCTGGTTTAAGCGGTGTCCAATAGAACTCTCTGAAATGATGAAAATGTTCTATATTTATGTTGTTCAATATGGTAGCCACTAGCCACATGTGGCTATTGAGTATGTAGATGTAACTAATGTGACTAAGGAACTATTTAATTTTAATGAATTTAAATTCAATACCCACATGTTGTGGCCAGTGGCTACTATTCTGGACAGTATAAAAGAAAGTGTTTACTGAGTAGGTGTGGAATGACCCAGTACCCCAAACTCCATACTCTTCCATGTTCTGCAGATCTCATTGCCCACCAGAAAGGACAGATAGAGAAACAGCCACCATTTGAGATCTACTTATGCTTTGGGGAAGAATGGCCAGATGGGAAACCTCAGGAAAGGAAACTCATCTTGGTTCAGGTGAGGAGATAATAATGTGTCAACAACTCTTTGCCTTTTTATCAATGCTTTAGCCCCTAGGTCTGGGCTTGAGCCCTGAGTGAGGATCCATCAGCCTCTGTGGGTTTTAATCCCATCAGATGTAGCAACTTGAGCTTTGTACGTTGTACAAAGTAGGACCAGGCTGGAGAATACAGTGTCCTCAAAGCGAGTGACTGATTCAGGGGAGATCTTATTCTCTTACTGACGTTAGAGTCTTGCTGAAACCTAACAGGATATGACTCTTTCTAGCTCTTTCAGTAAAACCTTTTGAGGTACTTTTAAGAACGTGTTCTCATTCTGGAAAATGGCAGCAAGACCACTTGGGTCTGGCTGTGGATTTGTGCATCAAGACAGGCAGCAGATGAAATTCGGGTAAAAGTCTTGCTAAATAGGCAGTTATTTATTTAGGCATGTGATGTGATGCTACTTCTAGGTTCTTTACCTTCATTTGAACCACATTCTAAAGTGAACCTTGGCAGGATGGTCCAGAGAGATGAAGGCATAGTCTGTATCTAGACATTAAAGTGGTGGGTTCCCCACAGCCTCACTGGTCCTTCCGTCAATCTTGGGCCCCTCCTGCTGTTTAAAAATACCCTTTCCTCAGTGGATAGCTGTGTGCTCTGTGTCCTGAACAGGTCATTCCAGTGGTGGCTCGGATGATCTATGAGATGTTTTCTGGTGATTTCACACGATCCTTTGACAGTGGCAGTGTCCGCCTGCAGATCTCAACTCCAGACATCAAGGATAACATTGTTGCTCAGCTGAAGCAGCTGTACCGCATCCTGCAAACCCAGGAAAGCTGGCAGCCCATGCAGCCCACCCCCAGCATGCAACTGTCCCCTGCCCTGCCAGCCCAGTAATCATGAATGCCATCTTCCTTCTCTTTTTTACAATATTGTACATATGGATATTTTTTATTAGATTTAACCAGCTTTTAAACCTTTCTTCTTTCTAACAATATTAGTACTCTCTGACTCTCCAAATATGCCTAGCTTTTAAAGTTGATTTAATTTATGGAAAAATCACCCTTCATACTTTCCCTTTCTTTTTTAAACCTCCCCATGGTAGTGTAATGTAGTAGAAGGAGATTTGGCCTGGGAGTTTGGACACCAGGGTTCTAGCTGCAGCTTTGCTTCCAGTGGTGTGACCTTGAACCAAGTCATTTAGCCTCTGGGCTTCAGATTCATTACTGTAAAATGAAGGAGTTGGAATGATGCCTGAAATAATGCCAGCTTTAAAACTCTGACTCAGTGACTTCCTTCTACTTGTACAAGGCAAAACTGCCTGGAACAGAACATTTCTGCCTTGTTCTTGCACCACATTTTTTTTTTTTTTTTGCTTTCATTAAAGTTCCCTCAAGCACTGATTTGTCCAGGATTGATCTCCGTTTGACCTGTTCTGCTAGTATAGTAAGCTGGCTCCCTGATGGGGGAAGAGGGAGGGAGGGGCGCCGGCTGGTTGCTTGGGAACCAAGCTAGATATCTAAATAGAAATAGGTGCCAAAGTCTGAAAGTCACCCAGCCTGTGGAGTAAAAACTCACACACTGAGCTTCTAAGGGGAAGGTGTTGATGTAGAGGCTTAGGGATTCTGTAGAAGAATTGGCTGTCAGGTTTTCAACTTATCACCACTGAAATACGGGCATACCTCGGAGATATTGCAGGGCTAGTCCCAAACCACTGCAATAAAGTGAATATTGCAATAAAGCAAGTCACAAATTTTTTGGTTTCCCAGTGCATATAAAAGTTATGTTTACATTATACTGTAGTCTTTTAAGTGTGCAATAGCATTATGTCTAAAAGTACAAATGTGCATACCTTAATTAAAAATACTTGGGGACTTCCCTGGTGGTGCAGTGGTTAAGAATCTGCCTGCCAATGCAAGGGACATGGGTTCGAGCCCTGGTCTGGGAAGATCCCACATGCCACGGAGCAACTAAGCCTGTGCGCCACAACTACTGAGACTGCGCCCTAGAGCCCGCGAGCCACAACTACTGAAGCCTGCATGCCTAGAGCCCATGCTCCACAACAAGAGAAGCCACCGCAATGAGAAGCCTGTGCACTGTAATGAAGAGTAGCCCCCACTTGCTGCAACTAGAGAAAGCCCGCGCACAGCAACAAAGACCAAACGCAGCCAAAAATAAATAAATAAATAAATAAATAAAAATAAATAAAGATACTTGATTGCTAAAAAATGGTAACCATCATCTGAGCCTTCAGCAAGTCATAATCTTTTTGCAATAGTTACATCAAAGATCACTGATCACAGATCACTATAACAAACATAACAATAAAAAAGTTTAAGTATTGTGAGAACTACCAAAACATCACACACAGACATGAAGTGAAAAAATGCTATTGGAAAAATGGCGCCAATAGGCTTGCTTGACGCAGGGTTGCCACAGATCTTCAGTTTGTAAAAAACACAGTATCTGCAAAGTGCCATAAAGCAAAACGATAAAATGAGGTATGTCTGTACCACTGTGTGTGTGTGGTAGACAACAGTATGTAACTCAGTGATAACCTTTGGAGAGGATAGAGCTCTCTTGTTCTTTTTTCCCCTCTTTGAGGAAGACCTGAGAGTGAGCTGGGCATCCAGGACCAACTCCTGTAACCACAGAGGAGACAGGGACAGTTCCTCCTTGTATGGAGATGTTTACAGTCTTCCTGTCATTTGGAGTTTTTGTGGATGGGAAAAATGGGGTTTTGAATGTGTTAAGGTCAAGGTGAAGAAGGGCTGGGCAGTGCTTTTCTGGAAATGGCTCACCTAGCACAAACCTGCTTGCCTCCCTTCCTGGTGGAGGTAGCTGGGTGTGAACATTTAAGGTGAAGAGTGTAGATTAAGGTGTAGAACATTGCAGCTGTGGCTGCCACAAACTGGTCTGATCTATTAACTTTTGCTCTGTCCCTGACCCTTTGACTCTGTTTTGTTTTTGTTTTGTGTTTTAGGATGAAATTATACATAATTTAAACTCCAGGGCCTAAATGGAAAACAAGATGCTTATCTCTGGTTGCAGGTTCCAACCCTCCTGAATACTGATACCTATGTGTGCCATGCCATATTAAGAAAGTCCATGTCTGGTCTGCTACCCTTAAAGCAGGCCACCTCCTACTTGCTACTGTAGTTGAGCTAGCTGTAAAGTTGGGCTAGCTTTATTTCAAAAACCCCTCAATCACAAGTGGCAATGGACTTATTTATTTAGAAAGCTTAAGCTGTGGTTTTAGGGTCTCTAAGGGACCTAGTAGTATCTGCTGTTACTAAAGCATGATCAAGAGAAATCTGGGTGTTCTCTCTAAGGGACCTAGTAGAATCTGCTGTTACTAAAGCATGACCAAGAGAAATCTGGGTGCTCAGGTGCTCAGCTGTGAGCAGAAGTTGGGCTTCTAGAGACCAGGAAATGTGCAAGGTATAGGAACTTGATATTTTGGGGGCATTCTGTTGAGTGGGTGAAGTGAGGGATTTGGTCTTGATGTCTGGCTCCCTCTGTCTCTTATCTGCAAAGCTCAAAGTTAAAAAGAACCCACAGAAAATACATTGGGAGGGCAACTGCTGGATCTGGGCTGGGCCCTTCCCCTTATTCTGTGAGATGCTAACAGCCAGGCTGTACACCTGGGTGGGGGCCCAGAAAATGTGAGCTGGCAAAGGGTATAGAGAACAGTGTTCTTAAGTGCCAAGAAGGATTGAACTTTTCGTATGTGATTGTAATGAAAAGCTGATGAATATGTTAGAGGAATGGATGAGTGGTTTTATGTAGTCTTAACCCAGTAGTGTAGTTTCTTCCTTGTTCTTTATCCTTTTCAGAACACTGGGAGAGTGCATGCAGGGCTCTCCACTGATCTCCCTCAGTGCTCCTTCTGTGGTCCTGATGCCAGGTGTCCTTTCTTGGAGACTCAGCCTGCTATCTTCTTTGGTGGCTACACCACTCATTCCCTTGGTGTTTTCTACTTCCTTGCCTTCAGCTTGCTTAAGACTGGGAAGGGAGTTAGGTGGTGTCGCCAGCTTTTCATTTTCTCACTGTCCACCCCACTAAACTAGATTAGCTGTAGGTGTAAATTGGGAGGGCAAATGTTGGATCTGGACTGGTCCCTTGCCCACATAATTAGGTCCCTGGCTATATGTTCCCATAGCACCCTATAGTTCCTCTTTCAGAATAATCAATTCCCTTGTAATTACTCAGTTTGTGTCCTGCATGACTACAGACTTGCTGGAGGTAGGGACTGTTTGTCTTGGACTTTGCTGTCAGCCCTTAGCACAATGTCTGGTACATAGTATGTTCTCAAATATTTATTGTTAGAATAAATGCATTAACTCAATACGTCCTTCATTTCAGAAACTGATTGCTAACTACCATGGGAAAATAAAGTAAATATGGGGATGGAAAAAATTCTAAAATTAGTTTCTGCTCTGCTTCTGGCTCCACGTTAGTGTGGGAGCCCCTACAAGCTGGACCTCCTTCCAGGCTGGCCCCACCTTTACTCTACAGTGGTCTCTTCAGTCTGAAGATACCACCAAGGTACAGCCAGGAGTGAAACTTCCAGCATAGGTGACTGCAGTTCCCTTAGCCTCTGCCCTGCCCACGTATCAATAAATTTGGGCTATTTCTTCAGATACGAATTTTCTCAAGAAATTCTCTCCCTTCGTGGTATGGGTCATATCACTGGTAGTTAACCTTTCAGTGAAATAACTTTTTCTTCCTAATGACCTGAAAAGCTTCTGCACCTCTGCCTCTCATTTCTCATGTGAAGTCAGCAAACTGAATTCCTCAATTTGAGCTCCAAGAAGGTGGGGTTTTTGTCTGTTTTCTACGCTGTAATACTTCCAGCGCCCAGAAGCATACCTAGCACACATTTGTTCGGAGTGAATACTCATGCACTTCACACCCTGCTTAGAGATGACAAACTTTGGCCAGGACACCTGTCCACCCACTTCTCGGAATTCAGCCTCTCAGGATTTAGGTAGGTCAAAGTAAAAAACAAAAAACTTTCCAGCACCCACAGGTGAGGATATTATGCAAAACACGTCGCTTGTCTTGAGATAAGTTTCGTTTGGAGGGGAAAGTACATTTCTCCAGAGACGAATCAAAGCGTGCTTTTGCGTCGAGTGCCCTGCTTCCGCCTTCCGGGTTAAACGGGACACCGGACTTAACACAGAAGGAGGGCAAGCGGCGGAGCCGAGGGCGGGCGGCGGCGGGATACCAGCTTCACCCGCCTCTTTCCATTCCTACGCAGACGGGTGGGGCCCACATCTGCGTAAGAATGGGAAGGGGCCGGAAGGGGCCGGGCCGCAGGCGCCCAGACTTCCGGCACTCAGCCGGGCTGCCCTGCGGGTAGTTCTAACGCGAGGCGCGCGAGTGGACTGGGTGACGTCAAGGAAGGCGGGGGACGTGTTGGGCATGCGCAATAGATCGACTTCGCCCACCCTGGCCCCGCCGGCAGTAAAGGACCTGACCACGCGGGTGGGATTTCCAGTTTTGTGGCAGAGGGCGGGCGCCTAGCGGCTTTCTTGGCAGCGGGCAGGAAACTGGCAGGAGTTCCTGAGCCTGAACGTGCAGCGGAAGTAGAAGAACGTATGTATGTGTGAGAGAGACCTCTGCCTCATTTAACAAATTACGATACTATGCTCAGGAAACGGTGTAGGGGTTGAGGTGAGCCCATCGTCCGAGGGTCCGTGGATGTCCACTAGTAGGGGAAGGCGGGACCAGCAGAAGTTAAAGTACAACCCTCTTGCAATTCTACCCGATTTCATTTATTTACTTTTCTGTCTCAGGGTGAGATGGTTGGTAGTCCACATTCTAGTGTATATTAGTTTAATCAGATTGCTATTCTTACAACTATTGGCGGGAAGCGAAGGGGGAGTTGGCAGTGAAGAGAGTGCATTTGGAACCTAGAACTCCATCTCAGAGGGCAGTTTTAGGTGAAATGCTCAGAATTTTGCCAAAAACTCCCCTGCTTCCTTTCTGCCCCAAACTCCTTAACGTTTGAATCAGAGAAAATAAATTACAACAGGTAAAATTCAGCCAGAGAAAATATAAATCTAGGCGTAGGCTAGAAAGACACATGAATTTGGGACTAATGGAGGCCAAGTCAACCAAAAAATCAGATAGCATTGTTGACCCCATCTTGTCTGGGCTGGGTTAGCATTCCAAAGCAGAGGGAGGGGAAAATGGCCTCTGGAAGATGCTGTAAGACTTAAGGGAAAGTTGTTGGCAGGTTTCCTGGTATGTCACTAGCTGGTGTTAATAATTCACTGCTACTGCTTTGATTTTAGGCCCTTCTTCAAGTGTCTGGAGCTCAGAGATGCAGCCCAGGGGAGGGAAATGTGACTAGTTGAGGAGGCCATGCTTACTGTTGCTGCCAGGTCCCATGTCAGCACCAAGTCCTCAGCTGCTGGTGGCAGCTGCTCAGCAGACCCTGGGCATGGGAAAGAGACGAGGCCCACCCCGAGCTGTCTGCCTTCATCTAGCCGGAGAGGTGCTGGCTGTGGCCAGGGGACTGAAGCCAGCTCTGCTCTATGATTGCAACTGTGCAGGGGCAGCGGAGCTCCAGAGCTATCTGGAGGAGCTGCAGGGCCTGGGCTTCCCGGCCCAGGGACTTCACATCCTTGAGATTGGAGAAAACAGCCTGATTGTCCTTCCGGAGCAGGTGTGTCGGCACTTGGAGCAGGTGCTGCTTGGTACCATAGTCTTTGTGGATGTTTCCAGCTCTCAACTTCACCCTTCCATCTGCTCCCTGGACCAGCTTCAGGACTTAAAGGCCCTCGTGGCTGAGATCATCACACATTTGCAGGGGCCACGGAGGAACCAATCCCTGGCAGTCTCCTGCAGCAGGCTCCGTTCCTCAGACTGGAATCTCTGTACTGTGTTTGGGATCCTCCTGGGCTATCCTGTCCCCTATACTTTTCACATGAACCAGGGAGGTGACAACTGCTTAGCCCAGACTCCACTACGGGTGTTCACTGCCCGGATCTCATGGCTACGTGGTCAACCACCAGTCTTGCTCTATTCCTTTAGTGTCCCAGAGAGCTTGTTCCCATCCTTGAGGAACATTCTAAACACTTGGGAGAAGGACCTTAGAACTCGATGTAGGACTCAGAATGACTTCGCTGACCTCAGCATCTCCTCTGAGATAGTCACACTGCCGGCTGTGGCCCTCTGACTTTAACTCTTTTCCTGTGTAGAAGGAGCTCGGTAAATGATCAGCTCTAGGTCAGAGATGGCACATAGGAATCATCTCAAGTGCCAATTCCAAGCATCTCGGGGACCTAGGGAAGAATGCTGTAATAAATTTGCCGTTTTTATGCTGAACTGGACTAGGGAGAGTAGACCAGGATGCTTCAGGAATAAACAGAGTTCTTTGGAACAGAGGCCATCAGGTGAAGTTTGTTTATTTTTACAGCAGGTTAAAAAAATGAGAGTCAGAAATCTCAGTTGAGTTGGAAAAACCCACACATTAAAGTACCCAGACCTGAGTTTTTTTTTTTTTTTTTTTTTTCGGTGTGCGGGCCTCTCACTGTTGTGGCCTCTCCCGTTGCGGAGCACAGGCTCCGGACGCGCAGGCTCAGCAGCCATGGCTCACGGGCCCAGCCACTCCGCGGCATGTGGGATCTTCCCGGAGCGGGACACGAACCCGTGTCCCCTGCATCAGCAGGCGGACTCTCAACCACTGCGCCACCAGGGAAGCCCCAGACCTGAGATTTTTACTGAATTTCTTGCTTCTGATTTTCACCCAAGGCAGCTGTCACCAGTTATTCAGAGCTTCAGGCTGTCCTTATTGGCCAGGAACACTGCCACTGCTATAGCAATCAGTGCCATCAGCATCAGAAGCCATCGGCCACATTGCCTTTGTGAGGAGGGAGGGGGAGAGAAGAGAAAGAGGCCATGGGTTGGTCAGAGAAGATGCAGGCAAAAATAATCTTCCTTCTTCCCATTCTAGCCCAGTGGAAAATCTTGGGTTGGTGGAGGAGAAAAAGCTTTTTATATCTCTGTCTCTCTCACTTTGCCACCTCCCTCGGGATAAAACCACTTTCCAGTGGTCACTGGCCCAGCGAACCACAGCTAGCGGGGGCCAGGTACTTCAATACTGATATGAATAATCAAAAGTGGAAAATAACTCAGCGAAATTGTATTCTGTTTATATTCCTTTTCTCGTCACTCTGTCCTTGCCACAATACTCATAATAGACTAAAAGAACACCGTTTCATACTTCAGCTAGTAGTAAGTTTTTCCCTTCAGGCTCAGGCTTTCCATGAAAATTGGGCTTGGAGGCATGAGCCAGTGTTTCTTTACATGGTTGCTATACTCTCAGTACAGTATAAACCAAGCTGAACGGGGCCGGCTGGTCAGATGTTGGCAGGGGCTGAACAATTTTATGGGCAAGATTTGGCTAAAGGAGGAATCGTCCCACGATCACCTAGGGCTGTATGGGAGGATAGACCCTCTTACTCTGGGAGGCAGCTGCTGGCTCTGGTTCAGCTCTTCTTGACAATGCTGCAGCTTACGCAGGCAGGAGAGATACTCATCACTGAGGTTGTCTAATTCTGAATGCAGTTCTTTGCACTGTGTGGGGGCGGGGGGGGGGCGTTGCGGGAGAACACCACCAAGGTCATCAAGACAGTTCTGTCAGGGACAGAGCCCAGGTAGGGGAGAGGACCCTGTGTAAGTTGCCCTGTCATTCATTTGGAATTTTTACCTCCATCCTCCCTTCCCAGCTTTTCTCAGAGCTTTCAGTTTGCCTTCTGACTGTCTCACCTAGTTTGTTTGTAATGTGTTTATTTAAATGATTGATTATAATGCATATTATTATATATTACACATGTGTGACAGTTGTATGTGCCAGTGCTTTGTAAATGGAGACACACAAAAATGAAGTTCCTATAGCACACACAACCTGGAAGAGATCTTAGTGCAAGTCTCTTTGCTGGGAACTAGTTGCATGTGAACACTTCAGGAGCTACGTATTTCTGTGAGTATGGAAGATAGGAAGAGATAGGAAGAGTTTTGTTATTTAAAAGACACTGTATAAAGTTTTAAGATGCTCAATGTAGGACAAAGTTTGAGGAGTTAATGTGTTTGTTAAATGTGTTTGAGTTTAGGTTGACTTTCTGAAAAGTAACTCTTTAGTAAAACCTTGAATAAGGGTTGGTATAAACAAGAGAAAAGATTGACAAGTTAACCCGAAAGCAAAGATGTTTTATTCAGGCCTAAATGAATACCTGCAGGCACCCAATCACAACTTAAGCTCAGAAATGCCTGTTGTCTGGCTGCCTCCCAGCAGTTTCCCTGTCACTGTAGGATGAGCCCCTTACTATCGGAGGTCACCATCTCACCTCCTTTTCCTTGGCCAGGAGCTGCAAAGTTTTCTTTTGGAGCTGGTCTCTGAAATCCCAGTCCTTCTCCTTCCCTGGACCACTTCGTTATGGGAGGGCTTTGGACTCCACCCAGGCAAAGCCTGATCTAAAAAATCAGCCAGATTCGCAGTGAAAGTGAGGCCCATACCTCTGAGGAATGGTCCCTACACACTGAGAGAAGCCCTAAGCGGGAGGGAATAAGGAAGGGCCTGTCCCTGGCCAGACCGTGTGGATTGCAATTCTCTGATTTTTAAAGAACATCCATTGGGATCCTGCCCAGACTGGACAGAGAGTGGGAATTTGAGCCCCTTGAGGGCAAGGTTGGCATTTTACTTTTGTCTGTATCTCTAGTCCTGTCTAAAGCCAGATACTTTTAGAAAATACTCATTACTTTAGTTTCTTTGGTTGCGTGGCACATCTTTTAGACTGGGAGGTTTGCTGGATGCTTCAGTATAACTCCATTTTCCTTCTGTCCTTGTTTCAAAATGATGAGATGAGAATGGCAGTCATATAACTCATCTTCATGTAGTTAAAGATGGTTTTTCAGCCACCTGGCAGTCTGCATCGTGGTGAAGAGAGCCCTGGCCTGGGAGTCAGAAATTCTGGATTGTGGTCATAGCTGTGTCCTTAATTTGTATGACCACAGACCTTCATTTACCTTCATTTTCTTATCCATCCTATGTGGGCATAATAATTCCTTCTTTATATTCTACCCAGTGATTGTGATGACAAAACAGAGGGCCATGTGCAGTGGATAAATGAGGAGCTTTCGCCCCTCCAGATGTATGATGAATTCTTCTCAGGAAGCTAAGGCAGCAGACTTGAGGACTGAGAGTGAGGTGACTGTTCCATGTGACGTGGTTTCTACGTGGGGAGCTGGATGTGGTTTGGAAAGTTAAGGGTAAAAATTAACATAAAATCCTGAGTTCAGAATCAATTTATTGAAATATTCAATGCAGACATATGTTTTCAGAGGGAGTAGGAATCCTTTTCACAGTTTATATACCTCTCAGGATAGGAGGCTAACTAAACTATTCTCAGAGCCAGTGATGAGTCCTTAAAATGGCCCTCTAGCTCCCTGACCTAATAGACTCCCAGAACTGGGTGGGACTCCAAGAGGTCATGTAGTCCATCCCTCTGTCTCTAGGCGGACAGGGAAAGGGCAATATCTTAGAATTTGTGGAAATAAATTTGCTGACCTTTCTTTGTTAAGAGTTTCTCCTGTTCTTGAAGCTGTAAGGATTGATTCTGAAGCAGACCTGTTGGAAAACACAAGGAACTTTTCTGTGCCAGCATATTTACTGCGAAGAGTATCTTTTCAGAACTTTGCTTAGAACCTTAATGATTGTGTTCCCATCTGTGGTTGGTTGAATTGTGTCTCCCCCACCTGCCCCCCACAAATTCATATGTCAAAGCCCTAACCCCCAGTACTTCAGAAATGTGACCCTATTTGGAGATAGGTTCTTTGCAGAGGTAATCAAGTTAAAATAGGACATTAGAATGGGCCCTAACCTAATATGACTGACGTCCTTATAAGAAGGGGAAATTTGGACACAGACGTGGATGGATGGAAGACGTGTGAAGAGATGGACAAGACAGCCATCTCCAAAACAAGGAAAGCGGTCTAGAACAGATCCTTCCCCCAGAGCCCTCAGAAGAACCAACCCTGCCTGACACCTTGATTTTGGACTTCCAGCCTCTAGCACTATGAGAATGTAAATGTCTGTTCTTTAAGTCACCCAGTTTGTGGTGCTGTGTTTTGAACACACCATCCTTATGTCTTTTCCTACTATGTACATTTAAGTCTCTGCTTAAATGTTACCCTAGAAGAAAGACTTCCCCAGATGACCCTGTGTAAAATAGCAACTATTTTCTCTTTAACCTGCTTTATTTTTTTCTCTGTAGCCGTTATTAATACCTGCCACATATTTGTTCACAGAAACTCCGTAGTCCACTGTAGTGTTTCCTTAGAATGTAAGCTTTGTTAGGGAAGAAACTGTGCCAGGTCTGTTCATTACTGTATCCCCAGTGAGTATCTAGGGTGTCTGGCACTTGGTAGGGGCTCAATAAATATGTATTGAATAAATAAAGGCATGATTTTGAAGTGACTTGCCCATTCAGCTCCTGCTGTGTAGGAGCCCGGCTTCTGCTGGTGTTCTTTTCCCCTTAGCCCTGTGGCTGCCTTGCTGTTTTCATATTCATTGCTGTTTGCATGAAACTTCTCTGTCAGGGTGTCAGAGGTTAAGGTGTGAGCTATTAATTGAATCAGGTTCTCCAGCTTTTCAGAAATTGCCTGCTTTTCTTCTGAGACGTCCCTTTTCTTCTTTGGCCTCAACATGTAATTTTGAAGTGGACTGAGGCATATGTGGTGTGAGCTTATTTTCTGAACCATTCCTAGTGACAGGTCTATGTGACATATGTACATAATAAATTAGAATATATAAAATAAGAAATACCTTAGAAAACTCAACACGTTTTGAAATCTGCAGTTCTGGGGGAAATGCAGGTGGTTGTCAGAGAACATGGCGGAGAAAAGTAGAAACAAAAAAACCCAGAGGCTAATGTGGAACTTGTGAAGAGCTGTAAATGACCTCACTGCAGAAGAAGAGGGTCTGAAAATGCAGAGGTAGAGGATATGCCAAGGACCAGGCTCCCCATCCCTCCTTTGGGTGCCTATCGTGGGGCAGGAGCCCCAAGAATACCAAAAAGCCACCTGTGCTACTTTCAGAATCTGGAAAAGGGACTTACTCTGCAACTGCTGTACTTTGGTCACCAGGGCAAGTTTCTCCTCCTCTGACCTCTTTAGTTGATCTGAAAATGAAATAATGCAAACCAAAATAGACGAACCTAAGACTTAATGAGCTCACCCCTGAGGCTGGAAATTAGTAACAGATGCTGTCTTGCCCATGGCATCTGACAAGTGTCCAGTGGAAGTTGCTCTTTCTTCTGCTTGTCCCAGTTTGGAAGAGGTGAACCAGAACCCGACTACCTGGGATTTCATCTGCATCAACAGTGGGCTGAATTAAGGGTTATATGTGCACATAATTTGGTCCTCTCTCAGCTGACAGAGGCTGTGACTGGGAAACCTTCACTATGCCTTGTGTTTCAACTGACCTTTCCCTTTAAATTAGGAATGCGCCCTTGACACGTGACTGCTGTGTTCTGGCTTAGAGGAATGGGCTGGATACTTTCAGTCTTGGATGATTAAAACAGCCTTGACTTTTTCTCAAAGTCAAATGAAATCGCCAAGTCAACCAAAAGAACAAGTGAAAGACTGAAGCCTTTCCACCCAGCTTCCTTTCTCTGGGCTCCTTCAGCCAGAGGCCTCCAAGGAGAAGGGTACCTTGTAGGTGCTGGGTATCCGAGCTGCACAGGTCTCTGTCCCGCTGCAGGCGTTCAGTCTTGGTCTGCAGCTCCTGGCGCTCGTTCTCCAGAAGCCTTAGGGCCTGGTTCATCTGTAAGTCTCTACTGTCTGCTCCCTGGAAGGAGGAGGAGGGGTGGACACAAGCAGGTCAGTGCTAGGGTGGAGGTGGGGGGCAGATCCCAAGGAAGAGGAAAACTGTAGAAAACTGTGGAATTTTAGAGCTGGAAGGAGGCTTAGGGAAATGGAAAAATAGGAAAAGTTTTTAAATTCTTTGCTTTGCTCTATTCCTGACGCTTACAGCAAACAGTGCATTAGATTTTTGATGTTCACAAGGGATACATTTGGGTAAATGCCCAAATTAAGGAATACTGAATCATCACTTTTCTAGATGTCTTCACTTTGTCTTTACTTCTCATTCTCACGCTATCCGGGGTGGCGGGGGGAGGCGGGGTGGGCGGGGAGGAGGCGGGTAGGATCATTTTTCACAATGGATTAAGGTTAAAAAGAAAAGGGCCTTCAGGAGGGTTGCCTTGTAGGTGATTCGAGGAAGAGAACAGTGGGTGAGATGTGGCTGCGGTGCAGCGCCCAGCGAGGTTCCCTCCTGTGATACGACGACTCACTTGCTGTTACTTATCAAATGGGCTTTTTTTTTTAAAAAAAAAAAAAAAAGAATTTTAATGTCCTTTGAGAAATTCTTTGCCTTTTAAAATAAAAAATTAAAGAACAATATAAGAATAATTTGTACATAAGAATATAAAAAGTGAGAAGCAAAAAAAGCGAGAAGCAAATTCTAAGGTTTCTGTTTTTTAGTAGATTTGAAAGGAAATCTATAGATAAATCTTTTTTGCGGTACGCGGGCCTCTCCTGTCGCGGAGCACAGGCTCGGGACGCGCAGGCTCAGCGGCCATGGCTCATGGGCCTAGCCGCTCCGCGGCATGTGGGATCTTCCCAGACCAGGGCACGAACCTGTGTCCCCTGCATCGGCAGGCGGACTCTCAACCACTGCGCCACCAGGGAAGCTCAACCTTAAATGTTTTTAACCTCCATTCCTCTGTCTGATCGGTTCTTCCTTTTTCTACATTTGGAACATTAATTCTTCAAAAACAAATGTGATGTCTATGAGTACAAACTGCTCGAGGTAATAAGGGAATTACACATGTCTTTTTAATGACTTTGAACTAGAGTTGCACTCTTCTTCATTGCTAATAGGATATTGTATATAAAACTCAAACACATTGATATCTGGACCACCATCCCCCCAACAAATTCTTTACAATCACTCAAAATGTTCCCCTTTCTCCCTGCTCACCTTAGAGCCACACATTAAGGTTTAGGTTGTTAAAAAACATAACAAATCAAACAAAAACAACTTTCACACTTAATTGATCTTATTTCTAGAACTGGCACACACTAGGATTCTCAGATCCCAGCTTCAGTAAAAGTATAAAGAGACACTTTTGAGGTGGGTCCTCAACATTCCAAACCAAGTAAGTAAAATCTGCGAAAAACAATAGCTAATATCTATTGAGAGCTTATATGTGCGAGGCATTGTGCTAAGTGCTTTGCATGGATTTCCTCACCTAATCCTCACAACAATCCTATGGTAGAGGTACCATTATTATCCTCATTTTACCGATGTGGAAACTGAGGCTTAGGAGGTTAGCTAACTTCTCCAAGGTAAACACGGATTGGAAATGATGGAACCCTTGAGAATGCCAAGGGTCTACTGTAATGGCTTAAAAACACATTGGCAAGATGTGTTAGTTGATACTCAAACTGTAAGTAAACTGGTGACGTTTATTCTGCCCCAATAGTGGGCATTTCTGAACTGGATGCCCTGCTGGGATGGGGTGCAGAGAGTGGGTTGGGGCATGACAGTAGGCTGATGACTATTCCAGCCCAGCCCTTTGCATTCGGATGATGTCATTTCAATGAACACTTAGGTCATTTGCATGAGCAGTGCAGACATCCTTGCTAAACTCAAAATTAGCTTTGGGTCCCCCTGCCCAGCGACAGCTTCTCTCATCACTGCTGTCAACACCTCCCTCCCCTAAACCCTGCCTTCCCTCCCCACCTCCCTACTCCCAGGGCCTGGTACCTGCAGTTTGGACTGAAGCACGTGGAGCTGGCTCTCCAGCTCCCTGTGCTGGGTCCCCAGGGTCCTCCAGTCCTCCTTCAGAGCCTCGTACTGGCTCTTCCACTCTTCACACTTCTGCTTGGCCAGAGCCAGGGACCGCTGAGGGAGATCAGAGGAGAGGGTGGTGCCTTGGGGGTTCCAGGAGGTCGTGCAGCTGGCTCCCTTGCCACCCAGACTGCCCCAGGGTTTCCAGCCCCAAGGATTACGGAGCGTCCCCACACCTGTGTGCTCTGCAGCTGCTGTTCTGCACTCATTTTCTCCTCCAGCACTTTCTGCAGTGACTCCTTGGCCTTCTGCTCATAGCTGTTTTTCTGGTCTTCCATCTCTAATAGCACCTTATTCATTCCCCAAGGAGTGTATTTCTGTAAATTTGAGGCAATTCAACAAATACACATTGAGCTACTGTGTGCTAAAGCCTGAGCAGGGATACAGAAATGAAAAGAAATTGGTCCTTGCCCACAGGGCAGAGATGTCAGTAATCTGGTGGACCTTCTTCCAGGCTGGAGGCAGGCAGGGAGAGTCCCTCAGGTGATGTTGAGAGGTGAGTGGGGATAAAAAACTGCCCTGGGCATGCTGGGCATTCTCCCCTAGGCCTTCCACAGGCACTTGAAATCCAACATTTCCAAAGGGAAATCATCTTTCTAAACCTGCTCCTATCTCAGTGACCAGCATCACCACCCACCAAGTCTCCCAAACCCTAAACCAGGGAATCACCCTTGATTTCTCTCTCACCTTCTTCAAGGAATCAGTTCAACATCAAGCTTTGTCAAGGCAATGCCTTTAACAGCTCGTACCTGTATCCTCTATCCCTACTGCCACCTCCTTAGTTCAGACCCCAGTAATACTATTATATGGATTATATCGAGACTATATATTATCTTCATGCCTTGCCTCCCTTCAAACCCTTTTCAGTCCTGCAGCTAGAGGGTTCTTTCTAAAACTTAAATCTGATCACGTCACAACCTGCTTAAATCTCTCAGTGGTTCTCAGTGTTCTAAGAATCAGGTCCAAACTCCTTGGCATGGTTTCTACTTACAAGCCCAGACTTTCATCTCATCCTGCCTCCACGCAAGCTGAACTGCTTGTAGGTCCCCTAAGCACTGTGCTTTTCAGCCTCTGCCTTTGCCCATAAAGCTTCTTCTACTTAGAGTATCGTGACCCACACTTCTCACCTGGTTAACTTCTGCCCATGTTCAAGATTCAGCCCTAGAATCATAAATTCTGATAAACTTGGCCAACCATACCTACCCCCCGACTCTTTATGGATTAGGTAGTTTTACTGGTGTTCACATAGTATCTATATTTCTAATCTATTGACTCATCTGTCTCCTTTAAGGGACTGTAAGCTCCTTTGAGGCAGGGAGCATTTTTAAAAAAATAAAATTATTTTTGTAGGCTTGGGGATCTGAACAATATTCAGTAAAGTCAAGTTTTAAAAATTAATACATTTGTATTTTTAGAATTTCTCCTGGCTTCAAGATCAAAAAGAAAAAGACACGAGCAGCTTTGCAAATTCACTGGGGGTCTTGCCCTTCCAGTGCTTTTCATTTTTATGCCCTGTGATTTTTGGGAAAGCAGGAGTCTTTTACTATCAATTCTGGGTTACCCAACTGGGTAAGAGATAGTCTAGATAATGCAAATTTAGAGTTCAATATCAAATCATTTCCATTTAGCTTTGGAGTCATCTGAAAGTTTGGATTTAAATGTTGAGTGGGTCTTATGTTCTTGGAATTGTCATTAGAAACCAGATACAGGAGTTACTGGTTGAGATCATACATGGTTATGTCCAGGTTATTGGACTTAACCATGCTGGTCACTGACCAGCTTTATCCCCCATTGAAAACGAGTAGACTGGCATTCTGGATTATATGTCAGTCTCTTATGAGCTTGGTTGGCATTACTGAAAAAATAAAAGTTGTGGATCCGCAAACCCATAGACTATATAGACTATGTTCCCCTGCAAAATTCTAACTACATGGCCACCTTATCTTCCTAACATCAAGTGGGAGCAGTCTGGCCGGTTCATCTCGTTCTCTTGACTTATCTCCCCGCCTGTCAGAAATCTATCACTTCTCGAGTGTGAAAACTGACTTTTTTCTATCTCATATAATCCAAGATCAGGCCAATCAAGAGATTACCGGAGCTGGATAACAATGCCACAGAAAGCCAGGAGTCACAGTCTTTTACTTTCTCCCAGGGATTGCTGCTAGATAAAAGTTGCCCATGGCATGAAAATCATTTTGCGAGACTTCATTGTAATATCCAACTCATCTGTTCAAATATTCGGGCCTGTGAAGTTCTATCCAGGTGAGCTGAATCTTTACCAAGGGCCTCTCCCTCCGTTTCCAGGTATTCTCAAGGTTCCCCTGGAGCTGGCAAAGCGCTTAGTGCTGGGCTTCCTTTCCTAGGGTACAAAGTGAAGGACACCAGGAGAAAGGGAGAGGGGGATGGAGATAGTGTTTTGGTGAATTGGAGACCAAAGTGAAAATGGTAAAGGCCAGAACTGGGTGAGTAGGGATGGGTGCATTAATCTCTAGCAGGTGATGTTTCTAGAGAGTAAGCTTGACGTTCAAGCATTCTCTCCCGTAATTCTAGATTCCTGGGCTAGAACTGTCCTCCGGAATGCTTACCTGGGTACAGGTGTACAGCTGGTTTTCCAAAGATCTCAGTTTGCCCTTCAATTTGTCTTCATTAAGCTGGCCCTGGAGCAAATGGGATGAGTTAGCCAGAACACAGCTTGGGCCAGAATACAGCATGCAAAGAGTTTTGTTCCGCATTTCCAGCCTACTGCCTAGAATAAACAGTGTTTGTGGAATTGAGCTCTTTCAGGAGGTAGAGAGAGGGAGAGATGACAGATGTTTGGAAAGAAAAGGATCTTTTCCTCTTTCTCTGTAATAGGAGAAGGAAGAATCAGACTGGCCCCCAAAGTCTTCTGTGTACCTTGAGGTTTTGTATCAAATGGCTCAGGGTATCATAGCAGGGGCCCATTTGAAGGAAAGCTTCTAAGCTCTCCTTTTCTTCTTTCATTACCTCTCTCCCCTGTCTGTCCAGGCACTTATATACTCCACACCTCCTCCCAGTCTAGTACATGGCCCTTTACCTCTAAAGGCCAATAGGACTAAAGGGGTCTCCCCTCCCAGGGGGAACATACATCCCTCCCTTACCCCCTGTTATGGGCTGAATTATGTCCCCCTAACCTCCCCACAACATTCATACGTTGACCTCCTAATCCCCAGTACCTCAGAAGGTGACCGTATTTGGAGATAAGTTCTTTAAAGAGATAATTGAGGTCCTTAGGGTGGGCCCTAATCCAATATGACTGGTGTGCTCATAAGAAGAGGAGATTTGAACATCAGGATATGCAGAGGGAAGACCATATGAGGACACAGGGAGGAGAAAGCCATCTGCAAGCCACGGAGAGAGGCCTCAGAAGAAACCAACCGTGTCAACACCTTGTTCTCACACTTCTAGCCTTCAGAACTGTGAGAAAATACATTTCTATTGGTGAAGCCACCCAGTCTGTGGTACTTTGTTATAGCAGCCCTAGCAAACGAATACAGTCCCCTCCCTGCCCTACACACACACACACACACACACACACACACACACACACACACACGACTCAAGATGAGAAATTCTTTAAGAAAGCAGGAAAGGGAGGAGGGATATTAGAGCAGGGTGTGTATGCGTGCGTGGTAGTGACGGTGGTGGTGAGAGGACCTCCCAGAGAGCCACACGCTATTTATTCACGATCTGGGTCTGTCTAGTGGCATTTTGGACATTCCAAGAGGGACGTAAATCTCAAGGGCGGGGGTGGCGAAAGGCAGGCAGGAAGGCCCGTTATCTGTTTCTCAGTTTTGCAGTATTTCTGCTGAGCAGCCGACAGCTTCCTTGCTGCCTTATTCTTTCCTCCACGTGTAGACATCTTCCTTTTTCCCAGGTAGGGGTTTTGTCCCTCCAGTCCTGAGTCTGATTTAAGGTCGTGTGTGTGAGGGGGTGAGGGTGGGGAGGTACCGTGGATGAGAGCCAGTTTCCCAGAGAAAAGGCCATGGGTCTCTTTAGCAGTAACCGGTTCTCATATCCTTTCGCTGGCTTTTCCAACCAGGCCCCGTGGGACGCTTGTGAGGTCTAGAAATTACATTTCTCCTCAGGCCTGAGACGCCACCGTCCCTCTCCGTCGGGAGACGGCTTGGACAAGGCTTGGACGTTTCCAACCCTTACAACGTTTCTGGTCTGTAATGACCAGAGGGCAGAGGAGCCTCTGTTTTTTTTGTTCGTTTTGTTTTTATTTTTTTCGGTACGCGGGCCTCTCACTGTTGTGGCCTCTCCCGTTGCGGAGCACAGGCTCCGGACGCGCAGGCTCAGCGGCCATGCCTCACGGGCCCAGCCGCTCCGCGGCACGAGCCTGTGTCCCCTGCACCGGCAGGCGGACTCTCAACCACTGCGCCACCAGGGAAGCCCGAGCCTCTGTTCTGAGGTCTGTCCCCCTCACTGAGTTTCAGGGCACCTGGGAGAGGCAGGAAGTGGTATCTCACAGCTCCTGTTTTGATCTTGTTTGGCCGATTCTTCTAACCCTGGGAGCCAGGGTGCACCTCCACCCTTTTTCCTTCCTGTATTCCTCAGCGGGGCCTTGCAAAAGCAAAAGGCTTTGCCAAAAATAATTTTTCAAAGTGCCTCCTGCTATTAACGTTTTTCATAATGTCTGGTGTGAGAGCCGAGAGTCAGGATTTGGCGTCTACAATAACCACAGGGCTTTGGGACAGATAGAACAGATGGAAAAGACTTCCACTGTTCTGGGCTCCGGAGTAACTGGGAAAAGCTACTCCCCTGCATGGCCTGTTCATTCTTAATCCACAGGTCCTGAAATCAACTCCCTCCACCTGTATCGCAGCTCCGGGTTCAGAGAGTCTGACTGTGTATTTTCCTTTGCCTAAATTCTTACTTTGCAGGATGCAATGAAACCCACTAAGTTTGACAGTTTATCTTGTGGTAGTTTCAGAAGAAAACAAACAAGCCCAAGGCAATATTCTTACAGTTCCCTCAGTCTCCTACCCTTTCTGGGTAGCTCCCTTCTCCTTCCTTAGTATGGTTTCTATCCAGTATTTTTGCCTCTTCCAACTGTTTTTGTGTTTTAGCCACTCCCCAGATTACTTTTCCATTCATGTTGTAATAGAAGACAATTCAGTTAGCCCCTTCAGTGGAGACGAAGGGCCACCCAAGTCTGGGGCTTGAAAACATCTCTGATCCACAGCTCCGCCTGCCCAGACTCCCTAAGGCAGGCAGGGAAGTTACGGCCAAGTTGTTGCAAATGGGGCATGTGGTTTCCTGGTCTGAGCCCCAGCTCTCCCCACATGAAGCCCAGTGGTACAGTATGAGGAAAGGAGCACTTTTTACAGGCCAATTGTGGAACTTTTTTGGCAGTAGCATCCCAGGAACCCAGGGTTCAGAGAGCATAGTACCCCCGCTTGTAAAAGGGAGCAAGGTGGAGGCCATACACACCCGGTCTGAGGGCTTCAGCTCCTGCCTCTGCTTGGCTTTCCCCTGCCTCTGATCTGCTCTCCAGAAACACCACCGCCTCACTGCAGAAGCACCAGCCCACTTATCTCTCTGCTCTACTAGAGGTTGCTTAGGGCCTGCAGCCAATCCCCCACTGCGCTGTCATCTTAAGATCTCATTTCCACTTTGCAGAACTTAAAACCCATGTGTGCCCTGCTCTGGGTTTGTATTGCCCCATACTGAGGGCTTGCTTTCTCTACTGCCCGAACTGTTTCTGCTCTGAAGCTTGCAGCCAGTCAGGAGTCTCTGCTGTGCCCCAGGGCCTGTCACATCCAAAAGGCCCAAAGTCAGCTTGAAGGTGGAGGCAACAGAGGGAGCTGATCTCTGGTGTTCTAATAGAGTTTGTGGTGAGCTTCTCTGCATGTGCAGTTGGAGATTCAAATTATGGAGGCCAAATGGAAAAAAAATAAAGGCCTGAACTTGGCTGAATATCGGAGTCCCTGTTCTGGCCACATTCTTCCACTTACTTTTCCCAAGTACGGCAGTCTGGGACTGTCTTTTCATTGAAGTTGAGCTTTCCAAGGAAGGGGTAGGGGGTTGAATTGTCTTGTTTTGGGGGAAGCAAGAGCTGTTAACTGAAAAAACCTGAGACTATTTTTCTTAAAAACAGGAAGCTGAGGGGTTTGTGGGGAGGAAGAAGACAAAAAGGGTGAATATTAGGGGGTGGGGGGAGAAGGGAGGGAGAAAACCACAGCTGGAGGAACTCCTGCCCCCCGCAGGAGCATGGAGCTAAACCACCCTCAGAGTCTACCTTGGAAATGTCTCTTAATAAATCCTCCCCATTCCCACCACGCTGGCTGTAATTCAAGTTCTGATTGTGTCTTACCTGCAGTGTTGCAAGAACTTTCACCACCCCTACACCCACTGGTAGCCAGGGTCCTCATTGTTGTCAGAGAACCTTTTATAAGGTTTATAAAACACAGATCTGATCAATCGCTTTCAACTCAGTTCTACAGCTATCTTTTTCATTTCATTTAATTAATTAATTTATTTCTTGGCCACGCCGCACAGCACGTGGGATCTTTCTTCCCCGACTAGGGATCGAACCCGCACCCCCGGCATTGGCAGCGTGGAGTCTTAACCGCTGGACTGCCAAGGAAGTCCCACCACAGCTATCTTAGTACACGTGCTGCCAAGCGAGTGCAACTCCACGGCTACTGGACAAGCTCCTTCTCAGGATGGGCTGGACACTGCTAAGCGTAGGGCTTTAAACCTGAGGAAAATGTGGTCCCACTGCTCCCCTGCTTATTGCCTGCGGCAGTGTTTCTCAAACTGGGGTGGCATGCATTCTCATGAGATATATATATATATATATATATATACTTTTCCTTTAAGAGGGAATCTATAACTATTAAGTTTGAGATACCCTATTCAACAGAAAAAGTTTAAGCGCCATAATTCTAGAGACCTATCGGAGGCCCTTTCGGTCTTATCTTTGGAGCTACTCTGACACAGTCCCTTCATTTCCATCACACTCTGCTATACCCTATGCTTTGTTACACCTAGGCCTGTAATCATTCTGATTCCTTTACTGTAAGCACCCTTTTCCTTTTTCCTTCTTCTTACCCTTCATCATTCCTGCTTCTGTACTGGTAAACTCCTATTCAATCCTTCCAGACCCCGCTAAAGTGGTCCGTTTCCTTTGGAGTCTACCCTATACCACCTCAGGCAGAAGAATTGCTCCCTTCTCTTTTCTCTGTGTCACTTTGTAGAAAGTGCTGTTACAGCTTTAGCACACTGCAGTAGAGTTATTTATGACCTGTCTGTCTCTTCCTGGCTGCTACTGGAACTCCTAAAGACAAAGGACCCTACCTCTGTCCCTGTAGCACCCAAGCCAGCACATAGTTGGAACTTATCAGATGTCTGTTGAATAAACGAATGAGACAATCTCAGTTTAGTTCAGCACCGGAAACCACCTGGCAGGCACAGCTGTCTGTCTCAGGCTCCTACTCAGCTATGAAAACAACTTCCTTAACCAGCAGGAGCCCTGAACATAAACACCTAAATCCGGATACAGTGACCGACGCGAAGAGGGAGGGCTGAGCCTAGGAGTCTCTTCGACATCACTGCAAACTTCTTAGTTTTGTCCCACGTCCTCCCATCCCATCTCTCTGTCTAAGCACAGCCATCTACGTGGTAAGGTCAGATGTTCACGGAGGCTGGGAGGTTGTGTGTTCTCTCTGTGCACCCGGGGCTTTCTGCTCCAGTCGCATCAAACTGCTTATGCTCTCTGAACATTAAAGTCTAGGGGTTTCGATGTGGGGTCCAAGGACCCCTGGGAATCCAGGATCTGCAAGGTCTTCCCTTTTCCAACTACATATCTGTGTGAGGCTGGATTTTCCTCATATGCTTCAACCAAAACAATGTATTAACAACAGACTGAATGCAGACGCAAATACGAGAATCTAGCTGTCTTCCGTTCAGACATTAAAAAGATTTGCCAGCTCGGTGCTTTGCGACCACCTAGAGGGGTGGGATAAGGAGGGAGGGAGGAGGACGCAAGAGGGAGGGGATATGGGGATATATATATGCATATAGCTGATTCACTTTGTTATACAGCAGAAAATAACACAACACTGTAATTATACTCCAATAAAGATGTTAAAAAAACCCAAAAAACAAAACCAAACAAAAATTTGAAAAAGCATAAAACAATGCCACTCCTCTCACTATTTTTTTAAAAAAATATATACTTATTTTTCACAAAAATATATAATTTAGGTTCACATGTAATCTATTTACTATTGTTATTTTAAAATTAATACATATTTTAAGATAACTTTTTTCATTTCAAAGTGGTAAATATAAAAAGTTCTTTGGATTTTAATAATTTTTTTTAAAGAGTATAAAGGGGTCTTGAGATTAAAAAGCTGGAGACCCATTGCATTAGCGTATATCATGCCTCTGGTTCTTTGCCTATGCTGTATCCCCTGCCCAGAATATAGTTCTTGTTTCCACATTTGCCTGGAAAATACTAATATAACTATAAATATTTCCCTGGTTCTCCCCTTCTGTGGAGTCGTTCATTCCTCCTTGTATTCTACTATATCCTCAAAACATTTATTTCTCACATCTCTGCATTGTTTAGGCTTCTGTCTCCCTGACCCGCAGCCTCTCTAAAAGCAGGAACCCTGTCTAATTAATCTCATTTCCAGTGCTCAGTGTAGAGAACATGACTTATGAATATTTGTTGAATGAATGGACTAAAATCAGGAGGTCTGAATTTTAGTTCCAATTCTGCCTCTAACTAGAAGTGTGAATGTGGACTAGTCACCTGACCTCTCTGACACTCAGTTTCCTCATTGGCAAAATGAGAAAATTAGCTAATCTCCAAGGTCCCTTCCCGCTTTGACATTCACGTCTGGGCTGACTAGTAGGTGTAGGATGACTTGGAATTAATATTGGTGTGAATCCCATATGAAAATAGTTGCATTTATCACAGTCAGTAATATTAACTGAATTGGGACCGTCCTTTCTTTCTTCCAACAAATTAAAAAATGGAAACTCTTGCCTCTCTTGGTTCTGGGTCTTCCCTGGGGGTGTCCTCAGCTGACCACCCTGGACTGAGCCAAGCTCAATACTGTGACATGTTTGACCTTTAGGTCTTAGCACCATCCCCCACCTTCAGCCTCTTCAGTAGCAAAAAAGCCCCTTCTCTTGCTGGGATGGTATGGAAAGAAGAATGAGATAGGCACACATAGAAATCCATGAGCTTTGTTCAAGCAAAGGTTTCCCTTACCTTCCAAGAGCTGTCAGAGGCCCGAATCAGGGCAGACAGTAGGTCTTGGAGAATCACCATTTTCTGTTTTAGAACCAGCTCCCTCTGTAGGGCCTCCTGGGGGGCAAAATGCAAGAGGGTAAGATTAAGTTGGAGGAGAAGGGAGCAGATGGATGGAGGAGCTGCAGGGAGAATTCACATGTTACTTACTTTGAGGTACTCAGAAAGCTGGATGATTTCCTAGAGAGAAAGAAAAAGGTATTTAAGAAGATCGTAGGTTCCCTGAAATCCTAGAACATGGAACCCGAGCCAGGATTGGCTTGTGCTGAGTAAACTTTCTTCCTTGACTCAGGGTCCCTCCAGGCCCCCATGTCTATGCTCATCTAGGAAGAGGGTACCCCTCCATCCCAGCTGAGTTTACCATGGAATTCCAGAATGTCAGAGCTTGGAGGAGATTAGATGCCACCTGATTCAACACCTTCACCATGAGGATTTTCTTACCTTATCTAGAACTGCAACTCCATAACTGGAAGAGAAGAAAAAAACAAAAAAATAAAAAACAAAAATGACAATGGATCAAAGAAATAAGAGTGTCAGGAGGCAGTTGTATTGATTCCTTCTCTGATCTCTTCTGAAGAGCCAATGGGGAAGGGGGGGGGAAGGCCTTCCTTTTTCTTAATTAAGGTGGACGTGGAAGTTCCTTGTGCTCCTCTCCACATTCTGGGGGAGGGTTCAGGTAAAACCTTAGGAGAGAGGAATGGATGGGCTGTGAAGGAGTTGAGGTCAGGAACATGAGAGGTACTCACTTGGTTTGCTGACTGGCATCATGCTTAATTGTTGGCTGTGTTTCTTCTGCCTTTGTCTGAGTGCCTGAGGGATAGGGATAAGGTGATTCAGAACCCATGGGAGAGGCAGTGAGGGAAGTGGGGAGGGATAGGGACTCTCCACTGCCAGCGAGTGGAAATGCCTCGGCCCAGTGAGTGAGGAAGGCCCTGCTCTTACCATGGTGGTGTTTGGGTGGCTTCTTGATGGGAGGGTCCTGTGGTGGAAGGCCCCCAGCCTGGGAGGGGAGGTGGTCAGCCGGATCCCTCCAGGAGCCTGAGGGAGGCTGGTGTTGGGTTGCAAAGACCTCGGAGCTGGTCCCTGACACCTGGAAAGCAAATGCGGGATGCTGAGAGCATCTTAGAACAGGATTCTCCAGCTGACTGCAGAAAGATGAGCCAGTGATCAAGTTTCAGGTCCAGAAAACCAAAGGAACCCATTCAAGGCTTCAAAGCTACAAGGTTATCCCTGCTCCTGCCCTTTCTTGTCCTGGCTGGTGGGATCGGTCCTCCTCAGTTCAGGCAAATGGGGAGCTGGGCTTGTCTCCAATTACTCTCTCTAGAGTCCCTGATCCCGGAAAGAGAACCGGTCTGAGGTGGGAGTGAGGGGATCTGGGATCAGGTCCTGCCTTTTCTTGGTCTCAGTCTCCTGGCTGTATAATGAGGAGCTTGGAGTAGATGGTGTCCAAGGTGCCTTCCTATTCTAGAGGTGGTTTCCTTCCTCTTAGTAACAGCTGGACTATTGTTGAGGTTTTGTGTGAAGAGAAGGTAAATTAGGCAGCTGTAGGGAGGAACGTAGCAGCAGTTGTCACAATTTTGCTTGCTATTTTTATATTTTCTTCTTACAAACTAAAAAAATTTATGTTTGTAACATAACACTAAAAGGCTAAGAAATGCATGTGGCAGCTAATCCTGCAGACTAACTCTATCTCAAGAAACCTTAAATAACTGATAGGCTCAGGAAGAGTTCTTTAGGTAACTGTGTTTTCTGTTCTATTTCTCCTTAAAATTATTTTTTCAACCGAAAGCACGTAGAAACCTTCTTGCCTTAGAAAGTACACAGTTGGTTTTATTTTACAGCTGGGCTCGAGGATCATTTTTCTGAACAGCACCTCCTGTTGTGGATAACACATGCACTGGTTAAGAAGGCCCAACAGAGCACCTACTCTGGGGACAGTACAATACCAGTTACTTCCAGGGAGTCCGGAGGACCCATCCCTGCTGTCCACATGCTCACAATGTGGATAGGAAGACACAGATGGTTTGCTGGCTGAGCTCATTTCAACGTACCCTGGCTTTTGCCAGCACTGCTCCTTCCCAGGGCGGACTAATGGGCCCTCTAAAAGTTATACAATCTTAGAGGATTTATAACCTCATAAAAACCACAGAGAGCAGAGGTGGCCTGGAGAAGCTAGGGAAGCTAGGGCTTCCTGGGCCAGATGCGGCCTTAGGTGAACGATACTGGAATTGGGATGGCCCAAGAGGAAGAGAGAAGGTGGGTGATGCAGCAGCCTTACAGAAGAATAGAGATGAGAAATGTGTGTGTGTGTGTGTGTGTGTGTGTGTGTGTGTGTGTGTGTGTGTGATTTGAGGGAGACATTAAGAAGATTGGTCTGTGTCCCTGGCCTACAGTAAGCATTCATTGAATGTTGAATGACGGATGAATGAATGCTGTAGGAGATATGTCTAGATAGACTGAATTTGAACTAATACTAGGAATTAGCTATGGAATTGTTTTTAAATTATTCTTTTCTCTCCTAAAAGGCAAGTGCAAAGTAAAAAAATAGCTAAACAAAAAACACCCCCAAAACACAACAACAAAGATATCTGTTGAGTAAGTGGCTAAGGGAGACTTTATGATGACTGAGGAAGGACGGACTTCATTTAAATCACTTCTTAGTGACCTTGAGCCCACCCACCTGTCTTGGTGCTGCACCCCATCCCCTCCAGAGCACTGTGTCCCTCAACATGGCCCACCTGCTGTCTGGGGGAAGAAATCCTGTTGGCCCAAGACAAGGGCTCCTTGAGGTCGGTCGCCTGGCCTTGCCTCCTGGAGGGACCTGGCTCCCCGGCCTGCGGGCTCTGTGCCTCGCCTTTCTCTTCCACCTTCAGGTTCCTCCGTCTGAAAAACTGCTGTTGTCGTGCCCTCTGGAGATGTTCCCTCTGCTGGGTCCTCAGCACCTTCCCCACCTGGCGGCAAGTGGTCACATTGGGGCGGCAGCGGCGGCTCTCACGGGTCTCTTGCCGGCGCTCGTACTTGGTCTCGTAGCTCTCAGCCCACCGGGCCAAGCCAGAGGCAGGCCTAGGGTCTGGGCTGATCATGATGGCCTCCCGAGCACCTGTTGTGCTTGGCTTCCAGTTCCTGGAATAGCTGCCCGGATCTGCCAAGTGCCAACAGGGAGGCGAAGAGGAGGGGTCAGGAGATGGGCCGAAAAATGGCCATCTTCCTGGACGAGGGGGCAGAAATAGCACAGCGTCCCATATGTGTGGGTTGACAACTGAAGAGGGGATGATGTCACACGGGAACTCAGGACATCTGGATTCAGCCTCTAGACTAATTTCTGCTCTTCTCTGGCCTGCGTCTCCCCTTCTGCAAAAGTGGCGAGATTCCTCTGCTGCCACTTCTTCCTTGACCAAACGTCTCACCCTGCCTCCAAGTTAGGGGAACGTGAGAAATAATTGATAAAAATCACTAAAAGCGTCTAGCCTTCTGGAGGGCAGATGGGGCTGTGTTCCTTTTCCAGGGACTTCTAAAGAACCAGTTAAATTGGCTCCCTGATCCCCAATCTAAAAGGAAAGCCAGAATCTTCACTGCTCTCTTGGCCCAGTTGTTACTCACATAGGTGAGCAACTTTTCTCAAGGCCTGGAGGGATAGCCAAACCCCTCGACGTGCTACCAGTCCTATGACCAGCACTCACTGTCCTCTGTTTAGCCTTTAGCAGCTATCTTGCCAGCCTGGTCCAGGGCATGGTTCGGGAGGGACACCCCACGCTATTGCCTACAGTCATGGAGCCCTGACCTCGGTCCCTTGGCACTCCACTCCTGGCCCAGGACTGGGCTCTGACTCTGAGGTACAGGACAACCCAGATCCGTACTGGCTGATTACTTGCCACTTGCCCATCACGGGCCAAAACTCATTTCATACTGAGCTTTCAGCTCAGTATCTCTTCAAGTGGCAGGTTCCATTTTTTTAGCATCACCTCCCTGTTAGGGCTAAGTATGGTGCCGAGTCTGCTTTCCTCAGCCCAGACACAGATTGCGCCATTGAAACCAGCAACGATGTGGATTATACGTAAATAAGGCTATTGCCAAGAAAAAGGAAACCAAAGCGAACAAACAAAAACAGTAACCAAAAGTCCCCAGGGAACCAGGCTTGGAGTAGAGACCACACTTGCTGCCCCTCCACATGGCCTCACCTGCTACTCACATAACCCCACCCTCACCCCTTCTGCCTTCTCCGTGCCCTTCTCTCTCTTTCCTACGCTCCCTCACCTACCTTCTGCAAATTTGTTCATTCTCCCAGAACCCTCTGGTAGCTTGGCTGAGTTGGGGCTGGACATGGCTAAGCTGGATTCTGAGCACTGGAAATTCTGGTCCCTGGGGTCAGCCCAGAGACTGAAGAAGGGAGGGGGACTTCCTCTTACAGTTGCCGCCTCTCTCTGTCCCACAGCCTCACTACCCACTGCCCTGGGAATCTAGTTCCCGGGGAGGTCAGTGAAGGGATTTCTCAGCTTCACCAACCAGGAGGCATTTGCTGGCACTGGCCCTTCGGGTTTATTTATAGTCAAACAGACTCGACAGGTAGCAGCCTCTCCGCTCTTTCATTGGAGATCCTTGCTCCTCCTGGATCAGTCTGGAATTCTCTGCAGGATTCTTGCTCTCTCTTTCTCTCTCTGGTCATACGACTCCTTCCGGGGGCTCGTGGGTGGGGTCGTATCACACCCTGAGAGGGGGTCTTACACAGTCAGACCCTGTTCGCTCTCCAATGCCTGACTCTCCAGGCTTGGAGGGGCATCTCCTGGCCTTGGGCAGTGCTGACCCCAAGCAGAACTGTTAGGTTGTCAATGCTTGTCCGCTCGTCTCATCCCTGGGTGCCTCTCCCCTTTCTTTAGGCTTTTCTCCTCACTCCTACTCTGTAGGGTCCCCTCACTTCTCACCTGCCACTTTCTTTGTTTAAAAACTTAGGAAAGGATCTGAGAGGCCCATTCATATTAAATTATGAAGGACTGGGTGTGCAGGTAAACTCCACTTTCAGAATCTATACTTGTGGTGTCCTAAGCCATAGGCCCTAGTGATTCTGCCGTAAATGGGGGAGGCGGGGTGTCCCGACCCTGGACTCAGACTGTGTGGACTCCTGTCCTGGCCCTGTCATCTACTACCCACGTGCTTTTGAACAAGCTATTAACTGTCTCTATGTCTCTGTCTCCTCATTTATAAAGTGGGAACCTACCTCCTAAGGTTATGAGGATTAAAGAGAAAATGCACGTCAAGCATCTGGGACATAGCACACAATAAATGTTAGCTTTTTATAATAATATGATTATTATCACTCCTGTCCTACTGATCTTGGATATTGAAGACTCAGTGCGATAAGACAAACGCCCCGAGCTAACCTAGCACTCCAGGACCAAGAATGCCTCATCCTCCAACTCCCTTGGCCCCTTTCTCTTTGAAGGGGCACTGTCTACCCCACGGAGGCGATGCTGGTCCCTAGTTGAAATCATATTTACTGTTGCTCTGTTCCTCTGACTTCTGGGTGTAGGCTACAGGGAGAAAGGACTACTCTGTGGTCTGGATACAACTGCCATTTCAGTTAGGCCTGGCAGAAAGGCAAAGAAGAGAGGACTGCCTCTTTCCCACCTTTAAAATGTGGGGCGCTAGGTCCCCTCCCTGTTTGGTTCCAGGTAATCCCTCAGGCTTCGTAGACGAGGCAGATCCCTTGATTGTGGAGAATCCTCCTGCCTCCTGCTGTGAAGAAGAGAGGGCTGTCTGGGAGAGATAAGTGTGTGGGCTCTGTCTACACTAGTTCACTGAAACGCATGGCTGCCCTGCTCTGTTTCCGGGGTGGGGGGGTGCAGACGTTAGCCCTTGCTACCCAAGCTGGGAGTTGCAGTGGGAAAGTCTCCTCAGAGATGTGAGCGTTCTCAGGCCCCCAGGCTCTCACACTGGGTAGGATTTGGTGTGGCACACCTGGGTAGAATCATACCCAGCTCTCCGGGAGGTCTTGGCTATTCTGATTTGCTTAAACACAAGAAGTCATGTGGACGGCTGACTGACAGAGATGGGCTATAGAAGAAAATGGAACGGGTCCCCGTGTGCTTCAAAGAAAGGTCACTGGGCCACTGCCCAGGCCGCACTTGGTGGCATGACAGGGCCCAGCTGGAGCTCTGGGAAAGGGTGGTATTGGCTGGGGGAGACTGTCCTCACTGCTCCAGGGGGAGATCAGGGCGCTGCCCTCACCTGACAGTGCTTTGTTGCTGCCTTTCCCGGTCTTTGCTCCTAATTCCCTGCTGTGTGTGTGATAAATGGCCTCCCGCATGAATGAACGGTCTGGCCTTCCTAGCCAAGAGCTCTCAGAGTGAGGTAGGAGAGAAGGGCCTGCACGCAAGCTGCTGGGCAGGCAGCTTGGTGCTATGGGGTCCCTGCTGTGAAGGGAGCGGTAAAATGTACCTCCCGTCACTGGGGAGCCTGAACCCTTAGTCATCTGACTCGCTGCTAATCTGACCTTATGGAAGCAGCAGAGAGGGATGGAAGCTGTGCCTCTGGAGACCAACGTGGGACACTTTCCTGTTTACCCAACCCCCAACACTCAAACTACAACATCCACTCCAGTGTCTCCCCCTTCAGACCAGGGAAGCTGGCAGACAGAGCCTCTTTTGCCCCCCCAGAATCGGAGGTCCCCAACCTGGACACAAAAGCCTCCTCCTAAGTTACCTTGGGTCCCAGGCTCCAACCCAAGCAGCTCAGGAAAGCATCCCAGCTCCTGGGCAGATCTCGGCTCTGGTCTCTGATGGGGCAAGCTCTCGATCCATGGCTCTGGGCCCCCTTAGCATTTCCCTTCTTGGTACTGTCTTTCTTTTTGCACAGCAGCCTTGCTGAAACAGGAAACCACAATACTTGCTCACCCCAGTTCCTCTCTCTTCCTCTCTGGTGCGATCTGAGGGGCGCCTGAACCCTTGAGGCCTTCAGGGCTGGGCTCAGGAGCTCCTCCCACCAGCGGGCATCCCAGCCACCCTTTCTCTTGCTCTTCGATTGGTCTGAGCTCTCGGTCAGTTTCAAGTCAAAATTCCCTTTCTAGCTCAGACAAGGATGGGTCTCTGGGTCAGATTCAAACCTTGCAGTTTCTATGAAGGGGAAGAAAAGGCCTTTCTGACCTAGAAGAGAGGTTCCAATGTAGGTTTTCATGTGTATCAGGTAGTTCCCTGTGTAAGGATTTTCTCTTTTCTTACTTTACTTCTTCCCAATCCTGGTGTTGTAAAGGCTTTCTGCTCTTCTAAAGTACTGGTATTTTTTTTCAGAATTCTGGAATGAGGTCAGCTCTGAACTTCCTCTTTCTGAAGCAATGGGACGGGACACAGGGGGTAGGGGAAGGTGAAAAGATGGTGGTTGGGTGGCTGGGAAATCAGGGATCAACAGCAGGCAGAATCTTATGAAAATATTTCCTAGTCCACTGAACTAGGACATTTGGGGAAAAACTAAAAGGAACTTATCTGTGTGCATTAAAAAGAAACTATTACAAATGTGATAGGAAATTTCCAAGAAGTTCAGTATAAGACGGTGGGGAGGGAACCGGATTGGGACAAGTCGACTGAGTAGCTTTGTAACCTTTGTGCAATTCATCTTGTCTGAATGGCCCATTCAGTGTCTGAATGGAGGATTTATGTGTCTCCCATGAAGTCTAAGACTTCACATGTGAGGCACGTAATGAGACTTTTAAATAGCTGTGATAAGATAACAATTATTAAGAGGTTGGGAGTATGTCACAATCTTCTCGGTTGCCTACTACTGCCTCCATTCTCTGAGGAGAGAGAGAACAGGAGAAGGCAGGGGAAAATGAAGAGGATGAATTCTCAAGCACTGGGACTGAAGGGAAATGACATTCCCTCAGGATGAGAGACAATAGCCCAAGGTCCTGTGCCTGAAGCTTGGCACATGGAGATGGGAATGAGGACAGAGGGGCTGGGGAGCCCAAGGTGGCAGAGCAAGAGAATGTTATGGGCATAGAATTATGAGAGGGTTCTGGGAGTTTAGGGCGCTAGAGCATAAGAGAGGACAGGTGACGGTAATAGGAGTTCCTGTGGGCCAGCTATTTGGGTTCCATTGAAAGTCAGAAAGAAATGTGTATGAAGATTGAAATCCCTTTTAGGGCTATGCATTCAATGGGATACCACCTGTACTTTAACTGGGGTTTGGAGAGGTTACAAGTGTGAGTTCAAGGTCACACAGGTTTGCCTGGCATCAGAGCCTGAGCTCTTAACACTATGTTCTGAGAATAATACAATTAATAAGATTGTCATACCTATCTAATTATACGGACAGAAAGAAAGATAGACACACACACACACACACAGAACTCTGAAAACAGAGAATGTACCTTATTTTCAAATGCCCATGAAGCATCAAAAAACTCACTGTATTGATCATAAAGCAAACTTCATTTTAAAAAAGCAAACATTAGTGTAATGCATTGAAAATAGACAGGCTTTGACTTTTAGTCTGCTGCTGCCCTCAATCCGTTGTGTGAGCTTGGCTTATTATTTTATTTCTATCCCAATTTCTTCATTCATAAATGGGGAGGACCCCTTCTGGAGCTAATATTTTCTGATTCTTTGCTTTCTGTTTAAAAATGTGTTACCCTCAAAAGAATGATGTTGGACCCTTATCACATAAATAAAAATGAACACAAAACGGATCAAAGACCTAACTGTAACAGCTAAAACTATAAAACTCTTAGAAGAAAACTTAAGGCAAAATCTTCAGGACATTGGATTTGGCAATGATTTCTTGAATGGGACACCAAAAGCACAGTTTGGGATGATGAAAAACTTCTGGAAATGGATAATGGTGGATGGTTGCATAACAATGTGAATTACGTAAGTAGTGCCACTAAACTGTACAGTTAAAAATGGTTAAAATTCTAAACTTTATGTTGTATATTTCACCACAATAAAAATTATTATATTTCATGCATACAAAAGAATATAGAAAAAGAAACAACGTTAAAACAAGTTTATCTCTTACAGCAGGATTTTCTAACCATAGTACAGTAAAATTAGAAATAAATAGCAAAAGTTGGAAGAAATAAACATTTCAACCTCTTGGAAAAAGAATCCTCCTGGTTTACTCTTGAAATCTAAAGGAGACCAAATCTGTAACTAAGAATGACTTGAAAACAATGATAATGAGAATATTAAGAACAAAATCTATGAGATGTGGCCAAGGCATAGTCTTAAATATTTTTGTATTCGTAGTCTTAAATATTTTCATTACTTAGATAAGGGGGATTAAAAACAAATTAGCCATTTATTTATTTTCAAATAAATTTCTAAAAAAAGAAAGGAGGTAAGAATAAAAGGGAGATAAAAGGGGAAAGCAATAGAATAAATTGGAATTTAGAGTAGAATTCATTTATTTATTCATAAATAAATTCAGGAACTGGTCCTCGTGTGTGTTTGTGGAGAGAGGTATAAATACCAATAGAAAGAAAAAAGCAATAAAATAAACTACTAGCAAGCCAAATCAATTTAAAAAAGCAAAAGCACATCTGTAAAAATGTATTAACGATACATGGAAAGTAAACATAATTCAATGGAAACTAAAGTAAATTTAGAGTTATTTGTGTAACTATGCTAGTGTTTTGAAAATCTGGATAAGATGGATTTAAGAAACTCTGCTTTACCAAATTAGACTCAAGTAGAGGTAGATGGTCTAATCATCTGCCTGCCTCTGCCTGAGGGTTCCCTTCCTCTAGTGTGGGTTCGTAAAGAGAAGGATTTAGATCAGGCCCCGGTTGAACTGACCACCTGGCATTTACTGGCCAGCATTCTGTGCTTCTCCTCACTATTTCCAGGTCCCTTTGTTGATGGTCATATTCTGAACTTTGGGATATGGTCTCCTTGATAGATGCTGAGCCCTCTATGAGCTCCCATGAACGGGTAAATATAGGATAAGAAACGCTATGCTTTAGAACCCTGTTGCTTTACCCTTCACAACATCACACAAGGAGGTATAGGATTATCAGATTTTATGGTAGGGTTGGGGTAATGACCGGGAATCTCAATCATGAAAGAAAAAATTTTAAACTGTATGCTAATATGACTTTTCCTATACTCCAAGAAATAACACTATGAAGTTAACCCCTAGTTAACCCATGGAGGGCCCCCTATGGGTGCTACTAGTTCTAATCTTGTTCTGCCTTTCCACTCTACTGGATGACTCCTTATTCATTTTTTGGGAAATGGCAACCTTGCTCAAAAGAAGTTGTCCGTCCAATATTTTCTCAGCAATGCCTTCCTGAAGTCTAAGTTATCCACTTTAGAATAAGTTCACAGACATTCAACAGAATAGTACCTGGTGGCCTTGGCAACCCACATTCTGCAGAAGGTACCAGGGGTGTGTGGTGAGGGGAGCTTGGAACTCCAAGTCCTGCAGAGCAGCTCAGGGTGGGCATACTTAAGTCTGTTCCCATTCAAGTTTTCCCCAGTGCAGACTTGCGGACTTTCCTCTTTAGTCTTCCAAGTGTCTAGCTGGTAACTGTTTAATCAGATGTCCATACAAACATCCCTAGGACAAATATTCATTCTCAGAGGTGATACAGTCTAAACTCATCAGGAGAAGATGAATATCTTCTTAACTTGTCCATTTGCAAGTCTGCTTCTCTAACAGTGGAGTTACAACTTCACATTCATGGCAGGACAGAATTCTCAGTCCTCTTCTCTTTTGTTGCTTTGTGTCATCATTGTTGAAAGAGGACCTTTTACTGTACTAACACCTCCAGGTTACGCTGTGAGAGATGATCAACATTGGAATGAGATTCATCTATTGTATAGATGCTAAGAATCTGAAAGGCTTAACCCCAACGCACAACTAACTGTGGATCCATTCTTGTGGGTCTCAGCACTGAGCAAGGAACAAGTTACTTTTCATTCGAGGCTCCTGAGAAGGACCATCTCACTGGCTTTGACCTGGAAGGGCCCAGACAGGATGCAACTTTAAGCCTGGGGGTGGGGTGGAAGGTGTGTGCGTGTGTGCGTGTGTGTGTGTTAGAATGGACAGATAGAAAAGTGAAGAAGAAGGTAGGCCAGAAAAGGAGGGCCTCCCAGACACCAATCTGTTTGGACTAAAAGGAAAAACTGGGTGTTAGTCTTCAGAGCAACTTAGTTTCTCCCTTTAGACTTTGTTTCGGATTGTGTCCCCTTGGGCCTGTCAGAATACAAAATAAGGCTTATCTCTGAATCACATATCATCGTGAATTAACCCCTAGGTATGCCATACCCCTTTCTGAACTTTAAAAACTACTGCTTTTTCGGGTTCAATTGAAGCACTGCCCTCCTCTCCCCAGGGTGAGTTGTCCGATAACAGGACTCTGAGAACTTCTAGTTTATCACTAAAAAGCCACCTTATTTATTAAAAACAATATACTTACACAAATTACTCAGCTACCAAAAGCCATTTAAGAAAAAATTAAAAATATGAAGCTTCTATTCTTTAAAACATGCTTTCACTTACTTTACTTCACTTGCATATTGTTTTTTCAGGATAGCCTGGGTCGTCGGAACCAGTACCTTTGTCTTAAGCCAAGAATTCTAAGAGCCTCAACAAGAGTAACTGTGCTCACTAACAATGTACTTCCAGAGACGTTTGCTCTCCGGTAAAATTAGGTTATTTGATAGTGTTATCCTCTTTCTGAAACTGACAATTTTCCTTCCTAGTTTCAATTGTCATTTTTTGGCCACAACTTCAGTTAAACAATACCAATTATTTCACAGATGGCCTCACATTCCCAAACTGTAATATCCTCCAGAGCCTTTTCAATACATCTTACCTCTACATCTATACCCTTACCTTTCAGATCTGTTTTAGACTCAGCGCAATCTATTATCCATAACAGAGAATATTTGAATTGGTGCAGTAAAATGAACCCAGACTGACCTCACCAGAGGGCTGACATGTTAGCCGGCTGTCAGCCTGCTCTGCAGAGAGCATTCCGGGCTCTGAAGACTAATAATGAAAGCAGCTTGGTGGAGAAATGGGTCAGAAAGCCTTCAGATTTTCTTTCATTTTCTTTTTTTCAGTTCTAAAAAGGGGTAATCTGATACCCTTAAAAGAATTTTTAAAATAGAAAAAGAAAGACTTCATCTTACCACCCAAACACAAATTAGATTCATATTTTTTACATTCCCGTCTAGTTTTTGCCTGTATGCACACATCTTTTTTTTAACAATATAGATTTTGTGTTGTGAACCTGCCATTGTTTTCTTTCCATTTGATACTGTATTATAAATAGTTTTCATGTTTTTACCTTTTTTCATATTTTTACTTTTTAGTGTTGTCACAATCTTTCATAATGTGAGTGTGCTACGATCTGTTTAATAATTTCCTTATTATTGAATGACAGCCATGCCTCCCTAGCATTGCTCAGGATAATGATTAACCACTGGTTAATACCATTTAATAGACATAAAAATAACTATGAGTTATAATATTATAATTTTCTGTGATTGCAATGATAAATTCAGAGCTGGGATAACTTCCAACTTTGGAACAAGATTACTTTACGTATCATATCTGATACGTCCTTTTGCTCACTCTGAAGGGTTTTGCCCTGAGTGGCAGCCCAGGGCAATAGAGCAGCAAGGGTGCTCCGAAGTAGGGCTGCCTGTGTTGGAAGCCTGGCTTCACCTTTACTGCCTGTTTCAGTTTAGTAAATTATTTAACCTCTTTATATCTCAGTTTCTTCCTCTGTAAAATGACTATAATGATAATCCCTACCCTATGGGATTATTTAAAGATTACATGAGGGCTTCCCTGGTGGTGCGGTGGTTGAGAGTCGCCTGCTGATGCAGGGATCACGGGTTCGTGCCCCAGTCCGGGAAGATCCCACATGCCAGGGAGCGGCTGGGCCCGTGAGCCATGGCCGCTGAGCCTGCGCATCCGGAGCCTGTGCTCCGCAACGGGAGAGGCCACAGCAGTGAGAGGCCGCGTACCACACACACACAAAAAAAATAAATAAAGATTACATGAGCTAACACTTATGTAGTACTCAGTACATGTTAGCTCTCACTATTATTTTAGCCCTTGTGACCTATCAGTGGTGGAGGTAATGGATCCTCACTTGGATCTGCAGTTGCATGAATATGAAGGCGTGGTTTCAGTGAGTTTTTGTCTGGTATAATTTCACAAGTATATCTATAGGATAAAAATGTTTAAAGTTATCACTTCAAAAGACCAATAAACACGTGGAAACTCTCCATCCATGAGATGATGGCAAAAGTTAAAATATGTAATTTTTTGACAATCTAAATACCTTTATGATTATTCTATTTTTTGTGTTTAATAAAATATGTAACTTTTAAAACTCACTGAACAGACCAGGTTCTTTTAAGAGTACGTGTTACACTACTCTGTGGAAGAAAAATATTTGACGTGCCTCACAGAGCTCCCCCCACATAAGTGTCTGGTAGGTCACTTAACTTCTATTTTTTATTGGACCAAATCAAATGTGTTCTGACATAAATAATGGGAATCAGAATAGCAACTACCTCATTTTGAGCATTCAATGAGTTAATATTCATACAGTAGAATAATGTCTGAACATAGTGAGTATATGGAAATGTTGGCTAATAAATGAAGTTAAACAATCATCCCAGTATGTCGATACTCTTTAGCTTTTGCATTATGTGACTGATAATTTGATTTATACGGAGGAGGTTAATTTTATTTATATGGAGATTTTGGTCATTTCTAATTTTTAGATTTTACCACGGTGCTGCCAGTGAGCACCTGCGTGCATACAGTTACGCGTTTTCTTCTTTTAAAATATATCCTTGAGGATGAAGATCTCAGCAGTGGGTTTGCTGGAGCGGTTTCAGGAAGACGTGGTTTCCTTCTGATGAGAAAGTTTTGCAGGAAGTGAGCCGGAAGGAGTAGAGCTAAGGTATAGGGCACTGCTGGAGATGGCAAAGTCAGGAGAGCTGCAGAGAGGGGAGGGCCCTCCTACCAGCATGATAGCTCAGTGCTGCTGGGTGTTGGCAAGGAGGCAAAACCAGGGTGGTGTGGTGAAAAGAGTAATGGTCTGGAATCTGGAGAAATGACTTTTACATCCATCTACGCCTCTCTCCTGAAATGCAAAGTTGTTTTGTCCCTGTGGGTCTCAGTTTCCCCTAAAGCCTTTCCCAGTATTAGGGTCTAAGAGTCCTCTATTTCTGATATATTAATTAAATACTTTATACATGCCAAGATCTGTGTTTGGTACTAAGGATGCAACAGTGAGTAAAATACAGCAAGTCCCTGGATGTAGTCATGTAAGACAATTTAAAAGGTAAATTTAGAGTTGGTAAACTCAAGTGATAGGCAAATACAGAAATTTATAGAGGCACGGGAGAGGGGTGGGAGAGCACCCATCCCAGCCTTGAGGGTTGGGCCCTGGCAGAAGGGGGCAAGTTTTCCTAGAGGGGGTAGTGGTTGAGCTGAGTCTTAAAGGATGAGCAGGATTTAAGCAGACTACGGGGAGAGTGAAGAGTGTCTGGGCAGAAGCGGTGGCCTGGGTAGAGGTACAGCGGGAATAGCAGGGCGCCTTCAGAGGGCCAGCGGTTCTGTGTCCTCAGGGAATCCAAAGCATGGCAGGTGACCTGAGGTGTGTCTGGGGAGGTGGCCGGGGTCCTTGCACATCACTGTAAAGAGTTTAGGTTTTCTATGTACCATTTTACCCAAGGATGGCTTTGGGTATATGCTAGCCTCCACTCGCAGCCAAGACTCTGTCTTGATTTCCCTATACCTTGACATTTCTTTCCCCTGGAGGCTCAGAGCACCTTGCTTTTGAGGTTGACCACTAGCTGTCGCTATTGAACAGATCTGGCTGCCCACAGCTAAAGGCCAATGGTGGTGTCCTAGGCTGCGAGCTCCCGGCGGCCCTACCAGATGCTTGAGTGTGCCCCGCCTCCTCTGGGTCTGTTCATCCGTCCTGAGAGGTGACTCCCCGTAGACACGCAGTGAGGAGGTGGTGGTAGCCCTTGAGAAGAACCTGGGCAAGCTGGGGGAAGGAATTGTGGTGAAGTGCGGTCCACCACACCACCGCAGTCAGCCACTGGGTGGCGCTGCTACCACTGACCGCAGAAAGGGAGGCCTGTGAAAAGGGTAAGTCTCTGGATAGGACTGCTTTGCTGCTTTGGGGTGGGGTAACTTTTGCGTCCACTCTGTTACCTGGAGTTCGGGGGCCACAGGACTGGTCAAGGACAGTGTGAGGGAGGTCTGGAAGCACACCGACCCAACAGTCCCAGGTCAGCCAACACTGCCATTTTTCGGGTCCTTCAGGCCTCACCCCTGGCCGGTGTGTGTTTTTTGACTTGTCCCCAGTTTCCACCCTTTGGTTCCAGGTCATGCAATGAGCCAATACACCCTTCCCTTTGGCTTCTCTTTCCTTATTTTCCTTCCCAGCAACTCCCATCTCCAAAGCCTCCCCATTCAGCGGGTGTTCATCTGGGACTTTTCTTTTTTAGGAATCCATTTCCCCCTCTCCTTTTTCCTGTGGCATTGCTGTTCGCTGTGTCTGTGTCCTCACCCTGTGTGTTCGGGATCTGTGCAGACTTAATTCTGCTTCTCCTGGCTTTTCTGCCTCTGGGCGTTGTAGTTCTAAATACTATTTTACCTTTTTAAAAATTCTCTCTTTTCTTGTCTGCCTTTCGTTTTCACATTTGCCCTGTCTTCGTCCCTGTCTCCCATTCCCCCACCTTTAAAAACCAAAGAATGTAGACATATTCTAAGTCTAACTAGAAAACTTGTGAGTCTAACAACTAGAGAAGTTAAAGTCTAACAACTAGCGGGGGAGAATATAGCAAGTAAGGGGTATCCTGACTTTTCTTGGCATCCTTCATGAACTGGCGACCCTCTGGGGTGGGCTGTTGATCTAGGGGCGCTGAGAGGCTGACACTGAGGCAGACTTGCTGGAGACATTGTGAGACAGCATGGGTAGTTATGTGTTTTTCTTTTCCCTCAATGCTCCAAGTTAGTTTGGTTCTCATACCTCCCTTGAGAAATTAAGGGATGCTTCTGGGACTTCATTAGCATATGTGTCCCCGTGCTCTGGGATGGACATTAATGAAGAAGAATGTGGGTTCTTGGCAAATTCCCTGGACAGCAGGCAATGCCAGAAGGGGTAAGGGTTCTACCCAACATGTAGCATCCTCAGAGGGGAACAGGAGTACACTCTGAGCCAAGGGAAGGTTAGGCCTGTAACTAAGGTCCCAAAGGACTGGTTAGTAGCATAACATATGCTGACTGCTTCCTCTCACACAACTTTAGAGGCTTAGTCTCCAAAGGGGATGTGTTGCAGGGACTACTGGGGTGTAGGGAGAAAAATATTAGAATTTCTCTTTTTTTTTATCTTGTCTTTTTAAGATTTCTATTTTTGCATATGTTTTGTGCTAGTAAATATTACATGGATATATTATATAAATAGTAGCTATATATCTATCAGAAATACGTGTGCCTAATCATTTTTTAATGATGAAGTGTGGGATCCAGAGTTTCAGAGATCCCTGCTCTGGAGAATCTTTGGAGCTTGCCATGAACTCTAGCGGAGGCCTGTGATGCTGGCCCAGAGCAGCCCAGCTGAGGAGAAAGGTCCAGCCTGTGTGGACAGACTTGGCGGTGAGGTGGGACTTAGTTGTCCTTGAGAGGGAGCTCTCCAGAAACAGCAGCTGGATGACTGTCCCCCATGCCCATGTGAGTCACAGCCTCTGAGATCAACCTCAGGGTCCCCTGCTACCTGATATCTTAGGGCCTTTTATTATATTCTTTGCTGAGGAGAGGTTTCATAGTTTCTCAAAGGGGAATTTGAAGAGGTGGGAGGCCTAGGATATTCTGCAGCATGGGGGCAGCTGTGACTGATTAGGACTTTGTAGATGGTCAGGTGGGAGGGGATCCTGTCACCATGGTTAGGAGCCTGGCATCTTAGGGACTGTGTCCTTCTGCTCTGACTGTATCTCAGACTTGTTTCCGAGGTGATTTACATTTGTGACAAATACTTGTGGTTGCCTAACGGAACCCCATTTTTGTTTGGGGTGGAAATGTGCTCAGCTGAAAATTCCATTTCTCAACCTGTCTTGAAGGGAGAGGTGGTCCCAAGATGTGACCCTAGCCCAGGGGATGTAAGCTGAAGTCCTCACTGGGGCTTTCCTGTTGGCTGCTTGTTAGGGGTCAGAATCAGCCGGTGCACACATTTGACCCTTCACATTCCTCTTTTTTTTTTGGCATGATGCTGAAGGTGGGGCAGCTGTCTTGTGACCCCACCGTGACAAGGAGGAAGATGGATAATTGGAAATATAGAAGGAGCCTGGCTGCCGGAGGTGCTGGTCTGCTCTTCCCAGACTTTTTGTTATGGAAGGAAAAGAAATCTCTATTTGATTCAGCCATTGCAGGGGTTTTTCTGTTGCTCCCAGGGGAATGCAGTGCTAGCGAACATGAAGGTGGACTCAGGGCTCGCAGACACCTGGGTTAAGGCCATGGCTTCATGCAAGATGCTGACGTCCTTAGAGTTGAAGAGCGTGAGCGTCCCCTGTCTCAGGGAGCCCTTGTTCCCTCTTCTTCTCCAGCAAGGATGGAAACAAGCTGTCCTGTTACTTGCAAGTCCTTGGAAGAGGAGAGCAGCATTGAGCTGGCCCTTTAAGAATAACTAATTCTGTTAAGAATGTGGAAAGTGAAAGTCAGGGCGAGTGCTGGAGCCGGCTGTGCAGGTTTGAGCGAACTGATGGTGCTTAGCTCTGCTAATACAGATTCAGTGGTGGCAGCTGGTGGCTTCAAATTGGCCATGGTGAGAGTACTTGTATCATGGAAGTAGGCAAATATTACACATCAGGGCTTTTCTCTCTTTTTTCCTTTTCGGGAGAGCCAGTTGTTAAGCATTTACCAACACACCCTTGGAAAGACCACAAGTTTAGTTTACTAACTACCGTAATATCGTTTCATAGCTTCTCTGCTTTCCGCATGCTGTCTAGTAAGTTATAAGTGAGCAGAATCAAGAAGCAGCTGATTTCTACTGAACTCAGGCTGGAGTCTTTTATGTATTTATTTTTAAAGATCGTTGAATTTTATTTACTCATTTATTTATATGGCTGTGTCGGGTCTCAGTTGTGGCATGCAGGGTCTTTTGTTGTGCACGGCTCTAGGCATGGGCTTAGTGGCCCCAAGGCATGTGGGATCTTAGTTCCCCAATGAGGGATCCAACCCACATCCTCTGCATTGGAAAGCCGATTCCGAACCACTGGATCACCAGGGAAGTCCCAGGCTGAAGTCTTATTATGTCTTGGGGCCTAACGTGAGCCCTAAAAGTTCAGCCTGAAGGCAAAACTAATTTTAATCTGACTTTGGCTGTAAATTTGCCATCCGGTCAAGCCCCTGTCTCGGCATTCGTCTCCTTTCCACGTCATCAGCCTCCTGCCCCCATCCTGTCGACAATCTACAGGGCCTCAGCTCTTGCAAACCCAGCTTCTTGCCCCAGTTGTGCCACCCACAGAAGCCCCCGATTCTGGGTCCGGAACAGCAGTCTCTCACTTGCATCCACACATCTTATGATCTTCCTTATGAGCACACCACGTGCTCTTTTTACGATGTGACATGACACTCCTCTATCAAGAGCTGGGGTCTGTATGTCCTGTCCTTGAAATGGGGTGGATCTTCATAAAACTGCTTCACTAATAGCATATGGTTGGTCGTAATGGGCAGTACAGCTTCTGCCTGGCTCTGTCTCTCAGGACACATGCCTTTGGAGCCCGGAGCCACCATGTAAGAAGTCCGGCAGCCCTGAAGCTGCTGTTCTGAGAGACCACGCGGAGAGGCCACAGAAAGCTAGAGAGGCCCAAGGAACCCTCAGCTGTTCCAGGCTCCAGCTAGCCAAGTCTTTCCAGTTCAGGCACAGGCTGCATGTGCGACGGGGCCTGCAGATGATTTAATGCCTGGCCTTTGAGCCAGCCCAGCTGTGCTGAGTGGAGAAGAAGTGAGCTGTCCCTCTCTGAGCCCTGCCCAGACTGCAGACTCATGAGTGAAGGAAATGTTTCTCTGAGGTACTGGAGATGAAGCCTTCACCATATCTTTAGTGGGGACACACTTCAACCCACAACACTGCCATTGCAAGAAACACAGGTCTGCTCTTCAGAGGGAAACCAGTCCTAATTCTGTCAGGTCTGAGAAGAGTGTTTCATGCAAGTTAGCCGCCCCATTCCATACACTCACACTGACACTCACACTCACACACACGTGTGCACAAGCCTCCCATTATGTGTGTGTATATATATATAATATAAATATTATATATATAATTTTAACATAAATGGGATTATGTTATACACATATGTAAACAACTTGCCTTATACACTTAACAGTATGTCCTGAAGGTCCTTCCATGTGAGTACGTTTCAATCTACCTCATCCCTTGTTATCATGATATAGTGATTTCATAGTATTGATAGGCTGTGGGTAGACAGTAAAGTTGTTTTCAATGTTTTGATTCGAATTAGCCCTAACCACAAATGTAATGTTTGGTGACTTTAAAATTTTCCTAACAGTTAGGACAGTAATTCCTTATGGTAAGAGAATATTTTTGTTAAAAAAATATTTCTGGGTGACCTCCAGGTGGAGTCATAATCCACTTTGCATGATAAATGATGGAGCAGAAGGAGGGTGGGGGCTGAGCACACTGGGGTCTGAGTCAGGAAAGACGTGGAGCTGGGAGGAAGCACTCTGAAAGAGACCTGGCCCAGGGGGCCCTTTTGAGTTAAGTGATGCCCAGCCATGGAATGTAAACCCAGTCTTCCTTCCCCTCTCTGAAATATTAGGAAAAGGTGACATTGCTCACTAATACGTTCAGTGAGAGTGGAATTGGTTTTAGAATCCACAAAGGAATGCTGAATTTTTGTGTCACTGTGGGTGAAAACAGACATCCTTGCACATCTATTTTTGAGTTCATTATGAAGTGAGCTAGGCAGGCCAGATTCTCTTACATGGAACTCATCCAATGACAAAAGCCTTTAGGCTGCTGGTATCACTGAAATTGGACCTTGCCTCTGGAGACAGTGGGCAGATATCTAGGGGTAGGGGAGCCAGGTAAGGAGCTGGGTTAGGGACCGTGAGAGGGCATCTTGGGAAGGGCTCCCTGAAAAGATCACTACAACCACCTGTGGGTGAGAGAAAGAGCTGAGTTTATTGCTCACTCAGGTAAGGGGAAGTACTACCTTGGATGGAGACTTAGCAGCCTTTCAGAATGGGGAGGGCAAAGTCGGGGTATTTATGAAGTGTTGGAGTCTAGTTTAAGGTGGGCTTTCAGTGTGGTGGCTTGATTAGGATTGGGGAAGGATCGTGATGCAGACATTTCAGGTTGGTGACGACAGGGTTTGACATCAGGTTCCAAAGAGCCTTGAAGAGAATAGCCATTTGATGCTGTCTATTGACAAGCTGAGCATTTTTAAATGCGTTTGCAACATTTATCTTCCTGGACAGAAATTGCTTGGAATAGTAAGGTCATGCTGCTGAAGACAAGGGAATTGTAATGTCCAGGTTAGTGAAGACAGCAAATGATGAGGGTGTCAATGGTATTGGTTCTCAGACCTAATTTCTGAGATCATCCCCTTCGGAATCTGGGGAAAACCTCGTGTAGTAAGATGTTTAACCTGTACCCAAGCAAATGCTAAGTCGCTTTTAATATTGTCCCCACCCTTCAGTTAAGGAATTATTGCACTCTATGTCATCAACAAAGTCTGTGAAGAGGGAGCCTCATTTCTACAGGAGACTGAGGAGTGTTAATCTGACTGGTCAGAAACCAAGACATCTACTAGACCTCATTTTACATGTGTATGTGTGTGTGTGTGTGTGTATTATGCTATATAGTCAGAAACCAGACTTCATGTTTTTGGTCCATTTTCTCACACACAGGTTCAGTCAGGCCTCTCCTGCTCCCTTTGCCCTGGACATAACCTGAGAAGGTCCATGTTATGGACTGAGAAAAGTCCAGCCATATTCACACTCCCAGATCCAACTCCTTGTATATGCGGCTGGCAGCTCAATGGACTCCAATCTGTTCTGCTGACCAGCCATTTCGATTAAGAAGTGAGAAAAGGAAATTTACCCTACACTTCCAGACCCATGTCTTGTGTCCCAGCATTACTTCCCGTGGAAACTCTACATTTGGGAGTGTTGGGTTTGGGCTGGATATACACCATCTATCCCTCCAAACGCTCTCCATCCTTTTCCACCCCGCTCTGTGTATGGGTATGCTGACCTGTATGGTTTATATCAATCTACACTTTGCCCCTTTGTTCACCCAGTAGAAAATACCAGCCAGAAATCAGAGGGAGGGAAGTGAATGAGGCTGGTATATTTATTTCCCCAGATCCCTCCCCTGTGGTCCTTGATGGGCTGGTGGTATCCTTTAACTGAATGTCATAGCTCCTGTCATGTGGCACTCTGCAAACACGTCTTTCTGTCTGGGCTTTTATAACAGTTCTCACCTCTTTTCCCGATGGTGGGCCTAGGGTTGGAAATAGCTGCAACTAACCCTGAGATGCTACATTACCTCTGTGATTTCCCTATAACCTTGCCCACACTTTTGTAAAAAATCTCCTTTTCATTAGCCTCTACTAAAATTATCCAGTTTGCCACTCTTACCTGTTGGGGGACCTGGCCAATATAGGGCTTTGTTGAGTTGTTAATGTTTTGTTTCCTCTTTGGTTGTAGTCACGTGATGCCTGGCAAGTGTTTGATAGATATTTGTTGAATGAATGAATGACTAAATGTGTGAGTTGAATGAATGAATGACTAAATGTGTGAGTGACAGGATTTGAACTCCAACCCCTCCTCTACAAACTTCTAATATACTACTGAGCGTTCACATGTAGAGTACAGTTGCTTGATGCACTCTGAGTACAATAAACAAGTGCAGGTGCTGTGGCTCCAGTTTCCAGGAACCTCCACTTCTTTGGATTTGCCCTGGTTGTTCATACCCAGATGTCCTCCTTCCCAGAGGAGCAGTATGAAATAATATAAAGAGTATCTGAAATATACAAAATGGTAAAGACACGATCTTCACTAAATGAAGAGTAGGATGATTTCTTCGACTCAAAAAGAGATAAAAGGTTCATATCACAAAATAAGAAATGTACACTGAAAAGTTTCACATGTATAGGTTATGGTTTTAATGGAGCCGTACTGAATGAACTGAAGTTACAGCCATGAGGTATGAATTTATAAAGTTTATGTGACCTTTATTATAACTGATATTGACTAAGCATTATAACATTATTACATATGAGATAAATTTGATATAACTATCTTGTAATTATATCTATTGTTACTATCAGCTTCACAATTGCTGGTTCATGACATTCGTACACTTTCTACTGCATAAGTGTTAGAGGAGTTTCTTTAAATTTTGAGATGTGATATGTGACTTGCAACCCCCTGGGAACACTCATATCTCTCTGGGGAGATACCTTCAGGATGGAGCTCATGTAAATATCAGGCAGAATTGTTCCAAGCCCCGTTATCATGCCTAGCCCTAAGGAAGTACCTAGTTGTTTATAAATATTTCCATATTATAATTTCGTAAGGAGAGAAATTCCATGATCTTCCTCCCTGGATTTCCCAGCAGGAACGGAGTCAAGACCGAACTGTCATAATATACTTCCTTTTGGCGCAGAGCTCCCCCTTTGATAATCTCCAGGGCACATTCTTCCTTTGGAGATGCTTCTGCATTGTATATCCCAGCAGTTCCTGTCATGGCTGTTTCTGTAGAACGACAAGAGAAGAGTGGGGTTATCTAAGACTAGCAGAGTCTACACGATAGAAGGCCTGCAGACACCAACAGCTTAGCTTTCAGGGGCTGTTGGCCAGTGCTTGCTCGGCAAGGTCCACGGGCCCTGGCAGGAATACGTGGAGAAGACTGGGTATGTTTAGGGCCTATTGGGCAAAGAGAGGCTTAGTGTTCATATGGGCCTCGTCTAACTGGATGAAGATTTGTGGAGGCAGCTGGAGGTTACTTGTTGGGAGATTTGAATCATACTCCTCTCGGGTGTTTTGGCTGGAGTGAGGGAGTAATATGCGGGAGCAGAATGAGGATAGAGGTCATATGATGGGACGTGTCAGTGGGCAAAACCAGAGCGAGGTATGATAACGACTACTGATTTGTAAAAGGAAATGACGGGAGAGAATCCAGACCTTTGCTCCCTTGTCAACACCAATCACTTTCACTTAGAAGGAAACTCTTGTTACCTGCTCTCTTCCTCCAGGTATTCGTGTCCTTCTTCCCAGCTTCTGTCTCTCTCTCCATCCTTGTTTCATGGTGTTTCTTTGTCTCTCTCTCTCTCTCTCTCTCGTTCTGTAACTACTACTCAATTTACTCAATTCCTCTTAAATAAAGTTTTCTTTTAAAAAAATTTTTAATTTTTATTTATTTATTTGGCTACGCAGCATGTGGGATCTTAGTTCCCCAGCCAGGGACAGAAACCATGCCCCCTGCAGTGGAAGTACGGAGTCTTAACCACTGGACCACAGGGAAGTCCCTTAAATAAAGTTTTCTTATCATACTTGCCACATGTTTTAGATAAACTTGCATTTGGACTTAAAGAAAAGTTGTAAAAATTGTACAAAGTTTTTCCTTATATCCTTCAATCACAACAACATAACCATTGTACAATTATCAACAATAGATACGATAGAATTGGAACAACTTTACTAATTAAACTGCAGGCTTTATTTTTTCACTAATATCCTTTATATATTCCAGGATCTTATCCAGGATTTCATTTAGTAGTAATTACTTCTTATTTTCCCTCTCTCTGACAGTTCCTCAGTCTTTCCTTGTCTCTCATGGCCTTGATGCTGTTGAAGAGTACTGTTCAACTGATTTGTGTAATGCCCCTCAATTTGGGTTTGTCCACTGTTCTTATAATTAGAATGAAGTTATGAATTTTGGGTAAGAATACCCCCCAAATGATACTGTGTCCTTCTCAGTGCATCATATCAAAGGGTTCATGATATCTATGTCTTATTACTGGTGTATTATTAAGGAAAACAAACTCACATTTGATAAGTCTCACATAGGAAAGTAATGGCCACTGAGTTTTCATGAGGACATAAGGTGTTTAGAATAGGGTCAAATGATGAGTGTGGTGTCACTCAGCTCACGTGGTGGTCAGAATGGAAAGAAGGGTCAAAGAGCAGTCAGAGGCTCCACTAATGACAGTGGAGCCCCTTCATTAAAGGGAGAATAGCGCTGTCACTGGTTTTCAGTGCATGACACATGACAATATTAGGGAGTTCAGCACCCTCTTTACCCACAATGGTAAGAAAGGCAATCCATCTACAGGCCATTTATTCCAATCTCTTGACCTTACCTGTGTCTATGAGGCCAAGGATACAGAGGGTGATCGACACATTGACATTGGTCACTGCATATTCCACCCTGATAGAGGAGAAGAACCCATCCAGAGCAAACTTGCTTGCAGAATAGGCAGCAATAAGTGGATTAGCTGTTTTCCCTAAATGATATAGAGATGGGTTAACACGGGGACCTATTTCAACTCTGACAGAGCTGATCTGTGTTTTATCAGTAGCAGGCTTTGTAACCCCTGTGAAGTCCTTTTACCCTTTGAATCTTAGTTTTTCTCTACTCCCCAAAGAGATTATTATGCTGTGTTGAATTTCTGAAAGAGAAAAAACATTAAGGTATCAAAGAAACTCCCCTTGATGAGACTGGGATGCAGTGTGGAGTGGGCTGCAGGAAAGCCTTCATTGAAGAGGGATTAGTTAGATTTTTAGTAAAGATAGTAAATATGTGGATTATGAAAGACCCATGTAATTCCACAGCTGCTAACTTTTCCACCTCTGACCCAAGAGCGCTGGAAGGGTTTGGCAAGGGCTGTCTACACGGAAACCTATCACTGATTTACTTTCTATGCAAGGGGAATGAAAACTCCTGTCTTTGTTTTCTACTCCGTATCACTTTTCTTACTTTCATCAGCCTGGTTAATTCTCACTCAGGTTTTTAGAGGATATGTGGACATATGCCTGATAGCATAACCTATTCATTATACCCTTTCCAAGATGAGAGAGTAGTGGTGTCCTGAGACCTTAGACTCTTTGCTCAGCATTATTATAACAGCTACTTTAAAATCCTTGTCTGCTAATTCTAAAATCTGGGTCATTTGAGGACTGATATCCATTGATTGCCTTTCCCTCCTGAGTATGGGTCACATATTCCTATTCTTGTATGTGCAGTAATTTTTCATTGTATCCTTGATATTGTAAGAGTCTCTGGATTCTATCACACTCCTCCAAAGAGTATTCATTTTTATTTTTTAGTTTTTGGTAGGCAGTTAACTTGGCTGAAACTCTGTGTCTCTTGCAGTAAGTACCAGATGAAATCTCTGTTTAATTATTTGAATCTTAACTGGGCTTCTTGGTATCTACACTGCCCTGTGAGTATTTCAGGGGACAAATAGAGATTTGAGAAGGGTTTACAGACAGAATTTGGTGCTCTTGCACTGTGGCTCTTTCCTTTCTGGGATGTCTCCCTTCACTTTCCAGCTGCTACAGAAACCCCAAACTCTTCCTTCTGCTTTTACAAGGTAGTAAGATGGCAGATTTCAATCCTAAAAATGACACTGATTGGGGTCTGCCCTTGAGCACAAGCTACAAAATTGGGAAACTCATCTAGTGTCATTTCCCTCTTTCAAGTGCCAACAACTCTCCAGTTTCTTCTTTTGATTCTTCTCTTCAGTGCTTTCAATGGTTGTTTTCTGTATTTTGTCTAAGTTTGTTATCTGGAGAAGGTTGGTGTATTAGGTATTACCCTGCCATTATTGGAATTGGAACCTCTGTGAGTTTTTAAAATATAATGAAGTTTCCAATTCCAATTCCATTCTTCCAATGAAGGAAGAATGATTTATTCAGTAAAGATGCTGGGAAAGTTGGTTAACTAATTGGAACAAATTGTTAGCTCTTTGTTTTATGTCATATATCAGAAAATGATCCATGGAAAATTATGGCAGGTGGTGTTGTCTACCCAATATCCATTTCCCTTTCTTTAATAAAAGAATCTAATTTTGTTCAGGATAGCAATGTGTTCAGATAAAAATATTTACTTCTTCAAGATTCCCTTGCTCTTTTGGGTAGTCATGTGATCTAAATCTGGCCAATGAGAAATCTAGTAGTTGGGGTCTCCAGGAAGGATATTGATTACCTGATAAACTAGACGGATTCAGGTGACATGCAGCTTTTACATTTTGCCCTTTCTCTTTTTTTCTAAGTAGACTACAGATGTGATGCCTAAAATTGCAGTAGTCATTTATGAACTTGAGGAAAAGCTGTATATTAATTATGTAATTAAGGACTATAGAACAAAAATGTGGAATGAGCTTAGATTCTTGAAGATATAGTAAGTCCATCAAACCAGCCCTGAACTTATTACCTGAGAAAAGGAAATCCTATTTAGTTTAAGCCATTTTAAGTGGAGTTTTTGTTACATGGAGCAGAATGAATCTCCTCACTGACGAAAACATTCAATCATAGAAAGATAATATAGGCAAACACTTACCAGATTCTCGTTTATGAAAAATCGTTCTAACATAAAAGTAAAAAAACATGTAAAGGCAAAGAATATTTTATTAAACAAAATGTAGAATTTCTATATGCCAAAACGGTAACTATAATAATTTCACTATAAAGATAAAGGGTAAATGATAAACTAGAAAATAATTTTCAACATATTAGTCAGACAAAAGCTTAATATCATCAATCTTTAGTATATAAAGAACTCTTAAAAATTCAAAAAATACAAACAAATCTCTGTAGGGAAACACTCCATCCTCAATCCTCAATCATGAGTTTTGGCTTGAGATAACTCTACAGTCAAGTTCCAGGAATGGGTGTGTAACACAGGATGGCCAATCACAGTTTCTGATACCACTGGGTTACTGACTAGTCTAAGGTTGGACCAACGACCCAAGCAGGGCATCAAGATACATTGTTGTTGCTTAACAAGAAATCAGTTCCCTTTTCTTCCTCTGTATCAGAACCCCAACTGAATTCATGTTTCCACCTGTTGCAGAGACTGCAGTATTCTCTCCAAATATCTTCTGCCCCTCTTCCTTAGCAGTAGAATCCCGGATTTGTAGCTGGGCTCCGTTATCTGGAATAAAGTCCACACTTCTCAGCTTCTTTCAGCCAGATGGTGCCAAATGACTAAGTACCATCCAATAAGTTGTACACAAAAGTGTGTCACGTGATTTCTGGGATATGTCCTTAAAGGAAGAAATCAGTCTCTCCCTTCTCAATCCTTCCTCCTTCTTGGTTCCTGAAGGTTGACCCCAGAACTATCATGGACCTTGAAGTAGAAGCCGTATGTTGAGAATGGCAGAGCATTTAGAGAAAAGGAAGGAACCTGGGTGACCATGGAGCTGCCATCCTAGCCCTATACTGCTTACCTCCAGACTTGATTTGCCTTTTAACTTATTACATCCACTGTTACTTTAGGTTTTCTGTGTCAGAGAGCTGCACCTAATCCATGTTGAGAGTCTCCCTCACTTTTATGTAGCCCATGTGCCAAAGGAAAGCTGATACCATCTCTAACTCTAGGGGTGGCTTGTATGATTTATTTAATACCATCCTCCTTGCCCATGATTGTTACTGGAATGGGCATGGGGCCCAGTTTGGACCAATAAGACTTGAGCGGAATCTTGTTGGAGTGTCTGGGAAAGTGCTTTTCCTTGTGGGAGAGTTTCTTAAAGTAGAAATCCTGTTTCTCTTCTGCTGGACATTTCTGTGTATGGATATGAGGGCTGAAATTGCTACATCTATCTCACTGTCAGCCTGGGGATGAAGCCACACATGGAGGAGAGCAGAGCCAAGAGAGTCACGGGGACCCTGAGCTCGAGCCAAGTCAGTTGCCTGCCCTGCATCTGCTTCCACTTATGTCAATAATTTTCCTGTTGTTTAAGTCAAAAATAGATCCAAATTGTTTATAAGAATAGCACAATTGTCAAAACTATGAGTTCTCGAGTTAGATGACCTGGGTGTGAAATCCCAAGTATGCCATTTCTTAGCTGTAATATGTGGATAATGATATTACTAAGCTGAAGTAATCCATGTAACAGACTTAGGACAAACTGACACTTAGTAAATGCTATTATTAGTAGTATTAGTATTTCAAATTGGTGAGAAAAGCATGAGCTGTTCCAAAAATCACGTTGGAACAAATAGCTAGCTATTTGGAGAAAAGAAAAATGCCATTCTAATAAATAAATTCAAATTATATTAGAGAATATATGTGGAAAATAAGATAATAAAATATGTGTGAATATATAACCTCAAGGTAAAAGATATTCTTTTTGTGGTACGCGGGCCTCTCAGTGCTGTGGCCTCTCCCGTTGCGGAGCACAGGCTCCGGACGCGCAGGCTCAGGCGCCATGGCTCGCAGGCCCAGCCGCTCCGCGGCACGTGGGATCCCTCGGACCGGATCCGGGGCACGAACCCGCGTCCCCTGCATCGGCAGGCGGACTCTCAACCACTGCGCCACCAGGGAAGCCCCCGTTTTGTGTTCTTGATTACGACCTAGGTAACGATCAAAATAATAAAAAGGATTCTAAGTTGTTTTGCAGGAGAAAAGGGACAGATTTTTTTTTTATTGTTGTTGTTCCTGAGAGGAAGGTGAGAAAAGAGAGAAAGGGAAAGAGGAAGAAAGGAGAGGGGTACGGAAGGAGCCATGGCAGAAGAGTTTTTGAAAAATTCATCAGATAGCTGTATGGTTTCAAAAAACGTTTTAAATGGTGAAGAGAAATACTGAATTGACATAGAGATGGCCAACAGGCACATGAAAAAATGCTCAACATTGCTAATCATTAGAGAAATGCACATCAAAACTACAATGAGGCACCACCTCACACTGGTCAGAATGGCCATCATTAAAAAGTCTACAAATAATAAATGCTGGAGAGGGTGTGGAGGAAAGGGAACCCTCCTACCCTATTGGTGAAAATGTAAATTGGTACAGCCACTATGGAGAACAGTATGGAGGTTCCATAAAAACTAAAAATAGAGTTACCATGTGATCCTGCAATCCCACTCCTGGGCATATATCCAGAAAAAACTCTAATTTAAAAAGATACACACATGCCAATGTTCATTGCAGCACTATTTACAATAGCCAAGACATGGAATCACCTTAAATGTCCATCGAGAGATGAATGGATAAAGATGTGGTACGTGTGTGTGTGTGTGTGTGTGTGTGTGTGTATAAAATGAAATATATATACATATAATGAAATGTTACTCAGCTATAAAAAGAATGAAATAATGTGATTTGCAGCAACACGCATGGACCTTGAGATTATCATACTAAGTGAAGTAAGTCAGACAAAGATAAATATCATATGATATTGCCTATATGTGGAATCTAAAATAAAAAATTCAGATGAACTAATTTACAAAGCAGAAATAGACACACAGACATAGAAAACTTATGGTTACCAAAGGGGAAAGGTGGGGAGGGATAAATTAGGAGTTTGGGATTAACATATACACACTACTATATATAAAACAGATAACCAACAGGACCTACTATAATACAGGGAACAATACTTGATATTTTGTAATAACTTATAATGGAAAAGAATCCGAAAAAGAATAGGTATATTATGTATAATTGAATCACTTTGCTGTATACCTGAAACTAACACACATACACACACACACACACACACACACACACACACACAAAATACTGAACTATTAGACAAGGGTCAAGATTGAACAGACTACTGAAAGTTTTTCATCTTTATTATGAAAATTATGCATGAGGTACACTTTAACCTAACTACCTATGGGCACTGTCAGTTTTTCAGCTGAAGGCTGCAGCTGTCATTGACATTCATTATAACCATATTTCATTTCTTAAATTTTGTGACCTGCCACTGATCTGCAAACCTTTAAACCAGTAGTTCTCATATTTAATTCCCGTAAGCACCATGTGTCAAGAACATGCAGTTTTGAGCCCACCTCTTCCTCAGAGTCTTCTAGTTGGTGTTTTGGGGTAGAGGCTGTGCTGAAGGGTTCAGTAGGAAAGAGGGTCATAAACCATATCTAGGGTAGTTTTAAAGGTGGATATGGGAGCAGGAAAGGTATGGCGACATAAGCTTATTGAACTTGATCTAGGAACTTACAGGAGAAATGGAGGGGGAAGGTCTTTGGAAGGGGCTGAAGTCTCTTACAATGATAATTGGATGAGCCGTCAGTAAATTATGAGTTGTTGGATCTCTTTAAAGCTCATACTAGTATGATCAGGGAAAACATCTGTCCCAAATCTAAAGTGGATATTCAGGTGAAGAAACATATTGGACTAACCAGGAAACTTCACCTGCAGGAGGTAAGTTCTGAGCTCTGCTTTGATGAAAGAAAGTGCAGGAAGGGCCAGGTTGGTGGGGGAACGGTTTGTACAAAGACTAGGGGTGGGAATGAGTTAGTTACAATGAGAAGCCAAAGGAACAAGAAAAATAACAACAAAGTTTATTATATTTTCTCCTCTGTAGAAGTAAAGGCTTATAAGCACTTATCCAAAGCCCTTAGGGCCTGATGTGTTATGGAATTATTTTTGGAATTTAGAAGATGGTGTGAGGCTTATGCAGTGTATTCCATAACACTCCCAGTAGGGCCTGGGGAGGCATCCTGTAAGCAAACACATTATTATTTCTGCACTAAGATATTTGAAAGTTCACACAGAGATAAAGGCTTTAAGTAGCCTCACTTTAGTTCAAGTTAAATTAATTACAGTAAGTCCCTTACATTCAAACGAGTTCTCTTCCGAGAGCGCGTTCCTAAGTCCACTTTGTTCGTAAGTCCAGCAAAATTAGCCTATGTACCCAACTAACACAATCAGCTATATAGTACTGTACTGTAATAGGTTTATAATACTTTTCACACAAATAATACATAAAAAACAAACAAACACAAAAAAACAACGAAAACATTTTTAATCTTATAGTATAGTACCTTGAAAGGTACAGTAGTACAATACAACAGCTGGCATACAAGGGCTGGCATAGAGTGAACAGGCAAGAAGAGTTACTGACTGGAGGAGGGAGAGGAGGTGGGAGGTGGTAGAGCTGAAGGATCGTCAGCAATAGGAGACGGGGGGCGAGCTGCCATTTCACTCACGCCTGACATTGATGGCACAGGTTCCGGCTCCTTGGTGGATTCAGTTCTATCTACCTTCTTGAAAAAACGATCCAGTGATGTCTGGGTAGTAGCTCTTTTTTTTTCTTGTCATAGATGACACAGTGGCACTGGATTGCATTCTGAATGGCTGCTGCAACCTTCATGTACCGTTCTACATTCGGGTCCTGTGCCTCAAAACTAACAGCGCCTCCTCAGATAAAGAAAATCCCCTTGCCACTTCCTGCGTTGTGAATCTCTTTGGTTCTTCAGTTACTTCTTCCTCTTGTCTCTCTTTGTCCTTTTTCTGGACCTTCAATACCATCAGGTCCTCATTAGTAAGCTCCTCGTGTGGCACATAAACAGTACTGTACAGTAAAGTACACAAAAGCACAACCACTTGTAGAGGATGCACGTACGTAACAACGTACACCAGACACGTGAACTAACTTACATGCCTGGACATTCGAATGCATGTTCGCATCTTTGAAAGTTTGCAACTTGAAGGTTCGTATGTAGGGGATTTACTTGCATATAGAATTAATTTAAAAATCCTTGGTTTTCAGAGTGTTTTTTTTTTTTCTTTTACCCCACACAGCTTTTTGGATTTTTGGAAATTGCAGATAAAGGATTGTAAACCAGTCTAGGCTCGCTAAAGGAAAGGTGAAACATATCAAAAAATAGAAAAAAGAGGAAAGAGGAAAAAACCTCCTAGGTTCTCACGATTCCAAACAATCTTGGTGCATTTCGTTAAAGTCTGTTTTCTCTTCACAGCACTATGAATCATCTCCCCACATAATGCTAATTAGCTTGTGTGAGGAAACCTTTGCATTCTGCTCTAGGTGAAATACATTTCGAAGTTTCAGAGAGCTGAAAAGGGCAAAAGCCCTCTAAAAACACACACTTTTATTTTTCAAAAAGGATCTTTGAGCTAAGGGGCCCTGGTCAAAATGGAATAAATAATATGTAACCGGATGTTAAAATACGACTTTTCCTGCTCTAATTTCAGCTGAGGTTCAAAGACTGAGAACATAGTAAATGGCGAAAGCCTCCGTATTCTGAAGGGAGGTTCCAGACTACCTGTGCACCTTATGTAGGATGTGGCAACACAAACAAACCCCCCCCAAAACCCTAAACATAAAATCTAGTTTGCAACACGTAGACCCTTAACCATCCCAAGGGAATAAAAAGGACTGAAGGTGAAGAGGTTGGAAAGGACAGGCGTTAGGGAGAGGAAAAGAACAGTGTCTCAATGAGCTTCCAAGAAGAAGGGGTTAATCCTTGTGAGAGGAGCTTCAAGGGCACCTCGTGGAGAACTTGTCCCCAGGAATTTGAGGGCCACTAAGGGCTGGGGTTTGACCCAACCTGAGAGGCGCTGGTTACGGGCAAGGCCACTGCAGAGCTAGTGCAAATTGTGTCGTACGTAAGGGAACTCTCCCTGTGGGGGGCCTGAAATCCAGCCCACACTCTGCTTGCCAACCTGCGGGTCTTGTCCAGGGCTCATCCCTTCTCCCCTAGAGTCATTTCCAGTCCTGCCCAAAAGGACAGCCCTATGTGATAAGTGTATTCGCCTGTACTCCCACTGTATTCTCAGAGTCTGAGGGAAATAACATAAGCAAGTGCTGCCCAGCTCACAGGAAGAACTCTCAATATCCCAGCAAGGACCTCCAGAGAACCCATGAAAGCACCCAGTGGAAGAGTCAGGTGTGGTCATCCTCCCAGTCCAGAGAACATGAGCTTTCAACATGCACTGTGTCCAGAGGAGACTGATGCTGTAATAGCTGGGTACCAGCCAAGGAAGATCTTTCCTACCCTGAACTTTTCTTCCCTGCATCCTCCCTTTCCTTTTATAGAAGAGGCTAGAGGGAGCCTGATGAGTAGGGAGTTGCGGAACAGGAGGAAAAGTTGAACACATGTCTCTTTCCTATCCCAGGTCTCCTATGATAACAGGTTCAAGCTTGATGAGGGGAGAAGCTTTACTTAAATTACAAATGAATGGACATTTTAATTACTGAAGTGAGACCTTTCCTGAGACTGGAAGCAGCTGGAGGATCTTTTGTTATCCTAGAGTGTTGCCATCTGCCCTCAGTCACAGCCAGGTTCAGAGAAGAACTCACCCATAGAACAGGTCTGAAGGAAAGAATAAGTTTGTTTTCTGATTGCACCTTACGAGATCCACCGTTCAACCATTGCTCATAAAAAATATGCCAGAATATGAACCTAATTAAATCAAATGAATAACTGAATGAATGAATAAATAAAACAAACAAATAAATAAACTGTTCTAATATGCATGACTCAGTCATGAAAGTGAATGGATTAGAAGCCTGAGTGCTTTTGGTCAGGAATAAGTTTTTCTTTACGTCGGGAGAATGGAGCCTGCAGTGAGATTTATCTTCCGGGAAGTTTTAGACCACAAAGAACCAGAGCTATGGTGACCGTATTTCCTGAAGCAAAATATGGGACATGGAATCTGACAAGTAAGAGTGCAGACTTGGTGATAAATGGGACAGACTGCAATTAGCTCTGTCCCAGAAACACAGGGACTTAGCCACTGTAGAAACAGCAAGAGCCAGAGAGCTGGCAGATCAGCTGCGCGCTGGAGCTTGTTAGCTGAGCAGAAGAGGTCAAAAGCAGGCCTCGGTGCTTTTGTTCATCCACTCCACACCCTCCATCCCCAACTGCTTTGCTGAGATTTTGAAATGATTTCCATTTCAAAGGCAGATTTTAAACTACTTTAATTGAGAACTCGGAAGAAAGTGCACAGGATTGAAAAGCTTCATTCCTGCATGCCCTTAGACTTTCAGAGCCCCAGGAAAATGTGCCACATCCTCTGTTGAGCAAGCCCCAGCTTGAGGTTCATCATGCCTCAAAGCCTGGGTCCTGCCCGTTTTTTCTAGCTCTTCCTAGAATATTTCTTCTCAGCTAGGACCCTCATGGTCTAAACTCTTTAGTTGTTTGGGTTGAGTTGGGTGCTAAAGATAAATCCATCTCTTTACTCCAAGCTTTGGTAACCTGAGGTGTCGTCATAGGTATTGAGACAACCCACAGTTATCCAATAATAATTGAAATAATGGGAGTGGATGGGATTGTCCAGGGAGAGTATGTCGGGTGAAAAGAGACACAAGGGCTTACAATGGAAAGAATCCTGAGGAAACCAACAAGACAGAACTGAGACAGGCAGTCAGAGCAGCTAGAGGAAACCCAAGGAAGGATTTTGGCTGAAGACAAGAGAGTGTATGGTGTAGAATCAGCACAAAATCCTGCAGAGATGAGATAAAACCTGTAAAATTTCACAAGGCAACTTTGGCAAGAGCATTTCTGTGCAGGTACAGGACCTGGGAAATGTAGCTCCTCCTTAGATCCTTAGCACATCTCCCAAGGCAAGAATAAAAGAATAGATTTTAAGAACCCCCATAGTTGAAAGGTGGACCCAAACCAGTTCCACCAGCATCACCACCTCTCCCACATGCAGCCTAAATAGTTGTACTTGGAGAGAGGAGAGTTGTCAGTGTCCTATGTGTTCATCCACCAGAGGTCAGTTCATCCACTAAGGGTCAGGTTCCTCCACCAAGGGTCAGGGGAGGCATTTGCATTGCCTTCATCTTAATCAGCATGAGAGGGACTTCAAGAGGATTTTTTGGAGACCTTTACAAGTATCCTGGAGTTTGGGGATTGGTATTTGACACACACCTGGAAGTCTAAAGGCAAGAGGCAGGGCTGGAACTGCTCTAGCTTGAGAGTGGATCTGAGTGCATTGTGGGATCAAATATATCCACACACAGCAGGCTTCACAGAGACCTGGGAAGGGTGAAGGGGGACTGGCTTGGTGTCACCTACTCAGGGATGGTGGGTGGACTGTGTCAAGAAGGCTGGATTTATTGAAGCCCTGGAGCTGAGGAGGACACTTAAAGGAGTGAGCTAGAGGGACCACTGTTCATGCCAAGGGGGTCTCCTGCAGGGGATCTCTGAGGAACCCACAATAAAGCCCCACAGAATCCACCCTCACTTCCTCCAAGTCAATAGAGCCCTAAGGTGGGGATTTTTTTTCTTTTGAAATAATTTCAGATCTATGGAGGAGTTGCAAGAATAGTACAAATGACCCACCCCTCTTCCTGAACTATTTGAGAGTAATTGCTATAATTTAGGTAGTTGCTGACCTGATTCTCCTACATAACCATCCAAATGAAGAAAGTAATTTATTAGTTTCTTAGAACTGCTGTAATACATTACAATAAGCTGGATCACTTAAGACAACAGAAATGTATTTTCTCACGGTTCTGAAGACCAGAAGTCTGAAATCAAGGTGTTGGCAAGGCTGCACTCTTTCCAAAGGCTCTAGGGGAGGGAGAATCTTCCTTTGCCTCTTCCAGCTTCTAATGGCTGTCAGCATTCCTTACAGCTGCAAACTCTGCCTCTATCTTCACGTGGACCTCTCCTTGTTTCCTTCTGTCTTTGTCTTCTCTTCTGTCTCTTATAAGGACACTTGTCATTGGTTTTAGGGTCCACCCAGATAATCTTGGATGATATATTGCAAGATCTTTAATTTAATCACACCTGAAAAGGCTCTTTTTTTTTCCAAATAAGGTCATCTACACAAGTTCAGGGAGTTTGGATGTAGACATATCTTCTGAAGGCCACCATTCAACCTACTCCATCAACATTGATGTATCCATTTCATCTAGTCCAAAGACCCCATTCAAGTTTGTCACATGTCCCAATGATATTCTTTATAGCAAAGAATTCAATCAAGGATCACATGCTGCATATAGTTGTCATGACTCTTTAGCTTCCTTCAAGCTGGAGCATTCTCTAGTCTTTCCTTGACTTTCATGAGTTTGACACTGTCAAAGAGTATGCCACGTCATTTTGTACTGGAGTTGGTTTATCCTGGATCATGAGAGCTGGTTGTGCAATTTTCATGAGTTTTGCAAGCAGGTTGATCTTGATATGGCTATCAAGAGATTATTTACACCATGGAAATGCTACCAAGCAGAGTTCTTAATGTTTCCCTTCTAAAGGGCTAGTTGGTAAACATTTACCAGCTCACTGCAGATGAATGTCCCTCAGTTTGGATTTCTCTTTTCCTATGATTTGATTCAGGCATATATTTTTGGCAGAATCATACAAATAATTATCTTCTTTTCACACTGTATCCCATAAAATTATACATGATTTCGATTTATTCCATTACTGGCGATGTTAAGTAACTTTGATCATTTGATTCATGTGGTGTCTGTCAGGTCTCTCCACTGTAAAATTACTCTTTTTTTCTTCTGTAATCAATAAGTATTTTGTAGGATGATACTTTTTTTGTTTTTTTAAAAAATATTTTAACCATTTTTAATTCTACAGTTCAGTGGCATTAAGTACATTCACATTGTTGTGCAACTATCACCACTTTTTATCTCCAGAGCTCTTTTCGTCTTGCAAAATGGAAACTCTGTACCTATTAAACAGTAACTCCCCATTCCCCCATCCTCTGAGTCTCTGGCAACCACCATTTTACTTTCTCTCTATGGCCTTGACTACTCTCAGTACTCATAAGTTTAATCATGCAGTATTTGTCTTTTTGTGACTGAGTTACTTCACTTAGAGTAATGTTCTCAGGGTTTATCCATGTTGTAGCATATATCAAAATTTCCTTTCTTTTTAAGACTGAATTGTATATATGTACCACAATTCAAGTTGCTTATCTATTATCTGTTGATGGACAATTGGGTTGCTTCCATGTTTTAGCTATTGTGAATAATGCTGCCATGAATGTGAGGGTACAAATATCTCTTCAAGACTCTGCTTTCCAAACATATTGATTCACGGTGTTGTACACCTGAAACTAATATAACATTGTAAAGCAACTATACTTCAACTTAAAAAAAGAAGGAAAAAAGAAGAAAAGACTCTGCTTTCAGTTCTTTTGAGTATATACCCAGGAGTGGAATTTCTGGATCATATGGCAATTCTATTTTTAATTTTTGGAGGAACCTCCATCTATTTTCCACAGCAGCTGCAACATTCTACATTCCCACCAACAGTGCACAAGAGTTCCAATTTCTTCACATCCTTCTCAACAGTTGTTATTTTTTGTTTGTTTTTGATATAGGCCATCCTAACAGTTGTGAGGTGATATCTTCTTGTGGTTTCAATTTGCATTTCTCTGATAATTAGTGATGTTGAGCATTTTTCATATACCTGTTGTCCATTTGTATGCCTTCTCTGGAGAAGTGCCTATTCAAGTCCTTTGCCCATTTTTCAATCAGGTTGTTGGGTAGGGTGGTACTTTGAGACTATGTAAATACTACGTTTCTTATTAAACTTTTACCCACTAGGTTTAGCATCGATTTATGCTTCCTGGATAAATTATTACTATGATAGTTGCCAAATGGTGATTTTACTAATTTCATTATTCCATCTATATTTATCACTTGGCTTTTTATTGTATGGGAAAACCTTCTTCTCTCCCCATTTATTTATTCATGTATTTATTTATATCATTTTGAATTCTTATTGTATGTAAAGGTTTATAATCTGTTATTATCTTTGCTATTTATTTGACTGTCCAAGTGGTCCCAGATTTGGCTAGTGGGAGCCCATGAGAAGTTTCTGTGTTCTAGTAATGTGTCCCTATTTTTCTTTGAGCAGTTCTTTACTTACAGACACAACGAGATTTTCGGGTTCATCTTTCTGGCCATTGTCCTGGAATCAACCTCTTCTCCAGAAAGTCTTGGTTTCTTTTAGTGAAGAATGATATTTAGAAACTAAGATCTGGGTGCTAAGTGTGCTCCCAGGGCCTCTCAGATGACAGAGCTAGGGAATATATGCACTCATATATAGACACATATATCTATATTTCCATATCTATCCATGTATATTAAAAACTATTGATTCATACCAACACCTCCAATTCCAATTCAACATCACTGGATTCATTCTATTTTCATATTTATAACTCCAAAAGTGAGAGCCTAGCTTCTGTTATCCTCAATAGATACTACTTATTTGATTAGTGATCCTGTATGTGTGTATTCTTCAGTGGCTTCTGTGCCCTCTACGTGGATGCCCTCTCCAGTGTACCTGGGCTCTGACACCCCCATGCCAGGCTACACAGATGCCCTCTTCACTCCACATTGGCCTGTTCCATTGTAGCCCCCTTGCACATACCCTCTTTGCCTTTCTTAGTTCTGACACCCCGTGCCAGATTATCCAAAGGCTATGCAAGCAACTCAGACATGTCTACCATTGCCTACCTTGCTTCTAGCCTAACTCTGCCTTCCCTCAGCATGGCTTTGCTGATTAGACCTGAGTCAATGACTGTACCTCTCTAGGCTGGTCTTCATAAATAATTTGGGGGGTTGACTTATAAAATTCAGCTGAGCCAGTTAGACACCCCTTCTTTGGGGGAAATTTAGAGTTGGAAAATCGAGAGACCAAGAATGTTGGCAATGGGGTTGAAGTCAAGAGTGCACTGAGAACTGTCATGCTGAGAAAGGACTGTAACAGCCAGATTGAACTCTGTCTCACATGAAGCAGAGCTTAATAGGGAGAGAAGGAAGAGGAGCAGATGTGCTGAGGGAAGCTGGTATGACCTGACCATGCTACCTCTGGGATATCCCAGCTGCAGTTCCCCCAAGGCCAGTTGTCTCCCTAGGGATGGACTGAGACAGATGTGTGCCCAGTGTGGGCCAGTAATTTGGCAGCCCTTCAAATAATATTCTTTAAATATTGTTCACATTTAATTATTTAGTGAGTACAGGGAAAGACTAATTTTCTAATGCTATAAGTAAAGGATTTATTATATACACTTATTACATGGAAGTTCCTGAACCAGACAACTTCATGGAAAAATGTTAAATAATTTAAAAGCCATGTAATCAACTCAACTCTGCCATACGTTAATCGGAATCTGACTTCAGGCACATGTCCATTGCCTATTTTCAGCATTGGTAGCTTTGCTTGTAGGTGCATAGACACGTTGAAAAAAATCCTACAACAAATGTTTTTGTGCATACATCTCTGACTGGATTGATGATTATTCCTTGACAGATTCTTAACATTATATTTGCTGGGTGAAGTTGGAACCAAGCAGAACCCTGCAGACTCCACACTACCCCAAGTACAAGAGCCCCTCTATGTCCCCTGCCTCTTGTTTGTAGGAAACCTGAAGTCTCCCAGGCCTCCTACAGTCACAAAAGAGCGGGCTCGAGAAGTCAAAGATTAGGACAATAGAGTCACAGACTCAGTGTCTCATGCACACTCCTGAGCTGTTTTTCAGATACTATAACTGCCGCCAGAGGACATGACATAAGCTGCTCCATCTTGATCAGTACTAAATATATGCCTAATGCAATTCCAAGAACTGGCCTCAAGAGAATGGGATTAACATTATTGCTCATAATGATCTATATCTTTGTGGTCATCAAAATAATTATAGCTTGCTCTGCCTGTATATGTAAGTGGGCAATTAAACTTGTCAGCAAAGAGATGCTACAGACCCATGCTGATATCTTCAACTCTGAAAATACGGCACCCTATGCTAGCGTGAAGAAGTTACGGAAGATGTACCTTTGCTCCTAATCCCATAGAAATGGAATGATGCTGGACAGTGGGGAATTGAAAGCAGCTCTTTTGCCTCTTTCCTGTTTGCCCATTTCTGTTCCCGTCTAACCTTGAAAGAACCTAATTATAAGAATGAGATCACTAGACAATTTAAACCAACTTCTGTGTTCCTGAATGCACACCATGCCTTGCCTAAGCTGTTGATTCTTTTTCTAGATGAAAAGAATTAAGAATGGAGAATTAAGTGGTTAAAGAGTGACTAGCTCTCTACCCCCAATAACCCTCTTAGCAACCCTGCAGGCAGAACACAAGGGCAAGATAACATCTGAAGAGTCAGCCAGCCTGCACGAACATAATGGAGAATGATGCAGAACCCAACTTCCTGCCTCAATGATTCACTGGGATTCTTCCCCCGCTTTTTCCCTTTAAAAACTGTCATGGCTGAGCAGATTCTTTGGAGTTGGTCTCCGGACATGAGTCCACCTTCTCCCTAGATTGCTGGCTTTTCTGATTAAAGTGACTTTCCTTTCTACTGACACTTGCCTCTTGAATTATTGGCTTTTGAGTGGGGAGCAGCAGAACCTGAGTTCAGTAACAAAATGATGGGAACACTTGAGGCTACATATTGAATATAGAATATTCATATTCTACATATAGAATGCATATTGCTAGATTGCTTTAGGTAAGATGAAAAATGAAGGACTAGACTTTTAAAAATCAATAGTGCAATCAGTTAAAATGAATAAAAAAACTATACCCTTTCCCATCATCTCACACCTACTTTGTGGAGTTAACAAAGTTTGCAACAATTTACAATGTTGTAGGCAAACAAAAGACCAAACCAAACAAGAAAAAACAATACCTCCACCCACTCCATGGTATTTAATAGTTTGAATTTGGTGTTTTAGTACTTTCAGTCATTTCAATTTATTTGTTTACTTGTGAGATGGAGTACAATCTCTATCGTCCTGAAGTCAGTCATCCTGAGAGGTGAAATATTTTGCTTTTGGTTACCATACAGAACCTCATCCCTTACTTTTCTTTTTTTTTTTTTCCGGACGCGCAGGCTCAGCGGCCATGGATCACGGGCCCAGCCGCTCCGCGGCATGTGGGATCTTCCCGGACCGGGGCACAAACCCGTGCCCCCTGCATCGGCAGGCAGACTCTCAACCACTGCGCCACCAGGGAAGCCCCCTTACTTTTCTTTAACAAAGTTATTCTAACAAAATTCATACCAAGATTGTTGTACAATAAGCAGTTCCAAAGTGTATAAAATGAAAGGTAAAAGGCCCTTTCTTTAGACACAGTTGAGCTCATACTATATATACTGTTCTCTAAATTATTTTTCCTTGAATTTATGATTTTTATAGTCAGTATGCATAAAAATTTATGTAGTATTTCACCACCATTTAGAAATCTGTCGCTAGTGGTGGATATGTAGGTTGTTTTTAGTTTTTTTATGACCATGAACAATTCAGTGGCAATCGGTTTGCACTGGAATGTGGGCTCCAAGGTGACAGGGGCTTGCCTTGTCACAGGGCTGGCATCTGGAACTGTGCCTGGCTCAGAGTGGACCCTCCATTCATATCTTTTGAATAAATGAATGAACGTATTTGGGGAACGTTTGTGCAAGTTTATCTGTAGAATACATTTCTCAGGTGTAAAGTGATGTTCTCTCTCCCCAGCCTGTCCTCATTTTTTTAAAAGATTTTTAAAAATTTTAGATGGTTTTATTTTTTAATTATTATTATTATTATTTTTTATTTTTTGGCTGTGCTGTGCAGCATGTGGGATCTTAGTTCCCCAGCCAGGGATCGAACCCACACCCCCTGCAGTGGAAGCGCGGAGTCTTAACCACTGGACCGCCGGGGAAATCCCCTGTCCTCATTTTGAAGTAGCTTAAGTGGATTTCTCCTCATTGAAATCAATGCTTATTTCAAGAGGAATCCTCCTTGGGTCAAGCTCAACCATCTAAAGCTATATAGTCACACCACGTCACATTCACTTTTCACTTTATTAACTTTAAGTTTAGCTGTGTCTCAACAATATACCTTTGTCAAAGTTTGCAACAAGAAGCTGCATATGACATTGATTTGCTATACATATTGTTAGAAAAGTTTTGCTAACATCTCAATGGGCAAGGACATAGAAAAACAACTCACAGAATAGAAAATATAAATAACCTATAAACACATGAAAATTCATTCATTCATTAATTACCTGACTTTTATGAAATATCCACCACGTGCCAGGTGCTGTTGTAGGAAATAAGGAAATAAGTATAACCAAAAATAGAATACTACTAAGACAAGAGACAGATGGGCCCCCAGGGCAAACGGTTTGAGTTTGTTCCTTGTGGACAAATCCTCCGAGATGGGAATAACAGGGCAACTGAGAGAGGAGGCTGGCACCTGCCCAGAGAGAAGATGAGACCACATATTCCTCATTCTCGAAGTCAGAAGACCTCCCTGACTACATATGTGCAGAAAGGCTCCTTGGAGGTCAAAAAGGGAGTGATGCCAACTAATGCTCACTACCCATAGGCCTCTTCGGTAGAATCCATCTTGGCTAAGAGATGTGCGTGCACACATGGGAAATCATGAGCTATACCAAATATGGACTTTGAACCAGGCAAATCAGAATGATTGGCCAAAGGAAATCTGGAAGGAATGCACCATAAAAGTGATTCAAACTGACACGAGGGCGTGACTCTCTCTCTGAGCCTGCCCGTGTGTCTATCCACATGTACTCTTTTTTCCTCTTAATAAATACTTTACTTGTTTCACTACTTTCTGTCTTTGTGGGAATTCTTTTTCTGCAAAGCTGTAGGGCTAGGGCCTTGTCACTGATCACGGGTCTAGTGGCTAGGAATCAGTGCTCTCACCGCTGAGACCCAACCTCAATCACTGGCCGGGAACCGAAACCCTGCTTCAAGCTGCTGCAGGACGAGGCCACCCGAGATCACTACTGCTCTCAAGGGGACAGGGACCTCACATTCCATTTCACAAGTTAACAAAGAAATTCAAATTATAACCACTAAACACCTTTCTCCTTTACTTACAAAATTGTCAATGGCTGAAAACTTTGTTAACTCTGCAAAGCAGGTGTGAGATGAACACTCATATGTATACTCAGGGTGGGAATGGGACATGATGTTCATGTTCATTTAAACTGGTTTTTATTTTTATATATTTAAAAGTCAGGTCCTTTATTTTTCATTTTATATAAAGCGATTCGGAAATATGTACCAACAACCTTAGAATTGGTTCCATCATTTCACCCAATAAATCTAGTATTAAGAATTTATCAAGGAAATAATCATCAACCAGGCCACAGATTTATGTGCAAGATACTTGTTTAGAATTTTTAAAATACATTGAGAGTAACTGAAACCAAGTCCCCCTTAAACTGAGTTCCCTTGCTGAGTTAACAATCTTTCTATCCAAAACTTTATTCCCTTTCTTGTCCCACCCTTGTTCCCCTCAAGATTGAGAAGCATCAAAGAAAAGGGGGGATTGAAACCAAGCATGACCCTGAGGGGCATTCCTGGGGCCTTCCATGCTCCCCATTTCTTGTTTGTAGAAAAAAGGTTTTCACCTCCTAGGCCTTCCCCAAGTTCCAAAGTGCAGACTCAAGCCATTAATGATTAGGACAAGAGTCGTAGGACTCCTATTTCCTCCTGAAGGGATATAAGTAACAATCTGATGCATATCTTTGAGTTGTTCTGCAGGAACTAAGCCCCTCACTCCGGTGGAGGATGATGACTACATGCTGACCACAAGCTTGTGGACCCCAGACTGTTGGAACCAGAAGGCTGACGATTGAGATCTCAGAAACATCACCCTGTTACCTCACAATCAACCAATCAGAAGAAGGTCCTCAAGCTGATCCTATGACCCTCTCCCCAACACTGTCTTTAAAAATCCTTGTCTAAAAGCCAGTGAAGAACACGTTTGATCCCTGGTTGGGAAACTAAGATGCCACATGCTGGCCAAAAAAAAAGCCAACAAAGAGTTTGAGTCTTTTGAGCACACACTGCCTATTCTCCTTGCATGGGTGACCTGCAGTAAATGCTGTACATTCCTTCACCACAACCTGGTGTCAGTAGATTGGCTTTGCTGTGAGACAGGTGAGCAGACCTGAGTTTGGTTCAGTAACATAACCTAAATATCTGGCAGTAGGAAAGTAATTGTTCTGTACCTATATGTACCTGGAAGGAAATTCTCCAAAATATTGTCATGAATACGGATGATCTTTATTTTCAGCTTTGTGCTTCTCTTCATTTTCCCAATTTTCATAATGTGTGTGTATGTGTAGCTTTTATAATCACAGAAACATTTAAAAAAAGTTGTTAGGGCCCTTGCTAGTTCCATTATTTTGTGCCTTCAATTTATAATCTTTTATGAGAGGTTTATTTCAGAAATTATTGGCTTCCTGCAGTGCTTCCTCCTTTTGGATATAATCTTGTGTATATACTGATACTATTTTTTTTCTTTTTTTTCCTTTTTGTTAAGAAACTCAAGAGCCAAATTAGAAACTTAAGCACAGCTTCTATGTTGAGTTTAATTTTGGTGTTTTTATATTCTTCTTTTCTTTCTTAAGACCTAGTTTTTTATTTGGGTGTTTCCAAATAGAATGTATTTGTTGTAAGCCTTTTGAAACTCCTTGGTGAGTGAACGTAAAGGCATGGATGATGGTAGAACCCTGCTATTTTTGTCAAGAACAGTACTTGAACAAAAATAATGGTCCAGCAGGGTTAAGGAGCCATGACTACTTAAGCTCTTCCCACCCACCCCTTTCAAGGGAGTAAATGGAGTAATGGTCACATGGATAGCATTACAGTGTTCTCAGCCTGCACTAAATTGTCACTGTCATCAGCAGGGAGTCTTCTCTTCCCCTTTAAAATCTCCAGTCACCCCTCCTGGGGGGACAGATACAATACTGAACTCCAATGTTGAGTGCATCAAGTTGTTTCAATCCTCCAGATTCTGCCTGAGCCCAGTCTCTTGAATTTAGGTAACAACGACTCCTGAAATTTTTATGTCCAGGCTGTTGATTCTTACTCTGAACTCCTTTTTTTTTTTTATGCTTTAACATTTTTTATTAGATTTGTTTCTGATTGCATACTTAGTACAGACAACTTGGAAAATATTTTTAAGAAAGGAAAATTTGTATAATTCCATCACCCAATATACATTTAACTCCAGTTGCCTTCCAGTTTTTCTATATACATAAATATTTTGTTTATAAAAGTATGCACACTGTTTTGTAGCATGATTTTTCTATTACAAATATTTTCCCATAGCAATGAGTGTTTTTATACAGCAATACATATAATAACATCCATTAATGAATGTACCAAAACATAGTAATCTCAATCCAAATCTATACGCACACCGGCCTCACCTCCCTGTGTTTCTCCCCACGCCCCTCCACACAGTCCAAATCTGCAGCGCTCCCCCATCACGTAAATACCTGTATCCACATGCATACACTCCCACTTACCTTGGAAATTGCGGTCCCTGAACATTATTTCTGAGGTAAACAGGTTTAAGGGTAAAGATTCATCTTTCTTAGAAAAATTAGGACAATTGGGTGAGGGATAAACTACCCCATTCTACTATATTTCTTAGTCTCCTTTGCATCCTAGACCTTGGTTGCCACCCTCTCCCCCCCACTCAAGTTATATCCATACACTAAGCATTGATCTATCTCTTAGGAAAAAGTGTGTGCCAGAGGTGAAGGTGGGGGATGAGATTAACACCTGTACATTCTTGTCTTTATGCAGAGCAGCAGTTTGCATATTCCAAATCCTGTTAGTTGGTCTGTGTAGTTGAGAAATCTGTTTCTTTTTTCCTCTTTGTAATGTAGAATTCTTGAAATAGGTTTGGACTGCACAGCCAACCCTCAACCGACAAAGTTTAAGGTCCAACAAGTGACTTCATGCCTTGGTTTGAGTTTTCCCACAAAAGCATTGTCTTACAAGGTATTTGCCTCTGGCTAGTCAGCTTATAATGAGCCTGAAATACTACACATTTGTGTAAAAAATAGTATGAAACAATGCTGGGAATGAGTAAACCAGGAAAGGAATACATTTGAATAAGACTTAAACTTAAACTTTTTATATATATATATATATAAAGTTGATCTTTTTAAAAGAAGATTTACTTGGAGAAAAATGAATAGGTAACTGGAGACATTTAATGGAGCTTCCAAAGAGAGATCTGAGCATTCAGAGGTTATTGGCAAGGCTCTTTTACTCCTTTTGATGTGTTTTTCACTTTGAATATTTAAAGAAACTCAGTGTTTTATTATGTCTAGTTTCACTTCAAAATAGGCCTTGGATTTTTCTTGATACAGACGAATCACCATCCTCACACTTGTACCGGTCCAGTGTGGTTGGCATTTGTACTATAATTGCTGTTGTTAGTATTTGTATTACCAGTGAAGCCAGAAAAGAGAAATAGAGAGGAAGTAGGGTTTCTAAAGGTAACTTAGGAAAATGTAGTAGGTAAGAGGAAACGTTTAAAGGAAGCTGGTGAGGACTGAAAAAGTCTTCATAGAAGGTGAGGTTAAATGGATCCTTAGAGGAAAAAAGGTGGGGCTGTTGGTGGGGGTGACAGGTTTGTCCATGATCCCCCTGAGGGGGAGTAAAGAAGGGGCAGAGAAGCAGTATTAGATGCTGGGTCCAGCTGTCATGTGTGTAACTACCATAGTTATGGGGTTCACAGAACCAGGGAATTCAAAAATGGAATGACTTTTCCTTTTCTAAAATTGAACCTAAGACAACCTTTTTGACTCAGGGCAAATAAACTTTTTCCAGATGTTGTCAAATGTTCTGTGCCCAATCCAGTGATTTTTCTCAGGCAAATTGGAGTGTTAATCTCTCTGTCTCAGTTTGTTTCACAAATACCATCTAGGTATTTTCTTCCCATTCTTTCTCCTGCCCCACTGTCTCCTGCATCAGTGGAAGGGGTTTTGCTTTCGTGATGGACCTGAATGTGAGAGAGATTGGGTCTGGGGTGTGTGTGTATGGTGTGAGGTACTCATGTGGGGTGGCCTAGAGGGAATACTGCCTCTGGTCTTATATGCATGGGTGATATGGGGGAGACTGTTAATTGTCAACATCAGTGTCTTTTATAGAAATAGAACCCCTGATTTTCAGCTGGACACAAGTTCACCTTGAATAAAGTCCACAACTGCAATCAGCTGTAGCAGAAGTATATGACATTCAAGTTGTATTCTTCTTTCTCCATTTTCTCTAGCTAGAATTCTGACATGATAATGAGCCACCTTGGACATACAGGTGAGGATAACACCCAGGGATGGTGGTTTTGTGATAGAAGGTTCCTAGACGATCCCATGGGGCAGAACTCCCATTGCAGCTCTAAACTGCTTACCCCAGGCTGTTTCATGAGAGAAAAATTAACTTCTATTTGTTCAAGCCATTGTAAATTTAGGTTTTTGTGATAGTAGCTCAAAATATATCCAAACTAGCATGTGGAGGAAGGAGGGGAGACTAATCGATGCAACATATACATAGAAAGTTGAGCCGTAGCTGCCAGAAACAGTGTTGAGTGGTGGATGGATGTGGACTGTAAGGAAATTCCCAGAGGCAGCTATACTGTCTTTGATGATGCTAAAGAAATAGCTGAGGCTTTAAAGAACGTATTAAAAGTATGGGATTTCCATGTAACACAATACCTAGAAATGCACTGGGGATAAAAACAATTGCTGATTACTGCAATTCAATAAACCACTTAAGGCAGTCCCTGGAAAGAATTATTAAAAAGCCAACCCAACACTCTTTGGCTGACCTTAGGACCAATCTGCGGTTTAGCGTCCCATGTTTGTGGAATTCAGATTTTACGGAGGAAGGATTAAGGAACATATTTGCTGACTGTCTGAAAGAACATAGCTTATGTAAATCAACTATGCTTCGATTTTAAAAAAGAATATAGCCTAGAGCAGAGAAATTCTTCAGTTAGGGCGAGAAAGCAAAGTGTTTGTACTTTGCCAATTCACAGACATGCTTCAAAGCGAACAGGCTGAACTTTTGGCTATACAAACAATAGACATGAAGGTTAGTAGTCCAGCTAGATTTCTACCTCCCAGAGTCCATAGAAATTACGAGGTGCCATTTGGTAGGTGGAGAAGATGTGTGGAAGCAGAGGTTATCAGAATTTCATCACACCCTTGGACTTCTACAGTAACTCTGTTCCTTCTGAGGACATTTAGGCTGTAGTGTTGTAAGGCTAAAGTGGATATATTACTTATTCAACTGAGATCATTAAAGCCACCTACACCATGACTGATGCGAGGGTTTGGGCCAATGCCCTAGGATGGTTTGGGGATGTGCCCAGCACCCTCTCACTCAGTATGCATCCAGGAGCTCTCCCTTCCTTTCAGCCCAGAGAGAGGCTGTGTCTGGGGAGGGGCAGGGGAGTCTGTGTTGTCCAGGAAGCACAGGGTTGCATATCAATCACCCTGTTTGGCGGGTAGAACAGACACACTGCCCTTTTATCTGATCACTGATCACTATGCAGGCCTTTTCCGTCCTGGAAGTAGAACTCTTTACAACATAGATGGTGTTCTGAGTCACAGTAATAACTAATGTTTGTGAAGTACTTAAGAAATTACAAAGTCTAGGTTATTTGTTTTTACATTGCTAGGAATCACATGTAGATGGCTAATTTTGATCCTGGTGTTTGCATCTTCCATGCACATCCTTCTAACGGACTGATCGACAAATACATGTGGAACTTCTCTACTGGACCCATAATGAAAGGGGCCTAGGAATCCCCCAAGCTGGAAACTCTCTGGCTTTTCACTGGTGATAACTTCGAATGCGGTCACCCTCCGAAGCATAGGGCACTCCTCTTGATCACGCAGAGTTCTCTTTATATTTCTCTGTACACACTCTCTCCCTACCCTCTTGGTGGATTAAAATGGATTTTGATGTAGCAAGTTCGGATTTTGGAGAACACCCCAATACAGGCAGGTCTGTTATAATACGGTGCATTTGTTTTTGTTGTTCATTTCATTTGGTCTTGGCTCAACCCACTTATCAGACAACTGTATGTTGTTCAAACACTTCACCTCTCAGTTCTACCTTTGTATCAACTAACTTTACCAACCTAGAGCTCTTGGTCATGGAAGAAGCAAAATCTTGTTTATCTATGATGACCAGGTCTCGCCCTGAAACTCAGGACAGGCTGTCCCTCCAGCAGCCTCTCGATGACCCTTTGGACTCCCATTTGTTGATCACAAACCACCAGGCGAGTTCAGGGAAGCACTCCGAACTGCTGCTCTTCCTCTGTTACTTCCAGGAATCTTGTAGTCTATCCACCCTGAACAAGCCCTCATTTTCATGGTCTCACTTGTTCCTAACACTGTGTCTTTTACTCAGCGTGCATGCATCTCGGTGAGTTTCCATACCCAAGGCTCTTATTCGTACATCTGCCTGTCCACGCATTTGGGCAAGCTGTTTAATATCACTGTGAGCATTTCAGCTTCCAGTTTCTATTGTGTTACTTCTCGGGATGGAAACTGATAACATGCATGTTCACTGCAGAGCCCCCAACACCATCCCCGGCACTTCTGCCACTCCTGCCTTCCACACTGGCCCCTGCCCCACTCACCGGCTATCGAGGAGACAACCACAATGCTCCCGTTGCTCTGCTTCAGCATGGGCATGGCGGCCCCGCTCAGGACCACATAACTCAGGAAGTTGACCTCCATGCTTTTGCGCACGTGGTCAATGTCATCGATAAATACAGTCATAGGATTGTTGGTGTTGGTGATGTGGTTGAGAATGAGCATGTCTAGTCCCCCTGTAAGAGATGGCTGTGTTGAGAGAAACCATCTGAGGTTGATACCTTCTCCCCCTCCTCCCCGTCTCAAAAGCTCCCTGGTGAATCCCTAGGGCAAAGTCCAGAAGAGGAGAGAGGAGAAGCTGTCTCACCCATGAGTTTTCCAGCTTTGGCCACAAATTGCTCTGCGAAGGTCATGTTCTCCATGGTGCCAGCAACGTAGTGCGCGGAGGATGCGCCGAGCTCCAGGCAGTGGGATACCACCTGCAGAGGCACAGCGGTCATGGCTTCAATCTCGGCTGAAGACTTTTGGGGGGCAGTCTCTGACATAATGGGGGTTTAAATGAGAGGTTGCTCACAGCCCTGTTTTGGTAGGGGTGTGTGTGTGTGTGTGTGTGTGTGTGTGTGTGTGTGTGCGCGTTGCTAAATGCAACTGACACAATATTAGTCCCCTGTTTGAAATACTGTCTGGAATAAGATAGGGTATAAATGGATAAATCACTGTGCTGGAGTTTAAGTCTGTGCTCATGAGTTTCTGTAAACAGATGTTTCTGAACACATTATTGGTAGGGATGCTAGTTCCTGTGTGGGTAGCCCTAAGTTTGTGAATATTTGTGTATCCTTGGGTTTCTGAGTCTGAGTATATAAGAGAGCATGTGTCTGCATGGGTACCAGAGTATGAATTCCTGAGTACGTCCTGGAATGTTGGTATCTGAGCACATATATGTATGTCTGTGACTCCATGTGTCAATGTGTGTGAATAGGCATGCCTATCTCATAGATAGAGATAGAGCCCAAGAACTTTGTGTCTAGATATGTATGCATGAGAATGAATACTTAAATGCATACTTTTATGTTCGTTTGGGTGTTTGAACCCTCTGTGTGTGTGTGTGAGTATGCATCTATGTCTGAGTGTGCCAGTTCTGTGTGTTGGCATGTATATGTGAGCATACATAGGAATACATCTGGGCACGTGAGGGTACCTATGGCTGTGGGCACAGGACCCTCACCTTCTTTAGAGCTTCTTCTGACCTCGCTGTCACTACCACATGGGCTCCCATTCTCGCCAGATGATAGGCCATCTCTCTTCCAATCCCCTTGCTGGCCCCTGTGACAATCACTCTTTTTCCTCGAAGCATCTCTGGGAAACCCCAAAAGAAAATAAGGACCATAGCTGTCAGCAACATACCTCCTCCCACTTTAGAGGTGGACAGCCTTATCTCAGTGTCTAAAGGTTATGAGCCCAGATCAACTCATCTCAAATTGCATAAATCAATGAAGGAACAGATCAACTCTTCCGTAAACATTCTCTGAAATGGGAGTTTGCTTTGGTTGCTCAAAACCAAGCCTTCCTGCTATCCTTTTCTGAAAACCCCTATGGAAAGAGAACAGCTAAAACACTGGAGTTCCAGACATTTCTGGATTCATCCAGTTGCTCAATTGAAATAAAATTCAAAGAGTCATCAAAACACATGTGCTCAGAGAGATTCCAGATACTTTCTCTCACTTCTATTTAGTCATCAACTCCAGAATTCTTTCTTGTTTGCCACTTATCCATCTCTCCACAGAGCCCAATTATCTGGCTAAGTTGTGAATTTTGGAATAGCCCTATTTTTTTGGTAAGAGATCTGAAATTGCTTTTGATCAAAGGTGCCAAATAAAACATGGACTATTTGGTAATCTTCTAACGCGATGATTACCCCTCCCTACACCCCTATTACCCAGCCTGTGGCTGGAAGACATAGAAACACAGTCTCACCTCAGGGTCCCCTCTTGTCCAGCAACTTTGGGGATCAAGAACTCCTTTTTATCCTCAGAAACACTCTAGCCATCCCTGGGTTTTTAAATCTATTCCTCCAAAATTAGACACATTGGTACTTACCTGGTCTGAACTCCTCCTTCGCAGAATAGTAGTAGTAGGCCAAGAAGATCCCCAGAATGGGGAGGAGATATTTCTTCATAAAAGCCATCAGACAGGGACCTGGCCTGAGGAGCCCTGGAGGACACACAGAGAGAACCTACAGAGCTTTCTACAACCTCCTAGGCAGGCAGCGGCCTCTGAATTGTGACATCAGGGATGGGGGAGGCTGGTTTAGTCTCAGGCAGTCCTAGCCAATTTCCCTGTCAGAGCAGCGATTGGCTTTGGGTGGGATCCCATTCGTCCCTGGCAGCCTGTGTGGTGGATTTCATAATGGACAATGTTTACTCCATTTCATTGAGCAAGAAGAGACTTCCAGATGGCCAGGCTCATGATTGTACAGGACCGGATTCCAGAGCATCCCTACCCTGAGCCCGTCTTCCTCTTAATGCCGTTTACTCCAAGAATCAACGGCCTTTCAAAAGTGGTATATCAAAGGCAGAGAGAAAGTGTGCACAGGGCTTCTGGGGAAGTGTGAGTAATAGCAAAGAGAGCCAAAGTCAAGCAAGTCTCATTCTCAGCCCCACCTCCTAGTCGGAAGCAATTAAAAATAACAGCACAAAACAGAAAAATAAGCTTAGTTAAAAAAAAAAAAGTGCACATTTTGGAGGAAAAAAAAAAAGCAAAGAAGCCCTATAAATTCCACACTTAAGTTCAATGAACAATATTACAACATCAAAGGGGAATGCAAGCCAGCCAGAACCCAGATGGCGGGAAACCCATGACCGGGTCAAGACTCTCAGGCAAGTGCAATGGAATGTACACTTATTAATTTAGCAGCAAATACAGAAGAAATAATGAGTGCCAAGAAAAAAAGGCATTAAGCTGTTAAAGTAGGTCTTATAAATGCGACAGAGGACCAAGAACGTGAACAGGATGGTAGGAAGAGGGGACCTGACGTAGAAGAAAAAAGAATGAGCATCGTTGAAGCAAAGCTAGCCTGAAAAGCCCACATCCAGCTAAAAATTGATCTAGTAACAGTAAAAGGACCAGGGGGGAGAAACCCCTACTAATTTAGAATTTATCACAGAAATATAGAAATAACCACCTTGGTATGTCTGTAGCAAGAATTCATTAAGGCTCAATCTTCAAAGAAAGAATTTAAGATATAGTATTGTTAAGTTTTTCGACTTAAAAACAACTAACCAAACCATACACATTACCCTATCACAGAGCAAATCCAGAATTCTGCAAGTTACCAGCGTAGCCAAGAAAATCATTTAAATATGGCAATAAGAATAGGTACCTGTGCTTTGGAGGAGGAATGTGGGTTGAGGGCGGGGGTTGGAGGATTCACACAAGATTAAGAGAAATTGAATTATGACCCCAAGCACAGTATCTGGAAACACTCACTGAATTTTCACTTCAGAGCAAGGGAAAATAAGTTAAGACCCAGAGGAGATGAAACAATTTGTCAACAAAGGCCCACAGCTGTGAAGTTCACTTCCAGAAAACAATGCAGATTTGAGAACAGTTGAGGGCTACATAGAGCTCAAGGTTCATGGAGGACAAAATAGAAAACATGTTTTTTAAATACTTTTTTTTTTTTTTTTTTTTTGCGGTACGTGGGCCTCTCACTGCTGTGGCCCCTCCTGCTGCGGAGCACAGGCTCCGGACGCGCAGGCTCAGCGGCCGTGGCCCACGGACCCAGCCGGTCTGCGGCACGTGGGATTCTCCCAGACTGGGGCACGAACCTGCGTCCCCTGCATCGGCAGGTGGACTCTCAACCACTGCTCCACCAGGGAAGCCCAGAAAACATGTTGTTTAAAAATCAAGTGGAAAATTACATTACATAGTGTCAGAACTACAAGACCTATAGGCATAGTTTTATAAAGGACTTTATGCCACCAAGATATGTTACACACTAGACTCCATTTTCATCTCTACAGGAAAAGGAATTTAAGTTTTATTTTCTTAATACTATACTATTAATAGCAAAAATATAGGAAACAATGAAAAATGACTTTCAAATCTGATGATGCTAAAATGATAGAAAGATGAACAGATTAGGGAAGTTTATTGCCTGACACACACAAAAAAAGAATTTTAAAGTGCACTACAGAAAATATAAATTTAAAGAAAGCAAAAATAGCAACGAGCAGGAGGAACTGTAGATGACAACATAAAACAAGTCAACTATTGCTCACTGTTAGCTGAATTAAAAAATGAAGTCCAGGGCTTCCTTGGTGGCGCAGTGGTTGAGAGCCCGCCTGCCGATGCAGGGGACGCGGGTTCGTGCCCCTGTCCGGGAAGATCCCACATGCCGTGGAGCGGCTGGGCCCGTGAGCCATGGCCGCTGAGCCTGCGCGTCCGGAGCCTGTGCTCCGCAACGGGAGAGGCCACAGCAGTGAGAGGCCCGCGTACCGCAAAAAAAAAAAAAAAAAAAAATGAAGTCCAATGTTGTGCTGCCCCCAAAGACATTTAAATGCAGACACATAAAAAACGCTGCAAACAGATTAATAATTAGATGGCCAAAGAGCTATCATGTTGGAAAATAGGGATACAGAGAGAGCATCCAAGAAAATAATTTTCATGGACTTTGATGAAATAATTTTTTTTATATCTTTTTTTTTTGTGGCTGCGTGGCATGCGGGATCTCAGTTCCCCGACTAGGGATCGAACCCGAATCGGTGCCCCCTGCAGTGGAGTGCGGAGTCTTAAACCCTGGACCACCAGGGAAGTCCCTGATGACATAATTTTTAATCAATAAAATGCATCAGTGAGAATGAGGACACTGCGTAATGGTTGATGACATTCAATCTTAGAGGCTCTCAGAAGTTTTGGTCTCAGGATCCCTTTAACAATGTTAAAAATCATTGAGGATCTCAAAGAATTTTCGCGTATGTGGTTTTACCTACTGACATGGATGTATTAGAAATTGACTGAGAATTTCTTTTTTAGCTCAAGAATGCATGAGCATCCACGTATTAAGCTCTGTGTTATTACACATCCTGTAGGCTGGGGAAACTCATGAGAGAAGGAGAAGGAAAAAGGACAAACAATGTTTTAGTATGATTATGAAAGCAGCTTTGACTTTTCAAACTCCCAAGAGGGTCTCAGGGACCCGGGGAACCACACTTGGACCACATTATGTAATACACATGGATCCACTGTATGTCTAGAGTTACATGTCTGGTTCTCTCATTAGCTTGTCAACTCGGACACGGACTATGTCTTTTTCATCTTTACCTCTCTCCATCTCCTTCTAGCTTTGCTCCAAAATAGGCATTCAGTGAACTTTTGCTGTTTTAGTGTTTCCGAGGCACTGCAGCGATGAGAAAATGGCTGTCTTTCTGGAGCCTGATTTAATCCAGGGAAGTCACTGAGATTTAGCATTCTGGCCAGAGCTGATCAACCCCCGCCCCCCTAATCCTCTTCTGGCGATGCTCAACAAATTGAAAAAAAAAAAAAAAAAAAAAGAAAGAAAAAAAGACAAAGGAAATATGAACACTTCACCTAGCATTTGTTTGGACAAATTTTCACCAATCAAGTAAAGTTTCTTTCACTGCCATAGCAACGAACTGAGCTGTTCATTCCTTCACGCTGCTCCTCCTTTGTAAGGCATTGACCACCTACATTTTAGAGCAGGGTTTCAGTGAAATGCCCTCAACATGATCTGGTCATTTTCAAAAACCCACGTAGCATGGGTCACTCTCAGCTGGAGGTGCATGGCTGAGCCCAGCCAGGAATTCTCTCCGACTTGATCAGCCCCACCTAAATAAATGGGGTCAAGAAAAGCGAGATGGTGAGAAGACGTGCAGGGTTGTTGAATGGGAAAGGGCCTCGGAGGGATGGGCCAGATCTGGGAGGACTCACAGGAAGTGGCAAACACGTGAGGGGGGGCGGCCACAGGGGAATTCCTGTGCATTTGGCATAAAATGTAGATCGTGCAAGGAGCACCTGTCATTTCTGAAGCAGCAGCATCTGGAGGGCTTTCTGGGACTGTTTGGTAGCTTTGTTAAGAAAGTGGTCTCTTCCTTGTGAAAACTGATCCTGCCAGTGGAACAGTGGGCAGACCTTGGAGTAAAAGGTGGGTGAACCCTCTCTGTTCCGAGGTTCTGCCTTCTCTGGGAAAGTAGCACCAACAGGTTGAGACAGGAAAGGATCTTAGCATAATGTTAGAACGCATAAAATTCTCCCCTTTCCTCCATCCTCCCACCCTGTTCCCCACCCCAATCCAGTTCCTCTGGTCCGATGGTTTTAAGGACTCCTCAGTCTGTGCCATGGCTGCCAAAATCTGTTTCTAGCCATGGAAACAGCTGTAAAATGAAATTCATTAAATTCATTTTAAGGCAAGACAAGAAAAATTTAAACAAAAAATCTTCGCTGCCCTTTGGCCTCCTTTCTCTTCCCACTGTGCATTGTATATCTGTATTATGCATGGCCCAAACCTTCCCCATCGACAGAAATACCTGCTCAACCATAAGAGCGATGTTCTCCTAGCACCAATAAGACAATTCCTTAAAGATAACAGTCCTTCATGGTGCTTAGATGTGGATTATGTAAATTGTCAATAATCCGTCATTATACGTCAATAATACAGCCCTCTGTCTCAGAAAACTTATATAACTGTGGCTTGACTTCTAACGGGCAGAACAATTCTCAGAACTTTCTGAGATGATTTTCCTGGGTTGTAACCCTCAAATTTTACTCAAATAAAAATTTCCTTTTCTTTCTTAAATCCACTGATTCATTTTTTGTCGACACAACTATCATTTTACGTCATTTTGTCTAATAACATGGATTCCCTTCCTCCCCTACCCCGTCCCCTTCTTCTCCCTCCCCTGTATACCTAACAAGAGGGGAAGTTCTATTTGTCAACCCTTTTGTAGGACCCTACTCCTAATGCACAGATTTACTCATTTTTTCCAACTAATGGAAGCTCAGATGCAGGAAAATGATGGGATAACCTGCCCTGTGTCTGCCATCCTGTCCCTACCAGTCACGTGTAGTCCATGGCAGGGGGACTGATGAGGCAGACTACCTGGAATGTGTTTGCCTGGGAGAGTTGAGAGCCTCCTGGGAAAGAGCAAGTACCCTAATGAGGCCCAGAGTTTGGCCCGATCCCTGCCCCCTCAGTGTGGGTAGGGCAGAGACAATTCTAAATATGTACTTGCATGCAGTTTTTCAAGATTTTCCTCTGGTCTATGGCACGTGAACTTGCCCTGGAGCTCCGAGTAGCCATGAACAGTAACCGTAAAGTTACTCCCCAGAAAGTTTGGTGAAACAGGGGCAGCACCAGGGCTCCATGGGAGAGGCCCACACAGCGGGGAGGAGAGGACTGACTCCGGCAAAGCTACCGCACGGCTTCGGCCACCCGGTGCTTTTTCTTGGTTGTTCAGCCCAGCTTTCAGGAAGCACATCAGGTTGGCATAGCAGCCTCCGCCAGGTGGGATTCTTAGGGTGCCAGTGACTACAGCATTAGAGGGAGGCCACTTCCCTTAGGGGCGAAGTAGGGTTGCCACATTCAGCAAATAGAAAGACAGGACACCCAGTTAAATTTGAATTGCAGATGAACCACAAATGCTTTTTGAGGATTTATATAATCTCAACTATTGCACGGGATTATACGAATACTAAAACGTTATTCATTGTTTATCTGCAATTCAGATTTAACTGGGTGCCCTGAGTTTTATCTGGCAACCCTGGAATTAGCACAGAACTTTGGGAACGCTGGGAGAAACTGTACCTTAGGTGTGGACAAAGCATCCTTGACCATGGCTAGTGATAGCAAAGGTGAGAATACCTTGTGTACCTTCCCCGCAATGGAATCCAGCTGCCCGGCCACAGACAGCTCCCAAAGGGCTATAAGTAGCAAAGGAGGAAAAGGGTACATGCCGCATGTTGGCTGAGTGACTTCATTTATTTAGGTTGTATGACTGATCAGATCCTATGACCTATGAAAGAACAAAAGCCTTCCAAGTCCTAGAAGGCACTAGACATGGCAATAAATGAAATGTGTAAAGTATTGTCAGTGCTGTGATGGAAGTCTACGGTGGGGAGTAAAGAAGGAAATAGGTCTCTCAAAGTGGGGGATGGGCCAGTAGGGCAGGCTTCAGAGGAGAGGTCAACCCTGATCCGTATTGAAGCAAGAGCAGGAATACTCCAGGCAAGCGAAGAAGGATAGGAGGGAGCATTGCTAGGGTTCCAGAGTGTGTGGGAGAGAGAGGAGGGTTGGTCCGTAGCACATTCCATGCAGAGGAAGCTGTGTGAGAAAATAGAAGGAGGTGTGGAAGAGAATGGAGTGTTTGGGAAACTGCAAACAATTCCACGTGGCAGGATCACTGAATTTCAAGGGGTGGGGTTACGTGGGGCGAAATCAGCCAGGAGAAGTAAGCAGAACCGCATCCTTGAGGGCCATACACATTTACTGCTGGAATCTGTTGTTCTGGCGTTTACGGCCAGACATGAAGCCTCGGCACCCTAATCCCTTCCCAGCGCTCTGCCTGTTCACTGGCCTTTTGCATCCCTCACAGCCTTATGCTGAAAATTCAGGATCCCCTGCCCACCTCGGGCTCATCAATCCAGCCCCCCTGCCTCCATCAACACTTCGCTCTCCCAGGGCCACGCTGGGCCTGGCCTCGCCCTCTGGCTTACAGCTCTGGAGCTCTGCTGAGTGATGTTCCTGGGCTCCCCAACCCACACGCAGGTAGATTTTCCTACCACGTCTTCCACTTTTTGATTCTGTTTACTTATCTGATGTCTCAGGAGCCCTTTCTGCTCTTGCCTCTCTCCCCTGCTCCCAAGCATCTTCTTCCCTTGGATTCTGTCCATATATAGCCTCTGGGCTTTCTTCCTACTCCTCAGACTACTTCCCCCTGGTGTTCTTTAGATTCTGTCCTCACTCTTTCCTCCTTTCTATCTTTGGGCGATTTCTCTCATTCTCATGGTTCCAATTGCTATCTTTCAGTTGATGAGTATTAAAAATCTCTATTTCCTGTGCCACATTATATCCTAAATTTCAGGCAGCATAACCACCTGTTTACTCCACCTCTCCCTCTTAATGCCTTCTAAACACCTCAAACTCAACATGCCGAAACCGCCCTGATTATTTTTTTAACAGCTTTTGTGAAGTACCGTTTTTCTTGTTGTTGGTTTTCTTTTTTGTTTTTTGTTTTTTCGGTACGCGGGCCTCTCACTGTTGTGGCCTCTCCCGTTGCGGAACACAGGCTCCAGACGCGCAGCCCCAGTGGCCATAGCTCACGGGCCCAGCCGCTCCGCGGCACGTGGGATTTTCCCGGACCAGGGCACGAACCTGTGTCCCCCGCATCGGTAGGCGGACTCTCAACCACTGCACCACCAGGGAAGCCCAGTACTGTTTTTATACCAGAAAAGTATCTCGTGGTAAGTGTGCAGTTCAATGGTTTTTAATAAATTTGCGACGTTGGGAAACCATCACCACCATCCAATTTTACATTTCCGTCACCCCCCAGAGGTTCATCTTTACCCATTGACAAGTCCCCATCCCCAGGCTTGGGCAACCAATAATCTAAGTTTCTGTCTCTCATTTTAGTGGAATCACATAACGTGATCTTCTGAGCCTGATTTCTTTGACTTATCCTGTTTTTGAGGTTCATCCACATTGTAGCATGTATCAGTACTTTGTTCTTTTTATGACCAAATCCTAGTCCGCTGTACGGATATACTACGTTTTGTTTATCCATTCACTAATTCACAGACATTTAGAATTTCCCACTCTTTGGCTATTACAAATAGTGCTTGTATGAACATTGGTGTGAAAGTCTTTATGTGGTCTTGCTGGGTTGTGAGGTAAATCTATATTTAACTTTTAAAGAAACTGCTAAACTGTTCTCCAATGACTTTGTGATTTATTTCAATCAAGGGCTTTAGCATCCATCCAGTTAATGCTCCAGAACCTTGGAAGTCCTTCCTTACTCCTGCTTCCCCATCTCCCCACATCCCATTACTTACCAAGCCCAGGCAATTCTACCTCCTGGATATCTCTAGACCCATGTCATTCCATCCTCACCCTCGCTGTGACTATCCTCACTCTTCTCTCTGCCTATCCCACCTTCTCCAATCCATTGATTTATTTTTTAAAAAGTTTGTGAAACATTTGATATGCACAAAACAATAGATGAAGACATGAACAATTTAGGCGGCATGATAATAAGGCAAAAGCCTTGCTGGCCTACCAACCACCTTAAGACCTGACTGTTGCCAACACTGTGGAAGTGCCCTGTGGGCTTCAGTGCACCCAGTTCTTCTTCCATGACTCCTTATTGTTCTTAGAATACAGTCCAAACACGTTATTTTAGCTTTAACAAGCTCTTTGTAAGCTTTGAAATACTTTCCCAGGAACCTCTCACCACTCTACCCCCGTTCCTTCTTATCCTTCAGGTTCTACCCGTTGAAGTCACCCTCCCTGCCCTCCCTTGGACATGTAACGTATCACCAAACACTGGGTATTTCTCTTATCATAGCTCCCATCACTTTGTACTCACAGTTGCTCATTTGTCTGTTTTTCCCATTACACACAGGTCTGAGAGGGCAGAGGCTTGATCTATCTCACCAGTGTATCTCCCGTGCTTAGCACGGTGCTTGCACATGGTGCAAGTGCTAGAAAGCATTTTCTGAGTGCTTAATGGAAACAGACTCTTATACACACAAATAAATATGTCTGCTAGGTATTTGAAGGTCAGGAGAAATCTCTAGGCTAGAGATATTGATCTGGGAGAATGAAATCATATAAGCTAAAGTTAAAAGCAGACAGATGACACCCCCAGGGAGAGGGTGAAGGGCACAGTGGGATATCACAGAAGACGAGAACTGGTGGAGCGGAGCAAAGGAGGAACAGGCAGCGGGAGGACCTGAGGCAACAGGTAACCTGGGGGAGGGGTGGGGGTGGACGGAGGGTGGTCTCTACGAGATGCGAGAGGTCACAGCTTCTGAGAGGTCAAGGAGGATGAGAAGCGACCAAAATACATCGGGTCTGGGAATGGGAATCGCTGGAGACCTGTCAGAGTCGTGAAGGCACTAAAGCCAGGATGCTAAGGCTTGAGGAGTGATGTATAGAAGGAAAGGACATGTTTCGTGTGAGTGTGGAGAAGGGGGACATTCGAGGAGCTTGGGAGGCACGCAGATCTGAAGGAGGGCTCTGATTTTTAGGATAGCGGTGAGTTAAGGTTTCATTCAAATGTTTTGGAGCATTTTCTCTGTGCCAGACACTGCGCTGGGCTGAGCAGATTTTCAGCGTATGGGAAAGATCCAACAGCGTCCATAGACGGAATCGCTGGATTTACAGGGTCCGACGATCTGGCACGTGGCTCCAGAAAAGGAGACTCAAGGAAGGAAGGTGAGGGTGGCTGTTGAACTCCTGCGGTCTGCTTCTAAATTCCGTGAGCTTTTTAGCCTAGCGTGTGTCCTTCCTTCGATTTTTGAGAGGCAGATGGCTAAGGCTTCCCCATGTGTCCATCTTTCTTGGAGGAGGGCGAGGAAGCAGGCGGGGAGTTGAACTCCTTAAGGTCTCCTTTTCCTCGGATTTGGCCACAGTAGGTAACTTCTATTCTCATACCTGCCTCATCCCGCGCCGTTCCTGATCTTCGTGCATTCACACCTGTAAGGCAGGAAAGTCTTTCCCAGGGTGGTTGAATTTTTCCTTTTCTGTCTGATGGGAGGTTCACGAAGTTTGAGGGCTTGGAAATGACCCAGGAAAATGGCCTTACAGGAACGGAGGGAGAATTTCTAGGTTTAGGATGCTACGAGTTTTAACAGGTTTCTGCCAGAAGAGGGAGCCCCAGGGCTGAGAGAGAAAGCACAGACTGCTGGGGTTTAAAATCTTGGGGATGGGGGTCTTTGTTTCTGGTATTGTTTTCAGCAGTCCACAGGGGTTTATGGGTTAAGATAAAAGAAGATGAAAGAGGGAAGGAGGGAGGAAGACAGACTCGCAATACACCGACATATACACAGAAACAGTTACACACACACAAATCACATAATCCCCCCTCCCTCACTCCTCCCTACACGCACTCACAAATTCTGCTTTAGTCCAGTGATTCCTAAAGTTTGCTGTGCAATTGAATAATCTGGGGGAACTAAGGGCAGATCCTTAAGCCCCACCAAGGCCTGTTGAATCAGAACCATCCAGGGTGGGACCCAGCAATCTGTATTTTTGCACAGCTCCCCAGGTGATTCTGAAGTAACTTTTAGGTAGACAGACTGGGAAACCCTTCTGGGTAATTAGGTAAATACTTTAAATATAGCTTGTTTGAGACTGAATCTAATGGCTCCAGCCATCAACATGTTGAGTGGTAAGTAGAATGTAATCCATGAATGTTGTTATAACTGAGCCGTTTCCTCTCTTTCTTCTTTTCTTTCTTTCTTCTTCCCTCCCTCCCTCTTTCTTTCTTTTTCTTTCTTTTCTTTCTTTCTTTCTTTCTTTCTTTTTCTTTCTTTCTCTCCTTCCTTCCTTCCTTCCTTCCTTTCTTTCTTTCTTCCTTCCTTTCTTTCTTTCCTTCTTTCTTTCTTTCTTTCTTCTTTCTTTCTTTTTTGTATTTATTAATATAATACATGAGAGGCGTTACAAAGTCACATGATATCAAAAGACTTATGATGATAACAGCAATCCTTGTTTCTCCCTTCCCCATTCCCTAGTCCCATTCAGAGGCAACCACGTTTTAAAATCTTCTTTCTTTCCTCTGGGAATTAACTGCATATTTAAAAACATTTACTGCTATTTCTTGATTTTGCAGTTTTAGAGATTATGTACTGATTTTCCACTACGGAATATTAGGACTTTTCCTTTTTTTTTTAAACAGCACACACAGATACTCATTCCCTTCCTTCTAGATTCCTAACACTATTAAATTACAATTTTAATTAAATCAATAGTCAGTGTTCATATTATTATGATGGATTTTTTGCAGCTCAGCAATATAATGTACTATGATTGCATTTCTTTTCTTCTATTCCCCACCCCCGACCCGGGATTCAATAATCACCTCATTTTTGTTTGTTTGCTTACTCAGTTGTCATGTTCTCCAAATCCTCCAGTAAGGGCAATACAACTCAAATAAAGTGATCAAATTAATTGGATAAGCTCTCTATTTTTTCCCTTGGAGACATCCATCTGGGAGCCCCATTCTTCCTGTTCCAATCTGGACTAGGAGCCTGATAGGCTGGTAGATGGGACCTCCCTTTGCCATCCACCTGGCAACCCCGACTTTTTCTTGGTTTATTTCTTCATGATGGTAGGGAACTTTTTTTGAGACCTTGGATGCAGGAGTGCTATTTTACATCGAACATCTTTACATGGGCTTTAGTCCATCAGACCCTGGCCACATACAGCCCAGTGTGTCAGCCCTGCCTGCTTGTCCTTACTTTACCCTCTCCCTGATTCATTGTTTGGCTGGGTAAGGATTTCAAGATTGGAGATTATCTTCTCCTGGAATTGGAAGACATTGCTGCATTGCCTTTCGGTTTCTAGCTTCCAGTATTGATACTGAGAAGTTCAATTTCTGTCTGGACTCCTGATCCTTGTTACTTATTTATTTTTTTTTACGGTATGCGGGCCTCTCACTGCTGTGGCCTCTCCCGTTGCGGAGCACAGGCTCCGGACGCGCAGGCTCAGCGGCCATGGCTCACGGGCCCAGCCGCTCCGCGGCATGCGGGATCCTCCCAGACCGGGGCACGAACCCGTGTCCCCTGCATCGGCAGGCGGACTCTCAACCACTGCGCCACCAGGGAAGCCCTGGAATTCTTATTAGAAGATGTCAGAGCTCCTGGATGGATCCTGTAAGTTTCTTATTGTTTTTGTCCTATTTTTCATCTCTTAACCTATCTGTCCTACTTTCTGGGAGATTTTGTCAATTTTATCTTCCAGTATTTCTTTTCAATTTTTAAATTTCTAGCTGTATTTTTATTTTAAAAAGCTCCTTTCTGTTCTCCACTATTTTTAGAAACACTGACTTCCTGATCTTCATTGATGTATACACTGCCTTCCTTTATCTCTGGGGGGGATATTGACGTTGCCAGGGCTGTTGTTAATGATTTCTTCTGCTCCCTGAATTACCTACGTTGGGGTCTCCATCGGCAATATCAGGGGCTTTCATTTTATGCTTGGTGATCTTTGGAGTCAATTCCTTGGCTGTTGGAAGCTTTGTGTGTAAGGGCAGGGCTTGTCAACTATGGGAATGCACTGCAGGATAACCCAGAGGGAAGTCGGCAGTATCATTGGGGGACCCCCAAATATCAGTGTCTGTAATCATTTTTTCTTTAGTTGTATACTTTCTACAAGGAGGAATGCTTCATTCTTCTGCCTGGGGTGGGCTGGAATAAGGAGAATGCAGAGGGCTGTGCGTGTTCTGGGATCTGAGTCAGGATAGGGGCTGAGGAGTCTCATCTTTCAGGATGGCGTCTTCCTCTAACCCTCTGTTTCTAGCTCCCTGCCTAAGCCCACCCTTTGCTGTGCCTGATGTCCCTGAGCCTGGCATCTCTTTGGCCGATTTCTCCAGAAAATAAACTTTCCTTCTTCTTGGAGGGAAAGAAAGGGGATTTGGAGCATCTCTTCCTATTTTTGCTCCCATCTCTCCCTCTGAATTGAGGTTTCTGGTGGCCTGATCCCTGGGACTCTCCTGGGCTCTGTGGCTTCTTGTTGGCCTCCATGGGCTGTTGGGCTTCAGCAGTCTCCAGTTTGCTAAGTCCCTTATCCCTCGTCCATCCACTTTCCATCTTCTGAAAGGGTATTGACATTTCTCATCTGTTGTTGTCTCCATCCTGGTCCTCTGTCCTTGTGATTTATAGCATGCACATTCTTCTGCTGTACTGTGATCAGTGCATTTTGTAAGGGAGCAGAAATGAATGTTTGTTCAACTGGCACGTATAACCCTAGAGAGTGCTTTTGAGCAGGCTGTCAGGTTTGAAGGGAGAAGAAGCCTATAGTAGTGCCATTTTCTATTCCTCCCAAGATACCCAAAATTCAAGAGTGTGGGAGTGAGACTTTTTATTAAATCATTTACGTGGAAGAAAAGGAGGGGAAATCTTTCATTTGCTCATTCATCCATTTCCCCCAAATGTTTATTGAGCACTAATAAATGTCCAAAACTGTGCTTGGTGCCAGGAATGTATTGTAAAAGCTGATCGATATCTGATGCTTTCCTTCAAGGAGATTCTAGTTAACTATAAGGAGGGTAGGGAAGTAAGTCAAAGCTCACAGTAGTGTAATACTAACGTGCATAGGGTGCTAACGGAGTACAGAGTAGGGCAGCCAAGTCATCCCAGGGAGTGGGAAAGCCTTCAGGGAGGAGGTGACCCTGGGGCTAAGTTTTGAAGAAATAAGTACAAGTTATGGAGATGAAGAAATTGGGGGAAGGACATACCAAGCAGAGGGAGCTATTTGTGTTTAGGTAAGGAGTCTAGAAATAGCTTGATACCTCAGAGCGACCTCAAGTAGTTTGAAGTGGCTGGAGCAGGGGTCCATGTTGGGGAATGGCCTGGGTAAGAATGCAACAGCCACTGAACTGTAAATATTCACGTTAGTCCACGGCGTGATGCTGGGCCTACTAACGAAAGATGCAGAAATAATAATATCTTATTCTCTCTGTGAATTTGAGCAAATTAAAAAAAATATGACTTGTAAAAGGAGGATACTATGCGATTATATAAAGAGGTAAGATATGTAAAATGCTGGATCAATGGTAGGAATGTAAAATATCCTGGCTCTTTCATGACAAATCTGTCTTGAATCCTTCTACTCTCCAGTTTCCTAACAGTTACAAAACAGATCTAGAAAAGCTTAACTATTAGGAAAATCTTTTCCCATTTTCCATTTCTGCCAAGTAAGGATTAGTTGAGCATCTTTAACTGAATATTTTATTTTATTTAATCAGGAGTTGCCGTGTTTATGTGTCCTTGGGTATCTGGGGCTCTTTTGTATAAAGTTTCTTGCAAGGCGCCTGGGTGGGACCCAGATAATTGAGTTCCAGTCTCCCTTCCTCCACTGACATATATGTGACCTTGGGCAAGACCCTGCCCCTGTCTTGGCTTCAATTCCCTCACCTGGCAAACAAGGGGAATTAGATTACCTTTAAGATTTGTTCCAGCTCAGAAATTGGATGCATGGAGCTTTTTAGCTGTACTGAAATCAGCATCAAGAAAGAGCTAGGATTTTTGGATTTTATTTTCATATCATACATAAGAGGGAAAGGCAATTCCTTCCAAATTTCGGCAAGCAAGCAGAAGTGAGATTCTTCCATCTCTCCTTACCTCTCCCGCCTTCCTTTCAGCTTCCGTCTGTGATGCACTCACAGAAAACCCAAAGGAAAATACTGGCACTAAAAGAAAAATAAACACTTCAAGTGTGTCCCTTTGAATTGGTAAGCTCTGTTGGAAAAGTTGCGGGAGCAGGACTCTTCAAAGCCAAGTGTTGTGAAAACACACCATCATGGTCTACAGGCATTTTCCAAAGTGTGAGTTTAACTATTTTAATTCCCCCAAGTGACTGGATCAGTAAACTGCAACCTTCTGGATGGTACTAGCTATCGATGGCAAGGGAACGTTTGGGCAAATGGGGGTGTAAAGCGTGGGGAATGCTATTTCTTGCTCCTGTTAGGTTTCCTCTAATGGCCCTGAAACCAGGGGCTTTGAAATCTGATTAGACCCTTCTAAGGCTCAGAATGCCAGTAGCCTAAGCAGCAGGCTGGGCTGGGATTAAGGAATAGATGAACAGCACAGGAAGAATTTTGAATGACAACTATAGGCCTCCCTTGGTCCTTTGAATAAGACTCCTTGAGATAAAACATGCCTTCTTCAAAGCTCTAGATCTCAATATTAAAAATATGAAACTAGCTGATGATTGGATGCAAAAGGCAGATATCTGCACTCTTAGCAGTTCCCAAGATACAGCATAGTGTTTGTGCTCTGTCATTACTTTAAAGCTGCTTTATAAAAATGCTTAAGACCTGCAATCTTTGTATGATTTCAAAAGAACATGCAGACATTTCTGAAACTATTTTTGCAATTTTTGGTTTCAACTTAACTTTCTGTCCCAAAATGATCAGAATGTGCTCAGTGCCAGTAACAGACATCTGGTTCCATCTGTGTTTTATCACATCTTCCCTCCTACAGAACGCAAAGCTCCAAAAAAAAAAAAAAGAATGCAAAGCTCATCGGGCATTTCTTTTGGTTTCTTGTTTTGACCAGCATTTGACATTGAAATCTCTTTCAGCCCAGCCCTCCGGTTTATTCCAAATAGATGCATTATTTCAATAGCGGTTTTTTGAGGACCTGCGATGGACTAGGCCCTGACACAAATGGTGATGCTATTACATATTATTGTGATTTAAAAAAGTCTTACCTTGGGGTTTCAACCAGATTTGACTTCTTTTTATTGATCTCCTTTTTTCTCTTGCTTCTTTTCTCCCTCCTCCTCTGCCTTCCCTTCTGTTTCATCTCTCTCTTCCTCTGCGGTTTCCCACTCTTTGGGGAGGGGCAGGGTTTCCTGCTCAGAAGGTGGTTGGTTTCTGGGAGGAGTCAGAAGATCTGATTCGGGACTGGAACCAGCTGGTCTGCCACCTAATACAAGAAGGTGAAGGAAGGGCCAAGGAAGAAAGCCCTCATGCTAGGACTGAGCTTGCAGCCAGGAGGCACTGGGAGATGAGCACAGTTCAGGGCTCCCCAAAGAATAGAGGGCCCCTGCAGCAGCCCACGGTGGGAATGCTTGGAAGTGGTCCTGGTTGCCCTGGAGACTTGTCCATTACTATTGCTAGCTCGGAACATGCCAGAGGCACACCAGGCAGAACCCCTTTTCCACCCTTAGCAAGCGCTCACTCTCAGATTCCTGGCTTTGCCTCAAAGTAAATAATTAAAACAAGAACTGGGTTTGGGCAGATTTTCCTTTCCCACCCAGAGAGACCAGCAACCTAATGTAATCTGTGAGGCTGCGTGTCTACGCGTTTCTTAGTTATAAACTGCTTAGGAATCATCGAGATGACTTATAGACCATTACGGTGATCACATCAGCGGGAGTGTGGAGTGGACGGCAGTGGGGAGACAGATCCACATCGGGTAGGGTCTCCACAAGTAGGGACAGTAATGCCAGCCTGATTCACACCAACTAATGATGGAGGGTCACATCCCAATTCAGAGGTTTCCATTCTTTTGGACTAAAGGCACGGATAACAATGGGTCATCAAAAAGTTTACTTTCTTCATCCATTTACTTATTCTATATTCAACAAATATTTAATGAACACCTGCTCCTTGCCAGGTCCTGGGTTAATACTTCAACTGCTGGGTTTACTCCAGAATGCTCTTTGAAAGTTTCCCAAAGTCTGTTTTCATTTTTAACTTATAATTTTGAATTTTTGTCCACTGTATCTTTAAAAGAAAGGCTTCTAGAATTGTCTTTTTTTTTTTTTTTTTTTTTTTTTTTTTGCGGTAAGTGGGCCTCTCACTGTTGTGGCCTCTCCCGTTGCGGAGCACAGGCTCCGGACGTGCAGGCTCAGCGGCCATGGCTCACGGGCCCAGCCGCTCCGCGGCATGTGGGATCTTCCCGGACCGGGGCACGAACCCGTGTCCCCTGCATCGGCAGGCGGACTCTCAACCACTGCACCACCAGGGAAGCCCTAGAATTGTCTTTTGTACTGTGTTTTCTGTTTTTTTTTTCTTGCCCCCCTTAAAACACTTTTTTTTTCGTTTTACACAGCTGACTTATTTAAAATTTTCCTTTCTAACCCTGCTGCTTTTAAATATTTTTCTCCAGCTGGAGGATTAACAATTCACTGAACCAGTTGGTAAAGATCTAGTCCAGAAGAATAAGTACCAAATAGAATCCTAAATTATGTCAAAATTTTTTACCTGGCTTCCTGAGATTTAGGAAGATCCTTAATTTTAACTCTTAATATGGCTCCAGATCAGGGTTTAAATTTAACTTCTTTAGGGATGCCTTCTGGTTTAGCAGATTTACAATGTAATTGCATCTTTTCTAAAGAAAACTCTGAAAAAAAGGGTGTTTCATATAGAAGGTCGGAGAAAGGTGGGTGGAAGAGAGAGAAATGAAATTAGGGTGGAGCTCAGAAGGTACTAGAGTCTTTGCGGGAGACCATGTTGGAATTAGAATTTTGTTTTTTAGACCTCAGCATACCAATCAAAGAAGCTAACTACTGACTCTTTAGATTTCTGGGGTTCCTCTTAAATGTATTAATTTATTTGGGGGTTCCTCAAATGAATTAATTTATTGATTTTGATATGTCAAAAGTTCCCCCATGTTGACGATCGTTATTCTAAACTCAGTTTTTGTGCTTTATCGAAGTAAGTGCAAGAACTGGGATTATAGTGCAACAGGAAGCAGGAGTTCTTCCAAGAGGAGTTTGCAGATTAGAAGAACCCAAGATAGACAAGAAAGGCTACTTAGTAAGAATGTGTGCCTGTGAATGGTATCTTGGGTTCCCTTTCTACGCAAAGGTTAGGAAGGGGCCATGTAATCAATGACCTGACAATCTTTGACCTCAGAATACAGACTAAAAGTGATCTTCTTTTACACCTTGGTGAGATAGATAGAGAGCGGCTCTCAACAAAGTTTTAAGGAGACCCAAAGCCAAGTTTAATCATTTACCTTTGCCTGAATTGGTCACAATCTAATGGAGCTCCAACTGTTGTCCCCTAGGACCAGCTTGGATTGGATTGTTGACTTATTGGGCCATTCCATATGGAACACTTCTTTGTGTATCAGAAATAAGGCTTTTCAGTACAAAACAAAAACACGTAAAATAAAACTTTACAATATAGATAAACAAAAGCAAAAGCAAAGTGAGCAGCAGGGGATCAGCAGTTTAATGGCAAATGCAGTTATCAAATGGTATGCCTCCAATAAAAGAGTCTAATGAACTTATACAAGACCTATGTCTAATTACTCAATAGTATACCTCCCAGACAAAATGTCTAATGGCCATATACAAAGGCCTAGGTATAATTATTTACCAGAATGTACATCTGTAAACTAAAATTTCTATTTACTTTACACAAAGACTGAGATCTAATGATTTTATACAAAGACGTACTTGGTTAGAAATTTTAGAAGCCGTGAGAACTCAGTGAAACTCATTAGATTCAGACTATAGTTGAGACTGACTTATCTGGCAGCAGATCTGAAGGACAAATAGAGTCTGAATACAAGGAACCTGGTAAGTATATCTTTTGGTTTTGGGAAAGCAGGAAGTTCAGAGTTTGGTGTACTTTCCTGGTCATAGGTGGGCTGATATCTGTAGAAGCATATTTATTTGTTGATTGGTTGGCACTCTGAAATATATTTATGGGGTTGAGTCACTTCATGGTTAAGTGACCCTTAGAAGTGAGGGAATGTTACTGATTGGTTGGCTTGTAAAAGTGTGTTACCTGAGGAGAGTTGTGATTGATTGAGCCAATGGGTTTAAAACTGGTTCTGGTTACCATGATTACACAACAATCAAACTTTTCCTAAGAAAGTGTGAAACTTTGAAATGTTCTCACAGTTGATACCTAGTATCTGTTTTCACTAGAAAGTAGTGCAATTTCACATCTGATCACCTCCATAAAACAACTGGGACAAAAATGTCCATTACTGCGTGATCCAGTATGAGACCCAGACTGAATGTCCCGTAGGAATTCAGAGAAGTGAAAAGATCAGTGAGGACAGAAAAGATTTCTATAGCTTGGATTTGATTGGGTTGGGTAGTTTGTACACGTATAGGTAAAAGGCATACCCTTCGAAACTAAAAATACACAGGCATTTCCTATATATTTAGGCAAATATGTAAAATATACGTAGTTTTACATATAGGCAAACTAAAAAATATAAGCATTACCTTCTAAACCAAAAATTGGAGTACATGATTTGATATACAGTTTGACAAGAGGCAGAATATTTGAAATTATCCCTCTCTTGGAGAATCTGAGGTCTATGGCTTCAGAAGGTGTGGCGACTGTGGATGGACGGGCATTCAGGTGGGAAGAGTAATGTGAAAAAAGATGTGAAAGACCAGAAGGGACTAGGAAGGTCTTGGGTTCATGCGGAACATCAGGTGGGAGGGCTGAGATGCAAGCAGATCATGGAGACACTGGAGAATCTGGACAGGGGTCTTAGGCGCTGACATTTTTGAGGGAGGAGCAGCAGGATGAAAGAAGGTCACAGTCCCCAGTCTGGCAGGGATGTTTTGGGGTGAATGTGCTAGAGAGTGCAGGAGGCGGTTTGAGATGCTGACAGCTGGATCAGAGGGTGGCTGCATAGGTGGAAGAATAATAGACATAATAGGAGAGGCACTTGGGAAGGACAACTGAAGAATAAGATGGGGTGGATTCCTGAGAAGTTTTTTGGTCATTTAAGGTGAGGTTATGTCACCTTAATATAGGGTCGAGTTTCCCATTTTGGAAACTGCGAGATCAGTGGTTCCACTGATATTCTTCTTTTCCTTTAAATACGTGTCTTTTCCCTTGATTAATCTCACCCCATTCCGACGGCTCTCTTGTCTGGAGTGATAAGGATAGATATCAGACATAGATGGCACTAGATCAGGGTCAGGAACACTGGGTAGGATTTGAGTTGGCAGAAATAAAATGGAAGGGCGTGTGTGAGGGAAGAGGGTGGTGGTGGAGAGCGAGTCTGGTCAGAGGCGATGGCACAAGCCTTGCTATGTTTGGCAAAAATGCATAGCCATGGATGGAGAGAGGGAAATGTCTGTACCCGGTTAGGGCAGGAGACATATTAAAATTCCTAGGGGAGTGGCCTCAGGCCTATGCCCCTAACTACTTCTTTAAGAGCCGTTGTTTAAAATTCCCTATGCTGAGCCCCATAGAGCCACTGGACTAGCTATTACCACAGAGCAAGTTCTGTCCCTGGAGGAAGATGACTCAGGACTGTGACAACCGGTCTTTTCCCCTCCTAACCTAGAACTTCTTACTGTGATTCAGTTTGGGAGGAGAAGGGCTTGGTAGAGCTAGACATCCAATTAAATGTTCTTGGGAGATTGCCTTCCCTCTTTTCCTACCAGCTAGCTAGTTTTCTCCCTCCCTCCCTCCCTCCCTCCACCCCTCCTTCCCCCTCACTGTCCCCACCCCCCTCCACTAAAATACAGTTAGGAAGAAAGAGGTATCAACCACGAGACCCTCTGGTGCACAGGTCTGAGATGGCAAATAGGCTTTGCGCCCTAGAATTAATCAGTATCTCTCATTCACTTACTCTAGCTCAGAAGCTGATTTATCTTCTGATCTTAAAATGCTGAGTCTGGTGGGACTTAGAAAAGTTTCTCTCTTGCCACTCCTAACACAAAGCAAAAACGAATCCTTAACAGACTTATAAGCATGTAAAATCAATATGAGTCCAGAGCCCTGAAGCAAGTGTTGCCTGACCTTCAGGAAACTGCTCTCTCCACTGGGCTCACGTTAAGAAGACCCCCTCCGCCAAAATGCCCGCCCTCCCTGCTGCCCACCCCAGAAAACCGTGCCCCTCAGGAATCAGATGCTGAGATATAATTACAAAACGTTTTTTATTTCAAAATGCAAAATGGTGGTCACTGTAATAATAATAACAATAACAACAATAATAATATAAAAAGCATTTCTCCTCCGTTCACCCTAGTGCAAAATGCTGGATGCAGTCAGATAGCTGGAAGGTTTTGGACATGTCATCTTTCTGCAGTGCTGCACAGCAGCAAAACTCAATCCCAAACGCCTTTTGGTGGATCCACGTGGTAGTTCAGTTCTAAAATCAGTAGCTTCTCGTCAGTCCAAACAGCACGAGACGCCCACTCGAGCCCGACCCTCGCGCTCTGCCTCACTCTCCTCTCCCTGTGTGTCTCTCTCCCCCTCCCTCCGCCGGCCCCCAAGGTTCCTACGAGGCGTACAGCCGGTTGGTCGGGGCCCGGCAGCCCTGGACAGCCTCCAGCTGCTTGCTTTTCTCCAGCAGGGCCCGCGCCCGGAGGGCCTTTCGCTCCCGGGCGGCCTGCAGCTCGGCCACCGCTGCCTCCCGCTCCCGCTCCCGCTCGGCGGCCGTGAAGGGGCTGCACAAGGTCTCCATCAGGCCGAGCACGGCGCCGAAGAGAGCCAGCACGCCGCCCAGCACATACAGCCTCACTAGACTCCGTCTGGGCTTCTGCGCCATCAGCTCCTTGGCCAGAGGAATCAGCTCCTGGACAGTTTCCATCTCGGCTCCGGGCTCTCGGGGTGGGAGTGATCTGCGAGAGAAGCGGAGCAGAAAAGGGGGCTTTTAAGCCACCGAAAGACGGATGCATCCTCCCGAGCAGCCCTCACTCGGCTCTCTCGGGGTAGGCCTGCAGAGAGGGGAGCCCACCCGGGACCCCGCGCCCCGCCGCGCTCTTCCCCGCCGGACTCACCTAGGGGCGTCGAGCGAGCAGCAGGCAGCGCAAGCCGGGTGGGCGGTCACGGTGTGCGTGGGTCCCGCGGCTCTGCGTTCTCCTCCTCCTCCTCCGCCTCCTTCTCCCCTTCCTCGGTAGCCGCGGGTCTTCCGGATGGAGATTCCGCAACTGACACCTGGTCAGCGCCCCGGGGCCACTTATATGTTTTTCTCCGAGCCCCGCCTCCTGGGCTCTTTGGGCTGGTGCCAGTGCTGCACCGGCCAGAGAGTGGAGGGGGCGGGAAGAAGAGGGTGGGGGAGGAGCGGGGCAAGGACCCTGGGGGAGTCAGCCACGAGATGTGCACGTCGCGCCGGCTGTGTGAGCCCGGGGTGCGGGGGAGGGCGGGCCTGGATGTACAAGGGTGAGGACCCAGAGCCCAGGGAGGTATCCACGTCCATTTCTGACCTCTTTCTTTCTTTTTCTTTTTTTTTTGGTACGCTGGCCTCTCACTGTTGTGGCCTCTCCCGTTGCGGAGCACAGGCTCCGGACGCGCAGGCTCAGCGGCCATGGCTCACGCGCCCAGCCGCTCTGCGGCATGTGGGATCTTCCCGCACCGGGGCAGGAATCCGTGTCCCCTGCATCGGCAGGCGGACTCTCAACCACTGCGCCACCAGGGAAGCCCCTGACCTCTTTCCTAATCGTGTGGGTGGGTGCTTCCCTCGTCCGGGGCAGCCTGGAAGGACCCCTTATAAGGACACCTGGGGTTCTACCTAACTGAAAAATTAGTTTTTATTCAGGAGGTTTGTCGTCTTCCCACATGTGTAGGGATCCGAGGTAGAAGGCAAGGGGGAGGGATCCGGGTAATGATCAGAACGGGTCTCCAGGCTCTGCATAATGCACTTTGTGCTTATACTGTTTATTTCTGGTCTGACTGGTTTTATTCATAGGTGCTTGCATCGCTAGGGTCACTTGATAGATAACTATTCATTGAGGGCGCCCTTTATACACAGATGGGGCGAGTGTGTGTGTGTGTGTGTGTGTGTGTGTGTGTGTGTGTGATGTCAGTCTCTGTGCCTGTAGGTGTTTGTATCTGTACTTTTGTGTATCAGGGAACTGCCGTTAAATTCAAATTGTCCCCACTCCCACTTGAGAAGTGAAGTTGGGGGCTAGGGAGAGGTGAACATGGAAGGGGGGGCCGTTGGTAAAAGTTTGTCTGCTGGTCTGAACTGCAAATATTTCATTACTTTCCTCAATAATTATATGCCACTTCCCTGGATCTGGGGGGGCAACGCCACCGTACCAGCTCCACTTAGCATAGAAACAGTTTAGGGACAGAAGAGTGAGAATAGGCAGCTTGGGTAAGAAGCTGAAGAGTAGAGAGTACTCTAGGAAGCATGAGGAGGGTAGGGTTGATTTCAACTAGGATTAAACTTCCTCATCTTTGCGGCGGGTGTTCTGGTTTAGCTTTGGTTATCCATACACAAGAGTTAGTTAGCAAGTAGGGGAAAGGAGAGACCTTGGGCTAAAAGCGCTTCAAGCAGAGAAAGGGAGAGGGCAAAGAGAGGAGGGGGAAATTGGACTGGCCAGAAAATTGCAAAAGTCAGTGATGCAATCTTGCAACAGCAAAGTCAGTCAGGCTGAGCCTTGCGGGGAGGGACCAGGAAACGGCTGTTGCAGGGCTCACGTATTGGGTCCTTGGAAATTTTAACAGTAATCTTTCTTTGGGGTCTGAGGCAATTTCCTAGACAATTCATTTTAAAAAGGCAACAGTTACGTCTACCCTTCACCTTGGCTATTAGTAGTTCGGTTAGTAGGATTTGTGTGTGCAGATTGGGCAAGGATACGTAAAGAGCTTATTTGAAATTCTACATTTTAATATGTACACAAGCAGTCAAGGTGACAAAGGGCCAAAGAGGGATGATTCCTGGAGGCCTGTGTCCCCTGCTTATTTATTCTTTTCACCTCGTGATGCAGGAAAATTCTGTAACAAGGGGGGATGAATATCAGTCTTGGCATTTTCTTTGAACCTTCCTTATAATTTTGGAGAAGCCTCTAATAATCGGCTTCTAATTACCTAATTACCCAAGATCTGTATGAGTTTCAAATACTACGGCTTCTGAATGAGCGTATGCTGTACACCTTAATACCAGGGCTTTCACGTGATTTCTGCTCTGACGGTGAGTCAGCCCTTTGGAGCTTTGGACCCAAAACTCCGAAATGGACTGTTCAGTGAGCATTTCTAGTATTTCTGTAACTCAAAGACGCAAACTGCACGCCTCCCGACGTCAGCAGACTGTAATGTGTATGGGGTTCCCCTTTCTTGTGATTTGCTGCGGTACAGCACGTCACCATCTCAGATGGGTTCTCCTCTGTCCCTCTCTGATAATCCAACTTTGTCCACCGCCCCAGGCCCTACCAGCTTGCTGGCCAGGGCTGGGCGGAGAGGGTGGCCAGTGCCATGGACTGGGGTCACTGGTGGATTTGGTGTTCCTTGTTTAGGTGGTAGCTGGAGCTGAGTGTGAGATGGTGGGAATAGAAGGCTGAGGAATCCAGGTTCACCACATGCCTAGAAATTTCTGACACAGCTCCTCTGTCTGGGTAGGAAAGAGTACCCAGTTCCTAGGGTAGCAGTTTGGCGAGGGCTTGGGAAACTAAGCACGTGATTTGACTGCGCTGTTGTCTCTTTAGAGATGTAAAGCCTTGTGTTGCATCATGCATGTCAGACATAGGGTATAGCGGTCAAGGTCATACCAGTTGTAGGGTGACCAACCATCCCAGTTCGCCTAGGGCTGAGGGGTTTCTCCAAGATACGGGACTTACAGTGCCGAAACTGGAACTGTTCCGGGCAAACTGGAGCCCATGAGTCTATCCCAACGTTAATTCCTGCCATTTCTCGGAAAGCAGGATTGGTGAGTTTAATATTTGTTTATTTTGCTTGCCAAATCCCTTTCTCCCAAACATTAAAACATTCAGAAGTATCAGCAGAAGAAGCAATCACAAAGGGGCAACGTATGGTCCGAGGAGTCAGTTCAGAAGAGGGATAGAGCTATCCCAACAACCGTGCTTAGGGGTTTGAAGGAACAGGGGACAGACGTCTTTTGGATGGTTGGTTGTGTGTGAGCCTCAATTATAGTAGTATTATTTTGTTACTAGCTTGCTGCCTGTCAAAGTCACTGCCCAATTCCTGAGGTTCCAGGAGGCTAGAGCATGGGGATCATCACAGGAGATATGATAAAACTATTTGTGTATCTTATACTCCAGTTTTTTCAGTCCTTGAGTTACTTTCATTTCATGTAAATTAGTTTTGGAGAGAAGGTTCTTATCTCTGAAATATCAATGGATGATTTTAAAATCTACATGGCTAACCTAATTTATCTTCCTCTGATCTTGTACATTAGAGTTCTAGTGTCCTGACATTTCTGTGTGGATATCCTGCTTTTAACACAAGCCTGCCGCACTTGAAACAAGACTCCCCACTTTCTCTGTACTCTTCCAAACTGAGTCACCTTCTCAATATTCTTATTTCTAGCGGTGGCATCTCCATTTTGCCTGTTCTCTGGGTTTGAAATATTGTGACATTTTCTTTTAGAGGTCTTCCCTGACCTGTTTATCACACCATTCCCTGCCCAATGCCCTGCTTTATTTTCCTTCCTAGCACTTCGTACCTGGCTTTACATTGATGTAATTATTGGTTTGCTTTTGTGTTGTCTTCCACACCCACGTGAAGCTAACCTTTATGAGGGCCAGAGTTTTGTTTTATTCTTCACTGTGTCCCCAGGACCCAGTATAATCCTTGGCACATAGCAGGTCCTTAATAGGTAACTATGGGATTAATGAATGTCTTCCCCATTGGACTGGCAGGGGATAGACTATGTTTATTAAGTTTGCATGCAGTCAGACTTTCAGTGGATACTCAAGAAGCATTCAGGGTTTATTTGTTTTTGTTTTTTTTTGACAGTTTTTTTTTGTTTTTGCCTTTAGTCCTTTCATCTCTAATCCATCTCAAACACTACCACCAAATAAATCTCCCTAAAATTAAATTTTTATTCTTTTTTTTTTTTTTGTGGTATGCGGGCCTCTCACTGTTGTGGCCTCTCCGATTGCGGAGCACAGGCTCCGGACGCGCAGGCTCAGCGGCCATGTCTCACGGGCCCAGCCGCTCCGCGGCATGTGGAATCTTCCTGGACCGGGGTACGAACCCGTGTCCCCTGCATCGGCAGGCGGACTCTCAACCACTGCGCCACCAGGGAAGCCCTAAATTTTTATTCTTAATTGCCTTTTTCAAAGCCCGGATGATTTCTCATTGCCCACGTGACGAATTTTTGGATTCTGCACGTTAAATTTACTTGATCAATATTCTTGGATCCGAGACCTCTATCATCTGATCTTCCCTACTCATCTAACTTCAGATACTATTCTTCTCCAACAAGAATCCTTTGTTCCACAGATGGGTTTCATACAGCCCAAGAAACAATTCCTTCTCATTGCTGCCGCCTCACCTTTGCTCCCCCTCTTCCTCCTACCCGAAAAGCTCTTCTCTTCTACTCTGTCTTCCTCCTTTCAGGTCCTGTGCTCCAAGAAGCCCCCACTGCCTGTGCCAGCACACTCTGCTCTTCCCTTTCTGCGAATTCCAGCTGGCTTTGTGGCTGGGACCGCACAGGTTGGCACTGCATTATGTATTGTTTTATACAGCGCTCTCATTGCGTCCTGTGCGCTTGCCCTGTCTCTGCAGAAGACCAGGTCTTTGTACCTTTCACGGTGCTAACGTAAAATAGGGGTCCAGTCAATGCGAATGACATTGACCTAAAAGTCAGAACTGGGATAATGATTACAAAATGGTCAGTTAAGACTCTCTTGGGAGGTTATTTTAGGCACAGTGGCTTGTCCTTGGCTCAGAGCCTTGGGCTTGAAATTGCCCAAGACCTGGCAACTTGGCTCGATCCTCTCCACTCTGGCTCCCTCACCTTTTACTTCCATTCCCAACTTCGTGTCTGACATTGCAGTGACTGGCTTACCCTTTGGAATCCCTCCTACCTGCCCCCGGGACCCCAGGGCCTTGACAAATCAATACCAAGGGATAGACCCTTCACAGACATTTTGCTTTTGTCCCTCACAGCTTCTGGCCAAGCAGAGACACTAGCTGCTGGAGCAGGCAGCATGGGCTGGGAGCAGTGGCACCCTGCTGCCCACATAGCACAAGCCCAGTACTGTCCTTCACAGGTTTGAATCAGTGCAAGGAACTTCCTTCAAGCTCAAGTGCTAGCTGGACTTAAGAGTATGGGGCTCTGGAGTCAGACACACTTGGGTTCCTTCAAGTCCTGGTTCCTCTTGCCGGGGTCTGACCTTGGACGAGTGACTTAACTTCTCTAGCCTCCATTTCCTCATCTGTAAAGTGAGGATGATGCTAACACCAACTAAGGGGTGTGGTGAATACTGAGCTAGGGCACTATGAAGGGCTTAGTGGTCTGGCACCAATGAAGCAGTTGGTTCAGTTATTATTTGATTATGCTTCAGTTGTCTTTGCTTTCTGCTCCACGTCAGCAATTCCCGTGGTCCTTTATCCTAGCCCAAGACATTTGCATTCCCTAGGTGGTGTAGGCAGCAATAAGGTCCAGAGCCTTTGTTGAAGCCAGCTGTGTGTCTGATACTATGTCATGTATAGCTATAAAAAAAGCAGAATACAAAGTTCTCCTTGCCCTCAAGTAGCTCATAGTCAAATAGAGGACACAAACATTAAATAAGTTATGACAATATATTGAATACTAGGGTAAGCACAATCATAGAACTATATACCAGGTAAACAAATAGAATGAGAAGTGTATTGATTCAGTTTGGGGAGGAGGTGGTCAAAGAAGGCCTAAGAGTGGATGTCTGAGCAGCTTAGCGTATTAAAGGATGAATAGTGTTCACTGATTCTGGGAGGGAAAGGAGGGGTTCAGGGTTGAGGATTCAGGAATGAGAGAGGACTTCACATGAAAAGGGGAGGATGCATGAGAGTACACTGCATGGTCCAAGAGAAGTTAGGCAAGATTGGTGTTAGAGCATAAAGGATGGGTTTGGGGAAATGGCAGGAAATAGTATGCAAGAGGCAGGTGTTTAATCCTAACTATCAATTTGTCTTATATTGAATTGTTTATCCTGTAGGCAATGGGAAACACTGATGAATTTTAGGCAGCAAAAGAGTTCAACAAGGTTACCATTTTAAGTAGATAACTATGGTAGAGTGAAGAATACATGAGAATGGAGCAAGCTAGAGGCAGCAAGTGGGGTATTGTTAGAATAATTCAGGCAGGAAGCGGTGAGGGAGTGGACCAAGACAGAGGCAGTGGGGACAGAGGGAAAGATCTGAGTGATAAATTATAGGTGAAACTGGCAGACTGTGGAAGAGAGAGGAGTTGGAGGTAACTCCCAGGCTTGGAGAAGAGAAGAGGAAAAACATTTGGTGAGGAAGAGAATGAGTTCCATTTTGAATGTATTAAGTTTGGGCTGTTTATGGGACATACAGGCAATGATGGTCAGCAGAGAGTTGTATGTAAACCATGAATCTGGAGCTCTGGAGAGAGGGTAGGTCTGGAGTTGAAGATTTGAGAGGTTTCAGTGAGTTGGGGATGGATGAGATCTTTGGAATGGGAGAGATCACCCATGAAGGGACAGAGAGAAGAGGGAAAGGTTGAAAGTCTGGAGATTGAGGAAACTTTGATGCTTGCATAAGGCTGGTAGTGAAGCAGAGCAATAGGTCTTATTTCCTAAATCAGCTTCCAGAGTAGTTCAGTTCTAGGGGTATGTATCACAAAATCTGATTTTCTCCCTTCATATCCAGAATCTAGGTCAGAAGCCCTCTTGTGATAAAGTACTCTTTTCTTTCCTTTCTTTCTTCTTTCTTTCTTTCTTTCTATCTTTCTTTCTCTTCCTTCCTTCCTTCCTTCCTTCTTCCTCCCTTCATTTTTTCTTTCTTTTTTCTTTTTTTTTTTTTAGTAAAGCCAATACTTTATTCACATTTCCTTAGTTTTTGCCTAATTTCATTTTTCTGTTCCAGGGTCCCATGAGAATATCACAATACATTTAGTCATTATATGTCTTCAGGCTCCTCTAAACCGCGACAGTTCCTCAAACTTTCCTTGTTTCCACTGACCTTGACAGTGTTGAGAGTACTGGGCAGGTATTTTGTAGAATGTCCTTCAATTTGGGTTTGTCTGATGTTTTTCTCATGGCTAGACTGGGGTTACGGGTTTGGGGGAGGAAGATCACAAAGGTAAGATGACATTCCCATCACAGCATATCAAGGGTACATGACATCAATGTGACTTATCACTGTTGACGTTGACCTTCAGGCTCAGGTAGTGATTGTCAGGTTTCTCCAGTGTACTCCTTAAAAGGAAGTCACTGTGTATGGCTCACATTTCGGGGGCAGAGAGTTATGTTCCATCTCCTGGAGGGGAGAGTATCTACATTATTTGGGATTCTTCTGTCAGGTTTGTCTATTCTCCCCCATTTAAAAGGACTCTTTTCTAGTGTGGTAGGCAGAATTCTAAGATGGCCCAAAGATTCCTGCCCCTGGTGAACAAGCCCTGTAAAATCCCCAGGACCTGTGAATATGATTGGATAGTCACTCCCATGATTCGGTTATGTTACATGGCACAGCTAATTTTAAGAAAGGGAGATTATCCAGGTGGACCTGATCTATCATGTGAGCCCTTAAAAGGAATTGGGCTGTTCTTGAAGAAGAAATTCAAAGTGTGAGAGGGATTCAAAGTGAGGGAGAATCTCCCTTGTTAACTTTGAAGATGGAGGAGGCAATGTGGCAAGAAATGTGGGTGGCCTCCCAGAGTGGCTCCCAGCTAACAACCAGTGAGAAAATGGGTTGTCTGTCCTACAACCATGAGGAACTAAATTATCCTGCAACTACGTCAACTTGAAAGAAGACCCTGAGCTCCAGATGAGATTGTAGCCCCCTGGATATTAGCCTTGGGAGACCCTGAGCTGCTGTGCCCAGACTTCTGACTTACAGAAGTGAAAGCCTATAATTGAATATTGTTTTAAGCTACTAAGTTTGTGGTAATTTGCTATGCAATAATAGACAACTAATACAAGCAGTATGCTTGGAGCTCCTGCTGGGATGCCAGGAGAAAACCCAATCAAAACTTGATGAGGATTGGGGAAGACTCCCCGGGATGAGGAGAATCTGGCTTTGATTCTGTGGTCCATCCTCATAAGCACTTCTTTGAAGACACCTTGTCCTTCCTTGTCCTTCTCTGTTTCTTTCATGTTTACCCAGAAAGACTTAACTGTGGTAGAGTCAGCTGTCTGCTCTATATCAATCTACACCCAAGAAATTGGAGAAATTTGTCAAACTAGGCTGCCTGCTTATTTTCTATAAATTTAAGATCACAAATCTCAAATGAACAGTTAGCTATAACTTATGTTTTCCCAGTCAGTTATTTTTATTATTCTCTAAAAAGACTTTTCTACACTTTCTCCCCACCTCTTAAACAGGCTGTATCCTCTTCTTCCCTGATACCTCCTGCCCTGGTAAGATAGAAGGAATCAGCCGGGAGCTACTTCATTTTTCAACCACCAAATCTATCTGCATCAGTACCCACACTCTCTACCTTCTGTCACGTTACCAGGGAGGAAGCATCCTCCATTCTTTCTATATAGAGGTGCCCCTAAATCTCATCCTGACTCCTCTATTTAAGGTCTTGGGAACGTACACAAAACTTAGGTTGCTTTGGGTTGCAAGTAAGAATCTAATTCAAAATGATTTAACAATAAGACAAGTATATTATTTCACAAGACAGGGTTTCCAGGATTAATTCAGTAGTGTAACATTATTAAAAAGCAAACAAACCTGGTTCTTTCCATCTTTCTAGTCTGATATCTTCAGCATCTTGTGGAGATTGCCACAGTCTGGCTCACATGATGTTTCTAAGATAGCTGCCACTGTTCTAGGCATTGCATTCAATATGATAACATCTGGTGAAAGGAGAGAGACTGTTTTTCTTTTTTTCTTTTATCAGCAAAGAAACCTTTCTTAGAATCTTCCTAGAGACTTCCTTTCATTGGCCAGAAGTGCATTAAATTCCCATCCCTAAGACTACTTATGAAGGAAAGGATAACCTTCATGAACTTGGACCAGTGGTTCTCAAAGATTCTTCCTGGGACCAGAGCAGTAACATTACCTGAGAACTTGTGAGAAAAGCAAATTCTTGAGCCCTACTCCAAGCCTACTGAATCAGAAATTCTGGATGCAGGACTAGTTGTGTTTTTAAAAGTGCTGTAGGTCATTCTGACACTTGCTAAAGTTTGAGAACCACTGGCTAAGGCTAATCTTTGAACTGGGGAAAGGACAACAGCCCTGAAGACTTGAGAAACACTGGGGATCTTTAAGCAAGGAGGAAGGAGGGTAGGGATTTTGGATAGGAAGTCAACTTCCTGCCAGATCCTTCCTCTTTCCTGAATAATCATTTTCTCCTTTATTATGGTATCCCTCAGCATACAAACATACTCTAATATCTGTGTCTTAAAAAACCTAGTCCATGACCCCAAATCACTATCCCGCTGCTGCCAGCATTATTTGCTCCTCTTCATAACTGAAACTGTGTATTAACAGTTGTCTACAATCACTGTATTTATTTCTTCATCAACCATTCATTCTTTTACCCACTCCCATCTGGCTCCCATTAGCACCACCCCAACAAAATCCAATGGGATGCTTATTAAATGAACTGAATTTTAGTATTCAACAGATAGAACCATTTCTTCCTTCTAGAAACACTTTTTTTCTTTTTGCTTCAGGGACACTGCACTCTCTTGTTTTTCATTGTACTGCATTATTTTATTCTTCTAAGCTCTTCTTCATTACACCTTTCTCCTCTATCAATCAGTGGTTCTCAGCCTTGAATGTCCATTAGAATAACTGGGGAGCTTTTAAAGTTTCTGAAGACCAGGCTGCACTCTAGACCAATTAAATCAGAAATCTCTCCAAGCAGGACCCAGGCATTAGTAATATTTAAAGCTCTAAAGGTGATTCCAATGTTCAGCCAAGATTGAGAATCATTGCCCTTAATATTGGGGTACCCTAGAGCCCTACCAACATTATTTTCTTAGATCAGTGGTTCTCAGCTCTGGCTCCACTTTAGAATCATCCTGGGAACTTTAAAAAACTACTGTTGCCTGGGAGTTCCCCAAGATGAATTGATTGTGAATCCCTGGGTTGATTCTAATGTGTAGCCAGAATTGTGAACCAATTCATAGATGATTTCCTATAGTTCCATGGATTGAGACTCAGTACTTTCCTATAGAACTTTCTGCAATGATGGAAATGTTCTGTATCTGCGCTGTCCAAGATGGTAGCCACTAGCTTCTTGTGGCTGTTGAGCACTTGAAATGTGACTAGAGTGTCTAATAAACTGAATGTGTACTTTTATTTAATTAATCTAAATTTAAATTAAATAACCTTATAAGTGTGGCTAATGTCTAGCATATTGGACAGCACAGCACTATATGTTAATGACTCTGAAATTTATTCCTCTCTCCTGAGCTCCAGGATTACATATTAAGCTGTCTAATAGGTATCTCTTCTTGGATATCTAATAGAGTGTCTTTAAGTTAATACATAAAAATGAAATTCCTGATTTTCTTCTTCAAAATTTGTTCCTCTCCTAGTTTTCCCAATCTTGGTAAAATGTTACCACTTCAATTGCTAAAGTCCCAAACATGGAAACCATCCTTTATTCCCTTCTTTCCTCATCTTTGTCAGCCAATTTTCAGCAAGTCCCATTTGTTCTACTTCCAAATATACAATTTGACTCTGTCTTTTCACCTCCAGCACCTCCAACCTGGGCCAAGCTGCCATTATCGCTCACATAGAGCAGCCAAAGCTAGAAGTCATTGCATCCTTAATACATGCCTTCTAAGACCGTTGTATGTATTAGCTTGTTAATCCTACAAATAACTCTGCAGAGTAGGTAAACTACTGTCCCCATTTTGCTTAAGTAATGTGCTTTGGATCGCACAGCTAGTCAGTGGCAGAAATGGGATTCAAAACTAGATTGTCTGATTCTAGGGTCCATATTCTTCACCATTCACTTTTCTGTCTCTCTGACTGTCTATAAGGCCCCATGTCAGTGGTTTTTCATCCTGGCTGCAAGTTGGAATCATCCAAGGAACTTTAAAAAATACCAGTTTCACAACCCCACCTCAGACCAGTTAATTCTCTTGGGGTCAGACCTGGGCATCAGAAATTTAAAAAAAAAAATCAGGGAATCCTACATAACCAGTGTTTAAAACCACTCCCTGTCTGAGACCAGGCCCCTGCCCACATGTCCCACCCATTTCAGCTCCCACCTCAATCATACTGTTCCTGTCCCTTCTTCCTACCTGTAGAAGAAGCTAAGCTCTTTCCTGCCACAGGACCTTTGCACTTGCTCATTCTTTGCCTGGAACCCCCTTTTCAGGTATCTCCTAGGACTTGAGTAAGCCTTCAGAGGTTCTAATCCCTGAAAATATTGAATGCTGTAAATCATAAAGATCAGAGCAGAAATAAATGAAGTAGAAATGAAGAAAACAATAGCAAAGATCAATAAAACTAAAAGCTGATTCCTAGAGAAGATAAACAAGATTGATAAACCTTTAGCCAGGCTCATCAAGAAAAAAAGGGAGAGGACTCAAATCAGTAAAATTAGAAATTAGAACAGAGAAGTTACAACTGACATCATAGAAATACAAAAGATCATAAGAGACTACTACAAGCAACTATATGCCAATAAAATGGGCAACCTGGATGAAATGGACAAATTCTTAGAAAAGTACAACCTTCCAAGACTGAACAAAGAAGAAATAGAAAATATGAACAGACCAATCACAAGTAATGAAATTGAAACTGTGATTAAAAATCTTCCAACAAACAAAAGTCCATGACCAGATGGTTTCATAGGTGAATTCTATCAAACATTTAGAGAAAAGCAAACACCTTCTCAAACTCTTCCAAAAAATTACAGAGGGTGGAACACTCCCAGACTCATTCTACGAGGTTACCATCACCATGATACCAAAACCAGACAAACATATCACAAAAAAAGAAAATTACAGGCCAATATCACTGATGAACATAGACGCAAAAATCCTCAACAAAATACTGGCAAACAGAATCTAACAACACATTAAAAGGATCATACACCATGATCAAGTGGGATTTATTCCAGGGATGCAAGGATTCTTCAATATACGCAAACCAATCAATGTGATACACCATACTAATAAAGAATAAAAACCATCTGATCATCTCAGTAGATGCAGAAAAAGCTTTTGACAAAATTCAACACCCATTTATGATAAAAACTCTCCAGAAAGTGGGCATAGAGGGAACTTACCTCAGCATAATAAAGGCCATATATGACAAACCCACAGCACGCATTATTCTCAGTGGTGAATAACTGAAAACATTTCCTCTAAGATCAGGAACAAGACAAGGGTGTCCACTCTCGCACTGTTATTCAACATAGTTTTAGAAGTCCTAGCCATGGCAATTAGAGAAGAAAAATAAAAGGAATCCAAATTGGAAAAGAAGAAGTAAAACTGTCACTGTTTGCAGATGACATGATACTATACATAGAGAATCCTAAAGATGCCACCAGAAAACTACTAGAGCTAATAAATGAATTTGGTAAAGTTGCAGGATACAAAATTAATACACAGAAATCTCTTGCATTCCTGTATATTAATAAAGAAAGGGCAGAAAGAGAAATTAAGGAAAAAATCCCACTTACCATTGCAACAAAAAGAATAAAATACCTAGGAATAAACCTATCTAAGGAGGCAAAAGACCTGTACTCAGAAAACTATAAAACACTGATGAAAGAAATCAAAGATGACATAAACAGATGGAGAGATATACCATGTTCTTGGATTGGAAGAATCAATATTGTGAAAATGACTGTACTACCCAAAGCAATCTACAGATTCAGTGCAATCCCTATCAAACTACCAATGGCATTTTGCACAGAATTAGAACAAAATTTTTACAATTTGTGTGGAGACACAAAAGACCCCAAATAGCCAAAGCAATCTTGAGAAAGAAAAACAGAGCTGGAAGAATCAGGCTCCTTGACTTCAGACTATACTACAAAGTGACAGTAATCAAGACAGTATGGTACTGGCACAAAAAACAGAAATATAGATAAATGGAACAGAATAGAAAGCCCAGAGATAAACCCACATACCTATGGTCACCTAATCTATGACAAAGGAGGCAAAAATATACAATGGAGAAAAGACAGCCTCTTCAATAAGTGATGCTGGGAAAACTGGACAGCTACATGTAAAAGAATGAAATTAGAACACTCCCTAATACCATACACAAAAATAAACTCAAAATGGATTAAAGACCTAAATGTAAGACCAGACACTATAAAACTCTCAGAGGAAAACATAGGCAGAACACTCTTTGACATAAACCACAGCAACATCTTTTTTGACCCACCTCCTAGAGTAATGGAAACAAAACCAAAAATAAACAAATGGGACCTAATTAAACTTAAAAGCTTTTGCACAGCAAAGGAGACCATAAGACGAAAAGACAACCCTCAGAATGTGAGAAAATATTTGCAAATGAAGCAACTGACAAAGGATTAAACTCCAAAATATACAAGCAGCTCATACAGCTCAATATCAGAAAAAACAAACAACCCAATCCAAAAATGGGCAGAAAACCTAAATAGACATTTCTCCAAAGAAGATGTACAGATGGCCAACAAACACATAAAAAGATGCTCAATATCACTAATTATTAGAGAAATGCAAATCAAAACTATAATGACGTACCACCTCACACCGGTCAGAATGGCCATCATCAAAAAATCTACAAACAATAAATGCTGGAGAGGGTGTGGAGAAAAGGGAACCCTCTTGCACTCTAGGTAAGAATGTAAATTGAGCAGCCACTATGGAGAACAGTATGGAGGTTCCTTAAAAAACTAAAAATAGAACTACCATATGACCCAGCAACCCCATTACCGGGCAAAACCATAATTCAAAAAAACACATGCACCCCAATGTTCATAGCAGCATTATTTACAATAGCCAGGACATGGAAGCAACCTAAATGTCCATTGACAGAGGAATGGATAAAGAAGATGTGGTATATATATATATATATATATATATATATATATATATATATACACACACACAATGGAATATTACTCAGCCATAAAAAGGAATGAAATTGGATCATTTTTCGAGACGTGGATGGACCTAGAGAGTGTCATACAGAGTGAAGTAAGTCAGAAAGAAAAAAGCAAATATCATATAATAACGCATATATGTGGAATCTAGAAAAATGGTATAGATGATCTTAGTTGCAAAGCAGAAATAGAGACACAGACGTAGAGAGCAAATGTATGGATACCAAGGGGGAAAGGGGTGGGGTGGGAGAATTTGGGAGACTGGGATTGACACATATATATTATTGATACTATGTATAAAATGATGGGATCCCACTGATGGCATCATGCTGTATAGCACAGGGAACTCACCTAGTGCCCTGTGGTAACCTAAATGGGAGGGAAGTCCAAAAGGGAGGGGATATCTGTATGTGTATGGCTGATTCATTTTATTGTGCAATGGAGGCTAACACAGAATTGTAAAGCAACCATACTCAGTAGAAGTTAATTAAAAAAAAAAGATTGAATGCTCTAATCTGCCCTAGTAAATCAAAATAAAAACGGTATTAAACTTTAAAATATGTGTAAGGGAGGGTTTCCCTGGTGGCGCAGTGGTTGAGAGTCCGCCTGCGAATGCAGGGGAGACGAGTTCGTATCCCGGTCCGGGAAGATCCCACATGCCGCGGAGTGGCTGGGCCCGTGAGCCATGGCTGCTGAGCCTGCATGTCCGGAGTCTGTGCTCCGCAACGGGAGAGGCCACAACAGTGAGAGGCCCGCGTACCGCAAAAAATAAATAAATAAATAAAATAAAATAAAATAAAATAAAATATGTGTAAGGGAGACATACAGTATTCTAATTCTGCCCAAGGTGTCTACTGCAATGTCTTTAAAAATATATTAGATATAAAATTTTTCAGAAGAAATTTTGTTGCCTCTCCTTTGCTGGTGCCTTAAATACATGTTTAGGCTGCCTTGTAATGTTCAGCCCTAAATCTCTCAGGCTTATCCCAAGGGTCACCTCCTCAGAGAGAATTCTCTTACCCATCCTTTCTGAAGTGGTACTCCCAACATCCTGAGACCCCCATCTATCATGTCATCCTGGTTTTTAAAAATATTTCATAAAAATCATTGAAAGCTGTAATTGTCAGAGTTAGTTTCTAGTTTACTTCTTTATTGTTTGTCTCCTCCATAAAGGCAGGGTCTATCTAGTCTGTTTTGTTTGCTGCTGTATATTTTTGTCCTAACCTAGCACAATGCCTGGTATAAAATATATGTTCAGTAATTATTTCTGAAATGAAAGAGTGAATGAATGCAGGCTGATGTATGACAAGTAGCAGTGAGTAGATTAAGTGTAAGGTAGATGGGCCAGCTTGGGTTGTTACCCTGTATACGGCTATCATCATGGGGTGAGATGGGAGAAGTGAGTTCACAGAAAGGGAGTTCTCCTGACTGGTTGCTCCCCAGGAGGGAGGACCCTGGTTCCAGCAACCTGGGGAAGGCTTAGAGCTAAGGAGGGAGATGGCAGCAGGAACAGGCTATGATGCTGGATGGATTCTGGAGACAGCGAGAGCTAGTATTTATTGTTAGGTTGTAATTTCCCTGTGTCACCTTCAAACTTTCAGTAAAATTTCTCAAGCTCAGCAGTTATGTCTTTTGTTCTTAGGAGAATGGAGAAAGGATCATACATTTGTGTTTGGGGCCAAAATAGTCTGGAGAGATCGGGGCAGCATGGAGAAATGGTAAAAAGGGAGCTAGGGTTGTATAAGGACAAGCAATTACTGGAATGAATTTGCATTATCTGTTAGCATCTCCTTAGAATCCTCAGAATTAGGGTTATTCACATAATAGAGGAAAGAGTGACTTGGAAGTCTAAAGAACTTGAGGTCACTCTGGTTGCATAATTAATGAATTATTTGGCAATTATGTGTTTAATGTCTGTGTTCCATGAGACAGTAGTCTCCCTCTGGACAGGGATGTATGTGTCTGACTTGTTTACTACTAGGTCAGTGGATGCCTGGCATTGAGTGGGTGCTCAGTAAATATTTATTTTGTGAATGAATGGTTCGGGATATTTTTGAGTTTCTTGGTCAGAAGTCAGAAGGGTTTGCTGAGATGTGAGGGGAAACTGGAAGAAAAGCCCAGGCTCTGAGGATGACGACCGGGCAGAAGCTGTGGGTGGAGGGGTGTCAACGTGCAGGCTGATTCGCTGGGAGGATTCAGACCTAAGCTCGGGCCTCAAGGACAACTGGAGGGAGAACAGGTCCTGTCAGAGACCCAGGCAGAAAGGCCAGAAAAACAGCAGACCAGATACACAGAGGGGTGTAAATGAGAGAGAAGTAAATGAGTGCTCATGCCAGCTCCTGGGACACTGCTGATGCCCAATAAATGGACTTAGACAAGCAGATACACCTAGACCCATTTGGCTGTGGGGCAGAGTTCTTAGTGTACCAGACTTGGCCCTCATTGGCCAAGGGTTGGGATGGGCCTGAAACTCCTGGCAGGACACATTTTCATTGGCAGCACAAGGACAGGCAAGGGCCGACAGACCTTTTGCTACTCATCTCCCGATTATCTGGGAGTGACCAAGAATCCTTGAGTCATGTTTAGGAATGCTTGCTTCCCGAGACTCTCTCTCCATTTGTGCCCTCCTCTCCCCTGGACCCACATTTACGCCTTTCCTCACCTCTCAGGCTTCTAAAAGCTGGGGCTTGAACATCTTGAGGACCTGGATCCGTGACTGATCCCAGAAGTATTTCAGTTCCAAACACCAGAAGTACAGCCAGTTTGATTCCTGGCCTTTCTGTCCCCAAGTACCAGCCATTGTGGATGCGACTGGGAGCACAGCCTTGGAAGTCTGCTCATCAGGGGATCAACTCATCATGAATTTTCTCAGGTTCTAATTCTTAAGGGAAAAAAAGGTATTTCTTTTCCTGGATGATTTTCTGTCTATGTTGTCTTGAGAGGGAGTTATAGGTATCAACTCATGGTTGTGCAGTATCAACTCATGGCATCATATACTTTGAACACTTTTTGGTAGATTTCTCCTTGCCCCAAGGATTCATACTAATAAATCAATATGTGTTCATTGAGCACTTAACTGTGTGCAGACAGTGGGTGATGCACTCATTGGCAGATAAAAAGAGTGGCCAAGGGTTGCCCCTGTCCTCAAGGAGTTTGCAATCCAGGTGTGGGAGCAAATCACAAAATAACTAAACGTTGAATAGCTGTAAGTATGTAAATTTGAGGTGGAAGGGATCTACAAGACAGAACAGAACTGGTTGCTACTTGAATTGTATCGGTAAGGTCTGCTGATGGAGTTCGGGAAGAATTTACAGAAAATAACAGAGAAGCTATCACCTATCCAGTAATCTGATCTGAGTCTTGGATTTAGCATTTGGCCAAGTACACAAGGGTGGAAAGGGCGGTGTAGACAGTCAGAGCCAGATGAATGAAGCCTAAGTGTGGTCAAGGGAATGAAACGGCAGGATCAGAGCACTTGTGCGAAGCGGGGCTGTGTGAATTAGGGCCAAAAAGACAGCTTTTTTTTCAGCAGAACTCCAAGAGCCTGGCTGTGGACTCTGGACTTTAACCCAGAGATGACGGAGAGTGTATAGGTCAAAGTACTTGCCAAATCCAACTTTGTAAATGGAGTGCTTAGCCAAAATTTACAAGACGAAACGCAATAGGAAAAAGTGCAAAGGCTTGTGTGTCCTGTGTGTGTGCATTTGTGAGTACACGCATGTCAAGAATAGCACAAATTCAGGACGCCACTGACCTATTTTAATGGCATTTGACTTGAAAAAGATAGAGGTATTAATGTATCTATAAACTCAGTATGAGTCCTTGATGTGATTTGACTGGCAAAAGCCTCCTGCACATCAGGCTGCAGCAGTAGGAGCAGAGTCATACTCTTTTCTTCCCCCAAGTCCTCGAAGAGGACTACTGTGCTGAGGTGAGCCAATATCCACACAGGAGCTTCCTGAGCTCTTTCCTGTGAGAGAGTTTTATTCTCATGTGCTATTTCCACCCGGGTTTTTCTTGGGCTCACGGCCAACTTCACTTTCTCAGATCACTGTGCATCTGCACTCGAAGTTTACTGAGCCACTTGAGATGACACCTTCAAAAGTTGTCAGGGTGAAAAAGTATCGATGTACAACCAGGTGACCAAGTATTTGTCTGGGACTGAAGAGCGTCCTGGGAAGTGGAACTTTCAGGGCTAAAGCGAGAAGAGCCCCAGTGAGCTAGGCTGGTTTGTCACCTTACAACATACCAGAATCTTCTCATTGAAGGTTTGCTCTCACCACCAGTGGTTTTTCTCTTAAAGACTGGAGTGGTGTATATGTCTCATAGATATTTACCATCTGGGTACAACCTACAGAGATCTCACTGTGTTTAAGGTTTTCCATGAGGCAATCTTGGGATGCTTTAGGCTTTGCAAATCTAAAACATTCACTATGGGCATTTTTCCTACGAGTATCCTTGAGCAGTCATATTCTACACATTATCCTATCATGAAATTTTTTTTAAATGAAAAACAAATTCTCTCAATTTTGGGAGGCCAAATGTTGTAGTGGAAAGAGCATGGATTTTGGAAGCTTAAAGATCTGCTGTTGAATTCTGGTTTCACCATATACTAGTTGTGGTGGACAATGCTCTGTGTTCACAAAGTCCTACTTCATTTTCCTCTTTTGGGCATGTAGGAAGGTCACTTAGGAGCCCTCTCAGTAGATCTGCCCAGTAGGTTGTAAGCAGCATGACTGTGAACCCTGGAGTAACTGGGGAGAGTTCCTCCGTGCCCCTATAACCTTGCTGCCGAGGCCACTAAGACCATGTGTCCTGGCTGGTGCAGATGCAGGATGGCGGAAGTCCCTGAGTGACTGTGTGGAACAGAGGACCTCTTCCCTCACCATTGTTCTGCATCATACAAGCAACAAATAATCATTTGTCAGTTGTGTTAAGCTGCTGAGATTTTGCGGTTAGTTTATCACTGCAGCATAACCTAGCCTAACTTGACTAAAACGCTAGTTCTGTGTCTTCATCACTTCAGGCTGCTCTAACAAAATACCATGGTTGGGTGGCTTAAGCAACAAGACATTCATTTTCACAGCTCTGAAGGCTAGAATTCCAAGATCAAGTTTCCAGTAGTTTGGGTTCCTGGTGAGAACTGGCTTCTTGACTTGCAGATCACTGCCTTCTGACTGTGTTCTCAACATGGTGGAGACAGAGTCCTGGTGTCTCTTCCTCTTCTTATAAGGGCACTAATTCCATTATGAGGGTTCTACCTACATGACCTCATCTAAACCTGATTACCTCTCAAGGCCCCCACCTCCTAAGACCATCACATTAGGTGTTAGAGTTTCAGCATATGAATTTCTGAGGGTCCATATTCAGTCAATAACACTCGGAAACCTTGAACAAGTTATCAAATAACGCTGAGGCTGCAAAAAAGTTATAATAATAAGTCCTTTCAAAGAGCCACCTTAAAGGGCTGCTGTGATGCTTAAATGAGATATTGTAGATGTGGTGTTTAGAGTGATGCCTTACTTTCTTACACGTTTACAGAGGAACTGTGTTAAGTGCTTTCTTGACATAAACCTAACAGCCCCAATAAGCAATACTTCTTAAGAAGGGGAAACCACACCTTACAAAATCTACAATGATGTAGAAAACTTGTAGAACTCTGGGGCAGTCTGTGGGTTTAGTGGACAGGTTCAGGACAAAGGAGGGAGCAAAGAGAAGAAAGATTAATCATTTGTAGGTGGACAAAAATCACTCTCCTCCTCCTGAAACTTTTTGCTTTATTTGTACTGATTATTCTAGCAAAATATCCTCATTGTGGAAGATGAGAGCACACAGAGGAATATAAAGAGATGGGAAATGTAGCATTTTGGATATTCTCTCCCTGTCTTCTCTCTATTATTTTTTCTTTTTCTTTAAATTGAAGTATAATTGATTTACAATATTGTGTTAAGTTTCTGGCGTACAGCAAAGTGTATATACATATATATACATACCTATATATATACATATATATTTATATTCTGTTTTTGACTCTTTTCCACTATAGTTTATTACAAGATATCAAATATAGTTCCCTGTGCTATTAAGTAAATTCTTGTTGTTTTTCTATTTTATATATAGTAGTGTGCATCTGTTAATCCCATACTCTCAAATTATCACTCCCCCTTCCTTCCCCTTTGGTAACCATAAGTTTGTTTTCTATGTCTGTGAGTCTGTTTCTGTTTGGTAAATAAATTCATTTGTACTATTTTTTAGATTCCACATATGAGTGACATCATATAATATTTGTCTTTCTCTGTCTGACTTACTTCACTTTGTATGATAATCTCCGAGTCCATCCACGTTGCTGCAAATGGCAATATTTCATTATTTTTTATGGCTGAGTAATATTCCATTGTATATACATATGACATCTTCTTTATCCATTCATTTGTTGATGGACACGAGTATTATTTTGTCTTTAGAGTTAAGTAGATTTTATGCACGTTTGTTTTCTTATTTTTTTCCCCCAGAAAACCGTATCTCGTAAACATTTGCCCAGGCTATTAAAACCTCTTTATCAGTATTTTAGATCAGAAGAGGGTCAATTTTGAATGACGTTTTAAAGGGAAGGAATTAGATTAGATAAGGTCTCATTACCCTTGTCTGATAGAACATAGACCAGAATTTAATCCGTGTAAGGAGAAGCCCCTGGGAAAGAAAGCGCCTTTTCTCTATAGCCCTCAGACTTGTTGGGCAATTGCCCCGAGGTAAGTAACAAACTGCTGTCCAGACCAGCTTTGACTCCTCTCTTTATCAGGGGTTGGACTCTTGGTTTTGTTAACTCTTGGAGGCCATAAAACAATACGTCTGTCATGCTTCAGCTTGCTCCTCTGCCCTCTGTCCTCCGTAAACACCCCACATCCTGTCTTTCCCTGTCTAGGTAGGCCGGAAGCACCACGCTGCTCTCAAGGAGCTTAGCTCGTCTGGCCCGCCGAGTGCCCCCTCTTCCCTTCTCGTCCAGATCACTGCTCTTCAGGAATTTGCAGCCCTAAGGAGCTGATTGGAATGTGGGACCTGGGGCCTCCCTGGGGGAGATGGAGGGGGGCAGCCCAGGTTGGCCCACTGCCTGGTAAGTGAGTTGTGAGACATCTGGATGGAACGGTATTTGCTTTCTGTTAAGCACAGCTGCAAAGACTGCTGCTCACGCCCCAACGCCTGTGTGTGTGATGCACACGTGGTGACGGACATTTTATAGAGCACGTTTCTATCCAGGTACCTGGCTGAGAGTTACCTATGCATTGTCCCCTTTGATATTTACACGGATCCATGAGGTAGACTGTTATTACTCCCATTGGAGTAGTAGCAACGCAAGCAGCTTTGGCTGTGCTAAGTCATGTGGCTGGTGAGTACAGAGCCAAGACTTGCACCTTCATCTCCCTCACTCTAAAGTCTAGGCTTTTAACTGCTGTCCTAAACTACCACCCCTGAGAGCAGAGCATCTTAAAGCTGGAGGGGGCTTCAGGGGAGGTTTAAAAGCATTTTCAACATCCCTGTCCCTCTGCCATCCAATTAAATCTCTGGCTGGGGCCTGGCCTAAGATATTGTAAGTTCTGCAAGTAATTCTGAGGGCAGCTTGGGTTGAGAACCAGTAAAATCCAGCACCTTTATTTACAAATGATGTAACTGCGGCTCAGTGGGGGGTTCTCCCAAGTTTATGCTTCTATTGAGAAACAGAGCTGGAGCTAGGTCTTGGATTTCAGAGCTGTTCAAGTCCATAGAGACCCGATGTGGCCACACACATTGCAGGGAGGTGCTGCTTCAAAGCTGTTAGGTGGGGTTGATTCCAGGCAAGAAGCCAGACTCACCCATGCTTCTCCCTCAAACCACAGGAGGCTCATTTCTCCATACTCAGCCCTCAAATGCCAATTTGAACATTAGGAAATTGAATGGCCCTTTTAGGGATGATATTTGGAAGTTTAAAGTCCTGTGAGGCAGCCCTCTGCTAGCACGGGGAGCAGACCACCCACCCCCCGACCTCTGCTGCCAGGTCCCTCTCAGGCATTCCCAGATGCTCCTGACCTCACCTGTGGCCACAAGTTGCCCCCTTCAGGTGTGTGTCTCTCTCCTCTCAGGCCACATGGCCAGCTCCACATGGCAAATCTGTGGCCAAAGGTTACAGAGGTTGGACTTGGGTCCCAAGAAGCTAGTTCCCAGAGACAATGGTAGAGAGGGGGTGTGGTCTGAGCCAGCCTGTCCCCCCGGAAGGTCGGGGATTTGGGAGGGCAGTGAAAGTGGCAGAATGGTCAAGATATTCCTCCTTCTTTTCTGGGGAGCCACGAGCCAGCGTTAGTTCCCCTCAGGAGGGAGGTGACATTTGGAGGTGCACCCTAGGACCTAAGAGATAGAAGAAACTGGGGCCCCTGACCCAGAAGCCTGACCTCTGGGGAGGGGATCCCCTTCCTTCGGTGAAGGGGAAGTTGTGTCATCCTGTCATCATGTTCAATCTTTTTTGTTTAAACTTGTCAGCACTCCGTGATGTTTTTCTGGTCACCTCCCCTGTCTTCCCACCCCTTGTAGGTTGCTCACGTCCTCACTCAGAGCAGCTTTCTGTTGGTATGAGGGGGAAACCCTGCTGGTAGGTATGTGCTGGAGTCTCTGAGAAGGGGCATCTGGAGGCCAGCACCGTCTCCATCCATCTCCATCTCCAACACAAAAGAGGTTGTCTACATGGACAACAAACAGGAAGGCACCGAATGGTGTCTGTTCTGGATGTTTCTATAGCATCAGTGTCTCCCCAGGAGTCTCCAGTCGACATTTGTGCTCCAAAAACACCCTTTTTCAGTTACTGGGTCTTGATTAGGTTTGGGAAACATAAAATTCAGAGTCTGGTGGACTCTGGTCAAGGATTACCAAGGGTGGAGGCAGGGAGTTTAGGCCATCTTAGGCCCAAAGTAATGGTTAAGAACTTAAGTGCCAAGCAAACTGGTCTGGGTTCAAATGACCACGTATTAGCTGGGACCAAGTTCTTCAAAGTGTGCCTCATTTTCCTAATCTGCAAAGGAAGGATAATTAAGCATCTACTGCACAGAGATGTAGTGAGTATTAAATGAGGTAATATGTATAAAGGTCTTAGAACAGTGCCTGGCACACTGCGAGCTCTCCAGAGAATGTTAGCTGTGCTTAGTTTAGGCTGACTGCCTGATTTCTCCCAGACCTCAGACCCAGGCTGATGTGCACCACTGTCAGTTGGATGGACATTCAGGATGGGAAGGGGAGGGTCGGGGGAGACAGACTCTATGGAATAGAGTCATCCCATGATGGCAGCCCAGGCTCCCGTTGTCTTTCTCCTGGCCCCCACCCGAGGCTGGGCTCCCGCCTGAGCTCATAAAGCCCCACCTTCTCTCTCTGGTGCTCGGAGAGGTGCACAAAGAGTGACCGCTTGTCTGGGCAGCCGAGCGGTTGTGCAGAAGGGGAGACACGCCAGCTTTAGTCACGTGACAAATCCCCAGAACCCTTCCTGGAGCCCACCCAGTCCCACAGACAAGGACTCAGCCATGACTCACTGGATCTGGGTGATGCCCAAGCCTTAGTCACCCAGCGCCCCTTCCTCCAACACCTGGGATTTGGCATCCACAGCCTGGACCAGGTTCTCTTATCCTAACTTCTCAACCTCTCTCCTCCTTTCCACCCTCCTTCCCTCCTTTCTTTTCTCCCTATCTCTTGATCTCTCGTTGATCAGATCTTGGCTGATTTCCCTGGCAACATGGATGGTTTGAGCCTGAGAGATGGGAAATGGAGATGGTAGCTTCTCAGGCCACCCCCCCCCCCGCCCCCGTCAGAGATATTGTGAGGGACAACGTACAAGCAGGCAGAGAGGGAGACTGCCTGCACTGACATGGTGCATTTCTGTAATCTGGGGGTAGGTGTCTCCAAAGAGACCTTCCCCACCCCGCCCTCTGCAGCTGACTGATGCAGGAATTTCCACTATTAGTCATCCATCCTGGTGAGCAAAAGCCCAGACTGTCCCCTTTGAGAATGCAACTGTACCTACAGGGCATGAGGAACTCTTTAAATTATATCAATGATTTCCACAGTGTGTGAATCCATTCATTCCACAAGTATTGAGCACCTCCTATGAGCCGGACACTATTTCTAGGTACTCGGAAAATAGTAGTGAACAAAATGGACAAAAATCTCTGCCTTCTTGGGCATTACATTCCAGTGGGGGGAGAGAAAATAAACATGATAAATAGATAGATTGTATAGTTGGTTAGAAATTGGGAAGTATTGCAAAACAAAACAACTCATCCATAATGTAGGGTAGGTGGGGTTGGGAATGCTAGGGGTAGGGGACAGGGAGGGGCAGGGAAGTTTGTTGTCATTTTAAATAAGGTGGTCAGAGTGGGCCTCCTTGAGAGGGTAGCATTTGAAAAAAGAGTTCAAAGAGGTAAGAGAAGTAGGCTTGCCAATGTGGGGGAAGAGCGTTCCAGGCAGAGAGAGCAGCTGGGGCAAAAGGCTTAACTCAGAAGCAACCTGGTAATTTGGAGGCAGAACAAGGAGGCCATGTGGCTGGAGGGAGAGGATTTGGGGGGGAGAGTAGTGGTAGAGGTGAAGAAACGGGCAGTGTCAGATCACATGGGGCCTCAAGACTCTGACTGAAATGGGAGCTGGTGCAGGGTTCTGAGCAGGGGAGTGACAAGACCTGGTTGTGTGACTAGATAGTTAGGAGTTAGGGGGCTGTTGCAGAAGCCTGGGGTAGACGGGCTCAGGCCAGGAGGATGGAAGTGGATTCAGGTTGCCTTTGGAAAGGGGAGCTAACAGAATTGCCAGATGGATTGATGTAAGTACGAGAGAAACTAGGGTCAAGGAGGGCCACATTCCTGAGCACCACTTTCCTTGTTCTAACAAGCCAAGGCTCGGAGAGAAATGAGAGTGCAGAGCTCTGGAGCAGGATGGCGGGCAGTGGGAGAGGAAGGGGGCACGCAGGGGATGGTGTTGGAGCAATGCTCCCATCTTGCCTTTAGCCCTGGCCAGGTCCTACTCTAGCTCTGTCTCTAGATTAGGCTTCTTGTCTCTGAAGTTCAAACCCTGTGCCTGGGGCCCTGCAGTCCTGGGGGGACTAGATTCCCACTGGGGAGTGCTAAGTGTCCTGAGGAGTGGGCTGGCTGGGCCCTCCCTGAGGTCTGCAGAAACAAAGTCCTGGACTTGGCCGGGAACGCGGGGGTGGGGTGACGAGCCCACACAGAGCAATTGCCTTTCCCTCTGCGAAGCCAAACTGCTCTGGGACCTGCCCCAGCCTGTGAAGTCTGAGATAGCTATTTACCTGGGCTCCTGGCCTCATAATGGGAGAGGAGGAGGGGGGTTTAAAGGGCCCAGCCTCCCATCGCACTCCTGCCCCACCTGTCTGAGGATATGGCATCGCAACGGCTGCTGCTTCTACTGAGTTAACTATTCATGAGTTCTTTGTCACATCCTCTTCCTGGTGGTGGGCAGAGGATGGACAGCCCCATGAGGGGCAAGCTTCCTGGAAGCCTTGCGTTCAGGGAGTTGGAGAGTTGGAGAGAAAGAGAATAGATGGGTGGGCTCAAAGCTCGAGGGTGTGAGCAGTAACCTTCCCCTGTGGGGGACTGGAGGGGTGTGTGTCTGTGTTCTTACTGCAGAAGCAGGGCCCAGGAGGGCCAGCTACTGATCCTGGCTCATTAAGCCACATTTCACTGGAATGTTTACAAGGGTCAAGACACGAACATTTAATGGAATGTCCGTTTGCATCCAAACAACTTATTGCCCATTTGCTAATTATAGTATTTTTCCTGCCCATCTAAACTTCTTGGGCTACATTAGAATCTGAGGGTTAGAAATGCCCAGGTTACCGTTTAATCCACAAAATCCTACGTTTCCCCCTTAAGCGTTCTCAAACCAGTTTCTTGGACTTAACCCTTCAATTGTAGAGAATTTCCTGCTGAGGAGACACTGACAGACTGGACTGGCTCGTTAAGAGTCTCCTTTAAATGGAAACTTTGAGGCAATAATGTCCAAACAAGGCCAGTGTAGGCTCTCTGGGGCCAAGATCTGAACTGGGTGACCTTCCAGATGTCTCTAAAAGCCCTCTGACCCTAACCTGGGGGGAAGACTGTCCTCCAAGACCAACCCCTTGATATGGGCCATTTACAGAAGCTCTCAGCCCAAAGCCGTAAGCCAGGAGCACGCCCAGGGTCCTACAAAGGAAGCTGTGTTCTCAGGCCTGGCAGGAGGTCAGGGGAAGTTGGTCCAATTATACCTCAGCCTTCCTTTCCATCCCTTAGGAGGGTCAGGTCTGTTTTCTGGCCCTCCAGGCAGGCATTCTTGCCCAGGGTGGGAGGGGCTAGGAGAGCAGCCCTTCCTGAGCTGAGAGCCATGACTCACAGGTAGTTACCTGTCCTTGGGCTCCCTGCCAAGGCTGCGAGGGAGCCTGAAGGGAGATATTTAGAGTTCATTCCTGTTTATTCCTCTTAAGCTTTTCTTGGGTGAGTTGGGCTTTGACCCCTTCCTGATGAACCATAGCATTTTAATCCCCCAAGAAGCAGGGATTTTCCATTTTTTTGTTTTCCCTTGGGAGGGGTCTGGTGCTTTCCAGGGTCCTGGATGTTTGCATCTTCTTCCCTTCCAGCTCAGTGACCGGTCTGGGGCTATAACACCTTATATAGAAGCCCTGATCGTTGTGTTCTCTGCTTGGTCTTCTGTCCAGGGTGGTCCAGGACACCAGAGGAGGCTGACCTCTACGGGCCTTGGGAAAGTACCAAGTGCAGTGCCTGTCACAAATGCCAGTGTCCTTCCCCCACCCCCCACCCCTCTGCCAGGAATCCTGGTCTCCAAAGATCACTAACATTCCCCCCACAAGGCACCCACAGGCAGGCGGGTGCTGCCGAGCTTGCTGTTAGGCCTCTGGGACCGACCCACCTGCCCAGTCCTGTCTGGGGGTGAGGGTGAGGGTGCATGACTACAGATGGGCGTGCCAGCTGCCGGATTCCTGAGTCCCGCCCTGCAGTTGGTGACGCCCAGCCAGGACGTCTCCAGAGGTGAGGCCGGTTGTTTAAAACCTAGGAGCCAGGAGAGGGGACTCCCACATTCAAGGCGCGCTCTCAGAGAGGCGATCTGGAGAAAGAACCGCGGCAGCACGGAGTGAGGTACGTTACCTGCCTTCACCTGCCTGGTGGGGGCCGGATGCGGGACAAGGGTTGTGTATCTGGGTGTCTGGGGCCTGGTTGCAGGGCCTGATTCATTCCTCTTCCTGGGAACTCAGCTGAGCCAGCTAAGACCCAAAGGCTAGGTTTAATGTCTGCCACTGTTTGGATTTCTTTTTCACAACTGATAAGCATCTCAGTGACTTAGAAGAAAGCAGGTTCAGAGCTGGGGCTGAACACAAAGAGACAAGGAGAGGGTGGGCTGGCCCCACTAGAGCTCTTCTAAGGTCTGCCCAGAATGCCTAGTTCTGGGTGTGGGTGTGGTTCCAGCCCCTGGATGGGAGAGCAGAGATAGCGCTGGAGGAAGCCAGAAGATGGGTCTCCCTCTTAGGCCCCAATTGGCTGTGTGACCTCAGGCCACCTGTCTCTTCCCTGGGCCCCTGACTCCTCTGGTAAGGGATTGGAAGGAAAGACTTTGAAGTGTTAGGATATAGGATTTAAAGATGTAGGAGTGTCCCTGGTCCCCCCTTGCCCCTGCCTTTCCAACCCCCCATCCTTCCATCCCAGCCAGAGGAGTTTTGGGGCGTCATTGGAGCAGAGTGAGCATCTGATCCAAGGTAGAGGTGGGCACTGCATGAACAGGGTGGGGCATTTGCCTCTAGGACCCTTTGAGTATCCACCCCTAGCCTCCTTCAGAATCCTTGTTCTGTGGCCTCCCAACCCCCATGTCTCCTGTACAGCCCCAGCCCATCACTGGAGACATTTTGGGTTGCTTCCAGTTCAGATGAAATCCTCACTCACTTTTTTTTTTTTAAATTTTCTTTTTTAAAGTTTTTATTAGAGTATAGTTGCTTTATAATGTTGTGTTAGTTTCTACTGTAGAGCAAAGTGAATCAGCTATCCGTATACATATATCACCTCATTTTTGGATTTCCTTCCCATTTAGGTCACCACAGAGCACTGAGTAGAGTTCCCTGTGCTATTAGTTATCTATTTTATACATAGTCTCAATAGTGTATATATGTGTATATATGTCAATCCCAATCTCCCAGTTCATCCCACCGCACCCCTTTCCCCTTGGTATCCATACGTTTGTTCTCTACATCTGTGTCTCTATTTCTGCTTTGTAAATAAATCGTCTATACCAGTGTTTTCAGATTGCACATATATGCATTAATACGTGATATTTGTTTTTCTCTTTCTGACTTACTTCACTCTGTATGACAGTCTCTAGGTCCAACCACGTCTCTACAAATGACCCAATTTTGTTCCTTTTTATGGCTGAGTAATATTCCATTGTGTATATGTGCCACATCTTCTTTATCCATTCCTCTGCTTACTCAATTTTAAAGACTGCTAGGCCTGCCTTTCCATCATTTCCATCATGCTCAGCCCAGAGATGTGGCCACCACAGCCTCACTCTTGGGGTGGCTCTGTGTGGTACCAAAGACCATGCCAATAGCAGGAGAGGGCTCAGCTCCAGGTCCTCAGCCTCTTTGACCCACTCATCGTTGCGCCTGTAGGTGGGCCAGGCCCTGAGAAAGGACACTTCTCTTTCCTGGGGAGGCATCAAGGCCCCGGACTTCTCCTGCAAAGGGTCCAGCTCTTTCCTGCTCCCCACGTTGTCCTTCTGACCATGTGGGGTAGGGCAGTGTCAATCCTCCTCCTCTCTATTTCAGAGGGGGAAGCTGGAGTCAGGGAGGGGGTGGCGTTATCCCAGGGCACCCTGGGAGTCACATGCCAGCTGGGACGGGGGCCAGGTCTCTGGCATTTTCCAAGTTTTTGGCTACAGATGCACCTGCTGCTCAGAAGTGTCCTAGGTCAAGACCCTAGGTAAAGGCTTCTGAGAAAACATGAGTCCAGAAACAGAAAAGGGCTGGTGCACCCTAGGGATGTGCATGGTTTCACCCAGGCTCCTTTGCTCTGTTCCAGGTGAGGTCCTGGGTGGGGATCATCCCATTGACTGAAGATGAGGCCGCTCCTTCTCCTGTATTTTGGTAAGTATCCCTTCCCATCCTTCCGGGTGCTTTCATATACCAGGGAGGGGACAGCCATGGGTAGGAGGACGGTCTACCACAGTGTGAGCATCACCGGTCACCCTGGGGCCTTTGGGTTTGGGACACTTGTCTACCGGGATGTCCATGAGGTTTCTCTGTCCTGGGGGCCTTTGAAGAAGATGATTTGAGAGGCTCCCAAATGTCTTCTTGCTACCTGAGGGTGGTTTGTGTCTCCCCCAGTGCCCTGCATGGTTTATTTCCCATCCTGTCACTCTCAAGCTGGTCCCAGAGCCATCATGGCTTGAGTTCTTGATGCTCAGTGAATTGCAGCTGGGTACTCCCAAAGCATGGCAGGGTCACCTTTACAGATAAAGGAGCAGACAGAACGCAGGTATCTCCCAGTGCTCCACAAACAGCCAGCAGCCAGCGCTACTCTGGGCTGTTGACAGAGGCCACGCTGCAGGTGAGAAGAGTTGTGGGCCATATCCTGGTGGCTGAGCGTGTGACTGCAGCTCTGTTCTAGAAAGCCACATGTGGATGCTACATTTCAGGATCATCCGGGCTTTTTAGTTGTCAGTGTTTCTCCTTTCTATTTAGATTGGGGGCTACAGGCTATAAAGTCAGCTTTTTTAGCAAACAGCATCAGGATTGCGATTATTCCCACAACCAGCAGGTAGGAGCATGAAGAAGGTGGAGAAGAGGGTCTATTCTTGCCGATCGACGTCGACTTCCCGGAGGCACACTGGGGTGGCCGGCTAGACCCTCTTCTCTCTAGGCTGCACCCCTGTACCCCCTGTGATTTCAGTCTTGCCCAGCGTCCTGTGTGCCCAGCAAGCCTGCTCCCGTGGGGCCTGCTATCCACCCGTTGGGGACCTGCTCATTGGGAGGACCCGGTTTCTCCGAGCTTCATCTACCTGTGGCCTGGCCAAGCCTGAGACCTACTGCACCCAGTATGGAGAGGTAGGCTCTTCCTCCATGGCTTCCGGGGGCTGGAAGAAGGCGAGCTGGGGCGGGGGTGGGGAAGCCTGCCATCTGTTCACTGAATACTTAGAGTGGACTTGCTATCAGCTTAGATCCACGCGCTGTGGGGAGTTCAAGAAAAGCGTTAAGACCGGATCTCTGCCTCTAAGAAATTTTCACCTTTGTTGGGCAAGAGAAAATGTACTCAGAACTAGCGGAATAGCTCCTTTCTCTCTTTTGCTTGATAAAGCTGGAGTTTTTCTCAGCCCTTGGGCCTGGGCAGGACAGTTTTCCAAGTCTCGGGAATAAGCAATCAGATAGATGGGGATCCTTTAGGTGCGTGGAGTGTAAGGCGCCATCTTTGGTGGACAGCGTCAAGGCTGGTGGAGCACAGAGGCTGGGATGTGTGCAAGGCTTGTGTTCTTGCTGAAGGGGGAACCGAGCTGTGCCATGGCCCCTCCCTTGCTGCCATCTCTTTGGCTAGTGTTGGGGAAAGGGTGTGGCTGGAGCTACCGAATGATTATAGGCTGGAGTTTATCCTTCTATGTTTTGCAGTCATCACGTATGACTTACCTCTCAGCCTCTGCATGTTTGGTCCACATGTTTCACCAATCCGGGAGAAGTGGGAGACTTTTTTTTGTAGAATTTTTTTTAATTAAAAAAATTTTTTTTGAAGTATAGTTGACTTACAATGTTGTATTAGTTTCATGTGTATAGCAAAGTGATTGAGTTATATTCTTTTTAAGATTCTTTTCCATTATAGGTTATTATAAGACATTGAACATAGTTCCCTGTGTTATACAGTAGGTCCTTGTTGGTTATCTGTTTTATATATAGCAGTGTGTATCTGTTAATCCCAACCTCCTAATTTATCCCTCCCCGCCCTGCGCTGGGGAAATATTCAAATTAAAGGGCACAGATCAGTGAGACAAACAAGGAAGTGACTTGAGGCTAGCAAGGAGATTCAGTGGCTCAGCTGATAGGAAACGAGTTGAGCAAATCCAGGCACTGGAACTCTTTGACCTACGTCAATTATTATCACCCGTTTAGGCAACTGATTTTTTTCAAAGATCCATTGTGATTCTTCTTCTACTTTGCCTCTGGACCTTTCTGGTAGGAACTTTGATTTTCTTTTCTTTTCCCTTCAACAACGTTGGGGTCTTTCCTTGCTCCTTGTGTTTACCAAGGTGGAAATCACTCAGTGTTTTCTTGTTTCCCAGCTGCCTGTCTCATTTGGCCATTTTTCTGCCCTCAAAACACAGGTTTGGACAAAGGGAAGAGTGAGGGAATGGTTTTCCCTTGAGCCTCTGCTTCTCTTGGGGTAAAAAGACAGAGAGAGAAAGGGAGTGAGAGAGATTAATGGCCATGAAGGAGGCTTGGGTTGTCTGTGGTTTCCTCCTTCTGGGTCCTTGTCCTCAGGACCATGGAGATGGTATCTGATCCCATCTCTGGCCTCACTGTCCTTCCAGTCCCCAGTGTCCTTTTGGTCACTTTTTAATCGTAGGTGGTACTGCATAGTGGCTTTGGAGGTGCTGAGCAGAGATGGCTGTGGTTTCTGCATCTCACCCACTTGGATGTGGGAAAGCCCATTTGACAGTGTTGGGTAAGATGGCCAGCATCAGGCGAGTCCTCCCTGTGAGCCCAGATTACTCCACAAGCATCAGGAGACCTGGCAGTATTGAATTTCTAGGCAACAGAATGGTTTTAGTTGCTGCCTTCCCACACATCCTCCAATCTTGTGCCACTGAGCCATGTCTAAAATTTTCAGGGAGTCCTCTGCTGATTCCCTTCCTTGGGCTGATCCGTCTTCTGGGATGGGAAGCAAGGAGAGATCATACACATCCCCTGTGTTGGGATGTTCCTCGGCCACAGCCCTGTCTGGACAGCCTCTTTCCCTCTAGGCTGGGCTTTTGGCTTCATCCTGACCTGCCCTCTGCCTCTCTCAAATGCCCCAGGGAGCCAACTGCTTCCCTTGCTCTTAAGCAGCCCCTTGAGAAAAAAATGGGTGCTTGCAAAAGAGAAGTCTAGACTTTTGAAACCATGGGGATGGATAAATCTCAGCTATTTTGGTGCTGTGAAAGTTGAGAAGCATTGGTTCTTTTCTTCCTTTTTCTATGAGGGGGAATAAATCCATGTAACCTCTTGGAAGAGTGGAGGATAGGGCATCTTGAGTGCAGTGTGTAGCCCCAGGTCTGCCACTAACTTGTGGTGCGATCTTGGGCAAAATATCACCCCTCTCTAAGTTTTGCTTTCCTCTTCCATGAATGAGTGTTAGAGAAATGGTCTTTAGGGTCGCTCTTTGCTCCAATTTTCTTTGGGAATGAGCTGCCTGCTGAGACCCAACTTCTCTCCCCCACCTGTCTCCTCTCTGCCTTTTCTGATTTCTCTTTCCTTCTCCCTTCCCTACCTAACCACCTAGAGGCCACTGGTTGCCAGCAGTGAAGACACATGCTAAAGGCACAGATACCCCTCTGTACAGGTGTACCCTGAACCCTCACTTGGTGCAGGGGCAGCTGTGTGATGAAAATTAGGAATCCAGATTTAACTCTGATGAGTTCCAATTTCAATTTTTAAGTTTATTTTATTATTAAATGATATTATAGTAACTATAACTTATTAAGCACATATTATATGTCTCAGGCACTATACTAAGAGTTTTATATAAATTATCTCAATTAATTTCCACAATACTCCATCAGGTGGCTCTTATTATCCCTGTGAGCTATTGGGAAAGTTTGGGTGTGTGCTGGGACCCCCAAACTTCTGATGGAAACACATAGGTATTGAGTTTTCTCAGTAGTTAGAGATGGGGGCGCAGTGGCCAGCCTCAGCTGGAAGGGAAGGTGGCATGGTGCAGAGCTGCATTCCTAGGGCCTGCCCCTTCAGTCCCCCTGCATCCCTGTCTACCAGCTCCCACCTCCACATACATACCTTCCTTAAGTCATAGCCTCTGGTTACTGCCTCTGTTCTATTTTCATGCAGGGGTGACATGGTGAGCCCTGAGCCCAGTAAAAATCACCCAGCACCTGTTGCCTGCCTGCCTACTGGTATGGCATGAATGTAAGTGCATTAGGGATTTATGACTCTTGGACATTTTAGCATTGCTCGCTGCCCCCTGCCAACCCCGAAGAAACTCAGGAGCAGTGGGGACTCCTTCCTGTTCCAAAATTGTCTCTCCCAGCTCCTGATCTCAGAGTGTGGCTCCTTTCTCGTGGGTCAATCTTAGTCTGTTAGTATGTCACCTCTTCTGCCTAATTTTGTCTCACTGGCTCAATCCTATTGGCCTTGAGGGCCGGCTTCTGTGGGTTTTGGGTCCATATTGCAGCCTTGACAATGGACATACGACGCGGCCAGCTTTGCCTTGTGTGCCCACCCCAACCCAGCTTTGCCCTTCTGGGCCTACCTGCCTTGACTACCCGTTAACTGTCCAGGCTTGAACCCAGGCTGGACTTTATCAAAATGGCCCGAGGCTGCAGTCCCACCCTGTCCCCTGGCTCTCTCTCTTCCAGCTCCTAGGTAACCTCTGAGTAAACTCACTGCACCGTTTTTCCCTAAAACCCAAGGCATGAATGAAAATGTCTGTGATGTCTCCCTACCCTCATTCTCGTCTGTGCTTCCTCTGAGCCTTAGTTCTTCATTTGAAAAATAGGAATAATGACAGCACCCACTTCAAACAGTTGTTGTGAGGACTGTATAAAGGAAGAAGCCAAGTGACCACTGGGCTGGTGTCTGGAAGATGCTAAATGTCCCATCCCCCTCTCCCCACCTCCCGGGGACCTGTGTCCGCATGCAGGGGCCTCCGCATCTGTGAATCATGCTCCTGAGCTCTTCTTCCTGGATCAGGACACACACTCGCATACTTACTGATTTTTTGTTTTTGTTTTTTGTGGTACGCGGGCCTCTCACTGCTGTGGCCTCTCCTGTTGCGGAGCACAGGCTCCGACGCGCAGGCTCAGCGGCCATGGCTCACGGGCCCAGCCGCTCCGCGGCATGTGGGATCTTCCCGGACCGGGGCACGAACCTGTGTCCCCTGCATCGCCAGGCGGACTCTCAACCACTGCGCCACCAGGGAAGCCCTCGCATACTTATTGAAATCAAACTGCCCTTGGGCCAGCCCACTTTCTGCTTCCAAGGTGACCGCTGCCCATCTGATTTGCGGTGGGCTGCTGGGAAATCTGGAAGTGGTCGTGGTTAATGAAGTCACCCGACTGGGGGTAAAGACTCTCTAGGTCTGGTCCTGGCTCTGACACTTAAAATAGGAACGTGACCTCAAGAAGGTCATGGTTTCTGTCTAGACCACCATTTCCCCATTCATGAAATGAAGGAGTTGGGTTAGTCAGCCTTTGTTTGTTCAGCTCTAACATCTCTGCCAACTTCTGGCTGGGCTGTATGTGACCCTGAGGGTTGGCCATTGTCTCTGTCAGGTGGGTGCTGGCAGAGGCTGAGCCATGACCTTCAGTCATCTCTGGGCTGGTGCACGCTCCCTGGGAACCAGTGGGTTTCGCCGGGAAGTTTTCCAGCCCTGATTTCTGCTCCTGACAATGTCTTCTCCAATGTTGTGTCTGTTCCCTTAAATGCTTTATTTATCTCCCACTCCCTCCCTTTCTGGGGAAAAACTTAATTACCCAGCTGCCTTCATAACAGTCTTACACAGTGCATTCCTCAGGTTAATTAGCTGTGTAAACCAAACAGCTGTCATTTTTATCTCTTGGAAACAAGCTAAGGAGCAGTAGCCAGTTGACGTCCCCCCCTCCACACACACACATGCACACACACACACACACACACACACAGAGACATGCACAGAAGCACACTCACACCCACAGGCACACACCCTGACAACCACTGCCTTTCTGTGTTTGAAAGTCATCTGTTTTCTTGACGTTTAGCATGGCTAATGTGTAGGCAGAGGATGTGACGATGTGAGGATGTGTTTATATCCATCCTGAGGTCTTTGTCCTCCGCTCACAGAGGACTTTGAGCCTGTCTCTGACCAGAATATCTGCCCTCCTATTTCCCAGAAGTTCTTAGCATGTATGAAACTTTCAAAGCTCTTACCATTGGGGATTTATTCTTTTGGATGAAGCATCGTTGAGCTCTTTGTTTAAAATGCAGACACCCTTGGGGAAGGCATCTTGTTAATCTATCATCATTTATATTTCAGGAAGGGTTTGCTTATCAGAAAATTAGCTGTGGCTTTTGCAAAGGGCCCTAAGAGAATAAGACCCAGAATGAGTAAGTTTTGAGGGGATAGAAGAAAAGGGACACTTAGAGAAAGAGTTGGATCAGAGGGAAGCAAAACTTGGGCTGTGAAATGTGAGATTTTTGGGTCCTGGTTGTTATGGGTTTGGGGATTGTGGCTTGTGGGGTTAAAAGAGGGAAGAGAGTGGAAAAGTGAGATGGAAACCTGCACACAAATGTGAGTGGTCTCATGACTTTGCTGGCCTGGCTTCTCACCCCCTTGCTCCTTGGGTCAATTTCCTAGAAGCTCTCTGGGTAGTGTCTTGCAGACCTACCTTGCTTCTTTGCTCTCAGGGGCTATAGGAATCATTGTCACTGGTAGAGCTTTCAGAGGTCCAGGAATGCAAACCATCTCTCTGCAATCAGGTCTAGGGGGATAATTCTGTTTCTGTACAAGTCTGGGCTGAGGTTGAGGCTGCCCTTACTAGGGGAGAAGAGAGGGAACATCCTGAAAACCAACTCTAGTCCCTGCAATTTCCCATGGTTGCCACGTGACCTCTGTGTCTCTTGAAGCAGAATACGATGAGAAGGTTTGGAGGAAGAGAGCCTGGGAGAGGAATCCCTCCTTCTTCTCTTCCTAGCCCTGTGGATTTGGACACATTTCTCAGCCTCTCTAAGACTGCTTTCCTAATCTATCAGATGAGGATACCCACCATTTAATATAATACACCTACCTCAGAGATTTTAGAAGCGTAAAATGAGATAATGTATGTATAGTGCTCAGGACAGAGCCTGGTGCAGCGTAATTTTGGGGTGTGTGGTGTTCATCATCTCTGTCATCACCTTTAGAATTGAGCTATCTAAATTTAGTTTAGATGGAGATGAGGGCTCTGTTGAGTTAAGGCTTTGGTCAAGATGTTACTTCAGGACAGTGCCTCCTAGCACTGGGGACCTCCTCCCACCTGGCACCATAACAGGTCTCGATTTTTAAAATTCGCTGGCAATATCCACTGACATAGAAATGGTAAGGCTTGTGGATCGTAGTGGGGTCTAATGGAGGCCTTGCTGACCAAGGTCTGAGGGTCCCCTCTTCCCCTGCCCACTTTGCTGGGAAGAGTGTTTCTCTAGTACAGTGTTGGGCCAATGTCTTATTTTTCTCTTGCTTCTTTTGCATTCTTGTTTGGAGTGTGTTTAACCTCTGAGCAGATAAGCTGGAGTGGGGGAGAATTGTAATAGCATGTTAAAGCAAGAGGGAACTTCGTTATCTCATCCCCCCCCTGCATTTTACCAATGAGGAAGGTGAAGCGGAGGGAATGCCCTTCTTGTAGGCAGCTGCATTTTTTTTTTTTTGGCGCTGGCTTTCTTTTGGTCCGGGCTGGCAGCCATGACCCTGACTACAGCTCCTTAGATAGACACAGGCAGTCTCTGACTTGCCTGTGGGAAGGAGTTGGACCACGTATAACCAGAGCCTGTTTTCCTATTTTCCCCCAGAATTAGCTCCATGTTCTGCAAAAGCACAGAGCTTTGATTTGCATTGCTTTCCTTTTTCCACCCTCTCCATTGTGATTAGGGCTCCCACTGGCTCTTGCTCTCTCCTTTGCCCCCGCCATAGCTCTCTGGGAGGGTTTGTCTTCCGGCCAGACGGCTGAGCTTCTAGAAAGCTCCAGGATAAGGGAAAAGGCCCAGTCTTTCCAGACTGAGGGGAACAGGAGCCAAACTGGCTGGAAGCCTGACAGGCTGAATTGATAACAATGCTGTGTCTCTGAAGTAGCACAGCCAGGGGGATGCTGGCCAAGTGACCCCAGAGAAAGAAGCAGCTGCAGCTGGGAGAGACAGAGGAATGTAACACATATGAAAGGAGGAGCCTCATGTTGAGAACCACACACACACACACACACACACACACACACACACACTCTTATACACATACTACCTATAGACATACAAGAATAAAAAGGAAGGGAAACTGAGGCCCAGAGAAGAGAGGGAAGAAATTGGCAGCTTGCCTTCATGTGGGCTTCTCCCATAAGCCACCCTATTTCAGGCCTCCATCCCTCTAGCTGGTTGACATGCAGAGCTCCTTAAAATACCTGTCCCAAGCCTTATGGCTTAGCCTGTTTCTGAGGGTTGAGATAATCCCTCCTTTAGCTATGTTACTGTGATAAGCGGCACGTAGATGTTAAGCTCATGAGGCCATCTGATCCCTCCATCATTGTCTGAGCACGTGGAAGGCAGGTGGAGAAGGCGTGGGATACCCCAGACTGGCTGTGAAGACAAGGTGCAGGCAGGGTAACAAGCCCACGCTGAGTACCCTGGGCCTTTTTAGTTTGTTTTGCTTTACAATAATGCCTGAATATAAAAGTTAATATATATCCAAGGCATCAAAGTTTAAAATTATTAAAAAAAGAACAAAGAAAAAAAGTTACCCATAATGCCATTTCCCAGAGATATTAGGTTAAAACTGTATGCAGTTGCCATTTTTGTTGGTCAAGATGGCTGAATGTCAGCCATTTCATTTGGTTCAACCTAATATATTGGTGTATTTCCTTCCACATATTTTCTATTCCTTCAAGAATATATATTTGTGATCATGACATGTATACAAGCTTATGCCCAACTTTTTTTCAGAGAACATGATATTTTTTTTTCATAAAACATTATAATGTAAACATTTCCCCCATGCAATGAAAAGCTTTCTCTCAACAGTCTTTTTAATGGTACGTAATATTGCACCATTTGGGAATATCAACGGCATTTCCCCAGTCCCATGTTGAGCTGTTCTAGCTCCTGTGTCCCATGGCCCAAGGGAAGAAACTGGGCCTCGTTTCTGGCATTCTTTTGGCCAGGGAACAGGCTGGGATCAGTTCCCAACAGAGCAGGGGGGTCTCTGGTGAGAGGTCGCCGGAAGGCAGCTGGCCCTCATCTCTCTGCAGGACGTGCTGAGTGCAGATGGAGGATGGGCAGTGGAAAAGTTTGCCTCTGAGAGGCTGGCCAGAATGGGAGAAGGGCATGCTTGCTGCCAGGGACCAAAATAGGATGCTAGAGGAGACTCAGATTCCAGCAAGAGGTGTCTTTTGCCCAGACAGGATTATTTTAAGTGCTCAGGTATTTATTTTAGCCACTGACACATCTGCAGTCTCCGAGTTAACTGAACTAGGTTAGCCTGACAAGCCAGCTTTCTTCCCAGAGTGCTTTCTCTGTCTGAGGCTCTGCCATGGTCAGCCTCAGGGTCAGACCAAGCCCTTTGGGTGAGACAGAAATTGTCACCCTTTACCGTGTTTCCCACAATGTCTGTGCATCCAGGTGGTTTCCTAGTGGAAATGAGAGGATGACAGAGAAGGAGGGAGGGAGAGAGAAAGAGAAGAGCAAGGAAGGGGTGGGGATGGGAGGGGAGGAAGAGAAGAAGAGAAAGATGTAAGGAGGGATCCTGTCTGGTGCTGGCGCTGGCTATCAATCAACAGGAAAGTCACATAGCCTCTTGGAACCTCAGCTTTCTCACATGTGAAATGGGAATAATATTACCACGTACGGTGGTTGTGAGGCTTAAATAGGTTATTGCACTGAAACCCCTGATACAGTACCTGGCACACGGTAAGTGCGCCAATCACTTAATACTGATGTTTGTCACCTCCTCACTCCCTCGCCCCTCCTTTTAAACTCCCAGGAAGGGAGAGTCTAGTAATAATGTAAATGAAAATGCCAACTTTTACTGAGCATTTACTATTCATTCAAAAAGTATTTATAGAGGGCCTACTAAGTGCTGGGCACTTTGCTAAGCACTGGGATACAGCATAAAGGAAAGTAAGTTCTGCCCTCTTGGAGTCTACATTCTAACAGGGGGAGGCAGACCATAAACAAACACCGTGAGCAAATAAATTGACAGTAAAAGAACAATACGCCAAGTGGGGATAGTACTATGGAGAAAAATGTGGCAGGGCAAGGGATGGACAGTGGGTGCTGTTTTATATAAGGCATATGTGCCAGCCATTATAAGAACATTGAACATCCCCCCAATATTGTTTTTTTATATTTCATAATCATTTTTAATTCTTTTTCACATTATTTTCCATTATAGTTTATTACAAGAGATTGACTATAGTTCCCTGTGCTGTACAGCAGGACCTTGTTTACCTAGTTTACATAGAGTAGTTTGTATCTGCTAATCCCAAACTCCTAATTTATCCCTTCCCCTCCTTCCCCTCTGGTAACCATAAATCTGTTTTCTATGTCTGAGTCTGTTTCTGTTTCGTAAGTAAGTTCATTTGTATCATACCAAAAATTATTGTTTAATAAAGCACTTTGGGACATGACAAGGACACCTCCAAGTACCAGGAAGGGTGACAATCCTCTTGTTTTGCAGATTGGAGGTGGGAGCTGGAAAGTGGGGTGGGAAGCAGAGGCTCACAGAGCCAGGACTCCTGACTCCCCTCCTGCATCCTCCACTGTTCCAGGGTTTGCCAACAGCTCAGGGGGAAGAGTGGTGTCGGGTGAGGAGTTTCTATAACTCAAGGCACAGACTCAGCCTGTTAACTCAATCCCTCTGGGACTGAGCTGTCAGCTTCACCAGTTCGGCAGACATCACTCGTTCTGAACATTGGCTTCCTTAGCTTAGTGCCTTCCCTGGACAGGGCAGAGGTTCAGGGGCTAGAAGGCCTCAGAGAAGGCTGCCTGAGCTTTCCCCTGGTTCTGGTGGGTGGAGGCTTAGGGGAACACAGAGGCAGGAGGTGTGGGGAGGTACACTGGTCCTTACCCAAAGGAACTCACAGGTCAGGGAGGTTCTCGTCCAAGCCTTGCTTTTACATGTGGGTCAATTGGGAGCCCTCTGAACAGTATTCTTTCTCCTGGGCACAAGGTTTGGGACCATGGTTACTCAGGGAAAATAGGTTTGATGTGTGTTGCATGAGGGACCTGGGGTAAGGTCATGGTGTCTCTGTGAGGTGTGCACGTGTGCGCACGTGCACACACATTTGCGCACGTATGTACAAACTGAAAGAACAAGGGCCATGTTCTCTGGCTGTATTCTTCTTCTTGGTCATCTCTGCCCTGCTCTGGAGCCCATGGGGTTCAGTTTTTTCCCTTGTTCTTTTTTTCTGTCCCCTCTTCCTAATCCTTAGAAACTTGACTTTCCCCAGGTTGCCAGAATTAAGTGAGATGAGCTATAAAACTCTCTAGCCTACACATAGCACATAGCAGATGTTAAATTAATGTGAGCTTCTCTTTCTTTCTTCTTTTTGCTCTTAGCACCCTTTTCAAATTTCTCTTTGGGGCAATGTCACATACGAAAATTATTTTTTCTCTACCATCGCATACCACTTTCCCAATTACAACCTCTATTTACTATTTACTTAGCTATGTGTTGGGGGGGACCCAAAGGACGTAAATGAAAAGATGAACAGTAGTCTTGTTTTGAGAGGTTGATCCTTCCAAGTGTATTAATGAAATCAATGGATCCCCAAGGGTAGCATTTCCATGGAGAGAATGTTCTGGGCTCTCAGGATACAAGGGGGGAATTCTCACTGGCCCTACCTCTTAGTCTCTGGCATCTCTTTGTCCCACAGTGGCAGATGAAATGCTGCAAGTGTGACTCCAGGTTGCCTCACAATTACAACAGTCACCGAGTGGAGAATGTGGTCTCGTCCTCGGGCCCCATGCGCTGGTGGCAGTCACAGAATGGTAAGGACCTGCCACAGCCTCCAGGGGCCCAAACATGTGGAGGCTCCCACAGGATGGGGAGGGTGCGCAGGAGCCCTTTGGGGTTCCCGGGGCTTTCTTATTGTAGTGGGACGTGGGTGGTTGACAAGCAGAACCTTCTCTCTTTGTATTTGAGGTCTTTCAGATGCTGTAGGTAGAAGAATTTATTGGAGGTTAATGAAAGGGTCAGAAGAGAGAGAAATGCCTTAATTTCATTCTACTTAGTCACAGTGGGCTTGCTGATGGAACTGAGCTTTGCAAACAGATTTGTGTTGAACAGAGGAGTTGAAACTCTTTAAGGTTTTAAGGGCATCAAGTGATGGTGGGAAGGAAATTTGGCCAAGAAGAGATAGGATCTAGAATAGGTGATAGTAAGTAGAAACATACTGGTACCCCTCTTCTCGGAGAGGGAAATTGGAAAATCAAGATTAGAGAGTTTCTGATTTCCTAGAGCCTGGGAAGGTAGAAATCCTCTGCTCTAAAGTTTCTACGTTTTGTCTTTCCAGATGTGAGCCCTGTCTCTCTGCAGCTGGACCTAGACAGGAAATTCCAGCTTCACGACATCATGATGGATTTTAAGGTGTGCTTCCTGGGCATGGCAGTGGTTAGGAGAGGGGGACTCTGGGCTGTGTAGGCATGGACTCATGGGGAGCACAGGGTCCTTGTCTCCTCAGGCGGGAGGTGATGGTACCACATGCTGGGTGGGCCTCCCTTCCCCAGGCTGAGGTGACACTTACCCTGAGCCTGTTTCATGGTGACAGCAGAGGTACCCCTTCTGGGAGAACAGTGACGCCTCCACCTTCCCCGTCTTGGCTGTGTAGTGCTTATATATCCTCTCCCTCTTTGCATCCCCCACCCTTAGCCCATCTAATTTTTTCAGCTCTGTCAAGACCAATTGTACAAAGCCTGGCCACGTATTATACAGTTGTGTTTTCTTGGTATACTCTGTTTTAATAACTTTGCTGATGAGATTGAGTTTAACAGACAGCCAAGAACTGGCCCATCCTCATATAAGATGTGCTTTTGGAGCAATCTGCTCATTCAGTGCTATTACTTTTCAGATTCTGCTTTTAGACTAGCCTTTGGAGATGTGCCTTTTGGAGGGAACATTTTCATTCATTACTGACAGGACTTTTTTTTTTTTTTCCTTTTCCTTTTCCTAATATCCTATGTGACTGAGGAAGTTGCTCTAAGAACATTGCCTCAAGAATAGGTCAAAAGTATTTTGAGACATTCTAGTGCCATTTGAACAAATGCTCAGTCTCTAACAGTGACAACTTCTAAGGGAAATATTCATTTGGATGGATACTGGTAGTCTCATTGCTTTGTCATCACTCACCCATTCATTTATTTGTCCATTCTTGCTACACACATATTGAACACTGATTATATGCTGTTATAAAAGATGTCTAAAACTAGATCACGATCCTCTAGTTGCTTTGGTATATGTAGGGAAGATAAAGAACCAGTAGCAAGACAGTGGGATGTGTGCTCTGATGTTGGTAAGAAGAGGTGCTAGAGAGCCCAGGAGGGGGCCTCCAGCTTGATCTGTCTTTGGGGGAGTGGATCAGAGAATACACCCAGGGGAAGATGACACTTCCTAGGCCAGTAATATCCAGGTGAAGGGTAAGTTCATTCCAGGCAAAGAGAACAGCAAAGTGCAAAGGCCAGGAGGCAAGAGGCAAGAAGGTATATAATTGGGGGAAGGGGACAAAGGAACGCACGTAGGGTCTGGTGGGGCAAATATGTATATGGTAGTGAGAGGTAGGGATGTGGAAGGCTACAAACTGATGAGAGATGAGTTTACAGATGTAAATGGGGAGGGAGGAAAGTAGGTGAAAGATTCATCTATTCATTCAACAGATGTACTAACTGCCTACTATGTGCTAGATGCTGGGGGTACACTGTGAACAAGATAGACAAGGTGGGGGAATTCCCTGGTGGTCCAGTGGTTAGGACTCTGTGCTTCCGCTGCACCACTGCAGAGGGCACCTGTTCAATCTCTGGTTGGGGAACTAAGATCCCGCAAGCCGTGCAGTGTGGCCAAGAAAAAAAAAACAGATAGACAAGGGGGTCTATGGTTTACTGTAGTGGTTCTCAAGCAGGGGATATTTTGCAGTTTATAGAAAAAATTTTGGTTGTCACAGCTGTCAGTATGCTATTGACATTTAGTGAGAAGAGGTCAGGGATGCCGCGTAGCATCCTAAAATGACGAGCACTGACCCCATGGCAAGGAATTATTCACCTCCAAATATTAACAGTGTCAAGTTTGGGAAACCCTGGTCTGGTAGGAGGAAAATAAAAAGCAGGAAACCGACAAATAAATAATTGGAAATTGTGTGACATTTACAAAGGAAACAAATGAGATCCTGGAATAGGAAATGATGGGATGGGGTGGGCAGAGTGTGGGCAGAAGAATGCACGTTAGATAGGTATAAAATGATCTCTGTGAGGAAGTGACGTTTAAGCTGAGAAGAAAAGATGTGGAGGAACCCACGAGGGGGAGGAGTATTCCAAGCAGAAGAAACAACATGAACAAAGGCTCTGGAGAGGGAATGTGACTGAGGGTTTGAGGAGATGGAGGTGCACAGTGACATGAGACGGGGTGAGGGAGCAGGGCCCAAGAGCATGGCCTCTTCAGCCATGGTCAGGAGTTCAGATTTATTCAAGAACAGTGGGCAGAAATTTTGTATCCTTCAACCTTACCAAATTCATTGATTAGTTCTAGTAGTTTTATGGTGGCAACTTTAAGATTATCTACGTATAGTATCATGTCATCTGCAAACAATGACAGTTTTACTTCTTCTTTTCCAATTTGCATTCCTTTATTTCTTTTTCTTCTCTGATTGTTGTGGCTAAGACTTCCAAAACTATGTTGAATAAGAGTTGTGAGAGTTGACATCCTTGTCTTGTTCCTGATCTTAGAGGAAATGCTTTCAGCTTGTCACCATTGAGTATGATGCTTGCAGTGGGTTTGTCATATATGGCCTTTATTATGTTGAGGCAGGTTCCCTCTGTGCCTATTTTCTGTAGAGTGTTTATCATAAATGGGTGTTGAATTTTGTCAAAAGCTTTTTCTACATCTATTGAGGAAATACTCCCATTTACCATTGCAACAAAAGGAATAAAATACCTAGGAATAAACCTGCCTAAGGAGGTGAAAGACTTGTGCTCAGAAACCTATAAAACACTGATGAAAGAAATCGAAGATGACACAAACAGATGGAGAAATAAACCATGTTCTTGGATTGGAAGAATCAGTATTGTGAAAATGACTGTACTACCCAAAGCAATCTACAGATTCAATGCAATTCCTATCAAACTACCAATAGCATTTTTCACAGAATTAGAACAAAAAGTCTTACAGTTCGTATGGAAACACAAAAGACCCTTAATAGTCAAAACAATCTTGAGAAAGAAAAACGGAGTTGGAGGAATCAGGCTCCCCAACTTCAAACTATACCACAAAGCTACAGTAATCAAGATAGTATGGTACAAAAACAGAAAAAGCTACAGTAATCAAGACAGTATGTTACAAAAACAGAAATATAGATCAATGGTACAGGATGGAATGCCCAGAGATAAACCCACGTACATATAGTCACCTAATTTACAACAAAGGAGGCAAGAACATACAATACAGAAAAGACAGCCTCTTCAATAAGTGGTGCTGGGAAAACTGGACAGCTACATGTAAAAGAATGAAATTAGAACACTACCTAACACCATACACAAAAACAAACTCCAAATGGATTAAAGACCTAAATGTAAGACCAGACACTATATAACTCTTAGAGGAAAACATAGGAAAAACACTCTGACATAAACTACAGCAAGATCCTTTTTGACCCACCTCCTAGAGTAATGGAAATAAAAACAAAAATAAATAAATAGGACTTAATTAAACTTAAAAGCTTTTGCACAGCAAAGGAGACCATAAACAGGACAAAAAGACAACCCTCAAAATGGGAGAAAATATTTGCAAATGAAACAACAGGCAAAGGATTAATCTCCAAAATATATAAACAGCTCATGGTGCTCAATATCAAAAAATAAACAATCTAATTAAAAAATTGGTGGAAGGCCTAAAAAGACATTTTTCCAAAGAAGATATACAGATTGCCAACAAACACATGAAAGGATGCTCAACATCACTAATCATTAGAGAAATGCAAATCAAAACTACAATGAGGTATCACCTCACGCTGGTCAGAAAGGCCATTATCAAAAAATCTAGAAACAATAAATGCTGCAAAGGGTGTAGTGAAAAGGGAACCCTCCTGCACTGTTGGTGGGAATGTAAATTGATACAGCCACTATGGAAAAACAGTATGGAGGTTCCTTAGAAAACTAAAAATAGAACTACCATATGATCCAGCAATCCCACTACTGGGCATATACCCTGAGAAAACCATAATTCCAAAAGAGACATGTACCACAATGTTCATAGCAGCACTATTTACAATTGCCAGGACATGGAAGCAACCTAAGTGTCCATCGACAGATGAATGGATAAAGAAGATGTGATGCATATATACAATGGAATATTACTTGGCCATAAAAAGAAATGAAACTGAGTTATTTGTAGTGAGATGGATGGACCTGGAGAGTGTCATACAGAGTGAAGTAAATCAGAAAGAGAAAAAAAAATACTGTATGCTAACGCATATATATGGAACCTAATAAAACAGTACTGATGAACCTAGTTGCAGGGCAGAAATAATGATGTAGACATAGAGAATGGACTTGAGGACACAGGGTGGGAGGGGGAAGGAAGCTGGGGTGAAGTGAGAGTAGCATCGACATATATACACTACTGAATGTAAAACAGCTCGTGGGAAGCAGCAGCATAGCACAGGGAGATCAGCTTGGTGCTTTGTGGTGACCTAGAGGGGTAGGTTAGGGAGGATGGGAGGGAGGTTCAAGAGGGAGGGGATATGGGGACATATGTATATATATGGCTGATTCACCTTGGTGTACAATAGAAACTAACACAGTATTGTGAAGCAATTATACTCCAGTAAAGATCTATTAAAAAAAAAAATAGTGGGCAGAGGACTTGAATAGGTAATTTTCTAAAGAAGACATACAAAGGGCCAACAGGTACATGGACAGATGCTCAACATCATTAACCATCAGGGAAATGCAAGTCAAAACCACAATGAGATGTCATTTCACACCTGTCAGAATAGCCATCATCAAAAAGATAAGGAATTCCCTGGTAGCCTAGTGGTTAGGCTTCTGGGCTTTCACTGCCGTGGCCTGGTTTCAGTCCCTGGTTGGGGAACATCCTGCAAGTCCCATGGTGCGGCCAAAGAAAAAAAGATGAGATAAGTGTTGGTGAAGGTGTGGAGAAAAGAGAATACTTGTGCACCATTAGAGGGAATGTAAATTGGTGCAGCCACTACGGAAACCAGTATGAAGTTTCCTCAGAAAGTTAAAAAAATAAATCTACCATATGATCCAGCAATCCTACTTCTGGGTATATATTGGAAGGAAATGGAATCACTTTTTCAAAGAGATATCTGTAACTCCCGTGTTCATTGCAATGTTATTCACAATAGCCAAGATATGAAAACAATGTAAGTGTCAGTCAGTGGATGAATGGATAAAGAAGATGTCACACACACACACACACACACACACACACACACACACAGAGGAATATTCAGTCATGAAAAAAGAAGGAAATCCTGCCTCTTGGGACAACATGAATGGACTTTGAGGGCATTCTGCTAAGTGAAATGAGACAGACAGAAAGACAAATACTGCATGTCTTCACTTATATACACAATCTTAAAAAGCTGAACTCATCAACATAGAGAAAAGGATGGTGGTTGCCAGGGGCTGGAGGGAGGGGGAAATGGGCGGATGTTGATCAAAGGATATAAACTTCCAGGTTTATAAGATGAATAAGTTCTACAGATCTAATGTATGGCGTGGTGACTATAATTAATAATACTGTACTAGACACCTGAAAGCTGTTAAATGACACACAGAAAGGTCATTATGTAAGCGGATAGAAGTGTTAGCTAACCTTATTGCAGTAATCATTTTGTAATATATATGTGTATCAAGTCATCACATTTGATACCCCTTAAACTTACATATGTGATATGTTCATAATATCTCAGTAAAGCTGGGGAAAAAAAAATAGTGGAAAGCCACTGGAAGGTTTTTAGTGGAGGGAGGGGAGTCATGGCTCACTTTACATTTTAGAAAGAAAGTTCTCTCTGTGTGGAGGTTGGCTTATGAACCCAAGGAAGTGTTCCAGGCTGGGACCTGTCAGCATGAAAACAACATTTAAAGCCATGAGAAATGGATGAAATCACTGAGAGAGGAAGTAGGGACATGACAGTATGTCATGCTAAGGGGCTTGCATTTTATCTTTAGGCCAGCGCAGACCCGTGGAAGGGTCTCATGCAGGGAGTGATGTGATCAGATAACCCTGTGGGTGAAGTGGGGAGCGTGGCTTGGAGAGCCTGGACGAAAGCTGGGCTTGAGTTCCAGGCTGTTGTAGGAACCCAGGCTCAGTGCAACTGGGACCTGAACTATGGCCACGGCCACGCGAGGAAAAAGAGGAGGGAGAGAATTGGGAGCTAGAGGTGATAAAAAATGGTTGGCTGTGGGAAGTGCAGTGGGAGAATTTTCTGGCCTGGCCACCTGGGTGGTGGGCTGAGCTAGGGATCATGCCTCCTGGAATGCAGATCTGCCTTCTATCACTTTCCACGGCTCCCCTGGGGAAAACCCGCTGGGGCCGGTGGTTTGTTAGGAGAATTGGACCCGGGTACCCCTGAGCCCACTTGTCCCATGCAGCCCCCTTTCTGCCTCCTCACTGTGGTTCTCAGGGGCCACCAGCACCTCTTTAAGAGCCTCTTTCTGTGATCGCGTCCCCACTGCGGTGTCACTCAGGCCCCAACCCTGTGTGTGTCTCTGCAGGGGCCCATGCCTGCTGGCATGCTGATCGAGCGCTCCTCGGACTTCGGCAAGACCTGGCAGGTGTACCAATACCTAGCTGCCGACTGCACGTCTGCCTTCCCCCGGGTCCGCCAGGGCCAGCCTCAGAGCTGGCAGGATGCTCGGTGCCAGCCTCTGCCCCAGAGGCCTAACAGGCACCTGGATGGGGCCAAGGTAGGCAGAGGGGACCCTGAAAATGTAGGCACGGGGAGAGGTCTCTCCCATCCCATCGCTACATGGTCACCAGGCTTTGGAGAATCTATGAGAACCACCCCCTTCCCCAGGCAGTGAGCCTTGCTGTCTTTCCTGAGCTCCCCAATAATGATCCCTCTGGGCACGTCTTTGCTGCACATCCGCTTTGCTGCCCAGGAAGGATATTTCAGAAACACACTGAGTGTATTGCATAACCCAACCCAGCTCTCTCCTTGAATCCTCCCACCTGGGGTCAAATCCTTTCATTTCTTTCATCACTGCTCCCTCGCTCCCACCCTCAGGGGCTGTATTTTGTCTCCTTTCTCTGGCTGAGGCTCAGGGGAGCCCTCAGAGCTGCTCGGAGCGCTGCCTTTCCTGTAGGCAGTGCGTCTCTTTCCTTCCCTGCAACGACTCCTCCTTGGTTATTGCCGTATCTAGATCCACGTAACCACATGCCCCAGACCACACGTCAGAACACGGGACTTTTCCCTGATTTGTGGGAGGTTGATGTGAAAACTCTTCCTGGGATATGCAGCTGAAGTCACATCCAATGGGTGTTTTTTTTTAATCAAGTAAGAACGGCATAGTTGAAATTGGGGTTGTCTAGAGTGTGGCGATCAGCACGTCCATGCATCCTTGGCTCTGGACCCTCTCACTCATCCTGGGTCTTTGGAAAATTAGTATCCCCTAAACCCTCATAATGTCTATTATATGTCTCACTGTAACTTCTGACCCAAGGAAATCGGGAAATTCTTGGGATAGCTATATTTTCAACTGGAGAGGAGAGGTTGTACACACACACACACACACACACACACACACACACACACACTCATCTAAGGCCCAGTGATCATCTCCCTCCCCCAGAGTGATTGGCAGACCTCACATCCATGGTCATCTCAGGCTCCAGGTAAGAAAGACCTTAGTATGAGAAGGTCAGGGCATTGAATGGAAAGGAGGACCTCTGGGCTTGGGCCACAGTTCACCTCTTCCTCAGGTCTTCCATTTCCCCTCTTTCTGCAGGTCCAACTTAACCTTATGGATTTAGCCTCTGGGATCCCAGCAACTCAAAGTCAAAAAATTCAAGGTCAGTGTGGCTACTCCTCTAGCCTGTGGGACTGTGGATGGGCAACAAAACATGGTTGCAACCCAGATCATGGACATTTCCTTGTCTTTCCTACCTCTGTCAACATGGTTGGATTGAACACTTGCCCTGCTCAGCCCATAGGGGTATTGTGGTGGCCCCAGAGGCTCAAAAGGCCTGAGCCAGGGTGGAGTGGGTCTTTTCTGTCGTGGGGAGGTTGAGGAAGATGGAATGGTGCGACCAGAATTCCTTTCCTTCTCATCCTGCCCTAGGAGTCTCTATTTGCCTCTAACTTCCCGTTCTTTATTTTCCCATCTCTACCCCCTCCCTCCTTGTTGTTTGTGCCCCTCAGAGCTGGGGGCGATCACAAACTTGAGAGTCAACTTCACCAGGCTGGCCCAGAGGGGCTATCACCCTCCCAGTGCCTACTATGCCGTTTCCCAGCTGCGTCTGCAGGGGAGCTGTTTCTGTCACGGCCATGCTGACCGCTGTGCCCCCAATTCCAGAGCCCCTGCCAGCCCCTCCACCACTGTGCAGGTGACAGCCCAGGGAGGGGGAAAGGAGAGGGGAGGGGCAAGACCCGGGCAGACTGACGTCTTTGGCTTCTATAAAGGAGGGAGGGCACTAAATTTAAGACTCGAGTACTTAATATTTTAGCAATGGTGAAAATGATTCTAAATGATTATCATTTCAAAGGTCAGATTTTGCAGCACTTCTTTGGACCTGCTTTATGGTTTGAAATTATTTTTATTCAGTAACATAGAAGTATATGTAAGTATAAGCATACATATAAGTAGAAGTATAAGCATGGGTGTTCGTGGGGGAGCTTAAGGCATTGATTTTCAGCACTGGCTGCACATTGTAATTTCCCGGGGAGCTAAAAAACATCACCCAGACCCACACCTTCATACACTCTGATTTTATTATTGTTATTTAAAGCCCCGGGTGATTCTAGCATCCTGCCAGGGTGGTTCTGACATCCTGCCATAGAGCCACTGGTTTGGGGACTGTAAAGTCCCATGTAGGGGTGAGATATGGGGCAGGGTGAGAGGACAGAGTCTAACACAGATGCTAAGTCCACCCCAGAGCTGTTGAGTCAGATGCATCAGGCACGGAAGAGAGAAACTCCAGCTTAAGAAGCAACCCAGGGGATTTTGCTGTGAAACCAAACTTGAGAACCATCAGTAGAGGAGAGAGAGTCGAGGACCAAGAAGCAGAGGGAGCTGTCATTTCACTTTTCTGGGGTTTCGGTTCTTCTGTTAACAGATGGGACTATGATATTTGCCCCAGTGATAGAGGCGCACGATGAAATCATGTAAAGCGACCCTTGAGGGAAATACAGGTGACATGAACATCGGGCAGCTTTATCCTTTCCACTTCTGGGCCAGCGCTTGCCCTAGGCTACAGAGGAAGGCAGAGGGAGACCAGTGCCAGAGATGTGTCATCCATTAGGGTCCATAAACAAAAGACCAGAACACAGGCTGAGCAGGATTCTGGCCTATGAGGATGTAGAGGAGGGCAACGGCCTGCCCAGCCCCGGTGGTTCTCAAATCTGGCTGCACAATGGAATCACCACTTTATAAAGTACCGATGGCTGGGCCTCGTCCCTGAGATTGGATTGAATTGGGCCTGGGCATTGGTGTGTTTTAAAAAGCTCCCCAGATAATTCTGAAGTGCGTTCAGAGTTGAAATCCATGGAATTAGAGAGACAAGGCAAGCCAGGTGAAGGACATGCCGTTCTAGCTGGCAGGATTTTGCTGGTGAATAGATAGTGAGGGGACTTCTAGTCAGGAAGAAAAACGTCCGTACAGGCCAAAAGGTGGAGAGAAGTAGGGCTTGTCCTGCGAGCGGCTAGTTCAGCTCAGCTATGCTGTTAGGAGTGAGTAGGGGATGAGGATGGAGCAAACACAATATAAGTCCTAGATGCCAGCCTGCCGGTGGTGAGCTTAATATGGAAGACAATTAGCACGCAATTACTATTCTATTTTTATACCTTAATGAGTCTAGGAACAATTCAGCATTGCAGTCTTATTAGCCAAACAACTGCAGTCATAGATTGTTGGAATGTACATCTCCAGGGGACCCACAAGCTTCTAGAATCACAGTTTACCAACAAGGCTGTCTAAGCACTTTACAGGTGCTGTTTTGGACTGGGCAGCATGGGGATGGCCAAATGCAAGGGCTGAGCTTTTAAAAACCTAAATGGAGGAGGAGTGCAGGTGTGCATGCATGCACACACACAAACACACACACACACACACACACAGACCACACAAGCCGGCATCTGGGAGTGTCATAGGAGCTGAGTGAAGGCTGGAGGAGCTGGGGTCTGAGCTGGACCCTGGGGACAGAGCGGAGAGGGCAAGTCCATCGCTGGGACGCTCCTGTGATAATTATTCATGGTAACCTATGGCCCCTCTCCTAGGTCCATGGGGTCTGCGTCTGCCAGCACAACACCGCCGGCCCCAACTGTGAACACTGTGCACCCTTCTACAACGACAAGCCCTGGAAACCCGCAGATGACCAGGACCCCCACGAATGCCAAAGTATGAGCCTGGGATCACCCACCTCCCCTGCAGCAGCTGGTTGGGGTGCTGGCCCATCGGGGACACAAGGAGAATCTAGTCTTTATTATTTAAATCTAAACCTAATTGCATTCTGTAATTTACGCTCTCCTTGCTCTTTGGGGAAAGAGAGGGTATTTGAGAAAGTGTTTGAGTTGCATCTTCCCGCCGCTCCTGGCCCTTCTCCTCAGCCAGGCCTGGAGGGACCACAATTTGGTCCATGCTTCTGATGCCACGTGCCTTTTGTGCTAACCACAGGTCCTCCTACTTCTGGCCTATCCAGTGTAGGACATACGTGGTTCCCTGTTGTCATTCTTTCTACTTCAGATGTGCCTCCAGTGTTGAAATCCATGGAATTAGATTCCTGGAGGCCGGGCCCTTCCCTGCATAAATGAGGGCAACAAAGATCCCAGCCCAGAGAAGGGCAGTGACCCAGCAGGAGACCCAGCAGGTGGCAGTGGGGGAGGGTTGACATGGGACCGTTCAAAGGGCTCTCTCTTTGGCTCAACATGGGTATTATTCTTGGGTCAGTCCCCACACTGGGAGTCAAGAGGCCTGAGTTCTCTATTTTCCTTTCTTACTGGCTATATAACCTGAAATAAATTACAAAAGCCTCCCTGGGCCTCAGCTGCCCTGTTTCCCAGACCTGAGCATCTTGCAGAGTTGCTGGGGATGCCAGTGAGTTAGTGTGGAACGTGCTTTGTACACGGCAACAATGCTGCTCAAATGTCAGCCCTAGTAATCTCCTTTTGCAGGGTGTGACTGCAACGGACACTCAGAGACATGTCACTTCGACCCAGCCGTGTTTGCCGCCAGCCAGGGGGCACATGGAGGTGTGTGTGACAACTGCCAGCACCACACTGAGGGCAAGAACTGTGAGCGGTGTCAGCTGCACTATTTCCGGAACCGGCGTCCTGGTGCTCCCATTCAGGAGACCTGCATCCGTGAGTAGGGGCTCCAGGGACCCAAGGCATCATAGGTCTGTTAATCCCCATCTGTTCTGGGCTCAACAGAGCACATGTCCCTGAGGACATACAGGCCCTCAGGAAGCGTGAAGACTTGGTTCTGTGTCAGGACTTGTGGGTAATTGTTTTTAACTTAGCTGTGCCCTTCTAAGCAAGTCAGTGTGGTTTGCTCTTTGTTTTTCTGCTTCCTCCAACATTAAGGACCCCTCCATGGCAGGGGTTATTCTTATATCCTTGGGCCCTAGCACAAGGACAGACAAATAATTGATGCTCCAGGAACGTTTATTCAATGAACATGTAAGTCACCCAGGAGTGACTTAACACATCACAAGGTCCAGTGAGTTCATATGGGAGAGAGCAAAGAGATAGAAGCACTCCGATCTGGGTGGGGTTCAGCAGGTAAGACTTCCTAGGTGAAGGAAGAGTCTTCGTTTTGAAAGCCATGAAAGGGGCTTGGGTTTTGGGGTGGGAGAAATTTGGTTCACTTCCTGTTGATATTTATCTATTTATGGAAAGAGTGAGAAAGTCTTGAGTTTGACTTGTTTCCAGCACTTGCTTGCTGTGTGACCTTGCGTATGTTCTTTGAACATCTCTGAGCCTCAGTCTCCTCATCTGTGCAATGGGGATTAGCATCCTCACCTCTCAGGATTATCGTGAGGATGACATAAGGTGACAGGCAAGAGTGCCCAGCTCCATGCTGGCCACAGAGTAGCTTTTCAGTAAATAATGCCAACCACAACTTTTATAGTGCTTAACAGGTGGCAAGCACTCTTCCATCTTCTCTACACTTACTCATTGATTCCTCATAAGAAGCCTGTGAGTGTTGTATAATTACCCCCATTTTATAGGTGAGAAAGCTGAGGCACAGAGGGATTAAATAACTCAACTAAGGTGGTAAGGTTGTAAGTCAGGAAGTGGTGGAACAAGGATTTGAACCAGGACGCCTGGCTTCTAGAATGTGCTCTCTGCTTTTCTTCTTTGTCCCTCCTGCCGTGGCTGCCTTTGTCTCTCAGCCTGCGAGTGTGATCCGGATGGGGCAGTGCCAGGAGCGCCCTGTGACCCAGTGACCGGGCAGTGTGTGTGCAAGGAGCAAGTGCAGGGGGAACGCTGTGACCTGTGCAAACCGGGATTTACAGGACTCACCTATGCCAACCCGCAGGGCTGCCACCGTGAGTAAGGGGCCCAGCCTGCGTGGCGTGGGGCAGGCGCCTGGGGCCTCCAGATCTGTGAGTGGTCCTACTCACTGAGCTGCGTGCCGGGTGCTTTGCCACTGGCTTCCAGCAGGTGACAGCACAGGCCTGAGGTGGAAGGTGGGACAGAGTCCTCCCGAGGGAGGGCAGGCAGGTGGCCAAGCAGCCAGGTGTGGGGACTGGTGGGAAAGTGCGGTGGCCTTATGAGTCAGCCAGGTTATCTGGAGGGAACGGCCCTACTCGTTCTTTTCCCAGGCTGTGACCCTCCCTGGTGCACGTCCTCTGGGGGTAAGATTTTGGTGGCCCGGCCCCCGAGCTCAGCAGCCCTCCCTCCCGTGCAGGCTGTGACTGCAGCGTCCTGGGTGCCCGGCGGGACATGCCGTGTGATGAGGAGAGTGGACGCTGCCTGTGTCTGCCCCACGTAGTGGGCCCCAAATGTGACCAGTGCGCTCACTACCACTGGAAGCTGGCCAGTGGCCAGGGCTGCGAGCCATGTGCCTGCGACCCGCACAACTCCCTCAGCCCCCAGTGTAACCAGGTACATGGCGGGGTAGAGCATGGGCCCCTCAGCAAGGGAGGGCTCCCGCCCACCAGTCTCTGTCTCCCCTCCGCACTGCCCTTCTGGGTCTTTCCAAAGTCAGACTGGGCTGCTTCTGTCCACCTTCCCCTGGGGAGGCCACCAAATGTCCCTCCGTCCGTGGCTCTCAGCCTTTGGCAATGCCACATTCGCACACCTTCTGCAGGGCCGTCCTGGGCTTTGACTTCAGAGCTTGTGTCCTCGTGGGAGCCCTTGCTTTGGGGTGCACTGGGGAGTTCTGCCCCCTGACCGGTCTCTCCCCGCACAGTTCACAGGGCAGTGCCCCTGTCGGGAAGGTTTTGGTGGCCTGACCTGCAATGCTGCAGCCATCCGCCAGTGTCCTGACAAGACCTACGGAGATGCAGCTATGGGATGCCGAGGTGTGCTCACTGAATGGGGACGCGGAGGACACGGGGGGGTGTGCTCGGGTGGGCTCGTGGTGGGGCCACATGGGTCTGTGGTGGGGGAGGGCATCCCGTACTGGTCCACGCGGGGTGGGCCCTGGCAACCCATAGGAGCGCTCGCTCCCCACCGCTGCCCAAGGGCTGACACCAGGCCGTCCCCATGTCCCTATGTGCGCATGACAGGAGGGCTGCTTTGCTTCCCGCTTCCCTGAGAAACCATTTCCCAGAAGCCATCTGCAGGAAACGTCCTCCTCTCCCTCTTCATAGATGGAGAAAGTGAGTCCTGAGGGGGAGTCAGTTTGACAAGTAGTGACAAGGGCACGCAGACCCTAGTCTGTTCTCAGCTCTGTGACCTCGGGAGGAGTTGCTCCCCCTCTTCAGGCCTCAGTTTCCTCATCTGGGCAAGGGGCACACTGCCTCAGATGCTTTATCTGTGAGAATGGGAAAACGAGCGTGTTAACTCTGCCACAGAGTGTGTGGTGAGGGTCAGAAGCGTTAGCGTGTGCCTGGTGAGTAGGGCTCAGAACAGGGCCTGCCACGTCGGAGGTGCTACGTAAGGGCTTGCTGTCGTTACCATGATTTCATTCTGGCCTTGACTGTCTTATGCTAAGTGTGAAAGACCCTGAGGTCAGACCTCCTCTTCGGGCTTTCCCCACAAACACCTCATCTTCCTGACCCCCAGGCCTCTGACCATCATTTCTCCCCCCTTAGCCTGTGACTGTGACTTCCGGGGAACGGAGGGACCAGGCTGCGATAAGGCCTCGGGCCGCTGTCTCTGCCGCCCTGGCTCGACCGGGCCACGCTGCGACCAGTGCCAGCGAGGCTACTGTGACCGCTACCCGGTGTGTGTGGCCTGCCACCCCTGCTTCCAGACCTACGACGCCGGCCTCCGGGAGCGGGCCCTCCGCCTCAGCAGCCTCCGTAATGCCACCACCAGCCTGTGGCCTGGGCCGGGCCTGGAGGACCGCGGCCTGGCGTCCCGGATGCTGGACACGAAGAACAAGCTGGAGCAGGTCCAAGCCATCCTCGGCGGCGCCTCGGTCACGGAGCAGGAGGTGGCGCAGGTGGCCAATGCCATCGTCTCCATCAGGTCATTCCCTCTCCCTGCCGAGCCACGTGGGTCCACATAGCGGCACACTGGTCCTTCCTTACATCGGTTACAGCCCCTTACCGTCTACCGAGGCTTCTCACAGGCGTCTCTCTTTTCACTGTCACGACAGTCCTGGGAGGTTGGCGTGGTGGGTGTTATTCCTTGCATTTTGTGGATGAGGAAACAGGCACAGATAGGTGACATGATAGAGTCACGTGGCCACCGAGGGGCAGAGCGGGGCAGCGGGAGCACAGGCACGAGCCCAAGTCCTGAGTTCTTTCAAGTGCCCGGTGCCGCCCGTGGGAGAGTCAGCTCTGCATTAGTCAGCCTTGTGGAGGGCATCTGAGAGGCAGGGCTCTAAAAATAACTTGCGTTTGCCTTTGGAATGGGAGCAGTCCCACCCACGGTCTCCTCCCACCAGCCGAGGTGCCTTCTCAGTGAGGTTTCCTTCTGAAGTTTTTATGAGTTTGCTTTCCCTGAGCACTTGCTGACTGTGAGGGCCTGAGCCATCTAGGTGTGCCAGTGACCTTGGTCTCAGCACTGAGTAGGGAGTCCGCAGGCGGTTGGTGGGCTGGGTGTGCAGGCCTGGTGGGGCTTTCCAGAAGGACGGTCCGTGCTGAGCAAAGCCCGGCCATGGAGTACGCGAGGCTGGTGGAGGGAATGGTGGTGGGTGGAGCTGCAAAGGCCCTGGGAGGGAGGAACGTCTGGAAGCTCAGCCGTGGTGGGTCAGGGCAGGTGACCCCCTTCAGGTGGAGACCACCAGTGGGCTGCAGCTATGGGAGCTCTGTGGGGAGGTGTGGGCTGCAGAAGAGAGACTCGGGAGCCTGGGGTACAGGTGGTGGCTGATGTCGGCCTGTAGGCAGCAGAGGAGGAGGAGGGGCTCGGGGGATGCTCCTCGTGGAAGCCGACGTTGGGAGGCGGAGGAAAGCGGGGACTGTTAGGGTCACACACGCCAAGGAGGGATCTGCCCGCATAGGGGTGGAGGGAGGTTGTGCTAGCTTTTGCCCAGCAGGATCCTCTCCAGCCTGCGGAGGCTCCCTTCTGTGGCTTTTACTGATGGCGTCTCTTTTTGCTGACTCAGTAGCGATTTCTCTGAGGGGATGGCTGGCTCTAGGGAGGAAGCCCCCTTCCTGTATTTTAGTGGAAGCTTCTCTCCCACTTCAGGCAGACTCTCCAGGGCCTGCAGGTGGATCTGCCCCTAGAGGAGGAGACCTTGTCCCTCTCGGGAGACCTGGAGAATCTGGACAGAAGCTTCAATCGCCTCCTCGTTATGTATCAGAGCAAGAGGGAGCAGTTTGAAAAAATAAGCAGTGCCGATCCTTCAGGTGAGGAGGGGCACACAGACGCCACACCGGGCCAGGCTTCATCCCCGTCTCCAGGCCTCCGGGTCCAGGGCCAGCTTGGTCCCCTCTCTTCTTCCCACAGGAGCCTTCCGGATGCTGACCGCGGCCCACCAGCGGTCATCCCAGGCTGCTCAGCAGGTCGCGGATAGCTCCCGCTGGCTGCTGCAGCTCAGGGACAGCCGGAGAGAGGCGGAGAGGCTGGAGCAGCAGCTGGGAGGAGCAGGAGGGGCCGGCGGCCCCCAGCTCGCGGCCCTGAGGCTGCAGATGGCTTCCTTGCCTGATCTGACACCCGCCGCCAACAAGGTGACTCCTGTCATGGAGCCCCACTTCCAGAGGCCCCCCGCCCCAGCTTGTCACTCACCGACTGTTGCTCCGCATTCCCCCCTGGGGCCACGTGGACCTCCCACACACCCCCCATCCCGACCCTTGACCCCGCATAGTGTGTTCAGCAGTTACCAAGGAAACACGTTTCTGGTGCCCAAGTTGCCGTGGAGATGTCTGGCTGCTTGTTTCCCAGGTGTGGGAGGGGAGTGATCACTGAGGAGGCTTGGGGACCCCCTCTGATGCCCCCCCATCTCTCCACAGCTCTGTGGGGGCCCCAGGGAGATGGCTTGCACCCCGGGAGCATGCCCTGGGGAGCTGTGTCCCCGAGACAACGGCACGGCCTGTGGCTCCCACTGCAGGGGTGCTCTCCCCAGGGCAGGTGGGGCCTTCCGGACGGCAGGGCAGGTGGCCGAGCAGCTGCGGGGCTTCAACGCCCAGCTCCAGCAGACCAGGCAGATGGTAGGTGTGGCTGAGGTGGGGTGGGCCCGTGGTGGAGGAGGCAGAGGGGACAGAGCCCCTAAGCGAGTCAGAGCTCCCATTCTGCAGCCAGGAGTCGAAAGCCCAGAGATGTCGGGTGACTTTCCCGTGGCCCTACAGCAAGTGAGAGAGAGAGTTTGAGGCCAGTGTTTTTACATCATCTCTTCTGGGGCCAAACTGAGCTAGTTACAAAAGTTTCCTAGGGAGATCTTGGGTAGCAGGTGCCGCCAGAATCCTCGGGGGCTGCCGAGAGGCCCTCTTGGGGCTTTAACCACTGCTGACGCATAGCGTGTGTCAGCAGATCAGGGCAGCCGAGGAAGCCACCTTGCAGGTGCAGTCAGATGCTCAGAGCCTGGAGATGCAGGTGAGCACCAGCCGCGCCCAGATGGAGGAAGACGTCACACGCACGCGGCTCCTCATTCAGCAGGTCCGGGACTTCCTCTCAGGTGAGCCGGTCTTCACCTTTCCCCGGGCTGATGTTTCGACTTCCGCCTGTCCTCAGTGCCCCATTCCCTGTCCCTCATCTCACTTGTCAGTCAGCTACTTCCTTCCCTGGTCTCCATGCCCCCTGGACCAGCCCCCATCACTCACCTGGATGGCTGCAGGGCCTCTAGGTGACCCCCCACCTCCTTCCTGCCCCCTCATAGCCCGTTCTCAGCAGAACAGTCTGAAACATCTTTGAAAAATGTGTAAGCGGGGTCACATCCCACTCATGCCTAAAATCCTTCACTGGCTTTCCCTTGCTCTTGGGATAAGCTCTCAGCTCCTTACCATGGCCTCTGTTACCTCCTGGGTATGGCCTGTATCCTCTCTACTTTGCTCACAAACCGTCTTTGAACAGGCCAGGCTCTTGCCAGCCTCGGAGGCTCTTGCTGTTCCTCTGCCTGGGATGCTCTCTCTAAGGCTGCTGATTCTTGCCCTCCAGGTCTGAGTTTAAATATCTCCCTCGGGGGGCCTTTTCTGACCACCCACTCTGGTCATCCCCCTCCCCCATATTCCCCTCCGGAGTCTGACCTTCACTGCTGTACTCCGAGCCTGTGGCTGTTGAGCTCACCTGTCTACAAGTGTAATGTTTGTCTCCCAACTGGACTCTAAACTCCGAGAGGGCAGGGATGGCCGTCTGTCTTATTCACTGTGTCCCTGGCACTTAGCCTAAGTCCAGGCCCAGAAAAGCACCCAATGTTGATTGATTGAATAAGTGAACCCGATCTCCTCCCTTGCCACCTGGGGAGTGGGAAGGTCCCTGGACAGGACTCAGGGAATCTGTGGGACTTTGGGCAAGTTGTTTTCCTCTTTGCCTCATCTTTTCGCTTCTGCCAACGGGGATGATAGTATTTTACAAGTTTATTCCGGGTGTCAAGCAACGACATAAAATGTGTTTTGACAAATTAAAGATGCCCTAGGAGTATGAACTGATATTATTAAATTTCTGGTCCCTGCCAGGGAATGTGCTTGGCTGGGAGCCCAGTTAACAGGAGCTGACGGCCTGGTGTAATGACAGTCGTTCTTCCTGCTACTATTGCTCTGCTTCTGCTTCAAGAGGCCAGAGCCCCCTCGGGTGCAGGTGGCGGGTTGGAGAGAAGCAGGGACAGGCCAGAGTTTGGGGATGGGACTCACAAATAAGGAAGACCTTCCCTGAGTGAAGCTGCGTAAGGCAGGCTAGGTGGCCCCCCATCCTGCATCAACCCCAGCTAGGGGGTGGTGGGATAGGAAGCCTGTCCTTGGGGTGCAGTCTGGGCTCCCATGAATGGGCAGGGAGTGGCCGGGCTGCGGGGTCCCTGCTGTCCCCTCAGTTTGTGTCTTGTATCTCAGGTTGAGTCCTTGGACAGGATGAGGGGCAGAGAGAAGGAGCAGGGCCTGAGAGAGGCCTGGCCCCTGGGAGGGACCTGGGACAATTCTTACAGTCTCCATGGCTGTGTATTCTAAGGTCCAGAGTCCCGCTGCAGGAAGCATGGGTACCAGCTGCTGTGGGCGCGCAGGGTCACAGCGAGGGCGGGAGACTGGAAGGCCAGTGGAGGAGGGAGGGGACACCATCTTTCTCAGGTCATCAGAGGAAGTGACAAAGATAATAGGTCAGGTTTCCTGAGTCCTCACTAAGTGCTGGGCACTGTTCTAAGTGCTTCACATTATTTAATCCCGACTGCCTACCACTTTGCATGTGAGGACTCCAGATACAGGGAGGTTAAGAAACCTGCCTAGAAGCATCCAGCTTGGAGGGAGTACGGGTAGGGTTCACCTCACTCCGGAGTCCACACTCTAGATTATTGCATTATGAGATGGACCACCTCCCAGCGCCCCACCACCCACCTTGCTTCTTTGCCTTCTCTAATGTTTGTCCTCTCCCTGCATTGTCTCCCCTGCCCTGCCCCACCCCTCCCGACCTGGCTAATTCCTACACACCCTCTAAGGATCCCCTGGGTATCTCATTCTCCAGGAAGCTTTCCTGGACCTGTCAGACTGGGTCAGGAGCCCCTGTAACAGCCGTCCTAGCACCCTGAGCTTACCCCCGTCACTCAGGGTTGTGCTTCCTTGCCCCACTAGATTTCAAGGTCCATGAGGGCAAGACCCAAGGCCAATCTGACCTGCAGTCTCAGCTCCCCACATCCTGCAGCTCGGAGCAGTGAGTGTTTGCTGAGCCCACCCTGAGACTCAGAAACCCATGAAACTGAATGTAACTCAGACCAAGCCCACGGGTACAGCTGAAGTGAGGAAGAACAAAGGAAGGGCAGGCGCTAGGTGAGGGTGTGCTTGCCGTAAGAGGCTTTCTAGGGAAGGCACATATAAGCTGCGTTGAGAGTAGGACTCTGGGTTAGGTGAGAGGTTGGCGGTCTCTATGGGGAGGTCCCTGTGAAAGCTCGTAATTGGGGAAAAGCCCACTTCATTAAACTCAGCCACAATTATGCCTTGAGCTCCTGCAGTGTGCTGCCCTGGCCCCAAAAGGACATAGCAATAAAGAGGCATGGTTTCCACCTTCCAGAAATGTCCTTCCACCTGGCATGAGGAGGGGACTGGGTCTAGGACCTCTGTAGCCAGCTGGTGAGGAAACCTTTGACTGCAGAGTAAGGCTGGGTGGGCCCCAGAGGAGTTAAGTTCTAGGGCAAACTATCTGCGTGGGCGGGTGCCCCCTTCCCTACCATGTCAGTACCAGTGGAATCTGTAAAAGTGACCATGGGGAGGAGATGCCATCTCTGTACTTCTGACCTTACTCTCTGACCCAGAGTTGGATTGTGAAATTCCTGCTAAATTGATTTTTTCATATCATCCCTTGAGGTTGGGCATCGTGATTCCCATTTCACAGATCAGGAAACTGAGTTCAACGAAGCCAGTTGACTTGTCCCAGTTTGCTTGAATAGTAAAGAGGAGGCCTGAGACTGGAGCCCCTTCAATCATTCACTGAATGTACAAACAGAGTGCCTCCAAGCGCCATGCACTGTGCTAGGGGCTGGGCTATAGCTGTGGAAAGCCAGTCCCCGTCCTCACGTCGTTTACATTCTAGTGGGGAAATGACAGAAAACCCAATAAATGAGTTAAGCGTCCAGCACGTGGGTGGCGATAAATGTTAGGGAAGAAGATAAAGCTGAGAAGGAGGGTAAGGAGTGTTGGCAGAGGGTAGAGGTTGCGATCCTAGATTGGATGGCCTGGGATGGCCCCTCTCAGAAGGTGACATGTGAGCAAAGCCCAGGTCATCTTGATCTGCCTTTGCAAAAGCGAGCACTCTGCCCCAGAGGAGGGGCACGTGGAAGGGTTCTTATTGCCAAGGAAGCAGTTCCAGTCCCTGGCTGGTCTCCCCACTTCAGGGCTGATTATATCTGTGCTCCAGGCATTGTTCAGTACCAGCTGCCTGGTACCACCTCCTTCTCCCCAGCCTGCAGCTTCCTGTGGTGCCACTTAGTTGCCACAGCTGTGCCGACAGCCATCCTCCCGCGGCAGCGAGCCCGGAAATCCTCAGAGCAGGGCGCCTGAGTGTGCCTGGGAGGGAGCCGCAGCTCTTTGGGCAGCCCGGGCAGAGATGGCATGGAGGTGCTGCCCACGGGTGTTGTCAGCCTGGAGAGGCCTCTGATCTTTGGGGAGGTGGCTGAGCTCCCCCATTCCAATGGATGGTTTGTCTTCCAGACCCTGACACTGACATAGCCACCATCCAGGAGGTCAGTGAGGCCGTGCTGGCCCTGTGGCTGCCCACAGACTCTGCCACTGTCCTGCGGAAGATGAATGAGATCCAGGCCATCGCAGCCAGGCTCCCCAACGTGGACCTGGTGCTTTCTCAGACCAAGCAGGACATCGCTCGGGCTCGCAGGCTCCAGGTGGAGGCTGAGCAGGCCAGGTGTGGCCCTGGGCCCTGAACTTCTCCCAGGATCGGGCTGGGGTTTTGCCCCTCAACTCTGTTGCTGGAAGCAAGAGAGGAACGTCTGCGAGTCAGAGGGGTGCCGAGGGCTGGGAGACAGGAGGAGACGCTTACTGTGGTGGGGGATGGTGACGTGATATACAGCATCCAGCCGAAACTTTATTCGGCACAGCCCCGTCTTCCTTATTGGAAACCGTCCCCAGAGGCTGCCTCAGACAACCTGCTTGGTGAGGTCCTGGGTGGAAAAGCTACTGAGTTAATACTTGCCTTCTTATCTTGGCTGGAAATGATATTCTCTGGACTGGGGAGTGAGTTGGATCCCACATCTCTTCATTCACTGTGCACCCATTCCACCCTCCCCCCTCTTCCACTCCCCCGGCCCCAGGAGCCGAGCCCACACAGTGGAGGGCCAGGTGGAGGATGTGCTGGGGAACCTGCGACAGGGCACACTGGCACTGCAGGAGGCCCAGGACACCATGCAAGGCACCCGCCGCTCCCTTCAGCTTATCCAAGACAGGGTTGCTGAGGTAGGCATTATGGCTTCCTTCCCCCACTTGTGGGAATGAACATTCAGATTCAGGCGCAAGGCATAGAAGATGCCAGGAAGTGACCCGGGTGGAAACTGAGCTGGGGCCCTGAAGAAGGGAGCCTATGAGCCTTGAGCCTGGCTTCGAGCCTTTGGTTTTCTGCTCTCGTGGCTGCTGCAGGAGTGGGTGGGGTTGGTCAGCTGAGCTGGAGAACTGGGAGGCCTGGATGCGGGGGGCAGATAGAGGATTGGGATGGTGGCGATAGTGATGTCCTGCTTGTAGAGAGTTTTTGTGGCCTGATGAGTTGGAGGAGAGAAGAATGAAGCTCACTGCCTATGAGACCCACCCCAAACTCCGGGTCTCTTTTTCCACAAAGGTTCAGCAGGTGCTGGGGCCAGCGGAAAGACTGGTGACCAGCCTGATGGAGCAGCTGGGTGGCTTCCGAGCACGGATGGAGGAGCTCGGCCGCCGGGCCAGGCAGCAGCGGGCACAGGCCGCCCAGGCCCAGCAGCTGGCAGAGGAGGCCAGCAAGCAGGCACTGAATGCCCAGGAGGTACCTAGAGGGCAGAGTTAGAAGCAAGCATGGCCGGCGGGAGCAGGACAGGACTCTGTACACTTCATAAGACCATGGGCTCCAAAGCACTTCGAGTACCAGTTATTCTGAAATATCCAGCGGGGGCTTCAGGATTAAGGCGCACCTGGCCAGGCACCTGAATTCTCCCTCTGGATGCCTTTGGTGGAGCTGGTTCAGGGATGCTGGAAACAGCCAGTCCGATCCCTCTCCTCTCACAGATGAAGTGGTGACTCTGTCCAGACCTAAAGCTCATCTACAAAGGAGGTTTCTTGACACCTGATCCAGAGCTTGTCCCCTGTCAAGGTTATCCAGCCCAGACAGAAACTCTTGATTTAGCCCAACCTGAGCCCCATCACTGTCAGAATTAGGTGAGAGAGAAGGTCGAAGAGCCAGTTTCAGTGTCTCCAGGGTACCGGTGGTCCCGGTACAATGGCCAAGCTGCCAAGCATACTACTAAGTGACGACTGTGTACCTGGCCCTGTGCTGGCACTGTAGATGAAGGGAGGGGAAATACAGAAGTTAAGGTATGGCTTGTGGCCCAGGGGCTTTTATGGGCAGAATCAGCCCATTGGGGATATTAGGAGGCACCTCATCTCTGTGTGCTGATTTGGGTTACATCAGGTCCTTTAGCCAAAGGTCTTTAGGACTTGGGATGATGATGATGTGGAGACTGTTCTTCCTTTTTCAGGGATTTGAGAGAATAAAGCAAAAGTATGCTGAGTTGAAGGACCGGCTGGGTCGGAGCCCTACGCTGGGAGAGCAGGGCAGCCGGATCTTAAGCATCAAGATGGAGGCGGAGGAACTGTTTGGGGAAACCATGGAGATGATGGACAAGATGAAAGGTGAGGGAGTGGTCCAGGGGCTTGGACTTCAGGGCATCCCTGAAGGCTGCTCCCAACCCAGGGTTTCTGAGGCCTAATGTTTGGAACTAGCAGTGCTAAGGCAGTGAGATCAATAGGGATTTCCTGAGCACCTAGTAAGTACAAGGCATATAATGTGGCTTTGAGGCGTGTGGACATGTTCACAAAGACTAGGCCTGCCCTCTAGAGGCTCGCAATCCATTTTTTCCTATTGGCCACCAGCTTCATGAAACTATTTAATAGCACAAAGAGGACTGTGATAAAAGCCCGAATAATAGAAGCTCTAGGGGCTCAGAGGATAAATAACATCAGAGAGAAATGTTCAGGGAAGGTAATGTTCAAAAAAGATAAGATTTGAGGTGGGCCTGGGAGGATGTATAAGCCTGGAAGAGGCTGTGAGGAGGAGAAGGGACATCAAGACATATTCTGAGGATGGAGGCGGGATCACCCAACTGGAGAGGAGGGTTGATGAGGAGAGAACAGGTGCGAGAGAAGTAGCACGGAGCCAGTGTGGCTGGTCCACGTGGCCGGCCCTGATGCCAGGAGGAGGTGGGTAGACTCAGCCCTGGAGGCAGTAGGAAACCATCCAAGAGTTTTGAATACGGCAAGCCATAATGAAAGAAGCTTTCGAAAGGGTTCTGAGGTTCCTCGGAAAGGAGAACAGAGATTTTCAGGCTCAGTCTCTGAGATGTGATGATGGGGTCACTGCCCTGTGAATGACAAAACCAGAGCCTCTTTGAATTTTAGAGAAAGCTTTGGACAAAAATCTGTTTGGCTAGCTAGATGGACACTATGGAGAAAGGCGGGCTGGCAAGTTGACAGTGGCTGTGGCCGGCCACAACTGAAGGGGGAGGCGAGAGGAGCTGACCTAGATGGAGGAGTCCAGGGCTGGGTCAGTGCACGCCCTGGCCCTGTCCATCCGTGTCTTGTATGAAGATAAAGAATTTGCTCATCAGATCTGAGGATGACAGGTAGTTAATGCACTAGATAACAGAACCAGCATTCTAAGGCAGTCTCAGAAGTCTAAAAGGATGGGCTGAAACTAACAGGATAAAATTAAGTAAGGAGAAAAATTCCCTCTCACTCTGGCCTTGTTTGGACCTAAACTCACAAGTATAGCTCAGGTGAGGTCTGGCTTCTCAGTGGTTAATGTAGCTAAACACGTTATAACTGGTTAGTGATAAACACATATGAGTTGTTACTCACCCGAAAAAGACCCAAGAGTTTTGAGTAACTGTAAGCTTGATATAAGTCAGAAGTGCCTTTGCTCCTGCCAAAAGAGCTAAAAAATTCAAAGCAGCCAAGACAAAGGGAGTAATGGCTCAAGGATGATATTAAAAATATTTAGTAACTGGTGTGTCCTGCACTTACCAGCCAGAAAGGCTCAGGTTGTAGCACTGGAGCAAGCATTTACCTGCTTGCAGGAATTTACCTTTAATTGCAGGGTTTTGGGGAGGAGCCTGCTTAAGGAGCCTTTGGGGATGGGGGTCGGGGAACAGAACAGCAGCTGTAAAAATTTCAGTGTTTTATTAACCCATAGGTCCATGTGGGTACCCACTGGCTGAATGTCAGTCTGTTGATAACCCTGTTACACTCTGCTGATCTCCCAGGTGAGATCGAGTTCAATGGAGGCTACTACAGCTTCAAAAGGGATATTGACGAACCCACACACTTGAGAGGGAGGGTGGCCAGGGCTGGGATGTAGGGAAGGCCCGGTGATTATATCAGATGGGGAGTGGATGAAGGAGCTAGGGCGGTTTAATCTGGGGAAGATGGGGCCTCAGACATGTGAAGGACTGCCATGTAGGAAACAGAAAGAATAGATTCCTACACCCCAGGAGACAGACCTGGGACAATTGGGTGGCAGCGAGATGTGCTCAGATTCTGGCTTAACGAGAAGACTTTTTAACAAGCAGAACTGCCTGAAGTTGGAGCCTTGTGAGACAGTGCCCCCTGGCCCTGTTCCTGGAAAGTTCAGGCTGAGGCTGGGTACCAGCTCTCATGAATGTGGAATAGGGGGCTCCTGCCTAGGATGACAGGGGGGACAGGCTGGACTCGATCACTTTGGAGTCCTTCATATCCTCCACACATAATCTGGTGGTGGTATGTGGAATGGACTGAAGGGGGAGGACTAGATTTACCTGGAGTGGCATTTTTGGGGAGAGACAATGGGGAGGAATTCTGGTCACCCAGCTCTTTTGCCCTGGTGCCCACCTGAGGAATCATTGGTGGGATGGCAGCCGTCTGGGTCCAACATAGCGGGTTTCTTATCTTGGTGCCAGTGGCCTCCCTCATCAGCCTGGGACAACTCTGCCCAGAGCAGAGGAGAAGAGTAGGGGCAGAGGATCCTTGGGGTAAGGGCTTCCTGGGTCTGGCCCCTGCCATGTTTCTCTAAGAGTGGGATGGGGGCTGGAGAGGCCTGAGGCTGGAGAGAGCTGCCTTAGGGGCCAGACTCCCTCAAGGTGGAGGTGATTTCTCCCGCAGATGCTGCGCCCAGGTGGGTGGGAGGAGAAGGAAGGGTTGGGAGTCTTCAGGTGTCTCACCAGCTCGTCTTCCTCCCCCTGGTGTTCCATCTGCCCTCAGACATGGAGTCGGAGCTGCTTCGGGGGAGCCAGGCCATCACGCTTCGCTCGGCGGACCTGACGGGGCTGGAGAAGCACGTGGAGCAGATCCGGAACCACATCAATGGGCGCGTGCTCTACTACGCCACCTGCAAGTGACGCACCAGCGTCCAGCCTGTGGCCCTGCTCATCTGCCCTCTGTGCTTCTGGGGGCCAGGCTGGCTTGGAATACTGTCCAGCTGCAGGAAAATTTTATGCAACCTAAAGCACAGCCTGGACCACCCTGGTGTGCAGTTGTTAGGATTACTCTGGGCTGCAGCTGAGCCTGGGCTGATGGGACAACTACCGCTGAGGGACAGACATGGTGGAGGCGGGCCACATCATTGTAACCAGGAGCTCTCAAGTGGAGGGCACTTGGCTGGGCAGTGTCCTTGCCCTTCATTCTCCGTTGAGGCTGAATCCTGGACCAACACAAAAACATAACTAAAAATGATGTACAAGTGAAAAGCCCAATAAAAATCTATAGAAAGGAGCCTGGAGTTTCAAAGAGGGGAAATAGTCTGTCTCCCTGTGAAGTAAACACTTCTCATTTGTTTCTGTCTCCCATCTGGGGTTCCTGGGTACTCCTCTGCTCAAGCCCGAGGCCTGGTGGTGGGTGAAGAATAGGCTGCCCCACTCTGCTCACTCTAGCGACTCATCACCCAGACTTGGGGAGACGGGGCCCCTTTGCTCCAGCAACTGATGGATTCTATACTTGAGCGACCAGAGGAGGCGTTTTCACCTCTGAACAACTGTACAGTTTCTCGTTTCCAGAAGAAAATGTAGAAATCCAGAGACGGGAAGCAAGCTGTTCAAAATCACACAGCTCCTTGAGGCCGAACTAAGACGAGACCCTGTGTCTCTAGAGATCTCAGAAAGAAGCTGTAAATGGATGTGTGTGTGTGTGTGTGTGTGTGAATGTGTGTGCTGAAAATATGGAAATGGCATGAACGTTTGTGTGCTAACTGTGGCCTGGACACTGTGCTAGCATTTTATCTACATGAACTTCTTGGTCTTTGTTGATCAGAGTAATTACTTATTGAGCTCTATGCTAGATACATCATCTGCACTATCTCATGCTGTAGGTGGCACTGTTGTCCCCAAGTGAGGAAACCAAGGCACAAAAGGTTCAGTGACTCCCCCAAGGTCACAGATGTGGCAGGCAGGGCAGAGCTAGGCCTCAAACCCAAGTTCATCTATTACAGGCATTAGGAGGATGGCTGTTCGGGCTGGACTGTCTGGGTTCCGGTGGCACCTCCGCCAAGGGGTTGTTCTGAGAAGGAAATGAGTTGATGCGTGTAGCTCATGTCACTAGGTGCCTGGCCCACTGTGTGTCCCCCGACCACTCCTACCGTCGCTAGGTCCTACCTGACCTCAAGCTCTCTGTGCATTTTCCACTCCAGGAGGCCCAGAAGCCCCTGAGCTGCTTCTGACTTAGAGAGGAACCAAAAGAAGCCTCATAGAAAAAAATATGTTCATTTTATTCAGCACAACACAGAGCCTGAAGCTGGAGGGAGCGGGAGACCAGAAAACTGGGAAGGGACAAGAGCAATGTGTCTGATTTTCAGGGAGAGAGAGGGGAGCAGAGCCAGGATTTGAATTACTCGCTGAAAGAACAGTCAGCTTCCAATTTTCACTTAATTGAGTGTGTGTGTAGAGGGCATCCGGCCAGGATAATAATTCCTGACGGTACCTTGCCTTGGGTTTCTTTCTTTTTCATCTTGGAGGGTGTGGTCCTGCTTTTGGATGGGGGCAGGGAGAGGTGGATCAGAAGAGTGCTTGGCGTAGGCTGGCCAGGTTTGGAGCTAATCCTGGAGTTAGGATTTGAACTTGGAGAGCTCACAAGCAGACCACGAAGCTGCCTGTCATTCATGCAGATGCGCAGGCCACTCCATTAACGAGCCCATTCTGGCTACGAGGACGGAGGCTGGAGAGGCAAGATCCAGGGTGTGCTGAGCGGGGAGTCTGGGTCGATGCTCCATATGGCTTTGCTCGGAGATGGTGACACAGCTTGGCCAGCCCATTAAGCTTTTCAGGACAAACGACACAGACCTGGGTGAGCGCTATCAACGGACACTCTGCAGAGCCACGGCACGTAGGGTTGGGGGCACGGAGCAGGCAGGCCAGGGAGACCTGGAAGCCTCGGGTGCCGCTCCGCCCGCCCACAGCTTCGGTGAGGCCTCCACGCTTGGGACTCACTCCTGGGCCTTCTGTGAGGGTCTGTCCCAGGTGGCAGCTGTCTGCTGCTTCTGATCAGGCCTTGCTCGGCTTGCTCTCCCTTCTTCCCACTGCAGCGTAGACTCCAGGTTTAGAAAGGCAGAGAAGAGGTGAATAGCTATCTCTCCTGCAGAAGAAGGGGGTTCAGGGTGGGGGGGGTGCTGTCGCCTCTGGTACCCCTTGGACCCCATCACTGAGACTCTGTGACTGCGATTTCCCCCTGAGCCCACGGCCCTGGCCCTCCTCCCTCTAGTTCCCTCACCTGAAAATTGTAGTGACATAGACACAGGCCCCTGGGATCACATAATGAGACAGACTCCAGTCTGCCCCACCCGGCAGTGGGAGCTGCCGCTGGCTTTAACTGGCACCATGACCTCCGATTTGAAGTTCCTGGAAAGGAAATGGAGCGGCCGGCTATGATGGAGCATTTGAGGAGGAAGGAGAGCCGGGATAACTCTCTGTGCCTGTGGCTGCCACTCAGCCCTCCCTTTATGAGGTTCAGAAAGTACGAGCCTTTATAGAAAAGATGAATGAGATAACCAAGCCCCCAATGTCCCCCCCAAAACACAGAGGCCCTGGAAACTCAAGGAATCTAACGCCCACCACTCACATCTACCCAGCTTTCTGCAGGCATTTATAATCCCTGTTGCCTCACTAAACTTTGACAGTACCTCTGTGGGGCAGGCTGAGCAGGTATGATCCAATCAACCCATTTTACAGATGAGCAAACTAGAAACAGAGATATGGATTGAAAAGACAGTGGCCACACAGCTGGTGAGGGGTGCGGACAGGACTGGAGGCATTTCCCTTGACCCCCTCCTCCCTCCCCATCCAGAGCTCTTCCACCCTACAGAGCTGCCCCCAAATGGGAGAGGCTCTTTGGTCAATTTCTTTCAGCTCCATTGCCTGAGTTCTTTCAGACCCAGGCTGAGCAGGGCTAGGCCTTGGGCTTTGGCTGAAAATACGTACTGTTTTCTGTTGGCCTTTTTGAGGAGCGTGGGCTCAGAGCAGTAGGAGGACTTCCCTTTGGTCCCGACGCTCAGGCAGCTGGAGCAGCAACCGCAGGGCCCGACGGCCAGGGGCCCCTGCTGCATGGGCACAAGGCTGCTGCTGATGCGGAGGGAGCCGTGGATCAGGCAGTTGAGGGACTTGCCCCCAGGGGCGGTGGGCTGGGGGCCATGTTGGCAGGGCAGCCGGGTCAGGGCAGGGAGGGCCACACTCTGGTCCAGGGCTGGTGCCTCGGTGACGGTGAACTCAGGGGAGCTGGGTCTTGAGGCTTCAGACGCTTGAGTGACGGGTGGCCCGTGCTCCACCTCCGGGCGGACACCTGGGCTGTGCAGGTTCATGTGCAGCTTCCTCATGTGGTGCACCACGGCTGCCGCGTTGAAGGCTTGCTGAGGAGATACGAGACCAGTCTCTGGCCGTCTCCATCCTCAGAGGGCCGTGAGGCTTAAGCTTTCCCTTTGCCCTGGGACCTCTTGAAACCGATGTGTGCACTTCTCATTTCAGAGAGGGTTCAGGGAACTCCAGGGTCTGCCGGGAGACCCCAAGGAAAGCCCCTGCCCCAGCTGCCCCAGCCCAGCCTCCAGGGCCTAGACAGCCTGCCCGCCTCCTGGAGAGGACCACTCACCCTCCACTTGCTCTTGGCAAAGTTCTTCTGGATCTGGAGGCTGACTGACGGGTAGATGTCCCGGTGGAGAGCTGTGTTTCCGTTAATCCTGTGGACGTGGAGGGGACTCCTGGCTAGTGGTGGTTACAGGGACTCAGCCAGGGGTTGGGCAGGGGGCTGGGCATGCAGGTCCAGGGTAAACTGAGTGGACTGCCTCAGGACAAGGACAGCCGGAGCTATGAAGCGGCTGGAGGCAGGGCTCCTCTTTCCGCCGGGCGGGCCATAGGGGGCCTATGCTTTAGAAACTTGCTTTAGAGCTGGGTGGGCAACCTATAGCCTGTGGGCCAAATCTACTCATTGCCTGCTTTTGTAAATAAGATCTTGCTGGGACACAGACGTGCCCGTTCATTCAGCTGTGGGCTATGCTGCTTCCGAGCGGCAGATTAAGTGGTTGCCATGGAGACGATACTGGCCAGCAAAGCCTAAAATATTTCCTATCTGGCACTTTATAGAAAAAGAGTTTACTGACCCCATCCCCCCACCCCATGTCAGAGGGCGTTTGGGCTGTCACCATCCTTTGGCTCAAAACTTTGCTCAGAACCCACCTTCTCCTTCCTCAGTAAAGCCACCCAATACAGGTTGCCCTTTTCTTGTCCCCTCAGCCTGTTATTCATCCATCTCTTAAGTGTCCCTCAGACACTTGCCACGTACATAATACTTTCTAGGTACTTAGGGACCCAGAGAAGTAACAGACGTGGCCCTGATCGCTAGGGGCTTACAGTGTAGGTTTGAAGCCTTGTTTCATGCCATGAACTAGAGTAATTCATGGTGAGCTGTGTAATGGATAAGGAAAGACGGGAGGTCTGTCCAGATTGCAGGAGACAGGGCTTTAGAGAAGGACAAAAACTGCTCTGGAGCCTGAAGAATGCTACATCGATTGCAGGGCATTCGATGTGGTGAGAATGGTATGATCCAAGGTGTAACTTGGGAAAAACCTGGTTTGGAAGGCGGGGGAGGGCAGGGAGAGCAATATAGCTATTAGGCCTTTCTGGAATACAGAAGGTACGCTGGGAATCCTGAGAACTGCAGTTGGAGGTAACGGGTCAGGCCAGATTAGGGAAAACCTAGGCTTGCTGTGGTGGCAGTTGGGGAGCTTGTAAATTTTCCAGCGGGGGGGTAGCATGAAAAAAGAAGTGTTTCAAGACTTTATTTACCTGCTTTACCAATTGGTTGCTTTGTGATTGTTCTCAGCGCACCTTGCATGGAACAGACTTTGATCCCAGAGTAAAATGATGTTCTTAAGGACAGGGCAAAGTTACCTGTCTAGCTGTATCTGCCTCCTGAACTTGACTAGACGACCCAGCTGCCACCATTGGGTCAGAATCCACTTACTTAAATGCTATTTTCTTCTCTAGCTGGATCTGGTATGTGCCCTTTGGATGTCACACAGTAAACAGCTAGGGCAAGCGGACTCCAGGGAAACATGCTGTGAACGAGTCAGCATGGTGTTTGCGGAACAACAGGTGAGGGTCTAGAGCCCATCCCCCGTTCCTTACTCACCAGGGGTGCCTCAAGGCCTTCTCACAGGTGTACCGCTCATTTGGGTCCTTCTCCAGCAAGTGGCAAATAAAATCCTTGGCTGGGGGAGCAATCAAAGATACAACAGATAAGGACCAGATTTCATGACTGATGGAAATTCACTTCCAGGCTGGTGGGTGGCACTGAAAGCTTTAGCTCATCTTCCAAAGAGGCAATTTTAAGAGTCTTGAAAGAGAGAAAAAACCAAACCACCTAACAACAACCCACCACAAACCCCCAGAAAGGCTCTATGCAGCCGTGTCACCCACCCAACACTGGAGGTACATCTCTGGGCACGAGGCACCAACGTGCCTGATGCCATGCGGGTGCACGTTTGCACCAGTCAGGGGCCAGCACTGCACATGGGCACACGTGTGAATGCTAGCTTATCCCAGCTCTGATCCCCACTTAATGGACCCAACAACAAACACTGATAACCTTCCCATACACAGACATTGCAGATGCCTGATCTTGATACGTGAAAGGCAAAACTTGGCCTTGCTTTTGCCACTCCTGCCTGGAACACTCCCTTGTGCCTGGCTCTGCCCTCCTGGCCCCTCATCTGAACCACCACCTCCACTGTTACCAGACATACTGCGGTTCTGCCTCCAGGAAAACAAAAGCATTAACCTGAGATGCGAATCACTTACTTGGCCTTTGACCCAGATGAAGATTTCTCCACTTTCCTTGGAGCCTGTTCTGTTAGATTCCCCAGGGACCGTCAAGAGCCAGGACTGGCATCCTTTGTTCAGCTCTTGTCTCTTGACAGCCTCTGCCTTGAGCCTGTTATTTTGTCCTTCACACTGGCTGGTCTTACCTGACTCAGAAATGTCATCCCAGAACGGAGACTCAAACTCATAGTAGCCCTCCTTGATTTTCTCAAAAAGCTTAGACTCAGTGTCTTCATAGAAGGGGGGATACCCACACAGCCTGCAGTGGAATAGGAAGGTACATGCTGCTGAACGACCCCATCCTCCCTGGGCCAACCTCTCCCCTCTGTCCAGCCTCCCACTATATACACAGGCAGGCAACATAAAGGTCCCCACCAGCAGTGTGACCAGGACATGGGTCTGCCTCTGATTCAGGAATGATGCAGGTTCTGTCAAGTGTTTATGCAGGAGTCAAAGCTTGGAACAGGCCACCCTGAAAGGTCTCTTTGAACATTGTATCCCCCAAACCCTCACCACCTCTCCACATACTTCCCCTGACTCTCATATAAACTATTTTTAAGAAGGATGGTAGAAATGTCCACTTGAATGTAAGTTTCATGAGGGATTTTTTAGGCTCCTTTGTTCACCATTCTTCAGTAATTAAACCACTGATTGGTACAGAGCAGACAGTCAGTGAATATTTGTTGAGTAGATGAATGACGAGAAGCATTATTCAACATAAGCTGAGGAAATAGAGAAATGCATCCACACTAAGGAGTAAATGACTAATCACAGGTTATTTTCCTAAGAGCAGAGTTTGCTATAGGTGAGAAGGGGTGCTGGGAAGAGGCGGTGAGCAGGTCTGGAAGGGAGAGCCTGAGAACGTGTGGAGAGGAGCAGTGACCGGGTTCGGGTTCATCCAGGCCATCATTTTGCCTTGGGCTGACGTTGCCAGGAGACAAATCTGAGATGTGAACATTTTGCCCACTTGGCTTCTAAGCTTAGCTTGGCTTCTCCCTCTTTTATTGCTCATTCCACAGAGTGGGACTCAATGCATTTATATACAGTAAATGGGGGTGGGGTGCTTAAAGAGGGAGTGCCATGTGGCTGAACGGTGGGTTCACACTGAGCTCTGTTTTTATAACCTGGTGGAGATCAGGACAAGAGCCTTTGGAGCTGTGTGCGTAAGTGTGTGTGTGTGCGCGCATGTGTACATGCACGTGCTTTGGAGGTGGATGCTACTCAAGGAGTTGAGATGGGGAGGAGAGAAGAAAGGGTGAGCAGGCTCTGAGATTCCTCAGGAACTGAGCCAATGCCAGCTTCTACTCACAATATGTAAGTGATGACTCCAATGGACCAGCAATCCACAGCCTTGCTGTAGGGTTTCTGAGCCAACACTTCCGGAGCTGCAGCAAACCAAAGGCAGAGTCAAAGCTGAGCAGGGGCAAGAGAGAAGGCTGAGGGGTGAGGGACAAGTGTCAGGACGCAGCTTAGCGAAGACGACTAGGGTAGCGCCTGGGATAGTGTTGTTTTTTAAGACTGAAAATTCCCCTAGGGCAGGGATTGTGTCTTTCCCAGCAGACTAATCTTCCTCTGTCAGACTGAAAGTTCCCATGACAGGGCCTATGACTCCCCCATCAGACTGGGGATCTCCAGGGCTATGTTTTCCCCATTAGACTGAGTACTCTCTGGAGGCAGGGCTTATATCTCCCCACTCAGATGGGGGACCCCCCAGTACAGGGACCTTGTGTCTCCTTGCAGACAGGGAAATCTGCAAGGTAAAGGCTGTCTCTCCCACTAGACTGGGATCTCCCTGAAAGCAGAAGTTCCATTAATTGAGGACTTCCATTGAGTAGTAACTGTCCCATCAGTCTCTGTTACCTTCTGAGGGCAGGGCTTAGTCTACCCCATCAGATCAAGAGCTCCATGAGGGAATGGGCCATGTCTTCCCCTGATTGGGAGCTCTAAGGCAGTAGTGAGCTCTGTCTGCATTTATCCCGGATACCAGGGATTTGTGTCCAATGGACTCAATACGTGCTGGTAAGTGACCAACCTCTCTTTTAGGGAGAGAGAAGCTTCCCTCTGTTGAGTCAGGGTTCTTCTTCCCACTCCCAGCCCCAATCAGGTGATGAGTGGTTAAGAGGGAAGGGGCAGTAGTGGATGCTCTGAGTTTTGGCTTTCTCCCTCCTAGATCCCATGAATGCTCTCTCCTGGTACCCTGCCTGCTCTCACCTTTTGGGGGGCCCTGGAAGCCTATAGGGCTGTTAGACAGGAGGCCCCACTTCTGCCAGTTTCCCAGGGTATTTTCTTGGGTGTATATTTGGGGACCCATATTTGAGTTCCTCAGATTCAAACACAACACTCTGCCTCCAGGATACCACCAGTTGGGGGGCTGAGGTCTTCTCCAGACTGGGAGAAAGTAGAAGGAGGTCTAGTGGCCAACCTCTCAGCAATTTACTGATCTCTGGGTTTGTGATCTTTTCTCTGTCCCTGGTCTAGATAAAGGCAGGGAGTCTGTCTGCAAAAGTGAGAGCAAAAGTATAGATAGGAGGAGTGGGAAGGCTCAGGGGTAGGATGCCTTTGAAGATGTAGGATTTGTGAGCAGGAGGGTCCAGATGGATTGGCTGGCCCTAAACCTCATAAGTGACTGTACTACCAGGATCACCCCTGAAATTGAACCCTATCTCCTTACAACAATCCTTCTTCATGAATAACATCCATGTGGTGGAGTGTAGCCAACTGGTCAACCTCCCTTCTGTTCCTAGACTCACCCACGTAGCCTGGGGTCCCACAGGCAGTGGACATGACACCATTCTGCTCCATCTTGGAGAGGCCAAAGTCTGTGATCATGATCTTAGAATTCTCCTCAGGGGTGAGGTACAGCAGGTTTTCAGGCTATGGGAGAAGAGAAATATCATGTAATGCACGATATAATCACATGAAACAAGCATCACTTTCCTTCCCCTGAGGGAAGGAAATTTCTTAGGGAGCTGCATCCTGTGCTTCTGACTTCAAAGCCAGACTAATCTCCCTCCATTCTTCCTTCCTTCTTCCTACCGGACCTTCAACCCCTCTAACCCAGCACCTTGAGTTTTGGTTTTGGCCCTGACTTTGCTTAGCTTTATAACTATTAATGTACTAACCCTTCCCTCTTCTCATCTCTAACTACCCTAAGACTGTTTTGCTTGTTGAGGAAACCAGCCCTTAGTTTATTTTCTCTGATCTCTCTAAAGTCTGGTAGGTGTCTGTTGCAATGTTGACTTTCAATAAGTATTTATTAAATTTGACTGTGGCTAAATTCAAGAAATGTATGGATTATTTTGGTAACCTAGTAGGGTGAGGCCTAGTGAAAAGTTCAGGAAAAGGCTGAGGTGCAAATGAACAATGATTGTTGTCACCCAAGATTTGTTTTAGAATCTGAGGGATGAGCTAGTCTAGCCCTCTCATTTTACAGAGCTTAGACTTCCCATGACTCATGTAGCTTCCTAAAGGGTCATTCCCTGTTTCCCATTGAGGGCCCCGCCTTGGCACCTTTAAGTCTCTGTGGACGATGCCATTCTCGTGGAGGTATTTCACTGCTGACAACACCTGCTGGATCACCAGGCTGGCATCCTTCTCTGTGTAGACACCCCGTTCCAGAATCCGGTCAAAGAGCTCCCCACCAGAAACACTGTGGGCACAGGGGCAAGTGCAGGAATCCAGTACTTATTTCAGGTCAAAGGGACATGAATTCATTTGTTCTGTAGCCCTGGGGACACAGCTGTGATGGAACAGGCAAGTACCCACAGACTATGATTTGAGGGGTGCAGGGAGAACTACTCCAACCTCAGAACACATTCTTTGGATACCTGGAATGATATCACTAGGGAGTCATTTATTTGGGTCAACCATTGACCTCTCCTTGAAAAGTTTTTTTTTAAATGCAAAATGCCTCTGGTTAGGGTTTTGCAAGAAGCCAATAATCAACTAACACAACATTGTAAATCAACTATACGTCAAAAAAAAAAAAAGGAAGCCAATAATTGCTTCCAGTGGACACGTTTCTTAGCTGCCTTCTTTCCTGGCCTAGGACACAGGAAGCCATGATGCAAGGAAAAGGTGAAGCTGAAATCAGACAAAGTAGAAAAGAGAAGTGCAGATGAGGCTAACTGGGCTTATGCCAGGATTTCTTTCTTCATTTTGGAAAGTTGAGCTACCTAAAGCTGAAATTATGAGGTGGAATCATATAGTGACTCTAATAGTAATAGTGTTTTTAGGCTCACATGGTATGGTATCTGAGGATTCAGAGGAGCTTTAAGGTCAGGTCCAACCCCCATGTCTTGAACGTTCTCTCCACTATTTTTGCCAAGTTTTCTAGACAGTACTGGAACACATCAGTGGCAGAGAACTCACTCCCTCCTAAGACAGACTGTTTTATTTTTTGTCACTTTCTTACTATTTCTATATATTATGATGCAACCTGATTCCCTGTAGTTGCTGCAAGTGACACTGGTTGTGAATATACACACGTGAGAGCACCATGCAGCAATAAGGAAGTAGAATTTCTCTAATCAAAATGCACACCATCCTACTCCTTTTGTTTCTGTCCTGAAGCTCTGGGCTCTGCTATGGGAGCCAGGGGCCCATGAGAAAGATACTCTTTGTACACGGGTATGAATTCCTGACTCAGACTGGTCTGGGTCCTGGAGCTTGTGCTCTAGGAGGCTTGTCGTACTTTGGTGACATCTAAACCTGCCCATCTTCCTACCTGGAAGACTGTGTGCTAATTCTGTTGACTTGGCCTCATGAAGATGCCACATGGTCCCTGCTTACTTGTGAGTGCCGCTCTGGGCCCCTCCAAGCTCACTCCCTTGACTGCTTGCTACCACCATTCACTGGGCCTCAGGTGAGCCCAGGAGTGAACAGCCTGAGTCAGCTCATTAAAATTTCTGAGGAATCAACCTATCAGTCAAAAACATGGCATCCAGCTGTGCTGAGATTGTCGGGTGATGCGTGTGTGAGTGAGTGTGAGTGTGTACTTTATACACAGAAGCATCTCTGAGCCTAAGGCTGAGCCTTCAGGAGCACTGACCCGCCCTATAGCAGTCACGCTCAGGCATAGCTCTTATTTGGATATGACAGTGACATGGACACCTTTCTGATGAGGTACCGTTTCTGTCCTACCCATGGGCACACGCACAATACCAGCTTATTGTTAACACTGGGTGCCTCTCTTTTGAGAAAGTCATTCTTTCTATTGAATTGATATCTCTCTACCTGTGGCTTCTACTCTCACGGTAATTTCACCCTGGAGGATGTTAAGATATTTAATGCCCGGTTAAGAGGACATGGACTGACTGGTCAAAATGGACTCAAGCTATGGTGCCAGAGAAGGGTTCTGGAGGCCTCCTGCTATGTCAGGCATTACCCCTTCAATTGTAGGGTTGTGGGGAGGTCCAGAAAGTTGGGGGTATAGGGAAGCAGGGAAGGATGGACAGGTTAGGGCCACAGCTATTTGCTGACCGGTAGGAAATATTTTAACAAGTGGTAAGGTTACACTGGTACATACCAACTCAATCATCAGCCCTAGTTTTACCCCTCGGTCCACTCAGGACAAATCCATGACCAGAAGGAACTCTTGGCATTTCAGGGTCTCTTGCACTAATTCTTGATTTGTCTTTTAATCACCATCTTTCCCTCATCACCGACCAACCTCTTCTAGTCCTCTAAGGCCCCGCAAGACATGTGTGGAGAAGCAGGTCACCTTCTACTTACAGCTGCATGACCAGGTAGTAGTGAGTGGTGCTCTCATAGATGTCCTCCAAAGTCACGATGTTTTCATGCTTGATCCTGAGGAAGAGTAAGGGTAATGGAGAAAGACATATGGTTCAGGTTGTCCAGACAAAGAACGCAGATCTAGCCCAGCTGGACTTTAATTTCTTTCAGAGACTATTGTTGACAATGTTTAGGAAGATAGGGTCCTTGTGAAGCCTTCCTAATAAGTAGGCAGTCACAAAGAAATTCCAGAGAAAAGATTCCCAGAATGGTGTTCAGTTCATATTTTTGAATGGGTAATTGATCCTCGTGCCTTCAGGGAACAAATACTTCATTGTTACTCCAGGAATCTCTTTAAACTTTACCAAAAGAGAAAGTTAAAAGAACTGAGGGAGGCTAGGGGAGCATCGATCACTAGGTTATTCTACAAAATGGGTATCCAGGTCTCCTTCAGAAACATCGCATGAAGTGTGATCCCTCAACAGGTGGGATTTTGGTTAGCTAAGCCTCCTCATGGGTAACCACGGAGGACGTGCTGCAAAATTATTGTTCCTGGATATTGTGAGAAGTAAGACAGATGCTCATTTTGAGGGTCAGTTCGGTGGGATGCCTTAGATCAGTGATTCTTAAGCAGGGGCTCTTTTGTCCCTGAGGGGATCTTTGACAATATCTAGTGACATTTTTGACTGTCACGACTGGGGAGGGGGGAAGTGCTCCTGGCATTTAGTGGGTAGAGACAGGAATGTTGCTAAACATCCTACAATGCTCAGGAGAGCCCTCAACACAACAAAGAATTAGCTGGTTTAACATGTCAAGAGCAAAGTAAGAGAGTAGCACTGACATATATACACTACCGAATGTAAAATAGATAGCTAGTGGAAAGGAGCCGCATAGCACAGGGAGATCAGCTCGGTGCTTTGTGACCACCTAGAGGGGTGGGATAGGGAGGGTGGGAGGGAGACACAAGAGGGAGGAGATATGGGGATACATGTATACGTATAGCTAATTCACTTTGTTGTACAGAGGAAACTAACCAACATTGAAAAACAGTTATACCCCAATAAAGATATTAAAAAAAAATAAAATGTCAATAGCACTGAGGTCAAGAAACCTTGCCCTAGATTACCTTTGTCTGGGATTACTCAGAGGCTGAGGCAAGCAGAATTATCATATTAGCTGCGGGGCTGGTTTCTAGGCAGCATCTCTGTGCATGCCCATCCAGGAGGAAAGTCTCTAAGAAGTTTTACTCAAGGCTGTGCAGCACAAGGGTTAACTTAGACTCGGAGTCAGCTGGACCTGAGTTCAGGTCTGACTCAGGCACTTACTAGCTGGGTAACCTTGGCTGGTTTACTCAGATCTTCTAAGCCTCACTTTCCTTGTCTGTAAAGTACATCTTTCCCATAGAATTATATCAGGATGAAAAGAGATAAGACGTGTAATATGCTTAGTACAGTGCCTGGGGAAATAGAAAACACATAATCAATAGTAGCTAGCATCTTTAAGATATTAAAAAAAATACAGACCCCATGCAGTGGCTACATGATGGATTCAACTACATTTATAATCTGACGATGCTAACAGTAATTTATCGATGATTCACTCACTGAACAAATATTTATTGAGCACCTGTGCCGTTAGGGACTGGTGATACAATGCAATGATAAGAAAGACCACCTTAGTCCTTGCTCTCAATGAGTTTACAGTCTCTACCCTAATCTCCCTGAAGCCCAGACTTACATCTCTAACATCCTACCAGACACCTACCTCTATGTAGAGATAGGTGGATATTTATTTATATTCAATATATTGCAACCAATTTCTATTTCCTCTCAGCCTACACATCCTTTTCATTTGCTATCCCAAGTAATGATATGACTGTCCACATAACAGCTCAATCTCAGGGTCTTTTTTTTCTTAAATTATACATATATATTTTATTTACACTTTAATATGTTTCATGATAAACAATTTTTTTTCCATCTTAACCATTTTTTAAGTGTACAGTTCAGCGGTATCAAATACGTTCACATCGTTGTGCAAAAATTACCTCTGTCCATCCCCATAACTGTTATCGTCTTGTGAAACTGAAGCTCTATGCCCATTAAACAATAACTCCCTGTTATTCCTTGCCCCCAGCCCCTGGTAACCACCTGTCTACTTTCTGTCTTTATGATTTTGATTATTCTAAGTACCTCATATAAGTGGGATCATACAGTATGTATCTTTTTCTGACTGGCTAATTTCATTTAACATAATGTCCCCAAAGTTCATCCATGTTGCAAACAAACTGCAGAATCTCCTTCCTTTTTAAGACTGAACAATATTCCATTGCATGTATATCCACATTTTGCTTATCCGTCCATCCACTGATGGACACTTGAGTTGCTTCCATGGTTTAGTTATTAAGAATAATGCTGCTATGAACGTGGGTGTACAAATATCTCTTTGAGATCCTACTTTCTCAGGGCCTTTTTAATGCTTTTCTTTTTTACACTCCTACCAGCCAACCCCCAAACCTAATCACCTCTCTCTCTGAAAAATTTCTTGAACCCAGTCTTCTTGCCACCACGTGATCTTGCCACTACCTTTGCTTGCGTCCTCATCCCTTGCCTTGATTATTGAGAAAGTCTGGCAATTGGTCTCCTGTCCTCTAGACTGGCATCCTCCAATCCATCCTCCACCACCATGCTTAAGAGGGATGGCTCTAAAATATAAATCCGATCATGGGACTCTTGACTTAAAATCCTTTGATGACTTTTCTTTGCCCACAGAATAAAGTCAACATTCTTTATCACGGCATCTAAGACCCTTTATTATCAGATTCCACTTGACCATTTTAGTTTCATCTCCTGTCCCTTGACGGTACTCACTCTCAGTTCAGGGGCTTCCAGTTCTAACTCTCCCCTAACATCCCTTGCCCGTCCATGATTCTGTGTTAAAGTTGACACTACTCTTGGCCAGACTTCCCTTTCTGTACTGCCCCTCCTGCCTCCACAAAATTCTACTCATCCATCAAGGTCTGTCTTCTTTGAAAATGTACCTGAAACACATACTCGTGAAAACACACATATAGGCAACCTGCATCTCTGTCTCCTCTGAACTATGCCTTTTGCTGTGTGGCTCACATCCAACGGGACTGGTGCTACTCATGGGCACCTTTGACTCTGTTCACAAAATGCGAGCTCCTGAGGCTAAGGAATGTTGTTGGTTTCATCCTTGTGGTCTTGATGCCGAGTAAACTTTTGGTTCACCATAGGGGTTCCACAAGGGCTTATTTCATGAGTCCCACTCTAAACAGTTGACGATATGTTAGTGTCAGCTCCCTCATGATAGTCGGGGTGCTGAACCTGCATTTGCTTTGGAAGAAACTGAGGCTCATTTCCAAATCTTGTGCTGCTTCCTTAATTATTGATTCTTCCTGGTGTTGGCCTTCAACTGATTTTTGGTCATTTGAGCTAACTACCCTGGGGTTTATGTACACAAACCAACTCTGCTATCAGTTGATCACTAGTTAATTTGCTGAAAAAAAAAAAAAGAAAATCAGCTGTCTGGCTAATATAGCTGATGGATCAAACTGACCCATTAGCTCAATCGAAGGGAGTAATACCTTTGGGTGTGGAAATTCAGCCCCAGTCCTTCTCGAAGGTAATTTGTGAAGGAAATGTTGTGATCCCACGGTTGCACTCGACCAACCCTAGGACCCACTCACTTTTTCAACACAGCGATCTCATTCTCCAGGCTGCTGTCCCGGAAGGCAGGCGACTTTTTGATGCACTTCAGGGCAAAGAGCTTCCCAGTTACCCTTTGCTTCACCAGGAAAACTTCTGAAAAAGCTCCTCTGAGTAGAAGACACCAAGAGATAAAAATTATTACTGGCCGGTAGAGAGCATTGCTGGAGGCAAAATGGGTAGATGAAAGAAGGTGGGACTGGTAAGTCATTTCATTGTCATCGTGGGCACCCCGAGGAGCCGTATCCATGGCAGACCCCATCTGACATGGCCTTGTGTTCTTTCTTTCACCTGTCACGTGGGAAAGAAAAGATTCTATTACAGACTCAGGGACTAGGCGGCTACCCTTGCCTAGTTCCATAATTTGATAATGGTTCCCCTCCACTTGGCAAACCCATTAAAGAGAGGCCACTGCTGATCTTAGCGAGGCGGCAGTGATAGCTCTTGCTCTCCCGGCTTCACTATGCTGCCCAAGGACGTCAAGAAGAAGAAAGATGCTGGAAAGTCGGCCAAGAAAGACAGAGGCCCAGTGAACAAATCTGGGGGCAAGGCCAAAAAGAAGAAGTGGTCCAAAGGCAAAGTTCGGGACAAGCTAGATAACTAGTCTTGTTTGACAAAGCGACATATGAGAAACTCCGTAAAGAAGTTCCCAACTGGAAGCTTATAAACCCCAGCTGCAGTCTCTGAGAGACTGAAGCTTCCTGGTTCCCTGGCCAGGGCAGCCCTTCAGGAGCTCCTTAGTAAAGGATTTTTAAGCTGCTTTCAAACATAGAGCTCAAGTAATTTACACTAGAAACACCAAGGGTTGAGATGCCCCAGCTGCTGGTGAAGATGCATGAACAGGTCCCACCAAGTGTACACTTTGAAAAATAAAATTTTATTAAATCAAAAGAAAAGAGAGGCCACTGCAGAGTCAATTTACTTGGCTTCTCCCAATGTTGTGTGCTGTGTGGTCACTGTGTGGCAGTTGGAAGTAGCACTGGGAGACAGGGCTCTGACAGTGAGAGAAAAAAGACTCTTGTATCTGTTTTAGATACCGATGATTGCCCTGAACCAATGATGAGCGGCAAGGGAGGTGAGCGTCCTCTCGCTCAGTAGGATCTGTGAGGACAAAATGGAACTCAGCAGCTCTGGGCAGGCTGTCTGAAGACAGAAACGATGGAACCCAATGGGAACACAGGGTAGGATTCCGAATTGCAGGCTTCTTGGTTCAAGGGGGTCCTCTGGAGACAAGGCCATAACAGCAGTTAGCAAATGGTGGATGCTGGAGCCTGATGGCCCACGTTAGAACCTCAGCTTTTTGGGTAACAAGTCACTTAACTTGCGTATGCACAGTTTCTTCATCTGAAAAGTGAGAATGTCAATAGTATCTGATTCATAAGGTTGTTTAGAAGAGTACCTGAGTTATAGACATAAGTGCATAAAAGTTTTCCTGAGATCTAGTAAACTACATGGGCTAGATACTATTATTCTTATTAGTACTATTATTATTTGAATACCAGTAGGGAGAACACCTGATTGTAACAAGAGGCGATAGCGTTTAGGTGAGGAAATAGCTGAGCCATCCTCTCCCCTGCCATCTGGGGATTCTAGCATGAAGCCCCGATAGCAATCAGGCTTGTGTAAGGACATTCACAATCTGCATTAGAAAATACTTGGTGTTTCCTGTTTCCCCCAGCTGCACTTGGAACTGAGTTAATTAGAGCCTTCAGAGCTTGCTCTATTCATTCATTCATTCATTCACTCATCCCTCTAATCAAGATTTATTGAGCACCTACTGAATCTTAGACACTAGAGACAAAAAGGGAAGTGTTTCTGCTCTCAAGGAGCCTGTAAATTAGTGAAGAGCACAGACAAATGAGCAATTAACATTCACTTTGAAAAATGTTATTAGGCATTACATGAATACTTGTTGAGCTGACAGAGCCTCTCCGTGTTAGGCACTGGGATTCGTATTGGTCTAGCTTAGAATCTAGCGTGAGAGACACAGATCAGCGGGAAGTATTATGAGACCGCAGAAAATGCACACTTAAGACAGGTCCTCTGCTATGGTTGGGCGGTTACACACTGTATAATTCCAGCAGATGCCATCACCTTGGAGCCACTGTACCTTTTCATACTATAATTAGAAGAACATTTTCGCTCTGGACAGCAAGCTAGAGAAAAGGGCGCTTTTCCCTAATGTGTCCAAACTGACCACTTGGGATGGCGGAGAAGCACATCATTTGTGGCCCTCTGACTTAAGAACACACTGAGCTCAGTTTTAAGGGATCAGTGAGAGTTAGCCTAGGGAAAAAACAAGTTGGAAGTGATGTTTCAGGTGGGGGTGGGGAAGAAGCATGAGAAAAAGCCTAGAGGTGCAAAACAGCAGGGAGAGGCAGGGCTGCCTCGGGTAATCCAGCCTCTTTTGCTAGAGTGTGAGACGGGGAACGAGGAGAGACAAATTGGATAGGTACCTGGTCCTGTGCCTGGCAGCATATGGAAGATAGTCAGTGTTTGTGTGATGGATGGATGGATAGATGGGTGGATGGGTGGATGGGTGGATGGATGGGTAGGAAGTTTGGACTGGGATTATCTGTGTGTTCTACTCATCTTGAGACCCCACTTTCCCTATTGTAAAAGGAGAGTTGAACCACACGGCCTTAAAGATTCCTTCCACCTGTGATGTTCTTGGGTCCACCTTCAGATTTCTCCCCTTTCACCTGTATCTTTAGAACCACACATGGATGGTCCCCTGATTTCAAAGCTGATACCCACTCTGGGTCCACTTGTAAAATGAGATCAAACCTTCCTGGGGGACCCTGCAGTTTGTGGTATCTCCTAGGGTTGTGCAATGTTGTGGTAATTACTGCTCTTTGGGCTCAGGCAGCCTTGCATTGTGCGTGTGTGTGGGGGTGGGAGGTGTGTTGTGTGTGCATGTGTGTGGGTGTGTGTGTGTGGCAGGGGCAGGGGAGAGGGATTAGAAGACTTAATTGTGCCATTTGTCAGACTGGGGAGCAGAGAGCTAGTTTTGAGTGGCCAAGGTTGCTTGGGTCAGAAGGCGAGATGGGCAGAGGCTTCAGAGCCAGGAGCAAACGCTTGCCGCAATAGATCTTGATTTGCGTTTCCTGCTCTGAATAGCTCTCTGCTCTTGCTGGGATCCTGGGTGATGGAGAGGAAGGGAGGAACCAAGAAGAAAAATCTCTTCCTTGGCAGTGAAACGAGGAGGCCTGGGACTTGGGTGATGTACCTTCTGTAATGGACAAGTTTTGCCCAGTGTCCCTACAGCTACCCAGGGCCCCGGAATTGTGGGTGGCATCTGGGCAAATTTCACAAAAGCCTGTTTTCCCTGGTAGGTTGTTCCAGAGGAGCTGAGGACTAGAGGAAAGGGGCCTTTTTCATGGGATTCTGGTGCTTCCTGAAGAGGGGAATCAGCTCTGTCTAGCTGCCCCCTCTGTGGAGAGCACCTCACCTGGGTAACTTTGTGGGGTCTGCAGCCTGGGGCTGCCTGTCCCCATCCTGAGCACCACAGAGGTGACTTCTTCTTAGCTTTTGTTCAGCCTTAGCTGCTGCAACAGCTGTGACTTGCCCTGTCTTGTCCACCTGCTTCCCTCAAATTAGTGCTGGGCTGGGTACATTAGAGCCACCAGCAACATTTAAAATACAGATGCCTGGGACTTCCCTGGTGGCGCAGTGGTTAAGAATCCGCCTGCCAATGCAGGGGATACAGATTCGATCCCTGGTCCAGGAAGATCCCACATGCTGCGGAGCAACTAAACCCGTGCACCACAACTACTGAGCCTGTGCTCTAGAGCCCGCAAGCCACAACTACTGAGCCCACGTGCCACAACTACTGAAGCCCACACGCCTAGAGCCCGTGCTCCGCAATAAGAGAAGCCACTGTAATAAGAAGCATGCGCACTGCAATGAAGAGTAGCCCCTGCTCACCGCAACTAGAGAAAGCCTGCATGCAGTAATGAAGACACAACACAGCCATAAATAAATAAATAAATAAATAAATAAATAAATAAATATATATATATTTATAGATGCCTGGCCACTGGGTCCTAGCCCCTTAAATTTCAGCTTAGTAGTCTGGGACCAGGAACTTGTATTTTTCAAAAATTCCCTAGACTAAGATGATTTTAGGGAATTATTCATTTTCTTGAGTGTGACAATGATATTTGTGAACATAGAAGAAAATGCCCTCATTCTTAGGCAGGGCCGACAGAGGACTCAGAGGTGATGTGTCATGATGTTTCAAGTTGTTTACAAATAGTTCAATGCAGTGTGTGTGAGTGTGTGTTTGTGTGTATGTAAAGCAAATTAGTAAAATGTTAATCACTATTGAATTTAGGTGGTGGGTATATCGGAGTTCACTGTACTATTATTTCACCTTTTCTTTTTTTTTTTTTTTGTGGTACATGGGCCTCTCACAGTTGTGGCCTTTCCCGGACACGCAGGCTCCGGACGCGCAGGCTCAGCGGCCATGGCTCACGGGCCCAGCCGCTCCGCGGCATGTGGGAACTTCCCGGACCGGGGCATGAACCCATGTCTCCTGCATCGGCAGGCGGACTCTCAACCACTGTGCCACCAGGGAAGCCCTCACCTTTTCTTTACTTAAACATTTTCACAGTTAAAAGTTAGAGGCATAAGCTCCCCAGGTGGCTCCAATGTCCTCCTGGGTTTAGAAGCTGCTTGGCAGCCCTCACTGAACTCTGTAAGGGTGGCATGTGCTGCCTCTCAGAATCCTATAGCACAAATCTGAGCACTTGGTGAGTACGCTCTTGTCAACCTGGGCTTATTTCTCCTTCTCTGGATTTTTGGGCTGCTTAGCAAATCATTTCAGATTCACTCATGGGCGTTGTCTCTCTCTCCTGCCCCAAATCCCCTCTCTAGCCACCCGCAACTTTACAATGGCCCTCCATGGAGGGTGGAGGCTCTGATGACCATGGCGGCCGCTGAGATCTCCCTGTGTGCGGAGTGTCACCCTTGCCTGGGATGGGAGGGCTCAGATGCCTTCTCTCAGGGCCGAGCTGACTCCTTTACGGCTGCAGAGAGAGTGTAGGCAGCTGTCGCTGCCTGAGGTCACTGCCTCCTAGCCAGGCGGAGGGGACTAAACTTAGCCAATTTGGCTAAAGGGAAAGCTGGCTTGAGTGGACAGCCCACTAAGGGCCCCTCATGTCCCCAGCCCAATTAGCCCAGACTAACTGGCTGACCAGCTTGGGTTCTGAGGCCTTGGGAGCTGGTGGCCTGGAGTGGGTGCCAGCCTGTGTCAGAGGCTGTGACCTCTCGGAGGAGGAGTGGGACTAAGTGGAGAGTCAGTTCCAGACAGGCTGTCTCTGCTCCACCAGCCATGTAATCATTGTCAAGGGGGAAGGAACAGACACCCCAGAGGCTGGTAGGAGTTTGGCTACAGTGTGACTTTATTTTTCCAACATGGTACTTAAATATGGAGCAGAAAGGATGGTGGTGGTGGGAGCCGATTCAGGTGTGTGTAACCCATCCACTCTCCAAGCCTCAGAAGCTCCTTTTTCTGTCTATAGCAGACAGTGGGTTTGACCTGTTCACTGCAGGGGGGAAATGAGAAAGCTGGGTGAGGAGGCCCAGGAAGGTTCTAGAGTCACTGAGTCTCCAGAGATGCTCCAGAACTCCTCTTTCCTGCAACCAGGGCAGGACTCACAAGTTGTCACAGATCTGGAAGAAGGGCGGGGGCCTCTGGGATGAAGGAGGCAGAACCCTGGGGAAAGGGCTGGATTGTCCTCTGTATTACCCCAAGGTGCCTTTCCCTAATCTACCCCCTGAAGCCCCTACTCTATCCCCTGAGAGCTACTGAGATAGTGTTACAGCAGGCTCAGCCCAGTTTATCATTCTCTGCTGGCCCAGGATGACTCTTTTCCGACTCCCCACAGCAGGCAGCCCGGCCACCCTATCCTCAGCCCCAGGACTCACGATCCCAGCACTTCCATGAAGATGAACGTTTTCCGGATGTTGGTGGTCTGTTTCTTCCAGGAACTGCAGTCATCTTCTTCCTTCCGACCCATTGCCTCCAGAGTTGAAGCTTCTGCGGATGCTTGGTTTGAGGAAGGGAAGAAAGGGTCTGATCAGATAATTCCTCCAATCGGATGAGAACAAGTTGTAAAAAGAATCTAAAATACATCCTGCATGTAACAACTGGAAGGAAGGACTGGAAGCAAAACCTGGGTAATTGGCAAAAATAAGACTTATTCTCTCCACTAGCTTTTTTTTAAATTTTTTTTTTTTTGCGGTACGTGGGCCTCTCACTGTTGTGGCCTCTCCCGTTGCGGAGCACAGACTCCGGACGCGCAGGCTCAGCGGCCATGGCTCACGGGCCCAGCCGCTCTTGTGGCATGTGGGATCTTCCCGGACCGGGGCACAAACCTGTGTCCCCTGCATCGGCAGGCGGACTCTCAACCACTGCGCTACCAGGGAAGCCCTCCATTTGCTTTTTAAACTACCAAAACAAATTTTATTGACCGTCTACTGCATGCCCATTGTGCTTGCCCCATCCTCATGGAGTTTAGAGTCTAGTAGTGGAAAATCCACTTTGTACAAACATACGTAAGCGTGATAAGACATACACGAATGATTAACATGGGACTATCCACCTTGAAGGCATCTGGGCTGTTTCTTAAGATACCAAGTAATCGCCCAAGTATTTATTCAGACTACCGGGTCAGCCGCCCTTCTTTCTATTATCACAGCTCTGATGCCACCTCCAGTCATTACTGTTCTTAACTTATGGGTTAAATGAATGAATATTAGATGAATGAGCATTGTGTTTCCTCTGCAATTCCCACCACATCCCAGCACATTCCACAGTGCTGGAAAAACAGTTATTCATTAAAATCTGAGTTGAATTGTGTCCTGAGCTTACATGAGTTCTCTCAATACCATATTTATTCAACAATCAACACCTATAATGTGCCAGGGGCTGTACGTATATGTACCCTGACTGTATCCCTCTAAATAATACCTTCGGTAAACTCTCCTTGTCGATCAATATACGTCATCTGTTTCCTGTTGGGACCCTGACTGATGTAATGAGAAATGGAGAACCAGAGAAGTGGTCTTAGCTTCTCGTGAGGTAGATAGAGCAGATCTCAAATCTTTTATAAGGATGATTCAGAATGATTATCTGAAGATCAGATAATCTAGCCAAGGTTATAGAGCTAATTGTTTACAGTCTAGATTTCTTAGGCAAGACTAGGAACAGAAGCTATGCATCCCTCACTGTATCACACTGCATTCTAGCCCCCTGACACCTAGCTCTAGTGTCTTAATTAATGTTTTTCAATACGTTTTTAGACAAATGAGTTCCTGTTACATTTCATTGCAAGGTAAAATTACTTATGGTACTTAGTGTATAACCCGGTGGTCAGGTGAAGAACACGGGTGAGGGCTCTGCCTTCCTAGGGCCGGGAGGCTGGAGGGGTCAGGAAGCGAACAAGTCAGCTAACATGTATACAGTGACAAAGTGTGGGTAGATCATAAAAGAACAAAACCCGAGCTTATTAGAGGGATAATCAGGAAGGGTCTTATTTAGATGAAGGTCAGGGGAGGACTCACGTCATAAAATAGGTTCTGTGATACAGGGGGAAAACTTTTCTGCCTTTAAGTGACAACTGTGAGGCTTAAGACCCTGGAAATAAGAAGAATGTGACACAAGGATGGTCCTTGCTAGGAGGAAGAGGTGTGGAAAGACTGACGATTTTGGCCCAAGTGGATCCTGAGAAGGAGATGGGGAGACAGACGGTGTAGTTGTCAGAAACACACATCTTGTTTTCACCCTCTTGTAGTAAACATCCATCTAGGAATGGGGGAGATCGGTGACATGGGTGGAGGGGCTCCCCAGGACTCTGCTGGTGGGAGACCCTAAGCCTTGGAGGAACTCTGACTTCAACACATTTAACAGTCATCACGGGACAGGCCCAGATGGGGGAGGTGAGTGAGTCAGTGTCACATGACCTGCAGGGTCAGAAGTTCCTCAGAGCCTGTCGGCGCTGGACCCACGGCTGACCAAACTCCATGCTCAGTGGCCTCATGTTGTTAGCTTGGAATTGACCACAGTGGGAGTATTTACACCATGGGAACAGGCAAACGCTACCATCAGGGCTTCTCCTTCACTCCCCGCCCCATCCCCCAAGAATCAGACGTTAAACGTTTACTGGCTCACCTCTGCCCACGGCCCTGGTGAGGGGATATAGAGTTGCTAGGGCTCCTGTCAACCAGGGTCCAGAAGAAGAGACGGCTACAATCAGGGCTTCTCACGTGGAAGGAAATGTCTGGAATCAGGCCTTTAGTGGAGGATGTCGGCCTGATGCCCCAGGGGCCAGATGGGACCAGGCACACCTCAGAGGTGGCTAGTCAGCCTCTGTGAGTTCTCAGGGATCTGAGGTCCCTGATAAGTAGGGGGCCCCCTTCTCCCCTGCCACAAACAGGTCAAGTAAGTACCTTATAACACAAAAGGCTACCTTGAAAATGAACAGGAGGAGAAAAGACCATCTCAAGGCTGTGTTTTCCTGAAAGATACTGGATCAACCAAATGAGACCCTTTATGAAACCTGAGATGCTGTAATGGACAAGTTCAAATGTAAAGTTGCCCTTTGTACCGTTTTTGCTGCCTGGTAGGGTGGGTATTCATGGGGAAGATTTTATAGGAAATAAAGAAGCTACATCTCCTTTGTACATTTTAGTCTAGGGTGTAAATGTGCAACGTGGCTATATAATAATTGGTGGCTGTTATTATGAAAAGCACACGTGGGAAATGTTAAGCCTTCTTTAGCATTCGATACAGCTCAACGTAGACCTGGTGTACCCTCGTATCTCCAGGCCCATTTGCTGATTTGTTCCTCTTGGCAGGATGGCAGCCCACAGGGACCACAGCAGTTCAGGGCACAGGCAGGGGCCAGAGGAGGACTCGCCGGGCATACAATGGCGGGCTGATCTTAAACTTCGAGGGCACGGTCTACGAGGTGGAGACAAATGAACCCTGACTGGCAGAGATTGCTTTGGGGAAGATGAAATATTGGAACAGAGGGCTATCTTTAGCCAGATACGATTCTGCAGATTCTTAGACCCAAATCTAGCAGCTTCCACTTATCAGAGCTGTGCTTGGACCAATTGCTTCTTACTGTATAGACACAGGGCAGCTGAGAAGTCTTGAAGGATGTAGGGGATGAGGGCCAGGGGCTGGACCTTAAAAGGAGCCTATCAACAGGATTAGTTTGTGTGACTCCCTCTCTGTGTCTCCCCTCCACAGAACAACTGGGCTGTAGATGCCCCTTTTCCCAGGAAAGAGCCAATCAAGGGCCTTCTTTCCAGCACAGGCCCATCAGTGGGGCGTGCGTCACTCCCCCTTCTGAAGCCTCCGTGGATTGATGGGTCCACTTTCCAGGAAGCATCACCACCACATTAGCAGATCTGTACTCACTGTTCCTTCTTTCCCATTGCTCTTAAATAGCTTAAAAACATAGTATTCTTAGCCTAAGCTTGGCTATAAGAAAACATCTTTCCCGCCCACCCCTCCTCCCATACACTCAGCCCTAACAATTTAGTTCCATCTTCAGAGATGCATGGAAAGCTCAGGGACCCTGATCTGAAACTCCACTTCATTCCCACCCCTCCTTGACCTTGGAGAAACCTCAGGGCCCCGGTGCCCTGTGTGCTAGGGGTCTAACTGTGGGCTCTGGGATGGGGGGCAGGGGTGTTCTATTGCTGCATCCTGCTTCTTTCCCTGAAAATCCTCCATCTCCTCTCTCGACTTCTGTAATTGAGGCCCTTTCAGAGAAAAAGAAAAATTCCGAGAAGGTTGAAACTCCAATATTGCTCTCACTTGGTTCTAAAGTAACCCCCACAGGGCAACACCAGGCTCCTAGTTCCTGCTCTGTTGTATGGTCTTCTATATGACAGATGACCTTCCTGATCTCTTGGGAAAAAATTCCATAGCTGGGGAGGAGACTACGGAGGGAAAAGTTATTCCTAAAGGGCAGGCGGCACAGTCCTGAGGTGGACGCTACCCCTGAGTGTGGCGCTTTCTGAGCTTCTGGGAATAGGCGGGTGGCATCCAGCCTGCCTATTTATGAGTTGCTGCGGAGAGATGCTCAGGCTGTGAGCCCAGGAGGCAGGCACGCTTCACATGCTTCTTTCACGGAGCGTTGCTGTCCTTCTCTCCTTCCCAGGCTCCGGCTGTTCACAGGGGCAGCAACTAGCCCCAGGCAGAACCCGAAGGCACGTGACATTTATCTTCAGGGGCCTCCTCATTGCCATCACCATATTACGTAGGTACCAAGTCATGTTATGACCCCACCCTGCCCAGGACCCTCTCTCTGGACACTCACTCCTGCCTGCCCTGGTCCACACGGCCTCTTTAGCCAAAGGTTACTATCTTGAGTCATAGCCACTTAAGACTCTGCTCTGAGGTGCTTTTAAAAAATTAATCAACAGGGCTAATTGCTTCAGAGTGTCACCCCACCTGATGAGACGTCCCAGAATCTCGGGGGCACCATGTTTGAATCCAGAGGCATTCAGTTCAGTCCGATCCAATGTATGTTTCCCAAACCCACAGTAGATTCCTAAGCTGGATACGAGTAAACTAGAGGAGATGGACACATGGAAGGCGAGAATCTTCGAGTAGCATCCCTGCAGCCTACAACTCCGGATAATGGCTCTCAACTCTGCCTATGGGAAGAGCCTTCTCCAGGGCTCTCACTTGAGGCTTCTGAGCAAGGAGGCATGAATGACTTGGAGGCATGGTGGGCAAGCCTCAGAGCCTTCCTGCGGGACCAGGTGTGGCTCCTTTACTGACCCCAGAGGAATTTGCCCACCCTAAGACCACTTCTGGGGTTCTCCATTCCTTGAGAGCATGACTCCGAAAGGACTGTGTGTCTTGGGAGGGAGGTTACCAGTTGTCTTATAAGCACATGAGAATGTGCTCCCTGTCTCCAGGTTGGGACACACAGAATCATGGCAATATATAAATTGTTTGGTTATAAAGGGGCCTGAAGACTAAAGCTGGGACATTCTCTTTCCTGGGTCTGGCCTGACACAGTTTCCTGGACTCTGGCCTATATTGGATTTCTCCTCATCCTCTGGGCTGAGAGGCACACTGGAAAGAGGTCAAATTCTGCCTCCAGTCTTGGCTCGGCACCAAGAAGTGTGCAGCCCCAGGCAGATCACTGTACATCTCTGGGCTTCCACCTTTCTCCTTAGTAAAAAGAGGAGAATGGACTAGATTAGGGTTCCTTGACATTTGTTTTTTAGAATATTAGTCCTAGGAGACTCTCTGTAAGCAAAGCAGATTTGCTAACTGCCCCTTCTTGGAGATTCATGTTCCGTGTTACCTTATTAAAGGCTCTGGGGGCTGTTAAAGACACCTGCTTCATGCTCTTTAACCTAGAGTGTCCCTCAACTTTACTAGACTGTAACTGTAAATTCTTTCCTTTTGCAACACTTACTAGCATCCAGAGAATCTATGGTTGCTCAGAGCCTACTGGGGAAAGTGGGGACCGGGCCAGCTCTGACGTTCTGTGATTGTATAAATGAGCAATAGATGAAATTTCCAGCAGCCTGCTGTCATCACTCCCAGCCCTGCTCTCCTCCTGGTGCACAGGCACGTGGCTGGGTCTGTGTGTGCCATCAGAACCTACTTCCAATTCATAGGCTGCAGCTGAAGTGGCTGGTCAGCTTGCCAGAGCTCGGGCTCTGGACCTGAAAAGCTCCTGAAGACTTCTGGCTGGACAGACCCTCCCAGGAACACCGGCTCCATCTCCAGCCCTCCCCCTAGTCTGACATCTCCAAGGCCAACTGTGCATGCCAGTTTCTGTTCCCAAAATCACTGAGGAAGGTCATTTTTCAATTGCCTCCTGCAGTTTATTTCAGGCTCAAACCCACATTTAAGTTTAATCAAACCCTGCTGCAGTGACAAGCCAGAATTCTGTGCTGCTTTGTTTGGTGGCTGAGGGGTTGACACATAAGAGTCACTGGAGAGAGCTGGGTGTGTTACTTATTCTTAATGCGCTCATTTTCCTCATCTGCTGAATGGGACTAATGATCCCTGCTCTGTTTAGTTCCCAGGATTCCTGGGGGCTTCCAGTGCATCCACAGGCATGAAAGCATTCTGTAACCTCTAAAGTGCTGTGCAGTGAGCCCACTTTATAGGCACGTGGATTAAACACTGAGCAGAGAGAGGGGAAGCAAACAGTTTAAATAGGGGTGAGCACACAGCAGGAGACGTGAATCTGCTGTTTCCTCAGCTGGTCTCGGCTCCCACATGCCTCTCAAGTGTGACCCGCATCTCACTCTGATTCTAAAGTGTTTGAAGACGTATCATTTTTCATACATGTAGCCCTGAAATGCAAACCAACTACTTTATCAACCAAGAAGGCAGAGATCTGTTGGAGCACAGAGTTAACACTGCCTGGGTTGGGTTTCTCCATGGGCTGGTCTCCACTGGGGTACCTTTCTAAGCAGGGTTCGAGAGTCATAGGTGTAACTGTGTGTCTGCCACACGCTGCCTTTAAGACCCACTCGCACGCAAGAGGCTCACTGTACTGCGCCCCCTGGAAGGTGAGAGGAGAGACCTCCACCCGGGGAGACGGAACAGGAGGAAGGACGGGCTGAGCTCAGAATGGCTGTGGCAAGAGCCACAAGAAGCTCTGAGTTCCCAGCCTCCCCCTCCCCCTCCCCCGCTCCAGGACACGGGTGTGACGGTCATCCACAACCCGTGCAGCTCCCTGGCACCATCACCAGCTTGCTTTCCACAGGGGTAGCTGCTAACCCCCAGTCCCCTCGCCCTCGACCGTGGCCATGCACCAGCACTTGTAGGGCTGGCACGCAGCCCGCTTGGAGAGAGCTGCCCCCCCCACCCCCATTCATGCTGCAGCCCATTCACTCCGCTGCCTCTGGCAGGCTGCGGCTGGGCCCCGTCACTCAGGGATATCAGTTTAGTCCTGGCCGCGTGTACGTGCGTGACTGGGGCACAGGGGGTCAGGGAGGCGCTGGTCTCTCGGAAGGAGATTCTTTGTAGTTGCAGCCAGAATTGCAGAATTGCTCCCAGGCCCTAAGGTATTCGCTGCCCCAGACTGATCACCTGGGTGATCCCCGTGCTGGGCGCTTTACCTGCCATTGTCTCATTTAATGTCTTTCAAGGTAGGTATCGGGTATCGTTAACCCCATTTTATAGTTGAGGTACTGATGGGTAGAAATATTAAGAAAAATGCCCCAAATCAAACAGATAGCAAGTGACAGAGCCGGGCATGAGCCCCAGTCCATCAGACCCCAAAAGCAGTCTCCCTGTCCCCCACCACGTAACCTGTCGCCTCTTTCCTGCGGGTGGTTGTTGGAATTTCACTTACCTCCGCCCTCATCCTTAGGATGCTCTCCCGTAATCCCACCAACCAACTGATTCCCCCTGGAACGCATGGCTGGCTCGGATGATCTGGGGAAGGTTGGATCCCGGGAACACTCAGATTTCTCAACACTGACTCTGGGGCTGGCCATCTGTCTCTTGCCTAAGTGGCTTCTGGCTCCAGCTCAAACCTTTTCTCACTCTAACCTTGAGCTTCTTTCCCAAAGTTTTGCCCTATCTTTCTGAAGAGTGCTCTTAATACACAGAAAAACACCCACACTCACACCTGCACCGTAGCTATCTGTAATATCACGGAAAGGTCACCGACTAGGTCAGAAGATCTGGGTTCAAATGCTATTGTCATCAAATGGATTTCACCAGTATCCAGCTTTGCCTTGTAGAGTCTCAGTGGAACCACTCTTTGCCCCACCAGCCCAATGGGCTTGTCTTAAAGATGATTAATTAAAAGCACATTACTCACTGTAGAGTGTGGTTCCCATATCAGGTATTACTAAGCACTTTGTATTATGGCCTATTGGGTCTTGTCTTTGGCCCTAGTTAAGCTTAAGTCAGTAGGACTGCCAGGGGCCGGGCTGTCTCCAGCCTCTGATCTGGGAAAGATCACCTCCCCACCCAAGATGGAACCTGCTTGACTCTCTTGACCCTTCTCAGAGATTTTCCTCCTCATCAACTGATCTGGCTCCAGAGCAAGCAGCTGGCCAGCCACGCACTGCTGCTAGAACAGCAGCGAGAGCCCCGGCAGCCGTCCCCGGGAGCCTCAGGGTTAATGTTTGTGCGTCAAAGTTACGTGGAAAGAAGGGGCCACAGTGCGGATGCGGGTGGTGGTGAGTCCAGACCTCCTTTTACCATTTTTACCTGAGAACTGAACTAGGGAAGTTTAAAGACAGAAGGGAGAGAGACTTGCCCCTGAGGAAGGTGACTGACAGCGGTGTCCCTGCTGAGTTCTGCATCCTAACGCAGCGGGGGACAGGAGCGGGCTCTGGGCCACAGACCCTGCCAGGAGGCACTGAGGCTGGTCTGCCTGCCTTGGGTCTGCAGAGCCACTGACTGCTTACAAACCTCCTTTTTGCCCACTGACTCTCCTAATCTTCACAACAACCTAGACAGGTGGGGAGAACCAAAACAGGGCATTGCCCCATTTGACAGATGGGGTCTGATAGGTTAAGAAATGAAGGCTGAGCAGGAGGGAGGGGTGCAAGGGCGCTGGAGATCCTGACACCCTGCAGATGGACAGCCCCTCCCAGGAACAGAGCCCAGAGGGCTGTCCCTAAATGCAAGCAGGCATGGCAGGAGGGTCACATACAGATATTTTGCTCCCTTTTCTTTGCCCAGGAGTGCGAAAGGTTCCCACTCAAGCCAACCCTGAAGTGATGGCCAGATAATCTCCGCAGAGGTCCTACCCGGACACCCATTCAGACTTATCTTCCAAGGCAGCTACAACTTCCCCTTGATACCTTGAGAGTCAGGCAAGACAGGAACTGGGGCTGAAATAAACACCCAAGTTGCTTGCAAGAGTGGCTCTTCAAACCCACTCTCTTGGTGCCACGAGCCTCCCGCTAAACAAAGAAACCTCCTCAAACCAAATAAAGAAGCAGGTTCATCTTACCCAGGGAATCCGAGAGAACGGTGCCCGTGGCCCTCCCACTCCAGCTCCTACAGGTCTGTGAGGATTAGCTTGCTCCAGCGCTTCAACAATAAACCGAATTAAAGGGGAGGAATGCAGGGGTTTTCTTTCCTAGGACTGTAACCAGGCAGCCTTAAAGGGGAGGAAAAGTAGCTAGGGCGGCTTACATCTCTCCTTCCTTTCCTCTGCCTTTCCTTCCCTCTGAGCAGATCCAGAAAAATCCTTTTGCAAGGGGGCCCTTTTATGCTGTGTGTGTGTGTGTGTGTGTGTGTGTGTGTGTGTGATTGTATTTGCATGGAAGTGTGTGATGGAGAGAGGGAAAACATAAAAGGCAAAAACAAAACATCAAATTGAAGGTTTCCATTGGCCTGAATGGGGTGATAATAGAAAATCAGAGACTGCCTGCCTCCGTTTCCCTCTTAACCACTCAGTTGCTGGTGTATGTTGTTTAAAATACCTTCCTAAGCAATAGGATATCTATACTGGCTGAAAGCAGAGACTACAGAACCCTCAGTGTCTTATAAAATGGGGGAAGCACTTGGATATCCCTCGGGGGGCCCAATGCTGCATGGTTTCACCCCTCTCACCTGTTTCTAGAAGCAAAGCATTCTGATCCCCAAATCTACCATCCTCTTCTCAGTTCTAACCCATTGGACCCCAGGAGACCATTCCCCTCCTTCTGGAAGCTCTTAGCTTTTAAATTGTGCCTTTCCATTTTTTTAAAAAAAATTTTATTTATTTATTTATTTTTGGCTGTGTTGGGTCTTCTTTTCTGTGCGAGGGCTTTCTCTAGCTGTGGCAAGCGGGGGCCACTCTTCATCGCGGTGCGCGGGCCTCTCACTGTCGCGGCCTCTCTTGTTGCGGAGCACAGGCTCTGGAAGCGCAGGCTCACTAGTTGTGGCTCACGGGCCTAGTTGCTCCGCGGCATGTGGGATCTTCCCAGACCAGGGCTCGAACCCATGTCCCCTGCATTGGCACGCAGATTCTCAACAACTGCGCCACCAGGGAAGCCCCTGCCTTTCCATTTTTTATCGTTTGTGTTTTTTTGAATAAACAACACATTCATGTGGGTCAGAAATCAGAACTCTATTGAAAGTCATACATAGAGGTGTCTCACTCCATCCACTCCCCACCCACCCCTTCCCCCTACCCTGCCCTCTACAGGTGGCCACTTTTATTACTTTCTTGTGTATCTCTCCAGTATTTCATGCAGAAACAAACAAAATAATATATATATTCCCTGGCCCCCTTTCTTACACAAAAGACAGTAAGTAAATGCTGCCGCTTTTATATTTTCACCTCTACAATCTTAATTCAGGCCCCTCTTCTCTTCTCTTGGGTACTATTGTAATAGACTAGACTAGACTCTAATTGGTTCCTGGGTGAGGTAGTCCCCTGGGATAGTTAAGTGAGCCAACCCACCAGCATCCTCTTCCCTCCTCCCCCTTCCCTCCCATCCACCGGCACACTGCTGGTCTTGGCGAGCCAGAGTGCCGGGAATGAATTCTCGGCTGTGGACACAGAAGTAGGTTCAGCAGATGTTGGGTGGCATGGGAGAAAGTGTTGCCTCTTTATGCTGAATTCAGAAGGTGGACGTTTTTGCAGGTACTGACTGGGTCATACGCCAGACATCAGAGGCCGGAGTGGGGCACATCCACTGCTCCGGTATTGATACAGGTGACTAGAAAATGTTTCCCAAGGAGGTGGAAGAGAGCTTTTGTCTTGATAACACATGCACACTCGTGCACACACATGCATGCGCACATACATCCCTGTGCTTGCATTTTGGCTCGGTTCAGATTCTTGTAATGGCCGTTTCGTTATGTTTTCTCCAATCAACAATTCAACCAAATATTTATTACACATAAACTAAAACACAGAGAACAATCGGAGATCAATTAATAGCTAGATAGGATGCTATTAACTCATGTTGTCACCAGAGATGAGGCCATGCGGAGCCGGCTGTGGGCTGGAGATGTCAGGAAAGGTTTCATGGAAAAGTTTCATGGGAGTCAGCCTGAGCCTTAAGGACGAGTAGGACCAGATATGGGAGGTGTGGTGGGTGGGATGGGATTAGGAAAAACACAGAGCTTGGAACATACAAGGTGTGTGCTGGATACGACGACCTGCAATGCAGTGAGAGATTAGAGTGTCTAGTATTGAAGCAGCGAGGGCTTTGGACTTACCCTCAAAGGCAGTAGAGTGTCATTGCAAGTTTTTAAGCAAGGATGTTGATGGGAACCCAGTGGTGATGTGCCTGACGCTGGGAAAATCGGAGACTGGAAAATCAGCAGACGAGCCTTGCAGTCACTGAGACCTGAGGGGGTGAGGGCTGGCTGGAACCAAGAGGGAGCAGGGGTAGAGAGAAGAAAGGAGCAGCCTGAAGGGGGTGCCATTGCCCATCAGCTTCCTCCTTTCACCCCAAAATGATTGGTGTGGGTCTGAGCTTATCAAGCTATTATTTAGTTCACAGGTGATGCTGGCAAAAGGAGAAGTGGCTAAGTGTACTCACCAGGTCCTCACCTCTGCTGCTCCCGTGTGGTCGCACTTATCCCCCAAATAAACAAAATAAGGGGGTCTTCCTGTGGTTGGGGTAAGGAGAGAAAAGGGAGGTGCACTCATGAGGACAGAGCAATCCTTTGTCTGTCGAAGAGCACATTCTTGCCTCCCCTTGGTCTGTGCTTTTATTTTATTTTTGGTGGTACTCGGGTCTCTCACTGTTGCAGCCTCTCCCGTTGCGGAGCACAGGCTCCAGACGCGCAGGCTCACGGGCGCAGCCGCTCCGCGGCATGTGGGATCTTCCCGGACCGGGACATGAACCTGTGTCCCCTGCATCGGCAGGCGGACTCTCAACCACTGTGCTACCAGGGAAGCCCTGTCTTTTACATTTAATTAGATCTCAGATTGAGCTTTCTGGATAGGAAATGACAAGACATAATGAGGTGCCAGGGTGGAAAAGGGAAGGGAAAACTATATCCATTCGTTCATTCATGCAACAAATATTTGTGAGCACCTACTCTGTCCTGGGCAGTAAGCTGGGCTCTGAGCATACAGTAGTAAACACAGTAGGCACAGTCTCTGTCCTGATGGGCCTTGTGCTCTAGCAGTATTGTCAGATTTTAAACAAATACAGATCATTACAGTTGTGATAAATACTATGAACAGTTTAGGGCTTTAAGAAAGCATGTGATAAGGGGATCTTACTAGCCCCAAGGAAGTGACTTTCAAACTGGAATCAGAAGAAAGGAGAATTAGCTACAAGAACAGTTGGAGACACCAAAGAACAGCAAGTGTAAAGGTCCTGGGGTGGAAAGGAGCCATACCTATTGGAAAGACAGAGAAGTGCATTGTGGCTGGGCAGTGGAAGCTGGAGAGAGAGGATCCCCAATTGCTGCTGGTGAAGCAGGAAAAGGAGAAAATCACACAAGGCCTTCAAAGTATGATGGGAAAGATAATGAGAGGGGGAGGGGCCACCAAGGAACAAATCCCATTGATGTCATAACACATTTCCCACTGAAGTTGGTTAATAGAGAATGGAATGGGCACAGGGAGTGAGGATGGGGGCAGAGAATGGAAATGACAGGATAGCAGAGACAGGCTAGCACAATGTAATACTTGTTACTTTAGTATTTGTTTTAAAAATCAGGCAGCAGATTTCTAGTTCTTCCAGGAATAGGCATGATGTGCATTGTTCCTGCAGCCTGTGATGTGCTCATCTTTTTATTTGAAGTGAACCTGTAAAACGTCTCCTCTCCTAAGCACCCTTCCCTGGGCCCACAGGCAAAATGGACCACCCTCTCTGTTCTCCCAAAGCCCGTCTCTACAATGGCATCCACCCTGCTCCACTGAGATGGAAATTGGTCTGATGCATGTCAAGGTTGCCCAGAAGTGACAAGTTCTCTAAGGGTACAAACCATGTCTCAATTACCTCTATAACCACCATATTGCCTGGCAGAGAGCATGTTCCACAAAGGTTTGCAAAATCAAGATGCTGAATAAAACCTAAAAGGAGAGTTTTCTGGTGTGTACTGAGTTTGACACCGTTAACGGTAGGAGCAGGAATTCAGTCCATTAGTAACAGGCTACCACGGGCTACCCCTCCCCACCACAGAATCCAGAAGAATATATAAAAGAGTTCACTTCTTCTGGTTTGCACTGCATCTTCCAACTTCTTTAGAGTCTGCAGAGTTGGGTGTTGGGTGGGCCATTCAGTCAGCGTCTCTGGCTGCTTCCCCATGGCCCCTCCGCCTAGGGAGGAAGGTCGCAGCCCATGACACCCGAACTTTCTCTTTCTTCTCTTCTTTCCCATGATTCATCCTATGTGCTTCCTGCACATCTTCCTATCCTACTCAGCCTCTGCTAAGGTTCAGCAAGCATTCAGCTATATCTAGCTCTACACTGGGTGGGACCGGGGGTGGCACTGGATCCTGCAGGTTGGATGCCCGACGAGATGAGTAGATTTTCACTTGATCCCCCCCCCCTTGTGTTTGCTGTGTGTCTATGGCTAGAAGAATCTTTCACCTTTGTTGCCTTGAGTCACATTCCCAAATGAGCCCAGTCCTGGTATATGCCATGTTCCAGGAAGAAATGGGGGGCAGAATAAGACTATCACCCTGGGCTTTGGATTTTTGGCTGATGACGTAGTCAGTTTCTATGTGGGTACCTGCTTCTGGTCCTCGACAGAGATTGCTGTACCTTCCTCCTCCGTGTCCATCATTACTTGCGTATATTTCTGTATCCATAGCTGGCGGAATCAGTCACGACTCTCCAAGGTCACAAGTGTGACCTTGAAAGACAGTGGTGGGGGGCAAACGTGTTGGGTGGGCGCTCACGAGTATCACTTGCCTCATCCAAACTTTTGTTAAGGCTACTTACAAAGTACCTGATTGTCCAATTTGATTTTAATCTCCTTCTTCTGTTTCTTCCTAACCCTCCAGGGAATGAACAAATAAAGAGACTGGCCTATAAAGGGAAAATTATGATGGTGAGAGTTTCACTAAAGAATTTAGCCCGCATCACCATGTTTACAAACATATTCTCCCCAGACAGGGGTTTAGGTGCCCTAGCATTTGTCCCCATAACGTTTTTTCTATCTAAACAAACTGGGTTGAGTCGAAACCTCAAGGATCTTCCTGTTCTGCTCTGTCAAGTTGGGCTAACAATGTCAGTGTACCCCACAAGTCTATTAGGGTCAAATGACATGAAAGGTTGTGTATGAAACATGAACAGTAATGTTGCATTTATTTCCGGTTGAAATCATGTGTCTGGCGCCCGGTCCTGCCCCCACCTTGGGCAGAGTTACAAGGCTCAAGGCTGTTCTTAGCTTCTCCAGAGAGAAGATAGGCTAGCAGGGCTTCCTCAGTCCCAAGAGGGAGCTGCCACTGCCCTCTTGTGACAGCCTTCTGCCCAGACCTGGTGCCTGCGTCCACCCCTCTGGCTGATGGGGAGAACAGACCTTCTTTCTGGCAGGACCGTTTCTGACCAACCAACCCTTCCTCAAAAAAGCCTCTCCTCGAAATTCTCCATATTCGTGCTATAGGTGGTGAGTGCTACTCTTTTTTATACTATTCTAAGAACTAACAAATATTTGTCAGGGGTCTACTATGGTGGGTGGGAAGTGTGCCAGGCATGGAGGTGACCCTCCTCCCCGCTCCCACTGTCTCATCTGTCTCAGGAGGAGAAGATCTCACACCAGTCATCCGCAGGATGTCAACCTTCTGGAAACTTTCCAGGGATGATAACAGAGCCTCCCACCCTGTCCCCTTGCCCCCCAACACTGAAAGGACCCAACAGGACCACAGAGGCAGCCTGTTAATTATCTCTGTCCCCACGGTGCCCAGCACAGAAAGGCATTCTGGAAGGATCCACCTATTGAAGAATTTGTCTACTGAATGCATCGTTGACCTTCAGAAGTGCTTCTCCTGATAGATGCTGAAATTCTGTAATATGTATACATCTCTTTGAGAGTCACAGTGAAGAGGTTAGGAATCAGACAGGAGAGCAGACTTAGGATTGAATTTGGGTGTTCTATTACTAGCAGTGTGATCCTAGGCAAGATTCTTAACATTTCTGAGTCTGTTGCTCACACGTAAAATGGGCCTAAGGGAGTACCTTCCTCAACAAGAGGGTCCTAAGAATTAAATGAGATAATGTATGTGAAGTGCTTGGGGAACGATCTGCACTCAGGAAGTGGACCCTTTGGGGTTGTGACTCAGTTTGAGACACGGCAGGGAACGATACAGAGAGTAAGGCAGCTCCAGAGGGCTGGATGGAGAGTTGGAGGCAGCAGATGGGGCCGGGGAAGGGGCAGTGTCCACATGGATAGGGAGTGTGGATACGTGTGTGCACGCCTGCAAGTGATGTCTGGGATAGAGGATTTCCATGTACAGTGAGGTCTCAGCTTAAGATCCTAAGGTGTAGCAGTGACAGGTCCTCTCATCTCTTGGGATAACTGTCTTTTCCAGGAAGAGGAACAGTGCGGAGCTCCAGAGCACCCTAGTATCCAGGCAAGTCCAGCGCAAGCCCTGGTTATGGACTTAGTCACAAGTAGGGGGAGGGCAGTGAAAAGACCCAACCTTTCCTTAATCATGGGTTAGGTAGAGTGACAACCAGGACTCTTGAACAACTGAAATGTTAGGAGCTAAGAGCTAGACAGTATTCTGGGGACATATCCACCCCTGGTGCCCCTGGGGAAAGTAGCCACAGTGACTCTCCCACCACCCCTCCTTCCAGTGGCCCTCCCTCCACCCCTGCTGAAGGTAGGTGAACCCCTCCCCCCCATCCAAGGTTTCAGGGCGAGGAGGGCTCCTGAGGCTGCTGGCAGCATCACCACCAAAATGGTCTCATCTCCAATTGTCCCTGAGATAGAACATTTAAATAATAGAACCGATGATAAGTAGAAATCAGCAGAAATCATTTACTCCTGAGAAAGAAAACAACTGCTTGATTTAGTTACCAGATCTCCTGTCTGACAGTTCGCAGTGCTGTGGTCCAAATTTGACCTTGGGAGATGCATTGAAAGAACCTTGTGGAGGGAGAGAAGGCAGGCACGAGGCCTCCAGGGCCAGGTCTGTGGGCTGAGAACAATGGCCTGCATTGGGAACAGACACAATACACTCCATGTCCAAGGCTAGTTCCTGTACCTTGTATTGGAGGCGAGTCTGCAGCACTGGGGTGGGAAACAAGCTGGCATTGACACTTCAGGTTATGCATTGTTTTGATCTCAACTTTCAGCATTGCTACCTCCCCCAACAGGTGGGAGGAAGCAGAGAGAAAATGGTCTGTCGAGGCTTTTCAGAACCCTGGGGAAAGCAACCAAGCTAAAAGATTACCAAGAGAACCAGAGATTATCTTCTTGCAGTGGTGGCAAGGCCAGTGTACTCGGTAGCACTAGAAAATTATTGACTGACCTTGGGGTGCAGAGCTCCTAGATGAAACTACTGAAAGGGTCATGTTTGGAGCTCAGACCTGCAAGATGGTGTGTTTAAGGGAGAGCGAGGGGGAGGAGGTATTTCTTCTATTCTCCTCCTGGACGAGGGCATAGCAGATACCAAGGACAGAAGGAAAGAGCAGCCCCAAAGGCAGACCCTGTTCCTTTTCCAACCTTAGGAAACTTTGGAAGTATCAGGTCAGTCATTCTGGACATTTCTTTGTAAGCTAAGGTTGACTCTATGGGAGCCTGTAACTGGCTGAGAATGGAAGAATTAAGGGCCAGACGGAGCTCAGTATCCAGAGAGGGGGCTGATGGGTAATAGCTGGTACATCATATCCCGCAAGAAGTAATGGGGTCATCACAACAACCGTGCAGGAAACCGCAGTGGGCGGTCCGGGAGAAGGCAGTATTCTGAGACTGTCCTGCCATATACCTTCGCATGGGCTGCCTCCCCTGCCTGGAGTGTCCTCTCCTTTTCTGATGAGATTACTCACTGTGCTTTAAAAATAGCTCACATCTTACCCCTCTACGAAATCCTCCATGACAAGGTGGTTCACTCTCTCCACAGTGTCTGGCAATATCTTATTCATTTTGCCATCATTTTCAAAATTTTAAATTATTAAATTAATGTATTTTGCGAAATACTGAGCTCTTAGAGTAGATACTTGGTCTTTAAGTGCCTCGCATATAGCAACTAGTCATTTATTAATTCAACAAATATAAATTAGGATTCAGGGAGGCAGGCTGGTGGGTAGAATGAGGGCTGAGATTTGGTGGGGGGATGTCAGGGTGAAACCCCAAACTCAAGGTTAGAGTAGAAACAAAGGCTAGGAAGTGTCCTTGTCCCAGAGGAATTGGGGACTGGATGGAGTTTTAATGCAGGGATCCCAGCAGAGGAATCCAGGTTGGAAATGGGATTCAGAGAGGAGAATTCATTGCAGGAATAAGGTGGGGACTGAGTCACAGAGTTGTATATTCACCCTGAGAAAGGCTGGATGCTGGCCAAGTCTCAGGAGCATTGAACAAAAGGGTCTTCTAGGCTCCTTAATGGAAGGCAGTCCTGATGTCCATGCTGGAATGGGGCTGAGTCTGCAGCTCGGGGCACAGGGTTGAAGGCGTCTGTTGTAGTTGGAGGACTGATGATGCCATGTATCAACAAGTCAACAAGCCAGAGACCTGGACCGTTGCTTTGTCCTCTCTTCTCCACAAAGGGCAGAGCAGGCAGCATAGCACACCTGATGGGATCTCCAGAGAATCAGCCCCATGCCACCATTAGATATTAGACATGCTCTGTGCAAAATGTGGAAATGAAACTTGCAGAGATGCAGATGCACCATCCATGCACGTACTACCTGTCCATGTTTTCCACAGAGCCTACTTCTAGTTTTAAAATTCAGGAACAGTTCTGTGGCTTTTCTCTTCCCTTGGGGAGCATCACATGGTTTCTCACTCCAGAAAAGCCTCCTGGGAGAGACTCTTTTTCTAACCCATGGATTGGAGAAGGGTGGGTTACAGCTCAGGTATGATAAACACGTCTATGGGGGGTGTTTAATCATCACGAAAACAACCAGAAAGTGAAGTGGAAAAGTCAGGAAATCTTAGGTCTTAGAATAATGACAGTTCAGGTCCTAGCAGCCCTTTGCAAATTCTCATCTCATAGAGAGGTTTTCGTTCTAGATTTGAGTCCTTGTGGGGTGGCTTCAGATAAATCTGAGGCTCAGGTTTTTTGTTTTTTTTAACTCTAGGATGGAGGAATAATCTTGCAATTATTGTAAATAATCTTGTAAGTAAGTATTTGTAAGTAAGTAATCTTGACTTTGGGTTCTTAAAAACATAGTGGATAACTCCTGTGGGGTCTACACAGCCCTCTTTCCCCTTTCTGGGTACATCCTTCCACCCCTCTTCTGCTGGGAAATGCTCATTTTCTTGTCACATGGCTCCAATGGGAGCCATCATGTCCATGTAGAACCTACCCTTGGCCACAGTTGATGGGTCAAAGGTGAGCTCTGTTTAGTTTTGTTGTCAAACGAACTTACTTCAAGTTTATTAAAAAATTTTTTTCTTTTGGATTTTCTGGGCTTTTTGGATTTTGGAATTGTAGATAAATGGTTGTGGAATTGTAGGTAGTCAAGTCTAGCCATATGTAGATCATGCATGTCTATTTTCTCTATTAGAATGTGAATTCTTTGAGGACAGGAAAGAAGACCTCCTCCAGGGATCCTACAGTCCCCTCAAGTTCAGCATGTCTAATGTGAAGTCTGGAGTAGGAAGGGTTGTGGGGGAGGTGGAGCCAGAAAACTGAACATGACATGTTCTCCCCATACTGGATCCTCCACCTGTATCCTGTGTTATCCTCTCAGTCATCCAACCTGGAAGCCAGAGTCCCTCATGACCCCTCAACCTCCCTCACCCTTCCACATCCAGTAAATCTCCTAGTCTTGCTGATTTAATTTCCTAAATATTTCTTGAATTTGCCCCTTCTTCTTCATTCCTTCATGGTTTGACTTCATCATCTCTTGCCTGGATTATAATAAGAGCTCTAAATTGGTCTTATTTCCTCTAGTTTTGTCTCTCTCCCATCCCCATTCTTCACTAGCCTGGCTAAAATGATTGATCTGTAATGCAAATCTGAACGTATCACTCATTTAAAATCTGCCCAGAGCTCCCCATTGCTTGCAGGATCAAATCCAAGCTACATGGCACAGTACAGATCTGGCTAAACTCCCTGCATACACCTCGTTGTTTCATGCTTCACGGACTTTTTTGTGCTGATGCTCTCCTTTTGCTTAGGATACCCATCTTGTATTTCTTCACCTTTAAAAGCCATCTCAGACTTCAACTGCTTGAGAAGCCTTCTTTGGATTGGGCAAAAAAAAAAGTCCTGTGACACCCTATCACTCTATTTATGTGCCTTTATTACTCAGTACATGATTTTGTGTTGAAAATATTTTCTTAATGACGGTCTCCCCAGCTGGACTGCAAACACTTTGAGAACAGCGACCGTGTCATATCCATCTTTGTGGCCTTAATTCTTACTTAGTTCATGATTAGGACTTAGTAGATTCTTAAGAAATGCTGAGTGGGAGAATGATTCTTCTGGGTTCATCTAGGAAACTGAGGAGGTGGACCTGCCAGAAGTCTATTTGCATGGATGTTGAGTAGACTCTGGAAAAGAACCTCAATATATGTCTGCTGATGGGGTTTAGATACAAGAGGCCAAGTCTTAGGAAACCAGGAGTGTTCTATAGAAGCCAGTGTGCAGGAGAGCCAAGGAACATTGTGGGAGAAGTCATTCTGAGGCAAGATGAGCCTGTTCCTGGGGAAGACACTACTTGTCCGATGGGAGGGGTACAGCCTGGTGGCAGTTACTTGAAATCACCTTTGTCTCAGTGCTAATATGTCCTCTCCAGAAGAAAAAGTGATTCTGACTAAAACAAGAAAGTGTTGCTTCAGGAAACCCTGTAAAGGATGAGGGCACAAATAGCCTCTTAACAGTGTTCCACGAAGGGGAAAGAGACATTTCCACCTGACTCTACTTCATTCTCAAACTGGCCATGTGCAACAGTATAGGTAGTGAGAAGGTCAGGACATTGGTGGTAGCGCATGATGGATCAGTGACGGTCATCGGGGAGGAACTGCACGGCTCCAGAGAAAAGCAGGTGAGACCAGAGTGGCAGGTGGAGAATCCCGAGGGATCTCAGAGTAGCAGCAGAGAGACTTGCTCAAGGGAAGACATGAACCAGCCCCTGAGGATTTACAATAATACTTGGGGCAACTTTGCAGAAGGCTCTAGGTTTGATGTGAATTCAAGGGGTGGGGTGGAAGAGATAAGGTTATTACTCATTGAGATTTTCAATCTACACTGATAGGCTAGAAAGCTGAAGAAATTAACTCTAGAATCTAATTAATGAATTATTTCTTTTTCTCTTTATACCCTGGACATTGGCATCTGCATCTGGCCTGTCAGAAGGGTTGGTGGTTGTGAGAGGGTATACCCTCCTGTTATAGGTTGAATTGCATTTCCCTCAAATTCATATGTTGAAGTCCTAACCCCCCAGTAACTCAGAATGTGATCTTATTCAGAAATAGAGTAATTGTCAATGTTACTAGTCAAGATGAAGTCATTAGGATGGGCACTAATCCAATACGACTGGTGCCTTTATAAAAAGGGGAAATTTGGGTACAGCTATGCACACAGAAAGTGAAGATGAAGACAGAGATTGGGAGGATGCCTTTATAAGACAAGGAACACTAAAGATTGCTGGCAAACCAGCAGAAACTAGGAGAAAGGCATGGAACAGACTCTCCCTCATGGCTTCCAGAAGGGATCAACCCTACTGACACCATGATTTTGAACATATAGCCTCCAGAACTGTGAGACAGTACACTCCTGTTGTTTAAGTCCCCCAGTTTGTGGTAGTTTGTTACAGCAGCCCTAGCAAATTAATACACCTTCACAGAGATGGATAGGACTGAACTGTGGATAGGAACCTTGTGCAGCTGGGCAGTGCTGCAGTAAGGAAGTGCTGGGATCAGCTTGCCTCTCAGGCACACAGGCTGGAATGTGAGCTATGGAAGATCCCAAGTCTGCCTTTGTTGCTCTGTCAAAATGTGAACTCCTCAACTCCAACTTTTTCATTCTCAGTTTGGAGTCAGAGCCCAGGGGGTGTCCTTTAGGAGCTGTGTATGCAACATGCTTTACAGGTCAAAATTAGCTGACAAGTGAGTGGTTATTGCTTGTTTTTCACAGCACAATTCCCACTACTGGTCCATCTGACTCCTGCAAGAAAGGAAAGACATGTTTCCATGTCTATGTCCACCTGTAGACTTGGTCAGAAAGAATTGCTTTAGTCACTGCTCGACAGCACTGTGCCTTGTGAATGCCAAGTACACCCCTGGGCAGGCTGAGACCCTTCACAATACAGACCTTCAATACAGAATAACAGATCTGAGCACTTAGTTAATTCCCAGTCATTTGTCTTCTCCATCAGACCCCAGGGTGCAGACAAAAGTTTGAACTGTCAGCAGAAATTGTGACTGTTGAGTGAATATGTGGATGTGTATATCTTTCTCTCTGTCTCTGTCTCTCTCTCTCTCTCTCTGTGTGTGTGTGTGTGTGTGTGTGTGTGTGAGAGAGAGAGAGAGAGAGAGAAATGGATGGAATAACTGACCTTGGATCTTTGATAGCTATCTAAACAAAATAACCAGCATTTTTAGATTGCCTTGAAAACTGTAGTGTTTCAAAATCATTGCCAGGGAGATTTTGAACTGTTATCAAGAAAAACAGGAAAAGAGAGAATTGAAAACCCCAGGGAAGAAATCTGAAATTTTGAGGCCAAAGACTGACTCCCTTTGATGTGCTAACAAGGATCATTGAATATCCTGTGTTTCGGGTTAAATAAATCCCTCTTGATGATGTAACATTCCTCCAGAAATATCACGGAGTGACCAGAGACATACACACCAAAGCTCATGTTTCGAAGCTCTCTAAGGCACTAGACTAGCGCCCTCTGCTGGCCATTTTGGATCAGCCAGAGGCCCTGTCTAGCTAAGTCCTGCCCGTACCTGCTGACGACGGAAAAAACAAACTCGTTGGATTTCCGTCTCCCAATTGTATTTTTTTCTAGCTCCTCCTTTCCTAATTTCTTGTAGAGTGTGGGTCTTTGATAAGACACAGTAAAGGAACAGTTTTCATTACCATCACCCACGGACGTTTTGAGAGCCTATTACTATCAGTGGGAGAAAGGTTTATTTTTCATGTAGGTGTCCTAACCTCAAGAGGTGTTTTAGTCACTGCTCACTGGGGTGGGCCCTCAGTAACGCTAAGACTTAAAACCTATTCCTATGACATTGTCAGATAAGAACCTGGCAGTAGCTCACCAGTAGTGAGAGGAGGTGCCGAGATATCAGGTGGAGGCACTGCAGCTGGACGTGTTCCTCCATATGGAGTAGGGTCAAGGGGAGGGGCTGGGGGGGGAGATGGAGGAAGTGAGCTCAAGGAGATTCCTGGGTCCCCATTTAAGGAGGATCCGTAAGATCTGGGAAGCAATTCTATAAGAAAAGTCGAGAAATGTCTTGTCCCATCCTCCCGATTGCTGATCAACTACTATGAAGATTGTGTTCTCTTAGAGGCATGGATACTACCTGTGTGACCTTCTGGCCATTGCGGGGCATCAGTGAGGGGCCTTAAGGACTCTTTGTTGGATCCCATTTTAAATATCTGGCTTGAGCTAATTCCTTCATAAATCAGTAGAGTTACTGGTGTGGGGTTGCTCTCTGTAGAACTGTTTATATTTAGGATAACTAGGTCTGAACTACCAGCTTATCCAGAAACCAGGCCTTCCCGCTACAGTCTCCTCTACTCTCTCTTCAAAAATAAAATTAATTGCACAATGATGGAGCAGAGCAGTGGTTGAAAACATGGACTCTAGTGTTGGACTCGCTGGATTATAGTCCCAGCTGTGTCTCTCACTACCTGTGTGACCTGGGAAAACTGCATAATCACACATTGCTTCAATTCCCTCATTTGTAAAATGGGAATGTAAATGGTACGTACCATTAGGGTTGTCATGAGAGATAAATGAGTTAATATACAGAAAACACTTAGAACAGTTCCTGGCACATAGTAAGCACTCAGTGGTTATTGCCTATCATCATCATCATCACCATCATCACCACCATCATCACTGCTCTATGACCAACATGTAAGAGGCTGAAGGTGTGTCCCCCATAACCACCATTCCGTTTTGACTTGGTTGCACCTGTTCCTGTGAGTGAGAAGAGATATGCTTGGGTGGCAGGGTTACAGTACAAGTGCTTCAACATCTAGTTCATCTCTCTCTCCTAGGGACATGGGAGGCTTCTACCTGGAACGTGGGCAGGGCCATGCGAGTAGTTGAAATGTGAATGGATATGATTAGTGTCATCACTTCTGGGCTGAGACAGTTAAAAGCCCAAACGTGATTCTTCACTATCTTTTCCTTTTTCACAGCAGCTTAAGAAGGTCAGATGTTCTAGAAATTGCAGCTGAAAGATGATGGGCCATCTGTTGACCTGGGTGCTCCAGTGACCTCATGTAACAGAGATGCACTATTCTTATTCCATATGCAGCATGAACAAGAAGTAAACTTTCATGGTGTGAAGCCACTGAGATTCAGGAGTTATTACCACAGCACAGACTGGCCCAGGAGTTCTGTCTGGTCTGCTTATCTGGGACCATGTTAGAAATGCAAATTCTCAGGTTCCACCCCACACATACTGAATCAGAGACTGAGGGTGGGACCAGCAGACTGGGTTTTAACAACTGCCTCAGGTGAATATGACACAGGTCAAGTTTGAGAACCACTGCTCTAACTTATCTTGAATAAAACAGGTGACAAAGGCCAGGGAGAGATCCTTCTCTCTCAGCTCCCAGTTACCCAGGGACTTTGACCCCATAGGTGTCCACAGTTTGGGATGATCTATCCTGCTTTACCCCTTCCCATTGGTTGAGATATTTAAGAATCAGCTGTCTTAGAATAGTTAACATCGAACAGATCTAGCCCCAGGGTTTTTACTTGAAGTCAAAAAATCACTTGGAAATGGGTTCATGGTTGCCTTAAGAAGGTGAATGCTTTCTAATTCTTTTAGGTGTGTCTGAAACCACAGGCGTTTATTGCTCTCTTTCTCACTCTCTGCTCTATAGCCCCTCTTTTTCCCAGGGAAGACAGTCTGATGGTCCCCATTTCACCTAGGAGGAAAATGAGGCTCCGAGTGGTCAAGTTATTTATCCATGGCACAGAGCCATAGCTTTGCACTACAGCCCTGGCGCTTGGCCTCACGCAAGCAGGTACTCAGCAAATGCTTGTAGAATAATGAAGATATAAGGACATTAGCTGGCCTAATACATTGCTTAATTGTCTGAGCTCAGCTGCATCTCAGTCCTGGTACTCATCCCGGTGCCTGGGTGGGTCCCAACAGCACTAAGGAGGCATCTCGGCAAAGGGCAGGCACAAGAGGGACAATCTGATCCAGCCCTTTCTGAGCCCTTTGCAGAAGAGCTGTCCCAGAGAAGTGAGAGCCTGTGGTCAGCAGAGGGCAGTATTGTTTCAACAACCACTTTGTGGGGAGCAGGATCCTTTGGCTGGCAATACTGATGGAATTGACAGAGGCCAGAGGGCCTGGTCCACTTAAAGAGCAAAAAAAAAAAAAAAAAAGGACACCGATATACCCACCATATTATTAGACGATTAGCATTTCCTATATAATTCAAATTTTCTCTCTGAAAATTTTCGTATTAAAATGTTAGAATAAGAAAGAGGATAAAGCTCTAAGCTGTGCCACCTCAGTCCTAGGGCTAGTGAGTAGCTCACCCATCTGGACCAGTCCCATAGCCACTGGATGTGTGCGTTGTTATCAATCTTTATTAAGCATCTTATTCTTAATATTCATCATATTCTGGCTGCTCAGAGACCTGCCCCCAAGAGCTCCCTTGCTCTCTTTCTTTCCCTGTCTTTTCTTCCTCTTTCTCTCCTTTCTCCCTCACACTCTCTCCTTTACCCCTGGTGTGAGTCTAGGTGGATGGCTGATGAGTTAGAAAGGCCAGGTACTGGGACCAAGGGGGTAGATGTGAAAGACACAAGAGATCCCTTCCCTTAAGAGTTTACAGTCTTGGCAAGACAAACCCACAGAAGCAGAACTTCGAGGAGAAAGGCAGGAGAACATTTAAATTATGTTCCCTGAGCCACAGGAAAAACACAAGTTTGAGCCTTGGACTCAGACCTTGGAAAGAGGCTCTGAACATCTTCAGGACTTCTTCATCATGAGCTTTCGAGAATGCACCTCCTCCATACCCCCAAACATCCTGCGAGGTCTTCCAAGGTAGAGCTCATCCCTATATCCAAAGGAAAAAGGGACAGATTCCTTAATATGGCTGTGAGAGGGCATCTGAACTCATCCAAGAGTTTGCAGATACCCCTCCCCCTAGTATTGCTATAATCCATTCTTAGGCCCACCTGAATCATTCCAAGGCTCTGTGACCCATGTATGACCTAGAATTAGGTCAGGCCTCCTAGGACCACTCTAGCCAGAGGCAGGGCTTAGCCAGGTTCCAAATCAGCCTGGCTCCCCTTCCCCAAGCACTAGCTGAGACTTCTGAGAAGGATGCTGTTTCCTACTGCTCTGCTGCCAGAAGGAGACAGGATACCCCCCGGGAACTGGGTGCTGGGAGGTGAGAGGCACCATTAGCAGCCGCGGCTGCACTGGCATTAGGAGATTAATGAGCCTCTTTGAATAACCAATGTAGCTAGAGCCAACTGTTGGCAATTAGTGAGAGCAAAGCCATTCTGTGCTTCGGGTCTGTCAGCTGGGACCCCCAAAGAAGCAGAACAGCAGGAAGGGCTAGACAGAAAGGAAGAGCTGAAATTTCACCTTCCCCCTCCTAGGCTAGTGCTCTAGCTGTAATGACCCTGAGCTAAGCCTTCCATGATCATAGCAATGTAATATAGGCCATGTTGATTTGAGACACAAGTAAGGCCATGAGGGTCTTTAAGAGGTCATCTTGTCTACTATCCTGCTGTCACTTAGGACCACAGAGCAGCACTTTTCAGAGTCGAATCTGGGTCTAGATCATCTGGGATCCCGGAAAACTTGCTCCCAGGTGATTGCCAATGTTTCTGATCCAGGGACGGCCCTTTGAGTAGCAAGGCCTATAGCAAGGGAGGGGGAGAGAGAGAACACTTATTTCATTAAGTTGAGATCTTAGTGTTTATACTTCAGTCATCATTTATTTGTTGACGCAACAGTGTCCACTCTGTGCTAGGCAGCTGGATTCACGTATAGGCACAGCAGGGGTTAAAAGTACCTGGAGTAACCAGAGCGATGTCCTGAGGCTAAAAGGAGGAGGCTGGCTTACAACAGGGTGGGCTGTTGACTCTGCAAGAGCCTGTGCCCCTCCTCCCTTCCAAGAATGCCTTCCTAAAGTTGCATAGACTGCAGCCAACAGCCAGTCAGGCAGAGGGGAGAGAGAAGTGATGCTTACGTCATCTTCTCTTTAAGAGAGAAAATGCGTCTTAAAAACAGTGGGAGTGAGGGCCCTGAACCAAGATGGCGGAGTAGAAGGATGTGCTCTCACTCCCTCTTGCGAGAGCACCAGAATCACAGCTAGCTGCTGGACAATGATCGACAGGAGGACACTGGAACTCACCAAAGAAGATACCCCATATCCAAAGACAAAGGAGAAGCCACAATGAAATGGAAGGAGGGGCGCAATCACAGTAATATCAAATCCTATAACTGTTGGGTGGGTGACTCACAGACTGGAGGACACTTATACCACAGAAGTTCACCCACTGGAGTGAAGGTGGTGAGCCACACGTCAGACTTCCCAACCTGGGGGTCCGGCAACGGGAGAAGGAATTCCTAGAGAATCAGACTTTGAAGGCTAGTGGGATTTGATTGCAGGACTTCGACAGGACTAGGAGAAACAAGAGACTCCATTCTTGGAGGGCATACACAAAGTAGTGTGCACATCGGGACCCAGGGGAAGGAGCAGTGACCCCAGGGGAGACTGAACCAGACCTACCTGCTAGTGTTGGAGGGTCTGCTGCAGAGGCAGGGGGTGGCTGTGGCTCACCATGGGGACAAGGATACTGGCAGCAGAAATTCTGGGAAGTACTCCTTGGTGTGAGCCCTCCCAGAGCCCGACATTAGCTCCTCCAGAGAGCCCAGCTAGGCTCCAGTGTTGGGTTGCCTCAGGCCAAACAACCAACAGGGAGGGAAACCAGCCCCACCCATCAGCAGTCAAGTGGATTAAAGCTTTACTGAGCTCTGCCCACCAGAGCAACAGTCAGCTCTACCCACCACCAGTCCCTCCCATTAGGAAACGTGGACAAGCCCCGTAGATAGCCTCATCCACCAGAGAGCAGACAGCAGAAGCAAGAAGAACTACAATCCTGCAGCCTGTGGAACAAAAACCACATTCACAGAAAGATAGACAAGATGAAAAAGCAGAGGGCTATATACCAGATGAAGGAACAAGATAAAACCCCAGAAAAACAACTAAATGAAGTGGAGATAGGCAACCTTCCAGAAAAAGAATTCAGAATAATGATAGTGAAGATGATCCAGGACCTTGAAAAAAGAATGGAGGCAAAGATCAAGAAGATGCAAGAAATGTTTAACAAAGACCTAGAAGAATTAAAGAACAAACAAACAGAGATGAACACTACAATAACAGAAATGAAAACTACACTAGAAGGAATCAATAGCAGAATAACTGAGGCAGAAGAACGGATAAGTGACCTGGAAGACAAAATGGTGGAATTCACAGCTGAGGAATAGAATAAAGAAAAAAGAATGAAAAGAAATGAAGACAACCTAAGAGACCTCTGGGCCAACATTAAACGCAAAAACATTCGCATTATAGGGGTCGCAGAAAGAGAAGAGAGAGAGAAAGGAACTGAGAAAATATTTGAAGAGATTATAGTCAAAAACTTCCCGAACATGGGAAAGGAAATAGCCACCCAAGTCCAGGAAGCGCAGAGAGTCCCATACAGGATAAACCCAAGGAGAAACAGGCCAAGACACATAGTAATCAAGTTGGCAAAAATTAAAGACAAAGAAAAATTATTGAAAGCAGCAAGGGAAAAATGACAAATAACATACAAGGGAACTCCCTTAAGGTCAACAGTTGATTTCTCAGCAGAAACTCTACAAGCCAGAAGGGAGTGGCATGATATACTTAAAGTGATGAAAGGAAGAACCTACAACCAAGATTACTCTACCTGGCAAGGATCTCATTCAGATTTGACGGAGAAATCAAAAGCTTTACAGACAAGCAAAAGCAAAGAGAATTCAGCACCACCAAACCAGCTGTACAGCAAATGCTAAAGGAACTTTTCTAAGTGGGAAACACAGAGAAGAAAAGGACCTACAAAAACAAACACAAAACAATTAAGAAAATGGTCATAGGAACATACATATCAATAATTACCTTAAACATGAATGGATTAAATGCTCCAACCAAAAGACAGCCTTGCTGAATGGATACAAAAACAAGACCCATCTATATGCGTCTACAAGAGACCCACTTCAGACCTAGGGACACATACAGACTGAAAGTGAGGGGATGGAAAAAGATATTCCATGCAAATGGAAATCAAAAGAAAGCTGGAGTAGCAATACTCATATCAGATAAAATAGACTTTAAAATAAAGAATGTTACAAGAGACAAGGAAGGACACTACATAATAATCAAGGGATCAATCCAAGAAGAAGAAATAATGATCATGAATATATATGCACCCAACATAGCAGCACCTCAATACATAAGGCAAATAAAAGAGGAAATCGACAGTAACACAATCATAGTAGGGGACTTCACTTACACCAATGGACAGATCATCCAAACAGAAAATTAATAAGGAAGCACAAGCTTAAAGGACACACTAGACCAGATAGATTTAATTGATATTTATAGGACATTGAGCCAAAAACAGTAGATTACACTTTCTTCTCAACTGTGCATGGAACATTCTCCAGGATAGGTCACTTCTTAGGTCCATATCAAGCCTCAGTATATTTAAGAAAATTTAAATCATATCAAGCATCTTTTCTGACCACAACACTGTGAGATTAAAAATCAATTACAGGGAAAAAAACATAAAAAACACAAATACATGGAGGCTAAACAATACATTACTAAATAACCAAGAGACCACTGAAGACATCAAAGAGGAAATCAAAAAATACCTAGAGACAAATGACAATGAAAACACACAAATCAAAACCTATGGGATGCAGCAAAAGCAATTCTAAGAGGGAAGTTTATGGCTATACGAGCCTACCTCAAGAAACAAGAAAAATCTCATATAAACAATCTAACCTTACAACTAAAGGAACAAGAGAAAGAAGAACAAACAAAACCCAAAATTAGCAGAAGGAAAGAAATCATAAAGATGTGAGCAGATATAAATGAAATAAAACAAAGAAAACAATAGCAAAGGTTAATAAAACTAAAAGCTGGTTCTTTAAGAAGATAAACAAAATCATTAGCCAGATTCATAAGGAAAAAGAGGTAGAGGACTCAAATCAATAAAAATAGAAATGAAAAAGGAGAAGTTACAACAGACACCACAGAAATACAAAGCATCCTAAGAGACTACTACAAGCAACTCTATGCCAATAAAATGGACAACCCGGAAGAAATGGACAAATTCTTAGAAAGGTTCAGTCCAAGACTGAACCAGGAAGAAATAGAAAATATGAACAGACAAATCACAAGCAATAAAATTGAAACTGTGATTAAAAATCTTCCAACAAACAAAAGTCCAGGACCAGATGGCTTCACAGGTGAATTCTATAAAACATTTAGAGAAGAGCTAACACCCATCCTTCTCAAACTCTTCCAAAACATTGCAGAGGAAGGAACACTCCCAAACTCATTCTAGGAGGCCACCATCACCCTGATACCAAAACCAGACAAAGATACTACAAAAAAAGAAAACTACAGACCAATATCACTCATGAATATTGGTGGAAAAATCCTCAACAATTTTGATGCAAAAATACTAGCAAACAGAATCCAACAACACATTAAAAGGATCACACACCATGATCAAGTGGGATTTATCCTAGTGATGCAAGGATTCTTCAATATATGCAAATCAATCAATGTGATACACCATATTAACAAATTGAAGCATAAAATCCATATGATCGGGCTTCCCTGGTGGAGCAGTGGTTGAGAGTCCGCCTGCCGATGCAGGGGACATGGATTTGTTCCCCGGTCCGGGAAGATCCCACATGCTGGGGAGCTGCTGGGCCCGTGAGGCATGGACGCTAAGCCTGTGCGTCCGGAGCCTGTGCTCTGCAACGGAAGAGGCCACAGCAGTGAGAGGCCCGCGTATTGCAAGAAAACAAACAAACGAACAAAAAAAACCATATGATCATCTCAGTAGATGCAGAAAAAGCTTTTGACAAAATTCAACACCCATTTATGATAAAAACTCTCCAGAAAGTGGACTTAGAGGGAACCTACTTCAACATAATAAAGGCCATATATGACAAACCCACAGCAAACATCATTCTCAATGGTGAAAAACTGAAAGCATTTACTCTAAGATGAGGAACAAGACAATGATGTCCACTCTCACCACTATTATTCAACATAGTTTTGGAAGTCCTAGCCATGGCAATCAGAGGAGAAAAAGAAATAAAAGGAGTACAAACTGGAAAAGAAGAATTAAAACTGTCACTGTTTGCAGATGACATGATACTATACGCAGAGAATCCTAAAGATGCCACCAGAAAACTACTAGAGCTAATCAATGAATTTGGTAAAGTTGCAGGATACAAAATTAATGCACAGAAATCTCTTGCATTCCTATACACTAATGATGAAATATCTGAAAGAGAAATTAAGGAAACACTCCCATTTACCACTGCAACAAAAAGAATAAAATAGCTAGGCTCAATATTAAAAAAACAAACAACCCAATCCGAAAATGGGCAGAAGACCTAAATAGACATTTCTCCAAAGAAGACATACAGATGGCCAAGAAGCGCGTGGAAAGCTGCTCAACATCACTAATTATTAGAGAAATGCAAATCAAAACCACAATGAGGTATCACCTCACAGGAGTTAGAAGGGGCGTCATCAGAAAGTCTACAAACAACAAATGCTGGAGAGGGTGTGGAGAAGAGGGAACCCTCTTGCACTGTTGGTGGGAATGTAAATTGATACAGCCACTATGGAGAACAGTATGGAGGTCCCTTAAAAAACTAAAAATAGAATTATCATATAACCCAGCAATCTCACTACTGGGCATATGCCCTGAGAAAACCATAATTCAAAAAGATACAAGCACCCCAATGTTCATTGCAGCACTATTTACAATAGCCAGGTCATGGAAGCAACCTAAGTGTCCATCAACAGATGAATGGATAAAGAAGATGTGGCACATATATACAATGGAATATTACTCAGCCATAAAAAGGAATGAAATTGGGTCATTTGTTGAGACGTGGATGGATCTAGAGACTGCCATACAGAGTGAAGTAAGTCAGAAAGAGAAAAACAAATACCGTATATTAATGCATATATGTGGAACCTAAAAAATGGTACAGGTGAACCGGTTTGCAGGGCAGAAACTGAGACACAGATGTAGAGAACAAATGTATGGACACCAAGGGGGGTAAAGTGGGTGGTGGTGGTGGTGGGACGAATTGGGCGATTGGGATTGACATGTATATACTGATGTGTATAAAATGGATGACTAATAAGAACCTGCTGTATAAAAAAATAAATTAAAAAAAAAGTTAACTAAAAGCAGTGGGAGCTAATTTGCTCTTCTGTAATCAATCACCCTGTACAGAAATCAAAAACACACCCTAGCAAGCCAGGAATGGCTAAGATGAGATGCAAGGCTGGCAGGCAGGGAGGGATCCCTATGGAGAGGCTAGTTTTCTCTTGATGGGTTTAAAATAAAATGAATCTTAAGGGCATTTGGCATATGTGTGTGCATGCGTGTGTGCATATGTGTGTGTGTGTGTGTTTGGGGGGCCATATCTAAAGTGGTGTCAATCTTTTCCAGACTTCTAAGCAGTCTTCAGCTTGCCCTGTTGTCCAGCCTCTTTTTTGATGCATATGTGGGCAGCGGGAAAAGATAACTTCAGGGAAGTCTTCTCTGTACTCCTCTCTCTGCTAAAGGTACCACGGAGGCAAGGAGCTTCCCCTTATCTCTGTCTTTAAGCTCATCACTGGATAGATTCTGTTTCCTCCTGAGCCTTAGTTTTCTTCCCTGTAGAATGGGGAGGCCCACATTGCTGGACAGAGGAAGGGAGCAGCGTTGTGACTAAAACTGGTGTAAGATAAACTCGAAGGAGGACCTGGTGCTCTGGCTATCTCCGTCTGGATCTTGTTGTTCCCATGGGGGTGGGAACAACAGCCTAAGCTAATCTCAATCTAAAAAGCACCTGTTCAGGAACACCACGTGGTACAGTATGCTGTCTCCAGCTGCCCTGTCTCACTGCTCAGAGACGTGCCCCCAACAAGCTCCTTTCCTTATTTGCTGTCTTTCCTTCCCAGTCCTTTCTTTGCTCTTTCTCTCCCTTCTCCCTCCAACTCTGTCTTTTACCCCTGTATCTAGCACAAACGTAGTTTTCAAATTGAAAGCCGAAACAGAGTCTGACAATGGTTCAGAGTATTTGAAATCTGGACACGTACGAGCATTCTAGAATGTTTGATCGCTCTAACCACCCTTATTTATACTTTCTCCTTTGCTCTACTGCTTCTCTGGGCTGTAACTCCATGGCCATAAGACAATCAGTTGGGGTCAACGAGATGCCAAATTTCCAGATGTTTAGAAATGTCCAGATGGTATATTTAATTCTTACAGTTTTGCTTATTCCGGGCGCTTGGAGCCCTGTGGACACAATTCAGTAAAAACAAATAGATGAGTAAATAAAGATAACCTCTATAACCCAAGCAGTGAGCTGTTTAGCATCTTGTTTTCAAAATCATTGGTAGATAGATGGGGATTTTTTCTTTCTGCTGGCATTGTTTGGGTGGTGTGCTATGCAGACGTCACATAAGCTGTCTCTGACCACGCTCTCTGGGGACCTTTCTAGAAAAGAGATTCTTCCAGTAGAAGAACAGTCTGAGGCAGAAACACCATGGCTCAGTTTTCTGGAGCCAAGGGGACTGTGTAATAATGAGTGGAGTCCCTCATCCAAATCCTTATCACAACATCCGTCCATCCACCCATCTATTCATCTACCCATTCATCCTTCCTTTCGTCCGTCTATCCATCCATCCGTCCGTCCATCCAGCCACCCACTTCCTCACCTACCCAACATGCTTTTCTTTCCTCCCTCCCTTCCTCCTTCCTGCCTTCCTTCCTTATTTTCCTCCTTCAAAACTATGTGCCTTGCACGGTGCTTGGTACTAGTCCTTGCCTGCTAGGACTCACAATGTACTGGGTGAGACAGATGTGAACACAGCTGTTAAGACACAGTCGTAGAGAATGCACATTTCTCCCCAGATCCATCTCTGGACAATCCCACGTTCTCCCCCTGGCCTCACATTTCCCCTCCTCTCTATGGTGGGGAATTGTCTTCAGGAATTCACAGAGTCCTAGAGAAGGGTTGCTCCTTTGTTAGCTAGCTCTCCTTCCCAACAAGTACTGGTGGCTGGAAGAAGGAGCGATTTATACATAAAAGTTTGAATGGTGTCCTTTTCTCTCCTTTCCCTCTAGAGTTCTTAATTTATGTTTCTGCACAGAACAGCAGCCCTCCCATCAAAGAGCACAGCAAATCTCTGATGAGGCAAAGGACATTTCTTTCTTCTGAATGTCCTGCTCTCGCATCACCACCCCTCAGAGGGGGCAGATGGACTGGGAAACAGAGCCATTTATTTATTTCAGTTCTGGATGGAGTCTGGCCTGGTGGGAGAGTGTAACCAAGAGGAGAGAAAGCTTGTGGCTTTTGGAGCTTAATTAAACATATTTACAAAATCCAGACTTGGCTAACTAGGGAAGCAGAGAGACAGAGGCTTGTATTGCGTTATAAGATTAATAAACCAATTAAATAAAGACTGCAGCAGGCTGGCAGCCCCAGTGGGGCAGGAGGCGAGTTTGACAGCTGCTCTTTTCTGATGATTGCCACACATTTTAGAAGAAAAGACAGCCTGGGCTTCCCACCTTCCATAAGAGAATACCCCAGGCTGTTGTCTTATCTAATCACTCACACTGCTAGTCAAGTTGTTTTCTAAGCCTGTAGGTCGAGTGTCATGGTTAGCCAACTGGGAAAGAAAACAAAAGCTATTTCTTCCCTTCTAATCCTTAAAAAAAAAAAAAAAAAAAAAAGCACCAGTATGAGACCATTTATTTCTCCCTGTGATGCACCATTCCTGGGAGCAGTGGAATGGGGTAGGCAGGAGAATTCTGGGAGTGTCAGCAGGCAAACCACAGAGCAGTCTAGTCTTGCTTCCTTTCTGTCGGTGTTAGCATGCTCCTCCAGGGCTCAGGCTCCCTCAGGATCAAATCACTGTTTGGATTTTTGCATGTGTTATATTAGGTTTAAATGCCCCTTCGCCCCCCACCCCACCAGCCATTGCCTTGGGCATAATTAGTGAAAAAAGACACTTTTGCAAAGTCCAGTGAATACCCTTCCTTTCTGAAGCAACAAACCAAGTACCCCTATTCAGGGAGTGGCAGTGAGGAGTGAACCCCACACGCCTCTCTTTTCTGAAGACCTGTAGGCCCACCCCTTCATGTCTACTCCTGGCCTGGGGCCCAAACGCTCCCCGATTAAAGCTGTGAGTGAGACTGTGGACAGACAGGTCCCTCCTGATGGGACGTGTCAGTTTGGAGCCCTCGCCTGCATTGATATCCAAGAGCATGAAGAGTGTGAAGGGCTTCCTACCCGGGCTCAGCTGTGTGAGCCCTGCGTGCTTTGGGGGCCCTGGTGTTGCATCAGCTGCCTTGGCTTAGTTTTCACAGCTGTCAGACATGCTCTGATCAGGAGTCTGTAAAATGCTAATGGGGAGGGAAAGATTCTGGGCATTTTAGTTTTCTCATATGAAAAAAAAAAAGTGAGGGATAGTAATTATATAATTATGATAATTTTAAAAATCAATTATAATAAAAGAACTATTATAATAAAATCAATTCTGTCTGCTTCGTGAAATTGACAAAGAAGCACGGTGAATAATGTATTTGGAGAATTCTAGGAAAATATGAATATCTATAGTTACCAGAAAGTGCTTGGATGCTCTTCTGGAACAAAATACAGAAAGAATCAATCAATCAGACTGACCTCGGACTTACCCATTTCGATCCTCCTAAGTTGTAACATCTCAGAGCTTCATTTTAAGCTGGCATAACAATAATTGAGATCAAAGTGTGGACTTTGGCATCATAACCAGGCTTTCTCACTTACTAGTTGTTTAACTTTGAAAGATGTATTTGAGCCTTACTTTTCTCATCTGTAAAACGGGAATGATCATAATTCTTACCTCATAGGATTATTGTAAGGACTGATTACCATCATTCATATAAAGTTATAGCTTAGTATCTAGTACATAGTAAGTATTCAGCATAGTAATAATAATTATATATCATAACCTTAATTGTTTTTATTAATAAATGAGATTATGTATGTAAAGCATCCTACACAGTATCTGGCACATAGCAGATGTTCAATAAATAAAGGTTCCCCACATTCTCTCCTTCCTAAACGAGTGAACAAGACTATGCATTAAAAACCTGGCCCAACTGGGTTTCCTGTTGAACAGAAAGGCTGTTGTAACATTGAGTGGACAGAGACGGAGAGGGTCCCAAGCCTTCGATAGCTCTGGTCCACAGGGTCACTGCTTTCTCTAGGAGAAAGAATGGCCCTTAAGGGATCAGGTAGAAGAAAAAGTTAGGAAATCATGACTCTGCAGGAAGCCTGGAACTGGCCTCTGTGGCCAGGATCCCTCCTCACCTCCAGGCTCAAAGACAGTGCCCTTCCATTTTGCTCATGTGCCTTCCAATGTATCCTAAAATCTACGTAGCACCTCAAACACCCTTAAGTAATTATTTACAATTTTCTACATACGTTGAAATCATTCCAGAGGATATGAAACTATGAAACTCTTTAAAAAGAAACTATCATCACTCATTAAATGCATTCAGTGGAATCTAAATACCATAGTGATTTGATATCCATCGTCGTCCATTTGAAAAGCCTGTGAGCAAGCTGTTTCTTTAACACTGAGAACTTTTTTTCACTCTTTTTCTTAAACTTGTCTTTCTATTTTGTTTCTCACAGAAATTTATTCTAATGTAGTATTTTTTATGTTTGATAATCCTTTATTGACCATTGAATATGCATTTCTGAAATAATATTATGTATGTATTACATAAAATGTATGTATCAGAAATTTTAAAAAAATATTTTAAATTCTGGTTAAAAAAGCACATAAGATCAGACTTGCTCTGCTCTGGCACCTGGAAGCACACGGGAAGTCCTTCACCAATAACTAAACTTTCTTGAAATGAGGTTTGGAGGAATTTAGCAACTCAACTGGGTGCTATCTCTACTGCAAACCCAATGTTATCTGGCAACATCCAGTGACATGAAAATATGATGTTTCAGACCAATCTGCTTCATTCAGAAAGAGAAAACAAGAGAAGGACGTGCTTTCACTCCCTTCCTCTGGGAGAAACCAGAATCACAACTAACTGCTGAACAATCATTGACAGGAAGACACCGGAACTCACCAAAAAAGATACCCCACATCCAAAAACAAAGGAGAAGCCAAAATGAGATGGTAGGAGGGGCGCAATCACAATAAAATCAAATCCCATAACTGCTGGGTGGGTGACTCACAAACTGGAGAACACTTATACCACAGAAGTCCACCCACTGGAGTGAAGGTTCTGAGCCCCATGTCAGGCTTCCCAACATGGGGGTCCAATAATGGGAGGAGGAATTCCTGGAGAATCAGACTTAGAAGCTTAGTGGAATTTGATTGAAGGACTTTGACAGGACTGAAGGAACAGAGACCACTCTTGGAGGTCACACACAAAGTAGTATGCACATCGGGACCCAAGGGAAGGAGCAGTGACACCATAGAAGACTGAACCAGACCTACCTGCTAGTGTTGGAGAGTCTCCTGCAGAAGCGGGGGGTGGATGTGTCTCACCATGAGGACAAGGACACTGGCAGCAGAACTTCTGGGAAGTACTCCTAACGTGAGCCATCCAAGAGTCAGCACTAGCCCCACCAAAGAGTCCGGTAAGCTCCAGTGTTGGGTTGCCTCAGGTCAAACAACCAACAGGGAGGGAATCCACAACCCCACATCAGCAGACAAGGGGATTAAAGTTTTACTGAGCTCTGCCAACCAAAACAACAGCCAGCTCTACCCACCACCAGTCCCTCCCATCAGGAACCTTGCACAAGCATCTTAGATAGCCACAACCATCACAGGGCAGACAGCAGAAGTATGAAGAACTACAATCCTGCAGCCTGTGGAACAAAAGCCACACTCACAGAAAGATAGACAAGATGAAAAGGCAGAGGACTATGTACCAGATGAAGGAAAAAGATAAAACCCCAGAAAAACAACTAAATGAAGTAGAGATAGGCAACTTTCCAGAAAAAGAATTCAGAATAATGATAGTGAAGATGATCCAGGACCTCAGAAAAAGAATGGAGGCAAATATTAAGAAGATGCAGAAATGTTTTACAAAGATCAAGAAGAATTAAAGAACAAACAAACAGAGATGAACAATACAATAAATGAGGTGAAAACTACACTAGAAGGAATCAATAGCAGAATAACTGAGGCAGAAGAATGGATAAGTGACCTGCTCAATATTAAAGAAACAAACAACCCAATCCAAAAATGTGCAGAAGACCTAAATAGACATTTCTCCAAAGAAGACATACAGATGGCCAAGAAGCACAAGAAAAATTGCTCAACATTTCTAATTATTAGAGAAATGCAAATGAAAACTACAATGAGGTATCACCTCACACCAGTTAGAATGGGCATCATCAGAAAATCTACAAACAACAAATGCTGGAGAGGGTGTGGAGAAGAGGGAACCCTCTTGCACTGCTGGTGGGAATGTGAATTGATACAGCCACTCTGGAGAACAGTATGGAGGTTTCTTAAAAAATGAAAAATAGGGGTTTCCCTGGTGGCGCAGTGGTTGAGAATCTGCCTGCCAATGCAGGGGACATGGGTTCATGCCCCGGTCCGGGAAGATCCCACATTCTACGGAGCGGCTGGGCCCGTGAGCCATGGCCGCTAAGCCTGCGCATCCGGAGCCTGTGCTCCGCAGCAGGAGAGGCCACAACAGTGAGAGGCCTGCGTACCGCAAAAAAAAAAAAAAAAAATGAAAAATAGAATTACCATATGACCCAGCAATCCCATTACTGGGCATATACCCAGAGAAAACCATGATTCAAAAAGACACATGCACCCCAGTGTTCATTGCAGCACTATTTACAATAGCCTGGTCATGGAAACAACCTAAATGCCCATCCACAGATGAATGGATAAAAAATATGTGGTACATATATACAATGGAATATTACTCAGCCATAAAAAGGAACCAAATTAGGTCATTTGTTGAGACGTGGATGAATCCAGAGACTGTCATACAGAGTGAAGTAAGTCAGAAAGAGAAAAACAAATATTGTATATTGACACATATATGTGGAACCTAGAAAAATGGTATAGATGAACCAATTTGCAGGGTGGAAATTGAGATACAGATGTAGAGAACAAACATATGGACACCAAGTAGGGAAAGCAGCGGCAGGTGGGGGTGGTGATGTGATGAATTGGGAGATTGGGATTGACATGTATACACTGATGTGTATAAAATGGATGACAAATAAGAACCTGCTGTATAAAAAAATAAATAAAATAGAATTCAGAAATACCCCATAAAATTTATCATCTTAACCATTTTTAAGTAGTGTTAAGTGTACACACATTGTTATACATAATAAGAGTTTTTAATATTCAAATATTTTCATAAAGTTCTAAATGTTAAAATTACTTCTTTAATGGGTGATCATTATAATTATTATCAGTGTACAAATAATCAAAACAAAATAAATATAGCATAAATTTTGTCAATACTAAATTAAATTGTAAAAACTTATTGTGACTACATTTCTTAATGAGGTTAATGGGATTTTCCCAATTGGATAACAAATATTACTTATTGCTAGAGTGACAAAGCGTTCATCAATTCTATTCTTCTTTGAAAACTGTTTGTTTTGTTTTTTATAGATGTGAACACTGGCCGATCTTGCTAACATGAATAAGTTGATAGGAACAGGAGATATTTTATTTCGATAACTTCGTTAATTATTTGAAATCTTTTTGGGTTAAATGCCCCAAATCACACAGTGACCTATCGTCAAAAATTATTTTCTCCTTCAATTTTGTTGAAAGAGAAAAAGCTTTCTAACGGACTTGTTATCCATAATTAGAACCATTCACTTTCTCAATTTCTGGGAATATCCAAAAGATTTTCTAAAATTTATTCAATGACTATTAATTACATCTGTTATTTTTTTCACCTTGTCTTGTTCAATTTATTTTAAAAAAGATTGGAAAATTAAAACATTGTTAATTTTAATCTACTTTTCCCAATGCAGTTTGAAGAAATAAAATGCTTTTCTTTTATTACATGCTTTACCTTTTGGTTAAAACCTTAGAGCTCAGATTCAGTCCTTTCAGTTTATAGAAAATGCGTAATCTATTTAGCAAAGCCTGTTTTTCTTGTCAAGCTAGTCTGCAAAGCAGACTTTCTCTAAGAAAAAGTGTGACAAATTTTTAATTCAAATCAACATTACAATACATTTTGGGGAATATTATGAAACCCACCATATGAAGGATTACTTCTAATCTTGTAAAAAAAGGTTCCTAAAAGCAAGATGAAGATCGTGAAGAATATAATATAATTAATCTATTTCATGAAAAACTGTGGAAACAGGAATAAATCTACATGCTGCTTTTCATGAGTTTGTCATAATTCAATGTTATGTGCCCAAAGTGAAGTTATTTATGAAACAAAAAGCATGATAAAAGCTGTGACATTTTTTGAGTAAATGTGTATGTACTGAACTTTGGAATTAGCTTTTGGGAAAAATTAAATAAGAATCTTGTATGAAAACACAGAAGTAACTCCTTTAATTTCATTAGACATTGAGATAAATTCTCTAACACTTTAATGAGGGAGAAAGGTATACATTGCTTAAAATGAGTTTGCCCAGCAGCTAGCATTTAATTTTCTTTCTTGATTAATAGGAGGTGTAGGAGGGAAAATATTTAAACATTTTATAAGATGAAGTAGTCTCAGGACTGATTGTAATTGGAATACATATCTCACTATATTACTTGATAAAATAGATTTTAACAACCTACTGAATAATGCACACTGCATTCAAAAGAAATCACATAAAACTTTTATCTGTGGGTTATATCCAGTACAACTTAGGAACTTTAGTAGCCCCTGAAAACGTCTCAGTTGTGTTTAAAAGAATCAGTGTTACAAACCTCTGCTCGTGTGGCTGTTCGAAGGTTTTGTTTTTTGCTGTTTGGGTTGTGGCTTATCCTAGGATTGAATATTGAGAACAGTTGAAAAGAATTGCTCTTCTTTGATATGGAGGGAGAAGGAAAGCCATTTTTAGTCTTCATTATTCCTTACAATGTGGTCTTTTCTTCATTCTCCCAAGACCCTGTCAAAAGGAATGCATTCTTTGACAAGACTTGAGGAGTGCAGAGCTGCTGTCCTTACCCCAAAATGCCAACACACCCACCGCCCATACTCCATAATACATCTGATTAAAGACCACTTTTACAAGGGTCCATTACCTAGGATGTGGCTTTCTCTTACCTAAAGAATGGATGAAACAGGGAAGGAATGGAAGTCTTAAAAAGGGGTTATTGTGCCTTAATTCATCAATAAGGATACCCACCCCAAAATAGTATTTTTAATTTTCCTTTTTGTTTGGTGCCCTGAAGGATTTTACATCCTGGAGAGTACACCATAGTTGGCCTGGGAATGGGTGAAGGAAACACCTTTCTTTTGTAAAGTTGGAGAAGGGTGATTAAAAAGGGGGGGACTGAAAAAAGGGAACCCACGTGACACCAGGGAGTAGTGTATGTAGAATTTGAGTACCTGAAATTGATAGAATTAGCCACATCTGCAGACCCCTTGGAAAGTCCTCACGTATGGAATGTTCTTCTCCACCATCCACAAACACACACACACACACACACACACACACACACACTCTTACAAGCTTACATCCACTGTATACTCCCAAACACACTTTCACATACCTTCACACTTATACACACTCTTGCACTTGTACACATACAGACTCACACACACAGAAACATCCATACACACTCATGGTCACTCACACACTGCCTTACATACCCACACACATCTGCACACACCTACACTCACACATAGTACAGAGGTTGGTACTAGGCCCAGAAAGGTCTTTTATTTGCTTTAGGTCACACAGCACAGCTGTGTGTCCCAGTTTTAAGACTCCTTTTCTAAGACACCACCTATAACTCCCCTCACCCTGGCTACAAGTCCTGCTTTTCTTCTAGGAGAATGGGAGTGATCTGATTTTCTGTTGAGATGTCCAGCCCCTTGATCTGCTAGGATAAGATGCCAGGTCTTGGCAAGTCCACCCTAATTCCCTGACTGCCCAGTGTTGTGTCAGCAAAGCTCTGTTTGTCCTGGGAATCAGTAGCGTTTCTCTCAGAGACAGTGCATCCAGGGAGATCTGCCTAACAGAATAGAAGTCCAAGAATGTACCTAATTGATGATTGGTTCTGGCATTGGTTTGCTGGCTGGCAGCAAACAGGGATCATTATTGATGCACCCAGATACACTTGTGCTGCTTCTGGTCCTGCTTGTCCAGAGAGAAGCAGCATGGTTGCCCGAATGGAGATGGTCACCTTGGGATATGGTTCCATGCCTGTCCCAGTTGTGCTGTGTGACCTGGAGCAAGTAAAACACCTCTCTGGACATCCCACCAACCTCTACAATATGTGTGGGTGTAAGTATGTGTGAGTGTAAGTATGCAATGTAGGCGAGTGTATGAATGTGAGTGTGAGAGTTTGAGAACATATGGCATGCGTGCGTGTGTTTGTGTGTGTGTATGGGAGTATGTGAGTGTATGTGTATTTCAGTGCAAGAGTGTTTGTAAGTGTGAAGGTTTGTGAGAGTGTGTGTTTGTGTACATGCAGATGGTGTAGAAAGGGAGGGTGAGGCAAAAGGGAATCTTTATTTTATTTATTTAAACATCTTTATTGGAGTATAATTGCTTTACAATGTTGTTAGTTTCTGCTGTATAACAAAGTGAATCAGCTATACGTATACATATATCCCCATATCCCCACCCTCTTGTGTCTCCCTCCCACCCTCGCTATCCCACCCCTCTAGGTGGTCACAAAGCACTGAGCTGATCTCCCTGTGCTATGCGGCTGGTAGGGAATCTTTAAAGAAATCTTAAAGCATCTTAGTATCACCCAGTAATGAATGAGGACACATGAGATTATTCTACTTCCTTCAACAGACAACGATTTGTACATACAATATACGTTTGCTGCTGGGCTCAGCGTTGGAGTTCAATGATGAACCAGAAAAGACGTGGTCCTTGTCCTCATGGAGCCTATGGTTTGGGATTCAGATTAGAACACAGGCTTTAGCACTTCTGTGTGTTACCACAGGGATTGTTAGGGACTGTGGAAGCACAGAGAAGGGCACCTGGATGCAGCTAGAGGCAGTGCCCTGCCTGCTGAGACCTGAATAGTGGACACAGGGTCCTGGTGGAGTAGAAGCAGAATGCTCTGGACAGTTCTGTACAGTATGGTAGCCACTAGCCATATGTAGCTGTTGAGCACATGAAAACATATGAGTTAAAACTGGCATGTGCTATAGGTGTAAAATACACACCAGGTTTTGAAGACTTAGTATGAAAAAGAATGTAAATTATCTCCATATTTTTTTATCCTAATTACATGTTAAATGATAACATTTTGCATAGACTGAATTAAACAAAATATATTATTAATGATAAGATCACCTGTTTCTTTCTACTTTTATTTCAATGTGGCTACTAGAAAATTTAAGATGGCATAAGTGGCTTGAGTTCTTCTGGCGTTTTTCTACTGGCCAGCGCTGCTCTAGGCAACAAGAATGGTCTGTGCAGAGGCTCAGAGGTTCTGTGGTCTGTGCAGAGATTCAAGGGGTTTGGAGAACTGGAAGAGATTTCTCATTGCTCAGCTGGTGAGAATGGGAGAGGTCGTGGGGTGGCAACATGAAGGGTCCAGTGAGCCCCTTAGAAGTATCACTGAAGGGCACTTCCCTGGCAGTCCAGTGGTTAAGACTCTGTGCTTCCACTGCAGGGGGCACAGGTTTGGTCCCTGGTTGGGGAACTAAGATCCTGCATGCCCCGAGGTGCAGCCAAAAATTTAAAAAAGCATCACTGAAGGCAACAGGAAGGATTTTATGGAGGGACATGCCTTGAGCAGATTGACGTGCTTTAGAAATTCTCTTCTGGCTTCTTCATGGAAAATGGAATAAGAAGTGGAGGCAAAACTGAAAGCAGGAAGACCACACAGAGGCTCTAACAGTGATCAGTTGAGAGAAGCCAGTGGCTGGGCTTGGGTGTTCCCAGGGTGGATGGGGAGAAGGGAACCATCGATATGAGTACATCTATTACAGACACAATCATTTTAGCAAAGAACGCTACAAGAACCGAAGTCTTCAGCTTTTGCATCTAATAGTCATGGAATCCGCAAACCACAGACTGACAGGGCAGGAAGGTAGCTTGGAAGTTATCTGGGCATTCTTCTTTAAAGCTTCTGATAGAATGAATTGTTTAATCCCAAACCTGAAGAACTTTACAACAGGTAGGTGCTTTGCTTCCTGGGCTGGAGAGAGGAGATTTTCTTCCTCAGGGAGGTTTGTCAAAGCAGCAGCAGCTTGAGTGCCTCTTGGGGACAGGCTACAACATCCATTAAGCCAGTCTTGCCTGAATCTCTAACAGGTGGCTCTGGAGGCTGCTGTCCCCCAGAACATCTGGGCCTGGCACTAAGTTCTCTTTCTGCAGAGGTCAGAGCTTTGGCAGATGCTTGGGAATTGATGGGTGCCTATTAAGACTGGCTCCCTGGTGCTGCCCATGCCTCCAGCCCACAGACCCGCAAGAATTTGATGCCCTGATGTAGAAAATCATTCAGTAATGGACTACTTGGCAGCTATCCTTAGCAGTCTCCCAACTGGTTCCCTTACTGATGATCTCGTTCACTGCCCCCAGCCTCTTTAATAAATAAAGAGTCTTTATTTGTGATGCTGAAATCCAGTTACTTTCCTCCCCTGCCTCAAAATCTTCCAAGAGCCCCATGTTCCATAGATGGAAGCTCAGCACTCCTTAACAGGCTCTTCAAGGCTCTCTACAGTCTGGCCCTCTTCCTCTCCCACCTCATCTCCTATCATTATTTCCAAGTCTCTAACCCTCTAATGATGCTGACCACCTGCTAGTCTCAGAACACACCACATCTTGACTCATGCTGTTTTTACCTGCTGTCAGCTTCCCACTTTCTCCCCTTAGATGAGTCTGTACATTTTCCAAGCTCATAAAAAACTATTGCCTTGTTCTTGAAACCTTCTTTTCTGTCTCTCATTGTAATTCATCCCAGGCTCCTCTGCCCTTCCACATATAATTCTGTTGAGCACCTGTGCCAGCCAACTTTGTGTTCTCATTTCTTGTTTACATGTTTTCCTTCCCCACCATGCTGTGAATTCCTTATAAGCAGGGACTCTGCTTTCTTTGTGTTTGTAACCTAGGGATGTATAATAAATACTGGCTGAGTGTCTTCTTGGGGGCTTTGGGATTGATAGTATTTTACTTTTAGTCTTCCATAGGAGACTGCCTGGCACAGTCATGGCAACCTGGGGGAGGCAGGGCTGGGACCAGAGTGAGTGAGGAGTCTAGGGTGCAAAATGTAAGAAGACACTTACTCTCAGGTGCCCACCCTGCACTTGTCTTACCCTGGATGTGAGTGTTTCCTAGGTGCCTTCCTTGCCTCACCCTAGTCAGAGCTCTGGCAGGAGGGAGGGATCAGAGAAGTCTTGGGATCTAGAATGAGTCCATCTACAGGGACAGGCCAGATTCCAGAGTCCAGTTCCTCCTCTCACACTAACATGTGGAGCTGTCTGGATAAGCCCATGTCCAAGGGGCACAGAACTCCCAGCATGATTCCAGAGCCCACTGGCACCCAGTGAGTGACAGGGTCCCAACAGATGGGAAGGTCTAGGGAATCTGGAATGGCTGATGTTTGGAACACTCCAGAGATAGGCAGGAGGATAGCCCTCACCTGCAGCCTCTCTAAAGAGAGCAAGGTACCAGCCTGTGGGCTGAGGCATGGAGCCAGGTAACAGTCTTAAGATATAGAGCCAGTAAAAGCATGTAGACCAGCAGGGTCCCTACGTAGTAGGGTTGGATCAGGTCCTACAGGGACCTGAGGTACTAAGCTAATGAATTAGAACTGATGAGTGGCACCATATTTCTATGGGCCAGGCTCAGTGGGGTTGGATGAGGTAGAAGGAACAGGAAGAATTACATCATGGTGGGAGTGGGGACAGTGAGGACAGTCAGCCTATGTACTGAGAGCACTATGCCCTGTGTGTGATGGCACCAAAGGAGAGTGGGGGTGTCACATGAGGCCCAGCCCTCAACTCTGGAGCTCTAGAGCCATCTCTGAGGGTGTGGAAGTCTTCGGGTCAACCCAAAGAAAGGAGAGATAGAGGGAAGGAGAGAGGGTGAGGCAGAGGCTGTTTAAATATGGCCCAATACACATCAGGGTTGTTTTTGGGATGAAGGCAGAGCTCTTATGAAGAGCAGCCAATAGGTCCAGTTATAGGGCTCTAGCAGTGGTCCTCTATTGCCAGGTCATGGACTAGCTGAGTCAGAAAACTCAGGGAAGCGTGTTATAAGTATAGTTTAATGGGCTTCAAACCTGGGAGATACAGGTTCAGTAGGTCTAGAGTTCATTTTAAATGAGCTCTCAGGGTGAGATGCAGCCTGATTTGGGAGCCACTAGCTGGGAGCTGAGTTGAAGGAGGCAAAGAGGTTGGCAGTTCATTTGGAGTTAGTCTCACATTTTCCTTTAGGCCTCCTTTAAGCTGTGAAACTCTCCAATAAGTGTACCACTGATATGTAAACCAGAATATTAAGGGCAAAATTCTAAGACACACTAAATGTTTCCAGCTGTTGTACTTCCCTTTCCTCTGTATCACCCCTTTCAGATGTCCTGATGATCATTTTCTTGCTTTAGTGCAATGGTTCTCAAACTTGGCATGCAAAAGAATCACTTAGAGGGCTTAATCAAACACACATTCCTCCCATCCCAGAGTTTCCAAATAAAAGGATCTGGATTGGAGTGAGGCCTGACAACTGCATTTCTAACAGTGATGTTGATATTACTGGTCCAGGGACCATAATTTGAGAACCACTGATCTGGCAGAACAAAAGGTATAACACACACATAATTGGAATGCCAAAAGGAGAAGAAAGAGATAAATTTCCTTTAAGATCAGGAAAAAGACAAGGATGTGCACTCTCACCACTATTATTCAACATAGTTTTGGAAGTCCTAGCCATGGCAACCAGAGAAGAAAAAGAAATAAAAGGAATACAAACTGGAAAAGAAGAAGTAAAACTGTCACTATTTGCCAAAGACATGATACTATACGTAGATAATCTTAAAGATGCCACCAGAAAACTACTAGAGCTAACCAATGAATCTGGTAAAGTTTCAGGATACAAAATTAATTCACAGAAATCTCTTGCATTCCTATACACTAATGATGAAAAATCTGAAAGAGAAATTAAGGAAACACTCTCATTTACCATTGCAACAAAAAGAATAAAATACCAAAGAATAAAACTACCTAAGGAGACAAAAGACCTGTATGAAGAAAACTATAAGACACAGATGAAAGAAATTAAAGATGATACAGATGATGAGATATACCATGTTCTTGGATTGGAAGTATTAACATTGTGAAAATGACTATACTACCCATAGCAGTCTACAGATTCAATGCAATCCCTATCAAACTACAAATGGCATTTTTCACAGAAGTAGAATGAAAAGTTTCACATTTTGTTTGGAAACACAAAAGACCCTGAATAGCCAAAGCGATCTTGAGAAGGAAAAATGGAACTGGAGTAATAGGCTCCCTGACTTCAGACTATACTACAAAGCTATAACAATCAAGACAGTATGGTACTTGCACAAAAACAGAAATATAGATCAATGGAACAGGATAGAAATCCCAGAGATAAACGCACGCACATATGGTCACGTTATCTTTGATAAAGTAGGCAAGAATATACAATGGAGAAAAGACAGCCACTTCAATAAGTGGTGCTGGGAAAACTGGACAGCTACATGTAAAAGAATGAAATTAGAACACTCCCTAAGAGCATACACAAAAATAAACTCAAAATGGATTAAAGACCTAAATGTAAGGCCAGACACTATAAAACTCTTAGAGGAAAACATAGGTAGAACACTCCATGACATAAATCACAGCAAGATCCTTTTTGACCCACCTCCTAGAGAAATGGAAATAAAAACAAAAATAAACAAATGGGACCTAATGAAACTTAAAGGGTTTTGCACAGCAAAGGAAACTCTAAACAAGACGAAAAGACAACTCTTACAATGGAAGAAAATATTTGCAAATGAAGCAACTGACAAAGGATTAATCTCCAAAATATACAAGCATCTCATGCAGCTCAATATCAAGAAAACAAACAACCCAATCCAAAAGTGGGCAGAAGCCCTAAATACACATTTCTCCAAAGACATAGAGATTGTCTACAGACACATGAAAGGATGATCAACATCACTAATCATTAGAGAAATGCAAATCAAAACTACAATGAGATATTACCTCACCCTGGGCAGAATGGCCATCATCAAAAACTCTACAAACAATAGATGTTGAAGAGGGTTTGGAGAAAAGGGATCCCTCTTGCACTGTTGGTGGGAATGTAAATTGATACAGTCACTATGGAGAACAGTAACAGTTCATTAAAAACTAAAAATAGAATTACCATATGACCCAGAAATCCCAGTATTGGGCATATACCCAGAGAAAACCATAATTCAAAAAAGACACTTGCACCCCAATGTTCATTGCAGCACTATTTACAATAGCCAGGTCATGGAAGCTGCTTAAATGCCTATCGACAGACTAATGGATAAAGAAGATGTGGTATATATATACAATGGAATATTATTCATCCATAAAAAGGAACGAAATTGGGTAATTCGTAGAGACGTTTGTGGACCTAGAGACTGTCGTGCACAGTGAAGTAAGTCAGAAAGAGAGAAACAAATATCATATGTTAACGCATATATGTGGAATCTAGAAAAATGATACAGATGAACCGGTTTTCAGGGCAGAAATAGAGACACAGATGTAGAGAACAAACGTATGGACACCAAGGGTGGCGAGTGGAGGGGGTGGTGGTGGTGCTGTGATGAATTGGGAGATTGGGATTGACATGTATACACTAATATGTATAAAATAGATAACTAATAAGAACCTGCTCTATAAAAAATAAAAGTCAATAAATAAATAAAGTATAGAGTAAAATAAATAAACGGTCTACATATAGACAGAGAATGTCAGAGTCGACCAAAAAAATGAACAACAATGTTATCTACAAAATCCATTTTATAAAGACACAAATATGTTAGTAGTAAAGGGACGCAGAACCACTGCTCCAGCTCTCAGGAATGACTATCAAGCTTTTGTACTTTTGGTGAATTTATTAGTGTTCTTTTCACAGGAAAATTTTCAAATTAACCTTTTTGTGAAATGAAAGGACTGGTCATCTCTCACAGGAGTTTAAACGGGAAAGATAAAGGCAACTTCACTGGGACCCCTGGAATGGCCAAATCAAAATGACAAGCCTGAATCAGTGGGCCTGTGTATGTGGACACTTTTAATGACCATGAAGGAGACGCTGATGGTGGGTGATTCATACTCTTCTAGCTCCACCTGAGAAATGAGTTTGACAACAGAGTATTCTGAAAGCCAGTTCTTGGTTGGCCTTGATTTTTGTTTTTATCCCAGGAAGCCTTCCAAGTGGGCCAGAATGAGAAAACACAGGTCAGTTCATTGCATAGAGCTGTGTGAAGGCAGAGGACAGGTGGGGGAATTGGCTGCTGGAGGGAGAAAGCTAACCTGGGCCATTTTGGATTTGGGTTGTTGGAGCTATTTTCTGAGCAGGACACTTGTGACTTTGTCTTTCCAATGCACCAACAATGAAGTGGAAATAAAATATTTCACTGGTTGTTTTGTCACATCTCATATGAAACATTTGCTTGATGTTTTGGACTGAACTGCTCAGATGTTGAGTATTTTGGAATTTTATGCTTTTATGTCTGAGATGATCAAAATGCACTGAAGAATATTAGTTTCATGCAATGTTAAAGGATGCTCTATGTGTCTGTGTTTGAGTAGGTATGTGCTGTGGAAAGGGAGTGTGGAGAAAGCCAGGTTCTGAAATGCCTTAAACAAAGTGAACCGGTTTCTTTGTTATGAACATTTAATATGAGCAAATGTGCAATGGGAGTCATTTTTTTATTGAAGTATAGTTGATTTACAATGTGTTAATTTCAGGTGTATAACACAGTGATTCAGTTATATATATATATATATATATATATATTCTTTTTCAGATTCTTTTCCCTTATAGGTTATCACGAAATATTGAGTATAGTTCCCTGTGCTATACAGTAGGTTCTTGTTGGTTATATATTTTATAATGGGAATCTTGACAGACAAGGTGGAGAACTATATTGTGGTGTGCAATATTTCCCAAACTTATTTGAATAGGGGCTCTTTTTTTTCCATACGATGCCTGTATTAGAGGTGAATAACTTCCAATGTGTTGCTTAAACAAAGTAAGGTTTTTATTTTCTTTCAGGCGAGTGAAATCCAGAAGTAGGCAGTCCAGGTGACTGTGACCCCATGATATCATCTGGAACCCAGGCTCCTTTTACCTCTCTGCTTTTATATCGTTAGCTCATTACTTCCATCCTCCAAGTCACTACACAGTTCCAGATGGCTAATGTTGTGCTGACCGTCACATACTTGTTCCAGGCAGAAAGTTAGAGGAAAGCGTGAAGGGCATAAAGTATGCTCCCCCTTATTGAGTATCTCCCTTAAGGGGATTTCCTGGAAGCCCCATCCCATATCTTCAATTTGCATCTCATTGGTCACATTTAGCTGCCACGGAGACTGAGAAATGTAGGCCTAGAGTTGGGCACATTGCTGCTGTGAAAATTAATAAACAGAGACCTCAATTTAAAGAGTCAGGATGCCAAAAGGAAAGCTCTTATGTCTTACGATGATAGCAGAGCCCAACAGGAAGAAGAAAGACTTCCTCTTCTTGTCTGGCATGAGCTCAGCAAATAAGAGACAGTCACAACTCAGGCAATGAAAAGCCATTATACTTCGAGCTCTCAACTCCTCCAATGGACTCTTGGTTTACTATAATCCTCCCAACTTCCTTTTCTCCTCTATAAAGGAGTTCTCTCCATGTTTGCTGGGGACTTGCACGTGGCTCACCATGGTTGCAAACCCTGAACTGCAATTTTTGCTGATCCCAAATAAACTCTCCCTTTTTTTTTTTTTTGCTGGAAAAATAATTGGCAGTCTATTTGTTTTAGGTCAACACTGCTCTGAGTTAAATCAGAGTTTTATAGCCAAAGAGGAAAGGAAGAAAAAATGTCAAAGAGGCAAATAGTCTCTATACAAATATCCAACCGAACAAATCTCAGGGCTAAGTTTGGGAAATGTTGATGTGTATTATTTCCCCACTGGTTTCCAATGTTTTGTCTTACTCACATGCTACATGGTCTTTCTCTCTCACACATGCACACACACATTTTTATCTCCGTATATCTTTGTCTCTTACATACATATACGTATATAGAAATATATATGTTTATACATATATGTCTTAGATTATCCACAGACTATAAGTGACTAATAGACTGTTAGAGCAGGAAGAAAATTTAGAAATTATTTAGCTTAGAGGTTCTCAACCCTGGTCACACATTAGAGTCAGTTGGGGGAATTTATAAAAATATTTATGCTTGAGTCCTACCAGTTGGAATCATAATCTTTGGGGATAACGCCCAAATATTCATCTTTTTTCCTAATGCTTCCTTCCCAGTTGATTCTACTCTGTAGCCAGGGTTGAAAGTGTATGGTCTAGACCAACTTCATCACTTTATAGGAAAATTATCTGTAAAATTACTTATTTCATGTCTGCTTCCCCCATTAGACTATAAAACCTATGAGAGCAGGAATAGTATCTATTATGTTATCACTGTATTCATCCCCAGAGCTTAGCACAGCACTGGCACAAATTTAAATAAATGAATGAGTCAACTAAGGCCCAGAGAAGGGAAGGTCCTCATGCAAGGTCATACAGCAAATACACACACAGAAGAACCAGGATTAGAACTTTGGCTCTTGACTTCCTGTTCAGGGCTCCTTCAGGTATTCCATGGCTTCCATAGTTAGATGGTCAGAACTTGGAACAATTTACTCCAGAACTGATAGATGTGCTCTTGTGTTCCTGCAGTGCTTATTGTATGCTGTTGTACTTATTTGTGAATCTCGCGTTAAGAACTGTATCTTATTTCTTCAAGCATCATCTACCACACACCTTGCCTGGCTCACCATAAATAACTCATGATAACAGCTAAAGGAAAAGAATGAAAGAAGGAAGGAAAGAAAGAAAGAAAGAGAGGAAGGAAAGAAAGCAAGAAGGAAAGAAAGAATGAAAGAAAGAGAGAGAAAGAACCCATGCAAATTCACTCCTTTGGAACACCATAACTTATTTTCAGAGTCTCTCTTGTCAAATGCCACTTTACTATCTTCAACTTTCCCTTTCTATGCCTTAAAACTGGATTCTATATGCTCTCTAGCCAACAGCTCAATTTTAATTACCTATCTGGTTGAAAAGTCTTGAAAACTAATTCACAGTAAGGTGTTAATGACTGATAAGGTTTGACGGCATACCTTATCATAACCTTCTTGGGATCTTTGCATATCAACCAGGGACAGTATCCTGGCTCAAAAGAAGGAAAGTCTAATTGGAAAAATCTAAGTCTAATGAACAGAACTCATGAGGGGTAACTAGGGGGTGTAAGCAAGGTGGCCTTCCTAGAGGGATATAATCACATCAAAACACTTGTCATATATCAGGCAGCTAGGTGTTCCTCTTTGAATAGGGAACCTGGACTGCATGCCTAGGGGTCAAGTCCTCAAGTCTGCCTTAGTTAGAGGTCTACTTTGATCAGGGAATTCTCACTTAGATGCATCATGAATGCAATGGTAGAGACCAGCAACCTCCCTGGGGTGCTGTGGAGGCTTGGCCACAGGGGCACAGACCCATATGGTCCAGGAGGAAAGGAATGCATATTCAGTGCCTGAGGCAGAGCTCTTAATAAATGTTAACTCTCTTTCTTCTCTCAGCAAGCGTTGCTCAGTCAGCAGCCCCAGAGGGAACAATTAGATTGTTTATCCAAACCTCAGCCACTTTGCTATGTAATTGATTTTTCATTGAGTGTATTTAGGAAATAGTTATTTACATGAATACAGGCACACCAGGGACATGGCAGCATCTGATCATAGGAAATGGGAGGGAATCTAGATCAAAGTGCGGAATTCAGTGGGAGGGAGGGTGGGCTTTAGAGGCAGATAACCTAGGCTGAGAATCTGACTCTGACTGCTGACTTTGTGTATTTGGGCAAATTATTAACCCTCTGAGCCTTGGTCTCCTCATTTGAAAAGGGGGATAAATTTACTTGCTGTGAGGATTAAATTAAACAATATTATAAAATATCATAAAATTCTGGGCCTGCTACATCCTATACACTCAATAGGCTGTTGTTATTTTTACTATTATTATACTATTATTACTGTTAGTTTCCATGCCAGGGAAGCTTTCGAGTCCTCCACTTAGCCTACCTGACCCCAACCATATTTCAGTGTTTGGCCTAAGTCTTACCTTTTCCCCAGAGCCCTCCCTGACAGCTCTGGTCCTTCTCCAGTTACCCACTTCTTCCAAGAACATTATGAGATTTAGTCTGTAGCATCATATTTTAAACCTTAGTCACAAGCAATAGTGTTTTATTTTCTTCTTCCCTGTCTAGGCCAGGGATTGGCAAACTACAGCCCACAGGCCATATCTGGTCTTCTGCTTTTGTGTGGGCTGTGAGCTAAGAACAGTTTTCACATTTTTAAACGGTTGAAAAAAAGTCAAAAGAAGAAGAATATTTTGTGACACATGAAAATGATATGAAATTCAAATACTAGTGTCTATAAATAGAGTTTTATTGGAAGATAGCCACACCCATTCATTTGCATATTCTCTATAGCTGCTTTTGGGCTATGATGGCAAAATCGAGTAGTTAGTAGAGACAGTATGACCCATAAAACCAAAAATATTTAGTATCTGGCCCTTTAAAGCAATGTTTGCTGAGCTCTAGACTATAAGCTTCTCAGGTGGGCAGCATGTGCCATTCTTGTCTGAATTTCGATGGCTCATGACAGAACACTTGTCATATAGCCAGTGTTGGATAAATCCTGTGCGTTGCTGATGGCAACATATCAGTTTTGCCACATGGGTTCTGTTGTGTGTCCTCCCTCTGCTCCTACTATTGGGGTGTGGGTGGAAAATTATTTGTACAGCAAGGGTGTGTGGCGAGTTGTTTCCCTTGTGGATTTGAGGTCTGCAAAGGCAGAGAGATTTGTTCTTATTGCAGCGCCAAGAGAAGGAAATGAATATTCATGGGCACCAATATGCACTTTGCACTGTGCTCTGTTCTTTGATGCTTTATCTCATTTAATGCCCATTCATTTATTCAACAAATAGTTATCAAGTGCCTGCCATGGTCCAGGCATTGTTCTAGGCAGTGGAAATGCAGCTGGGAGCAAAACAGATAAAACATTTTCTGCTGTCATTGAGTTTACTTTCTATGTTGAAATGGGCAGGAATTCTAAATAAATAAGTACAATATATTGTATAGGTGGGATTAAATGATAAGGGGAAAAATAAAGCAGACATGGGAGAGAGTACTTGTCAGCTTTTTATTTTAGGTGGGGAAGATTGTTCAAATTTTAGATGGAGGGGTCAGAGGAGACCTCTCTGCAAAGGTGATTTGAGCAAAGACTGAGGGTGTGAACCATGTGGATATGTGGCAAGAATATTACAGTTGACCCTCAAACAACAGGGGTTTGAACTGCAGGGGTCCCCTTACATGCAGATTTTTTCAACAGTAAATACTGTAGCTCTACATGATCCGTGATTGGTCAAATCCATGGATACAGAACTGCAGATACAGACGAACCATGAATATGGAGAGCTGAATGTAAGTTACGCATGGATTTTCCACTGCGTGGAGGGTTGGCACCTTAACCCCTGTGTTGTTCAAGGGTCAGTTGTATTGGTAGAGGGGCAGCAAGTGCAAAGGCCCTGAGTCAAGAGACGACTTGGTGTGTCCAAGGAATAGCAGCAAGGCTGGAGTGAGGAGAGGGAGAACATAATAGTAAGAGATGGTGGAGAGAGAAAGGGGGTAGGGGAATGGGGGAAGGAGCCCGATCATGGAAAGATTTTCACATCACTGAGAGGGCTTAAGCTTTTCTTCTGAGATGGGAAGTCCCTGAAGGTTTTGAACACATGATTGAGGATATCTGATTTTTATTTTAAAACAAGAGATGTACGAAGTAGGTGCTTCTTGTTTTCATTCTATAGATAAAAACACTGAAATTCGGAAAGGCCAGGTGGTACGTGGTCATACAACGGGTAAGAGGCAGAGGTGGGATTTGAATGGAGACTTAGCCAGATTCCACTGCCCTCTCCGCCTGGCTGGCTGGCACGGAGTGGAGCCTCAATAAGGGAATTCAGAATTACTTCTGGTACTTGGGCTGTGGAATGAGCTGCACAGCCCCACAGGCTGTCCCTCTGCTCAGCTCTGCCTTGGTGCTGGGGACAGCTAGGAACATGGTCTAAGAGCTGGCCAGTGGGCCCTTCCGTCTTCCTTAAACTTGCACCAGCCGTGCAGTGACCGAATGACAAACATTAATTAAAGTACGAGGGAGCAACTTAATTAGCTCCTAATACTCTCATGCTGCCAATTAAACACCTTGATGACTAGTTTACTCTGGAGCTTAATTAGGTGTTTCTAAATAAATCTAGCCCTGTGCTACCACCTGTCAGTTTCAGAGCCAAATCTTTTCTTGGACATGCCCTCTCTTACTTGGGAAGGAGTAGAATGGATGGTTTGGGTGGAGAAGTAGAATGAGATATTGGCATCTCTTGAGATTATTTCATGGTCCTGTTGCGGATTTTGAACTTGGTGAAAATCACTGCGCAGGTCATATCTCTGTCTCTGCCTGTGCTACTGCTAGACTTCTGGTCACAGACACCTTTAGCTAAAGGGCTTATAAGAGAGGAAAACTGTTATGTGCATTGCGACGTTTCCCTCCTGCAGGTAATGTGAAGTCCCACTATTTGGTCCCAACTGTCTGTTGCCTAAGCACAGGTTATCCTCTTAATAACTGTGGAATTGACTTGTTCTGAGGGGCCAGAGTTTAACAGCAACACAGGAGTGAAGACTTTAGACTCCTGCAAACTCAAGATGTGTTAACAGAACCAAGGGATTGCTGGAGATGCCAGACTGTGTCATTCGATGGAGAGGTGACGCCCCGTGGTACTTGGTGCTGGTCAGTGACGTAAGTGCTGAGTAAAGGGTAGCATTTTCCAAGGAACATTGACAAGTAGATATTTCCCATGGATGCTGACCAGCTTGGTAGAGGTGCCTAGAAATCAAATCAGTCAAGGAATAGATGAAGAAATTGAGTCTTGGGACTGGGTACGGTAGCCATCATTCAGTCTATGAAGAGCTACTCTCATAGCAGGGGCTGTAAGTATATTCCATGTTGCTCCACAGGTCAGTACAAGTGTCCAGGGGTGAACGGTACCATAACCCACATTTTCAATCATTGTACTTTACAGAAGGAAGGGGAGAGGTTTGCTGGGTTTACAGACCTCGTCACTCTCCCCGTAGCTGGGGCCGTTTGTTCCCAACTTGAAGACTGTAGCAGTTTTGAAACATGATCCCAAAGTCTCTGACTCTCCTCATCGATAGATGGCGTATTTGTCCCCTCTCCTTGAACCTGTGACATTTTCACCAATAGAATATAGGGTAAGTAGCAATACACTAGCTTCTGGGCCCAGGCATTAAGAAACTGGCAACTTCCATGCCCTCTCTCTTGGATCGCTCATTCTTGGAACACAGCCACTACAGTGCAGGGAAGCAAGCAGGCGCCTGGACAGCCACCTTTATGTGTCTCAGCTGACAGCCCCAGCTGAGGTCCCAGCAGACTGCCACCATCAACCACCAGACACATGAACGTGATTCTCTGCATGGAGCGGAAATGAGCTGCCCTCACTGAGCCCTGCCCAAATAGCACGTTTGTGAGCAAAATAAATGATTGTTGCTGTTTTCAGCCTTGTATTTGAGGTGGCTTGTTAAATAACTGCATCACAGGCAAGGCAGGCTCCCAACGTTCAGGATTAGTCCTAACTTGAGTGTCAGACTGTTCTGCCTCTGCAGTAAGTTAGGTCAGCCTGACCCTGGCTCACTGCCTGGTACACAGTAGTGACTCAGAGCATTTGCTGAGTGAACGAATGACTGTGTGTTCCAGTCATGAAAACTGAAACCTTGCCTTTGTCTTGAGACCCAGTCTTCCTCTACTGTCCCAGTTCAGTGTGTTTTTTAAACCTTGATTTGAACAATGGTATCCATGTTTGAAATACAATCTGAAGGTATTTCAAATATTGATACCTAAAAGAAGTAAGTGTGGAGCTGCTCCGGGTGAAGTGGGGAGACGGCTCTGCCCTGTCCGCCCGGCCTCCCCTCCCCATCTCACAGGCACCCTGAGGAGATTGCTTTTGTGGTGCTCAGGTGGAAAAACCAATGTCCCTGTTCACCTACATACCATTTACCTTTGATCCTTGCTCTTGAGTCTGTCCTGACCACCTTTCTCCCCCATAGGTAGGACCAGGGGTTAAAATTGAACCACAGTAAGTGGTAACAGAGGCCTTGTTGCCCACTAAGAGCCCTGGTGAGCTTTCTGAGAAATGAAGTACTAACGACTCAGCAGATAAAAGTGAGGCCCCCCTAGGGGCCCCATGAGGCAGTGAAGCAGGCTGTCATTTTTGGGAAGAGAGGCAGGGCCGGCTGTGGTCTGCCTTGCCAGCATGAGGGAAGGGTAGGGGAAAGAGGGAATGTCCACATGTGGGCATTAGGATAGGAGCCCTTGAGCAAGGGGTCAGGAGCATCCCATTTGGCCTGAAGCAGATACTGTAGGAGGTGTCGCCTGTGGGGAAAGCTGAGCTCTCACCAGATCTCATGGGAGGTATTTAGGTGTGAACACAAGTTTGGAAGATGGAACATGAGGCCTGAAGGGACAACAGTGGCAAAATCCACTTTCTCTGGGCCCCCTGAATGTGGAAGTCTGGGCCTGGGAGATGATGACTGGGGCAGAGGCTAAGGTGAGGGAAAGTGGAGGGGTGCTGTGAAGTGTGCTCAGAAGGCAGGAGGACGCTGGACAGGGACCCAGTGAGATAGGCCAGGGCTGAGGGGGCGGTCAGGGAAAGGACTGGAAAGGGCAGAGCCAGGACTCAGGGAAAGGCAGCTGATAAAGAAGCTTGCTCTCACAGAAAGGGCCTGAAGACAGACATGTGGGAAAGAGAAGGGGGGAGGACTCCAGTGAAGGGGCCAACAGACTACCTGAAGGTTCTGAGAGAACTGCTAAGTTTCCTCCTGCTATGATGGAGGCTTGGGGTAGGGGTGGGGGGAGGAATGGGAAGGAGTGGGGTAGGTCCGGTGGCTCAGGCCTGAAGGACTGTTACTTTTTCAGAAAGCCAGTGTGATACAGTGGAAGAACCCTGCCTAGGAGTCAGGAGGTCTGGTTTCCTGTCTGACTTAGCCATCAACAAATCATTTTAGTTTTCTGGGCCTTTCATTTTCTTATCTGTAAAATGAGGATGTTGATTGTCATTGATTGCCAAGTCCCTTTGAGTTCTAGGCATTGTAAGATCCCATCCAACAAACACGTGTGTGTTAGGTACAGTGCCGGGCACTGGAGGTGCAAGGTGACCAGATGCCCTTCCTTCAAGGGGCTTGCACTGCAGTGGGGAAAATGGACATTTCTACAGGTAGCCAGGCTACAGTGTTCAAGGGGGTGAAAGCACTGATTCTGTCACTAGGCCCAGGTTAACACTTAGGGTGACATAGTAAAAAGGAGCAGAAAATCTCAAAAATGGGAGCTAAAGGAAGAACTGATTAATTTAGAGGGAAAACAAGGGGGTCTGGGAGAGCGTACCCAAAGCCAAGGGAAGAAGCAAGGGGAGGAGGGCTGTCTGTCCGTGGCCCATCCTGAACCCCAGGGCCTGCTCTGAATGGCTGAGGCCCCGTGCTGAACAAAGGGCTGTGGGAAGGCTGCGTCCCAGGCCCTCTTCTCTAGGGACACGGAGAAGTGCTCAAATCAATTCATTTCTCTGAAACATTTCTTTATTTTCATTTTAGAAAAATTAGAAAATTGAAAACAACAAATGATTCATAAGTTTAGTAGTCAGTTAGCATAGTGTAGCCCAGATCTCCCTCCACCCCTCTCTCTCTTTCTCTCAACGCACACAATTTTATTTGACTATTTTGTGCTTTTCTCACTTGGCAATATCATTGAACATCTCCCCTTGTTGACAAGGATAGATTGACATTGACAGCAGATCCCAGGACTCCAACATGGTGGCAGCCATTCCAGAGAATAAGAAGAAACTCACAGATGTCAAAATAAGGGAGCGGCCGAGCAGGATACGGATGCGGATTTCACCCCTCGAGACGTTGTTAGTGGGTCTCAAAGAGGTTATCACTGCTATTACAACGGGTGTGTCAATGTAAAGAAAAAGAGTGTAGCTGAGGTTTTCTGGTCCGGCAGCTTACATGCTCTCCAGCTATTGCTTTTCTCACAAAGGAGCTCAAACATGAGCGGTCACGCAAATATCACTGAAGTGTGGAGGGTGCCCCGTGCATCCCTGACCATGACGTTCTTTGCCTGACCTCCCTGAATCCTTTCATATCCTACTTGAAAATTAACACCCCAAAAAAGATGAATAAAGCACCCAATAAAAAAATATATCAACATCTTCATTTTTAATGGCTCAGTAATTTTATTATTGTGTGAACATAACATAAATTATTTAACAATTCCCTAGTGTTTGAAGTTTAAATTCCTTTCCTTTTTTATTTGCTATTATAAGCAATGCTTTAATGAAAATAGTATTATGCATAGATCTTGGCACACCTACCTAATTATTTCCTTGAATATGATGATTTTACAGCTTCTCATGTATATTATTACCATGTTACTCTCTGGAAGATTTGTTCCCACTTACTCCCAATAGCAGCGTATAGATGTCATTTTCTCCCTCTTACCGACTCCAGGCATTATAATTCTTTTTAATCTTTGCCATCTGAAAAGTAAAAAGGGTATATCATTGTTTTAAGTTACATTTCTTTTATTACCATTGAGGTTGAACATTTTTTACATTTTTAAATTGTAATTGCATTTCATCTTTCATGATTTGCTTTTTCAATATCATTTTGCCATTTTACCCCTGTGGTGTGTATATTAGTTTCCTAGCGCTGCCATAACAAATTACTACAAACTGGGTGGCTTAAAACAACAGAAATTTATTTTCTCGTAGTTCTGGAGGCTGGAAGTCTGAAATTAAAGTGTCAGAAGGGCCATTCTTTTTCTGAAGACCCTAAGGAAGAATCCTTCCTTGCCTCTTCCTAGATTTGGGTGGTTGCCAGCATTCCCTGGCATTCCTTAGCTTTGTGGCTTCATTACTCCAAGTTCTGTCTCCATCTTCCCTCCAGGCTTGTCTGTGTGTCTCCAAATTTTCCTTTCCTTCTAAGGACACCAGTCAATGGGTTAGGGCCTACCCTAATCTAGTATGAACTCAACTTAACGTGATTACATCTGTGAAGACCTGATATCCAAAGAAAGTCAGATTTACAGGTATCAAGGGGATAAGGACTTGAGCATATCTTTTGGGGGGACCACTGCACTGTGCTTTTTTCCCCCTGTTAATTTGTAACGGCTTTATACTTCACCTTTAACTCCTTTGACTCACACCTGCCCCTCAGCTCAACCAGAGAGGGACAGAGATTGGACTGGATTTGAGGAAGGTAGGTTTTTAATGCCTAACCACTATGTGAATCATGAATCCTGTGGGTCTCAAGAGCTCCTGTATTAACCCTTTCTTACCAAAGAAGCTGAGTGATGGATGGAGAGAAAGAAGAGGTTACTTTCCTGGCACTGCTGTGAGGGACTCTTGACAGCTCTTCCACTAGCAGGTCTTGAAGTCAGTTGGTTAGAGTGGATCATGATCAGGATGGGAGAGGCTGGGCCACCAGTGACAGTCTTTGAATCATAAATAGGGGAATGAATGACCCCTGGCACTGGGAAGAGAGTCATCTGGCTTCATGTGTGCTTCCAGGCTCATATGAGGCTGTTTGACTGATATTGGTTTCTTAAAAGCATAATGTGGCTCTTTTCCTGCTTCTCAAGTATTCAAGCATTTCAGGGGCAGCTTGACCCTGAACTTAGTTTCCTTGTTCCTGAACGGATCCTGCTCATCCTAAGAAGCAGAACTATTACCAGCTTAGAAGACTCTCTGCTCTCCCTGACCTCTGCAAGATTCTTCTCTAGATGGATAGGAGGATGGGAAGAATTGGCTCCAGTTTCCAGATGAGTGAAGCTGGAGCAGCAGTATTCTAGTGAGAACTTCCACTGGGGCCCAAATCCAGATCCTTCCCTTCTGTGACCTCACCTCCGAGGAGCAGCTCTGCAGAATCAAGATGGGAACAAGAACAAGATGGGGCTCCAGAGAGGTTCTGGAGTCTCTGAGAGTGGGAAGTACCTTGTCCCACGGTGGTGAGGGGGCAGTGTGCCGGTCAGCCTGCCCCCTAATGGGCCTGGGGCAAGAACCAGTGTAGCCAGAAAAACCTTTATCTTTTACTGGGGCGTCAAGCGCTGTCAGGGCCGGAAGTGAGAGTGAGGATGAAGAAAAGTGCACCACGCCCACCACCACGGCTTCCTGCTCAGGAAAGAATGTAAACATCAAGACAAGTGGCTTCCGGAAGGCAAAGGCCGACCATGGGCAAAGTGCTGGAGTAGAACGCTCCTGAATTTAGGGAAAGTGTAGACCTGGGTTTGAATCCTAGCTCTGCAATTTACTAGCTGAGTAGCATGAGCTAATCCTCTTCTCTTCAAGTTTCAATTTCTGTTTTGTGAAAGTAAGACACTATTTTGGTAAGTTGTTTATAGGATAAAATAAAATAATGTAGGAAGAAAAGCCCATCACGGGGTATGACACATAGTAGGTACCAAATAAATGTTAATTTATTTCTCCCTTATAGCATTTTTTTCATCCTATATACTTTGATTGGGGCAATACCACTGAATGATTCTCCCTAAAAGAATCCCTTCATCCAGCTAGTTGAAGTTCTATAATTCTCTCATTCTTTGGGCTAAGGCACTCTCCCTTAAATACGTTTTTGAAAACTTACTTCTGTCTTCACCTGATCAGAAATCTGCATATCACAGACCTGGCTAGGCCTTGTGGGACACATTAAGCATGACTCTGATGGGAAGGGTTGGGGGGGTGCGGTTAGAGCTCCACTCCACTCTGGGAGAGCAGGCCTGAGCAGCTCCCTGTGGGTACACCCTGGACTGGAGAGGGAGACACAGGACAGGAACCCCGGGATAGCCTGGGCGACACATGACTCTCCCTCGGGAAATGTCCATCACACAGGCTGTCTAATCTCCCTTCTCGGCAAATGGGAACCTGAGGGTCCTGGAGACTTTGGGTAGAGTGTGAAGATGAGAGCATTACCTGCCTACAGGTGAGGAATATGGGACTGAAGCGGTCACCTTGGGGAGCAGTTGAACCCCAAATCCAGGCAGACTATTGAAACAAGTCATCAGTTTGAAAGGGCAAGTCAGAAAGGGCAAGTCCAGGTGGGAAGACCAATGGACAGCATCCAGGTAAGCCAGAGGTGAAAGTTCAAATCCAGGGTGGGCAATGGAGACTGAGCCATGCTTCGAGATGGTAGCTGCAGAGATGCTTCACAGAGCTCCTGCAGCCTCAGACAGGAGCCGTGATGACCAGGGGGGTGTATTAGGATTTTCCCTGCCATCCACAATCTGAGTCCCCACCTCCCTGATCAGTTCTAAACCCTTTTCTTGTTTTGCACCTGAGTGTGAGGAAACTTGATTCCTAAAGCACAGGCTCCAAATCCCATATCCTTCTTCCTCCTCTGAAGCAGGAGTGAAGGAGCCATCTAGGAATTAAGGCCACTTTAGTGAGCATTAGGCCAACGCTTCTGGAAACCACTTTATTGCTTTGGAGTAAGGCCTTGTGGTATCTCTGTAGCCAGGAGCCTTACTTAGGGCATCTGAGACACTCTGGCCTCGAGGCTTAGTTCCCAAGGGCATTGTCTCCCATAAGAGTCAGTCTTTTGAAGGATTAGGCATTTTCATCATTAGGGGGAATGAGATACCACAGGGACTACCTTGACCCTCCCAGGGGGGTCATAATCCCATAGACTAAGATTCTGGTTCTGTGTAAGGGACGGTGGATATTATGCTCTGTGTGCTTGAATGTGTGATTCATTTGACACTGAGAATAAAGCCAGGTTGAATAATACGAAAATATAAACCTCAGAGGATCTGAAGAAAAGCCCTGAAATCATTGTCGAATCATAAATTAACACTCTAACGAGACTAGAAATTTATCCTAAATTTAGGACCTTCTGTTTCTATTTTTTCCATTGAGTTTAAATGCTTCCCGTAAATCCTAAATATTTGGGGGCTGCAAAGTTGATTAAATACCTGAAATGTAGTTCCCTGGGACATAAGAAGAAAAATATTAAGCACTTTTTAAAAGTCCATGAGTGAGGGATGAGTTATGGTTTCTTTGAATAGTGAAAATTGTGCCTTCTCTACTGAGGTCAAGAGGAAATGAAGAGAAAGGAAATCAATAGAAAAATGACTCTCATGCTTTAATCATTATTTTCTTCTTCCACCAGGTACTTGCTGTTGGTTTGTACAATTAATAGTAAAGTGATTAAAAACATACTAAAACCTTGAAATAGAGTATGGGACAGTAGCCTGAACAGAAAGATCCTTGCTCCTACATCATTCTGCCTCCTTGATGCCCCCCTCCCCCATCCTTTCATCCATCTTTTGAGCATGATTCATACCTTAATGCTGCTGTGATGTTACATATTTATATGGTGATTCATCTTTCAAGAGAGTTTGTGCCTAGCGTTGCAAATGGTCTAGCAGTCCACATTTTATCAGCTCTTTCCACAAACACTGAATTATGACATCCCTGGTACCCAGAAACACTGTGCTTGTGGTCCTGTCACTTGCTATAAATGGGACCTTGCCTACAGCTTGATATCCTTAGTCATGAGTCAAGTGGTCAAGTCAATAAGTGTTCATTGAGTACCAATTCTCAGATCCTACTCTTTGATGTGTGAGGTAAAGGAAGAGCAGGCTGGCCAGTTGGCATCCAGTGATTGGGGGCAGAGGCCTCTTATCCACAGAATTTATTATCTCCATCTTTTGGAGAGGTTAATTATCTTACCCAAGGTTCCAGGCTAGTAACTGGTAGATTTGTACCCAGGTCTCCTTGATCTTAAGAAAAGGATAAAGTAGGGAATGACAGAGAGGATAACTGGGAAGTTTAGATGGATTCTGAAGCAGGCCTACTATTACCAGCAGGGAATTTTCCATATCCTCCCAGGGTGCACTTCGTCAATGAGTTGAGGTTATTTGATGTATTGGAACAGATGGACATCAAGTATGTATTTAACACAATTCCAGTTACTGTGGGGTTAACAAGTGTCAACGAGGGCCTGATTTCCACACCCTCTGCCACTGCAGACTTGCATCAAAGGGGAATGCAGTTGGAGTCTTGGGTGATGAAACCTTGGGAACCAAGAATTAATTCACAGAATTAGGCAGATGTCTGGGACTAGCTACAAAAAGAAGGACTGGCTACAGAACTCAGGTCAGGAGAGAGAGGAAGCCAGCTCTTAACCTGGAGAAATCCCCTGAGGTGGTGGAGAAGGAGGGCAGAGGAGGTGTTAGAGTTTTCTGAGCAAGGTCAGCCCCTGCAGGCATGTCTTTCTTCAGTTTGGTTGACCCCAATTTGTAATTTTGATAGTTTTTCTGTTCACAAGTCCAACCTATCTACAGATGATTACCTGATTTGAGTCCCATCCTGGTGCTTTGGGGGGTCAATCCTGCCTCTCCCTGGATGCGCAGGACTGGTGGATTGTCCCCACTGCCTCACTGATTAGGGCTTGCTGGCAACAGACATTCTTTGGGTGGTGGCTGCTTCCTGTTGCTTGCATCCTAAATACCAATTTATTACTGAGTCCAAGCTTGCTCTGCTCACTGCACGACAGGCCAGTAAATCAGGAGACGAGTTGTTGAGGCAAGGAATAGTGACTGTAATCGGAAAGCTGACAGACCAAGAAGGTGGCAGACTAGTGTCTCAAAAAGACCATCTTATCAGGATCTGGATGCCAGTTTCTTTTATAGAACAGAGAGGGGGAGGAGGTGAGGAAGTAAAGCAAAAAGGCCATAAGTCTTGCAAAACAGCTCCTGGTTTGGCCAGCCTCGGGAGGGGACGTGTAAATTTCTTCTTTCTTGCAGCCATTCACAGGTGGGCAGGGTCAGAATGTTTCCCTGTGAGCTGAACAAAGGCACTTTAGTTTAACATTTAGGCAGAGGGGCAGGCTTCCCTGAGGGAGGCCATTACATATGCCAATAGCTATAGACAACTTCGTTTTAGTGATTAGAGTAACAAAAAGCAAGGGAGAGCAAAGGTTAAAGTAAAAGAAACAGATCCAATATTGAGTCAGATTTTGTTCTTCCCTGTTACAAAATGATACTTGGGTTCTTCTGCTTCTGCTTTGTCTTTGGCCCTCTCCCTCCCCAACGAGTGGATCTTCCTTCAACTGTGACCTGAAACATGTTGGGGGTGAAAAGAGCTTTGAATGCTGCACCTCAGCTTCACCTTGGTGGGAAGATGCCTCCAGGCTCTGCCTCTGCAGTCAGTGTCTTCTGCTCCCATCCCTCTCCAGTGTGAGGTTCTTGAGCTGATCCTAGATCTGTCCCTCTTTCTGCCTCCTTGATTCATCAAAGGAAGTCTCAAACCTTGAACCTGCTCTCAGAGAGCCTGCAGTCTTGCTAGATAAGCAAGAAGTATGCAAACAAAACAGATGGACAGCATTCCAAAGAAGAATGCAGTCCAGTGCTAAGCTGTGTAATGTGACATGTGGTAGGAAAACATTGAAAGGAAAGCAGCACAGGTGCTGGAATCAGGAAAGGCTCCATGGAGGAGGTGAAGCATGGATTGGACAGTGAAGAAGGAGGAGTTAGTCCTCCTTTGCCCCATCCTAGATACAGATGCTCCAATTGGAGTTGTGGGCTTCCAGGTCCCAGCTTTTGTATGTGTGAGTGCCAGCAAAGGGGACCAGGTGGATAAGAAGGCCTCGATTCCCTCTAGATGGCCATCAAGAGTTATTAGTGAGGAAAGCAATCATTTACCAACAGACATTAAATCTTGGCTGCTTGTCCATATGGGTAGTGATCATAATGAAATCTACTCTCCTGACAAACGGATATGGATAAAATCTTAGAAAATGAAGAGATGGATTCTTTGACAGGGAGCTGGAAGCAGCATCTATCAACAACAGGTGCCCCATCCTCAAGGAAGGCTGTAGGAATTTAAGGGCATGAGTGTGTTAATGCAAGTTTGTGTGCCCGACGCATAGTGAGGCCAAACAAACTGAAACACTGGCGTTTGGAGCCGAGAAAGGTTCTTTGCAAGGCCATGCGAGGTGATGAGGTGGCTCATGCCCTAAAAAGCCTTGTGCTCCCTGAAGGTTTTCGGCAAAGCAGTTTTAGAAGCCAGGTGACGGAGGGAGGTTCGCAGGGTACGTGATCAGATCGTGCACAATTCTCTGATTGGCTGATGATGAAGGAACAGGGTGGTATCACAGGGGTTAACATTATCAGTCCTTAGCCTCCAGGAGGCCTGGGGCTATGTGCTCATGGTCATCAAGTAGTTAACATCTTCCATTTGGTGAGGGGTTTTCACATCTGCAAAACAACGCAGGAAATTTGCATCAAATACTATTATCTAGGTATTTCAGAGAGGAGCTAAAGCAGAGGGTATGGGGGAAGGCCTGTCCTGGGAAGGCCCAATAGGGTCCTGCTCCGTTACAAGTGGGCCTGGGAATGGGGAGAAAAGGGCTGGAGTCATGTGTGGTACTGAAGCAGGGAACCCGGGGTTTGCATAAGAGACACATATGGGACTTTGGGGAATTGCTTGTGTCAGCTCAATTCCTACCTTAAGATTCTGATTCAGTAGGTCTAGGGTGGAGCTCAGTGTAAGGTGCACATCTCCAGTTGGATCATAAGAAGACATGGTTTAATCTTTATTCAAATCCCAAGCCCACTTGAAACTTGGGAAGTGCTGACAGAATGAATGACAGAACCACATCAAGAATGGACAGGACCTGGTGGGTTGGTGTTTCTCAAAGTGTGGACCCTGTGAGGCCCTCCTGGGTACAAATCCTTTCTGTGTCCCCCACTTCTTGTTTGTAGGAAAAAGACTTCAGCTTCCCAAACCTTCCCTGGGTACCAAAGGGCAGGTTCAAACAGTTGCTAATCAGGGAAGTAAGGGAATCCAGAAACAAAGGAGGAGCAGTCAAGAAATGATGGTGTAGTGACTAAAGCAGGATCCTGGTTCCTCCTCAAGGAACATACATAACAATACCTTTGAGTTCTTCTGCTGAAACTAAGGCCCCCACCCAGGTGGAAGAGGGCAACTTCAGGCTGAGAACAAGATTCCTGGAGCACCACTATTACCTCACCACCAACCAATCAGAAGAAAGTAACACACCCTGTAGCCCTCACCCCAAATTTTGCCTATTAAAAACTTCTCCCCCAAAACATTGGATTTTTGAGCATGAGCCACCCATAATCCTTGCTTGGCCCTGCAATAAACTTTTCTCTACTCCAAACTCTGACATTTCAGTTTGTTTGGTCTCACTGTGCATGGGGCACACAAACTTGTGTTTGGTGACAGTCTGTGGACCACCTACAACAGAATCACTCCAGATCTAATGAATTGAATTTCTAAGGGGTGGCAACCAGGAATCTGCCCTTTTAACAAACACACTAGGATGGTAGATATTTATGTAGTTACATACTAATATTTGAGAGCCACTCAAGAAATCTTAGTCTCTAAGAACATAAGTACAGAAGCCCACCAAACTCATACAAGTAGTAAGGGTCAGAAGCAGGATACAAACAGATCTGGATGGCAGTGCTTGGGCAGGGACAACTAGATGAAGACAGAAACTAGCAACAGGCAAAATGGGCTTCATCACAAAACCTACAAAATGGGTCTAGGCAAGAACCCAACCTCAGAGGAACTTTGCCCTTAAGGACCAGCAAGGGTCCGGGAAAAACGGCTAATGCAGGAACCCAGTGGCTGTCTCAGAGATCCAAGGTGTGGAACTAGTTCCTAGGAACAAGAAAATAGCTCAGGCTGGGGAATCATGGTGAAAATTTGTTCCAAAAGTAGAGATTAGTCTCTGATTAATACCTAAATCTGAAAAATGTTCCTAGCTGGGTAGAAAGCTCTGCTGTCTTATGTGATGTATAGTTATAAATGCTGATTGTCCAATATTAATTTGAAGGCCCCATGGACAAAGGCTCCCACACAGAGCTCTAGTCTTTCTACTACCATCAACCCAATAATCCCAGAGAGATTCTCTTCTTTACATGCTGACTCTAGCTTTGCCACTCAACCCTCAAATCCTGGTCTTATTCCTGTGATAAATATTTTTCTTTTTTTTTTTTTTTTGGCTGTTCCACATCTTACCTCCTTTCTCCTATTTAGAGAATTATTGACCTAAAGTCTTACTAAAAAGCAGATCTTGAATCTGCTACAAAGGTTAGAGTGGGACAAATGACATGGGCCCAGCCAATAAGCTGAAACCACCTGGACTTTATTTGGGAGCTAGTTTCTAAGGTCAGCAGAGGGTAAGGCTGGTGTCCTGTGCCAGTGTTGTTAGGAGCATGGCCCTCAGTTCCTGTGTTCAGTGGTAGCTGTTGAAGACCCCTCACAGTGGTTCTGTGGATTGAATTTGGCTATGGGTCTAGCTGCATAGTTTCTCTCATTCCTGGAAGTTCTGCAAATGACCCAACATCCTTCCAATAAATTACTTTTCTACTCAGACCAATCAGAAGATATCCAATTTCAGATAGGAAAACAGAAACCACTCTAGGCCTTTCAACTGAGGGTATTTAATATCAGGAACTAAATACGAGATAATGGAAAAGCAAAAAACCAAACAAGGAATGGTGAGTCAATCCAAAGATTAACAGCTGTAGGAAGCTGCTGCCACTCCTAGGACTGGAGTTGCAGTGGCAGATATGTTTTCACATCCCAGAGGCTAAGCTAACCAGTGCGAGCTTGAATCAGCCTGTCTGGTGGGAGGTGGAGCTAAGGAGATACAGCCAGAATTTGTATTCTTCTTCCAGATACGACAAGGCCTGAGGCAAAGCAAGACAGAAAAAATAACCTGACTTCTTTCTCCCTTCCTCCAGGTGCCACTGGCCGAAGCTACCCAGAGGCCAGCCTCAAGGGAGCCTTGTCATTCCCTGCCATGGAGAACAGAGCAAGGGGAAGGTATGGAATGGATATGGGAGACAACACATAAGTGACAAGCCCACAGAGTTCATCTCTGTTGCTTTCAAATAAGAGCGCTGCTGATCAGATGCTAAAGGGAACGTCTCTACGTGAAATACAAACATACATTTGAAGTCAAAATCTACAGGGTGGGTATTTCTAACACTGAGTGATATCCCAGCTGGAAAACTATGGGTACATAACGTCATCCCAGACTTTATTTAGTACAGCTAGCACCCATGTCAGTTTATTTTACTGTTTCACACTCATAGGCTGTCTGCCTTTTCTCTTTTAGCTTGGAACCCTGGGGCAGTCAGTCTCCTTTGTGACAGGGTAACAGGAATAACCACCTCCCTTCTCAAATTTCCAAGCTTCCAGTCCTTTGTAGCTTTCTCTTAAGCTGCTTGGTCCTGAGGTTTTTGTCCCATTAACTTGTTGGAGTGCCATAGCTCATGAGAATAAATTAAGTCTGTAGCTCACCAGAGGATTGCTAGACACCTGGCAGAGGAGGGACCCAGGGTTGGGAGAGGCTCCAAACAGTTCTTTGTGATTTCACCCAGAATGGCCCCCAGCCCCACAGGGGAGATGGGAAAGACCTGCCCTCAGGTTGAAGAATCCATCCCTATAATTTAAGACATCAAGACTTCAGCTTCTAGAGTTCCTTTTTCTGGCTTTGCTCTAATCCTGAATCAAATTAGAGACTGAGTTTTGTTTTTTGTTTTTGTTGTTTTCATCTCAGTACCTCTAGCGCTTAACATAGTCCAATATGAGTGTGGTGAAGAAAAATAATGAATGAGTACATAAGGGTATGAAAGAATAAATAACAGTAGCTATGATAACGAAGGCATCAACTCCATTGTGCGGGCAAGTAAGATAAATGTCTTCTAACTTACTGCCTTTTCTGTGGTTGTTCCTGGAGATGGACGTGTGTACTTTATGACATTTGCTGCTATGGAAAGGAAGAAGATGAGAAGGCCAGAAGCCCAGAAGCTTCAAAAATGCAGCAAATGCAAGGAGATGCCTCTTTTTCTTTACTTCACCAAACATGCTCAGTGGCCAGAGATGGAGCTGTGTTGACTTGAGCCTCCCTTTCTGCCTTTGACCTACATCTCCCCATTCGCAGGCCAAGTCAGGCTGCTGTGGGCGGTTTCCTTGGGGAGATATATGCAAGCTTATGGCTCTCTCTTTTAAAGTGGGGATTTCTATGATGGGGAAGGAATGGGGACTATTATCCTGAAAGCCAAACTCAATTAATTTTCAATATGGCAAAAGAAAACAAAAGCAAGGGGAGACCCTAGTTCATAAATTCTGCCTGTTCTATATGACTTTCTATTATGAGTGATTGTTCGATGACAGAAGTTTTTAGAGCCCCAGCACTGGAAAAGGTTAGGTCTCTATTGACGGGCTTCCTCTGCCTCCACCTTCTTCTCCTTGAAAGCCTGCACTAGTACATACGCACGCACACACACACATGTACACCCACCAGTGTTCCCCTGTCAGCCCTGACATTGCCTTCTTGCTGTTAATTTATGCTTCTTCTTGCCTGTTGTCTGTTTTGGCTGATGCTAAAGTGACTATCTCTCTTTGGAGATCTTGGGAAACTCCAGGAAATTGGAAAAGATCAGGATATGGGGTCTGAAAAATTACAAGGGCTGGCATCTGGTTGGATGAATAATAGGTACAGAGGGGCGCCTAGCAGCTTGCCAGAGACCAGGAACATATGCTCTTTTCAGGGAAATGTCATCACATATCCTGGGTGGCCCATTTTCTTCTCATTAGGAAGTGAATGAATATGAGACCACCCTGGAATTGGCTTTCTGAAAAAAAGATATTTCTGACCATTACCCAGGTTCTCAACTTTTAAAATTGGAAGTCCCTGGAGCCAGAGTCATAGGAATGGGTAATAACGTGAAAGCCATTAGGGTTTCCCAGGAGCTCATCTAGCTGGCCCTCTCTTACTGGGGTCCTCTATTAACCCCAAAGAGAATGTTTGGGTCACTTTCCATGGTGCACTTCGGGCTCCATTAACAGCTTTAGTGCTGCCCACTGGACCTCCAGTTAGAGAGAAGGTGTATATTTGGGGGTAATTCTTTGAACACAGAAATGTTCCTCTCTGTTTCTCACACTTTGTGTGCAGGAGTTCTGTATGTGTTTCTTTCCTTCACTAGCACTTTATATTTCTCTTTGTCTTCCTTTTCAAATTCATCTCTTTTTCTCTCTAGTTCTGTCTTCTCCTGCTTCTCTGTTTCATTCTCTTTCTTTGTTTCTTCTCTCCTCTCCTTTCTCCACCTCTCCCCTCCCCTCCCCCTTCCTCCTCCATCCCCTCTTCCTCTTCCCCTTCCCCTTCCTTCTCTTCTTCCTCTCCTTCCTCTTCCTCCTCCTCCTCCCCCTCCTTCCTCTTCTTCTTCTCCTCCTCCTTCTTCTCTCCTCCTCCTTCTCCTCCTCCTCCTTCTTCTTCTTCTTCTTCTTCCTCTCTCTCTCATTTTCTCTCTTCCATTTGCTCAGTCTTCCCTCTCTCCTTGGCTCTCCTTTCCTTATCGAACTGGGTTGAATACTAATAGCCTCTGCCCCAAATTCATGTCCTATCTAGAACCTCATAATGTGAACATATTTGGAAATAAGGTTGTTATGGATGAAATTAGGTAAGTTACAATGAGACCATACAAGAGTAGGGTGGGCCCTTGATCCCATATGACGCTGTCCTGATAAGGAGAGGAGAGACTCAGAAACAGACAAGCCCAGGAAGAACTCATGTGAGGATGGAGGCAGACATAGAGATGATGCATCTCCAAGCCAAGGAAAGCCAAGGGTTGCTGGCAATAACCAGAAACCAGGGAGAGGCAAGGAAAGGCTCTTCCCTAGAGCCTTCAAATACAGCATGGCCCTGCCGACATCCTGACTTTGGATTTCTAGCCTCCAGAACTGTGGGAGAATATTTTATTTTAAGCCACTCAGTTTGTAGTAATTTGTTATATCAGCTCCAGGAAACTAATACATTTATAACTAGATTCCAGCATCCTTCTTTTCCCCACTTGCAGCTCATCTTTTTTCAGATCTAAACCATTAACCTCATCAGTTGTATTCCTGGCATCAGGTATCAGCTGGATCTTTCTCTTTGAGGGCAAAGCTCACATGTGCTGGACTCACAGCTCAATGGCTGCGTGGGCTGCTTCTCTGCTCAGAAGTGTCAGCGTTTGTAAATATTTCATACTCCTTTGACCTGATCTACCCATGTGACTATGCCTTCTTCAAAGAGACAGAAAGACTCAAGAATCTGGGTTTTAAATCTCCATGTGGCCTTGGGCAAGTCTCTTAACCTCTCTGTGCTCCAATGTCTTCATCAATAAAGTAAGGAAACCACTTTGGTCTTGCCTGCCTCCAGAGAATTTTGTTAATGGGAAAGAACCTTCAATAGTACAGCATAGGATGCTGTGAACATTTTATAGCCCTTTATTATCCAGACTTAGGAAGCTGGGATGAAATAAAATATTTATTGAACACCCAGGATGTGATAGGGATTTTTAAAAATATTATTACATCAAATCTTCAAAGTAACCCACCAGATGGTCGATTCCCATTTTTAAGTGAGGAAAAAACTGACTTAAAGAGTAGCGAAGAAATGTCACTTGCAAAAGAAATGGTGAAGGTCTTAATTAAACCCAGCTTTTCTGATGTCCAATACAGAGGTTATCCTATCACATTACACTGTGACCATCTATGTGTCGATTTACTTTTTAATGACATATTTCCTTGCCACCTTGAAGTATTTCTCTGACTTCTCAGGAGAAGATACTAACCCAATAGAATCTGGTCTCTTTGGTAAGGTGAGGTGTCATGTTCAAGTATGAATTTTAACAATATGCCCAGAAACCATAGAGGAAATATTTTGGTGGAATAATTGATGAGAACATGAGGAGGTGAAGGATTTGGGGTGTTTATAATATTGAAGTTTAAGCAAAACTTTGGAGGGGATACAGGAAAGACTGCATCCAGAAAGAAGGAGGGTCAAATTCAAGAGTCACAGTGGGCTAGAGGATGTGCAAATCTGAACCCACACTCTGCAGTGGGGGCAGTTTGGAGATGGAAAATTTTATCTGCATAGTGTGTGTGTGTGTGTGTGTGTGTGTGTGTGTGTGAGTGTGTGTGTGAGAGAGAGAGAGAGAGAGAGAGACAGAGGGAGAGAGAGACAGAGAGACAGAGACAGAGAGACAGAGACAGAGAGACAGAGAATTTCTTTTATTTCTCAGGCACCTTCGATTTCTCTACTCTCTACACAACTTCCTGTTTGCTGAGTCTTTCCTTTTCTTCCAGAGCCGTGGAAAAGCCAACTCCTTCTTTAGGTGTTTAATCTGACATCTGCTTCACTGCTGAGGGAGCAGACCCTTTTTCTTCCCTTCTTGTAGCTTTTCTTCCCTTCTTTAAGTACCAATCTTCCCACCCTGAGTGCTATGAGGGTGAAGAAAAGCTCATAAAAAAGAAAATCAAGCATTGGATAATTACAGCCCATAATTTGTTTATCTTTAAGAAGCCCATACTGGAGAAGCATTAGTCACTCTGAGGATCCTGGCATAGGCAGATGTATCATTTATACTGAGTATATTACCTGCTGTGATATTTATGATGAAATGAGTTTGCCAGCCATCACCTATCAGGTCATAAAAATCTTACTCAGGCTTGAAAAATGGGTTTTATTATGGTCTTGTTGTAAGATTGGGGCAGACGGGCAATATGTGACTTTCCCACTTCTGCTCCCAGGAACAGGATGTGCAGGGTTGTGTCCCAGGGTGGGGAGCCGCATTCCTTTGCCTCATTTACACCCCCACCTGCTCCTCAGTCCAGTGAGATCACAGGTTCTTAAGTACAGAATCCATATCTTATTCATCTTTGTGTCTGCTGTGTCTGGCACATGGTTGTTTGTCAACAAATCAATAAAATGGAATAAGATGAACTGATTCACGTATGAGGATGTTCTAGGATCATGATTTCATGAATTCCTGGGGAAAAACAGAAGAAACACTTAGCATCACTCAAGCTCCTTTATTTGCTCATTCACTTATTCAATCAGGCAATTGCTCACTTGTTCGACAAACTCTTATCTAGAACTATTGCGTGCAGGGCGCTCCCACCGTCAAGGAGCTTATGGTCTAGTACTGAAGGTAAGAGAGAAAGAAATGGTACAAAGAAGACAATAGAGCCATAAAAAGGCTGTGGGTGTGCTGAGGATGAAAAGATCGCTTCTAGCTGGAGGAGTAGGCAGGAGTGGGTGTTTGAATAAGATTAGAATGGATAGTGTGTGTGTGTTTTGTTTGCAAGTAAAATAAATCAAAGCTAATCTAGCTTTACATGTTCACAGGGAGTCGACTGTGCTATCTCACAGAATCTAAGGAAGAACTCAACAAATAAGTCTTGGCAGGGTGGAAGCAGAGATACCCAGGCCCCTCAGTAGAGGAAGGTGTGGTCCTTCTCTTGAGAGCCCCACTGTCAGTATGATTCAGTGTCAATGCTTCTTTGTCTTTCTGGTCCAAACTTGAACTTCTGGGAGATATGATATGATTAACTCAGCTGAGTGTCAGGAGTTCAGCCCCTAAGCTCATTAGCTCTGGCCAGAGGAACTATCCCCAGAAACATGGCTGCTAAGACCCCCTTTGGGAGGTAGAAGCAGTTCCCAGGCCCTTTGCTGCCCTGTGACAACACTGAGAATCCACTCTGCCCAAGACCACCCTGCCTCCCCAGGCTGAGGTTTTTCAGGCCTATTCCTTTATGAGGCTAGAAGGAAGCAGGGAGTTCTTGTCAGTGCACTGAGAACTCTTCCAAAATGTTGGAACTCCACTTTGGATCTATAGATAGGACTTGACAGAAGGGGCTCCTACAGATGGATAAGATTTGGAAGTGTATGAACATGGTCATGAAGGACATTTGAGGTGTGGGAAGTACAGGACTAAAGCATCCCCACTAAGACTTTGACCTTGGTTCCTATCTGTCCTCTCAGGCTCAGCTATGGTCATTCATTCCTTCTGCTTCCTGTCCAGATAGGCTTGTGTATGATTGTGTGTGAGTGTGTGTGTGTGTGCACCTCTGAACACGTATGAGTGCAAGTATAAGCAAATGTGACTTTGGTTATGTTGAATGTGTGAATGTACGCATATCAGCAGGTGTGCAAACATGTCTGAGCGTGTGCATGTGCCAGCGTGAGTTCAAGCGTGTGTGTGAGTATGTGTGAGTGTGGTTATGTGTGTGCTCCTCTGGATTCTGCTTTGAGTGGGACAGTGGGGTGAGAATATCACAGTCAACAGCCAATCTGAACCTTCTCATGCCAAATGGGCTTTTTTAAGCGTAGCTTTTACAGGCTATTACGTGAGATGATTTTCTTGTCCTCCACCTGAGAACATTACTAAAATTACCAAGTGTTCTCTTTCGTTAACCTGTCTTCTCTATGGGCCATCCCAGTCAGTGGAGTGGAGCAGGGAAGAAAAATACCTATTCTGCATCACAACGACAATTTCATCCTGTCCAAATCCAGTAATTTATTTCCTGCAGTGTAAGTTCATTTCATCCTCTTAAACTTTCTCTATAGGGTTCATTTTATGATAATCCCTAGGCTGAATATAGCCATTTCCCTGTCTCTTCCTAGCCACCTCTTTTCCAGGTAAAATTATTCTGCTTCTGTCTGCTCCTCTGTGCTCCCTTTCCAGGCTCTCAAAGGCATGGACTGCTCCACTGTAGGTGCTTTCTCTTTCTCCACTTTCTTTTTGCTCATTCCTTCTTATGCCCACTGATGCCCCATGTTTTACCAAACAGCTTAAGAAAGTGGACTTTGTTTTCTTCTCTCCATTGGTGATCAAAAAGAGACGTCTGCTTCTCCAGGGGGGGTCTATGTCTCTTGTTAGAGAAGTTATTTGCAAAGGCCAGTGGGATGGGAGAGCAGGCATGTGCAGTTGAAAAAAATAAATCCCGGATGCCCTTCCTGGAATGAAGAGCGGACCCTACCAAGATGGCGCCAGGAGATACTGCTGCACATGTATCTCACTGGATTTCTCTTGATGCCGGAAATATTTGTCGTTTGACCAAACACTCATGCTCCCTGGAACTCCCATTGTTATGATGGGAGAGAATAGGAGTCTTGCTTACCTCTCTAAACCTTTTATGAAAGGGCCTACCTGGCTGGCACCGCTGCTTTATTTCTCACTGGAGAAAGCCGATTCCATGCATATCAAGGCTGAATCCCAGCAACACAGGTCCTGATTTTTTTATCAGCCGCAGTTCATTTGTACATTATTAACCTTTCAGGAGCCAGGGTTTGCTTAGGGCCCTCCAGTCCACCTTGAGCATCAATGTTGTGCTTGGGAGTTTGTGGGGGAGGACAGAGCAGAGAGCAGGAGTTGGGAAAGGAGGATGGAACATCTGTTGATTGGGGGGTAGAATTTGCCCCTTGACCTGCTGGGGAGGGGAATCAGACCCAGCATCAGCAGAAGTCCAGCCCAGCCTTTTGCCCACCGAGGGACGAGGAGATCTGGCTATGGAAGAGTCCACATGGGAGCAAAAGTCCCTCAGTCAGTACTGAGTGTCTGCTCTGCCCAAGAGAACTCTGCCACTCCAGGCTGAGGGGTTTTAGGTCAATTCATTTCTTTTTTAAAAAAAGAAATTATTTTATTGAAGTATAGTTGATTTACAAAGCTATGTTAATTTCTGCTGTACAGCAAAGTGATTCAGTTATGCATAGACATACTTTCTTTTCCATATTCTTTTCACATGTTTTATCACAGGATATTGAATATAGTTCCCTGTGCTATACAGGAGGACCTTATTGTTTATCTGTTCTATATATAACAGTTTGCATCTGCTAGTTCCAAATTCCCAGTCCATCCTTCCCCCACTCCCCTTCTCTTTGGCAACCACAAGACTGTTCTTTACATCTGTGAGTCTTCTGTTTAGTAGAAAAGTTCTTTTCTGTTGTATTTTGGATTCCACATGTAAGTGATATGGTATGGTATTTGTCTTTCCCTTTCTGACTTACTTCACTTAGTATGATAATCTCTAGGTCCATCCATGTTGCTGTAAAGGGTATTATTTCATTCTTTTTTTAAGGCTGAGTAATATTCCATTTTCTATATGTACCACATCTTTTTTCACCTATTCATCCGTCGATGGACATTTAGGTTGTTTCCATGTCTTGGCTATTGTGAATAGTGCTGCTATGAACACTGGGGTGCATGTATATTTTTGAATTAGAGTTTTGTCCAGATATATGCCCAGGAATGGGATTGCTGGATCATATGGCAATTCTATTTTTAGTTTTTTGTGGAACCTCCATACTGTTTTCCATAGTGTAGACCAATTCATTTCTGAGGATAGAACGAAGTAGGGAGTTCTGGACAGTGTGCACCGAGAACTCTTCCAAAACGTTGGAACTTCACCTTGGATCTATAGATGGGAACTTCTAGTTGTCATCCTATGTGAAATCAGTTTCTTTGTGAGTCTCTCCCAGAAGACTGTGGGTACATTAGAAGCAGAAACTGTGACTTAATCATCTCTGAATCCTCAGGATTTATCAGGGACCCAGAGAATTCTTGCTGAATGAGCAATTAACTCTAGCTTTTAAGGTTCTCAAGATCAAAGAGTCAGCCCTTATTAAAGCAAATCTATAATTCAAAATCCAGTGTAAGTACATTCAAGTACAATACAGTACAATAAGTATGTTCCAAGTCACTTATTGACTATTACATGTTGCCACAATTTCCAAACAATGGTCTGTCAGTAACATGGGTAGGTGATCTTTGGGGAGACAGTCTACAAAATATTTTCTCTCAAAGATCACCATCAATAACTCCTATAATCTCATTGAGTAGCTTGAGGCTGAAAATTATCCTGTATTTCTCTTGCCCACTACATTATTTGCTGAGCAATATACAGAGACCAAAAATGGAGGGGGCATTACCAGGAAGGGTGTTAAAAATAAAACAAAACTATCACCTTCACTTTTAAGAAGTTAAGCATCAGGCAGACTTGAATTCTAGTCCCAGCATTACTTCATAATATGTACCTTGGGCAAATTGCTTAACAACTCTGAGACTCAGTTTCCTCATCTGCAAAATGGGGATATACTTCCTACCTCATAAGGTTATTGTGAAGACTAAATGAGTTAACACTTGGAAAGGACTCAGAACAGTGCTTAACACACAGTAAGTATTAACTATCATCATCATCATCATCACCACCACCATGAGGACTAAGTGAGAAACTGCACCTTAAGGATTTTGCATAGTACCTGGTGTATAATAGGCACCTAACAGATAAAAGCCAACTAGTACTGATAATTCTAGTTAGACATGATAAATAATACATTTTAAGTTATGCAAAAAACCAAAAGATCATGTGTTTCAGATAACCAGAGTCAGTCAATTTCAGGCTACTAGGATTTGCTATTTCTCCAGAAATAGGGAGGCTACAAGGAGAACTAACATTTATGGGACACTTATCTTTGTATCAGCTAGTTGCTAGGGGCTTTACAAACATTTTTTTTCTATTTAAGCTAATAATTAGTCAAAATTTTATAGACTAGTTTCTTAAGGCCCAAAAGATTAAATATCTCTCCCAAGGTTGCATGAGACAATAGTGATAGAGCTAAGATTTCAACCGGATGTATTTAGATTCCATATTTGGACACCATAGCATGTGCTCTTTTCACTTTTCGAATTTACTGAAACAACAACAGCAACAACTTCCCAGAGATCTCTGGCGCTCTCAGCTGTTCTCCTGAGCTTTCTTTGCTGTGTAGGGAAGCAGGCACACTTTGGCTCAGGCTCAGCTTTCCTGTTTGCCAAAAGAGCCATCTCAGGGGGCATAGCCTGGAGTTGCAGCTCAGCAAACATATGTGTGACTGCTGAGTGCCAAACACCACACTGAGATCTGGATTTACTAAGATGAATAGGACATGGTGGCGGCTGTCCTTGAGGAAGTCAGTGCCTGCAGAGACAGATTCCATGTAATCTGATAATGTTGGCATAATGATAAAAGTTGAAGGGCAGAGGCATGCCTAGGGAGCTGCAGGAGCACAGAGGAGGGGACTGGGGAGCCTGGGCTTTGAAGGAAGATTTTCTGGAAGAGAAGATGTCAGAACTTAGCCAGATGAGGAAAGGTGGCAAGAGTATTCAGGAAAAGGGGAGAGCAGGGGCAAAGCCACAGAGGTGAGGAAGAACGTGGAGTGTTTGGGGGATTCTCCAAAGTGGAGGGTGCAATACAGAAGTGGGAAGATATCAAGCAAGAGAGGTAGGCAGGGTCAGGTCTCAGATGTCCTTGTATGTATGTCTGGGAGTTTGGACTTTATCCTGTGCATTCTAGGGATCCAGTGAATCCCTCCTGGCAGAGAAGTGGTAGGTAAGAAGGTTGGAACTGAAGTAAAGGAGGCTGGAAGTAAGGGGACCTGTTAGGAGGCTATTATTCATGGGTAAAGATGATAGGAATGAGGATAAAAGCAGAGATTCAAGAAGCATTAGGAGGCCAAGTTTTCAGGACTTGCTGGTTGATTGGGTGTAGGAAGGAGGGAACGAGAAGATCAAGGATGATTTCCAAGATTTTGCCTTAGACAAGTAGGACAACGATGGTGCAGTTGACAGAATATTAAGAGGAGGAGGCTTATGGAGAGATATAAAGCATTGATTGTTGTGCGTGTTGAATCTGGGGTGTTTGTTGGGCACCCAAGTGAGGATAAACGTCCAGCAGGCATTGTATCTTGAGACTGAAGCTAAGGAGGGGGTCAGGTTTGGAAACCATAACTTCTTGGCCACATCCAAGTGCAGAAATTATCAATGACTATAAATGTCTCTTCTTGACCTCACTAGTCTTACATCTTCCCTATTTCCTATTTGCATGTTTTAGCAGAGTAGCACTGTTGTGTGGAAAACCAAATTGCTTGGCCTGGATTCCCGCTCCCACCATGATGTTCCACCCCTGTGCCTTTGTTTATGCTGTTCCCTTCATTCGAAAGACATTTCCACTTTCTTCACTCAGGTAATTCTTACTCAGCCTTCAAGACTCAGTTCTAGGTTCAGGGGCAAATATCTAAATCAAACTCTACAAATAGCCCCCATGATCCCCATAGTCTTCAAGGCAGATACATATCTGGTTTTGACAAATCACCCCGAGTTACACCATCAGACACCTGTGTGTCATCGGAGTTTCCTCTCCCCTTCCCCCTTTCCCTCTTCCTCCAGGCTTCTATCAAGTCTTCTTTTGTGACCTGAGGTTTCAAACACTGCAAGCCTAACAGTAGTGACTGCAAATCAAGAAGCTTCCCTCCCAGCGGGGTTCTGCATGGAGGTCCCCCCATGCCACCCTTGCCCTGGGATTTCTCAGCCACTCCAGTGATCTGCATTGGCTCATTGAAAGTCAATCCCAAGTCAAAACGACAAACTCACATAAAAGAACACTGTGGTTTGGGCCCAACTGCTCTGGAATCAATACCTTTAATTGTGGAATTTAAAGTGAAATAAAAATAGAAAGAAATGAAGAAAAGAAGGAAGGAAGGAGGAGAAGGGGAGAAGGGAAGAAAGAAAGAAAAAAGAAGCAAGGATTTATTGAGTTTCTACTATGTACCAGGCTTTGCACAAAAAGCTGGTGATCCATAGGGTCATTCGACCTCCGTTTATCAAGCACCTACTCTGTTCCAAATATACCAGACACTGAGGATACAGAGGTAAATAAGCACTTACACAAGCTTTGCAAAGCTTACGACTTAGGGGGCAAATGAGCACCTAATGAATACACAATAGAATGATTTTTCTGTACAAAAGTCTACGGAAGCACACAAGAGAGAACAGCTTTCTGTGGTTGGGGAGAAAGGTGGTCGGGGGAGAATTCATAAAGGGCTGATAGGAGTGTCTGAACTGAGATGGGATGGAGGAATGTCCTAAGCAGAGATTTGCAGGAACAAAGGCACAGGAACCCCCACACCTGCCTGCGTATTTGGGGATTATTATGCACTTTGGCTCAAAGTGGCTCCTACTTGCCAGTGCCCAATAGAGTAGTTCCCTGAATATTTACTTTCTTCATTTGCCTTTAATAATTAAGAACCAAGGAAGTTGCTTTGACTGTCAGCCTCCCTCTTGGGGTTAATTAGATATTTCTGAATAACTTGCCAAATGCTTGCTTTTGTCCAAAGTTTGGCTCCCCCTTTCTTTCCCTTTCCCCAAACACTGATTTCTCTAGAGAGCTCTTGTTGGACAACTGACAGGAGCTAATTATTCCAGATAATTAAAATTGCTAAGCAAGGCAATTTAATTCTTTCTATTTAAAATTTTTTGAGAAATGTTAATGCCTGCAAAGCACACCATCAATAAAACTCCTTTTAAAACGTTAAGTTGGCTGAGCGCTGTATTGAATTGAAAATGACTGGGATCAAATGAAATTCAGTAAAGATATTTAGCAGAGTAATGAAGTTTATTCGGGAACAAATGGCTTTTTCTTAGAGTTTGCTTTTACTCAAGGCAGTGGTGAAATGGGGAAGAACCAAGTCAGCCCAAGCCAACTGTATTAAAAGAAGTTTGTTTTCTGTGACCTTCTGTGCTCGCCTTGCCCACCCTCTGTCCTTTCCCTCTCCCTCCTAAGCGTAAGACTGAGAATCTGGCTTCCTTCTCTCCTTCTTTCCCTTCCATGCATGGGTGCCTTTAAGGCTATAATTCTCTCCAATGTCCTCTGCATCACAGAATGATGACACATAGGTCAGAACTCATGTGACAACTTGGGGGGGGGGTAGAATATACAGTATTGAAAAAAAACAGGAATTTAAACATTTGGAGACTTCACATAAATCCACATTTCTAGCTCCTAGAAGCCTGGCATTCCTCCACGATAGCAACTGACTGGAACAGACCAGCTGCTGTCTGCTTTAGACCGGCACATGAGCCAACAGCCCACCCAGACTTCTTCATTTATTACCTTACCTGCTTGATCCTATAGACATTTAGGTTTGAAGCCCTTGATGGAAACTGCTCTTTCCACTTCTTCCTTTCCCCATTGTACCCAAACTAACATTTTCTCTTTTCTTGGATGGATTTTAATTTTGTAATAAGAAAACAATCTGATTAAGCAAATCTATTTACTGAGAGTAAATGATTGTTTACTCAATCCCACCAGGGTGATTTCTTTTGCAAATTATTTCACTTGGATCTCTGTTTAATTTGGGGTCCTGTGCCAAAGAAAAGTGAAGAATATTAGGTAATAGGAGGAGTATTATTGGATAGCCAGGTTTCCCCAGGTGGTCTTCAAACACTTTCATGGTTGCAGTATCCTTTAGTGGAGAGAGAAGGGGCTTTGTTCTCAAACAGATCTGGGTTCACATCTAGATCATCACTTGTTATCTCTGGGGACCTTCACACAGTTTCTCATCTTCAGTTTCCACGTCTGGAAATATAGTTTGTTCCTAGGATTGCTGAAGGGTGCTGTTGGACTGGTATATGTAAAGTGCTTGAGACATATTAGCTGCCCAAGAAACGCCGTTCTTTCCACTGCCACTTTTACCTTAATTTGGGACTGTTGATAGATATTGTGAATGTTTCTGGATGACAACAGAATCATTGTCTCATTTTTTTATTTACAAAGAATTATATGCAAAATATCAGAAAACACATTTACTGTTAAGAAAGGACTTGCTTAAATTAGCTGATTTGGTGATGCACAGACACAACTATCATCCTAGCTAGGAACTGCACAAATCATAATTCACTCACTTATTCATTCTTTTATTGGTGCACCTATTTATTCAGCAAGTCTTTGTTGGGTCTGTATTAATCAGCTTTCACTAGGTTATGATGTGGTAAGAAACAAACCCAAAACCTCAGTGGTTTACAGCTGAATACTTATTTCTTCTTCATATTATGCACTGGTTGCAGGCCAGCTGTTGTTGTGGTCCTGTTCCAAGGTGTGTTCTGGCTTCTGGGATCCAGGATGAAGGAGCAAACTCTACCTGGGACATGCTGTTCTCACATGTAGAGTGGGGATGGGAGATGGTGATATCATGCAATGCCTCTTGAAGCTTCTTTTTGGAGCTATCGACCATCACTACCACTCACATCTCATTGGCCAAAACAAGTCACATGATCACGGGTGGTGTCAATGGGCAGGGAAACTACTTTTGCCTTAGGAGAGTACTGCAAGTCACAGGCAATGGGGAGGGATGCTTAATCCTCTTACAGGGAAGAGGGAAGCAGGTATTTGGGGACAGTATGCTAAGTGCTAGGCATAAAGGAATGGACGTGATATGGACTCTTCCCTCTACGAACTCACAGCTTAGAGAGGAAGATGGACCTGACATGACTGCAGGGAAGTATAATTAATGGCTTTAATAGCTCATAATGAGCACTGTTCTAAGTAATTTACATGTATTAAATAATTTAATCCTCATACAACTCTATGAAGTAGGAATGGTTATTATCTCCCCCCCATTTCATAAGTGAGGAACAGAGGCACTTGCAGTCAATAAACTCACTCAAGATCACAGAAGCAATACACAGCAGAAATTAGACTCAGACCTGAGTGATGTGGCTCAGGTGTCTGACCATGGTACTGGATTGTCACTCTGGGTGTGATGGTAGAGTGTCACACAGGTTCTGGTGGCACAGGCTGGAGGTGGGAAAGTGGTACAGTAGATGAGATGGTCCTTAAGGACTGAGGAGGATTTAGCCAGGTGGATAGGAAAGAAGAGACAGAGGCTCAGAGTGGCACAATGTCCCGAGTGTGGCACCAGGAGCAATTGGGTGCTGCTGAAGCTGGAGGTGTGCTGCTGCAGAGCTGGAGAGGTGCCAGATCATGGGGGTCTGGCTTTATTTTTAAGATGCTGGGGAGCCACTTAAGGTGGATTTGGGAGTACAGGAGTGGAAGCAGGGAGACTGGTATAGGGTGATTGCAATATGCCCCTCTATCCCCTTCCCCTAAAGAGATTTCCTATTAAGAAATTCGTTTTCCTATTTACAGGATCATTTTTTCCTAGCTGTCTGCCTCCATCTCCCCGGGCAGGGGTGCTGAATGGGGAGCAGGGCTTAGTGGCCCCTGCGTTGATAAAAGAGATGACTGGCCTGTCCAGCTTGTGGTATTTCTACCTCATCACACTGTAGTCCACAGGTCTGCAGAAACACTGAGCATTTTTGTTTTCCCTGAAAAGCAGAATGTTGCAGCTTTATTTTTCTCCAGGGTATAATGCTGAATGTTATTTATTGTTCTGACTCTGAATTCAGTGGTGTCTTTTTTTCTGTTGCCTTCTGACAGATGATTTGCTCTTGAGCAATTAGCAGACTGAAGGCTGTGTTCCATCTCCTCATGGGCTCCCGCCAGGCATCCCTGGGAGCGCAGGAGGAGAAAGGTTTTCTTCTTGATCCTATTACTCCTGCCCAGCATTGAGCAGGATTAATTAACCTACCAGGTCTTGCTTCATTACCAGGAAGAAAGAAAAGCCAGTGACACTGAAATTCAAACATGGAGAAGGCAAAGAATTCGGTGCTCAAGCACCTGCGAGCCCTTCCAAGACAGCCCGGCTGGCCAGTGGGGGACCTGGTGCAAGTTACAAACCCTCACAGCCTTGTGTCTCATCCTCATAATTCGCACTTCAATTCCACAAAATCGACCGCGAACTCTGAGCTGAGCCCCGCGGGGGCCAATAAGAAACCGTCTCATTCTTCTGAAGTTCACCGTCTGGTCTGAACTGGGGAGCATAATCATACCCACTCCCCAGGTTTGTTGTGAGAATTAATTAAATGTGGCACCATGTGTGAAAGAACTTTGTAACTAAGCACTATGTAAATGTTAGTTATTACCATTTGATATTCAGACTTTCCAACAATGACTGAGCACTTATTTGGGAAGAGGGCTCTACTTGGAGCTAATGGTTATGTGAAAGGATTCAAAAACATTGTCTTCGCTGTTCAGGAAAGTGCAATAGGCGTGCACATGAAATAGTTTAATGACAAATTCAGGGCCTCAAAAAATTTTCATCTCACATGCCAGCCATGGCTGTTTAGCTATGGCTGTCCGGAGTATTTGCTGAAAAGGATTCTGAAACTCTTTTTAGGCTCAGTTTAAAAGGATGTTGAGGCAGAATAGAAATGAATGACACAGTCACAAGATGGGCATGTGGAGATACACATACCAGGCAGTTATAATGCCTGATGTTAGGCAGCAAATTGAATGATTAAAAAAAAAAACTATTATAATAATTTAGCGAAGTCGGCAATGGTTGGGCTTGCGTGGTTAGCAAATAACGGAGAGGAGCTAAAAGTCAAGCTTAGCCCTGAATTATGGGTGGGAGAGAGGATGACTAGTTCAGTGAGGGGGAGCAGAATGAGGGCATCTGGTAGGAAGGAGCAGATAATACAGGTCAGGGAACCTGAACAAAGTCAGGAAATGTGATTCAGAGTCCGGAGTGTTGACCATTCCACCGTGGAACCACCATGGGAGACCTGATTCAAAGCTCAGGTCTCCCAGAGGTGAGAGTGTGTCTTGTGTAGCCCTTATGGTCTCAGAGTTTTCATTATAAAATTATAGAGCTTGACTTGATGTCCTTAAACATCTTTTTAGATTTTATCGAAGTATAGTTGCTTTACAATGTTGTGTTAATTTCTTCTGTACAGCAGACTGACAGTCACACACACACACATATATATATATTCATATCTATATTCTTTTTCATATTCTTTTCCATATTCCTTTCCATTATGGTTTATCACAGGATATTGAATATAATTCTGCAAAACAGTGCATCTGTGGGCTAGATGAGCCTCGGCCAAACTGTATTTCATGAAACACTGGTGTCGTGAGCTGCTCTGTGAAAAATGTTTCATCATCAAATCATTTGGGGAAATTCTGAATTCTATAGACTTGTGGATTCCTATTCTTCTCTTTCTATTTCTTCCTTAATCCACTCTAGCTGGCCCTTAGATTTGGTGTTTATTTTTATTATAGTTGTTATTATGATGGTGGTAAAGAAGGGAAAAGGTGGATTCCATAGACATTTCAAAATATAAATCAATAGAACTTGGTTATTAATTGCATGTGGGTAATGAAGGAAAGAGTCAAAGCAAAGATGACAACTGTTTCAACCCAGAACATGAATAGAATAAGCCAGGGGCATAGTGATCAGAAAGGAGAAGTTGAGCCAGGTTTGGGGACATGGAGCAGGGCTGGGGGAGGGAGAGTATGATCCTGCAGGGCAGGTGCCTCATGGATTTCATAGAAGAGATGCATCTAGATTACTCACAGATATGGACATTTGTTGCAAAGAAAAGGTAAAGGAAATGAAGTTGTCACCTCTGCAGTAGCACAGTGTTAGGGTCTAGAGTGACCAACCATCTTGATTTGTCCAGGACTAAGAGGTTTCTCAGGATACAAGACATCCAGGTCAAAACTGGGAAAGTTCTAGATAAAAAGAGTTGGTTACTTTCTCAGGGTACCAGTGTTCCTCACCCTAGGATGGCCAGATGAATTCATAATCAGACGACAATTTGTTTGTTATCAGCGATTTTTGTTGAGCAATTTTTCTGGACAGAGTTCCAGTTATTCCCCTAATAGGTGCTGGTCTCTCCTGTGCCCAGTGTATACAAGGGTATCTTCAGCTTGTCCAACATCCTCTGAGCCATTCAGCTAGAGCTGGGTAACATTTAGCTCCACCTCTTAATGGGATATGTTGAATGCAAGTGGGAAAAGGTAAATAGGACCACTTTCATCAGGCAGTTACTATCATATTCATTTGATGGGGTCAAGGCCTCGTGGGTCCTCCCTTTGTCCATTCATTGTAGAGGAAAGAGGATGGGGTCAATTTCGGACAAGCTGACTTTAAGGGAGCCTTGAAGATTTAGGTGGAGTATTCACAAAATCGGGAGAAAAACTTGCATTTGAGCTAAAAAATTTCTGGATATTTTTTTTAAAAAAGCCTGATCAAACTCTAGGAGATTACTGAGGAAGAATTCAAGAGAGGGATGGAGAGGGAAGAGGAGATGTAAAGGCAAAGAAGAGAAGAGAAAGAAAGGGGAATAGAGAGTGAAGGGGGGAGGGAGAGGGAGAATGGTTTGTCACAGCCAGGCTCTCCCATCCCCACCTAGTACATTGATACATCCCACTCCTGCACTAAAAGACTAAGGCACATGAACAACTCACACATTTACTTTAATACAAGTGGTTCCAGGACTTCCCTGGTGGCACAGGGGTTAAGAATCCGCCTGCGAATACAGGGGACACGGGTTTGATCCCTGGTCCGTAAAGATATCACATGCTGCAGAGCAACTAAGCCCGTGCACCACAACTACTGAGCCCGTGTGCTGCGACTACTGAAGCCTGAGTGCCTAGAGCCCGTGCTCCACAACAAGAGAAAGCACAGCAATGAGAAGCCCATGCAACACAACGCAGAGTAGCCCCCGCTCGCCACAACTAGAGAAAGCTCGCTCACAGCAACAAAGACCCAACGCAGCCAAAAATAAAAATAAATTAATTAATTAAGTTTTTTAAAAAAAAGGCTCCACGTTCCTGTACAGGACACTACGGAAAGGTGCAGTAGATTTAGGGACCCATCACTTAAGACAACTCTTCACCTTCCAATCAACAACGTGCATTTTGCAGTGTAAATGTCATTTCACAGATAGGAAAGTTCAGCAGGTATATCTATGAAGCCCAGGCAAGACCTAGAAGTTGGGAGACCCAGGGCCTAATTTTTCTTCTCTGAACTCCATTGTGTGATCATGGGCAAGAGGCTAAACTTTGTTCTTCTAACCTTTCTGTGGGGCCAACGATCCACTCTCTTACTGGGAGAAGATGAGGAGACGAAGTACTGAGCCAGGGAGAACAGGGCAGAAGAAGGTCCTTTCCAGCCTGGTGTCATGGATACAAACATTGTACTGCCTGGTTTCCCATGAAGGTCCTTCCTTCCTTATGGGTTACTCAGGATTTCTAATCTCCCTGGGCTCTCAAAAGTCAACAGGAACCACTCAACTGACTTCAGAGGTTGTGATTTGATATAAGCGGTGTGTGGTAAGAGATAACATCTAACGCCCTTCTCTGAATCTAGGTAAGTCATAGCTCAGCCTTTGAGAGTCCAGTAGGGGAGAAATGCACTTTGGTTTTCAAATCCCATTGACCCAGGGCTTATCCACAAAGACAGGCTGAAACCTGGAGCATAACATGGAGGTGGAGATGGCAGGTCAGCCGTAGGCAAACACCGGGCAGGAGATGAAACCAATCCTTGGAGCCTGACCCTGCATCTGGGAAAGTGACTGACAACAGCTGGAAATTATAGTCCTCAGGAGGGTATGTCAAAAGAGATCAAAGCCTTGTGCTAAAGCGGGCCCTGGGAACTCCAGGAGGAATAGCTGGGAGCCACCAAAAGTCCAAGAAGTGGAATGGGGCATTGAGGCAGGTAACTAGAACTGCACACAACCCCAAGAGCTGCAGCTGGAAAGTTGAGATATTCATATGGAAGATGAGGTCCAAGTTTACATCCTTCACTATGAGTCTTACCCTTTGGACCCATCTACCTGTTGATCTTGAACGGATCCAAGACTGTAATGAGGCAAAAGTACCATTAGGTGGCGATGCATGAAAGCTTTTTTTCTGGTCCTGAAAGAAGAGCGCTGTGGGTTTGTCTTTAACACCAAGATCACAGGCAACTAACTCACCCATGGTCCCTGCATCTACAGAACAGCTTTATCTTCCACGAGTGGCAGCTGCATGCGAGGGCTGTGTGTGCTTGAGTGTACGTGTTTGCGCGTGAGCGCATGCTTGCCTGTTGGTGTGCCTGCCAGCAAACGAGGCGGCAGGGACACACTGGCAGCAACGGATCGCTTGGGGCCACACTCTGTGAAAATGGATTGCCTCCGTCTTCTCTGCTTGATCTTTGCTGGGGGGAAAGCCTTAAATTAGTTTTCAAGGAACGCTCCCTGGCAGCCCTCTTCAGAACAATCTCATTTCCATAGAAGATACTGAGTCTCCTGGTTTGCAAAGCCCGCCTAGTCCCTTCCCTAGACAGGCTGGATTCCTTCCCAACTCCACTTCTGTTTTGCCGCGGTGCTATAGTTCTCTGGCTGGTGGAGGCTTCTCCCCATCCTGCTCTTCTCTCTCTGGGTCTTGACCATACTGCTCATCAGTTTGGTGCCTAAGCACAGGATTGGTACCAGCTTCCTGTACCCCATGGAGCCCCCAAGTGCCAAAAGAACGAAATCAGCCTTTCTCTATTCATCCAGGATTCACTAATGCTTACTCACTCTGGGGTGGGTGGAGGGGGGCACACATTTTTGTTTTTGTTTTTTTAATTGGAATATAGTTGATTTACAACGTTGTGTCAGTTTCAGATGTATAGCAAAGTGATTCATATATATATATATATATATATATATTTTAGATTCTTTTCCATTATATGTTATTACAAGATATTGAGTATAGTTCCCTGTGCTATACAGTAGGTCATTGTTGTTAATCTATTTTATAGACAGTGGTGTGTATATATTAATCTCAAAATCCTGATTTATCCCTCTCCCCTACCTTTCCCCTTTGGTAACCATAAGTTTGTTTTCTATGACTGTGAGTCTGTTTCTGTTTTGGAAATAAGTTCATATCTATCATTTTTTTAAGATTCCACATATAAGCGATATCATATGATATTTGTCTTTCTCTGACTTACTACAAATTTTTGTTTATAAGTCAAAACAAAGGCAGTGTGTGGTTCCAAAGGAAAATGCCTCCTGGTGAAAGAAACACTTAAAACTGCTGAAGAATAAATTCCGTTCTGTCCTAGGTGGCTACCCTGTCAGCAACTTTGCTGGATCTTCTGTTGGGCAGAGTCTTGCACTACCTGCCAAGGGAAGAATTTCACCCATATTCCTAAGTTAAGGCACTGGGCCAGGGCCACCAGGGAGTCAGTTTGTGAAACTCAGCCATTGCTCTGCAGTGACTTTTACCCAATTAGAGATGTACTAGCCACCCACCCACACAAATGCACACACTGTACTGGGTGACTTTTATGTGTGCAACATGTCCCATGACTGGGTCGAGTTCAGGCACAACGACCTCCTAGGAGGGCTGAAATACCATTCTTTTCTTCCCCATGTGAAAAACAATTAAAAAATACAAATGTGAGTGAGCGATCTTGCAGGAATACCATTGAATCTGCTCCATTTTATACATTTATAAAATTTGAAGCTATTTTAGTCTAGTAGATAAAAATGGTACACAGATAACTTGGATAGGAAGCAAAATATGGAAAATATGAAACAACACCCAGTGAATTTGGGGGCTTCAGGAGGTGGAAGCAATTGCAGCTGACTGAGAGCAGGAAGGTGGATACTAGGAAAGGGCTTCCCTCTGAGATAAGCTTTGATGGATGAATGAACTATTTTTTCAAGGGATTTTTTTTAGCTTTATTGATGTATAATTGACAAATATATTTGTAAGTTATTTAAAATGTTATTGTGATGATTTGATCTACGTATACATTGTGAAAGGATTCTCACCATGTAGTTAATTAACACATCCATTACCTCTCATGTTTATCTTTTTAATTTTTATTTGTATTTTTTGGTGAAAGCATTTAAGTTCTACTCTCCTGGCAAATTTCAAACAGTGTTATCAACTATAGTCACCATGTTTTAGAGCAGATCCTCAGACCTGGCTCATCTTATTAAAGTTTGTACCCTTTTACCAACCCCTTCCTGTTTACACACCCTCAGCCCCTGGCAACCACCTTTTTACTCTTTGCTTTTATGAGTTCGACATTTTTAGATTCCACATATAAGAGAGATCAAATGGTATTTGTATTTCTGTGTTTGGCTTATTTCTTAGCATAATATCCTCCAAGTTCATCCATGTTGTCACAAATGGCAGTATTTCCTTCTTTTTCGTGGCTGAATTATATATATATATATATATATATATATATATATATATATATATATCACATCTTCTTTATCTACTCCTCTGTTAATGGACCCTTAGGTTGTTTCCATGTGTTGACTATTGTGAATAATGCTTCAATGAGCATGGGAGTGCAGCTACCTCTCCAAGATAGCGATTTTATTTCCTTTGGATATATACTGAGAAGTGGAATTGCTAGATTATATGGTAGTTCTATTTTTAATGTTTTGAAGAACCTCTGTACTGTTCTCATAGTGGCTGCACCAATTTACATTCCCACCAAGAGTGCACAAGGATTCCCTTTTTGCCACATCCTTGCCAACACTTGTATCTCTTGTCTCTTTGATGAAAACCATTTTAACAGATGTGAGGTGATATCTCATTATGGTTTTGATTTGCATTTCCCTAATGATTAGTGATGCTGAGCACTTTTTATGTAGCTGTTGGCCATTTGTATGGCTTCTTGGAAAATGTCTGTTCAGTTCCTCTGCCCATTTTTTAATTGGATTGTTTGGGTTTCTTTCTATTTTTCTTTCTTTCTTTTTTTTCTTTTGTTAGCTTTATGAGTTCTATATATTTTGTATATTAATTCTTTAACAGATATATGATTTGAAAATATTTTCTCTCATTCAGTAGGTTTCTGATGGTTTCCTTTGCTGCACAGGAGTGTTTTAGTTTTTGTAGTCTCACTTGTTTATTTTTGCTTTTGTTACCTTTGCTTTTGTTGTCATATCCAAAATAATCATTGCCAAGACCTATGTCAAGAAGCTTTCCTCCTATAATTTTTTTCTAGGGGTTTCATGATTTGGGGTCTTACATTCAAGTCTTTAATCCATTTTGACTTGATTATTGTGTATGGTATAAGATAGGGTTACTCTTTTGCATGCAGCTCTCCAGTTTTCCAAATACCATTTATTGAAAAGACTATACTTCACCATTGTATATTCTTGGCTCATTTGTCATATGTTAATTGACCATATATGCATGTGTATATTTCTAGGCTCTCTATTCTGGTCAATTGATCTATGTGTCTGCTTTTATGCCAATGTCATACTGTTTTTATTACTATACCTTGGTAACATAGTTTAAAATAAGAAAGTGTGATGTCTTCAGCTTTGTTCTTTTTTCTCAAGATACTTTGGCTATTTGAGGCCTTTTGTGGTTTCATACAAATTTTAGGATTGTTTTTTTCTATTTCTGTGAAAAATGCCATTGGAATTTTGATAGGCATTGCATTGAATCTATAGATTGCTTTGGGTAATATGGACATTTTAACAATATAAATTCTTCCAATTAATGACTTCAGAATATCTTCATTTATTTGTGTCTTCTTCAATTTCTTTCCACAGTGTCTTATAGTTTTCAGTGTATAGATCATTCCCCTTATTGGCTAAATTTATTCCTAGTTATTTTATTCTTTGTGATGCAATTGTAAACAGGATTGTTTACTACAAGTTATTTTTTAAAAAAATCTTTATTGATGTATACTTCAAATACTACAAAATTCATCTATTTAAGGTGTACAATACAATGAGTTTTAGTATATTCACAGAAGTAAGCAATCATCACCTTAATCTAAATTTAGAACATTTTGTCACCACAACAAGAAACCCAACATTAAAAGGGAGTCACCCCTATTTATACCCACCATTCCCCAGACCTAGACAACCACTAATCTACATTCTGTCTCTGTAGATTTCTCTATTCTAGATATTTTATATTAATGGAATTATATAATACGTGGTCTTTTGTAACTGGTTTCTTCCACTTAGCATGACTTCAAGGTTCATCCATGTTATAGCATGTATCAATACTTACTTTCTTTTTATGGCTGAATAATATCCCATTGTATGGATATACCATATTTTGTTTATCCATTCATTAGTTGTAGGACATTTGAGTTGTTTCCACTTTTTTGTTACTATGAGTAACGGTGCAGTGAACACTCATGTACAAGCTTTTGTATGGGCAAATGTTTTCTTTCTCTTGGGTATATACCTAGGAGTGGAATTACTACGCCTTATGTTACCTCTATGTTTAACTGTTTGAGAAACTGCCAAACTGTTTTCCAAAGTGGTTGCAACTTATTTCATTTTCACCAGCAACAAATGAGGATTCCAATTTCTCCATATCCTTGTTATTGTCAGTCTTTTTAATGATAGACATCCTCGTGGGTGTAAAGTGGTATCTCATTTTGGTTTTGATTTACATTTCCCTAATTACTGATGATGCTGAGCATCTTTTTATGTGCTTATTGGCCACTTACATGGTCTTTTTTTTTTTTTTGGAGAAATGCCTATTCAAATTCTTTGCCCATTTTTAGTTGGGTTCTGTATCTTTTTATTATTGAGTGGATGGATGAGTTTTTGAGAGGTAAAATGCAGGAACAAAAGCTTTGATATGGAGAAAGGAGAATGCTAGTCAAGAGTGGGAAATAAAGCAGATTGGCCAGAGAGTAACATTTATGTAGGAAATGTGAATCTGGATTTAGCAGAGATGACTGTCAAACATCTCTATTTATCTATCAAGTTGGGATAACAAGGAGACAAAATGCCATAAAGAACCAGTGTTTACAGATAGATTAAGATCATACAAAGAAGTTGATACCATTGCTGTTGCTGGCTGTCTAAAATGAGTTAGTCACTGCCTTAAGAATATTATGTGTGATCTGATTTAGTCGTTCCAGCCACTCTATGAGTTTTCCCATTTTTCATATGGGGTAACTAAAGCTCAGAGAAGTTAAATAACTTGCCCATGTTATCCAGCTAATAAATTGCAAAAGTGAACTCCAAACCAAGGCCTTTCAGCTTCTAAAATGCCATGGGAACTGCAGTGTGCTACTTGGGAGATACAATGACAGAGGAAGGTTTGGGGCTGTAACTGTACAGGACCTTGACTATGCAGAAAGAGTTTATGCTTAATTTGGAGGCATGGGAGAGCTGCACCTATGAGCAGGGCAGACTAGAATGATAAAGCTAGATAGTTTGAAGTAAGGGACAAGAAGCTGAGAGACAGGTTAGGAGGCTATTAAAATAGTCCAGGTGAAGGATAAAGAGGACAGAACTGAAGAGGTCATAAGACACCCCAGAAAGAACACAGATATGCAGTGCTTTGTTGGAGCCAGCACACGAGAACCAGTTATTAAATTTTTAGCCATGTGTTAAACACTGCCTTTATTATAAGTTAAATTACATAAACTCAAAAATTTTAAATTTATATTAAAAACAAAGATAATATCATATGATTCAGCAATTGCACTGCTGGGCATTTATCTGGAGAAAATGCTGATTCAAAAAGATACATGCACCCCAAAGTTCATAGCAGCACTATTTACAATAGCCAAGACATGGAAACAACCTAAATGTCCATCAACAGATGAATGGGTAAAGAAGATGTGGTATATACAATGAAATATTACTCAGCTATAAACAAGAATGAAATATTGCCATTTGCAGCAACATGGATGGACCTAGAGATTATCGTTCTAAGTGAAGTCAATGGAAAAAGACAAATATCATATGATATCACTTATATGTGGAATCTAAAAAAGTGATACAAATGAACTTATTTACAAAACAGAAATAGTTTGGTGGGGCTAATGGTGGACTCTGGGAGGGCTCACACCAAGGAGTACTTCCCAGAATTTCTGCTGCAAGTGTCCTTGTCCCCACAGTGAGCTACAGCCACCTCCCACCTCTGCAGGAGACCCTCCAACACTAGCAGCCATGTGGCTGACAGGGTCTTTGTGCTCTGGCCAGGTGTCAGACCTGAGCCTCAGAGGTGGGAGAGCCGAGTTCAGGACATTGGTCCACCAGAGACCTTCTGGCCCCACATAATATCAAATGGTGAAAGCTCTCCCAGAGGTATCTATCTCAGTGCTAAGACCCAGGTCCACTCAATGACCAGCAAGCTACAGTTCTGGACACCCTATGCCAAACAACTAGCAAGACAGGAACACAACCCACCCATTAGCAGAGTGGCTACCTAAAATCATAATAAGTTCACAGATACCCCAAAATACAACCGGATGTGGTCCGGCCCACCAAAAAGACAAGATCCAGACTCATCCACCAGAACACAGGCACCAGTAACCTGCACCAGGAAGCTTACATAACCCACTGAACCAACCTTACCCACTGGGAGCAGACACCAAAACAATGGGAACTACAAACCTGCAGCTTGCGAAAAGGAGACCCCAAACACAGTAAGTTAAGCAAAATGAAAAGACAGAGAAACACACAGCAGATGAAGGAGCAAGGTAAAAACCCACCAAACCAAAGAAATAAAGAGGAAATAGGCAGTCTACCTGAAAAAGAATTCAGAATAATGATAGAGAATATGATCCAAAATCTTGGAAATAGAATGGAGAGAATACAAGAAACTAGAAGAACTAAAGAGCAAACAAACAATGATGAACAGCACAATAAGTGAAATTAAAAATTCTCTAGAAGGAATCAATAGCAGAATAACAGAGGCAGAAGAATGGATAAGTGACCTGGAAGATAAAACAGTGGAAATAACTACCGCAGAGCAGAATAAAGAAAAAGAATGAAAAGAATTGAAGACAGTCTCAGAGACCTCTGGGACAACATTAAATTCACCAAAATTCGAATTATAGGGGTCCCAGCAGAAGAAGAGAGAAAGAAAGGGACTGAGAAAATATTTGAAGAGATTATAGTTGAAAACTTCCCTAACACGGGAAAGGAAATAGTCAATCAAGTCCAGGAAGCGTAGAGAGTCCCATGCAGGATAAATCCAAGGAGAAACATGATAAGACACATATTAATCAAACTATCAAAAATGAAATACAAAGGAAAAATATTAAAAGTAGCAATGGAAAAGCAACAAATAACATACAAGGGAATCACCATAAGGTTAACAGCTGTTCTTTCAGCAGAAACTCTGCAAACCAGAAGGGAGTGGTGGGACATATTTAAGTGATGAAAGGGAAAAATCTACAACCAACATTACTCTACCCAGCAAGGATCTCATTCAGATTTCAGAGAAATCAAAAGCTTTACAGATAAGCAAAAGCTAAGAGGATTCAGCACCTCCAAACCAGCTTTACAACAAACACTAAAGGAACTTCTCTAGGCAGGAAACACAAGAGAAGGAAAAGACCTACAATAACAAACCAAAAACAATTAAGAAAATGGTAATAGGAACATACGTATTGATAACAACCTTAAATGTAAATGGATTAAATGCTACAACCAAAAGACTTAGACTAGCTGAACAGATACATGAACAAGATCCGCATATATGCTGTCTACAAGAGACCCACTTCAGACCTAGGGACACATACACACTGAAAGTGAGGGGATGGAAAAAGATATTCCATGCAAATGGAAATCAAAAGAAAGCTGGAGTAGCAATTCTCATATCAGACAAAATAGACTTTAAAATAAAGACTATTGCAAGAGACAAAGAAGGACACTATATAATGATCAAGGGATCAATCCAAGAAGAAGAGATAACTATTGTAGATATTTATGTACCCAACATAGGAGCACCTCACTACATAAGGCAAATGCTAACAGCCATAAAATGGGAAATCAACAGTAACACAATAATAGTAGGAAACTTTAACACCCCAATTTCTCCAATGGACAGATCATCCAAAATGAAAATAAATAAGGAAACACAAGCTTTAAATGATACATTAAACAAGATGGACTTAATTGATATTTATAAGACATTCCATCCAAACCCAGCAGATTACACTTTCTGCTCAAGTGCTCATGGAACATTCTCCAGGATAGATCATACCTTGGGTCACAAATCAAACTTTGGTAAATTTAAGAAAATTGAAATTATATGAAGTATCTTTTCTGACCACAACTCTATGAGAGTAGATATCAATTACAGGAAAATATCAGTAAAAATTACAAACACATGGAAGTTAAACAATACATTACTAAATAACCAAGTGATCACTGAAGAAATCAAAGAGGAAATCAAAAAATACCTAGAAACAAATGACAATGAAAACATGATGACACAAAACCTATGGGATGCAGCAAAAGTAGTTCTAAGAGGGAAGTTTATAGCAATACAATCCTACCTCAAGAAACAAGAAACATCTCAAATAAACAACCTAACCTTACACCTAAAGCAGTTTGAGAAAGAAGAATAAAAAAACGCCAAAGTTAGCAGAAGGAAAGACATCATAAAGATCAGTTCAGAAATGAATGAAAAAGAAATGAAGGAAACGATAACAAAGATCAATAAAACTAAAAACCGGTACTTTGAGAATATAAACAAAATTGATAAACCATTAGCCAGACTCATCAAGATAAAAAGGGAGAAAACTTAAATCAATAGAATTAGAAATGAAAAAGGAGAAGTAATGACTGACAATGCAGAAATACGAAGGATCATGAGAGATAACTACAAGCAGCTATACGCCAGTAAAATAGGCAACCTGGAAGAAGTGGACAAATTCTGAGAAAAGCACAACCTTTGAGACTGAACCAGGAAGAAATAGAAAACAAAAACAGACCAATCACAAGCACTGAAATTGAAACTGTGATAAAAAATCTTCCAACAAACAAAAGCCCAGGACCAGATGGCTTCACAGGTAAATTCTATCAAACATTTAGAGAAGAGCTAACACCTATCCTTCTCAAACTCTTCCAAAATGTAGCATAAGAAGGAACACTCCCAAACTCATTCTACGAGGCCACCATCATCCTGATACCAAAACCAGAAAATGATATCACAAAGAAAGAAAACTATAGGCCAATGTCACTGATGAACAAAAATCCTCAATGAAATGCTAGCAAACAGAATCCAACAGCAAATTAAAAGGATCATACAGCATGATCAACAGGGGTTTATCCCAGGAATGCAAGGATTCTTCAATATATGCAAATCAATCAATGTGATAAACCATATTAACAAATTGAAGGAGGAAAAACCATATGATCATCTCAATAGATGCAGAAAAAGCTTTTGACAAAATTCAACACCGATTTATGATAAAAACCCTCCAGAAAGCAGGCATAGAGGGAAATTATCTCATCATAATAAAGGCCATATATGACAAACCTACAGACAACATCGTTTGCAATGGTGAAAAACTGAAACCATTTCCACTAAGATCAGGAAGAAGACAAGGTTGCCCACTCTCACCACTATTACTCAGCATAGTTTTGGAAGTTTTAGCCACAACAATCAGAGAAGAAAAAGAAATAAAAGGAATCCAAATCAGAAAAGAAGAAGTAAATCGGTCACTGTTTGCAAATGACATGATAATATACATAGAGAATCCTAAAGACTCTACCAGGAAACTACTAGAGCTAATCAATGAATTTGGTAAAGTAGCAGGATACAAAATTAATGCACAGAAATCTCTTGCATTCCTATACACTAATGATGAAAAATCTGAAAGAGAAATTAAGGAAACACTCCCATTTACCATTGCAACAAAAAGATAAAATACCTAGGAATAAACCTACCTAAGGAGACAAAAGACCTGTATGCAGAAAACTATAAGACACTGATGGAAGAAATGAAAGATGATACAAACAGATGGACAGATATACCATGTTCTTGGATTGGAAGAATCAACATTGTGAAAATGACTCTACTACCCAAAGCACTCTACAGATTTAGTGCAATCCTTATCAAACTACCAATGGCATTTTTCACAGAACTAGAACAAAAAATTTTACAATTTGTATGGAAACATGAAAGACCCTGAATAGCCAAAGCAATCTTGAGAAAGAAAAACAGAGCTAGAGGAATCATGCTCCCTGACTTCAAACAATACAACAAACCTACAGTAATCAAGACAGTATGGTACTTGCACAAAAACAGATATATAGATCAATGGAACAGGATAGAAAGCCCAGAGATAAACCGACACACATATGGTCACCTTATCTCTGGTAAAGGAGGCAAGAATATACAATGGAGAAAAGACAGCCTCTTCAATAAGTGGTGCTGGGAAAACTGGACAGATACATGTAAAAGAATGAAATTAGAACAGTCCCTAACAGCATACACAAAAATAAATTCAAAATGAATTAAAGACCTAAATATGAGGCCAGATACTATCAAACTCTTAGAGGAAAACATAGGCAGAACACTCCATGACATAAATCAGAGCAAGATCCTTTTTGACCCACCTCCTAGAGAAATGGAAATAAAAACAAAAATAAATAAATGGGACCTAATGAAACATAAAAGCTTTTGCACAGCAAAGGAAACCATAAACAGAGAAAACATTTGCAAATGAAGCAACTGACAAAGGATTAATCTCCAAAATATACAAGCATCTCATGCAGCTCAATATCAAAAAACCAAACAACCCAATCCAAAAACGGGCAGAAGACCTAAATAGACATTTCTGCAAAGAAGATATACAGATTGCCAACAAATACATGAAACGATGCTCAACATCACTAATCATTAGAGAAATTCAAATCAAAACTACAATGAGGTATCACCTCACACGGGTCAGAATGGCCATCATCAAAATATCTACAAACAGTAAATGCTGGAGAGGGTGTGGAGAAAAGGGAACACTCTTGTACTGTTGGTGGGAATGTAAATTGATACAGCCACTACGGAGAACAGTATTGATGTTCCTCAAAAAACTAAAAATAGAACTACCATATGACCCAGCAATCCCACTACTGGGCATATACCCTGAGAAAACCATAATTCAAAAAGAGTCATGTACCACAATGTTCATTGCAGCTCTATTTACAATAGCCAGGACATGGAAGCAACCTAAGTGTCCATCAACAGATGAATGGATAAAGGTGTGGCAAATATATACAATGGAATATTACTCAGCCATAAAAGGAAACGAAATTGAATTATTTGTAGTGAGGTGGATGGACCTAGAGTCTGTCATACAGAGTGAAGTAAGTCAGAAAGAGAAAAACAAATACCATATGCTAACAGATATATATGGAATCTAAAAAGAAAAAAAAATGGTTCTGAAGAACGTAGGGGCAGGACAGGAATAAAGACACAGACATAGAGAATGGACTTGAGGATGCGGGGAGGGGGAAGGGTAAGCTGGGACGAAGTGAGAGACTGGCATGGATATATATACACTACCAAATGTAAAATAGATGGCTAGTGGGAAGCAGCTGCATAGCACAGGGAGATCAGCTCAGTGCTTTGTGTCCACCTAGATGGGTGGGATAGGGAGGGTGGGAGTGAGACGTAAGAGGGAGGATATATGGGGTTATATGTATATGTATATTTGATTCACTTTGTTATACAGCAGAAGCTAACACACCATTGTAAAGTAATTATACTCCAATAAAGATGTTAAAAAAAAAACCAAAAAAACAGAAATAGACTCACAGACATAGAATGTAAATTTATGGTTACCAAAGGGGAAAGATGGGGGAGGGATAAATTAGGAGTTTGGGATTAGCAGATACAAACCACTATATATAAAATAGAGAAACAATAAGGTCCTACCGCATACCACAAGGTATTCAATACCTTGTAATAACCTATAATGGAAAAGAATCTCAAGAAGAATATATATATATCAGTACATACAAAAGAATATATATATATTTATATATATAACTGGACCACTTTGCTGTACACCAGAAGCTAACACAACATTGTAAATCAACTGCACTTCAATTAAAAAAACAAAAAAAACAAAGGTAATATGTACTCAAAAGTCATAGCTTCCTAATTATTTGACTGCTTTTTGCTGATATCTACGCTCTTAAGGTTATTTCATCTGTTTTTTCTATATGGTGGAAAGGCTATATGATAGTGCAATATTGCACTTCTCTTCCCAGTGTTCAATGACATCATGCTGGTACCTTGAAATTGTCCATGGTGGGGTAGTTATAACAAGCAGCAAATTCCATAAATCAGGGGTTTTCTTTGGGTGATTGCTTACTGTTAAACATTTAGCAGCCACCACTGGGGAGGAGAGATGCTGTGGAGGCAGAATATGTAGAACTGGGCAGTTCCACAGATGGAGTGCAGAAGGAGAGGCAGAGGCAAAGGAATGGTGTGAGGGTTTCTGGTCTGTGACACTTGCCTGGAGGTTCTGCCCGTGAGAAATACGCGATGTGCAGCAACAGGAAAGACAGGCTGAGCAGGAGTGTTTCCTCCAGGAGGCAGGTGTGTTTCAGAGTTTGAGAGAGAAGGGTAGGTACAGGGGTGGTAGAGCCCATGGGACACATATGTTTAGGAGGCAGGTGTGTTTCAGGGTTTGAGAGAGAAGGGTAGGTACAGGGATGGTGGAGTGCATGGGACACATATGTTTAGTCTATGGGTTCTTTGTTTGGTCACCTGATTTCTTCAGCCACAGAACGGATAGTGGAACTTTCCAGGGCAGAGACTTTTATCTATGACTGAGTGCACTTCAGGGGGTCTGCTGGGTGCTGTGTAGAGAGGATTTGAACTGAATTCTCCTTTCATTCTGAGAGTGAAGTGGGAATCACCACTCTCCATCTTTCCTGGACAGCGAAAGAAAGAAAGAAAGAAAAAGAAAGAAAGAAAGAAAGAAAGAAAGAAAGAAAGAAAGAAAGAAAGAAAGAAAGAAAGAAAGAAAGGAAGGAAGGAAGGAAGGAAGGAAGGAAGGAAGGAAGGAAGGAAGGAAGGAAGGAAGGAAGGAAGAAAGAAAAAGAAAGAAAGAAAGAAAGAAAGAAAGAAAGAAAGAAAGAAAGAAAGAAAGAAAGAAAGAAAGAAAGAAAGAAAGAAAGAAAGAAAGAAAAATCCAACCATCAAGGTCTCTGGGAATCCAAAAATCTACTTAAACTAACCGTCTGACCTTAGGCAAGTTATTTAATCACTTCAAGTCTCAGTTTCCTTCTCTGTTAAATTATGAACGTTGGACTAAGCTTTTCCAGCTTAGGTTCTCTGAGCCATTGCCCTTCACGCCATGTCTCCTTGCTGTCTGTTCAACTCCTGGGCAGGCTTGACTGAGTTCTGGGAGCTCTGCTCCCAAGATAGTAATTTATGAAGCAATCATTCATCTGGACATCATCCACCAGGTGGGGAATGAGGGACTGTGATCCCGTCAGCCTGAGTAAAGGTGACACAGAAGGGCTTTATCAAACGAAATGGGACAGATGGATGGCGGGCTTCCCAGTGTCAGGGAAATATTGATTCAGGCAAATATGTGATCTATCACATGAGTATCTCAGAGGCTGTTGCAAATAGAGACACCGTGGTATGGAGAGTGTTTTTTATATGATGAAGGATGGCTTTTTTGGTGCCGCTTTGTTGTAATGAGAAGCGATGTGCGGAGACCTAGCCTCACTCCCGAACCATGCACTGCGACGATTTTTCATCACTACAGGTAAGCGGAGAAATGTACAATTATGGTCCTAATAAAATCAGAGGAAGAGAGATAACGGCAGCTTCTCTAGGGATCCAGAGCTGCCTGGGACCAGGCAGGGTGCAAGGCTGCTAATCAGACTTTCTGGAAGCTGCCTTTTGGAGGGAGCTGCAAGGTAACTTCTGACTCCCTGCACTGTTGTCTGTCTTGCGTGAGAGCCAGTGAGCCAAGAGGAGCGCTTTATGAGGCTTTAGTCATGCTAATTATTGTAATCACTGGTGGAATTATCTTAATCTAAAGGGTCCTAACTTTACACTTATACCCACTTTCTATTTCTTCCTATTGAATATATTGGCATTTGAGCCTATAAATAAACCTGTTTTGCTGATGCCGGAATTGGACTCAAGAGAGGTCATTTGACTCATCAAGGCTATTTTGCTATTTGGCACAAGAGCTAGGACCAGAATTCAGGCTTCCCAAATAGTCCAGGGCTGATTTCTGCCATACAACAGTTTTGAAGCATACTACAGGGATTGCTCACATCAGTAAAATCCTCGTAGCCCATTTGGAAATCTCAAAGACTGCACTTCATTCAGGCTAGTGTTAAAGGAAGAGAGCCTTGCTTACCAGCCTTCTTTTGTGGGCCTGGAGAAAGATACACTTGGATTCCAGTCCCAACTGTGCTCTCCTGTGTGTTCCAAATACTATTTCTAAGCCTCAGTTACCATATCTCAAAATGGAAATGAACTCATAGTCAACATGTATTAACTGAGCATCTATTACGTGCCAGGTACTGTGATAGATGCTGATAATAATAATGCCATTCTCATTGGTATTTTGGCGAAAATTAAATGAAATGAAGGCAAGTAAAGTACTAAGCATAGTGCCTGGCCAATGAACTGGCACTGATGGCAATGAACGTGAGTATAAAGTTCCCCCAGATGTCCTTATTTCTTCCTTTCATGAATATTTATTTGAGGGCCTAATATAATCTGAGGGTTCAGGAATGAAAAAAGCATAGTTCCTGTCACTCAGGAGTTCTGTCTTATGGCACTGATCATCCTGGGATAGAATCCTGTCTGCTATTGGTGCAATCATGTCAAGATTATCTATGTAAATGTCTAGCCCAGCGCCATTAGCACTCAATTAGTGACGATGATTATCATTATTATATTATCATTACTCTTAGATTATTATTAAACAGATTAATGGATACTTTTAATGCGATATGAATTAATGCATTAATGCTAGATGCCTAGAACACAATTAGCATTTAATCAGTGATACTGAGTATCATTGTTGTTAGATAAAGAGATACTTTCAATGCAATGTAAATACACTAAATGGAGCAAAAAGCAAAGGGGCCATAAAGAGGTGAGTTCACAGAGCTGGCCCTTGACAGATATATTGAAATTACTCTGGAAGAAAAGGAAGAGAGGAGCTGCCACAGCTGAGGGAACAGAATGTGCAAGGCTTGAATAGTCAGGAGTGGGGACAAGTTCTCTATGGCTGGAGGAATGGGAGAGTTGGGGAGGGTGCATCAAGGTGAGGCCATAATGATGGAGTAAAGTTGTAAAAGACACTGTAAGATACAAAGGAGTGTATTCTGTAGAAATTGGCAGTGGGAAGCCATTGTAGATTTATAAGGGCATATTTGAGGATGGGAGACAGAGACCAGGCAGTCTGCTTTCCTGGTCCCTTCTTCCACCCCACCTCAGTCATCCAGCTAAATACTCAACCAGTAGCCCTGAAACTGATGCCTCTCTGTCTCTGCTACTGGGGGCGCTGAACCTGGGGTGGAGTTTATATGCACCATGCCCCCTGCATGGCCCTGTCTTGGTGGAAGCTCCGCTGATCATCTGAATTCAGCTCCAAAAGCAGAAGGAAGAACAATTCTGAGCCAGACCATTTGACCTCCACTTAGCAGAGCTCGATTTCCGAAGTGTCCGGGTTCCAGAGACTTCTAGGCTGAGGCGGTATCCCTGTGGTTGATGCCTAGAGCTTGATATGGGTGATCCTACCAACCAGTCTCCCTGGGGTTGGAAAATAAGGAAAAAGCAGATATGAGTAAAATCTCTCCGGCAGGCTGACCGAGTTAGCGAGGTTCAGATCCCTCACTGACTGTGGCAGGGAGCGCCCTGGCCTGGCTGCTTCTGGGAGGGTTTGAAGGGATATCGATTTCCCACTGCAAAGGTTCGGACTGTATGGAACAGAGAATCCACGCCCTGCCCTTAGTGGAGCTTCTCTTTTCTCTCTGCTTAGGAACTAACTCCACCTCACTGTTCTTCCTCTGTTTCCCTTTCATCTCCATTGTATGTTGGTGCCTTTCCTGATAATACGCATCAGTAATTGAATGGTAATTGTGTTCGGGCATCTAGTACATTCACATTGCACTGAATGTATCCTTTTATGTGTTTAATAATAATCTAACAGCTATGATAATAGAAAACGATAATCAGCATTATTAGTTGAATGCTAATTGTGTTCAAGGTACCACGCTAGACATTTACACAGATGATCTTTACACCTCACATAAGCTTGCATGATTATGCCAGTAGCAGAGGCAGGTTTCAAACCCAGGATGACCTGTGCTGTAAGACAGAGCTCCTGCCTTTCTGTTCTACATGAATGATGAACTGTTTTCCGCTTACACCCCTTTGAGATTTTAGCACTGTTATTAACTTTCAACAGTTTTCCCTGCATTTTAATTCCTGTTGCTCAGCAGCAGGTGATGGAACAAGGGCACAGCTGATTTCTAAATCACTTTTCCTTTCCAGGAGTGGCTGTGTCATCTCTCCCGGTTACCTCTGTGAGTGAAAGTCACACTGTCCACGTGGCATCGATACAGTACCCAGTTCTCTTCCTTGGCCTGCACAAAGTCCACTGTTTGCGGCAGGGAGCGCCCTTACCTGGCTGCTTCCGGAAGGGTTTGAAAAGATGCTGATTTCCCACTACAAAGGGTCAGACTGTATGGAACAGAGAATCCAGGTCCTGCCCTTAGTGGAGCTTCTCTTTTCTCTCTGCTTAGGAGCTAACTCCCCCGGCACAATGCAAAAAGGAGATGACACCTACCGGTATCACACCTTCTATTTCTTGTCCTAAAACTTCCAGAGGCTGAGGTTTTCCTTGGAGAACCAGGGCCTCACAGCCCAGCTGGGTCCTCCACGGTGTCAAGGCCTTTCCTGACTTCCCCTGAACATAAGTAGGTGTAGGTCAGCATCGAGACCTCAGGAGACACAGGAAACCTGCTTTCTCAGATCATCCTACTGGTAAAATCACTTAAACCCTAGTGAACGGTCACCCACTCAAGCTATTTTTTTTTTCCTTTAAACAAGAGCTTTCAGGATACAGTGGTTTGACCTCCAGAGTGGAGCTGTGGTGGAGCAGAGCCTGTTTGGGCAGACAGGTCTTGGAACTCTTGATCAGCATTTACCGTGTAGGTAGTGCCTCTGTCTCTGCTGCTTCTGGCTCGTAAACTTTTTTTCTGGCTTTCTTGAGAATCGTCACGGGGATAACGGGGAATAGTAAGTGTCCCAAGGTTGTTCTGATGTGGCTAAAAAGAGGAGTGGCTGCTCACTTCTAACATCCCTTTAGTGTGGTGTTGCCACCTCTTATTTTGTCTACGTTATGCTGACTCCCCAGCTAAGTCATAACCTCCTTGAGGTCAGGAACCTGTACTGATGCTTTGTACATTTCATGTTACTAGGCAATCTCTGTTCAAAGTCAGAGATAGTCATTATTTTGATAGTTATTGCTTTATTTCATAGTTTCAAATCCCTGTGAGGATAGATATGATCGCCGTTTTACAGATGAGGATAGAGAAAGGTTGGAAAGCATTGGCCAGGGTCCCATAGCTGGTAAGTCACAGAATCGGGATTTGAACGGGGCTTGGCAAAGCCTGTGCAATTGATAACACCTCATACGATATAGCATATGCACCAGGTTTCCTGACTTCCAGTCTAAGCCTCTAGTTATATGGTTACTAAAGTGAATCTGTATCACAGGTTCTCAGTCCTGAACTTTGTAGCCTCATTTGTTTCCTGGTGAGAAAGCAGAGGAAAGAGTGCCAGGAGAGTTTGTGGGTGTGGCTGAGTCTCTGTGTGCAGGAGTCTGGCTTGCAGTCTGACAGCCCCTATTTACCTCACTTCACTCATTTTGATTTGATTTTGTTTTAAAGATACACATGCACACAGTCTTTTCAAAAGGGGTTCCCCATTTGAACCACAAAATCAAGAATGTGATTTGAGTAAAAATCTGCTGAATTCTCCCCAGGAGTGTATATAACTGGTACCATGCAAGATACATGGGGGAGAAATTAATTCATTACATACAATGCATGCCTTAGGACAGTGGTTCTCAAAGTGTGGTGTTTAAATTCCTGGATGTCTCTAAGACCCTTTCAGGAGATCTGGGAGATCAAAACACTTTTCATACAAATACTAAGTCATATTTTCTTATTTCACTGTGTTGACATTTGCACTGGTTGTGAAAAAGTAATGGTGTGTGAAACTGCTGGCACCTTAGCAGGACTCAAGCCATGCACAAAACTGTACTAGGAATTGGGTTTTTCACCACAACACATTTGCTGAAAGAAAAAACAAAAAAAGGTTGATTTTCCTTAATAATTCCTTCATTGGGTTCTTCTAAATATTTTGTGTGACAAAATAAGAAGTATGCATAGAGCACTTCTGCTGCATGCCAAGGTACCATGAACATCTGAGGAAAAGCAGTTGCATTGGTGGTTTGCACTGTGGGCTAAGTCCGCAGATTTTTCCAAGGAACACCATTTTTTGTGTGTGTGTGTGTGTTACGCGGGCCTCTCACTCTTGTGGCCTCTCCAGTTGCGGAGCACAGGCTCCGGACGCGCAGGCTCAGCGGTCACGGCTCACGGGCCTAGATGCTCTGCGGCATGTGGGATCCTCCCGGACCGGGGCACGAACCCGCATCCCCTGCATTGGCAGGCGGACTCTCAACCACTGCGCCACCAGGGAAGCCCCAAGGAACACCATTTTAACCTGAAAGAATGATTGATAGGCAAGTTATTTATACTTGGGTATTTAGCAGATATTTTCTAAAAAAGGCATGAAGTGGGCCAGTCAATTCAAGGAGAACAACTGACAATATTCTTGCCTAAAATAAAATTGAGCTTTCAAGTGAAAATTAGAACTTTGAAAAACCTCTACCTATCTCTGTAAGCTTGACAGCTCCCCAGTTCTTATAGATTTTTCTGATGAGATTGATGATATTAATCCTTGTGACTTTTTTGAATATTATATAATGAAGTATGTCAAATTTGAATATTATATAATGAAGTATGTCAACATTTGGAAGATCTGCATAACTCAGTGAACTAGTATTTTCCAAATGACCAATGCATACTATTATAAAATCATGCATGGATAAAATAACAATTCAAAGTTCAAGATAAACAGTAGATTTTAGTGTAACAGAGTACATAAAATTCATTGAAATGATTTCAAATTCTACATTAAAACTTAGCTTTAAGAAACTGTCATTTCGGGCTTCCCTGGTGGCGCAGTGGTTGAGAGTCCGCCTGCCGATGCAGGGGACACGGGTTCGTGCACTGGTCTGGGAAGATCCCACATGCTGCGGAGTGGCTGGGCCCTTGAGCCATGGCCGCTGAGCCTGCGCGTCCGGAGCCTGTGCTCCACAACGGGAGAGGCCACAACAGTAAGAGGCCCGTGTACAGCAAAAAAAAAAAAAAAGAAATTGTCATTTCTTGCATTCTAGTGTAGAATCGAAGAATACCCTCAGTTATTACAAAGGGCTATAAAATTATCCTGTTTGTGTAGTTGGATTTTCTTCATTTACTTCACAAAAACGTACCACAGAAGATTGAATAAGGAAGCAGATATGCAAATTCAACTGTTTTCTATTGTCAGACATTAAAAAGATTTGCAAAAAAGAAAACAATGTACTATTCTAATTATTTTTTGAAAAATAGTTTCTATAAAAATATGTTGTTTTATTAACATCATAGGTTTATTATTGTTATTTTAAAATAAATACTTAAAATTAAAATTTTTTGTTCTAATTTTTAATATGGTAAATATTAATATATATGGTCCATATAATTCAAAGCTCTTTGGGGTTCTCAATGATTGTTTTTGAGTATAAAGAGATTTTGAAATAAAAAGTTTAAGAACCACTGCCTTAGCGTCTTAAGTTTAATTCTCTCCCAGGCCCCAGAAGTTTAGTCAAAAATTTTTTAAGAATGACTATGAGAAAGACAGTCAGTCTCACATTCTTTAATAGCTTCCTGAGAAAAGATGCATAGGAAGTAAATTTGAGACATTTGTTGTCTTAAATTAACATTATTATACTCTCATACTTAATCGATAGCTTTGTTGGTATAGAATTCTAAGTTGAAAATCGTTTCCTTCAGAATTTTGATGGCTTTCTCACAATTTCTTAGCTACCAGTGTTGCTGTTAAGAAGTCCAAAACCAATTTGATTACCGATCCTTTACATTAATCTGACCATAACCCGCACCCCCACCAAAATTGTAGAGTATCTTCTTTTTCTTGAGTGTTCTGAAATGTCATGTTTATGTAACAATGTGTGTTTGTTCTTATCCATTTCTAATTGATGGATATTTGGTAGACCCTTTCAATCAGAAAACTCAGGTCTTTCAGTTCTGGAAAATTCTTTTGACCTCCTGAATTGGTCCTCTAATTTTTTTTATCCTTTCTCTCTCTCCCTCTCTTTTTTTCTTTTTTCTTTTTTTTTTGTCCGTGCCACACGGCTTGCAGGATCTTAGGTCCCCAACCAGGGATTGAACCCATGCTCTCGGTAGTGAGAGTGTGGAAACCTAACCACTAGACCACCAGGGAATTCCCAATTATCCATTCTCTTCTGTTTCCCCTTCTATTCTCTCTTATTCTCTTCTTCTCCCCTCCCGTTTTCTTTTTAGGAAATTTCCTCAACCTAACAATTGAACTCATACTGAATATTTTATGTCTGCAAATTTCTTTTTAATTTTCAAGAGTACTTTTTCTGGTCCTCTTAATTCTCCTTTATTAAGTGTTTTGTTTCTGTTTCATAGATACAGTATGTCTCCTGTTATCCTTCTGAGAACATTGATGATATAAAACTTTACATTTTTTCCCCCTTGGCTTATCTCTGTTTCCTATAAGTTGTTATTTACTCTCTGATATTTGTGTCTATCTTTCCCATTGGAAGATTCCCTTAAATGTATGGTCATCTGCTCATATTTATGAACAAGCACTCAAAAGCAAACTGAAATCTCTGAGCATATAAGTTGGGGGTGTTGACCTTTGAGCTTCACTATAAGATGATCAGTGTGAGCTATTTGCTGGTAAACCTCCAATGTGGAAAATCTTTAACTTTTTCCTTTTGAGCTGTCCAAATTTGCCAAGAAATGTCTTTCAAACATCTATCTTATAGGTCTAACTGCAAGCATTCTGGAAACTGATTGGAGGGAGAAGGCTCAAGTTCACAAAATACTGAATATAAGTTTCCGTTTTGTGCTTCTTTACAGTATGATCTCTGTCTTCAGCTCTGGTTGGTGTCTATCATTCCAAAGACTTCCTGTTTTACTTTCTTAGAGATTAAATCTCAAGTCTTCTTGGGTGTGGAAGAAGCAGTAACCCAGTAACTTGGAATGGGAGAAGAGATCTGGTTGTTTATTTTTTTAAATTTAAAAATATTTATACAATATACAAACATTATGCACAAATCATACAAGCAACATATATAAATTATGAATATTAATTAGATAAACAAGAATTAAGAACTAGGACATTCTAAATATTTTTGCACCTACATTTGTGCTCCTTCTTTTTCCCATCTCCTTGCCTCCTTTACCATCCTAACCCAGAGGTAATTACCATCATGAATTTCGTATTTATCATTTCTCTGCTTTAAAAAATAGTTTGATATGTATATCACATATGTATATATCCATAAACAATGTATATTTTTGGTTTTGATTATTTTGAGATTTATAAGAATGTTATCATACTATATGTAGTTCTTCTATAATTTACTTTTTTCATTCAAGGTGTGTTTCTTAGAGTAACTGCTTCTAAGCAGACATTAGATCAATCTTCCTGCTTTTAGTTCCAACTTCATCCCCACTTCCAGGATTGTCTTGTGCTGCCAATACCTGAGTTGTTGGAGTTTCCTCAGTATAAATTGCTTTACTTGTTGGATTTCTCTACTACCAGCTTAGGTTTTAACTTTTTCAAGTTTGTGAACTCACTAAGTTACTCTTTTTTCATGTGTTTTCTAGCTTCTGAAATGTTGTTGCTTGTGCTTTTTTGTTTTGTCTTTGAGAGTTTTTAGGTTTTAAATCCCTTTGCAAAAACACCTGTGAGATTTTAGGAAGAAACAAATGTAGCTGTGTGTCTGATCTGTCATAATTACTTAGAAGTCTTTAATTCTTTCCTTTGGATGGATTAAAATCACCCAAGATGGTCTAAAATGACCAGATTTCAGTTCTTTCTACCAGCCCCACTTGCAGAGCCTGCTCTATAGATATGTGTGTATTCATATGTGCATTTGAGAGAGAGTGAAATCATGTCTATGTACAAGTGTGCAGATAGAGCTCCAATCCTAATTTTTTTTACCATTGGTTTCATGATAATTTTTTCAAGCATATTAAATGTCTATTATATGTCACACATTGTAATAGATGTACAAAGAGATAACTCATTATGGTTTCTTTCCTCAGAGAGTTGATACTATAGAGAAAGAAAAAATATAAACCCATGATATAGTACAGTATGATACATAACTACCTTGAAATTGCAAGGCATTGGGACTAGATGGTCTAGAACTGAACAAGGGGAAAGAGAGGAGGGTTGGAGTAGGTAGGGGCTCAGAGAGGGGGGTGAGGCTTTAATAAGCCCTAAGGGCATACTTCAGAGGAGAGAAATGGGGAGGCCATTCCAGGAGTGGGGAACTCTGTGTACCCTCTCCCTGGCCTACTGAGTTCTAGCTACACTAGCATTTCATATCCCTGGCCAATATCTGCCCTCTTACAGAAAGTATGCTCACGTTGTTTCCCTGCTGGCATCCTCTTTCTCCCATCCTTCCTTTAGCTCACTTTAGAACTTAAAATTTTGCTTCCTCGGGAAAGCTCTCCTCCATCCTCTCAGCCCACACTGCACTCCACACCTGTGGCAAAATGTTCTATTCTCACATAATGCATTGGACTTTTCCTTCTCAGTTTCTCCACAAATTGTTAATTGTACATTTATTCGTGTGATTATTTGTCTAACATCTATTTTTTGCATTCAACAAGAAGTTCCAGGATGGAACTTTTCAAAGTGAGATCCAAAGAAATTGTTATATTAGAATCACCCAGGTTCTTTGTAATATAATCCAGATTCCCAGATCCACCCCAGTCTCACAGAATCAGAATCTCTGGGTGGAGCTTAGCAATCTATGTTCGAATCATTCCCCACATGATACCTGTTGTCTGCTGCCTGCTCTGCATCTATAAAATGGACTTAGGTACCAGTTAAGTTATTAGGAGGAACTTTCCGCAAGGACCTGAAGGGTCCTGCGGGCAAGATGGTATAGCATGAGGAATCTCATTCTCAGGAGGTTTGTAAATGCAGCTTTAATTTTCCATCAGGTGGGTAGATTTAAGAAGCTCTTTCTTAGCCCACACCAAGAAATCCAGATCTGTGAAATGAATGTACTTCTTTCTTATGCCCACAGGAGGTCAGTGAAACATTAGGCCTATCTTTTAAAAAAATTTCAGAAGAAATTTCAACAGTGCTGTTTTAGAAATAGACTGCTTCCACATTACAAAAGGTAAGCTTTATTTACTAATAGGTTTCTCGGGTGAGTGTTTGAGTTTCTATGCATCCAAAAATCCAGCAGTGCCCTGCTCTTTATAGGGAAAGGTACATTAGCTTTCAGGTTCATAAACTTTAATCCAGCAGTAGGCTTTCCAAAATGACTGTCCTTGGAGCTCTGGGAGTCATTTTAAGGCAGAGAAAATTCTCTGCTTTAAATTTCTCTCGGGCACCTCTTGAGAAGAGTTCAAGATGTCTGGCATATGTTGATTCACATGTCCCCCCAATGGACGTGGGGCAGAAGAATGATTAGCTGAGCACAGAGGTGGGCTAATGCAGGCTCAGAGAGGCTAGACCACCTGACTAAAGACACACAGTAGTGGAATCAGAACATGGGTCCACTTCCTCATCACCCAGGGCCTTCTTTACAAGATGAGATTTGTGATATGGGGTGTTCAAGCCAAGTGTTCTCTTAGCCGATTTATACTATTCTGTATGTCTTTTATGGAGCTTCTGTCTGGAGCTCAACAGTTGGTCTTTTCCCTAGTTCAGTTTCTTTTTTCTTCTTTTAGCATCATGGTCATCAAGTGAGAGTGGAAGAAGTAGGGTCAGGGAAGAGTCCACTGTAAGGGGCATAGGGGTCTGTGTCCACTTCCTGAGCCCTTGTCACTGCCCTGGCATAAGACCCAGGCTTGCCTTGGGGCTGGCCATAGTGACTGCTCACCCCAGACTCTAAGGCTTCTGGGCTCTGATGGGTTTCCTTCTCTCTATCTCTTTTATTTTCATGAAGCCACCCATGCAGGTGGCTTCATGACTAACACATCACAAATCCAGAAAGTGCCAGGTCTATATACCTGACTCCAAGAGAAAGATTATGCTGATCTACATTAACTAACTCATTAATTAATTAGCTTACTTGTCAGATGGCGCATGAGGAATTCCTTCATGCCAGGCATTTTCCCTTACACTTAGGGTTTCAAAGATGAGCAACATGTGGGTGCTGCTATGAAGGAAATTGTTTCAAGGGGAGGAGGTTGATAATAAAACTATTAATGACTGAGTTACATTCTGAAAAGTGCTACAGTGGGGCATATCTGAGAGAATGTAGAGACGTAAACAAGAGGACTTCTCTTGCTTCAAGTGGATAAGTTGGTAAATGACATTTTTTTGGTACATCCCTGAGAACATCCCATGGAAGATTCATGGCAGTGGTGGAGTGAAAGACAAGGAGAGAAGGAAAAAACATACCTGTGGACAGGGCCTGGGGCTTTTTCCCTTACAAGGCTCCCAGTGGGATTGAGGAATATGGTGGACCAGTCCCACTGAGTGAAATGTGTTGATAAGTTCAGTGTGAAGGGCTCCTCCCTTTGGAGACATCCTGGACAGGGCAGAGCCTTCCAGACCGCAGAGGGGATGCTCCTGTCACCCACCATTCCCTTCCCAAGAGTCCTTGGTCAGAGTAGAGGTTCTGAGTGAATCCTGAGCACCAGTTCCCCTGGATCCACTGAGAGGCACATCTGGCCAAGTCACAGGAAGGCAAGGATGCTCCAGGTCTGGATTGGTCTAGATCAGTTCTGCATATACATTCTGAGGGCTGACAACTTCTCCCATCATGCAAACCTTTCTTCTTCCACTCATGTCTCTACTCTCTCTCATTAGATGACCAAGTCATCCTTGCTGGCCTGGGATTGTTTCAATTTTCAAACTGGAAGTCCTGTGTCCCAGGAACCCCCTCAGTCCTGGGCAATCTTGGATGCTTGATCATTCTATTGTTTTGCCACCAATAAGTGGGAATGACCCAACTAGACAAAGAGTGCCAGGCTGGCTCTGAGGCACCCAGCACTATTGGGTCTACACCCATGCCCAGCTGATCTGTTAAGTAGCAGGGATGATTTCTCTAGCAAACCTCACTGCTACTTCCAAAGTAAGTATATTGGTTTCCTAGGGCCACCTTAATAAAGTACCACAAACTGAGTGGCTTAAGAGAGCAAAACTTATTGTCTCACAATAGTGGAGGCTAGAAGTCAAAGGTCAAGGTGCCATTCTTCCCCTGAAACCAGAAGGGGAGAATCCTTCCTTGCCTCTTCCTACCTTCTGGTGGTGGCCACCAATTCTTGGCTTGCAGCTGCAACACTTCAATCTCTGCTCTGTTGTCATGTATTGTGTTCTTCCCATGTGTCTCTGTCTTTGTGTCTCTTATCTCTATAAGGACACCACTCAAATTGGATTAAGGGCCCACCCTATCCAGTATGACCTCATCTTAACTAATTACATCTACAACTACCCTGTTTCCAAATAAGGTCATGTTCCAAGGTGTTGGGGGTTAGGACTTCAACATATCTTTTTAGGGGACATAATTGAACCCATAATAGCAAGCAGGTGAGAAAGGATGGATTGGGGCCATTTTCTTTGCAAGGTGGCTGTGTACACAGCAGGCCCTAAGGTTTCATATAGTTTTCCTTCAGACCACTTAATTGGCCTTTTGTGGAGCTCTCTTTCTGTTCCTATCTTTTGGGTTTTTTTCTGTTTGTTTGGCTTCTTTTATCTGTTTCTCTGCTTTTTCCTTTTTCCATTCCCCAACCTACTTTAAGCTGCTGCTCCCAGCCCCGCACAGTACCTTCCTTTAGAAGAGCTCTTCTTTCATAGCTCCAGGACTTACCACAACCTTCATCTCAGCTTGAACCCCTTCCTTGTAGTCATTGTTTTTTACATTCAGTCCTGGGATCTACAGAAGGGCTGGAGACGTGGTGGTGATAAGGGCAAGGAGACCCCATATAAAAGAGTATCACTGAATAATAAAGATTTAATCTGCCCAGAACTCTCTTTATCCCTTTGATCTCTTCTTCATATTGTGTTTTTCTTATATGATTTCATTTAGGAAGGAGTTCTGCTTTAAAAAAAAAAAAAGAGAGAGAGAGAGAAAGAGAAAAAAAAAATTACAGCTCTAAGACATAGTGAGAGGAGTCTTCGGTCCATAAGGTTGAAAGTCCAAGCTGGTTGGTTACCCGGAGAGCTGTTAGAGAATTGAATAAGCATTCAGTGTTAACTCTGGCCTGAGACCTTAGAGGTCACCCCCTTCAGTGTTTTTCACAATTATTAAATATCTGAAACCCCACTCCACCTTGACCTGTCCTTTTTCAAAAGCTAAGTGGAAGTCCATCACTGCAAACGATAGAGTCATCCCTCAGTGTCTGGGAGGGGGTGAGGATTGGTTTCAGGATCACCACCTCTTCCCCCCACTCTTGCAGATACCAAAATATGTGGATGTTCTAGTCCCTTCTATAAAATAGTGTAGTATAGTCAGCCCTCTGCATCGTTATTGGATTCAGTTGGTTGAATCTGTAGATACAGAGGGCTGACTGCACACGTGGCAGAGGTTCTAATGGCCCCCAGAGTCCTGCCTCTTCTCCTTTCCCTTTGGCCATTGCTGAAGTTTGAAGGAACTCTTTACGTTTTGAAAACTGTCAAGTGGTAACGCAACCCACAAGTTTTAGATGAAGATGGGGCCCAGATAGGAGTGATGGTTTGCCCAAGGCCCCACAGTGCTTGCTGGCAGAGCACCAAGTGGAGATGAGCTTTCCCATAGTGAGAGCAGAGCTCGGGTCCCCAGCCAAGAGCAGAACAGGACTCTTCTTGCTTTGACGTCCACCACCCTGTCTCTTGGCTGGGAATTTTATCCTCTCATTGCTCTACCCGTCCAGTGACCAGCTCTTAATCATCCTTCAAGATTAAGCCCAAGCACTGCCTCCTTTGTGGAGTCTTTCTCCACTGCCCATGCCAACTCAACTCTTCCCATATTCCCACCCTTTGTCATTCATATCAGAGAGGTTCTTATATTCTACCACATAGATTTGTCTGGGGTCAGTCACTGATGCTTCTTGTTAATCTGTAATGTGCCTTATTCCAAAAAGATTTCAGATAGACATTTTCCCTGCTATTTGGGGTGTTCAGCAGCATAACTCCAACATCTAGCACAGTGCCAGCACATAGTAGGTGTAGAGTCATTACTTTTATAATGAAAGAATTATACAGCTGGATGGAAATCAACTTATGCTCTAAGCCAAGGTACCCCAAACTTTAATGCACTTCAAATCATCTGGTAATTGTGCTAAAATTTAGATTCTGATTCAGGAGGTGTAGGTTAGGGCCCATGATCCTACATTTAACAAGCACCTGTGGATATTGATGCTGCTGGTACTCAGATACTTTTGAGTTACAAAGAGTAGAAGATTGAAGTATGCTCTGTTAACCATACTGAAAACGGACAGGAGAGTAGGGATAGAGCAGGGATAGTCAAGGAGTCCAAGTCACATCCAGGAGTGCACACAGCTGAGCTTCAGAATGAGCCTTGCAGAAGTGTCTCCAGTTAGAGATTCCTGTCTGCCTGGGGCTCAACTAAGAAATGGACTTTAGCATTGTTGACTTGGGGAAAACGCAAAGCCATCAGGAAGTTCCCTCACCATTCAGCGTGATACGGCCTTCAGAAGGGAAGATAGACTGGGAATCTCAGCAGTACTTTCTCACCTTTGGGAAAGAATATACATTTTTACAAAATGCTACACATACACTGTCTCAAAGATTCCTAAGGGAGATGTGTGATACTCCATCGTGTGGATGACAAAATGGAGACTCACACACATACAGATGGCTTGTCCAGGGTAACTCAGGCCCCAGGACACTGATGAAAGGGATACTGCAATTAGATTTTCATTACATCTATTCTTATAGCACTTTCCCTATCCTAACATCCTTACTATTTTAGTATTATAACTTGTTTGAATAATTATCTTCCAGGCAAATTGTGACCTAATCTGAGTTGTTTGTCATCAAACCCTTAGCACCTAATGTGAGGGTCTTGCACCTATGAGGCACTCCAAGAATATTGGTTAAATAAAAGAGTATTGAGTTTCACCATCGGAAGGTCTCCACTTATACGCTCCATCAAGATTATGGGTTGTGTTCAGCTGATTACAGTACAGCATTAATGAGGTCTAGGCTGTGGGTTTGGTTACCCTGTATGAGTGGCACAGCTTTGCCCTCTTCCCCACCCATATGCTTCTCAACACGCTCAACAGGTTTTGTGAAAATGGGACCTATCACTGATTCAGGAACTTGGCCTCCTGAATCGGAGTCTTTGGGGATGGGCCTATGAATCTGCATTTTAAATAAAATCCAGTGTGATTCTTTAGGGTTTGAAGATCTTTGATTTAGGCTGGTCAGACACATCTCCCCAGAAAGAGTTTAAAATCTCTGTCACCTCCTACTCTCACCCCTGTGACTCACTCGGACAGGATTCAGATTTGTCAATCAGTCATGATTTTTCCTTGAAGCCCCTTAGAATTAATTCCACTCCCTTCCCTGAAGGGCTTAGAGTGGGACAAGCACACTTGGCTCAGGAACAAACAGAAATTCTACCCCAAATCCCCATCTTCTCCCCTCTCCTATCCTCCCCACCTTGAGAAACAGCTCTAGTCCCTCCCTTCCCTGCGTTGGTAGAGAGGAGAGTCAGTGTGAGCAGGAAACTGATTAATCTACTGGTAGACATCAGAGAGATAAAAATCCAATCTTTTATACCTTTTTAAAACCTGCCTCAGGGAGAGGACAATAAACCAGGACCCCCTGTACTCCGAGGACCTTGGTCGTTCCTTATCCATGTGGAGATAAATCAGAGAAATTAAGTTCTCCTCAGAACACAGTGCTTCTCTTTATGCTCAGTGCTTTCCAAACAGCAACTCTGCTGCCAGGGTTTCTGCAGCCTCCCCCAGTGCTGCAAAGATGGGGCGTTGCTCCTCAGTTCTGGGACAGCTGATTTCTATCACTTGAAACAGCTGAGTTTGAACTCAGAGGACCGGATTGAAATCCAAGCTCTACGCCTTACCTGCTCCATGACCTTGGGCAAATCACTTAATGTCTGTCTCTATTTTCTCAGCTCGAAAAAAAAAAAAAAAAGATCCTATTTTTCTCTACCTTTACTAGGGCTTTTGAGGACAGATGAGATGATTCTTGTTTTGAAAAGGGTAGAGCTGTGAACTATTTTAAGCGGCAGTGGACCTAAGCCATATCCTGAAGTCCCCTCCACCAGGGGTTCCATCTGTAGCCCACAGAAGGTGACCTGCTGGGGCTTCCAGTAGCCCACAAACATTGGTGAGATCAGAGTGCTGCCATTCTTGAAAAATTCACATTCCCCAGCTCTGCCAGAGTGCAGATGGACTAGTGGTCCAGGTATCACATCCAAGCAACCCTAGGAAGAAATGAAGAGAGCTGGCTCGCCCCATAAGGTCGATGGAGAACTCAGGCTTCCATTAACCTCTGGGGACTTTGACTCTACAGCTTCCAGTTTGTATCAAGAGAGCGGAAGTTGCTTATTCAACTTCCCCATAGTTTTCAAACACACCAGAGGAAGGTTTGGGGGAGCTAGGCAGGCCAGCTGTTCACACTATTAGATTTTGAGGGACTCCTGGCCCAGCCCATCATCTGGGCTTCTCCTCAACTGTATCCTCACCCATCAGCACATCCCTGGGTCTTGGTACTTCAGGTCCATGACTTGGGAATGACCTATGTAGTCAATTGGTTCTGAGGTACCAGGACTGACACAGGTTTAGAGGGTTCTGACCCCTTCATGTTTTTATTTTTAAGAGGTTTGTTATTTTATTTGCCTGAAAATAATTCTATACGGGCAAGAATTTTGAGAACAGTGGCAGGGGCTGGCCCCTCATACAACAGCATAGAAGAGCTGGCTCACTGGGCCTTTTAAGAAATTCTTAACCAGGAAAACAATCGCATCTCAAGCTGTAGGTGGCAATGTCTCTTTTTAAATGATACAAATGATGTCTCCAGTGGTTTCTCATTATACTTGAAATAAAATCTAAACGTCTTGCCCTGGCCTTTGCCTACAGCCCTGGGCTCACCTCAGACGCTCAGTGTCTCCCACACTGGCCTTCTTCCTGTTCCTCTCATGTCATCCAGCCATGATCATTCCACCTTTGGGCCCTTTGCAGTGACCATGTCTTCTGCTCAGATTCCCCTTTCCTCTCTTTTTGCAGGACCTGGCTCTTTCTTGCCCTCAGATCCCTCCTTAGATGTCACCTCCTCAGAGAGGCCTTCCCTGACTACTCAGTCTCCTATTTGCCACTATCACATGATCTTATTTTCATTCCCTGCAGAGCACTCAGCACTCTGATATTTTTCCTATTTATTTCTTGATTTCTGTTTCTTTCTACTAGACTGGAAGACAGAGATCTCATGTTTGCTTCGATATTCCCTGCTCTTAGTATAGTACCTGGCGCGGAGCAGGCCCTCAGGAAATATCTGATGACTTTGAAGGAAGTGCTTTTAGAGCTGGATGATCAAAGCCTCAGTTTCTTCCTTTGTTAAGTGGAGATTGTAACATTGACTTTGCAGAGTTTTAAGTGTTTAATAGGAAAGAATATGTAAAAGTCAGACAGAGAAAGACAAATATCATATAATATCATTTATATGTGGAATCTTAAAAAATGATACAAATGAACTTATTTACAAAACAGAAATAGACTCACAGACATAGAAAACAAACTTATGGATACCCAAGGGGAAAGGAGGTGGGGGAGGGATAAATTAGGAGTTTGGGATTAACAGATACACACTATTGTATGTAAAATAAACAACAAGGTCTTACTGTATAGCACAGGGAACTATAGTCAATATCCTGTAATAAACCATAATGAAAAAAACATGAAAAAGAATATATATGCATAACTGATTCACTTTGCTGTACACCTGAAACTAACACAACATTGTAAATGAACTACACTTCAACTTGGGGAATTCCCTGAGAGTCCAGTGGTTAGGACTCCGAGCTTCCATTGCTGGGAGCCTGGGTTTGAACCCCGGTCAGGGAATTAAGATCCCACAAGACAAGCGGTGCGGCCAAAAGAAAAACCAAAAACAAAAAAACAAAAAAACAAAAAACTATACTTCAGTTAAAAACAAAAGTGCCTTGAACATAGGAGATGCTCACAAAATTAATTATGAATTAATTAAAATAATTCCCTTCCTTCTTCTCCTCCTTTCTCTGGCCATGGCTCTGCCACTTAGGAGCCTATGGCCTTGGTGAGTCATTTTTGCTCTCTGGGCTTCATGAGGGGAAGAGAATGTCAACAGGTCATCAGCACAGATAGTCTGAATTTACTGTTTACCAGGGGGAAGGAGATGATGTCTCTTTTTCCCCAGCCGCAGGGCCTAAAGGACTTGCTTAAGTTAGCGCAGAGATGCCCCTCCCCTGCCTAAATGGGCATGGTGGGGGACTTCAGAAAGGAAGCTAGTGAAAGGGACTACCCTTGGAATACTAAGCAGGCTCTTAATTTCTCCTTGAATCGACGAGCATTATATTATGGCCCTGCCGTTGGCAGACAGGGGAAAACCTTGATGGTGGCTGAATTAAATATGACTGGGATTTACAGAGGAATAAAAGGTCCCGGAGTAATATGGCTTCTTTTCTCTGAACCGTACATTGGAAACCCTGGTGCCTGATCGGCTACTGAATCTCCAGTCCTGAGGGTTTTTAGATGGAGAGCTCTGGAAGCCCCCACCTGGCAGCGAAGTTTCCAGCAAATGATATCACCAGAGGTTTTGCCCTGCAAGGCGTGCTGGGTTGAAGGGCAAAGGGACCTACCATATTTGCATGGTGTTGATGACATCACACTGGCTAAGAGGACTTCAGCCTTTCTCCAATCATCTCAGGGGATGGCCTGAACAGAGGGCAGCAGACGAAGGGCTGGAGGGAGCATAGGCAGGCAGCATCATGGTTCAGCTGCTTGGAGTTATTTGCACAAGTTCGATAAGCACCTCCTCCCCCTCCCTCTCTGGAAGAATGCTGCAAAGATGGAAAACAGTCGGGACCAGTGACTGCTGGGGGCCATGCCTGCAAGCCCCTAAGGACATTTTCTTCGGGAAAATACCCTGCAGCATTTTAAGGAGCATAGTCTGGGTACAGCAGAGAGTAGAGTCCTTACTTGCTTGAAGTCTGGCGGGGGAGGGGCAGAGAACAAGACAAAGGCAGGGAACCTGTTTCATTGTCACAATAAACTTCAAGGTGGGTGGGACTGTGATTGATGTCATTGTAGGAATAAAGAAACCAAGATCCAAGGAGATTAGGTGACTTGTCCACAGTCACACAGTTGGGAAGCAGTTACTGAACAAGAAACAAATTCCCTGGACACCTCAGGCCCTCATGCTCTCTCCTGTTAAAGCTGCCTTCAATCCCCCTGTTCATAAAGAGGGGTACAGATGGTGCTGGGGAGGATGTGAACATGGTGATGATGCAGGGTTTTGTCCTGCTGCTTGCAGCCTTCTCCAAGGCAGGGGAACAGGCTGCGGACTATGAAGGCTGTGAAGACAGAAGCTAAGATATTCAGTGCCTTTATGGGGCTTAGAAAAGATGCCCACTCTGGGTCAATGTAACCCTGTGCCAGGCCTGGACTTTAGCCTCAACTTATCCTTCAGGCTGCGTACATTTTTGCAGAGGATAATGTACACGTCCCTCCACATCTGCTCTGCTGACAGGAATTCAAATCTCAGCTTCAGAACGAGGCTTTCCACCACCAAGACTTGCCATTTGCCTCTCTCCTCTCCCCTCTGCTCTTTTAAGCAACTCCTTCAAGGAACTGTCTGCTAAAGACACCCAGACAACTTATCCTACTGCCTATCTAGTACTTTTTTTTTTTTTTTTTTTGTGGTATGCGGGCCTCCCACTGTTGTGGCCTCTCCCGTTGCGGAGCACAGGCTCTGGACGTGCAGGCTCAGCGGCCATGGCTCACGGGCCCAGCCGCGGATGTGGAATCTTCCAGGACCGGGGCACGAACCCGTGTCCCCTGCATCGGCAGGCGGACTCTCAACCACTGCGCCACCAGGGAAACCCTATTTGGGACTTTTGACAGAACCCCACCAGACCATTCAATCCAGGCAGGAAACAGAAAGCAGCAGAGGTTGGGAGACATGCCCGAGGCTGACAGTCAGGTGGGATCCACCCCAGGCATCACCCCTTCTGGTGTCATCTACCATCTTTCAGGTGTCTTCTACTGTCTTCTCAGCCACTCTTGGAGTGGTCCCAACCCATCTCTGAGCCAGTAGTCATTAAGCTGCTTTGGCTAGAGCTTCCATGGACACATAGAAGGATATTAATGTCCAATCTGCTTTTTTTTTTTTAATGTCAACAACTCAACTTACTTTTTGGCTTTTTCTTTGCTACATTAAAAGTCAATTTGTCTTAGGTGACCTTCTCTTTAATAAAATACAAATATTTTTCTTACTAACAACTGTGCTTCTGAAGACCAAACACTTCCTGGTATAAAGTAAGAGAAAAACCACTATTGTGTGTGCATGTGTGCGTGTGTATATGTGTGTGCGTGCACACAGGTGTGTATGTTAATTAACTAGGATGTCATTAAAATTTCATTTAGGGGTTTTATGAAAGAGAAGAATAAAATAAAACTTTTGAGTTGAGGGCAATGTGAGTATGTTCTGCAAATGAGAAGAGACTGGGAAAGAAGGAAAAAGAAGCGGGGTCTGGTTCCAGGCGTGTGTTGGAGTAAAACAGCCAAGCTGGGGTTCCAGGCAGCTGGGCATCAAGGACCAGTGTCAGGGTACTGTTTGAGTTTCTAGGAGGTAGGCTGGAGCAGGATGTTTGTCCAGGGACAACGTACCTAATATTCAATTCACATGAGGGGACCACTTCATCTGCCCCTAACGTCCTCATCAGCCCAAAATCCAGTGACTTGCAAGTCTTTTCTCTACCGCCATATAGATATGCACAAAGCTGTCTCTCTGTAGAGGTCCAAGATCCACTGTAATGGTGGAAAGGGATTTTGAGCAGGCAGCAAGGAGATGGGGAGAAGCTGATGTACCTGTGTGAAGAGGTGAAGCTGAGCAAACAAAGGTCCATGGAATTAAACATGTGGGGCTTGATTTCTCGAATAGGTAACCTCCTCAAAGGATTATTTTCTGGTGAGATCAAATCCAATTGTAAAGGTATGAGGAGAGCTTGCGATTGAAGAACACATAAAACATAAAACAGGATGTTTTATGAAATAAAGAATCCTTTGGTCATGAGTCAAGTTTGCCCCATGATTTAACTTAAATAAAACCCTGTAAAAATCCACACCATCTTGGAAAGTGGATTTTCCTAAACCTAACTAGAAATGCAGCCACTCTTTAGCTCCTCCCTTAGAGGAGAAGAAATAGGCCCTCTTGGACAGGAGATAGCAATGCATCACAGGGAGCCCTCCCATCTTCTCTACTCACATTCAAGCTGGAACGTATTGGTGAGGTTTGCTGGGACCAGACTTCGCAGAAGCTAAGACTCATTGGATGCTGTGGTTAGAAAGGATCTCAGAAGTCATCTGGTCTGCCCTCACACCTGTTATAGCAACATCCTGCTCATGACAGATGGCCACTTGAGGACAAGGACCACTGGGTCTCGTTTGACTTTGGTTCCCCAGAACCTATAACATCATTTGTTAAGTATCAGGTGCTCAATAAATATTGATCTAATTACCTGCTGACTGAGTAAATGAATGCATCTCTCTCAGTAACAAAGATTGTCTCCTTGATCAAAACTCTCATTGGGCTCCTCTGAACTCTCTTCTCAACTAGTCTCTGACTCTTGTGTTTCTATGTTCAACTTTTCATCGTCCAGTTTTAGCAAGAATTCTGCTAAATCAGTTTAACCAGAATCCTCCACGCTCAATATCTGATGGAGTTTTTCATCCTCCACCATTCCCCAGCTGAGGTCTGATCACCCTGGCATATGCCTTCAGCAAGAATCCTATTAGGTTAATTTAGCCAGAATCCTCTCTTACCCCTGATGTTTCCTCTTAGTAATTTTTAATCCTCTGACTCCCTCTCTGCTCCTTGGCTGTAAATTTCCACTTTTCCTTGTATTTGGAGTTGAACCTCATCTCTTTCCCTTACTATAAAACCCCATTGTAGTAGCCACCCCCCACCTCCCGCCTTGAATAAAGTCTGCCTTACCATCTTTTGATGAGTACCATGAATAATTTTTTCTTTAACATCAAAGCTATTTGGACACCTCCAGGGATATGATGCTTACTATCTCAGAAGGCAATATATTGTTTTTGTAGATCTTTCTGATTATTAGGAAGTTGTTTAAATTGAGTCAAAGATGGATTCCTTGCAAATTTTCTACATATGTCCTGGTTCAGTTCTCTGAAGGCAGCAAAAAAGCCTCTTCCTTTATTCCCTTACTATAGTTTTTGCTGTCCTATTTTTCATGTGCTCTTTCTTCAGTAGCCAGTGACCTCATGCTTTTCCTTGCTGAGCTGGAACATATCCAGTGAAGTGTTTAACTCACAGATGCCTTGCCATGGCTCTATGATTTAGGTCTCTCCTTTTCTCTTGGACGTGTTCATGTTGAATGAACTTGTCATAGGTACCATCCTTTCTCAGCTAGCTGCTACCATAAAAAACTAGCTGAAAGAGAAGATATTTCTGGTGGGGATATTATTAGTGACTTTTTTTTCTTCTTTACATTTTCTTGTAATAATGGAAAATATTTACAATGAGAACGCTTTACTTTAATAATCAGGAAAGAAAATCTATAAAGCTATTTCTATTACGGAAGAAAGATACTGATAAACTAGCTTATAATAGAGTGCTGATGAACAGTATTGGCCTAGAGAAACTTTATCAAATATCTACTGTTGGAGAAGAAAAAAATTCCTCCACTCTTCAAGGTTCATTTGCCTGGTCTAATAATTAAATTGAGATAAGACAGATTAACAGGAGAAAAACAAATTTAATTATGTATGTACGGGAGTCCCATAAGAATATGAGACCCACAGGAAGTCAGGCAATTAAGACTTATATGCCATCCTGAGCTGAGGAGAAAAGGGTAGGGGTCTAGGGCTTCAAACGGAAGGAAGACAATTTACAGGAAGATGGGAAAAGCAAATGTTTGGTAAACAAATGTTTGCCATGCCACACAGAGACGATGGGACACAGAGAGGAATTTGGTCCACAGGCCCTGCCTAGCTTCTCCCCACCCAATTTACCACGCCTAGCCCATATTCTTTGTAGCTATCTTTGGTGATAGCTCTCTTCCTGGACCAGGCCCCGAATCTAAATTCTTTTGGGCAGTTAAGGGGAAAGGTGAAAAGCTCTTCCTGAGTCATTTGGGCCTTGACTGTCTTCAGCTCAAATAAATCCATATGGCAAAGTGGCACATTTTGGGGAGGCTCATTCTGAAATCCTCCTGTCCTGCCTTTAAAATTTATTCAAGAAATTTTATAGTCCAGAAGCTGAGTTGGTGGATTGCTCCATCTATTGAACCAGTCTCTTAGTCTGAAAATAGATCAGTTTAGTTAAACAGTTGTGTCTCATTTTAGGAGGCAGTGAGGCAGGTGGGCTCCAAAAGTGAGGCCTATGGTGCAAGCAATCAGGTACTTTATAAGAGGCATTTCTATGGAAACAAAAGAAAACAATGGTTAATGGTTGGAGCTGACTATAATCTTAGTGTCTGCGTTCTGAAGGCGGTCAGTTGGGAAGATTGCTCAATGTCCAGCTCATGACACTTTCAGATGGAGTGAGGGCAGGCAATGTCAATCTGATATGTTTACTGGATTGCAGTTTGAATGTCTCTGGTGATTTTTCTGAGTAGCCACACAGTAACAGGCACAAAGATTGCCCCTACATGAGCTGCTATGGTGATTTCTCTAAAGTTGATATCAAGTTGTCCAGGCTGATTTTTCCAATGGGCTTTATTGGTTCCATAAAGTCAACCTTAGTTCCTTAAAGCTGTGTGGTCATATATGAGTCTATATACATTTCTCTCAAATATGACATTTCATTCAAGGCCTTGGTGATGTAACCAACGTTTCTAATTGTGTCTTGTTACAAGGAGAACAGATTCTTAGGGAACTTAGGCAAATAACTGCTGTGAAAATAAGAATACTCACTGAGAGTTTCTGAATCCTGGGAAGGATCAGGCAGGGAATAAAAGTAATTGTTTCATCTTTGTTCACAAAGATAGATTTTACCAAATTACTCTAAGAAAAGAGAAGAATGTTTGCTTAAATCTGGAAAAACAAAACTTAAAAGGACCAGCGATGTTTCAAACAAAAAGTCATAAAAAATTATAATCATCCTCATCAGTTCATTCAGTCCCATGAAATTAATATTTGTTATACTTGAATCCAGTTTTTCCATTAATTTTGAAATTTCTTACCCAGTTCAGTTTGACAATCTTAAAATTGTCAGAAATCTATATTCTAGAATACTTTAAAAGTCCTTTCCATGAATCTCTCTAAAGATGAAGTTTTTCAGGAACACTTCTGCAAAAACATCAGAGTAAAACAATGACAGAGTGAATGACAAAAGACTTAAAAATACCCACTTTTAAAGATCTGATGAGAGTTTATTATAATGTAATTGACAAGGAAATTTACTTATTTTTGTAACGTGCAACATTTTAAGATAATGACTATAGTTATGACTGATTAACATTATACCAGGACATATCAGAATTTTAGGAATTTCATACAATTTCTAGAACACTCATATTTTTTAAAATTTAATTTTATTTATTTATTTTTATACAGCAGGTTCTTATTTGTTATCTGTTTTATACATATTAGTGTATATATGTCAATCCCAATCTCCCAGTTCATCCCACCACCACTACCCCCCTCCTCCACTTTCCCCCCTTGGTGTCCATATGTTTGTTCTCTACAACTGTGTCTCTATTTCTGCCTTGCAAACCAGTAGAACACTCATATTAATAGTATATATCTATACAAATACAATCTAACACTTGTCTTCACTTATTTGATAGTGCTTCATGTAACTTATCAAATAAACCTAATTATTTTAACATCTCTCTTTTTATAAGGAGAGAGAAGAAATCTTTTGAGATGTTACAGAGGCCCTCTGGAAAATCCCAAAGTTACTTCTGGGTCAAAAAGACATCATTTAAAATTTGATTTGGGGAAGTTTGTCAAAAATATCAAAAGGTTTGGACGCTTGACTAAATAGAATCACAGATCATTATGAAACAATATTTAATTATCCATTCAACCAAAATGACAAGAAGATTTCAAAGGCAAATGTAGAAGCTTACATAGTTCTGAGCAAAACTTAGCTCTTTTAATACTTCATTTAGTTAAGTAATCAAAAGACCTGAAGATAAAGACAACATGAAGCACAGGAAATTATTCTGATAAAACATAGAATTTCTGCTTTTAGGCATATTATTGAAAAAGGTAAAGAAAAACCTTTTACAATCTCTTATTAGGAGCAGACCAATAGTCCAACAAAACGTTTTTCTTTGGCAGGTGAAAGAAAATTAAGGTTCAGTTTTATATAAGTACACTATTGACATTAAAACTTATTTTAAAAACCCCTATAATAACAATTCAATTGTAGCCAGCTTGATTATACAAGGTAAAATTCTGCCTTTTTTTCTCTCTCTCTTCCCTACCTTCTATACCATTTAGTTTGTCCTTCATTCTTATCTTTCCCATTCTAAAATAACCAGTTTTACTTTAGGACAAATTTGCTTTCTTTTTCCTTAACACAAATGCACCTCCACACCTCTTACATTTTCTTAGCCCAATCCACATCCTATTTTCTTTGTATTTCCCTTATTTCTAGTAGTTTTAATTACACATATTAGAATTTTTAAATTAAAAAAAAAACCCTTAATTTCTAGTGAAAATAAAAAAGTAAACAATTGTGAACTATCTTTTATATTAGCATTCTGTGGCTTGGCAAATTTATAAATACTTTTTGTAATTTCTAGAAACACATGCTTAGATCTCACAGTAAATTTTTTGGTGTGGCACAAAACATGCTTACTAAGAGACCCAAATATCTTTTGTTCCTTTGTAATAAGGGGTTAAAAGTATTGCATAGGTAAACTTAGACTTATTTAGCAATTAATGTTTTAGCGTTTTACCTTATTTGGAAATGATCTAGCCATTTAATGAATTCCCATCAGTTAATTTAACTTAGCAAAATTCTAAGGGTGGAAGTTACCAAAGAGATTTGGGAAGCTATTTTAAAACAGACATACCATAAAACAATTATTATTGAAAAGTTACCTAAAAACTCTTATGCCACTTACATCTATTACACAGTTCATTTGTTTTTAACAATCATATTTAGATTATGCCTGAAGATTTCATAAGACTTTAAAGCAGCTAGCCATCACCTTAAATTATTTTTCTTGCTGACATGTTTTGTAACAGAGATGAGCTTATTTGACTTTCAGTAAACCTAGGTAAAATAAAACTATTATACCTGATGCTGATAACTCTAAAGACATGTCTGTGCTAATTAAACCAACAAACTTAAACTAGATTTTATTTACCCAAAATTATCCTAGGTCATGCAAACTTGAAAAACATTTGGGCTAGTTTCTATTACATTTCTGAGATTTAAAAATAATTTATAAGTGCTTATTTTAAGCCAATTAAATAGAGTTCTTTTACAAATGAATTTGGCAATACCATCCAGAGGTAGAAAAATATATCTGTAATGCACATACATAGACATACATAAACGTGAAGACAGACATAGAGACCGTATAGTTTTTTTTTTTTTTTTTTTTTTTTTTTTTTTGCCATACGCGGGCCTCTCACTGTTGTGGCCTCTCTCATTGTGGAGCACAGGCTCCGGACACACAGGCTCAGCGGCCATGGCTCACGGGTCCAGGCGCTTCGCGGCATGTGGGATCTTCCCGGACCGGGGCACGAACCCGTGTCCCCTGCATCGGCAGGCGGACTCTCAACCACTGTGCCACCAGGGAAGCCCGAGACCGTATAGTTTTTGATTTAAAATTGTAGCCATGGGATGGGTATGACTGTGCAAAACTCACTAGTTTGTAGAATAGTGAATTGGAATAAGTTAAGTGTACCTGACTAGATTTTGGGCAAGAGAGCTTTTATAGCAGTTTGTTTAAAAAGGCTCTTCCCTTCCTTTGTCCCTTTTTTCAATCTTAGGAACTAGGAATGGTCTAGATAAGAGTTAATATTTACATCTCAAAGGCACAGGAAATGAATGCAAGTTCCTACAAGAAAGACTGGTTTCCTAAGACCAATATTTACAAGCCTTTTGAGGTAAACAGGGGAGGTTCTGGGATTGGTGAAAAGGAATAGGCCTTTAGAGCTGCATTTCTACTTTTGCAAAGATTTGTAAGATAAACACAGTTGCTTTTCATTCTTCAAAGAACGAGGTTACAGCCTAAATGAAGGAGCTGACCTGTCCATCCAACTATACTATCTTCAATTTACTTCTGTATATCAAAGAGAAGATTTCCAACTAAGATGGAAACCAAAAGATTTATGTCTTTGAAAAGTCCATATAAAGCATTTTTAAAAAGCCTTCCTTTTGAGTACACAGTTCAACCTTGGACCAATTCACCTTAGGGGGAACGCCTCTAGATTGCTTCTATCAGCCCCTGAACATCAGCCTTCAGCTGATCATTTGTGGGAGGGCCTAGGAGGAATTCTGGTCACCTATTTCCCCTGTGTGTGTATTTTTCTTCCCCAGGGGGCCATCTGAATTGTCTATAATTACGGTATAATCACAGAAGGGAAGAATACCCCTTAGCAGTTAATCTAGGTTCTGAAACTGAATAGGCCCCCATAAGGCTCCTGGGCATGGAAGACTTTCTGTGTCCCCCTTTCCTTGTTTTCAGGAAACAGACTCCAGCTTCCATGGCCTTCCCTGAGTCTCAAAGGAAAGATTTGAACAGTTGCTAATCAGGGATGGGAGAGGATGCAGAGATAAGGGAGGAGTAACCAAGAAACTGTAGTGCAGCTTTGGGGCAGGGTCCTGGTTCTGCCTTAAGAGACACACATCACAATATCTTTGAGCTCTTTATAGAACTAAAACCCCAACAAATGGAAGATGTCAGCATTCTTTATTCCAGAGAAGACCACCTGAGGCCAGATTAAAGGAAACAGAGAAGCTCACCAAGAGATTATCTGAGACCAGATTAAAAGGGTGCAGGACCTGCACACACCCTAATCTTATCAGCAGTCCCACCCTTGAACCATCACTATAAAACTCCTCAACAAATCCTCCTGGGTGGGGACACACGGTTTTCAAGGACTGGAGCCTGCTGTGTCCCTCTTTTCCTGGCAAAGCAATAAAGCTATCTTTTCTACTTCACCCCAAACTCGGTCTCTGAGATTTGACTTGGCACTGCTGCAGAGAGGCCAAGTTTTTGGCCTCAGTCCCTGTGAGGGGGCTTGTGAATGGTCACGAATCTTTCAAATTCCTTTCTAAATTTGATACCTAAGTCAAATGCGTCACTGGGTGGAAGATTGTGTGGTATTTTACAGAACACCTTGTTGTACGGAATTTTCTTGAGGTTTGGTGGGTGACCTAGTGTCAATCTAACCTTCTCCGTGACCAACTGATCTTAACATGAGAGTCTTTGAGTTAGGTGGTGAGCACTCTAATAGCTTTTAAGTGCTTGATCCATGCCTGCCAGTTTCACAGATTTGGCTTCCAAGATGTCCCTTAACAAAAGCCTTTACCTCATATGCACACTAACCCACAGCAAAATGTGTCTAAACATACTCCAGTCTGGTGAGAATCATGAACTCAACCAGTCTGTGAGGCTGACTCAAATATCGGACTTATAGGGTTTCTGCCTACATTCTACCCTATGGTTTTCCTCCTTATGACAAATGACACAACAGACAGAGACAAAGAAAGACAGTGGTCATCTCTATGAGGGAAAGGATCAACAAGAAGAATAGCAAATCTTTACCAAAGTTGCTATACCTATAATATTTTCTCCTGCTAATTTAAATTTAGAAAAGTAAAAAAAAGACTCTCACCACTCTTGCTTCCATTGGATTTTGCAGCCTGGAAGACTGAATTGGTAAGAATTTTTACTTTCTGCTGGCTTGTTGTCAGAGGTCCCAGTTTTCTCAGCTGTAGCAGCCTCCGACTGAGCAGTGTCCAGCCAGTGAAGGTAATCCTATCTGGGTCACCAACTGTTGGGCAAGAAAATATTTTCCTCTACTCTACTAGGTTCATTTGCCTGGTCTAATAATTAAATTGAGATAAGACATATTAACAGGAGAAAAACAAATTTAATTATGTATATATGGGAGCCCCATAAGAATATGAGACCCGTAGGCAGTTAGGCAATTGAGCTAACATGCTGTTCTGAGCTAAGAAGGTGGTAGGGGTCTAGGGCTTCAAAGGGAAGGAAGACAACTTACAGGAAGATGGGAAAAGCAAATATTTGGTAAACAAATGTTTTCCATGCCACACAGAGACAATGGGACACAGGGAGGAATTTGGTCCACAGGCCCCTGCCTAGCTTCCCTCCACCCAATTTACCACACCTAGCCCATATTCTTTGTAGCTATCTTTGGTGATAGCTCTCTTCCTGGACCAGGCCCCCAATCTAAAATCTTTTGGGCAGTTAAGGGGAAAGGTGAAAAGTTCTTCCTGAGTCATTTGTGCCTTGATTGTCTTCAGCTCAAATAAATCCACATGGCAAAGTGGCACATTTCAGGGAGGCTGGTTCTGAATCCTTTCACTACTAAGTAGCAGGCACCGACCTAGGCAGTACAGAGATTAACAAAAAAAAAAGTTTTTCATTTAGGTAGCTCTCAGTTTATTTGCTCCAACCATTATGCCCTATGAAAAGAAAATGCTCAGGTTGCTATGGGGGCACTGAGGAGATGCACTGAAAGTAAACTGGGAGAGCAGCAAAGAACTTTAAAAAGTAGGTGTCTCACAGGGAATGAGGAAGGGAGAATTAAACAGGAAGGTGCACTGATATGCAAGAGACTGTGGCCCTTTGAGGAACTTCCAACGGTTTGGTGCCCTGGGAGGGCAGGGTGTGAAGGAGGGAGGGGAAGAGCTGAGGCAAGAGGGGTCAAGGTCATGGAGGACTTGCTGCTAGACTTTTAGACTATTCTGTGTGCATGTACATGAGGGTAGGGTGGTGGGGAAGGAGGCAGGAAAGGTGAGAGCCTTTAAACAAGGAGGACTAATAACTTTGTCCAGAGAAATGATTGGTAATGGTAGAAATCCTGGCAACATGATTGTTAGAAGGAAAGATTTCTGGGTGACGAGAACGGGGAGTAGGAGAATATATGTGCTTTCATTTTTCAAGGAATATCATACTTGTAACGACTCATAGTCCTTCTGCTCTGCCACAAGAAATGGGAAAAGTCATTGCTTAAGGCATAAGGACACGTGTTCTAGAACCAGTCTTCCTAAATTCTAATCACAGTTCCACTACCTACTGGTGATGTGATCATAGCCTCTCTGTGTCTTAGTCTCCTCATCTGTAAAGTGAAAATAATAATAGTACCTACCTTATTAGGTTGTTGGGAAGATTAAATGAATTAGCATATAGGCATGGCTCTTAGAAAGTAATATTATTAGGTATGGCTTATCTTCTAAAGGGTACCAGAAGATGCCACTCAAAAATATACCTCTTTGGGGCTTCCCTGGTGGCGCAGTGGTTGAGAGCCCGCCTGCCGATGCAGGGGAGGTGGGTTCGTGCCCCGGTCCGGGAAGATCCCACATGCCACAGAGCGGCTGGGCCCGTGAGCCATGGCCGCTTAGCCTGCGCGTCCGGAGCCTGTGCTCCGCAACGGGAGAGGCCACAACAGTGAGAGGCCCACGTACCGCAAAAAAAAAAAAAAAATTATATATATATATACACACCTCTTTGGCATGTGGATTATTTTGAGTTAAAAGGCAATTGAGAACCAGAAGGTGCAGGAAAAGCTTTAAAAGGAGGGCACAATTTTTTCTTTTACAAAGAAAATTTTCGCTTGTAGAGATGTCTCTGTTGCCCATACCAGGAAGAGGAGGACTCTTAACAATTCTTATCACCAATGTAAATCTGCATAACAAACCTCACCAAACAACATTTTACTAAACAAGTTTACCATACTTTCCTGGTCACCTTTCCAAAACTTGCCTCCCCATCCCGTCTTTCTACCCAGAGGCCCCAAACACTTTTTCCTTTTGTTTAGCCTAAGATGGTATATAAGCTCAAATTCCAACCACCCCTGCTCCTACGAGCAATGCACCTATTAATAATCTTCTGTTTGTTTCTCTCTTGTTAATCTGGTTTTGGCCAGTCTCATGCACAGGAGTCCTCTGAAGAAACTAATCTGGGTAAAAGAAAAACCGATTTTTCTCCCTTAGCTTTTCATCATTGTTCTATCTATCAAGGAGAAAGAAGGGTTGAACGGGATTTGGAGTCAGAAACAGCATGCCTCCATAACTAACTGTGTGACTTGCACAATTTAACCTCTACTGGTCCCAGTTTTCCTGTTGGAAATGCAAATAATGATAATTCCCACCTCACAGGGTCTTGTGGGGATCAAACGAGATAATGGGTGCAAAAACACTTTATAAATTGTAAATTGTCAAATACCAGCCACTAGATTAATATTCTCTCACCAGTCCTCTCATGAAGAGGGCAGGGATGGGTCTCCCTGCTTAAAAAACTGAAGGCCAAAGGGGTTCAGTAATTTACCACAATTCTTCTGCAAGTCTGGGTCAGGTCTGGCCTGGGACAGGACTCTGCACTCAACAATTTCCCTACACAGTCTGGTCAAGTGTGCTCTGCTGGCCACCTCCACACCCAAGAATTCACATGATTAAAAGCAAAATCCTGCCCCCCCCCCCCCCCCGCCACTTCACTGGGTTCTAATTGCCTTTTCCTTCAGAAATAGGAATAATTAAATAGCAGCTTTATTTTAATAAGCCTCAGGTCAGGCTCAGCATTCTGCATCCTAGGTCAATTTCCCCACGTTTCTTAGCTAATCTGGGGGAGAGGAAACTGTCTAGAAGCAGAAGCAGCTCATTTGCATCAAAAGCACTATAATTTGTAAGTAAATGGCATTGCTTTTAAATGCAAAGGAGCTTCCGTGAGCTGACAGAGAAGACTGTCTTTGATTCTTCAAATAACTGTGACCCCTAATGTTCTGGAAATAATCTTTCCCTCTCTCCAATTACACCCATCCCAGGAGGATCCCCCCTTAACTTCTCTTCAAAATATAGCTATTAACATTTCTCCAATCAAAGGCAGCTCTCCTTGCCCACAGGAGGACTTATTTGCGGAACAATCCTCAATTGGGCAGACACATTGAGATGCTACTAAATGCCAAGTGTTGGGAAACAAAGATGAATAGGACACTGTCAGGGCTGTTAGGAAGTTTACAATCTTGGAAGATAAGGCTGCTACATGTGTAATAGAAGATAGAATATGTTGTTTGAAGAGAGATGCAAAATGTTCCATGAATTAGTCTGAACCTGCCTGGGAGATTAGGAAAGACATGGAGGAAGATGGTTACTATTTTGAAGCTCAAAATCTGATATGATCTCTCCACCAAATCAGTTCTCCTCTGTCCTCCACAATTCTTACTCACCTCACAGTCTCAGTCCAGTTCCTTTGCTCATGCTTGGTCTTCCGTATTTGACAGTCCTTCCTGTTAAAAACAAGACAACAGCCCCAAAAGGAAGTCACTTGTCACCAGACGTCATCAAACCAAGACTTAATACCTAATTTAACGACACTTTCAGTCTTTCCCAAGAATGAAATCTTAAACCAGTCAACTGGACTGGAATTACCTGGTCAACATTAATGAGGTCATCTAACTGATAGATCCCTGCTGTCTCCTATAGGAAGGTGGCCTTGTCACAGACAATCCACTTTTAGCAAGTATAAATCCCTTGTCCTGATCTCTCCGGCATAGGAGTCTTCTGTTTTGTACAGCTCCTCAGAGCTCCTTTCTAGCTGCTAGATGGGATGCTGCCTGATTCATGAATTGTTGAATAAAGCCAATAAGATCTTTAACATTTTGCCAACTACCAGTTGGCACTTGCCATCTACCTCTACAAGGATTAAAAATCACGAGCCGCTGCAGCTGCTGACTTTCAACACCCCCTGAAAGGAGTTCAGGGTGGAGATCAAGAATGAGGCACTCTGTGCTCTGGGAAAAACTGGCAGAACAGGCCTTCAGATAGTTAGATATTTTCAGGAGAAGATTTTATGAGCCCAACTCTTGCATCTCCTTGTATCTAGAAAAGTACTGAAATCATTAACTGTGATATTTGCTCCTCGTGCCTAGCAGCAAACCTCTGCCAAAATGTGTGCTTGATTGCACGTCCCCCCTTCACTAAAATCGTATATAACGCTGACCTTCCCCACTACCTCTCTGAAGCAGCTCCTCAGAGCTATCCGAAACGCTGTCTCCCAGGCTATAGTCCTCATTTTTCCCCCAATAAACCTTAACTCACAACTCTCCTGTTGTGTTTATTTTTTTTCAGTCGACAGTTAACTCAGTTGAATTTTGTTTTCTTAACAGTCCTTAGTTAAAGCATCACTCCCTCCAGGAGTCCACCAGGAAGAAACTTCACCCTTGTTAAAAAAACGAAATTCAACCAAGTAAATTTGAAGATCTAATAGGCTTTATTCACTGATTCACGAATTGGGCAGCATGGTATCCGGCAACTAGAAGAGGACTCCAAGGGGTTGTACAAAATGAAAAGTTTTTATAGGAAGAAGGGTGGGGTAAGGGAGCTATTAGAAAAAGAAAAGAAAGGATTATTTTTAGGCCAGGATATCTTCTTTTCTGGGAGAAGGGAAAGGCTAAGGTTTCATCATGCAGATTGCCTCTTCTGCCTCTGAGGGTATGGAGAGGGTCCACATGACAGATTACCTTATTGGTGTTGACCAGAAGATTCCAGACTGGTTGATTAAGGTTACATTTCTAGTGAAGGTCTAAACTGCAATTAGGTTAGGTATTACATCTAGGTTTAGTATCATGCGTTTTGCACAAGTGCTACCATTTTGGGCCTGTGCTTATTCTCTTTGACACCATCTAAAGTGAATTTATGTAGCCTATTAACTAGCTTCCGGCCTCTTTTCGAGCCTTTGTTCTGTATACTCTGAATTCTTTCTCGCTTTGGGCAGACCCCTGAATGCTGAGGATAGACGGTTCAGTGGGAGATTAGAAGTGGGAGTGGCTTGGAATCCAGCCTCTGACCCTAGCCAGCTGTGTAAATTTGGGGAAGTTATACAGCCCCTGAACTTCACACTCCTCATCTGTAAAATGATAGTAATAATTATCACTGTACCGAGTTATTGAGGAGAGATGGCTAATGGATATAAAGCAGTTAGAAACTGTTTCATAAAAAAAATGTTTGTGTTCCTTATGGCTATACATCATTAGTTTTGTTGGGTGTGTTAGGCCATTTCCTGGGTGTGTAGGAAGATCTTTTCCTGGTACTTGGTATTTAGTAGATGATAACTAAGTGCTTACTGAGTGAATGAATGTTCTGTTTCATCTCTATAAGTTTGTGTATGCTTTTGCTCGTATTTGAAATATCAGCATCTTAATCCCTCTCTCCCCACCACATAACTTGGTTAACTACTGTTAATTACTTGAAAAGCAGTCCTGCAGCCCACTTCCAAGCTAGACAGCTCCTGTTATGGAGTAGAAAAAATAAGGGTAAGAAGACTTGTTTTTCCTGGGGTGGCATGTCACTGACTACATTGCTACTGTTCAAAAGTAACCACTGCCTCTTCCCTACTACATTGATGGCTGGCTTGACCATGTGACTTGCTTTACCCAATGAAATGTGAGCAGCAGAGTCACGTGTCATTTCCAAGAAAGAATTTTAAGAGCCAGTATGTGAACTGCCACAATCTCTTTTCCCTCTGCAATCCCACCAGTCATGCTCTTCCACCTGCATGGGAACTGCTTAGAGAACATGCGGCAGAGCCACGAGTGACCTGCAATGCAAATGTATGAGAAATAAACCTTTGATGTTGTAAGCTCCTGAGGTTTGGGGGCCATGTGTCACTTCAGCTTACCCTGGCTGGTATAATAGCATAGTATCTGGCTTTTCTTCCTCTGAGGTGCTGCCCAGCCCTTTTCTCCCATTCCGGTGATTGCATCAATTCCATGCCTTAATATTTACCAAACCTATGTATCTCAAGCCACAGTCCTCACCGTGTGGATAGCCTGCTGGCACCTGAAACTCAGCAGGCACAGAACCAGACTCACTTTGCTCCCTCCCTTCCCCAATTCTGCTGCTTCTCCCATCATCCTTTCTATATCCATGGACTAACTAGAGAAATCTGAGAAGTCACTGGTACCGTTCTCAAACCCTTCATTCCACTGAGGGGTGAGGCTGATCACTTCTACTGCTGAAATGTCTCTCACTTCCGTTTCCTCCTTTTAAAGTCTCTAACCCTAATCTGGCCTTCCATTTGTCACCTGAATGCCTACAGGAGCCCTGCAGCTAGCCTCCCTGCCTTTTGTCTCTTTCCTAATCAATCTGTCAATCCTAATATTTGCAGGGCCTGGGATAAAAATGTGAATAGAGACCCAAACATTACATGTCTAAATATTTAAAATTTATAAATCAAGATAAAATACATGCTAAACAGAATATATTCTGGTTTCCTGTCTTAACAAATAGACCTTCATAATGACTTGGAAGCCCTGATCAAATTTCAAATTTTGGGGGGGTTACATGATGGAATATATAGAACGGGGAGAACTGGATCCCGGACACCAGCTCATCACCCACACCCTTTTCTCTTCCCATTCCTGACTTTACTCATGACATAAGAAGCTTTGCACACACGTGTGAGAATTCTGAGCTTGCATGTGTAAGATTCACCCACACCCCATGCAAGCAGCCAAGCTTTGCCCACCCTTCAGCCTAGGGTGAATATGACAAAACACAGTCTGCCCTTAGGATGAAGAATCAAAGATGGTAATAGTTTGTGCCATGGAAGTGGGCTTGCAGCCATGTGTGTAGGGAATTCCACGATCTCGACACGCTGAGGGAAGGACACTCTGGAGGGAAGGACGTTGGCTAGAATGCTTTGTCCTCCTGGTTCCTTGTACTTTCACCCTATGGGAAGGGCATGACTAGAGATATGGGTCAAATGCATCCTTCTAAAGTGGAAGGCCTAGGGCAGGGGTCCCTCTTCCTGAGCCTAAGAGCAATTCTATAAACCATAATCACAATCAACATTGATTGAGCATCACTGATGTGCCAGGCATTGTTCTAAATTACTTACTGATGAAGAAACTCAGCACATCTCTTAATTTGCCCAAGTTATACTGTTACTGGACACAAGTTTGTGTGCCTGTTGCACAGTGAGGCCGAACTGAAGGCTTGGAGTTTAGAGAAGAGAAACTCCAAGGGCCCAGCAAGGAGAAGAGAAACTCCAGGGCCCAGCAAGGAGAATGCGGCTCATGGCCAAAAAACTCTTGAACTCTCTGAAGGGTTTCAGCAAAGCATTTTAAAAGTGAGTATTTCAGCAAGGTGAGGGAGGGGCTTCCCAGGGTCTGTGACCAGCTCGTGCACAGTTCTCTGATTGGTTGATGCTGAGGCCACAGGACAGGTAACATTATCCATCCTTAGGCACCAGAAGGTCTGGGAGCTATCTGCTCATGATCATCAAGCAGTTAACTTCTTCCATTTGGTGGTGGTTTTTAGTATCTGAAAAATGCAGGAAGTATGCATGAGATACTAATATCTAGGTACTTCAGAGAGGAGCTACAGCAGAAGATATGGGGCAGGGGTCTGTCCTGGAAAGACCCCAAAGGGTTCTGACCAATTACAATACAGCTCATAGGAGGCAGAGTCAGGGACTGAACCCAGGCAAATCGAATCCCAGAACCACAGCACATAACATGCTACACTGCCACTAGAATCAACTGAAAATCCCGGATCTGATTGAAGCCGTCTCCTGTTCACCAAAATGCAGTGTGTGACCCAGTAAAGATAATATTAGGGAAAGGACTCCAAGATTTGGAGCCAGAAGATTTTGGTTTTAATGTTAGCTCTACCATCTGCTAGCTCTTTTAATCAAGGAACTTTGCCTTTCCATAAAATTAGGAGAGTAATAATATGTCTCCCATTGGGGATTAAGTGAGTAGTGAATATGAAAAGCTATAAAGCCCCGTTATTATTAAGTCTGTTATTAAGATATTACAGTTACTATGGATACATAATAAATTACCCTAAAACTTAGTAGTATGAAAGAACCATTTGTTAAGCTCCTGGATTCTGTGGGTCAGGAATTTCAACAGAGAAATTTCCATTTCTCTGCTCTGCAACGTCTGGGGTCTCAGCTGGAAGACTTGAAGAATGGGAGCTGGAATAACTGAAGACTTGCCCTCTCCCAATGATGCTGGCCGTTGGCTGAGACCTGCAATGGGGCTGAGGCTGAAACACACGTGAGGCCTCTGCAATACCTGGCCACCCTCAAATTGTGGTGGCTGGATTCCAGGGGTGAGGAAATAGAGAGATAGATAGAAAGATAGTGATAGAGACAGATAGAGATAAAGACAGAGAGACAGAGACAGAGAGAGAAAGACAAAGAGACGGAAATGGTAAACAATGTTGAACAAATCTCTGCCCCTCCTGGTTTGCATCTTTCTGAAGTGATATTATCTCTCCACACTTTCCACGTTAGCTGGGGATCCAATTACAAGGTGTCCTTGCCATGGCATTAAGCATCACAAATCAGGATGGATCCTTGTCTGCTTGACTGAAACATCCCTCATCTTTCTGGCATATATTGGACGAATATTTTGCTAAGAGCAGGTAATTAGCTGTGCAACTTTGCTTTTGAATGGAGGAAGTTACGGTGTATCAAGCAGCAACTTGCCTTCCAACATCATATTATGTTAATTCTTCTCCATCATACGAAGGTGATTTGACACAGCGTAATGTGATGTGACTATAGAACATCAAAGAAAAAGATGGGGGCGGTTACTGCCCAGCCTCCTGTTCCTGAAAAGGAAGATGTTCCCAAATGGGCTGTCCTAAACAACCTGAGAGCCCAGGGGATCACTACCGTTGACTAAAAGATTTTTGTGCACAGCATCTCATTTACTCCTTACACCATAATCTTGTGGGATAAGCATGGGTAGCGTTCACATTTTACTATTGAAACAGTGAGGACTCAGAGAGTCCAAGTTACTTTCCTACAATCGCATGGCTGTTAGGATGTGGAGCTGGAAGTCTGGAGGAACATGAGGGATGTCCAGTGTATGAGCTTCGAAGCCTGGGTTGCCTGATACTGAGCTAGCTGGGATCAAGGGATCCCCCTTCCACAGAGGGAGGGGCTGTGTCAAAAGTTAGCTTCCCACTGGTCCTGAGGGCCCCAAGCATCCCAGGCGACATGGAGCTGTGTTTCTCAGTATCCCCCTAAGAGCCAGCAACTAAGCTGAGACTGCTAGACATTTGAGCTCCAAATATGTATCTCCCCATACAAAGCTGCTCCCACCCTCACCCCACAAAACAACGAGCAGATGGAGGTGTTGGGGGCCTCTGCTGGGATTCAGCTGCACTCTGGCCACTTCTCTGGCCATAAGACGTAGAGAGAAGGCCCCCTGTGTGCACCTACTGAAGTCCTGCCCAGCGGTGCCTTCACCCTGGTAGGGCTTGCTGGTGGTGTTGGAGCCCTTGTTTTACAAAGACAAATCCACATCCTCTACTGGACATCCTCTGCTTCCTGTGTTGTTTGAGGCCATTGCATTTCATGTGGACCTGTTCACATTTATTCAACTTTAATTTATATGAGCTCATTACCTACATAATCTCATAGAATCCAGGAGGGTCTGGGAATGCAGCATGAAATACTATTCTACCTCACAAAGAAATGTGTTCTTTCAGATCTGCATCCTAAGGAAATGTTTGGAGATAAATAGAAATAAAATAAGCTTTTTTTTTTTTTTTTTTGCGGTACACGGGCCTCTCATTGCTATGGCCTCTCCCGTTGCAGAGCACAGGCTCCGGATGCGCAGGCTCAGCGGCCATGGCTCATGGGCCCAGCCACTCCGCGGCATGTGGGATCTTCCCGGACTGGGGCACGAAGTCGTGTCCCCTGCATCGGCAGGCGGACTCTCAACCACTGCGTCACCAGGGAAGCCCAAAATAAGCTTTTTTGAAAACAAAGCTGTTCTCCATTGACAATTGTTTTTCTATATCTAGGTAGAATTATGTTCACAAGATCAGGGTAGATATTCCTTCGGATTTGAAGAATCTGTTTGGAACAGTGTTTGAATCATTATCTCCAAAATGAGCCCCAGTTGAAAGCTCTCCTAAGATCAAGTCTTAACAGGGAAAGGGAGCTTACTCAGCTACCTGGGAATGATGTTGCTGTATCAATTTGGGCAAAAGGAATGATTTTGAAACGACACAGACAATCTGACATAATGTAGATCCAGAAGTTGGAATCAGGAGCAAAGAGACTGCTTGAAAAGTGAATGGGCTGCTTGAGAACAAAGTAAATTCTGTTTCTCAGAGGAATTAAGATGGATGACCGTTTGGTGAGGTTACATTAGAATGACCAGAAGAATTAGATGGGGGCAGTAATAATAATAAGAGTAATGGTAATTTTTATTTTTTGAAACTTAGTCTAGGCCTAGGAAGGAGCTAAATTCTTTACATACACAGTATTACTTAATCCTCATAACAACCTCATGAAGCAGGTATTATTATCCACATTTTGAGGATGAGAACACTGAGGTACAGAGGTTAAATAGTATATTCAAGCTTAAACGTCACAGAAATAGGTTTAAATCCAAGTCTTTTTGATTCTAAAAGCCCTTGTTCTGGGACTTCCCTGGTGGTGCAGTGGTTAAGAATCTGCCTGCTAATGCAGGGGACAAGGGTTCGATCCCTGTTCCGGGAAGATCCCACATACTGCAGAGCAACTAAGTCCATGCACCACATCTACTGAACCGGAACTCTAGAGCCCATGAGCCACAACTACTGAGCCTGCATGTTGCAACTACTGAAGTCTACACGCCTAGAGCCCGTGCTCCACAACAAGAGAAGCCACTGCAGTGAGAAGCCTGTGCACTGCAATGAAGAGTAGCCCCTGCTTGCCACAACTAAGGAAAGCCCGCATGCAGAAACGAAGACCCAGCACAGCCAAAAATAAATAAATAAATAAATTTAAAAAAAATTTGGAAAAGATACTTTAAAAAAATAAATAAATAAAAGCCCTTGTTCTTGACAGTTAGTCCTGGAAGTCAATGCCATTCTTCTAAAGAATTCTCTGACCCCTGCTAAACTCTTGACTTCTTGATTTAATAGTCATGGAATAAGTCCCCTTACGAGGGAAGTTCAGAGCCCTCGCACTGTGTGTGGTTACACTGGAGGTTATTTTCCTACAATATTTTCCTCTGTGTGGTCCCCACCTCTCTACTGGCAGATGGAGATGAGCAAAGTCAGGCCTCCTAGCAGACAGTGAGCGGGGGGGCTACCTGCCAAGAGTAATGACCTGTTGTATTGTAAAGTAGAGGGCTGCAGGACAGGGTTACTCCAGCCCACTGAGAGTGCAGAAGGCTCCTTTGAAGTAGAGAGTGTAGCTTCTTTGGGGAAGAGTTCCCCAGTGGGTGTCCATGGCACCAATGGGTCTTAGGGGTGCCAAGATACTGATTCCCCCAGTCAGCATGGCAGGAGGGCAGGTCCTGGGATAGCCAGAGCCTGGATCCCGAAACCCTAATGGCCTTTGGCCACAGACAGGCTCTCTGATTTCCCTGGTGTTGTATAAACATTATTTTGTGTATGTGCCTTGATGTGAAAAAGTGAGAAAACCCTATTAAAAGCATATTGCAGACGGAATGTTAGTTAGGAGGAAATCACTGAATTTTATGGATTTTATGGGAAACTGAGGCTCAAAAGATTTACTCTGGAGGCTGTTCACAAGTTCCCTTCAGGTTCAGTCAGGACGATAGTAAGAAGGAGGAAAGAAAAATAAAACAAAAAGAAAAAAAGAAGGAAAACAGAGGATCTCTACTGTCAAAGGGGAAGGACCGGGTGTGAATGTTGTGGAGCCTTCAGACCCATTACAGTCAAGCAGGACCTTAGCCAGGGACTTCTTAGCAAGGGGAGATGAATTATTGAAATGCCGGAATTTAACATGCTATTCTTACTAATAAGTGCTCTTAGCTACAACCCAAAAATGTCACTGGATGTCAAGAGAGGATTCATAATGACACTTAAGTTTGCAAAGAATCCCATTCTGAAACTGCAGCCAATACATAACACATTATCCACGTCGTGCTGAGCTCGTATTTAACTCTAACAAAGGACAAATATGAGGTGGTGAGAACTTGATGCTTTTCTCCGCCGCCGCTAGAGAGGAGAAGCGTTGGGGCATATTGTTTTTGAAACGGCACCTCAATTAGGCCTTAAAGAATAGGTAGTACATGCTTGATGAAATAGGAGATGCTACACTGATCCGAGGAGAATTCAGCAGCTTGGTTTGAGGTTTAAGTTTGATGTTCCCCCACCAGGGACCCAGCAGTCACAATAATTACATTGCTGTCTTTTCATAATATGATTTATTTAGATGTTGCTTTATGAATTAATTCCCTCTAATTGCTGCTCCTCTCAATGTAAATCAAGGTTTCTTGCCTTCTGTAGTACGACGAACATTATCCTACAGTGCAGTAATTAGTCCAATTAGGAAGCAAGGCAGATGTGGAAAACCAATTAGTTTCAGGAATATATCTGTGCCTATGTATCCCAAGCACTACTCAATTGAAATTTAATAGCAACTTAATAAAACATTGTTTTATTCATAAACCATCTCCTCTTTCCAAGCTCTCATTTGTTTGTTTATCTGTTCATTTCTAACGGAGCCAGCGCCAACTTGCTTCATGCTTGGCGAGTCTCTTTCCATGCAGAGAAGATTATCATTCTCCCTGTTATTGGAGTGAAGGGATCCTTGCTTGGAGAAGGAGGCAGAGGCCAGTGGTTTGGGAAGGGGTGAACTTTTGGCATCCTCATCCTCTTTATCATAAATGTAACCATCATTTGATCCAGGGACTTAAACCAGGAGGTGTCAGCTCTGCATTCTACAGACACACATGTACATACATTCTTACACACACAGAAATAAAACATGTATGCACAGATACATACACATATACACATATATAGATACACATGCACATACATAAACTCACACACGGACACACACGCACACACACAGATAGATACACATATTAACATACACACTTACATGCATACACATACATATACACACATACACACAGAATCATGCATGTATATACACACAGGTACGTGTATATATCCAAACATACATGCACACTCATACATATCTATACACATATACATGTACACACACATGTTCTTGGCCACTGCCCCTCAAAGGAACCTTGTTCCTAGGCCCCTTTCTGAATCTAACAATCTCGCTGGGGCTTTTGCTGCCTTAGTCTGGGCATGACTCAAGAGACATCCTACTTCCTGAGGTTTATTTCATTGGAAACTTAGAATAAAATGAATTATTAATCCCCTGGGTCCAAAAAGTAATCTATTCCTCAAAGTTTCTAAGTATTAACCCACAAATCACCAACAAAACAAAGTGGTTTAACATGCAAACCGTTTGTGCTCTAAACCAAGACAAATTATTGTGGATAACACCACCCAGCTACTCACGTAGACAAACAATTTCACCAAGTGTAATAAAAGGAAGAGGGTTATACCATGCCTTGATTTAATGTAGGATCTGGGGAGTGAAGTATTGCACACAGAGTGAGGAAAAACTCATGTTTCTTTAGTTGATGAAGGGCTGGCTGACTTTCACTAAAACTGCAGCTCAATTCTCTCTAGAAAGTGGAAGGCAGGAGGTGTCCTGTTGCATTTTGTCTGAGGAGTGTAGGTACCTAGAATCTCAGCGAGAAAGGGACCTTCAGGAGTGCAAAGACGCTTCTACATACAGTATTTGATGGAAGAATCTGAAAGCCACAGAAGGGAGCTGGCTTCTCTCCGCAAGGTGGCAGAGCTAAATCAGCTCAAGTGTCTCTTGACTCATCAAGCTGCCATGTTCTTTGCACAGCATTCTGCTGCCTCCCTTTAGGAAACACATTTCCAGTTTCTAGAACATCTTTGTACAAGAGTTATTTAAAAAAATCTATCACAAAACAATCACAATAACTGAAAATCCCTATCCACTGCTCGATCTGATAGGTAAATTACTGAACTTTTGATTTATGTAACTCATTATCACTGCAGGGTGGTTGCCGTGATACGCTCCGTTTGTTTCCTTGATCATTATGTGGTTGCTTCTCTCTATGTCCTGAAAGCAAGACCTTAATAATAACCAGCAAGGGTAATACAATTAGCAAGATGTGGCATTAGTGTGTGCAGTTAGCTGTGTGAGGATGTGTGTTGTGAAGGTGCAAGTGATGAGGATTTCAGTGCAAGAAGTTCATCTTTTGGGACCAGTGACCCCCTTCTCTCCTGACCCAGGAGAGGGATGGGGCCTGTGAAAGTTCTGTTTATATGCCTAGACAGTCCAGTTGGGGGCCCTTGGGTACACGCTGTAGTGTTGGGGGGAGGGGAAGGGAAGAGGGAATACTGTCAGTGTGGAAAGGAAGAGAAAGGATGGCGATAAATCTGTGGTGGATCTCAGAAGAGGGCTGCCCTCGTGATCTGAGAGATGAGGTTGTTCATTGCAGCTCCCAGAAAGTCATTATTGCTCTTCTGATTGCATCTCTCCCTGGGGGGGGCATTGTGACAGCGCTGGGGTTACAAACGCCCAGCCACTCCAGAGTGGATGACATACCCACCTAAGCTGTTGGAGGGGTGTTAAATCAAAGCTCGAGAAGCAGAAATGTTTTCCTTGCCTTCCCAGCCTTTCACCTGTACAGGCACTTTTGGGGGGTGGGTGGGGGAAAAAAGGCAACTGTCAATCAAACCAGTAACATTCTTAAGAAGTCAGACTCCTTTCTGACAATTCCATACAATTTAATTCCACAAACGCTTATTGAAGAATACCTGACAGTTATAATTATCATTAATAATATAAATAATAATATACTGTACTGGAGTGTATGGCTTATTGAAAGAAGAATCATATAGGATTCCTGGCCTCAGAGTTTCCAGTCTACTCAGTCATGAGCAAATGGTCCAGATGCCTGTAAGACATAGATAATGAGTGATACAGGAAGCATCCAAACGGTGAAGGGTCTGAGAGAAAGGGGGAGGGGATCAGAGGAAGCTTCATGAAGAACATGATATGTGAGTTGTATCTTGAGGAGTGGTGGGTTTGGGGCAAGCAGAAGACATCATTGCAGACAGAAGGAACAGCCGGCAGCCACGTGGTCATAGGAGAGTAGTGGTAATTGTCAGAGGTAGCAGGAATCCAATTTGTCTACAACGAGGATGGCAGTGGACTTTAAAGGTGGGATCTGCTCTTAAGTTTGGTGGGCACGGGGCAGCAACGATAGCCTTGACCAGGTTTTCTCATATTCTTGGGACTTTTCTAACACAGAAACCACTTCAACGATCCATCCTAACCTCTCTGCTAAATGATTGTTTTGGAAAGTGAAATGCATGAACCCTTGCAAATGACATTTTTTTAAAAAATTAAAAAATATATATATTTATTTATTTATTTGGCTGCGCCGGGTCTTAGTCATGGCACACAGGGTCTTTAGTTGCAGCATGTGGGATCTTTAGTTGTGGCTGGTGGTCGAAAGGCTAAGACTCCGTGCTCTCAATGCAGGGCGCCTGGGTTCGATCCCTGGTCAGGGAACTAGATCCTGCATGCATGCCGCAACTAAGAGTTCGCATGCCGCAAATGACATTTAATTCTGTGCCCCTCACAACTCTTTATCAGGCGAGTCTTCAAGCACACGCTCCTTGCAGGCTTGTCTACAGTGACAATATTGTATTATTCGTGAGTCCCAAGATTTATAAACTACTGCTGTAAGGTCAGTTTTGTAATAACTGAGCAGAATAATTTTTCTCTGTTATTAATGCATGTGTGTGTGCTGGGGGAGGTGTTGAATACTAAAAATAGCAGTTATTTAAGTTTTTCCAGGGACTTCTCAGGGCCACACTTCTCCAGGAGTCTGCTATTTGGAGGGAACTGGAAACGAGGACAAAAGCTCAAAGACTCTTCTCAGCCTTCCCTGGGGCCTGCATTGATTGTGGGAAGTACTGCCTTCAGGGCATCTGCTTTCCCAAGAAATCAATGCAACAACACGAGTGAGAAATGAGTAACAGCAACTGCTTAGCATCCATTCTTCCTTGTAATTAATATCATTTGGCTGTGTGAACAGCCCGGAGCTGTCTGGTGGAGAAATGCTCACTCAGGGAAACCAACCAACCAACAAACAAACATGAAAAGACATGCTGGCACATAATTCTTGCAAAATGCAAAAAAAAGAAAGGGCTTACTTCAAAGCTGACTCTAACTGAATTACCACTGGGGCTTTATGTTTGGTCTTTTTTCTTATCCTCTGAAAAATCAGCTCATATATTTTCTTGCAACCAAGACAAGCACTCTCTTAATTGTTCCATTAAAAGAGGTGTTGAAATGTTACTAATTGTCAAATGCAATTAAGTGTAGCAACATGTCACAGGCAAATTAAAGGGAAGCCAGGTGCTTGGGGGGGGGGCACAGCATTTATACTGATGGGAATAATCATTATCCTTTCCTGTAGGTGACTCCTGCTTGCCTAACCACAGAACTATGCATGACACTGGCCCCTGATTACAGCTTTTAAGGGTTTCTGACTCATCAGTGGCCATTCGCTGTGAGTGGTTTTTAGCTGTTCTCTCTCTAAAAGCTTGATGGTGATGTTATGAGCAGAGAGTGCTGGTAACTTGAAAAGTCAGTTGTTACCTTTGAGTTACCCAGAGAAAGGGAAGTGTATTTGCAGAGAGTTCCCAAGCCCACACCTGAAATTGCAGAAAGGTGTACCCACAGGGAGAGAGGTGCCTTACACATGAGGCGCTGTGGTCCCAGTAGGCTAGGTAGGTTTTGCAATCCTTTTGATTTCACATTTATTCACTGCACACATGTTTCCACTATAATACGTGCAGTGAGACAGATCCTGAGACCCCTGCTTTGGTTGTCAGCTACTTCACTGAGGTCAAGCACACACATTTTCAACTAGACTGTAAGCTCTTTGACGGCAGGAACCTGATCCTATTCTTTTACTGTAGCTCCAACATCTAGGGCAGGGCTTAGCACATATTAAGAACTCAATAAGCATTTAATGAACCCACAAAAAGAATTCAGCAAGTTGGAAGAGGGAATTGCTCTGGAGGAAGAGGGTACATTTGGTTGGGAATTCATACTTGCGGAGGCATTCGAAGACTAGCCAGACACTTAAAAGACCAAGTTCCAGATGAGGTCAGAGCTGGAGGTGGAAAATTGAACATCAATTATAAAGAAGGGAGAGCTGAACTGTGGACTGAGATCTGTTCCTGATGGAAGAGCAGTGAGAGGCCTAAAGGCTCAGCCGGGGCAGGTGCTCATCGTGAAAGGTGGGAGGGACTGTGGGGGGGGCAGAGGATGCAGACCCCTCTGTTACCATCCACCCTGCTGCCAGGCCCTGAGAGGGCTGGGAAGGCAGTAGAAGACATTGTCTTCCCAGCTGGCCGGGGCTTTCTGGATGGGGACACAGCCACACGAGGGCAGTAGTCTGAGGGCCTGTGTGGTTTTCATTTTTCTGATACCAACAACCAATTATCTGACACCAGCTGGGTGTTCAAAAATCCAATTCAGTTCAGATGTCAAGTATCTGGAGTTAATGCAGACCCCACAGGTCAAGGGCCAGTCCCATAGGACTGCCCCCATTTCAGACACCAGCCACAAGTGGGGTGCCCAGGTTACCCACACTTCTGCCCAGCTGCCTGCAAATTAGAAGATTCCCACTACTCCCTCCTTGGGTTTGGTGATTCGCTAGAACAACTCATAGACCTCAGGAGAGACCTTTGTTTACTATTACCTGTTGAGTATGAAGGGTACAGCTCTGGCACAGCTAAATGGAAAAGAAGCATAGGGCAAGGCATGGAGTGGGGTAGGGTGGGAGGTTGGGAAGCTTCTATGCCCTCAACCATCCTCCAAGCACGTGGATGTGTTCACCCACTGGGAAGCTCCCTGAAACCCACTAAGATTTCATTATGTATGCATGACTGGTCCAACCATTCGTGATGGAGCTCAATCCCCAGCCCCTCTCCCCTTCTCAGTGGGGCTGAAAGCTCTAACCCTCTAATGGTTGGTTTTTCTGGTGACCAGCCCCCATCCTGAAGCTATCTACTCACCTCGGTTATGCCATCAGCCCACAAGACACTGTCATCACTCAGCAGTTTCCAAGGGTTTTAGGAGTTCTGTGCCGGGAACACGGATGGCAAAGACCTAATATTTATTTATTTATTTATCTAATTATACCACAGGGCCCATTTTAAAGATGTGCCCACGGGGAGCTCACTCCACATGGGACTGTGATGAAATGGGCTGTCCTGGGTATTTCCCTCCTGTCCTGGTCTCACTTTGACTCCAAATTTTCACACTTTTTGAGGCAAGAAATTTGCAGCTCACAAGATCTCTCCCTGTCAACCTATCAACAACTGCCTCTTAGGACTTTACACTCCTGCGTAGACTTCTGTGGAAACCCAGTATTGTGGAAGTTAGCCTGGGGTCAGGTAAGGCACAAAACAAATTCAAACAGGTAATGGGGTTCAGGGCAGTACCCCCCCAAATATGCAACTTTGGTAAATTGATTAGCTTGAATTGAAGTTGCTTGAGAAACAGTCAGTGCAAGAAAAGGACACCTACCTTCCTCTCTGTCCCCCTAAACACAGGAAATAAATCTCCCATGTGGAAAGTACCCTCCCTGTACCAGGGAGTAGAGAGACATACTTTTGGATTTCTGTTTGGCTGTGGGTCGCAGCTATGGGATCTAAGTTCCCCCATCAGGGATGGACTCTGCTGTGGAAGCGCAGAGTCCTAACCACTGGACTGCCAGGGAAGTCGCTAGAGAGACATTCTTACCACCAGAGATAGGAAATTCAGGGCTGAGAAGGCTATGTAAACAAACTCTGCTTTGTTTCTTCACTAATCATTACCCAAGCCTAAGTTTCTTTGCCTTGCCAGTTCTTCACACATTTAATGTTTCTTTGTCTAAAAGCTGCCTGCTTTGGTCGTTTCTTTGAGTCTTATATTTCTATGACCGTCTGCATATATGAAATTAAAATTTGATTTTTTTCCTGTTAATCTGTCTTATGTCAATTTAATTATTAAACCAACTGGAAGAACCTAGAAGGGTAGAGGAAAAATTTTTCCTCCCCTACCTAGGCAGTGTATAAGTTTACTTCCAAACTTGGGTACCAGATTTTGGATTCCTTTTGTTTTCAATTTAAAATAGTAGTTGTGTTGGGATAGACATAAAACTGAGTGGTCATCTTGTCAAATAATTCAAAAGTGGTGACCAAAAGTTCACCTGAAGAACTCCTAAAAATAAAGATTTCTAGGCTGTACTCTGAGATTTATAAAATCAGAATTTCTGGAGGATGGGGACAGGAGGGCAAGAATCCATATTTTATAAGCTCCCCCATGTGAGTCTGATGTCTAAACTTATTCATTTTATTCATCCAATCACCCCCTTCAAATTTGTCTGGAGTCTTTTTTTTTTTTTTTTTGCGGTACGCGGGCCTCTCACTGTTGTGGCCTCTCCCATTGCGGAGCACAGGCTCCGGACGCGCAGGCTCAGCGGCCATGGCTCACGGGCCCAGCCGCTCCGCAGCATGTGGGATCTTCCCGGACCGGGGCACGAACTCGTGTCCCCTGCATCGGCAGGCAGACTCTCAACCACTGCGCCACCAGGGAAGCCCTGTCTGGAGTCTTTTGAAGACACATACATCCTCTCTCCTCATCTCCTGCAGGGGGATGAACATAGAAAGTTGAAGACCTGGCTCAGGACTTAATCAGAAGAGTAGCCAAGTTCCCACTCTAGGCCAAAGCAATCCATAGAGACCTGGGTTATGTAGACATCCCGCAGAGTATCACACTGGTCCACTATGTTGATGACATGACATCCTATTAATCAGACTGGATGAGCCTGCTGGAGGCCTTGGTAAGACAACATGCACTCCAGAAAGTGGGAGATAAACCCTAAGAAAATTTAGGGGACCATCATATTAACAAAATTTTGGGCATCCAATGCATTAGAGCATATTGAGATATCCCCTCTAAAGTAAAGGACAATTTATTGTGTCTTGCACATCCCAACCCAAAGAAGAAAACACAATACCTCTTTGGATTCTGGAGGCAGATACTCCACACTTGGGAATACTCTACACTCCATGTACCAGGTGACGTGAACGGCTGGCTGTTGGTTTTGAGTGAGGCTGAGAGCAAGAAAGGACTTTGCAATAGGTTCAGGCTAGTGTACAAGTGGCCCTGATGCTTGAGTCATATGATCAAGCAGACTCAATGGTACTAGAGGTGTCTGTTATGATAAACAATGGACTGTAGAGTTTTTGGAAAGTCCCAGTGAGAAGATATTAACATAGGCACCTGGGATTCTGGAACAAGGCCATGCTATCTGCAGAAGAGAATTACACAGCTTTTAGAGAAAAAGCTCCTAGAGTGGTACTAGTCATTAATGCAGATGAAACACTTGACCATAGGACAATAAATGATCACGCATCTGGAATTTCCCATCATGAGCTGGATTTGATCAGATCCACCAAATCGTAAGATCAGGAGGGCCCAGCTTTCCTATGATGGACGTGATATATCTGGTATTGAGCACAAGCAGAAGAAGGCACAAGCAAGTTGCACAAACAAGTAGCCCAGACCTCATGACCTCTGCCTTGCCGTACCAGAGCCTTTTCCTCAGCTCACATGTGTGACCATACTTGGGATCTTGTATGACCAGTTGATGAAGGAGGAAACAAGCTGATTTTGGTTCATGAATGGGTTGGTTTGGTATGTGGATGTGTTTTGTGGCTGAACTACAGCTCCACTCAGGAGTGGGCTTGAAAGATGGTGATGAGGGAAAACCTCCAAAATGGGAAGACCTCAGGAGGTCCACCTAGTCATCCATCTAACAAGTGGCCCAAAGTTAGAATATTTATGGACTCATGGGCTGTAGGGAATGGGTTGGCTGGAGGTATGGGCAAGAGGCATGAGGATGGACATATGGAAATGGGCCAAAAGTGCAAAGATCTTCATACTATATATTTGTGCCTAACAGAGTGTACTCTACCATGGTATAGATATTATAGAACCATGTACACAGAAAGTTTGGCCAGGATCTGTCATTGGCCTCCGCTGTGTTGGCACAATGGACAAATGACTGTAAGAGCCATGTTGGCAGGAATGCAAGATATACGTGGGCACAGCCGCATGAACTTCCAAGGTTGATTTATGTATTGCCACTGTCAAACGAGCAACCTGCCAGCTACAGAGAACAATGATGGACCCACGATTTAACACCATCCCTCAAGGAGACAAACTGGCCACTTTGTGGCAAGTGGACTGCATTTGGACAAAAATAGAATCATACTCCAATGACCACTTAAGGAACACGTGCTTCTTACCCCACAGATCTGGGCCACGAATGTGAAAAGCACTGTTTCTTTCTTTTCTTTTCTTTTCTTTTCTTTTGAGCACTGTTTTTTAAAGGGGAAATTCTGCTGGAATTCTATTGAACCCTTACTTCCTTGACACTTCAGGCACCTTGTGTCCGGAGACCAGTAGGCAAAAAGAGGAGTTACCATTTTGTCTGGCGTGATTTACCCTGGTTAGAAGAAGGAGGTAGGGCTGCTGTTATTCATTGCAGGCAGGGAGAAACATGTTTGGAATTCAGGTGATCCACTTGGAGGCATCTCTTGGTAATTTCTGACCAGTTTTAGTAGGTATTATGACTTTGTTAACTTCATAATTGTTAAGTGGAGCACAGGGTGTAAGCTGGTGAATCACAGTTCAACAGCAGACCACAGAGAGATTGAAATAGAGAAGTTTATTACTCACGGGTCCTGGAAGAAGTACACAGCATGCCTCAGGTCACTACACGGGGCAGTCAAGGAAGGGTGCTGAGAGAGAGGCAAGACCTGGGGCACATGCCTTTATTAAAGTTCATGGGTGGAGTGCTTTGTGATTCCTGGGCTAGGGATGGTTTGGTCAATTCAAACCCAAAGTGTGGGGTTTTGATAAACCCCTTGGGGGTCTTATCTAAAAGGTACATACAGCATACAGGTGCTGGGAGAGAAGGGAGACTGTTGATCAGAAGGGCTATTGAGGAATTCATATCAGTATCACAATATCACAATAGCAGGAACCTACCTTTGCTTGTGACTCTGTGGGCTGCCATCTAGAGTATGTGCTCTCATGAGAGGGCTAGTGTCAGTTGAAGATAACTGCAGGACACCTGGCCAAACAAAATGGAAGCTGAGGCAGCAATACCATGGAGTAGCTTAGCTAAACGCTCGAAAGTAGGAGATGGGTAAGTGCATCAGCCCTGGCAGGAGGAGGGCATGGTGACCAAGAGCACAGACCCCAAGGAACAAGGGTCTGGGTCATGCCACCAAGTAGGCCACCAAGAGCAGCAATGGCACCAGCTGAAGGTGGGGTGATACGAGTGGATAGCGGAGGAGACTCTCAATCCATGTTTGATGCAGAATGAAATGCACTTGGTTTTTCCTGCTGTGGAAGCCAGGTAGTCTAAGTTGTCATCACTGTCTAGTTATTCTTGGATGTGTTCTTGTTTATCCAGCTTAAGAGAAATCTTCCTGACATTGCACAACTTTTTACTTAAAAGTTACTTTCTGTCTTTCTGTAGAGTCTATTGCTCTACACTTGTCTTCCTTCCTCAGTAAGAACTTGGTAAACTCTAACAGATTTCCTGAAACACAGAGCAGAACAGCCGGGTGTGGCCCTGGGGGAAACTGGGAGGCAGAAAACATTAGTCTTCAGTTATTCAGCAACTCTTTCCTTAGTTCTTTCCCCACTCCCAGCACCGCATTACCTCTGCTCTTTCATCCTTTTCATAAAACTGAGCTCTAGGAAAGGGACTGATTTAATCACTTACAGCTTGGTGTGACTTTAAGTTAGTATACTATCTCTTTCTGGAATATTTGCATCTTGGGGCCTCATTTTTTTTGACCTTGGAATTTTTTTTTAATTTATTTATTTTATTTTTGGCTGTGTGGCTCTTCGTTGCTGTGTGCAGGCTTTCTCTAGTTGCGGCGAGCGGGGGCTACTCTTCGTTGCGGTACACGGGCTTCTCATTGCGGTGGCTTCTCTTGTTGCGGAGCACAGGCTCTAGGCGCACGGGCTTCAGTAGTTGTGACTTGTGGGCTTCAGTAGTTGTGGCTCGCGGGCTCTAGAGCACAGGCTCAGTAGTTGTGGCGCACGGGCTTAGTTGCTCCGCGACATGTGGGATCTTCCCGGACCAGGGCTCAAACCCGTGTCCCCTGCATTGGCGAGCGGATTCTTAACCACTGTGCCACCAGGGAAGCCCTGGCCTCATTTTTGATTGGGGGGGAGAAAACGCTCTATAGAAAGTCTGATGAACTCTGTTCCACCCCTTCAGAATATCTATTTTTGTTTTTAATTTGATAAAGTTAATTTGTGTATCAGGAACCACAGAATGAGGGCAACCCAGTGGTCTGGCCCACATCACAAATCTGAACGTCAGTCAGCCCACACTTAACGCCTCACTGTCAAGGAAACCTCACACACACTGGTCACAATCCCCCAACTCAGCTTTAAGTAGCTTACCTTGCCTAGAAGATAGGGTCTTCAAGCCTTATAAGGAAATCCCCCACCTCCTGGTCATTCAAGCCCTGTGTCCGAATTGCCTCTCGTAACACCCCTATAAAACTTGCTCCTGCCCCAGATCCATTGAGAAGAATGTTCCACTGCTAGTGAGGCCCTGCACTCCCCCAGTCCATAGACTGTTTTCTCTGTGGCAGGTGCAGTGTAAGCTTATGGCCATGCAGCATCTCAACTCTAAATAGGTCGGCATTTTATTAGGCCCATTTTTTAGAAAAAGAAACTAGTACTAATAATACCAACAATAGCAACAGATGCCACATCAGCTACAACTGTTGGCAGTTATCAGGTACTTATACGTCTTAACATTAGTACTAGCTTCCTTTTCTAAAAACTGGGCCTAACAAAATGCCGACCTACTTAGACTTGATATGATGCATGGCCATAAGCTTACACCGCACCTGCTACAGAGCAAAATCTCAAAAAAAGTGTGGCCATCATATTCATGGGACAAGAGCCCGGTTTTCCAGGTACTGTGTCTTCCTTTTATCCTACTGAATAGGATCTGATGTAGCAAAAGTTTATCTATATTTAATAAAATGCAAATTTTCTTGTCAGGGAAGTTTTAACCAGAAATCTACCTATTTTATGCAGGAACTCATATTTTAGTTATGAAAACCTGAAATGATATTTTAGTTATTAAAACACAGGAGAATGCACACCTTAGAAAATTATTCAGCTAAAGGGAGGTGAGATCTGTATTCTGAATTACATAGCAAAGAAGTGTTCAGGTTCAATGTGGGTGATTAACCGTTTGATACCTTGTCAGGCTTTGACAAGTTCTCCCTCTACTTTTTTTTATGTCTCTCACTATGTCTTGTGTAATTAAGAAACGGTGCTGAGTTCTTGTCATCCACCATTAAGGACGAGTCATAGATAGTTTCATAACATCTGCTTCTTGCAACCTTCTAATTATCCATAAAAATCTGACAGAGGGACCTGACAGTTTATCTGGAACACAGAATATGAATACAAAATAGGGCGCTTTGCTTCTCGCTATAGAGTGTGGTGTAAAACAGTTTCTCTCTCAACTCTTATTTCGCATGCAGCCATGTTGCCTGCTCAGATCAGATCTAGGTGCATGTCTTCTCAATAAAGACTCAATTTTGAAAAGCATCTTTTGACAAAATGAATATGGGTCAGGAGTATGTTAATGGTGCTGTGTCAGAATCTGCTGTCAGGCGCTGCCCCAATATTCTCTTTGCAACCCAGCCAGACACTGTTGCTTCTGTTATTTCCTGCCCGTACTTGCAGGCTTGGAAGCCATCTATGCCCTGATAGAAAGCACTGAGGGACTCGACTGGGCCAGACACTTGCCTCCAGCAAGGTCAATTCATAGCCTCCTGTTGCTCGTTTCTCGTGGTGGGTATGTTTCTTGCCCACCAACCCGTCTGGCTTTCCAACTCATTGTCTCACCTTTACGCAGGGAAATGCACCTTCCTGAACCCCTACACTGTGTGGTCTGCTGAACCACTACTTTATTCTGATTATCGGTCACAGTGTGTCTTCCCTCTGCCTATGTATACCTCCAACATCCATTTGGATCCAGGGATGACTTGCCCTTTGGACTCCACACTTGCCTCTCTGCCCATTGTGTTTTAGACTCCTACTTTGTTGAGGCCTCTGGGTTTTTGGTGTGTCTTTAATCTCCTCTGGCTGTGACCTTGCAGTCTTTCCTCAGCTCTCCTGGTCCTGCTGTCTTTCATTGTCTCTGTGTCCGACTACCAGTGAGATGTAAAAAAATACTCCTATTCCTAGTTACCATTCACTGAGTACTTCTTGTACCTGCAATGACTTTGAGAGACAAGGAACATGATTTGCTTTGTAACTTGTTTGTCAACTGAAGCACAGATAGGTTTATTATTTTACTTAAGGCCGCAGACTCTGGATTTGAACCCAAATCGGTCCTGCTTCAGCTTGAGTTCTTTCCACCCAGTCATTGATTTCCTGAGCCAACATAGTACTGCTCAGAAGAGTCATTTATCTGTGGTATTCACTTCTCCAGTAACCGCTGAGAAAGTAACTCAATATTATAAGTATACTTTTATAAATATATATGATATTAAATATTTAATTTTTGCATTTTAACAGCTCTACGGTCCCCCTGTTACAAGAAAATGAATTGAGGCATTGAGTTTCAGGGTGTTGACAAATCCACGTGGTAATTAGCCAAGAGAGCAGGAGGTCCTTAGCACAGCAACAGAGTGGCTTGTTGAAAGTAACACTAGTCTACAAGGCGGGAGGACTAGGTCAGTTCAAGGTCTGGCCCAGAATCTTAATCTTTGGTAAATTATCTGACTTCTTCTTTCATCTTCAAAATTGCTCACTAAGTTTAGCTCTGAGTTTTCTGGCAGCCAAAGTATACTCATGGTTCCTAGCTCCAGATCAGTGGTCATGGGCCAAGATCCTTGAAGGTGCTTCCTCTTAGTTCCTGGGTCCCAAAGATTTTATCCATAGTAACGTACCTCGTATATTAGGCATTGGAGGTACCATTACTATTCTAAACTGCTGTGGGTTCTTTGAATTGGGATCGCCTGGGCCATTCTTACGTCCAGAAAAGACCCCAACTTCTTCATCACATGTCAAGGCCTGGGCTGCCATGAGAAGCCTGAACCCCCCTTCTGCCCTCTGCGGCTCTCATGTGTCCCCGGAGTGGCTAAGACGCCAGGGACTTGAAAGAAAAAACAGAGGAAAAGGAGCAAAGGAAAGCTGAGATTTGGGTTCTGGCCCTCTGTTGAACTGAGAGGCGTGGTGTTGGGGAAACTGGCTTTGAGTCTCAAGCTCTCTAGTTCTTTGCTATTCCAAGTGTCGGCCTGGTGCCACAGTGGCATCGCCTGGGAACTTATTCAAAATGCAGTCCTCAGGCCCCACCCTACATCTGCTGAATCATTTTTACAAGATTCCCAGGTGCCTTGTGTGCACATTCAAGTTAAAGAAGCCCTGCTGGTTTATTAACCCATAGAAACATTGAAAATTAACCTCCTAGGGGCGAGACATGTTTAATAGACCCCGCTTGGAGGGGCCCAGGGAAGTTGCTGCCATTATTGGCATGGGCTTGACGGAGGAAGGAAGGACTCTGGACCAGACTGCAGTAGATAAAGCAACTTAGCTAAAAGCCAGGACTTCAGGAGGGCAAAGGGGAGTGCTGTGGACTTTTGAGGTGAGGCCATTAACAGCTGGATTATAATGCAACGTGCCATAATGGTGTAGTGATGAAACATAATTGATATGTTATAAAAGAGGAACACTTTCTTTGTTCCAGGCTCTCTTTCTTAGAAAGCAAATGGTCTGGGCTAAGGTAATGAGACAAAAGGAACAGGTTCTGTAAACATTTCCCTTTCTCTTTTAGCCTTCCTTTGTCCAGCTGCCGGTGAGAACCTCCCTGGTACTGCCACCTACCAGATAAGCAGTCTCCAGCCAGTACCCTCATACTCTGAGATCAGCTGGGCACTCTAGGAGGGAGTGGTGACCTGAGAGCCAGGCGCCTGGCAGGTCCGAGTGGCATAACAGCCCCACTCCCATCTGTGAAAACCCTTGGGGAATGAGCCCCAGCGGGGGGCTGGCATGCTTGCTGTCAGGACTGCAGTCTCTTTCCTGGGACCTCCATGTCATGGCTTCAGCGCGAAACTGCTCCTCAAACCTCAGCCTCTGGCTTCAGGGTACTGAGCTCAGAGCCATCGCAGCCTCCTTGCTGATGGTCTGTTTGCTATTTCTTAATGTCTTTCTTGATTCATCTCTTGAATGTTCTACTTTCTTGGGAGCTGAAACCATTTTTTCTTTATTAGCTCTTCACCAGTTTCTTTTTCCCTCATACATTCCACTTGCCCCAGGGAAAATAGAGTGAAAATTTGAAATGACACTTATCCTGGAAAAACGGTTACTTACTTCTGATTTATGCCACACCTATTTTGAAAAAAAGAAAAATCCTCAAGGCCTTAAGGTACGACACATGCACTGAATGTGAAGCTAAAAAACGAAAACTCCCCTAAAATGAAGATGATGGGAGGAAGAGAGAACTGTTCTAGAAGCCGAGGTGGCTTGTAGTTGGGACTATACTGCACAGTGAACTCAACACTGGATTGCTGACAGCCAAAGATGTGCATATGGTTACTTATTCCTGGTCAGCAGACACAAGGCAAGCTTCTCGAAGGTACTTGTCTTGTTATTGAGGTTACAATAGTAAATACTATTTTTGAATCCTTACGGTTTACTGGACCCTTGCTGAACCCTTTGCCTGCATTATCATACCTCATCCTCACACCAGCACCAAGAAATGGGGGAGAGTAATAGTCCCGTGTGTGAACTTCAGGGCCCGGGAGCCCAGGGTTGCTGCTCACAAACTGGGCGGCCTTGGACAAGTCCCTTACCCCTCTCTATTTTACTTTTATGATGATAAAACTGAAATATCAATCATACCTTATAAGGTGATTGTGAGCATTAAATGATTTAATATACGCAAAGCATGCAGTGTCTGGCCCTTAGTAAATACTCGCCATTATTATCATTATGTCCACTTGACAGATAGGGAAATTGGGTCTTAGAAAGGTTAAGCGTCTGGCCCAAAGTCCCCTAGCCAGATCACATTGGCACCAGATCTAATCTGACCCCTCTTAAGTACTTCACACACTGACTCAGAAACCGCAGCCTGCTGCCAGCAATGCACTTGGGTGCAAATAAGGAATTGTATTAGCCTTACGCAGTCAGTGTTTGATTATCTTTGGTGAGAGTTTCTCATCTATAGATTATCTTCTGGGGAACTTATCCCAGCTGTTCAGCAAGATGAAGCCTCTGGGATGGTATCTCCTTTCAACATGACTTTAAGTAAATTTAAAATAATACGGGAGGGTTTCCCTGGCGGTGCAGTGGTTGAGAGTCCGCCTGCCGATGCAGGGGACACGGGTTCGTGCCCCGGTCCAGGAAGATCCCACATGCCGCGGAGCGGCTGGGCCCGTGAGCCATGGCAGCTGAGCCTGCGCTCCGCAACGGGAGAGGCCACAACAGTGAGAGACCCGCGTACCGCAAAAAAAAAAAAATAAAAAAAAATAATAATAATAATACGGGAGTTGTATTGCAAATCATAGTGTATATTTGTTTATTTATAGATTCCAGTTACTTATATTTATTCCTAGCCAAATACTTCCCCAATACAGTTGAACATAGCAGAAACGTAGGTGGGTATCTACCGAATTGCTACTATATTTAAAGTCCGCTTCAATTCCACATACCCTAGCAGCTGCTTGCCTTGTTATTTCCCATGATCTCCGAGGGTGCACAAGTCTCCTTAGACCTGTAGTGATGCTTGAGAGCCAATGTGGGTGTAATTCCCGTATTCACCACCAGGTGTCCCACCCAGCCCTGCTATCTGACACGCATCAAGGAAAAAATAGCCTGAAGAAATGGCCTTCTTCACCCCTCCAAAGGGGAAAAAGGAATCGAGGGGGGACGGAGGCGTTGTGGGGAGGAGGGCGGGAGACTGTGACGAGTCTTCTAGAAGCTGCTCCTTGCCTCCGGACAAAGGTAGTCTTTTGCATTGTTTTTCTTTGATGCATAGGTGTCTCTCTCCAGAAAGCCTAGAGTCAGTTCCCTACAGTTTAGGAAGCTTTTATTTCCACTAACGAACTGGTGTCTGGCCAGCCCTTTGCATTTCTGAGTTTGAGTCTGAGGCAGCTGCCTGCTTGCATTGTCTTCCTTTTGCCTGAAAGACCCTGACAGGCTCTCATCCCTCTGTGGGCTCTTTCTTTCAGGGTCTAATTTAAAAAGAGTTAAGGGAGGTACTGATTCCTCCTCACGTCCTTAATCAGAGGAGGTCAAAGATGGGAATCAGTGTGTGACTATGGCACGAACTAGCACTCTTGTAAACAGTAACCTAATTCGTCCCTGATAGCAGTATTACCTTGACAGAAAGGCTTCTTCCTCACTTGCAAATGAAATTGTCATTTGCTTCTCTGGGGGCAGGGGAGGGGACGCGGGGACGGGGGTTGGAAGTAGGAGTAAGGGGATTTGGATCCACTGACTTTTAAGAACTAGGGACTTTTAAAATTCCAGAATAAATCTCTTATCTTTTGCAGGTGCTTGGCTGCTTGCCTGTTATCAGTCCTCCCTCCCTTCTTCCTTTCTTTTGGAGGACCACAGACAGGGTCAGAGTTAGGGTCAGGATGAGAGTTCTGAAGCCACGTGGTTTTTCCCTCTGACACTGCCGTCTGCACTGGGTCTCTCTGCAGACCCCTGTCCATCGTTGTAGGTCACTCCCACAGACCCTAGACATTTACCACGGACCCGAGGCATTCAAAAGGATGCAGTTCTCTGAGCTGTCTGGCAAACGGAGGCCCAGATTGTAGCTTATTCTGTGACTGAAGTTTCACCCGGGGGTCTGCCGAGAACGTGAAGGGGATTTCTTTATTTAGCACCGGCTTTAGGATATTTCAATGTGGGATATTTCTTCCATCAAGGACCTTGATAACAAAGACCAGACTACAGCCCTAGGGGAGCAGGTAGCTTCTGTCTCATTATATGCGTGGCTTTTACTGTTTGGAGAGCCTTTTGCCAGTACACATTTTCTCGTGAACTAGGAAACCAGAGCCCGGGTGTGATGTATTATTGATAGGATTGTAATTTACTCTTCTCAGGTTGTATCTACAGTGTATACCATTAGCACAACCTATGAAATTACCAGTGGTTGTATATATTTGTCTGTTCAGGTTTGGCTTAATGATATTTGCCTTTTGCCTCAATAAAAGATCATGAATAAAGCGAGCAGGGCAACATTGCTTGTTGTTGCAGGGGAAATTTGATTAAATCATTTTCTCTGTGTTGCGTCGTGGCGAGCCATGCTTTGCAATGAAGATATGGGACATAAAATAGCGGGGGCTGGATGGGGAAGACGGATGGGGCAGTTCGCTCCAGCTCACAGCACATGCTGGCTTCCCTGGCAGGTGGCTCCGGGCTGGCTCACGCTCCTTCCGAATGGGAGATTAACCACCCTGCCCGTGCTGCACCAGCAGGGGGAGGGGGCAGTTCAGACTCTTGTGTCCCTGCTGCGGAAGATGGTGTTGGAGTGCGATTTGGGGTATGGAGACCCAACAGTGCATCACGTAGAGCGTAGAGGAAAATATTTTGGAGAAATGCTTATTCCTCTTGTCTCCTGCCCTCAGTCTGGGAGCCCTGTATTTCTGAGGGGCGGAGTCCCAGGAAGGGGTGGAGGGGTGAAGAGGCCCCTCCCCTCAGAGGTCACTGGCTGGGGGAGGGGGCTTCGATACCCAAGTGACAGGCGTCCATCTGTAAAGCTGGACTCTCCTTTATAGCCAGCTCGTAAGAAAAACACCACTCGGCCAAGTTAGGGACATCTACTGACTTTTGCCATTTGGGGCACATTCTGGAGGTGAAAACCGGTTTTTCTGAAGTCTTGTCAGGGGCAGGCTTTGTTCAGATTTTGCCTCTTTAGTGGACTGGCTCCCTGAAGGAGCCCCTGTTTACCTGAGGAAGGGGCAATTCACAGAAAGGCTTGGGCATCTCCTCAGTAACTGGGTGGGACTTCCTTTGGACTTAGGGGCCCACCCTGTTCCCCACAACCTTCTTCTTCCCTAAAGAAGAGACATGGAGAAAAAAAAAGGCAAACCACACAGGACTGTAAAGCCAATGAAATCAATGCTAAATCTCTCAAAGCAAATCATAGAGCCTGACAGCTGAGAAGTATTATTTGTTTTTTCGCCTTCCGGATTTCCACCAAGCCTGGTGTTTTAATCATATGTCTTGGGGAGAAGAGCCCCATATAAGGGCAATTACAATGGATAAATGATTAAATGTTAGACCTGACATTTTTATGTGTCAAATATGTTGAGTGCATTAACCTTTACAGAATTTGCACCCGTACTATATGAGATATATCTTGTATAGCGTCTCAAATATCTGCAATCTGCCCTCACTTAAATCGTACTTACATTCATTTTATTACAATATAAATGGGTTTTAGACATCTTAATAGAGTTTTTTTTTACACCATTCTGCAGGTCCTGCTGGCACTGCAGGGAGGCTGAGGGCAGTAGGTTTCCTTGCTGATTTCAAACAGTGTTCCAGGCACCTGCCTGGAGAACCCAAGGAGAGCAGGGATTCTGTGTCGGTTGTTCAAGCCCACGTCTCCGTTTTAGCTCAAAGGGGAGGTGACTTAGAAGGCCAGGGAGTCGGCATCCAACAGCGTGAATCACAGAGACAGAAAACTTTTAATTTTTATGAGTTACAGAAAACACACGCGTCCATAGCATTCATTTCGGAAAGAATAAGCAGATCCCATCTGTGGCGCTTCTGCCAATCTGCCCATCGCCCGTCCCATCTGCGGAAGGATACTCACAGCAGATGTCTGCATCTCTCACACCTCTCACTGGGCCTTTCCTTTTCCAAGTCAAAGCTATGCTTGCAGCTGCTCTGGTGTCAGTTCCACGCCTCCTGAACTTCACTCCACTGAAATCTGGTTGGGTATGAGACAGACTCCGGTGGAATGAAGGACAAGAGAAGCACATGGACGGTCTGAGGTCTTTTTCTCAGAGGGTGGGCCACGTGTCAAGCCTGGCCTCTGCACGCAGGGTTGTTGCCTGGCCGAAAGCCTTCGGGATCTTTGAATCACAGACTTGGGAGGTGTGGGAGATCTGAGTACTCACATCTTCCCCAGGATCACTTCCTCCCAGGAGCTGCAGAGATCCAGCTCACCAAGATCCCCCTGTGTCTGCAGCACCAAAGATGCTGAGTGGTGGGGATGGCCTGCGGGACTGGGACCCTTGCCGTTTCTTGCCCTGGAAGCAGCCATTCCACACCAGTCCATGTGGAAGCTTCTCTGTGTTTACCTAGATGGATGCTGGTCATCCTCCTCTTTGGTCTGTGTCCCCCTGCGTGGGCCGTAACTGAGCTTGGTCCTGGCTACAGAAGGCAGGTGTTCTGAAAGTGCTTTAGAAGAATCCATCTACTGTGCACTTGCTTACCAAGGCGGAGGGAGGCAGGGGCGGGGGCGTTGCCCTCCAGAACACACTGTCCAGAAAGCGTGAACAGCACTTGGCAGGCCCATCTGCGGGTGCGAAATGGGAGGAAGAATGGCCGGCTGGAGCCAGGCACCCTGGTCGGGGCTGGGGCAGGAGGGCACATGAGGGTGAGCCTTCTTTTTCTTTTTTTTTTTGTTTTTTTTTTGCGGTACACGGGCCTCTCACTGTTGCGGCCTCTCCCGTTGCGGAGCACAGGCTCCGGACGCGCAGGCTGAGCGGCCATGGCTCACGGGCAAAGCCGCTCCGCGGCATGTGGGATCTTCCCCGACCGGGGCACGAACCCGTGTCCCCTGCATTGGCAGGCGGACTCTCAACCACTGCGCCACCAGGGAAGCCCTTTCCATTTTTCTTTTTGTTTGTTTGTTTTTGTTTCTTTTTTTGAGGGTGAGCCTTCTTGCTCTCACTCCTACAGACTCATCTAGGATGGCCACTTTCCGGGGGCCCCCCATGCTTTCCCAAACTTCCTGGAAATGGCACCAGTACATCTTCTCGGGGCTTGGGGATGGGGAATGTGGAGAGGGAGGCCATAACCTGGATTTCAGAGACTGATAAACAGAAAGGATGGAAACCCTCTGAGAGCTCTCTGTCCTCCTACAAAGAGATGCCATCCACCCGTTGCTATGTAGTTACTGCCCCTCCCCTTCCTCGCTGTGTTCAGACGTGCCCTGGGCTCAGTGTAAGCCCCATAAAAGGCTGTTCTCAGCACCGACTTGCTGACTGGGTGAGTTAGGGCAGATCCACCCTGTTGTTTGGAATACTTTCTTCCTGGGGCTTGTTCTGGCCCGATGCAGGGAGGCAGCGGCTTGTAACGTGGCTCCCCACCCCCCATCCAACCCCCTGGGCGTTGGGCATCTCAGAAAACGCTCTTCAACAAGGGCTCGGGGTTCCAGCCATTGCTGAGGCAGAGCCCCACTTTCCTTGGTCAGGGCGAACACAGGGTGTGCTCTGGGCAGGGATCTGGGTACCGGGAGGAAGGAGGCTGGCCCATCCTCTCCCATCAGGCTTCTTCGTAAGTACGCGCGGCTCTCAATCATGAGAGAGAAATGTGCCCCACTTGTGAATGATCTAGATGATATGGTCTCCCTGCACTGTCTTTGAACCATTTCATAGTTAAAGGAAGAAAGAGACCAACCTGTTTGGCTCTGATAAATGATGGCAGGCGATGATGGGAGGAAATAGCTCTGGGATGGAAGGGATTCTTTGCTTTCTCTCTGGATTTCAGCCCAAATCAGAGAGCACAAGGGACAATTCCTCTCCCTCCAGACCTCCCTTACCCCACTCTTACCCCTCCCAACATGTACCATCCACCAGATTCTTCAAATCCTCAATCGGAGTGTGCAGAGAGCATCACCCTCATATGGGATCCTTAACCTCCAGGGTGGATACTCCAGTGATGGCAGAGTCTGTAAAAGCACTTTAACTGTGAAAGGCCGTGCAAATAGGAGGTAGCACTGATATTAGAGAGCCCAGAAAAGGCAGGCCCTTCCCTTATCACCCTCCCCTCACCCTACAGACCTGCAGCTGCAACATGACAGACAGGAAAGGATGAGCTGAAACCTGTATCAGGAACCTTGACCCACTGTGGACCCCATACCTCAAGTTCAAGATTCTTCTGCCCAATATGCCTTCGCCAACTTGATGTCCCAGTGACCTTTGCCTTAGCCACGTGCATTGTGGGGTTTGTTTGCAGAAGCAAACCACACATGTATTTGGCTATAGAGTAAGTTCATCCCCTGACTGCCCTCCTGTGCTGCCCAACCGCCTTCAGGACTGTGCCTTAAATGACTTCCTAATAAAACCAACTTGGACATGAGAACCAAAGAACGGAACCCAGGTCCTGAATCTCCTGTTAGGGCTGCACCCTCTAGCCCAGGACTGAAAAGCCAGTCAGCCCCCTGTTCCTCTCATTGGGTAAATTTTCACGAAACCAGACAGAACTGCAATCAGGGTACGTAACTGATTAGCTTCCACCTCACCACACCAGTTCCGATTATCAGGGAGATTTATTGCCTGGGATCCCTGGCAGTCTCTGAGAGAACATGGAACTGACTGGGGATTTGGTGAACATACAGCAGGTTCAGTTCTTTTAGCCTTGGGGGAGGTTGATAACCAACTTCCAGGGGCTGTGGCTTCTTCCACAGCTCACTCGCTTCTCTTTTTGCCCAATGATTCTCTTAATGGAGACTCTTGGCTTTGGTTTTCCCATGCCCCCCACCCCCCAATCCAGAGATTTCAGACTCACCTGTCAGTATGAGTGTCTGTACCTTCAGGTAACGGGGCCTCCTCTGAGCTTGATTCAAAACAATACATAGATTTTTTTCATCAGATAATTCAGAACAAAGGGATGGCTGGAGACTCGTGCGCATGAGAGGAAGAAAAGGAATTCCAAGTCTTGGAATGTTCTTTCACTCCTAAGGTTTGAGGACCGGGAATAAGAAACGAGGAGCACTTACTGTATAAAGTGTCCAGCTGAGCAGGCCCGTGCAGAACAGAAATGGGTCCTGAGTGAGGGCAGGTGGGGGCCGGTCCTGAACAGTCACTTTACCTTTAATTAAAAAAGCATATGAAAGCAGAGGAAAGGGGAGATGGAGGAGAGGGGAGCAAATTCAGCCAGAAAGAAAGAGTTTGGAGTACGGTGGGGCTCAGTTGAACTTTCAGCACAGACAATAAAAGAGAGAGAAGCCGGTTTTTCCAAGGCAAAGGTGAAGAAGTAGGACTCAGCCCCTTTCAAGGAGGTGGTGCTAGTTCCACACTTTATTTATGCACCTCTCCGCCAAGCTTCGGGTTACCTGCCGAGCCCGCCCAATGCGGAGAGGCCTGGGCCGCTGGCTCCGCCTCTCAGCACCCACACCCCTGGGGGCCAGGAATGGCGAGGCCCTTCTGCACCTAACCTCGCTTTCTTACTGTTCTGTAAACACCAGAAAAAGGAGGGGAGGTCTCTATCCTTGGAGAGACTCAGGTGATCTGAGCGCTGTTCCTGGCCTCCCAGAAACCTGGGGAGGGAAGAAAGGGAATCTCAGATCTTATCCCGGCTAGGAGGGGCTGTGTGTGTGTGTGTGTGCGCGCGCGCGCGTACGTGCGCGCAGGTAGTGGAACTGGATGGCCCCTGGAGCTTTTAGCCGTACTCCCGGGTCCTAGCTCTACGCAGTGCACATCAGGAATCCAGCAGAGATCCGCCACCCCATCCAGGGACCCTTGGGTCCGAGGAGAGGCCCAGCCAGTGGGTTATCCTGGCATTTAGTACAGAGTGAGTTTGCTGCGCTCCTCGTGAAGAGTAAGAGGCTTTTATAATCCAAGAGGCTTTCAGACCCTCTTCTCTTTCATTCCAGGGGGTGGGGAAAAACACTACCCCGTGTGAGAGGAAGTTGGGAAGAGACAACAGGAATTGGAGAAAGAGCCAGACAACTCATTAGGAACATTAAGGAGGTTGGTCTATCAACCACTGATTATTTTAATTCCCCTTCCCCCTCTCCTCCCCATCTCCTTCTTCCCTCTCCCCATTTCTCCCTCTTGCCACACCGAGAGGGCAACGGCACTTGAAGTCTCCTCAGATGTGGTGTATTTTGCCGAGACTCCTAGCCTGACTTCCATGTGCTCTTAAGGCAGATCTCCTGGTGCTCAGGGAAAGTAGATTCCTCCCCCCCCTCCCAGGAAAGGAGGGGAATTAAAGAACCCAATTTATAGGATATCGCGGGGCCGTGCTGTCCCACAGCGCTTCGTAGAACACAAATTCTCTCTCTGCTCAAAATCTCTTCAGACATCAACCAATCCAAACTTCTTACCAAACAGATGGGAAAACTGAGGCTCTAAGAGGAGAATTTCTGTCTCAAGTTCATGCAGCCAGTGTAGGGTTAAGATTCAAATATACCTGGATCTCCTGGCTTCCATTAAAGGGCTCTTTACAGCAGACACTCCGTGATTGCCTTCCCCAGTTCTGGAGGGCCTTGCGTCTGCCTGGAGCATTCTGCACTCTTTCTGGAAGAAGAAAAGGTTCCACTGGGGCTGATGGGAGGGAGATTTTCCAGGTGAGAGCTTTCTTAAGTCTATGGACTCCTCCCCCAGACCATCAGGGCACATCATTTCCCTGACATCTGGACTCAGTTTGCCTTATCACAGCCTCAGCTCTTCCATTTCCCAACCAGTAATGTAGACTGAGAAGTAGAGATGACCAAGATGAGCCACACTTGTGGAGTAGAGACCCCGTGCCCTTGTCCATCCCTCCCTCCCTGTATTTCATTCATTCACTCTCTGTGCCCTTGTCCATACCCCCCATTTCATTCATTCACTCTCTGTGTCCTTGTCCATCCCTCCCTCCCTCTATTTCATTCATTCACTCTCTGTGCCCTTGTCCATCCCCCCCCATTTCATTCATTCACTCTGTGTCCTTGTCCATCCCTCCCTCCCTCTATTTCATTCATTCACTCTCTCCCTCACTGCCTCACTCCACGATGGCATCAACTCTGTAGCAGGTGAGTGAGGGACTGTGCTTACCCTTGAGGAACTCCCAACTTAGTTACACATGTACATGGACAGACAGAAAAAACAGGCCAATGAGAAAAACACGATGAATACCCCCCAAAATGAAGCTGCCAACTTTTGTCTATGAGATTCAGGGAAGGTCCCACAGAGAAGGGGACACCCGAGCTGACTCTGAAAAGACGAGGAGGGGACAGGAAGTTGGTAAGGACCTGGCTTGAATGAAAGACCTGAGGAAGGAGCCCTCGACCTCTAGTTCAGAAGCTCACCCCGCTCCCAGGTAGGACTAGAGGTAGGTGGCTCGCTGCTGGCCCCAAAATGTGGGGTGAAGGGAAGGGAACGAGGGGTACCGAGGGCAGAAAATAGGCACAAATCCTGCTGGTCAGATTCTTTCCCCTCCAGGGGTCATCTTAGATCTCTGAATTTGTTCAGCAAAATGGGAACAAATTATAGCCCAGCTGACATGGCCGGGAAAGTCTCACCTGCCCTTTATTAGTAGTAGTAGTATCTACCTTCCCCTCAACTTGATTCACAAGGGTCCAGGAGGATGCTCTGTGGACTGGCTGGACACTGGTTTGTATGGCGGGTCAACAAGGCGGTGGGAAGCACATCAGGGTGGCTTTGCGGAAAGCCTCCTGTCTCCCCACCCCTGGGTCTGGCTCTTTGTTCCAAAGTCAGCTTGAGAGGTGAAAGCCCTAGGAGTCCTCCTTGCCCCCAGACTTCTAGGTCCGCGTCTCTAAGAGGCTTTCTCCAGACTCTTTCAAGGGTTGCCGCCCTGCCTGCCTGCCTGCGAGTGTGTGCTTGTGGGCAGAGGAGAACGGACTGGGGAGGGCAGGGCTTCGGGCTGGGAGCACGGGGCTCCCATCTCCACTCAGGAGCTGGCCATTCTAGCGGGATTTGCTCATTTTCTCCAACTGAACTGCACATTTTGGTTTGACTGTGTATCCCTGATCCTGACTCCTTCTCCCCTCACCATGCCTGAGTCAGGCTGCTGTGCTGTGGAGGATCTTTGGTCCACACATGCCTCTCTGGGTCCTGGAAACCCACGAAAATTCCCTCTGCTCTGACCTCCAGCCCCTTAACTGACTGTCACCTCTTTATTTCTGAAGAAACAGGCAAAAGACTGCAAAGTCTCCCAAATGTTCTAGTACCTGATTCAATTAGATTCTGGTTACAAGCTCATCGAAGTTTGAAGCTGTACCTCCACACCTTGCACTGTGCCTGAGGTCTTCCTTTGAAGGTCTGGAATCAGCTGCAATTCTTTCTACTGGGGAGGGACAGCAGAGGAGCTTCCAAAGAGCCCTGTTGTACAACATTTGGAGCGGGCTGGCCTCTTGGAGTGAAACAGGAAGGATAGTATGACACAGAGAGACAGCTTATTCCCAGGAACCTGCTGGGGACATCAGTGCCTATGCCTGGGGGACGGGGAGGGTCCCCTTGGGCTGCCTGCGGACTGGAGCTTTCATTACCAGCTTTCCACTGGTCCTGGGCCTCCACTCTACATATTGAAGAGTCAGGAGGACCTCTTCCTGAGAGGTTTCTCAGGGCCCAAAGTCAGGAGGAATGCATGCTAAGTCATCTGCCTCTACCTAGTTCTGTACTTTGGCCCAGAAAGTAACCGCACACATGTAGGGTAGGGAAGATGTGATTCAGCAGCAACATAAATAGAAAACAAAACAAAACAAAAAACTTAGGATTTGAGCTTATGGTAAGCTTTACGGGACTCAATGTTTTGATATGGCTGCCAAAAGAGGAAACTCTATCTTTGGTTGTATTATTAGAAATATGAGACCAGAAACAAGGGAGGTGATATTCCTACTCTGTACTGCTCAGATTATACTTGGTTTACTATGTTTGGTTATGGGCTCCACATTTTAAGAGGGGTCAAAACAAGTCTGAAAGTGAGAAAAAAATGATCAGAATGGTGAGAGGACTTGAACATAGATCACTCTGACAAAGGATTAAGAGACAGGGGCTGATTAGCCTGGAGAAGCAATTACTGGGGAGTAGAGGGAGGGATATGATAGCTGTTTTCATTAATACATGAAGGTGTGCCATGTAAAAGAGGTTTATATTTGTTCCTAGTGGTCTCATGGGATGGAATGAGGGGTAACTTCTTTTCCTATCCCCTGTTCCCTATAGAAGTAGCTTCTTAGAAATAGATCACAAAGGACACAGGCAGGCAGCGAAAGAAACCTGATGGTTCTGGAGTCCATAGAGCCCCCTCAGAGAGGGTAAACGCTCACCCCAGAGTGGAAAGACTAGGCATGCTTTCTGCATACACCCACCGGGTGGTACAGAACACCTGTCTGAACAGGTGGAGCCAAAGCCCTAAACCCAAGTCAATAAATCAAATGGAGGCCCCTTCCTGCCCTCGTGAATACACCTTCCCTCCCGCTTCATGGTATCTCCTCAGTTGACTTGCCTGGTGCAAGTGTTGTGCCCTCAGAAGTTGAGTTTGGGGTTGCTTTTCACTAGCCAGCCCTTTGTACGTTGACTGTTTCCCGACACCACATCCCCACTCTGCACATACAATCCTGCGATCAGTGCACACCTCTATAATACATTACCTTATAGGTATTGATTTCTTGTCTTTCTGTCTCTCTAGACCTTGAACCTCTTTAAAGAAAGCCAGCACCTAGAAGTTCCTGGCTTGTGGTAAGTGCTCAGTAAACATTTGTTGACTGGGTGAAGGTGAGGAGAGGCCTGAACTGGGAATTCTGACCCTCTGTTACTGAGGAGACTTGAGGTCTGGGGCTAACACCACAGCCTCCAACTCCCCTGGCCCCATTACACTCCAATATGGATCAGAACTGTCCCAGAGTTTCAGGACCTGCCACCAGATGTTTTCCTGCTCTGGGAGATCTGACGGCTTGTTGTTCACTCATCTATTTCTGGGCTGGGGCTGGAGACCCCTCATTCCTGAGGTGGGCACATTCTCTGGAAGCTGTAGAGGCAGCAAGGCGGGCTGAAGCCGGCCCTGTTGTGGGTCTCCTCTCCCAGGCCCCTCCCTCCCAAGGCCTAACCTAGTCCTTCAGGTGAGAGAAACAACTTCGAGGCCTGCCCACATGCCCCTCCTGGACAGAAGAGAGATCCCAGGGGACATTATGGTGCATGAACGCAAAATCATTTGTCTTTAGCACATTTGTCACTCTGGACATTTCCTACAGTTCTTGCCTCCAAAAGAAAGTCTCTCCAACTTGCTTGGAGGTTTTCTGGGCTGGGGGAACTTCCATTTCCATGGAGAATGGTTGTTTGAGATTTTATTTTTCTACATCAACATCTGAATACCACTTTAGGAAAGCAGAGGGGTGGGGGAGCATTCTTAATAGAAGAGGCTTTGAAAAGCTGAAGCAGTTCATGTTATTTGACATCAAGAGCAGAATCAAAAAACGCTGAGCTAGAGATAGCTTGCACCTTCCTCTGTCCTCTACTCGTGGCCCTCATCATTTGGAGAACTAGAGGGTTTGGAGAACACAGAGGAGAGACAGGTGTCATTTGTTCACTGATAACTTCACTCAACCTTTCTTGTGCACCTACTATGTGCCAGATACTCTATCAGATGCTGGAGATCAATGGATGGCTAAGATTGAGCCCCTAGACGTAAAGACTTTACAGTGCAGTGAGGGAGCCAGTGTGGTGACATGGGCTACAAGAGGGAGGGGCAAGGACAGTAGCCCCTGTGCTAGCTAGCACTGTAGCAGCCAAGAGGGAGGAGCCTCTGTCCCTGCCTTGTATATCAGTAAGGCTTCACGGAAGAGGTTCTACCCAAATGAGCTCAGAAATATAAGAGAAAATGTGCCAACTGGAGAAGAGAGAATTTGGTGTGGGGACTCCTTTGGGGTGGCAGGGCTGAGCAGGGGTGGGCAGGTTGCCTTCTTCCTAAAGAAAAAGATAAAAAGGTGCAAGCTCTACCCTGGGTCACTGACCAGACAGCAGGTTTACTACCTGGGGGATCTGGAGTGAGGTATGGAAGGGGATTGAAAGAGCCCACGCTGCCTAGGAGGAAAAAAAAAATCTAGCCAAACTTCATCAGCACCTCTGCAAGATGGACCTACACAGGTAATCAAGTTTGGCAATCTCTGTTGGCTGCCTCACCGCGTGTTTCTGTGTGTTTCATGAGATGCCAGTTAGAATTTGCTAAGTAAAGAGGGAAGATCAGCAGTAGAGGGGCGAGTTTTAATGGGGAGAAACTGACTGGTGAGCTGGTAAAGGGAGACAGATAGACTTGAGGCCACCAGAATGCTTAGCTCGGCACCAGGTAGGGTTGGCCCGCACATGCGTGTCCGTGCCCACGTGTGCACGTGTACCTGAAGGTAATTACAGCATCAGGGCATTTTAGCCCAGTTTACCTGCTAGTCACAGAAAAGCGATTAGGTGGGCAAAATGAACGAGGTAGAAAAAGAGGCGGAGCATTGGACAGTTGCAAAACTTTTCTGTGAAAGTTTCCAACCCTTGCTGAGTTGTTGGAGGGGGAAATAAGCCAAGTTTGGGTCTCTCTTCTACCTGCCACTCTTAGAAGAAATAATTGGAAACCAAACCTTCAGGTGGGGAGTCGTTTTGGGGCTCGGAGCACAAGTCTCTGCTCTCAGATGCTGGCGGGCGGCAGCTCATCCGTCAGGCATAGTCCTGGAGAAGCGGCGCTGGTACTGAGTTCAGCAGTTCTGAGCAATAGAACAATAAACCAGTCCGGGAGCCCTGTTGCTGCAGCGGAGTGGGGTAATCCTACAATTTAATAAGCAGGAACACGCAGCAGGACTGAAGCAAATTGTTTGGAGGTGATGAGATTGCAGCACCTTGCTGGCCCAGAGAGAAGCCTGAGAGAAGGAGTTTGGGGTTTGTCATGCTGGAGTGGGGGATGGGATGAGGGCAAGCTGAGGAAGAATTTGGCCAGAGCTTTACCGGTAACCCTGGGATTCACATTCCAAAGGCTAGGAGGATGGATGACCTAAGTCTATTCAGCATCGTTTGAAACTCAGGATGGGGTGGAGGGCTCACTCTTACTGAAGTGGGGCTGAACCAGGTGTTAGGCAGTGAGACCCCCTCTGGGTTGGGCAGAGGGGTCAGACTCCATTCATTGCTAATGGTGCCATTTAGTCAAGTCGCAAGTCACTCTGTTTCCTCATCTGTAAAATGGGCATAATAGTGATGCCTGGATAATGCATGGGTATATTCTCCTAAAACTGTGAAGGCTTTCAGAATCATGATGAATGTTTATCACACCTGAGATTCCAAAATGTTAAAATGCAGAGTTTTATGGACTCGAGTTGCTAGGTATATCCTGTTTTTGGGTTCTGTGTTTGGCACTGAGGACCTGGCTGGTATTCCCCAGTTTTCCTCAACCCAACCCAGAGATGTACTGCAGTTGTGAGAGCCAATTGTTAACATTTCAGGAAATAGTTTCCCATCTGGTTGTTAAATGTGTTGGTAGCTTGAAATCAGCCACCGTGGAGGTACTTATACCATGCTACAAATCAGGGTCCTCCTGAGAGTTTGTTGTTAAGCACTTACGAGCACACCTCAGATCTCATCTTTCCCTCTTCACTGGTTTTCCACGTTGCTTCCCTAGGGCCGGCTTCCCTGCCTGTTTTTCTCCTCAGCAACACTGAGCACATTGGAGCAGGGATGCTGAGGGCCCTGAGGGGGGCCTGGTTCTGGTCCTGCAACCCAGGCTCCAGTCCCACTGGGCTGCTTCCTGTTTCCAGTAGATGCTATCCACATCATCCACATTTTTTTTTTAACTCTGTGTGTGTGTGTGTGTGTGTGTGTGTGTGTTTTCAGGGTGTATAAGGTTTTGTTTTGGTTTTTTATTGGGGTATAGTTGCTTTACAATGTTGTGTTAGTTTCTGCTATACAACGAAGTGAGTCAGCCATATGTATACATATAACCCCTCCTTCTTGGACCTCCCATGTCACCCATCTAGGTCACCACAGAGCACCGAGCTGAGCTCCTTGTGCTATACAGCAAGTTCCCACTAGCTATCTATTCTACACATAGTCGTGTATATATGTCAATCCCAATCTCCCAGTTTATCCCACCCCCTCCTTCCCCCACACCCCACCCCGGGTCCACACATCCGTTCTCTACAACCGCATCTCTATTCCTGCCCTGCAAATAGGTTCATCTCTGTGCCTTTGATTACACTCTTCTCTCCATGAATGACTCTCTTATGATGGTTATGCCAGGCTTTCCTATAATACTCGTGGCACAGACATTTTACAGATATGGAAACTGAGGTTAAGTTGTATGAGGTAACTTAACTAGGAAGTGTTAGGATTGAGATTTGAGAAGAGATTTTTCCTGACTCCTTGGGCCAGGGCTTTTGCCATTGCTCTTCCCATCACATTTTCATACCTGTAGTCATTTTCTTCGTCCCCACGGAACACAGCACAATGCCCTGCACAGTGTCAGGGTTTAATTCCTGCATGATGAATTGGCTAAAACTTCACTTCCTCTCAGTCATGTATTTTTTGTGACAAAAATGAGGTGGGGATTAGGGAGGAATCATAGCATGATATTACTTCTACAAAATCAACCTTGTCTTCAGCAAAGCCCTGAGGATATTTTCCCCCAGTAGGTACTTGGCTAGTTGTTCCCTTCAGAGTGAAACCTGGAGTCTGTGTGAAGGCAGTTGAAAGGGTTTCAACAGAAATGGACATGTCTGTGGACTTTCAGCAGAAGAATATTATTTAACAAAATGTGCAGGTATGATATTGCATGTGTCAGACCTTCCAAGCTTTAGTAAAGTTTTCCTGCCTCTTGTTCGTGTTGTAGCCAGGACAACAATTGAACATTTCCCTTAAATCTGAGGATGGGGGATCCACGTGAGAATGAAAAATGGACAAGTAAATGGGCTTTTGGCAATGAATAAGAGATGCTTCACCGCGATGAAGAGCGGCCCCCGCTTGCCACAACTCGAGAAAGCCCTCGCACAGAAACGAAGACGCAACACAGCAAAACTAAATAAATAAATTAATAAACTAGTACCCCCAACATCTAAAAAAAAAAAAAAGAGAGATGCTTCCAAAGGTTTTCGTTGTAGATTTTATTTATTTATTTATTTATTTATAAGTGTTCCTTTCATCCCCACCTCAAGAAAAAACATAATAAAAGTAGGGAATGGTAACGATTTAACAATGAGAGTTTCCTATTTCTCCATATGCTTAGTGCCTAATTCTATTTGGGCTTGGAGATATGCATCCATTCTTATTTCTCAACCAGTTTCAAAGGAAATAAGAGACACCTCCATACTCCTGTCTTTTCTGAACCGTAAGAGAGCCAATGCCACACAGTGGTCAAGAGGCACCCGTTGGGTTGTCCTCTGATGGCAAGTCAAGAGCTAAGTGTACCTACTTTCCCATGAAGGTTCTGCCAGGTCAATGGTCAGTGAAATTATAGGTTTACCTCTGGCCAATGTTTTGAAGAACCGTGGTGTTCCTATTCTTCTCCAGCTAAGCTCTGATGTGTGCAGACTCCCTGTAATTATGGTATAATTGGATTTAACTATAGAGGTAGAATTAGTTTTCAACCAAGTCCCTCTCAAATAATTTGTTGCTTATTAGAAAAAAGGGTAATCGTACTGGCTTTAGTGGCATGTATGGCTCCCCCCAGCTCCCCAAGGGAGAAGAGAATTGCTGGTATGAGCCCCAGCAATTCAGTGGGGTTGGTTGAATCACAGCGCCCTTGTATCCTAGCTCTGAACATTCCAGAAGGTTCACTTCCTCTAGAAAGGAAATCAGAGATGAGGCCTTCCTAGGGTCCCAAAGGGAAATGTTTCAATCTTTCTCACTCCTGTGGTGAGGAGATTATTCTCAACTTCCAGAATTGATAAACTGGAGGGGCGAAGGGGTGTATGGATTGAACCTGAGAATGGGTTAGGGCCACAGATGTAAATTAAGTAGTTTCACATAAAATTCCGGATTTCAGCTTCCCCTTAAAAAAAAAAAAAAAAAATCTTTCAATCCTGGGCCGGGAGTTCTTCATTACGACATTCTGCTGGACCTTGAATCTCAGGTCCTTTCAAGAAGGCAATGAGTTTATCACTTGCCTTCCAGCCCTCATCCCTCATTTACTTAAACGTCTTGACTGTTGGCATTTGAATGATTTGTATCCTTGGGTCCCTCTCTGTCTCTCTGTCAATTTGTACCCTCCCACCCCACTATCTCTCAGTAATATGAACTCATCTTTTATTGAAGGCAGTGTGATGTAGTGCAAAGAAGAAGGTCTTCTGAGTCAGAGAAACTTACTTAAATCCCGGCTCCCTTGTTCACTAACTGTGTCACTTTGGATGAACAGCTTTACATTTCTGATCGCTGTTTCCAGATCTGAGACTTAGCTAATACCACATCACAGACTGGTGTGAGCCCCAGCACAACCCTTGGCACATGGTGAATGGTCAATAAATACTAGTTTCCCATGTTCTCATTCTGCCCTAAATGGAAGCAGTGAAGAATATTGGTATCAGCCAATGTCACAGACTCCATACACTGAAAGGCAACTGGGGACATTGTCTTGTTTACTTCTCAGCCTCCGACTTAGCTCTCACACACAGGTGAAACACAGAGAGAGGTAAACCCCCTTGCTCAAGGTTACTCAGTGAATAACAAATAAACCCAAGTGTCCTGGGCTCTCAGCCGAGGGTTCATTTCACTCAGGACAGCCTCCCAGACCCAAACACAGATTCTTTCCAGCAGAATTGAAGATGGAGTGAGTGTGGGATTTCTGTTGCTTGGGGCCTGAGGAAACGGTTGCAGACCATGAGTGGTTTGAATGTCTGAAAAGAAGCATCAGGGAGTGATCTGAATTAATCATGCTATTGTTGCAAGATATAACCAGGGTGTTCATAAGCTCTGCTTTGCCACTTCACTCTTTAATGAGGCAGGTTGCCTTACCTTCCTTTTGAGGTGACTGTGCAATAAAGGTGCACCATCTAGGTCAGCACCTTAACTCAGCATTTCTGGCTGAGTCTTAAAGTGAAGTAAAATAATATCAAATAGCTGACCCAGGCTCTTCTCCCTCCCATTACCGGGATCCCTTATGGACTACGTGGCCATCAGATATGTGTCTTCACTTGCAAATGGCTCCAGGGATATGGTTAAGTTGAGACCAGGTAGGGTCTCGGACAATAATGCCACCTTCTCATAAGGTGATTCAAACTGCCTGAGGTCTGGAAGTTAGAAGACCAGGATTCCAGCTGCCCACCTGCTACTAAGGAGCTGTGTGACCCTGGACATGTCACTTCACATCTGTGGATCTTAGTTTTCTCATTTGTCAAGAGATGGGGCTGGAGAAGACAGACTCTAACGCTCCTTCCAGCTCCAACAGTCTTAGATGATTATTAATGTAGAGCTTAACTCTTCAGAAGGTTGCAGGTAGACTTTGGAAAGGACCCAAATCAAGTTGCTGAAAGACAGGAGGAAAGTTATGACCCTAGTATGGGTCAGAGAGAGGCAGGGGTAGCGGAATCAGATTCCATGATTTTTTATTTACAGCCCTTGGGAATCCCAATGAGCTTGAAGAACGTCAGGCTGCTGAGTTGTGTCCACTGAACGCGGTGCAGGAGTCGGAAGATGGTGCCACATAGGTGGGCGATGAGGCAGAAGGTAGAAGGCTTTGCAAGTCCATCCTTGGGTTTGTAGACTGAGCAGTGCATCCTTGGGAAGTGGGTCTCACTCAGACTCCCTACCTCAGAAACGTAGATGTGGGAAGATTGTATGTGAGTAGGGGATGAGATTTTAATAAGGCTCACTCTCAATCTTTAGTTGGGATCAGACCAGAGATAGGAGTGAGGAGAAAAGTGGTGATGGATTTCTCTTTCATAATTGACTGCGTGGTTTCCAACAAAGCATTTAGTCTCTCCGAATCTCTGGGGTTGATGTCCTTCTTGAGGCTAACCTGAATCTGTTCCTTGAATGTATCCAAGTCTTTGAGTAGAAGGCTTTAGCCAGAGCCAGACAATGCATGGGTATTGATTTTTTGACATGTGACCTTGAACTTGGCTTAGGATCACCATGACGTGGAGCTCAGCATTTCTTCTGTTGCCTGTATCCTGCGGAGCTCTTGAAGTTGTCCAATAGCTTGAGAAATTAGAAAAACCCTGTGGAAATGCAGAGGCAGATTTGAATCGGCCTGGACTGGGTTGGATCAGTCGTGGTTCTGCTAGGACTCTGACTCCAAGCCAGCTATGTCCTCCCTTGCTTTCTTGAAGATGTAACTTCATGTCGCACCCCTACAGATGCTGTTTATAGCACCCACTGGTTCCTCTGACCACATGGATCACCATCCCTGACTTATTTCTCTCCTCCTATCCTACTGTACCCATCCTTTAGGCTGCTGTATGGCCTTCATCACGTTTTTTTCCCCCAGCTGCTCCAACCCATGGTGATCTGTTTTGCACCGACCTGCTGTGGCCATTACATTCTGAACGCTTCAGTCTAGCTTTTAATTCCATGCTGTTTTGTATTGTTCTCCAATTGTTTCATGTGTGTTCTTTACCTCTTCACAACCTCTCCAGATTGTAAGATTCTTGGGGCCAGGGACCCTGTCTTCTTGAATCACCCCCTGGCCTAAGCTTGCTGGCCTCAGAGTGTCTGATCTTTCATGGTCACAGGTTTTGTACTAGACTTTCCCCCTGCCTCCACACACCTTCCCCAGCTCCTGCTTTGCTCCTTCCCATGACAAACTTTCTTTTTCAGCTGGAGCCCTGCAGCTGCCCTAGCATGCCTGCTGCAAATCAGCTTGAAGTAAGCTGTCTGTAAGTGCCCTGGTGAGTCAGTTGGGCCCCTCCTGGAAGACAAGGAATTCTGAGGTCTTGCAGGCACATGCCTGCCCATCCGTGGAACGATTCCACAGCCAAACCCCATTTTGCCTCTGGGAATGCTCCTTAGTTTTACCTTGCTGCTTCCCTCCGCTGGCTGCCCTGACTTGTCAGGTGTAGATGGCAGGGCACCTCTGAAGAGCCAGCCCTTGGTGGGGAGAGACAGGACTCTTTCCTTTGAGAGCCAGAGCATTGTGAGGTTCTGCTGGGTTTACTTTGGTAAACCCAGGAGAAAGAGGAGAAACCACTGAGCCATGGCTTTTTTAAGTCTTTGCCCAAAGAAAGCAAGAGTAGGGTGGAGAAAAAGAGACCAGGGCTCCGATTTTGCTTGGCCACTCATTTGCTGTGTCATCTCATGTGGCTCACTTACCCTCTCTTACTCTCAAACTTCCTTTCTGTAAAGTGAGGTAGTTGGAGTAAAGCAATAGATTTCAAATTTATAAAACAAAGGAACCCTTTTATCAAATGAAATCTATGAAGAATTTCAATTTCTATAGCAGAAAAGCAGAGCCATTCTGATTGAACCTGGGGTGCAGAGAGGCTCTTGGTTTCCTTCTGTTCTTTCAAATTATCCCCTGAAACATCCCCCTTGTTAGAACTTCCCAGGAACCCAGTTTGAACACTGACAACTGAGAACATTGCTCTCTATGGCCATTCTAGGTCTGACTGTGTTCATACCCTTACCACTCAGAGTGTGGTCCTTGGGCCAGCAGTAGCACCTGGAAGCTTGTTATGAAGGCAGCATTTCAGGTCCCCTACAAGACCTACTGAATCAGAATCCACAACCCCAGATTCACAAGATCCCCAGGTTTGAGAAGCATTGGTCTGTACAGTTCTGTGACACAGAGAACTGAGGGACACGAGGACCAAGGGGGCATCATGTCTTTCATCATCTTCTGTGGACCTGGTCAGCTGAGTTTGGAAGTGTGGGCCACATCTCTTTCTTGTGACTCCTGTGCTTCAGTGCCTTAATTGTTCCTTGGATGGGGAACCAGCCATGGGAAACAGCAAGGCTTGTCCTTAGGCTTGGCTAAGGAGGGCCTGGAAGGGGTACCAGTTGGCCCTGCAGAATGTATGTTAGGAAATGCTGGAGGCACAACATTTCAAAGGGGATTTGTGTTTCCAGTATGGAAGTGCTCACTGCAGATGCCTTATGAGAATGACTCCACTAGGTGTTTGTGCTTTCTTTTCCTCCCCTTTCCTTTCCTTTCTTTTCTTTAACATGTGTCCCTTGCACTGTCATGCAGGACTCCTGACCTCTCCAGCACCTGGGGTCTGACAGCTGGGCTTAGAAGACCTGTATTTTACTCCTAGCTCTGGCCTTTTCTAGTGTTGTTCCTTTATTTTCTCTACCTCTCTGGGCCTATATATAACACAGCATGGTAACCTAACAGAGCTGTGAACTGAAATATAGGAAAGTTCTGCTGGTCAATTGTAAAGTGCTAAAAGCTCAGGAATATTTTTATATTAATTCTGATCTGTAAAAACACCCAGAGTTTGGCTTCAGCTGACCCAGAGGCCACAAACACCCCTGTGAGGCTTACAGCTGGTATCTTGTGTCAGACTGAGCTTTTCCTTGAAGTCCAGGTTTCTTCAAAGTTAGACAGTCCTGTTGGTGGGTCTTAAATACCCTTCATCAGAATTGATGAATCAATACTTGATTTTCTTTTAAGTAGTATTGTGGGATATTGAAAAGAAAGGGAAAGTCAATTTGAAACTGTTCTAAGATGAAAAATAAAAAAAATTATTAAAAAATCTAAAATAAAAGGAAAAAGAAAGAGAAGAAAAACAGGTTTTACTCTTAAAACCTGTCCTTAGAAAAGGCCGGGAGCCCCTTCCTGCTGTGATTTTTCGATTTGGTCAGAAAGCTGGGATGAGATGTGCTTTGAGTCAACCTTGAAAATGAACTTGCTCTTTTTTTCTTTCATCAGTTAATGTTTTAATGGCCGCTTCTGAAAAACAAAACAAAACAAACTCTTCCTGGTAACCTAAAAGCAGGTTTGTTCTGTCAGGGGGGATGTTTCAGGAAATTTGTATATTTCTGGCACTTTTTATATTGACAGAAGTATTTAAGTGTCATTTAATAAGACCTTTAGGATTTTCTTCTGATTTCTCATTTCCTCTCTCCTTTTTGAAAATGTGAAATCTTCCTCAGCCAAGAAGAAACAAATTTTAGCCCTAAAGGAGTGGGCTTGGTTTGATATCTAAGCATCTGGAATGGAGGGAGGTTCACAACTTGGCAGGCAGCCTCAGCACTGCCCTGGTTCTGTTCGGGCACCATATGGTACCCCACCCTCTCTCTTCTCTGCGCTCAGCGCAGCCCCTGCCATGTCATCCCACCTCACCTACTACCAGCCTTCTTTCCAAGGGCACCCACAGAGGTTCTATGCCTTTAAAAAAATGCTCCCTTGGGGACCTCTGTGCTAGACTTGGGGAGAGACTCTTTGCTTATTGTGGTGCTGTCATGAGGATGGAGGCAAATCCCGGACAGGTTGGGAAGATCTCAGAGCTCTTGGGATAAAGCAAAGTCAACTTCCCTTAAAAAATAATTTTACAAAGTACTGAATGGGCTGCTAAATGCCCACCCTATGAATCCATCCTGGGGAAGCTGGGTTTGGCGGTGCTATTCAGCTGAGCCCAGGGGACTTTGCTTGTAAAGCCTTCTTTACCAGGATCTTATGTCATTTGAAAGGTCATGCCATCATTGGCCAGGCCTGGCAGAGTAGAAAGGGAGGTTTTGTCCAGCTGCATCTGCCCAAGGGTCAGTTGGCCTGTTACAGAAAGATGCTGACTCTCCGGGCCAACCAAGGCTGCCTTTAGGACTTCATGGGGTTTTCCTCACTAATTCAGCATCTTTCTTTGAAATCTAGGCTAGTGATCAATTCCCAAAGCCCCATGGGATTTCCATTTGGATCTTCTTATCTCTTTGGGGGCTGGAAAGATCCACACACCTTCTCCATCCCTTCCTTTTTTCCCACTTTACAAATTGCCTTATGGCGTGCCTCCCACATTCATGTCTTTAGCCCAGATCTTTGTCCTGAGTATAAGACCTGTTTGTCCAACTTTCTCTCGAACAGCTGCAATTCAGACTCAATATGTCAGAATTGAATTCATCGTATTTTCCCCCAAACACTCCTGTGTTCCTTTTCTCTGTAAATAACATCACCTTTCACCCAGTTGCTCATGCCGGAAATTTAGGAGTCACCCCTGATTCTTTTCTTCCCCTTATTCTTCACATCCTATTTGTCATCAAAACCTGTCAATTTCGTCACCTTAATAGGCCTTGAATCCAGCTAGTTTGGTCCATTCTCATCACTCCCACACTGGTGCAGACCACAGGTATTAATCGCCTGGATTAGAATCAAAAGGAGAAGGCTTCCCCTCCCCGCCTCCCAGTTCCAAGCACGGAGACTGACACGATGGATGCTGAAGAAATGTTGGCTGAATCAAGAAACGGGGAAAGCAAGGAAAGACAAATGAATCTATTACCAACTTCTGCCTCCTCAAAAGACCAGGCTAGACACAGGAGGGAGATGAGGAACTCTTCAAATATTAAGACCTCAGATGAGACGTCTCATAACATCCCTTCACTGCAGGACTCATGGCCAGTAACTTCATTATCTAACCTGGATCCCAACTGCTATAGTATAAACCTGTTTTCATTGGCTCTGTCCTTAAGGAAGAATAACTCATCCCATTTCTTCTGTATGTGGCAGAAGAAGCTATGGGGATTATACAGCTTTTGTCCAAAGCCTGGTTCCAATCCAGGCTGGAGACCTGAATTCTTTTGCTGGGAGGAGAGCTGCCCCAGGGCTGGCTTTCTATGCCAGATAATTAGCAGAAAAACAAAAATGAACCTGAGGCTTGCGCTCGACTTCCGATGTCTTTACGGTAGCTATGTACATCTCAGCTTCTCACATACTGTGTCCCTTCACTTTTTTCTGTGCAGCTCCCCCAATCCTTTGCAGTCTTTTCTTTTCCTCCAAATCCAGGAAGAAAGGAGATCACGACACAGTAAGAGAAGATAAGTCTCAAAGCCCCACCCTAGCAAAGTGAATTCTCTTCTCTGTTTCCACACCAGAACGTGATATAACACGTTTTGCTGATGCTAGATCCTAGAACTGTGGGGAAGAGAAGGAAGCCTGACAGAATGCATAGTTTGAAAAGCACTCCTTCCCTATTTTTTACCCCCTATCAAGGGAAAAAGAAGAGTTTCACAATCATCTCTCTCTGTCTGGACTAGCTCAGAAGCCTTGGAAGGTGCCAGATATTTTTGTAGGATGGTGGCCTTCTGCTTGCGGAAGGAAAACACTTCCTGCACGTGTTGGCCGTAGAGACCCCTGCATTACACTGGAGTAGTTGTGCCAGTTCTGCTGAGGGGAAGCCAGCCAGCCATGGCTCTGGCTCTCCTTGGGTGGTGATGGTGACTGTGCCAGTGGTGGTGATGATGGGGGTAACGGAAGGGGCTGGTGTGTGTTGGGGGTGGGAGTGGGGACAGGAAGCTATTGCAAAGGGGAAGGATAAAAAAATAAGCCTTCTTGGAAGGCACACTGTTGATGGACTAAATTATTTGCTCTGACACAAGTTTTGAGCAGGAAGATAGTTCTCCTGGATTGGGAGAAATTCTTTTCATCTGCAGGAGAATTTCCAGGTACAGTAGCGAGTGAGTAGCTTTTTAGGGCTTCACTCCTTTAAAACAAAGGAAAATGACTAGATTTAGCAGCTTTCTTTTCTTTATTATGATACTGTGATAAGAATGTGTCATCATTTCTTATTTATCTAGGTTCTTCCTCCAAGTGACTTAAATGATTCACCGTGTCCTAGTTTTTCAGGATGTCTAGATTTGTAATTAGTTACTCCTGCTAATTTTAAAAATTTGTATAAAAATGTTGCATGTCTGCTGAAATTGAACAGATTACCTCTATTTCATCTGGAAAATGACTTTTAGTAATGCAATATGTTATTTTAAAACTTCAGAGTCTCTGCAAAGAATTATAGACCCAGAAATTCAGAGCTGAAAGGACTTTAAAGACATCTTTCGGGACTTCCCTGGTGTCCAGTGTTTAAGACTTGGGGCTCCCAAAGCAGGGGGCCAGGGTTCGATCCATGGTCAGGGAATTAGATCTCGCATGTCACAACTAAAGATCCCACACACAGCAAAGAAGATCCCACGTGCCGCAACTAAGACCGGGAGCAGACAAATAAATAAATAAATGAATAAATATTAAAAAAAAAAAGACATCTTTCAGTGGGTCTCAACCAGGGGCGCTTGGAAATGTGTTTGCTTGCTTTGGAATGTCACAATGACCATGACTGAGGGGCATAATTAAATTTAGTGTTCTGAAATTACGGATGCTAAGCATTTTACACTTTTACATGCTATATGGTGTGATATCATTCCAAGCAGCTGAGAATTTCCCTGTCCAAAATGGCAGTAGTGCTTCTGTTTAGAATATTGAGTCCAGCTCATCATTTAAGTTATGAAGATACTAAGGCCTGATATTCCCTAGGTCAATAAAATGACAGTGAATGGGGCTGATTTACAGGTCTAGATTTGACTCGATCCAGTTTCTTTTATTTCCGTATGCCAGCTTCACTAGTAGTTGCACAGCTAATATGAAGAGACCTCCTTTATGTAATGGGAGAACCAATCAAAACCTGGTATGTCTTGGTATTTGGATATCTTTTTTTTTTCCTTCTTATCCACTGGGGACCACAAATCTTATTTTCCTAACCAACAAAAGGGTTTAAAGGTGCAAGAACAATGAAGATTAAAATTGCCAAGAATGGATGAGCCAATGGCTTGAGAAAATTATAATGTTAATGGATGAATGAGAGATGATAGAAGCCCAGTGGTAGTTTGAGTTCAGTCTTCATCAAGAATAGGGTAGTCAAAGAAGATGTTAAAATATGAGTGTGGGAGATTTGAACATGAATCAGATCACACTCTCCAAGTCCAGGTGGTTGCACCCTCATGTATTAAACACATTTGCAGATGAAATCTCAAAACTCGTTTTTAGTAACCATGAAGAATGGAAAAGTTCCCAGAATACTAGAAATAGAAAAATATTCTTATAATTTTCAGAAAGAGAGAAAAAGTAGTTCTGGAAGCCAACTCCAAGGGAACTTGACATTACATCTGGTAAAACTCCTCAACAGTACATTAAAGTACATTAAGCATGATTTATTCATGCTTAGAAAAAAATGAGGTGATTTCTGGCAGCCAATATGGATACTGCTACCATAAACTGACCCACAGTGGACCAACTACATTGACAAATCTGTGAAGGTCCATAAACCTAGGATATTTCGATTTCTACAGCATGTTTGACAAAGTCTTCCATGATATCCTGGCGGATAAGACTACAATAGGTATATTAAGAAGTATCGCAGTTAAGTGAATTTCTAGTTGGTTGAATTTATGTATTTAAAGAGTGTTAACAAATGATAATTTGGAAGGAGATGTCGGTGAAATTTACCTTTGCCTTAACCATGTTGTGTTCAATCTATACATCAATACTTTGAAGGAACACAGTAACAAGCATGATTTCCAATTTCTTTGTATGACATAGAGTCATATGGGAAAATGTTACAGTGATCTCAATAGCCTGGGAGTCTGAACCAAATTCAAGAAGATGAGATTTACCAAAGATAAAATGTTAATCTGCTGTATTGAAATTCAATAAATCAACTGCACAGCCACAGAATTAGGGAACCTGTTTTTGTAGATGTTAACATTGAAAGGGAGAGGGCTTTCTAGGTGAAGGGCTTTTTATTGTACAAGAAGCAGGAGATGAAACAATAGTGGGCTGTGATTTCCATAAAAGTTATTGTTATCTGGGAAGTATCCAGAGAAGCATGTTAAGTTGATGAGAGGCTTGGAGAATGCATCGTATGAAGGAGTACTGAAGTAACAAAAGACCTTGTAATAATTGGGCTAAAGAAGAGGTGACTAGAACATCAAGGTTGTCTTCCAATATTTAAGGTTTCCTTCTGGGGAAAAGGGAGAGGGTTTACCTTATAAGAACTTAAGGTAGTAGAATGAAGACCAACAGGCAGAAGTTACAAGGAAAAAATTTTAGTTGAGTATAAGGAAAAACTTACTAGTAGTTGAGAAGAAATGGGCTTCCACCCATGTTCGCAGCAGCATTATTCACAATAGCCAAAAGGTAGAAGCAACCCAAGTGTCCATCAATGGATGAATGGATAAACAAATGGGGTATATACATACAACAGAATATTATTCAGTCTTAAAAAAGAAGGAAATTCTGACACACACTACAACATGGATGACCCTTGAAGACATTATGCAAAGTGAAATAAGCCAGACACGAAAGAGTAAATATTGTATGATTCTGCTTATATGAGGTACCTAGAGTAGTCAGATTCATAGAGATAGAAGGCAGAATGATGGTTGTCAGGGGCTGAGAGAAGAGGGGATGGGGAGTCGTTTAATGGGTATAATAGAACTTCAGTTTGGGAAGATGAAAAACTTCTGGAGATGAATGGTGGTGATGATTGCAGGACAACGTGAATGTACTTAGTGCCAGAGGACTGTATGCTTAAAAATGATTAAGATGGTGAATTTGTATGTTATGTACGTTTTACCACAGTTTAAAAAAACAAATCAAGAGCTCCATTGCCTACAGAATCAACCCAAAAAGTCAAAGAACAAATGGGCTGCTATGAGAGGTACTGAGCTTCCCATAACTGTAGGTATCCAAGCAGGGGCTGGACAATCTCATGTGGCATGCTCTAGAGGGAATTTCATGATTAGAAGGGATCAATGCCAATGATTTCCGAACTTCTATAACTCTGCATGAAAGCAGAGACTTAACTCCATGACACAGAGTCAGACTGCATACTTTCTTAATATTGTATTATACATGCATGAGTATTCATATATGTTTGTCATACAAACATAAGACCATGTTTTATAACAAATGCTCATTCCAAAATATACTGTTGAATGAATATTTTTAAAATGGATACCCATTTAGCCTCCATGCAGTTTGAATATTGGAACATTGCCAGTATCTTATGTGCCATGTGCCCTCTCCCAATCAGATCACCTCTCTCCAGATTTCTGTGATGACCTGCTTCTGACCTTTTTAAAATAGGCTTACTACCTATTATGCACCCCTAAACAACATAGTTTAATTTTGCCTGTTTTGAATGGTATATGTATCATAATAGGTTTTCATTTGTTACTTTCTTCTTTAGCTCATTGTGCTTACAAGATTCACAGAGTTGATACATGCATGCAGCTGGAATTAAGTCATTTTCAAGAGATCACACTGTTCCCTTGTGTGTATATGCTACCGTTTATTTATTGTTACTGCTGTTGAGGGACATTTGGGCTGTTTCCAGCTTTTAGTTTTCATAGACATTGCTGCTATAAGTATTACCTGGGAATAAAAATTCTGAGTTGTAGGGTACACACATCCCCAAATGTTCAAGATACTGCCGAAGTGTCTTCCTAAAGACTGTATTAATCTACATGGCCACCAGCAGTGTACCAGCTCTCATTGTTCCATATGTTTGTCAGATTCAGACTGCAGTTTTTTTTTTTTAATTTTTATTTTCTTATTGAAGTATAGTTGATTTTCAGTGTTTCGGGCAGCAAAGTGATTCAGTTTTATATCTATATGTAAATATATATTTATATATAATATAAATTCTTTTTCAGATTCTTTCCATTATAGGTTAGTACAACATATTGTATATAGCTCTCTGTGCTATACAATAGGTCATTGTTGTTTATTTTGTATATAGTAGTCTGTATCTGTTAATCCCAAATTCCAAATTTATTCCTCCCCTCCTTTCCCCTTTGGTAGGCAAAGTTGGTTTTCTATGTCTGTGAGTCTATTTCTGTTTTGTAAATAAGTTCATTTGTATCATTCTTTTTTAAGATTCCACATATAAGTGATATCATATATTTATCTTTCTCTGTCTGACTTACTTCACTTAATAAGATAATCTCTAGGTCCATCCACGCTGCTGCAAGTGGAATTATTTCATTCTTTTTCATGGCTGAGTAATATCCCATTGTATATACATACCACATCTTCTTTATCCCTTCATCTGTTGATGGGCATTTAGGTTGTTTCCAAGTCTTGGCTATTGTACATAGTGCTGCTAGGAACATTGGGGTGCATGTATCTTTTCAAATTAGAGTTTCCTCTGGATATATACCCAGGAGTGGTATTGCAGGATCATATGGTAACTCTATTTTTAGTTTTTTTAAGGAACCTCCATACTGTTCTCCATAGTGGCTGCACCACTATACAATTCCACCAACAGAGTAGGAGGATTCCTTTTTCTCCCCGCCCCCTCCAGCATTTATTTTTTGTAGACTTTTTGATGATGGCCATTCTGACCCGTGTCAGATGATACCTCATTGTGGTTTTGATTTGCATTTCTCAAATAATTAGTGGTGTTGAGCATCTTTTTAGAACTTTTCTCTAGTTCTTTATCTAAGAACTAGAGAAGGTGGTGAGCTTGGCAGTTTGGTTCTAATATCTCATCATAAAGTGGGAAAATGTACTTGAGTTGCACCAAGAAGTATTTAGGTTCCAAATCAATGTGGGTTCTTCTTTTGAGTTAAATGGCTTAATAGAGATGGGCTTCCAATTACAACCTAAGCACATGAAGGGCAGGAGATGCCACGCATCTTTTGATCAGTTGGCTGTCCCCAATTTGCCCCTCAGCCCTAGGTTTATAGTGCCTGCTCATCAAATACTGATGACTTTATATTCTAAATGCAGTCTCCAAAGAAAGAAATTTCAAAACAAGGCATAATTTACTGAATTGTAGCAATGTCACTGTTGTAGCCTGAACTTGAACTTTGTCCTGCCCAGCCACTGTCCAGCTATGAAACCTTGAGCAAGTTAGTTGATCTCCCTAACCTCAGTTGCCTCATCTGTAAAATGGGTAGAGTAATAGGACCTCCTGCGTGTATATGTATGGGAACGGGGTTATGAAGATGATCTAATTCATGTAAAGTGCTAAGCTCAATCCCTGGCATTCAGTATTCAATAAATGTAGCACACATTATTAGAATCTTTATCCCTGAAGAAATACTTTTATAGGTATTCTTGGATAATCTAAGCATGACTTTGCCTGGGGAGATGCGGCAGAACTTGCCCTCTTCAGGATTTTTCTACCCGGCCCGCCACCTTGGTAATTTCCAGCAGCAAACATTTAGAATAAGCTCTGGTTTTACTCTTCATCAAACTCAAAGTGACAGCAAAAACAGACATTTTTTTCAGAAAGAAATTAATCTCCTAAACAGGGTGATTTTCCCCTTTTCTTTAAATACTTCTAAACTCGTGAGGGAGAAGCACAGCGCACATTATCCATCAGAATGAAGCATCATCCAGCGCTGTTGAGTTTCATTGACTTTAAGATTGCCCTCTGAGCTATAAGCTTTTTTTTTTTCCTTTCCCAGAGCACAGTTAGCAGGGATATTTTTCTTTAAATGGCCCCATTTCATTTGCATTTTTTAAACTTTCACAGCAGAGAGTAGAAGCCATTGTAAATGGTTCCAAGAAGGCGGCTGTGATTTCACCCTACTCTGAGCTGCCTGAAGCTTCTGAAATTGAGTGTCAGTTTCCCCCGGAGCAGAAAGATATTAACTTCATATTTGTGCGCGCGGTTCGCTGCTCTGCTCTTGGTTTGGTGGCCTCATTTAGCTGCAGGCATTCTCCAGCAATGATCCGTTCTCCACAGTAAAATTAAATATCACCTTTCTCTCCCCCCAGCACCCACCCCCACCTTTTAATAAGCTGTTTTCTTGTTAGGCTGAAGCGAGACAAGGTGAGAAACTGTGAGTTCTTCTCTGATTCCTCTTATTGCTCTTTTTGGATAAGGAGAGCACAGCAAAAAGGTAAAGAGGAAGAAAACCTACCATTGGAAATCTGAATGGAAAGCTGTACTAAGATCACAGATCAGTTTGAGTTTGTTTAAGAGAGGCCTGGAGAGAGGAAGGCAAGGTATAGAGAGCATAGGGGAGGCATTACAATGTTGTAGAGTGAGGGACAGACTGACCAGCATTCTTTCCATGCTGATTCTTGAGTTCACACCATATACCCTCTGTTCCTTGTATTTACAAGACCCTCCTCATTCCCTCTCCAGCTTCATCTTCCTTCAGCCTTGCTTCATGGATTTCTTTCATACTTGACAGGCAAAACCTCAACCCCAGATCTAATGAACTATCAGCCTTCTCTACCAGTATTGCTAAGTGTTGGAGAGAAAACTGCACAGGTGTGCAGATTAATTTCACCACAACTTCACGGTTTGGACTCTCCTGGCTTTCCACTGCTGCCCTGTAACCGTTCCATGATTCCTTAGCCAATTCTCTCTCTAGTTCTCTAGACTAGCTTTTGCATGCCTTTTTCACTTTCCTCCTCTCCTCAAATGTTTGACTTTCACAAGTTAAGCATACGGCATTTCTTCCTACTTCACAGAGAAAGTAGATGCCAAAGATGGAAACACTTCCCCACCCTCCCCTTAACTTACTGCTCTCAAACCTACAAGTTAGCTATTACCACCTCCATGCCTCCCTTCTTTGCTTCTGTTACAATGGAAAGGGAGCATCCCCACCTGGGCTGGTCCCTCCACTGGTCCTCTGGAGCTCTTCTCTCCCAGTCCTTAGCAGCCTGGCTTGATCAGCGTCCCCTCTCTCTCTCCTACACCATCACCCTGACCTTTCCCTTTTGGCCTCTGCCTGTCAGCACTTGAACATGTTCAAATCTTTCATCCTGAATATCCCATTCCTTTCAAACCTCATGGCACCTTTCAGCCATTGCTTTCTCTTTGAAGAGACATATGTATCTTCTTCTCTGCTTCTTTATTTCCCATTCTCTGTTCTACCCGCTGCAATCTGGCTTCTGCCCTTATCACTCTACTGAAACTGCTTTCAGCAAGGTCATCCATGAGTATTTTATTGCTGAATCCAATGGAAACTTTTAAGCCATTATCTTCCTTGACCTGTCTGTAGGAGCTGACACTTTTGGTCCTTCCTAGCATGTTGAAAGCTCATTTCCTGTGCCTCCAGGGCCACGTGCAGCAGCTGAATTCTCCTACCTCTTCAGGCTTCCTTGTAGGCCCCTCTTCCTCTTAAATATTAGAGGGGCTTCTGTCCCAGGTCCTCTTCTGGTCTTACTCATCTGTGCTCTCAAGGTTATCTTAGCATTCCATGCCTTATCACGGAACAGGAGGAATAAGGTGCAGATTTTGTGATGGGGAATAGTGGAAATGAGGTCGGCCAGGCACGGTGGTGCTCCAAGACGGAGACTAAGACTTCAGAAAGGAAGTGTTTGACTTGCTGAAGTTGGCAACAGGTGAACAAGCACTGGGTCTACAATGTCAACATTGAGCGTTTTAGAGGTTAGATCCTCCCCTCCTGTTGTGTAACAAAGTACCTGTCTGTTCTTTGTCCTGGGTTCTTGGGATGGAGGTTTGAAACCCTTGGAATTTCCAAAATGATGGGAGTGTCTTTGTTATCTATGGCGAAGCCTTGGGACCATGCTTGAACTTATGCAAAGGAAGTGATTCGTCGTGAGCCCCTAGATAGTTTCAGGATGGGGGGTGGCTAGGCTGGAAAGACCAGCCGTATGATTAGAGTACTGGGGCTTTGAGCCATACGATATCGGCCCAGCTTTCAGTAGTGGAGGGGAGCTGGAGATCGAATTTAAACACATGGCCAGTGATTCAACTTAATGATGCCGACGTAATGAAACCCCAGTGAAAACTCTGGACACTGAGGCCTGGTTGAGCTTCCAGGTTGGTGAACACATCGATGTATCAGCAGGGTGGTGCATCCTGCTTCCGTCAGTGAGGACACAAAAACTTCACTTTCAGGGCCCTCCCAGGTCTATGCGTCTTTTTATTTGTCTGGCCTGGGGAGTTGTATTCTTTATGATAAAACGTTAATCGTAAGTATAGCACTTTCCTGCATTCTGTGAGTCATTCTGAGTAATTGAACCTGAGGGAGCTGTGGGAACCCCAGCATGGATAGCCAGTTGGTCAGAAGTGCAGGTGGCCTGGCCCTGCACTTATGGCTGTTGCCTGAATTGCGGGCAGTGTTGTTGGAGACTGTGCCCTTAACTCGTGAAGTCTGAGCTAACTCTGGGTAGTCGGTGTCAGAAATGCACTGCGGTATTGAACCTCCCCGGGAGAAAGTGTGTGGACTCAGTGAGGGACTGAGTGCCCCATCACTAGAAAAGATGTGGTTATAGGATATAGAGGCATATAAAAGACTATACAGTCAGGGGCAATTGGAGGCAGAACTGACTTTATTTAGAAACAGTGTCTCTAGATTTTTGGTAAGATAGCAATAAAGAGATTTCTTCAAAGGCAGAAAGATTGTTCCCTTTAAGTCCGGTCATACTTTCCTTTAACAGCCTTTGTGCTTCTGAGTTCTTGGATCTGTCCATCAAAAATTTGCGAATCCTATATTTCCAGGTTAAAAAATATGACTTTTTCTTTTGTCCCCTAGAAAAGGCAGAGAGCAGCCCTTGGGGATAATAATGATGCCATTCATGCTGGGCTCTCTCGTAGTTAAAATTGTGTCAGCCATTTTGACCCCTGATGGGATTTACGGTGGCTCAGATCTCTGTTGGAAAAATGAGTTTGGGGCAATAGACAGGAGGAAAAAGGTCTCAGGCTTGGAGCATATTATTTTGGTGAAATGGGGAGAAAATTCACTTGAGGCTTTTTTCCTCTTTTTAGCTGTAAAATCTGACTGTCCATATTCTATCACCCCTGTGTGCACTCTAATCTCACTGGGCTCCCTTGCCTGGGACCCTGTGGGCTTCTATTCTTAATAATATGAGCTCCCGTGATGTGCTGATCTCCTACTATGTGACTGGTTGCCGGGCCACCTTCTTACAGACCTTCACTCTGTCCCTCCCTCCCACCTTTGCAAATCACAAGCGCCTCCCTCTTATAGATGAGGAAACTGCAGCTTATGCTGAGGTCGGAACACTGTTAACGGCACCTGCACGGAATGCCACAGAGATCGGAACGCAGGTCTATATAACATCACTGTATAGTGAGTCTTAAGGGTGGAGCAAGTGCTGAACCTAGAGCTGGAGAAAAGAGTGATTAAGGCTCTGTTCTTGTCCCTCTGCAGAGCTTGCAATCAAATCAGAGGGACTGACCAAGGTGCTGAGTCAGTCAGAGGGACTGACCAAGGTGCTGGTTTGGGGCAAGAGTTGGTAGAATGAAGATTTTAGTTAAACGTATGACCTGTTGTTAAGGCTAAAAGATCACCATGGAGGGTCCCCAGCCACAGCTTAGTTTAGAAACAGCTTGCCTCTTCTTCTTGAACCTTCTGATGATCATTTCCTAAACTTGAATTTGAATCTTCTTGTCTTTACTTTATAATTGAGCCAAATTCCACTCAGACTACTCCATGGAGATGTAAGATAATACTGTTTTTAAATTTTCCAGATCAGGAGACAAGAAAGTAACATTTATTGACATTTACTACATTCAGAAAACTTCATACACTTGAAAAACATTTTAATCCTTTTAGACACCAAGATACAGAAGCTCTCTGTTCATCTTCCTTAAGAATGAATCCATGAGTCAGCCTGACTCTAAGGTAATATTGGTCACCCATCTCAAGGTTCTCCTTTTTGTATTTCCTAGATAGTGATCATATGACGTCAGTGGCACTTTTAACTTTTACTTTTAACTTTTAACTTTTAAGTGTCTTCTACTGTTCTGTTCACAGTAAATCTAAAAGCCCCAGCTGTACGAGGCAGGGACTTGCTTGTGTGCCCATTCGATTGAGGAAACTAAAGTAAACACACGGTGTTTAGCGAGAGGCCACTAAATTCCTAAGAGGAGAGATAGAAGGAGAACACAAGTCTTTCTATCCCACCAACTTTTAAGTGAAACTCCTCTTTCAATTAAAGATGAAAAAAAAGAAAACTTGAAAACCTACAGGAGCCAGTCACTAGACACAGTTTCTTCACTTATTACAACAAGTGTTCAAGTCAAGCATGGTGGTCCTTGTTTTACAGATGAGAACTGAGGCTCAGGGAGGTTATGTAATGGTCCCAGAGTCACACAGCAAGTGGCAGGTCTGCTCTTGTCATTGCAGCCCACTGTCCCACATGGCTAACTTCTACAGGATCTTTCAGTTGAACGTGTTAAAAAAAAAAAAAAAAAAAAAACAAGGCTAACTCATCTAAAAAGAGGAAAAAAAAATCTAACTTTCTCTTGCCCCATCTACCCTCTCACGGCCATCTCACCCTCACCTGCCCTTTCACGGTGGAACCTCTTCACAGAATAATCTACTTCCCCAGAGTTTCCTCCTGAGTTCACTACCATTATGTTCCTCCCTTAGCTCCCACATGCCTGGCTCTTGCCAAATTGCTAGGGCCAACTCACTGTTATCCAACAGCTGGCCTTTTGTATGTGTTTCCTTTGCTTCTTTCCAGCCTTTGACACTGGTCCCCTGTTTCTGGAAACTGCCTTCCCTTGGTTCTGGGCCACTAATCTCGTTTTCTCCTTTCTCTCTGACTGTGTCCTCTCTTGTGCCAATTCTCTTTGTTAGCCTTTAAGTGTCTGTGTTCCCCCAGAGCTCTGTCCTCAGGCTTCTGCTTGTTCTCATTTATCCAACTAATGGTGGTTGCAAGTTTATTGTGTGTCAGGCCCTGTGCTAGGAGCTGGGGGTCAGTGACAGAGTGATGATCAAGTGGTTTGAAATGTGAGAAGCTCATCATGCTCTAGTCCCTCCCTGCTGCCCATCCAACCCTTCATTGGCCCCAACTCTGCTTTGCACAACTGCTGCGGTCCCCAGATCTCAATGAGCTCTCTCTTGCCTCGCTCGGGGCTTTTGCAGTGGTAGTTTCCTCAGCTAGGAATGTTCTCAATGTCTGTCCCTGTGTTTGCTTAACTCTTTCTCATCTGTCAAGATATGGTTTGGGTATCATCTCCTCTGGGAAGGCTTTTGTTACTCACCAGAGTGCTCCAGGAGCTGCCTCTGTGCTCAAGTTCATCACAGAACCTACACACAGAATAATTGCACCTGTGTCATTATTCTGTCCAGTCCTGATGGCAGGAGCCAGCTCTTTGGCTCCTTTGTATCCCCGGCACCTAACACAGTCCTTGATATGTAGCTCTTTGTAGAGTGAATGAATCAGGCTTGCCACGACTGGTCCTTTCCAGCCTGGACTCCTGTCTTTCCTCCACCTGTACTATTCCTGATAGCCTGTGTTTATCCACCTTGACTGCACATGATAGTCACCTGCGGGGGAAAACAATGCCGGCCCTTACCCATTTCAATTGAATTAGATTATCTAGTGGTGGGACCCAGTCATCTTCGTTATTTAAAAACTCCCCAGTTGTTTCTGATGAACCGGAAATAATCATGAGTCGGATCTGTCTTGGTATCTCAGCCCCTAGCGCAATGCTTTGCATATAGTGGGTATTCAATTTCTAGAATGACTTCTAGATTTCTGGAATAACTGAGTGGCTGCCTAAAAGCCTAGCGCTTGCATAGTCAAATCTAAGCCAGCCATATCCAGTCTCTAAGCACACTCACACAGAAAGCCAATTCTCCAGGAAATTTTGCTTCGGAAGGATTTGGCTCCCAAAAGGTATTACTCAGTGTTTAGTCCCCTTTTTTACAAAATAAATAAAGTTTTCAAAGCCTAAATTAGCTGCTGATTTGTGTAATTTAGTGACACAGAATTTCTGTTTTAACCTCCGGAAAAGCAGTAGTCAAGGAGGTGGTGATTGGATGAGAAAGGAGTAGATGGAGATCGCTGGTTTTCATTATGTGAGAATTTAGAAGGTTTGCCATGGTTTCTGGTAAATGCTGGCAAAAGTCTGTTTTGCCACAGGCCCTGTAAAAGCACTAACCTGCTTCCTTTTGATGTTGCTGGCTTTTCTTTGGCAAGGGAATAAGACCTAGCCAAGTCTGTTGGGGCTAGAGCAGGGCAGGGACAGGGAGGTTACAGCGGAGGGGTGACAGCATCCAGCTCCCTTCGCCCTGTTTCCTCAGGTCATTTCTGCACCTAGAAACTCCTTGAAAGTCTCAGTGATCTCTAGCGAGTTGTGAGGGTACATACGTGGGGGCTTTCCCCCCCACTTTCCGTTGCCATCCCAGCCCCAAGTTCATAGGACAGAGCTCTGATATCAGGGGGCTTAGTCATTGTCACCGTCTGGCTGCAACAGCTCCCGCTGGTGCCAAGCACTCTACAGGGAAAGTTCATGACCATAAACTTATTGAAGCTGCACAGAAACACCATGACGGGGGTGTTGTTACTACCATTTTGTAGACAACAAAACTGAGGCTCAGAGAAGTTCAGTGACAATGTCCGGCTAAGTGGCTTGTGCCGCATTATCACAGAGTTATATATAGGGCTGCATTATCGCCCCAATCTCCTGACTTTCCATCTAGCATTCATTCTACTACTGGGAAGGTGAACCACTCAGGCTGGAGCAAGAAGGCTCAGGACACAGACTGTCCAGGAGAGAGTTCTTCTTGGAGTGGACCAATGAGGTGTGAGGGGCAGCATTGGAGCAGAGATGATGAGGGTTTTGGGGTCTCTAGAAAGGCTGAAGAGGTGGGAAAAGCTTGGAGCTGACTTAACTCGGCAAAGAAGTGAGAAAGAGCCTGCTGGGCGCCATGGCTGTCTCATTCCATTCCTGGAGGTTGGGCAGAGACGTCCAAGGCTTCTTCCCTCGATTTGGAGTTTGGGGGGAACTCAGTAAACAGGCACATAAAACCTAACTGAACTTGTCATTATAATCCCATAAAAGGTTAAGAAACTGTTGGAGGATGGGTGGGAAGAGAGAAATCAAGAGACCTCTTGGTGTAGCTGTCTTGTTTACCACTGGCATCTTCTCTATCAGTGCTGTGTTTTCCATTTGTCAGGCTATAACGATAGCAGCTTTTATAAGTAAGCAGCTTTTTGTAATGAACTTGTTCCAAATGTGTATTCTGTTCTGGGAACTCTCTGTGCTCTGAAGCAGCTTTATAATTATTGCCTCTGGTGGAATAGCCAGGCTCTATCTGGCTTTTATGTAGCAATTTCAGTTGATCTGCCTCTTCCTCTTTTAGCTTCAAATAAGGAAGATGAGGGGATGGAAAAATATAATGATAGCTTTTTTTTTTTAAAAAAAAGAGTGCTTATTATATATTAGGCATTGTTCTAGATGTTATGCATTCATCTTTTCATTTTATCCTAACATTACTTGGGTCTCAGGTATTTTTATAAGCCCCATTTTACAGATGAGGAAACTGTGGCTCAGAGATTTTGAACAAAGTGTTTAAAGTTACTCAGGTAGTAAGTGGTAGAGACAAGATCTGAACACATGTCTGTCTAACCCCACAGCCTGTGTTCTGGACTCTGCTTGTGTGTGGTGTGGGCTGCTTATGCCAGTGTGGCGTTGGGGGTGGGAGGAGGAACTTAGGACACTCACTGATGCTGTGGAGTCGTTTGCCATGTTGGTCCATGCAAGAGGTGTTGTAATTCAGTGCCGATGGCTCTGTAATTATGCACCATTTTCTGGTCTTTTGCTTTTATAAAGGGAAATAGAAGAATTTCAAGAGCTCCCCACACTTGTTACAGCCCATAGTGATGCTACCTTCTTCTTGGTATATGGCTGTACCATTTATTCCCAAGCTCAAAAAATGTTCATATCATACATTGGCTTCTATTTTGCAACATGGACTGTTAGTTACCATCTTATTTGCAACCCTGATCCTGCCCAACTGAACTGAGGCTGTTTTGGATCTCCTTTTTCCCCATTCTGCATGCTGCTCCAAGGGGACAAAGGACAAAGTGGTCTTCCACTTCTTCTGCTACTTGAGCGATGCTGGCCATGGACGACCAGCTCCGGGGTTAGCTGCAGCTCAGATTTCTGCTCCACCACATTCTCACTCTGGGACTCGGGATCAGTCATTTAACCTCTCTGAGCTTCTCTTTCCTCATCAGTAAAATGGGGATAATAATCGGAATGTCTACCTCATAGGTTTGTTGTGAGGATTAAATGAAATGATGCATGTAAAATGATTGGCTCCATAAATTTGGGCACTGTTATTCTCTCAGCTCCAATCTAGTCCATGCGGTTAAGATTGGGAACCACTAGCAAATCATTCCTAGTATCCTGCCTTATTTCAACAAATGTGCACAGAGTGCCAAGAGCAAGGTTGTCTCTAGGACAGTTTCTTAACGCATCGCTATTCCCAATGTCACTTTATGGGGTTAAAATGTACAATGAGCAAAGTTTGCTTTGGAGAAAGCCCTTCCATTTCCCACTTATCATCTCTTCCCCCTTGTTGCAAAGGCTTCCTTTTTTCACACCTGGTACCCTCCCACTGACCCTGGACTCCCCCAGGGCTCCTCATGGGCACCTAGGCACCTGGAACTTTACCTCCTGGTTTTTTTCTTTCTTGGCAAAGGTGTTTTTGAAAGTATCATCTTTAAGAATAAAAAATGAAAAGACATGACCAACACCAAGAAATTACTTCAATAATTGGTGACACATCCATTCAGTGAAGTACTGCTGGACCCTTACCTCTTGATTAAGACAGAGCCAGGCCCTTTACTGAGAAAGGGACATTTGCTTGCTCTGACCCAGGAGTGGATTTGTTTGCCTCCAATTAGTTGGAAAATCGAACTTGATCTATGAAGAAGACAGATTTATAACCTGAGCTGATACATGACTGCCCTCGCTTTGTTGTAATAAAAGATGAAATCGCTCCAGTGGGGGCTTGGGTGGACATCAGGCTGGGTTTGTAATGACTGTTCCCTCTGATTTTCAGAGCCTGAGTAAAGCCGGCCGGGATGATCAAAGAGCCCTTCATAGTAGATAAAAGATCATTTGGGGGAGCTGGAGAGGAAGAAGTTTGGAGTGTTCGTTTTTTCTTTGTTTTCTCTTCCACCCCCTTTCAGTGGGACTTAATGATGCTCCTCTAGGTGGGAAAATAGATCTGTTCTGGCTAATTTTCCACAGAAGTCCATGAAGACCACGTGTCCTCAGGACAGATGGCTGCCAACATGGCCTCCACCGTGTGTAAAGGCTGTTTCTCTCCGCTTTGAGCTTTCCTTTCTCTGCCTCTCTTTAGCCGTTGATTTACTTCTGTTCCGTTTTGCCACACTCTCCTTATAGCTTCTGCTATAAGAGCTTGGCTCTGTCTCCTGCCATCTATCCTGATATCCTCCTGTTTCCCTTCTTTTCCCTTTGTCCTCCCTCCTCATCCTCTTTCCCACTGCATCACATTCTCTGCCTTATTTGCCTCTCTCCCTTTCATGGTCTTATTTTTGACACTCCTCTTTACCTTTTTCTCTCTCTCTTGATTCTGGTTCGTAATATCTTGAAAGAGCGTTTGATAACATTTGCCTGACCCTGCCTGACATGGGGTGAGTGATTCTCCTCAGGCAGCTTTTGATGTGGTCTGTGTGTGATTGATGAAAGCTGCTCAATTTGCTTTTCAAAGCTCTGTTTATGGAGGGCTTGGGTGCATCTCCTATGGATTTCACTCTTTTTCTTTCCAGAAACAAGTCCAAATTGTAGGACAAAATCATACCACTTCCCATGTGTTCATCATCCTCACAGATGCCTTAATGTGCATGAGAGAAGGACCACATTGCACAATCCACCTTTTTTTTCTTTAAGTGTTGTTATTCCCAGAGTCCTCATGTCAGAGATTTTTACCCACAAAGGATGTTCCTTGGGCTACATTTAATTCGAATACAACCTTCAGCCCAAAAAGGAACTTAGATTTGGACACTGCCTAATGAAATAGAAGAAAAATACCATCACTGTTAATACGAGAATCTAGGTACATTAGGTGTCCTGGCTACTTACGATATGGTCAGCATAAAATGAGAGGAGCCATGATCAGAAGAATTGTCGGCAGCTTCTGGTTCTAGAAAGAACAGTGGGTCAAGTTCTTTCCAATGTTAATCACTCTAGATCCCAAAAGCGTATGAGAAGATGAGGGGTATTTTTCAAATGGTTCAGGTTTCCTGCACTGCTGTTTCTGCTTTTCAACCTAAGAAGAGGATTCTTGCACCTGCACCAGAAGGCTTACACATTCAGCTGCTTGAAGAAAGAGGGATATACAAAATAGTCAGTAGGAGCTCTTTCTAGCTCTTAGATGCTCTGATTCTGAGAATCTAATACTTTAGGTATAATAAATATAGTGCATTGAAAAGATTACTGGGTTTTGTGCTAGAATACCTGAGTTTAAATGCAGATTTGGACAATTATTAGTTGAATGATTGTCAGTAAATTTTAAATTTTTTTTTCAGTTTTTTTAAACAGCTTTACTGAGGAATAACTTACATACCATAAAAGTCAGCCATTGTAGGTGTACAGTTCAATGATTTTTAGTAAACGTATAGAGTTGCGCAACCATCGTTACAATGCAATTTTATAACATTGTTTTATAAATCTTTTAACCTCTCTCCATTTTTTTCCCTTCACCTTACGATTGGACTTACACGGTGGATTTGTTACAAAAATGACCTCAATTCTAATCCTTTTATACATTGTGACATGACTTCTTTGCTCCTTCCATTGAGAGGTGGAATTGATTTCCCCAGCCCTTGAGTCTGGGGTTGGCCTTATGACTCGCTTTGACCAATAAAGTGTGGTCACTGTGAAGGTGTGCCTGTTCTGAGCCGGAACCTCAAACAACCCTGCATGCTTCTGCTTGCTCTTTTGGAACCCTGTTATCTCCACTGTGAGGATAAGGTTGGGCTAGCCTGCTGGAAAGTGAAAATCATGTGGGGAGAGGCCCCAATCATTCTTGCCACCCCGGCTTGGGCCATGTTAGATCAGCCCGCCCAGCTGCCCTCCAGCTAAGCTTCACCAAGACTGGCCAAGCCCAGCCCGGCTCAGCAGCACTGGCAAGCCACCCTGGAGACCCACAGATACAGCAGAAGGGGGCTGTTGGAAGCTACTAAGCTTTAGAGTGTAGATATTTTGATTTATGATAAGAATAGGCATTGGGTCTTCCACCCCTTCCGGTCATAGAGCTCCTAAAACCCTTGGAATTTCCTAAGCATGGAGAGCTATAAAGGTGTCTTTGTTATGTTAATGAGGTGACATTTGGGAAGCACCTAAGATGGGGGATGGTTTACAGTAGAGCCAACCACGTGATTAGAGGGTTGGCTCTTTCAGTCCCACCCCCTGACCTCTGGGGAGGAGAGAGGGGCTGGAGGTTCAATCAGTCATGACCAATGGCCAGTGATTTAATCAATCATGCTATGTAATGAAGCCTCAATAAAACCCCGAAGGGACAGGGTTCAGAGAGCTTCTGGTTGGTGAACACTTGGAATTGAGGGGAGGGGGCATGCCTGGAGAGGGTATGGAAGCTCCGTGTACTTTCCCCATGCCTTGCCCTCGACACCTCTTCCATCTTGCTGTGCCTGAGTTATGTCGTTTTATAATAAACCAGTGATCTAGTAAGTAAAATGTTTCTTTGAGTTCTGTGAGCCACTCTAGCAAATTAATCAAACCCAAGGAGGGGGTTTTGGAAACCTCTGATTTAGAGCCAGGCAGTCAGAAGTATAGGTGACAACCTGGGCTTGTGATTGGCATCTGAATTGGGGGGCAGCCTTGTGGGACTGAGCCCTCAACCTGTGGATCTGATGCTGTCTCCAGGAAGATAGTGTCAGGATTAAGTTGAATTGTGGGACATCCAGCTGGTGTTGCAGAATTGCTTGGTTGGTTTGGGAAAACCCCACATCCATTGGAATCGGAGTCAGAATTGTTAGGGTGGTTTGTAAAATATCATTAACGTGGCAAGAAATAACTGATGGGGGATCATGAGAATCAATTTTTAAAAAGCTATGAAAACATCTAGCCTTCTGCCTATTATATAGTAGGCTCTCAGTAAATTAAAAAAAAGATTCAATTTAACAAACATTTATATAGGCCCTTGTATGTGAAAAGTGGTATGTTTGGGGTTATGAGGGACGTAGAATTGAAAAAAGACATGATGTAAACCCTTCAGGAGTCAGTTCCAGTCAGAAAAATAGATACTTACCCAAACAGTTATAATATAGGACAGTCTGTCCCTCTATTCTAACATTTATGTCTAAGTGGTTCCCCCATTGTCTGCAAATAACCATGTTCTTCTTTTCTTGGTATTTCATTTTGTTCGAAAATGTGTTCAAGGGGTGTAATTTATTAAAAATTCCCCAAACAGCACATTGACCAAAATTAAGTTTTATTGGTGTGTCCAAGACAGTGTTTGCATTTATAGGAAATAGTCTATATGAAGCTTGAAATGCCTCATGTAGCTAAGGAAACAGAAAAGCAGACATGAAATCAGAGCCAGGGTGGGGAGGAGAATGAAAAGGGGAGAGAGAGAGGTGGGTGGGAAAGTCTTAATTTCTAAAGCAACCAGGAGCTTTAATTCTAAGGATGCCTAAAAGTAGAACACTGCCTGGGCAGATTGTTTTTACTTGCCTCCAAACTATTCTAGAGGTTTGGGAGGTTGGGTTTGAAGTAGGGAGGAGAGGAGGAAGGAGTGGGGTTTGCAAACAGGATCTTTGGAACCCAGGATTCCTGTGGTTGGTTGGGTTCAAGCAGATTCCTTGAATTCATACTCTCCAGGGAGCAAGCCGTCTGGGTAGTCTGACAGCACCAAGAGCACTGTACAAAGAGCCCTGGCTTGGGAGCCTGGGACCCTAGTTCCAGTCCTTACTCTAACACTAAAGAACCCTTGCTGTGTGACCCTGGACAAGTCACTTTCCCTTCCTGGGGGTTGACCTAGATGATTTCTAAGGTCCCTTCTAGTTCAAAGAGTCTATAACTTCAGGTCTAATTCAGCCACTAAGTTGAAGGAGGAGATTGAAATTGGAGCAAACCAAGACAGATAGAAAGGCCTTCTGACAATATGCGTGGACCTTCGGAAAATGGGGCTGTTCAGAAAACCAAAACAAAGGCCAGTGGGTGAGTCCTGCAGATCTGGGAACCCTCCCCACTGCTGCACTTACTGTAGTGAGTTCTGACCAGGCCTTTCCTCAAGGACTCCAGAGGTCCTGGATGCTCCCTGACCAGGGACCTGACCACTGGGTGAGGTCCCTGCTGGGCCTGTTGAAAGGCCGCCTCCCTTTCCTTCTAGGGCAAGGGTGTCAAAGGGGTTTCTTAAAATGCACTCGAGCTCTAATAAAGGGCTGTCTAAACAAGGATAAATATTCCTAGCAGTCTGGTGGGAGGAATGGGGGTAAGAAGGTGGTCTTTTTTCCTAGCAGTGGAACTAGAAGAAACTCAAAGAGTAAAGAGCTCTTTGCCACAAGTAACTCCCAGAAGCTCAGATGAAATTAGCACTTTCAGTGCTGGTTAGGGTCTCTTTTAGAATGATAACTATCAACTATCTCAGGGATAACTGAGCATGCCTTTGGGCAGACACAGTCCTTGTCACCTCCTCCTGGAGCACCCCTGGGAGGTGGTAAGGGAAAGAAGCTGCAGAAGCCTCAGCTTCAGCCACCATGAAGTCATGTGGCTTCCCCCCATGGAGGGGGGCCTCTGAAATGCTGGAGGTTCCTATCTTCCCTGAGGGGCAATAAGGAAAGGCCCATGCCATGGGAGGCTGTGGACCACCAGGTGTGAGTATTCCCAGGCCACTGCAAGGCTGGGCTACCAAAAGCTAAGCCTAGGGATGGCTTGTGAAATGTGATTACATTTGGTTCCTTTTTCACATCAGAAAAGAAAACAGAGTACAAACAGCATCATTCAGGTCCCTGTCCTTTTCTCCTTGTGTCATTCTCTTGTTTGTACTTTCCTCTTCCTTTTTTCTAATACTGTTCACTCTCACCTCCAGGATCATTCGGTCACTGAAGTCCTGCCACTCACCACAGATTGCCCAAACTTAGTGGCATAAAACAACCATTTCATTCTGCTCATGGATTCTGTGGGGCAGGGGTTCACACAGGGCACGGCAGGGATGCTTTATCTCTGCTCCACAATGTCTGGAGCCTCAGCTGCGAAGACTCCAAAGCTGGGGGCAATTCAAGGCCTTGGGGCTGGGATGGTTAGGAGGCTCCTCCATTCACAAGTCTGACATGGGGTACTGGCGATGGACTGGGACCTCAGTGTGGCTGTCGGGCAGAACACACACACATGGCTGGTCCATATCCTTGAGCTTCCTCACAGCATGGTGGCCTAGGAGCAGCCTTACACAGTGGCTCAGGGTTCAGGGCTCAGATGGCAAGAGTTCCAGCAAACAAGGTAGAAGCTGCAAGGCCTTTTCCCACCTAGCTGAGGAAGTCATGGAGCATCATTTCTGCCACATTCAATTGGCTACAGCAAGTCAGAAGCCTGCCCAGATTCAGGTGGAGGGGATATCAACCTACCTCTCCCTGGAAGGACTGTATAAGTATTTTCAGACATGTTTTAAAGCCTCCGCAGTAGCCCACCATCACTCTCTGTCCTTTGTCCTAAAAGAAGCTCCTTCCTCTTCACTTCTGGGATCCCAGAATAATTTGGAGGTGACCATAGGAATGTTGCTCAAGTGCTTCTCGGTTCTCTGGCCATGGTTGAGTTTCAGAGTGGCAGCAATTCTGTGGGAATTTACTCTTCTTCAGTATTGACCCTCCACTGTTTACTTGCCATTGGATGGCCATTTGGGGGTCCCTGGAAGTGGTTTGGCACCCTCTCGTGTGTCCTTGCAGGAAGCGTTGATTGGTAATGATCTGTGCCCAGTTCAGCACAGATCTCTTCTTTGGCGATACCTCCATGCCAAGCCCTTGCCTCACCAACTTTCTGACTGAAGTGGTTTCTTCCCCATGGGTTGGCTTGGAGAGAAAGGCTCTCAAGAATGTTCTAGAAGGCATCGGCCTGCAGTGCCTAGCACAAAGCCGGCACTGGCACTTGCTCAATAAATGACTATTGAATAAATTAACCCTGGCTTGCATGGGCTCTAGGTGACTCAGAGGGTCTGATTCAGCCTGATTCACCAGAGGATCTGGGAGGATTTGACCAGTGGAGAGCCCTGCATGTTCCTGGAGGGAGGCCATGTGTGTGTGTGTGTGTGTGTGTGTGTGTGTGTGTGTTCATGTGCGTGTGTGTTTTGGAGGAACTGGGGGCATGTGGGGATGGTCCTGTGTAATGATATTGTGGGCTAGGCCAACAGCACTTGTTGCCATGGTGACCACCGAGCTTCTGCTAAGCTGCCCCTGCTTCCTTACCTCTATTATTTGGAAACTTTTCGAGACACCTTGAGCAAACCCTCCAAGTGTCAGGGCAATCGTCAAGTTTCCGGGAGGCTCAGACCACAGCTGCTTCCTCTTTTCCTACCCAAAGTGTGCAGGTAAATCACCAGAAACTCTCTGGGTGAGTCTGACCTCACCACGTGAAGGACCTATTTACAATAGAGTTGAGGGCTGTCTGCGGGGGCGGGGTGCGGGTGGGTGTCCTAGGCTTACAGGGCCCTTTGTCAATGCAAGAAATCATAAGAGTAACTATGCTAGTCAATCAATCCAACTGGAGATGCTGGAGTCCCAGGAAACTTTTAGGAATGATCTGCTATTTCTCATTTAAGAAAAAGCAAAAAACAAGGACTTCCAGGCTTCCCCATAGGGAGGGAGCTGCTGGCTGGGAACATACATCCACAGAGGTAGGCACTGCAGACTGACTGTGGGAGTCTTCACGGCTCTCAAATGAGCTTCCTGTGTTCTCTTTCCTTTTCATCAGGCCCCGTGCAGATCCACGGCCTATGTGCATTAATTCTCCATGCCTACGCATCAGCATTGCGGTAGGCCTTTATGTATGTTGCCTCCAAGTCTGAACAACATCTCAATGAGCAATGGACTGTTATCTCCAATCTACAGATGAGAAATTAGAGGCCCAGAGAAGTACATTAAATTGCCCAGAACACACTACTACTAAGTGGATGAATCAGATAATTTATTCATTCAGTAAACAAACTAGATTATGCCTCAAGCTATGTAGAGAAGAAAAAGAAAACGTTGAGTTGGTTCTAGTTGACAAGAAATTCACAGTCTAGGAGAGGAAAACAGCAATTATACAGCAATATGGTAAGTAAAATGATAGAGCTATACACAGGGAATTGGGTTAAACACCAAGGGGACATCTAATGCAGCTTGGGAGTGTCAGGGAAGACTTCCTGGAGAAGGTGATGTTTGAGCTGAGGGTTAAGGATAAGCAGGAGTTAGAAGAAAGTATGTGGGGTGGGGCAGGACATTTCAGAAAGAGTAGGTCGCACAGTCAACGTGTGGAATTAAAAATAGCAAGATATGTGGAACTATGAGCAGTTCAGTGTTGCCCTGGGGTTGATCTGACTGGAGTTTATCTGACTTCAAAATGCAAGCCCTGGGCTTCCCTGGTGGTGCAGTGGTTGAGAGTCCGCCTGCCGATGCAGGGGGCACAGGGTCGTGCCCCAGTCCAGGAAGATCCCACATGCCGCGGAGCGGTTGGGCCCGTGAGCCATGGCCGCTGAGCCTGCGCATCCGGAGCCTGTGCTCCACCATGGGAGAGGCCACAACAGTGAGAGGTCCACGTACCGCAAAAAAAAATAAAAAATAAAAAAAATAAAAAATAAAATGCAAGCCCTCTTCCCACTCTGCTTGATCTCCTCAACTAGCTGATTTTGGAGGTGTGGCATATGTGACACGTTACAGGGGCTTGGGATGCCCAGTCTTTACTCTTTAAAATTCTGTTACTGAATTAGCAGAATGTGGGAGGTTTTTACCAGGACTTTTGCATTGTGAGTTCTCAGGAGGGCTTAAAGAGGATCAGGAGGGAGCTGGGCAAAGGCCGTTGACTAACCGAGGCAAAGTCAATTCAGCGCCATTGTTCCGTGGCTGCCCGACAGCAATTTGGAAGAAGGAGGCCAGAGATCACCAGGGAACAATGGCTCCTGGGTTCACTTCCACAAAGCACATTGTGATGAGTCAGAATGAAGCAACAGTTACCTACACCAACATGTCAAGTTGACAGCAGATGAAGAAATTATCTCAGTGAAAGACCAAGGCTGAAGATGGGTGCAGTCCAACAGTGCCAATGATTTTGCTGTGTTCTTTCTATTTTTGGTGGGAGTGGGGTGTTGGGGGACTGTATGATACATGCATTTATGTTTCCTCCTACTAAATAAGTGGATCTGTTTCCGACAGGTGGTCCCCCAAATTGTCCTCACCATTTGGCTTTTTGATCTCCTTCCTTTAATAGGTCTTCTTGTGGTGTCACTTGGAGAGGACCTGTGGACACTTCTGGAGTCTGTCAGGAAATATCTTACCCTACAACCCAGGCCTACTGCAAAGAGGTGGATTTTCTGTCCTGCTGTGACAAATTCTATAGGAAGGATAACCGTGACCAAGTAAGTTAAGGGACCTTTGTTAGAAGTTCTTTCTGTAATGAACACAACATTGTAATTCAACTATACTTCAATAAAAAATAAATTAGGGCTTCCCTGGTGGCGCAGTTGTTGAGAGTCCACCTGCTGATGCAGGGGACGCGGATTCGTGCCCCGGTCCGGGAGGATCCCACGTGCCGTGGAGTGGCTGGGCCCGTGAGCCATGGCCGCTGAGCCTGCGCGTCCAGAGCCTGTGCTCCGCAACGGGAGAGGTCACAACACTGACAGGCCCGCGTACCACACACACAAAAAATAATAACTAATTAAAAAAAAAGAAGTGCTTTCTGATATGGGGCCTGGAATCATAGCACTAGGAGCTGGAAATAACTTTTGTCCTTTTATAGGTCAGAAAACTGAGTTGAGGATAAGAGGGAAGTGACTTGCCAAAGGTAAGAGTCAAATTTGACGTAGAACCAGGAAAAAATCCAGTCTCTTGACTCTAAACCTGGTGCTGTCCCCCATGCTGGTGTTCTCTCCATTGTCACAAAGCCTAAACTACTGTTTAATTATCTTTTAAATGAGCATTGCTCTTTACCTTTTCTTTGCTAAAATATAACCACTTGAAGAACCATATTTTATTTGTAGGTTCAGTGCCCACCACATTGCCTAATACAGTAATAATGTCCCTAGAATATTTCTACCTTTGAATGTGTATACAGAGGCCCCATTGGGAGCTGAGAGTTGGTGGCTCATTTTGATTTAAATGGGACCTCACGTTTAACAGTTCTTCCTGTCTATTATCTTGCCTGGTCCCTGTTCAAAACCAGCTCTATTTTCTGGGTTATTTTTGCATTCATAATCCTTGACAAGAAAATCCTCCCATCTAATCTTTGCTTTATTTCTTTGTTTCAGGAGATTATCTAGCATGTCTAATAGAGCGGCAAGTCACGTCCCGCGGCTCCAGGCCTACAATTCCCCAGCATACCAAAATCAACCACAAGACTTTCCTCCGACCTCACCCAAGTCAGGGCATAGGTGGGGCTGCTCTCTGCCCCTTGGGGAGGAGGAATCTATGACCAAATGGGTATGTTCTTTCTTGATTTCTCCAGGGTTCCCCGGAGAGGTGGTATTCCTGGATGATGGGGTACAGAGAGTCTGAGTTTAACTTTCAATGAAACAATGCAAACTCAGACCTAGGGAAGAATTATCTACCTGAGAGTTGCTGGAATATTGGTGAAATATCACTTCTTGCTATTTAATTCATTCATCTGGGATTGAAAAGACATCTCTTGGGGCTGATTTAGGTCAGTGGTGTCCAACCTATTTTAGTATGGAGAGCACATTTTAATTTCAAAAAATTTATAGACCTGCAGATAAAGATACTTACACTTTAGGAATGCACTGGGAGAGCAAATATTAATAATAGAGGCTATCACCTTAAACGGGATTTGAATTAATCACCACCTTATCTATATACTATCCCAAATCTGAGTTGTTGCTTTCCTTCTGTGTTTCTGTAACTCTTTGGCCTCACCACTGGCCTGGAAACCCCACAAGGCCATAGTTGATTTGCCTAGTTCACTATCTGTTGTATACTCGGCACTTAGCACAGTTCCTGGTACAAAGTAGACACCTTATGTATATTTGTAGAATGAATAAATTAGTACATTAGAAGTATCAGAATAGTTGACTAAACAGTATGATTCATGTACAACTATAGGTACTGATTCACACAAAGATGGTGCCCCTGTGGGGTCCCAGGGCCCACAGATTGGAAATCACGGGTTTAAATTTCCACACTTGGATCCAATATTTTCTTCCATTTTCCCCCGAGGGAGCTTAGTGTTCAGCAGACCACAAATACCAGTCTCTGAGCTTAGAGACACATGATAACTAAAGGTGGGAGCCTGCACCAGTTGACATTCCAAAGGCCGAATGGAAAGTCTAGGAAGAGGACAGAATGCATGACTTAAAGAAGGCTGGGACTTCCTAACACCCACGGCAAAGGGGAGGTTGATGACAGCTTTCCTCAAAAGCCAGTTTCTAATATTTGTAGGAGCAAAAAGTAAGCTAATCTCCAGGAGCCTCTAGGCTGTGTAGTTGGTATTTCAACCCCAAACAGACTTGCAAAGGTACTTTGCCTGTTTCCTCTGTCACCCTATTTGTGTGGAATGTTGATAACTGAAGCGACACACAGTAAATGTGTCTTGTAAGACATTGATTGGGAGTGGAGATGAGTGGGGAAATATAAGAATTGAAAGAAAGAATGCTTGATTTAAAATATGTGAATGTGTCCCTGCCTCACTGAGTGTGTACATTAGTATTTAATTGCTGACATCTCTCTTCCTTCTCTAGACAATGGGCTTCTTCTCTTGATTCTCCCTGCTCCTTCCTCTCCAAACAAAGAGAGGATGGTATTCCAGGTGTGAACAAATCAGGGCGGTTTCCTGCTTCAGATTCAGAGATTCACAGCCCTGAGGAAATGAGTAAAAGAGAGGAGGGGAGAGAGCAAAAGAGATGAAAAGCAGAATCTTTGCCACCTGCTATTTAGTGATTAGCTCCCAGATAAGGAAGGCAGAGATGCATTCCAGGAGCTCAGGACTTGCCCAGACGGAACTCAGAGTAAAGGAGGGATTGGTGAAAACTGAAGCCAGAAAAAGGCAGTGGGGGGTGGGGGTGGGGGGGGAGGGGCACTGAAAACACCATCCATTAATTTTCCTCAAAGCCCCTCCATGTCATGCAGCTCTTATAAATTTAAGACCCTCACTTTACCCATTTTTTTGTTCCACCCCACCTCACCTGCTTTGGTTTATGTAAAGTAGTCTTGTAAAGCTCTGTCACGAACTAACGGTGTGACCCTGGGCAAATCACTTACCTTCTTAGATACAGGTCTAGTGGTTGCTATCTCTCTCTTTTTTTTCTTAATTGGGGTATAGTTGTTTTACAATGTTGTGCTAGTTTCTACTGTACAGCAAAGTAGAGTTCCCTGTGCTATACAGCAGTTTCTCATTAGTTATCTATTTTATACATATTATTGTATATATGTTAATCCCAGTCTCCCAATTCATCCCTCTTGAGTTTCAGTAGCTTCATCCAAAGCATAGGAAAAGAAATCAACAATCACAACCAAACAACCGAACCCCAAATCTCCTAATGCTGGGCAGTAGAAGCCCTGGCGAGTTTGCAGTGAGCAGCCTCTGTTCTTGTTCTTAGTTTCAAGCACACCAAGCTTTTGGATTAAACCACAGTGAAAAGCAAGCACTTACTCTTTCCCTCACGGAGGAGCAGGCTGATCCACTGTGAGGTTTTCCTTTCTCAGTAGAAAGGGGTGAAAATAATTTCTGCACAGCCTACCCTTCTGCCTGTGGCACCTGTGGCCACAGACACGACCCAGGTCTGAGCAGAGGTGCAGGATCCTGTGTCCTTGTCTGGGGTGCATGGCCTCTTCCCTCACCAGCCTTTGCTGTTCCCTTTGTTCTTATAACTGAGGGTGTTCTGTCCTTGACAACGGCCACGTGTTCAATTTTTCCAGCACGGTTAGGTGAGGTCAGCACTTTGGCTTTTAGCCTCTAGAGCAGGTAAGAGCCATTGAACCTTGAGAGATACAAGATCAAGTTAGTAATTCATCTTGATTTTCATTTTGCAGTGCTCCCATAGAAAATAAATGTGGAGCAATGGACAATTATGCCTTGGTAGAAAATAAATACTCTGGTGATTAAAAACTGGAAATCACTAGCTTTGAAATTTCTCCAGAAATGCAGCCCCAGATGTCACGCAAGCTCCCATCAAACACGGGCTGTTAAAATCCAACTGTGGATATTGCCTTGTAAAGCGTTCACAGATGCAACAGCAGAAGAAATTCTCACAGCCTAGAGAAGCAAGACTTCTGCTTTTTTCCTTTCTTTCTGTCTTTTTTTCCGGCAGGGGATGATGGAGGGGTTGGGCATCAAACTGTTCATTTCAATATGTAATTTGCCTCAAAGAATTTTTGACTTAATTTATTTTCTCACCAACCTAAATCCAATTCAAAAAACATTTATTGAAACCTGAACAATCTACTTTCCGTTGACGAGTGCTAATAGGTGCAATGTTACCCCTGTCAACTTATAAGATCACATACTGAGCTTGGAGCTAAACAGGAAAACGGAAATTAAACTGGAGTTGGATTTTGTTTCCTTCTAAATTCTCCACCATCGTTGGACATGTACGGTGCTTAATGAGAAACAAGTTGCATTGTGGGCATTTCTTTATTTAAAAAAAAGCTTCTTTCTTTTTTAATTTGGAAGATGTTTACATCTTAATGCCAGATGTATCTCCAAGGCAGAGGGGGTAGAACTGTATGAAAAAAATAAATGATGTCAAAAAGTCCCTGCGTTTTCAACATTTCTTTACTAGTTCTTGGACTAAACAAATATTTCCAGTAAAAAATGACAAATATAATTGTTTTTGGACTCTTATTTTTCGCAATAGACCAGCCTCTTTGCTCTCTTGAGTTCCATGGATAGGTGATTCTCCTGAGAAACTTAACGACATCATGTCACTTTTAGCTTGAGGGCTTTGTTAGAATATCTAATAGGCAGGAGGTAATAAGAGGGTGTGAGTGAGTGTATATGTGTATGTACACACTCCTTGTATGCATGTGTGTAGTGCCAACAATGGTGTATCCTTACTGGACTAAAATTCCATACCAGCTCTTTGAACAAATCAGTCAATGTGGTCAAAATGTTTGGCCCAACATTATCACCTTTCCACCCTTGATTTGTAGTTAACTAAGAACGTGTCCATGCTGTTAACATTCTAGACTTCACTGGCCAGTAAGGTCCATAAAAAAGATCATTTCCCCTCTCTGTGTGCAGACTGTTTCTGTTTATCTGTAAGTAACAGCCAGGGTCTCATTGCTTTTCAGTTCATTTATTCATTCCTTTATACAATAGGCAATAACCAAGTACCAACTCTGTACCAAGCAGTCTTCTAGGTGTTTGGAGACACAAAGAGAACTAGACAGAGAAGGTCCCTAACCTCATGGGGCTTACATTCTGGCGTGAGAGGACAAAAACTAACTAAATAAATACCATAATCCCAAGTCACAAAAATTCCATGGAGACTGAAAAATCAGGAAGATATAAAATAATCAGTGGATGTGTGTATTTGGGGCAAAATTTGGATAAGGATGCCAGAGAAACATTCTCTGAGAAGGCAATACGTGAAGACAGCCAGGTGGTGGGAGGTGGACTGGCATGCAGGAAAGAGGGTTGGATGCTAAAGAAGCAGTGGAGGTCTAGCACCTCAGCAGGACGAGTTTGCCTGTTCAAGTGAGCTGTCCTTGCATACATTACATTCTTACAGAGGGGGTTTTCTTTCTTTTTTTTTTTTTTAGAGGGGGTTTTCTTGACCTATTTGTAAACCAAGTGGGAAGCTGGACTCTGATAGAGATGGATGTGAGGATCTGGGATACTATATAGGGGAAGATGAAGTGTTGCTTTCCTTAGAGATGGAGGACTTGCTGGAGAAGCTGAAAAACTTCAGAGCTCTAATCTCACTTTGGCCAGTAACAGAGTATGTACCTGTGGGGAAGTCTCTTCCCTTCTCTGACTTCTGTCTCCTCCTGAAATAAGGTGTTGGATTGAGTGGTCTGAAATTCCCCTCCAGCACCAGACAGTCTTTGAGCCCTCTAAGAACAGAAACTGGAATCGAATTTTTCTGCTTGAGAATCCCTATTGGTATGGACTCACTCACTAGGATGTTCAAAGCCAAGTCCTGGGTGAAAACAAGCATATGAACTGCTGGAGTCCAAAGGAGCCATGTTCAGACACTTGACCTCTTTTACTTTCCTTGATTTGATCTGTGTTATGACTTTAGTCAGTAGGGAGTTCCTACAACAGGCAACCAATAGAGAGAATTCCATGTATAGGCCAGACATACCAGTGTATACTGAGCAGAGACATCCATCCTGACCACATGCAACTGTGTGAGAAAGGGTAAGTCTGACAGCCGAGAAAAGCTGGACAGGGGTCCCAGGGTCTCAACCTTCAATAATAGATGATCCCTCCTAACAAAGGTCTCTGGTAAAGACAGCCCTTTACTGCGATCCTCTGGCTTGCTAGCATGGAAGCAGCCTTCTTTAGATCCTGCTGTAAGGATCAGAGAATCCCATGGCTATTTCTTCCTATGTTGGGTCTGTTGAATGATGTTCTATCAGTTCAGGTTGAACAACAACCCAAAGTCCAGTAAAGGTATAGGACGAGGGGGGTATCTTTGTAAATGTGTTTTGAGCATCCTTACTATACAGAAGAAGGCATCTAGAGAGATACGTAGTGAATCAGATGTAGTCCTTGACCTCAAAGAACTTTCTCAACGTAAACTCATATGCAGATGCCTAATACTAACATAGGTCAGAGAGAAGGGAGTGATGGATGTAATGAAGAGGAGAGCAGTGGATGAGTTGACACTTAGAGTCGGTACTTAGGGATTAATTAGGACTTGAAAGGTCAGAGATAGAGGCAATGAAGGGCATTCTCAGGCAAGGGAACAAAATGAGTAAAAGCTGGGCACAGGACAGAACTTCCAGGAAGGACATCAATGTATCTGGGCTTCAAGGGGAGAGACCCTCAGATATTTAAGTTTAAACTCCAAGAGCTTGACACAATGGAAGCCAGAGCTCTACCCTTTTGGAGTAAAGCTACTCTGGGTCCTGGTGCTTCTGGTTCCCATTCCAGGAGAAGCACAGCACCCTCTTTCCCTCCTTTCCTCCCTTACCCCTACCAAAGACGTGGGGAACCTGCAAGAAGAGCAAAGCTGTGGTTTTCAGTAATTAAACTTGCATCATTTGTGATCAGGGAACTATTTTAAAATTCCCTCTATTCTGGTATTCTGATGATTTGCTTCAGAGTTGGAAATAAAATTTAGCCTTAGGATTCTTCATTGTTCCTTTGCTGTGATTTCTAATTGCCATGTCCACCTCACCTTCCTCCATTTGATGTGTTTCATCTCAGACACAGGTGTTTGGAAATTTCTTTTTTCCTCTCTGATTTTGGTCCCCAGATCTTATACAAAGATAGTCACCTGTCCATATTTCCACTCACTAATCCTCATCATTCTGATGTCTCTGAGAAACAAAACCGCATACTTCCTGGCAGCCACCCTGATCTGATCATTCACGTATCATCATGGCTGTCTCAACTTAATTCTACCTTGTCATTCCCATCAATATTCTTTTCATCTCAGTGTAGGCCAACTGACTGATTCATATTTACTCTTTTTTTTTTTTGGCGGTACACAGGCCTCTCACTGTTGTGGCCTCTCCCGTTGTGGAGCACAGGCTCCGGACGTGCAGGCTCAGTGGCCATGGCCCACGGGCCCAGCTGCTCCGTGACCTGTGGGATCTTCCCGGACCGGGGCACGAACCCGTGTCCCCTGCATCAGCAGGCGGACTCTCAACCACTGCACCACCAGGGAAGCCCTCATATTTACTCTTGACACATATTTGATGATCATACAGAATTTTACCAGCTAGTTATTTTCTGGGCTACTTAGTTTGTGATCTCTATATTCCTTCTTTTAACAGTGGGGATGTTGCTAGTTAAACAAAGTTATCATTTATTATCACACCATTGTCCACATAGTAACAATAATGGTAACAAGGAATAATTTTTATAGAAGACTATCGACATCTCAAGGCTCAAGGCAACCTGTGAAACAAATGATCCCATTTTATAAATGAGAAAACTGGGAGATTGACTTGTCAATTATGTGATTAAGTTTAAGGTCACTGGTAGAAATAGGAATGGCTTGAACTCAGGACTACTGAATAGACTTGGTGATTCTTAAGATATGAAGCCTGCTTTGAATTCTGTCCGGGTCTACCTGTACTCCCCAGAGACCCTCCAAACCAGAGGTTCTCAAAGTCAGTGGGTTTTAGAAACACCTGGAGGCTAGTTTAAAATGCAGAATCTCTTCCTCTCCCCCATACGTGTTCTGATTCTGATTCTGAGGTCACGGAGCCCACGAATTTTCTTCATTAACACAGACCCCTGATGTTATTGATGTAGGAATGTATGTTGAGAAATTGTTGAGCAAAGTGGGGAAGCTTCAGTCTGATAGCCTAAAAATGCCCTCTTTTTCTTTTACCTTCCGTCGTATGCAAATATGAGTTCATTCAGGGAGAGATCATTTATATTCTGCTTTAGTTCTTATAAAACATCACTTTAATCTTATTTTAAATGACTGCATTTCTGGAAGAGGCCATTTTATCCCAAGGAGAATTTCATTTCTGATGGTTTCAGATAGGTCTCATTTTAATTCTCTTTCCCCTTTTTAAAATATGACATCATAATCCCCTTCACATCTAGATTTTGTGTTATATTGGTGTTTTTTTCATGGAATATTGCCAGAGCTGGTATTAATGATGGAGTTGTCAGAATTGTATTCTAAATGAGAGTAAAATTCAAATAAGGACCCAGATGAAAAATATGCCTATAAATATTTGAGAAGACCTCTCTCTCTCCATCTCTCTCTCTCTCTCTCTCCATCTCTCTCTCTCTCTCTCTCTCTCTCTCTCTCTCTCTCTCTCTCGGCAGTTTTTCCTTTGAGCAAAAGGAAATGTGGATTTATGTAAATATCTTAGGGGATACATTTTACTGTTACATGTACCATCTTAAGAAATATTCATCTAAATTCTGCTTGTCAGAATCAAATGGAGGTCAGAACACTGGCTAAAATATGAGTCCAGCTTTGATTTCCTTATGTAAATGTTTTCTCTAGGTATGTCCATTATGCCAAAGCTAATGGTTCTAATAAGCACTCCAGAGACATCTGATTCAATTTAATTCTCCTCGATCAAAAAATGCAAAACAACTTTTTGAAAGACAGAGATTAGCTCTATTTCTACCACTAAAGGAAATGAGAACAGTGGTAAAGAGATGAGATCTCAGACAGAGCTTCTATACTGATCTCACCTCCCCTAAGTTTGATCTTGTGTATAGTACATAGAATGAGATTTGATATGAAAATATGCATTTATAAGTCCCAAGGAAACTGGAACAAATCGTCCATATTCATCTCTTCTTTGGTGGGAGTATTTGTTTCCTCAGGGTCAGTGCAAAATTTTGAGCTCACTTCTCTAAAGATTTCAGATCATTGCCTCATAGCCATATTTTCATAAAAGCCATGGCTTTGGCTTCTTGCACAAGATGTCATATTTTACAAAAATATCTTCTTTCTATGGAACAAAATGTACACTCTCTCTTTACCTATTTAAACCTGTCTTGAGAGTTTTGGGCAATGTGCTTCAGGCGCCCACACAGTCTAATAGAAAAGGTCCTTTGGTCATTCACACTCCTGCTTCTATTGATTCTCTATTTCCATCCATTTTCTGGCTCGTAAACCATCCTTTGAAACTTCGCTCCATTCATGATGAGCTGGTGTGGGAACTTGTGTACTTTCATCTCTTTTCATCTTTTCAAGCAGAAACAGGAGCCTCAGTGGTGGTTAATGAATGCTCTTAGCACGTGGGAATCTGGCTAGTGTCTAGGAGGGCCAGGAGATGGACTCTCTCTCTCAAAAATGATTATGCTCTAGTTAGAGGTAAAGGGCCTAACAATAAAAATAGATCCTATTCATTGATCACTTGCTTTGTGCTAACCTACTGAGCTAAATCATTTCCCAAATGCAATTAAATTTCATCTCATAACAGCTGTGTGTGTTAGGTACTGTTACTCCCATTTTACAGATGAGGAAATTTGGGCTCTTGGTTTCTCTGGTCCCCAGTGAACTCAGAGTTGACATTTGAACCTTGGTCTTTCTGACATCAAAGCCTCTTCACTACATATATGCTACACTGACTAAAACTATAAATAAGAGTCGATGACAGAAGACCAGGAAAGATCAACAGAAATAGAAATTCATCTCCAGGGTCAGAAGGAATAAACTAGAAGCTGGAAAGCTTTATCCATTCCAGTGTGGCAGGCCTTCTTTTTAAATTATTTCCCCTTGCAGGCAGAATTCTCTGGAAGAATGCTGTTGACAGCTTTCAATGCATCGTAAATAATGTCCCAGGTGCTCCAACTACCCCCTCAGTCACTCTCTTTTAGAGAGCCTCCGTCTGAACCCCCCTCCACCTACATTCCTTCTCATTCTATGCCCCCATTTTGACCTCTGTGTTCATATGTTCATATTTGATGATTGCTTTGTAAGTACTCAATATTTTTGGTAACCCATTTTTTGCTCAAAGTGCTGCCTCCACAGGATCTATTGCTTCTATGTAGTTAATATCTAAAAATTCCACACACAGTTTTGTTTGTTATTTGGTAGAAGAGAAAGGTCACCTAAGCTGCAGGTTCCTTGAAGGCTGGGTTGTGTTTTCTTTTTCCTCTTTGGTCCTTAGCTGGCCCAGGACAGGTGCTCATAGAGATTTGATACGCTAAACCAAATATGGAGCCAACTGTCCTAAGCTCTGCAAAGGGGGAAACACAGAAGACCCTCAGGTAAGTTACATTTTAGTGAGTGTGGAAGTCAATTAAGATAAATCTGCATACAACTCTAATATAATGCAGAACAAGATAAAGTATCGTAAGAGGGATATTAAGTACCAGGGCACTTCAGAGGTTGGAGAGATCTTACCCACTTATGTAAATGGGGGTATCAGAGGGCTTTAGATGTCCACCAAGCTGATCAAACCCTCATCCCTGGCACCAGGGAGATGCCAGGTTGTCATTCTTGGTAGTGGTGGTGGGAGGTTTGGCATGGAGAAATCTTTTCCTTTATACTTTCCTGATATGAATGAGTATTTATGATAAATTTGTTCTTTTTGCAATTAAAAGGCAGCATGGGACTGGGTTTGAAAAGCTCTGTGGATAGGCTGAGGGGCAGGACGAAGAATTCCAGCCTGAAGACACAGCTCGAGGAAAAGCATAGACTCAGGAAAACATTGAGAAGGTTCAGGGAGCCAGAACTAGGAAGGCTTGGTTGGAGTGCTGGTCATGGGCAGGGACATAGCAGCAGGTAAGGCCAAAATGGAAAGCCAAGGCCATGTTGTGAAGTCAGAGATAATCAACACTGTATTCATTTGGCCGTGGAAGCCTCTGAAGTCTTCTGAGCTATACAAGGCATGACCACAGCTGGGCTTTGGAGGAGCCCTCCTGGACTTTGCTCAGGACTTGGATTTGTGCTGAAGGAATCCTTCATGAGCTTAATGGCCTGGGGCTTTAATGCCAGGCTGGTCTCTGCTCCATGTGCCAGCCTAGCCAGTGCTGCAGCCCAAGGGAATGACTCACAGCGGGTCTTCCAAGAAGAAGGAACAGCAGAGAAGGAAGATGATACGTGTCTTCACAGCACCCCTCAAATCACCCATAGGTTCTCTTCTCTTCCTCTGGTCATGGAAAGTCAAGGTGGACGTTGGGATTTCTTCAGTTTCATATGTTATTTCACTTCAAGAAAGTAAAGCTTTCTTAAATATTGATATTTCCTTCCTCAGAAAACTAAAAATAGAATTACCATATGATCCAGCAATCCCACTCCTGGGCATATATCTGGAAAAAACTATAATTCAAAAAGATACATGCACCCCAGTGTTCATAGCAGCACTATTCAAAATAGCCAAGACAGGGAAGCAACCTAAGTGTCCTTTGACAGATGAATGGATAAAGAAGATGGTACATATACACAATGGAATATTACTCAGCCATAAAAAAGAATGAAATAATGCCATTTGCAGCGACATGGATGCAAGTACACTTCGTTGTACAGCAGAAACTAGCACAACATTGTAAAGCACTTATACTCCAATAAAAAAAAGAGATTATCATACTAAGTGAAATAAGTCAGAAAGAGAAAGAAGAATGCCATGTGATATCACTTATATGTGGAATCTAAAATATGACACAAAATGAAATTGCCTACAAAACAGAAACAGACTCACAGACAGAGAGAATAGACTTGTGGTTGCCAAGGGGGAGGGGAGTAGGGGAGGGACGGGTTGGGAGTTTGGGGTTAGTAGATGCAACCTATTATGAATAGAATATAATGGATAAAAATCAAGATCCTACTGTATAGTACAGGGAACTATATTTGATATCCTGGGATAAACCATAATGGAAAAGAATATAAAAAAAGAATGTATATATGTGTATAACTGAGTCACTTTGCTGTACAGTAGAAATTAACACAACATTGTAAATCAACTATATACTTCAATAAAAAAGTTTTTAAATATTGATATCCTTACCCTTCTTCTGCCTATTCCTCTCTCTTCTGTTTAAATACATCTCAAATATAAACACGGACACTCCTACACTCAACATATTCACTCACTCACTTATACCTCCTCCTCCAGTTACTTTGGGTCCGTTGGGAGCAATGAGGGCAAAAAGTCAATTAATCTCCATGAAATATCCATCTACTGCTTTAGTAGTGAAGAGGCTTTTCATGGGTCAGAGTTCTCCATCAGTCACCCCTGGCTGTGATCATTTCCTATCATTTCAAACTGTTCCATGCTGTCCAGTATGAAGGCCCAACAGCCCCATCCCCCTTGCCTTGCTTTTGTTTTTAAGTTTTATTGACTCTGAGATGAAAAGCCATTTCCTTTTTCTTGACTCTGACCCCTTCATTGATGCACTTTTTTTGTATTTTAATATATTGCAAGGTATTTTTTTGTCATCTATTTGTTTTGTCTACTGAAGACTTTTTAACCAAAAAGACCCTAACAGCAAAAAGAATTACCCAACTGAATATGATTCTGTTGCTGGATAAGACTCCAATGGTCTTGGTGATGGTTAATTTTCTGTGTCAAAGTGGCTAGACCGTGATACCTGGATGTTTGGTCAAACACGTCTGGATGTTGCTATGAAGGTATTTTTTAGATGAGTTTAACATTTAGACACCAGAAACTTTGAAAATAGAGGGTAAAATAGATTACCCTCCACCGTGTATGTGGCCTTATCTAATAAGTTGAATACCTTAAGGAAAATGCTGTCCTCTTCTGAGGAAGAGAGGATTCCCCAGGAAGTGGCAGACTGCCTTTGGACTCAAACTGCAATATCAGCGCTTCCCTGAGTCTCCAGTCAGCAGGCCAACTCTGCAGACTGGAACTTGCCAGCTTCCACAATTTTATGAGCCAATTCCCTAAAATCAATCAATCTCTCTGTGTCTCGCTCTTTCTGGAGAAGAACCTTGACTGATACAGTCTTCATGCCCATATTCCTCCAGCGAGATTACTGTTTCTTCTTCTCTTCAAGAAATACTTATTGGATAGCCAGCCACAAGGTGCCAATAAAACGATTCTTCTTTACACTGATAATAACCCCCTTCAACTCCTCCATCTCTTTCCCCTGCATGAAAACCTATATACATGAGAACCCCAGATATCATCCCGCTCTTACCTTGTTTCATTTCTTTTTATTTGCTTTTAGTGTCAGTGGAGGGAAGTGGAGTTTGGCTGTCATCACTGATAAAATAGATATTGCAACTTTGAAGACCCCTACCTTCTGGTTGTAATCTCCATGGCTTCCTTAATATCTCCCTCGGAAGTGCTATTTATCAGTGCTCTACTCATCTTCATTTCTGTCCTCTGAGCCCTCTCCAAGTTCAATATTTGACCTTACTGGGACCTTCAGTTTGATCACAGTGATAAATTTGATAGGATTACACAGTGTCCTTGGGATGAAGTCAAGTATTGGGCATTACCAAGACTCTCCCACAGAAATCTATTCCTGAGTGAAGGTACATCAACCTTAACCATAGCAGACACCAGCATTTACCAAGTCGTACCTACATGTTAGGCCCTGAAGTAGATGATTTACAACCATTGTTTCATTTTGTCCTGTAAATTAGACATGAGAGACTTTATTGATTGTTGCCCTGATACTGAACTCCTGCTTTTAATAAGAAATGAAACCTCTGAGCTTTGGCTGGGTACATGGATACTAGAAATAAAAAACTAAACCTCCCAGCCCATCTTGCATAGAGATGTGGTCATGTGACTAAGTTCTGGCCAGTGAACTATAAGAGGAAGAGCTATGGAGAACTTCTGAGCAATATCCTTAAAGGGGGGATGGTGCATTCCCCTTCTGCCTGATGACTGGACTTTGGACAGGGTGCCTGGAACTTGCAAAGTCATCTTGAACCACATGGTGTAAGTAAGTATGTGTTGTAGGAAGGTGGGGCAATCCGATAAAAAGAGCCTGGAGCCCTGACAACCTGTGGAGCCATCCTACTCGTCTAAAACTACTTGCATCCAGGTTATTTTTATTCTCTTTAACATCTCATTTTGGTCACTTGGGGTTTTAGAGTTTTGGTCACTTGTAGCTAAATTGAGACCTAATTCATACAGTAGATTCAAATATTCCCATTTAAAAGAAAAAGAAATTGGGGCTCAAAGAGGTTAGATAACTTGCTTAAAATTACCTAAGTAGCTAGCTGTAAGTGCTAGAGCCTGGTTCTCTCTGATTCCAAAGCCCACTGCAGGGTCTCTTCCTGCCGTCCCAGCCTTCTTGTTAGTTAAGTACAGGCCTCTAGGTAATTTTCTTGCCTTTTCTCCTGGCCTAAAGATTCTTCCAAGCAAGCATAGTTTGGTCGAGCTGCTGCTGTCTGGAGAGAGGTTCGGAGGCCCCTTCACTGTCTTGAAAGATGCTCCAACCAACTTCTGTACCCCCGACCATTCAGGGACCCTGTATAAACTTATCCCCTAGCTACCTGGTATGTTTGCCAAGTAGCTCCTTTTTAAAATGCAGGGTAGCACGGATGTCTTGCACACCCTGTCAGACTGCTAAGCCTGCCTGTCCAAACAAATCTACTCTGCTATGACTTATTCCCCTGGCGTGTTGATACACATGTTTCTCCCATTGGGGCTTGGGGCCCAAGCATGTCTGAGAAATTGAATGCAGCAAGTTTTCCTGCCAAGACCAGAGCAAACATCCCTGGAAACAAGGAAAGGGAGTTTCTTACTGTGAAGTGGCCTGGCTTCCGTGTGGATCTTCTGCCAAAGTATTCCAGAAACTTCCTTCAGATAGAGAGATCCTCAAGGTCCTTCAAGTACTCAACGGCAGTCTATGCCACAGTCAAAACCCCAATCCCAACAGAGAAAAATGTGTCTTCTTTTTGCTTGTGTGCGTACTGACTCTGATCTAGTTTACTGCGTGACCTTGCAGAGAGATGACATGCTGTGTTGAAAGAGCACAGGGTTGAATTCTTGAAAGTGTGGCTGCTTGGTTACAGCTCCCACGCTGCATAGTTCAGTCTTGGGCAAGTCACTTAACTGCTCCCATGCGTCTTAGCTGTAAGATGGGAATTCATTCATTCGCCCACCTTTCCAGGCTTGATGAATCTACCCCTTCATCCAACTCAATTTTATAAAGTGTGAAGTTTTCTGGGTTCTGGGTGCACAAAGATAAACATGATATAGCTTCCCTGCTGAAAGAGTTCACCCCCTACCTGGCAACATTACAGTAAGTGTCAAAGTTTTAATGGATATGATGATACTTGAGAAAGTAGAATGCTGTACATACAGTCAAAGAGTTATTTTTAAGCCACAACATTGGTAACCTCGATTGTCCCTCCTCTAAGGTGGGAACCCCAAAATGTGCCAAAGGGAGTCAATGGAGAAATAGGCATAGAATAGCAAACTGGTTACTGAGGCCACTAGCAATAGTTGGATCATAGATGGGGCATCAAATGTTGAATATGGACTCATCCTAGGAAAAGGATGTACTGAGAAGCACCTTGAAACTCTCCATATTCAGAGCCCTTGCCTGAGCTCAGTATCTAATGGAGCTGTAGGCTGCAGACTCCTATCCTTATGATTGGGAGATGCCTCTGTCAGCCAGGAGAGAAATTTCAATCTTTTATTAAAAGCACTTTGCAACAGGAAATCCTTTTTTTTTTTTTGCCTTTTTTTTTTATTTGGCCAGTGCCAGCATAATTTAACAATGATTGAATAGCTTCTTTCATTTACTTGTTAAATTATGCCTCTCCATCACCTTCCCTTTGGGTTTTCCTGCTTTTTGGTCATACAACCTCCCATTATTTATTAATGTCCCATAATACATGATGGAAGCAAGCAGAAAGCAGCCATTTCACAATGATTTAGGAGGCTTCTGGGAGTGAAACAACAAGAACGGGAGCATAAATTCTGAAAGTCTCCCCTGTACTTGCCTTTTTGGAACAGAGTTGGGTAGTTCTCAGCCATCATCTACTTGCGTCCTCCCCTCCCCTCCCCATCCACCCCCCCTGGCCATTTTCCTGCCCTGAGCCAATTCAAAATACTTGGCTCAAAATGACTAGTGAGTCACAGTTCATGTTTTTTTCCAAGTGCCAACTGCTAGAATGAGCATGCTTCTCAAAGTTGTGCTTAACCTAAATGACACGAAGAGCTAATCTGCTTTCCCTCCAAGGGAGGAGCCCTGTGTGGGATGAGGAAATTTCAGATTGTTTGAATCTTTAGGGACTCAGTTCTTGGTAGGAAGGTTGAAACAACCTAGGGAGATGGTCCTTGCATCTCCTACAGTTCTTTTCTGGGAACAGCTTGGACTGTTTCAACTCATGGAATGACTCTCATAGGGAATAAATAGGATGAGTAGTTCCCAAGTACAGACATGGAGGTGTTTTATGGCTCATTCAAGGATGTAGAGTGGGTTCTAAGTGGACCATCATCACAATTCTGCTTCCTCCAGGCATTTGTGAGAGGAAACGGAACCTAGATCATTCACATCCCTGATCTAGTTTTCCTTCTCCTTGTCTTTTCCTTTCTGCTTTGGACTAGACTAGTCCTCATTCTGCGATTTGGTGAATGACATATGGAGGTTCTACAGGTGACGGGGGCAGAATGGCACCTAGAAAAGTACAGTGACCAATCCATTGTCACACAGTTGAAAAGTGGCAGAGCCAGAATCAGAGCCAAGCTTTCTTTTCAACAAAATGTTGATTTGTAAACTTTTGTTGAGGTAGGTTAGTATTTAATCTTTTGGAGATAATATATATTCAAGCCCTTAGCACAGTGCCTGGCATTTCATTGCACGTTTGCCTTCCTTTACTAAAGACCACCCAAACCTATAACGATGCTTCACAGGAGGGGCAGTAGAGTATATGGACAGATCCCTGGGGTGAGAGACTTGGGCTTTCATCCTGGCTATGCACTCACTGATTGGGTAAACTTGGATGAGCTGCATTGCCTCTGTGGGCCTCAGTCTTCTTATCTATATAAAATCAGAGGATCGGGTTAGTCTCTGAGGTACTTTCTCACTGTAACTTTGTTCCTTAGACTACCTTGAGGTTGTGGGTGACCTAGAGTGTAGAGTGAGACTTTCATGTCTGGGGGATGAGTTGCTCTAAGTGAATAATGGAGTCATGACAAGCTCATAGTATTTGGGGCTTTAACACTGTTGTATTGGGTGCTCGTCAGATCAAAGCAGAAGAATTTCTTCCACTTGGCAGTCCAGCCCCTTATCTCTCACCAGATCCCAGATGCCCCTTGGCATATACTGAATCGTGTTCCCACTCGTTCCCTTTTCAGCTTTTGGAGGAGCATCATTGCACTAAAGGCTGAGCATGCTTGTGATTCCTCCTTCATCCTCCAGTCCACTCACCTGCTTCCCCCTTCCAGATGGCAGCAAGCGCCTCAGAGCCCAGGCTTTTCCCCCTGGGGACTTGCTCTGACTTTCTTCTGGGGCCCAAGTAGTCATTCCCCATCTGGAGGCCTAGAATTAAAGCCCAAGGATGAGAGAGGAGATGGGAGATAAAGTAATAGCTGGAAGAGAGATCCTGGTCCCCCTGTCCCTCCATCACGTTCCCTCCCATTCTCTGTCCTGCCCTGCAGAGGGTGGCACAAGGAGTAAGTCAGTTCAGAGCCTGGAGCTTTGGGTTTCTTTTGCTCATCCCAAGTTCTCTTTTCGGCAGCAAGCCCGACTTTGTGGTGACCTCAACTATCCTCCCATTTGCATGTCTGCAGTGCCCCGGGTTTGCAATGAAACGATTCATTCCTCCAGAAGTTTTCATTCCTGTGGCACAAAGGCTGAGAAACTTTAGAGAGCCAGGCTGTTCTGTAACTAACATCAATGTGGAATCTGCCTAAGCCTTGACTAATGTATTCCTTGCATTATTAAACACAGATTAAATATATATGGATATTTAAACGTAATGTGTTATTTTCCTAAATCTAGCTTTACTTGATGTTCCTTTGACTTAGACCTTTTCATTGCTCATCACTGTCTCAGGAATGATGAATTGCAGGAAGGAGCTGGAGCTCCCTCAGCAACAGACTTTGCCATCCCATTACATTTGCCCAAGAGATGCAGCGGTAGTTCTCTCCCACACAGAAAATTACTGCTGGGGTTCTTCACATAGGAATTTTTTTTTTTCCTTCCTAAATAGAGCTTATTTCTTACCAATGATTCAAAGGCTAAGACAGCCAGAGCCTGGCAGAATAGTTTGCTTCTGTTCTGCAAGAAAGCTTGTGTCCGGGGTAAGTCATTGAATAACAAATTCGGACACAGTCAACTGCCTTCCTACTGATGGTACCTTCACCCACTCTCCATCAGCTGTACAGTTGGTCACTTGTCTTCTACGTGTGCTTGGAAGGCCCCAATGAGTTCTGACTGATTTTCTTTTTTTAATAATCTAGTTTATTTGCAAGGTTCCTGCTCGATACCCCAACCTAACTGTAGGGGAATTAGACCCATCAACGAAAGTGATATGTTTGAAGCAGAGGCTATATACATCACTCCTGCCTGCATGCCTCAGGTCCCCTTCTGTAAGGAGGGGAATAGGGGATAGATCTTGATTATCTCCAGGCTCTTTGCAGGCTGTGCCTTCCCATAGATCTCTGTGCTTCCAAGGAACCAGAAGGGGAAATACAAATACTGTGCATTTTTCGAGCTATCCCTAAAACATGTTCCTCTCTGGGTCTTGGTTAAAGATTTTTCATCTTATGCCAATCAGTCAACTGGTCAGGAACTTCTGCTTGTGTGTCCTGTGTTTATCTGTACTGGTGTGTTAGACTATATGTCACTGGTGCTCTGAGCCAGTTCATGTTAGCTAACAAGAGCTAATGGTGCCTATTTCTTCTCCATTCCTCACGATGGTAGCTTAAAATCAACCACTGGGGGAGTGTTTACACCATGGAAATCAGCAAAAGCTAGAAAGCAGGGCTTTTCTTCCCCCTGGAGAACTGGTTGTTCAGATTTGTAAGCACACCACTGCTGGAAGCTCCCTGAGGGCACTAATCAATTCCTGTATCTCTCTTTATATCTAACTAAACATATATTAGATTTTACTGAAAATGTTTAAAAGATGAGCACAGAAGACATGTCAAGTCACAGATCTTTCCCAGTTTGACTATAAATAAGTTATAATCTCCTTTGAGTGCCACAGTCTACCACCTTTTCCTCCTTCCTACAGCATTATGTTACTGGTGTTATATTTTCTCAGTGGGGAGACATGCATGATCCCAGCACCCACGCTTCTCTGAGTGAATTCTCCCTCTCCTGGGTGTGCTAACCAGCCCCCCAGGCCCTCGAATTAGGAATCAAAGGGCTTAAGAAAAGATATTTGTTTTCCATCTTCCCCTGAACCCAAGAAAATTATTGATAATCTCTCTCTTCCAACAGGAGAGCTACCAGAGCAAGACAATCTAAGGCTTGTCTGGGAGGGAGGAAAAGGAGCAGATATTGGGGTTACTGGTGAGGAAGAGGGATCCTTGGCCACCCTATCTCCAGCAAGCAGGCCACTTGTCAGCTGGACTCATGAAAACCCCAAAGAAGGAGAGGAAAAGGCCATGTTCAATGTTCACAGTGTACAATGTTCGCTGTATCTGTCATACGATTAGCAGCACGCGAGCTTTCATATTTCTTGTGCCTCCTGACTTGGATGTTCTTAAGAACAGTTTGACCTTGGTTATCCTCCCTAAATGCTGTGTCTGGAGCCTGAGATATAGTAGGCATTCAACAAACATTTATTAAACTAGCTGTTAAATTTATTTGACATCCATGGATCTCAAGGTTCAGAACATGAATGTGGCTTGTAGTTGGGGCGTGGGCAGGGAGAGTGGCAAAGGGGATTTGTTCTTTTCCTGAACCCCTGCTTTATTCTTTATGCTTTAGTCAATGGGGTAACCAGGCCCCTCGAAGGAAAGGAGGTAATTTTCAAGGTGTGAGGACTCAGACATGACAGAAAGGTTGGGGCAGGAGGGATGCTAGGCATTTGTGCATTGCCAGCTTCAACGTTAAGGGGCCTTTATTTTTTTAATTTCTTTGTCTTTTGAAATTGACTTTTTTAAAAATTAATTTTTATTGGAGTATAGTTGGCTTACAATGTTGCGTTAGCTTCTGCTGTACAGCAAAGTGAATCAGTTATACGTAAACACATATCTACTCTTTTTTAGATTCTATTCCCATACAGGTCATTACGGAATATTGAGTAGAGTTCCCTGTGCTATACAGTAGGTTCTCATTAGTTATCTAATTTACTTATAGTAGTGTGAATATGTCAATCCCAGTCTCCCAGTTTATCTCTCCCCCCTGCTTTCCCCCTTGGTAACCATAAATTTGTTTTCTACATCTGTGACTTTATTTCTGTTTTGTAAATAGGTTCATTTGTACCATTTTTTTTTAGATTCCATTATGGGACCTTTCAGTAGAAAGTGTCTGCAGCTCAGGTAAGCAGGGAGTTAAGGTCTGAGGAGAATGGAATTTTCCTTGTGGTCGTACAGACTTGTTTTAACCACAGGAATGAACGCAAGATTCAACTTGTTCCCTTAGTTATTGTCTGGAACGCTTTCCCCTCCAACCGCCAGCAGCTGGAGGTTTAATGTGACATTTTTCTAAGTATTATGATTGCTCTCTGGCCTTCTCTGTATAGCTTTTTTTCCTTCCCTCCTCCTATACTCTCATCCCTCTAGTCTTCAACTGCTTTCCAGTAAGCAAGCACTCGCCTTTCTGCCTACAGCCAGGGGAAGACATGGGGTTGCTTTATTGACTTTTTAAAGATGTGTGTCTCCTCTCCTTCCTGAATGACCCCCACCCTGCAACTCCTCCTTGAAACCACAAGCCACCACCCTTGCCACTTCCCAAATCCCAAAACAGAGTGCAGAGAAGTCTGCAGGATGGAGAGCTCAATTCAGATGCTGTTTGAGACATCCCAGCAAGGGTTTCTCTATAGCCTCGTCAACACAGGGAAAGAATAAGCTCATTTTCTCTCAATAAATGATTGCTGCCAGCCCCCAAACACTAAACACCTTCTGAGTCTTAGTTAGAGGTCTTATTTTCTGGATTTTGCTTTAGATTTTCCAGTCCGTGTGTGGCTCCCTCTAGGGTCTCTACCCAGTCCCAGCCCATCTCCATTCCATTCATGTTTAATTGAAGCAGATCTCAGAAAAAGTTACCCCCAAACTGGCTGACAAATTGGGGGTGAGAGAGATGGATTATTTCACAGATCCTCTCCCTCAGTTGCCTTGGTATTCTTGCTGCATCTATTTCATCTTTTTGCCTGCTTGTCTGAGTTCTCCCTGTGTCCGAGGATGACAAATGGCCAGAGAAAAGTCAGTAGGCCTTGGAACCTCAAGCAAGCAGCCGAAAGCTCTGGGCTTGCCTTCTCTCTGCCAATATTGCAATGAAAAAGCATTCCTGCAGACAATTATGTTTTTTTATTTTTATTTTTTAACCAGCATTAAAGAGATTGAAACAGTTTTCTTCCCAAAGCATTCCCCTTTGATGAGGTGCCAAAAGGTTAAACAAAAAAGCCAAACTTTGGTTTTAAATATAAGACACCATTACTCTAATTATAATGATCCAATGTGTTTGGGATTTCATTATTTGGAATAAGAACTTGAAAAAAGACATCCTGTAATTACCATTGAACTTATCTTGAGGCATAAATCTAATAATTAAATACTTTCAGATCTCATTCAGTGAGTAATTAAAATTTAAAAAAATACCATGGTTTCTTTTCCATGTTTGTAAGGAAAGTTTGAAAATTATCAATGGCGTTCAATGGAAAGACCTGCATCTTACAGTGTATAAAACACAATTCTTAACAAAATCATAATTTCAGTTATTTATAGTCCTCTCCCCCCTGTGATCGGGGTGTTTGAGCAGGTAAGAAAGGATGAAGTTAGGGGTTGGATCTGGATGAAAAATAGTTCCTTCAAGAAAGAGAGCTCCCCAAACTTGAGCTTCATTTTTATTGTCAGCAAGGAAAGGGAGACAGGTACTGTGCATTTTTTATGAGAACAGAGTTCTGTTTTCTGATCAGTTTTGGCAAAAATTAGCAAGCCATATGCTTTCTCCTCCTGGAAGAGGAGCTGGGAGTGAGGTTTGGCAGTAGCAGATGACTGTCAAATCCAAGGGAAGGCCTTGCTAGAGGGTATGCTTGAGGAAATTTAGCTCCTTTCATGGGACCAGTCCCCAAACATGACCAAACCCCAATTCGGACAGGGAAAGGGTGGAGCTGACTGGTGTGGGGAAATGTCTGCTTGGATAGCATAGTCCCTTAAAAAAAATTTTTTTTAATTGAAGTATAGTTGATGTACAATATTATATGTTACAGTCACAATATAGTCATTCACAACTCTTAAAGGTTATACTCCACTTACAGTTATAAAATATTGGCTATATTTCCTGTGTTGTACAATCCATCCTTGTAGCTTATTTTATACTGAATAATTTGTACCTCTTAACCCCCTACCCTTATATTGCTCCTCCTGCCTTTCCTCTCCCCACTGGTAACCGCTAGTTTGTTCTCTATATTTGTGAGTCTGCTTCTTTTTTGTTATAGGCACTAGTTTGTTGTATTTTTTAGATTCCACATATAAGTGATATCATGCAGTATTCGTCTTTCTCTGTCTGGATTATTTCACTAAGCATAATATTTTCTAGGTCCAGCCACATTGCTGCAAATGGCAAAATTTCATTCTTTTTTATGGCTGAGTAGTATTCCATTGTGTATGTATATACCACACCTTCTTTATCCATTCATCTGTTGATGGACACTTAGGTTGCTTCCATATCTTGGCAATTGTAAATAATGCTTCTATGAGCATTGTGGTGCATGTATCTTTTCAATTTAGTTTTTTTGTTTTTCAGATATATACCAGGAATGGAATGGCTGGGTCACATGGCATAGTCTCTTGAAGCTGAGGGGTAAGCCTGCTACCCCTCACCCAGCACTCCGCTGGGAACAGATATACAGGCATTGGCATTGTTAGGAGGGCAGATCAGAAAGAAGAAAGGAATGGGTCTCAGACCCATCTCATGGATCAGCTGCACAGCTTATCTAACGAGGTTATCTCTCCCCAAGATTCAAACCCTTTTGATACTCCATCACAAGTAAGTTCCCTGTAAAATGCTGCTTCCCTGAGGATGGGAAGTACATTAAATAAAGAACACCATAGATGAATGATGCCTGAGAACTTGCCCTTACAGAGAGACATTTGGAACAGATTCAGGGAGTGGAGGGAGCTCAAGGAGGCGTAGGCGAGTGCCTGCAACAACAGCAATAATAGTTTTGGTAATAGCAATAGACATTTATCTACCCTTTATACTGACCCTTCAAGGCAAACATTATCTCTATGTGAAGAAGAGGTAACTAAGACCTAAGAGTTAAGCAATTAGTTCATATGTTTTCAACATGGAGGTCAGATTTGCTATTAACTACTGCAGTGTATGGCAGGGTTCTCAAATTAGGTGCTCCCAGGATCACCCATAGAACTTCAAAAAGAAAAGATGTTTAGATCTTACCCCCAATATATAGGAGACCAGTTAAAGGCAGTAGAACAAAGAAGCTAAGAGTTTGATTTTTGACTCCAGACAACCTGGGTTTGTTTATTAACTGTTAAACCTTGGCAGATTAAACCTTACTGAGTCTTAATTCCTCATATGTGAAAGGGTAAAATTAATGTACCTACATCATAGGGTTATGGGAAAGAGATAATACACGTAAAGTGCTTAGCACAGTGACTGGTACCAGTATATGCTCAATAAATTCAAGCTATTAATAATTGTTCTGTGTAAGAATTCTATTAGACCTTAAAGAATGATGACAATTTAAATAAAGGGAATCTCAGAGAATATTGCAAATTAACACAAAATATCATATGCAGATGTGATATTGTTTTATCCTGGTCTTGCTTCCTGCTTCTACTTACTAAATTGTAGACGGGACTTAAGGTTCTGTCCTTGTCCTCTTTTATGCCTGTACTCTATCTTTGGGCATCTCATCCATTCACACAAGTATCATTATCTCTTATTTACCTAGATAAACCCTCAAGCTTTATCTTGAGTGTCATCATTTTCTTAACCTTCATTCTCCTGCTTCTAATTCCTACTGGATGTTTCTTCTTCCTGAGATCTTCCTTTCAGCATGTCAAAAAATGATCCCCTAAGGGTTTCTTTTAATGGCTCCACCATACGCCAAGTCACTGAGGATAAGACCTCTTTGATATGTCCATCCACTTTCTCATATCCAATCAAGTTGCGATTTGGGTCAACATTATTGACTCCAGAACTAAGGCTGTTCTTTTCAATATGGATAGTTGCATTACCTTCTTAACTGTCCAGTGAATCTCTTCCAAACTGTATTGTACACAATCACCAAGTTGATCTTTCTAAAGGTAATTCTAATGGTATCAGTCTATGCTCAGAAACCTTGGATTATTTTCAAATAGTTCTGGTGGATCCTACTATTTTCTGTTCTCTGGACACAGCCTGCATTTCCTGCCCTCATCTTTGGCTCACAGAGTTCCTTTGATCAGATCTGTCCTTCCCACAATCTTTACCTGGTGGTCCTTTAATCCTTCTTCAAGAGGCAACGTTCCCCTCTTCCACTTACTTTTCTTCATTGCTCCAGATTGATAAGATCTCTTTTTCCTCTGGACTGAGGAAGCATTCTGTATCCCTTTTATGATAGTGATATTGGCATGTGTTATAGTTTTACCAATTAATATAAGCACCTTATATTAAGGAAGCCAGATATCTGCTCTTATTCATCTCATATGTGATCTCATTTAATCTGCAAAATAATAACCTTATGAGGGTCAGTATATTTTCATCTTTCAGATGAAGACAGTGAAGCTCAAAAGAGTTATGTCAATATTTGAAAGGTCCCAAATGTACCAAGTGATTAGGGAGAAGAATACATTTAAACCGAAGTCCATTTGGTTCCAAAGCCACTATACACACTTGCAGGGTAGATGGGGTTGAGGGGAGGAGGAAGAAAGAAAGATAGGGCTGGAAAGATGTTGAGGAAGGCTTTAAGTTAGAGGCAGAGTTTGAGCTGAGCTTTGAGAATGATGATTTCACTAGGTGGGTGCAGAGGAAGACATGCTTAGAAAGGGAACAGCATAAACAAAAGTGTAGAGATAGGCCCTCAGTACCTGCTTGTTGAGCAAATGAACCAAAAAACAGGCGTGGTCCGCTTTCCTACTTTAATGAGGGAGATCTTTAGCAATGGGGCTTTGTCCTCAGCAGAATCTCTGCTCCCACATACTTTTGTAGACTTAGAGAGAGGGGAGGTGGTTCAGCATATAGTTTCTCTATTCAATGGAAAGTTCTAGGACTCAGATTTTCAAGAAAATAGAAGTAATTCCACCTAAATCTTTAGGCTTGTGGAGTACAGTGAAACCCATCTGATAAGTGGAGGCCCCTCCTGCCAGCTTGGGTTTCTTGCTTCTACCTGGCACCAACCCAAACTCAGCAGGGGACACTTGCTGAGTCAGTCCACAGCTACCCCTCCAGGTGAGGTAAGAACAGAGATGTCTCCCCCTGAGCAGTGGGCATCATGGGTCTATGGCAATAACTTCTTTAAGTTCTACTTTCCAAAGCCCTTCACACCCTGCTCCACCTTGGTCGTAGCCTAAAGCCAGAGCCAAGAACTCCACGGGCTTGGACCCCATTTCATCAAATCTCTTCCCATACCTCAGTGATCCAAAGCGCAGGGGAAGTAAATGACAAGGAAAATTAAATTGCTCCACCATAAAACACAAGAGCTGAGTCATGTTTATCTCAACTGAATAGAACGAGGTGGTAGGTCTTCTCTCTCTACAGGCTCTTCACTTGGTTTAAAAATCACAATGAATTAGGACCTCAAGTGTAATCCCAGTTAGAGACTCGGCTGCCAAGCCTTTGGGCACAGCCTCACAACTACTCGTTATTTAGAGCCTGGTGTCAGCCCCGCAGGGAGCTGTATCTTTGTGTTTCAAGTGGCTGCCTGGACAGAATCTTTTTAGCAAATGGCACTAATACATATTTTAGGCAAAACAACCAAGTTGGTTTACTAACCCAAACAGAGAATACTTATATAATATTCGGGTAGGTGAGGACCATGATACCATGATACCATGACACTAAGCATGAAACCAAAGGCAGATAATATAAATTTTTTTAAAAAATGGATAGATTTAACCACAGAAATTTTTGAAACCACTTTGCAATAAAGACTCAATAAAAAAAGGCACCAAACTGAGAAAATTATTTGTGAAAAAATATGACATAGGGTTAACATATAGACTTATGAACATATATTAAGAAAATTATAAGCACCTTAATACAGACAAAAAGGACATAAGTTGGCAGGTAACAAGAGAAAGGTAAGTGGAAAATAAATATATGAAAAATGTTTAACATTACTGGTTATCAAAGGAATATGGATTAAAACAACTATGGGATTTCAATCTGTCTATCAGTTTGGTAAAGGATTAAAAATCTGATTCCCGCCAGGGCTCTGAGTGTGAGGAGTCACAGTCTGTTCTGCAGGAGAGTCTGTGAACTGGCTCTAATTTCCTGTAGGGCACTTTGGCCGCATGTATTTCAAGCCTTAAAAGCAGCCGCAGCCGTTGGCCTAACAATTATGTTGCTGGAACTCACCCTCAGAAAATATCAGGCAAATATACAGATATGCACGGACAAGAACATTATAACGTCATTATTAGTATGTACAGAAAACTGGAAACAACCTACATGTTCAAAAATTATAGTACTGTATCAATATCATAATAGAACACTGTACAGTCAATAAAATGTTGGTATATAGAGTTACATCTGTCGTTATGGGAGGATGATTACATTATATGGTAAAATGAGAAAGTGTGTTAGAGACTATTTAGTCAGGTTTTGTTTGCTTTTCTTTAAAGAACAAAATGGAGATATTTTAAAAGTGTTTATATTCTAATTTAAAATGTTTCTGTGTTTTCTAACTTTTCTATAATGAACATGGATTATTTGTGTTAAAAAATGAACAAGAAATGACACATGTGATAGGCAAAATAAAGGCCCCCCTCCTTAAAATTTTCATGACCTATTTCCCCAAATCTGTGAATATGTGAAGTTACATGGCCAAAGGGACTTTGCATGTGCACGTGTGATTAAGTTAATCATCTTGAGATGGAAAGATTCTTCTGGAGTATCTGGGTGGGCCCAGTGTAATCACTATGGTCCTTATAAGAGTTAGGCAGGGGGCTTCCCTGGTGGCGCAGTGGTTGAGAGTCTGCCTGCCGATGCAGGGGACACGGGTTCGTGCCCCGGTCCGGGAAGATCCCACATGCCGCGGAACGGCTGGGCCCGTGAGCCATGGCCGCTGAGCCTGCGCATCCGGAGCCTCTGCTCCGCAACGGGAGAGGCCACAACAGTGAGAGGCCCACGTACCGCAAAAAAAAAAAAAAAAAAAAAGAGTTAGGCAGGATGGTCAAAGTCATACAGATTTGATAATGCTATATGGTTGATTTTGAAGGTGGAGGAAAAGGCCATGAGCCAAGGGATACAGGAGGCTTCTAGAAACTGGAAAAAGCAAGGAAACAAATTCTCCCTTAGAGCTTCTAGAAGGACCCTACTCTGCTGATACTTGGATTTTAGCCCAGTGAGACTTCTGGCCTCCAGGACTGTCAGAGAATACATTTGTCTCGTTGGAAGCCACTAATTTTGTGATAATTCATTACAGTAGCAATAGGAAACTAATATAATCTGTAAAACCACTACCCACAGTCGGGCCCTGTTGGGTGGAGGGTTAGTAAGAGCAGGTGTAGAAGACCTTTTGCTTTGGGGACAATCCTTCTTAAGCTATATTTAGTTAAATTTGTGGAAATGGAGTAATTATGGGTAGACTGAGAGATTCTCATAATAATCCTACTCCTTAAACTTGGCTTCAAGAATAGTTTTAGTTGTTTAACCATTTAGCTTCCCTTGAAACTCTGAAATGTCAGGGACCTGTGTTTGCTCTGTTCATCTCTGTATCCCTAGCACTAGTGCCATACGCAGCTGTTAGCTCATAATCACTTGCTCTTGAATGGACAAAAACGTGGATGAGATTCCAAAAACTACTGTCTACTCTTTGAAGCCCACTTTCCAACTGATGCAGGAGCTCAGGGCTGAGTTTCTTCTTCTCCTGCTTCCCCTCCTCTTCCTCCTCTTCCTTCTTTTTATGTAGATGGTGTAGAATTTAAAGCCGACTGTGGTTTTTCATTCACATTCAGATGGTCTCGTCTCCTAGATTTCAGAAGCCTAGGACTGAGCATTTGGACACCCACCCACCCACATTTAAAACCACAAATAACAACCATGGAACTGGAGTTCAATACTTGGTATGTGGAGGAAAACACACAGGACTCTGCAGGGTCCTGGTTTCAGATGTTTGACAGATGCTACTTGGATGACCTCTACAAAGAAGAGTTCCAGGTCCTCTGAACAGGCCTGAACCCTGGCACAAGTGTAAGAAAGAAGTTTGCTCACAGACATCTGTGCTCGATTGTCCCTTGAGTCCATAGATTAACTTCTTTCACAAAAGCCTGAACTTAGAGGCACTTGAGGGGGAAGGAGTGGGGCTGGTTGCTGGTGTTTTCTCTGCAGAGTATGTAACCTGTTCTGTGTGGAGTCCCCAAAGGCAATGTAGGGCTTCCATTGGTGACCTGCAGCAGAGAAGTGTCAAATGCCCACCCCCAGGCTCAACATCACTGACTCACATTGGTTTAACTGTAGAAGGAAGAAATTTCTGGCAGGTGTACTTCACTACTTATAGGAAACAGACTGCTTCAGAAAGTTGCAGCTTCTTTTCTAGATAGGTAATTATTGAGGCAGAGTCAGACCCAGCACTGACTGGGAGTGCTGTAAAGAAGACTCTAGCTCTGGATAGAGCTCGATTCTATAGATAAAGGCTCTGCCAGCTCTAAGTCACGTGATCCCATAATCATTCACCAGAGGCTGCATCAGAGAGGCTCATAGTAAAATGCAGTCACAAATAATTAATGGGGGAAATAGGGTCTTATCCAGTGTGGTTGAAGATAAAATTCAAGAGCTTAAAGAATAAGTAATGAAAGGGGGTAAAAAGAACAGATTATTTCACAGAATAAACACCCCTGTGTCCTAAATCCACAGAAATCTTAAATCCACAAATGTGCAGGATTATGAGGTTCAGTCCATAAGGTGGTCAAAATAGATTCACTTCGGTTCTGCCAGAGAACAAGGGGGTAGTTTAAATGCTCTCTACTGCCTCTCCCAGCTTGAATGTGTCACTTCTTTTCCTGGTCCAATTTGCCCTCATTTACACAAAGCTGGCCATTTCTGCCTCTGGTTTCGCCTCTGTGCTTCCACACCTGCCAACCAGGGGCAAGGCCAGGTGGGAGAAGCAGGGGATTCATATTTGAATGTTGTTTCTCTGTTGCAGGAGCTGTGCGAGGGTCTTTCTCTCATGCAGTTGAAAGTCACTCACCACAGCTCAGGAGGGATTCAGGCACTCAGGGAGCGTGAAACTCCATGCTGGCAGCTTGCCTGTTAGCAGCTAAACCCATCACTGTGAGAGGGCAGGGACCTTTTGGGGGAATTGCATTGGACAGCAGACCTGACCAAGGGTTTTTTGTTGTTGTTATTTTAATAATGAAATCTTGGCACTAAAGCCTAGCAGATCCTGGCCATGGTTTGACTACTGAGGCTGCTACTTTACACAGATATAATGAAAGGACTAATACTTGAAGAATACAGGTTGTCAGAGGTGATCAGATCCAATGTTCCTCACGTTTTCTCTTCTTCCGTGGTACTCCTCTGTTATGCCTACCCCCAGTAGCAGGTGCTAAAGGCACAGAGCCCAGGGAAATTTTCAAGTATTTCTGACGTGAAATAGAAGTCAGAAGAGCTCTCCTTCCCCCCCCCCAGTGCCACCACATTGAATCAATATTCCAAAAAGAAAATAGCAAAATCAAAATAAATGTTTAACTAAATCTCCACAAAACGTAATATGTCCACCAACTCAAAAATTACTCAAGTCTTATGTGGTTACACATCAATTTCTTCAGCGCGGGATGTGGGTACACTTCAATATCTTTGGTGTGATGTAGAGTGTGACCTCTAAAATAAGCTTGCCTGGGGCCTAGGGAACAGGATGTATCCAGCACTTACAGAACCTGGGATGTTTGGCCAGCCTTTCACCTGCTTCTCCTGGACCTGCGCTCTGAACACTGGGTGGCAGCACGGAACTTACTAAGCTTTCTCCAGAGTCTGAATGCAAAACTGAACAATTCCACCTTAAGAGGGGCCATGCACAGAACCACGCAAAAAGTGCAGTAATTCTTGGACGTGGCTAATCTCTATAATTCACCTGATTTCAGATACAAGTGACAGCTGCAATAGGGGTGATGTTCTCTCATTCCCTGTGTCACTAGGATGCTATTTCAAATCTTCCTGAGATTAGAAAAAGGATTACAATTGCCCCCAGGGGCTTGCTATGTAATTTTTATCAGTCTTGATTAGTGAGTTCCCCCAGGCAGTGCACGCACTTCCGTGTGTGTGTGTGTGTGTGTGTGTGTGTGTGTGTGTGTGTGTGTGTGTGTGTGTGTGTGATGAGCAGCCCATCATGGGAGGGAAGGCTCCTGAGGACCACATGGTACATATTTCCTACCATGAGACCATATTTCCGGGTTCACCCCCAACTCCAACACCCTTACCTTCTCACCTTTGTTTCGCCCTGGACTTGGTGGAGCAGGGCCACTTCATGTACACACAACCCATGCCGTTAAACAGGGCTCAGTGCTCAGAAGATTCCTGTGTTTGGTTTAATTCTCTGCAGTTGCTGTCTTAAAATTCTGAATAATTTTTGAATAAGGGCTCCTGCATCTTCACTTTGCAAAGGGCCCCCTGCATTAAATAACCAGTCCTCCAGTAGAGAAGTGTGGTCGGAGGTAGACTTTTCTCTAAGTCTTGACTTCATTCTCTCTCAGCCTCTTTCAGTGGCTGGCTTACCTTAGAATTGAGAATGCAAAAAGCATGGACTTTTGATCAGTTATGCTGGAGTGCTGGTGGGGAGCCCACCTCTTCTTGCCCATGTGACCTGAGCACGTTTGTTAACCTCATCTGTTAGAAGGTACAATTGTCCTTACATCATTCACAGGGTGTAGTGAGTATTAAATGTTAGGATACGTGCAAAATGGTCTGGCACCGTCTAGACATTCAGTAAATGTTGCTTGCCTCCTTGGACCCATCACTCCTGGAAATCTGCATTGATTCCTTCCATGTCATCTTCTCTCCCCTGAGCAGCCAGCTCCAGTTGGAATTAAAGCTTGCTTTCATTTTCGATGTGAGCTGAAAGTCATTTCTCACTGTGTTCAGTCTCTGTTCTGAGGAAGGGATGCGTGGCCAAACAGTGGTTATGATTTCTGCATCACAGGAAAATCTGGCTTTATAGAGCCACCTACCGTTTGGGGAGCCTCTAAAGACAGCTTCTGATGGAAATGGGTCTTCAAGGAATTTCCTCTGTACTAATTAGCTTAATATGTTGCACTTTGATAATGCCCTTTTCTCCAAGGATCTGTGGACACTTGGCAAACAACATTCATCACATCCTGCTGCCTTGATGTCAGGTAACTGTTGGTTGACACATTGTCTCCCCACCTGGATGCGGAGTTGGGAGGCCCTGGGTCCTAGGCCTGCCTCTGCTCAGGACTTTTGTCTGGTCTTGAACGACTTTTCTGGACCTCAGTTACTTGAGATGTAAATTGAGATTAATAATTTCTGTTTGATCTCAGAAATCCTATCAAGACAAAATAGCCCCCAAATGAAAACACTCTTTAAAAAGTAGAAATAACTTCCCAATGCAAGGGATGGCACTATTACATCTGGGCGGTTAAGTTTAAGTTTAAAATCCAGTGCTGTACCAAACAATATACTTTTGTAGCCATTGAAATTTCCTGTTGCTAAAACTGGGGTCAAATGTCCAAGAGGCAATTGGGAAGTTGCTTAGAACACTGAGAGGATAATTGGCTTTATAATAATATTCTACAAGCAGTCCATCTGCCCTAGGCTAACAAAATGCTGAGCAGATACCGGAGGCTCAAAGAATTCTCAAAGAATTTTCAGTTTTTTTTGTTTTTTTTTTTTTTTTTTTGCGGTACGCGGGCCTCTCACTGTCGTGGCCTCTCCCGTTGCGGAGCACAGGCTCCAGACGCGCAGGCTCAGCAGCCATGGCTCACGGGCCCAGCCGCTCCGTGGCACGTGGGATCTTCCCGGACCGGGGCACGAACCCGTGTCCCCTGCATCGGCAGGCAGACTCTCAACCACTGCGCCACCAGGGAAGCCCCAGAACTTCTTTAATCACCCCTATGTCGGACAGATTTTTTTCCCTCTTCTGAATTTTTATAAACATCAACACCTATCGAACTCATGTGGCACTGAATCAGGCAAACTTGTGTTGCCTTTTGTGACTTGAAACATAGCCCTGTCTTCTCACCTTGATGGTAAGCAATTGAGGGAAAGAATGGGGTAAGTAGATATTTGCCACCCCATTCCAAGCACTGTGCTGTGCACTAGTGTGCCCTTAATGATGATCAGTACTAAAGAGGCTAACTGAATTAGTCTGCCACTTCCAACTTTTCAGCCTCTACAAAAGGCCCTAAACTTATATAAGAAGAAAATCTTACAGTAGCGCCACTGTGTGATGTGAGCTGAAGTCTCTCATCTAGGAACATCATTCCTGTTCCAGGCTGATTGACTTAGGTTTTAATCTGGGAGGGTCTTAATAAATGTAGTCACTTTTGGTGATTTAATGAGTCTTATAAAGGATGTTTGGCGACTCGTGGGGGAAAGTTTATCAAAAGTATCCTCAAACTCTTTCAAAAAAGCCAAAATTGCTATTATCCTATTAAAAATCAGAAGGCTCTTTGATGTGAGTTTTGAGAGAATAAGGATGTAGTTATGAAGTACTCGGAGCTTCTCACTTTTAAAACAAACAACAGATAAGATCTCAGACTGCTTTGTCATGATAATGCACCGTGCTAAGTATATCTATATCAATTTCTATTTCTATATTCTTCTACATCTGTATAGTTCTTTAAAATTGTTTAGCTTATGCCTCTACACCGGCTTGCACCGTCCTAGAAAGATATCGTATGAAGAATGCAGCTGACTTTGTATGTTAGAGCTCGTTAAAGACTGATGCTATCTCTCATTTAATGAAGAGAGATAACTATTTGCAATATTGATTAAGAGATGAATTAGTGTGTATCTGGTAAGTTATTGGAAAGGTAGGGAATAGACTTCAAGCCATCTGTCCCTGACTAATCAATCTACCATAATAATTAAGGTCAGTCTTTTTTTTTTTTAATTTGGTCTCTAAAATGGGGCCTGGAGTCTTATGGCATTAAATAGCTCTGAGGCAAAGGCCAATTTCTTCCAGTCCCAAATCGTGAATTCACTTCAGTATCATGACCCTGTAACTACTCATAAAAATTGTCCTCCTTCGTAGCAGAAGGAGGCTGACCGTGACCTGTTCCATCGCTCTCAAATTCTGCAACAGAGACAGGGCTGAAACATTTCACGGGGGAGTGGAGGGGAGAGAGAAGCCATCTCCATTTTAAGCTGAGGTTTTCTGAAAATTGTAAAGCTAATGATCCCTAGAAGTAGCTCGCCTTCCCTCCCAAGCTTTGAATTATCTACTTCTAGTGGCAAGAAGGAGTCACAAGAAGTCATTTAGCCCATCCGTCTGTCTCCAGGCTGTGTTATATATTAAAAGTTCCAGAAAGGAGGAGTCATAACAATCCTCATCCTTGATAACACTTTAGTGTTTACCAAGCATTTTATATACATCATTTCCTTTACTGATTTACTCAAAATACTCTAAATTAGTTATTACTATCTCCATTTTACAAAGCAAATTGAAGGTCAGAGAGGTTGTTACTTGCTGAAGATTGCACTGTTTGCACGTGCCAGCACCTGGGCCTGGACCTTGTCAAATGTCCTTTCTATAACATCACTGCAGACTTAGGTTTTCCCCAGGCCAGGAATTCCTACCACTTCCTTTTAGGTCCAACAACCCTTGGAGATGACTGTTACCAACCGATTCCTTCTGTTCCTAAACCTATATCCTTTGTTCTCCTCCGGTCTAATGCCAATGGGTTTCCATTCTTCAAGGAATAGCCTTAGATGGACCTAAAGTTTTAAGAGCTGTTCCCTTAGTCCGTCTTCTCAAGGCTGAGTACTCCAAGCTTCTTCAGTTTCTTCTTTCACTGGCTTGGGAGTTAACCAGCTCTGCCATCAGACAAATCACTTCACTGACATATGTTTTCTCAACTGTAATAAGGGGGTAATGTCACATATCTGACGTGGTGGCTGTGAGGATTAAATCAGAAAATACATATGAAGTGCACATCTGAGAGGTATGACAAATCAATATATTTAATTTTTTCCCTGTTTCCTACTTTTCCTTTACCTTCCTCTCTGGCATTTTCGTTACACTTGCGGATCCCCGGAGAGAGGGCATATTCCCTGTGTATGATTATGGATTTGTAGCCTGGCACTTTTCTAGGAAAGGGACTCTACTTTTGGTAAACTTCTTCAAACAAATCATGGGTGGAATCCTATAAATACTCAAGGGGCATATCAGAGGTTAGCAGCCTCTCCGCTGACTCAATGCCTTTTAATCTTGTATTATCCATGTGCACCAATTATAGCCTTAAAACATAGCCAGGGGCGCCACCTAAGAGCATTTGATTTATTAGTTTTATTAAACACAGATACCTTTAATGCAGAGTCGCTTGTAGCCCGCACAGGGTTTCTAGCTACTTTATCGCATCTCTTGGCCAATGTATGAATTATCTTCAAAGGACGTGGCTTTTGCTTTTTATCGCACTTTCTCTCCAACTACCAAGGAAGAGGTCACTTGGGAGACACATCCTTTCATGGTAAGAAAGTGACCTCGTAGATCAAACGTGTATTTGTTCCGGAATGGTGCAGCAGCCAGGCCAGGCTTGGAGGAGGGGCTGGCATCGCTCAGAAATCTTCATCCATCACTCACCAAATGGGACCCACAGGTAAAGACTTTGCTGGGAGATGAGTCTCGGGAATGGAGGGAGTGGGGGAGGGAGTGCTGTGCAGTGGGTACTTCTGAGATAAAGTTAACTGGACTCTTTTTGCACCTCTGTGATTATTTTGTTTTTTTCTGTCTGGCCCAGCAGAATTGGGAAGAAGATTCTGAGGGTGCTGGCTGCTGATAGGAGCTTTTGAGTTCCAGGCAACAGCCTGGTATTTTGGAAATAACAATGAGTGACAAATCAAGAGACCAAGGGTTCTGGCCTCACCTGGGTGGCTTGAGGGAACCTGGAAAAGTTACTTAACCTCTTGGGCCTTAGTTTCCTCATCCATGAAGAGGAGATAATAATAGTATTTACCTTACAAGGTTGTGGTGCTGATTAAATAAGTTACTTTATTTAAAACCTTAGAAGAGTGCCTGGCCCATAGTGAAGGCTTGTCTGAGTTTGTTGCTGTCACTACTACTAACTACTACTACTACTATTTCTAACTAGCTGTGTGATGTAGGGCAGGGCTCAACTCCTTTCCAGATACAATATTCTGTGACTTTGATGAGTCTAGAGGGAGCATTAAAAAGCAAGAAATAGGGGAGCAAGAAAGGCAAGACAAGGCAGAGCTTGCATGTGGGTGGCCTGGAGCTGAGTCCATCTTTGAAGGTGCTGGGCTTGGGGTCATGGTGTACGTGAGTTCACGACAGTGTCATCACCGAGGGCTTAACTCTTGTCCAGATAGTTCCTTTCCCCCAGGGTTAGATACTGAAGCTGACAGACTGAGTCCTGTGATGCACTTAGCTGATAAGCTCTTCTGGTTTGCAGCGATCTAAACTCATAAATACTGGGGAAAAAATTTCGACCCCCTGAAACTGGCAATGAACCTCAAGGATGAGAGTCAAGGTGGAAGTTTCCATCCCAGGAATGTTTTAGAGAGTCACACACCTGGAGGCTGAGGCTTCAACATGGGGCTAGAATTATTCAGGTTGTTTATTCAATGAAAGTTTTCTATCTCAAGGGGGGAATGGAGCAGCAATAGAAGAGTGGGCTTAGCTGTCATCTTTGGCCTTGAGCACATTCTGTCATCAAACATTTAATACATTAGTAAATATGATGTGAGGGGTGGGGTGATGGGGGCAGGTGGGGCTGACAAGGCTTCTTGCTTCAAGCAACAACTGTCTTCAGGATGAATGGACCCTCAAAGTAATAGCAGAACTTGATACCTGCTGTGGAGTTGTGGAATGCAGCCCCAGGAGAAACACCTACCAAGGAGAGAAACATTTATAACTTTTGTGGGGTGGAGTAGGGAGAGAGTGATTTACTGCTGACGAAGGAATGTTTTTCTTCCATCAAAAATGGAATTTATTGTCAGTCTAATGTGCGATATATCCAGATTAGAAGAGCAACATTTTGCTAGAGATGCTCTGTACAGTATATCTGCCCCCGACACCAGAATTATTTAAAAAATCAAAATAAACATTTTTCTTTAAAATGAATACATGCTATTCTAGAAAATTCATGTATGGAAACATAAAGAAAAATGAATATCTTTTCATGATCTGATGACCAAAGATCACCAATTAGCATTTTGTTAGAATTCATTCTATTTTGTCATTTTTAAACATGGTTCACAATGGTACATAAACGTTTTAATTCTAGCTTTCAAATTTAACAATTAAGCGTAAGCATTTCCATGGTATTAGAAAGGTTCATAAAATGATTACGATGAGGTTATAACGTTATGTTGGTTTCTGTACTGAAATTACTAAACCATAGTGCTGGCAAACACTTCACGTCTCTTCCTGTGTGCCAGATACTACTCCAAGTGTTTTCCATACACTAAGTCATTTAATTCCCCAACAAGCTTACACTGTTAACATCCCATGGTTTATAGAGGAACAAACTGAGAGGTTAAACAACCTGCCAGAGGTTGCTCAGCTGTGGAGTGATGGGGCCAAGATGTGAACAGAGGCAGTTAGCGTTCGAGGGGCTATTCCTAGTTCCTCTGCATTATCCAGCCACTCCACTACGGCAGCCTCTCAGATGACAGCTTTTTAAACAATAAACCTGCTATGAAGGAGGTGTCCTCTTTTCCTTACCCATGAAAGCTTGGACTGCTGAACCCAGGAAGACCCTTGGGTGCAGGGACGGAGGGGCTGCCTGGCCAGTGGTCTGCCAGGAATGTGAAAGACAGAATTCTGGGGATATACCCCAACAGGAGAGCCAGACCCTGGGTGGCAGAATCTGAGTCAGAACCCTGTTTTTCTGACTCTTTCCTACTCTATTCTTCTTTCTGCTACTTTGTGTGAAGAGACACACAAAATCTTTTCAATAAGACAATAAAATCTTTTAAAAGATCTATGTCTAGAATGAAGCTTTTGTGGGCAGAAACTCTGGCTTATTATTGTAGCACATTATTTTCTCCCCATGTCTATCTTTATGTCTTAGATTAGCATGGAGTGGGCTTTTGTTGAGCTTTTAAAAGTATCAGGAAGGGATTTTGCATTGGGTGATGAGAGTAGGATGACTCATTTTATTGGAGACACTGGATGAAGGGCAGGGGACAGGCATGGCTCAACCCCTTCAAGGCCTTCTCACCACCAGTGTGCACTCCTCCTTCTGACCCTGCTCCCCTGCAGGAAGTTCTAGACGTTCATCTGCCTCTTGGGCTCTTGGGCCCTCTGGGCTCAGTAACGTGGATGACAGACAAGGCTCCTCTAGGAGTCCGGCAGAGTGAGGTCTGCTTTCAGACCCCATCATCCTCATCAGAGTCCTAGGGACTAAGTGTGATGGAAAGCAGGAAGGAGCCTGATTTTGACCATAGGTCTAAAGTTCTGCAATTCAGACTCACCGACAGATAAATTTATGTTTGGATCCCCCCTTTGGCTGTAGTGCCTATTTCTCAGTTGGTTTAGAATCCATAGGGAGAGGTGTGCTATTAAAACCCAACCTCGATCTTTGTGTTTTGTAGACAAAAAGCATTAATGTGAGAGTCACGTTTCCCCTCACCACCACCCCAAACACTTATGGGATACAGTCTGCCATCCTCAGCATCCTCAACTCCCATTCTCTAGGAAGAATTCTACCTTGAGAGGCGGGTGACTGAATCTCTCTGAGTCTCAATTCCTGGACTTTGATGATGCAGAATCCCAAAGACATGTGGTGACAGGCAGAAAGGAGAGGTAAGCATGGTTGGGTGGGAGGCTGAATATAAAAGGACAGAGATTTACTCATGGGGGAATGAAAGAATAGAAATGGAAGAATAGGGGGAGAAGGAGGAAAGCTAAGAACTTACACAGGTACCCACAGGACTCTTTGGGGAAAGGATTCAGATCCACTGGGGTATGCAAGTTACACTGAGAAGAAGAGGAATGGGGAAAGATAATTTTAAGAAGTTTTTATTGGGAGCTATGAATTAGGTTCCTTTGACTTTGTGTGTGTGAGAGAGAAATTGTGTTGAATATTAAAATTCTCTAAAAAGCTGGAGAGATTGGGTTTCTTTGAATGTGACTTTATTTGCAGAGAGGGCCATGACTTGGCCCCCATTGTGTCTGGGTTACATATATCTTCTCAAACATTAAATCTGACTCAACAGATGTTATCATGGAAATAGAAGAAACACTCTTAAGTATCCTAAGCCCTGGGATGTGTAGGTGTGGGGTCCATGTGTATACATATTCAGGGGCTGGGAGAGGTCCCAGATTGAGCCAGTGCTGTTTGATACCAAAGCTGGGCACCTTGGGGACCTCCTCACTGTCCCCCTGGCATCTACTTGTCTGAGATACCAAGGATATGCTGAGAAAGAGGATGTCCTAGAGAAAGAAGACTAAAGGGTATGAGCTTGGTCAATGACAATGCAGCAAAGAGAGGGAAGGAGGAAATTCTGACATCTACCCTTCAGAACCCAGATCCTGAAATAAACCCAAATTCTTGGATGAGGAGGTGGCTATAAAAGAAGGGCACAACAACAACATCGGCTTCACTGGACGTCACCAGCTCTAGGCAACCCCAGGGAATTCTTGAGCACCATGGCCAGCCGTGCAGCAGGGGTGATGGGAGGTTGAGGCCTCTTCCCAGGGACCTGCACCTTGGTCTTGGTCATCTGTGGCCTCAGCAGTAGCTGTCACCAGAGGAGCTGAGAGAGCCAGCAGACACCGTCTGGAATCCAAGAGATGTGGGTGATCACGTGGGGACAGAGACATAGAAACACTGTTCTAGGACAGACTATGGAGTCTGGGAAACACAGCTTAATGTTAATTTTGTTCTCCCTCTCCACTCAGGTCAGAGAAACCTGACATTATCTCAGTGGATAGAAGGAGGGAGAAACTTTCAAATAGGTGTCAGCTGTACCACGAAAAGTTTGGAAGAAGTTTGGCAGGAACCCCAGTTGGCAGTTCCATCTGCATTCCCGACATCAGGTCTGTAATATTTGGATTCTAGGCTCAGGCAGATGGACCATTTGCCACGTGTCTGCTTTTCCTGGCTCCTGCTTTCTGACAGCCCTTGCTCACTTGGATCAGGCTATTAACAGATCTGACTCCTATGCACTCGGCACTTTACACACATATGCGTCCTCACGCACGCGGTCTTCTGCTTATCAGCATAAGGATGTGAAAAAATAGAGGAATGAGGTCCTTACTCTCTAGCCTTGTGTGGGGTCCTTCCGTCCACCACAAGCAGGCTTGGCTCTGCATTGGAGCAGCTGGCACAGTTTCGTCCCGAGGCTCTCAGTGCTATGTGGGCACTGAGCAGTGCATTCCGTGGCAGTTTAAGGAGTCAGAATATACATCAGAATATACTTTTAGGAGCTGAATGTCCCGGGGGAATTGGGGGAAAGGTAAGGATCATCTCTGAAAGGCCTTGAGTTCATCTCCAAAGCCACAAGACAGCAAATCCAAATACAGATGTTGCATACTGGCTGTTAGGGAAACCTCACTGGTGGGAAGTGCATTTTGTTCCAAAGAGTTTATGGCATGGTTTAGAGGAGTAGCAAAGACACACGCGTGTAAGTTAAATCTCCACAGGAACTTCCCAGACAGACAGCCCGGACAGTAGGCTCTCTTTGGCTACCTCACGGTGGTGTTATGTCCGGACTGTCCTGGACAAACCTGGTTTCCAAAGGTCATGTTCTTGTCAGACCGTGTGCACAACCGACATGTCCCCATGGCGGTTGGGTAATGATGGAGACTGTACTCACACAGCTCTAGGCAAGTACCCAGCTGCCCTATGCTATCATTTCCATATGAAGGAACAACAGACATTGGATAGAAATGTAAACCTAGCTGGTTTCATGGGTTCTAGACATTATTACTTGCCACGATTAACCAACGGCAACTCATTCGAGAGGGAGAGCTCAGCTCTTGAGTGTCAGCTAAAGGTGGTTGCAGGAAATCAGTTTCTTTGTGCTGTGGTCTTGGGATTCTATTTCTACCTTGGAGGCTCAGATCAGAGGTGAGGCATTAAGCTTCATCCTTGATTCTTTATGCCACTGTGTAGTTACAGGACGGATATGCTTTTAAACCAGGAAAATCAGAACATGGGATAAAGAGGGATTGTGAGAACTTAACTGAGACTACCTGAAATGTCCGGTGGAGAGTTTCAGATTCTAAAAGAGAGGGGGGTTCACACTTTGCTTAGGTTTGAGGGAAGTGTAGCCTCCTGGGTTTCTAAAACAACAAAAAAAGAAGCCTCAGAATTTCATAAACAGACTTTATATCAACATTTGGAGTTGTGAGAATGAATCAGACAAACATGAACCAAACGTTCCTTGAAAAGCAGAGGGGCTGAAAATGGAACTGCTAAGTGTTTTGGCAGGTCAGGATTCTGGAATATTATTAGCTCCCTCCCACCCCATACGCCACCAGATAATTGACTGTCTGTATTTGGCTGGTATTTGTTTGCCTCCAAAACAAGTGATTTGGAAGCCTGTCATGAGACACACTTTTCTTGAAATGCTTCCTTTCCTTATTATTATTATTTTGGTGTGTGTGTACATGTGAAGTATAAATCAGATGGACGTTAGTTCATTTGGAGACGATTTTGGTTTTAAATCTTTCCAGACACCCGCCCCTGGATCAACACTCCCAAGAAAGGGGCAATGACTGTAATAGACAAGCCTCATTTCCCAGCTTTAGTACCAGGACCCGAGAAGCAGAAGTCGGGAAATTCAAGAGGCTGCCTTCTTACATCAGATATCCATTCCCAGCTTTGCCGCTCAGATCGGCAGGTTGATTTCCTCCCCCAGCAAAAGATGACTCGCTATCTGGAAACCTGCGGAAACTGTCTTTACTTTAACATCTACGCTTAATGCAGTTTTGAGTCACTGAGCCTGATGGGCTTTTTGTCTCCTTTATTCTAAGAAGCTTAGAGTCAGGCCAGTATAAGGTGAGGTGGAAGTGATGAACGTGGCTCTATTAGCTGGATAGATCGCACAACGACAGCCTGATATTAAGCACCCCAGAGCAGGAAGGCAATTCTGAGAAGGTCTTGGAGGGAATATCTCTGGTTGCACTGGGAGCAGACTCAGAGTGGAATCTGAGAGTTAGGTACCCCAGTTTCGGGGGCAAAGCACATGTCTTCTTCCACCGCTGCAATGGGACACGGTTGACTCAATGAGGCCATCTAGTGGTCGGACGCAGCCATCACCGCTGGCACTACGGAGCTGTGGCGCTGGGCGGGTGTTGGGGTCGGGGTGCGGGGTGCGTGGGGCGGTGCTGTAACAGTTTATCTGAGTTTCCTGTTTCCTGTTCTCCCATCTTCTCATTCCTATTTTCTACCTTCTTCATTTTTCCTTCGGGATGTCCAGACCACCGTCTCCACCTCTTCACAGCTCCTTTGCTCAAGCCACCTGCCTTTCTGGACCTGAACAGATTTCTCTTTTGCATTTGGAAATCGAACATTATTGCTATCTACACATTGTCACCAAAACCAATTTGTGCAAACTAACAGGCTTATCAGCGCTGCTGAAATGAGATTAAACTGCTTCCAGTGAAACAGATGAAAACCAGATGAATGAAGCCCTCTAATAAGACATTAAAGATAATGACAAGAATGATTAACTAGTGTGATATATGGAGGAGTCGGATGTCCAGGATCAGTAAGCTAATAAAAAAGAGTCTACCTTTAATTCCCTTTTGTCAGTGAGGTATAATCGCATCAACATTATGATTTTTTGGTTATTGTTTATCTGTGAGAGCAATACCACACCTTTCCTCCAAATTGCTCAAAGCTTATTAGCGAGAAAAAAGAAAGAGAGAGAGAGAGAGAGAGAGAGAGACTGCTTTGGGGTGGGAAGAGCTCTTCTCATCTCAGCTCTTTAAGAATAAAAAGGAATGCTTAATACCCTGCTTGCATTTACACACCGATTATGCAGACACTCTCATTTTTGTTTCATCTCTGAGAGTGGCCTATTCATAGCCAGACTGTTTTACATCATACGAGCATTTTATCAATTATTGCATTATCAAGTCACATCAAGACAACTTGTCAATTACATTTCTGCTGGGTAACATCGCAGCTGTTTCTGGCCTTTCTGGCCAGCTGCAGTTTCTCTTCCGGCCTTGCTGGGTTTGAGTTCATGAAGGAAGGACCAGGAAGGGGAGGGCAGTCATTTATTATTCATTTAGAGTTTTTCAAACCCTACTATGTGACAGGCCCAGTGCTATGCTCCACGGATACAGGTGAGCAAGAACTTGGCTCTGCCCTCAAGGATCCCATAGCATAGTTGGGGGAGAAGGGGGAAGGGAAGGCAAGTAAACAAAGGTGATAACAAATAAACAAACCCATGTAACAAGTGACTCTCTGATTAATACAATGGCACTGGGGATCCCTGGAGGAGGAACTAACTCTGGAGAAGCTAGGGAAGGCTTCCCAAAGGAGGAACTCTTTGAGGTATGTATGAAGAGTAGGGTTTTACTAGAGAGAGAAAAAGAATAGGGCAGAGATGAAATATGGGCATGAACAGCCACGAAAGAAGCCTGCTGTGTCGTGGGAATAAACGCTTGGTGGGGAATGACAGCCTGGGAGAGCCTGGCAAAAGAGTCTGGGGACAGTCAAGAGGTACCCTGTATTCTATGCTGAGGTTTGTACATTTTATCTTAAAAGCTGAAGCAATCCATTCATTCTTTGTAAGGGTAGCTATATGATTGAAACTGTGTTTAAAAATATAACTTTGGTGAGCTGTGGAGAATGGGTTAAAGACAAAAGAGAGAAGAGTCAGGGAAACTCTGCTCGAGTGAAGACAGAAAAACACTGACAGAACCAAGACATGTAGATATCTGTACCTAAACGTAGCTACTAACTAGCCCTGTAATCTTGGGTGAAATCATCTCTTGAATCACAATTTCCTCATCTGTAAATCCAGGATAGAAATAATTACTTTTTGACGTTATTGGAAAGATCAAAAATAATATAAAATTTAAGGCCCAGGTGTCCAACACATGATAAGCCCATAACAGACATGATAGTGATAATTGTTCATTGAGCCCTGCAGTGGGGTGTGGAAGGGGACAGGTTAGGATGGTGGTGGTGGTGGTGGTGGTGTGTGTGTGTGTGTGTGTGTGTGTGTGTGTGTGTGTGTTACTGGTAGGAAAATTGATGAATAAAATAATACTAAATTATCACATTATGTTGAGAACAGAAGGGAATCTGGAACTTAAAAAAACATGCTCAGATGGTTATATTATTTCTGTCACTGATGTAGTTTGTTGAATGAAATTGCATGGATTAGACATTTTTGCAATATTTCAGAGAGCCAGCAGGTTACAATATACCCACCTCAATCATTTCACAGGGCAATTCTGAGGTCTCAAAATTGATTGTGAAATTCCTTGATTACCAGAATGTCATCTCCATGAGGACAGGAACATTGCTCACTGTTACATCCCTAATGCCTAGAACTCAGCAAACTATATATTGAAAGAGTGGATGAATTCACTATGAATGAGTGCAAAAGGCAGTGGAAACATTAACTTAATTTCTAGTCAATAGGGTCAAAATATCCAGTTTCAGTCTTTCCACTATGCTCACCAACTAAAATTTGACCCTGAATTCAGCATTTAACAAAAATTATTGATTCCTTCTAAATATCCTTGACCACTGTATGCCATGTGTATAGAATGAGGTGCTTAGTACACAGTGGTGAATAATGCAGACGTGGCCTCACCCTGAGCTTACCGCTTAGTGAATGTGGGCAGTTGAATCTCACAAAGGCTGTCAGACGTGTGAGATCCTGTCCTCCTCTTCCACTGCACACCACTATCATTCCAGTTGAGATTCAAATGCTGGGTAGACATGAAAGACACTAAGTAGAAGGCGGTGTAATGAAACAGAAGAGGATGTATCCTGGGGCCACATGCCTCCTGCCTCTATCACTTACTAGATATGAGAATTTTGGGCTAGCTACTCAGCCTCTCTAAGCTAAAATGTCCTCATCTTTGAATTGATTATTTTCAATAGAAATTAGTAAAATCAGGTAAACAAATTATTTGGTGCATAGTAGACTCTTAATATTATTTTTTCCTTACCCAGAGATTTCCTTGTAGGTGAGATTAATAGCTATGAGAAGACGATTGTTTTCCAAAGGACTCAAAGCATTGATATCCACAAGTTGCTTCTCCTGATTCCACAATATGTCAGAGAAGATAGTCATCTAGCTCAAGTTTATTTAAAAATAGGAGAAACTTGGGGCTTCCCTGGTGGCGCAGTGGTTGAGAGTCCGCCTGCTGACCCTGGGGATGCGGGTTTGTGCCCTGGTCCGGGAGGATCCCGCGTGCCGCGGAGCGGCTGGGCCCGTGAGCCATGGCTGCTGGGCCTGTGTGTCCGGAGCCTGTGCTCCGCAACGGGAGAGGCCACAACAGTGAGAGGCCCGCATACCGCAAAAAAAAATAATAATAATAATAATAGGAGAAACTCCTTTCAGACCCTCTGTCAGCTCTTGAAAATGTGTATCTTTTCTGGTGGTTTATTAACATGCAACCAAACCCATACTCTAAAACCTACATGTCTGCAGATAGGGCAGTCCTCTTAGAAATGGACAGGTAAGGATACGCGCTAATGAAAAGAAAAACCTAAAAACAGTATGCTTCAAAAAAGTTCTGTTTACAGAATCACGACATAGAGAACAGACTGGTGGTTGCCAAGGGGGAGGGGGTTGGGGGAGGGATAGAGTGGCAGGTTGGGGTTAGCAGATGTAAGCTTTTATATATAGAATGGATAAGCAACAAGATTCTACTGTATAACACAGATAACTATACTGAATATCTTATGATAAAACAATGGAAAAGACTATTAAGAACAGTTCTGTTTAATAAAACAACCTCACTGTTTAAAAAGACACCAAATAAAGGAAGTTGAAAATATTAATTCCGTTATTTTTACATTCACTGTTAACTTTTTTTTTTTTTTTTTGCGGTACGCGGGCCTCTCACTGTTGTGGCCTCTCCTGTTGCAGAGCACAGGCTCCAGATGCGCAGGCTCAGCGGCCATGGCTCACGGGCCCAGCCGCTCCGCGGCATGTGGGATCTTCCAGGACTGGGGCACGAACCTGCGTTCCCTGCATCGGCAGGCGGACTCTCAACCACTGCGCCACCAGGGAAGCACCACTGTTAACTTTTATAAACATGTTTAAAAATCTATTATTTCTGAATTTAATAGAAATTTAAATGTGTCTTTTTGGTATTGTTTTTAAGTTCCCAGTCAAGATTTTCTCCTCACTTAAGCCAATCCCATGCCTGCCATCTTACCTCTTTCTTTGTCCATCTACAGAGAAGAAGGATTTTCATGAAAGTTTAACTTACTGATAGAGTCCAAATTTTATAATCAACATATTTCATTCAAAGACCATACTTAGAAATACTTTAAAGTATTTATGTAGTCTACCAATGACCATATTTTTAAAAATTAATTTTTACCAAAATCTGCATGATTACAAAATATATGTTTTATGAAGTGGGCACTTACTCCTGGAGTGAAGACCTAGGGTCTCCATAAATTTACATTTGCTACTATGACTCCTTGAGTAGGAAAGTGCCCTTCCCCTAGTTTCTAAGATCTGCTGTTTGGAGAAAGAGTTGAAAATTATTTCTCCGGCGTACTATGTAGATCCAAGAATGGGAGATGCTTGATGGGTCTGAATTACATTACCTCTTTAATTTCTTTCTAGCTTGAAATGTACATTGTTGTATGACTTCATGGTCTAAAATCTAGGAAGACGCTGCAGCTAGTGTTTCTCTTTTATTTTCTGGGCTTTCTACCACTTGGTCTCTGGGAAATAGGACTTGTCCCTGAGGTAAGTATATAATCAGAAGGGTGAAAGGAAGTACTAAAATAATTAAGATTATATAACTTTTTTTTTTTTTTTTTTGGTAGTACGTAGGCCTCTCATTGTTGTGGCCTCTCCTGTTGCGGAGCACAGGCTCCGGACGCGCAGGCTCAGCGGCCATGGCTCACGGGCCCAGCCTCTCCGTGGCACGTGGGATCTTCCCAGACCGGGGCACGAACCCGCGTCCCCTGCATCGGCAGGCGGACTCTCAACCACTGCGCCACCAGGGAAGCCCTATATAACTTTTTGAAATGTCTACTTATTATGTTATAAATGGGTTTATTGTATGGATGGATATGAATTAATTATACTCAACAATTACTTTCAAAAGTAGTATTTCTAAAAAATAGGAGTAATGTGTATCATATGCATTAAAGTAAAACAAAATTTCTCTATATTGACTATATAAACGTTTGAAATAACCTAGGTAAATAATTATTCCTGGTATACCTTTACATATTTCATTTCTTGGTTGTGTCAGTCTCTAATATTATGACATAGGTATTTTTCTGAAGAATAAAAGTTTGGATATGGCTTATTAGTCAATTTTTTTCATAAAACTGATTGCACTATCTTTCAAAACTACATTTTATGGTCGATAAATTTAAAATTGTTCATAGCTTCCATTGACTTCTCTTTGTAGACCATACTATTTTTAGTTGCAAAAATACCTCAGGTATTGATGTATCTGTCTGGTAAGCTCTGAGTGAATTCTGCTGGATGAAAGATATTCTTAACTCTATTTTTTAACATGTAAATGTATAAATATTTTATGCCAAATATTTTTGCATGCACTGTCCTTTTGCCTCCATTGCTTCAAAAAACAATTTTACAAAACATAGCCTATCAAGAGATTATCTGCAATATTTGAAGGCTATCTCAGTTTAGTTCTATTCAGTACAGAATATGTTTTATTCAAAAAAAAAAAAAAATCCAAGGGCTCTCCATTAGAAGATTTTCCCCAGAGGTGAAGATATTCCAAAGTATAATTACAGAATTTCGAAGTTTAATATTTTATGCTTTTTGTCTTTTATCATTTAGTTAATCCATTTCTTCCTTTGCTTTTATGGGGTTACAATTCATCATCTTTCTGGTTTCAAGATTTTCTTTCAATAATTATAATTTGCTGCACATTTCAAAAGCTGAAGTTGTTTGGTGTTCCATCAGTTGAATATCTGATTAAAGATTTACAACTTCTTTCAAACAAAATGCAACCTAAATTTAGAGGACTGCTTTACAATAAGTTTCAATATCATTGTCAGATACTGAGTTGGATCTACAAAGTAATTCTTTAAAATTAAAAAATTTCTAAAATCTGATGGTGACAGACAGCAAAGAGATAAAGCATGCACTGCCATAACTGAAACATTTCAAAATAAATGCAACATGAATTTTGTCACAAAAGTTTATAATTTTGCTGACTTTAAATACAGCTTCTATTTTGACAAGTAGACTATCAAAGCTTGTTTGGACACATTCATGAACAATATGTGCACTACAACCAATTCCAACTAGAACTCCAATTCCAAACCTGCTCCACAAGTTTCCTGATTTAGTTAGAACATGGGTTTTACCACAATATTGGGCCCTCTCAAAATTTGCATTATACTATCACTGTAAATACAAATAACTTTATCTTCAAGATTGAGCTTTTTATCCAGATTTTTAATAGCATTTACAAGAAAGTTAAAATATTTTACCAAGAGAGAATCAACTTCTAAAAGTTTTACTTTGATTTCATGAGTTGATTTAAAAGACATTATTGGAATTAACTGATTTTCTATTTGAAGAATCTCATGACACTAATGTAAAACTGATATCATCTAATTCTTAGTGAAGTTCTCTAGCTAACGGAGCCAATACTTTTAATAGCTATCATTTCACTTTTACACATACACAGGAGAAACTTAGAATCGAGAGTGAAATTATTTTAGAAAAATACTCATTTGATCCCAACGATAAGTCATGCTTTCCAGTGTTGTAAATGAACCTTCTGCAGCTGTCCTTGTTATATTGACTCTTTTGGAAACAGTCTTTTAAAAATAATTACTAACTTTTGAAGTAGATGCTGATGCTTCTTCAGAATATTTGTGTCTTTTGGCGGTGTTACATAGATGATAAACATAAACCAGAATTTTGTGCAACTGACATTTGCATCACCAAGTTTCTTAAGAAATGGAAATTCAGTATTTAATATTTCATTAAACGTTCACTTTTTTGAGATCATTGCTTTGAAAAGGACAAAATAAAACCAAACCTTACTAAACAATAAAGTAAATACATAATTATAGGTTTATATCATACAGTAAATAATAAGCACCACTGAACAAATGTATTCAGACTATACTCTCTGTGATCTATGGTAGGACAGTCAAGCCTGTATTTCCTGCACATATTTCCCATATTCCAAACCTATCATTCCTGATGATTCCCACTGACTGGTAGCCTGATAGCTTCCTGCAATTTGCAGGCTGTGGCATTGGCCATGGTCCTGGTCACAGCACAACTGGCTGCTGGTATACACTCTGGGCAGCAAGGGCAGCAACACTGAACACTTCTTCCATCATAGCCAAACCAGAGGAGTTAGCTGTCCCTGGCTACCTAATCAGAACCTACTTTGTTTTATCAGTGAGTGCATGCTGTCCTTGAAAGGAAGGTGTTAAATATCGTATGATATCTCTTATATGTGGAATCTAAAAAAAGGGTACAAATGAATTTAACTACAAAACAGAAATAGAGTTACAGATGTAGAAAACAAACTTATGGTTACCAGGAGGTAAGGGGTGGGAGGGATAAATTGGGAGATTGGGATTGACATAGACACACTACTGTATATAAAATAGGTAACTAATAAGGACCTACTGTATAGCACAGGGAACTCTACTCAATACTCTGTAATAGCCTAGATGGGAAAAGAATCTAAAAAAGAGTCGATATATGTATATGTATAACTGATTCATTTTGCTGTACACTTGAAACTAACACAACATTGTAAATCAAGTATACTCCAATAAAAATTAAAAAAAAAAAAAAAGAATGTGTTAGTAGCATATCCTGTCTTGAAACGGAAAGGAAAGTAGGTTTGGTTATCACCTGTCATCTTTCAGATTTAACCATATGGCAATCAGAATTCTATATACTACATACCAACTACATACAGAACTACATACAACTATACTAACTACTACATACAACTTCATATTAGACAAGACGCTGGCAGAAGCTAGAGGTACAAAGTGGAAATTACCAAACTTAACTTAGTTTATCTTAATTAATGTTTTGTTAAAAAATGAAAAAAATTAAGTTACATGTTTAACTGTACAGGATCTGGGACATTAGATAAAATTTGGGAGTGTCCCAAGCAAACTAGGGTATAAGATCACCCTAATAATAGGGATTATTTTCAATTGGGGATGTTTAATAATTATTGTGTTGGTGATTAAATAAAGGGTTCAAAATTTTACAGATATATTTTATCTACCCAAATTAAAAATTAGCAGAAAAGTGCAAATATTAGACTAGGTATAGTTGAACTCAGTGGCTCTCAGTTTTTTGTGTGTTTAAGATACAGGTTTGAATACCAAACAAGTGAGCAGTAATTATGAAGCAAGCATTGCTACGGGAGAGCAGGGTCTCCTGGTGTCTATTAAGTCATTTAAAGTTACAGCCCTATTCACTCGGTTGCCCTTTAGTTCTGTGTTACTTTTTGAGCTCGGTTGTTTACTGCCTTGGCTGTACTTGTACTCTCTTTAATACCCAGGAGGCAATGTTCTCACACTTTGCTGTAAATATGCAATCTTTCTTTAGTGCCTGAATGATATGTTCTAGGGCTCTTACCCATTATTCCCCTGCAGTGAATCTTATATCTTGCTTCACTTATGCCAAGGCTCCATCTGACATGCATCGTCATAACATCACGTATACTCATTGTAGCAAAAGCAATTTTTATGAACAAAATGATATTTTATGAACTCACTGACATCCAGGGAGAAGAATGTGCAATTTAGTCTTTGTTGATTGAAGCCATCCCAATTCTCATTCTGCTGCCTCCTTGGCTCCATCTAAAGCAAATTTACATCATTGCACAGGACTCATACACATCCAGAGGGAATTTATTCTTTCTCAGATGTCCACTTAACCTGCAGGGGTAAGGTAAACAGGTGAGGTAAAGCTGACACTATCATAGTTATCCTAATAAAGACTTGCCTGATTCCTGCTAATTCATAATCTCAGAGCTTGTTATGCTTGTATTATTGTAGGTAGCAGCAGTTTTGGGGAAGTTCTCCATAGCCTTATCTTTCCTAAGTGCTTAGACCAAGTTCCCATAGAAGTGAATGTGTAAATTCTTCATTCAACTCTCAACCTCTGAAACAAAGTCACATCAAACTTGTGTACAACTGAGGGCAACCAATATATGGTCACAATACTGCCGCTTCATTCATCATTCAACAGTCAACACGTATTAATTGCATACCTAACACTTGCCATTCACCTGGGCAGGTAATGTGAATAAGACACAACTCCTGGCCTCAGAGAGTTTAGACCGGTGGTAGATACAGGAAGGGAACCAAACATTTTCTAGAGTGTGCCCATTGTTCTAAGCATGGAACATATAAGCTATAATGAACAAATGGAGGAAAACGCCCAGATCTGTAGGGAACTTTCTGTGAGCTTTTCCAAGAGTGGAGGAATACTTGAGTTGAGGGTTTTGCCACATTTGGTGGATTGGGAGTGGTGGACGGGAAGACATTCCAAGCACAGACAATAGTCATATGAAGCTATTCATACATGCAGGTGGCAGCCACTGCGATTCTGACATGCTGTTTCCTTTATTTGGAACATTCTACCACCTCACCCCATGCATTGATTTGGCTGGTTCAGTCTCATCTCTCAGGTTACTCAGCGCCTTGTTTAAGTGCTTCCACAGTGCCCTGAACTTCTTCTAGTAGCAAAAAATAAATTCAATTTTTGTTTCAAATGCTAATTCCTTCCACAAGTGCTAAGTATTTTGAGGAGAAGTATGGGAAGACCATGTTGTTTATGGTCTTGCCCTGGTACCTGGCACGGCCTGTGGTAGAGAATAAGCTCTCAGTATATTGAAAATAGAAGAATGAATGCATAAACATATCGACCAGGCTATGTAAATTGAGAGATAATTTTCTCCAAAGGCTGACCGAAGTTCTTTCAGAATCCGGTCAGCCACTGCTTTTAATAATTTTTTATAGCCCTCTTTTCTCATAAAACTTGGTCCAAAGGACATTTACGAGTGTTTTTCTCACCTTGCTTAAGATGGCTAGCTGAGACTTTTCCTCTCATCAAAATTACAGCTTGAAAGTATACAAAAGAATGAACACCTAATAGCAAAAGTGAGGTGGTGATAGCTGGTAGGTTCACCAGCTGAGAGACTTTAGCCTGTCAGACAGGATGGATGGAAGCACGTTAACCGAGGAAAACTGTTAAGACTTGATCATTTGCCAGATGCGGCTGCAGTGCAGGTGAGATTGGCCTGCTGGCTAGAACATGGACATGCTTGCAGCTTGGTGTTGGTACGTAAGGAGGGCAGAGGGGGAGAGTACTTGCTGAGAGGAAGATTAATCCAAGATTTATTTGTGGGATACTATGCCGGGCACATTCACCCTCCCTTCTCCTTCCTTTTTTTTTTGTTTGAAGATTTTATAATTTCATATCTGCCTATGTTTTTCTGGGCTATATACAGCCGAGAGCTTTTAAAAAATTATTTATTTTTAAATTTTTTTGTGCTTTTAAATAAATTTTTATGTTATATTGGAGTATAGTTGAATTACAATGTTGTGTTAGTTTCAGGTGTACAGCAAAGTGATTTAGTTATATATATATCTATTCTTTTTCAGATCCTTTTCCCATATAGGTTATAACAGAGTATTGAGTAGAGTTCCCTGTGCTATACAGTAGGTCCTTGTTGATCCCCTTTTCTTTCCTATTCACAGAGTGACAGGCAAACTGGTATTACTCTCTCAGGAAACATCTAGATGTTCTTTTCTAAAGATGGACTTTCTGGGGCAGCCAAGCCTTCTTGGTTGAGAGTGGTGCCCAGAGTAGAGATTGTCTTATTCTGGCACCTGTAGAGCTTGCAGTCTAAGGGCTGCTGACTCTTCCATTCTTTTTTTTTTTTTTTTTTCAATCGGAGTATAGTTGATTTACAATGTTGTGTTAATTTCTGCTGTATAGCAAAGAGATTCAGATATACAAATATATACATTCTTTTTTATATCCTTTTCCATTATGGTTTATCCAAGATATTGAATATAATTCCCTGTGCTATACAGTAGGAACTTGTTGTTTACCCATTCTCTATATAATGGCATCTGCTAACCGCAAACTCCCAATCCATCCCTTCCCCATCCCCCTTTCCCCTTGGCAATCACAAGTCTGTTCTTTACGTCTGTGTGACTCTTCCATTCTAATGCCACAGAGCCTAGAGTGAACCTGCTGGTAGAAAAGCTGACCCATGAACAAAGGTGTCAGCCTTCCCATCAAGGAAAAGTCCTGTTGAAAGAACCATACCTGCAAATACGCAATAAATAAATGCACTCCATCTACTCAGAGTAATCAGACTTCTCCTCAATAATTTAATGTAAAAAATTAACAGTGACTGTCAGAAAAAGAAGGAAACAAGAGCATAAATGAGAATGGCCAAGATAATGAAGAATAGCTGATCCCAGAGGAAAAAGTGAACAAAAGGGCAAAGCTGTGCTCTGTGAAAGGAACAATTGGGAGATATGATTGATCTCATGGAAATAAAAATAATGTGATTGCTGCAAGAAAGACTGCTAATGGTCAGCAACTAAGCACAAAATTTGTGCTTCTTCCAAATTATACAGTTATTGTGGGAAGCAGTTGTTTAACCAGGGGCTACATTTTACAGTTCCCTCCAGATTGCATCTCAGTGAGACCAAATGACTATTTCACCCATAGAATGTGCTCACATTCTATTGGTGAAAGTGCCATGTGACACTTGCATGTCAAGACTGTTGAGAATCAGCTTCTCTTGCTTTTGTCCCCTTTTCTTGCTGTATACAGGGGACTGTGAGGCTTGGGTGATGGATGAGCCTGACTATGGAAGGAGCCAGGAACCTTGAATTTTCCTATGGGGAGGAGCTGCCTGATGAACAGTAACATCTGTGTTTAAAGAGTTACACAAATGAAGCAAATGTTTATTGTGGTAAGCCACTGAAATTTGGGGTGTGTGTGTTATTTTTATTTATTTATTTAAATTGAAGTATAATTGATGTACAATATTAGTTTCAGGTGCTCTACATAGTGATTCAACATTTATATGCATTTTGAAATGATCACCAACATAGGTCTAATTACCACCTGTCACTACACAAAGTTAATACACTATAATTGATTATATTCCCCATGCTGTACATGACATTGGGTTTTATTTAGTACAGCAGCAGGCAGCATTGCCCTAAGGAATACAACTGACAAGATTGAATAAAAGAAAAAAAATTAGTGGGAGGGTGAGAAGATAAGTTGAAGAAATCTCCTAGAATCTAGAAAAATTAGGGAGAGAAAAAAATTTGAGAAAGCACAGGTGACATAAAGAATTGATCCAGAAGCTCTAAGCATTAAAAAGAAGAGATAATATAGAAAATTGAGGAGAGAAAATTATCAAAGATACACTAGAAAAAAAATTCACAAAGCTAGAGATTGAGTTTTCAGATTGAAAGGGATCAGTGAGGTCTGAATAAGCCCAAACTTATAAAGGTACTTGCAAAATTTCAGAAGGTTATGGTTAAAAAGAAGATTCCCTCACATCTGTTAGAATGACTATTATCAAAAGGACAAAAAGTAACAAGTGTTTGGGAGAATGTGGAGAAAAGGGAACCCTGGTGCACTTTTGGTAGGAATGTAAATTGGTGAAGCCACTGTGGAAAACACTATGGAGATTCCTCAAAAAACTAAAAACAGAACTGCCAAATGATCCAGTGGTCCATATGATTCCACTTCTAGGTATTTATCTGAAGGAAACACTTTCAAAAAATATAGGCACCCCTATGTTCATTGCAGCATTATTCACAATAGCTAAGACATGGAAGCAACTTAAGTGCCTATAAATAGGTGAATGGATAAAGAAAGTATTTTTTATATATATATATATATATGGAATATTATATAATATATATGTGTATACAATGGAATATTATTCAGCCATAAAAAAGATGGAAATCTTACTGTTTGTGACAACATGGATAACATGGATGGACCTTGAGAGCATTATGCTTAGTGAAATAAGTCAGACAGAGAAAGACAAATACTGTATGATCTCACTTGTATATAAAAAAAATGAGAACAAAAATAAAATTCATAGATACAGAGAACAGATTGGTGGTTGCCAGAGGTGGGGGGGTGAGGGGTGGGCAAATGGGTAAAGAGGGTCAAAAGGTACAAACTTCTAGTTATAAAATAAATAAGACCTGGGGATGTAATGTACAGCATCAGCATGGTGACTATAGTTAATACTGTATTGTATATTTGAAAGATGCTAAGAAAGTAGATCTTAAAGGTTCTCATCACAAGGAACAAAAATTTCTACGTGTGGTGATGAGTATTAACTAGACTCATTGTGGTGACTGTCTCACAATATACACAAATATCGAGTAATTGCTGAACACCTGAAACTAATATTTTATATATCAATTATATCTAAAGTTTCAAAGAAAGATAAATCAGTGCAGGAGAAAACAGATTACACATAAGTGAAAAGAATTAGACTGGCTTTGGGTTTCTCAGCAGCATCACTCTACGCCAACAGGCAAGGAAGAAATGAACTTCAATATTTTGAGGAAAAATATTTTTCAATCTAGATTTCCAATCTAGACCCAGCCAACTATCCGTCAATTGTGAGGGTAAAACAAGGTATACCAAGACATTCAAGAACTTAGAAAATCTACCTCTCACATATCCTTCCTAAGTTATTTACTCCAATAGAGAGAGAAAAATCAAAGAAGGAGGTGATGTGGATGTGGTGTAAGCTAAGAGAATCACAGAGATTCTAAAGGTTTGAGCCTGGGTCTTCTTATTCGGTGAGATGATTAATGTGCCTATTGTTCAAAACTGTTTAATTAGAATTTTCATTCATTTGTATTTCAGAATATCCAATTCTATACAGAGGTTTCTCTAGAAACAAAAATTATTGCACTAGGGTAGGTCTGAGCCACTTAGCTCTCTCCTACCTCAGGCCTGACTATAGTTTCCAGCCTATCTGGGCCACTCCTTCTGAAATTTGAAACCAGATATTTTTCACTGTGTCTTTCTTGGTATCCTTAGTTTCCTTTTTCTGGGTTCAGATATCAGTACCAAAGTCCTAAACATTTCTCCCGTGACGCTTAGGAGTCTTCATGCAAAAAGTCCCAGTGGCCTGTACCATTTTCCAGACTTGCTCAGGTAGGTATGCAGATTAGGCTCCTAGATCGACCCCTCCCCAGTGTTTTCCAGAGTTTGCAAAAACACTAATCCCTTCAAACTCCAGGATTAAAACTGTTCTGTAGGTAATGCTTCCTCCTATTCTCTCCTCTTGGAGAGTCCTACAGTACATTAGCATATTAAGAGCTCTGAACACACTTGCAATGAAGAAACCTGATTAAGTTTGTTTAACCCAGTGTTTCCTAAACATAATTGACCACAGAACCTGCCTCCCTCCCTTTTTCTATCAACAGACTTTAACATCCCTAGGGACTAGATTTTCTTAGCATGTGTTTTGACAAATGCTGCTCTAGCAACAAAGCCAGTCTATAGATTGCATGTTTTATCTGTGGTATGATTTTAGATTATAAACTGCTACATATATCAATTTGTTCTGCTCTGGATTGTATTCGGAAGAAGCCATTCTGTCAGTCCCTGAACCAAGATATCCCGTCACCAACACCCAATGTCATTGCTAAGGACAAACAAAGAGAAGTCTGGGGACCCACTCTGAGTTCTGGGTGTCTTGAATGTCATATCTGAAGATGTATAAAGATGACATAAAATCATGTCAAGCAACTGCAAACAGATAGAGTGAAAATTACACACATGCCAAGGGAGCAAGAATAAATGGGGTGACCAGAACACTATGTATGCGGAAACTTAATAGATATTTTTGATGGTGACTCAAAATAAAGAAGCTCAGGTGCACAGGATCCCAAGGCGGTGGAGCTGAGATGGGGAGACTGGGTCTCTGACAATGAGATAATTGACTGTGAGCTTGCTCTTGTGTTAGAATGAGCGCCTGGTCCTTGCCTTTTGGCAGCTCTCACAGCAGCCTTCCGGCTGCTCCCTGTGGTCTGCAGAAGGAGTGAGAGGCCGATGAGTAGAACATCTGGTTAATGAAGGCGATGGGACACTCTGATTTTGCCCATTCCCTTGAAGTTGAATTTTAAAAGGGAAGTTAAATTCATTAAATGCATAGGACTTTGCTGCTTTCCTTACAAATCAGGCATGTACTGTTGCAACACTCGGTGGGTACTAATATTTCCCACTTGGCTATTCATGTGTACACCAGGGGCAGTGTGCCTGGTGGTTGAAAGTGATTGTGGAGCCAGACAGGCTTGCGTTTGAATCCAGTTCCTCTAATTACTGGCTGTAATTAACTAGTAATTGACTAGTCAGGTACCTTTTTGAGCCTTAGTGTAAATGGTTCTAAAATGGGACTTACATCTTCCTCCTAGCACCAGTGTGAGGATTGAATAAAATAATGCATATAAAGCACTTAGTACACTGCAAGGCATGTATTAGTACTCAGTAAATAGTAGCTTTTGCTAGTACTTCGTGTGCTATCTACCAACTAAACTGTTCCTTAAGAGTCTGGTCACTTGTCTTTAATCTTTGTATCCTAAGGCAAGGAACCTTGAACTTAGCACACAGCAATTCATTATTAATTGATAGTCTAAGATTATGTTGACATAGCTTAAGGGAAAATATGGGCAATTATCCATTTAACCTAGAAAATTCAGTCTCCCAAATAAAATTTTTGTTCTGGTCTAATTTGGTTATCTGCCCTAATTAGCACTTACTAATGGTCACATCTATCATTCTTGAAAACTGGCATTGGTGCTTTTGCCTCCTATCCCATACAAACAGATCCATTTCTTTTGCTTTGGTAATCTAGAATCTTTTTTTCCCATTCTTTGCTTACTTAGGCTGGGGGAGTGTGGGTAAGAATCAAGCTGCCCTTAAGGGGACATAGTTCTCCAGGCTGATGTCCAGATTTACTGAATTGTGTGGATCACCTCCCATCTCCTCACCTCACTCTCAGCGTGGGCCAGCCTGAGCCAACTCAAACATCAGTCCCTCACCTTGATAGTCACACACATTCACAAAACAGGCAACATGTAGAAAAACACATCTGGAAGATGGGCTGCATTTTTCACTTTCTAGGAGGACTTTTGCATGTCACATCAAAAGGGGCCCTAGGGACTTGCAAAACAGCAATCGATGCTGCTACTGAGATGCCCTGCCCTCAGGGGTGTGGTCGAGGGAGATGAGTGGCAGAAAGGCAGCCTTCTTGGGAGCCCCTTGGACTCTTTCGCTTGCCAATCCCAGGAGTGATGTGGCACCAGACAGCCATCCCCACCCAGCAAGGCTTAATGGCCACATGCTGACTTAAAAACACAGTCCCAGAGAAGGCATTAATATTCTGAGCTCAGCTGTGTCATCCTGGTTGCCATAGCAATGCCGGGAAATATATTTTGTGTCCAGTGGTTATTTCTTGGCACTAATGAAATGGACATTTTTCTTCAGTGAATTGAATCAAAACTAATTGAGTAGTAATCAGCACAGACCCTGAAGTTCAAGGAAACGTAGTCTGACGAGTGCTTTGTAGAAATGCAGAAACCATTAACTATCTTCAAATGAGATTTTTTTTTAATTAGTGGGATCTTAGCAACCGATTACAGATGGGTATAGGTGTTACCACACAAAAAGCTCCTCATTTGTTTAGTGCTGGGAGGGGAAATTTACTTTCAATTAATTCAAGTGCCGATAGGGTGCTGTGGTTTGTTGTACCCTTTTCCCCAATAAAAATCCCAAACTGATGTGTACTCCTACATGGATTTTAAAAGAAAATACAGAATTCATAACTTGGATTCTCATATGTTTTCAGGAAGGAGTGTTTTTGCTGAGACCAACTGTTCCTAAAGCCCACTGAACAATGGAGATGAAAATATGGGGGTTTTTTGGCTTGTTTTTGCTATATCTTAGAGCTAACTCTGTCCGACTTCAAATCACACTGTGATGGAAGAAGCTCCAGAGAGATGGCTGGGAGCCATGTGGTCATGATCTTTGTCTTTGAATATATCTACAAGTTCTTCTTTGATTAATCTAATAGTTCTTTTTGCTTCAGTTTGGATTGTGGGTATAAACAAAAATACAGGTATAAATGAATCCCCTGTCTAGGTGTTAATACTCCCCTTCTATGAACAGAATCTTGTGTATTATGATAAGTAGATCATTATCTCTTTTGAATATGGGCCTAAGTTACAGCAGAGAGACATTTGGTTACGTGCAAATGAGAGCTTCTTTACTTTACTGTTATGGGCTAGAAATTTTCTCTTAAATTTTTAAGACAGCTGGCTTGTCAGGTGTGATCCAGCAGTGGGCTGGGAATGACTAAATGAGTTCCCAATTTCAGACGTCCTGATTCTCTTTACTTGTAGAATCCACTGAGATGCAATGTGTCCGAGCTCCCTTTGCCTCCTGAGCCTTCTCAGTGCCACTTGGATTTGGGAAACAGAGGCATCCACCCTCATCCTCTCTCTTAAGATGATCAGCGGGGGGGCAGTTTCCTGAGGTGGGCATGAGCACCCCAGTAAGGCTGTCTTCTTGAGGTGGGTATTAGAGCCAGGTTAAGGCAGTTGGGGTTGCAGGAAATGCACCCCAACATTTGGCAAGTGGATAAACAGATGAGTCATTTCCCTGGGACTCAGAATCTAATGCTTCCAACCAGCGCTAAATTCACATTAAAAGTTGATTGCGCCATAATTTTTAAGAAGAGCCAGACCTGATGGTGCTTGTTAGCATTTCCTTGAGGTGAGATAAAGCTGCCTGGAGTCAGCCTCTCAGCCGGTTGGCAGGGCAAGGTGGGGAGGAAGGAGCAGCTGAGGAGAGGAAACAGGGTCTCACCTCCTCCACACCTGCCACTATGGATCTATAGTGGGAGAAGATGCTCTTCTGTCACCATGGCAACTTCAGGGCATCACAGTGGGATTAGGGGTTTGAGAGGCAAGAAATGCCAAGTTTGGAGGAATTAGGGGCCTTAGAAAGATGATGGGCTTTCTCTAGAAATACACACATTAAGGTGGCAGGGCAATAGAGAGAGCGGAGTGGATTTATGGTTTATGACATTCCTAAAATATCTTTATTTAATAATGAAAACTTCATTATCCGGGCCTGGGCTGAAGTGTTGCTGTGGGTCCTCTGAGGATCCCAGCAAAGATCTTTCATCTTGACAGAAGTTCTAAATTACAACATTAGTGTTCTAACCGAGAGGCTGTTATTGCCTATTTGGTCCGTCCAGGGAAATGAGACACACGTTGCTGGAGAGTGGGTTATTGAAATCTAATAGCTTGGAATATTAAAAATGGCGACTGGGTTGGGCGTATGCTTCTCTCCTCTCTCTCTCTTTCTCTTTCTGTCGCTCGCTCACTCCCTCTCGCTCTCTCTCCCCCTCTCTCTCCCTCCATGAGCTGGGGAAAAATTAAGTGATAAACCTGGGATGTTTACCAAAGTTTCATTATTTTGCTAGGAAAAAGAAGTAATTCATCTTTATTATGGCCAAAGCCATTATTACGTCGCACATGATTAAGAAAACACCATAAGGAGACCCCTAACGCTAATTTTCAGACCAACTGTAGGAAGCTATTATGACTCTATTTTCATCCCAGGTACTTCTGTCTCCTTTCCAGCAGAGCAGCCTGACCTCCAAAAAATGTATCTGGGCTTCGGATGTTTCAAAGACAATTAGGTCTAACTGGCTCCTGGTATTTGATTCATGGTCAGAATGGATAGCTGTCCAGATCATAGTTCAATTTCCACTCTTTCTGGTGGGGCTGGAAAATGGCCCAGCTGGGCCCATGGAATCAGAAGAAGGTCACGTGGGCAAGCCAAGAGCTTTTCGCTCGACTTCCCTTTGCTCCCATGTCTTGTCCTTATCTCCCCACTCCCACCAACAGAAACACTTCACCTTCGTTTTCCGTTTTCCGGTGGCTGTCTCTAAGGCCTGTCTCACAGAAGGGAAGGCAGTTTCCCATGTGGTATAATAATTATGATAAAGGAGTGGGCTTACTTACTATGTGCTAGGCACTTTGTCAAGTGCTTTCAATGTATTATCTCATTTAATCTTTACACCAACTTTATGAGGTGTCACTCATAACTTTCAGTTGAGGAAGCTGGAATCAGAGAGATTAAGTAACTGAGCACGACCACATAGCTGATACCTTGTAGCACGGCTTGAACTCAAGCCATCTCACTCAAAAGCCTAGGCATGCTGTTCTTAACTGCTATACTCTCTTGCCCACCATACATGGCAGAGCTGAAGGTTTTCTCCCGCGAAATTACCCCCGTCTTGTCTCCCTCCTCCACTCCATCGAGGCTTGCCTTAAGATGAACCCAATCTCAATCACTCCGTTGCTTTAATAAAGAGGATAAAGACCAGTATGTAAGATAGAAATGTATTTCCTGGGGATAGAGTGGTAAGTTTGCTACATACCTTTTGTCAGTGATGACGTGTCATCTCTTTAGTGTGGATAATACTGCACGGTTAGTTCTGCTGGAGATACTAAATAAAATATGATGTTGAAAATATCTTTTTAAGCTATGGTACCAGACAGGACCATTATCCTGACGTGTAAGTTATTACGATTATCTGGAAGGATGTTCAGCAATCAGCATGTAACTAGAGAAAACTTTCCTAATTAGCAGGTAACAGGGACCTGAGGGGTTACGCATGGGTCAGTTTTGCTGGGAAAGTGGTCAAGAAAAGTCCTCCACGTGGGACACAGCTGTGGAGTGGGTCAGAGGGAAGCACGGCTGAGGGCATCCTGGGCAATCAAAGAAATGAGCACTACTAGGGTGTGTGTGTGTGTGTGTGTGTGTGTGTGAGCGTGCGTGCGTGCGTATGCAGGATGGACAGGGATGGTGGAAGGGAAGGGAGATAGAGGGTAAGTATGAGAAATATGGTGGTCTCTGGCAACAGGAAGAGGGCATACTGAGAACAAAAATTCACCTTATTCAGGCCAGGGCCTACATGTCTAATTCAGCAGTTTCCAAACCTGGCCAAGGTTCAAAAGGAAGACTTAAGAACCTTCCCACGTACTACTCAAGACTCTGATTTAGTAGGACTATGGTAGGGCCTATGCATTTATCCTTTTTAAATGGCTTTCTGGGTGACACCCACTGAGTGCTCCGCCACAGAGCCTGTGTAAACACACCAACCACATTACTCTTCCATTCCACACTCTCTCACACACACACACACACACCTTGCCCTTCTTTCCTCCCTATCAAACTGCACCTGCTTAACTCCTGCTCGCACACAGCTCCCAGGGCCACCTTCCCTGACCTTGTCTACATCAAGCTCTTTTATTAACGCAATCTAGAGAGCTGAGTTCTTCTTCAGAGCACTCATCTCAATTTGTCATTATGTATTTAGAAGGTGAAACTTCATGAACATGGAAGTAGGGACTATGTTTCACGGAACATCAATTCCTCCGCAGCAGCTAGAACAGGTCAGAATGTGGTTGGTGATTACAATGTATATAATTTTTATCATTTGTCTTAGCCTGGGTTCCCTGGACCCAGGGGCTACTTAGGAACTTAATAACTCTTTACTAGGGAGTGCCTTTCGAGGGAAACAACAGTGAGGACAAAAGGAACTGAGGCAGTGAAGGGTAAACATGAGGGGAGGCATTGCTGAACTGGCCTCAGCTTTATAACAAGAGCCCCTTATGGATTGGTCTCTGGTAGATCTTCTGAAAGGCCTTCCAGATTCCTGGGTCTCTCGGTGGAGGAAGAGGGAGAACTTATCTGCCTCCTATTCGTCAAAACCCAACCCATGAGGCAGGAACTTCCTTGTATTTATTGGTGGTGCTATGAGTAGGGCCCAGGCTGGAGGTTGGAGGCAGTCACTGCAGCCTAAAGGGCTTCTCAATGTGTCACAATGGTTATGGCAGCAAGAGCAGCTGGGCTCTGAGACAGAAGTTGGGATTCTGATTATTGATGATCTCTTCTGCACAAAACCTCATGCTGGATATTTTCAACAGAACTAGGCAAGAGAAGCGTCTGGGTGCAAAATTTTAAAACGATCCAGTGTTGTACAAAGGCCAATCCTGGTTTTCATGGTCTCATTTCTCTTAACTGTCATTTCTCTTAACCTGTCATGACCTTGATAGGTCAGTATTAACAGCTCAGCATATTTGCATCCTATCTGAAACCAGAGATTAGAACGTAACTCCAAATTCAACCTAGCTTATTGGCATGGCTCTTAGAAATTCATCTTTTCAAGTACCTCCCTATGTTACCACAAATTTAACCGCCCCTCACCCCCTCAAAAAAAAGAGTACATGAGTCTCAGCTTTAGAGAGTCATTTACGCCAGGGTCCATCCAAACAGAAGAAGTCTATTTTCCCTGCCACTCAGAGTGACTCACCCCAGCTCTCTACTTCAAAGGACATAACCATCATTTTCAGAGAAAAGTGCGAGATAAGAACAAACTCCAGCATGTTATGGGGTCCAGGGAGTTGCAAAGATTTACCAGGCTGCACAGCATTATAAATGCTTGGAGAACCCACCTTAGTGACTAAGAGACCCCAGGAGAGGATGCAGAGTCCAGTCCTCAATCAACTTTCAACTTCCTGGTCTTTGAGGAAGTTAAAACACCCACCTGAGCAAATAAAAAACTTATGGGAAATCTGAAACTCCTAGGGGATGGGGATGTCACAGAACTGCCCCTCTAATTGAGCACCGGAGGGAAGAATTCCTCTCACATCCTCACCTCTATCTGTATGTCTTCCTGGGGAAAGATCAGTGGCAAAGGCAGGATTTGAAGACATAGTTGCAAAAGCGTAGCTCAAGCTTAATCCGTTCTCCAAACCTTGAAAAATCCCTCCTACCACATTATGCCACTCCTTCTTTTGATGATTCTTTAAAAAAATTGGTTCAATTCCCTGCAAGGAATCTGAGGTATTTTATTTTACACAAAAGTTTTGGGGCAAGAAGGAGTCACCTGCATGTTCCTGAAGATGCCAGCTGTTGGGATTGTGTCTCCCATGTGGCTGGTACCTCTTTCCCTTTGAAGAAGCTCTGTGCTCACTTAGATGTCAGCTGCTGTCAGGTGCTGTTCTTAGTGGGTCTTTAGGAAAACCTCAAGGAATTAAACTGTTTTAAAATGAGATCTAGAATGCCATCCATCTTGCACCTCTGACAGGATGCGGAGCCAGGTGGCGGATTTCAGCCATAGCCCCATTTTAACTGCAACTACAGTTAAAGGAAACGTTGAGGGTACAGTTTAGGTTCTTAAGAAGTCTTGGTTAGGGGAGGGTAGATTTTTCAGGTGTTCCACTTTGGTTCCCATTAGAGTGAAATCCTCCCCAGAAGTGACTCAGGAGAGTCAGATTGTCTGTATTTGAATCTGGGCTTGCCACTCACTATGTGACCTTGAACACACTGTATAATCTTTTTATGTCTCAGTTTCCTCTTCTGTAAGAGGAGATAATTTGGCATCTGTTTTACAGAGGATGTGAGAGTCATTAACACAGTACACATAGTAAGCTCTCAGTAAATGTTATTCAGTGACATTATTCTTATTTCAGTGGACACATAAAAGAGCAAGCCTATAACTCAGGTATAGAAAAATTCTTGCACAGCAATCTATTGCTTTATGTACACTTGTTATGGGGGGGGGTGTTGATTTTGCTTTACAAAAGAATGCAGCACAAGAGAACTTTAGAGAGTGTGCTCTGCACTACATTTAAAATATGACTCATTTCTCCAACCTAATTTACACCCTTTATTTAGAAGCACACCTTTTGATAGAGCAGCACACACCTGTGATATATATTAAGCAGCCTCTGCAGAAACTCAAGTTGAAAAACAGGAAAAAATTGAAGGAGTTAATATTAATGAAGTACCAACCATGTGCTAGGGACACATATATTATTTTATTAATTCTCCTAAAGAGTCAAATAAGAAGTCTACTCTTGTGCCCCTTTTATAGATGAGGACATTAAAACTAAAAGAAGTAAAAATTTCCAAGGTCAAAAAGCTGGGTGGTGGCAGTGCTGAGGTTTGAGACTCTGTCTATGCTCATTTTATTAGACCATGGAACTCTTGACAAAAGCCATCTTTATTTCACAGTCTTTCCTTGTCTCCCCCTTGTAACCCCCTTCCCAAGCTCTCCCTGAACTCTCACCCACGGACCCTTCATGCTTCTCAAAGGTAAAAAATGAGCCTCATTGGCTCAGGAACACATTCTTTGGGGGTGTGGGAGAAGAGCATGATGGAGAATAGGAAGCCAGGATACAAGGCTGTAGTGCAGTTTAATTAAATTAGCTCAAGATAATGATATATCCTGAAATGGGAGCACATCCATTAATGCTGTTATTATTATCAAGGACACAAATGGCCCACTGAGGATTGATGACAGAATAAACTGGCCATATGCTTTGAACCATAAGGAAACAATTGATAGGAAAAACCTCAGCAAGGAATGTTGGATGGGATGCATAATGCATCCTCCACGATGAAACACACACACACATAGTCAAGGGGGTGGATGCTTGGCATCTGGTTAATCAATGAGCTGTGAAGAGACTGAGGCAATAAAGTGAGCAGGTTCCACATTAATATTATAATATGATATGTTTATAGGATGGGAACATTCAAGAGTGATTCCAGCAGCAATGTATAGGAACTATTTTAATTGAGTTCATGTTCTGCAACAGAATCACAGACTTCTCCATCACTTGAAGCAGGGGGGTTAGAGGAAGGGAAGATTTCGGCTTTTGATTTTAAAAAAAAAAGTAATCTATACAATGCGTTATATAGCCATTGACTATTTAGCCAGGAAGACTGTTTAGGAAGACACAAGCCTTGGCTGCCCTATACCCAAAGGAGGTTAAAATAAAATATGCGTATCCGTATCTTAATGCCTTCCTGAAGCCATAAGCCTCTTCTGGTTCACCGGGGATCCATCTCTGCCTATATGATCTATGGTCTCATGGACAGAAGGGAGCTGGAGGCAGCCAATTATACCCATGGAGCAAATCCTGAGAAGAAGAGATGTAATACAGGCTCAAGGAATGATTTGCTGCTGAAAAGGGCTCCATTAGCCCAGGAAAGAGGTTAGAGGGAAAAAGGTTCACAGCATAAGGAGGAAGCTATATGCCAGAGAATGTCATGAAGGGCTGCTAAGGGTGAAACAAAGGTAAACTCCCCACCTAGAAAATGTTCCTCCTGACAGCAATCTGTTCCAAGCAAAATCAAGCGGTTTGCAAAAATGTGCTGGGAATCACAAGTGTTTTCTGTGTTTGCGATGGGAAATTATTCAATGACCGGCCTTATGCACAGCCTGTGGATGGCTAACGAGTACTGATCTTTGGATCTTGATAGGGCCCATTGGGTTTGCTCTCGGGCCCACACATTCAAATATGGAGCTATTCTCTCCATGCCTGTTCAAGAGAATGGAGCAGCAACCTTCCCCCAGAAGCCATTGCCCTTTGCTGTCAAGCTTTGACATGTCTTGAAAAATAACCAGCGCTAGACTTCTCTGTTAGTCTCCTCCAGTGGCCTTAACTAGGTTGAAGGTTGGGGAACTGCCCTGCCATATTTCCAGGGGTGGGGAGGAGATTTCTTCTGCACATCCCAGGGGGAAGCCATGGAGGGGGATATTTCTGGTCCTTCCATCACCCCTTCATTTGCACCTCCTTGTGGAAGAAGGATTTCTGTGATTGGCAAAAGTGAAATTCACTCCTCTTTCCTCTCCTCTGTCTTCCTCTTTCCCCTCCCCTCCTCTCCCCTTCTCCTCTCATTTCCCTTTTCTCTTTCTATCCATCTTGGCTTTCCTCTGGCAGAGACATTCCCTTTGCCTTCATTCCCACAAGGTCATCCACAAAGCCTCAACTGTCCCTTGTCATTAACACTTAAAGTCCCCAGCTGCCCCACCTAGACTTTCCAGTTGGTTGGAGACCTCACTACGTCAAGTACATCCCCCTTCCCAAGATCTTCACACTCTCCCTCTGTGATGGCACCTCACCCCCACTTTATTTACAGATTCAATTGTATTCAATCACAAAATAGCAACAACAACAATCCTCCTTGGATTGCACACTCTCTTCCTTGTCACCTAGCCCCTCCTTTCCCTTGCACTAAAGCTCCTAGAAAATTAATTTCCTCAAATGTTACATCCTGCACTCCTAGCCCCCAGCTCCAGCTCAGCCCCCGTCACTGGCCTCTGCCTCCATGGCAGGCAAACTACTCTCTCAAAGTCACATGTGACCCCTTATTTCTACTCCCATGGAAATTTTACTTCAGTTCTTGCCTGAGTTTGAGCCTGTTGACCACATCCTTCTCCTCCTCCAAATTCTTTTCTCCTTACATGGCTCTGACACCATGCTCTCCTGTTCTTCCTCTTTCTCTGGAAATTTCTGCTTGCGACCTCCTTTACTGACTCCTCTTCCCCACCATCTCCTAAATGTCGGTGTTACCAAGTATTCTGTCTTGGTCTTCTTCTTATACAAGTGTCTCGTGAATTCAACTATGTATTAATTAAATGCTAGTGATATCTCACCATTGCCACCCTCTTGCTGTAGGACTGCATGTCTGGACCACTGAGGCAGCCTCTAACTGTCTCCCTGCCTTTACTCTGTTCCCTCCAATCCATTCTTGACCCTGCAGCCGGAGATAGCTCTCTAAAATACAACACTAATTACATTGGTCAAGTCCTTCAGTTTCTCCAATGGTTCCCTGTTATGTTTGTGTAACATTCACATTTGCTGGCTAACCCCTTCCTACCACTAACTGTGTTGTGTATTCATATACCAAACAGTTTGGGGCCACCTACTTTGTGTCAGGCCCCAGGCTGAGCTCTGGGAATAAAACTATGACCTAGACAGACTCAATCTTCTCTTCACAAAGCTTATTTATAGTAGGTGGTGAATATAGATAAAAATAGTAATTATAGTAAAGTGTGATAAGTTTTAAGGTAGAAGTTACCGTCAGAGCAGATGGCAGGGACCCTTCATCTAGACTGTAAGAGTGGGGAAATCTTCCCAAGGCAGCATTACTTAACCTGGAAAATAAAAAGAAGAACTATTTCACAAAATTGCCCATCATCCTTGCAAAAGGCAATGCTTCCTCTTCAGTATCACATCACACCACCCCATCCCCTCTCCTCCTGCCCTCCAGCTCTGAGGAATCCTTAGAGGTTCCTAAAAAGTCCACGCTCTCTCACATCTTTGAGCCTCTTCGTTCTGGTGTGTGTTTCTCACAAGTCAATTCCTATCCTTTAAAACTCTCTTCAGCAGGTAGCTTACAAAGGGAAGTATGTTTGGTGGTTAGGTGCTCTCGCCCAGCAGACCAGGATTCGGTCTGATTCTGCCCCTGAGTTATGAATCCTTGGGCCAGTTATTTAACTTTGCTCAGCTTCATTTTTTAACTTTCAAAATGAGGATAAAAACAGTACTTACTGTTGGGATTCAAAGGGACCTGATAAATGGTGGCCTTCCTTCCCACCAAGTTTTGACCAAATTGGAAAACATAACACAATCATAAAGCAGGTAAGAAATGGAACATCCTTTTTCTTAGTGATTACCCTGGTACTAAAGAATGTGGCTGCTGAATTTTATTGATTCTAAGATGTACTTTCTATTTACATTTAACATCTTTGAACTGAGCTTGCATTTCATAATCAAGGGCATCTTACCATTGCTGCCGGTGAGGTGGCAGTCATGATATAGCTGTTAGTGCCTGCCCACATGTGAACTTGGGTTATTCTTGGCGGCAAGACCGGGTCGCTGCACCTCTTGATGTTTCTGTCAATAAACTATTAAGGACCATTTAAGGAAGGAATAAGTCCTGGTTGTTTTCTAAAAACCTTCCATTGACACATTCTAAAAGGTACGATGCCGGCATCGAAATCTGCGGAATGGATGTCTACAGCTTGCAAGAAAATCCTAGAGTAATATGAGTCCAGTGCAATATCTCAATGGCAAAGAGGAAAATGTTATGTTGTAAATCAAGGATGTAGATAACTCTGAGTAAAAACAGTGAGACTCTGAATGTAAATTTTTTAGAAATATGATAGCCAACTTCTTTTCCTTTTTTATGCATACAAAAGAGTGATATGCCATAAATACATATGTCTAAAAGAAACAATCTTATTCAATAAGTATTAAAAATTCAAAGTGATAGAAAGGATGGCACTGCCTGATTGCCAGTGTTTTTCTTTCTTTGTGGTGCATAAAATATTGGTGTTGCTTTCCAGTTGATGGTGTCGTCCATGAGATGAAATAGAGCATGTCTGCAAGCAAGTGAGCTTCCCAAGTACTTCCAGACGCTGAACCATAGAACTGAGCTGACTTACTCCTGAGGACGAGACTGGCTACGTTACAGTCTGTACAGGCAGAACAGAATTATGCTTCCTGTGGGAAGCTTGTTCCCAAGAAAAGGGAAACAGGAGAACACAGTGGATTACACATGTCCAATTTCTCTTCCAAATCCACAAGTTAGGTTAAGTCACTCTCTACCTGAGATGGGGTGGAGAAGTCCAGGAGTGTTATCCACGAGGAGTTGTCTCCACATGGAAGGAAACATCAAAAGTGGGAGGAAGTGTCTCCCAAATAGCTATCTCATAGGTTTGGTGTGAAAGTAAAATAAAATGTGTAATTTAAATATTGCTCGATTTTCTTCTAGCATTCAGTGTTGCTGATGAGAAGGCTGATGCCAGTCTGATTCTTGTTGTTTTATCATTATTTTGTTATCCTTCCCCATCCTTTTGGGAAGATTTAATTTATCTTTAGCCTAAGTATTCCAGAATCTCAAAAAAGTCTGCCTAGGTGTGGTCTTTATATTTCATTTAAACTTCTAGGATTTTCTTCACACTTAAATTTTCAAACTAACATGGCTGTTCATTTCTGGAAAATCACATTCTGTTACTTTTTGATAATCTCCTCTCCTCTGTTTCTCAGCTCTAAATTTTTGGAACTCCTCTTAGACAATGCTGGATCTCCTGGATTGAATGCCTACATCTCTTATTCTTTTCCATCTCTTTACAATTTTTAATTTTTATATTTTTTGAGACTGTCCCTTCTTCAATTTCCAATGGTTTTCTTATTGTTTCTCTTTCATAGCATCTTATCCTTGTTTTGTAGATGGAATATTTTCTTGAATCTCTCTGAAGACTTCTGGCCAGACTGGAGCAAGTCAGAAATATGAAGCAAAATGTGTTTGGTGCTGATACGGTAGATAATTCTACTATTGTGGCCCTGAAGGCTTCCCTGGTGGTGTGATGGTTTATGGTGTCACTACTTCTCGGGGCAACATGTATTGTGATGACAATTTGAAAAGCTGTTGCTTTCTGATGCTTCATCTCTTCCAGGAAATATGGGATAGGAAGCCCCATATATTTTCTTGGCATCCTGTGCTTCCTAGTATCAGAACACAAATTTACTGAGTAGCTACTATATGCTAGATTCTCTATTTTCTCCCTTGCTTTGATCCAGAACCTGGATCATAATGTGCATTCAATAAATGCTTGTTGAATGAATGAGTTCATTTAAGTGAACTTCAATAATTGTTTATTAAATACCTCCTAAGCATGAGCCCAGCAGAATACAAAGTGCTGTGTGTTGTTATAAAGAAAAACAACAACACTACCACCAGAAACAAAAAAGCCATCCAATGCCATAGTGGAATTTAGAATTTAGCAGAGGAATTAAACCAGTGCCAGGGACAAAACTGAAGAACAATACAATGAGTATTCAGATAAGTGTCAGAAAGCAGACTTCAGACTCTTAAGTGCTGTCATTGCTCAGAAGAGAGATGTCCCTGGATATGAGTGTCGGGCAGGCTTCAGGGAGGAAGAGACCTTTGGCCATTCCATCAGGTGGCGGCCAGCAGGAAAGCTACATAGGCATGAGAATGAAAGGACCAGACATCACTCCCGCACTGTCACTCAGGTAGTGCTGTTTACATCACACATCTTCCTTCCAGCCTACAGAGAGGAGAAGGCAAGTTCCAGGGCATTAAATATGCTTTGCCACTCTCTGCTTGGCTCCAATACTAAAACGAGTGGCTATCATCTGCCCAGCAGTCTTCTGACCTGTGACAGCAGTTTCTTTGTGGGAATGTGGTCATTCTTTTTTCCCCCTCCTGCTCTCTGTACATTTCCCAGGCTGTATACAAGCCCACCGATTGTCATCTCTTCGATTTGTATGCCTATGATGCCTAGTTATTTTTCCTTCCTTGTTTTCCTTTTCCGCATAATGGCAGGTGGCAGTCACTTGGATAGGAATCAAACCACTGTTATTTCTCCTTCTGCCTAGATTTCTTATATTACTCCTACCAAGAGCTATTAAATGTTGCTGTTGACATTTTCTTGCTGGCCACAGGACAATAACAACATTCACATCTCTAGCCAAACACCTGCTCAGGAAATATGTTACTGAGGAGCTTGAAGACTTCCTTCCCTCTGTCATTCTTATTCCACACCCCTGGGCAACATCGTCTTCTTCTGCAGTCTGGTTTTAAAGTTCACACTCGCAGTCTTCATGTCTACTTAGCCAAGGTACTTCCCTATGTGTCTTCTCACATTGAACAGGGATGCCTAAGGTCAAGACCGCAGGGCTAGGGGAGGGGTGGGCTGGGACCAGAACCCAGATCTATGATTTCTAGTCCAATGTGAGTTCCTTTTACCATACAGTCTGCTTTCAGTTCTCCTCTACAGCCAGTGGGGATATCTCTTCCTGATGAGATCCTATAGCATGTATTGACTATGCCTCTCAAGTGACAGTTTTTGGTGGGTAACTTATTTTATTTTTCCAATGACCATACAGTAAAATTGACTTTTTTGTGTATATATGAATAGATTTGTGTACCCACCACCATAAAAAGGATACACAAGAGTTCTATTACCCCCTTAAAAAAGTCCTTCATGCTATCCTTTTTTTATTGAGATATAATTGACATATAACATTGTTTCAGGTGTACAATGTATCAATTTGATCCACTTATGTATTGTAATATGATTACCACCACAGCATTAGCTAAAAACTCCATCACATCACATAATTATCATTTCCTTTTTCCACTGAGAACATTTAAGATCTAGTCTCTTAGCAACTTTCAAGTATATAATGCAGTATTGTTAACTATAATCACAATTCCATTCATTAGATCCCCAGAACTTATTCATCTTCTAACCGTAAGTTTGTACCCTTTGACCAACTTCTCCTCATTTTCTCCACCCCCAGCCCTGATACTAACCATTCTACTCTGTTTCTACAAGTTCAGCTCTTTCAGATTCTCAAGTGGCATTTAACCAAGTAGTGCTCTTGTGTATCTTGGTTAACTTTGTCCAGAGTTGATATTCAGCTAATGCGTTCCAGTGTGGTTATACAGGTTGTTAAAAAATCGAAAGACTTCTGTGGTGGTTAGTAAATAACTGTTACTCTGAATCCATAAGTAAACTTCCCCCACAATCATCCTGGCTGTACTGGCCCCAACTCTGGGACCTCCCGAGGTGGGGGGCCAGTTAGACGTCCTTGTGCTCTAACTATTAAGGCTTACACATGGCTCAGTAAGGGGCCTCCATAACCCTGCTCTAGTCCTGTGGCTGGTGTTCGTTCTTCCTGATTGATGCCCATATCACTCGGGTTGGTAGATATTTTGAACATCAGTCATGATGTTGTGTGTGGGTCATCTCAACACCTGCTCATCAGCCTGTGTGGCCAGTGAAATGGTACCAGCGTGTATATACCCAGCTGGATCACCTCTCCGTGCAAAGTGACTGGCTTTCAGAAGTATCCGTTTGGATTTCTCTTGCCCCAGTAGAACTCTGAGCACATGAACCAGGCTTCTGCATCCCTGCTCATGCCTCTGCCCTCACTCCCCTCTTGGCTACAACTTTGCGAGGCTCTGCAGTCACCTCCGCTGTGGTCCATTCCCGTTTCCGCCCTCCTCCCTTCACCAGTTGGGAGCAGTGCCAGTCGCCTCTGCTGCCACCCTCAAGCCCTCCAGCCACAATCTTGTCTTTCTTCCTGTAATGCTGCCCACAAAGTTAACACGTCTCATTCTTCAGCCACTGGCCTTTCTGCAGGTGGCCGCACACAGTTGTTCTGCCTTGGCTGCAGTGCTCATGCATGTTGCTCCTTTACCCTTGGCTACTGCCACTCAGCTGCTGACAGTCCCTCCTGTTCCGGGTCTTCCAGGTCCCTGGTTGTCACCTCTAACTTCTGGAAGGTAAATGACCCCTTCTTCTCTGTGTCCTACTCTTCCAGAGGTTACCCACCGCAGGGTCGCTTGGGCCCCTAGGATCAGAGATTTGTTCGTGTTCATACACAAGCATTTATTTTTTGGAATATATATGTGTATAGGAGGCTGAAATAAACAAGTCAGTAGCCACGTGCTGTAGTAGAACCAGTTCTCTTCTTCATCCTGTGCCATGTTGGTAAATCTACCTCATCTTCCAAATTCTTCCCTCTGAGTAGATTGCTTTCCAGGGGTGGGACCCACACTCCTCCAGTGTTTGGTCTCCCTCAGGCTCTTTCTCAAACCCATCCTAATATTTCAGAAAAGTATTCTATTACTCTCTGAATTCGCAACAGTGAGAATTGAGGTCTTTTTTTATGTGGAGGAGGTTCCCATCTCCACATGAATCAGTCTGTGAAGGTGAACACCGGAACAGGGAAGTCACCAGCCTCCCCCAAGCCATTTCTGTTTAAATGCAACCAGCACCTCCTCGCTGGCACTTTCAAATCTAACTGTAACTTTATTGAGGGCACAGAAGGTGTTTTCCCCCCGCCACTTTCTATTCTGTAATATCATAGAACACAGGACTAGGTACCTTGTAGATATTCACTATAACTTCATTGAATGAATGCATAATGGATGTATTTCTCTGGCAGGCATCACAACTGCAGCTTACACTAAGGGATTCTTATTCTGCTGTGTGTTGTGAGGCTTAGGGGATCTCATGAGCCTCTTGGAATTATAAGCAATGCTTCTGTATATGTGAGATTTTTTTGAAAGGAAGACTCTATAGCTTATTTCACCCAAGATTTACAGACATGCTCATCTACCACTAAGTATTCCTTAAGAGTAGTTCCTGGAGCTCTTGAAGGGATCATCTTGCTCAGAGGGGACTTGGTGCTATTTAGCAACTCAATGTCTGCTGGAGGCTGAAAGAATGCGGAAGTGAGTGCCCAGGTAGGAACAGACATCTCTTCAGTGTTACTCTAGCTTAGAAGAAAGGACTCAATGTTTTGCTTTCTTACTGGGCAAATCTGGTACCCTCTTGCCTTGGCCTGTGCCTTACTGATGTGGAATCCTCTTTGTGACTATCCCTTGTCAGTTTACTGACTCGTACTCATTTCCTGGTCTCTCTGTGTCCCTGTGATCAGTGTCACCATGCTTTTTTCAAATAGCCTGTCTGTGCTTGTTTAGATCATCTAGTTTTGCAATCAGTGGAAGGCTCCCCAAACACATGTCCTTTCCTTCAGAATTATACTCAGCGGGGGCACTGAGCAAAAAAGATGAGCCATGTTAATGACATCTTGAGTTGAAAACATACTTGAGATCATCCTTTTGAGGTCTTAGAATACTAAAATTAGGCTACCCTGGATCCACGATGCTTTTAGTAAGCTAGGATATTGTAGACATAAAGTATTCAGCCTGGGAATGGGGCTGGGGCTCTTCAATGGTGAAACATTTCATCAAACTGATACAATTATTGTGCTTTTTACATGGGAACTAGCTTCTCCAGCATATGAAGTATCATGACCTGGCATGACCCTACCCTCTCAAAAGCAGGAGTTTAGAACAACTAAACAGTATAAGCACACCCAAGCATTTCAGGAGCTGAAATAATCAAAACTTTCTGGTTATAACAACACCTACAACTGGTTACATTCACAAGATTTTTCATCGTCTTTGTATTTCACTGTTGGTGGGAGGGGTAGATGGGAAGTAAAAAAGAAAAGAGAGGCAGGAATTGCAGTCAAAGCTCTCAGCAGGAGGTAGCCCTTAGATGGAACCTCCCTCATTTTCTTCCAAGAGGATGTTATCAGGATCATAAATTACCAACCCCAGGGAATCAGCTTGTCCCTTTAAGGCTATTAAAGGGACCAAGATGAGCTGGATTCCCAAATGAGCTTTGAGGATTACCTTGCCAGGAGGAAGGTGGCTGCCCAAGGCAGGAAAAGAAATTGGCTCCTACTCTATCATTTTGGAGCTGTCCGAAGTTAATCCCCAGACTGACGTAAGCAGGGGGATTTGGAGATAGTAATGGCCAATTGGCTGTTGCTTCTTCCTGATAACAGCCAGTGCTCTCAACAACATAAGGATCCTAGGTACGGGGAATGTGAAAGGTGGGAGCCTTAGATCTGGGCATGACCGTAAAGGAATGATGTGGGTGGGCACCTGGAGGGGGTGGGACAGGTTTGGGGAATGCAAGTTTCATCCCAGTGCACAAGCGGAGCTGCTTGTTCAGCAGAGGGACTGTAGCTTCAGGGCAGACGCCACTCTTCAAAAGGCAGGAACTAATTTTCTCCCTGGATTGAGGTGAAGATTCATGAGGTCAATGGTGTGAGCTCTGCAGCCCACTCAGAGGCTGTTCTGGAAACATCCATCAAGCCCAGGGCTGGCACTCCAGTCTTGACCATTGGCAAATATCTATTTTAAGTTGACCCCACCCTCACTTGCTGGAGACAGATGTTATTCAATGTGTCAGGGAACTTATTAAACTACTAGACGGCAATTTTTCAAAGTTAACTTTTTTAAAATATGAAAACCTACGTCCTTGGCGAATGAGCTTAGAGAGGAACTTGGACTGGTTTTCTGACAGGTGGAAGCCTTAGCACAGGCCTGCAGCTGGATGGATGAGTTTGGGACTTCACTGGGTCTCACCTGGACAACTGCGGAACCCGCCTTTCCCCACCACCTGACCGCCTCCACCCCCTGGCCGCATCCTTTGAGGTTTCCCCACAGCAGCGCCTCCTCCGCACAGCTGTTGGTCTGTACTCTCTAAAACAGCACAAAAATAAAATGCCTTTGTTTAAAAACCTCAAGAGAGTCTCAGTTTCTCTCTCTGATCCAGTCCTAATTCCTTAGCATATCTATTACCTTCTTTACAAATCCAGCTCCAACTTCACTGTACAGCCGCATCGCCTATCACTTCTCCCTGTACATTCTACTCCAGCCACGAGAAACCACCTGTTTTTCTGTGTATGTGCTCTTCTCTTTCTTACCTTCGGTCATGCTGGTCCCTATAACCAGAATCCTATCTCCTCAACCTTTGCTCTGGCAGGTGGGTAGTTTCCCGAGAACGAGTTCTAACATCACCTCATTTGAAAAGATCTCCTCTGGTGCCCGCTCCCGTCCTTCCTTATTCAGGCAGATTTCACTGCTTCCTCTGTTGTTCTCCCAAAGTATTTTTTTAAAAAGTCTACAGCACTCGGTATTCCCAGGTGGTCTCCCATCCAAGTGCCCCACCCTGCTTAGCTTCTGAGATCAGAGGACATATGGCTCTAGACTCTCCAAAATATTTTTAATGAATTTCTGCTAGAATACTTAACCATGCTATACAAATTATGATGTAATTTTTTTGTGTACATGTCTGTCCTCTCCACTGAGATTCTTCTCATCCACTTTTTTTTCCAGCTTCAAACCCTAACACAATACCTCGCAAAGAGGTACTCAGTAAATACTTATTGGAAGAGAAAATGAATGAAAGCTTGAATGAGTGTGGAAAACGGGGCACAAACACAGAGGCTTAGAATTTACAGATAGAAAAGACCTAGAGAAGGTCACACAGTCCACTGCCCCACCCCCATCTCCCTCCTCCAACCCTCTGACGGCAATTTGCACCTAAACTATCCTTTATTTTTCTGTTCCATCATGTCTTGTTGCCCTCAATTGCTTTAGTCTGACGTTGACCCTGCATGACAAGCAGATCAACTCTTAATCTGCCAGAGCCCCAGTTTTTCTGGGACATTTGAAAGCTCTTGACAGAACCAGAGGAGAGGAAAACTGTCAGCTCTCACTTGTCAGCTCTCAGAGCAGCCCGTCCAAGGCTTAATTTGCACCTTGAAATCCCCTGAGGCCACGGGGCTCTGATTGCTGGTTTAGGTCCCTTCAATAGTTTCTCTTAGGGGATAAGTAGGATAGAAGGGTGGAGGGTAGGGAATATTAACCACTTTCTTTCTGCATCTCCAAAAAGCAGTGATGGGGTAGAGGTGTGGAGAGAGGATCACAGGCAGGGAAATGGAAAATGAGGAATGAACAGACTGGAATTAACTGGTTTCACATCAAATTGGAGTACCAATGGGAGAAGTTGAGTGGGGAAACATCTAAAAAACGCAGAGATGAGTCAGTGTAAACCGCGCTATCCAAAAAGTCATAGAACATCCACACGCGGAGAGGCTGTGAGTGTTAAGCTTGACTCAGAGATAATAAAGGAGGCAGCTAAAGCAAAGAGATCTCCCCCGTCTGCTGGGTTTCCATCGCTTAATCAAAACTGACTCCAACTACTGCAGCTGCAAAAAAAATGTTCCCAACCTTCCATTAATTTCCATACAATAACCCTCTAATGGGGGAGCTGTTCAGGGGAGGAGGGCAATCAATCTGGCCTAACGACACACCAGAGACCTGAGGAAAATGCAAACTTGGAGCAATTTCATGGCAGGTGCAAGCTTGGAAAGCATTACCATTTTTCTAAGTTAATTTGTTCCCTTGATATGTTTGAAATCCATATTTGTACTTTAAGGGTCTAAAATGCAAGATGATTAAAAAAATATAACTGGATTTTGTAAACCTTTCAGCAGCAGCAGGTGATGTATTAGCCGTCTCCATCCTGCCTCTCCTCTGTGAGCAGGGACCACTTTGCTTTCCTTTATCCTTTGCTGTCATCCTAGATGATCGTGGAGTTTCTGTTTGGTTTCTGGAAGAACTATTTTTCGGTTCTTCCCCAGCTCCACTGCTTGGATCCCTTTGGTGCTCTGGGCGGAACCAATCCAAGAACCTGCAGCCAGACAGGTGGACTCTCTGGGTGGAGTCCCAGACCCCTGAGGAGGAGAAGCAGGGAAACCCCAGCCCAGGAGTGGTTGCCTAGAGGCCTTGATATTTTCCTCCTGTCTCTAGCTCATCTTTCCTGCCCAGACTTTCCACCCAGCCAGTGAAAAAAGGCCCAGGGAAATAGCATCAAAACCTGGCACTTGGCCCCCATTTAGACTCTCGTTTTCTCAGTTTCACTAGGTCTTCCCTGGCCTTGCAGCTGGTCAGGCTTTGCAGCTTGAAACTGGCCTCTAGAGGTACTGATGCCTTTCCGAGATGAACGTGACAATTCCCTTTCCTCTTAAAACTTGTTCTGGGGAGTAAAAAGAAAAGTACTTTGCTCCACCGAAATGCCCTCCTTCTTGCCCCAACCCATGCCTCTCGCTCTCTCCCTCTTCTACATACAAATGCCCACTAGGAATAAAATGATAATGTGCAGAGTTATGATCCCCAATCTGCCATCTTGCCGGAACGAGTAGACTAGCTCTGTTTGTGGAATGTGCAGGCCACCTCCTTCCATTCCCTTTACCGTAGTCTGGGAAACCCCACTCTGAAGAACCCTTTCTAGACTCTTGGGGATTTATCTTCCCACTCTTCCAAACCTTCTCCCATTTTAAGAGCAGAAGTGCAACAGGAGCCCTAATGATCTCTCATTGGCAGGGCGATTCAAACAGCCAGAACCTCACAAGTTCTTCCAGCCATTAGAAGTAAGATGACATTTCATTCCTTTTAATGTTAAAGTTTATGGGTTAATCCAAAACTTCTCTGGGGAATGCATTTGCCATCACATTTGAGGATTTGGAGATATGGTACTCAGGGATCTAGCTGCAAGTGTCATGGTGGTGTTTAGAGGTCATAGGTTTTATGGTGCTTAACCCTGTAGGAAACTAGTACTTTGGGATGAGTTGCTGCTGGAGAGAAGTGTATCTATATATTTTTAGAGCTAGAAGTTGGGAGATAGTTTCTTCTGCACATGCATTAATTAGCTCTTTGGGGTCATAACTTCTTGTTCAGAAAGAGGAAGTTAACATTTATCATGTACTTAGGATACACTCTCTTTACTATCCTGCAATGAATGGTACAATACTATCCCTGTACCACGAGAATACTCATGCAGCAACCATGAGAATATCCCTTGCAAATCTCCTACTCCAGGAAGTGTACTTGATCAAGAGTTCTGATTACTAGACTCTGAGCTCCTTCTCTGTATCCACGCTAAGGCCACACCTCCCTTACATGGCTCCCAGCCAGTGACGGGGGTTGGCAGGGATATTAAAGCATACTGAACCCTGCGAGATACTGGACTTTTCTGAAACTTTGGCTTGATGACTTCCTGATGGCCCTGCTGAAACTCTCTGAGACTGCATGGTGCTCTAGGACATTTCCTTCCTCTATGCTTCTTTTGGAAGGCTCAGACTTGCCATGTGTTCTGACGTTTCTCCCAGGCTCCCCGGCTCCCTTCCTATTTTCTCTCTAACAAAATTCCTTCATCATATTTAATCTCACCTCGGTGCCTGCTTCTCAGAGGATCTGCACTAACATGTATATTCACAGGCACCAGGGAACTATATCTCTGGGAGATGAGAATGCAATTAGTTAAAATTCTATTGGCCTCCATGTGTTCAGATAGTATTATTCATTTTGCATTTAAAGGTAAGACCTGAAAGATAAAACAGAGTCCAAAGAACCCATTGAACTCCTAGATTGTTCTCTTGGTTTTGGAGCCTTCCATCTGTGTGCAGCATTCACTTTATTCCAGAAATGTGTGTTGCCTTTCAAATCCTTACCATGTGATCTGCATTCGGCACTCTAGGTAACAGGAGTTGACATTTATTGTTAAACCTGCCTCTTGAATCACTGTGAGGGAGACCGTAAATGTCTCACATGTGATTCCGTATAGAGACTTAAAATGGCTATGCTATCTATGTACGCAACTATGATTCTCCTATTCCTTTTGAAAGATTACTTTACCAGAGCTAGAAAGAAACTACAATCTTCTTCTTTGGTGAGGTCGGGTGGACAATAAATTCATACAAACACTGTAGGGTCATGAAAACATTATCATGGTCCATCTTCTGGGACCAATTTTATTTATCAGGAACACTTCCCTAGATCAAGAGTTGAAATAACCTGGATAGATTCCAAGAATTGTGGTGGATCTTCTTTCTGGTACACTTGGGTATGTACAAGTTTTAATGTTATCATTTAACCTTCTGCCTATCACCCATAACCCAATTTTGGTTCAAATCCCATAGGAGAAACTCTGGTATTACTGCCAGCTCCTCTGTATATTTCTTTTAATATTCTGCCATTTATTATTACTTGCATGAAAAAAGAGACAGGTAAATCTCTGTGTTTTTCTCTCCTTCTTTTTCCTGGAAAAAAATAAAGTCAGATTTTTTTGGATAGATAGTATTTTATTTTGTAGCAGAAGCCAATATTTGCACAGAATATTCGATCAGAAAAGTTTTATCTATTTATGACTTCTTCCATTGTTTTGGGCAGAATACTTCTGACAGTTTACTTCTTTATAAGATGGAAGAATTTCAGATCAGCTCTCTTCTTGTTTCCTTGGTATTATAGAAGTATTTCTGTTTGGTTGCTAGATCTTAAAATATTAGCAGAAAACAACTTTGTTGGCTCACTCTGAATGAAAGCATAGTGACGGATGTCCTCTAAATTTATTTATCTAGAGAGCAGGTTTGAGGTACCATGCATTCATTTTTCTTTCTTTCACAAATATTTGTTTGAATTTGATATAACAAATGTTTATTGAGCACTTTGTCATATGCTAAGTGCCAGGGATAGTGGAATGTAAAAAGTGAACACTATTTCTACCTCATCGAGCTTATTCCTAGTGGGGGACACAGACAATGAACAAACAAATAAATATATAATCAGGTAAAATCAACAATATTTATGATGGGTTAACCCTGGGGATGTTAGAAAAAGAGAGAAGTCATGGATAAGTGTGGGGAATTTAGCTTAAGACCTGGGTATATCTCCAGAAATAAAGAACCGTGAAGGAGAAGCAGGTATGGCAACAGGCAGACTGGGAAGTGGATCAAGAAATCTGTTTTGGAAATATTAATTGTGAGATACTTATGAGATATCCTGATAGAGATTTCATGCAGGAAGTTGGATGTATTGGTCTGGAGTTCAACGTATGAATTGAGACTGATAACATGTATTTAGGATGGTACTTAAGGCTTTGGGACTAGATGAGGCTTTCAGAAGTGTGTTGATGGAGATGATAAGCATCCAGAAACTTAAATTCTGGGGCTCTCCAACATTCAAGAATCAGGCAGAGGAAACATTCATCAGAGAAAGCACTCACCATGTGCCAGGCACTAAGCTAAGTGGTGGAGATACAAAGGAAAGACATTAGCTTTAAGTTCTTTGAGAACAGGAAATGTATTCTATTTTCTTTGGATTCTTAGCAATTAGCACAGTACCAGCCACCCAGGATTCTACTTAATAAAAAAGAAAAAAATGGAATGGAGGGGCCATGCAGAGTTCAGTGATGAACCAAGGACACTGATTAACCTAATTCTGTGCCTAGGAGATCTTATTTGAAAAAAATAAAGCTCATAGTTCAGTGGAGAGACAGACAGGTAAAGAAGCTATTATAACACAGTGTGACTGTTTTCTCAAATGGAATTTTGTACAAAATGTTTTGTGAAGGTAAGAGAGACACAGCTACTTCTGACCTAGGCTATCATCAGAGGAGGTGCTGCTTCAATGGAGAGGAGAAGAATGGATGGATTCTCAACAGGCAGACGAGGCTGAGAAAGGCATTTGTCAAATTATTGACATCTAACAATTTTGTTGTACAATTTGGGTCATTGTTTCCTGGGTGGAGTGAAATTCTCCAATGCAGACTCCCCATAGTTCCCAACTTTGACCTCATGCTTGACTCATTTTCCACTACAGTTATGTTTGTCTCTTTTAAAAACTGATTTAGGGCTTCCCTGGTGGCACAGTGATTGAGAGTCCGCCTGCCGATGCAGTGGACATGGGTTCGTGCCCCGGTCCAGGAAGATCCCACATGCCACGGAGTGGCTGGGCCCGTGAGCCATGGCCACTGAGCCTGCGTGTCCGGAGCCTGTGCTCCCCAACGGAAGAGGCCATGGCAGTGAGAGGCCCGCATACCCGCCCCCCCAAAAAAAACCCTGATTTAAATAAACATTTATTTAGTGTCTACCTATCTGCCTTCAAGAAGCTTTCAAACAATGGAATGAGAAATAGATGTTAACAGTCAATAACAAGCCAAGTCAAGATAAAAACTCTAAACAGAGGTATGAGGATGTGTTCCAGTCATGCATAGGAATGAAGAACTTGTTCTGACCAGGGATGAAGGAAGGCAGGCTGCAGAAAGGAAGTGATACTGAGCTGATAAAAAATAAAGGTTTTATAAGATAAGAGAGTAGAGTGTATTTCAGGCTGAGGACACAGCACAAGCAGGCGTAAAGGTGACACAGTGCTGTGTGGGAGGAGCAGTGAGGTGTGACTGTCAGTGTTTGGAGGATGCTCCACGGAGATTGGCTCAGATGTTTGCAGTCAAGTCATGGAGGGTGTCAGGTACCATGCCGGGGAGTTTGGACTTTACTTTGTAGGCAGAGGGATATTCTTTTGCCAAGGAGAGAGAACCTTTCAGCGGCCCCTCAAATATCAAATCAGTAAGAGAAAATCTTGGGTAAAGTTGGGGAATTTTCTTATAAGTAAAAAGAAGGATGAGAGCATGATATCCTATCTCTATTGGGGAGGGTTTTTAATAAATCACAATCATAACTTTTAATGTTCCATTAAGTCTTGCTTTTAGTCCATTTGTTTTAGGATGTCAGGCTGTGTTTAGTCATGTGATCCCAAAGTCCTCTCAGAGATATTTCTATATCCAAGACAGAAAAGTAAACCCTTAGCCTGGCCATGGGACTTTGGAGTAAAAATGGTGGATTGATGACACATTTGTTTCTTCTCCTTACCGAAGCTTTGTGAAAAAAAATCACAAACAGAAGAACAAAGTGATTGAGGACAGTGATAACAGTAGACAGAATTTAAGTTCCAGTTTTGTTCACTTATGTTTCCCTAGAATCTGGCACACAGTAGGCAAACAAATTTTGAATTAGTGAAAAGGTGAATAAAAAGAATCAGATGAATTTTTTTGCAAGATGAAGAGCTGATGAACGAGTGATAACCAGACATGGCAGAGAAGATGTGATTATAAGCTATGAGCCTGCAGAGGGGAAATATTGATACTAGCTAGGAAAGATCACACTCTTTCTTTATGTCCTGCTGCCTCTCTAGGGCTGGAGTCGGTAATCCTGTTGCAGCCATTAATCTTGTTGCAGTTTTCTCTTATCCAATTCTGTACACTCTTTAGATACAGAAACAGCCATGCAATGTCCTTGTGGATCTATCTGTTCTGCCCAGTTAGATATTGTCATCCCTACCAAGAAGAATCCATTGGATCTGGTCAAGGTTTCATGTTCAGTCTCAGCCACAAAGAGAGTGAAGCATTTCCAACTCCCCAGAGCCTCAGAGTCTTCCCCATGGACTTTGCTATCCATCTGCATGAAAACACCCTCACCTTCAGGTTCTGTGTCCTTGAACTGAAGGAGGTTGTTGGTCATTCAGGACATTTTCCCTTTTAGTCCTTGCTACTGTGGCCCAAAATCTTGAAATTATGATTCTCCTGTGAGGGTTAAAATAGTAAAACCCCTACATAATGCATTTGATTATCTATTTATAGAAGAAATTAGAAAGATGTTCTATAAATGGGCAGCTGAGTAATGTGAGAATTATAATGGAGGTGAGGCATTGGTGGGTGGGCCAGGAGAGTAACTGACTCAAGACAGGAAAACCTGATGAAATGAATCAATTCCTTCCTGAATGGTGCTTAAGAGCATGACCTCAGGAATGAGATCTGGATTCAAATCACTGCCAACCTCGGGTGACTTTTTGTAACCATTTAATCTTTTTTTTTTTTTATCATTTTAACATCTTTATTGGAGTATAATTGCTTTACAATGGTATGTTAGCTTCAGCTTCACAACAAAATGAATCAGTTATACATATACATATGTTCCCATAATCTCTTCCCGCTTGCGTCTCTCTCCTTCCCACCCTCCCTATCCCACCCCTCCAGGCGGTCACAAAGCACCGAGCTGATCTCCCTGTGCTATGCGGCTGCTTCCCACTAGCTATCTACCTTACGTTTGGTAGTGTATATATGTCCATGCCTCTCTCTCGCTTTGTCACAGTTTACCCTTCCCCCTCCCCATAGCCTCAAGTCCATTCTCTAGTAAGTCTGTGTCTTTATTCCTGTTTCACCCCTAGGTTTTTCATGACTTTTTTTTCTTAAATTCCATATATATGTGATAGCATACGGTATTTATCTCTCTCTTTCTGACTTACTTCACTCTGTATGACAGACTCTAGGTCTACCCACCTCATTACAGATAGCTCAATTTCGTTTCTTTGTATGGCTGAGTAATATTCCATTGTATATATGTGCCACGTCTTCTTTATCCATTCATCCGATGATGGACACTTAGGTGGTTTCCATCTCTGGGCTATTGTAAATAGAGCTGCAATGAACATTTTGGTACGTGACTCTTTTTGAACTATGGTTTTCTCAGGGTATATGCCCAGTAGTGGGATTGCTGGGTCATATGGTAGTTCTATTTGTAGTTTTTTAAGGAACCTCCATACTGTTCTCCACAGTGGCTGTATCAATTTACATTCCCACCAACAGTGTAAGAGGGTTCCCTTTTCTCCACACCCTCTCCAGCATTTATTGTTTCTAGATTTTTTGATGATGGCCATTCTGACTGGTGTGAGATGATATCTCATTTTAGTTTTGATTTGCATTTCTCTAATGATTAGTGATGTTGAGCATTCTTTTATGTGTTTGTTGGCAGTCTGTATATCTTCTTTGGAGAAATGTCTATTTAGGTCTTCTGCCCATTTTTGGATTGGGTTGTTTGTTTTTTTGTTATCAAGCTGCATGAGCTGCTTATAAATTTTGGAGATTAATCCTTTGTCAGCTGCTTCATTTGCAAATATTTTCTCCCATTCTGAGGGTTGTCTTTTGGTCTTGTTTATGGTTTCCCTTGCTGCGCAAAAGCTTTTAAGTTTCATTAGGTCCCATTTGTTTATTTTTGTTTTTATTTCCATTTCTCTAGGAGGTGGGTCAGAAAGGATCTTGCTGTGATTTATGTCATAGAGTGTCCTGTCTATGTTTTCCTCTAAGAGTTTGATACTTTCTGGCCTTACATTTAGGTCTTTAATCCATTTTGAGCTTATTTTTGTGTATGGTGTTAGGGAGTGATCTAATCTCATACTTTTACATGTACCTGTCCAGTTTTCCCAGCACCACTTATTGAAGAGGCTGTCCTTTCTCCACTGTACATTCCTGCCTCCTTTATCAAAGATAAGGTGACCATATGCACGTGGGTTTATCTCTGGGCTTTCTATCCTGTTCCATTGATCTATATTTCTGTTTTTGTGCCAGTACCATACTGTCTTGATTACTGAAGTTTTGTAGTATAATCTGAAGTCAGGAAGCCTGATTCCTCCAGTTCCGTTTTTTGTTCTCAAGATTGCTTTGGCTATTCGGGGTCTTTTGTGTTTCCATACAAATTGTGAAATTTTTTGTTCTAGTTCTGTGAAAAATGCCAGTGGTAGTTTGATAGGGATTACATTGAATCTGTAGATTGCTTTGGGTAGTAGAGTCATTTTCACAATGTTGATTCTTCCAATCCAAGTACATGGTATATCTCTCCATCTATTTGTATCATCTTTAATTTCTTTCATCAGTGTCTTATAATTTTCTGCATACAGGTCTTTTGTCTCCTTAGGTAGGTTTATTCCTAGATATTTTATTCTTTTTGTTGCAATGGTAAATGGGAGTGTTTTCTTGATTTCACTTTCAGATTTTTCATCATTAGTGTATAGGAATGCCAGAGATTTCTGTGCATTAATTTTGTATCCTGCTACTTTACCAAATTCATTGATTAGCTCTAGTAGTTTTCTGGTAGCATCTTTAGGATTCTCTATGTATAGTGTCATGTCATCTGCAAACAGTGACAGCTTTACTTCTTCTTTTCCAATTTGGATTCCTTTTATTTCCTTTTCTTCTCTGATTGCTGTGGCTAAAACTTCCAAAACTATGATGAATAAGAGTGGTGAGAGTGGGCAACCTTGTCTTGTTCCTGATCTTAGTGGAAATGCTTTCAGTTTTTCACCATTAAGGACAATGTTGGCTGTGGGTTTGTCATATATGGCCTTTATTATGTTGAGGAAAGTTCCCTCTATGCCTACTTTCTGCAGGATTTTTATCATAAATGGGTGTTGAATTTTGTCAAAAGCTTTCTCTGCATCTATTGAGATGATCATATGGTTTTTCTCCTTCAATTTGTTAATATGGTGTATCACGTTGATTGATTTGTGTATATTGAAGAATCCTTGCATTCCTGGAATAAACCCCACTTGATCATGGTGTATGATCCATTTAATATGCTGTTGGATTCTGTTTGCTAGTATTTTGTTAAGGATTTTTGCATCTATGTTCATCAGTGATATTGGCCTGTAGTTTTCTTTCTTTGTGACATCCTTGTCTGGTTTTGGTATCAGGGTGATGGTGGCCTCGTAGAATGAGTTGGGGAGTGTTCCTCCCTCTACTATATTTTGGAAGAGTTTGAGAAGGATAGATGATAGCTCTTCTCTAAATGTTTGATAGAATTTGCCTGTGAAGCCATCTGGTCCTGGGCTTTTCTTTGTTGGAAGATTTTTAATCACAGTTTCAATTTCAGTGCTTGTGATTGGTCTGTTCATATTTTCTATTTCTTCCTGATTCAGTCTTGGCAGGTTGTGCTTTTCTAAGAATTTGTCCATTTCTTCCAGGTTGTCCATTTTATTGGCATAGAGTTGCTTGTAGTAATCTCTCATGATCTTTTTTTATTTCTGCAGTGTCAGTTGTTACTTCTCCTTTTTCATTTCTAATTCTATTGATTTCAGTCTTCTCCCTTTTTTTCTTAATGAGTCTGGCTAATGGTTTATCAATTTTGTTTATCTTTTCAAAGAACCAGCTCTTAGTTTTATTGATTTTTGCTATTGTTTCCTTCATTTCTTTTTCATTTATTTCTGATCTGATTTTTATGATTTCTTTCCTTCTGCTAACTTTTGGGGTTTTTTATTCTTCTTTCTCTAATTGCTTGAGGTGCAAGGTTAGGTTGTTTATTCGAGATGTTTCCTGTTTCTTAAGGTAGGATTGTATTGCTATAAACTTCCCTCTTAGAACTGCTTTTGCTGCATCCCATAGATTTTGAGTCGTCATGTCTCCATTGTCATTTGTTTCTAGGTATTTTTTTATTTCCTCTTTGATTTCTTCAGTGATCACTTCGTTATTAAGTAGTGTATTGCTTAGCTTCCATGTGTTTGTATTTTTTACAGATCTTTTCCTGTAATTGATATCTAGTCTCAAAGCATTGTGGTCGGAAAAGATACTTGATACAATTTCAATTTTCTTAAATTTACCAAGGCTTGATTTGTGACCCAAGATATGATCTATCCTGGAGAATGTTCCATGAGCACTTGAGAAAAATGTGTATTCTGTTGTTTTTGGATGGAGTGTCCTATAAATATCAATTAAGTCCATCTTGTTTAATGTATCATTTAAAGCTTGTGTTTCCTTATTTATTTTCATTTTGGATGATCTGTCCATGGGTGAGAGTGGGGTGTTAAAGTCCCCTACTATGAATGTGTTACTGTCGATTTCCCCTTTTATGGCTGTTAGCATTTGCCTTATGTATTGAGGTGCTCCTATGTTGGGTGCATAAATATTTACAATTGTTATATCTTCTTCTTGGATCGATCCCTTGATCATTATATAGTGTCCTTCTTTGTCTCTTCTAATAGTCTTTATTTTAAAGTCTATTTTGTCTGATATGAGAATTGCTACTCTAGCTTTCTTTTGGTTTCCATTTGCATGAAATACCTTTTTCCATCCCCTTACTTTCAGTCTCTATGTGTCTCTAGGTCTGAAGTGGGTCTCTTGTAGACAGCAAATATATGCGTCTTGTTTTTGTATCCATTCAGCCAATCTGTGTCTTTTGGTGGGAGCATTTAGTCCATTTACATTTAAGGTAATTATTGATATGTATGTTCCCATTCCCATTTTCTTAATTGTTTTGGGTTCGTTATTGTAGATCTTTTCCTTCTTTTGTGTTTCTTGCCTTTAGCAGTTGTTGTAGAGCTGGTTTGGTGGTGCTGAACTCTCTCAGCTTTTGCTTGTCTGTAAAGGTTTTAATTTCTCCATCAAATCTGAATGAGATCCTTGCTGGGTAGAGTAATCTTGGTTGCAGGTTTTTCTCCTTCATCACTTTCAATATGTCCTGCCACTCCCTTCTGGCTTGCAGAGTTTCTGCTGAAAGATCAGCTGTTAACCTTATGGGGATTCCCTTGTGTGTTATTTGTTGTTTTTCCCTTGCTGCTTTTAATATGCTTTCTTTGTATTTAATTTTTGACAGTTTGATTAATATGTGTCTTGGCGTATTTCTCCTTGGATTTATCCTGTATGGGACTCTCTGTGCGTCCTGGACTTGATTAACTATTTCCTTTCCCATATTAGGGAAGTTTTCAACTATAATCTCTTCAAATATTTTCTCAGTCCCTTTCTTTTTCTCTTCTTCTTCTGGAACCCCTATAATTCGAATGTTGGTGTGTTTAATGTTGTCCCAGAGGTCTCTGAGACTGTCCTCAGTTCTTTTCATTCTTTTTTCTTTATTCTGCTCTGCAGTAGTTATTTCCACTATTTTATCTTCCAGGTCACTTATCCGTTCTTCTGCCTCAGTTATTCTGCTATTGATCCCATCTAGAGTATTTTTCATTTCATTTATCGTGTTGTTCATCATTGTTTGTTTCATCTTTAGTTCTTCTAGGTCGTTGTTAACTGTTTCTTGCATTTTGTCTATTCTATTTCCAAGATTTTGGATCATCTTTACTATCATTATTCTGAATTCTTTTTCAGGTAGACTGCCTATTTCCTCTTCATTTGTTAGGTCTGGTGCATTTTTATCTTGCTCCTTCATCTGCTGTGTGTTTTTTTGTCTTTTCATTTTGCTTATCTTACTGTGTTTGGGGTCTCCTTTTTGCAGGCTGAAGGTTCATAGTTCCTGTTGTCTTTAGTGTCTGTCCCCAGTGGCTAAGGTTGGTTCAGTGGGTTGTGTAGGCTTCCTGGTGGAGGGTACTAGTGCCTGTGTTCTGGTGGATGAGGCTGGATTTTGTCTTTCTGGTGGGCAGGTCCACGTTTGATGGTGTGTTTTGGGGTGTCTGTAGACTTATGATTTTGGGCAGCCTCTCTGCTAATGGGTGGGGTTGTGTTCCTCTCTTGCTAGTTGTTTGGCATAGGATGTCCAGCACTGTAGCTTGCTGGTCGTTGCGTGAAGCTGGGTGCTGGCGTTGAGATGGAGATCTCTGGGAGATTTTTGCCGTTTGATATTATATGCAGCTGGGAGGCCTCTTGTGGACCAGTGTCCTGAAGTTGGCTCTCCCATCTCAGAGGCACAGCACTAACTCCTGGCTGGAGTACCAAGAGCCTTTCATCCACACGGCTCCTTAATTTGGGATGATTCGTTGTTTATTCATGTATTCCACAGATGCAGGGTTCATCAAGTTGATTGTGGAGCTTTAATCCGCTGCTTCTGAGGCTGCTGGGAGAGATTTCCCCTTCTCTTCTTTGTTCTCACAGCTCCCAGGGGCTCAGCTTTGGATTTGGCCCCGCCTGTGCATGTAGGTCGCCGGAGGGCGTCTGTTCTTTGCTCAGACAAGACGGGGTTAAAGGAGCCGCTGATTCGGAGGTTCTGGCTCACTCAGGCCGGGGGGTAGGGAGGGTCACGGAGTGCGGGGCGGGCCTGCGGCGGCAGAGGCCGGCGTGACTTTGCACCAGCCTGAGGCGCGCCGTGCGTTCTCCCGGGGGAGTTGTCCCTGGATCCCGGGACCCTGGCAGTGGCGGGCTGCACAGGCTCCCCGGAAGGGGGCTGTGGATAGTGACCTGTGTTCGCACACAGGATTCTTGGTGGCGGCAGCAGCGGCCTTAGCGTCTCACGTCTGTCTCTGGGGACCGCGCTTTTAGCCACGGCTCGCGCCCGTCGCTGGAGCTCCTTTAAGCAGCGTTCTTAATCCCCTCTCCTCGCGCACCAGGAAATAAAGAGGGAAGAAAAAGTCTCTTGCCTCTTCGGCAGGTCCAGACTTTCCCCCGGACTCCCTCCCGGCTGGCCGTGGCGCACTAACGCCCTGCAGGCTGTGTTCACGCCGCCAACCCCAGTCCTCTCCCGGCGCTCCGACCGAAGCTGGAGCCTCAGTTCCCAGCCCCGCCCGCCCCGGCGGGTGAGCAGACAAGCCTCTCGGCTGGTGAGTGCCGGTCGGCCCTGATCCTCTGCGCTGGAATCTCTCCGCTTTGCCCTCCGCACCCCTGTTGCTGTGCTCTCCTCCGCGGCTCCGAAGCTCCCCCCTCCGCCTCCCGCAGTCTCCGCCCGCGAAGGGGCTTCTAGTGTGTGGAAACCCTTCTTCCTTCACAGCTCCATCCCACTGGTGCACGTCCCGTCCCTATCCTTTTGTCTCTGTTGTTTCTTTTTTCTTTTGCCCTACCCAGGTATGTGGGGGTTTCTTGCCTTTTGGGAGGTCTGAGGTCTTCTGCCAGCGTTCAGTAGGTGCTCTGTAGGAGTTGTTCCATGTGTAGATGTATTTCTCTGCAACCACTTAATCTTTATGGGAATCTTCTTTTCAACCATTAAAAGCAGATGATTGATATGTCTCTAGAGTTAGTGCCGATTAATGCGGTGATACCTGTACATTTAGCACAGTGCTGTGGTACATTTAATAAGTGGGTCCGCATGAAGCTGAAAGAAGAAGGACACCAAAGGACAAAATTTGTCATTCTTCATCTAACCCATTCAGAGGTCAAAGACACTGAACGGGAAGGAAATGAACATTCTGGTCCCTGGAGAGTTGAATCCATGTGGGACAGGTACAGTTCTTCAGGATTTCCTGTGCCTCCTCGGAGCTCTTCTTCATGGCTCCCCACTTCCCAATCTATATACTCATCAAAACAGCACTGTGGTAAATTATTTCATTTTTAGATTTTCTAGTGCCTGGAAGAGGGAGCTCTAAATATTGGATTCCAGTATTTTGGTTATTTAACAAAGGGTATTTCCATTCTAAATGCATGAATTGCAATTTTCACTTACACATTAGTCTTGTGTGAGTTTAGCTCACACGAGTCGCCCTATAATCTTGAGCTTTTCTGAAGGTGAACTCAACAAGCGAGACCTCCTGTGTGGAGTTATAACTTTTCCCACAATATTTCCATTTCATCCCTCTCCTTTACCCTTCCAGGGGCGATCTCCTATATCCACCTGAAACTGATTTCTCTCTGTAGATTCTCTCACCATTTACCTGTTCTGCGGCCAGTCAGACCCTCTCTGGTGTCTGGAGCCCCTGCTCTGTACCACCTCCTCTCTAAATACAGGGGCAGCAGCTGTTCCCTGGCCTCCTTTGACTGTGGGGGGATCAGTGATCCAAAAGGATGCCCTGAGCCCAAATATGTCTGATGTCTGGTTTTCCCAGAATACAAATACATTTGGCTGATACTTCTATGCCTACTTGCCTTAAGGAGCTAATTTCCTCTGGAATTAAGGTAGTTTTTCTCATCCTGGGAAGAAGTTACAGTTCCTGCCCCTGACTCTCTGAGGGTTCTCTCTCTGAGACTCAGTGCCTGTTCGTTATTGGTAGCAAATTTTTCCAAAATTTCCATTTTACTTTCCTACATGAGTGACTGTGATTCTGCCAGAGGGTCTGAGGTCAACTGTCTAGGAAATAAGAAATCCCCTAGCTTCACTGAGGGGTTGGCCATTGCCCCCTGTCTGCAGCCAGTTAGTTCTTTCAGGCTCTACTGAAGTTAGTTGCAGATACTGGAATTTTATTTTCCTACTATATTTTTCTCAGGGTAAGTCAGCTTCTTCCATTATCACTCCCCAGCCCCCCAACCATGTCCAGACTTCCACTACATTGGACCCCAAATGTTTGTTCTCATTGAATTATTTTCTGACTAGTCATAAAGATAGGTATAATGTTTTATCTCCTTTTTTTTTTTTCCATTTCTCTGCTGCTTTTGAGATGTTTTCTTGTGATAAAAATTTCCCATTTAGGTGCACGGTTTGGTGAATTTTTGTAATCATTATACAATTGTGTAACCCATCACCACAATCTAGATGGAACAGTTTCTTTACGCTACAAAGTCTTATTTTTCTGCTGCTTTTTATTTTGGCCACGCCCCACAGCATACTGAACTTCCCCGACCAGGGATGCAACCCGTGCCCCTTGCATTGGGAGCACAGAGTCTTAACTACTGGACCACCAGGGAAGTCTCTCTGCTGCTTTTTAAAGGTGGTTAAAAATCCTTGGAAACACCATCTACCTCACACATAAAGATCCTTAACAGAGAAATATTTTAGGGGAAATTTTATTTAGAAGCTTTAATCTGGGTGAAATGTTTAAAGTTCTGACTTTGGGAGACTTCCAAGTCTGAAGTTCCAGTTTTTTCTCTGAGCTTTTTCTCTCAGATAACAGCCACATATGTCAGCTATATCTGCTGTCGGTGTAGAATATTTTCATAAATGGCAGGTGTCTTGAGCAAAGACTAACCCACTGGCCTTATCTCCTCTTCATCCCTACCAGCTGCTGTTTTAACAGTTCTTAGTTAGCCTCACAATTCATCCATTAATGTCTAGTCTTTACTGAGCTGAACTGAATGTGAACTGAATGAAGTGTCACATATCTTAGCAGCTTTAGAAACTGTGCTGTCTGAAAGATGACAGGCTCTTTTCAGTTCTTCATAGGGTCTCTTTCATTCCATTCAGCATTCCATCTCTTCCTTCATCAAGTAAATGGAAATGTTGTTTTTTCCATGCTTCTTTTATTGCATACCAATATCTGTCCATGATGACCATACATGACCTTAGTACAGAAATTATGCCTCACTGGATCTCCGTTTCCATTCATTCATTCACTAATAAACAAGCATCCAATATATGTGAATATGTGCCTTACAAGACTCTAGGCATCAGATCCTACTGCACTTTACAATATCATCTAATTTGGTCCTTAAAACAACACTGATTTTACATTTGGGGAAGCTAGATGGTTTGCCTAAGGAAACTGATGGCCAAGAAATGATAGTGTCATAACTCAAAATCTGATTCCTTCCAATTGCCAAGATCATACTCTTTCCTGAGTTTTGAGTTGGTTGTGTTGCGTGTGTGTGATATCCCACTGGAGATATTCAGTAGGAACTTGGCTCTATGAGTCTGAAGTTGAATTGAGAGGTCTGGGACAAAAGTAGAGATTTAGGAGTCAATGATACATGGATGGTCTTGAAAGCTATGTACATAGATGGGACTGCCGGAAGAGTGGGGAGAGGTGAAAACAAAAGAAGCGATCCAACTAGAATCATAGCCCAGGGATGGTCTAGTTCTGACGTTCCACACTCCTCTGGACTCAATATTTATATGACTTCTTGTCTCTGTCAGCTGCTCTTCATATTATTACAGAAAACCTAATCACAGCATTATCCCTTGGTATTCCTCTGTTGTCCTGAGGGATACTTGTCTTAGAAGCTCAGGGCTCTCAAGGAAAGAAGGAGTATGTCTTCTTGGGTGTCCATCCTCTATACTCCATGGTTGTGCCTAGGTTTTGAGTCTGATTTACCAACTCTACACCCATCCACTCATCCACTAGGGGTCTGCTGTATGCTTGGTTTCTCTCCCCAGCATCCTTTTCCATTGCCCAGAAACATTTACCTGACCTAAGAAAGCCTTCCTCTTCTCCCTGATTTAAATATAAATGATTGAAATTTTTCATGAGATTTGATTCTTCTGGGAAACAAAGTGTGGAAAACCCCAGAACAGAGAAAGTGCAGATCTTGGATCCTAGTTTATTCATAATTGAGCCAGAGACTTGCTTGTCTGCTCTTCCTTGTGATTTCCTTCCGCTAACCTTGCTCTTTCTTTCTCAACACTGTTTTCCAGGCCCCACCTCAATTCTATTTTCAGAAATTTTAGGATTCTCCCTCCAACTCATTCCTGTGGGATACCTAGATTTATCCTATATTGGTTTTGGGTTAATGAGAAGCTTCTAGCTTAAGAGTGTTTTCAGTTTCGTAGATCACACTTCAGACTCTGGTGGTCCACTGATTGGGCTGTTTCTCCCACCCACATATACCACATATATTCAGAGATGGCTGAATGTCTTTATTACCTCAAGGAGAGCCAGGGCCAGGTAGATCCCCAAACTGGGACTGTGCTATACACAAAATTAATGTTCATCCTTGGGGAGAGCTCAGTAAAATAGAGAATAGAAAATAGGTTTGTATTTCCCTAGAAAGACTTGGGTTAGATATTTAGAACTTTTGACCCTAAGGAGGAGTGAATCTTCTCAACACAAGAGGATTGTGGCAGTCCTTGTTGATATTTTTATTTATTTTTATTTATTTTTGTTTTTGTTTTTGCGGTACGCGGGCCTCTCACTGTTGCGGCCTCTCCGGTTGCGGAGCACAGGCTCCGGACGCGCAGGCTCAGCGGCCATGGCTCACGGGCCCAGCCGCTCCATGGCATGTGGAATCTTCCCGGACCGGGGCACGAACCCGCCTCCCCTGCATCGGCAGGTGGACTCTCAACCACTGCGCCACCAGGGAAGCCCAATATTTTTATTTTTTAAAGAAAGAAAAACGAATCACTTTCCAAAGATAGTTTAAATGTTATCTTGCCTGGAGGAAGGGCAATGGGCTAAATGACTTCTCAAGGTCTTTCTTAACCTGAGGATTTCTATAGCCACTCATCCAGAAAATGTGCTCCCGAAGTAAAAATCAGCTAGTGGCACTTTTCCAAGGAAGAATTCAAATATACTGTCTCTCAGTAAGTGATCTATCAGTAATAAAATCTCAGTGATATATCAGCTCCTCATTACCAGCCACAGTATCTTCTTGCAGATGCCAGAATCTTCTATTACTAGTATAAAAAAATGTCCATTTTCCCCAGACATCTGAATGATTCTCAGGCAGCTCTGAGTCAAGAGGTTCAGTACTAATTACCTGCCTGGGTGGCCCTGTATCCTGAGTACCTGGGAGAAATAACTGAGTCTGTCCTTTCGGGCTCAGGAAGAAGCAGTATGTGTTGGTGGTGTAGGGGGTGCTACATTAGGGATTGGGAGACTTGAGTCTGGGCCTGGCTCAGTCCCTGACTTGCTGTGGCTCAAGTTTTTGGGTCTCCTGAGACCTTAGGTCACAGAGCTTAGGGATGCAGATGCTGGAGTCCAGCTGCGTCCACCACTTATTAACAGGATGACCTTGCACAAGGTAATGAAACCCTTTCAATTCAGTCTACAGTTTCACTTTCCATATAACTTTGATGATAATGCCTACTTTATAGAAGTATGGTGAGGATTAAAGAAAATAATTGGTGAATCGTCAAGTGTCTGGTAGGTACTCACACTACCTGTTAGATGTGATCGTTAGTTTAGTTTTCTTATTTGTAGAACGAAGAGATTGGGTGAAGATAGAAGGTCATTTTTAGTTTTGAGAGTCCATGAGTCAAATGTTGCTTTTTCTATAGTGGCATCTATTTCATTTCTTTCTCCCATCTCCTTTTTCTTAGGGTCCCTACAATTTCCCTCAACCACAAGGCCAATCGTTATGTTGCCTGCTGTGCTGAATTCCCTCCTCCCCTCAGCACAGGGCCCCTCCTGTACTGCTCACTTCTCCACAGGGTAGTCCTTTGTTTGATGAAGGGTGCTGTCAGGTCTACAAGTGTACATCCTCCTCCTTCCCCCCCTTCCCCTCCCACCCCGCCCCCGGCCATTAATCTTATCAAGTGCTGGACAACGGTGATGGCAAACCTTCCCCTCCTGCGAGCAATCTGTGAGATCCTGACATTCATACATTCCAGAGCTCTTTATTTCCCCCCTGAAACAAAGTCATCTTCAAACTTTTACATTATAGATCATCCCGAAGCTTTACTTTCACCGTCACTGAGCTGGAAAGGGGACTAAGATATCCCATATTTCCCTCTTCCTCAAAACCAGGTATCTCAAATAAAAACCCTTTTGATTTGCATCTTTTCCATTTGCTCTCCTAGTGCTCAAATGAAAACGAGACTTTGTCTTTTGTTCACTACTTTGTCAATTTTCCAGTGGCTGCCAGCCCAAGAGCAGCAGGGGAAAAACTCCAGCAGTTCCTCATGGCGAGAACGTGATGGTGGCAGCTCCATCACCAGGTAGACGGGCAGCCTGGGTGTTCTCTCAATGCCAGTTTTGCTGAGGCCCCAGGGTGAGTTTGACTAAATAGATTTTACAAAAGTGAAGTCTGTGAAGCAGTCTGGCAACTAAACTATTCTAAGTAGCATATGTGGGCATGGTGCCCTCGTATTTGGGGTAGGCATGGACTCTAGAAGCTCCTTTAAATTTCCAGCTTCTCCTGGGTTCCCTGTGCTTTCAGGATAATTTAACCATCCGATCACTGTAGGAATGTAATCAAATGTCCTAATTTATAGAAAGGTGCTAATAATTTATTGTGTGGACCTTATCAAGGACATTTGCCACTTGAATGAGGACCACATGAAAAGTGTATTTAACCTCCAATATCCTTCTCTAATGATGCAATTTCCAGCAGTCTACCAGTTGATTGAGGGAAATATATTCACTCTGGAGTGTCTCCCTGGTGTTTCTCTAGTCTCAAATCACACATGTAAGGTAGCCATGTGGCTCTAATTATATTTCAGCCTGATTTATACACACACACACACACACACACCTGCCTTGGGTTGGGTTTGCTTTCCAGCCTGCCGCTACCTCATGTGCCTGGGCTGACACACAGTCATCCAGACTGGTGAGAACTTTCTATTCTGCTACTGAATGCTTATAAGCTTTGTTCTTCCTTTCCTGTGAATTTTTAGATTTTGTTTTTTATTCTACCTGGCTTGCCATTGAAGGAATTGACCTGGCAGGTATGTTTGTTGCTTTGAAATTAAATTGACTCCATCCTTTTGTCTTTTTCCTTCTGAACCATTTATTTCCATATGTTTTCACTGTGTTTCTGTTTCTTACTTAACTTTCTTGTCTCTTACATCACACCTCTCCCTTCCTCCCTCTCTCCTCTTTCTCTCTCTTTTCCTATCTCTCGCACACCCATGCGCACGCACACACAGTCACTTTCTTGGCTGGATCTCTTTTTTCTATAAATAATTCCTCCTGCCGTGTTCTATAAGCTCTGATGCTCGAGTGAAGTCGTTTGATGAGCTACTTGATGACTGTTACCTCATGGGAAACACTTGCTTTTCATGGTTGGAGAGGATGTTCCTAGATCCTGAGGTTCTTCCTGGTTCCCTTCCTTTGTGCTTGGCAGTTTCAGTTGAGGGGTTATTGACTCCTACCCTGGGATTTACTCTAGTGGAGAGTAACTACTCAAGACAGAGAACTTTGGCTAACCTTATTAAATTACTTAACTTGGCAATGCTCAACGGTAGACGTGATCCAACTTTTGTGAGGCCTAAAGCTAATACAAGAAAATATTTAACATTACAAATAAAAGATTCGAGGCAGGGCCTTAAAAGGGACTCATGCAAGTGAAGGGCCCAGAAGCTTCAGCTTCACGAATTTCATGATAAATTTATTTCTTCTAAAGTGGGATCCTCACTGCAGTGTCCTGAAATAGTTTGCTCCTGCGAAAGTCTTGTTTGCTTTGCTGTAGTTCTTTAAGATGTCCCCATCATCCACCTGCCATGTGCCCACTTACACGTAACAATAAGAGATTTGTCATTTGGCTTTCGAGCCCATTGTTCAGGCTCAAAACCCTGTGGTTTCCATCCTGTAACATTTGTTCCTGACTCATGATTTTGGTTCCATCTTCTGGCCCTCAGGTCTTGGTCTTCCCTTCTATTTATCCTTTGGTCCTATCATTTCCAACCCTTCCTTTTTTGAGACTGGATTAAATTGCCCTATATTTTCCACTCAGGTAGAAATTCCCAGTTGAACTTTCAGCCCCAAGGAACCCAAATTCTACCCAAATTCCATTGCCTGGGGGCAGTAACTAGATAGGCTAGATCTGGTTGTCTGGCTAGGAATGGAGGAGAGGTTTCAGATAGTTAAACAGCTGTAATTCCATCCATAATGAGGCCAGGTCAAGCCCTTGACTTGGCTCCATCAATCCCTTTAATCTCATCAGGTCCTTCCACAATAATAGAGAAAAATATCATCTTTTCCCCTTTAACAAATATTGCAATTATATTACGCAAGAGCAAAACATCTCCTGTTGCATCTTGCAATATCTGTATGCCCAGGGGCTCTGGGAGCACAGGGGAAGGGAACTGGACCCACTCTAAGGATTCTGGAAGGCTTCCATGAAGAGGTCACAGAAGACTGTGAATGACAAGTCAACCAGCTTGAACTTTATCTTCAGGAAAATGGAATCCACTGACCAGGGTGGTACCTTCACCAGCTTCTCCTTTCAGAAATCTCCAACTAGCAGCTCATGGAATCTGGGTTGAAGGAAAGCCATACTAGAACAGGAAAAATGAGAGACTAAGAGAGACCCAAATGAGAGACTAAGACCCAACTGAGACCCAACTGAGAGACTAAGACGGTGTTGGCAAGGATGGAGAAGAGGCAAAGGAGATAAGAGATGACAGATACAATATTTAGGAAATAAAGTAAGTAGAACTGAATAATTCAGAGCTTGAAATGCTATGTCACAGTCTGGCAAGACTACACAAGAACGATGTCTTTCCCGCCCATTTTACTCTTCCTCACCCCTTTTCTAGCTGGGGCAGAAAGAAGATGGGGGAGGAATGGTATGTTTCATTGTTTTGTAAGCTGAACAGTGTTCATTTAGTAAGTTGTGTCATCAAATATAGCCTGGGGCAGGTCGGAGGCAAAGAAAACTACTCAGTGGGACCCCAAATCCTAATCAGCTACAGACCTGGCTCAGCTGCCATGGCTAGAGGGGCTCCCCACCTGTCTTTCTTGACCAGCTGTTCTGTCTGGGCTTGTCTTCGTTCTCAGGCTGCTGATTTAAGGGGGCAGCCTTGCCTTTCACTAGTGTTTCCGACAGGTGAGACACGGACTCTAGAGGCTGAGATGCACTGTAATTCACAGAGCTTGTGGCTTCCACTGGGTGAAGCTCAGATATATAAAGCCTGGCCTGGAAACAAAGCCCTCCTGGATTCTAATCAGACAGCCCTGATTCCTCTACCTCCAGTGGCTTTTATGACCCATCCTTGCCTGAGATGACAAAGTTCCTCATTGTCCACCAAAAGGTAAAAATCCATAAGAGGCAATTCAATTTCACAGGTCATAAAATTATATGTCCACTTCTTGCACTTCTTCTGCTTGTTTATCATGACAGAAAACTTCTGAGTTCACCATCGGTATTTTGTCAGTGGATAGAAATTGTTTTATCCTACAAGTTTCTCCTGCCTCCTGCCACCCTGTCTCCTCACCCTGGCCTTGCTTGTATCTCGTTCTCTTCCTTGCCTAAGAGATCCCTTAAGTCAAGGCTCACTACTTCCTGGCAAATAAAAGCAAACTGCTTGTTGCTGAGACTGGGGATGCATTCCCTCTGGGTGATAGGATCTGTGGGGGAGAGAAAGGACAGAGGACATAGCAAAAGGAAAGGCAGATGCTTCCTTTTCTGAGTAGCGCTTGGAGTAACTATATAGTTTTTCTTTTCCCTTTGGCGCCCAGAGTTTTACATACAAAGATACAGTGTTTTCATCCTGAATGTGGTAAAAATCTAGTTCCACACATTTTTATTGTTCCCTTATTTCCATTAAACCTGCTATGGAGGCAAGTTTTACAGTATCAGCCTTGAATATAGCCCCTTGAGGGAGCAGCCTTCGGTCTCTTGCGACTCCTTGCCCCATGGCCATGGCTGATTGAACAGTAATAAGCCCCTGACCAGAAGGTAGCCAGCCAACTCATTCCCTGGTCTAGGACTTTCAAAATCTGGGCCAATCGGATTCTTCCTTTTGAGAATTTGGGTTTTTCCTCCATCATTTTATTATGAAACATTTCAAACATTTAGAAAAATTGAAAGAATTATACATTAAATACCTCTAAACCTACCACTGGATTCTATAATTAACATTTTACTTCTATTTCAAGTATCTATCAGTCTCGCCATTCTTCTAGCAATGCATGAATACATCTTATTTTTTATGCATGTCAAAGTAAGTTGCTGACCTCACTACACTAAGAGACATAGGGGTCTAGAGACTGTTGTCAGTTGGTGGAGAGCGTTGGAGCTGGAAGGGCACGTAAACCGTGGTATGGGGGTGACTGGATCGGAGTTACAGACAGCTGGTAAGTGATGGATCCGGTTTGCTAAGAGAAGGAAATGGAGCAAGGGTGTAGAGGAAAGCAGAGGCCTGTGGCCGCAGAGAGAAATTGCTGCAGTTCGGAAGCTTTTCCAGTACCCAGTGATAATTCCCAGCGGACCCAGCTGTGTTTATTTTTAAATTTTTGGTTTTTTGGATGCAATGAGATTTCTGCATCCTTTATAAAACCTCTTTTTCTTTGAGTTAGTTTCTGTATCTGGCAACCTAAAGACTCCTACTTTAAACACCTTTTTATTTCAGCACATAGTCATTGCATTGCTACAATGATCCAGTGACTTTAGGTACACTGAGGACACAGTTACCTCTGCCTGGAATGCCCCGGCCCCATGACCTGCCAGGCAGTCAACACCTGCTCTTCCTATAACGGCCCACCTCTGTGAAGCCTTCTCTGACTGGCCAAGGCTGAAGAAATCAATCTCTCATTTATGCTCCTAGAGAACTTTATGCATACATAGACTGTACTGATCTCAACACTGTGCCCTAGTTAACATTTTATGTGTCTGAGTCCTCTGTATACTATGAGTTACAATGCAGGTGATGTCATCATTTTTGTATCACCATGAACTAACGGATTATTTGGCACACAGTAGGCTTGCAATAAACATAGCAAGGTTGATGCAATTTTTCTTCCATTGGTATGACCTGGAAAGCCTTCTGGGTCTCTTCTGCTAGAGAATTGCTGCAAACATGGAAATGCATTGCTCAGATCTCCCTTCAGGAGAGAAGCCCCACAAGGAGTGCAGTGAGTTGACAGTCTCCAGCTGCAGAGTTTTGGGATCCGTTGTGGTGTGTCCTCCAGAAGCCCCAGCCAGTGACTGAGCACAGGGGTATGTATGTGGGTGGAGTAATAGGAACTAGCATTTTCTACCCAACATGGGGCTAGCCAGAACTTCCTCAGAGCTGCACTACAGTCTGAGGCTCTTCCTACCTAATCCTCCTTCCTTCCCTCTATCCTTTCAGGAATGATGGACCTATATCTTTCCTTATTCCTGGTTCCTTGCTCCAGTGTCTTTCATAGGTATTATCCCCCATAAGCCTCTTGAATTTCTAACTCTGTCTTGGTGTCTGTTTCTTTGAAAACCCCAACTGACATAATCATTTCCGGAAGTGGTCAACAAAAGTCAGGTCGTAGGATGAGGTTTGGGAATGGATCCCTGACCATCTGGCTGTCCAAAAGGATCTCAGTCAGAGTGGTATGTGGTTCACAGATAGTTCTTGCCACAAAATGGCAGTCCAATGGGTTGAAATTTCACTAGCTGTAACTTGAACAATATCCCACTGGAAGGAATGCCCTCCTCCAATACCCTTCAAGCATTGGGAAGGTATAAGGGAACAATGTACACAGGACAATGGAATTGACTGCCTATTATTAAGTTGCCTTAACTCCCTACAGAGGGACAATGGGAAGCTGAGAGTAGTCAACAAACAGCTGAAATATAAGTGCATTGGCCAGGGAGCATTTTGGAATCTTGAAAAGGTCACTATTTGCTACAGTGGATGATGAGATTCAGCTGAGGAGCAAATACAGGTTCTGGTAGCTAGGGTCACAGAGCTTCAGATATTGAATCCTCAGCCAAAACTCAGGTAAGGAAGGGTCCTTGTTGGGAAAACTTTAAACCCTGAAGTATAGTTACAGGGACATCTGTGTAGAGGTCATGGGGACTGTATCTAAAGGTTTATCTTCATGAACCTTTAGAGCATGGAGAGGTTAACTACTTCTCCCTAATAAGAGCTAGCTAATCAGTTCATTAGGTACATATTCTGTTTTCCCGATGATAGCAGGAGGCAGTTTACCAAATGTTTTACCACCATGTAGCACAGGTCTCCATTTCTTCAGCTTTGGTCAAAGTTTCCTGAGCCATGTTTATATATTTTAGGTTTTTGCTAACATAAGCACCCATCTCTAGTTACAAATTTCTGTATCAGTCAGCTTTTGCTGTATAATAAACCACTCTCAAGTTCAGTGGCATATAATAACAACCCTTTATTATTTTGCTTACAAACCTTTAGGTCAGCCTGGCTGTTCTGCTTCAGTCAGCTATGTACGGACACATTGGTCGTGATGGCTTTGCTTCAGGCTGCAGACCTGTGCGTCAGCCTCTGTTCCAAGTGCCACTTTTATTTTGGAACCGGTGGGCTATCCAAGGCATGTTCTTCCCATGGCAATGGCAAAAGCCGAAGCAAACAAGCCTCACTGCACAGACATGTCACATATGCTTAAGCCTTAAGCCTTTCTTCATGTCACATTTGCTAACCTTCCATTGGACAAATCAAGTCACATGGCTAAGCCCAGCCAACAACAATGGGATGGGAACGTATATACTCCCATGGTGAAAAGGAGTGTAGTGACTATTTTCTGAACAATAGTTTGACCTATAATAAGTGTGATAATTTGAGAAAGTTTTATAAGACATCTAAGTAGAGTCCTTGGATATATATAAGTAGGAATTTCAAGACAGGAATCTGACAAGAGGCAAAAATTTTGGAGCTAGTAGCATATATATGTTTATACACACACACACACACACACACACACACACACACACACACACATATATAGAATTCACTTCAAAAAGTACATAGTTGAGGGCTTCCCTGGTGGCGCAGTGGTTAAGAATCTGCCTGCCAATGCAGGGGACACGGGTTCGAGCCCTGGTCTGGGAAGATCTCACATGCTGTGCAACTAAGCCCGTGTGCCACAGCTGCTGAGCCTGCATTCTAGAGCCCACAAGCCACAACTACTGAGCCCATGTGTCTAGAGCCTGTGCTCTACAACAGGGGAGGCCACCGTAGTGAGAAGCCTGCCCACTGCAGCAGAGTAGCCCCCGCTCACCGCAGCTGGAGAGGGTCCGCGCCCAGCAATGAAGACCCAACGCAGCCAAAAATAAATAAATAAAATTAATAAATTAAAAAAAAAAGTGCATAGTTGAAAATTTTAAGCCTTAATTTCTTATGTTGGGAGAGGAAAAAATGGCTGGAAATTCATAAGATTGAACATCCAACTTTAGAAAAAAGGGCAACAAAATAAACCCAAAGGAAAGAGCAGGAGGAAAATGATAACAATAAAGCAGACATCAATGCAACCAAAAAATCCCAAATATACAAGAACAATAGCAAATCTTCATTCTTTGAGAAGACTAATACAGTTAACACAACTATGATGAGATTAACCAATCCAAAAGAGAGAAAGCCCAAATCAGAAATATTAGAAATAGAAAAGAAGTCAAAACTATGAGTGCTACAGAGATAAAAAGGATTAGAAAAGGATACAATAATCAATCAAATGACAATGAAAAAGATGAAATGGACAAAGTACCCCCAAATAAGTTGCCAATTCTGAGTCAAGAAAAAAATAAAAATCTGACCAGCTATAACAATTAAAAATATTGCGTTTGTAATAAATCTTCTAAAAATATCACCGAATCCCAGGAATTTTTTCTTTCCTTTATGCCAAATTGTACCATTCAAAGAAGACATATTTCTATGGTACCTAAACTATTGCAAAATATAGTAAAACGGGAACACTCTTCAACTCATTTATGAAGTTAGCAAAATGTTGATACCAATAACTGAACAAAAGGAGAAGAAATGATTATTATAGGTCAATATCTCTTATGAACATGCATGCAAAAGTCCTGAACAAAATAATAGCAAGTAACATCTGGTGATACATTAAAAAAGATACGTGATGACCAATTTGGGCTAGATTTCTGCAATAAGATTAGTTTCACATTACACTACGAATTACTATAATTCAATGAATTAACAAATTAAAGGAAAATATGAAAACATCATATTGTTATTTCAATAGATGCAGAAAGTGTTTCATAGAATTACGCACATATTTATTATTATTTTAAAAACTCTTAGGAGTAAGCAAAAGAAGGAAATTTCTTTAACAGTTAAATGTAATATTTTAGAGACTTCCCTGGCAGACCAGTGGTTAAGACTCCACGCTTCCACTGCAGGGGGCACGGGTTTGATCCTTGGTTGGGGAACTAAGATCCCGCATGCCACACAGTGCAGCCAGAAAACAAACAAAAACAACAAAGCAAAAAGACAGTTAAATGTAATATTTTAGTGATGAAATCTTGAAATCATTCTTAATAAAATAGACAAGAGGGCTTCCCTGGTGGCGCAGTGGTTTTCCCTGGTGGCACAGTGGTTGAGAGTCCGCCTGCCAATGCAGGGGACACGGGTTCATGCCCCGGTCCGGGAAGATCCCACATGCCGCGGAGCAGCTGGGCCCGTGAGCCATGGCCACTGAGCCTGCGCGGAGCCTGTGCTCTGCAACGGGAGAGGCCACAACAGTGAGAGGCCCGCGTACCAAAAAAAAAAATAAAAATGAAAATAAAATAGACAAGATAAGCGTGCTCATTCTCACCACTTTTTCAACATGGCACTGACTGTCCTAGCCAAAGCAGAAAAGTAAGAAACATAATAAAAGGTAAAATAATTAGAAAGGAATTTTAAAAAGTCTATTTTTTCACAATTACATGATTTATATGTAGAAAACCTACAATGACCTAATTTATTATAATAAAAAAGAGAGATAAGTAAGGATGTTGGATATAAAATCAATATATAAAAATTAATTTCATTTCTATACCTAGCAACAAACATTTAGAAAAATTAATTTTAAAGAGACATCACTTGTTCTGGCTTCTAGAAACAGTAGAGTTGCTTGGCTGAACTAACCTTTCCTCAGATAACAATTAGAAAATATGAAAAAAGTTTAGAATTATCCAACTTTTTGGAGAAACAAGAGTTAACAAAAGCAGAAAGAAACTAGTGGAGAGTCATCCTTTGATAGATGAAATGTGAATTAGATATTCTAGTTTATGGCACTCCCCAATGTAATAAAATCATTGGGCAGGAAGCCACAGCCTTACTTTCTTAATGTGTTAGAGAACAGAATTTGAAACTGATAAAAAATGTAGCAATAAGGTGGGAAATCTTAGATGGTAGGGATCCACAGAAAGGTTGCATATATTAGTCACTGAAATCTCTGGATAAACATTGCCTCTTTTTGCATAAGGGAGACTCCAGAAGGAGGTGTGATGAAGAGAACCAAACAAAAAACAGAAAAGATGGAAGCTGATAGAAGAGACATTTAGGCTTCTGTTCATTGCAGGAAAGACAAAATTTGGAGTTGGAGTCCAACTAAGGTAAAAGAAATCATTCTTCAGGGGAAAGTAACAGAATGCAGACTCTACAAGTTTTATAATGTCCAATATCAATTAATTATCAATAAACTTGAGAAAGAAACAGAAAAATGTGACCCATACACAGAGTAAGTCAATAGACTCCAACTTCAAGATGATGCAGAAGTTGCAAAAAGGAGATACAGACTTTGACACAGCTATTGTGAATGTGTCCAAGGATTTAGAGGAAGATGTATTCCTGATGGACAGATGGGAAATATAATCAGAGAACTAAAACCTGTAAAAAAGAACAAAATGGAAATTCTAGAACTGGAAAGTACCATAACTGAAATGAAAAATTCACTGAACGAGTTTAACAGCAGGTTGGAGAAGCAGAGGAGTCAGTTAAAATAAAGCAAGAAAATAGAAATTACCCAGCCTGAGAAGTAGGAAAATATTGCACAGAAAGAAACAAGCTTCAGAGACCTGTATGACAATATTAAGCAACCTAATATATGTGTAATTGGGAACTCAGAAGAAGAGGTAAAGAATGAGGCAGAAAAGAAATATTTGAAGACATATTGGGTGAAAACTATCAAGACAGAATAGAGAATTCAAAAATATACCCCCAATTATAGTGTCAACTGATTTTTGACAAAGACACCAAAACAAGTCAGTGGGAAGAGGAAAGTGTTTCTAACAATTGTGCTAGGACAACTGGATATCAATCTATGGGAAAAAAATGAGCCTCAAACCCTTACCTCACCATACAAAATAATTAACTCATAGATATAAAATTAAAAGATAAAACTGCAAAGATTTTAGAAAGAATATAAGAAGATATCTTTGTAACCTGGGGTTAAAATTTTTTCTTAGATGAACATTGAAACAAGAATTATAAGATAAAGTAACTGATAAATTAGATATAAAAATTTAAAATATTTACTCATCAAAATAAATTGTTATGTAAAAGAATAGATAAGCCAGACTGGAGAAATATAATCTCATACATAGACAGACCATCCAGTGAAACTAGATTAAAATTAAGAAATTTAAAAAAAAAAAAAATTAAGAAATTTTATCTTTAAAAGGGCAACATAAAGAAAGTTAAGGAGACAAGATATAAATTTGGTAAAGATATTTGTAACATATAATTATCAAAGGATTAGTATTCAGAATCTATAAAGAAAAGCTCAGGAACAATACAAATGTCCATAAAAATGAGTAAATTACAAGAAGACAAATATCAGCAATCCAGTAGAAAAATGGGCAATCACTTCTCAGAAGAGCCAATTAAAAAAAAAAAAAAGTCAATCTCCTTAGTAGGAAAATACTCATTGAAACCATAATGAAATCTTTCACATTCAATAGACTGACAAAAATTTAAAAGTCCAACCATGTCAAGTTTGGCAAGAATGTGGATTTAATCAGAACTCATACACAGCATGCAAAAGTGAAAATTGGCACTAATACTTTGGGGAAAAAAAATGATATTATCAAGTTAACTTGAGAATGCACATACCTTTTAATCTAACAGCTCTATTCCTTGATATATACCTAGGGAAATTCTGGTACATACCACCAGTATACATGCATAAGAATGTTTATACCAGTGCTCTATGTGATAGCAAAGTATTAGAAGCAATCCAAATGTCCATCAACAGTAAAATAGATAAATATATTGCAGAAAAAAGGGAATACTATACAACAGTGAAAATAAGTGAACTATAGCAATATACAGTAACATAGGCAAATCTCAGAGATACGAAATTGAACAACAAAAAATCAAGGTCCAGAAATACGCAATGGTATTCCACTTACGTAAAGTTTAAAAACATGCAAAAATAAATGGCATATTGTTTAGACATAATGATATATGTCACAAAATAATAAATAAAAAGAATAGATTTACAAACAGAAAATACAGGGAAGTGGTCTGTAAGAGAACAGGGAAATGGATGAGATTGTTGATGGCACAAAGATAGCTACATGAATAGTGGAATCGTTCTATCTCTTAAACTGGCATGTAGGTAGGTGGATACATGGAAGAATTCATTTGATAGTGAATACAAAAATGAAGATACATACATCTGTCTTGGTAACATTTTTTGACTTCATCATGTTCACTGCAATTCTGGAAGTGGAAATATGATGTTTGAATTCCAGCTTATAGAGCAGTTTAATGGCACCATGTATGTTATATTCTTTTTCCCATCTCTTAGCCCTATTTCCTTTTCCACCATACAACCTCCACTCTCTCTCCCTTATCAACATAAAAACACAACCTATGACAAAGTACTTGGGCATTATCAGGAGGAATGATAAGAATGAACTTAAAAATTAACTTAACCTTTCTCTCTAAATGTGTTTGTTTTGAGGTATGTTTATTTTCAAGGCTCTCACCAGTGGTTGTGTTAGTCCTTGTTATAACTGACCAGGTCAGTATTTGAAAACTCACATTGAGGTTGAACCATTTGACCTCTTTGCCCCAAGACATACACTTACAACCATAAGGATCTTTTTTAATGTACAGCCTCAATAGATAAGGTCTACATGGTAAACAGGGGGGTGATAAAGAAATCAGCTATATTATCATGAACATTTGAATGTCAAAGGAAATTCAGATTATCAATAAATGTCCATATTTCATAGGTAAGGAAATGCACAGTGCTAGAGGACCATAATGGTTTTGTCGTGGATAATAAATGGGAGGGGGATGTAGGTCAAGCTATGCTGACAGCAGATATCTGCCCCTTAAATAAGCTTGATATAGGTCTTTCTCCTATTTTCTCTCTTGCTCTCTCCCCAAAGTAAAGAAGAACAAGGGTAGGCTGCACCACTGCTTGGGCACTAGATAGGATACTGCTACAGAAAGTGGTAAAAGGACTCAGCAGTGGTGTCCAGGGAGTGGTAGAAAGTGATAGGAAACTATTATTAACTATAAAAAAAGAGGATTGTTCAACCTCTAGCTTTCTTTTGTCTTCTTTCTTTAGGAATATTTCCTCAAAATTGAAAAGAATAGAAGAAACACAGCTCAGGAAGAACGAAATCCTAAGAAAGATATGGAGCATATTAGACAGAACCTTGATGTTCTAAACTAGTCAAAGTCCCCAGGTTAATAGACCACTGGAATTTGGAAAGAATTGTATTGGTGTTTACCAAGCTGTTGTTCTGCATCTAGGACCAAAAATATCAACTGCCCATGCTCAAGAAATGGAAGAACTGCTTTACTACAAGTTTGTGAGAAAAGATTAGGTGCTAATAATTGACTGCAAGCTGAATATGAATCAGGTATAATAAGAGACACAAAAATGACTAATGTAATCTTAGGCTGTGCTGATAAGAGTATGACACCCAGACAAAGAGAGTTTGGTCTCACTCTTTATTTGTAGCATTTCAAGAGAAACATTGATAAGCTGGAGTATGCCCAGTCATGGGAGGTTAAATAGATTGTTGGGAGGACTGGAGACAATGCCACAAGATAAATAGGTGCTGGCTGTGTTTATAATCAAGAAGAAAACCACAAGACTTAGCCATGGAGAAAGAATCCAATAGCTGTCTTCCAATATTTCAAGGATTATAAAGAGTGATGAGACATATTCTGCATAATTTCAGAGGGCAGAACCAAGAACAAAGTTTAGAAGTCATAGGAAAGGAAATTCCATTCAATATAAGAAATTCTAACCATCTCTTAAATTCATATAATGTTGCATAATCCACATATATTCTTGTGTGCATCATCTCACTTTAGGAAGAAATCCTGAAAACTTGGTAATAGAATGAGCTGCCAGGCATGTTTAAGCAGAAACTAAAGCATCACGTTAGACTCGATGAACTTGAAGATTGTTTTGAATTCAGACTGTGAATCAACCCAGAGATGCTTCCAAGGCAGTTTCTAAACTGAGAAGAAACAGGCTACAAGAGCAATAGCACCTTAGTATCAATTCATCCTTGTTTTCTCAGGTTACACTTTTCAAAGTAGAAAAAAGTGAAAAGATAAATGTCTGTGCTCACCATATGGGAATAAGTTGAGTTAGGTACTTCAGTTCTTTAGAGTATTGTATTCAAGGGGATATTGGCTGCCTCTCTTTTGGGATTTCTGCATTGGGTAGGAAGATGGACCACATAACCTTTGAGTTCCCTTCCAACACCCAGATTCTATGAAACCTGTCTTTCACCCTTGCCTATTACTTTCTAGCCTGGCTTTGAGGAAGTTGTTTTCACTCTCTTGGCCTCAATTGACTCATCTATTAAATGAGACTATTGAACAGTGTGATCTTTTTAGGGAACTCACAATCTCTAATGATGAGATTTTATGAAGATTTTGTGGGAGCTTCGTTCTCCCACATTCTACCAGAAAACAATTAATCTTGAGTTCTGATCCTGGTGAGATCATGGTGGCAGTACAGTTTCTGAACCTTTCCAAACTCCTTCTGAAAACCAAATAGAAAATCCAGATAGTGTAAGAAAATATGTGTGAATTATACATTTTAAAGTACTAAGTGATAAGTGACCCCCCCGCCCCAAACCATAGAACATTGGTAGGTGTGATCCAAACCACGCATAGCAATAGTATCTAAATGCAGTCAGCTGTGGTGGAGATTGAGTAGAACAGAAACCCTGGCTGTTTGGAAGGGGAGATGGAGGAGACAGGGAAAGAGAATGGTAGGCTCAAGTGCAAACCTTTAACAAGACTTGGTTCCAAACTATGGAAACCCAAGTCACCTATGAATACTACTGTTGAAAAGAGCAGGCATTACCTGGAATGATATCTATGTGTGCAAGCCTGAGCATAGCCAAGAAATTAGAAGTTCTTCTATGCTGTGAGTTACAGATGACAGCAAAAACTGTCATATCACATAGCAAAGAGATCAAACGGTGCTGTAGTCAAGCAAACCCTTGGTGAACTTCAAAATATCCAGCCAATATCCCTTTCCAGACATAAAGCATCTCACACTGAGGAGAAAACTGCTAGAAGCAGGTGAGTTGAGAAGGCCAGTAACACTGGTCAATTGAGGTCACAAGAGCTGGTGGGATGGATTTGTGGTTCAAAGGAATCAGATCCCAAGAAGTAACATAACAACAAAGTCATTCATCTAAAAGGGAAACTACCACCTTGGTAAGACAGGAGTTCTGGGGAACACAGGCATAGAGGCAGAAAACCTTGCTTAGGCTTAGAAATGAGAGCCAGAGGGTTTGTGTTTTGTGTTCCTCACATTAGCAGGGATGAAGATGCCTGGTGACAAAGCTGAGAGAACTGCCCTAGTTTATTCCTTGGCCTCCTCCTGCCCCAGGAACATCCCGCTAATTGTCTAGGAAAAGCCATCACATTTAAATATGCAACACACAGAAAGGAGTATAGTCAAATCCAACACAGAGTTATTATAAGAAAAAAAGGTAATGAAACAAAGATTTGTCTGATAGTCCAGGAATAACACCAGAAAAATATGGACACAAAGCAGATGAAAACTGTAACATGCAATATCAAAATGAGGGAAAAGAAGTTAAGGAAACATTAGACACTTTGAAAGAATAGTATAAATAAAAATGGAAGAAATAGTTAAATAATGAGTAGCTCTAAACTGAGAACTCACAGAACTCAGGAGTTACAAGAAAAAAGAAATTCAGAAATAAAAACTAGTAAAAAAGAAATGCATGGGAGAAAAGACACTGTGGAAAGTACAGTAGGAAAATTAAGAGATGGAAAAAAAACAAAGGAAATCAAACAGACAGAAAGAAAGAAAGAAAGAAAAAGGATTGGGAAGAAAAGGAAAGATAAGAAGACAGGCAAAGATAAGATGATAATGGAAGAAGTAAAGAAAGAAATAATGAAAACAATGACGACCTAACAAAGAAGTACCCAATGAAGGAAAACTAAATTTAAACTATAAATCAAGAAAAGATTTGTGAAACAGAAGAAGCTTAAAATCTACCTACTTATTTTAACTGGAGAAATGAACCTGTACCACCAAGAGAATACCAACACCAACATCAAAAGCAAGGGAATCCTAATAAAAAGACTGGTCTACAGGACTTCTCTGGTGGTGTAGTGGTTAAGAATACATCTGCCAATACAGGGGACAAGGGTTCAAGCCCTTGTCAGGAAAGACCTCACATGCCACAGAGCAACTAAGCCACATGCCACAACTACTGAAGCCCGCGTGCCTAGAGCTGGTCTCCACGACAAGAGAAGCCACTGCAATGAGAAGGCCATGCACAGCAATGAAGATCAAACACAGCCAAAAAAAAAAATGTCTGGGCAGAAAGTCTAAGTCATTTTAAGGGAAAGAAAATCAGATTGGAATTGGACTTCTCAACAGCAATATTTATCTGTTAGAAAACAACAGAAATATTTTACAGACACAAAGAAAGAGAATGGGATTCAAACACTGCACAGTCTAAGAGTATAAAGTCTAAAGTTATGAACATGCAAGTTTTCATGGGGTGTTACCCTCATGGGCACTTCCTCAGAAATTTACTACAGAATAAGCTTCAGACAATCAATAAATGGTTCTAGAAGATTCACCATAAGTTCTCAGGGGTGAGATATACATTTAACTGTAGAACAACCATTAAAAGTTGGAGGATAAGTCTAAAAATAGTATACTAGTGACATATGCTCAAACAGAGTCAAATAATAAAACTAACAAAACTGGGAGGAGAAAGGAAGAGTAACTGGAAAGAGTAATTTTACAGATTGCCTGGCATTATTAGGTGGGAGTAACAGGATACCAATACAGGCTGTCAATTCAAGTAGTTGAATCTTGAGCTTTCTTACTGTTTAAAAATTATCATTAAATTAATACCAGTGACTTAAAATGGATGGTGGGGGGGGGGAGAAAGGAGGAGGAGAGAAGAAATGAAACTATTTCTCAAGGAATAAGAGTAGTAAATAATGATAACCATTGAAACACAAATAAGAAACTTTCTAAATGTCAAAAGAAATAAAAATAAGACACATCACAAAGTAAGAACTTTGTATATGCATCATGTCTATTTATAGACATTAAAAATCATATATATGTACATTTTTTATTGAAACATGAAATTAGCATTTTTGTAGGTTATAAGAAATAGACTTTCAGCTATTTCACATGATTCAACAAAGAGCAAGCATATAAACCATGTGACTGTACTGAGGAAAAATATTGATTATATCAATAAACATAGAATCATCAACAGGAAGACACAAGAAATCACCAAAAAAGATACCCCACATCCAAAGACAAAGGAGAAGCCACAATGAGATGGTAAGAGGGGTGCAATCACAATAAAATCAAATCCCATAACTGCTGGGTGGGTGACTCACAAACTGGAGAACACTTATACTACAAAAGTCCACCAACTGGAGTGAAGGTTCTGAGCCCCACGTCAGGCTTCTGAACCTGAGGGTCTGGCAACAGGAGGAGGAATTCATAGACAATCAGACTTTGAAGGCTAGCAGGATTTGATTGGAGGACTTCGATAGGACTGGGGGAAACAGAGACTCCACTCTTGGAGGGCACAAACAAAGTAGTATGCACATTGGGACCCTGGGGAAGGAGCAGTGACCCCATAGAGACTGAACCAGACTTACCTGCCAGTGTTGGAGGGTCTCCTGAAAAGTTGGGGTGTGGCTCTCTCTCAAGGACAAGGACACTGGCAGCAGAAGTACTCCTTGGTGTGAGCCCTCCCAGAGTCCACCATTAGCCCCACCAAACAGCCCGGGTAGGCTCCAGTGTGGGGTCGCCGCAGGCTAAACAACTGACAGGGAGGGGACCCAGCCCCACTCATCAGCAGACAAGTGGATTAAAGTTTTACTGAGCTCTGCCCACCAGAGCAATAGCCAGCCCTACCCACCACCAGTCCCTCCCAACAGGAAACCTGCACAAGCCTCTTAGGTAGCCTCATCCACCAGAGGGAAGAGGGCAGAAGCAAAAAGGACTATAATCCCAAAGCCTGTGGAACAAAAACCACATTCACAGAAAGATAGACAAGATGAAAAGGCAGAGGGCTATGTGCCAGATGAAGGAACAAGATAAAACCCCAGAAAAACAACTAAATGAAGTGGAGATAGGCAACCTTCCAGAAAAAGAATTCAGAATAATGATAATGAAGATGATCCAGGACCTCAGAAAAAGAATGAAGGCAAAGATCAAGAAGATGCAAGAAATGTTTAACAAAGATCTAGAAGAATTAAAGAACAAACAGAGATGAACAATACAATTACTGAAATGAAAACTACACTAGAAGGAATCAATAGCAGAATAACTGAGGCAGAAGAAAGGATAAGTGACCTGGAAGACAGAATGGTGGAGTTCACTGCTGTGGAACAGAATAAAGAAAAAAGAATGAAAAGAAATGAAGACAGCCTAAGAGACATCTGGGACAACATTAAATGCAACAACATTCGCATTATAGGGGTCTCAATAGGAGAAGAGAGAGAGAAAGACCCGAGAAAATACTTGAAGAGATTATAGTCAAAAACTTCCTAACATGGGAAAGGAAATAGCCACCCAAATCCAGGAGGCACAGAGAGTCCCATTCAGGATAAACCCAAGGAGAAACACGCCAAGACACATAATAATCAAATCGGCAAAAATTAAAGACAGAGAAAACTTATCAAAAGCAGCAAGGGAAAAAATGACAGATAACATACAAGGGAACTCCCATGAGGTTAACAGCTGATTTCTCAGCAGAAACTGTACAAGCCAGAAGGGAGTGGCATGGTATACTTAAAGTGATGAAAGGGGAGAACCTACAACCAAGATTACTCTACCCAGCAAGAATCTCATTCACATTTGATGGAGAAAACAAAAGTTTTACAGACAAGCAAAAGCTAAGAGAATTCAGCACCAGCAAACTAGCTCTACAACAAATGCTAAAGGAACTTCTCTAAGTGGGAAACATAAGAGAAAAAAAGAACTTACAAAAACAAACCCAAAACAATTAAGAAAATGGTAATAGGAATATACGTATCAATTATTACCTTAAATGTGAATGCATTAAATGCTCCAACCAAATGACACAGGCTTGCTGAATGGATACAAAAACAAGCCTCATATATATGCTATCTACAAGAGACCCATTTCAGACCTAGGGACACATACAGACTGAAAGTGAGAGGATGGAAAAAGATATTCCATGCAAATGGAAATCAAAAGAAAGCTGGAGTAGCAATACTCATATCAGATAAAACAGAGTTTAAAATACAGAATATGTTACAAGAGACAAGGAAGGACACTACATAATAATCAAGGGATCAATCCAAGAAGAAGATATAACAATTATAAATATATATGCACCCAACATAGGAGCACCTCAATACATAAGGCAACTGCTAACAGCTCTAAAATAGGAAATCAACAGTAACACAATAATAGTGGGGAACTTTCACACTGCACTTACACCAATGGACAGATAATCGAAAAAGAAAATTAATAAGGTAACACAAGCTTTAAATGACACAATAGACCAGATAGATTTAATTGATATTTATAGGACATTCCATCCAAAAACAGCAGATTACACTTTCTTCCCAAGTGTGCACAAAACATTCTCCAGGATATATCACATCTTGGGTCACAAATCAAGCCTCAGTAAATTTAAGAAAACTGAAGTCATATCAAGCATCTCTTCTGACGACAACTCTATGAGATTAAAAATCAGTTACAGGGAAAAAAACGTAAAAAACACAAACACATGGAGGCTAAACAATACGTTGCTAAATAACCAAGAGATCACTGAAGAAATCAAAGAGGAAATCAAAAAATACCTAGAGACCAATGACAATGAAAACACAACAGTCCAAAACCTATGGGATGCAGCAAAAGCAGTTCTAAGAGGGAAGTTTATGGCTATACAAACCTACGTCAAGAAACAAGAAAAATCTCAAATAAACAATCTAACCTTACACCTAAAGGAACTAGAGAAAGAAGAACAAACAAAACCCAAAGTTAGCAGATGGAAAGAAATCATAAAGATCAGAGCAGAAATAAATGAAATAGAAACAAAGAAAACAATAGCAAGGATCAATAAAACTAAAAATTGGTTCTTTGAGAAGATAAACAATATTGATAAAACATTAGTGAGACTCATCAAGAAAAAGAGGGAGAGGACTCAAATCAATAAAATTAGAAATGAAAATGGAGAAGTTACAACAGACACCACAGAAATACAAAGCATCCTAAGAGACCACTACAAGAAACTCTATGCCAATAAAATGAACAACCTGGAAGAAATGGACAAATTCTTAGAAAGTTATAAACTTCCAAGAATGAACCAGGAAGAAATACAAAATGTGAACAGACCAATCACAAGTAATGAAATTGAAACTGGGATTAAAAATCTTCCAACAAACAAATGTTCAGGACCAGATGGCTTCACAGGTGAATTCTATCAAACATTTAGAGAAGAGCAAACAGCTGTCCTTCTCAAACTCTTCCAAAATATTACAGAGGAACACTCCCAAACTCATTCTATGAGGCCACCATCATTCTGATACCAAAACCAGACAAAGATACTACAAAAAAAGAAAATTACAGACCAATATCACTGATGAATATAGATGCAAAAATCCTCAACAAAATACTAGCAAACAGAATCCACAACAAATTAAAAGGATCATACATCATGATCAAGTAGGATTTATCCCAGGAATGCAAGGATTCTTCAATATAACCAAATATATTCTTCAATATAACCAAATCACCATATTAATAAATTGAAGCATAAAAACCATATGATCATCTCAATAGATGCAGAAAAAGTTTTTGACAAAATTCAACACCCATTTATGATAAAAACTCTCCAGAAAGTTGGCATAGAGGGAAACTACCTCAACATAATAAAGGCCATATATAACAAAACCCAAAGCAAACATCATTGTCAGTGGTGAAAAACTGAAAACATTATCTTCTAAGATCAGGAAGAAGACAAGGATGTCCACTCTCACCACTTTTATTCAACATAGTTTTGGAAGTCCTAGCCACAGCAATCAGTGAAGAAAAGAAATAAAATGAATACAAATTGGAAAAGAAGGAGTAAAACTGTCACTGTTTGCAGATGACATGATACTATATAGAGAGAATCCTAAAGATGCCACCAGAAAATTACTAGAGCTAATCAATGAATTTGGTAAAGTTGCAGGATACAAAGTTAATGCACAGAAATCTCTTGCATTCCTATATATTAATAAAGAAAGGTCAGAAGGAGAAATTAAGGAAACAGTCCTATTAACCATTGCAAGAAAAAATATGTAGAAATAAATCTACTGAGGGAGACAAAAGACATGTATGCAGAAAACTATAAGACACTGATGAAAGAAATTAAAGATTATACCAACAGATGGGGAGATATACCATGTTCTTGGATTGGAAGAATCAATATTGTGAAAATGACTATACTACCCAAAGCAATCTACAGATTCAATGCAATCCCTATCAAAATGGCATTTTTCATGGAACTAGAACAAAAAATCTTAAAATTTGTATGGAGACACAAAAGACCCCGAATAGCCAAAGCAGTCTTGAGGGAAGAAAACGGAGCTGGAGGAATCAGACTTCTTGACTTCAGACTATACTTCAAAATTACAGTAATCAAGACAATATGGTACTGGCACAAAAACAGAAATATAGATCAATGGAAGAGGATAGAAAGCCCAGAGATAAACCCACGCACCTATGATCAACTAATCTATGACAAAGGAGGCAAGGATATACAATGGAGAAAAGACAGTCTCTTCAATATGTGGTGCTGGGAAAACTGGACAGCTACATGTAAAAGAATGAAATTAGAACACTCCCTAGCACCATACACAAAAATAAACTCAAAATGGATTTGAGATGTAAATGTAAGACCGAACACTATAAAACTCTTAGAGGAAAACATAGGAAGAACACTCTTTGACATAAATCACAGAAAATCTTTTTTGATCCACCTCCTAGAATAATGGAAATAAAACCAAAAATAAACAAATGGGACCTAATGGAACTTCAAAGCTTTTGCACAGTAAAGGTAACCATAAACAAGACGAAAAGAAAACCCTCAAAATGGGAGAAAATATTTGCAAACGTATCAACAGACAAAGGATTAATCCCTGGGCTTCTCTGGTGGCACAGTGGTTGAGAGTCCGCCTGCCGATGCAGGGGACACGGGTTCGTGCCCCAGTCTGGGAAGATCCCACATGCCGTGGAGCGGCTGGGCCCGTGAGCCATGGCAGCTGAGCCTGCGTGTCCAGAGCCTGTGCTCCACAACGGGAGAGGCCACAACAGTGAGAGGCCTGCGTACCACAAAAAAAAAAAAAAAAAAGGGTTAATCTCCAAAATATATAAACATCTCATGCAGCTGAATATTAATAAAACAAACAACCCAATTCAAAAATGGGCAGAAGATGTAAATAGACATTTCTCCAAACAAGACATACAGATGGCCATGAGGCATATGAAAAGCTGCTCAAGTTCACTAATTATTAGAGAAATGCAAATCAAAACTACACTGAGGTACCACCTCACACCAGTTAGAATTTTCATCAGAAAATCTACAAACAACAAATGCTGGAAAGGGTGTGGACAAAAGGGAATCCTTTTGCACTGTTGGTGGGAATATAAATTGATACAGCCACTCTGGTGAACAGTATGGAGGTTCCTTAAAAAACTAAAAATAGAATTACCATATGACACAGCAATCCCACTAGTGGGCATATACCCAGAGAAAACCATAGTTCAAAAAGACACATGCACCCCAATATTCAATGCAGCACTATTTACAATAGCCAGGTCATGGAAGCAACCTAAATGCCCAATGACAGACGAATGGATAAAGAAGTGGTGGTACATATATACAATGGAATATTACTCAGCCATAAAAAGGAACAAAATTAGGTCATTTGTAGAAATGTGGATGGATCTAGAGACTGTCATACAGAGTGAAGTAAGTCAGAAAGAGAAAAACAAATATTGTATATTAACGCAGATAGGTGGAACCTAGAAAAGTGGTACAGATGAACTGGTTTGCAAGGCAGAAACTGAGACACAGATGTAGAGAACAAACGTATGGACAGCAAGGGGGGATAGCAGCAGGGAGTGGTGGTCGTGGTGTGACGAATTGGGAGATTGGGATTGACATGTATACACTGATGTGTATGAAATGGATTACTAATATAAACCTGCTGTATGTAAAAATAAATAGAATAAAATTCAAAAAGAATACATGGGCTTTACTGACCTATTAAAAGAAAAAAATCTTTCTGATCTTAGCAAACCAAAATCCATGCTGTTATATGAGACATACTAAGAAAAAAAGGTGAATCAGAAAGGTTAAGAGTGAAATTATAGTTGAAGATATACCAGTCAATTGAAAATAAAAAGGAAGAGGAGGACATGATCTGTATCAGAAAATAGATCTTTTGAGCTAACAAATATTGAAAGAAATAAAGGTCATTTTATAAATTTATAGAGTACAATTTATAGTAAAGATATAACAATTACTAATATCTATGCAGAAACTAAAATTGCAACTTTTATAAATAGAAAATAGAGGAGATAGAGGACAGACACTACGAGTCAAATTATTAACTTGAGGTTTTTATCACATTTTTCAAGAAAAAGGGATTAAAAATTATTAATACACAAGTCTTAAAAAATCAATAATGTAGTCCATGTAACTATGCTTAACTCTGTATCCCAATAATAAAAGATACACTTTCTTTTCAATTGTGTTTGCATTGTTTACAAACATTTGCCATATATGAAAACACAGAGAAAAACTTTGGCTAATTTTATAAAATAGAAATAATAAGCCAGCCTTTTTTGACCAAAAAATGCAATTAAACCATAAATAATTAACAAATTATCCAAAATCTCTCTTAAAGACTCTTGGGTCAAAGGGAAAATACAAAGCAAAATTGTAGAGTTTCTAGAAGTTACAATAATGAAGATATTATATATTTGGAAAACTCAAGAGAACCATTGAAAAAGACTAAACAATAATAGTATTGCTTAGTAATATAATTTAGTAAAATAGCAGGATATAAAATTGATAGAATTTAACAATCATGTCATATGAAAATAATAACTAATTAGAAATTTTAATGGAAGAGACAACTCCATTTATAATAACAAAAGAGAAAAAAAATCTAGGCATAAACCTAACAAAAGGTCCATAAGTTATATCTAGAAAGCTTTTACATGTATCTAAAAGATACAAAAGTAAGTATAAAGTGGAATGCTGTATCATGAAAAATGAGGAGAAAAAAATGATAGATCCAGCAAGAATGGTAAAATCTTGACAATTGTTGAATATGGGTGAAGAGTATATCAATATTCATTACACTGTGTCCTCTACATTTTTGTATGCTTGAGAATTTTGTAATAAACTAATTTGAAATAGTTAATCTTGGTGTTAAAATTAAAGGTATTGGGCTTCCCTGGTGGCACAGTGGTTAAGAATCTGCCTGCCAATGCAGGGGACACAGGCTCGAGCCCTGGTCTAGGAAGATCCCACATGCCGTGGAGCAACTAAGCCCATGCGCCACAACTACTGAGCCTGCGCTCTAGAGCCTGCGAGCCACAACTACTGAGCGTATGTGCCACAACTACTGAAGCCCGTGCACCTAGAGCCAGTGCTCCGCAACAAGAGAAGCCACGGCAGTGGGAAGCCCTCACACTTCAGTGAAGAGTAGCCCCTGCTTGCCTCAACTAGAGAAAGCCAGTGTACAGCAATGAAGACCCATCGCAGCCAAAAAAAAAAAAAGAATAAATAAAATAAATAAATTAAAAATTATAAAAAAATAAAAAGAATAAAGGTATTTAGGTTCTAGCTCCATGCTATCAAAGCACACCTAGATAATTATATGAATTAATTAAGATGACTTGATTAAATTTTTACAGTCAGACTTAGTTAAGCTAAATCTCTTTGGAATCTCTACTTAATAGAAAATTAATTGTACATGCATGTTTTGGATACTTTAAAGTGATAGCTGTTTCTTTCTACTCTCCAGTTCTGGCTTAATGAGGAATCACATTTCTCCTTGCCTCTGCTTCTGAGGACAATATTAGGTAAACTGAGAGGCAGGAAGAGACTGTCAGAGTTACTGATAGAAGTGCTTCAAGTTCTCAGGCTGGAAGGCACCTTCACAGAACATCTTACCCCTTAATCGGGCTTCCAGATGGGGCCATGTGGAAGCTAGGTGAGTGTCTTTAATCTCTAAGTGAGAAGCAGGTAAACCTGCTTAAATACTTTTCTATGACAAATTCTTGACCACATTCCATGCTTATTCTCACTGAAAATTCCAGATGAATGATTTTAGTTTTTCTTGCAGTTAATGTTTTCTATTCTTGAAATAACGGTCATTAATACTATTATAATTACCTTCAACGAAACGAACCAAAACAAAGCAACGCAAAGCAAGACATGAGGGCCTATTGGACAAAGCTCAGCTTCCTCACCCTGGCATCCTGGCCCTACTATCCCCTCCCTCCAGAGTATGGCTCCAATATATCTTTTTCATTGATGTGGTCTGTCATAGCCCTGATGATTTCCTATAATCCAGACAAACAAAAAAGGAAAAATTGTAAAACCTAATATTTGTTTAATTATTGTTTATCTTACAGAATGTAAGTTTTTCAATATATTTCAACAAAAGCCTTAAAATCTGGGCATCAATTACCTTTATTTATTTTTTAATGGGAAAAGTGGTGCTGGAAGATCTGGAGCTTTGCCCAATATATAAAACTAATATGTGATGAAGCCAGAATTTTGATTCTGAATTTTGTGCCCACCCTACAGTAATATGTTACCACTAAACTATGTACTCATTAATCCCTGGGAACATTCTGAGTTGAACCTCTTGATTTTAGTACCAGACTCCCTTTTCACTCCCCTTCCAAGTCTCTCAAAATTCCATCCCCCTTTCAAGATTTGGATATAAAATTCTTCTTGATCCCTTGAGGATTACGTGCATGCGCTCTCTCTCTCTCTCTCTCTCTCCCTCTGTCTCTCCTCTGAACCAGCAGAGAATGTCTGTGTCTTTTGCGGCACTTGGCATATTCTACCTTGTGTGGTGTTATTCTAGGCACACTTGTCTTACTGGTAGAGCCTATGTCTTACTTATCTTTCTGTTCCTTCCAAGTTGCAAGCACAGTGGCACATAGTAGGGGTTATACTTAACAAATGTTTGGGGAAGGACATGGACTTTTCCTTAATATAATTTAAAGACCTGCCTTCACTCTGAAAGAGTTCTTGAAACTCTTATGGTAAGTGGAAACCAGTTTTGTCATAAGCAGACAGATTCATATGAAGTATAAAAATAAAATAATACTGCTAATAGTAATAATCAGTGACATCATAATAATGGTAATTTTATAACCTTGAATTATAGGGTTCTTCTCTTTCAGATTATAATAATTCATATGTCTCATTCATTTCCCCTATATGCCTGAAATCCAAGGAAAGTGTTGCCCGTACAGTGTTAACAAGGGAAACCAAGAATAGGCACCTTGGCCTCCCATTTTGTTTGAGGGTCAGCCCCTCCACTTCTTCAAGCAAGTTATTTAACCTCCTGAGAGATCCATTGCCTCTCCACCCTTTACAAAATACAGATAATAAGATGACAAAATTTGCAAACTCACTATAAAGAATAAATAAAATCGAGTAGGCAAAGTTCTTGGCAGAACATCTGGTGCATAGTAAGTGTTCATTAAATAGTATCAGTAATTATTCTTATGAGGGAAGAGAATGAGACCTAAGACCCAAGATGATTAAGTGACTTGCTCAAGACGGTATAATGAAATCGAACTAGAACTTGAGTTTTTGCCCCCTGGATTGCAGTATCCTCTCCCTCTGCCTCTTAACTGCCCTCCGTCTACCTTAGCCCTGTACAATTAAGAGTTTCACTGGCCTTTGTCCCAGTTCCTGGGACGTAGCCTCTAAACCTTTGGAATTTCCCAAATAATAGAAGTGTCTTTGTTATTTATGGTGGACCCTGATAGGATATGTTTACAAGGTAGTTTATGCTAAGGAAATAGGTTATATGCTAATTGTATATGCTAAATTTTAGGTTATAATTTATGCTAAGGAAAATATTTAGTATAAGAGCTGGCAGTGGCAGAAAGACCAACCATGTGATTAGAAGGTTAGGGCTTTGAGCCACCTTGATATCAGACCAACCCCCAGAGAGGGGTGGGGGGGTAGACATTGAGTCACATGGCCAGTGACTTAATCAAATAAACAAATAAAACCCATGGACATAGATGCTCAGGTTAGCTTCCTTGGTGGGCAATACTCTATACTGCCACATACCAATGTGTTGGGAGAGTGACATATCCTGATGCCACAGGGAGAGGACAAAGGAAGCTTTGCGTTTGGCGCCCTCCCAGACATTGCTGTATTGGTCTCCCTTTTGTTGGTTCTGATTTGTATCCTTTTGCTATAATACAATGGTAATCCTAAGAACAGTGCTTTCCTAAGTTCTGTGTGTTGTTCTACCATATTATTGAACCTGAGGGGAAACCCTAATTTGTAGCCAGTAGGTCAGAAGTGAGGGAGGCCTGGGGACCTTGGAATTTGTGGCTGGTGTCTGAAGTGAGGGCAGTTGGGTGGAGGACTTTGCCCTTGACCTGTGACCTTTTGCCTGGCTTGGCTCCGGAGCAGCTGGTGTCAGAAGTCTTGCTGTCCCTTCATCCAGAACCTCAGCAGGGTTCAATGTTTTATAAGGTACACACTTTGCAATCTCAGACTCAAAACAGATGTTTAAAATCTAAATGTTTATTCCTTGTTGTTCTTTTTGGATGCATAGTGTTAAAATATGATCACATTGGCCCTATGCAGCTGAGCATGTAGGTAACAGTTGTATTGAAGGTTAAAAAAACCTCAAAAAACTGAAAAATTATTTATGTCTAGTACTAACCTATCATGCACTCTTTTCTTTCCAAAAACACTTCTCCAATCTCCAAACAAATTAATTCATCTGCACAGTTGAGATGAGGAAACTAAGCAGAGACCTCCACCTCTTGGGCATGAGGGGCACCTAAGGGACATCCACCAGGACAGCTGGAGTGCATATGTTGTGACTCTCCACATCCTGCTGGAATATCTCTCTTGCCAACAGTATGGAAATCATAATTAGCACCCTGCAGCGACTCAGGGCTTCAAACCCACCCAAATCTATTTGCAGCGTTTCACAACTTACTGAGAACAGCATCTCTCATATTTAGGTAGCTGCCTCCCGTCTGCTTTGTTGGCCCTAATGTATTTAGATAGATTCTTCTTCCATGAGGCAGAGCCCAAGTTCATTAGAATCATGCGTTCTGCTTCAAAACCTCCCTTAATCTCCCTAGGTGCTCTTTGGGCTTTTCCAGTTGTATTCACTAACCTTGGAAGTGGGTATTTAGGAACAATGCTAATGTTCTTAAATTGCCTTGCAGTCTTTTCTCCTGGATTATGCTAGCAAGCAAAAGAAAGAAATGCCAATTAAGCCCCAAGAGCCATTTTGCAAATGCTCTTTCTCTTAAACCAGGGAATATCTAACTGCGAACCCAAATGGAAAAGATGCAGGATGGTGTTGTGATGTGTTATGCATGTTGACTCTTTTCTTTCTGAGGGATCTAATCTTTTAGAGTGGGCATTAGGTAAATGCTTTCAATGTAGTATTAAGAGCCAGAAAAAGAAAAGAAGACACTTCATACGTTTTGGATAATAACATGTTTGTGCTTTAATAATACTCATCTTAAAAGGGTATTTCTTATTCATTATGTACAGTGCATTTCAAAGTTCTGCCTTCCATTAACCCTTTCTCTGAGCAGACTGCAGATAGTTTTAGAACCTTTCTGTGAGGAGAGCCAGCCTCAGCCTGGATCTTGAACCTGCTTGGATATTGGGATGAATGCGGGTGTTACAGTAGGGCAGTGCTAAGTAGTAACACTGGCTGCCTCCAGGAGGGGAAGTAAATGGCCTGGAGACAGGAGAAAACGGAGATATTTCACTATTAATTTTGTGCTTTGTAGCATGTGACTATATTACCAATTCTAAATACAAATAAAAAAATATGTAGTTTTTTTAAAAGGTAAGAAAAGTGATGTGGCCACAGTGGAAAACAACACTGTGGTTCCTCAAAAAATTAAACAGAATTACCATATGATACAGCAAAAGAACTGAAGGCAGAGACTTGAGCAAATATTTGTACACCCATGTTCATAACAGCATTATTCACAATAACCAGAGAGTGGAAGCAAGCCATGTGTCCATGGATGGATGAATGGGGAAATAAAATGTAGTATATATGTACAATGGAATCTTATTCAGCCTTAAAAAGCAAGGCGATTCTGACACATGCTACAACATGAATGAACCTTGAAGACATTATGCTAAGTGAAAGAAGCCACCAGTTTTCCTACTGCTATGAAATGTAAGGTGATCACCGTCTCTCTAGAGCTCAGAGACCATGTGTCTTTATCCTTCATGGTCTCTTTTGTGGCTTTTTAAATTGGGAATACTCAATAGATGGTACTTTCTGACACCAACTTTCTGACACTGAGTGTCCCAAAATTCAAGTCAATTATTACACTAAAACACATGGAGTTAGTGTCAGATCCAATGAGTTAAAGGGCAAGGTCCCCGACAAGGCTGCCCTTACTTCAGATGCCAGTTTTAAGTGGCACTACAAATTTAGAGCTTCCCACACCCCCTGAGTTTCAGTATTTCTCTAGGATGACTCACAGAACTCAGAAAAGGGCTATGTTTACAATTTACCATGTTACTATAAAGGATGCAAATGAATAGTCAGATGAAGAGAAACACAGAACAAGACCTAGGAGCATCTGTTCCCATGGAGGCAGAGTGAACGTCCTCCTGTTCACCAACCAGGAAGCTCCCCTGAGCTTCAGTGTCCAGAGCTTTTATTTGGGGTTTCATTACATAGGCATGATTGATGGAATAATTAATCACATGATTGAACTTAATCTCCAGTCTCTCCTCCCTCCCTGGAGTTTGGGGGTGGGCCTGTAAGTTCCAGCTCTCTAATCACGTGCTTGGTCTTTCTGAAATGGCCAGACTGGCTCTTGAAACTACTGAAGTGCTCATCATGAAGCCATCTCCTTAGCACGAATTCAGATCAAAGGGGCTCCTTATGAAACACAGAGACACTCCCATCACTGTGTAAATTTGAAGTTCTGTGCCAGAAACTGGGGGTGAAGACAAGATGTATTCTTTATTATATCACACATAGCAATAACTCAATCTTGAGTTCTCCAGCTAAAGCTTACATAATGGTCATATAGTTGGCTATATTCTATCCAGGATAGAAGAGAAATCGGTTTTTCCAGCTCTCAGCAAAGAGAAAATTGAGAAAGCATGGCCTCAGCAAAGCCATACTTTGCAGTTGGTTTAAAATCTATAAGCTAAAATGTAATGTATCCTCTGTCTCTCTGGCTAATGACCAGTCATGGGATATGGATAAGAAGTTCCAATTTCAGCCCTTTGAGCCTGTACCCTTGCTGGTGAGCTCTGTGATCTCCTCCCCTCTGATACCTCTTTTAGCATCAAGCAGCTGTTTAGTGCAAGGTTCTCGTCAGTTCTTTTCTCTTTCTCTTGGTCAGTGGATTAGCCAAGATTGATTTTTCTGCATGGCTGGGGAAGGCCTAAGGTTAAAAGATAAAAAAAAGGTAGATTCCTTTTACATGTAATTTAGATTTTTTCTCCTGGCATTAGTTCTGATATCAACCACAGAATCACTTCAATTTTCCAGAATAACCTGGGCCCCAACTACAGCTGCTGGGGCAGGGTAAACCCAGGCTTCCAACACAGGACAGCTGGGTGGTACAGGCAGGGTTGCCACCAGGTGCCTCTCTCTCTCTCTCTCTCTCTCTCCTTTCCTTCTCCCCACACCTGTCTTTCTCTCTCTCTCTCTCCTTTTCTTTCTCTCTGATTCTGCTTGCAAAACACAACTAGACGTCTCACGTGTTTATTCTACACATTGTTCTTTCAGGTCAGTGTGTATTTGTCTTTTGCAAACTAAAGAGCTCAAGGGGGAACTGCTTCTGAGTCAACCAGATGACAAAAGACCAAATCAATTCATCCAGAAAGCCTGTCAATTCAGTGGAACATCACTGGCACGAGTAGTGTTGTGGCCAAAGCAGGAACCTGATTGACTCAATTTTCCACCTTTTGTCAGGCTTCTCTTTGGCAGCCAATAGACCCTATCCAAAGACCGTGCCAGATGTGATGAATAACCCTCTCTGCCCTGGGTGGGTATCTTTCCACTTACCCTCCGCAGTGGAGGCAAGGCAGCCTCCCTATGTTATAATACATTGTGTGGTTTTATAAGGGCTGTCTTTTAAGGGCTGGAGACTCCCTGGAGCCTGAGGCAGAGTGGGGGGCAATGGTGTGATGCTGGAGGTGGTGTGATGCTGACAGAGCAGGAGAATTAGAGAAGTGTGGGGGAAGGGAAATTGATATTCAGTGAGTGGGGCTGAATAGGGGAAGAATATCCCAGAAGAGAACTTGTGAACACAGTCGATTCAAGCTGAGCAATGCTTAAGATGGTAGCTTGGGTCAGACTCTCACACTGTTCTAAGCAGACCAGCTTGAAGGGTCTTAAGCTCCTGTGTCCCCAGGAAGGGGCAGTGTGACATCATGCCGTGGTTACGTGGGGTGTGGGGGCAAGAGACAAGGGTCCACACCCTGCCCCACCATCCCTCTTCTCCCTCCCTCCCTTCCTTCCTTCCTTCCTCCCTCCCTCCCTTCCTTCTTTCTTTCCTCCCTCCCTCCCTCCCCCTCCCTCCCTTCCTTCCTTCTTTCCTCCCTCCCTCCCTTCCTTCCTTCCTTCCTTTTCTTCCTTCCTTCTTTCCTTCCTCCCTCCCTCCCTCCCTCCCTTCCTTCTTTCCTCCCTCCCTCCCTTCCTTCCTTCCTTCTTTTCTTCCTTCCTTCTTTCCTTCCTCCCTTCCTTCCTCCCTCCCTCTCTCCCTCCCTTCCTTCCTTCTTTCCTCCCTCCCTCCCTCCCTCCTCCCTCCCTTCCTCCCTCCCTCCCTCCCTTCCTTCTTTCCTCCCTCCCTCCCTTCCTTCCTTCCTTCTTTCCTCCTTCCCTCCCTCCCTCCTTCCCTCCCTTCCTCCCTCCCTTCCTCCTTCCCTCCCTTCCTCTTTCTCCCTTCCTTCCTTCCTTCCTTCCTTTCTTTCACTATTGCTAAGATTGAAAGGGACACTTGAGTAATACTTGTGTCTTAGCTACACTCAGTTAAACTCAAAGGGTTGGCTTCAATTCAGCCAGCCAGCGAGAAAGCTTCTAAATGCCAGGATGGGGTTTCAAACAGCCAGCTGGATGTCACTTCTTCACCCCGAAGCCTCCTCTACCATTGGGTCAATAGGCGGAGAAGGAGAGAGAATTTGGACACTGTACCAAACCAAAGTGAAGCTACAACATAGGAACAAAATGGGAACCCTTATATCAGTAATTGGGAGATAGAAACAGAAGCTCACAAGCTGGACGTAAACTTGAAGGGGAAGAATTGGAGAACTGAGGAGAGAAAAGTCTGGATTAGTCAGGACTGTCTTGGTTGCAGGTAACAGCAGCCCATCTTGACAAAGCTTAGGTGAAAAGGAAGTTTATTGGTCAATCCAGTTAAAAAGTCTGAGGGTACCTTGGCTTCAGGCCCACTTGACCACATGCTCTTATAACACCTGGTACACCCTCTCTCTCTCTCTCTCTGTCTTTGTGCCCTTCTCAGTTCTGGCCTCATTCTCAGGCACACTTTTCCCTTGTGGTGGCAGGAGAACTCCAGCATTTCCAAACTCAAACTCGATCTCATTAGTACCAGGAAAAGTTCCCAGTGGGCTCTCATTGGATCGATTTGACTCAACTTTCCTCTCCCGACTAATGACTGCAGCCAGGGAAACAGGATGTTCTCATCGGGTATGCCTTTGCCAGGTGCCCACCTCCAGAGACAGGAGTGGGGTCAGCCCCACCTAAAGTGTATGGTCTGAGAGTGAGCAAGGAATGGTCCTGCTTTAAAAAAATGGGGGTCTTCTCTACATAAGATAAAAATGCTGGCAGGCAAAAACATCAGATGTCTACCCCAGATGCCAAAAAGAAGCCAAAATCATAAAACTTTGAACGAAGGGCAGTCATGCACCATGTTCTGGAATCCACCAGGAATAGGTCAGGTCTATACGAAGGCTCAAGGCTTATGTGACAATTGCCCAGACCCCTTTTGGTATAAGCATCTCTTTTTTGATAACTGGTTCAGGGCTTCCTGGCCTGTTTCCTGTTGCTCTTGAAAGAAACTTGCCCTTTCCAGGCCGGAGCCCAGACACCCCACTCCAGAAGGGAATCCCTTTATAGAATTCTAGCATGTCCTCTGTCTTTCTCTTTTTCATGCTCACTAGCTCTGATCTTATTGCCTCCACGACCCCAGCCTTCTCCCCACACACTTACAACATATTTTTTTTTATTGATGTCACATAGTAATCAGAAAGGCCATTCTGGTGAACGTAGCCATTGGAACAGACGCTACTCTCACAGACACGTAGCAGACGCCTGGGGACACGAGTGGGAGTCTAACAAAGTGGCCCAACAAACCGTAAGAAAGAGATAGAAAAGAGGAAAGGAAGGGGTAGCTGCGTAACAGGTTACATTTACCAAACTTTTAAAGGAAAGGGGAAGAGAAAGCCATACTTAATGGAAGAGCAATCTTTATTTAAACAGCTCACAGAAATAGTGGTTTCACCCCTATGCCAAGCTCTAACAAAGGAAACACAGCAGTATGAGCACAAAAAAAGGGAGGACAGAGCGGCAGGCTCCGGCGCGGAGAGGGCTAATTATCAAAGCTCTGTCTCCATCCTGTTGATATCAATCCTGGCAGGGCACCATAGCTGCTGCCAGCGGAGAGGAAAAAATTACCCAGACCGATGCCGCCAAATAATTGATAATTTGCCTAAATGAACAAATCAAGTAAGATTTAATTGTTGGCAGGGATTGCCACCCAGGAACAGCAAGGTATACAATTGCTTAAGCTTTGCACGTGGCTTTCCGTGCATCCCCCTTCCCTCCCCCTTCCTTTTTTCTAAACCAAGTATAATTGTTTAATGACATTGATGGGGAATAGACTCATGACATTATAAATGATACTCACGACAGAACTGTCACCTGGTGACAGCTCCCTGACAGCCCGGTGAGAAATTAATCATTTTAGATGCTTTATGCTTTGCTCATTTAATGCCACAAATAAGATCTTACTGTAAAACCACACATAATCTCATCCCCTAAGGAACAGTTTGGTTGTTCTCCTACCTCCTCGAGCAGGGCTGGTGCGGGGTCCGGGGTAAATGGTTGGGAATATTGTGTGGTGATGAACCTGGCACCTCCAATTCTAGGCAGAGGCTAGAAGTTCTCTGAGGAAATTTTTACCGAATTTAGTTTTCTCACTTGCCACTTGTTTAAGGAAGCTTTCAAGGGGAAAGAGCTAACCTGTTGGGACTGATGCTAATAAAGACAGAAAGCTGAGGAAGGGAGAGGTTATTTTTAGCCAGGTAATGGGGAGTAAATGGGGCCACACTCTGATATGCTAAGATATGCCTGCGCTCATTTCTGCCTGGAACTCCCACACTCTCTGCTGGGCAGACATCTGTTAATTACTTTCTCTTGGACTTCAATTTGACATTTGGAGAAATGGAAGGAGATTGCCTAACCGTTCTTTTTTTTTTTCCTAAACAATGTCTCTGTGGAGTTTTGGAGCCAGGGAAGAAAGGAGGTGAGGTGGGTTTGAAGCACACTCTGCTTGGGTTTGCTAAAACCTTCAATACACCATACCTAAGGCACTTTGACCTGGATGTTATTGAAAACCCTGTGTAGGTCTCCAGACAATGAGTCACTCACGTTTTTTCCTTCCACTCTGCACTGGCCTGTGCTACATTTAATCTGAACACATGCTTATCTCTCTGCCCACCTTTCCTTACATTTTACTCATCTTGTAAATAGATTCTTGAAAAATAATAAAATGAAATTTCCAATTTAGGGCAAAAAATAAATCTTCAAATCGGTGTGCATGCATCAATGCCTTGTTGATGAGGCAGTTCCTGTCACCAAGGAGCAGGAGGCTGAGAACCAAACTTCAGAGGATGGAGATGGGAGTTTCAGTGTTCCATCATCTTTCCCCCCGCCTTTTCTTTCTTTAGGCACGGGTTTGCCTGCGCTCCTTCACAACTGCGTTTGGATAGGTTGGGTAGGTTGACCTATAATATGTGGTGTAGTGTGATTAGTGACCACTGGGTGGCGACAAAGACCTCTGGCTTCATTATTGGATGTAGGCAGTGACTGATAGGTGAAAAGGGCCTGTTTTCTAACTGTCTCAATAACAACTTCTTGGATGCTGACCATGTGGCAGGCACCATCAGAAGTGCTGTCTGCACATTAACATGTTCATCTTTGCAACACTCCTGTGAATCCTACAGAGAGTGAGGAGCTAACTTGCCCAAGGTCACATACTGGTGGTTGGCAGTGCTGAAATTTAACTCCAGCTCTAACTGATGACCCAAGCTGTGTACTCAGACATTGAGCTCTACTGTAGCCTTAGGGAAACATGCTACCGATTTGGGGAGGAAGTTGACTGGCCACAACTAATACCTCACCTTCACTGAGCTCTGATGCTTCCTTCATCTCCATAAGATGAGAAAAAGGGGCACAGAAAGAGCAAACTTATCAGGTATATAGAATCTGAGAGTTGGAAAATTCTTGACCCACTGGCCCAGCCTCCCATCCAATACAGAACTGTCCATGAAGGAGGATTACATAGACTTTGCTGGACCACTTCTGGGACCAGGTTGCCACATGAAGGTGGCATGGTGCCTTCTCTGTCTGCCCATCATCACCTTCCTCTTCAAGAGTAGAAGTTCAGAGGGAGGGGACCAGGAGAAAAATTCACAGCTCAAGTCCATCAAAGCAGTTCTAGGAAACAACATGGTGTGATGGTTAATTATATGTGTAAGCTTGAGTAGGCCACAGGATGCCCAGACATCTGTTCAAACATTATTCTGGGTGCGTCTGTGAGGATATTATCAGATGAGATTAACATTTGAATTGAGTAAAGCAGATTGCCCTCCCCAGTGCAGGTGGGCCTCATCTAATCTTTGAAGACCCACATGGAACAAAAAGGCTGACATTTCTGTGAATAAGGGGGGACTCCTCCTGCCTGACTGCCTTCAAGCTGGGACATAGGATTTCTACTGCTTTCAAACTCAGATTGAAACATAGGCTCTTCCTAGGTCTCAAGCCTGCTGGCTTCCCACTGGAACCAGACTATCAGCTCTCCTGGATCTCGAGCTTGTTGACTGTGGATCTTGGGACTTCTTAGCCTCCTTGACCGTGTACTTGTGTGAGCCAATTCCTTGTAATGTGTAGATATAAACAGAGATGTAGATTTGTGATATATATACACACATCCATACATATATGGACATTTCCACTTAGTTGTCCAACTCTACACTTTATTTATTTATTTATTTTTGAATTTATTTTATTGAACTGTAGCTGATTTACAATGTTGTGTTAGTTTCTGGTGTAGAGCAAAGTATGTAAATTAGTTCCCTGTGCTATAAGTAGGACCTTGTTGTTTATCTATTTTATATATTGTAGTTTGTATCTGCTAATCCCAAACTCCTAATTTAGCCCTCCCCCCACCCCTTTCCCCTTTGGTAACCATACGTTTGTTTTCTATGTCTATGAGGCTGTTTCTATTTTGTAAATAAATTCATATTTTAGATTCCACATATAAGTGATAATCAGATGGTATTTGTCTTTCTTGGACTTACTTCACTTAGTATAATAAGCTCCAGGTCCATCCAGGTTGCTGCAAATGGCATTATTTCATAAAATTCTACATTTTAAATTTGAACCTTTTTATGTTAATATCTATCTACGTCTATATGTACACATCTCCTGTTGGTTCTGTTCTCTGGAGCATGCTGACTCATCCAGTGGATCAACTAAATGGAAGAATCTAAATCAAAAAGCAACATGACCCGAGTCCTGCCAGCACAGTGCAGTGGTTAAGCACGGGGAGCCCTGGTGTCAGACGACCTGGGCTTTAGTGCTGGCTCTGCTCCCTCATGCCTTTTTGTCCTAGGAAGCCTCAGTGTCCTCATCTTGAAAATGGGCATAATTATAAATGAGATGGTGCAGATTCAGTTCTTAGCACAGTCCCTGATAATTAGTGTCCATTACTTTAGACATTAATTGCTTCTCGTCAGTAAGTTACCAAGAAATCTTGGTAAAATAACACGTTCTATCTTTTTTACACACCCACACAAAAAAAACTTAGAGGGGGAGAAATGAATAACTCTCCTCCTCTTCCTTCTTGGAAGAGGTGTTGTGAGGTCAAAATTGATAAAAGAGAGAAGGTCTTGGTAAGTAAAGGTGGCCATAGTGCATGGGGTGGTAAGGGTATTATTATTGAGCTCATCATCACAGTCAGTGGAAACAACAGGACAGCAGACCAGCACAAAGATTCAGCCCTTATGTCAGTTAGCATTTCTGAGGGAGACGAAGGGACCCTCTCAGGAGAGGCTTAGCCAGTGGAAACAGCAGTTATTTCTCCAGGAAAACTCTCAGTTTATTCAAACCGGAAAGCAGAGTGGAATGCAGATTGCCAGGGAGAGACATTCTTAGGATGTACTCAGGCAGCTTTGCTTTTCTTGACTGACAGGCCAGGCTTTGGTGCTTCCCTTAGTTTAAAAAATTATTTCTGAGGGAAGAAAGTGGTCTCCTGGTGTGGATATGATATTCTTCTTTTAGAGGCACCTGCACCTGATATCATCTGATATCATCTGATGGAGGAGACCCAAGGGGAAGATTGAACTTCTGAACAAGTGAGTGTTCCTCTCCCCGCTCCCCATGTTACTACCTCCTCCCCCAAGTTCTTGACTCTGTTTTTTCCTCCCCACCTTGTTTCACTCACATCTCTGGGGAGTTTGTACAGGCTCATGCTTTGGCTGACACCTCTTAGAAGGACACTGCAATATCATACTCATGCATGCAACTCACCGAGAGGGCATTTCCACTTAGATGTCCTCCCACCACCATCTAGATTTCTACATTTAAAACTGAACCCTTTTATTTTCATCATTAAGGTTGCCTCTGCCCCCAGTCCACGTTTCTGTCTGAGGTACCACTTCCTGGACCTCCAGGCTGCTAGGCTGGACAGTTTGAAACTGTATCTAACTTATTCCTCCTCTTCATCAACTTCTACTAGGGTTTGCTTCCAAATGTCTCTCAAATTTGCCCCTTTCTCTCCATTTCTGCTTTTCAGGTGTTAATACTGCATACCTGGATGTCCACAACAGCCTTCCAGGAACTTCCTTTTTCTCATTATCCTTTGTCCGATAAAGGTGCCAAAATGCCCCTTGGGTCTTACCCTCCCTCTGCTCCGGACCCCACAGATACTTCTCCCCAGGTATAAATCCCCCTGCCTGGTTTCCATATTATGTCCCTTTTAGTCTTTTCAACCATTTCCCTTTACTTCCAGCTTCAGTCTGTCTGGCTTCTCTCTGCCTCCACCTATGCTATGGCCCCCATCTGGTGTAATGAGGGATGAGGGTCACGTCGGGAAGCCCAGGCAGGGGACGCAGTGAATGTCCGCCACACTTCCTACTCCCTGCTGCATTTCCCCATCCTTTAGAGCCCACAAAAGCACTCTATGCCTCATGCATATTATCACTTAAAAATAATTTAAATTTTCATTACACAAGTGATATAATGTACATATTCTTTCTTCCTTCCTTGCGTCCTTCCTTCCTCTCCTCCTTTCTTTTTCTTTCTCTCTTTCTTTCTCCCTTCCTGACTTCCTTTCTTTCTTTTTATTGAGGTATTGTTACTTTGGAAGGTTGTGTTACTTTACAATATTGTGTTACTTTCAACTGTACACCAGAGAGATTCAGTTTTACATACATAGATATATACATTATTTTTCAGATTCTTTTCCATTATAGGTTATTACAAGATATTGAGTATAGTTCCTTGTGCTATACAGTAAGTCCTTGTTGTTTACCTATTTCATATATAGTAGTGTCTATATATTAATCCCAAACTCCTAACTCTACATACTCTTTAAAGATGAAATTTTTTTAGACAAGACTAGGCTCCCCTTGATCACTTACCCTAATCATGGTCCTTTCCCCCCTTATATAGAGAAGGCATGGTTCAGTGTTTGGGGTGTATACTTCCAGTTATTTCTGATGTTTTTATATCCATATATATGTACCCATGGAGGGTATGTAATATTTACATTGCATGTGGCCATTTTTAATATAAATGGCATCGTACAAGTGTACAATGTACGCACAAGTATTTTGTAAAATTACTAGACATCTATCCATGTTAACCCACCTGGATGAGTCTCACTCTGGTTATCTGGTAGGTGCTACTCTATAGTATGAATCCATCACCATTTATTTGACAATTGCCTCTTTGATGAGCATTAGATTATTCCAGTGTTTAGGTTTACAAACATGGCTTCACTGAACAACTGGCGGACATGTCCTTTTGCCTGTGTGAACTGCTTTCACTGATTGCATTTTCTTCTCAGTACCACATGGTAAGATTAGAACAAAGCTAATATTTATTGAAAGATAAATCTCAGGCACTGAGGTAGGCATTGACACAACCAGGCACCGAGATAGGCATTTGCACGACACACTTTGAGCTAGGTATTATCATTTCCATTTTATAGATGAGAAAAATGAGGCTTAAGGAGGTAAAGTGAGTCATGATTTAAGATCCCATTCAAATTCTTGCTCCTACCATTTCCTTGTGATGGATTCTTTCCCTCCGACTCTGCTGTGAATCTCGTGACAGCGGGAACTACAGCCATACCCCCTTTATTCTCTAATATGTCCTGATTACACAATACATCTCAATAAAATGTGATTAATTATCTGGGAGACAAATTAGTGCTCTCATCTTAACTAGTGGGATATTTTATTTAGGTATTTTAGCAACAATAAGATGCTAGCCTCATAGAGTAGCTGGTTAAAATATTATTAGAAGTTAATTCATATTTTAGCAGATAATTCCTAATTAATTTGCTGTAGTTATCTTGTTAAATGTCAGTTAAATCTCTCCACATCCCTTACAGCTTTCTTCTATTCATAAAATGTAATTACGCAGCTATTGCTCATGTATTCTTTATTGTTTATATAATCTACCAGTTAAATACCAGTCAAAAAGATTTATTTTCCAAGTTCTTAATAGCATCACTAATTGTTCTAATTAATAATCAATAATCCATTTGCATAGTTAATTGGGGGAAAGAATCCTAATGATATGGTGCCTTGCAGCTAGCCAAGCTGAGGCTAAAACTTTTATCTCCTATAGTAATCATTGCTCAGGGTGGAAGAGTTTATTTGAGCAACTCAGATTCCTTCAGGGCTCCTGGAAGTGCTGGGCTTAGTGTGAATGATGGGGAGCTCATACAATTCTACTGGAACATCCTTAGTCACATCATTTCTTAACAATATGTAATATAAGTGTCTCCATGGAACATAACCTATTTGCTGGATATGAGCTTTTGGAGACACAGGCTCAGGTGAACAAAAATAAATTTCTTCATTTTCCTAAAAATCAATTTAATGTTCTGAATCTGAGCCCTCAATCCACCTGATGCAAAAACTTAATATAGTCACTTTCAAATAAACTCAGTCCTATGTAGGACCTTCTCAGGCAAATAGATTTACATTCTAGATTTGAAAAAAATTCTCCCTTTCAGCTTTTTCCTCTCCCTCCTCCTTGGCACTGATGTTTAACTGGGGAAGACAGTGGTTTTACAATGGTCCCCACTGTGGTGTCATCTGGGCAGGGGCTGCCCATTTCCCAGGTTCCACCTGCTTTGGTCTGAGCTATCATCCTTTAAGGTATAATGTGAACGGTGGGTCCTTGAGGGAGCCCTCTTCACACTGACCCCACTACAAGGCATCAGTCATCCTCATTCACTGAAATATTTTTGGTTTTGCTGTAGCCTCCACCACCTCGGTTCCTAGTTATTCTTCATTGTCCTTCAGATCTCCAGGCTCCTGTGCTCCATTCACCCTTCCTCAGCCCTTACTAGCCCTTCTCATGAGCTTAGGATCACTTAGATCTGAATCATTCTTTGATGGCAAAAAAAGCTAAGGGACTGTCAGGGGTCTTTTCTGTGTTCTGACATCCCCCCACCCCTTACAGCCTCTCTGCTTTATTGTTCACATGCCCAAAGCCACAAAGGTCGCTGAAGAAGAAGCTGAAGAGTGTAACTCCAGGTGGGACCAGTAAGACACAGATCTTCTCTCTTTGACCCCAGAAAACCAGTGGTTCTTTTTCTACTCCCCTCTTCGAAATATCTGGGGTAGTTGGGGGCATGACACAAAGATAGACCCACATCTTTCTTCCCAGATCTTCTCCATCTCTTTTCTCCCTCTCCCTAACTTGTAGGGGAGGGGGTTGGTGTAAAGACGGTTCTACTTAGGAGCATTCCTTTTGTTACATTTCCTATCTTACACCAGAAATCTCAGCACTTTATCTTGGAAGCTAACTATGTGGCATCTTTGTTCTCCGGCTCTGGAGTTAAATGTGGCCCCTTGTCAACAGCAGGAACAGGGTGGTCGCAAAGGAATAAAGAAAATAATATGCCATATATCTGGAAAAGGTGAAAACTCTAATTATAAAAGATATATGCACCCTAATGTTCATAGCAGCACCATTTACAATAGCCAAGATATAGAAGCAACGCAAATGCCCATCAACAGATGAATGGATAAAGAAGATGTACCATATATATATGGAATATTATAATATATATAATGGAATAGAAAAAAGAATCAAATAATGCTGTTTGCAGCAACATGGCTGGACCTAGAGATTACCATACTAAGTGAAGTAAGTCAGATAAAGACAAATACTTATATGTGGAATCTGAAAGAATGATACAAATGAACTTACTTACAAAGCAGAAACAAACTCACAGAGATAGAAAACAAGCTTATGGTTACCGGAAGAGAGGCGGATAAATTAGGAGTTTGGGATTAACATATACATACTATTATATATAAAATAGATAAACAACAAGGGCCTATTCTATAGCACAGGGAACTATATTGAATAGCTTATAATAACCTATAATGAAAAGGATCTGAAAAAGAATATATATATGATGGTTTTGCTGTACACCTGAAATTAACACAACATTGTAAATCAACTACTTCAATACAAAATAATAAATATAACAAAAAAAGAAAGAAAGCAATATGCCAGGTAACATCTCAAAGCGTTACCTGACCACACTTTATCATGTCAGAGTCGAGGCTGGGAACATTGGAATATGGGGAGACGCCAGTGTTCACGCCAAAGAGGACCAGCCTGAACCCATGACACAGAGGCAGAGAAGCAATTAGAAGTTCCTGAGGGCTCCATGAGGTGGGATTCAGACAGCTATGCAGTTAATTCTTCTTCACTAATGGATTTTCAGTCTCAGGCAAGTTTCTTATAAAGCAAGGAAAAAAAAAATGCTTCTTTGATTTGTTTTTTATCCTAAATCTCTGGCTTCACTTAACAAATAAGTCTATATGCTTGGGGGCTTGGGGCTGAGAACTGTACATTCTAAGAGGTTTCAAAGAACTAAAAAAAAAAACAAAAAGGATTTAAAATAAAATCCCATCATTGTTCACTGAATTACAAATTGCAATTGGTGAAAGAAAATAATATTTGGATTTGGAAGAAGAAAACTCCATTACCCGAGTACATCACGAGCCTGTTAATGCAGTTGCCTCTCTCCAGACAAGGCTGCCAGAGTAGACACACATCAGATCAACCAGAAGTATTATCACCCTATTGAAGAGACTATCGATAGTCATGTTTTATGAAGCAACTGCCCCTTTCAATTAACAACAAAGAGCTTTACCCCTTCTTCTCTGTTTATTCTTCGCCCTGGCTCTTCTCACAAAGGAATTGCTTTTCCACAGCGACCCTTCTCACAAAGAAAAACTGCTTCTTCTGTCCATAATAATAGAAAGAAGATGAAGCAGGACTAGTCTATCTCATAAAGCTCAAGATGGATTGCCAATTAGTTCAGGACAGCACATAGTATACCAGCATGGGAAGCCCCCTCTGAAGATCATCTTGTCCATCTTCTGTCTTCTGACAAGATGCTCTTTGAGTCAGCCAAGAGGGGTCTCTCACCTTGAACGTCTCTGAGGAAGGACGTTCCTTAGCTTCTTGCTATTGACCATGTTACCGAATGCAAGTTTGTGTGCGATGCACAGTGAGGCCAAACAAACTGAATCATCAGAGTTTGGAGCAGAGAAGGGTTTATTACAGGGCCATGCAAGGAGAACAGGTGGCTTGTGCTCCCCCCAAACCCCAAACTCCCTGAAGGGTTTCAGCAAAGCATTTTTAAAGGCAAGGTGAGGGAGGGGCGTCCCAGGGTATGTGATCAGCTCGTGCACAATTCTCTGACTGGTTGATGTTGAGGTCACAGGGCAGTTAACATTATCAATCCTTAGGCACCAGAAAGTCTGGGGGCTACCTGCTCATGATCATCAAGTAGTTGATTTCTTCCGTTTGGTGGTGGTTTTAGCATCTGACAAACAACTCTGGAAATACGCAGCAGATACTATTACCTAGGTACTTCAGAGAGGAGCTACAGCAGAGAATATGGGGAGGGGTCTTTCCCAGAGAGGCCCCATAGGGTCCTGCTTGGTTACAACCATGCCAGTCTTATATTTGGGAATTAGACATAAAGTCTAATCAAAATCTTTCCTACCATTTTTTACTTTCCTTCCTCCTCACAAGGCTTGCCCATGGAAAAATAAAGTTGGTGCTTTCTCTCTTCTCCTTTTTCCTTTTTATGCATCCTCTGCTCTCTACATCTCCCAGGTTATTCTGGGTCTTAATTGTCACAGAGGGAAGTAGATGAATGCACTTTCTTTTTTAGACATCAGTCCATTGCAAAATGAGCTGTGCAAGAAGAAAGAAATGTATAATACAAGATGTTGAATTATTAATGATGACATTTCAGGCACCTCTGAAAGGGAGATTGGGGTTAGAGTGAACTTTGTCCACATCCCTCCAATAATGTCATGCTTGTAAGCTCAATCATGACTGCTGAGTCAAGGCAGCCAGCTATAAACTTCAGGAGACCTGCATCTGTCTCTTCTCAATAGCTACCTCACTTTGGCCAACTTATTAAATGTTTCTCAGCCTCGTTCTTCCTGTCTGTAAAATGGGTGGTGGTGGTGGTAAGTAGCCCACATCATAGGTGGTTTTGAAGATCAAATGGGATGACACAGATAATGCACTTTCCACAACGCTTGCCAGACACATTGTGCTTAGTACAAACCGGCTGTTATCAAAAGACATGGTGACGTTTTACAGGTACAATCAAAAGATTTTCGGACAGACTACTGGAATACTAAGAAGTGTCAATGGGGAGTCGCTGTTCTTTCTACTGATATAGTTGATGAATATTTACTATATTACCAACAAGTATTTTTCTCTCCCAGTATAACATAGTCTGGCAAGTAGTGAAGGCACAGAAGCTCAGGGAAGTGAGAGGCTCCCCAGAGCACGATAGGAGTGGATGGTCCTGTGAGTGTGAGGAAGGACAGCGGTTCTGTCCTCTGCTTGCCCTAAACATATTGTGCTTCTCATTAACTAGAGTGAGTGTCAGCAAGGTCTGGCAGTTGGGTTGAACCTTTGCACATTTCACATCTCCATATTTTATATTTCCCAGAATGGACCCCTATATACTCTTTTTCATTCTAAGATAGAGGTCTGCTTAGCATACAGTCAGGTAGACCGACAAGCCCTGATTTGGTGAAACCTAGAAGAATTACAAACTGTGGCAAAAATAGTCAACTAGGGAATAGCTGAGGCATATTTACTTTTCCCCTTGGTATCTGTAGAAATGGACATCTTCAAGCATCACAGAAATAATCACCTAATCTATATATTTTTCCCCTTTTTATGGTTTTTATTGGTATACAACACTATTCAGGTTAGGCTCTTCCATCTCCCAAGCCAATTTACTTTGCACCTGTGTTTATATTGATGCTATCCAGACAGTGGTCCTCCACTTCCCCTGTCAGTTTCCATCGTGCATTTCACATATTATGAACTTATTTAAACAAAAATCATCCTCTCTGGGTACATTTCCTTTCCATTTTGTTTCCCCCCTGCCCCATGCTACCAATTCTCATTTCAAAGCAACATCATAATATCATTTATTGTTTTTCCTCTCTTGTTTTCCTAAACTTCTCCTATAACATTCAGAGTGTGAGAGGTGCCAGTGAGGAAATATATGGCTTTAGTATTGATTTATAGTCAAGAAGGTGTTTTTTACTCAAAATGTTTCTAAAAGGATTCATATCAATTTTTTTAGAGCAATGAGCCCTCAATAATGGTTGTACTTTAAATTTGTAGGGTGCTTTACAGTTAGTTTTTAAATGTAATTTCACTAGATGTCATTTTAGGGAGTTTGGAGAAAGAAAAAGGGAGAAAATACAGCTAGTTATCCAGATCATTCTAAATATTCAGATTTTTGGCAACACTGTAGACTGGCACGCAGATGTGAGACTGAAATTTTCACCCTTCCTCCAGAGGCTTGGTGTTGCGGAAACACAGCTCATTGTGTATTAGAATCAAAATGAGGTGGTGGTGCGTGTTGGGGGATGGGAGCTTTTTTGATTATATGAAATAATTTAAACACAAGGAAGCAAATCTGAATACAGTTTTAGCTCAGTAATGGTTTTCTTAGTTTCCATTTGTTCAGAGGTACTTTTCTATTTCCCAGGCTCAGGAAGACCTGCTATAAATACCTTAATCCTTACTAAAGCAGTTGTTTTTGTACCTATTCCTATATAGATTTGTTAGAGCCACGAGAGAGAATTTATTTTCATAATCTGCCTGCAAAGGATCACCATTCCTCCTGCCTCTGCCAGCCTTGCCCAGATGAAAGGCCCAGAGTCTCATGCATGCCTCTCAGGCCAGCTGTGGGAGATTGGCTTGGATTTTTTTAAGAGAAACTAGGCTTTTCCATCTTTGAAGAAATATCTGTGGAACGCACACTTCGGTAGACAACTGCTAGAGGTCACCAAATCCTGCACACAGTTTGTCACTTGTTTATAAATGGGCCACATTTCTTCCTCTGAAATGACAGATCTGGCGAGTTAATATTATCTCGCAGAACACTTATCCTTGAAATGAGAGGTGCTTCAATGATCGAGAGGTCTTTTTCAAGAGTTCCTGGGCTACGTTAGAATCTCTTGAGCACAGGAGGAATGTTGGTGAGGCGTTCATCCTTTGTCTTCCTCCATCCTTCCTGCTGCCTTGAAGCCCAGTACCCCCGAGTTGGACTTCAAAGCCTGCCCCATGTTGGAGAGCCTCTGCTCCACTTTCTCTGGGCTACAGAAAGCAAGATGCTTCAACTGCTCTTTGTCTATGAGAGTTTGATAAGTAAGGAAGAAACTGTTCATCTCTTTTACAGTTCATTACACCTGAGGAACCTTATTTAGTCAAAAGAAATTGCTCTCTGGGGAATGGTTAGAATTAACAAGGAGTGAAACCTTTAGGGGTGAAAAACTCTCTCTGCATATTACAGAAAACAAAACCCAAACTCCCAAACCTGCTCCATAATACGTTATCTCACTAGTAAATGAAAGGCCTTTTACTTTGCTTAACTCTTCCTCTGTGAGTGTTACATCAATTTGGTTGCTTCTGTTCTTGTTTTCTATTTTCCTCAGGTGGGTCAGATCTGGTTTCAGTTCATAAAATGGTAAACTTTCTAAAAGTTGGAAGATCCAAGCCTAAGATGCATCATTTTGAGACACAGTCACTGGGAGTTCCTATGTGGTCTCTTGGAAGAGTTGAGTCAGGAGAGACAAGCCTCAGGAGGGGGACTGGACCAAGTGTTGTCGTTTTTTTTCTTTAAACATCTTTATTGGAGTATAATTGCTTTACAATGGTGTGTTAGTTTCTGCTTTATAACAAAGTGAATCAGCTATACGTATACATATATCCCCATATCTCCTCCCGCTTGCGTCTCCCTCCCACCCTCCCTATCCCACCCCTCCAGGTGGTCACAAAGCACCAAGCTGAGAGTAAGTTGGGACAAAGTGAGAGAGTGGCATGGACATATATACACTACCAAATGTAAAATACATAGCTAGTGGGAAGCAGCCGCATAGCACAGGGAGATCAGATCGGTGTTTTGGGACCAAGCGTTTTTAAGATAGCCCTTCTTCTTATGAGTGACTAGCATCTTGGTATTTATAAATAGTTTGTTCCCATCACTAGTCATCATGACCATGACCTTGGTAGGCATCACTACCATGATCTTTGTTTCCAGAATCTTCCTCTACTTGTTTAGTTCATCCTGGCCTCTTCAGGCTTAAAAGGGCCTCTTTCAGAGTCTTTGAGTTTTGTCATCTTTACTTCTTTACCTAGGAGGCTCACAGAGCTTCTTTTTTCAGTACTGATTACATTCTGGCAGCTACCTTCCCCTGTCCTGACCAAATATACTTCTGTCGTTGAAGATGAAGGAGTTTCTGAAATCAAGAGGCTCAAAGATTTAGGTCTGATGTGATGTGCTCACCATAGGAACAGGACCAGGAGATGGAGGGTTTCTGTAGAGTCTCTCAACACTGAGTGAAAAATTAGAATTTAGGTCTGAAGTCTCCATGTCAGTTCTAAGAAGTCTCTTACTGAGTACTGGGACATGTGATGGACTATAATTTGAAGAATGTCTGAAAGATGTTGTTCTGTTTTTAGGCATTTTTGACAGTCACTTTATATAAGTAGGTTCTTGGTTTATGTCACTCTTTCCTAAATTCATTCTGAAGTACAGGGGACATGTCCTGGTTTGGGAGTCAGGAAGCTTGTTTGAAAACATCTTCTCATCTGCTAATCAATCAGGTGACCTGTGGTAAGTCACGCTGCAGCTCTGGGCTGATTCCACACCTAGAAAGTGGAGGTGGACCTGGGTGATCACCAAGGAAGCTAAGTTGCTGGGCAGGCATAGCGTTTGAACACTGATTGTCTTGGGATCAGAAATTCATAAACTTTGATGAGCTTCAAAATGATTGGAGTACTTTATTAAAGAATAGATTTCTGGGCTCACCCCAACAGGTCTTGTCTGGTAGCCTTTGGGGCAGAAGCAATCCAGCAGGCTGCACGCCTAATCAGTGCATTGAGTGAGTCTGATGCTCAGGGTCCTCAAACCATGCTCTGAGAAACACCACTTCAAGAGGGATCATTTCAGAGTCACAGAGAAACCTCTCCTTCCCACTTCCTCATTAACAGTTGAATGGTCCTCACTGGGGTACCAAGGGAAGACTTCTCATTGGGCTTGAAGCGCAAATGTCCTTGATAAAAATATAATCATACCGAAGTATAAGTGACAAGTTTGAGTCCTTTCTAGAAGGAGGGTTTGATGGGAGAGAGGGGGAAGCTTGAGGGTGTTGAATGACTTAGGGGGACACAAAGGTTGGGGAAAGTGTGGGATGTCTCAAAGATGAGCTGCACCGACTTTAACATTTTGCTGGTAGCTGTCTTCAGAGATACAGACATAGAGTTGATGAGAGATGGGAGATGAGGAAAAGAGTTGAGTAGAGTGGTTGGACCCATGCATCCAGAAAATAAGAGCTTGGGGATATTTTCTGAAAGACACACAGGTGAAAAGTATGTGACTAAGAGATGACTTGTTCCAGCAAGTAACCTATGATGACTGGCTGTGCCCTGAAGGTACAGGCGGAGTCATTTGATAATATGACATCTGTGGGGTGATGATGACCACTAGAGCGTGTGTGCTGGGGCAGGTGTGTGTGTGTGTGTGTGTGTGTGTGTGTGTGTGTGTGTGTGTGGTGTAGGAGAGGTGAGGAGAGAGAGAGAAGTCCTGTTTAATAAGTCCAGGACAGAGAGTAGAGCTAAGCGACTCAATAACTCTGTTCTAGTTTCAGCTCTGTTGGTGCAAGGGAAAGGCACCGAAATTAGCCTTCAATCCAGTTTATTTGTTGCTATCTAAATTCCAATTTATTTTTTTGTCAAGTTGGCCCATTTGCATGCAAGGTGCCTAGCTCTAATCTACTCTGATAATGACTTGGGTAAGCAGGTTGAAAATTTCTTACTTCTCCCTGAAGGCTCACAATGTGAAAAGGAAGGATAATAAAGCAACCTTTTCATGATTAAACAAGACATAAAATTACATCTTGTTTTTATTCTTCTCAGTTTTTTCCCCAACTCTAACAACTTTAGATGCTGAACTAGGCTTGGCAGGGACATGGACTCAAGGAGAAGGGTGACTTGTTTCTTGGAATTCAAATTTCTCTTTATCGTGAAGCCTTAGTAATACTGCCCAGCCAATTTCTACCTTAAACAAACACAAACCGAATGAGAGACATAATTTAATCTCTACACAGCCAATGTCCATTAATAACCTAGATTTCCCTAAACCTAAATCTTATAGACAGCTTATTCATCTTTTTTCTTTAAATGTTTGATTCTTCTCTAAGATTTATTCTCAGAGATAGTTAATTCTTACATGGCTGACATTATACGTTCTCCATGTAAAAATTCAACAACTCCCCTTTCAATTACAATCCATTTCATTTGGTTTTGTTCCATACTGTCCCATTCTCCTTCTTGTTTCATTCTAGAAATCACTGGAATCATATCTCAAACTTAATTCCCTTTTTGAATGTCTGGATTAGTTACCAAGACTTCATTTCAATGGTGTGGGATAAATCCCTGCAAGAATTGAATTCCTTTAACCATCCCACTATTAATCCCCTCTCCTAACCCTGCCAGACACTGAACCTAGAGTCAATGGGACTATGTTCACTTAAGAGGCCAGGATCTGGGTGAATTGCCAGACAGTGTTGGAGCATCGCTGAAAAACAGTTAATAAAAGAGAGAGTTAGTCCAAAGGAAAATTTGAAAAAGGTGACATTTATTTAACGTCCCTTTCTCTCAACATTTTCTTCCCTCATGTGGCCCCTTGTTAACTTTCCCTTTCTCTTTTCTAGCCCCAGAGTATGCATGGTACTTTCCTGTTATCCTGGACACCCCTCTATAGCAACATAATGAATGGATGACTCCTCCTTCCCATGCAAACAAAGTCATAGACCTCAGCTCTCTACTTTTCTAGGTGACCCCTGGTTAACTTATAAGCAAAGCTATACTGAAGAATAGAGGGTTACTATGTTATATTCTTTTGCAAATTTTTGACTTTTAAAAGGAAACTTCAGAAATGATATACCCCAAATGGTGAGGATGTGGGGAAAAGGGAATCCTTGTGCACTGTTGGTGAGCATGTAAATTGGTGCAGCCACTATAGAAAACAGTATGGAGATTCCTCAAACAATTAAAAATAGAACTATCTTATGATCCAGCAATCCCACTTCTGGGTATATTCAAAGAAATGAAAATGGGATCTTGAAGAATTTCTGCACCCTCGTGTTCATTGCAGCATTATCCACAATAGCCAAGGTATAGAGAGGACTAGGTGTGCATCAACGGATGAATGGATAAAAATGTGGTGTGTGTGTGTGTGTGTGTGTGTGTGTGTGTATACATATATAAATTCAGCAATAAAAAAGAAGGAAATCCTGCTTTTTGCAACATCATGGATGAAACTTGAAGGCATTATACTAAGTGAAATAAGTCAGAGAAAGAAAAATAAAGTATGATCTCACTTTTATGTGGAATCTAAAAAGATGAACTCATAGAAACAGAAGGTAGAATGGTGTTTTCCAGGACTGGAAGGTGGCCTAAACGGGGAGATGTTGTTGAAGGGTGCAAACTTTCAGTTATGACAAATAGGTTCTGGGAATCTAATGCACAGCATGGTGACTGTAGTTAATAATACTGCCTTATGTACTTGAAAGTTCCTAAGAGAGAAAATCTTAACTGTTTTCACCATAAAAAGACATGGTAATTATACGATGTGATGGAGGTGTTAGCTAATGCTATGCTGGTCATTATTTTGCAATATATAAGTGTATCAAATCAACACATTGTACACCTTAGATTTATACAATGTTATATGTCAATTATATCTCAATAAAGTTGGAAAAATGTGCTACTTGTTTGCTTTAAAAAAAGACAGAAATGATTTCCCAAAGGAATGAATCATTTTGATGGAATCCTAGGCACCTTGGTAGAAAATTTTTTTAGCTAATGTCTGTCCCTATTGTTCAAACACTACCAAGTATATCATTTTCTATTTTATGCCTAAATAAAATCATTTCTGCCAGCTGGGACTGAGGGGGCGCTTTTAGTTAGAAATGATAGCCGAGTAATTGCTCACTTCATTCATTTTTGTGTCCACATAATTTATTCATTCATTTAACAGATATTTACTGAGCACCTACTGTATTTCAGGCTGTGTGAGGTGCCTTGGATACAAATGATGAATAAGGCAGTTTTTCAGGGAGTGAAATTTGAATAACCAGAGTTCACTTCCTGACTTCTTCTAGGCTAGGATATTTGCCAAACCCATCCCATCCATAGAAAAAAAAAAAAAAAGAAGGATGGAGAAGATGTAACTAACACACACTTGAACTTAATCCTTGCCACTCTCTTACTGTGGAAGAAAGGGTTTGGAAAAGCAAGATAAATACTTCAGTCGGAGCAAGCTGGCTGCCAAGCACATTTAAAAATCAAATTACCATTTTAGTGGTATGCATCATTTTCATATCAAATGATGACATTATTGGCAAAGGCTAGAAAGTGACACAATTTTGAGTGCTTAAACCGTACCAACAATGCTGTGGTGATCATTATTTTGCAATATATTAGTGTATCAAATCAACACATTGTACACCTTAGAGTTATACAATGTTATATGTCAATTATATCTCAATAAAGTTGAAAAAAAGTGCTACTTGTTTGCTTTACAAAAAGACAGAAATGATTTCCCAAAGGAATGAATCTTTCTGATGGAATTCTAGGAAGCTAGCTTCGATGGACTACAAAGCTCTTCTGCCATCTGTTACCCTCGCTCCCCATCCTGGTGGGAATGGGAAACAGAGGACTTCCAAGTGGTGAAAGGAGATTGGCCGCTGCCTTGAGAGGGTGCAGTGAGGAGGGCCTGTTCCCCCATCTGATGTCCTTCCCACTGTGGCTGCATAAAGGAATGAATTCCCAGGCAGCAGTCTTATAAACATGCTATTCTTTATTACTGCAAATAGATGACATGTTTACTGAAGAAAACACAGCAGGACACAAAGCAAAAAATAAAAATGATTCATAAAACCTGGAGATAGCTAATATTGATATTTCAGTGTAGATCTTTTCAATCTTTTAAAAATTTCTGTATTCATATGAATGTGTGTGTTCAAAGCAAAATTGAGATCAAACTGTAATTATTTCCACTTAATGCAGGGCAGCCTTCGTGAGCACATGGCCTGCGCTTGTTTTAATGCTCTGCTGTTGCCATCATGAAATTCTTAATCATTTTATCTTTGAACTTGTGTTTTGTAATTGAAGTCCTGTGGGACATGTGTGTGAGCAGAGGACATCCAGGCAACGTGGGTGACTCCTGTTCTTGTGGCCCTGTTTGCAGATAGTGTTCATTGTGTTCATGTAGTGTTTCTCCATGAGCACAGAACTGCAGTGGGTCCAGAGCGTATGAGACTTTCATGAGACTGAAACATGAACCAGGTTAAGCATATTACATTTTGAACAAGTAGGAATATTGACAGTTGCCAGACGTCATGCTTTCCATTTGAACCAGAACTTGCATCTAACAAAGACAATGGTGAACAAAGACAGTGGTGTCCTAAGAAATGAGAATGACCAAGAAACCCTATCATATCCTTTCTTACTCATGCTACTTCCCTCTACTAGCCAATCACTGATGCTGAAAATGACGACATTGAAGGAAAGGGGAAAATAGAGCAACCCATTGTTCTTTTTCCTTTCAGTCCTTCCTTACTCGCCAGTGAGCTGAAAGGAGAAAATGTTCGTATCAAGAAGTGAAATAAAAACAGCTGAGTTCATTTTGTGCAGCATTGCCACAGTTTTGGCAAGAAAGAAATACACGTGTGTATAAACTCTAGAAAATGAATTGTGTGATTTTGATAATTCTGCAAGCAAGTTAAATAGTTTTATTATTTACATTTTAAACTTGCATTGTGTAATAGAAAGATGAATGGTGAAATTCATGCTAATAATTTAAATTTTTAATTTTTCTTTTAGAACAACATTAAATAGCAAAAAAATGCCATGTCACGTCAAGCAAGAGACCATGGCAGAAAGGAAAGGTACTTTTATCCTGCTTATTGGCCGCACAGTTTCGTTCTACTAGGCTGTGCAAATTATGTAGCCAGCCCTGACTGAACCCTGTATTATGATCTTTTTTCAAGTCATTAAATATGATTTAAAAGATTATTACTAACAGCTGCATAGTAAACAGTTTCAATTGATGAATTTATTTAACTTATCTCCTATTATTTTTGGGATCTTTAGATGGTACACAATGCGTTTACAATTAGTGGGTTATGATGGTATGATGAAAATCTCTGTACATAAATATTTACATACATCCAGGGTTATTTCCTTAAGTAAATTACAAGAAATAGAGTTGCTAAGTCAAACAATATGTATGTTTTTAAGGGTTTTGAGATATAGTGACACATTGCTCTTCAGAAAGTTTGTAGCAATTGACAATTTTCACCTTAATATTGCAACCTCAGTCCGTCCTTCAATTACTGTTCATAACTATGCGTTCTGTCTTGGAGTTTGTTCTTCAGTTTATTCATTCATCAACAATGCCAACTACTTGCCAGGCACTGTATTAGGAAGGTACTGGAGCCAATGGTGAGCAAGATGGGACTTGCCTTCATTCTACTTAAAATCAAAGTGATGAATCAGACACTCAAGAGTCACATACAAACATATATGTATTTACAAACTATAATGAGTTATATGAAGGAAAAGAATGAAGTGTTCTTAGAGAATTTAGTTGGGGATTTGACTTAGCTGGAGAGTCCAGAAAGGTTCCCCTGAAGAAGTGATCTTTAGGTAAGATTTGAAAGAGTAGGAATAAAGTTGGTAAGGAAGGAAAGGGAAAGAGATTAGAAGCATTTGAGGCAGAGGATGGCCAACCTGAGCAGAGTCCTATGGGAGGCGGAGGCATGTTGATGTCTTAGAACCAGGTCAGTACAGAGAGCAGAGGGGAGCATGGAGAGAGATGAAGCTGGAGTGGTCATTTTGGACTAGACAAGGGGTCAGGAAACTATAGCCCACCAGCCAAATCCAGCCTGCTGTTTGTTTTTGTAAATAAAGTTTTATTAGAACATAGGTGTGCTCATGGTTGAGGTTTCTTTTTATTTAAAGAACGGATGCACTTATACATTTATTTATTTTATTTATTTATTTTTGGCTGCATTGGGCCTTCGTTGCTGCACGTGGGCTTTCTCTAGTCGCGGTGAGCGGGGGGGCTACACTTCAATGAGGTGCACAGGCTTCTCATTGCGGTGTCTTCTCTTGTTGTGGAGCACGGGCTCTAGGTGCGCGGGCTTCAGTAGTTGCAGCACGTGGGCTCAGTAGTTGTGGCTCACGGGCTTAGTTCCTCCATGGCATGTGGGCACAAGCCGGTGTCCCCTGCATTGGCAGGTGGATTCTTAACCACTGCACCACCAGAGAAGTCCCTGTTTTTTTTTTTTTTTTTTTTTCTGTCTATGGCAGAATTAAGAAGTTGTAACAGAGATCACATGGTAAAGTCTAAAATGTTTACTATGAATGCTGTGTAAACAACAACAAAAAATGTTTGCTGACTGTTGGATGAGAACATGAAAGACCTTGAAGTCTGCAGAGAGGTTTCAGTCTTTACCCCAGAAAAAGGGAAAATGATTGAAACGTGACATGAGGAGACTTGGGCTCTGGAATGCATTGGGTGGGCGGCAGGAGGGTGGTGAGGACAGGTGGAGATGCAGGAAAACCAGTGCAGCCTATCACAATATTCCAGGTAAGAGCCTGGCCCCCTGTAACAGGGCAATGTTAGAGATGGAGACTGGGAAGTAAAGCCAAGGGGTGAAACTTGATGTGTGAAGGGTCAAAAATTACCCTTAGGTTTCTGTCTAGTAGAATTACGTGTGCCACAAAACCCTTCACAGAAACAGGAAAGATTGGAAAAGAACCATTTTGGAGTGCTGTAGGAAATATTAATGAGTTCATTGTGAGGACCTTTGAGATATCCAAAAGGATTTTGAGCAGGCAGTTGGATAAAGATTTCCATAGTTAGGAAACGTGGTAAATACTTCCCATTATAATCTGACCAAATACACATACTTAGTGTCCCATTATATATTTCCTACTGGGTTTACATGTGCCACTTGACTTTTCAATGCCAGGAACGTTTATTTAGTAGCTATGAGGTGCTAAGCACTTGTGAGTTGCTGCAAGGATACAAATATGGATAAAATAGACTTTCTGCTCTCAAGACACCCACATACTACACCCATGTATCAGGAGGTCACCGATTAGAGTTGGGCCAAAAAATTCTGTGTGAGCAAACAGCAAATGCAAAAACAAGATAATATGGGAAGAGTAATTAATTGTTAAGAGTGAGGAATCCACAAAGGAGGTGGCATTGGAGTTTTGAAGGATGAATGGGGTTTCAGATAGTACAGGGGATGAGATGCATGGACATGATGGCAAGGAAAACAGCATGAGCTGAGAAACAATTCAGCTATTTGTAAGCAGTGGTTTCTCTTTCTATTTTTACTAGCGTCACCTCCACACCCCACCCCACTCCTGAGCTTAGAACAATGTTGGGCACCCTGATTCTGCTTTGGTTGACTCTAATCTCTGTTTCTTATGAGCATATAGTGTTTCATCACCCATACTGTAGATAAGAGATCTTATCTGTCTGATCCCTTCCTCCCATTGTAGAAATAATTAATTGCTTTCTCCTCTTCACTCTTACATTACTTTATCATTTATGCTATAATTGCCCTTGTCAAGCACCATTGGGGTTAAATGCATATAAGTCCCTTTGTCTACTTTTTCACTTATGGCTTCTACTTCTTTGGACCTCCAGTGCCCAGAGCAGTGCATTATCAAAACGACAATACATGGCAGCTGAATCAAAGCGAACAGAAGCCAATAACTTCTGGCTTCGGTGCTGGTAGTTTGAGTGATCTGATGAAAAGTCCCAGACTACGTGCTGGTGAGGAATGGTAGCAGAAGAAGAAATTGAATTTGAATAATTGAATTTTAAGAATGAGGCATATGCTTCTGCTGTAACCTCCCCACACCAGACAGCATAGCCCAGATGCGAGTCAAAATGAATTATGTATTTAATGTGTCTCATGGGGTTGGCATCCGAGATAATAGGAAGAGAAGGCAGGGATTATAATCAAAGTGGCAACATCTGAAGACGTTTAGCCGGTGGGGAAAGGTCAGGGCATATCTTCAGATATTTAGTCAACCTTGTGCTGGAGAAGAGTGGGCCTGATTGAGGGTGTGTGTGTGTGTGTGTGTGTGTGTGTGTGTGTGTGCGTGCATTTTAGAGAGAGAACACACTAAGTAGCAGGATCAAGATCTCTAGGGCAGATGTTTCTTGGGGTTGCAGGAGCTGAACGCCAATTCGGAGCGTTGATGTTGATGCGTGGGACTTGAACCTGGGAAAAATCAAAGGACTTTGCATGGGAGACTCTGCATTGTTTCAGTATCTCCTGAACTTAGCACAAGAAGAAATGGGGTTTTGTGGAACCAAGAGGGAATTAAGTCATCAGAAAGAGGGACTCTATCTTACAACTGTCACGTGCAAAAAAAATACTACCCTTTTTAATACATGCCCAACTTTTTATATGAGTTTATCAGTATCTACAATTTCAATAAGAGAAAAGAGAGGGTCAGGGAGGTTGAATAACATTGTTCATATCACACAGCTCGAAAAAGCAGTTTGGAAACCTTCTTTTGACCAATATTAAAACCTAGGATTTCATCAATATACTCTCGGCTCTCTAGATTTGGAGACCGGAAAAAGATTGTGAGGGACTTCCCTGGTGGCACAGTGGTTAAGAATCTACCTGCCAATGCAGGGGACGTGGGTTCGATCCCTGGTCTGGGAAGATCCCACATGCCGCGGAGCAGCTAAGCCCATGCGCCACAGCTACTGAGCCTGCGCTATAGAGCCTGTGAGCCACAACTACTGAGCCCACGTGCCACAACTACTGAAGCCCACGTGCCTAGAGCCCGTGCTCCACAGCAAGAGAAACCACCGCAGTGAGAAGCCTGTGCACCACAACGAAGAGTAGCCCCTGCTCGCCGCAACTAGAGAAAAGCCCTCTCGCAGCAACGAAGACCCAATGCAGCCAAAGATAAATAAATTAATTAATTAAAAAAAAAAAAAGATTGTGAACCTTTGGTGAGATATCCTTCAGCGTAGGTATCTGACAGATGGAAGGGAAGGGAATGTGGGTGTTGCCATGATCTGGACTCCTTAGAGAGGGGCAGGCAAATGGCCTAGGTGAGCTCTGGACGCTTCTTCTGGATCCATGGCATTGTTACAAGTAAGCCTTACTATACTCCCTTGTAATGCCCACGGTTCTAGAAGAGCTGTGATTTGGAGCTAGAGGATTTAGCCCTGCCCTCCAGGCTCCACGGAGAGGGGAGACGAGAAGACAGGGACTAAGGGGAGGTGGGAAATCCTGGGACACGAAAGGCTGATGAAATGTCGTTATGGTACATCACAAACTGGAGAGGATCTTCACCACCATTTAAAGCAATGCTTTTATTTTACAGCTAAAGAAACTAAAGCCCAGGGACGGGCTCTGGGATATTTATTTTTAAAAGAGAAATTTATCCTTGTGGTTTTTCTAGAACTTTCTTCAGCAACTTCTGGACATTTCTATTCTCCCAGGAGCATAAGACCCTTATCATTTTTATAGGGCCTTTCTCTCAAAAAGTTTTCAAATCCAAGACACTTGATAAGCTTTTCGGGTATTACCCCTGTTAGATATGCTGTATTTTTAAAAATCTAAGTATTTCTCATTGGAAATGAATATATTCTCGTGATGAATATTTTATGACAACAAAATTAATAGAAGAAAAAAATCATTTTTTCCTTTCATCCAGAGACAACCATTCATAATATTTTAGTGATAGTTTCCTTCCAGTCCTTTTTTTAATGTATCTTTTTTTTTTTCATGTTCTTTTATGAAGATATTTGAATAAGAGAGTTTGGAGCTGAATTTCAGGCACGTTGAATGAGTGTTTGGCCCTGTGAATTTATATATTGTGTATGTGTGTTTGGTGTGTGTGTGTGTGTGTGTGTGTGTGTGTGTAGGGCTGGGAGAGGCAGAGGGAAGGTGAGGTTTGGAAGAAGGGGTCTGCCCAGGCCAGCACACTGGAAGCCCCGTGCAGGGGTGGCTGCCGCAGCTCCCTAAGAGACCAGAGGCTGAATGCTGTCCTTGGGGCGGGGGAGAGGGGAGCGGTGGATTGCCCGTGTATCACACACGTAGCTTAGCTCGTGTGCTCTGCCAGCCACTCAGATGTGAATGGCCTGATCGAATGACGGCTGGATTACCATGATGTCTACTTCTGTTGTCTCCACTTCACGAAAAACTACTCAAAAAGAGGAAGCATGAAACAGGGGGAAAAAGAATCACCCTAAAGAAGCTGGGGTCCTTTAGGAACTCATCAATGCCATCTTGTCACTGGTCAAAGATGGAGGGATTGAGAGATCAGGAGATGCGCGGTTGTGTCGTCTGCTTTCTTGGTCCAAGAAGAAGCAAAGCGGCTCAGGCATCACACTGGAATCTCTTAGGTGGCTGGGCCGGCAAAAGGAGCGTGCTCCCAGCATCACACAGACCCTCGCTGCTCCCACTGTGTTTCTCCACTGACGATTCTGAAGACTTGCCACAGCAACCAGCTGTCACTGTCAACCCCAGTGTTTTTCTCTCTCACGCTTTCACTCGCTTTCCATCACACAAAAGACTTCTGTTAACTAGAAGCCTTTGCAGTAAGGCAGTGAGGTCCTAGGGGTTAGAGCCCCTGTCGGCCAAAGCTGCCAGTGGCTGTCTGGGCTCCAGACATTTTTAAGATCAAAATCAGGGGGAAAAAATATCAAACCACTTTTTGAAGCTGCTGCTCCAGTTTTCTTTGGAGTTACCGGGTCTCCTCTCTGCCCACGGCCCCAGGCACTGTCTGACCCAGCCTTTTATACACTTACACTCCAGAGCGTTTCCAAAAATATACATGCCCGTTAACAAAAAGTCATCTTAGCCAGAGCTGTCTTGGTGGGAAGAGTCTGTCTGTCCAGGGGCTCTGAGCCCTCTTGCTCCAAGGAGAGGACTGTGGGAGGGGACAGAGAAGCTGCAGATTGCAAGGGTTGGCAGCAGCTTCTGCCTTTTAGTCCCTTCCCCCTCCTCCCTCTGCAAGGGCTTCTCCTGCCTGAAGAAGCTTCTGTGCAGAGAGTGCAGGGCGGAGGCCAGGATTTGCAGGCAACAGATGGAAAACAATCCTGGTGCCCCTTCACTGCTAACGTGACCTTGGAAAAATTACCTAACCTTTCTGAGTCTCAGTTTCCTCATCTATAAACTGAGACTAATGACAACTGTCTACTGGATGTACAGGAATTAAGTTAGCAACATATGCTTGAGGTCTGATACATGGTCACGTGGAGCCTCTGCAGACGCAATAGCTATTATTACCACCCTTTGTCTGTGTTACAGCTATGCTCTTCCATAGCAAGCTCTCCCCGCTACACTCTACATGTCTTGCCCACCTTTGCGGGTGGTAGCCCATGGACTTACACATATGAGGGATGAGAACATCGAATGAGGTGTAGACCTGAGCTCTAGGAGTTGTCCTGTTCCAAGAGTCAGGGCACAGCTCTGCTACCGGCCAGGCAGGAAGGTAACCTGAGGGTTAGGACCCTTAGAAGGACTCACTGCCTCCAAAGATTCCTCCTCCGCCGGCCTGGCTGATGCCTGAAATCCCATCATTACAGATTCCTCTCCTTGACATAGGAAACACGATCCCTGTTAATAAAAAACATCCCCCAGGGGGGCGACGTGCCATGAGGCATTTGCCCCTGCCTGTGACTGGGAAGGATGCCAAGAAAATAAAAACCGTGGTTGTTCAAAGGTCAGGGAGTCATAGATTCATAGTCAGACCTGGGAGGGACTTTCTTGAAGCTCATCCTATGTTTTCTTTTGACAAGGAGGAGTCTGAAGCCCAGAGGCTGGAAAGGTTCCTGCAAAGGTGCCGTCAAGTGGGGAGAGACGAGTGAAGCAGAGAGCAGGGGGTCCCGAAGAACCGACCTCACCGAATATTATAAATGTACTTCTGGGCTCTCCTCCACACTCACATTCTCTCCCCTAGCTTCAGAATACATTTTTTATATTAACTTTAACTCTCTGGAATTGTGAAAAGAATCCAAATACCAACAGTAAAAATGGAGTTTAAGCTTGATGTCAGGAATATTCTCAGGTCATTTTCACCCGGAGAAATTTTGATGTCCCCGTGCAATAATAGAGGCCCAGGCAGAGTCCGTTTCTCTCCTATCCAGCCCCTCCTCCACAGGCTGGCCCAGTGTTTATCAGAGTGACAGCCTTTTCTGCTAAACAGTCACTGCCTCCCACGCATGTTGGTATTACAATGGCAGAAAATGAGCATTGCAAGAGCAAAGGACACTGCTCATGGGCTTCAGCCAGAAGATCAGAGTTCCCCAGAATGCTCTCCTTTCCTTTCCTCGTCCTTCCTCATGTCTTCCTGCTGGTAATTGAAAGGTAATTTGATTAGAGTAGATGGAGAAGATTCTTTCTAAAAAGGTCATTGAACTTAGCCCTCTGCCTGTCTACATTCCCTAAATGCCCTGAGTCTGGCACACAGAGGAGTTAGCAAGAACTTGGAAAATTCACTGGGAACTGGCCACAGGAGATAGCAAGAGAGAAGTCACCCGTGCATTGGTAATTATTTAGTGCTTGCTGTATGTCTGGAGCTTTTGTTGGGGGTGGGTGCAAGTGTGGCTGTCTTGTAATGTATGATGGGGGTGCAACAGGGATTAGGGGTTTTAAAAGAGGATTTATAAAAAGAGCAAACTAGTCCCTGGCTTCAGGGAACCTTCACAGTCATAGGGATAACATGATTGGGAGGCACGTGAAATGGCAAGAGAACAATACAAGCAAAACTGTGGAGTAGAGAGAACTGCAGGCAAATAGGAACCAGCCCGAGATGGGCACAGTCAGAGGACTTCTGCATTGAATGTCTCTTCTGTTACACAAAAGGGTGGGTAGAATTAAGATGAAGAAAGGGAATCTGGGGGCAAACACGGAGGATGCCAGGATGAAGGAGTCCCCTGCCTAAGTTCAGAATAATCCCAGCATCTGATGGACAGGAATGAGGTGTCCGGAGCCCTGGATTAGGGTTTGGCTCCAAAGCAGTAAGAGAAGAGGCTGGGGAGAGAAGTGAGTTCAGAGGGGCTTGAATTCCAGGTGGAGTAATAAAGACCTGACATGTTAGATAAAGGGTAAAATGTGTTAAATTATTCAATAACTATTATGTGCTTACTTCGTGTGGGCACCATCCTGCCCACTGGGATACAAGTGATTAAGAATATCCAGTGAGGGACTTCCCTGGTGGTCCAGTAGTTAAGAACCTGCCTTCCAATGCAGGGGATATGGCTTTGATCCCTGGTCGGGGAACTAAGATCCCACATGCTGCAACTACAGAGCCCACGGGCTCTGGACCCCTCACGCCACAACAAGAGAGAAGCCCACGCACCACAACGAAAGATTCCTTGTGCTGCAACTAAGACCCAATGCAGCCAAAAAAAAAAAAAAGGAATATCCAGTGAACTGGGAGAGTGTACATCGGGGTGGGGGGAGTCTTATCTAAACAGGAGGCTGGGGGAACCTGAGGGATGCTTCTGAGGGTGAAAACCTGGACCTATTTGGTGACTACAGGATAAAGAGCTTGAAGAAGAGAAACCAGGAGATTTTTGCCCCAAAATGATGAACCAAAAGGTCCTAGTGGTGTACTGTTGGACTTACTAAAAAAGACCAGGGAGAGTGGCGCGGTGGTTGGGAGTCCGCCTGCCGATGCGGGGGGCGCGGGTTCGTGCCCCGGTCCGGGAGGATCCCGTGTGCCGCGGAGCGGCTGGGCCCGTGAGCCATGGTCGCTGAGCCTGCGCGTCCGGAGCCTGTGCTCCGCAATGGGAGAGGCCACAGCAGTGAGAGGCCCGCGTACCGCAAAAAAAAAAAAAAAGACCAGGGAGGAATCATGTGAAATGAGTCTTATCATTCCAAAAAAAAAAAAATCCTCAGCTGAAAGGTAGAGGTTGCAAGACATAGAACCTGTTATTTTACGTGGTCATGCCCCGCCCAGCAGCCTTCCCACGCGGTGGTGCCCACTGGAATCTGAAAAGCAGTTTAGAGGCTAAGCATCACCCCCCTGCTGGAGGCGTGGGCTTCTGAAGCCCTGAGCATGCGTGCCCGGGAGAATAAACAGGGAAAGAGGATGGACAAGAACCCAGGATCAAGCTGACAGTCCTTCATTCATTCAACCAGTGTTTATTAAAGATCAACCCTGGGCACAGCTTCAGTGACTGTATTAATCTAAACGCTCATCATCTATGTGCTGTAAGACTTTGGAGGCATTTTTCCTCATGGCAAACACCTTGTGCCTTAGACATATTTGTATCCCTGAGTGCCTGATGCATAGGAGCATTTGGTCTGGGCTCCACAAATGGACATGTAGGTAAAAGAAGGAATACTTGAAGGGGTACCCTATGAGGGATGTAGGACTCAGAGACGCCTCCTGGAGAAGATATGTGATGAGCACTGAAGATGGGCAAGATTTAGAGGGACAAATGAAGGCTCTCCAGGTGCCGTGGAACCACAAAAGCAGAGCGGCGAGTATCAAGTTAGCCTCTCTAGGAGAAAGGCAGAGTTGCCTGAGGAATAGTGGTCCCCTAGCTATGACCCTTATACTCAGCAAATGTGGCTTGTCTTATTTGCTCTTCCTTGCAAGCCCCTGTCCTCTGAGTGGTGATGAAGAGATTGCTGTTTAACCTACCATGGTTAAACTGGCTTCGTTTTGTTAATTGAAATATTTCCCGGAGGTAATGCTCAGAATTTGGGGGCAGTGGCTCAGTTTCCCTTATTCTCTGTTGCTTTTTTCTGAGATGATACCTGGGTGTGTGGAGGGTGAGAATGAGAGGCTCACTTGGCATTTGGGGGGCGCAGTGCAGAAGCATTTACATTGTCCTGGGGTCCCCTGGTTGCTGGGTGCTCTGCTGGGCTCTGCTGATGAAGCCACTGCCTGGGTTCGATCAAAGCTAATAGCCTTTCCTAGCTGACTCCTACATTCCTGCCCTCCTGCTCTGGTAGCATGGTAGAGCTTTGTCTCCCTGTCACCTCCTACATCTTCCCAACAGCTAGTCTCTGCTCTGGGCACCCCTGCCCCCTTGTCTGGATGTCAGCTCAGCTGCCTTCTCTGCCTCATCAGTGAGACTGAGGATGGGGTGTTATGGGAACCTCTGGCTCCCACCTATGTCACTGGAACTCAAGGAGGCCCAGAAAAGCTAAACTCCAGGAACTGTTTGTGGCCCCCGCCCCACTGTATTACTAACTCTGCATTGATGTGGCTGTAACCCAGGGATAGCCTGTGACACATCTCTCAGGGCCAGACTCCTCCACAGGTAAGGGAACAAAATAGTGATGGCAAATGCACGTACCCCAAGCCAGCTTCCCTCTCCCATCTCTGTCCTTCTTTCTCTGCCTTCTTTTTCTTTTCACTTCCTGGATCCTCTCTGAAATAACCTCCTTCTTCCGTAGAGCAGTGAGTCTCATGTCTTAGCTGTCTTGGATCACATTAGAAACTCTGCTATTTGCATATTGCATATATTTCATTATAGGTCTGGAAGGAAATGAATTTGCATATTTTAAAAAAAAATCCTAGTTGCAGGTGGAGGTTATAGAAAGCCAGGGCTGCTGCCCTAGATTGATCCTTAATCAAGTTCTCCAGAATTCTCTCTCTCTAGGGGAGAATTCCACGAGCTGGGACGTCTGGGCTGAATTCTTGCTAGACTAAAAAGTGACATGAAGAAATCTTTGAAAATCACTTATCAGGACAATTATTTTACTGGTCTGGATGCAAATTCTTGCTTCTGATGACAAGAGATGATTCTTCACTCTTTCTTTCCTTGCATTCTTTCTATAAAAAATTCCTCGTCTTTGCCCCAGGCAGATTCCTTGGACTTTTGGAAAAGTAAGAAACATTGAGACATATCACAGGTGTTTCAGAAATTTCTATCTTCAAAGGAGCCCTGCACCATTCTGCCAGAGATGGAACCCAAGCGTGGGAAAGTTAGGAGACCTCCTCCCAGAGCTGAGTTCACGGGAACAGAACAGGAACCCAGGGCCATGGCTTCACTTTATGTCTCCCGGGCTCACCACCCACTCCCAGCACACCTGAAGTGGAGACTGTGATTGGGAACCCAGGGAAATAAGACTGGAGACGAGGAGCAGGGCTGGAAAACTGGCAGAAAAATTGAGAAATGATGAGGGATGAGGGATAAGAAAGAGTTGGTGGAAGCTGAAGAGAAGCAGTGTGTACGGCGGTCCACCCAAGAGTGAGCTGCCCAGGTTTCTTTACATCACCACCCAGGGAGGACTCTTTCTTCCCAGTAGGAGAGTTTTGAAGGTAGTCTCCTCCAGGGCTCCAGCTGTGTGAGGCCCCTGCTAAGAGCAAAGCTGCAGGGGAGTTTGAAGTCTCATGAAGTGGGGTGGGGCTGAGAGACCCTCCTGGCATCCTCAGGATCCCTCCTGCTCTGGCATCGTCAGCATCCTTGCTGCTCCTCCGCTACCCAGCAATAACCCATTTTACCATGTTCCAGATGCTGCCCAGGAGACACGCGCTATATAAATGCTAAACAGACGGCTGCCTGTCCCCGGGATAAATACACCATCAGCTCTCGCTGTCATTCCTGTTCCCTTCATGAACACAGACACATTTCCCCAAGAAGGGGAATATGTTGGCATCGCTTCTCCATTTTTGTCTGCGATTCATTCTCAATCTTGATACCAGACTGTTGTGCTCTGTTTTCTGTTTTTTTCAATTTTATTTCTTTTCAGTATTATTGATTTTTTTTCCCCAGAAGGGCTTTATGGTTTGTTATTTTAATTTCCTGAATTCATATTCAGAAAATGGGATGCTTTTCTTCTGATTGCTCTTCCAAAAAACAGTAACTTCCATTTCTATGGTGCTCTCACATGCATTATCTCATAAAAATTCATTAGACCTGGAATCAGAGGAAATGGATTCCTGTCTTGACTCCAGCTCCTACTTCTTGTTGACCTTGGGCACGTAGCTTGAACTCTCTGAGTCCTGGTCGTTTCATTTGTACAATGGGCATGGTATCAGACCTGTTCTTTCTAGAGCAAAGGTTTGTGTGAGAAGTAAATAGGATAATTTATATGAAAACTTGAGGTAGGTATTGATTTTTCAAAGAGAAATTTGAGGCACAGAGAACCTAGGTGGTTTGCTCCAAGTGCTGTAGCTTAGAAGCAGCAAAGGCCATATGTAAACACAGGTCTTCTGACAACAAGGGATCTGTCTGTGAACCATAGTTCTGAGTGATGTGTGAGGCTTAGACAGATGAACTTGAAAGCCAATATTAAAAAAATATATTAATAGTTAGCATTTATGAACACTTACTATAGGCCAGATACTCTTCTAAGAATTTTACTGTATTAACTCATTCCAGCCTTATAGTAACCCTGTAAGACTATTATTATGTTCATTTTATAATGAATAAGTCCTTTCTCTAAGGTCACAAAGCTGAATCTGAGCACAGACTGACTTGGGGACCCTCTCCTGCCCCTCTAAGACCGCACATGCTGTAGGGCTACAGCAGGTCAGAGCAGACATTTTCCCAAATCAGCTCCAGGGGAGGAGGGGATCCAACTGGCTTCTAGGAGCCTTTAAAAGAGGGGTGAGGGGCTTCCCTGGTGGTGCAGTGGTTGAGAGTCCGCCTGCCGATGCAGGGGACACGGGTTTGTGCCCTGGTCCGGGAGGATCCTGCGTGCCGCGGAGCGGCTGGGCCCGTGAGCCATGGCCGCTGAGCCTGCGTGTCCGGAGCCTGTGCTCCACAACGGGAGAGGCCACAACAGTGAAAGGCCCGCGTACTGCAAAAAAAAAAAAAAGGGGTGAGGAGGAGGGACTGGGGTGACGGGCACCGGCCATGTGACTCTGTGGACACACTGCAAAAGTTATCTCAGGGGTTAGATGTCCAGAGCTGTGGTTCTCAACCTTGAACACCTTCAGGGCCACCTGGAGGGCTTGTGGTCACACAGCGGGCTGCCCCTCCCTCCCCCCCAATTTCCTTTCTATAGATCAGTGGTGGGACCTGAGAATTTGCATCTCTAACAAGTTTCCGGGTGACATTGATGCTGCTGGTTCGGGGACCATATTTTGAGAAACATGGCCCTAGAAGGTAGGAAATAAACCACAAGACATCCGGGTCCCAGAGGCAGCCATCTAAGAACTCACCCTCATCTGAACAAGGAACCTAGAAAACCTGAGATGGTCTGGACCCATTCAACATGCCTCTGTGACAATGTCTCCTGTGGAGGAGGGCTGGGGCTGCCCTCCCTGGGCCAGAGCTCCTCCACCAGGGCTCGCTGGGGCTGCTGTGGGCTGTGGGCTGAGAGCAGTGTGTTCTGCATTATGAATGAGTGAGCCCTAAAGACCCCACTGAAGATTAAGCAAACAGCCGCTGCAGCTGCAGGAACCCCTGCGACCAAGCCCCCTAGCCCTCCCAGACAGAACCTTTCCTTCAGCTGTTGTTGTTTTGTTCTGCGGCTGCCTTCTCATCGCCTTGTACTGACAATAGTCGTAAATAACCGCAGTGCTGTAGAGAAATCATTTTAACAGCAGAGAGTCAAATAAATACATTAGACCTGACAGTTTAACAACGCGGAGTCCATTCGTACGTGGTGGCCAGCTGCTTCCCGAGACGTGCGGTGAGCTCAGTGGCCACGAGAGGGCGCGCCAAGATCACTTTGAGCAAAGTCAAGGCGCTTCCCCCAAATCCAGCCCGGTCCCTGGTGCTGGGGCTTTGGCCTCCGCTAAAACCAAGCTTTCAGACTCCAAAGGGCATGGAAACATAGTGCCGACTCCTGCCTCCAATCCTCACCCTTCCAGAGATTAAAGATTTCGTCTTCAACTCATCTGAGAGTTTAAGGTTAGGGGTGATAGAGTCACTAGGTCACAGTAGGGGTATCAAATCCTCCTACGTGTACGACCCACACGCACCCTGGTCCCGTCAAGACACTCAGGACTTTTCTTTCTTGGTCTTGGTTTTCAACAGTTGTGGCTGCTGCATAGCTCAGCTGGTTTGGCCCCTGATGGTGCTTCTAAGCCTGGTCCTCTAATAACCAGGAGTGTTTATCTGCCTCTTTCTCTGGTTTTCAGGCTGCCCACCGTTTCAGGAAGTGCTGAGGGTCAGTTGAGGGCAATGCAGACTCAGGGTACCATCCTCCCCTGGGTAAAGGGACTTCCATGGAGTTTGATGGACGCTGCTTCCTCTGCAGCTCTCTGCTCCCCCTTCCAGGACCCAGCAAGCTTGGACCCAAAGAGCACTTTCCTGGGGACACACCTGAGTCTCAGCAAGCAGAGAGGCTCCCTATTCAGGCTGACCATGTTTGGCTCAAACCCTCAACCAGCATCTGAGCCGCTAGAGGTTGGGATCGGGTGTGTGTGAGTTCTTCCCGCAGAGCCAGATCTCCAGACGGGGACAGATAAACATACCCAGATGCTCTCATGCTAATTGGTGGGGGATTGATTTTTCCTCACTGTCTTCCTGGAGACCAGACTTCAGACTCCTTGTCAGCATAGGCTGGATCTCATTCTCTGATAAAACCCTATCCCCTGGCAGGATGCTTGCTATCGGCAGTCACCTGATTATAGGGTACAAGTTATTGGCTCACTTAGTAGCTGTCTTTGAGTCTGTGGTCATGAGGTGAATATTTCATGTTCTCTAAAGGGAGTTCAGACTGCAGCAGGTTAGATATAAAGAAGTACTTCCTAATAATAAAGTTATTAGGTGCTATGATAAATTCCAAAGAGAGTTGTTGTCTATCTCTTGGAAGCAGATGGGGTCAGACCATGCCATGCCTCCCTGAAGCTGGCCATATTTCCCTGTTGTTTGAGAGTGGAGTCCATGGTGGAGTGGGTGCCTATGGAACTGATGGCTTGGGACCACTTTTCCCCCAGGATGTACCCCTCCCTCCATCCACAGGCTCCGGGAGAGGCAGCCACATTAACACGCCACTTCCCTTGTGCTCCAGTTACATTACATTGGCTGACACACTGGTGTCCCTCCCCATCCTCAGCAGATTGTTCCACAGTGGACACCTGGTGTAACCTGGGCCAATCCCAATTCTTCCCTGGGAATTCTGACACTGAAATTGAGAAAAAGAAGTCAATCTCTCGTTGGGTTCCCGGATAGTAAAATGAAAGCCAGGGTGTCCTTGGCACCATATTTCTTATGGACAAGAAAAGCAGAGGAGAAGCCCTTTAAACAACATATATATGCACCACACATAGAATGAGAGAGGGAGAGACAGATACACAGAGAGGAAACATACACAGAGAGAGGAGCAGAAATGTGAGATGGGGAGATAATCTGATTACTGACCATATGCAAGCCTCTGTTTCCAGTTGCTTCTGAGACCTCGCCAATCCTCATTCTTGAGTTCCCTGAGATACCTTAGTACTTCTGTAATAATTTCCCTTAAAAACAAAGGAGACGCCTCCTCCACACCCACGCCTCAGCTCCAGTCAGATATTGTCACTTGCAATCAGAAGGACTTGACTAATTGTGCTGTATTTAGAGTAAGACTCCAACCAGCTTCACCCCTTCAACTTCTGGTTCTCTTCAGCAGAACCGATCATCGCTGGAAACAGACTGTACAGTTTTCTGCTATTTTATTGCAGGCATATCTCTCTGCCCAGAACCCTGCAGAATTCCAGTGTCTTCTTCAACCTCTTATAAGATGTCCCATCTCCTCTGAAGCTGTACCAGACAACCAGGGGGGGATGTATTTGTTCCCAAAGCACTTTTCTCAGCCTTCCTAGCACGTCCTGGATTATAGAATTGTCTCCTGCATGGGACTATGACCTCCTTAAGGACAAGGGCAGGGACATGCCCGTCAGCCCCGATTCCATAATGTCTGACATGTTGTAAACACAGAGGAGTGTTCACACACTGACTATGGGGTTTGCAGTCCTGTGCGCAAGCAGCGAGGTGAAAAGGTCCTCGTAGCTAGCTGGTAATTCCCAAAGGACGGGATGATGGAGAGGATGGACATATAACACCGATTGGGTGAACACAGAAGCACAGTGACTATCTCTGTCCCTTTTCCTTCTTTCTTGACCCCATTTAACTCTCACTCTTTTCATCAATGCACACCAAACACACACACACACACACACACACACACACACACACACACACACACACACACACACACCCTGTGACTTCTCTTGCTGACCTGACCCCCACCCAGTATTTAGAATTGGCTCACATCTCAGTATGTTCCAAGCTATTCCATTCAGAGCCTTCTCCATGCTTGAACTGCCAAAGGGAACCCTCCAACTCAAAGGTGAAAGAGAAAAGGAAAAGAAAACAGGAGAGAAGAAAGAGAGAGGAGGTGAGAGAGAAAGTAATATCCAATTTCAACATTTTGTTCTTTGCCATTGAAACTTCCAGAGGCAGCAACTGTACAATTTGTATGTTTTGTATCATGTCTGCTTCCTTGTGGGAGTTTCATAAATTGATGATGATAACACAGCACATTTCTTTTAAGTCCTTAGACATTCAGTCTTTATTGCTTTATGAAGTCTGCTCGGGGCAGAGATGAAATGAAACTGGTGAGATTTTGCTCTGTCCATTCTGCCAATTCCATCACAGAATTTGCACCTGCTACGCAGCTTGCATTCAGAAGTAGCAAATCATGTTGCACAAGGTACTGGAGGCAAGAGCTGGGAGGCTCAGGACAGTGGGTGACCTGGGGAGATTGAACAGGGTCATCTCAGTGGCTGCTTGGAAAGGAAGGAACTTGATTAAGGATCAATCTAGGGCAGCAGCCCTGGCTTTCTATAACCTCCACCTGCAACTAGAATTATTTTCGAAAAATATGCAAATTCATTTCCTTCCAGACCTATAATAAAATATATACAATATGTAAATAGCAGAGTTTCTAATGTGAAAGCCATAATACTCACCTGCTCTATTATTGGAGTGCAATGATTTTTTTTTTTTTTCTGCAGCTGAATAGCTACACTAATAGGAATATTACACTGATGGACCAACTCACTCCCCAAGCCAATACATTTTTGGCTTTTGTGATAATTTTATGAAACAAATGTGTGTCATTTGTAGTTCACAGCAGAAAACAATGAGTCCTGCAGTCTATCATTACCTGCCTGTGCAGAGTCAGTGTGACTCTGAACTTCAGACTGGGAGAAAAACCTTCAAGTATTAATAAAAGGAATCAGACCTTTGCAGTTATAAAATTGAGATGGATGAAAATAATTCCAGACAAGTGGATTTCAGCTGTCTTACCCACACTCAATTCCCCCAAATAAAACCCTCCAGCGCACACACACACACACACACACACACACACACACACACACACACGCTGGAATTCTTTCCTTCTTGAATGAACTAATTTATTCCTGAAGTGCAGGAGTGACAACTCAGGCTGGTTGCATGCAAATGACAATCTGTGGCTGGTTCCTTTTTGTGTGGAGTGAACAGACCGTACCCCATAGTGTGGCATTACCCAGCCAAGCTGGGCAATGCTGACCCAGGGTGCCCAGCCTGGTAAGCTTGCCCTTTCAGCTGCACACCCCTCTCCCCGCAGGGTGGAGCATTTCAGGTCTCAGAAAGACTGAACCAAAATGATGCTGATCATTTGTTGAGCACCTTCAAATCCTGACATTCATTCCCAGAGCTGGTGTAGCAACTGTTTTCATATAAAACGGATGCAAATATATCCACGGGGCACTGCGTGGGCATTGTTGATCAATATAATGAAGCCGCATTATGGCCGGGCTCCATACGTATGTACATTCACTTGTCAAATACGATCCTGGATGCAAAAGAGCCTGCCAACCCTCCAGTGCTTTGTAAATTATGAAACGCTGTAGACACACAGTCTTGCTCTCATCAGCATGGCGATTATGAATCCCTGAAGGGCAGAGCATTACAGCAGGCAGACCCAGGGTGCTCTCAGACATGGAGCAAGTTGAGCTTGAAATCAGAAGTGAGCTTGAGATTTACTGATTTTATTATAAGGAATAAACGCTTAGAGACAGAGGGGGATCTTTTTTTGCGGGCCTTTCACTGTTGTGGCCTCTCCTGTATGCGGAGCACGGGATCCGGACGCTCAGGCTCAGCGGCCATGGCTCACGGGCCCAGCCGCTCCGCGGCATGTGGGATCTTCCCGGACCGGGGCACGAACCCGAACCCGTGTCCCCTGCATCGGCAGGCGGACTCTCCACACCTGTGCCACCAGGGAAGCCCAGGGGGATCATTTTTGACTGCCGTTAATATCTTACTTGGAAAAAGCACATCGTGTTACCTGCCATCTAGTGGCAGGAGAATAAGTTTGCAATTCCCTCAAGTCCCCGGGAAATGACTTACAGGTTGTCTCTGAAAAGGGCTGGCAGATGAACAAGGAGCTGTCGGAGGAAACCAACAGTTCAGTGAATGAGAGAGAGAGAGAGACTGTCATCGCTGCCTCTGCCAGCCTGGGGTCCTGACCTCAGGCGCTGCCACGGCTTTAACTGGCATCTCCACTGTGTAAACCTTGAGAGTAAGAATAATAATAATAACAGAAATGATCCGGATGATGATGATAATATTCAGAAGCATAAACAATTACAATCATACTACCAGATTGCTTCCACTGTTCCTTTCTGGACTCTGATTAGTAAACATACAAAGGACTGAAGGGGTTGGGGTGGCGGGGGCGGGGAGGATGGAGGCTGCCCGGGAGGCTGCAAACAGAATATAAAACCTTCCCTCCTTAACTCCTCACTCCAAGAGTTTACTGAATTACAATTCTGCCTCTGGAGCTCCTGGAACTTTTGAAGACAGGGGAAACACCTTCAGTAACCTCTCAATTTACTCAGGCAAATGTTTGACTTCGGGATGCCCTGGGCTGCCAGCTACCGGTGGTCAGGTACAGCCTTCTTTCCTTTGTGGTGGACACAACAAGCAGCTTATCTGAGCTCCCAAAAAGAGTCTGGGTAACCATTGGAAGTCAATGACAGTAATAAATAGATATAATACTTGCTTAAATTAAAAAAAAAACGAAGAACCTAAGTGATTTTTCAATTAATTTGAAGTCACTAACATGTATTGAGTACTTACTATGCACGAAGCCCTCTCTATACCCAATGCCAGGTAAATCTTACCATGATGGTATGAGGTCAGTACAATCACTACCCCCATTTCACAGATGGAGAAGTCGAGGATTAGAGAGGTGAAGTAGTTTGGTGAAGGTCAGATGGTAAGTCATGGAACAAAGATCCAAACCCTATTTACCCACTTCTCACTCTGCCCCTTAATGGGCTTTGGTTATCATGCCCTGACCACCAAAGGTCAGAACCTGACTGTAGAAAAGCACTTTAAAGTTCACTTAATTCAATTGCTCACCCCAAGTTTCTTCTATAGCAGTGGTTTCCAGACTCTGGCCATTTTTGACCTGTTGTATTAAAATCATTAAGAAAAACAAAGCAAACCAACAAAACAAAACAAAAAATACAAGTTCCTGAAAACCACCTCTGCCTGTATCTGCAGTTTCCACACCCCCCCCCCCATTACCACCACCCCCTACCTCACATTCTGATTCCGTGGCTTTGCACTGAGGTCTGGAGATTCATATTAAAAACTTCCCAAGGGTTTCTCCAGCCCAGCCAGGCTGGTAACTTGTGTCCGCTATGGAGCAGGGTAGGAGTAAGAAAGGGCTTGGGGTAGGAGAGGAGGGAGCTGCCTTGCATTATCTAGCGGTGTGGAGGAGGAAAGGTAAGTGATCACAAGGCTGTACAAGAGACTGCATTTCAGAAACAGGTCATTTTTTTTTTAATGCTGGACATTAGCATCCTTTTTTTTTTTTTTTTTTTGAAAAGCCCAGCAGAGATGTTTGAACAGCCAGTGTCTTGCTTCTCTCTTACATGCTGCCTAAGCAAAGAGGCTTGTTGTTCAAGCCAAAGTTAAGTAAAACCTTAACGGATTTGATTTTTGTGCTTCTATTTTTAATCGATGGCAGGAAGCATCTGGGGCCATGGAGCCCTTTACTCACTGGCTGATTTTCCGGCAAAGTGAATTGCTGCTGCCTCTCAGAGGCTCAGGGAGTGTTAGAAAAATACAGGCAGCTGTGGGAAATGTCCATGTTGGAGATGGCTCTGTGAGGTACAGACCGGAGCTCATATGCTTGCTATCCCAGAAATGGGCTACCAGGGATGGGATGCCTTATGGCTGAGGGTCACTACCTGCCACGGGATATGAGTGGTGGCTGAAGCCCCGTGATTTCCAGATCACACCTCCCTGTGGTTGGGAAATGATGCTGGCTCCCTGCCTGGCCTTTGGCTTTGTGGAGGTGAACCTGTGATTATTTGAGGACTTGGGTGTCTGTGTGCAGTTAGAGTCTTTGCTTCCCATTAAAGTGAAAACATTTATCTGGCCAAATGAAGCCACCCTAGAGTATTCTAAAAGCAAATGTCCTTTAGCTATTTTGTGTCTGATGTTTGTCTTCCTGTGTATTCTCTCTTATCTGGGGACTTTGTGGATTTCCTAAAAATCAATATAAGAGGCTGAAAGGAAGTTAGCACGAGCTACTCAGAAGAGCTACATTTAAAGAGAAAAAGAGAGAGAGAGAGAGAAGTAAAGGCAAACGGCCCCACATTCCGTGAACATCTATGTGCCTCACCATGTGTTAGCACTATGAAAAGACAGAAAATAAAGGCAGGCACAATTTTCATGGGTCTCACAGGTATCTCAGGAGGCAAACAGCGAGGCAGCTGAAAGGATGGATTCTAATCAGAGGACCTGGGTTTAAACCTTGGCTCTGCCACTTACTCACCATCTGACTAGCTACGTATCCACACTGAACCTCATTTTTCTCATCTGTAAACTGGGGATAAGAAAGGTATCTTCTTCTTGAGAGTAAGATGAAATTACATGAACTCTATTAGTACATTCAACTGGATAAGCTCAGATAAGCAATATAATAAAATGATCATGAAAGTGGACCTTAATTTGACCTCATGAAAATGAAAATTCGTGTATGTGATAAACTTACAAAAAATTTAAAAAATAAATTAGTAAATTGTTTTCAATTCATACCACAAAACGCTTGTTTCCCAAGTATAGCAAGAATTTCTACAATTTAATAATAAAGTCACAGTTTATTTTTAAATAGTTCATCTCAATACAAAACCATGCAGAAAATACAGACATGGATGAATATGGATGACTTGGGAGATTTGGGATTGACATATATACACTAATATGTATAAAATGGATAACTAATAACAACCTGCTGTATAAAAGTATAAATAAAATAAAATTAAAAAAAAGAAAATATGGACAGAAAATTCACATACACAGATACACAAACACACTTGTGCATGCGTGCACACGGGAAAAGGAAAGGAGGAAAGAAAGAAAGAGAAAGAGAAAGAAAGGAGAAAGAAGGAAAGAAAGGCAACGGTTCCCTTAAAAAATAGGAAAATATGCTCGATTTTATTCATAATAAGATAAATTCAAGTTAAAACTAAATTGGTGGGGGCGACCTTGAAGATGGCGGAAGAGTAAGACGCGGAGATCACCTTCCTCCCCACAGATACACCAGAAATACATCTACACGTGGAACAACTCCTACAGAACACCTACTGAAGGCTGGCAGAAGACCTCAGACCTCCCAAAAGGCAAGAAACTCCCCACGTACCTGGGTAGGGCAAAAGAAAAAACAGAGACAAAAGAATAGGGACGGCACCTGCGCCAGTGGGAGGGAGCTGTGAAGAAGGAAAAGTTTCCACACACTAGGAAGCCCCTTCGCGGGCGGAGACTGCGGGAGGCGGAGGGGGGAGCTTCGAAGCCGCGGAGGAGTGCACAGCAACTGGGGTGCAGAGGACAAAGCGGGGAGATTCCCGCACAGAGGATCGGTGCCGACCGGCACTCACCAGCCTGAGAGGCTTGTCTGCTCACCCGCCGGGGCGGGCGGCGCTGCGAGCTGAGGCTCGGGTTTCGGTTGGAGCGCAGGGAGAGGACGAGGGTTGGCGGCTTGAACATAGCCTGAAGGGGTAGGGGTTAGTGCACCACGGCTAGCCGGGAGGGAGTCTGGGGAAAAGTCTGCACCTGCCGAAGAGGCAAGAGACTTTTTCTTCCCTCTTTGTTTCCTGGTGCGCGAGGAGAGGGGTTTAAGAGCGCTGCTTAAAGGAACTCCAGAGACGGGCGTGAGCCGCGGCTAAAAGCGCGGACCCCAGGGACGGGCGGGAGACGCTAAGGCTGCTGCTGCCGCCACCAAGGGGCCTGTGTGCGAGCACAGGTCACTCTCCACACCCCTCTTCCGGGGAGCCTGTGCAGCCCGCCACTATCAGGTTCCCGGGATCCAGGGACAACTTCCCCGGGAGAACGCACGGCCGGCCTCAGGCTGGTGCAATGTCATGCCGGCCTCTGCCGCCGCAGGCCCGCCCCGCACGCAGTGCCCCTCCCTCCCCCCGGCCTGAGTGCGCCAGAGCCCCCGAATCAGCGGCTCCTTTAACCCCGTCCTGTCTGAGCAAAAAACAGACGCCCTCCAGCGACCTACACACAGAGGCGGGGCCAAATCCAAAGCTGAGCCCCTGGGGGCTGTGAGAACAAAGAAGAGAAAGGGAAATCTCTCCCAGCGGCCTCAGAAGCAGCGGATTAAAGCTCCACAATCAACTTGATGTACCCTGCATCTGTGGAATACCTGAATAGACAACGAATCATCCCAAATTGAGGAGGTGGGCTTCGAGAGCAAGGTCTATGATTTTTTTTCCCCTTTTCCTCTTTTTGTGAATGCATATGTGTATGCTTCTGGGTGAGATCTTGTCTGTATAGCTTTGCTTCCACAATTTGTCCTAGGGTTCTATCCGTCCATGTTTTTTTTTTTAAATTTTTTTCTTAATAATTAATTTTAATAACTTTATTATACTTTACCTTCTTTCTTTCTTTCTTTCTTTCTTTCTTTCTTTCTTTCTTTCTTTCTTTCTTTCTTTCTTTCTTTCCTTAATTCCTTCCTTCCTTCCTTCTCTCCTTTAGACAACGAATCATCCCAAATTGAGGAGGTGGTCTCTGAGAGCCAGATTTATGATTTTTTCCCCTTTACCTCTTTTTGTGAGGGTGTATGTGTATGCTTCTGTGTAAGATTTTGTCTGTATAGCTTTGCTTCCAACATTTGTCCTAAGGTTCTATCCGTCCCTTTTTTCTTCTAAATAATTATTTTTTAATTCAATAACTTTATTATACTTTATTTTATTTTACTGTATCTTATTTCTTTCTGTCTTTTTTCCTTCCTTCCCTCCTTCCTTCCTCCCTCCCTCCCTCCCTCCTTTCTTTCCTTCTTTGCTTCTTCCTTCCTTCCTTTCTTTCTTTCTTTCTTTCTTCCTTCCTTCCTTCTTTCCTTCCTTCCTTCCTTCCTTCCTTCCCTCCTTTCTTTCTTTCTTTCTTTCTTTCTTTCTTTCTTTCTTTCTTTCTTTCTTTCTTTCTTTCTTTCTTTCTTTCTTTCTTTCTTTCTTCATACTTCTACTAGTTCTCTCTACTTTTTCTCCCTTTTATTCTGAGCTGTGCGGATGAAAGGCTCTTAGTGCTCCAGCCAGGAGTCAGGGCTCTGCCTCTGAGGTGGGAGAGCCAACTTCAGGACACTGGTCCACAAGAGACCTCCCAGTTCCACATAATATCAAATGGCGAAAATCTCCCAGAGACCTTCATCTTAACACCAGCACCCAGCTTCACTCAACGACCAGCAAGCTACAGTGCTGGAAAACCTATGCCAAACAACTAGCAAAACAGGAACACAACCCCACCCATTAGCAGAGAGGCTGCCTAAAATCATAATAAAGCCACAGACACCCCAAAACACACCACCAGACGTGAACCTGCCCACTAGAGAGACAAGATCCAGCCTCATCCACCACAACACAGGCACTAGTCCCCTCCACCAGGAAGCCTACACAACCCACTGAACCAACCTTAGCCACCGGAGACAGACATCAAAAACAGCAGGAGCTACGAACCTGCAGCCTGCAAAAAGGAGACCCCAAACACAGTAAGATAAGCAAAATGAGAAGACAGAAAAACACACAGCAGATAAAGGAGCAAGATAAAAATGCACCAGACCTAACAAATGAAGAGGAAATAGGCAGTCTACCTGAAAAAGAATTCAGAATAATGATAGTAAGGATGATCCAAAATCTTGGAAATAGAATGGACAAAATGCAAGAAACAGTTAACAAGGACCTAGAAGAAATAAAGATGAAACAAGCAACGATGAACAACACAATAAATGAAATTAAAAGTACTCTAGATGGGATCAATAGCAGAATAACTGAGGCAGAAGAACGGATAAGTGACCTGGAAGATAAAATAGTGGAAATAACTACTGCAGAGCAGAATAAAGAAAAAAGAATGAAAAGAACTGAGGACAGTCTCAGAGACCTCTGGGACAACATTAAATGCACCAACATTCGAATTATAGGGGTTCCAGAAGAAGAAGAGAAAAAGAAAGGGACTGAGAAAATATTTGAAGAGATTATAGTTGAAAACTTCCCTAATATGGGAAAGGAAATAGTTAATCAAGTCCAGGACGCACAGAGAGTCCCACACAGGATAAATCCAAGGAGAAATACTCCAAGACACATATTAATCAAACTGTCAAAAATTAAATACAAAGAAAGCATATTAAAAGCAACAAGGGAAAAACAACAAATAACACACAAGGGAATCCCCATAAGGTTAACAGCTGATCTCTCAGCAGAAACCCTACAAGCCAGAAGGGAGTGGCAGGACATACTGAAAGTGATGAAGGAGAAAAACCTGCAACCAATACTACTCTACCCAGCAAGGATCTCATTCAGATTTGATGGAGAAATTAAAACTTTTACAGACAAGCAAAAGCTGAAGGGAGTTCAGCACCACCAAACCAGCTTTACAAAAAATGCTAAAGGAACTTCTCTAGACAAGAAACACAAGAGAAGGAAAAGACCTAAAATAAAGAATGCAAAACAATTTAGAAAATGGGAATAGGAACATACATATCGATAATTACCTTAAATGTAAATGGACTAAATGCTCCCACCAAAAGACACAGATTGGCTGAATGGATACAAAAACAAGACCCTTATATATGTTGTCTACAAGAGACCCACTTCAGACCTAGAGACACATACAGACTGAAAGTAAGGGGATGGAAAAAGATATTCCATGCAAATGGAAACCAAAAGAAAGCTGGAGTAGCAATTCTCATATCAGACAAAATAGACTTTAAAATAAAGACTATTAGAAGAGACAAAGCAGGACACTACATAATGATCAAGGGATCGATCCAAGAAGAAGATATAACAATTGTAAATAGTTACGCACCCAACATAGGGGCACCACAATACATAAAGCAAATGCTAACAGCCATAAAAGGGGAAATCGACAGTAACACATTCATAGTAGGGGACTTAAACACCCCACTTTCACCCATGGGCAGATCATACAAAATGAAAATAAATAAGGAAACACAAGCTTTAAATGATACATTAAAAAAGATGGACTTAATTGATATTTATAGGACACTCCATCCAAAAACAACAGAATACACATTTTTCTCAAGTGCTCTTGGAACATTCTCCAGGATAGATCATATCTTGGGTCACAAATCAAGCCTTGGTAAATTTAAGAAAATTGAAATTGTATCAAGTATCTTTTCCGACCACAACGCCATGAGACTAGATATCAATTACAGGAAAAGATCTGTAAAAACTACAAACACATGGAGGCTAAACAATACACTACTTAATAATGAAGTGATCACTGAAGAAAGCAAAGAGGAAATCAAAAAATACCTAGAAACAAATGATAATGGAGACCCAATGACCCAAAACCTATGGGATGCAGCAAAAGCAGTTCTAAGGGGGAAGTTTATAGCAATACAAGCCCACCTTAAGAAGCAGGAAACATCTCGAACAAACAACCTAACCTTGCACCTCAAGCAATTAGAGAAAGAAGAACAAAAAACCCCAAAGTTAGCAGAAGGAAAGAAATCATAAAAATCAGATCAGAAATAAATGAAAAAGAAAGGAAGGAAACAATAGCAAAGATCAATAAAACTAAAAGCTGGTTCTTTGAGAAGATAAACAAAATAGATAAACCACTAGCCAGACTCATCAAGAAAAAAAGGGAGAAGACTCAAATCAATAGAATTAGAAATGAAAAACAAGAAGTAACAACTGACACTGCAGAAATAAAAAAGATCATGAGAGATTACTACAAGCAACTCTATGCCAATAAAATGGGCAATCTGGAAGAAATGGACAAATTCTTAGAAATGCACAACTTGGCAAGACTGAATCAGGAAGAAATAGAAAATATGAACAGACCAATCACAAGCACTGAAATTGAAACTGTGATTAAAAATCTTCCAACAAACAAAAGCCCAGGACCAGATGGCTTCACAGGCGAATTCTATCAAACATTTAGAGAAGAGCTAACACCTATCCTTCTCAAACTCTTCCAAAATATAGCAGAGGGAGGAACACTCCCAAATTCCTTCTATGAGGCCACCATCACCTTGATACCAAAACCAGACAAGGATGTCACAAAGAAAGAAAACTACAGGCCAATATCACTGATGAACATAGATGCAAAAATCCTCAACAAAATACTAGCAAACAGAATCCAACAGCACATTAAATGGATCATACACCATGATCAAGTGGGGTTTATTCCAGGAATGCAAGGATTCTTCAATATATGCAAATCTATCAATGTGATACACCATATTAACAAATTGAAGGAGAAAAACCATATGATCATCTCAATAGATGCAGAGAAAGCTTTTGACAAAATTCAACACCCATTTATGATAAAAACCCTGCAGAAAGTAGGCATAGAGGGAACTTTCCTCAACATAATAAAGGCCATATATGACAAACCCACAGCCAACATCGTCCTTAATGGTGAAAAACTGAAAGCATTTCCACTAAGATCAGGAACAAGACAAGGTTTCCCACTCTGACCACTCTTATTCAACATAGTTTTGGAAGTTTTAGCCACAGCAATCGGAGAAGAAAAGGAAATAAAAGGAATCCAAATCGGAAAAGAAGAAGTAAAGCTGTCACTGTTTGCAGATGACATGATCCTATACATAGAGAATCCTAAAGATGCTACCAGAAAACTACTAGAGCTAATCAATGAATTTGGTAAAGTAGCAGGATACAAAATTAATGCACAGAAATCTCTTGCATTCCTATATACTAATGATGAAAAATCTGAAAGTGAAATCAAGAAAACACTCCCATTTACCATTGCAACAAAAAGAATAAAATATCTAGGAATAAACCTACCTAAGGAGACAAAAGACCTGTATGCAGAAAATTATAAGACACTGATGAAAGAAATTAAAGATGATACAAATAGATGGAGAGATATACCATGTTCTTGGATTGGAAGAATCAACGTTGTGAAAATGACTCTACTACCCAAAGCAATCTATAGATTCAATGCAATCCCTATCAAACTACCACTGGCATTTTTCACAGAACTAGAACAAAAAAATTCACAATTTGTATGGAAACACAAAAGACCCCGAATAGCCAAAGCAATCTTGAGAACGAAATAAGGAGCTGGAGGAATCAGGCTCCCTGACTTCAGACTATACTACAAAGCTACAGTAATCAAGACAGTATGGTACTGGCACAAAAACAGAAAGATAGATCAATGGAACAGGATAGAAAGCCCAGAGATAAACCCACGCACCTATGGACACCTTATCTTTGATAAAGGAGGCAGGAATGTACAGTGGAGAAAGGGCAGCCTCTTCAATAAGTGGTGCTGGGAAAACTGGTCAGATACATGTATAAGTATGAGATTAGATCACTCCCTAACACCATACACAAAAATAAGCTCAAAATGGATTAAAGACCTAAATTTAAGGCCAGAAACTATCAAACTCTTAGAGGAAAACATAGGCAGAACACTCTATGACATAAATCACAGCAAGATCCTTTCTGACCCACCTCCTAGAGAAATGGAAATAAAAACAAAAATAAACAAATGGGACCTAATGAAACTTCAAAGCTTTTGCACAGCAAAGGAAACCATAAACAAGACCAAAAGACAACCCTCAGAATGGGAGAAAATATTTGCAAATGAAGCAACTGACAAAGGATTAATCTCCAAAATTTACAAGCAGCTCATGCAGCTCAATAACAAAAAAACAAACAACACAATCCAAAAATGGGCAGAAGACCTAAATAGACATTTCTCCAAAGAAGATATACAGACTGCAACAAACACATGAAAGAATGCTCAACATCATTAATCATTAGAGAAATGCAAATCAAAACTACAATGAGATATCCTCTCACACCAGTCAGAATGGCCATCATCAAGAAATCTAGAAACAATAAATACTGGAGAGGGTGTGGAGAAAAGGGAACACTCTTGCACTGCTGGTGGGAATGTGAATTGGTACAGCCACCATGGAGAACAGTATGGAGTTTCCTTAAAAAACTACAAATAGAACTACCATATGACCCAGCAATCCCAATACTGGGCATATACCCTGAGGAAACCAAAATTCATAAAGAGTCATGTACCAAAATGTTCATTGCAGCTCTATTTACAATAGCCCGGAGATGGAAACAACCTAAGTGCCCATCATCGGATAAATGGATAAAGAAGATGTGGCTCATATATACAATGGAATATTACTCAGCCATAAAAAGAAACGTAATTGAGCTATTTGTAATGAGGTGGATAGACTTAGAGTCTGTCATACAGAGTGAAGTAAGTCAGAAAGAAAAAGACAAATATCGTATGCTAACACATATATATGGAATTTAAGAAAAAAAATGTCATGAAGAATCTAGGGGTAAGACAGGAATAAAGACACAGACCTACTGGAGAACGGACTTGAGGACATGGGGAGGGGGAAGGGTGAGCTGTGACAGGGCGAGAGAGAGTCATGGACATATACACACTAACAAACGTAAGGTAGATAGCTAGGGGGAAGCAGCCGCATGGCACAGGGATATCGGCTAGGTGCTTTGTGACCGCCTGGAGGGGTGGGATAGGGAGGGTGGGAGGGAGGGAGACGCAAGAGGGAAGAGATATGGGACCATATGTATATGTATAACTGATTCACTTTGTTATAAAGCAGAAACTAACACACCGTTGTAAAGCAATTATACCCCAATAAAGATGTTTAAAAAAAAAAAGTAAAAAACGAAAACAAAACAAAACAAAAAAACTAAATCGGTATTTGTTTCAAATAAGTTAGTAAAAGTTCTGAAGTTTTTGGATACGTTGTGTATCCAATTTGGATACATTGTTATAAGGGTAGGGGAAACGGCTCCATCATACAGTGTTGATAAGGAATTTGGCAAAAATATATCAAAATTACAAACATAAACATGTATATCCTTGACTCTGCAATTCTATTCTAGGAATGTATTCTAAAGTTGTAGTCACACAATGATAAATCTGTAAGCAAGGCTGTCCACATCAAGAGATTGGAAGCAAACTGAACATCCTTTAGTGCATGACTCATTAAGTAAATTGTGGTGTACCTGTACATTGTAATACAATGTATCCATAAATTGACTGCCAAGGATCTTAGAATTGTCTTCAAGATTTGAAAAATCAAGATAAGTGAAAATATCAAGGTGTATGTATGCATACACACACATTTATATGTAACAAACATATATATAGCAAATATGTATAACAAAACATACATGTTTATGCATATATATATAAACATAAGATTTGCTGTATATGTTACCACTTGTGGAAAAATAGAAAAAAATTATATTTGCTCATTTCTGCCTGTACTATCTGAAATATACTTAAGAAACTGGTGGCATTGGTTGACCCCAAGAAGAGATGTGGGGTGGCTAACAGAAAGGGTTGAGGAAAGCCTTGAGTGTACACTTTTTGGGTTTTACAAGAACACAGTTTTGGAAGTCAGATGACACAATGGTCAAATGTATATTGTATTTTCCTTTCAGAAAGATTTACACAAACATTGTGGTATATGTACTCATTAGTTTATTAAATATTTATGTAGTGTTACTGTAGGTCAGAACATATTCTGGTGTGGAGGGGTGGGCTGTGATATCAAGGCATATACGATACTTTCAGTGCACCAGACTCAGTTCAAAGTGTCCTGCTTTAACTCATTTAAACTTTGCAACAACCCAATGAGCATGTGCTACCATTATGATTTCCATTTCACAGACGAGAAAACTGAGGATCACAGAGGTCGAACTAACTTGTCCCAAATGGAACAGGTAGTGAGTGGCAGAACTGAGCTTTAAAATGTCTCTAGAGTCTGTGATTTAATACCAGGAGGAGGTCCAAAATTTGTGAGGCCAAGTGACAAATGAAAATCTGGCCAAGTGTTCAAAAATGATGAAGAATTTCAATACAGAAACAATAGAGCAAGAAAGCAAGCTGAGGCCCATCTGAACACAGGACCCCGTGGGACTCTACAGGCTACGCACCCATGGAGCCGGCCCTTGTCACCATCCCACTCCCTTTCACAAAAAGGCCCCCTGCCCTCGTGGAGCTGACATGCAACTGGAGGGGCCAAGTGGGTGACACATAATAAATAAACAGACCATCAGTATGTGCCAGGAAGGAAAGCACAGTGCCACAGGGATGATAAAGAGTGCCAGGAGGACAGAAAGGCTCTGCCTAAAGACACCTGCTTAACCTTGTTTAACCCTCTGTTTCCCTAATGTGTTTGACTATAGAATTATTTCATTGAAGTTAATTCAATATTTTTACTCTTTCACCTTATACTGTCACCTCTGGAACTGGAGTTCTGCCAAACTCTTTTGGGGCAGCTCTGATCTTTATGAATCCTCTTATTCTGTAGATGAGAAAACAGGGGCCCAGAGAGTCAGAGGGGCTTGGTCAGGGTTCCACGTGGCTGGTTGCATGCTCTCTAATGTGCCATGAGCAACTGAGGCCCTGCTAAGTTATTCCACGTCCATTGACGTGTTTCAGCAGTCAGAGACCTCACAAAGAACCAGGCAGTGTCCAATTGTGCTTTACGTGTGGTATGGGTTTAATTTCTTATTGTCCAATCATTACAGAACATCCCTTTCATCACCTGGTAAAACCTTTTCCTTTTAAAGCCTTCTTCTCCTTTTTTCTTGTTTTCAATTCTGGACCATGTGTGTACCAATGTTTTCTGAAATGCAAGGCAATGTCATACTTGATACCATCTTAAGAACTAAAGGATTTATTTGCTTCCAAAATAATGAGTTCTGTTAAACGATGAATGTATCAGTTAAGGCAAGAGAGCAATTTTTGCATCTGAAACTAGTGGCTTTGTCTTGTTTTGTGTGTGTGTGTGTGTGTGTGTGTGTGTGTGTGTGTGTATTGGAGTGCAGAGCTGAAATACAGGCAAGTGTTTACAGAATGCTAAATTCATTCATTGTTAAAAGGACACCCGTGGAAATTGTGCCAGAGGCTCTTTAGGTTGTTGAGATAGTGACATTTTTAAAACATTTGTCTTATCTTAAATTTTGCCTTAGATAAGATGCCTCCAAGTAGATTCTCTTCACAGCCGTTTGCTTCTCATTAAAGAGGGAGACTTCAAGCTCTTCGTCTTACATTTAGATCAACTGTTTGACTGAAACAGTGATTTTTCTTGACTTTATTTCATGAATTTCCTTGTTTGCATTGACCAACTCAACCAGCTGTTTTGAATTCATGTGAACTCAGGGTCATAGGGCCGATGCAGCTGAAGAATTGTAGAAATTAATTCTGAAAATGGCAGCAAAAGGAGTAAGAACCTAAGCCCGAATGCGTGCTTGGGAGGCTAAAACTGATCAATTTCCCGGTCCCTAATTAAAACAAGACACCAAACACAACAACAGCATAAAATCCAGTGCTTTTTCCTGGTGATGAATGCGACCAGCCTGCAAATTTCTCCTTGCTGGAAACAGAAATTCCATGTGCAACAGCAGTTAAACAGGAAGTTCCTGGCAATTTATATCTGGTAATATGTACGTTTATCTTCTCACCGTCCAGACACTGTCCTTACCCTACTCCATTCCCAACATAGGTGCCCTTTGAAATTAAACGAATAAAACGAAAGAGGAAGTTTCTTTCTTTCACCTATGTCTTTGAAGGGGTCCATTCTTCGATATTGAAGGGGTAAACAATTACGGCAGGGTATCTAATCTTTTACATAACTTGAGTTGTGAAAATCTGCATGTGAACCATCTGCTTTTAAATTGAATCCTGGCTTTACATCAATTAGCACAGTAATTTCAGATGTAAAGTAGGTTAACTTCTGATTGATCTTCAATTAACACTAGTTCTTAACCATTTACTTTATTTCAAATTCATTTCCCCTCCTAGTTATACAGGGAAGTTGCAGAATGACCTTCCTTCTTTTGAAATGTGGATAGCTCCTTAGGATGAAAGAATTGACATTCCATCCACCAGTCCCTTTATCCCTGAATTAGTAAGAGCTCAGGTAATGAAAAGTCACTATAATTTTATTTTCCAAAAGAGCATCAAGGAAACAGGAAGACCTCACTACATGCAAGGATGTTTGGGGTTTTTTGTTTGTTTTGCTTTGTTTTCTTTTTGCTTTACTTATTTAGATTTTAGAATTGGAATTTTCACAAAATAACTGACAAAATCATTCCAGGAAGCCCCAAAACAGCATTTGTAAAACTTAAGGAATCTGGTGATCGTACAAAATTATTCGGCTCCTTTCCTAGGACACAAACTCTCAGGGTTGAAAGAGGATTCAAATGTCCTCCAGCCTATATCCACCCAGGGCAGGCATGCCCACCAGAGCACCGCCCCCCCCCCCCGCCCTGCCCCCGCCAGATGGTCAGCCAGCTTTTCCTTATTGCCACCATTGGACAAAAGGGCAGAATCTCCCTGATGAGGTTGTTAACAGTGAAATTCTGCCAGCTGAATAATATTCACCAAGTGATATAAATCAGATACTTATTTTATTAGAATGCTGCACACTGCTATTGATAATTTCTGTATAGCTTATGTTAAAAAACAAAAATTCAACTGAGTAAAATCAAAGAACTAATTGGCTTTATTCAATGAATCACGAATCAGGGAGCATCCCATCTAACAAACCCCAGGAGCTGTACAAACAAAAGTGGAAGGTTTCTATAAGCAGAAGGAGGGAGGGACAAGGAAGTTAAAGAGTGGATTATTTCAGGCAACGTCACCTTCCTGAAGGGGAAGGCGAGAGTCTTATTAAGCAGATTACCTCACTAGTGTAGATCAGGAAATTCCAGACTGGTGGGTTTAAAATTCCACTCATGGGAGGAGCTGAAACTGTAACCAGTTTAGATAGTAAGTCTTGGTGGGGTTTGGCATAAGTGACTCCATTTTGGGCCTATTGTTTCTTTTTAACACTTATGGTAGTATATCATTGTGATATGTTATCTGACTTTCCTTTTATAAATTTGATTCATAAAATATTTATGTCCTAAAGTATATAATTTTATCACATAGGGGACTGTCTTTTCTTCAAAAAAACATATAACTTGTTTTATAATAGTTATCATTGTAGAAATATGATTCTCTTAACAATCATTTCTGGTATGATCAACTTACTGGAAACTTTTTATACCATTAAGCAAAGATAGTTTCTTTTCATGGAAGAGATATATGACTTTTTCCTTCTTATTGTCTTCTTTTTTATTATATGCATAGTTGTTTTTCTTATTAGCATGCTATGTTGAAAATAGAACAAGGGTCCCTGTACAATTTAGACCAAGTAATAATTTCTGCTATAATAAACAGATCCAAATTCTCCGTGGCTTAAAACAATGAGTTTAATTCTCACTCATGTCACAGTCCAATGTCCATGTTCTTCCCTGGATTATGTCTCATATTATAATTCCACTGTCCTCCAGGGATTGGAAATTTTCCCCATTCAGCCAGCATATGAAGGAAAAAAAAAAAAAAAAGAGGAGGACCAAGACTAGGAGTTTTTGTGGGTCTAAAAGTGGCATTTATCATTTCTTCATACATTACATGAGCTAGAACTCAATCACTGACCAAACCCAACTGCAAGGCTGGCAGGGAAATACAGTGCAGCCCTAGGCTTAGGAAGAAGAAACAGTGTGGGTGAGTCAGAGCCAGTTTCTGCCACTGTTGCTATCAGCATTTAGTTTACCTCTCTACCCTGGAGACCTATATATCCAGAATAGTATCTAGAATTTCTATTGCATGTGTGCTTTTGGACTTCACTGGAAAATAAACGAAGAGGAATATGAGGCTCTTGTTAAGTGCCCTGAATTCCTGGGTATATACATTGAAATATAGGGCATCCAGGGCTCTGCCCTGCAGTGACCCTGAAGGTGCTCTCTCTGAATCAAGGAAGAGTCCAATAAAGAAAAGGGCTGCTGGTTAGCCTATTTCCCTTCCCCTCAGAGAACTGCACCTGATCACACCTGCCACTCTAGGCGCCGTGGGCACCTTATAGAGACTCACCCCTACATGTACCAGGGACATGCAGCACGTAGTGGTGTTATGAGTGGCGACAAATCATGGGGTCCCTGACAGTCTTGCTATTCTGGACTAGACTGGTCTCGTTGAAAGAGGAATCGATAGCCTTCTTAAAAGAAGTCTTGAAGGCCCATGAGCCTGGGCTGGAGGCCCCACTCAACCTCAACCACATAGTGTAGAATGTAGCCCAAGGAACTGGGCCTTGGAGAGAAGGGCTGTCTTTGCTGGGTAGATTACTAACGCTACAGGCAGAATCTATTTTATTTCCTTGGCTACCTTTCTAAACTACAGAGAAATCTTTCCTAATTGTTAGTTTTCCATTTCCAACATATGTTTGGGGTTATACATAATCTGAGTAGCAGCTGATACTCTTTGAAATTAGAAATGACTGATGGCCAGCTTCCTTTTCTTCAAGCTAACTTTCTCACCAGTGGATTTTTCCTACCATTTGGTGGGTAGGCATGTTGCCATGATGTCCTATTTTCTGGACTGAGGATGGGTGATCCTTATTTTTATTTTATATTTAATTTTTTATTTGTAAAATATACAAAGCCTAATATATCATTTAAACCTTTTGTAAGTGTACAATTCACTGGCATTAAATACAGTCACAATGTTGTGCGATGATCACCATTGTCTATATAGATGGATGATTCTTGCAGTATAATTCTTAAAACATGGAGCTAGAGAGTTAGTTACGATTATGTCATTTCCATGTCCACTATGGGATTGTGTCCCAGTTGGGTTGCCAGTTATGGCAAATGTCACCACTACCTGCCCTAGAGTCCTTCTCTCTGCCACCATCTATAGAAAGCTCACCCAAGACCAGAGAATCTCAGCATATGTTCTCTGCTACTCCATTACCTTGCTGACCAATTAAAAACATTATTAATTTAAGTGAGAATAATACATTAACTTTGATTATCATTCTATAATTTGTGGATAATCTTGTATTTTAACTTCTTGGATAACTTCTATTTATTGTCAAGGATGCTTTGCTGGGCTGTGGGAATTTTACCTGGCTTTCCTTCCTACCCACACAGCATGCTCTCACTGAGATTGTTAATTAGTGCACTTTTTAAGCCAAAGTGAAACAGATTCAGAAGGAGAATTTTCTGCTAAAGGAAGATATAATACTGATTGCCTCACTTATCTGGACGTGTATTGATCAGGAGACCCTAGAAAATTCTCTTTTTTTGTGCAGCCTGAGCCTTGCAATGACTCTTTCTTGAATTAGACACCAGCTTCTACCTCTAATAAGTTAAAGCTCAGAGATTTTAAATTGTAGCAATAGCGACAACAAGAACACTAGACAACATTTAGTGAGCCCTTACTACATGTCAAGCCCTGTTGTATGTGTTTAGCTGCATATCTCATTTAATCAACCTCAACTTTAGAAAGTATAAGAAGCAGGCACTATTCTTTTTCTCTTTTTCTTTTTTCTTTTTTTGACCCAATTCTTTCACAGGCTTTTTTTTTTTCTTCTTTTTTTTTGTAAAAGCTCAAATTCTAGCAAGGCAGTAACAGGTACAAGTTACCTCCTTGAGTAATCCATTGTACACTGTCTTTTACATTGCTTTTGAGCATTTTAGAAGAGTCATATTATAATTTTAAAACTTTTTAAAAAGCTGCATTTTAATTAAAATTTTTTTCCAGTTTTATTTAGATATAATTGACACAGCACTGTATAAGTTTAAGCTGTACAGCATAATAATTTGACTTACATACATCACAAAATGATTATCACATAAGTTTTGTGAGCATATATCATCATAGATATAAAATTTTAAAAATAGAAAAAAAATGTTTCTTGTGATGAGAACGCTTAGGATTTACTCTCTTAACAACTTTCATGTATAACCTACAGCGTGTTCATTGTATTTATCATGATGCACATCACATTACCAGTACTTATTTATCTAACTGGAAGTTTGTACATTTTGACTACTTTCATCCAATTCCCCCTCCTCCCACTCCCGCTTCTGGTAACTACAAATCTGATCTTTTTTTTTTTTCTATGAGTTTGTTTGTTTGCTTTTGAAGTATCACTGACCTATAACACTATGTTACTTCCTGTTATGCAACAGAGTGATTTGGTATTTCTATGCATTTCAAAATGATATTCACAATAAGTCTAGTTATAATATGAAACCATACAAAGATATTCAGTTATTGACTGTATTTCCAACACTGTACATAGTTATCTATCTACCTATCTGATTATTTTTAGTTGCTGATCTCTTACGTTCAAATGCATTATAACAGCCTTGCATTTTTACTCCCCTCTCCCCACATTTACTGTTTTTGACATATTTTACATCTTTTTGTCTTGTGCATCCCTTAACTACTTATTGCAGATATAGATAATTGTACTACTTTTGTCTTTTAACGTTCCTACTAGCTTTATGTATGGCCAATTTACTACCTATACTATACATTTTCCTTTACGGATGAGAATTTTCCTTTTGTAATTTTCTTGTTTCTAGTTGTGGCCTTTTCTTTTTGAGTTACAGAAGTCCCTTAAACATTTCTTGTAAAGCTGGTTTGGTGGTGCTGAACTCATTTAGTTTTTGCTCATCTGTAAGATGTTTAATCTCTCCATCAAATCTGAATAAAACCTTGCTGTGTAGAGTATTCTTGGTTGTAATTTTTTTCCCTTTCATCACGTTAAATATATCCTGCCACTTCCTTCTGGCCTGCAGAGTTTCTGCTGAAAAGTCAGGTGACAGACTTATGGAAGTTCCCTTATATGTAACTTGTAGCTTTTTCCTTACTCCTTTTAATATTCTCTATTTATCTTTAATTTTTGCCATTTTAATTACAGTGTGTCTTAGTGTGGTCCTCTTTGGGTTGAATCTGTTAGGGACTCTCTTCCTGGACCAGGATGTCTATTACCTTTCCCAGATTAGGGAAGTTTTCAACTATTATGTCTTCAAATATGTTCTCTGCCATTTTCTCTATCTCTTCTCCTTCTGAGACCCCTATAATGCACATATTAGAATACTTGATGTTGTCCTAGAGGTCTCTTAAATGGTCCTCATTTCTTTTTATTCTTTTTCTGTTCAGCTTCAGTGATTTCCACTACTCTGTCTTCCAATTTGCTGATCCAGGCCTCTGTATCATCTATTCTACTGTTGATTCCTCCTAGTATATTTTTCATTTCAGTCATTGTCTCTTCGTTGCTTTTTGGTTCTTGTTTATATTTTCTAACTCTTTGTTAAAAACTTCTAACTTTTCACTCTGTTCATCCAATCTTTTCCCAAGTTCTTTGAACATCTTTATAATCGTTACCTTGAACTCTCTATTGGGCTGATTGCCTATCTCCACTTTACTTAGTTCTTCTTCTAGTATTTTATCTTTTTCTTTCATTTTGAACATATTTCTCTGTCACCACATTTTGCCTAATTTGCTGTTTTTATTTCTATATATCTGGTAACTTGATTATGTTTCCCAACCTTGGAGAAGTGGTCTTTTGCAGAAGACATCCTATGTATTTCAGCAGAGCATGGCCCTCTGGTCACCAGAGCTTTATGCTCTAGGGCTTCCCCCTAATTGGGCAAGGATGCGCGCATCCTTCTTTTGTGGCAGGCTGATTACTGTGGGCAGTCTGGTGGGCATAGCTGGCCTCTGGTCTGCTTGGTTGCTAAGCCCTGCCTTGAGCAGAGGCTGTTGGCTACTGGTGGGCAGGGCTGGGACACAAAACTGCTGGCTGCGGGGCCTCAGGGGGTCCTGAGGCTAGTGCTGGCCCACTGGCAGGCAAAGCCAAGTTGTGGAGTGTGTTTCAGTGGGACCAGTGTTCCTGGATCTAGTGTTCATCCTGCTGGTGGGTTGAGGCAGTTCCTGACACTGTGGGTTACCAGTGTCCCAAAGCTGACGTTGCCCTTCTGGTGAGTGGGGCTGGATCCTAGGGCAGTTGGCTGAGAGGTCCAAGGTGTCTTGCAGCTTATATAGGCCTGTTGATGGGTGGGACCATGGCCCAGTGGGTCCTAGTGTTGTTGCCTACACACTGGTGGGCAGAGCTGGGTCCGAGTGTCTCTGACTGCAGTGCTCTGGGTGTCTCAGGGTTAGTGCCAGTGCACTGGTGTGCAGGGGTAGGTCCTGGGTACTCTTGTGGACAGGGCCAGCTCATGGGCCAGCTCTGGGCTCAGGGGGTCTTAAGGCAGCAGGCTTGCTGGTGGGGGGACTGTGTCTCCACCTGGCTAGCTGCTCGGCCTGAGGCATCCAAGTACTTGTGCCAACAGGCTGGTGGGCAGGGCTGCATCCCAATGCTAATAGGCTAGAGGGAGAATTTCAAAATGGTGCTTCCCAGCACCAGTGTTCACATGGTAGTTCAAGCCCCCAGAATGGCTGCTGCCTGTGTCTGTGTCCCCAGAATGAGCTCCAGTTGCTTCCTGCCTCCCTGGGAAGCTTTCCAAGATCAGCAGGTGGGTCTGACCTAGACTCCTTTCAAATTATTGTTTCTGCCCTGGATTCTGGAGTTTGTGAGATGCTGTGTGTGCCTTTTAAGGGTGGAGTCTCTATTTCCCACAGCCCTCTGGATCTCCTGAAAGTAAGCCCCACTGGCTTTCAAAACCAAATGTTCTGGGAGCTTGTCTTCCAGGTGTAGGACCCCTGGGCTGCAGAGCCCAACATGGTGCTTGGACCACTTGTTCTTTGGGAAAAACTTCTGCAATTAAATTATCCTCCAATTTGTGGGTTGCCCACCCAGGGGTATGGGTCCTGACTACACCATGTCTCAGCCCCTCCTGCCCATCTCATTGTGATTCCTTCTTTATAACTTTAGTGGTAGGAGTCTTTTCTGCTAGTTTTCGGATTTTTCTCATCAATAGTTGCTCTGTAAACAGTTGTAATTTTGGTGTGCCCATGGGAGGAGGTGAGTTCAGGGTCTTCCCACTCCAACATCTTGGCCACTCTCCTGGCACTATTCTTGTCAACATTTGAAATCAAACTGAGTTACAAGGAGATTCAACTTTATTATACTGATATTATTTGAATATAGGTGCAAATGTCATATTTGATTTGGAAAGATGTGGCTGATTTTGAGGGGTATAAGTTAAAAGAATTAGTGTAAGTCTTAGCATGGATCCCCAGCACAGGAATATCTAACTAGTAGCCACTTCCCTCTCGGGCATCCTATCATACCTGCCCATTCTAGAACCTGCAATAGAACTGATGACCCTCCCTGTGACCAAAAGAGAACTCAGCACTTTTTCAGAGTTCACAGGCTACCAGGCCAAGGTTCATCCATCAGCATTGTCTTCACCCTGTTTGAGCTGGTGAGAGCTATAGACCTGGACCAGAGATGCTAACTTTTCTCCTGTCTTGGGCTATGAGTACAGAGGGTGGCATTAAGGTTTGTTCATATTTTACTTACGTCTAGTGAATGTATGGGAACTTCAATGTGAATCTATGTGAACTTCCTGTGAAATGACCCATTTGGTTAAAGGAAAACCCTGCTCTTATTTATTCCCTTAGCATTGGACATTAATCTTTAATGGGACTAAAGCAGAGTGTCACTCAATGACCCCAGCTCTACTGAAATGTAGTGAAGAATAAGGAAGCAAATCAAGAATACCCTCAGTTTGAAAGAGATGCCACTATCTAAATTCAATAGTTAGAAAGGAGTGTCAATGAAAAATTAATCAGTCAATCTACGAAAGAAATAGAAAATTTTATTTGAGCCAAATTTGAGGATTATAACTTGAGAAGAGCATCTCAGAAAGCTCTGAGAGCTGTTCTGGCCATTAGAACTCAAGGCATAGTTATATAAGATTTTTTTTCTTTTTTTTTTTTTTTTGCGGTATGCTGGCCTCTCACTGTTGTGGCCTCTCCCGTTGCGGAGCACAGGCTCCGGGCACACAGGCTCAGCGGCCATGGCTCACGGGCCTAGCTGCTCCGCGTCATGTGGGATCTTCCTGGACCGGGGCATGAACCCGTGTCCCCTGCATCGGCAGGCGGACTCTCAACCACTGCACCACCAGGGAAGCCCTATATAAGTTTTTTGAGATAGGGGCTGAACATTAAATGAAGTATTATTGACAGTTTATACAATCCAGATCTAAGTGCCATGTGACCCCTCATCAAGAAGGAATGCTATCTTTAAGGAGTTGTCTTGCTGGTGCTAGGAGAATGTTGCCCTTTATGGCTGAGCAGGCATTTCTGCCTATGGGGAAGGATTGCTCAGTGCATAATGCAGATACACAATGCTCAGTTGGGGGAGAGGGGAGACAGAGAAAACTTTTTTATGTTTAAATTTTTCTTGTCTTGCCATAAAATACAAATTTTATTTCACAGGAGAGATTATGCAGACAAAACACTAATTCCTACAGAGGAGGCCTTGGAGTCTCAAGAAGGTGTACAGCCCTTTCCTTTTCTTGGGCAGTTGAGAGTTGGCTCTACCCACTTCTTGAGGGTGACAAGGATGAAAGGTGGCAGGGAGAGGGATGTGGCTCTGCTATCAAAACCATGTTGGTTTCCCATGTTCATTTACCAAAATTAATGCATTTGACCCTCTGTTTAAAATTGTCCGCTTGAGAGGTCAATAGTAACGATGCTAAAAACTCGGCCTTTGTGCACTGGTGCTGAATCAAATCTCGGAGACAGAGTTTTGGGTGAAGTAGAAAAGGATACCTTTATTGCTTTGCCAGGCAAAGGGGGACACAACGGGCTCGTGACCCGAAAAACTGTGTGTCCCAACCCCGGAAGATTTGGTGAGGAGTCTGGTTCAGTGGAGCAATGGTTCAAGGGCGGGGCTGCTATAAGGATCAGGATGTGTCAAGGGCCTGCATTCCTTTAATCTGGCCTCAGGTGGTCTCCCGATCTTCTCTGAAAAATACCTCTTCAAGTAATTAGCATCTTCCATTTGTTGGGGGCTTCAGTTCTGCAGAAGAGCTCAAAGATACTGCTATGTGATGTGTATGCCTTGAGGTGGAGCCAGGACCCTCCCCGAAGGCTGCACTGTTGTTTCTTGGCTGCCTCTCCCTTGTCTCTGCATTCCCTCCCTTCTTCGATTACCAACTGTTTGAAAAGCTTCTGTGCCCAGGAGCCCCACAGGGTCCTGCTTAGTTTCTAGCAAAATGTACAGGGTTTTCTTTTTTCTCTAACAAATGATTCAGTCATAACACTAAATCTCTGTTCTTCTCTCTCTTTTTTCTCTCTTGCCTACTGATGGAGACCTCTACCTTTCCTTTTTCTGGCCAATACATTTTTTTCTCCTTTTATTGGTCAATATATTCACTTCTCAATTTGACTTAAAATAGCTTATGTCCCCTTTTCCAAAAGGCAGCCAAAGATTGAGTGAGAAACTCATTCATAGGTGTTTAGTCTTGAAATCTGGGGCTGGGGTGGAGGTGTGAGTTTGGAAATCTAGATTTAAATATTCTTTGATGACTAGCTGTGATTAAAAAATTACTCTGATGAGTGTCTGTTACCTGGGGGAAAAAACAAGCAAATCAGGTGTGTTAAAAGGCTCTTAGGCCATATGAAAAATTTGGCCTTTTACAATGAAAGTGCCTGTCCTTTCTTTCTGGTATGTAGGAATGTGAAACAGAGAAGGTTCAGAGGTAATTTGTCTCCCACTGTGCCTATCACAGTGCCTTAACCACGAGAGACACTGAATTCATGATTTTTGAGTGTTCTGATGGAGGCTAGCCTGCAGGTGTGAGAACAAAAGACAAGGGAAATTACATAGGAGGGACAGAGGGCAGAAAGAATGGTTTTTCAATTTTAAGACACTGTGAAATGCTTGAGGGGGCAGAGGTCAGTGCATTTTGATCTCTGGGGAGATGAAACACCCTGAGTCAGACAAGAGAAGAGGAAGCCCAGAAAAACACAGTTAACCTCAAATTCTATAAAGGGCGTGGTGGTGAGGGTAAGAAGTGCAAATCCCATTAGTGGAGAAAGAGAGTATTTTCACAGCCATATTTTAAAAAACTGAATGGTAAGAAACAGCATTTTTCTTTCCCTCTGCCCTCCCTTCCCGTTGCGTCGGAATGAGGGGGCCGGAGCCGGCACACTAACAATAATGGCACTAGAGCAATAATGAGACCTTTCTCCAAGGACTGATTTGTCTGCAGAAAGGAGAAGTCATCAGGTATCCATTGTGAGGAGACTCGCCTTCTTTTAACAATGGCTCTGATGAAGCTGCTAGAAGGTTCTTATCAGGGAGAAAATACTCCTAGCAGCAGGAGAAGGGGAGAGGGAAAAAAAATGAAAGGCTACCAACCCCCAAATCATCCTCCAGGTTCAGTGCAGTGGGGAGAATGAGGGAGGCACGTTTCCTGAATGCAAGTGATGTTGGCTGGTCAGTCAAACCAATCCTCTAAAGAGAGATTAAAAAAGATGAGAGAGGCCAGCTTTCCCACAGGCAGGCTTTTAGCAGGGAGGGCAAGGGTGGCTGGGCTTAAGCTATGGAATTCTAAGTTCCTCAGGCTGAAGTAAATAGCGAGAGGTCATACAAGCTTCTCCCCTGGCCTACGGGGTGGCCCCTTCTTTAGCTGGATTCTGGGAAGGAAGAAGGCGTTCACAGACAGCAGAGCCTTGACAAGACTCTAGGCCCATTTCTGCAGCTCACAGACGCTCAGATTCAGAAACAATGGATTTTCTGCATGCTGTAGATGGGAGAAGAGAATTAGAATTAATCTCTTATACTGATCAAAATTTGTGAGATGCTTTACTGTTTTGGGTCTCACTCCTCATCACCTCCCAAGAGGTAATGCTGAAAACTTGGCCTCTATGCACCAGTGCCAAAGTGAATCTCAGAGACAGAGTTTTGGGTGAAGTAGAAAAGAATAGCTTACTGCTTTGCCAGGCAAAGGGGGCCACAGTGGGCTCATGCCTCAAAAACTGTATGTTCCCAACTGGGAGGATTTGGTGAGGAGTTTTATAGCGATGGTTCAAGGGTGGGGTTGCCGATAAGGATTACAGTGTGTGCAGGGCCTGTACTCCTTTAATCTGGTCTCAGGTGGTCTCCTGATGGGCTTCTTGAGGTTATCAAGCTGTGACCTTCTCTGGAATGAAGAATGCTATCATCTTCTATTTGTTGGGGGTTTTAGTTCTGTAAAGAGCTCAAAGATATTGTTCTGTGTATCCCTTGAGGCGGAACCAGGACCCTGCCCCAAGGCTGCACTAGTGTTTCTTGACTGCTCCTCCCTTGTCTCCCTTGTCTGTCTCTGCATCCCCTCCCTTCCCCGATTAGCAACTGTTTGAAAGGCTTCCATGTCCAGGAGCCCCACAGTGTCCTGCTTGGTTTCAGAGATGACTATTATTATTTGCCATGTGGTCAATGGATGCTGATCAAAACTCCGATCATATTGCCCCCTGTACAAAATCCTTCATTGACTCTTTATGTTTAAATTGAGCTAAACTCTGCCCTTCCTCTATCCTCAGAATTTAGTTTCCAGGATGTGGCTATCACCTACCTGTCCTACTCTTTCTCTACTTATATATGTATCTCTGATTTCAAGGCAAAGTTGACTCTTTGATTTTATCCAATTGAGATCTCACTGCCTCAATCTCCTGCCTTGGTTGATGCTATTCCCTCCACCTGGAATGTTCTTTTGATATTTCTGCCTACTCCATTCACTTGTTGAAATCCTACCCAAAAAATTTCTTTTTTTTTTTTCTTTCTTTTTTTGGCCACACTGCACAGGCTGCAGGTTCTTAGCTCCCCAACCAGGAATTGAAACTGCACCCTCAGCAGTGAATGGAGTCTTACCCACTTGACCACCAGGGAATTCCCATACCCATCTTTCAAAGTTGGGTAAATTCTCCTCCCTCATGAGGACTTTATTGAAATGAAAGTAACTTCTCCCTCTCTGGAATTCTTAGAGCACTTTTCTTCTCTCTCTTATAGGCCTTCTCCTATTGCACCTTATTTATGATAATTCACGTTCCTATCTAACCCTCTTTAATGAACTGTGAGTTCATCAAGGGCAGGGACTGTGTCCCTCTTATCTCGATTTATCTCCCAGTGACTAGTGCATAGTAGGTGATCATTAAATAATGATTGAATTAGAATTTTCATTAGCATCTGTATTTCTAATTTTTAAGTAGAATAAAATTTCTAAGTTGATTTGGAAAACAAATTTACAGGAAACAACTGGATCTGTAGAGGCAACAATTCCTGGATGGAAGGTCACATGATTCTCAGCTGTCACTGACTGGCATTCTTACCAGGGACAGACTGTTTAAATGGATTTGGAATTTGGCTCTTTTTACTGCTTTTCCTTCTCCTCTAAAGAGGGTAGGATAGAGGACTACAAGGTGGAATTTGTTGTGTACTTACTCTGTGCCTAGCTCTTTGTTAACCATTTTACATCATTAACTGGCTCAATCTTTGTAATAATCCTTTGAAGGAGCATTATTTCCATTGCATAGTTGAGTAAACAAAGGCATAATAAAGTTCAATAAGTTGCTATAAGTCATATAGCTAACAAAGGCTTCAGCTCAGATACTGGCTCAAAACCCATGTACTTGCCCCCGACACTATGCTGCCTCCTGGACTTAATCCAGAAATTTCTCTAGGAAAGAAAGAGCCAGGGAAATCATGAAAGATGCAACACTGTGTTAAAAATGAAATTTTTAAAAAGTCCCTCTAGGATAGACTAGATGGAAAGAAGATGTATTAGTGGGTCCTATGCCTATTGATCTTCATAATACCAGAGGCAATTTTGATTATCATCAGATCTGAAAGCCACAGGTATGAGAGACAGAACGTGGGTGTTATCCTCAGAAAACTATGGTTCAAGGTCCATCTCTGCCACAAGTCAGTCAAGTGAAGTTTAAGGAAGTTATGTAAACTTTGTGGGCTCAGTATTCTCATCTGTAGAATGGGGAGCATAATAATCTATAGAATGTTTGTTGTAAGGATTTAAGGAAAGGATTAAATGTAATTAAATGACCAAGGAAGAGGTGAAGTTTCCACCATGATGCTTGAGACTCAATCCCTTAGGAATTAAAAAAATTTTTTTTTTAGATGCATTCTCTTATATTACCTATAAGTGATCAACTCCACGTGATACAATGTTTTATTTTAACCCATTTCTATCTCTGTGCATGAAGTCTTCCCAATCCAACACTAAGCTAAATGCTCTTTCAGGGTGTTCCTGGATCTTCCTATGCACACATCTCTCTTCACTCTTCTGTGCTCACAGAAATTATCTGTAGAAGAGTCTTGTCAAAATGGCACTCAGGCAGAATGTAGGGCTGGAGAGGCAACAGTATTTCTTTCTTTCTTTTTTTTTTTTTGCGGTACGTGGGCCTCTCACTGTTGTGGCCTCTCCCGTTGCGGAGCACAGGCTCGGATGCGCAGGCTCAGTGGCCATGGCTCATGGGCCCAGCCGCTCCGCGGCATGTGGGATCTTCCCGGACCGGGGCACGAACCCACATCCCCTGCATCGGCAGGCGGACTCTCAACCACTATGCCACCAGGAAAGCCCCAGTATTTCATTTTTAAGACCACCAAAATTTTTTAATAACTTCTGAGTCCATGTGATTAATTAGAGGCAGAACTACAGATCAGACCCCAGGGCTCCTCTCCCTACACCAGGAAACGGCAATTCAGGAGGACTTGTCCTGGCCTAGGGAATAGGTGACAGTCCAGAGACAGATGAGATTGGTTTTCAACTCAACTCTAATTTCCCTTGATTTCTATACTCTGGTTACATGTTAATGGTTTGGCAGAAACTTCAAAATTAAACTTGTGAGAGACATCACTGTTGGACATTTAGGCAAATACAGTAGCTGTCAAAGGTTTTAGAGCCAACATCTAACATGACCCTTTCTAAATGAGTCAAAAGTGACAGTTAAATGAGAAATGAAGCAGAAAAGTTTTTTTTTGTTTTGTTTTGTTTTTTTTCTTAAACAGGAATTTTTATGGGGAAATTGGCACTGAATTTTACTGCCCTTCCAAAGGGTACTGGTGGGATGGGGGAGCAGAACCTAAGGCTGTTGACTTTTGTTTGTTACTTCTGCTCCCTTAGTCTCTCCCACTGGAGACTCTCATGAGAAATCACACAGAGGAGTACTGAAGAATTACTCCCCAGGAAGGCTTCATGCTCATGAGTGCAATTGGGATAGCTGAATTACTAGCTCCAGTCAATCTCCTTTTTCTTCTTCATCTCTGGGCTTGGTCAAGAGTAACCTACTGGGTGCCAAAACCGAGTTACTTTTTTTTAAAGACAAAATTCATACACCATAAAATTCACCCATTTAAGGTATAAATTCAGTAGGTTTTAGTATATTAACAAAGATGTGCAACCATCATCATTATCTAATTTTGTAATATTTTCGTGACTCCAAAAAAGAAACGCATACCCATTAGCAGTCATTCCCCATTCCTCCTTTCCTCAGCCCCTGGTAACCACTAATCTACTTTCTGCTTCTATGGATTTGCCTGTTCTAGATATTTCATAAAAATGGAATAATATATGCCATGTTTTGTGTCTGGCTTCATTCACTTAGCATAATGTTTTCAAAGTTGAGAAGTTAGAGGGAACAGTTTGCAAGATCAGTCTCACTTCCGATATCAATTGCAAGTTTGGGGGTCCCCAAGACCACCCAGTTTCAATAATTAGCTAGAGGAACTCACAAAACTCACCAAAAGCTGTTATACTCATGGTTACAGTTTATTGTAGCTAAAGAATAACACCAGAGACTTGGTGTACAAAGTCTATATTGGGGCTTGATTATGTAAACCTGATTGACTGACTACCCATGTGGCTGACTTCAGTCTCCAGTCTTCAGAGGTTAACCAATAAAAAGTGTCTCAAAACCCCATCCTAAATTCCATTGTTAGAATCTGGCTGGCCCAAGGCTCCCAGGCAACAAAAACACTTTTAATAGGACATTGTAAGCCTAGGTTCCCAGGAGTCGAGGGAAAAGACCAGATCTCTCTGGGTAAAAGTGAATTCTTTACTACATAAAAGTTCATCCATGTTGTAGGCTGTATCAGTATTTCTTTCCCTTTTATGGCTCAATAATATTCCATTGTAGATATACTGCATTTTGTTTATTCATTCATCAAATGATACGTTTTGGGTATTTCCACTTTTTGGCTATTACGAATAATGCTACTACATACATTTGTGTAGTTTTTCCATGGACATATTTTTCCAATGCTCTTGGATATATTCTGGGACCTCAAAATTGTGTCACAGTTATTCTTTTGGAATTGAATTCCATTGTCACTTCAGTTGGGATAATGAGATAAACTGTTAATGTGAATTACTTTAGCATTAATTTAAAAAAATGGACATTGAATAGATGAAAGTCCAATTCTGGTGGGGGAGGATGCAAAAAAGTTCTAGAAAACAGAAATAGTGAAAAGCTAGGGTTGCTTGTGAGGGTCTGTGGGAACAGTGCCAGGAACTGGGGTTACTAGAGCAAGAAGGGGTGCTCTGTAGAGGGAAGTGAAAAAGTACTCAAGGTACACTTCACATACATCACAGCCTTCTATCTATATAGGCTTGGTTACCGAAGCAAAGCTACTTGACTTTCTGACTCAGGCTTGATTTTCCCTTAGTGATTCCCTTAGGATTCTTGTTATAGGACAGTGGCAACAATGGAATAAGACATGTTTTCTTATCCAATTCTTTTGGAGAGAGCAAGATCGATGGGAAACAATGCAAATATCTTCCTGGAACAGATGGGAAGAGCATTTTGCTTGGGGCAGATCAGTCCTAGCATATTGGAGACAGTTCGAAGAACCACATCAGAAGTGCTTCAGGGAATAAAGGAGTTGGCTGGAAAAGGAATAACCACAGGAGCTAAATATGGGCTAGCTGGCTCATCACCTCTGAAGGGGAACCAAGCAGTATGGCTATGATCTTGTGGGCAAAATACTATGGGGAATTTGCCTGGGCTGTAGGCATAAGATGAAGCAAATGAAAGGTGAAGGAGTATCCAGGAAGAATACCTTGCACTGACGGATTTACAGGGGACTCTCTCTCCTTTTTCTTTCACTGACATTATGCATTCCTCATCTTGGTTGTGTGTGTATTTCCAGTGTAAAGAAATCTGAAAAGACAACTTGAAAATTGCCCGAAGAAAGACCACAGCGTGTGTGGTGTGTGCTCACCTAAGCAGATGATGTGAATAGCAAAACCTAAGCCTCCTCCCAAGTTTATGCACCTTGATAGGTGGACACCATTTGGAACAAGTCTTCTTCATAAAATGCTGGGGTCTGTATAGAAGGGGCATTCATTTTTCTTCATTTCTCTTTTGTTTGCTGAAGGAGAGGAAAAAAATATTTCCTTCTACCCTTCGAGGTCTTCAACTGGAGATCTGTAACAAAAGACAGACTAGTAAGAGAGAAGCATACACATGTATTTAATATAAATTTTATATGATATGGGAGCCTTCATAAGGAAATGAAGACCCAATGAAATGGTTAAACCCGACAGTTTTTATACCAGGTTTGATGAAGAGCGGACAGTAGTGGGAAAATGTGATAGGAAAAAGGGGTATGAGCTAAGAGTAGTAAACTGGGGGAAACTTAGCAAGGCCCATTCATTCAGATTCCTCTTGGAGTTCCTCTGTCTTGGAGCTAGGGTGCTCCTTTCCCCTGGGTGTAGGGAGAGCACCTCTTGCCTGAGGGTCTTATGAACTGCTTCAGGGGAAATTCAGAAAGTCCTTCCTGCACTTACTGGTTCTTAAATTCCTTCACCTTAAAATATTCAATATGCCAAGGTGTTGTATTTTGGGGTAACATGTTCCGAACCTTGTCATTGCAGAGAGAAGAACAGGAAAATAGTGAGGGTTTTAAACTTTATTTTTAAGCCCCTGAAATCGTTTGTTGGGTGAAAAAAGACTTCAGTTGCTCTTGTAACTGGATCATTATCATGATGGTACTTTTAAGTTCATTGTTTTTCTTATTTTTTTAGATAGATTCAAGCTGACCGTGGATAATGTCTTTGAAAGCAAGCAAACAAGCAACTCTGTGATCCCACCCATAGGTTCATGAAACATTTTGGGAACAAGTCTTAGAATACTGCCACAACAAGTGGGCAAGGGTGATTACTGGGTCTGTTGTAGATATCAAGGAATTAACTTTTGCTTCAAAAAAAATTTTTTTTTAAGTTTCATATAACTGGGTTTGATATGGCTCCCCTGTTCATTTGTCTTAGGACTTACTGGTTGGGAGGTAATTGGCTTAGACCTTTAGATTTTTGGGTGAAAGAGAATGAAAATAGAGAGGCAAGATGAAGGAGAGAAAACCGGACAGCTAGGAGCTGAGCTGAGCCATATACCTTCCTGGTAACAACCCTAATGCGTGAGGACTGCTAGGCTTTCAACAGGGATGTGGAAGCTTGAGCACCATTATTTATGGGGAGCACCGCTGGAGCCTGGTCTTGAAGAAACGGCTCGGCCTGTCCCTTTGTAGAAATGGCCATAAACATTTACGAATCCTGAGCACTTCCAGGATGTGTCAGGCAGGGTTTTCAAATGCAGATTGTCCACTTGCCCGGCACATCTCAGGCCACTAATAAACACTGTCTCCTTGGAAAATGTGCTGACTTCTATTTCATTCCCCCCTCAACCTCCCTTTGACTTTAGGAACAAGAGTTTCAACTAAACTGACTCCTCCTTCCAGGGCTGGTGGGACACCATGATGTGAGAGGGTGTTTTTCCACCTGCAGCCCCCTTTGATGACAAGGACCTCCCTCTTGTGTGTAGGAAGTATGCATGGCTCTGTGAAAGGAAGCCGGCTAATCATGAGGCAACCACTGCCTCTGTAGTAGAAAATATGAGGCTGAAGGACAGGCATCCAGCCACAGATGTACTAATTTAATTTCATGCCCTGACATCAGCTGGTCCTCTCCACTTAAAAGGAACATTTGCATCCATCTGCCATCAACTCTCCCTTTCATTTTAAAATCTCTTTGCTCTTTTCTTTCCCTTCGCTCCTCCCCCACCACCACAATTTGATGAAATAATGGGGCACATTTAAAATCCAAACTCAGGCAATTCAAGTACTGAATGGATGTGATTTTGTTCCATTCTAAGTCAGCCTCAAAGAGTGTCTGGGGAGTAGAAATCAAGGGGCCAAACAAAAAAAGCAAGTGAGAGAGAGAAGATTTTGAATGCAAATCAACCCCCTCAACCCATCTGAAACAACCTGCTGTGAACTGGGCTAGAACGTATGGCCCATTAGCACCTTGTTAGGCTGTCAGAGCCTGAGCAACTGAAAGGGGTAATAATGGGGAAGAACTGGCCGAGACTTTTGCAATCCTAGCCCCAGCTTAGTGCTCTTCTACCCGACCCACTCTTGGGACTCCAGGGGCAGGGCTGGTGAGAGTAGCTCCAGTGGAAAGGAAGGTTAGAGAGAACAACTTCATTAAGTTTATCGTTGACTTTTTAAAAAGTACCTTTCTAGCAAAAAGGAATACAAAGGTTAATTTTACTTTTCTGGAGTGGTGAACTATTTATTTATTTATTTTTGGTGGGGCTCTCTTTGTACTTGCTTTCTCCCGCTTCATCAAATACTGAGGTTTTGTAAAAAAAAAAAAAAAAGAAAAATTATAGGATATTAGGGACTGCATGGCAAAGCATCAGTGATTAAGTCTTAGTCCTCAGAAGGCAAATCCACAAATAGAAAATGTATCCTAGACACACATGCCAGTTACATTCATTTGCAAATGCTTTTAAGAATGCAATACTTGCTTTAGAGACAGAGACACTTGGCAAGAACTTCTCCATTTTCTTCCCTCCTAAATGCTTTGGTGTTCAGTGGGGTTAGTGACAGAGAGGCCACAAATCTTGCTAATGACAATATTTATTTCTAGATATTGAAGTTAGTAGATATTCTATTACCAGGGAATGGAAGTATTTTCTTTCTTTCCATCCTAAAAACACAATTTATCTGGTTTAGTATGAAATAAACTAGAAGAGCCTTACTGTCTTTAACGAACCAATAGAAATGACAGTAGGGAAAAAAAAAATCTATTGCATGGTTTTTGCTGAAAAGTTTAACTGAAATGGTGCTGCCTTTAAAGGCAATGACCTTAAAAATTTAGGACTAGTGCACAGAGAAAAAACCCAATCACCACATGAATTAGTATGGAGAAGTTTGGGCAAAGACAGTTACTAGAGAATCTGTGGTTTCCCAAATGAACTCTGCCATTTTCAAGCCTAACTTCTTTGAAGTGTCTTAAAATTATTCTGCTGTCTTTACCAGAATGATTTTTTGTGTGGTTTTCCTTGGTGGAATAAAGGGATAGATTTCATACCCTCTTAAGGGTACTAGAATATTTGTCTCTTCTCAGGCTACGCACCAACAAGAGATAAATAACCCAAGGGTGTTTGTTTTAGTTTTCATTTCAGACACGAGGTGGAGATTAGGATTTACAAAACTAGGACGCTTCTTTTGTCTCTCTGTCAGGATAAAAAATGAGGAATAAATAACCATATTATACTTAATTTTATAAAGTGCAAAGTAAGTGCAATATTTTGCAAATTTTTAAATAGTGCAATGTAAGTGCTAAACGCTAATAGTCCTTTGCTTTTATTCCTAAGGGAGCTTTCTCCCACTTTTTTCTACAGCCAGGATCTCTGAGGTTAACTCGGCATCCTGCTTTTCTTAAGGGATATGGAAATGTCCACGGGACAGCTGTACTCTGCTGGCTGAGGAGCCCACAAGGTTAATGATTACCCACAAAGACTGAGGAGGAAAGGGAGCATTCTTCACGGGGATGATTAGCATGCTGGCATTCTTTCCTTTGTGGTAATGATGGTCAAGAAGGTGCCTGGCGATAGAAGGGAGAATGGAGGGTTTCTGCTTCTTCTGCCTCCAACGCTTATTAAAATTCATTTCCATTCAAAGAGCCATCCTCTGATTTTCATCATCAAATAAGCACACACTGTACATATTTAAGCAGGCAGGAGACCTGTGCCGAGTTCATGTCTTTTTGAAGTGAAGGCCTGTTCCCTTAATGACTGTCCATGCTTATCTCTGTATGTAAATTTCTCCCGCTCCTCTTTCTTACCCCCTCCACTCTACTGCTACCCCAGTTCTGGGATCTCTGATGGGCAGCCTAGATACCTATTATGACAATAAGTCATTTGGAGCCGAACGGAATCTCCTTGTGTAGTCTAGCTCATTATAAAGGTGAAGCCCTCGGGAGGACAGGCTGAGAATGAACAGATTTACAGAGTTATTTTTTCTTCAAGAGGCAGAGGCAGGATGTGGGTGTGGTTTCCATACTTCTCTCCGCTTTGGGTTTATCTCCCTTTGGGTCTGGCCCCCATCCCCAGACAGGGCGATTGTCCTCTAGCACTCCTGGGGACCACCATCAGCTGGAAGGTAATTCAGCTCAGCCAGTTCTATATTGAACAGCTGCTAGGAACAGTTGGGCTCGTCCTACTGTTGTCAGTGAGAAACCAAGTGGCAAACGTGAGTATATTGGGCTTCCTTAAAGGGTTCACGTGAACCGATAATTCAGTAAGTACAACACAAAGATGTTGTCCTCTCTTGTAGTGTGCCACATAGATCCTGGTAAGGCTTGTTTAAATTTTATTTAAGCATAAGGGACATAAGAAATCTCTTTGAGAGCTTTGGAAATCTCAGAAAACATGATCAAGAAGGGTATCAAGAAAGCAATCGGGCTTCCCTGGTGGCGCAGTGGTTGAGGGTCCGCCTGCCGATGCAGGGGACACGGGTTCGTGCTCCGGTCCGGGAGGATCCCACGTGCCGCGGAGCGGCTGGGCCCGTGAGCCATGGCCGCTGAGCCTGCGCGTCCGGAGCCTGTGCACCGCAACGGGAGAGGCCGCAGCAGTGAGAGGCCCGCGTACCGCAAAAAAAAAAAAAAAAAAAAAGAAAGAAAGCAATCATATTAATGGTGACAGCTCTCTTAAACTCATGGCAAGACTGCATTTTCTAGCATAATTCAATTTGTAAATCATCTTGTTATAATTATAGTCCAATCAGGGTAGAATAACAAGTAATGTCCTTTTATTTTATTTATTTTTTTGTTTTTCTCTCACTTGCCTTAAAAACAACCCAACACCCTACAATAATTTTTTTAGCTCTAAAATTATCTAACTCAGTCTCATGGGTTGAAAAATCATCTCTACATCTACAAAGAGTCCTGGTGAGGAGAATGGGGGAAGAAATTAGTTTTACAAAGCATATGTTGAAACAAAATATAAGACAGGTGAGATACGGGGTAAAGCAGAGAAAAGTATCCCTTGCTCAGGGTCTGGTTCTTGTGATTTCTTTCTTCTGTTGAAGCATATTGTGTCTCCTAATTTTAGAAACTTGATTATTCATAGGAAGTTCATTCTTTTTTTTAAATTATAGTTGATTTACAATGTTGTGTTAATTTCTGCTGTACAGCAAAGTGATTCAATTATACATATATATTTAAAAAATATTTTTTCCATTATAGATTATCACAGGATACTGAATATAGTTCCCTGTGCTATACAGTAGGAAGGAAGTTCATTCTGATGAGGTAGTTTTCCTGTTTTTCATCAAAGAATTTGGACACATTCAGAAAATTTGTCTAATCTCCTTATTTGACTATCTGGAGTGAACTACTGCTAGCAACATTTGGTAGCAACTGCTAGCAGCTCGTCTCTCACCTTCACGAGTCCCAGAGAGTTGCCTGGCCCAGCCTAATTTAGGCACCAAATGACCTGGCAATATCTGATTCTTTATTGCTTTGGCCACATGTTTTTTTTTCGCCTGGGGAATGCCGCTCATTGTTGGTTGAACAGTAAGAATTAAGTTGTATAGATGTGGAATTATTAGAGTAGCTGTTTCAGTCTCATCAGTATCAAGATTGGCAGACATTCCCCTTTCTTATCTGTAACAAAAACCAACCAAAGCAATGTGAAGGATTCCAGAAGAGACAATATGGATGAAGCCATTTATTAGATTTATAAGAACAGAAGGAAAGTGCTAAAGCTATCCATCTTCTATACTTTATTGAGAATATGACCAATGACTCAGACCATCAGGGCAATATCTCTGAGGCAGAATTGAAATCCTAAAGTAAGCTGAGAATAAGTGCATGCATTTTAGGAGAAAAGGGATCAAAGGCTGGAGTGAAAAATGCATGTAAGCCTCCAAATACACTGACTACAAATCTGTCTGCAACAGTTATGCAGCTTTGTTAACATAACTTTGTAAATAAAAATCTCATTTCATAAGGCTTTAAAGATTGTTTTACCCCCTAGTCCTTTCCTGCATTGAAAAATCATACCTCCAAACATCAGGTGACAGTAGGCAAAATTATTATTTGGATTATGTGAAATGCATGTGTGTGTAGATAAATAAGTAAAATTAAGAATAATGAAAAGAACAAATAATACCTTTTAATTGAGAAATACACAAGTTAGCTTTTCTCTATTTTTTTTTTTTTTTTGCGGTACGCGGGCCCCTCACTGTTGTGGCCTCTCCTGTTGCAGAGCACAGGCTCCAGATGCGCAGGCTCAGCGGCCATGGCTCACAGGCCCAGCCACTCCGTGGCATGTGGGATCTTCCTGGACCGGGGCCCGAACCTATGTCCCCTGCTTCGGCAGGCGGACTCTCAACCACTGTGCCACCAGGGAAGCCCAGACCTTCTCTTTTGTCATGATGAAATTCTCAGAATAAGTCAAATTGGTTAATTTTTTTTTTCTGTGTTTAAAAGTGTCCTTAGTACATATGAGTTTGGAAATTGAGTAAATCTAAAGACATTTACTTTAGAACCTTGACAACTTGAAGTTCTAACATGTTCATCTAAGGGCATGAATTTCATTTTTTAAGTTACATATTGATTTCAAAATCTGTTTTTTTTGTTTGTTTGTTTTTGTTTTTGCTTTTGTTTTTTTGGCTAGAATTCCATTAGATCTAGCAGTTTCAGCCCTGTAGATGGTTGGTTTGCTGTTTACAAGCTATGTGACCTGGGACAAGTTTTATTTGTCCCTTTTTATGCTCAGTTTTGCCTGTTTTAAAATGGGGATCATAATGTCCTTAGTGTGAAGATAAAGCTTGATAATGAAATTAAGGCAGTTAGTTCAGTGTTCAATAGCAAATATTGGCTATTATTATTATTCATAAAAGTGGATGACAGAGACCTGGACTCTTCCAGAAGAGTATAAAGCAAGAAGGGAGCTGTGAACCAGGAATTCTCTGAGGGATCTAGTCATTGCAGAGGATTGAGGTTAAAATATTAATTCCGTGGAAAAATATTCGCTGAACATCTATCAGTTTCAAGTTTCACACTCTCTGCTCTCTTAAAGACTGTATTTGAGTAAAGAGAATAAGAAAACTACACAACTTACTTTGTTCCAAGCCAAAATAATACAAGTGCTACAAGAAAGGCATATACATGGAGTTATGGGCTTTTAGAGGAGAAGCATGCCAACTTCCGCAGGGATGGAGGTGGTCAGAGAAAACTTAGTGAAAGAGAAGTGAAGATGCATGCTTTAAGAATGAATATAAATTTGAAAGGCAGAAATGTTCATTTACCTAAAGATATGTATTGAGTACCTGCCAGATACTTTTTCATGTGCTAGAGATTCAGCCACGAGCAAAGCAGATGAATTGCTTTGCTTGGTGGAACTAGGAAGGAACATTTGAATGCATGTTCTTTGGATTTGAAAAAAAAAATCTAAATTTTATGATTATAAGCAACAGTGATTTCTGAATAAATATTTTAAAGTCACCATACCTCACCTCTATCCAACATGCATAAAATTGTGGTCCATTTCTCAAAATTAGAAGAAGACTAGAAGCAAAATTTTATAGATAGACGTAAAGATATAAAATCTTAAAGCAGAAAGTATACTCTGTTTCCTTGACTCTTCCCACATCCATTAAGTTTTTCTATTTGACATAAAGATAATAATTTTTTCTATATATCTATATTTATAGTTATATCTTTCCATCTCTCAGTATAAAGTGTTTTTTGAAAACAGCGTATCTAAGGTCTTTCATAACTAAAAGTCTACATTTTATTTTCTAACTTGCCCACTTGGTACATTTCAGCTCCTGCCCCTTTCTTCCTACTTCTAGTTCGTATCATTACACTCCAAAATATCTCTCCACCATACTCAAAACAGGTTACTGAAAGAAACAAAACAAATCCAATTATAAAACTGTACTTTTGATGACGGCCTCACCTCTATCAATCTCCTCAAGGGAACAAAGTAGAAACCTAATGTTGATGGATCCTGGCACTCTGCTTCCAAAATACAAAATTATTGAATTAAAGTCAACATAATTATTAGGAAATCAGGTGACATGATGATTTCTAAAAAATATTTTTTCTATTGGACTGGCACATTTGCCTTTGGTCTGCTTGAAGGCTTCAGCCTCCTGGGCAATATCGATCTTCACTGAGTTTTGAAATCCCAGCAGCTCCTACAGGCCAGATGCGCCCACCTCCACCCCCAAATTAAGATGAATGTGTGTAATTGTCATTCAAACTGTCAATATTCAATGTTGCCATATGCAGTGAGAAGTTTGCTGCATGTGTCCCTGTCCATGGTGCTAAAAAGCCCCACCTTGACCAGATGTGGGAGAGCCATTAATGAAGACAATAGTAAATATTAGAAAAGTGTATTTGGAAGTAAGGTTCTGGCAGTGCTGTTTCTCAGAGGTATATGCACTTCATATATAACTATTTTATTATAGTGCGGATTTACCAACAGTCTCTTTTTAATTATCATCCTCTCTTTTTCTCTGACTGATTGACCTTGGGTCATGGGAAGAAAATGTCAGGGTTTGCAGGGGGAAAGGAACATGTATTTATTAAAGGAAGATGGTTGAACTGAGCTAGTTTGTCACTTCCTATTATAAAATCCTATTTTCAAAGGTTTTACAACTCAACCATAAAAAAATTATACTGTCGGATAAAATTTAAGAAAGAAATGACTCTTTGCAAGCTAACTAATTAGGGGAAAGTTCTATAACCTACAAGTTATGCTCATGATAAATAAAGCTATGCTGAACTATAAGGGCCCAACTATTTACCACTTATTATGTGGAATCATGTAACTTGGAAATCGATAACTAGGTAGTGTATTTAAGACTTCCAACCCCAGAGTTGCACAATGCTAACCAATTAGAATTGGTATTTGGGGAGAAACATTGATAGTGGTGCCAAGAAATGGCTGAGACGTTGAATTTCATGAGCCAGCTGTTATGCATCCGTTGTACTTTTTTACCAGTATCATTATGAGGAAGAGAGTGAGTTGGCAAGAAAACCTAATGCCTGATGCTTTTGAAACCATTAAATAAGATGGCATTACTTCAGCTCATATTAGGGCCACCTGAGTGCTTTTAGACTAGGTACAGGGATGTCTTAAAATAGAATTTAAAAGTTGAAAACAGGACAGGCTCAAATTCAAGATTTCTAGTCTTGTGTAATAAATTGGCTTATATACCTCTTGCTCAACAGGAAAATAAAGAGCAAAATAAACTCTTTTTTTTCCCAGAGTGGCTGAAAAAGTAAAGCCTATAATTCTAGTGTAAAAAATGCTTGAAACTTGTATTTCAGATCTCTACAACCATTAATATGTTTGTTCTTAAAAAAACTTATTGGCATTTAATTGTATGGTAAATTTGTCACAGCTGTGACTAGATAAAAGACAAGAACATAAAAAGGATAATTGTATGAGTGCTACATCAATTCTTGTGAATGAGTTAATTTATTAAATGACTTACATTGAGCCCTTAGAACAATGAATGGCACATAGCAAGTCCTTTTACTGCAAATATATTCTGTTTTTGCTGATGTTGTTTTCTTTGTTGTTGCCATTGTAACAGATAGGGTAAAAAAGCTTATTCCCTTCACCAAAAACCCACATTATCAGTTAAGTACAATCACCAGAGGTGTTTGGACAACCTTCTTCCCTCTCTTCATTTCCATCCTGTTACCTATATCTCAATATGAGGTTTCTTGTCCTGATAATCTTGGGTTAAATTACTATAGCTTAAATAAAAGTCAATTGTGAAAAAGCAGAAAGATATCTCTGGATGATCTCATAGTGACAGAATGATCCTTGGTTCAAATAACAAAAAATATATTCAAAGGATAGTCAGAGTTTTAGTCTGAAATCCAAAAATTAAAATAAAAACCTCAGTTTCTTCACTTGGAAAATGGGCATAATAAGACCTATCTCATACTGTGTAATGAGGATTAAATTATAATATCTTCAAAGTAATTAGTACTGATGCTTGGCACTAGGTGTCTAAGTGTTTTTAAAGAATTTTAAAAAATAAAACTAAAAATTTTTGTGATTCTTTTCATTCTTATTTTTCTCTTTGAGATCAAAGTAGACATAGAGACCTCGGAGTATCTGAAATTGTTTGAGTGGAAACCAGAGAGTAAAGCACTCTTTCAGCAAACTATCTTGTCAGAGGTAATAAAATTAACTCAGTTGCCAGGGCCAAGGGAGTTCTCATGCCAGGCTCCCACTTTGTCTCTGTATAAACTTTCCCTTTTATATCTCTCCAAGGGAGGCCTTCTTCCTAAATAGAGAATGCACCTAAAACCTGCTCAGTCAACCATGAGGCCTGTAAAGCCACTTTACTCATCTAAGGGGAGAAGGTCATACCTGGTAGTGATTGTAGTGACTCCAGAAGTCACTGAATCCAAAAAGACTCTGCTGAAGGTAATGCTTAGGATTTCAGGGTAGCCTCTATATTATATTTCCTAATTCTTCCTTGGTTTTCACCTCTACTCCAAACTAGAGGCCACCTCTTTCTATTCCTGTGTGGATGGAGGCAGCTGGCGTGCCTAGTTTCTGGCTGGTGTCTGTAAGACTTACGGGTAATCCAGCCTTCAACATTCTGAGCGTCCCTGTTCCCTTAGTTTTCCGTCACTAACCATCTTCTTAAATTTCTTTTTTTTTTTCCAAATCATAAATTCTGTGACTATCTCTCTGTTTCAGGTTTTTCCTGGGTGGCTGTCTCCCTGTAACTCTCCATTTTGTATAGTGGCCTGATTTCTAAGTTTCCTCCATGTCCAACCTTCCACCGCCAACTCTTGTTTGTTTATTTTCACTTCTAACTTTTGTTTTATTTAGGTATGCAGAAGGGACTGAGCCCATACATAACATGTTTAATTCATATTCATATCATAATTACTTCTGCCAAAGTTAGGCGTTATGTCCAAAATTTGGAAGTGTTTGCACCATAACCCAGGAGAACTGATAGAAGTATTCATAATTTAGGTGATTTGAACTAATATTTTGATCTAGACACAGGTTATATATCTATTTTCTGTATTCAACCATATGTTTCCCCAGTAAACATCTTTCTTTAGCTGGTTTGGGTGAGCTGGCTGCATTTCTGTAGTTGCATATCAGAAAATGATATACAAATTCCTATCTCTTCACCGCTTGAAGTGTGAATTGCAAACTTTGTTTTGGTAATTATTGATTTGTTTTAGGTAGGGCAATTTAAGCTGTCCACAGATTTAGGATGACAAAGTGGAAAGATAAAAGAAGAGAATCATTTTCCTAGGCAATAGTCAAGAAAAAGGCCTAAGCCTTCCAGGGGTGGCGGAATGGTGAACAGTCTTCTGAGTCCTCACATCTTCTGGGTCCAGTTCTCTGAGATAACTCAGCCGGGTGACCGTGCACATACAGATAAACAATCGTCTTTTATTCTTCAGAACATTCTCCAGGGCTTGCTTGTGCGGAGGGAAGGATGCAAAGCCTGTTTGTTTTAATATCTCAGAAATTCCCTTCTATTGCTAAGTTGCTTTGAATAGTCAACTGTTGAATCTTTGGCTACCCCTATGTGTAGAGTAAGGAGATAATTGCTCTGATCCCAGGGCGAACCATCTGCCAGTACAAATTGCTCTGCTATGTGCTTCATTGAAATGCCTGTGTTCGTTATATTATGTTGAAATGTTCATGAAACGTGATTTATACTAAGCTGTGTTCCTGGAAAATTTGATTCTATAAATGGGCAGAACACTCTTAATTGCAAAGGCTCTTCCCTCTCTTTTAGATTTCTAAACTGCTTTGCTGATTTGATCTGGGGCCCTGGAGAGCCAACATTCTGTAATAGTGGCTGATTATCGATGCCTAGGAGGATACAGCAGTGACAATCCAAATTTACAAGACTCAACAGTTTCTGAAACCTCCTTCAAAGCAGACGTTCCTGAGTTCTGGAATCTGAAAAAAATATGTCTTATTATTATGATATAACTCGAATGGTCTTTGTTGGTGCTCCTATTGGAGAGTTCAGTTAGTGCCTCATCTATCAGCTTTATGTTTGTATTGTAATATCAGTCAGGGGAAAGTATAATTTGATAAATGCCCACTCCTAAATCTTTTATTGTGCTGTGTTAATGTAAGATTAATGACCATGATGTCTTGAGATAGGATTTTTTTTTTGATTTGTTGCTTTATGTCTTCCAATATCACACAGATCTACAAGATGTATCTATGGCACAAAGGGAGAAAATAATGATTTAAGTAGAAAATAGGAGTAGGGCCTTCAATTAACAAGACATTGTTAACATTTGTAGCTAGATTTTATAATTTTCCAAACATGTCTGCTAGAAATTTTAGAAGTAAAAGTGGTGAGAGGCAGAGAGACTTAAGATATTAGCAATTTCTTCCTGCCACAATATTTCTTACTCCACTGTGAATAAATCTAATGCTAATTTATTTATCCATCTATCCTTTGAACTGCAATTTAAAAAGCCATAAAGCAAAGATTCAGGCAGGATGGCAGACTTGCTCAGATTAAATACTCCAGTGATTTTTACCATCTGAGGTCTACTGACATATAATGAATATTAGTGAACCTGGAATCACCAGGTTGTGTCTCACTCACTGTTATCTTCATGATCCATGATGATTTGTACACACTAAGTATTTCTTTGGGTGGAATGGTTTTACAAATAATGCTTGGAAATTTTATATATAAAACTAAAAGTTAGTAGATCCAGCTTCAAAAAAAAAAAATGTATGTGAGAATCTTCTATCACTCTCTCGTACACTAGACAGATAGGAATTTAGGCCCTTGTGTGGTGAAATTAGCTTTAAAATTCCTCCTTTGTCTTTCCCAGTAAGAGCTATTTATTTGAAACATCTCTCTTCCATCTCTTCCTCATTTTTCATAAATTTGATTCCCTTTTTATTATCATTATTTATGTTTTGTATAACTAGAAGAAGAATTTGTCATGGATTATGTCTTATTTGCAAGAGGCTCTAGGAAGATGGCAACAAGGCATGCACAATATATCATAATTTAGCAGCTTCTCTTGCACCTCTGCTGAAGTAATGGTGGAAAAAATACATATAAACTCTGAGGACAGATTTTGAATGATCGAGTAATTTTGATTTATTCTTGGTATTTGATGGAGCTGTATTAGCAGTTAAAGTCAATGGCTAAATGATTCCCAGCACAAAATGAGCCAGAAGTACAAAAGAAGCTTTACAATGCACAATTGAGAGCTCCAAGCCTCCCAGCTGAAATTTCCAAAGTGCGTGTAAATTACAGGCCTGGTTGTCACTTTCAACTAACAATTCCACCCAATATGGTCTAGCTAGGTAATTTGTCCACTATTCCTTTATGAAGCAGTAAACACCAGCTTAATTCCATTGGCTTTTCTAAAGCAATCAGCCTCATTTCTTATATCTACTGCAGAGGAGGGGTGAATCTCCTGCCTCTGGTGACAATAAGCCCTACGCAACGAAAGTATGGAACCTGGGATTGCATAGAAACGCTTTCCATGCCTATTAATAACATTGGCTGCCAATCATGTTGAAGAGACCTCAACCTTCCCGAGTTCTCTAGGGAAAAGGACTCTCATATTCCTATATTTATTTCCCTTCCTCATCCAATACTCCTGCTTCCCCCTAAACAGCCATTTTTCTCTTCATTTTTTCCCTCTATGGCTTTCCCTGTCACAAAGAGGAAATAAATGAAAGTACTGGTAATCAAAATCTAGCACTCTAACTACCAATATTAACAGAAAGGGAAAAGTGTTCCACATATCAATGAAAGCCTCAAATCCAACCAAGCAAAATATGCAATTAAACAGGCAGATGCTGGCGCGGCAGCCACTGAGATAGACTGATTTCCACTGCTTCATTAATTTGACTTGGCTACTCTGAGCAATTTGGTTATACCCTCACAGCAGATTTCTTAGCCAGAAACAGATCCCCAAAGATTACAGATGTTATGAGGGAAGGACCATTCAAACATGAGATCTTTGATCTTTCCAGCCCAGGTGGGAAAGCTAATAGATTTGTATAAATGCTTCCAGGACATCTCTATTTAGCAGTGATATGGAAAGTTTAATTTAAGAGGTTGGATGTGCAAATCCTCTTTCTTCTCTAACTTCACCATGGCATTCAAGTGCAGAGAAGTCAATCTTTACATCTACCTACTGGTCTTTATTCCTATAGTTTGAATCAGTGGGCATGAGCCCTGATACTGTTACCTAATTTGTTGACTGAACACGCACTGGGGTCCTAACCTGGGCCAAGACCCCCTGTCCCATTAGGGAGGTTCTTTTCTCGATCAGATTTGTGTAGCCAATAACAAAATTGATGCTGAGACTGGAACAGCACAAACTTTATTCAATGGCCAAAGAATGGAGAAGCGGGAACTTAGTTCACAAATCGGCTTCTCAACCCAATTCAGACGGAGACACCAAATATATAGGAGGGTCGAGATAAAAGGGAGAGAACTGAGAAGAGTGGGAGGAATATTCATGAGTTATCAGAGAATAGGGGTATGGTTTGGACCTGAAATGATGCAACTCTCCTTCTCAGTCCTTATGTGGGCTTTTCTGGTTGTTGTCATGGCAATCTTCAACTGTCTGGCACTGGTGGGTGTGTCATTTAGCATGCTAATGTATCACAATGAGCGTATAATGAGGCTCAAGGTCTACTGGAAGTCAAATCCTCTGTCATCTTGGGCCTAGTTGGTTCTAACCAGTTCTTGGTTTTTCTCTTTGTAGCTTCCTCTTGAAACTTAGATAAGAGTAATTGCTTTCTATTCAAGGGAGGGGCAGGGGTATAATTCTGGTGCAACAGTCTTGGTGACAATACTATCATTCATTTGAAAAGAATCATTGGGGGACTTCCCTGGTGGTCCAGTGGTTAAGAGTCTGTGCTTCTACTGCAGGGGGCGCAGATTCAATCCCTGGTTAGGGAACTAAGATCCCACATGCCACGCAGCACAGATACAAAAAAGAAAAAAAGAAGAAGAACCATTGGAATCATCCCATCATTTATCCATTCACCAAATATTTGCTAAATTCTTACTGTTGCTAAGCATTGTAATGGACATTAGGGATGAAAAATGAACACTGCTTGGTCACTGCACTTGCAAAACTCAAAGTCTCATGGGAAAGTCAGATATGTAAATAGACTATTATAACACAATAATCACAATAGATGTATATTACTGATATGAAAACCCTGAAGAGGGAGGAAGAATTGGGAGAGTTATGAAAGGGTTATAAGAACAAGTGGTATTTGAGTGTATTTCTAAAAGATGCCCAGGAATTTGCAACTCTTGGTAAGGAGTTGCTGTGGTGGGGAGGCTCTGGGGCTGTGTGGTCACTACTCAGGAAGATTTTATTGAGCCATTACTGTCTTTTCCAGCATTGTGTCAGGTGAATTCATTATGCCCACACAACTCCATTATCACCATCTGATCTTCCTGGGAGACATCTCCAGGATGGAAAAGAAGGGGGTGGAGTTGTGGTGAGGAAACTTTGAGGTTCATTACCTAAAGGTCATTTGGAGAACAAGGTGATTGTGTTCAGCTCCTCTTTGGAAGTTTCTCCTGAGCTGCCAAAATGCCACCATTTAAGAAGACAGTAGCAGAGTTTTTCTCTTTAATTTCTCTGCTCATTAAGCCTTCACTTCTGAGGTGTGAAAATGACTCCAGGCTGGTAATAAACTGCTAGAGAAGTCATTATTTTAAAACCAATCTTGCTCCCAAAGGGAATGGGTTGGTACAAAGCACAATTGCTCTAAGATCAGCTCCTCTGTAGGACAATGATTGTTCAAATGTTTCAGTTATCATAAGAATAAGAAAGGGCTGTCTAGTTACTGCAAGAAAAGATGAAGCACAAAGTTCCCAGAGCTATGCAATAATCACACTAGTCTATTTTGGGGGGTGGGGAGAGGGTACATTTCAATGGGGGAAAATTATAGTATTGTTAGCCTGTGTATTATAATGCAAAGGAAGCTGAAAGGGTACTGAAAGGACCAAATTAGACAGAAGTCACTTTCAGGGAGTTTAGTGATGTTAAAGAAGGGACTGGGAAGAAGTTGGACTAACAATAATGCTGTTAATGATAACAAGATCCTCCTGAAGCAGTAAATGTCACTCACTTTCACTCCCAGGAGAACTTAATCCTGGATAGACGGACCTGCTCAGTTTTGCTTTTTTCACATTGGTTCTCATTTTGCCCCCAAATTAGCAAGGGGCAGGAAAGTTTCTCTTGACTAGCACTTTCCCAAGGCAGTAAGTCTGTATCCTTCTGTATCCTTTCTCTTCCTCCCCTTCCTTTCCTCTCTTCCTGCCTCCCCCTCTGCTTCCCTCCTTCCTTCCTTCCTACCTTTTTTCCTTTCCTTCTTTCTTCCTGTTGTTCGTTCAGTGCTTAAGGCTGTATATTTCCCCTTAAAACCATCATGTACCATGCAATCTCTGAATTTCTCTCTAAATAAAAGTGAACTAAGACAATTTGAGTTCAGGAAATTTTTGAGCATACAGTGGAACCCAGTGAGATAATCAAAGAGCTCCTGCGTTGTTGCCTAAGTGGGGATTGTGGGAGGTGTAGAGTGAAACATGATTGATTAAATGTGGGTAAAATGTTATTCTAAGGTTTTGGATTTTCATCCCCTTCGAACAATCAATCCCCTCTGCTTGGACCGATTAAGGGTCATGATTAGAGGGAAACTGAAGCTTCTGGCTGGTGATACAGGGATGCTGTTCCTCAGGAGCTAATCTCTTCTCTGGGGAAAGGAACCCATCCAGTCACCTCAGCTCTGACCTAGAGCCAGTGAATCTGAGGGGGAGAAGGAATAGTAGAACCCCTGTGGTCTACACAAGGTTTTGGCTTTTCTCCTGAGGTTACCAATTATTTCCTTCCATGGCAATTTGGTCACATGTCCTCATTGTAAATCACCCAGGGACCTGCCCTTCACCTCTAAGGACCCATTCTCAGCTTTCCTTTGGCCACCAGGTGCATGGCCTTGTTCAAACACATAGCAGTTGTTACTCAAGGCATAAAATGATGAATTGTTCTTTTGGTAACTGCTCTCGGAGTCTATGGTCGCATCAGCTATCAAAAGTAATATCTTATAGCTCACCTCTTCTCAAACCCCTTATGTTACATGGTCAACTTCCACGTGATGGGTTATTCTCCAGCCCTTTGAAGATCAATTCAGCACCAGATGGCAACTAATGAGGAGACTGGATGTTAGGGATCTAATCAGAGCACAAAGGAGAGAGAACACATGGTGATCTCAACTGGAGTGATGTGATCAAATTTCTCATGATTTTTGGCTCATATTGATGACTAAGCCTTTTCTGTTGCCTAGGAAGTTTGGCAGATAGAACCTCTGTGGTCTGTGGGAACAGCTCCAAGAACTTTACCATCAAAACCCCGACCAGAACATGACCACTACCTCCAGACCCACCTTTACCAGCACTACCTCCACCTCCATCTCCAGCACCTCCTCCATTTCCACCTTCACATCTAGTGCCACAGCGATCACCAGTACCATCACCGTCATCACCACAATCCCACCACCTTCACCACCACCAGCACTGCCACCCGATCCACTTCAGATCAATACTTGAGTAGGCAGCGGCACCGTCCCTATATTTGAATGAGGGCTTTGTGAGTCTGCCTTGCCTCTGGTTCCTTTTCTTTTGGGAGCTACAGCTGATCATTTTTTTCTTTTCAATTTAAAATTTTTATTTGCTTAATTTTTAAAAAGTGTAACCTTCATTTTGTTTAAAACTCAGAAATTATGAAGAGTATAAGCACTGAAAATTTTCAGAATATAAATATATCCCTTTTACACAAATGGTAGCAGATTATATACAACATTTATTTTTAACTTTCTCTTAACAATATGTCTTGGACGTCATTCCAAAAGAGTCCATAAATAGCTTCACTCTTTTAAAAATATTTTTAAAAGTTAAATTTCTGCTCTTACCTATATTAATTCTTTTCTTCTCTGTTACTTGGGTTTATTTTGGTGTTTTTAATTCTAATTTCTTCTGAGAGACGCTTAGCTTATTGCTGTTAAATCTTTCCATTTCTATTTTTTTTCTAGTATAAATAATTATGGCTATACATTTCTCTATATTCCATTAGCTTCATCCCAGGTAAAGTATATACATAATTTTGTTATATTTTTATTCAAAATATTAAAACAAATTTATTATGCTTTGTTCTTTGACCTATTGAAAAGTATATTTCTTAACTTTACCAAACAGGGCTTTTTCAAGTTGTCTTTCTATTGTTGATTTTTAGCTTAATTGAGTTGTTGTTGGGGAGCATATTCTATGAAGTTAATTTTTTTTAAAGTTGTTCATTTTGCTTTATGTCCCAGTATATAATTATTTTAAAAAATGTTCTATGTATGTATGCTTCAAAATATATACTCTATAGGTCCTGAATTGAGTCTTCAACAGATGTCTATGAGATTTATTTTGTTAATTTTGTTTTTCAAATATTCTATTTCTTTACTGACTTTTTTCTTGTTATATCAATTCCTAATAGTTATAAATTTTTGCTTTATATATTTTGAGGCCCATATTATTAAGTGCATGCAAATGTAAAATTGTTATACTTTACTTTTATTTTAGTCTTTATCATTATAAAGTTATCTTTATCCTTATCTCTAGTGAAGCTTTTCATCTGAAAGTAAATTTTGACTGATATTAAAATAGCTGCATGAGACTTCCTTTGTTTAAAGTTTTCAATTTTTAAAAGCCTTTTGTATCCTTAACTTTTACATATGTTTCTTTTAAATAATATATAACTATGCTTTTTGAAAGTCAGTCTTTTATCTAGAATATTTTGTCCATTTATAATAATAGAATTCCTGGGGCTTTTGGGTTTAAATCCAACATCTTATTTTGTGATTTATATTTGCCATACCTTCTCTATATTCATTTTTTACTTGTCTTGCAAAAATTTGGATTAATAATTTTTTATCATTGTATTTTTTCCCTCTACTAGTTTATATGTTAGAGACATAGTTTCTATTTTTTTCCTAGGGCCCTTAGAATTTACAGCATGCACATTAGGCAAGTCTAAAAGTAATTAATATGCCTACCTAACCTCCTAGATAATTCTAGAACCTCATAACATTTTAACGCCTCATGGATTAAATGGATTTTTTGTTGTTCTTGCTGCCATGTACTTCAATATTATTAAAAAAAAAGCCCCACTAGGTATTGTTATTATTCATCTATAAGCTATAATCACTAAATACATGTTGCTATTATTATTTTGACAAACTGAAGCTGTTATCTGTTAGTCAATTCAGAATAAGAAAAAAATTTAAATTTTACTTTACCTTTATTTATTCCTTCTCTAATACCCTTTCTTTACGTAAATTGGAGTTTTTGATTGATATATTTCTTCTTTTTTTTTTTTTGAAGAATTTCTTTTAACATTTGTTGCAAGGAAAATCTACTGATGATAAATTCCTTCAATGTTTTTTGTCTTAGAAAATCTTCATATTTCCTTTACTTTTAAAGTGTAATTTTGCCAGACACAGGATTCTAAGTTGGTGTTTTTTTCTTTCAACACCAAATATTTTACTCTACTTTCTTCTTGCTTGGATGATTTCTGAGAAATCTGATACAATTTTTACCTTTGCTCCTCTATAGGTTTCTCTTTCCCTACCTCCTGAAACTTTTTTCAAGATTTATTCTGTGCCTGATTTTTTGCAGTTTGAATATAATATGCATAGGTGTAGATTTTTTTTTTTTTTTGGGTATTTATCATGAGCTTGGTGTTCTATGAGCTTCCTAGATCTACAGTCTGGTGCCTATCATTAATCTAGGGATGTTCTCAGTCATTATTGCTCCAAATATTGCTACGATTCTTTTCTCTCTTCTCCTTATGGTATTCCCATTATGTCTATGTTATACCTTTTGTAATTTTTCCACAGTTCTTATATATTTTGTGATGTCTTTTTCTTTCCTTTTTTCTCTTTGCATTTCCCTGTGGAATTTTTATTGACATTTCTTCAAGTAAATTGATTCTTTCCTCTGCTGCGTCTAGCTTATTGATGAAACTATCAAAGGCATTCTTTATTTCTGTTACAGCGTTTTTGATTTCTATAATTTGCTTATGATTATTTCTTAGAGTTTTCATCTCTCTGCTTACCTTACCCATCTGTTCTTGCATGCTGTTTACTTTTTTTTCATTAGATCCTTTAGCATAGTAATCATATTTATTTTAAATTCCTGGTCTGATAATTCCAGCATTTCTGCCATATCTGAGTCTGGCTCTGATGATTACTTTTTTCCTTCAAATTATGTTTTTTTCTTTTAGTATGCCTTGTAATTTTTTTGTTCATAGTCAGATATGATCTTCTGGGTAAAAAGAAACAGGTAAATAGACCTTTAATGTGAGGTTTTATGTTTTTCTGGCTAGGGGTTAGGCTGTGTTTTACTATTTGCTGTAATTCTAAATGTTGAAGCTAAAATTTACTCTGGTATCCTTATATTTGTTTCCCTCTTGTTTTTTGATTTCCCTACACAATTTTTAAAGAAGATCTGAGACAGGCAGTTTTTTTCCAGTTGTATTTCCCTGTTATTATACAGAACATTATTGATGTAAGGTGGGGAGGAACAGAAGTATTCTATAGTCTTATGATTAGGTGTCAGTCTTTTAGTGAGCCTGGACTCCTGGGTTGTGACCTTCATAAATGCTTCTTGTTTTGTCTTGTTGTTTTCTTCCCCTTTAGGTGAGGCAGGAGGGCTAGCATGGGCTGGAATTGGGTGTTTCCCTACCTCCAGGTTAGATAGGCTCTGTTAAAATAGTTCCTCTTAAAGGCAGGCCTTGTTAAGAAGAACAGAATGTTCTGGTGTATTTTAAAATGGTTTCTCGAGGGGATTTAACTGTGCGAACTTGATACAGCTTCTGGAGGTAAAACTCACAAAAGTGTGTGTGTACCCCCAAATACTGAGCCTCTCTGGAATTTTTAACTCTCAGATTGCCCACACTGAGGCTCCAGCAATTCATCAATTACAGTTCAGGTTTTCCTACTCCAGTACTGGTTCCTGGGCAGGTTTTTGTTTCAAGTTGTGATTCTTTATATCTACCTGTCTGTCTCTCCCATTCTGGGAGTGTCAGTGTGCCCTATGACCTCAATTCTCTGATGGATCTAAGTTGCTGATTTTCAGTTTGTTCAGCATTTTTTGTGAGGATGGGAATGATGACTTCCAAGCTCCTTGTATACCAAGTTCAAAACTGTTTTCCTCAAATGTTGTCATTTTTAAAAACAGATATTTTAACTTCTATTTTCTTTAAATAGTAAGTATAGTGGTTTAAAATCGATTCTAATGGTTTCAGTATCTGAAGTCTTTAGGGGTTCGTTTCTGCTCCTTGTTGCTGTCTGTTAGTTCTCATTCCTGTTATCCTTTTTCCTTACATAATTGAAAACTGTTCGGTGTCACTCATGGCATTTGAGAATTATTTGTTTAAATTCTCAGAGGTCCTGGATGAAGATAGCGCCATCCAGAGTTGATCTGAGTTTGCTTCTTCAATTATTTTGAATTCTTTGTCATGCAATTCATGTATCTCCATTTCTTCAAGGTCTGTTACTGGAAGTTTGTTGTGTTCCTTTGGTGGAGTCATCTTTTCCTGATTTTTCTTGATCCCTGTAGCCTTGTACCGGTGTCTGTGCATTTGAAGAAGCAGTCACCTCAGATTTTTATGGACTGATTTCAGTAAGGAAAGACCCTCACATGGGCGTGGGACACCCTGGAGTATGCTGTGAGCCTGGGTCTAGGGGTGCAGGGCACCAAGTGCAGGGGCATGGGAGGGTTCCAGCTAGGGGAGGTGTGATGTCTCACCAGCTCAGGCTGCTGGGGTCCACACACTGCCCACTGTGTGGACCTTGGCAAGAGAGCCATGGACGATGCGCAGTGGCTGCAAGGGTTGCTGGGGTCCTCAGCAACACTTCCAGGTCCAGCAGCCAGGGACCAGGGCAGGTAGGAGTGGGTGGTGCACACATGCTCTATTGCAGGGGCCTAGCTGCAGGTGTCTGTGTAGTGGTGAGGGCCAGCTACAGACACACAAAGTAGCAAGGGCTGAGGCCGTCAGCAGAGGACCAGGCCAACTGCAGGCTCAGTAGCAGCAGTGGGGCCCTGGCTATCAGCACACAGTCGTGCTGCTGCAGTTTCTCAGCAAGCGTGTCTGCATGGCAAGGGAGACTCATGATGGGAGTCAGGATGGCAGCGTGCCGGGGCCCAGCGGCAGGGGCTAGCTGCAAGTGAGCCCAGTGGTGCTGGCCAGTGACAGGAGTCAGGGTTGGATCCATTTGGGCTCACAAAGAGCTCTGGGGGCCCTGGCTGTCAGTGTACTCTCCCGAGATGCTGGGGCTAGCCAAGAGTGCATGGTGGTGGGCATCAGCTGTGAGTGTCTAGACTGGCATCTTGCATGCCCACAGCCATAGAGGCTGGAGCTGGCTGTCCCTATGGGGATCCTGGGCTCTGGGGAGGGGAGAGGGGTTGGGGTGGGGAGAGACTCTTGCAGCTGGCATCTGCAAATGTGGAGAAAACTTTAGCAGTGAAATCTACAGAGGGTCCAGGATTGCGGTGCTGACTTTTGGTCTCTTCGTGGGCGAAAAGCCATTGGGGTCCTCTGCAAAGCAGTGCCCTGGGGTCTGCGGCAAGGTTCTCAGTGATGAAAGTTGGGAGTGCCCGAAATATCCACCAGGGCTGTTGTCCTCATCGGTGAAGGCTACTGGGGTCTTTTGAAGAGCAGGCCGCGGGGAACCATGGTGGCTCCCACCATGTGGCTGATACTGGTAGCCCCTGCCGTTCTTCCTTGTTCCTAGCATTTTCTAGGTGTCTCAGCTTTACCGGTTTTCGATTGGGGTGAAATCAAAGCAGGTCCTTCATGCAGTGCCTTGAAAGCTGGGGAATGTGATTGCTCACCCCACTCCCCCTTTGCTGGCAAAGGAAACTCTTTTGAGTTGCGGGGTTTCCTTTTGGTGCTGAGCAGTGCTGGCCGGGGGATGGGATGATGCAGGCAAAATGAAGCTATTCTTTCTACCCCTTTTCGGTGGTATTCTCAGATTTTTTTTTCATTTCACTGTGTTACTGAAGCTTCTTAAATGGACTCCTGAGCTCTCCCAGAGCTGTTTTCAACCATGGATAAGCTATCTAATTGTTGATCTTTGTTGGGGAATGGAGGCTGGGGTCTCCTATTCTGCCATCTTGGTGACATCACTGCCTCAGCTCTTCGATACTTTAAAGAAAACATTTAAAAATATTTTGTGCAGCATTTTATTTTTTCTCAGCTGGAGAATTAGTTCAAATACCCTAGCCTGCCATTACTAGAAGCAGAACTCCTCTGTATTTTTTCAAACTGTTCCTTGATTACTCTTTTGAACTTGTTTTAAGATGTGTATGTTTTTTGTACCAATCCAAAAAAGCCCATTTTCAAAACCATTTAAAGTTGGAATTCTTTAGAGCAAAGTCTAAGGCAGCCTAGTCTCTACCGCTGTTTATTCAGAGATACACAGAGAAGGGGATGAATATAGCCCTAGTGATCTGATCTGTTTGACTGGTTCTGATCGGGGGCAGAGGGTGGGAGGAGTGGTCCTGTGATCCTGACCTCACTTAGCTGGTCCAGTTGAATGTATGGTCCTAGAGTCATGGGATTTCAAATACACTTAAATCATCCTCTTCACCCTCAAATTTTACTCCACCAGGGATTTTTCTCTTCTTGCATCATTGTTGACTGTCCAGTTTTCTTTGACTTTCTCAGATCTAAATTGTCTCTTGTAGAATGTCAATTCTTTTTTATTTTCCAGACTGTTCCCTAATTTACTACTCCTTCTCTCTGAATTATATGAGGAGTCTAAAAGGCCTGGATCCAAAGTAATGCCTTTTTACTTTCTAGGCTAAATTACCTTGTTGAGTCATAAACAGTGACATTTATTGAGTGCTTACTATGTGTGATAAGTGTTTTTACTCATTATCTTGCTGAACTTTTATTCCTTTGTCACATATGATTATCTTGGTTATTTTGAAGATTAAAGTTATATATGAAAGATTTGTCTTATAAATGTGCACATTTCAGTTTTCATTGTCTTGTTTTAATTGTTTATTCTATTGCTTTTCTCTTTGTTTCAGTTTGAATCTTTGGGGATCATTGATCTAAAAGTTTTCAAAGATGACTAAACTGAGACTCAAAGAGTTTAATTTTTCAGCGTCATACAGGTAACTTGTAAAAAAGTTAAGTTTAGATGTACAAAGAGTTGCAACAATATTCCTTATTCCTTTAGCCTAGATTCCCCTATTGTTAATATCTCATGTAATCATATTACAGTGATTGAATCTAAGGAATTCATGTTGGTACAATACTATTAGTAAAGCCATAAATTTTATTCTGATTTCACCAGTTTTTCCACTGATTTTCTTCTTCTGTTCCAGGATCCAGTCCAGGATGCTGTGTTGTCTTCTTAGTTTCCTCTAATCTTTGACAGCTCCTCTTTTCCCTTGTCTTTTATAGCCAGGCCATTTTTGAAGAGTGCTGGCCAGATATTTTGTACAATTTTCCTCAATTTGTGTTTGATGTTCTCTCATGACTGATTGAGATTATACATTTTGGGTAAAAACCCTACAGATGTGATATGCCTTTCTCAGTACAGGCAGACCTTGTTTTATCATGTTTCCCTCTATTGCTCTTTGCAGATATTGTGTGTTTTACAAATTGAAAGTTTGTGGCAACCCTGCATCAAGCAAGTCTGTCAGCACCATTTTTCCAACAGCATTTCCTCACTTTGTGTCTCTGTGTCACATTTTGGTAATTCTTGCAATATTTTAACTTTTTCATTATTATTATGTTTGATATGATGATCTGTGACCAGTGATCACTGATGTTACTACTACGACTTGTTGAAGGCTCAGATGATGGTTAGCAAATATTTTAGCAATAAAGTATTTTTAAATTAAGGTATGTACATTGTTTTTTTAGACATAATGTTATTGCACACTTAATAGACAGTAGAGTGTAGATATAACTTTTAAAAAACATTTTCACTGAGATATAGTTGATGTACAATATTATACAAGTTACAGGTGTACAACATAGTGATTCACAATTTTTAAAGGTTATATTCCATTTATAGTTATTATAAAATATTGGCTATATTCCCTGTGTTGTACAATATATCATTGTAGCTTATTTATTCTCTGCATAATAGTTTGTACGTCTTAATCTCCTATCCCTATCTTGCCCCTTCCCTCTCCTCATTGGTAACCACTAGTTTTTTCTCTATATCTGTGATAGACATAAGTTTTATATGCATTGGGAAACCAAAAAATTCGTGTGTCCTGTTTTATTGCAATATTGGCTTTATTGTGGTAGTCTGGAACTGAACCTGAAATATCTCCAAGGTATGCCTGTACATCATATCAGGTAGTACAAGACATTGATATCTTATAAATGTTGATGTTGACATTGATCATTTGGTTAAAGTGGTACCTACCAGGTCTCTCCCCCAAAAGGTGCTATTTTCCCTTTATAAATATATATTTGGGGGGGGGAGATATACTTTTCCTGTTTCTCCATAAATTTCACCCACTAATTTTAGCATCCATTTGTTACTTCCTATATATTTTACCTTTTATAGAGTACACTTGTCTGGAAAGAGAATGGTATCAGATTTTCACATTCTGCCTGAGGGACCAAGGTGACAACATGGGCCAGTTTTGGTTGAAATCAAAGGAGAGTTGATATATGAGTTTGAACTGTTACCGAAAGGTGATGTGTCAGAGTAAGGCATAATCTGGAAATACAGATCAAAAGTATAGGTGAAACCCAGATGTAACTGGTATCCAGTGTTAAGACCAGGCTGTCACATTAGCCAAGAAATAAAGGAAACTTGGATAAGACACATGACCTAAAGGCATGCAAAATAATGAAAACAACTACTCAGTTTGAATATATGGGTAGAAGGCGACTGACTGGAGCTACCTAGGTGCTGTGAAAAGTGTGCTAAAGGGGGAAAGGTGTTTGCCAAGGAGGAGGATTATACAAGGGTTTTGGCAGTTGTGCATTTTAATCAATTAACAGGAGGTTTTGTAATAACAAAGAAACAGTCAGTTTAGTCAGATTTTGCAATTATTCATGGAGGATGGTTATTTTCTCATATCCATTAAGAGATGAATAATGGGAACCTAATTGTCATTGTTCTTGTTTTGCTTTACACATCCATTATTTCTTCCCCTCTCTTTTCTTTCTAATCTCAGAGAGGGACTTTAAGGGGGCCATGAACAAGATGATACAAAGGGGACATCACAGAGTAATTCCCCCCTTCACCTCCTTTTCTGGATAGAGAATCCTTTGATAGGAGAAGTAGAAATTGTGATACTATTTCTCATTGCTTCCTGGCTTCCCTTTTCCACTTCTCTGAAAGAATGGAAGTTGGATCAGGTCCTGTCATTTGTTTGGGAAGTGCCCTGCCAGGTCTAAAAGAGCTAAATAGGAAAGAGAAAAAAGGAAGCCAGAGCAAGGGGGAATTGGGAGGTCAGGAAAGGGGGGAGTACAAATCTGCCCAGTTCAGAACTTAGGGACAAGAGAATAATGAGGGATCCTAGGAAGCAGGGTGTGCAATTGTCTGGAGCGTCCCAGTGACACATTTCTCAGGATTCTAAGCAATGGGGATGAGCATAGGTGGCTGGCTGAGGTAACACTAACCATACAGATTGGGGAACCCTCAACAATTTTTGCTGTGTACCTTCATGTTGATAACGTTAATCCCAAGGTTTTAAGTTTGATGGTGGAGAGCAGGGCTCCTTTGTGATGGGTACCGAGGTCTCAGAATCTTCCATTTTTTCCATATTGCTCCCAAGTTTGAAAAGGCAACTTCTCCAGAGAAGGGTAAGATAGCTAATCCAAAGCACCTTAAAATCAATCAGCTTGTCAGAGATAAACAAAACAGCTATTTTTGAAACACTTAAGGCTCAGTACTAGTTTTCTATTACTGCTTTAACAAATTACCAAAAATTAGCTGCTTTAAGTAACACAAATTTATTATTTTACAGTATCTTTAGCTCAGAAGTCTGAAATAGCTTTCATAGGACTAAAATCAAGATGTCTGTGGGGCTGTGTTCTTTTCTGGAGGCTCTGGGCAAGAATCTGTGTCCAGTTCACTCTGAGTTGTTGGCAGAATCCATTTCAGTGTGGCTGAAGAATTGAGGTCTTGCTGGTTTCCTTGCTGATTGTTGGATGAGGGTTGTTTTCAGCTCTTGGAGGCTACCTGTCTCCCTTGGTTCATGGCTCACTTTATCATCAAATCCTGCAATGATGGGTCAAGTCCTTTCCACATTTCAATCTCCCTGACCTCCACTTTTCCCTCACCTTTCCTGCTTCTCTTTTGTCACATCTCCAACTGACTCTGGCTGGAGAAATTTCTTACCTTTTAAGGGCTCAAGTGATTAGATCGGACCTGCATGAATAATCCAGGATAACCTCTCTATTTTAAGGCCTATAACAATTAAATCTTCAAAGTCCCTTTTGCTGTGTAATGTAACATATTCACAGATTCCAGGATTTAAGGTATGGACATCTTTGGTGAGGAGGGACATTACTTGGCCTACCATAGGCTCAAACAACACAAAAGGAAGGTTTTACAAAGGGTTGGGGGAAGAGATGTGGCGTCCGGCCAAGTCATGGAGTGCTGCCTGTAATAAACCATGGGAGGACACTGAGAACACCACAGTGATGGGCAGGGATGATGAAGAGGAGTAGGAGGTGCTGGTCTCCTGGGTGGGTACCTGGGAGATGAGGATTTAAACTAGAGAGGCTCAGCTGGAGGCAGAAGTGATGCAGGACAACACTGCCTTCTTATATGTACCTAGGCTGACTTCACTGAGGAAAGCATGGGTGGCGGTTGGGTGGGGAGGGGAGTGGGGTTGATCTCTGGAGCACTCAGCTTCCTTGAGGAGTATGTGGATGTCTGTCTAGCCCTGATAGGCCAGGCTGCACACAGGCCAGTGGCAGAAGACAAAGAAGAACTTGGAAAATCCTGGACTTACGTGACCTGCTGGATCCAGTACACAGCTTTCCGGCTACCTCTCTGCTTTGCTAGCAGTTCTGTGGCAAGGACTCCCTTTGAGCCCTCCGACTCTTCTTGTCAGTGGCACGGGCCCTGATGGTCCTGGCTTCTGAGAAGCTCTCACACTCCCCTGCATGCATCCTGACTGCCCTCCCTCCTCTCTGCTTGCTCCTAAAGGAAACTCTGGTGCAGTCCTGTCACTAAGACTAGACACACCTGTTATAGTGGACTCTTCACGTGCCTCATCTCACATTTGCTGGGTCCATTCTTTAGCCCAGTCATTGCCAGGGCAGCTAGCTTCACACCAATGTAAACTAATATTCCCTTGCTTGCTTTCTGCCTTAGGATGGTGCAACACTACAATAGCGATGGTTGGTACAGAAAGTAACTGTCATCCATATACACAACTTGGAAGTCAGTGGGAGTTAATATTCCATGGAACAATCTTTGCCCAATGGGAAACGTGAGCTTGTGACAAATGCTACCCACTTCCATCCCTGAGGTGGACGTGTCTGAAGGGTATTCTATACCAGCTGCTCAGACGGACGGTCCTAGTGAAATCGATGTCCAGATGTCCACAGCTCAATAACACCCTCTCACACTGGCTTTTCACCCTCTTCAATTTTGTCCTCTCTGGGAACTCCTGTTCCCGGAGACTCAGGTGAGGGAATGGAACTGGACATAAGGATTTGGAAGTAACCTGCATGTGCATAGTTGTTGCCGTGAGATTGGATTACCTGCATGCAAGCTTTATCTCAGGTTCTGCTAAGACATATGGCAAATATATTAACTGGCAAAGCTGAGGAAAATCTTTATCAGAATCAAACAAGTTTAATAAGATAAAGTTCAGTCTCTTTTTACAATACCCACCTGTGAGTCACAGGCCAGAACTGGGGGAAAACAGCTTGCAGCCTCTCTCCCCATGACGCCTAGCTCTTGGGGAGATACATGGCTCTGCGATGCTCTTTTAGCTGCAAGCCAAGCTGGAGATGACTTGCTTGTGTAAACAAAAGAGGCAGAGAAGCATAGAGGAGGCATTGAACTAGTATTAGGCATAGCTTATATAGACATCATGAGGAAACAAAGTAGAAAGCCTAGGATATATCAATTAGTCAAATGAATTGATTGCTGTATTTTAGTCCTGTTCTTTGAAAGGAATTGGGAGGAGGTGGAATAGGGATAGAGTCCACATAAATCTCTTATATAAATAAGTGTAGCAGGAGCTTAAGGATTGAATTATCTTTAGTGATGGTAGAAAGTCCAAACACTATAAGGTTGGAATGAAAACAAACACCCTAGAAAAGAAGAGTCCTTGGCTGTGGATGAAACATAGAGTTTAAAAGTGTTTCTTTCCTATCTGTCAGACCTTGTTTCTAGTGACTTAACATATTTGAACCATCATTTTCTTGTCTGGAATTTGGGGATAGTAATAATTTTGTTATGATATGTGATAAGCATCAAATGATATGATGTCTGTAAACCAAAATTAACATAAAGCAAACATTTGGTAAGAGCCAACTATGTACCAGGACTGCCCTGGGCATGGCAGGATACAGAGATGAATGTTACGTGGTCCTTGCCTTTGAGGAACTCCCCTGGTATGAAGCAGAAAGGCACATGTGTGACTTTATATAAAAGGTAATGGCATTGATAGAGGAGAGAAAAACCTGAGGAATCCAGAAGAGAAGCAATCCATTTTTCTAGGTGTGGGAAATGAGAAGTTGACATCTAAGCTAGAAGGTTAGTAGTTTTGTCAATGTATAGAAAGCAATGAAATGTGTCAGGGAAGGTAAGAGCATTCCAAAAAGATGGAAGAACAGAACTAAAGGCATATATTATGCAAGTGAGAAGTCGAATGAAGAAAAGAGTAAGTTTGTTATGGGATTTATTAAATTTAAAGTTCCCATGGAACTTCCATAGTGTTATTATTCAATAAGAAGTGGGAATTAGGAGTCAGAGATTCAGGTGGGGGAATGGAACTGGACATAAGGATTTGGAAGTAATTTGCATGTACATAATTGCTGTCATGAGATTGGAAAAACTGCTCAGAGAAGACAAGTTTATTGAGTGAAGCAATAATTAACTCAAGGACAGAAACTTGTGGAATACCAATATTTAGTGGGTGGGGAAAGGAAGATGAAACAGGATATTAAACTGGAAGCTTTCACTAAGACAAGAAAAAATAAGTATAAAAATTGCAAAGTGAAGGATCAGATCACCAGATAGAAATTTAAAAGTAGATGTCTGAGAATGTTTTGCTAGCTTTCATGTCAACAAGGAAAATATGAAAGGATCTGTAGAGATGGATAGAAGAATTTATGACGAGGGCTTCTTTGGGAAAAATCGATTCTGGGATTTCTATTATTTCTCACTCCACCCTCTTGGGAAGAGCCTCAAAAGAGATCACTTAGAGAGCTTGGTATGTAAACCTTGTATTTGGGGAGTGGGCAATCACCTGACATCTAGCATATGCCTTAGGAATCATAATGTGAGGAAGCGGCCAGATGAACTGACCTCTGACAGCAGTATAGTGAGAGATCATTGAATTTCCTTCTGATAATGTGTCCAACGTGGATGATTCTGAAGAAGGGATGTGGACCTCATGATAAGATGTCATATGATGTCATTTCAAAAGTTATTTTGGCCAAGAGACCTTATGTCAGAGAGCAATCTAGTTGGAGGCTTTAGTAAGGGAGCCTCCAAATACCCACTCATTTGCTCATGAGAGGAAGGGTCAGCTTCATGTTCTTGCCAAGCCCAGAGACAACTGAACCTCCTTAAGACAGTACCAGTCAAGGCAGAACCTTCTCATTCCTCTGCCCTCCTTCTTTCATCCTATCCCCAGTTCAAACATGGCAAGTTTAAAAATAGCTACTAGGATGAGGTAATAAAGGAAAAGAGAAAAAAAATGAACCTCACCTCCTTTCTTGAAGGTAGTCAGTCTGCTTTCAACTGTGCCTTATTTGGGGTATGAAGAGCAGAAAGGGGCTATTATAACTTTAAATGAAGATTTAAATGCCAATGAACATAGTTCACTAGGAATTTCTAACTTTCACACTGAGACTCTATGACTTAACTCATTCTTTCGTTTATTTATTTCCCAAGAGTGACTGTCCCAGTGTTTTATCCAAAGACATCTTCTAATGAAAAAGTATAAATGGACAGTGAAATATACAAATAAGTTTGTATTTTGAATAGATCCCACAAACTGTGCCTCTTCAAGGCTTGATATGAAGAGGATTTAGACAAAGAAAGAGAATAAAAAGCCAGAGAAGTCAATAAGATTAGAGTTGCAGAAACTAAGGGAAAGAAAATTATCAAAAATAGGGCTGGTACAGGAGACAATTGTTTTCATCTTAACAATGAGGACAATCTGGATAAACCATAAAATCATAAGTGTTTTCTAAAAATATTTAATTAATGAATTAATTAATGAATTAATTTAAAAAAATTTTTTGGCTGCACTGGGTCTTAGTTGCGGCATGCGGGATCTTCATTGTGGCATGCTGGATCTTTCGTTGTGGCGCATGGGCTCTTCGTTGTTGTGCGTGGGCTTCTCTCTAGTTGTGGTGAGCAGATTTTCTCTCTCTAGTCGTGGTGTGCAGGCTCCAGGACATGTGGGCTCTGTAGTTTGTGGCACACGGGCTTCTCTCTAGCTGAGGTACGCAGGATCAGTAGTTGCGGCATGTGGGCTTAGTTGCCCCGTGGCATGTGGGATCTTAGTTCCCTGACCAGGGATTGAACCCACTTCCCCTGCATTGGAAGGCGGATTCTTTGCCACTGGACCACAAGGGAAGTCCTCTATAAGGGTTTTTTGAAAAACCTGTCAGAGATCTGAGGATTTGAAGAATTCTAAATGAATTAAATCCAGAAAGAGATGAGTCCTTCCTAAGAGAAAAGAGTCTCACAGCTGCTTTAATTGCTGGAGACATATTAAAAAAGAAAGTGAACCCACCATGAAAGGGTAATGAGAAGTCAGCCTAACTCTTTTTTTTTTTGGCTACGCCGTGCAGCATGTGGGATCTTAGTTTACCGACCAGGGACTGAACCTGTGCCCCCTGCAGTGGAAGTGTGGAGTCCTAACCACTGGACTTCAAGGAAGTCCCCCAGTCTAACTCTTAATGAACATTTCATGGTGGCATTTGGAGTGGCATGACAAGTCAGAACAGAATGGTTCTGCATATACCCACTAACTCTTTTCCATGGACATTCTTTGTACCACCCTACCATACTAGAGCAGTGTGCTGAAAGTTGGGGCAGGGCAGAAAAACAGAGAGATTTACCCCTGAGTGCAAGGGGTATTTTCTAAGGGCAAGGCAGGAGTTCAGCAGGGCATAGGTAGAAGTGGTGGCAGAAATGCCTTTAAGTTCCACTAGAACTTTACCAAGTACAAGTACTAAGTGACCCAATAAAGCCTAGGTACAGTCTTACAGAATAGATAGTTCTTCTGAGATACAGAGAGACAGCATGAGAATTAGAAAGCAAAGAAAACTATCCAGTGACCCAAAACTCTGACATCCAGGCAAGAATGGAGAGAGATATCCACAATTTGGAAGGATAGTGCCTAGAGAGGTCTCCAGGTTATCACAAGTACACAGATTCCAAGCCCTGCTGAAGGAAAAAAGACATGATTTCACTTTCAAAATATTTGGCAAGGTGACTATAACTAAAGTTGCAAAAAATCCCAGACCCAGCTCAAGTGCCGATCAGATTTAGTCTGTTCACAAACTCTAGCAGTCTGGCATATAAAGAGGCATTGTTTTTTCTGAAGATAAATTTTATTTACTTCAGTCTTTATTGTTCTTTTATACATGCTGTCCTGTATAAAATAAAAATTATAAAACATGAGAAGAGGCATGAAAATATGACCTATAAAAAAAGAAAAGAGTCAATAAGAGACCTACAGATGGTCCAGATATTGGAAGTAGCAGATAAAACTTTAAATTAACCATTATGAATATATTAAATATTTCAGCAGAAAAATGAAAAGTATAGAAAAGAACCACACAAAAATATTAGAAATGAGGAATACATATCAAAAATAAAAAATTCATTCAACGGTCCAAATAGCAATCCGGTACAGCAGAAGAAAGTATCCGTGAATTGAAATATAGGTCAATACGCTTATCCAAACTAAAAATCAAAGAAAAAATAATAGAAAAAGACAGAGTGTCTGAGACTTCTGGGACAATACCAAAAGGTCAAGAACACATACAGTTGGATAGGAGAAGAGGGAGAAAGACTAGGGAAGAAGAAATATTTGAATAGGTAATGATCTGGAAGTCTTCAAAATTGATGAAAGATATAAACTCAATTCCTGAAAGCTCAGCAAACCCCAAGGAGGATAAATAGAAAGAAAATTACACTTAAGTACATCATGCTCAAACTGATAAATATTAAATATAAAAACTGTCTTAAAAGATAAAAAAGACATATGGACTGTGGAACAACAAGAATGATGACTGACTTCTTATCAGAAATAATGGAGGGAGAAGACAATGGTACAACACCTATAAAGTACTGAAAGAAAAAAAAAAACTGTCAACCTCAAATTCTACATTCTATATCAAGTGAGATTATCCTTGTTTTTTCAGGCAGATAAGGGCAGAGATAATTCTTCTCCAGCACATCTGAACTACAAAAATGATAAAAGGGTATTCTCCTGATACCAGATAATTTTCCAGGAAGGAATAAAGAATACCACAAAGGGTAGAACTGTGGGTAAATGTAAAAGATCTTTATATTTTCTTTATTTTTTAATATTTATTTATTTATTTATTTGGCTGCACTGGGTCTTTAGTTGTGGCACGTGGGATCTTCTTTGCTGCATGCATGCGGGATCTTTTAGTTGTGGCATGTGAAGTTCTAGTTGCGGCATGTGGGATCTACTTCCCTGACCAGGGATCAAACCTGGGTGCCCTGCACTGGGAACGCAGAGTCTTAGCCACTGGACCACCAAGGAAGTCCCTATATTTTCTTTAAACTTCCCTAATGGACTAATGACTGTCAACACAAAAATTTTAGCAACGTAGCTTGAGTGTGAAGAACAGACCAGTTGTCCAGTATATCCTATGGGACCAGGGCCAAGAATTTACTTGGGGTTGTCTAGTAGGGCCAAAGCCAATAAAGCAATTTGTGTGGTCAGGATCAGTGTGGCCGTTGCCAAGGAAAGGATCTGATATTAGCTAAATGCAGGGAGATTGAGCAAATAAGCAAATGTTTTGAGGAATGGTGGGGGCCGGTTTCTGACTGTTAAAGAAGTGAGTTACAAATATAAAAAGAAGGGAAGCCATAATAAGCCTTGTGGTATTGGGTTAGAACTGGAAGTATTGTTGTGAACTCATGGATTTATAACTAGCTAGCTAGCTAGCTACTTATCTACCTATTGATATATACATAGATGGAGAAATGGAAATAAATATAGATGCCGTGTGTGTATATACACAAATATATTTGATAGCTTTGCCCCTTGAGAGGACCTAGAATCAATGACATGTCAGGAACAATGAACACACCTAGATTTTGCTTTCTAAATACCATTATTCACTAAAAGAAACCAGGACTTCTTGAGTCTGCCACATCTTCATGCATCAGAAAGTAAGAAAGTGCTCAAAGAATTTTGGAAGTTACGACAGAAGCATATAAGAACCTGCTTGTGTGAACTCCTACTAGCTATATCTGGCAATTTGAGTATCAAAATAAATAGTGATAATAACAGGCTGTGACCCACTGAGTAAAATAAGAATCTATGTTTCCATATTAATACAGGTGAAGGAATGAATGGGAGAGAAGGAAAAGCTGTATCTTATGGAAGGATGACAACTAATAAATGTAGAAGTAATATAGGCATTAGAAAAACCACCATTTCAGTACCATCATAATATTAATTAGTGCAGGCAAGTATCATCAACAGATACTTAAACTGGTGGGTAAAAGTGTGAATAGAAACAAGGTATCTATGTACTGTCAAAGCATCTCCTCACAAATTTACCTATTAATTAATAAGTATAAAATACTTAGTAACTTTACAGTGGAGTCACCTGGCAGACTCCATTTTAATCAAGAGATAAAAGTGGTTAACGTCATCAGTAATAGGACAAATATATATCCTGCTTCCTGTTGTGTTTCTTTGAGAAGAACACAGTATCACTTTTGTGGCATTTCTGCAAAAAAAAAAAAAAAAAAACATAACCTGAAAATAATTGTGAGGAAATGTCAAACAGATCCAAATTGAAGACTATTCTACAAAGTAACTGGTTGTACACAACAATGATTTTTATTTTTAAAGAAGCAGCCAGATGAGTTGCCAGCGTCCACCCCAGTTCAAAATATAAATGGTAAGCTTTCAATGAGCCAAGCCAAAAAGGGCAGCAGCCAACCAGAGTAGGAAAGGCTTAGAGAAGGCCCTTTCCTCTCCATGCATTTTGAATAACCATTAAGGACTTACTTTATGGTTAATGAGCTTCTCCTTTAAGACAAAAACCCTTATAAAAGTTAAACTTCATATTGTCACCTAGTATGAATTTCTTGAATCAGGTAATTAAATGCTTTCTTTTGGACACATCTCAGAACCACAAACTGCGAGAATCTTTTGTTTTTTTCCTTTAATTAAAAACTTTTGTGGGTGCTGGTTGCTTGGAGCATGTGGCATTTAGGAGAAAGAAAGTACCTAATCAGAGAGGTGGATGTTGACGGGCAGCTGCTCAGTCTGCAGTTGTGAGGAGGATGGGGAAAAGTTGAAGACTGGGAGGAGAGAAAACTCCACCAAAATTTCTGTCTTTTCGCATTTTTTTTTTTTTTTTTTTGGTGGACTCAGCTATCTGCCTTTACGGCCTGGAAAATCACCCAAATGACCATTGTCCTATGGGAAGAAGGTCATTACCAATGCCCTGAACAGAACTAATGGCCAGCCAAGACAGTTTCCAAGGAAATAAATGGTGAGGTTGCTGCAGCCACGCATCTTATCAGAGGACTAAAGAAAATCATTTTCAGGGGGAGGGATCGTTGCCCTATCAGATACATGCTGCTGGAAAGCCATCTGGGTCCTAGGAAGATTTTTACAAAATGCCACGCAGTCTGGTTGTTCTGTTGCCTCAGAAATCTGTCTCCTCTGGCTATCTGATCACCAGTCCGTAAAAGGAAGACTGCCTCTGAATGGGATCTGAGACTTCGGAATCTCAGATAAGTAAAAAGCAAAACAAAGCAAAAAATCCTGCTCTCCAGTCACTTAATCATGCTTCCTAGAAGCAGCCAGGAAGAGAGAAGAGGCTCTCGTCAAACAAAGCCTGACGGAGAGGAAAATCATGCTTGGAATGCTTTGCTGTGTCCAAATAGCTTTTAACTCTATTGTCTTCTCAGATTCTGGAAGAGAGGAATGGTATTTGAACGACTGTGGTCAGTCATCTACAGATCCATCCTCTTGTTCAGTGGGACCCTAAAGGGCAGAATGCAGGTGCATAGTTATAGCTTGAAGTTCCAGCAATGCAATTGACTAAATGAGGATGTCGCAAATGCCCTAATGTTGAAGACATTCAAGTTAGAATGCTGTGGGGTGGAGAATAAATTGTAAGCGTCATTTGACGATGAGCTTGGGTGACCAGCCCATCCCAGTTTGCCTGGGACCCTCCTGGTTTTGATCCCATGTCTTAAACACCCCCTCATTCCCTGGCAAAAGTAGATGTCTGGTCACCCACCCAGTGGGTCAGCCTCAGTGTTTCATAAGTCTTTCTTCAAACCCTAGAATCCTTTCAATCCGATGCCTGTATATGTGAGCACAGTATTGCCTTCATGAACTCTGGACTTGATATAACAGAAAACAAAAGTTGTGGCACTACTTTGGTCTAGAGGGCAGGGTGTTGGACTGGGAGTTGGTGGGTCTACCAATAAACAACTGTGTGGCCTTGGGAAAAAAAAAATCTCTCCTCTCTGAATCCTTTTTCCCCCCCAGAGTGAAGTACCTCAGATGGATGTTTTATAAGGTTCCTTCCAACTCCACCACACTATGGCTTTTTCCTATGAATTTAAATGATCTCATGTGAGAAGATGCTTTTGCATACCAATTCCCTGCTTCTCTGTGTGTATGTGGGGTGGGAAGGAGTGTGGGCGGGGGGGGGGGGTGGTGAGGAAAGCAAGTTGGTAGAAGCCAAAATAAGGTGTAGAAAGGACAACAAAAAAAATTGGGAGAAATTTGTAGCTTTTATTCCAAGGAGGTCAGAAGACATATTATAAATTTATTTACTTACCACTACAGAATTTTTTTTTAGGTGCCTAACAAGCAAGATCCATGCTTTCCCCACCTTAACGCCCAGAGAGGAAAAGAAGTTTGTCCAAGGTCACACAGTAAATTACTGGCACAGGTAAGAAGTAGAGATTACGTCTCCTGAACTGTTTTCCTGCCAGGCTGTGCTGCTTATGAGGTGCCCCTAATTAGAGTAACTGCTCCTTTCTCCTTTCATTTTGAGCCAAAGAGAGGAGTGTTATGTCTGATAAAAGAAAACACAGTAGACAGGGAACAATTTTCAGGCTCTTGCCTTCTCACAACTCATTGTCCAACCCTTGGCTTTGTTGACAATTTCAGATGGGTTAAATACAGCAAGGGGAAGTCAATGCTACACCTTAAAAATTAATTGTTCAAGTACTAGGTCATTTCAGAGTAATGCACTGTGAAATTATGTTATTCTCCAGAAGAATTTCCATAAAGTTTAACATGCCATGACACATTCTTTTGCCACTGGAGTTCGTTTTTTAAAAAAGTACATAAAAAGAGTCTTTGGAGTCCAGGGGTGTGTGTATCCCTGGCTGCAGACAAAGCAGGACGTGTTTTGTTAGGGAGGACTCTCAGAGCAGCAGATACTGTCAGATCACTGCTAAAGAAGACCCCATTACTAAGACATGTTCCATAAAAGTGCAGCCTGGCTGGGATCAGTGGAGGCAAGCGTAGAAGAAGTCATTAGTCTTGGTGTTTTTTTTTTTTTTTTTTAACTGTTATTCACACTGGAATAATGAGATTATTGGAATATTTTTTTTCCTAATGAGAGTGAGACAGAATACCTTGGTCTCTAAATGATTTAGTCACAGAGGGAACACATTACTCTTCCCTTGATTGCTGTCAAATGCTGGAAAATTGGAATATTATACTGATATTTATCGTGATGGGCAATATTTTTCCTGCCTTTTCAGTGTCAAATGAGATGGGAAAAATATTTGTCTGAAAAGCAGACTCCTTTACAAGGTTTGTAGAAAGGAAGACAGATGAAGATGCAGGATAAGGAACTGGGGGCGGAAGTTAGAAGGAGGATAATTGGAAGAGGGTTTTTGCTATTTCTTTTTTTTTCATCAGTAAAGCTAGCCCCCATTTTAATTTCCTAGAGCTTTCTCTTCTAGTTAGCTCACCAGTGCTTGGGGCTAATGAGACATTGTTTAGATTCAGAATAGAAGGTTAATTTCAAGGGGAAGTGGGTTTGTGTTGGTCTGGAGGTCATTAGTGGCAGCTAGTTAACTTGCCTTTCTTGTAAAGAAAGAACATCCTCCTGCGGGAGAGTTCCTTGTAGAGGAATGAAGGTTTTTCTGCTCTTACTCTCAAGAGCCTTTCACCTGAGGCTCGTCAGCCCAAAGTTTATGGATCTGGTACAGAATAATTGGGTGTCCTGGTACACTGCAGCCAGGGATATGGGGTTGAATCTCAGTGTAACAGGACAGGTCATAGGTGACTTTGCAGCCATGCTGGACAAAGATCCTGGGGTCTAGCTGCCGGTCTTGCCACACCCCCACCTCATCCTTCAGGAAAACAACCACCACAAGAAATCAACAAGTGAAACACTCCCTGTCATCATTACCTGCTGCCATGCAGGAAGAGAAATGTCACAATATATCTATATCATAATCAGGAAATTTCAGTGATTTCAAAGTAACAGGTGGAAGAAACTTACACCGTGAGAGTTGGTCCTGTAAGTTACAGATACAACTATTCCTTAGATTCATTTAGGCATCCTGTCATAAATATAGAAATTCAGGTTGACCCACTGTGGTCCTGATCAGTTAGTCGGGGTGAGGGCCGATTCATCTGTATTTCAACAGGCTCCCAGGAGACTGTCTTTCATCCAGGGACATAAACAGTGCCTCTTCCAGGGATAGGAGGTGCTCTAAATTCTTAGGAGATTTGAGGAGGGGCCTAGAAATCAACGTAGAAGACAAAGTCAGAATGAATGAGATACATCACTGTGGATGCATCATGTGAGCAAACTTTTACACCTGGAAATATCTGGAAGCAGTTTTACATCATCAACTCATTTGTCATTTTGTACCACTGTTTCCTCTGAGATGAAGAATTGTATTTTTTTTTTTTTTCTTCAGTGTGCGGGCCTCTCACTGTTTTGGCCTCTCCCGTTGCGGAGCACAGGCTCTGGACGCGTAGGCTCAGCGGCCATGGCTCACTGGCCCAGCCACACTGTGGCACGTGGGGTCTTCCGGGACCGGGACACCAACCCGTGTTCCCTGCATCGGCAGGCGGACCCTCAACCACTGCGCCACCAGGGAAGCCCAAGAATTGTATCTTTTTACCATGAATCCCTGGAAAGGAAAAATTCCTTCATGCCAGGAAAGAGGGCATTCATTTACCTTAGATGATGCTCAAATTTCAGCTCCTCTAAGAAATTTCCCACCCCCTGCCAAGAATCTCTTCTTCTTTAGTAATGTCCAATTTGTAATATTGGTATTTGTGTCTATAATTTAGCCCCAATTGAACTGTATGCAAGTTGAGAGCAGAAAACATATATCTTGCTCATCTCCATACCTCACCCATGAGGATTTCTGGAGAGCCTTGCTTATAATTGGTGCTCAATCTGTTTGTACTGAATTAATTAAGTGGATAAAAAAACTGCCACAGAGAGAGACCACCTAACACAGTGAATGGCCCTGTACTGCACCTGTCATATAACCTCTTTCTGTCTCTTACCACTTTTTTTTCCCTGCTCTGATGTCCTACCCTCCGCCTTCCATCATCCCAGGTTCCCAGATGATGGCTTGTGTTTTTCTTTTTTTATTGCCTCCTCCTCTTCCTTATTCTTTTTCCTTGCTTAGAGTCACTGGTAGGAATGTTACTTAGCCCATTACTGGGTCAGTGTTCCTTACTGCTGCTGAGGACCATGGTGAAGTTTCGGATTCTAGCATCATTTTGCATTCAGAATGCAAATGATTTCCTGGGAGGTAGGGGATGGTGTATTCTGGTCACGCTCAGTTAGTTTCAAGATAGCTTGCATCTCACTTCCAGTAAAACCACTTATTTATAACATATCAATATATTGACAAGGTTGCAGAACAAGGCTGTCCTGAGGTGAGACACAAATTCCAAAGAGGTGAGCACTAATTGTTCAAGTGATTATTTATTGGCCACGACATTATTACTCTCCTTGGGGTTATGCATTCGCCTCCAGGTTACTACGTGGATGTACCCTTGGGGTCAGGCCAGGACAGAGTGTGGTCACTGAGACTCAAACTCCCAAAGCAATCAGCAAGAACCTCCTAGAGAAGGTGGCAGACCCTGCTTTCCGAAGGATGTTGAGCGGTGCATGGGTGGCTTGGATCTTAACCCTGCCCTGGAAGCTTTCCTGCTCTTCTTGGAGTATTGTAAAATACTAAGTGGGCCCAATGTGTGTCTCAAACGACCACAGATATACGTGGGTACAGCAGATGAGTTAAGAGTCTGGTCCTGGGAAATTAGTACGGGTCTCTGCATTCAGAGATGTGTGACAAGGCATCTCCCATTACATGTCCCTTTTATTTTGTAAGGACCTGAAACCCTACAATTACATAGCTAGTGATGAACACCTGACAGGTAATACATGGATATTTTTAAAGCAGACTCATTTGACCTCTATCCCTCCAGCCCCAGAGAATAGATATCAGGCTCTATTTCTGATTGGTAAGCAGTCATTTCCTGGCAGCCTGGCTGAGATCATTCTGGACCCCTTTAGGGACCTGCCGATATCCTTGGGATCAGGGAAGATGAGACACTTAGGGCTCATCTGCCACAGCCTCCCCTGGGGGCTTCGACACGAAGATGAATAGGTCTGTGAATTTTTTTTCCAGCTGAAGCACACTTGCAAGGGTCAGCACAAAACTGGAAACACAGTGGGCTCCTCCAGCTGCAGCAGCCGGCGAGCTGGACCACAGGCCCGCAGCAATCTGTGCCCTGCAGCAGTCCTATGTTGGGGCTTGGGGTGACTTTCATTTGCACTGTTGTCTTACATGGCTGGAGGCGCTCTCTGGGAGAGTGAAGAGCTGATGCAGGGAAATAGCTGAACGTGGGAGAAATGGGTTTCCACCAAAGCAATTTGCCCAATTTTTGTTCTTTATTTCCTTATGCATTTTTATTTATTTATATAACTTTATTTATTTTATTTATTTATTTTTGCCTGCATTAGGTCTTTGTTGCTGTGCGCGGTCTCTCTCTAGTTGCGGGGAGTAGGGCCTACTCTTCATTGTGGCACGCGGGCTTCTCACTACGGTGACTTCTCTTGTTGCAGAGCATGGGCTCTAGGCACGTGGGCTCCAGTAGTTGCAGCATGTGGGCTTCAGTAGTATGCGAGCTCAATAGTTGTGGCTCATGGGCCCTAGAGCACAGTCTCAGTAGTTGTGGCACGTGGGCTTAGTTGCTCCGTGGCATGTGGGATCTTCGCAGACCAGGGCTTGAACCTGTGTTCCCTGCATTGGCAGGAAGATTCTTAACCACTATGCCACCAGGGAAGCCCAATTTCTTTATATATTTTTAAAGCAGATTTTTTCCTAGTAAAATTGCTGGCTGGACAAAGCTCTCTCATGCTATGTGTTTGTTTTTTCTTCTCTTGAATATTTTAAACCTGTCTAGGTGTTTTGTCTCTCTGACATAAACTGGCAGAGAAACAACATAGGCAGCCTGGATTCCCAGATCACTGCTATAAAGGCTTTGCTGCTTGCTGGCTGTGCTCTCTGGCTGGCCAACTCCAGCCCTGCAGAACCCACGCAGTAGGGCATGCAGTGCCAGATGGAGAGGAGAGAGGGAAGGCAGACCCAGCGAGAATCCTCTCGAAGAGGAGCGAACGGCCCAGGGAGACGAAAGATGGTGCTGGACCAGTTGGACAAGAGCCCAGCTCTGAGTAACTCCCCCCATTCAGGGAAAATAAAACCACAAATGAGAACAGTTAGGGGCCAAGAACCAGCTGGAGACAAAGGGGTGTTAGTTTTGGGGGGCATGGGGGCTGTGAGACAAGAAAGGCTCTGACTAGATGTTCAAAAGTCTGGCCTGCTGTGGACAGCTGCCACCCAAGCTCCAGGCCCAGAAGATAGTCACAAGCCCAGGGAACTGCACCGTTCGCCTCAGCCCAGGATGGGGAAGACTGATGAGATAGGAAAGCCTTCAGCCTCCTGCCCTCCTCACCTTTTAGCCTTCTTGGTCCATCCCTGGCCACTTAGTGGGTGGGGCCAAGATCCCTCCCCTTAGGCAACTGGTAGCAGGAGGAGGAGGGGAGGAGGAGATGGAGGGAGAGAAGGGGGAGAAGGAGAAGGATGAGGGGGAGGGGAGAGAAGGGGAGGAGGGAAAGGAGGAGAGAGTAGAAGAGGGGGAAGAGGAGGAGAGAGAGGGGAGGGAGGGGAAAGGAGGGGGAGGGAGAGGGAGGGGGAGAGAGAGGGAGGGGAAAGAAGAGGGAGGGGGAAGGAGGGGGAGGGGAAGGAGGGGGAGGGGGAAGGAAGGGGAGGGAGAGGGAGGGGGAGGGAGAGGGAGAGAGGGGAGGGGGAAGGAGGGAGAAGAAGAGGAGTAAGAGGAGGGAGAAAGGAGGAGGAAGAGGGAGAGGAAGGGGAAGGGAGGGGAGAGAGGAAGAAAGAGTGGGAGAGGGAAGGGGAGAAGTGGGGGAGAAAGACGGAGAGGAGGAGGGGGAGGAGGAGGTGTAGGTTGTGATATCCAGTGATTTTCAGAGCAGAGGCTGCTTCTCACCACCCCCATCTTTGGGACAATGTCTCTCATCAGCAACTGAAATGGTCTTTCTGGAATGTTTCAGGCTCTCCCAATTTCAGAACATGGAATAGAAACAGAGCTCCATAGCAGGAGGATGGCCTGGGTCTGGCCATCCCTGTCCTGTTGTGCCCACCACTTGTTCTGTCCCATTCTTGATGAGCAAATTATTCTGGCTGAACTTTTCATCCTGGAAGATCACACGGCCTGTCCCACATCAGAGAGCTTCTCCCTGCTGCCTATTACTGCACCACTCGGGAAGATTAAAGATTTCTTACTCCTCAAGCCCTGCTCAGAAACAAGGGCAATGAGAAGTGCCATTTAGTCATTTCTTCCCATTAATAGGTGGTCATCCCTTGACCTGGCTGGATGGTGTGAGGGCCCTTTCCTACCTGGATAAAGATATATAGGGCTGAAAAAGAGTCCCAGTGTGGAGGAAGAGTGTGGTTACTTTCTCCTAACCATATGTGTGTTATGCAACACACACACACACAATATATATATATATACACACACACATATATAAAATATAATATATATACACATATATTTATATACAAAATATATATATACACACACACATATATGCATATAATCTATGTTTAAATGAGATATTTATATAATCGTTAAAATATTTTTATAATGATTTATATTTTAAAAGTATTTCCATATCTATTATCACCTTTGATGTGACTCACGTGATAGCCTGGTAGGATATATAACATTAGAATGACCATTTTAGAGAGGAAATGAAAGTTCCGAGAGGTTGTGACTTGCATCAGGTCACACAACTACTGGATGGCATAACTGGAATTCAAAGCTAATTTTCTTTTTTAATGTAACAGTTTATGTTCTTTCCATTGTGTGATTCTGCCTTTCACATAGCAGGTGGAAGAATGGGGCTAGCACAGTGTACCCGTCAAAGTGGTTCCTTCATCTTTCCCAGGTATTGCGCTGGAGAACTATTTTATGTAATTTAGTTCTTAAAATAGTTATTTAAGATTAAAATTATTCTTCTTCAGTATGTAAACAGTAGAGGCAGGCTTTGAACCAGATCTGGATGACCCTATAGCCATGTTCTGTCCATGACTCTAGGGAACAGATAAGGTGACACTTTGCAGGTCAGTGGGGGCAGAGTAGTCCAATGGAAAGGGGTAAGCTTTGCCATCAGTCGTACCTGGGTTGGAACTCTAGATCTATCATTTATTAGCTCTGGGAACTTGGGCAAGATGGTCAGTTTCCTCTGCTATGTTAATGGAATTAACATTGACCCTACTGTGTGCTATAGGATTAAATGAGATAAAGTAGGTCTTTAGCATAGTGTCTGACACATAGTAGGTACTCAACATGTGACACTTCTAGTCCTTCTGTCTATATTCTGTCTCTATTCCTGATTTAGGTGTAATTCCCTAGTCCTCACTTAGGCCAAATAACCCATATAGATCCAGAAGTGTTGTCTAAGTAAAAACAGGACATTAAGATCCAGAAGAGGGAATTCAAGGCTAAAACTAAGACTCTAAGGGAAGAAGAGGAAAATTTGAGAGCAGAGAGGTCCTGAGAATCATCATTCTTGGTTCTTCCTTTTCTACCTTATCCAACTTTCTGCTCAAGTGAGTTGGGAGTGAAACAGAAGAGTCACACAGATGCCTCCAGCACTGCTCTGTACTCCAACCAGCACAGGGAGGCAGTGTCCATCATGCCTCTCCCTCCATGCTCCTCCTTGCAAGCTGGGGGCAGTTCTTTGGCTTTACCTTCCTGAATGACAGAAAAGAGAATAGTAGCTTAAGCAGTTTATATTGGGGTGGTAGGAAATTCCAACACAAACCCACCTCCCCCTTCCAAGCCAGGGGATCCCACCCCCATCCTGCTTTTCTGCTCATTGACAGCATGGTCATGGACTCTGGGCAATAACAGAGACAACTGAAAGATAATGATTAGTTTACAGACTAAGGGCTGTGCCCACTTTCTCTTCTTTGCAGATGCTATATTCCTTGGAAGCTTTAGATTAATGAAGATTTCTGTCTCTTTTTGTTCTTTTGTATTTTAAATCAATTTTTGACTTTACTGTTTTAAAAAAAGAAACACATTTGTTCCCTACTCCTTCTCTCCTCTGACACATGCAGAAGCTACATTTTTAGGCTTTTAGTACTGTTTTTCTTCTGATGCATGTGACACCTTAATAATTCTAACACCAGGGGTAGAGAAATGAAAAAGGGAACAGCATGACAAAATACTTCTGGGCCATTTTGGAATTAGTGATATTTTTCAGGAGTGATCAATTACATTACTTAGCTGGAGAGCTCAGATTATAAAGAGAAATATAATTAGTGGCAAATGTGGTGAGATATATAAAGATAGATAGGCGGGCTAAGGAACGAGAGCTCATCAATTTTTCCAGGTTCCATCAGGAGGGCAATTGTTTTACTGCAAACTCCATCCCGGTGACTGGAAAGCAAAAGCAAGCACACTCTGAGCATTGGCAGTCCTCAAAGGAAAGGGCATCAGCTGAAAGTCAGCAGGTCTGCATCTGGTCTACCATTGATTACTGGGCAATTCACTTACCCTGACTGTGTCTCAGTTTCCTCCTCTGTAAAAGAGGGTTAATGATGCCTACTCTTCCTGCCTCCCTTGGAGCTGTTGTGAGGATAAAATAAACCGTATGGATGTGGACTTGCTTTGAAAATTAAAAGCCCTACATACATGCAAAGGAGGATTAGGAATATTAACGCTATTTGAGCTGGATCTTGCAGAATAAGTAGGATTTGACTTTCTGGAAATAGATATGAGGGATATCAATTAAAGGATACAGAACAAGCAAGGCATCAAACCCATACATTAGTTTGGCTGTAACATAGAATATTGAAACAGAAGTGGAAACTATTACATCCAAAATGTGGGCTGGAACAAGAACACAGAGGCTTAGGAGTTGCAGCTTTTTGCCAAAGCAGGAGCAACCACTGACTAGTTCTGGTGGGGAAGAACAGGATCCAGGCAGTTTTGCAGAAAGGTGAGCTAGGAGTGCAGAGCAGAAGTCATTTGTCCGAGGGGAGTTAGTTAGAAATTTATGGTCAGAAATAAAAGATGCCTACGCTGGGGCACTGGATATGAGAAAAGATGCATTGTGGGAGAATTACTGGGACAGAACTCACAGGGCTGATTGAAATGCCACGGAAGGAGCTGGGGATACAGGAAAAAGGGAGGAATCAAAGATTACTTCAAGGATTGAAGTTTAAATTCCTGGGAGGATGGCCATGCCGTTGACAAAATCTAGAATGCAGGTTGAGGGGCACTTTAGGGTGGGAACAGAGAATTTATTACCATAAATGTGATAGATTCTGCCAATGTTGATTTTAAAGTGTTGTTGAGACCTACAGCTAACACTGCCAGTTAACTGCCTGTAAAAATTGCCAGGCTTAGAGCTTAGGAGAGTGGTCAAGGCATTTTGAAATCACTAGGAAAGTGGAAAAACCAGGAGAATTGGGGAACTCTTTGAAGGGTATGAGAAGAGACAAGGGGATGGCGGCAAGACTTTCAGGAAGTTTACCAGAAGGTGAGGTGGGTGTGTAGATTTAACGCTCATGGAATTTCCTGCTGCCCTTCGAAAGCATCTTACCTTTCTCCCAAGGACAGGAAGGGGGAGAGGACTCAGTATTATCTCCTTCTGTGAGGAAGCAACCTATGGGCCACAGAGGTTGTAAGAATGTTTGCTAAGATGCGTTCAATCACTGGCGCGGCACTTAAGGAGGAGAAGGGATGCAGCTCTGTTGGAGTCCTTCAAAGCCATCATTAGCCGCTCTGGCCTCCGGGAGTCTGGGAGATTACTTTGCAGCTAATTGGGAATCACTCTTGAGGATCAATACCATAGGTTGATTCTCTGTGTCCAGAGCCAGAAAATTAGCTCTTCTCTGAGAACATGGATGGTCTGTGTGGCTGCTTTGTTAATAGAAAGCTACACAGCTCTTGACTGAAGTGTATTTCAAACCAGCAGCTTCCAGATATGGAGGAGACAACGGCTTGCAGCTTCCCTGAAACACAGTGATAGGCTCGGCGCTGTCATCGAAGGAAGGAGACTAATTGTACCAGCCGACTGGAAACTAAATTCCACTCCCGATTTGCAATGCCAAAAACAGCATCTTTGCTTTGGTATCTCCCAGTGCTTGGGTATTATTTTTATTGCTCTGTTTATGTATGTGCATGTGAGTGAGTGTTTATTTTTGAAATCTCAGACACATGTTTTACAGGAAGAGTATTGGCATTTCAGAAGTCATTGATGTTTTGCGTTATTTTCTACCAGGGATGTGGGTCATTGCCGAGCAACCTGACAAAACATCATCAGGCTTGCAAACCTGTTTTCAAGTGAGATGTTCTAAAACAATATTTATAGCAAAATTATGACCTCGAGGCATCTAAATGTAATCCATTTTTAAATCTCACTTTTTCTCTCTGAATCCTTCAATCTAATTAGGCTCACATTATTACAGAGAGTAATCATTCCTTTCTTCTAATAACATTCATGGATAATTTTATTTCTCATTTCCAGCCTCCTACTCCTGTGGTGTAATTAGTGTCTTTGGCACCTCGTGATGCTCAGAATGAGTTGCAGCTGCTAATTGCTAATTGAAAAATTAGAAACTCAGTTAGAAAAAAGATCTAATTAAAATGAAATTAGATAAAATCCCTTCAAAACAGCTCCTTTGTCTCTCACTCACTTTTCTTTGTTTTTTTTTAAATTTTTTCCCTTATGCCTTCAGTTTTTCACCACAGAACTATTAGCACTTGCAAAATATGTGTAATTGCTTAAAGTAAAATACCTTTCTATATCAGGCTATCCAATGGTCTTTAGGAGGGAGCTAGGGAGAGGTTTTTGACAATTGAATTCAACTTCAGAACTTGGGTTTTCTTTCTGTTCCTGTTCCACTTGTGAAACATGAGTTCTACCTTATAAATAAGACTTCCAAGCTCTCTCTGGGGGACAAGTGTGTGATCATCCCCAGGTCCTTTTCCTTTGTGTTTGGAAGGGTCATTGCCAGCCTCGTAACTGGGAGCTATAGGGATCCACTCACTTCTTGCTGCAAATCCATTCCCACCCTCTTCTCTATTGCGTTGTCCCACCTGACAAATAATGATCTAGTAAATGCCCAGCCCTATAGGAGACACAGAGTTAACCAAATCCCTTCTGCCTCCAAAGTGCTTACAATCTGTTGAGAAGTCTAGACGGATAGGTGTAACAACAGAATAAGAAAACATATCATCAAATGCAAAATATTTAGTTTAACCTTTCAAATGTTTTTGAGCACCTTCTTACTACATGCCAGGCACTAGTCATACAAAATATACACCACACATTGCCTGTCCTCAAGGAGTTCATACCTTGACATACATGAAAAAGTGATTTATAATATATGAAAAAAGTAAAAATAGCAACCAAAAGTTGTTGAATTAATGCAGAAATATGGGTGATGAATTCTTGTGGGTTAAAGAGGTTATCAGGGAATACTTTACTTAGAAGTGACCCACCCATAGGATTTTGAAGGATGAGTAGGAGTCCACCAAAAGGACAAGAATTTTAGACAAGAAAACCTGTTCCAAAAAAGACACATGAAACAATATGGTGACTTCTGCAGCTATGAATTATTTGGTATTTTTGAAGCCTAAATTGAGAGGTGTGTAGCAGGAGATGAGGCTGGGAAAGTGGATTAACCCAAATTAGGGTTTGGATTACAAAGAATCCTTTGTGCTTTTGAGGGTTGAAGGAGATGTGTGCTTAAATATTTGGGGGAAAGTTTCTTAGGCAATATAGGATTTAAACAATAGTAGGATCCATAAAAGTGTTCAGGAGGGAGATTTTTTGGAGTAAGAGGAACATTCCAGATTAAACAAAAAGATAGGAAAGACTTTGAATAGTTCAGTTTGATTACAAGAGTGGGAGTAGTTTAGGAATATATATAGAGAAAATTAAAGTGAATTCAGATTATGATTAAAAATCAAACAAGGAAGTTGATTTTATAAAACAATAAAAGTAGGCACTTTCATGCCTTCCTTTGCAGATGTGAATACTGAGACTTGGAAAGCTTAAATAATTTATCCCAGGTCACACAGCTAATTTGGGACTTTGGGGGATTCCAACCCAACTTCTGAAGCTATTCCATCTACACTTCATCAGCCTACTGCTGTAGGCTCCCAACTCAGGCCAGTGTCCATTGCACCACCTCTACCCTCTATACATTCTGAAGGGGGCGACTGAGACTCTGCAGACCCGGCAGATGCCCTCTCCCTCAGTCCGTGGCAGGCATGGGGAATGGATCCTGGCATTCTCTGACTTGCCAGCGCCTCCTGGTTCAGCAAAAGAGGCAGTCATTACCAACTGATCTGCGAGCTGACACTTAGGGGAAGCTATTCTATCCTTTAAGAATTCTCAGTCGACAAAAAGCAAGGAGATAAATGAGAAAAAGTGGTGGGCTCATGGGCCAAGGGACTGCTTCCCTGCATGTGCTGTGGAAGGAGAGAGCTGGGAACAGGCCAAACCAGGAATTCATTCACACAATAATATTGTGTCTAGGAAGCTTCTACATGAGTGATCTTATTTTCTGCTTGAGGAATGACTGCCCAAACAGAAAACGTAAGTATAAATGTTCTGTTCCTCATAATTTATTCTAATCCCAAGAGATAATGGAATGATAATTAAAATATGCCTTGCCTTCAAGAAGTCCTTCTTTATAGCTAACTTAAATTTCCCATGATGCAATTCAGCTTACTTTCTTCTAGTTTATCACAAGGAAACCCGCTGCTTTTAACCAACCTACAACTTCTAGGATAATTAAAGCTCTCTGGTTTGTTCATGAATCAACATGCTTAACAGAGCTAAGGTCAATGGGTAAGGAAGATATAAAGTTATGTTAGTGTGTAAGCATCAGATCAGACTACCTGGATTCAAATTCTAACTCTTCCACCTAACTGTGTAAGTTGATAAACCCCTCCATGATGATGATGATGATGATGACAAAAGGGACAGTAAGTATTTGTACAGTTTGGGGACAATCAAATGAGATGTATACTTGTTCAGCACATGTTTGACACACGCTGTGCTCAGTAAATGTTAGCTATTATCGTTATTGGGACAAGAGAGTAGGAAGGAAAAAAAAAAAGGTGAGGAGAGAAGAATAGGAGAGAGTGATGGCTGATCTTATTTATAGCACTTAGCTCCGTGCCTGGCAGAGACGAAGCACCCTGTGTTTATGGCTTGATTACAGAATGGATGCCTGGATAGCACCAATTCTTTGCCTGATTTGCTACATGTCATTTTTAGTCATCTAAACTACGTTGGTTGGTCCCATGCTATTTTTTTGGAGTGAGATGTTTTAAAGCATACTGAGATAGGAAATGATACACTGACAATCGCCTGTTTGTCACTTCTGGAAGGAGACTGAACAAGTAAGAAAAAAGGATGGTAAATTAGTCAGGAGAATAAGCCTAAATTCAATTTTAGGAACCGACACCAAAGGGAGCTCCTCCTGCTGTGGCAGGAACAGATGCCTGAGCTCGCCTGCTCTTCCGCTTCTCCATGCTTGCTGAGCTCCTGGGTCTTCTCTCAATAGGTATAGCCCGGGGGCTCTTCTGTAAAGTTTCTGAGAAGTTTTCTTCACCCTCCTACATCTTACTCACTTTTGGGGAGGAGTCTGATAACTGGATAAGATGTAGATAAAAACTATGGGAAAGTTAGGTAAAATTACCCCTTCCTGGAAAAGAAAGTTAAAGATTTTCTATACATGCCAATTTACTCCAAAGGGCATGTTTTAGAAACAGGCTTCTAAAACTGTTCAAAGGTAGCATTTATGGATTACAAATTGTGATACCTTTAAAATTCAGCAGTGATCAGCTCAAGTCTCGAGAAATAGATTGGGTAACTTGCCTCTTTGCTAAACGATTCCCTTGTATATCACCTCTTTCCATTTTCCTCTTACACAAAGCATCCTTGCACATTCACACAAAATAATTCAGCATAACATACTGGGGGAGAAGCATTTTCCCCTGCTTTGACCTAAAGACTCTCTTCCCTCAAATAGGTATCTGGGGAGCTCCCCAGCTTTTCAGACTCTATGCTCTAAAGGTGAAGCTGAGAAATTGTGCAAAGGAAAGACAGAATGTGAAGCACATCCATATTCAAAGCATGATTCCGTTGGATAGGTCAGTCCTTACGGTGTTCAGCTTCCACCTCCACACACCCTGCAAACAGTAGCCAAGATGGCAAAGCTATTGCTATTCTGCATCATAGCAAAGGGATTTAAAAAGAAAGGTGACTTTGAAGGATTCAAGGTGAAAGTCACTGTCAGCTGGCAGAGCTGGCTGTTTGCAGAGAAGGAATTCACTAGGGGATAGAAGATGGGCTGGGGGCTTTAAGTCCTTGATATGGCTAAGCTTCCCATCTCAGAAAAACAGGTCATCCTACTAATTGTCTGTCATGTCACTCTGGCTCACCACAGAAACAGATAATTTCCTACTCTGGGTTTTTCAAATCCATTTATAGTTGTGAAAAACCCTTCCCAACCTTTCTTCAGAGATTCTAGGAACAAGAGTAAAGGTGATAATCACTGGAACAATTTTCTTCAAGGAATTTTGAATATGTTAATATCTTTGCAGGAAGGCAGATGCTCTAACTCAGTCACCACAATACCTTTAAGAAAATAGATGCAGTTTTATGGTTTCAAGCTACTTGGAGGCAGAGATAAAATAGTGGAAAACGTACTCAAGGGGAATAATACAGCATATTATGAGATCTGGGTAAATGTACATAGGATTTGGGTAGTCTGGCCCAAGGGCTGCCAACATCAAATATTCAAATAATCTAGATTCTATTATGTGCAAACACCTTGAATCATATCACATGGTGTAGAAGCTATTAGAGAGAAATAGTGATAAGAAATGCAGAGGGATGACACCAAGGGAGGCCTGGCTTCTAGGAAGCCTAACAAGACTGTAGTGGATTTGCCAAGGTTTAGAGACTACCGCTCAGCTTTATAGGTTCAGAGGCTCAATTTTGTCCATTTCCTAGAGTTCATTAGGGAGACTGATACCATCAACAATGACATGAGATGTTTAATAAAACTGCACCTATCGTGTGCCCTTCACGATGTTAAAGAATGGCAGAGTCCGGTGCAGGGGAGAGAGTGACCCCCTGGGGAGGGGATCTGGGTACTATTTTTTCTGTAGCTTCAGTGTCCAGCCTTGTGCCTGGTCCCTAACTACATTTTGATAGATGGCAAATGAACACTCAATGACCTAGTGATTGGCTGGCTGGTTGGGTAGATGAGTGAATAGATGGGGATAAATGGGTGAAGAGATGAGAGGCATGGAGAAGAGAGAAAGAGTGAGGGAAAGGACCATAGCAATGGTCCTAGCTGATATTTATTAGACAGTACTATGTGCCCAGCTCTCTACTAAGTGGTTTTACATACATTAATCTCTAAATCCTCATTACAACCCCAAGAGGATGGAAAGGTTGTATTTTCCATTTTATAAGTGAGGAAGCTGAGGTTTAGAGGAAGGTAACATGGCGAGGACACCCAACTAGTAAGTGGTAGAGTCAGAATAAATTCACAAGAGATTAAGGCCTAAAAATAGAATTTTTTTATTGTGCAATGAAACTAGAACTTCTAAGTTGACACTACACTTTCATTCTCTGGCAAGAATAATATCTTCCTTTTGACAAGCTACATAGGAAGCCAAGTGTAATTAGAAGTGTTCTTGTGGAGGATAGCTTCAGAATGAGGAAGTGCCTATGTGGTTTAAATGTTTAATATTGTCTAGTGCCTCCCTGCAATGTACATAATAGGGGTATGCCTGCCAGATGGATCAAACCCGCATTTGACTCTTTGGAGTATCTTCTCCCCTGGACATTGCTCAGATGGATGTTTCTATGTTCCATGTTTCTACTCCTCATCTTTTAAGTTTATCCTGGTAATCAGAAACGCTGTAATACCATTTTTAATGTTCCTATTCTTATACACTTTGTGTGGAATGTATAGTTATAAACAGCTACTCTTGTTTCCCTCATTGTTCAATTCCTGGGGTGTGTCTCAGTGTTATCTAGTTAGTGCTTCACTATTTGCAGATGACATGATACTATACATAGAAAATCCTAAAGACACCACCAGAAAACTATTAGAGCTAATCAATAAATTGGCTAAAGTTGCAGGATACAAAACTAATATTCACAAATCTGTTGCATTTCTATATACTAAGAACAAAATATCAGAAAGAGAAATTAAGGAAATGATCTCATTTACCATTGCCTCTAAAAGAATAAAATACTTAGGAATAATCCTACCTAACGAGGTAAGAGACCTGTACTCAGAAAACTATAAGACACTAATGAAAGAAACTGAAGATGACACAAAGAGATGGAAAGATATACTGTGTTCTTGGACTGGAAGAAGTAATATTGTTAAAGTGACCATACTACCCAAGGCAATCTTCAGATTCAATGCAATTACTATTAAAATACCCATGACATTTTGCACAGAACTAGAACAAATAATTTAAAAATTTGTATAGAAACACAAAAGATCCAAAATCTTGAGAAAGAAGAAAAGAGCTGGAGGGATCATGGTCCCTGACTTTAAACTATACTACAAAGCTACAGTAATCAAAATATTGTGGTACTGGCACAAAAACAGACCCATCTCTCTCTCTCTCTTGCTCTCTCGCTCTCTTTATTTCTCTCTCTCTCTCTCTCTACACACACACACACACATACACACACACACACACAATGGAATACTACTCAGCCATAAAAAAAGAATGGAATCTTGTCATTTGCAACAACATAGATGGATCTTGAGGATATTATGCTAAGTGAAATAAGTCAGATAGAGAAAGACAAATACTGTATGATATCACTTACATATGGACTAGAAAAAATACAGCAAACTAGTGAATATAACAAAAAAGAAGCAGACTCACATATATAGAGAACTAACTAGTGGTTACCAGTGGGGAGAGGGAATGGGGGAGGGGCAGTATAGGGTAGGGGACTTAGAGGTACAGACTATTATGTATAAAATAAGTTACAAGGTTATATTTTACAGCTCAGGGAATATAGCCCATATTCTATAATAACTATAAATGGAGTATAACCTTTAAAAATTGTGAATCACTATGTTGTATACTTGTTAACACATAATATTTTACACCAACTATACTTCAGTAAAAAAAAATAAAGTTAGTGCTCAGTAAGTGGTGGTTCATAGGGAAGGAAAGTGATTTGCTTAGCTGGATGAAGCCAGGTCTCCTGATCCCAACCTGGTACTTTCTCACCATTTATACCCACTGGATGAGTGAATTAATATCATTTCACAGAATCTTATATCCATCAAATTAAAGTTTTTTTTAATGAGATGTGTCATGGTTTTTTCAGTGTTCCATGAGTTCAGCGGAGTATGGGGTTTTTTAGCTCTAAAGGCTTTATGCCTGCTTTCTCTGCTCTCCTCCAGCCAGGGACCTGCCCCAGCCTGCTGGCTCCCAGTACTTAGTGCTGACTCTGAGTGGGTCTCTGTCTTGTGGCTTATGTACTTTGGAAACCCAACTATAAATCATATAAATAACTCCTCATGTGAAATAAGCAGACGCCAAGTCACACATCTCTTAAATCCACATACCTTCCCAATATGTCTATTTTGGCAACAAAATATCAAGATTACCAGGTGTGCTGGATACCTGTCAATCCTACAGTTAATCACAAATGCTCCCTTCTGTAGCAAGACTCTTCTCACATGCCCTTCTTAACCTTTCAGGACTTTGAAGGCAAAGGGATGACACGAGAAGTTCTGGGGAGGCTGAGTGTCTTCTGAGATTTTTTTCCCCCAGTGAAGAAGCTGGACGAAAATATGACTTACCATGGAGGATAACTGATGAGTTATTTTCTACAAAAAAACAAGGAGTTATTTACAGGGATTTTGCCCATAAGGGAAGAACACTGTCCATTTGTATCAAGGTAGGTATATGTATTAACAAAAGAAGTCCTCATTTTCCTATCCTCTCCCATCTCCACACACACACACACACACACACACACACACACACACACACGCACACACACACACACGCAAAACCCTCCAGTGGAAAGCCTGAGAATTAATCATGGCTGGGCTTACACAGGTAAATAGGCCTTGCCATCATTTTTTTTCCTATATTTTTTCTACTTCTGGCTAATGTGTCCTATATGTTCTCCAAGTACTTTATTATCTGCTTATTTTCTTGATTCACCTCCTTCTCTAGCTAGCAATTTCACTGGTACAGCTAAAAGTTCCTTTTAATAGTTTCTTTTAGCTCATTTAAAAACATCTCTCTTTCCCCAGTCCTTTCATGCTAGATTTGGCTTTATCCTAAACTAATCTCTGTGGCAGCAAATTAAGGTCAATATATATTAAATATACCACCAATCAGAGTTTGTAATGAGAATCCTTTCATTTATTAGTTTTGTTTTAAATTAAGTGGAATGATCAATGGGAGGAACTCAGAGCACTGAGGATCACACTTTGAATTCTTCCAGCTAACAACAGAATGGGAGTCACTTGTGTACCTTCAGATATTCCTATGTTAGCATATTCTGAGGAAGTCAGCTTAGGTGAATAAACACTGCTCAACCTGTCCATGGGTTTGGAACAAGCTAGCTTCTAGCATTTACAGGACTCCAGGGAGGAAGTACCAAATGAAGTCTCACATGCTATGTGTCTATGTGTTTAAATCTTCTAAATCAAGGTAAAAAGCTGTGAAATGAAATATGTTCTAAATGTCTACATCGACAATTATATCTAAGTAATAACTTGAAGACCAGGTTTTCATTTAGAATTCTTAGACTACTCAGAATTGTTAAACATGATAGCACGGTGACATGGGAAGGCCTGGCCCCTGCCTGGCCCATGGTCCTCCTTCTTTTTCTTTCCACTCCTGAATCTGACTTGCAAGGGCTCTTGTGAGCATTCATGTGATGTCATAGCCTGCACATCCAAGCTCTGTCCAGTCTTCACCACAAAACCTCTCTCTCCCCCTCAGCTTGATGTGTGGGAAAACAGCAGACCTGGAGAAGAGGCTTACCTAGGTTCTAGAAGTGAACCTCAAGCTGATCAGGTAAGGGGTTGGGGGCCTAGGTACTCTTGAGTGTGGTCTAGATAGATGGGGTTGGGGGGGACAGGTAAACTCTGAGTAGACATTCCCCTTGGCCCCATGGACACCTTCCTCCCTGGGGTGGGGAACAGTTGGAGAAGGGGGACAAAGAGGGGCCCTCTAAAGGTGGGGCCCAGGGTGGAGGCTCCTCTCATGGGGTCAAAGCATAGCATTGGTGTTAGAAGCTCAGTGGAATTTGGAGGAGTTAATGTGAGAAGAATCAGAGCTGACATCAAATGATTACATTAAGGATATTTCTATCTTATTTTTATTAGACAGTTTCCATTATTATAAGCAATAACCATTTTTATTAAATTAATAAGCATTATACACTCTCAAGAATTCTCATAAATCATCCAGACTGCTGCAGTTCTGGCTCAATGAAACAAGCCTCCACCCCTGTAGCATCTACTCCTCTCCTGCATCCGTTCAACCCACCCCACATCACAACAATACGTACATGTGTGCACACACATTAACACACACGGATTGCCAGAGACAAGTGGTCATCTCAGTTGAGCCTTGGAAGTGCAACTCATACAGTAAATATTTCTGAGCTAGAAGACCCCTGAGAACTTCTTATATCCATCCCTCTCCCTCTGTGTAGGGTACGAACTGAGGTCAAGAGAAGGAAATAACTTGCACATGTTTGTTTGCTGATCCTCATTTCTTCAGAGCTGACTGTGACTCTGTGAAAACAGAAATAGTGGGGCCACTGATGGGGTCAGTTCTGAGGAAAGGAAAGTAGTCAGGTATCCCTTGACCAGTGGCTAACGGGGTGATCCACTAAGAAATCAACTCTTTGTTTTTTTTCCTGTGTTAGAAAACTTCTGGTTACTCTTGGGGGAGGTTAACTAACCAGAAGGCATGGAAGTGTTTTCACTTGACTCTAGAGAGGGGAGATAGGCTATTTTGTTTCTAAGAATGGAACCATTCTTACCCAGAAGGAGGACAAAGATTTTTTTACAAATCAGGATTATAGAGGTAAAATTTACATACAATAAGAATCAACCATTTTAAAAGTACAATTTTATGAGGTTTGCCATATGTTTACAGTCATAACTACCATCACCATTATGACAGACCATTTCATACCCCCAGAAGTTCCCTCCTGCCCTTTTGCGGTCAATACCCGCATCTACCCTCGGCATCCATCAAATGATCAGCTCTTTGCTACCATTGTTTTGCCTTTCCTAAAATTTCATAAAAATGGAATCATATAGTACAGGGGTCCCCAAACTCCAGGCTGCTGACTGGTACCAGTGTGAGGCCTGTTAGGAACCGGGCCACACAGCAGGAGGTGAGCAGCCGGCAAGAGAGCGAAGCTTCATCTGCCGCCCTTGCCCTTCATAGCTCGCATTACGGCCTGAACCTCCCCTCCCCCGAGGTCCATTGAAAAACTGTCTTCCATGAAACCAGTCCCTGCTGCCAAAAAGGTTGGGGACAACTGAATATAGATTTTTATGGTTGGTTTCTTTCACTTCTGAGATTTATCTATATTATTGCATATAATAGAAGCTCATTTATGAAATTAACCCATGATTCTTTAGCAAAATATTATTTACAAGGATTTAATAGTCCGTCTTTCTTTTTTGTTACTTTTTATTTGTCTAGTTTTATTGCATTATGGTCAGAGAATATGGTGCCCTATCTTTCAGAAATTGTTATAAACTTTTTTTCACTTAATGTACAGTCCAATTTTATAGATGTTCTTCGGCACTGAAAAATGGAATGGTAATCTTTGTAGGGTATAAATCAATCTTATAATATTTTGTATATTTTAAATTTTTTTTTTTTGTCTACTCTAAATTAAATTGTCTCATTTGTAAAAAAAAAAAAGTAAGTTAGAAATCATTAACAAAAAATTACTGCAGTATGCCAAGTATTTGAAAATGACACAGCAATACACATCTAAAAAATAAAAATAAGTAAATAAATAAATACATTGTTGGTTAGTATTTAATTATACAGACACCCCACAATTTATTTATTCAATCACCAGTTGATGGACATTTAGATTGTTTCCAGTTTTTGACTGAGAAAGAAAAAAAAAAGAGCATCCCCTGACAGTTGAAAGCTGACCTGACACTCACAGCTAGATCTTGTTATTCTCCTATAGGATGTAAACAAACTTACAAACACAAAACTCAGACAAGGTTACTTCCAGACCATGATACAATGAGACAGCAAGTCTACTTTATAATTTTGTCTGAGTACAGACAAAAACAATGTCATCTGCTACCCACAAGATACTAAACGTCCTCTTTCTCAGCTAAAATGAATGACTACTACTTCTTTACTAATTAGAGCTCTATGTTTGTCTGCCCTCCCTATAGATTTATTATTCAGACACACAATCATAGAATTGACTTTACTTTCTGACAGCCTCAGTCTAGAGTCAGACCCTACTTCATTAGTTTACCCCTCAAGTCACCCAACTAGAGCTCAAATCCTATAATAGTTTCTCTCCAATGTCCTCTTACTAAGAAACCCCAAGATTCCCCATGGTATGTGTTGCTCCCTCACTGCAGTGAGTAATCAACTCAACTTGTTCAACTACAGACTTCTTCTTGGGGACTTTTGGCTGGAGGGCTGTTACTTTATATTCATGTACAAGTCTTTGTTGTGTACATGTATTTTCTTTTCTTTTGGATGAATCTGGTGGAGGGGATAGTGATTGCACTGGTAAGTATATGCCTAACTTGATAACAACTTGTCAAATTTTTTCCCAGAGTGATTGCAGCCTTCTGTGTTCCCAAAAAGGTTGTATGAGCTTTTCAGTTACCTCATCCTCCCCAGTACTTTACGGTTTTGGTCACTTTGACTTCAGTGGGTGTGTAGGTATTCCACTACAGTTTTAACTTTTATTTCCCTGTTCACTATTTATATTGAGTATATTTCAATATACTGATATGAATTTATATATCTTTTTTGGTGAAGTGTCTTCAAATATTATGCCCATTTTTAAATTGTGTTGTTTATCTTTTATTGTGTTCTAACAATTGTTAGAGTTCTTTATATATTTTGAATTCAAGTCTTTTATCAGTTATATTGGTATTTTGCAAACATTTCTCCCGGTCTGCTGTTTACCATCACAATATTTTAGCAATTTTTTTTTTTTTTTTTTTTTTTTTGCGGTACGCGGGCCTCTCACTGTTGTGGCCTCTCCCGCTGCGGAGCACAGGCTCCGGATGCACAGGCTCAGTGGCCATGGCTCACGGGCCTAGCCTCTCCGCAGCATGTGGGATCTTCCCGGACCAGGGCACGAACCCGTGTCCCCTGCATCGGCAGGCGGACTCTCAACCACTGCGCCACCAGGGAAGCCCCTAGCAATTTTTTTTTGAAGAGCAGACTTTCAAAATGTTTGGTAATATCTACTTTATCATTTTTTTGTTTTTGGTTTGTCTTTTTGTGTCCTAAGATATCTTTGTTTACCTAAGGTGATAAGGATTTGCTTCTATAATTTTTCTAGAAGTCTTTAAAATCCTGTATGTACTTATTTAATTTACAGCATATTTTATTTCATATTCACCACATTTTAATTACTCAATAGTCCGATATGGCTGGTGGGATCCATACTGGACAGTTCAAGACTTGAGGTGTATCAGTCTTATTGATAAAGAATTGGCTTATAATTCTTTGATTTTTCTCTGTTGCTGCCCTTTTTTCAACTTCACTTATTTCTGCTCTCACTGTTCAAATTTTTGCTCTCCTGCTATTTTGGGTTTAATGATTTCTTCTTTCCCTTTTTTCTAAAGGTAGAAATTTATATAATTGATTTGAGACTTTTTTCTTTTATATAATGCTTTTTCTATAGATTCTGATATATTTCACTTTTATTTAAAAACACTTCAAAATATATTCTGATTTTTCTTTTGATTTCTTCTTCCACCATGTGTTATTTAGAAATGTATTTTTTGTTTCCAAATATTTGGGTGTTTTCTAGATAGTTCTGTGTTATTCATTTCCATTTTCATTCTGCCATCAGAGAATATATGATTTTAATTTCTTAAATCTATTGATACATGTTTTATGGCTCAAAGTATAGTTTATCTTGTGAATATTCCATGTGTACATGGAAAAATCATAGGAGCATTTACTGCTCTTGGGTATTCTATTAATGCCAATTAGGTCACATTTGTTGACATTTTTCCTGTGTTCTATATCCTTATTTTTGTGTGTGTTTGACTAGTTACTCTATCAATTACTGAGAGAGGAGTGTTGGAATACCCAACAATAATTGTGAATTTGTCTATTCTTTCAGTTCTATAAGCTTTTGCTTACATATTTTGTAGTTCTGTTTTTATGAGAATACACATGTAGAAAAATTATGTCCTTATGATGAATTGACCTTATAACTATAATTTCCTTATCCCTGGTAATATTTCTGGTTCTTAAGTCTACTTTGTCTATACTAATGTAGCATTTCAAACTTTCTTTTTATTAGTGTTTGTACAGTCTATTTTTCATCCTTTTACTTTTAAGCTATATCTCTTTTTATTTTACATATTTAAACATTTAAAAAATTTTATTATGGTTTTATTTATTTATTTTTTACGTCTTTATTGGAGTGTAATTGCTTTACAATGTTCTGTTAATTTCTGCTGTATAACAAAATGAATCAACTATATGTATACATATATCCTCATATCCCCTCCCTCTTGTGCCTCCCTCCCACACTCCCTATCCCACCCCATATCTCTTTATATCAGGTAGCTTTCTTACAGACAGCATACTGTTTGGCCTTGGTCTTTTATCCATTCTTATAATTTCTGCTTTTTAATTACAATGTGTAAAGCATTTACATTTAATGTAGTTATCAATATAGCTGGGTTTAAATCTACCATCTTGCTGCTTCTTTTCTATTATTTACATCTGTCCTTTGTTCTGTTTCTCCCCTTTCTTGTCTCTTTTGGATTAGTTGAATTTTAAAATATTAATTTTACTTTATGTCCACTGTGAGTTTATTATCCATAACTCTTTGTTTTATGTTTCTACTGGTTACTCTAGAGTTGCAGTATACATTTTTAACTTAACATAGTCTATCTTTAAGTAATATCAAATCACTTCCTATATAGTGTAAGACTCTTATAATACTGTAGGTCCCTTCTCCTTCTTGACTTTTTTTTTTTTTGCGGTACGCGGGCCTCTCACTGTTGTGGCCTCTCCCGTTGCGGAGCACAGGCCCCGGACGCGCAGGCTCAGCGGCCGTGGCTCACGGGCCCAGCCGCTCCGTGGCATGTGGGATCTTCCCGGACCGGGGCACGAACCTGTGTCCTCTGCCTCGGCAGGCGGACCCTCAACCACTGCGCCACCAGGGAAGCCCTCCTTCTTGACTTTTTTACCATTTTTGTCATTCATTTTACTTTTACTTATGATAAAAGCCACACATTCATTGTTATTATATTTTCTTTTAATTGTAAATTATTCATTAAAGAGATTAGAAAATGAGATAAAAGTCTTTACATTTAATTCTATATTTACTATATACGGGTGATGTTCATTCCATTGTGTAGATCTAAATTTGCTTCTGATATGATTTTATTTCTGATTGAAAAACCTCTTTTACCATTTCTTGTAATGCAGGTCAGCTGGCAATAAATTACGGCAGCTTTTGTTTGTCTGGAAAAACGTTATTTCACCTTCATTTTTTTCTTCCAGTTTAAGGAGATATATTTGACATACGGCACTGTATAAGTTTAAAGTGTATGGCATACTAATTTGACTTACATACATCACAAAATGATTATCACAGTAAGTTTTGTGAGCATATATCATCTCACATAAATACAAAATTAAAGAAATAGAAAAAAAATTGTTTGTGATGAGAACTCAGTATTTATTCTCTCAACAACTTTCATATATAAGATACAGCAGTATCATTTTATTTATCATGTTGTACATTACATTTCTAGTACTTATCTTATAACTGGAAGTTTGTACCTTTTGACTGCCTTTATCCAATTCCACCTTTCCCTACATTGCACACCTCTGGAACCACAAATCTGATCTCTTTTTCTATGAGTTTGTTTGTAAGTATAATTGACCTATAATACTATGTTAATTCCTGTTATACAATATAGTGATTCAATATTTCTATGCATTTCAAAATGATCACCATGATAGGTTTAGTTACAATATATCACCATCAAAGATATTACATAGTTAATGACTATATTCCCCATGCTGTACATTTCATACCTGTGACTCCTTTTATTTTGCAGCTGGAAGTTTGTACCTCTTAACTTCCCTTACCTCTTTCCCCAACCCCCTCCCCTCTGGCAACTACCTGTTTATTCTCTGTTATCTATAACTCTGTTTCTGTTTTGTTATGTTTGTTCATTGTTTTGTTTTTTAGATTCACATATAAGTGAAGTCATACAGTGTTTGTCTTTCTCTGTCCAACTAATTTCACTTAGCCTAATACTATGTCCATCCGTGTTGTCACAAATGGCAAGATTTCATCTTTTTTATGACTAATATTCCATTGTGTGTGTGTGTGTGTGTGTGTGTGTGTGTGAATGCTACAATGAACATAAGTGTGCATATATCTTTTCTAATTAGTGTTTCCATAGTCTTGGGATAAATACCCAGAACTGGAATTGCTGGATCTTATGGTAGTTCAATTTTTAATTTTTTGAAGAATCTTCATACTGTTTTCCATAGAGACTGCACAAATCTACATTTCTACCAACATTGTACAGGGCTCCCTTTTCTCCACATCCTTGCCAACACTTGTTATTTGTTGTCTTTTTTTTTTTTTTTTTTTGCAGTACGCGGGCCTCTCACTGTTGTGGCCTCTCCTGTTGCGGAGCACAGGCTCTGGACGCGCAGGCTCAGCGGCCATGGCTCACGGGCCCAGCTGCTCCGTGGCATGTGGGATCTTTCCGGACTGGGGCACGAACCAGTGTCCCCTGCATCGGCAGGCAGGCTCTCAACCACTGCACCACCAGGGAAGCCCTTGTTGTCTTTTTGATAATAGCCATTCTGACAGATGTGAGGTGATTATCTCATTGTGATTTTGATTTCCATTTCCCTGATGATTAGGGATGTTGAGCATCTTTTCATGCGTTCATTGGCCATCTGTATGTCTTCTTTGGAAAAAGTCTATTCACATCCTCTGCCCAATTTTTAATCTGGTAGTGTTTTTGTTTGTTTGTTTTGATGTTGATCTGTGTGAGTTCTTTTTATATTTAGGATATTAACCCCTTATATTTAGGATATTAACCCCTTATTGGATATATTGTTTGCAAATATCTTCTCCCATTGAGTAGGTGGTCTTTCCCTTTGTTGACAGTTTCCTTCACTGTACAAAAGCATTTTAGTTTGGTGTAGTCTCATTTGTTTATTTTTGCTTTTTTCCCCTTGCCTAAGGAAAAATATCCAAGAAAAAAGTATTACTAAGAACAGTGTCAAAGAGCTCACTGCCTATGTTTACTTCTTCTAAGTTTTATGGTTTCAGGTATTACATTTAAGTCTTTGATCCATTTTGAATTTATTTTTGTGCATGGTGTAAGAGAGTAGTCCAGTTTGATTCTTTTCTTTTTAAACTATTTATTTACTTATTTGTTTGGTTACACCTGGAGGGCTCATTCCTTAGTTGCAGCACTTGCGCTCCTTAGTTGTGGCATATGAACTCTTAGTTGCAGCGTGTATGTGGGATCTAGTTCCCTGACCAGGGGTTGAACCCAGTTCCCCTGCCTTGGGAGCATGGAGTCTTAACAACTGCGCCACCAGAGAAGTCCCCCAGTTTGATTCTTTTGCGTGTAGCTGTCCAGTTTTCCCAACATCATTTATTGAAGAAGATGTCTTTTCCCCACTGTATATTCTTGCCTCTTTTTTTTTTTTTTCTGCCACACTGTGCGGCTTGCAGGATTTTAGTTCCCTGACCAGGGATTGAACCTGGGTCCCCTACAGCGGGAATGAGGAGTCCTAACCACTGGATAGCCAGGGAATTCCCATATTCTTGCCTCCTTTTTCATTGATTAATTGCCCATTTAAGTGTGGGTTCATTTCTGGCCTCTCTATTCTGTTCATTGATGTATGTGTTTGTTTTTTTGTGCCAGGATTATACTGTTTTGATGACTGCAGCTTTGTAGTATAAATCAGGGAGTATTATACCTCCAGTTTTATTCTTCTTTTTCCTTATTGTTTTGGCTATTTGGGGTCTTTACTGTTTCCATACAAATCACCTTCATTTATTTTTTATTTTATTTTTTTTTGCGGTATGCGGGCCTCTCACTGTTGTGGCCTCTCCTGTTGTGGAGCACAGTCTCCAGATGCACAGGCTCAGCGGCCATGGCTCACGGGCCTAGCCGCTCCGCGGCATGTGGGATCTTCCCAGACTGGGGCACGAACCCGTGTCCCCTGCATCAGCAGGCGGACTCTCAACCACTGTGCCACCAGGGAAGCCCCACCTTCAGTTTTGAAATACATTTTTCCTGGATGTAGAATTATAGGTTGACAGTTTATTTCTTTAGATAGTTAAAAGATGTCATTGCATTAACTTCTACTTTTATAGTTCTATTTGACGAGTCTACTTTCTTTCTTATCTGTACATGATGTGTCTTTTCCCCGTCTCTTGCAAGATTTTCTCTTCATTAATGGTTTTCAGCAATTTCACCATGATGCACCTTGGTGGCTTTATGTTTTTCTGCTTGATTTTCTTCGAGCTTGTTACTTCACAGCTTCAACTCAGCAAGACCATCGGGCTCTAAATGGGTTTCCCTTTCTTGAACAGTAGCCTAGAAATTGCTTCCAGAAAGTAATCTTGTGCAATCATGCAGACTACCTCAAATTTTTTTTCTCTTAAGATTCACAGTAATGTGCTCTGTTCCAATGACTGAAAAAGTTTTTTTCTGATTTTCTGATTGTTTAAGGCAGATGGAGAAATCTGATCCCAGTTTTTTCATCATAGTCAGAAACAGAGGTCATTAGTAAATGAATTTTTATCAACTTTTTCTCATAAGCTATCAATATTTTTCTGATTGCCAGACAGGACCTATTACTGAGATAAAAGGCAGGAACTGGACAAAAGCCTTAGGGAAATAGAAGTAGGGAAAGGATAATGGGTTTGGAGTTTTAAGCATATGGGCTCTCTCTATGTGGTTACAGGATCCTTCAGAAGGACTGAGACTGGCGGGCTTTGTGTGGAGTTCCTAATGAGGGCGTGTTACCTGTGTTCTTGTGAAAAGTGTCATCAAGGCAAGTGCCATTGTGTAACTGAGGACATTCTATCTTCACCCATCATGAGATCTGAGCACTCTGTAGGATTTCCACCTTACAATATCCCAGTCACTGATTCTGGAGGATGACAGGACAGCCAGCATGATAGGTAAGGAGACTTCTTTGCTAAGCCTATCCTCAGAAGCTGGACTAGGGCATATGAATGCACTGTTATTATAAAAGGAAGGTTGCTTGCTTCAGAGTTGAGTTGGGCTGTTAGTTCATTTTAAAGTATTTTAATCCTTCCTATGTTGCATCACTAGGTGAAAATAGAGGAATAAGTTAATGTATGAAGCTCAAGCTTAGAATACTCTGTTTCACTTTTAGAATTAAACAAAAGTAGGCTAAGAGGGCCATTATTCCTAATAAGAGGTTTATCAATTCTTTTAAAAGAAATTAAACACATCACTTTTAAACTTGAAGTTTTTCACCTATCTTTATAATTCTAATTATTTCATAAAAGATTTGAACCTGCTTATCTAAGAATATATTTCTGATCCAAACTATGAGTTAATTAACTACTTTGTTAGGTCAATGTCTTATTTACATATGTACATAGGATAGTTTTTTTCTAAATTGTAGGTTACGCTATTTTGGTTCATTTAGGTTGCGGGAAAAGCAGATCTTTGCTGTGTCTAATTACTCTAATTTACAAGATTTTTAGTCATGTTACTAAGAAACTTAGGAAGACAGGAAATCTTCTCAGGAACTCAGCTAAACACCAAGAAGAATGAGAACATACTTCAACATAGACTGTGGTTATGACAACCAGGTATTATAATCTTGGTAGCTCATGATCCTCTACAGCTCCCCACCTAACTGCTCTGCTATTGTAGTCACGATGTGCCTCAGCTTCTTTCTGTCTTTCTTCTGCTTTTTATCCTTCTATGGATTGACTGTCTCCTCTTTCAGTCAATCGATAGAAGGTTTCTAGTAACAGCCAAGTAGAAGATTGGCTTCTACTTATTTATGGCGTTATTGCATCATAGTTTTAACTTCCTGCCTTCCTTCTACATGAATCTCCCCTTCAGCCCATTTATCTTCTGTTCAATCTAACTGGGCTGAACTCTCATTCTGGGTTACATCATAGGCTGCTGACAAGATGGTTGCTTTGGAATAAGTACCTATCCTTAGTCCAATAACTTGTTATGACGTCACATGAATACGTAACATCAAACTGGTGGCTTATACAAAAGGAACCACTTAGAAAGGTGCTGAGATTACTGAAGGCACTGTGAGAATTCCAGTAGGGGAAAAGATAGGTGTCTGTTATTGGGCATTGTCTGCACAATGTGTAGATGTTAACTAAATTATCGTTGAATGAGTGAATTGATTAAATATAAATCTATTCTACTTTGTGTGAGTGGATGAAGAGAACTTAGCTGCAACCTCTTTAAACTTCCATCTTATTTTATCTCTGTCTGCTTTTCCTCACTTTGTAACTCAGACTGGAATTGGGTAACTCCAGGCAGGGCAGATCCTTCATTGTCGAATGAAGTAAGGGTTTCATTTCCCCTGGCATCCTATCTCCTGGCAGCTAAGTGCCTCATTCCTCATTTGCTTCACAGGGTGGTTGTGAGGATGAAATGGGATCCTTTATCTAGATTCACCAAACTTGGTGTCCATGCCATAAGAAGTGCTTCATATTGGTTGGGTATTACTTTTCTATGCTCCTCATTATTGGTTCCTCATTTAGGCATATCCCAAACTCCAAAATTACTTACATTTTTTTTTTCTTTCATCTCAGGCAGTCTTCCTATTTCTATGCCATCAATGAAGTTGGGGAACAGTAAGTTGATTAAAATAATCAGACTTAAGGGCTAATAATTTATTTCCCCCTCTTCATAAGATTTTTGTTCTTAAAAGAAGAATTTGTTAACTCCAAGGAATTAAACTCTAAATGTATTTGCCCTTAGCAAATATGGGTTGGGTAGGGGATATCTCTTTCATGAATGTTCAAAGTTAGGAAAATGCAATGGGAAATACTTATTCTGCCTTATTTGGCTTTCTCAATTCAAGCATTGAATAAATCTAATCGATAAAGTTAGAATCAGGATTAATTTCTACAACTCCTAGAATTCAAAGACAAGATCTATGCATTATCTCATTTAAAAACATCATTATCAAATACTTAAAAATTTTTGTGGCAACTAAGTTCACAGCATTATAGTGAGAAATATTTTCCTGTTTTAGGGAGGGGTAAATAAGGGCCTGGAGAGTCTTAGTCAATCTATAATTGATGAGATAGGTGCAAATAAGAACACTTATTCTAGACTACTTGATTGGCCCTAGAGCCCCTCCTTGTTTATGATATCAACTGTGTGGTGGACACTTCCCTTTATTTGAAGCTTGATGAGAAAGTGGTCACTGGTAGAACCGAGCTGCCAGATGCAGTGAGTCCCTGGAGCATTTACAACTTCTCAGAAACTAGTTACTTTTTTATCCAAAAGTGAGATGGATAAGCCATAGACAAACTCCTGCTTGGCCCTCACATGCAGCTGCTAGCTTTGGGGATGTCTTTCTCACTAGTCATTTTAGCAGTGTTTCAGCAGGCTGTGCAGCCAAGCAGAAATACCACATATTTTGTGAAAACCTGAGGTCAGCACAATTTCTTCCCTGGGAAATTGTAACCTTTTGCTGAGATTGGGATGTCTGGGTTAGAGAAGAGGAGAGGAAAACCAGTTTCCGGGGTCCCCAAAGCCCTTATCTCTTTCCTGAACACCAGAGCTAAGAGCACAAGTTCATTCTCGGCAGCAGGGCCATCTCCCATCTCTCAGGACTGCTAAGAGAATGCAAGGTATTTTGCAAGTCACACTGCCAGGAACATTTACATCTGAGGTGACATATGCTTTTGGGTTCCTTGATGGCTTGCTCTTGCCTCTGTGGCTTTGGATGTGCTCATTCTTCTTTGTGGAATGGCTTGGTTCTCCTGGACTCTTCATCCTCAAAGATTCAACTTTTCAAAAGAGTCTTTCCTGAATTTTACACATTATCTCTTCTTCTCCACCAGTTCTAGGTAGATGAACTTCTTTGCTCTTGCAGCCTCCTGTGTTTGTTTCCAACCTAGAGAGCACATAGGACTGCGTTAACATCTTCCTTTTACATGTCTGTGTTTCCCATTGGTCCATGAGAGCAAGGGACATATTTTATCCATCACTGTGTCTGGAGGGCTCAGGGTTTAGTTTAAAAGCTTTTGAATCAGAGAGCTCTGGATTCAAACCTATTCTGTCTCTTACTATCCTCATGAACTTTATTTCTTCTTCTATAAAATGAAGATAATAATGCCTTGAAGGTTGACATGATTAAAAAATGTTAATTCCTTAGCTTATTCTATAACAGTCTTATTTTTTATTGAATGAATGTTTTGCTGAATATCAGGAACCTCTCTGAAGGGGAAGAGATGTATATACAGGTTGAGGGAGATATAAGAGAGAGGAAGTGTGCACTGTAAAGCAGCCAGCCTTTTGGTGGCATGGGTACAGAAGGTAGTGGTGCAGGTGTTATGGGCTAATTTTAAAAGTTCAGGTCTGCCAGATCTATCATGGTGCAAGCTGGCTGGGCGACCACCTTCTTGTCAGCCCCTGGCTTCTTCCCTACTGCTCTCTCTACCTTCACACCCCTCTAAGCGTGGCCCTGAGTTGTCTCCTGGGATGACCAGATTTTGTGGACAGACATGGTGTCCGAATAAAGTCTCAGGAGAAAGGGCCTTTCTTTCTTGGCTCAGATCAAAGCTTATGCTGTATGGCTGCCTTTTTCTTAGAACACTTGTAATATTTCTGTAATTCCAATAGATTTCATTTGTGTAGAAACATGTTAATCGTATAAGCCTGTGTCTCACCTTTCTTGAGGAAAAAAAAACAACCAAACTATGATGACTTTGTCAGTCTATGAGCTCACCTGAGAAAGTATCAATTTAGGTGGTAAGATTTCTGAGGTGGGAGATGAAGTAATGCCTCCCAATGTTCTGCTTCTTTAGACACACATTGAATAAGCATTCCTTGAAGATTCCAGGGAAACATGCAACACAAATGTTTTCATATGTACTGTTCCTTTTCATTTTCAGTGACATGTGGGATAGGTATTAATATTACCATTTTGTAGAAATAGAGTCATAGAAGTAAAGTGACTCACCCCAAGGCACACAGAAAGTAAGTGGAAGAGACAGGATTTGAACCCAAGTCTGTCCGACTGTCAAGTTCAGGTTTTCCCCCTTAACGTCACCTACAGTGTTAAAAATAATTCTTTGCCCCAAAGCAATACAAACACCGAGATCTAGTACAACCCTCAATTTCATTAATGTAGGGAGCCATGGACTTACTTGTGAATCTGAAAAAAAGCTATGTTCCTTCTTTCTAGGAAAAAGGTACATAGGTATCAAATTTTACATCTAATTTCTTAGATTATCAGAGCTCTGAATCTCATCCATGGGCCTCAGGTTAAGAATCCCTAATCTGAGCCAAGTCATCCCTTTACTTATGGAGAAGCCAACACCAAGAGAGAGGAGAAGGACATATTAGTCAGTCACCTGGGGGTAGAACCCAGGCCTTTCAAATCTTGGTCCAGTTTTATTTTACTACCTGATGGGGTCTCTCATACTCAGCTGTGCAGAAAGAAGGAAGCACACTCAAGGAAAGGATGAAATTCATGGTAAAGGAAGGTAACTGCTTTCATTATATGAATCCCAGTTTCTAGGCCCCAATTTCTGTTGGCTGTGAGGGCCCAGACCTACAGAGTGGAGGCAGAACCTGCTGGTAAGTTTAACTCCTTCAGGTGTTTATTAGTCCAAGGAACCTGAATTCCCAAGGCACTTCATTTACTGAGGAACAGCTTATACATAGAGAAAATCTGTGACATCAGTACTCTAGCCTTGCCTCACACCCACAGATCAATGGCTTGTTCTTATCTGACAGCATCCACTGAAATATTTCCCCAGGATCGAAGAAGGAAGAGAAGAAATTTCAGGGAGGGTTTGCAGCTGGCTGGCATATCATGTTTTTATTGAAAAGCTTTACGGTCCCCACATTGCCTGGATCCGCCAAGTCCATGCAGTCAAGAGGCTCAGCATGCATGGGAAGGTGTAGGAAGGCCCTGCCAGTGAATTTCCGCTATTCCACATTAGGTGGCTCCTTGCCGTATTGGAATATTATCTTCAAGGGCTCTGACTCTTACCCTGACAATTCTGTATCTTTATGAGAGAATAAGCATAGGAAATCCATGTCATGTGTAAATGTAGATCCATATACAGCCTTGCCCAGGGTACTCTTTAGGGTGGACAACATACACTGTGAGGTTCAGGGTCCACAGGAAGATATACTATAATTTTGATTAATTGCACAAAAGCAGCTCTCAGGTAAAATCAACTCTTACAAATTCTTATTTAGTATGTGTCTGGGACTGTGTTAGGTGATGGGGGTGTAAGATGAATGAGTCAAGGCATCCATCCATCCATCCATCCATCCATCCATCCATCCATCCATTCATGCTTTCAGGGAAAAATGTTATAGCTGTAGAACATTTTGTAGGGTTTCTACAAAAGCACAGAGAAGTAAATGTAAATCAAATTAAACAGTCAGGTGGGATACCCTGGAGGAAGTGGCCATTGAGCTGAATTTTGAAATGGAGTAGGGGCACTCTGGATAAACTGGAGATCGAGGTGAGATGTTTGGGACATTTATTTGATGCAGTGGGGTATGGGGCATGTAACTAGCATAATGAGTTTAGGGAATTGCATGAACTTCAAAATCATTGAAGTAAAGGATGTATTTGGTAGAGTAGTGGGGGAGGGAAGGGAAGAAGCTAGAGAATTATTCAGGCAGCAGATCACAAAGAGTTTTATGTGCTAGGCTAAAGAGTTTGAACTTTATCTTGAAGACTAAGGGAAGCTGTTGAAGGATTTTAATAGGGGTGAATTGAAGTATCAGATTTATGTTTTGGACAGATTACTCTGTCTACAGGGAGGAGGATGTGTTGGAAAGGGACCAGGCTGAAGGCTAGAAGATGAGTTAGGAGTTATTGCTGTAATCCAGATGGGATCCAGGATAAAGCAGTAACAGTTGCTAGAGATAGGAAGACTTATATATTAAAAAGATATTTAAGAGGTAGAATATAAATGACTTGAACTGTTTGCATGTAGGGATAAAAGGGAAAGAGGAATCAGGATTCTGCTTTGGGCAATTATTTGTATGGTGGTGTCATTCACTGAAATAGTGAATATAATCAGAGCTGCGCATGGCAAGAGCGTTAACCAAAGCAAAGTAATTAATTCTTTTTAGGATATTTTGAATGTGCAGTTGGAAGAATGATCAAGTGGAGATACCAGCATAGCTGTTGGCTTTGTGGGTCTCAGGGAAGAAATCTGAACTGAAAATACAGATTTTCAATTTATCATTCATAGAAGACTATGGACAAGATCACCTGATGGAACCGTAAAGCCTGAGAAAAATGAAAGATGAGGATGGAGTCCATGAAAGAGGTCAAGGAGTCGCCAGAAGGAAAACTGGAGAACAGTGGTTTCAACAGAGGCCAAAAGAGGAGGAAGTTCTAATAAGGAAGAATTCTACATGGTTAAGTGCTTTAGAAGACAGAGGTAGGATGGTTTGGAGAGTTTGGTGATACGAAGGGCTTTAGTGTCCTAAAAGGATCAATTTCATGAGTGAGGTATTGTTGGAAGCCCTATAACAAGGAGATGAATCATGAGTGGGAGAAATTATGCATTATAAGAAATTGGAAACAACTGATGCAGATAACGCCTTCAAGAAGATAATAAAGAGAAGGAGGTAGATAGGAAGTTTGGGCAAAAGGATATGGTGCTTTTTATGGTTTTTAAAATAATTAATTAATTAATCGTTAATTAAAGTATAGAAGATTTATAATAGTGTGTTAGTTTCAGGTGTACAGCAAAGCGATTCAGTTTTTTATATATATGTATAATATACATAAAAGATATATATATAAATATATAAATATATAATATATACAATATATATAAATATGTATCAGCAAAGTGATTTAGTCTTATATATATATAATATATGTTATATATACATTTATATATATATTGAGTTGGCCAAAAATTCACTCAGGTTTTTCTGTGTGTGTGTGTGTGTGTATGTGTGTGTGTATTCTTTTTCAAATTCTTTTCCCACATAGGTTATTACAAATATTGAGTATAGTTCCTGTGCAATACAGTAGGTCCTTGTTGTTTATTTTACATATAGTAGTGTCTATGTGTTACCCTCAAATTCCTAATTTAACCTTCCCCCCTACCTTTCCCCTCTGGTAACCATAAGTTTGTTTTCTATGGCTGTGAGGTTATGGTTTTGATCTACATTATTTTGTCTTGTTGTTGTTTTAATGGGTGAGACCTGAGAGTGTTTATTTTCCGTCACAAGGGGAGAGGTTGAATAAACAGGAGAGATAAAAAATGAAGCAGCATGGTTAGGAAGTACAAAAGATGGGATCTAAAACATTAATAGAGAAATTATTCTTAGACAGCAGAAGAGAAGAAAGAGTAGTTACCGATGGAGGTAAGAATGCGGCAGCAGGGGAGAAAGCTGAGGGAGCCCTTGCTGGTGGCTTTTGTTTTCACCACAATGACATGGGCAAGTCCAATTTGAGACATGGCTGGGGAGGGACCACTGAGGGCACAGGACAACTGGAACTGGAAGTAACTGGAGGCCATTAAAGTGTTATTGAGGAGGGTGACAAGGCCCATTGGAGACAGCAGTCCTCGAAGCTGTAGTGACACCAGTGTGTGCTTCAGAATAACCAACAATAGAATCACCTGAGTACTGACCACACATGAGACAGTGGTCTGGAGCCTGACCGTACCTTTCCACAATGCCAGGGAGATGACATACTGAACAGGGAGACAGAATATCTGGGGTCTTAATCTAACTAGATCATGTCCTAGTTATGTAACCTTGAGCTGGTAACTTTACTCTCTGAGCCTCATTTTTCTTATCTGTAAAAGGACTAAGAGCGCCTATCTCAAGGGTAGTTACTATGTAGGAGAATTCACTCTGTCAATTATTTAATGATATGTAAAAATGATGGCTGTTTTTCTCAATATGAAAAATGAATACAGAATCTTGGGAACTCTTACTATCGACATAAAATGAAAGTAAATGTGAGGTGACGTGGTTGAAAGGCAAAGCTGAAAAGGTGTTGAACAGAAAGAACTTTTAAGACTAAAGACAAAGGCACAGGAAAAGTTCTTCCTTTTTTTTTTTAAGGAAATTTTTTTTTTTTTTTTTTTTTTTGCGGTACGTGGGCCTCTCACTGCTGTGGCCTCTCCCGCTCCGGAGCACAGGCTCCGGACGCGCAGGCTCAGCGGCCATGGCTCACGGGCCCAGCCGCTCCGCGGCATGTGGGATCTTCCCGGATCGGGGCACGAACCCGTGTCCCCTGCATCGGCAGGCAGACTCTCAACCACTGCACCACCAGGGAAGCCCCTAAGCAAAAATTTTAAAGCTACAAGACAAGGTGGAGTAACCAAAGTGCACAAAATATCTCATCTGAGAACAAGGACCCAAGGAACCTTTGATGACTGACCAATAGGGAGGTAAATATGGGGATTAAGGAGGGGAAACGGAGGACAATGCTGGCACTGGCCTCTAAGAAACCCCAGGGGATATGTATCCAGGACACCGTTAAGGTCCCATGTGGAGATAAAGAGGGAAGAAATCTGCCATTTTGAGGAAACCTCCAGGTCTTCTTCTGAGGCAGCTTAGGATATACCCCCTTTTCTCTAACAGCCAAACAACCTGGTACTGACCCACCTAGACTAGACTGCCCACCGGAGCATCATGTCAGATACTGAGAGTGTGTGTGTGTGTGTGTGTGTGTGTGTGTGTGTGTGTGTACACATATGAGGGGCTCCTACAACTAATCTCTTATTCATCAAATTGATTCACTTTCCAAAAAAACACTGGATGTTCTGAAATGCCATTTTGTGCAACAAACTTTGAGGAGGAAAAAACAGGAAACAATTATAGGGCAATAGAAGTTGGCATATAACCCGGAATGAAATTGTGCATTACAGATGACAAGACTTATAGAAATCCATGGGAAGGGATCAGGCATTGTGGGCTGGACAATCGGAGTTGGAAACAATGTCAAAACTGGAAGAGCCCTGGAATAATGTAGTTCAATTACTTTGCCCCTTTTCAAATTTTACAGGTGAGGAGACTGAGACTCAGAGAGGTGAGCTCATTTACCTGGGGTCACAGGTTGAATGAGCGGTAGAGCTGTTGTAGAACAAATGAAAAATGGTGGAAGCAACCAAGAAGTGGTTGATCAAAGGCAAGAATGATGGAGTAATAGTAGCAGAACAGTTTCCACTGGTGGAATGCTTACTAGGCACCATCACTGTGTAAATCATTACATATGGATCATTCTTTTTTCATACATGCAACACCTCTGTGAGATAAGTTGTAGGTTATAGACATTTGTCTTTTTTTTTTTTTTTTAATTTGGTCATTCAGAATCTGAATACCATTCTCATGTTTGAAGAATCTGTCGCCTTTGGAGGTGGACAGTGACCTTTTCTGTAGAAGTTGGAAATGCCAGGTGAGGAGCAGAAAGGAATACTCCCAAAGTTGACAATCTCTGGAGCCAGACAACTTAGGTTTTAATCCCAGCTCTGCATATACCAGCTGGGTACCTTGGTCAAGTTACTCAGCTTTACTGCACCTCAATTTCCTCACCAGTGAAAATTGAGTTGACATAACTGTCTTCATAGAAGTCTTGTGATGATCAAGTGAATTAATATATGGCAATACAGAAAAGTGCCTGGCACATAGTAAGTGCTCAATAAATGACAGCTACCATTATCGTATTTACTTTCTCAGTTGCCCTAGCAGCTAGAGCGTGGATCCACGACTTAGGTTGCACCAGTCAAACACATTCACTTCACATGCTGACAAGAAAAAGCAGGGGTTACCAAATATAAATCCCTTTTAGTTAGTATCAAGTGGCTGGCTGCAAAAGCAGTAACTATGACTAGTTTCTAGAGACATCAGTGGCAGCAGTGATTACTGGTGCTTCCTGTGAACTACCCTATATTCTTCTAACACATTTCTTTTCTTAAAATATCAGCTGGTGTCAATTTCTTCCATCTAAGAATGCTGACTTGTTAAAGAAACATTATATTTTTTTGGTCCTTAGAAATTAAGAAATTTGTTCAAGGTCAAGTAGCTAGTGTATAGTGAAACCAGGATGCCAATCCAAGTTTTTCTCATTCTAAATCCTGGCTATTAAGCGTGATGCTGTCTGCTTCAGAGGTTCAGAGACTCCTACTGTTTATGAACATGAGGAAGTCATCTAGTCCACCCTTCAGTGGGAACCTCCCATACAATATCCTAACTGGTGACCATCCAGACTCTGCTCCCTGATTTCCTCTCATCCGTGATGGGAAATCACCTATCATTGACCTTTCAGTTTTGTCAATTTTCAGACAACTTTTTGACGCACGCACAGAGCGCCTTGTGGATCAAAGAACATAGCTTTCAGAAATGCTATTTTATTAGTTTCCTGGGACTGCTGTACCAAGTCACCACAAACTGGATGGCTTAAAACAGCAAAATTTTCTTCTCTCACAGCTGTGGAGGCTAGACATCCATAATCAAGGTGTTGGCAGGATTGGTTCCTTCTGGAACTCTGAGGGAGAATTTGTTCTTGTCTCTCTCCTGGCTTCTGACAGTTGCTGTCAACCCTTGGTGTTCCTTGGTCTATAGCTGCATCACTCTAATCTCTACCTCCATCGTCTCGTGATCCTTCTCGCCCATCTGTTTATTCTCTGTGTGTGTCCAAATATCCCTCTCTTTTCTCTTGCAAAGACATCAGTCATTGGATTAGGACCCAGTTTATTTCAGTATGCCTCGTTTTAACTTGATTAAAATGGCAAAGACCCTATTTTCAAATAAGTTCACGTACATAGGTACAAGAGGAAAGGACTTGAACATATATTTTTGGGTGACACATCAACCCACAACTGTGATCAATAAAATTAAAATATGAAAATATTTTCACGTAAACACGTATGACTTTGGCTGTACAAGAGAAAATTGGCTAATGTGAGGAAGAGGCAGCTAGAAAAGGGAACGAGCAAGGAGCTTGCAGGCAGACCTGTCTTCTGGAGATGGATCCTGTCCCTCCCACTGACAGACACGTATAGATTAAACATTAACATTCATTTTCCCTGTCCCTCCCTCTCCCAGAGGTAACCACTACTAAAGGATTTTCTTCAGACCTGTTTAAAAAATGCATTTTCTCTATTTCTCCATACGTATAGTTTTTTTTTTAAATGTATGGGCTCATGCTATGTTACGTATATTTATTTGTATTGTTTTCCATCTTGCTATTTTCTGTTAAATTTATATCTCATATCAGTGTATATATAGGTTTACCATATTCTTATCTTACTTTTGGTCTGCAATAGTGCTTCCAATTTTTCCGCCAATACAAACTTATTTAACAAACTTATACAAAAAGAAATCTTTGTACATGTATGCAAGTACATCTTTATTTATATTTATTTGTTTGTTTATTTATTTATTTTTGGCTGCATTGGGTCTTTGTTGCTGCATGTGGGCTTTCTCTAGTTGCAGTGAGCGGGGGTTACTTCTCGTTGTGGTGCACGGGCTTCTCACTGCGGTGGCTTCTCTTGTTGCGCAGCACAGGCTCTAGGCGCGTGGGCTTCAGTAGTTGTGGTTCGTGGGCTTTAGAGCACAGGCTCAGTAGTTGTGGCGCATGGGCTTATTTGCTCCTTGGCATGTGGGATCTTCCCAGACCAGGGCTCAAACCCGTGTCCACTGCATTGGCAGGCAGATTCTTAACCACTGTGCCACCAGGGAAGTCCCTGCAAGTACATCTTTAAAATAGATCTAGGCAGGTGGTGTTACCATATCAAAGGGTATGCATCTTAAAATTTTATTAGATACTACTCTCTTCTAGAAATTAGTTTATCAATTCATTTTTTCACAAACAACCTATTTTTGTGTCTCCTTGCCTACATTATTATTGCATGTTTTATTTTTGCTAACCTGATAGGAAAAAAATATCTTTCTTTGTCTCTCTCTTATTACTGGTGATGTTGAGCAAATTTTCTTATTTTTATTGGCTGCTTAATTTCTTCTGTGAATTGCCTGTTCATATTCTTTACATTTTTATTGGTCTATTTACCTTTTTCTTATTAATTTGTAGGTGTGATTTATATATTTTGGGTATTAATCCTTTGTTTTCTATGATCTTTGCAAATACTTTCTCACAGGCTTTCCTGGTGTTTTATCATTGCTTGTGGTTGTTTGAGCACAGAAATTTTAAAGTTTTATGCAGTCACATCTATAAATATTTTTCATGTTTTTACATCTTCTAGATTTTTCTGATACTTTTATAGTTTTCACATTTACAGTTATTACATAAATCTTTGATTTAAATGAATTTTATTTTTGTGCGTGATGTGAGGGTCTAGATATTTTTTTTGAGATAGCCACTAATTTCATCATCATTTATTGAATAGTTAATATAAAGGGTTGAATTCTGCTTGGTACCTGTTTTTGTAAATAAAGTTTTATTGGAACACAGCTGCACTCATTTGTTCAGTTTTGTCTGAGGCTGCTTTCACATCGTAACAGCAGGGTGGAGTACTTGTAACTGAGACCATATGTCTCACAAAGCCTACAGTACTTGTAATCTCTTCCTTTACACAAAGGACAAGGTTTTTTAAAAGATTTAATTTAATTTAATTTTTTCAGCTTTATTGAGGTATAATTGAAAAATAGAAATGTAAGATATTTGAAGTATATATCATGGCGATTTGATTTACGTATACATTGTGAAAAGATTCCTACCATCTAGTTAATTAATATATCCATAAATTTACATATTAATTTTTTCTGATCCTTGATTTCCTACTGATTTGAAATATCTTCTTTTATATACTAAATGTCTGTTTGTATAATGACTCTGTCTGGGTTCTCTTCTCTCCATTGATCTACATATCTATTGCTGAGTCAATGCCATACTACACAAAGATAAGTTTATACTACATTTTGATATCTGATATAGCAAATACCACTTGTTTTTCTTTTTCAAAAATGTCTTTGCTTTTTCACATATATTATTTTCTACATAAGTTTTAGAATTATCTTGTCAAACTGTAAAATGGCAAATAAACAAAAACTCTTATGATTCTGATCAGAATTTCAGTGAGGTTGTAGATCTGGAGAGAATTGACAGCTTAACGATATTGACACTTCTCTTTCAGAAACTGTGCCTCACCATTTACTTGCGATTTCTTTTACTTCCTGAGGAAAGTTTTATAGTTTTCTTCTATAGGTCTTGCACATTTCTTGTTAGATTTGGCACATTCATTTAATGGACCTTTATTGCTATTGTATATTGACTACCTTGCCATTCACACTCCTTTTCTATTTGGGGGGAATTCTACAGTAGGAGAGAGGAGTTGCTTTGGTCCTGCCTGCCTCTTACTATAGAAGATAAAGTAAAGGAGAATTATCTCTCCACTTCTGGCAGCTACAGGATGGGCATATAACTTAATTTTGGTCAATGAAATGCTACTTGGAGGGACTTTAAGCCTTAAGAGAATAATGCAATGGGCCAGTTAGAGATATTTTTGATGTAGTAGCTTCTTGGAAGCAAACATTCCATTCAGCTGGTTGGTGGTGAGTGTGCTGGGTAGAGGGATCCAGTGACAGGGCAGCGAGTGTTCAGCGGTGACACGGCCACAAAAATTGCCTTTGCTGTGCTCGTGACCGCATATTGCCTGTCTTGGTTTCTGCTTGAACCTCTCCTTCTAATCAGTTCAGTGCACTACCTGATACCCTTCCAATAAACGTCTTTTCTGCTGAAGATAAACAGAATCAGTTTCTGTTGTTTATAACCAGGAACCTTGACAAGGGATCATCTTACCACTACAATTTATAATTGGTTACTATTGATGCATAGATGCTAGCGATTTTTCCAGTAGTCTTAGAAGTCAAGGTAAAATGAATTATTTGATCTTGTGACTCATGTTTAGAGGATTTTGACATTGTCATAGTCCTGAGAGCTTATGGGTGTTGAAGACCTATGTGACAGATACATATGTCCTTTATTGCCTTTAATCACTGTCGTTATCTTGGAGACCTAGGAGTTTTATTTCTGTTTTTACTAATAAGGAAATGGAGTTTTAGAGAGATTAAGTAACAGATCCATGGTTATATAATTAACCAGGAGTGAAGCCAGGCTTTGAACTTGCATTTATCTTATTACCAAGCCCCTAATCTTTTCAGTTCATCAAGCTGACTTTCTAAATAAGTGTCGTCTTTTAAATATTTACTTTGCATATATGCATATGCAATATTCATCACTGTTTTTCTCTAAGAACATAGACATGGTCCCAGGTCTTCACTTTAGACCTTCCAACTTTGTTCATGTCCATCCTCTTTGCCCTCTGCTGGCCTCACACTGTAAGTAGACAGTTTTTGCTGCACTGTCATAAGCACATCACTCTTCCCTTCCCTGTCTCCTTTTCATATGTCTGAATTCTCCATGAAGCCTCTGTGAGTCCCCTGACCCATAATGCTCCTTCTTCCCCTTCTCTGCGGCACATCTCAGTTCCACTCACTTGGAGTCTTACATAGCTTTGCATTTTCATTGCCTCATCACCCATACAAAACGGTTCTGATTCTAGAGGGCACGGATTTACCCTGTTCATCTTTGAGGTCTCCTACGGGGACGTGCATCCATGTTAAATGGCCAGCCTGTGGTAACTCTTTAAAAGCATCAAAAATCATCAAGTCTCTGAGGTCTTAGAAAACAGTTGACCCTTGTTTATGGGATGGTCCAACGTGCCAGTGCTCTGAGAGCTTATATTTCTGCGGAGGTGATTTTCTCATTCTGTCTTTAAGTGACTTCAGACTTGGGGGATTTTCTTACAAATGCCTAAGGCATGGATTGTGGGTAGTTGGCCATCTCCTCGGCCCTAAAACCAGTACAGAAGGCTGTGGGCAGAGCTGAAGCACGTGGCCACCCAAGGGCACCGTGAGGCATCCCTGCCATCCAGCCTGCGTTTGCCTCCCAAGCCTGGTGCCCTGACCTGTGGCTGTGCCACCAGGAGGGAGAGACACCTTTTTCTAATTTGCACAAAGTCTCCGTATAGCTTCTCAGAGGCCGTGGGTGTGGGTTTTGCCTAAAGTAAGAAGCACTGGTAGCCGATGGCAACTAAGTACTTTCTTACTCAGAAATCAAGACAGTGACATCGCTGGTGGTTTTTCCTCCTATAGAAATTTTAACAAACAACAAAAATGACCATGTCCTCAAAAAGTTTCATTTTATATTTACCTGAATACAAGGAGAATAGATGTTGCCAAGGACTGCTGATTTTAGTAAATTGCTTACCTTTATCATGATTTGAAAGGGTTTTGAGAGTCATTGCTCGGAGGAGTATGTCGGGGATCAGGGGTGAGGGCTGACATACAAGCCTTCCTCCAACTGAAACTGGAAGGGAAAGGGATCAATCTCCCCAATGCCATATGAACTTCTGAGTGCCTCTCACCAACATGCATGCAAGACTCACACACGCACACACACATACACTTGACCCATCTAAGCTCTGTCGCATCCCCCAGCCCCTGGTGCTTATCAAACTTACGCCGTACCATGAACTTTCTTTTATAGGAGCTCAACCCTCTGTCTGTTCTAACCAAGGAGAAGAAAATACTGTCTCCTCTTTTTCAGCAAAAATGAGGTTTGGAGTTTTATAAAGGGACAGTAATTAGAAAAATGAAACAAAAGCAGACTCCACAAACAAGTAAAGAGGTATTTCGTAAAAATAGACATCTGAGCATAATTTTATTCACTGTTAGGTCAGAGAACGGTGATGCATTTTTCAGAGTGCTTAGAGAACAGTTGCTTTATTTCTATTCACCCCTCTCTGGGATGGACACTAAAGGATGATGTGCAGATTTCTGGCCTGTGGTAGATTTCAGTTGGTCCAACTTTGGATTATAATGGAGTCCTCAGTCTCCCTCCCCAAACCTGTGTGTAGGGCCAGTTGCCCTGCCCAGCCCCTCAGCTCATCCTCTCTGGCCTGGCAGGGTGGGTTTGGGAGTCAAGGGCTTGCCCACACTCATGCTCTGAGACTGCTGTCCCTCAAAACTTCCTCTTCCCCATCTACCAGGAAGAGGGTCCCATCCTATCTGATTTTACAGATACCTCTCAGGGCAGCAGAAACTCTTATACTGACTTAGAGCCATTATTTCCCTTTTGCTAGAGGTCTCTATGGCTTCAATTTATAAGCTCTAATTTTGCCCCTGAAAAAAGAGGTTTATTTTTCTGAAACATATTCATCAATATTATTATGACTGGTTCTATCCCCTAAGTGAATATGCTGATCTAGTGTCTGAAAGATTTGGTGGCCACATTTTCCAAAGGCAGAATTGGGATACATGGTCTGACAAGGTGAAAAAAGATTTGGAACTGGGACTGACCTAGAAAATTCAGGACAGGCGGCTGTCATACATAATGGCCAAGCTGCCTCGATAACACACACCATTTTCCCTGAAGCCTGTCTGCATCATGACAGCTTCATTTGATGGTCCGAGATAGGCTGTCTCTTTCTGTTTTGGGTCACCCAGTTCATAAATCCCCATTTCCTCTCAGAGGGGTGAATCCTGCTTTAGCTTATTTGCAGCCCAGAGATGATTGACAAGTTGTGTACTCAGTTCCACCCACTTCTCCAGGTCAACTTGGCTGTACAGAAAGTGGAGATCCTCCAGAACTTCTTATGACTGAGGGAACCAGCGTAGCCACACTGAAACTCAGACCATGGTGGACTGACAATCTCTCCTTCAGTCCCTTTGCATGAGCTAACATGCATAACATCCTCTATTTGGGGAATAAAAGAAAAGAAGGAATTTTCTCTGGGGAAAGACAGGGGAAAATGAGAATAAAAGGGGGCAATGCTTGTTTTTCTTATGCTAGACTGAGAAGAGGAGCTGAAATTGATCTTCAGGGCAGACAGGGCTGCAGGACCAGTTTTCTTGGGAAGCTTCGTGAAATTCTAGGCACAAGTATTGTTGCTTAAGATCCAGGTGGCAAAGGAAATTTAGGAGAGAGGCTTTTTATTTCTGAAACTCAGGCGCCTCTAGGATTTATGGTTTGAGAGACACCAGGAGAGAGCACCTGCTGAGTTGGTTGTGTCCCCCCCCCCCAGATTCCCATCTTGACACCTTAACCCCTCATGTGTCTGTACTGGGGATAAAGCCTTTAGGGAAGTGATTCAGACTAAGTGAGCTCATAAAGGTGGGGCACTGATCCCTGATGCCATTGAACTGGTATCCTTACAAAAGAGAAAGAGATACCAGAGAGCTTGCTCTCTCTCCCTCCACCATGTGAGGACAGTTGGCCACATACAAGCCAGAAAGAAAACTCTCATCAGGAGCTGAACTCTGTTGGAACCTTGAACTTTCTAGTCTCCACAACTGTTAGAAAACAAATGTCTGTTGTTTAAGCCATGCAGTCTCTGGTATAGTGTTATGGCAACCTGAGCAGAGTTAAGACAGCACATTTATCACAGATATCCTTGCTTCTGTAGAGTGCACTGGAAGGGTGGAGGGTTTACGCAGGCTCTGGAGCCAGATTGAAAGGATTTGTATCTTGCTGTGCCACTCACTCGCTCTGCAACTTTGCACAGATTACTTGACCTTTCTGTGCCTCGATTTTCTCATCTGGTAAATGGGTCTAATATTTGAAGATTAAATTAGTAAGTGCATGTTAAGTGCTTAGAGCAGTGACTAACATGTAGAAAGTCCTCAGCAAGTGTTTTCTGTTATTGATTTGCTATTATTTTTATTGTTCCTATAAGGGATTCAGAGCAGGGTATCATTAATGCAATTATTTTTGAGCTCATTAGATACCTTGCTGGAGCTCCCACAAGCACCTGCATAAGCTTTTACAGGGGAGCACTGAGGATCTGTAGTCAGTCAGTTGATAAACAATTCTTTGCAAAGTTGACATAAATATTAATGTCATCTCATTTATATCCATAGGCTGATGAGGCCTGTGAGCATCAGTGTAACATATAATTAGTTTTATAATGTTCCATGAAGTAGAAACGGCTACCTTCTTACCAAAGTCCATGCTTTCCTCTTCTTCCTGGGAAGGCAGAATGTGAAGCCAGCCTTTCCTGCTAGCAGGTGCGTCTGTGTCTAGCAGTAGAATGTGACACATGGAAATGATGTGAGTCACACTCAGGCTTGGCCGACACACATCCTGTGCATCTCTTTATCTAGGTGACAGGGATATCTCTGAAGAGGAACACCCAAGTCTAGAAAGTGGCAAAACTCCCATTAGTCTGGGTCCTTGAATAATTGCGAACTGTTCAACCAACCAGCAAGAAATAAGCTTTTATTGTGTTTGTTCTATACATTTTTGAAGGGTTATTTGCTTCTTCAGTTAGCCTAATTTACTTCAAATGTTGTAAGCCTATCATAAGCTGAAAATACCTCTTTCACTTTTCTTCAAAGGGGTTATTTACTTGTAGCATTATAAGTGTAACTATTATTATGAATAAGCAGGACTCATGGAATTTGATCAGAAAGCACTTTTATATTTATTTTCCATTCTCTTTATATCTGCTCAGTAGTAAAGATACTTCCTTCCCCATTGGTACAAACTAGGCTAAATCTCACAATTTTTCTGCTCACTTCTAGAAAAGACAAAGTCCTATGTTTACTTAAAATTGCAAATCCAGATTCAATTTGGTGATTAAACATGTCTATCCTACATAATAATCAAAGCTTCCAACTTCAGCAAAAGGTCACATTTTATCCCGTCACCTCCTGCCTGCTAGGGGCATGCTGCAGATGAGTCTCTTGCCTTCAGAAAGATGGTGTGGTTTGTTTCTTCTCTTTTTATATCTGACCCTCCTGGGGTAAAACGGGGTGTGGAATTGGGGGGGGGGCGGTCAGGTAGCAGGGCATGAGGAGAGATAAGGGGAGTGGAAAAGTTCTTACCTTACAGGCACTTCTGGACCTGAGAGGTAGATGTATATATCTCCTCTTTCTTTTGTGAGGCTCATTTATAAGTTCTTTGTAGACTTTCCGTCACTGGTAGTTTCTTAATCTGAGTCTATGCTTCTCTAGCCCAACTTTATTCCTTCTCAGTCCATGATCCATCTCTACATTCTCTCTGTTGAAGTTTCAGCATCCTTTCAGGTGAACTAATTTGAAAAGCATTAAAAAAAAAAACCCTCAATTTTGACTCTCTCTTTAATATTCTTTGATCTGCCAACATTTATATATTGCTGGTTGGATGAACAACAGCAGAAGTCCTCCTTTGTTCTACCCCCAAAGCAGCTAGCCAGTTTATCTTTTGTTCTCTTGATTTCCAGAGTGGGTTTAAGACATCAGTCCACTGTGGCACCCTTCTCCCGCATCCAACTGCAGGGACACATATCAGGCCCACGGAGTGTTCTCATTTAATCCCTCTTTTGAAATTAGGTGAAGGTCAAGAGGGGATATTCATGATGCCACTCTCCCCAAAGAGATTCTCATCACAATTCTCTTCATTTCTATTCTCTTGACCCTTGTAAAACCTTCATGGGGCTGAGAAGGTCTAAGAGTCATAACACTGGTTCTTATCATTTCCTTGAAAATTTGCATCTTAATTGTGTATCTGAACATGGTGGCCAATATAATTGTAACTCACGTGAAACTTCCAATTTAACATTCTGCTACAAAGAAATTAAGTGAAATCTTTGTCAAAAACTAGGGCATGAGGTTCTGAGCCTCAGCAAGTAGGCAGAACAATGAACAGACATTAGGATTCGTTAATTAATTCAACAAATATTTATCACGTCTTTATTATATAATAGCTTCTGAAAAATGTATTAGAGGTAGAGTGAAGTAAAAAACATACATAGTCACTTCCCTCATGCAGCTTATAGTCTAGATAGGGAGACAAATATTAATTAAATAATCAAACAAAATGATATACAATTTAAACTGGTCATGATTGTATGAAGGAACATTATTGGATGTTACAAGAGAAAATAAGAGAAACATCTGACTTAGATGGAAGGTTTTTAAGGAAAGTCCATTAGGACATACAGGTGGCCAGATGAAAATTGGCCAAAGGAGTGTCCCAGGGAGAGGGAAGTTTTTCTTCAAAGTCTGTGAGGCTACAAATAGCACAGCAAATGTGGAGAATTAAAAGAAGACCAGAGCTGGTGCTCAGATAGGAGCCCAGTCATGTAGCACCTTGGAAACCACATGGGACATTTTAGACTTTAATCCTTAGAGCATTAATGGAAACCCATTAAAGGGCCTTAAGTAGGGAGTGAGGTGATCATGTTGTGCTTATAAATGATCACATTAATGCTGTAAAGAGAATGGATTAGGTCCAGGAGTAAGCCTAGAAGAGACATCTTAGTGGTGTCCAGAAGAAATGTGCTTTGGACCAGGTATGGTTATGGAGATAGATGGAAAGAAGAGGGTTAATTTGGGATCGTTTTGGAGGTATAAAGAAAGGGATGTGGAATTTAATTGGATGAGAGATAGGGAGGTGTTAAGGGCAGCTCCCAGGTTTCTGGCCTGGGCAAAGGTGAACAAAGAAGCCACTTACTGATAAAGGGAACTCTAAGTAGGAGACAAGTTTAGGTTGAAGGAAGATAAGGAGTTGAGTTCAAGACACACTGCATTAGAGAAGTCTGTGGGACACCTAAACAGAGAGGCTAAATAGACAATTGTGTATATGGATCTGGAACTGGAGACAAAAATGTGGGAGTTGGTGGCATACACTTGGCACTTAGAGGTTGCATAGAGAAGCAGTCACCAGTGACGTGGAGAGAAAACCAGGAGCATGTGGGTTTATCGAAGCAAGTATATCAAGAAAGAACAGCTGGCCAGCTGCATTGAACTCTAGTTGAGATATCAAGTAAGAAAAGGAGCCATTGGATTTTGCAACATGGAAGCCATTAGTGATATTAGTAAAACATTTAGAAAGAAGAAAGGGCTTTGAAGAAAAGTTATTGAGTGGGTAACCATCATTCCAAGATCAAATACTGGAATTATGGGCTTCCCTGGTGGCGCAGGGGTTGAGAGTCCACCTGCCGATGCAGGGGACATGGGTTTGGGTTCGTGCCCCTATTCAGGAAGATCCCACGTGCCGCGGAGCGGCTGGGCCCGTGAGCCATGGCCGCTGAGCCTGCGCGTCCGGAGCCTGTGCTCCGCATACGGGAGAGGCCACAACTGTGAGAGGCACCCCCCCCAAAAAAAAACTGGAATTATAGAGTTTATGAGGACATTATCAGAAAGTGAGATTCAAAAAATAGAAAGTAGACATAAGCCAGGAATCAAGCATACAAAAGGAAGCCAGGGAAAAATACTACATGCAAGTAACAAAGAATAATTCAAGTGTAGGGATCCTTAGTTATTACTTAATCAAACCCTCACTGGATAGATGGGAAAGCTGAGCCCTAGGAATGACTTTGTCGAGGTCACACGGTCACACGGTGAAATAAGGGCTAAGTCAGGATTAGAACCCTGTCCAGAACGTGAGTCCGTTGCTCTTTCTGTGTCGCCTCCCACGGTTGGCTTATTCCAGGCAAGAGATTCAGGAAGGGGACTGCAGCTCAGTTGTCAGGCATTCCCATCTGGAAGAAACTCATTGGAGCAGACTTAAGTGACCTATAACTCACAACTAGCAATCCAGGGTCAGACATAATCAAAAGCCTCAGCCTCCTAATTTATCAGCACCTGGAAGTGCACTTCGGAGGCTGCCTGTCTCTTTGAGTTGCTCAGGCGTGGGCCACACAGCTCTCCCTCGATCCTCCGGTGTCTGGAGGACTTCATAAGTGACATTTGATTATGCTCAACACAGCAGCCAGGGGCCGTGCACGAACTTCAATAAAGACGGCAAACATGAGCGATCTCCATAAAACACGGGAGCCCGGGGGAATGGAATCGAAATCTTAATGTAGAGATTCATGGCCACTAAGCCAGATGACAGCAAAATGCGAACAAATTGCAAAACCAATAAAAACAAAATGTCTGCTTGTGCCACCTGCAAGGCATCAGCTCTCCAATATCACCCCCAGGGAGCAAAGTCAGCTCTCCCTGGGTTCAGTGGAGGCTATTAGAAGCCTGCTTGCTGGGCTTCTCGGCTGGAACCCACAGTTGCTGAAATAGCTTTGTGTTCAATTGACTTCAAACTCTTTAATCCTTCCTGGATGCCTGAGGGGAATCGTAGGCAAAGGTAGCCTTAATTCCCAAGCCAGGAATAGCCTTCAAGATACACGAAATCTTGATTTTTTTTGATTTCTCAATTATGACCACGTTTGATGAAATTTTTGAGTTATAATGCTAGAAGAAGTCTTAGAGAAATCAGTTAGTCCTACCCTCACTCTCTACTCAGAGAAACTGAGAGCCAGAGAAATAGACTTTGTCCCGAATCACACAGCCTGTGACAGCTCTTGAATTAGAATCTGAGGCACTGAATACACAGTCAGGGCTCCCAGGCAGACACGGTGAAGGGGAACTTACTATTAAATAAGGAACTAAATATAGATGTACTTAAGAATTTTTTTTTTTAATTCTAGGGGAGTCACAGAATTTACCTCAAGGGGGAAATTTATTCTGTTGTTTAGAAATATACTATAATGTTTTTTTTTTCCTTTTGGCCATAAAAGGCACAGCCTTGGGTTTGTCTAAAATGGGGAAATTAAGTTGACTGTATAAAACTGCATAGTAAAATAAAAGTGCATACTCCCCTGAGCTAGAGAGATTTTTTTGATGTGTTCTGACTGGGGAGAGTGGTGGGGTAGATTTCCTCTTGAGGAGAGTTTTAGTGGGTTCTTTGCTTGCTGATAGAACGAAGAATGGACTGGCCTGAGTGGAAATTGGCTGTGGGTTCTGCAAATTTGGATAAGGAGGGGAACAGTGGCCCCCTTGCAGTGGAGGTGGCTCTAGACCTTTATTAGGCAGAATGTTTGATGTCGCCCTAACATTATCCCATTAGCCTTCAAGAAAATGTTTGCTTCACAGCTGAGCATCGCATTCATGGTGTTAGGTGGAATGAAAGCCCCTGCCTGGGCCTCTGTGCAGTGAGGAGGAGGGTGGCCTTCCTAGCACCCCATCCCTGGAGTCTTTGAGGCCCAGAAATGATAGCAGCATCATAGGAAGAGAGAGCTGCATCCCAGGATCCTAGCAGCTGATAAGCTGGTGGAGTCCTCAGAAAGAAAGGGCGATGATGACCAACAGCCAGGTGGCAGCAGAGGCATGGGCAGCAGTGGGACCTAGGAGGGACAGACTTGATGCCAAACCAAACTTATTGAGGGAGGGTAACGCTCAAAGGGGTGGTGGGTGTGGGATGAAAAGTGGGAGGCACTACATTCTGCTTTTGGAAACTAGAAATTGCACAGATATTAACTATCAGAGGTGACCCTGACTATAGATACAAGGGTTAGTCATTTGACTTTGCTGAACTTCATTGTCTTGAAGCTAAAATAGGTTCAGTTATATTTTTCAAAGTTCTTGTTCTGATTTAAGATGATAATATGCTAAAGTGCCATAGATAAAAATGTGTTATTATTTAGCTCTAAATTAATATTTAGAATATGAATATTTCTGCTACATGGGCTATCCCAACCCCAAAGCCAATCTGTGCCTGCATCAGTATAATAATTTCTTAACCTGTATGCTCTGGACCCCATACTTACTTCAGCTGCAAGATCATTCCAAGGAGCAGACGAGCAAGGGTGTTGTACTGTAGAAGTACTCTAGGCTCACTTTTCCTCAAGAAGCCAGCATTTCTCTCCTTTTACCTCCTTTTTTATTTGGGGTTTCAGAATGAAAGATTGAGGAGCTGAAATCTCCCCTCTTCTACATTCTGAGCTACGATTTCAGAGACACCCACGGTGGGAAAAAAGTCATGAAGAAGATGAAAACTGTTCTAATCACCAGATGCTTGCATATGGCCAAAAGCCGTAGAGAGAGCAAGAAAAATGGAGAAGAAAAACGGAGTCAGAGAGGGTCCAAACCTCTTTTATTGGGAGTTCTCTGGAGTTTGTGGGAAAACACAGTATGTATTTTGAGCTGTGTACATTTCATTTCACTGCTTCAAGGAAAATAGCAGGCCAAGGCCACAGGGGGCCCCAACAGAGAGAGGGGGGCCTTGAGGTATATACACACTCAATACCGTGACCTTCTCAAATATAAACATTCCAGAGATGAATAGTTTATGACTTCTGTTGGTGCCTGAGATAGCTTCATAAATGAATGAATTAGATTTGGCCACAGTAAATACCAACTGTAAGAAACTTGCAAAGCCAGCAGAGGAAAAACAAGGGAATGGAAGCTTCTAGCTATCCTTATAAGAAACATGATTATTTCTCATTTGTAGCCTATGTAATATATATTAATTTTCATGCTGTAGTTTGGGTCTAAAAAAGAAAATTATTCTTGCTCTTTGTGGCTGCTATTGCAGATTTCTTAATAATTCAACTCTGCCTTTAAAACTTTTTAAATTTATTATTTTTTTAATTTATTATTTTTTTAATTTTAATTTTACTGGAGTATAGTTGATTTACAATGTTGTGTTAGTTTCAGATGTACAGCGTAGTCATTCAGTTATACATATTCATATATTCGTCCTTTTTCAGATTCTTTTCCCATATAGGTTATTACAGAATATTAAGTAGAGTTCCTGGTGCCATCCAGTAATTCCTTGTTGGTTACCTATTTTATATATAGTAGTGTGTGTGTATGTTAATCCCAAGCTCCTACTTTAACCCTCCCCCCAGCTCTGCCTTTTTTAGGGTGGCAGTGACCCCAGTTATTCCCAGCCTTTCCCTGCACATAGGGTTGGCCACATGGAAGAGTTCTAGCCAGTGAGGTGTAAATGCAAGTCACAGGATGGAACTTCTAGAGATGTCTTGGGAGGAGTACAGATTAATCTGGCTCTCACATCACCCCCCTTGCTCATTCTACTTTCTTCTAGGAATTGAAGCCAGGAGGCTTGTGACCCTGAGGATGACAGATGACCACTGAGGTGGCTGAGAAGAAGCCCAAGGCACCTGGTCTCTGCTGGAATCTTTGAGCCACCACACTATTCCTCAGCAGCCTACCTCTGAACTTCTTTTTGCACCAGAAAAATTAGCCCCTTAGTGTCATTATCTATTTGTTGAAGCCAAAAGCAACTCTAACTGATAGACTGGTAGTGTTTATTTTCAAGATGCATATGGAGAGAAATGAAGTACCCACTCTAGCAAATTCGTCATGACTTCCTCTGCGGGATGTCCAGGTGGAATTGCACCAGTGGCTAGGATCTTCCTTGGAGCTGAACACCCTCACCCCAAGGCAGTCATACCAAGGAGGAAAATCTGCCTTCTCCTGGATATTTAATTCATGTCTTTCCTGGAATTAGAGGCAAGTGATTATAGACCTCACAACTCACCTCAGGTAAGATGGTCTGTAAAACATAGGACAGAATCCAAACTCACACATGTGAACTAAAACCCCAAGCTGAACCCTTGTCTATCATTGGCTACCAGAAAGATAGCCACAGCTGCCTGATGGCAGCTTCAGGAGCAGCAGCAGCAGCTTTCATGCTAAGCATGCAGTAGTTTTCATGCTAAGCATGCACTTCCAAAAAATGTTGTGAGGTGGAGTGTAATTCAGAAGTCTTATTAGTCTATGGCCATACCACCATGAATGTGCCTGATCTCATCAGAAGTCTCTTTAGAATTGTCCAGGAGTATTGCCAAATCATGGAAAAAATATATGTATATATGACAGAGACTAGGACACTGAAGACTCAAGGATATCTAATTACTGAAAAACCATGAGCCAAAACTCCATTCCAATAGGGTCAAATGCTATGCCCATGTTGACATGAACTCTTCTTTCTATAATGCAAAGTTGCCATTAGATTGGTGACGTCTATGTGCTATCTCTACTTTTATACAGGAGGAGGTGAGTCGTGTACAAATTAAAATTGTAAGTTAAGTCAATCTTGAAAGAGCACAAAGGGAGCATGCCAGATACACGAAGAATATTTTGTGAGGCGAAGCAAAGCCCCTCCTCCACTTCATGTAATTTCTACTCTTTGTCCATCAAGTTACCTATCTGCTTTTAGTTTTGACTATTACAGCTCAGGTTTCCTTAAAAGGAGCATGTTATGGGCAATTATCTGTACCCTTGAGAACAGACAGAGAAGCTCCATAGAGCACCAAGGCAAACACCAGCAGTTGAGTAGTTAAGGGAGGCATTTGTTGGTAAAGGAAGCAAAAGTAATTGTGTAAAGCTTTTATGAGCTTTTTGAAACAGCCTGGAAAGTGATGATCTTTCTGACTGATCTGCTCAGCCCGAATGACGAGGGGATGGTAAATACACTAACAAATGGTTCTTCAGATGTGGCTGCAAGGTGACATTTTCCAAAAGAAGAATATTGGAGATAAAATGAGGTGACCTTTTAATGTTCTGCTCCCAGTCAAGTTATTATGAGTTGCTTTATAACAAACAATACCCTGAGTAGCATCCCCAGGCAACTTCCCTAATGTTGCCCCCAGAAATCTAATCGGTAGATCTGATGGAGACCCACTAGAAAGGGCATCTGAACAACTCCCATTCTCAAAGACCTTCACACACACACACACACACACACCCCTTCACACACGCATGCACACACACACACACACACACACACACACACACACACACACCACACAGGAATTAAAATTGATTTTCAATGTTTTGGCAGCCACAGGAGACTCTAATCCATCCAGCAGTATTTCCCATAGAAGACATTACTTATCAGAGCTGGTCAGCAACAGCAATCTCTCAGATAAATAATTTATATGGAGAACTAATAAAATAATGGAGTACTTCAGGGGATGGTAATAAAAAGGCAGAACCCGAGCCTCCTGGGGATACTCTAGAGAAAAGACATACATCTATAGCTGGGGTACACTGCTTCTCTTTGCTTTAACTCCTCACTGCCCCCATCCCTCCCCTCCCCCATAGAATGTCATCCCTCGACTGTATTTTTTGTACTAAACTTGCATAAATCCTCCACATACTCCAATGACCAGCTCAACTCTCTTCTTTTTGATGTAGCCTTTTCTGCCCCTCCAAACACAACCTCTCTGTCCTTCAAATGCCCATATACTTATGTTTATATGACTTGTCTAATGTCCCTTTGATACAGCCAGGTGCTACCCCTTGTATTGCAATTTTTTTTTATTTTTTATTTTTTGGACTCTAATTAGACAATAAGCTCTTTGGAGGCATGGCATGTTGAATAGTCTCTAAATTCCCAACAGTACTTAGCACATTGCTTCCTATCTGCCAGTTGTATACATACACTGACTCACCTCCAGGGCAAGAGTCCTCTCAAGGAATCATTTCTTACATTGTGTGAGTCTAACACTTGAGGAAAGGTCTAAATGTACTGGATTTGGTGGCATTTTCAAAGGCAAGGATTCCTCCATTTTTGAGGAGGTATACAAACTATGCCCAAGAAACAAAAATATCAGATTATTCTGGAGGAAATTTAGTGAAGAACAGGGTTATTGTGATCAACAGTCAGTTAAAAAAAATTGTACTTTCTAGAAAGAAGTCTTTTTGTTTCAGCTTGCCTTTGGGCCAATGGAATGACATCAAAAGGAAAGGGCCTGAAAGGCAGGAAGGAGATAATGGTACCCGTGCGGAGCACCATTTTTGCCCACAGAGGACTGGCTCCCTTGTTTGATGTCTGCAATTACTGGCTTTCTGAGTCCTTAGTTTTTACCTGGGGGTCTTCTTTGCACAGTAGGGATCTTTCATGGAATCCTCAGGTCTAAGAAGCGGTTATAAACCTTACTCTCTTACAGCCCTGAGCTGGCCTCCCTCCTGTGTTTCCCGCTTGTTCAGGAAATTCCAAGGTCTTGGGTAAAAGCAGGTTCTCTGATGCCTCTGGTCCACTTGTGTTCTCCTTCCCTGTAGCACTCTAGACTCACCCTAGAAAACCCATACTCTGCAGTTCCCAACCCATGGTGCTTAGTGTTCTTTAGAACACTCACAGTTCATTTAATTTCATAGCATATGTAAACTTGTTGGTACCTAGCAGCAGGAAAAAAGAAAAAAACAACATCCTCTAATACTCGATGACTTGGAAAATGTGTAGCTGATTCCTAGTTAGGATCTTGAATTGTTTGGGAAAGAAGAAAGAGATAGTGTCTGAAAATGAAGGGAATAAAATATTAGAGAATTTTACAGTTTCAACCTCTAGACATTTTAAAAGCAGGGACAATAGCTTTTGGTCTAGAACAACTCAAAGGAAATCAAAGGAAGCAAAAGATAGAATCGACAAGCTCAAAATACCTTCTTTTTTTTTTAAGCTGGGAAAAGAAAAGCATGATTATTTCCATTTGTGGAAATTGTATTTTTGGGCAGTGGGAAGCTGGTTCATTTCTTTGATCTGTTCACCATAAAGCAGCAGCCCAAACTTCTCACCACTTTCCTAGTATAGCACAGAATGTAGTAAGAAAGTACTGTGTGGTTGTCTTTCACAAGCTGGGTCCAAGGAAGATAAATCTCTTATTATTTAAAATTTCTGTTTGAGGTGGGGAGGGCCTTCAAATACTTGGGTTATTCTACTTGATTGATAAAATAAGCCCAAAGTTGGCACCACAGGGAAAATAATGGGAGCAGGGTTGAGATTGATCATTTAAGATCACAGAGGTGGTGTTTTCTTAGTTAACACCTCTGGGCAGAGCCCCTAAACCTATTAACTGCTTAGGAAAATATATCTTCAATGACAATCTGGTCAAGTGGGCCCACCTGTGACCCTGACTTAGGCTTGGAGTATCATTTCCACAGGAATAAAATGGCTCAGATACACTTCAGTTTGGGTTTAGTTCCTGAGAGTTGAAGTCTAAACCACAAGCATTCTTTGACTCTCTCCCATAATTGCCAGAGGGTCTTTCACATTTGCAATATTTTTGGATTTTATTCATTAAGCCAGCAAGTAATAAGTGTCCTCTGTATGTCAGGCATTAAACCAGACATGGAGGATACAACGAGGAACAAGACAAGTATGGTCTCTGTTTTTCACTGAAAAATCTTAAAAATAATAAAAAAAACACAATTCTATCTTGTATTAAGTACTATTAAACCAGTAAGTAAGGATATGTGAGAGTGAGAAACTGGGAAGGGGCTTCTCTGAGCAGGGTGGTCACGGATGGATTCTCTTGGAAACTGGCACTTACACTGCATCCTAGTAGATAAGAAGAGCCAGCTGGCTAAGGGAAGCAGACTCTCTGGTTACCTAGGTAACACTTCTCAGCATCCCCTGCCCCTCACCAATGATTCACACATATGTGTATATGTTGGTGGGGGAGTATATCTTCTCTTCCAGAGGGGCTTCCAGGGTTAGAACCCAGGAGAAACCAGCTGGAGCGTTAAGATCAATAATGAGTGGTGACTTGAAAGGGTTTTGGGATGTAGGGGAATCCTTGAGGAGAAAGAAGGTCTCCAATAGTACTGAAAAAGGGCAGCAAAAAGACCAGATGAAATGTGGAGTGTGCACACACCAGTCACAATAGCTAGCCAAGGATTTCCAGCTATTCAGACACAAGTCTTCCTCAGTCCTCACTTTGGGCATGGGTCACCTGTATTTTCCCCTTTTATGTGTGTGTCTGTAACTACTGTGGCAAAGTCAATGCCCACAGAAAGGAGCAGTGGTAATATATGAGCCTAGAGACAGGGGAATTGGAGCAAAGGGAGCATCACTGCTGGGCTCCAGGAGATTCAGGAATATTATCTAGTGCTGTCATATGTAATCATCTTTTCAGGACAAGCTAAACGTGCGGATTTTCATGTGAAATCTACTCATTTCCAAATGTTAACAACTAATTAAAACAATCTTTTGTGAACTAAGAAAATGCCTGTTTGTAAAATGTGTGAGTCGCTTGTTTCAGTCTAGCTCAGCACTGAAAGCAATGTGCAGGTGAGAATTGGGTCTATTTTGTATGCTGTTATCTCTCCAGTCCCATGTGGTGCCTGGGACCTTGTTGTCTCCAATGTGCTGAGATGAATGGATACCTGTGCACCCTATCCTCTAACTGCTGTCATGCCCAGCTCATCCAAATATACTTATCTTCTGTTGTCTAAAGTCATAAAACATCAATTTAACAAAAGACAGTCAGTGTAATTATTATTTTTTTCTTTTCTAGAGGAAGAAATTCCAATATCCAATTTTTCTCAAACTCAGTCACAAACCCAAACACTTCCAGGCCTCTCTGAGTCAGTTGGAGATTTTTAATGCATTACAGCATTTCCTTTCAAGCAACAATCACAAAGTAGTTATTTTTTCCCCAGTCTGGCATCTCAAAGTGTTTTTTTTTTAACCAAATGTCTCATTAATTAATCCTAATTAATTGGAATTTAAAATTACTTTCCAAATCCACAGTAATGTAAAGCTGTCCTCTCTCATTTGTAGGAAGATTCAGTAAAACGTCTTGCATTACCATTAAGAGCATGAGATTCTCAAAGTATGCCTCTCATGAAGACTATGAAATTGTTCAAAGAGAAAATCAGCAGAAATTTTCTCTATCAAGAGGCACAAAGCTATTTAGATAGAATTACTTTGTCTAGCCAGCTCTGAGCTAAGTTATTCTTTTGTCAGATTTCTTTTTTGCTTTGAGCAGTTTTATTTATATTTTTTTTTGTTGTTTTTTTTTTACCCCTTACTCTCTCCCTGATTCTTGTTAAAAAAAAATCAATACTTTCTGGAAGAGCAGAGATGAGAGCCTTTGGAGAACTCCTCCTCCTGTCTGCTGCAAAAACATTAATAAATGTCGCCAGAAAACTTGGGTACCAGGGGAAACTGGACAACATCATGAATATATTTTCTAAAGATCTTAAAATGTCCATCTTGTATATTATTCATCCTGTAAGGAGTCTAAAAGCTATTGATCCCTTTGACTGCTGCAAAAAGCAATTTAAATGCACCAAAAGCTTTAAGTATGAATGTATAGACTGAGCAGCACCTGCTCAAAGTGGCTTCTAAATGTTCCCTTTGTCAATGTGGAAAACTGCTCTGCAGTAAAGGATGCCTCTTGGTAGGGTAGCTGGTATCATTGAGTCCATTATAGCAAAATAAAAGGAAATTAGTGCTGCTTTCATTTAAAATGGTATTGTATAGCCATGTTAAAGCTCAAATGTTGATAAAAAATTGATTTTTGGCTATCATTTCAAGGCTCTCCTCTTGTCTTCTAAAGGGGCAATCATCTGACACTCTTACCCATTGTCCTCTATCTACATGCATTCGTGATAGGTACCATATTCCAGAACAACATGTAGCCTAAGAAGTGGCATATATAGGAAGCTACAAACAAGGATCTAGGTGTAAAGGGATATTAAGTGATATATTTTTATCTCTGCCCAAGATCTTCTAAGTGATACCGATCACCTACTTCACCTGTTTGCTGTGAAACTGACCAAATGTCCTTTCTTTGTCTCACAAGGGTAGTGGGAGGTGACTAATGAATGTGCCCTGAGATTAGTAGTGTACTTTGTCAAAGTGAGGCAACTGTAGGTCTAAGCTTACAGTTTCCAGGAGAAAGAAAGAATGCTTTTACCCTTCAGGAATTTCAAGGTGCTTTGAAGCTTTTGGTTCTGGCTTTGTTGCTGCCACCTGAGAACCTTCAAAAGTCCACCATCAGCCCAAGGAATAGGAGGTTCCTTCTATTACTGTTGCTTTATTCACACTGAGACATCTCAACAGGGATACACAATGAGGTCTGTCTTTTGAGTGCCCAGTAACGTGAGGAATCAGAGCTGTCTCATACCACAGTGGGGTAGTGCAGACGAGAAAGTAGAGTCAGGTCTCAGAAGATCTACCAGCTCTACTACTAACTGTGTGAACTTGGCTGAGCCATTGACCTCATGGAGTTTCAGGTTTATCTGTATGTAAAATGTATAGATTATAAAATTGTAAGGATGAAATAAATAATGTGAAAGCATTTTGTAAGCTATACACAGAGAAATTCTATTTGGAAGATAGATTAGTCATAAACAACTATTTTACCTTTGGGGAGAGTTTCCTACTGGTTTCATCTAGATCTCACTCATGTGCTCCATGATCTATAATTGATCTTGACTCAGGCTCCTATTCTAAATATTTCTCATAAACTATCTCACTCCTATTACTTCTCCTTCAACTCCAGTTTGAGTATGAAAACTCTTAACTGTTTACTTCAGCAGTTGAAAATCTATTGGCTTTCTCCAACTTCCATTTTCCCCAAGTAGAAGTACCACCTACCGCCGATTCCTGTGAATGTTAGCAAAAAAAGACTTAGGATTCATTATATTACATCCTACATACATAATGTGTTCCACATTTTTTTTAAAAAAGGTCCTGAGTTGGTAACCACATGGTTTCATTCTCTCCCCTTGTGCCAGCTCCTTGTCATATAGTAGATTCTTTTTCATGGACTGTTACTCTGTTGCCCTTGTATTTGCTGCAGCTTTGACAGATTTGAACAGCAGCTGCATATCCATGTGAAATCTCACAGGTCCTACTATCAGGCTGTGCAAAGGCCACACAGGTTCACAAAATTTCAATGCCAAAAAAAAGGCAATGCTTCTCTTTGTAAGAGGGCTTCTAGTTTTCTATTACACTCATGGACACACCCAGCCCAAGCTGGCTTTGTTTTGGGTGGTCACAGTGTAGAAAACTGTACACAGAACTGTACAGTTATGCTCAGGCCCTAGCTTGTGCTTGGCAAGGATAAAGCCATGACATCTGTTATTCTGTCCTAACATTCTGGTGATGTTGACCTCAAAAGATTTGGAATATACCATGAATTCTTCTAATTTTCTGTTATGTATTAATTCATCCAAACTTTTTGAACTGAGATATTTCTTTTCTAGGCTACATTACTATCAGAGAGCAAACAATGTTGAGCTACATTTATAAAATGTGAGTCTGATTGTGTCATTTTTCTGCTTAATAACTCCAACGGGAAAAAGGGAACACTCCTACACTGTTGGTGGGAATGTAAATTGGTGCGGCCATTATGGAAAACAGTATGGAGGTTCCTTAAAAAACTGAAAAAATGTAACCATATGATCCAGCAATCCCACTCCTGGGCATACATCTGGAAAATAAGAAAACTCTAATTCGAAAAGATACCTGCACCCCATTGTTCACAGCAGCACTGTTTACAATAGCCAAGACTTGGAAGCAATATAAATGTCCATTGACAGATGAATGGATAAAGAAGATGTGGTGCATATACACAATATTACTCAGCCATAAAGAGAATGAAATAATGCCTTTTGCAGCAACATGGATGAACCTAGAGATTATCATACTAAGTGAAATAAGACAGACAGGGAAAGATGAATATCGTATATCACATATTTGTGGAATCTAAAAAAAATGATACAAATGAACTTATTTACAAAACAGAAACAGACTCACAGGCATAGTGAACAAACTTATGGTTACCAAAGGGGAAAGAGGGGGAAGGATAAATTAGGAGTTTGGACTTAACAGATATACACTACTATATATAAAGTAGGTAAACCACAGGGACCTACTATATAGCACAGGGAACTGTATTCAATATCTTATAATAACCTATAATGGAAAAGAATATGTTTTTATATATATATATATATATATATGAATCACTTTCTGTACACTTGAAACTAACACAACATTGTAAACCAACCATAATTCAATAAAAAACTCCAATGGATTTGTCATTCATTTACCCTTTGGTAGTGTCTCAAAAGATCCTTCCACCTGGGCTGGAGACTAACTTGCAAGTTCACCATCAGCCCCTCACACTTCCTGTCAGACCATCTATTTTCATATCCCCATATGTTTTCTTACGTCTTTTTCTGTTTCTGAAATCTTTTCCGCCTTGCCTGATGACATAATCGTACTCATTCTTCAAAGCTCAGATCAAATGTCACCTCAACTGTGAAACCCAGTGACCCTTTTCTCTTATTACCACACACTTACAATAATGTAATCACGTCAATTTTTCTATAGTGCTTTCTCTTTTCTTAAATTTTCCATCAGGGGCAGAGTCACATCCTATTTATCTGGGCATTCTGAGAGTCTAGTTGAGTGCTTCACACATAGTGAGTGTTCAACAAATCTCTAGGAAAAGAAACAATAAAGAATCAAGTATTGACAAACACTGAGTCTTTTATTGGTTTCAAGTTTATTTTTTTAAGATCCAAGAGTTAGCTCCTACTTCACACATACACTCAGTACCGTCAGTGGATACTTTATGTGACACAATTTTTTCATACTCTGTAGTCTTTTAAAGAATTCAAAGCACAACCCCTCTCAGCTTTTTTCTTTCCAGATGGTTCTAATCTTTCTGATTCATTTTCATATATTGCATCCTGTTGATAATGTTAGTTGTTTTCTCTGGACCTTTGCAGTGTTGTTTCATCTTTTATAAAATGAGGACAGGTTAGGCAGCCTGAGCTGAATCCAAGATTCCAAGAGTGGAAGATTTATGGTTTGTACGAGGATGCAGCAATGTTTTCTGTCTTATTACAGTATCTTCTTGCCCCTAAAGGCGAAAGGCTCTCTTCAGGGAAAGGCTACAATGTCTCCTGAATCCCCTTATCAAGTTCTAATGATCACTCAGATCCCAGTGTCCTTTGAGAGTAGATGGATTTTTTTTGTTTGTTTTGCCTTATTCTTGTTCATGTGGAAATGTTCCTCCACCTTTTGACCTCCACTTGGTTTTTCCTGACGTTTTACAGAAGTACATCAGAGGAGTTTTCTTTTGTCCATGTGAAGAAATTCTCTGTTACCTATATACAAACTTGGAGATTTAGCTAGATATTTCTTCTTCTACTTCATTAGCTAAACTTTTAAATAAGAGTGATCAAGATACTAATATCTTGGTGATCCTACCATTAACATTTCATCACAGAATGCTCATTTATTTTCATCCTTTCATTCCTGATTCTATGCCAGGAGAGGAAAAAGCAAAGCAGTGAGGCCTAGAGTTTGCAGAGAATGGAGAAAGGGAGTGAGGTTGCCCAGTAGATAACTAAGGTAGACTAAAGTCTGAGGAAGGCAAATAAATGCCCACTGCACTGAGGCTGATAGAAATGAACCAACAGCCAAAGGCTGGGAAGTAAATAAAGGTGGTGGGGAGGTTCCTTGGATAGTGGTTTATTTTAAGAGCTAGGACCTCATGTTTTAAGGGTTTGCATCTTCCTTAAGTGCATGAATCTCTAAGGTTGACTTCTGAAAGTATAGATATCCTAAGTATGGATTTTACCCTGCTGATACTGTGCTACTGTGTTTTAAATTTGCTCTAGTCACTGTTCAATGCTTCTATCTTTATTATTCAGCCAGTAGACACTTACTAGATACCTATAATTTCCTTGTAGAAAAGAAATGAGATGGAGAGAATAGAGTTCTTCCCTGCCCTTAAGAATATCACAGTCTAGTAGAGAGGATAAGACAAATAACCACAAAAGTTGCATATAAGATAGACTAGAATAAGTGTAGTAAGAAAGGCAAAAACAAAATGTTCTGTATGATGGTATCTCTGTTTAGAAAGTCCTTACCATTACCAATCACTGGTTTTCAAAATATGGCTTACCTTTCCAAACCCTCTCAAATGCCACCAGTCCTACGAAGTCTTCTCTGATTGTCACCCTCCATAACCTTTGTTTATACCTTCCGTAAAGTATAATTCCCTTGGGGGAATTATAAGAATTCTCATTCCCATTATTAACATGATGATCATTTATCTTAGATTTTCCTGGACATTCTCAATTTTATGTAGTTGTATTTCTTCTTTTAGCAGAATGAATTTAATATTTGCATGATTTAATATTTAGACCTAGTCACTTATTAGATCACATGTTCTGACCTTGACCATTGGTTTGGATAATGTGGTCACTGTGGCTAGAATCAGAAGCTGAGAACATATTCACCTGAAATGACTAGTATAATATCTGTTTACAATTGGCAGCCATGCTGATTGATTGGCAAAAGTCTATTCTGACTGGTTTGTTAAATGTTTTGAATATCATTCTAGGTAGAGGGCATAAATGGAAATGTGACTGGGTTCAGAAAAGTAGAAACATGCACACTAGGTTAGGGAACTAGGGGCTTAGAAGGGCACTGCAGTGTCATAATGTCTGTGTAGGTAAAATGATTCACTGGTCTGCACACTCAAAATATCCTTTTATCAATCTAGCCATTATTTTGCATTTATGTTTGTTCATTTATTCAGTTATTCAACAAATACTTATTGAGCACTTATGTGCCAGGGATTACTAACTCTTTACCAAAATCCATTTCTTATTTCTGGGCATAGCTATACTTTTCCCTGCCCTCTTTGCAATTAGGTGTGACCATGTGACTGAGACTTCAATATGATATGACTGGGATGGAGAGGCCCATAAATGACCTTGAAAACTGTATGTTCAATAAGGCAAAGTGGTCACCATCCTGGGTCATGAAAAACTGTGGGGACCAGTGTACCCTCTTATACTCATCTCACCAATGTGGCACAGTCAGTGAGCAAAAATTTAACTTCTACTCTATTAAACCATTAAGTGTTAGGATTTATTTATTACTATAGCCTAACTATAGTAATTAGGATGAACTAGGTTTTAATGTGTTTCTTCAACAACCTCAGTGGTTCAAACCACAAATGTGTATTTCTTACTCACATTGGAGGTTGTTGGAGGGAACTTCTCCCATGCTGCTCACTTTGTCACCCCCTTTGTTGGATCATTGCTGGTCACCTGACAGAGGGAACAGTCCTGGAGAGTCTTTCATCAGCCATTCAACTAGCAGCCAACGAGTCACACACATCACTCCCACCCACAACTCATTGGTCAAACTTGGTCAAATGGCCCCAGTCAAGACCAGGAAGTACAACCCTACCATGTGCCTGGAAGCAAGACAGCCTGAAGAATTCAGAGTATCATTAAAGACCACCACACCAGCCTAAGTGATCTAAAACAGTCTACCATGTGCTAAACACCAAGGTAGTTGTTGGCATTCCAAGACAAATATGCCACCGTCCTAATTTTACAAGTCCACAATGCATTTTCTTCTGAACTTGTGAGTGGATACCATCTTTATTTGATGATTTTCTGTAATTATTTTGAAACAGTATATATAGTATTAATTAACTCACTTATTCATTTATTTCATCAATAATATTTATTAAATATTTTTTACTACATATATCTGTCCTTGGAGCTGTGGGGAATACAACTATGAAGGTGACATGGATCCTGCCCTCAAAGAACTCAGTGTAGGAAATGGTTTGTTCTCCAAGCTGTCTCCAATAGATATCTCCCCGGTCATTTTCTCAATTAAACTTAGGCAGAGATTAAATTCTGTTACTTTGCTCTTACCGTGTGGGAGTCAAGTGTTAAACTGGAAGAGTAGGTACTTTACTGCCCAAGACTCAGGGAGATAGCCACCACCAGTGATCCTACACCATTCAGTTCTTGCTCCCTTGGCTCACTTTTAGGTTCTGAGAACTTCACTCTACACAAGACGTGGGCCAGAGAAACAAAGGTAAGCACATGGACTAAAACAATGTACTTCACTCTAACTCATTCTTCTTCAGGTTAAACTGTGTTCAGTTTATGTGTCTCTTTGAAAGGTAATAGAGCAGTGGTTTTCACACTAAATTCTATGGTGTCCGAGGATTAAGAGGAAGGTGCTCCAGGGAGGGGAGGGACAGTCCAAGCAGGAAGCTGCAGGCCTTCTCTCTCAACTCTAACCAGAGCAGCTTCGCTTTTGACTGTTTGATGGGTTGGAATTCTGCGAATGATTCTATTATTAGAATGGTTTAATTTTTTTTAAAAGATTAAAGACCTAATGAGTTGCTAGTTCAAAACATTGCCAGGAGCCCAAAAGAATTAACATCACTTCCTCAACAAATCACAGACTGTGAAATCTGGACGGGACTCAGAATCATCCAAATGCTTTGGTGAGAGCAGCTGTGATTTATGGCTCACTGTATCGTCTGAAAAGTGCATAAGATCTCATCAAATAACACCCCCACACACACTTAGGCCATGGGCTCCCCAAAGGAAGCATTTAGCCCCGTGCCTTGCACACAGATGATCAAAAAGTGTCTGATGAATGAATGAAGGAAAGAATCAGGATTAGCCTTCCTTGTAATGGGTAGGAAAAACAAAGCTCTGTGGTGAAAGTGTTGGTCCAAGGTCACACAGTAAAAACAAAGGCAACATTAGGAGAAAACACTAGTACTTTTTACACTGGATCATGTCATATTGATGCCTAAACAACAATTAAAAATGTCCAAACTCAACCTCTCACTTCCTATCCCTTGCTTTGTCTCCATAGCCATCCTAATGACTTCACACAGAGATGGTCCAAGTGCCAATGCAAATGATCAATGGCCTTGTCTGTCTGCTATTTCTGTTATTGTGGGATGTTAACAAAGCCTTTCTCTTTTGTCCTCCATGATATAGAATGTCTCCCCGCTCCATCCCCCTCCCCCACAAGGGTAGGGCAGGCTCAGAAAGAGATCATCTAGCCCCTGTAATCCGGGTGGTACTGAGACAGGACAGGGGAGGCAGGTAAAGGACAAGCTGTGCTAGAGTTAGGTTGTTTTAGTTTCTCCATCCTTTGTGCCTTTCCTTTCTTTGCATCACCGATGATGTTATTTATGGAATGCCTGTACGTTTCTTTTTTTAGTTAAAAGGAAGAAAAATCCAGTCTTGCACAGGAACAAGAGTGATGACTCATCAGGACTGCTCAAAGCCAAATGACTTCTTGTAATTACCTCTGTAGCAGTGTTTCTTACAGAAGCAGGCCTTTGGGCGCATGGTGAGACTGCACCCCAGGATGCCACCTGTCCAAGTGGCTCACTTCTAACACAGCCTATGGTGGTTGACGTGTCCATAGTCATGAAGTCTGGTCTGGTGAACCTAAGCTGACCAAGTCTTGCTAAACCATGAGCAGGGAGAGGGGAATAATTTAGTAGAGATAATACAATTTTTTGGGTTGAATCTTTCTTTTTTAGGTAATCTAAATACTAGGCTTTTTTGGCATTGTAACACATCAGAGGATCATATATATAATAATATATATATATTATCCATTATATAAATGGATAAACATCTAGTTTATCCATTCATCTGTTGATGGGAACTTAGGTTGCTTCCAAGTCTTGGCTATTGCAAATAGTGCTTCTATGAACATTGAGGTACATATATCTTTTCAAATTAAAGTTTTTGTCTTTTCTGAGTATATGCCCAGGAGTGGGATGGCTGGGTCGTATGGTAACTCTATTTTTAGTTTTTAAGGAAACTCCATACTGTTTTCCATAATGGCTGCACCAATTTACATTCCCACCAAGAGTGTAGAGGGTTCCTTTTTCTCTACACTCTCTCCAGCATTTATTATTTGTGGACTTTTTGATAATGGCCATTCTGACTGACATGAATACCCCATTGTAGTTTTGATTTGAATTTCTTTAATCATTAATGATGTTGGGCATCTTTTCATGTGTCTGTTGGCCATCTGTATGTCTTTTTTTGAGAAATGTCTATTTAGTTCTTCTGTCCACTTTTTGATTGGGTTTTGTTTGTTTGTTTGTTTGCTTTGCTATTGAGCTGTCTGAGCTGCTTGAATATTTTGGAAATTAAGCCTTTGTCAGTCACATCATTTGCAAATATTTTCTCCCAGTCTGTAGGTTGTCTTCATTTTGTAAAACCTGTATTTTAAAACAGAGTGCTTGACAAAGCACCTTATACGTAAAGGTTCTTAATAAGTTCCTTCATATAACATAATGTATTAATGGCTTGCTATGTGTGAAGTCCCTGTGTACACAGGTATGAATAGTACCTAGTTCCATTTCGCAATGAAGCTAATTAAGAGTATGGAAAATACGGGGCTTCCCTGGTGGCGCAGTGGTTGAGAGTCCGCCTGCCGATGCAGGCGACACGGGTTCGTGGCCCGGTCCTGGAAGATCCCACATGCCGTGGAGTGGCTAGGCCCGTGAGCCATGGCCCCTGAGCCTGCGTGTCCAGAGCCTTTGCTCCGCAATGGGAAAAGCCACAACAGTGAGAGGCCCACATACCACAACAACAACAAAAAAAGAGTATGGAAAATACGAACCTATCAGAAGTGGGGGCAGGGCCTGAAATATTGGGTATGGCGGATGGAGATGCAGGAGGGCAGCAGAGACATTAAATGACCTGCTTTAGGTCACATTTTGATGGAGAAAAATAGGACTAAATTTCAAGTTCTGACCACCAGCCCAGGATGTGGTCTTTGGTGGTACCTATGGCTTTTTAGAGTGAGTGAGACTTTGGAGCTGGAGGAAAAAGCATGCCTGGTTGCCCCTATAAGAGTCCCCATTGACCTCCTGCTACCCTAGGGGTTTATTTGTGTGGTACTTAAGACAAAATATTCATGTCTTCTTTGGTCTCTATTCTACATTCCATATTCATTTATTTTCAATAAACTGTTTCACATTCCTTATTTTTCCCCCTAAAGCTTACATATAAATTTTTCTGTCTTGCTATATTTACATAAAAGCCACATTGAAAAATTTATAGCAGCAAGGGAGATCTGGAGGGAAACAAAATGCTCCAAGAACAAATGCTGCCTTAACCCTTTATTTGGGAGCAGTGCCCAGCTCATGAGTGGGCCATTACATGGGGAGGAAACATAGCAGAAAATTCTTATTTCACCTATGAAATGCTAATAATAATGGCATCAACCTGGGGATCCTCATGACTTCATTCATCAAATTCTTTAGAATAAAAGTGAATTTAATTGCTAAATTTTGAAGCAGTCATGTAAATTCTATGAAAGTTGGCTGTTTGGAAATGTTGAAAGGATAGGGTGCAGCTTTGAGCAAAACATGCTTTCTGGAAAAGTTTGAATAGCAATCTTTTATAAGGATTACTATTTGACCACTTTAAAATATAGTACATATAAAATAAAAGACAAAAATCATTCCTCTTTTCCTCCAGTGAACATTTAATGAGCATCTGCTAGGTATAGGTCCCTTAAGATATGGAGAATTCAATACATTCTTTGCCCCAAGGAGTAGGTAGCCTAGCGTTCATTGACAGAAAATTGGTACTAATAAGCCAAATAAGTTAAGCTAGTAAAAATAGGTTTTTATTTTGTAATGTAGTATAAACATGAAAATATCCAAGCACATGAGAATTAATTTCTGAACGCCTGGAAGTAAAAGAAATCTTTAATTTATGGCATGTTCAATTCGTAAAGATTTCTAATCTTAGGTTGAATCCGCTTTGTGAGTAAGACCCAGAACATTCAGAGAGAGACCTGATTCAAAACTTCGTAGTCACTCTGATCACATACACATTGCCTACTATGATGGATTTGTCACCAAATCCACATTATGAAAACTGGACTTGCTCAGGCTTTGCTGGCAGCCCTAACATTGGTCCCATCCAGGTCTTGAGAAGGGACACAAGCTGTCTCTGTCATCTGGTAGCTTCAACCGTTTCTTTCTTTGGGAAAATGGGACAGATCGACGTGAAGATTTTGAAAACCCTGTACGAAATATGAAATAATGGATTCTAACTCCTAGACCAAAAATGATCATAGCTAACATTTAAAAAACTTACCAATGTTTAGGATTTTCTAGCCCAGTTGCCCCAATCTTCCATCTTGTACTCTTTGCCCCTTCCTACCCAACCCCCAAAGCTTTGACTCTGTGTGCTTCTATGTAATCTAATGAATTATCTAAGCTCACTAGAGAGCAAGAGAGTTACTCCCACCTAGGTACATGCTGTGTGTATAGGGTGTCTGTCCTTTTCTACTGATAAATACATTCTGATTCTACCTGGAGGCCTAGGCTGGGGGTAGCTTCATCAACTACAGGGCATACTAAGTGGAGACCAGCTGAGTAGCTGCTGAGGCAGCAAGTATATAAGGGGTGCTAAAACACTCACGGAAATATGACCAGATGGATAAATAGTATTTAACAGAACATCTTCCTGGGATAGGACTGTATATGGTGGGAAGGAAGATGACTAAGACACTTAGGATGGGCACAGGTAAGAACAACACACAGTTGATACACAACCTCCAAGAAGAGTGGATGCACTAGACGACAGGACTTTTCTCTTGCTCTCCAGGTTATGCAAGTGTGGAACCAGAGCTGAGTTGCCCTGGATAACAGAAGAGAGGTTGAGTGATGCTGTCTTTGGTTCTACTGCTAAGTATAGCATTTGGATTCTCCTCTGTGTAAATGTTGACAAATATTTTAAAATATTAGTCCACAAGTTTCAATCTGTCCCTAACCATACATTGGATACTTGGACAAATTAGTACTTCAGTGTCCTCAAATCACATGGGTTTGATCTTAATAATAATAATAATAATAATAATATTCATGGACCTCCTCCTTTGTCTCATATGAGGAGATTTGGAATGAGGATTCTGGATTCAAAATGCCTGAGTTTAAATCCCAACTCTGTCAGTTACTGGCTGTAAACCTAGTCAAATTATTTAACCTCAATGTACCTCAGTTTCTTTAAAGTGGAGAATAATAGCATAGTACTTCATAAGATTGATACAAGAACTAACTGAGGTAGCACATATAGAGTGTTCCTGGCATGTAATATGCCTGTGTAATTATTTTATATATTCCTCATAATAACCCTGAAAGGGATATGTAATTTCCATTACATGGTTAAGAAACTAAGGCTCATGAAGTTAAACAATTTGTTCAAAATCAAATTGTTAATAAGTGACAGAGCCAGAATTTGAACCCAGATCTGGCTGGTACTGATGCCTCTTTGACACTGTCTTCTGTCACTGTTGTGTAGTTCTTGAATGCAGCAGCTCTGGGGTTAGACTGATTTCAAATAACAGCTCCATCTATTTTTAGCTGTGTGACCTTGGGTGAGTTAATTTCCCATCCTGTGCCTTAGTTATTTCATCTATAAAATGAGAATAAGAGTAGTCCCTATCTCAGACGGTTAAATAGTCAATATACATAGGTACCTTGCACAGTGCCTCACACATAGAAAGTACTCAAATAAATGTTATTTTCACTTTCATCTCCAAAGCCATTTGTATATTGGGAGCTCTTTGTGTGCAGGGTACTAACTCTTGTACCTTTTGTTTACCCTGTATCCTTTAAATAAACACATTTACACTAGTAGAAGTTTGTTCAGAGTGTATAAAATCTGGGTTTAGATATCCTCTGTCACCTTAGCTTTCTCTCTCTCAGAATATGCCCAGATTTCCTCCCATTTTGCGTGTTGTGACCCGCTTCTCTTTCTGTCCAATTTGTCAGTCCACGTCAAGGTCTATTACTGGCACTTTAGGTTGAATTTTGTCTCCCTGAAATTCATAGATTGAAGCCCTAACCCCCAGTACCTCAGAATGTGTCTGCATTTGGAGACAGAGCCTTTAAAAAGGTAAGTTAAGAGCTTTCCTGGTGGCACAGTGGTTGAGAATCTGCCTGTCAATGCAGGGGACACAGGTTCGAGCTCTGGTCTGGGAAGATCCCACATGCCACGGAGCGACTAGGCCCGTGAGCCACAACTACTGAGCCTGCGCATCTGGAGCTTGTGCTCCGCAACAAGAGAGGCCGCGACAGTGAGAGGCCCACGCACCGCGATGAAGAGTGGCCCCCGCTCGCCGCAACTGGAGAAGGCCCTTGCACAGAAACGAAGACCCAACACAGCCAAAAATAAATAACTAATAAAAAGGTAAGTTAAGATACTGGATAGCACAGGGAACTCTGCTCAATATTCTGTAATAATGTAAATGGGAAAAGAATTTGAAAAAGAAAAAAAAATTAAAGATGTGGACTTGCATGATTCCACTTATATGAGATGTCCAGAGAAGGTAAATCTATAGAGATAGAATGGTGGTTGCCTGAGTCTGGGAGTGGGGATGGGGAGTGAGTACAGTGACCGTGAGAGAGATTCTTGGGGTGATGGGAATGCTCTAAAACTGTATCATGGTATGGTTGCACAATGGTATAAATTTACTACAAAGTATTGATTGTTTCATACTTGAAAGTAATGAATTTTATGGCATGTAAATTAAACCTCAATAAAGCTGTTAAAAATTTTTAAAAAAGGTAGTGAAGTTAAAATGAGGTTTTTAGGTTGGGCCCTAATCCAACATGACTGCTGTCCTTATAAGAAGAAGGAGAGACACCAGGGATACTCAGGCACAAAAGGATGACCAGGTGAGCACAAAGCATCAAGAGGGCAGCCATCTGCAAGCCAAGGAGAGAGGCCTCAGAGGAAACGCCCCTGCCAGCACCCTGATCTTGGAATTCTAGTCTCCAGAACTGTGGGAAAATTAATTTCTGTTGTTTAAGGCAGCAGTCTGTGATATTGTTATGGCAACCTCAGCAAATGAATCTACTTGGCTTTATGTGTTTGCTGCAGCATCCCTGGGACCTCATGTGCCCCATTTAAGCCACGCCCCCCTCTGCCACAACTGCTCAATCTCAGTCTGGTTCAAACCATGTTCAGATGTCAGATGTACAACAGAAGTATGAGTAGAGGTTCCTCCCCTACCTCCCTGCCTCTCTATGGTCCTTCCCTTGCTTGGTCCCAGGACCCATAACAGATAGGCCTTCTTCCTTCCTCCCAGGCTTCCTGGGGTGAGACAGCATTTTATGATTCTTCCTTCCTTCCTTCCATAGTTGTAGTAATACAGGAATGGATTAATACAGAAAAAAATTATGATCAGTCCCCAGTCATCTATACTTTAAAATAAAAACATTATGACTTTGTTAGGAAGTTGTATAAAGTTCTGACTTTTCCCACGGTGATTGTTTTGATGCCTTAAAAAAAAAAAAAAAGAAAAAGCAAATTCTTCCTGCTCTTCATGTCACCGCCAATCTATTTTATTGTTTCTTGGCACTGCCAGTATCCTGAGCCCATATGTATTCTGTCTGTCTAGTGATAAGATGTGTAATAAGAGGACCCCTAGCAGTCCGTAGTCTCCCCAGTCTGGAATACTTGACCTGCTTCCTTGACCTCTTTCTCACCTTGAGCCCATCATCTGGGTTGACCTCCAGACCTCCTGCTTCCTGTCTCCAGTTCTGGCTATTTTTTCTAGTTTGCTGCCAAGTTGCAGCTCCATCACTTGATGGCAAAATCCATGGTGATGGGCATCAGCTCTTCTAGTCATTCACCATGAGATTTGCTTCTACATCACCTTTTTGCATTTTGTTCTGTAGAAACTTTGAACCAGTTTAGCACCATTGTAGGATGGTATGGTATAAGAGAAGTCAAGAGCTTTGGAATTTGACAGACCTGGGTGTGAATGCTGGTTCTACCTTCAGCGCCGTGACCTTGAGGAATGCATTAGTGTCCTGTGGCTGCTGTAACAAGTTACTACAACCTGTGTGGCTTAAAACAAAAGAAACTTATTCTCCCACAGTTCTGGAGGCCAAAAGGTTAAAGTCAATGTGTTGGCAGAGCTGTACACCTGACAGAGGCTCTGGCCACCCAGCATTCCTTAGCTTACAAACGCATCACTCCAGTCTCTGGCTCTGTGGTCATAATGCCTTTTCCCATTCTCTATGTGTCTTCTCCTCTGTATAATTATTTTATAAGGATTCATGGAATTGCATTTAAGGCCCACCAGGATAATCCAGGATAAGCTCCTCCTCTCAAGATCCTTAGCTTAAAGTCAACTTTTCCCATATAAGATAATTTACTCTTTTGCAGTTTAAGGAAATGTTCACAGATCCAGGAATTTAGGACATAGATCTATCTTTCTGGGAGCCACCACTTAATTCATTTCAAGCAAGTTAGAGTGCCTCACTTTCCTCATACACAGAACAGGAGTGATAACAACTACCTCACAGACTGGAAGTAAGAATTTAATAAAAAGACTCAGTAAATGGTAACTGAATTATTAATGAATTATTATTAATGTAATATAATCAACAATTATTAATGAATCAGGAAAAACTTTATCTCCAAGAGCCCACAGATACTGCTGGGATATAAACTGTGTCTGTCTCCAGTGTCTGTCCCACCCCAATCCAGTTGTGTTTCAAAATCTGCCACCTGCAGCCCCAGTCTCACTCATTCCTGGGCCATATATTTAGAAGCTGTGCCCAAGACACTGGCCTTCAGGAACCACTGGCACCTCTAGGCTCATTTTCCTAGTTTTTTGGGGTGTATTTAGTTTTTTGGTTAGTCTAGTAGCAATTGCAAGATCTCTTTTATCTAACTAACCCCTTCTTATCTATTGATAAATGACCTTTGGCCTTGGTCACTATCTTAAGCATCAGTGTCTGCAGTGGATTGTGACCAGAGCTGGTCTCTGCCAGTCTCTTTCCTGAGACATGAGACTGCTTCTCTGTGGCCTCCACCCTGCCTTGCACGGATATGCACTCAGCCTCTTTCCCAGCCTTTTTTGCCTACTCTCTCTCCATTTGAGCCACTCTCTGGCTCACCTGTCCATTCCTACTCCACCTGCTTTCCTCCTTCTGAACCTGAGTCACTGCATGACTCACTTGCCTCATTCCCTCTGCACTGATGTCATGGCCTATGTTCTCTTGGCAGCTCCATTCTCTTTCATTACTATCCCTTTGCTTGCACAATCCTATTTTCTTGGAATGCACTCTCCACCTTTTCTATCTCGTTACTAATATTTGTCCTTGAAAATTAGGAACTCTTCTCTTAGTGGGGTAGATGTATCACCCCGTGCCTCCACCATGGCTTTGATATTGTATCATCTTATTCTTTTTAGCAAGCTTATCTCCCCTAAGAAGCAGTGTGCTTCTTGAAGCTGAGATAGTATCGTTTCATACCATTGGCCTCTAGCTCAGTGCCTCAAGATATTAAGTACTCAAAGAAGGACTATCGAATGCCACTTATGCCAAGAACTATCATCTCCCTGAAGTCTTGATGCCGAACTCTTTGAATTAGACCCTCTTTAACAGAAAACAGCCTCCAGTTGTACTTTAGAGCTTGAATTAAAGTTGTTTTAGATCTCCAGGATCCTCTTAAACACCACCTCTGCCACTGTAGTCAATTTTTGTTCTTAGACCCATCTTGGGTCAATCCAAACAGGTCCCCAAATCTATCTTTCTCCTTTCTGGAGGCTCTTAAGATATGCTAAAGTAGGTCTGTGATGCATTTGACAAATCAAGACCTTTAGGAAATGAAGCTCACCAATCTAGGTGAGCCCACTCAGCTGGGAATGAACGCATTGACTGTGCTCTTCTAGACTCGGAAATGGGTCTCATCTTTATTGTTATTACTAACAATAACATAGCGCCTCACAGTTTACAAAAGCACTTTCTCATATATTATGTCAGTTAAGCCTCACATTAACCCTGGTAGGTAGGTCTTCTTCCTTTTCTTCTCCTCCTCCTTCTTCTTTTCTCTTTCTCTCTCTTTCTTTCCTAGAAAAGTACCATAGTGAAAGATCATGGTATCAGAATTAAATAAACTTAGATTGGATCTCACCTCTGTCAATTACTAGTTGAACATCTTTGGGAAAATCAGTTAACCTCCCTGAGCCTCAGGATTCTTAAGCAGCAGGATATTTTAACCATACCGATTTGAAACTGCCATTTGACTTCATCATTTAAACTTAAGAGATAGTTTAATCTTGCAGTAAATTTAAAATGGAAACAAAAATAGTGCTAATGAAAATGGGAAAAATTACAAATGATTAAACTGTGTAATATGGGACATTGATCAAAGAATTAAATTGGCTTAATGGGGTTCACTGGGAAAGTACTCCCTCCACAAACATTTTTTGAAGTTAGCACAATTGTGATTAAAATGTTTGTACCTGAAATGTACTTGGGGGCCAAAATGGGATTGAAATGGTGAGCACAAGTAGACTGGTGCCTGATGATTACAATAATACTGTAATAACTCTGATTGAGCATTATTTCAAATGCTTTGCATGCAATATCGTTTAATAATCAAAAAGTCCAGGAGGTAGGGAGGTTACATGACTCCATTTTACAGAAATGGAGCCAAGTCTGGCACATGTTGTATAGAACATACACACATCACCATGACCACCATCATCATCGTCATCATCATCTCAATACCTCCAAGCTGACATCTTATGGTTTCCCAATACCATCAGAATAAAATCTACACTCCTTGCCAGGGCCTATAAGGCCCTCCCTCATCTGTTCTCTAGCTTCTTTACCATTTTTTTCACTCTTCCTCATGCTCATCCACATTTATTTCTTGCAGCTCTTACACAACAAGCACACTTCTACTTTGTGCCCTTTCTAGTAGTACTTATGAAATCCTCATTTACAGATAGGTGCATGGTTCCCTCCACACTCCATTCACTACTCAAGAGTCACCCCCAGGAAGGATTTTCCTGACAATCTTATCTCAAGTAACCACACCCACCTTGTGATTCTCTACTTACTCTGCTTCTTCCCCCGTTGTGGGTCAGATGTGAAACTATTTTTATATTTTTTTATTTGTCTATATCCTCTGTTAGATTATAATTGCCATGAGGGCAGTGATTATATTGTCCACTGTTTTATTTCTAGTGTTTAGGACAGTGTCTGCCACGTAGTAAGTGCTCAATAAATAATATTTGAATAAATGAAGAGATAAATGAGTGTGAGTTCTTTGTACACAAACATGTTTCTAAGTGCTTGATCTTTGCTTCCTATGTCAGTGACTTGTCCAAGAGCCTGAAGTGAGAGTTTCCTGAGAGGCATATACCAGAAAGCAAGTCTTCCTGACCACCCAGTTTTACTGTTTCAATGGTACGTCCCAGGCATTTTGCTCTCCTTTAAGAGGCTTTTCATCCAAATCTTGTACTCTCACCAGTCAGTCTTCTTGCCTTCTTCCCTTTGGCCCCAACCCGCCACTCTGAGAATGACACAGCTTACTGCGGATTGAGAAAATACAAAAGTCACTCCTGTGGAAGTCCTTTTCTGGGTGAGGCCATGGTGTTTTATTTACTTAATGGATTTTCATGTTTGGACTATGGGAATAATTTCTGGGGCCTGCAGAACATGTAAACAGCATACACCTGTGGAAGGAAGACTGAGGAAACAGTAGGTAAGGGCTGGCTTCCCAACAGGTGTGACTGTGGCATCAGTCCACGCTCTTGCTCTGGATGTTTGCTGCTTTGCAGATTGCCCACCCATCTCATTCTTATCGGCAAATGTTGCACAACTCATAGATGTAATATGTTCAGTCTCCCAGGTGAAATTGATCACAGCTGAATGACCAGGAAGTTGGATTTACATTGCTTGCAGAAACAGCCACCTTTTCTCTTCGATAAAAAAAAAAGAGAGAGAGATAATGAATAGGACATGTCATGTTCAGGGAGAGGGATGAAGACAAATGAGAAGAAAAAAAGTCAAATATTGATTAAAATTAAAAAAAATATTGAAAATAGACAAAGATCTTTTATTCATCTGGTCAGGGTAAGAAATCAGAATTTTTAAAAAATGTGTGGCAGCCTTGAGTTGGAGGAAAAGAGGCCTGGTGGAATTGAAAAATAACCTAGACATCCTTATTTTGGATTTTGAAATATTTATTTGTGTAAGTGGAATCATAAATTAGAGAATGGAGAAGAGGGAAAAAACAACGATCCCCTAAATCAACACAAGAAATGAAGTCCAGGACCTGAATGGTATTTTGGCTTTTAAGTTTACTGTGTCAATAAGCATCTTTAAACAGATCTCCTCTTATCTGGCCCAGAAGCTGTATTTAAAAAGTGAACTGGTGTCAGATTAATTGTCTCCAAAACCATTGGAACAACTTTTAGTCCCTCAAGCATCCACCGATACTTTTGTGTCACAAACCAGCCACTGGGTGGGATAAACTGCAGAAACATGGAAATCAAAGGAAGTGGAGGGAAAGTCTAAGGCAGTCCAGGAAGCAAGGATAGATATGAGGGAATAACACCAGACTTAACTAATGAGTATCAGGAAAGAAGGCAGTTATAGACAAGGATGAAGATCAAGGGAAAGAACCTGCAAGAAATAACAAGGTGGTAGGAATAAAAGACTTGAGAAGGTGAGGTATAGGTGGATGAATTTACTAGGTACAATCCTGCTGATACAGATTTCTTTTGATCCCTTGAAATTTTAGAAAGTAAACAATGGAATACATTTACTCAGTTTTTTTTCATGCTAGATCTTCTTTTAGAGGTTTTAAGGATGTCATACATAACTTTTATGCATAAGCAGTTTGTTTTTAAAAGCTGATCCAACATGGGAGGGGCCCTTATCTCAACATAGAAATATGTGACTTATGTTACATGTCTCTCCCTTTAAATTAAGATGTGAGCATAAAGGGTGACATTTATTGTATATTTCAGTGATTTAACATATAAGAAGATTTATTTTTCTGTGGTTTGTGACATTTTCCAATCAATGTTTTCTTTGGTTTAATGAGAAACGAATTCTTACACCATTGCAAAATATACTTTATTTCTAAATATTTCGTAGTAATGAAGCCAAGTGCTTCAGTTACAAGAGGGTGAACATCAGAAGCAAGGATGAGAAGCTGTGTTACTTAGGCTCAGACATGGGAGCTGCGCATGACACTTGCCTGGGATGTATGCCAGGCCCAAACCACCTCTGCTTTACTCCTTTGTCAAATTTTGTGATGTCAAGAAAGCAAAACTGACAGAGACTCAAAGATCCCACAGGGAGCTCTGATCCCCAGCCAGAACCACCTGTGCCATCAGGGTCTAGTCAGGGGACAGAAACCTTGCCAGTTATTTGAACAGAGAAAATTTTTTTTTATGTTTTATTGAGATCTAATTGATATACAATAAACTGCACATGTTTCAAATGTATGATTTGATAAGTTTTTATATAAATATACACCTGTGAAAGCACCACCACTGCTGTGATCTGAATGTTTGTGTCCCCCGCCCCCCCACAAATTCATATGTTGAAATACTAACCTCCAAGGTGAAGTTATTAGGAGGTAGGACCTTTGGGACATGATTCAGTCATGATGGTAGAGCCCTCGTGAATGGAGTTAGTGCCTTTATAGGACTCCATAGAGCTCCCTAGCCCCTTCCACCATGTGAGGACACAAGGAGAAGTCTGAGACTCGGAAGAGGGCCCTTACCCAACCGTGCTGACACCCTGATCTCAGACTTCCAGACTCTAGAATTGTGAGAAATGCATTTCTGTAGTTTATAAGCCACCCAGCCTGTGGTATTTTGTTATAGCAGTCTGAACAGACTGAGACAACCACGATCAAGATAGTGAACTTACCTGTCATTCCCAAAAGTTACTCCTTCCCTGCCCCCAACCTCCATCTCAGGCAGCCGCTAATCACTATAGACTAGTGTGCATTTTCTATAGTTTTGTATAAATGGAATCATACAGCATGTACTTTAAAAAAATCTGGCTTCTTTCATGCACATTGATTATTTTGAAGTCCACCCACGTTGTTGAAGATTTTTTAAAGTATTATTTTGAACCCAGATCTGCCGGACTTTGTTTTTTTGCTGTGTTTTATTATTTCACACTGCCTAATCAATATCTAAATATCTGCAGTCAGAGTCTTTTTTTTTTTTTTGAGAAATGAGGTCCAGGACATTTCCTAACTTGTTTAATGGTTTAGAGAAAATATTTCCCATGTGCCTCCAGTTTTATAAGGATTTTATACATGTTAACACACCAGCTTAACAAGAAAAAAAGACATAGCTTTTAACTTGGGCATTGAATCATTGTGAGTCTGTGGCAGGAAAAGTAATGCATCATCTACTTTGAAGCTTATCTTGAACATGCCAACATTGTTTCTGCCCCCTTGATGTGAAAGAAGCCAATGGGCTTTATTCTGGTCAAGTATCTTTCATCCCAGGGCACAGCTGCCTGGACCACAGGTAGAATCTGACCTAATGGCAGCCAATATCCACAATAGTCAAAGGTCTCTAGCATTGCTTGACAAAGAGAGGGGTGCTGGGCTAATCAGATTCACTTCCTCCAGATTTCAAGTTAAGAAATACTGTGGGATCCAAGTCAGTAGGAGCAAGTCGGTAGGATGAGAATAGAGCAAATGCACAGAAAAAAAAGAGATCATGAGAGAGTGGTCATATGGCCCTTGAGGAAGAAAGAGAGCAGCTGAGTCCAGCTGAGTCCAGCTGAGTCCATTATCTTAAGGTGTTTTGAATGAATTTCTGTCCCATACAGCCATACAACAAAACAAAACAAAACAAAACAAAAGCTAACTCTAAATGACACAAAGGTGATATGGGCAGAAGTTATATGTTGTTACCTCCTGTAAAGCAGGAAATTTAGGCCCCAAATTTCAAGCATGCTTTGTGCTAGGGAAATGGTGATTTCTAGGGCAGTGGATCTCATTGTGGCTTACTGAATCATGGTTTATTTGGAGTTATACCATCCAAGGAAAGTTGTACTACACAGGCGGGAAAGTAGAAACCAGTCTAGGTATTTCTAACAGATAAAATTTTGTTTAGGGACTTTGTTACAAAATTATTGGAAGAATTGAAGAAGGAAAAAGTGTGAAAAAGAGATTACCTAAAGGTGAATAATGGTAGGGAACCATTATCACACCTTGAGCTGAAAGAACAGGATAGAAGATGGTGTTATTCAGAGCTCAGACACGCTGGCTGCTGAGGCTGCTCTGGCACCACTTCACAGGACCCCTAAAGCATGGACATAACCTTAACTCGTATTAAGAATCTGTTTGTAGAACTTGCCCTTCATGACATACCTTTCAATAGAACAATCAGCACCTGACACCCCAATGCCAACAACCTAGTTCAGACAAGGGACCAAAAGTCCCTGAGTCAAGATCTTCTTGAAGAATGAAAGCATTCTAATAATTGTGTGACTGATGGCCTGTATCAAACTCCCTCTTTCAAACAGAAGCTGGTTTCTGTTTTCTTGACTGAATACTGACTTGTACACCTCCCATTTGATTATGGCTCAGCTCAGCGTCACAATGGGAGATTCACTGCCCTGAGAGAAAAAGAATAGCAAAAAAGAATAACGATAAGGTTTAACACCAACAAGTGTGAACTTATAGATTATTAACTTAAGTGGAGAAGATCTTTCTTTTGTAAATAAGGTCTTTATTGGAAGAATCTTGACTTATGTTTGGTAATGAATAAATCTCCCCTAAGCGATATCCTACTAAATATGAAGTAACAAAACAGATATAAATAAATTAGGTAGTGTGTAAATCATTCATTGCCTTTATCCAGGATGCACTGAAGGACAAACATAAGTCCACTGACTAATGTGATGTTATGAGCATTGAATCACTGGTTGCTTCCTATCACCACTCCTGTTAGAAATTGTGTTACCTGCACTCAGCAATGCACACACATCCATATCTAGTAATGCTTCTGTTGGAGACACTGACAGAAACAGGCAAATAATGTATTCTTCCTAGTGGGAGATAAAGGGGTGGAGTTGTATCTAGGACATTAGGGATTGTATGTAACACCGGGCACACCTATATGACTATGATCCAGTATGTCTACTGCAGTGGTTAAAAAAAAATGGTGAGTATTATTCTAATTATTAGGACATTAAAAGAGGATGCAAAACCACACTCAGCTGAGAGGATGTTTAACCAAGGGATGGACAGATTTGTGGAATAGCTTTCTTTGAGCTTCTTTGTGATACAGGAGAAAGATTCTGCCACATAGCTCTACAGATTGGAGCTAAAGATTGTCAAATTGGTAAATCTGAAAAGGAGGCAAATTTCAGTGCATCAAAAATTATAATTATTGATTCAGGCCTGCCTAGAAATGGATGTGGTTTCTTGTAGAGTAGAAAGTGAATCCCTTATCATTGTAGATAATTAAGCAGAGATTGAATGACCACTCTGGGGGTGTTAGAGAAGAGAGTCATGTTGTGAGAAGGGGTTAGAGAAGATGACATCTGAGTCCTTTCCAATTCTAAGATTGAATGATTTAACTGCAGCTGTAGTTACCATAGAGCCAATGAAAGGACATTGCACTTAGTCAGTCTCCCTAAAGATGAACTGCCAACAGACAGCTCACCTTCTTCATAATCTCAAGTTTAGACTATGCTGTATACTTCAGAAACAATTATTTGTCTTTGGGAGAAAATTGAACTCATTGAGTAAAATGAGATTTTTAGATTTTCATGGGCTTCCCTTATACTCAACACCACTGATCTATCCCAGGAGTGGCTAAAAGTTGGCACAAACCACACCACAAACATTAGATAATATACACAAAGCCCAGGCAAACTGATGCCCACACAGTTCACCCCATGAGGCATTCCTGGAAATCAGCATAAGAGCAATAATTAAAATATCACAAGATGAGCTGTAGACCCCAGTAGGTAGAGCTCCGTTGTCTAATGACCTTTTTCTTAGTGTGATAGAAAATACAATAGGCTGGCCTCATAAATCATACCTCCAGAAAACATCCACAGGGCAGACTTTGACGCTGTTTGCATATTCAAATGTCACCCCGTACATAAGAGGAAAGACAAACACATTTTTTTTCTCTCAAAAATGTCAGCATGGCTGGATTAGAAAAGATAATTCGGAAGTACTTCTAGACAATAATTACCTCTGGCGCCTATCTGCAGTGTACTTAATGAATGGGAAGAGGAATTTTTTTAATTTTTTAAAATTATGATTATTACAGTAATTAATCAGCTGCTCAGTGACAGCTTCCTTGAGGGGGAAAAAGTGCCTCAAAGGCCATCTTGCTTCTGTAGGGCACCTTGTTGATTTCACATCACATATGCAAAACGTATCCTATTATTATTATCAACAAAAGTGCTGTGGAAGTAGAATTAGCCTCAATTTCCTAAATAGGAAACTCTCACATTTTACAGTGAGAGAGAAAAAAAAAATCCCTAATCCCAAATGCTAGTTGGAAAAAAAATGTTTTAGACTTGCTCAGCTGTGGTTGTTAAACCAATCTCTAACTCTTAATTACATGCAAAAGGTTCCTGGTTCTAATTATGGACCTTGGGGAAATAACCCATCTCCCCACACCAATAACGCCTCATGTTAACTTCAGCTCTTTTGTGTTTAATATCCTACTGCTGGATTTCAGCCTCCCTAGATGATTTGTAAATTTGGCTTTTTCCACTTCATTTTTCACAGTGCTGCTCAAAGCAGGGGATAGGAGACCTCACTTTCCCCAGTGATTATTTTATAACATTTCTTGCTACTTGAGTACAAAATCCTTTAACCTAAGATATCTACATCAGAGGCAAATTCTTTCCTGAAATGCTTTCCTCCACTGTGTTCCTAACTATCTCCTTCCACTGCTCACAGCTCTCTGGTTACTACATCAAAGGCCCCTGGAGTGAAGTGAATGTAGCATTCTTATGGGGACTCCCTGTCACAGAGGTGGAGGTGGAGCGTGGCTCAAAATGTCTACTAGCCCCAATTCTTTCCCACTTTGACTTTACTGAAGAGTCTGATGACCAAGCACAGGAGAACACAGCATGAGCTGGCTGGGCACTTAGAAGCAGAGACTGATTGCACACAAGAGGCATTAGAGAATGTCCAGTCCATATCCGTCATTTTTCAGATGAAGAAGCTGAGATCTGGAAAGGGAAAGAAAGAGACTTGTTCACAGCACTTGGTTAATAACCAAGCCAGTAGTTCTATAGACATCATGGCTAGTGCTTGGGAATTGTTGTCTAGACTCTAGACTCATCTAGGTTCCACAAACAACTCTTCCAGTAGAGAGAAGGTAAAGTAACATGAGCTAGGGTTCATAGTGCTGGCCCTGGATCCTCTTTCATCTCTTCTGTTAGACGCTTTTAAACTTCATGGATCTTAGTTCCCTCACCAGTGAAAAGGGGATTATAATACTCACTAGTCAATGATATTTTTAAAGGTTAAAAATAGGGAAGTGAGAGAGGGGACAAATGTGAAAGGGTCTTTAAAAGGTAAAAAATTGAAAAGAATTATTTTCTATGAGTTTTGCAAATATACCAGATCAGACTATCTCTAATATTTTAGAGGATACACTTGGGTAAATCTCACCTAAAATTTCTCAGTAAAAAGTACTTTGAAAATAATAAAATAATGAAGAAATTCTGTGGTGTGTATATGCGTGTGCACTTTCTAAGAAGAAGTCAGGTGTTGTAGTGTTTTGCATTTTATATGAAACTGATATTTACTACATTACCCATAGTAGGTGCTCAATTCAATCCAATTTTGTGAAATGAGTGACTGCTCCTCTTCCTGCTTGCTCTCTTTTTTCATTATCCATCCAAATCCTACCCATTCCTCTAGCTCAAGATTCACCCAATAACTTCAGCCCTCAGTGATTCCTCCCTTCTTTGAATTAATGTTTACTGTATCTAAAGTCAGTGCTTTGAAACCTAGAGGCGGGGTCTTATTTATAGACAATGTTCTGTTGTGATTTACTTCTTTCATGTAAGTTCACCTTAGCGTTTTGTTAAAACTGTGAGATCTGTAAGGGCAGGGGCTGTGTGTTATAATTCTCTCATAGAACCTACAGCACTTGGCACAGACCTCATTTTTTAAGCAGGCAATCAGTCACGCTGAAATTCATTTATTGCTGCTGACACTATAACCTTCCATAAAACAGGTCCATATATATATATATATATATATATATATATATATATATATATATATATATATGGAATCTATTGCCTATAATCTGTGTTAAACATTTGTTTTGCCAACTCTTAGGTAGATAGGAGGTGGCTAACTGTTAAGAGATTTCTGTTCTTCCAGGAGACAGAATCTCTGAGTCACAGGTAAAACCACATATTAAACAGTACTGAGAAATCTATCTGAGCTGAAATTAAAGCTTGGTTAGCAAATGAGAAATTGTTGCATAGAAGTTAGCAAATGAATGAACCATCTGCTTAGAGACCAGGAAAATTCTAGTTTATTTCTAGACAAGGTGAGAGAAGGATTCCAAGAACTAAATATAGACTATTTTGTCCTTGGGTGGTTAAGAGTGTTTAGTGTGAAAATTTAGCTTGGATTGGGAACAGGGGCATGAATTAAGCCAATAAATATGTAATGAGTGACTAAAATTCCAGATATAACAAAAGGAAAGACTGGTACATTTAAAAAAATGTTGGCATCAAAAATATACCATAAATAAACTGACAGATTGGGCAAAAATATTCACAAACTATAACATAGACAAAGAGCTAATATCCCTAATAAATAAAAAAAAAACTTTTAAAATTGAAGAGAAAAGGACCAAAACCTTGATAGAGAAATGTAAAAAGACACAAAAAGACATTTACAAACAAGCCCTCTGATAATGAAAAAAATGTTTGAGCTTACTCATAATAAGTGGTATATATATATTAAAGAACTCTGAGATGCTATTTCTCATCTGACAGACTGGCAAAAATAAAAAAAAATATGACAACACATTCTGCTAGTAAAGCTGCAGGAAAGCAGAATCTCTCATTTCCTCTGGAGGTAAATCTGTCACTATCTAACAAAGCTACATATACACTTGCCGTTTGGCCCACAATCCCACAGCTAGGAATATACCTCCAATAACAGGGAAATATATATACAAGGCTATTCACTGCAGCATTGTTTACAATTACGAAATATTGAAAACAACCCGTGTCCATTCATAGAAGAGTGGTTGTATAAACTATACTAAAACCACATAAAGAAGAGCTACACAGCCATAAAAATAAAAAGAATGAGGAAGATATCTATGAAGTGGTAAGGAATGATTTCCAGGACATGCTGGTAAGTGAGAAAGCAAAGTGCAAAAATGTATGTATAGTATGCTACTTTCCTGTGTGAAAAAAGAGGATATAAGAAAATGCACAGGTACCCACTCATTTGTACAAAAGAAATAATGGAAGGATAAAACACAGATTAAGGAAACTTGTTACCCACTGGAGGGAACAGGCAATGGGAAATGTGTAAAAAGAAGGGGAACTCAAAGAAAGTGGGAATGGGGTAGTAGGAGTGAGAAAGGAGGTTACTTCTGAGTGTAACTTCTGGCTCTTGACATCAAACTAATGTTTCACATATCCTTCAAACTCCAACAAAATAAACAAACCAACCAGGATAAGGGTGGGGGACCGAAAATGAAATGCAAATAAGGGTGGGGGAACTAAAATGAAATGCAAAAAGTGACAAATGAACTTAACTCTATAAACTCTATAGTGAATGAATAGCATAACCACACTAGAGAGAGAAGAAAAGAACTAACTTTGGTATACAGTATCTTGACTGGATACTATAAGACTACAGGCAAAAAGAACTGTGTACAAATGCTGAATTTCCTCAGTTAATTTGTTTCTCATAGGGATATGGGTTGACAGTTGTAAAATAACTTTTGTGTATACCAGAACAATCAAGTTAGTAAGTATATTTTATAAATGAGGGTCAGCTTTCTTGTTATTGGAGAAGTTAGAAATAAAGAAAGGGGGAAGGTTAAAATAAACTCTGTGGAGGTTAATTGGAATCAGTTAGTATAAACCCATGATTTGTATGTGTATATACACAAAATACATCTATATATATATATATACATATATAAACATATATATATATATATATATATATATATATATATATATATATAGTTGACCATTGAACTATATGGGTCCACTTATACATGGATATTTTTCAGTAGTAAATACTACAGTACTAGATGATCTGAGGTTGGTTGACTCTGCAGGTGTGGAGGGCTGACTATAAGTTATATGCAGATTAACCCCCGCTTTGTTCAAGGGTCAACTGCAAACAAATATGTACACCAACCCACATACACATGCACAAACACACATAAAGATAGATAGAGCAATGTTATGTCTCTGTGTGTGTCAGTTAGTATACATATATATCTATTTTCCAGTTCTGTCTTCTGAGAGGGTCTAGAAGCAATGGCAGTCCAACTATGATGAGCACACCTAGTTTCCAGATCTTGGTTTCTAAACACCATTCTCTTAGAAATGATTGATACCAAGTCAGTGGCTTTCATGAATGATACATCACTCTCATGTTTTGTTTCTCTTTATTCACTTGGTCTTTTCTTTTGTCTCCTTTGCAAATTCATCCTCCTCTATTCAGATGTAAAATGGATATCCCAAGGTTAGAATTCCTTACCCTTTAATTCTTTTTTATCTCACTCTACACTTCTTTCTTAAGCAATCTCCTCCATGCTCAAAGATGTAAAGCTAGAAGACTCACAATTTTATATTTCTAGCTGCAGTTTCTTATTAGACCTCCATATCTACCTATACTTGAGATATGAATTTCTTACTTGTTCCTTAAACTTAGTATGTCAAAAAATAAGCTCATGATCTAGCACCTTCTCCCATGGTGGTTTAAAATATGTCCAGAAATTATCTGACATACCCTTCAAAACTGGGGCTTAATTCTACCTCCAGTGTGGCTTGAACTTAGTGACTCACTTATAATGAATAGAATAAAACCAGAAATGACAGTGTGTGACCTCAGAGAACAGATTGTATAAAGCACTTCAGCTGCCTACTTCCTTTCCCTTTCTTGGGTCACTTATTCTAGGGAAGCCAACTGCAATGTCCTCATGGAAAAGCCCATGTGGTAAGAAAGTGAGGTCTCCAGCCAACAGTCACATGAGAAAGTTTGGAAACAGATTCTCCAGCCCCAGTCAAGGATTCAGACGAATGTGGTTTTGACCAACATCTTGATTCCAAGACGCTGAGCCAAAACCACATAGACACTTCTGAATTCCTGATACTTAGGAACTTAGATAATAAATATTTATTAATTTAAACCACTAAGTTTGAGACAATCTATTGTGCAAAAATAGTTAACATATTCCACACTGCTGACCTCCTAATAAACAAACATATCATATCACAGTGCTTCTTTTGGTGAAAAACTCACTATCCATCCATTACACAGAAAAAGAGGCATCACTCTTGACAACTAACTCTATTACTCATTTCCCCAATTTGAAATCCATTATTAAGGCCTATGGATTTAAGCTCCTGAATAAGTATCAAATGTGTCCACTTCTGTCTCATTTTCATTGCCTCCACACTTGTCTAAACAACCATTGTTTCTTACCTGTGTAGCCTTGTAATCTCCTGACTCTGGCACCCCTCTGATACACTCTTCACATTGTTGTCAGGATGCTCTTTTCAAAAACACTCACTAATCACCAATTCTAAGCTAGAAACACTGGCATGGATCCCTAGACAGCCAGAACTCTCCCAAAATCAGGAACAACAAAGAAAATGCACTGATACAACAGTGTCTTTCCCTCAACTGCCCATTGTTTTACTTCCTGAACAATTTGAAAGGCTAATATTTGGGGCTGGGAAACTGGTTTTTGATCAACTTGAATGTTATTGCTGATTGGAGGGCTTTGTTTTGGTTTTTAAATTTTCATACTTTCACATTAGTTTTATTTATTTCTTTATTTTTAACATGTTTATTGGAGTATAATTGCTTTACAATGGTGTGTTAGTTTCTGCTATATTACAAAGTGAACCAGCTATACATATACATATACCCCATATATCCTCCCTCTTGAGTCTCCCTCTCACCCTCCCTATCCCACCCCTCTAGGTGGTCGCAAAGCACTGAGATGATCTCCCTGTGCTATGCAGCTGCTTCCCACTAGCTATCTATTTTACATTTGGTAGTGTATATATGTCCATGCTACTCCCTCATTTCGTCCCAACTTACCCTTCCCCCTCCCCGTGCCCTCAGGTCCATTCTCTACATCTGCATCTTTATTCCTGTCCTGCCCCTAGTTCTTCAGAAACATTTTTTTTTTAAGATTCCATATATATGTGTTAGCATATGGTATGTGATTTTTTCTTTCTGACTTACTTCACTCTGTATGACAGACTCTAGATCCATCCACCTCACTACAAATAAATCAATTTTGTTTCTTTATATGGCTGAGTAATATTCCATTGTACATATGTGTCACATCTTCTTTATCCATTCATCTGTTGATGGAAACTTAGGTTGCTTCCATATCCTGGTTATTGTAAATAGAGCTGCAATGAACATTATGGTACATGACTCTTTTTGAATTATGGTTTCCTCCAGGTATATGCCTAGTAGTAGGATTGCTGGGTCATATGGTAATTCTAGTTTTAGTTTTTTAAGGAACCTCCATACTGTTCTCCATAGTGACTGTATCAATTTACATTCCCACCAACAGTGCAAGAGGGTTCCCTTTTCTCCACACCCTCTCCAGCATTTATTGTTTGTAGACTTTCTGATGATGGCCATTCTGACCCGTGTGAGGTGATACCTCATTGTAGCTTTGATTTGCATTTCTCTAATGATTAGTGATGTTGAGCATCCTTTCATGTGTTTGTTGGCAATCTGTATATCTTCTTTGGAGAAATGTCTATTTAGGTCTTCCATCCATTTTTGGATTGGGTTGTTTGTCTTTTTGATATTGAGCTGCATGAGCTGCTTATAAATTTTGGAGATTAATCCTTTGTCAGTTGCTTCATTTGCAAATATTTTCTCCCATTCTGAGGGTTGTCTTTTCGTCTTGTTTATGGTTTCCTTTGCTAAGCAAAAGCTTTTAAGTTTCATTAGGTCCCATTTGTTTATTTTTGTCTTTATTTCCATTTCTCTAGGAGGTGGGTCAAAAAGGATCTTGCTGTGATTTATGTCATAGAGTGTTCTGCCAGCCCAGAGATAAACCCATGCACATATGGTCACCTTATTTTTGATAAAAGAGGCAAGAATATACAATGGAGAAAACACAGCCTCTTCAATAAGTGGTGCTGGGAAAACTGGACAGCTACATGTAAAAGAATGAAATTAAAACACTCCTTAACACCATACACAAAAATAAACCCAAAATGGATTAAAGACCTAAATGTAAGGCCAATCACATTACTTTTAAATGTAATAATACATGCTCATGTTTTAAAAATTTGGAAAATGCATACATTTTTTAAAAGCTGGAAGAATCATGTTTAATTCTACCATCCTGAAATTTTGGCTTATTTTTTTTAAACATCTCCCCCATGCTTTTAATACCTTATTAAGAACATTCTGTGTATTAATGTAATTTTCTATTCCATTTTTGTGCTTAAGGTTATAAGATTCTTTCCATATCATTAAAAACTCTATGTAAATATCATTTTAATAGCTGCTTAACATTCTATGATATTGGAAATTTAATTTTGAAATTTGTCTTCTTGCCCAATATTAAAACTAATTATTTTACTTTTGGGGAGGGTAAATGGTGGTAGTGGTAGGGATCTGTCTCCATGGCTTGATGACAGTTTGAGGTTGCTGTTTAAATATGTAACAAAATTGCATTTCTCTCTTTAGCTATGGCCTCAATCCAAAATGTAGCAGCCAATCTGCTTGGCGATTCTAGTACTTCCTAACACTATTTACTCCTTGAGACTTTTAAAGCTAATGCACTCTTGGTTTTCTAGTGGATAAGCCAATAATGCCTCTAGGATGTCATTTAGGTCAGACACCCTAAGTGAAGGGAAGAGTAGAAAGGCAAGAAGGCCCAGAGGAGGCTGTGTTAAAGCATGCAAACACACATGTGGCCCCCCCCAAACCCAAACCTAGCTGCATATTTTTCTTTACAATGCACAGTAATTAATAATCCATAATTTATGGCTCTAATTAGTTCTTCCCTTTATCATGGAGAGAGGCTCACCCAAGCATGTCACTCTGACAAAGCTTCCATACACTGCCCCACTCAACCCCTGGATTTCCTTGCTGGGAACTCATTTTGCAAAGCCCATTAGGCTGGCAAAAGATCGAGAGGACTGGAGAGGTGGCATCCCTCCCCCATTCTGCTTTATTTCATGAAGGAAAAGACTAACAGAGAACAAATCTGACTGTGCCATTTAACTGAGGCCACATCTCCTTTAAGAGGACCCAGTGTCTGCCAGAGAGTAAATAAGGTGTAACTGCAACCAGGGCACATTCACCAAGCGCAGATACTCTATTGCAAAGGCTTTGAGACAGGTCCTCGGCGGGGGTGGAGGGGGGCGGCAGGGGCGCATGTCAGAAAATCAAGTGGCTCCTCATAGCACATCTCTGGATATTATATACTTTCCTAGCTCATCACATGGTTGGCTACATGAAACCCTAACAGCCACTCTCTCTTGGAGCTTGTTGAGCACATCCAAGCATATCCCGGTCTTACAGAACTTCACCATGGCTCTTTCCATCACCAGGCTGTAGCCCTGTGTAATGGCAGACTGAATATTGCTCAGTGACTAGATCCTGGGCTGAGGAGCCTGCTACTCTGTAATGCCTTTTTATGTGACTTTAAACCCTACTTGTTCACATTTATTGAGAACTTACTATATACCAGGGATATACTCATTCAGTTAATGCTCATGGCAACTCATTGAGGTAGGTACCACTATTGTTAACAAGAGGGCCTTTGTTTTGTTCCCTACTGTATCTCCCTAAGCTTGAACTTGACTGGCATATGCTAGGTAATCAATATTTGTTGAATGTGTGAATACCCATTTTACACATCAGAAAACTGAGGCACAGAGACAGTAAGTGGCAAAGTAAAATTCAATTCCTTGCATTCTGGTTCCAGAGCTCATACTGTTAAGCATCACTCAGTGGTATATCCTTGACCTCTGCGGAAGTTTGATATTATTTTCTTCTTTGCAGAATGGTAAATGTATCAAAAGTCCCCAAAATATTTTTGAGTTCAAGGTGCAATGTAGACACGGGGTGTTAATTACCACCGGCATAGAATTGGGTCACGAGACAGGTGTACGTGTTGATTGATGATGGCATTGCTATTACTATTATTGAAATGATCATGGCCTGCCTGCAGAGGAGACATTTATTTCTCTCCACCCTGAGCCACCCCTGAATGCTCCAAGTCCCTTTCTTATGACAGGCTGTGTCAACCTTCAGACAACTTTCACCCATAGGCCAAAGAAAATGGCCCATTTCTACAACCACAAGGACAAATACCCTTTCTTACCACCTTACCTTTGCCCTCTCAGATTGGATTTAATTTAATTTCTTTCTGATCTACAGATTGATGAAAATCTCTCATCTTCTCCAAGCCTGCCTGAGCCCCAGACTGTGGCCCAGGTGGGCCACGTGAGAGCAGAGCCCGCAGTCGCAGAAGAGAGAGGCGTTATTTACATATTTATTAGAAATTCTGTCCTACTGGCAAGAGACGCTCACTTCTGACTTTAATTCCAATAAGTAAACAACCCCATTGGCAAGGAAGAGGGGGGAAAACAAACCAGAGTAGTTTGCACAAGATAATACAGTAAAGCAGAAAAATATCCGTAGTGCAAAACCATTTGCAGTGCAAAGCAAGAGAGAGAAAAAAAATCCATCTCCAAAGCCTAGCTTAGGTTAAATACTCCAAAAGAAATAATTACAAAGTAATTCAATTATATTTGGTATCAGTTGCCTCACAGGCCAGTGGAAGACAATTAATCCCAGGGTGTCTTTTTTTTTTTAAATACTCTGTGGTTTATTCAGAATTGCCCTCCAGAAGTTAACTGCACTCTGTTATCCTCTGGCTGACTGTGTCTCTTTTTCTCCCCTCATCCATTCTGGCCTGATAACGCCCCATACCAGGGAGCCATACTACCAAATTCAACCTTCTCTGACCCTACTCTCAAACTACTAGGATCCTAACATTTTGCTTAGGTGCCCTTCTGCTTCCTCTTAATTATATTGTATTGTGAGAATTGCAACAGTGGGAGAGTTTAGCATCCTATGGCTTTCTCCTGACATTCAAAATTGAGCCAACATCATCATCCCTGTGACGACACAGTGAATTAAATCCTTTTCAGCATTGCATGTCTAGCTATCCTCAGAAAAGAAATTACATTTTAGTAACATTAAAACGGACTGACTTTAATCCACAATAGCAGTGGAAGCAAAGATATGACTTAAATCCAGACTGATGTTCTAACCGGAGCTTACTCTGCAGATAAAATCACATGGAATTCTTTGTATTGCTATAGCTTCTTTCAGACAGGGATTGCAAGGTACTTTACACACAGTAATAAGCTCCACAATCTTTCTTTGATGCTGCTCCCCAGCTTTAGGAAGGGTTCATGCATCAGAAAACAGGAGTGATGGGCAGAAAGGGACTGGCCCAGACAACCTCCCCAGCTGGCAGTGGTGGAGAAATGAGAACTCAGGCATCTGGACTGCAGTGTTGACGATCAGGAAAATCATCATACTTCTAAACTGCAAATGTACTTCTGAAAATAAAAATTAAAAAAATTGCAGTGAGACCAAGATTGTGATTTGTTCTGTAGGAAAGGAAAAAAAAAAAAAAAAACAAAACAAAACAAAAACTTTTCCTCTACCTTTCTAGGTTTTCTGACTAGGGCCCTGAAACTAGACTGACAAAAGACAGCTTAACAAGATAAAAACAAGGAGGGGTTTATTAACACTTGCAGCACGCATACATGTGGCAGAAAATTAGTGATGAGTAACTCAAAGGAGTGGTTAGCACTTGGGGCTTAATAGCATCTTAACAAAGAGCAATCAATTAATGAAGAAGTGACAAAACAAAGGAAACAGTTTTAGGATTTTAGGGGTGGAAGGGAAAGCAGATGGGGGAAACTAATGGAAGATAAGTGTTGCTTTAGGAAGGTTTGTTACATGGCTGGCTCTGGTGCCTTCTCTGGGCTGTTAAGAGTCTAAAGTTGTCTCCAGTGATTAAGAATCATCCTGTCCTTCCTAGTAGAGAGTTTGTCCTGTGTCTTTTTTTCTCAATGGCTTTCATCTCAAAATAATCCTTAAACCATAGTGGCATATTTTGAGGTGCCATGCTTTTAACTCTTTCAGTTCTTCAGCAATCTAGTTGACCAAAGAGCATGTGAACACAACGACTTAGAATGAAAATTATTTCTGTTATTAAACACACATGGTATTCCTTCACAGTGATTCTTATGTTCATGAAAGAAATATGTTCCCAACAATGCAATGTTGCCAAAATCTTGTTTTACAAATTACAAAAGTGGGTTTATAGGATGAAAACAATACCATTGAATGTCAACTAAATCTGTGTCCAACAGTAATAACTGCAGCTAATTCAGTGCCTATTATGGGACAGGTACTGTTCTGAAACCCTTATATGCATTAAATAAGCTTAGTACTCCCAACAAATAACACAGATATTGATCCCATTTTCCAGACAGGTAATTGAAGCTCAGAGAGTGCAAGTAAGTTTTCCAAGTTCACACAGACTGTAAACGGTAGAGCTGGGATTCTAATTTAGGTAGTTTTGCCCCAGAATTCATGCTGAGTGTTTTCTAACATAACAGTGAGCATGAAAAATGCATCCAGGGATACATAAGGTGGGAGAGGGAAGTGGGTTCAGATGGAGTTCAGATGGGAAAGCAGATGAGGGATCTTTCTTAATCTTAGACACAAAGTGGCTCCAGTTCTTGGAAGAAATCTTTGCTGGAGCTTCAAATTCCCTCACCTCCAACAGAAAAGAGCCAGTGTCTTGAAATACTTAAGAGCATAGGTGCTAAGTGTGAATGAATTCCTGGGCTGCCACTTTCTAGTTGTGTAAACTTGACTTCTTTCTGCCTCCATCCCATCTTTAAAATGCAGGTAACAGTCACTGTCTCAAAAGATTATGGTGAAGGTTGAGATGATGTGTGTAACCTGCTAGAACAGTGCTTAATACTCAGTAAGTTTTAGCTAATATGATTCATAATTATTTCACAAAGACCCCTAGAGTATGTTCATCTACCAGTCAATATGTCTTCTTTTGTGTTCCCCAAAATTAGAGAAGCAAGAACCTTGGAGTGATGGTGGGGCATGACAATACGGCTTTTAGGGCTTCATTTCTTCTTAGTGACTTGAAATGGGCTTAATCAAATTTACCTTCATATCAAACCTTAAATCCTCTTCCTGCCAGCTTATTTACAGGTTAACTCCTATAATAAGGAACTGAGCCTTTTATAATACAACTGGAGAATATATTGAAGAGGCAAACTCCTGTGATTGAAAGGCACCCACTGACTCATGAGTGCTGGTGAGCAAAAACAAACCACTTTCTTCTCTTATAGAGTTTTTTGTCTAATGGCTGACAGACTAATACATGATGATCACACAAATAAGGGCAAAGTTACAACTGTGATGAATATTACAAGATAACATTACAGAAGTTGGGAGAAATGCTGTTCCTGGCAAAAAAAAAAAGCAGCATGTGCAGAATGATGGGAGGGAATGTAGCAAATCAGTGGAACATGCCCAGTGTTGTTGAATGCAGGCTGAAAGTGAGGGGGAGAATTTGGAAAAGATGAGACACTCTAGATATAGGTAGAGGCCATTGCACAAAGATTTCAAGGCTTTTCTTGTGAGCAAGGTTTGAAGTAAGGATAGCACATAAGATTTTCTTTTTAAGAAATCATTCTGCCTCTTTTAATCCAGTATCCATAACATCAATAGACAGGCATTTAAATAGTCAGTTAAAAAAGTGATATTCTCCCAGTGCCTGAAGTTCTTTCCCAACTTCCTTTGTTTGTTTACTCATTCTTTCATTAGCTATTATTGAGCACCTATTCTGTATGAGAATATTTTATTAGAGGACTTATGAAGTTGATTAAATATACACTGTCAAGTGGGGAAGTCAGGTTAGAAAGATAAATTATGATAAAGTGTGATAAGAGCTAAGAGAGAGGGACCACCGATAGAGGATGGGATAACTGAAAGGTACTAAGTCCTGCCTTGGAAGAGGGAAATCTTCATGGGAAGTAATAGCTGGGTTGGTCCTTGAACAATTAATGTGAATTTATCAGGAAGAAAAAAGTGGGATATATTTATTGAGGAAAATGCAGGAAAAAAATACAAAAAAGACATCAAATCATACATAATTCTTCAATTTAGATCCTAGGAAGTTTAATGAAAATATCAATTAAAATTTTTAAAAGAGTGTCCTTTAAGTCCTCAACTCACCAGTGCATTGTATTTCAATAGCTTGTAAAGAAGTTTGTAAAATTCAAAGCATACCCGCATACTTTCCCACAGGAACAACATTATCACAGGAGTCCAAATTCCCAGGCCAACCTGTAGTAGTTGGTTTAAATATATACATATTATATTATATTATATAGAATATAAATATAAATTTATATAATTTATATTTACATGTAAATTTCATATAATTTACAGGTTATGCTATTAATTACCTTGCTGTGTAACAAATTACCCCATTTGTTATAAAGTATTTATTGTTTCACAGTTTCTGTAGGTCAGGAAACTGTGCACAGCTTAGCTCAAAGTTTTCTGTAAGTTTGCTATCAAGGTGTCAGCTGGGCTACAGTCTCACCCATGGGCTTGACTGGAGAGGGATTTGCTTCCAAGCTCATTCACATGGTTGTTGGCAAGATTCAGTTCTTCATGGGTTGTTGCACTGAGGGCCTCAGTCCCTTGATGGCTGTTGGCTGGAGGCCTCCCTCTGTCCCTTGTCATGTGAACCTCTCCACTGGGTATCTCACAACTTGGCAGCTGGTTTCATCAGAGTGAGCAAGTGAGAAGAGCCATAGAGAGGGTACAGGCAAGATGGAATCTAAAAAGTGACACTTCATCAATTTTTCTATGTTATAGATATATATTTTTTAGAAGGAAGGCTATGTTCAGTCCACATACAGGGGAGGGAATTACCTAAGGGCATGAATGTTAGAAACAACCTTCTCTCTCTCTCTCTATCTCTCTCCTTCTCTCTAGATGTCTATCTATGTACATTTACATATCTCTCTAGCTCTCTCTCTAGATATGTATCTATATAGATAGTATAGATATGATGTCTTTTTCCAGTAGAATAATTTTTTTAATGAATGGTTTTGCCGAAACCCATTGTCCAAAGTAGACACAGGTTTTGCTGCAGTGATGGGGCAGGAGAAGTGGAGGTGGAGGCCTGGCCTGTAAGGATCTGAAGATACAATCTAAAAATTCCTAAACATTTGAACTACTAGCGCTCCCCTGAAAATAAGAGGGGAATAAGGGGTCTTACTAAGAAAGACAGCATCCATTCAATGTTTGTTGGAACTCAGAGTTGGTCCAAGTTACAACTTTGAGAAAGGTACCATTAATTTTGGCATTGTCTTGGTGGACATTTTTTTTTTCCAGTTCCTACTGCTTTGGCTCTAGACAAGTCCTGTGTTCATGCTGCTTTACCTCAGTCTCAGCTATATGCTTGACATCTTGAAGCTTGAATCTCAAAATTTACTTTATTTTTCCAGTTCAATGCTACCCTCCCCCATTTTCAACCCACCCTTCAAATATCACTCCATTGTTTGAGCACAAGGGAATCAGTGGTATAGGATGGGGCAGAGCACCTTACTAATCAAAGTTACATTAAGAGAGGGATGACGGATTGAATGCGATTCTATGTGTTTTATAAATGGATGTCTAATTTATGGAAATCCGGTCAGTGCAACTAATGGAAGTAAGGTTTTTCAGGTTGTTGAGATAAATTTTTGGTAGATTTAAGACTATATGTGAAGTTTGTAAGAGGATCATTTTCTTTAAGTTGCTATTATTGGCACTTAACTTCTGAATCTGGAGATTATCTAAGACATTGTGCTTTAACCCAATTTCCACCCTTCAAATTTCCAGGAGAGTGATATCAGGGATTTCAGCTATTATATCAAGAAGAACAAACAATGGCTACCTCCCAATCCCCAATTCCCACCCCTTGGAATGTCTTATGTGAGAAAATAAACTCTAGTACTTCCTTCCTTCTACTGGGAATGAACCACAGGTCAAGGTATTGGGAAAGGTGATTTTGAAGCTTTTACTGGGCAGTTTCCAGGGGATAGATGGCTGGGTAACTTGAAAAAATACACACTCATGGGGCCTTTTTCTTATGTTCCCAAAGACAAGGGGGTAAACTTTAGAAGCGGAAAATAAATTGTGTAGAAGTGGTGGTGACTGGGGGGTACTTGTGGGTCAGGGCGGTTCAAGGGACAAATAACACTATTCTGCTTTAACATAATTTAAAACACAATCCCACTTAGGCAAGGGTGTCCGTAAATTATGTTGTATTTAGGGAAATAATACCCAGGTAGAGAGAACTAACATTCCCTTTTCATAGAGTTAATCTAGATTTAGGAATTGTATTATGATGAATGACCTGGGCCTAAGGCGGTAATGAAATGGATCCTTACATCAGATCAATTCCTGTGGTGTTGATCCTTGAAGAATAATGAGGGATTTATATTGTAGATAATTGAAGGAGGCATTTTTGAAAGTAAGGCAGACTTGAGGAGAAGAGAAACAAGCCTATAAACAGGGTGGGAACAAATGTAGAACTTCTATTAAATGCTTCTGAGCTTTTCCCTTGGATCTGAAAACAGATTTTTTTCCTTTCTCTCTCTTACACTGCAACTCACTTTAGTTACTCCCCACCTCAAATTGTTTCTCAAGTTGGATACAGTACCATGGTCTTATTTACAGCATTATGGGGAATAGGGAGAAACACACAGAAGTGATCTTCCCCACATCCAACCTTCTGTTGAGAGCTGTGTGGGGCAGCAACATCATTTTGAGAGATACCGTAGCAGGGAAGTAAGTCAGAGCGATGCTCAGTAAAACTAAGTGAGGAGGGAGGGAGGGTCAGGTGGTATAGAAAAGCACCTGTCAGATGGACCACTCGGGAGCAGCTTTACTGTTACTTGTTGTATCAGTCAGACTTTGGCCAGAAAAGCAGAGCCAGCAGAACATACATACAAGAAGAATCACTGCTTCTGGTCTAGTGGATAGAGCTAGGAAATAAATGTATGAAAGCTAACTAATGCATGCATACATCTATTTTTACCTAGCCAGCTAGCTAATCTATCTAATTAAAAAAAAAAAAATGCATGAGTTGGGGTATTCCCTGGTGGTCCGGTGGTTGGGACTCCTCGCTTCCACTTCAGGGGCCGTGAGTTCCATCCTGGTCGGGGAACTAAGATCCCACATGCCGCGTGGTGTGGCCAAAAAAAAAAAGAAAAAAGAAAAAAAAGAAATGGGATTGTTAGTTCATATAGTACACAATTATCCTTCCCCAATGCTGTGTTATTTAAAAAAGAAAAAATAATGCATGAGTTTATATGGATAGCTTTGACTCCAATCCAGGACCACAGGGTTCATTTTAGTTTTTCCCCTTTCCTTATTTGTAACTTCCTTCTTGACAATGAGAAACCTAGCTCTAATTAGATAAAATATATTTACTTATTTTTTCAACTCAGTGTATTAATATTTTCTGTATTAACCCATACCCCTCTGAGAAACAAATTACCCATTAGAGTATAATGTTTCTGAATAGTTCTTTTGTCTTTAAGTATCCAGTGAAAATGTTACTTTCCTAAGTTACTTAGGTCATCTACTTTCTTCCCCCTTCCCCTTAGTGAGGTCATGTGATTCATTTGAAATAATTTAAATTCATCCTTCAATCTGTCATGACCTGGAATCCATCCTCCCTTCCCAACAATTTGACAGTTTAGAAAAACAAAGAAGAAAACTAATATGGTAAAAGTCCTTCTTTTTGGTGAAGAGCTGTATGGGTTTTGACAAATGTATAGATCCATGTATCCACCACCATATTTGCATACAGAATACCATTGGCTCCCAAATTTCCTTGTATTGCTTTTTAACAGACAACTGCTCCTCCCACCATATAACCTCTGGAAACCACTGTTCTGTTTTCCTCCCTTAAGGTTTTCCTATTCCCATATAAATGGAATCATATAACATGTAACATTTTGAGTTTAGCTTTTTTCACTTAGCAAAATGCATTTAAGATTTGTCCATGTTGTTTGTGAATCACTAGTCTGTTCCTACTCATTGCTGTAGCGTGTTCTATTGCACAAATGTGCCACTGCTTGTTTATCCATTTTCTGGTTGATGGGCATCTGGATTGTTTCCAATATTTGGTGAATTTGAATAAAGCTGCTACACATTTTCATATACATGTTTTTGCAGGTACATAAATTTTCATTTCTTTTGGGTGGCTTGAAATATCTTTAACTTTATAAGAATTGCCAAACTGTTTTCCAAAGAGGCTGTAATATTTTGCATTCTCACCAACTATGTAATAAGTTCCAGTTGCTTGGCATCCTTCTAGGTACTTGGTGCTGCCATTAAAAAAATAATAATAACCATTTTAGTAGGAGTGTAGTGGTGTCTCATGGTAATTTTAACTTGCATTTCCCTATGCTAATGACATTGAACATCTTTTTGTAGGCTTATTTGCCACCCTCGTCCCTTCTTTGGTGATGTGTCTGTTCAGATCTTTTATCCATTTTTAAAATTGGTTTGCTTAATTTCTTATTGTTTAGTTTTGAGAGTTCTTTATATATTCTGGTTAGAAATTATTCACCAGAAATGTAATTTGCAAATATTTTCTCTAAGCTATGGCTGTCTTTTGTAAAGCAAATATTTTCATTTTGATGAAGTACAATTTATCAAGTTTTTAAATTTATAGATCATGCTTTTGGCGACATAACTAAAATTCTTTGTTCACACATTATTTCTCCTAAATGTTTTATATCTAGAATCTATTTAGAGTTAATGTTTGAAGTATGGCTCAGATTCCTTCTTTCTTTTTCTGGGACAGGGACATATAGACATCCAACTGTTCCAGCACTATTTGTTGAAGACACTATACTTTCTCCATTGAATTGTATTTGCACCTTTACCAAAGTCAGTTGATTGTTTTTATTCATGTGGATCTAATTCTGGTCTCTCTTTATCTGTTCTATTGATTTATGTGTTTATCCTTTTACCAATACCACATTGTCTTGATTACAACTTTAGAGTATATCTTGTGATAGAGGAACATGAGTCCTTTGGCTTTGTTCTTCTCTTTTAAAATTGTTTTGGCTATATTAGTTCCTTTGTCTTTCCCTATAAATATTAGAATCGCCTTGTTAATATTTACAAAAGAAACTACTGGGATTTTATTTGGGGTTTTCAATTGAACTGGGGATAATTGACAGCAATACTGAGTCTTAAAGCCATTAACATGGTGTGACCCTAAATTTATTTAGGATTTCTTTAATATTTTTCACCAGTATTTTGCAGATTTTAGCATACAGGACCTACACATAAATTTTTAGACTCATATCTAAGTTTTTTTGGATGTTATGATAAATAGCATTATTTTTAAAATTTTGAATTCCAGTTGTCCATTTTCTATCTTGTGACTTTGCTAACCCCTTTCATTAGTTCGAGAAGGATTTCTGTAGACTTCTTTGGGGATTTTCTACATAGACAGTCATGCCATTTTTTAAATACAGCTTTTGTTTTTTGGGGTTTTTTTTGGCCACACCATGAGGCATGTGGGATCTTAGTTCCCCAGCCAGGGAAGCTTCTACTTCCCAGCAGTGGGAGCACTGAGTCTTAACCACTGGACCCCTAGGGAAGTCCCTTAAATACAGTTTTATTTCTTCCTTTCTTGATGTGCAAGCCTTTTATATCTTTTCCTTGCTTTATTGCACTAGTTAGGACTTTCAGTATGATGTTGAGAGAGAGAACAGCCTTACTTTGTGTTTTATAATAGGGTAAAACAATTCAGTCTTTCATCATTTAGTGTAATATAGCTGTAGCTGCTGGATATTCCATGTATACTTTGTCAGGTTAGGAAAGTTCTCATTTATTTCTAGTTTGCTGATAGTTTTTTTTTTTTTTTTTTAGCATAAATAGAGATTGAATTTTGTCAAATGATTTTTCTGCATCTATTGAGGATCATATATTTTTTCTTTTCAATTTCATTGCTTTCTGATATTATTTTTATTACTTAATTTACTCTTGATTTGGGTTTAGTTTGCCCCTTTTTTTTAGTTTCTTAAGGTAAAAGTTTAGATTGTTGATTTGAGATCGTTCTTCTTTTTGTTTAACCATTTTATGCTATATGTTACATTTTAACTATTTTATGTTATAGCCATTTTATGCTATACATTTCCATATAATCATTTTTTTAGTTACATCCCACACATTTTGTGCTGTTGTATGTTCACTTTCTTTTACCTCAAAATATTTTTAAAATTTCTTTGAGATTTTCTTTTCCACCCATGGGTTATTTAGGATTGTGTTGTTTATTTACCAAATATTTGGAGATTTTCTAAATAGCTTTCTGTTATTTATATCTGGTTTAATTCTTTTATGGTTTGAGAACATCTTTGTATGACTTTCTATTCATTTCAATTTATTGAGGTGTATTTTGTGAGTCATATGGTCTATCTTGGTGAATGTTTCATGTGTACTTGAAAAAGAAAGTGTATTTTGCTGTTGTTGAATGGAGTGTTTCATAAATGCCAATTAAGTCTATTTGGTCGATAATGTTCAGGGCTCCTGTATTCTTACTAGTTTTCTCTCTGCATGTTTTATCTATCAGTTATTGAAAGAGTAGTGATAAAATCTTCAGCAATTTTGGATCTATCTATATTTCCTTTCATTCTATTTGTTTTTGCTTCATGTATTTTGAAACTCTGATGTTATGGGCATAAATGTTTAGGATTGTTATTTTTTCTTGGGAAAATTGATTCGTTTATTATCAAGTAATATCTCTCTTTAGTCCTGACATCTATTTTGTTTGATATTAAAATAGCTATTTCAGACTTTCTTTTTGGTTAGTGTTTGCATGATATATCTTCTCTTTTACTTTTAACTTATATGTATAGTTATACTACACTTATATTTATATTTAAAGTTAGTTTCTTGAGGAAAACATATAGTTGGTGCTTGCCTTTTGATCTAATCTAACAGTCATTTTTAACTGGTGCATTCAGACATTCATATTTAATGCAATTATTGATATGGTTGGATTAAAATCTACCATCTTGCCAGTTGTTTTCTATTTCTTCCATCTGTTCTTTATTTCTTTTTTCTTTATCTGCCTTCTCTTGGGTTAATTGAGCATTATTATGATTCAATTTTGTTTCCTAAGTTGACATTATTTCTACCACTTTTAAAGTGTTTTTAGTGGTTGCCTTAGGGTTTACAATATACAACTTTAATTGCATAAAACTTTTTGGTAGAAAGTAGCCCACAACTAAAAAATATATATAAAACCACTGAGCTTCATTATAGGTGATATAATTCATATTTATTGAATGTTTATCATGTGCCAGGTATTATTCTAAACCCTTGCATGTATTAACTAATTTATTCCTCTTAACAACATTACAAAAGTATAACCAACTGTTATCCCATTTCACAGATAAAAAAATTGAAGCACAAAAGGTTAAGTCATTTTCCCATGGTTACAAGCATAGTTGGTCTCCCAAGCTTATGCTTAAAAGCATTATGTTATATTTCTATGGGCTAGACTAGGACACTGCAACTTAAATTTTGAGACCAAAACCATCAACTTACAAAATATCTTTTGAGAGTATTTCCTCCAAATACACAAAAGGAAGTTGACTTTTAGAGGTAGTGGGGGTTGAGAAGAAATTGATGCTTAGCTTATATTTCTATGTGCTGAATTTTATAAATCAAGTACGTTTAAGTTATTGGAATCATAAAATATTGCAATTTTTATGATTTTTTTTTTTTTTTGCAGTACGCGGGCTTCTCACTGTTGTGGCCTCTTCCGTTGCGGAGCACAGGCTCCGGACGCGCAGGCTCGGCGGCCATGGCTCACGGGCCCAGCCGCTCTGCCGCATGTGGGATCTTCCCGGACTGGGGCACGAACCCGTGCCCCCTGCATTGGCAGGCGGACTCTCAACCACTGTGCCACCAGGGAAGCCCTATGATTGCATTTTTAATCCCTTAATTTTAAAACTGAGAGCTTACTCAGATATCATCTAATGTTCTCATTGTTTTGATAGGGGCAATGAAGCCCCAAGAAATTACATTTCTTATCTAAAATCATAGAGCTAATAATTTGTGACAGAGTCAGAACTTGAACCCATTTTCAAGCCTCTGCCCCAGAAATTTACCATATCCCTCCTCTGTGCTCCTATACTATTTATGCTTACTTCTAATCATTGAACATGTTACACTATAGTCTACTTGTTCTTTTATATATTTGCATCCTCTACCAGTATTTAAATTGTTTGAATGGTCATTTTTATTTGACTAAGTATCCTGAGCAACTGTCATACAGCATGACACATTGTAAACACATTTTTTTTTTAAAGTTTGTTGAATGAAAAGTCCTATTTTGGTTGTAGTCAAGAACTCTGCTCTTAGCATCATTTGATATGCCATGAAAGACAAGGAACCATCACTAGTCTTCCAGCCTCCAGAAGGGTGTTACTCAGTCTCAGGATGAGACTTTGAATTTCTCTTTCACAGAAATTAGAACTATTTCAGGAAAAGCAGAAGCATATCAGAATTTTGTTGCACTCACTCCTGAATAATCTATAGCTCTTTTCTTCTATAAAATGCAAACCAGGATGACTCTTATACCTTGATTATAAGCAAAGACTCCCAGAGGACCAACATGGCATGTGAGGCCCTTCACAGTGTTGCTCCTATCTACCCCTTAGCCAAATCTCCAGCCACACAACCCTTAATTACTTCTTGTTCCTAGAATGCTCCCTACTGGTTTATTTTTTTAACTTTATTGAGGAATAATTGACTAATATAATTGTATATATTTATAGTGTACAATGTGATGATTTAACATATGCATGAATTATAGAATAATTACCAAGAGCAAGATAATTAGCACATCCATCACTTCACACAGTGAAAAAATCAGAATTTTTTTTTTCAGATTTCAAGTATAAGTGATACCACACAGTATTCTTCTTTTTCTGTCTGGCTTATTTCACACAGCATAATGCACTCCAGGTTCATCCATGTTATCACAAATGATCGGATTTCCTTTTATATGGGTGAATTTTATGTCTATATCTATACATTTTCTTCTAGGAGTTTTATGGTTTCAGGTCTTACCTTTAAGTCTTTAATCCATTTTGAGTTAATTTTTGTGAGTGGTGTAAGATAGGGGGGTATAGTTTCACTCTTTTGCATGTGAGTATAGAGTTTTCCTAACACCATTTATTTTTATTTAATTTTTTTTTTTGGTTTTGAACCTTTAATGAGAAAAATATGTATATGATATCGAGCTCAAGAACACTTTGTGTTTCATGTGTCACTGGGCCAAGGGTTGGGGATACAGAGAACAGAACTAACAAACAGGATATATGTAAACAAAGATACACAAGGTCACAGAATGAGAAACTTGTGCTTAGCACTGTTTTAAGTCTAGGCTACCTCATCACTCAGCAACATTTTGGGGATCCCACGTCTGATGGAGAATAGAAATCCAGACTCTGGGCATTGCAGGATGCCCTCCAACACATCCACCTCTAGCAGCACATGGTGCATATTTCTCAGAAAATTCTCCTTATGTTTATGTCCTTGAATTGGCTTTTTGGGCACCTTGAAGAGATGCAAGGTGTCTGAAGCCTCCAGAAGCACTGCCCACTCCACTTTAGGTATCATTCCCGCCACAAAGTCGGGGTTGGACTCCACAGGGTTAATGCGGACTTCAGTGGTCTGGAGGCACAGGGCGAAGCCACAGGCCCCAATTCCCTGCACAGGCAAACTCAGCAGGTTGTGGGTGAGCAGCTTCATGTCAACTCAATGCCTCCTAACACCATTGATTGAACAGACTATTCTTTCCCCATGGTGGGCTCTTGGCACTCTTGTCAAAAGTTAGTTGACCACACATGCGTGGTTTTATTTCTGAGATGCCTATTCTGTTCCATTGGTCTATGTGTCTGTTTTTATGCCAGGACCATACTGTTTTGATTAATATAGGTTTATAACAGTTTGAAATCAGGAATTGTGATGTCCTTCCGCTTTGTTTTTCTTTCTCAAGATTGCTTTGCCTCTTTGGGTCTTTTGTGATTCCATACAAAATTCAGGATAGATTTTTCTATTTCTGTGTATATTACCATTGGGATCCTGTTAGGGATTGCACTGAATCTGCAGATTGCTTTGGGTGGTATTAACATTTTCACTATATTAATTCTTCCAATCTAAGAACACAGGCTATCTCTCCATTTGTTTGTATTTTCTTCAATTCCTTTCATCAATGTCTTATAGTTTCAGTGTACAGCTCTTTCACCTCACTGATTAATTTATTCCTATGTATTTTATTTTTGATACTATCGTAAATGAGATGGTTTTCTTACTTTCTCTTTCAGATACTTCATCGCTAATGTGTAGAAATGCAACTGATTTTTGTATGTTGATTTTGTACCCTGCAACTTTACTGAATTCATTTATTAGTTCTGACATGTTTTTGGTGGCACCTTTAAGGTTTTCTATATATAAGATCACATCACCTGCAAACAATTTTACTTTTTTCTTTTTGATTTAGATGATGTTTTATTTCTTTTTCTTGCCTAACTGCTGTGGCTAGGACTTCCGGACTTTGTTGAATAGAAGTAGCAAGAATGTGCTTCTTTGTCTTGTTCTTGATTTTACAGAAAAATCTTTTAACTTTTCACCATTGAGTATGATGTTAGTTGTGGACTTTTCATATTTGGGTTTTATTATGTTGAGATTATATATTCCTTCTATACTTAATTTGTTGTGAGTTTTTTTTTTAATCATGAAAGGATGTTGAATTTTGTCAAATGCTTTTTTTCTGTATCTATTAATATGGTCATGTGATTTTTATCCTTCATTCTGTTGATGTGTTATATCACATTTATTGATTTGTAATTTTTTTGTTTTTTTAGTGGCAAGTGATTCTTTTTATTATTTCTAAGGGATCTTGGTTTTATTGGCAATAAAAGATAATTAATTGGCACCTCTTTTTTTTAAATTAGAGTATAGTTGCTTTACAATATTGTCTTAGTTTATACTGTACAGCAAAGTGAATCAGCTATATGTATACATATATCCCCTATTTTTTGGATTCCCTTCTCATTTAGGTCACCACAGTGCACTGAGTAGAGTTCCCTGTGCTATACAGTAGGTTCTCATTAGTTATCTATTTTATACATAGTATCAATAGTGTACATATGTCAATCCCAATCTCCCAAATCATCCCCCCACCCTTTCCCTCTTGGTATCCATATGTTTGTTCTCTACGTCTGTGTCTCTATTTCTACTTTGTAAATAAGATCATCTATACCAGTTTTTCCAGATTCCACATACATGTATTAATATATGATATTCGTTTTTCTCTTTCTGACTTACTTCAATCTGTATGAGTCTCTAGGTCCATCCATGATTTAATTATTTTTTAAACAGGACAGAGATTCCTTCTGCCATCAGATGTCTTTCTGATTGACTGAACTGCACCTGTGGTCTTTGAAGAATACCTTAATTTAAAAAAATATTTTATTGCTAAAAAAATGCTAAACATCATAAGAAATTTCAGCAAGTCATAATCTCTTTGCTGGTGGAGGGTCTTGCCTCAGTGTTGAAGGGTGGTTGTTTGATTTGCAAATTTTGAACCATCCCTATTTCTCAGGCATAAGTTCCACTTGATCATGGTGTATGATCCTTTTAATGTGCCATTGAATTCAGTTGCTAGTATATTGTTGAGAATTTTGCATCTACGTTTATCGGAGATATTGGCCTGCAATTTTATTTTCTTTTAGCATCCTTGTCTGGCTTGGTATCAGGGTAATGTTAGCCTCATAAAATGAGTTTGAAATTGTTCCTTCTTCTTTAATGTTTTGGAAGAGTTTGAGATTTTGTTTTCTTAACATATTCAGCCATTTTTTGTCTTTTAGTTGAAGAATTCAAGCCATTTCCATTTAGAGTAATTATTGACAGGTGAGAACTTACTATCATCATTTTGTTAATTGTTTTCTGATTGCTTTGTAGTTTCTTGTTCCTTTCTTCCTCTCTTGCTGTCTTTCTTTTCAAATTGATAATTTTTTGGTTATGGTTTGTTTTAATTCTTTTCTCTTTATCATCTGTGAACCTATTATAGATTTTTGCTGTGATTACTATGAGGCTTTCAAAATACAGCTTATAGTCAATTTTAAGCTGATAACAACTTCAACTGCATAAAAAACTTCCACACATTTACTTGCCCCCTTGACATTTTATGTTGGTGCTGTCACAATTTACATCTTTTTATATTTGCATCCATTAACAAAATATTGTAGCTATATTTATTTAACACATTTGTCTTTAAACTATATGCTAGAGTTCTAAGTGATTTACTCACCACCATGGTAGTATTAGAATATTTTGAATTTGACCATATATTTACCTTTACCAGAGAACTTTATATTTTCATATGTTTTCATGTTACTAACTAGTGTCCTTACATTTCAGCTTAAAGAACTCACTTTGGTGTTTCTTATAAGGCAGGTAAAATAGTGATAAATTCCTCTAGCTTTTGTTTGTCTGAGAAAGTCTTTATCTCTTTGCTTGAAGGACAACCTTGCTGGGCAAAGTGTGCTTGGATGGTAGTTTTTCCCTTTGACACTTTGACTATATTATCTCATTCTTTCTCAGGCTGCAGGGTTTCTGCTGAGGAATCTACCTATAGCCTTATTAGGGTTCCCTTGAAAGTGATGAGTCTTTTTTTCTCTTGTTGCTTTCAAAATTTTCTGTTTGACTTTGACTTTTGAGAGATAGATAGATTATAATGTCTCTCCATGAAAATCTCTTTGGATTGAATATGTTTGGGGGTCTTTAAGCTTCACGTTTGCCATATCTCTGCCCTGATTTGGGAAGTTTTCAGCCATTATTTCTTTAAATAAATTTTTGTTTTCTGAGACTTCCAGAATCTGAATAGTGTTTCAATTGACAGTATCCCATAATTCATGTAGGCTTTCTTCACTTTTTTTAAACTCTTATTTCTTTTTTATCCTCTGACCAGATAATATCAAGAGATCTGTCTTCCAGTTCACAATTTTTTTTTCTGCCCAATTGAACATGATGTAGCAGCTATGTACTGCATTTTTAAATTTTATTTATTATATGCTTCAGCACCATAATTTCTGTTTGGTTCTTTTTTATGATTTACACTTTTTGTTGAATTTCTTGTTCTGTTGGTGTATTGTTTTCCTGGGTTCATTGAGTCATCTATCTGTGTTCTCTTGAATCTCACTGAGCTTTCTTAAAATAATTATTTTTAATTGTTTTTCAGGTAATGTGCAGATTTCCATTTCTTTGGGGTCAGGTACTGAAAATCTAAGTATTCCTTTGGTGATGTAATGTTTTCTTGTGTTTTGTGTTTCTAACAGCTTTGCATTGATGTCTGTACATTTGAGGAGGCAGTTACCTCCTCACCTTTTCAGACTGGCATCCCTGGGGAAAGACTTTCACCTGAAGGTGGCTGCAAGTTTGGCTGGGTGGGGTGTAGTATCTCTAGTTCTTGGGAGGGCAAAACAGCATAATCTATTTGAAGATTCAACAACTGAAGTTAATGTTGGTGAACAATGCAGAGTTCTTCAATAGCAAGGCTGAAGCAGCCCCATGGGTGGTGGTGGCAGCTAGAGCTATAGGGATCTTTGGAGACAAAGGCTTCTGAGGTTTTCCTATTCTCCATTTTTGCCTGGGGGAAGAAGTTCTAGCTGAGGGAATCTCTTGGTGCCAGATCTAGCACACTGGTGCTCAGGGCAGCAGTAGAGCCAAGGGCTGGGATCAGGTGCACGTAAAACTACCACTGTGCTTGGGTTTTGGGATGCAGGTGTAGTTGCTGTGGTGGTGGCACCAGCATATGAGGTGAGGGCTTGTGCAGATCTTCTGTGGAGCTGGAGACTGTGTCTCGGGCTCACTGCAGTGAGTCAGACAGGGATAGTGGGTGGAGAAGAAGATTGGCATGAGCCTTGGGATGACTGGGTGCAATACTGGCTTGGAACTAGAGCCAGAGAGCAGTAGCACACCCTGGGGATAATTGGTCAAAGTCCCAATTCTGGCCCCAGTTGTAGAGCAGCCCAGTGATGATGGGATGAAGCTGTGATTTAAAGCCCCGGGCAGTCACAGATCAATAGCAGCATGACCCCAGTGATGGATCATTAAAGCTGTGTGTTGGGACCCAGGGGTCAGGCTATAGAGAAGAAGTAGTGCAGACCTGGTTATGGTGGGTCAAAGCCCCAACTTAGGACCCATGGGCAGGGCACAGAGCAGCAGCAGCTCAGCCCCAGTAATGATGGGTCAAAGCTGTGACTTGGGACCTGAGGGCAGGGTGCAGAGCAACGGAAGCTCTGCATGCTGTGGCATCCTGATACTAGATTGTGGAGTGCAGCAGAGACTAGGGACCCTGGGGGCAAGTCTCACCACTGGAACAGCTTCATCCCTGAGGAGAAGACGCAGCAGTAGGAACTTTAGGCAGTTCTGTCAACTAGGTTCAGCACTGGTGACAAATGTGGGGGTCCTCGGTAACAAAGGCTGCAAACATCTATGGTGGGTAAGTCTTTCTGGAGTTCTCCTGCTCTCCTTTTCCCCAAGGGGTGAAATCCCTCCAAGGATTCTTCTTGGCACTGAGCTGCTCTGGACTGGTGGATTGGGTGACACAGGTAAAATATTTCCTATGCTTTGCTATGTGACCATCCTCAGGTTTTGAGCTCCACAGGATTTCTGCTGCTTCTTCATTTTAGTCCAGAGCTTCCCCAGAGCTATCTTCATTGGTTTGTAGCTATTTATTTATTGTTTTTATTGATTTTGTGGAAGGAATGAGCAGTGGGGTTCCCTAGGCCTCTATCTTGCTGACACACACCTCTATTCATTTACGATCCTTTCCTTTGCTCATTTAGCCTCTCCCGCAGCAATACTTTGACAACTTTTGTGTGGTTAACTTCTCCTAAGACTCAATGATCTGTTTCTGTGTAAACTCCTTGCCAGCAATGAAGTTGTTTTACTAATTATGGTGATTCTTGTATTGAGTCTGGCCTAAAGAAACATTTGTTGGATATTCAGAAGGTAGCACAATATGGTGGCTACAAAACCAGGTTATGGGTTTCAAATTGTAGCTTTACTATCTAGTAGCTGTATGACATGTAAGATAACACCTCTCTAAGCCTAATTTTCCACATCTGTACAGAGATGAGGTTGATAGTAATGATTTCATAGGGTTGTTGTGAAGTTGAATGAAGACAATACATGTGAAGCATCTTGAAAGTGATGGGTATACATATAGTCAATATTTAGCTAATATTATCCCATTGTTATTATATCATCATCATCAATCACAATGTGAAAAAACTGAAGTGTGGAAGGAGAGCTACAATGACACTTCATTTCATATTCTTAAATGCATAATCTTGTTTTAAAAAAGGTGGCACAAGGGAATAATTCACTTGGTAAACCTAAAGCTCTTTAGGCCACCTGAACCAAGGACACTTAAAAATAAAGGCTTTGATTTTTGAACCAAAGACCAGAAGGAAAATTAGATGAGTTTTTACACAAGCTTGGGTATGGGAAAGAACCATTTCAGTTACAAACCTGTGTTTTATAAAAGAAAATCTTTGTAAAGTGGGGAAGTGTCTGTAGCTCAGGACCCAGGAGGCCCCAATTACTGGATCTCTGGGAAGGAGACAGAAGTGTCAGAGGGTTGACGGAAATCAAGCTCTCAGAGGCTGTTTCCAAAAACCTGCTCAGGATGGATCAGGACTCTAGAACCGGGTGATGTTTACCACCTGGGGCCTGACAGGATGCTCCAAAGAACCAGAGAGCCAGAGCCAGGAGTCTAAGGTCAGGTGTTTCTGGAGGAAGGTGTGGAAAACTTGGGAGACTGACATTTCTTGTTTTTCTATTGCTTTCCTGCACCTCCCAGAGGCTTAGTATACTACTCAAGACACATTGATTTCCTGCATGTTCTTACTCAGTGGGCGAAGGCCTCTAGGAGAGAGAGACAAACAAACACTGTGAACAATGAGAAAAATACAATGAAAGTAAAACAATGCCTGTGCTCACTTTGTACCAGATCACGTACAGATCCCTGAGGAGGACAGTGGCTGCACCAAAGCCATAGAGGATGAGCCTTTTCAAAGACTGTGCTGCTCATTGGGCTTCACGTGGGCCATCCAGAGCCCTGAGCTTCTCACCACTGTCACTTCTAACCATTGCTCTGTTCCCTGGAGTTCTCCCAGAGAGAGAGAACCCTGTGGAAAGGCTTGGTGCATTAGAGAGGAGGGAGGGGGAAGGGTGGATAAAAAGTGAGGTGGGATTTCTTGGCTGAAATGAGTTTTCAATTTCTTGGTGAATCTCAGTTACACACACTTTCCCTGAGGCCTGTTACTTCAGAGAATCAAAACTCTGCCGTCATTTCTAACAGAGTGGAAATTCTTAGATTGTCAGTTTACCTCTTTTTAGGAGAGCTTTTGTCCCCAGGAATGTTTAACTAAAAGAGAGGATTACAAGAACCCCCTGTGAAAGGCATACCCTCTCCTCACCTTTTCAGTCACAGAGTAAACATTTTCCAGACATACTGGAGCAAGTTTTCTTAACTCCACGGTTTAACATCAGTTCTCAGTAGGTGCTCAATAAATAACTATTGAATGAATAAATTTGATGATCTGCTACATGCAAGATAACTTTCAAGGATTGAAAAGCAGTTAAGATTAATAAAAAGAAACTCCTAGTTAATATGGTGGGCTAAGCAGAAATGGAAAACTTCTTATCTGGCCCCAAACACATAGAAATGCTGAATAAGATAGAACACAAATCTTCCTTAAAAATACATAGCTGAAATTGAAAGCACAAAGGGGAAAAAAATCACCAAGTCCTAGAAATGAAAAGGAAACTCAAAGCCAGAATAGTAGAATTAAATTTGCTGTGGGGATAAATGAACCAAATATGCACCTAATGGGGGGGGGTGGTATCAAAACCAAGTAGAACCAAACTGTGATACAACAGTCATGGATGATATTGGGAGGGGGTGGTTCAGAGTTAAAACACTCTACATTCCTCATGTGTTCAGTAGCATATAGAGATATTGATTAGTCTTATATTTGGGTAACTTTGTGCATTAAAACTATAAAGGTAAAGATCCCCCCCCTTCAAAAAAGAAAAGAGGAAGTAGAATGTTTGTTTAACCTTGAAATCAGTAGAGGAGGAAACAGAGAAAATAAGGAAAACGCAGCCAATTCAATAAGAAAAAGCCTAGTAAATAGAGAATGTCAAATAAAAGGATATACACAGGTATACACACATAGATCAGAAATTATTATAAATCTGAATGAATTATATTCACCTATTAAAAGACAGATTGGAAATTGGAAATAAGAATTCTTGCTATATGCAGGAATCCCTAAAATACATAAGAAACCTTAAAAGTCAGGAAAAGATATACCAGGCAAATACTAAAAAAGAACTAATAAATTTAGATGCATTAGTTGGTGGGATGTATGGTGTTTGGAAAAAATATGGGGGAAATCATAACTATGAGGAGAGAAGAATTTAGTGGCTACTGCTATGCTCCATTGACTGCTCTGGATAAAGATACCTAAAAGCTGAGTGATTAATTAGCAATTAATAGCAAGAGTGAAAAGAGTGAAAGCTAACGGGCCTCCTTGTTAGTATACAAGGAGACTCTCCTGTCCTGCAGAGGGATGGCAGAGAAATTTCAGGACCAGGCCCAGGACTTAAACTGTAGGTGTAGCCAAGTCTAAAGAAGGTTTAACTTCTAACCCAGGTATGTCTGCTATGCCAAGGTCAAGGCTCTTGTTGGGACATATGACATGGGGGCATCCAGGTTGATGCCTCTGAAAGTCTTGAATTCCCAGATACATCTGAACTTGGGGACCCTTCAGAAGTGGCCCTTCCCTATAAAGATCTAGCACTCCCCCTTGCTTAAAGATGATGTAGAGAAAACATATGTAGCCTCTACTCTGCCCCCAGGTTCTGTCCCCATCATTCTTCGGGTCAGTAGGCCAATAACCAGGATTAAGTCAAAACATAACCCAGCCATACTAAGGGTACTTGAGTCCACTAGGGAGGAGAAAGGGACTAACCCCCCCATGGAACTTTAGGACCTACTAGAATACCAGTAGGAGCTGGAAAGGTATACTTGGGACTGCATTCTGAGGCTGTTAGACTGAGAAAAAGGAACATAAATGTGGATGAAAGAGACTTTATCAAAATGGGAGCATGTTATAGAAATGAAAGCATTAAGGCATTAACACTCTGGCCAGGACCTCAGGAAGCACTGTGAACAAGCACCTAGGAACATGGGAAACATGATGTTCTACATTAAGTAAAGAATAAAAGCCAGAACAGTCACACAAGGCAGTGGAAAAAGGAAATTAAAAGGCTCAGAAAAGTGGATGAGTTACAGTGGATGTACCATGTAAGACCAGAAAACCTATTAGACGACTATACCTCATAAGAGGGCTGAGAGGATACATCATTTACCAGAGCAATAAGGAACATACTAGTGAGAAAAGCACTAGCATCAGTAGGAAGTTCAGACATAGTTCTCTGCTATAACTCAGGGCTGATGGTAGGAAAAACCACTACAGAGGTAGGCTCATTAACACATAGCAAAGGGGGTCCCTCAAACACTCTGACTGCAAACAATAGAGGCCAGGTGGCAAAATTTTCTACTCCACTATTTCTACTTAATTGTAGAAATAATTTTCTACAATTATTACAATAAGTGACATGGTTGGAAGAACAGCCAGGGAGCCTGATGTTTAGAAAGTTACAGACATCGTTAAAAGAGTGTGGCATCCCTAGGGGCAAAATATATGGGCACCAACATGAGTATGATTCTATCTGTAAAGTAAAAAAAAAAATTGAGGGTGATAATCATAAGACTGAGAGCAATCATTCTAATAAAAATTAGAATCCTCATTCCAATATCCAGTTTTCAGACACAGACCCACTGACTAAAGAAGAGACTGGTTCAGAGGAAGGCCCCTGCAATATCATGACAAATATACATGACAATGGCTTTCTCAGACCTTTCCCAAGGGGATCTGCTGCCATTTATTGGGTAACTAGGGAAAGAAGAATATTCAAGCATTTTGAGGATTGTTGGATTCAGGGTTCAAGTTAATATTGATGCCAAAGTGTTGTTATGTCCCCTCTGTTATAGTGGAAACATGTGATAGCGAAGGTAAGCTCACAGTGGGTCCGCTGTGTCTGGGAACCTAGCTAGTGCTCATTTCCCCAAACCCTAATTTATAGTTGTAATAGATACACTTGGGAGTCAGCACAAACTCTACGTTGGGTCCTTGGTCCGTAGGATAAGAGATTTCTAGTGAAAAAAGCCAAGTGGAAGCCAATGAAACTACCTCATCTGCCATCCCTATTTAAAGATAGTAAATTACAAAATAAAACATAGTCCAATACGAATGGCTGAAATTAGTACCACCTTTAAAATCCATTAAAGAATGCAGGGATGATTCCCGGCAGTCACCATTTTATTCAGCAATCGCACACTACAAAAACAAGACGTATCCTGAAGCATGATAGTGGATTACTGCAAACACAGCCAGGCATTATGTCCAAGAGCAGATGTAGTATCTTTACTAGAACAGATTAACATGGCATCAGATATATTGTACGCAGCCAGTGATCTGGCAAACACATTCTTTTCTATCCTTAGGAAAAGAAGAAAAGATAGAGATTTCATTTACTTAAAAATGAAAACGGAATACATTACAGGTTTGCTCCAAGGCTGTGTTAACACTTCTGCCCCCTGTCAAAATATAGTTTGAAGAGATGTAGATTATCTGGCTATTCACACAGAATATCACATTTGTTCATGATATTGATGACGTCACGCTAATGGAAACATATGGGCTCAAAGCAGATACTAGTCGGGGGCTTTGTTAAGAAGCAGGTGTTCCAGAAAGTTGGAGATAACCCCTATGAACATTCAGGGCCTGCAACTTCAGTAAAATTTTAGGTGTCTGTTGTTTATGACATTCTAAGAATCATCCCCCCACCCCCCAATAAAGAATAAATTATTGAAACTTGTATTTCTCAGCATGAAGAAGGAAGTGAAATTCCTGGCATGATTTTTTGGGTGCTAGGGGCAGCATATTCCACACCCGGGAACAACAGGTGGAAAGGCTAGTCTGGTAAAATGACATGAAAACCTGCCAGCTTTGAAAGTGCTCTAGCTTTGGCTGCTGCCTATGCACTTTGGACAGCTCATGCCAAGGTACCAGCCTTTAAGGAAATGAATTGCCATCTTGGCAAGAGTAGATAAGGATGCTGTTACCTTTTGGGAGAAGGAGGACTGTATTTAGTGATCAGGTGATAGGTTTGGATATCTTTTACTCCTCTAATACCAAATTTTCACAGCAAATGGACAAGTGTAATAATTCTGGCCTGAGAAGGTCATGGTCACCAGGAAAGGAATTCTACCCCACAGGAATGAAAGTCTAGTTCACAACACCAGGTAAATCTCCAGACCACCAGAGGTGCTAGCTGAGGATGAGGGGAATTTATAATAGACGGTGGAGAAAGGAGATAATGAGGATTGGTTATGGCCCTGGGATCAGCTCCAATGGTGGGGACTGTAGTTTATTCCACTATTTTTTTTTCTAAGTTTTCCCCAGGGATAGAGGCCCACTGGAATGGTAGAAGAGTTAGTCCCAAAAATCTATACAAAAAAAAGTGGATCTGAGCAGTGTAAGGTTATGGACCGTGGGGAATATATAATGTTCTGTCCAGATCTCTCTTAGTAATGGAGGACTTACTCCTCCTTACTTCTGGGAGTCCTGTTGGAAGATGGCCCTCAGCTCTAAACTTCTACTGGGGGATTACATCTATGGAAAAACCTGCTTCACCCCAAAGCACACTTCTTTCCAGGGAAGCCTGAATCCAATGACTGGTCAGACAGAAGGAATAAAGACCCAGCACCCTTGTTTTAACTGGAGGCAACTCCAAAAGACTACCATAGCTCCGTAACTCTTCATGCGGTCATCTTAGATCTTTATTGAGACTGCATCACAGCTCATCTCCTTTTGTCTAATGCCATTTCCTTCCCTGCCCTTCTACAGGCTTTGATTGCAAGAGTCCTCCCTAATAAACATCTTGCATGCTAATTGCTGAGTGTCTGCCTCCCAGAGAACCCAAGCTGTATCTGATAAAACACACTGATAATATAACTGAAACTACTACTATCATAGATTTATACATATATATAAATCTATAAAATAAATGTTGATAGTATTACAAGAAGAAATCTAGAAATATATAATACTTGTGTAAATATTTTAACATGTATTTTAGAAACTGATAGATCAAGGACTCAATATTTGTAACAATGCAGAAGATTTTAACAAAGTTGTTCTCTCTCATATACATATGCAATATAATGTAATGTAACACACATAACACAACATAACATAGGTTTATTCTTATGTCCAAGGCATAGGGAGCACATATGATTTTTAAGCATACATGTATTATTTTAGAAAGTTGATTATACATGAGATTACAAAAGTTCTCAGAAATTTCTAATAATTGATATCATAGAAGACATTTTATCTTATTAGTATATTAAAATAAATACAAGTGGACTTTCCCAAAAATTCGTTGGAAAAATAATAATCTATGGTAAAAAAGTAATTGAATCAGTAAAAAATTCTTCCTATAAAATACATCAAGCCCACACAATTTTATGGAGAAATTTTACCAAAAACTGTAAGTCATAGTCCCTATCTTATACAATCTGTTTTAGTGAATGAAAAAAAAGGGCAAACTACCTATATGTGATATCAAAATTAGGCACAGAAAATATAAGAAATGATATTAATTGTTCAGTTTCACTACCATGTAGATGAACAAATTGTGATAACATGTTAGCAAATCCAGACTTGTACTTAGAGTACATCATGATAAAACAGGGTTCATCCCAATAATGAGAAGATGCATCAACATTAAAAATAAGTAAAACAGGTAAATAAATAGAAAATCTATTTATATAATTCAACACAGTAACAGAAAAAAGGGAGAAAAGGTGGGCATCTCAATGGATCTAGAAAAATATTCTATAAAAATCAGTACCTGTCCATAAATTAAGGTGAAAAAAATAGTACATTAACAATAGAAACAAACTTCCTTAACCTGATAAAGCACATCTACCTCAAACCCATAGCAATTGCTGTATTTTAGATTTTCAGATTTTAGAAACATTCACATTAAATTCAAGACAAGAAGCTATTCACTAAAACCACTTCTATATAGCAATTACTGGAAGCTCTAGGCAATTCAAAAACACAGCAAAAAGAATTGCAGTTTATAATTATTGGAAAGAAAGAGGCACAATTGTTATTTGCAGATGATTGCATACAAAATAGAAAAGAATCCACAGACAAACCACTTAGATTAAAAAAGTTCAGGAAGTTTGTTGGAAATAGGATCAACATACAAAAATGATTAAAATGTAAGATTATATTTAACAGTTCCTGGAAAATAGAAAATGTTATTAAAAATTCCATTCACAATTACATTCAAATTTACATGGTACCCAAGGAAAAAATATAGAAAATAGTACTTAATACTTTTATGGAAGAAAATTATAAAATCAAACAAGATAAAAACATTTTGTTAATGCATATACAAGCTCAATATCAGGGACATGTACTATAAATTATTACCCAAATTGACCTACAAAGTTACTGTAATTCTAATAAAAATCGCAATAGATTTTTTTCATGAAACTTGGTGAACTTATTTAAAATTCCTGTGTATGAGCAGATGTTCAGAAATAGGCAGGGCAGCTATGAGAAGAACTCGGAGAATTTGCTCTTGTAGATATCAAGAATTATTTTAAATCTATAGTGATTAAAACAGTATGGCATTTTGTAGGGTTAAAATAGATTAATTAGACAAACTCGATAGCTTAGAAGTAAACTCTGGCTTATATGTATATTTGGTTTATGAGAGAGTTGGCCTCAAAAGTTGAAACTTATTGGAATAATTGACTATCTGTATAGCAAGAAAGAGAATTAGATCATTACCTCTATATAAAAAAAATAAATTCCAGGTAGAGTAAAGGCTTAGATTTGTTAAAAAATAGTTTTAAAATAAAAAAGGACAATTTTATGATCCTGTGAAGAAGAATATGTTTAGATACATGGGAAAAAAGCCCAAGTTGTAAAGAAAATTGATTCATTTACATTAAAATTTAAAATGTCTGCATGACCACAGTTAACAAACCACAAAGATTTTTTGCAATATACATAACAAAGAATCTCTCCAAAATATGTAAAGAACACTTCACCAACAATAAGATAATGATAATAGCTAACATTTATTAAGTATTTACTCTATGGCAGGATCTGTTCTAAGTGGTTAGTATGTATTAACTCCCTTAACCACTATAATAATCCTATGAGATACTATTTTTATCTTTATCTTACAGATGAAGAAACTGAGCCATAGAGAATTTAAGTAACATATCCAAGCACAAGCAACTGTTAATGACACATTTGGAATCAAAACTAAAGCAGTTCAGAGTGTCTGCTGCTAACCACTATGTAGAATTGTGCCCCTCTCCCCGCAAAAGAAAAATAATTCTGTTGAACAGCAAGCAAAGATATGAACAGGTTATGCATAGAAGAGTTGCTGGAATTGCCAATAAAGATGAAAATATGCCCAACTTCATTAATCAGAAAAATGTTAATTTAAAATTTTAATGATGTTTCTCACCCATCAGAATGGCAAAATTTATGTCTGAGAATACCAAATGGTGACCAGATTTGACAAGATAAGAATTCATATATCCTGCAGAATAGAGTGTAAACTGGCACACAAACGTTGGAGCAAGATGGAAATATTTAGTAAAACAGACCTATAAGTACCTGGTGACCCAGCAATTTCATTTCCAGGTAAACTTACATATAAAGAAAAATGTGTGTAATGATATTTAATGCATTTTTTAAAATAAGCAGATAATTGGAAGAGTTTTAAGGGAAAAAATTGTGGTATTGTAATAGGATGTAATGCCATTTAGCAATTAAAATTAGTGAATTACATTTATGTGTATCAATGTGGATGAGTCTAAGATTGCACCATTGAGTGAAAGAAGCATTATGTAGTACATATAGGTATGTAGAATACGATACCATTTAAGTTAGCTTTTAGGACATAAAAATTCTATAAATTGTTTATGGTACTTACTTATATGGTCCAAGTATAAATACACGGAGGGCAGAGAAAGGGAGTGAATGAGACTGCAGAGTCATACACAGCAGATTTAGTCACAACTGTAATATTTTATTATAAAAATGATATATCAATGCACATATAAAATGTATTAATTCTCTTGTTGGGTGCACAGGTTGATTTCTCTCCATGTTTTTCTGTATATTTTTAATATTAAAAACAGAGAAAAGGGCTTCCCTGGTGGCGCAGTGGTTGAGAGTCCGCCTGCCGATGCAGGGGACACGGGTTCGTGCCCTGGTCCGGGAAGATCCCACATGCCACACAGCGGCTGGGCCCGTGAGCCATGGACGCTGAGCCTGCGCATCCGGAGCCTGTGCTCCGCAACGGGAGAGGCCACAACAGCGAGAGGCCCGCGTACCGCACAAAAAAAAAAAAAAAAAAAAAAAAACCAAGAGAAAGTTGATTAACACATAGTCCTTACTCTCAAGGAACTCATCTCTATTCATCCCGGTACAGAGTTCTGTAAGCAAACACTACTATTTTAAGTAATAAAGGCACAACAAGAATAATGCTTCCTGTCTACTTAGCTTTGTTCCATCCTTCTGACTTTCTGCTTTTATCTGAGTTAGGAGATAAATTAGACCTGAAGCAGGACTCAGTGGTCATCTATGCTTCTCATAGAACAGATGAAGAAACTGAGAGCTATAAATGGCCTAAGATCAGACATTATATGTAGCAATTGAGTGGTAGAGTTTAGAGCAGAATCCAGATCTCATGACAAATAAGGAAGGCACAGAAAGGAGGTCAGCAGGCCAAATTAGGTCCACAGACAGGTTTTGTTTGACCCATATGTCATTTAATTTTAAAAAAAAGAAATGTGAACATTATTACAAACTGTGTGTAGAGTTAGCCATAACCCCGCCAATCCCTATTTTCTCATGTGGATACTTTATTTATTGATGTTACCTTACCTGGCCCTTTAATATATTTGCATTTCTGATCCTCATAATAGAATCTTTGACTTGGAGAAGGTCACCTGTATCCACCCAGCCCTCATTGTAATTCCCTCAACAGCGTCCCTGACAAGTGTGTTGCACCTCTGCTTGCACACTTCAGCTACGGGGAGCTTACCAGCTCTCAACAGCCCAGCTAATTTCTGAACAGCTCTGAATGTTAGAAAGTTCTGCCTTATCTGGGGTCAAAATGTACTTCTTGTAACATCCTACTCATTATCCCTAGCCCAGCCCTCTACAAAGTTTCATGAAATAAATCTAACTGCTCTTGTAGAAATATTTGAAGACAGCTTTTACTGTTAAACTAAATCATTTCTTCAGGATAAACACTGTAGATTTGTCCAACTCTTCTAGAGTTGCTTGGTTTTCTTATTCTTTGCTAACTTGGTTTGCCTCTGGAGCTGCCACGTTGAATGTGGTCCAGCTCCCCACTACTGGAAGGCAATCAAGAGTGAATGTTCATGGTGATTACCATCAATAATCTTCATCTACTGTTTAAACCATCCAGCTATTTACAACCAGAAGAGTAACATGACTTCATTTCTGCCTACTTCTCCAGACTTTTCTACACTTTCTCCATTTTTTTCTCATCTTTTCTTTTCACCTTTTGCCCTAGTCACACATTGTCTTCACTCCAACAACAATAAACTATTTGGAGTTCCCTAAATCAACCATGCTATTTTATATCACCACGTCATTCATATCTTGTTATCTCAACACGGAATGTTTCATCAATGATTTCTTTTTGGAACTCCTATTTATTCTTCAAAACCCAGCTTTAATGTTACTGTCCCTGTGAGACTTTTCTATGCCTTTAATCCTTCTCTTTTGCTCTTTCACACTCCAGTCTAAGTTAATCTCTCTCTCTTGCACGCTGTTTCCCCGCTTTATATACACTTCTATTCTTGCACATTTCTCACTGGATTATAATTATTGGTCTGCATTTCTCTCTCCCTCTTTTATATTACAGTCTCTTGGATGGACAGTGCCTTACTTCTTTTTATAACTGAAACAGTAAGCACAGGGACTGGCACATAATAAGTGCTAAACAGATAATTGTTGAGTTGAGTGCAACTCTGAGACCACTGGATGAATTGCACAGGTAAAGTTTGTCTTGAGGACAGCTTGAGTTTTCTCCATTTTCCAAATTGAATTGAGTTGCTTGAGAACAGGAATCATGTTTTATTTTTCTTGCTCTCCTAGCATCAAGCACAATTCCCATCAGTCACTCAGATGATTGTTTAAATGAATAAACATGATTCAGAGTTATGAGTGTAATGAGATTTCACTGAAAGACAGACTTTTGTTTTGGTTTTTCATTCTAGAGAAGGAAAAATTGTATATAGGCATAAAGATCAAATTTGTATTCATACATATATGTACACAAATATCTGTAAATAGCTACCACTGTGTGTGTGTGTGTGTGTATATATATATATATAGTGTTGCCTTTGCACATCCAGTAATATATATATCTTCTGAATTGCAAAGTGCACTCCAGGCTATTTGAAGTCTTGTACAATATGTCTAGCCTTCTAGGCAAAGTTTCTTGTTAATTTCCTCTGCCTCCATGAATGTATGATTTATTTAAAGAAACCTCCATGCAGCAAATTAAACAACATTTATTCTACCTAGAGGGATAATTTCCCAGCATCACAGAGTTGGCAGGCCCCATTACAAAGGTTTACGTAGAAGCAGTGGTCCAAATCAGAATCCCAAGTACAAAAGTGTCTGCTGGTGTATTGCCACAAGATATACTCCAGTGTCTAATTAGCCCAGGGGGGAATAATGGAAAAAATATAAACAAAAACAAAACTCTAGTCCTAAAAATGATTGTGGTTGTTGATTTTTTTTTTCGTTTCCTTTTTTCCCCTTTGTCCTGAATCTCCATCACTTCACAGGGATGTACTCAGAAATTGATATAATTAACTGGATTTCTTTTTTATTCACTTCCTTGATACCTGTCTTCATCTCTTCTTTTTTTTCTCTCTCTCTCTCTTTCTTTTAAAAAGAAAACGTATATTTTTGTTGTTTAATCAGAGATACCAAACATTTAACCATCTGTTTCAAATTTTTTTCATAGGAAAAGGCCTCGAGCCATTTCAGTCTGAACCTCTGGGAAACTATCCAAGAGAGATGGGAAATGTACCATACCTAATCTTTACTCTGTTCCTTTGCAATTCCAACCCAAATTAAAGAAATCATAAAATAAGCTGCAAAGTAAGGACTCCATGAATTATTAGATATCAACAATTAACATTCTTATCCAGCTTGCAAATCCATATCATCCTAAAGCAAGGCCAATTTGTGACTGGAAAAATGTAGATTTACTTGATAAATTCTGATAATATTTTAGCTTTTACTCCAATTTTCCCTGGGCTCAGTCTTAGGAGATATTCTGCGGTGGGGGGTGCACTCTCGGCACATCTCACGTCTTAGTTCATGACTGAACACACTCTTTAAAACACCTATATGCATTCATTGATACAATCAATATATATTGAAAACTTACTTTGAGAATATAATCATGCATGGTATTATTCCTATCCTTAGCAGTATTCCAGTAAACCATTGCTTCATAATAAGCCACTCCAAAGCTTTGTGAGTTTCTCTATTTTTCTCACAGTTTCCATGAATCAGGAATTCAGAGGGCATGGTGGGGATGACTTGACTCTACTCCACAATGTCTGTGGTCTCAGCTGACAAACTCCAGGCTGAGGGTGACCAGATGGCTGAGGGCTGAAATCATCTGAAGTTGTATTTAGCCTCACATGTCTGGCAGTAGATTCTGTTGGTTGTCTGAGACCTCAGCTAGGGCTATTGGCCAGTGTTCATGTGGCCTTTTCATGTATTGGGTTTCTAATATGACTCCAAAGGAGAATGTCCTAACTATAAGCAAAAGTTGTGTTGCCTTTTCTGACCTTTTCTTAGAAGTCAGGTTGTATCACTCCTACTGCATTCTATTGGTTACAAGAAAATCACAGCCCAAATAGATTCTGGGGAAGTGAACATAAATTCCATCTCTTGATGAAAGGTGTGTCGAGATCACATTGTACAAGAACATGTATGATGGAAGATATTTTCTGAGGCCATCTTAGAAAATGCAGCCTGCCACAGGTAGTTTGTAGTGCAGTAGGAAAGTTAGACATGTAAACAAGTCAATGCAAGAAAGGGTCATAGCACTGTAACAGAAGACTGTCTTGAGTGCAGTAAAACCCCTGCATATCTGGAGAAACTGTGGAGGGCAGGAAAAGTTTCCAAAAGGAGGTGAGTCTTAGGTGGCTAGGTTAGACATAGAGTGATATATCAATACATTTTAGTGGAAGTTGTTGAATTTTGGGTTTTTGAGGCATAACTTACATAAAATACTGGTAACACATACATTTAAAACATAGCTTAGGTTAAAAAACAAACTAGAAAGCCCTTGTACTCTATAGTGCCTTTCAAAATCCCTTTGCTAGTTAGAGGATGAGCTTGAGAAGGGGTATAGTAACTGTTCTGGGACTGCAGCAAACATTGGGCACGATGAGAAGTTGCAATGTGCCGGGCAAGTTATCACACAGTCATGACAAACCTTTACCTGTGTAGAAGATCCAGAAGTTGTGAAGGGCCAACAGGAGAATGCCAGCCAGCCAGGAATCATACTATTCTAAGGTATATCTTTATTCCCACTTAGCAGATGTTACCCCAGTGGTCACCGAATCCAAGTTGCCATAAGCTGGGGGTGTTGTCTGTTCTCCCCAGGTATTGGGACTTGATGGAACTGTGGATTTGTGGAGGTTTCAGGGGCTGGTCCCCAAGGAATTCAACCATTTTATGACTTTATTTGAGGATAAGGTCAACCCTTGCAGCTTTAGGGTAGTACAAAGGCAATAAGAGAGGGGCTAATATTCCTAGACAGGAGAGAGGCAGAGCATGTGTGCATGAATGTCCTCCAAAGCAAACGGGAAAACCTTCGTGTTTTATTTACTTTGTGTTATTAAAGGAACATCACTGTGCCATCCATGCTGAGCCAGAGCTTTTAATTCAGTAGAAATGAAATTCTAACCCAGTGTGTGCTTAACTTCCCCAGCACAGTAAAACCATTTCTCTCTTTGTCTCTGTCTCATCTCCCACTTTGTAGTGAAGAGATGTACAGGACTGCAGTACAGTCTGACAGTGGGAAACCACACTGGCAATTTCTGAGTGATGTCTGAAGGAATGAATTGAAGGACTTGCCTGGGGTGGAGACACAAGACAGACCATGCTTTTATAGTCACTGCTGGGTTTGCAATTTGCTTGCACTGCTTATCTATGCATATTCTTTTCTGTTCCAACATATAAAGGAAAACATGCCCAGGCAGACGCTTCCCAGCTTATCACTCCATATCAACCCAGGAACAAGACAGGTTTTCAATTTCTCCATTTGTGCGTGCAATTAAAAGTTGGCAGAGGTTGCTGTGAGGGGAGAAAACGAACCGTTGTGCATAATGGTCATGAAAGAGAGAGATGACATCCATGAGGGTGGGGTGGGAGATGAGGAATGGACCTGGGACTCATCTCACCAATATCTCATGCCTGGGAGTTATGGTTAGTGATATTAAGCTATGTGTTTGTGCACTTAGGCTTGCTCTTGTTTGCTTCTGAGCCTGTGTCCATGTTATTTGCCTGTATTGCAAACACTTTCTTCAGTGCCCCAATGGGGGATACTCCATCTCCCTCCACACTTGTTCTTCACGTTTCTAACTCCAACTTGTCCTTCACGTTTCAATTTTGATGTTACTCCTTACAGAAAGCCTTCTCTTCCTTTTCAATATGTGGTTTGGCCCCTCCCTCACTCTCCTCCCTTAGTCCCTGAACTTATTTCCAATAAAGTTTTCTCATGTGGTACCATTATTTTCTTTTCCTTTTTTGCCTTATTTGATACCCTAGACTGAAAGGTACTTGAGAGCAGAAAACCTATATTTTCTGCTGTTGTATCTCAATACATGTAATAAAATGCCAACTATATTGTAGGAACTCAAACAAAATTATACATTAGTAAGGTAAAGAGATATAAGCCAGAAGTTACAGAGAAGTATGTGGTCAGAGTTAAAGTCCAAATGGGTGGGTGGAAAGATGAAAAATGACCTGAGATTTTACATCAACCAGATTAGAAAAAAAGAAAAGAGTGTCAAGGGAAGAGATCAAGATGGTAGAGTAGGAGGACACGGAATTTACCTCCCCCCATGAGCACATCAAAAATACATATACACATGGAACAGTTCTCACCAAAGACTAACTGGAGACTGGCAGAAAGACTCATCTATAAGCAAGGCTGTAAGAAAGATCCATACGGAATCAGATAGAAGGACAGAGGAGTGGTCGGTTAGGGACCTGTGCCTGGGGAAGGGACTCAGAGGAAAAGGGAGATTACACAGGAAGAGAGCCACCCTGGGGGTGAGGGTTGGAGCACATATAGGGTGTCTCAACACTGGTGTCTGACACTGGAAGGTGAGTCCCTTTGGCTGGTTGGAGGATGAGCAGGATTAATAGGTGGGCTGTGAGAAGTCTGGATTCTGCTCATGAGGAGGACACACACTTGCTTATTCCTGAAATAAGGTGGAGAGGGTAGACTGAAACTGCACGGGTCACTGACCAACTTCTTCCATCCACCCTAGTGTGTGCCCTGATCTGAGCCCGAGTAAGCTCTCCAGCCCAGCTTGCTATGTGACACAGTACCACACTGTAATGAGGGCTTCTATGGCTGAGGGGATAGCTCAGCTGTGAGGTACAAAGGCAGCTCAGGCCTGGAGCATCATCTGAGCAGTGGTAGGGCAGCCACTACTTTTGCTGATACAGGCAATGCATGAGAAGTGGTCTGGGTTGCTGACTATGACGGGGGCTGACACAGCCTGTGCCCCAACCCATATCGAGCACCTGCACCAGCCCCATTGCTGCAGCACTGCTCACCTCTGGGGCAAGTGTGCTGGTACTGGGAGCAGGAAGAATTATACACTTAGAGGAAACAGAGCCAGCTCGAACTTGACCTTCAGGGTTTCTACTCCAGCGTCTTGGGACCTCACCCTACTCTATATAGGGAAGTGACAGCCACTGAGCAGGGGAGAAGTCCCAGCTCACACTGGCTCTGGCCCTGGCCCATCCAACTCAAGTCCCACCTCCTACCAAGGTGATAGCTGCCAGCACTCCCTGAGGAAAGATGTGAACTGTGTTTATGTCAAATAGAGCTCTCTCACCAAAGCCACTGGGCACATGCAGACTGTATTGGGATGCTCCCATATAAGGACATCCCTTTAAGACCACAATATGTAACTGTTTCACATAATTTCATAGAGACAGAGAAAGATAAGAAAAATGAGAAGACATAGGAATTTGTTTCAATTGAAAGAGCAAGAGAAAACCCCTGAAAACACAACTAATGAATCAGAGATAAACAATTTACCAGATAAAGAGTTCAAAGCATTAGTAATAAGAATGCTAACTGAATGAGGGAAAAGAATAGATGAACACCGTGAGAATTTTAACAGGGAATTAGAGCATATAAAAAAGAACCAGTCAGAAGTGAAGAATACAATAACCAAAATAAAAAAAAAACATATTGGAAGGAATTAATAGCAGACTAGGTGATACAGAAGAATGCATAAGTGATCTGGAAGACAGAATGATAGAAACCCCCCAATCAGAACAGCGAAAAGAAAAACAAATAAAAAAATGAGAGCAGTTTAAGGGACCTCTAGGACAACATCAAATGTAACAACATTTGCATTATAAGAGTCCCAGAAGGAGGAGAGAAGGGCTCAAAAATGTATTTAATAGGGCTTCCCTGGTGGCGCAGTGGTTGAGAGTCTGCCTGCCGATGCAGGGGACATGGGTTCGTGCCCCGGTCCAGGAAGATCCCACATGCCACAGAGCATCTAGGCCCATGAGCCGTGACCACTGAGCCTGCGTGCCTGGAGCCTGTGCTCTGCAGCAGGAGGGGCCACAATGGTGAGAGGCCCGTGTACCGCCAAAAAAAAAAAAAAAATGTATTTAATAAAACTATGGCTGAAAACTTCCCAAACTTAAGAAGGAAACAGATGTCCAGGTACAGAAAGCACAGAGGGTCCTAAACAAGATGAACCCAAACAGACCCACACTAAGACATATCATAATTAAAATGGCAAAATTTAAAGATAAAGAGAGAATTCTAAAGGCAGCCAGAGAAAAACAAAGAGTCATATACAAGGGAACCCCCATAAGGCTGTCAGCTGATTTTTCTGCAGAAAATTTGTAGGCCAGAAAGGAATGACATGATATATTCAAAGTGCTGAAAGGGAAAAACCTGCAATCTAGGATACTCTACCCAGCAAGAATATGAGAGATAAAAGACTTTTCTGACAAGCAAAAATTGAAAAAGTTAATCAATGCTAAACCTGCTTTAAAAGAAACATTAAAAATATCTTCTCTAAAAGGAAAATAAAAGGCTATAACAAGAATTAAGTATATAGGAATGGAAAAATCCCAATAGTAAAGGCAAATATATAGTAAAAGCTGAGGATCAACCACTTAAAGAAGCTAGTACAAAGATTAAAAGGCAAGAATCTGTAAAATCAACTATAACTACAATAAACAGTAAAGGGATACACATGAAAATGTAAAATATAACATTGAAAACACAAAACATGGAGGAGGGGAGTAAAACTGTAGATTTTTAAATATGTTTGAAACTAAATGACTGTGAGTTTAAAACAAGTAGAAATATTTATAGGTCAACATATGTGAACACCATGATAACCACAAATCAAAAACTAGAGAGAAAGAAACATAAGCTACCACTGAAGAAAATCATCAAAGCACAAGAGAAAGAAGTACATACCTGTCAATAATCACTTTAAATGTCAATGGACTAAATGTTCCAATCAAAAGGCAAGGAGTGGCTGATTGGACCAAAAGACAAGATGCATCTATATGCTATTACAAGAGACTCCCTTTAGAACTAAACACACACTAACTGAAAATGAGAATGGAGAAAGATATTTCCTGCAAATGGAAATGACAAAAATGTGGGGATAGCGATATTCATATCAGACAAAATAGACTTCAAAGTCTATAATAAGAGACAAAGATGGGCGTTATATGATTATAAAGGGATCAATACAAGAAAAGGATATAACACTCATTAACATATACACACCCAATACAGGAGCACCTAAATATACAAAACAATATTAGCAGACATAAAGGGAGAAATTGACAATAATACAATACTAGTAAGGGACTTTAACACCCCACTTACATCAATGGGCAGATAATCCAGACAGAAAACCAATAAGGAAGCAGTGGTCTTAAGTGACACATTAGACCAGTTGGTCTTAATAGATATCTATAGGATATTCCATCCTCAAACAGCAGAACACATATTCTTTTCATGTGCACATTGAATGTTCTCCAGGATAGAGCACATGCTAGGCCACAAAACAAGTCTCAACAAATTTAAGAGAATAGAAAATATACCAAGCATTTTCCCAACCACAGTGGTATGAAACTAGAAATCAATTACAGGAAGAAAAATGGAGAAAGCACAAACATGTGGAGACTAAACAAAATGCTACTAAAAACCAATGGGTCAATGAAGAAATCAAAGAGGAAATCAGAAAATATCTTAAGACAAATGAAAATGGAAACATAACTTTCCAAAATCTACGGGATGCAGCAAAAGCAGTTCTAAGAGAGAAGTTTATAGTGATACAGGCCTACCTCTAGAAATGAGAAAAATCTCAAAAAAACAACCTAACCTACTATTTAAAGGAATTAGAGAAAAGAATAACAAACAAAGCCCAAAGTTAACAGAAGGAAGGAAATAATAAAGATCAAAGAGGAAATAAAATAGGGACCAAAAAAACAATAGAAAAGATCAATGAAACCAAAAGTTTTTTTTTTTTAAAGATAAACAAAATGGTAAACCTTTAGCCAGCCTCATCAAGAAAAAAAATAGAGGGACACAAATAAACAAAATAAGAAATAAAAGAGAAGAACTAACAACCGATATCACAGAGATACAAAAATTCATAAAAGAGTACTATGAACAGTTATATGCCAACAAAATGGACAACCTAGAAGAAATGAACAAATTTTTAGAAACATACAACCTTCCAAGACTGAATCAGGCAGAAATAGACAATCTGAACAAACTGATCATTAGTAGTGAAATTGGGTTTTTAATAAGAAAACTCCTAGCAAACGAAAGCCTACGACCAGATGGCATCACAGGAGAATTCTACCAAACATATAAAGAAGAGCTAATATCTATCTTTCTCAAACTCTTCCAAAAAGTTAAAAAGGATAGAACACCCCCAAATTCATTCTATGAGGGCAACATTATGCTGACAACAAAACCAGACAGACACTATAAAAAGAGGAAAATTACAAGCCAATATCTCTGAAGAATATAGATGCAAAAATACTCAACAAAGTATTAACACACCAAATTAAACGATATATAAAAAAGGATCATACACCATGATCAAGTGGTGTTTATTTCAGGGATGGAAGGATGGTTCAATATTCACATATCAATCAAGTAATATGCCACATTAACAAAAGGAATGATGAAATTCATACAGTCATCTCAATAGACACAAAAAGCATTTGACAAAATTCAACATTCATTCATGATAAAATCTCTCATCAAAGTTGGTATAGGACTTCCCTGCTGGCACAGTGGTTAACTGTAAATGTAAAACTGTAAACCATAAAACTCTCAGTGGAGGACATAGGCAGAACATTCTTTTACATAAACTGTAAAAATATATTTTTTGGATCTGTCTCCTAAGGTAAAGGAAGAAAACAAAGTAAAAAACTAAAACAAACAAATAAACAAGAAACAAATGGGACCTAATTAAATTTAAAAGCTTTTGCACAGCAAAGAAAACATTGACCAAAGGAAAAGACAGCTTACTGTATGGGAGAAAATATTCACCATTGATTTGACTAAGTGGTTAATATCCAAAATACATAAACAGCTCATACAACTCAATACCAAAAAAACAAACAACCTGATTAAAAAATGTGCAGAAGACATGAATAGACATTTTTCCAAAGAAGACACACAGATGGCCAGTAACCACATGAAAAAATGCTCAACATCACTAATCATCAGAGAAATGCAAATCAAGACCACAATGAGATATTATCTCACACCTGTCAAAATGGCTATCATCAAAAAGACCACATATAACAAATGTTGGCGAAGATGTGGAGAAAAGGGAACCCTTGTATACTGTTAGTGGGAATGTAAACTGGTGCAGCTACTATAGAAAACAGTATGGAGGTTCCTCAAAAAACTAAAAATAAAACTACTATATGATCCAGCAATTCCAACGCTAGGTATATATCCAAAGAAAACAAAAACATTAATTCAAAGATATACATGCACCCCAATGTTCAGAGCAGCATTATTTACAAAAGCCAAGATACAGAAGCAAACTAAAAGTGTCCATCAACAGATGAACAGATAAAGGAGATGTGATATGTTTATACATGGAATATTACTCAGCCATTAAAAAGAATAAAATTCCGCCATTTGCAACAACAGGGATGGACCCAGAGGCTGTCATGTTTAGTGAAATAAGACAGAGAAAGATGAATACTTCACATATATGTGGGATCTGACAAAACAGAAACAGACTCACAGGTATAGAGAACAAACTAGTGGTTACCAGTGGGCACAGGGAGAGGGGAAGGGGCAAAGCAGGGGTATGGAGTTAAGAGTTACAAACTATGTATAAATAAATAAGCAACAGGATATATTGTACAGCACAGAGAAATAGCCATTATTTTGCAATAGGTTTAAATGGAGTATAATCTATGAAAATATTGAATTACTATATTGTATACCTGGAACTAATATAATATTGGAAATCAGCTATACTTCAATTTAAAATATAAATTAAAAACAAACAAAATAAAGAAACAGAGTGTCAATAATGATGAGACTTTTGTGAAATTGTTGCATACATTCAAATGACAGCAATGCTACTGTAGTAGGATATTTTTGGAAAGTAATACTTCAATATGAATCAATAACTTCAAAATATATATTCTAAATTGACTCTGTAATCTTACTTCTGGGAATATAACCTATATAAATAATCTTAAAAAATGAAAATGTTACATACATGAAGATAATCTATTGTAGCACTATTTACAGTAGTGAGAAATTGGAAACAATTTAAACAGTATAGGAATGGTTAAATAATAACAATATCAATGTAGTATGATACAGCATTATGCAGTGATTAAAATGATAAATATGAGGCTTATTTTTCAACATAGAAAATATTTATTATATAATTTTACATTAAACAATGAAATTGTATCTGTACCATATTTTAAATTATATGAAATTACGTTTTTGAATGGACAAGTTCTGAGCAGAAATAAATGAAAATAGCTGTTATTTACTGGAGTGGTAGGATTTTGTGTGTTTTTAGCTTTCTTTTGTGAAGAGCTTCTTTAGTGCTATAATGCTACATGCATGAATTTAAAATAATTCTTTTCAAGAAACATTCTGAGGAAGCTACTGAGAATTGAATTATAAGGCTAATAGGTTCTTCCTTCATAGCACCCACCTAGGATGTGTTTCAGATAATCTTGGCTAATAGATGTAAAGTCTTATTTTTCTCTTCTCAACTTGGAAACCTCAAGATTAAATCAGAAAGATCCAGTATCAGGATGTCTGGATGATTTTGCTCCAAAATTCATCTTCTAGTTATTCCCACTACTGTTAGGAGTTCCTCCTCCAGCTGCCAAACAACTGTTTATTCAAATAAAGAATCAGGTTTTCAAAGACAATTATTACACAACCAACTGTGGTTTGGATCATCTACAGAACCCCAGTGCATTTCCTTTCATTTGTCCACAAGGGCATTTCTTTTTAGCACAGAACACCACCTTTTCTAAACCAGCAAGAAAAGAAACTTGGGATGGCAGAAAGATGACGTCTTTACAAGTAGACAAATTTCAGCTTATTTAGGAACAAGACTGTGGGTAAGTTATGCAATCCTTCAGAATCTTGATCTCCTTATCTGAAAAAATTTGGAAATTAATATCTACCTCATGTGATTCTTATGAAGATTCATTGAGATAATGTGTGTAATGCACTCAATCCAATATCTGTCACACAGGACCCTCTCCTCCAGTTCAGCAAACATTTATTGAACACCTATCATCATCCAGGTTAACTGGGACATGTGTAGCATTGATGCTGGGCCAACCAAGTCAATTGACCAGCTCACACAGATGGCTTTGTGTTCGTGACAAAATTGGGATCTCTATTCATGGCTAACTGGCAGCTAAAAGGCAAGTGAAGACAATCCTGACCCTCTGAGGACTATTGTGTAACCGTGGGTGATGATTGACATACCAGGAAATAGAGATGCAGAGGCTCTATCCCTTAATCCAGTGAGCAATTCACACTTTGAAAATGGGGAAACAACAGCATTTACAGAGGCAAAATGTGTAATTAACAAAATACAGACAATAAAACCCAGGCCTCATTGACCTAGCTTTGTCCCCCATCTGGGACTCTTTCTTCTCTTTTTATTTTTTTTGTTTTTGTTTTTGTTTTTGTTTTTTTTGCAGTACGCGGGCCTCTCACTGTTGTGGCCTCTCCCGTTGCAGACCACAGGCTCCGGACGCGCAGGCTCAGCGGCCATGGCTCACGGGCCTAGCAGCTCCGCGTCATGTGGGATCTTCCCGGGCCGGGGCACGAACCCGTGTCCCCTGCATTGGCAGGCGGACTCTCAACCACTGCGCCACCAGGGAAGCCCTCTTCTTTTTTTAGATGTGACTCTAGGTCTGGTCAGAAGCACTACAGTCACATGGATATGAACCAAAAGAACACTTTCCAAGTCCCTTTCTCTGTGCAGATAATTAAGATATTTTGTTGATCATCAAGCAATCTTGTGGCAATAGTGCAATAAAAGGTGGAGAAACTCAGGTTGTGATCTTTCTCCCCCACAGACTCCCTGTGTGATTTGGAGCAAATAGCTAGTTTTCTGAGTCTCTGGGTCTTCATGTCTTTAAACGGTTTTTAATAACTCTACCAGACTCCTATTCATAAATAATTCCACAAGGAAGAAAAGAGAAAAAAATTTGCTGCAGGCAGCCTGGTGAGCCTGGAGGGAGAATGATGCCCCTGAATCTGTAATCCAGCATGTCTTTGGACCAGGGCAGTCTACATGTGTGTGCCATACTCTGCCCTAGGCTCCATCCATGCATAAGATACACATTTATATTGCAAATAAAATTTGGTGTTTGACCACCACTTCAAACTCAGCACCGTCATTTTCTATGCCTCTTTTCCCATGGGAAAAAAAAATCTGTTCCTTCTCCAACTTCCTGTCTGTTGAAGGCACTTCTCGGGAGCCATTTTATACTCATTTTGCTTGACAGCAATCCTCCTACCAGCATCTTGCACTATGTATATGTGGCCTCTTTTCCACCCCCACAGTGTCTACCCTACACAAAGTCTCATTGGCCTTCCCAGTATTTCTGTAACAGACCCTGCAGTCTGCATTTTCTTCTCTCCAATTCACAGTAGCAGAATATTCCTTAATGCTCATTCTATCTTGGATCTCTTCTGATATAAAAATTCAGGTCACTCCCTATTTCCTCCTATGTCAAGTCTAATTTCTTCTCCCTGAACTTTAAGGATCTCTGCAACTCCTCCACTTCAGCCTTTTCCCAATCCAACCACATCATTGTTCCCCTGCTCACCTGGGCACCCCTTTTCCTCTTTTCAGTGTAATTTTTCTTCTGTCCCACATGACCTCTTGGTCTAGTTCATTACAGTATCCAGAAGCCCCTGAGCAGCTTTCTGTGCCATTTCTTTTTTCACATGCTGCTAGTTCTAAGGACTCAAACTGTGTTCCTCTCGTCTTTTAGGGATACCACCCTCTCAGAGGGAACTAAAGAGTTGGACAACATTTACAGAGGCATGCTCTCTGATCCATAACTTCCCCATCCTTTCTGCGATTGTTTGTTATGACTTTTGAAAGTGATGTGAGCAAACCTCCCTCTTTGGTTGTGTTGATAGAGCCATAAAATCAACTCTCATGACAAGTTGGAAAAATTAATCTTTATCTTGTCTATAACACCTGCAGTGTTTCTCTCAGGCCTCCACCTGGCAGAATACAAAGAAAAAATAATTTTATTCAGTCCATTTGAATTGAAAGCGGCCTCAGAAAGCTAACTCTCCCAGCCTGCAGCTCCATGACCACACTTTCCAGATGACAGAATGGCTGTAATCCTGATCATTATTATTGGAGCAGTTTAAGGAAAACAGGGAATGGGGCAGAGATCTCCAATGTCACCTCTCCCCATAGTGTCTTCATGATCCGACATATCTGTTCATTCCAAGCCTAACTTCAGAGATGGAAACATGAACATAAAATAAAAATATTTTATTTTATTTCATTTCATTTCATCTTTTATTTTTATTGGAGTATAACTGCTTTACAATGTTGTGTTACTTTCTGCTGTACAATGAAATGTATCAGCTATATGTATACCTGTATCCCCTCCCTTTTGGACTTCCCTCCCGCAACCCCCCATCCCACCCATCTAGGTCGCCACAGAGTACCAAGCTGAGCTTCTTGTGCTTTATAGCATGTTCCCACTAGCTATCTGTTTTACGCATGGTCATTTCCCACTGTCCCACTGCTCGATGATTTAGCCATGTTTCCATTTCTGCTGGGTCTCAAATAAAGAAAACCTGCTACCAGCTCAGAGAACTTGTCTTTGATGGTCCTTTTGTTTGGAATGTTTCCCACCAGATTTCCAAATAACCACTTCCTCAGCTCCTCTGGAGTTTGCTCTAATGTCACGGTATCAGTGAGACCTTCCCAAACCAAGCGATCTCTACTGATAACCATTCAGCTTTCCCTAGCACTTCTACTTCTCCTAATTTTCTCCATAGCACTTAACATTATCTGATATACAATATCATTGCTGGGTGATCCCATGAGAATGTAAGTTCCATGAGAGTAAAGACAGAAATAGTGTCTAGGGAACAACAGGTATTCAATTAACAGTTCTTAAATGAATGAATGAATAAATAAAGGAATAAGACTGAGCATCGTTTGAGAATGGCTGAACCTGTATTATACTCCACTCTAGCATGAAATCATATAGAGTTTTCTACATAGTTAACTTAGACATGCATTTTTTTAAGACTATAAAAACTACAGTGTATAATTTTGATAGCAATTCCTAGTCTCTTCTCACCAAGAAAAATTAACTTAAGAATCTTTCACTATTGTGGCCAAGAAAAGAGTCTCAAATTTGGAAAGATTGGATGCTTCTTCTTGCTCTGTCTTGGGCATGTGTTTTTATTTTACTTTCAAAAAATTTTCTCTTTATGTGTCCCAGTGAGAATAGTCCTGGTACATCTGAGATAGTGATGGCTGTTTCCTTCCTTTGAGGGTACTTATTACAAAGTCCTGTCTGTGTTGACTTACATAGTTGGTTTACATAAATTTTTATGGAAGCTTTATTATTTCCCCAGCAAGCTCTGCATAGTACTTGCTGCTTTCTTTGTGGGATCCCCTGGGTATTATCCTTCTTTCTCTCTTTTTCTCTTTCTCTCTCTCTCTCTGTCATCTGTGTAGATTTTTATCTGCATACTGTGGTCTCCTGCCACAACTTCTGTATTCTCTGGTACTCTAGATAGAAGATGAAAGTTTTATTTTACTCCCTTTAGTTAGAAGAGTCATTTTCTTTTGTTGTTAAATTACAACAATAGTAACAGAAAAGATTCTCCTATGTAGCATCACCAAATATCTCCCGGTCTGCTGGGAGTTTATAAGGATTTCTGGGAAAAAGAGTATTGCAGGCAGATGGGGTGACACATGCCCAGGTTTTTTTAAAGGGAATATGCTTTTTGAGTTCAAGGAAAATTCAAGAAGCCATTATGGCCAGCAAATGGAGGAGGCAAGGTGGAGAGTATTGGAAGATAAGATCAGTGAGGTACTGAAGAGAACAGACATGAGACCCTTGAAGGGACTTTGTATATTAATCTTGGGAAAGTGGAAAGTCATTGGGAGTTTTAAACAGAGTGATTCGACCAACATATTTTGAAAGAATCATTCTCAATGCAGTGTTGAGCATAAACTAGAAGGCATAGGTCAGGGGCAGGGAAATTAGTTAATAAGCTATTATAATAATCCCAGTAAGAAGTGGTTAATAGCTTGGACCAGGGTAGTAGATGTGGAGGTGGTGAAAAATTATTGGATTTTAAGTATATGATGAAAATGAAGGTTACTGTATTTGTCAAGTGACCAGAGGTAGGATATATAAGAAAAGTAGAGTCAAAGATAACTCCAAGTATTTTGGCCTGAGCCAAAAATGAGTGGCTATTGTAGGATGACTGTGCAATTATAGGAACCATTCAGTAATGAGAGAAAATTTAGTGATGTAAGAGGAAGATTAGAAAATTGCTGGAGACACATTGTTGAGTAGGTGAGAGGAGATGGGATCTAGTGCCTGAGTGAAAGCTTAGCAAGCACACAGACAATTCACCCATAAAAATGTAAACCAATTATTTATTATATTTATTATACTAAGTAAGCCACATGTAGGCCAATTATTTAGGGACAGATGTAGATAAGTGATTGGGAAAGCTTTTAAAATTATCTCTACTATCTTAGTTAAATGAGAAGAAAAGCCATCAGTTGAATGTAATAAGCAGGAAGCAGAAAATGGAAGTTTAAGGAGAGAGGAAAAAGTACGAAGTGGTCATCTAGAAAACTGAAAGAATAAAAGGTCTTGGGAAATATTGTCTGGCAAAGCCAAGGGTTTACTTGAGGCTGTTGTTGATTTAGCAAAATCGTGTTTTTATCTAGACATTTAAATGCTTAGATGGGAATTTTGCTAGATGATTGTGTTGAAGAGAGAAAAAAAGAGAAAGTCAAGTGTGCTGAGATTGTGGATAAGAGAATGATTGTAATAGTTCATCATGAACAATCCCATTTAAAATCACATCAAAAAGAATAAAATTCCTAGGAATAAATTTAACCAAGGAGGTGAAAGACCTATACTCTGAAAACTATAAAATAATGATGAAAGAAATGGAAACATACTCTCTAGTCATGGATTGAAAAAATTAATAGTTAAAATGGCCATTACTACCCAAAGCAATCTATAGATTTAATACAATCCCTATCAAAATGCCCTTGACAGTTTTCACAGAACTAGAAAAAATAATCCTAAAATTTATATGGAATTATAAAAGATCTCAAATAGCCAACACAATCTTGGGAAAAAAGAAAATAGCTGGAGGTATCACACTCTTTGACTTTTGACTCTACTACAAAGCTGCAGTAATCAAAGCAGTATGGTACTGGCATAAACACATAGATCAATGGAACAGAATAGAGAGCCCAGAAATAAGCCCACACAATTGCAGTCTATGACAAAAGAGGCAAGAATAGACAATAGAGAAAAGACAGTCTCTTCAATAAGTGGTGCTGAGAAAACTGGACAGCTACAGGTAAAAGAATGAAATTAAAACATTTCTCACACCACATATAAAAATAAACTTAAAGTGGATTAAAGACCTAAATATATGACTGGAATCCATAAAACTCTTAGAAGAAAATACAGGCAGAACACTTTTGACATAAACTGTAGCAATATTTTTTTGGATCCGTCTCTTACGATAAAAGAAACAAAAGTAAAAATAAACAAATGGGACCTAATTAAACTTAAAGGAAAGGAAACCATTGACAAAAGGAAATGACAACCTACTGAATGGGAGAAAATATTCACAAATGATATGACTGATATGACCAGTAAGGGGTTAATATCCTAGATATATAAACAGGTCATACAATTCAATATCAAGAAAGAAAAAAAATAAATTAAAATGGAGAGAAGACCTGAATAGACATTTTTCCAAAGAAGACTCACAGATGGCCAGCAAGCATATGAAAATATGCTCAACATCACTAATCATCAGAGAAATGTAAATCAAAACCTCAATGAGATATCACCTCAAACCTGTCAGAATGGCTATTATCAAAAATACCAAAGGTAACAAATGTTGGCAAGGATGTGGGAACACTTGTACACTGTTGGTGGAAATGTAAATTGTTGTAGCCACTATGAAAAACAATACAGAGTTTCCTCAAAAAAAACCCTAAGGATAGAACTACCAATTCCACTGCTGGGTATTTATCTGAAGGAAATGAAAACACTAACTTGGAAATATATGTGCACCCCATGTTCATTGCCCCAATATTTACAATAGCCAAGATATGGAAGCAACCTAAGTGTCCAACAACATTATATATATGTATATGTAATGGAATACTACTCACCCATAAAAAAGAATGAAATTATATATATATATGTAATGGAATACTACTCACCCATAAAAAAGAATGAAATTTTGCTATTTGCAACAACATGGGTGGATGGATGGACTTGGAAGGTACTATGCTTTGGTAAGTCAGACAGAGGAAAAAAAATACTATATGTTATCACTTATATGTGGAATCCAAAAGGTAATCAAATGAATTAATATAACAAAAACAGAAACAGACTCATAGAGAACAAACTAGTGGTTACCAGTGGGGAGAGGGAAGGGGGGAGGAAGGGAAAGATTGGGGTAGGGGTTTAAGGGGGTACAAAGGACTATGTATAAAATAAATAAACTACAAGGATACATCATGCAGCACAGGGAACATAGTCAATATTTTTAATAACTTTAAATGAAGTATAATATATAAAAGTATTGAATGTTGTATACCAAAAACTAGTATAATATTGTAAATCAACTATACTTCAATATAAAAAATAAAAAGTAAATGTACATATTGAATATGGTATGAGTATTGGACATTTAAGAGTTACAAAATTAAAAATTTTATAAAAATTGAAAAAAAAATTCAACATGCAATGTAAGCCCATGTGAAGGAAGTGATGATAAGAGAAGGGTGAAGGACGTTTAAGAGATTGTGAGATCAATAGATTTTTTAGGTTTAATTTGACAAGTTTGGAAGGAAAAATTATTGGAGTTGTGACACTTAGTTGGAAAGACAAGTGCTGATAGGACAATAGGATGGTTAAAATTTATATTAAGAATGAGGTACAGTTATGGGTAATGACGGGTCTAGGAAAATACCATTGGATTGGATGGCTGAGACATTGGAGAAAAGTAAGTCATGGAACTGAGAGGCCAGGTTATTGAAAGGATCATCTTCAGGCATGTTGAAATAATGAAGAATTGTGACAGGAGTGGTATTGGGCAGAGTCTCAGTACACCAGGAGCTAAAGTCATCAAGGAATGAGGAAGATTGATCCATCTGGGCATCTACAGTTGAAAAGTAGGGGTAGAGGATGATATAATTTGATGGCATTAGTATTGGAGCTGGAGAGGGGTAAGAGGGAGTTGGGTAGGTAAGAGGGCTAAAGGTCGGGAAGTGGCAGAAGAATGGATGACAGATAGCCTCCCTATAGGCAGTGTTACCTGTGATATGAAGGCCTGGAATTTTCTAGAATTTTCTGACTTAAACCATTTGAGAAAGCTGTAGGGAAGGCAGTATCTTGAGGCAAAAGTTAGTAAAAAGCAAAAACGTTCAAAGAAGAGACGTAAGTATGCAGGAGCTTTTGCTGATGACTCCAGAGCATTTCAGAATATATTTAGTGCCTTGGAATCTTTATTTAAATTTGATGATCTTTGTACTGTAGATATGCTTGAGTGGCAGTTAACAGAGAACTCCAAATAGCCAAGTTTACTGTTTTATTGTTTTGACAGTTCTAGGTCCTCATCACAGAAAGAACAGTGTAATCACCAGATCCTCTCTCTGTACATAACGATGGGAATGGTCTTTGAATTTTCACCCAGAGGCACGATCAGACTTTTCCCTTAGAGCATCAAGGCTCTGGGAATCACGTTTCTTTCCCCCTAGACTGGGCCCACAAGCCAAGATGAAAAACAATCAACTTTCAATTTTCTGTGCTTGTTTGCTTTCTGCCCAGAATACACAGAAAACACATTTAGCAAACTTTCGGGTTAAGTTTTCAAGGACACCTTTCTGTTTCTGCCGGCAAAGGATTTCAGAGCCAATTGTTCCTCAGCCCCAGGAGACCATTTTTATTATTTAAATGTGGGTGTCTTCACAGCAAAACAACCTCAAACATTCAACCCTAGCCCCTCAACCCACCACCATTTGCTAAATGAAGCAAAACACCATAATGGTCTTAATGATGTGGATTTCTCTCTTAACTGTTGTTCTGAAATCATAACAAATCATTAAAATCATTAAGTCTTCTAGCTAAATTAGGGTACAGATCTTCTGGGTTGCACGGCCAGTGTGGTTTCTTCCATAACACCCTCCACTCAGCCCCCCTCCACACCCCATAACCTCATCACCATCCTTCTCAGATTTCCTCTATGCAGAACAAATTGGCTTACTATATTCAAAGTCACAGTTTTAAACAGCTTTGTTACCTCCCTCCATGCTCATTCCTCCCCTGTACCCCAGAGCTACTTCCCTAAGAAATGTAGGCAGCAGACAGCTAAGCTTAGGGGTTTAGATCAGTGCTGACTTTGGGATCCAGCACAACAAAGTGTAACAGAGGAAAGAAAATAGCCAGTGGAATTTTGGCTCTCCCAGCCCTCCAAAGTAAGTAGGAACTCTCACCAATCACCTTCTGCTAGGTCTAGCAAAGGTGGAAGATGTATCAGCAGATGCCACTCTCAGAAGGAAGATGGGGTAGAGTTGGGATTCATTCTGTTTCTTCTTAGGTCTGTCACTTATTCTCTCCCCAGCCGATTCAGTCCTACAAAAATGGAAGTAAGGAAGCATGTCCTCAGTTTCTGGCCCAGACACTGTGGAAGCATGAAAAACATGGCTCACGTGGGTATTGAGGAAATGGATGGGGTCTCTCAGTCCTATATATGTTGGAGAAGTTTACGTTCATTTTTCTAGAGGATCCGTATGGAAATAGGACAATATGGTACTCGAGGAACTCGGGGACATTTATTCATCTCTTGGTAAGAAGAGCAAAGGGATATGTATCATGCAGTGAAGAGCTGGTTTAAGGAATCCAGTGCTTGATAAAGATAGTGAATTAAAAAGGGGTTTAGGGTGATTGGTTAAACTCAGCTGGATGACGGGATTCAAGTTTACCTTACACTAATTGCTGAACTAAGTTACTGTAACACATAGCTCAGTCTGGTCAGGTACCAGGAGATGTCCAATTAATGTTGGTTGAATTAAAGACTGTATGTAACAATCTCCCTGGGGGTCCAAGGGTTTTCTAAGGTAAACCCATTTTATAAAGAGGTTAATTTTGTATTTAGTCACCAGTGTACCCTCTGTATAGTTAGAGCCTGTAGGTCTGCTACAAAGCTGGTGGACCCAACATTCTCAAAATTCAATAGTTTGAATTCAGGTGCCAAAGTTATGTGAGACATCTAAGTGTGTGATTTGCTATTAGGATGGGTGAGGTGTTTTTGCTGGGGAGACCCTGTCCTGGCCAGCACTAAACGTTAAACTCCTGGTCCCATGTAGTATGATTAGACTCCTCAACCTGTGCTTGGTAAGGATAGTGAATTAGAAGGGGTGGTAAAATAGGGAAAATAGCCCACTGGAGTCGTGAGAAACACTCAACTCACTTCCATGGTTGGAAGCTTTACCTGTCTCTTCTGTAACGGGCTTTCAGAAGAACTGGAATGGCATTAAAGCTCCCTTATGTTTTAATTACATTCAGTGAGTCCAAGTGTGTGTGTAAAAGTCCATTTATCTCTAAATAGAAGAACCTGCTCTGAGCTCTATCTTTGGTACTAGAAAATTAGTCTTTTATCAGGAGAATTCAAGGGCCAAATGAAGGACGACAGAATATAAAATCAATGACCTTTTGTAGACAGGCAAAGTCAAGAGGATGAGAGGCTGTGAGCTGGGCAAAAGGAATATATGTCTACCCTAAGTTGCTGCTTATAGGAGAAAAAAGCATAGGGTGAACATAAAGGCATGGATTTCCCACTTCAGGACAGTTCTATACGCAGCCTCAGAGAGACTGATGTCTGGGTTCAGCACATACATCTGAGTTCGTTTCTCTGGGCAACGTGGGAGCTCTTGCTTCAGACCCATCTGTGTGGGCAAGTATCACACGATGTGGCCCTGCTACGTCACTCCAGATCTCTGACAGTCTTGTTTGTGCTTTTCTCAGTCCAGGAGTTTGTGAGAAAGAGAATGGGGTGGGGGGAGAATGGTGGAGGGCAGAAAAGGTATCTAAGGGTGAAAGCCCAGGGCGGCTCCTATGTGTGGCTGCTCCAGGCCTGCCCCTCCGTGCCATGCCCATCCCTATCCCAGTCCCTTGCCATTTTCTAAGTGAATCTGAGCTGTCTCTGCGGTGGTCAACCGTGTAAGAGCGACGCTGAAGGAGCCGCGAGTGGCAGCAGGTGAGCCTTGTTTACAGCCCAGTTGTTACATCCGGGGCTGTCACATGACTCCAGAGTGCTGCTCTGGGGGTGGGGTGGGGTGGGGTCAGGAATCCCTCAGCAGATGTCCTCCTTTGCTCCACTGCCTCTGCCGAGCCAGCCCAGGATTAGTGTCTTCCTCACTGCCCTGACCCCAACCTCACCAACGGCCAGAACTGCAATGAAGGAAAACATTAGCCGGGGCGGGGGGAAGGACGCACACATAATGCATCCACAAGATATTCCTCGCTTCCTCCCCTCACCAGTTCCGTGGAGTATTATGATCTGCAGTTTACAGCTAAGCAAACTGAGGTGGAAAGAGGTTAAGGGACTTGTATAAGATCACAGAGCTAGTAAAGTGCAGGGTTGGCGTTTAAACCCAGAGTCACCCAGTTCCGATGGCAGGATTTTGCTACCACCACAGGTGGCCTGGCTGAGCTTGTTAAGATAAAGGGCAAATCATCCAGGATACTGGCTGACCTCTAAGGGCAAGTTGCACAAATAAGAGGGTCAGCTGCCCCAGACACACACACACACACACACACACACACACACACACACTCACACACTCACACACACACACTCCCACTCCCTGCCCTGCCTATATTTTTTTCAGTCTTGCTCTTACTGAGATCACCCAACACCCAGTCTCATATCTACATATCTATTGCCCCTCTGTGACTCTTCTCTGAGAGGGCCCTAACCAAGGAATTATTCAGTTGGCAGCTATGACTTTGATTATTACATTTCTTCCCATCTATTTTGTCTGTTTTGGGCAACAAAGCAGGACAGTCAGTCAGACCTGGTTCAGTTTCTGGGATGTGGATTGTTGTCCCAGGTGATGTCTCTCTGCCTCCGTTAGAGTCCATCTTGCCCTGAAGTAATTTGTTTAGGCTTAGTGCAGTGCTGGGCATGTAGCAGGGGAATATCCAATGCTTCTATGAGAAGCATGTTTTCAAAATATCACTTTTATTATATCACTCTTCTGATAAAATACTTACAACAGCTCCCTGTCTGCTGCCCCAAGGCCATGCACGCAGGGACCCCATTCCATACCTTCTCAAACACAGGAAAGAAGGGACATTTCATTTACACCTACTCATCTTCTTCCATGGGACTCTGGCTGGAATCCCTCTCTGTTCCTCCTTCACAGCTACAGGTTCAAGCTCCTCCAGGCAGTTGTACCTTGCTAGCCATTCTAACCCTCTGGAGTTCTCTTCTTGAGTTAAAGTCCTGGGTATTTACTATCTGAATAACTCTAGGTGTGTGATCACAGTCTCTCTTATTTTGTTACTTAATACTTCATGGCTAATGTTTTACAAATTGTAAACCAATCAACACCAAGATCATATAGTAAATGCTTTCTATATTACCCAGAGTGCTAGCCTGGTGTTAGGAATATAATAAGGATTTTAAGATATTCAAATTAAATTAAATGAAAATTCTATTCTGGTCAGAGCTTAGACAGTATATTATTTATCACTCTTAAGTGTATGAACCCCTTGTAGAGAAAAACTGTTTCTCATAAACACCCAATATTTATTTTTATTGTATCACTTAAACATATAAACATAAAACTAAATATAAATTCCTAATAAACACTTAAGGTTCTTAAATCACTATAAAACCCAAACAAATTTATAAAATTAAGTATAAATAATAGTATAAATGCTGTAAAATTTAAATGAACAGTATAAGTTTATTGTAATATATGATGTTTACCAAAAGCAAATCACATCAATGGTATGGAATTGCTCTGACCCAAGTTCTTTGGAGATTTTGAGCTTGGCATGATTCATTTCTTACACTACTCTCCTGTGTTCAGTACAAAATACAGCAAAACCTTTATTTGTGTCGTGTGGTATCAGATCATTGGGGACTTATTTAGCCAAGTGGCATCATTATTTTTAAGGCTGTTCTTTGCTTCCTACATGAGACAAAGTCATGATGTGCTGAAACCATTCGGCAGTGTTTAGGCTTATGGGATCATCTAGAGGGTCCAGATACACTTATGTTAATTTTTTAGGATTATCTTTGAAATTAGAAATTTGAATTAGAATATTTTATAAGAAAGCTTTTGGACCACCTACAGAATTTATCTGTAGATCCCTGATTAACACTGTCTAATGGGAGAAGAATTATTTAAAGCAGAAAAAATGAACTTGTTCTTCTTTCCTTACCATGGAAGGTTGTTGGCTAGAGATACATCATCTTATTTTTTTCTATTACCAAATAGGTTATTTTAAAATTGTTACTAAAATATGTCTTACACACAAAAAACAATGTATTTATCATAGAAAATTAAAAGTTATTTATAAGTTTTTTCAAGAAAAAAAACTGAGGACCCCAGAATCTACCTTCCAGAGATAACTATCGATGTCCCATGAGAGCAATACTTCTATTGCTGCTAATAACATCAGCAAGAGACACAGATTGATAGCTACATGCCAGCAAATATTCAAAGCATTTTGCATATATTAATTTATTTACTCTGCACAGCAACCTTATGGCATAGGTTCTAGCAGTATTCCTATTTTACAAATTACGAACCGAGGCCTAAAGCTTGCCGACTGAAAAAAATGCACAACCTAAATGTTGATAATTATATTTTATTCAGTGGACAAACTGAGGACTTAAGCCCAGGAAGCAGCCTGTCAGATAGCTCTGAGGGACTGCTCCAAAGAAGTAAGGGAGGATTCAGGATGTATAGGAGCTTTTGCAACAAAAACCAAGTAGTTGGAACATCATAAGGTTACTGTTAATTAAAGAAGAACCAGATATCTCAAGTTAATGAATTTAGCACTTTTCTATGTATGGGAAGTTGCAAGAGTCTGGGCTCATTAAATTATTCCTTTGATATACACCTTAACTGCCTAAGGCCAGTATCATGGTCTTTTCATCCTGAGTCCCCTCAGGGTGCACAGTTGGGGTAGCTGCGGTGTCTTAAGACTTGATGGCGGAAACATCCTTTGTTTACTGACAAGAGTTTACAGTAAGTTGTAGAGCAAGATTCTAATTGAGACAAAATACAACAATATATAAATAAGACAAATTAAGTCAAATATAGGATCACTTATTTTCCTTATAAATACATTAAGCATCTTTTTGTGTTGATACCAATAATTTTTGTGGGTATCAGATGGGTATAGTCCATTATAAAAATACTTCACATTATCAACCCATATTCCACTGACAGCATTCTAGGTAGTTTTCAATCTTTATTATAAAAAGGGCTGAGATGAACATTCTTACACCTAAATCTTTGAGCATATTCTTACTAGGGAAATACTTTTTATTTCTTATTTTGCTTTAGCATCTTGTTTAGAATCTAAGAAGAAAAGAATACAGAAATCTCAGTGTGCTCAGTCTAATATTGTTGTAACTGTTGATCTTATTCACTGGAAAAGTACTTAGTTTCACATGATGTTTTATTATATGTATTTGTTTAGCATTCAATCATAGTTTAAGTTTTCCATAGTGCTAATAGGTGCTTTTCAGCTTTAAGTAAGAGAATGAGCTAGTATAAAACACAGAGTAACACTTTAATATATGTGTCCTAAATATTAGAAATTAAGAAGCCTCCTTTCAATTGTTCTAAACCAGAAATTGTTGTTCTCAGTGGGTAGGTAGCATTTCATTAGGTATTTTTAAAGCTCTCTTTTAGCTGTTTATTCGGAGGAGAAAAAGGGAATAAAGTTTTCAGACTAACCACAAATCTTGTTGCTTTTGCAAGCCTAATTCTAAATGTTAGTCAGTCTTTGAACATTTTATTTTATCAAAGTAATACATACACATATTTAGAGTTAAATACTACTAAAAGGTTTTGGTTTTGTTTTGGGAGGGAAGTCCCTTCACCCTCCAGTTCAGCTCCCCAGAGGCAACAAATTCTAACTCTTCTTTGTTGTTGATGTCTTTCTTTTTCCTCACCCCTTCAGTTCTCCCTCTCCTTCTTCCTCTACCTCCTCCTCCTCTTCCTTCTCCCGCTCTTAGGATAATAGAAAATATAGCAATCTGGGCTTCCCTGGTGGTGCAGTGGTTGAGAGTCCGCCTGCCGATGCAGGGGACACAGCTTCCTGCCCCCGTCCGGGAAGATCCCACATGCCGCGGAGCGGCTGGGCCCATGAGCCATGGCAGCTGGGCCTGCGCGTCTGCAACGGGAGAGGCCACAGCAGTGACAGGCCCGCGTACCGCAAAAAAAAAAAAAAAAGAAAAAGAAAATATAGCAATCTTACAACTCCTCTTGCCAGTATAGTTATACCACAATGCTTAATTCTCTCATTTTTTCTTTCCATTTTCTTATTTTTCTTTGAAATGTTGACTATCTTCCGAAAACCAACACAGTCTCTGAATACAGTTTTCTGTATAGTCAAATGTACCAGATGATCTGTAAGTTCCTTTACTATTATTTCATTTTTTTCTGAAAATATTCTTTCTGGATCTCTCTGGGCTCCTGCTCCAATCTGGATAACTTAGTCTCCAAGTCTATTCACTTTATCCTATGTTAAAGCCCCTATTTCCTAGCTTCCTTGCATTCTTTTTTTCTTGGTTTTCTTTCTTGTTTTGAAAGAACCCAACTTCTAGAGTCTTCCAAGGAGAAAGGATGTGTGAGAAGCACATTTTTTCAGACCCTTCATATTTGCAGATATCACTATTCCACCATCACACTTGATTCTTCATCTAGCTACATTGAGCATTTTGAGTAGAAAATCATCGTCTCTCAGAATTTGAAGGCACTGCTCAGTTTTTTCTGAGTCTTGTTGTTGCAATTGAGATGTTCAATGTCATTCAGATCCTGGATACTTTAGATACAACTTCTTTTTCTCTATCTTTGGAAGTTTCTAGGTTTCTTTTATCCTTAAAGTTGAAAAATTTTATAATGTTGTGACTTGCTGAGATCTTTTTTGATTCATTGGTATTGGCATATATTTAAAATAAAATCTCCTTCATTTCTGGGATTTATTATATTATTTATTTCCTAATTTCTTTCTTTTTATTTCTTTTTTCTTTCTAGAATTCTCTGTCAAATGTTAGATTTACCTAATTAATCCTATGCTTAAAAATTTATTAACTACTATTGATCATACTTTTGTGTTCTTGTCCAGCTTCCTTGTAGGTTGTCTCAACTCTATCCTCCATCCTTCTATTTAAGTTTTTATTTGTAATTAACTATTATGTACTTAATATCCAGGAGACCTTCTTATTCTAAAAATCTTCTTTTTCCTCCTCTTTTCTTCTTCTTCCTCCTTACTCACCTGTCACTCCCTCCCCCTCCTCTTTGCCCCTCCCCCCTTCTTCTCCTCCTCTTCATAACACCATCTTCATAATACCATCTCTTCATAATACCATCTTCTTTTCTATGGCAGCATTATCTTCCTTTATCTCTATGGGAATATTAATTATCTTTTATTTTATGTGTTTCTTCTATTCCCTGCTTTATCTATTGTTTCATTTTCCTTGCTTGTTTTATGTCCTTCATGTAGATGATCCTTGACTGTCTATTTCTATTTATGATTGAAAAACTATAAAAAATATATTTTAAGATGATAGTTTCCTAAGATTGCCAAATAATTTTACACATGTTTGAGGTAGGCTCTACTATAAGGTAACCTATATTAAGGAACATCAAATATTAGTATCTGGGGGTTTTATTCTGAGTCTGTAGATACACTCCAAAGAAGGTTGTTCTAACCTTCTGCCATGGGTAAAGGAGAAGTAGTTGGCTGGCTGGGCAGAGTTAGGATGAGGACATAGCATGGAAACAGAATTTCAACCAATCTCCTTGATTTATACACCACATCTGATTCCAATTCATTTTATTTGTTGTCCACAACAAATAAATTTGTTTAAAAATTTGTTTATTTTTTCTGAGATTTTCTGGGTTTCTGTTGGGCGAGGCAGCTTGCCTCATTGGTTTCCCTATTCCTGTTCAACTGAGTTTTAAATGTATTGCTACTTATTCATCCACTTCTCACTTTCACATATTCTGCTTGTGAGTTATAGGTGTCCTGCATTCATTAAATGCAGATTTTATGTGTCTGCTTTTTGTTTGTGTGTGCATTGACACCTGGCATCTTTATCCACTTAACTCTAAAATGTGCTCCTATTTTTAAAAGCTTCTTCAAGAGTAAAAAGGAAGCCTACTAAGAGGATGTTCTTGGGTTAGAACTAGTGTTCTTTGATCATAGACCTTAGAAAGAATCCAGACAGAGAATAAAATGATTAATTATTTAATGAGATTTTTTTTTTTGAGAATCACTCCATGAGATAAAATTCTGTAGTTTTAAAATTTCCTCCTAGAGTGTTTCACTGTACCCCAACATTACGCGTATGACTTCTACCTATTAGTTTAAGTCTATGTTAAAATACGGTCTTCTCCATGAAGCCATCTCTGATCATTATAACTAATAAAAATCCCTCCATTCTCTGAAATACATTGTATTTAATGCATTATTTTCTTATGGTGGTTATTCAGTTTTTACCCAGAATTCTAATTATGTTTGCATATCTCCAGCAGGAGCATTTTCTGATGAATTATTTATTCCCTCTATCCTTGAGGATTGGATTCATATCTACTTATCTTTGACTAGCTCATGGCTCCCAACACAACGCCTGGAAAAGAGCATGTAAACAGTAAATGTTGAACAAATGTGTGAATGCATAGAGGCTGCAACAATTCTTGCTCCTGGAAAAATGGAAGGCACATTTTGAGGTTTTCTATTTTGCTGTTATTAGGAAACTTTACAAAGAATGAAGCAAGTGCACTTCTTAACTGTAAGTTTCTGGGTGTTCTGAAATTTGATCAAGAACTATCATGCTGTATGAAAAATGTTCCTCTGAAGTTCTTCACTAAGGTTGTTACCATTTTAGGAATAATCATTTCAAGGAGTTGGCCAGCTTCTTCTGAAAAATTGCTGTAGGCACAACTTGTCCTTATTGCCTTTCTGCTGGACCCTCTTCCTCACCTTTTCCCAGTGATCAAGTACCTGGAACACTCTTGGGAGCTCCAATTGAATAATGAGAAAAACTATAATTTCTTAACAGACATAGGTTTGAATGTTGCCTTTATCACTACAGGCTGGGAAATCTTGGGCAAGTGAGCAAATCTTTCATCACCTAAACATCCATTTGTACAAAATGGAGAAAACATTATCCTCCAAAAGATTGTCATAATGGTGAAATAACCACTAAAGTCCTCAGAACAGAAAAGACATGGAATTGATCGTCCTTGAGTTTCTTCTAAAGCTATGCATTGCATTTTTTCCAGGAATATTGGCATTTTTAAAGTAGATATAGCGAGAGAGCAATGATTAACTCAAAAGAAAACTTCCCTTGTGTGACATCTCATGATTTTTGTGTCAAGGACTTCTGGACATCCTATGTTAAAGTACCCACAAGTGCGGAATCACTTTCCATGCCCCGCCTTCTCAAAGAAGAAAATATTTAGGGAGATACGGTTCAGAAAGTTGAAGTAAGGCAAAGAAAACCACCTTTTCCATATCTTGCTTGGAAATCTTTCAAGAATGTTTGGGGTGAGCAGGTAAAATTTTGCTTCCTGCCTATGTCCCACCTTCAAAGTTTATCTTATCATAGGATATAAGCATATGTATTTCCAGGGAATCTGTTCTAAATACAATGTGTCTCTGTTTGTCTTTTTGAAGTTGGTGAGGCCCCAAATGATGGAGGGAGAAAGGAAAACTTTGTATCAGTAAGAAGACTGAAGTGTGGGTGCTGTAGTTTTGGGGACTTACTATTTCAAAACCTGCACAGAGTACCAGAGTGCTTGGGAAAGCAGTGCTTGACAAGGTAAATCTGGCTTGTGATTAACTCTGCCAGATTTCCTCCTGTCCTCCAAGGTATTTTCAGACAGTTGTCCATCATGTGTTCTAATGTATATATTTTATTCTCTGCATGAAGGTGGAATGGATTATTGTCCCTTCATAAAACTCTCTGTCAGTCTTAGGAAAATCCATCCTGCCAGATTTCCACCCGTTAATGCTAATGACTAATAGACTTATCCACCTTCTTTTTTGTCTCAAAGTCAAGACAATTACACTTTTAGATGTGACAGAAGTGAAATGTTACTTCATAAAAACAAAGTCTGTCAAAATCTAGGGAGAGGCCAGAGATTCTTCATTCTAATAATTCATTAGGATGAAATACATAGCGTGCTCTTTGGGAAGGGAGACAAGTATTTCATCTCAAATGCCACAAAGGGGAAGTGATGTTTACTGATGCCTACTATGTGCAAGGGGTTGAGCCCAAACTATCTGATGTCATCTGCCCACTGGTCCTCTGAGGAAGGTGTTAACACTTTCATTTCCAAAATAAAGTAGCTCTGCAAGATGGAAATTTACACAAAGTGATAGAATCCATTAGGGATCAAGACAGGGACTCAGACTGTTCTTTTCTGATGATACAGACATAACTCATTTTATTCCTTCTCTCTTTGTTGCACTTCATACATAGTATGGGTTTTTTGAAGTTGGGGATTGGTGAACTTCTATTTTAAAAAATATTCTTATTATTTATTTGTTTTTAATTTTTTACAGTTCTTAAAGGTTACTTTCCATTTATAGCTATTACAGAATATTGGTTATATTCCCCATGTTGTGTTGTACAATACACCCTTAAACCTATCTTATACCCAATAGTCTGTATCTCCCACTCCCCCACCCCTTTATTGCCCCTCACACCCTCCCCACTGGTAACCACAAGTTTGTTCTCTATATCTGTGAGTCTGCTTCTTTTTTGTTATATTCACTAGTTTGTTGTATTTTTTAAATTCTACATATAAGTGATATCACACAGAAGGTTTGTGGCAACCCTACATCAAGCAAGTTTATTGGTGCCATTTTTCTAACAGCATTTGCTCACTTTATGTCTCTGTGTCACATTTTGCTGATTCTCACAATATTTCAGACTTTTTCATTATTATCTTTGTTATGGTGATCTGTGATCAGTGATCTTTGATGTCACTACTGCAACTCGCTGAAGGCTCAGATGCTGGTCGGCATGTCATGTTTTAGCAATAAAGTATTTTTAATTATGGGCTGTACATAGTTTCATTAGACATAATGCTATTGCACACCTAGACAACAGTATAGCATAAACATAACTTTTTTTATGCACTGGGACACCAAAAAGTTTGTGTGACTCACTTTATTGTGATATTTGCTTTACTGCTGTGGTCTGGAACAGAACCTACAATATCCTAAGGTCTGCTTGTACTGTGTTCCCTTCTAGGGTAGGATGGACCATAGAGATCCACAGAGAAAATGTCAAACAAATGTTTAAAGGTAGGTGTGAGCTCCAGGCGTCTATCATCCCTGCAGCTGACTGGCTTCTTGCCACTCCTGAGAACAGGTATGCCCTCTCCACCCTTTTTCTCCTCCTTCCTGAAAGCTGAGTTGCACCCACTGTCCACTAATGGTGTAGAAGGAGCTTTTCCTTGTTTTCATTTTATCATCGACCTCCACACAAGAAAAACATATTTTCTCCTGGAGAGAAAAGACTGCTTTATTACCATCTGGTCTGATTCCAGAGTCACCATATTGCAGGAATGAAAAGCTAGATCTCCCAAGGATTCCATTTGCCATCATGTGGCTGCTATCATTGCAGCCTTGGAGTGCCCAAGAGACAAAATCTCCTCTCAGAAAAGAACCTAGGCAGGCAGACTAGGCTTAACAGTCCTTCTCTGTCTGGGATCACACCCACGTGGAGCCGCTTCTCTTGTTTTTATCTTAGACCAAACCTTAGAGGCTGCTGGCCAACACACATACAAAACAAGTTCACCATACTGTTTAGTTGCTGATGGCAGAGTTAGAACTTCTCTCTCTCAACCTTTAGAAAACACCGAACCCTGGTCACATGTGCCAAGCTGGCAGATGTGGTGCTTTTTGGTCCAAGCTGGGCTTCAGGAATGGATGCAGAGCATCAACTTCTCTTTTCTGGTTACCTTGAGCCAGGCATTGGCACAAGGCAGTACTGCCAGCAAATGGCATTTTCGTGCCATTTGTGAAAATTAACTTCCCTAATTAACTTACTCATACAAAGGTACTCAGTATAAAAACATTAGGATGATTACCTAGAAAATTACTACGTTGGTACCATCCCTCGTGCACCCTTTTGCCTCTTACATGTGCCAAGAACAAAATGGCTCTGATGACATTGTTAGATCTCTGAGAGCAAATACCTGATGAAAGAAAAGATGGTGCCACTTGTTGGGTCCTTTAACCCTAATTTTAGCTTGTGGATTCTGCTTAGCATGGGGTGGCCAAGACATTACTTTCTCCTTCCCAGAGGGGAGCACTGGTGAGGACCAGAATGACCTCTTGGTGCATATTCAAGCACCTTCTCCAGCACCAGGCTACACAGCAATTATGGCTAAATGAGTTTTGTATCAATTAGGACTGCTAGGAGGGTATTGGGGCAGGACCAACAGGAGGCCTACATTTCTGAAACAAGAGGTTATAAAATTTGATTTGTTTACCCAACCTCCAAATGCAACGTTATTATTTTATTCTATGAACCTGGTTATCTTCATGTAGAGCCATAACAATCTGAAACATTTCTAGCCCTGGGGAATTTTACGTCCTCTTTTTGAAATACCCTTTGTTCAGGTGTTGGTCATTCTTATCAGGATCAAAGATTTCTGGAAAATTTCATTTTTCTGTGGTTTTACTTCACTTAACTGTATCATATGACTGAGTAACTCTTGAAATAAAATGTACACTTTCCCCAAATTTTATTCTACGTTCTTTGCTAAGTCAGGCATGGAAGGACGTCAGAAGATATGGGATGTGGTTCATGTTATTGGTACATGGAGGTAATGGTGTGTGCTACCTGCAAAATTGGAGGTAAATTTGTATTCTGACTTCAAAAGAATGGTTTTCAACTCTGCTGCACATTAGATTCATCTACTGAGTTTTTAAAAGTGCCAGTGCCTGAGCCCCATCTCTGACCAGTTAAATTAATCTCCCTGGGAGGTGGGGTCAAGATATCTCGAAAGTTTCCCAGATGATACTAATGTCAGCCAGCGTTGAGAACCAATTATTCATTACTTTCATAAACATATACTCATCACTTATTTTGTGCTAGGCACTATTCTAGAGGCTGGCGATGAAGCAGTGAACAAATCAGACAAAAATCTCTGCCTTTATAGAGGTTACATGCTAGCAGATTTTGACTGAAGGCGAACAAATAAATCAATAGCATTCATGGTATAAAAGTTGGTGAAAAGTGCTAAGAAGAAAAAGAAAAGATGGAAGGGAGGTATCACTTATGAGGGGAGAGGTATTGCAACATTGCAGGGTATCCAAGGACCCCTCATGAGAAGATGATGTTGCACAAAGGTCTGAAGGAGGTGGGGAAAGTCTCTGAGCAGAGGAAACAGCAAATGCAAAGGTCTTGAGGTGGAGCATGGCTGTTTCAGGAAAAGCAAGGGGGCTAAGGCAGAGTGTGAATTACTGGTCTAAACTAACAAAATCCACACACTAGGTATAAGATGAACTACTTGTGAGGGTAAACCAAGAGACTGTGTATAAATGTGTGACTAATAATTTTGAGAATACTCTGAACCATATCAAGACAATCCGGCTATAATCTTAAGGAAACAGGCAAGGATGTGATGACAAGTTAGTAAACTGATGTGGAGTATATTCCATTCTAGCCTACTTGGAGAAAGGAGGTAGGAGTAGAAGACTGGTCAATCTAGAGAACAAAATAAGGAAGGCGAAGGAAGCAAGAGTAAGAATGGACCTCTATGCACTGGTGGGGGGTGGGGTGCATACAAGGAGACCAAGGGTCACGAGAGGTCATGGCAAGTGTGTGGTTAACATTTGAATCACATAATTGACAATCATCATTGTTAGTCAGTGGTCTTCAAGCTAACCACAAAATTGGCTTAACATAAAAGATAATCTGTATGTCCATCCATGTTGCTACAAATGGCTTTATTTCATTCTTTTTTATGGTTGAGTAATATTCCATTGTATATACATACCACGTCTTCTTTATCCATTCATCTGTTGATGGACAGTTAAGTTGCTTCCATGTCTTTATCATATTTAGAGAAGTAAGTCAGACAGAGAAAGACAAGTATCATAGATATCACTTATATGTGGAATCTAAAACAATGATACAAAGAACTTATTTACTAAACAGAAATAGACTCACAGACATAGAAAGCAAACGTACGGTTACCAAAACGGACAGCGGGAAGGGGAGGAGATAACTTAGGAGTTTGTGATTAACATATACACACTACTATATATAAAATAGGCAAACAAAAAGAACCTACTGTATAGCACAGGGAACTATACTTAATATCTTATAATAATCTATAATAGAAAACAATCTATAAAATAATATATATATATAAAATGAATCAATTTGCCATACACTTGAAACTAACACATTGTAAATTAACTATGTTAATTAATAAAAAAATTAATAACAAAAATATTCAAAAAAATTAATAACAAAAAGATATCTTGAAAAAAATTTGGCTTCTAATATATTTAGCCCATAGGGAATGGTTGTGTTGATGAGTCAGTGTGAACATATAGCCTAATTGTATGTTATTTCTTATGATAAATAAAGGAATTACAATTGGGATTCCAGATATCAGTATAAGTGAACTTTGTATGAGCTAGTTTCCCTGAGCCAGATCACTCCAGTGTTAAACACTGAGAAGGTAAGGACTTGGAGCCTGTGGATGTGGGACAGTGAATTTGGGGCAAGACAAATGCCTCTTTGTTAGACCTCTCAGGACCCCCAGCCTGCTGGCCTCTTCAGCTGCTGACTTTGATTGCCACGTGACATTCACATTTTCTATCCAAAGCTACAACACCCTGTTCAACCCCTATCTTGCTGCCTGGCTGTTGTTTTCCCATAGCATAAATCAGAATAATACCTAGTATCTTATCTCTCTCTTATAGGTAGTAAGAAAATCAGATGCGATAAAATACATTAAAGTAATTTTAAATGTTAAAATGGTGTGTAAAATAAAGCACTATTTTTATTAACAGTGATAAGAGTAAATCTAGGTAAATGGATAGTCAGAAATCTAATAAATCCACCTGGTATTTACCATAGGTATAGATTAGATTCAATGTCTCTTGTAGATAACTATTTTTTATTTAAAACTAACTCTACGTGTACAGTTACATATAAAAATGTTTAGAAGCTTAATGCATCAAACTATAAATAGTGGTTATATCTTGATAATAGGATTTTAAATCATTTTTTCTTTTTTGCATGAATGCAGTTATTGTTTATGTTCTTTTCATATAAAGTATAGAAAATAATATCTTTATATTCTGAATATTCAGTAACACCTATTTTGAAGATGAAACAATAAACTGAGTTACTTTTAAAAGAACCCCACTCAGCTTTTTATATAGTTGTTGAATAAATGGAGTGTTTGAGTTAACATCCCTGGTAATGAGCAGGGTGATGAGGGTGATGAATCAGAGTTTTCCTATGTCAGTCATAAAAAGCAGTATCCCAGAGCTCTGAACAATCGGGTCCATGTTAACAAGCCCTCCTTTTGAACACACTACCCAAATAAGAAAACCATGGGACTGTTCCAGAGGCTATGCTTTTACTCTGAGTTTTCAAAGAGATGTTTTGTGTATTTTTTCTTTTCTTTTGCAAATGTCAACGGTTCCTCCAGAGAGAAGAAAGGATGGAATTAAAACTGAGATAGGCGAATGTGAATTCGGTAGGTAGTAAAGCCTTCCTGACTTCAGCTAAGGAATAATTGGCAGAAGAACTTGGTTCGGTCAAAGAAAATTAGTCGCTTCTCTTCTAGGAACTTTTCTTGCTGGGGCACAGTCCAGCTATGAAGACACCCTGAGAGAATGAGAGAGAAGGAAAAGGGGATAGACTGGGACCTTTCATCTTTTGTGAAGAACAACCCTTAAGTCAGTTAACAGAGACATACTTGTTCATGTCTGCTGGCCAGAGCACCAGAACACACCTGTAGTTAAAGTTCAATTGATGGGCTTGCTTGCAGCAAGAGAGAATAGTTATTAATAGGGAAATATGGGGTGTCTCAAAAGGGAGCAGTTAGGGAAGGATTCTTATAGGTCGTGGGGAGGGGGTTGGGGACAGATTCATCATAGGATGATCTTTGCAGAGATTGCTTAGAATTCATAAATTGCAGAGTTGCTTGCTCAGTGGTTTAATCTATAGAACACCTGAATCTGTGCAGGGTTACTGTGTGGTCAGTTTTTCTGCAGACATTTAGAGCCTATGGGTCAGAACAAGCTGGTGTTTAAAGTTTGGGCTTACATAGTTTTCTTCCTTTCATGGTTTAATGCAGTTGATCTGTTTTGTGAGTCACGGTATAGTTCTGCAAATTATGGCTTCTGTTTCAATTCCATTGGGTGACCACATTTCAGGGCAGAAACGGGATAGAAAAGTGCAGGAAAAAATGGAGGCGAGGAAATAGGCACTTGAGCATCCCATGTGTGCTAAAGGATAATGCTTGTAAATATTGTACATATGCTTCTCTCTGTACACTTTACTCTCCTTCCACTGATCTTTATTCAACAAACTGTTTTCCTGCAGGAAAAAGTAAATAACCTCTAGGAAATGTTTCCAGGGGTTAAAGTAGGGCTTTCTTCTCATTTGTTTGTCCTTTATAAAAGTCAGACGCTGACCAAACCTCTCCATTTCTTCTCATCCACATGATCAGCCATATAGTCCTTGGACTTTGCCCCTGTTTCCCATTGATCCTAACAGACATAATACAATCAACTTGCCTGATGGGGACTCATTACCCAAATGGTCCTGAGACTTCCTGTTTGGGTCCATTCCCACCTTCAAGAGACACACTCTTTGCAAATAAATCACTGTATCTTTTGTCAACAGCAGCATTTCTTTCTCCTATCAAATATTTTACCCATTGGATCAGAAAGCATGACCCATGAAATCGACCCCCCCACATATTTTTACTTGTCTTTTCAGAAGTTGGCATCAGATGTGTCAGTGTCTGAGTTACTCCATATTCCTCCAGGCTGTTCATTTGATGCAAAATCGTAAGGATACAATTGGCATTCCTATAGCTTTCTCTTAGATCTTTCTTCAGCCTGAGAAACACCCCAGGGCCATAAAGGGTAACGTGGAAACCCATTCTGATCTGGGTAAATAGAGGGAAATAGAATTTGCCTGAAGGTTCAGACTGGGCTCAAAATTAGGCACTAGAACACACAGTAACTTTCTGATTTTCATTTCCTCTCAGGCCCCTCAGGTTGGATGTCATACTCTAGTCCTTGGTTTATCTCTCTGATACAATCAGCTGAGAATCATCAGATACTAAGAAATCATTAAGGAGCCACAGTAGTCATTCTTTTTGCAAATCCTCATAAATTTGCCTCAAGAGGGAAGTGGGGGTAAGATGCAGGAGGAAGAGGCTGAAACTCATGGCTATGGCCATTGGCCTTTTGGTAGAGTTTCCTTCATGGCTTCACACAATTTTTCTTGAGTTATGCTCCTTGGAACACATTCATTCACTGTGGAAAGATGGCAAGTTGCATCACATTCTAAGATGTGATTCTAAGATGTGTCCTTCATTAGATTTCTCTCCTTTTTTGTATCTATTTCTTCCTGGGAAAAATGTAGCTCCCTTGTTCCAATCCTTTTCCTGTGGGTGGTTGTTTCAGCATAAGACCATACAATAAAAATGAAAGAAAACATTCCTCTAACAACCCATATTCTTTATTTTAAGCAGGCCAAGGACCCTACAGAGATCAAAGCACTGTCTTGCCTGGGCTAGGAAGCATAAGGATGGGTTAGTGTAGGGTGGGTGATTTGTAAACTAATTTTGGACTCAAAACTTTTGTTTAATTTCTTCACACAGCAGCTCCCCAGTCTCATTACATTAGATATGAATGGAGGGAGCAGCGCCTTGTGCAGGTAGAACAGGCTGACCCTAAAACATGATTCTGGCACTGAAGAATTGGCTCTTTGAGATTCAGATATCTCCCCTGGATTTGACAGATTTCCAATACTAAGCCACAGCCTCCTCTGATGCAAACAGCAATCTGGGTTGCTGGGAATTGAAGAGGGTCTTCAGAAAAAGGTCCACCAGCAGACAAGCAAGTTATGGATTTGGCTCACCAAGCCAATCACAGAGACCAGTTTCATGAGCCTGGTGAAATATTGTTTTGTTTTGTTTTTCTTCAGTCCAAATAAGTGGTGTTGGTTTGTGTCTTTTTACCTCCTAGAGAGATTTATTGAAGAAAATTCTGAACATGACATGAGTTTAGTACACTTTCAGTGCTCCTATATGTCGCTCCTGTTTGGAATGTCCCTTTTCCCAAATCTGTTAAACAAACTCTTGTTCAAAAAATCTTCTCTTCTCATGCCTTCTTCCCTGGGCCTCCCATGTTGAGTCCATTACTCTGTGCCCAAAGATCTGGCTCTTTATGGCCAAATGGACTGAGAGCTCTTTCAGAGATGCTCTTTAGGCTTCTTATATCCACAGGCTTAACACAACACCTGTTCACAGGCACTCAACAAAATTGACTCCCTCTCCATTCCTCCTAGGAATATTTCGAGGTTGCCACTTGGAAGGGTGATCCCACTAAGGAGATTTCACATAAAATCCATTCTGCCTTAGCTCTTAGGCCACATCTCGGAAGTTCTTTCCTTCACAGAAGTTCAAGTGTGAAATTTTCACCTTGGACTTTATCCTTCGAAAGCTACTCGGAGAAACGATAATTTCAAGTCATTCTTTAAAGAAAAGATAGGGGCTAGACTGGATGATTTCTCATTGACCTTCCAACCCCTGCCTTCCCTCAGCACACTCAGCTCATGAAAGGAAAACGGTGATGTATTATAGGTAAGAGGACACTTGAGTGGGATCCTGAGGCCTGAGTTCCTTTGCCCAGCTCTACCATTGACAAGCTGAGTTAATCTGGATAACTACTCCTTCCCTAGGACACAGGTTCATCATCTATACATGAGAGGGTTGGGTTCAGTGATGTCCAAATACAACTTCTAACTGACAATGGTCTTAAAATATTAATAGTCTGTGAAATACCAATGTTGGCAAACCAATTAATGGCTATTCTTCTAATATTAGTTTAGCTGATATATTCCTCACCCTCCTGTTGTTTAGAAGTTCTTCATCATTAAAATAATTGAGTGGGATGTTATTTTTATTCTTTCAACCTCTCTGCTCTCCACTGCTTTAATGAAACTCTGCACTGCTATTTGGTGATGAGGCTCCTGGGGCATTCTCTTTTGGGCTGTTGCAACTTAGAGGTGGAGTGGAAAGGGCCCCGGACTAGAAGTCAGATATTCTGAGGTCTAGCCTGGCTCTGCAACTAACTAGCTCTGTGGCCTTGGGCTTGTCAGGTCCCTTGTTGGGGTCTCCATTTCCTTACCTGTTAATTGGGGGGTGTGAGCTAGATTATAGTTCTTTAACTCTTGCTTTCTATGAATTCTAAGCAATGATAACTCCCTAGAGAGTGAGGGCTGAAAGGAAACTTCATGTCACACTACTCCAGGTGTCAAACAATTAATTATGGAATTCCAGCAATCAACCTCCTCTCCCTGCTCCCTACCCCCTGCCTGCCTGCCTTAAGGGCAATTTCAGAGCCTTCTGTTTAGAACAACATCTCAGTCCCAGACTAAATGGCATCTTTCCATCAATGTCAAAGGGAGTTAAAGGGGTCTCTTTACTTAGAACTCTCCTATTTCCCTTTGTGGCGTGGGGATAGGGTGTGCCTTCAGCTTCTGATGCTCCTCTAGTACCTGAGAGCCTATCCTGGCTGTATTGTCCTTGGTTCCTGTCTCTTTAGGATGTGTGTTCATTTGAGCAATCCCACCAAACAGAATAGTTGTCTATGTCATTTGATATTCATGGAATTTACCAGGCAAGCTTGTAAGCATATGCTAGAAATGATCGAAGTTCAAGAAGGAAAACAAGGAAGATACCCTTTCCTGTTAGTTCTAGTACCATGTAGGGTTAAAGGACTTGGACTCTGAGGACAACTGCCTTGGTCTGAATCTTTATTTACCTGTGAGTCAGCCATGTGGCAGAGGGAAATCTACTTTCTGTGCCTGTTTTCTTATTTGTAAAATGGGACTAGTAAATAAAAGTACCAGCCTCACAAGATTAATGAACTAATATATGTTAATTAGTGTAGGGTTTAACACAGGATAGCTTTGAATATTCAAATGATGATGTTTACATTATTTTTGGCTAACCAACACTTGCAGCATGCCTATTCTGCTGGTGAAACCAGCTGTCTTTCTTAGTTTGGCAGCAGCTCATCTCTACCCACTCCCTTGAGTCCTTGCCCCTCTGGGCTCTTTATCATGACTCCTATGAGATCTCACTGTTCTTGGATGATTATTCAGTAAAGTGTTTTTCTATTGGAGGAAGCCTCCTTCCAACACTTCCCACCCACCTGGGGAAGCTCTAACTCCTGACCTGTGCAACTGGGCAGCTTATAACTACCCTTTGTAGGAGAGAAGATGCTTAACCGCAGAGGGGTTTTAATCCTTATTTTTGATGTGCACTCAACAAGCATGAGGTCCATAATCCACACACATTTAAAGCATCTTGTGCTGCTCAAAGAGGGGAGAAACTGCCCTCATTTATAGAACTTGCTGAATAGAGGTCTAGTCGGTGTTAATTTTTCAGTATCAGATTCCATTATTTTCTCTCCCTATTTCCCTTCCTTTAATACCAACAGCTGGGACTAGGTAGTGTGCAGCAAAAGGAATCAAGACTTTCTCATGGGGGTGGGGGAAGTAGGAGCAATTCATTTAATGTGTTTTATCCATAGTACAGCACATTTACTCCATGGGTTCAAGGTACCATGTGTCCGTTCTCTCAAAGGCAAGTCCAAATCACTTACAGCATCTTTACAGAAATTCAAAAGTAAATGGAAATATGACTATGAAGCCATCAGATAAAAAGCACTGGCTCCAGGCTTCCCTGGTGGCACAGTGGTTAAGAATCCGCCTGCCAGTGCAGGGGACACAGGTTCGAGCAATGATCTGGGAAGATCCCACATGCCCTGGAGCAACTAAGCCTGTGCGCCACAACTACTAAGCCTGTGCTCTAGAGTCCGCCAGCCACAACTACTGAAGCCGGCGCACCTAGACCCCGTGCTCCACAACAAGAGAAACCACCGCAATGAGAAGCCTGCGCACTGCACTGAAGAGTAGCCCTGCTGGCGGCAACTAGAGAAAGCTCGCGTGCAGCAAACAAAGATACGATGTGGCCAAAAATAAAAAAAAAAAAAAGCATTGGTTCCTCATGGGGGATTTTGCTTTTTTTCCTCTCTTTCTCTCTCCCTCTTATTTGTATCATCTTTCATAGCAGTAACCTTGGAGAAATGTCCCTTGGGCCTTCCCTACAGATCTTGGAAGGCCAGTTTTGGTAAAAGGTAGTAAAAATATCCAGACCATAGAACTAAACTGAGCAAGATACCTGATTTGGATAATGCATCACCATGGGTAAGCAAGCAATCATTTAAAAACCAAACTAGACTGTATATAAATTTGGCTATATTTGTTAAAATCGAAATATGTACTTAACAACACACAACTTATGTAAACGCTATGTGTCTGGTTCCCATTAATGCATACTGGATGAGTATTGTGGTGATGACTTCTGTGAGGACCAGCCTAAACAATTCTGATGGTGACCCATGTATGGCTAGGTAGGCCAGGTATCTGGAGGAAAAATGCAAATTATAATCAAGGTGAGAAGCAAGGTAACATCTAGCGGTTTGGAACTGGATGTCAGTTCTGAGAATTACACACATGATGTAGGAAATCAGAAGTATGGCAAATGGGATGGAATGCGGCTTCAGGAGGGTTGAAGCAAGTGGCTCTGACCTAAGATCATATATTGCAATAGGATGACAAAAGGTCCACATTCAAATGATCCACTTATGAGACCTGAGAACAGCCCTGACATAGACTCTGTTCTTTCTTATTCCAGAAGAATTCTCATCTGTGTATTACTGGTGACTATAGATACTTTGAAGAATTAATTTGTTATGGGTCATGGATATATGGAGAAAAACTAGAGCAAGAGGAAAAGGAGCAGCCAGTGGAGGTGGCCGTGAGAGATTACAACCACTTAAAACCTAATGCTCTTTCCTGCCTACTCCCAACTCTTCACTGAAAGACCAAAATTTGGGTTCATGCTGCTGCAGAATTCAGGCTTCTTCATAGAAGGAAGGAAACCAAAAGCAATTCATCTAATGCATTTTACTGATTATACAACTCATATACTTCCTGGGTTCAAGATAGCACCTGGCCATTCTCCTAAGGGCAAGTTCAAATCATCCTTTGGTATCTATATAGGGTCTTTCTCTTCCACAGCAGAGAGTAGGAAAAGATGAGGAGTGTGTGTGTGTGTGTGTGTGTGTGTGTGTGTGTGTGCGCGCGCGTGTGTGTGTGTGTATGTGTATGGGGGTTGGGGGGGTGGAGAGACAGAGAGAGAGAGAGAAAGATAGGAAGAAATCTAGAGGAAAAATACTCAAGAACTAAAAGGAATTAGTATTTTAAGGAAAAGTCAAGATCTGGAGAAGGACAGTCTGCCAATGTAATGCAGCCTTTAAAGAAGAGGTTCTAGAGACGTCAGGGTCTGGAGTAAGGAAGAGTAATCCTCTGGAAGGTTTTGGATGCATTGTTTCCTGGTACCAGAGAAGCAGCCCACAAAAGGTCTTATTTTTCATAAGAAAAATATTGTGAGAAAAACTCTGAGGAAAGAGAGTGCTGCAAGTTTATGGGTGTCTGACAGCACTAAGAAAAGAGACTTTTCAGGATGAAGGGCAGCTGGGCTGGGAAGGAGCTAAGCTTTATATGCAGAGTGAACTTGAAATCTGCTGAACTTAGCTTAGCTTGGGCTCCAGAATATTTGTGCTGCAGAGGAGAAACTCCTTTTACTATAAGAGAAAGATCGAGAGGGTGATTTTGCAGATTATTCCCTTCAGCAGGGCAGGGAGCACTGAGGAGGATTGAAAGAAGAGGAGATGGGCTCCGTTGGGTGTTGTCAGGCTTGGTCTGCACAGAGGACAAGGAATGTATAAGGGGGGACCCTGGTCTTGGGAGCCTGAGTCTCCCTTAAAGCCAGTGTGGAGAGCTTCATTTTCTACACTCCATACTTCAGCTGTTGGTAATTTACAGAGACAGCAACGTAGATCCTGACTGCCCAGAATTCTCTGGGTACCTTAAACCAATTACAACTCTTCACTCTTGCTACAGATTTAAAAATGTATCTGGGATAATGTCAAACAGCATCAGGAAAAGAGTTTGGGCCTCAAATAAAGCGGCAGTGACCTCCTTAACCTCAATTTTCCCTGGATGTCAGGACACCTCTCCACGGGGTGAAGGAGTGTATAAATTTAATCTGGTTGCACATAGCAGGGTTGAATGGGGGGACCAATCAGTGTCACTCTGGGCAGTGACAAGCTAGAAACCTGTCAGTAACGGGCAATGAAGCACAAACTGCTATTAGATACACCCACGCCACTTGAGGAGGACGAAAAGGGGTGGAGAAGTCCTCCCAGGATGCCTTTGGGAGGACGGTTTTTATAGACCTTGAGAGGGAATGAGCTCCCTAGATAGCAAATGAGAGAGGTCCACTCCTGAGTCAGTCAACCGATTCCCATTCAACTATCATTTTAGGAAATGCTGGAAACCATTTCGCAGCTATGATGCTACTCTCTCTCTCTCTTCAGATCTCATAACACGTGTTTGTCTACAAGGGACCTCCTGAGTACTCTTTTTATTCAAAACCTGGTCCACAAATTAGCAGCCTCAGCATCACCAGGGAGCTTATTAGAAATGCAGAATCTCTGACCCCACCCCAGGCCTCTTGAATCAGTACCTGAATTTCAACAAGATTTTCAGATGATTTGTGTACATATTAATCACTGTTGTATGGAATTCTCTAAATATCCAGTTTTACTGGAAACAGTCATGTAGACGTTGCAGCTACTTCTTGGACAAGGAGCAGTGACTTCCTTTTGTATAGTATGGAATACAGTAAGTCCCCTACATCCGAACGAGTTCCGTTCCAAGAGGGCGTTCATAAGTCCAATTTGTTCATAAGTCCAACAAAGTTAGCTTAGGTACCCAAATAACACAATTGGCTACTTAGTACTGTACTGTAATAGGTATAATACTCTTCACACAAAGAATACATAAAAAGCAAACAAACACAAAAAGCAAAGAAAACATGTTTAATCTTACAGTGCACTACCTTGAAAAGTACAGTAGTACAGTACAACAGCTGGCATACAAGGGCTGGCATCGAGTGAACAGGCAAGAAGAGTTACTGACTGGAGGAGGGAGAGGAGGTGGGAGGTGGTAGAGCTGAAGGATCGTCAGCGATAGGAGACGGAGGGCAAGCTGCCATTTCACTCACGCCTGACATTGATGGCACAGGTTCTGGCTCTTTGCTGGATTCAATTCTACTTACTTTCTTGAAAAAACGATCGAGTGATGTCTGGGTAGTAGCTCTTTTTTTCTCGTCATAGATGACACGGTGGCACTGGATTACATTCTGAACATCTGCTGCAACCTTCACGTACCGTTCTACATTTGGGTCCTGTGCCTCTAAAACTAACAGCGCTTCCTCAAATAAAGAAAATCCCCTTGCCATTTCCTGTGTCGTGAATCTCTTCAGTTCTGCAGTTACTTCTTCTTCCTCTTGTCTCTCTTCGTCCTTTCTCTGGGCCTCCAATTCCATCAGGTCTTCGTTATTAGTAGCTCCTCATGTTGCACAGCAAGGAGTTGAATGTTATAAGAACGAGCAACATCTACCATCTTTTCGCCTCACTCCACTCTCTCAAGTATTTTCACTTTTGTTTCTATCGTTATCGCTTGTGGCTTCTCAGCAGTACCAGCTACATCACCGCTGATTTTATGCTTGCTTCCAGACATCCTGGGTTTGAAATAAAGATACTGTACTACTGTACTCTATACAGCAGTGCACAGTAAAGTACACAAAGCACAACCACTTGTGGAGAATGCACGCACATGACAAATGTACACCAGACGCACGAACTAACTTACGTGACTGGACACGTGAACGCATGTTCGCATGTTTGAAAGTTCGCAACTTGAAGGTTTGTGTGTAGGGGACTTACTATATAAACTTTTTCAGCCAATTAAACTGAACTGGATCAAGTAAGAAGAGAACATCAGTTCCCTCCAGCACCCAGTTGTAGCTTCCTGTGGAAGGCAAACACAAATCCAAGAGAAAGGAAAAACTAGGAACTATTCAATTTCTTTTAGACTTGAAACTTGATTCTTTTCAGACTCAGGGTCAGTGTTATTTTCATGGCCCCATTGAGTTGTTCATCTGTCTGAGCATATGAGTGTGTGTGTGTGTGTGTGTGTGTGTGTGTGTGTGTGCTTTGCCCATATAAACCTAAGCATTCTCCTCAGCAATTAGGTAATTTCTAGATCAGGCAACGTGTTTCATCTCTTTGCAGCATCTTTCATTTCTTGAAAGAAAATTATGGAGCATTTTGCCACAGAAACATGCTCTGTGAGAAGACAGAGCAAATAATGCATTAGGGGAAATAAGTGAAACTGCTCAAATTGCTTTAACCCCTCTGTGCTCATCACCACCATTCCCTGTCTGCTCTCACCAACCCTTGCTCAGTGCATCCCTGCCCAACTCCCTGTCAGATCACCTACTCCAAGGGAGGACTTGGAAGTGTCCAGAGGTGAAGACAAAAGCACTGCCCTATCGTCTTTCTTTATCCACAGGAATATGGTGAGAGGCTGGTCTGGGAGGGAAGACATTGAGAATGCAGGGACTCACAAGCCCTAGAAAAAGCACAGAACTGGGGAGTTCATCTGGAGTTAACCTTTGTACTTCTTGTCCTTTTTTTCCTGCCCCAGTGAAACCCATTCTACTTAGTAATCAAGATTCCAAAGGTGGAATAGTCTCCCCACTTTTTCCTCTACTCACATTCTAGCCATTATCAAAGGCCTGAGATTCATTGCATTTATTCATTAAGATACTAACTGAGCTTTAATGAGGTGCTTGTTACTGTTCTAGTTGTTCCAAATACATGAATAAATGAGGCAGAATCCTGACCACTTGCATCTCAGTGTAGAGTAATGAAATAAGTGTGGGCTTTGGGGCCTAAATTGACTGGACTTTGAAAATATATAGTCAAGTTGCTTAAACTCTGCAAGCCTCATTGCTTGTGCAAGCCAGTCTTCTCTTAAAAATGAGACTGTAAATATCTTAAATATAATGACATGACACAGACTTCTTTTTATCCTATTAGGCATATATTAGCTATTTAATAAATGCTAAACTAAATCAAATTTTGAATGCAATTTAAAAATCAATATATAGGAAAACCTGCAGCTCAGCTCTGCTACTGAGTAGCTGAAAGTCTTGTTTAAATCATTTAACTTCAGGGTATTTTATATATAAAAAGAAGAAATTGGAAAATTGCAAAGATGCTTTCTAGAAGTTCTTATACATGATTCTTCTCTAGGAGTCCAAACTGTTGTGAAATGTTACATCTACTCTTCTATAACTAATGCCATAGTCATAATTCACTAAGATTTGCATATATATATATAGTTTATGTGTATACATATACATATATAAAATATATCTTATATCAATAATGCATATATTTATTTTTAGTTACTTTCTGAACAAGGTTGAAAGTTCATAAGATATTTCAAAAGATTAAAGATACAAGATACCTTAAAGAAGCCTTTGGACTTGTTTAATACAGAACTTTCCAAACTTATCTTAATCCCTCCTTTTTTTATATAATGCCAATTAACAACTTAGCTTTCCCTAGCATATTCAACTCAAAGTTGAAGTAGACCCTCAGCTTTCTACATTTTAAAATCTCAGATTGTATTGTTGGCAAATGATCTTCAAGTTCCATTTCATGTAGTGATTTTTAATTTTGCTAAGTCATCAATGTGTACCATATTATAGACTAGTGAGTGAGATGGAGTTACTACAGCTCATGACCAAGCCCAGTTGACTCTCCTGCCCATCATTCCTCTCACTGTCACTACCAGCCCCTGATATTGGCATATTGGCTAGATTGTGGATTCACAACAATCTTCTACTAGAAACCTCAAGAACATCAGGAGTTAAATGCAAATATTTCTACCTTTGGTTGCAGGTTCCTGTTTTAGGCCACTGGTACCGCAACTAAAGATGGATCATCATTCTTCTCCTCAAAGCATTGGTACTCTGTTAGAGAAATGTGGTAGACGATCAACAGGTCCTTTCAAGCTCATTGGTAAAATTCCAATTTTCATGAAATGTGAGACATATACCAGTGAAATATGTAGTGACTTAAAAAAAATCCTGACATTTGGTCAGCAAAGTCCAATGTTTTTCCTTTGAGAAATGACCTAACCACATATTCCTCTTGCCAAAACCCATCCTGGCACTCTGTTAAGGGCAGCTTTTTTTTTTTTTTTTTTTTTTTTTTTTGCTGTATGCGGGCCTCTCACTGTTGTGGTCTCTCCCGTTGCAGAGCACAGGCTCCGGATGCGCAGGCTCTGTGGCCATGGCTCACGGGCCCAGCCACTCTGTGGCACGTGGGATCTTCCCAGACCGGGGCACGAACCCGTGTCCCCTGCATCGGCAGGCGGACTCTCAACCACTGTGCCACCAGGGAAGCCCAAGGGCAGCTTTTTGCAGTATGATAGAATTGTTTCTCAAGTGCTCCTGGTCTCAGGACTGAATCGTGTAAGAGAGACAGTTAAAGACATTTTTTGAAAGCAGAGCCTATTTCAGAGTCTGGGGTTAGACCATCAGTTCACATCTCCAAGTGATATCTTCTCAACTCTTCCCTGTTCCTTGTCTTGAATATTGGACCCTGGGGATGGCTCCTATTGATGATTATGGAAAAGCACAGAAAGAAGAAACTGTTTTTCAATTCAAATGATATGGGCCTGGTTGGAGACAAAACTGTTTATTGGCCTGCATTGTTCAGCAACTAATGAAATTAATTTTTTAAGAAGCATTACAAATGAAATACTGCAGTCACTCTTCAGTGTCCTGGCTCACTAGGATATTAGATGAGCCAGACTTAGGTCTATGGACTTTCCCCAAAAGACTGTTCTTAGAAAAGCCAGAGTAGGTGATGCAAAGATTAAGCACTTCTCAGCAGAATGCTGCAGTATCATGTCTTGAGTTGTTTTATTGTTTTTGTATTAGAGCCAAGAAACATGTGGCCAGCAGTCTGCAACAAGCCCTGTTATTTTCAACATAGCAAATGATAATTCTTGCACTTGAATGCCGTGTGAAATTAGGATTGAAAGACAGAATTCATTGCAAGTCAATTATTGATCTTTAAATGAAGGAAGAAAGTCATTGCTATCAGGACTCTCTAACTCCTGTGAACCAACCTCTAAACCTTGAAGCTTCTCTGGTTACCAGGAAAATGATAGAGGGCTGACTAATAGTGACTTCAGTTTGCAGAGAATGTTTCATCTATCATACTAGTGATTCTGGTTTCTCTTTATAATATTACTGATGATCAGCTGGGGATATTACTTATGACAGATGAAACTGAAAAGGGCTAGCAGAGCATTCTGTGAGCACAGGTAACACAGAAATGAGAAGCTGGGTAGGTAGAAGTGTTCCAAAATCATTAGGATGCAGTTTTGTAGGATGAATAAATCTAGAGGTGTAATGTATAGCATCCTGACAACAGTTAATAAAATGGGATTGGAACTGGAAATTTGCTAAGAGGGTATAGATTTCAGGTACACTTATCGCCAAAAATAAAAAAGAAAAGAAAAGGTAACTATATAAGGAGAAGTTATGTTAGTTAGCTTGACTGTAATAATCACTTCACTATGTATGTGCATTTCAAGTCATCATGTTGTACACTTAAAATATACAGTTTTTATTTAAAAATTAATAAATCAAGACAAAATCATTATATTTCCATACTTTTCAGATGAAAATAGAACTGAGCTAGATCTAGTCAGAGCTGGACACAGACAAGGCTTTTTAAATTTTGTTTCAATAAATTTATTTATTTATTTATTTTTGGCTGCATTTGGTCTTCATTGCTGCACGCGGACTTTCTCTAGTTGCGGCGAGCAGGAACTACTCTTTGTTATGGTGCACGGGCTTCTCATTGAAGTGTCTTCTCTTGTTGCAGAGCATGGACTCTAGGTGCGCGGGCTTCAGTAGTTGTGGCGCATGGGCTTAGTTGCTCTGTGGCATGTGGGATCTTCCCGGACCAGGGATCGAACCCGTGTCTCCTGCATTGGCAGGTGAATTCTTAATCACTGTGCCACCAGGGAAGTCCAAGGCTTTTTTTCTTATGTTTATTTTCCTTAGTTGGAATGAGATCACACACAACAAGAACAACACAAGGAAAATCTAAAAAAGAAGATATGAAAGACAATGACTCTGAGACAAATTATTAGATAAGTTGGGTATTGAATAAAGAAGAATTTATCCTTGTTGGATACCCTCATTTATAATTATGCTCATTTATAATTCCTTCAGGAACAAATTATTTGAAATGAATTTTGTAGCGCTTTAGGTGTAGAACTTTATTTTAGGCCATAGGTAGAATCCAAACCAATGGAAAAGCAGAGCTCTTGATTTGAGGGGCTGTGTTTCACTCCTTCAACATTCATTCACTCAACATCTATTTATTGAGAACCTATTATGTGCCAGGTTCTCTTTTTATCTGAATATTCAGCAATTAACCAAAAGGACAATATGTATTTTTTACAAAATATAAAGAGAGCTATATTGTAGTGGGAAGAGAGACAAAAATGAGAAAATGAGAAAAATATCAGGCAAGATAATTTAAGTTAGTCATAGGTTCCAAGAAGACAATAGTTCAAAGAGAGTAATGGTAGAGTCAGCTACCTTAAACTGAATGGTCAAGAAAACTACTTCTTCTGGTAGGATGGAGTACTTTGCAATAGCCCAATGTTCCAGCTGAGAAAAACAAACAAACAAACAAAAACCTAACCAGACAAAAGACAAAGTTCATCTGTGTAATTGCATCACGGAAATACTAGAATCCTTCAGACCAGACAGGCTAAATTTCTAGAGAGGTGAAAACTGTAGAAAGTGAGCTGATGCTCTGCATCTGCTTGGCTAAATCTAGCATAGACAAGTAACTGATATTATCCAAGGCATAAAGCCACTGCTGGGCCCCAGAAAAACCAGCAGATACTTTGGTAGTTGTACAGAGATGGGAGTGACTAAATTGGAGATTTGAGAGGCCTAAGACATATAGCCAGCATCCTGCTCAGATATTTCTCAAATTTTGAAGCCAGGCAAGACTTTATGCTAAAAAAGCTACACTGAAACCCCCTGACAAGCAGGGCAGAGGAGACAAAGATGAGAGTCCAGCACCCTCCAAGAGAAGAAGTCCTGATAGCTCATTGAGAGTCATCTTTAAAGATCCCTGCCTCCCAATACTTACATTCTTCCCACATACAAATCCACTCATCTACCTTTCTAATACTCTCAAAGGCATCAGCCTTGGGCTTGAGAATCTTACCCTCTAAATTAGGCCCAGGTGATGATGAGGTTGCAGCCTCCTTCAGTAAATTTCTCTCAATGTGATGACCTATAGACTAAAGAGACCAGTTACCTGCCCTCTACCTCCACCCCACATCCAATGGTGAGACAAGGGTTAGATAACCACAAGAGACACTCCCTATCAAAAAGTGGGGAGAGGCGGGAAGCACTTTGTAGTTCCTGATCCATAACTGGACACACATGCTAGTTCCTTGATTAGAGTCCAGTCCTGCTCTATGGGAGTGGTTCCATGGCACTTAGCTCTGCATTCTACTGGCTACTGTGAAGCAAAGGGCCCGCCTTCATTCAATGGGGAGGGGCCTACACAACGGCTTGGATATCAGGGGTGTGGTTCATTGGGGCATCTTTTGAGAAAAACTATCACAGTGACATAAAACATCTTTCATACCATACTCAGAGATTTGTCTATTGCTACTTTAAAAAGAATGAGAGGGGATGTAATGTACAGCCTGGTGACTATAGTTAATAATACTGTATTGTACATTTGACGGTTGCCAGAAAAGTCGATCTTAAAAGTTCTTATCACAAGTAAAGAATGTAACTCAGTGTGGTGCTAGATGTTAACTACACTTATTGCAGTGATCACTTTGTAATATACACAAATACTAAATCATTATATTATACACTTGAAAATAATATAATGTTATATGTCAGTAATATCTCAATATTTTAAAAGGAAAAAAAAAGAAAAACAAAAGAGTGAGAGAGAAAAAAGTCTCTATTTTTCTATGTGGATTTGATGCTACACTGGCCTATAAACTTCAATCTGTTATTAAGGGTAATTGCCCAATCTTGAAAAGTAATAAGACCTGAGCTTGTCTTATAATTCTACTACTTTTAAAAGTGTGACCTTGGATAAAGTCACTTAATCCCTGTAAGTGTTATTATCCCAACTAAAAAAAAAATGAAAAACAATGATGTAAACTATAGAGCTCATATGGTTATTGTGAGGATTAAATGAGATAAAGTGTGTCAAATACTCTGTCCAATGATGCGCATTTTGTAGATGATCTACAAATGACAGCTTAAAAGTATTGTTTACAGGACATATGCTGAGATAGAAGGATTTTAGGAATGACCTGAAGTTCTATGTTCACAAAATTCAACCTTGCATGGACAGTTGCTATAAAATAGAAGGTAAATGACTTAGATTTTGAGAAACTCACTGTTTTGGGATCACTGTGTTTTTGAGCAAGCATACAGTGTTCTATCAATATTTCTGTGGATGATGATTGGAATTCTCCTAAGGATAAGGCAGGCTATCATCTTAGGACAAGGGCAATCCTATTAGCAGGGGAAGAAGGAACATCTTTGCCAGGTGGATGCATTCAAGAACTTGGGCAACCTGTAAGGATAGCATGCATCCCTGGGCAAAGTTAGCAAAAATTTGGTTAAGTTATAACAATTTGGTTAGTAACTGAAATGTAACCTAACTTTATACTCAAAAAGTGATGAAGCTGGTACATACCACTTGCCCATGGCTGCGATCATTATGGGCATATATCACAGGGGTAAAGTCAGGTTGAACATAGCACCAGAAAATACTGGGCAATGAAAAGGGTTAATTAAACAGGAATTAAACACTTTATGAAGAGTGGACCAGAGGTTCCATAGTATTTATGCACATGACTATGATTTCCAAGCGTCACTGTGTGTGTGTGTGTGGCTGTGTGTGTGCATATGTACAGTTATGGACAATTCTACCAAAATCCCTAGTTTTACTGAATAGAGTAGGCAGAAAGCAATTTAAACTTTTCTTGATGAGAGAGGGTCATAAACACACACACCAGTTAATGTACTATATCTTAGTACAGAGATCTCTTAGAATTGTTTTAGTGAAGAGGGTGTAGTTTATCTTCTCCTTTAATTACCCCCACATTCGTCTGTACGTCCAAACCTTGGTGATTCTTCCAGAGCCTCCCTTGTTCTTTTTTTTTTTTTAAATAGATCTTTATTGGAGTATAATTGCTTCACAATCCTGTGTTAGTTTCTGTTGTAAACCAAAGTGAATCAGCCATATGCATACATATATCCTCATATCCCCTCCCTCTTGAACCTCCCTCCCACCTTCCCTATCCCATCCCTCTAGGTCATCGCAAAGCACCGAGCTGATCTCCCTGTGCTATGCGGCTGCTTCCCACTAGCTATCTATTTTATATTCGGTAGTGTATATATGTCGATGCTACTCTCACTTTGCCCCAGCTTCCCTCTCCCACCCCATGTCCATTCTCTATGTCTACATGTTTATTTCTGCCCTGAAACTACATTCATCAATACCACTTTTTAAAATTCCATATATATAATTTAGCATACGGTATTTGATTTTCTCTTTCTGACTTACTTCCCTCTGTATGACAGACTCTAGGTCCATCCACCTCACTACAAATAACTCAGTTTCATTTCTTTTTATGGCTGAGTAATATTCCATTGTATATATGTGTCACATTTTCTTTATCCATTCATCTGTTGAAGGACATTTAGGTTGGTTCCATGTTCTGGTTATTGTATATAGTGCTGCGATGAACATTGTGGTACATGTCTCTTTTTCAATTATGTTTTCCTCTTGTTCTTTTCAGATGTCATTTCATAATGTATTGGTTTCTAGGAGTTTTCTACTCTCCATACCTAACTACTTTACCTCTGTTGTAGACAATAGCTTAAAAGGAATTAAATATTGTTGGAGGAAATTAAATGGTAAAAACTTGTTACATTATTTTTAAGTTCATCCTCTGAAGATGGCCCAATGTCTCTTCTATAAAGTAAAGTGTATGGTCTTTATGAAAGTTTCCTGTGTGTTTTCTGTTATGTCCAGCTTAACAGCTATATTCTGGATAATTTTGATTCATAGAAGGCTGACCATTGGGTTAATAGGGTATTTTTGTACTTCATGAATAAGCTTTGATTGTAAAACCATGTATAGGGCATCAGAACAGTTAAGCAGAGTGTTAAGGACTGTCATACCAGGTTGTCTATTTCACACATTAATACAGTCAGTGGATTCCCAGAGCACTTTGAGAGACATACTGAACTTTATTGTAAGCCAGTATTTCCTGAATCACAGGTATGAACCTACATGTTGAACTACCCTTGCTTCTGACCCCCGGCCCATGACAGCAGAGAAACAGAAATGAGCCAGCACTACAATGAGGGAAACACACATCTTGACAAAGCTTCTGCCAGTGTAACCTGACCCCCCCTTTTTGCGCCTTTATTGGCACATGCTTGCAGGGATCTGTTAAAGCTTGTGTTACAAAAATCCCTAGAGCTGCATCCAAGTTTAGAATCTTCCGAAGAAGAAACATGATGAAAAAACATTTAGGGGGTGCTGGGTAGCCCTTGTGCATTGATATGGCCTGGAGGCTGGTGAGTTAGGAAGGAGGTGGACTTTAGGAAGCTCTGGAACCAGGATTGGCTTTCCACCCAAATTCAAGAGATTTTCTTTGATTTGCTTCCATTTTTCACTTCATTTCTCTTCTACTCATTCCAGGGTCCCTGGCCAACACACTTCTCCCCAGCGTTCCCAGCATATCACCCATTTCTTTTTTTTTTTTCTGCCCATTTCTTTAAGACTCTGTCCTCAGCATTTCAGGGACAGCTCTGTGTGGCACTACCTAACAACCCCTTAAGGTGGGATGCCTCCCAATGGCAGTGCCATTTTTATAGGAGTCTCTTCAAGGTGGAAAACATTTCAGTATTTAAAGGGATGACTCTAACGGCCCATTTTCTGGTTAGAGAGCACACAGAAGCCCCCCTTCAACCCACTATTTATAATTACCTGCATCCTGACTCCCAGCTCCAAGTGCTGCCTCTTGTGTCCTGCTGGGTGAATAATGCAGTTGGCTTTCTAACCTCCAGCAACAACCAGAGTAAGGTGAATTATAGTTTGGGGAAAAGATAATAGGAGAGGGAGGCAGGAATTTGGATTTAATTGGAGTGGAGGCCACCAGCTTTGTAGATAACTGTCTTTTATTCTGAATCTATTCAATGATTACAGCCCATACTCATCCACAAAGAATAGTGCACTTGAGTTCAGGAAGGGGAGTGCTAGGATTATTTTTCAGCCCAGTTGATCTAGATCCCCTCCTCGCCCTTCTTGGCTTCTGCAGGCGGATGTTGAACATGCCTTGAGCAAAGGGCCAGGGGGTTTCTGCCAAGCAGTTCCAGAGGCATCTACAAACCACAGTCATTGAAGACATTTCCCAGAAGGTTTTCGGAGTACAAATCTCTTTAATTAAAATGGGAAAAGCCAGAGTGAGGGAGATGAGAGGAGCTTGGCTGAGAGCAGAAGGAGGAGGGGGATGAAGGGAAGAAAGGGAAGGAGGAAAAGTAATAAATATTTTACAAGTGTTTTCAAACACTGCCCGTCTAACACCCAGTGGAAAATGCCACTTGATGGATTATATTTTGGGTTGGAAAGTGAGGCTAATTCAATGTAATGAGGGGTGAATGGGACTTCAGGCCCTTATCCAACCACAAGAGACCCCTTACAAAAGAGTCTGCTCTTTCAGTCATTAATTTTTTATGAAGTTTAATAGGCCTGAGCCTAGAGACCTTCTGTGGGGTTGATTAGCTTCATATTTCTCTCATTAATGTAGAATCTGATTAGCTCTTATGAAAATCATTTCATCTCAGGCTCCAGCGTGGCAACCACATTGTTCTGATATTAGGAACTGCAAGTTTGATTCACCTGAGAAAAGAAACATCTGCAGGGACAAAGGCCCTGGCCTCATGCTGTCACAGAATGAGAGGACTGGGGAGACCGGCTGTCTCTTACATTTTACTGGCTGCAATAAAGAACCCTCAATATTTGGACCAGGATAACCTTATTGGAGGCTAGCAGTGTTGGTCCACTGCAAAGGGAGCTGACTTGAAAGAATAGATAACTGCCAATGTATCAGTCAGGGTTTAAGAAGAAGAGCAAGACTGCCAAGTGATGTAGAAGAAGGGGACTATTACAGGGATGAGACTTTATGCTATCATAGGAGCCGGCAGAGAGGTCTGCTGCCCTGAATCTGCTGTTGGGCCTGAAGTTGCTATAGGTCAGCTAGACTAGGAGTCAGGAAGGAAAGCTTGACATGGATATGAGGAGGGACACACTGAAACCCACAAGGACAAGTTGGAAACCCCAAGGACAAGCTGGACTCTTTCTCTGTTTCTTACAAGCTTGAAGAAACAGACTTGAAGTCCAAGCCGACCAAGAGGAGACTCCTGTGCTCTTCACCGTGGAGATGTGTACACACTTGGCTCAAGACTTAGAGAAACTAATGAAGGAAATCCTTCAGTTCTGGACAGCTTCTGGAGGAGCTGCAGGTCCAGGATCAACCCCATATCCAGAAGAGTGGCCAACTGATCAGCAACAATATACAAGAGCTGCCACAATGCCTGACACTATTTACCCAATTTACCCTCAGAAAAACAATGATCACTCCTCCATTTCTACCTTCTAAATTTCAGGATTCTCTATGGCTAACACTAACCAAAAACCATACAGGGAAGAGAATTCTGGGAAATGTTTTTCCAGGATGGCTAATTTGACCCAGTATAAAGCCTCCACAGCCAGTCCTAAGTAATACACATTAAATAGGATGACCCCATCCTGTGGTGAACTCTAATGTGCTAAGAGGACCAGTAAGAGGTGGTACTCAATGAAGACCTGACTTTGAGAAACACAGAGAATTTAGGCTGAAGGAATCTTGCTGTCAATAAAGGTTGTAAAGAACCCATGGCTATCCATGGCTATTGGGATTTTATGGAGGCTTCTTCATGTAGGCATGACCAATTATTAACTCCATTTTCAACCCCTCTGCCCTCTCCGAAGAAGTGGCAGACTGGGGGGAATGAAAATGACAAACTCCTAATCAGAGATTGGTCTTTCTGGTGACCAGCCCTCATCCAGAAGTCATCCAGGAGCTTGCCCAGAATTGCCTCACTAGAACAATGCTCCTAAGTGCTCTTATCACTTAGGAATTTGCAAGGCTTTTAGGACTTCCGTGCTGGGAACTGGGTACAGAGACCAATGTATGTATTTTCTATTATCTCCCAGACTTTGTAAAATCATAAAGAAACATAGGATTTGATAACTATAAAAATCAAGATGCTGAGTGTTTGATTGGGATTGGAATAGGGCTGTAACACGTGAAGAGGCTTCTGGAGTAGCTGGCAAATTCTATCTCCTGCTCTCGGCTGTGATTAAAAGTGTGTTCACCTTTTAACAACTCATTAAGCCATATATTTGTTTTTGTGAGGTTTCTTTATGCATCTTTTATTTTATAATAAAGGGTTTCTGTTCTTTCTATTTCTAATTCCACTATGCCCAGTCTCTATTATACTAACTAAATTCAAGCTTTTGATCCCCCTGCTTCATTGGAACTTCTCCTGTAAGTTATCAGTTGCCTCCAGTTGCTAAACTCACGGCCAAGTCTCAGTCTCATCTTACCTGCATAGCTCTGCACAGTTTCTCACTCCCTCCTGCTTGCAGCACTTTCTTCCTTGGGCTATTGTAACACTCTGCTCATTAGATTTCTTAGTCTCCTTTTCTGACTTCTTTTCTTCTCTATTACCTCGTAAAGCTGGAATACCCAAACCTCAATCCTTGACTTCTCTTTTCTGTTGACACTCACTTCCTTTCATGATCCCATCCAGTATGACAACTTTAAATAGCATCTCTACACTGGCAGTTCCCAAATTTACATATCTTCTTCTGCCTAGAACTTTAGACTAGAATATCCAAATGCCTACTTCCTATCTTCAATTGGGTATCTAATTGAATCTCAAGTTTAACAGTTCCCAAAACAAACATCTGATTTTCCTCCTAAATCGGTTCCACTCATGGCTTTTGCTGCCTCTGTTAATATCTCCATGTTGCTCAAGACAAAAGTCTTGGAGTCATTGGCTTCTCTATTTTTCTCTTATTCCTCATTCAATCTCTAAGCAAATCTTATTGACCCCACCTTCAGAAAGTATCCATGATCCGACTACTCCCCGCTTCTTTTCTGCTAATGCCTGGATCCAGACCACAGGCATGTCTCACCTCAATACTGCAGTACTCTTCATGGTGGGCTCTTCACTGTTGTTGCTTCTCTATAACCCCTACACAGGGAACTCTTAGGAGAGAGCCAGACTGTCTTTAACAATAAAAATACGTGCATCTTATTCTTTGCTCAGAACTTATCAATGTCTTCCCATTTTGCTCAGAGTAAAAGCCAAATTTCTACAATGACTTAAAAGGCCCCACATGACCTGACTCTCCTAGTTTGCTCTTGACTTTATGCCCTATGACAGCTTTTCTCCTCCCTCCTTTATCTTTGACTGTACAGGCCTCCTTGCCAGTTTTTGAATAGGCCAGACACATTCCTATCTCAGGACTTTTGTTCCTGGTTGTTCCCTCTGCCAGAAATATTCCTCCTCTAGTTGTCCACATGGCTCACTTCCTTACCTCCTTTCAAGCCTTTGACCAAATGTCATCATCTCAATGAGGCCTTTCCACACAACAGTATTTATTTGTACTTCCCAGTTCTCCCAATTTCTGCAACCCCCATCTATTGCTTCTATAGAATCCATCACTTTCTTTTTTTTTTTTTTAACATGTTTATTGGAGTATAATTGCTTCACAGTGGTATGTTAGTTTCTACTGTACAACAAAGTGAATCAGCTATACATATACATATATTCCCATATCTCCTCCCTCTTGCATCTCCCTCCCTCCCATCCTCCCTATCCCACCCCTCTAGGTGGTCACAAAGCACCGAGCTGATCTCCCTGTGCTGTGCGGCTGCTTCCCACTAGCTATCTGTTTTACATTTCGTAGTGTATATATGTCCATGCCACTCTCTCACTTTGTCCAAACTTACCCTTCACCACCCCTGTGTCTTCAAGTCCATTCTCTACATCTGCGTCTTTTTTTCCTGTCTTGCCTCTAGGCTCTTCAGAAGCTTTTTTTTTTTTTTAGATTCCATATATATGTGTTAGCATACCATATTTGTTTTTCTCTTTCTGACTTATTACATTCTGTATGACAGACTCTAGGTCCATCCACCTCACTACAAATAACTCAATTTTGTTTCCTTTTAGGGCTGAGTAATATTCCATTGTATATATGTGCCACATCTTCTTTATCCATTCATCTGTCAATAGGCACTTAGGTTGCTTCCATGTCCTGGCTATTGTAAATAGAGCTGCAATGAACATTGTGGTACATGACTCTTTTTGAATTATGGTTTTCTCAGGGTATATGCCCAGTAGTGGGATTGCTGTGTCGTAAGGTAATTCTATTTTTAGTTTTTTAAGGAACCTCCGTACTTTTCTCCATAGTGGCTGTAACAATTTACATTCCCACCAACAGTGCAAGGGGGTTCCCTTTTCTCCACACCCTCTGCAGCATGTATTGTTTGGAGATTTTTTGGTGTTGGCCATTCTGACTGGTGGGAGGTGATATCTCACTGTAGTTTTGATTTGTATTTCTCTAATGATTAGTGATGTTGAGCATCCTTTCATGTGTTTGTTGGCAATCTGTATATCTTCTTTGGAGAAATGTCTATTTAGGTCTTCTGCCTATTTTTAGATTTGGTTGTTTGTTTTTTGATATTGAGCTGCATGAGCTATTTCTAAATTTTGGAGATTAATCCTCTGTCAGTTGCTTCACTGGCAAATATTTTCTCCCATTCTGAGGGTTGTCTTTTCATCTTGTTTAAGGTTTCCTTTGCTGTGCAAAAGCTTTTCAGTTTCATTAGGTCCCGTTTGTTTATTATTTTTTTTATTTCCATTTCTCTAGGATGTGGGTCAAAAAGCATCTTGCTGTGATTTATGTCATAGAGTGCTCTGCCTATGTTTTCCTCTAAGGGTTTTATAGTGTCTGGCCTTACATTTAGGTCTTTAATCCATTTTGAGTTTATTTTTGTGTATCGTGTTAGGGAGTATTCTAATTTCATTCTTTTACATGTAGCTGTCCAGTTTTCCCAGCATCACTTATTGAAGAGCCTGTCTTTTCTCTAACGTATATTCCTGCCTCCTTTATCAAACATAAGGTGACCATATGTATGTGGGTTTATCTCTGGGCTTTCTATCCTGTTCCATTGATTGATATTTCTGTTTTTGTGTCAGTACCATACTGTCTTGATTACTGTAGCTTTGTAGTGTAGTATGAAGTCAGGGAGATGGATTACTCCAGCTCCATTTTTCTTTCTAAACTTTGCTTTGGCTATTTGGGGTCTTTTGTGTTTCCATACAAATTGTGAAATTTTTTGTTCTAGTTCTGTGAAAAATGCCATTGGTAGTTTGATAGGGATTGCATTGAATCTGTAGGTTGCTTTTGGTAGTATAGTCATTTTCACAATGTTGATTCTTCCAATCCAAGCACATAGTATATCTCTCCATCTGTTTGTATCATCTTTAATTTCTTTCATCAGTGTCTTATAGTTTTCTCTATAAAGGTTTTTGCCTCCTTAGGTAGGTTTATTCCTAGGTATTTTATTCTTTTTATTGCAGTGGTAAATGGGAGTGTTTCCTTAATTTCTCTTTCAGTTATTTCATTATTAGTGTATAGGAATGCAAGAGATTTCTGTGCATTAATTTTGTATCTTGCTACTTTACCAACTTCATTGATTAGCTCTAGTCATTTCCTGGTAGAGTCTTTAGGATTCTCTATGTATAGTACCATGTTATCTGCAAACAGTGACAACTTTACTTTTTCTTTTCTGATTTGGATTCCTTTTATTTCTTTCTCTTCTCTGCTTTTGTGGATAAAACTTCCAAAACTATGATGAATAATAGTGGTGAGGGTGAACAACCTTGTCTTGCTCCTGATCTTAGGGGAAATAGTTTCAGTTTTTCACCATTGAGGATGATGTTGGCTGTGGGTTTGTTGTATATGGCCTTTATTATGTTGAGGTAGGTTCCCTCTGTGCTTACTTTCTGGAGGGTTTTTATCATAAATGGGTGTTGAATTTTGTCAAAAGCTTTCTCTGCATCTATTGAGATGCTCATATGGTTTTTCTTATTCAATTTGTTAATATGGTTTATTACATTGATTGATTTGCATATATTGAAGAATCCTTGCATTCCTGGGATAAACCCCACTTGATCATGGTGTATGATCCTTGTAATGTGTTGTTGGATTCTGTTTGCTAGTATTTTGTTGAGGATTTTTGCATCTATGTTCATCAGTGATATTGGCCTGTAGTTTTCTTTCTTTGTGACATCTTTGTCTGGTTTTGGTATCAGGGTGATGGTGGCCTCGTAGAATGAGTTTGGGAGTGTTCTTCCCTCTGCTATATTTTGGAAAAGTTTGCAAAGGATAGATGTAATCTCTTCTCTAAATGTTTGATAGAATTCTCCTGTGAAGACATCTGGCCCTGGACTTTTGTTTGTTGGAAGATTTTTAATCACAGTCTCAATTTCAGTGCTTGTGATTGGTCTGTTTATATTTTCTATTTCTTCCTTGTTCAGTCTCAGAAAATTGTGCTTTTCTAAGAATTTGTCCATTTCTTCCAGGTTGCCCATTTTATTGCCATATAGTTGCTTGTAGTAATCATTCATGATGCTTTGTATTTCTGCAGTGTCAGTTGTTACTTCTCCTTTTTCATTTCTAATTCTGTTGATTTGAGTCTTGTCCCTCTTTTTCTTGTTGAGTCTGGCTAATGTTTTATCAATTATGTTTATATTCTCAAAGAGCCAGCTTTTACTTTTATTGATCTTTGCTATCACTTCCTTCGTTTATTTTTCATTTATTTCTGATCTGATCTTTACGATTTCTTTCCTTCAGCTAACTTTGAGGTTTTTTTGTTCTCTTTCTAATTGCTTTAGGTGTAAGGTTAGGTTGTTTATTTGAGATGTTTCTTGAGGTAGGATTGTATTGCTATAAACTTCCCTCTTAGAACTGCTTTTACTGCATCCCATAGGTTTTGAGTCATCGTGTTTTCATTGTCATTTGTTTCTAGGTATTTTTTGATTTCCTCTTTGATTTCTTCAGTGATCTCTTGGTTATTTAGTAGTGTATTGTTTAGCTTCATATGTTTGTATTTTTTACAGATTTTTTCCTGTAATTGATATCTAGTCTCATAGCAGTGGGATTGGAAAAGATACTTGATAAGATTTCAATATTCTTAAATTTACCAAGGCTTGATTTGTGACCCAAGATATGATCTATCCTGGAGAATGTTCCATGAGCACTTGAGAAGAAAGTGTATCCTGTTGTTTTTGGATGGAATATCCTATAAATATCAATTAAGTTCATCTTGTTTAATGTATTGGTTAAAGCTTGTGTTTCCTTATTTATTTTCATTTTGGATGGTCTGTGTATTGATGAAAGTGGGGTGTTAAAGTCCCCTACTATGATTGTGTTTCTGTCGATTTCCCCTTTTATGGCTCGTAGCATTTGCCTTATGTATTGAGGTGGTCCTGTGTTGGGTGCATAAATATTTACAATTGTTATATCTTCTTCTTGGATTGATCCCTTGATCATTATGTGGTGTCCTTCTTTGTTTCTTGAAATAGTCTTTATTTTTACGTCTATTTTGTCTGATATGAGAATTGCTACTCCCACTTTCTTTTGATTTCCATTTTCATGGAATATCCTTTTCCATTCCTTCACTTTCATTCTGTATGTGCCCCTAGGTCTGAAGTGGGTCTCTCATAGACAGCATATATATGGGTCTTGTTTTTGTATCCATTCAGCCAGTCTATGTCTTTTGGATGGAGCATTTAATCCATTTACATTTAAGGTAGTTATCAATATGTATGTTCCTATTACAATTTTCTTAATTGATTTGGGTTTGTTATTGTAGGTCTTTTCCTTCTCTTGTGTTTCCTGCCTACAGAAGTTCCTTTAGCATTTGTTGTAAAGCTGGTTTGGTGGTGCTGTATTCTCTTAGCTTTTGCTTGTCTGTAAAGGTTTTAATTTCTCCGTTGAATCTGAATGAGATCCTTGCTGGGTAGAATAATCTTGGTTGTAGGTTCTTCCCTTTCATCACCTTAAATATGTCCTGCCACTCCTTTCTGGCTTGCAGAGTTTCTGCTGAAGATCAGCTATTAACCTTATGGGGATTCCCTTGTACGTTATTTGTTGTTTTTCCCTTGCTGCTTTTAATATATTTTCTTCGTTTTTTAATTTTTAGGAGTTTGATTAATATGTGTCTTGCTGTGTTTCTCCTTGGATTTATCCTGTATGGGACTCTCTCTGCTTCCTGGAGTTGATTGACTATTTCCTTTCCCATATTAGGGAAGTTTTCGACTATAATCTCTTCAAATATTTTCTCAGTTTGTTTCTTTTCCTCTTCTTCTTCTGGGACCCCTATAATTTGAATGTTGGTGCATTTAATCTTGTCCCAGAGGTCTCTGAGACTGTCTTCAATTCTTTTGTCTTTATTCTGCTCTGTGGTAGTTATTTCCACTATTTTGTCTTCCAGGTCACTTATCCATTCTTCTGCCTCAGTTATTCTGCTATTGATTCCTTCTAGAGAATTTTTCATTTCATTTATTGTGTAGTTCATCACTGTTTGTTTGCTCTTTAGTTCTTCTAGGTCCTGTTAAATGTTTTGTTTTTTTACTCCATTCTATTTCCAAGATTTTGGATCATCTTTATTATCATTATTCTGAATTCTTTTTTAGGTGGACTGACTATTTCCTCTTTATTTGTTTGGTTTCGTGGGTTTTTACCTTGCTCCTTCATCTGCTGTGTATTTCTCTGTCTTCTCATTTTGCTTAACTTACTGTGTTTGGCATCTCCTTTTCACAACCTGCAGGTTTGTAGTTCCAGTTTTTTTTTGGTATCTTCCCCCACTGGCTAAGGTTGGTTCAGTGGGTTGTGCAGGCTTCCTGGTGGAGGGAACTGGTGCCTGTGTTCTGGTGGTTGAAGCTGGATCTTGTATTTCTTGTGGGCCAAGTCCGTTGGTGTGTTTTGGGTTGTCTGTGAGCTTACTATGATTTTAGGCAGCCTCTCTGCTAATGGGTGGTGTCATGTTCCTGTCTTGCTACTTGTTTCGCATAGGGTGTCCAGCACTGTAGCTTGCTGGTCATTGAGTGGAGCTGGGTCTTAGCATTGAGATGGAGATCTCTGGGAGAGCTTTCCCCGTTTGATATTATGTGGAGCCAGGAGGTCTCTGGTGGACCAATGTCTTGAACTCGGCTCTCCCACCTCAGAGGCACAGGCCTGACACCTGGCTAGAGCACCAAGATCTTGTTAGCCCCACGGTTCAGAAGAAAAGGGAGAAAAAAAGAAAGAAAAAATGAAATAAAATAAAGTTATGAAAATAAAAAAGTATTAAAAATTAATAAAAAAAAGAAAGAAGAGAACAACTAAACCAAAAAACAAATCCACCAATGATAACAAGTGCTACAATCTATACTAAAAAAACCCAACAATAACCACAACAACAATGGACAGACAGACCCTAGGACAAATGATAAGAACAAAGCTATACAGACAAAATCACACAAAGAAGCATACACATACACACTCACAAAAAGAGAAAAAGGAAAAAAAAATATATCTATGTATAAAAAAAAGGAAGAGAGCAACCAAATCAATAAACAAATCTACCAATGATAATAAACTCTAAACACTAAACTAAGATAAACATAAAACCAGAAACAAATTAGATGCAGAAAGCAAACCCCAAGTCTACAGTTTTTCCCAAAGTCCACCGCCTCAATTTTGGGATGATTCATTGTCTATTTAGGTATTCCAGAGTTGCAGGGAACATCAAGTTGATTGTGAACATTTAATCCGCTGCTCCTGAGGCTGCTGGCAGAGATTTCCCTTTCTCTTCTTTGTTCGTGCAGCTCCCGGGGTTCAGTTGTGGATTTGGCCCCTCCTCTGTGTGTAGGTCACCTAAGGGTGCCTGTTCTTCACTCAGACAGGATGGGGTTAAATTAGCAGCTTATTAGGGGCCTCTGGCTCACTCAGGCTCAGGGGAGGGAGGGGTACGGAGAGCAGGGCAAGCCTGAGGTGGCAGAGGCCAGCGTGACGTTGCAACAGCCTGAGGCATGCAGTGTGTTCTCCCGGGGAAGCTGTCCCTGGATCACGGGACCATGGCAGTGGCGGGCTGCACAGGCTCCCCGGAGGGGAGGTATGGATAGTGACCTGTGCTCGCACACAGGCTTCTTGGTGGTGGCAGCAGCAGCCTTAGCATCTCATGACTGTCTCTGGGGTCCGCGCTGATAGCCGCGGCTCGCGCCATCTCTGGAGCTCATTTAGGCGGTGCTCTGAATCCCCTCTCCTCGCGCACCCTGAAACAATGGTCTCTTGTCTCTTAGGCAGTTCCAGACTTTTCCCTGGACTCCCTCCTGGCTAGCTGTGGTGCACTAGCCCCCTTCAGGCTGTGTGCAGGCAGCTAACCCCAGTCGTCTGCCTGGGGTCTGACCTCCGAAGCCTGAGCCTCAGCTCCCAGCCCCGCTCACCCCGGTGGGTGAGCAGAGAAGCCTCTCAGGCTGGTGAGTGCCGGTCGGCACCGATCCTCTGTGTGGAAATCTCTCCACATTGCCCTCCGCACCCCTGTTGCTGCGCTTTCCTCCGTGGCTCCGAAGCTTCCGCCCTGCCACCTGCAGTCTCCGCCCATGAAGGGGCTTCCTAGTGTGTGGAAACTTTTCCTCCTTCACAGCTCCCTCCCAGAGGTGCAGGTCACATCCCTTTTCTTTTGTCTCTTTTTTTTTTCTTTTTTCCTTTGCCCTACCCAGGTACGTGGGGAGTTTGTTGCCTTTTGGGAAGTCTGAGGTCTTCTGCCAGCATTCAGTAGGTGTTCTGTAGGAGTTATTCCATGTGTAGATGTATTTCTGATGTATTTGTGGGGAGGAAGATCGTCTCCATGTCTTACTCCTCCATCATTTTGAAGGTCTCCCTCCAGTCCATCACTTTCTATTACAATATATTGTTTCCTTAATTTATTATGTTTGGAGTTTGATGTCTGTCTCTCCACAATAAAAAATAACTTCTATACGGGTGGGGATTGCTGTCTGTTTTGTTCACTGATATATCCCTAACATGCTGTACACCACGATAATCAGAATTCAAATTGCTATTATGAATAGTAATTCATAACAAGTAAATATTTGTTAATGAATTACTATATGAAGCATCTTGCTTACTTCAAATTTCCATCTTCTCCCAACCTCCTTCTGGCTAGAAATTTCTCTGAGAAATAGGAAAAATATAGACCTTATCTCAGATTTCCAAAAGCTGAAGGAAATAATAGATTTTAATCACTTATATAGATGTTTTTACTAACCAATGTTTTGGGTTCTCTAATGATTTGATCTATGATCTCTCAGCTTACTCTTTGTGCAAGGCAAGCACACATTTAATGAGTGTGGTACCCATGTGCATTAAATGGAGATGTGTCTAAAAACAATAAATTAGACATTATGATTGGATAGTGAGTTTTCTTCAAGAAGTCATACTATCATATAATTAATATGATAGTATGAAAAATACTGTTAGTGAACTTTAATTGCTAGTTACCTTTATTTTTATATGACTTGTCTTCCCATAGTGAACATAAACTACTTATATTTTAATGTATTACTTAACATTTTTTTACCAAGCTCATCATAGTTTTTGTACATAATAGACTCAGAATCAACAGAGAAAATATATTCATTGACTTGGGACAAGGACGCTGAATTCTGTGTAAGGACAGGACAGATGAAACCATGTGTCCAATAAATGAAAGACATATACAGAAGGAACTTAGTATGCCACCTGGTTTTGCTATAACTACTCAACCCAGTAACAATTATGCCTATATTTCAAGTCCTTCAGAGATGTTTTCATCACCTCCCACTCCTTGCTCATGTCTAATTTTAATCTTTAATCTGTCTCCCCTTGTTCTGTTTCAGTTCAGATAAAGTCACTTTAACTGAAAGATTTCCTACCTCCTACCCATCTCTGCTCTAATAGTGATTCAAAGCCCTATCTACAGTTTATGGTTAAAGGGGGAAGCTGAGAACATGAAAATAGGGAGTTAGGATGTCAGCCCACTTTGGGATTTAATTTCAAATCTAAGGGCTTGTTTTTTTCTTTATTGTTTCGTTAAACCATATATTTACAAGGCCAACTAAAAATAAGGAAATGAGAGTCCTCTCCAACTTTTTGAAGTAAGAACTCACATATTCACTGCTGTAAGGAGAGGAAAACACAAGGTTTTTCTGTTCATTTTTCATCCTTTAGCTCTAAGGAAAAGAAGGGACTGAGGATCTGAATTAGGTTCTTGATGCATGGCTATTTAATCTATTCCTGATTCTGCGTTTACTTTGCTCTGTCTGGAAAGGATGCAAAATTTGTCATAATGAATGACCCAAGCAATTTCAGCTAATGGCCAGAATTGAAACCTTTGATAATCCCAGGTGAATAATGTTGTCTCAACAGACTGAAGGAGTCTTTTACCTGTCTGACACAATGATAGATGTAATTAGTTAACAGGGATAGTCAGAGGTTTTAGTGGAGGCATTAGCAGAGATTGCTCAGGTCATTCTTAATTATGCAATTTCTTAGTCTTCTTCAGACCAAATACAAAAAATAAAAAAATAAGAAGAGTAGGCACAGCTGGATGAAAAGATTTCAGGGAAACCAGAAGCTAGGAAACTCATCAGAGGTGTGATTATGCATCCCTCAGGCTAGGTGGGAGGGGAAGAAATAGCCACAGACAAAGGCTCGAACTGTGGGCAGTCCCCACTTTTAGCCAAGCCAAAGCATCTGGGATGTCTGCTAGGAATGCTTGTCCTAAGACATATGTCACCTTGAGCAGGCATGACTGAAGAGAGGAATATTCTTATGGTTTTAAGTCATTTCTAAGAAGCAAGCTTGATGTCTAGGGAGGACAAACATGTAAATGACTTTGAGTATTCAAAAGCGGGAGCCAGAGAATGATGAGTTGGATTCCGTAGGGTTCCATTCCACAGGACTGAAGGAAGATGAGGGACATAGAAAGAAGGAAGGTTCTCCAGCTCTAAATTTGCAGCCAACTTTGAATCAGCTGTTGTGTGACCTTCTCTGACATTCCAGTTTGAGACCCTACATGCCTCCATTCAGCCTCCTAGCAAACAGTCGCAGCCAGTGTCAGATCTAAGAGAAGGTGAATAATTCAACCTGGCATCAAAAACAAAGAACTCTGCATCAGACGTGTTTATTTTACTTGTAAGGCTTTGACACATCAATGGTTGTCACCCGTGATTGAGTGAAATCTTGGCATGAAATCAATTTGATGTCCAACATCAAGCAGCCTTGTTTAATGTCTCTAGATAAGGCAAGAGGGGTCTTGCATCCTTGAAGAGAGGCAAACGAATGACCTGGGGTCAATCATTCAGGCTTGACAAGGATCCAGCTGGTCCTCAAAAGCAGTCAAGAGAAGTGAACATTTAGCAGGACCTCTTGCCAGTTGGTTCGCAAAAGCTTCGGAAGACAACCCTGGGAATTACTAATTACCTTCTCTCCTTTCCTGGGACATGGGGGTAGTTAATTCTAGGGCATAACTTTTCAGCCTCTCTCCTATGGTTTTCTTCTCTTTCTGTTGCTTGAAGGTGGCAAACCTACAAAATGTTTTACATTTTAGGGAACTCACAGTCAAGAATTTGTACAGCATGAAAATATAAATTTAAAAGGCAAAAATGTATGTATTATAGCTCACTATAGGTGCAGTAGGAAATGTAAGAGAGTGAAAAGAACATTTGTATTAAAGTTATACTGCCCTGGGTTTAACCCCTATCTCTATTCTTCCTTGCTAGCTGTGTCACCTGTCAGAAGTCACTTAAATCCATTGAGACTAGGCTTCCTCATCTGTAAAATGGAGATTATAGTGCCTATTTGAGGATTAAATGAGTTAGAGTCTAGTACACATAAATCTTAAGGCATAATTTTATGGTAAGAAAAAATTTTGAAGTAACATCAAAGAAAAGACAAATCTTTCATACCCCTTATTGGTTCTTTAAGAGAAAGAACACAGAGCTCAATATATTTTATACTGAAACTAATGTACCATTGATTATATTCCTAAGAATCAAAATCAATTTTGGGGTTCCACTTTTCTGTTAAGTTTTAAATGGGGACTAGCAATTAAGAATTCGTCTATGTGGTTAAAAAAAGGAATCATCCAAGAAAAGGGGACAATTTGGAAGAGTCACCCCATTTTCACAAGTATCTACTTCCCAAATAGACATTCTTATGAAAAAATTATCCAAATTGGACTCCAGGGATTAACTTAACAAATCCTTATATGGTGCTTACTGTGTGTCAGGCGTCTGTTCATATAGTGCTTTACAAATATTAAGTCATTTAATAATCATAACAAGCCACAACTGTAGGTAGGTAGGTATTATTATTATTTCCATTTGACAGATGAGAGATCTGAGGAGCTAATTGGTTAAGAAAGTTGAAAAGATAACATAGTAAGTAAGTGGCAGAGCCAGGTTTAATACACAGGGAGTCTGGCTCCAGAATCCATAATTTTATCCAGTGAGCTGTGCTATTTTCTTCACCTCAGCACTTTTCTGTGATACCGAATTTGCTTCTTAGATCTACAAGAGTCTAAATGTGCTGTTTCTATGATTCCTTTCTAGGTATTCATCTATACATGAGGCACTGAAGTTAGCATGTTACATTAGAAGTTCTATTTAGAGTTTCATCCTGTACATATGAGGGAGGTCATAAATTGCATAAAGTAATGTGAAGAGTGCAACAATGCTGATTCTCATCACTTGAAGAATTCCTGAGATAAACACGTAGTATGTGCTAGTCTATGGTATTGTAGCATAAGTATAATCTTAAAATCTCAATCTTTTTATTGATCTATTTACTCAGGATTAGAAGGGACTTTAGAAGGTAAGATTCTAGATTATATTCTCTTTAATATCCATCCCAAGGGCTGTCCAATTAGGTTTAGGCTACTCCAATAACTGCAAATTTACTGGAAATGCCAGTCCATTAGCAATCGCAAGGTGGTTCATGCATTCTATTTTTTTTTAAAAAAATTTAACAATAGCTTTATTGATATATACTCTTAAAGTATACAATTCAGTGGTTTTTCATTTATCCATAGCTAGGCAACCATCATGACTATCAAATTTCAGGACATTTTCACCACTCCAAAATAAACCCATTAGCTGTCTCTCTCTAATCCTCACTCTCCCCAGATGCTGACAACCACTAATCTGTTTTCTGTCTCTCTGGATTTGCCTATTTTGGATATTTCACACAATATGTGTCCTCTTGTGACTGACTCATTTCACTTAGCATAATATTTTCAAGGTTCTTCTATGTTGTACCGTGTATCAATACTTCATTCCTTTTTAAGATTGAATAATATTCCATCATAAGGATATTCCACCTTTTGTTTATCCATTCATCAATTGATCTCCTTCTGGATGCTCTTTCCTTTTCTATTTTTTGGAAGCATGTGTGGAGGATTTATATTCACTCTATAAACATCTGGTAGAATTTACCATGAAGCAAGGCTCATCTACTCTTTAGAACATTGATGTTTGAGGAATGGATCAGAAGCATCTGCCATCATCTAAGAGATTGTTATAAATACAAACTATTAAGTTCCACCCCAGATCTATTGAGTGATAATCTCAGGGAGTGGGTTAGGCTGTATTTTAACAAGCTCTACAGGTGATTGTAGTGGATACTAAAGTTGGAGAAGCACTGCTTTAGAGAACTTTGAATGTTTATTTTTTCTATCAAACTGTAATAGTTTTGGTAGCTTCTCCCTCCCTGATTCCTTTAGGTCAAGTACCTTTTTTTTTTTTTAAGTCTGTTTAGCTTTCAAGTGTGTGAAAACAACTATTCTAATTTACCTGAATACTGTGTTCTTGATAAACATCACCCATCTCTTTGGCAAAGTATAGGGATGGGTAATATGATATAGAACAGGGCAGAAATCTTTGTCTGTTTTGTTCCATGATGCATCTCAAACTCAAATAGTAGCTGGCACATAATATCTACTCAATAAATATTTATCAGCTGAGTAAGTAAATATCACTGGCAAATTAGATTACTATGGTTCACTGTACTAGTTAACACTTCTGGTTGAGAATAGCAGAAACCCACTAAACTAGCTTAAACAAAAATATTTCATTTATCATGTGGATACACAGATGTCTAATGGAACCAAAAGACTTTATTCAGAGAATGAAGCACTGAGTAGAATCTGCAAAGTTTCTCTCTCTGGCTCTCATATCTTCCCTTTTCCCAGCATTTGTGAGTCTTTCTTCTCTAATTTCCACAGAACTGATCATTTTATATATCTTCAGAGCATAACAATGTTCTCAATAATATCAAGAGTACCTGATGTTACAACCATCATTGAAAAGTTAAGTCATTAACTAGACCAGCTTAATCTCAATTCTAAATTCCTGAAGGTAAAGATTCTGGTTTGCACAGCTCAGATTAGTACCTTCCTCCAAATCATCTTTGGATTTGGTCAAGGGTTTGGGGTTTCAGTGTTTGAACATGTTTTCCCTATCCATTGTAACCATGTAAATAGGGAAAGATGGTATTGAATTAGAAGGTGTTGAATAAAAAATGGGGAGGTATATATGGGGTGAGTAGATAAAATGATAGAAGTCTCATATTTTTGTTTATCGGTCAATATCTTGATTAATCAAACTTTTTTGAGAAACCTCCTCCACTCAGTGGTCTGTGCTATATGTTTCAGGTAATGTGAAACAATATGATTTAACCTTTGCACTAAGGAGAGGTAGAGTTTAGATAGAAGGTCAAGACGTGGGCACAGGAAAACTTAATCTACAATCTAAGTAGTGCATGTTAAGGGTCAGTAAGTGAAATAAACAATAAGTGTTTTAAGACCTGTATCATCAACACTAAAAGCAACAACCATAAGGCATTCATTATTACACTTCCCCTTGGGATGTCAAGGGTAAAGACCTCATCTGCTCTATCACCAGGTGCCAGGTCCCTTTAGTAGAAACCTCAGCATACCTTTATTTCAGGTCTTGGTATCAGGAACCACTATGCAGCTTCTGGGTAATGAGTGTTTGTATTTTATGAATATTGTGATTCTTAATTCAACTGAACAATCAAACTTTTAAAACACCTTTGGCAATTCCACAGAACCTCCTTGTTTGTATTATGCATGCTAACTCTATTTCTGATTTTATTTTATTTTTGTTTGTTACTTCACTGAATTTCCATAGTTATTTATGTTTTTACACTGTAGTACTGGTGTGTATATTTTCATATACTATATAACATATTTCCATAAGTTTCCCCAAGTCCTTTTTTAAAACAGGATATAAACAACCAGAAAAAACTACACTCTGTCTTGTGGAGTTCATAAGAGAGATGATTCACTGTAGGAAGTCAGGGCCAGAGAAAACCTTATACCACATTTTGCCTTGGTCCCCTTTGGATCTTTGTTGTTTGTATTTGGGCAGCATGGGAAATGACAAATTAATTAGGATTAAGTTACTGGAAAACCCTTTACTAATGTAATTCTATTTTTTTCCAACTGAAAAATATTCCTTATGCTATTCAATGTAAATAGTATTTAATAATCTGGGTAGTTGTCCAAATATCTAGGTTCTTTACATGTCATAAATATGAAAGTTTTTGAGGACAACCATTCAGCAAAAATGTTTAAGAAGTTTGACTAGGAAATAACAGAATTTGAAAACTGTGAGGAATGCTTTTCTGTTTTGGCATTTTCTATAGAGAGTTAGCTCAGTGGTACAGACCATCTGCTTCTGGTTGGCTCAGTTAATTAGAGCATGGTGCTGACAATACCAAGGTCATGGGCTTAATCCCTTAGTGGACTCTTTGACTTTGTTTCTGTGCTTTCGCTGGAGACTCTGCACCTAGAAGCCTGCCTTAAACATGTGTGCCCTTCAGTCTATGAGAACCATTGGAGATGCTCTGTAAGGGCTGGTGCTCAGTAGCATCTCTGGGCCAAAATCTTCCAAAGAGTACCTGTTTGGAGTGTACAGGATGCCAGTTATCACATATTTACCTTCTGTGGGCCAGTTCGGCCAGTTCCTCTCTCTCTCTCTCTCTCTCCCTCTCCAATCCTATTGTGGAGAAGCAACTCCAGAATGTCTTTGCCACGGGTCAGTTAAACCAGTTTGCCTTCTTTGCATGCAGAGAGGACAGTTCTTTCATTAAAGTGAGATGCCCAGAATGTAGCTGGTTCTTTACTTGCATACATGTACTTTGGGATCATCAATCAATTCTCATTTGATTCCACAAAGCCCCTTTACTGAAAAACATCCAGACCTCTTCAACCAATATGACTCATGGGACACTTCTGATTAATACCAATCAGTTTAATGGCTTAGCTATAGATAATGGTGCCTGCTCTGTAGCTGCAACAACAAGAATAAATAACAAATCCCCCACTCGTTTTGCAAATCAAAGGAAAGATGCTAAGGGCCTGAGAAGCTCTAATCTTTATGATTTAATGGAATAGTGTTAGAGCACAGAGACTGCAGAGATTGGGAAAATGAAAAAAAAAATTATCTGTCACATCCCTGGCTTTAAAGACGTGAGCTCTTTCTAGTACTCTGTCAACAGCTCACTGTCACTGGGGCTTTACAGGACAGGACAGCCCTGGTGACAAACCATCTAGAAAAAAAGATATAAGAGCAAGTGGTTCATTAGTGCAGATAACACACAGGAGGCTTAATCTCTATAGAAGGGGACAAAAAATTTAATAGGCATCTTATCATAATGAGCTGGAAAGTGTGTCTTAAAGCCATGAGGGATGATTCATTTTGTCTCTGCTGGTGACCTTTACTGATTCAATGTCACAGACACTCCAAGTGCTGAAGTATTTAGCATTGGACAGTCCCTAGGATAAGGCACTGGGAATTTTGTAACCAACTGCAAAGTGTACCAAACTACCAAATGTCAAGCATTAGCATGACTTGAAGTAAGCTCTCAGAATCCCTGAAATACTTAGCACTGGGGTTAGTCATGAGTCAAGCAGGTTTGCTGCCGAGGAAGGTTAGGATTGAGATGGTAAGTGCTGGTGGGAGGAAGAGGAAGCCCTTCTGGTGAAGGAACCAATTCTAAGCTAAAGTTTGGTATTCAGTGCATGGGCAATGATGGAGAATGGAAATTAGGGAGGAGACTGGCAAAGTCAGGCTTTATTTTAGCTGCTGCCAAAATCTACATTCTTGGGAGCCTCCCAGTGAGAATGGCCAGGACATGGGGGAACATTAAGTCAATGTATGGTAACACGGTGGCTTGGTTTGGAGAAAAATCCCAGCTTTCAGCTGGAAGGAAAAGAAACAAAGGTGAACAAGAACTAAGCAGTCAGATGTAAGATGGCTGGTCAAAGAATTTGGGATTCTTATAAGAAACTAGCGTACTGAAATTCATTTTTATGGAAGAAGCCAATACAATTGGGGTTGAGCGAACACCAGCATGGAGAGCTGTTTCCAGAGCAGATACCAGGAACCCCGGATGCAGGATTTATGGCAATAAGACTCATCCTAGACCCAACCTCGGGTAGAATTTCCTAAGGAGGTCTCTGCTTTTGTAAATGATGGTATGGTTAGAATCTATGGGGACAGAAACCAAGGGCGAAAAATCTAGACCCAGAACTAAAGAAGGCAGTACCAGATGGCATTTGCAAAAGATGTCTTACATGCTCTCTGGGTTTATTTTATTTATTTTCCTAAATGTAGGTGTTTAGTCCTTTAACGTAGAATATAACCTTAACTTATTTCAGTACGTACCACACTACAGTGAACATCACTGTGAGAATAAAGTGCATACTCAGTTAAATCTCTTTGTTGTCTTTACAACCTTACTTTAATTCTGAACTATTTTTTCTTGGGCTCTGGAAATGACAGGCTCAGAGTTAAATGGTTGTTGATGTGTCTCAAGAGACCATTAAAAAAAGGATTTTGAAGGATTGGACCTGTGCAAGGAATCCTCTTACAAAGAGCAGAAGGTTAAGGATCAGCAGCGGGTTTATGGTTGTTTTAACCACCACTTCAACAGGAATTTCCTCTATGCCTGCTTCTCAAGTGACAACTGGCAGGCACAACCTGGACAGCCAGCCTTAAGACAGAGGTTGATATACCATGTCCGAATGGAACCTAGCCAGTGCCCTTGATAAGCAGTTATAAATGGAGGTCTGGCATATTATCCATTTGGCTAAATGGATACGTCAAATATGTCTCCACCATTCCTCCACTCTCCACAATCCAGTTACATAACAGCAGTGGCTTAAGTAACTCCACTAATTCCAGAAGAGAGAGTAGGTAGATTAAAATCATCTTCTGTTACCTATTTTGACACTCAGAAATCCATGTCTCTAATAACAACAGATTACTATTAGTAGACCCACAGACATAGAAAACAAACTCATGATTACAAAAGGAGAAGGGTCGGGGAGGAATAAATTAGGAGTTTGGGATTAACATATACACACTGCTATATATAAAATAGATAACCAACAAGGACCTAATGTATAGCACAGGGAACTATACTCAATATTTTATAATAACCTATAATGGAAAATAATCTGAAAAAATTAGATATATATGTATACATATAACTGAATCACTTTGCTGTACACCTGAAACTAACACAACATTGTAAATCAACTCTATCTTAATTTAAAAAGTTAAAAAATATTAATAACAGCAGATTCCCAATGTGACCACTACTAGCTCATATAGCTATTTACATTTAAAATTAATTTACATTAAATATTAAGAATTTAGTTCTTCTGCCACACTAACCACATTTCAGGTGTTCAGTAGCCACAATGGCTAATAGTTACCATATTGGACAGAGGCAAACTAGTACAAGTCCATTATCATAGAATATGCCATTGGACAGAATTCAGTTAAACTGTCATTCATCTCTGTACTCTAGTGCCTAGCACCCACTGAGAGTTTGTTGACTTCCTAATACAGGCTGGCTTAGCTAGAACAGTGACTGAGCTCAATTACTTTTTGCCTGCCTCTCCTACCACCCTCTCTGTAATGCAGCCTTCCTTCTCAGCTTCTCTCTGTTCCCAACTCCTAGACAAATGAAAGACATGCCTGTTTGTGATCTCTGTCTCTGTCCGTCTCTGTCTCTCTCTCTTCTTTGAAGGTTTGTTTGGCCTGGAACAGGGTGTCATTGAACCGTCACTGAGCTCTCAAGAGAGTACTTGAGAATGTGATTGTTCTGTCTAATATTCAGTGAGAACAAACTCAGGAGGGCTGAAGTGATGAGATAACTGGGATGCTTCGGATGTCTAATTTTGTCATCCAGAGGGGAAAGGGAGGGAAGTGGGATGACACTGGGTAGTTGTACAAAGGGTTAACCCACTTGGCTCTCCTTAGCCAACAAATAGGGGAGAGAACTGTGGAGGAAACTGACATTTATTAACCCCCTACAATGATCTAGGTCTCCCCCGGCAAACACATGAGGTATATTTTATTTCCCACACTTAGAGAAAATTATACAAAAATTTAGGGAATTAAGATTTAGGAAGGTTAAGTGATTTGTTCAATGTCACACAGCTAGTAAGAAGCAGAGCTGATATAAGCAGTCTTTTTCTCTTTAAGTACATAAGCTCTCTCTGCTACTGAAGGGGACCTTGCAAAAACTGGATGGGCTGGAGATTTAAGCTGTATATCGAGGGAATGGTCCTAATCAGAGAGTCATCACAAATTCATCACTTCATATCTATACCCTGTGAGGAGGAAACATGAGCACTCCTATAAGTGTGAAGGGAGTTCACGGGCCTAGGCTCTGCTAACTCACGGAGTGCTCCAGCAGTTGGTATTGGGGGAAAAAAAGAGAGGAGGTTATCCTTTACCTGTTATGAAATATAGTCTGTTGATTTTGTAAAATGCATTTTGTGTTACTTTGTTGCTACCTACACTGCAGGCTAATCTAGGACACGGTCTTAGGGGCCTGATTGGTGCAGAATTCATTCAAGGCAGGATACTACCTTCTTTCTTATTGCTTCATCTATGATTTAGAACATGGATATTGCCATAGCAGGTTCTCTGACGGAATTAGTTTTCTAAGTTTCTGGTTGCGGGCTATCCCCACTACATGAAAATCAAAATGTCTTCATGCTGCAGATATTTCTCATATTGCACCTTATATTTGTCGGCAGATTAGTAAATTTTTAAATCTTTCACATGCATTTCTCATGATTCTTACTAACATCCTGAGAGTTGATATAATCGTTCCCTTTCTTCAGGTGTGCAAAATAAGGCACGGGGTAGTTAAGGGAATGATGCAAAATCAAAGTGAATTAACCCAAACTTCTGACTCCTGAATCTTTTCTCATTTTTTTCTATGAACAATAGAAAATACAGAAAAAGATAAACTCAAAATCCAGACCCTGTGTCCATAACCTTGGTCCTTTTTCCTTCTTCCCTATATCTTACTCTTAGTTTGGAAATCTCTAGCTTCCAAGCTGTGGAAGTTATTGGTCAAGGATTGAGGGTCTTGTGATAATCAAAACTCTTCTGGGTCACCAATGTCAGGATATATGGAAGGTATAGGACATGGAAGCCAATGTCCTGCCCCAAAGCGTAAAGGCTTTGGACACAGTCCTTCACAAACGTTAAGTGTGACAAGCCAATCAATCAACTCACTAATTCATCTGAAGAAAGGCAAACTAATGGCTTAACTGACTTTTTTTCCCCACCAGATTCAAAGGCCATCATGGTATCTAAACTGCTCAGATTAAGGGAGCAAAGGTGCAACATTATCTGGTAAATTGTTAAAAAAATATATTTTACATGAAACTATCCAGTAAAAGCCAATTCTCTTCCACAGCTGAGTAAATAAACTAAGGCCCATTTGGGGACTAGAAGTTAGCCTTCATATCTCTGTTCATTAACTCATGCAGCCAAGAGATGAGAACGCATACAGTATTCAGGTGGAAACCAGAGTTATTAAGGACTATTAATATTAATTGATATTTTGAATAAAAGATTCATCCATCCAGCAAATATTTAATGAACTTCTATTTTGTGCCTTATGCCCTCTGCATGGTTGCCTTACTGATTCATGAAAATAGAGCCATGCAAGATAATCTAAACCCACAAATGAAGATTTCCTTCTTCCTCAGTGTGGATTATCCAGATAATTGCTTCAATACTCCACTTCATGGCATTCTGCTGATAAAGCTTTAAATCTTTTAAGGCTACAGGCATAAGGAAGTGCAAACCAAAGCTATATTCTCCCTAGATGTTTCCCAGGAGAGAAAGCCCCCCACACTTGAAAGGAATGAAGAATTATCCCACATCAAGTAATTTGCCTTCAGAGGAGCAGGGCTGGTGAGAAGTCTTTTTACAACATTTTCCAGGACAGCATTAGATCCATTAATTACCTAATCCTCTGTGCCTTATTAGCCTTCTTTGAACCCTTTAGATGCCTCTAATTCCCTTATCCTAAAGGCCTCAGAACTTGGGCTACTAGTCCTTTGGTCCTAATTAGGTCCACGTGTGGCATATTGTGCTGCAAATCTCTGCAGCGTATTTACACTAATTATGAACATTAATTATAGGGTAGCCCTGGGAGCTTAATGCCCATTCCAAAGTCATGCCTGGAGCTAGGCAGTTTGCAATCTTAGAAGCACACAAGGCAAGCCCAGATTATATGGAGTCAAAAAAGGAAATGAGAAACAGGCATAGAAACAATCAGAGAGGCAAGAATTTCTAAGAAAAAGGGAGTTTGAGTGCCAGAAAAAAAAAAAAAAAAGGCAGATGCCCACTTAGTTTGCGTAACTGGTGTACAGGGTCAGGACTAAACATCCAGGCAAAGGTCTCTGGAATCCTTCTTCTCTAAGGTCAGAATTGATCTCAGGAAACCAGCATGAGCTGAGTCTGCAGGTGACAGTTAAATAACCTTAGCTATAGGAAGAACAGAGTTCAAAACTGGGATCAAGAGAGGGCTGTGTAGAAAACAAGTCAACTATAAGGATATTTTAAAATAATATGCATTCATTCATTCACAGAATGCATACAGTATGCTGTTCTGTAACTTAAATTTATTGTGTAACTAACATATATTGTGTGTTTGTAACATGTCAGACACCATTCTAAGCACTTTACATACATTCAGACTTTGATTGTTACAACAAGTGGGTAATATTATTATCCACATTTTATAGATGAGGAAACCGAGGCATAGAAAATTTCATGTATAGCTTCTCAAGAACACAGCTAACAAGCAAATGACTCAGGTTCCAAATCCAGGCAGAGTCCAAAGCCCACGCTAATGAACACTGTGCTATTCTGCTTGGCCTGGGTAGGAAAAGGTAAATGGAGCATGATCCCAGGCATAAAGGAATTCCTAGACTGGGAAATTTAGACATATAAATAATTATACAACATGGGAATAGTACAGAGGCTTGGATGACACTGGATCCTATTCCTTTATGTGTAAGCAAGGGCATTATTCTTTTGGTCTTCTGCATGATTAAGTTTCCTTTCTCTACTATTATTCTCAGTAGCATATAAATATGCTATAAAATCTCTCAATATAAAAAAATTTAATCTCCTGTCCCTTTCTAGCCACAGCCCTTATTTTCCTGCTTAAAAATAAAACAACAACAAAACAAAATCAAACAAACAAGTAAAAAGCAACACACCAGGCACGGAGGAGTTTTATTTACTATCTCACTTCCTACCACGTGGCTTGTGGGATCCTAGTTCCCCAGCTAGGGATCAAACCCGGATCCCCTGCAGTGGAAGTGCAGAGTGCTAACCACTGGACCTCCAGAGAATTCCCCCATTCCCACTTAATCCCATTTCAATCAGGTTATTCTCTCTACCATGCCTAAGAAATGGTATCCATTCATGTTGCCAAAGATTCATGTTCATTCATGTCCCCAATGCCAGTGAGCAATTCTCAGTCCTCTCCTGCATTTTCTCTGCAGGATTTGACATTGCAGATCACTCCCTCCTTCTTGCAACCTTCTCTTCCTTGACTTGCCAGAAACCACATTCTACTTATTTTCCTCCTACCTCATTGGCTGCTCCATTTTAGTCTTCTCTGCCAAACTCAGACCTCAGAGCTCACCTCTACTGTTTTGAAACTTTTACTATGTGATATCAATTTTTCCCATGGTGGAAATACTTGCCACATTTTATCAAATCTAAAACACAAATTGTTTCACCTTTTACATATCTGGAACAAGACGCATCCGCAAATGGTTGTCATCACCCAGGCAGCAGTCTTGACTTAGTCTTCCTTGCCTACACCATGAGAACTTGGTTATTGCTGTTAACACTATCTTAATTCAATAAAAAATTGTGGATTAATGGTACTAGACATGTTGGATTTAATGCTATTTAAAATGAACTTAAAAATTAATACTGTGATTTGACATTAAAAGAAAATTATTATTATGTATGCAGAAAACCATGGAAATAGAGCAATTTGAAAGAATATGTACTGACAAAACTTTAATTTCTTTTTTCAAAGTGACAACCAAGAGCTTTATAGATCTTTGGAGTATAAGATACCTTCAAGAAAATCTCTTTTATATTTTTTTACTGAGATATCTGCAAAAGGATTACTTATCACATACTTATTAAAGTAAGTGGAGAGAGGAGAATTTGTCAAATACTTTGGAAAAAGTAAAGCAACTTATAGCTTTGGCCAATTCATGCATCATACGGGACTATTAAGGCATTATGTCATAGTTTAATTTGTAGGTTTATTTTTCCTCAGGGGTACAGCTTATAATCAATGGTGACTTAGATTTGAAGAAATATGGAACATACCGATGATTCCCATATTTCAAATTTCCAATATCACAGTTCACTTGTGTTGACATTTTACCAGAACTAATTTTATCCTAGACATTTTATCCTAGAACTAATAATGGGTTCAACAAGGTTGTAGGACACAAGGTTGTAGGATACATTAAAGATGTCAATTCTTCCCAAACTGACATACAGGTTTAACACAATTCCTATCAAAATTTCAGCAGAGTGTTTTGTACATATAGACAAGATTATTTTAAAATTTATATGAAAAGTAAATCAAAAATAAAAAAAACAAAACTGTGCTAACTAAAGCAATTTTGAAAATGGAGAACAAAGTGGAAGGAAGCAGTCCACCTGATGTCAGGTTAAGATCATCAAGAGGTTGTAGTGGAGAGATAGACACATAGATCAATGGAACAGAATATAAAACTCCAAAAATAGACAAATATGGCCAAACGATTTTTGACAAAGTACAAAAGCAATTCTATAGAAGAAAGACAGCACTTTCAACAAATCATGCTGGAGAAACTGGACATAGGAAACAAATAAATAGAATCTTGACCTAAATGTCACATCTTAAACAAAAATTATGTCAAAATATATTACAGATGTAAAAGTCAAACATAAAATTATAAAACTTTTAGGAACACGTATAAGAGAAAATATTTGGAATTAGAACTGGGTAAATTCTTAGACTTAACAACAAAAGCCTGATCCATAAAATTTTAAAAAATGACAAATTGTCCTTCTCCAAAATTATAAACTCTTGCTCTACAAAAGGCCTTTTCAGGAGGATGAAAAGACAAGCTACATACTGGGAGAAAATATTTCCAAACCATCTACCCATCAGAGAACTAGTGTTCAGAATATGGAAAAACAAAAAACTCTGAAAACTCAAGAGAAAAAAAAAAAAAGCCCAATAGAAAATGGGCAATATATATGAAAAGACATTTCACTAAAAATAATACATGGATGACAAATAAGCACATAAAAAGGTGTTCACTGTCATTAGACATTAGGGAAATACATATTACAGCCCCAATGAGATATCACAACATACCTATCAAAATGGAAACGCTAGAAAGTAATGACAACACCAAGTGATGGTGAGGATGCAAAGAAACTGGATCACTCATACATTGCTGGTGGAACTGAAAAATGGTATAGCCACCCTGGAAAACAACTTGGCAGTTTCTTTAAAAACTAAACATGCAACTTCCATATGTCCAGCAATTGCACTCCTGGGCATTGTTCCCGAGAAATGAAGATATATATTCCTATAAGCACTTGTACATAAATGTTTTATACTAGTTTTATTCATAAATTCTTAAGACCTAGGCACAGAAAGAAAAAGAAATAAAAGAAATCCATACTGGAAAGGAAGAAGTAAAACTGTCACTGTATGCAAATGACATAATACTATACATACAAAATTCTAAACACACCACCAGAAAACTACTAGAGCTCATCAATGAATTCAGTAAAGTTTCAGGATACAAAATTATTATACAGAAATCTGTTGCATTTCTATACACTAAAAATGAACTAGCAGAAAGAAGAATTAAGAAGGCAATCCCATTTACAATCACATCAAAAAAGAATAAAATACCTAGAAATAAGTCTAACTCAGAAGGCAAAAGACCTGTACTTGGAAAACTATAAGACACTCATGAAAGAAATTGAAGACAACATAAACAGATGGAAGGATATACTGTTTGTGGGATTGGAAGAATTAATATTGTTAAAATACTACTAAAGTCAATCACAGACTCACTGCAATCCCTATCAAAAGACCAATGAAATTTTTCACAGAACTAGAACAAATAATTCTAAAATTTGTAGGGAGACACAAAAGACCCTGAATAGGCAAAACAGTCTTGAGAAGGAAGAATAAAGCTGGAGGTATCATGCACTTGGATTTAAAGTTATACTACAAGCTACAGTAGTCAGAACATTATAGTATAGCACAAAAACAAACACATAGGTCAACGGGACAGAATAGAGAACACAGAAATGAACCCACATTTATATGGACAATTAATCTATGACAAAGGAGGCAAGAATATACAACCGGAAAAAGACAGCCTCTTTAATAAATGGTGTTGTGAAAACTGGACAGCTATATGTAAAAGAATAAAATTGGACTACTCTTTCTCACCATGCACAAAAATAAACTGAAAATGGATTAAACGCTTAAATGTAAGACCTGAAACCACAAAACTTCTAGAAGAAAACATAGGTGTTAAGCTCTTTATCATCAGTCTTAGTAATATTTTTTGGATATGCCTCCTCAGGCAAGAGAAACAAGAGCAAAAATAAACAAATAAGACTACATCAAACTAAAAAGCTTTTGTACAGTGAAGGAATGATCAACAAACTGAAAAGTTCACCTACTGAATGGGAGAAGATATTTGCAAAGATTTTTCCAATAAGGAGTTCCAAAATATACAAGAACTCATACAACTCAACATCAAGGAAAACAAACAACTCAATTAAAAAATGGACAGAGGATCTGAATAGACACTTTTCCAAAGAGATACATAAACAGGCACATGAAAAACAATGCTCAACATTAGTAGCATTAGGAAAATGCAAATCAAAACCACAGTGAGATATTTCCTCACACCTGTCAGAATGGATATTGTCAAAAAAAGACACCAAATAACAAGTGTTGGCAAGGATGTGGAGAAAGGGAACCCTCATGCACTGTTGATGGCAATGTAAATTGGTGTGACCACTATGGAAAACAGTATAGAGATTCTTCAAAAAATTAAAAATAGAACTACCATATGACCCAACAATTTCACTCCTGGGTAGTTATCCAAAGAAAACAAAAACATTAATTAGAAAACATATATGCATGTACAACTGAAACTAACACAACCCTTTAAATCAATGAACTTCAATTAAAAAATTAAAAAAATATATATGTAGTCCTATGTTCATTGCAACATTATTTGCAGTAGCCAAGATTTGGAAACAACCTACATGCCCATCAATAGATGAAAAGATAAAGCAAATGTGATAAATACACACACACACACACACATACACACACACACACACACAGAGTGGAATGTTACTCAGCCATAAAAAACGAAATCTTGCCATTTGTGATAACATGGATAGACCTAGAGGGTTTTATTCTAAGTGAAATAAGGCAGATACAGAAAGACAAATACTGAATGATTTCACTTATGTGTGGAGTCAAAAAACAAAAATGAATAAGCGTAACCCAGAAACAGAGTCATAGATACAGAGAACAAACAGGTGGTTGCCAGAGGGGTGTGGGATGGGGTGGGGGGAGGATAGAAATAGATGAAAGAGATTAAGAGGTACAAACTTACAGTTGCAAAATAAGTGAGTTATGGGTATGAAATTAAGAGTATGAGGAATATAGTCAATATTTATGTCATATCTTTGAATGGTGACAGATAGTAACTAAGAATTTTCATGGTGATGATTTTGAAATATGTAGAAATATCAAATCACTATGTTGTGTAATAGGACCTAACATAGTGTTCTAGGTCAATTATACTTCAGAAAAATAAACAAACAAAGAAACTCATAAAAAAGAGACCAGATTTGTGGTTACAAGAGGCAGAGGGTTGGGGGAGGCAGAATTGGATGAAGACAGTCAAAAGTACAACTTTCCAGTTATAAGTTAAATAAGTGCTAGAGATGTAATGTCCAACATGATAAATATAATTAACAGCACAGTATGTTACATATGAAAGTTACTAAGAGTAAATCTTGAGTTCTGATCTAAAGGAAAATTTTTTTTCTATTTCTTTAATTTGGTATCTATGTGAGATAATGGATTTTCACTGACCTTAATTGTAGTAATTATTTCATCATGTATGTAAACCAAATCATTGTGCTGTACATTTTAAATTTATAAGTGCTGTATGCAAATTTCATCTCAGTAAAACTAGAAGAAAAAAATAAAATCAATGACTTATTTCCACCTTAAAATGCCAGAAAAAGAAGAGTGAATTAAACCTAAAGTAAATAGAATAAAATAATAATAAAGATCAGAGCAGAAACAAATTATAAAATGAAAATCATAGAGAATCTATGAAACCAAATGCAGTATTTTAGAAAATAATAAAATTAATAAACAGTTAATAGATTGATTAAAAAAAGAGATAATACAAATTACAAATATCAGGAACTGAAGAGGAGACATCACTACAGATCCTACAGAATTAAGAAAATATTATGCACAACTTTATGCCAATAAATTAAACAAAATATATCAGAAGTATAAAATTCTTTTTTCAAATTTTTAAAAATTTGTTTTATTATTATTATTATTATTTTGGCTGTGTTGGGTCTTAATTGTTGTGCATGGGCTCTTTCTAATTGTGGCGAGTGGGGGCTACTCTTCGTTGCAGTGCACGGGCTTCTCATTGTGGTGGCTTCTCTTGTTGCAGAACATGAGCTGTAGGCGCACGGGCTTCAGTAGTTGCAGCACATGGAACCAGTAGTTGCGGCACACAGGCCCTAAAGAATGCAGGTTTCAGTAGTTGTGGCACACGGGCTCTAGAGCACAGGCTCAGTAGTTGTGCTGTACAGGCTTCGTTGCTCCACGGCATATGGGATCTTCCCAGACCAGGGATCAAACCCGTGTCCTCTGCATTGGCAGGCAGATTCTTAACCATTGTGCCACTAGGGAAGTCCAAGATATAAAATTCTTGAAGACAGAAATTACTAAGATTGATTCAAGAGGAAATAGAACATCAGATTTTATGTATGTATGTATGTATGTATATATATATAGTTGTAATTGACATTTCAATTTTAAAAATTCCACAAAGGAAATTACTATCTTAGTTGGATTTACTTGTGAATTATATGAAATATTTAAAGGAGCAATGACCAGTAATAAACCTTCTCTTTACAAAGTTAACAAAGAAACACTTTTCAACTCATTTTATGAGGCCTACATTACTTCATTAAATAAACAAAACATTGCATCAAAGAAATTAGACAGACATCTCTCATAGATATATATACAAAAATTCTTAAAGACATTTATCAAATTGAGTCTAACAACACATACAAAGGATAATGCCTTGTACCAATTAATTTAATTCCAAGGATGCTAGGATTTTTAACATTCAAAAAGCAATAAATATAATCAGTCTTATTAACAGAATAAAGGAGAAAAATCATATGATTATTTCAATACATTCAGAACAGGTATTTGTCACCATCCCATATGCATTCATCATAAAAACTTTCACTAAACTAAGAGTAGATGGGAACTAATAAAATAACTAGTCCATAAGCTAATAAAGTCCATAAACTAATAAAAGTCATTACAAAAAACTTACAGCTAACTTCATACTTAATGGTGAAATAATTGCATGCTTCCCTCCCTAAGATTAGGAACAAGGTAAGAATATTTGCTCTCACCACTTCCTTTTTTATCTTTGAAGTGGAGCAATAAGAGAAGAAAACATTAATATATGGCATACTGATTGGAATTTAAAAAAAACAATTTGCTTACTATTGAACTATATACATACATGATTTACTTTATATGAAACTCTAGAAAAGATAAACTCTAATCGTGACAGAATGACAGATTTACTGGAGCTGGAGTAGGGGAGACTGACTAGGAAAATGAAAATGTTTTATATGTTGAATGTCAGCAGTGTTACTTGGGAATATACATTTGTCAAAACTCATTGCACTACACATTTGAAATTGAATTATATCTCAGTTAATTAGAAAACATTTTAAAATTTATTCTTAAATACCATCAAAATACAAAAAGAAGGTGAAAATGGTAAAAGATATTCTTTACCATAACAGCCAAACAATAAGTAATATAACAATAAATCTTTCAAAATATATGCAATATAGCAAGATATGTAATGGGGAAAAATAATATTTGAATAACATAAAAATAGAAATAAATGTGGAGTAATGTTATACTTGTAAATGGAAATAGTTATATGAAGATGAAAATTCTCCAAATTAAAAAAAGTATTTCAAGGCAATTCTATAAATATTGTAACAGAGGTTTTCATAAAAGGTGATTAATGCTAAAACTGATAGGGCAGAGCAAAGGCCAAGAACATCAAAGGAGATTAAAATATGAGGACTCACTGTACAGGTTTATGAGTGCTTATCAAAAAATGTATGAATTAAGATAGTGAGGCACTGGTGTAAGAATAGTCAAAAAGACCCATAGAACACATTTAGAATACACTTAGAAAAAAACTCTGGCCTGTATAAATAAAGCATACTACAGAGTGACATTTTAAATTAGGTAGAGCAAGCATAGTCTAATGAAGACATAATATTATAATCTTTAAAAATATATAATGTATGTGTATATGTATATACATATACACACAAATAATAACATGATATCTCTGTTCCACATCATTCACAAAAAATCAATTCCATATATATTTGAAACCTAAATGTAAAAAGCAATATTTTATTTTTAACAGAGAACATATAAAATATCTTTACAAACTTGCAGTAAAAGAGGGATTTCCTAAACAAGACACACACATACACACACAATAAACCGTAAAGAAAAAAAACTGACAACCTTGACCATGTTAAAATTAAAATCTTCCGCACAACTAAAAATATCATAAAAGAAATGAAAAGGTAAATATTTGTAACACATATAGAAATTAGTAACCGGAATAGTAAGCACTTTTTAAAGAGTAAATAAAGATTATCCAATAAAAAATGGGAAATAAAATTGGACAGAAACACTCATAAAGCAGAAATATGAATGCTCAGTAAGCATATGAAAAGTTCAACCTCATTTGTAATAAAGGAAATATAAATTAGAACCAGAAGGTGTAAATTAAAACCACAATGTGAGGAAATGTAAACTATTATTCAGTGTTTCTGGTATAAAAATTGGCACTTTGGAAGACAATTTGACACAATCTAATATAATCAAGGATAGGAATACTTTATAACCCAGTGACTCTACTCCCAGAGAATTTCTTGCATTACGTGCTCATGTAGATATATAAGAATGCTTAATGTAGCATTTTTTTCACATCTTTATTGGAGTATAAATGCTTTACAATGTTGTGTTAGTTTCTGCTGTACAACCAAGTGAATCAGCTATATGTATATGTATATCCCCATATCCCCCTCCCTCTTGAGCCTCCCTCTGACCCTCCCTATCCCATCCCTCTAAGTTATCACAAAGCATTGAGCTGATCTCCCTGTGCTATGCAGCAGCTTCCCACTAGCCATCCATTTAACATTTGGTAGTGTATATACGTCAAAGCTACTCTCTCACTCCATCCCAGCTTCCCCTCCCCAACCCCCCCGTGTCCGCAAGTCTGCTCTCTATGTCTGCATCTTTATTCCTGCCCTGCCACTATGTTCATCAATACCGCTTTTTAAAATTCCATATATATGCGTTAGCATACGGTATTTGTTTTTCTCTTTCTGACTCACTTGACTCTGTATGACAGATTCTAGGTCCATCCACCTCACTACAAATGACTAATTTTTGTTCTTTTTATGAATGAGTAATATTCCATTGTATATATGTGCCATATCTTCTTTATCCAATCATTTATTGATTGACATTTATGTTGCTTCCATGTCCTGGCTATTGTAAATACTGCTGCAATGAACATTGTGGTACATATATCTTTTGGAATTATGGTTTTCTCAGGGTATGTGCCCAGTAGTGGGATTGCTGGGTCATATGGTAGTTCTATTTCTAGTTTTTTAAGGAACCTCCATAGTGTTCTCCATAGTGGCTGTATCAATTTACATTCCCACCAACAGTGCAAGAGGGTTCCCTTTTCTCCACACCCTCTCCAGCATTTATTGTTTGTAGATTTTTTGATGAAGGCTATTCTTACTGGTGTGAGGTGATACCTCACTGTGGTTTTGATTTGCATTTCTCTAATGATTAGTGATGTTGAGCATCTTTTCATGCATTTGTTGGCCATCTGTATGTCTTCTTTGGAGAAATGTCTATTTAGGTCTTCCACCGTTTTGGGACTGGGTTGTTTGTTTTTTTTGATATTGAGCTGCATGAGCTGTTTGTATATTCTGGAGATGAATCCTTGTCAGTTGCTTCATTTGCAAATATCTTCTCCCATTCTGAGGGTTGTCTTTTTGTCTTGTTTACAGTTTCGTTTGCTGTGCAAAAGCTTTTAAGTTTCATTAGGTCCCATTTGTTTGTATTTGTTTTTATTTCCATTTCTCTAGGAGGTGGGTCAAAGGATCTTGCTGTGATTTATGTCATAGAGTGTTCTGCCTATGTTTTCCTCTAAGAGTTTTATGGTGTCTGGTCTTGCATGTAGGTCTTTGATACATTTTGGATGGAGTGTCCTATAAATATCAATTAAGTCCATCTTGTTTAATGTATCATTTAAAGCTTGTGTTTCCTTATTTATTTTCATTTTGGATGATCTGTCCATTGGTGAAAGTGGGGTGTTAAAGTCCCCTACTATGAATGTGTTACTGTCGATTTCCCCTTTTATGGCTGTTAGTATTTGCCTTATGTATGGAGGTGCTCCTATGTTGGGTGCATAAATATTTACAATTGTTATGTCTTCTTCTTGGATCGATCCCTTGATCATTATGTAGTGTCCTTCTTTGTCTCTTCTAATAGTCCTTATTTTAAAGTCTATTTTGTCTGATATGAGAATTGCTACGCCAGCTTTCTTTTGGTTTCCATTTTCATGGAATATCTTTTTCCATCCCCTTACTTTCAGTCTGTATGTGTCTCTAGGTCTGAAGTGGCCTCTTGTAGACAGCATATATAAGGGTCTTGTTTTTGCATCCATTCAGCCAATCTGTGTCTTTTGGTGGGAGCATTTAGTTCATTTACATTTAAGGTAATTATCGATATGTATGTTCCTATTCCCATTTTCTAAATTGTTTTGGGTTCGTTATTATAGGTCTTTTCTTTCTCTTGTGTTTCTTGTCTAGAGAAGTTCCTTTAGCATTTGTCGTAAAGCTGGTTTTGTGGTGCTGAACTCTCAGCTTTTGCTTGTCTGTAAAGGTTTTAATTTCTCCATCAAATCTGAATGAGATCCTTGCTGGGTAGAGTAGTCTTGGCTGCAGGTTCTTCTCCTTCATCACTTTCAGTATGTCCTGCCACTCCCTTCTGGCTTGTAGGGTTTCTGCTGAGAGATCAGCTGTTAACCTTATGGGGATTCCCTTGTGTGTTATTTGTTGTTTTTCCCTTGCTGCTTTTAATATGCTTTCTTTGTATTTAATTTTTGACAGTTTGATTAATATGTGTCTTGGCATATTTCTCCTTGGATTTATCCTGTGTGGGACTCTCTGTACTTCCTGGACTTGATTAACTATTTCCTTTCCCATATTAGGGAAGTTTTCAACTATAATCTTTTCAAATATTTTCTCAGTCCCTTTCTTTTTCTCTTCTTCTTCTGGAACCCCTATAATTCGAATGTTGGTGCGTTTAATGTTGTCCCAGAGGTCTCTGGGACTGTCCTCAGTTCTTTTCATTCTTTTTTCTTTATTCTGCTCTGCAGTACTTATTTCCACTATTTTATCTTCCAGTCACTTATCCTTTCTTCTGCCTCAGTTATTCTGCTATTGATCCCATCTAGAGTATTTTTCATTTCATTTATTGCGTTGTTCATCATTGTTTGTTTCATCTTTAGTTCTTCTAGGTCCTTGTTAAATGTTCCTTGCATTTTGTCTATTCTATTTCCAAGATTTTGGATCATATTTATTACCATTATTCTGAATTCCTTTTCAGGTAGACTGCCTATTTCCTCTTCATTTGTTTGGTCTGGTGAGTTTTTATCTTGCTCCTTCATCTGCTGTGTGTTTTTCTGTCTTCCCATTTTGCTTATCTTACTGTGTTTCTCGTCTCCTTTTTGCAGGCTGCAGGTTCGTAGTTCCCGTTGTTTTTGGTGTCTGTCTCCAGTGGCTAAGGTTGGTTCAGTGGGTTGTGTAGGCTTCCTGGTGGAGGGGACTAGTGCCTGTGTTGTGGTGGATGAGGCTGGATCTTGTCTCTCTAGTGGGCAGGTTCACGTCTGGTGGTGTGTTTTTGGGGTGTCTGTGGCCTTATTATGATTTTCGGCAGTCTCTCTGCTAATGGGTGGGGTTGTGTTCCTGTTTTGCTAGTTGTTTGGCATAGGTTGTCCAGCACTGTAGCTTGCTGGTCATTGAGTGAAGCTGGGTGCTGGTGTTAAGATGGAGGTCCTGGGAGATTTTTGCCGTTTGATATTATGTGGAGCTGGGAGGTCTCCTGTTAACCAGTGTCCTGAAGTTGGCTCTCCTACCTCAGAGGCAGAGCCCTGACTCCTGGCTGGAGCACCAAGAGCCTTTCATCCACACGGCTCAGAATAAAAGGGAGAAAAAGTAGAGAGAATTAGTAGAAGTATGAAGAAAGAAAGAAGGAAAGGAGGGAAGGAAGGAAGGAAAGAAGAAAGAAAGAAAGAAAGAAAGAAAGAAAGAAAGAAAGAAAGAAAGAAAGAAAGAAAGAAAGAAGAAAGAAAGAAAGAAGCAAAGAAGGAAAGAAGGCAAGAAGGAAAGAAAGGAGGGAGGGAGGGAGGGAGGAAGGGAGGAAGGAGGGAAAGAAGGAAAAAAGACAGAAAGAAAGAAGATACAGTAAAATAAAATAAAGTATAATAAAGTTATTGAATTATTTAGTACTTATTTAGAATACTTATTTAGAAAAAAAAAAAAGGGACGGATAGAACCTTAGGACAAATGTTGGAAGCAAAGCTATACAGACAAAATCTTACACAGAAGCATACACATACACCCTCACAAAAAGAGGTAAAGGGGAAAAAATCATAAATCTTGCTCTCAGAGACCACCTCCTCAATTTGGGATGATTCGTTGTCTAAAGTAGGGAAGGAGAGAAGGAATGAAGGAAAGAAATAAAGAAAGAAAGAAAGAAAGAAAGAAAGAAAGAAAGAAAGAAAGAAAGAAAGAAAGAAAGAAAGAAAGAAAGAAGGTAAAGTATAATAAAGTTATTAAAATTAAAATTAATTATTAAGAAAAAAAATTGTAAAAAAAACCATGGACGGATAGAACCGTAGGACAAATGGTGGAAGCAAAACTATACAGACAAGATCTCACACAGAAGCATACACATACACATTCACAAAAAGAGGAAAAGGGGAAAAAAATCATAGATCTTGCTCCTAAAGTCCACCTCCTCAATTTGGTATCATTCCTTGTCTACTCAGGCATTCCACAGATGAGGGTACATCAAGTTGATTGTGGAGCTTTAATCCGCTGCTTCTGAGGCTGCTGGGAGAGATTTCCCTTTCTCTTCTTTGTTCTCACAGCTCACAGGGGCTCAGCTTTGGCTTTGGCCCTGCCTCTGCATGTAGGTCGCTGGAGGGCGTCTCTTTTTTGCTCAGACAGGACGGGGTTAAAGGAGCCACTGATTCGGGGGCTCTGGCGCACTCAGGCGGGGGGGAGGGAGGGGCACTGTGTGCGGGGTGGGCCTGTGGCGGCAGAGGCCGGCGTGACGTTGCACCAGCCTGAGGCCCGCCATGCGTTCTCCCAGGGAAGTTGTCCCTGGATCCCGGGACCTGGCAGTGGCGGGCTGCACAGGCTCCGCGGAAGAGGGGTGTGGAGAGTGACCTGTGCTCGCACACAGGCCCCTTGGTGGAGGCAGCAGCAGCCTTAGCGTCTCCCGCCCATCTCTGGGGTCCGCGCTTTTAGCCGTGGCTCGTGCCCGTCTCTGGGTTCGCGCTTTTAGCCGCGGCTCACGCCCGTCTCTGGAGTTCCTTTAAGCAGCGCTCTTAAACCCCTCTCCTCGCGCACCAGGAAACAAAGAGGGAAGAAAAAGTCTCTTGCCTCTTCGGCAGGTGCAGACTTTTCCCCGGACTCCCTCCTGGCTAGCCGTGGTGCACTAACCCCTTCAGGCTATGTTCAAGCTGCCAACCCCAGTCCTCTCCATGCGCTCTGTCTGAAACCGAAACCCGTGCCTCTTTGATACATTTTGAGTTTATTTTTGTGTATGGTTTTAGAGTGTGTTCCAATTTCATTCTTTTACATGTCGCTGTCCAGTTTTCCCAGCACCACTTATTGAAGAGGCTGTCTTTTCTATATTGTATATTCTTGCCTCCTTTGTCAAAGATAAGGTGACCATATGTGCATGGGTTTATCTCTGGGCTTTCTATCTTGTTCCATTGATCTGTATTTCTGTTTTTGTGCCAGTACCATACTGTCTTGATTACTGTAGCTTTGTAGTATAGTCTGAAGTCAAGAAACCTGATTACTCCAGCTCCATTTTTCTTTCTCAAGATTGCTTTGGCTATTTGGAGTCTTTTGTGTTTCCATACAAATTGTAAAATTTCTTGTTCTAGTTCTATGAAAAATGTCATTGGTCATTTGATAGGGATTGCATTGAACCTGTAGATTGCTTTGGGTAATGTAGTCATTTTCACAATATTGATTCTTCCAATCCAGGAGCATGACATATCTCTCCATCTGTTTATTTTATCTTTGATTTCTTTCATCAGTGTTTTACAGTTTTCTGCATACAGATCTTTTGCCTCCTTAGGTAGGTTTATTCCTAGGTATTTTATTCTTTCTGTTGCGATGGTAAATAGGATTGTTTCCTTAATTTCTCTTTATGATCTTTTGTTGTTAGTGTATAGCAATGCAAGAGATTTCTGTGCATTAATTTTGTATCTTGCAACCTTACCAAATTCATTGATTAGTTCTAGTAGTTTTCTGGTGACAGCTTTAGGATTTTCTATGTATAGTATCATGTCATCGTTAAACAGTGACAGTTTTACTTCTTTTCCAATTTGTATTCCTTTTATTTCTTTTTTTTCTCTGATTGCTGTGGCTAAGACTTCTGATACTATGTTGAATAATAGTGATGAGAGTGGACATCCTTGTCTTGCTCCTGATCTTAGAGGAAATGTAGCATTGTTTTTCAACAGAGAATAATTGAAAACAACTTAAATATCATTAATAAATTAGGGATAAACTGTAGTGTATTCATAAAATGAAATGCCATTCAGATATTAAAATAAAATCAGTGTATCTATGCTGAGAAGAATTAATTTAAAAATACATTAAATGAAAAAAGGCAAGTCACTTACAAATACATATAGTTTATATACAAACTCTACTTATAAATACAATTTATATGTATTTAAAATTACACAAAGCAATAATACATATGATTGTAGGTATATTAACATGTAGTAAAATTGTGAAAACCATACTGATACATCATCAACTCCAGAATAGTGATTGCCCACAGTGAGAAGGAAGGTGTCTGAGATGCATGAAGGTCAGCCTTTCATTAAGTTTTAACCTTAAACATATTGGAAAATAAAAAAGATGTGGAGCAAATATGTTAATGTGTTAACAGTTGATAAATTTAGATGTTGAACTTATTGGGTTTCTTATATTATTTTGTTTACTTTGTTCATTCCAAATATTTTCTTACATAAAATAACAAAATTCCAAATTGAAGAGGTCCTTCAAATACCCACACTGCCTGCATTGGGTGGGATTCTGCTTAGAGGTTAAGGAAGTGTTTTATGGTTTTCAGGGAGCTGAGGGTTGGAGTTTTGCCCTAGAATTAGGTATTAGTGGTCACTGCTCCTGCTTGTTTCTGAATTCCTTACATCTGCACTTGGTTCTTCAGCTTGTCCTCACCTCTGTATATAGCCCCTGCTTTAAATTGTCTTTGGATGAACCAGCCGAGTGAACTTTTGTTTTCCCACTGTGACCCCACCTGTTTTCTCTGTGAGGATGATGGGCAATGAAGCCCTATATTTTAATATATTTATAGAACACAGAGTAGAATGACTGGAACTTCCTGCCGAGGAAGGCCAGGCCTCTCCTCCTCCCCTGCTTCCCGACTGTGGAGAGAGTCCTTCCTTGCATCTATACGAAGCCAGAAGAGAGAAGCAAGTCAGAGCCGACATTTCAGCCAGCCTCCCAGGGATGGAATCCAATCCTGCAGCTTACTAGCTGTGAGGTCTTGGGGAAATTACCTAACCTCTCTGTTCTCCTCTAGACAATGGGCTTATTATTAGCACTTACCTCACAGGTCTGTTGTGAAGATGAAATGAAACAATGAATGTGCAACGTGCTCGGACTCACGAAGTATAGACACTTCACTAAACATTCTCCAGTCTGAGAGTCCAACGGTTGCTAACAGCAGATAGGTCCTGTGACTGGCAGTGTGTCTCCTCCCTCTCCTCTCACTAGCTTACTTTGTCTCTGATCATCTTGATTGTCTGCTTCCTTTGCACTGAGCCTCTTAAAGGAGCCACAGTTGTAATAATAGCAACAAACCATTTAGGAAGAATTACCCTCCCATCTCTCTTGTAAATGTCGACAGGTTCCATCCTTACATTACAATCCCAATTAAAGGGAAATTCCCCACCAAGCTGTAAACCTAAACTGAAAAAGATCCTATAGGGGTGAATAAGCCTTTTCTGTGAACAAACCTGCTATTTATGCTTTTTTTTTTTTTTTTTTGTCACTGCTTATGTGCACTCAAATCCCCACTGAACCAATCCTGCAAGCTGATGAAGAAGTAAAGCTACGGACATCCATCGGTGGGTCTGTCAAGATGTTACTTGTAACGAGTCTCCCATGGATTTGATTATTATTGGGTATTAATTATTAATGGTATTTCCTGCAGGAGGCCAGCGTAGGCTTCCCTCCCCCCAACCTGTATTTTCAAATGGAATTAAAAAAATAACCAAAAATCTCCCTCTGAGGAGCAGGAGGAATAAAAGGGAGGAATCAAGGGTATCCCTTCCTAGTCTTTCACCACTAGCACCACTTGATATTCTGGGGCTGTTCTTATAATTAAGTGTAAGGGAAGCAGACCTGCACATGGCCTCCTGCAGCTGCAACGCCCCTCAAAACCACAAAGGAGGAACAAAGCTCCCTTCTGCCTTTCTCCCTTTCCCCTTAGTCTCACTACCCTGCTCTAACCTTGTCTTTTTGGCAGTTAATTTCCTCTGATGGTTATGTTAATTTTTATGGCTTCCTAATGATCAGAAATATTTGGCAAATTAACATCCTTTAACTTTCCCCTCCCTGTGGAGGTGAGGAGGGTGCAAGGAGACTGCGAGGGAGCTAAACGGCGAGAAACAGCTGGAAAATGCAAGGATGAAATTCAGAATTCTGTGCCAAGCATGTCAAGAAGACAGTGAAAGATGGACCCAGTGAAAGCCTGGAGAAATTAAAACCAAATTAAAAAATAATAATAACGCTGAAAGATCAGAAGCAGAGCCTCTCCCTCCCCCCCTGCATCGTTTTATACTTTGTTCACTGCTGACGGTCCATATGTTGCTTCATAGCAATGCTTTAAAGATGGCTACACCTGTCAGGATGGCTGAGAGGTAAAGACAGAGCAGATGTTGAGATTTGTGTCATGGAAATGAGAAATTCATCTTGTCTAGCAAAAAGTGGCATGCCCATGAGTGTCCTGAAGGGGTCTCTCCTCTATTGCCACACTCCCCTTTTCCATAAGGCAGTGGTCCCTTCCTGGTGCCACAGATGGGAAGATGGAATTTAATTTTACTGGCGTTCAATCAAAACAGAATAATGTGTTTAATATCCCTGCAGTGTAAGTGAAAGGGAGAGATTCATGAACTCATGGGAGGTGAGGGATTCCAAGCAGTGCTTCGATATCCTCTAGTATACATAAACGTAGAAATCACAGTGGAAAATATGGATACATCCAGGTTAAGATCTCGGCCTGCTCCCCCATGTTGCTAGTTAAGTTCAAGCCTTTCTGACAAAGGTATGGCACTCACCAAGAGAACAACTGAATTAATACAAAGGTAGTCAGGTGCCCTGAGCTTAATCCCAGAGGAGGGTGATTTGGTGGCAGTGTCAAGGGAGGAGATAAATGCTCCTGATTGGCAGAGGTAATAAGTAGGGGAGAGCCTTACAAACGAAGTCACTAAGACTTCCACTTTAAGTTTCATTTAAAATCCAGTAGGTACTTTAGTAGTCGCGGGGTTTTAAGTCTGCTTACAAATAGCAACACTCCGTGTACATCGGGGAAAAATTTGGAAGTCAATAAACCAAAATGCTACAGGTAGTTGGGTTAAGAGAGTAAAATTATGGGTAATCATTGTCTTTTATAATTATTATTTTTTCTAATGCAGTTATGTAATAGTTATAATGATGGATGTGTGCATGTGTGTGTTTCTCTACCTTTGGTGTGCATCTAGGGAGCTTGTAAAAAATGTGAATGCCTGGGACATACTTTTAACCTCCTGAAATAAGTAAGGAATTAAAACCAAATATAATAAAATCTAAAAATCTAGTCCTACCCTAAACTAATTATTCTCTTTCTCAGATCTGTCTAGGTGGTGTGGAGTTGTCTAGCAAGCTTTCCTACATGGTCTGCATTGTACTCATTTTGGCCACCTCAAGCTTATTCCAAAAGAACACTGCTTTCTATGTAATTTTCCCAGAAAATATTTTGCGGTTATGCATATATCTAATTCTTTTTCATAAAAAAAATCTTTAAACTCTGCACTTTTCTCTCTTAGATGTGCTTTTCTATATCCAACTAATAAAGCCTAATGTCTCCAGAATCCACACTTGTTCCTGTCCATTTCTCATACATATATGCACAATTCTACCTCACATCAGGGGTGAGTCTACACACACAGACATGATTCCTTTACTATTACATAAATTTAGTTAATTTAGTAAAAAAAAATTCAGTGTTAATCGCATTTGTGGTTGATTGAGTGAAGCATTTGGGAGGATTAAGAAAAAAAAAACCTTTGTTCAATGTGTATCACTGTTAGTCAAGAGAGTTGACTCAGTTAATACTAAGGATGTCAGTATGCAGGTGCAAAGAGGCATTCTTCTTATTTTAGCTCTTTGGTGACAGAGTACAGTCATATAATATAGTTTTCTCATCTTAATTTCCATGAGTCCAGTTAATAATGGTAATTGTATCAAATAAAAAAAAAAACCTCCTGGTTACAATGCTACCTCAGGCACAGTTGATTGTACACACACGAACACACACACACACACACACACAATGCACAGAATACACATCAGTTAGAGCTCTGAAGATTGCCACCACATTTGCATAAGGGCGTGGTGATTCACATGAGTGTTTTTTAAAAGACGTTATCAATGGGATTGAATAGGTGCTCTCCCCTCCCCCAGTTAACTGCACAGCACCGCAAGAAAAATGCCAGGACACTTCATTTTGGTTTTGTCTAAGCAGGAGCTATTGATGCAAAGGAAACTCATTTCCCCCCACCATCAGTCTGTGCCACTAAATGGCTGTTATTACATAGAGTCAGCTGGCTCCTCTGCCGGGGCTGACAGCTGTCCATTCTCTGGACCTGGATTGGATCCCAGAGCTGGGGCACAGGGTTCCACAGCTAATGAGATGTCAGCTTCTTCAAGGAGAGACCGCCCATTTGTTTAGCTATTTGTAAGACAAGATCTTTGAACTTGTTGCCTATTTTTCCCAGACCGAGCATTTTTAGATAGATAGCACTTATTAATAATAATAACACACTACTTGATTAGTCTTTTCCACTTCCCAGAGCATTTGCACATCTATTATCTCATTTAATCTATTACTGTGTCTTGCAATGAACATTAGTCTTTGCGACTCACATATAATTCTCTGACAAGCTAGTGACCTGGCCTTGGATTACTCATAACTTCTCATAGACCCAAACTCAAGATCTTCAGTGACTGAAAATGTTTCCTTTTATCTACCTGATATCCAGCTGAAATAAATTTCTGTTCAGTCTAGCCTGAAGGCAATGTCAGCCTACTGTTTCTTCAACAGTTTGTCTGGCTTTCTGACCTTGTGATTCTCCCATCTTCAGAGCAGGGTCCATATAACCCCACCTTTAGTTTCAGTCTTATGAGAAACTCTGAGAAAACTCTTGTCCCTGGGGAATGGGAAATGTTGCACGTAAAGTTTATGCATTCACTTATCATTACTGAGCGCTTAAAATGCTCTTAACTCCTATTGTTTCATTAATATGTGCAACATCTCTTCAGTGGGTGCATCTGCTCCATTTTAGAGGGATAGGAACTGAGGTTTAAGGCCACATGCCTGTAAGCAGAGAAACAATACAGCATTTGGACCTAGCTCTACATGAATCTGAAACCACTGGTCTTTTTCTCCAATTCCTTGCTGTCTTTCCACTAGGAGCGGCCCTTGCAGGCAGTGTTAGCTGTTTCTCTCTGGAGAGTCAGCAGAATTCCTTTAGTCCTTTGACTAACGGTAGCCGTATTCTACCTGGTGTTCCCCCAGACCCAAACACCATGTGTTATCACAGAAGGTGTATCTTTCTCTCCCCTCTCACATTGTACAATCTTTATGGGTAGTCACAATTTCTTACTTATTCTTATAGTGCCAGCTTCTAGTAGAGTTCTTGGAACATAGTAACTACTCAATAAATGTTTATTGAACAGATGACCAAATGAGTAAACATATCCACACTAAGCCTGTGAAGGATGAAATTTTGAGATTCTGCCTTGAAAAGCAGATGCTCACTTCTTTAGGGACATCTGGGTCCTAGATGCTCCAAGTTTGGCAGCATTCAGCATCACTAACCATGCCTTCTCGGCCTCCCTAGTCTTACAATCATTTTAGCACTCCATACAGAGACTCAGTACTGGCAATTTCTGAAAATGATGGGAAAGTGTTCCTTTTTTCCTCCTTTGCATGGCTTCTGAAGCATGTCTCCCCTGGAGCACACTTAGGCAGCCTTTGACAGCTGCCTCCACCATCCCAAGTTTCTAAAGCCTGTGACAGTTTTCTCTGACCCATTGAAGCTCAGTCTTATGATAAATCCTCAATGTTCCTCCAACTATCTCTGGTGAAACAAAAAACTGTTTTTTTCCCAATTTTTTATAATCATTAAACATCATACACTTGGATGTCATTGCTATGCCTAATTGATATAAAAGTTTCTAGAACCTTCCTCTCAAGTTCTGCACCTATCTCCTCACTGACTAGGAACGGCATATGTATTGATGCCATAGACAGCACTTGAAGAGGACCCCAACATAGATCACCAAATTCTGATCTTACCTGTTGAGAAGAGGATCCAACAGAAATAGAATCCAAGTCACAGAATAATTTTAATTTTTCTAGTAGCTGCATTAATAAACATAAAAAGAAACAGGTGAGATTAATCTTAATACTGTATTTTATTTAACCCAACATCTCCAAAATATTAGCATTCTAAAATGCAATCAATATAAAATAATTAAGTTATATTCTTTTTCTGTGTTAAGCCTTTGAAATTTAGTGTATATTGCATACTTACAGCACATATCCATCTAGAGTAGACACATTGCAAGTGCTCAATGACATGATACTAGTGACCGTTGGATTGGACAGTGCAATTCTAGAGCCCTCACCGCTATCACATTTACTGGCTCCCCAGACCCAAGAGCCCCTTAGGGATTTCACTGTTGCCCTACATAAGGTCTCTCAGTTATCTTCTAGCTTCAGAAGCTTCCCCACTCATCATGACTCTTGCATTCAACTTCAGGCAGTCCTCTACAATGAAACATTTAGTTCTAGTCAAAGTAGTGACAGAAAAGATAAAGGCAGCAACTGGTAAGAAGAAAGATACTCTCACACACGGGAGATACAGATTGTGATTCAGCAAACCATTTTGAGCCTCTATAAGGTGTTAGGCATGGCTGTTATGTGGACAATCAGCCAGAATCTGTGCCCTGTGTCTTTATTTTGTGTAGTTGGAATGAGCCCATTCTTAGATTCTAAAGAACCTAGGATTCATTCTAGCACAGGAAGAGAAAAGATCCCGAGATCAATAGACTGCCTTCAGTTCAACCCTGAGTCAATTTCGCTCCTGGTCTTACCTTGAATTCCTAGGTCTGCATTGACTAGATTCCATGTCTTTCCATAGTGGTATCATATCTGCCTGGGTTGTTGCTCTTGAGCCTGTCTTCTTTTGGTACTTGCTACCAAACTACTTAGATGCTGATCTTTTATCTTTATGGAACCTCCATCTTTTACTATCCTTGTTTCTCCTTAAGAACCATTCTGAGTCACTGTAGACTGGCTGAGGATACTCGTGATCCATTCATCCTCTGCCCTGCAGAATAGTTTTCAAGTTTTATTTCAACTATTGCACTTAACTCCTATTATCCATTCCTTAATCCAATCTTCATTTGACCTTGCATCTTTGCCTTATATGTGCTGTATATACATAGATTGACATAGCTTTCCATGGTTTAATCCCTAGTCTTGACAGTTATTGTTATTAAGAAATATCTATACTCCCCCAAAGCTAACATAGGTAAAATGACTTATGTTTTAGTGACAGGTATTTAGAGTCAAAGACCATGTTATTGAAAAAATAAATTAGCTATAGAAAGATACCTTCTCTCCAAGTTTCTTTCCAATTTGCAGCAGAGAAGCAGTGGCTGGTTAGCATCTGGGTATCCTCGAGACATACTGAGCATTCCATTCATCATACGTGACATTTGCATATTGCAAATATCATACTTTATGCACATGCCTTCCAGGCTAGTCTAGAGAGTATGATTGCTGCCTAATCCTCACATAAATCAATGCACCAGGGAGTGCCACTTCTAAACAGGGGGAAAATCAAGGGTTTCTTTGCCCTAGACTCTTCCTGGGACCATCTAATTCTCTTCACATCTCAAGTAGATTCAGTGCTTTCATTTTCTCTTCTTTCTTGAAACTATTCAAATTCTATTAGCCATTTGCGAATATTATTTTATACCATCTTCATTTTCTCTAAGTTGTGATAGTGACAGCTGCAATCATTTGTATGCATCTTCTGTGCAGGGTATTTTTTGTGTGTGTGGAAGAACAAAACCTTTCCTTTGTGTGACCATGTATCCAAATAGAAAGATGGTTTGTTTGTAAATCTGTTTCTCCTCCAAACAATATTTTATTTGCTGAGGAGACAGAAAGAGAAGATATTGAAAGAGGGAAGGCAAAAATATTTGATCTGAAATGACAATGTAGGTTTGCTTTTTCTCATTCCTTGGTTTGCTGCCTCTTAATCAAAGTTGACCTCATAACTACCATTAGATTCTGTTTTCTGCTTGATGGCCTTCAGGGTATTTTCCCCATGCCACTACTAATGTAAAGTCTCCCTCCTTCTCTTTGTGTCTCAGCAGAATAATGCATGTAGTCAAGCTCCTCCTTTCTTTCTTATCCAAGAATGAATTTTGTTCTTCTTTGGGAAAGGTGTAAACTAGGTTGGAAGGCCAGGGAAACCAGCCATAATCTATCACATTGGGAAGTCATCTGTCTGTCATTGTTTCAGAAGGGTGGGTATGATGACCTGGGAGCAGAACCTGCCCCTTTATGAGATCACCTGATACATCATCCAAAAATTAAAAACATGCTGGACTCCAATTAGGATTTAAGTTGACCTATTCATGAAAGGTTTAAGTAAGTGTTTCAAGGAAGTTAAGTCAGAGGAATGTCATTCGCAGTTTGATTCAGCTAACCAATTTCCTCCTGCCACGCAAGGAGCCACTTGGCCACATCCTAGTGCAGGTCTTTGGGAGTTGTCCCAGTTGCATAAGCCTTTCTTTCCTAACTGCCAACGTCACCCAGTCTTACTTGCCTTCTTCTAATAGATGCTTCTGGAAGGCTTTACTAATATTCAATGGCTGAAGGCTTCATCTGGATATTAATGGTAGGAGTTGGGATAGCTTTCTTCCAGGGTTCTCCCTGATGTCAAAAAAAGAATTGAGTGGGCTTTCCTCTGATGGGATATGTGAAGAAGATAGTGTCTCTTTCAACCCAAGTTTGGTCCGCCAGCAGAAGTAGCTATGGTTACATGTCTCCAGAATAACTTAATTGCAGACACTCTCAGCATGAGGAGTGTAGATATTCTTCTAAAATTTCCTCTAGGCCTAATCTCACATAAGATGTACATATTTCATCTATTGAAATGTTTTTGCTTTCTGTAAAATTATGAACCCCATCAGTATTTTGATAAAGTACCATACTGCCTCCTTATTAGACTTATTTCCATTTCATATGGTCCCTCGTTTAGCTAAGAATACCTCTGTTATCAAAGCCACCTGTGGTGGATATACCATTCCAAATAGTTGTTCTCTGATCTCCAAATTTCTCCCCTGATTTAGGGTAAGAGTGTAGGATATGTTCTCAGTTAATCACGTCAACTTATTGTCGGTAATGATTATAAAAGAGGGAAGTGGAGGATGGGAAGAAAGAAAGGAGAAAACGGAAATTTAAAAAAAGAAGTCATCATTTTACAGTAATAATTTTTCTTAATCTTTAAGGCAGATTAAGAAAATAGAGTCAAATCACATCAAAACCTTGAGACTGTGCTCTTATCTGCTAGAAAACAGGAATCTGTCTATAACTGAAGAGATATTGCAACCAGGTCATAGTGCTGATGGGTCCTCATATACCCTGACTTAGAGTTATCTTCAGAGGAGTTAAAGCCATATATATTTCTGTGCACTGGGAAGAGAGAAGAGGTAAACAATAACCCTGGCCTGCATGGAGAAGCTAGCTTCACTAAGCTAAACTCGGTAACGTAAGTCACCTAAAGCATTCTTTACAGAAATAAACAACATAGGTGATGACTTCTAATCTGGGACTACAATTGGGAATCAAGGACTAATGGCTGTCATTAGTGGTTTATCCTTTGGCTTAAGCAAAAGACAACAAACAAACAAAACAAAACAAAACACACACACACACACACACACACACAAACTAGCTATACTTCACACAGGCCTGGGACTAGGCTAGGGAAAGTGGGGTACTGAGGGTGCATAATGTAAGGAGATTGTACAAAAGTGAGTGAGTGTTTCCCAAAAATGTGCTCTCAAGTGCTTCACTTACTTCACCTTCGTCCCAACCCTGCTTAATATGGAAAAGAACTTCCCTATGGGTCAGGGAGACCTGCTAGCACAGATATGATTGAATGGCTAAAACTCAGCCTGTATATGTTTCATGTAGTCAACCCCTGGACTTGCAATTAAGTTTCAGATGTCTTTTTAACTATGGATTGCTGATTTCATATGTTGATATTCATGATGTAATACTTCAAGGCAGTAAAGTTGATTATGTACTTTCTTCTGTGTAAAGGGACAATCAGGCCCTTGGGAAGAGGGTAACAGGGGGAAATGAACATTTATTGAACGCCTACTGAGACAAGTGACATTATTTGACCAACCTAGTATTATGTCCTACTCCCTTTGTCCTTTGCCAACTATGAAGAATGAAAGCATCAAATACTTTCCCGGCTTCCTTTGCAGTACTGATTACAGAGTCACAGAGACTGGCCAATGAGGCTGCAGTGACAATCTGCTGAGTTCCTGGCATAGGGATGCCAGATTTAGTAGATAAATTACAGGATGCCCAGTTAAATTTGAATTTCAGACAAACCACCGATATTTAGTATAAGTATGTCTCAAATATTGTTTAGGAAATACTTATCCTAAAAATGTATTCATTGTTTATCTAAAACTCAAATTTAACTGGGGATCCAGTATTTTACCTGGCAACCTTATCCAGGCATATACTTTCACTTTGTGTGGGGCTCACAGTGTCCCCGCTCCTTTCTCCTTGTCTTAAACAAGGACTAAGCCAGTCAAAGTAATCGCAGAGATGCTGACTCAGAGCTCAGACATCCTGAAGTCTCTGACTAAATGTGTAAAACATCCAAACTCTGGACTATTTTCTTTGTGACAAAAATAAACTCTCTTTAGATTTAAGTCATTGTTAATAGAGTTTTCTGTTGCTGAGACACAAAAGCATTCGAAATTAGCACACCTATGCTGTGCCAAAAATGATGTTGTGTCTCTATACCTTATCTTATTTAAATATTTATAAGTACTGTATGAAATGAGTGCTGTTGTGCCTACTTTCAGATGAGAAAACAAAAATAAAAAGAGCTTAAGCATTGAATACCTTGCTCAATGCCTCATAATAATAATGATTAATGCTGATTGTGTACTTAGTAGGTTCAGACACAGATCTAAGTGTCTACATGTATGCACTCATTTAATCCTCCCAGCAACTGTTGAGAAAAACATTATAATTATTGTCCATTTTATAGATGAGAAAACTGAAGCAAAGGATGATTAAGGAACTTACCCAGTGCAACAGAACTGGCTTCAAGCCCACACAATGGGGTTTCAGATCCTACACTCCTAACTTGTATCCATACTGGCCTGAGATAGAGCTGATATTCACACTAAGCCTTACAATACTAAAATCAGTGTTCTTTTCACCGAGTCTGCCTGGTAAACTAAGGAGTACTGTGCTGGCCTGCTGGATTTCCCAAAGTTTCTCTCTCTAACCCTGATAACTGTAACTTACTTATCCTGCCCTGCAGGTTCAACCTTGTACAAATAGGTTTAATCTGACACAAATTCTGGCTTTAAGCAGGTGGCATGAAGCACCTTCCCTCAGTTGCTCATAGGGCAGGCATCAGTGATTTCTGGTGTTCCAAGAACCCAGTCACTGCATTCCCCTTATTCCCAAGAAAGTAGGTTCATGCTCTGTACCACCAAGTTTCATAGTGAGCCTGGTCCCCCAGAGGCAGTTTCTTGCCTTTCCCAATATCCTCTTACTCATCCCAGTGCATATTTCCAGCCTACTAGAAGCTTAATGATTTGTCCCCTTTATCCTTACTGAGAGAAATACCCTGGTGTTTTCTCCCTACTGATTTTCTTTTTCTATGCCTCAAATAAATCACCTTTTTGGGGAATCTGCTCTCTAGGCTCCCATTTCTGTCTGACTTGCCAAAGATAACAGATCCTTGACTGTGTTCTCATGGTTGCCTCTAGCCTACCATGACCTTCTGGGACTACTTGGACTCCTTCCTGGTCCCAGATAACTTCACTCAGCCTATCCTGCCTGCGATCAAATTCCTCTCATGACAAGCAGGTATTTACTTCCCAGTTTTGCCTGGAGCTTGTCCTAATCTTGGAAAGAGCTTAGGGTTTGCCTTAATGCCTTCTGACAGCACAAGAATAAACACATTTTATTTTAGGGGTGTATTGACAGGTTGTTTTTTCTAAACAATCCTCAAAGGCAAGGAGGTGTGGGCTGGGCATTCACATACTAAATGAGAGAGCGTTTATTCAACCTTGTTTCTTGGGTCACCAATCATTGAAATAACAGTGAACTCAGTGTCTTGAAATAGAAAGAATCACTGCTTGTACAATGATATTTAATTTGCCATTTCTACGAGGAAAGACATGTTCAGAGTGACAGGAACTCAAGTTCCTTAATCTCATCTTTTAAAATCATATCAAACCATTTACATATTCAGGCTCTGCTCAATTTCCATCTGAGGTCATCTCTCTGGATCATTTTCTATGCCCTCTGTAGATTCAAGTTTAGTCTTCTTTTTCATAATCAGGTATGTGGCACGCAAGTATGGACAGAGGAGCCTGGGGGTGGGAAAACATTATCTCCTTTGTTCTTGAATTGCTCTCTCCATGTGTCCCTGTTTGTAAATATACAGAACCAAGCAATGAACAAGTCAAATTGAAGGACTTCAGAAAAAGGTTTCTTGATTTCATCTCAATTCCCAGCAAAGCAATTGGTGGTACCATTTTAGAAGTAAATGACGTTTGATTGCAGAGAGATTTGTCTTTGGAACATCTCTACCCAGACACTTTATTCCTTACTAGAATGTTTAAAGGTTGACTACCCAAGATTCAAGATGGCAGAGGAGTAGGTGGAGGTGGAGCTCATCTCTCTTCACGGATGCATCAAGAATACATCTGTAGATGCAACAATTCTCACAGAACACCAGCTGAAGACTAGCAGAAGACCTTGGACACCTGAAAGGACTATAAAGATCCTTGCATAACTGGGTAGGACAGAAAAAAAAAGGGAGAAGAGGAGGAGAGGAAGTGGGAAGGGACCTGCACCCTGGGGCAGGAGAGCTGAAGCAGAGGAGAGATTCCCAAATTTGGGGAAACCCCCTCTCCAACAGGGAAATAGATTGGGACAGAAGGGAAGCATCTGAGGCTGTCAGAAGAGGGTGAAGCAGCCAATCAGTGGCAGATGGGACAGAGTGAGAACTACACAGACGGTCTGTACCGCGGACGTATGTGCTTCGGACTGGGATGTGTATTCACAGGGGTGCAAGGGGGCTGGGAGCTGGTACATGGGGATTGGAGAAGGGGCCCTGAGAGAGAACTGCTGTTGGCTGTGAGGAGACGGACTGAGGGGATGGGAGGGAGGAAATCTGCAGCAGGGAATGACTATGGAGGAAGACTGGACTGCCATGGAAGCAGGGCACTACTGCTGAGTCACACACAGGGGGAAGAGCCACTATTATAGCCTCTCTCTCCCCACACACTGACGCCTGCTGATGACAATAAAATATCCTGCTCAGGGATGGCCCTCATGCACCTACTGCAGGGTGTCAGAGAAACCTGGCCAAGGCTGGCCCTCACGTGCCTTACACCAGGCACCAGAAAAGGCCCTCACTAGGGTCATATCTTCTGTGTGCCCATGGCCACTGGCTTCCCTGTGCATTCAGCGCCACTGGGGCTCCTGTGATCCAAGCAGTCATCCCACCTCTGTGCCTGGTCCTCACAGGGGCAGACCTAAGAGCTCCAAGGCAGCCTCAGGACCAGACTCCTGTGGGTGGACCACATGCAGAGGTGGGGATAAAACCAAAGCTGAACCCCAGGAAGGGGGTGACTAAGGAAGAAGATCAAAAATCTTTCCATCAGCTGTACAAGCTACAGATTAAATCCCTGTAATCAGCTAGGTAGACCCTGCATTTACGGAATATCTGATTAGACAATGAGTGTTCCCACAAATGAGAACGGTCTACCTCTGGCAGCTGTGGAATTTGGAGGCAAGCACATGCAGGAACTGGGCCAGATCAGAGTCTGAGTGGTCCCCATAGGGCGCACAGAAGGTCCAGAGACCAGCCCAGAGGAGAGGAGGACCTCTTGGGGAGGTGGAGGTGGGCTGTAACTCACAGCATGTGCAAGGACACTTACAGCTGAGACTCCAGGGAAACAATTATTACTATTAATTTTATTATGGTTTGATTCATTCTGTTGATAGTTCTAGCTTTTTTTTTTCTTTTTTGGTGTTTGTTTCTCTTTTTGTTTGTTTGTTGTTGTTTTAGATTTTTTTTAAAATTTAGTCTTTTGGAATCTCCATGTTTTATAACATATTTTTTTATACATTTCTATTTTTACTTTGCTTTTCTGTTGTTCTGGGGTTTTTTTTCCCTTTTTAATTTATTTTATTATTTTTTTAATCATTTTTACTGGTTTGTTCTGTTTCCTTGCTTTATTCTTCAGTTGGCACACTGCTTTGGTTTTGTTTTTAAGTTATGTGTTTTTGTTAGTTTTAATCCAAATTGTCTGATTTCATTTTTGAGTTCTTCTATTTGTCTGGTTGTTCTCTTGTTTCTTGTTTTATTTGGCTCTGTTTTTGTTTCTTTTACAGGTGTGTGTGTTTTCTAGTTTCTGTCTTTGTTTGATTTTGTTTTTACCATATCTCTGGTGTTTTGCTTGTTTTTTTTTTCTTTAATATATTTTCTATTTTTTTTTAAATATTTCTGTTTCTATGTTGCTTTTCTGTCATTCTATCTTCTTTCCCCTTTCTCTTTTTCTTTTTTTCTAAATCTTTTTTGTCAGTTCGTTTTGTTTCTTTGTTTCATTCTTCAGTTGGCACTCTGTTTTGGTTTTGTTTTTTGGTTTTGTGTTTTTATCAGCTTTCTTCTTAATTGTTTGATTTTGTTCTTGGTTTCTTTTGTTTGTCTGGTTGTTCTCTTGCTTTTTAATTTATTTGGTTCTGTTTTTGTTTCTTTTGTGTGTGTGTATGTTTCCTTGTTTCTGTTTGATTTTACTTTTTACTATTTGTCTGGGGTTTTGTTAGTCTTTTTCTTTTTTCCCCCCCTTTATTGCTGGGAAGAGTGACTTGCAGGGTCTTGGTCCCTTGAGCAGAAGTTGGGCCTAAGGCTCTGGGGTGGGAGCACCGAGTCCAGGATGCTGGACCAGTAGCGAATTGCTGGCCCCAGGGAAGATTAACTGCTGAGAGCTCTCAGAGAGGCCTCTATCTGAATCCAAGGCCCGACTCCACCCAAATGCCAACAGCTTCCAGCACTGGACACCTCACACCAAACAACAAACAAGACAGGAACACAAACTCACCCATCATCATACAGACTACCTAAAGTCATACTAAGCTCACAGACACCCCAAAACACACAACCTCACACAGCCTTACTCATTGGAAGGAAAAGACTCAGCTCCACCCACAAGAAAATGCAGGCAGCAGTCCCTCCCAGCAGGAAGCCTACACAAGACACTGGACCAACTCCACAACTGGGGGGCAGAGAACAGAAGCAAGAGGAACTATGACCCTGCAGCCTAGCGAAAGCAGACCACAAATACTGTAAATTACACAAAATGAGAAGACAAAGAAATATCGTACAGGCAAAGGAGCAAGATAAAAACCTACAAGATGAAATAAATGAAGAGGAAATAGGCAAACTACCTGAAAAAGAATTCAGAGTAATGATAGTAAAGATGATCCAAAATCTTGGAAATAGAATAGAGAAAATACAAGAGACATTTAACAAGGACCTAGAAGAACTAAAGAGGAAACAAACATTAATGAGCAACAAAATAACTGAAATTAAAAATACTCTAGAAGGAATCAATAGCAGAGTAACTGAGGCAGAAGAACGGATAAGTGAGCTGGAAGATAGAATGGTGGAAATAACTGCCACAGAGCAGATAAAGAAAAAAGAATGGAGGATAGTCTCAGAGACCTCTGGGACAACATTAAACACACCAACATTCAAATTATAGGCATCCAAGAAGAAGAAGAAAAAAAGAAGGGGTCTAAGAGAATATTTGAAGAGATTATAGTTAAAAAATTTCCCAACATGGGAAAGGAAATAGTCAATCAGATCCAGGAAGCACAGAGAGTCCAATACAGGATATACCAAAGGAGAAACACTCTGAGACACATATGAATCAAACTAAGAAAAATTAAAAACAAAGAAAAAATATTAAAAGCAACAAAGGAAAAACAGCAAATAAACACAAGGTGATCCCCATAAAGATAACAGCTGATCTTTCAGCAGAAACTGAACAGGCCAAAATGGAGTGTCAAGATATATTTAAAGCGATGAAAGGGAAAAAACTACAAACAAGATTACTCTAGCCAGCAAGGATCTCATTCAGATTCGATGGAGAAATCAAAAGCTTTACAGACAAGCAAAAATTAAAAGGATTCAGCACCACCAAACCAGCTTTACAACACATGCTAAAGGAACTTCTCTAGGCAGGAAACACAAGAGAAGGAAAAGACTTACAAAAACAAACCCAAAACAATTAAGAAAATGGTAATAGGAACATACCTATCAATAATTACCGTAAATGTAAATGGATTAAATGCTCCAGCCAAAAGACATAGACTGGCTAAATGGATATAAAAACAAGACCCATATATATGCTGTCTACAAGAGACCCACTTCAGACCTAGGGACACATACAGACTGAAAGTGAGGGGATGGAAAAAGATATTCCATGCAAATGGAAATCAAAAGAAAGCTAGAGTAGCAATACTCATATCAGACAAAATAGACTTACAAATAAAGACTATTACAAAAGACAAGGAAGGACACTAAATAATGATCAAGGAATCAATCCAAGATGAAGATATAACAATTGTAAATACCTATGCACCCAACATAGGAGCACCTCAATACATAAGGCAAATGTTAATAGCCATGAAAGGGGAAATCAACAGTAACACAAGCATAGTAGGGGACTTTAACACTCCACTTACACCAATGGACAGATCATCCAAACAGAAAATAAATAAGGAAACACAAGCTTTAAATGACACATCAGACCAGATGTACTTAGCTAATATTTATAGGACATTCCATCCAAAAACAACAGAATACACTTTCTTCCCAAGTGCCCATGGAATATTCTCTATGATAGATCATATCTTGAGTCACAGATCAAGCCTTGGTAAATTTAAGAAAATTGTAATTGTATCAAGCATCTTTTCCAACCACAATACTATGAGACTAGATATCAGTTACAGAGAAAAAAAAAACTGTAAAAAATACACACATGGAAGCTAAACAGTACTCTATTAAACAACCAAGAGATCACTGAAGAAATTAAAGAGGAAATGAAAAAATACATAGAAAAAAATGACAATGAAAACATGCTGACCCAAAACCTCTGGGATGCAAAAGCAGTTCTAAGAGAGAAGTTTATAGCAATATAATCCTACCTCAAGAAACAAGAAAAATCTCAAATAAACAACATAACCTTACACTGAAAGCAATTAGAGAAAGAAGAACAAAAAACCTAAAGTTAACAGAAAGAAAGAAATCATCAAGATCAGATCAGAAATAAATGAAAAAGCAATAAAGGAAACAATGGTGAGGATCAATAGAACTAAAAGCTGGTTCTTTGAGAAGATAAACAAAATTGATAAACCATTAGCCATACACATCAGGAAAAAAAGTGAGAAGACTCAAGTTAACGGTATTAGAAATGAAAAAGGAGAAGTAACAACTGACACCGTGAATATAAAGCATCATGCGTGACTACTACAAGGAACTATATGTAAATAAAAAGGACAACCTGTAAGAAATTGACAAATTCTTAGAAAAGTACAACCTTCCAAGACTGAAGCAGGAAGAAAAAGAAAACATGAACAGACCAATCACAAGCACTGAAATTGAGACTGTGATTAAAAATCTTCCAACAAACAAAAGCCCAGGGCCAGATGGCTTCACAGGTGAATTCTATCAAACATTTAGAGAAGAGTTAACACCTATCCTTCTCAAACTCTTCCAAAATATAGCAGAGGGAGGAACACTCTCAAACTCATTCTATGAGGTCACCATCATCCTGATACCAAAACCAGACAATGATGTCACAAAATAGGAAAATTACAGGCCAATATCTCTAATGAACATAGATGCAAAAGCCTCAATAAAATATTAGCAAACAGAATCCAACAGCACATTAAAAGGTTCATACACCATGATCAAGTGGGGTTTATCTCAGGAATGCAAGGTTCTTCAATATATGCAAATCAATCAATGTTATGCACCATATTAACAAACTGAACGATAAAAACCATATGATAATCTCAATAGATGCAGAAAAAGCTTTTGACAAAATTCAACACAGATTTATGATAAAAACTCTCCAGAAAGTGAGCATAGAGGGAACCTATGTCAATATAATAAAGGCCATATACAACAAAGCCACAGCCAACATCATCCTCAATGGTTAAAAACTGAAAGCATTTCCTCTAAGATCAGGAGCAAGACAAGGGTGCCCACTCTCACTACTATTATTCAACATAGATTTGGAAGTCCTAGTGATGGCAATGAGAAAAGAAAAAGAAATAAAATGAATACAAGTTGCAAAGGAAGAAGTAAAACTGTCACTGTCTGCAGATGACATGGCGATCTTAAAGATGCCACCAGAAAACTACTAGAGCTAATCAGTGAATTTGTTAAAGTAGCAGGATAAAAAATTAATGCACAGAAATCTCTTGCATTCCTATACACTAACAATGAAAAATCAGAAAGAGAAATTAAGAAAACATTTACCATTGAAACAAAAAGCATAAATACCTAGAAATAAACCTACCTAAGGAGGCAAAAGATCTGTATGCAGAAAACTATAAGACACTGATGAAAGAAATTAAAGATGATACAAACAGATGGAGAGATATACCACGTTCTTGGATTGGAAGAATCAACATTGTGAAAATGACAATACTACCCAAAGCAATCTACAGATTCAATGGAATCCCTATCAAATTACCAATGGCATTTTTCACAGAACTAAAACAAGAAATTTTACAATTTGTATGGAAACACAAAAGACTCCAAATAGCCAAAGCAACCTTGAGAAGGAAAAATGGAGCTGGAGTAATCAGTCTCCCTGACTTCAGACTACACTACAAAGCTACAGTAATCAAGACAGTATGGTACTGGCACAAAAACAGAAATATCAATCAATGGAACAGGATAGAAAGTCCAGAGATAAAGCCATGAACATATGGTCACCTTATCTTTGACAAAGGAGGCAAGAATATACAAGGGAGAAAAGACAGCCTCTTCACTAAGTGGATCTGGGAAAACTGGACAGCTACATGTAAAAGAATGAAATTATAACACTTCCTAACACCATACACAAAAATAAACTCAAAATGGATTAAAGACTTAAATGTAAGGCCAGACACTATAAAACTCTTAGAGGAAAACAGGCAGAATACTCTTTGGCATGAATCACAACAAGATCTTTTTTGACCCACCTCGTAGAATAATGGAAATAAAATAAAAAATAAAAAAATGGGACCTAATGAAACTTAAAAGCTTTTGCACAGCAAAGGAAACCAAAAACAAGATGAAAAGACAACCCTCAGAATGGGAGAAAATATTTCCAAACAAAGAACTGACAAAGGATTAATCTCCAAAATGTACAAGCAGCTCATTCGGCTCAATATCAAAAAAACAAACAACCCAATCCAAAAATGGATGGAAGACATAAATAGACATTTCTCCAAAGGAGACATGCAGATGGCCAACAAACACATGAAAAGATGTTCAACATCAATAATCATCAGAAAAATGCAAATCAAAAGCACAATGAGGTATCACCTCACATCCAGAATGTCCATCATCAAAAAAATCTACAAATAGTAAATGCTGGAGAGGGTATGGAGAAAAGGGAATCCTCTTGCACTGTTGATGGGAATGTAAATTGATGCAGTCACTATAGAGAAGAGTATGGAGGTTCCTTAAAAAACTAAAAACAGAACTGCCATATGACCCAGCAGTCCCACTACTGGTCATATACCCTGAGAAAACCATAATTCCAAAAGATACATGTACCACAATATTCATTGCAGCACTATTTACAACAGCCAGGACATGGAATCAACATAAATATCCATCAACAGATGAATGGATAAAGAAGATGTTGCACATATATACAATGGAATATTACTCAGCCATAAAAAGGAACAAAATTCAGTTATTTGTAGTGAGGTGGATGGACCTAGAGTCTGTCATACAGAGTGAAATAAGTAAGAAGGAGAAAAACAAAGACCATATGCTAATGCACATATATGGAATCTAAAAAAATGGTACTGATGAACCTAGTGTCAAGGCAGGAATAAAGACGTAGATGTAGAGAATGGACTTGAGGACACGGGGGTGTGGGGAGGGGAAGCTGGGACAAAGTGCAAGAGTAGCACTGACATATATACATTACCAAATATAAAATGGATGGCTAGTGGGAAGCTTCTGTATAGCACAGGGAGATTAGCTCCATGCTTTGTGATGACTTAGAGGGGTGGAATAGGGAGCTTGGGAGGGAGACTCAAGAGCGAGAGGATATGGGGTTATATCACAAAGCTGATTCACTTTGTGTACAGCAGAAACTAACACAACCTTGTAAAGAAATTATACTCCCATAAAGTTATTTAAAAAGAAGGTTGACTTCCCCTGTCGTCACTAAACCCCTTCATCCTATCATAAACTTTTTTTATTCCATGTTCTATCCCTGTGGATTTAAGTTTAAACGTGGGGAACCTAAGATGCATGTATACTTTCTGAAATGTGTTACTTTCACAGAGAATGACAATTTGTCTTCTAGAAGCACAGAGTTTTCAAATTTTCCTTCTTCTTATAAAGCCCCCAAATAATATTTTTATTCTATACTAATCATTATACTTTTATATTGTTACCAATAAAGGAGTAAAGCTTACTAATTTTTAATTTCCTTAGTGTTTTCTCTCTAAATGAGGAACAGATTATGGAAGGGAAAATTTGAAAATCATAGTTGGTTGCTAGCTGCTTTTTTAGCACAATCTATTTCTGAGATTTTATGAGATCTGGCTTACAATGCATTCATTGATAAATTATTCAATATTTAGCCATGATTTACCTGTGCCATGTGGAAGAAAATTATGCTGATGGAGCTGAAATCACCGGAACAGAGATTTTTACATCCCATAAAATACATCAACATAGTGTTGAGTGTGAATCACTCACTTGGGACATAAAATATTCCTCTTTTCTAGGACCCAGGATTATATCTCAATATAAATGGTTGATGGAAGTCAACAAAATGAGCCCAGTGCACTGCCTGGTGACATGTGGTAATAAGGATCAACAATGAAGGATGGAAGGTCTCCCCTGCCATCTCTAGGTGCCACCGTAGTTTTTAAACTCTTTGGGTGGTATGAGCCTGGAAATAGAGAAATATTCAGACCATATGGAAACAGATACAGATTCGTGGAAGGAAAGATGAGAAGCAGCCTTGCCTCTTTAAGGGAATGACTCACCAAGGGAGCATGATACATGGGTTCCTCCCTGAAGCTTCACTACCTATGTATTTATCTGAAAATTTACTTCATCTAAATTGATGAGATCCAATGTTACAATCTAGGAGATTTCAGTTGGAGACTATACTTGTACAGACATTGGAAAGGTGATACCAATTCATGTTGACTCCAATTAGCACATGGAGTCAATAGACTAATACAATATTTATATATTATACCCATATGCTAAAGAAGGCACAAGTAAAAATGGTCAAAGTTTTATATTCAGGATAGAAAGAGTAGTAGATAGCTCATTTTCTGGGGAATCTGGAAGTTTTATTTTGCTAGACAGTAAACTTTACTTGTGTAGGATCACCTATGTTTTGATCATTAGTATATATCTTATTCCTTCTGCCACTTTTGGCCCAAAGTAAATTTAAAATAATTTTATTTTGGTGTGTCTTCTTGGAGACCAGGAAATTTCGGAAGCAATATGAATTTTGGAAGAGAGGTATTTTGAGGGGAAAAATGGGAAAATGGGAAATAGCTGATCTTGCTGTAGGAGAAGCTAGGAAGACTGAGGGGTCCAAATTCTACTCTCATTATATTAATCCTTAAACCCTGGGAAGTTTCCCTGGGATGCTATTCTAACTTAAGGCCAGGCTACTATTCTGATGCATCTATAGCCAAAAGCAAATCTGGCTTTGCTTCATCCCTTTTTCTATAAATTCTCATCAAGTTAACCAGATCTGCAGTCATGGCCAATAAATACACCATACCTTGGCCTTTCTCAAGGCCCAAGGCATTTTAGCTGGTGTCCAGGCCAAGAATCAAAATGAGATTTCAAGTCCCTTAAACTGATTCTGGGTCTTGCATTTAGGCTGACAAATGACATTATTCTTGTAGAATCCAGTAAGTGCCAAAGCCCTTATCCTCAAAATATGGTGGCTTTGGATGTAGATAAAGAGCTGATTTTCCTAAAGGTGATATGACTTATACCACCCAAAATGTTTGGCTGCCATTGTCTCAGGCTTACTTGAGGAAATTTAAAAAAAATTTTTTTTGAGGTGGCAGACAGCTTGAAAATCATGGTGCTCTTTGCATAATACTATGAAATATGGATGTATTTAATTCTAGCATTTGAACTAGGAACAATTTTCCTAGCAGAAAATGACTATATTATAGGTATGCAACATAAAATCACAACACACGTGCATGCAAACAACAAGCTCTTGAGGGAGGCATGATCTGTTGTTTCAGACTTTTGCCATTAATATTCATTGGCTGCTTGTTCATTTGTTTTGTTCTCTGCCTCACAGGCAAGCAGTAGAAACCACCAAAGGTTTAAGAAAAATTTATGGAAGGAAAATTTAAAGTTGAAAACATTCTATCCATTAAGTTATTATTTCCTCTAAATTGACAAGGCTGCCATTATTCAATTTCAGCAGTGAAAAATCTTGGATCAGCATGTGGAATATTGAGGCTCTTTGGGAAAGCAGTTTGAAAATTACAGATGGAAATCAGTATAATGTAGGTTAACAATCTGAAACTCAGGGTCAGACACACCCAGATTTGGGTCCATACTCTGTCAGTCTTACTAGCTGTGGGACTCTGGGCATGTCATTGAATCTTTCTGTGTCAAACTTTTTTCCACAGTGAAATGGTCACAACCATAATATCTTAGAATTGTGTGTTAAGTGAAGTAGTATATCCTTAAGGACTCTTTGATTTTGAGCAAAAGAAATCAGCTTTGAGTAAATTAAGCAAATAGTTTATTGGACGGATATTGGTGCTTGACAATATCCATGAGAACCTGAAGAATCAGGCATGGAAATGGGGTTGAACCAAATCAGTTCTGGAGGCTCAGAAGCAGAAAAGATAGCAGTAATTTTATAACAGCAACTCTAGTCCGGTCATCCTCAATCAAATGGAATAGAACTTCTTTGACTCTCTGATGGTGTTCGAAATATCACAGAAGAAACATCTAATTGGCCTAGGTTGGGTCAAAGACCACTTCTTGTTCAGTAGTAAGGAGCACATTTGATTACAGTTTCTTGTCAAGACTGTCTTCAGTGAAGTATTCCTTTTTTTTTTTGGATTATGATCATTTGGTTATGTGCTTAATTTTGAATCAGAAAGTTTGAAACAATAAGTCCATAATCAACACAGAGTGAGGGCCAGCCTCTGAGTATCAGCTTATATCAGCTTACAGAGTTCTTTGGGATCCTTGTTAGAACAGTGAGGTTTGAACAGGGAACCAGAAAGGCAGGCATCTGTTTCTTGTGACCACTCCATTAGATAATATGTACCTCATGCCCTGGAATCCTAACACACAGGTCCACGTGTATTACAGTTCTATTTTTTGTTATTTTTTTTTAATTTTATATTGGAGCATCATTGATTAACAATGCTGTTAATTGTTAGTTTCAGGTGTACAGCAAAGTGATTCAGTTATACATATACATGTATCTATTCTTTTTCAAATTCTTTTCCCATTTGGGTTATTACAGAATATTGAGCAGAGTTCCCTGTGCTAGACAGTAGGTCCTTGTTGGTTATCTATTTTAAATATAGCAGTGTGTACCTGAGGTATTCTAATACCTTTTCAGTGGAAGTGGTATTATAATGAAGAAAAATGGGATACAATTGGAAGGGGAAGTGAATACAGGTGTTCTAAAACAAAAATGTCTTCTTTTTTCAGCTTTTTTGAGGTATAATTGACAAACTGTAATAAATTTAACAGGTACAATATGATGATGTGATATTTGTGTACATGGTGAAATAATTTCCATAACTGAGTTAATTAGCATCCATCACCTTACATGTTTACTTTGTGTGTGTGTGTGTGAACACTTAAATTCTACTCTCTTCACAAATTTCATTTGTCCAAACAGTACCATCAACTATAGTCACCATTAAACAAAAATGTCTTCTCTAGATGGAGTATGCAGGGTGCCTGATACCTACTAGGTACTCAGTATATGGTACTTAACCTCACCTTCCTACTTCATTTAAGGCAATCAGATGATGCACAGTAAGTGGAGTTGACTTGGGATACTGGGTATTACTCTGTAATATTTTGACATTAGTCCAGTAATTTTTAAGAGTGTCAGAAGCCCAGTATTAGTGGTTTTCCATCTTTTTGGAATGAGCCCCTTCACTCACAAAGGGGCTTTGGATGCCAATCCTTCAAGAGGAGTCAAAGGATCTCTAAAGATGCAGTTTCTCAAACCTGGGGCCCACAGAGGTTGCTTAGATAGAGTAACTCTGCTCAATGAATTATTATAGTGATCTCCAGGGATGTGTGGCTACTTACATCATTGTTTCCAAGGATATTGAAGATCTTGAAGATCTACATTTGGGATCACTATAAAAGAAAGTTCTATGGGAAATTTTCTATTCTCTAAAGTGTGTATCTTTTGATAGGTATTTTCAGAATAAGCATGGCCAAAAAAAAAAAAATACTCTTTTTTATCTCTGCTGACTACAAACTAAATCTACAAATACCCCAGAGAGTTTGGCAAATCTTAGCCATCACAATATGATAATTTCACTATTTCTCCTGGAGTGACTGGGAAAATTCACTTTGTGGGTATATTTTCATTGCCAACCGTACTCTAACATTTTCCTTTTATCTCTCTCTCACTTCTTGTTTACCCTAATTATTTTATTTGCTAAACCACAGTCCAATTTTATTCTTATACACATTTGTACTTTAAGGAGAACTTTCTAACTATGGTCTTTTGAAACTCCATCAACCTGTATTCTGATGTGAACATTTTAAAATAGAGCAATCCTTCATTCCGCCCCCAGTTGTAATTCAGAAAACTATGGCGGGGAACAGTCCCTGTAGTGGACTGTACCTCTTCCCCATTTCAACTTTGTGACCAAATTCACCACATCACCTCTTGAGTCCTTCATTAAATTATCAGGACTCTACTGCATTTAGAATTGATTTGACAGGGGACTCAGAGGCCATCAGAGCTACAAGGTCTGTATCTCTAGCTTTCTTTTTCCTTCTTAAATCAAAAAAAGACTTTGGTTTGTCACAGCCTGACCCATCTATTCAGAAGTTTGTTCCATTAACTCTTTTAATAGTCTCTTCTCCAGGGCTCTGATGAAATTAAAGTCATTTCCACCCTAGACGCTGGAGGGCTCCTGTCTTTCACCATAATTCACTGGTTCCAGCTAATGGGCGGGGGAGGGGCAGAGTGGAGGTTATTGCAAGGCTAGGCTATGCTTTGCAGACTGTGCGGTGATTGAAGATGTGAAATAGTAGGTGCTTTTTGTTTCTTCTTAGACCTTCGTTAGAATGCTTATTTTGTCCCTCCTATGCTAGCTCTGGTGGGATGTAGGTAGAGTGGCCTCCATCTTAGTCTATATAAGTTGTGCTAGGAGAGATCTAATCTTTCCATATTCTTTTCCACCCCTTTGACAGAGGCCTGAATTCACACTGTTAGTAATTCATTCTTTCAATTTAAGGTTTTAGATTTTCTAAAATTTTTAGAATAGCATATTGAGTTTTATGAGTCATTAGCATCTCATAAAAATTTTATTTTACATTTACTAGGTAACACACTTTGAAGCAGAAAGATGAGAAGAGTCAGAGAATACTGGGTCCCTGAGTTAGTGGGTAGAGGTGTGTCAGAAAAGCCAAGAAGCTGACAGCAACTAAACAGCTTTTGCCAAACTTTAAGGTATTTAACACAGAGCTGGCCAGTCTCTATTCCCTACATTCAAATATTGTTCTGGATTCCTAAAAGTGTGGATACTATTTTCTATTTCTTGGAATTAAAGTTTATCAATCACTCTAGTCAAAGTGTATCCCAATTTTTTTTTTTTTTTGGACATAATTGTACACCCTATTGAACCTCTTTTTCTGGCAGGACTGGGGAGGAAATTTCAGAAAAGATTTCCAAAAGAGAAGTCATAGACACTGCCAGTCAACATATAACATCAGAAATGTGAACAAATTAAAATCAAAGTGAGGTAACTTTTTTTTTTTTTTTGCGGTACGCAGGCCTCTCACTGTTGTGACCTCTCCCGTTGCAGAGCACAGGCTCCAGATGCACAGGCTCAGTGGCCATGGCTCACGGGCCTAGCCACTCCATGGCATGTGGGATTTTCCCGGACCAGGGCACGAACCCACGTTCCCTGCATCAGCAGGCGGACTCTCAACCACTGCGCCACCAGGGAAGCCCCAAGTGAAGTAACTTTTGTTTCCAACCATGATACAGTCATTAGTCCGGGACTTGCCCTCCTGGCATAAAAGGATAGAAAACTCAAAAAATATATGAAACAACTGTAAAAAGCAGTAGAGAACTATGCGGGAAGGGAAACAAACTAGGTGAACTCTACTATTGCCTTGACTTTCTGCTTGGGGACAATTTTTACTGATAAGAACAGATACTACACTTGATCTTAGCCAAAAGGCTGAGAAGCACTTGGGGACAATTTTTAGAACACAATGCAGAGATGGGAACACATGCAGAGTACAGTTGTCCTGCTAAGTTGAAGGTACAGCAATCAGAGTTTTGTGAGGCTAAGGTTTAATCCAGAGTACCAGAGAGTGGAGGGAATTACACAGATTAAGAACTCTAGAAACCAGCATGGAAGTTCTTATGAACAGGTTGCTGAATATTAAGTATGCACTTGTTGGATAAGGTAAGGCTGAGCAATGTACAAATGTCATGAAAAAAAAAATTGTGTAATGGAGAGCTACAAGCTGAATAATTCCCAGAGAGAATAGGATATGCTCAAGTTCTAACCAGACAGATTAGAGAGAACTTAGAAAGTTCACATTTTAATAGTAGGAATAAAATAGATATAGATTGAAAGCTATTCTAGACACACCTTAACAAAATTTATAGGTTTAAGAGGATTTCACATAATTTAACTGCCTGACCAAACTAAACTCAACATTCTTTAAAAGAAAGCAACAAAATTCAGTATTCAAAAATGTAACATTTACAATGTCAAGCATCCAGTAAAAAAAAAAAGAAATAAACAAGCAAAAAAAAAATGGAAATATATGTGACCTATAATAAAGAGAAAAATCAATCAATAGAAGCAGATCTGGAAATGACAGAAAGGGCAGACAATACTAAAACTATAAAACTCACAGGAAAAATGCATAGAAAAATATTTGTATTTTGGGATAGGCATTTTTTTTTAGACAAGGCACAAAAAAGCTGAAACATAAAAATTATAATTTGGACTTCATCAAAATTTTAAATTTCTGCTCTTTGAAAGACACACTAAGAAAATTCAAAGACAACCCTTTCAATGGGGAAATATATTTATAGCACATGGGCAAGGGACTTTTATATCCAGGATATATATAAAAAAAAAAAACTCTCACAACTCAGTAATAATTTAAAAAGCACAAATTTTTAAAATAGGAAAAATACATGAACAGATATTTCACAAAGAAAGATATAATAATGGCCAATAGAAACATGAAGAGTTGCTCAATATCATTTGACTTCAGGCAAATACAAGTTTAAACCACAATGTTACCACTGTATACCTACTAAAGTTAAAAAGACTGACAATACCAAATTTTGACAAAATTTAGAATCACTGAATGCCTACACATTATTCTGGGAGTATAAAATAGTTGAACCACTTTGAAAAGTACTTAACGATCTCTTATAAAGCTAAATATATAACTCACCAATTACACCACGAGGCATTTATTTGTCCACATAAGGTCTTATAAAATAATGTTCATGGCAACTTTATTTATAATAGCCAAACACTGAAAATTAACAGGTGAATAGATTACAGATATGGTACATTTATTCCATGGACTATAGATCAATAACAAAAAGGAATGAGCTATTTTACATGGAACAACATGGACAAATTTTAAAAGCATTATTCTGAGTGAGACATTCTATATACAAAAGAATAAATACCATGTGATTCAAATTAGATGAAATTCTTGAACATGCAAAATGCATCTATAGTGATAGAAAGTAAATCAGTAGTTTTCTGGATCATGAGTGAGGGACAATTGACAACAAAAGGGAATGAGTGAAATTTTGGAGGTTATGGAAATATGACATATCTTGATTGGCATGAAGATTACACAAGTCTATGTATTTGTCGAAACTCACTGAATTGTACACTTTAAACTGATATATTTAATTTTTGGTAAAGTATTTATCACTAATGTTGATTTTTAAATTAACAAGAAAAAGTGAGGAGGGTGGATGCTTTAAAAAGACAGTTTATTTTCAAGTTTAAGCTTGTTCTTAATTTGTGGGACTTGTGAATAGAGTAGAAACAGAGGTTTCTATATGCTTAAAGACTTACGAAGTGTAAAATCTAGATACTAAAGTCTACATAAAGTATGTTCTTAACCCACTACCTTCACTCAAATACATTTATTATGACCTGGAAGCCAGATCTGAATTAGTATTCTTAGACCCCGCAGAACCTGGAATGTTATTGTATAGACTCCTAGCCAATTCTCTTTCTACCTACTTATGCTTCACATACTACATATGGGAGTCTCAACTTTTATGTCCAAGTTCTGTCCACATGGCTCACAGATGCCTTTTCTGGGCACTTTTATGGGGGTGCACACTGACAGTGGAAAAATAAACCCAGGAACAAGGCATATGGAGGCCCTGGACATAGGCCTGTTGCCGTTTGGTTAAATTACAAGGTCTTAGAATATGATCTAGACGGGGACATGGGATTCAGTTGAGCACATATCCTGGTCCCAAGGATGACTTGTCGGATGAGGAGACTGTGGCTGGATGACAGACAGGACCTCAAATGCAGGGTTCCAGCCTGGTCTGAGAGCAGCATTGATCAAGAGCAGGCATCGCAAATAATTTTGCCAGGAAACTATCACTAGACTTCCCCCTCCTCATTCTCAAAACAAGGGAGAGAAGTAGAGTTAGAAGAAATAAGCCTCATTTAAGCCCTGTATAACTGAAGCTTAAAATATCAAACTGGAGGAGGAGGCAAGTTCTGCCAAGGAAAGAATAGGTAAATATATTTACAGAAAGAGGCTGTTCCAGTTATTTGTGAAGGGCAGCATGTAGATGTTTCAACTACTAAAACTTCAGATGTTTTAGTTCATCGTCTAAAACTGTGTGGATGCTAAAGCAACTATATGAAGGATTAAGAATTTAGGAATCTCAGTACATGAAAAAGAATTCTTCTTTCCATTCCTCCTTTTATCTTCCATCATCCCTTCCTTCCTCCCTTCCTTCCTTCCTCCCTTCCTTCTTTCCTTCCTTCCTTCCTTCCTTCCTTCCTTCCTTCCTTCCTTCCTTCCTTCCTTCCATCCCTCCTTCCCTCCTTCCCTCCTTCCTTCCTTCTTTAAGCATGATTTGAACCTGTAAATGTCACAAGTCTTTATACTTGAGCAAAGCAATGTAACCCTTGATGGTACCTGTTCTTCAAGGAATTTACAAAACGGTGAAATAAGGTGTAAACATGTGAAAAATAAGACATAGGCATATTATGATGCAATACGTTATTGGCTATAATTTCCCGGGAGAGAGAGATTAGTGTGAGTTTGCATAGTTAGAACACACTTTGATATATAAGCTGATCAGTAAATTGAGTTGGGAAAGTTGAGTAAGGATTAAGGAGTTGGGAGCAAGAGATACTCCCAGGAGGAAACAGCATCAGCAAAAATGTGATTATGGGAATAAACATGGAAGGTTTTAGGTAAGAAGAATGGATCAGGCAGTTCAGCAATAGATGAATACGCAAGTAAAAGAAAGAGCCTAGGTTTTGAAGCTAGAAATTTGAACATAAGCTTAGAAAGCCAGGTTGGGAATGGATTATAGAAAATGTGTCCCTATATTAAGTATACAGTCACTAACAATTAAAACATCTTGTAGAACTTGAAAGTTTACAAAAGCTTGTTCCCATATATTATTTAAGCTGGACTTCATGAACTTTAGAGGACAATTTGTAAATGAGAAAAAAAAAGTCTCAAAGAAGAAAATAACTTGCATAGCTTTACAGAGTTAGGTATGGTGGAGTTAGGACTCAAGCCAGGGTCTCTTGGCTTTATGACTTAAATTCTTATATTGTTAAACACTACCTTCTAAATAAAGTATCCCCCGGTTACTCTCACTTACACCAATTTCATCTTTTATAGGGCACTTTGCCTGTGTATTCATCTTGTTTCTTTCACTGGGTTATAACTCTCCTGTAGTTCAGAACTGTACCTTCCACTTCTTTTCTGTCTTCCATAGGGCATAGCATAGTGCTGGACTCCTAGAGGATATTATTACGTTAATTATTAATGAATGAATGAATGAGTGCATCAAGTAATGAGCTGAGATATGAGAAGGAACTGGATCAAACTGTACATTAGAATCACCTGGTGAAATACTTAAATATCCCAATGCCTATGATCCAGAGATTTTTATTTAATTGTTCTAGGGTAGGGCTGAGGCACTGGTATTTCTTGTTTGCTCTTGGATTCCTCTACACATGGCAGAGTTTAGCATCTAGGCTTCCCTTACATGTGTTTGAGAGGGGGCTGGGAGCCTTCTTCAAATGGAGATATGGGCAACTCAATTCTTTCAGGACAGAAGTAGAGTATATATAATTTCAGTAAACAAAACAAAAGTGAACAAGGCTTCTGTAGCTATAGGTCTCAGGTCTTGGGATGAGTGTGCTTGTGACAGGTCTGGAAAATATAAGAGGGAGGACATTTTTTTCCCCTCTTGTCTTTGTAATATTTCCAATAATATGCCATTAAACTCCTTAAATGACATTAAACATTGTTTAACAGAGAGCACTTACCAACAATGGGGTGAGAGGCTCCTGTCTGGCTGGTGTGCGTACCAGGCAGGCACACTGATGTTCATTCCAGGCTCTCCGCCTGGTACACACAGGACAGAAACCAGGAGAGCAAGAGACTGAGACAGAGGGAAAGGGAGGGTGTCCATTTCTAGGTAACAATGCGGGTGAGCTATTTTTCCTTAAGCTCATCCAACTTCATTCCCAGAATATTCCTGCCCTTGTATGGTTCTTAAAGCTTTGGAAACATAGTGCAAAGGCCTGACAGTAACAGCTGCCTCCCTGCAGATGGAAATGAAAGCCAAACTAACATGCACATGTGAAGGGGATTATCAACCAAATATGTTGACTTCATCCCTGGATTTTTGCAGCAAAAAAAAATGTATGTTTCCGGAATAATAATGATGTCTTCCACTTCTATCATGTCCTTCTGTACAGGACTCCAAGACAGTCTATTTTGTCATTTGTCCACTTAATGGGAAGGATGGAGGAAAGAGTATAAGTATTTCATAGTGTGACCAGCCATCTCAGTTTGACTGGGACTACTGGTCACCATAATTTTTTTTCTCCAAGTGTTACTGTTGTTTTTAACTTATATGATACAAATTATTCGTACTTGTTGAAAAACACACACACACTAAAAAAAACTCAAGAAAACAAAAAATAGCATCATCCTATTATCCAGATATAAAAAATTTATATTGTTTAGGAATAAATATGTATGTCATATTTATATAATATATATTATATAATTATATATTTATATTTTAATAAATATTTATATGCATTTTATATAATATATATATATATATATATGAATTTGTGGAATTTTGTGTATATATATATACATTCACACATACACACATACCTACAAACACACATACACACACACACTACTTTGTTACCTGATTTTCATTCTTCATGAAATTTAGCATGAGTGTATCTTCAGGACTATACTGTACCAATAACTATAATTATTCTTAAAAGCTGCATGGTGTTTCATTGTAAAACTATTCTCTGCAATATCCAACCAATCTCCATTGGTTGTCTCCAGGTACACACACACAAACCAGATTTTTGCTCTTAAAAATAGAGCTGCAAATAATACCATTAACATATAACAGAGGATTATCTAATTATTCATTGGTGACTTTAATGTCCACATAGCTTATCCTTCCCAAACCCCAGCTATCTTAAGTTGGGTTTCCCCAAAACAGATCCTGAGACGAGGATTTGGGTGTAGGTGATTTATTTGGGATGTAATTCCAGGAAGCCCAGTAGGAAGTGAGACAAAGGAAGAAAAGTCAGTAATAGGTGGATTACTGAGTGAGTTTCATGTGTGGGAACTGGGGCTCAATACAACTAAAGACCTTCAGAGAGATTGTAGAACATACTTTAAAACTGTATGTCAGAGGGCCAGTAAATTTGGGAATTTATCCACTAATTCCCTTCCCTCGTTGATTAAGAGTCACATTAACACCCCACCCCATGAAGGCCAAGGACATGCTTGTGTCCAGAGAACACCCTCAGGCAGAGAGATGCAAGAAAACATCAACATTTCTGAGAACTGTCTAGGGTAGACTCAGGGGTGGACCAAGGAGACATAGGAGAGCCAACAGTATCTGTTCCACGGCCCTCTCAGTCCTTGCCTTCTTCTTCTCTGATGGTGTTGTGTTTCCCCTACCAGGGCACCTTTTGTCAGCAATATCTACACCGCCTCCATAACATCATACCCTCCAACTCCCTCCTGTCTTTCTCATTCCCTCTGGTACCCACCAACATGACAATTCTTTTATCACACTGGAACCTGTAATGCATTGATGCAACCACCTTTTCCCTGTCAGCCAACCCCTTCAAGTCATCATGTCTATTCTTAGCCATCATTATAATCACTCTCTTGCATATTTCCTCAATTCTTTTGCCTATCTCTTTATGAACTGAACTAGCCTAGCAAAACTCCTTTCCTGAGTTAAATCCAAATTTCTTTCTCCTCTGTGCATGTACTCAAACTGTCTTCTAGACATATCATCTTCTTCATACCACCTTCTCTCTTCTGAAACTTCTGATATCCACCCCATCCTCACACTCAGCTGATTATCATGTTCTACTTCTTTAAGAAAATGAATCACTCAGAAGAGAACTTTCCAAGCTCCCACCACAACCATCTCCCATCTACATTGGTGTCCTTCTGTTACTGTAAGTCTGGATAAATAGCTTAGTGTCCTGTCTCAAGGACTGAGTTTTGTCCCAGATCTTATCCCCTCTTACTTTCTTGAGAACATAATCAATTCTTTGTTCATTCCCCTGCATCATTAACTTTTACCCCTCTCTTTTAGATCATTTTTATCAGGCCATAAGCATGGTAAGTATTTCTGCCATCTTAAAAATACCATCTTGAGACCACATGCCCCTTTAACCTCTGCCTCTTTTCTTTGGCCGCATTTTAGTAAAACTCCTCAGAATAGCCACACTTACTGCCTGCAATTTCTTCTCCTTATCTCAGATCCTGGCCAACTAAGCTTCCATTGCCACCATTCCATCAACGCTTCTCTTATAAATGGTAACAATGGCATGCATCTTACTAAATCCAATGGCTAATTCTCACCCCTATTTGACTCTTAGCTGTATTTGAGTCAGTTGATCACTTTCTTTTCCTTGAGATATGTTCCTCACTTGGCTTCAGGGACAATATGATTTTCTGGTTATCATCTTATCTCATTGATCTCTCCTTCTCAGTCTCCCTCCTTATCTCCACAAAGTCTAAGGTTGGAAATGCTGGAGCCATCAGTATTTTCTATTTACACTCAATTCCAACATCTACTCTTTATCTACACTAATGTCTTTAATCAGGCTCATGGCTTTAAGTACCATATGTTTGCTAGCAAGCCCAAATTTATATATTTAATCTAACCCTCTCCCAGATCTCTAGAATCATTTATCCAACTCCAGCTTTAATAGCTCTATTTGGATATCCAAAAGGTATAGCAAGTCTCTGACACCCAAACCCAAATACCTGATCTTCTCATCCAAACCTGCTTTTTTCTCAGTCTTTCCATCTCAATAAACAGCAACACCATTCTTCCAGTTGTTCAATCCAAAAACTGTATGGCCATCTGTATGCCTATCTTTTTCTCACATTTTATAACAAATCAGCAAATCTTATAAGCTCCAACACTCAAACTATATACAGATGTCAACAACCAGGCTGGTCCAAGCTGCTATTATTTCTTTCTTGGATTACTGTCATAGACTCCTAAGTGGTCTTCTGCTTCTGGTCTTTCCTCTGTGATGTTTAATTTTGACACCAGAGCTAAAGTGATGAGTCAGATCAGTTATTCTTTGTTTGAAACCCACTAATAATTTTAGCACTTATTCAGTAAAAGCTTACAGGGCTTGGCATGATCAGACCCCACATTATCTCCATGATCTCATCATCTCCTCTTCCTCTCCCCATTTCCCACTCCATTCCAAACACACCGACCTCCTCATTATTCTTCAGTTGGGCCAGACAGATACCCACGTCGGCATTCTTGCCCTTGCTGATATCTATGTAGCTCATTTCCTCAGCTACTTAAGCAGGTAACTCAAATTTCACTTTCTCAGGTCTTCCCTGACCTGACCACCTTATTTAAAATTGTAGCCACCGGGCTTCCCTGGTGGCACAGTGGTTAAGAGTCCACCTGCCGATGCAGGGTTCGTGCCCTGGTCCGGGAAGATCCCACATGCCGCAGAGCGGCTGGGCCCGTGAGCCATGGCCACTGAGCCTGCGCATCTGGAGCCTGTGCTCCGCGACAGGAGAGGCCACAACAGTGAGAGGCCCGCGTGCCACAAAAAAAAAAAAAAAAAAACTTGTAGTCACGATTTCCCCACATCCTCCCATTCCTTATGCCCTTCCAAACTTTATTTTTACCATAGCACTTACCAACACGACATAATATTTTATAAATGCATTCATTTATTTTATATCTCTTTCTTCTAGAATGCAAGCTTCATAAGAGCAAGGGTTTTGTCTCTTTGGTTCTCTGCATAGAAATGTGCCTGGCATGTAACAGGTGTTCAATAAATATTTGCTGAATAAATGATTAAATGAGAACACGGTTTGGTTTCACAAACAGGTTTTAGCTGTGTGACCTTGGGCAAGTGTTTGGAACATTCTGACTGTATTTCCTTACCCATTCAATCATATGGCAAAACCCAATTTATTGTACTGTTCTGAGGATTAATGTATGCAGAAGAACCTATTGTATCACTTCGCATGAAATATACATTCAATAAACATCCACTGAATCTATTTTTCCTAAATAGAGATTACCAAAATTTCTTGCAAATTTTATTTCTTCCATAGTTCCCATCCTACTGCCTGCTCTTGGGTATTTTCACCTCTACTTTATATTTTCCACTCATTTTGCTAAGCCAACAGTAATCATTTACCTCCAGCTGCTCAACTGATCTTGAATGGATTAGTGCTTTGTGTCAAATAATCAGTTCCTTCCTTCCATTCTTCCATCCTTCTCTTTATTGTCCACCTAAAGACCACATGTAGGTAACGTATAAGACTTAACAGACTTCAAAGAAACTTTCCCAGGTGCTTAAAATTTAATTTTAAAGCTAAAGTGTACATCATTGAAGGAAAATGTCTGAGCTTTAGTGTTAGATGAATGCAGAAATGTGTTAGATGGTTATATATTTAAAGAAAGATATCTTGAGAGAGGTAAACACTTGATTTTAACCCAAAGGATGGATAGGTACATTGATCAGAGTAATTAATGTTAACTGCAGCAACAAGTAAACCCCAAATAATATGGGCTTAACACAATAAATGTTTATTTATTGCTTATGGCACAGTTTGATGTGAATTGAGGGGCTGTTCCTGGTCACACCTCCCCCAGGTGATGATGCCCATGACGTTTTCAGTAAGCCATCTGCAATATCTGGCCCCCGAGATCACCAAGCATATCCTTTATCTGTGCTGGTCCTAGAATAATGCACCTTATAGGCTTGATACAGAGTCTTGATTCAATGTGACTTGACTCAGGGAGCACCACTCTGATCCCCAGGAGGGCATGGGGCTGCCACAAATGGCTGTACATTTCAGAAACATTTGAAAACAACAGAGCATTGTGGCCAGCACCCCAGAGAGACTTTTCTGAGTCTCACAGTGTGGAATTGGAACACAATGGTGCACCATTCTCAACCTATTACCATAAGACAGTAAGATATTCCTGATACTGGCATGGAAATTTATGGGTCTGTTGAAGAGACAGAAACATCTATAAATCAGGTAAATAGGTGTGCATGGGACTACAGGTTTATTAATGAAGTGATGGGCCTTGAGAGAGAGAGAGAGAGAGAAATTGCATTTTAGCAATTGTCATAAGAGGTTTGTTTATGATGAGGACTGTGACCTTGGAGGCCAGCACAATGGCACTCTGCATCTTTTGAGAAGATTATAGTGTAATTATAACTCTAATGGGCTTCAGGCAAAGACTCTTAAGTAACCAGAAAGTTCCTGTTTTCTCCCTCAGTAAGGCATGTGCAGGTGATATATTGGGACTAGCTCACAGGTATGGTACTTCTCAAAAACATGTCAGCAATTAAAAGAGAAGACAAATGAATTTCCAGAAATAAATCCCTTACATTTAGAAGGGGACCTTCAAACATAAGCAGTAGCTACTTTCCTTCGGTGTGTCTCTTTATCTCTCCCTCTTCCTAACTCTACTTTTACCTCTGGTTTCATTTCTTTGTCTCTGTACTATTTTTGGTCTTTGTATCTGTGCTGTTCCTCTGTAAACCTGCCTTATCTCTAGTATCTGGCCTGTGTCTCTGTCCTAAAGGAGGATCAACTCTGTCTCACAGACCATATAATCCTTTACACTCTAATGAAATAATATTTTAGTGTCTATTTTTCAAGATACTATGCCAGGCCAAAGGAAAAGAAACCCAAAGCAAAGCTCTTAGTTCCATTGTCTCAATGAATATAAGCAGGAAGTGTCATATAAACTAACATTCCAAAATGTTATATTCCAGTGGATATAACAGATGATCTGTAATAAGCTTATAATTTCTGTAACAGTCTATACTAGACCAGCCAGACCTAGATTTTACTCTTAGCTACTTCTGACTATGCAACAGAATTCTCTGATGTCCTTCTGATGATCTACCTGAAGGCACTTTTATAGCAGCTGAGAATTTACCTCAATCTGGGAAGGACTTTGAGAGGCAGTATCATCCATCCTCTTGCTCTTCATAAGAAAGATATGTATAGAGATAAAGAGAGAGAAGAAAAGAGAGGTGGGATTCCCTTCTTATTTTTAAGGCTTTGTCCTGGAGCAAAAGAGAAATTTCTATGAAAAGAATCTAATGGTATTTAATATTCATTAAACGCCTAAGGTGTGCCAAAGACCGTGCTAAGCATTTTGCATACATCAACTCATTTAACATGTACAAGAATCCTGAGAAGTAGGTGCTATTATCAGGAAACTGAACCGTGGTATTTTGTGGCTACTATGAGCTGGTTCTTCACACACACTAACCTCATTCAACTGCTGAGCAGTTCTTCATAGTAGGCATTATTATCTCTATTTTATCGGTCAGTAAACTGAAGTTTAATATTTGACTAAGCTAATATAGATGGTAAATGGTAATTTTGAATCTATATTCAGGCCCATAAGAGTACTCCACATCTTAGAGTACTCCCTTTCCCTCCCATCATGCTCCCTCCTGAGCTCATTCCAGTCAAGATTTTATGTTCTTATGTCTAACCTAGATCCCCATAGTAGAGTTTATCTTTTTTCCCTCAGTATCAATCACTAAATCAAAAATATTTATCATGATTTTTCAGTATCTACTCTGTGCAAAGTCTAGTGCTCAGAAGGGAAAGAGATAGAAAAATAAATAGGAACTGGTCCCTGCCCTCAAGGAGTGATGATCTTAATTGGGAAGAAGAAAGAGAATCTCCTGATGAAGTTAAATGGCTTTTCCACACAACAATGGAAAACATGTCATGAAGCAGGATATGATGAATGGCTGAAAGAATGTCACCGACAATATGTGCTGGAGACTTTCAGATGAGGGAGAAATGGGGAGCAGATGGTCACTGTTCTCTGCATAATACACTTTCATATATGTAAAGCTCATCATTAGGCCCTTCCGGAATCCTTTGTTTAGGATAAATCTTCTCATCTTTCCTTGAGAATATTATTCCCCACTCCTTTTATCCTCTCCCTGCTTCTGTGCAAAGCATGGCTGTACATGTTGAATGCGTTGATGTTTCTTAGACAAGGTGGCATCTAGAAAACAATTCAACAATATGAATCCAGAGAATCTTTCCTTTGAGTTCCTGTGTGAGTGGAGCCTTTTCTTCAGGTCATTAGACCACTCCCAGGCAATAATGAAAAACCAGTGCTGTCCCAGTGTACTCTTCGTTCTGATTTCCCTGAGGAGATGAAAACATACCCACTGGTATTTTCACATTACTCTTAGGACTGGAGCACATGACCATTCCTACACCTCAGCCCATGTGGTAGACTTTAGGATGAGTGGGAGGTGGCGGAGGAAGCATGGGAAAATTTCCCAGCACTCTCTTAGCACCAAGATGTACACTTCCCACCCAGGTAGTGGGGGCACCTTTATAGATACATTCTTAGGTGACCCCTTTAAAATATAAATACTCTTGACTCCTGTGTTACACAATCTCTTACTTAAAAAGGCCTAGGGGTGTGTTTATGGGGCCGGATGAGGGAGGGTGGGTGATGCAAAGTAAGATAACTGCTGTTTGGGCTGAAAACAGAGTAGTTGGGAAAGAAATGCAAAAGACTTGAAGGGCCGAATCCACAAAGTGCAGATGGAGAGCCCTGAAGTAAATCATACCTACTTCACCATCCTGCCAGGGACTAAAACCTGGTGAAAAGGTCACGGCAATGGAAATATATGCACTGATTTTTTGTTTTTTTTACCCTTTAGTCAAATGTCAAACACAAATCCTAGGAGACCAAAAAATTTAGGCCATGATAAATGCCCTCTATCTCGAATCAAAGATGACAGAGAGAGGGAAAACCGACATGATGACCTGGAGAGATTTTATCTCCTAGACAGTTTTCAGGATACATGTTTCACAAAGAGTTGTTCAAAGTCACTTTTGTGTCCCTTCTTGTTGTCACCTGATAAGTTCAAGGCATCTAGTTTGCCGGAAGACAAGTCCCTGCAAAGAAACTGCCAACAATCTTTGATTCATGTTCTCTGTTACAGTATGTTAGAAACTTTCTCAAGAGCCTTTAATTCCCCTCTCAGGGTGAATTGAGTTCTGTGACAAGGAACACAATCACCAACCCAGGCTGCTCCTGAGGGGCCCTTGTGCAGCCAAGACCATGACTAACTCATCCAGCTAGAGACCAACAGGCAGCAGGGAGCCCTACAGGCACACAGAGTCATGGGAAGAGGACTCCAGGGCTGAACTCTGAGGCAGAAGACTCAGAGCCTTAGCTGGGGATGTGCCATTGTCATTGAAGCTTATTCACCTTCAGATTCATTATCTTTAAATGGTGCTAATTATATTACAACCTATACCCATGGGTATTGGGATATTTAAGATATTCTGTGTTACAGCATAGCAGGAAATAGTTGTTTAATCTACGTATCCCATTGTCCAAGGAGAAAGGAGTTTGTAGGGAGGAAGTGGGTCAAAGAAAATAAAGACAGAACAGAGTGATGGCTTCAGGACAGTTACCTAAACCCTGTACAGTAGTCTATTTTGGTGGCTGAGGATATTAAATTTGAACTTTCATGAAACACATTGTTTCAAACTCAACTTCATATTGTTCACTGCTGCATTCTGTGCATGTAACTGCTGCTCACTAGAGGTTACATGGGAGATAAATGGATGGATGAGTGATGGACTCCTCTAAGGAGTCACTCGATATTTTCCTCAAAGTGATGGCCTAATCAACCATAGCAGGTTATGTCTCAGAGACCATGGGTGTGACCCCTTCCAAGCGTGACAGTAACACACTACCCGGAAGGACATCATCGTGGAAATCATTTCCATCTGAAACTCTTCAAAGCACATCAGAATCTCACTCTCACTGTGCTGGCAGCACCCTTTACAGCCTGAGTCCTTTCCTATTTCTGCTCAAGCCCATCTGCACATGGGTTCAGTATGTAATCTTGCCTGCTATAGGATTACTGATGACTGACAGCCATTCCCTGAGAACATCGAGTCTGCCTGTAGCCTGGCTGTGCATGGATGCTTCATGGTGACAGGATTAAGTGCTGAAGCTTCTCCAGGGACAGCCCATGCTCAGGATGTGTGTCTGAGATACTGTCAAACATGGCAGCCAGGGGATGGCTACTAGGCAATGATGCCTCCTGTGCATGAAGAGCATCACAGAAACAAAGCACCAAGGCCCACTTGCAGGCTAGCTTCCCTGAGCACCTTACATTTGTTTGTCTGGCCAGGGAGATGTTGGTGGGAAGCAAAGGACCCCATCTGCCTTACCTCCTTTATTTTGATAGGTGTTTTCCCAGTAATTAAATGTGTTATAACCTCAAAACCCAGCTGGATGCCTTGTAGACATACAACACACTCTCATCTAAGTCCAGGGATTAAACTTCCTGAACCAAATGTTTGACAGGACATATGAGGAAGAAGGACGTAGGAAGGTAAACAAATGATTGCAATTTCTGGAACCGTCAGAACACACTGGGGTTTGACCACTGAAAGGGAAGAATCAGCCCACTGAATTCATAAGTAGGATTAATACGTGTTTTTTTTTTTTTTTTTTTTTTTTTTACTACTCAATTAGATTCAGAAGAACGTTTTATTCTCAGGAACACTTGACTTTCAATTGTTAACTCTTAGTTTGTGATGAATATTAAGGCTTCCATGAAAAATATAGGTCTTGCTCATATAATCTAGCTCACAAATGGAGCTAGATTGGGGGAGAAGACCTCCCACATCCTTTGTGGATCCCACTACTTTTTTAATCAGCCCAGTAAGCTGAAGTTAAGAACATACTCCAGGTTTGGGATGAGAACAGGTCTTAATTCCTGTTATTTGCATCCCCCTCTCCTATCCCACCACCTCTTCCAACCCCCCATGGCCTCACAGCCCCGGGGGCACTGCCCAAATAAGTATTCCCTCTCCATTTGCCAATTGGGCTCAAATTTCTTCAGGAGGAGAAGAAGTGGTACCATCTAAAGGAAAATTCTTATCACTGTTGTTAAAACTAATAGGAGGAAATGACAGGCCTGAGGGACTGAGGTAATTGGTCTTGTTCAGATGGACCCTGATCACAGTCATTTAGGTCTTTGGGGAAGCCTGTCCCCATGTGCTCTATCACCTTGCTGGGCAGGCAGAAGGTGACTTTCTTACTTTCCTTGAGTGATGACGTGGACCGCTTTTGAGAGAAGCTGAGATATGAAACCAGTACATCCTTTTCTCACTTGTTCTCTTCTTATTCCTGTCATTTGACTACCCAGCATTGCTCTGCTTGCTATTGGTTATTAATGATCCTCTCCTTATTTTGGCCAGTTTCTTGAAATCTTTAGCCACCACTGAGGCTGTCTCTTCTAGAAATACTAACGTTAATATAGGCTTGTTGTCAATGACTCCTGTGGACATAAGGTCATTTAGAATTATATAATGGTTGAGATCATTCACTTCTACATACTAGTTTATAGAATGGGACACAGAGGCTAGAGAGTTGTAACGGATTACCCAAATTCAAATGGGTTATTGTGGCTGAACAGGAATGAGAATCCAGGTGTTCTAACTCCAAGCTCACTGATCATCCTGGTCATTGAGTTCCTTACCAACTCTTTTCAATGATTCTACTCCGTACTCCATGATTAAACTTCTCTTGTTTTCCTATATTCATTTGCTTGAGAATTTTGCATCTCACTTTTTATCCATCTTGTTCTCTATAATCTGTGTCTACTACCATGTTTCCTCCTTCTGCACCCCCAACCCGCCCCAACTATTGCTCTCTGTTGTTCAGTCACCTTTAGGAAGACACACAGAATGGGGTGAATGGAAAATAAATTCTGTTATTACTTGTCAGCGAAGCCTGAGGGAAGTTATTAAGAAGCAGCTCTTCCTAGAGATGCTTCTACTATCCCTGTTATAATTGTGGCTGAAATTTCAATATCAAAGTTTAAAGTATTATGGTTTCCCTTTCACTTTCTTTTATTTGCAGTTAACCTGGGAGGAGAACATATCCAAGGAGGAATGCTCAATGCAGTACTTCCCAACCCAGGTCACACTGCAGGATGAAGAACCATCTAAATGTTCTATCTTGGACTCCAGGAGTACAAACTAGATGGAGATGGGTATAGGGAAGGGGATGGACAGAGAAGATGCCAGAGGAGGAACAATCTGGGGGAGTAGGTGGACCACAGCAGTTGGAGGAAAGGATTTTCCAGCTTTGGTTTGGTATTCTAGTACAGATGGAAAAGAAGGCAGGTGAATAAGTTTTGTTTCAAGAAAAGGAATAGAACTGGATTAGAAGAATGTGGTAGTGATTAGGGCCCCTAGGAACCAAGGTAAATACAAGAGCTATAATGCTACTGTGGTGGTTTGGAGAGTCAGAGATAGACTTAAAGAAAAAGGGGATGGAACACTGCAGGACTGGACATTAGGAAATGTGGTTTTACTGTCAAATTTCTTATGTGACTTTGAATATGAGATTTCTCCTTTCCAGGCCTCAGTCTCTTTAACTGTAAAATGAGTCAGTTGGACTTGATTATCCCAAGGTCTTGATTTCTTCCAATTCCACCGATGCCCAAATTCCCTAACGTTGCAGTTCTGCTTGACCAACCTGGGTAGGTGTAACTTTCTCTTGGCATCTCCACAAAGAAGCTGAGTCATATCCTTTCTCTTCTCTTGCATGCCTCTCCTCCAAAAAGCACTCTTTTTGAGTCTTTTATATCAAACAAATCCAAGCATCTTTTTGAAGACTTGTTTTTCTGAAGGCACAAAGACCTGGGGCACAATTCCTCGTGAACTCCCTCCCCACCTTACCCCTGCCTTTCTTTTTCCCAAACTCATCCTCTATACCTAGCAGGTCGAACTCATTTAAAGTGTAAATGATAGCAAATCAGGAACCTCCTGCTGCTTATAATGATAACACTTCCCATAATTTGCATGATAAAATTCAACTGATTTCAGACAGCATTGCTTAGGACAGACAGGTGACACTGGGGCTCTATGAGGGGAATAAATTACCACCTCAGGTTCTATGCCATCACAGCTGTGGATACGTATTGGCTGACATTCAGCCTCAAACAAAAGCACAAAGCCTTGTCTAATGGAGCAATGAAAAAGCATATCTAGGAAATATTAACAAGTTCCGCATGGTAATTTATGCAAATACATGCCATAACCTAGCTGAAGAGGTTCAGCTTACACCTATAGAAGGGAGCTGCACTAGCCAGGGATTTTATGGAACTGATACCATCTCATTACATCTCAGAACTTGCGGGTTTCCATACAAATTAGCACTGGAGAAGGCAAAGGTGGCAATTAGTCCTCAGACCACCTGCATCAGAATTACCTTGGGGTGCCTATTAAATGCAGTTTCTTATGGCAGACCCATTAAAATCAGAAGCCCTTTGAGTGGGCCTGAGAACATGCATTTTAATAAGCTCCCCTCCCCCCCCCCACCCCAGGCAGATTAGACCATCTTTCTGAACTTGGCCTCCCATAGTCAGTACTGTCTACATCTAGGTTAGTCACACAATGCCCTACTCTCTTACTCGATGAATTGTCTAAGTCGCTTCACTATTCTCACCCTCAAGTTCCTCATCTATAAAATAAGAGGTGGACCCAATGACCTCTTAAGTGTTTCAAGACGAGATTCTTTTGTAAGTCCAAACACGGGCCAATTCTGCAGGCCAAACAAAACATACATGCAGGTGTATGTATGGCCAGTTGGCAGACTGTCTGGATGGACCGTGTAGCCACATATCTCTGCAGTTCTGCGGCCTCCCAGGAACCAGGAAGACTGCATAGCCTCCGCATCCATCATAAATCTGCCTCTCTGATTTCTTGCCCACATGGTCTCTTTTTAGTCTGGAAGCCATGCTTACCCCACTGCTTCTGCCAGAGCTCTGTCTAGACCCAAATCTTTTCTCATATTGGTGACTTAGGCTTTTTTTAAAATTTAAGTATAGTTAATTTACAGTGTCATGTTAGTTTCAGGTATACAGCAAAGTGATTCAGATATATACACACATACATACATATATATATATATATATGTATATATATTCTTTTCAGACTCTTTTCCCTGATAGGTTATTACAAAATAATGAGTTTAGTTCCCTGTGCTACACAGAGGTCCTTGTTGGTTACCTATTTTATATGTAGTAGGGTGTATGTGTTAATCCAAACCTTCTAATTTATCCCTCCCCCACTCCTTTCCCCTTTGGTAATCATAAGTTTGTTTTCTATGTCCGTGAATCTTTCTGTTTTGTAGATAAGTTAATTTGCATCTTTTTTTTTTTTTTTTTTAGATTTCACATATAAGTGATATCGTAGGATATTTGTCTTTGTCTGGCTTACGTCACTTAGTATAATAATCTCTAGGCATATATCCAGAGAAAACTATAATTCAAAAAGATACATGCACCCCAGTGTTCACTGCAGCACTATTTACAGTAGCCAAGACATGGAAGCAACCTAAATGTCCATCAACAAATGAATGGATAAAGAAGATGTGGTATATATATATATACACACAATGGAATATTATTCAGGCATAAAAAACAATTAAATAATGTCATTTGCAGCAACACGGATGGACCTAGAGATTATCATACTAAGTGAAATAAGCCAGACAGAGAAATGTTTAGGTTTTTGAAGGTAAAAGCCATTATGTTCTTTATTTCTTTGTTTTGCTTTTGAAACCTGGTTATATTTTCCACTGGTTATATTTTCCACTCTTTAGTGTCTCTCCTCTAGGGAAATAATACTTTGTATATTTTATATTCTACAATATTGCTAACACCTTCTAGGCACCTGTTACATAGTAGGATCTTAGTAAATATTCATTGACTGAAGGAACTCAAGGAAAATTACCTGCTGGGATAGGGAATGGGAAAGAAGGAACTAGAAAGCTATATACCTGGCAGGGGTATATTTTAATAGTTCAATATATTAGTACATAAAACTAACATTTATTTACAACCAAATATGCTCAAGTTTTTTACACATAGTATCACATTTATTCCTTATACGTCTATGAGGCAGCTATTAATATATTCATTGTACCTGAGGAAAGTGGCCTCGTACAGGTTAAAATACTTAGCCAAGCCTTCACATTTGTAAGTTGCTGAGGATGGATTCAGTGCCAGGTTTGTCTGACAATAAAACCTAAGGATTTCCATCTCAGCTCTGTGTCTCCCAAGGGAAGGTCCAGCAAAAAAGTGTTAATCCATTGTTTCATCTAAGTCAGTTTTTCCCCTACTTATCGTTATTTCCTTCTTTTCTGAAACTAGTTTGTCTGTCTTGTTAAGAGATTAAAAGCAATATTGGAGTTTGTGTAGGTTGGAGCTCAGCTGTTTCTGCAGCCAAGACAGCCAACTACTGACTCCTGGCATAGCTGGGTTGAAGTGAAGCTCAGAGGACCAAACCACACTGCCACCGCGCAGGGACTGCGGGCCTTTCTCAGAGCTCGTGTCTCCAGGTTACACATTGCCTTCTCTTTAATCTTCCACACTTTTCCAGGCACCCATTATTCCATGAGTGTTCCCTAGGTGTTCCCTTTTGCACTCCTCATGATTTCTCAGGTTACATAAGCTTTGGGAATGATGGAATGTGGCCAGATGAAACAAGGGTAATCCGGGCAGAGGGATCAGCGTGGGCAAAGACTCTGTGTGGCTCTAACAGTCCAACAGAAGTTTTAATCCTACATTGTCTTCATTATTAGAGGTACTCAGAGGCCCTTTTTCTTATTTCTTTTTTTCCCTTTTTTTCCTCTCTTATCTCTGCATGGCTCACATACGAACTCCCTGAGAAAGAATCTCATTGTTCAATGGGTCCTTATCGTTCCTGCTGAGCAGAGCGCTTGAGCCAGGCCATCTGACAGCTTGATGGCCAAACAGAGACCAGTGGTCCATTTGCAGGGTCAAGTTTCCTCCTGAGGAGGGTGGGCGTGGCAGGCCCTTGGTGCTTAATAGTCTCCTCTGCAATAGCCTCTCCTTCTGCTCAGCTGAATGCCTGGCCATTCAGCACACACAAGTGCAGACACACGGGCAACAGTTATTGCTGGGCAAAAATGTACCCAGGTAGACATAGCTGTGTGTGTGGGGATGGGGTGTTGTGGAAGACATAGTCAGCAGCAGTGGAAAGATCATGATAATGAACAAAGAACAAGTATTGTAAGATGGCCCACTGTTGGTGATCCGCCACTTTCTGTATTTAGAGCTGTGCAAGGGACATTCCTCTGTGGACTCAGTTTCCGAAACACAAAATCTAGCTTCTGGCTCCTTAAACTCTTCCCGTCTCCTTTTTATTGGAAGGCATCAGGCCATGGAAAACTGTCAGCCCACCACGTGGCCTGCAGCCACAGCTCCTGATTCTTCTTAGGGAAGAATGTGTACGTCACTGGTAGAAGCACAGCTGGGACACAGGCAAACTGGGAGGCAATGCCTATGGTTTTTTTCTAAATTCAAAGCACAGCCTGTATTCTGGCCTCACTGGGCTCCACGTCATCTCTCTCTCTCTGTTTTGGTTCTGAGTGTGCCTTCCTTTGGTTATGGTGAGGTCTGGTTTCATCACTTGCTTCCTCAAGTCTTTTCTGTAACTGTTCTCTTTGTTCCCAAAGGCCCACCGCATGGGGGTGTCTTTGTTTTTCTCACAAATGGAATTGTCAGCATTGAAAGCTCTTTTCAGAGAGGCAGGGAGGAGGCTCTTGGTTTTCTGAGTCACAATCAGATGCGTTATTTGCACTTCTATCTGTTTTCAGGCATTCGGCATAAACATAATGTCATAGAGAGATCCAGTATTCGTGGGCTTAGGATGGAGTGAATGTGTGTGTGTTGGGATAGGGCATGGCACAATTCATAAGAGGAGAAAAATGAGACAGAACACAAAGGGGAAGAAACAGAGGAAGAGAGGAGGAGCTTTTCACAGGAAAGCCATTGGTAATGGTACCACAGCCCCCAGGCTTCAGTGTTTCTCCCCCAGGGGAGCGTTTTTAATGTCAGATCTTTTCAAGGCTCCCTTCAGCTCAGGGATTAAGTGGGCGTTTGGGCATCATCCAGTGTGACACCCAGAGTGACATCCATCCAGTGCCCCTTTGGGATCCTCTTCGGGCTGATGAAATTAGAGTTGTCACTGTGGATACAGGCAGCTCCACAGTGGCTGTGACCAGGAACACCAGCCCGAGGAAGGAAAGCCACAGTGCATGTTTTATTCTGGGCAGTCTCCCTGGGTGCCAGGCTCTGTGCCCCAAGGGCAGTGCTTCAGCCTTCACTTTTCATTTGTCACCCCTGTTTTATATCTGTCCTCCCTAAGGTGGTCTAGAGCTGAGGAATGAGCGAGACGGCCCTCCTCTGCAGGCTGGAGGCCAAGTTCACACATCACCAGAAGGACCCCGGTTTGGCTTTGCCAGGTTTTTTACACCCTGCACAGCTCTGCAAAATGTCCTTTCATGAGCTGATTCTGATGGATGAGAGCTCTACTCGGGGACTGGCTGTCAGTCCCTGTGTGATCCTGGTTTCATGACCACACTTGCAAGGACTGCTGATGGGGACGTCAATGAAATAACTCCAGCCACTGCTTTTCTTCCCCATGGCGCTCAGCACTGCTAGGGAAAGGTGCTTTGCAGTTTATCAACAACAACAATTAGTGGAGGGGTAACTGACTGTGAAAGGAGGCCAGTTAGGGCGGCAGGGACCATCTAACATTACATTCCTGGGGCCAGGACCTCCCAAGGGAGCAGACTACCTCCTGAACAAGCAGTCACTGAGCTGTGGAGGAGACACATCTTGAGTTCCATGGGGCCAAAATTTAGGCAATGCTGGCCTGGGGCTGGAGTGAACATAAAATTGCAATGCCTGACAAAGTCTCTTTGTTGGATTAAGCTTCTGATTCTGAAGGGAGAGTCATTTCCTTAATGTGCAAATCCACAGGTTCACAGGCTGGCCATTAGAGCTGGAAATGACATTCATTGTGTGATCTGGGGCCACTCCTGTAAATTCCTGCAGAAGATAATTTGCCTGGACTCAGTGATAATATCTAGTCATTTCCCAGAATTCAGGGATAGTATCTAGTAATTCATGGTTGGAGATCCAGTTATGTAAGATATTAGTTCCTGCTAAAATGCAAAAACCTCATGGAAAGGATAACACACAGAGCGTTGAAAGTCAATAATGTGATTAGGATAATAGCAATAACAACCAACATTTATCAAGATGTTATCACCAGGATCGTCATCATCATCGTCACCATCATCATCAAGCCATTAACGTGTACTGTATTGAGATATATTTGTTACAGGAACCATTTTTGGCACTTTCAGTGCATTACTCCTTTGATCTTCATTACAACATTATGAGGTCAGTGTCACCATTATCCTCTTTTTTGTAGACAGGGAAAGTGGAACAGAGTATTTAAGTAAGTTGGCCCAGGCTACCAAACATAGGTGTTGTAAAAGCAAGCAAACATAGGTGCCAGAATTCTAAACTACGAGCTCTTCTCAGTTATCTGGGGTCTTTGACATTAACCACCATGTAGCTGGGGTAGAGCAAACAGATGGGTCTTTATGTCCATCCTAGGGCTGTGTGACTATGGGCCTCTCTATGGCTGATTCCGTTATCTCTGACATGAGAATACAAGTACAAATCGAGTCAAGAGGTCCAGAATTAGGTGGAGGCAAGGGAGATGCCTGGGTACAAGATCGAAGGAGATGCTCCCCGCAGGGTAGTGCATGAGGCAGCCCTGCGCTCTGACCCTGGAAGTCAGTGCCTCCTTATGTTTTGTGGCCCAAGCAAGTGGACACCCACTAACCTCATCCTCGTCTTGGCCCTAGGAGCAGAGGTTAAATGAGATCCTTTATTCGGGTTTCTGGCATATAATAGGTTCTTAAATATGCATTTCCTTCTTATTCTTGAGACTAATATTATTAGATCTTTCTTAGGGAGCACAACTGATTACAAGACAAGGAAGAGATGGCAGAGACCTACCGTCCTTGGATTGGGGTATAAGAGACAAGAAAGGGAACCAGGAGGGCTGTGATGACAAACTCATAGCTGCTTAGGCTCTGCTTGGTTCACTGGAGGCCACCAGCGGCTTTTCCTCCTCACGTGTTGAAGATCTCACTTTAAAGGAGCGGGGAACCAATGCATCTGTGGTCCCCGAGAGTCTCCTGTTTCCAGGCTCCCCAGACACTTACTCTGTGTCATGTTCAAGGTGTTTGTGTTCCCCCAGCCCTTCTGCAGTCATGCCTGCTCTCCGCAGGGCACCCACATGCGCTTCTCAGCAAAGAGGCCCCTGCCAGGGGAGGAGATCACTTTGTATAAGCAAAATGACCCTTTGGAATAGCAGGATATGATGGCTTGAGGGCACCTTCCAGACCATTTCATCAAACTCTCTCATTTTAAAGATGCTGCATCTAAGGCCCAGGGCAGAGGAGTGACTTATCTTCTGTCCATAGGTTAGGGTGCACTGGGTCTTCTGTTCTGGTTTTACATAGCTTTCTGCACTGTGCATGCAGTGTGCCACCAACGAGGTTAGCAGTGGACATTGCAGGGCAGGAAGCTTGCTCTGAACAGCCTAGCCTTTCCCCTCTTGGAGAAAACTTCTTTTAGAAAGCTTGAGGATGACCCACCCTTTCCTGTCCAGAAATTCCAAATTATGTATCAGTAACTTTCATGAAAGAAGAAACTATATTACATACCCCTCCTCTCTGGGTAGGGGGGATAGAATAAGTGAACTGTGTGTGTGTGTGTGTAGGTGATGGAAAATTTGGAGCTTATAGTAGGTAACAAAACAGTTTCTCTTCCTGTGAAAGCTAATTGCAACATTTTCCATTCCCGGGATCTAGCACAGGGCTCGGCACAATACAGGCTCCGTTTCTGAGCATCTCCCTTTCCTCCCCTGCCATCTTGTATTCCCAGCCCTATGCTCCTAGAGGAAGAGCTGAGTTAATCTCGACCATATGGATGTTGCCACCACAGCATGACATTTATGCTTTAGGGGACTACTGCTTTATGCATCTTTCTCCTCCTTCCCTATCTTCCTAATGATGACAAAGTCGTAAGGCCAGTTCTGCTCTCTTTTCCCTCCTCACAAAGTGGCTCCTTCTGGTTGCTTGTTAATTACTGATGAAATCTGATCTGATGGAACCCCCAGCCTTATGGATGGTCTGATCCCCTGAGACCTGGGAGCTGAGTATTTAGATGGGTATTTAAGATAATGTCTCCCTCAGCCTTGGGGAAAGTAACGAAGTCAACATTGACCCCAAGTACCAAATGCTTCTGAGAGAAATGCTTGCCATGTACTATTGTCCTTCCCAGATGATTTCTCTCTGGTCACAGTGCTTCATATAATCCAGCCAGAAATAATTTCGAGGCAATTTGGAATAGCCAAGTAATTATGATATCTGCTTGTAGGTTTGTAGTCCTGAATTATCTTAGAAACTGGAAAAATTGCCTCTGCATCATTCATTCCTGTATATTCAGTGTTTGTGTGCGTGTGTGTTGGTGTAAATACTTATTTAGACTAATTGGCTTTGATAATATAAAAATAATTCCATCAACATAATTTTATTTAAACTTTGCAATAACCCTGTATGGTTATTTCCATTATCTACATTTTTCATTAAAAAAAAAAGACATGGGACTTCCGTAGTGGTCCAGTGGTAAGTAATCTGCCTTCCAATGCAGGGGAACTCTGGTTTAATCTCTGGTTGGGGAACTAAGATCTCACATGCCGTGGGGCAACTAAGCCCGTGTGCCACAGCTAACACAGCTAAGACCTGAGGCAGCCAAAAAAAAAAAAAAAAAAAGACTTGTCTGAAGTCATCTAGCCAATAGGAAGCAGAGATGAAACTTAAAACCAGGTGTATTGATTTCACATTTAGTGATTGTTCAGTGACACCAGAGTTACTTTCAGAAACATTCCCAACATGTATTGGTGCCCTGCTTCTCAACGTACGGTCCACAGACAAGTGGCATGGGCATCTCCTGGGAGCTGTCTAGAAATGCAGCATTTCAGGTCTCACCCCAAACATACTGAACCAGAATCTGCATTTTGACAAGATTCCCAGGCAATTCCTCTGCACAACGAAGTTGGAGAAGCAATGCTTTACAGCAGCGCTCCTTAATAAATATATGGTATGTATTACATATGTACTTTGAGTTTTCTTATAGTCACTAAAAGGTGAAAAGGAACAAGTGAAATTAGTTTTACTTTTATTAATACATTTAGCCTCAAATATTGAACATATTATCGTATTAAAATGTGTTGGGAGAGGCAGCCTAGTGCCATAGAAGACAACGATTATTTTCTTTATTTGGACAACAGATAGAACCTAATAGCTCCTTTGCCATTTTAAGTTAAATTGAATCCAGCATCGTGTAGGTGCAGACAATATGCAATCTCAGGAAGAAGGGATTGCCTGCCCCTCAAAAGGGTGCAGCCTGAGAAATCCAAGAGGCGGCTTGGCCGCAGTCTCACGTTTCATAGCTGCTGGTCCAGGCTGGACTGCAGAGCACTGGGGCTGGGGAGTAGGGGTGCTTCATTGCCTGTTGCAGAAGTTCTAATAAATCAGGCAGAATCCCACAGAGGGGCCCCACCGATTCCGGCGTTTAGGCGAGAGGCGAGCAGAAACAGTGCTAACCCATTCTTCATCCTGCCTGGCACTGCCTTTCTCCTGGAGGTGCCCTTTGTTGTGTCCTGACTAAAATGGAGTTCTGGAGCCTGTGCTATTGTGAGCCTCATGAGCCGGCTCCCAGTGTGTATTGGGGGGGGGGGCGCACCTCATACGCCTTTCCTCCCTCGTTTCTCCTTTTTATTATCATTAATAATGCAATATTGAGACCAGGCTGCTAAGGAGCCTAAACTCCCTCCTGTTAGTTTATTTTTCGCTTTCGGACTGTCACTTCAGAGTAAATTACTTTTCTCTGCATCTTGTTCCAGTCATATTACACCAGCACGACCCTCCCCGTTCCACCCCGTTCTAATTTCAGGATTTTTCAGTTTCTCTCTCTCCAGTTTACTAAGCAAGGGAGGGCGTCCCATCTATCATAGTTAAACCTGCGCCACATGGCCTCTCCTGCAATTGAGACATCACTCTTGTTGCGCTGGATCCAGTTGGGTTTTAAATACTTACACAATACACATAGATATAACCTATAAATAAGTAAGTAAATAAATAATGTATAGCCATCTCTGGATGTTATTTCTGGAGCTCTGTGGAGGAAGATTTAGAGGCGAGGAGGCAGAGTGAGACCTGTTTTGGAGGGAGGGAGCTGAATACAGACAAGCTGTGGTCCTCGCCATCCGCTGCCACTGCCGTCTGCTCAGTTCTGGCTCCTGTTCATTTCATGGCATGCTAAGCATTTCCTTGTCAATTGGGAGATGTCAGGATGTGAAAACAACCAACATTAAGTAGATATTTTGTGCCAGCACGACAGCAAGTGTCTCAAATATGCTTTTGACTCCTGTTCAAAGATGCTAAACTGGTCTCCATCAAGCAGCCACCATTTCTGTGTGCTTCCTTTGCTATTTGGGACCACAAAGGACTGAAAACTCAGTACTGCTTTCTCTCCCTTTAAATTCCTCCCTGCTTCCTTTCTCTCTTCCTTGTCTTCATATAAGGACTCTCAAGTCTTAGCTGAAATCCTAGCTCTGTCATTTGCTACGTGATCTTGGACAACTAATTTAACCTATCTGTGTCTGTGTCCTTGTCTATGAAGCAGTGATAATAATAGTATTTATTTCATACTGTTTTGAGGACTAAATGAATTAATACGTGTAATGTGTTTAATATGACACTTCATACTTTAAAACACTCCATAGATCTTTTTTCCTTATTCTTCTTTTTCTTCTTCTCCTCCTGTCTTTTTTTCAATCTCTCTCTTGCCTTTCTTTTTTACCACTGGGAATTCTGACCTCAGAGGATTAACTTTTACTAATCACCCACCTGTCTATTCTACACAGAAATGAATGCGTTTCCACTGTTTGATTGATAGTTGCAGACAGTGCTACGTAGAACCATCGGAGCCTGAAGCAAAAACTCAGTAATACTGATCCTGTACTTGTTTAAAAATTTGATCTTTTGTTCATCATGGATCTTTTTGGTTTAATTTTGATTTTTTTTTAAGTAGTACATTAAAATGTCATTTATCTTGATCATTGAGCTTTTTGACAACATTTTACTTTGTGCCCAAGGCAAGTGCACTGGGGGCCTTGCTTGCGTTACTTTAGCCCCAGCCCTGGCTGTCACAGAAATCAATTTTCTTCTAGTCATCCTATCTTTCCCTTTTAGTCTGTGTGTGGACCCTTGTAAAGGACATATCTTCTCTACAAATGGCCTCTTACCTGGTATTGATCATTGCAGAGGAAAGGAAGTGAGACACAATTTGATCCAGAAGCAAAAATTTCTTTGGACTGAACATGAAACGAAAGGCCAGCAGGGAAACACATTTGAGATCTACGTGACCTAAAGGTTAGGCCTTCAAATCTTCCCAGCTAATCCATAAAATCTTGTCTTGCCAGTCTTGATAGGACATGAATTAGGGCCAGCCAGGAGGTGGGGTTATTTCTGAACCTGACACTTTGGGTGCAAGTTGGTGCTGATGGAAGAGTCAGGCAGAAGAATTCAAATGGCATAGCTTTTCCTTTCCCATTTCTATCCAAGTGAGTAAGAATCTGCCCTGGGGGTAAGCATTTTTATGGGGGTCTTCTGCTGTGCCCCATGATAAAGTAGGGGCTGCACAGCATTTATCCCTTACAGTTCTTTTGATTTAAGACTAAAATAGTGCAGCTTTTGGTCAAACAAGAGGCTGACTACACAGGCTTCTAGACTCTCTTGCTTATAGAACCACCTATCACAGTGCTGAACCCACTTCCCCTCAGTGCTCAGGACACTGCTGGAAAATTACGTAAAGCTTTCTAAGCTTTGAGGGTCTTGGGGGGAGTCTCAACTCCTTTAAATATGCCCTAGAAAGAGCTACTCTCTAGTAAATGTTGAAGCTATTCTATCTCTTCCAACTCCACACAAATCCTCTAGATAACACTACCCTAATGGCCAAGACAGGCAGTGTACATGCTTGGGATCACACAAGTCACTGAGAAAACCTGATGCACGTTTTTTTTTTTTTCAAGTGATTCTGGTTTGAAGGAGAATGTCAGTATTGCCTTTGTTCTAATTTGTTTTTCCAATGTTCTCAAATATGCCTGAAGAAAATACCAAAATGTCAGAATTAGGAGCATCGAGGCTCTTACCTATGTGAAAAAGTTTCAAGATCTGTCCTGGTACTGAAATCTTCAAAACAATTCTCAAATTTCAGCATGTATCAGAGCCAGCAGGAGGGTTTATTAAAATTGTTGGGCTCCTCTTTTGGAGTTTCTGATTCAGGAGGTCTGGGGTAGGATCCCAGAATTTGCATTTATAATATGTTCCCAGGTAATGTTTCTGCTGCTCCTTTGGAGAGCATGCTTCGAGGAACATGAGCGTAGACTCTAGGTGTTCATTGGGTCACAGCTTCAAGTCAGTGCTTTTCCTGATCAGTTGAACTACCTTACAAATTTGGTAGAGAGAAAAAGTCTTTCCCTTTTTATCAGTCAGGGTAGGTTATATTCTTACTCGCATAAATTCCTTTTTGGGTTCCTATCTTGTATTATCTCTGTCCTTTTCCGTGTCCTTGTAGTCTTTTCCCGTGAGCTGGTGGGTAGGAAAAGAGAGTAAGGGGAAAGCACACCCACTTCTTAAACAATTTGGCACATATCCGGTGTGGCACATATCACTGGAAGGAAGGAGGAGAATGGAGTACGGCAGTGAGCCTAAGAGGGAAAAGAAATATGTGTTGGTGAATTTATAGTCCTCTCTGCTACACCCCTCAAGAATATTTGGGAGTTCCCTCTTGTTTTATATAAATTCTTCCATCAATGGTCTCATTTTTCTACTTTACATCAACTATATCAAACACTGGTAGTTATATCCTGTGTTCCTTCCCTAGTTATTTGGTAACTTGACATAATCCATCACTCTTTCCTAAAGAGAAAGTGTTCCCTCTCTGTGTAATTGGGATTTGAGGAAACATATCACCAGGTAGGGGAAGATGCTGGTTCTTCTTTAGAGACTTGTGATTCCCTTCTATAAGAACTTCTGAGACAATAAAAAGCAATTTGACAAACCCCTTTCTATTTTAGATGTCCCTTATTTCCTATACTCTTTTGTTAATGGGAAGAGAACTGGGGGTGGGTAGGGAGTGGAAGGGAAAAAGAATAACCTTTTACATTCCTTTTTACCCACCTGACTGCTTCTACATTTCAATTATGTATGGTCTGTGTGAGAACATGAGAATGAACATCTGCCCAAACATCAATTTTTATTGCAATCAGGATTCTGACAAATTGTATGATGTATAACTATGTATGTAGGCAGAGATACTTAAAATAGTCTGGAAATCACCACTTGCATGCAGGCATATTGTTGCATATGATGAAATATCATCATTGTGTGTCGAGGAAGGTTAAAAGGAAGATGCTGAAATCAGTTTCTCTCCCACTTTCCTGTAGTTTACAGGGAGAGAATGAATTGCTATAAAATCTATTCTGCCTACTGGCAACTCTGACCATATACTTATTCATACACTTCTCCTTGTCCTTTCCAGGGTGTCTATTTTCTATCTAGAAAGTCATTGAAAGCAGCTCCTCTATAGAGCTTTCATATCCCCTAGAAATCATTAAGACGAGGAACTGCTGTACTAAAGTCATTTCGAAAAACAACAAACTATTAAATGTATGTAATTCCTTATACTTTTCACAATAACCTTGCATACATTTTCTCCTTTCTCCTTCCTTCCTAAAATCATTTCGAAAAACAACAGACTATTAAATGTATGTAATTCCTTATACTTTTCACAATAATGTTGCATACATTTTCTCTTTTGGTGTTATTTATAATCTTGCAAATATATATATGTATAGGGTGGGTACTATCTGTTCAGTTTGCAGATGGAAAAAGTGACATACAAAGTATCAGAGTCACTTGCCTAAGGTTACCAAATGAAGATGGAACTAGGTCTAGAATTGAGATATGTATGCTTAATAGAATATTGGGCTCAGACACATGTGAATATTACCCCAACCCTAATGTTAGGGACCGCTTTCCACTTCCTTCCCACAACCAATCCAATGGTTTGTGACGTTTACGAAGTTATTACTTACATAACTATAATAAAACTTAGGCCAAACAATTCTCTTGATGATATAAATTTTTAATATGTTCAGCCATTAGCTTCAGGGAGTTTTAACACATACATATTTTAGACATCGAATTATTTATGTACAGCAAAAGTGGCAATGTCAAAATATCATAGGCACAGCTTAAGCAAGCAAATGATCAAATACTTTCTCCATCAGCCTCTCTGTATTCTGAAGAGAGAAAAATACAGCTCCAAACACTCGTGTATGTTTCTGTCTTCTCCTTATCCAACTTATTTTCCAGGAAACAAGGATCCAAGTAAGCCCAACTTAGATCTATCATAGAAGCTTATAATGGCAACAATGACCTAGCACTTCAGTAATATTTTCCTTTTTCAAAAATACCTTATCCCTATTATTGACAGGACCCATTCTACCATTTCAACTTTCAAGTACCAACTATTGTTCCTTTGCACAGTGCTCTACATTATCAAATGTCTTGCTATCTCTAAGTGTGATGTCATCATGCAAAATGAGTGCACATTCTACAGAAAAGTCTTATTTATATATCTTATGACCTATCAGATGAGGCACATGTAAAATAACATAAAAGAAAAAAAAAAAGCAAAACAAAGAACCTCTTTACTCCTTTCCTTTTTTCCCCCCAGGATGTGCTCCTTTTCTTACAAAACTCTTCCTCAAATCGTTTTTGTATCATAACCTAATGGTAGAGGATCAGGTCAGAGGCATCAGGGAACATGTCTTGGCATTTCCTGTGAATTCCCCTCTCTCCAGCTGGGCTTTAAATGCCCTCGTGGTGCTAACAATTTGGTCTTCATCCAGAGCACTGAGCCCTGCCGGCATTATGATTACATGTTTTGCATAGTCGACATTGCTACATTAAACTCCAGATGCGTTCTCACAAGTCACTAAATTAACATCACATTCATTTTGGGCTCATTAACATTACACTAAGACCACAATAGGATTATCACCCAGAAAGGTGATCCTGTGCTTATCTTCTACTCTCCTTATCTTTTCTCTTTTCACTTTTATAAAATTCGGTCTGGGAAAAGGAGGGTAGAACCCTAAAGAAGACCCATGCCTAAGGCATCATCAAAAAAACTGTGTCCCTATCAAGAGAAAACAATCACCATCCTATGTCTGTCAGTAGGTTAACATGTTTTATGAAGTGCAAGTGACAACCTTTAATGTAAGTACTAATGAAATTACTGTTGGAGGGCTTTATTTATTTATTTTAACATCTTTATTGGAGTATACTTGCTTTACAATGGTGTGTTAGTTTCTGCTTTATAACAAAGTGAATCAGCTATACATATACATATGTTCCCATATCTCTTCCCTCTTGCGTCTGCCTCCCTCCCGCCCTCCCTATCCCACCCCTCTAGGTGGTCACAAAGCACCGAGCTGATCTCCCTGTGCTATGCGGTTGCTTCCCACTAGCTATCTATTTTACATTTGATAGTGTATATATGTCCATGTCACTCTCTCACTTCATCCCAGCTTACCCTTCCCCCTCCCCATGTCCTCAAGTCCATTCTTTTTTTTTAGATTCCATATAAACGTGTTAACATACGGTATTTGTTTTCCTCTTTCTGACTTACTTCTTTCTGTATGACAGACTCTAGGTCCATCCACCTCACTACAAACAACTCAATTTCATTTCTTTTTATGGCTGAGTAATATTCCATTGTATGTATGTGCCACATCTTCTTTATCCATTCATCTGTCTAGGAACACTTAGGTTGCTTCCATGTCCTGGCTACTGTAAATAGAGCTGTATTGAACATTGTGGTACATGACTCTTTTTGAATTATGGTTTTCTCAGGGTATATGCCCAGTAGTGGGACTGCTGTGTCATATGGTAGTTCTATTTTTAGTTTTTTAAGGAACCTCCATACTGTTCTCCATAGTGGCTGTATCAATTTACATTCCCACCAGCAGTGCAAGCGGGTTCTTAGAGGGCTTTTTAGAAAACGAATATATTTTATAACATGAAATATATTAAAATGTCAGTGTTTTAACCAATGTTTATAAAAATATATCACAGCCATTTATTAAGTTTGTAAAGCACATTATGGACTAACAAGATAAAAGATGTTTTGCAAATAAAGTTGCTATTATTTAGAATGTGCATCTGCTGCCCTAGTATACCGAGTGTAGAGACGTGGCAGATTTGACCTCTTTTAAACAGAATATATTTGCCAAATGCTTTATTTTGGAAGATAAATAAATTGGTCTCCTCCATAGTTAGCACTCATTTAAGCAAACTTCTTCGTACTTCTGCACAAGTACTTTTGTGCAAAGTCCTGTACACCTTGAAATATTTAGTAACTATCTGAGAAATTGGTTGACAAATCCAGCACTACAATTGCCGGTCCCACTGCAATTGCCCGTGTACTTGACTGTGGACCCTCATTAGACCCTCAGCTTCATGAATTAGGAGGGATGCATTGTTTTCCATTGTGTGCCCAATGCCTGGCTCAGGTCAGGACACATAGTAGGGAATCAATAACTGTTTGCTGAGTAGATAAATTAAGTAATGAATCAACAAAGCATAACCTGAGTCCATTGACCTATCCTGTAATCACAAATTTGAATGGGTAGAGATAGTGTGTCTATTTCAAAGAATGGATTTTCTAGTTGTGTTGGCCTGAAAAAAATCAGACTTTTAAAATAACAATTATTAACCGGAGAGGTGCAGTTTCAGATGTTTTAAGCTTATTAGCAAACGGCATCTCTTCTGAGACAAGAGCCCTGAATTCAGGCTGTGACCCTGGATTTTCTCTTTTCGGGGAGAAGAAATTATTGAGTGAACGAACCTTCATGTTGTATGACTCGGGTGAACATCCATGTGGTTAATTGGTCTTCATATGTCAATAGCTTTCTACTAAAAATTCTCAATATTCCTTTATGTAAAACTGTCACTGAAGGAGAAAAATACTGGGTGAAAGACATATCGTTTTGTCTTTTAAAGCACCTGTTTAATTTCACACACCACCAGGCTATTGTCCTTTGCCCTGTCTTCTCAGCTTCTTCAAACTTCTGGGAACCACAGTCCATGGTACCCCAATGCTGAGAGGGGTGACACATGGTTTAGGCACAGAAGCTGTTTTATTTTGCTGAGCACATTCAATTCAGGAAGGTGTTGGAAATTGGCTTTCAAAGAGCCAGAGCCACAAGCTGCCATATGTGAGGTGCTAAAACTAAACTCAGACTTAATGTAGCTGCAGTGTTTTCCACGGTTCAGAATGAAGTTCATCTGAAAACATATTCACATTGTAGAAAATCTGAAAATCAGAGAAAATTATAAAGAGAGGGGATAATGCCACGACATAATCCCACCCCGAGATGTAGCCACTGTTTATATAATAGATACACATATATTCATATACCTTTGCAAGTAAATATATTTTATAGATAATCCCAAGGCCATGTATATCATTCTGTATCCTGCTTTTTTCACCTGGATTATGACAAAGGTTGGGATGAGGTTAAAACAAATGTATCCAGTGATAGAAATGTTGCCATTGACAATTTAGGGTGAGATATTAATAAAATGCCACAGACTGAAGTAGTTTAGAAATTATTTACTAAACCTCGCTTCTCGTTCCCACTCCATAGATCAGGAGAACAAACTGTTTGCTAACATCACATGGGCCTCTCCTTGCTTGCATGGTGCTCCTTGGACAGGAGTGCAGGGCAGGACAGCACGGGTTCTGGACTCACTGTCTCTGTTCAAATCCTGACTCTGAAACTTCCTAGCTTTGCAATTTTGAGTGACATATTCACATCCCGTACATTACCATTTCCTCTTCAGTAAAACAGATATAATGATATTGACTATCTCAGGTGATTGTTATGGAAATTAAATGAGTAAATACACAAAAAGCACTCAGAACAGAGCCCAGGAGTTAATATGTTGTCAGTAAATGTTAGCTATTATTATTATCAATGCACATACTATTTTACGTCTAGGAGAAAATACATTTACAAGTCCATGGTCATGGTGAATTCCATTTAGACACTCTCTCAAAGACTGAACGCAAGTTCTACAGGGTGAGTTTTCAACCAATTAGTTGAGCAGGAAAAAAAAGTGTAATCAAGTATATTAATAGACTAAGCCTTATGGGGTTAGGAAAGAAATATACAATATAGCTTACAAAGTTCGCTGTATAAACAAAACATAAAAATGAAGCAATCTCGATAAATGTTTACAGTATCTAACCATGCCTAAAATTGTGCATTATTAATTTTCATTCTTAGAGACCATCCATTCTAATGTCCCCATTTTACAGAAGCAGAAACTGAAACCTGGAGAAGTTACAGATTTGATTAAGGAGCCAGAGCTCATTAATACAAAGGGACCAGAACCAGGGACTCTGATTCCCAGCCTGACACTTTTTCCAGTGCACGACAGCTACATGTTATAGAACAAGGTTCAGAGAAAAGAGAGAAAGGTAGGTATTGAATAATTCAGGAATGGTTCCATGGAAAAGGTGACATTTCAATTAGGTTTTAAGGAAAAGATTTGGAAATGAAGCTAGAAGGACGAAGAACTATCTAAGTACAGAGAAACGAAAGAAAGTACTCCACAGAGGAACAGGCAGAGTGTGTTCAGACGGTGGGTCCAAAAGGCAGTGAGGAGTCTGGTCAGCCTTAAAATGCTTCACCTTACACAGAGAGGTCTTTTTGCTCATACACCAAGCTTTTCCACTGAGATCCTTGGCATGTGGCCTAGAGCTTTTGTCCTGAAGTAAAAGGAAAGGCAGTGGTGTCCACTCAGCTCAGAGCTAATAGCGGACAGTGCAGGGTTGAGTAACACTCTTCTTTCCCCATCTGCAGCTACAGGGACCCAGAAGTTCTGGGAAACAATGGATAGAGGAAGCGTGTCTGAGTATCAGCTCTGTCACTTACTACCAGTATAGTGTGAGTAAATCTCTCAATCCCTCATTTGTTCATCTATCTGATAGTCATAAGAATACTATTTTGCTGCTGGATTGTCATGCAAGCAAATAAGAAAATACATGTGCTCACGCTTTGGAAACTGTAAAGGGCTAAAATTTTGGTTCATCAAATTTCCCCAGCTTTCCCTTTACGATCAGTGGCCGGCCAACCCAGCTAACTCTTAGCAACTCACCTTGCCCTCCCAGGATCGCCATTGCAGCTGGTGCCTAACCATGGAACAGCTGCACCAAGCAATCGAGAACGTTTCTTAGAAACCACAGCACAATTCATGAGCTACACATGCATTGCAGTGACTGATTTAAAAATACAAGATGAAATATTGCAGCTATCAATAATTCCTGCACATGGCTGACTTCTAATGAAAAGGTAAAGTTTCTGAGGGAGAGAGAAGAAATGAAGGAAAGGATTTTTATCAATTTCAGAGGAACACTTGATATAATCCTGAAAATTTTTCTTGGTGAAATATTTTCTTTTATTACCCTCCATCATACAGGGTTTGTTTAATTTTCCCTTTGCAGCAGGTATATATTTCAGTTTTTAATTTAAAAAAACATCATTACCCCTCATTGCTTTCCTCACATCATTTCATTTCCTATTTGCTCACTTTTCCTTGGAATTTTTTGCTACTAGTGATGAGGAATTTCTTCTGACATTTTATTCTCCAAAACTTTTGTATGAAAAGGAGAATATAACCACAAGCAATTTGATTTTGCTAGACTTCATTTCCATATTTGCCCCCAAAGCAATATGTAACTTCTATTTCTACCTAACACTTAGAAGTTCAATATTACCTGCGCCAATATGGCCCTCTGAAATATTTTAGTGAAAATATTATGAAAGATAATCTGTTGTGTAATTAGTGGATGTCTTACCACGTGGGTATGGAGAGCTCTATGAGGCTGTGAGAAGCTGAAAGCTCTCTAGCTGGTTGAAGGTTTTGGCGACATAAGGATCACTCAATGCAAGGTCCCAAGCATCTTTCTCCTTATCCTCTTGTCTTTTCTTTCTGTCATCTATTCCTTCTTCCCATGTTACTTGTCTTCCTAGTCCTTCCACACAATCAGGGCTTGGTGAGTTCCTGTGCTACCTGGGCCTTGGGTAAGGAAAAAAAACAAAAACAAAGCAGCAAAGAAACAAGAGCATTTTTGTCTTTAGCTCTCCCACCAGATTCAAGGATAGGGCCACCTCCACTATGAATCTAAGGAATGACCTTCATCACAGTCCTCAAAATAACAACTCTTGAATAGGTTTTGTAAGTCTGGCTGAGTTCTGGACATCCAGATATGTAGAGGTACCTGGGAAATAGCAAACTCTGAAGTTAAGAGGACAGTCCTGTAGACTGTCAAGTTTGCCCCAAATTTCTGACACCAGCTACAAGTTTGGGAGTTTCCCCAAACCACCCTGTCTAGGAAAACACTCACCGTTTCCTCTACTCTCACACATTCAATGTTTCTGATACCAGATATGTAGTTTTTTTTTTTTCCCCACACTAACCAAGTCTCTGATACCAGCAGGGTGTCCTACAGTTCAGTTCAATCCTAACCCCATAGGTTAAGGGTTTAGTCTTATAAGACTGCTCCCCATTTTAGATGTCAATCACAAGTAGTAAGTCCCCAGGTTACCCACAACTTCCACCTGACTTGGCTGCAAATCAGAGGTTCCCATTGCCCCCTTGTTGAGTTCAATAATTTGCTATAGCAGCTCTCAGAACCCAGGAAAACAGTTCACTTACTCTTGCCAATTTATTACGAAGAATATTTTGAAGGATACAAGTGAAATGTCAGATAAACAGATACATTGAGAAAGGGCTAGAAAGGTCTGGGAAGGTCCTGAGTACAGGAGCTTCTTTCTCTGTGGAGTTTGGGCAAGCTACCCTCCTGGCACAGAGAAGTATTTGTCAACCCAGAAACTCTCTGAAGTCTGTAGTTCAGGGATTTTTATGGGGCCATCATCATGTAGCCATGATTGATTATTAACTCATGTTCCAGCCCCATTCCCCTCTCTAGAGGATGGAAAGTAGGGCTGAAAGTCCCAAGCTTCTAAGCATAGTTTGGCCTTTCTAGTGAAAAGCCCTCATCCAGGAGCCCACCAAGAGTTGGCTCATTAGAACAAAAGATGGTCCTGTCACCCAGGAAATTCCAAGGGATTTAGGAACTCTGTGTCATAAACTGGGATCAAAGACCAAGTATTAGCAAGAACTAGGGGCAGATAAACATATATAAATATAATTATTTTACATACTCTTAATTTCAGTGACTCACTAGAAAGACTCAGGGAATTCACTAAAAACTATTGTACTCATGCATCCATGTTTATTATAGGTAAAGGATCAGTCAAAGGAAGAGACTCATAGGATGGGGCCTAGGAAGGTTCTAAGCCCAATTTTCCATCATCCTGAGGATGCATTACCCATGAAGTCCCCTCCAGCTTGGTATGCAGAGTTTTTATTGAGGCTTCCTTACATAGTCGTGATTGATTGATTGCCCATGTGGTTGAACTCAGTCTCTAGTTTAACTGATACCTCAAGACCAAAAGACTCCACCCTCTAATGATACTGTTGGTCTTTCTGGCATAGCCAGTCCCACCTTAAGACTATTAAGGGTGGCCAGCCCCACCCTGAGTCACTTTGTGAGATAAACTATCAGGTGTGTGTTTGGGGGACACCATAAATAACAAACACTCTTGTTAGGAGCCAAGGCCAAAGGCCAGACCTCTGTTTAGATATGGCCAAATTCCTCACCACTCCAGGGGTAAGATACAAAGCAGGAAGGCCACGGCAGCCACCCAAGTCCACCTGTTTCACTGAGTAACTCTCAGCCCCTTGTCTCACTCCTTGCAATCCTTAAAGGGTCAAGTGTATTCTAAATAGAGTATTGATACAGAACTGTTGCTTTTACCTCATATGTATTTTAAAACAATATTAAAATTCTTATGCAGTCCCATAACTGATGTGTTCTGGCATATCAGATACTATTTCAGCTAATGTTTAATGGTGCTTTTCATATCATAAGCCTTAACATTCTGAATGGAATTCACGTTTCTTTAAAAGATTTCTACATTTGAGATAGTGTTTGCACCCACAAAGTGAGTCCCTGGAGGCTCTGTTTGTTTACTGGGAGTTGGCTGCTCTAGATATTTCACATGTGTTTTCCAAACAAAACATTTTAGTGAATATCTTTCCTTTCTATATCATTTCATGTGACTTGAACATAGAAGAAATTGCTACAAGCTTTGTAACTGTAACTTTTTATTTGGTTCAGTCTTACCAGTGCTTTCAGCAACATAAGAGTGGTCTAAAAGAGACTTAAAACATTTCTATCCATTAAGGGCAACAGGAGGGAATTCCTTTGTGAATAGACATGCAGGTCCAAATGTTTTGTCTGTAACACAGTACTTGTCTCGAAAATGGTGAAAATGAGGTTGCCATATGCATCCAGGCACAACCATCTGCATCTTCAGGATATGCCCATTGCTTGCGTATTCACAGGTGGTGATTGACAGAAATGTGCCTGTCCGAGCAATTTGGTGTGTTCAGCCGCGTGCTTGCTGATGTGGGTGTATTTCACAGAAGCAGGTTGGGCAATAAATTTTGAAACTTTATCCTCATCTTTGGATAGAGTAATAGAAGTTTGTAGGCTTAAGAAAGCAATATTTCCTGGAACTGCAATATATGGGAATGATGAAACTGAACTAAAATGTACAGTAATCTCTAAGGCCTACCCAAGCTAGAGAGGTGCAAAGTGAGAGCTATAAAGCCAAATTTCACACCCGCCACACTAAAAGTCATTTTTGGCCTCTGACCAGTTTCACACAGAATTGGGAAATATGACTAATATCAAGGTCAGATTCCCTGGAGGGGCTTAAGAAGGAGCATGTCAGGAAGAAAAGTGATGGTCTATTGTTAGTGGAACCAGTGAGAGGTCAGTGCTGGTGTAAGAATGGCCCAAAGTCTCCCCTGCAGCAGCTTGTCTTCCCTTTTCTTAAATTCCATCTGCTGTGCAAAACAAGATTTGCAGCCATCCTTGGGGATTTGGGACTTCTGTAGGTTAAAATGTCTCCATGGCAGAGACCAAGGATCTTCCTTTCCATGGGGTATAGTTTAGGGTAGGACAGTCAACTCTTTCCCATGATGCGATGTTTGCAATGTGCAATATACTGGCACTAAGGATGTCCGCATGCAACAGGCTTAGAGAGGCAAAAAAAAAAAAATTAACCAAACCCGCATAACTATCAAAAGGATCTGATCAACACATCCAGCCAACCTAAAACACTTATGGCCACAGTTCCCCAAACCTTCTTAACCAAAGGTTAGACATGGTATTCTATTTTTTTTTTTTTCTGTCTTAGTTGGATGATTATGTTGGGTTCTGGTACTTGGGTTCCCCTTTTAAGATTTTTTTTCTTTTTATTATATAAATACTATAAGGTTCTATATAGTGAACTTGTCCTGTGCCCAGAATGACCATCTCTTTCTGTCCCTGAACCAATGATTAGCCCCATCTTTGATGATGGTGGACACAGCTTCACATGACTATCAGCTCTGGTTAATGTCCCTGATTGCAGGATCACTGCCATAACAGGAACATGTCAGCAGTGGGTGATTTCCGCTGAACAGTGACTCCTAGACGGTGGCTTTGCAAGCAGAGTGAGGAGGAAAGATGAGCAATTATGCAGTGGATGTGATCCATGTTGACAGCCAATCTGGATAATTCAAATAGAAACAACTTCTTTTGCCTCACTGACAGGTTTGGGACTTGATTTAGTGAGATCATTGTTTAACTTTCTTTGCCTGTGGAAAGGCAGTACATGTGTTTGCTGGTTGGGTGAGGGTTTGGGGGTTATAATCACAGCATCTGTTAATTTAACATTCAAGTTTCACTCTGGTTTGGAAGCTCCTGGGCCTAAAATTTTAAAGCAGCAATACCTACCTATCTTCCAGATATCTGGGAACTCAGATTGCATATGCTTCTTGGTTTGCTAATGTGTCCAGAGAAATAAAACCATCACCTGAGCCAAAGAGTAGTTTACTTAACTGGATTATTTTTTCATTTCAGAGATACACAAAGTGTATTCTAATGTTGCAGTTGTCTTAGTAACATTGTGAGCTGAGCCAGACCACTTACCTAGAGTTGAAGATTTACATTTTGATGATGTTTTGCAAGTGCTGTTTTTACCTGGAGGAAAAAAGAAATAATTTCAGCAGCTGCAGAGTTCCTCACACATCTGAAGGAAGTCTTTCCTTCTGCCCTGGGCAGTGCAGAGTAATGGCTAGATCGTAGGTTTTCGAGTCAATTTGACCTGGTTCAAATACCAGTTCTAAAACTCTTTAGGTATATTCTCTTGAGCAAGATACCAAATCTTTGCAAACATCAGTTGCCTCATTTATAAAATAGGGAGGTGACCATCATTCTGGTAACTTCAAGACTGCTATGAGGATTAAAGATGATTTATTCCATAAACATTTACTTAGTGCCTACCATGTGTCAGGTACTGTTTTAGGCACTGGGAAAACAGCAGTGACTAACAGAGATGAAATCACTACCTCTGTGGTGCTGATAACGTACTGAGTGAGACAGACAAAAACAAGATTAATAAGGAAAATAAATAGCAGGTAAGATGGTGGTAAGAACTCTGGGAGAAACATAAAACACAGAAGAAGGACAGGAAATGACAGTGAGAAAGTGAGGTGGAATTTGTGATGAGGTGTCAGAGAAGGTTTCAGTAACACGAAGTGATAAATAAAGAGGTGAAAGCGTAAGATACGGGGATATTTGGGAGAAGACTGTTATGGGTTGAATTGCATGCCTCCCCCTAAAGATAGACCGTGACCTTATTTGGAAATAAGATCTTTGTAGAGGTAATCAAGTTAAAAGGGGGTCTTAGGACGGGTCCTAATCCAATATGATGGGGTCCTTACACAGAGAGGAAATTTGGGTACAGAGACAGATGTTCACAGAGGGAAGATCATGTGAAGAACCACAGGAAGAAAATGGTCCTGTGACTGGAATGATGCATCTACAAGTCAAAGAAAGCCAAGGGGTGCTAGCAAACACCAGAAGCTAGAAGAGACCAGAGAGGATGCTCCCCTAGAGCCCTCAGAGCATGGCCCCACTGACTCCTTGATTTCAGACTTCCTGCCTCTGCAACTGTGAGGTAATACATTTCTGTTGTTTGAAGCCATCCAGTCATGGGCACTTTGTTACAGCAGCCCTGGGAAACTAATACAAAGAACATCTGGGCTGAGAGAACAGCAGGTGTAAAGGCCCTGGGGCTAGGAGTATGCCAGAACATTGGAGGAACAGCAAAGAAGACAGTGTGCCAGGAGAGGTACAAGTCAGGGGAATAAGGAGTAGAAGGTGAAGTGAGAGAGGCCGGGGGTGCAGACCAGGCCACCCTCAGGTCTGTGCCTTTACCCTTCAATATAGAAAAAGCCATCAGAGGGCTTTGAATTGAGGGGGGCTGTTATCTGACTCACATTATCAAATTATGTATGTGAAGTGCTACCTGGCTAGAAATGATTATTTTTACTCCTCTAGCCCACTTCATTTCTGATAAATTCTAGTTGAGGGGTGGGAAGGCAATGTTTTAATATTCATCATTTATGCAGCTGTTCCTGCTCTGTGTGCTGTTGAGAACTTACACTCACACTGATTGCCATCCTTCGAAGTTTACAATGACAGAAAGCTTCTCTCTCTGCACGACCCAAATGCCATTTATTCATGTCTCACACACTAGAGGATGACTTATTTAGATGTCTCTCTTCATTTAGTTTTGATTCTGCTTTGCCTATGTATTTCTTTGGCTTGGCTGGAGAAAGATAAGCTCTCACAGAGCTAGTTAAACCAGTTCTCGAGAGGTAAACAAAAGTTTCACCAGGCAAGATAAAAGGACAGTCTTGGAAGTAGCTTCAGTTGCTGGAGATACCCAGGTTATTGGTGAGTGAGTGATAGGAACAGAAGAGCTGAAGGAAAGGAGGAGATGTCAATCTTAGGACATGAAATAGCATGGCAGTGTTAATTACAGTGGATTGGGCAGAACAATGAGTGCTGGGACATTACTTCATTCATTCTACCTGTGTTTATTGAGCATAACACCAGAGTTAAACACCAGATATTAAGAAGTTAACAAGATCTGGCCCCATCTATAAGCAATTCCCAGTGTGTGTGAACAAAAAAGAAAAAACACAGAAGAAGGGGATTCATTCATTCTGCTCTGGGATTGGAGAAAACATGAGGCAGGAGGAACATGGGACCCGGAGAACATATGGTGAGGCCCAGGTATTAAGCAGCTCAGTCTGGCAGCTGACAAGAGGGCTGTCAGGAAGATGAAAGTTGAAAGTTGAAATGGGGCAGGTGACAGGTGAACAAAGCAAGACGGAGGGAATTCTAGAAGTGCTGGAAGATCTAGAAAAACGGGCAGGACATCTGGAAAGTGTTTTCACTGTAGCAGAGCCCAGACATAGTGTTGGGATTCAGGGGAAAGACTCCATTCCATGGGGATGGTAGGGGCGAGTGATAGGCAAGAACAATCAATATATATTTATGTTTATATCCCTCAGGATATACATTCCTGAGGGTGATATATATCCTGCTTGTTATCAGACAAGGATTTTGGATTTGTACACAGGGAGATAGGATGGATAGTTAGCTAAAAAAATACCTGAGCATAAGATGGGTTCAGGGTTTGAAAACAAAGTAGCTCCCCAATTATTATAATGTGGGGAAAAGGTTAGCCAAATTCAGAGTATGGGATGCTGAGGTCAAGCTCCGCACCCCCCTCACATCACCCCAAGGCTGGGGTGCGGCTGAGTTTGCCCCCAATGCCCCCCTTGGTGAGCTGTGGGGAGAGGAAGCCTATAAAGAGAACTCAAGGGGCAGTGCATCAGCACGAGCTTCCTTGCATGACCTGGGAATTACTGAAATGCAGGCTAAACCACATGATCCACAGAACGGAGAAGAGAAAACTGCGCATCTCCATGGACCAGGCCTATCACCAGGCACCCTAGCTCCTGCCATACCACAGGCCACCTACATTGGCCAAAAATTAGCTGCTTCATGCAAAACAGCTTATCTTCCTAGTGAAACAAAGGAGAGGATGAACTTATAGGGTCTGAGATGGGTGGGACGTTAGACCCCATGTATTCCTGCTTCTTCCTTTTACAGAGGAGGGATCTGAGATCCCGAGGTGTTACTTGGTTTACAAAAAAATTGAAAAAGAAAAGAAAAAAGACAGCTGCAGTTCTTTGCTGGTCTGTATCTTGATTTAGATTTTCTCTTTTTCTCAAATGGCTGGAGAGGAGAAAAAGAGCCTTTTAGACATAACCACTATAATTTAAACAACTTCTTCTTGGTTTTCTTTCTGGTATAAGGAGCAATTCTGGAAAGCAGAGTCACATGTATGCTCACTGTTAGGAATAAACATCTCAAGAGAAGGAAATAGAAATATCTTTCTCTCTTAGATGCCACTGGAAATACCTGTGTATCTGCATTTTACTTCATTTCTTCTGTGTGGGCACCATTATCTTTATCTTAAACAGGGGCGTGGAAAAGACTTTCTCTTCCTGTCCTCTCATCCAGCATGTTTAAGAATGTTTAAGCCTGTAATGAGTGCTCTGACGTCAGAGTAACTGTGTTGAGTCCTGGCTCTACCTCTTACTAGTCATGTAACCTTGGACAGGTGATTTTACCTTCTTATGCCTCAGTTCTCTCATCTGTGAAATGAGGTTGTTACAGTAACTATGTTATAGTGTTAGGATGAAACAAGTTAATACTTGTAAATTTCTAGCACAATGGTTGGCACATAGTCAACACACAATAATTCTTTGCTATTAATGTTAATGTTATTACGTTTATATGTGGCCTTACCTGGGTGACCTTGGGCAAGTCACCAAAGCCATCTGGGAATCATTTGTAAAAATGAATGGAGTGGGAAAATGAATCTCTAAAACCTTTCTGATGCTAAGTTTCTAAGGTTTTGTCCTACGATGTTGCCATAAAAGTAAAATCAATAGTTACATTTTCACATTGACTGCAACATTTCTGGAAAACCATGCTTTGGGGGTTTAAAGATGAATGTCACTGGTAATTGGAAAACTTTCTCATTTTCATGAATGATCTTCTCCATTTGCTCCTTATTGCTCATAAATTGAAAAAGTTGTCTTGAACTTCAGTTTTACCAAATGCGAGCATTAGTGAAGGAATGTGGATTTGAAGGATGAAGACCATTAGTGCTCCTTTGCCTTTTCTGGCTTCATTGTGTGGGTGTTTACATTCTGCTGGCAAGGAGACTCCAGCTCCCTCTGACCCTGACCTTTACATAATATTTATTGGATTAGAAAAAGAAACAATTCACAGAGTAATAAAGATTTCTGTGTGCACGTTTATTATACACAGAACTGTGCTTCATTTTGGAAAATCTGTCCCAAACCGACTCAGGCAAATCAGCCATTACAAGGTCACTGCAGACTTAGCAGAATGCCCTACAGATATCTTTTGTTTTAGCTGGGATGGCAGTGATAGGATGAAAAGAAAGAGAAGAGAGACATTTGTGTGGAGGGAGGGACCCTTCACTAACTGTGCAGATAAAATAAAAGCATCCAAGGTGATCTTGGGATGGCTGTTTGGCTATAGAGGAGCCATTAGCGTTTAAGGGAGACTCACTTTCATTCCCAGGGGCTGGGATCCCTCCTCTGCCCTTCCTTCCCCTTCTCCCATCTCCACTATTGCCTTTCTTTCTCCTTCTTGAAAAATCTCACAGATTCAAACTTTCTTCTCTGTTCCCAATGACACCACCCCAGGCCAGGATCTCTGTACCTCACACCTCAATCCCTGCAACCATCTCTGAGCACGTCTTTTTGCCACTCCTTGGCTCTAACAAATCTATGCCACATGAAGCTTCCAAAAATACTTATCTTACATTCTACTTTCCTTTGGTTACTTAAATGATAAAGCTCAGAGATATGTTCTTACTTATCATTTCAAATCAACATTTCTTAGACCAACATCCTCAGCTCTCTCTCAATTAGTCTCTAAATATCTATCCAGTTTATTTCTGGGAGATCTGATATCTAGTTCCGCCCATTCAGCAAGATTCATCTTTCACCACTTAACAAATACGTGTACCCACCCCACACACCCAGCTCCATCCTCATGCACCTGTTAATTTCCTCCTCATTGAATAATAGCCCACATCCCATCTTCCATCCACAGAATTTCTTTAAGTTAAGCTAAAGAAGCATTTTCTCTGAGAATTCTATTTGCCTTAATCAATAATAATTTCTTTTTTAAACATTTGGGGGAATTCACTGGTTGAGGCAAAAGGCCTGGATATCTCTTAAATAAGAATTTTTAAATTATGGATTCAATTACTCATATAAATATAGAACTTTTCAGATTTCCTATTTCTTTTTAGGTTAATTTTGATGAGATTTTTTTCTACGATTCTATTCCGTTTTTTTCTAGACATATATTTATGTTTGTAATATCATGTGTTTTTAATATTGTGTGTTGGGTTGATAGTGATATTCCCTTTTTCTTTCTTTTTATTGGTAACTTGTGTTTTAAAATTTTTAATCAGTTTTTTTTTTTTTTTTTTTTTTTGCGGTATGCGGGCCTCTCACTGTTGTGGCCTCTCCCATTGTGGAGCACAAGCTCCGGACGTGCAGGCTCAGCGGCCATGGTTCACGGGCCCAGCCGCTCCGCGGCATATGGGATCTTCCCGGATGGACCAGGACATGAACCCGTGTCCCCTGCATTGGCAGGCAGACTCTCAACCACTGCGCCACCAGGGAAGCCCTTTAATCAGTTTTTATATACAGTTTCCAAATATTTTTTGCCTCATCAAAGAAGAAATTTTTTGCGTTGTTGATTTTCTTTATTGTACATTTGTTTTATATTTTATTAACTTCTCTTATCCTTATTATTTCTTTCTATGTTCTTTCTTTGGTGTAATTTACTATTGTTTTGTCTAACTTCCTGAGAAATTACTTAGAAATTTAATTTTTACCCTTTCCTCTTTTACTATATGCATTTAAAGCACTAATTTCCCTTTAAGATTGGCTTTGGCTGCATCTCACAAATTTTGATATCATTTACTTTTATCATTCAGCTCAAAATTTTTCTAATCTCCATTGCAACTTCTTTTCTTCTCTTTTATCCAGAGGGTTACTTATAAGTCTATTTCCTGATTACCAGAGTGGAACATAGGAAGAGGAGGATTTCAGGTATGGATTTGTTGGCTTACAAGTGTCCAAGGGAAGCAAACAGATGGAAAACGGAGTCCAGAGCCTGAGAGATAGATCTGAGCTAGAGATAAAGATCAGGGATTCCTCAGAAAAGAGATGGTCATGAAACCCTGTAAGCAGATGAATAACCCAGGAACAGTGAGTTGTATGAATAGTCAAAGGCCAAGACAAGATAACTGAGGACCATCAAAATTTAAGGAGTAGGAAAAGTAGATTAATTTTAAAACAGATTTAAAAAAAAGTGCCTAGAAAAGTGGTGTGCAACTTATCGAGGTTGAAAAGTGAGTGGGAAGAAGAAAAAATATTCATTGAACTCTATTTCTAAATTTGCCTGCAAAGGGGAAAATAAATATTATGGTGATGTCTGAAAAAGGCCATGGGACTAAAGAAACACTTTTTAAGAGATTAAAGTCTTGAGTATCTGTTAATGAAACTTGGTAAGAACCACAGAAATATAGATATTGAATATTGATGGAAAAACATCTTTGAAGATGGCAAGCATCAAAAGGATCCCCAGTAGAGCAGGAGGTAAGAACTCTGGGTGTGAAAAGGGACACCTCATTCTCTGCAACGAACAAAGAGACAGGCAGATAGAGTGAGTGTAAACTCACATGTATAGGTTTGGGGGGCAGGAGGCTAAGGGGCTTCTCCTGGTGTTTTGTGCATTACTTCATTAATGATATGTCTTGTGAGAATTTTAAAGGTAGAAAAAAAGGATTCCACATTTAAGTCCTGGCCCACTTTTAGAAGTTAGTAATAATGATAATTGAAATCTAGAGGGTTTACAAATTTCTCCTTTTCTTTAATTATTCTTCACATCCCTCTCTGGAAATATTCCAAAGAGAGGCTGTGAAACCTGAGCAGCTGGGCTGAGGCTGCATGACATAGAGTGGTAGTTCTCAAAGTGTGGACCCTGGACCAGCAGCATCAGCATTGTCTACTGACTCATCAGAAATGCAAATCTTTAGGTCCCATACAAAAACTACTGACTGCAGACTCTGGAGATGGGGCCTTGTATTATTCTCCTAGGTTTTCTGTAACAAATTACCACAAATTTAGGAGCTTAAAACAAAAGAAATTTATTGTCTCATAATTCTGGAGGCCAGAAGTCTGAAATCACGGTGTTGGCAGGGCCATGCTGCTTCTGAAGCCTCTAGGGGAGAATCCTTGCTTGCCTCTTCCAGCTTCTGGTGGGTTCAAATGTTCTTGGCTTGCAGGGGTATAAATCCAATATCTGCTGCTATCTTCACATGGTCTTCTCCCTTGTGTCTCTTTGTCTCAAATCTTCCTCTGCCTTTTTCTTATAAAGACACCTGTCATTGGCCTAAGAGCCCACCCTAAATCCAGGATGATCTCATTGCAATATCCTTAACTTAATTATATCAGCAAAGACCTATTTTTCAAATAAGGTCACATTCATAAGTTCTAGGAAATATCATTGGACATATCATTTAAAAAGGCTATGGTTTAACCCATGACAAGCATAGTAATCTGCTTTAAGATGAGAGAGTGTAGTGGGTCTCAACCCTGGCTGGACACTAAAATCACCTGTAGAGCTTATAAAATCACTGCAAATTAAATTAGAATTTTTGAGAATGGAACCCAAAGTTCACCAGATGATCACAATATCAGTCAAATTTGAAAATCCATGGTACAGAGAAAAGAATATCAACTGAGGAGTTAGACAAACCTGGGTTCCAATGTTGCCTCTTTATCTTATCAGGAAGGCTTACTCTTCTATAAATGGAGATAATCATAGCTACTTCATATTATTATATTATTATTGTGAAGCTGAAATAAAATTCTATATGTAAAAAGAACTTGTATTTTTAGCCATATGCTGTATATCTTTAGAGCTTCATTCATACATTAGCTTATTTTATTTATTTATTTATTTATTTTAATGAACTTTATTTATTTCTTTTGGCTGCACCACGCAACATGATGGATCTTAGTTCCCCGAACAGGGATTGAACCCACTCCCCCTGCAGTGGAAACACAGAGTCTTAACCACTGGACCACCAGGGAAGTCCCTCATTAGCTTGTTTATTGAAGCATCTGAAATGATTTTCTGTTGAGAATTTTCATGCTACCTACAGTCCTCCCTCAGCTCACCTCTAAAGGCAGGTAGAAAGATCTCCTTTGTAGCATTCTCATTGTATCCAGCTCAGCTTTCAGAAAGGAATGTATTCCTGCCTGCCCCACTTCAAGATCTCTTATGTCATTGGGTTTATATTTAATTGGACACACAGAATATCTGGGTTCTAGGCATTTTCCAGGAAGTACGATCTTGAGCTCATATCCGCTCACTATTTAGCAAACATTCGTTGAGCAGAATACTTTTCCAGGAAGATTGCATAAAAGACTGAAAACATGCTAAATTCCAGATATTTTATGCTTCCTTTTTTTTTTTTTTTTATAGAAAAAAAGAAAAGGAAACTGCTATCAAGCATCTAAATGTCAAGGACCGGAGATATTGTGATGATTTTAGTCATCCTATACCTTGGAGTCTAGTCAGGAGACAAAAAACAATCAAATTATACCACAAACAAATGTAAAGTTGCAACTGTGGCAAATGCTGTGAAGGAGGCTTGTTTAGTAAGACATTGCAAACCTATAACAAGATTGAACAGAGTCAGAAAGATCAGGGAAAGCTCTCCTGAAGAGAGACCCTTAAGCTGAGATGTCAGCTATGACTAGGAATTAACCCTGTGAAGGAGGGAGGGAAAACATTCCAGACAGAAGGAATAGCAAGCAAAAAGGCTGTGAGGCAAGAGTGAATTTTCCCCTCCCCACCCTTTTCTTTGCTTCCTGTTTTTTCTTCCTCTTCTTTATCATCTCATGGTAGTAAGATGGCTACCAAAGCTCTGGACATTGAGTCCACATTGGCGTCAGAAAAAAGGAAAAGGGGGAAACACTAGCTTTGTCTGCCCCTTTCATCAGAAATTAAAGACTTTCCCAGAAGCTCCACAGCAGACTTCTCTTATATTTCATTGAACAAATGCTCACACTTAGGTCAATCCCTGACAAAGAGGAATGGGACCAACATGACTATCTAAATCAAAAGAGCTCTTTCTTTTATTCCAAGGTCAAATATGGGTTTTCAGAGCAGATAAGAATTCTGTTTGGGTAGGCAATTAAAAGTGTCTGCCACAGAGACTGCAGCAGTAGTCCAAGCAGAAGATGGAAAATAACAGGCTTTGGGTGATATTTAGGAAGTTACAACAGCAGGGTTCATTGATTAATTTACCGGGAAGTTAAGAAAGTGGTATCTTCTTAGAGAACGAGTAGCCATATGAGCAGGGGGCTATGTAGGCAAGGAACATGGCTCTTCTGAGAGCAGAATTTCTCAGCCTAGACACTAGTGACATTTGGGGCTGGATAATTATTTTTGTGGGTGACTGTATTCAATTCTCCAGAGAAACAGAACCTATATATGAGGAATTAGCTCATGTGAAGGAGGCTGAGAAGTCCCATTGAGGCAGGAGACAGATGGGTCCCAAATTAGACATTTACAGCTAGACTCCTGTTTACGCTTTGAGACAAAGATAATAACAGGAACAGGATAAGCATCTGGGCTTTGTCTCCTGTAAACACTTCAAGATAACAGGAATGGCAGGAACAGAGAGGGACTAAGCCCTGCTTAGGTAAAAGATAAGGAGGTCGTATATTTTTCATTCTTAAGGTCAAGGAGACCCCACCCCCCCACCCCAAGCTACGTGTGCACAGAAAGAATCCTCAGGGTAGAGGGTTCTATACCATAATATGTTCTGCTAAGCTCCCAGAGACCCTCATGCTGGAATCTATCTTGGCTAAAATACGCGTGCACACAGGGGAGGGCCCTGAGCCAGACCAAATATGGATTGGGAGCCCAACGAAGCAAGACGATTGGCCAGAGGAAAACCAGAAAACTGCCCCCATATAAGTGATTTAAACCACCCTAAATGTGTGCATCACTCTCTCTCTCTCTCTCTCTCTCTCTGAGATTGCCCATGCTTTCTCTGTGTGTATCTTTTCTCCTAATAAACACTTTTCTTGTCTCATAGTACTTTTTGTCTCTTTGCTGAATTCTTTCTTCAAAACAGACAAGAGCCAGGGCCCTGCTCCTAACCACTAGTCTCTGGTGGTCTGGTGGCTAAGATTCAGCACTTTCACCGCCATGGACTGGGTTCAATTCCCGGTTGGGGAACTGAGATCCCACTTCAAGCTGCTGTACACCGGGGCCACCCCACAGTCACTCGAGATCACCATAATCTACTGTCTGCCAGCTGGAGATCCAAGAGAGCCAAAGTGTAGCTCTAGCCTGAGTCTGAAGGCCTGAGAACCAGGGGAGCAAAAGGTATAAATCCCAGTCCAAGGACAGGAGAAGGTAAGATGAGCTGTCCCAGCTCAACCAGTGAGGCAGGAGAGTAAGGGACAGATTCTTCCTTCTCCCACCTTTTGTTCTACCCAGGCCCTCAAGGGATTGGATGATGATGATGACCACACTGGAGACGGTCATCTGCTTTATTGAGTTCACCAATTCAAATGCTAGTCTCATTCAGAAACACCCTTCCAAACACACCCAGAAGGAATGGTTAATCTGGGCAGCTATGGCCAGTCAGGTTGACATAAAATTAACCATCACAGTGGCTGTCCTGTGCACTGAAGGATGTTCAACAACAACCCTGGCCTCTACCCACTAGATGCCAGTGCCACCTGCCCAGTAGTGACAATATCTCCAAACTTTGCCAAACGTCTCCTGGGAAGAAAATTCACCCTCTATTGAGAACCATTGCCCTAGAGAATTCTTTCTATTGAATATGGCTTTGAATGCTGTGATCACAGGGACAGGACTAGAGGGAGAAGGGTGGTGTCCTAGGACACAAAATTTCAGAAGACACTTGCACAATCCCGAGAGTGAGTGCCTCCTTCAATTTGTGCCCTAGGAGCCTCACACGCCTCTCCCTTGTTCTGACCATGTGTCATGTGGTATTAGCATACGTTTTAACAAGGATAAACCCAATTCTATTTATAATTGACTCTTCTTCAAGGATGTTGTTGAGGATATTGCGCTGTATCCAATGCAGAGTGGTCTATTTATGAGAAACGCCAGGAGAATTCTTGCTTATTTTTTGTCCAAAGAATAGACATGTTTTTTCCTAAGCCACTGGTTTGCTTTTACCTGATGCATATTATGAATTGTACAATCATTTGGTTCCCTTTCTGCATTGGTTGTTATTAATTTTTCCCCTTTTTTTGTATTGACTGCTATCAAACTTGGAAACCAAACTGGTAGCTTCCGTGGCAAGAATGTATAATAATATTTCTAGCATTATTCCTGACTATATTTGAATTTTTTGCCTCTGCTTTTCCTCTCTGTTTTGTCTCAGTTTTGTTTTGGGTAATCATACATTTTATGTATTCTTATAAAATACCTTAAAGATGTTTGGAACTATATCATAAAGTACCCAGCACAGGCCCTGGTCCCCAGAGTCCATTTGGTACATAGCCATTTCCTTCCTTCAGTACTGAGATTGGAGAGCAAGATGCTGCCAGGGACAGACCTTTGTAAGTGGCCAAATGCTCTGGAAGGATAAGAGCAATATTTGGCGTGAGGGTGGTTTCTGAGGGCAAAGAAACAGAGGCAGCTTATGGCAAAATGTTTTAAAAATACATTTACTTCTCCAGGAAAATAAATAACTTCCAGTGGTAGACTTCTGACCTGTGTCTTTCTTGATCCAAACTCTTGGGGGTTAGAGAACTTTCATAAACCCACGCCTACATCCAGCCCTGAAAGCACTTATTAGCCTGTGTTCAAGTGTCTGAGGTGTCATCCTCCTTCACAATGGGTGCATGTTATGACTGTGAGGTGTGTTCCATTTACCAAAGACAAGATGCAAGCGGAATGACAAAGAGGGATGAGTTAAGAAGCCCTTGGAAAACTGAAAGCTGTGGTTACATTAAGTGAGAGAACAATGAGCCCTGATCAGCAAAGACAGAGCAAAAGTTGGGGGAGGGGGAGGGGGTATTCTAACTAGCCTCTGCCTCTTGCAGTGAGATTACTGCATTTTCATCATAATTATTAAATCTTGGCAAGAGGCTCAGCAGCCTGTTACCCACCTCCCTGATGTCAGGCTGCTCTCCCCACCCTGCAATTTCGAAATCTGGTTGGCAATGGCACCCTGAAGAGCAGTTCTAACAAGGCTGCAGCAAACTTCCCCCCACTTGAAATCTTCAATTATAAATGTATAGACTAATGGCAATCTACACCCTACCATTTTCTCCCTCTGTCTTTTTTCTTATCGCCATATCATTAGCTTCAACAAAATTAAGTTAGGGACATTTAGTGCTCAGAGAAACCAGGGGAATAATAGCAGATGGATTAGGGGAAACGGGAAAAGGCAGAGAAAGGACAATTTGATTTCCTTTTAGAAAAGTTTGAGCCACACAAAGAGAAAGACACATATGCACAAAGATAACATTGAACTTTGCAGAGAAAATTCCAGCCCATGGTGAGTTGAGCTACTAGAAATCCCTAAGATATTAAATAATCACCAATCCTTGGGGGGAATGTGTGGGGGCAAATTGAAGAGATAACATGTTTTGTACAGTGTAAAAGCACTGGAAAACAATAGAAGAGATGTGATAAAGTTCTATTATTTTCCCCTAGCCTATTTAAATTCTCAGTTAAATGAATAACAAAGGTTCTGGAGTAAAATCAACAAATCCCTGCATGTTAGGGACACTAGGGAACGGCAGTTGAAGGGCTCTTCAGAAATATGGCATCTGAGCTTTGTTAGAACCCAATAAAAATCAGATCTCAACAGGCAACCTTCGAAGGGCTTATTTAACCTTACCCATATATTGTTAGCATTAATTAGCCTCAAAAGTCAAGTCTGGCTCTACTGCACTGATAAAAGTGTCTTGAACATAGTAGGTATTTAATATGTGTTCACTGAATTGAATTAAGGTTAGTGTACATATGTTTCTAAAGCAAAATAGGTAAATACAGGAGAATGTCATTTGGAAACATTTCTCTAAAATAAATATATTCTAAGATTTCACAGATCTATATTCCCAATGAGGAATGAAAATCAGAGTTTTATAGGATGGATGTAGCTTTTCAGAATTTAAAAAGAAAATCTGTTTTGTTTATCTTATGTAATTTTTCACAACATTCCTATGGGAAAGGTTTTGTTATCCAAACGAGGTAGATAATACTAGTGCCCTTCTAGTCCATGAAAGAGCTCCCTGCTGTTGGGCCAGGCTAGGAAATGAGTTCTGACCTATTGGCTGCTAGAGAAAGTGACATGGGTTCATTCTGGAGGAGATGATGAGATGACCATGGGTCATTTTCTAGCCTCTTTTCCCAAATTCATTGATCAATGAGGTTACTTATTCTACATGATGAAGCTACAGGATGAATTCTTTATCAGCCTGGACTTTAAACTCATCACAGAGAGGAAAATCACCCTAAAAAGTCATCTAGACTCACATGGCTATTTTTGGGTACGAATGAACCTTTGTTGTGTTAAACTACTTAGATCTCGGCTAGTTACAGAGCATTATAAGATCTATCTTTATTAATATGCCAAGCTTTATAAATGCGAAAGCTGTAGCTCAGAGAATTATTTTAAATTGCTTCAGATCACATTGCCAGTATGGGACAAACTGGTATATGAACGCAGATCTCACTGAAAATATACCAATACAAAGAAAAACCCAGCTCTTCTGCAGAACAGGAGGGAAAACCATATTTGCGTTTTGTTTTTGTTTTTTCTGATTATAAAGATTGGCAGCAGTATCTACTTTGGGTAGCAGGGTCAAACAAAGAACAGAAATGATGCTCCTCTTCTGAAACACAGACTAGCAGAGAAGCAGGGGAAATAGGTACTTATATGCTTTTTGCACTATCTGAAGAGCTCCTCCCACAGTGTACTATTAAATAACTTTTGTTTCTTTGAAAGAAAGACCCACATCTCAGTGGGCTGACACACAAAAATGTTTATTTCTAACTTATATAAAGTCTAATCAGTGGAGCTTGGGAGCTTAGCTTCACACAGTTATTCAGGAACTCAGGTTGATGGATTCTACCATATGCAACACATGGTTTCCAAGGTTGCCCTGGGCATTGGCACAAAGCCAGCAGATGGAGGAAAATCAAGTGTAGGGAATTGAGCTGGTCTTTATGGGCCAAGCTTGGCAGTGGCTTATATCACTTTGCTCTTATTCCACTGGCTAGGAGGTAGTCATGTGGTTCTACTTGCCAGTAAGGGAGCCTGGGAAATAATCTAGCTGGGGGCCTAGGAAGAAAAAGAAACATTTTGTAAACATAGAGCAGACTATCCTTCCAGTCACCAAATAACCATTCCACTCTTTATCCCCAAAATAAAACACATTCACTCACCCCAACTCCACCATCCATCCATCCAAGGGAGGCAACCCAAAGCTCTGTACGATCCCTCATCCAACTCAAAGTCCAAGATCTTCAGGTGATATTCAGTCCCCTCCATCAGGTGCCACTTTATTTCCAGAAATTTGAACTAAGAAGATAAGTAAATTGCCTTCACAAATAATGGTGACGTAAGGACAGAAAACTGCAAAAGTTCTCCCATTTGGGAAAGAAAAGAACAGAAAACATATAGCAATCACTGTTTCCCTGCAGTTATGGACTCCTGAGGGACAGGTCTTGTGGAGGCTCCTAGCCTGAAGTTGTGCAAATTTCCTTGATTAGTTTCTAACTGTTCTCTTTCTGAGGAGTTACCTTGCCCATAGTCTCTGCGGCACCTGGTGATACCCTCTGAGTGGCCCTTCTTTGCCTATTGTTCTCTAAATCCAAAGGTTCTTGAGGGATGCCTAGATTGTACAGCCTGCTTTTTTTTTTTTTTTTTTGCTAGTGATGTTTAGGGGCTTAATCGTTGTTTTTAGTTTCACACACTTGAAAAATTTTTAGTCTGGACTCATGGTACCTTCGGTCCAATACAATTACCCCCAAATCTTAGGAGGCTTCTGATCCTTTTTGCTTCCCATCAGCTCCTTGTGCCAGAAACCCAACCCAAATTTATTTTCTAGACAAAGTTCTCAATCGGTTTTATTTCTTTACCTTCTTACCTTATGTCTCTCTTTCAACTTAATATTGGTTTACCTTTAGACGTCTGGAAAAATACGTGGAAAGGTGACATCCTTAATCTCATCTTTGCCACAGGGAAGAGTCATTTTGTTCAACTGATGTTTTATAAAGCCTTTGCTACTAAGCGTATTTTTCAGATTACATCTTCTTAAGGTCTGAGTTTACACGCACAGGACTTTTCCAACCTTTTGAAGTTCCCGAATATTTGGTCGCCTTTATTTCTTTTCATTCTAATTGAAAATCAGCCAATTGTGTCCTGAGATGATCTCTTTCTTACAATAGCTTTTCAATGATGGACAATCATTACTATTTCTTTCTGATTCTTTCAACCATTTTTTCTTAGAATCACTGGCTCAGCAGGCATGTAATCTTATTTCCATGTTTTATCAAATATTTTGATAAAAATTTTGCTTCTAAACAGCAGGTTCACTTGTGCAGCCTCCCATATCAGTTTCTTGGTTCCATCTCCCCGACTGCCAAGTCAGTACCACATAGTTTAGGTTTTTCATCCAATCATACCCCAATTCTGGTAATAATTTTTCTATTTGTTAAGTAACTCTAGCTTCTATAACAGGCAAACCTGAAATCTCAATGACCTAGTGGATGTTTATTTTCTTTTGTCATAAATTCCAAGTGGTGGTACATGGGGGTACACCCATGTACTGGGCGGTACAGTCCACAGTCATTGAGGATCTCTACCATCTTGCTTCCAACAGTGCCACGGTCATTGACATCCAGCTTGCAAATATAGGGGGTGTGAATAAAAAGGGTTTTACTAGATATTTTTAAGTGCCAGGCTTAAAAGTGGCATATCTCATTTCTGACCACATTTCTTCTGAGGCTAGGATTTTACAGAGTGTGTGAGGCAGAAGAACAGGAACCTCTGAGAGCAAAGGTTAGAGTGAGGAAATGGTTAGGGTGATGGAGCTTATTCAGGCAGTAAAAGGATTAAAGTCAGGAAGGTGCTTATGAGTGGGCAGAAATGTGGATTTGAAGAACTGGTAGTCTTGGTGAGGTCTAATAGCACAAATATAAATAAGAAAATGAGAAAAATGGAAATACAGGAATGATGATCAGAGAGGAAGATGTTGGAACTGATGTTTTCACAGGTGGAATAGGTCCATATGTTAGGAAGATTCCTGGTTAGAGAGGCAGGTTGCTGAAGCCTGGCTAAGGTGTCTTTGTTCTAATGTTTCAGTCCTTTGTGAGTCCAGCTCAGAGGCAGTGTCATGGTGCAGAGGTTAAGCTAGCAAATTCTAGAATCAGAATGCCTTGGTTTGAACCTTGGCTCCATCACTTGTACACCTATGTCTATTCCTTGCTATGTTAACCTCTCTCAACTACTCATCTGTAACAGGACAGTAAGAATCACTTCTCCTTCATAATCAGGAAGTTTATACGTATAAAGTGTTCCATATACTCAAGCCCATTGTAAACAGTCATTTATAATCTACATTCTGTCTATGTCATTCTTGACTAGTTCTTTTGTTCTCAACATTCCCCATCTCTACCTCTACCCTCGTTCCTACTCTAATTCAATGGAACTATACAGTATCCAAAATACACTGAATGATGTGCTATAACTTCAACCTTCTCTCCAAATTTATCACACAACTTATAAATGGGAATTTTTCTTATATCACATTAAATATACAATTTCAGAGGTAGTGGCTTAGTCTAAAGTGGTTCCATTTCACTAAATTTCTCTTGAGAAAAGGAAACAGAGGAGTTGCTTTTGTTTTGTTTTTGCTTTTTGTAATAGAAAGTTTTGCCCAAAGGTGTGGCAGATGATGCAATATTACATTCCCATCATAACCATTACCATCACAGCCAGGAAGGTATCATTTCTTACGGCAGTCCTCATGCCTCTCCCCTTGCCTGGCCAGAAATCTCCCATAGCCTCCAAAGCCTTATTACTCAAAATGTGGTACACAGACCAGCAGCATCAGCGTCACCTGGGTTGTCAAAAATACAGACTTGCAAGCCCCATCCAGACCTACTGAATCCAATTCTGCATTTTAACAAGATACCAAGAGATTCTAATACATTATAGAGTTTGCAAAGCACTGGTTTACAGCAAAGAGATGACTTTCCATTCCTTTGTCTGAAGGAAGGGCTGCATCTTAAAATAATGTATTCTGTCAGACATTAGGCAGAGCCCACTTGGGATTCATCCTTCCTATCTAGAGATATGAAACTTAGGTTCTATTGTTGTCTAATGCTCTTAACTTGAGATTCAGAAATGAGGGAGGGAATGATAAGTGGTAGCTGGTTTCTCAAAGGAATTTCTGGCTCTGAACAACAAGATTTGGGGAGTGGCTTTAAAATCTTTCTTTTAGGTTGCTTGAGGAAATTTGCCAGTTTCCCAGATATAATCTTCCCCCTACTTCAGAAGGGGAAAAACAAACAAAAAAGACTGAAAGAAAATGCAGTAGAAGTTGTGTGTGTGTGTGTGTGTGTGTGTGTGTGTGTGTGTGTAAAATCCTCAAGAGTCTGTTCCATCTGCAGAGAAGTCTAGTAATAGAAATCAGTTTGACTGGGGAAGTGGTAGTCTCTTGTATGTAGATATAGCAAGGGGCTAAGAGCCATCTGCTTAGAGAGAAGTGGGCAGTTACCCCAAGGAATGTGTCTTGAAGCTGTGTTAGTATAGCAAGCACACCACTTTTAATCAGACTACATGCTTATTTGGAGGGAGATGGTAGTCATTGATAGAGATTATGGTGGAAGCTAAAGCCCACCCAAAAATTACCAGCTTGGAAGATAAGTTGTCTATCTGAGTGGAGTCCTATCATTCAATAGCTATTATTCTACAGAGATTAAATGTGATGATTTCAGGGTGGAAGGTTTCATCTCAATAAACAAACACAAAAAGCATAGTTTAGTGGAAATTTCCCTTATTATCTCTATAGATAGTCTGGAACATTAGACCAAAAGCAGAGACTATCAATAGTTTACAAGGTTCCCTAACCTTTCTAACTGCTCCAAGTTTGTCTGAATTGCTCCCCAGCTATGTATTCTGGTGATTAGGAAAAGAAAATTACAATTTAAGTCCATGGTAAACACCACTTTAACCAAGTGATCTGGGTTAACATCACCATCAGTCAGCCATATCAGCATCACCCACCTTCTGATACGATGCACTGAGAAACACACAATGTCACTTCTGCGGTGTTCTGGCCCAAAATGTATAACTTCATTCTATTGGAGCTTTTCATGAGAAAACGTCAAACAAACTTCAACTGAGGGACATTCTACAAAATACTTATACTCTTCAAAAATATCAAGGTTACATACAACAAGGAAAGCCTGAGTGACTGTCTCAGATTGAAAGAGACAACTCAAAGCAATGTGGGACAATAGATTGGATCCAGTAAGAGAAAAGGGGCATTAGTGAAGAAAATAGCAAAATTTTACAATCTGTAGTTTAGTTACTATTGTATCCATGCTAATTTCCTGGTTTTAATTCCTGTACTATGGTTATGTAAGATGTTAACATTAGGGAAAGATGAGCGAAGGATATAGGGTCACTTTTTTTTTTTTTAACATCTTTATTGGAGTATAATTGCTTTACAATGGTATGTTAGTTTCTGCTTTATAACAAAGTGAATCAGTTATACATATACATATGTTCCCATATCTCTTCCCTCTTGCGTCTCCCTCCCTCCCACCCTCCCTATCCCACCCCTCTAGATGGTCACAAACCACTGAGCTGATCTCCCTGTAAGGTCACTTTTTATACTATTTTTGCAACTTTTGTGTAAGCCTAAAATTGTTATTTCAAAATTAAAAAAAAAATAAACAGGAACTTAAAGCTCTTTTGTGTTTGTTTTTTGAGAGAGCTACAAAAAATGAGTCCCAATCTTCTCTATCAGTCTTAGGAAGAAAGCCTTAAAGGGAATGGGAAAACAGATCAAGATCCTGGGGACATAAGAAGAATAATGACAGCCCCAAGCATTGTTCTGTGTCTGGGAAATGGTCCTGAACTTTACTCAACTATAGCTCATGAAAATCTAAAACAATAACACACATTAAATATATATGTGTATATATATATATACATATAATATATATCTATATTATACTATATTAGATCTATATTGTACTATACTATTATATTAATATAATATATATTTTAATATAATATAATATAGATATAAATTATGACCTAAAACAATAACATCTGAGATATATATATAAAATGTGTACCAATAGTCATTGCTAAGGGTTGAACTGTGTACCTCCAAATTCATATGTTCAAGCTCTAGCCCCCAGTACCTCAGAATGTGATTATATTTGGGGTTAGAGCCTTTAAGCAGGTGATTAAGTTAGAATGAGGCTGTTAAGGTGGGCCCTAATCCAATCTGACTGGTGTCCTTATAAGAGGAAATTTGGACAGGTGCACAGAAGAAAGACCATGTGAGGACACAGCCAGAAGGAGGTGGCCTGCAAGCCAAGGACAGAGGCCTCAGGAGAAACCAAACCAGCCAATACCTTGATCTTGGATTTACAGCATCCAGAACTGTGAGATCTGGGCTGTGAGCCACACAGCCTGTGATATTTTGTTATGGCAGCCCAGGCAAGTTAAAATAATCATGTATATTTTAAATAAATCTATATTTAAATTGGTCCCTTCTGACTTCTCTAAACAATTCATATTTTTTTCCTGCCTTCATGGATGAACATACTGTTTTCCCAGATGTAAGACTTTCGACATATGCCTTGGTTAGCCTTTAAGACTTTAAGTCTTTAAGACTTATCTTGAGACTTTCATCTAGAGGATGCTCCCTTAAGTTTGTGGTGAATATTAGATAGATATGATGTTTCTCAGATAACGCTTACAATGATTTCTTCAATTTATGGTATTGCATTTAAAGACTTTGGCCAACTACAGTATGTTCAAAGGAAGTTAACCTGGATTAGGAAAGGTTTATAAACTGTGTCATTCTAGGAGCAGTGGTAGAATCTGGATTTACCAAGTGCAAAGAACCGAGTAAGGAAGGACATGATAGATTCCTTTAAGTGTTTATAGAGCTGCCAGTGGAATAGATTAGGTTTATTTCATTAATTTTTAGAGGGCAATCTAGGACCAGCTGGATGTTAGTCCCAGGGAACATATTTTGTACCAACATAAGAAAATACATTTGAACAATTGGTACCATCCATAATAGAATAGTCTAGCTTGAGAGGTAGTGAGTTCTCCATCACCCAAGACATTCAACCATCTACTTGTGTCCAGCTGCCAAGGATTATGTAGATTAGGTTCTTCCATTGGGTAGAGGGTGAGAAATGTTGAACTTTTAGAGTTTTCTAACACTAAGAGTCTAAGAGAATTCTCAGGGTAAGATGGGAGAGTGAAAGGATTCAGGATTTGGGGGGAAATACCCTGAAAAGAACTATCAAAGATATTAGCAAGGCCATGTCCCATGGAGTAAAAGATTATTCAAAAGTCATGCATCTACCTTGCCCCACAGGAAGTTGGCTTAATTGGTCTGGGTTAGGCCCAGACATGGGTATTTAAAAAAATCTCCTCAGGTAATCCTAGCTTGCAGCCAGGGTTGAGATCTTTGATCTAGCTAAAGTATTTAACAACATCCTACATGATTATCTCCCAACTCCTTAGAATTTCCAGCAATTCTCAAAATCCTGAGATTTACATCAGACTCCCTGACAAAGATGATGACATAAATTCTTCTGAGGAATGCTAATACCAAGCCACCAAAGAGTTATGGACCCATCACAGACTTTTTCACTGTCTACACTTGTCTGACAGCAATCATCACACCCCAACTTAATGCAAAATATGTGTATCAGAACCTGGCACTTAGTATAAAAGTTTTTCCCAACTCCCCCATTGCATGATAAATTGGGAGAAGTTGAGTAACTATTCTAGATGCTGTCCAATACTTAGCACACATCTATCATCCTGCACAGGCAGCTGGTGCCTAAAACAGTTAGTCACCTTTGTTTGGAAAGAGTATGGAAAGATACCATAGGAGTTAATGAGACATGAAAAAAATAATATTGAGATTCATCAGCTACTGAAATGCAGGAAAAGTTTCCCTTCTTTAGGAGTTAGAATAATTATGAAAATGAAATAACAGTTAACATTTCTTGAGGAAATATTCTATGCCTGATGGTATTCTAAGTAAGCACGTTGCATCCATTGCTCCATTTAATCATCACAACAATCCTTTGAAGTAGGTGTTATTTCACCTTCCTATCCAGTTATGTAGATTTGGAAACTGAGGCACAGAGAGGCTAAGTGAATTTCACCAGGTGTTAAAACTAATATGTGACAATGCTGAGGTTAAAATAAGAACATCACAGTTTAGAACCCATGCTCTTACTACACCCCTATGCATACAACTAGTATGGTATCATCAAAAGATAGTGAAACCAATTTGATGTCATCTAGTCCAACTCTTCATATTGTAGATACCTACAAGGGTACATGACTGACAAATTTGTCAAACAGATTGTTATAAAGGCCTGGCCACATGCAACTCAGCAGATAAGCAGATCAAGGAACCCATAACATGTTCCTTTAGTCAGGGACTAGATTATATATCATCTATGTCACTGCTTTCACTTCAACCAATTAGCTCATTTCTCATATATAAAGGGAATTAAGTTTAATTAAAATTTAAAAAAATCATACAGTTGGGACAGACTATTCAGGTGCCTCTGTGATTTGATTTTTGTCTTATGCTGTAAGGCCTCCTTCCTAATTTATCACTATTCTGGTTCTACATTGCTTCAAATGTAACTTTTGCTAGCTGAGAATCCCTACCTACTAGCTTCCTTTTATGCTTGCTGACATTATCTTTAAAAATAAAGGAAAGAAACTAGCCCTGGGAATGTTATTTTGTTATTAACACATTTGTTTGAATTAATATATCAGATCATCTAATAGTAGTTAAACATTTTTTAGCTGAGAGCTAGTCCATGTTTCTGTATAGAAAAATCCAATACAGTCAATCCTTCTCAAATTAACTTACGAAATGAATACAATTCCAATCAAACTTGTACTTTTGACTAGATAAAATGATCCTAACATTTTTCAAGAAGAGCCAACAGAATTGCAGCTAAAATAGTTTTTGAAGAAGAATAAGGTAGGTTTATGCTAGCTGATATCTAAACATATCACAAAATTTAATAAGTAAACAGTACAAAAGAATGGCATGAGAAGAGAAAGAACCATGGAAGATTACATTATTTCTGACTTTAGATTTTAACATTTTTGGATTTTCATCTGCAAGGGGATTTAACTCCTTGGAAATTTGAAAGTAGGAGAAGGTTTACAATCAAATTTGGGCCATCTAAATGCTGTTGGTATTTTATTATCAGAGCCTTTTATTTGTAAAATCCTTTTATTTGTGTCTTTATGTTGTATTTAGCCTCCTGGCAGAATCTCTGATAATGGACATGGGACAATGTAGCTAGATATAATTTAGGATGGGAAATAAAATAGGGAGTTTTCAACTTGGTGGGTGGTGACGGTGGCTTGAAATTGTTGATTCATTTGTTGTTTTGATCCCTTTCAGAGCTTTCTGGAAACGAAATCTAAACTATCTTCAGAAAAGTTACTCAAAAAAAAAAATAGTGATCAGTGTTGGAGATAATAGCCTAAAGAAGGTAGACACAAGAGTTCTCCTGCTATATCTCCTCCCTGGGGAGGTAGCCACACCCATTACTCTTTATTGTGAAACCCAATGGATTTAGAGCAATGTGAGAGAGGAATGTCTTTTTTCCACTCCCAGGATCCCTTGTGAAGGGATTTCCTCTAGCATCTCACTCATTACACCAAGGGAAAAGGGAGTAACTTACTTAATTAGTAGAATTTGAAAGGATGAAACAAGCTTGCTAGACTCAGCACTGTCCATTTTTTCTCTTGTGTACTGGCTACAGCCTCCAGTCTGTAAGTCTTAGCTGGGTAGGCAGCCCTTGGAGAGAGGAATTGCCTATGACTAAGCAACTAACCTTGAATTTTGGGGTTCGGTTAGCAGGGCCCATTTGGCTCTGCCAACAGAGAGCTACATCCTCTAACACACCTATTGCCAATAATAAAGGTAATATGTTGGCCCCCATCTGCCCTACTGATCCTTATTCTCAATTTATTGAGACCCCAAGGGTACTATGTACATGCTGGGCCTCTTCAAACGCTCCAAGCATTTGATAAAGGTGGCTTCTTGACCTTCCAAGTTATATACTCACCATGTGTTCTATGGAGTATTAGTTTCTTTGATGCTAACAGATGGTGTTTGTACAAGGATTACATGGCTAAATGCATAATTCTAGGTAAGGCAAGATAAAATAGGTTTTTTTTTTTTTCCTGCAGGACTTTTTGAAGCCTTTAAATGGAAACATGCTATGTGAATCTTAATGAAGAACTGGATTATTCAGCATGTCTCAAATGTACACATATCTGAAAGAAATTTTTTATCTGTTTCAAAATCATGAAGTAGGGCTTCCCTGGTGGCGCAGTGGTTGAGAGTCCACCTGCCGATGCAGGGGATGCGGGTTCGTGCCCCAGTCCGGGAAGATCCCACATGCCATGGATCGGCTGAGCCCGTGAGCCATGGCCCCTGAGCCTGTGTGTCCGGAGCCTGTGCTCCGCAACGGGAGAGGCCACGACAGTGAGAGGCCCGCGTACCGCAAAAAAATAAATAAATAAATAAATAAATCATGAAGTATTAGTGTTCCCTGGAACATATTTGGGGAAATCCTGAATAGTTTCATAAATTGTGTTGGGCCAATTGGCAGTTTGCAAAGAAAAAACAAAATAGAAAAAAATTACTACCCGTGCAGCATACAAAACTAAATCACAGATGCATTTTTAAAAGTAAAAATGAAAATATAAACTATTAGTGATTATAAAATCTCAGAACATGAGACATTTTCCAAATACTAGAGCAAGGAAAGATCCATCACAGAATAATAAATTTAACTTAGACAACATTAAAAGTTTATGTAAATAACACAATATCATAAGTAGAGGGGGAAAAGCAAGTAACAAGCTGGGAAAAAGATACTGTTAAGGATATGTGGAAATGGTTCAATATGTAATAACTCTTACAAGTGAACTTTCAAAACATCAGTATCCCAGGAGTAAACTGAGAGAAAGTTATGATTTAACAGTTCACAAAAAGAAATCCATTCAATAACTATAGGAAAAAATATCTGATCTCACTGGTAGTAAGAATTACAAGTTAAAATAATGGTGAGATATGATTTTTTTGTACTTTATTTGTTAAAAACTTCACTTATCTTTCCCGTATTGTTGGTTCTGGGTATGTAAATTATTGGTTCTGGGAATCTTTTCTGAGGAACAACTTGACAATATGTTCCAAAGTCTTTAAAATGTACATACTTTTTGACTCAGCAAATCCACCTCTAGAAATTTATTCAAAAGAGATGATCATGGCTGCTTGAAAAGATTTACATTCAAGCACAGCCATTTTATCATTGCTTATAATAATGAAAATGGAAATATCCATAAAGTCTGATTGTAAATACAATAAATTCATGAGCTGGAATACTATGCAGTCATTAAAAATCATATTGTACAAGAATATTTAATGATGTGGGAAGATGATGATATAGTAAGTGAAAAAGCATGTTTTAAAGACATAAGTGCAACATAATCCCATTCTATTAGAAAATATGTAGAGTAAAAAGGTTATACACTAAAATGTAAATAGCATGTATATCTGGGTAGGTGGGGTTATGTGACTTTTTACTTTGTGTTTTACTGTATTTTCCAATTTTTCTGCAATTAAAATATATTGCTTTTTGAAACCAGAAAAAAATAAATTTCAAAAGGATTATACTAGTAAAGATTGCATTTTAGAAAGAAGGGATCTGTATGTATACTTTATTAAAATATCATAATTAGTGAAGCATTAGTCTACTACATTTTTAAATGATAGGATCATGACTTCACTGCATTGTGTAGAGCGAAAACCAAGACAGACACTTAAATCAATGTCATGTATAGTACAAATGTATAGTACACTTAAATCAATGTCATGTATAGTACAAATTCTTTCAACAACACCCATGGATTCCATGGCCTTTTGAGTTATATATGGACCATGACAGTTACCCATCTTCAGGTTACAGGCGTGCAAAACCATAAGTAAAACTATTTTCCGATGTAAACAGGCTCTGCAAATTCAGTCTTCCCAAGTAATCCATGAAGTCCAAATTTTACACTCAGTTCAACTAGAACAGCTATCAGCTCCCCCAAGCTGTATCTAAACCACCCACATTCTCTGAACATCTCCACAACCATCAGATCTGTTTACTCACAACCTAGGGATAAAGAGTTAGTGGAAAGGAAAAGAAAATTGTCCCACTCAGATATCTCATATAACATAACAGAGAGGGCAAGACCCTTCATCCTTCAGAGAGCTAGAAAAACATTGTCTCGGATTCAAAATGGAAACACTTACTCTGTTTATCTGGTATTCTCCTATTATGTTCAGTGAGGCCATGCCATTTAAGACTGTTTCTTTCTACCTCTGTCTCTTTTCAAGCACATCTGCAGAATTAAATTCTATGCACTGACAGGGATGCTTTCAAAAGCTAAGAATCGATTCTTCAATCATTCCACTTTCTTAGCTGTGATTAAAAACATGTGTCCCCTGATTAAGGTAATGAGAAATTGTTAATTGGCACAAAGCCCCCTTCTGTGCGCACTTGTTAATGTCACCATCACTTTGACAGGAGAAAAGATCAGAATCAAGGGCAGAGAGTTCTTAAGTGACTTCTACATTGGACTTAAGTACAGGAGCTCTATTTGGGAAGTGAGGGCTGCCTGTTCTAGGACTTACATGGAGGAATAGAAATGCCATTTTTCTGCTGTTTTTTTTAGGGAAGCAGAAGGCAGAAATGCAATTGTACAATTGATCTGTTGATTTCTTTTTTCCTCTTCATAGAAACGATGCTATTCATTCTCTCATCTGCTTTCCAGGTAACATTGACTCTATGTGGATAAGCCACAGCTGAGCAGGAATACATCTTTCTGAAGGACTGTTATTGAGGTTATTGCACCAGAATCATACCCCTGCCTCTCCCTCAAATAGAAACCAATTACTCTTATCCAAGTTTCAGGAGGAAGCTGCAGAGAGAAAAAAAAAAAAAACAAGGACTGGTTAGAATCAACTAGGCCCAAGATGGTAGAAGGTTTGACTTTCAGTAGACCTTGAGTCTCATTATATGCTCATTGTGATACATTAGCATGCTAAATGATACACACACCAGAGCCATGATAGTTGAAAATTGCCATGACAACAACCAGAAAAGCCCTTACAAAGACTGAAAAGGAGAATTTCATCAGTTCCGGATCTAAACCACAGCCCTGTTCTGGGATAACTCATGAGTATTCCTCCTACTCTTTCCAATTCCCTCCCTTTTACCTCGACCCTACTATATATTTGGTGTCTTCACCTAAATTGGGTTGAGAAGTTGATTTGCACACTAGGTTTCCACTTCTCCATTCTTTGGCCATTGAATACAGCTTGTGCTGTTCTAGTCTCAGAATCAGTTTTGTTATTGGCTGAGGGAATTTGATCAGAAAAAGAACCTCCCTGGCTGAGACAGGGGAGTCTCAGCCCGGACTAGGACCCCAGCACAGGTCTGGTGGTCCAACTTCGTAACAGGACCATGAAGAAGGCGTCTTCCTTAGTCATTCACCTCACTGTTGGCCCATTTATTTCCTCTTGGCCTCAAATGAACAATATCATTATTGCAAATTATCCCACACCCAAGGCACCTTGTGGATGAGAGGACTGTGCTATGGCAGAGGAAGCATGTGCTTTGGTGAGAGTTTTCTACAATTTCCATTTGGGGAATATCAGAACTTTTTACTTGCCTAATGTGTCCCAGTTTTTCCTGTGTTCCTTTGCACACCAAAAGTGATTAATTCTCAAAGTCTTGGAAACTTCTGAAGATGAAATGGGCCAGGACTTATGTAGGGTTCTCAAGAGAGCCTTAAGCAAGACAGGAGGGCATACACAAGGAGAACTGAAAATACATAAGTTTATCTTTTTGTTCAGAGTAGCAACTTCCAGGAGATGGAACTTGCTACTTCAAGCAAGCCCAAACTCAGACCCTGGATTGATCCTTTCAGAAAGGGACAAGCCTAGAGACAAGGGTGGTTAGGTTACTGACAAAACTCCGAGGATGCTAAGAAAAGCAATGGATATTTCGGAGGGCTGGTGCCTACATCTGAAAGTCCACTGACTTATGAATCATTGGTGGGGGTTAGAGGTGAGGAGGTTCTGCTGACTTAGGGTACCGTTTATCCATCACCTGCCTGAAGCCAGGTCCTCAGTATTCTTGTAGATCATATCGGGGTAGGGGATGGGAGTGGGAAGGATGAACGCTTTGCTGTTTGAAGATGTGTGAGTCACTGCTAGAAGCCTGAGATGGTGGGGCAGCCAACTGGTTCCCTGGCTGGGTATATAGGGTTGGTTAATCCTCAGACAGCAGTTCCAGTGAGTGATTTGATAAGAAGAAGGGGAGGCCTGTGTAGGAAAGGAAAATAATTTTCCCTCCTTCCTTCTAGGTCCTTGTCTGAGAACTCCCTGTAATAAAAGATAAACAGAAAAACACACAGAAGTTAAAGGACATGTATACCTCCTGTATACATGGGAGATCCCCAGGAAAACTGAGTAACTCCCCGAAATGGCCCATGTCAGCACCTTAAATAACATTGCCAGCTAAAGACCCCAAAGAGATGTTGCGGGGAGCGGTATTTAGTTTATGAGAGGCTACCAGGAAAAGCACAGTGAACGGGGTAAGGTTGTCATTCAGATTTTAGTCATTGCCTTCTCCCTGGATGAGTTTCTAGAGGGTTAGAGTCATTCTCCTCTTCTGGTACAGAGAGGGAGACACCCTTACAGATGGCAATTTTCTTTATAAATATAAATGTCTTACAAAAGAGTAATTTCTACCCAGTTTTCAGAGCTTTTCCTGTGTCTGTAGTTTTTGAAAACAATCAGCTCAAGATAATTCTTATACCAAAGGGACATATTTTGGTATAAGAATTATACCAAATACCAGACAAATTCTGCTCCCCTTTACTTGCTAAGGAGAAAGCTGTTTCCAGGGTCAGACATGAGGGACATGGGCAATGTGGTAGTGATAGCTGGTGTCTTCCTTCCACCCAATGCCTTGGGCTGTGTTTGAGTTCAGAGAGACTATTTGATATGGGCTCTGATTCTCAGAGAAGAAGGATAAGAAGCACCCTCACGTCCCCAGCTGAGAAAGGATGACAGTCAATGGAGGAAACAGGCATTGTCATGACTCCTGCAGAGCTCAGCCTTGTTTGGGGAAGCAGCCTCTGGCATAGATGCTGGCATTCCACGGTGGGCGTCTACATCTGAAATAGCAGTGAAGCAGCCTGCAAAGCTGAGGACCTTGACAAGGGGCACTGTGTGAGCAAGAGAGGAAGAGCCCTGAGACCACTGTGTGGTGGTTGCAGCAATCAGGAAGCCTGCTCTTGCCGGACAAACATGGAGGGCATTGCAGGAAAGCAGATGCCCTGTGTGTGTCTACAAGGCTGGGAGGCCCGTGGAGATTTGAGTCACACCCTCCTGTGGGTTACAATGGTGAGTGGGGAGAGTTTCAGGAAGTCTTGGTGTGGGGTGAGAATGGGAGGAGGAGTGCAGGAAGTACATGTACCATCACGTGACTGTAGACAAAGAGCCTGAAAGGTCTCTAAGATCCCGTCAAATCACGGCACATGCACCTGAGACTGTATCGTTTCAACCTACTCATGTTTTCCTTCCTTATAATCTCACCCGGGGAACCATATGCACAAAATTCAATCAGGGGAGCCTCCATTAGCTTCTATCTGGTGCATGAAGAGGAAAGATAAGAACATACTGGGATGTGCTCCCTGAGTATCAGCTGGGAGTTCACAGGGAGGGGAGGAAAAGGCAGAGATTGAGTTGCTGTGATGAACAGGATGTCCTTGTCACACTCTTCAACCCCCTGCCCCCAGGAATTTGCTGTTTAACAGAAGAGTTCTATCCTAAGGCAGAAGTTATGGATGAGTATTTTGCAAATCAGTGAATCTGTTTATTTGCACTAAAAATGTTTAGGTCAATCCATAAACAGATGGAATGGGGACCAGTAGGTAATGTTTTGGGATTCATCTGAAATAATTCCTTTCTTTTACCCCATTGCTTACCAGAGGGACAGGGACAAGATGAGATGATGTACATGAAAGTGTTTTATAAACACTAAAGCACTCAGAACACTAGGTGAAATCTGCTGAGAGTAGCAGAATAGTTAAAGTATGGTTGGTAAGTCATGATTTGGTAGTTCTAAAATTCTGTTAGCTCAAGTCACCAAATGCATTAATTCCAACTCTTGTCCACCACATGACTGCTAGCCATGACTTTTGTGTCCATGAATGTGTCTGTCCTGGCAGAGAGGCAGAGCAGACCAAGAACAAGAAACAGGTTCGTTATGCTCCAAGCATACAACACATTTGTCTATTTACCTTTAGAAAAATGAAAAGAGAGTGTTTTGAGATAAGTTCTGGGTGAATTATTTTATAGACACTTACTTTAGCCTATTCTTAAAGTAATGAAGACCCTATATCTCTCATTGAATTTGTTTCAAACTTAGTAAGTGTTGCCTATTCCTGTCTGAATATTCTTAGTTCCTTTAACAGGCCCCTCACCTTCTAAGAGAAAGGATGTAGGAGTTCCAGGCTCTAGCTTTCTGTTTTCTTTACTCACCCTTCCAGACATACTTGCTTTTTATTGCTGTTTTCTTTTACTCAGTTGTCACCTCTAGACCATTTACATTTGGACCTTCTCCTTGGTTACCATACCTACCCACAGATGCTGTCTGTTGGGGTAGCTCTTAGTTTTAATCACTTCCCTTAAAGGTCAGTACCATGTCACTCCTGTGTCCGCTGTAGCCTTCTGGAACTCCAGGCAGAATCAGTGAGATCTTGTATTGGCATGGAAAGAGAGTTTGGACAATTCCACTCTTTAACTCCAATTTTTAAGAGTAGAACGTGGAGAAGCTCCAATGTATACCCTGAGTCAAGGGCAGGTCTAGGGTCTAGATTTTGTTTGAGCTGTGGTGCTCATCACTGGGTCCAGAAGACAGAATATAGAGGTGAGACATTTTATCCAGGCCATGTGAGGAATAAGGAAAACAGCCAAGACATGATAGTAAATAGTCTTTGACTCCTGAGCCTTCCCACTAAAACCATGGGAATCCAAGCTATAAAATCTCCTTCTGAACAGCTTCACATATATCCTTTATCATCTGATTCTGCCCTCATTGCTCTCTGCAAGGCCACCTTGAGGACCCCGGGGGTGACAAGAACACAGTGGTAAAGATGAGCATGGAGAAGCCAGAGTGGTGATGCTCAGTTTCTTGATGGTGGGCTGCTTTTTGATCCAGAATGGTACCACAGAGTTAAGGGTAGGTTTCTCCCCAACTATTGAGAGGTGCCCTCTCATTAAGCATGAATGATTGGACTTCAGTGGGCACAATTCTTTTTTATGTTCTTCTTTCAAACTTGGAAACCAGCTTCCCAAGCTGTGGGTCAGAGGTTGACCTGTACTCCTGAGAGGTCTGAAAAGCTCTCTGACTCTATCACCACATACACATGTCCCAGGGAGAGTCAGGTCCTGGGGCCCACTGGAAATCTGCACCCCCACCCCCAACCAATGCATGCTGAAGTAAACTTCAAATTTTTTAGAATTTTGACCGAAGAATGGACATGATATTCATTCTTCCCCAAAATACATATTGATCACATAGTATGTGCTAGGCACTCTTCTAGACATTGAGGATACAGCAATGAACAAAACAGATAAAAAATCCTGCCTTCATGCAATGTACAGGTCAGGGAATGGGTTAAATACATAGTATGTTAGACTGTGATAAATGCTACAGAGAAAATAAAGTAGGTAAGAATGCTGGCATGGCCTTTGCAAATTGTTTTGTTTTGTTTTGTTTTGTTTTGCGGTACGTGGGCCTCTCCCATTGTGGAGCACAGGCTCCGGACACGCAGGCCCAGCGGCCATGGCTCACGGGCCCAGCCTCTCCGCGGCATGTGGAATCTTCCCAGACCAGGGCATGAACCCATGTACCCTGCATCGGCAGGCAGACTCTCAACCACTGTGCCACCAGGGAAGCCCGGTCATTGCAAATTTAAGCAGGGTAATGAAAAAAAGTATTGCTGAGGAGGTGAGATTTAAGTAGACTTGAAAGAAGTGAGTGATGAGGATATCTGGGGAGTGTTCTAGGCATAGGGATGGGTGATGGCTAAAGACCTGAGGTAGGGTAGTCCTGCCATTCCCCAGAGACTGCTCCAAGAGGCCAGGGCAGCTAAATCACAGTAAATGAGGGGACATATGTAGAACATGCAGGAAGTGCAGGGAGAGATCTGGGCAGCCAGTGGTGGCAGTGGGAAACCTCATGAGACATCTTGGGCTCTGTTGTGGAGCATAAACAGAAGGGTAGAGCGGGGGCTGGGAGCAAAAGTGGAAGCAGAAAGACCAGGTAGGGGCTACTGTAGTGATACTGTCACTGAGTCCAAGCTTGTACTGCTCACCACACAACAGGCTGACAAATTGAGAGATGAGTTGTTGGGATAAGGAATAGTGACTTTACTTGGAAAGCCAGCTGACAGAGAAGATGGTGGACTACTGTCCCAAAGAACCATCTTACCCAAGTCAGAATTCAAGCTTCTTTTATACTAAAAAGGGGAGGGGGTGTAGTTGGTTGTTGCAAACGTCTTGGTGTCTGAATCCTTTGTTCTTGTAGCTGTTCACGTAGGTCAGGACACTATGTTCCTGTTAACTTCCAACAAGACAAATGTTATTCTCTCTTCTGCAACGTTTTATCTCTAGATGAATGGAAAAGTGTTATACCCTTAAAGGTCAGAACCTTGAAAATGTGCTATCCTGTATATTTCAGGCTATAGGCAACATTCTTAACTGGAAGCAAAAGCAATGGAATACAACGATCAAAGTAAAAGAAACAGATCCAATATGGATTCAGATTTGTTCTTCCCTATTACAATATGGGTGAAAGATGAGGGTGGTTTGGACCATACCTGGCGTGATAGCAAAAGAGAGGATAAAAGTGGATTGATTTTGAATATATTTTGAAAGTGAGCCAATAAGATTTGCTGATGAACTGGATATGGGGTATCAGGGAGAGAGAACAGCTCCTTCATTAACTCTCCCAAAGGGTCTTAAGGTCTCTGGGTGGCCTGGCAGTTCAGAATAGATCATGGGCTTGCAGACCAGCCTCTCTCTCCCTGCTCAACCTCATTCTACACATGGAGTAAGACAGGACTCTTGTGACCCCAGGCAAAGCCCAGGGATTAGATGATAAGTCACTGGGTATAAAAACATTAAATTAGGAGTCATAAAGGATTATCTTCCTTCCTAGGCCTAAGAAAGTATGCTTTCTTTCACATGGTGTCAGTAGGATTTTCAGAAGGGACCCTCGTGCCCAGCTTATATATGCCTCCATATAACAGAAGCCCTTAGGTGGTACCATTTATTGCTCTCCTCTCCCCACCCCCCCCACTATTCACTCTCTTCTGGATATCCTAGGAATCTTAAGTTATTGTTTTTCTGAAGCAGGAGTGTTTATGATCTTCCCCGCACAGGGTGGAAAATAGTTATATTAAACTACTCATAAAAGAGGCGAAGTTAATAAAAGCGAGAGCTGGGGGAGACAAGGGAGCAAGAGCCTTCAAGAGTAGCACCTTTTAAATGTTTTAAACAGCTCAGTCTGCCCAACTCCTTTCGCCGATCAGCTGTCACTGTGGTATTTTTGCTTGCATCAGCGACTCTCCACCTCATCTTCTTTTCTCACAGGTAGTTTTGAAACCTAATTTCAACCTGTTTGGATGAGATGCCAGCACTTGACTGAAGCAGGGCCTCCACCAGCAATCTGGCACTCTGTCCTGGCCAGTTCAGCTGCGAGCAGCAAAAAATGATGGATAACTGAGAGTTCCTGTGGAGCAGCTGAAACAGGTGTTTCTTCAAGCTGCACTTGCTGCACACATTCTTTGCTAGGAGGATTCAGCTTTGTCAGCCCCACCCCAGGAGAGACAGCAAAGTTGCCTTTATATGCCGGGATAAAATGTAATCCTTGGGGGTAATGCTATGCCGGGAAATTAGCTACCCATCCCTTCTATTGTTAATGTGAAGATGCATTTCTCACTGGCTGGAAAAGAGTGCCATTGTAAGTAGGGTCTGCGTCAGAAACTGGCTTCCCATAATGTTTAGTCCTGGCAGCCACCACCCCCTCTTCTTTCCTCTACACCCCCCTCACACACCTCTCTTTTCAGTGAGTGGGACTATGCAAGGCCCTTGAAAGGATAACTACTGCCACACTTGACTATAATGCATCCCCATAATTGAACGGAGACAGGCAGGGCAAAAGCAGCTAAGAGATGTGCCCTTTTCTCTGCCAAGCAAAGATTTTACAAAGCGAGGAGAAGGGGTGGGGGGAGAGAAGGGAAGACTGATCAGATTTCTAAAGTGTCTGAGCAGCTGTAAGCTTATGCGTATGAATAGAGGCTGACTATACAAAACCACCAACCCAGGGCAAAAGGCCATCTGACTACACCAAAGGGAAGAAGGAAACTAGGGGGTATGGCGGGGGGGGACCAATAATAAAGGTTGTATTAAAATGGTGAATAATGAAAGTCAGAGGTTATCACCAGAGTTGAAATGGAGTATGAGGTTCTCCCTGTCATCCCATCTTAAGCCTTGTGTGCTGCTGATGTGGTTTATTAAACGGCTGTCACAACCCAAGCCCCTGACGCAGATGCACTCAACAGGGTGTGAAGAAGAAATCCCAGTAGCGCCGATACAGCAACTGGTTGCTTCACAGGCTCCGCAACTGCAAGTCTCTCCCCCTACTTGCCCCCCCACACCCTCGCTAAAAGGACACAGAAAAAGGGAAGGAAAAGAAAAGAACAAAGTAACAGGAAAATGAGTAAAAAAGCAGGACGAGGAAATAAAGGAGGAAGGGTATTCTCATAAGAAATGCTAGCTCTTTTCTCCCCACAATTAGTTAAAATGTATCTAGTGAGCCAAGCACGTTACATGCTGTGAGGTTCACAAAGATAGAAGAGGTAGCGCGCCTGCGCTTTTGGAGACTTAGAATCCAAGGTGACATTTGAATTGAAGGATGAGTGGGCTTTGCAGGAATAGATCACGAAGAAGCTGTTCCCAGGCAGAGAGAGTAGAGAGGCATGCAAACTTTTACCATCATGTGGCTTGAGCAATAGATACTTAGGAATGAAAGGAGGGCATCTGGAAAGACAGGTTTGGGCAAAATGGAGAAGATTCTTAATGTCCATCCTGTGGCATTTGGATGTGATCCTCGAGGAAAGGTGAACCTTTTAAGGGATTTTTATCAAGAAGCAATCAGATTTGCATGTTAGAAGGACCTATTTAGGTGCTGTGGGAAGGACCTGTCCAAAGGAGGCTTGACTGGAGACAGGGAGACCATCAAGAGGCTGGTTCAACGGCTTCAGATGATAGGGATAAAGTAGGATAATTAAATAGGTAGGTTAGAAATCCCATTAGGGGATTAAAGACAGAGGGGGGATTTAAAGGGGGTTTGGGAGACTGTTGTAAGCTAATGATTACTCAAGAGAAGAATTCAGTAACCTAATAACAAGCTACACTACCTTGAAGGAAGACCAGGTGCATTCAAGTGCTAGTCACTCAAGCCACAAATCCTGGTAGTTAAAACACAAAACAATAGGTAGAGTCTGAACCCTGCTATGTGAAGTCAGGGAATTAATGGTCCTTGAAGAGTAGCATTTCTGCATGTGGCCAAGACAGGAATATAGGTGAAAGGGGGAAAAAAAAACAAAACTAGGTGAAAGGGGACATTATTCTGAAACCTGAAATAAATTACCATATTTTTTCAGTATATGTCACCACCCTTTTGCTAATATAAATAGAGTTAAATAGCACCATGCCAGTCCCGGTTAGACCATATAGGGTCAAAGGACAAACTAATGGTGTAAACCTTGATGTCTACCCAAAAATGAGGAAAAAGATGATCTTCTCCCCTACCTACTTTTTCTTTGATTATAAAACCATAGCCCTCTTTGTTCTCAGGGCAGCACTCCCTTTCCAGCCCACTTGTATCTCTCACAAGCATCCTATGCTAATAAACTCATTCTTTGCCTATTGCTCTGCCCCACACTGAATTCCTTCTGAGACGAGACAAAAGAACCTGAGCTTCAGTAAATTCTGATACCAGGTGAGCGGTTTCAATTAAAAGACAGTGGGTTCGTCTCCTCTTAAGTCAGGGATTGTGGGTTCAAATCCCATCCAAGGAAGGGTGTGGTTTCACATACACCTCTGCAGAAGACATGGACCCCATTTCTCCCCAGCCCAGTCTGTGCTTTCTGGCCTACAGTTAGACTGGCAACTCTTCAGTTCTTCAAACTGAATGGTCAGCAGTGTCCTGGGAAAGGCAGCAAGAGCAGCACGTCCCTGGGAGTAAAAGTGAAGTCCTGGGTGCTGGAAGCAGGGTTCCCAAGACTTAACTGGCTCCATCCACAGCCTTAGCAGTCTCAGAGTCAAGCAGCTTTTTTAAGTGCCGAAGAGCCCACTAAGAGTAGCATGTACTTTGGAAGAAATCAATTCCCAGCTTTAGGCTAGATAGTAATTAACTCCAGTTCCAAAATTTCTTAAAATAGTGTGACTTTTACTTCTATTCACAAGTAGATTTAATACTTTTTTATGATGCTGTGCTACCCAAATGTTAATTACATCATTATTTTATTATCCAGAAATAAGAAACACTTCATAGGCTTTAACACTTTTGAATTCTAAAGGGAAAAGAAATTGGATTGTTAATTTTTTTCAGTGGAAAGAAATAAAATACCTTAAATCAGTCTATTCTTTGCCTTATAGTCTTTTCTCAGCAAGTGCTACGTGATAAAATAATTGTGCAATTAGGAATAAATGGCTTACAAGAGCGACATCTTATTTTGTTCTAATAAGGTATAAATGTTCTGTATTCCTTTTTAAAGGTGCTCAATTTGTGCTAAAAAAGAAGCGAGGAATATGATTTTGGAATAATTGCTTAATAAGTTTGGTAAGCAAGATTCTCCCATTGGCATGGTTCCCACATTTCTCCAAACAATATCAATGTGTCTCAGGAACTATTTAGAAATGGGATGAACCATCTCCCTTGAGTCTGGGTTTGATTATCTTGGGCCAGGATAATCAATAGCTTTGGGTCATCATCATGTATTTTTCTTCCTCTGAGCAGATAATGGAAGGACTGGAGAAAACACTTGATGGCTGTAAGTATATTATTTTTTATCTTTATGATTGCTTCAGCTAATAAAAGTGAGATTTTTGTTGTTGTTCTCATTTTAATGGTGGTTTGACAGCTACAGTACACTGATATTTTTTCACATCTGCTTGATAAACTAACATCCTGATTCTGGTTGACGCTGGTAGGAACATTTTTACATGCCAAGGAGAGGAGAAAAGAGAGACACACAGAGAGGGGAGAGGTGGGAAAGGTAATTATAACTTATCAGACAAGAGTCCCAGAATTTAATTTTTCTATCTAAACCAAGGGCTGGTTCATAAGAGTAACCCATCATATGTGTAAGCCTCTTTATAGTTTTCTAGGATCCCAACTTACATATTTGATCCTAACAAGGTCCTATGACTCAGGAGAGCAAGACTAGTTCCACTTGCCAGGGACGGATCATTGGAAGCACGCTTTAATCTTCCTGCCAGTTTTTCCATCAGAATAAAAAGGAGCATTATCCTGAACCAATCCATCTCTCCCAAGGGTACTGGAAAGAGAAAATGACATAAAAGATGTGGCTGAACTTAGAAAGTAAAAGCAACATATAAATGCAAGAGATTCTTAGTGTTTATTACAGAGATACATCTAGCCCTGCTACATTATGACAGCATAAGCCCTATTAGCTACATATATTATAATAATCTATTATCGGCAGAATCAGCCTTGGGTGGTAGCAGGTGGCCTTGACTATTACCATAGAAATCTGTTGGAGATATGATAGATGAAGTATGGCTGTCAAGAGGTGAGACTGGTTAGTGTGTGTTACCTGTGGAAAAGTGTCTTGGTTTGTTCCCAACCCTGTGAATTTCTCCACAAGAACCTGTGTCTAAATGAGGCTATCTGAGACGAGTTGGGCACAATATTATGCTTAGGGCCAACGTCCTGGTTTCTAGACCCAGCTGTCCCACTTACTAATTGGGCAAAATCTTTCTGAAATGATTCTTTTAAGTAGGCTTAGTTATGTCATGAGTGAATTGTTGAGTTATGTTGGTGGATACTGGGATCTTAAATGCCAACTGCTGACAACTGTTTTATTTTAGAGGGACAAAAAGACTGAAACTTAGGATCCAAATGAGATATAGAGGCCTTTTGTCATTCACTCATTCATTCATCAAATGTAAATACTAAGCAATTAGTATGTACCAGGCCCCTGTTCTAGGCACAGAGAATAGAATAGAGAACAAAGAGAAAAAGTCCTTTTCCTCTAGGGGATTACATTCCAATGAAGAAGAGTATATTGTCTCCTATGGTTGCTGTAATAAATTATTACAAATCGGTGGTTTAAAACAACACAAATTTATTCTCTCATAGTTCTGGAAAACAGAAGTCCAAAGTCAAGGTGTTGGCATGGTCATACTACCTTTAACCACAGGTCCTAGGGGAGAACCCCTTCCTCACCTCTTCCAGGTTCTGGTGGTGCTCCTTGGCTTGTAGCCATATCATTCTGACTTTCAAGGCCACCATCTTCAAATCTCTTTTTGCACTGTCTTCACCTGCTCTCTTCTATGTGTGTCAAATTCTCCTTCTACCTCCATTTTATACATGTGGTTGTATTTAAGGTCCATTCTAATAATCCAGGATAATCTTCCCAACTCAAAATTCCTAATTTAATCACACCTACAGAGACGTTTTTTCCATGTAAGGTATCCTCTAAAAAATATTTCTAGTTTATATTGTGGTAGTGAAATTATTTCCCTCCATTCCATTGATCTTCCTTAGGGACTTGAATTAATTCCAATATTTCTGAAGACAGCTACTTCACTCTTCTATAACTTGAAAGCTAGTCACCAGAGAGGTAGTATCTCACTGTCTCCTACATGACCTATGTGTGGGCTACACATGGGCTTTGCATTTCACATCTATCAAAACATCGTTCACAGAGAGGTTAATGGTGTCCCTTGAAGTTGGGTTCTGCAGTGACACTATAGCCTCATTTAAAGAGGGTGTGAAAACGCCTTCCACAAGGAACTAAATGTCTCCATTCCCTCCATACCCAATCAGTGCTTGAGCTCCTCTCCATCAGAATCCTGCATTCTATTCTGAAATAGAAATATCCTTGGGAGGGCATGCGTATGGGTTTTGTAAACCAGTATCAGTCATTAACATCTTAAAGAGTATTGGTTTATTCTTGCTAAATAAGAGTACATTTTTAATTGAGAAAGAAGGAAATTCAAGGTTGAGCTAATGAACTGTGTGAAAAATATCTTCAGTCTCCCAGCAATTGTGTGAAGGCAAAGAATGAATGTGAATGGTCAACATATAAAAAGGGGAAGTAGAAGGCATTGAAGGCTCTGGTCCATTACAGCAGTGTTGCCCTGGCAATTCATTTCAGCTTTCTGGACCTGCTTTCACTAATTCCTTACAAAGAGATTGATAATAAATGAGACGGTCCCTTTTAGTTCCACAGCTTATGATCTAATTTAATAGCTTACATTTATTGAGTGTTTATGCCACACACATTAAATCCTTTACGTATATTATTTTATTTAATCCTTCCAACAACTTCCATGAGATAGTTACCATCATTATCTCTATTTTAGAGATGAGGAAACTGAGGCTCAGAGGTATTTAGTAAATTGTTTACATTCTCATAACTTATAAGTGACTAAGCCAGGATTAACTCCATGTCAATTTAATTCTAAAGTTCTTGCCCTTATCTACCACATTCTCTGGTCAGAGGAGGGTATGTCATGTCATAAAAACTGCATACTGGAGACCCATTCCCAATTCCTTCCAGCCTGCACCCAGCAAAGACTTTTCTAAGTTTTCCTGATTCCCACTGGAGATTTCTGGAAACATTTTCAAAATCCTCAGAGAACATGTATACTTAATGATAAGTGGCTGGCTTGCTGATTTAACGTACAATCATTATCTTAATCCAGACAACACAGCTTGCCTTTAGCTGCTCCAAACCAGTTCTTTTGGTAAATATGATTAGACATTTACTGTAGACCAGTTTACTAGGGCTGAGTGACATCCATAGATAAGCTGGTCATCAATGCGTTTCCACTATTAAAAACAAAAACAAAAAAAAACACGTCATAGTCTTAGTACTGAACTCATAGGTTTAGCTTGGGGTCCTCCCACCTGTGAAGCCTCCTCCAAAGAGATACCATAGCTCAGAGGCAGAGAATATTTGACAAGGCAGAGCATCAGGACATCTGTTCAGGAAACCCACTGAAGTCCCCTTGGCTGGAACAAATGCATCTCTTAACATGGCCCATCATTTTGATATTTTTTTGACAATTTCTAAACGTGTATAGAAACAAGCTGGCTCCCTTTATATTCATGTATTCCAGCACACAACGTCTGATTTTCTGCATGGCAGGAGCCAACCAAGTGCCCACACTCCCTTCCCCAGTTCACCGTTTTAATGCATTTCATGATTTTGTTGCTTTGGTGTGCATTTCAAAATGACATATTTGATCAGTTCTTTAGGAAATATTGATGTTTTGCCCTTTTAAATGTGTCATTTGATTTTCTGATGTTATTCTCCATCTGCTTTGGTAACACTTTCATTTAGTCACAGCTTTTTATTGGGTCCCCAAAGGCTTATATAAAGGAATCTGATTTAAGGGTATTTTATTTTATTTAAAAAATGTTTTTCTCAATTCTCTGATCTTGTACACTCCCAACCCCACCTTTTCAACACACTTCTCCCTCCTCCTTCCTTTCCCCCCTACTACCACCTCACTTCCTTATCCACCTTTTAAAACACTGTGAATACATTGTTCTCTACATTGTGAAGAGCCTCGAACGCTGGACTTTCCTCAATTATATTTAAATATTTCATTGTATAAGGCCTATTGCCTTGGCTCTGCTGTTCCCTGTGTATTCAATCAAAGAGCAATTTTTAAAAGCAGTTATGGGGAGAGGGCTGGTGTTTTACATTTCTGACATGTTTTTATTGCCCTTGTTGAAAACATTTCAAATAGTAGTTCTAAATTTTCGAAGGCAGCAAAAAAAACCCAGTAAGGTCTCTTCTTTTCCCATTGTTTGCCTTTTTTTTTTCTTTTACCAGCACTGATTGTATTTATCTTACACTCTTGGCAGGTTAATTTCCACATTTCTGATCTCTTAACCTCTTCTTCAAGTACAGTAAATGCAGATGTTAGAGACAAGCAATGGGGTTAGAGACTGATCGAAAGTAAGCACATGCCAATTTCTTCCTTGTAAAATATCTGAAGAGACCTGAAGGATAGGGTCAAATAAATAATAAAAAATACCTTTGTTTTATGTTTGCAATTGTCATCACAGATTGTCTCAAAATGTAGATTCTGCGCAGAAGGGCCGTGCAATCTGTGAGTTCATCATCTTCAGTTAGGCAAAGTCCCCAACATAAATGTATTAGCTCAAGAACTTTTCTTTTAAGAAAAGACACTGCATTATAAATAAGGACCATGAAGTAAGCTGATATCAAGTATCTCATTTATTTCACTGGGATGAGTTTAGGATCTATTCATCAGAGAGAATGAACATAAAGTTACAGGATTATAAAAATCATTGTCTTGGGGCTTCCCTGGTGGCGCAGTGGTTGAGAGTTCGCCTGCCGATGCAGGGGACACGGGTTCGTGCCCCGGTCCGGGAAGATCCCACATGCCGCGGAGCGGCTGGGCCCGTGAGCCATGGCCGCTGAGCCTGTGCATCCGGAGCCTGTGCTCCGCAACGGGAGAGGCCACAACAGTGAGAGGCCCGCATACCAAAAAAAAAAAAAAAATTATTGGCTCTTCTATGGTGGGAAAGTGCAAGGGAGGTAGACAACTTCATATAAGTCTAGCCTTTGGCATAAATGTGAATCAGTCAAGTTTGTTTTTAGGATCATTCTACTTTTCCCCCTTCCTTTCTGCATAATTGGTGTATCTGATGTGCCTCTAAGTTCCTGGTAAAGTAGTATTGTGTGATGAAGAGAGCATACATTTTGACATAAAAATGACTAGTATTTTGACATGGACTCTTGCACCTTCAGACTGTACACCTAAACCTCATGACTGATTTCCACATCTAAGAAGAATTAGATGAATGTTACCTACTTCCCAGGAGGAGGCTGATATCATTTTTGGTATGATGGAACATGCCACAAATGGAATCCAGGGGCATGCTGCATTAGCAGTGGGAGTTTTTGCCTGGAAGCAGCAGCAGTTCTGTCCCATGAGGAACAGCATCAGGGGGAGACATGTTATAAGCTGAGCCAGGGTAGTTATGTGCACAGACATCAAGAGCATTCCAGGGGAAAGAAGCAACTTGCAGGTCCAAATGGATAAAATTTCCTATAACTTAAGGATAGTGACCAGATATAACGATAACAGAAGGAGAGACAGAAGTTTGATGGCTCACACATTTCTTCATGATGTTACTGGCTGGCTGCTCTTGTCTTTCTATTCAACCACTTCCTTTAAGTATAAATTTGTTTTGATCCACTAGATTACCAAGCTTTCCTTTTTTTTCCTTAAAGGAAGACTGACAGAAAGGAGGATATTTTGATCCTTCACTGCACATGCCCCCACAATGATACTCCTGTCTCTCAGCTTTATTTTTCTCCGTAGCCCTTACCCCGATCTGTCTATCCTACTAGAACAGAAATTCCATAAACGCAGTGATGTCGTTTCCTTTTTCATCACTGTATCCCCAGCACTTAGAGTAGAGGCAGATTCACAGTTCTCACTCAGTAAATATGTGTTGAATGAATAGATAACTTATTAGAGATTGCTAAGGAATATATAAATAGAGGTGTAGCTTAAAGGAACAGGACTTAATAACCTTCAGTGGTAGCTTCTAGGTATTGGTCACTCACGTGTTCAGTATTTATTGAGCCTCATTTTGTTCCAGGCCCTGTGCTATATGTTGGAAACACATCAGCAAATAGGACCAGGTTGTTACTCTCAAGGAACATACACTTGAGCAAGGATACAAATAAACATAATCTTATTCAACAGTGTAATAAATACCGTCACAAAGGTAAACAAAAATAATCTCCTTCAGAAAGTGCTTTAAATTATTTTTCCATGATTCCTTTGCCTAGGATAAAATTCATTTTATAATGGACTCTGAGAACACACCCATAATAATTGGCTTCTGGAAAAAAATAACCTGAGGTGCCAATTCTCTTCTGCTGCCCCAAAGAAAAGAGAAACGCAGGCCCCCATCATGGCATCTTCTCAGTCTCTAAGAGATATCTGATTCTGATGCTGTCTCAACAAACTTAGAACTGTACCAGACTATTCATATATCAGCTTTTTCCACCATGCCCCTCATGATACAACATAAAATCCCTCATCCAAGGAAGGAAACTTGGCTAATTCTCCCTACAGTCTTTGAAGTTCAAAAGCATTTGAATTTGCCTTCCAATAAGTGGTAACACAAACTCTGTCTCCCAGCATTTTACCAACTGGAATTTTTTTCACTAGCATAATACCACAACCTTATAATAGAGTCACACTGATGATTTTTTTTTAATGTATGTCAGAAAGGCTCCTTCATGAGGCCTAGAACAAGCTCAGTCAACCAGAAAAAAGAAATATGTAATTCAATTTAGTATAGGAATTTTTAAATTACATAGTGATTTGGGGGTAAATTTTCTTAAAAAAAACAGTGATCATTGCATATTTATAGTGCATATTGGTGTCTAGTAGATAGTTGAATGAATGACATTCTTTCTCTAATTGTGAGATAATTTTTCTTGTTTTGACTTACATTTCCTTAATTAAGAGTAAGGTGAAATATTTTTATATATTGTATGTTATTTGTATTTCTTCCTGTTCAATTATTTGCCATTCTCTTGCAGGTTATTTATATTTTGTAAACTGATGTCTGTTCTCCTTGATGTGAACATTTTCCTTGATGAAAGACAAGTGAAATGCCAGCTAGACATTTCATAATTGGGCCATTTGACTACTTTGCTATTTTAAGCACCAAAGATTTTGCTTTGAGCTCAGGCTGTGTATAGCTCCACAAATGCCTTTTCACAATCTTGTGAATTAGAAGGGCATAGATTATGAGTGTTTCCACTTTTTTAAATGAAGACATTGAGCCACCAGCTGAGCTTTTTTGTCTAGAGTGACAGAACTATTGGATTTACAGTTAACCGTAGCCCTCTGTGGAGCATTGACCCAAGGAGATTTCTTATAAAACAAGAGGATGGCAAAAAATAAGTGTGCAGTAGTATTTCCAAACACGGACAAACCTTTCTTTTGTTAGAGATCAGGTGCCTTTTTACTGCAGGTGCACTGGCATTATTCTTTGATTAATCAATGCTGGACAGGCCTCCTGGCTAATCTCATTAGCTAATAGTTCTTCTGGGTAATTAGCTTGATGTGTGCAATTACACTCAGATTTTAGGGCTTTTTTCCCCCAGTCTGAGAGCATTGATACCTGTTTAATGCTTTGGAGTGCCCTGGCCCTTTGAGAGATGATTGAGCAAAATTCCCAAGTCTTTTCACATCAAGAAAGCATGACTGCCTACCTGACAATAGAATTATCTGATGTTCATCTATTAAGAACTTTCTTACTGACAGAAATTTCTCAAGCATGCACACACATACACAGACCACATAAACAATCCAGCTGATGAAGTCTGGAAGTACTTCCAGAACTTTCCATGTTGGCTGAAGTCATGAATCTCCAGATTTCATGATAAAAATTCTAACTAGAATTTAGCCAAATACCCCAAACTAGAAAGAAAATTCCTCACAGCAGACAATTATGACTGCCATGTGGAAATAATACAAAATCTTTGGTCCTTTAGAGATCTGTTCTCTTTCTGCAAAGAACCAAGAGATCTGGGCTGTCATCTCCATTCTGCCACTATCTAGCCTTGTGACTTTGGGCAAAATATTTAACCTCTTTGGCACTGAATTTATGTATTTACAACATGAGAAATCCCATTCAATCAGTCAATATGTTTTAAGCTCCTACTGTGAACTGGGCCTGTGCTAACCAAGAGACATCAGGACTATGGAAGAAAGACTCAGCCCACCAAGCTTGTTGTCTCACTAGGTTGGGTTAAATGATTTTTCTAAGATCCTTTCAAACTAGGCAACCTTATGATTCTACCATGAACCACTCTTTCCCTTTTCCTTTTTCCCTTCCCAAGTCCCCCAGGACATAAGGAGGAAAAGTGAGCATATTGGGAAGCCAGGTGAACCAAATGTTTGAATCTAGATATAGTTAGTGGTTATTCAGAAGAGTAGGAATGTCATGGACTTTTACTTTGCCATATTTTTCTCCCTTCCCCATTATCAACCTTAATCCCATCCATTGTGAGCCTGGAAAAGGGACTAGGAAAAGCTGAGTTTATGCATTTAAACCTTCAGTGTTTTCCTGTGCCTAGGAGCCAGATCATTCATTCCTCCAGTGACAGCAGGGTACCCACCTGAATTTATACCTGGAACATACATCCCTGGCTGCAGAGTAATGACCCTCACCTGATATTTCTAAGCCATTTTATTTCAGGGCGTTTTAGCAACCTGGCCTAAACCAATGTTGTCAACAAAATAACCCCTAGGGACACTAATGGAAGCTTTGAAGTGAATTGTCCTATTATGGAAACATCATTTTTTGGTATTGCCTAAACAACCTGAAGTTTTATTTTGTTTTTCCTGGATCTGGTTGCAAAAATACCAGAGAGTGCCTTAGTTATGTTCCAACTCTTGCCTTGATATGATTGTATATAGGCCTTTCAAGGAAAGAACCATCAACCATCACTCAGAGGAAATTTGTGGTTAAAATGTGTTATTTGTTCTTTTGTTATTGAGCTGCATGGGCTGCTTGTAAATTTTGGAGATCAATCCTTTGTCAGTTGCTTCATTTGCAAGTATTTTCTCCCATTCTGAGGGTTGTCTTTTGGTCTTGTTTATGGTTTCCTTTGCTGTGCAAAAGCTTTTAAGTTTCATTAGGCCCCATTTGTTTATTTTTATTTCCATTTCTCTGGGAGGTGGGTCAAAAAGGATCTTGCTGTGATTTATGTCATAGAGTGTTCTGCCTAAGTTTTCCTCTAAGAGTTTTATAGTGTCTCGCCTTACATTTAGGTCTTTAATCCATTTTGAGTTTGTTTTTGTGTATGGTGTTAGAGAGTGTTCTGATTTCATACTTTTACACGTACCTGTCCAGTTTTCCCAGCACCACTTATTGAAGAGGCTCTCCTTTCTCCACTGTACATTCCTGACTCCTTCATAAAAGTTAAGGTGACCACATGTGCGTGGGTTTATCTCTGGGCTTTCTATCCTGTTCCATTGATCTATATTTCTGTTTTTGTTCCAGTACCATACTGTCTTGATTACTGTAGCTTTGTAGTATAGTCTGAAGTCAGGGAGACTGATTCCTCCAACTCCATTTTTCATTCTCAAGATTGCTTTGGCTATTCAGGGTCTTTTGTGTTTCCCAATCCAAAAATGGGCAGAAGACCTAAAAAGACATTTCTCCAAAGAAGATATACAGATTGCCAACAAACACATGAAAGAATGCTCAATATCATTAATCATTAGCGAAATGCAAATCAAAACTACAATGAGATATCATCTCACACTGGTCAGAATGGCCATCATCAAAAAATCTAGAAGCAATAAATGCTGGAGAGGGTGTGGAGAAAAGGGAACACTCTTGCACTGTTGGTGAGACTGTAAATTGATACAGCCACTATGGAGAAAAGTATGGAGGTTCCTTAAAAAAGTAAAAATAGAATTACCATATGACCCAGTAATCCCACTACTGGGCATACACCCAGAGAAAACCATAATTCAAAAAGAGTCATGTACCAAAATGTTCATTGCAGCTCTGTTTACGACAGCCAGGACATGGAAGCAACCTAAGTGTCCATCAACAGATGAATGGATAAAGAAGGTGTGGCACATATATGCAATGGAATATTACTCAGCCATAAAAAGAAATGAAACTGAGTTATTTGTAGTGAGGTGGATAGACCTGGAGTCTGTCATACAGAGTGAAGTAAGTCAGAAGGAGAAAAACAAATACTGTATGATAACACATATATATGGAATCTAAGAAAAAAAAATGTCATGAAGAGTTTAGGGGTAGGACGGGAATAAAGACACAGGCCTACTAGAGCATGGACTTGAGGATATGGGGAGGGGGAAGGGTAAGCTGTGACAAAGTGAGAGAGTGGCATGGACATATATACACTACCAAACGTAGGGTGGATAGCTGGTGGGAAGCAGCCACATGGCACAGAGAAGTAAGCTAGGTGGTTTGTGACCACCTAGAGGGGTGGGATAGGGAGGGTGGGAGGGAGGGAGATGCAAGAGGGAAGAGATATGGCAACATATGTATATGTATAACTGATTCACTTTGTTGTAAAGCAGAAACTAACACACCATTGTAAAGCAATTATACTCCAATAAAGATGTTTAAAAAAAAATGTGTTATTGTCTAGCCACTGATGGCCTATCACCCAGGTGCTGAAGTTCTGGAAGAGTTGTGTTTACTGTCTAATCTGAGCCAAATTTGGTATATATTAATGATCAAGGCAACAGCAAATACACTGGGTTTTATTCTCCCCTTTAACCTGCCTCAGTAATAATCTTAATGGGAAAAGAAGTTTTATGATCTTTCTCAGAGGCCCTATGTTCCTGCCTCTTACAGACCGTTCCCTCCCCTTCCCCTGACAGCTCGAGGGAGACAAAAACAGAAAACAGAATGATTTTCTTTCTCTTATATATTGAAAAGAAAGGGAGTATTTGAGTGCCTACAAAGTATGGGAAGTGACAATAAGTCAACTTGTGTTTTTTTCATTCCTTGGGTCTAGTCTAGAGAGAGATTCTTTCTTCTCTAAACTTAGTAAATGAAATACTTTGGATGTCTCTCTAAATAGCTAAGCATCAGAGCATTTATATTGTTATTATTATTTTTATGTATGTTATTTTCCCTTAGCAATAGAAAAGAAAATAAATGTCTTTTCACTGCCAGTTCTATTTTTGTTTAGGGCTTAACTAGAAGATATATCTAATCAAAATGAGCAGAGCATAATAATATTAAGATTAAAAGAACTTATATTTTCCTTTATCCTCTCAACCATCTCCAGATGGATTTCCTAGGGGTTGCCTTCTAAATCTTCTTACACAGTAAGCTGTAAATCCTGGACCCAGCAAGCTTCTGGTTTGGATGAACACAGCCTTTCATGTACAATATGTTCAGCCAGAGTAATGGCAGAAAATTATTCAGAGGATAATTACAGCAATTGATCTTGAGATGTTTTATAGTATCCTTCATAGATCATTCTTCAAAGTCTTTCGGAGAAATAGTGTCTGTGGAATCCTCCAGAAGCAGAAAGCTACTAGGGTCTAATGTAAAATAAAAGGTCTGCAAGAGTCGTAGTCACCCGAAAAGGAAGAGAGAGAACCCTAAGAGAACTCAGGCCAGAGGTTGGAGACAGCTCAAAGAACCATATGATTTTGATCATCCTTAGATGAAGATTGCCTTGATCACCTTCTCAGACCATGGCCTCCATCTCAGATATTCTAATACACTTAAGCCTTTAATTATGTATTGCTCTATAATTCAGTGAAGGTCTCCTGGGAGTTCTCCCACATGACTCTGAACATCTTCCTATGAAGTAGGAGAGGTGGTGAACCATTAACTTTAACAGATGAGGGAAATAAGGATGAGCAGTCAGATAATTTCACAAAGGTCACAGCTTTGGCAAGTGGTGGCACCTGAGGAGAACAGGGTCTCCCGCATAAGGCCAGTGGACTTTGTTCCCTGATAACCCCTAAACAGGAAGCAAAGCTCACACTAGACTTTTTGGGGGAAATGCCACATGCCATGCTTTAGTTTAGCATCTCTCCTACCAGCGAGGAATAATTTGAATCCCTATTCCTCCCTTTAACATCACTTCTATATACACACACCTCTGTGTATACACCACCACACACAGACATGCATACACACATGCACACACACACACACACACGTGCACACACACAAGTCTCTATTTTTCTCAATGGTCCTGCCTTAGGCAGAAAACAGATGGGCGGCTGAGCCAGCATACCTGTATTGGACGTAGAAATCAATAGAGACAGTTATTTCATAAACGGCTCCACTAGGCACGGAAATTCATGGCTTAGAGACAGTGGGTGGTTAGGGGAGGAGGAGTTTTGGAGGAGGCAAGTGCATCCTTTCCCAAAGACAGCTTGTTCTCGGGGATACCTGAAGCCTTCACAATCGGCCATAGCTAAACAGTGCCAGCTCAGATGCTTAGATGGTGACATTTTATTTTTTATATTCCTGACACCTTATATGATGTCTGACATTAGAACATTTTATATATAATTATATAAACATTATACATGTTATGAGTATTATATATTTTATAATATATATTTATATTATTTTAGAAATGTTTTATATTATTATATAATTATTATTTAAAAAAAAAACTGTACTGATTTTAATTAAGCTGAGGGTATGATTTCAGATGAAATTGAATGAGGCCTGGGTAACTAGTAATTATGGCCTGAGAAAATTATGCCCACTTGTGGTAGAAACAAAGAAAGTATGAAAATCAAATAATGACTGACAATCTGGTCAATTAATGGAAAACAGAGATGGCCAGATTTGTACCCCCAAATCATTAGCTGGTAATTAACCTTCCCCACCTCCACTTTTTACCAGAGCACTTATTTTTCTAGATAATCCCCATGAAAAATAACACAATTATCTATTTGTTTAATGATTTGTGTATCATCAACCTTAAATTATCACAATTAAACTAATCAATTATTTCTGTGTCCTTGCAGCTGGGACTAAGATTTCTTTAAATGAGATTGGACAAAATATGTATTTGCGTGGGTATGTGTTTAAGCTTTTAAAGAAGTTATTTCTGAGAGTGATAATCAAAGGTTGTGTTTTTATGCAACTTCATCTAAAACTTAAAATCTAAAGTTACTGTTCCTTTCTTCTCTATCAAAGTGAAGACAAGGCTTCTTATTGGGAAAAGGAGAAGGTATTGTGTGTGTGCGTGTGTGTGTATGTTACAAATACAGTGATACAGGAAAAAGGAATTGCCGTATTCCAACAAATCCTTAACCAACTATCACAGCATTCCATTATCCATCTGTATCCTTAGGGATGTGCTAAGAAAGTACAGCATTATCATCCATGATTCCAGCCCTAAAAGAAAGGCATTCATCTGTTTTGCTCACAGCTCAATATGCTTTTGTCAGTGACAAATGTGTTTTTCTTCTTCAACCCATTTCCAGCTTAGAACCGTATGTGAACTTATGTATTCTAATGGGAATTATCCATTTTGGGGTAGTTTCTTTGAAAAACTGCACATCTTCTTATGATGCTACTAATTCGTGGTGTGTAGCTAGAAGAATTCTGGATTAAGGGCAAGGCAATTAGGCTCCTACCTGTGAGTCCACTACTGATTATAAATTGTATCCTTTTTCAAATTACTTCCCCTGTCCCACTCTGTTTTCTCATTTATAATGAGGGAGGATTGATAAGCTCTCAAATCCCTGCTAAAATTATATGATCCTATGGCTTCTATGTCCCAAGTCTTGGGGAACTTTTAGGAATTTACCTTCTGTCCCTTATGATTTGTTCTTCTGAATTTCCTCAGTAGTTGCAAGGTTTGTTTTTTTTTTCCCATTGAAAGCAAATATGATTTGAAACAGCTAAAGATCATTAAGAGCTGAGCCTAGGGATTCAAGTGCTTGACCAAGCTGGTTATGAACCTTTTAGGTCAAAAATGAGCTGTGGCCATAAACTAATAAGATTGGTTTTCTCAATGTGTCATGTAAATCGACTTTGAGAGCCTAGCCCAAATATGAGTTCCAAAAAGAATTCAAGTACTGACAGCTTAAGAAGCCTGCTTTGAAGAGAAAATATCCTTTCGTTGGCCAAACATGTTGTCATATGTTGGGCCAAATTCAAAATAGTGTCATAACTTTTTAGGACTTTTTAAACGGCTGTTTGAATGTAACAAGCCAGAAATATTTCTTATAACTAAAGTCAAAAAGCAGTTGCTGTGTTAAGTAGTATCAAACCTCTTTACTATAATAGGTATAACAGGTTTTGAAGAGGATGCTCCTATCCATGTTCAAGTTATTATTATTATTGATAATTAATAGTAGTTAATATGTATTGACTGCTCAGTCTAGATTAATTATATTAGATAATGATTTCACATATTTTCCTAACTCTAGAAGATAAGAAGTAGATGAAAAAACTGAGTCTCATAGTGATGAAGTAGCCTGTCCAGAATCACAAAACTAGTAATTGGCTCAACAGTGTTGAAAAGTCTCTCTGACCACAAAGTGTTGTTATAATTTGAGAAATTCAATAAGTGGTGAAAAATTATGGTTTCTCCTTAGTCACACTTTGCCCTTATCTTAGTCTGAGTTGCTCCACAATATGGAGCCAGAGATGATAACTTGGGTGCAGGTTGTTTATTTGGGGGATAATATCAAAGGAAATGGATGTGTGGGGGTGGGGAGAGTGAGACAGGGAAGGAGGATTGTGTAGGTTGCTGCTGCTGGCAAAGAGGCTCTGTTCTGTGCTTCACTCCAGGAGCATACAGAATGTCTTGTGCAAACATCCACCCAACAGAGGGAGGCCTGAGCAGTTACTCATGTTTCCATTGGCTAAGGGTTGCCTCTGGTGGCCGTAGCTCTCTGAACTTCTGCTATCCACTTGTACACAGGCTGAGCAGGGTGCTCATGGGAGAAAATCCTGAAGCAGAATGGAGAAGATGTGAGCAAACTCATCCCAGAAGTGGAAAGGTCAGAGAATGATAATCCTGTGCTCTTATGCCACTGTCCCAGTGGCTGCTTCCAGGGCATCTGCTCCAATGTCCACAATATTCATGCTACTGGAATTCCCTCTCTCTCACCTTTGAATGCCCTCCCTCTCTTCTCTATTGAAATTCCACTCATCCTTTAAGGCAGTGGTCCCCAACCCCTGGGCCACAGACTGGTACCTGTCTGTGGCCTGTTAGGAACCAGGCCGCACGGCAGGAGGTGAGTGGAAGGCGGGAGAGCAAAGCTTCATCTGTATTTACAGCCGCTCCCCATGGCTCACATCACCACCTGAGCTCTGCCTCCTGTCAGCACTATGGTGAGTTCTATAATTATTTGATTATATATTAAAATGTCACAATAATAGAAATAAAGTGCACAATAAATGTAAGGCGCTTGAATCATCCCCAAACCTTCCCCCAGCCCCGGTCCGTGGAAAAATTGTCTTTCACAAAACCAGTCCCTGGTGCCAGAAAGGTTGGGGACCACTGCTTTAAGGCACTAACCAGGTATCATGTCCTCCGTAAAGTCTGCTTCTCTGGCCCTGCCTCTTCCCTCTGACTTCCCGCTACAGTTTGGTCATAAGGCCTTTAGATATTCCATTGATGTCTTGGAAGTACTTGCTTACAGACTTGTCTCCCTCTCTAAATCTGAATTCATTGAGTGCAGGGGTTACACTTCTTCATTTCTATAACCCTAGCACAGAGCCAATATTTTTGTAGATACTCTACACATTTTTGTTAATGAAATAAGGGAGTGAATAAATATCCACTTTTCATACTTCGGTAGATTTTAATCCTGAACTCTTTCTGCCTTTGCCTTAGCAGGTCCTAAAACTTTCTACCAGTTTTGGTGCCCTTCCCTGGACCCTCTCCAGACCTCCTTGATCTTGAGATGCAACATGCAGAACTGCTGAGAGTGTTCCAGGTTACACTGCACCACAGTTGTACATATCAGTGTAGTCCTGGCATCTGTTTCTCTGCCTTTCAACCCAGCGACAGCAAGTTCTACTTCATTGCTGGCCGCTGCTTTGAAGCCCTGTGTTATACTGATTCACGGCCAGGCCTCTCTTCCCTAATGCACTGCAGACTCCTGAGGGGAAGGCAGTTATCATCTTCATCTTCTTATTCCCACAAGGGAGAGAAGGTGGTATAGCTAATGGTCAAGGACAACTACCTTCTCATACAATGGTAACAATAATAAGGATACCTAACACTGATAAACAGGTCCCATATCCCTGTCTCTCTGAGCACTCTACATAAATTATCTCATATCACTTTCTCACTACAACCTTGGAGGTGGTCTTATTATTCTCCTCATTTCATATACAAGGAATCTGAGGCTCGGATAGACTAAGTGACTTACCTATGATTACGTGTCTAGCAGGTGACAAGTGACCTTAACTAAAGTCTGTGCAATTATAAAATACTGCGCGGTCTGCTGAGGGTTCTCCTGGAAGATGGAAGCAAACACAGAGATCATCAAGGGTAACCAGGAAAGACATTTGTTTTTGTTTTTGTTTTCATTGCTTTAGATCAATGCTTCTCAACAAGGGTAATTTTGCCCTCAGGGAACATTTGGCCATGTGGAGAGACACTTTCAGTTTTCACAGCTAGGGAGAGGGGAGGGGTGCTCCTGGCAACTGGTGGGTAGAGGGCAGGGAGACTGCTAAACATTCTACATTGTACAACAAAGAATTACCTGGTCCAAATTGTCAATAGTGCTGAGGTTCAGAACTCCTGGGTTAAATAAAGAAACTGAGACAGAAAAAAAGAGGATGAAATAGGTTTAACACGAAATAGTGGCAGGCTTGGGAAAAGAACTTAGGCCTTCTGCCTCTACCCCATTGCGTTTCCTACACTACCATGCCCGTAAGTCATGTTGGCTCATGCTGACACATGGTAGCAGCTGTATGTGAAAATGCTTTGTAAACTATGAAGTTCCCACAAAGGTTAGGTCCTTATCATCAGCACTGTATCCCTGCTGAGCCCCACTCTAACTGACTTCTGGGGACTTTCCTCCACGTGCCTGAATCTGTTCACTCTTTCAGCCTTCTCTTCCATAGCAGAGTGCTGTGTCCCCTTTTTCCTTGGCCATCCCTACCAACTACCACCTGAGGTGATCACAGAAAATGTTTTATCTTATTTTTCTTTAACTTCCTTAGTGATTTTTACACGGAGTGGCCTTTTTGGATGGTGTGGTACTCCAGGCTAATGCCTCCAGAAATGTTCTTGTCCTTCTTGGCCTAGGACCTGGTTCAGTTCATTAAAAGTATAGGATTTGTCAACTTGGGTCTTATTTAATGATCTACTTAGAGAAAGTATTTATGAACATCGTATTTTTGGCATCTTTAAATGCTCATGATGTCTGACAAGAACTCCCATCTCTGGAACTCACCCAGGTCCTCTTCAGTTTACCTGCCCAGACCTGGTACTTCACGTTGGCACTTCCCAGAGTTCTGATCCCCGCTGACCTTTGCACCTTGACCTCAAGTCTCATTGCAAACACTGCTGGTTTCAATGGCTTATTGCGTCCAATGATACTCTGGATGGGACTCGATTCTCCTTCAGACCCAATTCCCTTCCAAGCCCCCTGCCCAACAAGATAAGAAGATTGGATATATCTTTCACAATAAGGTTGTGGAAGATCCAGTTTGCAATCAGCTTTAGAGGACCTCACTCAAATATCCTGCATCATCTTGGTAATATATAATAGATGTTTCATCCATGAATTTCTCTGTAGCTTTTTGCATTTCTAACTATGTTCAGCCTGTAATGGATTACAATCAGTCAAAGAAGAAAGCAAATAATCAATAATCTAAGTGAGTAAATAAATAAGAATTCTGCAATTTACTACCCACTATGTGAAACAGCCATGCCAAAGTAAATGTTCCAAAGTTCCAACAAATGGGAACATCTCCAACTCTTGCTTTGTTCTCAACTGCAGATATAGAGGGAGTAAAAGGATTTGTGTGTTACTGGGTATATATATATATTGTGGGTGTTGTGGGTGATGAGCAGACAAAGGGCAGAATGTGTACATTTCATTTCATGCCTTTCTCCCCCAGTTCTCCCAAAGAAACATAGTGAAATACACAGGATAGAGTGTTCTGGCCTAAAAATATCAGGCTGGCTTGGGGGAAAGCCAAGGTTTGTAGTCTTCCATGCTATATCTGATGTCATCGTGCAAGCCATGGCATTGATTTTCAGTAGCAAAAACTGCTGTTTCAAGATCTCAGGCAGACTACAAAGCACACAAGTTTGTTTGTCTGGTTCTTCCATCTCTCTGAATTCCTACCTTGTCTTTTTTCTCCCTGTCTAACATCACAGAAGGAAACAAATTTTGAGCACCAGCGGTGGCCTGACTTCTGCAGATGGCCACCATGCCCATCAGAAAGGACCTGAGCTCTCCTCAGCTACAAAGACCCCAGGTTTCCTCTTTCTAAGGCATCCAGGAAGGATCTTTTTGTAGCACCTTGGCAAATGTTCATGGAGTTCAGTTTGGAACTAGGACCAAAGATAAGCAAGAGTCAACAGAAGGCTAACTTTATACTGAAGCTATAGTCCAAGTTTTGACTCCAATCAAATTCACCATCTTTCCCTATCCTTATTGTGAGATACTGCTCCAAAATTCAAACCTCATTGGTCATTTACTGTTTCATTCCAGTCTTTTCATTATGAAATGTTGTGCATTTTTTTTTCTTCTTACCAATTTGTCCTACCTCCACTGCCCTTTCTTCCAAGTGCCATCTGGAACCCCAATTTCAAGGTAAATAAACTCCTCTATATCTGCAATTCCTTCACAGCCCATTTCCTCTCTCCCTGGCTTTGAGTGAATCCTGGCAATCATTCAGGAACACTGCAGTCTAGTGTGGATGTAAAGAGCTCAGTTTCCGGGTTCAAATCCCACTCCTGCCTTTCATCAAGTATGTCACCTTGGGCACAAAAGGTACAAATTTTTTTTAACCTCAGTTTCTACATCAGTATATGGAAGAAAAAACTCCCTTAGGATTATTATGAAGATAAAATTAGTACATTATAAGCACTTAGAAGAGTATCTAGCACTTTGGAAGAATAAAAAACAATAGTATTTAGTGAGTCCAGCCAGGACTGCCTACATTCCATACAATTCAGTATTAATTTTTTTGGAGATTTTCAACATCTTTTCAATGATGCATTTCCTTCTCCAAGCCATTACTCGTTCACTGTGCTGTAAGAAGTACCTTTTTCTATGAGACTCATCCTTGCAAGATGTATCACTCTTTTCCCTCCTCACCCATGCCATAACCTCACATTCATCCAGAACTTCTGCACCACCTCACAATACTTCAGTTTCAAGTCCCATCTTCATACTGTGTGACATCTGTGATTAGATGACTTGTTCATCCTCCTGAAAAACCACATCTGTGTATTTGTTCATCTCCTCAGCATCAACACCTCAACTTGAACACTGCTGGAGGTAAGCAAGGTAACCTTGCTGCCACTCATTTGCTGTGAAACAGGATTAAATGCGTCATTTTACAACTGAGGAGGTAAATCTGAGACAAAGAGGCTGAGACTTTTGCTCACGAGCACATAGCTAATAAATAATTAAATCCAGTTCTCTTGACTTTATTCCAGACACTTTGTACTGCATCAGATTTCCTTGAAAGACTTTCTAAAGTTTATGCATATTTGTTTGGCATTTTAGTTTCCAGAAGAAGCATGTAATGTTATCTGAAAGCTTGAAGTGTTTGATGTCATCTTCCTCTCTCCTGTAGATTATTTTTTGTGTAAACAGTTGTCTTTCATTGTCAAATATGTAGTTTTTCCATGAGAAATCTATAATTCTTCTTTCCCAGCTTCTGGAAGAATATATCTATATCCCCATTTCTCTGAACAAAGGGGTACATTTTATCATGGCAGCAGTAAAGGGGAAAAGGAATATCTAAGCCCTCAGCCCAATAGGGTTCCTTCCCTCTGGGGCTTAACAGCAGGCTGATTACCATTCAAGATATATCAATTTGCTAATGGAAACACTGAGACAGGTAATGAAAAATCCACTGGGAAGAATGTTGGGGTTGAGGGCTTATTGCTGGTGGATCTAGTTTTTATTTTCTTTTTGAATAGGTAACGGGGATGGCAGATGGATTGTCCAGTAGTCTAGCTGGACAAGAGAGGACCTGCAGTGTCTTCCAAGGAGAAATTGATGATATCTCCTCAGGCATGGGAAGTGGAGAGGAGGTTTAGTGTTTGGCACCGAGCTGCAGCTTTCTGAATAAGCATTCATTAAAAATGATGGAGAGTATAATTCAGCCTCACATCTCACCTATAGAAAACCAAGCTAGAGGACAGAAGTATTTATTTTGAGAAGACGTGAGCCTTTGGAAGTGAGGATTCAAGGCAACTACTTATCTACCCCAATTAAATAAATTGATTTAATTATGATTAATTATTTATTGAAGACCTACTATACATGTACTGGGAAATCCTGAACTTTTAACCAAAAAAACCCCCAGCTTCTACCCTTAAGGAGTTTACTATTTACTTTAGTCAGAGAGGAAACCAAACAGCAAACAACAATGATAGTTTCACTTAACCTTTGAATTGGTCCAGGGAATGACCATGTGTGATAAAATTTAAACCACCCTCCTATGGACCATTTAATCTTATGACGTTTTACTTCAGAGATGAGAGTCCTTTGAGGGTATATCTTTTTATTTTCTCCTTTATGTAAAATGATCAACACTGTTCTAGTTGACTACTGAAGGCATACATCAGACTCGTTTTCAATACTCTTATTATAAGAAAGGAAAAGATAGTAGAATTAGTAGAAATATTATATAGTAAATACTTTTTATAATTATTTATATGGATCACATAGGAGAACTCAGTAAGCACTGGGGACATTTAGGAAGTTTCCATTTTGGGGTTCATATATTCAGATCAATAGGGGTAAATGGCTTAGAAGTAGCAAGAAGAAGGTTTTAGTGTGTCCAGAATTGGAGTCAACTGCCTTTGGAGATGGTGAATGGTTCATCCCTAAGAGTATTGAAGAAGGAGTTGGAAAAATGCCTTCAGGGATGATGAGGATGAAGACCTCTTTTAGGATAAGAGTGTTGATTATTTGCCTGTAAACTACTTTCTACACATTATTATCTTTAATTGCAGTGAAGGGTCCCTGAAGAGCAATTCTGACTTAGGTTCCTTGAAGGTGATATCCACCACCCCTTCCCTCCTCTGCAATCACAGTTCTCAAAGTCTTTGAGAGGTTTCCATCAGGAGCAGATGCAGACGAGAGAGGAAAGAAATATTATTTTGCAGCAACTGGTACTCCATCAAAACAGAGGCCTTGTGAAATAATGGCAGACATCAGTAATCACCAAAGTACTGGCCTTATTTATAGGTTTGAGTGAAAGATAAATATTGTGCATGCACATTCTAATTAAGGCCAAGGTTTCCCAGCAGGCATAGCTCTGTATCTCATTCCTCTTGTCACTGCTGGCACAGCTCTCATATTTTCTGTGGTTTTTCTAGTTATGAGTAATGCTGTGCTGACTAAAATGGATGGAGTCGCAAGTTGGCCACAGGGCACAGGGGTTTGATCTGCCACATGGCTGGAACCTGGACTCAAAAATACCACAGCTGCATTTGCCCTTGTCTTCAGTGGCTGACTAGAGCATTTAGACAAAAGATGGTGATGTGTGTTTTAGGATTACCTGTGCAGGGGCTCCAGTCCCACTGTGGTACAATAGTGGATGGTAAAAAGTGAAGCACTCCATAGAAATGCTCCCTTCTCAGTTCCATTCATGTCAATTAAACATCTGTTGGGTTAGGAGGAGAGATATGGTCTGTTTCCATCAGGCACATTTCTAAGATAGATTTCTGAATGGCATAAAGCTAATGCTCTTTTAATAGTCTCCCCTACCTATTACATAATGAAAAAAATTGAGCACATGCCATGAACATATGACTAATGGCCCTTAGAGAAAGTCCAATCCTAGTTTTGATCTTTGGGAGATGAGGCCATCATAATCTAATGTAGCTAATCATGTCAAAGGCACAATCAATAAGCATACACTGATCTCACAGTGTAATTGTCTCCATAAGTTCATTTTTAGACCAAATCAATCAAAAGTAGTCAACCTGACTAGGAATTAATTCAGAAGTATCATTAATTATTTTAAAAAAATCAAGATTTACATTTTAAAATATTAATATCTTGTTACTTAAAAATTTTCTATTCTTAGTTCCTTAGAATATCTTTACATAAGTACACTGCAATAAAATTTGGGGTCTTTTCTTGGCAATAGTATGACTTTTCATCACTGAAGAAGAAAACATAATAAAAATATTTTCTCCCCTCTATATCTTTGTGAAAGCCTCATTATTTTACTCTGGAGCTATCTTTAGTCCTCCCCGAACATATATACGTAGTAGGCAAGGACTTGGCATAGATCTGGATTTTAGTTTGTAGCTTCCTTTGGCCAAGGTCAAGGGTAAAGAAAGTAAATAGAAAGAGAGATAGGAAAACACAGGGCTGAACCAGATATGGAGTATGGCTTTCTCCTCAGGATTTTTTACTTGAGTCCCAGTGAAAACTTATTTGAATTGGTAGCTGATTTTTCTTCTAAACTTTTTGCAGCTATATCAGCCAGAATCAGTGTCTGCCTGTGTGTGTGTGTGTGTGTGTGTGTGTGTGTGTGTGCATGTACATACAGGCTGTCTATCTTCATGACTAAGAGAATTACTGATTGAGGAGTACATTTGTTCTCAATGGATATAGCTAATCCAACAGTGTAAATCTCAACCTAACAGAGTGTGTTAGAATTTGTTGTGCACCAGTTTTCACTCTCCGAGATTCATTTGGATAATTGCAGAAGCTTAGCACCATGTCGTGGGAGGCATCAGTGTGGGGTGGAGTGGAGGGAGGAAGTTAATATTCATATTACTACTATGTAACTGACTATCTAACTGACAAAGACCAAGACCCTTCACATATTTGGTATCATTTTGTTCACAATGTGAATAATAATATCTATCTCAGCATAGCAATTTTTATTCATACTTTATAGACAAGGTAACTGAGCCTCAAGAAATTAAGTAATTTCTTTAATATTTCAGTGTTAGTAGGTGGTAATCAGGGATTTATTTGAACCTCTGGAAACCTGGAATGGGAGTCTGAATTTATCAGAGAGGACTTATGGATGACTTGGTAAGGTTGGAGCTGCAAGGGGTCATGACCAATGTTTAGCACAGGGTCTCATTAATATGTGGTCGAAAATATTACTGAATGAATGACTTGGAAATCCAGAGCAATCAACTTAGTTATAACAGAATGAGCGAACAATGTGGTGTCAGGGCTAAATCTAGGAGAAGTGTTTAGGAATTCAAACTAGGTGGGGAGCAGTAGTCAGATACTGATTACATGATTGTGTAGACCAGGTTAGAAGCATGAGAAATCAGTCAGTTACTTAAATAAGCAAATTGAACTATCAATATGTAAGATTCAATTCAGAGTCAACTGATATTTATTATGTAACTGCTATGTGCTAGTTTCTAATTCTTCTACGTAGTTTCCACATTCTTGTTTCACCTTTATAATAATCATGTTTCATAGTTGGGGAAATTGAGTTTCCTGAAGGTGTGACTTTCCCAAGGTCACAAACTTCACAAACTATGGTGAAGTCAGTGTTTGAATCCAGGTCTCCTGACTCACTTCAGTGTTATTAACATAACGAGCATAGTCCATTTTCAGTAGGTATCTTACTTGACTTGTCAGCAACATCTAGTATCACTTGGCTTCCAGACAGTACTCCCTCTTGTTTTCCTTTGACTCACATCAACAACTCTTTCTCAGTTTCCTCTGTCAGTTGTTACTCATTCCACTGACTTCTGAACATCGGAGTGTTCATAGTTCAGTCTCTGTACCTTTTCTCTTTCCTATTTACATTCATTTTCTTGATATACTTATCTAGTATCATGGCTATCAGTGCCATCATGACAACTCCAAATTTTAAATCTCTAGCCAGAACTCTTTCCTGAGCTCCCTATAGCTCTCCAACATAAAAAAAAAAAAAATGCATCTCAAATTTCAACTTTTCAATACTGCACTCCTGATAGTTCCCAAACTTGGTTACACTTGCTGTGTCTTCCATCTTAGTTAATAGCAACACTACCTTTCCCATTGCTCAGGTCCCAAACCACAGAATCATCTTTAATGCTCTCTTTCACATAGTCCATGTCCAATCTGTCAGCAAATCCTGTTGGCTATGTCTTCAGAAAATGACTGACTACATCTTGCCACTCCCACAGCTATCTTCTTAGCCCAATTCACTGTCAACCCTTTTGGATTATTGCAAGAGCTTTTCCTAGTCTGAATTTTCCCACCTGCAGCATATTCTTCATATAACAGCCAAAGTAACCTCATAAATAGTAAATCAAATCATGTCACTCTTCAGATCACAACCTATTCACTCAGAATAAAAGGTAGAGTCCTTATAATGGTATACGAGCCTCTACATGATCTGGCATCATTAAGCCTAAACTTCCACCTTAAGGACTTTACTTGGGTTATTCCCTCTGCCTGGAACATACTTCCCCAGACATCTGACCATTCACTCCTTCATCTTTTTTAGGTCATCCTTAGCTATCTAAATTGCACACTGTCTTCACACATGCAACTCTCTATACCCCTTCTTTATTTTTCTCCACAGAACTTATCACCACCTGGCATAGTCTATATTTAACTTACATGCCTTTTAAATTGAATCCTCTCCCCTTATTAAATGTGAGCACCAAGAATAGAGAAAGCAAGGATGTTTGCTATTTTGTTGGTCACTGCACCCCCAAGCAAAGGGAATGGCACAAAGGAGAAATGCCTGGCATATAGGAGAAATTAAAACATATATATTGATTGAGTGAATGGGAAGGAGGGAGCCTTAAGAATTTAGCCCATCTGGAAGGGGCACGGGGCATGATACAATGCCTGATAGATAGGCAGCAGCCTAAGCAGTTTCAGTGAAGTGCTGAGGAGTATGTGCACCAACAAACAACCTAACATTTTCACTTTTCAAAAAAATTCCTCCACTTCCCAATATGATGCTCCTATGCCTCAGGAGAAAATATATTAACTCTCAGAAACCTGATAGATCATGAACCATGAAAGTACTTGTAAAAAGCTGTGTAAATAGAGAACAGAAATCCTGATTCTATTTCTTTTGTGATGATGCACAACTGCAAACCAAATATTGAAAATTTTTAAAAATAACATTGAGTATCTTTTCATGGAAAACTCCATTACTGCCCCGTTATTGTGTCTTGTCTCCATCCACACAATGCTCCCCCATTAAGCACTCTCTATTTTTGTAGGTAGCACAACCCAGTAAAAAGACCATGGGTACTGGAATCAGAGAGACTTGGCTTCATGCTGTGATCACACTACTTTTGAGCCTCAATGCTTATTTGTAAAACAGGAAAGATAAAATATACTTGATTAGGTAATTATGAAGATCAAATTATATATAATATTATGTACAAGTTATATATAAATTATTTATAATATATAATGATATACTGTAAATTTGATTGGCACCTAATATTATATACATTCTATATATCATATCAAATATATATATTTGATTGACACTTAATGCATACTCCTTAAAATTTGATTGACATTAAGTGCTATGAGATAATGGAAAATATATATATATATTGGTCTCTGCCCCTAGTTCCTGGTACAGAACTCCTAAAACCTTTATAATTCCCTACGTGATATCTGATGGCACTAGAAGCATCTTTTATTCTAATATTTGGTCTTTGACCCCAGTTCCTGACACAGAGTTTCAAAATTCCTTGGAGTTTCCTGAGTAATAGTCTTTTGTTCTGATAAGGGAACTCTTGGTCGGCTCCTGCATGGAGGCTGGTCACCAGAAAAACCACACCATGATTAGAAACTTGGAATTTTCAGCCCCACCCTACATTCTTCAGAGAGAGTAGAGGGGATGAAAAAGTAGTTAATGATCTGTCATGCCTACGTGATTATGTCTCCATAAAATCCTCATAGTAAGCGTTTTGGAGAGCTTCTAGGTTGGTGTACATACTGGGAGAGTGGTGCTGCCCAAGAAAGCATGGGAACTTTGCACCCCTTCCAACACACCTTCCCCTATGCATTTCTTCCATCTGGATGTTCACCTGAATCTTTAATCATATTCTTTTATAATAAACTGGTAAACAGTAAGTAAACTTTTCCCAAATTCTGCGAGCTACTTTAGCACATTAATTGAAGCTGAGGAGGCAGTGCCATGGGAACCTCTGATTTATCACTGATAGGTCTGAAGTACAGATAACAACCTGGATTTGCTAATAGCATCTGAAGTGGGGGGCAGTTTTGTGGGACTGAGCCCCTAACCTGTGAGATCTGATGCTATCTACAGGTAGATAGTATCAGAATTGAGTTAAATTGTGGACCACACTGATATTGCAGAATTGCTTGGTGTGGGAAAAAACCCCACACAACTGGTGTCAGAGATGTTGTGAGTGTGGTAACTGTGTGAGAGTAAAGGAGAAACACAGGAAGAGTAGAGTGTAGGTTTTCTACACTAGTGTCAATCATATATACCCGTGTCCCCTGCATCGGCAGGCGGACTCTCAACCACTGCGCCACCAGGGAAGCCCCAAAACAGCTAATTTTGAAAGGGGAAGGATTATATCTCTATCTAGTATTACTCCAATAACAAATGTATCTAAATTATAAACGGGAAAATAATTTTTTAGTTATAAAAGAAAGAGGGAAATCTAAATTATATGCAGGCTATCTCTGGATAGCAGCTTAACCATGACAAGAGTGCTATCTGAAGGGAAATAAAAGGAAATAGAAAGCAGCCTTCAGCTGATGGTAGAGATCTGCTCGTAAAATTGAGTGCCTGTAGAATCTATGTTTGAATATATCTTTTATTAAGCTTATGCCAACAATCAGGAGTGGAGAAATTAGAAAAATCTAGACTTGGTTATGAGAAAAGTAATGATTCTATGATCTAAACTCTTTCTGGTTTGGGATATCCTACTGGGAATTGGAAGTGGGGATCAAAGGGGATACATTTCAAACCACCCCCAACCCTCTGAAATTTAACAGAAAGATGAGCACTCTACATAGCACTAGGCTACAGGGCAGGACATTATTCCTTGGGTTTTTAGGCACATGGGAACAAGCAGCTGATAGGAAAAGAGAAGCCTAACCAGAATTAAGTTGAATCCTCATGGGAGGTTTTGAAGTTCTAGGCAACCATATAGTTTTAACCCATCCTCAAGATAGAAAGATGCACAGCCCCATCCAATAGAAATAGAACGTGATCCACATATGTACTTTAAAACTTTCTAGTAGCCACTTGCAAAAAAGAAGTAGGTGAAATGAATGTTAACGTGTTCTATCCAATATATATTATCATTTCAACATGTAGTAAATATAAAAATTTAAGAATCAATGCAATAAAATATTTTACATTCTTTTTTCCTACCAGGTCTTTGAAATCTGGTATATATTCTACACACTCACAACACATCTCAGTTTGGACTAGCCACAGTCACTTGCTGAATAACCGCATGTGGCTACTGTCTACTATTTTGGACACTGCAAGTGTAGACGAAAGATCACAAGGTCTGAGTAAAAAGACTTGTGTTCTAATTGGTCTTAAATGATGGATTGTTTTAGATGGTCTCTAGAGTCGTTTTTCAGCCCTTATGTTTTCTGAGTCAATGGCAAGTCAAGGATGTGGGTGCATCGAGAAACGATAACAGCCAAGCCTTCGAAGCTGGGACAGTCCCCAAGGCAAGTCTGCTATTTCCATCTCAATTTAGGGAGGTTAAAAAAGCATCTTCGTCTCTCACCAGAACAGCAGGTTCTGAGCAGAAAGTACAGTCTTTGTCCCCTACAGCAAAGGGATTCTCTAGGATGTGGTTCCAGAAGAAATTCACTGAAGGGACTGCTTAATCAGGAATTAACTTTGCTATTGATCTCAGTGGCCAGGTGATGAGCAAGGTGGTGTAAATCAAACCCTTGACCCACAGACCGAAAGCATAGCCCATATGATTACTTTTTGCACAGCTTTATTAAAAAGAACACTGCACACTTCCACGGTATGTTTCATTCCCAAGACCCGTATAAGTCATAAGTCCCTGCCCCATTGCCATTGGCTTTCAGAGCAATAATATGCTCCAGCATGGCAGAACTTTGTCTTGCCTCCTAGCCTGAGGTGGCCCTGGAGCTATTAAAAGTCTCTATTCATTGCCCCAGTTTCAGATGAATTTGCTTAAATGGTGGTCTATTTAGACCTCAGACATGAAACTTCTGTTTTTACTGGTGTGTTGCAGAAATGGCTGTGGTGAAATACTTGAGCTAGAATGAGAGAACTGAAGGCTCGGGCCATCTGTTTTCCTGAAGCACTTTGTGACCTTAGTCAGATGTCTCCCCATGTCTAGACTTCCGTGCGTCCACATGTAAAACAATTAAAGCTCTTTCCACTTTGATGGTGAGGATCATGTTCATGGAATCCTGACACATTTCACAGGAAGGTTTAAGATAAATGCAAGATACCATGATGAATCATTTCAACGGACCCTAGGGAAGAAGCGGGATGGTAAATAACTGTCAAATCTTGGTAAACAGTTCAGACAGATGAGGAGCAGTGATGCCTTGATGGGCAGGTCAAGGACAAATGGAGAGGGGGTAGAAAAGGGAGGAAGGAGGGGGAGGGGGCTGGAGACACTCATTGCTGGGCCACCCAATGCTAAGAATGGCAAAGTTTGAAAACCTTGTCTTTGTTCCGGAAGGACTTGACGAGCAAAACTGATTAGCTGTAGAATATCATTTAAATCTCCTCTTAAAGCAAATCCAAGTCTTTAATCATTATCTCCCAAACTACCAAACAGCTCCAGACACACACCAGCCTCACTGAGAGACTTGTCAAGACTGAAATAGTAATTCACAAATTCGCTAAAATTCCCTGCTCCAGCGAGCAGTATGACAGCTCCAGCGACCGCGGTAACATTTCTATTCAAACTGGCTTTGGAGCCGAAGCTATAAATATCCTTGCAATATTTCCTGCTTCAGAACATAAAGACAGCTTTACAGCACTGATAAAATAGAAATTGCTTTCTCTCTGAGGTCTTGCTGGAATTTTAATGTCTGTTTTGCAATAAAGCAGATCCTACACAATTTGATTTGAGGGTAAGAAAACAAACGGTCTAATTTAGTTACAATAATGACTCTTGTATTGTTTGCCCTACTTGCTTCTCTGGCTGCTGGGCTGTTAAAGTTTGTAGCGTTGAGCAGAGGGGCTGATTTTATGATAATATTAAAATGGTTTCTTTATTATTTAAAGATACATTGTCTTCATCCCTCCTCACCACAGTGCAACAAAAAACAATTTTTGAAGGAGAAACAGAGAGAAGAAAATAAAGTTTACGGCCCTTAATAGGGCTTTGTGAAAGTTGCTTTTTAGAATTGTAAAACAGTTGACCAAAGATGACATGAATTTAAAAGGCTTTTGAAACGTAAAAGATCACAGCAGCTTTAATTATTCCATACATGTTACACCAGTTCTTGTTAGTGCCTTCAAAGCTGAGCAAAGCTTCTTTAAAAAAAAAAAAAAAATCCATATACACCCCTCTCCTTTGTAGATTACATGATGTAGAAAGAAAACAGAAATTTGTGTTTGCACACGGACTATGTGCTGAGGGCATAGGAAAGTGGGGTTAAGAACAAAAGCTAAGTCAGAAAGAGAAAAACAAATACCGTATGCTAATGCATATATATGGAATGAATAAGAATCTCTCCCTATGTGAAAAGCACAGTGACTCCATACATCCTCTAACTGCCTTATCCAGGATATCTCTCCCAGGTCACACAGCCCCAGGCAAAACCATGAAGTAGACATTCTCTTCCACAAGCTGCCTCCCTTCTTCCTTTGGGCATCTTGAAACCACACAACTCAGATTGGAACTTGAACCCACCGTCTTTTAATTGAGATCGCATACCTGGCCTCAGGACTTGCTGAAGTTCAGGTTCTTTATGTCACATCACAGAAAGAATTCAGTGAGAGACAAAGTGATAGGTAAGAAATGGATTTGTTTAGAGAGATACACATTCCATAGACAGAATGTGGTCAGTCTCAAAAGGCTAGAGCAGCCCCAGGGCATGAGGTTGTCTCAGAGAGTGAGGGCAGCAGCCATGGGAGAACATACTCCACAGAGTGTGGACCATCTCAGAAGGCAAGAGGCCTCAGAATATGAGGTGGTTAGTTTTTATGGGCTGGGTAATTTTATTGGCTAATGAGTGGGAGGATTATTCCAAATATTTTGAAGAAGAGATGGAGATTTCTAGGAATTGGGCCGCCAGCCATTTTTTGGCCTTTTATGGTTAGCCTTGGAATTGTCATGGCTCCTGTGGGTGTGTCATTTAGCTAATGTATTGCAATGAGCATATAATGAGACTCAAGGTCTACTGGAAGTCAAATCTTCTGCCATCTTGGACCTAGTTGGTTCTAACCAGTTTATGCCTATCGAAATGGCTCAGTCATTCTTTAAGTGTTGTGACCTGCTCGCTTCCCTCCTATTTCAGTCTTCTCCCCTTCAGTTGCTTCTCCTTGCTCCGTTATGCTTATAATAGATTGCCTTTTCCCCTTTGGTTTCTCAAAACGTCCCATTTCCTTCCAACCAACCATTCCATCTATCTGTTTCTACATCCCAGTATCCTGATATACCAAAAATTCTACCCATATTCTAAATCTTTCAGTGCTTTTGTGGAGTGTGCTTGACATTACAGAGCCATGAAATCTTTGGTCCAGAAGGGAATTGGGCTTGTGTCTCTCCTTTAGTTTTTTAAACTGTATTCTTAAGACCCTTCAGATTTCACAAACATCTCTCAACAACTGCCTGATAGGAAGGGGCTGGGTGCTACAGTCCTATGTCAACCACAGCCCCTGCACTTTTATCAATTTAATATAAGGAGGACTCATTTTTAAGGTGTTCTGCCATTTAAAAATGTTTGAAAGTCATTATTCTTGTCTGAGTTTTCATTTTGCAAAAGAGGAAACTGAGGTTCAGGGAGGGAAAATGACCACCCCTTTTCTCATAGCTGAATAATGGCAGGGTGGAAAGGAGAACTCAAGTGGACTTACTGTTACAAGTGACAGGGTAGTGATCTCTAATGAACTAATTCATACCAGAGTGAAAGCACTATTATGATATACTATCCATGTTAGGGATAGTTAATTAAAATAAAAATGTTAATAAGTGATTATAATGTGGCCAAAACCAAATTAATTAATTTTTAAAAAAGAAAAGAAAATACAAGGCTTGAAAAAAAAAATAGAATTACCATATGACCCAGCAATTTCATTTCTGGGTATATACCCAGAAGAATTCAAAGCAGGGTCTTGAAGAGATATTTGCACACCTATGTTTATAGCAGCATTATTCACAATAGCTAAAATGTGGAAACAACCCAAGTATCAATTAATGGATAAATGGATTTGATGCCCAGCAGGCCCCTGTGGGGCTCCTGGGCACAAAGCCTTTCTGTGTCACCCATTTCTTTGATTACAGGAAATAGGCTTCATTCAGCCTCTGTGACCTTTCCTGAGCTCTAACAGGCAGATGCAAGCAGTTGTTAATTAGGGAAGGAAGGGGTTGTGAGACAAGGGAGAAACAAACAGTCAAGAGAAACAATAGTGCAGCCTTGGGGCAAGGTTCTCTTCCCCATCAGGGGATACACACAACAATATCTTTGAGCTGTCTTGCAGATACTGAAACCCCCTCCAGATGGGAGAAGTTAACCGTTAACGATGGTGTGCTGCTCAAAAGCATGGAGACCCCAGATGGGTTGGAACCAGATGCTGACTCCCACTTACCTCACCACCAACTAACCAGAAGAATGTCCACGAGCTGATCATGCCCTCTTTGAACCATTACTATAAAATTTCTCACCACCCTCTCCGAGTTGGGACACACAGTGTTGTGGGCATTAGCCCTCTGTGCCCCCCTTTGCCTGGCAAAACAATAAAACTATTCTTTCCTACTTTACCTAGAACTCTGTCTCTGAGATTTAATTCAGTGTTGGGATACAGAGGGCTGGAGTTGACTTCAGATTGGATAAGCAAATGTGGTATATACATATAATGGAATATTATTTTGCCTTAAAAAGGAAGAAACTTCTAATACATGCTACAACATGGATAAACCTTGAGGATATTATGCTAAGTGAAATCAGTGACAAAAAGACAAATATTGTATGAATCCACTTATATTAGGTATGTAGCATGGTCAAAATCATAGAGAAAGAAAGTGGAATGGTGAGTGCCAGGGCTTAGCATAGGGAGGAATGGAGAGTCATTATTTGGTGGGTACTGAGTTTCGGTTGTACAAGATGAAAAGAGTTATGGAGATGGATTGTGGTGATGGTTGCACAACGTTATGAATATATTTAATACCACTGAACTGTATACTTAAAAATTGTTAAAATGTTAAATTCTATGTTTTAAAAAATGAAAAAAAATGTGGTCTGAGGAAATCTCTGGAGTCTCTGGACTCTTTTAGAGGGTCTGTAAGGTTGAAACTATTTTCATAATAATAAAGCATTATTTTTCACTGTCTTGACATTTCCAGTGATGGTACAGAAGCTATGGTGGGCCAGCTATTGGTGCTTTAGTATAAATCAAGGCAATGTCACCAAACTGGAAAAGCAGTTATTGTATTCGTCCCCACTTCACACTTACAGAAGAAAGAGAGAAAGGGGAAGAGGGAGGGAGGAAGGAAATAATGAAGGAAGAAAAAACAGAAGAGAAAAAGGAGGAAGGGAGGAAAGGAGGAAACCATTTTAATTTAAGGATGTTCTTGATGATGCAGTAAAAATACTAGTTATTTAAAATTACTAAAAGTACTAAATCTCAACCCTGGAGTGCACATTTTTTAATGGTAAGTGTGACAAATGGAAAGTACATATATAAAGCATGTAAACGCATACCAAAATACGACGGTGCCTCAAGGCAAAGCAATTTGAGTTTTAAACTGAATTTATCACTCCTTTCATGAAGCATCATTTATACTAGAATGAACTACTGACCAACAAGCAATGGTCATTGAGACTTGGATATCCAACAGACATTTCTGTGAAAATGAAAGAAGTAAGCCTGTCACTTCTGAGAAAACTGACAGTAATTTTTGCCAATAATATTTGTGCTTTCAAACAAAAAATTAGAATTCTGGAAAACTTGTATCTGTCACTGTATACTTGATGGCTTCCCAATATTTAAAGACTTTTTTGATGAGATTTGTAGTGATATTAATGAATGAGTTATTTTTGATATTGGATAATGAAATATGTCAACATTTGGAAGATCTGCATTATTCAAGGAACCAATATTTTCTAAATGACTAATGCACGTTGTTACAAAATCATGCATGGGTAAAAAATCCATTCAAAGTGCAAAAGAGACCAATGTATTTTGACGTAGCAATTCATTGATATGGTTTCATAATTCCACACGGCAACAAATCTGTAAGAATCACTTGTTGAGTTTCAGTGTAATGTCAAAGATAAATATCCACAATTATATGACAAAGTTATTAAAATACTGCTCCCTTTTCCAACTACATATATGAATGAGGCCAATTTTTTTCATATACTTCAACCAGAATAACATATCACAACAAGACTGACTGCAGAAGAATATGTGAAAATATAGCTACCTTTTATTAAGTCAGAGATTAAAGAGATTTGCAAAGATGTAAAAAATGTGATTTTTCCCACTCAATTTTTTGTTTTTGTTGTTTGAGATTAACAAAGAGGTCCTGAGAGCAAGAGATTTGAGAATCGCTGCTGTAGGTGATTCAGGAGACTTTTAAATGTCCCCCACATTTCACTGACTATGGTAACAGGATATCCCACATTTTTCATTAATTTTCCTGAGGACTACTCTAGGTGTCCTGTTATTTAATCCTTACTTAAGTCCCTTCACACACCAAAGCTTAGCCATGGAAGAAAATTAAACATTATTAGGCAGAGGCTTCTTAACTCTGGTGGCTTCTGAATCCCAGGACCCATGCATCCCTCCTTTTGCTACTCTGGTCTGTAGGCTCCACTTGTTTCCCTGAATAAAGTTTCTAAGTGTTCTGGATGCATTTGCAAATCCCATACAAGCCCACTCATTGCTCTTTGTATTAATACATCTACGTAGATGGAACCCTAGATGGAAATTCTAAAGAATATGGAAGGATAATCTTTCTGGGAAACTTTGCTTCTGGAAGAAATAAAGCACAACCCAGAGGACTCAGCATGAGAAAGAAAATACTTTGAATTTAAAAAAAGGTCTTCATTGATCATTTCTAAAGGCTTTTTACACATTACCATCCTGTGTAAGGATTCTAAGAGAGGGCAGAGAAAATGGTCAGACTCCATGATGGGAACTCTGCACCACAAACAAAAGCTTCTTCTTGGTTAAATCATTTCAGGAAGTATATTGTGTGTTATTGTGAATAAAGCACAAGTCTGGATATTAAAAGATATTTGTTCGAGTCCTAGCTTTATCACCCAAGAATTTTGAGACCATTCAATATATTTTTCACAGAACATGGTAGAATTCTTTTTTTTTTTTTAACATCTCTATTGGAGTATAATTGCTTTACAATAGTGTGTTAGTTTCTGCTTTATAACAAAGTGAATCAGCTAGACATATACATATGTTCCCATATCTCTTCCCTCTTGCGTCTCCCTCCCTCCTACCCTCCCTATCCCACCCCTCTAGGTGGTCACAAACCACCGAGCTGATCTCCCTGTGCTATGCGGCTTGTATGTTCTGAGTGGTGAATACAAAGACCACTGGACTAGGAATATTCGGGAATACACACCAAGTGTTTGGCAATGTTCCTAACACATGGGAACTGTTCCATTGGCAGGATATTAGTATTTACCTTTACATTAATATTAGTATAGGATATGTGCTGCTAGGAAAACTGTTCATTGTTTTGAAGCTTTTTTTCTTCATTTTTAAAGTGGGAATCGCTGTGTTTCCTAATTGATCCCATGAAGTTGTGAGGTACTGTGAAAATTGGATAGGATTGAAGAGTCAAGATGCCTGTATTTTAGTCCCAGCAAATTCATTATCAACCAGCTGACCTTGGGGAAGTTATTTTTGTGGTCACTCCCTTAGTTTCTTCAACTGTATACCAAAGAGGTTAGACCAAATAATCTCTCAGTTTCTATCCAGCATTGATAATCTTTGTCTAGAATCTCCTATGATCCCACAAGGGTTAATACTCTTTCCTAGATTACTTATATTCAGGGAAGAGCTGGGTCTAGAACCTAGAACCGTCTAGTTTCTGCATATATACAGGATCATTCTGTTTAATGAGGTGTTCCAAGGCAACCTGAACGCCTGAAACACTCCATCTCAGTGACTCATTTTTAAACACCAAACATTGAAAATATGAGGTTTCTGTATAAAGTGGGAAAAAAAGTATTTTTTAGTTAAAAAAGGAAGGGAGCTACTGTCTCCTGAGGACTAGCTGTCTGGCAAGATTTCAAATACTTCTTAGTTCCGATGGGTTGGAAATGCCACAACAACATTCGTCCCGGTGTCATTTTCTTAGTTCCAGTCCCGGCAGCAATCAAGAAGTGCAGGGGAGTGTGGCAACAATGAAAACAAGAAATTAATCAATCTCTCTCCAACTGTACTGAATGGGGGAACAGTGAGACAAAAGCCAAGGCAAGATTATATTGAGAAACAGAGATGGGATATCTGCTCTATGTTTTATATCCATTTTATTAAAACAGCATTGGAAATTGAGTTATCTAAAGAAATAAAAACATACATTCCTTTGGAGCTTAGATAGCTTTTAGTTTTCATCCATCACTTGAAACAAAATCCATGTCTACATTTATCTTCTATATGAACAATGAATCAATCATTTTTTATTGAATGTTCCTTTCCTCTTTGCCATGGTAATGACCAGTTTCTGCACAGTTGATCAGATCAACCAGGCTATTGATTTCATTTGGTCATTGAAATGGTCCCTGACTTAGGTAATTTCATGTTTTTTCATCTTATAAATGAAAATCATGCTCACCTAGTGTTTCTAAAAATATGGGCTATAATTTTTCTGAATCAAAATCACCAGTAGTGCTTACTATAAAGTTAGATCCTAAGGCCCTCTCCCTAGTTCTTCTAAATCAGAATCCCTGAGGTTGGGGGTTCAAGAATCACCCTAGGATTAACATATTTCCCGTGTGATTCTTCTAAAGATTACCAGTGTCCTAACTGCCAGACCAGTACCATCTTTCTATCTTCATTCTACTAAAACTTACTGCAACATTTATCACTCTGGAATACTTCCTTCTAGACACTTTCTCTTCTTGATTTCAGGGTCACTGAAATGTCCTCCTTCCAACTTCTATGTGCCTTCCTTTATCAGTCCTTCCCTTCCTCTGGGTCTCAAAAGGTAGGATAACTTGGCTGACAGTCCAAATGTGATTATGCCTGAAAGGAAAAGGGTGGTTCCTTTCCTGAAATCAGGGCACTGTTGACAAAGAAAAGGAGAATAAGTACTGGATAGCTAAAAACAAAGGTCCACTACTGTATGTGTCTATGCCTTTTGAGATCCTTGTGATCAAGAGCCATTTGTCATTTATATCTGAATCCTCAGCCCTTACTGTAGTGCCCGCCATGTAGGAAGTTTTCATTCAATCCCTGGTGAATTAATGAATGAATAAATTGAATAAACAAATGTCACAATTCTAATTTGGGGGGTACATAAGCATTAACATTGCTATTGAGATAGTTTCTTAGTCTTAGCTCTCTCTAATCCATCTTCAGAAACATCTTCAAAACAATAGATATTAATCATCTTTAACCTTCTGATTATAAACATTAAATGGCTCCAAATATAAATGTATGCCATTGGAATTCAACCCCCTCCTTCCTGTGTTCCCAGTCTACCTTTTTAATCTCAGCTCCTGACTTTCGCACACAATTCCTTATAGTATAGCCAAACCATGCCATTCTTCCTTCTATGAAAACTTTACACTTCCTTGCTTCTACACTTTGGCTTATGTAAATCCCTCAAGCATAAATGATTTTTCCATCTTTGACAGAAAAACAATTCTATTCATCTTGCACATTATATTTCAGAAGCTACCTCTACAATTTATAGTTATTCAGTAAGTTCCTTCTAAGTGGAAGTCACAGAATCTGACATTGCAAACAGAAACAAAGACTTGTCCTTTGCTCTTCATGACCCCTGAGTTGGGGCTGCTTTATTAAGTAAACCTCCCCCTCCAGGTTTTCATCTCAGCATGTTGCTCCTCTGTGGTTTAGCTTAACACATCCCAATCTGTATTTAAACAAAAACAAAAAACAATTAGAACAAATCCTATTCCTATGACTAGGCTGTAAGCTTTTTAATGGTACAGATCTAGTGCCTTATAGCTTTCAGGCTCTCAGAATGTTCATAGTAGTTTCTCAACAAATACTTGTTTCATGAGATTGGGTTTAATCTTTCCTAATCCCCTTATGAAGATTAGAGATGAAGAGAGTGAAGTCCAGAGAGAGTAAAGGACCTACTCAAGGTCAAATAGCTAGTTCATGGCAGAGCCCAAACTAATACCTTTGCTTACTTAAAAAAAAATTATTTAAAAAAAGTTTTATTGAAATATAGTTGATTTACAGCATTGTGTTAGTTCCAGATGTACGGCAAATTGATTCAGTTATACACATATATAAATACATGTATTCTTTCTTAATATTCTCTTCCATTATAGGTTATTACAAGATATTGAGTATATAGTTCCCTGTGCTGTACGGTAAGTCCTTATTAGTTACCTATTTTACATATAGTAGTGTGTATATTTTAATCGCAAACTCCTAACTTACCCCATCCTTTCCCCTTTGGTAACTGTAAGTTTATTTTCTATGTCTGTGAGTCTATTTCTGTTTTGCAAACAAGTTAATTTGTATCATTTTTTTTAGATTCCATGTACAAGTGATATCATATGATATTTGTCTTTCTCTGTCTAACTTACTTCACTTAGTATGATAATCTCTAGGTCCATCCATGTTGCTGCAAATGGCATTATTTCATTCCTTTTTATGGCTGAGTAATATTCCATTGTGTTTATATACCACATCTTCTTTATCCATTCATCTGTCGATGGACACTTAGGTTGCTTCCATGTCTTGGCTATTATAAATAGTGCTTCTATGAACATTGGGGTGCATGTATCTTTTTGAATTATGGGATTCTCCAATACCTTTATTTCCTTGACATGCTTTCATTCAAGTTGCCAACTTAGTGTGAGAGAGGAGACCTACTTTTGAGTTCCAATATTTGTCCTTATCACATTGCATACTTATATGTTACATTCTCATTGCCTTCATGTTTACAGACAAACTGTTAGTTTATCCTCTTGCTAATTCCTTTTCTTTCTCATGATTATTTTCATGATTTCCTCTGGACTTCTTTCAGCTCTGTCACACATATATCTCTTGCTGTGTACATCAAGGTTACAAACAGTATTCCATCTGTGGTCAACACATGATTTTGTACACAAAATAATAATATTTTCTGTGCATTTCCAGCATCCTTTCAGATCATGCCCAGGTAATTGCTGGTCTTTTGGCAGCAACAGCAGCACATGGAGTATTTAAGGCAATGGATGCAAGGCTTCCAACATTCCTACTCTGGATTGTAACAGGTAGTGAATCCATCATCATACAAACATCCTCTGTTTTTATTTTTTTCTCTAAATGCATTCCCTACACAAGCTCATGCTGAAACCCACAGACTAGATATCTGCTTGGTCTCACAGCGTGTAATTTACTCACCTTGGCTTGGTGTATTACTGCATGGAAAGGTTTAGTTCCATTTTCAAAATAATTCTTTTAGAAATAAGATACATGCCAGTATCAATATCCTAGAGGTTTTTCTGGTTTTGCTGTAACATATAGAAAAACATCTCTTTTATTTCAGATTTGTTTCTTGTGTTTTACCAATGCTTTAAAAAACTTTCATGAAGTTTTTTCCCTTGTCCTTTCCATGCTTAATAAGCTCTAAAAAGTCCTTTAGAAAACTGACAAAAGATATCAGGAGTTTTTATAAAAATATATCCATTGGCTGTACATATTCACAATATTTACCAAGCTCATCAAATAGTTCTAGTAGATACATGAGATATGATTTCCTTTTCCAGAAGTACAATAGTTAATATTTACTTTTGTATTCAGTGAGCCTTCCCCCTTACTACAGAGTCTTCCAGCTACCTAAGGTGAGCATTACACAGGCTGCTCTGGAGCACCCTAAAAAGTGTCTAGCGCAGTGCCTGGGATATGGTGGTGTCAAGAGAGGTTAGCAGCCTTTTCTTTCGCCTCTGAAACTCAAGCCCTGATGGGTGACTTTGGTGCCGTGGTTCTCCACTTGTACTAATAGGTCATTTCTTCTCCATTTGTTCATTTGTAAAATCAGGGGTTTGCAATCAACTGCCTCAAAGGCTTCTTTTAAAATCATTATTCAAGGATTCTAAAACCTTTTTAGTTAGTGTTTTTGTTTCTTTCAGATATATACCCAGGAGTGGAATTGCTGGGTCATATGCTAGTTCTAATTTTTTTTGGAGAAACTTCCATACGGGTTTCCACAGCTGTATCAATTTACACTCCCACCAACACTGTAGGAGTGTTCTCTTTCTCCACATCCTTGCTGCTATTTGTGTTCTTTTTGATGATAGTCATTCTGACAGGTGTGGGGTGACATCTCATTGTGATTTTGATTTGCATTTCCCTGATGGTTAGTGAAGTTGAGCATCTTTTCATATGTCTTTTGGACATCTGCATGTCTTCTTTGGAAAAATGTCTATTCAGATCTTCTGCCCATGTTTTAATCGGGTTGTTTGGGTTTTTTGACGTTGAGTTTGCATGAGCTGTTTCCACTCCTGGGTATATATCCCAAAAAAACAAAACCACTAATTTGAAAAGATACATGCACCTCAATGTTTGTTGCAGCTTTATTTACAATTGCCAAGATAGGGAAGCAATCTAAGTGTCCATCAACAGATGAATGGATAAAGAAGATGTGGTATATACATACACAATGTATGTAGATAAATGTAAAATGGAGCTTTTTGAGCAAAAACCAGGGTGAACAAATATCTCTTCTCTTGATTCCTCTATACATTTTTTATGTTCTTTTTCCTTTGTGTTTTTGTCTTCTCTCTCTCTTCCTTCCTTCCTTCCTTCCTTTCTCCCTCCCTCCCTCTCTCTCTCTCCTCTCTCTCTCTCTCTCTCTCTCTCTCTCTCGCTCTTTGATTTTTTAACATCTTTATTGGAGTATAATTGCTTTACAATGGTGCATTAGTTTCTGCTTTATAACCAAGTGAATCAGCTATACATATACATATGTTCCCATATCTCTTCCCTCTTGCATCTCCCTCCTTAACCCTCCCTATCCCACCTCTCAAAGCACCAAGCTGATCTCCCTGTGCTATGCGGCTGCTTCCCACTAGCTATCTATTTCACACTTGGTAATGTATATATGTCCATGCCACTCTCTCACTTTGTCGCAGCTTACCCTTCCCCCTCCCCACGTCCTCATGTCTCTCTCCCTTTCTTTCTTTCTTTCTCTCTCTCTCTCTTTCTTTCTTATAATGCAATCCCTGAATGGTGTCAAATTGCCTTTCATGGCTTCCTGCTTTTTAGATCTATACTCACAGATTTTCAGAATTACAAAGGCATTTTAGAGATGTATGTTATAATAGAAAGAGCAACACATCTTTTTAATCCTATGTCTCAGATTGTGAGACTTTAGGAATAATCCTACCTTCTCTGATTCTCCATCTATAAAATGAAGTTTAGGGCTTCCCTGGTGGCACAGTGGTTGAGAGTCCGCCTGCCGATGCAGAGGACACGGGTTCGTGCTCCGGTCCGGGAAAATCCCACATGCCTCGGAGCGGCTGGGCCCGTGAGCCATGGTCACTGAGCCTGCGTGTCCAGAGGCTGTGCTCCGCAACGGGAGAGTCCACAACAGTGAGAGGCCCACGTACTGCAAAAAAAAAAAAGGAAGTTTATAATAAAAATAGTAAACATTTTTCTGAAGACTACACAAGCAATAGTAAGAAGCACACTGCAAATATTCCTACCAAAATGTTGGTTATCATTATTATAATACAATCCTCTAGTCTTCTCATTGGCTGGGCAGTCCCTTGGAAATTGGTGTTTGGATTCATTTCTGAATTCTAGTTTGCACCAGAAGTTGCATTTAAAAAGAAATGGCCAGGACAAGCTTTCCTATTTCCACATGGGCTATCTTTCCCTTTTTGAAGTACAATGCCTGTGCTCTGACAAAGGCCTCTTTCCTATGATAGCCATTTGTTGAGGGTTTTGTCTGAGTGCCCATTCAAGCAGAACGTGTGATTTACTGTTGGTTGTGAAGGTGAAAGAGATTTTGACAAGTGGAGAAATGGAGTAAGTCTGAGCTTTGTTCATTAACATGCAATCCTCTTTGTATGTATGTAGGGGGCGGGAGACAAAGTAGGGAGGGTTAGACATATGAGTTCTAAACTTGAAGCCTAATTTGGTTATGGAAACAGATCTGTGTCTGGCAGAAACACATGGCACCCCCAGTCCTCAGTCATCAGTGTTTGGGAAGCCTGCTTCATTTAATTGGTAAATCATTTGTCTTGAATTGTCTTCCACCAGCACTCTCTGTGAGGCAGCTGCCCACCTTGGCTAATTTAAATATGATTTAGCAGGATAGCCCCCCTCCCTCCTGCCAGGACATTCATAGTACCAAATTAATGTTGATTGGCATTCCCCACCCAGCCTTGGGTGATTCATAGATAAGATTCTGTTACTGATGTATGCCAGGAGGAGTCAGATGAGGATATCTTTATTGCCTCCTTTTCACTGGAGAGGATTTGGCCCATTACCCATGTGCTAATTTTCTTTATTTGTCTGTAAGATCTATTGTGTGACCAGCTGTCCTGCATGCAGGTGGGGGACTCCTCAAAGCCTTCTGGGCAAATTCCGACAACTCTGGGTCACTCTCCTGTTTTATCTTTCTCCTTTTGAAACAGGGCAACTAACCCTCCAAGTGACTGAGAAAATTATCTTTTCCCCTTTGTGAAGTCTGATGGGAAGGTCATTGATTTGATTCAGTCAACATGCTTCTCAGGGTCACCTTTTCTGTGTAAGACATTGTTCTGGGTGCCATGGGTGATAGATATGTGGGGACACACTTGCCTTTAGGAACCAGGATTCTACATGTGCCCACCGGTAACCAGCTACACTTGAAAATAAGCAAGAGCTGGAGCAAGATTTTAGTGACGTTTGTACTTGAAACCTCACCTACTCTCGTTACTTAGATTCTAAACCTCAATCCATTTCTTTTCTTTTCCTCTCTTTTGCTGCAATTCTCCTTAGAGGTTGTTTCAGTTCTTCTTCCCTCATTAGCTTTTTAAGTTATTGCTTTTAAAACTTAAATATAGAAAACTACAGACGATACTGTACCAATCATGTGCTTACCACTTAAAGAAAATATTTTTTCACATTTGATTGAGAAATTCATTAAAAATATTACTAGTAAAGTTCCCTCAGTTTTCCTTCATGTTCCAATGTCCTCCCTTTCTCTACAGAAGTATCATGACTATAGTATGTAGGTATCGAATCCATGTTTTAAACCGTAACTGCAAGTGCATTCATCAATAAAAAATATATCATATGTTTTTATTATGGAAAAAATTACATCAAACTGTAAACATTCTTCTGCAGCTTGCTTTTTCTGTCAGTGTTATGATTGCCATATCTGTACGATTACACACAGCTCCATTTTACCTCTTTTAATTACTGTGTAATATGTCACATAGAGCTTTATTTATCTTTTCTTCACCTAATGGATTTGACTTTCCCTAATTTTGTGTTTTGTTTTTGTTATATATAACCAATAATACTTCACTGAATGTCTTGGAATATATTTGCATAGGAGGGAGAATTTCTCTAGGGCATATATTTAGAAGTGGAATTGCCAGGTCATAGGTTATATACATATACAATTTTACTAGATATTGCCAAATTGCTCTTCAAAATAGTTGTGCCAATTTATATTCTCACCAGCAGTGTTCAAGTGTTCTCATGTCACCTCTTCCCTGCCAAAGGTTGGCACTCTCTGAGTTAAGGAACTTTGATGAGGTTAAAGAGCATCTTGTTGTTATTAGCATTCTCCTGATTAAATTGAGGTAGAGTAATTTTTCATTTTTGTTGTCACTGTGGTTTCATCTTCTGTGAATTGTCTTTTTGCGCCTTGCATTCGTTTTTCTATTTGTCTTTTCTAAATTGATTTGTAAGAATTCCTTTATAGTTTGGATATTAATATTGTGCCTGTTACATTTGCTGTAAATCTCTTCTCCCAGTTTGCAGTGTATCTTAATTTTGTTTATGGAGCCTTTTGTTCTACAGAAAGTTTATGTATTAAAGATTTCTATTTTTGTTATAGTTTACAAAAAAACACTTTCTTACTTCAAGATTTTATTATTTTCTTCTACATTGTATTCTAACAGTTTTTAAAGGATTTTTTTTTTCACACTTAGGACTTTTAGCCATTTGGAGTTTGTTTTTGACTTTGGTGGGTGTGGGAATATAATTTTGTTTTCTTTTCCATATGAAAAGATAGCTGTTTCAACATCATTTTGATTCCAACTAATTTTGGAAACCTTTCCAGTCATATATCATGGTCACAGATATATTTAGATCTCTTTCTGGGGTTGTAATTCTAATGCATTGACTGTTTCTTTCCATCACTATGCCTATACCATATAATCTTAATTTCTATATCTTTATCCAATTTTTTGCTATCTTTTAGGATATGTATATAATTGTAATTTTGGCTTTACGGATGTTCTGTTATTCTTTTCACTTTAACTTAAAAAATATGACAATTTTTTTTTATCTTGTATTATCTCAGCTTTAGAATCTTTGTCCTCAAATGGGTCCGACTCTTCTTTATCTCAATCGAATCCACTGCATTCTTGCTCACTTCCTTTTTATCAGTCAAAATAGACTATATCTTCAAATTTTTGTCAGAACCTGAATCTGAATCATAGTGTCTAGGATTTTGATCATCAAATCAAAAGATCCCTATGTTATTTCTCCCAAGACATATAAAGGCCACCATGGAATTCAGATGCCCGGTGATAATAACCTGAATTTCCACGGCAAACGTGTTCTCAAAGCTCCCAACAGGTGACTTTCTGCAATGATATTACCTAATAGAAAGCCAAAATACAAATCAAGAAAGCAAACTATAAGTGTCCTAAGAGAAGTTAATGTAGAGTTGAACATTAGAAGTAAAGATCTATGAGGATTCACAGAAAGGTGATATTATATCTGGCGGAGCAATCAAAGAAAACTGTAAGTATGATAATGTTTTAGTTTAAGTTAGAAAATAGGCAAGATTTCACATGAAGAGATGGAAAATAGCATCGTGATCTAAGGAACCCATGAATAAATCTATGGTAACAGGATATAAAAATGGAATTCTATGAAGTTTGTCTCAAGACCAAAGAGATGTTCTAGAGCACCTATATAGGATTTGCATAGAAGCTAGCCAAAAATCAGTTTCATGAAAAAAAATATTTTCAAGACACGTATTTTATTACTCATATCTTCAGTCTATAAAAGAGATTCAGAGAATTAGTTGAAGTGCTCTCCTTACCCCCCACCCACCCCACACGATGGAGTAGGTGTGGGGGAGTACCTATTCCCTACCTCAAGACAAATGAGGGCGTCAAAGAAGATTTATTTATTATGTCTTCTTTGACATGTTGGATTCTTGCTGACACTAGAGGGACTGTCCCTTTCAGAGCTAGCTAATTCCCAGTGATAATAAACAACTCACCTAGCAATGTGCCTTTCATATGTAAACCGAACAATCCAGAGCCTATAGGCTCAACCATCTTCTTTATCTGTCTCTGACATTCTGGGCCACTATTCCCCTGCCCTAATCACCCCAGGGCAGATAGCAGGTAGCTAGGGATATCTCTTCCACCTCAGAGCCCACTTAAATTATTCAGACTAGCTGATCCTAAGCCTGCTTGGTCTTTATGGATTATTCTTTCCAGTAGAAACCACAATAAAGACTCTTGTCCACCTTTTTCCTCCACACTTCTTCTGCCTCCTGACTGACCCTGGTGCTTCGCCACATGGCACTACATGGCATGCTGTGCCTCCTGTTTCTAACAATCTGTGAATATAACAAATTTCTTCCTTCATGACAGTCATTTTCATGTCTTTCCATACCTGAGTAAAACAAATCTCAGGTACCGTTAAGACAGAAGACTATCTGGAAGCTTAATATGGAGTATGGACCCTTGATGGATTGAACTCATACCTGTGAATTCTAAAAGATAAGAGGCTGGATGAGGGAGCCTGTAGTAGCAGCTACTTGGAGGTAACTATGCCATTTGGGTCCTCCAAAAAGCAGATGGCATGATAAGATCAAATGTGTAAGATATTTATTAGGAGAACCCCTGTGAAGGATAAAGGAAGAGGGAGCAAGAGTAGGCAGAGGAGAACCTTCCACCATGATATAGGTCTAATACCTGTGAAATGTGAGAGAGAAGGAAGAACTAGGTAGGAAGAGCCTCAGCCTGCTGCTTAGTTCTGAGAAAGTCTCAGGTAGACTGATGGAACATCCTTGAGCTAAAGTTGCCCATTGGAAGAATCCTGCATCAGGTAGTACTAACTGTTTTCTAGTACCTTTGCATGCTCGGTTATTGCATAAGAGCAGCCCAGGAGAATGTGGCTTGTGATAAATGCCTTGATTGACCCAAAGCTGCAGCAGTTCAGCTGTGCTCTGCACAGTGGTTTCTCTTAAGAGAGATTTGAATGGAACACTTCCATGGCCATCACAGCCAGCCCAAAATTGTGTATTATTCACAAACTAGACATGGCCACATAAGTGATATGTAATACTGCCCAGGAGATGCCTGGAGGTGTAATGAGATCTCTGCAGTAAAAGGCTGAAAGAGTACCTCCAAGTGCTCAAGGGCTGAGAGGGAAATCATAATTACCAACAGGAAGAGAGGCATTCGATTGTGTTGAGGAAACTTAAGTGTTATGGGGCAGGGAGGTGGGGGAAGGGAAAGAGGTATATCAAAAACTTCCGCAAGGTACTCCATAGAAGAAAGAATCAGTAAGTATATATATATATATATATATATATATGTATATGTATATATTTGCCAAGCTCAGAAAGCACGAATGCCATCTTTCTATAGTTCCAGTCTAGTAAGTCTTGTCTTGTTGCCTGTCTTTCTTTCCACTACCAGCCCTGCTCCTGGAGAGGTCATAAACCTTAGTGCCTTGGAGAGACAGAAATGCAAGGCAGAGAAAAACAAAATGAATATAATTAGATCATATCCCTTTCATTCTGAAGACTTCTCACTTACAGTAGGTTCAAAACACATATAGGATTCTTCCTCAAAGGGTATGAAATTTTAAAATTTCCCCATATAGTTTATTTCCAGTGACATTTTCATCACAAATGATGTCTTATTCTTTGTGGTAGAACAATGCCTTATGCATCTATGCTGCTCTTTGGCTCGCCCTCCTTTTAATCCTGTTATGTGTGATCTCAGGTCTTGAGTCTTTAGACCTCACATTTCCTCCCTATCACTTAGCCCCTTTTTGTATTTTCTTACTCTCTTACCCAGTTTAGATTCCATTGTTCATTCTTCATCCAGTCTTTTGACAGATCACTCCAGCTGCCCACCAGCAATATATCGCACACGTGCTTTGGAGTACCATGGGGAAAATCACACAGCCATGCAGATGTCACCACTATAAATTTATACTCTTCATCGCCAGTGGATCCCTCAGTGCTGCCCAGCAGACCTCCTTTTTCCCTAGCCAGGGTTCTTCTCTACGGTTCTCAGGTCTTTGGACACTTCCTCTCCTTTTTTCTCATTCTCAGCTACTCTCTCCCCAGCTCACGCAGAAAACAAAAACCATCAGTTTTTACGCCCCAGAATTTACCACTTGCATCTGGATTGTTGCAATAACCTCCTGACTACCTGTAATATTACCACGTTCCAAACCATTTCCCACACTGCAGCTAATCTGATCGTTTCACTTCCTTGTGTGAAATCCCTCAAACTCCTAGGATGAAACACAAACACCAAACAGGATGGACACTCCCTTGCAAGACCAACTCCTACTTCTCTCAACCTCTTTTCTTCCCACCCCCATATTCAAAACTGACATTTCCACCACACTGAACTTTAGTTCCTAAGCTGCCCTATGCATAGTCCCCTCTGGCTGCCAGGCTTTCCTTCACATTTTCGTGTCTACCTGGAACAGCTTTCTCTCTCCCTCTTTACATGGCCAAGTGTCGTTTATCCTTTATGAGTCAGCCTAGTCGCGGTTTCCCCTCAAAACCTTTTCTGATCCCTCAGACCTGTGTCTGATGCCCTTTCTAATGCTTCTTAAAGCCCTGCACATCTAGATGTTAAGCAACACAGTGTATGACAATTACCTTGTCTGCCTTTCCTGCTCTAAGAGGTCAAAAATCATGTCTCTCTTCTTTGTAAATTTATTCCTAGACCTAAGCACAGTCCCCAGCACAGAGAAGTCCTTCAATAAATGCTTACTGAGTAAATGTGAGTAGTCACTCAAAAATTATTTTGTCACTTTGAAAGAAAACAAAGGTAAAATGACAAACTTTATAAAATAGGCTACAATTAAGAAAACGTGGCTATGGATCCCTCAAAGAAAACAAGTTATTTAGAAACATACCAGCATAATTTGAACACTCTATGGGTATTTATACAGATGATGGAAGTTCTGAACTCAGACCAAAACTGCTGAGCTTATAAGTATCCACCAAATCAGCAGGTAATGTTGTATCTTATATCACAAAGAAACCTACTACTGCAGTTGGCTTACGTTCATAATTCATATCTTGTAATAACCCAATGTCTTTATTTCTAGCTGAATCTCTATGGTCAAACTGCGAATAAACCTCTTTCTCAACATGAATAACAATTACATCTCCTCTGGTAAAAGACATGTGAGTGCATTTCCCTTCATAAATGAGAGTTAGAGTCAATGAAAGCAACAACTCTTTTTATCTCCAAGGCTCTGTTGCAGTAAATGGTCATACAGAGTCTAGCAGAATGCCACACATTATTTCCTTCTTAAAAATTAGCATCTTGGGCTTCCCTGGTGGCGCAGTGGTTGAGAGTCCGCCTGCCGATGCAGGTGACACAGGTTCATGCCCCAGTCCGGGAAGATCCCACATGCCACGGGGCGGCTAGGCCCGTGAGCCGTGGCCGCTGAGCCTGCGCGTCCAGAGCCTGTGCTCCGCAACGGGAGAGGCCACAACAGTGAGAGGCCCGCGTACCGCAAAAAAAAATAAAAATAAAAAAAAATTAGTATCTTTAGTGCCACAATGAATTCTAATTTATGGACTTCTTAAATACCTTCTTGTAACATTTTTTTAACATAAGATAGCTAATCTCTCTGAGTTAAAACATATTAGAGTAACATTACCCAAAACAGCCACTACAGAACCGTAGCTTCCTGGCTGAAAGATGTCTTTTCCTACTGAGCTGAAAGTGAATACAGCATTAGGAAAGCCCTTGCTTTTGACTTTTATTAGGTGGTAACTACAACCAAAGAAGGCTAAATGAGTGGGAAAACTGTAATATAAATCATTTTAATCCAGAACATCTTTACATACTGAAGACAGCTAATTGGTTGGTTGAAGGATTTTATCCTTAAATTAATGATTTCGTCCTTTAAATTAATTCCATATTTGGTTTGTTTGTGACTTTAGGTTTAATAATCAGAGAGGAAAATCATTCACACAAAAATGGATTATGCTTCAGGAAGCTGGGGATGGGAGCCCTATGGGCTCTGTGGTATCCCTGGGGACAGAAGACCTTTGCAGCATTGGTGTGTGAGCTGGAGGCTGTGGGGTGCAAACAAGGAAACAGAAGGAGGGAGGGCTCTCTTAGATACTGTGTGCTTATCTCCTCTTGAATCCTAGTGTCAGAGGAGACAAAGAAAAACCTGAATCCATGCTCCCACTCTGAGCAGGGTTATCCACCAATGAGATCCCAGGTTTCTGCCGAAAAAAACAATGCCAACAAGAGCACGTTTAAAAAACTCTCTTTGAATAGCACTTAACTGCTTTCCAACCACTGTCTGGGACCTTATTTAATCTGGTCTCTACAATAACATTACTTTCCACCCCATATTTTATAAGAAAGCAAGCAGAGCTATAACTTTTCCTGTTTTACAGATACGAAACTGAGGCTTACCTGGGTATAATGGTTTGCTCAAGATCACATAATTAATTAATGGTGAAATTAATGCTGGAATTCAAATATTTGACTTCTGGTTCAATTCTGATTGTAAATACTTCCTTAAATATAATACACTCTATTGTGAATATATTACAGTCTCACAATTGGGATTGTACGTTCTTCCTAATGCCCAACTATAATTCTCCAACCTGAAGAAGGTGAAGACTGCGTCACTCTTATCCTATTCTCAGTGGGAAAACAAATGAGAACTGATACATGTATCATACAGGAAATCTTAGTTTATTTCTCTTTAGAATAAATGGCCGTATTTAGCAAATGCATCATGATAAAGGACAGGCTAAATTGATAGCAAACCACAGTATAAGATAAATACTGGGGAACTGAAAGAGAATGAAACATTCTGAATCAAAATCTGAAAGTGCAGAAAAATATAGAGATGAGCTTCGGAGAACAACAAATCTGTTTCCAGTAGAGAAAGGAACTATACGAAGCCAGATAAATGCATTTACCCTGACAAGTGCTCAGAAACAAGGACCCCTCAGGGTAGAACCTTTATCCTAATAAGGGCTGAATACCTTCCTAGCCAAAATGCAGTGCAGGCTGTTTAATCTTAATCTTCCTTGAATGGAGCTTTAGGGTGAAACAGGGCTTAAGTTTGGTCGTACATTGATGGTGGAAAGCTGTTGCAAGCAAGAAACATTGATGTAAAAATTTGGTCTTCTACTGCTACACAAAGGTTAGGTTTCCAAGTCCACTGGGTACTAGGACCTGGCTTAAGCATGAAAGTGGAATTGAGGTCTAACACGGGGTGGGTAGAAGGTGAGAATAAAAAAGACAGAGTACAAAGGCCCAGCAAATAGATACTAACATCACCAACAATGGTACTAGGGGGCAAGATGAAAAGGAAAAACAGGATCAGTTACTGAAAACCTCAAGGAATATGGAATGACAATACCACTCAAGGAAGAGTGGCAGGTAGTGAAGTCTGAGGACTTGAAATTCAGAGGAAGAAAGAGAAAATTTTTTAACACTGGAAAACAAAGAACACACCTGTCCCACAAGATTTTTTTAGTTTGGCAAGGTGAAGAAACCAAAGAAGAGGTCAGGGATATAGAAAAGACAAACAATAAAGGCCATAGGTTTCACAAGGTACATTGGAAACGTGGGGAAGGCAGAGAGAGATAGATCACATACTATATAGTATAGTAAGGACTGTGGTTTGAAGTGGCTATATATGGATGACCCAAGAAGCTTTGGTAATGTGTAAACTTGATGATACCTCACAGCATAAGTAGGCAGTGCTGGATGCACAGATGAATCCCCCATAGAGATTTTAAAATGCACCAATGTCTAGGGTCTATCCTGATCACTTAATTTTAAATTTGGGGGTTGGGATTGACCATCGGTATTTCTTTAAAGCCTTCCAAGTAATACCCAGTAAAGCTGAGAATGAATGTTTTGGAAGAAGATAGATGGGCAGCTGGAAGTATAGACTTCTCACGATGTTATGTGCATTTAGGTCTGGTCTGTTGGAGTAGCCTGACCATGAGTTTGAAAAGGCATTTAAAATAACTGACTTCTGTGTCTCCAGTGCTCCATGGGAGGGTGGGAAGGAAAGGAGATAGATACTTAGAACTACTCAGTGTGGAAAGGCATGCTGTATCAGCAAAGAAGAGCAGAGGGTATCATTGATATATTCTTATTTTATTTTTTAACTTCTAATTTAAAAAAAAAAATTTTGGAGTACAGTTGATTTACAATGTTGTGTTATTTTCAGGTGTATAGCAAAGTGAGTCAGTTATACATATACATATATCTACTCTTCTTTTTTTTTTAGATTCTTTTCCCATATGGACCATTACAGAGTATTGAATAGAGTTCCCTGTGCTACACAGCAGGTTAGTTATCTATTTTATATATAGTAATGTGTATTTGTCAATCCCAATTTATCTCTCCCTCCCTTATCCCCTGGTAACCATAAGTTTGTTTTCTATATCCATGACTCTACTTCTGTTTTGTAAATAATAAGTTTATTTGTACCCTTTTTTTTAGATTCCACATATAAGAGACAACCCTCAGAATGGGAGAAAATATTTGCAAATGAAGCAACCAACAAGGGATTAATCTCCAAAATATACAAACAACTCATGCAGCTCAATATCAAAAAGACAAATAACCCAATCAAAAAATGGGTGGAAGATCTAAATAGACATTTCTCCAAAGAAGACATACAGATGGCCAAAAAGCACATGAAAAAGGTGCTCAGCATCACTAATTATTAGAGAAATGCAAAAATCAGAACTACAATGAGGTATCACCTCATTCCCATCAGAATGGCCATCATCAAAAAATCTACAACAATAAATGCTGGAGAGGGTGTGGAGAAAAGGTAACCCTCCTACACCGTTGGTGGGAATGTAAATTGATACAGCCACTATGGAAAACAGTACGGAGGTTCCTTAAAAAACTAAAAATAGAACCACCATATGACCCAGCAATCCCACTCCTGAGCATATACCTAGAGAAAGCCATAATTTGAAAAGGTACACATACCCCAATGTTCACTGCAGCACTATTTACAATAGCCAGGACATGGAAGCAACCTAAATGTCCATCAACAGAGGCATGGATAAAGAATATGTGGTACATATGTACAATGGAATACTACTCAGCCATAAAAAAGAATGAACTAATGCCATTTGCAGCAACATGGATGGATCTAGAGATTGTCATACTGAATGAAATGTTAACTTCTAATTTTGAAATAATTTTACTCTTTAAAAAGTGTCTTTAAGGGGCTTCCCTGGTGGCTCAGTGGTTGAGAGTCCACCTGCCGATGCAGGGGACACGGGTTCGTGTCCTGGTCCGGGAGGATCCCACATGCCGCAGAGCGGCTGGGTCCGTGAGCCATGGCCACTGAGCCTACGGGTCCGGAGTCTGTGCTCCACAACAGTGAGAGGCCCACATACCACAAAAAAAAAAAAAAAAAAAGTGTCTTTAAAAGTTACAAAGAATTTTAGTCCATCCTTTACCCAGATTCCCTCATTTTAAATTTTATTACAATTGCTTTATCATTTCATGGGTGTGTATGTGTGTTTCCTCTGTATGCATGTGTATTTTTGTATATACACAAATATTTACTAGCTCTCTCTGCTGAGAGGGCCTAGAAGCAATGTCACCCAGTACCAATGAGCAGCACATCTAGCACCTGAATCTTGATTTCTAAATGCTATTCTCCAATGAACTGAAACAGGGCTACTTGGAGAAATGGCTGATTCCAGGGAAGAGGCATTATATCTTTCCACATGACACTTATTAACTACAAATAGAAAAATAGTAAGAGTACAGAAACCTGGCAGTCACTATGTTAACCAGGTAACTGAAGTTAACATCACCAGTAATAATGTATTTCTTTACACTGAGATATAATTCACATATAATAAATTTCACTAGTCTTCATTTTTACAATTTCTCATATTATTCATTTCTTTGTGTAGAGTGCTGATATTATATTCCTTCTGTCTGAAAGAATTCATCTAACATTTCCTATAATACAGGTCTACTGGTAATTTATTTTCTAATTTTTTTTTTGGCCTGAAAAAGTTTTTCTCTTTCAGTTTTAAAAGTTATTTTTACTGGCTATAGAATCCTGTGTTGACAGTTCCCTCTTACACCCAGCATTTTAAAGATGTCACTTAACTTACATAGTTTCTAACGAGAAGTCTGCTGTAATTCTTATCATTGTTCCTCTGTATATAATATGTCCTTTTCCCCTCTCTGCTCTAAAGGTGCTATAGCTTGATGTCTTTTATTATTTTTGGAAAATTCTGTCATTATCTTTTGAAATATTTCTTCTATCTTCTGTTATTTCTCTCTCTTTTCCTTCTGGAATCCAAACTGCATGTATGTCAGACTGTTGGATCCTGTCCCACAGCATTTAAATGTGTGTGTGTGTGTGTGTGTGTGTGTGTGTCTTCATGTTTCAGTTTGGGTAATTTTTATTGATCTACCTTCAGGTTGATATTTTTCTTCAGCTGTGCCAAGAGTATTAATAAGCCTGTAGAAGTTATTCCTTATCTATCACCATGTTTTTTAATGTTAGTATTTTCAGCATTTTAACTTGATTCTTCCTTATAGTTTTCATATCTCTACTGACATTCTCCCTTCTTTTCATACATGTTGTCCCCATTTCCACTAGATCCATTAACATATTAATCAGAATTATTTTAAGTCCTTTGTCTGATATTTCCTTCATCTATGTCATATCTGTACATGGTGATTTTGTTGATTGATGTGAGTCTTGACAGTATGGGGTTTGTGTACGTGTGTATGTGTGTGTTCCTTTTTGTGTTTCTTATAATTTGAGTTTAAAAGTCAGACACTGAGTGCAAGAGAGGTGACATTAAAGTAAATAGTTTTTATACCTGGAAATGGGCATAATCTTCTGTTAGACTTTTAGTGTGGGGAGTTGAGTCAAGGTAGTCAAGTGTTGAGCTAGTCAAGGTTTGGGTTTTGTTGTGAAAGTTACCCTCAGTAAAACACTGAGTTCAAGTTCATCTAACATTACCTTTTGCTTAAGGTGATGTCTTGGTGGATGGTGGATATTTTTAATGTTTCTTTAGCATTTCCAGCTATGTTTTCCTTGTGAATCTGTACCTCAGAGAGGGTTTTTGTTCATGTTTTTGGTTCCAAGCAGTAAACTGCTGTTACTTGTTACTATATGATAACAGTACCAGCCTGATAGTAGGAGCCAGAAGGACTTTCTCTGTGGTCCTGGTTCAGTCTAGGACAAACCCTGAGTTCCTGGGTCCCATGGGTGGGTTTCCTAAGTGATAGTTCCCTACTGTAGTGTTAGAAGATCTGTAATGATCTGGACCTAGAATGTGTTCCTGCTTTTTCCATAGAGGTAGAGGGCTTTTTCTATTTTATTCCCCTAGGCACAATGAGTATACACCTGTACTGTGGAGAAGATAGAGTGTGCCATCCTCTCTTAGTATTAAGACTTTTCTTCTGTAGGAGAGAAGGATCTGGACAGGGCTCTGTGCCTTACCTGCAGAAACTGCTATTCCCCTCCCTCAAGGCTGAAACACAAGGGTTCTTTTCGGGGCCTGATAATCTGTTCCCCAATCTTTCTAAAATAAAGTTAATGACAAAGAGGCTTGAAGTGGTTTCAAACTACCCTTGTGTCTGTGGGTCTATACTCTCACTCTTTTTAGAAATTTGTTAAAAATCTTAGCTGAAATTTCTTTGCCTGCATGGTAGCACCAACTTACTTCCATGCTCTGTCCCAAGTTAGCCAGTGCTTGCCTCTTGTATCTGCTGAGAGATGTCTTTTCTTTCCTTATATTTCAGATTAGTTGGCTGTCCTGTAACCTCAACTCTATTTGGGCTCAAGAAAATTTGTGATTTTTGTAAATTATTCATCTTTTTTTGTTGCTAAGTTAGGATCAACATTCTTTCCTGCTTCCTATTGATACAACCTAAGTGGAATCTTGATATTCTGATGTGTTCTATTTAAAAAAGCTGTGTCCGTATCCAAAACTTCTAAAACCATTGATGTTGGGAATCAAAATGGGTGTAAAAATGAGATGATATACGCCCATTGAGTTTTAGTATATACCATCAATAGGTATGATTTTATTTGAGTAATTTGGTTATGGGGACTGAAAAGAGAAAAAATAAATGCTAGAAGAACTTTGGATAATAGTCTTTTGGAATTTATTAACATTCTTTTCAAAGTAACATGTGGTCGACTTTGGTAAATGTTTCATGGACACTTGGAAAGATGTATTAATTTTATGGTCTGGTTTACAGTCATTAAAGTCCCTATTTTTAAAAAGTAATTATATTATTTGAAACCTGTGTCTATTCTCATATTCTTGAATTTCCAAAATTTTATCATTTTATCCTTATAATCTTGCAAAATTGAGTACTCATCTTAATGAGTTATTGACAAAAAACAAATTCATCTTAATGTAAAATAAAGGATTCAGTACAATTTTACTTCTTTCAACTAAACTTTACACAACCTTTCTAACATAACATAAAGTTATAAAATGAGATATTATTTTTTATACCCTACTCTCTCTAGATAGTTTTTACTTTGGCACTTATTTTTGTTACAATAACTAAATAAATATTTCAACTAACTTCATTGTACTTGCAATTCTTTTATCCTCTAACTTCTTTCTTGGGTTCCCACAACTGATTCATACATCTGTCAGCTGGATTATGCCTTAGAATAACTTTTTTCAGGAAGGATACATGCGTGGAATATTTTTTGGGTTCTTACATATATGAGAATATATTTTGGCTGTCACAACTCATAAACTCCTGTTTCATCTCCAGCCATTTTCATGGCTGAGAGTTGGAGACTTCCAAATAGTTTCAGAAACAAAATAAATACTGATGAGAGAAAGGGTTTCAATGGAGGCAGTATCATTATGCATCTCAGAAGTCAGTTCTCCTATAGAAGGAGAGAGACTACTAGGCTGTTTGGTGGTAGCTTAGACTTCATATCTTGAATGTAGGGGTAAAATGCATGAGTAGCTAGAAACCTATTCTCGTTTGCTTTTGGTGAGTTGTTTTATTTTACATGTCTGGATAGTTTTTCTATCTTGCCCAGACACACCAGAGTCAGGAATATTTCCTTGAAGAAATTCATATTAGTTTGAATGATATCATTGAATGATTTCATTGGTTTCTAGCATTCTTACTGTTTTCTGCCTTTTCATAACATAGGCATTTCAATAGAAGGCTGGAAGGGACTAAATCAGGTATGGACATCTGATCTCTTTTACTATCTTTGATGTTATTTCTTCACTAAGCAAACATTTATGGAGTAAATTATTAAAGTCCAAATTATATGTCAAAAAGTTTATTTCACCATATTTGGATATTTTCACCAATATATTTTCAACAGTAAATAGTTACCTATTAAGAAACAATATATTAGGGTAGATTCTTATATGTGAAATTTCTAGGCCAAAGGATTTGGTCATTTTAATCTCTCTTAATATATACAGTAATGCTGAATTACTTTCCTAAAAGAAAATTCCACCAGTTGATAGTTATGAAGGTTTAGCTTCCTGCTAGGGACCTGACTACCAGGAGGGAGCTAATATCAAAGGATCGACTAAGTAAAGAAGCCTCCTGTCCTGCAGACAATAATGTGATAGAACTGGGCAGAGTCTGGAACACAGCCCCTGGTCAGAAGTATCAAAAAGAAATTCAAAGAGAGTCAAACCAGAGATGAAATTGGAATGCAATGGAGAAGCAAAGAATAAGTTAAACTGCTAGGAAGTAAGAGTAAGATGGGCTAAAGAGGGAAAGGGAAATGGAGAGTCCAAATCAGACACTGAAGTCATAGGGACAAAATGTAGATAATGCCAGTACAGTTTTCAAATGTGAACAAAAATTGGAAAACAAGTCAGCATAGTCAGAGACACAGATGCCTGAGTTCAAGACTTCCTGCAGGGGACTTTTGAGAAATTCATTATCCTACTCTTAAAAATTCCTTATTACTTCTTATAACAAAAGCTATGGCACCTCCTTGGGTGTCCTCACTCACTCAACACAGTGCTGGGATGAGAGTGAGTACTCAGTAAACACTTGCTGTATGCTCATTGAATCCAGTTCCTATGTTTGATAATTAAGTTGTTCCCATGCTCGGTGCATTCGGGGAGACTCTTATTAAAACCCAAGCCAGCTAAGCCCACCACTTTTCACCTGCTAGGCTGTAAGTGCCAAAGGAAAAGGAGGAAAGTTCAAAATCAGCCATGGACAAAGGCCAAATGGCTCCAGGCTGGGTGTCCAAGCCCTTGAAGAAAGAAAAGTTCAGAGTTCTGAGCTGGGTTAGAAACTTAGCTTTTATTTAAAAATGTGATTAGATGCTGAGGAGGCTGATGGTCTTTAAGGCATTCTTGACTCCAGCATCTTCAGCAGCTCTCCATTATTTGGTGGCTTAATTTGCAGCAGGCAAGTTGAGCAGTGAGCATTTTTCGGTAGCAGTGGTTGAACTAACCTTTTCCAAAACTTTTTTTTTTTTAATCCACAGAATAGTGACTGAATAGCTCATTATTTCCTTTGAAAAGGCTAGACTCTGCAGGTTGTCCTTACTTTTGCTGTTCCCCCTGTGGTGCCGGCTTCATACAGTTCAGTCCTAAGTGCTTGGGTTGCTTTGGAAGCCAAAAATCTCTGACTTTGAATTTCTCCATCTGTACCTGAAAAACACCCAAAGCTAATCCAAACTACTGCAGGAGTTTCCAGGGAAGTCTGATAATCCTGTACTAACAGTACTTTAAAATTGTTTTCCACTATCTGTTTTCAAAGAATATCACATATAAGATTTATTTAAAATGTAAAATTGATATCTCACTCTATGAGGAAGACAGTCCTATTTTACAGATGAAACCCTTAGATGCAGAGATGTGGGTGACCTATCCAAGATAATTAGCTGGCTCAGAGCAAAACTGGGCATAGGGAAGCAGAACTGACCAACTATATCCTTTATGATTTCAAATATTTTATTCACTGAGGATGGGAAGAAATTTAATTAAAAGAATATGCAAGCACTGGAGGGGAAGTGGAAACTCCAAACCCTTACACCAAATGTGTTGCTTTTCCAGAACATTCCTATCTCTTCCAGGGCATGCATATCCCCGTTCCCAAACCTTTCAGCCAGCAACTTCTTTACCAAGCAGTCTCTCCAACAGGCATTTTGCTATGAAAAACCAAACTGTCCTCTGTCTGTTCAGGTGTGCCTGTGAATTACCCACAGATGATGCTAACATTAGCTTGCTTGCAGGAATGTTTGTAAGAAGACTATTTCTGGTGGTAAGATCAGAATCCCTAAAGAAACTATATAACACATGATGCAACTCCTTGGACTGTCTTGCTTTCACTAGAGAGCTGTAACAACAGGCATTCTTTCCATATGAGCAAGGTTAGGACCACATTGGAGAAACACATCTTGTGGGAAAAGGGAATATCAGAGCTTGGGAATAATTCAAAGAGTGTGAAAACCAACCTCCCCATTGGACACATGCACAAACGAGGTCTTGAGTTAGTGATGAAGTCATAAGTAGAAACCAAATTTCCCAACTCCCAGTTTAATCTTCCATCTTTCCAACCAGCCACCCACATCATTCTACTGATCCAAGTAAGAAGAGACACTATAGGATCTCATCCCTTTGCCACTCCTATGTAACTGACATCTGGAGACTTGTTTAGCTTTCCTTAGAGTGATTGCTTCTATGCTTATTGCCTCTCCACTCTGGCTGGGGCCAACTTCTGTGCTCAAGAAGCATAATGCCACAGTACTAGTGCCAAGGGATGCCTTTCACTTTCTAATGGTGATGAGAGCATTAATGCTGATGATACCATTATGAAAAGAAAAACAAGAAAATACAGGTTCATTGACCTCGTCTGCTGAATGGGAAGTTGGGTGTTTTAGGGAGCATTGAAGGAGAGGAAAAATCAGTCTCTCTCTTTTATTCTGTCCATCATCCTGGTTTCTAAGTTTGCATTGCATTTCAAAGCATGAGTCCATCTCTTCATCCTTTAACAGAGGCCAGAATAACATTAACCAGATTGATTTCTACTCTCTTCTCTCTCTGTGGCCATTAGACATGTGTTCCACTGGAGGCAGCCACAGTGGCCTTGAGTAATGCCCATTAGTTATTGTGTACTTCTTTCCTTCCTACTGGTACTTTTTGAAACGCTGATCATGGGCAGAGAGCATAATGCAGATGCATGCCAATGAATCCTGATGTTGTAGATTAAGTCAAACTGGAGGCACAGACCCATATCTCTGTCTTTTGTCTATAGAGACATGGCTCATTCTTTGCCTCCTGTGAAAGGAAGGACATTTGTTCAAAGGCCCATATCTGTGGTTAAAAAAAAATCATAATGCATTGACCAATCTTATTCAATACCCCAAACCTTGACTATTTCTGATTGATTCAGTGATTTGCTTTTGTCCAATTTCTTGCTTCTGCAAGAGAGACCTATAAAAATGGCACAGAAACAGAAATGAGAGACAAATCATGGATAAATAAAAAGAAATTTAGGATAAAGGAGCTCAGCCTAGCCCAGGTTCTAATAGGTGACCTGCGTATAAGGAGGAAAAATATTGTTATATACATATGATAAATATACATTTTACCTTACCCATGAATTCATATGCAACTCTACTCTTTTCAAGGATAATTTTAATACAACATTTCCATAAGGATGGCCAGTTGATTCCTGTGGCAAATTATAATTATCAAATATGTCCACAGCAATATTTCCATCCAATATTCTCTTCCATACTTTGCCACTCTCCATCAAGAAGTAAAGGTTCTTTCCCATCCATTTACCCTGGACAGACTTGGATGGAAAATGGTAGAAATGACATTATGTGACTTCTTAAGCTACCTTAGAACAGGTGACAGAGCTTCTGCCATGCTTTCTTTCTTTGCCCCCTTCATATGCTTGCCCTTGGAGCCAAGCCATCAGGCTGTGAGGAAGCCTAAACCACATTGAGAGGTGCCTGTATGTGTTCTGGTTAACATTCTCTGCTAGGATTCCAGCTGAGCATCAACATCAACTTCAAACACATGAGTGAACAAGACTTCAGATGACCCTAGTTGTCACTGTTCAAGTTGTACAGCTGCTGTGAGGTAGAGGTGAGTTATCCTGTTGAGCCTTGCTCCAATTGCAGATTCATGAGTAAAATAAATGCTGTCATTGTTTAAGCTACTAATATTTAGAGTAGCTTGTTATGCAACCACAATAAGCAGAATGGATTTGGTATCAGAAGTAGAGACCTATCATAACAAAGACTTAAAGAGCCTTTGGGACTGAAGGGAGGGTAGAAGTTGGACAGCCTTGACAAGTCTATTAACTTAGGTCTGATGGTCCTGAGGAGGTTGTTTCTGAGGGCATTAAGATATTGAGGGCAATGTTATTTGAAGCTGGAGGAAAGGACATCCTTATTATGAAGTGACAGAAAACTTAGCAACATTATCTCTGATGATAACATAGGAAATATATATTTCACCTAATGAGCTACACGATCCAGCTGAGGAGATTTCCAGGAATAGTGTTAAAGGTGTCACCCAGCTTCTTCTAGTTGCTTACATACAATAGGAAAGAAATAAACTGAAGAGCTGCTAAATATAAAAGATCCAGGATTTGCTAGGTTTGAAAACTAAAACTGTTTCTCATTACTAGTCTCTCCAAATGAAATACAATGCTAAAATTAAGAAATAGTTTCCAGGCAAAGGTCAAATCTAGAGTTGCATCAGAAAGGTCAAATACAGAGCTTCCTATAAAGAGGAAACTAATGCTGTAACTAAAAATTTCTATGTTAAAACCTTAGAAATATTTAATGTGGCATCTCAAACCCCCAAAATACATTGGCCCTATAATCTTAAGGTCATTCCTCACAGATAATTTCTATTAAAATATAACGTTTCTGGGAATCTTAAGGGTATTATCTCACAGCAGCCTTACCAGAAACCCAAGTTACAAAAGGCCTTACCTCAAAGAAATTTTATGGCTATGACTTCTGCTGATGGAATAAAACTTAATAACATTAAACTAGAAAAAAAAGAGATAACATAAAATGAAAGGAGCTCAATAAGCTAGGAATAGTTTATCAATCTGATAAAAGTCATCTACAAAAACTCCATAGCTATAACATCACACTTAAAGGTAAAAGATTGAATGCTTTCCTCCCTAAAATCAGGAACAAGTCAAAGATGGTCACTTTTGCCACTTCCACTTCTGGGTACTGGTATCTCTACCCAAAACAATTATAAAAATAGGGAAAGGAAACGAAAGAAAGAAAGAAAGAAAGAAAGAAAGAAAGAAAGAAAGAAAGAAAGAAAGAAAGAAAGAAAGAAAGAAAGAAAGAAAGAAAAGAAGGAAGAGAGAGGGAGGGAGGAAAGAAGGAAGGAAGGGAGGGAAGAAAAAAGAGAGGGGGGAGATATCAAGATTGAAAAGAATGAAATAAATCTATCTCAATTTGCAGATGACATGATACTGTATATAGAAAATCCTAAGGAATCCACAAAAAACTCTTAGAACTTAATTATCAAGTTTAGAATACAAGACCAATCTATAAAAATTAATTGCATTTCTATACTAGCAAGGAATTATCTGAAAATGAAAATAGAATAAAATTTCACTACAATAGCATAAAGGTGAATAAAATATTTAGCAATAAGTTTAGCAAAAAATATTCAAAACACATACTCTGAAAACTACAAAACATCATTGAAAGAAATTAAAGAAGACCCAAATAAATAGAAATATATAATACATTCATGGCATAGAAGTCTTACTATTGTTAGCCAAGAGGCACAAGAAAAGATGTTCAACATCACTAATTATTAGAAAAATACAAATCAAAACTACAATGAGATATCACCTCACACCAGTCAAAATGACTATCATCAAAAAATCCACAAACAATAAATGCTGGAGAGGGTGTGAAGAGAAGGGAACCCTCCTACACTGTTGGTGGGAGTGTAAGTTGGTACAACCACTATGGAGGACAGCATGGAGGTTCCTTAAAAAACTAAAAATAGAGATACCATATGATCCTGAAATTCCACTCCTGGGCATATATCCAGAGAAAAACATAGTTTGAAAAGGTAGATGAACACTAATGTGCATTGCAGCACTGTTTACAATAGCCAAGACATGGAAACAACCTAAATGTCCATCAACAGAGGAATGGATAAAGAAGATGTGGTACATATGTACAATGGAATATCACTCAGTCATTAAAAAGAATGAAATAATGCCATTTGCAGCAACATGGGCGGACCTAGAGATTGTCATACTGAGTGAAGTGAGTCAGACAGAGAAAGAGAAATAGCGTATGATCACTTATAAGCGGAACCTGAAAAGAAACCATAAAAATGAACTTAAAAAACAGAAACAGACTCACAGACTTAGAGAAAGAACTTGTGGTTACCCAGGGTGAAGGTGGAGGGAGGAAGGGATATTTAGGGAGTTGGGGATTGACTTGTACACACTGCTATACTTAAAATGGATAACCAACAAGGGCCTACTGTATAGCACAGGGAACTCTGCTCAAAATTATGTAACAACCTAAATGGGAAAAGAATATGAAAAAAAATAGATACATGTATATATATAACTGAATCACTTTGCTGTACACATGAAACCAACACAATGTTAATCAGCTATACTCCAATATAAAATAAAAAGTTAAAAAAAAATCTCATTTTCTATGGAACAAAAAAGAAGTCTTACTATTGTTAATATGCCCTAATTGATCTACAGATTCAACGCAATTCCTATCAAAATCTCAGATGTCATATTTTGCAGAAATTGACACTCTTATCTGGACATTCATATGGAAATCCAAGGGCTCATGAACAGCTAAAATAATCTTAAAAAAGAACAGTCAGAAGACTCACATTTTGCAATTTCAAACTTACTGCTAAGCTACAGTAATCAAGTCAATGTCATCCTGATACAGGATAGACATTTACATCAATGAAATGTAACTGAGTCCACAAAAAAACAATTGACCTTTTATGGTCAATTGATTTTGTGTTTGTTTGTTTTAAAATTTTTTAAATTGGTGTATAATTGCTTTACAATGTTGTGTTAGTTTCTGCTGAACAATGAAATGAATCAGCCATATGTATACCTATAACCCCTACCTCTTGGACCTCCATCCCACCACCACATCCCACCCATCTGGGTCATCACAGAGCACCAAGCTGTGCTTCCTGTGCTTTATAGCATGTTCCCACTATCTATTTTACTCATGGTAGTATATATATATGTCAATCCTAATCTCCCAATTCGTCCCACCCTCCCCTTCCCCCACTGTGTCCACATGTCAGTTCTCTACTTCTACATCTCTATTCCTGCCCTACAAATAGGTTCATCTCTACCATTTTTCTAGATTCCACATATATACGTTAATATACTCTATTTGTTTTTCTTTTTCTTGCTTACTTCACTCTGTATGACAGACTCTAGGTCCATCCACATCTCTACAAATGACCGAATTTCATTCCTTTTTATGGCTGAGTAATATTCCATTCTATATATGTACACATCTTCTTTATCCATTCCTCTGTCATTGGACATTTAGGTTGTTTCCATGTCCTGGCTATTGTAAATAGTGCTGCAATGAACATTGAGTTATACATGTCCTATTGAATTATGATTTTCTCAGGGTATATGCCCAGTAATGGGATTACTGGGTCATATGTTAGTTCTATTTTTAATTTTTTAAGGAACCTCCATAATGTCCTCCACAGTGGCTGTAGCAATTTACATTCCCACCAACAGTGCAGGAGGGTTCCCTTTTCTCCACACTCTCTCCAGCATTTATTGTTTGCAGATTTTTTGATGATGGCCATTCTGACTGGTGTGATGTGATACCTCATTGTAGTCTTGATTTGCATTTCTCTAATAATTAGTGATGTTGAGCATCTTTTCATGTGCCTCTTGGCCATCTGTATGTCTTCTTTGGTGAAATGTTTATTTAGGTCTTCCACCATTTTTTATATTGGGTTTTTTATTTATTTATTTATTAAATTAATTAATTTATTTATTTTTGGCTGTGTTGGATCTTCGTTTCTGTGCAAGGGCTTTCTCCAGTTGCGGCAAGCGGGGGCCACTCTTCATCGTGGTGTGCGGGCCTCTCACTATCGCAGCCTCTTGTTGTGGAACACAGGCTCCAGACGAGCAGGCTCAGTAGTTGTGGCTCACAGGCCCAGTTGCTCTGCAGTATGTGGGATCCTCCCAGACCAGGGCTTGAGCCCATGTCTTGTGCATCGGCAGGTGGATTCTCAACCACTGCGCCACCAGGGAAGCCCTGTTTGTTTTTTTTGATATTGAGCTCTGTGAGCTCTTTGTATATTTTGGAGATTAATCCTTTGTCTGTTGCTTCTTTTGCAAATATTTTCTCCCATTCTGAGTTGGTGTCTTTTCATCTTGTTTATGGTTTCCTTTGCTGTACAAAAGCTTTTAAGTTTACTTAGATCCCGTTTGCTTATTTCTGTTTTTATTTTCATTACTCTAGGAGGTGGGTCAAAAAAGATCTTGCTGTTATGTCAAAGTGTGTTTTTACTATGTTTTTCTCTAAGAGTTTTATAGTGTCCAGTCTTACATTTAGATCGTTAATCCATTTTGAATTTATTTTTGTGTATGGTGTTAAGGAGTGTTCTAATTTCATTCTTTTACATGTAGCTGTCCAGTTTCCCCAGCACCACTTATTGAAGAGACTGTCTTTTCTCCATTGTATATTCTTGCCTCTTTGTCGTAAATTAGGTGACCATAGGTGCATGGGTTTATCTCTGGGCTTTCTATCCTGTACCACTGATCTAAAATGGACATAGAGGGAACCTCCCTCAATATAATAAAGGCCATATATGACAAACCCACAGCAAACATCATTCTCAATGGTGAAAAATTGAAAGCATTTCCACTAAGATCAGGAATAAGACAAGGATACCCACTCTCGCCACTCTTATTCAAAATAGTTTTGGAAATCCTAGCCATTGCAATCAGAGAAGAAAAGGAAATAAAAGGAATCCAAATTGGAAAAGAAATAAAACTGTCACTGTTTGCAGATGACGTGATACTATACACAGAAAATCCTAAAGATGCTACCAGAAAACTACCAGAAGTAATCAATGAATTTAAGGTTGAAGGATACAAAATTAATGCACAGAAATCTCTTGCATTCCTATACACTAATGATGAAAAATCAGAAAGAGAAATTAAGGAAACAATCATAGTTACCATCGCAACAAAAAGAATAAAATGCCTAGCAATAAACCTACCTATGGAGGCAAAAGACCTGCACTCAGAAAACTATACAACACTGATGAAAGAAATCAATGATGACGTAAACAGATGGAGAAATATACCATGTTATTGGATTGAAGAATCAATATTGTGAAAATGACTATACTATCCAAAGCAATCTACAGATTCAATGCAATACCTATTAAATTACCAACGGAATTCTTCACAGAGTTATAAAAAAAATTTACAATTTATATGGAAACACAAAAGACCCAAATAGCCAAAATAAGCTTGAGAAAGAAAAATGGAGTAGGAGGAATCAGGCTCCCCAAGTTCAAACTATACTACAAAGCTACAGTAACCAAGACAGTATGGTACTGGTATGGTCAATTGATTTGTGACAAGGGTGTCAAGATAAGTAAATGGGAAAAGGATAGTTTTTAACAAATGGTATTAAAGCAACTGAATATTCATGCACAAAAATACACCAGACACAAAAAATATCTCAGAATGGATCACAGACTTAAATGTAAGAGCTAAAAATACAGAAGTTGGCCTTGGTTTAGACAATGGTTTCTTAGATATGACACCAAAGGCAAGAGTGATAAAATAACAAGTAGATTTCACCAAATTAAAAACCTTTTCACTGAAAATGATACCATCAACAAAGTGAAAAGACAGTTCACAGAATAAATAAAAATATTTGCATGCAATGTTTTTCATTTTCATTACATGCATTTCTGTATCTAGAAAATATAAAGAACTTTTATAACTCAGTAATAAAATGATAAATAACACAATTTTAAAATGGGCAAAGGATCTGAATTTATATTTTTCCAAAAAAGATATACAAATTTTCAATAAGCACGTGAAAATATGCTCAACCTCATTAGGGAGATGCAAATCAAAATCATGAAGAGATATCATCACATTATATCCATCAGAATAGTTATAATCTAATAAAGATATAGGAATAAGTGTTGCTGAGGATGTGCAGACATTGCAACCTTCATGCATAGCTGATGGTATGTAAAATGGTGCAGCTGCTTAGGAAAACAAGTTGACAGTTCCTCAAAATGTTAAACATAAGTTACCATATGACTCAGAAACTCACAGAGTTACCAAATGATTCCTTAGTATATACCTTAGTGAAATAAAAGCAGACTTCCACCAAAAGAAAGTGTTTATACAAATGTTCATAGCAGCATTACTTGTAATAGCCGAAAGGTGGAAATGTCCATCATCTGATAAAATGATAACTAAAATGTGACATATCAATCCAATGGAATGTTATATGGTGTTTAAAATGAATGAAATACATGGATGAATTGTGAAAACAATATACTAAGTCAAAGAAGCCTGAAACAAAATACTTCATATTGTATGAATTAATTTATATGAAGTTTCCAGGAAAGACAAGTGTTTAGAGAAAGAAAGTAGATTAGTGGTTGCCTGGGGCTGAGAGGTTTGGGTCAGTGGGGAGGAATAGGCAATGAATGCTAGTGGATAAGGAGTTTCTTTTAAGCATGATGAAATATCCTAAAATTAGATTATAGTGATGATTGTACCACTTTTTGTATATATTAAAAACCATTGAATTGTATACTTCAATGGGTAAATTTCATGATATGTGAATTTTATTTCAATAACGATTTTTTTTTAAATACAAGAAGTATCAAGGTTGTGAAAGACAAGAAGCCCCCGAATTTCTTCATGACTCTTGATAATGTATTTAACACTTCACTCCTGTTCTTAGGTGACAATTGAATTGCTTTTTGTGACCATAGATTAGTTTGCATTTTTTCCAATTTTATATAAATGAATTATTATAGCATGTACTCTTTTTCTATCTAGGTTATTTCATGTAGCACAATTATTTTGATTTTCATTCACACTGTTGCCTATGATTTCTTTGTTATTGTTTTTTATTATTTTTTGTTATTGTTGTTCTTTACTTGTTCTTTTTGTCAAGTAATATTCTATTTTATTGCTATAACCACAATTCTTTTATCTATTCATATGCTGCCTGACATTTGGGCTGATTCCAGTTCCTAGATATCACAAATGAAGCTGCTATGAAATTCATGTACAAGTCTTTGTACAGACATATACTTTCATTTATCTGAGGTAAATACCTGGGAATGAAGTGGCTATGTTATATAGTGGGTATATGTTTAACTTTAAAAGAAAAACTCTACAAAACCTTTTTTAAAAATGACTGTATCATTTAGCATCTCATTAGAAATTGAGACTTTATCAATACTTGCTCCACAACCACACCAAAATCTAGTATGATCAATCTTTTTAATGTTGGCATTCTAGGGGGAATGCAGAGATATCTCATTTTCAATTTCATGTTCCCTAATGATTAATGATGTTGAACATTTTTTTGATATCTGTATTTATTTTCTATTTGTACCTCTTCCTTAGTGAGATGTATGTTCAAATCTTTTGGTCATTTTTGAATTATTTTTTATCTTCTAATTATTGTATTGTAACAGTTCTTAATATGTTCTAGATAGAATTCATTTGTCACACATATTTTTTGAAACTATTTTCTCCCAAAGTGAGGCTTGCCTTTTCATTTTAGTAATAGTGCTCTGAAGAGATTTTTTTTTAAATTTTGAATAATTTCATGTAATTAAATTTTTATTTTATACTTTATGTTTTTTAAATTTAAAAAACATTTTACAAACCCAGGATTACCAAGGCTTTCTCTTAATTTTATCTAGAAGATTTATATTTTTAGCTCTCATATTTGGTTGATCATTTAGTTTTTTATTATATATTGTGGGAGATAAGAATTAAAACTCATTTGTATATGGCTATCAAATTGTTGCAAAATCATGTTTCAAAAAATTATCTTTTCTCTATTAAATTTCTTTAGCAGCTTTGTTAAAAATCAATTGACTACATATATGTGCGTCTGTTACTCAATTTTCTACTTTGTTCAATTGATGCCTATGTCCATGTTTTTGTCAAACCATGCAGAATCAATTACTCTAGCTTTATGGTATTTGGTTTCATATAGTTTCTATTGATATGTCATCAAGTTCACTAATTTTTTCTTCTGCAATGTCTAATTTGCTATTAAACCCTCTAATGCGTTTTTGAATTTCAGATATTATATATTATTTTTTGAAATTTGATTTGATTCTTTTAAAAATATATTTCTTGTGTCTACTTAATATGCTTAAGTATTCTTATATCTTCTTTAACATATAGAGTATAATTAGAATAACTATATTAATGCCTTTGTCTATTAATTCTATATCATTTTTGTCTGTTTTTACTGATTTTTCTCATTATGAATGGTATTTTCCCACTTCATTGTAGGACTGGTACTTTTTAAATTTGAATTTTAATTGTACATTGTACTTTTTTGAACACCTTATTGAATTCTTTAAAATATTCTTAGGCTTTTTTTCAGGGATGCACTTAAGTTACTTTGAAATTATTTGATTATATCAAAGTTTGTTTATAAGTTTTGTTAATTGGGACCAGAGCAGCCGTTAGTCTAAGGTTAATTTTTCTCTATACTGGTGTTATATAATTTATGAGGTTTTTCCTCTCTGGATGGTGGAAACACATATTGTGTTAACTCTGTGAAAGCTCCAGGGCTTGGTGCCTCTTTAGGCGATTACAGTTTCAAGTAGTGTCTTCACACACACACACACACACACACACACACACACACACACACACGTGTTGACCTTTATTCAGTTGAACACTGAAGAGGAAGCCTCTGAAAATTCATTTGATTCTTTTCATACTTGTGAAATTTTTCATCTGTTTCAGCATGCGTCCAATATTTATCCAAATTCGTTAATATATTTGCTATAGTTATTTTAAAGTCCTTTTCTGATAATTCCTATATCTAGATCATCTCTGTATCTACTTAATTGATTGTTTCTCTCTGGCCAAGGGGTTTCATTTTCTTGACTCTGTGCATTTTTTATTGTATACCTTAATTATATATAAAGGAATAGTAGAGACTGAAATGAATAATATTATAACTCAAGGTGGACATGTCTATTCTTTCAGACTGTGGTTTGTGGGAATTAAGTCAATTTAATCTCTAATTGAGTTGGGCCTGGCCTTTATTGCAACTTAGATTTAGTTCACCACTGACTTCATATATTTGGAAGGCTGGATCATGACTTTACTTCTAGCAAGTGTTAAGACCTGAGAATCTGTCTCTTTTTTCAGGAAAGTGGCCAGTGTTTTATTTGTTTTTGTTTTCATTTTTGTCTTTTGTTACCAGAAGTTCTCTTTGCTCTCCAGTCCCACCCTAAGATCTCTTAACCTCAGAAGATCTACTTCTATTAGGCTACCCTGCCACTAGCCTTTGGAGGACAACTGTCTTACATTCTGTATAAGACCAGAATGCCTTGAATGGAATTTTATCATGTATCCTTTCCTATCCACAACCTTCTAAGTTGCTGCAGTGTTCCTAATGATGTTCTTGCATGCCCAAAGGAGGATTTCTCTCAGTTTTTCTGATCTACTCTAATCCTTTAGTATACTTCCGTTTGTACTCAGTAAAGGCTCAAGAGAAGGAATTAAAAGTTTCTCCTCTATCCCCATTTCCTAGGGATTCTCCCTCATCCCACAGTGCTGCCAGAAATAAAAGCAGTCATGGATTTCTACTTTCCTAGGAAGATATTTCCAGTTTCTAAAATTTCAGTTTCTTTGTATTCTCATGTCTCTGAAGGACTTGAGAAAAATTTTTCCTGTGGTTTACCTGTCTTTTCTTTTTATTTAGATAGAAGTAATAGTCTTTTGACCACCATTTCACCAGGAATGAGAGCTGTTATGGGACTCTTCTCTTTTTGGGAGGGGTAATCACTTTCTACTTTAGCTTCCTTTGTATTCTTAGCTGTATAATGTGGTTAAACACACATACACACACACACACACACAACCTATGTTATTGTAACATATTTGGCTTTTTCTCCTTATAAAGATCAAAGTGATAGTCTCTTGTGACTTTTAACATACTAACCAGATTACACCTGAAACTATCATAACATTGTAAATTAACTATATTTCAATTTAGAAAATGGTTAAAAAACAAATAAATATTAAATGAAAAATAAATAAATAAATACCCAATGTATATTTTTCTATCTAAAATAATCTATAAGCTCTTTGAGGGTAAGCAATATGATTTTTAATTTTTAAAAATTTCCCACAATGCCTAGCAGCTAGTCAGTATATATTTAAAATGAGTACCTCATATTATCTAATTTTATCAACTCATTGGTGGCCAAGGAAACCCAGAACTGAGAGGTAAGGTTATTTACAAAGATAGATTCCCTGGCTCTAATTTTTTTCTACTGTACTGTATGTGACTTGTAATCTTAATGATATTCAATGTGATATTTACCTCCCAAGTGCTATATCATCACCATCATTATCATCCTCATCTCCTAGACATCAAACTTATATCTAGGTCAATGTCTTTGTTCTCCCAATGAGTTTGTCATGCCATATTTGATATCTTTAATGGAGTTCTTGTCCACATGACCAGTTATTGAAAAGGTAAGAAATATTATTAATGGAATTAAAAACTCATTAGGAGAACAAAATATGTATATATAGACCTAGACATAAGTAGTATCTCCTATATATACATATAAATGATATATATATATCATATATATATCTCAACTTGCATCAAATAAAGAATAAAGAGTTAAGCAATTTAAACGACTTTAGTATGCATAATTTAAACCTTTGCTCTTATTTTTATAGCCATTTCATTTTTAATGTTTTATATTCCAATTTCACTACTTTTAATCTTGTTTTTCTTTTCTGTTACTACTATCACACCTCAAACAGGAGAGCTATTGCTGAACAGGCAAGGAGTTATTCAATTGAAACACTTATGGGGTATGCTAGAAAACTATAAAGACTTTTAAGAAACAGCAAAGCTTTAATAGGTTCTTGTGTACTCGTGTTGTAACCTAATTCAGTGCTCTTTCAGCAATGCCAGAGGATGTTGCTAATTATAGTTGTGATAAGCAATAAAGCAATAATAGTAATCAAAATGTGTGATATTCCTTGTTTAGGGGGCATTTATGGTTATGTATTAAAACTATAAATACTTCAAGAAGCTGTGAAACTGATCTATAGAAAATGAAAGATAAGCTCTCACTGCCTTCAAAAAGTTCTTTTCTAGCAGAAATCTGAGCTTGACTTTATGGTTTATAAATATAAACAATCCAGAAGTGAAATGCTCGACATGTCCACCTATGCAAAGGGACCACTTAAATAACCACCTGCACTCAAACCTAATAAGGGCTGGGAGTTTCCTTCTTTCATTTTCAACTTTCCATTTCCTTCCCCTGTTCCTTTATAAAGACTGTTCTTCCTCTCTCATTCACATCATTTGTACTCATCTTCCTCTTTCTTTGTTTCTTCTATTCTTTCTCATCTTCCCTCACATTAAATATTGGGTGAAAGAAGCAAACTGTGTTGGGGTGGAAACAAGTCCAGAATGTAGCCAGCATGACAGAGGATCCCAGGACTCCAGGTACTGTTCCCCTTAGAAGACCAGCCCTGACCTCCAGATTGCCTGTCTAAGAGAGCCCTAACATTAATGCCTGTCCTACATAGTTATCCAGTATCCCTGAACGTTTTTCCTTCCCTCTACCACTCTACCCTGCTCTTGTGCTCATCAACCTGGATTCCTTTGTTCACACCCTGCCTTAATGTCTGTTTCTGGCATATTTGTTTAGTGGTCCATAGCAACTTAAAAAAATCTAATTGGATTTCTATTTTCTAAAATATGTGTTTTTGGTTTTCTAATACCTCTGGCTGCTATCTCAGTAACCCCTGGGTCCCTCGATCCCATTGAGGAATAAGGGAAATGCAGATCATTGTTTTCTAATCAAATAAATATTCTACTCATTCTTTTAAGTTTGGATCAGATAGCTCCTCTGGTTAGGAACCCCATTCTCAGTATTCCTATAATTTCCTACAAACTCCTCTATCACTGCACCTTTTGGGTTATATCTAATCATGTGTCTGTATCTCACATTGGGATAGGAGATCCTGTTTTATTTCTAATACAGGGTCTAACCATGGTGGTCAGTCCATAAATGTAAATTAAATGAAAAATACAATGATCACCTTTATTTGTTCAACAAATATTTATTGAGCACCTGTTTGGTACCAGGCACTATTTCCAGATACTAAGACTTTAATAGTAAATAAGACAAGTGAAGCCTCTGCCATCATCAGATATACATTTTAATGGGACATTCATACAATAGATAAACAAGTAAATGTAAAATGGAATGTCATATAATGATAAATGCTATAAAGAAGAAGAAATCAGGATAATGGAATAAGAAAGACAGGGTGATAGATAATCGAATTCTAAGCATGAAGAAACCTAATAGAATTATACCAGTCTGTCTCTCAGAAAATAAAGGATCCATAGCCCCCTAACTTGGGGTTTTTAATCTCATTGCCTGTACCCCTACTTTTTCCATTGATACAGAAATATTAGAAAAGCTAAAACAGACATATTCCCCATCCGATTTCCTCCAGTCTTATCTCTCTTTTCCATAAAGATACTCCTTTGGAATCAGCATCAAATGAACTCCTCAGGGCTGAAAATAAAGAACAATAAATCCCAGGGGCTATCATGATTTTTCAGGCTCTTGGTCCCATGCACACATTTTGACAGAGGCTCCCAGAAGTACCTGCCTGGGAAGGTCACATTCTGCTCTACACTGTAGTTGAGACTCCAGGAATGACAGAAAAAGTGAAGATCATTCAAATATTCATGAGAGGGAGGTTCATGCATATGCTCCATGAGAATAAAGTGAAGAGCTTTTTAAATACAGTCTGACAGACTGAATGAAAATACCACTTTATTTCACCTTTTGCCTCCCTTTTGTTCTTCTATAGAAGCTCAAGAAAAGAAAACTAAAAGAAAAGAGTGCATTGTATCTGTGTTAGGTCAACTGATGGGCCCAGGGATATTCTAGAACCCATACTTTGTTAGCTGTATTGTAGTGAGAAAAACTGGAGGTGGGGGGCAAAATCTCTGATATTAAAGTCTTTTTAACAATCTTCCTCCACCCAGGGTGGCAAAATAAGGGCCTTCCCTTAGGGAGATGAAGACTTGACCATCTCCATCTCTAGTACCAAGTTGATAAAAGTCACTAATAGCCCCTTATTCTGAAGGAATCATACTTAGATGTTCTGGTTCTTTCCAGACCACCCAAACCAGGATGGCTTCACATTCCCTGTCCAGCAGTATCTCCTGGGCTCCTCTATACACATGCTCTGTGCCTTTGAGTGGGTTGCCTCACTGTCTCATAATGCAGCATATTCATTTTGCCCCTGAACAGGTAGTGGGGTTCAGTGGGAAGAATATGATCTCTGGAGTCAGAGAGATGTGGTTTCCCATCTAGGATGACCATTTACCGTGCAACTGTGGGTCAACATCTTAACCTCCTTGAACTATGTTTTCATGTCTTTAAAACAAGGAAAATAATACATCTCCTTAAGTTGTGAGTACTAAATGAGGCACCATATACATTTAAATCACGTAGTGCTGTTTCGAATACATGGTCACATCCTTGTCTTACTGGTACCCACTGTGCCCTCCCCCTGCCCTTATCATCATTCAGATTGAGCTCTAGACCCAGTTCCAGTAACCTTCCTGACTGATCTGCTGGGCTCTGGTTTCCTCCTCCTTTGAATACCTACAGCAAGTGTGGCTTTTACCAAAAAACTGACTACTTAATGACCTTCTGTCTTGGCTCTTAACAAATTATTTCTTTGAGAACAGGAGCATCTACTCTTCTATATAGTAGTTGTGCTAAGCACAAATCTTGAGTACAAGCTTATTGATGAAAATGAGACACAAACCGTGTCAGCTTTCTCTAGGGATATCTGTGTTTATTTTGATTCAAACTAAGTAAAGCACTGTTTTGAAATTATACAGATAATACAAAACCTGAATTCCAGAGACTGGCTACCTCAGAGAATTAAGGCAAAAAGGAAACCTAGGTTTGTTATGACATTTCACATACACTGTTTCATTTAATCAACACAACATTTTTGTGTCTTAACTGTATTAACTATATCTATTTTATGATGAGGACGTTGAGGAGAAGTAATCAGGTCACAATTATACAACCAGTAGAGGTGGAGAGAGGTGATGCTGTGGAAGGAAAGCTGAGGCTAGTAATTCTGATCCCACAAACCCATGCCTCTTCCTTTATGCAACCTTGCATCTCTCCCTCAATTTCTTAATTTCTTTTAGGTAGACATTGCCATTGTTTTCTCTCTATGTCCGAACCCCTATATTCTACACACTTAACTTGTTAACATTGAGGATAAAGGACATACAGTTTGGCCCATTGTATCAATTTTTACAGGTTCTTTTCTGGCTTTCCCATTAGAAACAGGTGCCAAAATAACAAAATAACCCACATTTTGATCAACTAGAGTCCATTTGTATGGTGCTCTGGTGCGTCAAGTTCCTGAGAATTCTCCAGATAGTTGTTTGCACTCTTCCTTCTCTCTCTAACAAAAGAAAGGAAGGGCTTCCTTGGTGGCGCAGTGGTTGAGAGTCCGCCTGCCAATGCAGGGGACACGGGTTCGTGCCCCGGTCCGGGAAGATCCCACATGCCGCGGAGCGGCTGGGCCCGTGAGCCATGGCCGCTGAGCCTGCGCGTCCGGAGCCTGTGTCCGGCAACAGGAGAGGCCCATGTACTGCAAAAAAATTTTTTAAAAAAGGGAAAATGACCATATTTTACTATTTCAAAAGCTCAGAGATACTGGCTTTCTATTTGTATTCTCACTCTATTAGACACATCCCTAGACACTGATGGGAGAAGGACTGTCAGTGATTGAGAGAGACAGAAACAGAGACAGAGACAGAAAGAGGTGGGGGTGCACAAAGCAGTAGCTTGAAGGAACGATGTAAGCTTAGGCCTATTTCAAAAGAGACAACCACTAATAATGTGTCAGCATGTGTGGAGACAACAGAGGCAACAGGACTAGAATATTTTTTCTTTTCTGTGTCTTCTTACTCTTCAAGTGTGATGCTCTGCTACTGAGAAAAAAAAAACATTTTTCAAATGATGGGGAATAAACTAAAGGTGTATCAGTTAGATATTGCTGAGTAACAAACACACACGCGCACACACACACACACACACACACACACACACACAACTCAGTAGCTTAAACAATTAAGTATTTGTTATTTCTCATGGGTTTCCATGTCAGCTAGATGGTTTTGATAATTTATTGCAGGCTTTGCTTTTCTCAACAGGGCTTAAGCATACCTCTTTGGTCACCTGTTGGGTAAGCTGTGGGCTGGCTAGTCTAGGATGGCCTCTCACATATCCGACTGTCAGATGAGGTGCCGGGAGTGACTGAGCCATATGTCTTTCATTACCCAGAATTCCAGTGAGTCTTGTTTTCATGGCATAGGCAGGAATCCCAAGAGAGAATGGAGTTAGGCAAGGCCTCTTGAGGTCTGGGCTGAGAAATCATCCAACATCACGTTTGTGTATTCAATTGGCCAAAGCAAATAAAAAAAAAAACAGCCCAGATTCAAAATGTGGAGAAATTGACTCCACCTGTTGATTGAAAGAACTTCAAAGTCACATTGCAGAGGACATGAATTCAAGGAGGAATAAAGAATTGCAACCAGTTTTTGCAATCAACCTTCCACAGTCTGTCTTTTAATCACAATTATTTATATCCTTCCCACAATCTTTCTCAAGTCTCTCTCAAGATTTTTACAAGTCTTATCTAACCATGGCATCACACTGGAAGTCTAGGATCTTGTGACTGACATCAAGTCTGGATGCAGCTTCCTATAGTCCAGAGCCTATGAAATTAAAAAAAAAAAGTTATCTGTCCTCCAAAGACAAAAGATACAACGATGAATAAGAATAGGATGAAAAAAAACAAAAGAATAGGATGGCTACAACAAATAGTTCCATTCAAAAAGGGAAATGATAGAAGGCAAACAGCCAGGCACTGATCAAAGCAGTTCTGAAATCCTGAAGAGTAAAGGTTTCCAGGTCCCCTCACTCTGAAGGTAGGGAGAGTTCCTTGATTAGGTCCCAGTTCTGCTGCCTGGAAGTGGCTTCCCCAGTCTATTGCTCTTCATGACCCTTGAATTTGCTCATAGGTGCTTACCTTCATTTCTATACCCTTTCTTATCAACTTGATCAACTTTCTCATCCAGCCTATAGGCTACCAGAGAAAGACTATGGTATACTGATTACAAAAATGGACAAAATGCTCCACTCCTCCCTATGTTCATGCCATTAATAATTGAAGTTAATTTTTCTATCTCTTGGGCTTGGCCTTATTATTTTCTTTGGACAATACAATGCAACAAAAGTGATGGATGTGCCAATATGTACCTAAGCTTCAGGAGGCCTTCTCTTGGGCACCTATAAACACCTGTGAATAAGCCCAGGCTAGCCTGCTAGAAGATGAGAGACCATGTAGAAAGTTGTCCCACGTGAGACCATCCCAGACCAGCCATCCCCCAGTGGACCTGCCAGCTGACTGCAGACACATGACTAAGTCAAGCCAAAATTAGCCTCACCAGACCAGAAGAACCCTCATCAGATCCTTAGCTTATAGAGCTAAAATAAATGTTTATCATTGTGCACCTAAGAGTTTTATGGTTGTTGTTGTTGTGCGATATTACTGTAGCAATAAATACAGGGGAGTTTCCTTGAATCACAGCTATTAACCTTCAAGCTCAATTGTTTCTTGAGCTGGGCAGTTGATGTCTGCTTGTGCTGAAGCTTATATGTCATTTTTCCTATTCTATCTTTTCCAGTTTCCTGTATTTAAGATGTGCATTGTACTTCAGCCTTTACTTCAGTTTTTTCTCATGACAACCCTGTGAGGTATACACCTCAGGCATCCATTTCATTGACACAAAAACTCCTGCTCAGAGAGGTTAAGTGACTTATCTAGGTCACAGAGTTAAAAGCAAAATACAGTATGAATTCTTCTACATTAACAATCTTTAAATGTTTTATAAACTGTATCATCTCACCTTGACTCTTGTGCCCTACTTCTCATTTTTCATACTGAATCAAAAAGGAAAATGTGGTTTGGATGATTTATTCTCCAACTGGGAATTTGAATACCTAAATTCTGACCATTTTGGTCCTTCTACCAGTTACTTCTTATGCAAACTAAGTGTGCTTTATAAATCAGTCACCACATGGAAGCAACCTAAATGTCCATCAACAGATGAATGGATAAGGAAGATATGACACATATACACAATGGAATATTACTCAGCCATAAAAAAGAATGATATTGAGTTATTTGTAATGAGGTGGATGAACCTAGAGTGTGTCATACAGAGTGAAGTAAGTCAGAAGCAGAAAATCAAATACTGTATGCTAACTCACATATATGGAATCTAAAAAAATATGGTACTAATGAACCTAGTGGCAGGGCAGAAATAAAGATGCAGACGTAGAGAATGGACTTGAGGTCACAGGGGGAAGGGGAAGCTGGGATGAAGTGAGAGAGTAGCATTGACATGTATACACTACCAAATGTAAAATGGATGGCTAGTGGGAAGCTGCTGCATAGCACAGCATTGATGTGCATAGCACATCAATGCTTTGTGATGACCTAGAAGGATGGGATAGGGAAGCTCAAGAGGGAGGCGATATGGGGATCAGCTATATATATATGTATACATATAGCTGATTCACTTTGTTATACAGCAGAAACTAACACAACACTGTAAAGCAATTATACTCCAATAAAGATATTTTTTTAAAAAATCAGTTACCAGCCCAAACTACTATTTAATGATGCTGTAAGGTTGACTAGGGAACAAAAAGAAAAGGCTTACTTTGTCTGATTTTGGAGGGCAGAAGTAGGGCCATGGATATGTTACAAAGAGAAAGATTTCAGGTTAATATAAGATAGAGCTTTGTAACATGTCACTGTGAAAGTTTCAACATTTGGTGGGAGGGTAAACTGGCTGATCTCTGAGGACCCTGTCAGCTCTAGGAATTGATGACTTTAATATACTAAATTTTTAAAAAAGGAAATGTGTATGGATCCATCACTGTATCAGAACAGCCCAGCTACTGCCTAAAAGAGAGATTCAGTCAGTCACTAGAGAAATGCTTCCTGAGTTTTCACTCCCTTGTTGAAATGTAACTCTCTTAGTCTTTTGAAATGCCACTCTAGTTTTCATGATAGTTTTTTGACCACATCTACTTGTCCTCTCTTTGTGGTTTTATCTCCTCTATACAGTGTACCCTAAATGTAGGTACTTTCCCAGGACTCATACATAGTCCCCTTCTTTTCAAACTGAATGTAGTTTTCCCTGCATTATCCACTCCCACAGCTTTACCACCATCTACATGCTGATCATTCTCATATCTTCACTTCTGGTCCTGCAATAGTCATTACTGCTATTGCCAACTATTTCCAGCTCTCCCTCCCTCCAAGATGAGTACACTCCTGGCTCCCTGTGGTTGAGTGCAGCTATTGACTACTTCTTTGCAAAAGTGTCACGAGTCACTTCCCAGTCAAACATTTAGTTGTCAGGGCAAGACCCTCAAGACCTCTCCTCTCTCCCTGGCTTAATAGCCAACAACTTTTGAAATGGTGGCTGCCCTTTTAGCTTGGGACCATGACTGACTACAATGAGCTAAGAACCCCCCACAGACCTACAATAGATGGTAGAGTGAGGAAGAAAGTAACCTTTGTTGGGAATTCCCTGACAGTCCATTGTTGAGTCAGCACTCTCATTGCCAGGGCCCAGGTTCAATCCCTGGTTGGGGAACTGAGATCTCGCAAGCCACGCAGCATAGCAAGAAAGAAGGAAAGAAAGAAAGAAAGAAAGAAAGGAAGGAAGGAAGGAAGGAAGGAAGGAAGGAAGGAAGGAAGGAAGGAAGGAAAGAAGGAAAGAAGGAAGAAAGAAAGAAAGAAAGAAAGAAAGAAAGAAAGAAAGAAAGAAAGAAAGAAAGAAAGAAAGAAAGAAAGGAAGGAAGGAAGGAAGGAAGGAAGGAAGGAAGAAAGAAAGAAAGAAAGAAAGAAAGAAAGAAAGAAAGAAAGAAAGAAAGAAAGAAAAAAAAAAAAAAGAAAGGAAGGAAGGGAGGAAGAAAGCTTTGCTGTTTTAAGTCCCTGAGATTTTATTATTACCACTTCATAACCTGCTTCATCCTGACTGACAAAAGTCTTGACCTCTGTCTTTCGAGCTCCAAATCTCTTTGCACCACACCTTAATATGCCCATTAGGAGATCAAATGTGCACCGCTAATACTGAATCCCAAGCCAACATCACCAGCCCAAACTGAATCAATAATCTTTTTCCAAGCTCTGCCTTTTCATTTGCTCTCTATGATGCTGTGCTATTACACCCATTTACCTGACCAGCCAAAAAACAAAAGAACTTCTCAGCCAATCAGGGACTGTCTTTTCCTTCATCTTCTTTCACGCCCAGACTCTTCTCTCTCTGACCACTATCACTGCTCTAGTTCGGGTCCTCAATACCTCTGGGTGGGTAATTGCATTTGTCTTCTAATGGCTCATTCAACAAAACAACAAAGTGAACTTTCTGAAAAGTACATCTGATCATGTAACTGTTCTGCTTAAAATCCCTTTATGTTTCCCAAGACCTTCAAAATAAGGTTCAGATTGTTCAACATATTCTAAAAAGTCCTCCATGGTTTTAGAAACACTCAAGGGAGAAGGAAGGAAAATCCAGACAGAAAGAGCACCGTGAGCAAAGACCAGAAACAGGAGCCAGTGATGCTTTATAAGGGAACTGCATGCCGAGGGGTATGACTTTAGCAGGGGTCCAATGGAGGTTGAAATGAGATAGAACTAGAGAGGTCTTCCTTGTGATAGGACTAGAGAGGTCCTCCTTGTTCAAGCTGCATTCTCTGCCTAAATCCTACTTTCTTTCTTTTCCAAGTTATAGTAAATATCTACGGATTTTCCAAATATTTATCTTGTCACCACTGCTATAAAGTCTTTCCCACTCACAATAACATTTCATCAAGCTTATTTTTCCACTGTTCTTCTCTCTTACTAATCTGGGAGCCTCCTGAGGGTAGAAACAATCCATTTCTCCTATGACTTCATATCTTGGCAGCCAGCACAATAGCTGCCATATATCAGGTACTCAATCAATGGCTGTTGAATGAATGAATAAATGAATGAATGAATTGATGCTCTTCTTTAGCATGTCTTGGAAACTCCATTCACTGTTCAGAATGAATTGCTTCAAGCCTCCGCTTCATGGGTGGATAAGGGAGGGGGACAATTTTTGGTTTCTACTCCTCTACCCCCATATTATGGACTCCTGCCCCCCAATGCCAATCTCAGCCTCTAATCCTGTCAGTAGCCAGCTGCTTAGCACCAACACTGCCAACACAGCAGCTTTCCCAACACATCCCTGGGGGAAACCATTCACCTTATTACCAAAGAGAGAGAAAAAAACTCCCATCTGTTACAGCTCAGAGCCAGAAGCCTCATAATTGTATCAGCACACAGGCTGCATATCAGACTTTCTTGTTTTTAGGGAACATTTAGGGAGATTTTGCTCTCCTTTTATAGTTGTTTTCTCCCCAGCAAGTGACCGTATTTCATCTCCACTGAGACAGAATGAAAGAAATTTTCAAGCAAATTTGTTACCTAATGATTTTAGGGAAGGTGCTTAGAACCATAAATGCCTTCTTGAAAATCTGTAGAGTAGCCCAGCTCTGTAAACTTTCAAAATTAGTGCATAGTAAATGCACAACTCTTGTGCTGGGTCAACACTGCAAATGAAGGTAATTATGGCATCAGAGGAGCTCCCAGAATAAGCATCACCCCAGCACACAGGGTAGTGTCCTTTGAAAATTTACTGGAGGGTTTCCAAAGACATCAGCAAAGACAAAGTTGAAATTACATGGTAATTCCTCAAACATGAACTTGTGGGACTTCTAAGTGTCTTTGGAAATTACTAAGCTGAGAAAACATGCTTGGACTTATAATCAAACACCTCCTGATGACATGTGTGATCATAGCTGGGCTTGTTTCTCCATTTGTAATACTATAGAAAAAAAATCCTCCCTGCTCCAGACTTTTTTACTCTCCCAAAGAAGAAAGATGATTAAATTTCATAAAGTTCTTTGAACACTAAGAAATAAACAGTATGTTTGTTCAGTTATCATGAAACTGTTGAGTACACATTGTATGTTAGGAGTATGTAATAAAGAAAAAAAATATGACTGATCCTTTCAGGCATGGCCCTAAGTCTGGTAGAGAGATTGCTATTAAACAAATCTTCACATAAATATATATTTAATTATTAATTAATTAAGTGCTCTGAAAGAAGAGTATAGATTTACTATGAGAGGTATGGGAAATTATCTAATTTGGATTGGGAACTCAGGGATGCAGAGTGGGGAGGAAGACTTTGCAGGGAAGGGAACAGCATGTGCAAAGGCCCTGAGGTGGCACATTGAAAAGTAACAGAAACAAAGCCAGTGAACTGAAGTGAGCAAGACATTAGATAACACTCAATGAGGAGGTAGCTCCTGAGATGTAGGCCTTGAATCCTATGCCAAGAAATTTAGCTTCTAATCTAAGTGCAACAAGAATGCATTGAAGCATTTTAAACAAGGAAGCAGCGTACTTATTTAGAATGAATTGGAAAAGGCTCAGAGAGAAGAAACAAGAGCAGTATATGAAAAAGGTGAAAGCTGACAGTGGTTTACACCAGGGGTTGGCAGACTATGACCTGTGGGCCAAATCTAGCCCATTGCTCATTTTTTGTAAATAAAGCTTTATTGAGACACGGCCACATTCATTTGTTTACACATTGTCTATGGCTGCTTTTGTTCTACATGGCAGAGTGGAGTAGCTGCTGTATAGACTGTATAGCCTGCAGAACCTACAATATTTACTATCTAGTCCTTTCCAGAGAGAGCTTGCTGACCCCTGGTTTAGAGGGTAGGGTTGTTGATGTCTCTATTGAGAAATAAACTGATTCAAGGTGTACCTTAAAGATTGACAATAAGACTTGTCAGCCTAAACTCCCACCTTATTCAGAAGAATCGTAAGGGGAAGTCTAGAGATTTAAATGAGTTTCGGAGACTCATCTCAATGGTGGTAGAGATTTGTATGAGTTTATTCACTTATACGTGTATACTTTAGTCTTACTGGACTGATTTCACATTATCTTCAAATTGGGGACGGATGACACATTAACTATATATGATTGCATTTCTTTTGGTCATGAGCATTTACTGTTTGGATTATAAATTGTTCAGACATAGACAGTGACTACAGGTCTATCTCTGTTTTTTTAAGATGCTGATTAGAGTTCCACAGATATCTGCCAGTTTGGTAACAGGCCCTAAGGGGAGGTGTGAAAGACTGTTTTCAGCCCCATTATTCCCATGGCAGTTCTGTCTAGAAGTGTACCAGGAGCTCAGGAGCTTTGGGACAGGCTGGCCTTACTTAAGTTCTCATTCTTTAATGGGAAAATGAGGCACAGAATGCTCTGGGTCATTGTTCCTGTTCACCAGCTTGGTCAAGAGCCCATTGCAGAGCTTTGTGGTTAAGCATTCACATCTACAAGCCAGGCTTCCTTGGTCTGAATCTTGGCTCTATCACTGGGTATATGATCAGAGGGTCACAGTGTTAAAACCTTTAAGTCATTCAGCATGGCTCACGCACATAGAAACATTCCAAAAACCTGAGTTATATTGTATTCTCATGCTTTGTAAGAAAACCTTCTCAAAATTGAATGATTAATATGTGTCCAAAACTTTATAAATATCACTTCATCCTTTCAATGAGACTGGGAGGTAGGCAGTATTCTCATTATTTTACAGGTGACAATACTGAGGCATTTTCAAGCCCCTTGTACCATTTCTTGTGGCCTGTGAGGGTCAAGCCAAGTATCAAATGCAAGTTTGCTTGATTCCAAAGCTCGTATTCACAACAGCTATGCTGACTGCTTCCTTGACACTCCCTTGTTCTAGGGAGTTTGCCCAGGCCTTCTGGAGGGTTATCGGTATGTGAAGACCCAAAGGGGATATGAAGTGATGTCAGGGTTGCTGACATCTTATTTTTTTCCCTTAACTCCCACAGGAATGCTGAGGTTGATCTTTTGCTGATCTTTCAACTTCACGGACAAAGCCAGTTTCCTTGATTGAATGTCACAATCTTGCATTTTGAGCAAGAAAGGGGTTTGGGAGACCCACAAATCCATGATGCCAACCACTACTGGAGTTAATAAGACCTTAATTGGATAAAAATTTTAAATTTACATGTAAATGACTTCAGCACATTTTAGACACCATGCAAGGGGGCTTAGTAAGTCTGTTACTTATTTAGAGGTTTCTAATCTAGTCAAGCTAGGACCACAATGCTAACCTAGAAGAACAGTTCTAAGCCACCTAATTTCCTGTCCTTTAAAAATACAATCTTCCTAATGTCAATATATGTCCCAGAAGCCCTCACTATTTTAGATTTCCTTGTGGGAAGAAAGCCTATAATTGCACAAACGTTCCAGGAAAAACTATGGCAACGACATAGACTATGTTAGATATTTTCTGCTATTACTAGCCAAGAAAATTAAATTATATTCCTTGTTTACACACACCTAAAATAAGCATTTAAAGGGCAAATGGCTAATATCCATACATTTTGTGATTAGTCTAATTCTAGTTTCTTAGTGTAGCCACCTTCATTTGATATTCCATCCATAAATAATGCACAATGTACCACCCAACACTGACATGAAATTAGAGGTGAAAAACATGTGACTCCTAAGGGGAAGAACAAAAGAGGTTGTAACTCAATTTATTTATATATATGTATTTAAAAAATAGTTACTATTTGGGTAAATTTGCAGCAGTCAGTAAAGCATTCCTGTAGGGCTCCTTCATCCCTGGGTGGCCTTTAATTTCATTTGCATATTAGAAATTCAGCACTTTCTCTTGCTCTAATCACAGTTGCCAAAAAAAAAAAAAAAACCCAAAACAAAAAACAAAACAATCTGGCTTTCTGTAAAAAGGGTGTTTTAGACACTAGTAAAGCATTGCAAAAAATAAAAGAATATTGTAAGTACATCCTTATGAGTGTCCACCTCCTTTGTTTTTTGGCGATTTCCCCAAGGCCCAGTGCCTAGGCTTAAAAGGCTGTGAACTCAGAGGCAGCACTGGTAAGAAGAAGCACAAGATCTGGGCTCTCCATTTATGTTGCTACTCACTAGCCACTGGTCTTGGACATGTCCTGAATACTTTTTGTGTTTCACTTTCCCTATCTTTAAAATGAGGTTGTTGTCTTATAGCCTCCCACATACCACTCTTTTTGATACCTTTCTTTTCTCATATTCTTTCATCTGGAAAATATACCTTTCTGCCCATCTTCATGGCACAGATTCATTCTCTTTTTATGGCCCAGATCAGAAATCACCTGGATGGCTATTGTGGAGCTCAGCATCCTGCTTATATTGACAGCTCCTTATGTGCATTTCTATCTGGTTTTAGGAACATTTTTGAAAATCTCCAAGAGAGGGAAGGGCTAAATTTTCCTTCCAGCATCAGGTGAAGATTGTTTTTCTTCTTATGGGAAGAAAATGGTATGAACAAATTGTCTATTGGTTATTTTGAGAGCACTTCCAAAAAGGTCAGGATTCTGTATTGAAGGAGAGAATAATGAGTGCTTGACAAATTCCTGTTTAAAGGATCTTGTTGTGAAATTCTAATTCTTTGTTCTTCTCTATTAGTTTCTATACACAAACTGGGAAATCTTTGTCCTATATTTCCCTAATAAAGCAAAAATTATGTGTGATTTCACACTATCACGGACCCTCAATGTGTCCAGGAGTCAGAATACCCTCCCCTACCCTCTTGTTGCACCAGTTACCCAGTTGTCCTTACAGACATTTGGCTGTGGGCTTTAGGGAGACACACAGATCTGGGGATCCAGAATTGTCCACTTTATTGGAGACCGTCGGCAACACAGTAAATAATAGCTGTGTATTTCTTGCCATTGTATTTAATGGGAAGGACAATAAGAATGAAGCCCTTTGAATGTTTTGTTTTTTTCTCTTTGTGATCAAAAGATTAAGAATACAGTCTATCCTAGAAAGAAAATATGTCCTTAAATTTTGCTTTGCCTGAAGCAAACATTAAATCAAAATTATTTTTCTTTTGTACTACTTAAAGTTCTCAAAAGCACTACCCTTAAAGTTCTCAAAAGCAGGAATTTGTCTTATTTTTCTGTGTATCACACCCCTAATCATATGTGGCACATAATATGTGTACAATAAACGTCAATGGAATTGGTGAAGTCGGGCAGGGTAGTTCATTGGGAGGAACACTAGACCAGCGATCTCAGGTAACATTTCTTCACTGGAGTTCTACTATCTGCTCCATAAAATAAGGAGATTGGAACAGATGATTTTTCAGATCCTTAACAGTTCTAAAGTTCTCAATTTTTTCCTCTGTTTTTTTTATTCCACAGAGGCTGAAAGTCTGAGCAATTCCCAAGAAGAAGAAACCTAGGGCTATATACCTGCTGACTTGCCTTTAGTGGAGAAGGCTTCTGCCAGACTCTGACTTTATGTTTGCCCTGAGGAAGATTTTTCTAAGGCGATTTTTTATTCCAGCCTCAGTGGAACATCTTTGCCTCATATTTGCTGAAGGAGAATAGAAAAGGACTCTTGTAGGGTCAAAAGCAAGCGAATGGAAATTGAAATTCAACTTTGTGCATCTCCTCTAGAAGCTAGATCTCAGAAGATGCACAGATCCAGATGATATAATCAGACCATATATTTCAGGTAATCATCCTATATATAGCCATCCTGTCTTCTTATCTCTCCAAATGCACCCTATCAGCAGGTTATAAACCAGCAGGCTGCTGGTTTCTGGGATGCAGTCACCTGAGCTATGATAAATGTGAGTTCACTGGACCAGGCTATAGGGATGCTTTGCTCTGGTTCAGGAAATTTTCTCCTGGGAGCTACTACAGAGGAAACATCTCAGAGGACCTAAACCCTTAAGGTCACACACTCCAGTACAGCCCAGGCCACTGAGCTGACCTTCCTGGTGAAAGGTGAGATACACAACATTGGTTAGGAACATGGGTCACTCCAGGGACATATGGAGCCCTTCATTCTCTGAATGTGCTCTTGGATAGATGGTACAGGATCATACCCCAGAAAGGTGAGAAACTAATTAGATACTGACAGCCTTTGGGCACCACTTTATACTATTTACTCCTCTTGGATTCTATACAAGGTGCAGTATTTGGTCCAGAAAGCAGAAGCCTTCAACTAATGAATCACTGTCTTCCCCTGAAGGTGTAGATGGGTTAAATAACTTCTCAAGCTTGCCTCCAATTTTTACTCCAGAGCAGCTCTAAACTTTGCTAACCTATAGAATGTGTGTGTGTGTTATAACACTTTTTAAAAAGTAAGAATGTCCAGATAATGTGATCTGACGTATGTAATTAAATATTTGCAGAGGTCCCATTTTCAAATGACTTTAGAGGTCATGGAGATAAAGTGTGTGTGTAAAGAAGCCAGGCAAAAAAAAAAAAAAAAAAAAAAAGAGTGTAGGGAAGACTAGAACAAACTGCAGAGTGTACAGCTGACTAACAAATACTATTCTGGCCAAACAACACATTTACAGCCCTATTTCCACCAGCGTTCAATCCCTGGTTTGAGGCTATTGTTGACTATCTCTTAGAGCCCACATTTGTTAACTCAACACCTGTATATTGAAGGATTATATACCATGTGTTGGGCTAGACACCAAATAAAGAGTAATAAAGGATATAGATCTGGGGTTTGAACTATTTATGCATGTCGGCTAGTTAGCTTTTATTAAAAGCATTATCAATATTTTAAATTTAATGTAAAGAGAATAATGTAATACATAGTGTAAGGTATTAAAAAGAAAGGGCACTTCAGTTTGAACATGGTAATGTAAATCAGCATTTTCTCCTTTTCTTCCTGGAAGTTATCCCAAAGCAACAAGAATGGGAAATAAAAACACACATACCATTTTGGATGAAACAAGGTGACTGCTAAAATCTGAAACAACAAAATAGGTGGGAGTCCCGCTCAAAGCAGAGGGGATCAAACTGGGGTGCAAGAAAGAGGACATGAAGGGGGTCCAGGGCTCCTGAGTTTGCAGCAATGACGTAGTCTGGCCCCAAGGAGAGGCACCAAGGCTGTTCAGAGAACAACAAACTCCAACCAACTACTTCCTAGCAGTTTGGTAGCAGATCAGTCTTTGAATTATGGACACCCACACACCTTTGCTTATCATTTGGCTAGGGAGAAATTGAAAATAAAGAACTCACATATAAGGCCCTAGTAACAAGGCAAATTCTGGCTAGCATGGGACATGGCCCTAACTTCTCCCAACATAAACCTTCAGGATATAGCTTGTTTGGGAAAAGAATCTCTTTCAATCATGAATAATACAAAAGAAACTGCTAGAGAATCTGGAAATTACAGTCAAATATTCACCCCCCCCAAAAAAAACAAGGACCAGATAACCTTAAAGCAATAATTTCTATAAAACAAGAGCAGAAAAAAAAATAGTACAAGAACTCAGGATAATAGAAGGAGTTGAAAAACTATCTAGAAAAACACAATAAAAAATGATGGGGAAAAATGATCAGAGCAAGGAAATTGAAACTGGGAAAAGAGCAAATAAATCCAATAATATAAAATATTTAAACTGTTGGCTAATCTAAACAAGAAAAAGGGGGAAATTTCAAATATACAAAATAAGAAACGATAAGAAGCAACAATAAAGCTATAGAAGAAATGAAAGGTAATTACTACTAATCAGTAGTTTGGGGTTAACATATACACACTACTATGTATAAAATATGTAAACAACAAGGATCTACTGTATAGCACAGGGAACTATAACCTATAACCTATAATGGAAAAGAATCTGAAAAATAATAGATACGTATGTACAACTGAATCACTATGCTGTACACTTCAAACTAACACAACATTTACTTCAATAAATCAAAACCACAAGAAAAAAAAGAAATTACTGAGGTCAATTTTATACAAATAAACTTGAGAACACAGGTGAAATGGAAAGTATACTAGAATGGAAAATACACTAGAAATATTAAACAGACCAGTTACCATTTTTTCCTCTCCCACATACCAAAGGCATAAAATCCACTTTCAGAAATTCTAGTAAAACTTTGAAGGACAAAGTTAAACTTATTTAAACCATTCCAAAGCATGGGCTGTGTTGTGGGGATGACAGGGAGAAAGGCTTCCAAACACTGAGGATAAACTTTTCATTATACTTTACATCAAAACTTGATAAGGACTGAGAAGAAAAATAAAACTGTAGATGAATCCCATGTGAAAATATTGATGCAAAAATCCTAAATAAATTAAGACTATAAACTACTCCAAAAAAGTGAGGGTTTTTTTTAGGAAGAGAAAAATGGTCCTTAGAAAATATATTTCACCATTTTTATGAAACAAAGAATAGGCTTCTCCATAGATATTGGAAAAAGGCACTTTACATTCTAGATTTTCTTTTCAAAAAGGAAAGAAAGTAAAAGGAAGAGTTCATAAAATACAAATAGGTGGAATTTCTTTAATGCAATGAAATATATCTCAGCTGCAAAGCCAGCATCGTGCTTAATAAGGAAACATTAGGAACATTAACAGAAAGCATTAGAGTCACGAATAGAACAAGAATGTCTGCATCACCACTGCTCTTCAACATCATCTGGAAGTATTAGCCAAAACCATCATACAACAGGCACACAACTTAGAAAGGAATTTGTAAAGTTATCATTATTTGCATACGATGTAACTAAGACCTATTACAAACAAGATAATTCAGTGAGATGAACAGGAAAAAAATCAGTGGTTTCCTTATGTAAAAACAACTAGTTAAATCTCTAATAGACACATTTACAGTTGATTTAAAAAATACAAAATACCTAGTAATAAAATTAATAGAAATATGTGTATGTTTGTGTGCATGTGTATGAGTGTAAGACATCCTGCTGAGGACATGTGGCAACTTACACAAAGTGATAGGCCTGCCAATGTGTTCACATAAAAGGCCTCAACAACATAAGACTATAAATTATTCCTCAGCCCAATTTATACATTTAACATAATCTCATTTTTTAAAATGTTAAAAATTTGTTTCTGGAAGCAGACAGGCTGATTCTGAAATTCAGATGGAAAAATAAATGAAGAAAGGAAGAAAATGGGAAAAAAATAAAAAGGAGAGAGAAAGACTAGCATTACCAGATAGTAAAATATATTGCCAGGCTACAATAATTAAATTTTTAGCCCTGGTACATGAATAAACAGGCAAACAAAGGACAAAATTGGAAATCTAGAAGTAGGCCTAAAGATTTATATTACTTTAGTATATGATAAATTTCCATTTCAAGTCAGTGAAAAAAGATGGATTATTTAATAAATTTTGCTGGAAAGCTGGGTCACTATCTGGAAAAAAAATTATGTTGTCTTCATCCTTTAAGTCTTATACCAGGATAAATTGAAAATAGATCAGAGACTTAAGGATAAAAAAATAAACCCAAGGAAGTACTAGAAGAAACCAAGGAAAAAGTTATTTTATAATCTCAAAGTGTGAAAGGGCTTTCTAACCATGTCACAAATCTCAGGCAAGACTGAGGAAAGACTGATATTTTAAATTACAGTAAATTTTTTAAAAGTTTATTTAGGACAAAAGCACTACATGCAACCAAAATTTTATGATAAACTTTGAAAAAATACTTCCAAATCTTATCTTAGACAGAAAGCCAATCTCCCTAATATATGAAGAATTAATATAAATCAATAACAAAGAGACCAACATTTCAAAAGAAAAAAAAATGGATGAAAGACATGAATGTACAGTTCACAAGAAAGGAAATACAACTGACTATTAAGCATGGGAAGAGGTGCTCAACTTCATTCATGTTAAGAGAAATGGAGATAAAACTATAAAAAGCGGGGCTTCCCTGGTGGCGTAGTGATTGAGAGTCCGCCTGCCGATGCAGGAGACTCGGGTTCGTGCCCCGGTCTGGGAGGATCCCACATGCTGCGGAGCGGCTGGGCCCGTGAGCCATGGCCGCTGAGCCTGCGCGTCCGGAGCCTGTGCTCCGCAAACGGGAGAGGCCACAACACTGAGAGACCCGTGTACCACAAAAAAAAAAAAAAAAAAAAAAAAAAAAAACTATAAAAAGACATTTTTTGCTGATCATATTGTCAAATATACAAACGTTTTATAACTTACTGTTCTGAAAAAAGTGTGGGGAAACAGATTCTCATGCTTTGGGGCAGAGTATAAGTTGGAGCTACATCTATGAAGGGCATTTGAGCAGTATTGAGCATACTTTTTTGCTAAGGAATTTCACTCTTGGAAATTTAATCTAAATATCTACTTGTGCATGAGTAAAATAGTGACTACACATGATTATTCATTGATGGTTGTTTTAAATAGTGAATGAGTGGTAACATCTTACAAGTCTATCAGTAGGAAACTGGTTAAATAAATTATGGGACATCCATACAATGAAATACCACATAGCCATAAATAAGAACAAGAAACTCCTTATGGGCTGATATGGAGAGATCTCTAAAATTGGTTAAGTGAGAAACGTGAAGTGATGTAGGATAGTGTATACCTTTTGCTACCATTTGTGTAATGAAGCTAACACATACACACACACACGCACACAAACGTGTGTGTACATAAAATCTCCAGAAGTATTTACCAGAAACTGATAATAATTGCTTAATGGAATGGGAACTAAGTAGCTGAGGGACCAAAGTGGTGAGAATTTTGACTAAATGCTCTTTTTTATCTTTTAAACGTTAAACCATGTTAAATGTACTGTTTTATAAAAATAAAATTCAGGGCTTCCCTGGTGGTGCAGTGGTTGAGAGTCCGCCTGCCAATGCAGGGGACACGGGTTCATGCCCCGGTCCGGGAAGATGCCACATGCCACGGAGTGGCTGGGCCCATGAGCCATGGCCTCTGAGCCTGTGTGTCCGGAGCCTGTGCTCTGCAACGGGAGAGGCCACAACAGTGAGAGGCCCGTGTACCACAAAAATAAAATAAAATTCAAAATATTAATTGAAACAAAGTTAAACATCAAAAAGAGGAATTTTTGATAAAGCCAAATTTATTCAATGTTCAATTTATTTCAAAGGGTCTTACATTATAATAAGACAGTGATAGTAAACTGTAGATATTCTTTCTGTTTTTTGTTTAAAGTGTTTAATTTCCAAAATAAAAAGGAGACAACCCTTTAAAGAGATGTTATATATTGGTATCTGGGTCTGGGGCACCTACCTATAATCTTGATTTTTTAAAACAATGGAATAAAGAAGATCAAATAATATACACAAAATATAGGAAAATGTGAATAAGGAACAACAGTGACTTCTTATATCTTCATAAATAGTATCGAAAAGCATCAACATATTCTTAGATGATAGAGATGCAGACATCCAATTACTGAAAAATAAGAAGCATAAAATATGAGGAAAACACAAATACCTCAGAAGAACTATGGAAACAGCTGTTGCTGAATAGTCAAGGAATGTAAAATACTGAAAGTTAATTATATGCTTTTTATAGCAATTTGAAATGGACCCAGTGATCTGATTCCATAATTTTGAAAACACTGACGTATTTTTTTCTAGCTCTGAAGGGTTGGGCTCTTAGAATTTGACTGAGGCTGTAGTGAAGCTTGCTTGAAACGCACTGACACATTCCACTTTATAGTTTGCCAGTCATTTCCATTGGCATGATCTCGATGCTTCATTCTCATCATAGAGGTTATTTAAGGCAAATATTTTTGTTTTATTTTTACAGATCAGGAATTGAAGTTTGTTTGGCTTAAGGGACTTGCTCAAGGGCACATAGCTAGTAATTGTAGAGCTAGAACTCAAAAACATTCTGGCTCTTTGTCTAGTCTTTATTGTTCTGAATCAGGCTGTCTAACTTAAATATTTTATTTCATGAAGTCTGCAGGGAAGTCTGCCCTGCAGAAGCAGGCCGCCAGTGTCTGAGGATACATCCAATCATTCTTATATTAAATCCCAATAGATTTCTCAAACACAATCTTCCTTTAATTGTGTCTTCTATGTGAGCAGTCATTTCTTTGGTGTGCAAGTACGAGTGTGTATGTGTAATGATGTTATCTATATGCCATCAGGGCACCTGCACATTTGCATATTAGGAAAGAACTGAATAAAACATGAGATGTTTTATTCCAAGAGGATGCAAGATCCTCAAAGGATATTTACAAATGTACTCAAGTCCCTCAGAATCAATCAATCCCTCAATCAACAAATGTTTTTTTGATCCGCTGGTATGTGCCTAGCACTAGGATAAAGGCTGTAGGGAGAACAATGAAGCAAGGAGAGGAGTTCCCCACCCCTACCCACCACCCGCTACCAACCTTGGAAAGCTCCAGTTTAGATAAGACAAAATAATTAGATTTATGGTGGTCTCTAACCAGTGTCTGCAGAGCACACATTTCCTGGGTTCCCTTCAAAGGGCTCCAGTTGAAAAGAAAGGAGGAGCAGGAAAAGCTGCTGAAATTCAGTTATCTAGACCCTAGTGACCATTCACTGGAAGGTTATTTGAGGAGGCGATTTAGACTTCCCTTGTATCTGATGAAATATGGAACATTGCCAGCCTGGGGAGCTTGGCATGTAGGTGGCCTTTGCCCTGAATAATCCTTAGTACAGTCGCCCTGCTTCCACTCCTGCCTTTCTATAGTTTATTCTCTACTCAGCTGAAATGACATTTTTAAAAAGTGAATCAGATTGTGTGGTTCTTTGCTTGTAATCTTAAAAATGACTACCTCTCTCATTCTTAGAATAAGATTCAAGCTCTTTACTGTGGCCAGCAAGACCATAATTGGGCCCCTGACTCCCTCTTCTATCCATCACCACCTCTCTTCTCGCTCATGATGCTCCAGACACATCTCTGATTTTCTTCCTAGCCCAAGCTCTTCCCCAGCTACAGGCCTGTGCATTTGCTATGCTTTCTCCCTGGAGTGTTTGGCCCCAGATCTTTGCATTGATGGCTCCTTGTCATCCTTCAGGTTTCAACTTAAATATTAACACTAAGAGATACCCTCTCTACTCAACCGATCCAAATCAGCTACCCCATCTCTTGCCCTGCTCCCTACATATCAACAATGTGTTCTTTTCTTAAAGTAATTATCCGTGTACATGTAATTACCTTATACATTTGTGTGCTTGTTCATTGTCTCCCCCAACTAGAATGCCAAAGTGTTATGAAAGTAACGGCCTTGTTTGCCTTGTTTATTGCTGTTCGTGCAGTTCTTAGGATGGCAAGTAGTAAGTGTTTAACAAATATTTATTGAATGAATGAATGAGATGCCTCAGAAATTGTTTATTATTTTCACTATCATCTGCATCTCTTTATGGCCTATGACTATTTTGAGATATTACTTAAGAGTCTCCCCACCTCCCAAGCACCCCTCACCTCCACAAAGCATACTGGGATTTTCCCTCTATTTAATCAATGACATCATTGTCCCAGGGAAGATTAAGATTATTAAAGCGGTAGTACAGAGAGAAAAGATAGATTTTCTAAATTATAGCTGCCGCTTTGCAAGATGCAGGCCGTTTTGTGTATCAGAGGTAAAGCCCTGAAGGAATCATGCCACAAAGTGTGTGGAAAAAGAATAGAAGAATCGTTTTATCCAATCATGGAGACATAAAGATGGAAGTTGTTTGGCAGGGGCAGAGAGGATGTTGGCAAGTATCACGGAGGACATGATGAGATATTAGATGATAGTTGACAAGAGGTCCAGTGTTCAGCCAGCTCCTCACTGGGCCATGAAAGACCAAGGGGTCTCCGACTAGAGAAGAGTGAGGCTTCATCATGCTAGTGAAGTCCAAGGAGGTGGGGGAGAATTGCCCCATGCCAGTTCAGAGCCACAGTCATAAAGCAGAAAGGGGGTGTGGCATATCTATCAAAGTTGGATCTGAAATAGCCTTCCAAGTTTCGTTAGAAGTAGCAAATAAAGCATATAGAATTTTCTGAGCTCCCAGGAAAGGAGTGGAAGTGCTTGAAGGATACCTGGTGGACTTAAAGGGGCCTTTTAGTCAGGATTAGGACAGAAAGGTGCCTGTGAGTTCTGATAAAGAGAGGTCACTGCAGGACCATGGACAATAGCAGCAGATGCACTGGGGAGTAAAGCTAATGACCAAAGTGCCGGTGACATCATGTACCAGCAGAGAGTGGAAGGCAGTGAGTGGTGTATCTGATGCTTCTCCCTCATTCTTACCTCTTCACCCCTTGTATGCTCATAAGCCCTGCTTTTCTTCCAAATATTAGATGGCATCTGAGTAGAAAAGGAGATAGAAGAATTAACTCTTAATATGGCTGAGTTTATACCCAAAATGTTTTGGCCTAATTTTGTGAGATGTCCAGATGTGTGTGTGTGTGTGTGTGTGTGTGTGTGTGAGTGTGTTTAATTAATCAGGTGGAAAGGGGACTTGATGTACAAATGAAGATCAGCTTGAAGAAAGAAAGGTTCATTATTTTTCACATTTGAGTTTGTGACGTGAAAATTTTACCCATTACGTATATTTGAAGAGATGTTCAGAAGTCTTGAAGGTAATGTATAGGCAGAAGTTAGTCACTATACGGTTGGCTAGTTACCTGGCGGAGGCCACTCTCTTGCAGCTGACAGTGGGATGAGGGTTCTGAGGCAGGTAGCAATACTACTTGAAACCCAGGCTTCAGGTCTGGAGTTAGACAGACCTCATTCAAATCGCTGCCTCTAATTTTTACAACATGGTAATTTGAAGCTAGACATTTAAACTTTGGGAGCATCAGTTACCTCATCTATGAAAATAATACTGTCTTTAAAAAACTATTTGGGAATTAAATAACGTAACACATACAATTGTTTAGAACATTTCTTAACTCCTAATAGGAGCTCAAAATGAGAATTACTATTGTCTTCATAAGCAGGAATGATTTTTATTTTGACCAAACTTGATGTGTTCTTTTAAACACAAACATTTTATATATTGTTTATGAATTTCTAGTTGTAGAAAGCAATATTTCTATTAAGTAGAGCAATTCACTGGTGAGGAATTAACAACCAACATGGTAAATACATTCATTCAGATTGTGAATTAGTGAAATATACATTAATTATCATGTTATAAATTGTAGCATTTGTATTTTCACATTTAATTTAACCTGCTCTTAGAGGGAGAACAAATAACAACGATAAGCAAAAACTCATTCTCTGGTTCCGTTCTCCTTAGTAAATAATAGAATCCACTTATGCAAAGCTTTCCTAGGAATTCATGTCATCCATTGTAGACACTAAGTTCTAGAATTTGAAGAAAACTTTAAGAGACTTTAGAGGTCATCTGGCTTAACCTTCACATTTTACACAGGAGAAAACTGAGGCCTAGAGCAGAAGTGACTTAGTTAAGATTAGCTGGTTATTGATGTGGTTGGGATAAGGTCTATTAGTCAGTTTCTGCTCTGTTAACAATCCACTCCAACACCCAGTTGCTTAAAACAACAAGGATGTATTTTTTGCTTACATGTCTGCAGGTCAGTTGTGGCCAGGCTGATCCAGGCTGGGCTCTGCTGGACTTGGCTCCAAACTTCTGGCTGGGTCCAGCTCTGCTCCACATGTCTCTCACCCTTGTATTAACAACTGCCAGAGGAATGTTCATCTTACAGTGGAGCACAGGTGTACAGGAGGGCAAGCAATAAAAAGTTATGCTTCTTGACACCACAGCCCAGAACTGAAAAACTTTAGCTTCCACCCTCATTCCATCAGCTAAATCAGGTCACATGGGCTAAGCTCCAAAATCACTGGGTCAGAGAAATATACTCCATTCATTCTAGTGGACATTACTTCAAAGTCACATGGCCAAAGATGTGGATATGTAATTCTAATAAAGAGAAGGTATGAGTGACTTCAGTGACTCAGTTTATCATAGGGTCCCAAGTCTTCAGAGTCCCACATGAGTGTTCCTTCCCTTCCATTATCTAAGCAGCTCTCCAACCTAGTGAGAAAACTACCCAGTTGAAGCTGTTTGATACAGAACCACATAGGGCCAAACTTGCCAATAAGTTACCAATATCACCTTTAAAGAAAACAACCATAAAGTCTAGGAACAGTTATACAGAGATAAAAAAATAAAATAAAAAAAAACAATTGCTCATTAGCCAAGAATATTTTCTACATCCCATCTACAACACTGAAACTCTCCGTAAGTTTTCCCTTCAGCAAAAAAGAATTTAAAGCTTCAACACTATCAATTGTTTTTTAATTAAAAAGGTATTGAGGTCCTCACAACTGGAGCACATAAACTAGACATGCCAGTGCTTGGCACAGACAGCCCAGCAGGTGTGTATAAATTATATCCAGGCTGACTTGGGTCTGGCCAGGAGACACTGCAGCAACTCTGAGTTAGAACTAATGAAACTCACATACTTAGACTATTTAAAACATCTATCATAAGGCTGCAAATGGATGCCTTCTCCACCCCATTAGGGCTTCTTCCTTCAGCAGTTTCAGATGCCGACCTTACCTGCCGTGAAGTGAGTTTGCTCCCGTCAGTCCATCAGGCTCTATGTTGGTCCAAGAAGAGATGACCTGGAAGCTCTTCTGTGTCTTGCACTAAAATCCAAATTAGAAGCAAAACCCTGGCTGCAATGCCTTCATTGCCTTTGGTGACATTGAAGAGTGAAAGGTAAGACCTGATACTGGGCTTCCAAGGTGCACAAGTATAACACAGGGATCTTCCATCTATCCATTCATTGGCATAAATATCTATTGGGATTTTGTTATGGACAGCCTTGCACAGAGCTAGGAGCTGAAACTTGAGCCCAGGAAAAGAACTGAGCTCTTGGCAAGAAGGGAGAGTGGGGAGCCCAGGCAGACAGCCACAAGTGAAGTCTAAGGAGTATGCAGGTCTGTTTTCAAACACAAGGAGAAATTATGTCAAGTTCCCCTTTTTCTTATTTGCAAAGTATAATGAGGAAGTGATAAATATGTGCCCTTTACCTGTGTCTAAGTGTAATACTGATTTTGCTGAATCCATGCACACAAACTTTATAGACTGTTATTTAAATGTTAAGGATATTCAGTAGGTAAAGAAGGGTTACCTGTCTGTCTTCTCCTGAAGATGCTGTAGGTTGTTGGTTTCAGTAAGGAACAGAATAAAAAAGCCATCTTGAATGTGAGGAAGAAGATGCTCAGGATACCAGGTCAGGAAATGAATTCATATAGTAGAATGTGCCCTATGGGGTCTTCCCTGGTGGTGCAGTGGTTAAGAATTTGTCTACCAATGCAGGAGACATTGGTTCAATCCCTGGCCCCAGAAGATCCCACATGCCGTGGAGCAACTAAGCCCATGGGCCACAGCTACTGAGCCTGCGCTCTAGAGCCCGCATGCCGCAACTACTGAAGCCCACGTGCCTAGTTCTGCAACAAGAGAAGCCATGACAATGAGAAGCCCATGCACCACAATGAAGAGTAGCCCCTGCTCACTGCAACTAGAGAAAGCCCACACACAGCAACGAAGACCCAACACAGCCACAAATAAAAACAAACAAACAAAAACTCTTCTGTTTAAAAAAAAAACACAATGTGCCCTATACTGAGAGTCATAACTTTGAGACCTTGGACAACTTTCTTCCCCTCCCTGGACATCTATTTCCTAATTTGAAAAATGAGGGGTTGGGTCTGATGAACTATGAGTTATTTTTCCAATCTAATATGTTGTGAGTCCCAAATTATTTTTGACTACCTACCTATACAGAGTGTTCTCTACATAATAGCCTCACCACGTGCTACTCAGTGTGATAGAAAGAGTGCAAAATTTAGAGATGGGCCTTTCGAATTTGAATCACAGCTTATATGTGATCTTGGGCAAAACATAACATCTCTGAATCCCACTTGGACTAAGAAGACTTAGATTTAAAAGGAAGAAGCTAAAGATAACTTCTATCAGGTTACCTCATGAGTTCTCAAGAAGTGGTGAAGCAAGAACTAACCAGCTCACAATTGCCATGCATTTGTAATTTACTTGATTTCATGGTGATCTTTGAGGATAGCATGGTTAACTACTTGAAAGAGGGAAATAGATCCAATGCCTTTTGGACATGCCACCTGCCTCCTCCTTCTTCCACATAAGAACTTTGGGCAATGAAAGACAGGCACAGCGAGCTGTAGTGAAAAGAGCATAAGATTTGCCATCGGGCCTACTTCACCTCCAACCCTACCTAGGAATGTACATTGAGAAAATCCATTCATTCATTCACCAATTATTTACTGAGTGACCACTGTGTTCCAGACACAGGTAACTGGGCCCTGGAGCTACAGTGATATATAATCACACTGTTTCTGCCTTCTGGGGAATCACCATTGAAGGAAGAGGCAGGTAGGCTCATAGTTGTATTACCATGTGATCAGTGCCAAGATTGAAGCTAAAATAACATGCTCTGGGGTTACAGAGTGTTTTTATCTTTGTTTTACAACAACAGCAGCAACAAAGCAAGAACCCCTTTAATACAAAGTAATATTATAAAGTATTGATAATTTAGTAAATAACATTTTCTGAATGTTTATTATGCCCTAAGTTACATACACACATTAATCTTCACAAGTAGTTCTTTTTTCAATTATTGCTTCATTTTATGCATGTAGTAACTGAGGTTCAGAAAGATTACATAGTTTTCTCCAGGTTACTCAGCCATTAGTGGAAGAACTGGGATTTGAAGCCCGTTCTGTGTGACTCCAATGCATATACTTGCTTGTCATACAATGGCACAATGATTTCTCTTTGATAATGGACCTAATCCTTCTTACCTGGCACCATGACACAGACGTCACCAAAAGGCAATTTTTTTCTTAATGTAATAGGACCAAACCATGTGAAAGGCCAGTTTAGGTTAACTTCTTTGCCCTGAAAGTTATCTCAGATTAGGGGTGAGGGGGCAACCTGTGGGGAAAGAGGGTAAGGGGATTTGGCTTCAATTTAGTGAAGGTGTTGATGGGTGTTCTTTCACTCCAGGAGGTCCCCATTCACATTTCCCAGTTATCTCCACTTTGCAAGACACGCTTTTCCATGTTACCGTGTCTGGTGAACACATAGTGCTAGAGCAGCTGCATTTTATCCCTCTCTTTATGCACAATTTCTAAAAAACTGAAAGAGTATGTAGAGAAGGCCAAGTACAAAAGATAACTCAGAAATGGTAATGTAAGAGGGCCCACCATGGCTGCTGACTAGTTGCATTCGTAATGATTTTCTTCAAATAGTGCAAACAATATTTTTTCCTGAGAAATGAAATATGGGAGTGCCACATTCCACACATGATGGGGGAGAACTCATAAAAGATTTTAATCTTTCCTTGTCAGCCTTCAGAAATGCGAACAGCCTCGTCCTCATTTTCTTTATGCCTTGGACTTCTAATTGAGGAAGCTGGCATCAATTATGTATGTGAGTATCGCTGGGGAGGGAACGAGAATAAATATTTGGACGTATCGTTAGCCAGAACATCACTGCATCTTTGTGTCACCATAATTTCCCATATTGTAGTTCTTTAGATTAGAACATATGGCAATAAGGTAGGTATAGAGAACAACAATTTTCTGAAACATTATAACTTTTACCTCTTTATGGTCACATTTAGTTACAGTACATGCTGCCATTTAGGTGTAGATCTTTATAAAAGCAAACCTCAGAGAGGAGGGAATTCAGGGGCAAAGGCCTAGCAAGTTTGAATGCCTGGGACAGAAGCCAACCCTGCAGATGGTAATTTGGGGGTGTGAACTAGTTAGCCTTTGCTGCAGCAATAATCCCAGCTTTGAAGGGGCTGATAACAGGAAGCTTTCTTTCATTTTCACGTTCCATGAGGTCTGTGAGTGGCTATGAGATGTCTGGGCTCATCTTCACCTATCTTCTCATTCAGAAGCCAGGCTGAAGGAGTGACCACTGTCAAGACACACTGCTGTCATGGTGGAAGACCCTGAGACCAATGACCCAAGAGCATTTAACCCTTCTGCTTAGGAGTACATATTTCATATCCACTCCCGATCCACTATGCAAAACAAGTCATGGGCCGAGTCTATCAATAAAGCAGGGGGCCATAGTAAAGATGGAAATGTGTAATATACACTAATGGAGAGAGAGCAGAAAGTGTGAACAACACACTGAACCACAGGGTGATCTCTTAACTATACTTCATCATCACTGGGAAAGCTCTGTTGAGGCAATCTAGTAACTCAGTAAGTGAGCAAAGAAAGTCACCATTAATTGGTGCTAAGGTAGATCTGAAGTTCACATAAATACAAATTCAGCAAGCATCTCTCGAATACCAGTCTAAATGCCAGGTACCGTGCAATGTGTTCTAGGGGAAATAATACTGAATAAGATGATCTCTGCCATTCAGGAACTTTCAGTTTTGAACAGATGATAGTCAGGCCAAGAGTTAATCAAACTAATGGCTAGAGTGAAAAAGTGTGACAGAGGAACAGAAAAGGGAGAAAAAGGAAAGTTTAACTGCACTCTTAGGTGTATTACATATATTATCTCAATCTCTACAACATTCTGAGTTAGGAGTAATGCAAATGAACAAACTTGAGTATCAGACAAGTTTAATGACCTGCCCACCCAAAAGCTGGTAAGAGGTAAAACTGGAGTCAAATAAAAGTGTCAAGAAGCAGGTTATTCAGGGTATGCAGTTTGTGTCATATTGAATAGTTAAACACTTTTCTGAAGGCAGTGGAATCATTAAAGACTTCTGAAGAATGGTTGATAAGCTCTCAACTTTATCTTTAAAAAGATCATCTATGGTAGTTCTATTTTTAGTTTTTTAAGGAACCTCCATACTGTTCTCCATAGTGGCTATATCAACTTACATTCACACCAACAGTGCAAGAGGGTTCCCTTTTCTCCACACCCTCTCCAGCATTCATTGCTTGTTTATTTTTTTATGATGGTCATTCTGACTGGGGTGAGGTGATACCTCATTGTAGTTTTGATTTACATTTCTCTAATGATTAGTTATGCTGAGCATCCTTTCATGTGTTTGGTGGCAATCTGTATATCTTCTTTGGAGAAATGTCTATTTAGATCTTCTGCCCATTTTTGGATTGGGTTGTTTGTTTTTTTGATATTGAGCTGCATGAGCTGCTTGTATATTTTGGAGATTAATCCTTTATTAGTTGCTGACCCAGCAATCCCACTATTGGGCACATACCCTGAGAAAATCATAATTCAAAAAGAGACATGTACCACAATGTTCATTGAAGCACTATTTACAATAGTCAGGATATGGAAGCAACCTAAGTGTCCATCGACAGATGGAATGGATAAAGAAGATGTGGCACATATATACAATGGAATATTACTCAGCCATAAAAAGAAATGAAACTGAGTTATTTGTAGTGAGGGGGATGGACCTAGAGTCTGTCATACAGAATGAAGTAAGTCAGAAAGAGAAAAACAAATACTGTATGTTAACACATATATATGGAGTCTAGAAAAAAAAAAGTTCTGATGAACGTAGGGGCAGGACAGGAATAAAGACTTAGATGTAGAGAATGGACTTGAGGACACAGGGAGGGGGAAGGGTAAGCTGGGATGAAGTGAGAGAGTAGCATTGACATACATACACTACCAAATGTAAAATAGATAGCTAGTGGGAAGCAGCTACACAGAACAGGGAGATCAGCTTGATGTTTTGTGACCACCTAGAAGGGTGGGATAAGGAGGGTGGGAGGGAGATGCAAGAGGGAGGGGATATGGGGATATATGTATACATATAGCTGATACACTTTTTTATACAGCAGAAACTAACACAACATTGTAAAGCAATTATACGCCAATAAAGATGTTAAAAAAATTTTTTTTAAAATCTAGTAAAATGTTCTCCAGAGGACAGCTCAGGGACAGGCTACCTGATCCTCTAAGATATTACACATTTCCTTAAATCTATGTGTCTCTCTGTGAAAGTTTTACAGGAAGAGGGAGAGAACTTTAGTGTGTGTGTGTGTGTGTGTGTGTGTGTGTGTGTGTGTGCATGTATTTCTGAATTCAAGGCTGTATTTGATGTGATTTTAATCATATGTTTGCTTGTTAAATATGAGGTGGTGCTGTCCACATAGATGGGTTTACAGAAAGGCAGCTTCTCAAATTCTTTAAAGTTGCCTTGCCTGGCTCTTCATCCTTGTTCTGTCAATTATCTTCATTTTCAAGCTCCAGATCAGCTTCTAAAGAACAGGCTCTATTGTGAATATAAAGCACAAACACTTCCCCAAGCTCACTATACAAAATACACACACATACACATATACACATGCACACATTCATCACACAAACGCAATATGTAGAGACAAAAACTAGTGAGAAGAAGCTCCATGTGAAAAGAAGCAGGATCCTACAGTGTTTTCCTTCTGATTCAGTCAACTACCCTCTAACCAGGCCCTCAGGAATCTTAATCTTACCATCAACACCCAGCCCAAAGGTAGGCAAATATTTTTCCCTTGACCCTTTAGTGGAAAGATGAGACTGGCCTTTAAAAGATAATTGTTTAAAATTTAAGGGAAAAAATGAGGCAATGAAGCTTAATAACTTTCCTGAGTCTAAGAATCCTAATTCTCTAATCTTTCTTAGATCCCTCTTCTCTGAATTTCCTGACTTGTGACAGGGGAGCCACCATTCTTCACCTCATAGTTATGGTCTACTTCAGTCTCTCCCCTTTATCAGAGTAAATGTCAAGAATCATAGCTCACCCACTCACCAGGGGACTGGCACCAGCCCCAGGACTCCCTGGACTGTGCAGCTACCTGTGCTGGACACAGCCTTGTACAACAGTGTCTGGCAGCCTCTGCATGAATCAGGGCCTGATAGCCAACTAGGCTGGGGGCCAGCCCCACCTATCAGCACACCCATTGTAGTGGACTGCACCACAACAGAAGTGTCCATGCAGCCAACATAGGAGACACCCAGAATATAGCTCTGGTGACCAAAGAAGAGTATACTGCTGGGGCTCATATGATGTCTCTTACATAAGATCACTTCTCCAGATCAAGAACATAACCAACCTACCTAATACATAAACATGAACACAGGGAATTAAGTAACATGTGGGGACAGAGGAATAAGTTCCATATGAAAAAAACAAGATAAAATCCCAGAAGAAGAACTAAGGAAAATGGAGATCAGCAGCCTCTTTGATAAATAGTTCAAGGTAATGATCATAAAGATAATCGACCATCTCAGGAGAAGAATGCATGAACACAGTGAGAAGTTTAACAAAACATTAGAAAATATAAAGAAGAACCAAACAGAACTGAAGAATATAATAACTGATATTTTAAAAATACACTAGAAGGAATCAACAGATTAGATGATATAGAGGAACAGTTCAGTAAACTGGAAGACTGAGTAATGGAAACAACTCAAGCTGAACAGAAAAAAGAAAAAAATAATTTTTAAAAAATGAGGATAGTTTAAAATACCTCTAGGACAATATTAAACATGCTAACATTTACATTATAGGGGTTTCAGAAGGAGATGAGAGAAAGGAGAAGATAACTTATTTGAAAAAAAATAAAAGCTGAAAACTTTCTTAATCTGAGAAAGAAAACAGACAGCCGGGTCCAGGAAACACAGAGTCCCAAACAAGATGAACCCAAAGGTATACACACCAAGACACATTGTAATTGAAATGGCAAAATTTATAGATAAAGAGAATCTTAAAAATAGCAAGGGAAAAGCAACTAGTTATGTACAAGGGAACTCCTATAAACCTATAAGCTGACTTTAAAGCAGAAACTATGCAGGCCAAAAGGGAGTGGTATGAAATATTTAAATTGATGAAAGGGAAATAAAAATAATCTACAATCAAGAATAGTCTACCTGGGAGAAAGAGAAGATGGTGGAGGAGTAAGACATGGAGATCACCTTCCTCTGCACAAATACATCAAAAATACATCTACATATGGAACACTCCTACAGAACACCTATTGAATGCTGGCAGAAGATCTCAGACTTCCCAAAAGACAAGAAAATACCCACGTACCTGGGTAGGGCAAAAGAAAAAACAGAGACAAAAGAATAGGGACTGGACCTGCACATCTAGGAGGGAGCTGTGAAGGAGGAAAAGTTTTCACACACTAGGAAGCCCCTTTACTGGCAGAGATTTGGGGGCTAGGTGGGAGGGAAGCTTCAGAGCCATGGAGGAGAGCACAGCAACAGGGGTGCAGAGGGCAAAGAGGAGAGATTCCCTCACAGAGGATTGGTGCCGACCAGCACTCACCAACCTAAGAGGCTTGTCTGCTCACCTGCCAGGGCAGGTGGGGGCTGGGAGCTGAGGCTCAGGCTTCGGAGTTCAGATCCCACGGAGATGACTGGGGTTGGCTGTGTGAAGACAGCCTGAGGGGGCTAATGCACCACAGCTAGCCAGGAGGGAGTCAGGAAAAAGTCTGGAAGAGCTGAAGCAGCAAGAAACCATTGTTTCAGGGTGCATGAAGAGAGGGGATTCCTCCCCTATGTGCCCACAGAAGGCAGAGCACTGCCTAAGCAAGCTCCAGAGATGGGCGCAAGCTGTGGTTATCAGCTTGGACCCCAGAGACGGGCATGAAGTGCTAACGCTGTTGCTGCTGCTGCTGCTGCTGCTGCCACCAAAAATCCTGTGTGCAAGCACAGGTCCCTATCCACACACCTCCAGGAGGCTGTGCAGCCCGCCACTGCCAGGGACCCGTGATCCAGGAACAACTTCCCTGGGAGAACACACAGTGCACCTCAAGCTGCTGCAACATCACAGTAGCCTCTGCCACCACAGGCTCGCCCCACATTCCAATTATGACTAAAATACTCCTCCCTCCCCCTGGCCTGAGTGAGTAAGACGGCCCTAATCAGCCGCTGCTTTAATCCCCTCCTGTCTGGGCAGGGAACAGATGCCTGAGGGTGGCCTACATGCAGAAGTGGGGCCAAAACCAAAGCTGAACCCCAGGAGCTGTGCAAACAAAGAAGAGAAAGGGAAACCTCTCCCAGCAGCCTCAGGAGAAGAGGATTAAATCCCCACAATCAACTTGATGTACCCTGCATGTGTGGAATAACTGAATAGACAATGAATCATCCAAAAATTGAGGCAGTGGACTTTGGAAGCAACTGTAGACTTGGGGTTTGCTGTCTGTAACTGACTTGTTTCTGATTTTTATGTTTATCTTAGTTCAGTTTTTAGTGCTTGTTATCATTGATGGATTTGTTTATTGATTTTGTTGCTCTCTTATTTTTTTAATTTTAATATTTTATTATTATTATTATCTTTTTTTTTTCTCCCTTTTCTTCTGAGCTGTGTGGCTGACAGTGTCTTGGTGCTCTGTCCTGGTGTCAGGCCTGAGCCTCTGATGTGGGAGAGCCAAGTTCAGGACACTGGACCACAAGAGACCTCCTGGCCCAACGTAATATCAATCGGCGAGGGCTCTCTCACAGCTCTCCATCTCAGCACTAAGACCCAGCTCCACACATCAGCCAGCAAGTTCCAGTGCTGGACGCCGCATGCAAAACAACTAGCAAGACAGGAAAACAACAACACCATTAGCAGAGAGGCTGCCTAAAATCATACTAAGTGCACAGACACCCCAGAACACACTACCAGACACGGCCCTGCCCACCAGAAAGACATGATCCAGCTCCACCCACCAGAACACAGGCACCAGTCCCCTCCACCAGGAAGCCTACACAAGCCACTGAACTAACCTCACCCACTGGGGGCAGACACCCAAAACAATGGGAACTATGAACCTGCAGCTTGCAAAAAGGAGACCCTCAAACACAGTAAGTTAAACAAAATGAGAAGACAGAGAAATATGCAGCAGATGAAGGAGCAAGGTAAAAACCCACCAGACCAAACAAATGAAGAGGAAATAAGCAGTCTACCTGAAAAAGAATTCAGAGTAATGATAGTAATAATGATCCAGAATCTTGGAAATAAAATGGAGAAAATACAAGAAACATTTAACAAGGACCTAGAAGAACTAAAGAGCAAACAATGAAGAACACAATAAATGAAACTGAAAATTCTCTAGAAGGAATCAAGAGCAGAATAACTGAGGCAGAAAAATGAATAAGTGACCTGGAAGATAAAATAGTGGAAATAACTACCACAGAGCAGAATAAAGAAAAAAGAATGAAAAGAATTGAGGACAGTCTCAGAGACATCAGGGACAATATGAAATGCACCAACATTCAAATTATAGGGAGCCCAGAGGAAGAAGAGAAAAAGAAAGGGTCTGAAAAAATATTTGAACAGATTATAGTTCTGTTCATCAGGGAGGGCTTCCCTGATGGCACAGTGGTTGAGAGTCCATCTGCCAATGCAGGGGACACGGGTTCGTGCCCCAGTCCAGGAAGATCCCACATGCCGTGGAGCAGCTGGGCCCATGAGCCATGGCTGCTGAGCCTGCACGTCCGGAGCCTGTGTTCCACAACAAGAGAGGCCACAACAGTGAGAGGCCCGTGTACCATAAAAATAATAAATAAATAAATAAATAAATAAATAAAAGCAGCAAGGGAAAAACAACAAATAACATGCAAGGGAATCCCCATAAGGTTAACAGCTGATCTGTCAGAAGAAACTCTGCAGCTTAGAAGGACATATTTAAAGTGATGAAAGGGAAAAAACCTACAATGAAGATTATTCTACCAAGCAAGGATCTCATTCAGATTAGACAGAGAAATCAAAACCTTTACAGACAAACAAAAGCTAAGAGAATTCAGCACCACCAAACCAGCTTTACAAAAAATGCTAAAGGAACTTCTCTAAGCAGGAAACATAAGAGAAAGAAAAGACCTACAAAAACAAAACCCCCCAAATTAAGAAAATGATAATAGGAACATACATATTGATAATTACCTTAAGTGTAAATGGATTAAATGCCTCAATGAAAAGACATAGACTGGCTGAATGGATACAAAAAGAAGACCCATATATATACTGTCTACAAGAGTTCTGCTTCAGACCTAGGGACGCATACCGACTGAAAGTGAGGTGATTGAAAAACATATTCTGTGCAAATGGAAATCAAAAGAAAGCTGAAGTAGCAATTCTCATATCAGACAAAATAGACTTTAAAATAAAGGTTATTGCAAGAAACAAAGAAGGACACTACATAATGATCAAGGGATCAATCCAGGAATATATAAAAATTGTAAATATATATGCACCCAACATAGGAGCACCTCAATACATAAGGAAAACGCTAACAGCCATAAAAGGGGAAATCAACAGTAACACAATAATAATAGGGGACTTTAACACCCACTTTCACCAATGAACAGATCATCCAAAATGAAAATAAATAAGGAAATGCAACCTTTAAATGATATGAGACAAGATGGACTCAATACATATTTACAGGACATTCCATCCAAAAACAGCAGAATATACTTTCTTCTCAAGTGCTCATGGAACATTCTCCAGGACAGATCATATCTTGGGTCACAAATCAAGCCTTGGTAAATTTAAGAAAGTTGAAATTGTATCATGTATCATTTCTGACCACAATACTATGAGACTAGATATCAATTACAAGAAAAAAATGTAAAAAATGCAAACACATGGAGGCAAAACAATATGCTACTAAATAACAAAGAGATCACTGAAGAAATCAGAGAGAAAATAAAAAAATACCTAGAAACGAATGACAATGAAAACACGACAACCCAAAATTTATGGGATGCAGCAAAAATAGTTCTAAGAGGGAAGTTTATAGAAATAAAATCCTACCTCAAGAAACTAGAAAAATCTCAAATAAACAACCTAAACCTACACCTAAATCAATTTGAGAAGAATAACAAAAAAACCCCAAAGTTAGCAGAAGGAAAGAAATCATGAAAAGCAGATCAGAAATAAATGGAAAAAAATGAAGGAAACAATTGCAAAGATCAATAAAACTAAAATCTGGTTATATGAGAAGATAAACAAAATTGATAAACCATTAGCCAGACGAATCAAGAAAAAAAGGGAGAGGACTCAAATCAATAGAATTAGAAATGAAAAAGGAGAAGTAACAACTGACACTGCAGAATTACAATGGATCACGAGAAATTACTACAAGCAACTCTATGCCAATAAAATGGACAATGTGGAAGAAATGGACAAATTCTTAGAAAAGCACAAACTACTGAAACTGAACCAGGAAGAAATAGAAGATATAAACAGACCAATTACAAGCACTGAAATTGAAACTCTGATTAAAACTCTTCCAACAAACAAAAGCCCAGGGCCAGATGGCTTCACAGGTGAATTCTATCAAACATTTAGAGAAGAGCTACACCTATCCTTCTCAAACTCTTCCAAAATATAGCAGAGGGAGGAAGACTCCCAAACTCATCCTATGTGACAACCATCACCCTGATACCAAAATCAGACAAAGATGTCATAAAAAAAGAAAACTACAGGCAAATATCACTGATGAACATAGATGGAAAAATTCACAACAAAATGCTATCAAACAGAATCCAACAGCACGTTAAAATGATCATACCATGATCAAGTGGGGTTTATCCGAGGAATGCAAGAATTCTTTATTATATGCAAATCAATCAATGTGAAACACCATATTAACAAACTGAAGGATAAAAGCCATAAGATAATCTCAATAGATGCAGAAAAAGCTTTCAACAAAATTCAACACCCATTTATGATAAAAACTTTCCAGAAAGTAGGCATAGAGAGATCCTACCTCAGCATAATACAGGCCATACATGACAAACCCACAGCCAACATCGTTCTCAATGGTGAAAAACTGAAACCATTTCCTCTAAGATCAGGAACAAGACAAGGTTGCCCACTCACCACTATTATTCAACATAGTTTTGGAAGTTTTAGCCACAGCAATCAGAGAAGCAAAAGAAATAAAAGAAATCCAAATCAGAAAAGAAGAAGTAAAAGTGTCACTCTTTGCAGATGACATCATACTATACATAGAAAATCCTAAAGATGCTACCAGAAAACTACTAGAGCCAATCAATGAATTTGGTAAAGTAGCAGCATACAAAATTAATGCACAGAAATCTCTAGCATTCCTATACACTAATGATGAAAAATCTGAAAGAGAAATTAAGGAAACACTCCCATTTACCGTTGCAACAAACAAAATAAAATACCTACAAATAAACCTACTTAAAGAGATAACAGACCAGTATGCAGAAAACTATAAGACACTGATGAAAGAAATTAAAGATGATACAAACAGATAGAGAGGTATACCATATTCTTAGATTGGTAGAATCAACATTGTGAAAATGACTATACTACCCAAGGCAATGTACAGATTCAGTGCAATATCTATCAAACTGCCAATGGCATTTTTCACAGAACTAGAGCAAAAAAATTTCACAATTTCTATTGAAACAAAAAAGACACTGAATAGCTAAAGCAATCTTGAGAAAGAAAAATGGAGCTGGAGGAATCAGGCTCCCTGACTCCAGACTATACTACAAACCAAGACAGTATGATACTGGCACAAAAACAGAAATATAGATCAATGGAACAGGAAAGAAAGCCCAGAGATAAACCCATGTGCATATGGTCACCCTATCTTTGATAAAGGAGGCAAGAATATACAGTGGAGAAAAGACAGCCTCTTCAATAAGTCGTGTTAGGAAAACTGGACAGTTACATGTAAAAGAATGAAAGTAGAACACTTTCTTACACCATACACAAAAATAAACTCAAAATGGATTAAAGACCTAAATTTAAGTCCTGACACTATAAAACTGTTAGAGGAATACATAGGCAGAACACTCTATGACATAAATCACAGCAAGATCATTTTTGACCCACCTCCTAGAGTAAGGGAAATAAAAACAAAAATAAACAAATGGGACCTAATGAAACTTAAAAGCCTTTGAACAGCAAAGGAAACCATAAACAAGACAAAAAGATAACCCTCAGAATGGGAGAAAATATTTGCAAATAAAACAACTGACAAAATATTAATCTCCAAAATATACAAGCAGCTCATGAGCTCAATATCAAAAAGTCAAAAAGGAAATTCAAAAATGGGTAGAAAACCTAAACAGACATTTCTCCAAAGAAGATATACAGATTGCCAACAAACACATGAATGGATGCTCAACATCACTAATCATTAGAGAAATGCAAATCAAAACTATAATGAGGTATCACCTCACACTGGTCAGAATGGCCATCATCAAAAAATCTACAAACAGTAAATGCTGGAGAGGGTGTGGAGAAAAGGGAACCCTCTTGTACTGTTGGTTAGAATGTAAATTGATACAGCCACTATGAAGGACAGTATGGAGGTTTCTTAAAAAACTAAAAATAGAACTACCATATGACCCAGAAATCCCACTACTGGGCATATACCCTGAGAAAATCATAATTCAAAAAGAAACATGTACCATAATGTTCATTGCAGCACTATTTACAATAGTCAGGACATGGAAGTAACCTAAGTGTCCATCAACAGATGAATGGATAAAGAAGATGTGGCACATATATACAATGGAATATTATTCAGCCTTAAAAAGAAATGAAATTCAGTTATTTGTAGTGAGGTGAATAGACCTAGAGTCTGTCATACAGAGTGAAGTAAGTCAGAAGGAGAAAAAAATAACATATGCTAACACATATATATGGAACCAAAAAAAAAAAAAAGGTTCTGGTTAACTTACGGACAGGGAGGAAAAAAGATGCAGAAGTAGATAATGGACTTGAGGATACAGGGAGAGAGAAGGGTAAGAGGGGACGAAGTGAGAGAGTAGCATTGACATACATACACTACCAAATATAAAATAGATAGCTAGTGGGAAGCAGCTGCATAGAACAGGTAGATCAGCTCAGTGCTTTGTGACCACCTAGAGGGGTGGGATAGGGAGGGTAGGAGGGAGACACAAGAGTATGACGATATATGTATACATGTAGCTGATGCACTTTGTTATACAATAGAAACTAACACAACACTGTAAAGCAATTATACTCCAGTAAAGTTGTTAAAAGAAAAAAAAAAAGAACAGTCTATGTGTCAAGGTTATTATAGAGATTTAAAGGAGAGATAAAGAATTTTACAGACAACCAAAATGTAAAATAGTTCAACACCAATAAACTGGCTTTACAAAAAATGTTAAAGGGATTTTTCTGAGTGGAAAAGAAGAGATCACAACTGGAAATGTGAACATTCTGAAAGAAAAAGTCTTTCTGGTAAAAACAAATATACAGTATGTAGTAGGTCAGCCACTTATAAAGTTAGTAGGAAGGTTAAAGGACTAATTAGTAAAATTATCTATATCCAAAATAGGTAGTTAAGGGATACACAAAACAAAAGTTTGTAAAATATGAAGTCAAAAATATTGAATGTATGTTGGGGAGGAGATGCATGGTTGGTAGAATATGTCTGAAATTAAGAGAGATTATCCACTTTAAATAGACATCATGGTAACCACAAAGCAAAAATCTATATAAATACAAAAAAGAGAAAGGAATCCAAACTTGACACTAAATATAGACATCAAATCACAAGGAATAAAGCAAAAAAAAAAAGAAATGAACTCCAAAAACAACCAACAATTAACAAAATGGCAATAAGTATGTACCTATCACTGTTTACTTTAAATGTAAATGGACTAAATGTTCCAATCAAAAGACAGATTGGCTGAATAGATTTAAATATGTTTTTTTAAAGACCTGTATGTATTCTGCCTGTGCTGCCTGCAAGAGATTCACTTCAGATCTAATGACACACACATACTGAAAGTGGAGAGGTGGAAAAAGCTATTTCATGTAAATGGAAAAAAAAAAGAAAGCTGGGGTAGCAATAGTTATAGTTGACAAAATATACATTAAAATAAAGACTGTTACAAAAGACAAAGAGGGACATTACATAATGATCAAGGGATAAATCCAACAAGAAAATATAACAATTGTAAATATATATGCACCCAACATAGGAGCACCTACATACATACAACAAATATTAACAAACATAAGGGGAGAAATTGACAATAATGAACCCCAGTAGAGGACTTTAACACCCCACTTACATCAATGGACATGTCATCCAGATAGAAAGTCAATAAGGAAACACTGGTCTCAAACAACACATTTGATCAGATAACTTCATATATACATTTAGAACATTCCATCTGAAATACAGCAGAATACACATTATTTTCAAGTGCACACAGCGTATTTTCCAGGATAGATCACATGCTAGGTCACAAACAAGTCTCAATAAATTTAAGAATATTGAAATATCAAGCATCTTTTTCAATCACAATGTTATGAGACTAGAAATCAACTACAAGGGAAAAAAATTGCAAAAACCACAAATACGTGGAGGCTAAACAATATGCTACTAAGCAACAAATGGGTCAGAAAAAAGATCTAAGAGGAAATTTTAAAAATTTTAAAGACAAATGAAAATGGAGACACAACAATCCAAAACCTATGGGACACAGCAAAAGCAATTCTGAATGGGAAATTTGTACCTACCTTAGGAAATAAGAAAAATCTCAAATAAACAACGTAACCTTACACTGAAAAGAAGTCAAGAAAGAAGAAAAAACAAAATCCAAAGTTAGTAGAAAGAAATAAATCATAAAGATCAAAGCAGAAATAAATGAAATAGACACCAAAAAAATAGAAAATAAACTAAAAGCTGGTTCTTTGAAAAGATAAACAAAATTAATAAACCCTTAGCCAGAGTATCAAGAAAAAAAGAGGGAGAAGGCCCAAATCAGTAACATGTAGAAGTAAAAAAGAAGTTACAACCAACACTGCAGAAATACAAAAGATCATAAGATACTACTATAAAAAACTATATGTCAGTAAAATGGATCACCTAGAAGAAATGAACAAATTCTTAGAAATGTACAATCTCCCAAGACTGAACCAGGAAGAAATAGAAAATATGAAGAGACTAATTATCAGTAATGAAATTGAATCAGTAATTTAGAAACTCCCAACAAACACAAGTTCAGGATCAGATGGCTTCACAGGTGAATTCTACCAAACATTTAGAGAAGAATTAATGCCTATCCTTCTCAAACTATTCCAAAAAACTGCAGAGGAAGGAATACTTCCAAACTCATTCTATGAGGCCACCATCACCCTAATACCAAAACCAGACAAAGATATCACCAAAAAAAAAGAAAATTACAGGCCCATATCACTGATGAACATAAATGCAAAAATCCTCAACACAATACTATCAAACTGAATCCAACAATACATTAAAAGCATCATTCAACATGATCAAGTGGGATTTAATCCAGGGATGCAAGGATTTTTCAATATCCACAAAACTGTCAACGTGATACACCAAATTAACAAATCAAAGGATAAAAACCAGATGATCATCTCAATAGATGCAGGAAAAGCTTTTGGTAAAATTCAACATCCATTTATGATTAAAAAGACTCTCAACAAGTTGAGTATAGAGTGAATATACCTCAACATAATAAAGGCCAATTATGACAAAGATCACAGCTAAAATTATATTCAATGGTGAAAAGATGAAAACATCCCCTCTAAGATCAGAACAAGACAAGGATACCCATTCTTGCCACTTTTATTCACATAGTACTAAAAACTCTAGCCACAGCAATCAGAAAAGAAAACAAAAATGAAAGGAATCCAAATTGGAAAGGATGAATTAAAGTGACAGTTTTATTTCTTCCATTATAAGTAAAACTGTCACTATTTGCAGAGGGCATGATACTATATAGAAAACACTAAAGTTGCCACACACACATAAAAAAAATACTATTAGAACTAATAAGTGAATTCAGTAAAGTTTCAGGATACAAAGTTAATATACAGAAATATACTGCATTTCTATACCCTTATAATGAACTACCAGAAAAAGAAATTAACATAACAATCCTATTTACAATTGCATCACAAAGAATAAAATACATATGAATAAATCTCACCAAGGCAGTAAAAGACTTACACTTGGGAAACTGTAAGATACTGTGAAAGAAATTGAAAAAAAGACACAAACAAATAGAAAAATATACAGTGCTCATGGACTGGAAGAATTAACACTGTTAAAATGGCCATCATTCTCGAAGCAATCTACAGATTCAATGCAATCCCTATCATAAAACAATGGTATTTTTCACAGAACTAGAACAAATAATTCTAAAATTTGTACAGAAACAACAATGACTCCAAATAGCAAAAAAAAAAAAAAAATTTAGAAAGACGAACAAAGCTGCAGGTAACATGCTCCCTGATTTCAAACCAAGCCACAAAACTGCAGTAGTCAAAACCATGGTACTGGTACAAAAACAGATAGATAGATCAACGGGACAGAATAGAGAGCCCAGAAATGAACCCACACATATATGGCCAATTAACCTATGATAAAGTGGGCAAGAATATACAATGGGGAAAAAATAGCCTCTTCAATAAATGCTGTTAAGAAAATTGGACATCTATGTGCAAAAGAATCAAACGACCACTTTCTCACACGATATACAAATATTATTTCAAAATTGATTAGAGACTTAAATGTAAGACCTGAATCCATCAAAATCCTAGAAGAAAACATAGGCAGTACACTCCTTGACACTGGTCTTAACAATACTTTTTAGGATATGTTTCCTCAAGCAAAGGGAACAAAAGCAAAAATAAACAAATGATACTACACCAAAATAAAATTCTTTGCACAGTGAAGGAAACTATCAACAAAACAAAAAAGCCACCTACTAAATGAGAAAAGATATTCAAACAATATATCTGATAAAGAGTTAATATCTAAAATATAGAAAGAACCCACACACCTCAACATCAAGAAAACAAATAACCCTATTAAAAATGGACAGAGGACCTGAATAGACGTTTTTCCAAAGAAGACATGCAGTTGGCCAACAGACACATAAAAAAATGCTCAATATCACTAGTCATCAGGGAAATGCAAATCAATAAAACCATGATAAGATATCACCACATAGCTGTCAGAAGGGCTATTTTCAAAAAGACAACAAATAGCAAACGTTGGTGAGGATGTGGAGAAAAGGGAAGACTTGTGCACTGCTGGTGGGAAAGTAAATTATTACAGCCACTCTGGAAAACAGTATGGAGGTTTCTTAAAAAATTAGAAATAGAACTACTGTATGAACCAGCAATTCCACTCCTGGTTATTTATCTGAAGAAAATGAAAACACTAATTGGAAAAGGCATAGGGACCCCTATGTTCATTGCAACATTGTTTACAATAGGCATGATATGGAAGCAACCTAAGTGTCAGCTGATAGACAAATGGATAAAGATGTTATATATACATATATAAAATAGAATATGATTCAGCCATTAAAAAGAAGGAAATCTTGCCATTTGTGCCAACATGGATGGACTTAGAGTGTATTACACTAAGTGAAAGAAGTCAGACAGAGAGAGACAAATGCCATATAATTTCACTTATATGTAGAATTTAAATAGCAAAACAAAACAGACAAACAGAACAGAACAGAAACAGACTCATAGATATGGGAACAAATAGGTGTTTGCCAGAGAGGGGGAGTAGTGGTGTGAGTGACATAGGTAAAGGAGATCAAGGGGTACAAATTTCCAGTTACTAAATAAGTGAGTCACAGGAATGAAATGTACAGCATGAGGAGCACAGTCAATAATATGGTAATAACTTTGTATAGTGACAGATGGTAACTAGACATGGTGGTGATCACTTTGTTATGTATAGGAATATCGAATCACTATGTTGTGTACCTAGAAGTAACATAGTGTTGTAGGTCAATTATACTTCAAATAAATAAATAAATAGGTAAATAAAATTTAAAATAAATAAATAAGTAAAAACATCCTAGCTAAAATTTGTCAACCAGCTAGAGTCTTCTCACCTAGTTCCAACTTCAAGAGAGGAATTTTCCTACTTCTCACTTGATATGCAAACGATGGTGATTATCATCCATTGATCTTCAAAGAATGAGATAGGCCAATGATTCTCAAACTTTGGTTTATCTGGAGGACTTGATAAAATTGGATTGCTGGGCCCCACCCCCTGGAGTTTCTGCTCCAGATAGCCTGGGATTGGACTCAAGAATGTGCATTTCTAGCAAGTCCAGGTGAGGCTAATGGACTGGTCTCCCACATGTTGAGAAGCATAGGTCACCATCTCTACGCTCTCCTGGTGTCTTCTATAAATCAACACAGTATGTGGGGGAAGGCAGTGGGAGAGTTTCATTGCCTTTTAGGCCTGATTCTGAATCCTGCCTCTTTCCCTAGTACCAAGTCATCTTGGACAAACTGCTTAATCTCACTGGGATTCAGTTTTCAAATTTTAAAAATAGCAACCATAATACCTCTCAAGTATTTTTGGTAACGAATAAAGAATATAGCATATATAAAATGCCTAGCACAGAATCTGATACCCGGTATACGATTCAGTAGTATTCCTTCTCTAATTCTCCCCTTACTAAGGGACCTCATTCAGGTGAGAGTCTTCCTACACTCTCCTATAGGACCATAACCTATGCTAGTTCTTCCACTAAGGTGGGCAATGGAGCAGCACAGTGACCATAACATGTAAATAACAAAGGTTTATGTGTTATGTTCACATGTTAGATTGAATATAGATTATGCTAGTGTCCATTCTCTTGCTCAGCCCAAAGAAATGATATTTCCATATGGAAGTTACAAGAAAGAAAGTCATAAACCATGCTAATAGAAGTCTAAATTCTACTTTAATGATAGCTATATGTGCACAATTAATTATAGAATGCCAAAGAAGGATGGCTCTGTTTTACAGAGCAGGGACTGTGGTTATTTCTTACTAAGTCCTATATGAGTCACACACAATGAAGTATTGTCTGGGGCTGGAACTCAGCACTAAAGAGGAGGATCATCAATGGCTTCAACCCCAAAGGGAAAATGCTGGGAGAAACTGGGCAGAGTCATGAAATAAAAATGCTGTGACTTTTGGAAATTAAAGTGTCTTGGAAGCTGAATTTTATCAGGCTTCCTTTGGAGCTAGAAGAGAATAAGGGAAATATGTTGGCATTAAAATTCAAAGAGATACAAAGAAATGTACAAAACTTCCAAGTGATTGTGAGTGGGAAGAAAAAGTCTGAACTACCTCTCACCTTCTCATTTAGGATGAGATTTCTGGACCAAAGTCCTTAAAGAAAGGATATAATGCATAATTCATTGTGTTTTATAAAGACTAATGAGATAATTCATTAGGTACTCACCCAAATACCTTATGTATGGTAATCCCTCAATAAACGGTAACTATTGGTAGTTACTATTATCTTGAAAAGCATATTTGTATTACAGTTAATTATTTTATTCCATCTTCCTCCCCAACAACTAGATTGCATGCTCCACAAAGGCAGGGACCAGATCTATCTTTTCAGTATCTTTCTTTGTGTCTTGTGCTACTACAGTGCCTGGTGCATAACAGAGGCATGATAGGTATTTGTTGACAGTAGAAAGGATGGAAAAAGGCTCAAGAGGAGATGGAAGATTTGGGTATGGGTTCTACCATGTAGAACACAAAGAGAAAACTTAGAACACAAAGAAGAAAAATTATGGGGAGCTAAGTACAGGAAATGGGACAGAAAATGTCCTTTGACTCCAGATGTTAAAGAGCATTTCCTTGGAGACTAAATCATTACTGTTGCTTGCCTTTGGCTTTCCCCTCATTACCCATCCTGCAATGGCAAGTTGGGACCTTGATCCCTCTGGTAACTGTCAGTGTGTTCACCCTGAGACTTCCTAATTGTCTGAATCACCTGAAGCTCCATCAAGGCCACCTTTAACCTGTATGACATCTTTGTACAAATTTGAAAAACGTGCCTCTTCTTCCACATGGATGTAGCCTCAAGCTAGGAGCTCTGCTTGGTGAGTGGAGTGTGGATTGGGTTTTAGCCTTCTCCCACCCCTTCTTCCTGCTATCCCTTCAACCAAGTACAAGGTATAATCTAATACAATAATACTTGGTAGACCAGGGCTCCGTTGAACTTCAGCTACAGCAACACACATTTATTGAGTGTGTATTTACAATGTTTAAGCACTGGGGCTACAGTGGTGGGTAAAGCATGGCTCCTGCCTTCATAGAGTTTGTTCTATTACTAAGGAAGTGGCAATAGGCAAAATGGTTGAGCAAAAAGAGAAGAAAAAATAAATAAATGTCTGTTGTTTATAAACCACTCAATCTATGGCATTTTGTTATAGCAGTCTGAATGAATGAGACATACCTCACTTGAACACAGCGCCTGCCGTCACCAGCTATGCTACTTTGAGCAAGTGGTTGTACCTTTCAAAGCCTCCATTCTCTCATCTGGAGAATGGGGATAATGACATTATCTCCCTCAGAGGCTTGTTGTAAACATGAGATGAAATGAAAAGATATGCAATAGGCTAAATATTTGTATCTCTCCCCCATTTTGTATGTTGAAATCCAATGCCCATTGTGATGGTATCAGGAGATAAGGCATTTGGATTGTGTTTAGATTGTGAGGGTGGAGTCCTCATGAATGGGATTAGTGCATTTATAAAAGAGACTCCTTCCACCACATGAGGACACAAAGAAGTCAGCACTCTGCAACCTTGAAGAGGGCCTTCCGCAGGCACAGTTGGAGGAAGTAACTGAGAGGACACGACCACCAAATGACCCACAAGCTGGATCCCAGCAATCAGAGGCTCCCTCCCAAAGCTACAAAAAGCAGAGCCGCTCTGTATTTAAATTCCAAACAGCGCTCCATGCCAAACTCTCAGAAATTCTAGGCCTTTCCTTTCCCCTCACCCCCGACCCCCACTAAATCTGAGATGAACTGACTGCAGAGACTTCTCGCTCAGAGTACATTGTTTGAAAGTTGTGTCATAAACGTATCGATCTTGCCTGGTGCTCCCGAACAGAATCTTGATGTTGAAGCGCTCCTTTAATCAAAAGTAAATTATGTACGGGCCATATAGGTCAGTTCAGTCAGCCTCACAAAAAAGGCAATCCATCATTTATTCGTAAATGTCAGTGAAATCTGGGGATCAATATCTGCGCCAATGTGGGTTTTGTTTATTATTTTTCTGTAAATATCAATGCCGAGAAATATTTTGAGGGAGCACGTGAGCACCATGGGAAATCAGAACCTGACCTAAGGTAGGCAATGGACTCTTTCTGAGTGGATTTGGTCTGCCTTCTTGGAACTCCTTTGCAGGTGAGACCTGGACCCATGGGAAATACAAAGGAGAGAAAGAAAGAAGAGGAACATTCTTACAGGTTTTGAAAAAGTTACAGAATTATCTCTCTTACAATGAGGTGGAAATGGCTTCTCCTGATACACTCTGAGGAGTGAGTTTGGGCATAGAAAATAAAAGTGACTCCAAAAGATCGGGTTTATCCACAGAATCCCTGGAGTCAGAAGACAAGGGAATCTACAGTCCAGTCCCATCCTATTCCTTTTCTTGGCTCATCCTTATTAAAGTACCATATTTGTGATGTCAGAGCCCTGGCAGTAGAAGCAGCGGCAAGCCATTGTTGGAGAGGAAGGACCTTGTTTCAAACTTCCTATTGTTTTCTTTCCATTCCTTTTAGAGGCAATATAAAGGTTTTTGAGTCAGTAAAAACATGGTCAGAGTGACACTTAGGAAAGACATTTTAGTAAAGAACGTAAAAACATTTTAGTAAAGCATATTGGAAAATGTGAAAGATTGAAGGCAGAGAGGCCAATTGTGAAGCCCAGGCCAGATGGGTAGACCTCCCTTTGCAGTGGAAAGATCAGAAGATTTCAAATCAGACACCAGAGCTTTAAGTTGAATCCTTGCTCTATTAATTACTAGATGTAAAAACTTGGGCAAATTACATTACTTTTCTGAGCCTCAGTGTCCTGTTGTAAAATGAGGTTAATAAGAGCAGCTGTATTAGTCAGTCTAGGTTATACTGCAATAACAAACAACCCCTTGAATCTCTTAGAAAAGGTTTCTATTCCTCTCATGCTTCATGACCATCCTGGGGGTGCCCTGTGAATCTGTGCATGCTCTTTCTCTCAAATTGGGCATGTTTTACTTCAAGGGGTTCAGGAAAGTACAATCTTACACTGTATTCAGAAGGAGAAGAATTGGATACACTTGGCAAACAACACCCATAGCTATCACACTGAACTCATAAGGCTTGGGGGCAAATTAGAGGTAACGGAGTGTGTTATACATTACAGAAAGTCAGTAAACCATGGCTGCTTACACTGAGCCAGTCCTTTGATGTCAGAGTCTGAAGGCTGGGTTTAATCTGAGACACAAAATAGTGACTTTATAGGTGTGAAGAAGGAGAATGACTAGATTGTGGGCTGTTGAGATTAATTTAGTCCAAGTATGGTGAGGCTAGAGACTTTAAGACCCTCCTGGAAATTATGCTAAAGGCCTAGACATGTAACAAGGACAGAAAGCACCTACTGGCATATTTGGGATCGATAGTCCTGCTAGATGTGATGCAGAGACCTCTGGAAAGGGATGCCATGAACATACTGACTATTTTCATGGGAAGATCAGTTTAAGCTGTGCAAATCATACAGTTAGCACCCAGTGTCCTTGGGAACATTTACACTGGTTTCTTCCGGTAAAGTTTCTTCCTGGTCTTTGCATCTCCACTGGGAGTCTTGCAATTGTGTCATCGTGGATTAGGTAATAAGAGACCTAAGATCGGGCCTATTACTCAAACTGTCTCTGTGACCTTGATAAAGTACTCCTGTTCCTTCTCTAGGCTTCAGTAGACTCATTTGTAATACAGGAAAGTTAAAATCCATCATCTCTAAGGTCTCTTTCAACATCAGGTTTACAGTTTTTTGATTAGTGTTGGCAATGAGCACAAGATGACTCTCCTTGTGTGCAAGTGAACTCTAATAAAAGGGAGTCTAAGAATATCTGATTTCGTTTGAGTGTGTGTGCTTCACAGGGTCTATTTTCTCCATTCTATGAAAGATTAGAAAAACAAAATGGTAAAATAAAATCAAGGTGTATATAATTTCTTGGAGTTATTTTAAAGTATTTGAAATAAAAGGGCAGGACCCAATTCATGCTTTTTTTGTTTTCAGGTTTGGGAAGATCCCTGAAAACCCTTCAGGAGGGTGCCCTCAACCTTTGTTAGCAGGGCTGAGAGAAATATGTGAGTTTGGCCAGATCCATGGTGTCCTAGCAGCACCCAAATTCTGTAATAAGGGCGGGGATATTGTCTTGTTCATTGCTGTATCCTCAGCACTAGGAATAGTAGATACACAAAGTAGATGGTCAACAAATATCCATGGGACCAATATATGAATTGTAGAGAGAAAACTAATCATGTGCCAGGTCCTCCCATTCATGGCCTCTTTCCAATCCCTTTTTTTTAGGCCAAAATTCTTTCTCTTATGCATGCCTCCCGTGGCCCCCTCTCCATCCTTCAACCCATACCTACTAAATAAGCATTTGATCCATGCTTAATCCTAGTACATATCCTTAATGAGATATATGCTAACCTGCTTTTCTCCACCTAGTGTAAAAACTTGCAAACTGACTTATGCTGAGACTTCCTTTGCAGAGAAATAGGTTTGACCTCTTCACTATGTATATCTGGGGAACCAGAGGAACATCTTTCCCTGCCCTTTTCTCTCGACAGAAAAAAATCTATTAATGGATAAAAAGAACAGTACATATTCTTGCCTCAGATGAGTAATCAAAGGAAATAATGAAGCGTTTTCAGAGACTATTTAACTTTAAGGGAGATTTTGGAGCCAGACAAGATGATGAAGTCCAGTACTGCCCATGCTAGTTGTGAGAACTTGGCAAGTAACTTACGTTTTCTAAGCTTCCGTTCTCTCATTCCTAACATGGTTGAAAATAATAGTAACACCTCTTGAGACAATCTGTAAAAGAAAGCCCATAGTGAGTCTTCCTTCATTTATTTATTAAACAAGTATTTATCGAGTGCTTTCTATGTCCCAAACATTATTCAATACTCTGGGATATAGCAATTGGCAAGTAGACAAAAATCTCTGTTGTTTTTTTACTTACCTCCTAATGTTTAATACATATTAGCTATTATTTTTATTGTTATTAATGTTAGGCTAACTATGAGTATTCCAGGACTTTTATCTAGATGAAGTCTTTTTTTCTCTAATTGTTGTCAGTCAGTCACCTGCATTTACTAACGAATCACAAGCACAGAGCCATGCTTTGGCATCTATAAGGAGGCTAAGGAAGGAGGGAGGACAGATTGAAGTCTTCGCCTCTGCCTTGAAGGAGTTCACGTGCCTGTGTAAAGACTAACAAGGACAGAAATCTCCTGGATTTATTTATTTATTTTTTGGCTGCACTGTGCAGCAGGTGGGATCTTAGTTCCCTGACCAGGGATTGAACCGTTGCCCCCTGCAGTGGAAGTATGGAGTCTTAACCACTGGACCACCAGAGACGTTGAGGTCTCCTGGATTTAAGAAGCACACCTAAATTAACACACCACCCCTTCTTGCTTGTTTCTAATTACCTGGCAGTAATAATAAGAACTTGAGTGGATTTTCATCCTTGTCCATTGTAATCTGTCCAGAAAAGCCACTGAACCATTCTAAGAGTTCCTGGAGGAGAAAAATCAGTGGCTGTATGTGAACATCTTGGGAAGAGCATACTTTAATAAATAAATGGATGCATGTTTCTTAAACGGACAAGAGTCCTTGTCAAATTCCCTGACAAGGGAACAAGTAGACGCATCTCAATGGTACGTATCGGATACATAACCTATCCATGTAACTACGTGACTTCAGGCAGCTTGGACCTCCGAAGGGGTTATCAACAAACTCTTTAATCAAAGCCTTTATTTGATAGGTAACAAAACAGATGCAGAGAGGGCAGGTGACTTTAGCCAAGACCGTGCAGCTGGTGTATGGACGGCCTGGACTACAGCCTCAACTCAGTGTTTCTGTAGCCTCTTGATATCCTCTTTTGTCTGAGTGAAAACTCCTAGAGCTCAATGGTCTTTTTACTAAATGGTTTGTTCTGGACTCAGGCTAGCAGCACGACCTGAGGAAATCTGAGAAGGAGCTTTCCGATGCAGAGGGTGCTGACGGTGGGTTTAGACACATTTCCAGTTGTGGATGAAGAAAGGGGCTTTGCAGGTACTGCCTCAAACCACTCACTTTCTTAAGGAGTTCAGAAAACAGCTGCTGGCTTTTCCTCCCAGACCCCTCAGAATAGTTCAACGTTTTTTTTCTGGACAGATCGTAACGAACAGGGATGAAATTCCACTCCTGTTCTTATTACTGAGAGGTAGCTGGGAACAAGCAAGAAAGGGTGGTGTATTTAATTTATGCATTTTCTTAATTAGAGTTCTTTTAATCCTTGCAAAGGGCTTCTGTCATCATGGAGGAGACAGTACTCCAAACTCCCCCAGTGTTGACTAAATCCCTCTCTAATGATTTTTGTTTCTGAAAAGATCCAGATTCACTTGTGAGGAGAGATTTTAAAAGGAGGTGCCACCTAGTGGCCTCTTTGATGATCAGCAGCCGACAGCAAAAAAGGCCAGTCGTTAAGGACAGCAGCTGCAGCCATTTATCTCAACTCTGACTAAATGCCCGGAAGAATCAGTACGTTTATGTTGGGAGCAACCTCCAGAGATTTCCTATCAAGACATCTGCCTCCCGTCAGCACGAATAATATGTCTTACACTTATAATGTTGTATAAAACACTTTTACAAATATTATCACATTTAATTCTCACATCAGCCCTGTGAATTCTGATATAATCATTATCTCTGTTTTAAAGATGAGATGATCAGTCTTAATACAGGTTTCTTCAACAAAAGCACTCGACAAGCGAGAAATTAATTAGGAGCTTGAACCCAGGCTCTCCACACATAATTTACCACTTGAAATCACCCATCTACCAACCCCAGGAAAATCTAAGGAGACTTAAAGACTTAAAAGAGACATGTCCGGGCTTCCCTGGCGGCGCAGTGGTTGAGAGTCCGCCTGCCGATGCAGGGGACACGGGTTCGTGCCCTGGGCCGGGAAGATCCCACATGCCGCGGAGCGGCTGGGCCCGTGAGCCATGGCCGCTGAGCCTGCACGTCCGGAGCCTGTGCTCCACAACGGGAGAGGCCACAATAGTGAGAGGCCCGCGTACCGCAAAAAAAAACCCCAAAAAACAAAAGAGACACGTCCGTGCCCGGTCTTACACTCCAACCCTTGCACAAGGATTGGATCAGTGTTTAGAACCAATTTTTCATTAATGTTTTTGAGTTAGGAGGGGGTTTCTACCACCTGCAAATTCATCTCCAAATATTCCTTCAACAAATGAGCAAATCAAACCGTTTTGGCCGGCAGGAACGAGGCAGAATTGACATGGACTGGTGTTGGCAGGGAATGGCTGCCGTGTCCATGTGGCAGTGACCGATGGGGCCATCCCAAAATACAGAAGAGGCTGCTGGCCACATCAGAAGAGTCTTGTAAGAGGAAATTAAGCCGGATATCACCCCGCTATGGAATCACTGGGCACATCTCAGGTCCCAGGTTTAAATATTCAATAGTCTTCAGGAGGAAAGTGAATTCATGAATAGGGTCATCTGATAGTAGGATGAAAAAAAAAGTGTTTGAAAAGTAAAAAAAAAAAAAAAAAAGTGTTCTACCCCCATCTGCTTGCCCAGTCCCTCGTAGGTAAGGAAATATGTCTAGTCTCGTCTACCATTCCCTACTGTCACCCTAGCCCAATCCTACTTTCATCACACCTTACAGGGTCTTCTGGTACTTGGACGTTCAAGGACAGCAGCCCTCAGCAGCCTGTGCAATCACAGTACATTCTCTGAAAGAGAAGCTCTTGGGCAGTTTGGTTGTCTGAGAGAGGAGGCCTTGTTAACGGAGGTCTTGACTTGTGGGCTGAAATAGTGAACTAGGGATGTGTTTGCTTTTTCTGGCTGTTACTTGTTAGAGAAAAAATATACTTAAAAGGGAAAAATATTATCTCTGTTCCTAAGGGATAGGGCCAGACAGGAAGCTTTCTGAGATTCAAGCCAGATAAGAATGCAAACCTTGTGGCACCAACAGGGCTCCTCTTCTGAGCACCCTGCAGTGGGTACCCGTGGACTTCTCACATGAAAGTTGGGAAGAGACCTTCCCTCTGCTCAAGGAAGAGGCTGCCACTTGTGTCAGTTGAGTCCTTCAGAGGAAATTAAGCTGGATATAACCCCTGAAGAGTCTGTCTTGTTTTTGGTATCATCCCCTAGCAAAAACAAAGAAATCCAAGCCAGAGGTAGAACTAAACTAGATGTATTGTGTTCGTTAGTGCTGGGGTTATAAGGTAAACTGGCTGTAACACGCAGCATACCCTCAACCCCATTTTCCTATGTCTCAGCCTGCTTCTAACCCTATCAGGGCAGGCAGAGAGCCCATTCACTAACCCAGAGGCTATGTGTCAAGGCTCACACAGACATTTAGCCGTTTCCTCCTTTGGGAATTTCAGTCAATTCCCTGACTGTCCCAGTCACTTACCTTGCTTCTCAAAATTCAGGAAGTCTGGTATAAGTCCCCGCTGTCTAGGCAAACAGAATGAAGCAGGAGATATTAAGGGTTAATAAAAGATCTAAAGGTTTCATCTCTTTCTTTGAATTGGTCTTGCTCCTCCTTAGTCTTGGATACCCCAGAGTGATTATAGAGCCCCTTCCTCTGCTGAATAATCTGTCATTGTAATTAGGGGAGAGGGGAGAGGGGTCGTTTTACAAAGATGTTGGTGGATAGACTAGACTCTCAGATTTTGAGACGCTCCAGAGCCCGGCTCAGCTCATGTGTCCAGTGCCTTGCTAATAACAGTAATAGCAAGGGCACCTCCAAGAGCATTGACAATAATAATAATGTCACACACTCATTCAATCCAAGATGTTTTAAAAGTTTAAAGAATTCATTATGTGTCAGGCATCTTCCTAGGTATTTAGAATTCATCAGGCAACAAAACAGTAAACATAACTGTGCTCATGACACTTTCATTATAGTTCACAAAGGTTTTTGCCCGTTTGCCTTATTGAAGCTTTGCAAGAACGTCTAAGAGTGTTGACATCTGAACTCCCTGTTTCTACAGATGAAAGACATTTTTTTTCCTGCTCCTTGTATCCTTGAGCAGCTCTCCTCATGCCCAGGTCAAAATTCTGGCTAACCTTAGTCCATAATGTCTTTCTTGATTTTCTCTGTTAATATTTATGTCAACACATCGATTTTATTTCCACTGTAACAGTTTGGTGTTTTTGGAAGAACAAAAGATCCAGAAGAAACTTAAGCTCAAATCCATTCTCCACCACTCACTAGCTGAGTAGCCTTAGTCAAGTCTCTTTATTCCAGTTTCATCATAAATAAAATTGATTCCGGCAGTGGAAAGCTGGAGGAAGGACCTCGGCTCTTGTCTTCTTTGAAGAAAGAATTCAGCAAAAGAAACCAAGATTATGAAAAAGATAAAAGCATTTATTAGAAGCAAAGTACATGTGGAAGAAGCAAAGTACATGTGGACAAAACAAAATAAATGTGGAAGAGCACACAGGTGAGCTCGGAGTGAGTTGCCCACAATAGGGGCAGCTTCGGTTGCTTATACAGGGGCAGTTTTCCAGTGTTTTTGTTTGTTTGTTTGTTTGTTTGTTTCTGGTTAATCATCTCCATATTTGGTCCTGGTATGGGCACACCTCTCAGCTAAGATGAGGATTCCACCTGGCATCTCTCCCTCCTTTTGTCCTTGCCCTAGACTGAGGGCCTTCTCTGTGCATGTGTTGGGTTGGGAAATCCACAAGAATGCACCCAATCGGGGCCCCATGCTCCCACTGGTATCCATCTAGAAGCATCAGCAGGAGACAAGCTGCAGCTGCTCAGCCTGGGGCCTATATATCTCCTAGCTCAAAGTGGTACAATGAGAATATAATAAGACGTCTATGACAACACACTTAGGGAAGTACTAAGTTGATGGTATTCTGCTTCCTGCAAATGTGGCATAGAGAGCTTGGCAGCAAAGTGGAATTCTATCTGGAAAATGAACTTATGAGGATAATAAATTCTAAGCTCAGCTATTGAGATAAATATACATATACATATATATATATATGTGTGTGTGTGTGTGTGTGTGTATTTTTTTTTTTCTGTGAATGGAAACAAGATGAGAATGGAAGCCAATTCTCTAGTGGACAATTGAAGGGACCCTTTGATAAGTGGGGACATCAGTTTAGTCTTAGTAGAGAAAGAGAAATTTCAGTGTCAAGGTGATATCAGAACTTCTTTAGCCACTTTGAGAAACTCAGGTCTGGGAGAGGAATTGAGTGGCCCTATAATTCATCCCTCTGCCCCAAGGCAGGATGGCCATGTGGACATTGAATGGCTTCTGGGTAGTTGCCAGTGACAACTGACATTATGTTGGACTGTTAAGAGCAGAAGACAAAGAAGACACTAGAAACTTGGATTTGACTTCTTTATTTCTTCAATCAATGCCCTAGAATAGATGAGGAACAGGTACAGCAAGTAGCAGGCAACCTGCTGTTGGGAGGCTATACCTACCCAGACCCTGGAATTCCCTCACTGCAAAATCAACCTAAGCCTTGGGTCCCTTCTCAAGGAAGCCTGATACACAAAAGAAGCCTCTGCCTTCTAACAAAGCTGCCCCTGTCAGGATGGCAGGCTGGAGTGCAGTCACCTCTTCCACAGAGAAGAGAAAAATGATATGAGAGCAGCTTGGATGGGAATAATATTTCAGGCATGGCTAGCTGTTAAAAACGAGCTAATTCAGAAGAGGCACATTTAAATAAATATAATGCAAAGGCATAATGGCATGAGATAATAGTTCTGAATGGGGAATTCTAATGACTTCAAGTGCATTTCACAGGGCAATTAATACACATAGCAATGCTGCAGCGTTCAGCAAAAGGGGAGGGAAAAACAGTGTCGGGAGCAAAAGAAGGGGAGATGGTGGCAACTGATAAAATAGGATTTGATTTTCTTTGCAGAAGGAGTGATTCTTACAAATATAATAAAAGAGAAAAATAAGTGTGTCAGGTTTTATAATTCAGCTTGTAAAATCTAGAGTGATTAGTTTTTGAAGAGGGCAATTAGTCCTCTTTTTCATATTCATATGGAGATTTTCTGGTTACTTCCTTCCCCCACCACAAACTAAAAATATATCCAATTCCCATCAAACTGAAGCTTCATCCCCTTCAATTCAGGAAGGGAGTTCTCTCTGCTGATTGGTACATGCAAATGCTCAGGATTCTCTTTAAGAAACTACACATCTTTATTGATTCCACTGTAAGCTAACAGAGGAGGCGTATGATTCTTTAGGGGCTGAGGAAGACTTCTGATGACAGCAAAGAGGGAGATTACACAGGGCAAGAGCCTGGCCCCCTGAGACAGACAGAGGACATCTTATTTGCCTGTGTCTTCTTTTTCATTATTGCTCGGGTGTGTGTGTGTGTGTGTGTGTGTGTGTGTGTGTAGGGAGAGAAAGAAAGAAAGAAAGAAGAGAAAGAAAGAAAGAAAGAAAGGGAGAGAGAGATAGAGAGGAAAGAAGGAAAGGAAGGAGGGAGGGAAGGAGAGAAGGATTGAAAGAGGGAGAGTGAAAGGAAAGTTCTAAGAAGATGAGAATTCCTCGTTTTCCGGTTTGGTGGAGGCCTAGACGATAATTTTAAGGCAGCTAGCAAGCATAGGGATTTTCCCCCCTTTTTGTTTATATTCTTTTCAAGTATTTCCTAGAGCAAACAAAACTAGAAACCAATGAACAAAGTCCAAAACCCACACACAGTCAAAACCTACCTCAGCACAAAATGGAGAGACCCTTATGGCCCATCTGGTTTGCTTCCATCTCCTCAGTACACTAATTTCTGTTGTGTTTTTGTATATGTGTGTGCTTTTTTTTTTTTTTTTTTTTTCCAAAACTCAGTCATTTTCCTAATGTTTTGTACTAAGAATCTCTTTGGTCAGCTTCCAAATCTCTTGTTGTAGCATTCTTTTCACACCCTTGTCCCTCCTGATGTTGCCTCCACACTCTTTAAGCCAGTTTTTCTCCCTCTCAGATGCTTTGTTTTTTAACTCCTCCTCCCCCCACCATCACTACCACATACACAAAAACTCACTTTGACTAGGAATAGATGAAGATAAGTGGCCATTTTGGTTCCTTCCACATACGAAAATATTTACAGATTTTGTCTGCATAAGATTTTGCTCAGGGCTGCTAAGCCTGAAAGAAGTTAATTATTCAAGGTCACAATGTTAATAAGAAGTAGAACTAGAGTCTGCATTCAGGTCTGTCTGCCTCCAAATTCCACACTCCTTCCAACATACCTTGGCTTCCCAGCTTGTAGGTCTTGAGTCCTTTTAAAGGAGAAGTTCCTAATCTTTTTGTAAGAAGAAACTGCTTTTGATTTCTCCTGAAAAGGGAGGAAAATTAGAGAAATAAATTGCCTACAAGAAGACAATACTCGTTCTTCATTCCTGGTGTTCCTCTCCATTTGGAGTGATATCCATTAGCATAACACTCCTCAGCTCCCTCCTCCATCCCCTCTTTTTGGGATCTATATGCCTGTAGGGTGTGCATTACAGGGGCCTCCCCTATGGGGAAGGCCTGTCTCTTTTCTATGTCTCAGAAAAAAGTGTTCTTAATTCTGGGGTTCAATTTTAGGAAGCCTAAGTCACATTTTCTAACAATTCTATAGTAAATAATAAAGCTGATATTTTGGTCTCTACTTCCCTGTCTCTGCCCTTCACTTGGTTGAAAAATCAGGTGAAGAAAAAGTATTATCTATCTCAGCCCCTCAACTGTTGATACTGAGTGCCTCCTCTGACCCAGTCATGGTGCTAGACTTAACATTTGCTAACTTCATCTGGGGATGTGGCACCTAGTGGCTATGAAAAAAAGGTGCTGATTTATTCAACTGACTATGGATACTAAAAACACTCACCAGAATGACTCAGGAGTCTCAGCCTGGAATTTTCAAAAACTGGAATTGGGGTACAAGCAAATGGGTATGGGTAATTACATTTTGTGTAAATATGCATATATGTATTTTTCTAGGAAAGGTCTATAGCTCTAATCAGATACTCAGAGGGTCCCTGATCACCTAAAATTACGCTGTAGGTTGGAAAGTCAGTGACTGGTACCAACTTGGAAATAAAATCTTCAAGATCAGCTGATAGATTCTTGTCCTAAGCCACTATTACTGCTTTCCTGTAATTTCAGTGTCTCCAAATTCTGTTCTGATAATCACAACTAGAGACTGGGAAATTTACTTAAATTCAAGAAGAACAAATTCCTGTGGTCTGTAAATTATCATTGAAAGTTCTTTATATATTAAATTACAGAGTATAGGGAGGGTCAACACCCAAGCCTTGGAACCCTGTTCCATCCTCTCCTTTCTGGGTTTCCCTGTCCATTGCCTGTGATCGTGATTTTCTCCACTTGACAAGAGTTCATAACTACCCTGAAGTGGAGAGTAATTTCCTGCTTTGGCCTTCCTCCTGCCTTTTTGGAGACACATTGAGCAACTCCCTGTAGGGAACTTGCATTCTCCAAAGATGGCCCCCATGTTGTCCTTGAGAGGAAACTAGACGTCATAGTACATGGCAGTTTAATTCATAAATAAATATTAAATGTGCCACCAGACGGTTCATTAGCCAGTTGTTATGGCAATCAGCATTTCAGCCAATTAAAAACCTTTCCCAAGATTTTAAAATTTGTTGATTGTGAAAACATGAAGTGCTTGAAGACCATGCGGATACAATTGAATGCAAGAGGCATCTCTGCTTTGGAACAGGAGGGAGCTGGCAGGGATAGGGAAGGGAGGAAAAGGCAAGGGCACATCAGTGTGATGCAGACACCAGAATGAAGATAAAGGATGTTGGGAGAGGAAGACATTTTCATTAATCTCTGCCCTGTATATAAATATCTCCTCCAGTGTAGTAAGAAACTAAAGGAGTTATTCATCATATGTTTTATTTTTGGTAGATTCCTCCCAATGGCAGTGGCTGTATCTTGATGACTTTTATGTTTTCACTGCTTGGCACATAGTAGGTGGCAATTTATAGTAATGAAAAATAGTTTAACTATGATCATCATAATAAATTGCAATCAATAGCAAGAAATATAAAGTATTCTTGTTCTGTCATAGAAATCAGGGACAAATCATGCCATGGGGCTTAGATGAGAGCCGGTGAAGGAGGCTGCTGCTGTGGTCCTGAGGATTCTGGCTAGGGCAGGAGTACCTCATTGGTTCTGCTTCCATCTGTGGCTAGGATTGAGTGGTAAGGAATGAACCGGTGACAAAGAGTGTGGAGGACAGTCATGAGCCCCACACTGTACTTCTGCCACATGCTGTCTTGCCAGTTTCAGTGATCTGTGCATGCATGGATATACTGTTTCCCAACCTAAATCTAATCCTTTCTAGGACTGGTATTCAAGAGTCCTACTCAAGTGGGCTGTGGGTGAGGCTGGTCTGGCTGGGCACTAGCCAAAGGGCAGACCTCAGAGGATAGATTTGGAATAGGAAAATCTAAGCTAACAAACTTCTGCCTGAGATGCTAGGAGATGAGGAAGACCAGAGGCATGAGTGAAGGCAAATTTTACAGTGAAAGACTTAAATCCAAACGGGATGGTATAAAGGAACTCAGATGGCTGCAGAGACAAGCATTCTAAGTTAATGAAAACAGACAGACATAGACAAGGAGCTAGGGCCCATATTCCACTGATCTTTGTATCCCCATCACCTTATACACTGTCTGTCACATAGTAGGTCCTCAGCAAAAGTTGATTAAACCAACAGCCATACTTTTCATCACCTCAATGCGTGCTAAACCATGTCATGTACCAGTGACTGAGAGAATTAAAATACTGAAATCTATTTTGGGCTTCTTCATTCCCTTCCCGGAGAATCCTTTTTCAATGATAATACCCAGAATCAAGACTTTCCTTCATCCTTAGTCTCTGATCAAATGAATCTTCCAGGGAGGTGGACTCCCTCAACACCAGAATCAAATGCTTTTCAGGGACCCAGTCCAGGGGACAGTGGAGGGTCTGGGATTCCCACCTCACTGGTTGCCAAGAGATCTGGCTCTGCTCCCGGCTCTTCATGAAGTCCCTCCCCCCGCTACCCCGTATCTCTCCACAGAGCTGTCTGGACCCCTCCACACAGAAATCTGATGCCTCTGAAATTGTACCGATACAGCAAAGGGAAAGGAAGTGCAAAAACTAACTTCCCCAGACAATCAGAGCAGATGATTTTAATGAGGGCTTGGAAATGGGAAACAAACGACACCAAATTAGTCTCGCTCCCATTTGTCAACTGTGTTGGTGAAAGCACTAAGCCTCTGTCTGAGTCAGCAGTGGTGGAGCTGAAGGCTGCTTCTGGTTTCAGGAAATTTCTCTCACAGGAGCCCCCCACATTCTTTTCCCAGAGCTGCTCTTCCCACTTGCTCAGGAGTCTGTTCAAATTGCTTCAAGGCAGCCAGGGCCCATCACTGCTAGCTCACAACTGCTTTAAATTTCCTCTGGGTAGAAGTACGGATCACCGAAGGAAAAGAGGGTCCCAGAGCCCATGAGCGACTCAGATAAAGGTAAAGGCCAGAACAAAGGTACGTACATTTCCCAAACTCTGTCCCTAGACCAGGGAACTTCTGGGTAGGCTGCACTTAAACATGACACAGTTTCTCTATTTCCCTCTCAATCATATATCACTTTTCTCCATCCTGTCCGATTTTACCTCCTGGCAACCCCTAGGTATTAAAAACTATGTCCATGGGAGATCATTGGGTGGGCAGAAGTGGACTGTTGCTCCACAATTCACAAAGCAGAATAATACCAATAAAAATGCTCCCGTGTGCAGCTGGATGGGAGAGGCTGAGCTCCTCTGAAACAGGCTAGGGTCAGAGTGGTGAACAGAAAGGACTATAATAGATTATTACATTAAGCAAAAAGAAATTGTTTCCGTGCTGGAAGGAAGGAAAGTCATTAACTCGGAGGGCCCAGTTATCAGGGAAAATGATATCACATCTGCAGTGTGTTTTGGATTGCAATTTAAGAGGAAAAATTGGAAAAGAATTTGATGTGGGGTGAAAGGTGTTGGATTGACAGCTCGGGGAAGTGGACTATGTTGTTGCTTTGCCTGCCTCTTGGTCTCTGTATATGTCTTGGTCTGTGAGTCTCACTCACCTGCTCTGACGTTCTTTCCTTCCTCTTCAAAGGAGACTATGTAGGGAAGAGACTGAGGTGAATTCCATCCCTTTCTATTTCTGAAAGCTTGGACGTTTCTAAAGCTTGGAGGTTTCTCAGTTTTCAAATCCATACCCGTATTCTAGTTTGGCTCTTAGTTTACAGGGAAATTCTAAGGCTTCCAGTCTGCCTTTGCTACTTTGGGTGTCACCATGTAAGAATTGCTTGGCTAGAACAGGAGTGGGGTTAACCCAGGAAACAAGGGAGTGTGCATAGCAGAAGTAAATAACTTGGGGTGAATCATTTGACCAATGTTTCACTGAAGGCTTACCATGTGTAGAATGCTGGATTTCATGCATGAAAGACATAAAGATGAACATGACCTAATGCTCCCTCAAGAAAGTTATCACTTAGATGTGCAGATAACACACACATTACAGGGTAATCTAGAAATATCAGGCAGTCCAAGGTCACAGTCACTGAAGAAACTATCTTCTTTTGCTGTCTTTCACTCAGCCCACTCCCAGTCCTTCCACATCCATTTAGGGAATGAATCATCCATTAGGTGAATCAATTTGAGTTAGATATTTAGAGTATAGGAACCTACTACCCAGAGGTCTGCTAATCACATCCCTGTAGCACAACTACCTTGTCTAGTTTGATAGATAAATTTATAATTGTGTAAAGTCTTCACAGACTTAGTACCACAAACTCAGTCCTCCCTAGCCCAGGATATTTCATTACTTGGTTCCTGAGAAGTGTAGTTTTTCTTTCTGGTTTTACCATGCTGCTTTAATTATATAGTAGGATAATCTTCTCTAAACTTAAAAATACATTTGATTAAATAAAGAAGTGGTACTGGGTGAAGAGGAAACTCTGCTCTGTGAAGTCATGCAGGGACTGAAGCTGGCTGCTCAGCACTTCCGTCCTCAGCAATGGGGCTTCTATGTTCGGGTCCAAGGCAGCTACTCCAGATGTCACCACATCCCAACAGCAGGGCAGGAGAAAGCGAGAATGCAGGAGACATTGTTACATTATAAAATCATGGATCAGGTGCTGTACACATCACTTCAACTTGCATTACACTGGCCAAAACTTAGTAACATGAGCATATCTAGCTGCAAGGGAGGCAGCAAAATGTAGGTTCTAGCAGGAAATTCATATGCCCAAGTAAAACTGGGATTCTATTACTGAAAAGAAGAAAAGGAAAAAGAATATGGGGATAAAATTAGTTCTCTCTTCCATGCTATTCTTTCCCATACTCCTGCCAACCAAAACCTTCTCTCTATTATCCTGGACACTGAGGAATCAGTTATATTCTTTTCTCGCTCTGGTTTTCCAGTCCCCTTAGTCCTTAATCAGGTAGGGTGTGCTCTGACTTAATTTGAGTCTTTGAATCTTAAAGCTGTACTGGAACCTTCAAAACCCTCTATAACCACTGTTCTTTCATCAACCACCTTTTCATTTGCTGAATTTATATTGGGACTTATGAAGTGTCCCATCTTGGACTGATACAAAAATAAACAGAGAAATATGGTTTCTGACTTGAAGGGTCTTCCATCTCTCAGTTACCCTTGCTCCTTGCTAACTTCTTTATTCTCACTTGGGTCTTATCTCACTCTTCCCTTGGTTCTTCTTGCTGGTATATTGTTTTCCAAAACAAACACCTGGGATTTTTCTGGCATTGTCTTTGTACCCTGCTCTGTTTCACCCAGAAAAAACTCTTGATCACCACAAATGATCATTCAATGTACACATTCATCCAGTTATTCATTTGCCACAATCTAAAGTCTGTGCCTCCTCTGTGTGGACTCTGTTCTAGGCACTGGGTCCACAGTGGCCACCTGCACAGTCTCTGCTATCACAGAGATCACTCTTGCCCATGAGACAGGCAGTAAACAAATTCAAGTGCACTTATAATTAAAAAGTGTACAAAGTGTCTTGAAAAAACAAGACTGTGATGAGAGAGAATAACGAGGAGGGCATACTTAAGACTGGAGTTAGTCTGGGGACATGACATCAACTCTAGAACCTAAAGGAAGAGCAGCGCTATCCAGGCAGAGTAAGGAGAACAGCATTTCAGGCAGAACACCACATAGAGAAAGCCCCAAGATAGAAAAGAACTCAAGTATTTGAGGGACTGAAAGAAAGGCAATGTAACTGAGACTCGAATAGTATAGCCACAGGAGATGAAGATAGGGATTGGCAGGTTGGCCTGAGGTGATGGCAGAATACACAAGCTTTTTGAAATGGAAACCTGCTGAAAGATTTTAACAGGCCAAGTGACAAGTTCTGCCTTATGTTTTAAAGTTCACTTTGCTGTGGAGAGAATGGATTCTGAGGTGGCAAGAATGGAAGAAAAAGGAGACTAATTAGAAAAGTACCATCACATTTCTAAGGAATAAAGGTGGCCTGGACCAGGATGGATATGGTGATGGGGAGGATCACGGTGTCACACTAGACTAGGGCTGGGGTAAAATTCACCTCCGACCTGTTTTCATAAATAAAGGACTTTTGGAACACACATACTCCCATTCGCTTCCTTATCATCTATGGCTACTTTTGGTCTTTAATAGGAGAGATGAGTAGTTATGACAAAGACTGTGTGGCCCACAAAACCTAACCTATTCACTTTCTGGGCCTTCATAGGCTCTGCTGAGTCCTGGTTTTTTGTTTGTTTGTTTTTTTTAATTTTTATCAGAGTATAGTTGATTTACAATATTGTGTTAATTTCTGCTGTACAGCAAAGTGAATCAGTTATACATATACATATATCCACTCTTTTTTAGATTCTTTTCCTATATAAGCCATTACAGAGTATTGAGTAGAGTTTCCTGTGCTATACAGTAGGTCCTTATTTGTTATCTATTTTATATATAGTAGTGTGTATATGAGTCCTATTTTAGACAATACCCTCAAAAGGTAGACAATGTACAGTGGAAGTCAGTCAACCTTCTTACTCAATAATTTTTCTAGCTTTCTAAAAATCTTCTCTTTATTATACGCTAGAAATATCTCCCTTTGCCAGCTTGGGGACAACTAAGAAAGAGTTAAAAAGAACTTCCTATGAACTGAGGAAACCTGAATGAGTAGGAAGGAAACCCAGATAGCCGCAGCCTTGCTGAATTTCTATTGGTGTTAAAAGGAGCTACTGACTATGGAAAGAAGCTATGCCCATTGGTATTTTTCCATTAGAAATACCTGGAGTAAACCCCATACCTTCAGATCTCCTGGTAGCTGCAATAGCTTGGGCCCTGCACACTGAACTAGCAATCTACCGAATTGCTTCCTAACTCAACAAACATCACTCCCAGCCCTATTATGGCTGGAAGGCTTTTAAATAAAACTGTCTATAAAGATCACAAAATAAACCTATGGAGCAACCTCCTCACTACTTCCTTCTGTTCCCCACAAATTCCTCACCCTTTCCTACAGAGTAGGTTTGTGTTTCCAAGCAGGTGCCTCTTTAGAGCTCTCCTAGAGAATAGCTGAATGCAGCCATCTCTGTCTTCCCTCAGTGCAGCCGAACCTCAAGAAGCCACTTTTCACAAATGATGTGACATTGAAGTACTCATGATTTTAGCTCCTTCCTCAGAATGTATCCCTCTAGTCAAGGCACCAGGTATTTTTCACTCAGGCTGGAAGTCAGGACTAATTGTAAGCCTTCCACTTTAGTCTCTCCTGCAGGCTGTATCCTCTGTATTAAAAGTATATGTAGTTTATCCATCTTTCAGGCAAATAGCCATTGTGTTCCCACCCAACGTAAGAATCCATTTTGTCCAGGAAAAATTACTTTAAATTGATTCGGAAGGAGATTGATGTGAGAAGAGAGACAGAATTCCTTAGCTATGAGAGACATTAACAAATCAAATGAATGGACACAAACAGCATTGTTCTGGCCAAATGGAATGCTGGGGGCTCATGCCAGGGAGGGTGGTTAGCTGAGGGACTGACTGGTCTATATCCAGATCACTGAGTCCGTGGGAGTGTGGGCTCAATGTCTAAGGCATAAGTATATCCCAAAGGATATTGTTAAAATGTAGATTCTATACCAGTAGGTGGGAGTGGGCTCTGAGATTCTGAAATTCTAACAAGCTCTCAGGTCATGCCAGTGCCACTGGTCCTTGGGCCACACATTGAGTACCAAGGGCATAAGGATCTAACTTTAGGGTCCACATGTATGTACATTCAAGATTTTAAGATTACATGGGTTATCTATATCTGTTTGGAATCTAAATCATCCATCAGTGCTCATAGGGGATGATGATGTAGGGGATCTGAGAAACAGAGTGCAGACTCAGGAGAGGAGCTACAAAGAACTGGGCAAAAAATAGTATGTTCCCTGGTGGATATGCTGGGATTATCTGCAAAAAACGTAATAAGGGATCTTGGCCCCAAATAACAAGGCATAGGGCGGGCTAGCAAGATTGGCCATACTAATGACCTGAGCCAGGGAAGCAGGAGCATTAGAGGGCTAACTCCAGTATGGTGTAAGGGCTAAGAGCATGGACTCAACTATCAGGGAAACTGGACTGGAAATTTGGCTCCATCACTCTGAGACTCTGGGAAAACATAGACTTGCCCCAAAATGGGAGCAGGGTACCTGGATTATTTATATCCTCAAACCCATTTGTCATTAAGGGCTGTCCCCTCAGAGATGTAAATTCCTAAGCACTTCTGGTTCCCTGCACACACAAGAAAAGGAGGTTTTGGAGCCTTAGGGTAGTCCTTTGATAAAGAACCAGGGGCTGGCTGCTGTGAGTAGAAGCACAGTCAAAATTGTTTGCACAAAATTGATAAATGGCAAAGGAAGCCAAAGGGATATAAGAAGCACTTTGCATTATCCGCTAAATCATGAAAAGACCTTAGCATGGCTTCTCGCAATTCTAAGTCATCAATAAAATCTCTCTTTATTATATACAGTGTATAAATAAATTTATCTGAAAAGACAAAGAAGGACAAGGGGGAGATGAGGGATCCATCCATGGCACACCAGGCAGTGAGACCAGGACAGACTTTGCAAATCCAACATGTCATTAGGGAACCTGGAATCCAGTTAGTGAGCAACCTAAATGGCCGGAAATCCTTAAGACCCACCTATTGATGCTGATCAATAAGCAGCCTCATGAACGTTCCTTTCATTCCAGGGGTTCAACACTGAAAGTGTGTTTCCGCATGTGAGTGGCCATACCCTATTGCTTGTGGCTTAGAGAGTGGATAACCTCTCTGGGCTCCATTTTCTCATCTTTAAGGTGAGAGGTCCTCCAGCTCTAAAATGTGTGATTTAATATAGCACTAAGTATAAGACAAACACTCCACAAATTCTAAGCCACATTCTCCACAGTCACATATCCCCAGTGTTAGGTATTTTCTTTCCTCATTAAAACAGTGTCACAGAGTATTTTCGTTTCCTGCATCTATACTCTGCAGATATATAGTACTCACCCAGACTAGCTTCTTATAACTGCCTGTGTTGCATATTTCTCCTAACCGTGATTGATTAGTATGTGTATCTCTCTCTCTCTCTCTCTCTCTGCCTCTCTTATTTTCTGTGCATTCAAAAACAGCTGAAGTGCCTTCTCACTCTGATTTTGGAGATTATAGCTTTTAGGATGTATGGGTTAAGGGGTTAGATGGGAAGCAAAAAATGTACTCTGGCAAGATTTCTGATGCCACTAATTACTCACCAAGACATGGATAAGACCATTTTTGTAAGCCATGAATTGGCTCATGTAAAATTCCTTTGTTTTTGTTTTAGAAGAAAGAAAAAGGAAGAAAGAAGAAAGTCAAAGGATGAAAGAACAAAAGAAGCTCCCCGTAGAAAGACAGAATATTTTTCCAGCACATTTAAGAATCTAAATGATGCCAAGTGCCAAGCAGATTGAGGGGTTCTGCTTACTGAATAGTAAATAAAGTAGAAGGGAGGAGGAAGCACGAGTCAAACAATTCTTTCTGAGTGAGGGACCAGGCTTGAGAGAATTCAAACCCTGACTTCCCTGCCTCATCTGGTAATATAGCTAGGCACAAAAGGTTATCTAACCGAAATGAGGTGGAATAGACTAGAAGCAGACCTAGAACAGACATCTCCCCAACGCAAGGAGCAGGATAGACATTGTGAAGATAGATCCTGCTACAGCCAGGGAGATGGCTGTTGGTGGCCAGCGGGCATGATACCAGGCAGGAGGTGGGAGTCCAGACTATCAGATGGCCCTGGTTAAGGGAGCAAGAAGGTTCTGACTATGTAATACAGAATGTAACAGTGGAGCATTCAGGGCAAGCATATTGTGATATGCAAGCAGAGGTCTTCTTGTCATTAGGGAAGAAAGATGGCGAGGGGTGAGAGTCAGAGGGCCTTGGTCACATTGCTGGAGCTAGCAGGCAGGTCTCAGTCACAGGGTGGATTTCAGAATCAGCATTCCTGTCCCAGGTGACCGTAGAGAGTGGAAGGGGAATGAATAAGAGGGAGGGCAGCTGTTGAGGAGGTCAGTGGATGTATTAGTTTCCTTGGACTGCCATAACAAAGTACTATAAACTGAGTAGCTAAACCAATGGAAATTTATTATTTCACCATTCTTGAAGCTGGAAGTCTGAAATCTAGGTATCAGTGAGGTTGCTTCCTTCTGGAGGCTCTGAGGGAGAATCCGTTCCAATACTTCACTAGCTTCTGGTGGTTGCCTGTAGTTCTTGGAATTCCTTGGCTTGGAGCTCTATCACTCCAATCTCTGCCTCCATCATCACGTGGTGTTCTCTCTGTGTCTCTGTTTTCTCTTCTTATATAGACGTTAAGTCATTGGATTAGGGTCCACCCTAATCCAGTATGACTTCTTTTAATTTAACTTACTACATCTATAAAGGCCCTATTTTCAAGTCAAATCTGAGGTTCTGGGTAGAGATGAATTTGGGAATGGGAGAAGGGGAGGGTGAAGAGAGACACTATTCAACCTAGTATAGTTCTCAAAAAGTACTGATGCTCTATGGAACATGTTACCAGACCAAGGGCACAAGTTTGTGCTCTGGTTTTGGGAACAAGGCCAAAGTCAAGTTATAACCATAAGATACAGCAAAACTATCATTCCAGAGCTGATGATGGAAGCCATGAAATGGTGACTACAGTTCCATATTTTAAGAAGTAACCCCAATGGTCAGTTCATGTGTTTAGCCTGAGCCTGGGTTGAGCTCCCACTGACGGATACTATTTAAATTAGCACACCTCTCCTGACTTTTCAAAATTCTGATCCAACCCAGGAAGGGTATCAATTTTTTCCCTTACCACCCCTCCTTTCTTCATAAGGATCACTACTTTACTGAGCCATCTCTGCTAATCTGAGAATGCCAGATTGCTACCGAATTTGAGAGTTGCTGCTTTCATGTAATCTCACCTTTTGTGTGTGAAGAAATTAGAGGACACCTCTGAGACCCTGAGAAAGTTCATACCTTTAGAGAGAAATAAATAAAGACTTTCAGAGTCTGTCAAGGAAAGAAATGTAAGACTTTTCTGCTGAAGAGCTCTGACAAGGTTAATGGTGTCAATACTGCCAAACAAAGTCGAGAACGATCAGGAGAAAGGATAGATGTATTAGCCCTGAGTAGATATGTTGAGATGAGAAGTTGACTTGAGGTGCTGGGGAGAAGCAGATACAACCACTATGAGCAACAAGCTCAGAGAGACTGAACTCAGATTGTTCAGACAAATCCAAAAAGTCAACTGGTAAAGTCCATTTGCCCAGCTAGAACCAGTAAAGCCAGGGGTCATAGGAGACACTCAAGAGTCCCTGAGAGGCAGGCCAACTCTCAGACAGGGATAAACAGAGCATCAGCAGGAAAGAGAGTGTCTGGGGGCTCATCCAGCAGAGACTCTTTTTTTTTTGTCCACTCGATAGAATTTCTGGTTAACCCACGCACGCCTAAGTACTTATGACTGTTCAGCATCACGATTATAGATTCTCCTCTTGTGATTTAATTTTCCTCTAGCAATCTGGGTAGGCTAATATTAGAGGAAAAGAATGTAAACAGAAAGGCCAATGAGACAAAAAAGAAAAAAGACTTACTTTTTAAGATATTATCACTAACCTGCGGCTGGATGACGTTACATGTAAGAAAAAATACTTTATTCTGCTATTATCAATTCATTTCCTTCCGTTTGGACTTATCCCTCTTTCTCATCAGTTTTAAACTTTCTCTGAAAGTTTTCAGCCCAGTTAGCAAGAGTCACAGTGGAGTGATAAGACCTAGTACAGTTTATAAAACACATATATTTATGTTACTTTAATGTTTGTTTCAACAGTCAGTAACAGTAAGAATCACTGTTAATCCATTTCACAGAGGGAAAAACAAGTTACAGCTAGAAATAAGTTGAGTCAGGAGTAGTATCTGGGACTCCTCATTCTAATTTCAGTGCTATTTTTACACAGCACACCTCACCGTAATGCAGGAGAAGAACCTGGAATGAGAACTTCTGTCTGCTTTAGAGGCAGGTGAACTGGCAGTGATTCCTCTTCACTCTGTCTCAAGGCAGAGTCCTGATACACCCCTGAAGTGGAGACTGACACAGCCCTGAAGTGGGGTTTGATGGCAAAGTTTTGGGGACCAGGAGGGCTTGAACTCCAACTCTGCTTCCAGAGGCATCAGGGCAACAAAAGTCAGGAATTGTTCTGCTGCCTTCATCACTTAATTAGCTTAGTGTAACACTCCGTTTGCTATTGTCTCCAAGACACTTAAATTGTGTAGCTTTCTTGGCTTTTCATTCCATGAAAGGCTCTTTCACACCAGCTCCTTCAGTCCCTGGGGAGCTGGATAGGAAGGGAAGAAAGAGGTGTAATGGGGATTCTATGAACATGTCTCTGCATCGTCTTCCCCTGTGATCACCAGTTTCTACTGCTTTCTCCCCTGGTGAGGTGCCTGGGTAGCTACCTGAATGAAACATATGAAATGTTTTTTAATCCCATCATTACTCACCAAGGTATAGAAACCACAACTCTGTCACCTTACTGCCTCACTCATTTAAAATGCCTTTTGCTACATATATTTTTATTTAAGTGAAAGAAAAAAGAAAAGGAAAGAGAGAGAGAACAAACTCAGCAGGTGAAGAAACAAAAGAGAGTCCCTTGGGTTAGGGAGCGACATTGCCAATCCATCAGCGACTCTCAGGCACTGACAAAGTACAGACACCAAGCAGCGCATCAAATCCAGTTGTGGAGGAACAAACAGGAGCCGAAGCTGTAAAAAACTTTCTCCCCATTTCAGAGAAGCACAATTCTCTTCTCAAAGGTGTTGAGAACTGGCTTCGGCTGCGTCCCAAGCTTTAGGAAGAAAAGCATGAAATGGCTGTCAGAGATAAAATGCCCATACAATTTTGTTAAACTGGAAAGGCAGGAACTGCATCTTTTTCGCTTTTTCTCCAAAGTGTTGGACACAAAAATCCATCAGGGATGGGCCTTTGTGCAGGATAGCATGGGAATGAATTTGATCCAGTCTACCCACGGATTCTGCTGACTTCCTAAACTATGGGTAAAGGAAGGGAGGTCAGACCCAGGGGTCTCCCTTCAAGCCTATGTGGAACCAGGGATGACAATGACCCCAGCTCTTTGGTGGGTGGAAGTCTCCCCCAACTGCCACCAGGCTGGCTTGTTCTCACTGCTTTTCTGACTACCCCTCCTGTCTGCACTTCTCTCTCACTCACGCTGGCTGCATGGGAAACACAAGAGCACTCAGTGGTACTCTAAGTCCTTATTTCAAATACCAATCATGATTCTTCTCAACAATGCTGGACACTTGGGCCATCTTCTGATGCAGATGGGGACATAGGAGAAAGGCGGCGGAGAGGAAGGAAGAGAATTGACACCTAGTTAGGGTGGAGACCCTCCCTCCCCAACCCACTCATTTTTTGTTTAATTTCAACTGCCATGAGGGAGAAAATAGACTTCATTCCTTCAATTATACCTTTCCCTCCTCACCAGTATATTGTCTCTCTCTCTCTCCACATCTTCCTCCCTCAGCTCTCATACTCCAGGAGCGACACTTGCATTAACATCTGCTGACAGTGGAGTCTATTTTGGTACAAAAAAAGGTCTTTTCAAAAGTGGATATGCAACAACTTAGCAAGGGTTCAAAGTTAAGGACATTGAAGGAACTGATGGCTTTCTTTTTTAAGGATCTGAGAATGTCAGTGCCTCTCATTTTGTCCTTAATTCTGGGAGAGAGAGGGAAGAATGTAAAAAGAGTCATCTCCTTTCAATGGGCCAACAGTAATAACCAGTCTGTCTAAAATTCATGAATAAGAGACTGTATATAATCTCTGTGTTATGAATTATGCACAGACTGTGGACGGAAAAGAGATAGGCAACTTCCCACTTGACTCCCCTCTGCCAATTTCACCTTAACTTCCGAGATCCCGGGGTGGCAGCATCCATCATATCTACTTCAAACTATTAAAAAAAGAGTTGATCCAGGAAAAGAGGACTGCTAAGATCAAACATCCTTGACTTTGGTGAACTCATATAATTCTTAACATTTCTTTTCCTTGATACAAATTTCAAATCACCTAAACTAATTTCCACTTCAAAACTCCTGACTGAGACTTCAAATTGCAAATCCCAGTTGTTAACCAAGGGGAAAAAATATGAAAAATGGGGAAAGTGGACAGTTAAGAACAAGTGGGCAGAGAAAGAGAGAGAAATGAAAATATCTTATATGATGACAAATAAATATCTCTGATAAACACCTGGATTTGGAGTACAATTCAGCTGCTACCTCAAAAATTGTGTTACTAAATACTTTGAATAAACATGAGCAGCTCTATCTCAGACATACACCACTTCTCTGTGAGCTGTATCTTCCACAAGATGCTGTAATCTGAGCCCCTCTCCCATTTCACATCTGATATTAAGCTGAGTATCTCCACAGCAACTGGAAGTTGCATATAATTCTGCATCTGCCCCATCTTGAACAAGCCTGTTGAGTCCAAGACTAAGTAGCTGGTTCAGACTAGTCACTGACACCAGCACTCTGAACACAATTTATTGATGTTCTCAGGATTCTCAGGAAAGAAGGACTTCAGGTTATCATCTATGGGATTGAGTTCATTATACTATTTCCAGCTGATATAATTTTTTTCCTCTATTGCTTTTCTCTGTAGCCAATGTCAGAGTGGGGATAGAAACAGTGCCTGTTATTTTATCATAACCTTTCTCCAATGTGATTGTATTTGGGGGTGGGGCCCGAGGGAGGTGATTAGGTCATGAAGATGGAGCCCTCATGAATGGGATTAATACCCCTAATAAAGAGACCCCAGAGAGCTCATTCACCCCTTCTGCCATGTGAGGACACAGTAAGAAGACAGCCATCTATGAACTAGGAAGCAGGCTCTCACCAGACACTGAATATGCTGGTGCTATGATCTTGGACTTCCCAGCCTCCTGAGTTGTGAGAAATAAATTTCTGTCAGTTATAAGCCATCCAGTTTATGGTATTTTCTTATAGCAACCCAAACAGATTAAGACAGGGAAGATTAATATGTGCCAAATACTATATAAATAATTCAACTGATCAGTGAAACAGGAATGGTTGTAAAAATGGAAACTGAATTTCTGGGAATCACATGATTTGCCCTGATCCCATAGCTAAAAAGTCTCAGTGTTTGGAATCTGAACTAGTCTTGTGTCAGTGGCCACATGCTTTCCAAAATGCTGTGACCTCTGCCCCGGGAGAGCTCTCAGCCGTGGTTGGAAACCTATGCCAGTGTGTGTCTTACCATCTAAAACCAAAAAGTGCTTCCTTGTATCTTGCCTAAATCCTTGCTGTTACAGTGTGAGTACCTCCCATTTCTTATTCTCCTCTGATTTCTCTCCAATACATCTTTACAAATTAAGTGACATCTCAACCTTTTGGGGAAATATCATCTAATCTCTTTGGGACTATTGCTTCTATCATCTCAACATTAGAGGCATTGATTAAGTTTGCATTAGGGTTAGAACACTGATGTGTAATGGTAAGTTTTAAAGGAGGAGCGATTCTGCTTCATTGCTGAAAGTAAGATTCTACCTAGCTGAAAATATCTTTTCATAAATTCAAGTACAATGAGCTATGTTATCCATACCCCACACTGTAATCCAGTCCTGTCTCCCAGGGGCTCCCCATTACATATTGAATATTTGGGGGGTTTTCTTTAAAGCCTGTCAGTATCAAACAGTGTTAGGGGAGCGAGTGTGTAAAAAGGAAATTGGCAGCTGTCCCAGAGTGATCTGAGGGACTGGGATTCAGAATGCTAAACCACCATTGAAAATGTAAGTAATGAAAATTAATTAAAAATCATTAGGCAAACCTTCACTTTTGCAATTTCAAGGTGCAACCCAAGTCGCCAGAGCTCATCAAAGATGTGCATGCTGTTGCCGCTATGTGAAAGATTTCCATGACCTGAGCATGGACTGAGGGACTGAGCTAGAGGAAGCTGGATCAAAGAACCATGGTGAGTCAAAACCTTAGTTTAATAAATGAATAGAAAAAAAGAACATGTCGATGGGATGGATGCAGGACTCACTCTCTGATCATCAATCAACAGTGTTTTTTCTGTTACTTTTCAAGGCTCAGCATTCCCAAAGGGCTCTGCTATTTCAGCCAGGTGGAGAGCATCAGACCTCATGCCAGATTGCTTATAATCCAGTTTGGATAGGGAATATAGACAAGAAGCCAGGAATAGCACAAATGAAACAATGTAGAAGAATGTATCATTCATTCATCCAACCATGTTTTACAGCACCTACTAAAGAGGTAAGTATCGTGCTAGGGGCATGTCCTTACAGAGTCCTTGCCTTCAGTGTCTGAAACCTACTAGATACAGTCAGGACTAGTTGAGAGATAAGGTGTGTTACACTTATGGATTTAAGAATGAGCATGATTCATTTCTGGGGCAGGCTGACAAGAGTAAAGAAGCATATTAGAGATCAATGGAAAAGATTGCTCCTAGCAACCCTATGTTGGATGAGATAAGGATCAAATTAAGGAAAACTTTCACAACCAGGAAATGTGTCCCTGTAATCAGTTCTTAGATGATTGGGATTCAATATCATAGAACTTTTTAGGCAAAAAGTGACCTGAAGAGGTCATGCCCTCCATTTCAGAAGCCCAAGCAAATGAGACCACCAATTATATACTTTCTACGCTAACTTCATGTTCAAGTGTCATCACATTTATTACACTGAGAACGGATGACCCAGGTGAGGATGTTCTTTATACAGATTGGAAAATCTTAAGGACTGGAAAATCAAACTATAATCCCAATTGAAGGAGTCAGGGAAATTTATTCTGGAGAATAAAGGATTGAGAAATGGAAATAATGGCTACTTTCAAAAACTTGAAGAACCACATTTTAACTAAACAAAATTGTTCTTATAAATTATTTTTTTCTTTATGAAGGAAATTCCTAACAAACAAAACTCTAACAACAAAGTATTAAGAAGTGGAACAGGAAAGAGACAGAGAGGCAGATACTCAAACTGAAGCAGAAATATTTCAGACGAGGGTGAACGCTCTCCTCACCACACACATCTGTGAGGGGCTCCCCAGATACCCTAGAGCTGAATGGAACACTTTGGAAAACATTGACTGGAGGCTAGAGCTAGGGTTAACCAGAGAGTAGCTGAAATCAGGAGTTAGAGTTTGACTCAGCATAAAAACAAATTCTCGGGCTTCCCTGGTGGCGCAGTGGTTGAGAGTCCGCCTGCCGATGCAGGGGACACGGGTTAGTGCCCCGGTCCGGGAGGATCCTACATGCTGCGGAGCGGCTGGGCCCGTGAGCCATGGCCGCTGAGCCTGCGCGTCTGGAGCCTGTGCTCCACAACGGGAGAGGCCACGACGGTGAGAGGCCCACGTACCGCAAAAAAAAAAAAAAAAAAAAAACGAATTCTCTTATAATTAAAGCTGACCTACCAGGACATGGGATACTCAGTGATGTAGTGATTTCTCTGTCTTTGAAATGATCAAATAGTAGCCAGAAGACCACTGACAGGAATGCAATAAAAGTATTTCCTGTACTGAGGAAGAAGAAAGATGACATTACCTCAAATTCCTTTTCAGCTCTCAGGTTCTATGAGTCTTTGGCATGCTCAAAGTTATATTTTGATGTAGTGGGAGGCCCAAGAATTGAACCCAAGTCTTGGCCTCTAGGTCTTGGAAATTTTGAGCACAGGAGTGAGTTAGGCATCAAGAAGAGTTTGAATCCAGGGTTTTGCCCAGAAGCAAAAGAACAAATGAAATGCTGCACATCCCACCTTATGGTACGTGGTGGGGAGACCTCACTATCATCAGAGTCTTCCTACCAGGACCCCAGGAGGAAGCTGATGTCAGTGGTCCTCTGCTGCTTTGTGAGGAGTTTCAGGTTTTGCATCTTGATGCAAACCTCATAAACATATTTAGAGAGTTTATCTTTCCATGTTCTGCTGTCACCAGACCTTCTGGACCACCTCTCCTTCTCCTGATAGGGAATCCAACTTATTTTAACGTGAGTGATTTTTATGGGTTGAATTTTATCCACCTCCCCCGTCCCTCCAACAAAGAGATATGTTTAAGTCCTAAGTCCTCATAACTCAAAATGTAACTCTACTTGGAAATAAAGCCATTGCAGGTATAATTAGTTAAGATGAGGCCATACTGGAGTAGGTTAGGCCCTAATCCAACGTGATTGGTGTTTTTCTAAGAAAATAGCTGGCTGAAGACAGAGACACCGAGTGAATACCATGTGAAGACAGAGGATTGGAGTAATGCATCTATAAGCCAAGGAACATCAAATGTTGCAGGTAACATCAGAAGCTAGGAAGGGACAAGGAAGGATTTCCCTACATGTTTTGGAGGGAATACAGTCCTACTGACACCTTGATTTCAGACTTTTAGTCTCTAGAATTATGAGACAATAAATATCTGTTGCTTTAAGCTACCTAGTCTGTGGTACTTTGTTATCACAATCCTAGGTGATATAATAGAGTGACTCTCCCCATACTGGCCTTGGTTACTTAGAAACAGATTTGCCTCTTTTCCTTTTAGGTCATGTCGTAGGGCCCATGATCGGCAGAAAGTTGGCAGGTGATTTTCTCTGCTTTGCTTCTCACCTCCTGTGTTATAGAAAGATCATTCTCCCACATCTTGAGAATGTTGGCAGACAAGAGAGCAGGAATGAGTGTCAGGGGAAGTGAGCACTGTCTTGAAGCTGGTTTTGATTTGACTGACCAAGGGGCCTCATCATTTTGAAATTTAATCTAGCAATCTGCAAAATGGAGATAATACTTTTTTAATATTTTTTACTTTCTTGTGGTCACTTCTTCTGAGTAATGTCAGGGCATAAAAAAATAAAATCTTTGAGCTGCCCTGACAGGAGTATAGGGGAATCTGATACAGGCACCCCTGGGCTGTCAGCAGGAGAGCAGGGCCACTTAGGAAGCGCCAGGGACTAGAGCCAGGATGGAAGGATGGACCTGAGTACAGGTGAGGTCAGAATCAGGGGAGCAGTCAGTAAAAGAGAAAGGGCACACAGCTGCCATGAAGCCAGGGAAGAAAACTGAGTTCAGTTAGTCCAGTCAAAAGGCAGCAGGCAAGGTGGAGAATCCAGGGTAGTAGTCCAGGTTAGTGGATAACTAGTCAAGGGACAGGGACATGGGCAAAAGCAAAGATAGACTATACCAGTAGAAACAGTGGAACTTTCTGAGGTCTAAGTGGAAAAAAAAATGAGCAAAGCAGAGAGGCAGGATAACACTTGGGGCTCTGTAAGAGCAAACTGGGTTTAATCACTGATCCTCAGACAGAACTATTTGCCTTCTGCCCAGGTTTTAAGAAGCCTTCTTGGTCTGCATTGATGAAGACCAGAGTACCATGCAGATTTTACTTATAAGAGATCAAGTAATTAAAACCTTGCATACAGCAGGAACACAGTAAAGATGGTTTCTGCCTTTACTTCAGGGTAAGACCAGTTCTGTGGGTGCTGGTGGTTGGCACGTGCATTCCACACCAGGGTTGCACCCTCCAGCTACCCCTATATTGAACTCTGTCATTTATCTTAGAACAATAAACACAAACTGCTTTCATAACTGGAAAACAATATAAAATCCACTGCAGTTTGAACACAGACTGAAATTCACTGTCTTTCTACTTATTTCCTTATTAGAGCTTTGACCTACTCATTCCGAACCTGTGAGTTTCAGGTTTTTCATTCTACAAAATAGAGGCATTGTGGTACATACCAGTCCAATAAGGCCTGAGGTCAACACATCTCAGAATAAGTACATACCTTCCAGAAGCTACTCCTGTGTGTGGTTGGTATTGATAAGGGAAGGACTTAATAAGCAAGAGTGTAGCACATATGTGAAAGTGGGGTGTGATATCTCCCCAGAGAGTTCAATAAGAAGCAACAAGTAAGCCAGGGAGGAGTGTAGCATTGTACTGTCAGTTGGTAGGGATGTTTTTCATTTCATTAAAAGAGAGAATGAAAGAGACTTTCAGGAAGGGAGACAGAGAAATTGGATATGCCCTGCCCCCAGCACTCCTCCTTGGAGACGTGCAAGTCTTCTTTCCTTTATAGCTCACTCATCAACATTTTGGAAGAAGCAATATATTTTTTTCTCTTTCTTAGTAAAAATTATATAAATTCTAGCCAATATAATTAGTTTAGCAGTCACTCCTTCAATCCAGCTGTGTTTATGGGCACCTACCAACGAAACCACTTACTGAGTGCTACTGTATGATGAACATCCTTCATGCGTTATCTCATACAATCATGCTAACAATCCTTTGCTATGGATGTTAACGTCTCCTTTTCAACAGAAGAGGAATCTAAACCTCCGTAAAGTTAAGTCACATACCCAAGGCCATCTACTTAACAAAGAGCACAACTCAGATTAGAAACCAGGATGGTCACAATTTTAAAAAGAACCTCTAATGGAGGAATTTGAGCCTAGTTATGAATGAATCGTGAAGTACTTTTGGACAGAAAGAATTTCCTGTTGAGAAATAAGTCAGTGAGGTAGAAAGAAGGAAGAAAGAGAAAAGAGCCAACATTGTATTGTATGTCCCCTCTGTGGGGGACTCTCGACATACCTTTCATTCTCATGACAATCCAGGCTTGTCTGGCACTCAGCGTTGGCACTTTCTTTGCTACTGTACACTGCTTCTCAGCAAGAACTGTGTGCTCGTTTGTCTTATTTTGACTTCCACCCTTTCATCCCCCTCTCCCTTTGACATGCCCAAATGACTTCCCAGAAAGTTGGCTCTAAGAGCAGTGATAGCAGATAATAACTCGATGTATCATTTATTGTTCACTTTCTTGGTACCAGTCTCTGTATTAAGCTTTTTATGTGAGTTTTCTCTTTTAACCGCCCCCCCCAAAAATATAAAGAAGATGGTATTATTATCCCCACCTCATGGATGAGAATATTATCACCATATATTTTTCTCTATTTTATGCCTCCTCTGCTTTAAAATATCTCCCCATGGAGTTAGGGATCATGACCTGGGAAGGAACACAGATCCTCCTAGAAGTAAAACTGAACACAGACACAATCGCCCTCTCCTCCAACTTGCCATCCGATGCAAAGATGCTTCCTTTTGTCTACAATTATCCTACCTCTTGTTTGTTTATAGCAGCCTCAGAGTTAGTGCACAGACAGGGATACTGAGATTATTTAGATTCTCATAACACAGCAGATACTGAGTAAGATAAGACCTGCCAGGGTGCAGTGGGTGCCCCATGAGTGCCTTTATTAAGGTGCTGATAGAGTAGCACCCCTGCCCCCAGCTCTGTCCTGGCCCAGCTGGGTCTGGGTTTGAAGGGGGATCCTGACAGGTCTACCAAAGAAGATGAAAGAGGAAGCAGGGGCAGGGGACAATGGATGGGTTAATGTGCAGACATAAACTTTACAGCTCGGGGCAAGGCCACCATAAACCTCCTCCACACTGCACCGCACAGGTTGTGATGGCGGCAACATGCCTTGGATGGTGGATTTACTTGGGATTCTCAAGGAAACTGTGGTTGCAGACCTGCCTGTTCTCCCTGCCATGCAAGGATCTCCATTCCTGATCTCTGCAGAGGCTGTAAACTTTGGGACAGGGAGGCAGGGACCGCAATTCTCAGGTCGAGCCTCAGGGGATTCTAGTGGTCTGGGCAGCTCTATGGGATTGGAACTTGAGCTCTTGGAGGGTGCTGCCTACAGATAAACCCAAGTGGCACATTTGAACAAATTTCAAATACTTTAAAAGGTCATCTCATCCATGCCCTGTCTCTTCTTTAGACCAATTCAGAACCATTTCGGACTGAAAACTTCTGTTTTCAAAAACCGCCAAGTGTAAGATTACATATTGGATTTATTTGAACAACATAGATGACCAAAAAAAAAAAAAAGTTTTCTTAAGTCTAACCTTAATTACTCACGCTTTAGGAACACAGGCTATTTCCTCTTGTTCTGCCTTCTGGAGTGATGAAGGATATTTTAGTGACATCTTGAATCATTTAGAGGGACTGAGGGTTCAATTTCATATGATAAATATTTGCTGAGTTCCTGTGTACCTAATTCTGAAATGGGGCGGGAGGGTCACAGAGGTAACAAGGTTGGCTTCCTCCTACAGAAGCTCTCAGTCTGGAGAAGGAGGAAGGTTCTCACATCACTAATTATGCAGAATGTGGTATAGGTGATAGTAAGGCCACAAGAAGGGGGATATGAAGCCATTGATTTTACCTGGAACCAGGTAATTCTGTGAAGAGAAGGATACCCTGGAGATCACCTGCCTCCCATCAGAGGCAAATGGGATGGAAACAGAAGTCCAGGTGCACTTGGCACAGGTGTCTGCCAAGAGGAGGAAGCCATCAGAAGAGGCCCCGGATGGCTGTGGCTGTAGATCTGGATTGTGCTGGCACTGAGTTCTCTCCAGACATCACAGTCTTCCTATGGAGCACCCATTCTTCCCTTCCTCCGTTCACTTGTCTAGTTCACATTTGTCAGTCTCACACCTGCTGTGTTCCTGGTCCTGAGCTTTGTGTGGGAAATTTGTCAGTGAACAAAGACAAATGAAAGGACCCCTACCCTTGTGGAAGGGGGCATGGGAAAAAGAAGAAATACTTAACAAATATGCATTGAGCATAAGCCACGGTGCAGAATCCTGCAAGAGAAGTGCTTAAAAGGCCCTCAAGGACCTGGCAATGGAGTGGAGGTAGTAAATGTGACCATCTGAGGTCCTCTTAAAATGTAGCTCCACCCTGGTCGCATCCCCTCACTACCTGTCACCATATGCTGCCTTATCTTCCTTCATAATGCCTATACATACCTAACAGTTCATTACATTGCTTACTGGCTGTCTCAACTGATTGGAAACTCCAGGAGGGTAGGGAGTTGTCTTATTCAATGCTCTATTCTTAGTATGGAGAATCATGCCTGGAACATGATAGATACTCAAATTTATTCTATATCTATCTATCCATCTATCTATCTACCTATCTAACTATCTGTCATCTATCTACTTATTTATTTATTTATGATAGCCTAGAAAAGCTAATGAATTCTTACAGGCAAATAATGATTTCAAGATTTCAGAGAAAGAGGAAGTAAGCACAGGAAAGGATGCTGAATTGACATATTAGTCATTACAAAACTGCAAGTTAAATCACAATGAAAAACCATTACCTGTTGCAATGGTTGAAATTTAGAAGACTGACCATACTTAGTGCTGGAACAACTGGAGCTTTCAAACACTGGTGTAAAATGATACAAACACTTTGGGAAACAGTTTTGCAGTTACTTTAAAAAGTTAATCGTATACTGACCGTAAAATCGAGACATTCTACTTCTGTGTGTTTATCCAAGAGAAGTGAAAGCATACATCCAAGCAAAGACTTGTACAAAATTGCTCATAGCAGCTTTATTTGTAACAGACAAAAACTAGAAACAGCCAAATGTTCATCAACAGCTATGGGTACAATGGAATACTACTCAGCAATTAAAAGGAATAGACTATTGATACATATAAGATCACGGATGACTCTCAGAATAATTGTGTTGAGTGAAAGAAGCCAGAACAACAAAAATACAGAATGCATGCTTGCATGTACTATATAAAATTCTAGAAAATGCAAACCAATCTATAGTGACAGAAGCAGGTCAGTGGTTGTCTGGGGACTGGGGTGGGAGTGCAGGAAGGGGCAGGGAGGTGGCACAAGGAGACATGGGGAAACTTTTGCAGATAGTAGATTTGTTCATTATTTTGATTGTGCTGATGGTTTCATAACCATATGCTTACATCAAAACTTAAAAAAAATAAACTTAAATATGTACAGTTTATTATATGTCAATCATACTTCAATTAAAATGAGAAAAAAATTAAAAGCTACATTTTTGAAAAGTTCAGGATTGCTCTATGAATATACATGTCAGGCAAAGCATTGATGTGTCTGGCAGATTGGACCATAAGAATACGGCATTTACCACTACCTAGAAGAAGTATTAAGAATATTAGTTAATATGCATTGAAAACTTGCCATGTGTCTGCAACTACGTTCTGTGCATGCATTATCTCAGTTAGGCCCTGCAACAATTGTGAGGCTGGAAATTTTATTATCCAATTTTCAGTTAATAAAATTGAAGATCAGGAAATTTAATGATTTGCCAAATACCTCGGGACATAAGCAAAATTTGAAAACAGACGCATTTGATTTTTGAGTTTAAACTCTTAATCACTATGCTATTAATAAAACATACCTACATTTTGGAAGAATTGGGTATGGGTTTGGGGGGAATATTGATGAGATAGTTGAGTCTAATGCTAAATATCCACTATTAGGAAAATTTAGTTTGAATGATAGTTTCCGAAATCAAAAGTATTAAAGCAATAACAATTGTTGCAATTCTATATTTAGAAATCCTTAAAGCAATCCTCTTACCTCTCTCAAATGTGACTTCTTCCATCTCCACCTCTGTCACCATCATCTCCTCCTGGACAGCTGATCAGCCTCCTGGCTGATCTACCTGGCTTGTATGTTCCACATAGCAGCCTGAGTGATCACCTTGAACCTGAAATAGTATCTTGCTATTTTCTTCATACCATCTGATGGTGTCCCAGGACACAAAATATAAACTCCTAATCCTGATTTGACCTCACCTTATACCAGTCCCCCCAGGATCTCTGCTTTTCAGTCTCACCAACCTCCTTTCTGTTCAATCACGTAATATGAATTCCCATCTAAGGGCCTTTGTACTTGAAGTGTTGTTCCTGTAGGTTTCTGTATGATTCATCTTTTCTTATTCTGGTCTCAGGTCAAATGTCAGGCCTTCCCTAACTTCCCTAGGTAAGAAGTCTCACACTTGACCCTACAGTCTTTTCCATTACAATACCAAGTTCTATTATTTTCATAGCATTTACTACTATCTGAAATAACCTATTCATTTATTTTATTATCTATCTTTCCTCAATAGATTTCCTGTCCATTAGAACAACAAATGTGTCAATCTTTGTTTATCATTATATCCCCAGGGCCTAGAACAACGTTGGTCATATAATGGTTGCTTAAGAAATATTGAAGGAACATATTCACTACGTGAAAGAATAAATGGTCTGTGATGAGATGCAATCCCAAACTTCACCAGCAGGTGTTATAGTTCAACACCTGATAGTTGCAACCACCAACATGCCAGCTTGGATGGTTGCTACTACCAATATATCAGGGTCCATGTCAACAATTTATTTCCTAATTTTTTAAGTTTAAAATGCCATCTAGTGAGTGACAGCAAATGAACAGTGTCTAGTCAATCTGATGTGACATCCAAATTACAAAATTTCTTCTGCTTTAATTGACCTAAACTCACCACCTAAGATCACCCATTAGGCTCTCTTAGGATGGCATACACTCAGCCAGGCCTCAGGGCTGGGGTAAACAGTGTTTAGTGACACCCTTTCTTATTTCCCACCTTCTCTCCCTTTGAGCTTTTCTTCTACAATGACTTGTTTGTGAAATAACCTCAACCTAAACTCTCAACTAGTTGAATATTCACAACTGTGTCTAAGTATCACAAATCATTTGCTTCTTTGGTGCTATTCTGAGGCTGGATCTTCAGAGTGCCTCTCTTTGGATTACCAAACCTGCCAACTCTCCCTTCTGGCTGCCAAGAATTAGCAGCATCAATAAAAGCTCAGAAAACTCTGCTGTAAATAATCCAAGTCTCTACCCATGATAATCAATAAATAAATTATAGTGGTGCTGGGCAGCAGTCCATCTTATTAGGGGTCTATCTGTGATTTTTCTAGAACCCAGGTTTTAGGTGGCTTTCCTTGGTGGTGTGCAGGATGTACTGGAAAGAAATCTAGATCATAAAGTTGATCAGGCAAGAGATAAATAGACTGACCTATCTCTGAATTATGTAGCATTACTTTAAAAATTCTTCTCCATGAGGGCTGTTTCCTAGCTGCAGAGAACCAGACAGGAAACAAAAGAATCTTCTTTTTTTTAACAAGCAAACTTTTTGACAAACAAACTATTCCTTGTCTGTCTCTTTGTAGATGGGTGCTGTTGACAACACAGAGAGAAGAGAGAACCTAAACAATGAAGCAAGCCCTGTGCCCAAATGCTGTCAGACATTTGGGAGAAGAACAAAACCAAAGCAAAGCCACTGAACAAACACAATGGCCTAGTCGGCTACCTTTCTTGAGTCACAGAGCAGGACAGGACAGCGCTGTTCTCCCTGCCACCCCTGCCTCCCCCTCCCTAGCATGCCTACTCCTTGGCTGCCTGCTCTCCTTTCTCCCTTCTTCCCGAGGCACAGTGTGGACTCGCAGTTTGACTAGCAATACTAGTTGGTGGAGTTTTAATCCACCAACTAGTATTGCAGCCTCATAGAGCGGCTTTGAATTTATGAAACAGTTTGAGGGGGAAATAAGCCACCCTTTTCCTTGGATAATGTAAGCTAAGAGTGGTGTTTCCAGGGAGAGACTAGGGACGATGGTCGGGGACCCGAGGAAAGTGAGGGCACCTCCCGCTCTCAGAGTCTCCTTTGAATTGACTTTACTCAGAGGTCTTGAAAGCTCCTCAGACCACTTCCTGTGAGCCCTTGGCAGTAACTTGGGAAGGTTTTACGAAGACCAGTGTTCGAGAACCTTGGTCACAACAAAGCTCTCTTGAGGATGGAGAATGAACAGTGGCACATAGCTGGTTGCACACACAGATGTGTAGGAGTGTGTGAGTGTGTGTGTGTACACAAGGACGCAATGGCGACAACTGGCATGAGACTTTGAACTCAACGTTGATTTAAAAAATACTTATTGAATGAATGAATGAATAAATGAATGCTGTGGCCTGTAGTTACCAATCAGAGTAGACTCCTTAGGATTGCGATCTCTAAGGAATACTATTATTTAGTCTAATAAAGCCAGTTAAAAAATTTATCTGTCTCTCCTAAAGCCCACATTTCTCTACCCTGGACATCATTTTCATACCTTGGAAACACCATGGACTCAGTAAGAGGCAAATATGGGCTTTAATTCTGAATACACCATTCAATAACTAAAAAAACTTGGAAAAATAAGTTAAACTCTGAGCGTCCGTTTCCTCACCCAACAATGGATGTAGTATGTATATACACACAGGGCAGGAGTAATGCTTCCCAGAGACAACCTGTGTGAAAGTGCTTTGCAAATGGTAGAGTGATAGAGTGATGTACACGTGCAGCAGACACACGTTGCTATTTGTTCCTCTTTGCTTTTTTTGGTCCTTGGACAAATATTGCAGCTGAGTCTGGTGAATTTTGTGTTCAGATAAGTAGGCCTAGCTAAGTGTTCTCCCTTCTCGTGCCAAGATGGCAGCGGGTATTCATGGGTTTCTGGGCTCTGAACACTGGAGGGAGAGGAGAGGGAGGCCCCTTCCTGAACACACTGTGGAGCTGGGTCAGTAGGCATGGTTCCGGCTTAAGGCAACTGTAGGTTTTTAGTTGTGGGTTTACATCTGTACTTAAACAAACACAATATGAATGGCTTGATGTTTGTGTGTGTGTGTGTGTGTGTGTGTTCCATATCAAACTTAAACAGTTCCACTTGTATATTTTTGCTTTTGTTTCCTTTGCTTTGGGAGACGAATCTAAAAACATATTGCTGTAATATTTACAATTGCCAAGGTATGGAAGCAACCTAAGTGTCCATCAACAGATGAATGGAAAAAGACGATGTGGTATATATTTATATATACACACACACACACAATGGAATACTACTCAGTCATAAAAATGAAGGACATTTTGCCATGTGCAGCAACATGGATGGATTTGGAGGGCATTATGCTAAGTGAAATAAGTCAGACAGAGAAAGACAAATACTGTATGATATCACTTATATGTGGAATCTAAAAAATATAACAACTAGTGAATGAAACAAAAAAGAAGCAGACTCACAGATATAGAGAACAAACTGGTGGTTACCAGTGGGGAGAGGGAAGGGAGAAAGGGCAAGATAGGAGTAGGGGATTTTTAAAAAGGGTTATTATGGGGTTATATGAAGTCATGTGTGTGAAACTTTTAAAAATTGTAAAGCACTATAGAATTTAAAGAATCTTTCATTCAAAAAAAAGTTTTAAAAAAACCCAACTATAGTTATAAAATAGCATTGGCTCACAAACGCAGAACATTATGAAACCAGAGAGCAGGTCTAATGAGAACTAGAGTTGAATGAGTGACACTCCTTTTAGATTCATTTCCGTGGAACTTGGGAGGCTGAAGATTTGAGTAAAAGAGAGGGGTGGGCTTTGCTATGGAGTGGGGAGGAGAAGAGCTTAAGTGGGACCAGTAAACAGGCATTCTCTTGATGGTTATTGGGGCAAAAGTAACAGATGGGAGGATATATTTGGAGGGGCAAGGGCCAGTTTTCTAAACATGGCATAAAAATGTGCAGTTTAAGGATTATAAAAAGTTTTGATATATGACTCATATTTAACTCACAGGCTTTCCAAATGGCTGCAGGGAATCAGCACACAGTTAGGGCCACTCAGCATCATGGCACTTGATACATGCCTATCAGATGAAACTTTTATGAAAAACCCATGCTGTGCTTCACCTCAGCCCAGGTCAATGGGCAGCAGAGCCCTTCTCTGTGGTCCAGAATATCTAGAGCCAATAGGCTCTCCCTGCATCACTATGGGAGCAGGCTCCCTGGATGAAACATGCATGGTTGTGAGGGCTTTAATGTGAGGCCTGCACTCATCTTGCTTTGCAAGCCTAGCCATAGTCAGGAGCTGTAGAAACACAAAGTAAAATGTCCAGAGGGGATCTTTACTATCACTCAGTCCAATGCTTTCACTCTACAGGTCAAGAGAATGAAGTCCAGGAAGGAGAAGAAGCATGTTCAGCATAGGACTACACATGAGCAGTTAGACTAGAACTTGACTGTCTTGACTTCAAGTCCCGTGGTCTTTATAAAATGGGGAAGGCTGTCACCCAGTTCCTCTTAGAAGAGCACAAAGTCATTATTCTCCATACGACAAATTTCACTTAGCCATCACTTCCTGTGGTCTTCCATTAGGTCTGTCTATCTGCATGTCCATCAGTCCAGCAAAGACACAAAAATATGCCATAAACAGCCAAACGCATCATGGAAGGGGCCATCATAAGCAATGAGTACTGTGAGAAGCCAGATTTGAGTTTATACCTTAGAAATGGACACCTCTAGTCCACTTCCACAATTCCAAGCTGGCTCTGCACACAAGCTGAGTTGCTACTTTCTTATAAGTGGACACAGACATAAACTGACCAGACAACTAATTCATTAATTGGAAGCCACTGCACCCGTTCACAGATGTAGGAGCCATACTTCTCAGGAAGGAAGAGAGGCGAAAGAGAGGAGAGAAAGAAGAAAATGAAGGAGAAAATGGCAGAAGTAAAGAAGGAGGATGTAAATGAACTCTCTGGTCTACGAATAAAAAGGATCCAATCCAGTCCACTAGATAAAAGTTTCTCAGTACCAACACCCTGGAGTCTCTTACATTTCAAGCCCTAAAATAAGAAGTTTTGCTTCTCATTTCTCCACCCAAAAAAAAACTCAAACTTCTCACTTCTTCTTTTCACTTTCAGCTCAAATATTAGAAGCAGCATCTTCCACACCTCCTCTTGTCTGGTCCTCTCCCTTGCAGCCTTGAATGTCACAAGAAGTTCTGAAATTTGCTCAGTTGCAAATATATTTTACCACTTTCTTTGCAGCTCCCACACATTCTTGGATTTCCAAAGCCACTCGAGCATCAACGAGGAGGGAGACACTCTGAGGTCCAGGCAGCTGTTGTAAGGTGGTGTCATAGCTCCCAAGGCCTGGCTGAGAGCAGCTGGCAATGAGTGATCCATCTATTATTACCCAGCAATCTCACCTGTTAGGTACATGTCACAGTGACCATGCCTGATTTCAGAGTCAGGCTCTCTTTCCTACATTAAGTGGCAAAGACGTTATCTGAGATGAGCTGCAAGTTTATATGTATAAATTTATCTCTGTGCTTGTTAATTTTTAGTTTCTGGGTCCCTCATCTTCAGCTGTCAACTCCTACACAGCATGGAGCTATCAACCTTACCTGAAATGCCATGCCATATGGCTTTTCAAATTGGCACTTCCCCATGCCTTGATATCAGAGGTGCCCAGGCTTTAGGCTTTCTCTGTCTAGCTGGGTCTCCCTTTAACTTCATATTTCACCAGTTTGTATCTTCTCGTTTGTTTACATCTCACTTCTTCCCAAACCCTCATTCCATTCCATTCAATTCATCAAGGCTTTACTGGGTACCCACTAAGGTCAGATGCTAGGGAAGCACTTCAGCGCTTGCAAAGAGGAGTAAGACATAGTCTTCATCCTCAGGGAATGTTCAGTCTAGTAGTAGGAATCAGATAAACACAGAAATAATCATGATGCAAGGAAGAATGTGATCATTGCCTTCTAAAATAGGCATGATGTCAGATGGGAGGGAACTCTTACTCGTTTGAGAGAATGAAGGTGGCATTTGAGGTGGATCTCATAGAGTGTGTAGGATTTTAACAGATGGAGTTGGTGGGAAGGCATCTATGGTAGTAGGAAGTGTAAGAGTAAAGGCAGTTAGGTAGGAGTGGAGGGTATGTGTAATGATTTCTCACACCTTCTCCATCATGTAGGGTTCTATATGCTGTAAGTAACAGAAAAAAAATTAATGTTTAATAATAAGGACAGGTATTATCTCCCATTCCAAGTAAGTGGTTCCAGTAGGTATATTTAGCAGCTCAGTGATGTCAGGGCTCTGTATCAGCTTCTCTGTAATTTTCTTGGCCTCCCTTCTTATTTTTGAAAGATGGTTCCAAAAGCTCTAAGCATCACTTCTTCACACAATAAAGTTCAAATGTGAAAAGGGGCATGTCTCTGTCTGTGATTCTTTTTACAAGTGAGGAAAGCACTTCCAGAAGACCCAGCAGACTTCCCTCCAGGGGAAAGGACAACATCACTTTGTCCAGCCTTGACTGATCAATGGCAATGGAGAATGGAATTGACTTAAATCAACATTCACCTCCAGGACCTGAGGAAGGACTCATGAAGCATTGAGCTGCCAGATACTCGAATAAAATGAGCATTTGAAAGAATAGAGAGTTTCTGCCCCTATATGATTTCTTTCTCACATCTTTGCAAACGTTTGCACAGATAATTCCTTCTACATAGGGTGCCATATTGACACTTCTACCTTCCCACCAGGAGCTCCCAAAGTATTCTATATGCTCCAACCACACTGAGTTATAGCGGTCATTTTATTGTTTACCAGTTCCACTTGTCTATGAGCGTGCTAAGAGCAGAGACTAATTCTCATCTACTTTGTATGCTTAGCACAGCACCTGGCCTACCTTAGATGTTCAATATATGTTTGTTGAACTGAATACATGTTTGGTGAACAAATGATCAGGTGAGTGGGGGAAATGAGGCCAGATGACTTAGGTGGGGGGAGATATCATTTGAAGTTGGTTGTATAGAGAATGTAGTTGGGTTTGAACCTCCTTCTTTCCTCGTTTCTATGATTAACCATTGACCAAACTCCACAGCAGATTATGGAGTAGCTGGTGCCAAGCAGCTCAGCACCACCTTTGAGAAGCTTATGTAACAGAGAAAAGAAAGCAATTTCCAGGCAGCAACTTGATCGAATGTGAGTAAGCAAAACCAGGAGGGGCAAGCGAAGGAAGGGAAAGTCCTCTCCGAAGAAACTGATGAAATATTCTCGGCTATTTAGTGGAATCTCAGAGGTGCTATCCTGTATCTTCATCCCTACCCTCGCCTTGATAATTCACAGTTTTTAATTCCAGGTGAAAGCTCATAATGAATTGATCACAGCCACAGACCTGATGGAGTTGAAGACCTTTGTGTTGATAAAACCTTCTTCCTCTTGATAAGCCATCACCAAGAATGTAGAACCAGTTAAAGAGTTTATTGAACTCATATTTTCATCTTAACTAGACAGGATGTAGGCTGTGAGGTTATAACTGTAACATACCCCTCCCTTCCCAGAATAAAACCCAAGTGGGAAGGATCTCTGGGTCTTTGGGGAGTGAGCATAAGTAAGTAGCTTCATCCTCAGCTGTGTTGTGTGTCTTTTTCCCCATGTTTAATCATAATTTCCTCCATCACTAATTCTGAGAAAAGCAAAGATATAGTAGGCCATAGGAACAGCTTCCCTTCTGCCCTCTTCTGTGTCAGTGTCCAGGGAATTGAGGAATCTTGCCCAAAATGGAATGTGAGAACTGAGGTTGTGTCTGGAACATTAGTGTTGGTTGCTGGTTAAAAACCCAGGATCTATAGCCAGAAGGACTTGAGTTCAAATCTCAACTCTTCAACTTATAAACTAATAATCTTGGGAAAGTTACTTCCTGTAGCTATTTGTGTTTGCATATCTTTCTTTGTAATTTGAGGATAATATGAGAACTTACCTCATAGGGCAATTGTGATGAATAAAAGTTATCATACAGAGCCCAATGCAAGGTAGTTGCAACAGTTAGCATTCAATAAATATTTTATTTTATTTTATTTTTATTATTCTCATCATACAAAAGAGGGCCTGCTTCTTTGGAAACAAGTGGGGTGAAACAAGAAGCCTCTTGGAGAAAATGAGTGATTTTATTCCACACAGAGCTACATGAATTCAATCCTCAAGAAAGGTCTTCCCAGGAAGGAGGACAAAACAAAGTCACCACCAGAGAGTGAGGCTGATTTGTTTTGAAAAGAATCTTATGATTGGAAAAGAAAGCCAAATCTGCTCCATGAAATTGCGCTACAGATAATAAAAGTGTCAACGTGGGACACTGGTCAGAATACTGACTCGGTTGAAAAAAATTCATCATAGTTCAGAAAAATATATATTCAGGCACCTTGTCAGTACACATCTCGTCCCACCCTGTGTCACCCTGGCAGCGGATCTGCTTCATTTACTGATAACAAAAAGAGAAAAGAAAAGAAGAAAGTTTTTATTATCTCCGAGCTGAGCGCCACAGGGCCAATATAGCCACCCATGCAAGACTGCCCCTGTGCCCTGCTCCCAGCCTCATGCATCCATCAGCTGAATCGACAGCTGCGTGCAAACGTCATCATGACTTCCAGCCCCTGGGATGAGGACCAAAGCGAAGGAAAGAAGATTCTCCCAGTTGAGAGGAGAGCTGGAGAGCCTCCCAAAACTTTCCTCTCCCCCGGAATTACAGGTGCCCCTGTGAGCCTGGTCAGAAGAGAACTGACAGCCTTGGCAAAGAGGCAGGGTGGCGGCACAGTTACATGAAAGTCAAGAGCACAACCAGGTGAATATGGGTTAAAAGGTAGGTACATGGCCTCTTCTGTGAGTCACAGCAGCTCAGGCCACCCCTATCTGGCATCACGCTGCACTGGCAGCATGACCCACGGGAGCATGCAACAGGGTGGGGTCATTCAAGTGTGTTCTGTCCTCCCCACTCATCCCCCCTCAGGCTATGGGCCCCTTGGAGGTGGGCGCAGTGTCTTGTTCACCTTGGTACCCACATGCCCTAGCTCAGTACCTGGCTTATGGTATGTTCTCATTACACACTTGCTGAACCAACTGAATAGAATCGAAGGATTGCACCAGAGGAAGAAGAGGGGCAGGGACATGTTTTCTCTGAAGATTTTTGAGGTATAAACATTACTAATGACACCTCTGAGGAAAACAATTCTGTCTTTGGTATATATCAGCGTCACCTGGGCAGCTTTTGAAATTCAAATGACTGGTCTCCATGGGGGGCCACAGAACTAGACTCTCTCTCTTTTATTTTCTTCCAGTTCTATTGCGATATAACTGACATACAGCACTTGTATAAGTTCAAGGTATACAGGATAATGATTTGACTTACACACATCATGAATTGATTATCACTAAGTTTAGTGAACATACATCACCTCATATAGATATAAAAGAAAAGAAAATATATATTTTTTCCTTGTGATGAGAACTCTTAGGATTTACTCTCTTAACAAATTTCATATATAACATACAACAGTGTCAGTTATATTTATGATGTATATTACATCCCTAGCACTCACTTATCTTATAATTGGAGGTTTGTGCCTTTTGACCACCTTTATGCAACCAGAATCTCTTGAGTAAGGCATAGGCCTCTGATTTTTTTAAAAAAGAGTCCTCAAAATAAAAGGGTTGCATGGCTAGGATTGGGGTGCACAGGAGTCAGGCATTGAACCACACCCAACTACCCAAAACTCATTTCCTCCTAAGTGTCCAGCCAGAGGAAAAGTTGCATTTGGGGTTAGACAGGGATGCTGCAGATATAAGGAGGGAAGCTGGTGCCCTCGTAATGACTACATTCCTTGTGGATTTTGTTTCACTTATAAGAACAAGTAGATCCTGAATATTTCACAGTTATCAGAAATGAACTCATCAATAGCAGAGTCATCTATCCAGACAAATCACATTGCCATTGACCCGTATAAGTCCCTTTTGACAACCTGACCTAAGGACAAGACATCTGATGCAACCATAGTCCCATTAATGGGACACCCTGAATTTTTTTATGGGGAAGAAATTGCATGTATCATGTGCATATCAGCCATGCTTTTCCAAAACCTATGTGCAGAAATCCCCATGCACATTTTAATTCAAATACCCAATTCTAGTCTCCAGTGGGATACCTATTTCTGGTTTATTGCCTTCTGTGGGCTGACCTGGCCTAGGAAACAAGCCTGTACCCATGACCTGTAGCTCTGTTAGTTAGTCCACGGTGGGCACACATTTTCTTTGAAGGGCCAGAGAGTATATAATCTGGGCTTTGTTGGTCATACCAATCTTGCAAACTACTCCACTTTGCCAATCAAATTTGAATTTCATATCATTTTCATGTGTCATGAAATAGTCTTCTTCTTTTGGTTTTTATTCAACCATTTCAAAATGTAAAAAACGTTCTTAGCCCACTGGTCATAAAAAACAGGCAGCCGGCCAGGTTTGACCCATAGGCTATAGTCTTCCAACCCCATCTTAGTCAAGAGGATGTTGTCAGAGCTGGACAGAGCCCTAAGCCTGTGCCCTCAGGTATACAGTGATAGAGGAATGCAAAGAAAACCCATCGCAGCTGATGATATAGGCTGACTCTGCTCAAAAAGTCACTGAGGAAGGTTCAGGAGGGACCCGCAGAATCTGGATCCCATGCTAAGACTTGTATTCCCATAGAAGAAAGGATGCCTGCAGATGTATGGAGGTGGAGGGGAATGAACAACAGTGATAAATTTTTAACTGGGGCTCCTGAGTATACAGTTTGTTATAAGCATCTGGCAAACCCCAGAAAAGTCTCCTGATTCTGCTGGCTGAAACCTATTCATATGGTAATTTTTTTTTAGGTTATTAAAGAAGAGGCAGTATTCAGGAAGGAAACATACTTAGGAAGAAGAAAACAATTAGTTTCTATTACTGAAATAGAACCATCATCGAGAGAGAGAGAGAGAGAGAGAGAGAGAGAGTAGAGGAGAACTCTATGTATGTATCTAGACATGCAGAGAGGTATATGTCTAGTCACTTTCAGATCACCCCCAACAGATTTTTTCTTGCACAGTGATCATTGTCTGGCTCTGAAATTCCTCTCACTTGTTCAAGTCATTGGTTGAAATCATTTCTCTTCCTACGTCCTCCTCTTAAACCCCTTTGAGTCCATAGTGGCTGGGGACTAAGACATAAAAGAGGCACACAAACAACCTCGGACGTAGGGCAAGTGTGCCACATAGACATGGGTGTGCACTCTCGTCAGCGTGTGAGAGTGCGTCCTGACTCCGTCTGTGGTGAAGGTTGGAGGGACATTATAACTGTCTTTCTGAATATACAGCACCAAGGACTCTAGGAAAGTCTGGATGGAGGTGGCAGCCCATAGGGGATAGATGAGTTTGTGCTGATCAGGACATATATCTGGCAAAGCAGAAATTATTTCTTTCCCTTGTCACCTCTTCCTGTTCTGTGGCTTCAGCTTCACTTTAGTCTAAGAGCCCTGCTTTCCTAATTAACCAGCACTTGTTTAGCGGAGGCCAGGGCCAGCCAGCCAGCCAGAGTCCTGTAGACTCTGCTAAGAAAGATCTATAAAAGTAAACGGTCTCTCCTCCTCCTCTTACAGTCTTGGTACTTTGAGGTATCCCAAGCTTCTTCCTTGCTTCCCAGATTGTCACGAGGGCCACCACGTGTGGTTTAGCAGGTTGTGCCCTCCCCCGGTACACCCAGCTGATGCGGGGAGGGATGGCTGAAATCCAACCTGCATTCTGCTTATCAAGCGGTGTAGCATCAGGGCTGTGTCTGATTCCTCCTTCCTCACCTTCACTCCTACGACGGACCACTCTTTTCTTTTCACAGATGTTCTATCTGGTCATCGAGCAGTACAGACAAGCACCTATGTCCTCCCAGAAGGTCACCTTTTTCTGATTCATCCAAAGATACTATGCAGACCTGTATTACCATCACCCAGAGCATTCATCATCCTCGGTATTTAGCTATCCTTCTTACTCATGTCAGGCTAATGTGAGAAAGATACAGACTTTTTTGTTTGTTTGTTTTGTTTTTTGTGGTACGCAGGCCTCTCACTGTTGTGGCCTCTCCCGTTGCAGAGCGGAGGCTCAGCGGCCATGGCTCACGGGCCCAGCCGCTCCGCGGCACGTGGGATCCTCCCGGACCGGGGCACGAACCCGCGTCCCCTGCATCGACAGGCGGACTCTCAACCACTGCGCCACCAGGGAAGCCCAGATACAGACTTTTTTTCAGAAATAAGAGAGACATATCGCAAGGTCTGAATTCAGTGGGAAGACAAATGTCGTCAGGTGCCCATCACCAGCCAGAGGTTCCTAATGTCCTAAGAGAGCAAGAAGGACACCCTTCACTTCTCTTTCTGACTCTGGTGGTCAGTAGGGTCTGAAGCAAGTCTGTTTCAGACCCCACCCTAGCAGAGTTTGCTTTCAGTAATAAAAGTCACATGTCCAGCTTGCTGAGTCCAGGCATCAAAGGGGCATAGAGCACTCTCACACCTGGAGCAGCACAGTTGCCAGAGTCTGGAGCCACTAGAGAGTGTGGTTTCTGCTTGGCTTTCTTTCCCCTGAGGTCTTGGGTTTTGTTCATTTTAATCCAATTAGAGAAAAGAAAAATCAGTACTTTTTTAAGCGCTGGTGGAAAAGGGCTCAATTGACGGCAGCTTAATCACTGTGCTAAGCAAGGTTAATTTCCACCCGTGGTCTTTAATAGGCCTGGTACTGGAGATGAATTTTTTCAGTTGATGCCACACTCAGGTCACCTAGCTGCCCATTTTAATCAGAAGGCTTCCCCAACTCTAATGTTTATGTTTTAACCACTCACCCGTTCTCCTTCTCTGGAGGCTGATGTAATAGGAACTGCAAGCCAGATTCCTCCTGGGCTGAGTTATCATGAGATCCAAACTGTTCCTCCCTCTCCCCCAACTCCTGGACTCTGCCATCCAGTTGCATCCTTCCTTCCCCTAGATCACCTAGGATCAGGACATCATGGCAGCACCCTCTAACCTGAAGGTGCTGGAAGGTTGAAGAAACAGAGGGGAGATAATACAAATTAAAAGATAATTACAAACTATACTCAAGGCTGAAGCACATAAATGAAAATCTATTAACTGCTGATTTATGGTTTGGTGACCCATGTTTATTTGCTGGGTGATAGAAGTGAGCGTGAAATCTGTTAGCTTCTAGGAGTGTTTGGAGAAGCCTACACAGCTCTGAAAAGTATTTCTCTTTTGGGTTAGATCAAGTAAGATCCCTCTGAATGGCTTTCCTGGATTGAAGAATATTCTGCAAAGCTTCTCTAAGACAGTAAGCACAATTAAAGTGGTGCTCATGTAACCTGGCACCCTGAAACACCAAGAGCCACTTCTGAGTGACATCCCTACATGTGACAGGAACACTGACTATACATCAGGCCTGAGTTTACTCTAATGGATTCTCAAAGCAGTATTAAATCAGCAGGGTTCAGTTAGAGGCTAAGAATTAAGCACCCTGATAGGTCAGACAGACTTACATTTTTAACCTCTCTGGGCTCATTTCCTCCTTATGGCAGTCACTACCAGAAATTCCTGGATTGGCCAAAACTAGAGGCCATAGTTAGTCAATTCAGGTTTTCAGTGCTGTCTCAGAAACACATGAAGACTCGGGTAGAAGAAATAATTGGGCTTGGTCCAGATAGACAACTAGGGGAAATAATCTGACGCAGAAGGCAGAAGAAACTAAATGCTCTTCTGCTCTCCTGATCTTCTTCCTTTTGGTTATTGCAAAGTGGAATAGGCTGTGGACCCAGCCCAATCTCCTGGCTGGCAGTCAGGACACCAGACATTCACACTGCCTTGTCTCTAGGTGGGAACACCTTGTCCTAGACGCTGCTTCTCGTTCCTCACCTGGACCAAGTGAGAGATTAACATTCACAGTGAAGGTGTCAGAGTAAATGAGGTCCTTCTGGGGAGGACCCTCTGGCGGTGTCGTGATCTAGTCAGCTGTGTCACAGCAACAGGAATACTTGTGTGCTGCCTTCTGCCAACTGTTCCTCCCAAGCTGTCCTAATGGCTCCCTCCTCTTCTGCACTGGTGTTCACATCCTCCTTTTTCTCAGATGCCATCTTTTCCTCCTCCTTATTACTGCCATCATCAGAATAGATAGTTCTTTACTATCCTCAGCTTAGTTTTCATTTGTACTTCCAGCTCTTGCTTATGTCATACATCCTTTAATTACTTTTTTTTTTTTTTGTAAGCAGCCCCATGAAGGCAAGGACTGCCTCTGACAGACCCTTATGCTCTTACAGAGCCTTGTTCATGGCCTGATCATGGGAAGAGCCAATAAAAGTAGGTTGGATTTAAATTAATAAATCGGGTAATGTGCAGCACAGGGAAGATAGTCAACAATATTATAATAACTTTGCATGTGTGTTATCTATAAAAATGTCGAATCATTATGCTGTACACCTGAAACTAATATAATATTGTAAGTCAACTATACTTCAAGAAAATGAAAAAATAAAAATAAAGTGGATTAAATCCACTTAACTCTCTCAAACTCCTTTGTGGTAGAGGTGCTATCATTGCCTTCAATCAACATTAAGCCTTTATTAAGCCCTTGCCTGCTAGGCCCTGTGGCAATTACAAAGAAGGGCTCCGCTAATATAGTCTCTCTGGTGGTTTGGCTATTTGTGTATTTAGTGTTTTTTTTCCTAAACTATTTGGTGGTAACTTTCCAAAGAACAAGGAATTATTTTTTTCTGAATGTCCAATAGCTGCTCATCACAGGGACTGTCTATATATCATTTCAACCAAACTCACCACAATATTAATGGTTTTCACCCATTTTACAGCAGAAAAAGTCAAGGTTGGGGTGTGTTAAGTGTTTTGTCTATGGTCACACAGCTGAAAAGTAGCAGATCTAGGATTCAAGATTAGTTCTCTCTGGTATTGAGAGTTGAGCTCTTCTCACTATACTGTTCTGTCCCTCGGTGACCCCAACTTATTTATCTCATGTATCAAGACCCCACCACACCACCTTATACAAGGTAGGTACAAATGATTGATGAATAAATGAAAATACAGTCCCTCAACTCAAAGAATTTATTTACAATCTAGCTGCAGAGTCAATACATAAAGGGGCTAAAAAATAAATAGCAATTCAAAAGATATGTAACAGTCCAGTACAACAATACAAAAACTGTCATAAGACTGTATAAGATTAATTGCCAAATGAATGATACAGATAATAAGTGCTGTAGGGCTGGAATGATCTGGTAAAGCTTTATGGAGGAAGAGGGATGTTTCTAAGTACAACTTTTAATATTTATGAAATGTCTACTCTGGACAAAGCCCTATATGCAAAGATCGACAAAACTCAGTCCCTGCTCTCCAAGGGTTTTGAGTGTAGAGTAGGGAGGATGAGTAGGGAGGTAAATACAAAGTGAGATTTTGGAAACAGATAGGCAGAGTAGAAGAGGAGGTGGCTGTCCAACTACCTTCCCTTGTTTTTCTTTGCCTATGCTCTCCCAAAACAATTTATTACAGTCTTGCTTCTCAAAGTAGGATCCAAGGACCAGCGGCATTAGCCTCATTCGGAAACTTGTTAGAAATGCAAAATCTTGGGATCCACCCCAGACCTACTGAACTAGAATCTGCATTTTAACAAGATCGAGAGTTGATTCGTGTGCACATCAAAGTTTGAGAAGTGCTGATCTAGGATGCAGAGTATTTAAGCAGCTGGGACCACCATCATTTCTACACCCGTGCCGTGTGTCCCACTCCAAAGCCCCACAGTCCTCCTGGAGCCAGTGTAGTGTATTTAAGGAAGCCAGTTCAGGAGTCTAACTCTCTGTCTTTTCACCACTGTTGATGACTAATTTCTCCTTCTTTACCTACAATATATTCCCTCCCCCAAATCCCTGACTCATTCTCACCCCTGCAGTTCCTTGCTGCTCCCAATACCTTCTATTCCAAGAGCCAGATAAATAAGAATTACTTTTGCTACTCAGTTCCCTCAAATTCTCTCTGGAGTTGCTGGACTTCTCAAGGAGAAGGAATTATCTTTGTGGTTAAATATAGACTCTGTCTCTCTTTCTCCATGCCCACCCTTATCCCCTTGAGTCAGAATCAGCAGCAAGGGGAACAGAACAGAGAGAATATTTTGCTTCTTCAGATGGGAAGGTATTGATCAGGCAGAGAAGAGAAACAAAACAGAAAATAAAAACAGGAGAGAAAGCAAAGGCATCCAAGCCTCAGATGCATCTAGTCTGGATACAAAAGGGCTCTTTTATTAGGCATGGATTTACCTTCAAGTACAAAATGTGAGAGAGAATATCTGAGAAAATGAAGCAAGCATTGAATATTTGGCATTTGCAATAGGAGACGTATGAGCTGTGATGATTAAAAATCAGCCTAATGGTTTTCCAAGACAATTTTAATACAAGGGGAAAAGGTTCTAGCCAGATTAAAAGTTAGAGCTCTTTACCTTGGATGCTCTGGTGGAAAAATGAGGCTGCCAAATGAAGAGAAAGGAGAGTCGACAGGAAAGAGATGGCTTTCCTCCTCAGTGTCTCAGGAAGTGTGCTGGGTATTCTGCAGATGCTTTACATAGATTATTTCATTTAATCCTCACATAGTACTGTAAGGAGGCATCATTAATCTTATTTTATAATTAGGCTTAAAGAGATCAGAGAACTTGCCCAGTATCAATAGATACATACATACTTGCACAGCATTCATGGATTTTGTATTTGTGAATTCACCTATAAGCTAAAATTTATTTTTAACCTCAAATCAATACTCATGGTGCTTTCACGGTCATTTGAAGACATGCGCAGAGTGATGAAAAAGTTGAGTCATCCAACGTGCATGTTCTCAGATGAGGTCAAATGACACGACCCTCTGCCTTCTTATTTCAGCTCTGATGCTATAAACAAGTGTCTTTTTTATGGTCTATTTAGTGCTGCATTTTTTTTTTACATGTTTGTACTTTTTGTTGATGAGTTCACTGTTTAAAATGGCCCCAAGAGTAGTGCTGAAGTTCTATCTACTGTTCCTTAGCACAAGAAGGTTGTGAGGTACCTTATGGAGAGAATACATGTGTTAGATAAGCTTCACCCAGACGTGAGTTATAGTGCTGTTGGCTATGAGTTCAATGTTACTGAATCCATGACATATAGTAAATACAGTGCCTTTAAACAGAAATGCACATGAGAAAGGTTACATCTTCATCAGTTGATGAAAATGTCATGGCCGGAGGCTCCCAGGAACCTAACCCTATATTCCACCTAAGAGTAGTGGTTCAGTATTCACTAATTCAGGGTTTATGGCAACTTTATAGAACAAAACTACTGTGAATAAGGAGAAGCAACTGTATTTTTTTTTAACTCTCAGGTAAAATTATAGGTATACATAGACACACACACATATACAGACACATACACACATATATACATATACATGTTTATCTTCAGGGAGACCACGGGAACAGAAGACTTTTAAAAGTCATTTGGGATAGGAAGTAAGACCGCTAAAGAACTTACTAAAATGCTTTTCTGGTGAGAAAGTTTGAGTGAATGTCCGCCCCTGTCTTGCTGGAGGAGGGGGTGACGTGTAGGGACAGAGTTGGGTCACGGCCCCCAGCTCTTTATCCTCCCTTTCATCAGCTTTTCCCCTAAATATGTGCTGAACACATGATTTAAAAATATTAAATTGAAGAGAGGCCAAGTCACGAGCTTGCCTGGGTGCCCAGAAGGCTCTGTCTGACACTGTTCCCGTGGCTGTGATTGGACTCTGGTCTGCCACACTCTAAATCCATGCCCTTTCCCCTGTATCTTCACATCTGCATTGTCCAGGGATGTTCTATTTCTTGAATTCTAGAACTTCATGGAATAAGAAGAAAGAGTCTCTCATCCTTCTGTTGAGCACAATTCGCTGTCCTCCCATTTCCAAAGCATTGTCTTCTTCTCACCAGGTCATCCTGAAACAAAAAGTGCAACACTCAGGAATCCCATTTTCACTCAACACCGGTGGATATTTTTTTAAGAACTGAAAAGTCTCCTATGAGCTGACTAGTATAGGACCACTTTGATTGCTTTTACATATCTTATAATGAGGTATGTTTCATATTTGTATTGTTTCTTTCCCCTAATTTCATCAGACTCATCTTAGCTCTGGCTACTGCTCTATGCCTTTTTCTCCTTGACAATCTATTTCCACTTATTTTCTCTTCATTCTTCAATTTAGCATGTTCTTCCACCCCAGCCATCCCATTCACCAACTGCCAAAATCATTGGATACATTTCATTCTTTACCTTATCTTCTCTTTAGCCTTTGACATCATTGACTACATCCTCATTTTTCTGAGGCCTTGTGGAATGAGTAAATACAATTTAGGACCATAGAATATTAGAGTAAATAAGACCTTAGAGACCATCAGACCAAATCAGTCAGTTTGGAGGGGAGGGGGAGAGTGACTTGCCAAAAATCATGGCTCCAACTGGTGGAGGAATTCCAGTGCCCACTTCCCTGTAGCATCTGGTCTCTCATCCTACAGCACCTGCTATTCTATTCCAAGCTGGTCTCCCATCCAAGCATTATACAGGTCTGACCCTGACCAACTCCATGACTGACTGAGCTGGAGGATGTTCAAGGTGATAGATCTATCTTTTCTGTCACTTCACCCTCCTCTGCCTCCCAGGGGCCTCTAACCCCTCAGGCTGGCCTTTGGCTGATCATGACACCAGAGAATCAATACCAAGAGGAGAAGAAGATTGAAAGTGCCAGGCAGAATCCTTGAAGATGCCATGCCACACTGATGAAAGTAAACTGATAAGAATTTTACTGCCCAGAGTTAAAGACCTTTGGACATTTATTCTGTAGTGTAAGACAGTTGCTAAGTTGTAGAAGGATATGTATTTGGGGGTATCTTCCACTTAAGCCTGTGAATTATCATTTGTGCAGATACCCTAGTCAACTTCCTAAATCTGCTTCTAATCAGTATTGTGGGTCCTTGCACTCTGAAAGGCTCATTCTATATACGGTACAGGTACCAAGAAAAGACTTTTAGAAGAAAACAGGGAGGAAGAAAGAGAACGGGGAAGAATAGTTCAACTTAAGTAATCCCCAAATGTGGCTGCTTTTGTAGCATTCGATACAGGGAAAAATTTGTCACCTTATAAGCAACAACAAATGGATCCTGAACTCCAGATTCTATTTGCAGAGATGCAGCTTTGTCCTTGAGCTTTTGGGAGGACTCTTCACGATGATGGAAAATTGAGGTGGAATCCATCATGTTGCATACACTACACCTTGGGATCTAATCCAAATGGTGAGCAGCCCAGAGCTCTGATAGGACACAGATACAAAGGACTTAAAAGATGTACCTTTGTTTCTACAAACCCACAAAGTGCCCCCACGTTTTGAAAGGAGCAACCATGTTGAAGTGTTTTCACTCTTTTTCTAACTCACCGATCTTTTACTCGTGAACTTTAAATATTATAACAGCTTCATCCCTGTTGACATCAAGCTTTTTCTTTTTTTTTTAATCCAATTTTTATAGAGCAGCCGAGGGGTAGATTGTGTTTATTAAATTGAAGAAGATAATGCCTGTGTAAAATGTTTTGCAAATTGTAAAACTCTGTACAAATCTTAGTCATTGTTATTATCATTTATTAACCGATGCTGATTCCCATTAGAAAGAGTTTGGCCAGTCTAACTCCCATCACCCTCAGCCTCATGTGCTGTTACCTTATGAAGTGGAGTAAGTCAGGAAGAGAAAAAAGCAATAAACCTTCCATATGCCACACACTCGCAGAAAGAAAAAGGACTTCCATTTAAAGATTCATTCATTCATTCAGCAAATATTTATCGAATATTATTTGTGAAAGCAATACAGTGGTGAATTGTAGTCTCCATCTCTAAAGACCTTCATGCATTACAGGAAGAAAGACATTTTTAAAAAGCAAACAATCAATTCACGATGACAAATTGTGTTAAGTACTATATTTATTGAACAAATGAATAAATAGTAAATGAATTAATTAATGGTTTCTCCGTATAAGTGATATTTAAACTGAGAACTGAAGGATGAATAGGAGTTAGCCAGGAAAAGAGCTTGGGGCCTTTAAAGCACTGGGAAAGACCAGTAAACTGGGTGAGCAAGGAGGAAGGTGACATGGGCAGAGGCCGGCGGGTGGTAGGTCGTGCAGAGCACCGCAGGCCACAGGAAGTTTGTTCTGGCTGGGACGGCTAGCCTGTGAAGCTTTGGTCCAGGAGTAACTTAATCTGATTCAATCTCTAAAAGGATCACTCTGGCTGTTACTTGAAGAATGAAGTTGGGGGGTGGGGTAGGGACATAGGGACTGAAGTGAGGGGACCACTTAAGCTATTGTAAGAGTGTAGATTAGTGAGACCAGTGGCTTGGACTCGGTGGAGGCAGTGTTGTTGGAAGTGAGCGGACATACTCATGAGATACCTTGGACTTAGAATTAAGAAGCTTTTGATGATCGATTGGGAGGCGATGGAGTTGCCAAAGATCCCCTCGAGGTTTCTAGCCTGAGCAACTGAGTGGAAGAGCTTGGGAACAATGGAGGAGTTTGAGGTGGGTGGTGAGAATAATTTTAATTTTAGGAAAAAACACCAAAAACCAAAACAAAAAGACCTTGGTCAGATGAGAGCAGCGTGTCAAGTCTGGAAAGTGAGATGGGTAAGACACAGCACTGCAACACCAAACTCCTTTTGCTATGTGACTAGTATTTAATAATGTCTTTCGAAAACACCTGGCATAGGATAGTGTTCTGTCAACTCTCAATAGACAGTACAACATGGCACAGAGCTCTTCTCCAGGATCAAGGACCCTGGAAAAGAAGAAGCACCCTTTTCATTTGTAGGAATATGGTTTCAAGATTTCCCCAGTAGGCAGCATTTTCATATTGACTAAGCTCTGATTAGTTGCTTACCTTCCTTAGCATCACTGGAGGGCATTCCCCATTTCCTTACTCTCTTACTTCTTTGAATAATGTTTTGGAGACCACCTCAGTTATGTGATAACAGTCTTTTTTTTTTTTAAATTGTGTTAAAATACACATAACATAAAATTTACCATTTTAATTATTTTTTATTGTACAGTTGAGTGGTATTAAATACATTTATTGTTATATAGTCATCACCACCATCCATCTCCAGAATGCTTTTCATCCTGCAAAATGGAAACTCTGTACCCATTAAACATTAACTCCCCATTTCCCCAAATCACTCTTGCTAATAGTGCTTTTAACATAGATGTAACAGCCTTCATTTCTTAGAAGGAAAGATCTTCTGCCTTGAGCTGGGGTACATTAGGCAGTTGGCAGTGGAGGAGAGACCCAGCCAGGACTCTGTCCTGGGTGAGCACCAGCTTTCCCCGGGTATCTGTCATCATGGCAGGTGGAAGAGAGTGACAGAACCCTAGGTGGGAACTTAAACTTGGAGGGTCAGAGCCCAGCTTCTGGCACGGTTTTGTCTCTGCCAAGAGACTCCTTATTGTGTCTCTCAGACAAAACCTTGGCATTTCTGTGTTTTTTGTTTTAACAGCTTTATTGAGATATAATTCACATAAAATACAATTCACCAATTTAAATTATACAATTCAATGGTTTTAGTATATTTATGGAGTTTGCAACCATCACCGCAGTCAACTTTAGAATATTTTCATCACCCCAGAAAGAACCCCTGGACACATTAGCAATCACTCCCCACCCTTTCCCCGGCCTCACCCTGCTCACTGCTCAATGCTAGGCAACTACTAATCTGCTTTCTTTTTTGATGGGTTTGCCTCCTCTGGGCACTTCACATAAATGCAGTCACACCCTATGTGGGTTTAGGTGACAAAATATTTTAACAGAGGAATGCATTGGTCTTTTGCTAGGATCTCCCTTGTTATGCAGTGAAAAACAACAGCCCTAACCCCAAATCACAGCCAGGTAAGCTGGGAGAATTGCAGTGTTAGAGAGGCTGCCAGAAATCCCCCCCTGGCCTCAGCCTTCCCCGGGGCTGGGAGATCAGGGCTTTAGAGCTTCCTATCTCATCACTTTCTAAAAGCATAAAGGCCATTCCTTCTGGTCCTGGGGGATTCCCTGGGGCTCAGTGCTCCAGGTGATGGGAAAGCCTCTGGCCTACAAACACTTCAGGTCACAATTTTTTGCCCTTTAAAATAGAGGGAAGTTATAATAGAGGAAAGAGGGATTTCAGGATGACACTGAGACACGGGGCTTATAGCAGAGCCAAGTGACCAGAAAACCCCCCAAATGTCGCACATAGGAGCCACCAGGATGATTTTCCCCTAAAAATATTCCCCCGCTGGCTTAGGAATCCCTCAGATAGCAATTCTTTCCTTTGGGTGAATCATAAACTCTCCCTGCCTGTGTTTAGTGCTTTAGTTTCCCAAGCACTTGGGCACACATTGTTTTGCAATATCTTTCATTCTGTTGATTTTGATAGAGCACCACCCACCTGTTTGCTTGTAATGAGTTTGTTGAGGACGAGGGGCTTTGCCTCATTGGTGCTCCCAAAACAATCCACACTTACCTCTATTATAGCACTTAGGACCTTTTATTCTCTCTATTTGTTTACACAGTCTATTCACCCCTTTAGACTATGAGCTACAGCAGAAGCTACAAGCAGAAGCTTCTAGACCCAGCACAATGCAGGGTACCTAGTAGGCAGATAGCAAAGGATGCCAGTGCTCACAACTTGTTTTACGGGAAGAAGGTAGGGCTTGATCTTGTAAGGATAGAAAGTGATTGACTGAAGAACGCTCGCTCTTCAATGAGGCACTTGAACCCAGGTTTTGTAACTCCAGACCCAGGGCTTTTCATTTGGCACTGGTGCTTATAGACATGTGTATCGTGGTTTGCAGTTTCACAACACGCATTTATATACATCGTCTCAAGTGACCTTCATAATAGCCTTGTAAGGCAGGGACACAGTTTTAGAGCTTACTGAATAAGAAAACAGACTTAGAGATGTCAGAAAATTTACTGCGCAAACCAGCCCAAAACAAGGGCTTTGCAGACCTGTATTTAAAAGCTAGTTCTGTCCTTTCTGGCTTGTGATTTAACAGTTATTTCATCTCTATAATGGGAATTGTAAACTCTGCCTTGCAGAAGTTTCTGAGATTTACAGATAACGTAAATGCATTGCTTGGCTTGTAGTAAGCACTGCATGGCAGGTGACTATTATGATCGCCAGCTTGAAATTTGAAGCTAAAAGTTACATCTGCATTTTCTAAGGAATCCCTCTGCCCTTGTAGACCCTTGTTTTAAGATGTAAATGCCCTGGGAGGGACAATACTTTAAGTCTGGCACATCAGAGCAGAAGGTGTTAGGGTTGAGTACTGGGGAGTTACACTAAAATACCCAAGAGGACTGAAACTTGGGGCTGGAGGTGACAAAGACAGATTTCCTGACTTAACCACAGTTTTGGAGGTGGTCTCAGAGGGTGCAGGGAGTAGGATGGTGGGCAGCTAGACTGCCTCGATGCTTTCCTGTGCAGCACACACCCCTATAATTCCCTAGGAGAATGAGATGAAGCCTGGACTCATGGAACCCATGGCTCGGGGGAAAGATCTGTGCGCTCACGCACTCCCTCGAGGCTGGGTGAGTGGGTGTCCAGAGCGGTTATGAATCAGAGAAGCATGTGCATTTGTTTGACTTTGATGTGTCAACACTTGCCTGCATATGCCTCCTTTTGCAATGTTTGTAAAACGAGGTCCTGGAAGATGGAGTGTTACCTCTTGCCTTGGCCGCCCTTGGAATGAATAGCCTCATCGCTCCGAATTCATTTGGTGTTTATGGGAATATCATATGTAGTTCTGTAGATATTCCCTAACCATTATAATGCAGTTACCATAGATAATGCTCTCCTAGTGCAATATGTTATCACCATTTTAACAACCTGACATACGATGGGCTCATATTATCACTTAAATGAAGCCATTAAGCAGCTAGAGGCTTCCAGGAGTCAGATGTGAGAGCATCCAATGGACAAAGCTGTGCCACTTCCAGCACCGCTGACTTCATCAGCTGGAGGGGAGGACGCAGCTCTACCTGGGGGTCATCCAGCTAGCTGGCCAAAGGCTTGTAAAACAGTTCCCTTCGGAAGCTAACTTGGACCCCAGGCCCTGAGCTAAGAAAGAAGCTCTTGCCTTATTACAACTCTTCTTTAATGTAGAAAAGAAATGTTGGTGCCTAAGAGCAAAGCAATGAGATGTAATCAAATTCACAATTCCAGCTACAGAGCTGAGTAGTTTAGATCTGAGGGAGGCAGCAAACTATTCAGAGACCTGAAATTACACATGAAATTACCACTTGCCCGTGGGGTTTGATTTGAAGCATAGTAAGAGCATCAACTAACATATGTAAAAATGCATGAGGTTGACAAACTCTTATCACATATACTGTACTTTATTTGATCTTCAAAAGCACCCAGTAAGGTAAACATTATTATTATCCCCATTTTACAGGTGAGGAAAGGGGGGTTATTTTCATCAAGTCAGCCTCATAGGATTATAGGAGGAGTAAACAAAATAATGCATGTGAAAAGCCTAGCATTTAGTAAGAGCTCTCCATATATTACTTTTTATTAACTGAGATATTTCAGTGGGAAGTTTCCTTTGTCCAAAATCATCTCTTGTCTTCGCAGAACTTAATCCCTAAATCTCATCATAAAATCATCAGTCTGATTGGTACTGGATCCATGAAATGGGTCTGTTGTAGGAGTCTGGTCCCCTGAGTCCAATTACATAAACTGAACAGAGATGGGAAGAACCAGTAACTTGGGAGTCAAAAGAACTCGCTCTAACTAAATAATTAAACTTCAGGATTAATGGGGCTTCACTTAAATAAAAACTAGCAAATGAATTTTACAAGATGTGCTCTTACACCAGAAGACAGTAAGAAGTCCCGAACTCTGAGAGGTTAGGAGAGAGTTTGAATTTTAAAATTAATTGAAAGTTTGTTCTCAGCTGGGACAACATAGACTTTTTTTTAAAGACTTTATTCTTTTAGAGCAGCTCATAGGAAAATTGAGAGCAAGGTACAGAGATTTCCCATTTACCTCCTGTGCCCCACACAGCGTGGATTGTTTCAAACCAGCTTCTAGGACTTGGGAGGTGAGACAGAGAGTGAAGATCCCATGATAAGAGGGAAAGAAGGAACCCAACCTGAAGACAGAGAGGTGGTGCTGCCCTGCAGAGCTTAGAAGAGGTCATTCTAAGACCAGAGGCAACAGGGCCTCTTGTGGAAGCAGAAACATACTCTCTGTACACTGGGACAGTAATCCCGATGCCAGCCGGGCTTGTAGCCTCCTCAAAGCTTTGGGGAATTATGCCTAGAATCCTCCAGTTCCAAGGTTGAATTCCACCTGGCCCTCTGAATTCTGGGCACCCACTCTTGGTTTTGTCTCTTGCTTGGAGTTCAACGTTATCCTCTTCACATTTTTTTTTTTACTTTCTTTGACAGTTTATGGGATCATACAGTGGGTGGAGGTGGGGTTACAGTTCATAGTGGCTCCTACTCTATGTCCTACTTTTGCTCACTGCTGACCCCCTCATGCTCTTCCTTCAGAAACACATGGAATCAATATGAGACCCTTCCCATGGCACATGAACCCATCTGCTTCTCTCCAGGGAGTTGCCCTGTCAAACCAGTTTATTTCCATAGCCCTGAACTGTTCCCAACCTTGGACACCCCATCTTGGGAAATCCCAGTGGATTTACATTCAATCATTCTTATGTGCTTTAAATTGCCCTTCTGTATCTCTGTATTTCTTACAGGGCCAGAGGGGAGAAAAGAGGACCTCGAGAGGAAGTTAAAGGGCACTGCAGCAAACTATATGTATCTACTTTACAATCACGGCCTGACACTAATCAGCTGTAAATGGCATTCACCTGAGGGTGAATGACCTGGCAGACCTAGATTAAAGAAGCAGACCTAGCTTCTAGCAGAAGTGTTATGCAAAATGCTTAAGAGCCAACATGGCAGAAAGGAGCTTGCCAGCCATAGCACCCTTGAGGTCACAGGGTGCAAGCTCCTCCTTAGAGACACATCCATCCTATGTTCATTTTATAGCTCTTCTGAACAGAGAAGTACAAGGAAGTATGACCTGGGGAAAACAAATTCAGTGCTCTATCCTGGATCTGGTGGAGACAGCAGGCACTTTGGTGAGTCCTGACAAAAGGGGACCTTTTGTGAAAGGCGATGTTCCTTGTCCACTGGAGCAGGTACCATAAAGAAGACAGAAAAGATTGTTGCCCCCCTCTGTGGTTAATGGGGTAAAAAAAGGGCACTTCCTCAGCTCTGCAGCCTATACTATCACATAAATTGAAACAGACAGAATTACCACTGATACAAATTAAAAACAAATCAAAAGGGTGCACAGAGCTGATTCTGAGAGTTCAAACTCCATTACCAGCTGATTTACTGAGCAGTGACCTGTGATTGCTGCGGGGAGGTTTGGAGGAGTGAGGAGTCTCTGTGAATCCCATCAACCCCATTGCCATGTGGCACACCAGTCAATAAGCTATTTAATTTAATGGGAAATGGTATTGACGAGCTGGAGAATGCAACTCACAGAAGATGCAGCTGCAAGGAACAGATAAAGTCTTCAACCTGGCCTCACTCTCAGGGTATCCACCCCTCATCATCTCTTTTGTCAGATTCAGAGGAGGGATCCATGGGATTTTGGGGGGTATCAGGGCCCCAGGGAGATGGTGCTTAGGAAGGATTACCAACACTGAGAGATGGACTCAGCGAGAGGTGGATTGGCAGGGAGATTGGTAAGAAAATGGGAAACAGATCTTCTGAACTGAGGACAATGCTATTAATGACGTTTCAGAGTGAAGACAGTCAGCAAGGGGGAGGCCAGTAATTCCAGAGGCAAACCCACCAGCTACATCCCCAGAGGAGAACGAACCTATCTGTTAGTGTTACTCTTTTTTATGTGTCAGATCAGGAGTGAAATGCTCCCAGAACCAGAAGCACTCTTTGCCCATCACAAAATTGAATCTGAGAAAACCAAGCAGGTCACAAGTACCACTGGGGCTACAGTGGGAAAGGCAGGGGACATTTTTAGAAAGGGAACAGACATACAGAAAATTAGGACTGGAAAAGGCCTAGGAAAGAATCTAGTCCGATGCCTTCCCACCAGTTGTGGAAAGTGAGTCTTAGAGAAGGGAAGTGACGAGTATAAGTCAACAAAGGAAAGGAGATGGAACTGGATCATTTCACTCCACATTCAGTGTGATTCCCACTGCTGTGAAGAGTGTAACAGATACAAGTGAAGGTGTAGGACTTGGACCATTCCCAGCCTTAGCACACACTGAGATTTAAGACTCCACAGTTCTGGAGTCTGGAAGTCCAAGATCAAGGTGTTGGCAGGGTTGGTTTCTTCTGAGGCCTCTCTCCTTGACTTGCAGATGGCCATCTTCTCACTGTATCCTTCCATGGACATATTTCTCTGTGTTTGCACATCCCTGTGTCTCTTTGTGTAGCCAGATTTCCTTTTCTTATAAGGATACCAGTCAGATTGGATTAGGGCCTCCCCTAAATGACCTAATTTTAATGGGAATCACTTCTTTTAATACACTGCTTCCAAATATAGTCACATTCTGAGGTTCTAAGGGTTAGGTATTCAGCATAGGATTTTTGAGCCCATAACAATCCCACAAATTAAATAGCTGGTATTGTATGGAAGTGGAAAAAAGATTCTGTTCTTATAGAGCTTACTATCATATGCAAGGAGATAGGTAATGAAAAAGTAAATATGCAGTATGCCAGCTGGAGATAGGTGCTATGAAGAACAGTAACACAGTTACTTTCCAGAATTAAACTGACTGTAGAGTGATGGGGAGGTACTTGCTGTTTTATACAAGATGTCCAGGGAAAGCATCTCTGATATGGAAACATTTACACAGTGACCTGAAAGAAGCCAGGAAATGAGCCAGATTTATATCCAGATGGAAAAAGAAAAGGACAAAGTTTTAGAATAGTATCTGGCACATGGTAAGTCTTACATAAGCATTTATCATCACAATCATCATCATCACCATAGTTTTCGTTATCACTTTTCCTAAACCTATTCTGCTGCAGCTGATGGAGACCTACATGCATTTCTCAGTTCTTGAACAGTTTCGACCAAGACTGACCAAGTTCAAGGATGCTCTATCCTGCCAACAGGTGATGTCTGGAGTTAATCTTGTTGCTATGGGCTCAGTTCATAACGTACCCAGGGTGATGGAGCCCTATGTACCAGCTGTGCTCATTCTAGTGTCCCACAAATCCCTACTGAATGGCTTGTATTTATATAATGAAGCTGTGAGAACCCCTGCTTCTCTTTGATGGTCTATTTTCCAGGCAGGACTGAAGTTCAGCCCTTAACCCCATGCTATTTGATTAGGGCCTAGCTCTTCCAACACCCCTGACGTTCTTTTCTCTAGAGCAATGGTTCTCAACTGAAGGAGGAGTTGTAATTTTTCACCCCTAGGGAACACTGAACAATGTCTGGAGACAATTTTTTTGTTGCAACTTGGGGGGTGCTACTGGCATCTAGTGGGTCAAGGTCAGGTATGCCACCAAACACCCTACATTGCCCAGGATAATTCCCCCAACAAAGAATTATCCAGCCCAAAATGTCAACAGTGCTGAGGTTGAGAGACCCAGAATAAAAATAAGGAACCAAATGCCAAACATAAGGCAGGGTTGGGGGAACAGGAAGGGATGTGCAACGTAGGGCAAAGTGTTTTATTAGTGCGGAAGTCTACCCTCCCTACTCACCCCAATCCCTTTCCCTTCCATAGTCACCCTAATCCCTTTCTCAATTGCTCCAGGCAGTGCCTGGAGGGCTCCTATTAACAGATGGACCCCCAGGAGCTGCAAACCTGACCTTTGGTCTTGCTCACTGTTTACCATCCTACTGCCCTACATCCCTACTTCCCTGAACACCCTTCAGACTGGCATGGTTCCATATGGGCTGGAATTCACAGACTCCTTTGGAGACTGAATTTTGTAATTTCACTTCTCCCCATAGGAACAGACTGACAGCTGGGCATCTCACCACCTGAAATCGGGCTCAGTGCCAACACCCCATCCTTCCCCGGGATGGCTTACTGCTAAGTCCACCCCAGGGATGATGCTGAGGTTGTTACCAAGAAAGTCAGCCATGCCTTTCACACCATAGTCAGATCAGAGCTCCACCTCAGAAAGAGTGTAAGGCTCAGCTTCATATAGCAATTCTACAGTCCTGTGGCACAGAATCTATCTCTGCAACAATTTCTGCTACATGAACTCCTTTTCCACTCCCCAAATAACTGAGAATTTTCCCTCTTGCACCTTCAGTAATAGAACACCCAGAGATGTTCTTTAAGTTAAATCAGGCTTCCTCCTTACACATGGAGCATCTGTCCCTGGCCCTGCCTTTGAGCAGCAGCCCTCTGTGGGTTGTGGGTGAAGTGATGGAATGGTGGAGTATTTTCTCATTCATAAGTCAGAGGACAATGGTGCAGGGACTAGCCAGCCCCAACAGTGTCTGAGAGCTTTTGTGATCCCCGCAAGGCATGTTCCAGCAACCCAAAGAGTCCCTTCAGACAAATTTCTATGGCAACAGACAGCATCCAAGAGATGAAAGTTGTGTTCTGAATGTCACTAGCATCTCAGGAACCAATAACATAATGTAGGGTCTCTTAAGGATGGGGGTGGGGCAGAGAGGGAGAGATGACATTGGAATAGGAAGAATGTGTAGTGAGTTTGAAGCCTGGTTATTTATAAAGCCTGTAGAGTTTCTCCCAAAAGGGCAGAGGCAAACGAGAGAGAGAGAGAGGGAAATCATACCAACTGCTAAATAAAATTGAGATGTGGGGGAGAGGAGAAGGCAAGCAGCCTGAGGCAGAGTGTTCCAGGTGTGGAGTTGCTTCCTACTCTCTGCTTTGTCCTTCTCACCTTCACCCAGAAATGATGTTGTTGCTTCTTAGAAAATGTTAAAGAATTGCCTTGAATTCAACTGTGGTAGCAAAGAAAGAGGGAGGGAGAGATACATAACAGTCTTCCAACCTTGAGAAACTCTGTGCCAAAGGGGGTATAAAACACTGAACTTATAATCAAGAGGCACAGATGCAAGTTCTATCACTGTTGCTTTTGGCCACCTGGACCTGGCCGATGATGGGACCTCTATAAACTGTGGTTTCTCCATAATAAAACCATAATACCACTCTGCCTCCACCAGAACCCATTCTGAGAATCAAATGAGATAATAACTGTGAATATGTTTGTAAACAGTAAACCATCAAACCAGCCGTTCCCATGTTCTCTGTAGAACATCAATTCCATGGGATGGAAGTGAGATTCTCAAGTCAAAAAAAAAAAAAAAAAGAAAGTCAAGTTAAAGGGCTGCTCTTGTTGTTTTAATTGTGGGATTTGTGAATGTCTTTCCAGAATTAAACTGACTGTAGAATCTTTTACTGCTGAGGGCCTTGCATGACTGATGTTGCAGAGTGCACTTTAGGAAATATTTCCCTTTAGAGACATAGGAAGTAATCACACTCTCCTTGGCTGACGTAGGAATGACAGGGATGTGCAGAAGAGAGGGGTCAGGTGCCCTGGCAACAAGAGAAAGGGACCCTAGGACTTGTTACTCCTTTGATGAGTCTAATGCATATCAACGTTTGAGAACCCCTCACTTTCTTCAAAAGTGCAGACCATATGGATGGAATTGTGCCCCTAGAAGATATGTTGAATCCCTAACTCCCAGTACTTCACATGTGACCTTGTTTCAAAATAGGGGGCTTTGCAGAGGTAATTAAGTTAAAATGAGGTCATTAAGATGGGCCCTAATCCAATATGGCAGGCCTCCTTTTAAAAAGGGGAAATTTGAACACAGAGACAGGCATAGGGAGAGACAGGCACTTGGTAACATGCCATGGGGAGATGAAGGCGGAGATCAGGGTAATGTATCTACAAGCCAAAGATTGCCAGCAAATCACCAGAAGCTAGGGAAGAGGCAGGGTACCGATTCTCCCTCAGAGACTGCAGAAGGAACCAACCCTGCCAACACCTTGATCTGGGATTTCTGGCCTCCAGATCTGTGAGACAATAAATTTCTGCTGTTTAAGCCATCCAGTTTGTTGCAATTTGCTATGGCAGCCTTAGGAAACTGATACACCACACCTCTAAAGAACTTGGCAGCCCTGTACATCAACTTTTGCAAGGGCCTGATATGTAGCTGGAACTCAGTACACAGATGATGTTCAAGCTGGGCTCTACTTAATAAAATCACAATAAAATCTGCTGAAATTCCTGAGGCTTTTATTCTTCCTCTTGAGCTCAGAGCAAACCATGTTTGAAAAACTAAGCAACTCTAAAGATGAGCTAGCTGTCTTCTTTGGGGGAAACACTTGTACTCATCCAGAGGAGGATAAAGGGGATGGCGTACATGTGCGGTAGTTGAGATAATCAAATCTCTTCAACAAATACACACAACCAAGCCATGGCAGAGATGTGGGCCAGGTGTTTCCTCAGCAGGACTGCTCTGTGGGGTCTTGACTTAAAATGTGATTATGGTGTCCAGTATCTGGCAAGGAATGCATGTCTGAAAAACAGGAGGAAAACATGGTAGTTTAGGCCTGAGTGGCTTCTCATTGAGTTTTAAATACAACTTCAGTTAATTTTAACCAATCAGTCTTCAGAAAACTAAAAAGGTTATTCCAAGTGCTATTTGACAAGGAATCGTTAAGAAATGGCTTTTTTTCTAAGATATCCAATCCTTACAAATATTTAAACAATATGTTGGTACATTTCCCTATGACTTCTGACAAGGTCAAATATTTTCCCTCTCATGGGAAATGTTTTCAGTGCCAATAGTGTAAACACAGAGTCTTTAAATTGTGTTTGTCGGCTTTTAATTTCAGGGAGTGTATTAGCACTCTGCCATTTCCCCAAATTTTCTAATATATTATATTGAGCAAATACACTTTTTTCATAAACTCTGGCAAATGGAAACATAATGTGGACAGAATAACAGCTTCCATTTTGTCCAGACTTCTAGAAAGCTCCAAGATAAATTAAATGCTCAATATCAACAATTGTTAACTTTTTTGCTTCCTTTATTTTTTTAAGTACATGATTTTTTATTTTCTACTTCCATTTTTAATGCCTTATTTTATCATTAGGTCTCTGAAGTTTTTCTTAGATCTCTTTTCTGAGCTCTAAACACCAAATATCCAGCAGTCCAGCATATATATATATATCTGTCCAGCCTGGATATCTCACAGAAACTCAAGCTCAAGACTACATTCAAAACCATGTTTTATTTTTCCTTCTAAAACAGACAATTCTTCCTGCATTTCTGTCTCGGTGACCGTCATCACCATTCACTCACTTTCCCAAGCCATATATTTGGGAGAACTTCAGATATTTCCTTCTTTTTAACTACCCACACTCAGTCCATTACTATTCTGTTGACCTTGACTTGGTATTTCTCAAATCATTTTCCCACTATGTGCTGCATCTACCTTTATTCAGGTCTTCCTGGATCACTGCAATGCCTCCTAATAAGTTTCCATTCCTGTAATTTATTCTTTAAAAAAAATTAACCCAATGATGTCACTCCCTATTGAGAAGCCTTCCAGGCTTGTTTTTGTTGTGAGGATGGATTTAGGGCCCTTTAGCATGGCACATAAGGTCACCTCTCCAGCTTGGTGTGGTACCCAAGTTCACCTCCTCAGACTAAGGTGGGTCACATGCTCACCTCCACAGCATCAGGCCTCTTAGCACAGGGCACTGGCTCACCTCTCCAGCTTCAGGCTGCAGCATGCACACATGAACACCTCCACAGGCTCAGTTTTCACTTTGCTTTAGACTGTAATTTATGTCCCAGACATTTTGAATTACCTTCAAGTTCATGATGAGACTCCATCTAAACATATACAATCTCTGAGCCTCCTCCTTCTGGGTCAGCAGCACCACCATTAAATATCTCAACAGCTCTGACTTGACCAGAAAAAATAGTGTCTCCCCAAAATCAAGTGTCAGAAGAAAAATAAACTGCAGGCCTTTGGACTTGCTGTTTTCTTTTCCTTGAATGGCATTTTCAAACCCAGTTCACCTGGATAATCCCTCTTCATTCTCCGAGACTCAGCTCAGGCATCTCTTCTTCCTCTAGAAAGGTTTTGCCATTTCTTGTTTCCCTTTAAGAGTTGTAGCTTCTTGCTTATGTGCTTCCAATATATCTTTTGTGTGGTTTTACTATATCTCTTGCCTCTGTGCTGTAATTGTATGTTACTTTATACTCACCATTGCTTTGAACACTAAATTTTAAGTTCCTTGCCTTGAAAGCAAGAATAGTTTTGTATCACTTCTGTCCCCAGAATCTAGAACAGTGACCATCACATAATGTGAATTCAATAGAACGTTTTCCCATGAAATGAACAAATGAGAAACTTCATGGAATTATATGAGTTATAATAGCTAAATACAAAATAATAGCCTTTAAAATATAAGGTCATACCACATACAGCTGGTCACAATTACTACTGATCTACTTTATTGCAAAGTAGATTGTGTCTATGAATATGTCTACTACCAACGCTATGATGTTCCCTATGGAAATCACATGTGATTAACTAAACTAGGTTTTTACTTTCTATACAGCAAAGCCTTAGGATAAATCATTGGCTACAAAGACACGGTCTCTCTGCCTCTGAGATACTTATATCTAGATATAAGATAGGACTCTATTTTACAGATAATGAAACTGAGGCATTGAGAGAATAAATAACTTATAGAAGGTCACTCGAGGAATAAGTGTAGGATGAAGAATCAAATTTGGGCGGTCTGCCTCCTGATTCAGACTACTTTCCATTTCTACTGACTGTAAGATATTAAAGGGAAATCTAAAAAATAACATAATTTTTAGCTCAAAGTTATATGAAAGCTATAGGAGGTCAAAGAAGTAGATGGAAAAATTCATCATGGAAGAGCTAATATTTGAGTTGGTCTGAGAGAACTGGCTCCACACATACAAAGAAAAATGAAAGGTGTTCCCAGAGGAGGAAACAGCATAAATTAAGGCTCATGCTTAGACAAATCATGTAAAACATAACAAGAGTACTAAGTAGAAAACAATTATTCAGAGACAGTAATTTTTAAAATAGTCTTAATCTATTTTCTCCCAGAGTTTTTTTTTCTTCTAAATGCATAGGTTTTCTGTTGTTTGTTTTGAAAAATTGAGATCATATCAGTTTTTTTATTTTTAAAAATTGAGATCATATCATATGCACAATTTTGAATCCTACTTTTCTTTAACTTGTATACTAATATAAGCATTTTCTTGTTATAAACTATATGTATGCATCATTTTTAATGGCCCCCTGATCATTAAACAGATGTATGATAGTTTAAACATCTCCCTATAGTGGAACACTTAAAGTTCTTTACAATTTGTTTGGATTAGAAATGATGCTACTAACATCTTTGTCCATAAACCTTTTACTGTTTTTTACTCTTATATCCTTGTGATAAAATACACAAGTGGAATTCCTAGGTCTAAAGTTACTAATTTTTTACTGTTTTTTTTTCCCTCAGATAATTAAACTAATACTTGCTGGAAATAGGGTCTCAGAGCTAAGTGAGTTAAAGTTGCTGTCCTCAGGATCTGACTTTCTAGAGGAAAAGTGAATAAATAAGTATAGACAAATAAACAAAATCCAGTAGGGAAAATGTCTTAATTGAAAGGAGTATAAGCAAAATCTGGGGGACACGTGAAATAAACAAAGTCTCTGCTGGGAGAATATGGAACACGTCAGAAGGAAGTGACTTCTGAAATATGTTTTTATTAGCTTAACTTGACACTGATTTGGGGGAGACAACTGTTATTTCTGATCAAGTCAGAACCGTTAAGATATTTAAAGCTAGTGCCACCAACCCAGAAGAAGGAGGCTGGAGATTATATATTTTTAAGATGCACTTGCCTGCATTATTAACTAATTTGATCATAATTATTAACTCATGTAACCAAATTACTAAATACAAAACACTGCATTCCCTAATCCCCATTTGAGGAAGCTCAGTGCCTTGCTGGCATTGTTCAACTTTGTACCATTTTGGGAAAAGTGAAAGAAACTGGAAAGAAGAAAGAAACTGTTTCTGTTTTGGATGATTCTGGCAACAGCACCTTGTTATAAACCATAGAGAAAAGAGAGGAGAAAGCCCTAGGGTTCCTGTGACTCTTTCCTTCACACTCACCCTCTAGGCAAGAGGTTTCCAGACTCTCTCAGTTTATGTGGCCCCCTTAGTGTCTCAGTAATTGCTTTCATGGCATTCCTAAGGCAGAGGAAATAACTAACTGTTCCATTTATTAAGCAGTTAGGTTAAATACATACCTAACTAAAGTTAGGTTAAATACATAATGATATTTAATGTCCTAATAACATAGGAGCCATTTGAAAAATAATACACATTAATTGAAAGAAAAACTTATTTGCACTTTATTCTTAAAAAAACTGCAATTACTTGCAAAGGAGACATGTACAGAATTCTCAAATCATGGAATCAGATTAAACATCGCCACTCTTATCTCCTGATCTTTCCTGATTTTAATGTAATACTTACCTTTTACCATAATTACTACCATAAACGCAACTTCACAAAGATATGAGGGTGCCTTGCTTGTGGGAATGTAAAATGGTGCAGCCACTGTAGCAAATAATATGGTGGTTGCTCAAAAAAATTAAACATAGAATTATTACCATATGATCCAGCCATTCCACTTCTGGGTATATACTCCAAAGAATTGAAAGCAAGGATTTGAACAGTTATTTATACACCAATGTTCAAAGCAGCATTATTCACAGCAGCCAAAAGGTAGAAACAACCCACGTATCACTGACAGATGAATAGATAAAGAAAATGTGGCATACATATATCGAATATTATTCACCCCAGAAAGGAAATTCTGATGCGTGTTGAAACATGGATGAACCTTGAAGACATTATTTTAAGTGAAATGAGCCAGACACAAAAGAACAACTATTGCACGATTCCACTTATTTGAGGTAACTACAGTAGTCAGATTCATAGAGACAGACAGTAGAGTGGTGGTTGCCGGAGACTGAAGGGAGGGGAGAATGCGGAGCTGTTGTTTAATGGGTACAGAGTTCAGCTGGGGATGATGGGAAAGTTCTCTAGGTGGATAGTGGGGATATTTGCACAAAAACATGCCTATACTTAATTCCACTGAACTGTACACTTAAAAATAGTTAAAGTGGTAAATTTTGTTATGTACATTTTACCACAATAAAGAAAAAAATATATGATGACATCAAAAGAAATGCAGTACAGTCTAATGCTGAAGCATAAGCTACCTGGAGCTGACAGTTTGCCTAGTGTCCGACCATCACTATATTATTTCCCTCAAAAATTTAAAATATTCAGTGGCATCCCTGTGAGTTTGCTGCAGTACTCTGGGGTGCCTTGGCAGCTTTATGGACAGCTATAGTTCATGTTCTCTACCTTACAACTTATTGCTTCCCCTTCTGGGTAGTTATAGACAAAAGGGCGTGAAGGAGGATGCACAGCTAAGTTTTGCCCCAACTTGGTCTGTGGTCTCAGAACACAACTACCACAGCTCCTTCCTTCAGTGAAGACAATATATTTCAAAACTCTTTACAAACTCTAAAGCACCAAATAAAACTATATTAAGTTCTATATACCACTCACAGAACTCAGAAGAAGTAGGGGTGTTCTAAAGCACTTCTGTTAAAATCCTCAAAATGGCCAAGTAAATCCTGCCCAGTGAAGTCAGGCAGGCAGGCCTCCCTCTCCAGCGGTACTCACTGCCCTCATCCCCCTCATTCTCTGTACTCCTACCATCTTCAGCTTCTCTCCATTCCTAACTCATCTTCAACTTCCCCCTCCAAGGCCTTTCCTCATGCTCTAACTCCTACCTAGAAAACTTGTTCCCATTCCTCCCACTTTACCTAAGAAATTCCAGCTTATCATTTAATCCCCAGCCCAACTGTCACTGTATCTGTGAAACTTTCCCTGATGTCCTGGACTAAGCAGCTGGGATCACTTCTTTGTAGCCGTTGTATGATGTCTTCCTCTCTAGCCTGTAAGCTCATTGAGGGCAGGTATTATACCTGTCCTTTCCCGCACTGTGTCCTCAGTGCCTGACACAGTTCCTGGAACATAATAGCTGCTCAGTTAATATTAGGTGCTCCTCATTCACAGGAAATGTCAATATTTGTACAACGAAAGCTGAGATAAAGGAAAGAGGCTGACTGTATTGCTATCAGCTCTCTTTATCCCTCAGTCATCTCAATGCTTGTTTTTGTTCTTTCTTTCTTCCTTTTCTCTTTCTTTCTTTCTTTCTTTTATTTTATTTTTGTGATACGCGGGCCTCTCACTGTTGTGGCCTCTCCCGTTGTGGAGCACAGGCTCCGGACGTGCAGGCTCAGCGGCCACGGCTCACGGGCCCAGCGCTCCACGGCATGTGGGATCTTCCCGGACCGGGGCACGAACCCGCGTCCCCTGCATCGGCAGGCGGACTCTCAACCAGTGCGCCACCAGGGAAGCCCCTTTTCTCTTTCTTAATATCTCCTTCTCTCTCCATATGGCTCTTAGTACTCTCACACCAGGGACTGAGACAAAAGTGTTGTTCTGGGGATCTGAAGCAGGAAAGGAGAGAGGAGCTTCTCTTTCTTTCCTGGAGCACAAAGAGATGAGAATCTGTATGTTTGAAAGTTATCTTCGGACAAGTACAAAATCTGGCCCTCACTCTCCTCTTCCCCCAAAGCATAAACAAGACTCTGCCTCCTTTCTGTGTTAATATCCATGTAAAAAGATCTTCAGTAGCAGTTGAGGGGAGCAGGAGCTGGAAGGGAGGGGTCTCCTCTTAGGTCTCCGCGGTGATAAGGGACTGTCAGGCAAATTCCAGTGCCCACCTCCCACCTCTTATTATTGAGAACCTCAGTTGTGCCACGATTGGGTAAATGGCTTCACTCACACGCCCTCTACTTCTAAAGAAGAGTCCTGCAGCAGAGATACCACTGTGCCCATGTTACTGAGAGGGAAACTGACTCTCAGAGAGGTTAAGTGGTGTTCCTAAGGCTACACAACTCACTTTGTCCTCAGTGTAGTAGGACATCCCTTCCCGTTTTCTGTCTTCCCGGCCCCCACCCCACGCCCACTCCATTTCAGCTTCTGGTAAGAGAAACATGGCAAGGATTTCCCCTTAGGAGCCTACTCATTTTCTTGGGCACTGAGGCTTATGCAGAGATGAGAGTGCCTATGATTTTGTCTGCCACTTAACTGATATTAGCCGGAAGCAATCTACTTAAAGTTTAAGCATCAACTTATCACTTTGTTAACTGTGCATTCATTTGCCAGGGAATGGTTAACTTTAATGGACATGGGGGATTGGATCATGTAGCAACAGGTTCTGTGACATGTGGGAGCCAGAAGGGAAGTGAGAGGCCTTCCCCGTCAGATGTTTTGTGGAGGGGGATCTGGTGTAAAGAGCTGGATTAATTTTCTGCCTGCAATTTCCCCACAGGGGACAGACAGGAGGACTCTCATTCTGTCACCCCATGATTGACATCAAGAGTTCACTCTCCTCACAAGGCAAGATGGTATCTGAAAGAAGGAGGAAAGGGAGGAGATGGGGTTAGAATTTCTCACAGCCACAGGAAACACAGATGATACACAGGATCTCAGAACTTGCCCGCTGGAAGGGGCCTCTGGGCTCATGCAGTCTCACCACTTCACTTTACAGAGGAAGAAACCAAGGCCCAGAGAGGGACAGTAGCCTGTCCTACAATACACAGCAGGTCCTAGAATATAGCAGACTTGTTTCCCCATCTCACCTTCCAAGAGTCTCTTGACTTCTTAATGGTAAACAAAGTACAGCTTGTTTAATTCCATGAACCAAAAGCCAGCTTTTCTGGACTTTTAACAGAAAGCATGCTTTGATTTCAGGCCCATGTGGTTTCCTGTTTTCTCCCAAAGAAACAAAACTTTCCTTTGAGAAAATGAAAAGGCTCCAACTTCTTGAATTCCCATAAGTTTTTTCCCAACCCTCTTTAAGGACTATAGGGTACAACCTCCTTTTTTGTCCTATGTTCTGATTAGGTATGGAAGGCCTAGAAGTTTTATTTAGTTAATAATGGTTGAAGCAACCAGAAGAGAAGGGTAGCTATGAGACACGCTACAAATCTAGAGAAGTAGGCCTGACTGAGAATCTGGTAGCTTCAGTCTTCGTCGTCCTGATAGCTTGTTTAAAAATGTTTCCTTGGGCTTCCCTGGTGGCGCAGTGGTTGAGAGTCCGCCTGCCGATGCAGGGGACACGGGTTCGTGCCCCGGTCCAGGAAGATCCCACATGCCGCGGAGCGGCTGGGCGCGTGAGCCATGGCCGCTGAGCCTGCGCGTCCGGAGCCTGTGCTCCACAATGGGAGAGGTCACAACAGTGAGAGGCCCACATACTGGGAAAAAAAAAAAATGTTCCTTGCTTGGCATTTTAGAGGTGATATACTGGCTCAACTTCAACCCACCGACTTTTCTTACCAAGTATCCATTCTAGGTCAGGCAAGTTTCTTTACTGGCACCTCCAATTTCTCATGTCCATTCGTAAAATATGTATCAAACACCTATTATGCATTTGACGTTGTCCAATATTCTGGAAATAAAAGGAAAGAAGATAAACCCCATTGAATAGCTTGCAAAGGGTCTGATACAAAGTAGCATCCTTCAGTCTGCAAGCAGCGATCCACTTGTAGGCCATGAAATACATTTAGTAGGTTGTGACCGGAATTTTCTTTTAATGAAACTGTGGTAGATTGCTGCAGTCATGGCCCTCCATTGTTTTCCTCCCTCTATGTGACTCACTGGCCAATGGAACAATGGCAAGCATGACATAAGCAAGGACTTCAAAATTGTTTAAGCTTTGGAACTTATCCTCTCCCTGCTGTTAGGAACTCTGAGATGATCACCACGTGAGTAAACTTGGACCAGCCTGTGGAAGAAACAAGGCACATGCCTTGGTTATCCGTACCCTGGACTGCAAACCGACTACCTGATGCGTGAGTGAAGGCTATTCAGAACCACAGCCAACCCACCAAAGGACCACAGATGCATGAGCGAGCCTGGTGGAGATCAGCTGAGCTCTGCCCAATCCAGAAGAGGGTTTTCCAACCTTGGCATTATTGACATTTGGGGTCAGATAATTCTCTGTTTCAGGGCTGTTCTGTACACTACAGGATGTTTAGCAGCATCCCTGGCCTCCACCCACTAAATGCCAGTAGTGTCGCTGCCACAGTTATAAAAAGCAAAAATACCTTCAGACACGGCCACGTGCCCCTGAAGGGGCAAAATCACCCCCAGTTGAAAACTACTGGTCTAGAAAAAACACCTGACAAAATCATGAGCAAGCTAAACAGTTGGTGTTTTAAGCCATTCAGTTTCGAGGTGGTCTGTTATACAACCAAAACTATCTGATATAGAAATAGACTAGAATAGGATAGATCAGGAAACAGGTCACTCAGTAAAGGTAAGTGCTATTTTATGGAACAATGTCATGTGCGTACTGGCTCGTGACATAAAATGTAATTCTTGCTCTGGTTATAGTCAAAAAGATTTCAAAGTCCTGTGAACTTCTTCATTGTCATTCAAAAAACATGATGTTTACTTTCTTTCCACTTTGTGAATTCTACCTTCAGAAGACCACAGTCTCCTTTGTAAATTACCTGCCCCCTATAGGAACCCGGCAAGTCCCTTCTGGGGTTTGAGCCATCACCCAGCTCCACCTGTGTGATTCATATTGGCGGCCAGGAGCAGAATAACAGCCCCATGCTGACTGTTTGGGGTATCACCTGATAAACCTTTTCCTAAGAGGAATATCACCCACCAGGAAAGCAACAGCTGCCTGCGATAACTGTGCTTTTCAGCTAAAGCAGGCCTGGGGCACCTGACCTCCTCCTTGGCCACATGCCGTGAATCAGGCAATTAGCAACACAGCAGCTTCACACACAGCAGAGCCGGGATGGAGCCTCCACTCCTCTCCTGGTTAATTCTTACTCTTCCTGCAGGAAGCACACTGGACTAGAAGGGCACCTTTGGTGGGGAGCATCCTTATGGCTGTTGGGTTGTCTGAGGCTGTGCCTGGCTTTCTTCTCAGGAACACTACTCTCTGCCTCCCCTTTTCCCCCCGGGAAACGACCCTGCTGGGCCAGCATGGAAAGTCTAGGCTGAGAGGAAGATTTACTGTTTGTTGTTAGGCTATTAACAAGCAGTCTGCTAATGCTCTCCGATTGATTTCTGGATGCCTTTTCCCTTCTGGACTGTTGGAACTCAGCTGCAGAGGCTGGTGTGAGGAGACTAAATGTTTGCATGGTTCCTCACCCCAAGGAGAGCTAGAAAAGGCATAGGAGTTTATGAGATGAATGCCCAGGCGGGAAATGGTAAGCCGGCTCTACCTCCCCTGGGAATCACATTCTACAGAAGAGGCAGCGTGGTTGAGCAGGGGCTTGAGTGTCTGAGTTTGAAGCCTACTTCTTTCCAGTAACTGATGTGTTTCCAGTTGTCAAGGTTCTGCCACTTTGGGCATGTCACTTAAGCCCTTGGAGTCTGCGTTGTCCTCCAGTAAATAAGGACCGTAACAGTATCACTCTCAGTGCGGTTGAGAAGCTTACTCGAAATACTCCCTGTAAAATTCTGAGTAAATGGGATCATTTGGTAATACACAAATGGAATTAGACCATTTCCACGACTGGTAATTCTGGGACACAGTGGAAAATGGGACAGATTGTATCTCATTGATAATTAGACATGATGGCATTAGACCTTTTCCATGACTGGGAATTCTGGGACAGTTAGGGAAAATAGGGCTCCCTTCTCTCGCCCTCTGTACTGAGGGTCATGCTACCAAATATGCCAATTCTTTTAAGAAAATCAGAGTGCGCTTTTGTTTTCTTTGAAAAAGGTGGCTAAAAGCCACTCTTGGCTTCCCTTAAGAAACAAACAAAAAAAAAAATCCCACTAATCTACAGTGGAAGATTTTAAGTGAAAGGAAAATATTTTTCAGTGCAGAAAATGGTATTATATGTCTATATGGCATTTTACAGTTTACAAAGGCAGTTTATTCCCCCGCTGGAGGTACTTAAGAGTAGAATTGGCAGAGACAGCTCTAGAATTCATTCACTCAACAAACAGATCTTCACTGAGCACCCACCATGTGCAAAGCAGCTTTCAGGATATAGTACAGAAGGTGGCAATCATACCCCGTCTTTGTAGAACTTACATACCTCTAAGAAACAGTCCAGAAAGAATGAAAAATAAAAAAATGAAAATAGAATAGAATTCCAAGGTCTATGAGGAAAATAAAACAGGATAATAATATAGACACTACAGAGGTGCCATTTTAGAAAAGATGGTTAGGGAGGGATTTTCGGAGGCATTGCCATTTGAACAGACACTTTAATGAAGAAAGGGAGAAATATATATGGATTTCTGGGAAAGACGTTCCAAAATGAAAATAAGTACAAAGGTCCTGAGGCAAGAATACACTTAGCATGTTTGAAGAACAAGACAATTCAGACCCACCCCTGTTCAGATTAAATGCTTTCGCAAGATCCTTTCCAGCATTTTCGGTCTTCCTAAAACAGATGTAGTCTTTTAATTATTATTTATTCACTCTTTATGGGTAATATAGCAGCGACATAAACTTTGCATTAGAGTGGAATAAAATTTACAGTCAAAGCTGGCTGAGTTCAGGATGTCAGCTGTTTCAAATAAGGCCCACGGACTCTGAAAGAGCATTTGGGACTGGTTTTCCCAATCAGACCTCCTGAGACCTCAAGGCACCCTGTTTATCTTCAGAGTTAAGTGAGAAGTGGTTGATCCTGTAAATGCTGGGGTAGAAGGAGCCACAGAAGGCTTCATCTGCACCCTGCAGGATGCCTGAAAAGTTACCAGCAGAGAAAGAGTTGGCTGGAGAACTGAGAGTTAGAAGGGAACAAAATGGATAGGCTCTGCTGGGTGGGGTGGAAGCACATATACTTGCTTTATAGTTGTTTTTCTCTGCAGACGCCGATCCAAACCAGACAATGAAATCCACTTGCACAGCTCAATCCTCTCTGCATATGGGGGTAAGAGCTTCATAAAGAGCCAACTTTGCTTCCCAGAGAAAATGGAGTTTGAGCTCCCCTTGCTTTTCTCTGCCGCCTGAGTCCCCAGCTTAGTGCCACTTGGCACCAGAGGAACGAAAACAGTATCTTTGTAACTGTTTTATGTTAAATTAGTTAATGCGGACCCTCCTATTTTCTTCATGTTCCATTTTACAGGGAAAACTATCTCCCATGAGATTCTATTAAGCTTTCCTTTCTGGGAACCCAGAAGGCAACGATGAATGTGCTGACTCAGGATCCCCGGGCTTGCCATGTCTCCAAGTGGTAGCAGGAAGGGGAATCAGACCAGAGCAAGAAAAGGAGCTAGAGGAACAGAATCTCACCTCTTGGATGCCTCCTGTTGAATTGCTCTGGTTCTGTACTTAGCCCGTATTGCTGCTCCCAGCCAATCAGCGCAATTACTTAGATATCCACATGGAAAGATTTGAAAAGCAGACCAACTCACAATTTTCTTTTTGTTAGAATCTGTCCATTGTCAAACTTCCGTGAATTATGGCTCTGTGTTCTGTGTATGATACACTTCCTGGTCTACACCTCTTCCTTACTAACCCCTCTTTACTCTTCCATTTTGTTATCCCCTTTTGCCATAATCTCTGTCTGTCTAGAGGGCAGAATCATAGGCAATCTGGACACACTCTTGAAGCAGACTGAATTCCTACATTCAGACCACTTGGAAAAGTGTTCAGAAACTCAGGCCCTGAATGAACTTTCTTTCACCCAGGTGTAGAAGGTACAAATTTTCCCACAAGAGTGATGGCTAGATAAATTTTCCCTTGAAGATATTTTCATCTACCATCACCTTTCTACTAGGAGTGGTCAATTATCCATTAACTGTTAGATATAGTAGCTGTTATGGGAAAAAGGGAAATTTGGGCTCTAATCCTGGCTCTCCACGGATGAGTCATGTCTTCATCTGGGGTCTCAGTTTTCTCATTTGTAAAAGAGCATTTGGAGCAAATCCTCAGAGCTGCAGGGCTCTGCTGGGGAGCCCTTGGCCTTGTGCTCTCTCTTCAGCCAGTGAAGAGCTATCATTCCTAATCATGGACCTCCACACGGGATTTCATCTCTCAGGAGTTTCATTAAAAGAGTTTGAAAACCACTGGGCTAGATAAGCTCCAAGTTGAAGAATGTGAGGAGGCAGCACCTGAGAGCACACTGAGGGCACACTGATTTCAGGACCAGCTGCTATCTTAGTACAGGTGTCAGTGACGGTAATTTCTCAAAGTGTGGTCCCTGAACCAGCAGCATTACAGGTCACCTGGGAACTTGTTAGAAATGCAAATTCCCGAGCCCTATCCCAGATAGGGATAGGCTTACTAAATCAGAAGCCCTGGGGGATGGGGGTGGGCCCTTCAATCCACATGGTTCTGCTAAAGTCTGAAAACTGCTGCAGAGGAATGGACTTAAGTCCTTTGCCAGATCTCTTACAAGTCCCCTTCCCATCACTTTACCCTTACGTTTTCAAGGCCACATAAGGCACACACTTCGAACTCCTGGAAGCACACCAGCTTCGCTTCCAAAGGTGAAATGCTAGCATCCGGAATGCTGATCTGTAGGGATAATAAGGCTGGGGGGAGGACTTTAATCCTGCCAAAGCAAAGGACTAGTTCCTCTCTGCAGCTGCCTTCAGGACACCAGAGCTCTCCCAAAGGAGACACCTCACTTATTAACATCATAACTCAAGCAAGTTGCTTGGAGTCACTGCACATGGAAAATTGCATTCTGCAAAGTGTTGAAGCTGCAAAGTCACCAGCTGAGTCGATAGACTTTTATTTTAACGATGTTTGTGATCAATATTTAAACAGGATTGACCGAGCCTGCTGCTAGCACACCTCTCTCCTTCCAGCTGCTTGTGAAAGATAAAATATTTACTGGGGGCGGGGGATGGGGGGCGCGTACAATGGTTTGATGCCAAGGGGGAGTTTGGGGGTGTGGTCTGGGGCAAGAGTGCCATAGGACACATTATCATCAAGCATCAGTGGGTCTGTAGTCTCTCAGGGCTAAAGGGACTTTTGTTCAGACTTTCTGGGCAGATGAGGAGAGAATTTATGGACAGATTTGGTCGCTAGTAGTATAATCTTTAGAGTAATAAGGGATTTTCTTGGAAATAGTCATAGTACATTTAATCGTGATTTTATTAAAACTCAACAACAGTATGTATCTAAGACCCCAGTTCTGGGTTCAGACAGCTAAAGTGTAACCCTGCCTACTCTGTTTCCACAGGCATGTTCATTAACATCTCTGGGTTACATTTTTTTCTTTCATCTGTAAAATGGTTCCTCTTGAAGTTGTAAAGTATAAATGAGATGATGTAAATCAGTTGAAATATTGGCTCCCTAGAGCAAGTGCTCAATAAGTGTTGGGAAATTATTGGTAGATCTGGAACTCATGATCTAGATTTGTCTCTGACACTATAATTTCAGAGACTTATTTGATCAATGTACAAAATTAGATAACATTTTAGGACACAGTTTGATTAAGTGCTAGGTATATAGTGTAGTCTCTATCAAAAGAAGGCTGAGAAATGGCTTGAGAAATCAGGTTAAACTATGTGGGGGAAATCAAACTTGAGTGAGACCCTTAAAGGTAAAGAGGACAATTGAGAAAGCCATTGGGAGAACAGAATGTGGGAAAGTATAGCACGCAGATCTGCTGCTGTGAAGGACCTGTTGAACTGGAGGTACTTCTGCCCTTGTCTCAATACACAGGAAGAGTTAAGCACCCAATGAATAGATACATCAGGGATGTGTGGGCTCAGGAGAGGAGGCTAGAACTGCTTCCAAAGGATGGGCAGCAAAAAGGAGCCCATTTTGGGGGCTGGGCAGAGAAGATTAGTAGACATGGTAGGTGACCAACCTGTACCAATTTGGCACTTTCTCATCTTAGCAGGAAAAGTCCCCATTAGCAGAAACCCCTCAGACCTGGGAAAACCAGGATGGTTGGTCGCTCTATAATGAAGAGGGTCAGCAGTGCACGGTTTCCCAAAGCCAAAGGAAGAAAAGTTCCACAGAGGAGAGAATGATTGATGGCACCAGATACGAGAGAGAGGGCCTGAAAGGTACCTATTGGACTTGGCAATTCAGAGGTCCCTGGGGACAGATTAAGGAAAGCTGTAATGTCATGATATAGGTTTTAGACTTGACTTTCTGTACCATGGAAAGTCATCGTGGTCACTCTCTTCAGCCCAGGAATGTCTAGATGAGAGCCATCTCTTAAGAATTTGATTTGTCTTAGGACTTTTTTAGAGCACAAGAAAAATGACCCAGTCCCAAACAGCCCCTGGAGTGCAGTGTACGGAGCCTGTCTGTTCAGCATTCCTTACCTCTGGTGCAGACGGCTAGAGGAGTTCGATACACTGGTCTCTGGTGTTTGGTTCCTAATGATTCTGATGTTACATGGATGGCCAAATGACAGACTTTCCCACTGATTGTGGGAGCTTGAGATGTGAATGATGGGGGGCCACCCGAGCGGCTGCCTGTGGGAAGTCCGATTTTGTTCAGATGAGCTGCTTCAGATAACGTCTCCCTCACTTTCTCCATCACCCTCTGTTTCAGGCTCTCTGTTTCACTCTTTCTCGTGAAAACCTGTATCTTCTTCTTGACAGACTTCCTTCTTTGCTTTCTTCTCTTCCTCCCTTTTTGTCTTCTTTCTATACCTCCGTTCTCTCTCCCTTCCTCCTTTTCTCTTTTTTCTCACTTGTCTCCCTTGTCTGTCTCTTTTTCTTCTTCTGGCTTATTTCTTAGGGCTCTTATTTTTATTTAGCTGGGACTTGGCAGCAAGAGGGTACAAAAAGCATTAATATTCTTTCTTTTAAATCGTGGGCTGGAATCCAAAAGTCCTCTTAGCACATCCCAGGGTCTCAGAATTATATCTACTCTGGTTTTGGCCGAGGGAATTACTTAAATCAATAGACAGCAATGTCTCCTTTAACTAGCCTCCTTAAGACAGGGCTGCTGGGAGAGGCCACACTTAAGGACATAGGGAACTCCACCACTTTCTAACAGGATAATTTTTTCCAAGGTGCGGGGAAACTGTATCTCCTAGCTTTAGCTTCACAGACCCTTCTATTGTAGGAGACTGAAGGACTCTATTTCAGGGATGCAAAACAGATGCATATAGAAGATAGGCTGACTTTAGTTACCATTTGAAGGGTTGAACTGAAGCCAGCATGGATTATTTTAAAAGTACAGATATATTTTTAAAGTCAAATCAGTCTGGATCTTATTAAACTTGACTGTCTCCATGTGTGTATGAGTGGGCCGTGGATGTGGATATGCGTGTAGATGTTTTTATCCTTCTTAAATTCTGTGAAGTCATCCCTCAAATAATATATAGGATCAACTTCTAGACTTTAGATCTTCCTCCTCAGAAACCACAGTGCTGACTTTCAGGGTCTAAGCTCGGACACACTCTGTTTCTCCATAGAAGTCTCAGTGGATATCTTGGAGTGTGTTTGAGGGGGGGATTGCAGGTTTCTCAGTGTGTTTCTTGTGAGATCAGAGATAAAAAAAAAACCTGAAACAAAAATATGATTTGGTTTGCACTACACATTTTGCTGCGGGTGGCAACCAGACACACATGCTGTCATTTACACAGAGTAATTCTGTCTGGATTGTTTTTATAGCATCACTTTCCCTCCATTCACCACACAGACTATCCAAACACCCTCCTAAAGCATTTGTGCCTGTGTGTCTATACATGTTGACAAACAACAAAGTTATAAGTGTGTGTGTGTGTGTACATATACATAAGCTCATTGGGGAAAAATGTATTTTTAAGTGTTCTATACGATCAAACTGATTTTTCTTTTCCTGTTTTTTGACTTTTTTTTTTTTGCCCATGTAAATTCTTGACTGCATACATGTGTGGCCCTTTTCCCAAAGAAAGGCATTTTTCACAGTAAGTTAATCCCATCTCACAGGTTTCACTCCCCCTCTGTCTCTCACGTGTATACATCTCTTTGGTGTGTAATCACACCTTAGTCCTTTTTATCTTGACAAAACCTTTGCTGCAACTTTTAGGAATGCTACAATACTTAATCTTCTCTGAAATTCAAAGCTGGTTACCATCTCCTCTTTCTTTTTCTCAGTGCTGCCTGTGTGTACCCTTGAAATTCAAGCTTACACTGGGTCCCTTTCTGCCTATCATCATTTCCTTAGAGAATCTTTACCCTTTGAGGACTTTGACCAAAGACACCATGACAATGATCCTCAGACCTCCATTCTAACCTTAAGCTTGACCTTTCACCTGTGGTTTATCTCCACATTTCCACCCACATGCAGGATTTTTTAACTGAAATTTGCCCCCAGATTATTGTCTAAAATCAAGCCTAATATGTTTTCCTTTCAAACTGTTTTCATCCTTTATTTCTTACATTCTAAATTTAATAAAACCATGACATCACCATGTTACTCATCTCTTCCGACATTTCTCACCAGTTCCTGAGGACTGACTTTGCTCCAGGGTCTCACGCGTCCTCTTGCTTACCAATCCCTCAGTCAATAGTCCTTATCAATACCTCCCTAGATTTGTGCAACAGATTCTTTGTTTCTTCCTCTGCCCTGTTGTCTCCCATCTTCCACTCCAATTTCTATATTACTGACAAAAGTCTCTGTAAAATATCATTTCAACCTCTGAATCCTTGCTTAAGAGCCCACCTCATCCTCGTCACCAGCTGGGTCACATCCAAACTCAAAACTCTCTTTTCTAGACCCAACTTTAATCTTTATCTCTCCACTCATATTCATCTCTATACAATGTTTTGGCCACTCACCACAGCTTTCCACTTCTCAGGTATCCACCAGTGATCTCCCTTGAATGAACTTCTCTTACTCTCTACCAATCCCAATCCCATATTTCCTTATGGGTCTAATTCAAACCTCACTACCCCAGTTAAGCCTTCCTAGATCACTTCTACCCTTCAGTGCTCTTTGAGTTAGAGTTCTCTCAACACGTTTATTGAGATACATACTCATATATTTATGCATGTTTTTTTCCATATATATTCCAGTGGTCTCATCTCTTATTTCCCTAAATGCATATTTAACAACTTACTAAAACAGACCTTGTTAAAAATCCCCAAAGAGTCAGGTATAATACCTTGAAAATAAGAGATATAAAAATGAATGCTTATATACCACATTTTCTTTATCCATTCATTTGTTGATGGACACTTAGGTTGCTTCTGTATCTTGCCTGTTGTAAATAGTCCTGCTATGAATATTAGGGTGCATGTATCTTTTTGAATTAGAGTTTTCTCTGGATATATGCCCAGGAATGGGATTGCAGGATTATATGGTAACTTTATTTTTAGTTTTTTTTTTAAGGACCCTCCATACTGTTCTCCATAGTGGCTCCAGCATGCCATGGGATATTACTTCAGCCATAAAAAAAGAATGACATAATGTCATTTACAGAAAATGGATGGACTTAGAGATTATCATACTAAGTGAAGTAAGACAGAGAAAGACAAATATCATATGATATCACTTATATGTGGAATCTAAAAAAGAAATGATACAAATGAACTTATTTACAAAATGGAAATAGATTCACAGACATAGAAAACAAACTTATGGTTACCAAAGGGGAAAGGTGGGGGATAAATTAGGAGTTTGAAATTAATATAATCACACCACTATATATATTGATATAAAATAGATAAGCAGATTTACTGTATAACACAGGGAACTATACTCAATATCTTGTAATAACCTATAATGGAAAAGGAGCTGAAAAAGTATATATATATATATATATATATATATATATATATATATATATATGAACTGAATCATTTTCCTGTATACCTGAAAGTAACACAGCATTGTAAATCAACCATACTTCAATAAAAACAAAAAAAAAATTAAAAAAAACAATGCTTGTTGAATGCGCTAATCATATTTTGGAAAAGGGTGCTATATAAATATCTGCAAGTGACAAAAATTCAACTCAAGCTTACTTAACTAAATAGGGACTCTACTGGCTAACATCTAAGGAAGGCCCAGAGGTAAAACTGGTCCATGACACAGTTGGACTAAGGACTCAACAGAACTAGGCTTCCAACTTTCACCCTTGACTCTGTTCTCCTTCATGTTGGTCTTACTCTCAGGCAGGACCTCTCTGTGAGTGACCCCCACCCCCCGCATCAGCTCCAGGCTTATGACTTTCCAGCTCCAAACCTATCAGAAAGAAAATTTCTCTTTGAAATAATCAGCCTGGAATTGATTTTTATTGAACTAATGTAGTCATGTGCCCATCCTTAAACTATTCATAATGGACTACAAAATGGGGATTGTGCTGACTGGCTAAGGCAGGTTCACACATTCATCCCTGAGTCCATCAATAAGGTGAGAGCATTTGATGCTCTGTCTAAGCAGGCCTGGGTCATTTGCCTACTCCTGAAGCCACCATTCAAATGACAGGCATTAAGGATGAGGAAGGGGTTTTCCTCAAGTAAATGATGGCATTGTTGTTAGAAGAAAGGGGAAGAAAAGAAGAAAGATGCTAGACAGGTAAAAGCAACAAATGCCCATTATACAAGGTAATTCCCCATTTATCACTGTGCGAGAAGGCTGAGTACTCTGGAAAGAAGGAAGTGAGCCCAAGCGTGGACAATTGAAGACTAAACATTGGTTAGTAAGTAGTTTTACCTTCTCTTGTTTAATGAAAGAAGATATTGGCTCTGAGCAGAATTCCATTCTCCTCAAGTGTTCTGCTTCCCTATCAGACCTGCCTTCATTCATTGTCCATGGCGTAAAGAAACCAATTCAGTTAGATAATAAAATGTAGTCAAGTTTTGTTGTAACTCCAGAGTTAGAAAGAAAACACAAAATAAATGGAAAGTCAAGTTATACTACAGGATTTCTCATAAAAGAAAAACAGTCCTTTCTTTGCATATTTAAAAAAGATTCAGGTGAGTTAGATCTGTAAAAAAGATGATACGAGACTTACCATGTAATTAATATTTATTAAGTTTTTAATACAGCAGATATCACTGAGGTGAAAGGCTGATTATTAGTTCAAATTTCCTTACATAAAACTTGAACTTTCCCTGCTGGGACAACTTTACAGCTTTCTGAACAAAAGACAGTGCTATGTAATTCTTGTACCTGTGAGGTGGAGGAATTGATTTTGAAAGAAATAAATAAAAACTATGGCTTTTCCTTTTTCTCCTTAATAGAATGAACAAATGCATTGATCTATTCTTCTCATCAAGCCATCTAAGTCTTTTCTCTGTTTCTGTATTACACACATTCGAGAGAGCTTGGCAGGTGACAAAACGTCTGGGTTCCCAGTTGGGTCACCAAATTGGCCCATTCACCACATTTCAGTTTTCTTATCTCCAGTTGTTGGTGGCCTTCACTCTCTAAGCAAAAACTAATATCGTGCCTTCACCTGGGTCTCCTTAATAACACCAGGAAGCAGAGTGATGACTTCTCATATTGGAGCAATTTGTTCAAAACCCCAAGGAACTCCGTAGCAACTCCATCAAGACATTTCCTTCTTCCCCAGCCAAACAGTGCAGGCGATGAGACTTAGACTTGTTACCCAAGTAAGCCATGTAGTTAGCCTGTCTTTGAAACACTGATGATTAAAAAATCATAAGGAAATAACTTTCCAAGGGGCCCAGTGGGATGAAAATCATGGGCAAACATGTATAAAATGAGAGAAGAGTTTATCCCTGATTTTGACAACTTATCTCAAAATGTATTAGAAGAGCCTGTAGCCATGCAGCAGCAGTCCTTGAGTAAAGAGAAACAGAATTATTTCTCTATTCTGAGCAACAATCCCCACTCAGACAAGCAGAATCCCACCCTCACTGCACTGACAACCAGCAGACCTGAGAAAAATGTTCTTTGTTATGTTTTGTATTTGTTCCCCCCGTGCTAACTAGACTTAGAATCATCTCAACTAGGGGTTGAAACAGGTGATTCCACAGACTGATTTTGTTGACATCATTCAATGTAAGTGGTTAGACTGATGAGTGATGGTGCAGCATCCACGTCTGGTTCTCAGTTTTGGGGCCATGGTGTTTTCCTAGGGCTCCACCTTCTCACTGTTGGACTTCATCCACTGCTGTGTTGTGTTCCCTGCCCTGAATGTTTACTTCATTGATGGGTTTGGGGTCTCCTGGCCCATAACTTCTGGATGCTATGCTTATTTTCCTACTCTATCTTTGGTTCCTTTGAGGTCTTTCACTCTTGAGTACCATCCTCACTTCCTCCTCACCTCCATCCCTCAGCAGTTCTTACCTTCCTGCCTATTTCCTGCCATCTCACCTGCGATTAGAGCCATCGGCCCCTTTTGGACCCAAGAGACATGTATGAACAAAAGTGAACTCTGGGGCCTCCATGCTTCATAATGCTGGAATATTAACATTTCCTCATTGGTAAACTCCCTACCTCATACGATTGGTATGGAGATTAAGGAAATAAAAATATGAAAAATACTTGGAACGACATGTGGCAAATAGTGAACACCCAATAAATCTTAAATATTTTTGTTATTATCACCTCATTACCCCAACCTGAGCTCTCCTGGATGCTTCTATTAGCAACCGAATTCTTCTTCTTATTATTATTTTTTAATTTAAAAAACAAACTTCCATCACTTTGGGAGATGCACCAAATAGGCCAACAGGCAAACAAACTAGTGGATTTTTCTCAGCCAAAAAAAGTCCCTATCACATTCTGCCAGGACTGTGGACATGGGTTGTTTTTTCAACAAAAATAAAGTCTACTTTTCTCACTAAGGGACATGCATAATTTTCCTTTCTTCTCCCTTCCAATAATTCCACTGCAACCAAAATAGAATAAAACTTTCCATTTGGCAAGTGTCTCTCTGGAGGAACCCTTGAGAGAAGGAGGTAGAAGAAAGAGGCTTCCATCTTTTAATTAGCAATGTGTGTCTTGTCCAGCTCTGGTCATTGCAGCAAGGCTGGGATGGCAACAGGCTTTTCTTGCTCCACCCTCTTTGCTTTTCTCTCAACTACCCCTCCCTCGCCACCCCATCTTTCTACAGCCTAACACCCAACAAAATGTGATTATTTGCATGAAATCAATACCATGATTCACACACAAAAGCCTAGAAAAACCTGCTATGCAATTGTGTGAGTAATTTTTCATGAACCAGACTCCTAAGTGCTTGCCAACAAGCTAAATTATCCTCTTGTTAAGTGATATATATTTTTTCTTTCCTCTTTCTTCTTTCCCATGTACTTCTTAATATTGATGAGCTTCTTTTGAAAGGAACATTTGCATTTTTCTTTAGTTCTCTGTGTAGCAAGCACGTCAAAGGACCTTACTCACTCCCCCCACCTTTCTACTTTTCCTTCTCAGTATCTGAACTGTCTTTAACCCAAACTCAGATTGAAAAGATGGTACTGTTTTACAGAGGAAAAGTGAAAGCTGATGTTTAAGAATCTGGATTTTAGATTTAATACCAAAAGTCATTTGAAAGCTAGGCTTAACTTTTTATTATTCAATCAATTAACAAATTCACCACTAAGTAGTGGGCATCACCTGGGTTTCCAACCCTATACTAAGTATTTTGGTAACCATAAGATTAAAATGAACTAAAAAAAAAAGAACTGTCTATTAGTACAGATAAAATGAAAGTGATCTGTGAACACTAGTATAACTAGTAAAAGTATAAATTGTGTGGTATGAGGCATTAGGGCTGCACATAAGAGCAGGGAGGGCATCTTGAGTGGGGAGAGGGTCATGAGACAAAGTAAGCACAGGTTCACAGAGTGAGGAGATAATGGATCTGGAAATTGGAGAAGTTGGATGGCAGTAGGCAAGGGAAATCATTCCAAACTAGAAGAAAATTCAGTATCTATCAATGATGATTTGGATAATTAGTGAGGACCTGGTTTCAAATGGCCTGGCTCTCTCTGGCATATACCACCCGCAATATGGCACCTTACATACGTAGGGTCTTCATGTGTAAGTCAGGCTCCAAGTAACTCAGGCTCAGTGGCCAGGTAGGTAAATGCTAGAGAGGGTCAAAAAAGGAATCCAGCTGAAAGTGGATTTCCCCTCAGCTCAGGTAGATGATGAGGCATCAGACTCAGCAAGATAAGGAAAAGTGGCAACTCTTGGGCTCAATTGTTGTTTAATATAAAAGCATACTAACTGTACACTCAAACATGCACATGCACAATAATAATTGGAATCCTGATGTACATACAGTTTTCTAGTTTTATTCCCTTAATACAGCATGAGGTTTCTGGCCACACTGGTAATTAAATATTATTTTAAAATATAATTTAATGGCTGAATGATCTATCACATTGCTTTACCACAATATATTTAAACACTCTCCTATTATTGCCTGTTTATATTATTTCCAATTTTTCTCCATTACAAATAGTATTGTGATAAATACCCTTTAATATTAATCTTTGATAGCATTTCTAATGATTTTTAAGGCATGTTCCTAGAAAGAGAGTATTATTGAATCCCCAACTATGAGCAGTTTGAGTCTTTATAAATAGTTCTAAATCTCTTTGCAGAAACACAGTACCCATTTTTATTTCCAAAAGCAGTGCAAACAAAAAAAAAAGTACTGGTTTCACTAAAACCATCTAAACATGGAAGACTGCATGCACATTTTTTCCATTTAAAATTTTATATTATTTCATACATACAAAGAAATATATAATATTTTTAATTTTATTTTATTTACAGTATCAAATATGCATACAGTTTAAAAATAATATATGAAAGTTTTAAAGCATATAAACATACGTTAAAACCTGCTGCACAGGGCTTCCCTGGTGGTGCAGTGGTTGAGAGTCCGCCTGCCGATGCAGGGGACATGGGTTCATGCCCCGGTCCGGGAAGATCTCACATGCCGCGGAGCGGCTGGGCCCGTGAGCCATGGCCTCTGAGACTGCGCGTCCGGAGCCTGTGCTCCACAACGGGAGAGGCCACAGCCGTGAGAGGCCCGTGCACCGCAAAAAAAAAAAAAAAAAACCCTGCTGCACAAGTTAAGAGAATATAATCGAGTGTTTAAGTTCTCTATGTGCTTTTCCCCAATATACCTCATACCCTCCATACCACCAAGAAGTCAACACGACATTGAATTTTTTTGTTAGCTATTTTCTTCCTAGTTTTGCCATATATGTATATAACCTAAATGATCTGCAATTTAATTTATGTTCAATTTAGCTTGTGTTCAAACTTTGTAAATATGATATTGTGCATATTTTTCAGCAACTTGCTCTTTTTACTCATCTATTTCACTTCTATATAGTATTTCATCATATAAATGTATCATGGTTTATCCTCTTTCCTGTTGATGGATATTTGGGTTATCCCTAGTTTGGGTCTATTTATGGACAATGCTGCTGTGAAGATTCTTCTGTGTCTCCTGGTATCATCCTTGGGTGAGAGTTCCTCCTGGGCAATGACTCATAACCTAGAGTATGCGTGGCCCTGGGGAAGCTCTCCAAAGGCACAGGGGCATAGACAGCCTTTAAGGAATCAGTTTCCAAATCTTCGATTTCTTTCCATATATTGATATTTTCCTTAAACCAATCCTTTCTAACCTCTCCTATTTTATAACTCTTTTTCTGCTTTACAAAAGTAAGGCATACTGAGGGCAGAGTCAAGATGGTGAAGTGGGAGGATGCAGAGTTCATGTCTCCCCACAACTAGGGCACCTGCAGGATGCTAGTTGGGGACATCGATGCCCAAGGAGATGGGAGGAACCCCCGAACAACTGGGTAGGATGTGGGGGGAAGTGAGGGGGGAGGAGAAATGGAGACCAGATAGGACCTTTGCCCCTGCAGGGTGGCTGGGAGAGGGGAGGAGTTCCCTTGCCTGGAGGAACTGCCGGCAGTGGGTGGGGGGGATCTGAGGATCAAGAGGGAGCATGCCTAGTATCTCCCCTGCCCAATCAGGCCCCGGGAAGCCTGCTGGGGTCCTAGGCCACATCCTCCACCCTCTGAGGCCCCCTCCATGCCACATGGGTCCTAGGGGCATGGGAGGGAGGCAAGGGGAAAAGAGGAGAGGTGACGGGGGCAGGGGGATCTCTGGGATTGGAGGATCAGAGGAGGTACTGAGGGTGTTTCCCCCACCCACTTACACCCCGGGAAGCCTGATGGGCCTAGTCCTCCATTCTCCATGACCCCTTCTGGGCCACATGCATCCTAGGGGCATAAGAGGTATGGAGGAAGGGGGAAGAGAAAGAGAGGCAGACAGGGGGTACACTCCAGGACCTGGGGATCTGGGGAAGTGCCACAGGCATTTCCCCCACACACTCAGCCCCAGAAAATCTGTCCCAGACCTGGTACTCCACCCTCCAAGGCCAGAGGCACTCCTGGGACCCTCCTGTTGTGTTGAGCCTAAGCCCCAACCCCCAGGGCCCCTTCCGGACCTGTGGGTCTGAAACATAGGTCCTGCCCACCGCCTAAACCCCACCCCTGCCTAAGCCCCACCTCCCACAGCCAAGGCCTTTTCCGGCTTTGTTTTCTCCTCTTTTTTCTATCATGTTTTTTTTTACCTTCCAGTTGTTGTTTCACCTACATTTTTATGTTTTAATTTTTTCTAACATATCTGTTAGTTTTCTAATATTATTTTATTTTTTACTCTTTGTCATAGTTCTGCTCCTTTTTTTCTTTTTTTTTTTTTTTTGCCACCCTACGTGGCTTGTGGGATCTTGGTTCACAAGCTGGGGGTTGGTCCTGAACTCCTGTAGTGTGAGCTGCAAGTCCAAACCACTGGAGTAACAGAGAGCCTCGGACCCCAGGGAATATTCACTGGAGTGAGGGCTCCTGGAGGTCTTCATCTCAGCACCAAGACCCAGCTCTGCCCAACAGCCTACAAACTACAGTGCTGGAAGCCTCAGGTCAAACAACCAGTAAGACAGGAACACAATCTCACAATCAAAAAAAATGAGATGACAAAAAAATATGTCACAGATGAAGGAGCAAGGTAAAAACCTCTACAAGACCAGATAAATGAAGAGGAAATAGGCAACCTACCTGAAAAATAATTCAAAGTGATGATAGTAAAGATGATCCAGAATCACAGAAATAGAATAGAAGAACAGATCAGAAGATACAAGAAATGTTTAAAAAAGATCCAGAAGGACTAAAAAACAAGCAAACAGAAATGAACAACCCATTAACCAAAGTGAAAAATACACTAGAAAGACTCAATAACAGAATAAATGAGGCAGAATAACGAATAAGTGAGCTGGGCGATAGAATGGTGGAAATAACTCCTAAGGAGCAGAATAAAGAGAAAAGAATGAAAAGAATTGAAGACAATCTCAGAGACCTCTGGGACAACACTAAATGCACCAACATTCTAACTATAGGGGTTCCAGAAGAAGGAGAGAAAAAGAAAGGGTTTGAGAAAATATTCTAAGAGATTATAATGGAAAACTGTCCTAACATGGGAAAGGAAAGAGTCACCCAAGTACAGGAAGAGCAGAGTCCCATACAGGATAAACCCTAGGAGAAACACACCAAGACACATGTTAATCAAACTAACAAAAATTAAATTTAAAAAAGATATTAAAATAAGTGAGGGAAAAGCAAAAAATAACATACAAAGGAATCCCCATAAGGGTTATCAGCTGATTTTTCAGCAGAAACTCTACAGGTCAGAAGGGAGTGGCAGGATATACTTAAAGTGATGAAAGAGAAAAACCTACAACCAAGATTACTCTACCCATCAAGAATCTCATTCAGATTCAATGGAGAAATCAAAAGCCGTACAGACAAGCAAAAGTTAAGAGAATTCAGTACTACTAAACCAGTTTTACAACAAATGCTAAAGGAACTTCTCTAGGTGAGAAACACAAGAGAAGAAAAAGACCCACAAAAACAAACTCAAAACAATTAAGAACATGGTAATAGGAACATACATACCAATAATAACCTTGAATGTAAATGGATTAAATGCTCCAACCAAAAGACACAGGCTGGCTGAATGGATACAAAAACAAGACCCACTTCAGACCTAGGGACACATACAGACAGAAAGTGAGGGGATGGATAAAGATATTCCATGCAAATGGAAATTAAAAGAAAGCTGCAAAAAAAAAAAAAAAAAAAAGAAAAGAAAAGAAAAGAAAAGAAAGAAAGCTGCAGTAGCAATACTTGTATCAGATAAAACAGACTTTAAAATAAAGACTGTTACAAGAGATAAGGAAGGACACTACAAAATGATCAAGGGATCAACCGAAGAAGAAGATAAAACAATTATAAATATTTATGCACCCAACATAGGAGCACCTCAATACATAAGGCAAATGCTAACAACCATAAAAGGGGAAATTGACAGTAACACAATAATAGAAAGGCGCTTTAACACCTCACTTACACCAATGGACAGATCATCCAAACAGAAAATAAAGAAGGAAACACAAGCTTTAAATGACACAATAGACCAGAAAGACTTAATTGACAGGACATTCCACCCAAAAGTGGCAGAATATACTTTCTTCTCAAATGCACATGGAACATTCCCCAGGATAGATCATATCTGGGTCACAAATCAAGCCTCAGAAAATTTAAGAAAATTGAAATCATATCAAGCGTCTTTTCTGACCACAACACTATGAGATTACAAATCAATTACAGGAAAAAAACTGTAAAAAACATATATACATGGAGCCTAAACAATGCATTACTAAATAACCAAGAGATCACTGAAGAAATCAAGGAAGAAATAAAAAAAATACATATAAACAAATGACAATGAAAATATGATGACCCAAAACCTATGGGATGCAGCAAAAGCAGTTCTAAGAGGGAAGTTTATAGCAATACAATCTCACAGCAATACAATTTCTTCTCAAGAAATAAGAAAAACTTCAAATAAACAATCTAACCTTATACCTAAAGCAACTAGAGAAAGAAGAATAAAGAAAACCCAAAGTCAGTAGAAGGAAAAAATTGTAAAGATCAGAGCAGAAATAAATGAAATAGAAATGAAGAAAACAATAGCAAAGATCAATAAAACTGAAAGTTGGTTTGTTGAGAAGATAAACAAAATTGATAAACCTTTAGCCAGACTCATCAAGGAAAAAAGGGAGAGGATGCAAATCAATAAATCTAGCAATGAAAAAGGAGAAATCACAACTGACACCATAGAAATACATAGGATTATAAGAGACTGCTACAAACAACTATATGCCAATAAAGTGGACAATCTGGAAGAAATGGACAAATTCATAGAAAGGTACAGTTTTCCAAGACTGAACCAGGAAAAATTAGAAGATATAAACAGACCTATCACAAGTAATGAAACTGAAACTAGTTAAAAATCTTCCAACAAACAAAAGTCTAGGGCCAGATGGCTCCACAGGAAAATTCTATCAAACATTTAGAGAAGAGCTAACACCTATCCTTCTCAAACTCTTCCAAAAAAATCAGAGGAAGAAACACTCTCAAATTCATTCTGTGAGGCCACCATGACCCTGACACCAAAACTGGACAAAGGTATCACAAATGAAGAAAATTACAGACCAATATCACTGATGAACATAGATGCAAAAATCCTCAACAAAATACTAGGAAACAGAATCCAACAACACATTAAAAGGATCATACATCACGATCAAGTGGGATTTATCTGTGGAATGCCAGGATTCTTCAGTATAAGCCAGTCAGTCAATGTGATGCACCATATTAAAAAATTAAGGAATAAAAACCATATGATCATCTCAATACATGCAGAAAAAGCTTTTGACAAAATTCAACACCTATTTATGATAAAAACTCTCCAGAAAATGGGTATAGAGGGAACCTACCTCAACATAATAAAGGCCATATGTGACAAACCCACAGCAAACATCATTCTCAATGGTGAAAAACTGAAAACATTTCCTCTAATATCAGGAACAAGACAAGGATTTCCACTCTTGCCACACTTATTCAACATAAGTCCTAGCCACAACAATCAGAGAAGAAAAAGAAATAAAAGGAATCCAAATCGGAAAAGAAGAAGTAAAACTGTCACTGTTTGCCAATGACATGATACTATACACAGAAAATCTTGAAGATGCCACCAGAAAACTACTAGAACTAATCAATGAATTTGGTAAGGTTACAGGATACAAAATTAATACACATAAATCTCTTGCATTCCTATATACTAACAACAAAAAATCAGAAAGAGAAATTAAGGAAACAATCACATTTACCATTGCAACAAAAAGAATAAAATACCTAGGTATAAACCTACCAAAGGAGGCAGAAGACTTGTACTCAGTCAGACTTGTACTCAGAAAATACTGATGAAAGAAATCAAAGATGACAAAAATAGATGGAGAAATATTCCATATTCTTGGACTGGAAGAATCAATATTGTGAAAATGATTATACTACCCAAAGCAATCTACAGATTCAATGCAACCCATATCAAACTACAAATGGCATTTTTCACAGAATTAGAAAAAAAAATTACAATTTGTATGGAAACACAAAAGACCCCAAATAGCCAAAGTAATTTTGAGAAAGAAAAATGGAGCTGGAAGAATCAGGTTCCCCAACTTGAAACTATACTACAAATCTATAGTAATCAAGACAGTAAGGTACTGGCACAAAAACAGAAATACATATCAATGGTACAGGATAGAAAGCAGAGATAAACCCACACATATGTGATCACCTAATTTATGACAAAGGAGGCAAGAACATACAATGGAGGGAAGACAGCCTCTTTAATATTAAAGTGGTGCTGGGAAAACTGGACAGCTACATGTAAAAGAATGAAATTAGAACATTCCTTAACACCATACACAAAACTCCCAATGGATTAAAGACCTAAATGTAAGACCAGACACTATAAAACTCTTAGAGGAAAACATAGAAAAACACTCTTTTACATGAACCACAGCAAGATCTTTTTTGACACACCTCTTAGAGTAATGAAAATAAAAACAAAAGTAAACAAATGGGACTTAATTAAGCTTAAAAGTTTTGCACAGCAAAGGAAACCATAAACAAGATGAAAATACAACCCTCAGAATGGGAGAAAATATTTGCAAATGAAGCAACGGACAAAGGATTAATCTCCAAAATATACAAACAGCTCATGGAGCTCAATATCAAAAAAACAAACAACCCAATTAAAAAATGGGCTGAAGACCTAAATAGACATTTGACCAAAGAAGACATACAGATGGTCAAGAGGCTCATGAAAAATTACTCAACATCAGTAATTATTAGAGAAATGCAAATCAAAACTAAAATGAGCTATCACCTCACATGAGTCAGAATAACCACCATCAAAAAAAATTGCAAACAATAAATGCTGGAGAGAGTGCAGAGAAAAGGGAACCCTTTCACACTGTTGTTGGGAATGTAAATTGATACAGCCACTATGGAGAACAGTATGGAGGTCCCTTAAAAAAGTAAAACTAGAACTACCATATGACCCAGCAATCCCACTCCTGGACATATACCCTGAGGAAACCATAATTCAAAAGGACACATTTACCCCAGTGTTCATTGCAGCACTCTTTACAATACCCAGGACATGGAAACAACCTAAATGTCCAATGACAGATAAATGGATAAAGAAGATGTGGTACATATATACAATGGAATATTACTCAGTCATAAAAGGGGATGAAATTGGGTCATTTGTAGAGATGTGGATGGACCTGGAGTCTGTCATACAGAGTGAAGTAAGCCAGAAAGAGAAAAACAAATATCGTATAATAACGCATATATGTGGGATCTAGAAAAATGGTACAGATGAACGTATTTGCAGGGCAGGAATAGAGACGTAGATGTAGGACACAGGGTGGGAAGGGGAGGGTGGGACGAATTGGGAGATTAGGATTGACATGGATACACCACCATGTATAAAATAAATAGCTAGTGGGAACCTGCTGTATAGCACAGGGAGCTCAGCTTGGTGCTCTACGATAACCTAGATGCGTGGGATGGGGGGGTTGGGAAGGAGGTCCAAGAGGGAGGAGATACAGATATATATATAGCTGATTCACTTCATTGTACAGCAGAAACTAACACAACATTGTAAAGCAATTATATTCCAATGGACATACATACACTACCAAACATAAAATAGATAGCTAGTGGGAAGAAGCTGCATAGCACAGGGAGATCAGCTCGGTGCTTTGTGACCCCCTAGAGGGGTGGGATAGGGAGGGTGGGAGGGAGGGAGATGCAAGAGGGAAGAGATATGGGGACATATGTATATGTATAACTGATTCACTCTGTTATACAGCAGAAACTAACACACCTTTGTAAAGCAATTATACTCCAATAAAGATGTTTAAAAAAATTAAGTAAATAAATAAAGATCAAAAAAAAAAGTAAGGTAAGGCATACCTCTCACTCATCCAGATTCTTATTATGGTGCATTCAATTGGAGTATAAAAACTTCAGGATGACAAACAAAGGGACATTTAAAAATTTTATGACGATGTTGAGAAAGCAAATGACTTTAATGGATAACGAATCATTTTTCAAGTCAGATGTGTGCCAATTCCTTGTTGTCCACAAAACCAAGCTTTCAGCTGCTAGATTATTAAATATAATTTCCAATGATAAAATAATCTATCCTAAATCACTAGGTGATATTTGGCATAGAGCTGGCAATGAATTCAAAGAATTGAGTGACATTGCTAAATATAACTACTTATATTCCTCTGTTTATTCATAAGAACAAGGATTCTTAGCACTTATATCTATAAAAACAATAAATGGGAATAAAACTGATGCTTTATTCTGTCTCATTCTAGCCTTAAATAATATTTATCCTTAGACATACAAAACCAATTGAAAAAAGTCTATTCCAATAAAATATACATTTCCAATAAAATTTTAGTTTTCATCACTAATTATGTAACAAGGTTGTCATTTATTCATATTATTTTAATCAATTATTTATTATAAATAACTATAATGATAACTCAATCTATAAGAAAATTTTGATACTTAAAACCTTATGATCATACAGAAAATCTTTGAAAAATTCAATTAATGCACATATTTTTGCTCTAAAGATGTGTGGTAGGGTAATCAATTAAAGACTTTCAAGCTTAAAACTATATTAAATTTGGATAAAATTATTTAGGGAGACATGGAATTAAAAAAAAACAGGTCTAAGGAAAAAATTGATTAAAATGTTAAACTGTAAAAGAACTTAATCCTGGTTCTCTTGTTTTATTTAAAGTCAGTACACAGGGAATTATATTTGTTGCCTGCATGAAAATCTCCAATGAAAAGTTTAAGTGAAAATTTTAAATTATGCAAGCAAAGCACAGTTTTTCAGAATTCTTTTGGGGCTGCCCAGGGGAAAACATTTGACACCCACTATCCGGGGGTGTATACTCAGGAGCAAGAATTGTTGTATCAAAGATGTGTGCATCTTCAATATTTCTAGATAATGTTACTTTGTTTTTCAAGTTGTCCACCCCTGTCAGAACTACAGAGTTCTTAATTTCTGAATATTCTCCCAAACACTGTGGATTGCCAGTTTTCCATTTTTGTCGAGCTAGTGGGTTTAAAAGGACATTTCACTGTGGCTTTAATTTGCATTTTCCCGACTTAATGAGGCTGAGCATATTTTCATATATTTATTGGCATTTGTGTTACTATTATTTATTTTTAAACTTTGCTAATTTGATTTACAAAAAATGATTCCTCATTTACATTTCTCTGATAACTAAACTTTGTGTAAAGTTTAATACTTTTTCATATGCTTATTAGCCATTTTTTATGTGAATTGTCCATTCATATCCTGCCCATTTTTCTATTGGGATTTTAGGAGCTTTCCTATGAATTCCAATGAGTTCTATTAAGGCTTAAGCCCTTTACTTGTCTTATTTATTGTGTTACAATCTTGGAATAAACTTTACTTTTTTATATGATACCATAGTTCTTTTAATATACTTATGAATGTGATTTGCTGACCCTCTGTTTTGGATTTCTACATCAATATTTATAACGCAGATTGTCTTGCCAGGGCTCTGCTGTTTTGTTTTGTTTTGTGGGGTGGCACTCTGTCAAGTTTTAGTATAATGATAATGCTTGCTTTTTAAAATGAATTAAGAAGATTTCTATTCTTTTCTAGGCAAACTAATCAGTTACACAGTTGCTTAAAAAATTGACAGAAGACAACTATAAAATAATCTACAACTGATTTTTTGGGGGGAGACTAATTCTTAAGGCAAGTTATTATGTTTCCTTTTCTTTCTTTTTTTTAACCAAATTTTATGTGTATACTTTCTCTAGCATATCATCAATTTCATTAAGAAGTTCAAATTTCTTCCCTTAGATAAGGATAGTCTGGTTTATGGATTCAAAATTGTCCTTTACACTGACCATATATCCTTCTTCTCATTGCAAATGTTGTATATTTGTACTTCTTATTTCTTACTTTGAAATGTCAAAAGATTTTAAAATTTATTTTTCTCAAAGAACTATCTCCTGAATACATTAATAAATTTACTCTTTATTTTTTTATTGATTTCTCCTTTTATCCTTTTTATTCCTTTCAATTAGGTTTGTTGCTAATCTATTGAGTCGACTGCTTAATTTATTCATTTTTGTTGTTGTTGACTTTCTGTTTCATAATAAAATCATTTAAGACTGTTTCTCGATCTTATTATCTCTTTAGTCAAGGATCATTTTTCAATGGTTAACTAGTTACTGTCTGTATCTTCCTCCTGTGATTAACCATCCAAAGATGCAACTCTCACCCTTTCTCTCCTAAACATATTTTAAATTGTTCCTCACCAGGTACTGAAATAAGTTTCAAGTTCTTACCTTTAATTCCTTGTCCTCTGTTCTCTGGCCATAATATCTATTTCTTAATGTATATTCCTAGTACTTCCTTTATTTACATCCTGTTCTAGAGACAACAGAATCATTTTTCCAAACTAGAAAATGGGACACTAATTTTTCCAAACTTTCTAACGATCATGTATTGGCCTGTTATTCCTTCTACTGGGAATACCTCTTTTCCCGCACTCAACCCCTGGAAACATTACCATCTTTTGAAATTTTGTTCAGCTCTTCAGGTGGCTGTTGCTTCCTAGGTCACTGGAATCATGCAGAGTTGGAGTCATCAGGTTATCTCTTACTGCCCACTTGACTTCACCTTGTCAGGAGTGCTGCACACAGGCTTGACAGGCCTAGTGCACTCAACAATACCTTTCCATGCTGATGTATCAAGCCTTCCCAGACATATCCTATGAGCACAGTGCCAGTCCAATCAAGGGTAACCATATATCATTCAAATCTGGACACTTGTTTTACTGAAAGGAGTCATTCCTAACAATTATACCAAGACAAGAGGTTTAAACCCCCTTTCCTGGGCAAACCAGAATATATGGTCATCACCCAACTAGATCTCATGTTCTATGTCTATACATACTTAATAAGTCTACATTTTTCTTATTTCTTTGTAGGTAGGGGAGTGAAGGAGATAGAGGACCACTTTGTATAAAGTACAGAAACAAAGGGTGTATTGACACAGATATCCCCATCTGGGATTCTTCAATGTACCTCCTAGTTGTGTTCTGTAGATAACTTACATAGGTTTGGGCTATCACCAATAACAGGTATCAGAATCTGTTGCCCTGACTGTGGTCTATTGGGGTCCAAGCTAACTAGGGGGATGCAGAGAGCCATCTTGCTTGAATAATCCTAGGACATGATATTGACCTCATAATGTCTGAGACATGTCATGGGAGAGAGAGCCATGCGATGTCCCAAGCTTATCACGGGATACACTCTATCACATAGATTTTACAGCTCCCAGTGTTACAATATTATCTCAAGCCTTCTCCCAATTCTACTTGCTCTCCCATCACCATACAACACACATTTCATTAATAATGGAGACCTGAGAGAAAGCTTCCAGTGTTAGGCCCCCCTCAGGACTCACCTCCTGTTTGACATTCCATGAAACCATTCTGATTCTAGACACTGTGCTTTGAAGATTCCAAACGATCTCAATTTTTCAAAACAGAGATAAATACTATATAGATGGTGAAAATGCAGGATTTTGCCAAGATTTTCTGAAGCAATTAGCTGGTACAACAAAAGGAACAAAAGGAAAACCATTATAAAAATACTAAGCCATTTAGATTTACAGATCCATGTCTGATTCCTGGTTCTGACAGAAAGAAAAGGGAAGAGACAGATTCTAAAGTTATCAGCCTGTTTTCATAATGCCTCTCCATTCCAGAACTTATGAGTGAGACAGCAGAGAATAGTATTTGAGAGATGAACTTGTCACAGATTCATAGCTAAGGTAACAACATCCTGGAGTCCCTGGTACTTTTTCCTATATAGACTTAGTTAACTTTAAAAGGCCCTGTGGTAGAATTTAAAAATAAATAAATAAAAGCAGAAACTCTGTTATCTGATTTACTATGGATTCCCAGATCCAACATAGATGAATAAGTGACCTTAGAAGAATACATATCACTCCCCTGAATTGCTGTTTCCTTTCAGTAAAATGGAAAGAATAATCCTAACATTGAAGATGAAAATTAATGCATGTAAGAATCTGGAATAAAAATATTCAATAAAAGTTAGGAATAATAATACAAAATTCATCATCATCATCAACAGACTTTGGGAGGAACAGTTTTAAGCCCTTCTTGTGGAAAACACATAAATTCTACCTCAGCCACAGTCCTGATTCAGGAGTGCCAGACAGATTGTCTAGCAGCAGGAGAATCAGAAGTGAGACCAGGGCTCATCTATTTCAGCTATTGATGAAATTTGTTAAGATCAGGAACAGGAGCAGCCAGAGTCAACAAAAGAAATGAGTTTTGAGTTTCTGTCCTAGGAAAAGCAGCAGGTAAGTTAGAATAAGAACGCATGTGCCTGGGGAATTTACACTTCTGGCTGTCCCTGGCAGGGTCTTTCACCAGCCACTAAAGGTGGTACCATGCCACCTTCAGAGCCATCACAGCATTGTGGGACCTGTGAGTGGAAATGAATCTAAGCAGCAGAAAGGAGAGGCAAAGGAATCAGTCTAGTCATCTCCTCCAACCAATTGTGTTCTGTCCCATCAGCTCAACCCAACGAAACCCATTGTAAATTTTCTTTCTTTCACCTCCCATTACCTAATCGGTTCTTTACACATGGAGCCTTCTCTTCTGCTAAAATGTTTCTCTTGCTTTCCCTTTATATTTTCGTTCCACTGCCACCATTCTTCAGCCAGCCCTTGTCAGCTCATGCCTGATTGAATTCATCATCTTCCATGCAGATGTCCCAGTCTCCAGGGTCTGCTGACTCCAATACATTCAGCACATCTGCCAGGATCATCTTCCTTAGGCAATGTTTTTGTCACATCATCCCTCATCACCAGGGCCTTTGGTGTCTCTGGTTCCCTCCTGCCTCCCACCTCACCAGTCCCATTTCCCCTTCTTCTACACAGCATCATCCACTGTAACCAAGCTTATTGGCTTCTCAAGCCCTGCATATGATTTTCTTTCATAAACTATACCTGTCATTCCCTGATTTGAAATGGCCTGCCCCTTCCTCTCTGCTAATTAATGCCCCCAATTGCCCTTCAAAGTTTAGCTTAAAACTACATCTTCCTAGAAATATATACTGTAGCAGTAAATTACACCTCATATTGTGATGGGACTTGGGTATTTGTGGGATAAATAATGATCCCTGAAATCCCTCCTAGATGTTCCAGAGTGAGCCACTAAGTTTGATCTCGATCCTTCCCCAAGTACCAGCTTTATAATATGGCTCCACTGTATAGTAATTCTCGCTTGATGATATGTTAGTTTATAAATGTTATGACTTCATTTCAATCTCTCTCCTGAACTGGATGAAAATTCCCCAAAGGCAGTGATTCCTCTTTCCATTTGCTCCCGCTCTGATCGCATATGCATAACTCTATACAGAGAACAGACTCAAGAGATGCTTGCTGGAGGCTGCCTGAAGTAGAAATCTCCCCTGGCCTCGGGAAAACTGACCTTTCCATAAGAAAAATAAATTGTAAATAGTCTCAATACTCAACCCTATAAATACACTATGAGATAACCTTGTGATGTAATATTATCCATACCTTAAAAACATTTTTGAAGGAACTTTTAGTGACATGAGAAAACCTCACCATATAAACTTGCTTTATATAATACAATTTTTATATAACTATAATATGTCATTTCAATGTAACAATATAATGATAGAAAGATTATGAGAAGGAAAGAATTAAGGAAGGAAAACAAAAGGAAGAAAGGAATGGAGGGAGGGAGGGAGGGAGGAGACAGATGGATTAATGGGGGTAAATGCAGGAACATGTAAATTAGAGGTGATCTCTGAGTAGTTCTTGGTATTGTTAAAATTTATTTTCTTCTTTAGCATCATCTATTTCTTCACATTTTCTAAAATAATTCTACATTGTTTATAATATAAACAGGAAACATAAACCTTATTAAAACTACAATTGCTTATCAAAATGTTACATTTTCTAACAGTATTTCTTAAAATATAACGTCATAGGGGGAAAGAGTAGGCACGTGAAAGAGTGGAGAAACTGAATGATAACTAAGAGAATAAAATTTTGATATTCAGGAAATTCCCAGTTGATACAGAAGGGGTGGCTATTTTTTAGTGGGTAATATCTTATTCTTTAGACCAAGTAGGAGAAAATTTTGGTTGTTTTCATTTTGTACATATTGCCAATCCTATCCTTTGAATGACAAAATTACCATGTCCATCTCCACAGCTACCACCATCACCATCATCTCCATCTCTACCAACAACCAACATCACCTCTACCACTGTTTCCAACACCAACTCCACCACCACCTCCACCACCACTGTCAGCTCCACCACTGCCAACACCATCTCCAGCACCTCTACCTCCACCACCACCATCACCACCACCATGACCAGTACCTCCACCTCCTCTATAAGCTCCTCCACTTCAAACACTATCTCCAACACCTCTACCTCCACCACCACCACCACTCCCATCACCTCCACCTCCACTTTCATCTTCACTTTCATCACTAGCTCCATCACCACCACCATAAGGTGACTCTTATCACCTCCATCACCATCAACCTGATAAAGTGGACAAGTCCTCTATGGGAAACTGAATGGAGGGAGAGTGATAGAGACATGGGAAGTTAGAACACATTCACCAGAGTACTGTACTTTAAGTATTAAAAATAAGCAGAACTTTCTTGTTGAGTCTCCAAGTCCATGGCTCAGAATAGGTGGGATTGGGGGGTAGCTGGTTAGTAGGATGAAGAGGAAGTCCTCTGTCTTACTCTTTTCAGGGCTCTGTAACAAGGTACCACAGACTAGGTAGCTTATAAATAATATAAATTTATTTCTCACAATTCTAGAGTCTGGGAAGTCCAGGATTAAGACACCAACATGGTTGGGTGAGTATCTTCTTCTGCTTTGTAGGCAGTGCCTTTCTGCTGTGCCCTTGCATGGTGGGAAGAGCTAGGGATCTCTCTAGAGCATCTCTTGTAAGGGCACTAATGTCATTCATGGGGGCTCCACCCTCATGACCTCATCACTTCCCAAAGTCCACACCTCTTAATACCAACATCTTTGAGGGTTAGGATTTCAACATGTGATTTTTAGGGGGACACAAATATTCAGAGCATAGTACCCCCTCAGCACCTGAGCTGAAGGCGAAGACTGACCTTGGAAGGAACACTGCCCCAGGTAGTCAAGAGTTCACACCAACTTTCTAAGAACTTGACCACTCCATGAATCCAGTACCATATCTCCCAACATCTTATGTAGTGTTTGTTTAAATAACTATTGTATACTGACAGGCAGTAGAGACAAAGGAAAAAGGTAGGTAGGGGTGAAAGCAGCTGAAGTTGTGGAGAGCTGAGCAGGTGTGTGTGTGTGTAAGCATGTGCGCATGTACTGATACTCACACATTCACTGGAGTGTGTGTGAGGATCACTGAGCTCCAGGATGCCTGTAGCACCATTTGGTTATATTTAGGTTATTACATATTTTCACATACATATTTAGTAGTAGTCACGTTTGCCCAGAAGCATAAAGGGATGTACTGTTTCAAATTAACCTTGTCTCTGAAGGAAAACTCTTATGTGTGACACAGAAAGATGGAAAATGGCTTCTCTCTGCAGCACCTGTTATATCTTAGCTCAATTTGCTGAAAGATATTGTGAATTTTCAAGAGCATGGAGAGGCAGGGCAGGGAAGGAAGTCTGGTCAGGGCATGGTCTGGAACGAGGGTAAGAAGCCAGCCCCCACAGGGTCAAGAGTCCATGACCATTTGTCCACATGTCCATAACCAAATATCCAAATATTTCTTACATATTCACTCATGTAAGAAACATGTATTGGGCATGCACTATGTACCAGACAGTATTCTAGGCATTGGAAATAGAGCAAGGAACAAAATAGACAAAATTATTTTCTTTATAGAGCTTATATTCTAAAAGGGGATATAGATAATTAACAATTAATTTTCTCCTATTATAATATCATAAAAAGTAAATGGTATGGGGGCAAGGTAAAGAGATAGGGTATAACCACAGCACTGCGGGTGCTATTTTAGGAGGGGTGGTCAGAGAAGGCCTCCCTGAGGGGGTGATATTTGAACAGAGCCTTGAATGAAGGGAGAGAGAAGCAAATATCTGAGGAAAGGATGTTCTAGGCAGAGGCAGTAGAAAGTGCAAAGGCCTTGAGACCGAAACAAGCTCAGAGTGTGTTAGTTTCAGAGTGTGCACAGCAGCACATGGTTAGCACGTGGTCCAGCTTGCAGGGTGGAGCCTGAGAGGAATAACCCAAGGGGAGAGTGTAGAAAATGAAGTCTAAGAGACAGCTCAGGTCCAGTTCTGGTAGAGGCTTAGTAACCAGGGTCAGGGAATTTGAATTTTATTCTAATTTGATGGAAAACAATGAGAAGGTTTGGGGGAAGGAAATGTTTATTATGTGCCTGAGGGAACTTAACCTTTTATCTATATAGTTCCTCATGTGAAGTCACACGTCTGGGACATAGGGATGTGTACTGGGCCTCCCTAGGCTCCACCTCTTACTCTGGCTGCTTCTGCAGGACCAGTCCCACAAGGGCCTTCACCAGGTTTGCTCAGGCACAGCCTGACAGCACTACATCCTGGCCTCACCATGCACCTCTCACTTCTTGCCCCAGGGCTTCTCTGATTCCCAGCTTGGCATTCAGGAGTCTGATATGGCAGTGACAGCTGTTAACACCCAGTGGGAGTCGCCCTTGTCGAAAGGGTAACAGAAAATGATGGATAAATGCTTCTCCTTTTGTTCCCCTGGACAGCTAGTTCTGATTTGATACTCCAGTGGGGTCCTGTGCCAGTCTTTTTTGCAGTATCCAACTTCATAATGCTTCCTCCTATTGCCTTGTCTGTCCCCTCTACCCTGCTTCAATTCCAGTGTCTTGTGTTCCTTCTGCCTGGGATCACATTCCTAGATAAACTCGCTGTATATTTAGCCGGCACTGTGTTTAGGGGAATACTACAAGATAAGACAAGATAAGACTATCCCCATTTTACAGACGAGGAAGAAAGACGTTGAATAAATTGTCCAAGGTCACATTGGAGTCAGAAATGGAAAAGAAGCTTATCTAATTTCAGTATGTTGCCTCATACTCAGAATTTGGCAGATGGCAGCGTTTCATGTTGGGATGGTCCTTCCTGTTGGGAGCAGAGAAAACCCCAGGCTAATGATGAAGGTGCACAGATTGGCAAGGAAGAGAAGGCTTCCGAGGGCAGCCCATCTGATGGGGATTCAGGGGAGCCTGCAGGTGCTGAAAGATCAGAGCTAATCAGAGACTGAAGAAGCAGCTTGAACCCGTGGCTTGGAAAATGCGGGTAGACACAAGCAAGTTGGGCTCAGAGGGCAGTTGATAAAAAGTCCTTCCCCCGCTATTCTGGGTACCAGGCCTGCAGCAACAGAAGGAATTTCAGAGCTCACCCTGCAGGAGGCAAGTGAAGAATCTCACTTGTTAAGCATATAGGTAAGTGTAGGGAAATTAACACCAGTTATTTTTTTTAATGATAAATGTAGTAAGATTGATAAGAAACAAAAAATCCTAATTGCTAGTAATAATAGTTCTTTTAATCAGCACTTATTTGTGCCAGGCACTGTGCTAAGTACTTTGCATCTAGTATCTTTTCAGAAACATGGTGATGTAGATACAATTATTATCCATATTTTAACAATCAGGATTAGAGTGGTTCACTCAGCAAGTGTCATGCAGTTAATAAATGATAGAACCAGGGCTCAAACTAGGTTTGTATGACACCAGAGCCCTTTCTTCTTAACCACTTCTCTAGAATGCCTGAGTGAAGAGTCTTTTTTAGGAGGCAATGAAAAGCTATTGGAGATACTGGGGCAGAACACTGTAGGTAAAATGATCCTGATGCCAGTACAGGGCTGAAATCATTCTAAGAAGAAACAATTAGGAGAACATTTCAAGGGTCCCAAAGAAGGTGAGATGGTATGAAATTAAGGGGGGTGGCCTGTAAGTAGAAAAGACAAGACAGGATTTGACCCAACTGAGACTGAAGAAACACTCTGTGAGGCCACAGTACCGATTAAACCAGAGCACAAGGGAAAGAATGGTGTCTTGGAAGATCCTGAAACTTTGATCTGATTGAAGAGTGATGGTGCGATTAAAGATACAGGGACATCAGCAGGAGGCAGAGGGAAATGATGGGGTCTGTTTAGGTGACAGAATTTGAGATCTTTTGTGAAAAATATATCCCAGAGACTGATAGAATTGGATTTGGGGCTCAGGAATGAGAAGAGGTCTAGATATGCAGATTTAGGACAGTTCTAGTCTTGCACCCTTAGTGAGGTTGGACAGAGAAAGATGCTCAGGCCAGCTTGTACAGGAGGGACTAGAGTCTCTTGCTTTTCTGCCCACCTGCCTTTTTGCCCCTTACCCTGTCTACCTGGTTTCCAACTCCGCTCTGTCCTTTCCTGCAAGAGATTCACACATGATCTTTCTTGTCCAGATTGGATTCTAAGCTATCTGACAGTCGGGACCCTATCTTAAACTTTTTTTCTTTTATACCAAATGGTATTCTAGTAGGTTGTTAGCATGATACACTATTAGGATTTTAATTTTTATAAGAACAAGTTCTGAAATGTGATGCAGTTCATCCCTCTCCTCAGCCCAGGGTCATTAAAAGCAGAAACATATAAACCCAAAGCGCTCACCAAAAGTGACTCCAGAAGCGTCATTTTAACCCCAGTCCTCAGCAGGCCTTCTTCCATCCTCAACCTTTCTCCTACTTATCATCAACATCCAACATCCGAGTCTCCCTGTCTTCCCTCTCCAATGTCTAGCCTCAGGTAGTTGAGACATAGGAGCTTTGCAATTAAATTCTCCCCTCCAGCCAAACTGACTCCAAACTGTACTTATGAAATTGCTCACGTTTACGTATTGTTCTGCTTTTGTTTCTGCATTTTCTGGGGGCACACAGAGCCTCCTCACTGGCAGGGTGGCTTTGCTGTACTCCAGAAGGTGGCCTCCCTTAAGGCAGGGATGCTATGAGGCTAAGCCATCCCTCTTGTTGGATCTGCAGACCACTTTGACTGCTGCTTCTGCTCTATCCCTGCCTGTAGGCAGATCCGACCCTCAGCAAAAGGGTGAAACAGGCAAGGCAAATCTACAAAACCCTCCCACCCACTCACCCCATAGGCACCCTGTCTGTTGACCTGCTTGGTTGTGGCCGAACACTCAGGACAGCAGCCACCAGCTCTGTCCTCCTCAACCATCCAGCTCTACATGAATATATGGAGGGGCTGCTTAGGGGGACCAGCATAAGCCAGTCAGAAATACCAACGACCCAGTGATGCTAGGGAACAAGTTGGAAACAGGTAGTAGTGAGAGATTAGGTAAAGAAGTCAGGAACGTGGAAGAGAGCCTCGTCCGCTGTCTTAACAACCTGGAATCCATCCTATGAGCCTGTTCCCTTCCACGCCTTCACTTAACCCACTGCACTAATCAAAACTTGCCAATCCTGTGCTGCATTCTCTCCCAGATAATATTCTCCTTAGAACATAATCCTGGTAACAAATACAAGCATATCTCATTTTACAGTGTTGGCAAAGATTGCATTTTTTACAAGTTGAAGGTTTGCAGCAACCCTGCATCAGGAAGTCTATGGGAGCCATTTTCCCAACAGCATTTGCTCATTTCATGTCTCTGTGTCACATTTTGGCAATTCTCAGAATACTTTACACTTTTCCATTACTGTATTTGGTATGGTGATCTGTGATCAGTGATCTTTGCTGTTATTAGTCTGACTCGCTGAAGGCTCAGATGATGGTTAGCATTTTTAGCAATAAAATGGTTTTTAATCAAGGTATGTGCATTGTGTTTTGTGTTTTTTGTTTTTTTTTAAGATATGATGCTATTGCATGCTTAATAGACTTCAGCATAAGCCAGGTATAGTGTAAACATAACTTTTATGTGCACAAGGAAGCTCAAAAAGTCACATGACCTGCTTTATTGTGATATTCGTTTTATTGTGGTGGTCTGGAACAGAACCAGTAATCACTCTGAGGTCTGCCTGTGTGTGCCAAAATGTTCCTTCCCGTGAGCAGTTTCCTACACCACTTCCTCTGTAGCAATAACAATGCTTTAGATAAGAGAATGCTTGCAACTGCAGGTGAACGATGAGATTTGGGAGCAGGAAGGCTCCGTGCTACCCGCTGCGTCCCTCCCCTGTGTCAGGACACCAACTTGAGCCTCTCTGCAAGGCTGGTGACGGGCCATAGGCTGCCTTTTTCCTTCTGTTTACAAAGTGCTCAGAGGTCTGCTCACTCAGCGACCATATTTGAAACATGAAATAAAAGCAAGATGGAATAATAGGAAGAAAACATTCATTATGCAGGAATACAAGAACCCCCCTGCCCCGCACTCCTGCCAGCACCTCCTAATGCATGTGGCATTTAAATGCACTTGTCAGAGGTGTTCATTATTTCCCCCATTATTTAGAAACATGCTTCAAAACCCCTCAAACAGCAGTGTGTCATCATGTTGTTTAAACATATGATTTGTTAAATCACTAGCCTCACAGCCCTAAAGCTCTGGGGTTATATCGTCTTGGAGCAGACACAGCTGGGGGGTCACCCTGTCACGATGAGTTGTCTCAACTACTCCCCACCCCATCCTATAGTTAATAAGGATCAGCTTCTGAAAGACAAGGTCAAAAGGAGAACTAAGTGACTCCTGATGCTGGCTGATGGTGTGAGTCCATTGTTCCCAGAGGCTGGGCAGTGCCCAGTGAGAAGGGAGCCCATTGTTATCAAGGAACCCTGGAGACAAACCCTAGCCCAGCCCCGTACCTGAACCTGGGGCTGACAGGGGGTTTCCAGAAGGATCCTTGACTTTAGGAATAGCTCTCTTTAGGAAGACTTGTGTACGTGAAGATGGAAACCTGCAAAAAGATGCAGTGAGTGTGGGTTGTGTGCTCTATCAAAGAACACCTTTGAGCAGCCATTCCCCTGGGCGCATTCGAGCGTTTATATGTGGGTCTTGAAATTGTAGGATAGAAATGCTCACGGCAAGCCACTGATTATAGAAAATCAAACTGAGATGCATTCATTGATTTGAGAGGAAAATAAGAATGATGGGGAGAAGGGTTTCAAACTTTAAAAAATCAATTTATGTAAATGTGTCAAGAAGGTATCAGCTCCGTAAAGAGAATGGTGCCTCTCCTTTCTCTTGTCTTTGGCATAGCGGCTGTCAACTCTTATCTTCTTACTGCATTGTTTTCCCTACACACCAGTCTATACACCTTGTCTCTGCACGGCTACTTTACAAAAAATGTAAAATTCCTTAGGAAATCAAAGGTCAACACACAGAAAAATATATTAAAGATCAGGAGACAGCAAATCAGTTAATACCTGCCTCCGTGTGCTTGCGGGAGGGTGTGGCAATCGACCAGGGTGGCTATTGTGCTGTTGGAAGGAGGGTTTCTATCACTGCTGAGAGCAGAGGCAGACCTCAAATGATCCCCTTCTCTGAATTCCTTTATTCAGTTAATGGCACTGCAGATCTACTGTCAAGCAGGCTCAAATGCTTGGAGATCGTATCAATTATTCCCTTTCCTTAATCCCCTAGATGTTGTCTGCCTCAATATCTACCCTATTCTTCCCTGGTAATCATCTCTCACACTCAGTCCAGCCCATCCCAGGCCTTTCTCACCTAAGACCTGAAAATCTGCAACAACCCTTTTTCACCTGCTACCTTTATTCTCCATCTTTCCTAAAGTCAAGTGTGTTCAATTTCCTGTTATGCTATGGTGGACAAAACAGAGCAGGCTGAGTTTTCTGATTCTGAATCACTTCCTTTGGATGGTCATGTCTCCAGTGTGGGGTGGAGGTTAGGCTAGCAGCTCCTGCCTGTTTTCTCGTAGGCCTGAGCTCTCCATCTCCTGGAAGCATCACTTCAAAGAAGAACACAGACGTCTACAGAAGAACAAACAACGGTTTGTGAGCACAGTTCAGTCTAAATTCATACTTAGAAGAGAAACATTCCCTCAAAGGAAAGAGTCTGAGGAGATGCAGCTCTGCTTACCATACAAACAAACCTCTTACTGCGTCACAGACAACAGTTGGGCCATTTGGAGCCAAAGATTCTGAATCACCTCCATGGCACATTAGCGCTTGGTTTTAAATTTCCACACCCCGTGATGGATTTCTGGGAACACTGCATTAAAGATGTATGCAAGGCTCCACTTCCCACAGGACAGGACAAGGGAAAATCCAGACCTTGGGCCAGTTTTCAAGTTCAAGCTTTATTATTTCAAGCTTCACTATTTCTATCAAGGTTTCAAAGGTCTTAGAACCAAGTTTCATACAGGAATTAAGCTCAAGGAAAACTGTTTTGTTATTTTTTCTCTCTCTTCAAACCATGTGAAGAGGGGCAAAGTGAATTTTTTTTACTAAAAGTATTAGATTGTCCAAGAGATAACCGATATCCTCTCCAAATGGAGATTATTAAACCGTGCTGGGAGTAAAGGAAAATTCCGGGCCTTCCTATACAATTTTGCAAAGAAGCCACTCCCTTTCGTCTGGGAAAAAAAGTCCTCACTCTCCAACCTAGGGTCTTTGCCCTTTCCTGAAAAAGCAGTGACCTAGACCCTACTTCAGTTCCCAGTTTCTCCGCTAATGAGTAACTGACTAGCCAATGTTTGAGTTCCTGTCAATTAAAGGAAGTTGAAATGTAAGGTCCCTGTGGATTTTTCATTCTTGTTGAGACATGACCTTGCAAGGCTGCTAGAACATTCTTTACGAAGTACATCCTGTAGCCATCAGAGAGCTCTTGGACCAGACAAAGAAGCCTATCTCCAGAAGGTTCCTGCATTACCCAATCACAATGGCACCCAAGGTGGGATAGCAAATTTTTGACTTCTGATTTTTGGTTCTCAAAAGGGAATTGGTGAAACACAGTATTTTCTCCTCCAGTAAAAGAAGAAAGGTTTTGTTCCCTAGTTCATCCTCTATCCTAGAATGTTTTATATAAATGCCCCTAGAAAGCTCTCACTTTCCTTCTTGTCAAAACCAGCTGAGCTCCTGGCTCGGGCTGGGGAACAGAGGAAGAATTACGAGTGTGGCTGAGCACACTGGCATGCGTGAGTCTGAAGCAGCTCTGTGTATCAGTAACATGTAATGACAGCCTCCCATCTGTTCTCTGGAACTCTTCATCTGAGCCTTCATCGCACTGGAAATCTGGAAGGAGATGAACACAAGGAGGCTGTTCAGAAGCCACACGTGAGTTCAGAAGTACCTGCAAAAAAGGGATTTACCACGGGTTGACAGTGGGGAGGCTGGCTGACTGCAGAGCTCGGGGAAGTGGAGCAGGGGTCTGTGAGGTCAGAATGAAAGTCAAGAATGGGAAGTGCATTCTTCAGTCCCAACTTCTGTGCTTTACAATAGGGTCTTGAGCATTTCTTGCAATGAAGTATCAGCCCAGAAAGGAGCAACTGTTCCCCAAACTCCTTCTTCGCTAATGAGATTCCAGATTTTCCCAATATCCATTGCATCACAGACCCCTTGGCCAAAAGAGGAACTGGAAGTCTGACAAACGTGCAGAATATCCAACATTCCTGCAGATGTCCCCGCCTCTGCTCTTAGGGAAAGAAGAGATGGGCATCAGGGAAAGAAGGAAGGTCTAAGGCAGGCTAGCCCCCCAAATGGGTGGTCTTTGAAAAGAAAATAATACAGAATAAGGTCTGAGCCTCCTTGATGGGTACAGAGCTAGAGCTACCTCAGCCCCCAGGAATCCTGGAGAAACACTGCCCAGGGAGAGCAAGGAAACAGAATGTGATGTTCCCTTTACATTCCAAGCACCGGCTCTGCTGTGAGCAGCTCTGTGGCCGGCATCTATCACAGGCTACCTGGGAGCCCAGGGCTGCTGAGGTTTGCCTCCGGCTGCTGATTAGCCAGCAAGAAACTTATTAGTGCCCCAGTTTCCCCCTAGGAAGCCTCCCCCTCAGGGGACAGAGGGGCACATTTTCATGGATTTGATAAATGCTCTTGGGAATCTGAGATCACAGTCTTGGCATAAAAGGGGAATGTGAGCAGGAGATTATGGAATTTGTTGAGGCTGAAATATGACCTGTGAAAAGCCAAGGGGAGGGGGAGCTGCCGGCTCTGGGCCGGGCTGAGGACCATTTCCTGGCTGCGGGATTCAGACTATTCATCCTCCTGATAGTGAGTAAATTCGCAAGCCTCTTTAACTGCTGTCTGTGCTCTGTGAAGCTTCTCCCGTCAGCCCCCTCTGCTTTCTTTCCACCTGAATTAGGCCATTGGAAAAGACCTCGGAAATGTGAACAGATTAAAACGGTTTACCTAACACTTGAAGCAATTGCTAAACATTCTTCTCATTAGAAAGAAAAGTTTTGAAAGAGGTCTCACTTCATTCTTTTTTTTTTCATTTTGTTTTATTTTATTTATTTTTTTAAACATCTTTATTGGAGTATAATTGCTTTAAAAAGGTGTGTTAGTTTCTGCTTTATAACAAAGTGAATCAGATATACATATACATATGTCCCCATATCTCTTCCCTCTTGCCTCTCCCTCCCTCCTACCCTCCCTATCCCCCCCCCCCACCAGGTGGTCACAAAGCACCGAGCTGATCTCCCTGTGCTATGCGGCTGCTTCCCACTAGCTATCTATTTTACATTTGGTAGTGTATATATGTCCATGCCACTCTCTCACTTTGTCCCAGTTTACCCTTCCCCCTCCCCGTATCCTCAAGTTCATTCTCTAGTAGGTCTGTGTCTTTATTCCCGTCTTGCCCCTAGGTTCTGTGTGACCATTATTATTATTATTATTTTAGATTCCATATATATGTGTTAGCATATGGTATTTGTTTTTCTCTTTCTGATTTACTTCACTCTGTATGACAGACTCTAGGTCCATCCACCTTACTACAAATAACTCAATTTCATTTCTTTTTATGGCTGAGTAATATTCCATTGTGTACACATCTTCTTTAACCATTCATCCGATGATGGACACTTAGGTTGCTTCCATGTCCTGGCTATTGTAAATAGTGCTGCAATGAACATTGAGGTGCATGTGTCTTTTGAATTATGGTTTTCTCTGGGTATATGCCCAGTAGTGGGATTGCTGGGTCGTGTGGTAGTTCTATTTTTAGTTTTTAAAGGAACCTCCATGCTGTCCTCCATAGTGACTTATCAATTTACATTCCCACCAACAGTGCAGGAGGGCTCCCTTTTCTCTGTACTCTCTCCAGCATTTATTGTTTATAGATTTTTTGATGATGGCCATTCTGACCAGTGGGTCTCACTTCATTCTTTAATTCATTTATTTAACATTGTGGAGCATATCCTAGATCCCAGCAAGGTATTAGGCCTGAGGATAGAGGAACAAGAAGTTCAGGCTGTCTGGTTGCACAGGGAGGAAATATGCATATGAGGCCATTACGGAACCAATCTAAGGCAGGTTGAAGCGAGCAGAAATGGTAAGAGATTAAAAAGCAAACTACTGCTATGGAGAGATGCTTGGGAGCTTGACCTGGTCAGAAAGGGCTTGGAGGAGGGGTTCTCAAGCTAGCCTTGCAGGGATTGAGTGGAGCAGGGCAAGGGTGTCTGAGAAAACTGGCAGAACAAAGCCTTTGCTTCTTCTCCAACTGAATCCCTCCTCTTCCTACCGCCCCTCCCAGAATTGGGAAAAGGTAGCACCCATCAAGGCCTCTGTAAACCACAACCACTTACCTTTTGCAAATAGAGGCCTGAAACCCACAGACAGTACACCCTGGGAGAGATGGTCAGTGTGGTCCCTGGATCGGCAATACCAACAGCATCTGCGAGCTTGTTGGGAACGCAGAATTTCAGGCCCCACTCCTGACCTACTGGATTGGATCTGCTTGTAACAGAGCCAGGGGAGTCATAAGCATATTCAAGTTTGAGCACAGAATAGGCTTCCAGATTCCCTCCTGCAGGCTCCAGCCTTATCTTTTTCACCCTCCTGGCAGGGTGGGCAGAGTTGTCCTGACCATAGCCTTGCCAGGAGTTCTCAGTGTTAAACAGGAAATCTCAGCACACCAACCAGATCTCCTGGCCCCACCTCTCCCAGGCCTGTCTGGTCCCTGTCTTGACTGCCCCCATCTCACACCTCATTCCTAGCTTGGGAGTACAGTTCCATTCAGGAAATGGTACCCTCTGTGGCCTCCTGCCCCCACACCAGCCTCGCCACACAATGTGCCTCTTAGATACAGGACTGTAGGAGAAGAGGGGCTGTGGAGAAGAGAGCCGGCCTCATGGAGGGGAATGAGCCTTGGACTTGAAGTGAAAAGACCTAAGTTCAAATATATGACTTGCTGCTGTGTGATCTCGATCAAGTCACCATTTTGCTGAGCCTCAGTTTTCCTAATTATAAAAATTCATGTGCTAAGATGCAAAACTATGTCCCTGGGATAGAATCTCTACTTAGTTGCTGAGTGACATTGGGCAAGTTACTTAACCTCTCTGCGCCTCAGTTTCTTTATCTGTAAAAAAAAAATACTAGTAATACCTTAAGCATTGTAAGATGGATTGAGTTAACATTTGAAAAGTATTTAGAATAATTTCTGGCATATTGTAAATCCTACGTAAGTGTTTCCTAAATAAATATAATAAAACAGAGCAGAGTGACTGGTCTCAAGCAACTGCTCAGTAGATGTTTGCTGTTTTTGCATTTAAAAGTCAATAAGTTAAAAGAACAGAGAGAGAATATGCAGGAGCGCCAGGGAAAAGGGACACACACCCACTTCTACGTTGGTGGCCCAAGTACCTAGTGAACACATGGTTGGGTGAGCTGGGCTGCAGCCTCAGGAATGAGATTGTGGGGAGCAAGATAGAAAGGGGATGGGGACCATGAGGTGTGGCAGGGCACGACAAGATAGGCAGACATGCCTGCCCTTTAGTCCCTGTCAATCACTCCCCGAGTTGATGACGATGTGCTGATGTGTGTGAGAGCAAGACAGCAGCGATCTGTGCTGGATCTTAATGCATCAGCCCCTGGGGAGCCGGGCTCTCACCATGTCAGGGTCACAGGAGAGGAGGCACGCTTGCTTCCCCAGCTCCACATCCTCAGGCTCAGCTGCTGCAGAATTGCCTAGCTTTCTGAGGGTGGGGAGGTGAGTCCAGGTCTTCATCTCACTCCCCCGCCCCGCCCCCCCGCCCTCCTGCCCCCCCCCCCCCCCCCCCCCCCCCCCCCGCCTTCACTTGGGAGAGACCAGCGCACAACTTTGACTGGATCCTCTGGCCTCTACCTATATCATTGAGCCCCCAACTAGCTTGCTCATCTGGGACCCTGGGAAATCATGGAGGGCGTGCAAGAGAAGGGGATGCTTTTATAATCCCAAGCCTGCGTTCTAGCCTTAATAAGCTCTCCCTCACTCCCTGCTAATCCATCCTGCCCCTCCTCCCAATCACATCTATCAACACAGCTGTCATGATGTGGCTCCCTCAGAGAAGACTTTTCAGTAGCCCCTATTTCCCACTGTTTCAAGTTGAAGCCACTCTATCTGTTCCTGCAGCCCTCAGTGACACAGAACAGCCAGGCTTTATTCAGTGCTGACTCTAGTAGGACTGGGTCTGCCCAACCTGCTCTATATTTTCACAACCATCCATGGGATGGGATAGCTCGATGAAATGATGCGAATTGACAATTGCCACCAGCTAATAAGTGCCAGGTTGGGAACAGCACTGATCTGACCTCAAAGCCCAAGACGTTGGCTTTTGTGCTTGTGTTTCCTAGTGTGTGAGTCATAGAAAAGTAGTTCCAAAGTTTAGTAATAGATATTAAAAAAAAAAAAAAAGTGACGATGTATGCTTAAAAAATTCTAGATTAAATTCAGTGAAAGGATTTCTTTATTGCAGGACTTTTCAGAGCCTTGAAAATGGAGATGGGAATTGTGACTCTTAGAAAGAGGGTCAAGGCTTACTTAAACATGGAATCCCTTTTCCCCCTCTCAGTGCATCTTGCCAGGCTGGGGATCTCAGAGTGCGCTTAGGGAATACTTCTCTATGCCATCTATTACCTCTTAGCATTTCTCCCCCCCCCCACCACAGTATCTAATCCTCAACCACTCCCGCCCCCTCCAGGCAGCCTGGTCTTCCTGTCCCATGAATTCTCCTGTCATTCCTGCCTCAATGCTTCAGCACATGCTGCTCCTTGCCTTGGTGGTATTTTCCTCCCTTACTTCTATATACGCATCGAGGCCCAAATCGAGTCCCCTCTCTCCTCGAAGACTTTCTTGCACACTCCACCTTCTCCATCATCTGCTCCTCTCAGCTCCCATCTGTAAGCGTATTTAAAGACTCCTTAGTACACTGATATTGCTCTGAGCCTGAAAATTCCCGATAGAAATATACACTGCACTTCCATGACGCTCCCAGGGTCCTTAACACAGAATGGAAAATCTTCATCAGGATTTGCTGGTGGAATATGGATTATTTAAAACAGAAATTGGGGGCTTCCCTGGTGGCGCAGTGGTTGAGAGTCTGCCTGCTGATGCAGGGGACGCGGGTTCGTGCCCCGGTCTGGGAAGATCCCACATGCCGCGGAGCAGCTGGGCCCATGAGCCATGGCCGCTGGGCCTGCGCATCCGGAGCCTGTGCTCCGCAACGGGAGAGGCCACAACAGTGAGAGGCCCGCATACCGCAAAATAAAATAAAATAAAATAAAATAAAATAAAATAAAATAAAATAAAATAAAATAAAACAGAAAATGGGATCCCCTCCTGTGTGCCAGCCAACCCTAAGAATACCAGCCAGGATGAAGAGGAGCCCTCCTTCCATCCTCACTGGTCCCCACCTGGTTCCCCGTGCTGCCTTTATCCTGGGGCGGCGGCAGTTCCAGAGCACTGCCTTCAGGGGCACCAGTCTTCGAGATGGTTTTTGACGGCTCCCTTGACTTTATTGGTTAAAAAAGAAGGCCAGCCATGCCAGGAGACACTGTTCCAGCTACAACCAGCCACACTTCCCAGCCCCATCCCCTAGTGAAGTGGGAGAGGTAGTGGAGTGCTAGGCTGCAAACTCCCTGCAAATGTAAATTAAAAATAAATAAATAAATAAATAAAAAGAGTTTCTGCAGCCTCTGGGATCATTTCCCATTTGTAATCTTTTTTTTCTCTTCCTGAACTTCAAGTCTCTTTCTGTGTCTCATTGTGTCTCTCTCTGCCTGTCTGTCAGTTTGCCTCCCTTTTCAAAAAACCTGAATAAAACAGCAAACCGTCTCCCTTTCCTATCTGAGAGCAGAGAATAAAGCAGTCACATGTCAGGGGCACATTTTCGGGTTTTATTTTCGTCAACAGTATTCTCCCCCCATAATTGCTATAGAAACACCAAATCCCCTTCCATCCTTTTGCACGTGCTGTCAGACCTCACTTTAATGTTCCTGGCTCAGTGCTGGCTACAGCACACATCAGCGCCCAGGAAGGGGTAAGCATTGGGTGAAAAACACCCGTCCAGTTGATGCTGGCTGTGTTCTCCCTTCCCCACTCTTGTCATCTAATTTAAGATGCAGCACAGAACATCGGAGCCAGACACGATGCAGCCTGCGTGGCAGCACCAACCACGGAGGCAGCTCTTTGGAAAGAAAGCGGCTCAGCCAGGACTGAAGGGCACATGCTCTCTGATGAGCATCCGCAGATGCAACCTGTCCACACCTCTGGGAGTTGGCCTGGCCTCCCAGAAAGGTCCAACTCTGATTCAGAGCTCTTGAACTTTGCACAGTCTGAAGGAGGGAGGAAAGCTCTTTCGCTGGGGCTAGAACCCAATCTTCTCAGCACTTGCCCATCTGGCTGCATGGGTGCTGTTTGCAGGCAGAGTGAGGCAGGAACTGGTCCCTTGCAGGTCCAGCTTCTCCATTTCTGGCACAGATGCCTTCAGCTCCTAGAAGCTAGTAGGGTCAAAGGACGCTGCACACGTCTTATATGAGCAAAGGACCTACTGAGACTCTTTGTCAGGGACTCTGGTACCTAGGAAAAAGCTTTGGGAGAATACGGGGATAGGAACAGGTTGGTTGTTCCCAGCCACATTGAAAGAATATGGAGGCTCATAATGCCAAGGAACCAAAGCCTTTCTTAAATGCCTTTGTGCAGGAATTTGATTGAACAGAGACGCATAAGAACGCTGACCCACTACACCCCTGGAAGGATTGAGGGGCAATGTAGGCTGTGAGAGAGCGTGAGTTATGCATTGTTCAAAATGATCCCATAAATCCTGAAATGGGTTTTTTTAAAAAAGAAAAACAAAGCAAATCAAGATGAATAAATATTAATGAATCACTGCTTCTCTGTGGCAATGGGAATGTGAGGCAGAGCTAATGACTCTGTCAGCAGATAACATCGACTCTGAATATTTCATGGAGAAGTGGAGGTGGACCTCAGAGATGAGGTCAGTCACCCACATGTGGGGTGGCAGCAGAGCCTTAAAAAGCTGCAGGAGAGGGACATTGAGCAGTAGGCTGGATTTTCTAGCAAATTTTCAGGGGTGAGTTGGCCCTGGCATATGGCATAAGTGATAAAAGCACTACATTTACTGAATAATGACTCTTTGCAGATGCTTTACATATATCAACTCTACCAAGGAGCTATCACTATGCACCCTTCCTAGTTAAGGAGACTGAGGCTTCCAGAAAATAACGTGCCCCATGTTACAGGTCTGGTAAGTGGCAAACCTGGGATTCAAACCCAGGGCTCTCTTGACTCCAAAGTCTTAATACTACCCTACACTGCAGCTCACCACATTTCTCCCCCTTACCCCCTTTCCCACATATTTTCTAGGCTTTGAACCATGTCGCTGCAGCTTGGCATGAGCCCTCCATTGACTTAGCATGAGGGACAGCCTCTCACATAGTAGGTGCTCAATAAAGCAATAAATATTTGTTGAATTGAATTTCCTGCTAGGAGAAGAAAATGACTTTGCCCTGTTCTCATAGACAGGTGGAAATTCACAAAATAAATCCTTCCCCCAGGGGTAGATATCATATGCAGCCTGACCTCCTCAGAGGCAGACACAAGGGCTATCATCCTCCCAATCGTTGTTATTATTATTATATGGCTGCCATGTGCTTGAACAGGTGATGCAGAAATGAAAGACCCAGCAGATAATACGTGGTTCTTAAGAGACAGCCCCCACTTTAGCACCATCTCTATCCAAGGGGACCCCCAGGGGCTGGCAATCACACCCCCTTCCCCAGATACCAAATTCACTTAACACACTTTTTTTAATTAACAAACGGAAGAACAGGAACTGACTTTCCCCAGCCTATCTGTCGCATCCCCACCCAGCGACAGCTAAAACGTTTCACTTGTCAGTCAGAGGTAAATACCAGGTCTAAGCTTTGTATCCCCAGAATAGACGTTGCTAATGGCCTTGATGACAGTCCCTGATTTCCAAAGCATATGTGAGAAAGTGGAGAAGAGGGGAGGCCAGTGGGAAGGGGCCAGGAAGGCAGGGGAGGCTGCAGGCAGGAATGGGTGGTATTGCGTATCTTTCTTTTCAGTATAATCATGCTGCCTCTTATTTTGTTTCCACTTTTTTGCCATTTTCCTCCAAAAGCGTTTTCAAGTGTCCACAACTCTATGACTGCTGAGTGGTGTTAGCCTTAAGGCCAAGAGGAAAAGGGCAGAGAGAGGACACCAGTCCTACCTTCTACTGACCGCTTCATTTGGATGGAGAGGATTGTTTGCACCCCTTCTCATGGACCAGGGAGGACATGATGCTCTGAGGAATCCTCACTCTGCCCTCTAATACAAGCAGAAGCCACACCCAGTCAAAGCAAGACCCTTCTTCCTTGGGGCTGGGGTGTTCATGCTCAGGCTGCAGGGAGGTGGGGAGGGTCTAAACCTGCAGATCATGCCTGATAGTGATGTCAGACACTCTATTTGTCTAAACACCTCTGGTCGTTCATCAGGCAATGGCTGGGGCTGGCTCTTCCTTTCAATGGAAAGGAAAGGGGAATAAAGCCAGGGAGAAATGGAACTAGGAAGTTTCATTCATGCAACCAAAGTCATTGCTTTCAGGCTATGTCCTAGTCACCACTTAGATGAATAAGACCCAGCCCCATCCTCAAGGAGTCCTCATCCCTACTTGCCCTTGTCAGATCCACAGACCAGAACTCAACGAGCAAATGCTTCAACTCAAGTTGGAGGGACTTGAATGTCAATTACACAACCCTGAACAATGGAAAATAAGCAAATCCTTGTCTGAAATGAATTCCTGCACGCACACACACCTAACCACCCCACTCTATCTTCCCACAAAATTACATCACCCCTACCACCTTCCCCTTGCCCCTAAGCTGAAATAGCCCACATGTCTCCTGGATCATGTCTCTTTACCCTGCTTAACACTTATTAAGGTTTACTGTGTGTCACTTGCCGTTTCTAAGTACTTTATGACTCTTACCTATGACACAGGTGCTACAAATGTCCCATTTAATAGATAAGACAACTGAGACTTATCATTGATCGTGAACTTAGGCCATCTCTCTGCAGAGTCTTCTTTTGTGCTTTTCTGTCTCACTGAACCTGCATTATCTGGCCCTCACCCCCTCAGTGACAAACATGTAACCTCTTCTTTCCACTAGGAAAATAATGTCACCTTCCTGGCTCTTGTGTGCAACTGATCACAGACTGAAGATTACAGGTGTGGAGACACTTAGCTTTCCCCTTTCTGTTCTTGTTTATATGGTTTTTCTTGACCTCTATCATGAGCGCAAATTCAAACACTTTAGGAAAGGAAGACAGGTTTCCCAACAAACCTATAACTCATGGTACAGTGTCTCTGCAGACAAATTGATATTCCGTGGGCAGCCAAGGGTTTATTTTTGAGGGTAATGATAAAATCATTGTTTTTAAGGCCTCACTTGCCCTGATTTGACTTCACATTCTCAGGAGGCCTGCACCCCCATTCTCTCCAGAACATTGACTTTAATTTAAAGGCCTGTCAAAGATCTTTGAAGGCCTAAATCTTTCCCTTCCAGCTGGTCAGAGATATTGGCATATTAATCTATTTAGTAATTATGCAAACAAGCTCAGACCATGTGTTATTGAAAATTAAACTATCAAAATGTGTCCAATCAAATCGCTCAGTTTCTCAATCCCATCGTGTCCTTATATTCAACACCAAGATTAATTACAAAGCAGTGGGTCAGGTTTGCCAGATGTTGCACTGACTCCATTCAAGGTACATCTGTTTCTCCACCTACCATCTCTGCAGACTCAGCCACTGATTCCACAGTTGCCGGTCTGGTTCAGGGTTATATTAGCCTGAACATGTCTGGTACTGACTGAGTCGAATGCTCTTGCATCTCCTGCTCCTTGGTGTTCAAGGCAACTGTTGGTCAGTGATCTGTCTCGAGAGAGTCACAAGGGAGTCAGAACTGCCAGACAGCTTTGAGATAAAGGAAAGAGGCTGCTGCTTTGAGGGGAGTTATAATTACAGGGCTAGGGAAGCCACAGGTGTGGGTTTTAGGCCAGAATCTCTGATCTTTTCCCTCATGGCACAATTTCTTGGTAAACTGCTTTTCTTCCTGGCTAGGCAGTGTCACCACTTATTATGTAAGCACCACCCAGTTGGAGTGTCCAGGGTACCACGGGAAGAGCAGAACATCAGGAATAACACATAATTGGTCTCATCCAGGCTCCCTGCCACTTACTGGATATATGACGAAGGACAAATCAGTTTTACAATCTCTGAGCATTTCTAGTTGTAAAATGAGAAGGTAAAAATACCTACCTTACAGGGTAGTAATAATTATGAAAGAGTATACAAAAAGTGCTTGGCATTTTGTGTAGTGAATAAGCACTTAAGTTCTTGAGTCGGAGTATCCAGAGTTCAATTCTTGCTGTACACTCTATTGATTACCAGCTGGATGACTTTGAGCAAGTGACCTAAACTTTCCAAGCCTTGGTTTCCTCATCTATAAAATGGGATGATAACAGAATCTGTCTCTTAGGTAGGATTAAAATACAATTCATGTCAATGCTAAGAAGAGTGCCTAGAAAGTAACAAACATTCAATAAATATTCAGGAATGTTACTATAATCATTTTCATGGAATATGTAGTAGACACACAGAAAATATTGGTTTCCTTCTCAACGTTCTCCTTTTCTCTCCCCATCTTTATTAGAATAATATTGTTCCAAGGTTTTTACATGTTTTAACAAGTAGTAGTTAAAGATAGACTCTGATACATTAAAAAGACATATTATAATCTCTTATAAAACCATACATACATAAACACAAATAATACAAAGAGACATAATGAAAAAGTTAATACAGGAGATAAAATGCAATACTAAAAATATCACTTTATTCACCAAAAAGAAGGTAGGAAATGGGTAATTGAGTAACAAAATGCACATAGGATTTAATAACACATAAGATGTTAGTCTCAAATACAGGCATATCCATAACTTTATTAAATTTAAATGGACTGAACACCCCAATTAAAAGGGAGAGATTGCCAGACTGGATAATAAAGCAAACCTATGCTGTTTATAGGTAGTACACTTAAAACATAAAACCACAGATTAAAAATAAGAAGATGGAAAAGTATATATATTTGTGCTGGACAGATTCTGAGATGACCCCATGATCCATGATTACATTGCATAATATTGTAACACCAATATTGCCACAGGACTCTCTTCCTTACTTGCTCTGATAAAGCAAGAGGTGCATTGGGGAGGCCCACACTGCAAAGGACTGAGAAAGCCTTCAGTCAGCAATCAATAAGGCACTGAGAGTGGTCTTCAGTCAACAGCTAACCACAAACTGAGTCCCTTCGTCTAACGGGATATCAGTAACTGAATTCTGCCAGTGACCACATGAGCTTGAAAGTGGATCCTTCTTCGGTTAAGCCGTGAGATGAGAACTCAGCCCTGGCTAATAACAGTCATTGTCACCTTGCACAGAATTCATCTAAGCCAGGCCAGACTCTTACCTCACAGAAACTGTGAACAATGAATGTGCTTTAAGTCACTAAGTGTGTGGTAATATTGTTATACAGCGATAGAAAGATAATACACCCTACAAACACAAACAGGTGAAAGCTTGTGTGCCTGTATTAATATCAAAAAAAGTAGTTCTCAAGTTGAAGAGAATTACTAGAGACAGAGAGAAATATTTCCTAAAGATAAAAGAATCAATTTACAGGGTCAATTTTTTTCAGTTTTATTGAGACATAATTGATATATAGTACTATATAAGTTTAAGGTGTACATTATACTCTCAGTAATTAATTGAATGAGTAACCAAAATAATCAATGAAGAATTCTATACCCACCAAGAACATCTTTTAAAAATGAATGCAGGGGTGGGATAGGGAGGGTGGGAGGGAGGGAGATGCAAGAGGGAAGAAAAAAAAATGAATGCAGAATAGGCTTTTTGAGGCAAACGAAAACAGAACGAAGGTATTGAAAGTAGCACTGCACTGCAAAGAAATATTAAAGGAAATTCTTCCACAGAAGGATCATTATATCAAATGGAAAATTTCGATCTGCACAAATAAATGAAGAATGTCAAAAATGGTAAAATAAAGGTAAAGATAAAAGACTTTAGTTTTCTTATTTCAATCACTTTAAAAGAAAATTGGCGGTCTGTAGTAAAAATAAAGTAATTTTGTGGGTTGTAACATATATAGAATTAAACTCTATGAAAACAGTAGGACGAAGGACTGCAGAGAGAAAACAGAAGATTACTGAAAGTTTCTTACACTATACATAAAGTGGTACAATACTGTTTTAAGATAGAGTGTAATAAGATAAAGATACATTGCAAACACTTATGCAATCATTAAACAAAATTTTTGAAAACAGGTATAACTAAAAAGTCAAGAGTAGAAATAAAATGGAGTTATAAAAACTACAACCCAATAAAATTCAAAATTAGGCAGAAAAAGAGGGGGGAAGTAACAAATAACAGATGGACAAACAGAAACCAACTAGCAAGATTGTACATATAAAGATCATCATTTCATGCAAATCAAAACTGCAATGAGGTACCACCTCACACCAGTCAGAATGGCCATCGTTAAAAAGTTTACAAACAATAAATGCTGGAGAGGGTGCGGAGAAAAGGGAACACTCCTACACTGTTGGTGGGATTGTAAATTGATGCAGCCACTGTGAAAAACTCTGTTTTCAAAAAACTGAAAATAGAGCTGCCATATGATCCAGCAGTCCCACTCCTGGGCATATACCCAGACAAAACTATACTTCAAAAATATACATACACCCACTATGTTCATAGCAGCACTATTTACAATAGCCAAGACATGGAAGCAACCTAAATGTCCATCAACAGAGGAATGGATAAAGAAGATGTGTTATATATATATAAAATATACATATTATATATATATATATATTAAATGGAATATTACTTGGACATTAAAGACAATGAAATGATGCCATTTGTAGCAACATGGGTGGACCTAGAGATCATCATACTAAGTGAAGTAAGTCAGAATGAGAAAGACAAATACCATGCGACGTCACTTATATGTGGAATCTAAAATTCGACACAAATGAACATATCTACAAAACAGAAATAGACTTATAGTCATAGAGAAGAGACTCGTGGTTGCCAAGGGTGGGGAGTGGGGGAGGGAAGGATTGGGAGTTTGGGGTGAGCAGATGCAAGCTGTTATATATAGGATGGATAAACAACAAGGTCCTACTATATAGCACAGGGAACTATATTCTATATCCTGTGATAAACGATAATGGAAAAGAAAATGAAAAAGAATATATATATATATATATAAATATAAAACTGAGTCACTTTGCTATACAGCAGAAATTAACACAACATTGTAAATCAACTATACCTCAATAAAATAAAAAAAATAAATATCATTTCAATATTTACATTGAATGTGAAAGGTCTAAAACTGCCACTGAAACATAGAAGTTGTCACACTGGATTAAAAAGAAAAGATCCAAATATGCACATTGAGTATGATGACATAGATAAGTTAAAAGTGAAAGGATGATAACAGATACACAATGAAAACACAATCAAAAGAAAGTTGAAGCAGAGTTCTTGACATAGGCGAGTACTCAATAAATGTTAGCCACTAAGAGTAGTACATATAATGGAATTTTCAGTCATCTCAGGTAACTAGGAAAATTGTTCACAGTTGGTATAAGGCAAAGAGGAAAGCTGAGCTGTGGGTTGGACCTTCAGCCTATCAGCAGGTGTCCACGAAATTGGGAATTGGTACCATTTGTGGGCAAAGCCCTAGCAACGCCTCCTCTCTTGTCACTTAGGTAACAGTGACATTTATTTTTTGATGCTTAACAAAGTATTCAAGTTTTGCTTTGTCACATCCACACACACACACACCTATGTTTTTAATTTTTGTTTTTGCTACAATGAAATTGTCAAGAGGCAAAGAGCAATCTGGAAAAGTAGAGAGTACATGAAGCCAGACTACTTCAAATCCAAGCTCTCCATTATTGAACTATGTGACCTCCCACAAATTACTTAACCCCTTTCCCAAACTCATTTCTTCCTTTGTAAAATGGGTTAATAATCCTTATTTCACAAGGTTGTTGAGATAATTAAATTATCCCATTTAATTAAATAAGAATTAAATAATTACATGAATCCCATAGCAAAATATCTGGCATAGGGCACGTGCTCAGTAGGGGTCCTTTTCTCCCAACTTCCTATGAGATATGAGGATATTTTAGGCATATCAGGGAGGATGGTGGAAACAAATCTGTCCCTGGGAGTGGGGAGGTGCACTATAGACATTTTTTTACAACTGGAAACAATGTGGCCTGAATGGCTCACATAACCGAATGGGCAAGATCATCTTCCCCAACTCAAGTTTGGCAACAGAAAAGTGAAAGCCCTGGTGAACTTTCATCTGGAGCAAAAATGGAAAGCCCATGCCCAGTATATTTCAAATCCTCAGCCTGATAAATCAACAGTAGTTATTGAAGATGTTACAACCGTAATGAAGCCATAGAGGGTTAAGAAAGTCAGCAGCAAACATTTGCAATTCTTTAAGGGAGGCAAGGTAGAGTTGGCCTGGGGAGAAAATCTAAATTGGACTTGCAAATAAAAGCAAAATCTATAATTTCATATTTTTAAAACCTTTGTCCGTTTGTTCACTCATTCATTCATCCATCTTTCCTATCCATTTATTGAACAAACCTTCAAGGATCAGCTAAGTGCCAAGTACTAGATCACAAAATCAGTGAAACTGACATCCTTTTCTACTTCCTGGTAACAAATTATTATTTATGGCAGCAAGTGAATAGGAAGTTCTTTACAAGTAGTCAACCAAATTCCTAGTCCTCTGTCCTGCATAGTGTTAAGTTTTTCATTTCTGCTCTAGACTGGCCAGAAAACCTGTAAGCCTTGCTTGGGGCTGGAACCAAAGCCAAGGTTAAACCCCCTAACCTTCAGAAGACGGAACACAGCTGAGGAGTTACTGCATCTTGGAACTGTTTTCAGCAGGTGATCTGCTGGACTCATTAGGAGAACTACCTGGTTCATTAGGCAATATACCTGGTTCAGTGGATAATATAACTGATTAAACAGATGAAGCATTATTTGTTTTAAAAAATGGACCCCTTTCCACTCCCACCCCCACCTCCTACGGTAATGGGAGATGTTACTGCTCAGGGCAATTTTGTTTACTTCTGTTCTCCTCCTTCCTCCCTTAATATGTCACTGTAACCTGAGAGAACATGTGCAGGTGTGTAATACATACTGTGCTGATACAGGCAGAAATCTGGATTTGGCTATATCAGTATCACTGCCATCCAGAGTGATTCTAAATTTTGTCAAAAAAAAAAAAGGACTCAATTTGCTATGTAGTCAGAATGGCGCTGTTTTTAGCTGGCTGAGATTCACAGCTATGAAATCTTTGTTTGCAAATCAGGCCTCTTTTCAACAATGCTGGGTGTGGGGACCAAAATAGCAATTTTAGAGTCACTTCTCACCCTCCGTCTCCTCCCTTTACAAAAGACAGGGGGTGTGAGATCCCTGAAGGAGGAACAGTTGTTCCCTTGCTGATATTCTTATCACAGCCAGGGACAAACAACCCATGGATAATCCAGGCTCAGGCTCTTGAAATGTGCACAAACCTGAATTTTGGATGCCTTTTAGCATTGGGAAGGGAAACCTAGAAGGAATCAGAATCCTCCAGAGGGCTTATTAAAACATGGATTTCTGGATCAAATGATATCCTTATAAATATTTAACAACCTGCTTCCTTTGGAAGATGTGATTTGCTATTGCCAATTTCTGTGGTGTAAATACGACCACAATAGTCAATCTCAAGCTACCTTGAAATAGGGAAGAGATATACAACATGCTCTCTAGAGTTTATACTGGCCAGCTCCAGCACCACTAGCTGGGTCCCACCTGCTTGGCTTGGCAGGTCTACTGTAGGGCTTGAGAATTTACACTTCCAAGTTCCCAGGTGGTATAGAGGCTGCTAGCCCAGGATTTTTAGGTGCCAGATATCGTGGGAATTTCCTAGGGTCTTGGAGGACTTGCCACCCTCTAAATACCCTCTCTTAGGACCTCACCTTCCTTTTCCGTTATATCTTGGAGGGGCTCAGTACAGGCCATTGGGAAGAACTCTTAACTGTGGGACATGGCTCTGGACTTATAAACTTTGGGAAAGTGAAGTACACAAGTTTTCCCAAAGGAAGCCATGTATGCTGCTGTCCTTTGTTTACCACCACCCCCCCTTTTCTTAGCATGATTATAAGGAACCAATTCTTATTCATCTGTCTGTTCCTTACCGAGCCCAAAAATCCATTGAACTGAAATGAGCTTAGTATACTGGCCTACAACCATGAAATACAGATCTCATGGTTTCTATCACTCACTCGATCTTTAAGCTATCCACCTATTCATCTACTTACTGGTCCATTAATTTGTGCAAGGGATATTTAAGTCCCTACTATGTGCCATCACTGGGTACTGGAGATTTAGCGGTGAATGTAACATGCACGATATCTGACCCATAGAGCTTATTATACAGTAGGGAAGACAAACGTTGAATATCAATTAGATTTGCGGTGAGCTTCAAAGAAAGAAACCAGGATTCTATGTGGGTGTCCAGGGTAAGGAGCCAGAAAAGGACTCCCTGAGGAAGTGAAGTTAAATTGAGACCTAAAAAAATGGGTAAGAGTTTCCCAATGAGCGGAGACGGTGGTGGCGGATATATGGCAGGTTATAAGTATTCCAGGGAAGCGGGAGCAGAGGGAAGGGAAGTATGGCCGGAGATGAGGCTGGAGAGAGAGGTGAGTTCTGGACGTTATCCTAAGAGCAGGGGTCGGACCATGGAAGGATCCCAGGCAGAGGAGTGCCAAATCATATCTGGCCTGAGGAAATGTGGCCTTTTGGATGTGGTGCAGCTCCCAATCTGTGTGTTGTTTCTGAATCACAGACATAAGCCTGTTATGTAAGGTTATGGCTCTTTGTTCTCTCTGGGTTACTGACATCACTTGATATTATTCCCTAGTTATGTTACTCTTGTCATACAACAAAACTGTAATTTATTCAAGGTCAAGGATGTTGTCTTCATTCCTTCTGCTGTCCTGTTGTTCCTAAGATGGTACTGGGTACCTTCTGGGTCACTGGTAAACAGCCCTGAGGTACTGAAAAGAACACTTGACTTAGTGAAAGGAGACCAGGCTTCCAGTCCATACCCACCACTTACCGGTTTTGAGACCTTGTCGTTGGGCACATAATGTCTCTGAGCTTCAGTTTTCTTACACATGAAAAATGAAACCATATACATTTTATAAAGTTTCTGTGAAAGAATTGAATAAGATACTGCAAATGAAAATTTTAGAATGCTATGCACATGTGAGATGACATATTTAATGATAGAGTGGGTAGGGATTATGGACCCAGCCTGCACCAAACACAGCCTCCTACTTATCCTCCTGTTCAGAATTACCCAACCAGCAAGCTACCATTTTACACTACCTCATCTTTTGCAAGTGCCAGGGATGACAGTCTGGGGCTGTGGCCCAGACCTGGGAGCATTCCTCTGGGATGTTCCTCTTACAGCTTGTGTCTGGTTATCTCTGATCTCTGAGGTGCCCTCCTATCAACGTCTTCCCTCATATGTGCATGTCACTTTATGGCTTCTGGAGTGGAAGCAGGGCACTTTGGCTTAGGGAAGTATTTTGCAAACTGAAGTTCATGAACCACCCACATCAAAACTACCCAGGCACTTATTAAACCTGCCCCAGCTCTGCTAAATCACAATCTTAATGAACACTTAAGGCTCCCACCTCTGCCATGGTGAATAGAAGGCCATGCTTTGAATCCACCCACAGAGATATGAACACACGAGCTCCACCAACTTGACCTCTGTCTTTTCATCTATAGCTTTGGTTATAGATTATATCAATCTCTACCTTGGATCGGGGCAGTGAGGGTTAAATAAGGTAAAGTATGTGTGGTGCTTAAAACAGTTCTTGGCACTTAGCAAGCACTTGATAAATGGTCGCATTTATTACATCACACCAGCCTCTGAGCAGCCTTGTGTGTGGATGGACAGGGAGATGATGTCTAGAAAAGCAAAATGAGTTACCAGAGGTCACACAGCTAATTAGCAACTGGGCAGGACTAAGCCCAGACGCCTAAGTCCTAATCCAGCACTATTTCCGCCACACCAGGCTGCCTCCTTTAAGCTCTGAACTTCCCTAAATGCTTCTCTTCCTTGTACTGGTTTCTAGGCGGCCAAGCAGAGCACTACATAGCTCCCTTTCATTAGCAATTTATCAGGACGTTGCTTTGTATCTTGCAAACAGATAACCAGCCTGAACTCAGTTGACCTCTAGAATCCCTTCAGATATAATTGAGTTTGCATTATCTGACAGGTAGCCCATCTTCTAACATTTAGGTAAATTGCAGAGACTGCACACCTGACCTCGACAACCTGCCCCAGGGCTCTGAATCTTTTGCCTTTCTTGCCATGCACCACACGCCTTCCCCCCAACTCCCTTTTGCAAACAGATCCTGACACTTCTGTTCAGGGATGCACTACTGATGTCGGTGCTGACTTAATGCTAAGCACGCAGGAATACAAAGCCCAAAATACTACCCTCACAGATCCCGGCCCTGTCTTTTTGAGACTGGAGGAGATTTAATTTCGATAGAGATGATTTCTTGTGATATGGATGTCCCAGCCTACCCTTGAGGGACAAACAAGGCAAGAGGCTCTTGGAGCCAGACGCTGGAATACAGCACATCGTCCCCATGACGGGCTACAATCCCGCTGTTGCCTTTCTCTACCTCCTGTGAGGAATTCAGGACTATCTGTGTTATGACACCCTTAAAGCTCCCTCAAGCCACCCTTATCCGTGGCCCACCCACTCAGTGCTGGAGGAGGGGGAGTAGGTGTTTGCTTTTTGTAGGTCAATGTGGCCTCTTCTTGTTGCTTCCTTAGGGGTCACAGCTGTCCACCACTGCCCCCTTCACGCACATATCCTCTTCTCGACTCCCTCGTCTGAAACCTACACACAAGAAAAATAGGACAGAGCAAGTCGCCCCAACATCTCAGGTTCACTACTTGTAAAGTGAAGGTGCTAACCTAGATGATTTGAAAGATCTCTTCCACATGGAACGGGCCATGGTTCTTTGGATTACTCATATTAGCCCTTCCTAGGCATCGGGCCAGGCACAGCCCTCAGACAATGAATACAGCAGCATCTTAGGATACTTTGTGGGAGAGGTTCACAAACTTTTTCCATTCAAGACACACTTAAAGTCTTAGTAAGTTTTTTTCACAGTAGGCCAAAAGAAATCTATCTATTAAGTACTTAGTTACAAAATATGGACTAAATGAACAACATATGTTGGAACTATAGACTACTTCAAGCTATCATGTTATAGTCTCTGATAGATGTTGAGTATCACTGTATTTGCCTAGAAATTTAGAAATATTTTGTGGCACCTCTGTGTGTTTACTGAGGCACCCTAGGGTACCTGGGCACAGAGTTTGGGAAATGGGCTTTATAGTCTTATTTCCTAAACTCTCATCTAAACTTCCTGCTCCCTGAAGCCTCCAAGAGAATCTCAGTGAGCACCTCACTGTATTCCTTGCCACCCTGACCTCTCAGAAGACATAGAGGAGCTAGTCAACTTTGCATTTCAAAAAGTTTCTCGGGACAATCAGGTTTTAGAGACTAGAACTTTCCAAATCTTCTTTCAATGCCCAGGCCCTAAAATATCAAACCAGAGGATAGCTTGTACTTTGGCAATTCAGACACTGTGTCTCCCAAATGTGTACACAGATAGTAGGTTAAATACCAAACATACTAGTGACATGGAAAAAGGAAGGAAAAGGAGGATTCAGTGTAAGTTAATCAGGTTGGCTGCATACATGATCTGGATAATTACCAGGGTAATTTCTCAGCCTTACATTTCATGTGTGGAATAGACACAGTCAAGATAAAATTAGGCCTTAAAAATATTTTAAAAGGCTGCTAAGCCTAGCCAAGTGCCTGGCACAGTAATACAGTAAGATTTTTATACTCATAAATTCTACCCTGACAACAGCACCAGAATGTACACACTATGGTCTCCCCACCAAACAATGAAGAAACCAGGGCTCAGAGCAGTGACACAGTGTGGGAGTAGTGAGGCCAGGACTTGAACTCATATCTTTTTGAGTGCAGAGACCCAACCTCCAGCTACTTACGGTGCCTCTGTGAAAGTGTGATTTTTTCCCCCAAGGATACCAAATGACCTAATTGGCAGGAACATTCAAGAATTTTACCTCAGTGTACTATAACAAACCTATGGTCCTCAGGCCATGTTACTACAGATCTGAGACCACTTTCTTCTCCAGCTCCAAAGCCAACACACAAGTTTTTTCCTTTACCAGCCATTGTACCCCTCTGTTTCCTGTGAGTCTGTACCCTTTACAGTGACTGCAAAGCTGTTTCCTCATCTTGTTCACCTCACCCATCAGCAATACTGAAAATTAACTCCTTTCTTGGTCCCCTCCTCACAGGTAACTGGGAAGGAAAGAATATCAAATGTCCTTTAAACAGAAAAATCAAAAGCTATGGAAGAAAAAGAAACAGCAGTTGCCTACCACGGAAGATGGATCATTTAGAGGCCGTTGCTTTAAGTTATAGGGAATCTATTAGACTAGGCTTGTGGACATTTATTTCTCCCTCTTGCTAATGCAGGTTCTAGAAACCCAGTTCTAGCTATAAAGCAAATGTCAGGGAAGCTGTAGCTCTCCCCTCCATGACCAGACATTAATGCAGGTAGAGAAGCACTAATGCCTTGAAATAGTTTCTGGCTTCTGTCTGTATTTTCTCCCAATTTCCCTTTATTGCAACCTATCAAGGCTGTGGGGACGAGATAAAAGAAAATCCTGGTGAGAATAAAGAGCCTGCCTCATACATGGTGGGAATGTTGGCTCAGCCACCACCCAGATTATCTCTAACTCTCCCCTGCAATGATGGTCTTGTTTTGCTCAGAGCCCTACTTGGTTTCATGCTGCTGCTACTGACCTTTCTCCTTTTTCTTCTTCTCTTATTGAGGTATAATTTACTTTTTGGTATAGTGCTCTAGTTTGACACTAGAACCATCACCACAATCAAGATAATGAACATTTCCATAAAACCAAAAATCCCCCCCACGCCTCTTTGTAGTCAACCCCTCCCCAACCCCAGGCTCACTAACCACCCATCTGTTTCCTGTCTCTATAGATTTACCTTTCCCAGAATGTCAAATAATCAGAATTACACAGCATGTAGCTCTTCCACTGTCACTTCTTTCTCGTAACACAATGCGTTGAGATTCATCCATGTTGTTGCATGAATCAGTAGTTTGCTTCTTTTCATGCTGGATAATGGTCCATTGTGTGGATGTACCAGAGCTTATTTTTTCCCCAGTAGACGTTTGGCATGTTTCAAGTTTGAAGTGATTATGAATAAAGCCTCCATAAACATTCACATACAGGGTTTTGTTAACATAAGTTTTCATTTATCTTAAGTCCCACCTAAAATGGGATTGCTGGAACACATGGTAAGTGTACATTTCCTTTTACAAAGAGTTGCAAAACTGTTTTCCACAATAGTTATATCAGTTTGCATTCCTGCCAGCAATGCATGCGAGTTCTAGTTGCTCCGCCTCTTTACTAGCACTTGCAACTGTCAGTTTTCCCCCTATTTTGTATTTCAGTTATTCTATAGTTGTATAGCAATATCTCAATTGTGGCTTCAACTTGCCTTTTCCCTAATGACTAATAATAATATTAAGCATCTTATTTGCTTATTTGCCATCTGCATAGCTTTTTGGTGAAGTGTCTTTTTAAAATCTTTTACCCATTTTTTATTAGGTTGTTTATTTTCTTATAACTGAGTTGGAAAACTGTTACATATTTTGGGTTCAAAGACTTTATGGTTTGCAAATATTTTCTCCTATCCTGTGGCTTATGTTTTCATTCTTTTAACAGTGTCTCTTGAAGAACAGAAGTTTTCAGTTTTTATAAGGTCCAGTTGATCAATATTTTCTTTCATAGATCTTACTTTTGATGCCATATCTAAGGAATCTTTGTTTAACTCAAGGTCACAAAGATTTTCTCATGTGTTTTCTCTAGAAATGTTATAGTTAAATATTATATATTTAAGCCTATGGTCCATTTTCAGTTTCATGCTTCTTTTAAATTAGTTGTCTTTTAAGTCCAGAGAAGCCAAAGGCATGAGGAGAGATTTGACCTAACTAACCCCTGTAAGAAGTTGGTCTTCTGACAGTCAGCTCATTACTACATAGGAAGCCACTGTTGAGATGTAATGGTTAAATGTTAGGCTCTGACATCGGATACCTTGAGTCTGAATCAGTTTTTCATATCCTAAGTTATAGCATACGGTGATTACTTATACTTTCTGATCCTCAATTAAATGAATTATTAATTAGCAAAGCTGAGATTAGGACTATAGCATTTGAGCTCTATCACAAAGATTGGTTCTGAGTGATAAAGACAAGAACTTTTAGTGCGGGAACCTATTCTAAACAATCCAGGAAAGGTGGTCAGAGTGGTTTGCCACTCAACACTAGAAAAATAAATGAAGGTATGAGATCAAGCTACTTACTTGTATGTCCCATACCGCATGTGGCCATCTTTCTGCCTGGGCTCTCACTGTTTTCCCTGGATCTGAGTTAAACTGGACCATTAGGTCTCTTGAGTTCTTCCTGCTGCTCAAATACACTCACTCAATTATATGTGCCACTGCTTTACCAGCTCTCCATCTTCCCAGGCTCTCCATCTCTCCGCCTTTTGTTTTCAAGGAGCACCTATCAGGCTCCTTAGTTTGTCTGGATACTTTCTTCCAACAAAGAAACCCACATCATTATCCAAAGGGGAGACTTACAAATTCAGAGCTAGATATGATCAAAAATGTTTACTTTGTGTGTCCCCAGACTCCAGGCAAGCTTATGCTAACATCTTCTGGAAAACAGATATCCCACTATTAAATGAGAGGCAAAGTGGCTTGGGGGGTGGGTGTGGGAGCACATGGGTTTTAGATGTGGATTTGGGTTCAAATCACAATTCTGGCTCCTACTGTGCCACCCTGGGTAAAGCACATAACTGCTTAGACTCAGTTTCCCAATCTCAGAGTGAAAGATATTAAAAACTTTACTTGCTTTTGTGAGCATTAAATGACATAATAACTGTATGTGAAATACTTGGTACATTGTGGCAACTTTCATGATTATGATGATGAAGTTAGCTCTGCTTTTCTCAACCGCCATTTCCAGAATTCACAACCCTCATTCACAGGAACTCTCTCCTTTCTAATCAAAAGCCCCCTGCTGCTGGCCCAGCTCACTTCTGATGATCACATCCAGTCAATGGCCCTCAGACTATCAAATAGGAGTTGAGAACATCCTAATGGCTTTTAATTCTTTGAAAACTACATGCGTGTGTATAGTGCAACCCACTTGTGAAGAACTTGTAGCAGATCAATTACTGTAAATGCCCTAAACAGCCTCAGCTGATTGCCATGTGTGCTCTGAAGTTATGATTAATAGAGGTTTTGTTTAAAAAAGAAAGCATGGGGGGCGGGACCCATGGTGGTGGTGGGATGAACTGGAAGATTGGGATTGACATATATACACTAATATGTATGAAATGGATAACTAATAAGAACCTGCTGTATAAAAATAAATAAAATTAAAAATTAAAAAAAGAAAGCATGTCTAGGAAAGAGAAAGAAAACATTGCTGTTTTCATTGCTGTCAATGAAAACATTGATAACTTTTGTCAATATCCTGACTTATGAGGCTGCAAAATGTTCTCTACTGGCAACTCCCCATGTCTGGCTACATGCTGCTTCCAGAGTAAGTCGCTACTTGGGTGAATACATCACATCTCCTATTTGTTGGGATGCTTGGAGGGAATCAGCTGGGAACATCTTGTTTCAGCATAAATTTTTTCCCATGTTGCCTAGGCTGAAAATGATACTTTGTATTCCTGGTTGCCGGGCTATCGCATGTATCTTAATCCTGGGCAGCCCTGGTGACTCACCACAGCTCTTGGGGGCTTAGCTTTGAATTCCCTTGACTTTGAGGTTACAGACATCAATCCTTCTGAGTAGCTTTACCTTCATTTCTGGAGCACTTGTGTGCATATCTAACCCCTGTGTGCACATGAGTATTCATTTGCCTGCAAGTCTTAAAAATGCTAATGTGAAACTGGGTTAGAATTCTACAGGCCAGACTCCAACCTCAAATATTAATCAGGCCTGGGTAGCCGAGGGGAGCCTTGGCCATTGTAAGGAGAAGGCATATGCTCGCCCTGAAGCACCGCAAGGCAAACTACTCGAAATCAAACCCTTATTTTAAAACATTTCACTCACCAGCAAGCTGTTCATTTTTCTCAGGTGTACATTCTTGTTTTTGATTAGACAGAAGCAGTGATCTGATCAACTTTTCAATTGAACAAAAAACAAAACAAGACACGGCCAGTTCACATCATGTTTCTTGAATGGCTTTTGATAGAAATTTACTTCTCTGAATTTCATTCTTATTCATTCAATGTGACCTAAAAGATGCTTTTTCTGTCCCCTCCTATTCACCTTGACCTCTCTTCCCCTACAAACTGTTTCTTCCCAGAACACTTTCTTATATGCTGAGGAATTATTTAAAGATTGAATCAAAAGTTCAATACTCTAGAGTTCCTTCTTATGAGCTCTGGACGGTCCCTGGCCAGGGGTCTCAAAGGAGTCTCTCTGAAGGGCACCTCCTCTGCCATGACATGCCAGGTGGATGCCCTGAACCCGGCCAGCACAGCCAGCCCCTGGCCTAGGAATGACAGTCACAGTGTGTTCACTCTACTCCGGGGGCCTGTGCAAGCACAGCTCCCTTATCCTTGATGGCCCTCATCTATCCTTTAAGCCCTTTCATTATGTCAAGCCCTGTGCTAGGTAGGTACTTTCATTTCTGACAGTGCATTTGATCTCAGTTGGTCCTTACAATTATATGTGACTTTGGTAATATTGCCACCCCCATTTTAGGGATAAAGATGACCCAGCTAGAAAGGAATAAAATCAGAATTTGAATCCAGATCTTATGACTCCAAAGCTTACCTCTTTTCCTCTGAATCTTACTGCCTTTAAATTGCCATCCAATTTCGTTCCAGGAAAATAAGGTTTGTTTCCAAGAAAAGGTTCCCCTCCCTGGGGAGAGAGATGAACTTACAGGGCAGTTGGAGCATAACCTTAAATTAACAAATGAAAAATGGAAGCCCAGAGGGCCTTTGTAACTTCCCTGAGGTCACAGCTGTTGAGGGGTTGAGCTGGGACTTGGGTTTGTGCCTTGTTGATTCTAAGTATCGCACTACCATTGCATGTACCAAGCTGGATGCCTTGCCCAGTCTAGGAGTTGGGGAGACTAAGGCTCAAAGTCAAAGGAATAAAGCCAAACCCACACCACTCCCTCCTGGAGGAAACTGCTGCTTTGATACAGAAGGTCACCAGGTCCTAATACATTTTGTGCCCGTAATATGATCTCTCCACCATTTCTAAACTCCTTATGGTTTATTTTGCCTCTTTACATTCTGATTTGAGACAATTTTATCAGGAACATGGAGAAGAAAAAACAACAAAGTACCCACAACTGACATGCAAAGTACAAACAACTCTGAGGTTTTCTTAGATTTCTGTTAAATATGCATCCTACAATTTGTGGAAGAGCCTTTCATATTTTATCTAGAGTGACCTGCTCTTGTCACAAAACGTGATTGGAGTAACCTCAGAAACATACTATTCCAGGCCCTAGCCATGGTTGCTGTTATTTGAGGGTAAGAAGGAGAGAAAGTAGGAGTGAACTATATTTGATGGAGATATTTCCATCTCTTCAACAATATTTTTTTTAGAACAAACTCCCTATTAATGCAATGAGTTATAGAACAATATATGAAATATGATTTTAGTTTGGATCTTTCTAATTGGTGTCCCCATAACCTACTAATGATTTGTCTCTTCACAGAATCTATCCTCCAAGGGCACCTACACATCAAAAGGCCTAAAAGAAAAAGAAGCATTTCTTGTCATTAAACCAAGTTTTCATTCTGGAGAAATATCTCCAAGAAGAAGAATGAACAGCATGGAGATGATGGCCTAGTCCCCCAGACTCTCATCTTAATTTGTAAGGAAATGGACTGACCGAATCCATACCACAAACATATTGACTGAATTAGATTGGCAAGGATTTCATAACTAGTAGCTCAGCCTCCACCCCAGCTGAACTGTGGGAAATCTCCCGTCAGTGCAATATATGTTTATGTATTCATTCAACAAATGCCAAGCACTCTTCAATTAAGTGTTGGGGATATATCAGTAAACAAAACTGACCAAAAAAAACCCCAAACAAACAAACAAAACAACCTTGCCCCCTTTGTTAGATAAATAAGGAGAAAAAAATAACAGATTAGGTGATGATAAGCACCATGATGAAATGAAAGTGGTAAAGCAAGTCCACAGTGTAGTCAGTAGAGGAAGAAGCTACTCATCCTCTGGGACCCAGTCCAATGTCTGTCTATCTGTGTGTGCTCCTCCTCATTGGTTGCCATAGTCTCCAGAATGCTCTTTGCCTTGGTCAGATGCATCCCAGCCCAGAGATTTCCATCTCTAAGCAGACTTCACTGAACTCAGCTGTATCCATACTCCTGGATTCATGTGTCCAACTGCTCCCCAGCTTCTTTCCTTTTCCTGGTATCCATTTCCTTGCTCTTGCCTTTACTATTTCTCACTCTGCTCCAACCCTTGAGCTCTCCTACATGGTCCTACATGTGAGTCTTTCTGCTTCCCAGATGTCCTAGCTTTGTTTTCTATTTCCTGCCCCAAGCCTACCATTTGAACGTGATGGTCCCCAAGGTTCCCAGGGAAAGGTTTCACTTTACTCTGTTTTTGGCCACAGCCCAGTTTTATAACTCCAGCAGAAGTCTGTGACTAATGCCCACACAAAGCTTGCTCTAACATCTGTCTCCAGGATCTGTCAGTAAATGGAAAGGAAAGGATTATTTACAAATATATTAAAGCAAAGAAATAGCCACTTCCTATGCATACACATATAAGTGGTCCTTTTATTAAGTCATCATCTGAAAGAGTGTGAACCTGCCTTGGGCATCGCCTCCACAATGTTTTGTTACCCCAGGAGTTGAAATTCATTCACAGAGCAATACTCCCACAGAGATGCAGCTGCCCTGTTTTTTCAGTCATATGCCTAATGTGCTCTGAGTTTCTTTAAGTCCTTTCCTTCAACAATATCTTGCCATAGCCAGGTTGCTTGGGTTAATTATATCTTCTTACATTTAAAATAATTTACTTTCTAAATCCACTTTAAATATGCACCCTTTAGAATCAGAATGATCGTCTCCCCCATCTGGAGATGTCATATAACTAGATGCCTAAATGGCTTTTCAGATGCACTAATCACTTTATAGCTATCTCTGCCAGAGCTGTCTCATTCATTCTCTCATCACAGCCATGGCTGTTGCTGCTCACTGATACCACTGCCCTATGTCCAAGCTATGCTTGTCCTTTTTGGCTATGGAATTGCCCTTTTCAGACAACTCCTGGTATCCACAGATTTTTCGAGGCATTGGGTTTGGATCATTTCCAATGAACTATTAAAATCTACACCACTTCTCCAGGTGAGGAAACCTATCCTGTGACAGTTACCGATGAAATTTAATAATATATTATGTAAACTTCAAATTAACACATTTTTATTCCTTGTCTTTCAATAAATACATTTTACATGGAAGTTATACAGTCGGTTCTGAATACACATGCATTCACCTACCCACCTTCATTTCAAGAGTAAGTTTATAATGGGCTGAATGTTTGCTCTGGCGTCTGCACAAACCATATCTCCAACCCCTGTGGCACTACATGTTCTTGTGTTTAAATAGTAGATTCGAAGTAAACAACAATAGCACAGTGACTGAAAAAGCAAAGAAAGAGAATTTGAGCAATTTCAGTCTTAATATTCTATGTGACCACTTGGAGTATTTGTTTGTGTTTAATATTTAAAACAATGAAGCAGTGTAAACTCTGAGGTCTAATATTTTTGCTGGTAACTACAGATCTTAGTTCACATATGAAATACCTTACTGAATTTGAACAATATCTTTAAAATTGAAATTTATTCATTTAAATTCTTAACTGTTTTAAAACTAAAATATGAATTAAGAAAAAATAGGTTTTATTAAAATTAATTTATTAGACAGTCATGTACATTAAAATTATTATATTAGACTCTTATCAAAGGATCAAAGTTCAAACTATTAAGTGTGTATAAAAGTGTGGAATAAATAGTTGTGTCTTTTTTGTCCAGAAGTAACATGGAGGAAGGAGGTAATGACAATATTCATTCATAATTACTCTGAATTTGGAAAAAAAATTTGAAGTGGAGAATCATCATAAAATGACATTGACCTAGCGAAGCTCAACAGCAAATAATTTAAAAATCCAGCAGAGACAGTGAATCAGCATCTATGTCTATTTAAAAATATGTACTGCCTTTAACATCACATGTAGCTTCATCTCATGATTGTCACTGAAAATAATTTTGTTGTATACAGCAGGGGGTATTAAAAAGTTATACGTTCCGGGCTTCCCTGGTGGCGCAGTGGTTGAGAGTCTGCCTGTCAATGCAGAGGACGCAGGTTCATGCCCCGGTCCGGGAAGATCCCACATGCCTCGGAGCGGCTGGGCCCGTGAGCCATGGTCACTGAGCCTGCACGTCCGGAGCCTGTGCTCCGCAACAGGAGAGGCCACGACAGTGAGAGGCCCGCGTACCACAAAAAAAAAAATGTTATACGTTCCAGGTGTCAAATATGCTAGATACACCACAGAATCACAGTTGCTCTAATTTTCATTTCCTTAATTAATGTGAGACTGAGCATATTTTCACATTTACTGGTTATTCAGGTTTCCTCTTTTATGAAATGTCTGCTAAATCCTGTAGCTATTTGTCTATATAGTTTAAATATCAATTTATACAAATTCTTCACATATTCTTAATATTAATTCTTTCATCCATAAGCATCTATCTCTATCCCTAATTGCCTAGATCATGTAGCACTGTTTTGGGAGATTCTGTGAGGCTATCTTTTTGTTAATGATTTTTAAATTTATTGTATTATGGAATTAAACTCTATGACAGCAATTGCTTGATATTGAAGTTTATATTTCTTCATAAATTTCTTCTATAGTTTTTATGTAATAAAATTTCTTATTCTAAATAATACTTATTTTTTCTTAGAGTCTATTTTTTCTCTCATTAATAATATTACACTAGGCCTTCCACTTCCAACCAAGATGAAGAAACAATTACTGGATTTATTTACCTTCCTTTCTGAAAAAACAAAACAAGACAAACAAACATAAAAGAAGCAATAATTTTCAAGTCACTAGATAGCAGGTAATGTAGAATAGTGCTCCCTGATAAATAGGGAAGAAAATGAAGTGAGGAACTGGTCTAGTTTACTGACTTCAGAGTTCCCAGGGTGCTATGCAGGAAAAACAACAACAACAACAAAAAAACGAAAGCAAAAAAAACTTGGGTAGAGTTTGGCAGACTCTCTGAGTAAAAGAAAGAGTCACAAGTCAGGGGAGAATAAGGTGGTTAGAGTTCACAGGACAGAGTACTGAAGAGGAGGGAAATACAAAAAGAGAACTCCACCATCTTAGCAGTTCCTTCTTAAGTATTCAGCTGAATACTGATAAGCACAGGCATGGGAGAAAAAGACTTGAGGTTGGGGAAAGATCAACCCAGAAAGAATTTGGAAGAACAGTGACCAAACTTACACTGGGCAGAGAATATTTCCTTTTCCCATCAACCAGACTGGAAAAAATTATAATTCATGTGTCTTTTGGTAAAATACTATTAAAGATCTTTCCTCAGTAGTAGAGAATAATTAGTGCTATAGACCAAGTGCTGCTCTTGTCCCTCCTAACAAAGAAAAGTTAAAACTCAAAGGACCAAACTATTTCCAGGTAACAAGGCTCTAGACTATTTTAAGAGAGCAAAAAATATTCAGGACCCAGGGTAAAATATATAATATCTGACATCCAAGAAAAGAAATTATAAGGCATGAGAAGCAGGAAAATGCAAACCAAAATGAGAAGGAGAACCAGTCAATGAAAACAAACTGAGAACATGACAAGATGTTAGTATTAGCAGACCAGACATTAAAACAATTATAACTGTATTCCATGTTCAAAAAGTAGAGTCATGAAAGATATAAAAAAGATACACGTGGAACATCTATAGATGAAAACCAAAATTTGTGAAATGAAAATTACATTGTACAAGATTAATGGCAGCTTAGTTGCTGCAGAAATAATTAGTACATTTAAAAGATAGTAATAAAAACTATCTAAAATAAAAGAGAAAAGAGAATAAAATAAAATAATGAACAGAGCATCAGAAAACTAATATGAGAATTAGCTGCCTAATATACATAATTACAGTCCCAAAAGGAGAAGAGAGAGATTGGGGGCCTTCAAATATTAGTTTATAGCTCCAAAATTTCCAAATTTGATGCAAACTATAAACTCACAGATCCAAGAAATTCAACAAGCCCCAAGCACACAACACATGAAGAAAACTATACCATAGCACATTATAACCACATTTCTCTAAATCAGTAATAATTAGAATGATCTCAAAAGTAGCCAAAGAAAGCAGACACATTACATACAGACAAAAAGAAAAGATAAAAATGACAGCAGATGGGCTTCCCTGGTGGCGCAGTGGTTGAGAGTCTGCCTGCCGATGCAGGGGACACAGGTTCGTGCCCCGGTCCAGGAAGATCCCACATGCCACGGAGCGGCTGGGCTCATGAGCCATGGCCGCTGAGCCTGCATGTCCAGAGGCTGTGCTCTACAACGGGAGTGGCCACAACAGTGAGAGGCCTGCGTACTGCAAAAAAAAAAAGACAGCAGATTTCTCAGCATTGACAATGCAAACAAGAAGACAGTGGAGCAACATCTGTAATGTACTGAAATAAAAAGCCCACCAACCCAGAATTCTATGCTCAGAGAAAATATCTTGCAAAAGTAATGGTGAAACAAAGACTTTCACAGACATAGAAAAACTGAAAGAATTCATAACCAGCAAACCCACATTAGAAGAATTGTTAGAAGAATTCATTCCAGCAAAAAGAAAGTGATACCAAACAGAAATATGGATCTATACAAAAGAGTAAAGAGCACCAGAATGATACTAAAAGGGTATTTATGATTTTTCTTATTCATTAAGCCTATTTAAAAGATGATTGACTATTTAAACAAAATGGAACAAAGCATGTTAATTTTACTCCATATGTATGACAATACCATAAGTCAGAAAGGGAGAAGTGGAAGTAAATTCTTGTAAGATTCTTATTATATGTAAAGTGGTATACCATTACTGGAGGGTAGACTGTGATAAGTTAAACATGTATATTGTAAATACTATAGAAAAATAGAAAGACAGATTTATTTAAGAAACCAACAAAGATAAAATAGAGTAATAAAAAATACCAAGTGGGGCTTCCCTGGTGGCTCAGTGGTTGAGAGTCCGCCTGCCGATGCAGGGGACACGGGTTCGTGCCCCGGTCTGGGAAGATCCCACATGCCGTGGAGCGGCTGGGCCCGTGAGCCATGGCTGCTGAACCTGCGCGTCCAGAGGCTGTGCTCCGCAACAGGAGAGGCCACAACAGTGAGAGGCCCACGTACCACAAAAAAAACCAAACAAACAAACAAAAAAAACCAAAACTAAATGAATCCAAAAGAAGGCATAAAGGAAAGAATAAAAAACAAAGAATCATTGGAGCAATTTTTAAAAATAACATAATAGGTTTATATCTAATTATATCAATAATTACATTAAATGTAAATGCTGTAAACACAATTTGAAGGCAGAGATTGTCAGTTTGGATAAAAAAATAAGAACGACTGTAAATTTACTATAGAAATGTACTTTTAAAATTTTTATTTTCACATCATTATTGGAGTATAATTGCTTTACAATGGTGTGTTAGTTTCTGCTTTATAACAAAGTGAATCAGTTATACATATACACATGTTCCCATATCTCTTCCCTCCTGCATCTCCCTCCCTCCCACCCTCCCTATCCCACACCTCTAGGTGGTCACAAACCACCTAGCTAATCTCCCTGTGCTACGCAGCTTCTTCCCACTAGCTATCCACTTTACGCTTGGTAGGGTATATATGTACATGCCTCTCTCTCGCTTTGTCATAGCCTACCCTTCCCCCTCCCCATATCCTCAAGTCCATGCTCTAGTAGGTCTGTGTCTTTATTCCCGTCTTACCCCTAGATTCTTCATGACATTTTTTTTTCTTAAATTCCATATATATGTGTTAGCATACAGTATTTGTCTCTCTCTTTCTGACTTGCTTCGCTCTGTATGACAGACTCCAGGTCCATCCACCTCACTACAAATAACTCAATTTCGTTTCTTTTTATGGCTGAGTAATATTCCATTGTATATATGTGTCACATCTTTTTTATCCATTCATCTGTTGATGGACACTTAAGCTGCTTCCATGTCTTGGTTATTGTAAATAGAGCTGCAATGAACATTGTGGTACATGACTCTTTTTGAATTATGGTTTTCTCAGGGTATATGCACAGTCGTGGGATTGCTGGGTCATATGGTAGTTCTATTTGTAGTTTTTTAAGGAACCTCCATACTGTTCTCCATAGTGACTGTATCAATTTACATTCACACCAACAGTGCAAGACTGTTCCCTTTTCTCCACACCTTCTCCAGCATTTATTGTTTCTAGATTTTTTGATGATGGCCATTCTGACCAGTGTTAGATGATATCTCATTGTAGTTTTGATTTGCATTTCTCTAATGATTAGTGATGTTGAGCATCCATTCATGTGTGTGTTGACAATCTGTATATCTTCTTTGGAGAAATGTCTATTTAGGTCTTCTTCCCATTTTTGGATTGGGTTGTTTGTTTTTTTCTTATTGAGCTGCTTGTAAATTTTGGAGATTAATCCTTTGTCAGTTGCTTCATTTGCAAATATGTTCTCCCATTCTGAGGGTTGTCTTTTGGTCTTGTTTATGGATTCCTTCACTGTGCAAAAGGTCCCATTTGTTTATTTTTGTTTTTATTTCCAGTTCTCTAGGAGGTGGGTCAGAAAGGATCTTGCTGTGATTTATGTCATAGAGTGTTCTGCCTATGTTTTCCTCTAAGAGTTTTATAGTGTCTGGCCTTATATTTAGATCTTTAATCCATTTTGAGTTTATTTTTGTGTATGGTGTTAGGGAGTGTTCTAATTTCATACTTTTACATGTACCTGTCCAGTTTTCCCAGCACCACTTATTGAAAAGCCTGTCTTTTCTCCACTGTATATTCTTGCCTCCTTTATCAAAGATAAGGTGACCATATGTGTGTGGGTTTATCTCTGGGCTTTCTATCCTGTTCCTTTGATCTATATTTCTGTTTTTGTGCCAGTACCATATTGTCTTGATTACTGTAGCTTTGTAGTATAGTCTGAAGTCAGGGAGTCTAATTCCTCCAGCTCCATTTTTTGTTCTCAAGATTGCTTTGGCTACTCGGGGTCTTTTGTGTTTCCATACAAATTGTGAAATTTTTTGTTCTAGTTCTGTGAAAAATGCCAGTGGTAGTTTGATAGGGATTTCATTGAATCTGTAGGTTGCTTTGGGTAATATAGTCATTTTCACAATGTTGATTCTTCTTCCAACCCAAGAACATGGTATATCTCTCCATCTATTTGTATCATCTTTAATTTCTTTCATCAGTGTCTTATAATTTTCTGCATACAGGTCTTTTGTCTCCTTAGGTAGGTTTATTCCTAAATATTATTTTCTTTTTGTTGCAATGGTAAATGGGAGTGTTTTCTTAATTTCTCTTTCAGATTTTTTATCATTAGTGTATAAGAATGCCAGAGATTTCTGTGCATTAATTTTGTATTCTGCTACTTTACCTAATTCATTGATTAGCTCTAGTAGTTTTCTGGTAGCATCTTTAGGATTCTCTATGTATAGTATCATGTCATCTGCAAACAGTAACAGTACTTCTTCTTTTCCAGTTTGGATTCCTTTTATTTCTTTTCTTCTCTGATTGCTGTGACTAGAACTTCCAAAGCTATGTTGAATAAGAGTGGTGAGAGTGGGCAACCTTGTCTTGTTCCTGATCTTAGTGGAAATGGTTTCAGTTTTTCACCATTGAGGACAATGTTGGCTGTGGGTTTGTCATATATGGCCTTTATTATGTTGAGGAAAGTTCGCTCTGTGCCTACTTTCTGCAGGGTTTTTATCATAAATGGGTGTTGAATTTTGCCAGAAGCTTTCTCTGCATCTATTGAGATGATCTTATGGTTTCTCTCCTTCAATTTGTTAATATGGTGTATCACGTTGATTGATTTGCATATATTGAAGAATCCTTGCATCCCTGGAATAAACCTCACTTGATCATGGTGTATGGTCCTTTTAATGTGCTGTTGGATTCTGTTTGCTAGTATTTTGTTGAGGATTTTTACATCTATGTTCATCAGTGATATTGGCCTGTAGTTTTCTTTCTTTGTGACATCTTTGTCTGGTTTTGGTATCAGGGTGATGGTGGCCTCATAGAATGAGTTTGGGCGTGTTCCTCCCTCTGCTGTATTTTGGAAGAGTTTGAGAAGGATAGGTGTTAGCTCTTCTCTAAATGTTTGATAGAATTTGCCTGTGAAGCCATCTGGTCCTGGGCTTTTGTTTGTTGAAAGATTTTTAATCACAGTCTCAATTTCAGTGCTTGTGATTGGTCTGTTCATATTTTCTAAGAAATGTAATTTTAAAATGAAGACATAATCTGGGCAGTGTATAAACATGGAAAAGGATGTACCATATGCTAACACTAATATTATATTAATCTATTAATATAAGGCAAAGTAGATTTCAGAATAAAGAATACTAACAAGGATAAAGAAGTTCATTTCACAGTGATTCACAATTCACCAAGAGAATACAATGTTTCTCTTAACAGAGCTTCAAACTACACGAAGGGGGAAAAAAAAAAAGAACTACAAAGAGAAATAGATAAATTTACAAATAATATAAGAGATGTCAATAATTCTATCAATAATTAAGGGCATACTAGACCATAAATTAGTAAGGATACAGGAGATTTAAACATCATTATCAACAAATGTGACCTAATTGCAAATTATGGAATATTCCACCCAACAAATGAAGAATTCATATTTTCTTCAAATGTACCAGAATATTTACCAAGATAAATCCTGTTCTGGGCCATAAAACATATGTCAATAAAATTAAAAGGAGTCAAGTCATTCAAAGCATGTTTTCCAACTAAAATGGGATTAAATTAGAAATCAGTAACATAAAGCTTTCTGGATAATTCTCAAATATTTGGAATTCAAATAACACATGTCTGAATTATATATAGTTCATAAAGAAATCAAAAGAGAAAAATATTTTGAACTAAATGAAAACAGAATATATCAAAATGTCATGCCAATAAAAAATATTTAGAGGAAAATTTATAATACTAAATACCTATGTTAGAAAATTTTTAAAAATGATCTCAAATAAATGGCTTCAGCTTCCAATTTAAATAAACTAGAAAGTGAATAAAAAATTAAGTCCAAAGTAAGCTGAAGAAAGAAAATAATAAAGATCAGAGCAGAAACAGATGAAGTAAAAATTGGAAATACAGCAGGAAAAAATCAATGAAACCAAAGTCTGGTACTTTGAGATCAATAAAAATGATAAAAGTTCTAGCCAGACTGATAAAGAAAAAGAAATAAGAAGTAAATTGCCAGTGTCAAAAATGAGAGAGGATGGACTTCTCTGGTGGCGCAGTGGTTGAGAGTCCGCCTGCCGATGCAGGGGACGTGGGTTCGTGCCCTGGTCCGGGAAGATCCCACATGCCGCGGAGCGGCTGGGCCCGTGAGCCATGGCTGCTGAGCCTGCACGTCCGGAGTCTGTGCTCCGCAATGGGAGAAGCCACAGCAGTGAGAGGCCCGCGTACCGCAAAAAAAAAAAAAAAAAAAAAAATGAGAGAGGTGACACCAGTACAGTTTCCACAGTTATTAAAAGAATTAGCAGAGAATATTGTGAACACTTCAATGCCAAAAAATTCAACAACCTGGAGTAAATGCACAAATTCCTTGAAAGATACAAACTGCTAAAGCTTACCAGGAAGAAATATATTTTGTATAGCTCTGTATCTGTGAGAGAAATTGAAAATGTTATTAAAACTTTTCAATAGAAAGGAAGGCATGAATAAGGAAAGGAGGGAGGAAGGGCGAGAGAGAGAAGCGGGGGAGAAAGAGAAGAGAGGAGACGAGAAGAGACGAAAAGAGAAGAGAAGAGGAGAAAGAAGGGAACTGAGAGAGAAAGAAAGAATACTTCAGGGCCAGATTACTTCACTGGTAAATTCTATTAAATATTTAAGGAAGAAATAATATGAATTCTAGAAAAAGTCTTGCAGAAAATTGCAGAAGTTAGAATGCTTTACAACACATTCTATGAGGGCAACCTTATTTCAACTCAAACTGAGATAAAGATATCACAAGGAAATGAAATTACAGACCAATATCCCTCATGAATATAGATGCAATAATTCTAAACAAATTTTCAGTTGAATCCATCTGTATGGATGGATAGATAGATAGATCATGATCACTTGTAATTTATTCTGGAAATGTAAAATTGGTCTAACACTTGAGAATCAATCAGTGTAATTCACCATATTAAGACACTAAAAAAGAAAAATCATATGATCATCACAATAGACACAGAAAAAAATATAGAATTCTTAGTGATAAATCTGACAAAAGATGTGAAAGACTTGAACACTGAAAACTACAAAGCATGGCTGAGATAAATTGAAAGAGACCTAAATAAACGGAGAGACATATCTTGGTCATGGGTTGGAAGACTCAGTATTGTTTAGATGTGAATTCTGTCCAAACTGATCTATAGATTCAATACAATCCCAGAATTTCAAAATTCCAGCAGGGGTTTTGAAGAAACTGACAAGATGTTTTAAAAATTTATATGGAAATGTAAAGGACCTAAAACAGCCAAAACACTTTGAAAAGGAAGAACAAAGTTAGAGGACTAATACTAACTGTATTTGTTTCCTCTTGGTGCTATAACAAATTACCACAAACTGTGGCATAGAACAATACAATCTTACCTTACAGCTCTGGAAGTCAGAAGTCTGAATTAAGTCTTATAGGGCTGAAGTAAAAGTAGACAAGTACTGTGCTCCTTCTGGAGGATCCAGGGGAGAATTCATTTCCTTATCTTTTCCAGCTACTAGAGGCTCCCTGCATTCCTTGGCTTGTGGCTCTCTTGTCCATAAGATTTTTGATAAAGGTACAAAAGCAATTCAGTGTTCAGGGAATAGTCTTTTCAAGGAATAATGTTGGAACAATTGGATATCCACATGCAAAAAAACCCAAAAAACTTTGACCTATGTCTTGCACTAGGTACAAAAATTAGGCCTAAATGTAAAATCTAAAACCGTAAAACTTCCAGAAGAAAACATAGGGAAAAATGAATTAGGCAAATATGTATTAAATACAATACCAAAAGCATGATTCATAAAAGAAAATAAAATTGATAAATTGTTCTTCATCAAATGTTTAAAAATCTTCTCTGCAAAAGAGAATATAAAGAAAAGCTACAGAGTGGGAGAGAATATTTGCAAAACGCAAAAGGCTTGTATCCAAAATATATATGAACTCTCAAAACTCAATAAAAATAAAACAACTGAACTTTATAGATATAACAAAAGATTTGAACAGACACTCTACCTAAGAAAATCTACAAATGGCAAATAAGCATGTGAAAAGATGCTCAACATCATTAGTCCTTAAGGAAATGCAAGTTTAAACCACAGTAGGATACTACCTGTATATCAGAATGACTAAAATGAAATAATTGGCCATACCAAGTATTGGCAAGGATATGGAGGAACTAGAAATTTTATGCACTGCTGTTGGAAATGTAATGGTGCAAGAATTTTAGAAAACAGTTTTTCAGATTTGTAAAATGTTATACATTCGCCTACCTATGTTCCAGCCATTCTATTCCTAGGCATTTACTCAAAAGAATTGAAAGTATATGTCCATACAAAAACTTGTATATAAATATTCTTGCAGCTTTTTTTGTAGGAGCCAAAAACTGGAAACAACCAAATACCCATCCACAGGTGAATGACAAATTGTGCTATGTCTTATACTGGAATACTATTCAGCAATAAAAATGAACTGTTCAGTCCAAAAATAGTGGATGAGTCTCAAAAATAACTATGCTTAGCAAATAAAGCCAGAAAGAAAAAAGAAAGCACATATTATTTACTTACATTTTATAGAAACTTCTAGAAAAATAAAGACTAAGCTATAGTGACAAAAAGTAGATCAATGGTTGCCAGGGTGTGGAGGGGCTGAAGGGAGACATTAGAGGGGGACACAAGTAAACTTTTGTGGGTTTACTTTCTTTATTATGGTGATGGTTTAACAGGTATGTACAAATGTCAGAATGTATTAAATTATACATACGTTCACTTTATTGTATGCCAATCACATATCAATAAAACTGTTCAAAAAATTGTTATGCCAGTTTTCCTTTGGTAAGCTTTTTTGCCTAATATTTCTCCTTTTTTCCCCTTTACTTTCAATTTTTCTGTCTTGTGAGCCTTGGGTGTGACTCATAAATAACATATATTTGGATTTATTTTTATTTCTGAAAATCTGTCTTTAACAGGAGGATTTAATTCATTTTTGTTTGTTATCCTTACTGATTTGGTACATATCTATTATCATCTTGGGCTTTCAAATTACTGTACTTTTTAATTTGTTCTTTTACATTCCTGTCTTTTATAAAGTGTTCTTTAGTCATTTTTATTTATTCTATCCCTACTGTATTCTATCCCTTTTTCTTATTAGTTATGCAATCTTTTCCCCTTCATATAGTTATTACCCTTATTAGAAAGAAAGAAAAATACACCCAATGCAAAAAGCCGAATTGACAGTACATCTTATTTTATAGCACAGTATCACCATTAGTCCATTCAACACCTCTGTACTCTTTTATGTATATATGTATGATGCATATATGTATCATAATACATATATGCATAATCCCTATTCCTCATTCCCCACTCCCACTGTTATTTGTTTTATGTGTAGTTTTCTAATGTGTCCCTATAAAAGGTAATTATTGTGCATGTATGTTTAACTTACATAAGTGTTACTGTGCTATACTTCATTCTGTAACCACATTTCCCCCAAGACTATGTTTTTAAGGTCTACCCATGTGGTTATGTGTGTCTTTGGTCTTTTCCTTCTCACACTGCTGTGAACACTTAGAATTATCCAGCTTTTTGATATTTGCCTATCTGATGTATGTAAAGTGATGTATCATTGTATTAATTCTAATTTACCTGATTAGTAATGATTATGTCTTCTGTAAATTATCTCTTACCTCTTTTATACAATGTCTCTTGAGTTTTATTACTTTTCTGGTAGATTTGTAGGCATTTCTTATGTATTTTAAATATTTTATTTAAATATTTATTTAAATATTTTAGTTCCTTGACATTTTTTTCATAGTCAATCGTCTATTAACTTTACACATGGTATCCTGCCTTAAACAGAAATTCTTAAGGTATGTGTAATCAAATACATCAATTTTTGGCTTCATAAGTTTTACCATTAACATTTTAATAGGTTTGAACATCTCCTAGGTTGGAAAGATAATTGTAACTAAATTAATTGTTTTACCCGTCATTTGTAAATCTTTAATTGATCTGGAAGTTCTCATTATATATGTTTTTAAATAGGGATCAGTTTTATTTTCTTTAATGTAAGCCAGGTTTGCCAACAACTTTACCCTCATGGTCTCCATGATTGTCTGTCAAATTTCCCTGTGTACTTGGGTCTCTAAGGATCTGTTCTGTTCAGTTGTTCTATTTGTTTTTTCTTGCAGTAATGTCATACCAACTTTACTATGTGGTTTTGTAAGATACTTGCAAGATATCTTGTAAGATAAATCTCTTTTCTTTGTTGTTTTTGAAAGTTGGCTTAGCTATTTGTGAAACTTATTTCACATAAATTTCAAATAAATTATATCTAATTCCTTTTAAAATGCAGCTGGAATTTTCATTGGAATTTAAATGAATTTGTAAATTGTTAGAATCAGTATCCTTATAATATTTTCATCATGCCACATTCAAGAGTATGAAAGACTTCTGCATTTTCAGATCTTTCCCTATGTCCTTTATTTATTTATTTTTAATACTATGATCTTTCATTTTATTATTTTTTTAATTTATTATTTATTTTATTTATTTTTGGCTGTGTTGAGTCTTAGTTGCGGCACATGGGATCTTCATTGAGACATGCGGGATTTTTCATTGGTGCACGTGGGTTCCTCTCTAGTAGTGGAGTGTGGGTTTTCTCTTCTCTAGTTATGGAGTGCAGGCTCCAGGGTGTGTGGGCTCTGTAGTTGTGGTGCATGGGGTCCAAGTGCGTGGGCTCTGTAGTTTGCAGCAGGCGGGTTCTCTAGCTGAGGCGTGCAAGCTCAGTAGTTATGGCGCTCGGGCTTAGTTGCCCCGTGGCATGTGGGATCGCAGTTCCCTGACCAGGGATGGAACCTGCAGCCCCTGCATTGTAAGGCAGATTCTTTACCACTGGACCACCAGGTAAGTCCCCCTATGTCCTTTAATATAGTTCTATTTTCTATATACATCAAGATCTTGTAAACTCATTATTAATTCCTTGATACTTACTGCTTTTGTCTCTCTTATGAATAGTATTTTATTTTTAATATTTTCTAACCATATTTTTATGAGCTGATCTTTTATCTAGTGATCTTGTATGATAGTTACCCTAATTACAAAATTTTGTCTGGTACTTTTCTGCATTTTCTACATACACAATCAACTTGTCTGTGAATAATGACAATTTACCCCTTCCTTTCTAATTCAGTAAGTCCTATTTCTTTTCTTTCCATGTAGCTTCAGCCAAGACCATTAGTAACACCAGTCATCTAAGAATTTCACACCTTAACGGAAATGTGTTGTCTAAAATTTCTCCACTTAATATGTTTGCTCACTATAATTTTATCGTTAAGAAGTTCCCTTTTATCCTTAGTTTGCTAGAGTTTTTATTATACATGTGGATGATTTTCTACATCATATAAGATAATCAGCGTTTTTTAATTTATTTTTTATTGAAGTATAGTTGATTTACAGTGTTGTGTTAGTTTCTGGTGTATAGCAAAGTGATTGTTGGATATGTATTTTTTTCATATTCTTTTCCATTATGGTTTATTACAGGATATTGACTATATACAATATACATGTGCTAAACAGTAGGACTTTGTAGTTTATTCATTCTATATATAATAGTTTGCATTTGCTAATCCCAAACTCCCAGTCCATCCCTCCCCTCCCCCCCAGGTAATCAGCATTTTGAAGACACCCTTACATTGTCTTCAGGTACCTTTTATTATTGATTGGTTATTGCTATCAATACCACGATCATTTGTAGGTGATCTAATTTTCTTTCTAGTTGGTTTTAAGAGGTTTTTCTTTATGTTCTGAAATTCCCCTACAATGTAGTGGATGATAGAATGTTTAATGTATTCACTTTGGTTCCTCAATCTACAGATGGCCACATTTATCAGGTCTGAAAATTTCTCCCTGATTATTATATCTCCACCATTCTTTTCTTCAAGAAATTTTGTTGCACAGATTTTGAATTGTCCCAGTTATTCCTTCTTCTATCTCTTGTACTTATTTTTTATCTCTTTATCTCTCTGTGACTCATGATGCCAATTTCTTTAGCAGTATCTTCAAGCATATTGATTCAACACTGTTCTAATGCAAGAAGATCAATTTCCATGGCCAACTTATATACTCACCACTGAAAGTTCCTCTGAGTCACCATATTTGATTTCCTGTACACAGAAACAGGAGCCTGTGGAAAGTTGACTCATCTGTGCACAGCCATGGGGGATCTGCTAAATTTGGAAAATGCTTTAGGGGAAATTGAGACTCAGTTGAAGGAGCAACACAATGAAAGAGAGCTTTAAGTAAAACAAATGTTAAGTTTCCTCTGATTTGTAACAAGTAGGACAAAATGACCCCATTAAAATGTACTTGGAGGATAATTTAGCCCTGAGAATTGTATACCTGCTTTAGAAATCTATCCAAAAATATCCTTCTTAGAAAAGAATTTCTTTTCTTTTTTATCTCAACACGATTCAACAGGTCTCAAGGCTTTGCAAGGCCCTCAACGATTTATGTTTTTAGTCTAGGTCCATCTGACCAAAATCCCACAAATGGGTCAGCACACATGAACCTCTATCTGTTTCTCTTTTTTAAGTCACTCCATGCCCCCACACAAAACGTGGCAAAGTGGACACCTGGGAACATAAACTTGGCTGAGAATGAGCACCTGGAGAAAATTATACTCTTCCCCCAAATTATAGCAAGATGGAGAGGGGTGGGTTCTTTACCAGCTGCTTATCAGTAACAAAAAGTTATGTAAATTAAATTTTATACAAATTTGGTAAATATTTATTGTGAGAAGAAATTTTGAAAAATAAGGTCTTTAGAAAATCTGGCTAAAAATCTTTCTGATATCCAAAAATAAAATCAGTATAAAAAGCTACTCAAGGATTCAAAATAATTTTACCATTCATAAAATTATGCAAATATGATGCATACTTACCAAAAATATGAAATTAAATTGGAAATACTTTTGAGGGGAATATTGGTTAAAATTACCTCAAAAACTACTATATGTGGCAGAAATATTTTTATAAAATGAAATCCCTAAAGAGCTATGAAGAGGCTTTTAAATGAGTTGAATTTTAGGCAAACTAGACAAATTGATTAACAAGAGAAATGGTTTCAGCTAATTGCTTTTAGGCAAATGGATCATCATCCCATTTTAACAAGATGATATCTTCTTAAGCTACAAATATTGGGCTTCAGTTTTTTTAATGCGCAATGGAGGTCAATATACAATGTATATGAGTAGTATGTAGAGAGGTAGTGTATTAAACTACTAAGCCAAAGAGAAAAGGGGGTCTTCAAATAGCTATTATAGATAAAGGCAGAATTGGGAAGATTTAAAATTTTTCACTGATTGAATTGAGGGTATAGAGGAAAAAAATCAAGTTCAGAATGAATATCTAATGGGATAACTGGAAAACTAAAGGATCTAAGATAGAAAATCCCAAGTGTAGAGGCAGAGCCCATCATGATACCTTGGATCAGAGATAGGAGACAGAGGTAGGAAAGGAAACACCATTGATAAGAGATGCAAAGAATAGATACTAGAGAGCAGAAACAGTGGAAGCCCAGAGGTCCTAGAGCTAAAACCAGCTACTCTTAGCTATTTTGGTAGCAAAAATGTGCCTGCAAATTTAGAATGGCTTTACCAAAAGTCAAAGATGGTGGCCCATAGCCCAAACAGAAAAGTTCTTTTCTCTCCCTCAGACCAGAAGAGGTATCTTAAGTGGGATGATACAATGTTGATGATGTGATGAGGAGGCTGGCTCAGAGTGGGTGGATCATATGCCCCAAATGCATTAAAGAAGACTGAGCTAATGGGCAGTGGTAAAAGAGAGCACCTGGAGAAAAGTGTAATAATCTTTTGATTGTTGAAATTATCATTAATAATAAAATAATTCTGATTGTTCTGATTTGTTGGTGAAGCAGACTTCTGTGTGGTAGGGGCAAGGAGGAGGGAGAAGTTTTTACTCAAGAAGCAAGTGGCCATAACCATAGTCTGAGTTGGAGAAACCTCCCCATTTGTACTCTTGGGTGCTAGCTTCAGAGTGATTCAGAAAGCAAGCTCCTAGATGCTGCAAGTAACTGGTGTGTAATCTGTACTCTTCATGGGAGTTTTTCTGTCTCCATCACTTTTCTCTCCCTTTCCCTACTCCCATCCAAGCCTGGCTTTGGTGGCCTTCACCTGAGCCTCCATTGCACCCTGCCCTTCTCTATCTTATAGCCCTGAATGTTAAGTGTTCACTTGTTTACTTCTTTTTCTCCGTCACTACACTACGAGCTTCTGGAGGACAGGGACCTCTGTTTTTCACCTTTGTATCCCAAGGACCAGTGCCCAGGGTGGAAGACAATGATGAAAGAATGAAGAGACAGGAATAGCTGGATGGATAAATGAATGTATAGAGGAGTAACTCACACATACACACATAGACACACACATATGCAAGCACCAGGCACACAGACTACTGGTGTGTTCCTCTGATGCTTATCCTTGGGCCAGGTCTCTCTGTGCTGTCAAACATATTCCTCAGAGAGGTTGCCTTCAGCTGTCAACAGTTTCAGCTCACCATCTCTCTAACTGTCGTGTTTAATACCAGTCATGCAGATCTGGAGTATTGTCTGGGATTCCATTCCCATCTCTGGTAACTATCTTCATCCTTTCAACCTCTCCTCTTTGGTGGCTGTCCAGCATTTCCTCTCCTTTAAGAGGAGGGCAGCAGCAATTTGCTTTCTTGCCATGTTTAATGTCTTTGTCCAATATCTATTTGTCAGTTTTGTTGTATTTTTCTCTCTCTGCATTCACCTTGGATGAGGGCTTGTCCTTAGTATTTGCCTTTAGAAAAGAGAACAAGATGCCTCCTGGAGCTAGGAATTTATGCCACTGGTTCCTGCTGAACTCAGCTACATGGGAAATAGAATGCTCACACACCCATCAGAGACTGTAGGAACTGGAAACTATATGGTGAGTTTTCATCCTTCAAAGCATTTTCAAAAGTATTATTTTATTTGAGTCTCACAAGTGTAATTTAGGGCAGGTATTATCCTCTAAAAATACATCAGGGTTTTGAAAAGGGCAGTTGGCCCTGATTTGTGTTTGAGCTCTTCCTATCTGCTGGTGTGACTATGAGCAAATCACTTACTACCCTGAGCCTCTTTATTCCCACCTCTTACATTGTGATAAGTAATACCTGTCACTTTCCTATCTTTTAAGTTAGAACAAGTATATATAATAGTATGTGCCTAACCACTTCACACAGTTTCGAAAAGGCTCAAGTAAGATAGTATAGATGAGAGTTCTTGATGTCTTGAAGCATTATAAAATCAAAAGGGATCAGAATTGTCATTACTAAAGTATTACTCTTACATGTAACATATTACCAAATTCTAGGAATGGAGACAATTCTTGATGAGCAGAACTCAAATCTCCCAACTCCCATTCCAGGACTTCTTCCTCCCCACCCAGTCTACCTGTTTCAGGTGGAGGAGCTGGACTTCTTCCACCAAGGAGAGCAGCAAACTAAGTTTCTCTCTATCTCAGTGACTCATGGAAGAGGAATTTGACTTGAGCCAGAGAAACGAAAGCAGCAGACCTCTCTAAACACCTGTGACCTATCCAAATAGTCGTGTGACCTATCCAAACAGCCAGCCCAGATATCTGTTAAAGCGGGTAGTATGGAAATTCACATACTTCTTTTGTTTTCTTTTTGGTTTTCCATGGTCTCTCAGTCATGACTCCAAGACCTGGGCAATTTTCTGATTCACTGAATGATTCAACTCTCTTAAAAGCACTTTAGCTTACCAACAGATTCCCTTTCTGGCAAATACTTCAGTGGTTGCCATCTGGGAGCTTTCTCTTATCCTACATTTGTGAATTTTTTTTTCCACTGGGGCTAACTGTTTTTTAAGTGCTTTTATGTATTAGGCCACAATTGGCATGAGATCCCCAGTAACAAGCAAGCTGTGGCCATGCCAATGGATTGTAAAAGGAGAGTGACCTCAGAGAGTAGCACTGAGGTTAAAGACAATCCTAAACAAACAGAATGAAATTATATTTTCTCAATTCAAAAATAACTTGATGGAAACATCTTAGCCTCAAATCCAATTGCTTTCACCAGAAAAGTGATGAAATTGGCTCTGTTAATAAAAGCCAGCACATCTCCCCTCCCTAATTGCATCAGCTTGACCCTTTCTTCTGATTAAATGCTTATAATTTTTCTCCCAGCATGTAATTTTTTAATTATAATATGTTTGAAGAACATCAAAATTATTTGGCTGTTTGCAGGGTGATTGTTGACAGCAGAGTCAATTCGTTTTTTTCTCTGATGTGCTGAGCACCCAGTGGGTGCCTGAGAAATAATAATTGATGATAGAGGCAGAGATGTCCCTTTGGATGGGTGATGGGCTCACAGGCAATTGTGTGTGGGGAGGAGAGGGCTCTGGACTCACTGGAGGCTGCATTCCTGCATCCCCATGCATTTGGGATGGCCTAAAAGAAAGTAGAGAGATACTGGATTATGTACCCATGCTCATTACTGTAGAGAAATTTCGCTCAAAGGCCTTCAGTTAGCTCAGTTGGTTTTCCCTATGTTTGGGGATGGGATGCAGCAATCTTTTAAGGGAGAGATTCTGTTTAGAAAATATTTACTTCTTACAGTTAAAATAATCTTAAACCAAGTAAAATACACTATTTTCTGGACCAAAAAACCAACCAAAAAAAATAGAAAACCACCCAGATTTCTGCAATGATGGGATGAGAAAAGAAAAGATAGATTTAGGAAAAAAGAGTCTCTACAAGGGATACAAAAGGAGATCAGGATTCTATCTCCAAATTTCATCATAATGTAGATAAATGGTTGGCCTTAAATATACTGTTCTCAAATTCTGCTTCACCTCTTACCAGCTGGGTAACTTTGAGTTATAAGCTCATCCTCTCTAACCTCGATTTCCTCACCTGTAACAGTGGTAACATCATGCATGATGATGTTTACATGAAGATGTATCTGTAACAGAGCACATCACACTACGCCATGATGAAAGTGCTCGGGAAGTGTTGACAATAGTTATTATATCAAGAAGTTTCTGAATCACCATCCAGGCGCAGCCTTCTTCGTGTGAAAACTGTAAACACAGTTTAAATTCACAGCTGTCTGGACCTCTCTGAGTCTGTCCTTTCTGGAAGCAGGTGGCCAGACAAGATGGCCTCTGGGGACTCCATCTGAAGGAGCTACTGGTCCGTACCTCTGAAGGCACAGCCCTCTGACTCAATTACCTGCTTGTCTGATCTGTGTGTTTTTTTTTGTTTGTATTTTTTGTTTTTCCTGGAGCCAGTCTCGTGACCCTCAGACCTGAAAAGGATACTGAAATGCCAATTCAATTTACCTAAAACTGGTGGAGCCTGAAAGCCTGGCCTACATTCACATACAGCTAATCTAATACAAATTGATTTTGGTTTTAAATCCAAGCAAGTCAAGAAATTGCTGTGGATTTTTCCAAAACACAAAGGATCCTGCTTTGCTGCAACTGCAAGTCTTCTGACTTAGGCTTCTTGGGTCCTGGTCTTTGAAGTCCTATTCATGCTCACCCCATAGCTGCTATCACTATCGCCTTAACTCCCCACCCCCAACCTACAACCCTGCAGATGCTGATCTTCATAGAGATTTCAGGAGCTCCAGACCCTGATGCCACAACTCCCCATTCAGTTGCCCTGGGTGCCAGTTTGGCTCTATCCTTGAACCTAAAGTCTGATCACTCAGACTTATTTCTGAAGCTCCATAACCAACCATGTACTACTGTTCTGGTAACTATACCCCTGGGTGTGAGTTCTTATCCAGAGTAACTTGTGACTAACTCAGTTCCTCTAAAACAGAGAATCTGCACTGTTTGGGACCTCTATCTCCCCCCACAGGACTGACTTCCTGAATTCTGGGGCAGGGCTCAGAGCCCTACAGCACAGGATCCATCCCCATTGCCTACTGCCTGCCTGTTGATCTGCTTGCTTGGGTTTCCTCCACATCCTGACATGGGGCTCCTCATTGTCCATAATTCATTTCAGATTTCACAGATGCCAGCCTCTCGCCCAGACCAGCACTGGTTATCTATCTGCAAAAAAAAGCCCTTCAAAAGCATTTTTGTTGAACTAACCACAAATCAATTTTAAGGTGAATTTCTGGATATGAAGGAATGGATGGGATTCAGATGTGACCATTTAGGGGAATATGGCAAGAAAGAAATTACCATGTCACATCTTGGAGCAAATTCGAAGTCATGCTAATGCTTCTGAGGATATGTCCAAATGCAGCAAAATAATAATATCTACTTAGTGAGGTTGGAATGGTTAAATGAGATAATGACACACAATAATCACTTAACACATATTGACTGTAGTATTATGTTTTTTTTTTCAAGTCCTGAATCAGCAGGATTGGAGATGGGAGAACTGAACAAGGTCAGAAGCTGGAAAAACCAGGTAACTGAGGTGGATCTGGCCCGAGGTGGGAAGGGCACATTCAGCTACTGGTCTCAGCAGGAAGTCCAGTCTAGTAGACGGCACTCTTTACCTGGAAACTATGGCAACAGCCAGCAAGAATTGGACTTCATATGGAGATCTAAATAAGCAGACAGGTAGATAGGAAGTCAACAAGGGAATGATTAAAAGTCTTGGGTTTGAGAAAGAGATTGGGATTTCCATCCCTAATTGTATGGGAATTACATACAATTACATACAAGAATTACATAATGTGCTAATTAAAAATGGAGATTCTCTGTCATCATCTACAGAGTTTTTGAATCATGCAGTCTGGGACAGGATATTCCTAACAAGTTCTTTTTTTTAATTTGTATTTTATATTGGACAAGAGTTGATTTATAATGTTAGTTTCAAGTGTACAGTGAAGTGATTCAGTTGTACAAGTTCTTTAGAAGATTCTGATGTGATGGCTTGAGGACCACTCTTGAGGAAACTTGAATGTAGAAAGACAGACAACAGCAAAGCAATCCTTAGGTCTAGAGGAACCAAGTCATCCAGAAAGTTAATTGGAGGAAGATTCAGGTCCAAGGATTCAGTCAACACAACTGTAGCACAATTCTGAGCCTCAGGAAACAAGGCAAATCCCCCCCTCCTTTTGACTATTAGGGGAATCAAGCCACCCAAGGCGGGGTAGGATAGGTTTCAGGAAAAAAAAGAAAATGAGTCAAATAAAAAATGTTTTTCTAAGCTCAAGGAAAATAGCAAGTATTTTGATCTGATGCTGTTTGCCTCTTGCTCTGTTCATCCATTTATTCATTAATGAATTGAGTGCATCATGATTCTGGATTCTATTGTTCCAACTATGAGCTTGCTCCTGAATCTGTGAACTGCACCTAAAAGTCCTCTTAAGAACTTGATATATACAAAGTGTAATTCATCATCTTTTTGTCTCCAAGTTAACTTTCTCCCCTAAGAGAAAGTTAAGGGAGACAGTTAATCTATCTATATTTGCTATAATAAGTGGTAGAAGGGCAAGGATTTTCTGGCCATTTCACACACCTTGAAACAGAGGCTTGAAGAGGATGCAAGAAGAAGCAAAGTTATGAACCCTGCAGCCCTAATTCCCAGCTTGGGGTTCGTTCCATTTTGTCCCTCACTGGTGAGCTGAGTGTCCCTAATGTGGTTTGGAAATGGGAATTGGAGAATTATCTGGGCAATCTGTCTAGTGGATAATTTGATTCAAGAAAAACATAAGGAAAGGCTTCATCACTCAAAGTCATCTGCAGCAATAGCTTGATGTATTGCCTCCAATTCTACCATTAGCAATTCATTCTTTAGAAAACATATTTTTAAATGTAAATAAATACCATTGCCAAAGTAAATAATTACAGCAAAATTTTTCAAACTGAGTTCCCAGGACCCTTCGAGGTTCCTTTGAACATTTCCCAGGACCCACCAGAGGGGACAAGGCTCACCAACCCCTTGAGTCCACCAGTCCCACCAGCTTTAATCAGAGGAACTTTTTTATCTTTTCCATGAGAAGTTTAACAGCTTCCATGCAAGAGCATTTACAGACAAGATGCTTTACCTTTACCTTCAAAATGTTAAAAATCATTTTTAAGAGTGGAAAAAACCTGGAAACAGCCTAAATGTCCATCCTCCTAAATTATATTGCTTCCACACAATGAAATGTAGGAAGCTGTTAAAAGGATGAGATAGACCTATGTGTTCTGATATGGAAATATCTGAATACATCAATAAAAGAGAAAGTCAAGTAATAGGAGAGAGTACATATGGGCTAGTCCTAAATGTGTTTAAACTACATATTTATACATTTGCATATGCACAAACTAGTTTAGGAAAAGTTCATAACTTTTAACCTGAAAATTTGGACTTGGAGTTTGGGGTATACATTTAGTATTTCACTGTATTCTGTACGAGTTCCTTTTGTTTGTTTACCATGAGCATATTTTGATCTTTGAATAAAAACTAGTTTTAAAATTTTTGAAAGTGACTGCATTAAGATATCATTGTTCATTATGAACACCCTTGCAGATGTTAGTGATCGCTTTCTTTCCACAGTGACAATTATCTCCGAGGAAAGGAAGTCCTGAACAGATAAATGCTGATATGAAGTTGGTATAAGGAAGACAGCACTCACCAATGGGGTGTTGCCTGGCAAATAGTTGGGACGATGTGGAGAGTAGCTGACCTGGTTGGTGCCCTGACATTTGACAGGGAAATTCTTCCTGGTGTGGAGAAATTATGAATGACTGAGAGAAAAAATTTTCCTTTCCCATGATTTTTGCTTGGTCCTCTGATTGTGAATATCATCTATCTGATTCCCAGCAGAGAAACTAGGTTCAGGTGGCAGGAGAGTAAGAGTCAGCTATTAAGGAAAATAATTTTCTTTGAGGCATCAGAAGGCTGTTATTTGGGTTGGACAATGATTCTGATTGTTGCTCAACTCTCCATTTCCTGAGTCTGGGTAAGAGGCAAAAGTCCTTGTAGTCTAAAGGCACTGGAGTCAGAAAAGGCTGGGTATGTGTTTTAACTCCTTTGATTAATCATCTGTGACCTCTGTGAAATGAAGGAATTAAACTAGATTTTCTCTAAGCTCCCTTCAAACTCCAAGCTCTGTTATAATTCAGAAACAGGCATACAAATTTCCAAGGGCTTCCCACTCCCTCCTCTATTTCCGATTCCTCTCTCCCTAATTGGCTCCAAGAATAAAACACCTGCCCTCCTTTCCGTGGACCTTCTCCTCCCTGGTTTACATGGGCATGTGTATCTTCACGTGCGTTTGTATGCCAGGTTGAGCCCATGTCCCTGTGCATCTGTGTGAGAGATGAGAACTCCTTTACCAGGACCCTGTGGAACTATGCTAACCCGACAGTCGGTCATGCTTACTCAGATGGAGAACAATTAACAATCACAGTTAATTAACCTCCATCCTCAAGTGGCCTCTCAGTATTCACTTAGGAATGCAGTCTAGGTGGCCCTGGTCAAGTCATCGTTTGATGTACAAAATCACTCTTACTCTTTGTAGATGAGTTCCCCACAACCTACCCCCTCCCCTTGCCCCCACCTTGTCTAGGGGGGAAAGGTCGCTGGCGACTAGGAGATGATGTCAGAGCACAGCTGGGGCATAGGTCAAATGGAAGCGGCACCTTAGATCCAGCCCAGGGCAAGTCTAGACTATAAACAAGCTGCTGCCTGGGGATCCTGCATCCTGTTAACCTAGCCTCCCTTCTTGCTTGCTCAACTCTCCCGTGGGTGGTCTTGCTGCAACCTGTGGTTTGGAGAGTGTCAGAGAGCTCTTATGTGTAAACACTGTGTTCCAGCCAGCAGAGACCGTGCACACAGGGTTCGTGTCTCCCCTGCTTACTCAGGCGATGCTCTCTCCAAGAATGGGACGGTTTATCCTCCATATCTCAGGTCATGGGAGCCCCAACTTCCGAAGTACCTGAGAGTCGTCCTTGACTTCTCTCCTTCATCCCCCCAGCCAATCAGCCACAAAGTCCTGTTAACTCAGTTTCCTAAAGTTTTCTCAGATCTGCCCACACCTCTCTATGCCCTCTGCCTCTCAGCTCTTATCACCCTTTTTGATGGGTTGGCACAGCCTTTCAACTGGCCTTCCTGTGCCAGTCTTGCTCTTGAAAGACTATTCTTGGCTTTGCTGCCCAAGTATCCAAATAAGCAAATGTTATCATGAAACTCCCCAAATGCAATCGTGACACCCATGGAAAAATATTCAATGACCGTTACTTTTCTCCACAAAAAGGGGAGGGCACCCAAAAGGGTCAATCTTCCTATGGCCTCAAGGATCCTTGGCATCCTGGCACTAAGTCTGCCCCATAACAACAGCATTAGGCGTACCTGCTGGGTGTCAAATAACTTGTTATGTCCAAGATAACAAACTGGGTTTTCTCATATGCAAAATATTTTTGAAGGTCAGGTTCATCTCACTTCTTGCTATTCTCAAACATGTCCTACTCCCCTAAACCTCATCACTTCTGCAGGTGTCATTCCTTCTACAGAAAGTGCTCTTCCTGTCAATTTTATCCTTTGTCATTCAAGATCCAGCCATGGCATCTTCCTCTGGGTCCTAGCTCCTCTGTGCATGGCGGGCTGCTCTCTCCTCTGAGTCCCTGTGGAATCGTAGCATCACAGTGTTATGGTGCTGCCTACAACTACGTACACACCTGTTTTCCTCCTTGGGTTGGAGCTCATTTGGAGGCAGGGACTGTATTTTTCATCCATCCCGATGTTGTGTCTTCCTCTGTGCCTGGGGCTTACTTAACCTGTTTTTCAATGAATGAGGGGGAGAGGAGCACTGTTGATAGGAAATCAGGAATTCAAGTAGCAAAACATCACCCTGAGAAGGCAGGAGAGGGCACTCCACTGGGGTCTTAGAAGAGAGCTTCTTTCTCCTCCCTTGGCCCCCACCATGCCCATTCCCCTCACCCAGGGCCCAACCCCGTTCCCCCATAAGGTGTACCTCAGCGGGAAGCAGAATGCAAGGGCCTCCAAAAAAGGGGGATGGTGCTGAAAATAAACCTCACTCCTAAAGGGCTGAGGACTTTGCAATTTTAGGTCACACTGTTGCAGTTTTGAGCTTGTCCTATTTACTCAGCTTTTGTCAGGCTCGATCTGGCAGGATGCAACATGATGAAAACAGGGGCACTTCCTTTACACAAGTAGGTAAGTTTGAGGCAAGCAGCCTTTATTTGATAAAATTTTGAGGTACCTCAACTCATTTATGAGGCTCTTTCACTCACCTCCAGCTGTATCTCACGGCCTCTCCTTTGCGTCTACCCTCATTCAGGTGTGCAGCGAATGAGCAACTCTGACTTCTGACCAGTCCTGTCTGATGAGGCCCTCATTACAGTTCCAAACAGAAATTAGTGTCCACACGTCATCAAATCCTAGTTAAAGGGTTCTTTAACTTCCTCCCCTTTTCTACCCACCACGCCACCCCCCAATCTCCTCAGGGAATCCAATGGGGGCAGGTATAATAACAACCCTACCCTCACTGCCTTGTCCACACAGTGGGAATAATAATATTCCCTAACCCAGAGGGTTATCGTGAGGATTGCAAAGATTAATCAAACCCTTAGCACAGATAAACATAAATATTAAATAATAATGGTAACCAGAAACTCCTTCCATAGGACAGGGATGCCTTAGATATTTTTCAATTTTTAATTATTTAAAATAAATAATCATTTATTAAATGTGTCTCTCTTTCCAATCCCTACAAGCAGATTCTGAGTTGCTCTTTTCAGGAGCAATTACTTTCTTCCAGTCATCTTCCCAAGTACCTTCACCTGGAACAAATTATTCTGTTGGTTGACATGTTTCTCCACCGGCTTCCGTTTCCTCTTTGTACCTGACTCACTTCCAGGAAGAGACTTAAGAAACCCCATCCACCCAGGTCTCTGTCCTGTCAGTATACGTCCTAAGTGCACAGATGAGTCCAGGGTGTCATATACAGCTGACTTGGGAAATCAGATGGTAAGAATTCTACAGGAACAAAAATGCAAATATTTACCTCAGAAGGTCATCTGATTTTTTTCTTTCAATGAAATTGAGACAAACTCTCCCCAAGCATTGCTGAGTTGGCCAAATCTCCCAAAGCAAAGACTGAGGGAGAAAACCAAACTCAACATGACCAAATTTCTCTCCTTGGAGGATAGCCCTGCCTGTTCAAAAGAGGGGCTGGAAACATCTGGGAGTGCCTCCATCTAGTGCCTACGCACAGAACCTGATTTAGAGACTAGTCCTCCAACATCAGAGAGGATTAGGGAGAAGCAGAGCCAGAAAAATCCAGGGCGTCTTTGAACTGTCATCCTCACTCCTGCTGCCCTGTGCTAGAGCAATAGCCCTCTGCCGACTGCTCTACCACTCTCTCCCCATTGGAATCCACTCTGTCCTTGCTCTGAGGATGCTGTCCTCTCTGTAGCAATCCCCTGTTCCTCCCACTGTCAATAAACAGAGCCACACTTCTCCAAGTGTGTCCCTCAGACCCTGATGGAAGATTCTCCTGTGATCATTGTCAGCAATGCAGCTGCTCAGCCCTTCTCCCCACCCACTGAGTCACAATTTCTCAGGGAGGGGCCTAAAGCTCTCTATTTCTAGAAAACTCTGCAGGTGATTCAAAGTGTGAGATCTTTTGTTATAGAAGGGTCAACATCCCTGGCCCGTTCAAGACCCTTCATGAAAAATCTGTTCTCTGTTCCTTGTCTCTAACATTATCTCCCTCTACCCCATGAGTAACACCGCCGGCCACCCCAACATGTATGCTCACAACTCCCCAGGTTCTTACAGGTTCATATTTCAAGATTCTGCTCATGCTGTCTCCCCTGCCTGGAACGCTTACTCCACCTAAGTCCTCCTCTTCCTTCAAAGCTCACTTCTGTCAAAACTTTCACGCATATTAATTCTTGAGATTAATTGCATTGGGTATGCTCTGTTGCAAGGCTCTGTGCCTCAGGTTTACTACAAGGTATTACATTTGGTTCCTGCCCTCCAGGAGCTCTGAGGCTGGGTAGGTGGACATCAGCAACCATAATAAGACGTAAAATGTACAAGCAACAGGAGTGTGAGGGAAAGGGCATTGGTTATATAGGAACTGGTGTTTTCTGCAAGGCCTTTCAGCTTGGATGGAACTAGAGACAAGATGTGAGGAAGTAAGGCAGGGCAGAAAGAGGATTTTGAGTACAGAGGTAGGGCAGTGAAGACGATACACAGCATGAGAAATAGCACAGCTTGGCTTGTTCGTGAAGAAATGTGAGAGATTCAGCTGAAACATAGATAAGTGTGTCCTCAGCTCTCCTCCTCTGAACTCCTTTTATTTTTATGATCTGAGTCAACTCAACTAGAACACTTAGCACAGATGCCTATTCATTTCTTTGAATTTCTATCAATATGTTTCTGAAAGCAATGATTTTTCTCATTATTAAAGATTTTCATTTGGGGAAATTTTGGAAAATATAGAAAATTGGTAAAAATTAAGTTACTCCTAAATCTACCATGTGGAAATAACCACAGTGAGCATTTTCGTTGATCCTCAGAACATTTTTCCCCATACACATCTATATTATTTTCTACTAAAAAGCTGAAATAATACTGCATATAATTGTATATCTAATTTTTTTCATTTAGCAGGTTATAATGAGCACACGCCCACATCATTAAATATTCCTTGAAAACATTGTTGTGAACAACTGCCTAATATTCTAACATATGAATATTCAAGTCCATTTTACCTAGTATTTCCAAACGTAATGCTATGGGATTTCACTAAAAGATTTAGTAACAGGTTAAATCAATTTAAAATAATTTTTTTCTCCTGGATTCTGTAAGTCTTTGAAGAGTCACAATATGGATTTTGATTCTTGGAGAAGGAATTTTAGCAAATAGTAATTTCCAAATGTATTAACAATGGATTCTTTTTTAAAACAAGCATCTCATGGGATTCATTTTCTATGGAAGTTTGGAAAATACTGGTTTAACCTTGAACCTTTATCCCATTGTAGGACATTTAGATGGTTCCCAGTTTTTTACTATTACGAATAATGCTTAGATAATGATCTTTGTACATAAAATTCAGACTGCAGGTCTCAATATTTCTTTAGGATAGATTCCTGGAAATAGAATTGAGGGGTCAAAGTGTGTGGTTTTAACAATTTTTTTTAAGTGTAATAATTATTTTCCACCCCCTCTAACTTATGACTACCAGCCTCCTGACCTCTGTGATTATGCTGTGTGGTTTTTACACCTCCCTATTGTAGAGCCTCATGCCCTTTCTTTAGAAAGTCCTCAGCAAGTGTTTGATGATGGTGATAATGATATTAAGGAAGAAGAATTATCTCTCAGGGGAGAGGGTAGGTTCCGAGCAGGGAGGCATTGTCTCCTTCAGTAGAAAGCATCAGTATAAAATAGTCCCTCAATGTAGGTTATTTCACATCAGCCAGCCTGAGTTCAGCTGTTCCACTCAATCTCTGTGTAACCTTGGCCAAATTACAGTGATAATAATATCCTACTCATAGGTGTGCAGCAAGAACTAAATGAGAAAATATGTGCAAGGCTTAGAGCACAGGCCTGGTCACATGTAATACTGAGTATAAATATGACTGTTATTATTATCATCATCATCATCATCAACATCATCATTATTGGCTGATGTCTGGAACCCAAAGGAAAGGTGACCATTTCTTTAAGAAGCTGAAATTGTATGAGTTATATAAGATCAGAGTCAATAGCAGCTGGTTGGAGTAAAGCTTGCAGCCAGGGAGACACCCAGGAGCAATGGTCAGGGAATGGATTGGGTCTGCTAGGGATGGCTATAGTGACAACAAAAGCAGCCAATAGGGAAAGATGGAAGTCAGCCAAGGCAACCAGGGACTGCATTCCAGTTAAAAAAAAATCAAAGTTCTTTTAACATGGCGAAGACTAACATATTCATTCTGAACTCCTCTCCCCTGGGAAAACTCCATGATCCCATTTCCCCTTCCAGAGATAATCAACCATCTCCCCTGGACACAATGTGGTGGCCACCAGCCCAGCTCTTACCTGTCAGCTCCCTGTCACTGCCTAGGTGACCGTGGGCCTTCCAAGCTGGCAGCCCCAGTGGAGACACTGACAAGAGCGACTCTGACACCTGGCAGGTCCCTGGACCCTCTAGTTTATTTCTCTATTTCGAAGGATTCATACCTGTGTTTTTGAGATCACTACTACATTTTTCTGGATTCCCTGGGTGCATCCAACCCAGAACCAAAAACTTGACCATTTGGCTGCATCTCTGAAATCTGAAAAGAGCTGTAAATCAAAACTCTGAAGTGAGCCCAGAGCAGGGGCACTGATGGTGCCAGGCTTGGTCCCACACTCCCCTTCAGAGCCTCCTTCTCCCTTCCCTGCTCTTCCACATTACTCTCAGAGCTACTGAGAGTTAATGAGTGTTAAAAGCCCTTAGATCTATTTAGAGGGAAGGCCAATTTACTGTGATTAAATGCAAGGTAGCGTTCAATTAGCAGAAGATAAACACAACATATCAACCTACTACGATAATTTTTAAATCAAAAGTTAGAGCACACATAGGCTGCTGCAATAATAATTTACTAATTTAATGACGATGGAGCTTTTTAAGATCTTGCCATTCTCTAAGAGTGTGTATGGAGGGCAATCCTAATGTTAATTAGAGCTTGCTTCATTAACAACTTAACCAAAAGGCCACACTTTGTGAAATTATTTGGGAGCCTTACGAGGAATGAGAGTTGATGGAAGGAAATTACCATGAGTATATTTCCCATCAGTTAATGAAGAATATGATGTATAAATCATTAGCAGGGCCCATATGGTGATAGTCAGTAAAAGAAAGGAGAATGTGGAATTTATGGATGGGAGCAGGGCAGATGGCTGGGAGGAATGTGTGGAGGCACATGCCTCTTCATATATGTGCCTTCTGTGGCAACAAAGGTCCTCTCTGCCATGCAGCCTCCAGGGCAGTTTTGTTTGGCAGACAGCTGTTGCTTACACCTCTGGGCTCTGCCTGACAGAGTTAGAGTCACCTCCAGCTGAGTGCTAAAGCTTTGACAGACAGTAAATGCTTGGGAACTTATGATGAATTCATGGCTGACACTCCAGTTGGATAGACGCCTCCTAGATTCAGCACAGTCCTTTCTGACTCCTGTGGCCAGCTCCTTTGATGATGTGTGCACTAGTCCACAATTGCCCAAACCAACTTGGGAATCTAGAGGGCAGGGCCCCCTAACAGCCTGGGACAGGGGTTCCCAAAGATTGCTGCACATTGGAATCAATTGAGGGGTCTTTTAAAAATGTTAATTTCTGGCTCCCATCCCCAGACGTTTAATCCATATGGAGTATGAGGTGGACTGAATGTTTGCAACCTCCCCAAAACTCATATGATAAAACCCTAATTTTTAAAGTGATGGTATTTAAAGATGGAATTTTGAGGAGATAATTAAGTCATGAGAATGGAGCCTTCATGATGGGATTAGTGTCCTTTAAAAAGAGACATGAGACAGCTTTCTTGCTCTCTCTGTGTTCTGCTAGGTGAGCATACAAGGAGAAGACATCTGCAAACCAGGAAGAGGGTCCTCATCAGACACCGAATCTGCCAGCTCCTTGATTTTGGACTTTCTAGCCTCCAGAACTGCGATTCAGGAGAACAGAAAATTTCTATTGACAAAACTACCCAGTCTATGTTATTTTTGTTATAGCACCCCAGATGGCTAAGATAGGTATTATCTGAGCCTGGAGACTTTTTAAAACTCTACCTGCCCTGGTGATTCTAATGTGCAGTAATATCTGGGATCGCTGGTCTAGGACCCAAGCCCAAGGTCTAAGGTGGATGCAAGTCTCTGAGCCTTGTAGCCAATTCTGGAATCTGGGAAGAGCATATCACAGGCAAGGCTGTTGACAAGTGAGGCGTGGGGTCTTTAGAAGGAGGAAGGTCTTTATAATTAAGAGACCTGGGTTAGAATCCATGCTTACTTTGGGTAATTATCCTCTCTGAGTTTTCTGCTCTGTAAAATGGAGGTAACAATGCTTTCCTCAGAAGCTGTGTGAACATTAAATGAAATAATATATATAAAGAATATAGACATCCAAAGGAGGGTCTCTGGAGTGTGAAGTTCAGGAATTTGGAGAAGGGTGTTGAAGTCTCCAACTATGAAAGTGGATTCATCTATGAGGATGTGAGATGATGTGAACATCAAGCACTGGCTAACAGCTTTGAAAATGTTCCCATCCAAAACCTATGAGGCCTTTGGCAAATAAAATGTAGTTAATAATTCTCATGTCAGCCATTTATGGGCTATTTAGGTCTTGTTAATTGAATTTAAAAGAGGACTTATCATAGAGAAAGGACAGACTGGTTTTGAATATCTTCCCGAAATAAATAGTTAAAGCACCTTTCTATGTCCAGTGTATGGAACAAGCTAGTGGCCTGTTTAAAAATGAGGTGCCATGTTGCTTTTAAGATCTCAATATAATAATCTGAGTGCCAGATTGGTTCAGAATGACAGAGTGGAAGGACGTGATCTTGTTCCAACTTACGAGAACAATAATCAATCAGGAAGACACTGGAACTCACCAAAATACATACCCCACCTCTAAAGACAAAGGAGAAGCCACAATGAGATGGTAGGAGGGGCACAATCACAATAAAATCAAATCTCATAACTGCTGGGTGGGTGACTCACGAACTGGAGAACACTTACACACCACAGAAGTCCACCCACTGGAGTGAAGGTTCTGAGCCCCACGTCAGGCTTCCCAACCTGGGGGTCCAGCAATGGGAGGAGGAATTACTAGAGAAACAGACTTTGAAGGCTAGCAGGATTTGATTGCAGGACTTTGACAGCACTGGGGGAAAAAGAGGCTCCGCTCTTGGAGGGTGCACACAAAGTAGTGTGCACACTGGGATACAGGGGAAGGAGCAGTGACCCCATAGGAGACTGAACCAGACCTACCTGCTAGTGTTGGAGGGTCTCCTGCAGAGGCGGGGGGTGGCTGTCTCTCACAGTGAGGACAAGGACACTGGCAGCAGAAATTCTGGGAAGTACGCCTTGGCGAGAGCCCTCCCAGAGTCGGCCATTAGCCCCATCAAAGAGCCTGGGAAGGCTCCAGTGTTGGGTCACCTCAGGCCAAACAACAAACAGGAAGGGAACCCAGCCCCACCCATCAGCAGACAAGTGGATTAAAATTTTACTGAGCTTTGCACAACAGAGCAACAGCAGCTCTTCCCACCACCAGTCCCTCCCATCAGGAAACTTGCTCAAGCCTCTTAGATAGCCTCATCCACCAGAGGGGAGACAGCAGAAGCAAGTAGAACTACAATCATGCAGTCTGTGGAACAAAAACCACATTCACAGAAAGATAGACAAGATGAAAAGGCAGAGGGCTATGTACCAGAAGTAGGAACAAGATAAAACCCCAGAAAAACAACTAAAAGAAGTGGAGATAAGCAACCTTCCAGAAAAAGAATTCAGAATAATGATAATGAAGATGATCCAGGACCTCGGAAAAAGAATGGAGGCAAAGAGCGAGAAGACGCAAGAAATGTTTAACAAAGACCTACAAGAATTAAAGAACAAACAAACAGAGATGAACAATACAATAACTGAAATGAAAACTACACTAGAAGGAATCAATAGCAGAATAACTGAGGCAGAAGAATGGATAAATGACCTGGAAGACAGAATGGTGGAATTCACTGCTGTGGAATAGAATAAAGAAAAAAGAATGAAAAGAAATGAAGACAGCCTAAGAGACCTCTGGGACAGCATTAAATGTAACAACATTCACATTATAGGGGTCCCAGAAGGAGAAGAGAGAGAGAAAGAAATTGAAGAAATTATAGTCAAAAACTTCCCTAACATGGGAAAGGAAATACCCACCCAAGTTCAGGAAGCACAGAGTCCCATACAGGATAAACCCAAGGAGAAACACATCAAGACACATAGTAATCAAATTGGCAAAACTTAAAGACAAAGAAAAATTATTGAAAGCAGCAAGGGAAAAACAACATACAAGGGAACTCTCATGAACTTAACAGCTTACTTCTCAGCAGAAGCTCAACAAGCCAGAAGGGAGTGGCATGACATATTTAAAGTGATGAAGGGGAAGAACTGACAACCAAGATTACTCTCCCCAGCAAGGATCTCATTCAGATTCGATGGAGAAATCAAAAGCTTTACAGACAAGGAAAAGATAAGAGAATTCAGCACTACCAAATCAACTCTACAACAAATGCTAAAGGAACTTCTCTAGGTGAGAAACACAAGAGAAGAAAAGGACCTACAAAAGCAAACCCCAAACAATTAAGAAAATGGAAACAGGAACATAAATATCAATAATTACCTTAAACATGAATGGATTAAATGCTCCAACCAAAACACACAGGCTCGCTGAATGGATACAAAAATAAGACCCATCTATATGCTGTCTACAAGAGACCCACTTCAGACCTAGGGACACATACAGACTGAAAGTGAGAGGATGGAAAAAGATATTCCAATCAAATGGAAATCAAAAGAAAGCAAGAGTAGCAACACTCATATCAGATAAAATAGACTTTAAAATAAAGAATGTTACAAGAGACAAGGAAGGACACTACATAATGATCAAGGGATCAAACCAAGAAGAGGATATTATAATTATAAATATATATGCACCCAACATAGGAGCACCTCAATATATAAGGCAACTGCTAACAGCTATAAAAGAGGAAATCGACAGTAACACAATAATAGTGGGGGACATTAACACCTCACTTACACCAATGGACAGATCATCCAAACAGAAAATTAATAAGGAAACACAAGCTTTAAATGACACAATAGACCAGATAGATTTAATTGATATTTATAGGACATTCCATCCAAAAAGAGCAGATTACACGTTCTACTCAAGTGTGCATGGAATATTCTCCAGGATAGATCACATCTTGGGTCACAAATCAAGCCTCAGTAAATTTAAGAAAATTGAAATCATATCAAGTGTCTTTTCTGACCATGACACTATGAGATTAGAAATCAATTACAGGGGGAAAAAATGTAAAAAACACAAACACATGGAGGCTAAAAAATAATTTACTAAATAACCAAGAGATCACTGAAGAAATCAAAGAGGAAATCAGAAAACACCTAGAGACAAATGAAAATGAAAACACGACAATCCAAAACCTATGGGATGCAGCAAAAGTTGTTCTAGGAGGGAGGTTTATAGCAATACAAGCCTACCTCAAGAAACAAGAAAAATCTGAAATAAACAATCTAACCTTACACCTAAAGGAACTAGAGAAAGAAGAACAAACAAAACCCAAAGTTAGTAGAAGGGAAGAAACCATAAAGAACAGAGCAGAAATAACTGAAATAGAAACCAAGAAAACAATAGGAAAGATCAATAAAACTAAAAGCTGGTTATTTGAGAAGATAAGGAAAATTGATAAACCATTAGCCAGACTCATCAAGAAAAAGAGGGAGAAGACTCAAATCAATAAAATTAGAAAGGAAAAAGGGGACATTACAACAGACACCACAGAAATGCAAAGCATCCTAAGAGACTACTACAAGCAACTCTATGCCAATAAAATGGACAACCTGGAAGAAATGGACAAATTCTTGGAAAGGTACAACCTACCAAGACTGAACCATGCAGTAACAGAAAATATGAACAGACCAATCACAAGTAATGAAATTGAAACTCTGATTAAAAATCTTCCAACAAACAGAAGTCCAGGACCAGATGGCTTCACAGGTGAATTCTATCAAACATTTAGAGAAGAGTTAACACCCATCCTTCTCAAACTCTTTCAAAAAATTACAGAGGAAGGAACACTCCCAAACTCATTCTACGAGGCCACCATCACCCTGATACCAGACTGAGATACAACAAAAAATGAAAATTATGACCAATATCACTGATGAATATAGATGCAAAAATCCTCAACAAAATACTAGCAAACAGAATCCAAAAACACATAAAAAGGATCATACACCATGATCAAGTGAGATTTATCCCAGGGATGCAAGGATTCTTCAATATATGCAAATCAATCAACGTGATACACCATATTAACAACTTGAAGAATAAAAATCATATGATCATCTCAATAGATGAAGAAAAAGCTTTTGACAAAATTCAATACCCATTTATGATAAAAACTCTCCAGAAAGTGGGCTTAGAGGGAACCTACCTTAACATAATAAAGGCCATATACGACAAACCCACAGCAAACATCATTAGCAATGCTGAAAACCAGAAAGCATTTCCTCTATAATCAGGAAAAAGACAAGGATGTCCACTCTCACCACTATCATTCAACATAGTTTTGGAAGTCCTAGCCATGGCAATCAGAGACGATAAAGAAATAAAAGGAATACAAATTGGAAAAGAAAAAGTAAAACTGTCACTGTTTGCAGATGACATGATACTATACATAGAAAATCCTAAAGATGCCACCAGAAAGCTACTAGAGCTAATCAATGAATTTGGTAAAGTTGTAGGATACAAAATTATTGCACAGAAATCTCTTGCATTTCTATACACTAATTATGAAAAAATCTGAGAGAGAAATTAAGGAAACACTCCCATTTACCATTACAACAAAAAGAATAAAATACCTAGGAATAAATCTACCTAGGGAGACAAAAGACCTGTATGCAGAAAACTATAAGACACTGATGAAAGAAATTAAACATGATACCAACAGATGGAGAGATATACCATGTTCTTGGATTGGAAGAATCAATATTGTGAAAATGACTATACTACCCAAAGCAATCTACAGATTCAATGCAATCCCTATCAAATTACCAACAGCATTTTTTACAGAACTAGAACAAAAATCTTAAAATTTGTATGGAGACACAAAGACTCCGAATAGCCAAAGCAGTCTTTAGGGAAAAAAACGGAGCTGGAGGAATCAGGCTCCCTGACTTCAGACTATACTACAAAGCTACAGTAATCAAGACTATATGCTACTGGCACAAAAACAGAAATATAGATCAATGGAACAGGATAGAAAGCCCAGAGATAAACCCACGCACCTATGGTCAACTAATCTATGACAAAGGAGGCAAGGATATACAATGGAGAAAAGACAGTCTTCAATAAGTGGTGCTGGGGAAACTGGACAGCCACATGTAACAGAATGAAATTAGAATACTCCCTAACACCATACACAAAAAATAAACTCAAAATGGATTCAAGATCTAAATGTAAGACCAGGCACTATAAAACTCTTAGAGGAAAACATAGGAAAAACACTCTTTGACATAAATCACATCAAGATCTTTTTTGATCCACCTCCTATAGTAGTAGAAATAAAAGCAAAAATAAACAAATGAGACTTAATGAAACTTAAAAGCTTTTGCAAAGCAAAGAAACTACAAACAAGACAAAATGACAGCCCTCAGAATGGGAGAAAAGATTTGCAAATGAATCAACGGACAAAGGATTAATCTCCAAAATATATAAACACCTCATGCAGCTCAATATTAAAAAAACAAACAGCCCAATCCAAAAATGGGCAGAAGGCCTAAATGGACATTTCTCCAAAGAAGACATACAGATGGCCAAGAAGCACATGTAAAGCTGCTCAGTGTCACTAATCATTAGAGAAATGCAAATCAAAACTACAGTGAGGTATCACCTCACACCAGTTAGAATAGGCATCATCAGAAAATCTACAAATAACAAATGCTGGAGAGGGTGTGGAGAAAAGGGAACCCTCTTGCACTGTTGGTAGGAATGTAAATTGATACAGCCACTGTGGAGAACAGTATGGAGGTTCCTTAAAAAACTAAAAATAGAATTACCATATGACCCAGCAATCCCACTAGTGGGCATATACCCAGAGGAAACCATAATTCAAAAAGGCCCATGCACCCCAATGTTCATTGCAGCACTATTTACAATAGCCAGGTCATGGAAACAACCTAAATGCCCATTGACAGACGAATGGATAAAGAAGATGTGGTACATATATACAATGGAATATTACTCAGCCATAAAAAGGAATGAAATTGGGTCATTTGTAGAGACGTGGATGAATCTAGAGACTGTCATACAGAGTGAAGTTAGTCAGAAAGAGAAAAACAAATATCGTATGTTAACGCATATATGTGGAACCTAGAAAAATGGTACAGATGAACTGGTTTCCAGGGTACAAACTGAGACACAGATGTAGAGAACAAACGTATGGACACCAAGGGGGGAAAGCGGCAGAGGGAGGTGGTGGTGCTGTGATGAATTGGGAGATTGGGATTGACATATATACACTAATATGTATAAAATGGGTAACTAATAAGAACCTGTTATATAAAAAAATAAATAAAATTAAATTTAAAGAAAAAGAATATATAGCCTGAAATATCATAAGTGGAAGAATGGTTTATTTAACCAATGAGACTTAACTAGCAAAATTTTTAAAAAGAGGATTATGGCACAATAGTATCTGGTACTTGTTTGAAGTTGCTAAAGAAACTGTGCAAGTGCCTGAAATAAACCAAGACACTGTGGTACCAGGCACTATTCTAGGCACTTCATAGAGACTTCTTAGTTTGTTGACTGGTAATTGTGTCAGTCAGGATTTTTAGACAAGGAGCAGGCCAGAGAAGAGCTGTTCTTCAGAAATTCCACTAGTCCAGAGCACATGCTGTCCATGACTGTAGGCCATGGATGTTGAGAGAATATCTGTTAATTTCCCAAGGGTACAAGATGTGACCTGGTGGAAGGAGACACGGTTACATCTGTCAGTCTGCCACTCCCAAGCTGACCAATTGTGGGTACATTTCCTGAGCATTCTGACTGTCAGTTCATTCATTATTATAAGGGACAGAGAAAGACAGCTGCCTCACTGGGCTCAAGGCACAAAATGAGCTGATATAATTAAAAGTGCCTAAAAGAACCTATGATGCTAGGTTCACAGCAAGAACTCAATAAACAGTTCTCTGAATTACACATTTTAAATAGCAGAGGGTTCCCCCCAGGGAGTGGGATGTGTATGGATGGAAGCCTGGGAGTCCGACTCCTGGATTCTATGAGGACCCGGGAACTTCCATGCAGGGCACTCCCCATTTCCCAGCCAACACCAGGTCTAATGAGCTCTTGAAACCATCCTTTTCTTGCTCCCAGACATTTTCATACACCTGTGGGTACAAGCAAACCCCTAAGCTGGAGCTGAGAAAACCAAAAGGGCTCTGCAGCAGCTCTGCCATCCCACAGGCATGACGCCCGGCACCTCAATTAGACTGCGGTGTGAGAAAAGCCAGTTCCCATGCCCTACTCAGCAACAATCCTTTCTGCAGAAACAATCAACCCCCCTAACTAGGGAAATCAATGGACTCTTCTCCCTACCAATATCTAAATAGCTATTTGAATGTGTTCTATAACAGGAGGAGCTTTTGAACAAAAGGTCAGGGCTGATTTGAAGTTGGTCTTTATATCAGCAATTGCTTTTAAAGACATAATTCTCCCAACTCTGTGAGCCCCTGAAGATAAAAAAAAAAAATTATATAAATGTACAAATGACTTTATGACTTTGATTATATAACTTCTGAGAAAATGTCCGTATGAACTGTTAAGGAAGACTAAAGATATTGTGATAAAGAAAGCTTTTTGAAATTCTGCTTAAAAAAAAAATCTATGTCATGAGATATGAATGTAGCCAAAGTCTTGATAAAAGTCGTGTCATCCTTTTGCCATGGAAGCTGCTGAGGCATGAAAAGGACCACGGGCCTGGAGATCTTTGTTGCCTTTAAAGTCTGGCTGATCAACATGCATTAGAGTCTTCCTAAAGATGGGTCTGGCCAAAGGTTATCAACAAAAACCTAACCTAATGAGCCCAGAACACAGGGAGAGGAGCCCTGCCAAGCCAACACTGAGAGGAATTGGGAGCAAGGGCATTTCATTTTCAGAAAAGTAGAAATAAAGATAAACTCATTAAAGCAGAAGGTACTGCATTGTTGGTTTTTTTCCTCAGAGTACCACTCTCTGCGCAGGTGCTTCTCACTCCATTTTGGGGACTAAAATCTCACCCCACCCAAAATAGAAGCTGATGACAATAGAGGCTTTGAGGATAGAGCAGAGCCACAGGGAAGGCTGTTCTATAGACCAGCAGCAGTGCTGAGATGTGAGAGCCAGTGTGTGCAAAGGCCAGCAGGTTCCTCTGGGGCTGAGGCTGTGCTTTCTGAAATTTGGTTACCAGTAGATCTGGGCCATTGTTTCCATCATGGCTATGTGAATGCAAATAAGAATTCTGGAAACCCTGAGGACAGAGAAAGCTACTCAAAGAAATGTTGCAAACGCTCTGCAACCATGAGAATGAATTGTTCAGAGGAGAATGGTGAGGACCTCTTTTGGAGTAAATCATATAGGGGGTCCCAGATTGACATTGGCTACAGGAGACAGGCAAATAGCATAAGTTAGTAAACCAACCCAGCAATGAGATAAGAGGGAATGTCGAGGTGAGACTGTGGGCTCTTTTTAAGAGAATAGTAGATCCTCAGCTCTGATGGATAGTTGCCCCACTGGAAGGGTGCCATGTTACCAGATTTGATTATTTAATTAGCTGAAAATTAGAGTTTTTATATAAAATCTCCTGATTTTAAAGTTTTGATAACTAGTTTTGTTTTTTTTTTAAACTTTTTTGTAGGCCAAGTGAGACATTTCTGTGGAATGGATATAGCCAAAAGTCTGTCAATTGGAGCCATCTGACTAGAGCATCAGACAACAGTGGATAGCATGGCCTAGTACTGAAAGTCAGAGAGAAAAGTACCTATTAGGAGGCTGAATGAGTTATAACATTTACATTTATTTATGGAAGAAAATATCAGCCAATGAAGATTGTCATGAATGGCCATGCATGTTGTATATTACACAACTCCAGGGAGCATCATTTATAACAAAGACTATATAAATGGAACCTTTTGAAGTTTCAGAGTGCACAACCTGCACAACCACACCCAGCAGCCTTGGTTGTGACACACCCCAGTCCTTCATTTCAGTAGGTTCTTGAGGCACAGAGAACGAACGCACTTAAGTTCCTATCCATTGATTCAGATGGGCCAGCACACCCATTCTTGACCCTCAAAAGAACTTTCATCAAAATCGATTATAAAATAACTCTTTGGCATTGTAAATGCTACCGAGAAAGAATAAAATTTTTCTCTCATCTTGTTGACCACAAAGCAAGATGATCCCAAAAGTTGCATCAGCAGAGACCCAGTAGATTGTACTTTAGTAGTGACTCAGCCTAAGTATAGTCAAGTAAGGCATTTTTCTTAAATGGAAAAGAATAATAAGTTATATAAGTTTCAGTGGCTTTGTCTGTGGTAGGTTTATAACAACTGCCATTTAAAATTGATTGTTGGGCTATATATTCTGTACTGGATTAATATAATAAACACGATTTATACCCTCACAGGGTATAGAGTTATATCGCCAATGTCCCAGAGGATTCAAAGACAATAACACTGGCTGGTCTTGGAGCAGTAAGTCACCTGCACATCTGACCTCACTGCAAAGTATAGAAAGAAAGTTCCAGAAATTGTCAGGAAGTAGCTCTCCTAGCATCTTAAATCAAAAAATGGTTATTTTCCTTGGCTGCAGTAAGTATCTTCAAGGAGGAGAAATATAGGAATGTGTTAGTGAATGTGATGAGCTGGATTTCAGTGGCTCAGAAAATATGTAACCAGTAATTCCCATAAATATTTATTATAAGCCAGATACATAAAGACAAAGGGGGATACAAACACATTTGTTACACAGTATTAAAAATGTATCATAAACATTTGTTGACTAAGTGATATTTCAATTTACATAATCCCCTAAGACAGAGTTTCATTCCTGATGATAAACAGTGATACTGCTTAAGGGATGGGATGAAAAAGAAGGTTGGATCTCTCAGCTGACCCTGCTGTCACTGGCCTTAGTGAAAGTGATGGGGCATGATCTATCTCTGGTCCATTGGGTCACTAATGAGGACCTTAATACTCATCTGCAAAGGGCCTGCCCTAAGATGTAGTTACCAGAACATAAGAAAAAAAAAATCAATAAGACACCAGTCTCCTCTGTTAAAACTGGGTCAGTTTACAAATAAAAATTGAGTGTTCAATGTAAGAATGGCTCTATCTGACTTGTTCCTTGCTTTACATGGGGACAAATTAAAAAATGAACTGCCACAAACATTAGACCAGACAGTGCAGGAGCTTAATAAACACCTTCATGAAATGTTAAAACGACTGCCTCATTTGTCTGCAGCAAGAGTCAAGCACCACTACGAGAGTTTCTTACTTCCTTTCCAAATCAGGGGCAATTTGCTGGCTTCAGGAAAAAAAAAAAGAAAGAAAGAATGAAAAAAGAAAAAGAAGCGAAAATAGAAAGGAAAAGAGAGGGAACCCTGCCTGATCAATGATTTATTTATGGAACCAAGAAAACTCTTCCCCTCTAAAATGGTATTTTTCCTAGGTTCTAACCCTTCAATCTTCCTCCAGCCTGGGAATACATATGTTTCTCTCCTTTTCTCTCCTCCATGTATTTTTGAATGGTTTCCATTATTACATGACACACCATTCACCTCAATCTACAGTGCTGAGATCTCAGCAGGGTTGCCCTTGCCCAGAGAATTTTGCTGCTCCAAACTCCGAATTGATGCTTTGTCTCGCTTGAACAGCTGAGCAGTTTCTCCTCTAGAGGACTTCCCCACCCTAGGAAGAGGCTGTGAGCAGAACAATGAGAAGCAGTGACATCTGTAGTTTGTCATGTCCACAGTTTGTACACAAATTACTTCTTAAAAGCAAGCAGAGAGATGGGTTGATGATCCAGTGGCCCAAGAGATAGCCTGTATCTCTGTAGAGACAAAAACCTTAACCCATGCCCTTGGAGAGCTTCATGCTGCTTCAGACCTTAGAATAATTATCCATAAACACATGCAGATTTGGAGAATGGGGATATATAAGAGACTCTAAGCTATGACCCCCGGGTATGTCTTAACTTTCATATCAGAGAATTCAATGTAAGCCAAATGTTGACGTCTTAACAGAAAAATAGGCAGCAAGGTGTGAATGAGTTTTTAGCACTATATAAATAGCATAATGAGATGCATCTTAGTTCAAAGTCCAGAGTCTGGAGGGAAACATCAGTTGGGATTGAGAAATGGAGACACCCACTTGCTTCTCTGGTGATTCCAAGGGAGAAACAAATTTAAGGAGATGATGTTTATTTGTAGAACCATTCCTTTAGGTAGATGTCCAATGGTCTCTCATTCCCTGCCCACAAATTTGCTTAGAAAAGTGGTGATATACCAGAATTCAACTCAGATATCATGTTCTTGAAGAAGCCTTTCCTCTCTGTTCTGTGTCCTGGACCTACCTCAGTTGCATTTGTCATGCTGCTTTTCAACTTTTGGTTGAGTGGCTATTTCTCCTATTAGAATGTGAGTCCTTGCAAGCAAGATGAAGATTTATTCAGCTCTGCATCCTCAGTACCTAGTATTGCTATGTGCCTGACACATAGCATGTAATCAATAAATATTTACTAATTCTGTTTGATAAATGGAATTTAATTCTGATTTCCAGTTTCCTTCCCTTGATCACCATAGTAATTTGGGCATTTCTTTATTTCTGACACTATAGTTTCTTGTCCTCTGTCATCCCCCCTTTTGGGCACTTTTCTCTATTTCTTCTTCCATTCTTACCATTTGTCATTTACCTTCCTTCCCTCTTCTCCAGCCCTGGTTTCAAGTCTGACTCCCATGGGTGTTTCCTAACAAAGAACCCCCAGAAATTTCTTGAAGAGAGGCTATCCTTCAGCTGTTTGACATCCCTTGTAATAACCAGAGAGAGGAGAGGGTATGGAGCAGTAAAATCTCTCAGTGGAATAGGAGACAGGAGAAAGATAATAATACCATTTATAATCCTGATGGGCTAAGGAGCTGGATAGGGAGTGAGGGACACTTTGGTGATAAACCTGCTTTGAGCTTCACCAGAAAATACCCCAGAATCCATAAAGAGATCTTTAGCCATTGGTTAGGGACTCTCCCACTCAGCACAACAGGTAGATATAGGTGGCCAGCTCTAATTTAGGGAATGAGTCCTGTTTTTTTCCCTATTCAATAGGGCTCAACCAAAACCCATATATTTTTCTTTCTTAGAAAAGAATACTCTCACTAAGTCTGGAAGTCAGGAAATGAATAGAATCATCCAATGGCAGACTTCATTAGTAACATCTCAATGCTCTCTAAACATAGTCCTCCCAGAAATGCCACACTCAGCAATTCTGAGATGTGCCCATGGAGGCTGTGATATTAATCAAATTCATGAGGGGAGGCTGAGGCCAGAATGCTGAAGGCCAATGCATCCTAACATGCTCTTCCCCTATTAAGGGGGGAAAGCAAGCCTCAGTGTAACGTGACATCATCAATCTAAGGAGGCAAGTGGAATAGATTTCCCGATTACCAGGTTAAGCGATGCATCAAACAGGAGCGAGCCTGGTCATTACTAATCATTTAAATTTAGGAAGACTGAGCTCAGTGACATTATCAGGCCCATATTAAAGAGTGACTTCTCTCTGCTATCAGGAATGTATTGGTGTCCCCTGCAGGATTTATTATTCTGGGAAATTGTAAGATGGGCTGGGGAAGCAACTATCTATGGCACCAACCCCATCCATCATCTTCACAACCCCAATTCTGGTCAGCCTCAGGGGGCTGGGGTCTCTGATCTCTCCTTGTTGCTGGGCTCCTTCAGTGGTCAAGTGTACAGGCAGACTAAAGAGCAAGCATCTAAAATGAGTTCAATTAGAGTACTCTTTGTTACATCATCATTAAATCTCCAATCAGCTTATTTCTCTCTGGTTTTCATTTTGGGAAGACACAGTGTTTTCTCATACTCCAGACTACAACAACCATCTGAACCCAGAGATGGTTTTTGACCAGGATACACAGGCTTCAAATTCATTGCCGGAGATTCTATTTCACTTGCTCTACAGTGGGAACCAGGTATTTAAATTTAGAATAAAATCCTCAAGTGATTCTCAATCACACACATCACTAGCAATCACTGATTTACAAGCTCCCCTTTGAGGACAACTAGGTAGTTGAGCAGATATTTGGGAACTACCCACCAACAAAATCACTAAACAGAATCACAAGTTGGACTTGAGAACCAGAGTAAAGACATGGATCGGGAACAAAATCTTGGACGTTATCAGCTATAACAGTACTTCTCAAATTTCAATGTGCCTGTGACTCAGCTGGGAAGCTTGTTGATGTGCAGATTCTGATTCAGTAGGTCCAGAGGGAGCCTGAGTTTCTGCATCTCTTATAAACTACCAAGTGATGCCAATTCTGCTAGTCCATGAACCACACTTTGGGTAACAAGTCTCTATTAGAATGGTTCTTAACCTTGACCTCACACTAGAATCATCTGGGATGCTTTTAAAAATTCCAATGCCAGGCTCACACCAGACCAGTCAAATTAGAATCTTTAGGAGTGGGCCCACACATCTGTACCTTTTAAATCTCCCCAGGCGATTTCTTTGTATGGCCAAGCCTGAGAATCATTGATCTATACTGATGAACAGCTCTGCTCCTTGGCAAATTCAGTAATTACTGAGTGTTTTATGTTGAATAGTTATGGTGGACATTTAGTATAGAAATTCACCTTCAGCCCAAATACACAGGATCCAGATCAAGGTAAGAGTCTGAGTTGTCCTAAGCTTATTTAAGCTCCCAACCCCCTTGCCAACGGTTGTGGAAGAATATGCATGTCACCTAATATGAGTCAATGGGATATCAGGAGATGTTCCTATATATAGTCTTTTAGATATATGTGAGCCAATAAATTTGTTATTGCTTGAGCTAACTTTACTTGAATGAAGGTATCAACTTATATTGTCACTGTCCTTATGTAGAACAAAGGACAGGATAATGCAGTAAAACCCTACTAATTGTCCAAAAATGGGAACAGGTCTACCAGATTTCACTAAAACCATCCCACCTCCTGTACTCTTTCCTCACTTCCTCATTTTCTTCTTTTCTCCCTTCACTCTCCTTTCTCTGTGGAGATGGCAGGATAGAAGGTGAAAGGAATGCCTAAGGAGTGTAATTCTGTTTCCAACCTCTCATAAGAAGAATGACCTTGGAAAAGTCCCCAGCTTTATCTAAGCCACGGTTTGCTGATATTTAGCAGGATAAGTGTAATATCTATGCCAAAACTTTTGTGAGCATCAAATGAGATAATGGATGTACAAGCATCCTGTAAATGTTAAATTGCTATAAAATGTCATCTATAGTTTTTTTTGTGGTTTTTGCTTGCTCTTAGGAAAAATAGGCAGTGATGTCAAAGGTGGAAGTTTATTAATAGTGCTATCTATTGTGCATCCATGCACTGTCTCCTAAAGAATCCAGGCAAAGCTGGGTATACTGCCAGTTCTGCAGAGTTCCCATCTAGGAAGATGTCCCTGAGTTATCTAGAGCAATCAGGGTGGAGGAAGCAATACAAATCACACTGTTCCTTGCAAACAGTTGGGGGAGTCAGGCAGAGGGGAAGAAAGGGAGGTTGCAACCTAAGTGACTTTTTTTTTTTTTTTTTTGCGGTATGTGGGCCTCTCACTGTTGTGGCCTCTCCCATTGCGGAGCACAGGCTCCAGACGCACAGGCTCAGAAGACACGGCCCACGGACCCAGCCGCTCCACGGCACGTGGGATCTTCCCGTACCGGGGCAAGAACCCACATCCCTTGCATGGGCAGGCGGACTCTCAACCACTGCGCCACCAGGGAAACCCCTAAGTGACTTTTAATTATTTTCTGATTCACTACATCATTAGGGAGACAGGGAAAACTCTTAAGACATAAGACATGTTGATCTGATGTCATTGATTTTCATATATATTTTATGAGTTATCAAATATGATGAAGCTGGGAGAGAAAAGCTTTTCAAATATGATAAGACTAGAGAATCCTCAAGCCCATTTATAAAAAGAAGTCAAATTCTGGCCTCAGGTTGAGTTTGCAAAGTCAGGCTTCAAGATGTCCCAATGTGGGTTGGGCCTAAAGGCTCCCTGGCTACTCAAACCTACTCTGAGGTTGTCTTGACTGCCCCCTTCTCAATGATAAACTTAAGAATTATATAGTCTGTGTCTACTAAAATGTAAGTTTCTCTATATCATTTGCGATCACATGCTCAACCTCTAGCATAGGGTATGGTGCATAGTAGGCCCTCAGTATATTTCAAATGAATGAAACTTAAGTGTCTAGCACTGCACAGGCTTCTTCAGGTATAAAGGAATATAACTCTCTTACTATCTTCATTGAGGTTATAATTATTTGGATGACTACATGCAAAAATAATTTAATAAGAAACAAATAGACAATGGTGCAAATTATGCAATTAAGTACCAAAGAGTCACATAAACAGTAAGGTATTGTCATTAACTGAGCAAAAAAAAAAAGTATTGGCTAGTGTTACATAGGATGACATTCCAGATGAAGTAGAATGTCTACTTAATCTTCCAGTGTCTAGCATGCTGCCTTTAGCAATTATGAAGTCCTTAAATATTCAATCAAGTGGCTTTATTTCCAGTTGCTTAATCTCATTTTTATCCAAAGGACAAAGTAAGCAAGCTTCAATCAACTCATCTAAAGTATAAATGATTCGTAATGTTAAAATACATTCAGTGCGGTTCACTATGCAAGAGAATATGTTGTATTCCAGCTTTGGATTAGAATAAACGGAGCATGGCTGGAAAGGTGGTAGAAGAAAAGAGACCCAACATCCACATGAGAACAATGTCTGCTTGTGTTGGAAGGCTCCTTCTCTTGAGTTAGTCCAAGCATAAGCTGGGTACAAGCAATAAAAAGGGGAGGTTGGAAGGAAAGAGCAACTTCAGCCGTTACAAGGTTCATGGCATTCTCATTGTTTTGCTGTTCTTGCCTTCCCCAGCCATACCAATACCAAAGACCTAGGAGGAAAAACCTATGAAATAATGATGTCAATAACAACAACACTGCCATTTATTTAAACACCTTCTATTCCAAATAATCAATGAATGATTTTATTTTTTAAGATCTGACAACTCTAAAATATTCATATCCTGCCCTTATTTTACTGATAATCTAAAGAACACAAAGTTTAAGTAATTCTCAGAGTCATATAGTCAGTAAGTAGAAGAACCAGGACTAGAACCCATCTCTGACTGCAGAGACAGTGCTCTAATTAGGATGCTACCACTTCTCTCTCCAGCTGTGTTATTAAATCAGACTTGTTGTAATACAAGAATAAGGCACCACTGCTTTAAGACCTGCTTGGAAATAGAGTGCAGCCCAGGTAGGGGTTGAAAGCTATTTCCTCTTCTTCTTTAGGTCCCAGGAACTCTCTCCAATGATCTGGGAGCCTGTGATCCACATGACAACCATAGTTGAACTCGGTTTCAAACGATAACTAGAGTTTGCTTGAGTAGTGAATTAAGCTTGGAGCTCTGGAGTTCTGCATATGGTGATGGAAGGGAATAATTGATTATCATTTGAGAATAATTTAACAAAGCCAAGAGAATGATTGGCTGCCTCAAATGAAAGAAAAAGAATTCAGAGTTCACTAAATCTGCATATGGGGTGGGGATTGGGGGAGAAGTAGAGAATCATAGCTCCTTTCATAAAATTAGGAAATTCTCACACACAAAAAACTCTGCTATGACTGGAAAGACAGAGTGTGTGCATTACTTCCAGGCAATAAAAGTTAGGAAAGGTCAATAACGTTTTTGAAAATAAGAATGATCAGTTAAAAAGACTGTTTTAAGGAAATGAATCTATTAGTGAAGTACTAGATACACTAACAAGGAAGAGAATGGAGTCAATGCTTTGGGGATTCAGCAAACTTTTGCTAAAGTGACAGTCCATTAAATGGTTATTATGATGCAAGAAATGTTGAATATGATGATTGATATAAACTTTTGGAATGCATATAAAGTAGGATCAAAAGGTTTACTCTGAGTTGTATAGCCTCAATTACTTAGAGAAGACTGGTATCATCAGTTTACAAAAAAAGGAAAAATAAAAATAGATATCCAGTTAGGAGAAGAATTAAAAACAATAATGGCTACTGTTTGCTTAAATATCACTATGTGCCAATCATTGTATAAAACACTCTACAGACCCTACCTAATTTAGTCTCCACAAACACCCTGTGCTTTGGTATTACTATTATCTTTTACAATCAAGGAAATTGAAGCTTAGGTTAAATCATTTGCCAGAAGTCCTAGGTGGTAAGTGATGGTGTAAAAATAATGAGGTCAGTTTTAAGCATGTTGAGATGATGAGAGAACACCACAAAAGAAATGCTGAAATACAATTTGGAAACCAAGGTAAAAAGAAAATCAACTAGGGGTATTATTGCCATGTCTTTGTTGTCTGAAGGTACAACCAAGTACCTCTGGTTCCTTAACAGGGAACCAAAGTGAGGGTGGGAACCTGGGAAGGCAAATTAAGAATGTTTCAGGTTCAAGATGGTGGAGTAGAAGGACGTACACTCACTCCCTCTTGCAACAGCACCAGAATCACAACTAAATGCTGAACAATCATTGACAGGAAGACAATGGAACTCACCAAAAAAGATACCTCACATCCAAAGACAAAGGAGAAGCCACAATGAGATGGTAGGAGGGGTACAATCACAATAAAATCAAATCCTATAACCACTAGGTGTATGACTCACAAACTGGAGAACAATTATACTACAGAAGCCCACCCACTGGAATGAAGTTTCTGAGCCCCACATCAGACTTCCCAACCTGGGGTCTGGCAAAGGCAGAAGGAATTCCCAGAGAATCAGACTTTGAAGGTTAGTGAGATTTGGTTGCAGGAGTTCAACAGGACTGGGAGAAACAGAAACTCCACTCTTGGAGGGTACACACAAAGTCCTGTGCACATAGGACCCAGGGGGAAGAAGCAGTGATCCCATAGGAGACTGAAGGAGACCTACCTGCTTTTGTTGGATGGTCTCCTGCAAAGGCGAGGTTGGCTGTGACTCACCGTGGGGACAAGGACACTGGTAGCAGAAGTTCTGGGAAGTACTCCTTGGCATGAGTGCTCCTGGAGTCCACCATTAGTCCCACAAAAGAACCTGTAGCCTCTAGTGCTGGGTCACCTCAGGCCAAACAACAAACAGGGAGGGAACTCAGCCACACCTGTTAGCAGACAAGTGGATTAAAGTTTTACTGAGCTCTGCCCACCAGAGCAACACCAAGATCTACCCACTACCAATCCCTACCATCAGGAAGCTTGCATAAGCCTCTTAGATAGCCTCATCCACCAGAAGGCAGACAGCAGAAGCAACAACTACAATCCTGCAGCCTGTGGAAAGAAAACCGCATTCACAGAAAGACAGACAAAATGAAACAGCAGAGGGCTATGTAGCAGAAGAAGGAACAAGATAAAACTCCAGAAAAATAATTAAATGAAGTGGAGATAGGCAGAAAAAGAATTCAGAATAATGATAGTGAAGATGATCCAGGATCTCAGAAAAACAATGGAGGCAAAGATCGAGAAAATTCCAAAAATGTTTAAGAAAGACCTAGAAGAATTAAAGAACAAACAAACAGAGATGAACAGTACAATAACTGAAATGATAAATACACTAGAAGAATCAATAGCAGAATAACTGAGGCAGAAGAAAGGATAAGTGACCTGGAAGACAGAATGGTGGAATTCACTGCCATGGAACAGAATAAAGAAAAAAGAATGAAAAGAAATGAAGACAGCCTAAGAAACATCTGGGACAACATTAAATGCAAAAATATTTGCATTATAGGGGTCCAAGTAGGAGAAGAGAGAGAGAAAGTATTCAAGAAAATATTTGAAGAGATTATAGTCAAAAACTTCCCTAAAATGGGAAAAGAAATACCTATCCAATTCCAGGAAACACAGAGTCCCCTATAGGATAAACCCAAGGAGAAACACGCTGAGACACATAGTAATCAAACTGGCAAAAATTAAAGACAAAGAAAAATTATTGAAAGCAGCAAGGGAAAAATGAAAAATAACATACAAGGGAACTCCCATAAGGTTAACAGCTGATTTCTCAGCAGAAGTTCTACAAGCCAGAAGGGAGTGACATGATATATTTAAAGTGATGAAAGGGAAGAACCTACAACCAAGATTACTCTACCCAGCAAGGATCACATCAGATTCGATGGAGAAATCTAAAGCTTCATAGACAAGCAAAAGCTAAGACAATTCAGCACCACCAAACCAGCTCTACCACAAATGCTAAAGGAACTTCTCTAAGTGAGAAATACAAGAGAAGAAAAGGACCTATAATAACAAACCCAAAACAATTAAGAAAATGAGAATAGGAACATACATATCAATAATTACCTTAAATGTGAATAGACTAAATGCTCCAACCAAAAGACACAGGCTTGCTGAATGGATACACAAACAAGACCCATATATGTGCTGTCTACAGGAGGCCCACTTCAGACCTAGGGACACATACAGACTGAAAGCGAGGGGATGGAAAAAGATATTCCATGCAAAAGGAAATCAAAAGAAAGCTGGAGTGGCAATACTCATATCAGATAAAATAGACTTTAAAATAAAGAATGTTACAAGTGACAGGAAGGACACTACATAATGATCAAGGGATAAATCCAAGAAGAAGATAACAATTATAAATACATATGCATCCAACATAGGAGCACCTCAATACATAAAGCAAATGCTAACAACCATAAATGGGAAAATTGACAGTAACACAATAATAGAAGGGGACTTTAATACCTCACTTACACCAATGGACAGATCATCGAAACAGAAAATGAAGAAGGAAAAACAAGCTTTAAATCACAATATAGACCAAATAGATTTAATTGATAGGACATTCCACCCGAAAGTGGCAGGATATACTTCCTTCTGAAATGCACATGGGACATTCTCCAGGATAGATCACATCCTGGGTCACAAATCAAACCATGGAAAATATAAGACAATTGAAATCATATCAAGCATCTTTTCCAACCATAACACTATGAGATTGGAAATAAATTACAGGGGAAAAAATATAAAAATCACAAACGCATGGAGTCTAAACAATACGTTACTAAATAACCAAGAAGTCACTGAAGGAATCAAAGAGGAAATCAAAAAATAACTAGAGACAAATGACAACAAAAACACAATGATCCAAAACCTATGGGATGCAGCAAAAGCAGTTCTAAGAGGGAAGTTTCTAGCAATACAATCCTACCTCAAGAAACAAGAAAAATCTCAAATAAACAATCTAACCTTACACCTAAAGGAAATAGAGAAAGAAGAACAAACAAAATCCAAAGTTAGTAGAAGGAAAGAAATAATAAAAATCAGAGCAGAAATAAATGAAATAGAAATGAAGAAAACAAAAGCAAATATCAATAAAACTAAAAGCTGGCTCTTTGAGAAGATAAACAAAATCAGTAAACCTTTAGCTAGACTCATCAAGAAAAAGAGAAGGAGGACTCAAATCAATAAAATTAGAAAAGAAAAATAATTTACAGTGGACAACACAGAAATACAAAACATCATAAGAGACTACTGCAAGCAACTCTATGCCAATAATATGGACAACCTGGAAGAAATGGACAAATTCTTAGAAACTTATAACATTCCAAGACTGAACCATGAAGAAATAGAAACTATGAACAGACCAATCACAAGTAATGAAATTGAAACTGTGATTAAAACTCTTCCAACAAACAAAAGTCCAGGACCACAACTACACAGGTGAATTCTATCATTTAGAGAAGAGCTAACACCCATCCTTCTCAAACTCTTCCAAAAAATTACAGAGGAAGGAACACTCCCAAACTCATTCTACGAGGCCACCATCACCATGATACCAGAACCAGGCAAAGATACTACAGAAAAAGAAGATTATAGACAAGTATCACTGATGAATATAGATGCAAAAATCCTCCACAAAATACTAGCAAACAGAATCCAACAACACATTAAAAGGATCATACACTGTCATCAAGTGGGATTTATCCCAGGAATGCAAGGATTCTTCAATATATGCAAATCAATCAATGTGATACACCACACTAAAAAAATGAAGAATAAAAACCATATGATCATCTCAATAGATGCAGAAATTTTGACAAAATTTTGACAAAATTCAACACCTATTTATGATAAAAATTCTTCAGGAAGTGGGCATAGAGGGAACCTACATCAACATAATACAGGCCATATATGACAAACCCACAGCAAACATCATTAGCAATGGTGAAAAAGTGAAAGCATTTCCTCTAAGATCAGGAACAAGACAAGGATGTCCACTCTCACCACTATTATTCAACATAGTTTTGGAAGTCCTAGCCACAGCAATCAGAGAAGAAAAAGAAATAAAAAGAATACAAATTGTAAAAGAAGAAGTAAAACTGTCACTGTTTGTGGATGACATGATACTATACACAGAGAATTCTAAAGATGCCACCAGAAAACTACTAGAGCTAATCAATGAATTTGGTAAAGTTGCAGGACACAAAATTAATGCACAGAAATCTCTTTCATTCCTATACACTAATGATGAAAAATCTGAAAGAGAAATCAAGGAAACACACCCATTTACCACTGCAACAAAAAGAATAAAATACCTAGGAATAAACCTACCTAAGGAGACAAAAGACCTATACTCAGAAAACTATAAGACACTGATGAAAGAAATCAAGAATGACACAAACAGATGGAGAAATATACCATGATCTTGGATTGGAAGAATCAATATTGTGAAAATAACTATACTACCCAAAGCAATATACAGATTCAGTGCAATCCCTATCAGATTACCAATGACATATCTTACAGAACTAGAACAAATAAATCTTAAAATTTGTATGGAGACACAAAAGATCCCGAATAGCCAAAGCAATCTTGAGGGAATAAAAACAGAGCTGGAAGAATCAGACTCCCTAGCTTCAGACTATACTACAAAGCTACAGTAATCAAGACAATATGGTACTGGCACAAAAGCAGAGGTATAGATCAATGGAAAAAGATAGAAAGCCCAGCGATAAACCCACACACCTATGGTCAACTAATCTATGACAAAGGAGGCAAGGATACACAATGGAGAAAAGACAGTCTCTTCAATAAGTGGTGCTGGGAAAACTGGACAGCTACATGAAGAAGAATGAATTTAGAACACTCCCTAACACCATACACAAAAATAAACTCAAAATGGATTAAAGACCTAAATGTAAGACCAAACATTATAAAACTCTTAGAGGAAAACATAGGAAGAACACTCTTTCCATAAATCACAGCAAGATCTTTTTTGACCAACTTCCTAGAGTAATGGAAATAAAAACAGAAACAAACAAATGGGAGCTAAATAAACTTAAAAGCTTTTGCACAGCAAAGGAAACTACAAACAAAATGAAAAGACACCCCTCAGAATGGGAGAAAATATATGCAAATGAATCAACAGACAAAGGATTAATCTCCAAAATACATAAACAAATACATGTAGCTCAATGTTTAAAAAACAAACAACCCAATCCAAAAATGGACAGAAGACCTAAATAGACATTTCTCCAAAGAAGATATACAGATGACCAAGCTGCAATGAGGTATAACCTCACACTGGTCAGAATGGCCATCATCAGAAAATCTACAAACAGCAAATGCTGGAGAGGGTGTGGAGAAAAGGGAACTCTCCTTCACAGTTGGTGGGAATGTAAATTGCTACAGCCACTATGGAGAACAGTATGGAGGTTTCTTAAAAAACTAAAAATAGAATTACCATATGACACAGCAATCCCACTACTGAGCATATGCCCAGAGAAAACCATAATTCAAAAAGACACATGCACCCCTATGTTCACTGTAGCACTATTTACAATAGCTTGGTCATGGAAACACCCTAATTGCCCATCCACAGACAAATGAACAAAGAAGATATGGTACAATATAAAATGGAATATTACTCAGCCATAAAAAGGAACGAAATTTTGTCACTTGTAGAGATGTGGATGGATCTAGAGACTGTCATACAGATTGAAGTAAGTCAGAGAAAAACAAATATCATATATTAACACATATATGTGGAATCTAGAGAAATCGTACAGATGAACCGGTTTGCAAGGCAGAAATAGAGACACAGATGTAGAGAATAAACTTATGGACACCAACGGGGGAAAGTGGTGGTGGGGATGAATTGGGAGATTGGGATTGACATATATACATTAATATGTATAAAATAGATAACTAATATGAACCTGCTGTATAAAAATAAAATAAAATTTTTTAAAAAAGTATTTTTCATGGATCTGCCCAAGAAAAGATTACAAAGAAATACCAAGAACAGAAAAAGGTGAGAAAAAGACCACAGGATTATATGAATTCCCATACATCAAAGTGTAGTTGGCCATTAAGATGACCATTATCAAAAAAAAAAAAAAAACCAGAAAGTAAAAAATGTTGGTGAGGATGTAGAAAAATTGGAACATTTGTGCATTGCTGGTGGGAATGTAAAATGATATAGCCACTGTGGAAAACATTATAGCAGTTCCTCAAAACGTTAAGCATACAATTATCATATGATCTAGGAATTCCACTTCTGGTATATACCCAAAAGAATTGAAAGCAGGGACTTAAAGATATTTGTATACCATTATTCATAGTAGCATTATTCACAATAGCCAAAAGGTGAAACAACACAAATGTCCATCAATAGATGGTACATACATACAATGGAATATTATTCAGCCTTAAAAAGAATGAAATTCTATCACATGCTACAACATGGATGAATCTTGAAGACATTATACTATGTGAAATAAGCCAGATACAAAAGATAAATAACATATGAGTCAATTACATGAAACACTTAAGACTAGTCAAATTCATAGAGACAGAAAATAGAACAGTGGCTTCCAGGGACTGGAGGAGGAGGGAAGGGAATGGGAAGTTATTGTTTAACTGGTACAGAGCTTGAGTTTAGGAAAATGAAAAAAGTTCTGGAGATGGGTGGTGGTGAGAGTTGCACAACCACATGAATATACTTGATGCTACTGAACTGTACACTTAAAAGTGGTTGAAATGGTAACAGGAAACAGCTACTGAGTGTCAACATAATGAATATAATAGAAACAAAATTTCATCATTAAAATGGTAAATTTTATGTTATATATATTTTACCACAATTTAACCAAAAAGTAGTTGGCCAAGCATAAAGTTGGAAGTTGAATGCAGGTTCTCTTGCCCTGTGTGGTGTGTTGCTGGGGAGGCAGGAGAGACCCAGATACATTCACCCAAATGATGGTCCAACTAATCATCTTAGAGAGGCTGGTATTAGGGAAGCAAATTAGGTGTGTGGTTGCTGATGTTTATGCTATGATCCACCTTATTAAAACAAGGAGACTGGGATTAAAAAAATGATTTCAAGAATTTGGTAGGAAATTTATTAGTTTATTCCCCTCAAGAAATGTCACCTTAAGTATAGCTCACAGCCAGCTCTGGTCCCAGCATGGCATCAGAGGAAAAGGCACTTATAACTGGGATTAAGGAATTAAACAATGAGACTAAAAATAAGAACAAATGTCTTCATAGTGAGAGCTCTTCATCCTGGCACTGAGTGCCTCGGGGAGTATTCAAGCTTGTTTTCTGGAAGCATTTAGGCACAGGATAGGATCAAATTTTCTAGGTTAAGGTAAAGCAAGGAATGGACACCATCACTCTGCAGCCTCCTCCCTGCCTCATGATCCTGTAGGTAGGTCATTTAGCTATGTGCTGTTTTCTGTGAAGTATCTCACACAGACTTGGAGATTGCTCAAGCCTTCTTAGCTTGAGCAAAAAGACAACACACAATGCTCCAAAGCTGTGCAAACACTCAGATGGGCCTGAGAGGAAGGGGTTGGCATTTAGTGGAGACAATTCTCACAAACATTTCTCATCTCAGAGATGTTGCAACTCCTGACAGCTTCAATCTTTCATTTTAGAGATTTCTGTTGATTAAGAATCAAACACATTTTGTCCACAGCACAGAGATACCAAAGCAAACTTTTCCCCTAGTGCCATTTCCCCAGGGGATGGGAATGATTGATTTTTATTGGTTCAGCTCCTAGGATACTCACATCTCAATCCAACCAATTTTCTTTGGAGAGAGCCCACTCCAGTCCACTTAATTGTATTTTCTAACCAAAGAGTTGAGAGAGATTTGTCATCTTTCCAGTCCAGAGGAGATGAATCTCCAGACTTCTCTCCCAATTGTGTGAACTTGTTTCTGAAGTTGGCGACTAAAGAAGGGAGCCAGGCTTAAGGAAAAAAAAAAATCACATACAAATATAAAGCTGAAAATACAATGACTGAAATGCAGGCCGAAAAACTAATCTGGGCATCGAGGACTCGAAAGGTCTGAGAAGAAACAGTTTGCTCCATGCTTTCAACTTTTATTGGAAAACAGTTACTGTAGGTAGTCTTTCATTTGGATCTGAACAAAGAAGAACCATATACTAAGAAAGTCATCCCCTCAGTTCTCTGACACGTCTTCCTTTCTGTTTGCCTTTTCTCATGTCTCACTCTATACTCCCATGAACCTCTCATCACCCCAACCCCTGTTTATTTTACCCTTCATTTAACTCATACCAAGTTTCCCATGTTTCCCTGTCTCAGCAATAGCTTGCTCTGGGGTGTGGAAATGAAGATGCAGAGAAAATTAAGAATGCAAACTAGCTTGAGAGTTTGGAAAAATTAATGCCCGTGGTAAAAGGAAAGCCTTCCTCCATTCTCTCAGCAAATGGAAAAGGTGAACAACTCGGGATGGGATTCTTTTGCACACTGACACTTTCCAGCCCTCAATTATGCACTTTTTCCTATTAAATATACAACCAGCCCTGATAGTTTCTTCACGATGAATCTCTCTTAACCCACAGAATCTACATTATTTTGCATATTGCTCTTTTGTGCATGGATTTCTTTTCATCTTCCCTATTAAACTGTAATATTCCTGTGCACCAAGTAACTCTGTTTCTTTGCTTCTTCCACAGCAAAAAAAAAAAAAAAAAAAATGCACACAATATTGGGCATGACTTTGAAAATGTTACATGATGTGCTATAAAGTGATAATATCATTTATGTTCTTTTTTTCAGAAAATCACATGAGAAATCGTACAACGGAAGTAGTACTAGGCTTTAAAGAAATCACCGAAGAGTGACTTGATTTTCTTTCTTCCTTTCTTTCTTTCTTTCTTTCATTCTTTCTCTCTCTTTTTCTTTCTTTCTTTTTTTTTTTTTTTTTTGGTAACCTTCACAGCCAGTTTATAAACCCCAGAAAAAAAGTTGTCTTAATTTATGGTCAATCATATTTTCAACACATTTTTATTAGTTTATTTTTGACCTATATTTACACACTACTCAACTTGATCTATTGCTTTTTTTACCCCACTGGCCCAAAATTATTACTTTGATCACATCAAAAATTACTACCTATGATTCCCTCCAAGCAAAATAATTTACCTCTACCAAAGTAAAAACAAAGTAGCAGGCCATCCCCAAACTGGAACACAATAGATTCTGAGCATTGATAACAGTTTTAGAGTAAGTATACAGCTGCTGAAGATGACCTCTTTGAAGAAGATATTGAGAAACAACTCTCCATGAATATTTTCAACTTTCTGCGTGGCCCAGGCTTTTTGAGCAAAAGAACCAGAACCTGGGTTAAAAGTAGAATTAAATGGTAAACATTCAGTTAGAGATAATATATTGCACCAGAAAGCTTTAGGGGTTTATTTCTGTGGTACTAAGCGTTCTACAATCAATTCTATCAAGGAAGGCTAGGGCAGGTCACCACACCAACCAATTTTCTGTGAGACCACCTGAGCGTCCTACAATTCTACTCAATTCTGACACTATCCATCTGGAGATCGCACCAGATTCTGCAGGTTAAGGGCTCAGTTCTACAAGACTGACTCAGTTCACAAGTCCACCTTGTCACCTAGGCTTCTAACCAACTGGCTATAGATTGAAGGTTCTAACACCCCCCTCCTCAGGTTTGGTTAATTTGCTACAGTGGCTCACAGAACTTAGAGCAACATTTCCCTTACTAGATTATTAGTTTATTATGAAAGGATATCACTCAGGAATGTCCAGATGGAAGAGATGCACATGGCAAAGAATGGGGAAAGAGTGTAGAGATTCCATGCTCTCTGCAAGTGCATGATTTTGGCCAAATTTCCATATGTTCACCAACCAGGAAGCTTTCCAAACCCCATCCTTTTGGATTTTTATGGTGGCTTCATTGCATAGGCATAATAGATCAAATCACTGGTCATTGAGGATTGATTCAACCTCTAGCCCCTCCTCCTTTCCCTGGAGGCCAAGAGGGTGCAACTGAAAATTCCAACCCTCTAATCACATGGTTAATATCACAGGTAAAAACTTTCCTGCATGCACTGGTAACATCAGGTCCTTGTCACATCATCTGTGGTTGATTGAGACACAGGAAACCAGCTCTAAGATGCTCTATGCATAATAAATGATGTATTCTCTAATATGGAGTTCTGGTGTTTCTGTTAGTGTATGTGTATATATACAGTTAGTGTGTATGTGTGTTTATACACACACACACACACACCTGTACATGACAGGTTAACTTGTTAACTTGTTAGTAAGGTAACAACTCAGCCCTATCACTATTTTGGACTTAATGGAAGATAATAATCATTATAACACCCTTGAGTATTAATCAAATTACAAAAACAAGAGCTTAATGATGGTTTAATTAGTTGGGCGCCTTCTTTGTGTATATGAAAACCTCTGCCCTTGGTCCTACATTCTTGCAGTTGACTTCTATGTGCAAGGTGGGATCAGTGCCTTTGGGGCCACAACTGTAAATGCAGCACATTCTCAGTCCTCAAGGAGTTTACTGTCCACAGGAGAAGATGAGGTATTTACCCAAATATCTTTAAAAGAAAAGATAAGCTGTTTCTGTGAGAGAAATATATATATATATGTACCAGAAAAGATAAAAGGGAAAAGGCAGCTGTTACTTTTAGTTGTGTATGTTGTGGTCAGGGAGAGCCTAACAGAAGTTCTCATGAAGGGAAACTTCCCATATCTGTATCTATCATTTAGGTAAAGCCACAGAAGACAAGCTTCTTGAATCTGTGGATAACACAGAGCAGGGTGTGTTGGCCAGTAAACTGATTAGCAAAATCAAGGTTCTGAAATAGATCTACAAACCAGAATGACAGGAAAGGTTAACAAGATGAAGCTGCACAGTTATAAATGTGGAGTAATAAATGGGTTCACTTATAAGGGAGAAACAGCAAGCGTCGCAGCAGATCACATAAACTCAGCAGTAAAATTTAATCCAAACATTCCTCTTGGTGCTCTTTCAAATCCCTTCATGTACCTGCTCATCTTTGAGGCTCACACAAACTCTATGAGGGTTGCATCAGGCAAGTTTTACTGTTTCCGCTGATTAGAAGGAGGGATGTGGTCTCAGAGCATAAATGACTTGACCAAGGTTGTGCAGCAATTAAAAAAAAAAAGTGAGAACCATCTTTGATCACATGGATTGAAGAATGACTTCCCAATCAAAGAGTCTCAACAATAATGAGAATTTTGTGGTCAATATCAGGAGCAACATTTTATGAAGGATGTTGACGATAAGGGATCCCTCCATCCAGTGGAGGTAGTTAGGATGATGAAGGGTCTGGACATCATGGCGTATAAGGAATGTTCGGAGGACTTTCACCAGGAACAGAAAAGATGTAAGAACTATTTTCTGCAAATATCTGAGGAGCTGCGATGTGGAAAGGAATTAGACACATCTGTGAAGGTTCATGGGGCAGAACGAACACCACTGTATGAAAGTGACAGCAAGGAAGATTTCAGATACTGTAAAGGAGCACATTCTATCATTTAGAAGTGGGAAAGATGAGCTTGCAAGAGAGCGAACCCACCATCCCAGAGCTGATTATAGCGCAGGCTGTGACCAGCCACAAATTGCAGTTGTTGAAGGAATTCCTGCCTAAAAATAAAAAAGTTCATGGCTTCTCACATCTCTTCCAAATCTAAGATTCTATTACTTAAATAAAAATCTACAGTACTAGGAAATTCATGTCCCAACAATAGATCTTCAAAATATGCTTAGACATTAAGGACCGTGCTGACACTATGAGTTAGTACTATCTTCATCTGGGTCATAAAAACATCATAAATAGTCATAAGGCCACTCACATATCATGATTTCATGGTTTTTGCTGTTTGCTAGTCTTCATATCCATCCATGAATGAGAAAAGGGCTTGAATGATTATCCCAGAGAAGTTAAGTGATGAGTTGAAGGCGATATGGCAAGTTAGTAGTGAAATCAGAGCCAGAAACATAGCCTCCCCTTAGATTCATTGAGATCTCAGCAACAATATTAGTAAAAAATGACTACTATTTATAGCTCTTACTATAGGACCGGTACTGCTTTAAGCACTCTACATCTGTGATGTCGTTTAACCCTCACAAAAACCCTATCAGGTGAGAACTATTTCATGCCCATTTTATAGGTTAGGAAACTAAGAGGCAGAGAGGTTAAGTAACTCGCCTGAGATAACAGGTATACTATGTGGTAGGGCTAGATTGCAAACTTTGGCAATATGACTCCAAAACCAATACTCTCAACCACTAGGCTTTGTTTTCCTCCTAGAAATTACTGGGTTGGCAAAATATTCGTTCGGGTTTTTCTATGGAAAATACGAATGAACTTTTTGGCCAGCCCAATATTTTATTTATGAGAGAGAAAGGGAAAGTCCCCATAATTGTACATCACAGCTTCTGTGGAATATGTTGCCAAAGGAACCAAATAAGCAGGTTTGTGAGAGCTGGGAAAGACTCTACCTTAGAAGATATCTCCCTGCGTCACTCAGCTCATCCCCCCAAATATGAAGTACGGCTGCAGAAGTTCCTTCTCACCAGATGACGGATGACAGAAATTAACGGAGCAAGCTACAAACTTGAGACTCAGCGGTTCTGAAAATCAGACTGGACTGAAATGTGGCCGAGTTTCATGCAAACACCATGGAGGAGGGGCGCTCCATAGAAGAGTAGATGGCAGAATCCACATTTGACCCTTTGCTGGAGTGAGAGAAAGACAAAACTGAAATAATGGGTACCACAGATAACTGTTTATTCCTCTCCAGCACAACAAGCAAATAAACTGCCATTGGTGCCTCCAAACTTCATAGAGGGTAATATTCCTTTAATGGAATGCTTTTAGAGAAGAGTCATAAAAATAAATTGAAAAGTGCTTTCTGCTGGCTACAGCTGGCATAAGCAGCATCTGAGCAAACAGGATAACACAAGGCTTAACTTAGCAGCGCCATTTTTATTACTCACCCGCGACAGGACTTATAATAGTATAAATTCACTTAAAAAAGGACTTTTCTACTATCACCACTCCTCCTTCCACCACCATGCACCCAATAGCCTTCTGTGTTCATTCTGAGCAGTGTAATTACAGGTCCTTTTATGATTTAGGTTTGAAACCAATTAGCTGATACTGCAAACCTTTCAAATGCCAGTTTCCCTCTCTTGGCACTCCCTGTTCTGCTGGGATTTACCTGAATGCTTGTAAAAGGCAAACGTTTTGTGAGGTGCGGAAAAATCGGGTACGTTTGTGGACGGGTTCCCTCCTCCCCTCTCTTCTCTTGTTCTCATCTGCCCATGCATCTTTAGTGCACCTGGTCTCTAAAATTGTCACAGTGTGAAATTCACACTGAATATTCATGCTGGGTGCCCACACTGCTTCTAAGAACAGGTAGTTGTGTCATAAAGCTGCCAGTTGCTTTCTCCTCCTATTGCTTTTCCTATAGGTGGAGCTGCAGACCCATGCTGGGCAGTGTTCTGCTGCCCTTTTGAAGTCTGTTATCCACTGGCAGGATGGACAAGAGTTCAAGAACTCAGAAAGGCACTACCTGACAGCCTGGCCTCCTCCACTACATCTGCCCCTAACATATTCCACCCCACATTCATGATATAGTAAGGCTGCAACAATGGCCATGACGTCATATATTCAGCAAAGATCTACATAATCAACCAAGAAGCATGAGTTGTATAAAGCCCTGTGCACCACCAGAGGATTCAGGGGTGAATAGGATTCCTGCCCTCAGTGTGCTGTTAATTGAATGTAAGAAGACTCAACTTATTCACATAAGAGGATAACTTAGAATATAATGGGATCCTGAGTAATCAGAGTCTCTAGGCATCTATTCTGGGCCAAGCACTTTACAAATTGTGTTCAATCCTTACACAATGCTTCAAGATACATATAATATATAATTGTATATGTTATACCTAAAACATTTTCCAGATGAAGAAACCAAGCCTCACAAAATTAAATAACTTGTCCAAGTCACAGAATCCCAAAACTAGTAAGTGACAAAAACTGAAATTTTGATTTCTGGTGTGACACCAAAACCTTTACCACCATATCATGTTTCCTCCCTGCGGGTCAGCAGAGATGAGGTCTAGTAGGCATTCTGCTGGTGGTTGTGGGGTGGTTACAGAGGGAAGTATAAGAATATTCGAGAAAGGAAAAGTGGACTAATTTGGATAGAATAGAGAAACTAAGAAGACCATAAAAATACTAAAATATAAGGCCAGAAAGGAATTTACAGAGCTAACCCCAGCTATATTATTAAATTAACAATCCAACAATATATTGGGTTATTACACAGCCATTAAAATAACTCTGACGGCTAGGTAGAATTATGAAATATGTTAACGCTATAATGTTAAGTAAATGAAATAAGAAGATAAAGCAGAATATAAAGTACCTTCTGGTTGCAACTATGTGAAAATAAGTATTGGTAGTGTTTTTACATAAAACTTTTAGTTAAAATTGTTTAAGAGGAAAAAAATAAGTCCATCCCCTGGGCATAAGCATGATTATATTTACACTTTTCCAGACAGATGGTTTTCTTTCCTCTTCTAACAGATTTCCATGGAGAGATATCTAATGCCCTCCCTCTGTTATTTTAGTGCCTCATAACCCCATTTCCTCAAGTCTAGCCTCCATCCCCCTACTGAGGCAATTTCACCCCACAGTTGGTTTCTGTCTCTGTGAGCTAACCACTGGCTTAAAATTTTTAACATGCTTTGGGTTCCAGTGATAGTGAAAGTAAGATTGTCATTTCCCTCCACCCTCGTTTTGCATTCTGCATACCAGCTCTGATGGTACTCTTGATATGACTGAGGAGGTAGAAGGAGGGGAAGTGATAATTAAAAAAACAAAGCAAAACAAAACAACCTAAGCATCATAATTCAGCAAACCTATTATTTTCCCATCTTCTGCTTCTCTTCCATGCTACTCACAATGATTCCACTTAATCTTCCAATATCATTCATCTCTAGTAATTTGAAAAACTCCCGTACTCTGGAAAATCTACCTCTCTACTGTTTACCAGTAGTAATGTCATAGACTTTGCCTTTCAGATGTAGTTACTATTATCACCTTACCTCCTCCCACCTATCCTCATTCTAGAATAGCACGACCCTTGATGAAGTTAAATAAACCCCCTCCCACTTCCTTTTATGTGTAGATATCAATAAGCCCTATTAAAAGAGGTTTTTGCCCCTTCTACCTGATTCTCTGTTTCCAGGATGGTACCCAGAACTATCATACCTTGTCACTGCTTAGCTGGGCAAATGAAAACATAGCCTTGATTCAAAAAGTTTATATGAGAGGACATGAATAGATCAGCAGAGATAGATAGATGGATGGATAGATAAATAAATAGAAAGATAGGTAGATAGATAGACAGACAGATGGCAGATAGAAAGATAAATACAAGCCAGGGTCACCTAAGCAGAAACAGGGATGCTGTGAAGCAAAGTCAATAACCAAACCCATTGGTAAGTCCCCAGATCTGTGGCAGCCAAGTGGGAAGGGCAAAGTTAGGAGAGAAATCTGAACTCAAGAACCAGCTGTAATATTTTCCAAGAAGAGAAAGTCAGAAGCCTATGTAAGGAGTGGCTGAATTATTTGAGTGCACTACATTTTGCTGCTGTCCCTTTGCAAGGTCCATGAGTTCCCCCTGCCCTGTCTTACTAGGAGGCACCCTGAACCTGACAACTGACCTTCATCTAGGAGGAGCTCTGATACTGTCACCACCCATCTACCTTTCCAGGATGCCACTTCACTCCCTCTGCTCCCTCCACCACCTTCTGCCTGGTTCCACGACGCTGCTTGTCATCGCTCCACACTTGGGAGCTGCCTGTGTCTGGAGCGCAGTGCCCACCTTCTCTATCTGACATGCTCTCAGTCACTCACAAAGCTCATTGTCACACTGTTTCCAGCACCCCTTGACAATTTGTAACTCCATCTTCAAGGCTCCCATACCATTTTGTCAGAGAGCTTATCAGCATGTTATAATTGCTTGTCTAAATGTCTCTCTCTCCGACTCTACACGGAGTTCCTTAAAGACTGGCTGCTTTTCCTTTTCATCTCTGGATTCCCATGCCTAGCACTTTGCTTGACATACCATAGTACTCAATGTATGTTTCTTAGATGAATTAATCAAATATAGCATATTCCACGTTCACCTATTCACTTCATTCCCCTCTAGGATCTTGCAAATCAAGAGAGGCAATCTCCTAAAACAAACAGCATGATACTAATAGATGTAGCTATCACAGTTAACAGCCAGCCAATGGCCTCAGTCAGGAAAAACAATTAGCATACCCAGATATTGCGTTTCTGTTTAGTTCTTAATCTCAGGGCTACTTGTCTAGGTAAGGACTCAGTCTCTGGGAGCACATGCAAATATATTTTCTGAGATGAGTTCTGGAGAGTACAGTGCAAGATTGTGAAATTCAAAACACACCTGGGAAATTCAGACATGATCTCAATAATAAGAGATGTAATCAAGGAAGAAACCCTTACTTAAGCAAATAATTTGCCTTGGGAATAAAAGGCGGAACATGATCTTCTTCACACACAGGGACTTTAGTTGGAATTTTGTCTTCGCTCTACATAGACCTTGCTGAACAAATCCCAAAAATAAAATACGTACACTATGCCTACCATAGTAGAAATGGTCTTCCAATCAGAGGAGAAATTGGTGGGGTGGGAATAGAGAGAGAGAGAGCAAGAAGAGCATAAAATTAAAAGGGCAAAGCGATTTGATCCAAATTCTCCCCTAGTGAGGTAACATGAATGGTAATGAATTCTGTCTTATCTCTGCAGTTATGAGGATGATTTTCAGACATAAGATTTTGTGATGTTACAGATATGATCCACGATATTTTTTTTTTTTAAAGAAGATGTTGGGGGTAGGAGTTTAGTAATTTGTTTATTTATTTTTGCTGTGTTGGGTCTTCGTTTCTGTGCGAGGGCTTTCTCTAGTTGCGACGAGCCGGGGCCACTCTTCATCGCGGTGCACGGGCCTCTCACTATCGCGGCCTCTCTTGTTGCAGAGCACGGGCTCCAGGCACGCAGGCTCAGTGGTTGTGGCTCACGGGCCTAGTTGCTCTGCGGCATGTGGGATCCTCCCAGACCAGGGCTCGAACCCGTGTCCCCTGCACTGACGGGCGGATTCTCAACCACTGCGCCACCAGGGAAGCCCTGATCCACAACTTTTGAGAGAAGGTGGGGGGAAAGTTGATGCAGAAAAATATACTTGGACTAGATAAACCATAGCCAGACAACTGTATATCACAGCAAGATATAATGTCAGGTGTGGAATCAGATAAACTGCAAATAACAATGGAGAAACAACTGAACCTTGAGGATTATCAGCAGGTAAACCAGATGAAGTGGATAAAGAATCATTGGGTAGAGATAATGGCGACGGCTTCCTGGCAGAAAAGTGGGAGGAAGTAGACAGAGGAAGGAGTAGTGATGGAGCCTGAGCATCTAGATAAAAGGCTGCAGTCAGCTTTCCAAAAGTCAGAGAAAATAATAGCAAGAAATAATAAAATATAATTGTATCAGTGTCGATTATGATAAGCAGATAATCTGTTTCCCTGTACAGCCTGGGGCCCCTCTCCAGAGGCAGGCAGAAGTCCAAGTTCCTGGACTTATCAACCTGGGCAATCAAGAAGAGATGTAATGCAAAGAGCAGCAAGAATCACAGACTGTTTTCACTGAAAGAGACCTCAGCAATTATTTAGAGCAAGTTCCCTTTCCATGGCACCATACTTGCTTGGTTTTCTTCCCGCTTCACTGGCCATTTCTTCTCAACTCCTTTTCTGGTCTCTGTTTCTCTGTCCCTCTTCTAAATGTTGGAATGACAGTGCTGCGTCCCTTTCTCTGTAGAGCACTCATTCCCTAAGTGATCCACCCAGCCCCCTAGATTTAGATATCTAAATGCTGATTAACTCCATACCTGTATTCCTAGCCTTGACTTCTCTCCTAGCTGAGCTCCGAGCTCATATACCCAACTGCATGCTTGGCATCTCCAACTGAATGGCTTCCAGTCATATCCAAAGCAGAGTTCTTGATTCTGCCTTTTCTACCCAAATCTGTTCCTCCTCGGTTTCCCCCATCTAAATAAACGTAACCTCAATCTACCCATTTGCTCAAGCCTAAAACCTAGGCACCATCATTGGTTCCTTTTTTTTTTTCTCTTTCTCTCTCACTAACCGTATCCCATCTACTGACAAGTCATGCTAATCGATTTGTTAGTGACAAATAGATGTATCCATTGTATTTCCACAGCCACTCCCCAACTCAAGTCACCATCGAAGTCCAACTAGAGTAGCCTCCCAGCTGGCCCTCACTTCTATTCCTGTTCCTTAAATTTCACTCCTTACACAGTGGCCAAAGTGATCTTTTCAAAAGATTTTTTTAAAGGTAGAAATTGGATAAATATTTGTTAAATGATAAATGATACAGAAAAGTTGGGTGGGTAAAACTTCAGCGGAGTGATAATCCTGAGTGAATGTAGCTTCGATCCAGCCAAATCTTTCTATTGCATAATGGCCCACTGAGTGGAGTACTCAGTGTTTCTTCTGGCCCTGTCGTGTGCTCTAACATTGCCCTATCTCTTCTTAGGAACTACTTGGGCTGTACATCTGCCTGCTCAATTTTTTTAAAAAAACTAGCAAACATGCTTTCCTTTACTCTCTCCTCCTTCACTTCTGGAGCATTATTCCTAAATTGTCATATGAATGTTGCCAAAAATCTGGACTTTAGAAATATGTGAATGGCTAACAACTTTGCTCACATTTCTTTTGGATAGTGAATGATGTACGGTCATAGCTACAGAGTCTCTTGGCTTCTAAGAAAGCAGAAGCAACTTTGGGTTTGGGGGACTGTCTCACTCCCATTAATCCCCCTCCCAAATTGAAGCATATAGGTCAGTGTTTATGTCCCTAGTTGCATTAAACCCATTAAACAATGGATGAGGTTGAGAGAGAATTGTGTGTTTGTTCGCTTATGAGTGTTAGAATAAGGGCTCTAACATGCCCCAGAGACTCTGGACTCTGACTAATATAATGATGTGCACTGCCCAAAGCGCCATCACATTCATTATGTCATTATTCAGCCCAATAATGCTACAGCTGTTAGTACCTACAGATGTTAGTAGGTACTAACATCTCTATTTTGCAAAAGAGGAAACTGAGGCTCACAGAGTTGCAGGATAACGTTACAGAGCTGTGTTGTTTAATGACAAATCCTGAGTGCATGGTGAAAACACCTCCCATCTGTCCCCTGAATGAGGTTAGGGGAAACTATTTCAGCAAGGTTGCCTGTTACTTATTGGAAACCAAGGGAAGCCCCTCCCTGTCATGGAAACCCCTCGCCCTGCACTCTTTCCCATAGCTACAGTGAGCACCAAAAGGAATCCAGGCAACTCCATCCTCAGGGTGTCTGTTTCCTGGTGGGAGATTTCCCAGTGGATCTGCAGATTGTCCTTCTGCCTCCTCACCTCACGGGACTGTTTCTGTGGATCTTGGCATCCTTGCTATAGGGACAGCTCTCATTCACACTCCCCAGCCCACCCCGGGGAAGGACTGCTGATTAGACTGTGGGCTCTTCCCACCCACAGTCCAATCTGAGGCCGGAGGCGCTGTCAGACAGCCCCTCCGTCATCGTCAGTTCTCACCGCTGTGTGTTACCATGCAAGACAGAGGAAAATGACAGTTTTCATCATTTCCTGTTAAATGATTCAGTGCTGATTCAGCCAGTTTCAACTCCACAGCAATACAGTGAAGAAAAAAGGGGGAAAAAAGACCCAGAGTAGAAAAGTAAATACTTATTAAGCATTCTGAGGTATTGTTGCAGGTGGTCCCATTCTTTCCCTTCACTCAGAAAAGTCCTTGTCACCCTTTTCAAGGACAGATGACTGCACGAGAGAGGAGTTTCCTCAGGTCGCAGGTCAGTCCCTTTATTCATCTGACTTAATTCCCCTGTAGGGGCTCTTTTTTGGAAAGATGCCATTACTTCTCTGGCCCCAGCAATGGGAATGTGCATTAGGGTAAAAATCAGTTGGCAGAGCAGAAATATAGTGGCTCTGCCACAGAGCTGAACCACGACCTTGGGTAAGTCATTTCCCATCTCGGAATCTCAAATCTTCTCTATAGAACAAAGATAAACCCTCTTCAAATAGATGTGAAACACTTTGTAAGCTATAAAGTATTGGAAGAAAGCAAAATACATGGGGTTTTCTCTCTTCAAATGCCCCATTTACTTGTGCTGTAGGATCTCCCCACATAAGAGCAGAAGGGCAAGGTGGTCAAACAGGGGTTGTCATGCCTGAAAGACACCCAGGAGAGAGTCATGCTCTGAAGAGGCGTCTTCTTTCTGGCTGAGGGCAGAAAGGAGGGCTCCTCCCTGAGCCATTGCCTTTAGGGCTTTGCCACTTCTGAATGTTCCTCACCACCCTGGAGAGCCCAGGCTTCCTGCTTCAGCCATGTCCCCAAATCCCTCTATTGCTTGATTCAATCAAATTCTCCCTTCAGGGGATAATCCTCATTTCTTTAATCCCTTCCTGATCACACTAATTGATCCCAAAATGGACCTATTCCTTCTCTGCTCTCCCCACTTCAACTTTTAATATAATATAAATAATTAGGTTGTGTAAATAAATGAATCAGTTTCTTCCCAAGGACCACAGTTTGCTTTGCCCCAACATCCAAGCTAAAGAGTGATTCCATAGTGGGACTTCCTTTCTTCCCTCAGTATTTTCAAACATGCAGTTCTCCTTGCATGGGGTATTCTCTTTTTCTTTCCTTTTCCCTATCCCTAACTAACTCCTACGCACATTTTAGGTTAATCTTACCATCACCTCCTCCACGCAGTCTGCCTTCATGCTATCAGACAATCTGCCTATGACACATTCCCCAGCACCTGCACTTCATCATCACCACCAGCACACCTGTAACTACTGTTGCCTGCCCTACTAGGGACAGGTCCATGGGAGCAGGGTTCATACCTATGTGTTGACTCCCATGTCCCCAGGGCCTAGCACTTTGCCTTGCACACAGTAGGGGCTTCATAAAGAAACGCTGAATGAATAAATTTTGGTGGTCCGGAAGATATATGTTGGCACTAACTTGGAATTGGCAGGAGCTCAGAGGTCGTCTAGACAAGGGCCTCCACTGAAGTCTGGCATCTCTGTGCAGTGTTCCCGACAGAGACGTGACTGGCTTCCACATGTACGGGAGCAAATGTCGAGACATCACTTCTGCACAAGGCCATTGATTCTTCACTTTGGCAGTTCTACTAGCAAGTTCTTCCTCATCCAAACTGGCTCCGCACAGTAACTGTTCCCTTCCTAACCATAGGGGAGGTTACAGATGTTCTGTAACAAGCCCTGCAGTTGTGTCCAACACCGATGGACATCATCCCACTTGGGATTTCTTTCTTTCTTTCTGAAGTCATTTACCTAGTCCTGCTACCTCCTGTTTCCATTCTACTGCCTGGTGTCAGATCTTCCATCATTCAGATGGAGGCTTCCTTTGGACCGTCTGACACTGACTTCCAGATTCCTCCCCAGACACTGTCTTTCACACCTCTGTTGACTCCACGCCCCTGCCCCCATTCCATACTCAGACACAAGTCCCTGAACTTCTGATGGAGGGTAGCACCCTGGATGCTCTCTTCTTGGAAGGTGAGTTGGGATATTAGTTAGACAGAGTGAGAGTATTTTCTCTTGTGAAATGTAGCCATTGGTCCCAGTGTTCCTTCTGGAGCCACATACCCCTCCATGAGGGGCAAACTCCTGCAGTGACCTTCTTTTCCCCACACTCCCACACCTGAGACTGTCTCTCTTCAAGCCCAACAGTCTCGCTCCTTCTGCTGTTTCTCATGTGGTGTGGTTTGAAAGTTTCCACAGCTCCAACCATCCTTCGCAGAATGATTAACAGGGACCTCCCTCAAAAGTCACAAACCTGACCCTAGCCAGATCCACCTGAGTCCCTAGAGTAGCAGATAGGTCTCAGGTTTTCATTTATACACACAGAACACTGAGAAGTGTCCCCATCACTATCAGATAATTATTCTTTCTCACAGTGGAATATATTATGTGCAGTAAGGCAGAAGTTGCCCTGGGGAAGGACTAGGATTATATACAATCTGCTCTCTATTTAAAAATGAAAAAGAAAATGGAAAAAAATTCCACAACTTCTCCCTTTCTGTGCTGTTAAGATAAACATCCTTTCCCCCAGTTACACAGCTCAAGTTGACGGTGAATACTTTTCTCCCTACAGAAATCACTTCTGAAAAGCAGACATTTAACATTTCCAATCTGTCTCTGAAGCCGAGATTAAATTACATTCTGTTTTGAAGGAATCGAAAACACACTTGTTAATATAATAAATGCCTTCCGTTAGTTCTAGAATTTGTCTTTGTTAGGCACATAATTCAAGAATTATCTATTATGGTAAAAAAAAAAAAATTGAGCCATCTGGGTCTGTGCTAATATCTGCAAGCAATAAGTCTTCGATTTCCTTCATACTTCATTACTGGCGATGCACAGAGAGCAATCATTCCGAAATCAGAGCTTGTTTTCTGTCGTTGGACTATTGTTCATCAGGATTTATGATGCAACAAAAAGGCATTTTCTTGATTTTCTTAGGTTTAAGCTAACAGTCCAGTGATGACAACCCCATTAAAACTCAGCAAGTTAGATGTTTAAGCTATGGAATTTTATACCATATCTATCATATTTACAAAGCGGCTTTCTTTCCTCCAACTTTCCATAGAATCTTTTATCAATAGAAAGGATAGGAAAAATGCTTATTTACCGTATATTTGATAAGTCATACATGTTTGCAATGTATCTTACCTGACAGTGTGGAAAGGATATAAAGCATTATCAAACTGACTAATTTGGATGATGTAGAGAAAAGAGGTGGTAGGCAAATGAACTCTGCCACACTGCTTTTTAATATGCTTCTCCCTGGGGATGGAGAGCAAGGAAGCGCCAGCTCACTGGTAGCTGGGGTCAGCAGCACACCATCCTCTAGAAACAGCAGGACTGCCCATCTCTGGGTTACTGGGCCTGCAGTCTACAGATGCACAACTTGTACACTGTACGTTGTGAATCTTCTGTGACTTACGATGCTGGAAACAGTTAGTACCAGCTGAGACATTGGGAATAAACGTGGAAAAGGAATCTCTGACCGGCAAGAAAAAGAGATTTCTTGGCTTTAAAGTCTTGCATTTAGGCCGTTCCCGTTTGCGATAGGGGAATTCCTGTTAGGTACTGAGAACATTGGTTTATTCTCCATGACTCTTTTCTTCCTCAGGGCTGCCTGCTGGACTTAAAGTAAAAGAGTTATCCAGGGCAAGAAAGTTTTGTTTTTGTTTTTAAAGAAGGGAGCTCTTGTCATCTAAGAGTCAAATAGAAGGATCTCAGGTCAGTTCCATCTTCAATCAGCCTACAGCTTGCTGGTGGCCATGACCTTAGTAGCAGGGACCTGACAGACACACGTGGCTGACACTGAAAGCAGAGAAGGCGTTTGAAGAAATTTCATTCTGAAAAGAGGTGAGCTTCCCAAGCGCTGTGAGTCCATGGTAAACTTGGATAGAGTCAGAGAGATGGATTGAGTTCCTGAGAGCCCCACAAAGTCTTGTCTCTGGGCATCTTCCCTTATCTTGCTATTCTATTGATAGAAACATGGTGGGAAAGGGAGAGGAAAATGGGAGACAACATTTTCTGTGCACATTGTCTACACACTGTGCATGTTTATATATGTGATCTGTGGTTTTCTAAGATGCCCGATCTGCTGTTTTCCCCAAACATAGCCTCCCATGAACCCAAAGCTACAATTTCCAGCTGTGATGGGGAGACGTGAAAAAAAAAAATGTGTGTCTGATTGTGCTTCATGATCTGTCCCCAGGAGGTGACTGATGTGGAGCAAGCAAAAGCACAATCACTTTGATAGACGACTGGCTCCCCCAGGCTCTGTTTCTAAGAAACCCAAAGTCTTCCTGTGGGATTGCCTAAGATTCCAGAAAGCCTGGGCTTTGTTTCTTTCTGCCATCGTTGTGTCTGAGGTCAGATGCCGTCTTCTGTGTGACTAACTCCCTTTCCTGAAATGAAAACCCATAGAAACAGCTTCCAAACACAATCGGTGTGTGCCAGTTGGTAGTTGAATTCTCCTGTCCACCAGCCTGGTGAGTTAATGCTGTAAAGTTAATTCCCAGTCGTTCTATCATTACCGTTTATCAGGCCTCCCTTGGGGTACCCAGGGGAATAATGGAACACAGACTCCATTTTTTATGAAACTGCCCTGTAATAAAATAATTTTTAAAATGATAGATTAGATCTTAAAATATATGAACAGTTTCTGTTATCACTTGCCTGAGAGAATTCACCCCTCCTGTATGGTTCTGACTCTGTTTCTGATGAAATTTAAAAAAAAAAATGCTGTTGTGAGCGTTTGGCTTCTGGTTTTCCATGATTCTTATTTGTAAGCACTTTTGTGCTGATACCTCCTTATAATTTACTAAGTGCTTTGCTCTTAGAGAGCACTTAGCAGAAAGAGGTGCAGGGAAATTACATCTGGCAATTATGCCAGTAAATTTAACTCCAGGATGTAGGCTGGGTAGGTCATTCTTTGCTTTAGGTTTCCTGTCCTTGCCCCCTTGCAACAGGTTGCCTGAGGGCTGTTCCTGACTGTGTTGAAGGAGGCAAGAGGCGATTGATTGCCTGCTGTGAAGCTGTCATTTAGGGCTCTGATGGCCCTGGGAATGCAGAGTGAGACTTATTCAAGAGCCAGAACAAAGATAGTACAGCCAAGGCAAAACTCAAGAAGGCTACATTCCAAGAAGTCTTGTGGTCTCTCAGACCTCAAAAAAAGAACGTGGACAAAATTTTTTTCTCTGCCTTAGAGAAGATGCCAATAGTCTTGCCTATGACCTACTCCTCTCCCTTGCCTAACCACTTCCCATGCCTTTTGCATAGAACAACCATATAATGTATCTCCAAACGCAGGTACTTTTGAGAGCGAAAGGGGGAGCTTAATAGTCACACAAAAATGGATGCTACCAAAGATTCCTGGGCAAACTGGGGGTGAGTGGACACTGCCTCCCAAGAACCCCACTTCCAGGGTTAACAAGAAATGGGGATATAAAATAAGACTGAAGAAACAGTGGTTTGAGTCATCAGCTCTGAGTCCATTTCTCCACGTTGTCTTTTCCAAAGAGCTGGCGGTTTCAGCCTTCTTGCTGCCAGGAACAGAGAAGACATTTGATATCATGTGTACTTGGTCTTCTGAGGAGTTAGTATGGTGAAGCATCAAAGCACGTGGACTCTGAAGCCAGACTGTCTGGATTTAAATCTTAGCTCCCCGCTCACTAGCTGGGTGACCTTGGGAAAGTTACTTACTTTTTTGATGCTTCAGTTACTGAGTAAGTGAAGAAGAGAGAACCCAGGAAGATTATGGAAATGGAAACGCATCTACCTGGAAACAAGAGGCAAGAGGAAAGGAGGTGGCCTCCTCACAAGGGTTACCATTTTTTAAAGGCCCACCAGCATCAGACCCTACATGATAACTTCTACCTTAACAATAGCTCTGCAAGGTACATATTCTTATCACTCTCATAAGCATCGTCACCATTGTTTTGTCTATTTGGCAGACATGAAAGTGGAAGCTTGAGGACATTAAGTATCTTGCCCAAGGTCATACAGCTAGCAAGAGTTAGAATTGCAAGCAACCTATCACAGACGCTCGAGTCTGCATTTCTTCTAGAATGCATTGTCTCTCAACTGGAGTACACATGTATACGATGGCATATTCTGCTTCAGTGAGACCCCTAGTCAAACTTAACTCACCACCAACGCACACTCCCTAGAGAAGTTTACCCCAATCCCAAAGCCCCTCTTGCCAAGGCATTTCTCCTTCCTCAAGACCTCTGTGGCATCACTGTGTGACCTAGGATGAGCTACTTAATCTCTCCTTGCTTTGGTTTCGTCATCTATAAAATGGGGCTTATATTCACACCCACCTCGTGGGAGTTTTGTGAGCATTCAGTGAATGAATACATGTAAAGCCCTTAGAATGGTGCCTGGCACGTGGAAAGTGCACCATTATTTGTTGTCAATATCACGTTCCCAGATCATCAAGGGGCATCAGAGAGTTGGAGAGACAGTGGCTTCCTCATTGGGTTGGGAGGAATGTGGAAAACTTCAGGATTCTTCTGCCAAACAAGAAAGAGGTGGGCAGGACAAACAAAAAGATCCTCTTTCCTGCACTCATAAAGAACCTTCTCAAGGATCTGTCTCACAGGTCATTCTCTCCTTCACTTACACAGTAGCAAGTAATTGGTCCACATTCAGCATCATTGAAACCTAGGTCTGCTGCTTCTGCCCTTGCCTGCTGATACTCTCCTGCTCCCATGCTGCCTGCACATTAGCAATGTTAGCTGGCACAAGAACCTCCCAGCCCGCTGGCTGCTCTGTGTCTACCTGGGAAGAGTGAGCCAGAGCAGAGCAGTCCAGCCTGAGAGGCACACACACCTGAAGGAAGGTTTTTCATCTAGAAAATCAGGAGGTTGGACTCACTCAATGATCTCCAAGGCCCTCTCCAGCTCTGACATGCTATGGGTCTGTGACTCAGAGGCACCCCTGGATTACAACTGGCTGAGCCAGTTGCATTTCTCATGCATAATGAACTATGAGGGAAGTAATTGGTGGGAATTAAAGTCTCAAATCCCCAGCACTGCAGTTTGTCCTTGCTGCTTACTGGGGAGCCAAAGGTCATGCTTTGCCAGAGTCTTAAATATCAATCTCATCCATAATCCTCGTTCAGGCTGCCTGGAGAGTCAAAGTCTCTTATTCCGGAAGAGAGCAAGGTGAGGAAAGGACAGAGGACAATGGAATATTTTAATACCGGCAGCTTCTGGAGTCGAATGGCCTTGTTCAGCTTTCCTTTGCAGCTGTGCTGTTTGATCTCCTTGCCATCAGGTTGGATATTGTCAAAATATTTAACTTGCAAAACTACATGGCAGATATGGTTTTCCATCCACCAGCTTTTAGGAGGAATGAAACATCCTGGAACACTGTGATAACCGGAGACCATAGGCTGAATCCTCAAGGGCAATAAGGTACTGAAAACAGGGATGCAGGTCATAGGCTTTGTCTTGTCCAGCCTATGAAGTGCAAACTTGAGAATGAGTGGGGGGAGCGGAGACAGGGGAGGCAGGTGTGCAGATTCTCTACAGGGTCAGATGATAGCTTCCTGGATGTCACATTCAGCATGGAACTGGGCCAAAAGAGAGAGTGGTTTCTCCTAGTCGCTGGAGACCTAATTCAATTCCACCTGCTGTTGGGATTCCACTTACCCTCAAGCAAGTTGTGTCTCGACTGCATTACAATGGCATATTCAACAGTCTAATGAGACCTTTGCCATGGGGTCCTCCTGCCAGAGGATTGCTTGCTTCTGTCTATCCCAAGTGTCTCTCTGATTCACATCCTATCACTTGGCTCTCCTAAAATCACTTGTTCACAAGGTTCACTGATGATTTCAGTAGATCAGTGATCCAGACACATGTATAAGAGGTAGTATAAGAGTTTAATAAGCACCAAAACCCACAGCCAGACAATCGGGTTTGAACCCCAATTCTGTCACACCGTGACAAGTCACTTAACGTTTTTGACTCAGTCTCCCCATGTGTAAAATGGGGAATAATTTACCTCAGCATGTTGTGGAAAGGACTGTGGTATATGAATATTTATCTATGTATCACCTGCTTTTTTTTTCTTTTTCGTCGAGCACAGGCCAGGTATATTGTGTCAGAGACTACTGGGGAGACCCATAAAGTTCTCCAAATCCTCCTTCACCACCTGAGGGATTTATCCCTTCAGGACCTGAAAGTTTAATTCCAGTTTTTGCTGCTGAAGAAGGGAATGGTTACTTATCTAACGATTATCTCACTATCTTGCCGAGATCAAATCCCTTCCTGGTTTGAAGGAAGAGTAAGGAAAATAAGATGACACTAAGTGCTGTGAAGAAAGAGGTGAGAAAGCTGGGGGTGGGTGTGGGGGTGGAGAGAAGAAAGGGGCCAAAAGAGAGTTTGCTAGAGGTCCAAGCAAAGCTTTGTTGATTGTACAGATTTGCTTCTCTGGTCCCACTAATTGTGCTTCCCCTCCCCTCTGTCATCAGAAACTCCCACATCTCTCCTTGCCTTTCTCCTCTCCTCCCCCCACCAGCTCCACACTGCCCTGACCCCCCAGAGCCCCCTCAGAGCTGAGGGAAAGAAGGAGGTGGAATGAGGTGGGATTTCAGGAGATTTGTGATCACCATCCCTAGCACCAAACCCTGCTGTGATTACCAGATATTCAGAAATAAGCCTGGGAATACACTTTAAAAGAGTGCTCAGACTGACACCGAACCTGCGTCCTCACTGCTTGGTGCAGAGTGGCATGGAGGATGGAACCCACCAGCCGGATGCTTCTAAGGGGGTTCCCAGCTCCAGTGGAAAAGAAGAGGGTGCCCCCTCTCCTCATGCTGAGATTTGATTCCTGCTCTTTGCAGCTCCAAGGCATTAAGAGTTCTGTCAATGGCACATTATATTGACTAGGAACTAGCACTTTCTCCACAAAAGGTTCAGAGGTCCAGGTGGGCAGTGCTCACAGCCCCCATATTTCATCCCCTGGGTCAGGTTCCTTCTCCTCCTCCTCTAGCTCTTGTTTCTTTTCTCCACCTCCAGAGAAAGGCCCTGGGTTGTGCAAGGGACTTGAATTTTGGGAGGGGGAATATCTTTACAAAAGTAATACACACTCATTGGGGGAAAAAAATCAAGTAGAGAATTTGTGAGGAAAAAAGCAAATTATTCCCACAATGGCCTAACCCAACAAGTCCCCTTCTCAGGGGTGGTCTTGTAGAACAGCCTTGAGAATATTCTTGCAGAAGCTTTGTATGTACATGTAAGCAAATGAGAATAAATACAGCAACATTTTATGGATAAAGTAAATTTACATAATACTTATGAGTCTGCAACTGCATATTCTGCTCTGTGATAGATCATGGATGTGTTTGTTTCCTAAAAACTGGGTGACTGATACACCTTAAACTTACACAGTGCCATATGTCAATTATACCTTCATAAAACTGAAGAAAATAAATAAAAATAAATAAATAAATAAGATTTTATTTAGAAAAAAATAAAAACAAATAAAAACTGGATGGCTTAAACAACAAGAATGTATCGTCTCACCATTTTGGACGCTAGGAATCCAACATCAAGATGTCATGCTTCACCTAATGGCTCTAGAGGAGAACCCTCCCTTCCTTCTTTTAGCTTCTGGTGTTTGCCAACAATCCTCGGTGTTCCTTGGCTTGTGTAGGCACATCACTCTAGTTACCTGGCTGTCTTCTCCCTGTACGTCTTCATATCCTCTTCGTTCTGTGCCTGTCTCTATACCTAAATGTCTCCTTTTTATAAGGACACTAGTCATATTGTATTAGGGCCCACCCTAATGACCTCATTTTAACTTGATTGCCTCTGTAAAGACACTGTTTCCAAATTAAACCACATTCTGAGGTGCTAGGTTGGGGAGTGGTTAGGATGTCAACATATCTTTTTTGGGGGGGACATAATTCAATCCATAACAATAGGCATCCTTTTGAATCTACATCATTTTCTCAATGGCTGCCTGATACCCAGAGTTTTATTGTGCTATAATTTACCATTCCCCAAATGATGGACATAAGGTTATCTTTAATTTTCTGATGTGACAAACAGGACTTTAATAAAAAAATCTTATATCATAGCCCACATATTCTTGTTTTTGCACTTTTTTTTTTAGAATGGGATCCTTAGAAGCAGAATTTCTGGGTCTGTAAGATATGTACATCTTAAATTGTGATGGCTATTGTAAAATGTTCCTGCATAAAATTGTATTCATTTTTACACCCAACAGTATATACAGGTACCCACCCTCCTACATTTTCATTAACACTAGAGATCATCAATACTTTATATTTCTGCCAATCTGATAGGTAAAAAGAAATTTGTATCTTGTTTAATAGGTATTTCTCTGATCTCTAGACAAACTCATCATAAAATGTTTATAATCCATTTGAATTTTTTATTCAGTGACTTTTAAAAAATATTTTGCTCATTATTTTATGGAGTTGTTTACTCATCCAACAAATATTTATAGAACATCCATAATGTGCCAGTTAGAGCACTGGGTTGCATCTATTTTTTTTTTCTTATTTGTAAGTTTTTAGAGGGTATCTTCATAATGGGGAAATTAGTCCAATTTGTATAATATCGTTAAATTCTCTTCTTGGATTTTTGCTTTTTATTGTTGCCCTATAAAAATTGTAAACATTTAATTAAATTACTCCCTTTTTTCTTATTTATTCTGAATCTCTGCTTAGAAGGCTTTCCATAGTCCAATAGTATAGAAAGTATCCTGATATTTTCTTCTATTACTTTGTAATTTTGGTAGGTTTTATTTGCATTTAAATTATTAATCCATACAGAGTTTGTATGTTTTTTATGTAAATTTATCTCTTTTTTTCCAAAATTGTCTGCTGATTTAAATACCACTTATCAATTATTCTGTCCTTTTTTCTACTAGTTAGCAATAAATACATTAGCTAACATTGGATACTTTCTGCTTTTGCCTTGGTTCCCTGAACATAGAACCTAAAAAAACTTGAGTACCTTTGGAAATGTAATCCCAGGAAACAGGAATTCTGGAGTGGAGATTGAGACCTGGCAGGAGGGAAAGTTAATACATGAATGTGATTTCAAGTCAGCCACCCCTATGGGCAACCATTACCTAATTCCCTGGATCTTCTGAGAAACTTTACTAAATATTCTGGGACTAATACTAAATACACTGCAAATGTAGGGGAGAAGAATTTATCCCTTGACTCCCATTCATCACTGGTCAAGGGTGGCCCCATAAATATCAGCTCCCCTACAATTCCAGGTTGGGCATGTATGAGTGCAAAACACATTCTCACCTACATTCCACATGATGTCCCACAGCATAAACTGGGACCTGGCTGGGGCCAGGATTTAAAACCATGTCGTGTAATTCTACAGGGTGTACTTCCAATCATTACACTGTAAGTTCCTCTTTGCACCAAATTCCCATATATACATGGATCCGTATCTGGATTTCTTTTTTCCTATTAAGCACCAGTACCACACCATTTAAATACTGCAGCTCTAGAGTATGTTTTGACTCCTGGTAGTTTTTTTTTAGCACTCTATCATGAAACATTTTAAAATATGTTGGCTGTAACTAACTATCTTCCACATGTGAGCCAGAAGTAATTAGAAAGGCAAAGGATGATTAAGATGCTTTGGGCTTTAAGTAATCGAAATCTCAACTAAAAACAGATGTTTGTTATCTCACATATTAAGAGGTCCATAGGCAAGTATTTTCAGAATTAGCTAATATATCTACTCAGAGACTTAAGGTTTCATACTCATTTATTTTTCCACTTTTCCAGATTATTGGCATTTGCCCTAAAGTTTTTCTGTCCATGGTCCGAGATGAGTACAGCACTTTTAACACTACCTCCTCATGCAACCAAGATCAGAAGATGTGGATTTGGGTAGGAAGCTTATAGTGTCTGCTATCATGACAAAGAAGATCACAATTCAATTCAGAGACTATATCGGTTTAATATTCAATAGAACTAAAAATATTCCAAATTTGCTTTCTAATTATGATCTCTATGTTGAAACCAAAACGGGGCAGATTTTAGGAGGAGAGTTCAGGGAATCTAAGTAATTTAATTAAAGATCTTGATTCTTCTATGAATAAAGGGAAATCTTGTCTGAGTTCAAAAAATGCACCATAACTATGTCTTTCTTAGAAGAATTCAATTTTGCCATAATGTCTTATTAATACAAAGAGAAGCTGACTTTCAACCCCCTGAGCTGCAGCTCTCAGTGTAATTCAAACCAGAGCATCTTACAATTTCAGATCTGGGGAAATCTGGAAAATCACATGTTCCTGATGGTTCAGTTACAAATGAAGAAACACAAGCCCATTCAAAGCCAGAATGAGGACTAGAAACCCATTCCCTAAAGACTCTGCCATGCCCTCTGCCCCTGGACCCTTTCCCCAGATGGAAGGGAAATGAGCTCTGATCATTTATGGCTACACTTCTTCTGTGACTAAAAGCCCTTGAACCACTTTTGACCCAAAGCCCTTGAACCACTTTTCTAAAATGGGCACATGCTAACAGTCTTCAGAACCTAATATTGCTGTTGCTCAGAGGATCTGGATATTTTCTAGATAATTTAGATTATATTTAAGTCTTACCAACATTCTATGAGACCGTTTAGGCATTTGAAGGACATTGTAAACTTAAAATCTGAAAAGACAATTGAAAATTTTGTCATGTATTTTCTAATTAAATGGATCATGTGTACTGATTGCAGAAAACTTGGAAACTTCTATTTAAAAAAAGCTCAAAGAAACAAAATTCACCCAGTATCTACCACCTATAATTACTGTTAACATCATGGCTTGTGTCTGTCCATATGTTTGTAATGCATATTTATATATGTCTTTTTAAATGAAAAAGTATGGTATTTTAATTTTTTGCAGCCTACGTTCTTAAAAATTTAAAGATAGATCAGGAGCATTTTCCAATATCAATAAATAGTACACAACTTGATTTTTTTAATGCAACATATCATACTATATAAATAAAGTACACTTTACCTAATCAATTCCCTATGGTTCAACATGTAGGTTTATTACTAATATTTTAATATCTTAGACATATCTTTATGCATTTCCAAAGGTAGAAAAATGCAGTCCAAAGATATGCACCTTATTAAGGTCATTAATTCATTTTTCCAAACTGCCCTCCAGAAAGCTTATAACAATTTACACAGCTCTTAGCTGTGTGCAAGCTGTCCTCATTCCCCACTCCCTTGCCCACACTAGGGGTTATCATTCATCGTAATTACAGCCAAGGGCAGCTTTTGTAAAAGCCAAGCTTACCTTTGTGACTGCATTTTATTTGTACCCCTTTGCAGCTCCCATGAATTCCTGTCTCCGCCAAGGCTGTGAGATGGGTTTCTGGACCCACTGGCTGTGCTGACATTGATTCAACAAATGGTTTTGCCAAAAGGACAAAGCTAACGGATGTGATCGCTAGGGAGACCTGCTAGCAGCAGACCATGAAGAGGGTTTGAGGGGGAAACAGCAGCTTCTCCAGAAGTGCCTGTGACATGCTGGAGTGAGGTGATCCCTTCTTTAATTGCTTTCACCTTCCTTTCCTGCAGGTTATTTCCCTCCTGGTCTCAGATTTCCCCAGGTAGGGGCTCATTTGCATTTCCTTATGCAGTTCATGCCTGTGGACACACAAAGGTGAATCTGAGAGCAAATTTAACAAACTGGCAGGAGAATCTATTCCAGACAGCTCTGGAGAAACTTGGTATAGTAGGGTATTTTATTCACTGCTAAATCAGTGCAAACAACAGGGTGCTTTATTTCTTTCCATGCAAGCTTTAGTAAACCAACCCAGTCATAATGAATTCTGGGGCAGCATTAATGTAAAAGAGTAATGGTGATTAGGTAATTATCAAGTACAGAGAGTATTTAACCTTCCCAGTGACAGAACTGCCTAAGACTAGCTGATATCGTGTATGCTCTCTAGAAATAATTAATAATTTAAAAATTATCCAATCTCTACCATTAATCAAGAAATAAGGATCCAGGAGCAGTGTCAATCAAGCTGAGTTTTTCCTCCGTTTAACGCTGGCCAATGTGCTGCTTCTCTCTGATGTCTTTGAATGTGTCGGCCTTTTTCATTTTTATTTTAGGCTGGCCAGACTTAAGCTGTTGCAAGTCTCTCAGAATATCTCAACAAGCTGAGACACATCACCCTCTAAAATTATCCACCCCAAGCGAAATGCCAGGGAGTAACCTTTGGCCCCTGCCTTTTTTAATTGCAGCTCAAACCATTTTTAAGCCACAGGCTGTGACAACCCCATGTTCTTCTCTCCTTCACCCACACTCCAACCCTCCGCACCCCTCTTGGGCGGTCTACTCCAAAGAGATTGTGTGTGTGTGTGTGTGTGTGTGTGTGTGTGTGTGTGCGCTGTATACTGTATTTTATCCCAATTAAAAAAAAAAAAAAGGTGTGCTTTCTCCCCAACATACAGTTTAATTCCACAGCAAAGGAATACTTAGCTGGGCCTTACAAACCCATACATATATGAGTGCCTGTGTGCACCCACAAATAACCACACAGATATTACCTGACGAGTAGAACAATTCATTATGCTAAATGACAACGTATGTACTATAGGAAGATTCAGAGTAGAATAACTAGAAGGGACTTTAAAAGGTCATTTTCTCCAAACCCCTTACAGAGAAGATAACCTTGAGACATTGAGAAAAGCAGCAACTTTTCCAGGATCATGCAACTAATAATAAAGAGGAAAATAATTAAAATACAATTTCCTGACTCCTGATCCCAGAACTCTTTTCCCTAAACGGAATTGAGTCCAAGACCAGGGTATTCAAATAATATAGGCGATCTAATTATGAAAATATTTGCTTCTATACATGCTGCTTCCTCCCCCTAGAATGTCCATGCAGCTTTCTTCTTTGAATGGCTGACTCCTTAAGATGCAGATCAAAGAGCACCTGCTCCAGGAGACCTTCCCTGATACACTCAGGGTTAAGGCCCCTTCTGTGAGCAATCTGTGCTTAACCTTAAACTTAAACATTTTTCAGAGTATAGCCAGTGTTGGTTTTCAGGTCTTTTATTTCTCCTGTGTTTCTAAGATGAAGAGGTTGCATATTGTTCCCTGTTGCATCTTCAAGCACTAGCCTAATGCAGAGTGCTCAAATAGATATCACCAAAGTATGCAAAATCGTATAGATTCAGGAAGCCATGACAAGGCCAAGGGGGCATATTTGCCGAAGAGCTCAGGCCAGATAATTTGTCAACAATCTGGGACAAGTAGACACACAGGAGAGTGAAGGAAAATCACCACCAAAGGGTGCCCCTGGGGGACAATCCCAGCACAACCTCAGACAGTCTTGCTCCTCCATGAAGCAGAAATGCTCATCAGGGTGAAGCCCACGATGGGCTAAGGGAGGACAAGAAGTGACTCTACTTGTATAGAAAAGCAGAAAGGGAGCAGGAGACAGCAGGGGAATGTGGATGCCAATAACAACCTAGAATGGACAGCTGTCTGTATGTCTCCTTGTCATCTGCAGCTTGTTTCTTGAAAGGGAACTATTTTGGGGAGAGGAGAGGGGTCTAAATTTCTGCCTGTTGAGTAAACTGACTATCTGCTTATTGTAGATCCAGGCTCCATGTCTGGGGATGAAGATGGGGATGGAGTGTTGAGTCTATGAAATATACTCAGTCTCTAACTCAGTACTGAGCTTTCAGGAAACACAAAACATTGTGTGGGCTTTTCTCATGCATCCCTCTCTTCCTCATTAGGCTAGGTCTGGATCATTAGTCCTGCATCCCGGAGTGTCTTTATTCTTTGTATGTATTTGCTGAGGACTGTTGATGCCAGGCACTGGGCTGGGCACTTGATTCTATAGCTCAGTGTTTCCTAAACTTCTGTGATCATGAGAATCATTTTCATCACAGATTCCTGGACAACCATTCTATATCAACTGATTTAAACTCTAGGGAAGGGGCCTAAGAATATGTATTTTTTCCAAGTAACCCAAGGACTTTATACCATCAGACAAGGTTGGGAAATACTGATAGAGATAAATAATAGCAATAATAACAATAATAAAATAAAATAAATAAAAGATAATCACTCCTGCCTCCAATGAATACACAGTCAGGCAAAAAAATATTCTTTAAAATCATCATTCCCAGCTCAAGGGACACTCACATGGCTTTCTAAGAAAACACATGAAGAAAACTAGAGTTCCACCTTAAATCCGTGATATTCATTTGTATGATTTCAGTGCAAGCATCTCTTGTAGGGAATGACTTGGAAATCCCCAAATGGGGACAGGTAACCAAGGAGAGGACTCCGGAGTAGCTATTGAAAATGTTGGCCTAACTGGAGGACCCTCTGCAGATCAAGGCTCAGGAAATGAAAATGTAAACTTTCATAAACAGAAAAGAGTTTCTTTGGGTTCTGGGAAATATTTGCAGACAGTGTGGAGAGTGAGTAAAAGTAAAAATCAGTCACCCGAGCAGAAGCTTATGATAGATGAGACACTTAGTACACATTATGCAGACAAAAAATTTCCCCAGCTTCAGCCAGTATGCAGAACTTGGAGCAGCTGGGCAAATAGTTCTCAGAAATTCCTGAATGATCAAAATCCTATTTGGCTGTAAAATGTGTATGGCCACCACGCAGGTAACCCAATGTCTTCTCTCCCCTCTCTGCATCAGCATCTTTGCCTCCTTACCTGCCATTACCCCCTCCCCTTAGAGGACTCCTCCTCTTTCCATCTGTTGGGCTTGGCTCCCTTTCAAATGCTCTCACCCTCCTCTGGAAGCTTATCATCAGCCCATGAGGTATTAATGCATGTACTGATGGTAAAGACGCAATGAAGTTATTTCTACATGGCGCCAGGATAATCAAAGCACTTGTTAGGGGAAAAAAAAATCAGTCTGAATGGCATTTGGTAACTACAAAGACTAAATCATGGACTGCATTTATCACTTTTCAACTAGTACATTTTGGTGTTAAAAATCATTAAATATTCAGGATTACACGGTCCAGGGTTTTTGTTTCAAATTTGTTTGTTAGCTTGTTTGTTTTGTCCTGTTTGGCAATGGGGTTTACTTTTCCAATGAAATATTATGCAGAAGCCTAATACACAATGTATGCACATTGAGCTGCTCTGGACAGACAAGCAGAAGGAATCAGATTCCTGCTACCCCCTGCCCTTGTTCTCCCTCGGTATCCCCTAAATCACCCTACAGGTGCCTAAGACGCTGAAAAAAACCTGTCTTCAGTCCTCCAAGCCCCTTGTTCCACAAATAAGGAACCTGAGACCCAGATATTGGAATTGGCATGCAGAATTCTTGCCAAAAGTAGCAAAACTGGAAGCAGAACTCAAAGCAGGACTCGGGTCTCTTGAATTGCAATCCACTGCCCTTGCCTCTATGTCAAGAAGAGAGCCTTAGCCAAGAGGCCAATGCTCCTCCATGGGTTCTCACCACCCCAGGACAGTGGGGCAGGGTAGCAAGAGGAAGAGGCATATGTTTCGTAGGCCATCCATCTACTGCACACTGCACCAACTCACTGCTTTCTTTGTAGGCAGTCTCCCATTTCTTTAAAATTTTCAGCTGGGTTAAGGTCAAAATGACGACTTAACCCCTTCCAAACTAGACAGCTATCCTAAAAGAAAATAAAATGGAAAGTTGCAGTTTTCTTCTCAATTTCTGTGTACTCCAGACCCACCTATCAAGGAGACAATTGTTCACCTAGCTCTGGGCATTCCTTTCTGCTTCCTTCTACCTCCCTCTCAATTACTGATCCAGCCCACTTCTCTGCATTTGTAAGTGTCACTGTTCCCCCCGCGCCCCCCCCAAGAATATCAAATAATCTTAGCTTCTGTGCAGACTCATTGTCCTGCCCTGGAGAGTCTCTCCTTTTATAATCTGCCAATAAAGTATTAATACATTTGTTGCCTCAAGGTGCACTCATTAATGAGGGCCATGGACATTCACTTAGCTGAATTTGATAGCAGCAAAACATTGACATTGGTAAGGTTAATCATCCAATGCTTTATTTCATTGAACTAGTTGAACAACTCTTAACACATTGATCTACAATGTTCTACAATTCATTTTGCTATTACTTTAATGGTGCCATGGCATCAATGCCCTTTAAGTAATTGGCACTAAGAGAAGATGGACTTGGCCTTGTCACGTTGGATTAGAGCTCTGCTGAATTGTGAAAGATTTTTGTCTTTCCTTTATTCTCTCTTTTTACATACTCCTGATTGAAGAGGCAAGAGGGGACTCACAGAGGCCAGGAGGGAGAGTCTGGCTATATAGTGAAGAGACAGAATTACACATTCAGAAATACAAAGATCAACATCCCGAAGCCTTGATTTCCTTTAGATCATCAGGCCTGTGTGACCATGAGCAGGCCTCTGAGCCTCCTTAGATCTCAATGCCTTCATTTTAATTAATAAAATGAAGGATAATTAATAAAATCTACTCATCTCCACCTGCCTCACAAAAGATGGGTCTTAGTTTCAAGACTTGATGCTTTACCTTTGGTGCAAGGAGATGGCAGAAGAAAGAGAAAAGAGCGGGCTGGGATCTCACCTGATCCCTGCCCATAAGGACAGGCAGATACTCATTTGGGGACACTACATACCAGAGGTCAGCTCTGAGGTGACACTTGGGAAAGCTGGAAATAGAGTCTAAGATCTCGGTGAGTGGTATGGCTCAGCCAGGAGCGGGCAATGACATCCTGACCAGCAGGGCAGAACACATTAGTCAAGATTACAGGTGAGGCCAGGCAGGTGGTCGGTTCTTGGGATTACGTCCTTGAGACAGGGTTGTCTAGTAGGACTGAATTCAAGACAGGCCCTGTGCCCTAAAGATGAGCCTTGGATGGGTGAAAACTTTGAAAAAGGGGTCCTGGTTAATGGGAAGATGGGCCCTGGCTGGGAGACCACACAGAGGTTAGTGATCTCTCTGACGAGAGATACTCCATTATATTTTGGCTGGTGGGATTCTAATGGTAACTGGGCCACTGAAGCGAGTTAAGTCTTGAGCCTACAAAGACTAATCACTAGATTAAAACTTAAGTCTATTCAAAGTCCTGCCTTAGTCAGGGCTAGTTAAGAATTTGTGAGAGGATGCAGATAGGGGCGAGCTCTGAGCTAGCGAGAAGAAGCCCCGTGGCACATGAGGGATGAGGAGGCCCACACACGGAACCTGGTTTACCACTTGCTTTGCTGGCTGACTTGATTCATAAACAGGTTACTAAAGAGCTCTGAGCTTCATTTCCCTCCTTGCTAAAAGGGGGAGTGACACTACTCCACGGGGGCTTTGTAAAATTTGTTAGTGTAACGTGTGGGGTGGGATGGAGCCGGGCTGGCTGCGGGAGGATCAGCAGCATCAATTTCTGTTTGAAAGGAATGAAATGAGGCAGAAGAAAGAGACATGAAGTATGTCTAACATCATTCATTTAACAGACCTGCTATGTACCAGACGCTAAACTTGGAGTTGAAAAAACAAAGATAGACCATATGCTATCCCTACCCCCAAGTTGCCCACAGTCTAACAGAGGAGACAGACTGTATATTTTGATGTCTACTCTGAAATATTTAGTCCCCAAGAAAGGAAAAAATTACCAAACTATAGGAAGAAAAAGAGTGGGGCCTCTTTCTTTCCATCATCTCACTCACTCCCCAAGCACATCGCTGATTCTGCCTGGGACTGGATGGGTGAGTTTTACTTTGGAGGAAATTATTAGGGAGCCACACTTGGCTGCAGATCTAAGCCATATTCTCTAGTAAAATTTACCAATAAAATTTATACTTTTATTTCCATCTGTTAGACAATGGTGTCTTATTTCTCAGTTGATTCTGAATTCAAGTGGAGAATAAGGGGAGTGTTGTTTATTGGTTTTGAGAAAATCCAACATGATATAGGTTATTGTACTGCAAGAAGTGTGTACAAAGCATAGAAGTAATATGGCGCAGGGAGGAATTTATTCTATATGGGGTGTGTGTGTGTGTGTGTGTGTGTGTGTGTGTGTGTGTGTACCTGCATATGGAGAGAGGGGGAGCCCAGAAACATTTACAGAAGTAGGGATGGGTCACTAACCAAAGGATGACTAGAAAAGAGAAAGACAGAAAGACTGCATGTACAAAGAATTGAAGGTGAGAGAGAACATATGTAAAAAAAACTTCAGAAAAGATAAAATGATGTGCAAATTTTCAGTAGGAGTATTAATATCATTTTGTCAACATTGTACTAAAGAACCCATATTTCACAGAAGAGCATTTCTCAGCTCTCTCCCTGTTGGAGTTGACAATGCCCTAGTAAACCAAGAAATAACCCCATCAGAACTGGCCCTGTGCCAACTGGAATGACACTGAAGAATCCTTGGGGGCATTGTTTCACCTCAACAACTCTGAATCTTGAGTTTGGGTGTCCCTGTGCCATTATCAGTGCAAACTTTGTGGGACTCCAGTTTCCCCATGTGGAAAAGGAACAGTATGATATAATCTCTAAGACTTCCTCCAGCCCTGACACTCCACGGAGCACTCATCCTCTCACACTGTTTTGTTTTGTTTCAATCAATTCTTTCTTGACCTTTCCAACTCTCAACAGAGCTCTCCATTCTCAAGATCTGTATAGATTAATTATCAATATTTCAGATCTTATTTTGCTGACTCTTGGGAGCACGCCCCTATAGAACATCACTTGACTCTTATTTCCCCACTTCTTTATTATCCACAGAGGAGACTATATTAAATTTGAAGAGAGGAAAAAGATACTGGGCTGAGCCAGTGTTTGGTTTTAAAATCAAATACAATTCTTGAAGCCCTTCTCCTTCCCTTAAGAACTCCATTACCCAGTAGTCATACTTACAGACCCATAAAAAAGATTAATGCCAAGATTGTCTCTATCCTGGAAGTAGGGCAAGTATGGAAATGTTTATCCCTCTAGGGCAGAGTTTCTTAACCTTGGCACTACTGACATTTGGGACTGGATGGTTCTTTGTTCTGGGTGGCTGTCCTGTGCCTGTTTAGCAGTTTCCCCTGTCTTTACCCACTGGATGCCAGTAGCACTCCCTCCCCAATTGTGATGATTAAAAATGTCTTCAGACATTGTCCAATGTCTGCTGGGTGTCAGAATTGCTCTTTGAGTACCACTGCTCTAGGAGGCTACATATACCCTACCTAAAGTGAGTGAATTGATCATAAGCATGCATGCATGTCTTCAGAGAGACGCTGATGAATGCACTTCTCTTTGATGCTATTCATTCCTTTGTTCATTCAATGAATAAAGTTCCTACTGGATGTTTGCTACACTTCTTGATTATTGGAATTCTCATTTCTGCATCCCTAACTCTATACACTTTAAGCCTGACAGTGCTCACTTTCACTTGGTCACAGTAGCCCCTGCTGTTGTTCATCATGGGCTTGTTCATTTCCAGCTCTTTGCTTCCACACCCATCACTCATCCACAGGAAATCATATGGGACAGTGAAAACACCAAAGGCCTGAGGTAAGGCCTTGAATTCTAGCTCTGGTTCTGTCACTTCCTAGCTGTGTGACCTTAGAAAAACAGGAGCATCTCTGAGTGTCCTGGTCGGTAAAATGGGAATGATCGTGGCACATTCCTGCTTACTCACCCAGTTGTTTGAGGGAAAAATAAGAGCGTGGCAGAGGAAGTGATCTGAAAGCGATAAAGCACTGTACAAGAGAGAAAGATTTTTATTATCATGATCATTATCTGTAAAACAAAAGAGTATTAGCACAAACTGCTTGTCAAGCAGAGAGAAAACCAGCTGAGGGAGAGAAACAATAACCACCTAGATTGGGTCAGGATAAGGAATTAGAGGAGAAAGGCATAGTCCTTCACTGATTTGGGGGCAACCAAACTCACTTCCTCCAGGAATGTGATCTTAAAGACAAGAAGCGCCGGTGTGGCTGTGAGAAGGGGCTCAGCTGGGCCCCAGAGCAGGCGTTCTTGATGGGGCCTGGGCTCAGTTTTCCAAGTACAGTTCTTTCACGCAGAGGAAAAATTAGAAAGTTAGTCTGTTAACATATATTTTGTACTTCCTGTGTGCCAGGCACCACATGAGGAGTGTTCTAGAAGATGTTTTCAGAAGCATTGCATCTAGAAAAGATGGAAGAGTTGACATTCCCCTCACAGCCCCATCTATGCCACCCCAATAGTCCAATGGAACATTTCTCTATCTCATAAGAAAAAAAATTGATGCACTTTGGAAACACTAGAAATGAAACAGGATAATCCATGAAATCGCTTATGTAAATTGTGAAGCATGTTCCATAGTTCTATTTTTTATGTTATAATAATGATGATAGCAAGCATGTGTGCAATGTCTAGTATGGGCCAGGTACTAACCTAGACACTTTACAGTTTATTCATTAACACAAACTGAAAGTGAAGATAAATATAAGCACCATCACACAGAGAGAACTGCAAGCCTCCTTCCCTACCACCTAACCATTTCCATGGCTCTATGCCTCTAGATTTTCAATGACAAAGGAAAAGGGTATGTCCAAAATGGGCAACCGTCCAGGCAGTCCCCAATAAGAGCACTACCAGCAGTGGTGAAAATGACCCTATCACATTCAATAGACAAGCGAGAGGACAATCAATGGTGGGTGAGGCTGGCAGGTGCACCAGGCAGTGAACGGCAACCACGGGCAAAGGGACAAGTGTCACTCGTCAGAAACTCCATGGGAAGTTGGAGACGATGTCAGCTTATGAGCTACCACAGAGATTTCCTCTTTTTCACTCAGGTAGAGATTTTAGGGGACTGAATCTTGTCATGATTCTTTGAGTGGGGAGAGAATAATTTAAAAATAACTATTGTTTGCTGGTGTGCAAAGGGACATGACCTACTAACAGAAGCATCAGGATCCTGTAAAGAGACATTTTCTTTGGCACTGAAGAAAAATGCTCTCCCTCCCGACAAGAACAGCATGGTGTTCCAGTGACATTTACTTGATGCCCCCCACCAACCCCTGACTAAAGAGACCATGGTACCCAGAGATCGCAGTGTTCATACAAAGCTGGTGAACACAAGTCATTTCGTGTACCTGGAAGTTGTGATCTTGCGAGAGGTCAAGCCCTTTTTTCCAAACCAGCAAACATTTCATTTTCACTAAGACGAAGTAGGAAAAAGAGACAGCCTTCACTGATATGCTTCAGTGGGCTGAGGTTTAAATCTGAAAAGATGGCCCCTTTTATTGTAGATATGGCCATTGCTTTGATCATTTACCACCTGACTTGACCATCAGTCTTGAATCCAAGAAACATCTTTGGCAGCTAAAGAGTCCTTTTTCAACCAAATACCATGCCTCCTGTATTTAAAACCACCTAAAATGTATCTTTTGGTTTGTTTGTGTACTGCCCAGTTCATCACTTTATGTATCATTCCGTTTAATCCTTAAGATTATCCTGAGAAGACAGGCATTATTATTATTTTTTACTTTTTTTTTTTATTGAGGTATAGTTGTTTTACAATGTTGTGTTAGTTTCTACATACAGTGAAGTGGAGTTCCATGTGCTATAGAGCAGGTTCTTATTGGTTATCTATTTTATATATATTAATGTATATACGTCAACCCCTATCTCCCAATTCATCCCCACCCCCCGCTTTCCCCCTTTGGTGCCCATATATTTAAGAAGACAGGCGTTATTATTAATATCCTTACTTTCCAACTGATAGAATGAGGATGTGAGTAAGCGAATAATGTTTACAAGATCAGGAAGTGGTAGAGCTGAATCTCACTCTGAGTGGTCTTTAGAGCTCTCTGACTCCCAAGACCTTGATCTTCACCCTTCACCATACTGCATTCAATTCTTGGCTATAGGTTTGGTAACTTCTCTGAAGGTCTCTTCTGCCTCGTCTCCTAACAATGGGATTCCTTCCATGGCAACAGCTGAGGTTGGCGGTGTCTATACTCCCATAACTCACTCCTCTGGTGGCTGCTTCTTTCATATTTGCCTGTAGCCTCTGGTGCAATGGCTCAAGACACATAAAGCACTCAGGAGCCTCAGAAAGGGGAAAGTAGTAGCACAAAACCTCTTGATGTTGGATATGGGATCTGTCCTTTTTTCACCTTCTCTTTTCTTTCTAAATTACTGTTGATTATGGAACATCTGCTTCCTTCTGAGATGCATATGCTTCTCTCCTCAATCTGAATGCCTGTCGAGTAGCGCATACAGAGCTGAATACAAACACACAGCTGAAAGTTGTCTTTAGAAGCCCTCCATAAATCAGATCTACAAGCTCAGCTAGCACATCTCTGGAAGTGGTAGATAGCAGTCAAGGCAAAGATAGAAAATACCCTCCCCAAATCATCTGATACCTCAGAAGTTTCCATCACTCTAGGCACAGATGGCAAGCAAAGGAATCAGCAAGAAAACACTTTCCCTTCTTCCACTCAATGGATCTCCAGCTTTCCTGGCAGTGGAAGAAAGAGGGAATCTGGGGTGTCAGGATGAGCTCACAAAACTTCAAAGAAGAAGGATCAGATGACGCTCCCATGTCGCTAAACCCTCATGTCAGTTTATCCGCAGGTCCCCCATAGGTCAATCCCATTCCACCTCTCAATAAGTCACTAGTGTTCCCACATTAGCCCTCAAGCTTTTCTAGGCAATGAGATCTTTCTAAACATAGGCTCTTTTTCACACATCTTTGCCATGTATCTTCATATACTCACTTTTGAAAAACTATTGGGAGAATTAATTTGAGTTAGATGCTTTGACTTGTGTTGGTGGTCATAAGAAAATTCACAACAAAATAAGTAGTAAAGAAATAGCTATTAAAGCCAAGACACCAAGAGGTCCTAGCGTGAGCAAAGGAACATTTTGGACTGGAGGAGCCAGCCCTTCTTAGAGAGCATAGAGATGCACTGCTGAGCTCCATCCTCTAAAAAATGGCTTTTGGGAGGAGCCTGGGCAACCCTGAGAGCACAGCTGAATTCCAGGGACCTGTCTAGGCCAAGGTGGAAGTTTCTCCTGCTGATAATTTCAGTGCATGGAGTCAAGGGGCAATTAGAGAAAGCAGACTCTAACTGTAAACCAAGAACTTTAAATGGATCATCTTTGTTTCCACAGCTTTATTAAGGTATAATTGACACATGATATACTACACAGATTTATAAGTACACTATTTGATAAGGTTTGGCATATGTATTTATATATCAATAAAATTATCACCACAATCAAGATCATGAACATACCCATCATCCCCCAAAATTTTCTCTGTGCCCTCCCTCCTGCCCCACCCCACCCTCCTCCCAGGCAACCACTGTCTTGCTTTCTGTTGCTATACATTTGTTTGCACTTTCTAATGTTTTGAAATAAATGGAAACATACAATATGTACTCAACAGCTCATTCTATTATATTGTTTACTAGGATACATCACAATTGGTTTATCCATTTACCAGTTGATGGGCATTTGGATTGTTTCCAGTTTTGCACGATTACAAATAAAACTGCTGTCAATATTGATGTACAAGTTTTCATATGGACATGTTTTCATTTCTGTTGGGTAAATACCTAGTAGTGGAATAGCTCAATGGTGTGGTAAATGTATGTTGAATGTTTAAGAAACCGTCAAGCATTTTACGAAATGTTTATACCATGTTACATTAGCACCAGCAGAGTTCGAGTTCTGACACATTCTTGCCAACGTCTAGTCAATCATTTTAATTTTAGCTCTTCTAACAGGTAGTGGGTTAGCGTTGTGGTTTTAACTTGTATTTCCCTAATGACTAATTATGTTGAACATATTTTCATATGCTTATTTGCCATCTGTATATCTTCTTTGGTGAGTGTTGGTTCAAATCTTTTGCCCACTTCTAAGATTGTTTTGCTATTCCTTATTGTTGAGGTTGCATAAATCAATTTTACTGGGGGTTAATTTACATACATTTCAACGAGGTTTGAAAAATGTATACATCCCAATAACTGCCATTGCAATGGCTGATCCCACTCTTTCAACTTTTACTCTTTTTTAAATGACAGCTTTATTGAGATATAATTCACATACCAAACAAATCACCCATTCAAAGCGTACAAGTCAGTGTTTTATAGTATAGTCACAGATTTTGAAATCATCACCATAATCATTTTCATCACCTCAAAAAGAAACTTCATGTCCATTAGCAGTCACTCCCCATTCCCTAGTCCCCTTCCCCCACTTTCCAACCACCAATCTACTTTCTGTTTCTATAGATTTTCCTATTTTGAACATTTCTTATAAATTAAATCATATAATAAGTAGTTTTTGCATGGGTTATTGTGAGATAATAGAAAAATATATATGTATTTATACATATTGGTCTCTGCCTCTGGTTCCTGGCACAGAGCTCCTGAAACCCTTGTAATTTCCTAAGTGAAAAGAGTACTAGGAACATCTTTTGTTCTAATGAGGCAACTCTAGGTGGGCTCCTGGATGGGGGCTGGTCTCCAGAAGACCAAGTCGTGATTAGAAGCTTGGTATTTTCAGCTCCCTTGTCCCCACCTTCTCCAGAGAGGGTAGAGGGACTAGAAATGAAGTTAGTAGCTGATCATGCCTACATAAGGAAACCTCCATAAAATCCCAATACCAGAGATTTCGGTGAGCTTCCAGGTGGCGAACACATCCACAAACCAGGTGAGTAACACACCTAACTCAATGCTGGCAGAAGCTCCTGTGCTCAGGACCCTCCCAGCATTTGCCCTATGTATCTCTTCATCTGGCTGTTCATCTATATCCATTTCTTAAAAAAAAAACTTACTGGAGTATAGTTAATTTACAATGTTGTGTTTGTTTTAGGTGTACAGCAAAGTGAATCAGTTATACATATATCCATTCTTTTTTAGATTCTTTTCCCATATAGGCCATTACAGAGTATTGAGTAGAGTTCCCTGTGTTACACAGTAGGTCCTTATTAGTTATCTATTTTATAGAAGTAGTGTGTATATGTCAATCCCAATCCCCCAATTTATCTCTCCCCCCTTACCCGCTGGTAACCATAAGTTTGTTTTCTACCTAAATGTTCAACAGAGGAATGGACGAAGAAGATGTGGTACATATATACAATGGAATACTACTCAGCTATGAAAAAGAACAAAATAATGCCACTTGCAGCAACATGCATCTATATCCTTTGGTATATCCTTTAATAAACTGGTAAACGTGAGTATCTCCCTGAGTTCTATGGGCCCCTCTAGCAAACTAATCAAATGTTAAGAGGGAGGAGGTCATAGGACACTCTACTTGGTAACTAAGTAACTTGGGGCCCTACTGCTTACAGTTAGCATCTGAAGTGGGAGGCAGTTTTATGAGGCTGAGCTCTTAACCTGTGGCATTCAATGCTATTTCCAGGTAAATGGAGTCAGATTGAGTTGGATTGTAGGACACCCAGCTGATGTCATGGAGAATTGCTTGACGTGGAGAAAAATTACACACACATTTGGTGACCAGAAGTGTCAGAACTGAAGTGTTCTGTGTAAAAGTAAAGGAGATAAAGGAGGGAAGACTGGATTTTTCCAATACAGTTATGCTTTGTTTTTCCTGTGTTGGTACCTAGGAAGAAATTGCTAGTCCATATGGTAATTCTATGTTTAATGCTTTTTTTAGAAATTGACAGACCGTTTTCCAAAGATCTGTACCATTTTACATTCCAACCAGCAGTGCGTGAGGATTCTGTTTCCACATCTGCAAAGACACAATTATTATTATCTGCCTTTTTTATTATAGCCATCTCAGTAGGTATTAAGTGACAACTCATTGTGCCTTTGTTTTGCATGTCTCTGATGGCTAATGATGTTGAGCATCTTTTCATGTGCTTATTGTCCATTTGTATATCTTCTTTGGAAAAATGTCAATCAAATCCTTTGCTTATTTTTTAATTGAATTATTTGTTTTTTTTAATTATTGAGTTGTTAGAGTTTTTTATGTATTCTATATACAAGTCCTTTATCAAATACATATATTTTGCAAAATTTTTCTCCCATTTTGTAGGTTGTCTTCACTTTCATGATGGTGTATTTTGGAGAACAAGAGTTTTAATTTTGTTGATGTCTTATTATTGAGACTTAAAAATTTTCTTCATATTGTAGATATATGAATATTTCTACATTAGGATACTTCATCAGGTATATGCTTTGCAAATATTTTCTACCAGTTTGATTTTTCTTTTCATTCTCTTAACAATATCTTTTGAAAAGCAGAGTTTTAATTTTCATAAAGTCAAACTGATCGTGTTCTTTTATAGATTGTGTTTTTGATATATTATCTCTGAAAATTTTTCCTAATCCAAGATCACAAATATTTCATACTATGTTTTCTTTTAGTAGTTTTATAGTTTAGATATACACTTACAGCTATGATGCATTTTGAGTTAACTTTTTTATATTGTGCAAGGTATAGATTAAAGCTTCTTTTTTTATATAGATATTCAATTGTTCAGCACCATCTGTTGAAAAGACTATCCCTTATCCACTGAATTGCCTTTTTACCATTATCAAATCAGTTGTCCAGATATGTGTGGGTCTTTCTATAGACTCGTATTTTCTTACTATGTTTATACCAATACCCCACTGTATGATTTCTACAGCTTTATTAGCTTTGAAATCAGGTAGTGTTACTCCTCCAACTCTGTTCTTTTTTAAAGTTGTTTGATTATTCCAGATTCTCTGCACTTCCAGTGAATTTTAGAATCAGCTTACTAGCATCTACAAAAAAAAAAAAACAAAAAAACCTGCTGACTGCTGAGATTTTGATTGAAATTGTACTAAATCTGAAAATAAATTTAAGTACATTTACATCTTAACAATACTGAGTCTTTTAACCCATAATAAATTACATAGCTCTATTTATTTAGGTATTTAACTTCTCTCAATAATATTTTATAGTATTAGTACACGTTTTTAGCAGCTTTCATCAGATGTGTCACTAGGTATTTCATATTTTTGATGCAATTGTAAATAGTACTGCAACTTAATTTTAATGTCCATTTATTCATTGTTGTATATAAAAATATAGTTATTTTTTATGTATTGATCTCATATTCTACACTCTTGCTAAACACACTTACTGGTTCTAATGGATTTTTATAGATTCCATCAGATTTTCTATATCAGTGGTTCTCAACTAGGAGCAGTTGAGACTCTGGGGGTCATGTGCTAATTAATGTCCAGAGACATTTTTGTTGTCACACCTTGGGGTAAGGGGGTACAGACAGTGATACTGGCAACTAATGGATAGAGGCCAGGGTTGCTGCTACACATCCTACAGCACATAGGACAGCCCCCAGCAACAAAAAATATTGAACCCAAAATATCCAGCAGAGGTTGAAAAAAAACTATTCTAAATAGACAAGCATGTCATCTCCAAGTAAAGACAGTTTACTTCCTCTTTTCCAATCTGCTTGATTTGTACTTTTTTTTTACCTAGTTATACTAGTCAAATCTCCAGTGTTGGATAAAAGAGAAGAAGACAGGCATATTTGTCTTGTTCTTGATTTTGGGGGGAAAGCATTTAGTCTTTCACTATTATGTATGATGTTACCTATAGGTTTTTTGTAGATGGCTTTTATCAGGTTGAAAAAGATCCCTTCAATTCCTAATTTCCTGAGAGTTTATTCAGGAATAAATGTTATATTTTGTCACATTGTTTTTCTGTATTTATTGAGATGATCACATAGTTTTTCTTTATTAGTCTGATAATATGATAATATGCTTCCTAGGATAAATCCCACTAGTTCAAGATAACTTCTCCTTTTTAAAATATATTGTTGGTTTGGATTCAATAAAAGTTTATTTTGAATTCTTGCATCTATAGTCATGAAAGGTATTGGTCTGCAGTTTTTCTAGTTTTTGGTGTTTTTAACCTGTCATGTCTTTGTATAGTTTTTGTATTGAGGTAGCCTCAAAGGATGTGTTAAGAAGTAGTTTCTCCTTTTCAATTTTCTGGAGCAGTTTATGTAGAATTGGTATTATTTCTTTGTTAAATGTTTGGAAGAATTCATCAGTGAAGCCATCTAAGCCTGCAGTTTTCTTTGTAGGAAAATGTTTAACTACAAATTCAATGTCTTTGTTTGATATTGGCTATTCAGGTTATCTGTTTCTTCTTGAATGAGAATCAGTACTTTGTTCTTTTCAAGGAATTTGTCAATTTCATCTTAGATGTCAAATTTATAGGAGTAAAGTTGTTCACAATACTCCCTCATTATCCTTTTAATGTCTATAGATCTGCAGTGATGTCACCTTTCGTTTCTGACCTTGGCAGTTTGTGCCCTTTCTTTGTTTCCTGATCATGTGACTGGTTCTAAGAGATGAAGAAAATTGAGAAACCTCTAGTCATACTGTTTTCTATTTGAGGGATTTCTGCTTTGATCTTTATTTTCTTTCTTTTTATTTTAGTTTTAGTTGCCCTTCTTTTCCTAGTTTTTTAACATGGGAGGTGAGATCATGTGATTTAAGACTACTCTTTCCTAATACAGATGTTTAGTGCTATAATCTTCCCCCTAAATACTGCTACAGAGTATCCCACAAATTCTAATATACTGTGTTTTCATTTCATTCAGTTCAAAATATTTCTGATTTCTCCTTTGACCAATGGGTTATTCACAAGTACATTATATAGCAGATTATGTGTAGTAGATTATGTGTAGATTGGGAGTTTGGTATTGATATGTACACACGGGTATATTTAAAATAGATAATCAATAAGACCTACTGTATAGCACAGGTAACTCTGCTCAATACTCTGTAGTAATCTAAATGGGAAAATAATTTGAAAAAGAATAAATACATGTATATGTATAACTGAAGCACTTTGCTGTATATCTGAAACTAACACAACAATGTTAATCAACCATACTCCAATACAAAATAAAAATTAAAAAAAAGAGGTACATTATGTAGTTTCTAAATCTCTAGGGATTTTCTAGATATCCTTCTGTTATTGATTTCTAATTTAATTCCACTGAGGTAAGAGAACGTATATTATAGGACCCGAATCCTTTTAAATTTGTTGAGACTTGTCTCATGGCCCAGAACATGGTCTTAACAATCTGTAATAGAAAGCATGCCTCAGCCACAGGACAGGCATTCAGGAGCAGGCTTATCAGGTTGTCTGAGAAAAACTTGATAATTTCTTATGTACACTCAAAAATAATATATATTCTGCTGTTACTGGGTGGAGTTGTTCTACAAATGTAAATCAGGCCAGTCGGTTGATAGCATTTTTCAAGTCTATCTTGTCCTTGATGATTATTTTGTTTCAGATCTGTGGCTTTATAGTTTTCAGCAAGTTTAGGGAAAAAAAAATGTTCATTATGTCTCCAAATACGTTTTCTGACTCCCTCCCCCTTTCTTCAGGGACTCCAATCACACGTATATCAGGCTGTTTGAGGCTGTCCCACAGCTCTTTCCATTTTTCTTTAATTCTTTTTTTTTTCCTGTGTGTTTTATTTTAGGTAGTTTCTATCCCTATGTCTTCATGTTTAAAAATCTTTTCTTTCCCAATGACTAATCTGCCAGTAATCCCATGTAGTGTATTTTTCATATCAGACATTGTGGTTTTTATATCTAGAAGTTTATTTTGGGTCCTTTGTATAACTGCCATGTTTCTACTTAACTTTTTGAACATAGAAATACAGTTATAATAACTACTCTAATGGCCTTGCCTTGTCTATCAATTATGTCATTTCTTGATCATGTTCAATTAATTATTTTCCTCACCGTAGGTTATCCTTTCCTGTTTCTTTGAATGCCTAACATATATATATATATATTTTTTTTTAATTGGATTTCAAACATTGTGAACTTTTCTTTGTTGAGTGCTGTATTTTCTTAATTCCTAGAAACACCCCTGGGCTTTGTTTTCATACATAGTTAAATTAATTAAAAACAAAAACAGTTTGATCCTTTTGTGTTTTGCTTTTAAGATTTGTTAGGCAAGGCCAGATCAGTGCTCAGTCTAGGGCTAGTTATTCTCCACTACTAAGGCAAGACCTTCCTGAGCATGCACCCTATGCCTCATTAATTATGAGTTTTTCCATTCTAGGTAGTGGGAACAGGCACTATTTACAGTGCCTTGTGAGTCCCCAATACTATCCTCTCTAATACGTTTAGATGGCTATGTCTTGGTCTCAGATATTTTCCTAACACGTGTGTAGATCAGTATGCTGCTAAATACTTAAGACAGAGCGTCTGCAGATCTCTGGGGTTCTCTCTCTGTGTAGCTCTCTCCTCTCCAGTACCTTTGACTCATTGGACTCCATCTGTCTCCTCAACTTCGGAAGTTTGCTAGACTCTGCCTGGACTTTCCTGTCTGCATCACAGACTAGAAACTCTTGAAGGTAGTGAGCTGGTATAATTGTAGTGCTTACCTCATGTGTTTCCCATCTCACAGGCCATTGTTGCCTGATGTCCAATGTCCTGAAACCATTGCTTCATATATTTTATCTGTTTTTCCTTTGGTTGCTTCAGACAGAATGGTAAAATCAATCCATGTTCCTCCATCTGGTCTAGAAGAAGGAGTGTTTAATTGCATTACCTTTCAGATCTCAGAATCACTTGATAAGTACTAAATTTGTACTTGTTTTATGGAAATATAATTTGAAGGGCAGAGAGGTTAAACTCAGTCAAGTTGGCATAGCTCCTAAGTGAGGGATGCAGGATTCACACCTAGATCTTTGTGACACCAGGGTTTGTGCTTAGTTCCCATAATGCTTGCCTTTCTAACCTTGTGATACCATGATGTTTGTGGGCTTGCCCATGGCCAACCCCAAACCATCTTCACCTGAGGCCCATTTCTAGCCACACTCAGACACTGTTACTTTTTCACTGTGGTCCATTCAAGCAATGAAAAATGAGGGAGAAGGTGATGTGAATAAGTAGCCTCAGATCCCAGCAAGTAGATGGAGGTTGGAAAAGGAGCTCTAGGTAAGTGATACCTAGTGGTCCCATCTGGCCATCTTCAGTAGAAAGCAGTCCCCTGGCCACAGGACAGCCATTCAAGGACAGGCTTCCCATCTATCATAGAAACCCAGTAAAATTAAAAGCAAGGCTGGAGAGAAGTTTGGATAAGGATCAAAAGAGATTATTGTTTTCAAATATGCTTCACACAATTGTAATTGGGCACACGATAAAGACAAGTGTCTGTTCTCAGAACAACTGTGCCATGGGTTAGGGGGTGGATAAAAGAGGAAAGTGAAGTGCCAGATTTAGTACAGGGCATCACATCCTCGACCGGAAAAACAGGGAAAATGGCTCAGTGCTGAACTCTATAAGACAGGGTGAGTTGACTTAAGTCCTCCTTGCTTTAGGCCAGGATCTTAGAACCTGGGTAGACCTGGACTAAGACGAAGAGAGGAAGAGAGAAAGGAGAGCAGCTGTAGAGAAGTGGAAATGAAGATTTTAAGGACTTCTTTGCCCCAGGTCCTTTGTCATGGCACTTTGGGAACCTCAGTGGAGACGCTTGCATCAGTTACAGAATGTGGCTGGGAAGTAGAGTCAAGGATATGCAGAAAGAAAGTCCAGGCACTGAGAGCAGCCCAGTTCATGAGGCTGTGGTGACAAGTACAGGAGTTGAGAGTATCTTAGGAGGGAGTTTTTGTACAGAAGATATGCACAGCTGGAGGAGGATGCAGGCCTATGCTACAGCCAGAGTTTTCTGATTTGGGCCAGAGACATGATGGCTTTGGGGAAGACGGGACCTTTAGAGCTACTCCAGTTCGCAGAGACCAGCAGTGAAGGCTCGTCAAGTTAGGCCAGTTCTCAGGCCACATCCTTTCGGGAAGTGGCAAGGAACAATGCAGGAGGGGCCATGAGCCCAGAGGTGGTCACTAGAAAGGGACTGCCTTGGGGATGTGGTCTACACTCCTGGCATAAGAAAATTAGGAGGTGCCCTTGTAGGTCTGACAAATGATAGTGGCATTTTTCAAGGTCATTTCATGGCTGGATCATTCTCATCTTTCAGGGCTCAGCTCAAATGTCCTCCTCAGAGAGACCTTTCTTCACTATCTAAAGGGCCTTCTCTAATTACCCTCTGACTCCTCATCTGTGTACATAACTTAACCATGAAGAGCATGCACCCTGAAACCAAATTGCCTGGATCTGAATCTGGATTCTGTCACAAACTTGCCCTGTGAACTTGGGAACCTACTTCATCTTGTTTACCTCCACTTCCTATTGATTAAATGGTCATAAGAGTACCTCCTGCCTAGGGTTATTATGAAGGTTAGGTTGAACCTATGAAATTGCCATTTGGGTGGATGGGGGCTCAAAATTGTCAATATCAATGACTTACTTAGGGATATGTATATGGACTTAGAAGTGGGATAGTAAGCTCTCTATATAAGTATTAGGTATTATAACTTAATCTGTAATAATTTTGCTTATTCATTCATTCATAGTGTATATCGCATATTAGAATGTAAACCCTTAGATGGCCCTTGGCTATCTTCCTTGCTACTGTACCCAGAGCATTTGGCACAGTGCCTGGCACATGATTATTATTTGATAAATATCTATTGAACAAGTGAATGTGACATTTGCCCTACCCCATAATGAAGGATTCTGGGTGGAAGAGTCATACACCTGTGACCAACAGGAACCCCATTCTTAACTGATAGGTCTCTAGGCAAAGTACGGACAAAAATAAGGGCTGCCAGGTCCTGGTCCCACACATCCCATCCTCCTTGCATGTACTCTCAGCCCCTCCTGGCCTAGATAGTGTATGAAGCATCTGGTTGATATTCCCTGTGGTTTTCAGCATAGTCATGTGCTATTGAGCTGAGGATAATAATCCTCCACTTTTCCAGAAGAAGCAGAATTGCAAAATGAGTAAATAAGAAATATACCCTTGTGTCTGCATGTTTGCTTGATGATCTGGGTTTGTGCATTTTGTTGCCATAATGATGGGGCTAGGCCTTGGAGCCAAGTTCCTGTCTTTATCTTGATCGCCTGGGAGCCAGTCTGGTGGGACAATTAGTGAGCACAACCACTGTGTATATGAGTGTTCCTTTTAAATACATGGCCCAAGATCCACAGGCTCACGTTTGTCTGATATAAAAGCAGCCTTAGTTCAGGCTAATCTATGCCAGCAGGTAGCTTGGCATTGCAGTAAAGCACCAACATTTTCCTTCACTGCATCCTCAAAGACTGGCCACAGAATTTAGCAGAAAGTAGGTCCTTGGCTCCCGACAGAGCCTCCGACCACAGAACCCAGTTTTCCCTCCCCATGCATCGGATCCCCTTCTTTGCTGTGAAGAGCAGAGTTTAAAATACAACAACAGAAAACCCCACTGTTTGTCTACCCATAGATGCTTCTTGGAGACAAGAAGTGGACTGGGTTTGTTCCTTTATGGGAAAGCTTTGGGGTGTCATTACCCTAATATCTGTGCTGAGTCCTGGTTGCCCTGTAACTATGAGTCTCAGCCACATCTCCCAGAACCAGAAAGGCAGTTAAGGAAAGTCAGATTGTTTGTGTCTATTATACCTTGTAATGGTTCTTTTGAGAATTTTGCTTCTCTCTCCTCATTGGAGACTATGTCTCTGTGTTTCTCCTATATGTTTTCTCTTTTTCTGTTGGATTGTCAATTCCCCATGTTCTTTCTTCTTCCTCTCAGGTCTTTTAGAGTTTCTCTTCCATTGCCATCACTGTACTTCAACATCTGGACCCAGGATCACAACACAACCTAGGTTTAATTTTTTGCCACTCACTCTTTCCCTCCCTACACTGAGCCCTTCAGGACAGGTTAAGCGCTTGTCCCTTCCCCAAACACTCTACGTCCTTGTTATATCTGACTTCCTTTCTTCATCCCACTGCCTCTGCCTGGAAATTCTTTCTTTACCTTATATAACAGTCATACTCCAACACACCTCTTAAACATGATCACACATGTTCACTTCCCTGACCCTCCTTAACACATTATCCCTTCCTATTTCAGCACTTTACTATTTAAGTGTAATTTCTTAGAATTTTCCTACTAGAATGAGTCCTCCTCCAAGGTCAGGACCATGTTTCATTTATCGGTATCCCTTGTTCCAAGTATGGAGCCTAACTACTGGTAGGTACGCAATTAATGAAAAAGTAAGTGAAGGATGGAAGGAAGGAAGGAAAAAGGAAGGAAAGAAGGGGTCTGTGGTCTGCTGAGTGTCATGTGTTTTCCTCTAAAAGCTCAGTGCTCCTAGGATTCTAAACATACCCTTCCTCACCTCATGTATTATCCTGAAGAAAAACGCCACACTTAGAGACAGTCTTGTTTTTGTTTCACTTTATTGCATTCAGTATTAGTCTTGTATGTAGAATACAAACCAGAAGCAAATATAGGGGTTGTCCCCCCAGTGAAATGCCCCCATCAATTACTGACAGCCCTCTACCAGAAATCCCTTGCACGATTGCGCTTCAACCTTACACATGACAGTGTTAGACTGCTTCTACCTAAGTGGATTACCCATTCCTGACCAGATGTTAAGTGTAAGGAACTCCATCTTTTAGATGGACAAAAAAATAATTTTCATAAGAAAAGGGAGGCAGCTGCTGGCCTTCAAAAAGAGCAAACAACCTACTTCCCTGGATTATTCCAAGTCCACATGGCTTACACTCGCCAAGTATAATTCTTGTTAGTTCTTGTTAACTATGAAATGCAATGGTGCTCTCACCTGCCCATTCAGTTTTCGCATTTTTCATTATGTCATTCCAGTATATAGCATTGGCCATGCTTTTGACTCCATTCCAATGAAAAGACTAGGTTCTATCATGTGGCTGTTCCTTTCCTGGCATTTTGACACTTAACCCATCTCCAGGCTTACTATTCATCTCAGATTGCCTAGGGCAGTCCCAATTTACACACATTGTCCAAGTGTAATTATTAATAGCACCCCCTTTCATTCTCATAAGTGTCACAATGTGAATGATAAATTACATGGTTACCCTACCATCTCTGGTTTTCCCTACTTCTGTCTCTGAACTGACAGCTCACTCACTTGTCACACCCACCTTGTAATATGCTGAGATACGACAATTCCCATCCTGACCTACTTCTGTCTATTCCACAGCATTTGGGTTGCTGGGCAGAGTCAGTAACTATGTTAGAATGAAATTCCAGCCTTCTGCCCATAGACAAGTATGTCCATACTCAACACATACACACACACACACACACACATACACACACACACACACACTCACATTCACAGTTGAAACAACATTAGCATCCTTGTTTTTAACAAAGAGACTTCCATGTAGTGAAGAGGAAGGGAGGAAATTGTCTGGCAGCATTATAATGATAGATGTCAAGCGGTGACATAGAAAAGAATTTTAAAGGACCAGAAAGATAGGGCTAGACAGTGATCAAACCCTTTTCCTCCAATGGGATGCCATTTTTCTTTCAAACCCCACACCATAAAGGGAAGAGATTTTTTTTTGCACAGACACTGGCACAAATAATGCTCACAAGGTCTTCCCAGCAGATGCTCATTACCTAAGCCAGCCACCCAAGAGTTCTCACCTAAGCTAAACCCCGTGAGCTGCTTACCTCATGGAAAAAGGGAACATTTGCCTGTTAGCAGTGTTTCATCACTGTGGCTTTCCATTCCGCTTCCTCTGAAACCTGCAGAAACCTAGAGGCTTTTGATCTTTTAAGTATTTTAAGCTGAAAATATCCCTTATTTAAAATGGCTTCATTACCCCTTCAGAATGGCTCCAAATAGCACTCCAGGGTTACCAGCTTGTCTATGATTTCTATGAGTATCCATGCCCACTTCCTAAACATTGCTGAAAATCTAATTCTTCCAAGAAGCCTTCCCTGACCAAGTAGGGTCAAGATGAGTTGACATTTTTCCTCTTAACAATCACTTCTAACCAACACAAGTATCCGAATCAGCACAGATGAATAGGGACATAGCTCTGACCCCAAACCCAGCCAGTCTGAAAGAGAAACTAAGAGCTCACTGTTCTTCTTTGAATGCCAGGGCTCCCAACCTGTGACTTATGACTGAGTTACTGGTGCACCAAGACCAATCCTCAATTCCTCGGGTGGCCAGGCTGGGTCCTGAAGCAGCTGGAACCCGCGGGCTATTGTCTCAGGGATTGAGCAGCCTCAGTGCTTTTACTCCACTATACTATTAACATTTTCTATGTGTGTCCTGGCATAAAATCATTAGGAAGCACTGCCATGTATCAGTACATGGCCTTAGGACGAAATATGAAACTTCATGTGAATTCAAAGGAAAACATTTGTCATTAGTGCTATGATTAACAAGTCAAAAATCATACCAACAGGTAAAAAAATGGATGAATAATGTAGAAACACATCCGTTCTAAACAGAGTAATGAATACCTTGAGTGTTAACACTGAAAATAAATCACATGCTGTCCACTGTGCCATTAATCCTCATAATGTCTCACTTTCATTGTTGGTCAGACTTGCACGACATTACCTCTGAGATCATGCTCCTTCTTGATGCCATACAAGGGATCTAACAGAAAGGCAACTTGCTGTAGAGGAAAGAGTACTGGTCTGGAAATCAACCTGTCTCTGTCAACAATGAAGAAATTGTGGACAACTCTCAGCCTCTCTAGTTTTATCATCCTTTCAGTTAGGGGGTTGATGGAGTCCTTCTAGCACCAAAATCCTTTTACCACTGAAATGACCATTTGTGCACATCACTGTACGTGGAAACAAAAAGAAACAGTAAGTGTATCTGGTCTATTTAAAAGTCAAAAACCACTACTATTCCATTCATATCTACTTTATTAAGCCAATCAATAATAGAGACATAGTATAACAGTAGCGGAAACTCCTGGCTCTGACCTATAACAAAACATCCTCTCCTTCTAGGTGCACAAGAGGGTTATACTCCCTTGGCCCCTTGCAGATCACGTGACTAGTTCTGGCCAATAGACTGTGAGTAGAAGAGATGTGTTTCACTTGTGAGTTAAAGAATTTCAATACCAGTGGAAGTATACTCTTCTTCTTCCAGAATTAGAGATAGTGTAGTGACAAAATCATGTTCCATCAGCCTGGGTCCCTGACGAAACATGTGAAGCAGACTCCTCCACTGCCTTTCATGATAAATACACTTGGGCTTTGGGAGGTTTGGGGGATATTCATTTCTGCAGCATAATCTAGCCTATTGTGACTGATATATTAACTCCACCCAACCACCCACTACACTCATTTTCTGTTGTTGTTCTTGTTGTTTGCTTTTTTAGAGAACAAGCCCCTGGGTAAAGTGGAAGGAAAGAAAGGCAGGCCGTGCCTTTTATTATTTATCTGTTTTGTCCACAATGAGTTGTGCAGTGATTGTAGAGTGGAATTGAGGTTACCATGCACAACATGAGCTGATGATTCTGATAACAATAGGAAACTCACTATTTGAGCTAAGATTATCAGAAGAAAAAATATAAAAGAATGGAGAAAAGTAACCATATTTTTCATTATTGCAGAATGCTCATCTTTGATCCCTATCACCCCATGTCATACTTTACTTTTGACCCCTTCCTTAGTGAAGACCTGGACTGGCCCTGATACATTTGACTTTTGCTTCCCTGCACTTCTATTTTGATGTGAAATTCTAATGCCAGAGCCCCCATCAGCACCTCTGCTCAGTGGTTCAAAGTGGGTTGAATTGTAGCCGGCGGCAGGGGGTGATAAATGTAGCGTGAGTTGCCTTTCCCCCAGCAAACTGCAAATTGCCTGAGCAGTACAGCCCACAAAAGGTTCCCGTGGAGTGAATTTATCTTGCATTGTCGAGTGGAAAGGGAAAGAGTAGAGAACAGGCATTCTATTTTTGCAAAGTCACATTCGATCTTGTTCAACGTGCAGTCCACACGTCTTTTAAAGGGGGCTCCAGTGGAAAAGAGTACCAGCCCAGGAATGTAGAACAGATAAAGGGATGTATTTTTAACACTGTTGGAGTTCACAACTATGTGAGCATTTCAATTTCAAGTCCCTCACTCCTGAATAATAATAATGTGTTCTGCTGGAGTGCACATTATGTCACCCAGTAATTCAGGATGGAGAAGACCATGCCATGGACCAGAGGACACAACATCAAAGAGAAAGCTCTCTTTCCATGATAGCACATATTCATTCAGGAGAGGAAAGCTATGCTTCTATCAGTGACCCAAGTTCTCCTTGATCCTTGCTTCTAAGTTGGTATGCCTAAGTAGATTACTCCCTTCTAGACAAAATTCCATTAATACTTCACGGGTCTGTCAAAGCAGATGCCATTTTGGAATCCTCCCAAGTGTTGAAAAGTAGTAAGAACATTGGTGTCTGGCCAGCTTCATTATAGCAGGCTTTAGAATGAGATCTTTAGGGCCAGTTTTTCAGATATAGATCTTTCCCTGTCTCCTGGAATAACTTATAATAACAGGTTTCTTTTGTTTGTTTTTTGTGAAAGCAAGAGTTGTCATAGGACTTCATAACATTACTCTTGCCACATATCAAAAGATATTCTATGACATGACTCTTGTCTTTGCTTTATGTTTTCAATTAAGTCTAGGGAGGGAGGGGTTATTTAGTTTTCCTCATTATCTGGAAAGCATCCTCTTCTCTAAAAAGTAGGCCCAAATCCTCTCCCATTTTTCTAGATTCACTTACTCATAAAGACTTCCTTGACAACTCCAGCCCACAGATATTTTTCTTCTGCCAAAGACTGAGTATTTATGATCTGCCCGTTGCTATAAACACGTGCTATTCTCCTTGTATCCCTTGCAGCACTTTATACACAGTAAGTGATCAAAACCTCAACTTTCTCAGCTGGGGCAGCTGTTAATATATGGATGGTTAATAGTTTGGGCTCAGGAATCACAAAATCAGGCTCATCCCCAACCCCTTTAATCACTAGCTTGGGCAAGTTTAGTGATTCCCTCTATATTTCTATTTCTTCATTGTAAAGTGGAAATAACCATCATTATATCTACCTCATGGGGTCATTGAGAGGATTAAGTGAGAAAGTGCATTTAAAGGGTTTAGCACAATGTTCATAAACATATGTAACACTTAGTAAATGTTCATTGTTATTATTCTTCTCAAGTATAATATATAGACACTCCCCTTTTTGCACTCTGGCCTGCCACTCACAGCCCTTTTAACTGGAGACTTCTTAGGCACAGCAGTGATTCCACTCTAGAATTTTCTGTATCTAGGGTTGGATTATGGAAAATAAAGGCAGAAATTTTCTGTTACCATACTCTGGCACATTTGGTGAGAAGAACATCTCTGGGAAATGTGAGTAAAATGATGACATAAGGAAATCTTCCAAGACAAAGTAGTGAGACAAATACCTCACCTGAGCAGAAGTTATCAAGAATTCCTGATCAGAGCTTCTGATTTCAAGTTGTTGCCCCAATGAATTAAAAAAATTCATTACATAGATTATAAGGCCCACTCCTATAGATACTGGACATGTGCAAAAGAGCTGAGACAACTCGCCAGCCCAGCAAGGTGCTCACAGGTGGAAGTCTTCAGGGTAACCATGTGACAGGCCCTGCAACAGATATCTTTCCTCTTTGTGTGGGTGAAAACAGACTACAGTTGACCCTTGAACAGCTCTGGGGTCAATCTGAGCATAACGTCCAGTGGGCCCTCTGTATCTGTTGTTCCTCCACATCTGAGCATTCAACCAAACTTGGACTATGTAGAACTGCAGTATTTACTATTGAAAACTATCCACGTATAAGTGGAGCTGCACAGTTCAAACCTGAGCTGTTCAAGGATTGACTGTAAACTTTCCACAATTCACTGTGGCATCTGGGGGAGAGATGGGAAGAAATCTACCACTCCATGGGGCTTGGTTATTACCTACTACTATTTTTATAGATGTGCCCATATATTAGTAGATGCTGATATTTTTCCCCAGATACTATAGCCTGGGAAGAAAACTCTTCTTATACATCATGGGTTTGGAAAAAATAATAGTCCAAAAAATTCTGCTTTTTTTAAATTCAAGTCAGAGGTCATTCCATGAAGGCCATTCTAACATTCAAGCAGAGTGTTGTGCTCTCCATACTTGATGAGGAGAAAGCCTTCTTAACAATGACCCAGAATCAGCTGAAACTCTGGCTCTAAACACCAATTTGTCTGGAAGGGCTCTCTTCACTCTCAAGCACAAGAGACCTTTTTTATCCTGGCCTTTCAGACCACAGAACCGGACTTTCCATACCACAGACCACACCCTGCTGTCTTCCCCAACATCATCCAATCTCACCTGCAGGGCCCAACCTCTAGGGAGGTTGCCTCTTGGGCCATGCGATTATTAATTAAAGATTTCCAAAGCAATAAACATTAACTTTGAAAACTTTACAGAAAATGAACGTTGAACAACAACACAACACACTGCCCTTGGGGTATGTTGAAAATCATGCTGAGATTACAGCCCATTTACAACTTTTCAAAATAATATTTCAAACCACCTTTATAATTAACAAAGTTAAAAGGTAAGAAATGAAGGAAAAAAAATCCAACTGAGTTAAAAAGTGAGACTGTTTCATTATTTTAATGGTGTTGGAATTCACTAATTTCCAAATCCCTAAGATGCTTTACTAAATCAAGTCCCTTTTGTTTTTAAGTTGTGAATCACGCTTTCTCTACATATAAGAAAGCCCCATCTGTCAATCTGCAGACGGACTAGCCCATCTATAATGGCTCTTGCCCTACACAGAAATGACTTATGTGGCTCAGTCACGCCTTCTGCTGTTTTTCTCACGGTCGAGATGGAGTGACAGGGAGACAGACTCTCACCTATCTGGGATTTCCTCTTGGAGACCAATAGATAGTGAGGCCATAGACTTGCACCTCCCCTGAGGCACAGATTGAGGGAAACTGGACATACCAGACCAGAACCAAATTCACAATCATAACAGCAGTGATATTCTCTAAGCAGCAGAGCTAACTACTGGCAGGGAATGAACAAAACTAGACCTAGGGCTTCCCTGGTGGCACAGTGGTTGAGAGTCCGCCTGCTGATGCAGGGGACACGGGTTCATGCCCCGGTCCGAGAGGATCTCACATGCCGCGGAGCGGCTGGGCCCGTGAGCCATGGCCGCTGAGCCTACACGTCCAGAGCCTGTGCTCCAGAACGGGAGAGGCCACAACAGTGAGAGGCCCATGTACCGAAAAAAAAAAAAAAAAAAAACTAGACCTAGATGGGCTATGACTTCATGGCAAGGATGCTTATCACCCCGCCAGTAAGAAACAAGAACAGTTATTTCTCAGCAGCTCCTTTCCATGAGCAGAAACGTCCTCACAGTTCACAGCATGTAAACATGTTTAAATATTAGACATATTGGGGCACTTGGTTTTAATATTTGGAGAGATGAACATAGGGCATGAAACCCTAGAAAATATTATTCATTAAAGACAAAAAAGACAAGTCACAAAGAAGGAAAGGAAAATCTGAACAGCTAATAAGTATAGGAAGTCATGCTCCACCTCCCTGATAATGAAACAATGCAAAATGAAACAAAAAATGCTACATTATGTTTATTATATTGTAAATATTTGAAAATAAAATAACAGAATAATAATTAAAGCACCTACTATGTGCTAGGCCCTATTCTGAGTAAAACCGATGCAGTCCTCACAATACCTTATGAATCAGATGCTAGTATCAGTCCATTTTACAGTTGAGAAAACTGAGGGAAACAGATTTCAAGTATCTTAACCATAGGTTACATAGCAAGAAAGTGGCAGAGCCAGGATTGAATACAAAGCATTGGCAAGGTTGTGGGGAAAATGGACATTCACACACAGCTGATGGGAAATCAAACAGGTACAGATTGGCCATTGCTGGTGGCGCAGTGATTAAGAATTTGCCTGCCAATGCAGGGGACATGGGTTCGATCCCTGGCCCAGGAAGATCCCACATGCTGCAGAACAACTAAGCCCGTGTGCCACAACTACTGAGCCTACGCTCTAAAGCCGGCAAGCCACAACTACTGAAGCCCACAGGCCTAGAGCCCCGTGCTCTGCAACAAGAGAAGTCACCGCAATGAGAAGCCTGCACACCACAACGAAGAGTAGCCCCCCTCGCCACAACTAGAGAAAGCCCGCGTGCAGCAACAAAGACCCAACTCAGCAAAAAAACTAGTTAATTAATTAATTTAAAGAAAAACAGGTACAGACATTCTAGAGTGTAATCTAGAAACACTAAGTGGGGTTGGGATGCTTCACCCTATCACCTAGCAATCCCACTCCTAGATGTGTATCCCACAGAAACCTTCACACAGATCCATAATGAGATATAGACATACACATTCATTGCAGCACTGTTTGTAGGTATTCATAGATAGGGAAATGGATAAATAAAATGTAATATATTTAAAATAAGTGTATAACAGAATGCTACATCTTGGTCAGAAGTAATGAAAGAATAGATTTCAAAAATATAATTTTAAGTAAACAAAAGTAAGATTTATAGCACAAAACTATTTCTGTAATTTTTTTAGTATATACAAACAACACAATTTTTAAGGCTATTGCTTGTAAATAAGCAAATGAAAGTTGGGTCATAATTCCAGGCAAAATTATGAACTCCAAGATAATTCCACCCCCTAATCTCCAGATCTGTGAATATGTTAATTTATATGGCAAAAGGGACTTTACAGATGTAAGTAAAGTTACTAGTCATTTGATTTTAAAATAAGGAGATTATCCTGTATGGTTGGGATGGGTCAATGACACCTCAAAAGCAGAAAGGAATACAGAAGAGGAAGTTGGAGAGATTCTAATAGAAAAAATTCTAAGCACAGGGAGGATTCAACACACTACTGCTAGCTTTGAAGATGGAAGAGACTACAAGCCAAGGAATGCAGGTGTTTTCTAGATGCAGAGAATGACTCCCACCAACAGTCAGCAAAGAACTCTATGCAATCAGTAACCTGAATGAGCTAAGAAGCAGATCTCCCCCTTCACCCCGGAGGCCCCAGATAAGAGCCAACACCAGTCAACACCTTGATTTCAACCTTGTGAGACCCTCAGCAGAGAACCCAGCCAAGTCTGCTGAATTTTGACCTACAGAAACTGAGATAGGAAGTTTGTATTAACTTAAGGTTACCAAAAGGGAAAGTGGGGAGAAGGGATAAATTAAGAGTTTGGGATTAACATATACACATTATTATATATGAAATAGATAATCAACAAGGACCTACAGTGTAGCACAGGGAACACTACTCAATATTCTGTAATAACCTATATGGGAAAAGAATCTGAAAAAGAATAGGTATATGTATATGTATAACTGAATCACTTTGCTGTATGTACACCTGAAACTAACACAACATTGTAAATCAACTATACTCCAATGTAAAATCAAAATTTTTAAATAAATAAATAAATAAATAAAGTTTGTGTTGTCTAAAGCCTTGTGGTAATCTGTTAAGGCAGCAATAGAAAACCAATCAAGAATATATATGAAACCCACAAGAGCTGGTGCCTCTAGAGTGAAGGTTAGAGACATAAAGAGAGGGAACAGAGCAGCAACGATTAACAGTCAAATAACAGAGGTTTCTATATGGTCTGATTTTAATATCATGCCATGTATCAGGGATGCTGTTCAACTCAATTCTGTGAAAATGACTGCAGGAAAAAACACTTGGTAACTCTTTGTTCAGAAAATTTCAAGCGCACTCTCTGTTCTAGGCAAGGGGCAGTTCTTTATGGAAGAAGAAAGTTATACACATTGGTTCTGGACAGGCCTGACATTCTCAGTCTTTGGGATTTAGAAGGTTTGCTTCTATCAGAAGTGGTCTTTCCCAACAGTGTTGGTGGGAAAGTGCAGCAGGCTGACCCGAGGTCTCAGGCCCACTGAGAGTTTTCCTCATTAACGTCTGCCCACCTTCTCTGGCTCCACAGTTTCATTCTGGTTCCTTCTCACTGCACTGTGAATTTCACATCAGCCCACCCCATTAATTCTACTGCAGACTTCATTCCTTTTTCTAACATTACCCCAACCACATGCAATTTGAGAAACCCCTTTCTTGGTCTTCCAAACAAGCAGCGTGTCTCTGCTTACAAATAAATGTGGGTAATTAGAGTGGGGCTTGAGTAATTTAGAGTCAAGGCCTCTGTATGTTATGACTTATGAAATTTAATCTGCCAGAAGCTTCTGGCCAGATATCAATTACTGTCCCTAAAGTGAGAGAAGGGCCTGATGTTTTCACTGAGCCACAGCTTTGCACATGAACATACGAGCCCATGCTCACATACACATATAAACCCAGACCCACCATGGCTGTCCAAAAGCCCAAGGGCAGGGAAAATCTATCTTGGGTTTCCTGAATCCCCAGGGGAAATCTGTGTCCCTGTCACTCATGAGATAACTTTCTTCTGTCAATTCCAAGAAAATACTACAAGCTCTGAGCCCTCAGTTGACTTGTGCCCCAATCCCAGATGGAGAAAGCAACCCGGAGCACCGGTCTGATCACATTTGTGACAGTAATTATCCAAGAATCAGACATCAAGTCATTACCAGTGAATGAATTATTACTAGAAACAGTTAGCGTCCAATAATGAAGTTAATGGGAGGTAATATGACAGTCATTAGACTGACACGGCTCTCTTCATTGTTGAAGAAAGAGGAACAGGCATCAAAGGCTGGCAGTGGGCAGTCAGGATTAATCTATGTCAGGCAGTGTTTACGACACATCTCCTGGACTCTGTTCTTGTGGTCTCAAGAACGCCAAGTTATGATTAGGGGGATTGTATTTCCTGCTGGAAGTCAGCATGGGCTGGTCAGAAGAGTGCTCCCTACACTTCAACAATGCTGACAGTTTTGCAATTCTCTGACCACAGGATGACCTTATACAAGGCTCTGTTTCTGCACAAGCTGTTCCCTTGCCCACATTCCTTTCATCTGTCAAATTCCTATACTTCCTTTTATGCCTAAGTCAAATATTACTTCCAGAGAAACATTACTATAAATTTTTCAGGAGGACTTAGCCTCCCCCACCTAGATGTCCCCCAGTGCCTTATTTCAATGTCCATTTTTACCTCCCAGTGTTTGCATTCTACTGGTGTGTTGACATGTCTGTGTTTCCTGTTTCACTAAGAATGCCTCAAAGGCAAGAGCCATGTGTTCCTCATCCCTGTATCACCAGCACCTAGGAAAGTACCTCTAGGTTCACTACAAATGAAGAGGAAAGAGAGAAAGATGGGAGGATGGAAGGAAAGGGGGAAAGGAAGGAAGGAGGGAGGGAGGGTGGGATGACAGAAGAAGAAGGGAGAGAGGAAAGAACCGAGTTTCTAAATCAAACTCTGCAGCGTAACTGACAACAAATCATTTAATCCTCCTAGTCCTAAATGCCTTCTCATTCCACACGAGGGGGATCATCCTTACTGCTTCTGACTTCATGGGCTGGGAGGTAGTAAAGGAGATAAAGTAGATACAGGATAGCACTTTGGGCTAAGATGGAAAGCATTTATAAGTACAAAGGGTTTTTATCTCCGTGTTGCACTGGATAGAGAGCATATCTTTTTGGTCTTTTATACAAATATCCTTCGGTGTGATTCCACACCTCTCTGTGTGCACCTATGTATGTGCACTGATGGGGCTAAGAACAAACAAATCTAGCTTGACTCAGCAGAGTCAGAGCTGCCTGAGTAACCAACGATACCAAAACTGCCTGCGGAGTTTTCTTTCCCTTTAGCTTCATTCACTGGGCTTGGTACAAAGTGAAAATCTTTAAGGAAAAATTTCTAGTTAATGGTGAAACATTTTGATAAGACAGAGAAGAAGAGAAAAAAATGAAGGGTCATCATTCTTCCCCTTTATACGTGCTGGCCTATGGAGGTTTTTGTACCACAAAATAAAACCTCATTTTCCAGATGATCCACTGTGCTCTGGAAATTGAAGCCAGAGAGTTCCCCTGGAAGGAGCCTGAAGTAAGGAGGCTCCAAAGACTTGGAGGTGGCCTGAAGTGGTTGAGGAACCAGAGGATGGGGAACTTCCTGTTCTCTGGACCCCCAACCCCTCTTCCCTCTTCTAAATGACAGGCTAGAGAGAGGATGAAAAGAGACACACCCTGAACTCTTCAGAGCTAAGAATATACAACATCATAGAATTTGAAAAGTAGAGACTAAAGTCCTTCTTGAACATTAACAAACTCATGCATTAGTCAGGGCTCTCCAGAAAAAACAGGACCAGTAGGAGGATGTGTGCATGTGTGCATGGACTCAAACACAGAGAGAGAGGGGGAGAGACTTTATTATAAGGAATTGGGTCTCACAATTATGGAGGCTGAAGGGTCCCAATATCTTCATTTGGCCAGCTGGACACCTAGTAGTTCCAGTCTAAGTCTGAAGGTCTGAGAACCAGCAGAGCTCATGGTGTAAGTTCCAGTTCAAAACCCAGCTAGCTCAAGAGCCAGTGTTTCAGTTTGAGTCTGAAGGCTGAAGAGACTAATACCTCAGCTCTTACACTCAGTCGGAAGAAGTTCCCTCCTACCCAGTCTTCTTGTTTGATTCAGGTCTTCAGCTGATAGGAGGAAGACCACCCACATTAGGGAGGTTAAACTTCTTTACTCAGTCTACCAATTCAAATGTTAATTTTATCCAGAAACACCCTCACAGACACCCAGAATAAATGCCAAATGTCTGGGCACCCCATGGCCCAATCAACTTGCAGAAAATTAACCATCACTTCTTAAAACCCCTTTCTACCAACACCCCTACTATGACAGCATCAACCACCATAGGTGAGCCTCCCAAGGCCTGGAGGCATGGGAATCTCCCAGCTATAATGCATATGGCATCTCCTCTAGAATGTCACTAAGGGTGCAAGCCTACTGCCTCAGCAAACCCTTGCTGTTGCCATAATGCTATACGGACACTCTCTTCAACAAGTAAGCTCTTTAAAGGTAGGGGTCATGTCCCCTTCATCTTTATATTGTCCCATTTCTTTTCATGTCATTTGCAGCACCCAGAAAGAGCCTGGCACATAATAGACTCTGTTTTTAAAACTAGTTTTCGCTTCTCCTTTTCATGGCCCCCAGCACTACAACCAAGTTACACACTAGCTATTCCTTGGGCAGTTCTCTTACTTTTTATACTTCCTTGCTTTTGCCCAAGTTGTTCCCTGAGCCAGGTATGTCCTCTTCAGTTCTACATCTTTCACAGTCCAGTCTAAGTGCCACCTGGTGACTATAATGACATCTATTTGTAAGTTCATCCAGTGAGTTACCAACCTGCTGGTGGTGATGGTTAATTTTATGTGTTAACTTGACTGGGCTAAAAGATGCCCAGATAGCTGGTAAAACATGAGTTCTGGGTATGTCTGAGAGGGTATTTCCAGATAAGATCAGAATTTGAATCGGTAGACTGAATGAAGATGGTTCTCACCAGTGTTTGTGAGCATCATTCAATCCATTGAGGACCCATATGGAATAAAGAAGCAGAGGAAGGATGAATGCTCTCTCTGCTTGAGTTGGGACAGCCATCTTTTCCTGCCCATGGATATCAGATCTCCTGGTTCTCAGGGCCTTTAGATTCAGACTGGAACTTATACCATTGACTCCCCTTCTCAGGCCTTAAGGCTTGGACTGGAACTACACCACTGGCTTTTCTGGGCCTCCAGCTTGCATACTGCAGACAGTGGCACTTCTCAGCCTCCCTAATCATGTGATCCAATCCCTCATAATATCTCTTTCCACATAACTATCTACGTATACCCTGTTGGTACTGTTTCTTGAGCACCCTGACTAACACAGTGGCACAACAGGTTGCCCTCTTATCTGGCAGCTTCAGTATTGAGTGTTAGGTGTGCCCTGGATCATATTTAGTCTCTCACACTGGGCTGTGTGAACTAGATTGCAATCCTGAAGACTTTGTATTCCTCTCTGCCTGACTAGTCTATTAGTCCTAGGGATACAAACATCCTTCTATTTTCCCTGGGTTCTAAGTATACAAATACTCCAGGGCCTAGAGCTTCTCCCTGAACTCCAGCTTCTACCAACGTATGGAGATATAGACCAGGTAAGACCATGGGGGAGAGCAGGAAGCAGAAACCTACTCCCCTGACACTGACACAAAGTCTCTAAAAGAAGAAAACCAAAACAAATACACTCTGTTTCTCATCTAGTTTAGCTCTAGACAGGAGGTTCTTAAATGATATCACCATAAGCTTCACAAAGCTGATTAGGTCAAGGTCTGAGATGGCCCTGAACTTCAAATTTCACAGGGCTAAGACAATTCTACAAAGTCGTAGCATGGACCTGGTCCAGCCCTGGCAACAGACATTCTTTATGTGCTTGGGTGAATAGGTGATGATGTTAACTTTCCAGAGGCCTAGGGACTCTAGGGCATAGGTGTATGAGCTATGGCAGTGAAAGTGCATATTCTTGGAATAGTGCTAATGGCCCTAATGTATATAGTATCTGGTTAAGTCCTCATCTATGTAAAATTGCAAAAGATAACTTAAGTAACGGCCATTTATACCAAACCATTCACAAACATGACTTTATTAGCAGCCACAGACATGATTCTGGTCAATAGCTTCTGCCTTGAGGGTGACTAGTACTTGTGACCCCAGCTCTGACTATGCTGCCTGCTCAGACCACTGAATAGGGAGCTGGAGTTGGCCTGAGACAACCCATTTGAAGTGACTAGAGTATTAACTATAAGTAGTTTGGAAAATGTCTTGGTGACTGTGCATGCATTGAGTGAAACCAATTAAACTGGGGAATCCAGGTGCTTAAGATGCCTGGCAACTGCTTTGCAGAGGGCTCAAGTGAGAAGAGACCTGAGAGCCACCCAGCCAGTACCTGGCCGTCCTGCATGAGCAAGCAGTGTCCTACCACTGAGGATGCCTGGAGCCGAGCTGGTAATGCTAAGCAGAAGGGAATGAAGCATGGAACAGGGTCTAAGAGGAGAAGAAAGCCCCCATCATTTTTACAAAAGTAAACGTACTTCTAAGAGTACTAAGGCTATTACTAGCTATTATCTGACATTAGTATACAGAGGTTGATAATGGAAAAGCGTTGATGATCTCTTAGACTAAATCAGCACTTACTTAAGCAGGACACAAAGTAAAGGCAATAAGCAAATCAGGTCAAAGCAGATGCATCCAATCTAAGCCATGCTGGAATTTTCCAGCCTAGCTTAAGATCTACCAGATTCCCTTGTGGAGAAAGCAGGTGTTCAACAGGTAAGCTCTCCCACAATGCTATTACCAACATAGCAATCTTACTAAGTTCACTCTTGACCTCCCCAAACCTCCAAACCTCTAGGAAGCTATATATTAACTGAATTCCTATTTCCTATTCTTTTTATGGCATATTTTTGGTATGCATAAACTTGCTTCATGTTTTGACATCTGTTAGTTTCAAATCTATTTTATCTCTACATATCATATGTCATTGGTTTTCTTTCCTAGTTGTCTTTCTAGTTTTTGTTTCCCATAACAGGGATCTGCAAACATTTTCTTAAACAGGCAAGTTAGTAAATATTTCAGGCTTGGCGGATGATACTTCTGTGGCAGTTATTCACCTCTGCCATTGTAGCACAAAAGTAGCCATAAACAACGCATCAATGAAATAAACATGGCTGGGTTTCAATTAATCTTTATTTATAAAAATAGGTGGGTGCAGGTCTGGCTTGTAGGCAGTAGTTTGCCAACCTCTGTCCTATGGGAACTGATTAAGAGAGAAGATTCTCCTGACAGTTAAGCCTGTACAACCTCTGTGGACTTTCAAATGAAGGAACACATTCCCTGCCACAGTGAGAATTCAAGCAGAGGTAGACGGCCACTCTAGCTCTAACCCTAGTGATAATGCTGGTCCAGAACAGTTCTGCTACAACTGAAATCAGCTCAAATCACTTTCCTGCCCAGAACCCCCAAGAGGTCCCCATTTCACTTAGAGTAAAAGATAAAAAGGGTCAACACCATCCATACCCTCACCCCCCATCATTCTCTGATCTCATTTCTTTCCGTTCTCCTCACTTACTGATCCAGTCACTGGCCTCCAATTCTTCCAGGAAACCAGGAAGACTTCCACTTGGGATCTTCGCACTTGTAGTCCCCTCTGCTTGGAACATTCTATATCCAAAAATCTACATGGCCATTCACCCACTTCCTTCAGGTCTTTATTCAAAAGCCACATGCTCAGTAAAGCCTTCCCTGGCATGTTACCTGGCATTGCATATCCCCTCTTCTGCTTTCTTTTTCCCCTTAGCACTTATCACTACCTCGCATTATATATGCATTCACTTACCTAGTGTTATTGCTGTGTCCTGCACGCTGCTGGAACATAGGCTTCTCAAAGGCAGTTGGCTTTGCTTACCGCGTTATCCCCATGACCTAGAATGCTGATTGATTGATTGATTCAGAACTTAATCAATAAATATTTGTTAAATGAATGCATCCTGGCTCATTATCCTAAGAGGCTCCTTATTAAACTGAGGCATTTTCAATTAAACGGAGCTTCTCTTTTGTCTGAGTACACACTACTCTACTCTCCACCCTCAGCATTTGCTTGCCTGGAAAGATTAGAAATTGTTATAGAATGAATGTAAGGAAAATACACTGAGGCAATATTCAACTTTGAAAGGCAAAATTTAGATTGTTGAAGCTCTACAAGAGCTGGCAAGCCAGGCTATTGCCTTTTTGTTTTTAATTTATTTTATTTTTGGCTGTGTTGGGTCTTTGTTGCTGTGCATGGGCTTTCTCTAGTTGCAGTGAGCGGGGGCTACTCTTCGTTGCGGTGTGCGGGCTTCTCATTGTGGTGGCTTCTCTTGTTGCAGAGCACGGGTTCTAGGTGCATGGGCTTCAGTAGTTGTGGCATGCAGGCTCAGGAGTTGTGACTCGAGGGCTCTAGAGCACAGGCTCAGTAATTGTGGTACACGGGCTTAGTTGCTCTGTGGCATGTGGGTTCTTCCCAGACCAGAGCTCAAACCTGTGTCCTCTGCATTGGCAGGCAGACTCTTAGCCACTGCACCACCAAAGAAGCCCCAGGCTATTGTCTTGAGAAAGGAGTATCCATAGCATCTCTGTATCTCCTCCAGTATACCAACACCAGGGTTCAGTCAACACCTGGACTCAATCAGAGGCGTTTTTCTATGTGTGAGAGCACATTCTGTGAAGGAGAGGTTATGGCAGAGCAAGGAGGAAGAAAACCCCACACCTTCCCTGGGTGGCTCCTGGGTATGGTGGGAAGGAAGGGAGTGGGGCACAGAGGATAGCACCAGCACCTCACAACTATCTGGACTTAGGCTCGGAGAGGGAGGGGGTAAGTTAGACAAGTTGATAGGAGCACTAATGGGGAGGAACCATTCATCCTGTTCCTTTTTTGGAACTCTCAGAAGAATTTCACTAACAGGCAGCCTCCCAGCAACGTGGGCCTTATCAGAGATAATTCTGTAATGTGGTCAAGCAGAGGGCAGCCCTGATGATTAGGTTGATGGAACCACCAAGTGTTCCTAGGTGCTGTAGCTGCTGAGCTGAGAGTCACCGTGTCCCCCATGGCAATGCAAGATGACCCCACAGTTGGCCTTGGCAATGGACCTGCTGGCCAGCAGGCCGACTAGAGACATAGCATGTAGCTCAGTAGTAAGATGACAGTGGGAGCCAAGGTGGGTCCAAGTCCGCAGGGAGCTCCACTGGAAGTGATGGCTGGGCCAAGACAAAAGACCCCCAGTTGCACTGGCCACTCCCTTCAGCATCAGAAGCAGATGAGGGACATTAACCCAGTGACTAGGCAGACACAGGGGCTGGCAGCTAACCCTGGCAGGAGGAACTTGCTGGAGAGTTGGGGAGCAATTCCTCACTGTTGTGGACCCTGGTTAGATTCTGCCAATCTTGTTTCCTCTTCTTGCGCACATAGAAAAACAGCATTTACTAGCCTCCCTTGCAGTTAGGCTGAAACCTTGTGACTAGGTTTTGGTAAATAGAATGTGCACAGTATTAATGTCCACTATGCCGAATTCCTTTATGTATTCTCTTTCTCAGAAAAGCACTAAGGTCACTTATTGGAGAGAGACTGAGAGAGAGAGAGAGAGAGAGAGAGAGAGAGATGTTTTGAAGATAAAAGCAGTTGAAAGCAACCCGGATTATTAAGTCACCACTTAGGAAAAAGCCATCCTTCCCACAACACACTATGACATGAAAGAGAAATAACCCTTTTTCATGTTATGCCACTGAGATTTTGGAGGATTGTTATAGAAGCTAGCATTGTGTATCCTGACTAATATATCTTCACAATGCTAAGCCACACACCCCGTCCCCATATGGCCAAATGTCAAAGAAAGACATTCTATGAGATATCACATTGTTTTTTCCTAGAGAGGGATTGAACATTACCTCAAGGCATTATTAAACTTTTTAACTTTTAAAATTGGACTAAGGTTTTATTAGATTGGGCATGGCACTTATTTACGTTCCCACTAAGTGGAAGATCTGGAGAAAGACCAAGTTAATTACAGACAAAAATAAAATTTCATATTTTATTCTTTTGTACATCCCTGTTAGGTTGGAAGTTAAATTTGTGATCCCATCACAAACAATTTGGGAGAAAGGTTTGAACAGTAATTCTAAGATTCTAACTCTAGCTTCTAAGATTCTGGTAAGTGAAAGTAAAACTTGGGGACAGGAAAGCATAGGAGTAAGAAGGTGTGCATAAAGGCTTCACGCAAGGACTTTCAAGTCAGTCAACACATGGCTTGACCTTTGCTCAGCGTCATATGAACCTGTGACCTTGGGAAAGTCATTTAATGAATTTGAGCCTCATTTTTCTCACCTTAAATGGGGCGATACTACTTTTGTTGCAGCAATTAGGTGCTATATTATTTATAAATCACTTAGTCCAGTGCCTGACACAGCATACTTGCACAATGACTATCAGCTAAAACAATCATTAAAATCAACAATGAAGGAAGACTGAAAGAATTCCAGAAGTAAGGAGTTGAAAGGAAACTTTTATACTGTAGGCTCTGCCTCTTGAAGGGATGCTGTATGTTTCAACACTTGAGAAGAAGTTTCTCTCCTCTTTAGTCTATCTGCCTTTCTCTGTCTCTGTCTCTTCATCTGTCTCTGTTTGTCTCTTTCCCTCTCTCTCTCTCTCTCTCTCTTTCTCTCACACACACACAGTCACTCCTCATATAACAATTTTATTTGTATTCAAATATGCAACTGAAATATTCTTCACAAATAATTATGTCCAAAGTTTGGAACTTCACAGACTTGCAATTCGACATCCTGCCTCTTTCTAAATAGCCATCTGGGACAAGTCGCAACATCCTGATGGGATTCTATGTTGAATAAAAAACAGGTCTATTTTCCCCGAGGTGGAATGTGACCCTACTTCACCCCTGAAAAGACTACTATCACTAAAGACCTATATGCAGAGAATGAATGACTACCCACATAGGATGTTGGGAAGAGGGGAAAATCATACTTTTTTTCCGATTGCCTTTGATCTGCTCACCTGTGAGGAATAACCTCTTGCTTCCTGCAGACCCAGAACCACTAGTTTCTGAAATACAGAGCCCACTCTGGAATTCTGGAGGAGTCCAATTCTTAAATAAATGGTATTGGCTGTGTCTGAGTAGACTTTGCTTCCGGGGATCCCCTGGGCACCAGGCTGCAGGCTTCTGACTGCCCCCACTATGTGTAAACACCATCAAAGTGCCCTTCTGGCTGGTCATTGGTTTTTTATGCCATTTCCACCACTCCCTTGGAAGCTCAATCCCTAGCCCGGGTGGTCAGAAACTCTGCCCCTTAGCTTAGTGCGTTCCCTAGGAAACAGGCCCAACTTGTGCACATGAACTTAAATCGATCTCCTTAAAAACAATACAGATATTTCCCAATGCAGAAATTATTGCCTAGAAGCCACTCTACAACTCCGTGTCCCCGTGGTTTGGAGTTTGCCTCAGCCTAGATCCACCTGGAGTTCTGATTCTTCTACCTCCCGGCCTGCGGTTGCGGCTCCTGTCTTTTCTGGACAAGAGGCAACAGCATGTTCCTCCAGTGTGAGGGGAGGGACAGAAATGGCTGTTGAGCGGCTGTACACACAAGACGCTGTACTAACACTTTCATCAGTGAGTTGGGTGGGACTTCTCAATCTTTGCATCCTTTTTAATATCTAAAAAAAATTAACATCCTCATGAGAGTATTTTGAGTATTTGTTGATTGAAAAATACAGAGTGACAAGCAGTTACTATGAATTCAATTATGGCTTTAAATGACTTTTTACTTTATTAATCCCAACAGCATACATATATGTGATGTATACATATAGACATGTACATGTACATACATATGTGTGTGTATATATATATATACACACACATATATATTTGAATATATTCCACAAATAAGAAGAAGACTTTTTTTACTCCTTCTATAAACAATGCTTAGCATACTGCATCTAGATTAATTGTTGCCTCCCACATGTGACCATGGCTCACAGGTGGATTCTTTATCACTAAGGTGGGGAATCAGATGTGTGGTGAGATCTTCAAATTGTTTTTCCACCCCCTTACACTTGACATCTGACATCTGACATCTGACATCTGACATTTCCCTGCATATACTTAGGTTGTGCACAGTTCCCTCCTCACCAATTCACTTTACCGCTTTCTCCTCAAGAAACCATGTAAAAATGAAAGCAAGAGTGGCAGTAATGCAGAGATCACCTTTATAGTAATTTAATCTATAGAAAATAAAGGGTTTATTACTTACAAGTGTTGGTATTTCCATTCTTATTTTAAAGGAATTATATACTTCACAAGTGATTGTTGCACACCTGGATATGACAATAGACTTGAAACCACTGGATATTTTCTTTTCAATCTTCATTCTGTTATTTTTTATTTTATTTTATTAATTTATTTTTAACAGCTTTATTGGAGTATAATTGCTTTACAATGGTGTGTTAGTTTCTGCTGTATAACAAAGGGAATCAGCTATACATATATCCCCATATCCCCTCCGTCTTGCATCTCCATCCCACCCCTCTAGGTGGTCACAAAGCACTGAGCTGATCTCCCTGTGCTATGCGGCTGCTTCCTACTAGCTATCTATTTTACATTTGGTAGCGTATATATGTCATTTCCACTCTCTCACTTCATCCCAGCTTACCCTTCCCCTTCCCCATGTCCTCAAGTCCATTCTTTATGTCTGCATCTTTATTCCTGTCCTGGATAGATGGTTTTTATACTAGTTAAAAAACAGCTTTATCGGGTGTTACTTTTGCCAGGCAGTTTATGTACATTATCTCACTTGATCCTTGGAGTAAACCTATGATGAGTTTTTTTTTTCCACAAAGGAAACTGAGACTGAGAGAGGTTAACTATCTAACTCTAAATCCTAGGGTTCGTAAGTGGTTTAAAACTCAGTTTTGTTACCAAAGACCTTATAGTTAACCATTACTCTTGATTATCTGATCACTGCTAAGTTATTTTGTTTTTGCCATTGCTCTCATTATTGAAATAGAAGGCTCAGCAAGGTCAGCTATTAAGATTCTGCCACTGATGAGAGTTTTTAGAAATCAGATCTGGGTTCCAACTGGGCCACTCAGGAGGTCCATATGTTTATCTGCTTGTTTATTTCAATAACTTCAGTTCAGAAGGTGTACTGATTAAGATCTCAGACTCTAGAGTCAGACTGCCTGACATCACCTCTAACTAACTGAGAAGACCTGGGCAAGTTACTTAATTTTTCCATGACTCAGTTTTCTCATCTATGAAATGAGAAGAATAGCAGTACCTCCCTTATGAGTTAACAAATGTAAGCACTCAGTATATTGCCTGACAAATGGTAGGAACCATAAATGTCTTTGCTATTATTATTTCTAAACATCAAGGAATACTTTACATTGAATATATCTCACTCTGCCATCTTGAAACAAAAAGAGAGCCAGTAAAAAGATAGCGGGATAATGAAAGCTAACAACTAACGGCTACCATCTATGTGACACAGATTGTACATCTTCTAAATACTCAGTGAGGTGGGTTTTAGTATCTGTGAATTCATATAAATTTCAAGCATTAGTTGTAACTATAGCTTCATGAGTAGATGGTGGAGGGAGGATACAAACCAAGTTAATGTAACTCTAAAGACTCACTTCTCCCCATAACAACAGGCTACAGATCTTTCATAATTTTAAACAAACTCAGTGACATTTGGACAGAGACTGAAGAGAGAAATCTCATGAAGGCAAAACATGGCTCTTTGCCATTTAAAAATACCAAACTGAGCACATTACCTGTAGCATTAGATTTAAACTATTTCTTTATATTGGATAATGTGTGACATGAATTACAAATGAGGACTCACAAAATGCCATACTCAGAGTTGGCTATTAGGCATGAATTATCCCTACCTCAAGTAACTTATAGTCTAATGAAGGAGATAAGACAGACTCACTAATAAGTATTCAATTCATTGTGGGTTTAATGTTTGGTATGATGAATATGAGAAGGATCATTCCAGATGGAGAAGAAATTTTGAGCAAAGACTTTGAAAAAGGAAAGAAAAGAGTGAATTATGTTGGGGGGGACAGTGCATAGTTCTCTTCACAAAGTCGTCAGAATTTCTGAAGTTCTGGTAGAAATTCAGGTGGGAAGGCAGAAGTAAGGAAGATTTGGTTCCATATTAAACCATAGACACCAACACACAGAAAGATCATCTGACTTGCTGAATCTTTCAATAAATAACACATCCAATAACTTTGAGCTTCCCTCATATTGGAAGCTCCAGGTCTCAGTCATTCCTCCATGAGCATCATTCAGGGTACACCAGAAATCAGGATTTCCATCCATAAAGAGGTTGGCCCATTGCTGTCATTCACAGCAATTAGAAGTCAGTTGCATTAGTTTCCTAAGGCTGCTATAACAAAGTACCACAAACTGGGTGTCTTAAAATAATAGAAATTTAGTCCCTCATAGCCTTGGAGGCCAGAAGTTGGAGATCAATGTGTCACCAGGGCCATGTTCCCCATGAAGTTTCTAAAGAAGAATCCACTCTTGTCTCTTCCAGCTCCTGGTGGCTCTAGGTATTTCTTGGTTTGTGGCAGCATTTCTCCAATCTCTGCCTCTATCTTCACATAGCCATCTTCCCTCTGTCTCTGTGCATGGTCCTCTTCTTGTAAGGACACTAGTCATTGGATTTAGGGGCCACCCCAAATCCAAGATGATTTCATCTGTAAAGACCCTATTTCCCAATAAGGTCAGATTCTAAGGTTCTAGGTAGATATGAATATTTGGAGGACAATATTCGACCCACTACAGCAGCCATGAGAACAAACCTGCAAGAGGCGAATGCCAGCAGCTAACTCTGCTAACTCATCCTTGACACCAGGCATTACCAATGACAGCCCCCAGGTGCCCACTCTGGGCCCCACAGGATCCTTTCACCCACATCTTAGTTCTGCCAACTTTGTCCCTCTCCAGGGGTCAGGTGGGTGCATTTCAAGGACTTATATATACTACCAAAGGTCACATTTTTGAAGGGAGAACAAAATTAATTTTGAACACATGCTCCATTGAGCAGGAGTCTGGAGGAGAGACAGCTCACTCTTCCCTCTTCCCAGAGGGCTGTCTTCAACTTGTGGTAAAACACTCAGAGGGATATGTGAGCTAGGGACCGTGACCTCCCATTAGATGCGCTGGCTGGAAAACATGACATGCAGAGATAAGGAGCAGGGAACCAAGGGGAGCAAGCCTCTGGGGCACCAGGCTTGGTCTCTCATCAGCGCAAATGACACGGACAGACGTGCTAAAGAAATGGATCTTTTCTACTGGTGACTGAGTGATGGTGTTGACCTAGAAACAGGTGGGCGGGCAGGCTCAGGAGGGGACTGGTTCTTCAACTGATGCCACACACTTAGGCATTTCATTTTTCAAGTGCTTAAAACAGGACATTTTAAACTGAGCCCATGGTTAGACTTCTAGAAGGGTAAGAATCCTGTAAACATGAATGAAAACTGTTGTGTATATTCACCCAGCCATTTGGGGGAGCATAGGGTCTACAGTGTTTTTCAGTACTCAAAGGAGTCTCTCACCCTGAAAAGGCTAAGAATCTCTGGGTTTCCCTTCTCCTCTATGTGAATTTAAAATTTCTCAAGGGAGCTTCTGCTCTTCTGTTCCAGATATAACTTTAGAGATTAGGGAGGAGATGTTGAATAAACTCTTAACTTTTGACTGATTTAAATTTAAGGTCAGACAGTCAAAGAACTTAAGTCCCCTCCCCTGCTTCATTGCAGATCTTTTAGGGGAAAGCCCTGATGTAAATGATTGAGATCAGAAAGGGGAGGTTAAGTTGTTTACTTCCTAGAGTGCCTGACATTCTATAAAACAGAGAGTTCACAGAGCAGACAATTGACATTTTTGGTCTGGCTGCTCAGCATTTAATGGAACCCTTGTAAGCTGCTGCAAGGGAGACTGGAGCTGCCAATCTGTTTGCTGTGGAATTGCATGGCTTGATCTTTATCTAACAAGAATTACTAAAACACTAGCTAATTCCATTCATTGTTTCCATGGTCTAATGGAAAAACTGTCCTGACTAGGTATGCTCAGGTGGAAAAAAGGCAAACCCTACCAAGGACAAAGCCATTGGACTTGTTTTTGTATGGACCATGAACTAAAAATGTTTTTTACATTTTTTAAAGATTTTTAAAGAAAACCAAAAACTAGATACCCCTCCCCTGCACCAAAGTGAAGAATAGGCAACAGCAAAGGATAAAATGTTTACCATCTAGCCCTTCACAGAAAAGCTTGCCAACTCCTAGCCTATATTATAATAAAATGAAACTTGTTTCCTGACCACAGTTTCAAAAATTGAGATAGTGTGGAGTAGGGGTTAAATCACACATTAATCGTAGTGGAAGTGACTGAGTTTGGATCTTGGCTCCACCACCTACTACCTAGTGATCCTGAGCCTCAGTATCTTTATCTGCAAAATGGGGATAATGAAAATATGTCCTTGGTGCTTTGTTGTGAGGATAATACAATGTTCACCTTTTGAAGGTGCTTAATAGACCAGCACATAATAGAACTAGCTCTCAGTAAATTCCAATATTGTTTAAAATTCATTTCATAAAAGCACTTTCAGACAGGGACAGGAATCAGAACTAATATATCCTGAAGAGGGAACACTGCTCAGTGTTTAAACACTTTTAGTGAACAGCACACTAAGAGTATCCTAAATCTTTGGGACACCTCAAAACACTATCTACCCCATCTCTCAGCCTTGAAGTTGATACAAATCCATTTTATTGATGAGAAAACTGACCTGAGAAGTTCATTAACTTACCCAAAGTCACAGGCTCCTGCTTCCCACATCAAAATGCCTGTTGTAATGTGGAGAAATTATGTCATCTCTACTCATGCAAGATGTGTTCATTCATTCATTCAGTATTGGCACATGCACGAGGCACTGGGGACAAGCTGCAGGAAACTTCCTCTAGTGAGTGGGACTGAAGGAGGCTGATAAACAAATAAGGGCAAAATACAAAGTGTTACAGATGTTAACATAGAAGCCCACATAGGAAAAGGGGAGAAGACCAGACTCTAGGCTGAGGAGTTACTCACCATGCAGAGGGAACAGCATGAGCCAAGGTCAAGGGATAGAAGAATTCAGCATGTTCTGAGAACTTCGGGGAGTTTACTTAAGGTGAGGGGGCCATGGTGAAGATAAGTAAGGAACAGAGCGTAAAAGGCCATGGATGGCATACCGAGGAGCTTGAACCTCATTCTGTAGCAGCTATTTTGGGAGTTTTAAGCAAAGAAAAGACATGGTTTGCACTTCAGAAAAGTCACCCTGGAAGCAGCAAGGTGTGTGATGGATGGGAGGGGCAAAAACAGAGGCAGGGAGATCAATTAGGGGCCTATTGCAAAAGACCAGTTAAGAGAGAATAACAGCCTGAACTGGGGCAAGAACTGCTTAAAATGTCAGGAGAGGAGAGAGAGAAAAATAAGTGAGACAGAGGGTGGGGCCTCCAGAAGTTCATGTTTATTTAGATAGTGGCACAGTAAAGGAGAAGAAAGAGTAGAGGGTGAGTCCTAGATTTTGAACTGAAAGAGCAGATAGTGGAGTGATTTATTCAAAAGGGAAATAAAAAGGAACAATGCAGTTTAGGAGGAACGATCACTTGGTCGGTTTGGGACATGATAGATTTGAGGGACCTGTGAGGCATCCGAGTGGTTACATCTGGTGTACAGGGCTGAGTCTCGGAATGAAGATCCAGGCTAGAGACACAGATGTGAGAGGAAGCAAGACACAGGAAACAAGTGGAAACCTGGAAATAGATGCAATTTTCGTGTCAAGTAAGAACACCAATATTTAAGGAGTAGATGAAAGAAGAGAACATGAAAGACAAACATACAATAGCCAATGAGGAGAAAATGTCAAGACGGTGAAGACAACCCAACAAAAAGGTCTGAAACCAGGGGAGGGCAGGGATTCAGGAAGAAGGGAGTGATGCCATCACCTGCCACACAAAGGTCTAAGAAGTGGAGATGTGAACAGTCTGTTGGTTTGGAAATGAGAGGTCCCTGGTGAGATTTGTGAGAAGTAAGATGGGGTGGGAGTCTGAGGAATGAAGGAGTGGGTGAGCAAGTGGGAAGAGAAGGTGGAGGATTCTTCCTGGAATGTGGCAGTGAAGGAAATACAGAGAAGAGGGCATGGAGAGAGATGCAAGACCATACTGCTGTTGCTTCTGCCTTTTGTTTGTTTGCTTTTAAGAGCTGAGGCACATAAGAATTATTGTAGGCATTGGGAACTGTACCAGAAGATAGGAAATTTTTGGAAATACGGTTGGCCCCTGAATCCACAGGTTCTGCATCTGTGGATTCAACCAACGGTAGATCAAAAATATGTTTCAAAAAAATTCCAGAAAGTTCCAAAAGGCACAACTTGAATTTCCTGTGCACAGGAAACTACTTACATAGCATTTACATTGTTTTTACAACTATTTACATCGCATTTATGTTGTATTAGCTATTAGAAGTAATCTAGAAATGATTCAAAATATATGAGAGGATGCTTGTAGGTTATATGCAAATACGATGCCATTGTTTATAAGGGACTTGAGCATCCTCAGATTTTGATATTCTTGGAGTTTCTGGGACCAGTCCCCCATGGATACTGTGGGAGGACTGTATACAAGTGGGAGAAGAAAAACAGTGGAACAAGTGTCAACACTCTCAGTATATATTTCTTACAGTGCTCTGGTTAATAATTCAGGCTCTAGAACACATTTCTTGAAGTCAAATCCTGGGGCCACCATTCACTAGCTATAGGGCTTTGAACCCATTACCTCTCTGTGTTTCTGTTTGCTGATCTACTAAATGGAGATAACAATAAGACCTACCCCAAAGTATTAGTGAGAAAATAAAATCAGTTAAAGTACATAAAGTGCATTAAACAGTTCCCAATAACCATAGATACTAAATGGATTGAGATTATATCTATTTTTTTTACTGTATTTATCCATGGAAGCATTTATCACAATTTTAATTTACTAAATAATCATATAATTAATTATTTAACTCCTGACACTTCCAATTGAACGTAAGATCCCTGAGGGCCCAGGACAGTGATTTCCTTCCTCATTATGTTCTGAGGGACCAGCTGGAACCAAGCCATCAAGGAATATATGTAGCGTCAATTGAACTTATTTGACCAAAAATACTGAGGGGGAGGTTTCCCTGGTGGCACAGTGGTTGAGAGTCTGCCTGCTAATGCAGGGGACAAGGGTTCGAGCCCTGGTCTGGGAAGATCCCACATGCCGCGGAGCAACTGGGCCCGTGAGCCACAACTACTGAGCCTGCGCATCTGGAGCCTGTGCTCCACAACAAGAGAGGCTGCAATAGCGAGAGGCCCGCACACTGCGATGAAGAGTGGCCCCCACTTGCCACAACTAGAGAAAGCCCTCACACAGAAATGAAGACCCAACACAGCCAAAAATAAATTAATTAATTAAAAAAAAATACTGAGGGGGATAGAAAGAGAGCCATTGATAAGATGTACCAGGAGGTCTAGACTAAAGAGAAAGTGAGGTTTGAAGGGGGCTTGGTGACTTTGGAGAAGAGTTTAGAGAAAGCAAAAGAGGAAGTAAGTTCAAATAACAAGATATTTTGTCAGAGGTCGGCAAGTGTGTGAAGTTTAGTGCCCCATTCAAAAAAAAGATAGAAAATAAAGGAGCGTGAGATAGGCTGTTAAGGTATATTCACGCTCTTATTAACACATCCATCTGGAGTGGTGAGGAGAAGGGTCTTTGGCAGGTTTCTATTCCCACTCCTCCCTACCTCTGCAAGGGTGGGAAAGTACCTCAATTAGTTCAGTTCTAAAATGAGGAAGATAACACCTTCTTGTCAAGTTTTGATGAATAAACAAAAATATGGATATAAAGCACATGGCATGTAGTATGTATTCAATAAGTATAGCTGCTCTTACAGTAATAATGATTATTCATGCAGCATAGGTGTATTCCTGAGTGATTGCATACAAATCAGTCCATACTTGAAATGCACTGCTGTGTTTGCTTGATAAAAGAATCTTATGTTGAAGCCTTTTGTAAAACATAAAATCACTTTGTGGTATAGTGACCCCCCCCCATTAATTAATTGGTGTAGTTCTTTTATGAATGCTGGAGTATGATAATGCATAATAATGGGTCTATACTGTTGGCACCTAAGGACAAAATTATACACCTGTCACACAGGTCCAGGTCCCTCATGGGGCAGTTACCAGGAGAAGAGTCCTCATGCTCAGTCTAGAGACTGGAACTGAGGAGAGGAACTTGTAAGACAATAGTACAGTCTTTTCTCAGGTTTGACCATGAAGGTGTTACCATGTTTAAGAAAGATGTCCTGGGTCATGCATTACAAAATTTGCGTTCAAATCTTGACTCCACCACTTACTAGCTTGTGTGGCCTTGAACTAGTTACTTAATCTGTTTGAGCCTTGGTTTCTTCACCTGAATAATGGGTTTAATAATGCACATCACATAGGATAGTTGGAAAGAGAAAATAAAATAATGCATGTAAACCCATTTACAAAGGGCCTGGCACATATTAGAGGTTTATAAAAGGCAGGTATTTCATTCTCATTCTTCAGCAAATCCCCCCCACCCATGCAGATGCAGATTAAGACGTGAAGAATAAGAATTCCAGGTAAAGGGCTATCTGAGGTTTTCAAGGGCTTTGGTGCTAGAGGATAAAAGCCAAAACCCTCAGGCAGGATAAAGTAGCATCAGGTACCCATAGAGGACAGAGCCAGGATATTTAAAATGTCTTGTATTTCCCAAGCTTCTTTCACTCTCGTTCTCTCTTAGTCTCTAGTAAAGGCTTTCTGAAGGTCCATCTTGCCTGTAAGGAGGTAGGGGCTCCAGTGAAGGCATTTGGGGTCATTTTGGACCAAATAAGACCAAGCCAGCCACGTAAGCCAATGTCTGGGAGATCCCAAAGCAAGAAAACCCTAAGCACAGCTGGGTGGGTAGCACTTGGCCTGTGGCCCCTCCCACATGAAGATTCATACTCAAGTGCTAATCTTCATGGGTTGAGGTTTGAATTCATAAGGACTTTTCTACTTACATCTCTCCAGTTAGCATCTGAATAAACTTAACCCTTTCATAGAGATGGTTTACTTAGGACACACCTGAATCTGCCAAGGCCTCCTTGTTTCATCACTGAATCAAAAATTAGAAAAAAGCATCAAGGCCATTATTTACAGAAGGGCAGGGCAGGTGATAAAAGCTCCCTGAAGCCCCCTCAGCTCCCCTCCTCCCTCCTAGCTCCTGTAGATTTGGCAGCTAATATTAAAAATGCAGCCAGATGTCCAGCCCCTGCAGCCCTGAGAGGTGGGGGTTGTCTCAGTGCTCATCAGCCAGTCCTTTTCTGGGACTACCTCTCCAAAGCCTACCAGAGCAGCCTCTCAATCACTGGAAGACAGCCCAGCCAAGGCCTCAGGCAATACATTCTTGCCCTGGCCCCAGCCTCCCCTGCCCTACTCCTCAGGTTTAATTTCATCTTCATCAGAAGTACAGAGAAGGACATTTTTAGCAGATCAAAGGGACATAGTGAGCATGAAAGAAACACAGTCACAGGCCAGGAGCAGGTGATATGATACCCACACAGAAAGACTAGCTGCTTTCAAGAATGCTTTGGGGGCTAGGAAACAGTGTGGCCAGAAACCAGCTTTGGGAGATGCAAAACTCTGCAAACAAGACTCAGTGCAGTGTGGAGCTTGGAGCAATGTCAACCTGAGTGAGTTGGTTCCACAGAAAAGAGCCATTTCTGGGAGTGCTGTGTTCATCAGCCCCATAACCCACCTATCCCGCTCTTCCCCCCACCCTTACCTGGGTGCAGTATACTTCCCAGAATCAAGAGAAGTCTAAGTCATTGTTCCATTATCTGCATACCTCAGAGGTATACAGTATAATTGAAAAATATGATTATTAAAATGAGTGAATAATATTAACTTATTATTCAGAAATGCAGCCATCCAGAACACAGCCATAAGCAAAGAAGAACTCTGAATCATAATATCTGTCAAAAAAAATCCCTGCCCAAAACAAAGGAGGATTCTGGGCTGTTGGCAATTATCTACAACTTGATTTAAGTGGTGGTTGCATGGATATTTACTTTATGAAAATTCATGGAGCTATGCACCTATGATTTGTGGGCTTAGCTCTATGTTATATCTCAATTTTTTAAAAAATTTACAGAAAAGTTCCTGCCCTAGAATTACAAAATTTTATATATAAGCAAAATTCCTTTGCCCTCCCTCAAATCTATTTATTCTTGCTCTAGAAAAGCTTCACAACAAAGTTAATTACATAATTTTGTGGCCCTCAACAGTTATCATAAAATGGAAGTGATTGAATATACGGAGGGGGCAGTGCTAGGTTCTACTAGTCTCAGGTACATGGATAATGAGAAAAGTCTGGCATAAAAAAAGGAGGTAGAGGTGGCACAGTGGTTGAAAGTCTGCCTGCCGATGCAGGGGACATGGGTTCGTGCCCCAGTATGGGAAGATCCCACATGCCATGGAGCGACTAGGGCCATGAGCCATGGTCACTGAGCCTGCACGTCTGGAGCCTGTGCTCTGCAACAGGAGAGGCCACAATGGTGAGAGGCCTGCGTACTGCAAAAAAAAAAAAAAAAAGATGTAGAGTGACTGACTTGATTTAAAAAAAGGTCCATCTACATGCTGTTTACAAGAGGCTCACCTCAAAGTTAAAGACACACAAAGACTGAAAGTAAAGGAATGGAAAAAATATTTCATGCAAATGGAAGTGACAACAAAGCAGGGGTAGCAATACTCATATTAGACAAAATAGACTTTAAAACAAGGTGAAAAAAAGACAAGAAGGGCATTACGTAATGATAAAGGGATCAATACATAAAAAGGATATAACACTCATTAACATATATGTACCTGATACAGGAGCACCTAAATATATAAAGCAAATATTAACAGACATAAAGGGATAAATTGACAATAATATAATAAGAGTAGGGGACTTTAACACCTCACTTACATCAATGAACAGATCATCCAGACAGAAAAACAACAAGGAAACAGTGGTTATAGACCAGCTGGACTTAATAGATATCTCCAGGACATTCCAGCCAAAAACAGAAGAATACACATTCTTTTCAAGTGCACATAGAATGTTCTCTAGGATACTTCACATGCTAGGTCACAAAACAAGTCTCAAAAATTTAACAGGATGGGCTTCCCTGGTGGTGCAGTGGTTGAGAGTCCAGCTGACGATGCAGGGGACATGGGTTCATGCCCCGGTCCAGGAAGATCCCACATGCCGCGGAGAGGTTGGGCCTGTGAGCCATGGCCGCTGGATCTGTGTGTCCAGAGCCTGTGCTCCGCAACGGGAGAGGCCACAACAGTGAGAGGCCTGCGTACCACAAAAAAAAAAAACAATGGGTCAATGAAGACATCTAATAGGAAATCAAAAAATACCTAGAGACAAATGAAAATAGAAACACAATTTTCCAAAATCTATGGGGTGCAGGAAAAGTAGTTCTAAGAGGAAAGTTTATAGTGATATAGGTCTACTTCTAGAAACAAAAAAAATCTCAAATAAGCAACATTACCTACCATCTAAAGGATTTAGAGAGATGAAAACAAAGTTCAGTCAGCAGAAAGAAGGAAATAATAAGGATCAGAGAGGAAATAAAATACAGACCAAAAAAATAAAAGAATAAAACAATAGAAAAGATCAATGAAACCAAGAGCTGGTTTTTTGAAAAGATAAACAAAATTGATAAGCATTTAGCCAGGCTCATCAAGAAAAAATACAGAGGACCAAAATAAACAAAATAAGAAATGAAAGAGGAGAAATAACAACCACTGCCACAGAGATACGAAAAATTATAAGAATACTACAAATAGTTATATGCCAACAAATTGGACAACCTAGAAGAAATGGTTGTTTTAGAAACATACAAACTTACGACACTGAATCACTAGTAATGAAACTGAATTTGTAATTAAAAAAAAAAAAAGAAAGAAAACACCCAGCAAACAAAAGTCCAAGACCAGACAGCTTCACAGGGGAATTCTGTCAAACATACAAAGAAGAGCTATTACTCATCCTCCTCAAAGTACGCCAAAAATGAGTAGGATATAACACTTCTACAATCATTCTATGAGGCCACCACTACCCTGATACCAAAACCAGACAATGACCATAAAAAAAAGAAAATTACAGTCCAATATATCTTATGAAGAATACACATGCAAAAAATCCTTAACAAGATATCAGCAAACCAAATTCAACAACATATAAAAAAGATCATACATCATGATCATGTAGGATTTATTCCATGGATTCAAGGATGTTTCAATCTTTGCAAATTAATCAATGTGATACACCACATTAACAAAAGGAAAGATAACAATCACATGATCATCTCAATAGATGCAAAAAAAGCATTTGGCAAAACTCAACATCCATTCATGATAAAAAGTCTCATTAAAGTTGTTATAAAGGAAACATATCTCAACATAATAAAGGTAATACATGACAAACCCACATCTAATATCATACTCTATGGTGAAAAGTTAAAAACCTTTCCTCTAAATTCAGGAAAAAGACAAGGGTGTCCACTTTTGCCACTTGTATTTAACATAGTATTGGAAGTCCTAGCCACAGCAATCAGAAAATAAAAAGAAATAAAAGTCACCCAAACTGGAAGGAAAGAAGTAAAATGGTCAATATTTGCAGATGGCATGATGCCATATGTAGAAAACCCTAAAGTCTCTACTAAAAATCTATTAGAGCTAATAAATGAATTCAGTAAGGTTTCAGAATACACAATTAATATACAGAAATCTGTTGCTTTTCTGTATACTAATAATAAACTATCATAAAGAGAAATTAAGAAAACAGTCCTATTTTTAAAATGTATCAAAAAGAATGAAATGCTTAGGAATAAATTTAACCAAGGAGGCAAAAGACCTATACTCTGAAAACTGTAAAACATTGATGAAGGAAATCGAAGATAATATAAAGAAATGGGAAGATATCCCATGATCTTGGATTCAAAGAATTAATATTCTTAAAATGTCCATACTACCCAAAGCAATCTACAGATTTAATGAAAATCCTATCAAAATACCCATGACATTTTTCACAGAACCAGTACAAACAACCCTAACATTTATATGGAATCACAAAAGACCTTGAATTGCCAAAGCAATCTTGAGGAAAGCAAAGAAAAAAAACAACAAAGCTGGAGGTATCACATTCCCCAACTTCAAATTATACTTCAAAGCTACAGTTAACAAAACAGTATGGTACTGGCACAAAAACAGACACATAGGTCAATGCAACAGAGTAGAGATCCCAGAAATAAACCCACACACTTATGGTCAATTAATCTACAACAAGAGTCAAGATTATGAAATGGAGAAAAGATAGTCTTTTCAATAAGTGGTTCTGGAAAAGTGGACAGCTACATGTAAAAGAATGAAATTGGCACATTTTCTCACACCACGTATAAAAATACACTCCAAATGGATTAAAGACCTAAATGTAATGCTGGAAACCATAAAACTCCTAGAATAGAACATAGGCAGAACACTCTTTGACATAAATTATAGTAATATTTTTTTGATCTGTCTCCTAAGGCAAAAGAAGAAGTAAACAAATGAAACTTAATTAAACTTTATAGCTTTTGCACAGCAAAGGAAACCACCCAGAAAACAAAAAGACAGCCTACTCAATGGGAGAAAATATTTGCAAATTATATGACCAATAAAGGGTTAATTTCCAAAATATACAAACAGCTCATACAACTCAATATCAAAATAACAAACAACTCAATTAAAAGATGGACAGAAGACTTGAATAGACATTTTTCCACAGAAGATATACATATGGCCAACAGGCACATAAAAAATGTTCAACATAGCTAATCATCAGAGAAATGAAAATCAAAACCATAATGAGATATCACCTCACACCTGTCAAAATGACTATCACCAAGAAGTCTATAAATAACAAATGTTGGCAAGGATTTGGAGAAAAGAGAACCCTAGCACACTGTGGAAATGTAAATTGGTACAGCCACTATGAAAAACAGTCTGGAGTTTCCTCAAAAAACTAAAATAAAACTACCACTGCTGGGTATATACCCAAAGAAAATGAAAACACTAATTCAAGAAGATACATGCACCCCAATGTTTATAGATGCATTATTCACAATAGCCAAGATATACAAGCAACCTAAGTTCCATCAACCAATGAATGGATAAAGAAGATGTGCTAGATATATGGAATGGAATATTACTCAGCGATATAAAGAATGAAATTCTGCCATTTGCAACCCTGTGGATAGACTTAGAAGGTATTATGTTTATTGAAATAAGTCAGAGAAAGACAAAACTCTATGTGCCAATTATATGTGGAATCTAAAAAAGCCAAACAAATGTATGTAACAAAATAGAAATAGACTCAAAGATATAGAGAACAGTGGGGATATACTTGCCAGTGGGGAGAGGGAAAGGGAGAGGGGTAAGATGGGGTCTGGGATTAAGAGATACAAACTACTATGCATAAAATAAACAAGAAACAAGGAGATATTCTATAGCACAAGGAAATATAACCATTATTTTGTAATAACTTGAAGTAGAATACAATCCATAAAAATATTGAATCACTATGTTGTACACCTGAAAATAATATAATATTGTAACTCAACTCTACTTCAATAATAAAAAAAAGCAATTTGGAGCCAGGTCAAGGAGGGTGATATATTCAGAAATTTGGAATTTATTTTATATGCAGTGAGAAGCCATAAAGATTTTCCAATAGGCAACCGATACAATCAAAGCTATGCTTTAGGAAGAGTATTTTAAAAGCAATAGATAAAGATAACTTTGAAAGCCAGATAATAAAGTTAGGGAATCCAGTTAGGAGACAATTTCAACACTCCAAGTGAGAGAAAATTAGGTCCTGAACCAGGGTAATAAAAAGAAGTTATAATTTGTGGGACTCAATCAACAGATCTTAAAAACTACTGGAGATTGGGGGTGAAGGAGCAGTTTTGGATGATGAGGACCCTGAGGTTCTAACCCAGGTGACTGACAGAAAAATAAGAGTATGAGCTGCTTTTAAGAAATCTATGAGTCAGGATTTGCACCTGTGTTTCTGAGACCCCTAGAACCTCTGGGTGGCCATGCCTGCCCCATAAGAAGCTGAAATGTTTTATTCTCTGTGGAGAAATGGGCTTAGACATATGAAATCAGGGGTTATTTGCCAACTGCAAGGAGAAGATTGTTGGGAACATGGGGGAAGAATCATTTTGATAAAGAATGAAGGAAACAGAAGAATTTCAGTGACATTTAAGCAGTAGGAGGAAGAACAAAAGTAGGTTAAAGAAAATGAGAAGAAAATAGTCCCAAAAAGTAGGCAGAAAACTGAAAAATTCAGTGTGTGAACACCTAGGAACCTTTTGAGGAGTGGGATGTCAGTGTTGTCCAATATTTCAAAGAGGTTGAGAATTTGGAACCACTAAGTGTGCATTATGTTCCATAATCTCTATGCTCAGCACACTCTAAGGAGGAGATGTGTGCCATATTTTTTCAATTTTCTTTTTATGCACTGTATACTCTTGTAAGATTTTCAAGTTAAAGTAGTAAGCTTGAGTTAACTTTTAAAATAATTGATAGGCAGAAAAACATAGAATTCCCTAATGGAAAATGAACTAGTGGAGTGGTTTTCAAACATTTTTTTCAACTAGATAAGCCTTTCTTCAAACCAAACCTTACTCAGAAGTTCAATTTCTAATAGAAATTTTTAATTTAATTTAATTTCTCACTTTTCAAATGGAAGAGAAGCTGCTCTGATGAAAGGTAATGGAATGGGAGCAGAGTAGTGAATACTCAATCTCCACAATTGATCAATAGATAGTAGATAGGTAGATTGATAGGCAAACAGGGAGAGAGAGAGAGGATAGATAGGTAGGTAGACAGATAGATAGATGATAGATAGATAGATAGATAGAGATTTATTTTAACCCCTTCATATTCCCAATAGATTGTAGTCTCCATGAGAGCAGGGACATTATCTGTCTGGCTTACCACTGTCTTATTAGAGATTAGAATAGTACGTGGCACTTAGCACTAAACAAAAACATTAGTGAATAAGCGAATCTGAGCCTCTGAACAGTGGTAGAATAGCGAAGAAATAAAATTTACAGTTGTTGACTGTCTACTATATACAGAATTCTGGGCTATCTGAAATTATGTGAATTTACCATATGTAACACCAACTCTGTAAGTACGTATTATTATCCACATTGTATCCGTAAGGAAATATCTTCACAAAAGGCACATAACTTGGCCAATATAGAAATCCACGTTGCTTTGCGACCACCTAGAGGGGTGGGATAGGGAGGATGGGAGGGAGACGCAAGAGGGAGGAGATATGGGGTATATGTATAGGTATAGCTGATTCACTTTGTTATAAAGCAGAAACTAACACACCATTGCAAAGCAGTTATACTCCAATAAAGACGTTAAAAAAAAAGAAAAAGAAAAGAAAGAAATCCAACCCAGAGGTATTTAGTACCAATATGCAAGACCTTTCTTCCCTGTACCACCTGTCAGGCCACTCTTCCCATCACATTCATGGCTAATAACCTGGTCTCTGATAGTTGCTCTGGCACAACTCAAATAAGTTGTCTGACTCTGGTTGAGAAGCCATTTATACCAGAGGACAATGAGCACAACTGAGAAAGGATAGAGAACAGAACAGCAGCAGTAAAAACTCAGTTCTCCTTATTGACAGTGTAGGTGCTTAGGATGAGAATATAGGTAGGGATAAATCAATAAAGAGTAAATTCTGTTCTAATAAAAGGCACACACACACACACACACACACACACACACACACACACACACACACCACACACTCATGGACCAATGGGGAAATGCTATGAATTCTGTAGACCAAACTCAGCATGCAAGTACTTGCAGCAAGATGCCTGTCTTTAACCATTGTATCAGTTATTCATGGCTGTTAGAGACTTAAATGAACCACCTGTTTATATTACAGTTATACTACAGTTCTGTGGATGGGAAATTTTGGCCGGGATCAGGTTGGGGGCTCTGCTAACCAGAGCAAGGCTTGGCTGATATTGGTAAAACTTGTACATGTATCTATGGTTAGCTGCTAGACTGGTATGTATTAGTTCACTAGAGCTGCTATAACAAAGTACCACAGATTGGGTGGCTTCAACAACAGACATGTGTTTCTTCATAATTCTGGAAGCCAGAAGTCCAATATCAAAGTATCAGCAGGTTTGATTTCTTCTGAGGCCCTTCCCCTTGGCTTGTAGATGGCCATCTTCTCCCTGTGTCTTTTGTGCACACACATCTGTGTGCACATTTCCTCTTCGTATAAGGACACCAGTCATATAGGATTAGGGCCCAATCTAAAGACTGCATTTTAACTTAGTTACCTCTTTAAAGACCTATCTCCAAATACAGTTACAATCTGAGATTCTGGGGGTTGGGACTTCAACATACAAATTTAGAGTGGAGCACAATTCAGCCCGTAACGTCAGCAACCAGCCAGTTAGTCTAAGAAGTTTCAGTTGGCCTCGTTTGTCTCTGTTCCCCATGATCTCTCATCCTCCAGAAGGGTACCCTGGGTTTGTTCACATAACAGTGGTTACAGGCACCCCAAGAGAGAAGGGGAAAAAATGCAGGGTCTCTCTAGGCTTGAGTTCAAAACCAGAACAACATCATTTCTACCACATTCTATTGGCCAAAGCAAGTCACAAAACCAGCCCAGATTCAAGGGATAGAAAACTAGGGCCATTTTTCAATCTGTTACAGCCATTCTCCTACCTTCTTACTCCCACACCCCAGGGAAACCCATATAATACAGTTTTCACTCTTAGGCTGAGACCCTGGGAAAACTATGATTCAGTGAAACGTGTTCTTCAGCCCCATCCTCACACCAACCCTCTTTTCAATGCCTCTCCTCTCTCTCCAACTCTTAGGCATTCCCCACCTTCCCGTCTAAATCAGAAGAGAATCTGATAAAATCATTCATCTTGAGAGTAAACGAGCAGGGTGAAGGTAATGGCTCTTGTGGACATAACTGCATTTTAGTAGATGCCTAAGACTTAACCTAAGAAATGGAGCACTACGGCAGAATTTCTGGCAACAATAGTGAGTAGGAGAAACTTCCTTAAGCCCTTGAAAATTGCTTCTCAATGCGGAGCAAGAAGTCTTCTGTTTGTTTGTTACTTTCTAAATGCTGAGCACATAGCCCACATCCAGCAGCCACTAAATGAACACCTAGTGAGTGTTCTAAGAGCTAAGTGAGAGTGAAGGTTCTAAGGTCTTTTCTGTGTGAGTGATCACGGGAGAATATTACTACGAACAGGAACTGGAAGATCTGGGTCCCAGGTTATTCTTAGCAACAATTCAGTGGTTGGACCTTGTGCAAGCTATTTTCAGCTTCTCTGAATCTCAGTTGCTTTCTCATTTGCAAAATGAGAGATTTAGTGAGACAATCTCTAGAATTGCTTTCAGTTCTAATTTCCTCTGAATTCTAATTAAATTTTCACAGGAAGAGAGCAATAGTCTAACCTCTTTCTCCCTAGCCAACCAATCCATCAGCATGTTTACTCAGCGTGTGCAATCCCATGCCTGGCTGGCATAGTATGGGGCTCTGAACTAAGTGAACACTACTACTATGACCAGCAAGGAACAGGTCAAAACTGTCCTAGATTATCTAGATGCTTGTGAATGGCTCTAGAGATATAATGACGCTATTAACTTTAGGAGGAATTGTTGACAGTTTTTCATCCACCAAGTGTTTTCTGTCTCTCAGGATAGTAATTAGGGCCCAAAAAGGTTGGAGTCCTTCATCTTCCCACTCTCAGCCCTGCTTTTCCAAGCAAAAACGATGTCTAATGTGTATTTCTCAGTGTATACATTGAAATGTAGTCTATTGTATACATTTTCTCTGTATACACAATACATCTCTCTGCCCTGGATATTCACAGCCGTCTTCCAACTTTAAACACCAGTCTGTCTATACAATGTGGGTGGGTTGAGTTCGGACCTGACCAGGACAAGGGCAAGCACCCATATATATTTAATGGTCCTGTCTTGACAATCTGCCATTACAGCAAGTGTGAAAAACATAAACAAGGACAGAACTCTTTTTTTTCAAACTCTACATCAAAAGTTATTGAGTGATCTTGCTGTGCAATAGCCAGAGGTAGCGTTAACCAAAGAAAAAGCTCTAAGCTCTACTTACTCTGTGGAAAGTAGTTCATACGCTTTATCATCTCTTAGGACCTGTCAAAGTCGGTTAGTTGGGTGGACATGGATTGCCTCAAACGGCATTTGCTAGGCATTTTTTTTCCCAAACACGCTACCTGTTCTTTGGAAGGTTAATCCCAGGAGATAACATATTTGGAGGTTGATTGGGGGCTTACAAAGTTGTTCCCCTTTAAAACTCAGTCTCCAAAGTAAAAACAGGAACTATGTTCAAAGGTAGATCAACTATCAGAGCAAACCTAAGCCTTAGTTAAGTTTCTGCTAGACATTAACTGAAAGTGAATAAGATTTTTTTTAAGCAGAGAACTTACTCCTTTTCACAGATAAGGCTGTTTCTCCTGTTACCTCGAGGCTCCAAAATTCAGTATCTCCAATCTGTAGGACTGCACTGACTGCCTCCACAAGCATATTGTGTGGCATGGAATTCCAGTGGGTTCTCCTGAGGCCTCGAGCATTCTTTCATTGAAAGATCATTGCTCTGTGTATTATTAGCATGCCAATGAAGAACACATGCACAGCAATGTTCAAGACAAGAGGAAAATGTGAACAAAAAAAAAGGCCAGGACCTTTTAAGCTTCTAGTCTCACCGGCAATGAGTGGCGGTACAAATGGTACCAAAAAAATAGGATGGGATCTTCCTGGCTCTGGCAGTTGAAAAGACTGGTCCTGCAACAGCTCAAGCGTAGTAAAAGGCATAATACAATTGAGTGTTTACATGGAGTGGATGGTAACAGACCACACGGGAAGTGAATTTCAAGAAGGTGAAGAACTTTTCTATAGGATAGTAAGGGAAGGTGTGTAGGCAGAATCTTAATATGGCCCCAAGATCCTCATCCTCTGGTGTGCATGCCCTGTTTAAGCCCTTGTCTTTGAGTGTGGGTGGGCCTAACCTAATCAGGTGAATCCTTTTCTCAAAGGTCCGAATTCAGAGACAGAAGTCAGAGATACCAAGCTGCAGCAGATGCTCTCCTGTTTGCCTTGAAGAAGCGAACTGCAGTGTTGTAGAGAGGGTCATATGGCAAAAACTGGCAGACAGCCTTTAGTAGCTGAGAGAGACCCCAGTGAGAAAGTAGGGACCTCCAGTCTACAACGGCAAGGAACTGAATTATACCAACAACGCTGTGAGCTTGAGGACCCTGAGCTCTGGTAAGAAGCCTTGATTTCAGTCTTGTAAGACCCTGAACCAAGAATCCATCTAAGCCTAGACTCCTGACCTACAGAGAATGTGAGATAATAAATGGATATTGTTTTAAGCCAATAAGTTTGTGGGAATTCTTAATGCAGCAGTAGAAAATGAATGCAGAAGGCTTTTTAGAGCAGAAATGCCTTGAGAAGAGCCCAGAAGAAGATGCTGACAACTTAAAGAAGTTCAAAGGAGGAGAGAAGCAGTTATGCTGTGGAAAAAGGAAGAGGTAGGAAATATAAGCAAAGACCCGGAAGTAATCAGGCACATGGTCAGATAACATCATGAACAAGGAGACCTCCACCTCCTTATTTCTCATTTTGATGCATGTGGCAAGTTCACCTGGTGAGCAGGTCATGAGTTATCATGCCCATGGTGTATGAAAAATCTGAGGTTTATAGGTGTTTGTCAGTTGTGTGTACAGATGATTAACCAGGGGCCGAGTTAGCTTTCTGAAATGAAAATCTGATTGAAATGTATGAAATGCTTTTCATTCCTGCAACCTAGAAGATAAGATCCAAATTCCTCAACCAGCATATGCGGCCCTTTGTTTTCATCACTCAACCTCCCAGTTACACTCTAGCCAAGACAAACTGCACACACACAGGCGCACACACACAGGCGCACACCCACTCTCCCATGCATTCTTGCATTGGGCAGATGGTTCCCTCTATATGGATTGCCTTTCCCTTCCCTTGCCCTCCCCACCCAGCTTCCCATCCCAAGCTTGCTCAGTTATGAATCTTCCATTCTCCCTTTATGATTCAGGTCAAAAGCAGTTTCTCCTGTGAAGCCTTCCCCTGTGTCCCCACTTAGCTCCCCAGGTACAATTTTTCCTTAGTGATCCTGTAGCACATCGAACACACCCTTGTTAGCACTTAATAATGATAACAGCAATAGCATTAATAATAGCTCACATTTGTTGGGTGTATATCTAAAGCCATGTACTGTTCCTTGTTACATGCATTATCACGATGTATTTTTATCACACCTTTTGCGTGTTTACATGCTTCTCTACTAAATGGTGCATCTCTCAAAGGCAAAGATGATGGCTTTTTATCTTTGTATCCCCCAGAGCTTTGCAGAGTGTAGAAGGCACTCAAAGTATATTTAATAAATGAGTTAAAAGAGTCTGAAATAGGGCTGGAATTCAGGTCTATGATCACGTTGCAGAGTTATTTGCTGCCATGCCATCGTGATAAAATTAATGTGCAAGGGCTTTGTGGAATTACAAAATACTATGTGAATGGCAGGTAGACGAGACCAACTCAACTTCCCCTGTCTGAGCCCCTTTCTTACTCCCACTTGCTTCTTGCTGCCAAAAAGTTTTAGATTATGTAAAAGCTTATCAGCAGTGCTTATCTACTTTATCTAGCCCAGGAACCCAAAGATATAAAGAAGAGTGAGTGTATATTCATGATGGTGGGATGTATCATGAAGGCTGCTGCCAAGACAATCAGGGTATCCAACGAACAGGGCATAGCAGCCTGGACACATGTGTAGAGAACTCAGAATCCCTTGAACACCAGGAAGCCCAAGCAGCTGAGGTAAGTAAGCTCCCAGGTCAGCACCCAAAAGACCCACGTGTTCTCACCTAGCCCTTAGAATTCTGTGCTGAACTCCGAGCATCGTTTTGGTAAACAAGGCAGTCGATGTGGCTCCTAAATGAGCTATAACAAACTCATTATCAATTAAGTAGGTGGAATTCTCTTTATTCAAGTCCTGCTACTTAGAGATGGATAACAGCATCATTCTGTGTAGTCTAGTCTTTCTCTCTTGCTCTTGTATTTAGGCAAATGTTGAATACTAAATCAGCTAGCAGCCAACATTGCACTCTGTTCTGCTGATCCTAAGTCTCAGCTAAAAAATCAGAGACAGGACTTAAATTTTTCCTCTCAATTTAATATAACAGACTCTATCAGGACTTCAGTTTTCTTATCTTTATCTCTCAAATAGCAAGGTATACAATTTTTTCTTTGTTTCACAATTGCCTGTGACTTCCTCCAAAATCTCCTTCCTTCTCCCTCTCCTCCCAGGCTACTCCCACCCACTCACAGAGCACAGAAAGTTAAAATGTCTCTAAATGTGGGCTGCAGAAGCAAATATTGGATGGGGTGAAAATGGAAGAAAAATATTAGTATCTCACTTGCATCTTTGGCACTGGGCTTAGAAAGAGCAAATTAAGGCCAATTAGAGGTAATAACCCTTAAGAATAGTTAGCAAGACCCCACTTCATTTCCTCTGGAGGAAAAAACATTCTTACAGCTTTTTACTTACAGAGGACAATAGTCTATTCTTTTACATTATATTTGAGAATAATTCTTGCCTTCCACCCAGTTCAACACAAGAAACCTTATGTAAAGCAGGATCAGGTACCAGAAGGGACACAGAGATGAGAAAGAAATAGTCACTACCCTCCAGAAACTGACAATGTAGTAGCAGACTATGATTGATTGATACAAAAAGAAAGAACTCTCAGTAAAGCAGAATCAAGATAAATGCTACATGAGAGATGAAGGCTAAGATGTGTGAATAGGAAAAATTACTTTTTTGGCAGGGGAGGGGGGCACTCTTCTGATGCTTATTCTAAACTTACCTTTTTTGGAATATGGGCAACCAAAAGCTATTCCAGTTCAAATTTCTGAAAAACGTTAAAAAGTATTATTTCCTACTATAAAATAATGGTTGCATTCCTAAGAAATATCGCTTTATCAAAAATAGCATTACAAAAACAATTATTCTAATAGAGGAAAAAATGGTTGAGGCTAGAGCCTTTTAGATATGTAATAACAATTATTTTTCCTCCAGGAATTTCAGCAATGAAAATGTTTTACTAGGTCTAAGTATTTTTTTTTTTTTTATTATTTTAGGCAATATATTGGTTCATTGAAACTGACAAAATCAAACCTAAACATTCCTGGGCAAATCTGAGCTGTACATAAAACAAGACCAAAATAACTAAGTTCTGAGACTATCAAAATCAGTTGCAGCCCCATTTGTGGCTGATTGTCTTACTCATAGCTAAATATTCTGGTTTCAACTCCCTGCAGTGCCCCTCCCTATGAGAAGATTATATGTAACTGCTCTGTTAAACTCCTGAGTGACCATGTGACTTGCTTTGGCCAATGAAATGTGGGCAGTTGTGATAGGCATCACTTTCAAGCAGAGGTTTTCAGAGTTCCACCATGTCTTTTTCCCTCTTCCACCACTACCAAGAGTACCCCAGCCAGAGAATGCTCCTTCAGTCAGAGTTCTGGAGTAAAGATAACCATGGAGCAGAGCACCAAAAACTCAAAACGTGGACACATAGCAGAGAGGGAAAAACAAAGTTTTGTTGTTGTAAGCCAGTAAAATCCGAGGGACATTTGTTACCACAATATAACCCAGTTTATTCTGACTAATACACAAGTACAAGAAATAAAAAAACATGAATTGAGCAGCCACAATTCAAATAAAACAATTCAAGTAAAACAACTTGCTGTAGCCCAGTGGTATTTCCCAATTGTGATCCTTATTAGCAATTACAGTCTACATAATGCTACCACTTTTTGAAGTCTCTGTAGTAGACATTTTTCATATATTATGTCGTTTAATCCTTTTAACAATGATAATAAGGTAGAGTTAAATCTCCATTTTATAGATAAGAAAACTGAGAGCCAAAAAGTTAAGTGATCTGCCAAATATTATTCACCTATTAAGTGCCAGAAGCAGGAATTTAACTTATTCTGTTTACTTCCAAATCTTGCCTTCGTAGCATTCTTCCACAGGACTAATCAAGGAATAAACTATAACTCTGAAGTCATAAAAAGTAGGGTCATGCTAATGTGATCTAAATTAAGTTACTCAGCTTCCCTGAGGCTTGTTTTTCTCGTCTGTAAAATGGAGATAACATTATCTCCAGTGTCCTTAGAGGATGAAATAGACAGACAGTTACCAGCAGGCTCTCTGGCACATATCAGCCCTCAATTGATGAGTGATATAATCAGTGGCAATCCTGATACAGCCTAGGTATACTTAGACTGAGAGAGAAAGACTTGTTCTTTCTGGGTCCCTAGAGAAAGCAGCACCTTCCTGGGTCCTAATGAGGCCAAGGCACAGCAGAGGCCTGTGTCAGTAGAGATTCAGTGCCAGGTCATAGAGCAGGATAAGAGTCACCACAGAGAAGAGGGCCACAGGGCAGATGCAGGGCAGCAACAGACCTAACTCCACCCTTAATCTAATAGGCGAAGCACAAGTGGCCAGAGACAGCCCTCAGTGGGCCCCTTAACAGATGGGCCCATGAAATACAGGAACAGGTTGGGCCACAGTGGCCAGAGAGGGAGAGAGCTTAGAGGAACAGGGCCTGGCTCTGGAGGAAGGCAGAGAGAGATCTGCAAACAAGAGCGAGTTTGTGATATGCATGGCCCCTGACTAGCAATGAGCTGATGGCAGCAGCTGATGGGACTAATGACAGGAGGTAATGATGATGAAAAGCACTTAAGCAATGGGCCTCAAGTAGCCGTTGCAGTTGCTGAAAGGCCTCCGCCACCAAACAAAGCAATTAGTCAGTCACCCTGCCACCCAGGCCCTCCTCTGCCCGCCTCCCTTTTCCCACCTTTGCAGACCTCAGACCATTCATTGCTTTGTCTCACCAGCCCAGCCTGCAGGAGCCCAGACCCAGCAAACAGAAATGCACCAGCTGGAGCCCAGCTTATAACGGCTGTCTCCCAAACCAGCAATGCCAAAGGCAACCGGGGTTACAAAGGGGAACAGGCCTAGGGGAGACCTTTCTGTCTCCGCAATTTGCCATGAATTTTACATGCAAAAGTTACCTATACATTTGTATACTTCAGTGTATGTCACTGGCCTTTTTGCATAACACATAGAGTAGACCTACTGGTTTTTGCAGCTGGGAGGGTAACTCTGAGCTTCAAATTAGAGAACAATTTTGAGTTTGAGCTTTTCTCTACCCAAAAAGGAAGATTATTACTTCACTGGGAGTTGAGGATTCTCGAGTTCTAGCTCTTGCTTCTTTTTATTATTATTATTATTATTAAATTTTTGGCCACACCGCACAGCATGTGGGATCTCAGTTCCCAACCAGAGATCGAAACTGCACCTCCTGCAGTGGAAGCACTGAGTCTTAACCACTGGACAGCCTGGGAAGTCCATCTTGCTCTTGCTTTTATTCATCCTTTAAAATTTACCTTAAGCATTCCCACTCTTGGAATCCTTCCCTCATCCCTTCAGACTGTCCTCTCCTGGTCCACTCCCATTACAATAGGTATTGCGAGATAATGCTACAAGGTCATGACTGCTTCTCATCTACCTTTCTATCTTCCTTCTTCTCAAGACTGTGAGCTCACAGGTGGCCAGGACTATTTCCATTCCTCTTCCTATCCTCAGTATCCAGCACCTAGGTGCTACGCAGTACCTTGGTCAAGTTTCTGAGATATGCAACTTCCAAATCCACAAAGTAGGGATAATAATATATGTCCCATTATATGTTCCAGTTTGGTCTTTAGGGATCAAATATGAGAGCAGAATTGAAGAGTGTTTGGAAATGCACAGCAATAAATGAATTACGAATGTTAGGCACTGTGCATCTCTGCTTTTCTCATTCACTCATACATTTTTCGAGCACATTTTATGTGTTAGGCATTCTGCTGGTACAGATAGAAGCCGTCTTTGAAGTTTCCCCCACTAAACACACTGTCTCATCCCCTCCAGCCCTGTACTTATCTTCTGGCTATGGCCCAAGCCGGTAAATCTGCTATTGATGGACTTTGTCTCCCCTTGCTGATGTCTACACCAAAAGCCCAAGCTTACTGTCTGCCATTTATGAAAATCAACAATCATATTTTGAATGCCCACTACAAGCAGGGTGTGAGACCAGGCATGAAGGGGAGGAATAAACTATACAATGGGTAAGGTATAGAGTCTTCACCCTTAAAAAAATAGAACATAATATAAGCAGAAAATGAAAAAAGTTGGAAGACATACACTAAAGAATGATGTCAGAATTCAGAGAAGGACAAGGTTTCATTAACTGATCCGTTAGAAAAGCCTTAAGGAAAGAGGTGACATTTGAGTTTGGTCATGAAGAATTGAAAGACTTCAAGAGGCAGGGATTATGCAAAAAAAAAAATTATTCTCAGAAAATCAGAGTTATGAGCTTTCTTAGAGGGACAATCCCTGACCTCATTGTACAGATGAGAAAATTGAGGCAGAGATTCAGTAATCTTCCCAAGGTCAGTTAGCTAGTAACTGGCAAGGCTGGGAAACTAACTCTGCAGCCCACACTTTGGCAGGGAAATGGCATACTAGAATCTGCTTTAAGCAAAAGACAGAAGGCAAGGAAAATGAGAGGAAAAGATAGGGTGGGAAGAAAAAGAGAGCGAGAATAAATTAAAACCAAGAAAAAACTTTTGAAATTTCCAGAGAATAGACCATTTAGGAAGTTACTACAAAAGTCTAGAAGCAAAATTATTAAAACCCGGTCAGAAATGGTAACTGCATGAATGGGAAGAAATGAATAATTCTGGAAGGGTGATGTGTCAGTCCATTCGAGCTGCTATAACAGAATATCATAGTCTGTGTGGCTTATAAACAACAGAAATTTGTTTCTCACAGCTCTGGAGGCTGGAAGTCTGAGATGAGGTTGCCAGCATTAGTTGGGTTCTGGTCAGAACCCATACCCTGGTTCACAGACAAATGTCTTCTAGCTGTGTCCTCACAGCTCTCTTTTACAAGGGCACTAATCTTATCCATGAGGCCTCCACTGTCATGACCTAATCACCTCCCAAAGGCCCCACCTCCCAATACCATCACCTTGGGAATTAGGTTTCAACATAAGAATTTGAGGGGAACACAAAGATTTAGTCCATAGCAGATGGATAAACAGACTTTGATTACTGAATGTAATGAGATGGAGGGGAATAGAATTCCAAGATTTCAACCATGGAGAACAACTTAGAAAATAGTTTAGAAGTCTGTGCTTTCCTAAACATACCATCCCATTCCCCAAGACTCACAGATTATGAGGGACCAAAATCCACACATTGCCGTTTTTCCCTGCCTTGTGAGAAAACAATGCTGGCAAATGAGGAGTGGGGAATTTTTCTCATCGTCGGGCTCATCTATCATGGCAACAATATTATTAGGTCAGTAAACAATTGATCTCAGATGAATATGTAGGTTTTGGAGTTATATAACCCGACACACTTCACCTAAGGGCACACCACACAGAGTTACACCGTTCTGACTGCTCATAGGGATTCTGAGATGTGTAAATGCCTCTAAATTATGTCTCCAATCAGAAGGCACTAGCTTTGTTGAGAGTTAGCCATGTTCAAATCTAGGATGTGCCCAAACACGATAGAGGCATTGTTTTCTGTCCCCCGCCTCTCCGTATGTTAAAAGCATGTATTAAAATGTGTCTGGGATGGAAGACACCCAACACAATGTCATTAATTTAAGGAAATAAAATTACACCATATGAAGGGTTATCATAAGGAAGATGGTGACCAGCTGTTCTCCATCTCCTCTGGGTCAGAATAAGAGAAAGTGGGAGGGAGTTTAATTTGAAATTGAATTGGAAGTGGGAACGTGACAGAAGGAAGGAAGCCTAGCCAATGAGGGCTACAAGACAGACAAACAGTGGAGCTGTGGTACACGGGGAGATTATTGTGGGGTAGGGGGAGGGAAGGGATTCACCCAGCCCAAGGCAAAATAAGGTTTTATTTCCTCTCTCTCTTTGGGTGCCTAACAGCCTTAGAGTTTCCCCCTTTCTTAACCTCTTTCCAGAAAATGCTGTTTTTTTATTTTCACTAAGGTTAAAACTATTGAGGCATTTTCATTTGAATATAGATCAAAGCCTTCCAGTAAATGAATGATGCAGGAGGTAGATTATCAGAGGCCCTTTTCTGCAAAGTAGCTCACAGGCTTGTTTAGCATTTGGTCCAGCCCTGCCAGAGAATTCAGAATTTGCGTGGATTTGGGAAATGGGCAGCATAGATATGAAGTTCCTAGTGACTTAAGGAATTCCAACCTGGTCCAAGGCTAAATTGTGAATAACCTAATTCATTCATCAGTCACCCCCAGATCCAGCACCCTCTCTAGTACCCCACTTTCCTCTCATTTTTAGATCTCTTGAGAGCCACAGCTCCCATCCAAATGTGCTTTTAACAAATCATTTATATCAGTAATTTACTCTTAGTGTGAATTAAAATCACTTCTAGTCTCTCTTCTAGTTGTATTTGCATGTAAGCCGGGCCTCTCACTGAGGAACCAGAGGCCTGATTCTCTGGTCAAGAAATTTCAAAATTCCAGGAAAAGAGTAGGGAGATTTTTCCCTGGAAGAGATTCATTTGAATCCTGAAATTGTACAAAGGAGGCTGTTTGTTCTACCTACTTCTCAGGGCTGTTCCATTATAACTGATCCTCCATTAAGACTGAAACTCCACTGAAAGTGAAGAGAAATCAGAGCACTCCTCAAACTGGGCAAAAAAAGAATTGACCTCCCACACTAAAATATAAGGCAAGGTCTTGCTGTAATCACAGATGTAAGTCAAACCCTGCAATTTAGGAGGGAAGTAAGGCAAATATACAAATATACATACTGTCCATGAAGAAAGAACTGGAGGCCTTCAGAGGAGGGATGGGGGTTAGAGTTGGTCAGATCAGGAGAGGATACATGAGAGAAATGGTATTTGGTAAACACTGGGATGGTATTTGCGTGGTTTTTCATTCCTCAGGGAGACCTGCTCATAATCTGTGAGTCTTGGGGAATGGGATGGTATGCTTAGGAAAACACAGATTTCTAAACTATATTCTAAGTCGTTCTCCAAGCTTGAAATCTTGGAATTCTACTCCCCTTCCTCTCGTTACATTCAGTAATCAAAGTCTGTTAACCCATCTGCTATGAACTGAATGCTGTGTCGCCCCAAAATTCATATGTTAAAAAACCTAATCCCCAAGGTGATGAAGTAGAGTTGAGAGAAAAGCATTCTCAGCCAGCAGAAGGGCATGAACAAAGGCATGGAGATGGGGAAAGCTGGGTCAGGAAACCTGAGGGAATTAGCACAGGTGGTGTGGGATGTAAGTAGGGCAGAGTAGGAAATTACCCTGGAAGGGCAGGGCAGGGCTGTTTTCCTGAATCCCACCAGGATGAGGAGCTTCTACTTTACTTGGTGGACATGGGTGACTCCAAGTTGTGGGAAGGGAAACAAATCAGGTATCTCCTAATCCACAAGACCCAAGCTGGCTCTTCGTCCCTTTCATCATGAGTTATCTAATTCCTTTTGTTATTAAAATAATTTTAAGGTTTTCCCTTTCCCCTTGGGTTTTGCTTTCCTGATCTGGTAACACTTTGCTCAGAGTGACCATAGATTAGCCTGTTTCTAAAGTCCTTTCTAACTGTCCTCATCCATCCTTCCCTTCTTAAAGTGCACAAGTTTCCCATTTGGGTCTAGAACAGAAGCAGTTCTAATGGAAAAGAACAGAAGGAGGAATGCTTTAGAATAATAATCCTTGGCATTCAGTTTTTCCTCACTTGAGGAATATTTCAGTTGAAAACTTGGCATTTCCCCCAAGTTGAGGACTGTTGATAACCAATAAGACAACTAGGAGCACAGGGAAGAAAGGGGACGGGACGCGGGATAAATTTACTCCACAAACAGGTGTGAAACACTGGAGTCTGTTTCCCTGTCACATCAAAGCAAGAGACCAAGCACCTCTGTTTTTCCTGACAACTCTAAAGCAAGCATGAACCCAGTCTCCAAATCAGCAGGAACCTTGAACACAGTAAGGTCAGAGTACCAATTGGTCCCCTCCAAATCAAAGCAGCATTCATTTTGTTTTTAAGTGTAAAGTTGGTTGAGGATAATTTACTCCCCCCGCTGACAGTCTATGTCAAAGTTTCAGCCTCACTGGAAACAGTTGTGATCTGAACTCTTTCAGTGGAAAGAAAAATAGTAATAATAAAGGAAAATGAAAGAAACAAGACATACACAACCCTCACATAACTCCAGCTCTTTTAATGGACAAGTTGACAGAGTCCTTAACTAGCATCGCTCCGGGTCCCCACCATAATTACAGGCTGGAAAAGAGAGTTGTCTTTCATGTGATTAGAGATTGTTTGTGCTTCTGTCCATTAGGGAACAAAGACAAGGAAGCATTTTCAAGAACTTGATGCCAAACATTTTTCACTAGGGAATTTTACTCAATTACTTGCAAAATAATCTCAAAGATGGTCATTTAAAATGGTCTTTAAAAAATTGAGGGTCATTTAAAATGGTCTTTAAAAAATTGACTACAGATTTGTTTGGAGCTGATTTTGATTGGTGGCACTTTGGAAATTATGTGCTTGATTTAGCACCATCCTCTCCTAAAACCATACCAACCACGCCCTCTTCCCCATTGCTGTTCCACTTAATTGAGTCAGCCTCTCACTTTTCGCCTGCCCAGACATTGATGAAGATATAGGGCATACAACTCTTTAACAGTTTCCTTTCCCTCTTACATCAAGGGAATCCATCACCCTGGAAAGAAAAAGAAAGCCCTGGGGAGGAGAGAGGAGAAGGGGAGAGGGGCTGATCACAAGGAGACCTTTCAGAATGGGCTAGAATTAGGAAAGAATTCTCCTTTCTGAAAGAAATTTCTTTATAGCTTGATGTTGGTGATATAGCTAGTCCAGTAGGGAATGGGAAACGAAAGGCACAAACATACTTAGGATACCCTTCAAACTCAACGTATCTGAGCAAAGGACTTTGCAGGGAAATGCATTCCTAGCCTATACTGACCTCTTCCAATGCTGTATCATCAATGGCTCAAGCACTATCAAAATTTCCATCATGACTTCAACTCTCCTCTTTAACTAACCAAAACTCTCCTCAGCCTGCACAAAGCAATTCAGACCCCACTTCCCCTGTGTAGCTCTCCTTGGCTACTTTATCCTACCCTGGTCTCTCCTTTCTCCAAAATCTACTTTAATTTACTGTCACTACCCCAGAGTCCAGGGTCCCATTAATCAATATTCCTCTCAAGAGCAGAGCCCAGAGCCATAGAGCCCCTGTAAGATTGATATAGATGCCTCCCTAGTACCAGTAATTGGGGTATGTCAGGAGGAGGTGGGGTGGAGGGGTAGGGTATACAACCTCCTTGAATGTCTGCTGTATGGACATCCTTTCTCCAGATGAGGACAAACAGATGTATTTCTAAAAGGGGAAGGGAGTTGAAATTGCCAATAGGAGAAGGTAAGGAAGGTGTTAAGTGGAAAGGAGGCAGAGGAATGGAAAAGGGGCCTTTGAGCCTATGGAAGGGTCTGCTTTCCTGTAAGTCCCACAAGGCCGATACATCAAAGGGAGAAAGAAGAGATGGAGCCTGTCTGTGTGTGTTTTGGAAAGATGTTATCATGAAAGGTGCTCCTGAATCAAATTAATGCAGCATTTTCTGTGGTTGGGAATTTGTGTGGAGAGTCCGTGTGTGCAAAGAAAAGGCATTTGAGGAATTTATGTTCTCCCTAAGTATGGAAATTTGATTACAAGCACCACAGATACCCAGGACAGGTCAGATAGGAAAGACACAGAAAGCCTTTATTTTATAGCGATGGGAAAATATGCATGTTTCTATCCTGATATCTTTACACACCTCCTCCATTACTCCCTCTCCACCAAACACACACACACACACACACACACATACACACACACTTTTTTCATTCTCTCCTCAATAACTTAACAAGTCATGTTTTTGCTCTCTCTCTCCAAATTGTTCCCACCCCTAGCCTGGAATGCCCATTCTCTTCTCCCAAATTATTTAAAAGCCATCAGGCATTTAATGTGGTGCTGCAATGATGTCAATTTTATTAAACCTTCCCTGATGGCTTTGGCAAAGCTAGCATTCACTCCTCTCTGAAGTCTTATTGCATTAAAAATCTGCTCCATGTCCCTTAGCACCTGCATGCTGGGTGTGTGCGTGTTGGGGGTGCACAGATGCATGCTGCTCCAATAAGAATCAAAGTTTCTTGAGGTCTAGGCAGGAGAACTCCTTAAACATGTGGTAGACCTCAATAAAAGCTAGTTGACCCAAAGCTGAATATTGGATCACACCCAGGTGGCTATGGTTATTTCCCACTGTGTCTACTATTGAACCCTAGGACTTAGGAAGATATTGTATTCTCACGTCCCTTTGCCAATGATGAAGGGGACCTAGAAAGGCCAGGAAGTACCTTGGGAACCCTCTTCCCTTTTCCTGATATCCAGCCTTGACTCTGCCATTTCCTTTCCCAGTGCCCCAGGAACTTATCTATCTCCACTGCCTCAGATAGGACATAAATGTCATTTTCCATCAGTACCAAACCAAGGACAAGGACCCTCCAAGAGTCTTAGAGGTACAGACCCTTGAGCAGTCCCACCTGGACAAATATTCATTCCACTGTAAAGGAAGTCAACAAACCATCCTTTCCCCATCCCCAAGTTTCTACCTTGTCCATAAAAATAAGAGATTCAGTAATCTCCAAAGTTTTGGCAAACATTGTTTTATCTTTAATTGATTCTCTCCAAAGCAAATGGAACTCACCATCTAATGCAGTGGTCCCCAACCTTTTTGGCACCAGGGACCGGTTTTGTGGAAGACAATTTTTCCACGGACCGGGTGATGAGAGATGGTTCAGGTGGTAATTCGAGTGCTGGGGAGCAATGGGGAGCGGCAGGTGAAGCTTTGCTCACTTGCCCGTCACTCACCTCCTGCTGTGTGGCCTGGGGGTGGGGATCCCTGATCTAACGGGTGACACTAGAGTTAAAAAGTTGGGTATGCTTGACTCAGCATCTTATGGGTTTTTGAAACCATCTGTGCACACAGTGGGTGTGCTCAGCTCTGCTCTTGCTTCCGAATGAGGGGTGGGGCCTCGGATGGCCTCATAGCTGTGGACGTGGAGGCTCATGTCTCTCTGTTTCCACTTCTATGGATTAACAGACAAGAGAGAGTGATTTTAGGTAAGAGTCTGACCCTAGATACAAACCACAGATTCTCAACTCCAGTATTACCAATGTTTTCCTCCTCTTTCTTTTCTTTTTTTTTTGGATCAGACACTATTTTTTTGTTTGTAATTGTTATTGGAGTATAGTTGTTTTTACTATGTTGTGTTAGTTTCTGCTGTACAGCAAAGTGAACCAGTTATATGTATATGTATATCCATTCTTTTTTAGATTTCCTTCCCATTTAGGTCACCACAATCATTGAGTAGAGTTCCCTGTGCTATACAGTAGATTCTCATTAGTTATCTATCTTATACATGTTAGTGTATATATGTCAATTCCCATCTCCCAATTCGTCCCACCCTCCCTTTCCCCTTATGACTTGTCAATTGATTCAAAACTCAGTGAGGACTTAAGGGACGAGAGCAATTATCACCCTGAAAACTCCAACAATTAATAAATTGATTGAGAAACTTTGAGATAGGCAGAGCAGGCATTTAGAAATCAAAGGAACACATGGAGAGGCTGATGCTTCTATGCAGTTGGGGCAGACGTGTCAGAAGTCTGTGCTTTGGTAAGTGTGGGTCACATGAGATTTAACCTTTGTAAGACAGAGCAGCTTTTTGTGGCTGTGTCCATGGGCAAGTGGCTGGTTTTTGTTAAAGGTACTAGGCTATTTTTAAAAGGCTCAGGCCTGTTTTAAGAGACTCTGTAATTTTCATACACAAACTGAATGAGTCTTAGAAGGAGGCACAGGCTACTCAGACCTCTGCCAATATTTTGTCACCTACAAATACAAATCCTATACTTAGAAAAGGATCAGAAGGGACAGCCCATGTTATAAAGCTAAAGGGATTTCCTTTAAGATATGTTGTATGTTCTGTAATATTCCTCTTCCTCCTATTTTGAGTAGGAATCATTATTATAATTTGTATGATATTTCATTTCTTTGGGTCATAATTTTCTGTTTATTTATATCTAATTTTATACTGATTACGTTTACCGTTTAAGTCTATTGGAATGTAACCAGGGGAGGAATTGGCGTGACCAGGAAATTGAAGATAAGCATTTAAGGCGGCTCTTTTGATATCAACTCTGGATGCAATAGTGGGTCATGACATTGCATTGCCTTCTAAAAGGAAGAGGCTGAATACGTGTTTGCCTGCATATGTGACAATACTAACAATGATAGCTACCATTTTATAAAGGCTCAGCTTCTTATCCACAGCAGCTCTATGGGGGGGGAGGTTCTATCACCATCACCATTTTATGGGTGAGAACACTAAGAAATAGAAAGGTTTAAGTAACTTTCTTGAGGACATAATAAAACTAAAATGGTAGGGCCAAGATTCAAATTCAGTCAGTCTGACTCCAGACTGTACACTCTTCACCACTAAGCTTTACAAATAATAATTTATTTAGGCAGAAACACTTTGGGAAATAAATTGTGAAAAGATGAGAAAACAAGGAACAGAATGTACTAAATATTTTGCAGGGCCTTTTTGCCCTTTCCCCAATCTGACCATAGCTGATTGAACCTTAGGTGGACACTTGACACAAGAGCCATGAATACGTAGGCTGATGAGCATCTTATGACTAGTACCTGAAAGACAAGAATCGAATTCTTTCCAAGAATTTAAACTAAGGTACACAGAGATACAATACTGAGGGTCAGTATTGGAACTGGAAGGCTATATAATTTTAGGTGCCAGTATAGCCGTTTGGAACCATGTGGAAAATTAGTAAGTAATAAAAGCTGGTTGGTAAAAAGGAGAACAACAGAAATTTAGAGAAAATCTGAGATAAACACGCAATATCTGAGAGAAAAACTTACTCTTCAATTTTCTTGAGCTTTCTTGAGTATGTCTGTTCTTTTCCCTTGAAGTCTAAGTAGTCCAACAACACAGTATTATAACTGGCTTTCCATTGTGGTTACTCAGGACACAATATCTGGCACACAGTAGGTGCTCAATAAATGCTTTTCAAATGAAAGGATAAAAAAGATTAATAAACACAGAATCCTGAGACCCTATGTTGAATAACTAACTGGGTGATTTTCTCAGCGTATCTATTGTTTTAAGCTATACAGCAGAAAAATTTCCCAACACTTGATTGAGTACAAGGTCTTTAACCTCCTATCCCCAAGTTTCTGGCTCTCACAGGCACTGTAAACCTTGGTAGAATAATAATAGTCGTGTGCTTTCTTCATAATCCAAAGAGACTCTAATACTGCCTACTATCCCACCCCAAGTAGAGTTGCCAGATAAAACATAGGAGGCCCAGCTAAATCTAAATTTTAGATAAACAGCAAATAATTGTTTATAACGTGTGTCCCAAATAGTGCATTGTACATACATATACTAAAAAAGAGTTCATTGTTTATCTGGAAGTCAAGTTTAACTGAGCATCCTGTATTTTTATTTGCTAAATCTGTCAATCGCCAAGGATACAATTTCCCCCAAATAACCAGGCCTGTTCAAGAAGTCCAGTTCTTGGAGTTGTCTTCTCATAGCATCTCACCCCACAGAGAAAGTGATACACACACACCCCCCATTACTCCATCCATCCACAAGTGCACAGGTTTTATCTTTAATTGATTCTCTCCAAAGCAAATGGAACTCACCATCTAATGCAGTGGTGATGTATGTATCCACACAAACACACATACAACACACACATACATCCTACAAAAGGAAGGCCTCCTACTTTGTGACACTTAAGACATGGAAGATACTAGATTCAAAGCATTGTTAAGCTCATTGAAAAAACATGGGTAGACATGGCAATACTTTGACCCTTTTTTCTTCACTTTCAGCAGAGAAAATCTTAATATCACCAACATCAAGCAAGAAAGACCACTTTGCTAGACTTCCCCTAACACTTGAAGGTGTTTCAGCAGATCTAACTCAAATCTACTACACTGACCCATTTTTCCAATTATGAGCAAAAGCTACAGCTCCCCGCCCTTCCTCAGCAGGACACAAGTGACATCATAGCATCCCTCAGGTGGTAAGGTCCCTACCCCTGCCACCCAACCACACTTTTTTGGGGAAGAGCAATGTAGAGAAGAGAGGTAAAGAATCGCAGCCTTGAGGCTTCTTGCAGCGTACCGCCACCCCTCCTTAATCATCATCACCCACTCCTGCCCTATACAACTCACGTCTAGGGGGATTCACTCATCACCCCCCACAGCTGTGTTTAGAGGATGCAAGTTAGAGGTAGTCTCTGTGTGTCACACTCGAGATCCCAGATGGCCTCGGTGTCACAATCATAACTTAAATTCTTTATCATTTAAGACGTTCCCCAACTTCCCCCATTTAGTCGCCTCAGTCACCTCAAAATGTGAATATCACTCCACCCTTTGCAAATGTGGAAAGTGAGGAGCTCAATCAAGAGACTTGTCCAAGGTCACGATGAGATACTTATAAATCAGGGACTGTAGAGCTGGGACCCACACTCTGACTATTCCAGTCCCAGCCCAGAGCTTCTCCCCACCCCCTGCACCTGACTCAGGTGAGAATGTGTGGCCTGTGTGATGATAAAGTTTTCTGGGAGATGTAATAGCCGGTGTGGAGATGTCCCACTTGACACCCAGGAAGGCAGAGAAAATTAAAAATACATTTTCCAAACAAGCGAGAAAAGCACCATGGGTCAGAAGAGGGCTGGGATTCAAAGATGCCCAGCCCCAAAATAGACTAACGTGCCGGAGCCAAGGGCAAGAGGTACCGCTTGTCAGTTATCCAGGGCACAACAGATCGCTGCAGACGGCACTGCTGCTCCTAAACCATTGCACTAGATGTTAAATGAAGCAATTAGAGATGAAGGGGACATTTTAATTACCAGGCTTGGCCAGCTCCGAAGGGGCCCAAATTTCAAGTGAATGTGAAAACTTAATTATGCTGAGCGGGAGCAAGACACCTGGCATCGTGGGGCTGATTATCCGGGAGGCTGAGGTGGAGGAAAAGGGATGCCAAAGAATAAGACAAAGGAGAAAAGAGAAGTCACATGGCAAAAAATTCATAAGACGGCAGGAAAATGCAAGAGATCCATAACATCCTGAAGTGTGGGATGAAACTGTCTCTCAAGGGAGAACAGGCAAATTAGTCCCATTAGCAATTTTAGAAACTCCCTCTTTTCTTTCCTCCAATGGATATACAATTTTCTTTTTTTTCAACTTCAAACATCTCATGAACTTTTCACCTTTCCATTTTTTAACAAACCGGGATTTCTACTTGCCTCCATGATCAGCAACCCCAGGACAGATGCCACAGCAATTTTGGAGCTAGCTTGTCCTTTCTGGAGCATTACAAACAAGATTCACACTAAGACACCCCAGGAGTTATGGGAAAGAGTAACTGGTGTTGGGTGTGGGTATAGTGTATCATTTTGCATATTTTGGGAGTATTTCTTTCATAATGATAATTAAAACTCTAATGTTACAGAATCTTCTTTCTCCTTCTTCTCTTTCTAATCTGTTTTAAAATAAATTGGAATCCAAAAAGCAAACTTTAGAGTAAATACCTTTTACACCTTGACGGGCGTGTCTAGAGAACATGAGAGGTTCTTTAAGGTTACTACATTTAAAGGTTACTACTATTTTAAGGTTATTACTACTTTATGTACCATCAAGTGCTCCATGCCTATGAGCAGATCTGTTTTCAGGCAGATACAGAGAGTCAGCTAAGCTCACCCTCTGGTCAAGCAATTCACTATCATTCACTAGCTTTGCAGCATGTTGGATTCAGATAAGCTAATTCGTTAGCTCCAGAGTTGAAACCAGAAACTAAATATCTGGACGTCTGCTCCTAACACTTCCCCGCAGGTGGCATTGCACGATATCTTCGGGGGTTGCCTAATTTCTAAAAATAAATGCGTGGTCCAATTAATCCTATGTTGATTTCCCATAGTATTTCATTTTTTTTCAACTCCTAGGCCGACATATTCTGGCTATATATAATCTCTTTGCCCAACTCTAGAAATATAGATAAGAGTTATTCATTTACTCGTCCTCCCATCTCCGTATTTTCACAAGACTGGGGCCAGCTAAGATCACTATGTGATATTAGGAGGAAGCCTGCTTCTTCTCCACGGCAGAGGGGTGGTTACAATCCCCTTGAATGGAACTTGCCTCACTGTTCAACAGGGAAAGGGCAGTGACTTTTTAGACTGAAAGTCGGCAGCATCATGGGAAAAGAGCTGACAGCTGAATAAGAGAGGAGACAGTAGTTGGTTGTGAAGAGCAGGCCAGTCCCTGAGAAACAGGCCTACCCTCTAATGAGTGGAACCATCCCTGTGCTGTGGACTGGGAAAAGGATGGAGAGCCTTTCAGTGAAGATGCATTGTCTTCAACTCCCAAAGCAAAGATCGGTTTGCAAAAATCAGTGTCCCAGAATCATGGTTTAAAAAAGGTCTTCTCTAGGTCAAGAAGTCCATCCCTCTGCTTTCAGGATTTTGAATATCATGTCAACAAAAATATCTATGCATATGATGGAGGGCGTGGAGGTGGCATCTGGTATATTCCAAAAACTCCTCAAGGAGAAATATGTCCAAACCGTCTTCCTTATTCAGCCCATCCCCCCGTCTCATACTGACAGGAAACAAATGCATGAAGTTGTCACCACTGGTCTTCACAGCCCCTCTCCTGCCCCTTTCTCCCATTTCCCATACTTTTTACCATCAGATCAATTTGTAAAAAAGCAGTCCTTTCACACCCCCTGAGACATCTAGGAAAGCTTTGTTTCCATTTTTGACAGATGGGGAAACTGAGGCAGAACACATAATTGAGCAAGGGGCCCTGGGGACTGGTTCCCATCCTATCCAAGCCGTCCAATCTCCCTTCTCCACAGAGAAGAATGAACTTTCTCTTTCTCCCTGTAATTAAATCAGACCGACACCACTTCAGTAAAAACAACATTTGTTTAGGGAGGAAAGGGACGCAGTGTGTGGTGCAGCCTTCCCTTTGAGCTGCCCTGACAGAAAGAACACCGGGCCCATGTGTGCCTGCAAGCTCCCTTTTGTAGTGAGTGCCATTCATCATTGCCTTTTGGGGCAGCTAAACGGAGGACTGGAAAGAGAAAAAAAATGACACGAGCTTCCAAAAACACAGTGGTGCTTTTCCTCTTTTCTTTTCCTCGATCATTTAAAAGTCCAAAAATACAAAGTGCAGAGCTCAATTAATCAAAGTGCTAAGGCTTTCACTTCAAAGTTCCTTTAATCTGAGGAGACAATTCACAAACCTCTCTTCTCCAGGCGTCCCCTTTCCCATTCCATTAATAGGACACTAATGCTGCCTTAAATTGAGTCACAGTAGATTGGGGTGCTGTGTGCAAATTTAGCCATTCATCCTCCCAGGTCTGTATTCAGACCTGCTACTATTGTGATCTGCAAATACAACATCCTCCTTTTGAAATCCTCCTCCTGCACTCTTCAGGTCTACCCTGTTTCAAGAAAGCCCACTATATGAAGTACTCAGCAGAGAGGCAAAGTTTCCCCATTACAAAAGGTTTTGGGGGAAAAAAATGGGAGCTTCTAAAAACCTACACGGGGAGTAGGGAAGCCTGGGTTCTACTCATCATCCATTAATGTATGAGTTTATTTGTTCGCTAAACCAACACGAACTATGTCAAGACCTTCTGCTAAAGATCAAGGTTGAACGGTGCATAAAATATGAATCTCCCTCAAGCATTGCAGGCCTGGCTCACTCCCTGATCAGCTATGTCCCTGAGTTAGTTGCTCAGGCAATGTGGGTCTCAGATCTCCCTTTTGAAGAAGAAAAATAATAGTCGACTTCCCTCTAGCTCGCAGAGCGAGAGGGTAGTAAACCTGTGCATTTAATTGTTTCTTTACAGATCATCCACTGCTATGGGGAATGGAGGGTCATAGGAATAATAGAATTTTTGAGCTAAAAGGAACCAAAGAAATCCACTATTCCAAACTTTTCACATAAGAAGGGAGTCTGAGAGCTAAACTGTTAGGAGTCTCTGTCTGTTGAAAATCTATCAGAAATGAAAACAAAACATCTTTGAAATAATAATGGAAGATAGAGGGTTAGGTGAGACGATTTATATCAGTTTGGGAGTGGTGAGCGGCTTACGAGTAGCAATCAGGAAAATCAGGTTTCTGGTCTCGAATTTTTCACTAACCAGCTAAGTCCATAGATGAATGATTTAACATCTCTTGACTCCCAGTTCTGTCACCTGTAAAATGAGAATTACAGATGGGGAAATGGTGCAATGGGAAGACAGTGGGCTTTGGAGTCCTACAGATCTGGGTTTGAGTTCTGCCTCTGCCACATTCTAGCTGTGGGGCCTGGGGTTAAGTTACCTAAAAGTGACTCTCTGAGTCTCAGCTTCCACTTCTGTAAACTGGGCATAACTTCACCTCCCTAATGGGGTTGTTAGGATTAAATATGCTGCAGTATATAAAGCACTTTGAACATGGTGAGTACTTCTTTTTTGGGGTGGGGGGGGGGGCGTCTCTCACTGCTGTGGCCTCTCCCATTGCGGAGCACAGGCTCCGGATGCGCAGGCTCAGCGGCCATGGCTCACGGGCCCAGCCGCTCCGCGGCATGTGGGATCTTCCCGGACCGGGGCATGAACCCGTGTCCCCTGCATTGGCAGGCGGACTCTCAACCACTGTGCCACCAGGGAAGCCCCATGGTGAGTACTTTTAATGAATGTTATTTCCCTCCCTTCCTGGATAACCTCTAGCATTAAAGTTCTATGACTCTGAAATGTCTCCTCCAAATGTGATCTCATATAAGTATATTGGCTTTACTACTTTCTCACCCTACAGGGTAGGGAGAAGCCAGACACTTTTCTCCTAGTAGAAGATGGAACGGGGACCCGGAAGGATGACAACTCACTCGAGGTCACGGTGGCTTAGCCACAGAAATGGAAGTTGAATCAGGTATCCCTGCTTCTAGCCTGGAGGCTTTTCTCAAAACAGCCATTTGCGGCTAAGAGAGGGGGCCTCTTTACTTCCCATCAGCCACCTTACCATGAACTCAAATGTTTGAAAGAACAATAGAAAGGAGAGAAAGAACTCATATTTGAGCTAATGGTACCACTGATAGCTCATTTAATCATCTCAATCCCATGGGCTAGTATCCCCATTTAGTAGATGAGAAAATGGAGGAACAAAGTGGTAAAAGAACTTGTCTAACTTTCCAAGACTTGTCAATGATGAAGCCAGAATTCATCCATGCATAAAGCAGGTGCTCTTACTTCATATCACACAAGCCTGGAGTCATCACAATGGTGCATGCATGTGGGGTACATCTTCACTCTCAGCAGAGGTCTTTGTGTCACCATAAAAGACTCAATTTCTAAGACCAAGCAAGGAACACTCTCTTCTACTCCATGATCTCATTCATGATCTTTGATAAAAGCCCCCAAAGAGTATTTCCCAGCCTGAAATTTACTTATACCTTCCTCCTACACACTTGCCCAGAGCCAAAGAGAAAGGTCAAAGGGATCTAGAACTTCTGGGGACAATAGTCAACACTTCTGACCTTCCCTGGGTAAAAAAACCCGGTCGTTTCTCAGGCTTCAAAGAAGGGACTGAGGAAGCCCAGGACTCGGGAACATGTGGCATGCTTTAAGGCTAAAGCCAGCAGCTGATGATAAATGAAAAAAGACTTTTCAAACAGAGTGAATGTAAATGAGAAAAGAAGCCCCTGGTTAGGGAAGTTATTCTAGCAAGTGGCTATATAAATGTCTTTATATTGTTATTTCCAATATTAGTTTGTTGTTCCTCCATGAAAGCTGATTTATTTGAAATGTTATTACTAGAAACACCCTAATCTTTTGGTAATAATTCATATACTGGAACATTACAGTTTTGGAAGGCAGCCCAGCGCTGTCTGGAATCCTATTTATGGATTAAAGGATTTGAACACCATGGCAAGCAAGATCTCTAAAGAGTAGGATAATGTAAACCTGGTTCCATATAAAATGCTTTACCCCAGCTATAGTAACGCCATTAAAGTCAGATTGTCAGAGGACACTGGGCACGAGAACTTTCATTACACTAAACCAGGATATCACTGCCCCTGATGAGCAGGGATTTTTCAAGCCCAATTGCCCCTTGTCTTGACAGACTGTGCTTAACTTTGCATTTCCCCTTTCTCTTAGGACACACCAACGATGTGTCATTGATGTGACACATCATACGATAGGTCTTGACTCCCCAAAAGGCCATATCCAGGTAAAGGAAGGAAAAATATAATTTGTCACAGCAAAGGCAATCGTGGAGTTAATGTAGTTTATCTGCAGAACTAGGATCATGTGCACCAAGTACTTTGTGTTCTTAGAAACCTTCAGGTTAAGATCGATCCCACTCTACCAAAAGTGCTCCTTTAGTAAGTAGTCCAGGCCTTGATGCTGGAAGAACCCAGGGAGAACTAACTAAAGCCGATAAGAGAAGGCAAAGATCACTGTTGACCATAGCAAGGGCAAAGCACTAAACAGACCCAGAGAAACTACCAAACAAAAGAGGCCTGCATGCTCTCTTCCCTTTGAGGGCCCTTGGGGAGCCCTGATACCCTGACAAGTAGTGGAAAGGCCCTGGGACTTGCACTCAGAGTCACCTGGTTCCTCTCTTTATTGGCTGTGTTGCCGTGAGCTGGTCATTTAACCTCTTTGAACCTTAGCTTCTTCATCTTTAAAGAGATAATATCTACTCGCAACGCTGTTATGCGAATTTGATGAGGTCATATATGACAAACGTCCAACACATAGAGGGTGGTAAAGGAATGACAGCAACACCTATAACTGTTATCAAACAATTGACACACTGTACGAAGATGTCCAGTTTCTAAATCAGACTCTTAATGGTGACTTAACTTCTCTATCACAAGCTCCTAGCAGGTGGCAAACCAAAAATGCTCTTAGAACTTGCTGGGGCTCAACAAAAGCAGAGAGAAGGTGGGAGGGAGACAGGAGAGAGAAAGGATAGACCAATGTCACGTTCCCTTTCAGCAAAGACACTGCCTATTAACATAGAGTCGTCAAGCATCTCATGAACGTCATCTGCCACATAAATAATGGATAATAATTCTAATTATACCACCATCTAAAACTTGACTTAAGAAGTCTTTTTTTTTTTCTTCAACTTATTTCAGTCACCTCAAGCAGATCCTCTTTTATATTTTATAACTTCCAGCCTCTACTCGGTGATTCAGGTCTGGGTTCTGACTTTAGACACAGCACAGGAGGGGAAATGTTTTCTCAGACCCATTGTGAAAAAGGGAAGCATTCCAGGGCAGTTGGAGGCTCTGGATAAGTGTAGAGCAATATTTTTAAAAGATAGACTTTAGACTACCTGTGTGAGAGTCACTGGGGGAGGATGGGAGCCCCTTTTTTAAAAATGCAGGTTTCTGGGTTCCACCCAGAGCCATTAAATCAGAATTATCTGAGAATGGGCCCTGGGAATCTGTACTTTTAACAGGTTCCCAGAAGACCTTGATGTGCACTAAACTTTGAGAAAGCTCTAGTGTAGGAATTTTCAGGGACAAGCCAGTGGGTATCAGTTCCCTTCAGGACTTCCCATGGAGCATGGTGATAAAGAACAATTTCATTGTATTTTACTGTTTACAAAATGCTTTCACAGACATTATCGCATACTAAAGAGTGTACATACAAACAAAACAGAGATATCCATACTGCAAATTATTTATATTGATAAACAATACAGCATACCTCATCAACCCAGATCAGAGAAAGGGCTGTTCTACATAAATACATTTGCTAGAAAAACTGGAATTTAACACTTTGAATGCCAAACATTTGAGAGAAGTAATCACAGTGTTATTTTAATGAATTTTACAGGCAGCTGCCTTAGTAAACCAAGGATCTCAAACATAATTTAATATTACATTGACTCAGGGTCATCGCTGGGAGCACCCGCTTTTGCAGGAAGCTGTAAAAGCAGCAATGGATGGTGCATCAGTGCATATTGATGTGCTCTGGGCTCCGCTCACGTGAAACACTCTTTGTCCTGACATTTGATGGCTCCAAGCTTGAGGCATTTTGCTTGCCGTTTATAGTCTTTCTAACTTCTCTTTTTTTTTTTTTTTTTTTTGTGGTACGCAGGTCTCTCACTGTTGTGGCCTCTCCCTTCGCGGAGCACAGGCTCCGGACACGCAGGCTCAGCGGCCATGGCTCACGAGCCCAGCCGCTCCGCGGCATGTGGGATCTTCCCAGACCGGGGCACGAACCCGTGTCCCCTGCATCGGCAGGCGGACTCTCAACCACTGTGCCACCAGGGAAGCCCTCTAACTTCTCTTTGAATCGACTATCGAATGTTGCTTCCTGCCAATACGACACAAAGCACCACCTCCCTCACCCTTTCTGATGATGTACTACTTATATTCTAAGGTAGAAGAAAACTGAGAAAGTCTTATACGTGTAAGTACAATAAGAGGAAGCACCTCTGAGATTTTGTGAATAGAAGGTCCTAGGAATAATAGTCACGAGGCTGAGTGTGACAAGGATCTGGGGTCACTTGTATATTTACCACTGGAGCATGGAGGGAATAGACATGGATAAAGCATGGATCACTCAGAAAGAGAAGATTGACTATTGCTGGGTGAATTAGTGAGAATTCTTTCTGTTAAGACTGTCAGATAAACATCTTGGATTAGTTTTAGAACAAGGCGGTATTTGTCAGCTCACAAAACTGGCAGGTTTCTCTATAGCTCGTCTCTGCTTCTGCGTGTGCTGACAATGCTGTGGTTGGACGTTTTGCGGCAGGAAGCATGCTCCACATTCAAGCCATCCTATCTTAGAACGCAAAGGAAAGAGAGGCCTCTTACTTTTCCACCTTGATATAGCAGAGAAGTTCTCTAATTAGACCAACCTGGGTCATATTTCCACCCTTTGTACCAATCACTTGTGGAAGCATGAATGGTCAGGCCTAGATCTTGTGCCGATTACTGTGGTGAGGGGTGCCCAATGCTATGACTGGAGCCCATTATAATAAGAAGGTGGGTCAGGAGCAGCTCCCCAAAGGAAGTGGAATTGATCTTAGCAGAAGGGGGGACAGAAGCTACAGAAATTAAATAAGAGATGTCGACTGTGGCAGAACCACAGATCAAGGCCCATCTAATGAGAGCACCAAGGGAAGATCAGGTAAGGATGATTGGGCTCAGATCAGAGAGAGCTGGAGCTGCAGATGTGTCAGTGTCCATGATGCTAAGTCCCCTCTTCCCATGGAATCCCCAGCAGGAGACTTTTAGTGAAGAGAACATTTTATTTCAGTGACTCTGCATCAGCCAGTGGAGACCAGGTTACCCTGTGGGAACCAATAACCTGCAAATCTCAGTGCTTTACATGAAGATTTATCACTCAGTACTAGCACACGTCCAGTGCAGGTTGCATCTGAGCAACACAGTCCTCACTGAGACCAGGTTGGCGGAGCAGCCATAATCTGAGAGCGGTGGTCACGTCTCAATCTAGGAGCTTCTGTCTGGAAGTAACCCTCCACTTCTGTTCAGGCAATTAAGTGAAATCCTGTCATGAGCCTGGGAAGAATTTAATGGACAACACTAGTGACTACCAAAGGCTCTCTGGATTCCCCAGCCTCCAAAGGAAGGGGAATGGAGGGGGGAAAGAATGGTCCCCTACCAGACTCTACGTAGTGAAAGCAGCATTCTGGGTTCACTCCCATGCCTCCATCCCCCATCCACACCACTGCCCGACTCAACTGGAACCTAGTAAAGGATTCTGACATTGCTGTTGTTAGGAGAAGAGGATTAAAATCTTCCAACTTTCTACTGGAATACTTAGAAAATGCGAGAGAAAACAGAGCTATCTTGGCTATAACATGGTCTCCAGATAGATATAGATAGCATATAGACAATCATATACATATCCGATTGGTGATAAGAGTAGAAAAATCTGGGAGGGAACTGGGGAAGGACTCTAAATCTCTCAACAGGTTTACCTGGGGGAGACTGTAGAGATGATATCTATCCAGAAAATGATGCCTTGCTAAACTCAGTGAAGTACCACATGTAGCATCAAGAAAAATATCCTGCCAAACTAGGAGAGAAATTAAAAAGTAAAGAAAAAAGAGAGGGACAGAGGGAGGAAGGAAGCAAGGAAGGATGCAAGGAAGGAAGGAAGGGAAGGAAACAGCTTACCTGTGAACAATTAGCCTATAGTGGCATAGGTCAGACATTTATTCACCCAGCATTTGCTAAGAACCTACTCTATTGACCAAGTACCAAAATTAAAAAGATGACTAAGACATAATCCTTATCTCAAAAACTTAATTTCTTGTAGGCAAACAGGCAAGTAAAGAGAAAACAAAACTAGGGAGACACTGCTGTGTCAGAAGCAAGCCCAAAGGTTACAGGCACCCCAAGAACAAACACCTATTTCAAACCTGGTCCATGGCAATCAACTACAAATGGCATCTGAATGAAGGGATCTCTGAAAAAGTCCTACAGGGTAAGTAGAAGCTAGCCAAACAAAGGGAAGCAGTTTGAGGAAGAATATTCCAGGGAGGAGGAAGTGCATTTGAAAAGATTCCCAGGTAAGGGAGAGGTGCTATAAGTATTGATACATCAGCATGAAATTAGAATGGGGATGATGGTAAGAGGTGAGACTGGAAAGAATGGTCTGTCAAGAGCTTTTTTGGGCTTGCAAAAGAATTTGTATTTTATCCTGAGATTAATGATGAGAATTTTAAGCAAGAAACCAAAATGGTCAAATTCAGATTTTTTTTTAATTTAATTTAATTTAATTTTTTATTAAAGTATAACTGATAATTGGGAGATTGGGATTGACATATATATACTAACATGTATAAAATGGATAACTAATAAGAACCTGCTGTATAAAAAAATTAAATAAAATTCAAAAAATAAATAAATAAATGAAAACAAAATATAGCTGATTTACAATGTTTCAGGTGTACAGAAAATTGATTCAACTATACGTACATAGTGAAGTAAGTCAAAGACAAATATCATATAATATCATTTATATGTGGAATCTAAACAAATGATACAAATGAACTTATTTACAAAACAGAAATAGACTCACAGACATAAAAAACAAACTTATGGTTACCAAAGGGGAAAGGCAGAGGGAGGGATAAATTGGGAACTTGGGAGTGACAGATACATACTACTGTATATAAAATAGATAAACAACAAGAACATACTATAGCACATGGAACTAGATTCACATTTAAAAACAATAATTGTGCCTAAATTATGAAGATGGACTGAAGGAGTACAAGACTGAAGGCAGGGGTGGGGAACAGTCAGGGGGCTTTTATAATAATCCAAGGAAAAATACTGAAGGTAGGGAGCTGAGAAAGAGGGGGGCATCAACAACTCCCAGCACTAATCAGCTACTTAAGGAATGTAGGTACTCAGGAAGGGAGAAAGATGGGATCTAGAGTCCTTTGGACCAGAATAGAGACACCATCCTATTTATTTTCCTTGGTCCCTGCTATTAAAAAAGTTTTGCTGAGAACCATGACACTGAGAGGGTAAAGTTGATGGGCAATCCTGTCCCCTGTACCCTATCAACATCATCCCCCTAGAAGCCATCAATTGCATGGTGTTGAAGAGACCAATTCAGCATCATCCAGAGGCACCTCAAATAAATAACAGGAGTGAACGATTTGTGTGGTCAAAAAAATTCGAAAGAATCATGTGGTCCTCACCCACAGTAGACTCTGATACTGAAAGAATAAGGCACTTAGGGGGACTTTTTCTCTCCATCCCTGCAGAGCTTACCAATCTCTTCACAGAACTTGGGTCTATGTGTCCACAGAAAACAATGTGCAATAGAGTTATTGCATCAGTTCCCGAACATAGCCTATAAATGATGATATTTTTTGTCTTAAACAATGTATGACCAGTGCTCAGTACTGAACTTTTCCCAAAACATCCTGAACTCAGCCTATTAATGAAACCACAGCAGCAGCAAGCAGGACCCTATGCCTCGGGGCCACGGTCACTGCAAGAGATACCCAAGTCCCATCAGGAACAAGACGACTATATCTGTTTACCTTCCTCCTGGATCAGCAAGGAGTCTCAGCTGGTTTGAGGCAACAAATCTACCTGAAACAAACTGAACTTATTTTAACAGGCAGGAGGGGAAAAGATAGCAGCTAGACTATTGGAAAATGGGAGAAAGGAGAAAATTCAAAGAAACTCCATTCCAACTTACCATCGTTGGGATGTGTTTGTTTGTTTGTTTGGGGAAAAACAACACTGAGGGCAGGCAGTCAGGTCTAATAAAATGTATAGTCTCAACATCCGTTTCTCCACTTTCCCAATCTGCACTTGCATTTCAGAAACAGGTCTATACTGCTTTAGTCAGAGTCCCTCTGCCTCGTGAGTAATTCACAGAGCCTTCTCAAGTCCTCAGGGACTGACTACTACTAGCCCAAGGCCTCAGTGGAGAGTATGCAGAACCCTGAGATTGGATCCATATGAGTTTCCAACAACAGCCAAGCCCTCCCCAGTCAGCCAAGCCAACCTTGCTACACCTCCCACCCCTTCTCTAACCCTGCCTGTGACAGTGCTGTTTTGAAATCCTATCTGATCAGGCACTACTTCTCAGCTACACCATTTTCTGTTCTTTCTAAGACGGTGGGCAAGCATGGGTGTAAGAATGGCAACTGTAAGCTTTCCAAGGCATCCTCCCACTCAGAAGCGAGCCTTTCATCTCATCACCTGTTTCAGAGGAAACAGCTGGAAGTACACGGTGTTGTGTTTTGTGTGGATGTCAAATATACCACTCTGCACTGTCAAGATGTTGCATCATCGCCTTTGTCCTGTGCTCGGCATGTTGCCAAGGAAAGGAGGGTTTCAGGATGTGGGGCAGCGGAAGGACTGCCCAACTGGACACTTCGATCCGGTCTCATAGACAGAAGGATATGAGCCTCTTACCTGGAATGATTTGAAGAACTTCCCGACTTCCCTTTGCTTCCAGACCTAGTCCAAAGTATCTCCCGATCAGTTCTCTATGATGTCTGAATGTCCACCATGATATATCATTCTGAGTAATAATATTGCTTTCCAATAGTCTGCTATCAAAATGTAAACCAGTACAAGAAGGATTTTGGTTTCAGGCTTTAATCAGTCATAAGCCTGTCAGGTTTCCACCTAGCAAATCTGAGACACATGGAACAGGACAAAAAGCTAGAGTTATTTAGGTTCTTGGTGCCCAGGTGAGGAAAGATTACGTAAGACATAGGACAGGTCTTACTTTACAATTGAAAAAGAGTGTTAGTAGAGAAGGTGAGGAGACAAATAAAGGCAAACAGCAACAACATGTATATCCCTCACTTAGCCATTTGTTCAAGGCCGGTCTTGACCCCAGGCTCAATCTCCGCTGATTTTAGTGCTGAAGAAATTTCAAGAGAAATGCGGGGCAAAGGTTCCCTCTCAAGTACAACTGAACCACATTTCCTTCTAACAAAGTGGCATGTGGATTGATATTTTTATATCAATGTATCAATGGAAAGACATCTCTGTTTTTTACAAGGACCATATCAGCAATTCTGTCAGACTTTCAGAAAATGTTAGTTTGTTGGCATTTAAATTTTATCTTCTCTGCCTGCACATCTACCTACCCCCAACTGGGAAAAAAAGCTTTTCTGTCTAGTCATTAATGATGTATACACAGTCACTTAAAGAGAACTAGAGGACTCATTCTTCAAGGAAGCATGCTGGGGTCTTTTTCTTTGTAAAACAAATAACTGCTTCCAAATGTATATGCCATTTAAAGTGTTTTCTACATTGGGCTTTCTAGTACCCTTCTTAGAGAAGTAAGATCTCAGCAGAATGTCACATTTTTTACTGAATTAGGTAAGTAGGTTTAATTTGGGGCAGGAGGAGGGGGAGAGCTTCAAGTTACCAAGAGCAATTTTAGGATCTCCTTCTGCAGTTATCTGCTTAAATGGAACGCTCAAGGTTGTAGTCTGCCTAAAGAGAGGGGATCCTGACACAGATGACCCAAGGAGCTCTCTTCCAAGCCTCAAGCACCATAATCCTAAATCCTGGTCCTTCCTTCTTGGATACTTTGACAAAACAAGAAAGCAGAATATCTTGTCCATCCTGTTCTCCTAGCACGCTGTATAATCTAATAGGCTAAAAGCCCTGGTTTGCATAAAAAGTAAATCGGAGGAATCCTTCTCCACAAATTCAGAACAGAGCCCATCTTGATAAATAAAATGTGACATTCATAACAAACAAACCAAAAAGCAGATAAAGGATGAGAGCCCTCAGCATTAATGCTGGAAAACCTTTGGCGATAAATAATATTATAATAAAAGATATTATAACGCATTGTCATTTGTAGGGAGAAATGTAATATAGTCTGATTAGGAAGATAGATGGCTCAAGTTGTTTCTCTGACAGTGGAAGTAATAGCTATTGAATGTTATGTTTAGCATATCACAAAATCAGTGTTGGAAGGCAAGACAGCCCTGAAGCTTTCCTGAAGTCCACATTCAGCCTTTTGACATCAGCAAGGAAAATCGCCTGGAATGCAGCTCACCTGGGATGGAGAGCCTCAACTTAAACCAAATCAGAAGAGACAGAGCTTCCCCTTGGCCCTCAGCCTGAAGTGGAAATGAACTTGGGGGTGACTGGAGAATGTCTTTCTTCAGCCCCCTCTGTACCTGCCATCCCCAAGGGGCTCCTGCCAGTTGCAGGAGCCAAGCTTTAAAGCTTGAATTCATGTGACACTGGAAACTTTTCTGAGGATGATGGGCACTAGCTCTCTTTATACATGGAGGAGCCATGGACCAATTCAGAATCCCTTTAGAGGTACTGAAAATCCTCCATCTTCTCACCCTACCAAAAAAATCTACGCATGTTCCTACCACATTCCTGACCCCCCATTATTTATTATGTAAGTTATATCCCATCCACCTGAAGGAGAAGAGAGAGCCATGTGTATCTATGAGACAATAGAGACTGACCTCCCCACATTTACAAGCTGGAGCTGTGCAGCCTTGCTCATTGTAAGGACAGGAAAGCCAGTGGGCAGAAATAATTCAACCAAGTGCTCACACAGGAGGGGGCTTCACTTATGCCAAATGATGTAAAAAGAACACTATTTTATTTACTTTGTTTTTGGTGAATTATTTGTCAGGAAAACCCACTAACAAAACACCTGGTCAAAATGCATCCAAATGATTTTTTTTTCATTCTGAAGCAGCCTAGAGGATGAATTTGAGAAAGGATTCGGACAGTCCTCAGCCTCTGCTTTTCAGGAGTTGTAACAGTGGTACTAGAATCTGAGCACTGCTACTTCTGGGCTTCATAGTCTGGAAGAATAGGACCCTGGGACTCTGTGATACAACTGGGCTCAGATGATTGGAGAAAGATGACTAGGAAAAAAGATATATCTGGGGCTTCCCTGGTGGCGCAGTGGTTGAGAGTCTGCCTGCCGATGCCAGACAGATATTGAGAATCTTCTATGCAGAGGGTTCTGTGCTAAGTGTTCTGTGGGGTATAAAGGCAGCCCAATCCCTGCTCTCAAAAAGAGTGAAGAGATACACACTCTTGAAAATAAGACTATGACCAGGCAGTACAGTCTTTGCTCCCTCAACAAGATCAGCGAACCTAGTTCTGATGCCCATCACCAGTTTCCACTCAATGCACAGGAAAGGCATCTTGAAATAGTGGTTAAGAGCCTGAGCTTCGAAATCTTAGGTACTTGACTCTGTATCGTACTTTGACTACTTACTAGTTCTGGGATACTTGGCAAGTTATCTTAAGCTCTTTGAGAACTGGGTTTCATTATATTAAAAACAGACAATCTTTGTTGCTACTTCATGGGACAATTTAATGAGTTAATGGATGTAAAGCACTTAGCACAGCATATAGTAAATGCTCAATAAGTGTTGGCTGAAAGGAAGTTGAAGATATGCCAGACACTGCTTGAAGCTGGCTACCCAGATGGTTAATATGTTGCTCTCCAGGAGCTTAGAGAATAATAACTCAAAGTCAAATAACTGTAGCAAAATGGCAAAAACGCATACTGAGTTGCCTGTTTTTGTTAAGATATTTGAAATGACATAACTTCCTTTTTTTGGATTGTTTCTTTTAAGGGGTTTTTTGAGACTGGGAGATTCCATCTTTCAAGCATGTACAAATGAGGTTACTTGGTTTAATGAAAGGCCCCCAAGTAGAGAAGTAGGGCTTGTGATTCTAAACCATCCCATCCCAGCTCCAACTAAGGCCAAGTGTGTGACCTGTGGAGGTTAATGTGTTAATTAATTAAAACATTTTTTAAGTATCTACTATGAGTCGGGCACTATGATTGGTGCCAGAGGTATAGCAGTTATAGCATAAATTGCTAGTGTTCACAGTATCCATGCTCTCCTTTTCTTCCTGAGCACACAAAAGGGCTACATTTCTCAGCTTCCCTTGCAGTTAGGTGAAGCCACGTGGCTTGAGTTCTGGCCAATGGAATGTGAGTAGAAGTGAGGTGCTCCACTTTCAAGTCTGACTGATAGAAACCTCCCACCAATTATCACTTTCTCATTCCACATCTACCAGGTAAATCAGAAGCCCTTCAGGGACCCAGAGGAAGATGCAGCCACAGATGGAGACTTGAGTCCTTGAAACTTGGGCCCAGGTTAGACTGTGATATGAATGAGAAATGGACTTTTGTGCTAAGTCACTGAGATTTGGAAGTTTATCTGCTACAACAGTTAGGGTTATTTTTCATACCTAATAAAGCAATGAACAAGATTGACTTGATGCTGGCCTTGTGGCAGACTGTTAAAAATGAACAATTAAATAAGTAATCATAATGTAATGTGATGCATGTTAGGGTAGTGAAAAGACAGAGAAATGGAAGCAGACAATAGGATGACCTAAGCTACTCAGGGAGTTAGAGAAATCCTCAGAAAAGGTGCAATTATGGTGAGACTTGGTGTATTAGTCAGCTCTGGCTGCCATAACAAAGTACCTTGGGCTGGGTGGCTTAAACAATGGAAATTTATTTATTCTCAATTCGAGAGGGGGAAGTTCAAGATCAAGGTGTCAGTAGAGTCAGTTTCATTGTGAAGCTTCTCTACTTGCCTTGCAGACAGCTGCCTCCTCCCTGTGTCCTCACTCGGTCTTTCCACAATGTGTATACATGTCCATGTCCTAATCTCCTCTTCTTGTCCTTACACCAGTCATATTGGATTAGGGCCCACATTTATGACCTCATTTTACCAGAATTATCTCTTCCTTCCTTCCATTCTTTCTTTCTTTTTATTTATTTATTTATTTATTTGGTTGGCTGGTTGGTTGGTTGCACCAGGTCTTAGTTGCAGCAGGTGGGCTCCTTAGTTGTGGCATGCATGTAGGATCTAGTTCCCTGACCAGGGATCAAACCTGGGCCCCCTGCGTTGGGAGGGCAGAGTCTTAACCACAGCAACACCAGGGGAGTCTACCAGAATTATGTCTTTAAAGGCCCTATCTCCAAATACAGTCACATTCTGAGGTACTGGGAGTTAGGGCTTCAACATATGAATGCAACCCATAACAGATGGGTAAGAGTTAGCCAGTTGAAGGATTAAGGTGAACTTCAGGTTCTCTATCTGTCCAATGATAAGAGCTAGCACAGAGAAGGCAGGAGGATGAGGCAAGAGCTCATATTTCTAAGAAGCAAGGTGCTAGAGCTATTCAAGGGAGGATTCAGATCACAGCCTGACAGCAGTGCTTTGATTGCAGATTTGGAACTTAAGATACTAAAAATCAAATTGCGGAAAGGCAGGAAGCAGCAGCACACCTTGGCTCTTTAGAGATGGAAGGGGATTGACTGCAGCTTGTGGTTTGTGGACCCAGAGCCTGCATAGGGCTACTCTGCTTGCTAAGAAATCCCAGGAGGGTCTTTTAGAGTAAAGATTGGCCCAGAAGTCAGATCACAGAATGATAGCTACCCAGTTATGTGCAGAGATTGAAGATCAATGGATGAAAGATCAATCTGAATAAATGATCTATTAATACATACAACAGTTTCCTAGCAATTAATCTCCAGGAGGATGACAGCACGCCAGTTACAGTGAACTGCTGATGGTGATTGACATAATGGGATCGTCTGCAGCTGCCAGGATGCTGAGTGAGTGATATTCACATTTATTTTCCTGCTTAGATTGAGTGGTTTCTGGGGTAGCTCTGGAGTTTAGGGCTGAAAACATACTGCTTAGTCTCTTCTAAAAGAAGGTGTACATAAGCAGATCCAGGACCAACCTCTGATCTACTGGAAGAAAAAATGAGGGACCTTTCTTCTCTCCCAAGTGATTAGTGAGATCTTTGAAATATGGAGCTTGGTAGAGGGATTTGGAGAGCCTTGCTCAGAAATGAGAAATGTTACCCCACATTGGAGGCCTGTCATTGTGAAAGGAAAGAACTATATATCTATGAGGAATATGTGCTTATGAGTATTTTTTTCCCTTGGTTTTTTCAGAAGAATGCCATGAATGAACCTTGCTCCTCCAAAATACATGACCCCACACTTTTGGTCTTTCTAAGCTTAGAATTTTAAAAGTCTGCCTAGCGAATCCCTACTTGTTCTTCAAAGGCCATCTCATCAGCTCATAACCTCTCCTAAAAGACCTTTCCCAGGTACTTTCAATACTCCTCCCAAAATATGTCCCCAATCCATCCACCTTTCTCTATGTCCACACCTACCATCTTAGTCCAAGTCAACATTATCACTTGCCTGCACTACTACTTCAAGAGCCTCCTACCTGGTCTCCCTGCTCATAGCCTTACCCTCTATGGTCTAGTCTTCACACAGCAGCCAGAATTATGTTTTAAGTAAATACCAATGTGTATTATTACCATCGTACCCAGAGTGAAATTCACTCTAACACTTACCATGGCCCACACAGCCCTACGTAAGCTGGCTCCTATACTTTCATCTCTTACCAAGCTCCCCAGAGCTCCTGCTACACCAGGATAACATCAGATTTATCTGCTCCATGGAGCCTTACTTTTGCTGTCCTCCCTCCCTAACACACTCTTCTCTCAACTCTCACAGCTCAGAGCTCCCCATTATTGTTTCCTCATCATTTATACATCTTGGCTCCTCAAAGAGGCATATCTGCACCAACCCAGCAGGTAGTTGCCACTTCCTTACCCCCAGTCACTATCATAATACCCTGTTTATTGCCTTCACAGCACTCATCACTGTGTGGAATTATATATATATATATAGAGAGAGAGAGAGAGAGAGAGATTTTTTTTTTTTTTTTTTTTTGCGGTACACAGGCCTCTCACTGTTGTGGCCTCTCCCGTTGCGGAGCACAGGCTCCGGACGCACAGACTCAGCGGCCATGGCTCATGGGCCCAGCCACTCCGCGGCATGTGGGATCTTCCCGGACCGGGGCACGAACCCGTGTCCCCTGCATCAGCAGGCGGACTCTCAACCACTGCACCACCAGGGAAGCCCTAATTTTTTTAAAGTTGTTCATTACATGTCTTTGCCCAGTAGAAATTAAACTCAATAAAAATAGAGAGCTGAATGAGATGATTGTGAGAAAGTAAGGGGAGACACAAGGGATCCTGCTCTTTCCTTAAAGGAAGAAGCCCCTCTTTGTTCTGGCATTATTTGCATTTCCCAGCATGCAGCCAAGTACCTAACATATAGCAAGTGTTCAAGTATTTTTAGAATGAATGAATGAATGAATGGCATAATCAATCATTTACTCCTCTGAATTTCCATCATATCCTATTTCCGTCTCTGTAAAGACATTCACTACATTGTAGAGTAGGGATTTGTCAGACGCTCTTTCTCTCAACCTTGATTATGAGCTCCTTATAGAGAGGATCATGTGTCATGAAATGATGTGTACTAAAGCAGAGGACACTGAGTTATCCATGTAGTCAGTGCTGCTCAAACTTTAATGGGTGAACAAATCAGCGGGGGATCCTGTTAAAATGCAGTTTCCGATTCATAGTCTGGAGTGGGACTCAAGATTCTGCATTTCTAACAGGCTTCCAAATGACGCCAATGCTGCCGGCACTCAGCGTATTTTGAGTCAAAAGGCATATTTTGGGTGGATGCTTTAAAATGTTATTTTTCCTTCCCTTTGTATTTGTTACAGAGCCTCCACACAGCTCTGTATCAAATTAGTACATATTAAGTGAATGAATAAATGAATGAGTCAAATACTCTCAAATTTACAGGAAGTGAAATTTAGCCTTAAAGAGTTAAGCAATGTGCCTACCTAAGACATCACAGTTTGGTCTAGAATCCTTGCTCTCTTTACTGAGTCACACGTCCTCCAACCAGCCGCCTCCTAGGATTGAGGTTTAGAGGTTCAAGGGCATTAAGCATAAGCTTCTGAGTACAGAGTAGCTCCCCACCCCATAACAAATGTCAAAGCTGGGGGGAGCCCTGACAGGAGAAGGGGGCCATTGCTTGGTAACTACCCAGTGCATTCATACCCCTGCAGGCTGTCAGGATTTTCCTGGTCTGCCCAGACTGGAGGGGTATCATCCAAGAAATCTTTCTCTGCCAGGAAAGCAGACAGGCATTTCTTCTTGGCACAATCCATCACGTCATGACACATAAGCCAATTGCTGAAGGCGCCCGACGGAGACCTGAGAGGAGATACACAGTTTTATTAGGTTGAAGAGGAACATTCCCATGACCTGGGATTATGAGGCAAGGGGCAGACCCAAGGGCAGGTGGACCCTCTTGCATTGCTCCCAAGAGGCATGGAAACAAAGACTGCCCTGCAGGTTAAGCCTCTGCTCCAAATTAGCTCAGAAATGGTTCCACCTGGGCAGATGGGCCCTTAATTCACACCCCATCTGACAGCACTGGAGCTGACTGGGGACTCTTCATACAAAAGTACACACTACACCATAGTACCATGGGATTTGCCTGAGAAGAATCTGTGTTGACTAGCAGGCTGCTGAGCAGAAAGAATAGCCCAGGAGACAGGTGTGCACAGTTGTTCCTATGCGCCCAGCAGGAAAACAGGCATTGGCTCTAGGGAGAGGATATGGAACACACAAAAGAAGCATATGTTGCCAAAAACCTGACCCAACTGGAAGCTTTTTCCAGACTCTTCCCTTTCATCATTATTTCCATCCCTGTTGGTCTTGAAAAGCAGTGATTGTTACCTTGGTCCTTCCGATCCGTCATTTAGAGTAGAATCAAGACACACTTGCAGGAAAAGCTCCAGAATCAAGGCTTCCAGACTCTCAAGAATTGTATCACTCCCTGCTTTCCAGATGACTCCAAGGACTTAGGAAATTTGAATGATTCAAAGAATTGACATAAAGAAAGTGTACAGCTATTTTGTCCCTTTGCTGTGAGCAGAAAGAAAAGCAAAGTGCGGGATGTCTATAGGGCACTTCAGTCAGATAGTCAGATAGACTTCCCGACTGTGCACACGTCGAGATCTTGGAACACAAGCTGCCTCCCTGCAGCACTGATAGACAACCTACTACTGAAAATATGGTCCAGAAACAACAACAGCACCTGGGAGAGGGTTGAAAATGCAGAGTCTCAGGCCTCTTCCCAGACCCAGACACTCCTCCAACTAGGGTAATAGCCACAATCCTGACCAAGGGTGAGGAGATGGACAAATGAGGATTCAAGTTCCCTGAGATTTTCTCATCGAAACCCTTTTCTCCGCCATCCTGATTATGGGTCCCCAATTACTGTGCAAGAGAAAAACCTGCATTTCTGCTTTATCCCCAAAAGACAGCAATTTTTCAGTTCTTAAGCACTGAAAGCAGACAAGTGAGATAAGCTCAAATTTCCCCCATGAATCAAAAATGAAACCAAGAGTAGCTTCTTTCCTTTACAGAAGAGCAGGATCCATTGTGTCTCTCTTGCTTTCTCACAACCATCTCCTTCAGCTCTGTCTGCCCCAAACTTCCTTCTTTTTCCTCCCCGATTCCTTAACTCAGAACAGTTGCTGGCAGGGAAACCTGGTTCATCAAGGCAAGGGGGTCTCTGCACCCCTGAGGGTTTGTTTGAGTGGTTCTGACCAGGAAGGGGTCCTCCCCGTCTCCATCTCTCCAGATGGCTCTCAGATTCCGGTCCCTCCCGGCCATGTGCTCCCCCTACACTGCCCTTCTGCCCGAGGCTTCTCCAGAGCTCTGGGCTGTGGGGAGCACATCCTTCTGTCACTGTGAGTGCTTACCATCCCCAGCCCTCTCTGGCTTTAACCCCTCTTTTGCCTGGCTGCACACCACTCCTTCACTCCTCAGGGAACCAGAATGGCAGATGGCAGCTTGGTGTTTGGGACGTCTTCACAGGTGAGTGCATATGCCCCAATCTGGAAAGAATCCTATTGGCCGCTCTTCGTAGACTGAAAATTTGTACGCTTAGAGGCGATGTGGGGTAGTGAGAACCTATCAGACTGGCTGGAATTCAAATCCCAGCACTGCCATTTAAAATTTTGGTGACCTTGAGCAACTATTGGATGTAAATTTTTTCTTTGGATTCTTTAGCTGGGAATTGAGGATCATTATACCCACTTCCTGGCATGATACCTGGCACATAACCCATCAGTTTTCCTAGGTTTTTCCTCCTTCCCCAAAACCTCTCCTGGTCGACTGGGAGCTGGATACTGGTTAACCCAACTGTCTCTGGTTCTGGGTATGCAAGCTGCATGCCTCACTCTTTACTCTTCATGTCCACAGACAGTCCTTTCTTCCAAAGACTACTGGTCAGTGTACCTGGGGCTCCTAGAAATGGCCTGTCCTTTTCTGTGCAAAATCGTTCTGGAAATTTTAACCCTTCACAGAAGAAAGAATTCACTATCACACTTTTAGAAGCTTTGGGGCAGGAAAGACTCCCAGGAACCCAGAGCACACAGCCACCTGCCTGTGCCCAGGTGTTCACTCAGGTGACTCAAATTTATGTTCAGCTTTTAGCCACTACCTGATGTCTTCATTGCTGGAAAAACAAACAAACAAACAAAAAAGAAACCTGGACAGATCAACTGAGATTTAATTAATATTCTACAATTAATCCAAAATAATTATTGTGGTCTTTTAATTAAGGATTGATGTGGGAAAAATGGAAATCATAAGAATAGTTATATAACGATTTCTTTCCTCAGGGAGGCTTTGACTTGCTCTTCTCAGGAGATATGAACCCAACATAACAGTTTTATTAGCTCTTATTAAAGCTTTGATACATGCACTTCAAAGAAGTGGCCGTTCTCCTTTTCATCTGAAGTACAGGAATCTTCTTTGGCACCTGGGCTGTCTGGAGGGCAGCTGCTCTCTGTAGAGCTCAGAGCCGAGACCCTGGAACAAACGGAACTTTCTGACAGCCCCAATCCTCTCTAAAGCTATTTATTTTCATTTTTTCTATCTTCTCCAACAGAGTTATCAGGTGGAGGATGGACAGTGTGACAGGGGTTTCTATAAACAGGGTCAAGCACCCTTTAGGAGTCAGTAGAGGTGGCCTGACTCAGAGAACAAACTGTAATCCCAGAGCTGGGAGCAACTGTGGTGATCCCCTAGCCACTTACCCATTCTGTGCTAGAATCTTCTCAGCAACATCTGGTCCTCAGGTGTCACCTAACCTCTACTTTTAAGCCTATCGGTGATCAGGAGCTGGCTAACTTGGAAGTCTGCCTTGTCCACATCTAGGTACTGCCAACTATTTATTTTTAATCTTTTGTACATTGAGTCAATATCCATTTCTGCATCCCACCATTCACAGGCCCCAGTTCTATCCTCTGGAACACAACTGAATAATCCAATTAATCTTCTCTATGGGACTCTTTCAAATATATAAAGCCAGCTGTTATCCCTTCCCAAAATGTTCTCTTTCTAAATGCATTGCCAACATAATCAATCTTCTGTTGACAAGATGTCCAGACACTTCTCAGTGTTCTGGTCTCCATTCTTCTATTTGTCAGTGTCCTTCGCAAGTATGGAGCCCAGAACGGACTACAGTGCTCTGAGTGACCTCTAACTAGGAGAGAGGAGGGCAGGGCCCTCATGTTATTTATGTATAAATAAATAACAAGGTAGAGAAATATACATATATTTCCTGGTAAAGTCTATGGTCATCTAAAACTCACCTAAATATTTCTTCTATGAGCTGCATTCAAAACAATTCTTCCTTATCCTCTATTTGTGAAATTGAATTTTCAAACCTAAAAACATTTATCCTTGTTATATTTATCTTGTTAGTTTCAACCTATCTTTCCAGATATCAAGATTTTTTTAACTTGTTTATATCATTTGTCATATTAGCTGACCTCTGTTTCAGGTCATCACAAATTCTATAAGTACATGGTCAATGCTTCATCCGAGTCATTGATCAATTCTTGGAACATTACAAAGACCAGCAAATGCCCTTTAAGTTGCTGCTAGAGACCTCCTTCCCCTTAGATATCATTCCAGAGGTCAACTCTCTTTTGAATGGTGTTGCACTATCAGCCTCAAATCTACACAGAGCCTGTATTTTCCCGGTCATTCCAGAGGATATCAAAAGAAACTCTGTCGTAGACTTTACTGTATTGTTATTCTTTACTTCTATACTACCCACCCCACCACCACCATCATCCCTGTCTGCCAGACTAATAAAGATGTCAAGAAAGGAGCTAAATGTTATTTGGCATGGCTTGCTTTTAGGAAATCACGGATGCTTCTAATAATCATCTCTTTATTTCTTGTGTGTTCACAAACCATCTGCTTAATAATATGCTCTAAGATTTTTCCAAGAGTGAGCATCAAGATCACTTGCCTATAGTTTTTATTATTCACATTTCCCCCTTTTGTGAAACTGAGGGCAGCCTTTGCCTATTAATCCAATTCCTCATGATTGCAGATGATAGGATCAAGACTACCCAGAAAAAAAAAAAAAAAAAAAAAACTTCCCAGGATTATATGTCAGATATTCAATTCAGAGTCCAAAGAATTGGAGAATCTGCATTTTAAAACATATTTCTTAGCCAGAGTGAGAGAGTGAGAGAGAGCCCAAGTATTAAAGGGTTCTGAACACCTTAAAGATTTACCATCTAGGCCTGAGAAGCTGCAGGAAGACCTAGCATAAAGGTAAACTCCTAGCTTTATCTTCAACTAGCAATTAGTTTCTCTGGTTTCAGTTTCCTCATCTGTAAAATGATGGGATATATTCTAGTTCTAAGCTTTAGTGACATACGAGTTTAGTTACTAAGGGTGACCAGACAGGTGGCTAGATTTACATACCAGGGCCTGACCCCTCAACCTTTTTTGGATGGTTTAAATAGCTATGACATCTTCATTTGCCTTCTGGACACAAGCATGCACAAACAAATATGCACACACATGCTCACACACATCAGCATCCACAATCATTAACTGTTTTTCTTTCCAGTACGTGCATTTGATGAGAATTAAATCCATTGTTCTATCTCTGTGTTCTAATGAATGTGTTCTAAGAAGTAGTTATAGCATCATCTGTCAAGGATGTATTACTAATGCCTTTTAAGACATTCTTTGTACTATGTTCCTAAAGGACAGCGCTGGATCTAGATAACATTTATTAAATATTAGAAATAGTGTCAAATAACTTCACACACAAGTAGGGTTGGAGAGTGTGTGTGTTAGCACACATGTGTATTTCTAAGGAGAATAACAAAATCCGGTGAGAACAGAAATATTTTGTGATATTCTGTCAAATTCAACATACCCTATTTATGTTCCCTGAAACCTTCCAGGGCATATCTATTTATCCAAACATAACTGCAGTAAGTAAAATACAGGGAGGCCAGAAAGACATACACACACACACACACACACACTCACACTCACTACCAGCACTACCAAGAGGCTGCTGCCAAAGAGGAGATTAAGAAAGATGTTGTAGAATTTAGCTCAATGAGCTAAGAAAAACCCCCTCTAGGATATTACAAAGAACATTGGGATATCTCTCCTATCTTTACTTTCTAGCTTAGATCTAAGTGGAAAGATCTAAACATGTTTCTCAAGCCTCCAGCTGATAAGAATCACCTGTAGAACATTTCTAACCTGTGCATGCCTAAGCCAAAATTTAGACCTACCCTCCCTGTGGAACTTAATTGCTAAGCATGTTAATTTTGTAAAATCTATGCTACAAACCTCCAGTAGATTTGATAGGAATCCTGAATCCCCTTACCATGGCCACTGCCACCTTTGATAAATACCAAGGAATATTTAATGTACAAAAACACTCCATTGTACTGAAAGTCAATATGATGGCGTGGCTGGGTATATAGTCTCTAAAGCCAAACCTTTGGGTTCAAATGCTGTCTCAACTACCTTCAGTAATCTCTGTACCTCCATTTCCTCTGCTGTGAAACAGAGCTACTAACAGCACTCCTGTTAAGAACAAATGAGTTAACATAAATAAAGGACTGGTTTTTCCTATATGGTTAGCATTCATAAACGTAAACTCCTTTAGGCAAATGTACCTAATCCTAATTTCTAGGATCTGGGTTGGTACATGTAACCATGTTTTCTGGTGAAACCATGGTCCACTTGACCATGCACTGCCATGTATTTGATTTTCTTCCTGCTCTGTCTCAGTTCCTTTTCACCTCCATCTTGCTTTCCTGGGATTGCCTCTTCCATGAACACACAATAAAGCATTTACCATAAGTTATGCCTCAAGCTCTGTTTTCCGGGGAACTAAACAAAAATTTGAAGATTACCAAGATAAACTGGCATAGAGTGTTATTATGCTTTTGAATAGAAAACATAAATATCCATAATTGGAATCTGAACAATCATCAAACGTTACCAAGTTTGCCTAAGACTTGAGGATTAAAGTAGGGGCCAGTCTAGAAGGCAGAACCCACCCCCATGCTCCTTCCCCAATACCCCCAGTGAAAACTGCCAGAGAAAAAGTTCAGTGCAAGATCAAGAAGGCCTTTCCCCTGATGACAGCCCTGGAGGTGACTAGGAAGAGTGAGTCTGGTTTTAGAAAAGCCCAAGACCTTAGCAGCCTGCCCTGTGGACCAACGCTATACTGGAAAGTGGTAAGAAGCTCCATAATTTGAGGGCTTACTTGACTCCCCAGGAATTGCTCCTAGGTCATGGGATCCAAGGTCCACCCAGGAGAAAGAGAGAGCTCATGGGAAACCAGGAGTCTATGTAGCTTAATCTCACAAAGTGTATTATTTCTTCTCCCAACTCAATACAGGGCAAAGGCTATTTGCATGGGTCCTGCCTTACATTCCTGAATTTGGCTAAGGACTGGAATGGCCTACACTCAAAAGTGGGACTCTTCACTAGGGAGGAACAGGGACTGAGACACTTAGATAAGGTTTATACTGTGAGATCATAGGACCCTATGAGAAAGTGTTTCTGTAACCCAAACATTTGTCTAAGCATATTCATGGTAAAACACTACATATGTGGGATTCCAGAGAGAAATGAGAGGGAAGGGCCATAGTGCCCAGAGTTGTGTTTAATGTTAAAATCCTCAGCCCTCTGGGTGACAGCAGCAGAATGCAAATGGAAGAAAACACCAGCCGCAAGAGTCATTTCTCCTTCCACCTCCTCAGTTTGCCTGAGGCGATTACACTCACTGCATCTTCTTCCATGTCCTAAAATAGTTAACCTTGGTTCCTGCCCACACAGGAAGTGTATGAAGAGCCCAGTATCAAGGCCAAGGATTGCCTCAGCAACCAAAGTCCTCATTACTGGCACCCACACCCATGTCCCTGCTTTTACTTCCTGGTTCCATCTCTGAGCTTTAGTACTTCTACTGGTTTCTAACATTTTGTCTGGAATTTGAAATTATCTCTCTCTCTCTTTATTTTTTGTACCTTTGGTATCTTAGTTCTTTTCCATATAACTGGATTTGACCATCAGTCAACCCTGCTCTACTTGGTCAGGTATAACTGGACTTGGCTGACCCGCCTGATTTAACAGACTTCCCCGGCCCAGTATTAGCAACTGAATTTCAACTCTGACCCTATGCTCCCCAACATCTCTATTCAAACACCCATACATACACACACACTCCAGAGTGATAAGTGACCCATTTTGCAACAGCGTTTTAAGAGAGACAAAAACTGTCTAATTCTGTTTGTGAGTTTTCATGCTAGATCTATTACCCCCCATCATAGTGTAAAGTCCAAATGAATCACAGAGACAGCCCGGCTGCACTCAGTGGTCCTCGGCACACAAGTTCTTTGGTGAGAGGAGACCTAAGCAACGCTCCATGACCCTGCTGATGTCAAGCTGATTTATCCCCAGCTCCCTCCACTTCTACTCCATTACCCAAATGTCAGGAGACCAGAAGCCTCATTTTGCCATTGACAATAAAGGAAAAAAGAAGTGATGATGGGAAATAGATGAAATCAGAAAGGGGAAAACAAAGTTGTCTCTGGATCTCCATTTGTACGAGACCCCACTCGCTACCTGCATTTAAGCCCAACCACTGTTGTGCATGGATTCTCACTGATGAGGTAAAAAGTTTCTAGAGCCACCAAATTCACATTACTTAAGCAAGATGAAGGGTTTAAAATTTCAGTGTTGTCCGCCAAAAAAATAATAACAGGAAGTTGTCTAGAGCAGAATGTGCTGACAGCAGTAATGTTTTGGCAATAATTCATGTGTAGGAGATGATGCTCTGGAAGTCAGCCCAGCAGGCTAATGTAGATTGGGGATGCTCTCCTACTGATGGCCAAACAATTGATTGGCATTTCTGCCCCATCATGAAATCAGCTCGCAAATGAAGTGGAGATGGTTCCAAAAAGGAGGAAAATTGAAGAAGAACAAGGGAATGAAGGGTGATGAGCAGTGCTGCCCAGAGAAATTTGGGCAGAAAGACCAAAATAACATTTTCAAGCTCAGTTTCCAACCTAAGCCAACCCCCATCTTGATTTTCTGCTATAATTTTAAAAGCTAAAAAAAAAAAAAAAAAAAAAAAACCTAATAATCTAATAAAGGCGATATTATCTACTCATTCTCTTTTCCACTTGGAACCAGATCTCCCTCCCAAATAAATTGGCTGCCTCTTTCTAATTGTTCTGACAATAAGATCCATAAAACCAATGAACGCTTCTCGGTGCACACAGAGCTGAGTGCTTCTCTGTCCTCATTGGTAGATGTGCCATCCACTCGATGTCAGTGAAGAAGCAACGTGCCTCTCTGTCTGTCTCCCCAGGCTGGATTCAGCCTGCCATTCAGGGTGTTTTAGGGTCTCCTCTGTCCATGAGTCAGAAAAGGAAAATTCATTTCTGAATTATTATCTATGGAATGTAATTAGATAAAGAAATATGTTCCCTCCGACTATATAATGCATAACAAAACAAAATGGAAATAAATTTGTAAATTGTACATGTTAAGTTTCCTGAATTTCTTGTGGATAATTAAAAGATTTTGAAGTAAATATCCTCAATATTTTTTTCGCATCTTTATTGGAGTATAATTGCTTTACAATGTTGTGTTAGTTTCTACTGTACAACAAAGTGAATCAGATATGTATACATATATCCCCATATCCCCTCCCCCTTGAACCTCCCTCCCACCCTCCCTATCCCACCCCTCTAGGTTGTCACAGAGCATCGAGTTGATCTCCCTGTGCTATGCAGCAGCTTCCCACTAACCATCCATTTTACATTTGGTAGTGTATATATGTCAATGCTACTCTCTTACTTCATCCCAGCTTCCCCTTCACCCCCTCTCCATGTCCTCAAGTCCGTTCTCTACATCTGTGTATTTATTCCTGCCCTGCCACTAGGTTCATCAGTACCATTTTTTTTAGATTGCATATATATGTGTTAGCATACAGTATTTGTTTTTCTCTTCCTGACTTACTTCACTCTGTATGACAGATTCTATGTCCATCCACCTCACTACAAATAACTCAATTTCATTCCTTTTATGGCTGAGTAGTATTCCATTGTATATATATGTCACATCTTCTTTATCCATTCTTCTATTGATGGACATTTAGGTTGCTTCCATACCCTGGCTATTGTAAATAGTGCTGTAATGAACACTGTGGCACATGTATCTTTTGGAATTACAGTGTTCTCAGAGTATATGCCCAGTAGTGGGATTGCTGGGTCATATGGTAGTTCTATTTTTAGTTTTTAAGGAACCTCCATACTGTTCTCCATAGTGGCTGCATCAATCTACATTCCAACCAGCCATGCAGGAGAGTTCCCTTTTTTCCGCACACTCTCCTGGATTTATTTAGATTTTTTGATGATGGCCATTCTGACCGGTGTGAGGTGATATCTCATTGGGGTTTTGATTTGCATTTCTCTAATGATTAGTGATGTTGAGCATATTTTCATGTGTTTGTTGGCCATCTGTATGTCTTCTTTGGAGAAATTTCTATTTAGTTCTTCCACCCATATTTGAATTGGGTTGTTTGTTTTTGTGATATTGAGCTGCATGAGCTGCTTGTGTATTTTGGAGATTAATCCTTAATATCCTCAATATTTTTTGATTGAATGTTAGGTATCAGAGAGAGAGAATTTACAAAGGGGCTTCCAAGTGCTGAGCACTTGAAATGTGACCAGGCCATTGTCTTATGTGTTGTAAGTGTATAAATAGTTACTGAGTTTGAAGAGTAAGTATAAAAAATGAATGTAAAATATTGTATTGATAATTATTATATTGATTCCACATTGAAATGATTCATTAGAAATATTAGGTCAAATAAAATATACAATTAAAATTAATTTCACCTGCTTCTTCTGATTTTTTTTTAAGGTGGCCTAGGTTCTAGTTTCCATTTCCTCTAAGTGCCTTAACCTCTTGGTCTCCTCTTCTTCACCTGGGAAGCAATATAGCAGGAAGGCCCAAAGAACCAGGTAAACCTGAGTTTCAGTCCAGCTCTACCATTTATGAGCTATTTCTTCTTAAATTATTTAATTGATTTAGTCCTTAGTTTTCTCTTCTGGGAAAGGACTTAATAACAATTAATTTGCAAGATTTCTGTGAAAATTAAGTAAAATGATGTATGTAAACCAGTTACTACCATGCTTGGGATATAGTAATTATTCCAAAAATTGGGACTGTTGTTACTATTTTTACTATCTGTCAAAAGAAGTGGTTGAACAGATGGCTAATCACTCTTTAAATCGGTTATTGAATAAATTGCATGCCTCTTACCATGGGTGGTCATTCAAAATCAAATTATGGATACAGAGGAAGCTTTTTAACAATTGCTGGCTATCCTGTTGATGCATTTTCTGCATGGATTCAAAATATTCTCCAGGATCATTTTAGACTTCTGTGTATAGAGCATCATGAGGACATCCCAACTCAGATCAAGTTCCATCTGCTCCCTGCTCCTTGTCTGAACCCTGCCAGTCATCATAGGGGACCATCCATATCTAATCCTGAGGATAAGAATCTCCCACCAACTGTTTCATTGACCACATTGCCCGTGACACTCAGGGCCTGGCATCAGTGGGAATCAGTGGCAAAGACCTTGACCTTCGTGCCCTCTACAACAACTTAGCTGGCTGGACCTCCTGGGACAACACTCAACATATTGACTGAAGTAAATCGGGGCATGTAAATAAAGCTAAATAGAGAGCATTATCTTTTCCTGTCAACCTTTCATTAGCTCCTTGTGGTTTCTAGAAATAAATCTAAAATCTTTAATGTTGTCTGCAAGATCTGATAGGGTCTGGCCATGCTTGCCTCACCAGCTGTATTTTCACACATCTCCCTTCCTCCTTCACTCTGTTCCATGCAAGTTGGTCCTAATTCCCTCCAATCCACCAGGGTCTTTCCTGCCTCAGAGCCTTTGCATATGATGTTTCCTCTTCCCCCAGACTTTGCCTGGCTAACTCCTACTTATCCTTCAGGTCTCTATTTATGTCTCTTCTGAAGAAAGATTTTCCTCATCTCTTATTCTAACATCACCCTGATTTTTCCTTCATGCCCTTTATGGTCCAGATCAAGATTTTACTTTTTCTTTCTCTCTCAGGATCACAGCTTTTTTATTCGCTGCATCCCAAACACCTCACACAAATATGGATGCAAAAATATCTGTTGAATCAAAGCATAAATAGATGAATAGACAGACACTGGCTGTCCAAAGTGGAATTCATTACCAGTGTACCTTTTTACCACCCATGTTTCCTGTTCCCCATTCCCACTCCAGACCCTCAAGTCTAGAGCTCTTTCTCTTTGATGATTCTTTAGCAGACCCTGCACTCACCCATCAGGTTGTGATGAATAAATCATTCTATGGCCAGATGCTGCAGCCAAGGGAAGAGTTACACAGGGTTCATCAATGTACAAGTATATTGCAAATAATAACAATAGCTTATAGTTTATCATTTGGAATGTACCAGGCAATATATGAGTATGATGTATATTATCTCATTTGCCTTTCACAACAGTCCTACAGGATAGGGACATCAGTTGTCCCCATTTTGCAGATGAGCAAACTAAGATTAGGAATGAGGCCATAATGGCAACTAATTGTCAAGTGGAGATTTGAAACAACCTTGGTCTAATTCCAACACTCATGCACCTAATCTCTGGAGTTCACTGTCTTTCTCAGCTACAGGCACCAGTTTTGCCAGTTAACTCTCGTCTGATCTTAGCTCCACTCTGCTTCCCTCTTAATCCAACTAAGTTCTCGTCTTAAGGAGCAAAACCTTAATGGCAGTTCCCAAAAACAACCCCAATCTCAAGCAGAAGTTAGTTTCTCCTCAACACTCTGATACTATGGATTGATGAGTCTTGTCTCTGGTTCTCACATCCAGCATTTCTTTAACTATATCTATAACTCCTTTTTTTTTTAAAATCAAGGTCATTGTGACTCTTGAACTTAATTGGTACAGAGAGAAGAGAAAAATAGCATTTAGTTAGTCCCTTCTCTGTGTCAGTCATTCTTCTAAGTGTTTCATATACATTGTCTCATCCAATTGCTTAATAACCCATGAAGTGACTCTCAGTATCCCTTTAATATACAAGATAACACAGAGACTCAGAGAAGTTAATTTGCCCAAGATCACAGCGCTACTATATAGTAAACTGAAAATGTCGTGCCTATTTTATTTTATTCCAAAGTCATGCTTTTCCCTTTATCTACATGATATCCATAACCCCAAACCTTTCTGGTTTTTCTAGTAAACCTTCTCACATTTTGTTTCTCAGTCTCCTATTCTTCCTTATTCTTGTGTAGGTTCCCCTCACCAGACATCTCCACCCAGACATTGAGTTCTAGTTTCCTCTCCCACTCATCTCGAAAAAAAAATCATTTTATTTTCCCCTTTCCTTTCTTGAACAAATGTAAATTTATGTTTATATGTATGTTTATTCAATTTACATTTGCAAAGCGAATACATTTGCCTATCTCTTGTCCACAGCGATATTTCACAGAATGTGAACCAAGGCAAGAGGCCTGAGCATGCAGCTTAGGGAACATTTAGGAGCTGGTCTTGTCCAAATGCAAACATACTGCCACATATCATCATGTTAGCAGAAAGCAGGACCCTAAGGGAATGGGACGGAAGACAGAGCAGCTTTAATAGGATAAGTGGCAACTGAGCATAAGGGAGCTAATGGATGAGGGGCCGACACGGCAGCTGGAGGTTGAGGTGGAAAGGAAACAGCCGAAAAGCTTGGGAGCCCTAATGCGCGGAAAGAGAGAAGGTAGCCAAGTGAGGGAGTACGTAACACTGTTTGAACAAATGAATAGCGAACTTCAAATTTTTATTCAGTGTGGTCCAAAAAATACCATTACCAGTAATTTATCTCTAAAAACAAATAAAGAGAAGTGGAGAAAGATAGAACTGCTGTGTGATACTTACAGAAGGTAACGTTGGTCACAGAAGCCCTGACTCACTCCGTGAATCTGATTAGGTTGCACACACAGAGGATATCTACGAAATACCATGGCTCTAGCACAGCAGACACAATTAGATGGGTTTCTCATACAGTTTAGGCCTGGCATCCGTCCAAGTCGGTTAAGTAAACACAAAAGATGGGTCTGTTCATATTAGCGAGGATTCTAGGGAAGATCTGCCTTGTGGGCTCTGCATTCTCCAGGTTAGCTTTTAAGATTCTCCTCCTGGGAGCCATCAGCCATCTCTGTCTTGGGTAAAACCTATGGACTTTAAGTTATAAACAAGACCATCAAATGTACTTATAAGTGCCATGATTTGAGTTTAGGTGCAAGTGCTATGTCTGAATGACAAGTGAGAGAAATTTTTAGAGATAAAATTTGAAAGCATTGATGGGTTACGCGTGCATATGTGACCCAGGCATGAATGCCTGGCTACTTTTGATAAGAAACATAACTATATCCAGTTTACAGCCCCACCAGAAGGAACCTTTGGCCCAACCTTGAAAAACCCAGGAGACACATACCCCTGTAGAGCAAGGCAATGTTCCGAGTGCTTCATCGAGCACCCAGCTCCAGAAGGAGCGCAGCAGTCAGGCAGCCTGTGGCATTTCCTGAGAGAGGAGCACAGGCAGAGGCGTCCGCATGGCCGGCTGCAGGTCATTTCTGCTGAAAGCTGCAGTCAGCTACCTGGGAGTTCTTACCTCCCTTTCTTCTTTACCTCTTTCCCTTTTCTTGAGGACTGGCATTCTTCTCTGTGAGGTTAATTGCTTGCCTGTCATTGTGCCCAGGACTCTCTCTGTCAGCCCCTCTGCTTAAGGACCAAAGGTGTCAAAGGGAGAATTTCTACAAATGCCAGATTCACACACCCACCCCTTGATCCTTTCCTGCTTTCAAAAAAGGTGAGTTTGCCTTGCCTTTGGCCTTTAGGGGACTAGGGATGGAAGCAAGTATTCCCAGAACCGTTGCTCAGTCATCTAATTCTGCACACATTGCAGTATCTGGCCATATTAGCAGGGTTATAAATATGTCTGAAGTTTAGAATTGATGATCAACAAAGTATGCAAACAAACAGGCTTATTATTGAAGCCCCGAGAGGGACGATGACACGCAGAGAGTGTTCACACACATCATTTTCGCCTTCGTTTCCTAATCGTATCTACTTTTATTTCATGCCATATGAAAAATGGATGGGGTGCTACGTGCTATGTTTGATGAGTTTTCTCTGTAAGTATTCTCCCCCGACCTGCTGTTCCGGTGAGAGTGACACCAGAATTCTCAGAACCACTCACCCCAGGCCAGGCCCGCCACAAAGACAAAACCAACACCCGAGACCCAGGAGAACTGGGGGCTCCAGCTCTTCATGGAAATAAGAAACGGGCCCTCGGTAAGTCAGCCAGCAGGCCCAGGAGAGTGCCATACGCTCAGCCTTTCCCAGCATCTCAGGGGTTGTATGAGTCACAGGCAAATGAAAGTTTGTAGATAAAAAGAATTCCAGAAACCAATTGGTTTCATATTTATTTACATGACTAGCTTGGAGAACCTTTCTGAAATGCTCCTCTGTGTCTGGCCCTTGTGTTTTATAACACAAACACATTTCATAATATCAGGCACTCAGTCTTATCCTGGAAATTTTAACCAGACATTTTAAGATGATTTGCTACTAAGACAGGATTGTGTAGATATTTCATAAAGAGGCCTAATAATAATCAGAGTGACAACTAACTACCACTGACCACTTAAGATGCGTCTGGCAGTGTTCTGAGCACTTTAGAGAAACTGATTTGTTTAGTCCTCACAGGATTATGTCCATTGCTCAGATGAAGAAGTGGCGGCAACAAAGCAGGTTAGTGATGTACTGGTAAGTGGCACGGCAAGGGTTCAAATGCAGACAGACTGGCTGTGGAGCCCAGACACTTAGCTGGGACACTATGCTACATCTTACATTTCTGTTCATGAAGATCCTGTTATGGAATTAACATACACACACTACTATATATGAAAAAGGTAATCAACAAGGACCTACTATACAGCACAGGGAACTCTGCTCAATATTCTGTAATGACCTACGTGGGAAAAGAACCTGAAAAAGAATAGATATCTGTATATATGTATAACTTAATCACTTTGCTGTACACCTGAAACTAACACAGCATTGTAAATCAACTCTACTCCAATACAAAATAAAAGTTAAATTAAAAAAAAATTTAAAGAGGGAAAAAACAAGATTCTATTGCGAACGGGCTGCGTATATGCATAGAATCAAATAACGTTAGGGTCTTCTAAAGGAACAAGTTCAATTGTCTCTCTCAAATGCCTATATAAATGGACAAGTAACATCTGGCAAAGGATGGTATGGTCTGTGAACTGGGGAATATGAGAGCAGCCTACATTTATTTTTAAAAAACATTTTGCTTTAAAAAAATGTCCTTAGGTCAAATTCTGCCAGCTGGCTGCCAATATGAGAACCTTGGTTCTAGTCTAAAATTTTACAGACAGCGAAACTAGCCCAGAGAGGGAAAGTGGTCTGCACATCATCACACATAAATAGTGACAGAAGCAAGGCTAGAATCCCAGGCTCATGGGCCTTTTTGCCTGTATAAAAATCCTTCTCCACCCTCTATTTTCCCAACCCCTTTCCTCCCCACTGGTTCCCATGTCTCTGATGCACAAGTAGGGAGGCTTTTATTCTATTTGCAAAGTAAATAGAGCTGAGATACAGATTACTCTCAAGCATCGAAGATTTTATCCAATATAAACAGAATAAGGGTAACTTGTTCCCTCTCGCTCCTCTCTCTCTCACACACACAGGCTTTGTGCCAACCCCAGCATCATTCGCAGAAGGCAGATAGAACTCAGGCATCCTGGCCAAACTGGGGAACACTGTCTACATCTAACACTAGCAGGTAGATGCATTTAGATTGTCTTCCTTCTTTCTATTTTCCCACTGACTCTCTGGTGGGAATAAAGACTGGATGGTTAGACATGAGGTACATCACAGAGGAAAGAACTGTGGACTGGGGGTTGGGAGATCTGGGTTCTCTCATAAACTCCATGAATCTCAGTTAACTTATTTGCAGCAATATGAGGATTAAATTGGTTAATAGAAAATAAAGGTCTGAAATATGGTATACTAGCAAACTCCCTATTCTCTGCTTCTCAGAGTTCCCAAACCAAAGAGAAGACACACACACACACACACACCCTCTTATACACTTACACCTATGAAAAATAATGCATGAGGTTGGGAAGTTACACTTTTATAACAATAGAGCTGCCATTATTCAGAAGACTCCTTTTCAGAACTAACTCATCCCTCAGAATGATTACAGGGGCTCTAGCAAATTCAGTATAACATTGACAGTAGCAACTCTTCATTCTCTAAGTGTGAATTGATTTGATCTTTGGTTACAGCCAAAAAGTCTTTCATAGCTCTGGAAAATAAAGATGAGAAACAAGCCTGGGACACCAGCTCTGGGTATGCGGAGGCAGGGCAGTATAGAAAAATGGCTCAGGATTCTGTGTCAGAAGATTTGGATTGTTCTCTGCTCACATACTTACTAGTCCTGTGAGTTTCGGGAAGTCCATAACCTCTCTCAGCCTCAGTGTCCTCATCTATAAAATAGGGATGATAACAATCCCTTCAATAGGATTTTTATGAAGACCAAAAGATAATGGTATATGTGAAAATGTTCTCTAGGCCATAAAATCTAAATGTAAATTTTTAAAACACTTTTTTTTTTAAATATAAAAGATGTGGAGTGATTAGTAAATTAGATCTGAAGGCAGTTCTTATAATGGAACTTAAAAGTCATTATAATGGGAGCAAGGATAATTACCATCATTGTAGAGCTCCTGATAAGACAACCTGAAATGGCCAAACCCATATCTATACAGTGCATTCATTTAGTCAGCCAGTTGACAAATGTCCTTGGAGCACCTAGAAATGCCAAGCTGTGTTAGACTCAGGGAACACCAAGTCAAATGCACATAGCCCCTTTCTGTCTAAAAGATCACAATGCAAAGTGACTAGACATCTAACATCTACTTTTTGTTGATCTCATTACCTTATAGTTAAATCTGGTATAAACAAGTGACAACTGCAGAGCAACTGTAGAGGCTTCTTGAGGCTCCCAAGTGTCTACAAAATGCTCTGAAAAATAAAAGACGCTCTCATCATGTGAGCCAAAAGAGAGGATGAACCTCATGTGTGGGTGAGTGAGGACCACAAAGATGGCAGAATAAAGGACACAAGGGGAAAGTTTCAGGAAGGAAGTGAGGGGGAAACCACATCTAGAGTGCTGCCCACAGCTCAGGAGGACTACGCTTACCAAAAGCCACTCACCATCTTGCCTCCATCTGTTCTCAGGTACTGTAATCTATAAAATAAAGGACTTGAGACACATGATGATCAATGTCCATTTCAGCTAGGAGATTCTGTGATCCTCTGCCATGCAGGATGGCAGCACAGTGACCTGAAGGAGTTAATTCATCTTGCAGGATATTTCAAACCTGAGTCAGCACAGGTGAGACAGAATATAAGGAGAACCACCCCCCACCCCTTCCCAAGAAGACAAAGCCGCCCATCATTTGCCTTGAATCTGTTTTCTTAATTTTCTTCCTAAGGAAAGTCACAGCTCCAATCAGTCCTCTAATCAATGACTGCACTACTCCTGCACAAATGAGCTAGATTTATTAAAGGAATCCTCTCTCCGATGGAAATGGGATCCCTGCTGGGGCTGCAAATAGATGCTAAGATTAACTGCTCCAAGAATAGGTAAAGATGTAAAGAAAATGAGAGCAGGCAAAGGATGAGGAAGAGAGCCCCCAAACCCTCCATATGACCACACCACCACCATGGCCATGAATGGATGGTTCCCAGTGGCCACCTGGACATCTGCATCTCATTTAGGCTGATCCTGGGCACAGTGGCCTGTAGTGCCTCACGAGTAAGCATCCTCTGTCACTTCCCTACACGCCCTAGGAAAAGAAGCTCATGAAGAAACAGACTGAAAGAGAGACTCTTCCAGATGGAGAACCTCACAGAAACCAAGAGTTTATAGGCTGCCATACCTGGAATGATCCTTGGAGGTTGATGTATAGCCACGAATTGAGGGGGTTTTCTGCAAAAGGACCCCAATATTTCTGAATCACTGATGGTCAGAAGCAAAGGAAATTAATATTTCAATGTTGTAGAAATTATTCATGTTAGACAAAAATTAGATATTTACATATCATATTTGAGGGTTGAGATCTCCTTGATGGTAGGAAGTGGACACTTTATTAAACTCTTAGCTACATACAAAGAAAGCCAATGGAGATGCTTGGAACGAGGAAAACTTCATCTGTTCTGCAAATAACGTCAAAATCTGCCTTCACTCTGGGGAGATTTGTATTTACAGAAATTACTATAATGTTTCCATAACATTATAGTAATGTGGGGTGTTGGGGAGAGGATGGGGAAATCAATTTCTTGTTTATTTCCCCTTGAAGCCTCCGAGAAGTCCAAGGGGCCTGGATCTCAGTGTAGAATATGGACAAAGGCACTCGTGTAGTGAGCCGACGTTTGGCCCTGGTGACATGACGGAAGACAGAGACAGAGAGAGGGAGAGACAGAGAGAGGCACAGAGAGAGAGACAGACAGACCGAAGGACAGAGAGACAGAGGGGGTGGGGAGAATGAGAGTCCTGTGCTATAAACAGTAGAAGCCAAGTTTCTTAGCTGTTTTAAACATTTCTACTTCCAGGTATAATTTCCTTCTGTTACCCTCAAACTTCAGTTTTGTTCAACGTGTCAACCTCAGAGATAGCAGTCTGGAGAAACAAACCAATTACAAGATGGTAAGGAGGGATCAACATAGCAGAGATCCAGAGCAAAATCGGCATGGAGATGACGAGGGTCAACCAGGATGGGTTTGTGGACTATGTAGTCATTCCTCAGATAAACCTCCCTTCAAAACTGTGGGCAGGGGAACCTGGTTGAAAGCTTGCCATTCTATAGTTGGGTGGAAAAGGGAGCCGGTGCCGATCGTGAATCACAAAGGGGAGCTGGAAAACCTCTGAAGGCTGGAGAACTCAAGGCCATCTGGATTCTAGAAGAAACAAAGTCCAGAGGGCGTCATTTAAGTGATTTGCCCGGGGTCACAGAGCTAGTTAGTGACAGAGACAAACTCAGATAGAGACGGTGCGATGCTTAATCTTGAGTTTTCTGTAACTCACCACACCTCTCCCCACATTTCAAAGCCCAGCCAAGCTTTAAGTCACTGGTGCTCACCACCCAGAGAGAGAGAGAGAGAAGGAGGAAGAGGGCAGAAAGGAGAGGGAGGGGAGGGGATTCAGTGTTTAGAGGAAGTAGACTTTCTAGAGTTTTCAGGTTGCTCACTTTTTTCTTGACCTGGTTCTGCTTTTTGAGACTTGCAACCTGTTGGAGGTAGAAGATCAGTTAATCCCCTTGTTTTCACAGATGGACAGAAGTGCCCAGACAGTGGAAGTAACCTGCCCAAAATTACTAGCACCTAAGAGTCCAAGTGTGTTTGGAAGCAGAGGATGAGAGCAGCAAAGATGAAATGTGGAGGGAGAATAAAGAAAAAAAAATTACCCCAATGAGCCTGCAGCTTGACTCCAGGGAGTGAGGGTGGGATGAACCCTTGTACATCTTCCCATTCTCCCTTCTCCACAGGATCCCCTAACTCTGCCGGTTCTCCTCCTCTTTTCTTTCTGGAACCTCTCAAACAACTAGAGTGAGGAAATATAGCATCTTATTAGTCTCCACTCTGTTCTGTCTTATACCCTGTCCTAATTGACCTTGTGTGAGTCTTGTTTCCCCATCACTCCCAGCTCCTGCAGGGTGGGAACTGGATTCCACAGTGTGGACTGTACCATGTGCTTCTCTTTTATAAAACACCTCGCACAGTTTGGAACAAGAACTTCATGCTCAATAAACACCCACTTGTTGGTTACTCTTTGAGAAAACTTGCAAAACTTCTCATAGTGCAAATTCCTATATTAGGGAAATGTGTAAAGGTGGGGAAATGAGGCTTAGTTTTCTAATCTTAAAAATATAAAGGGAGAGATTCCCCAGCATCTCACTATTCCTTCTTATCTGAGATGTGTCATTTTGTGAACAAAGTTTAGCTACTGCATAGACAGACCACAGTTCGGACAGGACATTCTCATACCAGGAGGCTATCTCCCTTTCCCTGTCATCTCCTTCTCTCTCATTCCACACAGAATCTTACAAAAGCCTTGCCACACAGAGGGTTCAGGATGTGACCACAGCCTAAAGGACTCCAGCAGAGACACAGGCAGGAATCTGCCTGAGGCCTGTGTAGGGTGGCTTTTTGATGCCTTTATATTTGTTTTGTTTCCATTGAAACTCTGCGTCTGAAAGTGAGGAAGGGGATTCTGCAATTTGCTGTTGTCAACACTGTCAGAACATGGAGTAGGCTTTGCCTTCTAGGAGGGGGAACAGTCAGAGATTGGGCTAGAAGTGGGTGATGGTTACAACTGGAAAACATTCCTCAGGCAGGTGAGAATGTGCAGGAGTGTGTCAGTTGCTCCCTCCCCCGCCACAGTTTCTCCTTCCCCACATCTACCAGCCTATTTCTCCCTTTGTGTCTATGTGTCATTAAAATTTTATTCATGATAGAAAATGCCACTCTGATGTCCTAAGGTAACTATGAGAGCCAAAAAACTATTCATGGAAAGCTTGAATTTTAAGTTGTCTCCTCATTGCAGAACATTCTAGGGGATTGTGGGGGGAAAGGAGAGGACCTACTCAGTCTTCCTCATCAACTGGGGAAATGGTGGCAAAAGATTGGAGGGGAGCAAGTATGCTCCTGCCCAAAGTATCCATTACAAAACCTTTTGCTTGGCATTACACAGTCACTTGACCTTTCCCACTTGAAAGGCAGATTCCTAACGTATTTTTTGTTAAGCCAGGTCACAGCTCCACAGCCCTGCCAGAGAGGAACAACAGGCAGCATCCATCCTTTCATCCTGGTGAATCTAGGCAGAGCTAAAGGCAGATGCCACTCTGTTCTCCATCCTCTGACCGTCACTCCTGAAAGCCACTTGCCTTCAAGGTGAACAAGTCTTGTCTTAGAACCAATTAAATATACATACCACAGTGACTAAAATGGTCTTGAAAGAATGTGCAAGGGGAGTGCCAAGAAAGAAGAAGCATTTCAGAATGAATTATTGATCAAGTTTTCTTTCATACACACACAAACACGTGCAAGGGTCGGGCATTCCCAGCCAGGGATAGATTGCATCTGGTGCGGTCTTCACAGGGTTAAGAAGGATAACCTCTTTGCTCTAAACTCCATTTATTTGGTGGATGCGAAATGTGTTTACATCTCTGTGTATCTCCTTTTGTTTGGTTTTCCAGAAAGCCTGAATCAGCGGATTTCAGAAGAAAGCTAACACATCTGACAGGCTTAGAGAAATGATGTGAAAAAATTAATTGAAAAAAAAAAAAACGCTTTCACTTATATAGCAGTTTTTATCCCAGTCTCTAAACAGGTTATGGGTATTAATTAAATGTTGTCATGCATGACTTGTCATCCTGGTCCTATTAACTCAAGTTGAAACTTCAGGTTTAATTGCTGTTAGAGGTGGAGAAACTGAGGCAGCGTGGAAGGACAGATGAAATAGCCAGTGAGCAAGTTAAGGGAACTGTCACCTCTACAAAGGCCACGCCAATGTCATTCATCTCATGAGAACCACTATGGAAATGACAAACTGGATACAGTTCACACCAATCCTGGCACCCTCACGCTCTCTGGTTGCTGTTTTCTGCTATGTCAGCTGATGGAACTGTCTCCTTACAGATCAGCTTAGTAGCCATCACAAGAGTATGAGTTATCTATGGCTGGAAAACCAATTACCACAAACTTATAAACTTAAACAACACACATTTATTGTCTCACAGTTTCTTCAGATCAGGAGTCTGAGCATGACTCAGCTGGGTCCTATGCTTAGGGTCTTACAAGATGTCAGCCGGGGCTGTGTTCTCATCCAGAGGCTCAGTTGAGGAAGAATCTGCTTCCCTGCTCCCATGGTTTGGGCAGCATTCCATTCTTTGCAGCTGTTTTTTTGCTGGCTGTTGGCTGTAGTTCCTAAAGGCTACCAGCAGTTCCTTGCTGCCTAGGCTTCCTCAACATTCATCAAGCCAGCAAGGAGAGTATTTAGAGTCTGATATCAAGGCAGAGTCTTAGGTAATGTAATGTAATCACATTACGTGCTTTGTGATTACAAAAGGGGACATCCCATCACTTTCACTGTATTCTATTGGTTAGAAGGAATTTGCAAACCCCACCCACACTCAAGGTAAGGGAATTATGCAAAGGTGTAAATACCAGGAGGCAGGGATTCTGGGGACCTGGAGTCTGTCTGCCAAATCCAAAAATCTGGAAGTAGAAACTCCTTCGTACCTTCAAGTTTTGTGGTAGGCTTTCAAGAAAAAATGGTAAGGAGTTGGTCATATTATCTGACATTACAGGCATACTTCAGACATATTGCCAGTTTGGTTCCAGACCACCACAATAAAGCAAATATCGCATAAAGAGAGCCATGCAAATTTTTTTGATTTCCCAGTGCATATAAAGGTTATGCTTACACTATACTGTGGTCTGTTAAGTGGGCAATAATATTATATCTAAAAAAACAATGTATGTATCTTAATTGAAAAATATTTATTATTAAAAAATGCTAACCATCATCTGACAATGCAGAGTTGCCACAAACCTTCAATTTGTATAAAGTGCAGTATCTGCAAAGCATAATAACATGAAGTATGCCTGTATCTACCTTGCAGGAGAACTCAGCAGAACACTGAACCCATACAAAAATAGGTGTTTAATAAATATCTCAGGGAAGCTGCCGTAATTTCACTCATTAATCGAGTGAGATATACAGGATTAATTTACTCGACTAGCAACCAGAGTACTAAGATGGCCACCTTCAGGTCCTCTTTTTCAGTTCAAGGACCCCAGGGAATCTCATTTAGATTGAAGTGTGAGAAACCCGGTGGAGGAGAACTTCATAAACTTTAACATGCATATGATTCAATGGGTGTCTTTTTTTTTTTTTTTTTTTGCTTACTCAGCACTTTACTTTTATCATTTTTTTAAAAAAAATTATTTTAGATTACAGTATAGTTGATTAATAATGATGTGTTAGTTACAGGTGTACAGGTGTGATTCAGTTATACCCATACAAGTACTGAGTACTTGTTGGAATGCAGGTTCTGATGCAGTAGGTCTGGAGTCAGGCCAAGATTCTGCAAGCTCCCAAATAATGTCACTGTTGCTGGTCCTCAGAGCACACTTTGAATAGCAAGAGTAGAAGGTAAGAAATGATGAAAGAACCAAATAGTAAAATTCTCCCCCCACCCAAAGTGACTGTGAATAATGGGATTTGAAGTCATTTAAATGTTTTGAGTGAAAAGCTCTGAAAAATTCCAAGAGCCAGATGGGGATTGCCTTTTTTTCCATGCACATTTCATACTGTGAATTTGGGGAGAAAGTGATATTTAGGTTTGGGAGAGCACGGAGAGAGAGAGCTTTGATAGGGACAGTGAGTGATGCCATGGGGTGAAATTGTGAAGCCAATGGGTACATGGTTAGAGAAATAAGGACACACAGAGCAGACAGTGAGGATTCAGGTAAGTATCCGGGAAGGTTAGGGCTTGGTCAGTGTCAGCTAGAACAGCCTAGATGGAGCAATACCCCCATCTAAAAGGACCTGAAGGAGAGATGGAGCATAGAGCATCCTGGTATGGGGTCAGCTAGAGGGAGGCAAAAAAAAAGAAAAAAAAAAGGAGAGAGGAGTTTTAACATTTATGGATCAGAATCAACCAACAGCCTGTAACCAAATGCACAAAAGAGAATGGAGAGCAAATGGGATTTCCTAGAAGAAGCCAGAGGGCAGTAGGCAGGGAATGAAGAAGATGGCCACCAGTTTAGTTTTCCACCAGAAACTGATGGGGGTATATCTTAAAAGCAAATGTTTGATTCTGAGCTAGAGAATAGGAGCACATGAAATGCCTGGGACATCCAGGGTGGCTAAGTAATATTTTAACCCTGAATAAGGCTAACTTAACCATGGGGCAGCACCATATTGGAAGGTGTGAAGGCATGTGATGTGGAGGAAAGGGCTAGAACTGGAGGTCAGGAGACCTACCTTCTCTGTCTGGTTCATCTTTTCATTCATGACAAACTCATTGAGAGCCTATCAGACTCTCAGCCCCATGCTAAGATCTGGAAAGCTTAAAATAGAAATTGAAATAATAAAAAATAACAAAAATAATATAATAATGTTAGTAATAATAAAATTTAGAGTGATTGATTTGTGTTAAGTACCATCCTAAGTAACTCACATTTGTTGAGTACTTTAAATATTAGAACAATCTATTGGGGTGAGTAGTGCTTTTATATTCATTTTTCAGATGTTGAAAATGGTGGAGGTGAAGAAATAACACAACAGATTATCTCAGCTCTAAGGGAGCTTATATTCTAACAGTCATGTCTCCAATTAACAGAATGACTTTTGGTGACTTTTCATTCTGTTTCCCCTTCTATAGCCATGGCAATAATAGATAAAACTGCAGAGCTTCTCTGAACCAGACATATTATCTTATTTAATCCTTACAATAACCTTATGAGGTAATTACTATTATCATTCCCATTTTACAGATGGGGAAACAAAGGTTCAGATAAACTAAGTTTCCCAAGAGACCTCATCTGGGATTTAAACCCAGGCAGTCTACCTCCAGACTGAAATACAACACAAGGGCAAATTAGGAGATTGGACTAAATCTCTGAGATCACATCTTGCTAGAATGTCCCATTACATTCCTATAAGTTCCTTGAATCTCATGTATTTTATGATTCGCATGCTTCTGTATCCAAACCAGCCATGTGTGCTAACAGAGTACAAGGTGTAGGCTGAAGAAAAGGCCACAACCTAAGGATAGGTTGTGACACGGAAAAAATCCATTTGAGGTCTGTGGGCAATGGCAGTGAAGAGCAAAGTCAAGCTCTCCCCTCTGTGGTTGACAGTACAAGATATCATCATGTGGACCCAGACCCAGCACTGTCCAGGAATGTTCCATTCTGCTTGGAAACCTCAAGGCGCAAGAAATAATTGACTGTTTGTGTGTGAAGGGATTTGTTTCAGCACAGATCCAGAATGCAACCTTTCCTGATTGCGTTGAACAGGAGAGGATTTAGATTGAGGTCCTGAACTGAGAGGAGAGCTCATTAATCATGCTCATTGCTGGAGTCAGAAACAAATTCAGTTTTCCTGTGAGGAGTGTTATCAAGCAGGGAATCAAGTCCACAGGTGAGGGAAGCAGTGAGGTACCTAAGGGAAATGACAGAGGTACCCAGGCAGACACAGAAGTAAATGCATCTGCGGACTCTCTAGAACTTCACACCAAAAAAAATTCAAAAAGTCTTCATAGACCACGTGCAACCTTTTAGATTTTATAACACAAAATTTAATGGATGTCCCCAAATTTGAGAATTGCAACTTGTCCAGAGTCAAAGTCATTCATTCATTCATTCAACAACCATTCATTGAATGCCTGCTAAGCTCCAGGCCTACAGGATTTTGTAGCGAATCAAACAGAAATGGACCCTAGCTTTCTCAAGCTTATTTCTAGATACAGAAAATGGTCAGAGAGCCTGATAACTGTAGATAAAACAATAGTTAAACACAACAATTTGAGTGGTGATAAATGTTATGAAGGGCACACACAGGATGATCTGATCAAGAGGCAGGGAGGTTTGGAAATGGGAAGATCTTAGACACAGTGCTCAGGGAAGATCTCTATTATGAGATGACATTGGATCTGAGACCTGAAGGATATAAAGAAATCCATGTGCTAACCAGGGGGAAGAGAGTGCCAGGAAGAGGGAAGGGCAAGTACAAAGCCTCTGGAACAGGAGCAACCTTGGCCTGTGCAGGGACCTAATAGACGCCACCTGGCTACAGGGTAATAGGAGGAGCATGTAGGGTAAGACACTTGAGAGCAGAAGCCAGGAAAGGGCAGAATGACACGGGGCTTTGGATGCCACGCTGAGGAGGTTGGTTCCATTCTAAGAGCAAGAGTAGCTTGTTAAGCAGAGGAGAGACTTGATTCGCTTTATGAAAAAGGTCACTTTGCTCTGGAGTGGTGAATGACCTAGAGGAGGCTGCAGAATTCTGGCAGGGAGACCAATGACTATCCCAATCACCAACGTGGGAGATGATGGTGAGGACAGGGGAGGTGAAAAAAATTGGATGGATTTAAGAGCTATTCTGGAGATGGAGCTGACAGAACTTGCTAATGGATTAGATGTGGGGATGACTTAGAGGACATATTTGTGCTCTGCTATCACAATTTTTATGTACTTGAAGCTTTTCTTTGTGAATTCTGTTCAGCTTCATAAAATAGAGATGCCCCTGTGGGCAAAGCACAGTTAACCAATCTGGGCATCTCCTGCTCTTCTCTTATGCTGATGACCGTGATCCAAGGCAGACCACAGCGGGGAGGAGAGACAGCCAAGGACCTGGATGACCCACCAACTGGACCTGCAGCCTCCCGGCACCATTAGTTTCTGAGCACCTGGGCTGACATCACCTGGGGGAAGCCAGTGATGTTGTGCTGGGCACAGCACATTGGAAGAAGGCTTTGCCAACCATTTCAGATCTACCTTATCCCATCAGTGAGGAATGAGTAGTAGATCAGGATGTGCACATGTGTGTGGGTGTGTGTGGGGGTGTGTGTAGGGAAGCTGAGGTTAAAGTTGAGAAAAACATGGAGAACAGAGGCAGGCTTGCAATTATCTATAGAAAGGGTACTCCTTAGCTGCCTCAAATTAACAGAAAGAAAAATAGCTCTGTCTCAATCCTGGATGTCTCTGAACTTGTCGGAACTTGTCTCTGATTAGCAGCACAAATGAGAGGGCGGGTGGTAAAAATTTGACTGTCCTAACTCAGGTTCACTCCTTCCCCAGTCCCACACGTCCCCTCTCCAAGCAGTCCCCTCCAGCTAGATGGCTGGACACTGGCATATGAGGACGGGGTGCTGCCTCACGGAGGCCAGGTCGTGAGCCAGAGGGAATCATGGAAGCTCTGCCCCTTCGTGCCCTAGTCAAAGCCAATTAGCCATAAAGGGGGGTGATGTAAGTCTTTAAAAACTTTTCTTTAAAACAAAATAAAAATTCAGAGCTGCACCTGAGTGATCCACCGTCAAAAATCAGAGAAAATGAAGTGGAATCTCAGGTGGGAGGAAAAGCAGGATTGTTGAGGAGAGAACCGAAGGGTATGTTTTGTTTGGTCTGCAATAAAAGGGAGAGAGCCAGCAGGATGGAGTGGGGGTCTTCTGACCCTTTAGAGAGGTGGCTCCTTTCCATCCATGCATTTCATATTTCCATGTTTTGACAAATTACTTAACCACTTAGGTCTTTGTTACTTTGTAAGTAGAAAGAGAAGGGGAAAACACACAATAAAACCTTAATTGTCTGGAGACAGGGGACTGGGCCAGATGATCTCTTGAGGTCATTTCAAGGTCTGAGCTCTACAATAGGATACAAGAGGCAGTAGCATGCGGTGGCAAAGAATGCAGAGGGGACATTTCTTACAATCAGCTCTGCCATATCCTGGCTGAGTAGCCTTGGACAAGTCATTTATCTTCTCTGTCCCTTGATTTCTTAACTTGTAAAGCACAGATCATAACAGGGCTGTTACAAAGATTGAATGAGTTAATGTAAGTAAACTCCTTAGAACAGAGCCTGGCACATGGTTATTGCTCCATAAATATTAGATGTGTTTTCTATGAAAACCAGTCTTTTGTACCAATCAGTCTATTATTTTGGCTCCAAAGAATTCAAACACAGTATCCTTAGGCTACCAGGATGATCTGGAGTCATCCTGTCTATTTTCCTGCTCCCATGGAAACTTTGTCTGAACTGTCCCAGAGAGATGGGAGTTTGTGCCGCATAATAGAATTTGGGGAAGTGCCCTGGGGTGGCTGTTTTCCATGGCTGCCATCACAGCTGGCGAGCTTGGATATGACCAGGAAGTCCCCTCTGACTAGGAAAACTGGTGGGTACCACAGCCACCGTAAATGAAGCAAACCTCACAAAATCAGGCATTTGGGCAAAAGATCACAATGAGGCATTGCCTTCCAACAGCATAAAGCCACCTAAAGAGCCAAGTCAAGCTCTCATCCCCGATCAATGTTCCAGGGACCCGTGAAGCAGAATAATCTCTTCCCAAACTTGTTTTACTTGGTAAAGCCAAAGATTCATTAATTAACTATCAGTCTCATTAAAAAGAAGAAACGCAACTTCACAAAGCACCAGGGGACCCACAGTTCTCAGAGCCAGGAACAGAGGCTGTCGGGAGAGGCCAGCAGGGAAAAGTGACTCCGTGATCTGGCATGGGGAGTAAAATGTCCCCAGAAGTCTTCCCTTCCTTAGCACAAGGTTGAATGTTTCTACAAAATATGAATAAGAAATGGCGTGTGGCTGAGTCCATTCTCTAACAAACTCAGAGACCGTCAACAGTGACCATCATCTTATTCATTCTAGAAGGAAAAAGTAGATGCCTTTCCTGATTTAATAGAAGAGAAAACTGAGGTCCACAGAAGAAGAACTTATCCAAGTTTGCAGTGAAAGGTTTGAAATTGAACTCCACTGTTTGACACCCAGCTACTCAGGCAATCTCATACCTGATATTTTAAGCAAGGAAAAATAAAAGATGCCTTCCCACGGAATCTTCTGGTTAACCCACTTGCATGTCCCAAAGAAGAAGTAATGTTTTGGAAAGCATAGGGAAACCATCCCCTAATGGTCTCGATGCCTCCCTCTGGTCCCTTCCCCTTAAATTCAGTACTGTTGCCACAGTGATTTTTCTCAAACTTAAATCAGCTTATGTCACTCCACTGGTTAAATTCTTAAATGACTCCCCATTGACTTTAGGATGAAATCCAAAAGCCTTGTAATAAGACCATTCATGAACTGGTTCCTGCCACTCTGGCCAGCTTCATCCCTTCCTGCCCACCCCTGCCACATACACTACATTCCACCCACCAGAGGCTTCCCACTGGACCCCAATAGCTATGCTCTTTCTCTTTTCTCCAAGGTGCAGAATATATTGCACGCTGCCCAACCATCCCTTTCAAATTTCCAACTTCAATTCCTCCATAGCCAGATATCACCTCTGCAGGATGCCTTCCCTCACCATCAGGCGGATTGAGGTGTCCCTGTCAGTGCTCTTGCAGGACACTGAGGAGACCCCTTAGCCAGGATGTGTCATCACATTTAGATTTAGTTATCCCTTTGCCTGTGAGCTGCCCTAGGGCAGAGGCTGGGAATACCTATGTCCATCTCCCCAACCCCTAGTACAGTGCTTGGGACACGGTAGATGCGTAATAGAGAGTTAACAAATGCCTCTCTCTCACCTAAAGTCTGCCCTTTAGTTTAAATATTTTTATATGTAACTATTTGCAAGGCCGTTTTATCACAATAAAGGAAAAAACAAGGGAACAGAATCAATAGTTAATTATTCTGAAAATGATTATCATCTGCTTTATCAGACAAAAAGAATGGTATCAATAACTCAAATCAACAGATGACCCAGAAGTCATTTCTAGTTGGTTCAGGGTGCATGCCGCTCTGGTATACGTGTGTGTGTGTGTGTGTGTGTGCGTGCGCACGCGGGTGCATGCATGTACCTGTATGTACATATGTGAAGGGGAACGGGGCATGTGTGGTTTGCTTTTATAATTTGACCTTTGTTCTTGCTGATTGCATACATGTTCCTTTTCACTTAAAGCATATGCACTAACAAAGAGAGTGAAGGGGAGGGCTTCCCTGGTGGTGCAGTGGTTGAGAGTCTGCTGCTAACGCAGGGGACACGGGTTCGAGCTCTGGTCTGGGAAGATCCCACATGCCACGGAGCAACTAGGCCCGTGAGCCACAACTACTGAGCCTGCGCGTTTGGAGCCTGTGCTCCGCAACAAGAGAGGCCACGACAGTGAGAGGCCCGCACAGCGTGATGAAGAGTGGCCCCCGCTTGCCACGACTAGAGAAAGCCCTTGCACAGAAACGAAGACCCAACACAGCCAAAAATAAAAATAAATAAATTAAAAGAAGGCTCAACATTAAAAAAAAAGAGAGAGAGAGAGTGAAGGGGAGAAAATTGCAAGAAGTTGGAAGAAATGAGTCTGGTATTACAAATTACCCAAAGACATACGATCCACCAAGTGGATAACTCACAGTACCCTGGGAATTTAGCAACAAGCTACCAATGTTCATGCTCACTCTCTCATAGTAACCCCTTAAGTTTATGTTGCATGGCTAAAGTTTACAAAGCACTTTTACATTAAAGGACTCATTTGTTTCTGACAACATTCTGAAAGATATGAAGCATAGTTTACCTTGCCTTGTTTTACCTTTAAATAATGTAACAAGCAGCCACATACACACAAACAAAGCAAAAATTAGCACCTTGATGCAGACTGGTACTTTGGGTACTTGACAGTGTTGTGGTCTTTTCCCACCCCATCCCCTCCCCAACCCCACACGCTGTAGCACCACGCTAAAGGAAGCCATTTCTTCCTTTTATATGTATTTCAAAAAGCATCTTTTTCATTTTAGTTTCTTAAACTGTATGCAGTGGGCATCATGCGACATAATATCTTGGTGTCTGACTTTTTAAACTTAATTTTATATTGCTAAATTTCATTCTTATTGTTGAATGCAGCTGTAGTATATTCCTTTTTCCTGCCAAATAATATTTCATTATATGACTAACTATATACCACAGTCTACTCACCCACATCTCCCTCAGTGGGTACTTGAGTTGTTTACATTCTTGCTACTGAACAGTGCTGCTATGGATACGCTTATGCATATATCCTGGTACACACGTGTAGGTGTATCTCTTGGGTATTATCAGCAGTGCAATTTGAAGGAAAGAGAGGAAGTGAGTGTTTAAATTTACACAATAATGTCAAACTGTTTTATAAAGTGATTGTAGCAAATTACCTGCCCACCAGCAGAGTGTAGGCATCCCCATCACTCCATATCCTTTCTAACAATGAGGTTGACCCAAATGACTGAGAGGGGTAAAACATGTCTCAAACCAGCATCCTGTGAGCCAAATCAGGCTACCTGTCTTGCAAAGTATTTTACTAGTTGCTTGTTTATTTAGTTTAGTTTGACTTTGAAAGTCTTTGGATGGACAGATACTTTTGTCCGCCACAGTCCCAACTTATTCCCTAATGTCTTATACATGGACTAATTCACACATTTTTATTATCAGCTGGCCTCTATCGGCATTTGAGTTTGAGATCCCTGTGATTCATAAGGTCTGTGAATTTAGACTATGGAAGAGTAGTGAGTCCAAGAAAATGTGTTTTCTAAAAGAATACAGGAAGAACTCAGTCAAGTACCCTGAAGATTGTTGATAAATTATCCCTAAAAACTGAAACTGTGGCTATTCTGCACCAAACAGAGTGAGTTATAATCTAAGGAGTTAGTGAAATTCAAGTTCAAGTGACAGATGCAAATGGGATGGTACTGGAAATAAACAGTTGTAGGCATGAGCTGCCACAATTAATCCTCACACCAATTCATAGAGGTATATACCGTTTATCCCCATTTCAAAGCCAAAGAAAGTGAAGCATAGGGAAGGTTCTTGGCATCCCAAGTGAATACGCAGGGGAGAGCTAGGATTTGAACTGATGGCTGAGTCCAAAACCCGTGCACGGTTCACCAGAGCACACTGCCTCTAACACAGCACCACGTGCCTCCTCTGTTCATCAGAGTGCACACCAGCTCTATGGGAAGCACCAAGGTTAACCCCCAATGTCACTGCAAGGTAGTATAGAACTTGCTCCTTTTTTTATATAGAAGCAGGAAATTGAGGTCCAGAGAAGTTAAGGGGTTTGCCCAAGATCACCTGGGGAGTAGGTGAAGGTACAGAGATCTGAACATATTCTCCTCACAATAACACCAACTTCCTATTCCATACTGGCTGAGCTGCAAGTTCATACCAAAAGGCCCAAAGGGCGTCACTGCAAGCTGATACAATTTATTCTTCCTGAATAGAACCACAAGTCTCCTCACAACCAGGCACAGAAATTGATGGTCCCAGAAGGAGCAAGTTTGGGAAAGAAGAGACCAGTTTTACCTCTACTGATTTAGATATTGGGCTGTACTTTGAGTATAATTATCTCCTTTGGAAGCCTACTAAAACAGGAGGCACGTGCCAGAGCTTAGAGATTCACTAATCTTCCTGGAAAGGAGAGAAATGTCAAGAAAGCCGTCTTATAAAGAAAAGTAACAACTTCCCTAGAAACCATGACAGAGCGTAGGAACGCCTTCCATCAAGTTTTAATATGATGCCCTTCTCTTTCTCAAAGTAGGTTTGAGAGGTTGCAAGAATAAATTGATCATCTTTCAGAATAAATTAAACTTTGAATTTTTCCAATCCAGGTCAGCTTCCCTCCATGCTGGGTCTTGGTGAGGGTTATATTGTAGAGACCAGGAGAAACCTCCAACTTCATAATAATCCCCCAGAAGAGCCATCACTGGATCATTTACCAACAACAATTCTGACTCCCTATCTAGTCAGAGAGAGGATGTTCCTGAAAGACTGAGATGTCATTAGCAAGAGGTACTCCAAGCTTTAATGGAGGCTGTTTCTTTCCTCAGTGCCCCCCATCATCCTGGGGAAGTCATGGGACAATGGCTACTTGCCTTCCTTTAGGCACAGACTTAGACACAGAGGATGCAATGATGAATAAGATAGACTTTGCCCTCAAGATCGCACAGTCCAGTAGGGAAGGCATATATAGAAATAGGCACAAATCATGTTTCTGGAACTGTCTTGAGTTATTTCTTCACCAGAAAGGCGGAGTAGTTATCTTCTGTGTGGCAGAGAATTAACGCTTTCATTTGTAGAGGACCACCATTCAATGGTACTAAGACTAAAGAGAAAATGTATCCCCTTGAAGGGTATCCCTATAGATTGCAGTCCTTTTGCTATACTACATGAAGAAGAGAAACCTCCACCTAAGGGTTCTCCACCTACCTGCATTTGTTTCATACCTGTAGAGACAGGCTGAACTGATGATCTTCAATAGTGGCATCTGCCTCTTTATCTTTCTCTCTCTTATCCAGCAATAATAGCAACGTTTTCTACTGTCTCAGAATCCACAAGTTCAAGCTGGCATCTCCATCTCCTGTGACCATCAGATCACCAGATGTGGCTACCTCTGCTTTGCCCTCCAGAGAAAATACAGGTTAATTTGTTTTAAAGTAGTGGAGGAGCAAAGTAGTGGAAGAAAATAATTGTCATCACCTACTCCCGGGCAATTTTAGCATCCTCACTCCTCCTGACCCCCTCCCTCCCATCGAAGTCAACAAAGCCAACCATTCCATCCTGATTTGTCCCTTTCCCCTGCACTGTATGAAGTTAGCTACAGATGGCATGCCCGGGTTGATGCTCCAAAACTCCCCAGTGCCCACTATCAAGCTGGTTCCTAAATCCGTGGATGCAGCAGACTTCAAAGAGGAAGTTGTGTGATCGCGCAGCATGAGCCTTGGCATAATGGAGTCTGGGCTGTGCCAGCGCCATGATGCCCAAGTCTCACCCGCTCTGGTGCAGCACTCGGAATGGCATCTGGTTGCCTCACTGCCCACATGGTGGGAGTCTGGTGCTGAGAGCCAAGTTACTCTTTTTAATGCACCCTGGGTAGTAGGTAAAGAAATTCATGATAAAGTGGAGAGAAAGGAAAAGAAAACGATCAGGGAAAAGGTAGTTGAAGGGTTTAGAGGAAACACAACCTTGAATAATTCCTTCTCTTCCTTTGGAAGAGTCTGAGAAGAGTCTGCTCATTCATTTTCCTGCAAAGAGCTTCCAAAAGGGGTTTTGGGTAGAGTCAGCTGAGAAAGTGGAATAAAGTTTTCTGGAGGTCTTTCTCCCTTGAGAGTTTGTTTAACTGTTCCCAATATTCCTACCCCAGTCATCCTAAATTCTGTCCCAGAGCACTTAACAATCATAATAATAGTCATTTATTGATCTTAACTATGTTCCAAGTATTGGATAAAATATTTTAACCTCTTTTTCTCATTTACTTCTTAGGCAAAACTGAAGCCTGGTATTTCCTCCCAATTTTTTCAGGAGATAATACAGAGATGTTAAAGAAGTTGCCAAGATCACACAGCTCTTAAATGATGGAGTCAAGATTCAAACACAGGTCTGTAGGATTTCAAAACGCTTATTCCTGAAGGATCTTGTCAACCTCAACTAGCTATCATAATAGAATCAAAAAGCATTACCTGAAGCTCCCTATCTTGGAGATATTTACATTTTAATAGCCTCTTTTTTTTAACATCTTTATTGGGGTATAATTGCTTTACAATGGTGTGTTAGTTTCTGCTTTATAACAAAGTAAATCAGCTATATATATACATATATACCCATATCTCCTCCCTTTTACATCTCCCTCCCATCCTCCCTATCCCATCCCTCCAGGTGGTCACAAAGCACGGAGCTGATCTCCCTGTGCTATGCAGCTGCTTCCCACTAGCTATTTTCCATTTGATAGTGTATATATGTCCATGCCACTCTCTCACTTTGTCCCAGCTTACCCCTTCCCCTCCCTATGTCCTCAAGTCCATTCTCTATGCCTGTGTCTTTATTCCTGTCCTTCCCCTAAGTCCTTCAGAAACATTTTTTTTTAGATTCCATATATATGTGTTAGCATACAGTATTTGTTTATCTCTTTCTGACTTACTTCACTCTGTATGACAGACTCTAGGTCTCTCCACCTCACTACAAGTAACTAACTTTCATTTCTTTTAATGGATGTGTAATATTCTATTGTATATATGTGCCACATCTCCTTTATCCATTCATCTGTTGATGGACACTTAGGTTGCTTCCATGTCCTAGCTATTGTAAATAGAGCTACAATGAACATTGTGGTACATGACTCTTTTGGAATTATGGTTTTCTCAGGGTGTATGCCCAGTAGTGGGATTGCTGGGTCGTATGGTAGTTCTAATTTTAGTTTTTTAAGGAAGCTCCATACCGTTCTCCATAGTGGCTGTATCAATTTACATTCCCACCAACAGTGCAAGGGGGTTCCCTTTTCTCCACACCCTCTCCAGTATTTGATGTTTATAGATTTTTTAATGATGGCCATTCTGAATAGTGTGAGGTAATACCTCATTGTACTTTTGATTTGCATTTCTCTAATGATTAGTGATCTTGAGTATCCTTTCATGTGTTTGTTGGCAATCTGTATATTTGCTTTAGAGAAATGCCTATTTAGGTCTTCTGCCCATTTTTGGATTGAGTTGTTTGTTTTTTTTGATATAGAGCTGCATGAGCTGCTTATAAATTTTGGAGATTAATCCTTTGTCAGTTGCTTCATTTGCAAATATTTTCTCCCATTCTGAGGGTTGTCTTTTGGTCTTGTTCATGGTTTCTTTTGCTGTGCAAAAGCTTTTAAGTTTCATTAGGTCCCATTAGTTTATTTTTGTTTTTATTTCCATTTCTTTAGGAGGTGGGTCAAAAAGGATCTTGCTGTGATTTATGTCAGAGTGTTCTGCCTATGTTTTCTTCTAAGAGTTTTATAGTGTCTGGCCTTATATTTAGGTCTTTAATCCATTTTGAGTTTATTTTTGTGTATGGTGTCAGGGAGTGTTCTAATTGCATTTTTTACATGTAGCTGTCCAGTTTTCCCAACACCACTTATTGAGGAGACTGTCTTTTCTCCATTGTATATTTTGCCTCCTTTATCAAAAATAAGGTGACCATATGTGTGTGGGTTGAACTCTGGGCTTTCTATCCTGTTCCATTGATCTATATTTCTGTTTTGGGGCCAGTACCATACTGTCTTGATTACTGTAGCTTTCTAGTATAGTCTGAAGTCAGGGAGCCAGATTCTTCCAGCTCCATTTTTCTTTCTCAAGATTGCTTTGGCTATTCAGGCTCTTTTCTGTCTCCATACAAATTGTGAATTTTTTTGCTCTAGTTCTGTGAAAAATGCCATTGGTAGTTTGATAGGGATTGCATTGAATCTGTAGATTGCTTTGGGTAGTATAGTCATTTTCACAATGTTGATTCTTCCAATCCAAGAACATGGTATATCTCTCCATCTGTTTGTATCATCTTTAATATCTTTCATCAGTGTTTTATACTTTTCTGCATACAGGTCTTTTGCCTCCTTCGGTGGGTTTATTCCTAGGTATTTTATTCTTTTTGTTGCAGTGGTAAATGGGAGTGTTTCCTTGATTTCTCTTTCAGATTTTTCATCATTAGTGTATAGGAATGCAAGAGATTTCTGTGCATTGATTTTGTATCCTGCTACTTTACCAAATACATTGGTTAGCCCTAGTAGTTTTCTGGTAGCATCTTTAGGATTCTCTATGTATAATGTCACGTCATTTGCAAACAGTTACAACTTTACTGCTTCTTTTCCAATTTGAATTCCTTATATTTCTTTATCTTCTCTGATTGCTGTGGCTAAAACTTCCAAAACTATGTTGAATAATAGTGGTGAGAGTGGACAACCTTGTCTTGTTCTTGATCTTAGTGGAAATGGTTTTAGTTTTTCACCATTGAGAACAATGTTGGATGTGGGTTTGTCATATATGGCCTTTATTAAGTTGAGGTAAGTTCCCTCTATGCCTACTTTCTGGAGGGTTTTTATCAAAAATGAGTGTTGAATTTTGTTGAAAGCTTTTTCTGCATCTATTGAGATGATCATATGGTTTTTCTCCTTCAGTTTGTTAATATGGTTTATCACATTGATTGATTTGTGTATATTGAAGAATCCTTGCATTCCTGGGATAAACCCCACTTGATCATGGTGTATGATCCTTTTAATGTGCTGTTGGATTCTGTTTGCTAGCCTTTTATTGAGGATTTTTGCATCTATGTTCATCAGTGATATTGGCCTGTAGTTTTCTTTCTTTGTGACATCCTTGTCTGGTTTTGGTATCAGGGTGATGGTGGCCTCGTAGAATGAGTTTGGGAGTGTTCCTCCCTCTGCTATATTTTGGAAGAGTCTGAGAAGGATAGGTGTTAGCTCTTCTCTAGATGTTTGATAGAATTCACCTGTGAATCCATCTGGTCCTGAGCTTTTGTTTGTTGGAAGATTTTTAATCACAGTCTCAATTTCAGTGCTTGTGATTGGTCTGTTCATATTTTCTATTTCTTCCTGGTTCAGTCTCGGCAGGTTGTGCATTTCTAAGAATTTGTCCATTTCTTCCAGGTTGTCCATTTTATTGGCATAGAGTTGCTTGTAGTAATCTCTCATGATCCTTTGTATTTCTGCAGTGTCAGTTGTTACTTCTCCTTTTCCATTTCTAATTCTATTGATTTGAGTCTTCTCCCTTTTTTTCTTGATGAGTCTGGCTAATGGTTTATCAATTTTGTTTATCTTCTCAAAGAACCAGCTTTTAGTTTTATTGATCTTTGCTATTGTTTCCTTCATTTCTTTTTCATTTATTTCTGATCTGATTTTTATGATTTCTTTCCTTTTGCTAATTTTGGGGTTTTTCTTGTTCTTTCTCTAACTGCTTTAGGTGTAAGGTTAGGTTGTTTATTTGAGATGTTTCTTGTTTCTTGAGGTAGGATTTTATTGCTATAAACTCCCTCTTAGAACTGCTTTTGCTGCCTACCATAGGTTTTGGGTCGTCATGTTTTCATTGTCATTTGTTTCTAGGTATTTTTTGATTTCCTCTTTGATTTCTTCAGTGGTCTCTTGGTTATTTAGTAGTGTACTGTTTAGCGTCCATGTATTTTTATTTTTTACAGATTTTTTTTTCTGTAATTGATATCTAGTCTCAAAGCATTGTGGTCGGAAAAGAAACTTGATACGATTTCAATTTTCTTAAATTTACCAAGGCTTGATTTGTGACCCAATATATGATCTATCCTGGAGAATGTTCCATGAGCACTTGAGAAGAAAGTATATTCTGTTGTTTTGGGATGGAATGTCCTATAAATATCAATTAAGTCCATCTTGTTTAATGTATCATTTAAAGCTTGTGTTTCCTTATTTATTTTCATTTTGGATGATCTTTCCATTGGTGAAACTGGGATGTTAAAGTCCCCTGCTATGATTGTGTTACTGTCTATTTCCCTTTCTATGGCTGTTAGCATTTGCCTTATGTATTGAGATGTTCCTATGTTGGCTGCATAAATATTTACAATTGTTATATCTTCTTCTTGGATTGATCCTTTGATCATTAGGTAGTGTCCTTCCTTGTCTCTTGTAACATTCTTTATTTTAAAGTCTATTTTGTCTGATATGAGAATTGCTACTTCAGCTTTCTTTTGATTTGCATTTGCATGGAATATCTTTTTCCATCCCCTCACTTTCAGTCTGAATGAGTCCTTAGGTCTGAAGTGGGTCTCTTGTAGACAGCATATATATGGGTCTTGTTTTTGTATCCATTCAGCCAGTCTATGTCTTTCGGTTGGAGCATTTAATCCATTTACATTTAAGGTAGTTATCAATATGTATATTCTTATTACCATTTTCTTAATTGTTTTGGGTTTGTTATTGTAGGTTTTTTCCTTCGCTTGTGTTTCCTGCCTAAAGAAGTTCTTTTAGCATTTGTTGTAAAGCTGGTTTGGTGGTGCTGAATTCTCTTAGCTTTTGCCTGCCTGTAAAGGTTTTAATTTCTCCATCAAATCTGAATGAGATCCTTGCCAGGTAGAGTAATCTTGGTTGTAGGTTTTTCCCTTTCATGACTTAATTATGTCCTGCCACTCCCTTCTGGCTTGCAGAGTTTCTGCTGAAAGTTCAGCTGTTAACCTTATGGGGATTCCCATGTATGGTAATTGTTGTTTTTCCCTTGCTGCTTTTAATATGTTTTCTTTGGACTTAATTTTTGATAGTTTGATTAATATGTGTCTTGGTGTGTTTCTCCTTGGATTTATCCTGTATGGGACTTTCTGCGCTTTCTGGACTTGACTGGCTATTTCCTTTCCCATATCAGGGAAGTTTTCAACTATAATCTCTTCAAATATTTTCTCAGTCCCTTTCTTTTTCTCTTCTTCTTCTGGGACCCCTATAATTCGAATGTTGGGGCATTTAATGTTGTCCCAGAGGTCTCTGAGACTGTCCTCAATTCTTTTCATTCTTTTTTCTTTATTCTGCTCTGCAGTAGTTATTTCCACTATTTTATCTTCCAGGTCACTTATCCATTCTCCTGCCTCAGTTTTTCTGCTATTGATCCCTTCTAGAGGATTTTTAATTTCATTTTGTGTTGTTCATCACTGTTTGTTTGCTCTTTAGTTCTTCTAGGTCCTTGTTAAACGTTTCTTGTATTTTCTCTCTTCTATTTCCATGATTTTGGATCTTCTATACTATCATTACTCTGAACTATTTTTCATGTAGACTGCCTATTTCCTCTTCATTTGTTTAGTCTGGTGAAGGAGCATTTCATCTGCTGTGTGTTTCTTTGCCTTCTCATGTTGCTTAAGTTACTGTGTTTGGGGTCTCCTTTTCGCAGGCTGCATGTTTGTATTTCCTGTTGTTTTTGGTGTCTGCTCCCAGTGGCTAAAGTTGGTTCAGTGGGTTGTGTAGGCTTCCTGGTAGAGGGGACTTGTGCCTGCGTTCTGGTGGATGAGGCTGGATCTTGCCTTTTTGGTGGGCAGGACCACATCTGGTGGTGTGTTTTGGGGTGTCTGTGACCTTATTATGATTTTAGACAACCTCTCTGCTAATGGGTGGGGTCGTGTTCTTGTCTTGCTAGTTGTTTGGCATAGGGTGTCCTGCACTGTTGCTTGCTTGTTGTTGAGTGGAGCTGGGTCTTAGCGTTGAGATGGAGATCTCTGGGAGAGCTTTAGCTGTTTGATATTACATGGAGTAATAGCCTATCTCTTACTGAGGCTTCAATGAGAGATGAAATGAGTTGCTTATAATGCTATTTGGGACACTGTAATAGGTCACAGACGAAATACATGGGGTCAGGTGTGTCTCAAATAACACTGTGTCTCTCAACTCAATGTAATGAAGCCAGACCTATCTGAAGGAAGGTTGAAGCTATTGTTTTGTATTTATTTCAATAGAAACTGTTTATTAGGAGTTATAACCAAGAGAAATTTTGTTTGTATATAGGAAAGCCTTCCCAGTGAAGGAGCCTGTGGAAGTTTAGTAGATGACTTCAACACACACATGACAACACAGACACACACACACACACTCAGCTCTCACTCCCCAGCCTGGAGGAGTTCAGTCCTACCTGATCAGAGAGAGATGAACAAGGTGATTTCCCAGGAAAACTCTTGCCCTCAACTTGTAACCTTTAACAGAGTATTTCATTTTATTTCCCAGGACTTCCTAAAGACACACATGTAGTTTACATTTTCTGTCCTTAAAACAACATCAGATAAGCAAAGTAGAGACTTCCATCACATTCTTTGAAAAGAAAAAATATTTTCTCAGACTTGGGTCCAGAATGAGTTGTCCCACCATTAACATTTGGAAATTCAACTGCCACCCTCCTCCAGGCTTCCAGGTCTCCCAACCCAAGATGACTTTCTGTCCTTCTGGACCAATATGTGGAGGAAATCATTTCCTGACCGTCTACCAAACATAACCCCTTGAAAGGAAAGAGCAGACCCAAAGGCCTTCATCTATCTGTGTCTCTCCCCTCCTGCTGTGGAGAGAAAGCTCATCTCCAGCCAAGGAAAAGACAAGTATCACTGTCCCACTCCACTCCTGGGACTGGCAGAGGCTGGGATGCTGGTTTCCTCCTCAGATGTTCCCTCTCTCTCCTGCTTTCCTCCCAGAGCCCTCCTGAGGTTTTCCTACCAGAAAGGGAGAGGAAAGAAGGCAACAGCCCCAAAAGGACAACTCTAACATTCTATCAATCAGGATCCTGCCATATGCAAACCAAGAATGAAAGGAAATTTAAACAGGGCTTCAACACATTCTCATCCAGAGATATTCATCTAACATGTGAGCTAGATGAATATGGATTTAGGTATTCCAGTGTTGCCTACCTGTGCCCACTTCATCATTTTAGCACAGGCAGGAAGCCCTGAATATTCTAGTTCCATCCTATCAACAAAGCTATATGTTATCTGAAAAATGCTTTCATAATTAACTAATAGTGACCCAAGGTCTGTTTCCTGTCCTAGGGGCATCTGCACTTAAGAAAAGATGCTCAAACTGGTCATTGTTTAACCTCAAAGCTGAAGGCCCTATTACAGTGTCCTACAAGCCCCTTTGTAATATGCCACCCCTACCCCCAGCCTCTCTGACCCCATTTCTTATGATTGCCCTCTTGGTTCCCCATTCATGCCTCTCTAGCAAATGGTCTCCTTACTGAATCACCCATTTCATGGTCCTTGCCCTGGCTATTCTTTTTGACTGGATACTCACTCCTATATCACTCCCCATGCCTGTGCTCTCCCAAAATCCCCTTTACCCTGTACCATATTTTCTACTTCCACACCACTTGTTATTTTATAACATAATGCATACTTTACTGGCTTATTATTTTTATTGTTTCTTTTTCCTTTATCTTCATACCTTGCTAGAATGCAAACTCTATGACAGCAGGGTATTTTGAGTTTTTTCATCACTGATGTATCCCAAAATATCTAGGATAATGCCTGCCACATAATCGATGCTCAAGGAATGTTGGCTAAAGGGAATGCACCTCTAATGGAGGGATGTCAGATATTCTCTAGAACCAGATACTCACCCCTACCTGTAACCCAGGAAGTTAGGTTCATCCCAACATATGCCAAAACTCCAGAGCAGACACCTATATTTCTTCTATTCCTCACAGCTTTAATCCTTAGTCCCCTTAGATCTATTTTCCTTTGCACATTTCACACTCTGCAACCAAAGACAAAGTGCATCCTCCCACTTTTTACCTCCTGATTCATTTCCCATTATAGATTTAAAGAGCCCATAGCCCCTCAGTTTGCTTCTTTACCTGCTTGCAGTTCAGGCTCTTCTTCCCACTCCCTGTCTCTGGTTTTCCAGGGCTGCCTGCCACCTGGTTCTGCTTGGATGCTGAGCTCCTCTGCCTGGCAACAGCCGACCCACACATCCCACTTGGCTCAGAGAGGCCCTTCTAGGGAAACTGGGACCCTAGCATAAGGTCACGTTCTTGAATGTATCTTTACTTACTATCGTCAGTAATACCTGAACACATTTAAATCAATAGCAGCAAGCTCTCCGTTCTAACGGGAAAAAAGTTTAAAAAAGAGGATGACTCACAATTATGCCTCTCTTTGTTCTGAACGTCAGGACTAACCTTGAATTTGTACATCAATATGACAAGAGCAAAACATGTAAAAACCTGAAGCCACAATGATGACAAACTGTCCCCAAATTGCACATGTGTTTTTCAGAAAATTTCTCCTGGTCTAACTCTTTCTGATAGCAAAAATCAAATGATACTTTCCTTTTCAACAGCTACTCAATCTCAAAGCTGGGCAGCCATTTCTTAAACTGTCAACAGCCACCCTGCCAACTTTATAGCATGTAAACTCTGAACGCTCCAGATCGAGGCAAGGCTGATGGGCACGTGCGGCATGCTCCGCAGGCTCTTTACATCTGTGAAACTTCAGCACCCACATTAATCACAAACTCCTCCCACTGGAACTCACCATCCCTCACTCTGCAGGACCCACCAGTCTTAAACTTCATAGTTTATTCTCTGCCCTCCCATCCCATAATATAAAAATAATACCTACCACGTGCATATCACCTTATAGATTCCAGAGTACATTTACATGCATACCCTAATTTTACTCCCATATGAACACTGCAGAGTGGGCTTTACTGTCCCCATGTTCTAGAAGCAGTAGTAACTAAAATATAAGGGAGTGTGCAAGGCTCACAGCTGGGACATGGAAGGGTTAGGTTTGAACCCAGGCCCTGGATTCCACAGCCAGGATTCAGCCCTCTCATCTCTACTGTCTGACTCAGTTCCTCAGCATTCTTTAGCTCCCAGCCAATAAATACTTCTCTTTTCAGGCTGCAAATGTTCTTTTCCTCATCCTAACTGCATATCAATGCCGTCCCATTCATGGATATGCAATGCACCTACTTCAGGTTCAGGCACCATACAGACTTTCTCTGCTTTCTCCCTTCCTCCTTTGTGCTCTCGATCCCCACCTTGACTATTGCACTTGTTTTGCAGTTACTTGCTTGTGCATCGCTCTCTTCCTAAGGGCTCCTCCAGGACGGGGACAGTGTCTTACTCAGCTCTATTACCCCAGATTTTAGCAATGTACTTGATATGAAAGTTTTCAATAAAGATATGTAATCTTTCAGATGTTGAATGAATGACAATTATGCCCAAGAGAAGAGGGAGCATCCCCTTCTATTCCAGATCCAAACTCCATCACTGGCCCACTTGCACTCTCCCAGCTACATGCATCCCTCCAGAGCTCACCAGGCAGAGGCAACCTGAACAGTTACAACTCACTTTAGGATCTAAAGTCTCAGGGGCCCCACAGTATTTCTGCTCCAAGAGTCTTTGAGAAAACTCAGAGAAGTGAAGATCTGATGGAGTTGACAGGGACAAAAACACAGAAATAGAAGGAAGAAAAGCTCTCAAGAGAGCAGAGGAGGGATGGCGGATGCCAGGAGGAGCATCCGCTACATGTCCAGTCCTAACCCTGATGTGGCAGATCTGCAGAAGTCTCTGTACTAAGAGTGATCAAACTCTGAGTTCCCTACAAGGAGGGCCATGGCTGAGTCAAGAAAATGCTTACGTTTCTATCTGAAATTGTCTTCTCTGTAAGCCAAAGAATCCCAAGCTCCCTGAAAAGTGGCCCAGCTGTAGTTGTTTTTATCTCCATAAAGCTTCACTCCCAGTCCTTCTTCCAGTAAGGGCCTCTCTTCTAAACACACACACACACACACACACACACACACACACACACACACGTTCCATTTCCTGGGACCAAGCTCAAATATCTACCACAGTGACATGACCTGGAGTCTTCTCAGTTGTCTGTATAAGTCAATTAAGTTTAATTTATGTGCTAAGGCCTCCTATGTGTTGAGCGATGTTCAGGGCATACAAACCTGAATAAACATGGCTCCACATAGAGCTCTCAGTCTAGTAGACCAGATGAATCCATATAGAAGTTAAGGAAGCTGTAACAAGCAATAGAGATGCTGTAGGATTAAGGGAAGGGAGAAATTAATTCCACTTGAAGAGGATCAGAACCCCTGGTGCAGTAGGTGAGTTGAACTAGGCTTGGAAAGATGCCACTAGGGCCACTTTGGGGGTGAGACCTAGGGGTCTCCCTGTAGAACCCCTGTCACTGTCATGACCTCCACTACAGGGAACAACTCAGACAGGACTAGTACGCTCTCCAAGAGCCGTAAAAATCAATCAGGAAGCCCCAAAACAATGTACATGGGTTTGGGTTCCTCCTTTTTTGGAACTGGGGAAGATGCCTGTCCACTAAATCATGCATGGAGCAATGCTAACTCACTCGATAACCGTGAAAACTTAAGATAGAAAATGAGAGCCTGAATATGGAATGCTTAGAACAGCGCCTAGATGATACCACCCAGTAACACCTTATTTTTTCTTACCAGGCCCATCTTACACTCTTTAATATTTACTTTCAAACTTGATGCCCAGTGCCAGTCCCTGTTCTCAGTCTTGATATCAAATCTAAATACACGAACTTCAATTAGAAATTGTGATTTGGGGCAGTGTTCCATGGGAATAGTGGCTCTTGGGACCTATCAGGGAATGGAGAATCCTCCCACACTGCTTTGCACAGGGTGCAGATAAGTGAGAATAGTGGGAAGCAGTGTTGCCAGAGGTTTGGGGCGTCCGAGCATGTGGGGCTATAAATTGCCAGAGCCCAGGACTTAGAGTTGGACGGTGCCGGCAGCGTGTACCATTGAAGGTGCCTGAGGAGTCAATTGATCTGATCAGCTCTCTGCTGTCTTTCCTGAGACCTGTGTCCTCACTCCAGGAAGTAACCACCCTGCAAGCAAAGTAGTGTTCATTCTATTCTTAAAAGATGAGGAAGGCCTTTGCTGCCTCTGTGGTCTACACTCTATCCGAGCCCCTGGAACTTGGTCCCTGTGCAGTTATCTCTGAGGTCCTTCAGTGCCAAGTACTCAACTAGACTTTGAACACTGACAGGTGAGTACGGATGTGGCGTCCCGGCCCCTGGTGAGAGGACCAACAGGCCTGTCTGTGCAGTGCCTTCTGCCTAACAGCTTTCAGGTCTCCAGATGACTCAAGCCCAGCAAATATGGTACTCCTTTTGTTCATAACACATATTCTCTGTCTTCCCTGAGAGCTCCCCAAGGAGAATGCATTGCTACTTATTGACATGCAGTCATTTTCATTACAAATGTATGGTATTGGCCAAACCATTGGGATGGGTTACCACTGAGCCACACATATTCCCTTTTCCAGCCCAAATGGTAACATGTGTTAGCTAGTGGTGGGCCATGAGTAAGCCACCCTTGCCATGGAAGGGCATTCAAGTGAAAGCAAGTAAACCCTAATCATTAGAGGGAAGAATGAATAGTGGTGTGGCCAATCTTGCTCTTTCAAAAGAGGAAATGTAAATTGATGTTACTTCGCTAATTACATTCAAGTTCTCCTGCATCCTGACATCTCCGGATTAGTGGGCTTGGGTGGAGCTGGAGCTGAAACTGTGAAGTCTGTAGAAGTAAAACTTTGTTCTGGTTTCTGGGTTATCAGGGACTAGAGAGTGTTTCCATGGCAAAACAGATAATCAGATAGTTACAGGGAACATATTTTTAATATAAAACTTGGACATATGGTTTGACAAGTATGAGTGTACTTTGGAAAATATAAGAAAAAAAGAAAACATTTAAAATTGGGGCTGTTCCTGAAAAAGCTTTGGCATGAGGTCACCTTCACACAGTGCCCTCACTAAAGAGGAATACAGTACATGTAAGCCAGGATAAGCCAATTAACACAAATCACTAATTACAACTCTGGTTAACCTATGATCTACGTGTAAGAATTCATCAGCACTGCTCAGACAAGCCTCTTTGTGACTCTCAGCAGCTAAGCTCGTCACTCAGAGGTCTCAGCATCCTGCAGATAAGGGAGCCTTCATCTCTGTGTGTTAGAAAGTAAGAAAACTCTGGCCAGTGCAGCACTTGGGGGCAGACTCAGAAGCTGATCAAGTTAAAGGGAGAATTACATACTGTCCTCCCAGAGACCTTACCCTGAGGGACTTATCCATCTTTTCTTGTGCAGTTTTTTTTTAGATCAGGATAAAGTAACAGCTTTCCTTGCTACCTAAGAATTATTTTGTTCTCATCTACAAAATGTATAGTTGGTCTCGATTACCCCAATACACACATAGATACACCTCCTTCACAGTCAACCCCTCTCTCGCACGCACTCTCTCTCTCTTTCTTTCTCTCTCTCTCTCTCTCTCTCTCTCTCACACACACACACACACACACACACACACACACACACGGATGTAAGAGCAGACTCCATTTGGTTGTAGTTCCTGGGAGGGATGCAAAATGGAGCCAGATTTGCATAGGACGCCAGACAAGCCCTCCGGCCCCTGAAATATCACACCTGTCTCCTGCCAGTACTCAGAGTGCCATCTGCTTCCCCAGGAAAGCCAGACATAAGGCCTCCTCTTTATGCCTTTGGTAGATGATGAGAAAATCTGGCATGGGGAGCCTTAATTGCTCAAAAATAACTCCGTGGTACGTAACATACAGTTACATGAAGATCTGAAGAGAAAGCCTTGGCAGTCTTTTTACAAACATTCAGATAATGGTTGGGGCATGCAAAAGGGAAACTATTTAAGGACTCAACCTCATCCCAAATTATTTCTACTGCCAAAAACTCTACAAGTGAGGAGTTCTGGGTGTGTGGTAGAAAGTCCCACAGAAAAGGCATGGGAAGCATGCAGGCAGGATTGTATTTTTTCATCTACCTCGCTCTGAGGTTGCGATGCTCTCCTAAGGCTTTTTTTACCACCTCACATAAATAATTTTACTCCTTGATGCTACTTTTAAAATACAGTTCTATCTCTAGTTATGACAGCAGAGCAGAGGGAAATTCCCTCTCTCAGGCTGGTATAGCAGTGCCTGTGCAGAGACCAGCCACATAAAACAGGGAGGTGTGACAGAAGCAGCATGGTTTCCAGTGTGGAAAGACAGCACAGGACAGTCTTAAGGCAAGAAGACAGACTAGGGCAGAGTCTGTCAATGCTGGCCCTCTTGACACTTTGGGCTGCATGATCCCTTGCCGTAGGGAGTTTTTCTGTGCATGGTGAGATGTTTAGCAGCGTCCCTAGCCTCAATCCATTACATACCAGCAATACCCCTCCCCCAGTATGACAACGAAAAATATCTTCAGACGTCAAATGTCTCATGGGGAGCAGAATCATCCCTTTGGAAAACTACTGAACTGGATGGTCTCTCTAGGTCTCCTCAAAGCCCATTGGGGTATGTAGATGATAGAGAGAGTTCTGACAGCATAGCATTTAACCCAGAGAATGGTACTCACTTGTTTATGAGTCTATGTCTCCCATTAGATTGCATTTTTGTGAGGACATAGACCATCTCCATCTGAGTACTGCTGTCTCTGCAGCCCGTGGCCTGGTGCCAGGCACAAGTGTTAAAGGAAAGAATCAATGACAGGTGGGATCCTGTCTCCTCCCCAATCCCGAGCTCCCTGTGTCAAGTGCTGTGGCTTTGTGTTGGTGGTGGCTGCAGGGAGGGATATCTTCAGAAAATTAATAAAATAAATGACTAAATAAATGGAACCTCTTGTCTAAAGAACACAGAGATAAGGTAAATCATTTTGAGTCCTAGGAAAATTATCTCTACCATCCTGCCCCGGTTTCTCCATTCAGCCAGAAAACACGTTAATTTATCTTGTGAAATTTTTCATCCACCAGACAAACATTAAGTATTTCTTTCTCCTTTTTTAAAAAAAAAATATTCTTCTCTCTACGAAGGTGGGTTGGCTCTCAACTCATTGGAATAAAAGCTCCATTAGCCTCACTGCATGTAAGGCTTGTGAGGTTGGCCTGGATTCAGGGCCGGCAGAAGGATAAAGAAATCTGACGCTCATTCTTCACATAATTAGGGTTGGTAAAATAAACTGTGCTCATTTCATTAAGGGAATGGATCCATCAGGCCCAGGACAGAGCGGAAAATCCACGCTCACAGTACCAGCCTTTTGTCTCAAATTAACCCCAGCTGATAAAAAAGGTTCCTGTGGAGTCATTGGGGAATATTCCTGCACCCCACCCCACCTTTGGCCCTTCATGCCTTTTAATCTCTGAGTCCACGTAGTTTTTCTCAGCTGGTGCAAACCCAGCAAACACTACCTACAGTTGTCTGCTTATACATGACGCATGTTCGCCAAATCCCTGCATAGGATGTTTCTCTCCCTCTGTAACATGAGGTCGTTTGCCAGCAAGTGTCAAGGAATCTACCCCTGGCCAAGAAGGCATCACTTTTTCATGCATATCAGAAGGCAAGATGGGACTGCACTGAAAAACCCAAACTTTTGACCAGCCTTGGGACAAGTAGCAACAGGAATGATATCGTTGATGGGGAACCAACAGAATAATCAGCAATAATGAAATAAATTCTCTTTGAAAAGTAGACAGTCCCTCCTAAATTCATATTATGGTTCTTACCTATGTTAATATCCTCTTCTAACCCAACCCAGCTTTCAAAAAGCCAAGGTCTTGGAAACTTTCAATGGTCTTGCATTACTGACCAAAAACTGTGTGGTCTCCTTCTCTGCCACCCTCTCTATCATGACCTCACTTTGACTAACTTAAAATTAGTATAAATTTCCTCTAGGAGGGAGAGGAAGGCAAGCGAGTGAATGAGACAGGCTTAGGTAACAGACAAGCAAGGTCGTCACTGGCCATGGAAAAATATCTCAAGCAAGAGGCAAGAAAGGAGCTAGAAGAATAGTATAGGACCTCTGGGAAGGAAAGACAGTTTTTGAAATTGACAGGCTGGAGACGAGGTTAGGGAAGCAAAAGTTGTTTTGTCCAGAGGTACCAGAGTGCAGCCCGGCAGTCTCCCCTCATCAAGTACTTGCAGGGCTCTGATGTGCTGGTGTGCAAGGTGGTGACCAATCCTGGAAGAGACGAGGAAATGGCCAAGGCTACAATATAAGCGAACGAGGGGACTTCCCTGCTGATGAGGGCTGTGAAACTCGGCTTTCACCATTTCCGGGGTCTTCAAGATCAGGAGACTCGATCTTCCATCAGGGAAAAACAACACTGAGCTAGCCCGGATGGATTCTTAGAAGCATGGTAACTCTAGGAAGCTACGAAAGTCCAGGGGCTATTCCCAGGGCAGGAAGTAGCACCCAAGCAGACTAGGATGGGGAAGGTGGTGCTAGCGGGAGTTTGGCTCTGCCCCGTGATTGCACTCTTCAACCCAGCCTGGGTCTCCTCCGGCTTCAGCATGTTCTGAGTGGCTGGTGTATTCCTCCGTAGTCCTGGTGGATATATTTTGAGGGGTTTTCTTTTTCATCGTCTCACTGATAGAAGTGTGTGTGAGAGAGAGAGAGAGAGCGCACGTGGTTTTTCTTGGCCTTTTGCCCCTTGGGAAGGTTTCCAGAGATATTTCCGTGAGTGTAGAAGCTTGAGCAGAGACAGGGAACAGAGGGAGATGGCTTGGGGGTTGGGAGGGGGATCTACTCACAGCTGAGACTTGGCTTCTGCCTGAACTCAGCTGCTTGGCATCCATGACGTCTCTGCCGTTAAGCTCACAGGAGAGCTTGGGGCAGCCCCTCTTCCCTGCTGTTCTCTGCACACCCTCCTCCCTCACTCCCTCCTCACCCCCTTCCATTCCCTGCTCTCCTTCTCTCCTCTGGTTTCTTCAATTTCAATGAGTTTATTGGCATGACGAATGTTGCCAAAGCCAATAGCCCTGAGTCTCAGTGTCTGGGGATGGATTTCACAGTGGGAAGGGGGTGACCGGGGCCTTGGACCACATTCCCACTGTAGGTTTCTGCTTCAGTCTGAGCTGGTGGCAGGCTTCCAGGGACTTTGTTCACTAGGGTTTCCAGTCTCAGCTGAACTCACCAACCTTGTCTCCAGACGGGGAGAAAGTTATTATGGCAGAGGTCATGTTTGGAGCTTCAGGTCAGGGGGAGGGGTGGGAGGGAAGCTTCAAGCTTATGTTTTCAAGGAGCAGTTTATAAATAAACCCCTCACTGTCTTATATAAACTGTGCTGCTAAAACTCCAGTCCCCCACTGACACTGCAAATTCACAGACTGGGGCCAGGGTGACAAAGACAGGCTGCTCTCAATCCAGGCGTTCACAGGAGATTAGAAAGGGTCTTTGATGGTCTTCTGAACATGAAAGAGTTTTAACTTTCTCCATACCCACCTCCCCCTGCAACGTACACACAAGAACAGTTTGGAGTAGACAAGGGAAGATGGATACTGTTACAACCAGAGCCTCAAACATCCATCTCAAATGAGTTCTAGCTAAGGAAATCTCCTTCCTAATGAACAAGCCTTCTGAGGCTTATCAAACTTCTATTTTCTCTGTCTCTCTCTCTCTTTCTCTCTTTCTCATTGTCTCAACCACACACACACACACACACACACACACACACACACACACACACACACACACCCCTTGTCAGGACAGCAGACTTTCCCCTCCAGGGTGCCTCAGTTGTTGGAGATTTCTTTTTGCAATGAAAATCAACTTTGGAAAACATCACAGCAAGGGACTTTTTTCCTGGCTGCCCCAAGATTGATCTGGTCCATAGGATGCCCCAGATCATTGCATTCGGTAATTTCATTCTGCTTATGATCTATTTCTTATACGATCAATATGATAAATGTGAGGGAGAGCAATGTGGGTTACGGCCCGATGCTGGTGAAGTGAGGAGGAGAGGGGAGTGCTGGGCTGCCGCGCTGTGTGTCTCATGAAGCAGAAAAGCAATTCAGTCAGACTAAAAGCTACAGACGAGGCGGTATGTTCTCAGTGATAAATGCAAATGATGTGACTACATTTCCCCCAGTGCAAATGGGGCTGGAGTGGGGAGGGGAGAAGAGCCCCACTGTCTGGGATCACAGCATTCCCTCAGGAACCCTCGGAAAATCTGCACAAGGCAAGCACATGGTGTGGGAGTGGGGATGCTGGGAGGGAGGAGCTAGGGTTTGTTACATAATCAGTGTTAATGGCAAGCCCCCTCCCTGTTCCTGGTCCAGCCATGCTGCTGAGTATTGCCATTTTTAAAGCATAGTACAACGGAATCAAGCATCCAGTGAGTGGAGAACCACAGGGAAATCTCAGACAGTGCACCGATCCATGAGAACCCTATCACCTTCTCTGAGCATTAGAGTTCCCTTTGGCCACAGGTCTTATTAGGTAACAATCCATTTCACTGCCTGCACTGTTATTTTGTGCCAGGGTCTTCTGCTATCCCACATGAGCCGTTGTACCTAGGTGTCCTTGAACAAGCCATTGAATTCTCTGCATCCAAGTTTCATCATCTATTAAAGGGAATCCATTCTATCTCTGCTGCTGTTGGAGAGTATCTTTATGAGGACGGAATGAAATAATGTAGATAACTTCTAAAAACATGTAATGTGCCCAGAGCGTGAGGTATTGATTGTGGTAGACACTGGGAAGCCTGGAAAAGAAGAAAGAGAGGGCACTGCCCTCAGAAAGCTTAGAGATGGATAGGGAAGATGGGTCAAATGCATGAAAAGGAGAAGCAAGACGAGTTCACACAGAAGAAAGAGTCCTGGACCAGGAGATGCAAACCCTGAGTTGTAAGTAGGGCTCTACCAGTCCCCCATCGCATGATTGTACAAGTTCCTTCCCCTCTCTGGGCCTCAGTTTCCCCAAAGGAGTATGTTGAATAATCTCCAAGGCCACCCTGGGCTCTGATTTTTTGGGATGTCATAAGAAATTGAGCCCTATTGCAGATGCAGATATGAAAGAGTGATCTGAGCTCCAGGAGGAAATGAAACAGAGAGAGATTTTAGAATAGAGGAAGGGCATGCTTTGGGAAAATGGAATGACAGGGACATTCCAAATGTGGAAATCAACCTGGCTAAGCTTCCAAAGTGGGAGTGGGCATGTCCCAGTCAAGCATGTTCAAAGATTTCAGGTGGTTGGATCCTAGAGAAGAAGAGTAAGGAGAAAGGTCAAAGGGCATGGAAAATACTTTTGGCTTCTGAGCCCTTGTCTGGGATGAGGGAAGATGGGGAGGCAGGAAGGGATGGAGCTGTCAGGATGGCTGGGCTCTTCACAGGAGCTGAGAGGAGCCTGACCTGCTGCTCTATCATCCTCCCATCTGTATCTAAAGGACCATCACCCTCAGGATCTTTCTCAGGAGGAGTGCTTTGTCACCAGGGTGCTGCTGTTTCTTGTATCCTTTCAGGAAATTAAATTTGAAGTTGCTCAACCCTGCTAGTGTTTGATCCCTCGCAGACACTCTCCCCCTCCTGCTGCAGAAAGCCTGAGGTGGGTGCAGGGAAGGTAGGCAAGGGAGGGAGTGTGGTGGGTGGAGCAGTCATGGTAAGATGGATTCCAGCAACTCTGCATCGGTGGTGATCCTCTGCCCTCCCACCCCTCCTGCTGCAAGGAAGTCTGTTCTCTGGAGAGAGGCAGACAGAAGGTCCCTTCTATTTTCTCATCTAGATGGCAGAGGCTGGGATGAGATCTCTATTGGGAACGTTGATTAAGTAGCCATTGTGCCAAGGGCAGAACTGGGAGCTGTAATCCCACTGATAACAAAGCCATTCACGGCCCATGTGAAAATGGTCAGGACAGCTCATCTGGACATTTTCCATTTGCAAGTGGACAAGGGAAATTGTGTTCCTAATATGTACGGTTTATCAAAGGTATATCTTAGATTTTATTAAAGGTGACCATTCATGGGTTCATTCAGAATACTTTCACCCCCTAGGAAGGGAGCCCCAAAGCACAAAAGTATTGCATCCTTTTCAATAGCTGAGATGGCTGAGGCCTGTCCAGGGTCAGACAGATGGTAATTAGAAGATCCACAGGTCTAGACCAGTTTGGGAGGTCCGTGGCTTTTGAAGGAGATGGGAGCCCGGGTGGGAGACCATGCGCAGCTGTTCAGCCACATGCAGCTGTTTACAGATTAAAAGAAGAAAAAAACTTTAAAAATGGGAACTACTTATTTTAGCCCAAGTTTTCTCATCTCCTCTCCCTTCAAATATCTCAACAAGTGTGAAGTTCAGAAGGGAGCACAGTGTGGTATCAAGGATCAAAGGGCAAGGCCTGCCCCCTGTGGCTTTCATGACATGAGTTGTCTAGACAGAGCACATCAGCTCCCGTATCAGCGACTGAGGATCACCAGCAAAGCAAAATAATTTCATGGGCTTGTGTGTTCAGAAGTTGGAGTTGGTGTATTAAACTAAGAATATGAAAATCAACAACAAAAATACAAACAATCCAATTAAAGACTGGGCAGAGGCTCTGAATAGACACTTTTCCAAAGAAGACATACAAATGGCCGACAGATACATGAAAAAATGTTCAATATCATGAATCTTCGGGTAAATTCCAATCAAAACTACAATGCTGGGCTTCCCTGGTGGTGCAGTGGTTGAGAGTCTGCCTGCCGATTTAGGGAACACGGGTTCGTGCCCCGGTCTGGGAAGATCCCACGTGCCTTGGAGCGGCTGGGCCCGTGAGCCATGGCCGCTGAGCCTGCGTGTCCAGAGCCTGTGCTCCACAACGGGAGAGGCCACAACAGTGGGAGGCCCACGTACCGCAAATACAAACAAACAAACAAAAACTACAATGCTATATCACTTCACAACCATTAGAATGGCTATCATAAAAAGACAGCAAATAGCAAGTGTTGGCAAGGATGCAGAGAAAGGGAACCCTCATGCACTGTTGGTGGGGATGTAAACGGGTGCACCCCCTATGGAAAACAGTATGAAGTTTCCTCAAAGAATTAAGAATGGGACAACCATATGATCCAGAAATTCCACTTCTGGGTGTTTATCCGAAGAATATGAAAACATTAATTCAAAAAAAATATGTACCCCTATGTTGATCACAGCATTATTTACAGTAGCCAAGGTATGGGAATAGCCTAAATGCCCATCGATGGATGAATGGATAAAGAATATGTGGTCTATATATACAATGGAATACTACTCAGCCATAAAAAAGATGAAGTCTGGCCATTTGTGACAATGCAGAGGAAACTGGGGGGTATTATTCTAAGTGAGTAAGTCAGATAGAGAAGGACAAATACCATATGATTTCACTCATATGTGGAATAGTAAACGTATAAATAAACAAACAAATAAAACAGAACAAAAACACAGAGATGCAGAGAACACATTAGTGGTTGCCAGAGAGTAAAGTTGGGGCAGAGGGAATGTGAAATGGAAAAAGGGGGTCAATTCTGTGTTGATGGATGGAAACTAAGCTTTCGGTGATGAGTACACTGTAGGGTATACAGAAGCCAAAATATAATGTTGTACACATGAAACTTATATAATGTTATAAATCAATGTCACCTCAATAATAAAGCAAAATAAAATAAAGTATAAAATAAAATTGGAAATATGCAGATATGACCTGCTGAAGGAGGAGACACCTATATGTGGTCAGCAAGCAGCTCCCTCAGCATCAGAGCTCCCACTTTAGGGCAGTGAGAACTCCGTGGTCCTTTTGATTGAAGGTGCAATTTCAATAAACCCACACACAGGAAGTAAAGTGACAAAATTTGTTACTTACAGATCCCAGAAATGGGGAGGGGGGAGCAAAATGAGCCTAGGCAAGGGCAGTCCTTCATCCCTGTGTCCCAGGTCACAGGTCACAGGCAGGTGAGCAGAAAATAGAGAGCAGGGTAGCAAGCACCTATTACTTATATGGCGGTTGGGATGGAGGTCACTAACTTTTCATGGGTTCAACTCTAAGTGGTTATTTTAAAAGGTGCCCCAGGAAAAGCAAAGCGGGAACTTGGGGCAGGAATCCTAAGCTCGGGTCCTTATCTAAATGTCCAGACTCAGAGTGAGCAGGGTTGTCATCCTGTAAAATGCCCAGGCAGCAGCTCAAAAGAGTTGTTCCTCCTGTCCCACCTTCCAGCTCAAAAAGGGAGAAATACTGTTCTTCCCCCACCTTCTCCGCCTCTGAGTTCCTTTTCTATTGACTTTACTTAAACTTCTTTGGGTTTTCAACCTTGAAGAGATTTCTGACTTGTTCTTTGCCAGCAGCCCAGGTTTCTCTTCTTTGGTTGGTAATGAGCTCAAGTCACATGAAAAGCCAGAGCCTGCTTCGGAGGCATCTGGGCAAATCCCAGGCAACCCTTCTTCCAGTGCCATTTGCCTGAGAATTCCTCTCAAGCCCCCAGAAAACTTAGAGTCTTCTCCCTCCATACCACTCTCAATGCTCCAGAATAAGTCAAATACCAAAACTCAATGGGAATTTTCCAGTGGAAAGACTTCCAAAATCACCAAAGACTTAAATTACCTTTCCATAATTGGGAAAGTCCACCAAATAGCAGAGAAATGATCTCTTTCTTTTTCCCCTGGCTTGCCAATTGAAACACTGTCTGCTCCCAATCCAAGTCATGTCACGAGGCCTCTTCCCAAAGAGCTCAACTCCAGTAATTGGAAGCAGCCCTGCCTAGCCTTTGGTCTTGGGTATTTTCATCATCGGACTGTTCCAGCCAAGACATACATTTTGCCAAGGAAAACTTTCCTTTGAAACCTCCATCTTATCCAAACAGAGAGTTGAAATTGACTCTTGGCATGCTCCAAAGATAGTTCTGAGTTAGGAAAAATAGTACATATGTGTCAGCCAATCTATGAGATTGTCCCCAATCTGAAAAAAAAAAGCAGCCTTGCACATGAACTCATCTCTACTTCCTATAGCTGATAAAGCCAGTGCACCTGCAAAGCTTCAGAGCCCTTTGAAGCCACTTGCTCAGCTCCTTTGGATGTGGCCCCCAAACCCTTCTACTCAAAGAAGTTTGTAAGGCAAAAGAGCAAAGGGTATTTCAAAGAAAGGGAAGATCTAGGATATAGAGAAATGTAGTTGTATTCTTGAAGGGGAGGTATTTGAATTCGAGCTCCTGGCAAGATTACAGTTTGGGAAAGGTTTAGTCCAACTTGGAGGAACTGCAGTGTTGGAAAGCAGGGCATTTGCAGGCACTGTCTATCTCCTTGAAGAGCGGAGTGGGTCTTCATGAAGGGAATCAGGTTTATACCCAGAAGCTGAAGAAAACATTTTGCAAATATTCAAACCAATTGTCTGACCTGGAAAACAGAGGGTTTGTGGTTCCCCAGACAGCCTTCTGCAGGGCTAGGGTTGGATAAGGGAGAGAAGGGCCCTTCTTGAGGAATTGTAGGCTCTGTGAATTCCCTGCCCTGTGCTACCTCATCCTGGGTTACTGATTTCTCTCCTAGTGGCCTTCATAGCTCCTGGACAGTCACTCTAGTAGGAGAGAAAACTACTTAGAATCATAAAATCTCATAATTAGACATGACCTTAAAATCCATTTAGTCAGCTGGCCCATCTCATGCTAGAATGCCTCACAGCATAGGAACCTGCAAAGACAAGACAGTCTCTGCCAACAGCATAGCTCGAGATGCAGGACTGCACAGTGCACATCATCCCTGTGGTAACCAGATATAAAGACAGATGAACCAACTTTACCAGTTTAGGAGATAACTGCTGCTTAAGATCATGGGCTTAGACTGCCTGGAGTTAGACTCTCTGAGTTCAAATCCTGGCCCCGCCATTAACTTGACCATTAACTGGTCAAGTGACTTTGGGCAACTCACTTGACCTGTCTGTGCCTCAGTCCCTCATCTGTAAAAGAGGGATAATGATAACACCGACCTCATTTGGTATTTGTGAGATTAAAATGAGCTAATATGAGTAAAGCACCTAGAATATTCCTATTCCACTGATCAACCAACAGAGATCTTCCTCACTTTTAAAAAACTTTTTATTATAAATAATTGTATATACTGTGTATACAAAAGCATCAATATCAGTATAACGAGCCCTCATAGATCAAAATAGTATAATGAATGACTCATCTAGCTGCAACTACACCCCACCCACTTCACCCCCGGCCCCAATTATTTTGAAGCAAATCATAGCTGGGGCAGGACTCCTTAAAAAATTAATAAGCATGATAGCATTATCGCACTCCTCCCCCGAAATATAAAATCATTCTATAATATCAAATATCAGTCCTAGTCTGCTCTCTCTCTGTTGGAAATGATATGAAAAAAAGGTCCACACATTACAATTGGTCAATATGTCTCTTGTCTCTTTTAATTTGTAGGTTCCTCCTTCAATTCTTTTTAACTATTTTTCCCCTTGCAACTGTTTAGTCATAAGATTAGGCCATTTGTTGTATAGAGTTTCTGACAGTCTGGATTTTGCTGATTACCTATCATTTAACATGTTCCTCTGTCCCTCTGTATTTCTTATACATTGATCGTTGGATCTGCAGCCTTTAATAATTTGACAAGGCTACTTCAATAATTCAGCTTCAATAATTAGATAAGACTACTTCATGGGCTGTGGTATGTATTTCTATCAGGAGGTTCACAATGTCTGGTTGGTTCTTATGTGATGATGTTAGCAGTATGAATGATCATTGTCTAGATTTATTAATTCATGGCCAGGTTGCCTACAAAAATGCAGATGTCCAGTTACTTTTGAATTTCAGATAAACAATGAATAATTTTGAGTGTAAGTTTATCTCAAATATACCTGTACTAAGCAATTATTTGGTTTTTATATGAAATTTATATTTAAGTGGAGTTCTATGTTTTTATTTGTTAAATCTGGCAACCCTAATAAGGGGCTACAAAATGATGATATTCTAATTCTATGATTCCTTCTTTATTTGTTAGTCATAATATTTTTCTAAAGAGAAACTTCCTCTCAACTATTTGACAGCCCTGAAATATAGATTACATATAAGAATCAAAATAGGTATTTGATTTTTTTTCCTTTTCCTTTTCAATTGGAAAATAATGAGATAGGTCCTCTAATGATCAATAGAAGTATCATTATGAACTCACACATGTGAATATATTTGTTGTGAATTTCAATCCTTTGTGGTTACTATCCTTTCTGGTACTTAAACTATCCTATCTCTGGTCAGTGAGAATCTATTCTAGTAGGCTCCCGAGTCGAGTCCTTTTGACATGACATCAGTAGCTTGATATTTAGTTTGCTTTCTGGTAGGACAAGATTTTCTAGGCTCATCATGTATATTTCCTGCCTTGGATCTGGAATCAAGCATTTCTTCAAGGAATCCTGTTTCCTTTTAAGAGAAAATGGTACTTAGAAAACATAATCTGGTTTTCTACTGGTACTTAGAAAACATAATCTGCTCTGTGCTACTGAATTGTTCATTATTTTTAGGTCTTTTCAATAGAGCCAGTAACCATGTATTTTTAAAAGATAATAAAGCTCATGAGTTTGTAATATTTCCAATACAAATGCAAAACCACATGTTTTTCTTCGCTTCATTGGTCTCACATCTGTATCTCTTTTGTCCCATCATAAAAATCCCTATTCTCAATGACATTCACATAATTACTCACATACAACACATACACATAAAACAATGTATGCATGCAACATACAACTTCACTTACACTACAACTTTGTAATAACAATACCAACACTACCACTGTCAATATGATGGGTAAACATAGCTTAAGGTTTTGTTTCATTTTGTAGTTATTTTTATTCTTAGGGCATATTCCACTAGGGATATAAAAAATATATACTTATATTTTTAAATTACTTGAAATACTTTATTAGTATGGTTATGCTCCAGCTAGGTGTATATTTAAGTTCTCTTTTTAAAATTTCATTTTACTTTCTAAATTTTTAGGAATTGCTCTTTTGTGTTGCATTTTTAAATTATGTAAACATATTTACATAGTTCCAAAGACAAATCTGTAAAACATGGTGATATTCAAAGAAATCTAGTCTTATTCTGGTCTCCTCCACTCTGTTCTCTTTCTCCTTCTAAAGGTAAACACGTTATTTTTACAATTTATCCTTCACTGATTTATCCTTCTCTAATTACTTTAATCTAAACAAATATAAAGATATATCTGTATCCTCCTCATTCTTCAAGGCTCAGCTCCAATAGTACTCCTCTGAGGCCTCACCACCAAAAATTGAGAACTCATCATCTATTACAGACATCATCTATTACAGACAGAAGTGTCACCTGCCTAACAATATGGTCACACTGTTTACAGCTAGTCTCCATTCTGATGGTTTACTTCTCTATTCTAATTGATTGGTGCCTGAGTTTTACCTGATTACAGTTCATTGCATTCACATCTGCCTCTCTTAGTAGCAAAAGTTGCTAGGATTTCCTAGAAAGCCAAGACCAGCCCAGACCTTACATCCTTCTTTTATATTCCATACAGCCACAGCCTCAATGAAAATTCATTGAATTGAATGCATAAATCAGTGCCTCTTAGCCCTGGATAAGCATCTAAATTATCCATATAGTTTTCTCAGCTTTTTTATAAGTACAGGTTGCCAAGTTCTACCCAAGACCCATTGAATCAGAATCTCCAAAAATGATCACCAAGAATGTGAATTAAATAATAAAGCATGATTCTATTATACAGCCAGTTTGAGAGCCATTGACCAACAGCCACTCTGTATAAATGCCCCCAATGGAGCACATGCAAGCACCTGCAGGGGGCGTTTCTTAAGAGATTCTCCCCTCGCCTGTTTAAGATGGTGCAATTCTGTGTCAGCAAAGCCAAGAGTAAACTTAGCTGGTCCTTTCATTTACCCTGATGATTTCCTCCAGAGAAAACTTAAAGAACTGTGGAGGGTGGGTTTATGTCTTTGAAAGAGAATTTGTTGCATATAAAGGTTAATTACTTTTTAAGGTCACACAGTTTGTCAACACACTAGGATGAAACTGGCTTCGTGATCTTCTGACCCAGAGCTCTGTCATTAGCTTCCCTTTCCCAAGCCCAGTATTACCCGAGGGCATAGATGACACAGGTCTTCTCATCCCTCCAAGGGCACTTCCATCTCAAGGCAGGACTTGAGAGCCAGAAGGGATTTTAGGGATCTAATCCAATCCCTAAGGTGAGAAAGCTGTGGCCTGAGTCAGAAAGACAGTTCAAGGCAGCGCTTGGACTAGAAACCCAGTGTCCAGCCTTCCTGGTTGATCAGGCTTTTTACTTTCCTCGCTGCATCCACAGTCCTGCCTATTCTTATGCCATCCATGCATTAACGCTTTAGGGTAAGAAAGAAGCTAAGTTAGGGTGTTGACATCTAGTCTCAGCCAAACGGGCTGATGTCACATTTCTGCAACTATGTAGAAGGCAAGACTCAGACCCTACTTTATTTGTCTAAGCTTTAGTGACAAAGCCATTGCCGGACCTGTGTCCAGAAAGTCACACCCATCATGAGCTGAGAGGAAGAGAGGGAGCGGGTAGAGAAAGGATTATCTCCTCCTTTTACAATAGCTTTAACTTAGCTCTCTCATTTGATTTTTCTTGATCCTCTAGCAGTGAAAAGAGGCAGTGGGTGTGTGGGATGGCTGGGGGCAGGGGGCCCCCAGAAGTAGCAGCACAGTCGGCTTCCTCCAAGTCTGCCTTTTCACTTTTATCCTCAGGGCTCTATAGGCCAGAGATAGTCTAATTGGTGTCCTGGTGGAAAGGGATGGCGGCTGAGCACTATAGAAACAGGGCTTAGGTTTTTCTTCCATTATGCCAGCCTCCATAATCCTCACCATTCCCTGTCCCCCGCCCACAGTTTGAACCAAAGGCAAAACCTGGAGGTGGTCCACTTGGTACATGTGGCTATTTGGAAAGCTCCAGGGAGGGAGTCATCACAGTAATCAAATGCATCAATTAAACCCAACAGATCCTTTTCAATCACAGGGAACATATGCACACACACACATGCACAAGCACACACACACAGACACAATCGCCTGTCTTAGGGTACCCTAAAGGGCTCACTCTGGCCTCCGTGGCTTCCACAGTGTGAGGCAAGGCAAAAAATCTATTCAGGTCACAAGGTTGGGGTTATGAGAGATGAAGGAAACCAGAGGGGGTGGGCAAGCACGCTGGTGAACTTGGATGTGTGCCAGGAAAGGGAGCTTTGAAGGCAAGAGTCCTATAGGGATGCTAATCGTGAGTATTTCATTGTGATGTTTCTGGGTCTCTTTCTTTCACGGGGATGCACACAAAACTGTGCTGTGGGATAGGAGTCTCCCAGCTGTCCCCTATGGCGCCTTTGGAATAAAGGTCAGTGGTGGAAGAAAAGCCTTCTGCCCAAGGTTTTTGGAAAAATCATTGTTTTCACTGGATTAAAGTTCAAAAGGAAAATTTAGACTAGAATTTAAGAATCTTCCAGGGTAAAAGTACTGTAAAACTGTAACAGGTACCAAGAGTATTAGTGATATATTCTAGCCCTCTTTAAAGTTATAAGGTGGTAAATGCCTTATCATTGGATGTATACAAAGAGATAAAGAATGACCACTTACTGAGTTGATGTAGGAGATATTTTTATAGAGGGAGTAGTGGCATTTAATTGTGTCTCCCAAAAAGATATGTTCAAGTCCTAACCCCTAGTACCTCTAAATGTGACCTTATTTAGAAATAAGGTCTTTGCAGATGTATTCAAGTTAAGACAAAGTCATACTGGATTAGGGTAGGCCCAAGTCCAATGACTGGTGTCCTTTAAGAAGGCCATACGAACACACACACGGAGAGGGAAGACGGCCGTGTGAAGACTGAGGCATAAAGCGGAGTGATGTAGCTACAAACTAAAGAATGCCAAGGACTGTGGACAGAAACCAGAAGCTAGAAGAGGCAAGGAAGGATTCTTCCCTAGAGGCTTCAGAGGGAGCCATGACCCTGTTGACACCTTGATTTCCAACTTCTGGACTCCAGCCACAGTGAGAGGATAAATTGTTGTTTTAAACCATCCAGTTTGTGGTCCTTTGTTATGGCAGCCTTAGGAAACTCATACAGGATAAGACTAAATAGCCTGGAGGGTCTCTTCCAGCTGCAATAGGCCATAGACCTAATTTTGTGGGGTTTTCATTGTTGGGAATTTATACAGAAGCATCTCTCTGAACTGATTTCCAAATAGTTCTATCCTGAGAAAGAAGGAAGCATGGCTATAAATGAGAAGGAAGGAAATGTGAAAGCCATTGTAGATCCTGTCAAGAGGGCCTCACTTAGCCTCCCGTTTCCTCAAGAAAGGGTTGGACTTCCTTGTACTGTGAAATTCTCTCACACATGCGCTCTCTCCCTGCCCCTCACATGAATAACAGCTGCATACTTCATGCTGGCTCTTGGGGACAGGAACCAGACCCTAGGGCTGTCAAGAGTGATTCCTGACTCAGGAGCACGTTTAATCCCAAACAATTAAGATAATCCAATCAACATTGCAGCCAGCACAAAATAATGCCATTAGAGGCAGAATCTCCCCAGGCACTGGGGGGAGGAGAAGAAGGGGAGACAAAGCATAGTGGGCTCAGTCTCAAGGTCACTGTGATCTCCTAACCTAAACTGAGTTACTTGGGACAGATGGTTCCAAAGCAATGCCAGAGTTCTTAGAGGCAGACGTTAGTGTCCTCCTCTAGGGAGACCATGGCCAAAAGTAAAGATGGTATATGCTCAAAGGACAAAGTATCTCCCAGAGACTCTTAGGGGAGCCCATGCATCTCCGTGAACAGTGCACAGAGCTAGACTCAGAGACCTTGCTTTCATCCCAGCTTTTCCATTTATCAGCTACACCCCTTGGACAAAGCATTTGATCTCCTAAACCTCAGTTGCCTCGTTGGAAAACAGGGACGTTGCTTGACTTCCTTCCTATCTTTCTGTGTTGTTCTGAAGGCTGAAATGTATCAGGATCCAATGCTTCTCACCCTACAGAGGAGGAAAATGAGGCTACCTGACTTCCCCAAGTCCACACTGCCCATTAGTGACAGGGGCTGATACGGAGTAACTGCCCTGTAGGTAGCAGCTTTTCTTGAGCCAGACACTGCGGTTTACAAGACTCATTTAATTCTTATAACAACTCTATGATGTCCACATTCTTTTCCTGTTTTACCATTGAGGGGATTGAAATTAGCAAGAGGTTAAGTAACTTTGCTAAGACCACAGAGGAATCAGTGGCAGAGCTGGGAACAAAGCCCACTCTGAAGTCTATGCTCTGAGCAACTGTAGTTGAACCCCACCATCTTTCTAGTATATGTCCACCTGCTTCTAATGTACTTGAAAACTTTGCCAATGGTGACTTGCTGTACACATTATTACATTAATTATTAACAGTAACTGTTAAATATTATTGCATTAAGAGAAGTAAGCATTCGTTTGACTTTGAAGCTCCTCAAAAGCACAGAGGTGAGTCACACAGGTTCTGGGCTGAGGCGGCTACGGAAACTGCAGAGCCATTTGTCATGTTCTTCCGTCAAAGGGTCTCTTCTAAGCTCATCAGTCAACAGGGTAGAGAGGACTGTCCCTGCTGGTAGAACCAGTAGTAGTGAATCTGAAGGCATCTCTAATGTCACAAAGGAGGAATTGTTCGGCCTCCTGACATTCCTTGTGTCATCATGTCCCATGTAGGAAAGAGAGACCCAGATCAGTGGAGCGGGGCTGGACAGAGGAGCACAGATCACAGGTGTTTGCCAATCCAGGTCCACAGAATATTCCGGCATCGGAACCAAGGCCTTCCAAAGTTTGGCTCCGCGATGTTTATTTAGCCAGTTTTGACAGACTGGAGAAAAGTCGAGGTGAAGTGGTTACAGGAGATTGATCAGGAACTTCCACTTCCAAGGTAAGGTACAAGAGAAAGTCTGGCCCCTGCCCACCAGGACTTTGCAATCTGATGAAAAATATGAAGCTCTGAAGTTAAGCACACTGGCGAGTAACAGGAGAGGTTAGAGGAGATTGCAACAGGAACGTAGCATAGCAAAATGGAAAGGACGCTGGGCTTGAAATGAAAACAACCAGGTTCCAGTGTCTTCTCTGCCATGTAACTGGACATGTGATCTACAAGTGACTTAAGCTTTCTGAACATCTTTACATTTACCCTCTGTGAAATGGGTATAAATGGCAAAAACCACTAGTGAAAGTAATTCAGCAAACACGCACCCAGGGACTTCTCTAGGCCAAGCTCACAATGAATAGAAACAAGTTTACAAATTATTAACCTTTTGTGGGCATAAAGTGCCCTTAGCATAGGTTGGAAAAGATATATTTAAAGATATATTTAAAAAGATATATTTAAAAAGATATATTTTAAAAGACCTTTTAGAAAAAGGTCTTGAGAAGGTCTTAAAGATTGTTCAGGCTCTGGGAAGTTAGGAAGGGGAACAATACATTCTAGACAGCTGGAAGAACATGGGCAGAAGTGCGGGGAGAAAACGAGCTTAGCAATTTCAAGGAACCCAGAGGGAACCAGTATGCCTGGGTGGGTGGACAGGGGTTATTAGAAATAAGACTGAGCATAGAGGGTAGGGCAAGGTTATGGAGAACCTTGAAAGACGGCCTGTAAGTCCTCTGATGCTACGGTTATGGGGTGTTATTTTTATTCAAGGGAAGGAAAAAGCAAAGCAATGCATGCTGTTCACCCAAACATCAGGACATTCTGTTCCTCTGTGATTGTGCTTCATGAAAATGCTCTCCAGCAAAAAAAGAAAAAGAATGATTAAGGGGGAAAAAAAATAACCAGAGCCACATTCATTTCAGCTCCACTGAAAGCACAGCAGGAAGAAGTCGCTGTGTTTGCCAAACTCCAGAAAGAGACACAATTGATGTGGGGCTGAGAGGGGGAGGGCCAGGCAGGCAAGGGGAGATCAGAAGGAGGGGGCCGGTGTTGCTTTATTCTCCCAAGAAGATACTGTAAATAATGGCGAGGTATAATGCACGGAAGGGGAAATTACTCTGACAGGGCCCTTTTAGGGAAGAAAATGGAACTAAATACATGTTCCATTATTCCTGATCTTTCATTCAACTCCCCATTTACCTGGGGGCTCCCCGGAGCTGATGTTTCCCCTTTGCTGTCATAAGTAGTCATTGACTGGAGCCTATCATTTCAAAATAATGGCCTGCAATTCTTCCACTGTCATGATTAACACAGGGTAATAATTATTAGCCACACGGAAAACTGTGGAGCAGAGGTAAGGCTGCCAGGCTGCCCAGCTTTTCCCAAGCCAGGGAAGTTCCCCGTCATTCCACCAGGGGGGGCGATGTCCCCAAGAGACCACAGAAGGCTTTGGTCTCTCCAGCTTCTCCGGGAGGCCTGGGTGGTAGCCAGGGATGGGATTTGCTGTCATCCCAGGATGTTGCGGAACGACACAAGATAGGAATTCCACAAGGAGGAGAGGGGGCTGGAGAGCAAGGTGGGTGGGGGAAGAGGAGAGGAGGTAAAGTAAATCTACGATACCCGATCATCCCATACTCTTGGCCTTGGAAACGTCAGGAAATATTATCAGCCGAATGGATCAGAGGGGCTGGAGCCACCCATGACTCAGATTCATAACAGCCAGCATCGTGAACAGAAGAGTTTATCAAGGCAGGCAGAGAGAGAAAAATCATCCACCTCGAGACAATCCAAAGGCAAGATCCTTTTTCTCAACTGTGTCCCTGTAGCATACACCCTCGGTGATGTCTTAGGCACTGGGCTTCCTTAGCTATTACAAGAAGGCTTCTTAGGGTCCAATGTCCTCGCTCCATTCTCCAAGGAGAGAGTCGGAGTGATGACAGGACAGGGCGGCAGTGCGGGGGGAGAGAGGGGAGCGTGGAGCCTGATTCCTGCTTCTTACAGATGCAAAAACCAGGACCAAAAGGAGGGAGAGGACTTGTGGGAGGCCAGGAAAGAGCAGAGGCAGGGTTAGAATCCAGGTCGCCTGTCACCCAAGGGGGAGGGGGTCCAACCTCTGTTTTATTATGGAAATAATAGTCTTGCCATTCAAATACTGATTCTGAGTGAATAGAAGCCATACGAGGAAAAAAAAAACCCACAAATACACAAAAATCAGTGCTGTGACCCCAGAGAGAAAGAGGAGGAGAGTCAGAAGAGAAGGACAGGAACAGAATTACTTTTGTTCTCGATCTTCCTTTCCATCTCATACACCACCCAGAATAACCCGCAAGAGTGTATTTCACAAAAGGAATAAAAATGAACTTAACCTTAAACTGACTATGAGGGAAATGTGTGGATCTTACTTTCTAGCAATTCAAAACTCAGAATATAGGAAACAACATTTAAGTCTTTTTTTTTCCTGGTGATTATTAACTGTTTCATGATGTTGGTGATGACGCCGTTGATTCCTGTCTGCCAAGACTTACGCCGTTTCTGACTTTTTCTATTTAGACCCTAGTAGTTCATACCCTGCTCTAAACTTACAGCACTGAAGCAGGCACTGGCGCTTGCATCTGCGTGCCAGGACATTTGATTTATTTAAGCAGTGTGGGCAACGAACTTTACTCCCTACCAGCCTCCTCCGGGCAACGCCCAATCCCTCCACCCCCAACGGGCCCTGGACCAGCTCCCACGCGTCTGGCTTGAGGCATCCCAGACTACCCACCCCCCCAGCCACTGCTCTGCACTGCCTCACAGCAGACCAGCACACCGGAGACAAGCGTCCTGGCGCGGTCTAGCTTTTCCAACCAGCCCCGCTTCATCACTCTCATCACACACCGGCTCCGGTCCCAGGGAGGGGCTGGCACTGTGTTAGGTACTCCAGGTATCAGTCAGGAGAGAGAAGGGTGGGAGCAGACAGAGGGAGAGCTTAATGTCCTGTCCCTGAAGAGCTTGCAGTCAGAGGTAGGAAGAAATTCTTCTACTATCATTCTTGTCTTCCTTTCTCCCCTAATTAGGAGGAGATGTAAATTCAATTCTGTTGGGGGTTTGTAGGGTACAGATGCAATCCAGGAGAAGGCAGACACCGGTGTCTGCTTGCCCTGCTCCCCGTGGATTCCACAAAGACCGACTGGCGTGCTCTCTCTAAGGGGTGGGTGACGCACGTTGCACCCATTATCCCATTATTTTGGAAGGCAGGCGCGGCCATGCATGTGCTGTTGTGCAGGGCAGAGGTGACATGAGCTGGTGGAGATCTGCATGTGTTGGCCACTTCTTTCCTCTGGGCCAAGTCTTGCTGTTAAACACACACACCCTGCAAAGCAGAGGAGAATTGAGCTCATTAGTATGATTGTTTATAATAATCATGATAACAATTGCAACATGCTCTCCTTTGTAAGAGAAAATGAAGCTCCTGACCTTCAGTAGAACTGAAGCTCAGCAATGCTGAGCAACGCTTTGCAGGACTTGTGATGAGTCTGTAGGAGCTCAGGGTCACTGCCGGTTCAGTGCTAAGAAGAGGGATGAGGCTCGGTGCCCCCCGTGTCCTGCCATGTGTAGAATGGACTCCCACACTTTCACCACTTTTTCCTCCTCAGAAGAGGACAAAACTGGAGAAAATGAATGTCAGATATGCCTACGTTCAAATTTTGACTATGCCACATACTACCTGGGTGACCTTGGGACCAGTGGCTTGACTCTCTGATCATCAGTTTCCGCATCTGTAAAATGGGTGATAATACCTACTAAGACTGGACTTGTGAAGATTCAGCATCATGTGGGCACACTGCCAAGCACTGTGACGGAAGCAGGGTGAGCACCCAATGCATGTTAGCACTTACCACTATATGATGAAAGTGGGTGCTTCCTATAGGTTCTGATCTTGAAGGAACAAACTGTACTGGCTTCCTCCAGTCTGTCTTACTCCCGCTCCAGAAGGCCCTGGCTGTGCCTGCACCATGAGACACTGCATCCTCGGAAAGCTGGGCAGCCCAGCTCCAGCTAGAGCTCTGAGAGCACAGTCATCTGAATCAGGCTGGGCCATCAGAGCCAGGGAGGGCAGCGTGTGTCTGGTGAGGCCTGCTGAGCAGAGAAGGACCTCAAAAGTGCATCTTCATAATGCATCTCAGGCAGTGAGAGTCCGTGCCATTCTGATTCCCGTACAATTGAGGGTGTTCCCCCAGGCATCTCAGCTCCTCTCTGCCTGCCTGGGAAGAGCGGGCTTATGGGGACTGCCAAGCCGTTAGGGTCAGCTCCAGCCTGGGTGTTCCCTGTGGTTCCACGTCGAAGGTAACTAGGCAGAATCTTTTGGTCTGCAGCACTTTCCAGTGGAGGCGTGGGAGAGGTGGAGGGACCCCAAAGTGATGGGGAGACAATGCAGCCACCCAATAAGCAGAGGGGTATCTCTTAGGAACCCAGCTGATTCCCTCAAAAACCGAACAAGAGGGCTTCCCTGGTGGCACAGTGGTTGAGAGTCCGCCTGCCGATGCAGGGTACATGGGTTTGTGCCCCGGTCCCGGAAGATCCCACATGCCGCGGAGTGGCTGGGCCCGTGAGCCATGGCCGCTGAGCCTGCACGTCCGGAGCCTGTGCTCCACCACGGGAGAGGTCACAGCAGTGAGAGACCCGCGTACCACAAAAAAAAAAAAAAAAAAAACCGAACAAGAGAATGAACTGCTGAGTCAAGAAGAAGGTTTGGCTTTGGAAGGAACTTCTGGAACCTTAAGACAACATCCCCATTATACAAATATGTCATGATTTCCGATTCACAGCCAGTCTCTTGTTTGATTCTTGTGAAGCAGCGTATGCGGGAACCAGGGGTATTATTTCCACTTCACAGATGAGGAAATGGAGGCACTGAGAGGCATAGCCAGGGATTACATGACCTAATGGGTAGCGTGTTTCCTTTTTTGGAATCTCTTAGAAAAAATAAGGGAGGAAGGCCCTTTCTCAGACCTTCAGTGCCAGGCACAGAGCAGCAGCAAGAGTCATGTCCCCGAACTGAGACCTTCACCCAGTCCTCACATTTCACACCTGAAGCCCGGTGGTCCACACTCACCTCCTGCATCCTGCAGCCTTCTCACCCGGGACACGCAGGAGTCTTTAGATGGTTCCAGAGACCTGTTCACATAAGTTTAGGGCTGTAGTTGGCTGACCCTCCCAGAGAATATTCTCCTCCCAGAGCAACATTCTAGATGGATGGAGAGAGGGAGGGAGGGTTAGGGAAAGAGGGCGAGGGATAGAGGCACAGAAGCTCCACTTGTGGGAGGTCTAGTGAGAAAGGAGCGAAATCCCACCTTGTTTGATTTGGAGTCTTAACAGGCTTGTACTGTTTACAGTACACAGGAACGTGGGTTTTGTGAAGGGATGAGAGGGGAGGAGAGACGAGGGTGACATCTGTATGTATGGGGCTGAGAATCCTGGAGCAGGTGCCCTGCGGCTGTGTCCTGGACCGCTGTCCCCACCGCCCAGCCAGAGGCCCGCCCTCTGGCAACCCAGTCATCCCTCCCTCCTTTCATGGGGCTTGGCCCACACACTCAGGGCTGGACCGTCAGACCAATCCCTTTGTTTCCCTCCATGTGGGTGGGGGAAGGAGGCTGCTGTTTCTACACTGTGCCTGCCTGGTCGCATCTGCTGGGTAAAGGTGAGGCAGGGGATGAGAGACGGAAGGGCCCACCCACGGGGGAAGGCGGCCCTGCCTTGAAATGTGGAAGGCTAGGGGTCAGGGCAAATGAAAGAGGACGTGCCTCTGAGAGCAGAAGTAGATCAGTGGTCTCAGCTTCGGGAGCTAGATGCAAGGCTGGTAACAACCGCACACCACCCAAAGATCACCCACTGACGCTGGCCACCTGCCCACAGCTCCAGGCACACAGCCCCCAGCCCAGCCCCCATGCCACTCAAGGCACCCTAAATGTATGCTCGAGCACACTCGCAGGCAGCATCCCCATGCTAAACACTGCTGGCTTGCCACCCTCCCAACCTCTGAAAGGGAGCAGAATTAATGCTGAAAGCCTGACAAAGTGTGGCTGCCTTCCAGCACCAAAAATACCTCCCATGATCCAAGGAGCTACTGTACTGGCATCTATTTGTGGAGCTGGAGCTGCTGCTGTGACAGAGAGAGGACTTCCCCTGGGGGTCGGCTGGGTGCCCATTTGGGCCTATTCTCCCCAGAGTCTCAGGCTTCCTCAGGCCTGAGGACATCTGCTCGGCCAGACCTGCCTCTGCAGGAGAAATACTTATTTCTCCCGGGAAAAATTCAGCTCCATTCCAGAGTGTGCCATGGCCCTGTTCTCTTCTGCTTTTCTTATCCTCTTCCCCACGTTACCCATCTAGTTACAAGCAAAGAGGGGGCCTGGGGCTCAGGATGACAATGCAGCAGCCACAGATGACTTTGCAGGGGTGAGGTTCCAGGAGTACCATGACTTCAGAGGTGGGTGGGTTGGGATGGACGAGATCCCTATTGAGCTTGCTACAGTTTTCCAAAGATGAGGATTTGGCATAAGACAAACATCTCCCCATCCATCCATCCATCCATCCATCCATTTGATAAACATTTATTAAACACCCACCACGTGTGCAGAACGGTGCTGGGCTGTGACCATTCCCCCTGATGGAAATGAGGATGAACTTCAAGGCACTGGCAGAGTCTTGATGTGTCCCCAGGGGCCATGCGTCTGCTATCAGCTGGACAGGATGCAAAAGAAGACATCAAAGACCAGCTAGATACCAGAAAACTCAGGTCCCAGAAAGACATAGACAGGTCTGAGGGCATAGAGCCTATTAGCATGATTATTAGCATAATTTCTCTAAAAATACGTGTGGAAGAGATAATCATGTACTATGTACAATTCCATTTTTAAAAAATCGAATAAAGTTGCTCTTAATAAATAATATTTGTGGAATGAATGAATGAATGGATACCCAGTGATCAAAAAGATGTGGTTATTAGAGCACCTTTGAAGATCAAAGGCTCATGTATATTGCCATTGCCTCAGAGGATGTTATATCTAAACACACACCATGAAACTGAGTTGTTCTTTTTTTATTCCCAAGATATATTGTTATAATTATGTGCGTGACTAATAAGATCCATATTTGTTTTAGCCTATTTGGACTAAAAATATGAACAAATCTTTCCATTTTAATGACACTATTAATTCTTCTAACATTTCTACATATTTCTATTTTAACTCCCACAACTCTCTGAAGATTGAAGGTAGGAATCCCCATTTTGAAGATGGACAAACCGAGGCCCAGAGATGTTAAGGGTACTTAACAGGGTGCCTCCCGGGAGACCTGGTAGTGTTCTTGACATTGTCATGCTGACCGCAGGAACCCCCATAATCTCACAGGACTCAGACCTCAGGCCTGAGTTCAGTGGCAATGTACAAACTGGGTGACATTGTGTCATGCCTGCAACATGTTCTCCTACCTGTCTTCTCTCTCTCTCCCTCCCTCTCTTTCTCTTCACTATTTATTTGAAAAGGGGAAGGGAGGCTGGGTTGAAGGATGTGGTGAGTAGAGGAGTCTGTTTAATTTTACCTTCCTTGCTCTTCGTTCTAGGGTTGATTTCTGAACCACATGTAGGGAGGTAGTATTAGAAAATTATTTAAATGGTATTGTATTAAAATAGTCCCGAGATATGATTAAATTGTGGCAAAGGGAAGAGATGTAACCTCTTCCAGGGTCACGCAGCACTTGATTGAGAACCAGAAGGTCCTAATTTTCAGCTTCAAGCTTTATCGGTTAGGTATTTCCAACCCTACCACTGCCTGTCCTGGGTGGAGCTGACCAGATCAATGTTCCATGTATCAAACAAATAAGAGAAATGTTCCAAAATCTTCTACCATCTTCTTCAAATTATATTCCTTAATAAATTGTGGTTTATATTCGGTTTAACCAAAGATAGGATGGTAGACAAGACTGTCTAGATGAAGAGACAAGATCAACTTATAAAGAGAAATAAATAATAATATAGGGTAACTTTTGATAATTGCCTGGAGGGGTGCCAACGATAAATGCTAAAGAAGTTCAAAGAAAAGAGTAGGTATGGATCAGGAAAGACAGCTTAGATTCTTTGTGGCTGCACAGGGCACAACAAGGAATAACCAGTGAAAGTCACAGTAAGACAAATGTCAGCTGATTAACAATGAGGAAGGAACTTTTGAAGAATTAGCTAATTTCTGTGACTGAAGTAAATCTTACATTTCCCCCCAATACTGTATTGAATGGGTGATTGTGCAAGACAACTGGTGAGTCTTCATTTATTTTCCCTTTTTTTTTTTTTTTTAAAGGCCCCTGCTGCTCTGAGAATTCCCTGCGACTCCCTTTAGGGTTTCCGGAGTGGTTTTTTTTCTTTCTTTCTATTTATACCACTGAGGACTGTGGCCACGAGAGGGCAGTAGAGGGAGCTCATCAGAATACTTGGACGTTTTGAGTAAACTCGCCTGTGCCCTAATCGGGAGCAGGGACTGCGCAGATCCTGCGAACTCGCTGGGATCTAGCTTGCAGGCCTGTTTCTCAAAGCCGCGTCCAGAGTCTACGGGGATACTGAGATTCTATAGGACATGGAAGTACTGGTCATAAAGACACCGAGGCATTTCCATTCAGAATCCAGGCACCTCTTACCTTAGGCTATTAAAATAAGTTTTTTTTACCGCCGTCTCTCTGATTCCCCTGCCAGATAGGCCCCCTAGGTCTGGATATAGAAAGCTCCCCACTGGTCCCCGCCTCCCCCGCTTGCCAGATGCCCAGGATCCCTCACAGAGCTGGAAGCTTGCGACTCAGAGCAAGGCTCATCTTCGCATTATAAAAATTATAATTAATAACAACAACTTCAAACCTCATTTGACAGCTTGGCTTTTTGAGATTCACAAGCAGAGGAAATTTGCTCGGGTAAATTCTGAGAGCCCCTTCTTAACCTCATCAGCCAAGGCCGGTTCTTCCCCACTCACCCCTCAGATTAAAGACGAAGAGAGAGATGTGCAGGATGTGCGCGGTGACAGGTGATGCTCAGGGAGGGGGAGCCCACGTCCCCACTGACCTCTCCCACTCTGCCGGCGTCCTGAGCTCCCCGCACCGGGGGTTCAGCCGGCCGGGCTCTTCAGGCCTCCACCCAAATCCCCAGGCCCCAGCAGGATTTGCGTTGCCCCCTTTGCCACTTAAGGTGGCGGGTGGGTCCGGGCTGAGCCGCGCACAGGGAGGCAGCGGAGCGGCCTCCCGATGCCCAACCTGATTCTCCTTTGTTGACAGCTGGCGGAGGAGGAAGACCGGGCGGGCGGGGGAGGGGACAGGGGGCTGGCTGCGGCGCGCTGTGCCAGTGGCGGGCGCGGCCCCAGCCCGGGCGGGAGCGGCCGGCAGGGAGGGGGTTAACGCGCGCGGCCTCTATGATAATGAGCTGCATGGTAATATAGGGAGGCCGGCTCTCAGGGCTCCGCCGCAGCCACCACCGCGGGAGCCGGAGCTGCCGGGCGGAGCGTCCGCGCCAGACTGGAGCGGGAGGGCGGCTGAGCGCAGTTGCTGGGAATTTTTCAGCCGAGAGGGCAGGCGATCCAGAGAGAGACCCCGCGAGCTCGGGAGCGGTGTGGAGCGCGGGCGCCGGAGCGAGCGAAGCGAACCTCGAAATAGATCTGGAGAGCCAGGTTCCCGGAGGAAATGGGACTGTGAATGAACCCGGGAGCAAGAAGGGAAGGAAGCGCCGCGATTGCTGATGTCAGAGGAGCCCGGAAAGTCGCGCTGGAAAAATCTGAAGACAGCCGGGGCTCTGCCGCTTCCCAAGGAGAGACACCGCCAGCCACCCACCCCACGCCCCCTCGGCGCCTCCCGGTTCCCCCAGCGAGCCGGCGTCAGAGCCCGGCAGGGCTGTTACGGGGCGGCGGAGGACGGAGCGGCGCGCGGACAGGAGATCGAGGGGCCACTTCAGGAATACAGATAAGTGGCTGGGGGCTTGACGTGGATTTTAATGAATCTGGACTCCATGTGGATTTGGTCGTTCCCGTGATCGCGAGCTGCTGGCAGCGAGAGGGGCAGCGCGCCGGCCTCGGCAGCCGGCGGCCGAAGCGGCCGGATCGGGGACGGAAGGACAGACCGACGTCTCCGAGCTGGGTAAGCGGCGCCCTCCGCCCCGTCCCCCGAAGCGCGCTCGCCCCCCCCGCGGCTCCCCCCGCGCCCTCCTCCGCGGCGTCCCGGCCCCGAACGCCTGGGCTCGGCTGCGGCCGGCGAGTCCCCGCGCGGGGTCGGCCACTTTCGCGGGCCGGAGCGCGGCGCGCGCGCGTGTGCCGGCTGACTCCCTGCCGCCGCCTCCAGCCCAGGCTTCCCCGCCGGAGCCCCGCTTCCCCGCTGGGCTGCTGGCGGGCGGCGCTCCACGGCGTGCTTCCACCGCGCACCTGCCTGCAAGCTGAGGCTCGGGGAGCGCGGGGGCGGCGGGACTGTCCCGAGAGCTGCAGCCCAAAGCGGGCCTCTGAGGCACTGCACCGGCAGGAGGGCCTGGGCCACTGTGGCCGGCGCTCAATTTGGGGACGTTCACTCTGGTGCCGGAGTCCCTGGAGGCCGCTGGCTGTTCCTTCGGAGCAGGGGACTTGGGAATCAAAGGGGAATGCCTCATATGCGCGGCTTCCAGAGGCTCAGGGAACGACACCAAGGCACCGAATGGGATAAGTGCCCCATGCCCCCTTCTGTGCGCCCTCGTGGTGAAGCACCCATAAGCACGATCCCCTGGTCTGAGCCTCAGGAGAGGGTTGGGTGTTGAAGGACGAGCTTATCCAGGGTCCGAGAGGCTCCTTATAAGCCCTTTTAGAATATTTTCTTTCTTGGGCTTCTTCTTGCCCCATCCCACAAGTGATGTAGGGATCTTAGAAAATTCTGGCCCTTTTTATCCATCCCACAGGTAGTCTCTGTAAATATGTTCATCATGGTCTTGATGGCCAAAGAGAGAAAGTCATCCGGAAACTGCCATCCCAGTTCCCTGACGAATGTCCACCTGTTTGGCATGACCTTTGCCCTAGAAGGAGCTACCTACTCAAACTCAGCTCGGAGGGATAGAGATACTGGGGGAGGTGGAAGTAAAAGACTTGGGGTTCAAAGTCAGTTGTCTCTAGAAATGAGAGCCCCATGAAGTGGGCAATGGAAATATGATCAGGTCTCCTGTAGGGTTCTAAGATCCTAGGGTAACAGTGGCAATCCTAGTAGTGGCTATACAAGGGACATAAGACAGGACCAGCTTGAGGCAGTGGCTTGGGGACCCAGTAGCTTGGAGGAAACTACAGAAATTTGGGGAGCCATTCATCCCCTATCCATGAGCACAGTGGACGGGGTTCATGAGCATCAGATCAAGATGAGTATCTGGGCTGGGCAGGGCTGGACGTCCTGGGAGCTGGGAGTCAGATTCAGTTCCCCCGCACACCAGTCCCCACACAATAGCAGGCTCCTGTCCTTCTGGGCTTCTTTCCCAGACCTTGAAACTTCACTCTCCCCTCTGGGCAGGTTTTGGATTCTGGGGCCTTCAACAGAGCATCAGAGCCCAGGGAAGAGATAGCCCTGGCTGGAGGAATTCAGCTATTCCTAACTGAAACGGACAACTTTTGTGCAGACACCCCAGAACACTCCAGGAGCTGCTAGCAGCCCTCTCTCCTCTGACCTCCTGGCAAGAGGAGAGAAGAATTCATTAATTTCCCCCTCCCCTCATCTAGCACCTTTTGAATTAATTACCTATGATCTCCCCTCCTTGGCCTGCAGGTGGGGTGGGGGGTCAGGTGGGAAGGTAGGGAACCAGGGAAACTGAGAGCAATCTGTCAAGATACCCTAGCGAGGTTGTTTTGCTTTTCCCTTCTTCCACCTGGCATCTCCGCTTACGCCCAACCCTTCCTCATCCCGGAACCTGCCCTCACTGCCAGCATTACCTGAAAGAGTGGTTCCCCTCAGCCCTCTAGCCAACCCTCTTCAGGGACCCGCTGATAAAGGAAGGGCAGTGCAGACTGCCATCTCCGCTCCCTCACTGTCCTCAACAAATTGCATTAGGATGGGGCAAATTGGCTTGCAAAGCAGTTAAATGGAAATGACGTTTGGAGCGCTTGTGCAGTGGATATGCTGCTGCAGAGCAGCAGGGTGCGAGGCGGTGGAGCGCAGGCAGGTCCCCTCTGCCCAGGACCACGAGTCTGCCAAGGGGTTTCCACTTGGCCCTTCTCTTTGACAGGATGTAAGGACCAGGACCGGGGTCCCTCATAGCCTGGAGCAGGCCAGAGGGGAGCTGGTTGGCCTCTCAGCCCCAGTCTAAATGAGTAAATGGTGGTGTCCCATGTCCATCACCCCAAAGCAACCGTGTCATTACAAGGTTGGTAGCCCTGCTTTCACAGCTGCCCTGAATACCTACCCCTGTCCCCAAAGCACCAGGGAACATTCCCTCTCCAACCTTTTGATCATCCAAAGCTGCAGGTGTGATGGAGGTAAAAGTTCACCATCTGTTGTAGTGGAGTCTGTGCTTAACATGAGGTTAAAGAGAAACCCTTCGAAGAAGAGCTACTTCTCTACCAGGCCCCTTTCCCATTTCCAAATACTTCTGGTGATTTTGTTCATCTTTATTTCATGGGCATGTTACAAGGAAACACACAAGCAGGATGGGAAACCAGTGACACAGTTAAATACACAAGGCAGCAGCTGGCAGCAGCCTAAACTCACCTGTTCAGGTATCATGAAATATTTATGGCTCTGGAGCTGTCACTGTTTGGGGGTTTTATAGTCTCTATCCTGCCTCCTTTGCTATGGCTGCCTCTCCAAGATAAGGGGTTTGGTGCGGGAGGGGCGGGGGGGGCAGACGATTTCCATCTCCAGCAGCGACCCCCCCCCCCAGCTGTCTCCCTGCATTGCCACACAGCTGTCTCCATACACACAGACTGGGACCCAATATACTCTGTCCATCATGGCACAGCGAGAGGCGAGGAACTCCAAGCCAAGCCCCCACCCCACTCCCGTTCTGCTCATAAAGAGACCGTAGCATTGTGTTACTACAGTCTGTTAACTACGGATAAGTCAGGATTGTCCACAGGGAAAGTGGCAGAAGCAGGCTTTGAGGTGCCGTAGTTTTACAGCCTGTGCACACACCCCTCCCCCCAGCACTGCCACCCTCACCCAGGGCCAGTCTGTTATCAATTCATTATAAGTGAATATTTCTCCCCTTCACAGATGCTCTGTTCCAACAATAGTGAATGGAACTGATTCCCTTATGGGAAACAGTGTTTTTCACTTAGTTACAAAGATTTCATGCCTGATTAGAGTAAATGAGGGCTGGGGGTGTGTCCCCTCCTTGTCTGGTCATTTCTAAAGGTGAGCCCTGTGGAGACAGAGAAAGGCAGTTCTTCCCGGGGAGGGGATGGGCTGTGTGTGTCAAACAGCTGGTCCTAAGGGCCAGGAGGGATGCATGGTAAGAACAGGACACCCCCTTTCTCCCTGCCTTAGCCCTCAGGCTCTCCAGGGCCCTGTTCCTGGCCTTTGGGCATATGGAACCCCTACTGTTCCATCTGGGATTCAAGGGCAGAAATAGAGGCGAGAAAGTTCTTTGTTGGGGAGCAGTGTCCCTACAGGGCAAGTGTAAAGGGAGAGGAGGGAAGGGATGGGGGAGAGAGGAAAGAAAAGGCCCCAGCAGTGCACAGGCTGCTGCTCCCACAGTTGGTTAACCATTAACCCCTGCCCTGGCCTGGCCCTGTCTCCTGCTTGCGTGGAAGGATACTCTCAGAAACCCAGAGGAGCAGCGGGTGATCCCCATGCCCACCTCTCCCTGCCACAGGACATTCGCCATGTCTCCCCTCTCCCCTTCGGCCCCCAGCTCAGTCCTGGCCCCCACTCCCCCTTTTCTCTCCCTCTCCCCTGGCACCGGCATCCTCCTCCCAAACCCTGCCAGCTGTCCCTTCACCCAGGCTTTGCCAGTTGTTTGCCTGACAGCATGCACGTCCCACGGGGAGACAGGCAGACTAGGGAGGAGAGTGGATGGACGGGCTGAGCTGGGCTCACACAGGACTCCAGAGCCAGAGCTCTGAGCTCAGCTTATAGACTGCTTCAAACCTATACATCACCGCACGAGGCCAAAGTTTGCTTGGGGGATGGAGGCGAGGAGGGGCTTTTGGCCAAAGTTCCCTCTTCTCCGGGAATGCCTGATTTCTGCGAGGGTCCCTGCCTTGGGCCTCTGAGATAGGCCATTTTCTCTCCAAGGCCTTGTCAAAGCATTTCCAGCTCCTCCGACCTGGAGCCCTGAACTTCGGGAAAAAAAAAAAAAAAAAAACCAGCAGACGGACCAGAGATGCGGACCAAGATACAGGAGCGAAGGCATACGTGGCAAGACCCAAGTCAAGATGCAGAAAGTCACAGATAGGCGGAGAGAGGCAAGGTGACAGAAAAGGAAGATAAAGGCGGAAAGGCTGACAGTGTAAATGTGGCGAGAAGAGCTGAGAACAGACATGGAAGCAAGTGGGAAGGAACAGTCCAGGCCTGAGGGGCTCTTCTGGTCTTCCCAGGCCCTAAGGGGAGGCTCCTCTGGGCTGCATTGGGAAGCTGAAGTAGCAGGTTATCTCCACTAGAGGGGACTCGTGAAAACCAGGCTTGGCCCTAAACTGGCTTTTGTGCTTATTTGGGTTTTTTTTTTTTTTTTTTAAGAAGAAAAAAATAGTTAAGATATATTAGAAACTCCCAGCTGTCGCTACGCAGAGACCACAACTGGTAGGGTCCTTTCGCCGGTGGGACCTCTGGGCCCGTCTGGTTGCAGGGGAGCGGGAAAGGCGCCTGCAGCATTAGGAGGTGCGGTCCAGCATGGTGAGCAGCTCAGGGAGAGGCCTGCGTGGCAGGCAGGATGCACCTGGGGGTGGGAGACAGGAGGGGGCAGGCATTCTCAAGAAGTCCTGGCCCGCCTGCTGGCCTGGCCTGCCAGGAGGCTCTTGCCTTTCTTTATCAGCAGTAGAAGTTTTGGCGCATCCCCAAGGTACCTTCATAGGCCTTCCCTTCTCCCAGCTCCCTAAATGCGAATTTGCAAAACACTCTCAGGTGGTGGCAAAAGTGCTCCTGAGGAGACATTTTAAAAGAGACCTTTCAGGAACTGAACGCATGTCAACGCTGTATCACTGATTTAATCTTCGTCTTCATACTCTCTGTGGGAGCCTTTCTCTGAATTATAATTCCCCCTTTCATTTCAGCAGAGGACAATATGGAGAGAACAGAGTCCAGAGGTTTTTCTCATCTGAGGAGATAATAACTGTCTAACAGGGGAAGGGAAAAATCTTGAAGCTTGGGGATGGGCAGTGGGCCAGAAAGGAGCATCTCTTCAGATCTGATATTTAACCATGGCTTCCCTTTGGCTCAAATTTACCTGAGGTCAAAGCGGGAGGGGAGGGAGGAGAGAGCAAAGAAAAAAGAAAAACAAGATAAATGTATCATATTATGAAAGTCTAATCCTGCTTTTCCTTGGCTAAAATTACTTTCGGTATGAGAGATAAAGTGGAGTTGCCCTTGCAAAGTTCAACGTGTCTTTGAGAAAGAAGAGGCGGAGGAATCCTGGGGCTCAGAGTGACTAGCCGATGAATGAACCCCTCTCCTCTATGACCCCCCAGCACAATTTCTCTCTGAAGCTTTGAGAGTGAAGATGGAGGCCCTGACTAAGGCACCTCCACTGCTTCTCTGCGCTGTCTGGGGAGCTAAACTTTTAGTATTTTTGTATCTACAAGCTTCCCTTCCCACCTTAGTGTCTTGTTTGGGTACGGAGGGATAGAAAAAAGAGGTGTCGAGCAGCTAAACAACTCCTCCGAGTTTAATCTTCATACGTGAATTGTTGCGCTTGTACTGAAAACAGGAATTGCTATCCATTGGGGTTTAATCAAGTAGAAATCCATCACTTATGCAGTGCTAGGAACGTGTAACACTTGGTACCAGGATGAAAAGGTAACAGATCCTACCTTTAAGACCCTTAAGAGCATCCTGGGGGGAGGGAGTATTACGTAAGCCATGTACCTTCACAGAAGTTTAATGTAAGGCAGAATGGAGTTAACAGTATGTCGGGAGTGTCAGAGGAAGTGGAGCTCCGGGAAGCTTTTGCTCTAGTCAACGGAAGGTGTAGGTTTCCAGGAGAGAGGCTCGGGTGTCTGAGAACTTCATAGCTCCCTGTCAAGAATGACTGTCTAACGCTCTCCCATATTCCTCACCCTCTCAGAAGTACCCCTATTTTTTTTTCCTCATCCTCCTCCACGGATTTCAAAATGACACCACTGTAGTTGTTTTCTATTAGTCAACATCCTAGAGCAAGATCTCCATGTAGCACCCTCCCAAGGGGTTTTCACCGTGTATTCTATGTAAATTGCATCCCTTTCCGGTCCCCTGGAGCTGGCCGCATGGACGCCACTGTGCTTCATCAGGAAACGTTATTACTCATCTGTATTCACATTGAAGTGTCTGGAAACCTGCCGTTAGTGCACCACATTTATCTGAAGGAACCCATTAAAGGGAACAAACCTGAGAGAGAAAAAATATTCGGCTTTTCCTCCTCACCATGGCTGAGCAGGAGAACGCCCTCCACGAGCCACCCCAAATTAAATTTGGGGCGGGGGAGACCTGGCACTGGGGTGGACAGAACCAGGGTGCATGCTTGGGCTTAAAGAGGCCTTTGAAACCTTTGAAAGTCTGTGCTTTTTAAGTATGAGTGTGTGTGTGTGTGTGTGTGTGTGTGTGTGTGTGTGTGTGTGTATTTCTGAAGAGAAGGAGTTTGTGATCCGCCCCCCGGAAACGTAAAGAACCACTAGACTCTAGTCTCCAGGGCCTTTTCCTAGCCTCAGTTTCTGCTTTCTGTTCTGGTGGTAGAATGAGGGCTTTGGGTGAGGAACTGTAACCCCAGTGCCTTCCCCATGTCCCCAAGTGGTAGATGACTGACTCTTAGAGTAGACAAGAGAAATCCAGGGACAAAATGGCTCAGAATGTCAGGGAACCCAGGTGTCATAATTGCTCTGCAAATATGGACAGGTCATGGCACTTTTCTGAGCAGGAGGCAGGGCAGAGGACTCCTCCCTGTAAGGGATGGAGGGTGGAAGGTTCAGGAGGAGAGGAAGAGGTGGGTGAGAAAGCCCTGCCTGCCCTGTAGAGGCAGGAGGACCAGCGGGCAGACAGAAGGGACAAGAGGGGATGTTGCCGCTTTGAAGTGGTTTCCTGCTTCATAAAAGCGAAAGGCCTCAGCTGGGCTGGGTAAATATTACGTTGGCCTCTGACCTCCCACCTCCCCAGATTGTTCTCCCAGCTTCCCATTTTTTTCTCCTGAGCTACAAACATACCTGAGGGAGAAGAGCCTGTTCTCTGAACTTGGGTGTTCTCAGCGGGAGCCCTGGCCAAAGCCAGACAGGAGGACAAGGCTCCTCCCCTGTGCCCAGACCTGAGAGCCTTGTGGGTCAGCCAGCGCTGCCAGGTCTGGGTCCCTGCTCCACGCTGGTGGGTGGTGATGTTTTCCAGGAGAGAGGCGGTCAGTCCCCTGACAAGACTAGCCCTCTACCCTCACTTCAGCGGCCCAGACCTTGCTGGCAAGTCCCTTGATTCTCTGTGAAATTAAAACTGACACCACTAGGGTTTTTTCTGCTAGGCAAACACCCCCTGAGGTTTATCTGGAAATTAACAAAATTCAAGTCTAATGCCCCCCTCCGAGTGACCCCCCAGGGTGTGAAGCCCTTCAGGTTCTGGGCCCAAGAACCCAGCTGTGAGAGACTTAGAGAAAACCATCTGAGCCACTTGTGAAGCTGGGAAGTCACGCCCGGCACCCTCCCGCAGGAGGCTTAGTCCAGCCAGGAGGGGTCAGAACAGATGGTCAGGAAGAGTCTGGCGTCAGGTTAAGGTCCTAATGCATGGGAACAAAGGGCCTTCCTTCACACTTGTAGCTCTTCCCTCTTCCTAAAAGCTTTCTCACCTGTTGAACAGTGTTCACCCTCCATTTGCTCCTGGGCCCGGGAAGGAGATACGAGGGAGACAGAAGACACTCAGGGAGAACTGCTGCCTGCCCCGCACCAGCACCTCAGTTTCTTCATCTGTACAGTGGGAATGAATGCTTTCCGTGACTCCCCAAGCGCCCTCAGTTGCCCTTGTTTCTGAAGCCGTGCATGGGAAGATAGTGTTTGGGCATTTGGAAAAATGACAATTGTTGCAAATGTGTAAAATTATTCTAAAATTTAGAGCAGGAGTACAGCCAAGCTAGGGGTGTTTTTCTCCTCTCTCTCTCTCTGTCTCTGAATTTGTTTGGAATTTTCTGAGAAAAAATAAGATTTTTATTTAAAGAAAATCTGTGTGCTAAAGGTTTTGATATGTAAAAATAGATGATGGGCTAAAGATTCAGTGAAGGCTGGAAACTGAGAGGAAAACCAATGGTGATCCTGGCACTGGGGCCACATGCATGGTTTGGGGTTAGCACTAACCAGTGGGGCTGGAGTTTGAATTCTGAATTTGCTACCTTTGGGGCTTTGATGCCTTCAAGTCTAAGAGGAGAGATGAATGATACTGTCACAGAACTGGTAAGCTGGCATTTTTCTGGGAGTCAGCCTCCCATGGCAGGGCAAGGGGCGGAGCTGACGGACCCCTAGCTGCCTGCCTGCAAACAAGCTTACATCTCTCTGCAGAGAGAGCTCCTAGGAGTATGGATATGAATGGGATGGACACAGCACGAAAAGCATCAGCAGGAACTGGGGCCAGAGCCCCAGCTGGACCCTGGAGCTCAGGGATTAGATCCTTGGCCAGCGCTGACCCCTGGGCAGAACATAGCAAGATGTCTGGGGAGAAGCATCAGCTCTCTTGTGCTAGCCCAAGAAACTCCCCCAGGCCTTCCCTGCTGCAGCACAGAGCCTTGCCCTTGTTGGAAGCACAGAGCATGGGAAGGGGGCAATGAGAGGAGGGGAGCCCTGTGCCTTAGACAGCACTGTCCAAGAGCCAGCGGTGGAAAATGAGTGTGACAAGATGCCTTGAGTTTCTTTTCTAGAATATTATGAAGAAAACAGTTTGAATTACAAAAGAACGGGTGTTATATGTAGAATACTTGAGAAATGTTTCTGAGGATTTGATAACAGCTTTACCCAGCCCCACATCATAGATGCGGCAGCCGAGTCCAGCCTGGGAGAGTAGACTGCCCTGCGTCACACAGTGAGTGGCCAGTCACGGTGTCCACCTGTGAGGAGGTCTGTTTGCCCCGGCCTGGCCCAGCACACTCTCTCCACGTGCCCATGTGGCCACCTTCTCTTTCCATTCTCTCATTCCCCAACCCTGTGCTCAGCGCCGTCCCCATCTCTCTCCCTTGGGTTTGAGCGGGCGTCCCCAAGAAGTGACCTCTCCCCTGCTCTGCCAGTCCGCCGGCCCTAGGACACCCCCATCCCTCTCTGTGGCGCTGGGCAGTGTGTAGAAAGGCCCCCCTGCCTTACGTAGCTCCAGCCAGCTTTCCTCCATCCACCGCAGGCCTTGCTCTTTTCAGAGTCAATGGCCCTGGCAAAGCCCAGCCACCCCTCCCTCCCCAGAGGCAGCGTGGGTACTGCTTGTGTGGCGGTCTCTATAGGCTCTGCATTCACAAGTTGAAGAGGGTGAGACAATGACCCGAGCAGCCGCCTGCAGACTGTGCTGGCTGGGAGGCTGCCAGAGCGGGAGGTGGGAGCCTGGGCCGGCCAGGGTTTGCCTACCACGCACCTGCGAGCTTTCTCAGGCAGCCGTGTCTGACCCAGAGGAGATGCGAGGCGGAATTGGGATCCAGAGGACCTGGTCCAGGCCACCTGATTGGCTTCTACCACAAGCCCCCAGCCTCCTTGGCCAAGGTTTCCGCCAGCTGTGTAGTCACTACAGGCCTGGAGGAAATAGCAGGGCCCTGGCTCCTGAGGGCCATTTGTGGCCTGAGGACAGGAAGAGGCAGGACACTTGTCCAGGTAGAGACAAAGAGGCCGCTTCACCAGGAGCCTGCCCAGGCAGAAGAAAGGTACTGTTCATTACTTGCAAGGAGATTGACGTTGGCATAACATGATTTACTTTGCACATATGTTTGTTGAATATCTACTATGTGGCAAGTATTATGGGAGGGAGGCCAGTGGCTATCGTGGCTCTTGAGAACCTTCCAGTGTGGCAAGGGGAAAAGGGGATACACACCAATAATGGTCATGCAAGTTAAGTGTTGCAGGAGCCCAGGAGAGAGAGATGAACCAGAGCCATGCAACCCAGAAGGGGCCGTCTAGGGAGGGAATGGGCTCTACATCATTTGGGGAATTCAAGCAGAGACTGGAAGATGATGACCAGGTCTCAAGAAGGGATTCCCGTGTGGAAGGTATAAGAGGGATGGCTGAGGTCCCCACCCACGTCCCAGTCCTCTAACCTTGAGTCTTTCTTTTTGCTGCTCAGTGAATTCAGTGGAGGAAAAGGCTCTTTTGAGAAGTGAGGATGAGTGTCAGGTCCGTGAGAATGACCCACAGCTGCAGGCCTAAATTCCACAGTAAACAGAGCTGGTTCTCACACCTTCATCCCCGTGACTCCCCTCGGAGCGGGGTGCCAGGAAGGCTGGGCTGGGATAAGCCCTGGCCTCCCCTGGAGCCAGAATTGTCCTAATCGTGTTAAAATGAGCTCTCGGTCTACAAGCAGGGGCAGACCCGCGTGCGCTGAGACTTGGTCAGCTCTCTGCCTGCAAAGCTCTAACTTCTAATCATTGTCATAAACAGGATGGAAGCAGCTGCTCACTCCAGTCTATTATCAGCTTGGTTGGAGACAGAGAAATTTAAATGGCAGTGAGATGCTTAGCAGAGCAACGAAAAGTCGGTGTTAAAAATAAAGAAAGCGAGACAGCTTGTTTCATCGAAATAGAAGGGTTATTAAACAGCCCTAAATTAATCAGTGATCTGCCAGGGTTGGGAATCAGAACGCCGCAGAGCCAGGGTAGAGAGCTGGGAGAAGATGGGGGACAGCAGGTTAGAGGCAGGTAGGAGCTGCCTGCGATCTCAGGCCAAGCTGCAGGGATTGTGGAAGCAAGGTCTTCAGAAGGGGAGTCGGCAAATAGTTTTCTGCGCCACTGATAAGAGCAGGTTGGGTGGGGAGGGGATGTTGGTAGCCCAGCCTCTCCCCCTACAAAGCCCTGCTTCTGATTTCTTTCCATCTGCCACCACCCATGCCAGCCCTTGGGCCATCTCCAGTCCTCAGCTCCTCCCCAGGGCTGGGCAGGAGCTAAGTGGCATTCGGTGGAGGGCCACAAGCTCCCAGCCTGTCTTCTTCCTCTCTCGCAGGATGTCCCCAAGAACTCAAGCCTGAGTTGAGCTCCTTGCACTGCACTCCCGTTCTGAAAGAGTGGGGACAGTATATCCCAAGTATGGCCTGTAGGGAGGCTGATCTCTGGAGTCAGGGCTCTGTCCTTGGTGATATCACTTGGACTCCAGCCAGAAGGGCAGCAGGGAGACAGGTGTAACTCCAGGAGCCCCAAGTCCAAGGCCCACTTCCACATCAGGTACCTTCTCCAAAATATTTCACCTCAGGTCTACCTAAGTCTCACCGGTGAAGTGGTGATGCTGACCTGTTCTCTCCCTCACAGGCTCGCATATGGGGTACATTAATGGGATAACATACATGAAATTCTTAGTCAACTATAAGATCGCTGCACAAATGCTAGTTTATACTACAGCGGGGTCCCTTGGAGACTCAGGACAAAACATCAAAAAGACTTCCCAGAGGGCGTGACAGGGGTCTGGGGGAAGCGGACTTGCTGGTACCTGGGCGGAGCCACGGGAGGGGAGACCGGCCAAGCACGTCCCTGAGCACTTGTGCTCCCGCCAGGCTGGGCAGCAAGTTGGATCTTGAATCAATCACTCCAGGAGCATTTTCTCTGCTCTTTGACCTCAACATTCTTTCTCCTCCCGCCTCCCAGCCTCCTGCTTCCCTCCTGGCTGTTTACCCTTTTCCAGGCTCCTCTCTCACACCCCATTCATCATCGGGGGCCAGATCCTCACTCGAAAAGTCTCTCATCTCCCGCCCAGGTGGCCGCACGCTACATTGGCCTGCGTCTCCCCCTCTCCCCCGCAGCACATTCTTCTCCTGGGGTCAGCTTCCCCGATAATTGTGCCCTCCGCTTCTCCCGCAAGGGCCTGAAAAGTCTCTTCTTGCCTCCCTGCTCACCCAGGTGCTAAGGGTCCTTCAGGCCGATGCACTACATTTTGGCACAGACAAGCCCCATAAGTGGACACACCTCTGCCCAGAGTGCCCGCCACCCCAAAGTCTCCATGTGTCTCTTAACCAGCGCCACCCGCAGTTCCCTTGCTCCGTTGAGTGTGTGCGAGTGTGAATGCGCCTGTTACTTAAGAGAGGCTGCTTGACAGCTCAGGATATTTTCTGCAAAAGCTCAGAGTCTCAGACAAAGAGAGAAAAATAATAGAAACTGAAGGTGGGAAGGTACAGGGTGGGGACACAGCCTGCTTAAGAAGCTTCCTTATAAAAAGGAGTTACAGCTTTTTATTCGAAGGGAGGCTGTTGATTCAGAAAAACCCCAGAAAGGGACTTCCGTGGTGGTGCAGTGGTTAAGAATCTGCCTGCCAGTGCAGGGGACACAGGTTCAATCCCTGGTCTGGGAAGATCCCACGTGCCATGGAGCAACTAAGCTCGTGCACCACAGCTACAGAGCCTGCGCTCTAGAGCCCATGAGCCACAACTACAGAGCCCACGTGCCACAACTACGGAAGCCCACGCACCTAGAGCCCATGCTCCACAACAAGAGAAGCCACCGCAATGAGAAGCCCGCGCACCACAGCCAAGAGTAGCCCCCACTCGCCGCAACTAGAGAAAGCCCACGTGCAGCATTGAAGACCCAACGCAACCAAAAAATTAATTAATTAATTAATTAAAAAGAAAAGCCCCAGAAAGAAGGAGAGGTAGGGAAGATAGCAGAGAGGAATTTCATCTGACGTGCTGACCAAACCCAGAGGAAGAGCCCCCCAAAATGTGGAGCTCAGCCCGTACGAACAGTTCTCAGCATCTCCTCGTCCTACGGGCCAGCTTTTCTCTCTTCTCCTTTCCTTCCTCTTTCCTTCCAGGGGCACCTGGATAAATCACCCAGAGTGGCAGAAGTGGCCTTAAATCACTCTCAGGGCCCTGAGAGGAGGGAGTGTGCCCTGGGTAGCATGGGCCCCGGGGGACTGGAGGAATGGCTGCTTGGAACCAGCAGCACCCAGTTTCTCCCCAGAAGCCTGGGTCTGGGGAGCTGGGAGCTGGGTCCCCAAGCTCCATGCATAAGAACCACCCCGTCACCTGGCTGACGCCACCATCCAGGGCAGACACTGTTGCCAAGGAGATGATGCCCTTGTACAGTGTTTCTCCAAAAACAGAAATAAGAGTAACTGGTGTTTATTCAAAACTGTGGCATTTACAAAACACTTTCACATCTCTTTTCTCATCAGTTCTCACCACAACCCTGTGCAGTGGCCTTTTACAGTTGAGGAAACTAAGACTCCAAAAGGTTAAATAACATGTTCAAGGTCAGGGAACTAGTAAGTGGTAGAGCAAGACTTGCGCCCAGGTCTGCCTCCGAAGCCTCTGCATCCGCTGCCCGGCAACATGTGTCACGGCGATTTGACCTCCTCATAGGACAGCCCTGCTCCGAAACCTTCCTGGAGGGATCTCACCCCACCCACTCTGCTTTTGATCACTTTATGTTGTCCATTTATGATTACGTGCTTTTCATGTGATCGATGATAGCGTATGCTTCACGGCTTCTTGCCAAGACATTTCCTGCACCAACCCTGTTTGCATGGGGCATTCTTCAAAGGAGAGCTGGCATCTCCTCACTCTTCTCCATCCTTCTCCCCACCTTATCCACCTAGCCAATGACATTTGCTCTTCACCCAGTGGGCTCAAGACGAACAACACAGCCAGGATCCTTCCCAAATGGTTCACTCCCTTCTTCACTACCTCCCAAAGATCAGTTATGACAAATCATTGAGCCAAGTGTATTTCAGCCATGGCTTAGAGCAGCCTAGCAGGTGAGAAAAACATATGAGCATCCCCCCTTCCCTCTCCCCTGTTCTCCATGATTCAGACTGAGTGCAGTACTGAGTAAAAGGCATCATGCTACCCCTGTACAGGATGCCAAAGATGCCCTCAAAGAGCCTCTACTGCAATGGGAAGATAGGATAGTCACATGAAAAAGAGAGCCTACACTACCATGCAATCAATGTGTGCTAGAAATAGCAATTTTTGACTTTGGAGGAAAGACAGGGGTTGGGGACAGGGAGCGCCTAGAGGCTTCCTGAGGTTTTGAAGAATGGACAGGGTTTAGACAGGCAAAGAAGAAAGTGGAGATGGGCATTCCAGGGAGAGGGGACCACGGAGATAAAACCGTGTGAGGTGTTTCGGGGACTCGGCAAATGAACCAGTTTGTTAGGAGTGGGGTCACCCGGGAAGAGGTAGGAAGGGAGGCCAGAGAAAGACAGAAGAGCCAGCTTGGGAGGACTTGAACTTGGGCACTGAGCAGTCCCGAGTCTGTCTGGGCAACAGCAGGGAGCCAAGGAAGGTGTTTTCTAGGTGGATACCATACTTTGGCCCTATACCTGGCAAAGTTAGTCAAAGGTAGTCCTCTGACACACAGGAAATGAAGCAGTACGAGGCACACCTTGCAGGAAATCTATGGCTGCATCTTAGAGGCCAATGGCCTTCACTGGGGTCCATCACAGTGGCAGACCTGGATGGTGACTGTGACTGTCTTACATGCACATTTTCAGGGAGGCAACACCAGGCTTGCTAGTAAAGAGGACCACTCTTTTGAACTTGGGGGAATCCCAACTTCTGGAAACAGCGTTAAAAAATGCACCTTGATCTGGCACTAATGGCTGCTCTCCCTGACGCAAGGACAAGGCAGCAGCAATGGGGAGTGCCCCTTGTCCCTAGAGCCTTTCAGTGGCTGCCATGGGGCAGAAAGCATGAGGGTCTGCAAGAGAAACAGGAAGTGCTCTCACCTGGGGACTGCTGGGGGCTGTTAAAATTCTTCTTCAAGAGGAGAAAGATAGGACAGCTTCCTGGAAAGTAAGTGGCGTTTAGGGCCATTCCACAGCCTGAGAGCTGGGATAAATGTCTAGGGCTTTGTTTTTTTACTCCCCCCTCCTTTTTCTTCCTCCCCCTTCCCCCCCACTGGTGAGAATTGGAGCTGTGTCACTATTCTTTGAAAACATTGCAGTTAATGACAGCATAATATGCCGTTATTTGGAGTAACTGTAATTTATTTAACCCCTTAGTTGGGTACTTTCTACCCTGTTTCCTGCTCTCCTGCCCCATTTCTATCTCAAAGTCCTTAGCTCTTCCTTGTACAGTAAGCATTGGGTGAGAAGGCAGGAGAGATACTTCCAGGCTCCTCGGAAAGATCATGTGGAATTCCCCTGAAAGGTGACTGCCAGCCAGCAAACCTCTTGCCACAAAACACCCATGGACTCCACCTTGTAATGGATAACTCAGCCCTGGCCACCTCCATCCTCAGCCCTGCTTCTTTACCAAAATAAAATGGGAGCCTCAAGTCTTGACTTTAAAGTAAAGTACTTGCCAAGTCTTACTTAAAGTTCTCATGAGTCTTCCCAGATTAGGGGCAAGAGGGTTTGGTTGAAAAATAAATTCTAAATATCTAGGTGATGTGGAAGAGTGGGGAAAGCATGGGTGTCAGAAAGTTCTGCTTCCTAGCAGAATGATGCTAGTTACTCAACCTCCCTGAGATTCCATTTTTTCATCTGTGAAATGGGGAGAATAATACCCATCTTGCGGAATAATCACAAAATTACCCGTTGCGTATGCAAAGAATCTAGCAGTGTACCATATAGCAGGTGGTTAATAATTAATAATAATGATAGCTGCTCCTTTTTATTATTTTTGTCGTGGAACACAAATGGAAATTGCTATCATTATGCTATTCGTGACCCTTCTGGTATGAGGAGTTCTAACGTAAATTTGGACTTGATTTAGCAATGCTAGATCCCCACTTTTATTCCTTTGCCAGACTTTGGAAGGAGCCTGAAAACTCCCCTTCCTGTCCTTTAATCCCATAATGCCTACCAGCAGAGCAACCCCATCACGAGGATGGTATGCGTATGGTCTGGCTACAGTCAGGGGACAAGTGGGGTCACCTTTCTAGGGGCCCCATAGTGCAGAGGGCAGGCGCGCCCCCAGTGCCCACAGCTTGGAGCCTCAGAGCCCTGCTAAGTCGCAGAAATTCTTTCTGCCCCAGGGGTGAGGTAGTCATGGCAAGGCTGGGCTGCACCATCCCCTAGAGGGGGTTGAAGAGGGCAGAGCCCACGGAAGGAGGAGGGAGGAGGGGGGGCAGGCCGGCAGCTGCTTGAAATTGATTGCTCTTGTAGTTTAGTTTATACCATGGGCCCTCTCCGCGCTGCCCGGGTGGCGACCTTTAGATAATAAAGGGAATTCTGGGAGATTTCTGACAGGCCCGTGACATATGGGGCAGGTCTGCAGGGTCAGGCGGTGTATCTCCCTGCTCCCGGCCCCAGGGTAATGAATCTTGTTTTGACTTGGCCAAGCCAACCCAGCCAGCACCCCAGAAAGGAGCCCAGCCCCTCCCCTCTGCAACCCTTCAAATAAGCGCCTGTCTTTGGAACCCTTCATAATTCAGGGAGACAACTCCAAACTTTTATAGCCTGTGAGAGGAGAAGACAAACACTGGATGTTTTGCTAAGGCCCTGGGAGAGCTGGTGTGGTTTCCAGGGCTTGAGCAGAGCCCACTGGGAGACCTGGGGAAAAAAAGCTACCAGAAAACCCTCCCTGATGTGAAGAGGCAGTGGTCCCTGGACAGGCCAGAGAAGGAGCTGGGGTGGGAATGGAGGGCGATGGCTCCCTGGGAGTCACAGAATATCCCCTGTGTCCTTGGGGTCTGGCAGGTGACACATGGACTCTTCTGGGCAGCAGGAGGAGGGGGCAGGGAGGCAAAATGGATAGGAACTCTGCAGGCCAAGCACGAGAGGTGAGAGGCTGGCAAAACCCAGTTCTAGTCCCACCGGGGCCAGAGCTGGGAGAGGCAGAACAAGTGCATTCTCGGGGCCACTGTGTTTAGCTGGGTGAAAGGGGAAGCATGTTTTGCTGCCTTTGGTTCTCACAGAGATGTTGAGAGATCTACATCTCGAAGTGTGTTGGCCCTGTGATGGCTTCTACCCAACCCCTCGCCACAAACACCCGTTTCTTTCAAGGAACAATTCCCAAGCCAAGATGGTGGAATGCATCACTCCTCCCAGCTACATTAGTTTGCTAGGGCTGCTGTCACCAAGTACCACCAACTGGGTGGCTTAAACACCAGGAGTTAATTGCCTCACAGTCTGGAGGCCAGAAGTCCAGGTGTGGTTCCTTCTCATGGTTGTGAGGGAAGGGTCTGTCCCAGGCCTCTCTCCTTAGCTTGCAGATGGCCGTCTTCTCCTTGTGTCTCTTCACATGTCTTCCCTCCATGCCTATCTGTCTCTGTGTCCAAATGTCCCCTTTTTATAAAGACACTGGTACATTTGGGTTAGGGCCCACCCTAATTATCTCATATTAATTTAATTACCTCTATAAAGACCCTGTCTCCAAATACAGCCATGCTCTGAGGTTGCAGGGCTTAAGGCTTCAACATATGAATTTGGAGGGTGCATGAGAGCGGGAGTGCCTTGCCCACCGTGCCATCTGAGACACAGAGACCCCATCTCTGTCATGCAATCATGTGGGATGCAAGGGCCTTGCTTCCACCATCTGCCTGAGCAGAAAGCCACACACAGTGGCTTGGTCAGCAGCCCTCTCACCGCCTGGAATATGAGTTCTTCCCTTACTGCTGATCAATGTTAGGGCCTCCCCAAATTTCCTTCACTTAGTCCTTGGTTATTGGAGATTAGATCTGATTTATCCACCTGTGGGAAAAAAAATTGCATGGAAGGACAAGCAGGGAATCTCCCTTCTCATGGTGAGGGAAGTGACTGGGTAGCTGTTGTTACCAAAAGTTGCCTGGACATACCGTGGGGGGATGCGGGAGGGGTGGGGAGCATTGTATCGTCTATTGCACTTTCTCAGGAAAGATGCCAAGAGGCCATGTAGGCAGAGGCCCATTTTCCTTCTCTTTCGCCCCTCACCTCCCTTCCATCTCGCTCTGGGGCGAGGTGTAGCCACTTAGCTTCGCATAACAGCACTGAGTCTGGGGGAAAAAATGACATTCGATTAATGAAACAAACGCAGCTGGTATAGCAGTGACATCTAAATTGTTCCTTTGGTCCCGTTATTTTCTGTAGGAAATTCTCCCTCTGCCCACCCCCCCCCTCCTCTTTTCCCTTTAAATCGCGTGCATAAAATACGCTAATAACAATCTTGGTGTCTGTGCCTGAGTGACAGCTGAAATAAGAAAAAGACTAATCGTACCTCCTGCAGCCCTGTCACATGGAGATTAAATGAGTCTCTCTCCCACCCCCTGCCTCCCCACCACCACCTCTCTCTCCCAATCTCTCCCCTCTCTCTGGTCTCTTCTCAGTGAGCATCATGGGCATTTGAATAATATATTATAGACGCCATCAGGGTGACAGTGGGGGAAAAAATCAGCTCAAACCCATGATTACTCCTTCCATCTAATAATTATTTAAATACCAGATAACTCCTTTCACTCTAATTGAGGCCTTCCAGCTGTCGGTGTTACCCGCGGCCTCTGCGCTTGCCCTGGCATTCACCTTGTGCTACTCAACGTGCCTGGACTACCTCTGAGGTCGCTGTTCGACAGAGTGACACTTGGAATGTTCATGTACAACCCCAAAGATGACACTATGACGGGTCCTTCAAGATCGTTCCATCCACAGGGGATGAGCCAGGGCCCCAGCCTTGTGCATTTAGACATTTTATCCTCATAGACTTTAATTCATAGAAATCCTATACCAAAGGCAGCCTCTTTGGGTCACTGGGACCAATCCCCTCCTTCTCAGTAAACATATTCCTCAACAGCTGTCAGGAAAATTCAATGTCAGAAAATTCCATAATCTCCTTGGCAGGATGCCCCAGGGATCCTCTCTAGATAGGATGTCCCCCTGGATATCTCACTCTAGTCCCTTCGGCTGCATTTCTAAGTCTTTGAGAAAAAGAAAGTGCCTGTGCTTGGATAACATCTGACCTGTCTATGGGGTTGTCTACAACCCAGAGGCATATGGTACAGGACACCTTAGCCCCCAAGTCACAGTATAGGTGCCATTCTTGTGTGTGACAACTGCCTGGACCTGCCTGGCCTGGAGGAGGTCATCCCCCCAACACAGAAGGGAGCCATTCTGGTGTCCCTTTCACTCCCCTGCCCCTTAATCCGCTCATCCTTGAGTCTGCCCTGCACACCACCTCCCTGTCCAGGCCCAGTCCCAGGCTCACTTCTGCCCATCAGGGGGCCACCACGATCAAAAGGCACCTTCTTTCCCCAAAACAGGGCACCCTCGAGGCAGAACATAACTGACTCCCTGGACTCTTTTGCCTACAGCAGAGGAAGCAATGGACCTTTGGTCACAAGGTCTAGGTTCTGATGGAAGCCTGTCCCTGAGTCATGTTGGGTCACCTTGGACAATCTGTTTTCTTTCCATAGGCCTCAGTTTCTTCATTTAAAAAAAAAAGAAGTGGACTGGAGTAATTTTACAGTCTGCTTCAGTGCTGGACTTGAATTCCTGCTTTAAAGGTGCCACTAATTAGAAGGGAAAGCTGGGGGAGAAGATGGACCTTTCCCTGCCCTGGGAGAGGGAAGAGGTTGGGGTGAAGCCCAGGAACAGGTGCTAACTCCTCTGACTTCACAGCGCTCATTTTTTGTTTGTTTAATTGAAGTATAGTTGATTTACAATATTGTGTTAATTTCAGGTGTATGGCAAAGAGATTCAGTTTTATATATATATATATATATATATATATACTTTTTCAGATTCCTTTCCATTATAGGTTATTACAAGATATTGAATATTGTCCCCTGTGTTTTACAGTAAATCCTATTTTATATATATTAGTACTGTGTATCTGTTAATCCCATACTCCTAATTTGTCCTTCTTCCCCTCCCTTTTCCCTTTAGTAACCATAAATGTGTTTTCTATGTCTGTGAGTATGTGTCTGTTTTGTATATGGATTGATTTATTTTTTAGATTCCACATATAAGTGATATCATGTACTATTTGTCTTTCTCTGTCTGACTTACTTCACTTAGTGTGATATTCCCTAGGTCCACCCACATTGCTGCAAGTGGCAATATTTCATTCTTCTTTATGGCTGAGTAATATTCCATTGTATATATATACCACATCTTCTTTATCCATTCATCTGTTGATGGACACTTGGGTTGCTTCCATGTCTTGGCTATTGTAAATAGTACACAGCCCTCATTCTCATACTTACCATTTGGATCCTGGCTATGTGAGCCACCTAGTAGGTGCGGTTGTATTAATAGGCATGTTTTACTGTTATTGTTATGAAAACTGTCACAGCCAAAATGGTGCTGGTGATGACAGTGCAGGTGGTGGTGATAATGATGGTGACAGTGATGATAGAATGATGGAGGATACTGATGATGGAAGAGCTACAGATGAGTCCAAGAGTGGGAGCTCTACCATCATGAACTTTTACTCAGTTTAGCAAAATTGTACCCTGATCCTAACTCCTCTTCCTACCTCCTCCTCCTTCCTTTTGCAATAAGGGAGGCCAAGTAAGCATAGAGGCATATTCCCCCAGATCTCCTAAAAAAGGCCACAGGGCGGGTCACAGGAAGGAAAGACTCTGGCACTGAGCTGAGCTGGAAATGCCTAATTGTCGTTTCTTCCCTGCTCTGCCCCTGTTGCCTACAGCAGCTGATCAGGAAGGTATTAGATGCCTTCACTAGCTGTCACCAACACCTGCCTCCTGAATCCTGATCGGGGAGATGGTGTCACCAGGCCCTCCAAATAAAATATTTAGTGACACTTGCTTCCCAAAGAGGAAAGCGTGGCCTCTTCTTGGCATCAGGAATGCTTTGCGTGCTTCGCTGATAGGGCGAGCATCCCGGGGCAGCACGTCCTGGTTGGAGACTTGGGGTGGGGGAGAGGGAAACTGGTAGGAGGACAGCCACTTGGCAAGTCTGGCTCTTGAGAATGCATGTGACACAGTGACTTCATGAACTAGACGGAGAGAGGAGAAGGGACAGGAAGGAGGCATCGTTGAGAAAACCCCTGAGGTCGACACTAGCAGAAAACTGGGGTTAGGAGGAAATGCTAGGTCTACAGAGTCATAGGTGTGTGTTCACTGGCTTCTACCAAAGTCATTCTAAGACCGACCACGGAATGGGTGGAAATCAAGAGCTGGGAATATTGAGAAATAAATTATTACTGATAAAGGCTAATGTATCTTGAACACTTATAACAGACCAGGCATTGTTCTAAGTGCTTTATATGTATTAAAGGACTTCATCATAATAATCCTATGAGGTAGATGCTAGTGCTAATCTCATTATATATAAATAGTGAGATAGCATCAGAGAATGGCTAAGTACCCTGACCAAGTTGACACAACTATTATTGCCTCTGAATCCAAGCATCTAAGTTCAGAGCTCATGAGTCTAACCATTACACCACATTGCCTCTCGTCAGAGGTTCAGAGGTGGGTGCCCTTCCCCCTTACTCCAAATTCAGACGGGAGGCTTGATCCTTGCCAGCTGGGCCCTGCTTTGGAAGAGCTACCTAATAGCATCAGCCTTGGCCTGGAAAGCCAGGGGCTCTCAACTTGCTGTTGAAGTCAGTTGTCTTTGTGAATTCCAAGGTGGAATGCAAGCCTCCTCTGCCACCCCTGCACTGCAAGAGACCACGTCTCCTCTTGACCCTGACGCACTAGTGCCTACTGCTCCCAAGTGGGTGATCTTTGAGTGCCATGGAATGAATCTGTGTGGCCGGTCACCAGGAGCAGTCTGTCCCAGGGTAGATGCTGATTGAGGGGTGAGAGGAGAATAGCCCAATTATTGGTCTGTTGAGAACTCTGAACTTCACCAGCCTTACCCAGTAGGACAAAAGAACCTCAGCTGCCATTGCAGTCATAGACTCTGGAAGCTGAAGCAGACAAGTCTCAAGGTATCATTTTGTCTGAATGAAGAAATCTTAAGAACTGGTTAATTCTAACATCCTTGATGTTAAGATCAAGAAATAGGCTCAGGTCGATGCTAGACCGGTCTAAAGCTATACAACTCATGGGTGACACAGGCAGGATATGAATCCGGGGCTCGCCGAGTCCCTCACTCTTCCTCCTGCCCCATGACTGCATACCTTCTAGCCACCAGGCCAATTTTGCCATTCATACTTGAACTCTCAGGATCCTGTACCTCCGCCGGGCTCCCTGCAGGTTGCAGAGAGGCTGTGTTGGGACCTGTGCAGTAGTGTGCTAGAGACGATCACCTTGGATCTATCCCCCTTCCTCTGACTCATGCTTCCCAGTCTGTGCCCCTTCACTGGGCCAGGGAGGGGGATCAAAGGTCTGCCCACAGCGTTCATTCCCATGGAAAGGAAGAATACGAGCAAAAAGAGAAGTCAGGAGGTCTGGCGGGATTTCTGAAGTGCAGTCTCCTGGGGAGGCTTCAGTGATAATAATAACTCCATAAGTTAAGCATTCACTGAGTGCCAGCTCCCATGCTAAGAGGTTTCCCCGCGTTATCTCATTTACTCTATGACAACTCGAGGGGCTGGTGCTGTAATTATCCCATCCTACCAGAAAAGGGGGATGAGACTGGACTTGCCCAAGGTCCCAAATTTCTTCCCCAATTCTGCCTAACAACAAAAGCCACTCACTGTTTATTCAAACTGTGTCTCTGGATGATATCGGGCAGGGAGGTGAGATAGTTGATCTTAACCTCACAATCGTGTCCTTTGGTGTCACCTCTTCTACTGGGACCTTTTCCCTCCAGCCATGGGCTAAGCATGTATGTGCATGTACGTTCTGGGGGAGGTGGGGTGCACTGCCCACAAACTCGATGCCAGGGTGTCTCACAGAGCACTGTCTAAAAGGCACAGCCCAAGCGCATCAGTGGTGATGATTAGAATCCTCACGGCTCCTCGGGGACACACAGCCCTCCACCTGTAGGCATAGGAGCTCTCCTACCCAGAGACAGGGGCACGCACAGCCCGGCCTCCTGCCGTTCCCTGTCCAGCTGGAGAATGTGAGCATTCTGTTATTTCCTTTCCACGGCTCCTCTTGAGGAATTCACGTCCTGCTACTGGCCCCAGGACATAGCTAAAAATAACCTCCAAACCGAAAGCTCTGTCTGTCGGGAGGCTTTGCCGGTGAGCACGTGGGGCCGGAAGGGCTGTGTCAGAGTCTCTGAGGTCAGCCTGGGCCTCATGCCGCTGTCGCCTCCCTCTTTCCAAGGAAGCCCGGGACCTGATGAGTCACACCAGAACAACACCCCGGTGAGGCCCGGTTGGAGGAGAGCCGTCAGGTGGGGCCTCCCTCTGGCACCGTGATGGCTGTCAGGCATGGGAGGCACAGTTGAGGAGGATGAGGGAGAGTTTCTAAAGACACAGAGCAAAAGCCATGGGGATGCTGCAGATGGCATCTGTGTTAATTCCAACCCAGTCTAGCCAGGTTGGGGGCGAAGGGACACAGGACTCTCCTAAGCCGCCTTGGAGCACATTCTTAATCCTTGGCTTGAGTGTTTCCACTCCTGCTGCCTCATCGCCCAGAGTTCTGTCTGGACTTGTCCGAGGAAGTTGTCAGACACTCCATCCAGCTGGAGAAAAGATCCCTCTGCTAGACAGCCTGCTGCCCACTGCTGCCGCCACTGCCACCGCTGTCCCTCACTCTCCATAGAAGTCAGGAGCAGCGCTGGCAGAGTGATGGGACAGGCTCCGCTCTCTACCCTCTGCCTAGGAGTCTAGAGAAGCTCTCGCAGGAACACCACCTTGCCCCTCTGGGCAGCTTCCTTGGAATAAGGAGGAAAAGCTGTGCAGCCTGGGGCTTGGGAGGGCAGAGAGGGAGGAAAGAAGTCGGGGCAGGGGACTGATGAGGCTGGGGCAGGCAGCCTGAGGTCGGCCACACGGAGCCTTAAACAATCACAAGGCCCCGGCAGTGGCTACAGTGAGCCTGACCTTCAACTTGCCTCCCTTTGCTCCTCTCCACATCTCCCAAACCCGGAACCCTTGCCCAGGTGGCTGAGACTGGACTCAGCCAGCCAGTCCCCGTGATTAAGGAGGCCACCTCCCCCTGTGCTCCACCTGCAGAGAAGCAGAAGTGGAAGCAATTTCCCCAGGACCTGGCACCCGACTTACTGGGGAGGCAGTGGCTGATGCCCTCCTGTCCCAAGGAGGAGGGGTGGGGGGTTGTCCGCCCTTCTCCCTGGGGCTCTGCAGGCTCCTGAACAGCACCTGTGGGGATCCCAGTCCCACCTCACACTCTGAACGAGTTTTAACCGCTAATGATCAGGGATTCTTCTTTCTAGAGAGGACGAGGTCAAGGGGCAGCAAGAGGCACTGTGATTCAGGGTGACCAGCTCTCCTCCTTCCCTACAGGGAACAGAGCATGAAAGAGGAAGGAAGCCAGCAGTGTGAGGGGCTGGAAGTCTGAAATAAGAAAGAATTTTATTTGTGATATCAGACTCGGAATAGCTGCCTGGGAGAGGACCTTGCTGACCAGCTTTCACAAGACAGGAGAGATTTCCACTGGACTGGGAGAGAACAGGAGGACAGACCCAGCGACTGGGTGGGGAAGTCCGGCTTTAGTTCCGACACCAGGATCAACTGGCTGGGTGAACTCAGCCGTTTAACCTCTCTGAGAGATAAAAACGATATCTGAAGAGGACAGAAATAGAGATGCTTTGTAAAGTTATTAAAAAAAAATGCATTTTACAGCGTAAAGGCTGGAGACCAAAATAGATAATAGGATTCCCTGAACATCCCGAAGAGGGAGAAAGTATGTTAAAAATAGAAAAACTGAAATACAGAAGAAAGAGCCTCACAGAGCTAGTCGGCACTGGGACCTGGGTCAAGCAGTCCTGTTCACTCCTCCAGGGATTTATTTTCCATCTGACCCCTCTGCCTTGTGTTTTCCAGAACCATGTAAGGGCCAAGCCAGGAAGGCGGAGTACGCGAGCGCTCACAGGCTCTGTCTCCTGGTCCCCGCCCGGCTCAGAATGGAACAGAGGAGGCCCTGGCCGCGGGCTGCAGAGGTGGACGGCTGGCCTGTGGTCCTGCTCTCCGCCGTCTGCGTGCTGCTGGCACCCCCGGCGGCCGGCATGCCCCAGTTCAGCACCTTCCACTCCGAGAACCGGGACTGGACCTTCAACCATTTGACGGTGCACCGCGGGACGGGGGCAGTGTACGTGGGGGCCATCAACCGCGTGTACAAGCTGACGGGCAACCTGACCATCCAGGTGGCTCACAAGACGGGGCCGGAGGAGGACAACAAGTCCTGCTACCCGCCGCTCATCGTTCAGCCCTGCAGCGAGGTGCTCACGCTTACCAACAACGTCAACAAGCTGCTCATCATCGACTACTCCGAGAACCGGCTGCTGGCCTGCGGCAGCCTGTACCAAGGGGTCTGCAAGCTGCTGCGGCTGGACGACCTCTTCATCCTGGTGGAGCCGTCCCACAAGAAGGAGCACTACCTGTCCAGCGTCAACAAGACGGGGACGATGTACGGGGTGATCGTGCGCTCCGAGGGCGAGGACGGCAAGCTCTTCATCGGCACTGCTGTGGACGGCAAGCAGGACTATTTTCCCACCCTGTCCAGCCGCAAGCTGCCCCGCGACCCCGAGTCCTCCGCCATGCTCGACTACGAGCTCCACAGCGACTTCGTCTCCTCACTCATCAAGATCCCGTCCGACACCCTGGCCCTGGTCGCCCACTTTGACATCTTCTACATCTACGGCTTCGCCAGCGGGGGCTTCGTCTACTTCCTCACCGTCCAGCCTGAGACCCCCGAGGGCGTGGCCATCAACTCGGCCGGAGACCTCTTCTACACCTCGCGCATCGTGAGGCTCTGCAAGGACGACCCCAAGTTCCACTCCTACGTGTCCCTGCCCTTCGGCTGCACGCGGGCCGGGGTGGAATATCGCCTCCTGCAGGCTGCTTACCTCGCCAAGCCCGGGGACTCGCTGGCCCAGGCCTTCAACATCAGCGGCCAGGACGACGTGCTCTTCGCCATCTTCTCCAAAGGGCAGAAGCAGTATCACCACCCGCCGGATGACTCCGCCCTCTGTGCCTTCCCCATCCGGGCCATCAACTTGCAGATCAAAGAGCGCTTGCAGTCCTGCTACCAGGGCGAGGGCAACCTGGAGCTCAACTGGCTGCTGGGGAAGGACGTGCAGTGCACCAAGGCGGTAAGGAGGGCCCACCTGCTCTACCCCTGATGTGGCATCTGGCATTGCACACCCCTTTGCACACCCTGCCCGCAGACCACCACGGCCTGAAATGAGAGAGGTGCTCAGGCTCACGTTACCAGGTGGTCCCCATAATACAGAGTCTGAGGATATCAGACACTTGAGGCATGTTTGCTGATGCGCGGAGTCATTCCCAATGTATAATCAAGGGCCTCTACGCCACCAGCCACTGTTGTAAGCACCCCGGGCTTCAGAGGTGAACCATACAACACAGCTACTTGCCCTCATGGAGCTTTCATTAGTGAGGCAAGACAGATTAATACATAAAATATGTCGTCTCTCAAGTGATGACAACTGCTGTAGGGAAAAATAAAGCACAGAAGTGGGGAGAGGCAGTACCCACGAGGATTGGTGCATTGAGAAAGCAGCATTTGAGCAAAGAATGAGGAAAGTAAGCTATGCAGGTATCTGGGAAAGCATTCCAGAGAGAGGGAGGGAGTAGCTCTTGCAGAGAATGCAGGGCATGCCTGGAGAGCGTGAAGAGCGAGGAGGCCACTACAGCTGGACCCGAGCATGTGGCAGAAAGAGCGGCTGGAGATGAGCCAGTCAGAGGTAACACACACCAGATCCTGTACATACAGGGCCCTGTAGGCCACTGTACAGCCAAGTGAAGGAGTAAAGTAGGCAGGTAGATATGTGAGCTGGAGGAGCGAGAAGGGAGTTGAGCTTGACTGATAATTTGAAAACTGGGGAAAAAGAAGAAAGGGAGCTTGGGGTCCAGACCTGAGGATGGCAGAGACAAGAAAGTCAGTGGAAAGCACTGTCCTGTCAGAGGGTCAAGATGCTGCCATCTAGGTGGTTACCGTGATCCACCCATTAGTCCGTCCATCCATCTACCCATCCCTCTATCCATCCATTCATCCCTCCCTCCAGCCATCCACTTAACAAGAAGGTATTGAAGATCTCCCAAGTGCCCAGCTGGGGATGCAAACATAAAAAGACATGATCACAACTTTCAGATATCTCGTAATCTAATGGGAGAAAGAGTGAAAGAAAAAATAGCTGGCAGTGTAATATAGTACCTAAGAGTTTGGGATTCAGAATTCAAATTCTATCTGTGTGACTTCCTGGCTTCAGGAGTAACTTAATATCTCTCCATTATCATCTGTGAAATGGGAATCATAATGCCTACCGCATGGGATGATCAGATACTATGTGGCAAGATTAACACCATGCCTGGCGTGTTAGGTTGAGCATTATTAGTTAACTGTTACGCATGTGACAAGTGCTAAGATAGATTTCTGTGCAGAGTGCTGTGGACACTGGATCGGCAGCCTGGGGAACAATCTGAGACCAAGTGACCCATACGGCTGCCTTCTGAGCACCCTAAATGGAGGGTGTCTGCTACCGGGACCAAACACCTCTTCTTAAAGCAAAAGACAAATCAGGCCTAGGGTATGCTTCTGTTCCTACCGTCAGCCTCTTGGTACAATAGGATAGTAGTTAAGGCCGTAGGCTTGGAATTCCAACAGATTTGTATTTAAAAATCAGTCCTACCATTTAAAACTGTGTGACTTTAGGCAAGTTATGTACCTGATCTGAGCTGTATTTTTTTTCATTTTTAAAATAGAAATAATAGTAGTCTCTTTTTATGGGTATTATGAGGATCAAATGGAGCAAGTATGTATGAGCACAATACCTGGCCCATAATAAGCATGCAATAAAGGACAGCTATAATTATTAATATTAATTATTATAGAACCAGTTATTTGCTGTTATTTTACCTTTATAAAATGAGGAGTTTGAGCTAGATATTCTCCAAAGTTCTTTACAGTCCTGAAATTCTATAACCTCTGGCCCCAACCAATCAAGACAAGTGGAGAGGAAATGCAAGGGTTAAGTCCTTGCAGAGTCCAGCCTGGTTCCCACTGCCCAGAGGGGGCCCTTGTCAGAAGGAAACTGCTGATTCCTGCCTGCTGCTGAGCCAGAGGGAAGAGGAAGAGCCGACACCCTTGTGGGGCTCCATTGGCTTGCAGAGAGACAAGCCCGGGCTAGTAACCACAGAGCAGCAGAGGCACTGGGAGAGAGGTGACAGCAGGTGGGATCAGGACCTCAGAGAGAACAGCCCCTCACTCACCACCCCCTCCCTTCATCATCACTCTTCGGCTGCGGCCTTGATAGTGGAGGTGGAGGTGGGGCTGCAACAGGAGGGGCCCCTTAAAATCCTTATAATCTAAGGAGTCCCAGACCTGGGGACCCAGAGACATTTTGGTGGCCTCAGAGGGCGTTAGGGAGGAGTGAGGGTAGCTGACGTCCCGGGGCTTAATTTTAACGTGATCTCTGGACTAACATGGAGCTCTCAGATGAAGGATTTGAACTCTGTTCCAGAAGAGAAATGAGGAAGGGGAGCGTCACCCATTGAATAACAGTTATTGTCCTAAAGGCTGTGCTGGGCAATTTAAGAGTTACCTCACTTAATCCTCAATATGACCCTATAAAGCAAGGATTTTCATCCCCCATTTGACAGATGGAAAAACAAAGACACAAAAACTAAGTACATTGGTTGCACCCATACAACCATAAATGACACAGCAGGGATTTGAATTCAGTTTAGCCCATATGACCTCCGAGTCCAAACTCTTTGCATTTAGCCATGCTGCTTCTAAGGAAAGCCATACACCAGGCTCTCCCTTTCAGAGCAAAAGTAAAGGGGCAGCAGGTGTTTGGGAATATCTGACAATTTAGAGACGAGAAAAGGAAATGCCAGCCAATCCCAGGGGCTTAGGCTCAGAACAAACCGTTTCCGTCACAGTCTGGTGATTCTAGAGTCAGGAGGGATGTAGAGAAATTCAAAATCACTGGCAAGTTTTTGGCTTCTGTCATCATTTCTCAGAAGCTGGCTTAGGTTATGCCTGAGCCCAGGCTCTGCAACCTTAGCGGTCCCTGGAGAGAGTGGGAAAGAAACTGAAGCCATGAAATCAAGAACTTTCAGAGCTGAAAGGAAGCTTGACGATTACCTGGTCTAATCCTTTCCCTTTACAGATGAGAGCATTCAGACTCAAAGTGGGTATGTGGTATATCAAGATAACATAGCTGGCTAGTGGTAGAGACAGGACTACAATCTAGATTTCCTGATTCTTTATCAGGACACTTGTGCCTCTGGTGTAGGGATGAGAAAGAGAAGTAGAAAATGTAAAAAGTGGTAGCTGATTCCTCTGACCTACCTTTCTAGAGAGCCTGAAATTTCCATCATTGGCTCCAGGGATGTGCTGGTGAATCTTAAATGGATGGCTATATGCAGGCAATGGTAGTAGCAGGGAAGGGATTGGGGTGGGAGGATCTTGATTAGAAGCATTTGCCAATTTCCGTGGTGTAAATACTCCCACCATGGATAATTTCAAGCCACCAGTGTGATGTCACTGAATGCAGAGATAGACGTACAGGCATTCCTCATAAGCTGGCTCTACTATACCATTGCTTCACTCCCTGCCTGAGAAGCTTATCCCTTCTGCCGTGTGGAGCGCCATATAATCCAGAATTCAAGGTCATCCTTAACCCAAAAGTTAGTTTTCTTTCCTAAAGAATAAACACACACACACACACACACACACACACACAAGGGTAGCACCGCCACTCAGTTGTAGGAGCAGTAGCTCTCTACAAAACACCAAGGAATCACAAGACATGAGCCTCTGTTCTCTTTGGATTTGAACAGGGAATGAAAGAGAAGTCCCTGGTTTACCAAAAAAAATCCCATTTAGCTTATAAATCAGTTCTTCCAAGGAAATGAAGCTGTCAGGGAACGACACACCAGCCCGCTCTTTCCTGGTGTGGGTGAGAGGAGAAGGGTGATGGGAACAGGTCTCTCCATGATGCTTTCTGTGCTTCCCACGACCGTCACTTCCTTCCTCCTCGAGGATGCCTTTCCAGACCCAGGAGGAACAGCTGCCACAGGGCTCAGGGCTCTTTCTGGCCCAGAGTCTGCGACCTTTGCCCACAGGATTCCCTGTTGTGCAATCAACTGGGATGTTTTGGAGGATCCGTCATAGCCCAGCCCCAGGCTAGACAGTGTGCAGAGAATGCAGCCCCCTCGCAGCCCCTGTCCTCAGGAAGCATGCAGTCTTTTTTTTTTTAACTGAATGAGATCTTAGAAATCATCAATTTAACAGTCCCCAAAGAGGCTGTTACTGATCAAAGTTCACATAGAAGAAGAGCAGAGACTGGAATTCTTTCTGTCCAGCTATTTTTCCACTTGCTCAAGGTGCAATGTCTTTTCAAGGTGCCCTAGTCTCTTCTGAGAGAGAAGAGACTTTAATTTTTTTAAAAAAAATTTATTCAATGACAGATATTCTTTATACAAGCATACCTCCACTCCCTGCAAAAGGCTGCTAACAAGAAGACCATCTACCCCAGAATCTACCCAAACATCACTGAAGACCTCTAACGGACAGTGATGAGAATCATTGTACAACTTAATGAATCTCTTCGCACGTGTTATTTCCTTTTCTCCCCAGTGATTCTCTCACAAAGGTGGGCAGGTAGTGTGACACCTGAAGAAACTGAGATTCATGTAGATGAAGTAACTTTTCCAAAGTATAAGGCACTGTTCAATATCAAGATAACCCTTTTTAATGTATCCCCAGTGTGGGATGTGGTGAATAATGGAATGACTGAAAATTCCTTATGCCCGAAGGCAGGCTTTTGCAGTCCAGGAAACAAATAAGGAGCGCCACCAGGCTGGTAGGAATCCTGTGATGTTGCCTCTAGACTGAATCTCCACTGTCTAAATAGAAAGACCGCCACAAATGGCGTGGTCCACAGGGACACGTAAATGACCAGGAAATGAGTTTGAGCAATCAGCTTTGCAACCTGTCGCAGGTTGTCTTGGCAGAAAAGTGAGTGGGTGATAGCAGGTGAGGGAGAAGAAAGCTGTCTGGTTTCCCAGGAGTCAGTGCGGGGTTCATGGGTCAGCCGTGAGATGTTTGTGTGTGCAGTGTGTGTTAGGCCCCTGAACTCCATGCCTGAATTTCTCGGAGGCCTGGTGTCCTGGGGCTGGTGGCCACGGTGGGTGGGCTGGTGAGGATCAACGCGGCCCTGCCTCCGCTGCTACTCACCCCAGGTCCCTCCCCTTCTCTCCAGCCGGTGCCCATCGATGACAACTTCTGTGGACTGGACATCAACCAGCCGCTTGGAGGCTCAATTCCAGTGGAGGGCCTGACCCTCTACACCACCAGCCGGGACCGCATGACCTCGGTGGCGTCCTATGTTTACAATGGCTACAGCGTGGTGTTTGTGGGTACAAAGAGCGGCAAGCTGAAAAAGGTAAGAGTCCGTGAGACTGGACGCCCGCTGCTGTTCAGCTCCTCCGCTGAGAGCCTCTGCTAGAAGGCTGCTGTGGATGGAGATTTAACTAGAGGCAACTCAGTTTTCTTGGGGCAGGAACAGGTAGAGTGGGGAGGGTTGGTAGGGGTTAATTTGTGCCTTATCTTCCAGCTGCTTCCTCTACCCACTGGTCAGTGAGTGTCTTGGTAATGTAAACATATTTCAATATTGACCAAACTCCAAGGAATTAGGAAGGTGCATCTGTCTAGAGGAGGAAAAAAAAAAGTCTCCAAATCAAGTAGAATTTTTTGATTATCTATATTATGAATTTTTTGATTTTTTGATTATCTATATTATGAATCACCCACATCATAAATTTTTTTGATTTTTTGATTATCTATATTATGAATTTTTTGATTTTTTGATTATCTATAATATGAATCACCCACATCATAAATTTTTTTGATTATCTATATTATCTATATTTTTTGATTATCTATATTATGAATCACCCACATCATAAATCCCTCCCCACAGTCTACAGAGGTGATTGTACTCATCAAAAGTCTTTGTTGAGTCCAGAGCAGCTGCTTGAAGCACATTATGGGTCTCACTTCTCAGCCGATGGTGGTGCCTCTCTGGGATGGTATACGGTGCCTGGATAAGGGACTGTTCTCCTGTCTTTCCTCTTCCTGCAATCGCAGTCTCTTCCCCGCCCCTCCTCCCTCACCCCCAAGACCTGAGCTGACAGGAGGAAGTAGGCGTCTTATCCTGTGCCTGCTCTGAGCACCTCTGCCCATGGGAGGGCACGGGCCGTCTGGGGCTGGCAGCACGGGAAGCCTCCTGCGCGGCGGGCTGAAGCCGGAAGCTTGTACCTGCTTGTCTAGCACTTAAGGTGTAGAGACAGAGCACAGTCTGGTTTATCATGTGGAATTACAGCAGCCACGTTCTTTCCAGTCCCTGCTAATCCCTTTTTCCCAAGCTCACCCTCCTGCCACCTTTCCCCAGTCCCAGCACCTGTGGATCAAGACACAGGCCAGACCTCACCGCATCTCCCCCTTTGATGTTGACATCAGCCCTGTGGCTCTTTCCTCCTAATCCAGTTAGAGCCTCAGGAGAGATGTTGTTTGGGAATGTAGAAGGAGGGTGGCAGGGAGGGAGCCTGAGGAAGAATTTCCGTGTTCTGCTTGTTCTGAGTTGCTGCCAAAGGAGGTGAGAAAAACTGGTCTGGGTTGATGTGGAGATGCCTTCTTTCTCATGATGCCAGAGCCCTTTAACCCTTTCCTCACTCTGTGGAGAGGTGCCCACCTGTACCTGTCCTGTGCCCTCCACTTGGCCTGGGACTGTGGGCCCTGGCTTGGTTTCAGGTATGGGAGAGTGAGGATGAGTGCGGTCCCGGCGTTTGCTTTCCCAGAAGTAGAGAGGGAAGGAGTTGACCTTCTGAGATTCCACTAAGATTTAAAAGTGGTGTACTCTAGAAAAGAGTCTGAAATAGGATATATATATGTGTGTGTGTATATATATATATATATGTGTGTGTGTGTGTGTGTGTGTGTGTGTATATATATATATATATATCTTGAATCACTTTGCTGTACACCTGAAACTGACGCAACATTGTAAATCGACTCGACTTCAATTTTTAAAAAGTGGTATATTCTGCGGCTTCCCTGGTGGCGCGGTGGTTGAGAGGCTGCCTGCTGATGCAGGGGACACGGGTTCGTGCCCCGGTCCGGGAAGATCCCACATGCCGCGGAGCGGCTGGGCCCGTGAGCCATGGCCGCTGGGCCTGCGCGTCCGGAGCCTGTGCTCTGTGGCGGGAGAGGCCACAGCAGTGAGGCCGGTGTACCACAAAAAAAAAAAAAAAAAAAAAAAAGTGGTATATTCTATCAAGACAGGGTTCTACTTGGACTCCTGAGGCTGGCTACTTTCCTGCAGGGTTATCTATACAGCTGGGTAGATTGTGACTTGCCCAGGGACTTTGGGCCGAGGTGCCTATGGGAGTTGAAATCCAATCTGAACTCTCCTTGTCAAGCCATACACCCTAGGGTATAAACGTACCCCCAGAGGAGCTCCTGGAGCTGACTCATCTGCCCATAAATACCACCTGTTTCTCAGTTGCACAAAGGCTCTGGAAGGCCAGCAGGAGCCACAGCTAAGCTAGTGCTCAGCATTTTCTCCTCTCCTTCCTGCACCTTCAGTCACTGTTCTGGATCATTCCTGTGATTCTGTCTCCTTTATTCTCTTGAAAGTTCTGTTAAAGGCAGGGGTCATGCCTTTGTTCATATTTATTTCCTTCTTTCTGCCTCATCCTTTCACCAAGTGTTCCCACCTGGGATGGGCCTCAAAACTGTCTCGAAAAAGAAAACCATGCTCTAAGGAACCTTAGAGACCATCTAGCCCAATACTAGCGTTATTTGGCAGGAAAATTGAGGCCCAGAGAAGAAAAGTGACTCGTCCAAGCTTAGAGATGAAGACAAGTTGCCTCTTGTCCTGAATCCGAGTTGACACCTGTTTTACTTAAAGAAGCAGCCACGGAACCCCGGGGGTAGAGGCTGAGAACAGCCTTCGGGTTCAGGCTTGCTACAGGGTTAAGCCAGGGCCTAGGGCCTCCATTCTCTTCAGCCCTGGATCTGAGTTAGGGAATTAATGTTTGCCAAATGGGTGGACGAGGACTGAATAAAGGAAGAACCACCCAGCCAGGCTCAAAGGGCCCTGGGCTGACCTTCCCATATCTCTCTTTTCAAGCCACACACTCAAGGTAGCCAAGTTCTCTTAGCCCTGTTGGAACCCCAGCAGGCAAGTTGCTAGGGAGGCAAGTCAGAGGATTCAAGGGGGAGGCTGGGGCATGGTTGCCCACAGCTTGTTCCGACCTGCAGTTGTCTGTTCCTTCTCTCTCTTCACTTCGATGTTCTTTAGTTGTTTCTATGAGCTCATAATACCCCTCCTTCTCCTCTGGGCGACTCACCCTTCCTTTCCACCCACACGCCTTTGAGGCACCTGATACTAAAGTCGAGCTCCCACTGGCCTCCCATTTACCCAGAGAAACGGCCCATGAGGAATTTATGGAATGTCCCCAGGAAACTCTGCCATGGTCCAGGCCGCATAGCTCTTTCAACACAGGAAGGAAAAAAAAAAAAAACAACAACTAGCCAAGAGTTTGGAGAGGGGAGGGAAGCAGGGTACGTCAGGACTACTCACTTCTTCCCTGCCTAACCAGGTGTCTGTCAGACTGTGCGGCCTCCGTCCATGGCAGCCCATAGGACAGGATGTCCCCGAGTGGGGACGATTAGAGGAAGCAGAGACTGCCTAGAAGTGGCAGGACCACGAGGTGTTGTTCTGTGCTGTGTCACATACTTGCTCATACCTGCCCTCTGCTCTCCAGGCAGAGAACAGTGCAGACGAGGCCACTGCCTTCTGAGTCACAAACATGCAGAGGGAACAGGCAGAATAAGGACGAGACCTCAGAACCAAGAGGTGTAACACTTGCCTAGACTAAGGTCCAGGGCATCAGAGGTGATAAGAAGACAGGCCAGGATTCACCACGGGGATGGAACAATTCCAGAGAAATCAGCTGCCACAGTGTGATTAACCTGGAGGGCTTCATGGAGGAGGAAGCTTACTAAGATTTGCTCTGAGACTGAATGAGACAGACAAAGTGATGAGTTGGGGATGGGAGAGAAGGGCCCTCTAGACCTCGGGTGCCGCACTGAGAAGATGCAGAGCACGTGCCAGCAGGGTCTAGAGTGTGCGGAGGGGCTTGGAGGACTTGGCGAAGTGGAAGCCAAGGCGTAGAGTACTGTGAGGCTCAAGCCCTAGAGGATCAAGTGAAAAGGATCTTGGGACTTTCGCCGACCTTGTGAGCCAACTGTGTGATCCACAAAGTTAATTAGTCTTCACCACACTAACAGAAGGTCATGAAAAGTGGAGGCCCCACGTCCCACGGGAGATAACATTGTAAGAGGGCTTAAGCCAACCAAAGAGCCAGGTCAACAAGGCCTGCAAGGATGCGGGAGCCACGCTGTACGGAGAATACTTTTAAAAGGATGTTAACCTAAGGGAAGAAGTAGAAGGGAGGAGACGAAACAGCTTTCTTCACAGACTGTGATTTACTGAGCACTTATTATGTGTCAGGTGATATTCTAAGAGCTTGATATCTACTAACTAATGTTTATACAACTCGATGGGGTAGGTGCTATTGTCACCTCCATTTTGCTGATGAGGAAATAGAGGCCAGAAAAGGTGAAGAAATGCGTCCAAGAGCCACATGGCAAGTAAATGGCAGAGCCAGGGTTTGAACCTTGATCGTCTGGTTTCACAATCATGCTTCTCCATTAAGCTGTGCAAGATGAATTAAACTTATTCAGTGTGGCCCCAGAGGGCAGAAGAGGGCCAACAGCTAGGAGTTCCGGTAAAATAGTTTTCCACTTAATAAGAGGAAGAAGCTTCTTGCAGCCAAACTGTCCCATAATGGAAAGAGTTGACTCAAGAGGGAATGAGCTCCCAGTCAGTGGAAATACTGAAGCAGAGACTAGGTGGTCACCGATCAGGGAAGCTGTGGAGAGGCACCTGCACCAAGCACATGACCTTCCCACTTATGCCGCCCCTATTTCTCTGACTCCCTCAGTAGGGGTGGGAGATAACGGAGGGCAGAGAAGGGGAGCAGAGCGCGGAAGGCCAAGGCACCCTGGGGGTGGGCTTTGAAGTCACAGCTGGGTTCACGCTGGCCCTGGGTGTGTAGCAGAAAGCCCCTGAGGGTCAGCGGGGAGGTGCTTGGCCCAGACAGGGCAAGGCAGGACCCAGAGGATGAGGGCAGGCAGGCCTGGGGCAAGAGGCAGGGGAGGGAAAGCAGGGCCTCCTGGGGCTGGGCACGGCTGACTGTGCCGACATCCCTCCTGGCCAAGGGCAGGCAGTGGGAGTCCACCTAAGAGATGCCCGGAGCTAATAGCAAAGCACATGAGGAAGAGTAGTGGCAACAGGGACTACAGACTCATTTAACACGACTTCCCAGGTTGAAGGGAGGGGTCCAGGAGACAGGTCGTGGGGCCTGAGCTGAGAGGGCAGAAGACGCTGGGACCGGGAAGCAGGACTCTCTAGGGTTTGGGACAAAGTCCCATTGGTTCCTCCCCTCCATTTGCAGCTGCTAAAACTTCTGCCTCAGCCCCGGCTTCCCATTTCTTCAGGCCTCCTCTGGCCCCTCGACCCCAGGGCCTCACAGCAGCAGGAGGTGCTGGCTCGCTGTCCTCTCCCGCAACCCTGCCACCGGAAGCCTCTCCTGATGCTCAAGGCCTGGTGACATGTCCCTCACCTCGCCCCTTCCAGCACTGTGACTAGCGCCCTCCTCAGACCCCCTGCCGCTTTGCTCCGACAGCATCTGGTGCGGGGGCAGCTGCAGAATAAGGGGTCCACTTCTCTTGAGACTCACAGGTCCTGGAGGACAGGGGCCTCTTTCCCACATATGTCACCCATCCCCACAGCCAGATCCAGTGTCTCTCACACATCAGTTGCTCATGAAATTTATCTCAAATGTACCTCCTCCAGGCCAGAGACCTACTTGCACGCGTTGGAAGAGAACCAGACACCAAGAGTGACTCCTGTTGACGTGGCTGGTTTGCAAAGGAAGGAAGTTAGGATGTGGTGGATAGGTCTGCAGGGGAGGGGGAGGGTTGGAGGGTGGCCGTGGGATGAGGGGTCTAGGAAACAAGAGAACTGCTGGGACAGGAAAAGAGCCTGTTTTCTGGTTAACAGTGTTTGGAAGAGGGTGGGGTAGTGCTCTCAGCAATGCTGACCAAGCTGGGAGGAAGGAGCCGCGTTTACACTGTTGCCCGTAGATCCCAGGAGAGCATGGCCAGCTATCTGCCTCACCTGCATCAGAGGCAGTTTTGCCTGCAGCCGCGAGGCAGGTACAGAGGCCCAGGCAACCCCTTCCCTGCCACCCTGCCAGGAGTATCGGACTCCTGGACATTTTTGCAAATCCACAGAGACTTAGCCTTTTCAAGGTCTGGGGAGGGCTGGGGCCTCTTTTGCCACCACCTTCTTTCCCATTAGCTAAGGCAGCCACCAGAATGCTTGTGAAATGCTTGAGGAAAATCCTTTCTGCCTTTCCCTATGGGACATACCAACCCAAGGTCTCCAGTCCGCAGCTCACAGGAAACCCTGCCGGCGTCCCTTCCCATTCTTATTCTTCTCTTTGTAAGCTCACAAACGATTTACTGAGCCAGGCCAGGAGAACTGTGAACCTCTCGCAGTAGCAGCTTAGGCACTGGAAAGAATCCATTGGGAGCACTAAAGTATTAACTCTCCCAGGCCCTGGGGTTATTGCTCAGTTACTTGATAACACTATTTATGAGATATCTTTCCACGGTCCTTTCCATCCTCCACAAATACTTCAGCTAAGTATGGGGATGGTTCCCTGCATCTCCACTCCATTTTACAGATGTGGAAAACTGAACCACCGGGATGTTAAATGAAATATCTTGTCCAAGGTTACATGGCCGATCCATTGGCAAAATTGACATTGACATTTATACTTCCTCCCAAAACATGCACGGAAGTTCCTAACCTGCTACTTGGCTCCCTTGTGGGGTGGAGTTGTCTTGGCGGACGGAAAGCCAAGTTGGGTGAAAAGCTGAGAAACATACCTTTCTCGCTGTGCCAACACCACCGAACAATAGCCACTCATTCCTCGGAGTGGAAATGATTCACTCGTCTCTCATTGTGAACCTTGGATTGAGTAAACAGCCAGGGCTGTGGGTCTCATTCTAGGAGACCTAGCGGATTTCTTGGGACCTGTGACCGCTGAGCTAATGCTCTGTGTCCCTGATGCATCTCAGCAGCTCTGGGGGCTGGGGTAGTGGGCAGCAGATGCCCTCTCCCCCTGCCCCAGAGCCTGTGCAGAGGAGGTGGGCTGGTGGCTTAGAACTCACCACCACATCCCCAGTAATGACTTTGGCTCCCTGCCCAGGCTCCTGCCGCCAAACTCGCTGTTTGTTTTGTTGTTTATAGGCCTCTTGGGTCCCAAGAACTGGTCTTCTGGAACCTGGGAAAGGCAGCATTTGGCTGGCACAGGGAAGGGGGCATATTTACAGAATCCTTCCAAACCTCCTCCCCTGACCACCACATCCCCCTGCTCGACCATGACAGGTGGAGAGAGAGGGTGTGGGTTTCTATCCAGAGCCCCAACTGACCCCAGGGAAGAGCCCCTGATCTCCCAGAGTCATTCTGAAAGGGAGAAACTAAAGATGCATTTATTTTTTGCACCTTTTGTGCGGCTCCTGTGTGCTTCAATCTTGGATAATCCCGGTGTGAGGAGTCAGGCCGTGTGCTCAGCGTGGTGCTTTGCACTCCAAGAGGGAGCCCTTTGGAGCTCGGGGCTTTATCTCAGGGCAGGTGAAGCCCAGGCGTAATGCTTCAAGCTCACAGAATCCAGGTGACCCACATAGGCTCTGTAGAATGTTTAAGAAGCCAAGGTGCTAATGTTTACAGAGCGGTCATCTTTAGGAAAATACAGACCACATAGAGGCACATCCTTTTAGGTCACTGAGCCTTGCCTGCTTATGGGTACAAAGCATGGACATATATCTTGAGGTTGGACAGGACCTCCAAAGACCAGCTGGTGCTGTCCTCTTGTCTTCAGGTAGGAACCTATTTGCATAACAGAGAGCATATGAGCTTACAGGATGCAGTTCTGACTCCAGTCTATTAGCTGTGTGACCTCTGAGCTTCAGTTTCCTCATGTGTAAAATGAAGACAGTTATAATACCTGCCGCATGAGATTGTAATGAGGATTAAATGAAATCATTCATTCTTGAACGAAAATGTATTGAATACCTACTGTGCGCCATTTGCTTGGTATACGGTAGTAAACAAAACTGTCAACATCGCCTGCCCTAGTGAAGATTATACCTTAATGTGGAAAGAAAATAATGAGAACGCACAATATACAGTATATTTAGAAGATAATAAGTGCTAATGAAAAAAATAGAGCATAATGAAATCATTTATGTAAAGTGGGGTGCTGAGCTTATATGCATTTAAATATCACTACTATTGTTACTTAACTTGTGAGCCTCAATTTTTTTCTTCTGTGGAGTGGGTAGTAATAAACACTTTGCATAGTTGTTGGAAGGACTAAGTGAAATCATGTATGAAAAGTTCTTACTATGGTGCTTGGCAACAAAAGTGCTTTCCATTATTATTACCAACATCTTGGAGGCTTCCCCCGAAGCCCGCTTCTTCTCTGGCTCCCTGGGGGAGTGGAGCTGTCAGATCAGCCTCTTTTTTAGTGACATGTTTGCAAGGTCAGATAGAGGAAGAGAATCCTGCCCCTTGCCCCCAGCCCTGTGTCATGGGAAAAAAAATTCTTGGAAGGCTAGACCAGCTGGGCCGAACTAATCTAATCCTGCTGGACACCGGCATCCAGCTGCATTAGTCACCAGTGAGAGCTTTCCGAGTCCCATATCACCAAACAATAGGTACTGACCCCTCCTCAGGGCCGGGCTGGGGGAAGTGGTGGTTCGGCTCTTATGGCTTTGCAGAATTAACTAAAACGGGGCCAGTCTCTGCCCTTTGCATGTTCCCAAGCCAACCGTGATATCCTAGGGCTACACAACTCCACCTTCAATGAACTGTGTGATCTTGGGCAGACCTTAGTGTCATCAACTGGTCCACTGATGCTACCTTGCAAGATTGCTATGCATGTCAGACTTGGGGGATATGAAGTACCTAATATAGAGCCCAGTGTGTAGCAGATGCTTAATAAATGGTAGCTATTGCTGCTATTACCATAATTGCTGTAAGTGTGACTCTACTAGTGTTACTGCTACCACTCCTACACCATTACCATCCTTTTCTAAGGACCCAGATTCCCTTGGTTTCCATTAGCTCACTAATCCCATAGCATTTAGGATAAACAGGAAGGATTGAGATATTTCTCTGCTCCGTGACAGATGGTGATACTGAAATTCACAGAGATTATGGATTATTATGGATTGCTTAGGGTCCCAGGGTAAATCAAGGGAAGATTGGAATCAGAGCTACAAATATTTCAGGTGGCAATGGTGCAGCACACACCTCACCTGTATACAGTCACCTGTATAGTCCAACAATGATGAAGCTAAAAGCTTGCAGCTACTTGAACTTTTCTTTTCTTCCTGTTATCATGTGTCCTTCTGTCCAGAGAAGCAGGAGATATATGGAGATGCAAGGTGCTGAAGGTCACCCTGAGTTTCTGTCCTTTAAGTTTCTTCCTGGGATTCTGTTCCTCTCCTGGCCTCAGCCTCCAGAAAGGTTTCTAGGCTTCAAGATGGGGCACAAGTTTAGGAGCTGGTGCCTCTGGAATTGTCCCAATCAGCCATCATTCTCCAAAACCTCACTGGATTTCAAAGGCTACTGACACCAGCTGGGCGTCCCCACCTAACCTGGAAGGGGCAATAGTATTAACAGCCTTTAGTAGCAAATCAGGAATTCTTACACTTCTGTGTTTAGGGGTGGATGAGAGTGCAGCCAAGGAAGGAGAAGAGGCCATGGAGTCTGGACCCTGCAAAGGGGTCAGCCCCAGCCCCCAGGGGGAAGGTGGACTCCATCACACAAGGTCAGGAATGTTCCCCTGATTTTATAACTGGAAAGGCCCTCAGAAAAGTAGTCCAGCCAACAGACTTTGGGCAGGTGAGATGTTTATTGTTCTGTTTTGTGGATGAGACAGCTGAGGCCTAGAAAGGTTAAGGGATCTGCACAAAATCACCCAGGTCCTTAGCAACAGAAGCAAGATAAAATCCAGGTTTTTAGACTTTACTTTTGGGGCCCTTCTCTCTGTATCATATGGAAGAACGTTCCCTCTGCACAAAACCTCAGGCTGACCTCTGCCTTTCCCTAGCATGCAAGCATTCCCTAAGCAGACCCTAAAATTGGTCTGGGGATCGTTCTCTCCAGGGCAAGAGTCTAGCTGAACTTCCTATCCCAGGCCTGGCCATGCAGCCTTGCTCTGGGGTGCCCAGCATCGCCGAGCCCTCACTGTACGTGACTTGAGGATCTTTCTAGAGCCTGGCCAGCAAGGAGGTCTGCTTACCCACAAAATGCTTGCCTTGGGGTTAAGAAGTTCTGACAAGTCAGAAGAACACTGAATTGGGAACCTCAAGTTTTACATATGAGTCCTTTTTCTAGGCATGCGGCTTTATTTATTTATTTATTTTGCAGGGAGTAGGCCTATTATAACTTAGACACTCACTATGTGCTAAGCCCTGAGCTACGTACTTTTTTAGTTAAACCTCACAATACCCTTGTAAGGTAAGGATTAATATTACATCCGTTTTCCATATGAGCAGACTGAAGCCCAACGAAGTTAGGTGACTTGCCGAGTCACATTGCTACTAATTGGACAGCTGGGATTGGAATCTAGATCCCTCTGACTCCAGACCTGGGCTTTGTGAACCACTAACTTTGAGCACTCTATCGCCCTTCTCTAAGATTCTGTTGGTCCCTCTGTAACCCACCACCTGCCCTACAGAGAGCTGCAAGAAGATGCAGGAGAGAAGAGTGGAAGGACTGACTTTGCACTCTTTCCAGCCAAGATCCCCTGGAAAACCGGGACGTGGCAGCTGTCACCTCGGCACACGCTGCCTTGTGTCATTCCCCTCAGGCCTCCTCCTCCCCTTCCCACCCATCTCAGCCCAGGCCACAATGGATGGAGTGGCAGCCTTTGTGCCACACACAGTCCCCAGCTGACTCCCCTTTCTCCAGGCATCATTGTTTGCTGTGAGCTTTCTGAAGGGGAGACAAAGGAGTGTTACTGACAAGGCCAAGAGCTGCCGTGTAAAGCGTGGGGCCTGGGCCCATCACCCGTGCATCCCTTGGAGGCCCCGGGCTTTCCTTCAAAGACGCTGTCTGGGATCTTTTGTGTGCCAGTCATACCCATTCAGAGCTGGCCGGGCAAAGGTTTCGGGTGGGGGAGGAGGACACTGAGAAATGGACTCATTTCGATCTGGCAAAATTGGAAGAGACATTTAATATAATAGTTAACAGCAAACCACTGCCGGGGGGATGGGCCCGAATGCTTGTTCTCTGTTTATGGAGCTTATGCAATTCCATCAATATTGATGCCTGATGCCTTTGATTCTGACACTAATCATTGCTATGAATTAAATTTGCAGCCATATAATTAGGATCGCTATTAATAGGGCCCTTAGCTAAGCACTCCGACGCGGCATATCTTTTTCTCGATAGAAAATGGCATCCTTGGAACTCTGCTAATGGGGCGCACCTGGGATTTGCCAAGAATGATGTGAAAATTATACATTCTATATTTGTATTGGGCCTTTACTAAAATATCAGCAAGCAAAGGTGAGGCTGGAGGGAAGGTCCCCCCTTGCCCAGAGCTGTGGGCAGCAATTAGGTATCTCTCCCTCTCTTTGAGATCTTTAGGAAAGGATATTCCAGAGCCAGTTTGCTTGCTTACGGTCTAGGGTCCGACAGCTCAGAGTCAGGAAGGTCTTCTTTCAGTCTAACCTTAACCTTAGGCTAAAAGACTAGGTACTCTGGTGATTTCTTTCTCAGACTTTCAGGTGGCTATGAGCCAACTGAGGGAAGAGGAACGTCTTGGTGTGCCCCAAGCTCGGTTGGAAGGGGCTGAGACAAACCCCTATTGATAGGCCCAATTGGCCTCATTTTTAGGTAGATGATTGGGCAAGACCCCCACTCACAACTGATCCCAAGGGTTCCCATCCAGAGAGCGCCGGTTAACCTCACACATAAAAGGGCCCACTGCTACACCTGGTGGGAAAGGATGAGCTCTCTCTCACGATGAGGTGCTTGCCCAGGTAGATCTGCAGCATATTTATTTACTGGGGAGCCCAGTCCTTTATTATCATCAGGCACCCAGGTCAGCACTGGAGACTCAATGCCCCACTCACCCTCTGAGTAATCACACGTCATCATGCACACAAGGGTCCTCTAATCCTTTTCTAACGGTAGCACACGTGACACCCCCCCTTATCACTGCGAATAATATGCACCACTTGGCATAAGAGATGCACTTGTCCCTGCTCTTTTGACTGTCAGACTGAAAATAATTTTTCCTCCAAATCAACATTTATTGATTTTTTTTCCTTTCGTATTTTTATGTCATTGTGAGAAGACAGTGGTTTGAGTTCAAGTCCTAACCCTACTATGTATTAAGTTTGTGATCTTAGCTAAGTTATGTAACCTCTTGGAAACTCAGATTTGAGGGTTCTCATCTTTAAAACAGGAATAATAATATCTACTTCATAAGGATAATAATGAGGTTAAAGAAGCATCTCAATTGCTTATCATGGGCCTTCCACACCTAATAAGATTCCTCACTCCCTTCCTCTTTCTCCTCTCACATATACCCAGATGCAGAGGACAAAAGCCTCTAGCTCTCGGTACCCACGGCGTTCGGAAGACTGCCGCTTTATGTCCCACCTCTTCTCGGGGACACCACATGGAAAATTAACTCTTCCAAACAAATGGTGAACTGCGCCGTGAATTCCAAACGCCTTCGGTCTTTTTCTCGCACACGCTGAAAGGCTGAGCCGGGGCTTCTCACCCCACCATAGGCACCACAATTTCTGTTGTTTCTCTTTATTCTCAAGTAGCCCAGGGTTCTAGGTGGACTGAATCCGTCCTTGAGTTCAGGGCCCAGAGCTCGAGCGCAGCTCCTAGGCGCTGAGTGCTTCAAGGTACGAAGAAAGGGGCAAGGGCACCGTAGCCTCACCTGGAATGGAGGCCCTTTTCATATAGGATTCTTACTCGCTTCTGCCCTCTGCCCATACCTCCACTGTACATTTACCCTTTCTATGTATGGGCATACTTCAAGACAAATGTGTGGCTAGATAGCAGTGGGCCAATGGCCAACATTAGCCAGAGAATGTAGAAAACCCTCGAAAACAGTGTGCTTGGTTCAGTCCAGATTCAGAAGTACCTGAATTTGCCACTAGTTAACAAACAGCTCTTTTCCTCTTTATGCCTGAAGTGAAGAGGGGATGGAGATTCGTGTTGGGTTATAGCTGGGGTTGCTGTTCTTTTGGTTCCCACGAAGCAGAGGACATAAATCAGTCCCTTTAATTTTCAAAATTTGCCTGATGTTGGGCAGGTACCTAGTTACTCATACGTGCATTCAAGCATACATCCAGCACGGCGACACTCACCCCATTCTGATCTCTTATCACTTGCAAGATCTTGCATGACGCCAACAAAACCCCCAAGTGGACTGACCCTGTGCGGCAATGGGATGCACCCACAAATGCTTCTGCACCTCCAGTCTTTCCAAGAGTCTAACTGCTCTGGAAGCCATAAAACACTGAGTAGCTTCAGTCTCAAACAGATTGGTGGTCTCGCCAGAGGAATGGCCACAGTCAGAGAAATAGAGGAAAAACTATGCCCAGCCTCTCCCCATCAGATCAAAGAAATAAAAAATCTGTCTCCTTGGTGCCTCCCCGATATTTATGTCTGAACCCAGCAGACACCCCTGGGCTGCAGCCAGTCTGTGTATTAGCATTAGTCCATTACGCTTTTTATGATGCATGTCACCCCCACCCCACCTCCTCCCCCGCATGCCACATTTTATGACTGTCCTTTTCATTTCTGGAAAGAGCTTCAAAGAATGGCAGGTGCTGCATTTCCCCACTCTTTGGGGACCTATTTGTAGGCAGCCTGTCCCAGGCCATAAACAACGGGAGATAAACCACAGCCACTGGCAGTAAATGTATCCAAGGCCAAGGAGGCAAAAAAGTAGGGGGGCTTGGGGAAGCTTGGTGGCGTCTGTACAAGCCCAGTGGCCAGTGGGTCTGGAGTAGATGCTACCCACAGAAGGAGAATCAAGGGGTTGGTACAGAAGTGGATGCCACCCTCCCAGATTTCTACAAGAGCTAGAGGGAAATCCTACCACTCTCCCTCATTCCCACTGAAGCCACTTGTCCCTGAACTTCGATCAGAACCAGGAAACTTTCCAATAAGAAGAGGATGGTTTCCTTTGGCATCGTTTTCTGCTGCTAGCTCATGTTGCTACATAGATTACTCTGTGCCACTCATGTCCCATTGATGCTTCTAGATCTTGGAGCCACCGTCTCTGCCTTCTCCCACCCTCTCTCCCTGTGACGCCCACCCCAACCTCTTCCTTCTTCCCTCTCCAATCCTCTTCCCCTCCCTCATGTCCAAGACCAAGTCTTACCAATCAATCACCACTAACTTCTGCCTCATTAGAACTTCAGCCAGGATTCTGGCGGTCATGGCGGTGATATTTATTTATTTCAGCTTTGAGCTGCATCCACAAGCAAGTCACTTGTGACTCTGCAGGAGCCAGCACCTGGAGCCAGCTTTGCTCCATCAAAGGCACCCCTGGGAGAAGAAAACCAAATTCTGAATGAATAATTAGTCTAGTGGAGATTTCAGATTCTTTCTGCACACACAAACAGGAACTGCAAGCAAAGAATAGAGCAGAGATAGAAGGAGGTGGGTGGTGGGGAAGGACAGCCAGCAAAGCCCTGAATAATTAGTGTGTTGAAGAGTTTTCTTTCTCATCAACCCCATCTTAGTGGCAGGACACGGACAGAGGGTGGAGGTGATGTTCTTTTTCTCTTCCTTCTTTGGTTTTGAACCCCACATCAAAATGGAAGCAAGTAGATGAAAGTGACGTGCATTTTAAATGTCCGTACACATCAGGCTGCTGGAGATAGTAGCTATTATACTGTGTGTCTGTATTTTTGCAGTAAGCTGCTAAATTATTTATTGGGCACTGGGCTTTAATCTCATAAACCTGCCTGTGGGCCCCAGGCACCGGCAGCCTGAGCGCCACATAAAACACATACATCGGGGCCAGCTGCAAGGAACACTCCAGTGACTCTGGGTAGTGACTGTTCATTTTCACTCAGTCTTTTCCCCAGATCAGCTCATTAACAGCAGGCAGACCCAATGAAGAACCTTCTCATTTTTCCCTCACTGTGAACTTGGAAGTGGATTTGCATCTCATAGTAGACTAGAGCCCCAACCAGAGCCCAGAGGACCAGGGGAGCTGTAGCAAGAGGCTGTTCTAGAGTCTCTTTCCTGGACTGAGGGGTGGGAGCCTTGAAAGAGGGAGCAGATGACTCCAGGACCCCTGGATGTTGCTGGGATTGTCCGGAGCTAAGTGCCCTAAGCTGTAAGCTCCCCTACTATCCCAGGCCTTATCGAGAGATGACCCTGGACAAATCTCCCTGGTTCCCAGTCTGGAAGAAGACAACTCTCTTGGTATAAATCTCCCAGTCATTCTCTGAATGCCAAGATACTAAGAACCCCCTTAAACTTACTTAATGGTTTGAGGTATGTAAAGAGCTTTCATGTATATAGCGCTCGTTTTGAGCTCATCTAGTCATCCTAACAACCCCATGGGCTGTGGTCTTATGGCTGAGGAAACTGGCCCAGAGGAGTCAAGAGATTTGCCCAGCATCACCCAGCAATGACACTATGGTTGGACCCTGGATGTCCATCCCTTGCCCATTCTAGACATAAGAGCTCACAGGCTTTAAGCTAGTGTGGAAACTGAGGCAACAGTCATCTCTGACACCCAAGCCACCTAGGGCTGGCCATGTGGGAGCAATGTTAACAGCCATGCCCTTGTCATAGGAATTTGAGTACGAGAAGGTTGTGCTTTCCAAATCCTGGGCCTCTCCTCTCCTTGAGCAAACGAAGCAATGGCAGGACTTGTCTGGGTTTCATCATTCCCTGTGCTGGAGCTGCCAACCTCTTATAACTCTCCCCCGCAAAGTCAGAGGGGCAGGGAGACCCAGTAGGAGGATATGGCAGAAGTTGAATGCACAGGACTTTTAACCAATGTTCCTGGATTCAGGGGGGCTCATGATCTACCCCCCAAAATATTATGCAAACATTTGTATGTCTATAATTTTTGTGTAGAGGGCCCATTGCTTTCATCAGATTCTCAAAGACCTTTGACCCTAAAATGTTGAGTCTGTCTAATGGTTTTTAGACAGTGTGCCTTTGAGCTCTAAGGTGACCACTCTAATCCCCCAGTTCCATCCTCCTTCAATCAAAGCATCTTGCTCTCATCTATTTTATATGTATCAGATTTAAATGACAGAAGACGAAATGTTGGGCCTACCTGACCATCGAGTGGTGTGTACCCCTTGTAACAGGCATGCATACACCATACTCACCACCTACTGTGCACACACACGTACGTACACATGCACATATTAGACACATGCACAGATACACATATGCATGCATGTACACAAGTACAGGTACACATTCACATGCACACATACACACACACACACAAACTCCCACTCCCAAACTTGGTGTAAGCGGCAGCAGAACAAGGTGAGACAGAAAGAACCCAGATCAAGACCAAGAGGTGAGTGAGGGCTGAAGCATGGAGACTAGATCAGGCCTAAGGGAAGAGTGGATCGTTGAGGACCTCACAGGCAGGAGACAGAGTATCAGCCCCGGTCTTGGTTGTAAAGCCAAATCAGACAGCACAGGCTAGGACAGGGGGCCGAATGGGTGGCTCCGAGTGAGTGTCCGGAGAACCAGCCCAGGCCAGAGGCAGGAGTCCTGATAGCTGAATTCACAGCTCTAACCCGGCCATGAGGTCGGGGCGGGGATGCACATGCGGGAGCTAAGCCTTGCTTTTAGAACGTTGTTGCATCTCCATGGCCTTCTCACCTCGGGACTGTGCGCGTGTTGTCCTACCCACCTAACGCCTTCTCATCTTCAAGGTACTGTGGCATCACCTCCTCCAGGAAGGCCCCCCTTTGTGTGCTTCATAGCACCCCATCACATGGCTATCAGAGCAGGGAGCATAGCGGTTAAGAAGAGTCCAAGCCCAAGGTGTCCTGGATTCCACTCCTGACTCTGCTCCTTAGTACCTGGGTGGCATAGTAAGAATCACCTCGCCTCTCTGTGCCTGTCTCCTCATGTGCAAACTAGAAATAATAATAGTTTCTGCCTCACAGGCTTGTTGTGGAGCTACATGTAAATGAGCCAATACAGGTAAAGCACAGAGAGCAGTGTCCAAAAGAGGATAAGCGTCCAAAATAGGATAAGGGCTCAGTAAATGTTACCTATGATCCTTGTATGTATTGTCATCACCCTTTTTCTTTTCTCGGCCCTCAGTACACTCAGCAGTTTTGGAATAGGGGCTGCATTTATCATCTCTTTGTCTGTAGAACCAACTAATGTAGCAGAGATTCAATACATGTTTAAAAAGAAAGAAAGGAGAGGGGGAAAGTGGGGAGGGGGGAGGAGGGAAAAACTCCTAGGACAGGAGTCATCTTTCTGCCCCAGTAGTAAGACATCTTCTTGATGGGAGTCAAAAGGGGCTTGCATGTGTGTCCTCCAGGTAAGGTAGGACTTCAGAAGTTCCTAGCAATGTCTCCGGCTGGCCATGGGCAAAGGATGAGATTCTTCGGGGAGTGCACATGCTTCAAGCAATCACAGCTCACACACAGAAATTCAAGCCATCAGTTGCTGCAGACAGATCCCTTTGGGACTGCCCTTTCTCAGAGGGGAAAATTCCTTCAGCCTCACTTAGCTCACAGCCTCACCCACCTGTCAGTGCTCCATCTGCAAATCCCAGTAGTTACTAGTTCGATGCCAAAAGAGAGCTGGCAGCGGAGACACCAAGGTGGTCCGTGTGGTGCCCTGCCCATCCCCCTCTGTGATTCCATCAACCTTTCGGAGTCCAGAACTTAGTAGACCGTACACCTCCTGCCACCAAGGGTTTGAAGATGCAGAACTACACCCATGATTACTTAGCGTGTTCATTCATCCATTCGCTCATTCAAAATAATGAATATTACTATCAGTGCCTGCTATGTGCTTTCAAATATATTTCTTGTTGCTAATATCATCGTTAATGACATGAAGCCAGTATCTCTCAACTGGGGTGATTCTATGGACATTTGGTGAAATCTGGAGACATTTTTGATTGTTATGTCTGGGGGCAGGAGGTGCTACTGGCATCTGGTGGATAAAGGCCAGGGATGCTGATAAACATCCTATAATGCACAGAACAGCCCCCACAAGAAAGAATGATCCTGCCCCTAATGTCGTAGTGCTGAGGTTGAGAAACTGAGCAAAACAACAAACATGTATTGGTCATCACGTCATGTATTGTGCCAGTCACCGTGCTAAGCACGTTGCTTTATTTAATCCTCCCAACAGCCCTGCAACACAGGGACTAGAACTACGTATCTTTCCAGATGAGAAAACCAAGGCTCAGGGAGGTGAAATTATTTCCCCATTCATTCATGTCATATGTATTTATTGGACAACTCAGTAGGTGGTGGATTTGGAGAGCAAACCCACCCGAAGTCTGCTCATCTACTAAACCCTGTTAGCTCTCTGCTCCAGAGCAGGAAAGAGAAACAGGAAATAAGTAAGTGCGGGAGAAGTGTAAGTTTGGGGAGGAAAGCAGAGTTGATAAATGCCACTGGTTATGACAAAGGTACTGCTTTTCCGTACCTGCCTTCTCCTGCCTTTCATTCCCCACACCTACTCACATGCTCCCAGACACACACATAAGCAGTTGAACAAAATCCTTGAGGCCCCAGTTTGCCTTCAAGTTTATTTTGGTGTGGGCGGTGATTTTAGCTTGAGATTACACCCTCCTTCCTCTCCCCTCAAAATGTGTCTCATCTTATAAACACAGCCAGTTCTTTGGCTGGGAGAAGGGTGGAAATATTTCTCCTGCTCCTGAAGTGTCTTGATAAAGATCTGCTCTCTGCCAGCCTCCAACTTCTCCTTTTGCTGATTTAGGGCATGCTGTAGGAGGTGTGGTATTTTATCTGTAGCTCCTGACTGGTGGGCTGTTTGGATGGGGCCAGCATGTGTCGTGGGAAGAATGTGGACTTTGGAATCAGACCATCTTGGTTCAAATCTTTGCCACCTACTAGGTAGGCGATATTGGGAAAATTATCCTTACTGAGCTCTGGTTTCTTCATCTGCGAAATGAGAATGATGATACCTACCTTGAAGGGTGCTTTCAAAATTAAATGAGGTCAGGCATGTTCAGCTTTTCGCCCGGTGCTTGGCAAAGAGTGAGCCCTCGGGAAATGCAAGCCAGTATTCGCATCTTCCACCTCAGCCCCAGGTTGGCTTTTCCCAGGGGCTCAGACAGATGGCGAGGTATAGTCACTACACCCTCCCACCCTCCTGGTGGGCCTCCCTACCTGCTCTGGGTCTTCTCTGGGGCCCACGTGCATAGGTCAGCCCAGGCCCCCAAATCGACCACAAGACCGCCCTGCCCCCGCGGTGAGTCGGGCTACTGAGACCACACCCACCACTACCTCCCCAGCACATCATGTGAGTGAGAGTCATCCGTGATTCCTATTCACCCCTCAACTCAGCAGAGGCCCAAAGAATGGCACGGAAGAGTAAGCAGTGGTGCCAGTTGACCCTATTTAAAGATGTATGCTGACGTCATTTCAGACCCCGAGGCTAGGAGGGATCCTCAAGACGCCTTGTCCTAAATGACGGTCCTCACCACCATCCTTTGGTCCTTCTCCTCCAGCTTCTCACAATGGAGGATGTACTAGAATGGGCAGCTACAGAAGGGAAACCCATTCATTGAGCACCTACCATGCACTAGACCGTTTGCCACCTGAACGTAGCCCACCCTCCCCTCCTGGGCGCACTATACCCAGTCCCCCTGGAGCAGGAGTGCATGAGCACTGTCTAAAGACCCTCAGAAGATGACCTTCCTTATCTCTCTGCTGTCTTATCTTTGGGGACCTCCTGAACCTCAGGGTCAGGAAGACCCAACGTTAGGAATTACAGTATGCGGTGTGCTTTCTCATTTCCCATCTCATTTAGTTCTGCTAGCACCTCGAGGGGTGGATATTCTTATCTCCTTTTGGAAGATGGGGTAAACAGGTCCTGATAGATTATTCAGTCAGTGAGCCCTGGAGCCTTGACATAAGTCCTACTTTTGTGGTTCGAAGCTCACAACCCCCGAGATGCCTCAGTTCCCTTGCTGGATTCTTCCTTACATCTTACCTAAAGTAACCATTTAAAAATTGTTCTTGGAACACTGTAGGCTATGGGCCACAGGAGATGTAAAGGACAACACAGCAACGGGCCTTTCCTCAGGTACCTACAGTCTATTTGAAGGTGTGGGATGTGTTTGCTAGCTTCTCACTTCCCCAGAAGACAGGATACTGTGCCCCCTCTCCCAGAGGTTCTGGTGGTGCAGCTCAGGCATGGGGTGGTGGGTGTGGAGCTAGAGAAGAGGAGCCCAGACATCAAGTAGCCTGGACTCCAGCCCTGGCTCTATAGCCATTGCCCTTGGGGAAGTTACTCTGTTCCTTTATATCTAAAATGGAGACATTGATGATTCTGGTTCCTAGCTCGAAGGACTAAGGAGGAGATTTAGTGAAATAATATGTGTGAAAGCATTTGGAAAGCAAATGTTAGGGTCGGTGCTCTCATTGTTCCCCCTCCCCAACCCCTACATCTTATTAGCAGCCTCAGACACTCTGAGACATTTCTATTGCCAGTCACCATTGTAGCCTGACCATATGTCTTGTGACCAGGGCAATTACAGCTGCGTGTTTCAACTGCTACCCCAAAGCCATGCCCTCCTCCCAATTAAAAAAAAAGAATATAGAATGAGCTAAGCCCTAGAGAGAGAAGCTGACCTCTGCAGATTATACCCCAGGAATACGTGGCCTGGTCATGTCCTGCAGGTGGAGAACAAAAATGCCAGAAACTTTCACCAGATCTTGGTCACTGTCCCAGCAGGAAGGGGAGCAACAGTTAAGGGAGGACCAAGACCCTGAGGATATCTTTCCACAGCTCTGGCTGTTGTGGTCTCTCCAGGGAAGATTTCTGACTCGAGAGGTTTTCAGGTTTGCCTTCGGTTGTAGGGAACTAAGCTTGAGCACAGAGCAGGAAGGAATTTCACATTTCGAGTGTTCACGAGGAATGCATTCGTTGTGAAGGCTGCTGCCCAATCCCTTCCACATCCAGCCTCCCACAGTCTCTCTGGCTCATTGCAGAGCTGAGATCAGCTAGGTAACAGAAACATCTTCCTCTTGCTGGTCTGTGACACGCCCCTGCCAGGATGGGAGCCATTACCTTTTCCAGATGTGGAATAGTTGCAGGGCTCATCACCCCGGGAGGGGGAGGGTGCTGCTGGGATCCCTCTCCAAGGGACTCCACGTCCTTTTATTTAATCCTCAGGAGAGTCAGTAACAATAAAGAAAGTGGGAGATGCGGAGGAGAGGAGCTAAAGTATTTGCCCAAAGACACTGTGAGCTGCTCGTAATTCCAGCTCAAAATTCTTAGGTCCGCAAAACACTGAAATGTGTCTCTTGTCCCTCCCCCTTCCTTCCTACAGGAAGAATTTTGTACAAAATAACATTGCAATTCCCAGAGCAGCACTCCATTGCTTAGCTACCTCTCCGCAGATGTGGGGCCCCCTTCTCCTCCCTCCATCCCATTTTCTCTATCACTGCCTCCTGCCTCCAAGCCTACCTTCCTGAAAGACATTCTTGACACTGTCATTAAACAGCTACCAGCAACACCTGCTGGCGTTCTCCGGTGCAAGGATAACAACCCAACTTTAAAAAGAAAGAATACTAAACAAGAAAGGTTGTAGGAGGTGTCCTCATGGGTTCGGGGGTTTCTGTGTTTTGCTTTTTTTCCCAGATTACTTTTCCTGCACTTCTCTGTTGATTCTCTTATTCTGTAAATGAAGAATTTGTTTTTAACATCTTTATTGGAGTATAATTGCTTTACAATGTTGTGTTAGTTTCTGCTTTATAACAAAGTGAATCAGCTATACATATACCTATATCCCCATATCCTCTCCCTCTTGCGTCTCCCTCCCACCCTCCCTTTCACAGGGGCTACCTCCACCCAGCAAAGCCTTTAACAGTAGAGGGGGAAAAAAAGACGGAAGAGCCAGCTGTTCCCTCCTCCCCCCCCACCCCTCCCTCCCACCTCCTTCCAGCAAATGCTGATGCAGGGTGATAAAGATGGGGTTCTCAGAATCTTGCCTAATAATAACTCCCTCGAAAGTCATTACCTGGGTGCCTTTTCCTTCTCTGTGCTTCTGCCCTGGAGTTTCTCCTGTTTATCCAAGGAGCCTCATAGGGAGACCCCTGACAGCTTTGCTCACTGCCCCAGTGGTTATTAAGCCTGGGTAGATGCCAACTCAGCGGCTCCCACCATCCTGCCCACAGAGGTCTAGCCCACTTGGAAACCCCAGCAACCCATTCTTAACCACACTGTCCCTAAGTGCCATGGGATCCTGCTGCCTGGCTCATTGCCTCCTGCTGCCAGCTGGAGCTCAGATACAAAGCCTACTTTTTTTTTTTTTAAGATGATAGGTCAAAAGCAATGGATTTTTATTTTTGCTTTCAGACAGAGGCCAACGAGGAAGAAAATGGCAGCTTCAGAAAACTGAGTTGTGTCTTGTGGTTGCCAGGAGTTTGGGGACTGGTGAGGGCTGGAGGGGTTGAGTTACTGGAATCGGGGTCCAAGGGAGCTTTGCAGAGGTCAACCCGAAGCTGTATTTGTGGGAACAATCAAACTGATGACTCTGATGGTTTTCTATTGTGTCATGGAAAAGGCTTCTAGGGAATTCTTGCCAAGTCTTTAGAAGAAAAGATATATATAGCTAATGATGAGTGTATTTATGGAGAGATATGTGGATATATTCATGCCAGTCATGCCAGTTAGCTCTGCAGGCAGGAGGAGGTGCCCTGGAAAAAGAGGAGAACATGAGGGTCTCCCTACAGCTCTTCTGGACCCTGGGAGAAGGACACATGAGCATCATGGGAGGTACTGGGATCTTTGGGCTTAATCCCCAGGGACCTACCTCCTGGACCAAGAGAAGCTTCCTAATGGAGGCCAAGCCTCTGAGCCAGAGTTTTCCTTTGAACTATTCAGGCAGGTCCCTGCCATCTAGAGGACGTCTTGGAAGGAGATCCTTCTGGGCTCTGTGATCCCTGAGTAACCTAGTCTTCAGAGCAGAGTGTGAGAGGCAAGGAGGCCATATGGGAAAATGCAGCAGTGCAGGGTGGAGTGGGAGGCCGAGGGCTGATGCCCCAAAGAAGGGATGGAATGCTCCGAATTCAATTGCTTTTCACCTGTGGGAGCAAAGCTTAATTGGACTGTCGGCCTTGGAGGGACCGAGACCCTGAGTTTACAGGCGTTGGGAGGCTTGTCTGCTTGGCTGGTACCATCTGCTGGCCCCCTTGGAGCCTGGAGGAACGGCCGAGGCTTACTGCGAAGTTGGGCTAAAGATTCTTTCCAGAATCTCCCTGGAACTACACGATGTATGTGTGGTATGTGTGTGGTACATGTGTGTGTACGTGTGTGTTTGTGCGTGTACATGTGTTTATGTGTGTGTGGTGTGAATATGTGTTTATGAGTGTGTGTGCATACATGGTGTGTGTGGTTTGTGTGTATGTATGTGTGTAAGCATGCATGCCTGTGTGGGAGGGTGTATGTGATATGTGTGCATGTATGTGTTTGTGTGTGTATGTGTCTGCGCATGTGTGGCGGTGGGAGATGTGGGGTGTGTGTGTGTGTGTGCGTGCACTCTTCCTGACTTCTCTCCATCAAGGGACCTCCCAGAGCGGGTGAGGCAGCCAGGGCCGTGAGTGAATTGGTTGGGAGGACTAGCTGGGCGGCCCAGTATCTGCTTCTGCATCTCTCATCCCATCTCCGTCATGTCAACAGCTCTCAAAATTGACTGAAGCATGGCCACTTGCCTCATTTCCAGCCTGTGTCCCTCATCCCCATCTCTGCCCATACCTGCCCCATTGGAGGCCCGGGGGTATGATGAGTAAGTCAGGCTAATGACACTGCACCCACCTTATCTAGCATTGCCCTTGGTATACCTTCCTCGATATGTTTCTGAAGCAGTGGGTGGGGATGGGAGGCAGGATATTATTGCAAAACCCGTTTGGCTGTAGCTGCCACCTGAATTCCTCCTCCACAGCAGACACCTAGTGCCACCCCTCCCCAGGCAAATTGTGTAGCTTAGTACTAGCAAAGAGACTCAAGGTCTAAAGAAGGCATATAGGTTGGCGAAAAGAACATAATAGTTGTGACACTCTTACACTTCCCTTTCCTCCTCCGTGTCTCACCCTACCCAACACCCACCCTCAACGACAGTCAGTCTGCATTCCTAAGGAGGAGGACAGCATGTGAACATCTGGAGAAACCACGAATGAAAGTTTGACTCAAGTCAGAGACTTTCTAGAATAGCATTGTCCAAAAGAACTTTCTGTGATAAGGGAAATTTTTATATCTCTGTCGTCCAGTACAGTATCCACTAGCCTCAAGTGCCTATTGAGAGATTGAAATGCATTAGTGCACCTGAAAAACTGAATTTCTGGTTTTCCTGAATTTTCATTCATTTCAATTGAAATAGCTCCATGTGGCTACTCTACCAGATGGTCCAGTTTTAGAATATGAAGTAGAAACAACTCCAAAGTCTGGGATACCTTTCAAGCCTAAAAGAGAATCCTCCGTCTCTCAGTCCCAATTAAAGAGAGGGCAGTTTTGTAAGATGCCACAGGGCAGGGTATTTACCATCAGCCCAGAGTGAGCCACATTTTTAGCCTAAAGCATTAGATACACTTCTTTCTATGATCTATTTCCCAGGCCAAAGAAACGGAGGGATGGAATAAGCAGGACGGGCCCAGCCCTCCCCCGCACCCCGCCCCCACCCGCCCCCACCGAGAACCACCCTGGTCCTCCACTGCACCTGGCCCGGCTCCCCGTCCACAGTGTGGGACCCTCGGAGGCCGGGGGCCTGGGGGCACCACGCAGAGCGATGCCGCAGCTGCAGACATCTGCTCGCCCTCTATCTCTGCCCCTTCATTTCTTTTCTGTCAGCAGCAGCTCTTGGCCACTGTTGGTCAGCAGAGTCAGAGAGGCCCCGCAGACCTGTGTTCCGGCATCCTCAGCTCCCCACCCCTGCTGAGGAAGGTTAAGAGGGAAAGAGGGGAAAAGGAGACAGGAAGGCAGAGTGTGGGTGAAATGAAATGATAGTGACATTCAAGAAAGAGACTTCGTAGGCCGCTCACTGCCCTCCCTCCGGATTCAGGACGAACCTTGTCTGGTTTATAAGCCATCGGCAACTTCTCTCCTGTCCGAGTCGTCAAATCCTGGTACCCCCATCCCCTCCCTCCCTCCCACACATACAAGAACACATGTGGCCGGTCCATCTGTGACCTTTATTCTTCTGACCTCACCCCTGGAAGGGGAGAAAGCCCCAGAAGAGCCTTCACTCCCCATCGCAGACTGAATAAATTCCACCATCCTCCCTGCCTTCAACCTTCCCGCTTCCTCCGGGTACACAACAGGAAGAGGGGAAAAGCCCTCTTTCTGGGCCAGGAGGTTGGCAGCCCCAGCTGGATCCCACATGTGGAGAAAGCCCGGCGGGTGGGAAGCCTTCCTTCTTCTGATCCCAGCCTCTGCTGGCTCTCCCAGCCAGAGAGCTGAGCATCCTGTGAAGCTGCTTTCATTCATCGCCCAGCAGTGGATTCTCCTTGGAGAGAGGCAGCCCAGGGTGGGTGGCAACCCAGGAGTCCAAGACGCAGACCCCCACACAGCTCGGCTCAGCTGGAAGGCAGCTGTGCGAGCCCCTTCCCTTTCTTGCACGTGAAGAGGAGCAGAAGAGCCCTCGTTTTGCTGCTACCAGCAGAACAATGGCCGATACCCCTCCGTTTCTTTCTCTGCAAAATAAGGAGATTGCATGGGAAGGCCTTTCTTGAGCTAACCTTCCCTGAATGTCATTTCCCAAAAACTCCACTCCTGTGGGCCAAGCAAGGGGCTTTTAATAGCTATGGAAGTACAGGAACATTCTCTTGCAGCTCTTTTGTGGCTCTGATTTCTCAAGGAAGAGAGACGAGCCAGCTCTCCCTTTGACTTTGAGTCACTCACTGCCTCTCCAGCTCTGTGCTTTGGAGCTGAGCTGAGCGCTGAGCTAGACTGAACAGGCCTTGGTTGGGGGGAGAGAGGACAGATATTAGTAAATTCACTTTTGTTTGTGTAGCCACTAGAGCAGGGAGGAGACGGAGTGAGGTAATAGAACTTCCTAAATCAGTGCATTCTCCGGGGAGTGTAGCATTTCCTTTCCTAGCTAAGTTTCCAAATAAGAAAGTTCAAGTTTGCATCTTGAAAGTTGTTTTTCAGGACATGATTTCAAAGTACACGTTCTCTTCCTATCTATTGATACACCACCACCTCCCATGCCCAGACCCTGTCCCTTCCTGCCCGGGTCCATGGGGGCTGGTCTGCAGATGGAGGTAGGGGGTGCTTCTAGGAGAAGGGGGTCTGGCCAGAGAGCAGGGGTGAAATTCCCCTCCCAGCCTCTCACTGACATCTGACCTCTGCACCTTTCTTGCTAGTGACCCCTAAATTACTGAGCTGTCTAACCCTCCCCAGAGAGGAGGGAGGCAAACAGGGCTGATGGGAGGTAGAGCAGAGAAAGTATGAGGGGGAGGTCAGGGGTCGTTTCACAGTATGTTTTGGCAAAGGAGGCCTGTGGAGCAACCAGTGGGATCGGACTTTCATCCTTCCAGAGCTTCCCTCTCCAGGAAAACAAAAGCTGTCACTTGAGTGGTGGTTTGGAGGCACTGTGCTCTGGGGAGCAGGGCCCAGCTACCTGGGGTAAGGATTAGATAACAGTCATGGCCTTCCCCTGAACCCCTCCTGCCCCCACTCTCCTCCGCCTGGGGAGGTGACAACAGTGCTTGGGAAGGCCACAGCCTCTCTGTGAAGGGGCTGCTCAGGATGAGAAAGGCTCAGTCAAGTGGGTCGGTGGGGGATCCTCAGTGCCCCAGCCAGGACGCTGCTTCTGCGATGCTCCTGGTAACTTTCAACATCGCCGTGTCACTCCAGACCACCACCCTGCAAATCTGTCTCCTCTGCGGACAAAATAAGGTCTGAAAGGAAGGAAGAGGTGGCAGGCTCAGGGCCTGGAGGCTAGAGTTTTCCTGCCGAGTGAGTGCTGGGGGGACTTGGAAGGCTGGGGGCTTGGGAGGCCAGAGGAGTCAGCCCCTAGCAGCCCTCCTCAAACCTGGACAGAAGGGAGACACCAAAAACTTGACCTGACCATGGCCATAGCCATTACGATTTTTTCCCCCAGCTTAAATGTCTTGTACCCCCAACTCCCCTTGGCTGCTTCAAAATTCAGGGCAGTGGCAGCAAATACTCCTGAGGGGCAAGAACTCCATACCACGAGCAGGTCTTAACTAGAGCCAAGTCTCCAAAGACTGGGCCATGGTGTCGCGTGGCCTGTGTCTTCATTGCTTTGTCCGCCACTGGCTAACTGTGTGACTTTGGGCAAGGTCCCCAACCGCTGTGACTCTCGCCTCCTCCTCTGTGACATGGGGATATTACTAGCGCCTCTTCACATGCACGTGGATGCCCCGAGAAAGTAGATGCAGAGTGCACAACGCAGCACTGGACGCATAAGGAGGACTGGGTCAGTGTCGGCTCTTCTGGTTCTGTCTTGTCTCCTAGCTGTCTTCTCTGTGGGTAGCTCTTTGACACATACATGGTGACCGTCCACTCCCAGGCAGCCACGGCCACTGCCGTAGCCAAGGCATGGACGGAGCAATGACCCCTCTTCCCCAGGTGCAGAGGTGCCCACTCAGACCCCCTAACCAAGCCCCTCTCCCCCTCCATGAAGCAGAGGCGTTTCCTCTGCTGACAGCCTGAAGACAGGTCATTTTTCTTCTCTTCCCATATAATGGTCTTTACTCCCCTACCCATCACCCCTTTTCAAACCTTAATGACTTTAACATACACACAGTTCTAAAAAAAAAAAAAAATACAAGCCCCCCGTGAGCTGCCCCGGACCCATTGTAGTGGAGGAGAAATAACCCGAGCACATGTTCACAAGTCACTGCTTGCGTTGACAGGGGTCCTCGTGCTAATTTCCTCCTGTGTTTGAAGCCTGAGCATGGGGATGGGGCGGCAGGCAGCAAGAGGGAAGAGATGGAGGGCTTGGGCATTTGCTTGTTCCCTTTGATCCTCCTAGAAACGCTGTAGCATTTAGGGAAATATTTCATCCTGAGAGATCTTGAAGAATAAGAAAGATGGGTTGGGCGGGTGTCGGGGCTGTGATGAAAGGAGATTGCTACCAGATGACCTTTTCTCTCCTTGAGATTCTGAATCTCTGCTGTCTTGTTTCTCTGGGCCAGGGAGGGAGGGGACAAGCCTCTAAGGGGAGACTCTAGCTCAGAGTAGTTATGGATTTGCTGAAGCCTCCTACCCCGACCAACATGCATGGTTTCTGCCTCCAGTTTCTCTGTGGTTTGCCTGGCCTCTCCGTGGACCAGCAGAACCCAGGGCCCTCATCTTCCCAATGCAGGCAGCATCCAGGGTGAGCCTCTACCGCTGCCATCCTCAGGGCTGTCCCCTGACCTCCAGCACTGACATCTTGTCTGTGAATGGTACCCAGGGGATGGTCTGCTGGAGATGGAAGGCAGGTACCGCCTGCCTCTTGGTCGTGTCCCCAGCCCCACACCTACCCACACAGGGCCAGACTCCTGTACCAGGGACAGGAGTTGACCGGCAGAAGGGAGGATCCAACAGAAGGGAGGGAAGAGACAGGGCTAGGAGCTCCACTGCACCCTGTGGCACGGAAATGGAGCTGGCTAGAATCCAGGTTTTCCTCTAAATCAGAAGCAAATTCACCAACTCTGCAACCTTACCCCTTGACCGAAGACGGGAAAGTGCCTGTCTGACCTCACGTTATTGGTGCTATTATCATCATTATTGGTAATATCACCATCATCATCCTGTAATTTACCAATTTCAATGGCAGGGAGGCTTAGGCCTCCTCTGGGCTTTTCTGTTAAGAGAAAATGAGTTGTGGCAGCCTCCCCGCCTCTCTCCTCCCTCCTTACCACCCACAGGGCCTCTCTCCTGTCCTGTCACCTGAGACTCTCCCTGGCCCCAGTCCAGTGCACCTTCATCCTTGTGCGGACACTGCATGTGGCAGGGTTAGCTGCCAGGGCAAGGGGGAGATCCCTGTGCTGTGGGGTGGCATATGTCTCTCTCCTTCCAAACAAGAAGATTCAATCCAGGCCCTAAACCGGTGATTCTCAGACTTGAATATGCATCAGTATCACCTGGAGAGCTGATAGGAGTACAGATCGCTAAGCCCCATCCCCAGAGTTTCAGATTTCACGGATAGGAGATGGGGCCTGAGAATGTGCATTTCCCAGATGCTGCTTTTGCCAAGTTCCCAGATGATGCTAATGCCCTCATGGGGACCACACTTTGCAAACCACGGCCTTAAATCATCCTCAATTGTGTATATTTAAGGGGTGAGTCACTTGAACTGTTTTCTCTTCCCATCCTCATGGAGACAGGTGTTTACATTGTGCCTCATCCAGTACCCTCAAACTGGGTTCCCAGCCAGGGGGCCAAGGGCCCAGGTGCAGTGTGAGGTAAGGGAGCACTGCTAGCTCTCACACATAAGGACCCCCTAGAGAAAAGGCAGAGACAGGCAACACCCCCGTCCCCACCCACTGAAGATTTATTCCTTCGTTTGGCATTTCGGGCCTTCCTCCGAGGGAGGCCGGGGCCAGCCTGACTCACTGTGTAAAACTTCGTTGGAGTCGCTGGGCCCCAGCCAAGCTGTCCTCCCTCTTTCTTTCCCACCTGTTCCTCTAGCTGAGCTTCAGGCTCAGCAGAGAGTGACTGGGTCCCTGTGCACACGGTCCCCACGCCCACGAAAAACAGGCACCCGGGGTGCCCGCTGTCTGCACACATCCTCGAAGCAAGGCTCCCGCAATTCTGTGTCGTAGCTTTCCCCTCCCCTCCACTACAGAGCTCAGGGATTCTCCAGAATCTGTGTCCTGGGAGCGGGGCTGTTTCTCTTTCACCCCTGTAGGACCACTTCTCTGTAGGAAAAGGAGGAAAGAGGGTGGGAGTTGACACTGGGTGGGCTTCCCCTGCCGGGCAGAGACCAGGCTGGATTCATTTCACGTGGTCTCCCATCAGCAGGAGGGTCTGCTCCCTGATATTTGCTCTGGTCCTCAGGAGAAGGCCCCAAACTTGTTTTTACATCAGCAGGTTTGAAATCTCAGAGCACGCAGTATACCTGGATCGTAAGAGATGGGCAAAGTCTAACCCAGTTGTTCTCAGACTCGAGCAGGCATCAGAATCCCCACTGCTGCATCCCACCCCCAGGGTCTCTGATTCAGAATCTCTGGGCCGGGGTGGGGCCTGAGAATCTACATTTCTAACAAGTTCCAGGTGGGGCTGATGCCACTGGTGTGGGGACCGCACTCTGAGTACCACTGGTCCAGTTCTGCGGCGCACTGATTAGGCTTTTGCTGATTGCAATTCCATGTTTCACTTCATCAGAACTTTATTTCTACCACTACATTAGATTATCTACTCTTTCTAAGTTCTTCTGTCACTAAGGAAAAATGTGACCAGCTTGCTAATTCCATGCTGTTTCTTCATTCATTCAAAAGATAGTAATCATTATAGCAAACTCTTACACAGTGCTTACTAAGTGCCACTGTCTTAGAGCTTTGCCTATTTTAACTCTTTTAGTCCTCATAATGGTCCTATGAGGTATCTGTAATTATTAGCCCCATTTTACAAATGAGTAACTGAGGCACAGAGAAGTTAAGTTTATGAGTTGCATTACGTTTCATCAGAGACAGAGCAGGGATTCAAACCAGGCAGTATGTGTCTGGAATCTGTACTCCTAACCAATCTTCAACTCCTGACTATCTGTCTGTTATAAGGTAGACACCATGATGAATTCTGAATGGGTTAGGTAGGGAGAATACAAAGATGAATGCCACATTTTGTCTTGTATCACCAGATGGAAGGGATGGCATAGGATAGTATTTACCAAGACAGAAATGTGTACCAAGTGCTGAGTACCTGAAGCAGAGAGAATGAATGGCTTGGCCTGAGAAAGGCATCAAAGAAGAGTGGGCATTCGAGCTGAGCCTACAAATATAAGAAGGAGTTTTGAGCTGGAGAAAAGGCTAAAGGCCACTCCCTAGCAGCAACCAGAACAATCCAGGGACTATGAGTGGCTCACTGCTCTAGGGGCTCAAGGAAGAAGGGGGAGGAAGGAGAGGGCGAGCCACTACAGAAGCAGGCCGAGGCCAGGTGGTGCGCCATCTTGAATGGCACCCTCGGAGGCGGGACTCTGGTGATGAAGGGGGAGCCATATAAGGTCTTTGCGCAAGTCAGGGACATAATCAGATGTAATACTGTGAAAGGTGACTCCAGGTTTCAGCCTTGGAATCCACCATGGGCTGCATTCCAGACACAGAAAGAGCTAACCTTCCTCGGCCACTTATATTTCCCTGAACAAAATCACTTGCCCTAGCACTTTCTATCTACCTGGACAACAGCCTTTGTCTATTTAGTGCTTTGGGGGTTTTTCTAGTTGATCTTTCCCTTTCTTCTCAAGGCTTTTCCAGCTGGTTTCAACCTAATTCTGACCTTGTCACCAATCATCTGTGGGTGTTATTCTCCATGACCCCAAGCCATGCCCTTGTATAGCCTCAAAGCCTATGCTTAGGTTGACCGAGGCTTCTGCTCGGGCAGGTAAAGGTATCCTTGGATACTTACATAATTCAAGGACTATAGGTGTCACAGCCCTTCCTCCTACTCATACCCATGGAAATAGATGGGCCCCAGAGTTAACCGCAAGCCATTTGGACTCCGTCTGCAGTGCTCACCTCCACTGCATTTAAAAGGCTTCGTGAGGTCTATCTAAACTGCCTCTAATCATCTGATTGGAAATGCTGATGGGAACTAATACCAGAGGCAACATCCTTCGACCTCCATTTTCTCACCTGTGAAATGGCAATAATTCCTTACCCATTTATTCAACAGAGTTGTTGTGACCTGAAATCCAACCTGACTTTGGAAGCATTTTGTAAACTGGAAAGCACCAGAAGAATATGAGATAGAAGGAGGGTACATAAGGCTGGTTGCTTCAGACAGGAATAGAATTGAGCCATCCATCAATTCACTTCAAACAACACCCAGAGATACCACACAATGGGAGGCCAACCCGTGTCCAACCCTATAACTGTCCCACGGAGTCCCTAGGTACCTTTTAACTCTCTTTTGAACTGTAGGGTCCTCTGTCTCGGGCTGTCAGGTTTTCTTAGGCTCTTTCTTAGGAAGACTGCCTTTCTCCAGCCTGACCTCTGCTCCCCAGGGCTTCAAGTTGTAGCTCCCATCTCCCGCTAGGACTGTGGATAGCCTTTCCAGATGTTCAGCCCATCTCCCAGGAGAGCAGTGACCACTGGGGTGGAGCCAGCTGGCCCAAGACCTCCCAGCAGAGAACAGACTCCAGCAGGAGGATATAGTCCTTACCAGGCTGCCTAGAATTTTAAGGGACACAAGCAAAGTTAGGCCTTGTCCACCCTGATAGGATTTTTCAGAGATAATCTTACGTCTTTCTCTTCCTTCAGGCTAGGTGGCCTCTATCCTTTCCTACTTGGATGCTGGAGCCTTTGAACCTCCCATTCAGAGAATGCTGGGGTGGCAGACACACCAGCCCTGGGGGCATCCAATGGGAAAAGAAGGAATGGCTCTACTTGCCCAGTAACTGGCCATATTCCACAGTTGAGTCCGTGTTCACCGTCAGCTGCTGCTCTGGGATGAGTGGACCTGGGTGGAAGACCCACATTTGTCCGTCACCTAGCACTTCGCCGTCCTCCCCACCACGTTCTCCCCTTAGCCTTCTTTCCCATCATCCCTCAGTCTAGTTTCTGAGTCCTCTTCAGGTCCTCTACACCTCCTCCCAAAGGTTTCTGCAGGATCAGCCAGGCTACTCACTGCTGGAGGGCTGGTGGATATGCTACTGAATTCTGTTTGCTAAGGGGTCTGGGAGCTCCTACAGAGTTGCCAGTATACAAAGCTGGCTCCCAGCTGACCCAGCTCCCCCCAGAACAGCAATTGGCCAGGCCCAGGCCAGAGTTCCCAGCATCAGGGAGGTGTCAGATCAACAGGGGCCAAATCCAATTTTTCCTGCATCCCAGGGGTGTTGAAGGAGACCAGGAAACACCAACTAATTTCCTTGAGGGGTTTTCTCCTGGGTGCACCGCTGCAGTCTTGGCAGTGTTGTCACTTTGCAGCAGTGAGCTTGAGGGTGTAAAAAAGGAGAGGAGGCATAGAGGCTAATGCAGAGTAAGAGGTGTACTGTGGGGTGAGTCGTCATGGAAACTTAAAGCAGAGGAAGCAGGCAGAGCCTTCGGCTGGAGTGCCCGGCAGTCAATGCAGTCCTGACATACTAACCAGCTTAGCAGGAGGCATGGCGACACCCCTGCTTCTCACTCTTATGGCATCACTGAGCGGGCCGATCTAGGTGAGCTGCATTCTCTACCTGCCTCCTCTACCCTTCTCAGCCACCCGCCGCCCCGCATTTTGTCCTCTTCTCCTCGCCCTCCCGCCTCCAGCCCATCTCCTCCATATGGTCTCCACATCTGGCCGATGACCAACCAGAGAGTTTGACAGTGCCTCCTCCCGCCCTCAGCAGCCCTTACCTCCTCCCACCCCCACCCGCTGGGTCTCCTTATGACTCTACCTTCTGTGTTCCTCCCTGCCTCCCCCAGCTGCCCTGCAAGAATAGAACAAAAATACGGGCTCTCTGAAGCGTTTGCCCTTCTTTCCCCACCCCCCAGCCCCACACACGCCGCCAGGCCACCAGGCCTTATCAAGTCCCCACTCCCCTCCTTCCTACACTTGGAAGCCCCTCTCACTCACAGGAGCTGAGTCCAGTCAGCGGGCAGGGCCCCTCCATTGCCTGGCAAACCATGGATGCATTTGCAGAGACGAATCTCATCATGACTCTGAGACTCTGGCCTCTGACCCCAATATCTCCCTCAGAGAGGGTTTGACATAAGCCAGTATTCCACTAACTTCTCTCCTCTCCAGGGATTTCCCTCCTCGGGCTCCTAATTCTGTCCCTGGTGTGAGTGTGTGCCTGCGTGTGTGTGTCCGTACACCCATCTCATCTTGGCATCCCGGTGCAATCCCGGCTAGCGTCCCCAGTCAGCACAGAGGAAATGAAAGTCAAGATTATAGCAGCAGATGTTGCTGAGAGTTCTTCTTCCCGGCTCAGTGCTGCCCATCCCTCTGTAAGTCAGGCCTGTAATGAGAGGATTAATTTTAGTTCCCCTCAATCTCAGCCCCAGTACGGCTGGCTAATGCTGCTTCAGCTGATAACACTTTCATTGGCACTTCCCCTACCCGCCCTTGAGATGGGCTCATCATACACACTTAGGCCCCAAACTGAATCTGCCTGGAACCAGAGCCTTGGCCTCAAATCTTGGCCAGATGTGACAGCTTGATACCAAAGGATAGATCCTTTGTCCCACTGCAGGTAGACTGGAAAGAGGACTTGGTGGGGCCTCAAGTGAATTCTGGCTCTGCCATGTGCTAGCTGTGTGGCCTTGAGAACTTCGCCTAAGTTCTCTGAGCTTTGGTTTCCTCATTTCTTTCTTTCTTTTTTTTTAATAAGTGTATTTATTTTATTTATTTATTTTTTTGGCTGCGTTGGGTCTTCGTTGCTGGGCGCGGGCTTTCTCTAGTTCCGGCAAGCGGGGGCTACTCTCCATTGTGGTGCGCCGGCCTCTCATTGCGGTGGCTTCTCTTGTTGCAGAGCACAGGCTCTAGGCATGCGGGCTTCAGTAGTTGTGGCACGTGGGCTCAGTAGTTGTGGCTCGTGGGCTCTAGAGCGCAGGCTCAGTAGTTGTGGCACACGGGCTTAGTTGCTCTACGGCATATGGGATCTTCCCGGACCAGGGCTCGAACCCATGTCCCCTGCATTGGAAGGCAGATTCCCAACCACTGTGCCACCAAGGAAGCCCTGGTTTCCTCATTTCTTAATGAGCATAATAACACGGGACTCGCAGGACTTGTTGTGAGGATTAAGTACAATAATATATTCGCGTGTAGTAAACGCTCAGCAAATGCTAGTTAAATCTGAATCTAAATGGTGCGCACAGCGCAGGGAAAGAGAACCACAGACTTTTTAGAGCCCTTGAAAAGGCTCACTCATCCAGCAGCCTCAGTGCAGGAGTGGACGGCAGCAGTCCTAGTAAACACCTCTCGTGTTTCCTGTACCAGGTCGTGTTCTGAGTGCTGTGTATGCGTTAATTCATAATCCTGCACCAACCCCTTTTGCAAATGAGGAAATTCACCTCATCAGAGTTAAGTACCTTGCCCCAGGTCACGCAGGCTCTTCGTGGTACAGACTGGAGTCAAACGGAGTGAGAAGGGCTCCAGGCTTCGTTCTCCACCAGTGCCCTCGGATGTGCCCCGGGAGGCAGCTGCAGCCCAGAAAGGGCAGGGACTTGATCAGGGCCACCCAGCTGTTAATCTTCTCCCTCCTAGGCCTGAGCTCTTTCCATGGCCTCAAACTAATTGGCCACATTTTTTAGAAGGTGCTGGAGGGACCCATCTTCTACAGCCAGACAGCCCCAGAGCAACTCAGTTACCCCTTCTTCCTCTGCTACTGGAGAAAGTGTCCCCTGAACACAAAGAGCAGCTTCGTGCAGGTCCTAAGCGGACTCCAGGGGACCCACCCAGTCCTCCCTTCTGCGCAGAGGCAGTAGACTCAGTACTCCACAAGGACACGATGAGATCAGCACCCTCTGCCCACCAGGATCTTTTAGAAAGAGAAGGCAGCTTCCTTGGGTTAGTTGTCACCCAAGAACTCAGAACCCCAGCTCCCCAGCGGTGAGATAAGTGTCAGGGCATGTGCTCTGCTCAGCCTGCCCAGGCTGAGATCAGACCCTTGGGAGCCCCGGGTGTCACCCGCAGATGAGGGCAGTGCTGTGGGCATCTAGCAGGCAGAGGCATCAGAAATGGAAAAAGAGTTGCAGCCCTAAATTGCAAGTACTTAGGAGGTTTTTTTTTCAAGCTGGTAGCAAAGTAGAGAGCTAGAAATAGAGGGAAGAACAGAGCATACCCTTTCACAGAGGCATCCCAGGCCTTTCATGATATGATCCCTCCTACCTTTCCAATTACAACTTTCCCCAGCTAAAAAATATTACTCTGTGAGTTAACAGGGGCCCAAAACAGTGGCTTCCACATAGGTCTGTGAACATAACGTGCATCTCTCGCTCAGAGCTGTGATCACGATGCTAATGCTGATACTGACTGAGTACCTACTCTGTGCCAGGTACTGTGCTAAGTGCTTCCCATGCATTTTCTTATTTAATCCTCACAACATAATTCTATTAGGTGGGAACTATTATTATCGTCATTTAGTTTAAGACATTAAAGTTTAGAGAGCAGATTAGTCAACTTAGGCAAGTTCCTTAAATGCTCCGTGCCTCAGTTTTCTCACCTCTAAAAGGGGGGAACTACCTTCTAATTTTATTTTGAAGAGTCAATGAGATGGTGCATACAAAGCATTTAAAATAGTGTTTGGCTGTAGTAAGCATTTGATAAAAGTGAGCTATGATTATGATTATGATTACCGTGAAGTCTGACTGAAAGCACCCCACCCCATTCCCAGCATCCTTAATTCTTAATAGTCCTTTAGGGTCAAACGGTGGCAGTACCAGCACATGGCAGCCTACCTGCTTCCACCACCATCACCACTCTTTTTTGATATGGACAATTTGCCTCTTTCCAAGTTTGTCAAGTGTGAAGCAAATTGACCTTTAGTTAGTTTCCTTTAATCTGTGTCCCTTTGTTCCACCTTGCAGCCAGATTGCACCCCATACTGAGATAGTAGCACCCATTACAGTGTCCCTGGGAATGACACCCCCTCCAGGAAGCCTTCCCTCCTCAGCCCTAACTGATCTCTGAGCTCCTGGCACGATTATCGCCAGTATCAGGCATTTGCTCACTGGCATGGCTCCTTGTTACTTTTCTTTCCCTGTCTTGTCCTCTTCATTAGATCCTGGGATTTTTAAGAGCAAGGACCATATTTTATTTAGCTTCATACTGCAGGATATTTATCACTCAGGAAGGGCTTAAAGAACTTGTTGGTTGGAGGATCACCAATCATGGTTAATTGTTCATTAAAAACAGTACAAATTGTAGGCAATTTTCGGCAGTATCTAGGCCTATTACAAAGGCCAAAATAATTTGGGGGTCATGGAATCATATCATGAAGCCTATTTGACTTTGGCTGCACCAGAATCATTCCATCTTCTTGTCCTTGGCTCAGCTAGCCCCGTTACAAGCACCCTCGCGGATAGCTGTTGCCTACTAGCCAGCGCCTTACCCCCATCTGGCAGGCATCCAACCCCACAAGGCCTCCTGCTTATCTGCCTCTGTGGGTGGCTGTGAGCCTCCTCCAGGAGGCAGTTCAGATCCCACCCACACCCTGCTTCCCCTCAGCCTGTCAATCACCACTCTCTGGAGAGGGTCCCCAAGGCCCACCCTCCTTCTCCCCAGCCTCCAGTCACAAATGACTGCTCCAAGGCAGGCTGGTCTTTGTTTAACGTTCCTTTCATTTGACTTTGGACTAAAGAGGAAGATAAATGACACTCTGTCTCTTTACGGTAAAAAGGAGGCATTTTAAAAAGACTATATATATATATATATATATATATATTTTTTTTTTTGCCTTTTAGTAGGAAAAAAAATCCTCTAAGTTATTAGGGGAAAGAAAATCATTTGACTTAAGCAGCCTCTGGCAGTATGGTGATGCTGAGACAATATACCTGTCAGCATCTATCAGGTTTGGAAAACAAAGCCATCTGCATATGGGGAAATGAAGGGGGGCTGGGGAGTGAGAAGAGGCGGTGAATAGCTAATAAGGGATGCACCCCACACCCAGCTGGAGAAGTCCTTGCACATCCTGGTTTCTGTGATTGGCTGTGACCAGAAAAATCCAGACATTTGGGGAGGGAGTAATAAGTCTGGAATTTTAGGATTTTTTTAAGTAGTAAAGATTTTAGAGTTCATCCAGCCTAGCCCTTCATTTTTTGGGGGGTAAAGAAACTCAGGTCTGTAAAAGAAAGGTGACTTACTCAAAGCAAGTGCCCAAACCAAGGCTAGAATCCAGTTTTCGTGGCACTGTGGGTTTCAGTCCCTCCTCCGCTGACCTAAGTCCCCTTTCTCACCTGTTGGACATGCTCTTTCAGTTCTTCTTCCTCGCCCATCACCCAGATTCTGCCCTTCCAGTGTTACCTCCAAGTCCAAGTCTCTCTGACTCCTTGTTGCCCCAAGCCCCTGCCCCCTTGCCCACAAGTTGGGGGTCACTCTAGAGCAAATTTTCTAGGAGAGGGGCTCTGGCTTATTTCCAGACAGGGCCAGATGCACCCAAAATATCCTTTTGGATGGAGCACCGATCTGCCCTGGTACTGGGGCCATGCAATATCCAGTCCCCTGTAAGTGACAGAGAAATAGTCATGATGAGTTTCAGTTTTATCAGCACACAAGGCTGATGGTCTAAGATGTTGCGGATCATATGTAACCCATGTGAACTCTCCCTGTGTCTTGTCGTCACTCCATTAATCTGCACTTGTTTATCGGTTTTTTAGTATGTGTCATGTCTGGATCTGGAGCGTGTGGCCTGTCACCCACTTCTGCCTGTGACTCCCAGAGGTCAGCCTCTTCTTTCCTCCGACTCGCTCTACAGCACACAGGGGAGCACAATGCAGGGAGGGGCCTGCCTCTACCCAGCCCAGCTGTTCCATGTCTAATAACTTGGCCCGAGTGGGGACAGTCAGGACCCTCTTCAGGGAGTTCGCTCTAAGGAGTGCAAGATGGGCTGAAGATCAGTTTAGCCTAATCGAAAACTGCTGAAGGGGCTTAGTATCTTTTAGAATGAATACGGGGGTGGAGTCTAGAGTCCATAATCCTGGAGGGGTCCAGCCTCTGCTTCACAGACATCCCGCCTCTTGCGCCTGCCAAGAGGTCCCCTTTCCCTGGCCCCAGTCCTGGTTGAAACTGGGACTTACTCGGATGCCAAAACCTGGCCACAGATGGCCAATTAAGAACTGCGCTGGGGCCCATTAGCCTCTCAGGAGCAGTGCCTGTCATTCTTTAAAACCACACACACTTAATCTTCTTTCTGTCTTTATTTTCCCTTTTCCATAAAATAGAAACTCCCCAAGCATTTAGAGCCTGCTGAAAGCCCCAGAAAGAGCACTTGAACCAGACACTCGAGGTTATTTTCCTAGGCTAGCTGTTGTGCCTTAGGACAAGGCATTCAACCTCTCTGAGGCTGAATTTACTTATCTAACAACCCCCCACATGGGGTTGTTATGAGGATTAACTAAGAGAAAGCGTATCATTCATTTATTTATCAAGTATTTCCTGAACACACCTACTGTATGTTGGTCACTGTTCTAGGGGTTGGGGATACATTAGTGAACAAAAGAGTGAAGAGCCTGTTGGATTCTAGTGACCTGTTTTAAAATCAAAAGTCTGAGTGTAAGGCGTCTCTCCATCCATGTGGTCCATTCCTCTCCTCTGGACAGATGCCTCCACAGCCCATCCAGGCACGGCTATGTATGAAGAGGGGAAAGGAGAGAAAGAGAAGCACTGACATTTCTTATAAATTATACCTTTTAATCCTCACCTGCAATGTAGGTGTCACTGTGCCCACTTTCCAGTTAACAAGACCGAGGCTCCAAAGGTTTAGGTCACTTGCTCGAGGATAGCAACACCAGGATATGAACCCAGGCCTTCTGTCTCTAAAGCCCTGCCCTGTTGGTTCCACCAAGCTGCGCCCATATAGCAAGTTCACCCTGTCCCCCGAATAAGTACTAATTACACTGGGTCCCCAAAGCCAGAGAGTAGTTCTGCTATGGATAGAGGGGGGCAAGTGGGGGCCAGGGCGACATACAGGTGCTGGTGTTTGTGTCTGCCGAGTCTGTGTGTGTGTGTGGAGTGTCCACAACGGGGATCTCAGCAGGGAGTTGGTATTTGGGATGCTAAGTCACCACAATTTGTATTAAGCAAAAAGAGAGTCATTGTGTACCACGTGCGGGCTGCCTGGGCTGTCTCACAGTGGAGAAGTGGGAAACTGATGATGCTTTGGCCTGTGGTCTGGCGAGAATTTTCCACCAGGGGTCCTGAGATGCCCTTCTGGGGGCAAGATGTGGGGAACAGCTGGGGGGAAGCGAGAAGAGAGGGGGATGGGGGCGTATGCCCCTCAGCTCCAGAGGACATGTGCCTCACCCCCTCCTACCTCTATGGATTCCTCATCAGTAGGGCCATTCCAGTTCTCATTAACACAAGTAAATCTGCATCCCAGCGCTGGGCAGGGGACACATGTGTTGATATTTAATTATATAGTGTGCTGAGTATATTATGGCTGCTCCAGGGAATGGCAGCTGCAGACAACGAGGTGCAATGCAGTACGTTCAAAACTGCTTAGTTAATTAATGCATTAGCTGTTCACCTTGCTGTGTTGGGGGAAGTGGGGGGAGAGGACACCAGCTATTTTCCTGGTGCCTTTCCTGCTTCCTCTCGCTTCTTGTTCCTTTCTTCCTCTGAGCCCTTTTCTTCCAGAAGCTCTAGGACATTCTCAGCAGTCAGGGCAGCCTCCATCAAGAGCTCTGGTCAAAGAGTTAGAGAGCAAAGAGGGTTAAAACTCGACAGGGACAGAAGTAAGTGAAGCCTGGAAATTACGTGTGGATTTCCTTTGTCTAGTTGATGCCAGTCCCCAGCGACCTAGAGACTCGGGGAACCCGCGAACTGACATGCCAATGTAGCCCCAAGCTCTGCTCTCTATTTTGGGAACTCCCTCTCCCGTTCTGTAGCCCCAGGTGCAGACTCACTCAGGTGCTGAGTTGCACAGAATCCCATCGAGCTGGGAATTGAGTGGTTTGGGGGCGAGGAGGAAGAGCTCTGGGAATGAGCCAGGTAAGGTGTGAGGCACTGAAGCCACAGGTTAGGAATCCATCCACTTAGAAACTGAAAGAGCAAAGACCCTTTCTCCTAAGTTCCTGCCGGTGTGTATCCTTCACCCTCCTCCAAATCTGTGCTTCTTCCTACCTTTGGTGAATTATTATGTCAGTGCATGAAATCCTTATTTTGTGTTCTTTGAAAATTTCATTATTGTACCATTTTGCATGTTTGTCGATTTCACTTTCCTTGCCCCCTACCCTATGGACTTTACCTCTCATTCTTTTGAACTTCTGGAACATTTTCCAAAGCACTCCACCTGCATTTGTCATTAAGCTTCAAAGTTATCTGTATGTCTCCCTCCCAGTGCAAGCTGCTGGGGGCAAAGCCCAAATCACAGTCAGCTTTCTGTGCCTAGCACTGTGCTTTTCATAGCAGGCATTCGAGCAATGCTTGAATTGATGCATTCTGTCCTCATCAGATCTTCAGGAAGTCCCAGCAGATCTGTGAGCCTGTCTCCTTTGTCTTTGGAGTCCCTGCTCCCATCTCAGTGGCCAGAGCCTGGTGACCAGCTGGTGGCTTTACTTCCAGCCAACCTAGTGTCAGCTCTTAGCGTAGCTACCCAAGCCAAAGGCCTCACCCAGAGAAGGTGCGACTGGGTTGGCACTCAGGTGACCTGCTGCTGGCGTTTCCATGGGAGTTCCCAATCAGTTGAGATTTCTTTTTTCTCTCTCTTGCAAAATCGTGCTATTTGGGGTTGATTTCTTCCTGCACCATGTGTTAAATGTGAGAACTGTCATGTGCCCTTCCCTGGGGTGGTGGAGATGGGGTGCCTTTTCAGAGTCCTGTCTTCTTGGACCACTGGAGGTGGGCCCTGCCCTCTTGTGGGAAGTGACCCTTGGTTTATCTATACAGCATAAATAGCCCTCAGCTGTAGCAGGAAGTGAGCCCTTAGGCGGGAATTTTCTGTGCAGGAGGGAGGAGTACAGTAAGCACTGAATCAGTTTGCCAGTGGAAGCTGTGGAACATTTGTTCTCTTTGGTCAAAAAATGAGACCCAGGTGCCCTGGCCCATGTAGAGGGTGAAGTCTCACCTGGAAGCTTGGGGCTCCACGTGGTGCTGGGACTCTGCAGTCCTGAGATGAAGGAGGGATGCCCCAGCCACAAGCTTGCCTCTGGGTCCCACAGGAGTGAGACAAATCCCTCAAGACCAGCCTAGCGCTAGAACGGCCCTTAACCTAGTAGAAGCGCCCAGGCCTGTGGGCTTTTTAGCCAAATGAAATTAAATGAGGGTTTGCCCTGGTCTGATGGGGAGAGCCCAGTGGGTTCCTCCCTGATAGGAGGATTATGGGAGCAAAACAGTTGAGAGAATAAAGGATGCAAAATAAGCCCAGGACTGGAAATCAGAAAAGCCTCATTCAAGTGCGCGCTCTGCCACTTTCTAGATAGGTTACCTTGGGCAAGCCTCAGAAACTCACAGAACTTTGTTTCCCCATATATAAAACTGGGGGGCTTCCCTGGTGGCGCAGTGGTTGAGAATCTGCCTGCTAATGCAGGGGACACGGGTTCGAGCCCTGGTCTGGGAGGATCCCACATGCCGCGGAGCAACTAGGCCCGTGAGCCACAACTACTGAGCCTGCGCGTTTGGAGCCTGTGCTCCGCAACAAGAGGGGCTGCGATAGTGAGAGGCCCGCGCACCGCGATGAAGAGTGGCCGCCGCTCGCCAAAACTAGAGAAAGCCCTCGCACAGAAACAAAGACCCAACACAGCAAAAATAAATTAATTAATTAATAAACTCCTACCCCCAACATCTTCTTAAAAAAAAAAAAAAAGCACTCTGTGTCTGAGAGATCCTGGTGATTTGACCTTGGACAAATAACAAAAAAAATAAAAAATAAATAAAATTGGGATAATAATTCTCACCTCGAGGCCCGTTGTGAGGCTGCCGTGAGGCACTGTCTATGGAAATACTTCATAAGCAATAAAAACATTCTATACATGTAGGGTATTATTATGCTCTCCCATCCAGGACTTGGTTCCTTCTCCTGGGTAAGAGAATGTGCACTATAAAATGAATCAGAGCCTGGGCACCCATCACCTCGAGCAGAGAGGGCCAGGTGACTGCAATGAACCCACCAATACCTGGCTGCCCAGACCTCATAAAAGAGGCAAAAGGAATCCCTCCATCTCCATGCTCCTTTATAAATTCAAACTGGAGGCAAAAGAGAGGCTGAGGTCCAGCGCGTTTGGTTCCATTCCTGACTTCCTGTCCCCGAGACCTCTCGTGACTGTAATTCCCATGGCTGGCCCCCACCTAAGCCTCTTTGCTAACAGAGTATTTTTAACCTGCCACCTCCTTCCGCTTTGCCGATCTGCAGACAAGGGTCCCAGCGAGATAACAGAATCCATTAGTGCCGCTAGCGTCAGGCAGTGCCTGCTAAGTATGTCCTGAGGTGCGGCCTCCCCAGCCACCCCTGCCAGATGATGGACACTCTGAGGGCGAGGCAGGCTGGCTCTGGGCCCAGGCGAAGGAGGCTCCAGCGGGGCCCCAGAAGGAGTTTGTGTCCCCCCTTCTCAGGAGTTTTCAGGGATGGTCCCTTTCCATGTGTATACAGGAGCCAAATTATTCCACTTCTAAGAGTGGATCAGATGCCCTTGTCTTCCCTTTCCTCTCAAAATCCCATAGAGATTTGGGAAGAAAGCATTTCTTAGAAGATGCCTGGGACTGGCCCTCAAAGGAAGGCACCACCAAGGGGTAACTGGTGTTAAACCCCTGGGACGGAGGCTGGGGAGGAAGAGCCACTTACTCCTTACCTTTGGTTGGGGCAGGGGAATGAGGAACTAACTCCAGAGTCCGGAAAAGGATTCAGGGGAAGGGAGGGCAGAACTCTTGACTCTTCCCTCGACCCTTCTCAGGTAGAAGTTGGTAGTGATGGAGCAGAGGAGTTTGGGGGAGCACAGAAGGGGCAGAGGCAGATTGGCCGGGAGGGGCTGTCCGGGGAAGGGAAGAGCTCTTCAATGGGGCTGAAGGTGTCCCCTAGCCAACTCCTCTCTAACCGTTCACACACACACACACACACAGCCCCTCCTGCTAAGGCCAGTTTCCATGCTAAACTGTTCATTACGGCCACCCGGCAACACTGTATGGAGGTGTCAGAACCCATCAGTGCAGGGAGAGTGGACAGGTGAACACATGAATACATCCCCCGTCCTGCGCTCTGCGGGAGGCTCAGACCCTGGGGAAATGGTGATGAGAGGCCGCGCGACGCTGATATCCAAGGGTGGGAGGAGGGCATCCAGCCCAGAGGCAAAACTCGATTCACTGAGCTAGTATTTACTGAGCATACGCCAGTGGTACTGTGTTTGGCACAGGACTGAACAAAGCACAGTCGATGGGGAAAAGGATACCAGCAAGTAACTGCAGGAGTTACTGCTTGTTACGGTGGTGACCCGTGTTAAAGGGATGTATGAGGTCCCATAAGCAGGTGAGAACCTCTAACTAGGGAACCAGGGCTATGGGGAGTAGGGGTGGGGATCAGAAGAGGCTTCCCTGGGGCAGCGAGATGTAAGCTGAACTGGTAATGCTTCATCAGCCTCTCTGCTTCAGCCCTGGGCGCAGTTCAGAGCCACCCCCCACCGCCGACCGCCTTCCTCACCAGCCATTCCAGGCATAGGTGTGCTCTCCGTGCTGCCCACATTCAGTTAGTCCATCTGCTTTCTCCAGGTGCCCCTCCTGCCCTCCTCTCTCCCTTCCTACCCCAGCCCAGCTGAGGCTTTTCTATCTTCTCTTGAAGTTGTTCTGGCTCCTGGACCCCCTCCCTTAAGTTAGTGGCCACATTCTTTCACCCTTTTCACAGTTCCCCACAGCTTTTAGGATGTAGCTTAGACACCTGAGTAAGATCCTGACATTGGCCACGAGGAACACTCCATCTCTACGCACATCCCTTCCCCACCTCTGCCACACTCACACCCCTTGGTTCTAGTTTTGCCAGTCCCCTTGCTCTTTCCTCAGTGCCCTTCCTTGTCCACAATTCAGATTTCACCTCTGTGAAGCCTTCGTGGATTTTCCCATTCAGTCGAGTCCTTGCTATTGGTGACAACACTTAGCAAAGGCGGCTTTCTAGGTGAGTTATTTATATTCCTTTCTCTGAGGCAGTGTGCATGGTGACAGGTGTCACAGACTTTGGGATGGGACTATCTGGGTTCAAAATGTGGTCTGTCCACTTGCTGGTGTGACTTTGGCCAAGTAACTTAACCTCTCTGTGCCTTATTTTTCTCATCAGCGATACGGGTGAATAGTGGTACCTGTCTCACTGGGGTTGTTGTGGGCATTTAATTGTTGTCATGGGTAAAGCACACAGAAGGGGCCTGCCGGCTATTATTTTTATTTCCTCTGTTATCGTTATCTGCCCTTCTCACCTGACTGTGAATTCCTGGCGGTCAAGAAGCACACAGAATTCATCTTTGTATTCCTCCAAAGAGATTCTGCTTCTCTCATAGTCTCTTGTAACTTCTTATAGAAAGAAACACAAAAGGCTCAAGCCAGAAAGGACTGCAGAGGTCATTTGGAGTAAATGCTAGTTTTCCTTACCAATAAACTGAGGCCCAGACGAACTGAAGGACCTGCTCAAATCATACCGCCAGTCCCCAGCAGCCGAAGGAAACTAGCGGTCAGGAGCGTGAGATCCGGGTCTAACTCAGGCTTTCCTGCGCCAACACAAATGCTATTTCTATCCCCTCTTTGGAGAACAGATGGTCAGTGTCATCTCCAGCCTTCTCTTGGCATATCACTGAGCCACCCTTTCAGATGGCCCCTCAGCCTTGTACCCTCCCCGCTAATGGATCTCTGTTGTCCTAAGCCCGTTGGCCCTGCCTAATGAGGCAGGGTTTCCTACCTTCCAGTCAGGGTGCTGCGTGTGCTTTAAATAGGGAGCGGCAAGGCAGGTTGGGGCTTGGCCTTCACGGAGACTCCAGGGGTGGAGAGGAGAGGAGAGGGAGACCAGGTCAAGCGGACACGGTCCAGCCCCGAAACCCACCCCCTGCCGGCACCCACCCTGCCAGGCACCCAGGCCGCATTCAGACTCCTCCCTTCACTGTAGATTTGATACAATCTGGAAAACGCATTAAACATTACGCAGAGTAGTTGGTGCGTAATTAATAAAGTACAGATTTTGGCTGGAAGCCTCAACCTAAAATAGCACCATGGCTGTGGGGTGAGCAAGGGCAAGGGAGGGAGGCTCAGAAGATGGCATGTGATGAGAACCAAGGCCATTGTCTCTGCAAATAACAGGGTCACTTCTCTCTGAAATTATGGAGGGAGGAGAAAGAGAACAATTGTAATATTTTTATTAATAAGGGTGAGACTGGACCTTGGGCAGGCAAAATGTCTTGCCCGGGGATAGTTGTGTGTCTCCCAGGATAGAGGCAGGGACCTGAGTGTGGGCCAGCGCCTCGGTAAAAGACCACCTTTTGTGTATCACTGAACCACTCTCATGAGGTTGCACATTCCAGGGCTGTTTTTAATTTGAGAGATGTTTTAATGGCATTTTGAGACAGTCTGTTCCCTCGCCAGTTCTCCAGAGAGGCTGGAGGGAGCTTCGTGTCTTCTTTGAAGAAGCAAAAAAAAAAAAGGCCTTTTCTTCTGCCAGCATGTTCAGAGAGCCCTTTGCTGCAGTTAACCAGCCTTGTGGTGTGAGGGGAGAGGTGAGGAAGGGGCTTGAGGAAGTGGAGGGAAAGGGGAGAAAAGGCTTCTGTGATTAATTCAAATGCCTGGCCTCCGGGGCTTTCTCTGCTGAAGCTGGAGCCCTGCTGCTTTCTGCCAGCGGATCCCAAACTGGGTTTCAGAAGCAAAATGCAAATTTCAACCCAACTAATCAACCCTGACAGGGTAGCATCACCTCGAGCCTGTCAGTCATTAACACACGACCCAAGGCAGACCTGAGAAATGAAGAGTGCCAGTCCCAGATGGAGGAGGTCACGACGGAAGGTTCTGGAAACTTCAAAATGATATCACCATAGAGCAGAACCTTGACACCAAAAGGGAAACTGAGGCAGGCAGGAAGTCCCAATGTGATCCCCTCATGCCACTTATAATATTTCCTTCCTCTCTCTGCAAGACAGAAATGAACTGGATCTTCTTGTTCAATCAGCAGTGGGTGGGTGAGGATGTGTGAAAGTCTATTATATTATGAGACCCTATGGGCCCTCTATGAGAATAACTAATCTATTAATTACGTGACATAAAGAAAACAGCAGCTTCTATGGCGTGATCTCTGTCGCATTCGTTTCTCTATCCCCGAAGCATAAGCACTACCCTTGGCATCTAGAAGGTCTTCAGAAATGTCTGTGGTCCAATCTTTGCTCCAGACCTCCCAGAGCCTCAGTATATTCGTCTACAGGATGGAGATAAAGAGAGCTTCGCTTTCCTCCAGGCTGTTGAGTGGGTTGAATGTGGAGCTGTTGTTGGTCAACCGCACGGTGATGTTCTGACTGCCTCGCTCTGCCTGGCTCTGGCTCCTCCGCTCTTCCCTCCCGTGACTGGGTCGCAGCCAGCTAGACAGAGCTGGCAGTCAGAGAGACACAAGGAGCTTCTGCCCTCTACCCCCTGGCTCCCCATGCAGCTACCTTGTTCTCGAATATCCAGAATTTGAACCCAGAACCTTGTACAGCTACTTCTTCCCTGGGGGAATAGGTCAGAGATCCAGAGCTGGGGGCCGGCCACCAGCCAAATTCCCAGCTCTAACCCCTTCTACTTCTAGAAGGGGCCGAGAAGGAAAGTGCTGTCTCTGGTGCCGAGAGAGGGTGGGGGGAGGCTGTGGGGAGAGGCAGGTTGGGTTTCACTGGCATTCCAGAGCAGGCTTTTGCTGTGTAGCTGAATCAGAGCTGAGGGAGCCTCGGAGACCAGAGGAGCCTCAGAGCCGACTGTGGGCAAACCTGATAGCCCATCTGGAATCCATCCACGGCCTCCCTGCCCTCCCTCCCTCCCTCCCCCACGCCCTGAGCTCATTGAAGGAGCCACCGTGGGGAAGCAGGGCCGGACGCCTTAAGCAGCAGGCTGGGAAGATCCCCCAGGTGCCAGCCCACAGGCCTGTGCTGCTCCTCCCAGCTCAGAAAGCACAGGTCCCCCCCTGCACCAGCCCCCGGCATCAGTTCATGCCCCTTCCTCTCAGAACCAGAGTGAGCGAACCTCAAAGCTCCCAGTAGCGCAGAGGAAAGAAGGCGCCTCAGCGTTTGGACCATACCGAGGTCGTTGCAGGGACCTGAGAGTGCCAGCCCCATTCCACGTCAGGAAGACGTCCAGATGGGCATCCAGGTAGCACTGGGCTTTCAGAATCCTCCCAGCCCTTGGCTGTCAGAGTCCTGAATCTCCTTGGATGTCCGGTGTCCCAAATCTCTCATCACTCCAATATTCTAAATGCCCAAACTCTCCCAATGGAGGGATCCCAGAGCTGGAAGACATGGCATTAAGCGCAGAGTAGGGACAACCGGCTGCCTGCAGCCTCACACTTTATCCTCAGCTCTGCTGTGGTGGTTCACTCTTGACCTTGAGGGAGTCATTTGCTTTCTGAGGGACTCAGTTTCCTCTTCTCTAATAGGACACCGACCCCTGCAGGATGGTCATGATATCATAGAGGAAAATTTGGATGACAGAAACCAAAAACAAAATGTCATCGACCAAGCACACTCTCTGCAGAGCAGATGATAATACAACGGCAGTTTCAGCCAAAGTGCCAGCCAGCCTCAGCTGGGAGACTCTGACCCGCAGGGCCCCTGTCCTCTGCCTCTCTGAGGCGGCCTCCCAAAGCCTGTAGAAGGGAGATTTATTCCTGCATTTTCCTGGCATCTTCCCTACCCCCTGGGTCAGTGGGAGTCATGGCACCCTTCTCACCCACCACATTTGATTAACCTTTGATCACACCCGTCCAGCACGTGGGGATGGACACCTGTGGGGCTCTCTCTTCTCTCTCATGCAGAGACACACACTCCTCCCCATGAGCAGGAAGGAATGCCCCCCCACCCCCGGAATACCCTCTGCCTGGTGGGCTAGAAACAGAGCCCACCATAGGGAGGATCCTGCAAGCTGAGGAAAGCTATCCATTTGCTGGAGAACCTAACGGGGTCAGAGGCAGCTCAGACCACCTGGAGGCAACCAGGCCCTTTGCCCACCATGAATCTCTTTTCACAACAAACTTTGAGAACAGCCTGTTTTCCCATTTCGGCTTCCTGCGTAGTGTTTGCCTAATCCGTCTGTCCAAAATCCCTCTCCAAACACGAGGTTTCCTGCCCAGCACTGGCAATCAGAGAGCTAATTATCTGGGATTAGAAATGGGGGGGGGCTCCCATTTAATTACAGGAAAAAATTAGACCAACTGATGTGGGCAAAGCTACTGGGATTAGAATTGAAGTCCAGGTTTGAAGGCAGGTCAGTTTGGAAGGTGGGAGCACCCCGTGCTCCATCCCGGGGTCTTCTGCTCTTGGCTGTCTCTGGAGTCCGTGAGATGAGGGTAGAAGGAGGGCTCCAAGAGATTCTCCCTTGGGGGTCGGGGAGAGAGGTGCATATGTGTGTTAGAGAGAGACAGGGAGAGAGGCAGAGAGACAGCAAAGAAAGACAAAGAGAGGTAGTAGACATGCAGAGAAACTGGAATTGACAGGAGAAACACAAGAGAGGGAGAAAGAGATGGGCATGTGGGAGGTGAACAGCAGGCATTTTGGGGACCAGCATTCTGTCCCGCAATTGCTGTGGGCTAGCATTTCTGTCATGTTCCCTTTCAAGGGGGGAAGAACTGAAAGGCCGCAGAGGCAGGCCTCCCTCCTGCCTTCCTCCTTTCCGTCTTCCCACTCCTTCTTCCAGTGCCCGGCACGCTGGCCCAGTATTGCCACACACAGCACAGGTGACAAGCGTAGGGGGACAAGGGTGGGGCAGGGAGCATGGACTCCATTGGGCTCCTAGTGATCTTGAGTCTCTTCTGTGGCCTGAAGATGGGGCTTCCTGCCAGCCCTTGCTTTCTTCTCCTAGGAGAAGAACCTCCTGGCTCAGAGAAGCATTCACTCATTCATTCATTCATTCTTCCGTTTTACCAATAGTTAGGGACCGGTATTATGGGCCAGATGCACAGTGATCTATGGGTTTTCATTAGCCCAGAAGAATGCAAATTGACCTCTGGCTCTAAGTTGTGAGTGATAATCTCCTCATTTCTTCCCCCTCTTCCAAGATCTCACATACACTTAAACCATCCTGGGAATAGTCCAGAAACACACCCTGGCCAGCTCCTGCCCACAGAGGCAAAAGATATGAGCGCACAGTGCAAAGACCTGAGAATACGTCAAGGGAACAGACAACAGAATGCAAACGTGTGCAGTACAGAGTATATGAGTGCATGAGCATAACTTCTTTCCAAATAAGGAATTAGGTGACTTATAAAGGATTTGTCAAACATATGTAGTGAAAACCAGTATGGAACTAGATAGTTCAAGCCATAAGAGGGGAGCGGAAATAAATATGCTAAGAATAAAGCCAATATGGGCGCCAGCACCCAGCCTCAAATTTGGCCTGAGTATCCTGGCAGCTGAATCAAAAAGGGAAATGAGATGAACTAGAATTCTTAGTCTGCAGTAGAAGTATACCTATTTTTTCAGGAGAGACAATTCCTGGACATTACATAAGTGACTTAATCATGTGAGTACTTATACAGAAACCAGGACAAAATTTGACATCAAAATCAGAAGCCTCTTTTATATGGTAATTTCTTATATAAACTTCCGCTAAAGTGCCAAGGCCGTGACATCCATGTAACAATTATCATTCAATGAATTACTCTCGTGGAGTAACCAACAATAAAAAGCAAGTAGATAAGTCCATTGAGGAAAGTGAAACTTGCTGGTTAAGCTTTTGTGGTCCACGTTTGTGGCTTTCTGGAGCTCTAACTTGATTCAAGGATAGAATGCGATTTTTAAAGCAACCCCTTTGTGCTTTAAGTTGAATAAAATGAACTATATAGATTCAGCTTCTACATCTGGGAATTTATAATTTTTGTGGACACTTCTCTAGAGGCTCAGATAGCAGAATAAGAAAGAGCCTTAAAATGGTAGACAGATGTTAACGTCATACGCAAGGCAAAGGTGAACGCATTTTGGGGAGGCATGCGGCTTAATAAGATTGTAGAATCAAACTGACCCAGGTTCCAAAACCTCTGTCTACCACTTACTGGCTGTGTGACCTAAGGCAAGTTACCTGACCTCTCTGAGCCCCAGTTTCTTCATCAGTGAAACAGGTTTGGGGGATTAATGTAGATATTTTGTGCAAGGTGCCTGGTGCCCCATCCAACATGTAGCATGTGCCCGATTAGTGGCAGCTACACTCCATTCCAGGGTTACTGAAGAAGGTGGCATTCCTAGCGTGGGGAGAGGAGCCATGAGCAAGGGAGGAGACTCAGGAGCTCTCTGGTCCTTGCCAGGGTTGCTGGGGACCCGTCGCCCCTTCTGAGAAATCCCCTCAAAGCCATCAGCTTCCTAATGGTTGGGACTGTCCAGAGCGGTTCTGCAGATGCTCCAACCTAAGTTGTCTCCCAGGAAGCCCCAGAATTCTCCCCTTCTCTGCTCTGTTTCTGTCACAACTTGACTGGGAAACCCGTGACCCTCCTTTCCCTGGCCTGTTTTCGTTCCTCTTCAGAAATGCCCAGGACTTGGCCTTTCAGCAAAGGAAGGCCCATCTCTCCTTGTAAGGAAGGCCCATCCTTCCCCGTGGTCTCCCCGTACCTCAGCCCTCAGGGGCCCCTCCTCTGATCGTCACGGCGAGGTTCAGGTGTCAGGTAGGGTGAGGGGCACCACCTCCTGCTTCTCCTTGAGGCATCCTTGTCTAGATTGGATGCCAGCCAGTCCCAGGCAGCCTCTAAGTGACAGCAAAGCGGGTGGGGGGTCGGATGGGAAGCCACATGATGTTCCCCCGCCCACCCCGACCACACCTTCCTGACAGCCGGGCACCCAGAGCTCCCCTGAGCCACAGAGCTGGGCAGGAAGAGAGAGGCAGATCCAGAGCATCGCGGTGTTGAGCCAGGGGCCAGGCACACACCGGGCTGCTCCTTCGGACACATCCCTTTTGCCCAGCCTCTCTCCCTCTGCTTTTTTTTTTTCTGCAGTTTCTCTGGTACTTTCCAGCTCACTGCCAAATTGTCAAAAGCTATGAGAGGCAAAGTGCTGTTCAGTTAATGATTCCAGTCCCTGGAGAGGTGGAACGCTCTTTTAAGAGAAAAAAATAGAGAGGAGTTGGGGGTGTGCGAGGGGCAGACAGGGGGATGCTTCAGTACTTTAAACAAAAGCTAAGCTGCAGCTCCTTCTAGCTCTTTTTCAGGAACAGATTAGAAGTGGGGAGGTTTGCCCCGAGCGGCCTTCTCTCTGTGGGGAAAGGCCTGGAGCCTCCCCCTCACTTTTCTCTTTTTCACAGAGTAGAAAGGGTCTGAATCAGAACGCTGCCATCCTTTCGGGCCCAGGGGCCTCCACCCTCTGTGTCCCCAGCGTAGGAGACCCCAGCAAAACCACCCCTTCGCACTCAGGGAGGCTGCCTGCAAAAGAAGCCTGCAAGCTCCTACAGTGCAAAGGTTCCTGCGTTCCTCCGCTCCCTCCACAACCCCTCCTCCTTCCCCAGCTGCTCCCTTGGAAAGGACTGAGAGTAGGGTGTGACCGATGGCCCCAGTGGACCCCTGAAGAATTCCCTCCCTGCCCAGTTTTCCTCCTCAGTCTGGTCCCACCCAAGTCTATGGATTAAGAGCAAACCAGCCCAAAATTCTTCATCTCCGTGCAGCCCTTTCCAGCATTCCAAATGCTTTCACATTCCTTATCTAATCTGTTCTCACCACAGCCTTGTCATGTAGGCTGTGCTGTTTTTTACCAGTTTTGCAGATGAAGAAAGTGAGAATTAACTCCCTTGGCTGAATGCCCCTGTGTGGCCTCCGCCCCCAGCGAGTTAGGACATCAGCCCTGACTGGACAGTCAACACCTCTCAGAAGGGAAGATTGAAGTGTGGGGCTTGAAAGATCTAGAAAGGAAACTGAAAAACCTCTGTAGAGGCTGCCCTCTTCATAGAGACGAGACCTGCGTGCCCTTTAATTTCCGTCATCTGCAAGTGTGATCTGCCTTTGGGCGGGGCAGGGGGTATTTTTTAAGTTATTTTGATTCATATTGTCCCTAGAGCAGTTGCCTGCCGTCCTGATACCTCTCATCTGTTCACATCCTCATACAAAAATTCTATCAGCTGCGAAAATGCAGCCGCACCTTGGGTGCCATGGTGTGTGGCTGCCCAGAGCCCAAGAGTTCATAGCATCCTGGTAGTGGGATCCTCTCAGGGGTCGGGAGGATGGGCAGGGGCTTCACTTTGCTGACCCTTGAGCCCACTGGATGTTCTGCTAATGCTCACAGAAAAGACGGTACAAGGTTTGCTCCGTACAAGGCTTCCTTCCTTTACTACCCGCCCCCACTGAGCTCCTGGCACCTGCTTCACTGTTGTACCCAGGCACCAGCAGGGGCTCCGTGCTGGCACTGTGCCCAGCAGCTGTGGGGCGTCAGCACAGGAGGGGGCGGGCATCGAGGAGAAGCAGGGGTCCGGCCAAAGAGAAGTTGGTGACCGGGAAGGGTCTCTGAGCAGCAATGCCAGGGCGTGCAGCTAGAGTCCGTGGCAGATGGAGCAGATGAGACAATCCTTGCTCACCAGCCCCAGCCCATCCCACCTTGATTAGAATGATCTGGCCCCAGAAGAATAGCAATGAATTAATTAGGGGTCTGTTGTCATGAAGCAGCTCATTATTAGAGTCCCTCTCCTGGGAGGGGAGATGGGAAAAGGTGTGAAGATGACAGCTATTCAAACAGAATCTTTTAAAGAGCTAGACCCTCCCTCAGCTGTCTGTTCTGCCCTTGGGCTCTGCCAGGAAGTCAGACACACCAAAGCCTACAGGGCTGCCCTGCACTGCACTGGCCGCCCCAGATTTCAGGGGGTGGAGGCTTTCTGGCCTCACTTCCCTTCCCTTCTCTGACCCTGTTTCTCAGACCCCAACTCTGACCCCATCTTCATGACCTTAACTCTTGCTCTCCGTCTGCCTTTGAGCCAGCAGAGCTCCAGCTTAGTGGCCCTGCAGTTCTTTTCAGAGCAGCACCTTGAGTGTTTATAGTACTTTCCTCCTAAGAGCTCTTACCAGTCCAACGAGAGCCAAAAAGATCATTTCAACAGACACTAATGCATACAGTGTGTTTGTGCTCCAGGTTCCAGAAGATTTGGTTGCAGGGGGCAGGGGGATGCATGGAACAAGATTCCCTCCTCTCCCCATTCTTTTCTAGAGAGTTGAGTTCTGACTCTCTGCCTACCAGCTCTGTGACCTTGAGGAAGTTTCCTCACCCCTCTGTGCCTCAGTTTCTCATCTATAACATGCGATAATAGGGTTCTTGTGAGAATTAAATGAGAAGAAGTGTATAAAGCCCTCGGCATGGTATCTAACAATAATAGGGGTTAAATAAATGTGGGCTCTGACTTCTGTTCCACTCCTGCCTGGTTTCAGCAACAAGAATCCATCCATTCCATCAGCCTGTGTTATTGAGGTCCTGCTCTGTACACAGTAGTACCCAGTACAGTGAGGCATATGGAGCTGCACAAAACATTGTGTCTGTTTTCTAGGGACTTACAATCTTAGGAAAGATAACTGCACGTGTTCACAAGTAACTGTGCCAAGAGTCACACTAGATACTGTCAGAGTTCAAAGGAGGGATCAATACAGGCTTCATGGAGGAGGTGGCATTTGGGTTGGGTCTTGAAGGATGATTAGGATCTAGGAAGTAAAATAAATTCTTAAGCAAAGGCGTAAAGACCAAGAACCTGGGGACATAATTGGAAAATGGTGAGAAGGCCGTGTTAGCTAGACCCCTGAGTGACAAATTGAGGCATGTGAACTTTTCTAAATTATCAATAGGGACAATTAAAGGTATTTTGTGTGTGTGCATGGATTCATACAATGATTTCCTTTTTTTTCCGTCTTCCAAAAGTAGTGTATGTTCATCATAAAAAAAAAAATAGACCGAGATAAGCGAGCAAGAAAATTACAAACACCTGAAATTTAAGGATTTTGCATACAGAAAAGGCAGGATCAAATAAGTGTTTTAAGAAGATTAATCTGGCAGTGTTTGGTAGAAGAGATTAGAGCAGGAATATGCTGGAAGCAAGGAAATTTCTCAGGTTATAGCAGTAACACAGATAAGAGGCAATAAAGACTCAGGCCTAGCCCGTTAGCAATGGGAGGAGAAACACAGTGACACGGATGTGCTTCTCTCAGTTACCACGCATTTTCTGCACCATGGTAGACACATGCCACATGCGTTTTTTTAAAATGACTTTTCCTTTTAAAATCTCAGGGAGTCTCCTGCATTCAGGCACAAGCCCAGTGTCATAGCCGTGCTCACAGACCTAGACCTCCCTTCCCATCCTTCCAGCCCGAAATGCCATCCTCAGCGTTAATGAAAGCAAGAGATTACTGTTGCAGGTTCTAAAATGCGGCGCAATTTTAGGCCATTGAAAAGAATGAGTTAATTAAAGAGGGTAATAACCCTCTCCGGCGCCCCGCCCTTTGCTCCTTTTCCAGCTGCAGGTGGCCTTCTTTGTCACACTGGAGGAGACAGCTACATGATCTATTTTGTTCCCCAGGAGTTATCTCCAGGGACACCCAGCACTTTTTAGATGTAATTTTTAGTCCCAGTGCAGGCATTGTCCTCTTGTTTGACTTAGGGAAAACCGAGGCCCCAGAGGGAAGCAGAGTGAAAGAGATGAGTGCAGGCTTTGCAGTCAGGCAGCTGCAGCTTGGAGCTCTGCTGGGCTCCTTCCTGTGTGATCCTGCTCTAGAGAGTTTACGTTTCTTATTCTGTGAGATGGGAAGGCCTACTGCACAGAGTTTTCTAGATTAGCCATGTTTGTATCTCCAACTTTTTGCACACTGGTTGTCATGCTCAATAGATTTTCCATAAATACGTTGAACTAATTGATAAAGGGAGATAAGCGATTCAAAGCCCTCTATATGTCCAGTTCTAGGAAGTGCTAGTTTCCTTTGCCCCCTCAGCTCTCCCTGGAAATTTTCCAAGGTAGTAGTTAACCTTGGGCATATGTCAATATGCCTCATCTTCCCTGCATCCTATTCCAGAGCTCGGTGAAGGCTGCATTGCCTCCACATGGACCCTAAAGTTTGCTTCTAAATCATTCCCAGTTCAAAAAGCCTAAGAGGTTAGATTCTATCCCGATACAGCCAGGGCATCCCCAGGCTGGTAACCTGGGTGTGATGCCTTGAATGGAGATTCCGAGAGTCCAACATTGCTAGAGTTTTGGGTAAACAGAGATTCCGATTGAGCAGGAGACGCTCATTATTCTTTATGAATTCCTCCTGCTACCCCTCTGTGCTCCCCCAAACTCTGTGCACTCCCGGTGAATTATTGCTTTGCTGCTGCGTGATTTGATTTCATCTGAGGCTGCTAAATGCTTCTTCCATCCCTCGCTGTGTTTATCTTATTGTTTCCCAGAACAATCAAGTGTTTCCTCTGCCCCTGGCAGCTTCAGCTTGTTCCCGGAGCCTCCTGACCTGCCCAAGCAGCCTTGAAAGGTGGGGCTGATCTAGGGTCAGAGCCCAGTGCTCCAGAGCTGCCCCATGTCATTCAGCTCTATAAGCTCTACTCCCTTGTCCTGGGCCTTGGAGCTCCAAGCCCTGCCTGACAGAGCGAGAACCAAGAGATTGGATTCTGGTGCTTCTGGGACTTGATGTCACTCTCCCCTGAGTCGTAAAGGGAGAGGCCCCTGGGACAGCAGCTGGTGCCCTTGTAAAGTGCAGTTTGTCCTTCACCCCAGGAAGGTGTGAAGAGAGGCTGTTCCTCGTGGTTCTTGGGCCGCTGGATGGTGATTGCTTGGTCGTCTACCCCTGGCTGATGAGAAGCAAAGAAGCCATGATCTAGAAGGGAATCCCACTGCAGCCAACCTCCCCGAGCTAACCCCCAAACCTTGCTCAGAGTACACGCTCAATAAATATCCACCACATCCCCGGTCCTCATAAGCCAGGATTCTCAGACTCTCCCAAGATGCAGAAGTCCAGAGACAGGTGGTTCCTCTAGGGACCCCCTCCCTCCCTTCCAGGAGAAAGCCCACGGTGGGCTGGCCTTCTAAAATCCAGGAGCCTCTAGCCCCGTGCACCCCCTCTGCTAGCTCACCCACCCCCAGCTTAATATCTAGGGCAGATTCCTGACATGCACAGAAATAGAAATAGTTGTACATGGAAATGTCAATCTCCAGTGTCAAAGCCCCTGTGATTGGCCGACAGCACACTGGGGACCAGTGCTGGAAGCATCTGCACGTGTGTGGGAGGATGTGTGTGCACATGCACACAAAGGTGAGGGCAGCCAGAATTCTCGAAGTTTAGCACACCTTGGTGACCTCCTTCCTTCTCGCCGACAGGAGGGGTCCTTGGCTTCCCCCCTCTTCCTCATCTCTCCTGGCTCTGTGCAAGCCACAGGCCAAGTTTTCCAGGCTCCTGTGTTCCTCTCCAATCATCCAAGCATTTAGGGGCAGGCTCCCAGCTGTCCTCCAGGGAGCTTCGGCCCACTGGACTGTGACTCTGCGTGGATAGTTAATGTTTGCACACCTCGGGGGTTGAGAGGGGACATGAGCCAGAGGCACCCTGGAAGTCACTGCTGCTGCTTCTGTGTGTGTGTGTGTGTGTGTGTGTGTGTGTGTGTGTGTCTATGTATGCATGCACATGTAGTGTGTGCAGGATAGAGGGAGGAAGAATCTCAGAGACTGACTTTACCAAACACTTCAATCTATAAATAATTCGGGTCATGAAACTCTACAAAAATAAACTTCAGCATGAATCCTCGCCCTCGCCACTCAATGCACAGCTGCAGATACACTTGCTCATTAACTCATTCCCAAGTTCAGTCTGAGCAGCACCAGGCCTTCTTCACCTTCCCCTCTTTAAAGGTCTCAAAGTATACACACACACACATATACACATACACCCACACACGTGCGCGTGCACACACACACACACACACACACACACAAACATTCATAAGCCCAGAATCCTGAAGCCAGAGATAAAATCAAATAATAAAGGCCTCCTCCAAAGGGAATTTTAGGACACATGGTGACGAGACCTGCTGAAATTGTTGTTGAGCCCTCAATAACTACATGTCAAAAACCTCATCCTCTCCAAATACTCAGGTCTGACAAACCAAGTTTCCAAGAAATCTGGGCTTGGACATAACAATAACACTTTTATATTTATATCACACTCTAAAGTTTCCAAAGAACTCACATTTCCTTCCCCTCCTACTTATCAGTTTAGGTATCACCTCCTCCAGGAAGCCCTCCCCTCAGTCCAGGTGAGGTGCCGCCCTGCCCTCCATGCCGGCCTCCCTGGGATCCCCATGCAAACCTCCTCTCACACGGGGTGGCCCAGGTGTATGTGAGGACTGATTGGATTGTCTGCTTCCCCATTCCTGGGGCTTCCTAAGGGGATCCTTTCTTGAAGTGTCCCCGGCTCTTAGCACAGGCCTGGCTAACAGGAGGCATGTCCTGAATGAATATTAGACAGTACCGAAATTTGCAGCCACAGAAACTATCACACAAACAAGTGAAGTGACTTGCCTGAAGTCACATAGCCAATTATTGAGAAAGCTGGGATTAGATCCCAGCCCTGCAGACACAAACCAGTGCCTCCCTCTGTGTCGTGATGTCTCTCAAACCAATGTATTTCCTACTGAGAGGCCCAAGAAGATTCCCAATTCTATTGCTCTTCAGCAGCTCTTGCAAAAAAAAGATACTACTACTGCTACTACTACTACTACTACTAATAATAATAATAATAATAAAGTGATGTTAGAGTGTCAAATCCCAAGTAAAACTCCATAATTTAGGACTAACTAGGGAAGAAATTGATGCATAAGAAAAAGAGTTTGGAGGGGCCTGCAGATAAGCTAGTTAATTGGATATGCTGATTTAAATTGGATAGTCAAATAAAGAGGCTGTCATTAATTTCTGTACAGACCTAGCTGTGATTTAAAGGAAAGCTACTACTAATAGGATTACTATTTCATTCTCATTTCAAAGAGGCCCCTCCCCCCAGGAGGACCAGACAGTAAATCTCCCCTGGTTTTCACCTCACATCCTCCTGCCCCAGAGCCAGCCCTGATAAACTGCCTTTTAGCCTCCCAGCAGGTCCCCCCAAATTAGGCTCTGAGTTTACTGTTGCCTCTAGGAAGTAGGTGTTTGTCCCACTTTGGCCACTTCCTCTTTCTTTGGGGTCTGAAAGAGGAAGAGCAGCTAAAGAGAGGATTTGGACTCTCATCTGCCCATCTACTCTGTTCTCGACTGCAGTGAACGGCTGTGTTCACACATTATTATCTCTTAGGAGAGTCACAGAGTGGCTGAGAATCAGGCTTTATGTGGGAAACCCAATACTGCCACCCTTTAGCTGTGTGATCTTGGGAAAGTCACATAACTCTCCATGCCTCCAATTTCCCATCTGTACAATGGGAATAATAACAATGTTTACCTCATGGGTTCTTGTACAGGTTAAATGAGTTCATTTTTGTTAAGTACTTTCAACAGCACCCAGCACATGGTAAAAGCAATAGAATTGGTAGCTATTAAATTCTTTAGGCCAACAGGGCCCTTTGAAAATCCACCAAGATCATCCTCACTACCTTCAGGCAGGGCCACATTTAACCATGAAGCAAAAGAAGTCATCCCGGGGCTTCCCTGGTGGCGCAGTGGTTGAGAGTCCGCCTGCCGATGCAGGGGACACGGGTTCGTGCCCCGGTCCGGGAAGATCCCAGATGCCGCGGAGCAGCTGGGCCCGTGAGCCATGGCCACTGAGCCTGCGCGTCCAGAGCCTGTGCTCCGTAATGGGAGAGGCCACAACAGTGAGAGGCCCGTGTACCGCACCAAAAAAAAAAAAAAGAAGAAGTCATCCCGTGTTCAGAACTCTCCTGAGAAAGAAGATACAGCCTTCTGTGGTCACCCACTCTGTAGTCAGGGCTCCTCATGACAGGAATTCTTACTAGAGCTAGCCTAAATCTCCTTGTACAATGGTTTAGGCACATTTTGTCTTTTGCTCATCTTTGTAGAGACTGTCACCTTCCATTGCAGCATACTGCCCTTATCTCACCTTCTGAGCTTTGTCCAAGCAAATTGACACCACTAGCTCTGCATGTCTGCTGAGGTCAAGCCCTCCCAGGAGAGGAGGATCCCAAGTAGAAAGACGGGTTGAAGTGACTGGCTTTCCCCTGTCTGCATCACCTCCCTCCTCTGACCCTTCTCCATGTTCCTCCTCTGCCTGGTTGGATGTCTGGCTGGGGCCTGTGCAACTTGGTCTGATAGTGCCCTTCTCTTGGATTAGATTCATGGCCTATTTCAGTGTATTGTTATCCTTGTGGTCATTGAAACCTGGCCCTGGAGACACAAGCTCAGAAGCTGAAGAGAACTCACTTTGTGGGATACCACAGAATAGACTCAATCTGTTGCAGTTTTTTTTTTTTTTTCTTTTTGTGGTACACGGGCCTCTCACTGCTGTGGCTTCTCCCGTTGCGGAGCACAGCCTTCGGACGCGCAGGCTCAACGGCCATGGCTCACAGGCCCAGCCGCTCCACAGCACGTGGGACCTTCCCGGACTGGGGCACGAACCCGTGTCCCCTGCATTGGCAGGCGGACTCTCAACCACCGCACCACCAGGGAAGCCCTGTGTTGCATTTTAAAATCCCAATTTTGTTTGGGACTCTGTCACAGTCTCCACCACCACCCTGTGTCTGGCAAGGATGGAGAACAACATTGAACCTCAAAACTTCCCATCCGAGACAGAGAAAGATGGGGACTCGTGTGCTTGAATTACAGTAGGGCCCACCTTTGTCCCTCCTCAGTCACAGGGTGTTCTCTTCATCAGCCATGTGCTTTCCTCTGGACCACACCGGCTGGAGCTGGTGGGAGCCCCAGGTCCACCCCTGACTAGCTATGTCCATGAATGGAAGCCCTTGAATGAGATGGGCTCCAAAGCCCTACAGCTCCGGCAGTCTTCATAAGTCTGTGATTCTCCTGTGATAGACCCTGAGAAGATTGCTCCTTCGTGTTATTCAGAGAGGAAAACTGAGCCTTGGGGAGATGAGGTAACTGACCTAAAAGTGTACCATTAGGCATAAAGCAAGCCCAAACAAGAACACAGTCAGAGCAGAAACCCAGGAACCCTGAGTCCCAATTTAGTGTGTTGCCTGGAGGGAGCAAAGGGAATTAGGGAAGGGAAAGACCTCTGCCATCCAGTTGGCCTCCCCTGGCTTCTGCCTGCCAGCCCTGCCCCCACCTCATTCCCTTTGACCCCCAGCCTCCTGGCCCCCTTCTCCATCTTCTCTGTCCTCCTGTTGGTATCTTGGAGAGCTGCACCAGCTCAAGGCAGATAGCATGGGATGAGGGAGTAAGTAGGGGTGCACAGACTTCTTAGGCAATACCGCTCTTCATTCCAGGGATTTAGACTGAATGAAATAGGATAGCTTAGTTCAGGTTCAGTACCAAGAACATTTTCTCTTCTGGTTTAGTTTCAGTTCTGATGTCTGAGAGTTTCTGTAGGTTTGATTCTGGCTTCAACTGCTTTATTGAAAGATTGGGATTGTAGACAAAAAAAAAAAAAAAAACTGTTTAGGTCTCTTATTCAGAAAAAGTTAATGGCTGGGATTAGTCCTAACTGTGATGCAGCAGAGTATGTGATGATAAATCATCTTTGGTTCAATTCAGCTCCAACCTTGCCATGGGTACCATCTAGTCCTGGGGACCACAAAGGGCCAGACATGGCTTTCCTCCTTCTGACTTTGTGTGCCCAGGCTCTTGGGGACGAGGCTGCTTCACCTGGCAGAGGGTTAACCGGCCTCCCCAGGTGGGAAGATCCTGGGCTGGCCCTGGCGTGGGAGGATGGTTCCTCAGTTCCTGGGGCTGAGCCAGTGCCCGGAGGAGACTGAAACATCCCTGGAGAGGAGCAGCTGTCACACGAAGGGTGGTGAGAAGCACTGGGACATTTCCCATTTGGAGGACAAAGCAGAGCTTGAACTCTCCCATTTTATGGAGAGGGAATATTGAGGTTAAGCCAACAAGAAGTCATGACTATCACATCTCCCCCTACCTCCTGCAATAGCCCGAGAACTTTTGTGATTAAAAGCTACTATATTTCTAGAAGGATCTCATGGAAATTTTGGATTTGTCCATCTGAGAGAGAATGCTGCTCTGAAGGTTAAGGGGAACTATTTTAATTGTGGGGCATTTTCCCAGACTGAGACCCTTCTTCCCTCTGCTTGAATCCATCATGAGATTTGCTCCAGGGTGGAAGGCAGTAGCCTCAGCCCCACACCATCATTCCTGGCTCCAGAGTCTTCCTCTGCCCTATGAGAATGAATTAAATGACCCCCTGACCCCTCCCCTGGAAGGAGGGGCTTTAGTGACAGTTGCCAAGGCAACAGCTTGGAACAGCAGGAAGCCACTAAAAAGGCAGAAAAAAGGTTGAAAGAGGAGCTTAGGAGAGAAGGACAGTCCAACCCACAGGGGGGAGTTACTGGGGTAGGAATGGCTGAGAGCAGAGTTTCTTCGGTTCCACTGAGGTCACCTCCTCATCTTTAAGCCCAGAGCTCCCCAAGTCACCCATCAAAGCAGACAAGGAGAACCTGGTACCTCTGACTCTTAGCCCTGCTCCATTATTCCCACTCTTGGGGTCTAGGCCCAGGGCCTCAGGCAGGAAAGTGCTGTTTCTGCCACTAGGAACTCCAGAACCACTGTGCCCCATCCCACAATGGGCTCGTGGTCTGCTTCTCACTCACTCCAATCCAGCCCAACTCTGGGCACAGATCACACCCTGGCTCAGGCCCCTCAAGTACACAGATTCTCAGGAGGGTAGAAAAAATTGAATAGAAGCACTGGTCCTACCCTCCCAACTCTGCAAGAAATAATGCTCTTGATCCTCTCTACTCAGCCAATAAAAACTGAACATGTATCCATTCATCCATCCTTGCGTCAGGCACCAAGCTTAGCCCTTGCAATGAATAAGTCATGGTCCTTGCTCTCAGGAGCTCTCGGTGGGGTGGGAGAAATGGGCAGAGGGAAGAAGATGGTTAGAAGTCCAAGAGAGAAATCAAAGGGAATAGGAGGGAAAGACTTCAGCTTAAAATTGTCCACAGAAAATTGTCTTTTGACCTCACTTTGATTTAGCACTAAAGAGCCCACGATACTTTATCAGTTGGTTCATAGTTCATGTCCTTTCAACAAGCATTTCTCAAGCATTCCCTTTTATCCATCACCAGCTGTGTTCCCAGCTCCATTCTAGTCCTCAGAGGCTCGTCCTCAGAGAAATAGAAAGCCTTCCTGCCTTCAAAATGTTGGCAGACTTACGCACATGCGAGACAATTAGAGAACAATTTAAGTAGGTAGTCAATACACGTTAGCTAGTGCGTATACGATGAACAAGTCAATTGATTATAATCCCAGGACAAAATGTCTGGTGGATAAAAAGCCATCAGGATGAGGAGCAATTAGTGTGGTGGAGAGACTGGGGAAGGCTTCATGGGGAAAGTGAGCTTGAGCTAGAGGGGGTTTAGTTGGACGGAGGACAAAGAAACAAGCCGGGGTTGGCAATATTGGTCAAGAGCCAGCTGCTGTGTTGGGAACAGGAAACCTAGTGGTGAGAGCACATTCAAATTATGGACTCCCTGCCATCAACATTTTGTCCTTAGGGACCTCTCTCCGCTGAATTTCCAAATTCTGTGTAGAGCTTAGACTAGAGGAACACCTCTCAAACCCCCAGGCTAGCAGCATCTACATCAGCTGGGAATTTGTTAGAAATGAAAATTCTCAGGCCTCATTCCCACTGAATCAGAAACCCTGGGGTGGGCCCAGGGGTGCATTTTCCCAATCCCTCCAGGTGGTTCTCAGGGCATGCTGGTTTGAAAACCACTGGGCTACAATCAGTGCTTTTAGACCCTGGCCACTCACTAGATTCACCTGGGAAGCTTTGAAACCCAACGAAGATGCCAGGGCCCCAGGCACAGAGGTTCTGTTGAATGGATCCAGCCATATATTTTTTTAAACTCCCCAGATCACTCTAATATATATCCAGGGCTGAGAGGCACCAGACTAAATGACCTCCAAGTCCTTTCTGACTTCTCATCCTGGGACGGGCTCCGAGGCCGAGTCTCAGATTTTTGTTCTCAGGGATTCCCGGCTCACCAAAATCTCCTGGTGGATTTGCACACATTCAGGGGATATGTTTGGGGTCAGAAAGACCTTTCTGAGATCCTAAAATCTTGAATCTCTTGATGACCAGCTCTCTGATGGTTTGTATGCTGGTCCCACCATCCTCTCTTACTTGCCCGAGGCAAAAACGCTCGGTGCAGATGTTGATTCTCCTACCCCAAACACAAATAAGTGTGCACAAGCACACACTCCCACACACCCTCATCATGCAGTGCTGTAAATATATGTACACACACACAAGAATAACCATATAGGGATATTCAGATCACACCTGAAAATATATACGTGCACACAAATAAACTCACCATCAGAAGTCCCAGACCAGCACACTCAGACTGCTTGGAAAAGGATTCCTCTTGGTGGAAGTTGGGCTGTTTGAATTAAGAAGCACCTCTGTCTTCCCTGTAACCTAGCCTGCTTCAGGGTAGCGCTTGGGGGGCAGGATGTTGGGATTATCTTCTATAAACTACCTGCAGGTAAACCCACAGGGGACCACTGAGTACAGATGCTGAGGATGCCCTTTTTTCTTTTGCAGATTCGAGCCGATGGTCCCCCCCATGGTGGGGTCCAATATGAGATGGTCTCTGTGCTCAAAGATGGGAGCCCCATCCTCCGGGACATGGCCTTCTCCATTGATCAGCGCTACCTATACATTATGTCTGAGAGACAAGTAAGTGCTGACACACATCCCTCCTTTCCAGAGCCCAGGAGGAGCAGATAACCAGTGACCTTTGTTCAGAAACTATTCCATCAAACAAGAGAGACCCCTGGGCCTGCTGCTCAGGGGTCCTAGGAAGCTTTTGCAGGGAGTCAGAGAGAAGCAGTTGGGGCCAGCCACTTCCTGGAGCCTCTCTTTAGGCCGCAGACCCTGTCTCAGCATGTGATGAACAGCCCCACAAGAACGGGCCAGACTGCATGAAGCAGCTTGGTGTGATTAGGAGGTAGATTTACTGCTCCCGAGCCGACAGTCTGCTGCTCAAGGGAGCCAGAGAGGTGTAAATAATCCAGGCCTCCAGGCTGGGAGAGATAGACCCAAGATAGGTCCCCAGAAGGAGATAAAAATCTTGGGCTGAGTCTTAGACTGATGCAGGGTAGAAGCTGGCCAGCTCTGGGAAGCTGCAGCTCTTTCTGCAGAGATGGAAAGGCCTGAGAAATCGAATTCTGTCCTTTTCTGGGTAACACCTGAGTGGATTCCACACCCTCTTGGATGAAATGTTATTCCTTTGGGTTATATTTGACCTGAATATGTGGGAGCAGAGAGAAGGCAAATGCAGGGAGAGCCATGGTGAAGGACAAGAGAAGGACAGGGGATCCCCCAAATCAGTGGAGGCGCAGGAAGCAAAGCTTAGACCTTAGGAAAGGCTGGTACCTTCCATTCATTCAGTCAGCAGGTCAACAGTCAGCAGGACTGGTGATCTTGACGTTGACCTGAACATGGTAAGTAAGATAAAGGCCAAAGAAAAAGGGGAAGGACTGTGAATCTGTTTTGGTGCTGGGGACACTGACTTAGAGGCTAGACAAGGACGTGGCGCTGGAGGACCAGTGAGCTTTCTCAGGGTACCTCCCCACTCAGGTGTCATTCTCGAAATACTCTGCAAAGATTCCAGGTGTCTGTCATCAAGTTCACCCTGCCTAGAGTTCTCTTTCCCTCCTCCCTTTTTGTATGTGTGAATTCTGAATCGGGGACAAGGGATGAGTGGAGGAAGGAAGAGGTGAATGGGCACATGATGGCATAAGGGAAGCAGGGATGCAACTTTAACTTGAAAATTAGTTCCTGAGAAGAGATGACACAAACCATATGCTAATTGTATGCAAATTACATCCAGATCCTCTTGAACCCACCTGTCTTTTTACCTTCTTTCTTGTAACCCCCATGGTTGAGGCGTAAACAAGTCCAGATGCAAACTTGTAACCCTAAAAAAAAAAAATTACTGGGCATGTATTTATGGGGAACAATGTACTGGAATAACATCAAAATGAATGGGACTTGGTCACTACCTTTAAGTTGCTTACAGTCTAACAAGGAAATCTTTATCATCAGATTGGAGGCTATAAATCCTCTGCCTTTCCTTCCTATTTTTCTTTGTTTATAAGACAAAAGGTTATTTCTTAAACAAAACTGATAGGTGGGCACCATACAAATTCAAACAGTACATACAGAAAAGGAAATAACAAGTTCCCAAACCCCACACCCCCAAATGTAACACCATGTTAACATTTGATGAACACCATTCCAGATGCTTCTGCAGAAATATTTACAGATAGAAGGGTGGGTGGAGAGATAGCCCCCTAGACCGGTGCATTAAAGGATAGTCACTGGGATCAAATAGACCTACGTTAATATATTTTCGAAAGACGTTATGTATGGCCGAGGACCAGGCTGGTAACTCTGGATAAAAATTCTTTCTTGGGTTCTCTGAACCCCATGAAGTAGAAAAGCAGAGACAGCAAATAGAAGTGACCAGTGAGACCTCAGTGGAACTGAGACGATGCCAAGGCACATATTTGGGCTGCATATCTTGTAGTCAAATGAGATGCTTTCTGAAATTGAATTCAAAACGTGGCCAAAGAGGAGGGCTGGAGGCTGATAAGTGGCCTTCAGAGAATACAATGACCTCTTGAAACCATATCTGATGTCCTCTCTGAGAGCATCAGCTCTGGCTAAACCAAGTGTCGGCATAGCTTATTTCTAAATAATCCCTCCTTTGGTCTCATCTTCTGCATCTGCTGCCTGGTGCCTGTCAGTTGGCGCCAAACAGAAGGGCTCAGTAGTAGCCAGTCATGCTGAGCAGATATAGGAAGAATTTGGGTTGAATGCCATGGGGCTATCTTGAATCAGGTGAGATATTAGTCAAGGGAGATCCCTATGCCAGGTGGAGCCGTGAACAGCGGGCAGAGTCGGAGGGGGACTGGTGGTGGAGCTCGGAGGCCTGTCACTTGGAGAGCCGCAGGCCATGGGGCAGTAGGTAGCCCGGTGATTTCACCAGGGGCTGGGTCCAGGGTTGAAGGCCAGGAACACCTCAGGAGGGCCATCTGTCTGAGGCCAAGCGACCAAGAGTACACCGGGCGTTCACAGACAGCTCGGACCTCTTAAAGGAAACAGTTGAATGTGTGGCAAGAGAACAGTCAATGGAAATGAAGTCAAATGACACGGGTTCTAGATCAGCTTTTGCTCTAACTGAGGTCTGAAGCTCTCAACATTTTATAACCGGGTGGCCTTAGACAAGTCACGTCACTTCAGTATGTCTTACAAGGGTCGCTGTGAGGCTTGGCTGAGACAGCAAGAGGGGAATTCCTTTCACACCACCTCACGCACCGAGAATACTCATTGTTCAGATTCCTCACGGCCTGTCCCTGCTTTCAGCCTTCATGATCCCATTACTCAGGAGGGTGGTGACCCTGGGTGGTGGTTAGGAGGAAGCTAAGTGGCGGCACACCCGGCAGGCCTCAGGCCGAGCCAGGAGGCCTGTGTCCTAGCCCTGGCCTCCCTCTAACCAGCTGGCTGACCTAGACCCTGAACTTCGCAGGGACTCAATTTCCTCAGCTTGAAGGATGGAGATAATAAATCGAACTCTCTAGAGGCTCTTTCAGACCTTAAAGAGACTTGTCTAAGGTCTTGGGATCAGGACTCTTCTCCGTCTCCAGAAGACAAACCCCAAAGCACAGGAAACAGCATCGAGGTTAGACCAAAAGAACTTTCTTAACGAGTTTTATGAGTCCCTGCATGCCCATATGAACTCCTTCCCCGAAGGGTAAACACTGCAATGAGGGTAGAAACGCTGGCGTCTATGGATAAGCAGATTCCTGTTTTGAGGCAGTCATTTAACAATTTGGAGTTCCCTAAAAGACCTAAGACCTTATAAGACACCGTGGGAATGGGGTTTCCCACCGCCTCACTTTCCAGTAAATCTCTGGGCAGCCTGCTCTCACCCCTGCCTTCACCACGTCCCCAGCTCGTCTCCCTGTTCCCCTCCCCCTCCCCCAAATCATGGCATCTATTGTATCCTTGATGCCACGAGAGAGTAGAACCAAGTCTCTGCCCTCCAGTTCTGCCTAGACAGGTTTTCATCTCCCCACAGAGCTAGAACAATCCAGTATGGGCTCATGTGCGCGCGCTCTCTCTCTCTCTCTCTCCCTCTCTCTCTCTCTCAGTTAATTAAATGTAATTAAGAAATAGGACTAGTAAGAAGTGTTGGGTCGTTAGTGCCACTGCCTAACAAGTCGATGTTAATGTACTGTTAATAGACCCAATGCTGGCCAGTCCCAGGGGAACATTTGGGAACCAATTCCCCGATCCTACTAATTGCCCAGGTGCTCCACGGATAGGATGCCTGACTCTTCCCTACAAAGTGCACCCCAGCTTCCTCAACAGCGAATCGACCGGCAGATGTTATGGGAGGGAATTCAAGTCGCTACCATATCCTCAGTGTCTAATGGAAGTCAGACGGTGGGACCAGGGAGAATCAGGCGACGAGCCAAGTAAAAAAGCAAGTCACAAGATGAAAAGAAACTTGATAGCCCCAGTTTCCACCCAACTTGTCAGCCTGGCCACTCCCAGAAAGGGAATCTAACTCTATACTCAGGGTAGATGGGAAAAATGTATGGGGATGGAAGCAATTATTCTATTTTATACTTTAATTAGTTTGAATTAGCAGAGGGAATAGAGGCATAAAATGATCTAGTGAAGGGTGAAATGGAAAAAGGGAGTCATAGTGGAGAATGGCTCCATGTAGGCTGGAAAGGGCCTTGGGAACGGCAGAAAGGCTGGTGATGGGTGTGTGCGTGTGTGTGTTTAGGGTGGCTGAGGACATGGGATGCTGCTGTCTATTTCGAGGCCTGGAGAGGCAAGATAGCATAGTGGTTAAGAGTGGGAGCATGGGAGTCAGACCGCCTTGCACACAATCTGACACCGCTTGTTAGGCATATGGCCTTGAGAATGTTATTTCACCTCTCTACACCTCGATTTCTTCATCTGTATAGTGGGCCTAATAATGGTGACTGTTGTGAGGATCGAGAGACTATATATAAATTACCTAGCACTGTGTCTGACACACAGTCAGTGCTTTCAATAAGTGGTAATGATCATTATCATTATCGTATTGTCATTCGTAGTATTATTAGAACTTCTGAGACCCCAGAGAGGGCTAGAAGCATCTCCACTATAAATTACGGCTGAGACAGAGATCCCAGTCTCAGGCAAACACCTCCAACCTGACTTTCCTGCTGCTCCCTCCCAAGGGACACCTCAGAAGCCTCTGGCCTGGCCTAATGACAGCATCCGACTAAGTCGCTCATAATCTGCTATTTATTTTTAAAATCCAGGAATGTGCCCAGCAGACTAAACAGTCCTGGTCCCCTTGATACAGGCGAAGGCAGCCCTGGGCTCATGTGTGAGGCCCGGGAGGCCAGTATTCCAGGCATCTGTGGAGAGAAGGGAGGGGGACCCTGAGCCCTGGTCATCTCCCAAGCCTCCAGGCCCCTGTCTGGCTGCATGTGTGGGCACTGGGCCAGAAAGGGGCTATCCCTGGGGCTTTCCATGTCTGGCCTCACCAAGTAAGTAAGCAGGCCTCAAGCTCATTGCAGTAGATGGGGCTGCCATTCTCCAAACAGTGGACACTCAGACCCCAGTTCTGAATGCCCATATGTATGTCAGTTACCGGCACACATTCTGGTTATTTACTACTATGTAACAAACCACTTCAAAATTGACAGGCATAAAACAACCACTCCCACATGCTCACAAAACTATGCAAGTCAGGAGTTCAGACAGGGTGCACCGAAGAGGGCTTTTCTCTTCTCAGCAACATCTGGATTGGAGCCTCTGCTGGGATGGCATGAATGGGCTGGGGTGACTGGAATGATTAGGGCTAGAATGATCTGGAAGCACGTCCTCTCACATGTCTGGCAGCTGGGAACTAGAAGGCTGGGATCAGCTGGGACTGTCGGCCAGGGTACCTTAGGCAAGGCCTCTCCCTGTGTCTTGGGCTTCCTCACAGCATGGTGGCCTCAAGATGGTCAGACATCCTGAGCATGGTAGCTCATGGCAGACATGGCCGCTCAGGGCTCCAAGAGTGAGTATTCCCACAAATAAGGTCGAAATGTTATTGCCTTTTTTTACGACTTAGCCTTAGAAGTCATATTCGTTCTCTCTTCTACCTGACTCTTCACCTCTCTACCGCCCATCACCCCAGCTGATTCTGATGGGTGTGGCCCATGACCATGCTTTGAGAAACAAGGCACAGGGAAGGTAAATACATGGTTTCCTGTCTCCCAAGTTGTGAACCATAGAGCATCAGAGCTGGTAAGGACTTCAAAGCTCACCCATACTGACCCCAGATGGGAAGTATGAGGCCCATAGGACATGCAGCAGGCTAGCTGCCCTTTCAGCCTTGTACAACACCCGACACCTAAGACCAGAGTCACCAGAGCTGGTCTGATTTCTCTGAACTCACAGGGAAATGCCAGTGGCTTTAAAGCTTGCTGTTGATGGACTGAAGGTTGTGTTAAGTCCTAAACAAGACCCACATCAAAGGTGGCTCTGAAAGTGCTTCTGGGAAGCCTTTGAGGGAATCCATCAGGAACAGGGACACACTGCCTGGAAATTGCCCAGACGATGGCATGTGATTTTAAGGGCTGTCCCGGGCAGTCTTCCTGTGCAGTGTTGCATCAGTCCACTCAGAAGATGGTCCTGCTGGAGGATCCACCATCTCATGCAGGGCAATGGGACTTTACCCTCACGGATGACAGGAAAGTAACTTTTTAATCACCCCTATCTTAAGTAATTTCAGAGAGTTGAGGGAAGAAGAACTTTGGCCTGGAGTTATTAGCAATCAGAATTCTTTGGAAAGATTATGAAGCTATCCTTCTCTGAAGGTCTCAAGTGCAGAAGAGACATCCCTGCCCCTCAGCTCCTTGCACTGGTTTAAGACCCTGCCTGGGGTGGGGAGAGGGCTGGAAGGACACAGACCAGACGCCTCTAGCATGCCACCCTGGCAGTGTCCAGCCAGCTTCACTAGAGAACGAATGTTGGTGTCCTTGGTTTGGGGGAGGGCCTGTCGACTCTAAACCTGGACCTAGGGCCAAAAATAAGAAGCATTTTCAAAGGGCCTATTGTGACGTAAGGGCAGTAAGTCTCTCACCTGTGACCAAAGCCACTGAACTGCCAAGCCCCTAGGCATCTGAAGACTTGGGGAGGGGGGAGGGGAAGAAAAAACTCTGGGGAGCCATACTTCCAGATGTCCCCTGCTCATTTATTTTGACATCTCAGACTATTATTTTGATTGTGCACATTTGTTTAGTCCTGGCGATAAGGCTTCCCAGGGTGCAGGCAGAGCGTGCCAAGGTGTATTTTTACAAGGCGGTCAGAAGTCTTAGTAACAGGAGCTCTCCCTTCTGCCTGAGCCTGGAGGCCTGGGCTGAGCCACAGGGGGGAGAGAATTTGAGGAGGCAGGGGCTGGAGCAGAGCCTGAGGGACTTTGGGGAGAATTACAGAGTTTGCGGATTAGGAAAGTGAGGATAAGCGAATTTCTGCTGTACTTTTGTTTTCAAATGTGTCACTTTCAATCCAAGCCTTTGATGCACATGTGTTTCTGGTTAAGGACCTCAGTGTGGCCCAGGAGCTGAGTGCGCATCTCAGTGTCTTTCCCGAAGGAGGAGGGGAATCTTGCCTCGTGGAGGAGGGCGTTCAGGGACTGGTGACCCTCCTCCAAGCCTGGATTTGATTTTTTTTCCTCTTTCTTTCCCCCCATTTCAACTATCAGGGAACAAAGAAGCTGACACGGAGCTGATTCCCTGGCTATTAATATTCTCATTGGAGCATTTTTTATAAATATTTTCATATGAGGAAAAGGAAATGCAAGCCCACCCTATTAATCAGACGCTTGGCTTGTTGTATTCAAGAGAGAAAACTCCAGCCTCTTATTTAAAAATCCTTTGGTTTGGAAAGAAATGATTGAACACAATGCCCAGGCTGGGAGAACTGGTGCCTAAAAAACTCATTTCTCTAAATGGGCAGGGGGCCTGGAGACTCTTTCTCTAATCCTTGGCAAAGGATGCAATTTCTCCTTCTAGATAGGATTGCTGAATGCTGAGACTCTGATTGCCCAGAATGACATGCCCAGGACCAAAAGATGGGAGATCACTATACCTCAGTACTGGAAGGAAAACCCACTTATTTTAAAGATGAGGAAAATGATGCCCAGAGAGAGGAGTCACTTCCTAGATCATGTTCTGAATTACCAGAAGAGCCAGAATTAATCCTAATTAACCTGGCCCAGCCCAGCATTCTTCTCCCAACTTGACAACAGCTTCACTCAACACAGGCAAGATACAAAACTGGTTGGGTTAAAAGATTTTCAATTAAAAAACATTAAAACAACCCAAGCCCAAGGGAGTCCCTGAAGATGTTCCCAAGGGTCAAATTAAAATAGGGAAAGATCTGCATCTCATTTGCATACACAGACTTATTTATTCAACAGACCGTTAAGTGTCTACCATGTATAATGCATAGAGCTGTCCACTGACAAGTTATTTGCATATGCAGATATAGACAGGGCAGTCTTTCTAAGAAATATTCCAGCAAAAGATCTTATAAATAGGGTTGCCCTGCAGATAGGTACTGTCCTGATTTCTTTCTGCTCTTTGCAATGCAACAACAGCACTGTTAAATGTGCTTTTTTTTTTTTAACATCTTTATTGGAGTATAATTGCTTTACAATTGTGTTAGTTTCTGCTTTATAACAAAGTGAATCAGCTATACATATACATATGTTCCCATATCTCTTCCCTCTTGCGTCTCCCTCCCTCCCACCCTCCCTGTCCCACCCCTCTAGGTGGTCACAAAGCACCGAGCTGATCTCCTTGTGCTATACGGCTGCTTCCCACTAGCTATCTATTTTACATTTGGTAGAGTATATATGTCCATGCCAGTCTCTCACTTCGTCCCAGCTTACCCTTCCTGCTCCCCATATCCTCGAGTCCATTCTCTAGTAGTTCTGTGTCTTTATTCCCATCTTGCCCCTAGGTTCTTCACGACCTTTTTTTTTTTCTTAGATTCCATATATATGTGTTAGCATACGGTATTTGTTTTTCACTTTCTGACTTACTTCACTCTGTATGACAGACTCTAGGTCCATCCACCTCACTACAAATAACTCAATTTCGTTTCTTTTTATGCCTGAGTAATATTCCATTGTATATATGTGCCACATGTTCTTTATCCATTCATCCAATGATGGACACTTAGGTTGCTTCCATGTCCTGGCTATTGTAAATAGAGTTGCAATGAACATTTTGTTACATGACTTTTTGAATTTTGGTTTCCTCAGGGTATATGCCCAGTAGTGGGATTGCTGGGTCGTATGGTAGTTCTATTTTTAGTTTTTTAAGGAACCTCCATACTATTCTCCCACCAACAGTGCAAGAGGGTTCCCTTTTCTCCACACCCTCTCCAGCATTTATTGTTTCTAGATTTTTTGATGATGGCCATTCTGACTGGTGTGAGATGATATCTCATTGTAGTTTTGATTTGCATTTCTCTAATGATTAATGATGTTGAGCATTCTTTCATGTGTTTGTTGGCAGTCTGTATATCTTCTTTGGAGAAATGTCTATTTAGGTCTTCTGCCCATTTTTGGATTGGGTTGTTTGTTTTTTTGTTATTGAGCTGCATGAGCTGCTTGTAAATCTTGGAGATTAATCCTTTGTCAGTTGCTTCATTTGCAAATATTTTCTCCCATTCTGAGGGTTGTCTTTTCATCTTGTTTATGGTTTCCTTTGCTGTGCAAAGTTTTTAAGTTTCATTAGGTCCCATTTGTTTATTTTTGTTTATATTTCCATTTCTCTAGGAGGTGGGTCAAAAAGGATCTTGCTGTGATTTATGTCATAGAGTGTTCTGCCTATGTTTTCCTCTAGTGTTTGATAGTGTCTGGCCTTACATTTAGGTCTTTAGTCCATTTTGAGTTTATTTTTGTGTATGGTGTTAGGGAGTGTTCTAATCTCATACTTTTACATGTACCTGTCCAGTTTTCCCAGAACCACTTATTGAAGAGGCTGTCTTTTCTCCACTGTATATTCTTGCCTCCTTTATCAAAGATAAGGTGACCATATGTGCGTGGGTTTATCTCTGGGCTTTCTATCCTGTTCCATTGATCTATCTTTCTGTTTTTGTGCCAGTACCATACTGTCTTGATTACTGTAGCTTTGTAGTATAGTCTGAAGTCAGGGAGCCTGATTCCTCCAGCTCCATTTTTCATTCTCAAGATTGCTTTGGCTATTCGGGGTCTTTTGTGTTTCCATACAAATTGTGAAATTTTTTGTTCTAGTTCTGTGAAAAATGCCAGTGGTAGTTTGATAGGGATTGCATTGAATCTGTAGATTGCCTTGGGTAGTAGAGTCATTTTCACAATGTTGATTCTTCCAATCCAAGAACATGGTATATCTCTCCATTATTTGTATCATCTTTAATTTCTTTCATCAGTGTCTTATAATTTTCTGCATACAGGTCTTTTGTCTACTTAGGTAGGTTTATTCCTAGATATTTTAATCTTTTTGTTGCATTTCTAAGAATTTGTCCATTTCTTCCAGGTTGTCCATTTTATTGGCATAGAGTTGCTTGTAGTAATCTCTCATGATCCTTTGTATTTCTGCAGTGTCAGTTGTTACTTCTCCTTTTCCATTTCAAATTCTATTGATTTGAGTCTTCTCCCTTTTTTTCTTGATGAGTCTGGCTAATGGTTTATCAATTTATCTCAAAGAACCAGCTTTTAGTTTTATTGATCTTTGCTATTGTTCCCTTCATTTCTTTTTCATTTATTTCTGATCTGATCTTTATGATTTCTTTCCTTCTGCTAATTTTGGGGTTTTTTTGTTCTTCTTTCTCTAATTGCTTTAGGTGCAAGATTAGGTTGTTTATTTGAGATGTTTCCTGTTTCTTATTGTAGGATTGTATTGCTACAAACTTCCCTCTTAGGTCTGCCTTTGCTGCATCCCATAGGTTTTGGGTCGTCATGTCTCCATTGTCATTTGTTTCTAGGTATTTTTTGATTTCCTCTTTGATTTCTTCAGTGATCACTTGGTTATTAATTAGTGTATTGTTTAGCCTCCATGTGTTTGTATTTTTTACAGATCTTTTCCTGTAGTTGATATCTAGTCTCATAGCATTGTTGTCAGAAAAGATACTTGATATGATTTCAATTTTCTTAAATTTACCAAGGCTTGATTTATGATCTAAGATATGATCTATCCTGGAGAATGTTCCATGAGCACTTGAGAAAAATGTGTATTCTGTTGTTTTTGGATGGAGTGTCCTATAAATATCAATTAAGTCCATCTTGTTTAATGTATCATTTAAAGCTTGTGTTTCCTTATTTATTTTCATTTTGAATGATCTGTCCATTGGTGAAAGTGGGGTGTTAAAGTCCCCTACTATGATTATGTTACTCTCAATTTCCCCTTTTATGGGTTTTAGTATTTGCCTTATGTATTGAGGTGCTCCTATGTTGGGTGCATAAATATTTACAATTGTTATATCTTCTTCTTGGATTGATCCCTTGATCATTATGTACTGTCCTTCTTTGTCCCTTGTAATAGTCTTTATTTTAAAGTCTATTTTGTCTGATATGAGAATTGCTACTCCAGGTTTCTTTTGATTTGCATTTGCATGGAATATCTTTTTCCATCCCCTCACTTTCAGTCTGAATGTGTCCCTAGGTCTGAAGTGCATCTCTTATAGACAGCATATATATGGGTCTTGTTTTTGTATCCATTCAGCCAGTCTGTGTCTTTTGGTTGGAGCATTTAATCCATTTACATTTAAGGTAATTATCAATATGTATGTTCCTATTCCCATTTTCTTAATTGTTTTGGGTTTGTTATTTTAGGTCTTTTCCTTCTCTTGTGTTTCCTGCCTAGAGAAGTTCCTTTAGCATTTGTTGTAAAGCTGGTTTGGTGCTGCTGAACTCTCTCAGCTTTTGCTTGTCTGTGAAGGTTTTAATTTCTCCATCAAATCTGAATGATATCCTTGCTGGGTAGAGTAATCTTGGTTGTAGGTTTTTCTCCTTCATCACTTTGAATATGTCCTGCCAGTCCCTTCTGGCTTGCAGAGTTTCTGCTGAAAGATCAGCTGTTAACCTTATGGGGATTCCCTTGTGTGTTATTTGTTATTTTTCCCTTGCTGCTTTTAATATGTTTTCTTTGTATTTAATTTTTGATAGTTTGATTAATATGTGTCTAGGCATGTTTCTCATTGGATTTATCCTGTATGGGACTCTCTGTGCTTCTTAAATGTGCTTTTATAGAGAAATAAATAAAATATAATCCCTGCCCTCAGGGAGGCCACATTCTGGTGGGGAAGAACGATATATAGATAAATTACAATATAGAGTGAGCAGTGCTACAGCAGAGATATACAATGTGCTCCGTGACAGAAGTAACTCATACTAATCATGAAGAGCCCTGTCCTTGTCCCTCCATACTTGTGGTCACTCAGAGGACGCACCCTCTCTCTGACACAGCAATCCAGAGCTGGTAGAGCTTCAGAGACTGTCTAGTGAAAGGCAGTCCTTCCTTTTATAGATGAGGACAGGAGACCTGAGGGGGAAGTAACTCTTGAGACCTTGAGATGGGAGTATCTACCAAGCCAGGGTGTGAAGAACAAGATAGTGGTTGATGATGGGCAGTTTCCTGGCGTCCATGAAGAGCATGGGCTCTAGAGGCTGCCTGCCAGCCTGCCTAGTTTCAAGTCCTGTTTCCACCACTTACTGCTGTGTGACCTTAGGCAAGTTGCTTCACCTCTCTGTGCTTCACTTTCCTCACCTTTAAAATGGGAATAATTATGACATCTGCTTGAGGATTAAATTAAATGAATTAGTACATTAAAAAGCACTCTGAAAAGTTACCTGGCACATATTACCTGCTTAATAAATGTTAGTAGTAGTAATTATATTTTTATGGTTGTGCCCCCATGCATAATCTCCAGGCCAAGCCATGCAAATCATGCTCCAAGTATAGCCACACCTAGAAGAGAAACTTAACCACCCTGCCTTGCCTCTCAGCTCTACCTAATTTAAGATGTGTTGAAATCTAACTAACATTTAGGTCGTGTGTTTTTCTTCTTTTAGTTTGCAAACATGACCTCAGCTAATACAACAATCTCCTGGGATAAGTAGTATTGTCCTTACCTTTTTTTTTTTTAACAGATAATAAAACTGAAATTCAATCTGGCTAAGTAATTTTCCCGAGGCCACCAAGCTGGCCAGCAGCAGGGCTAGGATTCCCCCCAACTTCTGAAAGCCCAAGCCTTGTTAACGCGGCTTCTTGAGACGTCGCCCCCTGGCGGCCGCGTGAGTGCAGAAGGACCACCCCTACTGCTCCCTCTCTACCTGCAGCTCTCAAGGCTTCAGACCAGTTCAGACTCACATATCCTCACTTCACACCCTCAAGGACACTGGAGCGTGCACTGTTTTGTTTAGAAAATCAATAAAGGCAAGTGAGCCCTGCCCAGGCCTGACATGTCCAGTCACAGGACATGTCTCTGATGGTCAGAGTGGAGGCCGAGAGGGCACCCGCCCCAGGAAGCTGTGGTTTGTCCTGTGCAGCAGGTCAGACCCCTCACAAGCATGATCTCAGCTCCTTACGGCAACCTTGCAAGACGGGTATTATCACCCCTGTGTGACACGAGAGGAAGTCAAGGGTGGCAAGGTTTAGCGACCAGAACAAGGCTGGTCACAGCCTAGGAGGCAGAGCCAGAGCAGAGGTGCAGGTCCCTGTGCTTGCAAAGGTCCTGCCCCGCCTGCCATCCCCACACCCCCCCAACCAGGGAGGCCCGTTCAAGGTGCCCAGTGGGTGATGTCAGGACTCCCCTGCACTCTTTACCACGATCCGCAGCTCCACCTGTCTGGCAGAGGAACACCTTTGCAAGGAGGGCAGGTGCAGGACACGTGAGAGGCATTGCACGAAGCCGATTCAGCCTCTTAAGTGCAACTTCAAGTGTGGACCAGGCAAATGGGTATAGGCTCCCTAGCTGGCCCTACCCAGGGGTTCTTGGGCTCTAGAAAGCCTTCTGTGTTGCCATCTTGAGTCTCATCCAGCCAGTGCGGGGGTCCCCATAGTGATGCCTCAGAATCCTGCAGCCTGCTTTTTAGCTCCTTACCAGAGCTCTCCCTCACGCTCCCCAAGCTGAGTTTCTGTAATTGAATGTGTTTTATTTAGACCGTAACATTTAGTGCCACTTTGTATTTTCAATTAGGCTTCAGTCAGACGCCGAGAGTCTGATTCGTTTTGTGGTTTTGATCAACGCAAAAGATGGCAACATCAGAGGAGCCGCCGTGAAAAGTTATTTCCATCCACTGATGACTAGGACAGTTGCTGTGATGTGAAGATGCAGCTTTGGAGGTGCCAAGAGATGCACCGGCTGTTAGGGAAGGGGGGGGGAGAAGAGGGGAGTCAGCGAACCCTTGGAAAGAAGCACGATTTAAGGTTCTGAGGTTCACAGCCCGTACTACAGGGTCTCCCCAGAGAGAGTAGGGAGGTGGGTGCTGGGCATTAGGCAACTTGAGGCTCCTTCCTGCAAGGGCAGGGCTCCTGGTGCCCATGCGAGAGGGCCTTTTATCCAGAGCGGTCCCTTGAACACCGGGTTCCCATGATGTGGGAAGCTGATCACTAGTGGATTTCTGCAGATAAAAGTCTCTGAGCTCCTCAGCCAGAAAGGACCCCCATACTGGTTTACAGAAATATTGGAGAGAGGGTTTCCTCACTGCCCGTAACTTCTGACCAGCAGCTCACACATGCTGCCTGTCAGACACGTTTTCTCTCTGGAGCTGGTCCAAGGGACAAAATTTAGAATCCAACTTTGAACTGCCAGGGAGTCGGAGGGGGTGAACTGGGTGGCGGGATGACAGAGGGATGACAGGAGAGTGACGGGGGAGTGGTAAGTTCGGATCCTGCCTTCTGTTAATCATCAAAGGGTCTCACGACTGCATCTGAGTTAAGGCCAACTGGAGCCTCAGTTTCCCCATCGATAAAATGTATTTGAATGTCCCCTGCGGCCGTGACATTTGGTGCATTCTTTGTGGCCCTGAATACGTTTCAAGCAGCGTCTAAGCGCACAGCCCTGGGAGGCTGACCTGGATACGGGGCTGTGTGTGCTTGTGAGACAGGGGTGCGTGGGTGTGAGTGAGTGAGAATAAGCATTGCTCTGTGTTCTGGGGTGTGGAAGGGTAACTACACTAACACGGCTCTTCCGTGCAACGGGGCAGGGCTGTGCTCACTGCGGGAGAAGCCGGTCCGTGCTCCTTCTCCTCGGGGCTTGCTGTTTTTAGAAAAATGTTTGACATTTTTCCAGCTGGCCCTTTGATCTTGCCGTAGCCTGCTCAGCTCAGGAACACAGTGTCTCAGCCACAGTCTTCCTTCATAGCGTGCATGCCGCACAGTTAAATTCCTCGAGCCTCCGCCACTCTGCCTGGAGTCACCTTCCTCACTCCCGCCCCCGGTTACACCCCCGCAACCTCTGCCAACAGGTTGGGGTTTGAAATTTGTACCAGGTACAGGGAGAACTGGCTGTGTCATCAGCGGTGGGTGGCTTAGCAGACAGTCTGGGTTCAGTCTCCATTCCTCAAGTACTGTTTAATGATGAGAAGGGGGAGTTGGTCAGAGATGAGAGTCAGGCGGAAGGAAGATTGGAAAAAGAAAAATGGGCACAGCCAAGAACGATGTCTTAGTTAGCCACTCAGCCACGAAGTAATTCATCAACGACCTTTGAGGTCCTATTGTGCATGCAGAGCTCACCCTCACAAGATCACATATGTAGATTCAGGACACATACACGCATACAGGACGACAGATTTACAGTACAGTATGCAGAGTGCTGGGAATGTGTGAGAGGGTTACCTCTCAGAGCTACCCAACAGAGCCTGAGAGTCAAGGAAGGCTTCCTGGAGGGGGTGATGCTCTAGGTGTATTATGAAAAGAGAGGGGCTCACTGAGTGGAATAAAAAGCAAAAGAGGGCTTCCCTGGTGGCACAGTGGTTGAGAGTCCACCTGCCGATGTAGGGGACACGGGTTCGTGCCCCGGTCCGGGAAGATCCCACATGCCGCGGAGCGGCTGGGCCCGTGAGCCATGGCCGCTGAGCCTGCGCGTCCGGAGCCTGTGCTCCGCAATGGGAGAGGCCACAACAGTGAGAGGCCCGTGTACTGCAAAAAAAAAAAAAAAAAAAGCAAAAGAATCTGAAAAAGAATATATATACATATATATATAACTGAATCACTTTGCTGTATACCTGAAACTAACACAACATTGTAAGTCAACTAGATTTCAGTTGAAAACAAAAAAGCAAAGGAAAAGCATGGAGGCATGAAAGAGTTCAGCCTTTTCAGGGACTGTTCTCCCAAATCTGATATTGCTGGGGCTGAAGGCAAGGGTTAGGAGCATGAGTCCTCACAGAACATCCACAGCACACAGGCGAGCAGCCTGCAGGTGGACTCAACCCACCTACCACCACCAAGATAAAAGGAGACTCAGCCCAAAGAGAAGGCGCCAAAAGCTCCCCCAGCCCTGCTGCTGCAGCACAGAACTTGGGAGGAAACAAGCCTGCACCCAGCTCTCGGTGTCTCTCCTCCACCAGCAGGCCCCCTGGACGGGCTGTGGGGCTGCGCAGCACAGTCAAGAAAACAGATGGCTGGCGCTGGCAGAGCCCCTTCCAACAGCATTCCTCAATGGCAGAGACCTTGCCTGTCTGGGCTGCTTCTGTCCCCCGAAGAGATATTACAGGATTTGGCCCTTGCTAGGTACTCAGTAAACACTTGCTGAAGGTTTGGAAGAGAGGAAGGGGAAGAAGGGAGACAAGAAAAGAGAGAAAAAGGGTGTATGGAAAGGAGGCCTTGTAGGATAATATAAAGAGCTCATCTTTGGAGCCACTTGGGCCTGTATTCTTGGCTCTGCCACTCTTCAGTAGGGCCTGGCTTATCCTCTCTAAGCCTCAGTTTTACCTTCTGAAAAGTGGGAAGAACAATAATACCTGCCTTGTAAGGTTGCTGAGAAGATGCAATGACTAATCCCTGCAAAGTGCTTGGGACAGAGCAAGAGCCAGACCCTGGAAACGGCCCCAGCTAAGCCCCGTCCCTACCCTCTGGTTCACGCGTGACTGTCCTGTTTCTCTGCCACTGAGTGCCCCTCCCCCGACTCCAGCTAACAGGTTGCTCATTTTTCACTCTTCAGTCACCTGCCAGTTGCATCTATTTCTAGCCTCTGTCTTATGAAACAAGAAGAAGGAAGGGAAACAGATAACTGCAGAGGCTCATTTACTAATTGTCAGCTCCTGCCCATCAGCAGAGCTCTGTCTGCTTGTCCCTGGCTACCTAGAAAAATCATTGTGACCTTTTATTTACTGGTGTCAGTTCTTGGCTCCAGGTCTCTCTGCCTCCCCGCTCCCCACCCCCACCCTGCAGCCCACCCTCAGCATCCCCATCCCCAGGCATGGCCTCCTGCCTCTCGTGCTCCATCACACTTAGGATGCGCAAGCTACGCTGGGCCCTCTGAGCCCCCCTGTCTTCATGATCAGAGTCTTAGAAACCTGTGGGGCACAGGGAGGAGGGAGAACCAGAATTATTGACGGTTCCTGCTCAGTGCTCCCTCCAGAGAAGATTTCTGCTGCTGACCCTCTTCTGCAGGCCTCCTCTTCCATCCCAGTTTCACTGTGGAGCTAAACTGAGATTTCGGCCAGTAAGTGACCTGCCCCAGAGTTCTCAGTAAGTCAGCAGTGCTGCCTAGAAGAACATAAGTTTCTCCCAGTTCCTTATCCCAGATTTTGCCCTTTGAGCTTTACCAGGCATCTCCTCTTTTTCATCCATTTCCCCTCAACCTCTGCCACCCCCTGCACTGGTTCCTGGCCTGGCTGGATACCATGGCCTGAAGCTCTTTTGGCTTTTCTGTCTCCTTCCCCCCTGAAGCCAGCTATGCATTCACCTAAGGCCCCTCTGAGCCAGTTGGGCCGAGGTGTGCAGCCCTAGGAGCAGTAACTGGGGGCGGGGACCGCTATGGAGGTGACAAGCGGACAGAGTTGGCTAACAAGTGGGCGCTGACAAGAAGACACACCACAGAGGTCCCAGGAGGCCAGGCATGAGGCAGGCAGACCCAAACTCCCTGTGTCTTCACGGGCTGCAGGAGTTAATTGTTCATACAGCATGCCTCTGTGTGTGTGTCTGTGTGTGTGTGTGTGTGTGTGTGTGTGAGAGAGAGAGAGAGACAGAGTGTGTGCACATGCACACTTATGTATATCATATGCAAACTGGCTTCTGGAAAAAATGATCCAAGGTAGGGTATGGCTTTCTTACTCCATCGCCTTCAGGCCATCTGCCTTGGACTTCCAAAGCCTTCAATGTCCATCTTAGAACTGGCCAGCCTCACAGCTCCCTTGCACTGGGGGAAAGAAATTTTAAAAGTCTCTTGTGCAAGTTAGAGCCCTTCTTTCCAAGCTTTCTTCTTGGCCCTCGCTGTCAGCATCAATTTTCTGCAGGGAGTGATTTAACCTTCATTTATTCATTAATTCTTTTTTCCCCTTAACTTCATTAGGTAAGATTTATAAAGGTGCTGAATTGGAAAGGTCACCTGTCCCTGGGCCCAGGACACAGTGGGCCTGCATCTCTTCTCATGAGTTTCCTTACAGGAGGGCTCTGGTGGTAGGGAGGGGAGGGGAGTAGCAGGGGAGAGAGTGAAAGCAAAGCCTGCAGCTCCCCAAGAAGGCCAGACAGGCAAGTGGATGTTGCAGCCTCTGCACACACTCCATGCTACCTGCTTGCTGTTGAAAGACTGAGCAGCTTGGGGAAGGGCAGGCTCCGTGTTAAGCACGTCTGGAATCCTGGCTCCACCTCTTACTATACCGACCTTCACCAAATTATCTAATCTTATTAAACCTTCAGTCTTCTCTTAGATAAGCTGTCTATGATGATAGACTCTACTTTATCAGGTGCTGCAGGGGTTAAACAAGGTGAAGATCTTGAATTGTCCTGGATGAGTCCTGGTAGTGTTGGGCAGTCGTCAGCTTACTAATCACTAGAGACTGGTATACAGGGAGTCTGTTTATTTCTCCAAGAAAAGGAAGCCCCCATATTTTATGATTGTTTCCCATCTCCAGAGCCACAGAAAAAAGCCTCAGCTCAGGGAGAAGCCAGAAGGAACCAAGCCACTGCTCGATGTCAAGCTTGCTTGCCAAGGCCCACCAGATTTCTGCAGGAAGTCGGGCTAAGCTGGCATCCTGCTTTCTGTCGTAGCCTGGCCACACGCACCGTCTCAGGCCCACCCAGCAATTACCCATAGTCAGGGGCCTTTCCCAAGTCTCAGCGGCCTGCTGGGCTTGGCCTCCAGCCATCTCATCTCTAGGAGCTGTCCCTTTCATTAACAGCCTCCCTAGAAAGAGGGGAAACAGCATAGACTAAAGAACCATGCAGGTATTTTGAACTTGCAGAAAGACAAGAGTATCTGCTTGCCGCCACCCTCCTGTATCCTTGATCTCCATGCCCCCAACGGAACTCCAGACCGTCCCAATTCACCCCACTCAGAATGAATTCAGCTCTCTGAGCTTCTCTAACTTCATGGTTAAAAACCATATACCTGGGGAATAGCTGTCTATTTGGTGCCGCCCACATTAGGCTCTAAGCTACTAGGGGACCCGAGGCAGGTCAGAGGTACCCCGTACCCTCCCAGGGCGATGGTAGAGCCAGAACTCAATCAGCGTTGGAGAAAATAATTTTAATAGGAAAGCACGGAGGGAAGCAGGCAGGCAAGCCAAGCTGAGAATATTGGGTTTGAATATGATCACAGAGGATTACAATAATTAATTTTATTTTAGCTAATATTCTTACAGTTGGGGCTTCTGGAATCCAACAGGCAAATGTATGCTCTTAGTGCAAATTGGAGCATGCCCAGAGTAATGGAGAAAAGTCTAGTCCACTCACTTTTTCCAGAATCCTATTTCCCTTACCTGGGATCACCTATTTGTTTGCCAAAGATAGGCTAGGGAGTAAATTCCAATAGAGGAAGGAACTCTTGGCCTGAGTAAATGAGACCAGTGCCTCCTCTATGCTAGATGGAATGAAGAGAGACGCTGGGCACTGGGTAGCAGCCCTCCAAGGAGCCCGGGGCTCCTGGGCAGCAGCCACAGGAGACCTAGAGTGTGGATCTCGCCCCAGGGCAGTCCTTACCGCCATGGAAATCACTTCACATGTATGATATTAGTTGGTACTGTCCTCACACTCCCAGATTTAATGAGATTCTTTGAGCATTGTTAATAAACAATGCTTGACCTTTTTAGAGTAGCAACACTGTATCATTTTATTTCATGAAATAGGCCCTGACACAACAGGCCATTTGGTATAGTTATTGTTCCGTTTTCAAATGAGTGTAGTTCTAAAATAGAATTTGGTTTTGCGACTCTCACAGTGTCCATTGAGGTCACCAGGGATACTGGTCACTGAATAGCCCAGATAGGAAGTGACCAGTAATTGTACCTGAACTTCACAGCCACTCCTCATTATCTGAGTTCTTCCCTACTACTCTGACTGTGGCCACTGTCACAACCAACAGGTCCGGCACCTAACGACACTGTAGTTTGTACCTCTATCTTGGCCTGGCTGTGAACAATTTCCTCTCCCTGTAACTCAAGCTAAATCAATATTGGAATTTATAGGAAAGAAAGAAGGCCTCACATAACCCTCTTTTGTTGTGTTTTCCTGAAGGAGGGTAGATATGAGTCCATGGTATGTCTGGTTCTATTTTGCATGTCAGTTCAATTTCTTTACCTGTGGCCCTAGACTAACATCTAGTGGCCGTGGTGTAATGATGATAAGCATCAGTACAGAGACCGAAGCTGCACACACAATTTAGTCTTTAAATATTTTCTGTCTCTGGGGTCAACTGGATACAATAGATGCCCTGTATCTCTCAGGACACACCCCTCAGGGACACATTAGTTATAGAACAAAGGTGATTGACATTTTCTGAGTCCAGTGAATAGCCTCATCCTCTCAATCCAACTTATAAGCCCCTCCTACTTCAGGGATGCCTTTGGCCCAGAGGTGTCGCTTTCCTGCATCCTAAGGCTACAGTCTTAACATATAAAATCACTTGAAACATAAACAGTGACAGATAACCATTAGAGGAGAGTCATTCTTTTACATTGTAAGAATAGAGTTGGGAATTGTCACTTTTGAGAGGTAAGAGAGAGACATATGGACAGAATACCAAGAGTCTCTCATTTGTCTCTTAACATTAAATCTAAATCATAAAACCACAGACAAGAGACTCTTACATTTGGAGACCCTTTTGTTTTCCTTTCTTTGTAATAAGTGTATGGAGTGTGCAAAAAACATGCACTCAAAAAGAGGTATCATTTCACCACCCTTTGGTCTCCTCAATGGTAAAAATAAAAACTCCAACTGCCTGATCTCTAAGTCTGTAACTAGTGACTAATCTTGATTCAGTGAGATTTCATGGGGCGAACAGTTGGACAGTTTCCAATATGACACTTGTTTATGTGTGTATATAGGAAGCTCTGCTCTTCCACCTTCTTGGCTTTGAATTGAGAAATTTAGGAAGCTATCAAATGCTACATGCTACAACATGGACAAACCTTGAAAACATAATACTAGTGAAAGAAGCCAGCCACAAAAAGCCACATACTGTTTGCTCCCATTTATATGAAACGTCCAGCATAGCAAATCCATAGAGACAAAGAACCGATAGGTGGTTCCCTAGGGCTGGAGAGGTCCGGGGGCAGGCAGAACGGAGGGTGATGCTAATGGATATAGGGTTTCTTTCGAGGGGTGAGGAAAATGTACTAAAATTGATTGTGGTCATGGTGGCACAACTCTGAATATTACTGAAAACCATTGACGTGTACACTTTACGTGGGTGAATTTTATGGTATGTGAATTTTATCTCAATAAAGCTGTTACTTAAAGAAAAATCATAGGAAGGCTGGGCCATAATTGGTGGCTACCCCATAACCTCTCCTCTCTGGTCACCACCACCCAAGAAGGCCTGGATGCCCCACCATGGGTGATGCCGGTGGGTGGCATCTGCGGGGTCTGCTGTCCTTCTTGCTTTTTCTTCCTTCCCTTCTTCTTCTCCCTGCTCTTCTGCTGCCTTGGTCTCCTGCTCTTGCCTATTCCTTCTGTTTCCCCTCTTCCTTTTCCTTCTCTCCCTACTGATCCCACCAGCCAATGGGCTTTCCTTGACCCCGGGAAACTGAAAGGGAGGGAACAAGAGATAACAGTGAAAATTAATCATAACTATAATAATAAATTATTTGTATGATGATAAATTATTACAGCTGTCCAGGACTTAATTTAATCTGCACAACATCCCCATTAAGGGGGTGAAGAAACTAAGATTCAAGCAAGCAGAGTGACATACCCAAACTTACCAAGGGGCAAAACCAGAATTCAAATCCAGGCCTGTCTGGACTCAGAGCCTAATTCTCCAAAGCATGAGAAGACCTTAAATATGACTCTGGGCTTGGTTATTCATTGATGAATTATAATAGAAGTCATTGCGGTATCTACAATCTCATCTGTTGGTCCGATACGGCCATTTATGGGTGATATCTATGTGGCGCTTCCATTCTTTATGGTTTTCATTAAGACTCTAATCCTGTCTAGAAGCCTTTCATTTTTAACTCCTCTGTTTAATTTGGCACAGCCCTAATCCTTCTTCACTACAAGCTGGAGGGAGACAGATCCCGATGGCTCTTTTCTTCTCGCAGTTGCGTGCAGCCGGGGGTGCGAGGGGGCGGCAAGCATGGTGTGTCATGAGTGTATGTGACGTGAATATGTGTGTGAGCATGTGATGGGAGTACGTGTGAAGTGTGTATGCTGTCAGTGTGTTGGTGTGGAATGTGAGTGGATGGTATGAATGTGTGTTTGTGTTCATGAGTGTGTTTGCATGAGACTATGCGTTTGTGGAGTGAGGGGTATGTGTATGTCAGGGGGCTATCATTCACTGTATCCTATTTTTTCAGAATCACACACATTCTTGAGTTGAGGCCTAACCATTGGTTTCCAAGGCACAGGGGCCGTTCTCCCCTCCCCCGTCACGGCCTGCCAGGCTCTCTTCCCTAAGACAAGCTTGGAGTTGGAGGGGAGTCTTGAGTCCAGCCTGTCACTCATCAGGGACCTTGAACTCCTGCTTAGAGCTCCCCAGTAATGGAAATCTCCCTTCCTCCCCACTCTGTTGGTTTATAGAAAAATTCTTCCACTGGACTATTCTTTGTGAGGGAGGCCTAGAGTTGTTTTACTTTGTTTAATTCATATGTAAAAAGTCTACTCCCAAGGAACCAGTAAGAAAAGACATCTAAAAGCGACATCCTTTTTTGTGTCCTTTGCTCTCCCCAGAGTACACACCAAAGCTCGTTCCCTCTGCTTTGGCTTGTGATGTTTTCCTGCCCAGGACACTATACTCTCCCCCTCCTCAAGTCCCACCTCCTCCATGGAGCCTTCTCTGCTCTTCAACTCACGCTTGACACCCACCTTCTCTGGACCCCCCCAAAGGGCTTATAGGAGGTACAATGCCTAGCACCTAAAAATATTCTGTCTCTGGGTCATCTGGGTAAAATTCTGGTTGACCCACACCACACATTTCAGCTACCTATTTCCCGAGAGAGTTTGGGCATCAGGGCCGCCAGATACGATGGTTCAGGTTGTGTACTGTACAAAGGCATCTGGCTGAGGGCCAAGTGAGGCTGAAACCAGGTTTTCACTCATCTTACCAAGCCATGCACCTAGAGGGGGCACCTTTCCCAAATTGCACAAAAGGACTCTTATTGGCTAGAGGTGGCCAGGGAGCCCCAGAGAGTTCAGTCCTGTTGTCTCAAGGCCCCCAGTAGCAGCCGGAGGAGTGCTTACTGAGGGACACAGGGAGTGCTGCCTTCCTTCCCCACTTCTCGGCAGATGAACCTGGCCCCCACAGCCCTCCTTCAGAAGACCTTGACCCCTCTGAGTAATCCCACCACACTCCGGTCACCACTTAGCTCCACATGCCCTCATCTGACTCCGGCTTAATTTTCACTTCTCAGTACCTGCCTTTTAGAGTCCTAAATCTTTTTTTCACATCTTTGTTATGTCCTTCCAACTAGTTACCAAGCTTTAGGAGGGTGGAGAGCATACTTGCATTCCATTTGCTTTCGGCCACCCCTGTGACATCTATCCAAGGACTCGGTCCCACTGGGGGCCAAGTTAGTGTTGTTGACACACTGAGCCACCAGCTGAAAGAGCAGAGAAACCAAAGTTCTGTGTTCAGAGCCATGAGTCAGGGCATCGACCCGTCTCCCAAAACACCAGCTCAGCCGGGCATCTCGGGGGACAGAACCCATCTACTCAGCCTCCCTCCCGCTCTGGTCCTAGTTACCTGCAAAAGGTTCCTAAGGATTAGAAAGTTCTGGAAGAACTCAGCCTTATCTCCTGGTTTCTGTCTAGGGTGACCCAAAGTACTGGACAGGAAAATGAAGAAGTGGCCCTGCCCTTCACCAGATTAACCTTTAATTATCACTTAGTGAATCATCGATTAGGCTTCTGATGGGCCGTGGCTTGGCAAGGACTAAAGCTGTACCCCTTCAGATGCATGTTTGGTTTGGATGAGGGACAGGCCCGCACGGAGGCAGAGCATCCCAGGAAATGGCCTTTAGCTGGGTCTATGGCATGGTTTGGTTGTGCCTCTGCAGAAAAATGTGTGAGGCGTGTCTAGCCTGCAACAGTGGGAAAAGTTGCCTTTTTTTCCTCAAGACCTCCAAGCCCGGGTCCCTGGCTGACCCCCTCCACTTCCATCTCCACCTCTCAGCATTGGTACTCCCTCAACCCACCCTCACACTCCAAAATAAAGCATTCAGGAAGTCACTAAATAGCAGTATTGATGCTCCATCCCCGCATGCCCTGAAATGATAATGCGTCACCCGTGGTGCGTATCCAGACGGAGCCAGATTACGCTCAGGTGGTTAAAAGTCCAGGTCTAATTAGAGTTCCAGGGAATCAAGCCATTGTATTATTAATGATCTTCCTCCAACGTTCTGATTAAAACAGTAATTTTAATAAGCACAGCTCGATGCTAAGTGTTCACTGAGCACCTAATTACATCAGTTATAACTCCAAAATTATTTAAAATTCCCTTTTTCCACCAGACCCTGCATGCACCAAATAAAAGAGAGACTCAGACAACTCGGTGATTACTTGCTGTAATTAATTTCTTAAGCACCTGTTTTTTTTTTTTTTTTTAAAAAAGGAAAAGAATCTTTTGTCTCTCTTCCACCTCCCTACCTCCCCCTCCACCCCTTTGTATCTCCAGAGGCTCTGTGACATTGGTTACATTAGAGGCCGCCACTGAAGGAGGCCACGAACAGAAAGAAGTGAGGAAGGTAAAGATTTGAACAGTCCCTGCCACCACCCTTCAGGCAAGGGGCGGCTGCAAAGCTCCAATCTGCACTGATGGCTCAGACAGGGCTGGGCACTAGGGGCAGGGAGGCCGGAGCACCCAAAGGGCTTCTAACCAAGAGCCGGTTCCTGATCACATCCCTGTCTTCCTTAGACCAGCTTCGGATGCCTTATTTAATGATCTCAATTGCATCTCCAGGAGGGCAGAGGCAAACGGGTTGAGAGCCTTCCCATTGTGGCTGTCCACAAAGTCTTCTGACCCTCGAGCCACTTGAGTTAAAAAAGAGGCCTCAAAAAAATAAATAAAATTCAAAAAAAAAAAAGAGGCAGGCAGAGAAAAAAAAGAGACCTCACACCAGTTCACCCTGTTCAAGGACACCAGAATTTTAGAAAGAATGGTCTGCTGAGTCATCTGAGAGTTGAGCTGCAGAGTTTTCTTTTAAAAAAAATCATAAGTTATCCATAAGTTATCAGTCTATCTCCGGAAATAACACCAATAATTCCCCAGCGTGTGTGCGATAAACTTGATCGTGAACAAGGCACGTCTGTGGCTCTCACTTCACATGATCCTCGTGACAACAAATGAGTTAGGAACGGCAGTTGTTAGCATTCGCACACCCAATCAGTACGCCGAGATAGAATCAAATCGCAGCTTTATTCTGTCTCCCACCATCGCTTTACTTACGTGTGGGGCAGGCTGCATAGCTCATCAGCTCACTCTTGGATAATAAAAAGTCTTTCACGTCTCAAGCACAGTCTCCATTCAGAAGCATAATGCCCAGTTCCAGACCAGAAGAAAAACTCTGGCCTTGATCGATGCCCAGATCTTTCTCTCCCCGACCCCCAGCCTGAGCCGGCGCACACTCCCCGCTTGCGGGGATGAGAGGTGGGGAGGCGTGTTTCTTCCCTTTCTGTCACTTACCTTCCCGCACTCGAGCTGTTGTTACCCCTTTAGAAGAGGAGGAGGGGAAAGGTCAGGGAGGTCCTTCTCTCTTGAACTGGAATTGTCGCAAGACAACCTCATGCTCTCCGAGCAGGCTGGCGTTTCTGACCTTTTCGGGGCTGAGTCCTCCCTGGGCCTGTGGACACCTCTCTACCAAGCTGCTTTGGCTTCTGCTCCCATCAGGCGGGCAGTACTTCCTCTTATCCCGCCACTCTCTCCTCTGCCTCCATTAGCCTTCACGTGAAGATGCTCACACTAGTGACTTAGCCCCACCTCCAGGGCTCCTCTTGGACAAGTAGTAAAATACTGCCAGGCCAGCTCTCCTTCCTGAGGTGTCCACATCTAGCTGTGATGCAAGGCAGACCTTGCACATCCTCGGCCTGCCACCATCACCGGGGAGCTCAGTGGCCTCCCGCGGTCCTGCCTTCACTCTGCCTCCTAAGAGCTCGCCACCTTACCCTCTGGATTTCCTGCCTCCTGGCTTCTCCCGTCCACTCTGACCCCTACAGTCCAGAGGATGCATCAGGCTTTCTAAGTGGTCCTACTGAAGGGTGGCTAGGTCACAGCATCCCAAGGTCCTCCTCCAAACATCTCACAAAATCCTTTTGTCGTTCCTTCCACCCTTTCATTGCATTGATCTGGGTCGGGGATCTAGAATAAAGGGTAGAAGAATCATGAACTTGGATCTTAAGAATCTACTCTGAAATCTTGCATGACAGTCGGCCACCGTACTTTAGCAAGCTGCATTCATTATATCTCGGTGCCTTGGTGGATGCTTTAATTTTGACATCCGCTAATATTTACAGATGTGGAAAGTGAGGCTCAGAGAGGTTAAATGGCTTACCCAGCACAGCTGAGTACCTAGTGTGGCTGAGCCAAGTTCTTCTGACAGTAGCAGCCGTGTCCTTTCCGTGACACCATGCGCCTCTGCTGGGTTAGAAACGTCGTCTATTTAAGCAAACCACATAAAGCCTTCACATCACCTAATGGATCCCAGCAGAATGCCAGCAGTCTCAGCCACACCTAGAGAGTCGTTGCATAGTTCTTAGTACACTTACTTAAGGAGCTTAAAATAAAACCTGCATCACTGAGTAAGTGTGATTAGCTTCTCAGCAGGTATCTATAGACATATTTTATGTAGGAAACTGGAGTTGGAACATACAGGGATATCCCATATGAAGAAATGAAAAGCAGAGCCCTGTGCATAACCTAAAAAGAGAGAGACCTCAGAAGAGCTTAAACAGTATGTTTGCGTCTTGCGAGTTGGGCAGGAGGTCAGAGTCTAGATTCAGAGAGAGGGGTCACAGAGGTTGATGGAAGAAGGCTGTGTGGGGCAGTCATTTGCACGTGTAGGGGAGGGAAGGACATTCTGATAGCAGGAATGCATGAGCGAAGAAAGTTATGGAGGCAGGACCACGCTGAGCAGGAGAGGAGACCAGCCTGCCAGGGGTGGGATTCATGCCGACAGAAGAGTCCAGAGTGGGAAGTTCAGCCTGGGTGGGGAGTAGAGGTTAAAAGACTGAAACATTGGGCTGGGGTATTTGGATTATAAACTTCATCCAAGAAGCATTTTTTTCGTGTTGTTTTTGAATTTTGTTTTTTGTAGGGGAAGGTATTGGTTTTTGATTGTTTTTTAGCTGAGGCCATCATTACAAAACACTGCCTCTGGGAAGCCTTCCTTGATTTGCCCTTCTTCTTTGCTCTTGTAGTTTTACCACATCTCGGTCATAGTGCTGTTTCGTTATGATCTGGGGGTCCATCTGTCTTCCTGACCATACTATGAGTACTTCAGGATCAGGGCCATGTCTGTTCATCTTGGAACTTCATGCCTACACAGAATACAGAATTAGCCAGTCCCTAATGTATTAATGATATATATCTCAGGCACTGGGCTAAGTGTTTTCTAACCCATGCCACCCATTATGCCTAAGAGGCAATTTCGTGAGGAGTTCTGCAGCCAGCCTGCCTAGGTTTGAATCCCAGCTCTACAACTTACTGGCTATATGACTATCAACAAATTCACTGTTTCTTCCTCATCTGCAGATAGCAAGTCTTATAGAAGTATGTGCTATAATTATCACCATTTTGCAAATCAACAAATGGGGCTCAGAGCTGAGTAACGTGCCAAAGGTCACGCAGCTAATAAGCAAAGGGGCTGGGATTTGGACCTAGGCAGCTTGATTCTAGGGCCCATGCCCTCAACGACTACACCTTTTTGAAGAAAAGAAAAAATGAGGGTGTGCAGAACACATGTAGTGTGGAGAGAAGGAGAGGGAGACCAATGGGCCATCAGCCACCAGCCCGCTGTGAGGATGGGGACCTGCAGCTGGGGCCAGTGGAGGGAGGCAGCAGGCATGCCATGGCAGGGACAGACCTAGGACACATCATGAGAGAAGAAATGCAAAACTTCTCCTCTTCCTCCTTTCTCTTCTGTTTCCACCACCCTGGCCCTCCGTGACTTACCCCCGAATCACTTTTCTGACCAGCCATCTCGTCCTGATACATGCCCATTCCTGGGCTTCTTCCTGTACCTTTTCATGTTTGTTCTCCGTTCATGCTTTTCTCTCCTCACAGAATGCCCTTCCTCCATTCCTGCCTCTCAAAATATCGCCAAGTTTTCAAGGCCTGCTACACATGATGACACCTTCCTGGTCCCTTCAGCCCGAAGTGATCATTCCCCGTTGAAACTCTTATGTGACATCTTTCACTTTCTAGCTTCCCCACCAGAGGGGATGCTTCTGGAGGGCACTGGAGGGCCATGACTAACTCGGATTTGCTATACCACAGCACAGGACTTGATACCTGGTGTGTTGAATAAATGAGTAGACGAATGAAGGACGGATCCGTAGCTGGATGGACTAATGTATGAGTAAATGAATGAATAGACCAATGAACAACTTATAAGTACCAAGTGTATTTCCACCACATGCAGGTCCACCCAGTTATAAAGCAAGTCTACATGAATGTAGATGCCTGAGGCCATGCCAATCAACCTGTACTGGCTAGTCCCCAGGGGGCAGAGCACTGTGGCTCTGTAGTCATCGCTGCCTCGGTGGAATGGTCTTTATTCAATTGGCCAGTCTCTGCCAGTTCCCAAAGCAGCACCAAGGCCCGGGATTCAGCAAAGCATGGGACCCTCCCTGCCTCATACCACCTTGCCAAGGTTAAATGAACGAACGGCATGAATGAAGAAGTGAGCTCTATACAGAAAGGAAATTTAAAAATTTTAATACAAGTGTAGGAGACTATTTTCCTCAGGCAGAGATTTAACTTACACTCATATCCTCCACCTTTCTCTCTGTCTCTTACACACACATGCACACTCGTCTACCTACCTATTAACGTGTCCCAGGAAGCTGTGAGTGACAAGAAACTGCTCTGTCCTTCCCTGGGGAGCTAGTCACTTAGCATACTAAGAAGAACCAGAGAGAGTATTTTCAGATTTGATGTGTCAGGGAGGACAAGATGGCCTCATCTCAGATGGTTAGAAAGGCAAGTTGAGAAATGATGGAGAAGATGTACGCCATGGGTCCACGGGAGACCAATATTCATAGCACGAGGGTCCAGTGGCTTCCTGTCTACTCAGAATTGTACGATAGCTTAGGCAGAGAGGGGGAGGCCCGTCTCAGATCCAGCGCCCGTGGGTAGAGCTTTCTTATGTGCACAGCTGTCGACAGGGGTGGACTGAAGAGGGGCCAGGGCACTTGAGCTTTTGACCAGATCCCATTCCAGCTTTCACCATCTGGTAGGATTTTGCTCTCCCTACATCAAGATGACCTGGGAACTTCAACCTGGGGTCCCTTCAATACCCCAGAATTCCACAGAAGGTATCAAGGATGGAAAATCAGCACACAAGGAGTCCCCAAGGCCTTACTGGCTCCCATCAATAACCCTGAGTGGCAACATCAGAGGCGGAAGTGCAGCTGGGCACTGGGAGGCAGGAACTGGAGCCTGGTGTGGAGACGATGCCAGGAACTCTGCTAAAGGGAACTCGTTAGGGCCCCCTTGAGGAGCAGTGGTGTCCTGAAGGCCCCACTTTCCCTCCTAGACGACTCCCTGAGTCCTCTTCTCAAACAACACTGAAGGTAGCCCCATCCCCTACCGAGGCAACAGCAAAGGTGTTCTTACCCCAGATCTCCGACCAGCCTCTTCTCGGGCCCACACCCTCTTGTCTGGCTCTCCTGGTGACTGGAAGGCAGGGGAGCCAGAATTTGAAGGGGTGGGGCCCAGAAACCAGGACGTATTAGGCAGATGCCAGCTCTCAGATAAATCAGGCTCCATGTGGTAAGGCTACCCTTGGGCTCTCTGCATCCAGGGGCCCCACTGGAAAGTCTGGAGGAATAGAAGTGTGAATGAACGAATGGGAATGGACAGGTGAAGGGGCATCCCTGCTTCGTTACTCTATCCCTTTGCCATCACCACTTTTCCCCTCTGGGGCAGACAAGTTGATGTTGGCCCTGTAGGGAGCTTTGTGGGCCCTGGCTAAACCCAGGCATCTGGTTTCCAGGTGAGAGATCTGATTTAGCTATTTCATAGACCCTGTATTTCCCAAATCCTCTCGTCCCCTATTTCCTACCCCACCTGCTTTCCCTAACTGAATAAATCCATGGTTGTCATGGAGACAACGTAGTATCAGCCTCTCTGCTTCTTTGTAGAACCTTCCAAAAAACAGCACTAGAGAGGGCCCTTTCTGGCACAGGAGTCCTGTCTGAGAAAGTATGGTATGGTATTTGGAATATCTGCTTTGCCCATTTGCTTTCTTCCCTCTTTGTACTTCTTCCTTGCCCAAGTTCCACCTTCTTCCTTAAGAGACTAAGCTCAATTCGACTTTTTCCAGCCAAGAATCCTGAATTTCAGTGTTCTTCAGCCTCCAGTAGGGATCATGTCATGAATAAAGACAACAGTTTGAGTGGCTGTGTAGACCTAATTCTCCCCATATGATAGATAGATCAGCAGCAGTCTCAGCCCAAAGAGGCGAGGTAGCTTACTCAAGGTCAGCCTACACAGGAGTGCAGAGTCTGGGTGAGGGCCCTCTGCAGCTTCCTGCGCAAACACTGCCGCTTTCAGTGGGTCTGCACAGAGAGACTGAGCATGATAACTACCACTATTAAGCACCAACTGCATGCAAGCCTCTTTGTGTACAGATGTCACTTAAACCTCAAAACAACCTGGTGAAGTTAATACCATTATTGTCAGCATCTCACAGAGGAGGAAACTGAGGTGCAAGAAGGACAATAAGGACCATTTATTAATGTCATACAGTCGATAATTATAGCAGCTGGATTTGAAACTGATGACTGTCTCCTTCAAAGTCCAGTTTTTTTTTTTGCGGTACGCGGGCCTCTCACGGTTGTGGCCTCTCCCGTTGCGGAGCACAGGCTCCGGACGCGCAGGCTCAACAGCCATGGCTCACGGGCCCAGCCGCTCCGCGGCATGTGGGATCTTCCCGGACCGGGGCACGAACCCATGTCCCCTGCATCGCAGGCGGACTCTCAACCACTGTGCCACCAGGGAAGCCCAAAGTCTAGCTTCTTAACGAGGACAAAGTAAACATGGCCTCTACCAAAAGGGTACAGGAGGAGCCATCGTTGCCCAAGTGCTCATCAGTAGGGTGAATTCCACTCTTTGGGGCCAGAAATTTCTTTCCCCATCATCCTTTCCCCTTTGACTCCTGCGTGACCTTCTGCTGGGTTTTATGAATGAGAAGGAAAAAATATCATTGAAAAGTTCAACCAATTTTGGCTCCCACTCTAGGAGTGATAGATAGCTTTAATTACTCCAAATTACTCAGCCACTCCACTCTTCTCCCCCAAGTCATTAAAAATAGATTTTCTTTTTGAACAGTCACACTGCCCTAGGGTCTCCAGATAGTCAGAAGTTCTTAGGAGAAGGCCCCAGGGTCAGCTTTTGGTCAGAAGGTTGCAGGTTGCTTTGGTTGCAATCACAGGCTCCAGAACCTCCAGCTGGTTTTCTGGGGGTGGGGCCGGGTGGGGCGGGGCGGGGGTGGGGTGGGGGGGTGTTGGTGTCTCCTTCTTAATGATATTGATCATGTGACTTTCACAGCCCCCAGGAGGGGCAGTGGGGCTGGGTTGGTGTTTACTTTATGGAGATTTAAGGTGCTCTCACACATGACTATTGATTTTTAAAGAACTGGACCTAACCCTGGGAACAAACAATACTGAGTCATTCACATTAATTACTGGGAAGTTGATTCGTAGGGAGAACTGAAGATGAAAATAGGAGCTCAGAGGTGCCCTGGTCCCTGATGAACAGGCAGGACAGGTGAGACGGGAATTGCTATCTCCACTTTAAAAATAAAGAAGGGAGGCTTGAGGAGGTTAAGCAGCTTGCCCAGGGCCTCCCAGCAAACAGATAGCAAGACCAGGACAGGAGGCCCCTGCCACCTCCACTGCCCCCACTCTGTGCCGACTGAGGGCCCTGACATTCCGAGCAGGCTCAGGATGGAGATTGTGGAACCCATTCAGAGTCATGTCCATTACTGTTACGGCCCTGGCAGGTTTTAAAAAAATCCAGCAGGGCAGCCTCACCCCCACCAACCCATCTCCTCCCTCACTCTCTCACATCATCCCTTGTGTTGTCTGGCTCCAGATGCACCAGCTGAATCGCTGTCAGCAACCAGAGAAAAGTGAGAAAGAGGCAGGCAGTGGCCAGGAAGGAAGCGTAATTACAGCGCTGGGCCCTGACCTCCAGGAGAAAGCCAGGGGACCCTGACAGCCCGCCCTTGGGGGCAGCGCCAGGAGAGGGGCCTTTCCTTACTGCTCCCTGTGCCTCCACCGCACCACCTCAACCTGGGAGTCGGATGAACCTGGACTCCAGTTCTGCTTCCGCCACCTACAAGGCACGCAACTTGGGCAGTTTGTTTAACCCAAGACTCGGTTTTCTAATAAGTGAGGTGGGCCTAATCCCTCGCCTGCAAGGCTGATGTAAGGATTAGGTGAGGTGACACAGGGAAAGTGCCTGGCGTGCAGTAGGTGCAGGATAAACGGTTCCTGCTGCTTCATTCCCTTGGACAAGCTCAGTCAACTTCCCGGCTCAGAGGAAGGCGGTGCCAGGCAGGAGGCCTCAGTCCGCCTCGCTTCTCCCCCTATCCCTGGGGAGCAGATCCAAGGAGGCGATCTCACTTCTGCCCCCAAGCACACCCAGCGGGGGAGAATTAGATTAAGATGCTGTTTCAGGCATCCGGTTGACAGTCAGCTCTTTTCCTGTAAAGGATAGGAGACAGGATGCAGGTATTATTCTGTGGAGTCTTGCTGACTCAAAGGGGCCATAGTGTGAGGCACGTCTAGAGCCAGGGGAGCCTGGCCTGTTCCCGGGGGGTCCACTTTGGCTTGGGTGCCTGAGAGAAACTGACCAGGGCTGGGGCCTTGGCCTGGCCTCCCTGACCATCTGCCCATGTTCCTCTCCCTGGGAGGACTGTGAACCCTGGCCCCAGCGGGTGTACAGGGAAGGCAGAACCCTAAGCTCTCAGACCTCCCAGTGCTGGTTGTACCTGTTCGCCACGGGGCTGACAAGATTCGGGGTAAGCAGTGAAGAGAGACTCCTCCCAGGGCTTCCCTGGTGGTGCGGTCGTTGAGAGTCCGCCTGCCGATGCAGGGGACACGGGTTCGTGCCCCGGTCCGGGAAGATCCCACATGCCGTGGAGCAGTTGGGCCCGTGAGCCATGGCCTCTGAGCCTGCGCATCCGGAGCATGTGCTCCGCAACGGGAGAGGCCACAACAGTGAGAGGCCCACGTACCGCAAAAAAAAAAAAAAAAAAAGAGAGACTCCTCCCACCACCCATGGGAACAGGTAACAACTGCTGGGCGCTGGCCAGCTCCTAGGAGGAGTGGAGTCAGAGAAACCAAAGCCTCACCTGCCCTCTGGTTGCTTCCCGCCTCCTGAATCCTGCTCTGGCCCCAGCTCCATCTCCTGGAACTAACCCCTGAACCCCCTGTCCCTCCTTTCCTCAGAAAGATCCTTTATGACATGTCATCACCACGGGCCACGGAGGATGCGCTGCAGCTGGCCACCTCCACTCACTGTGAGACAGAGCCCAGGGTTAAGCCAGACCTTTGGGTGCCTCTATTTCCTGGTGGAACAAATGGATCCCTAACCTCCCTTCATCCCAAGGGAACTGTGCAGATCAAATGAGATAAGGGGTGTGAAAGCGCTCAGAAAGTGCTAAAACCCTCTCTGGGCATCGGCATCTGTTGTGATTGTGCCGCGGAGCTCATCCCGCGCACCAGCCCTGGTGGAGCTTCCCATCAGTCTGCCCTCAGCTGTGAATGCAAATGAGCATCAGATTGCTTCTTGAAAACAGATCTGGTTTGGGAAAAAGAGGAGAAACTGGGTGTAAGACCCTACAAACTCCAAGGGGAGAGAGGCTGGGCTGGCAGGGAGGGACCACCAAGAGAAGATACAAAGGAAAGGAGAGAGGTGTGGGGAGCCAGTTGCATTTCAGCTGCCATGCACTTTGCTCCGGGCCCTGGGGACTAGGAGGCTGTAGCTCAGGCCAACTGCATACTTCCACCCAGGCTCCGTCACTTCCCACCCCCTGCCACCTGGCTCTCAGCCACTGAGAAGGCCACTGTTTCTTTCCTTGTGTCTGGAGGCAGGGGACACATGTGGGGACGGGTGTACCATCTGGCAGGGGGGAGCAGATTCCAGAGAAGCAGGGGATTAAATGCTCTGTCCCCAAGGGGCCCTACCAGCCTGGGGAACAGCTTTCCCTTATTCCTTCCCTCTCTCCCTTTCTCTCTTTGCATGACTGCAAAGGAATCCTTCAGCCTCTAGAACAGAGTGCCCATGCCAAAGCTCCCTGAGGAGAACCTTCAAGCTCTGGCCTTTGAGCCACGACTGTCCCTTGATTATACCTCTATTGCGGCATCTATACTCCCGTATTAAGATGATCCTGTTTCCTTTGTCCTCAGCCAAACCATGGGCCCCAGGGGGACAGAGAATGTCACCCGATGCCTAATGGAGAGCTTAACACAACATAAATGCTCTGTAAATACTGAAGGACCGCATGGCACCCAGGCACAACCCATGGTCAGAATCCTCTGTGTTGTTCTGCTTTCAACTCAGCTGCTTCTCCGATAGTTGCCCCCAGATTCTCAGAACCAAGGTGGCTCCTTCTAGAAGTCCACACAGGGTGGCAGAGATACAACCTTGATTCTCTTTCCCCAGGTTTACGCACAAAAGGGCTCCTCCCTCGGTCCAGCACCAGGGAACTCTTCTCTGAAGAGTGATGGGTTTGCAACTGATGGTAGTGACTCTCCAGGCTGATAGTAACTGCCAGGGCCACAGAGGCCTTTGGGGCCTCACCCTGGGTAGTCCAAGCCCTGTGGGTGTGCCCTGTCCTTCAACATCTTCAGGAAGGAGGATGGTTCCAGCAGGTCCCTTGGTGATTCGTCCCCACAGCCGATGATAATCTGATATCACATCCCTTGCTGTGCGGGGCGCTGCACCCTGTGGGCTGACCAGTGTCCTTAAAGGGGAGGGAGTTGGGTGGGGGAGAGAACCACTCCGAACTCTGCACCCCTGCTGAGCTCTTTCCCACGTACGTCAACCTCACAGACTGAGGCCAAGGGAGGCACTGGAGATGAGGGGCCTTGGGGTCAGAGGAGACAAGAACACAGTACGAGTCACCTTTCATGAAGAGTGTTTCTTCAGTAAATGACTTAATCGGACAGTTATATTCATTAGAGGTGTAATTACAAGACATAAGATCAAGCAGAGAAGAATGCCAAGCGTGTGGGGGGAATCCAGTGCGGAGCGGTCCCCTGGTCCTGGGGAGAAGGCGGTGGAGGCAGGTGGGAGAAGGGCGTCCTCCATTGGAGGCGCCTCACCGCCACATTCCTCTGCCGACGCAGCCACCCTCCGATCCCAGCACTCGGAGCAGAGGGGGTGGGGAGCCTCGGGCATAATTAAAGCACAATCATAATAAACAAACGCTAATTAAAGTGCCACTGAGTGTCCCATTAAACTCTGAGTCAGCCCTGACAAAGCCGCCTCACACGGTTGACACTCTACAGGAGAAGCTCCCTTGCCTTCTCCAGCTTCCCAGGACAATGCCCATCCCCTCCCCATCCTCCCCCGCCCACCAGGTCCTAGAGCAAGTGCCCGCCTTCGCCTGCTGCAGAGTGAAGTGGCCCCTGACCCCAGAAGTTTGAACTTGGTCTTTCAGGGCCTCCATAGACTCAGAGATATTAGAACCAATTTCTCCCTGGCTATAAAGCAGTCCCCAGGCTAACCTCCATCTCTCCTCCTCCTGAGTCAGTCTAATTCCTTCCACTAGTTCCTTTCGTAGTCCCTAGGCAGAGTTTGATTCTATTTCTTCATGGCCCCAGGGCCTGACACTTAAAAAGATTTCCCAAGACATGAGGTCCCATTTACCAGTGGTTCTCATAAGAATCACCTGGAGAGGGGCTTCCCCGGTGGTGCAGTGGTTGAGAATCTGCCTGCTAATGCAGGGGACACGGGTTCGAGCCCTGGTCTGGGAGGATCCCACATGCCACGGAGCCACTGGGCCCATGAGCCACAACTACTGAGCTTGTGCACGTCTGGAGCCTGTGCTCCGCAGCAAGAGAGGCCGCGATAGTGAGAGGCCCGCGCATCACGATGAAGAGTGGCCCCCGCTCGCCACAACTAGAAAAAGCCCTCACACAGAAACGAAGACCCAACACAGCAAAAATAAACTAATAAATTAACTAATAAACTCCTACCCCCAACATTTTCTTTAAAAAAAAAAAAAAATCCCCTGGAGAGCTTGTTGGAACCATTTCTCAGGCCCCGCCCCATCCCAGAGGTTCTAACCCAGTGGACTCTGGATTTTTATGCCCCTTAAGCTCACAGGTAATGCCAAGGATGTTGGTTTGAGAGCTCGGGCCACCTCTTCATGGAGGACATTCTTTTGGCCAAGGAGTGACAGGCTGGAGAGCTTACAGACATCATGTATTCCAGCTCTGTGGCCTTCTCCATCCTTCCCAAGTTAACCCAAAACTACCTTTCCATATTTATACCCATCACTCTTCACCCTCATGCAACGTTTTCTGAAGAAACTCTGCTTTCCTGTGTTTGCTTATGTGGTTCTTTCCACCTGGGATGCTTTTCATCTGTATAAATATTATTCACCCTTGAAGACCCGGACCCAGGCCACATCCCTTACAAAGCCTTCTTGGGACTCCCATCTAGAGCAGTGCTCTCCCATGATGACAAAGTGCCGTCCACACAGCTACGCATGTAATTTTAACTTTTCCAGCAGCCGTATATTAAAGAGTAAGAAGAGACAGTGGAAATTAATAGTAGATCTTATTTAACTCAATATTTGTTAAATTTTTATCCTTTCAACATGTGTCAATAAAAAATTATTTTACATTCTTGTTTTCCGTGCTCAGCCATCAACATCCGGTGTCCTTAGAGCACATCTCTAAGGACTAGAATTCGAACTAACCCCATTCCAGATGCTGGTGACCACACGGGCCCATACATTGGACGGCGTAGATGTAGAAGTAGTATTTTCTTTGCTCTGAATTGCCTCAGCCCTCTTTCAATACCTCTCTTAGAACACACAACACTTTTCTTGTTTTTATTGCTAGTCTGTTTGCAACTTGAAGGTGATGGCTGTGCTTTAATGTTGCTGTTGATTTTATTCCCCTAAGGTGCCCAGCCCTGGTCTTTCTGTAGGACATGATCTATGAATATGGGTTGATGAATGAATACAGAAACACATGATTATAGGAAAGACAGAGCACCCACGGAAACACCTGACTTTGAGGGCCTCCCTCCAGTCCCTGTGACATTTCTTTCCTCTGGCTTGCATATGGCTATGAGGTCTTTGAGAAGAGAATAATTCAAATTTTAGGAACCACCCCCCTTATAAGTTTCCTGTTTCACTTTGCTCTTCAACTCAGTGTATTTAAAAAAAAATTCCCACCAGGAGGGCCCAGGAAACAGGAAAAATAGTTGTGCTGTTGGTTTCACGTTTGGAGAAGAACAGGCTTCTCACTATCTCTGCGGCACTTGGCGTGAAAGTGGGCTTTGTTGCTGGAGACACTGCTCCCATTCAGGGCCCCCTTCCCCAGCTGCTGAGAGCTGGGCTGTGTTTTGACAGACGGGCCGAATGCAATGCAGACAGTTGTTTTAATTTCCAGCCAGATGCAGACATCACTCACACGGAGCCCGAAACCCAGGAAAGGGAGGCCGGGCACTGGGCTGCGGCTCTCAGGCCTCCGAGGGCGGGTTGGAGGGGGCTGGCGGAAGCCCCCCAGGTGGCTAGGGTCACAGATATCCTGAAGGGCCGAGAGTCCCAGGCCCGGGAGAGGCATGCTGGGAGAGCGTCTGGCAGGCACCTGCCGGAAAGGTGCTTCTGGTAGGAATCACAGGACGTGAGTCAGGGGTCAATGGTTGCTCCTTAAAGTGGGGTGCTATCAGTGGCTAGTGGCGTGGCTGGATCTTTGAACTGTCCAAGTCATTCAGGACAGAAATGAACAGTCTCAGGAAGGAGTTAGGCAAACTGTGGGAAATAGAATCCCTATGTCAGAGTTAGAAGGACGAGGGCAGCCTTCCTCCGGGGGCAGAAATACCTTCCACAGCCTCCCAGACACATGTCACCTTGACTCTGCTTACACGTCCCACGGAAGGGAGTCCCTGCTGGAAGCCAGGTCTGTGCACTGGTGGACAACCTTGACTTTCTTCTTTCGAGCTTTCCTGGAACTTTTCACCCATGAGTCTTATTGCAGCCACACTGCCGCCCTTCAAACAGTGGCAGATAGCTTCCACGGCCACCCTGACATTCAACTTCTTTGACCTAAATAAACATACAGGTCTATCAGCTGTACCTCAGATGCCACACCTGGGTCCCACCCCATCGTGACCACCCTCTGGAAAGTTTCTCTGGTTGAACAACCCTCCTCTTAGAGCAGGTTGCAAAGACCTGAACTGGGAACTCAGATCATCTCCATCCTGACACCATGTCCATTAATGCAGCCCATGATCGAATTAGCCCCTTTAGCTATGACATCACCCTGTCAGGTCATATTGGACATAGAGTCAATTCAACCCTCGAACCTATTCCGCATGAACTATTTCAAATCAGCTACTCCCCCAACCTCCATTTAGAATATCACTTTTTTCACTGAATTGCAAGATTTTATATTTATGCTTTCTGCATTTTGTATTTTTATTATTAAAGGGAAGTTAGGGATGCTTAAAGTTGATCACGTCACTCAGAGAAAAGCTTTGTAATTCAGAATGTTAAGTGTTTATGATGTGGGGAGAATGAGCGGGTGTGGGGGGCACCCAACAGAGAGAAGGAAGGTTCCTGGGGCTGGTACCCAAGACCTTTCGTTGTCTGGCCCCTGGTTCCATGCCACCAGCCTCATCTCTCAGCCGCCCATCCAGTATACACTCCACACTTGAGTTAGGCTGAACTTAGCCATGATTACATTTTTTTTTTTTTTTTGCGGTACGTGGGCCTCTCACTGTTGTGGCCTCTCCCGTTGCGGAGCACAGGCTCCGGACACGCAGCCTTAGCGGCCATGGCTCACGGGCCCAGCCGCTCCACGGCATGTGGGATCTTCCCGGACCGGGGCACGAACACGTGTCCCCTGCATCGGCAGGCGGACTCTCCACCACTGCGCCACCAGGGAAGCCCCATGATTCCTTTTGTTCGTGATAATCTCTCAGCTAGGAATGCCCTTCCAGGCATCTGCATTGGGCCCACTGTTACCCTGATTCACCCTTACTTGGCTGGTCCCTTCCTCCAGACAGGTTGTGCTGGACGGCCCTCCTTTAAGGTGCCAAGGCCCCCAGGGCACACGCCTATTGCCTGCAATGGATGTCGAGCACAGTGTAGAGCAGGTCTCGGTTTGTAATTATCAACTCCTACTGGGCTGCGTGCTCTTCCGGGGGGCAGGATCTGGGTCCTGTTCGCCTCTGTTTCTCTATCACACAGCACCGGAGCCTCTCATAGTGACATCTGATAAACAGTTGCCGGGTGAGCAGTATTAGACTCCATCCCGAGCCTCTCAGGAGCACGCTGTGAAGGCAACTCCGTCAGATCCTTTGTCCCCCTGCTAGAGGCAGACCACTGTGCCGCTGGACCGCAGGTTGTGTTTCCACTTGGGTTCGCACATCCAGTAGGTGGGGGACCTCTCTGCCCTGACAAATGAGATTCCATTCCCAGCCCAGCAGCCTCCAGCCCCAGCCAGTAACAGATACCTAGGACATACCAAATGCAAGACTTCAATCTTCTGACCCTTTGCCTGGCCTTAATGTCACACCTGCTAAGCAGGTAAGGGTGAGTAATGACCAAACAGGCCTGGCCCGTGTCCCCGCAGGGCCCCACCTGGAAGCCAGGAGGAGGCCACATCCTCTGGGGGGCAGGGGCTTCATCTGTACATTCCCACTTTCCCCAGCAAGACAGGCAGCTCATCTCTGTTCCCATTTAGCCAGACTTTTCAAAGGATGAGAGATTTACTAGAGAAACTGAATGCAGGCATCAGAGAATGGGATAATTGGATCCAGGTGGTATGTTTGGTTGGCTGTAAAAAGACCATGCCATTAGATGAATATTATTTGATAGGAAAAGTTTCTCCTTCTCTCCCTTTTTAAATGTTTTCTGTGCAGGCAGGATGTCTCAGCCCAAGCCCAGCTGAAAGCTCTTCAGAGACGAGTTGGTGGCACTCAATAGCCTTTCAACAGAGTTAACCATTTTCAGCCTTTGCCAGGAGCAGGGCCAGCTCTCCGGAGGACTTTAGTGCAGGCAAAGAGAAACTGGAGGATTTGCTTCCACCTCCAGCAAAGGCAAGAAGCCTGGGGCCTCTTAGCTGTACCTGCCTCGTGCAGGGAAAACAGATGAGAACACTGAGGCCACCGATTCACACACACCCCCACTGTCACCTCTTAGGGGTGGTGACAGTGCAAGTGTGGTTAGGTGTAGTTGAGTCTGAACGCACCTCTGCGAGGCGTCACTCCCAGATCTAACCTGCTCTCTTTTCCCTCTTGGCCAGATCACCAGGGTCCCTGTGGAATCCTGTGAACAGTACACGACTTGTGGGGAGTGCCTGAGCTCGGGGGACCCTCACTGTGGCTGGTGTGCCCTGCACAACATGTAAGTTTGGCGCATTCTGGAAAAAAGCCTGGAATGCAGAAAACCAGGTACTTTCCTGGGAGTGTTGATGAGGGATGTGACATCAGTTCATAGGGAGAGAGGAATTTCCCTCTTCTGAGCAGTCATTCTCATCGTGGTTGGAGTGCTGAGAACAGGAAGAGGAAAAGAGGCCGTGTGTGGGCTTTCTTTCTAAGTGCAGTGCCTCTGCCTCTCTGTTTTTCATTTCACCTCCAAAATCTGATCCCCCACCCCCTCCCCCCCTGGCCAGCTCTGAAGTCTGTACCTTTTCTACAGGGAAGGGTAGTGGTGTTGCAAGAGCTCACAAGGGAAGTTGTAGAATCTCTAGGTTTCCCAAGAGGCTCCTCAGTGTAGCCTGAACGAGGTGCCTCCTTCCTGGAGTTTGCACTAGAGTTGGGAAGCTTGGACTCCAGTTAGCTGCTGTGTGACCCAGGATGGTCCACTGCCAGCTGTGGGCCTCCATTTCCCCATCGCTAAATAGGGGTAATGCCTACCTCGCAGGTGAGCTGTGAGGATTAAATGAAATAATAAATGCTTTGGCAATAAGGAAGCTCAGGATAAGCTACACAAGTCAAAATAATTGTTATGGACACAGAAGCCTTGGGAGGACCCTTCTGGCCTCATTAATTCTGGATTCCAAGAAGTCTGCATCTCACTCCAACTGGCCTCACATCCCTATTCAGATACATCCCCTGCCATTGAATACCAGCTCAATAGAAATGCAAAATCGCACTTAAACTTCCTGATTCGAAGTGCCCCAGAGGGAGAGAAGAGGGTGAAAACTCCAAAGGCAGGAGCTGGCTAGGAATTCTGTTCCCCAGTGGAGTTGGAAACTCCTTGGCTCCGTGCCAGCCGGCAAAGCATCCCCATAAAATGTGCAGAGTTTAGGGTGGAGGCGGAGGCAGAGGGCCAGAGTTCAGGGTCCCGCACAATAGCTCTTGGCTTCCAGCCTCTGCAGCAGGTGTTGGGAGGGCTGTGGAGGGAGGGAGGGAAGCAGGCACCTCACAGATGCAAACTCCGGACTGGATTGGAGCCCACAGATACTGAGTTCCCTGCATAGATTTGGAGGTAAGGGCCTCCTCCAGAAGTCTTGCCAGAAACGCTGTCACCAGAACCCGGACAGTGAGTCTCCATTTAGGCCAGACCAGTGGTAAAGAAACTGACGCTGCTCCCACAATGCCCCCAGAATGGCAAAGGTGGCTACAATTGGGTTCCCTTCAGTGAGGCTGGCCTGACAGCCAGAAGGCTCTCTCACCTCAAGGGGATTTCTTTCTCCACAGAATCTGGCAGCCACTCCCAGCTTCAGGCCTTGTCCTGGGCTACCTGCCCTCTCACTGTGCGGCGGTAGGTAGATCCGGCCATACTACCCACTCCCTGCTCTCCCTGCCAATCTAGCCTCGATGTCCAAGTCTCCCGGAGGCCCCAGACCACCCCGTCATCCTCCTGGGCCAGGTCAGCTGGGGCTCCTAGAATGACTGGACCACATGAAGATAGTCTCAGATTTCCTCTGCTGTCTGAGCTGCTTCCCTGTCATCACCTGCCAGGGCACACCTCTCCTTCCAGCAGCTCTGTTTGCCAAGAGCACATGGGGAGCAAGTTTCCTCCTGGTTATACCCAGAGGTTTCTCTTCTTCTGGTCCCTCTCATCTTCACCAGCCCCTCCGGCCGTGTCCTCCCACCTGTCGCCATCCGCCTGCCTGGGTAACAGGAATGAGTGGATGGACGACCCCAGCTGCCAGGCCCACACACTGGCTTTTAATGGAGGCAGAGGCCTGAGAGAAATTGCTCAGGAGCCTCTGGGTCCGGGGGGGATTTGAAACCTTCCTGTGTCTTCTGTATGCCTTGCTCTTGCAAGTGCGTTATTGTCTCAGAGGCTATTTATCTCTGTTAGGGCTGTTGCCATATATAGTATGATAAAAAAAAGAGCCATTTCAGTGAGTCAATGAGATAAAGGCTCCAGTCAAGAGCTCACTTTAGAGCTATCTTAAGGATTCACTTAAACCTCAATAATTCTTTTCTTTGACAGCATTCATATTTAGATCCATTATGTGCCTGGAGAGGAAGAGGGGGGAGGGACTTTGGGGGGAGCTCGGGTGGGAATCTCAGCCTGGCTGTGGTATCTTGTAGTGTCCCCACTGGCTCTTTGGTTGGAGATGCACCAGCCCTGGAGCATGTTCCCATGTGACTTAAGTGGCCACCAGACGCCCCTGTGTGCAGGCATCACAGTGCCCACCTGCTGCTGTAGGCAGAGAAGCCAAGAACCAGAGATGAAGATGTGAGAAGAAGCGGCCACACGTGCCTTCTGACAGGGGCAACCTGCCTGCGACTCCCTGTCTGTCTCTCTCTTTCCCACCACAAACATTTATTGAAAATATACCATGGACAGGTAGAATAGCTCAATGCATAAAACATGGTCCCTGCCTTCAGAGAGCTATGAATCCAGCCACAAGATCACTTGCATGCTGTCCCACACAGCTAAGACCCTGTCCAGGTTCTTAAATATCCCTGGAGGAGAATAATAATATTCAGAATCATCATCATTAACATTGTTCTTAGAAGGGCTAAGAACAGGCCATTTTCTAAACACTAGCTCATTTAATGCTTACAGCAAGCCTGTGAGGTAGTGTGTTATGATTGACCTCGGCATTCTACAGTTGAGGGAACTGAGGCGAGGGGAGATTAAGGAACTTGTCCAAGGGGCCACAGCTAGTAGGCTGTAGATCTGGGGTTAGAGCCCAGGCATCATGGCTCCAGAGTTCACATTTTTAGCCTCTTGCTTGCTACTTCTCACGTCCCCAACCTTCCCTCCCTCACTCACCGAGTTTCCCGTAAAGGTGCCGTCCCTCTAGAGCTATTCTTTATGTCTAAACCGCATCTCTTGTGTTGGCGGTCAATCCCACTTCTCTTAGTCTGACTTTAACTGCAATAGAGACCATCTGGGAGTCACCAGGCCCTCTGGGATAAGTGAATGTTGTCATGAGAAGACGGACACAGGCCTCAGAGCAGCAAAGCCTTCTCACTTACCTTCAGGGGACCCTGGAGCCTCCAACAGATGGGTCTCAGAGGCCTGACCGCCTGTGGATCTGTGTCTGTGGCAGGTGCTCCCGCAGGGACAAGTGTCAGCGGGCCTGGGAACCTAATCGATTTGCTGCCAGCATCAGCCAGTGCATGAGCCTCGAGGTACATCCCAGCAGCATCTCCGTGTCTGAGCACAGCCGGCTGGTGAGTAAACTCATCCGGAAGGGTGGAGGCGTGGGGTGTGGGACCCGCACGAGTGTGGGTGTGTTCCTTTAACACTTGCGCAATGTAAATGGCTCACACTTTAAATGCTCCGAGGAAACTTGATCTTTGTAGGAAAACTATGGTAACTCTTATTGTAAAGGGCCTAGTCATTCGCCATGCCCCTTGCAGATTCATTACCTATTGATCTGTTTTGTAAATCTAGATTTTGCATTTAGTAACAAACAGCTACAACATAATGCAATCCAATGCCATTCTTTGGTATATGGTGTATTTCAATCGTCCACTTGATACAGTGTCTCACAGAAACCTGGAGTTGCCTTTGTGCTTGTATATGAGAGAGACACAGACAGACAGGCAGACACAGAGAGACCGAGACTTAATTCGCAGTATGTGCTTAGACTATTAAAGAGAATACAATGGTCCTTAACCACCTGTCGAGTTGCAACCCCAAATACTTCGTGTCCTCAGGCCCTGCAGGATTATTTCATTCTGGAGGTTATATGAGCATTCACAAATGTTAATTAGTTAATGAACCTTCCAAGACTTGCGTTCATTCATCCCCACCGGGAGGTTTTGGCTCCCATGGAGCTGAGGGAACAAACAGCAGAGTTTGTACCTAAGTCTCTCAGCCCCATGGAAACGAAACTGGGGCAGAGATTCAGCAGCAAACAAATGTATAGAAAGGCTAGGTGATAGCCATTGTGACTAAGAAATCCCTGCCAGGTGGGATGACAAAGGGAGACCTCCCTCCGCTAGGACTCGCCACTTGCAGGCTGCAGGGTGTTGTCACCAGGGACCCTCATGGGCACTCCCCACTGGGAGTCACATGTCTCACCTGTTGTTTCAAATACCACTTAGATACTATATTGTGGTCACTTAGTACAACCCCATTTCCAAGTACACTGAATTCAGAGCAGCGTTTTACCATTAAATGATTTCTCAATCAACAGATTCTTCTGACACTCTGTGATATTTTTACCATTCAAAGGAGAGTGTTCAAACTTGAAAGGCCTGCAAACCACTGACCTAGATCACTGGGTCCCTAAGAAACAGCAGGCATCATCTGAGCCATTAGTGTTCACTTCCTGCCTTCCTCTGATCCCCTAAACTCCTTGTGAGGCGACTGCCCTACTCTAGGGGAGCTGTCAGGGGGCAGAGAGCCAGAGAGGAAGAGAGAATAGAAACTCTAGGAAACCCACCACCTTGGCAAGCAGACCCTAAATGACAGCCAGGCTGAGGCGCCAGCTGTCTTTCACCAACCCGGTAAACTCCTTATAAACCTGCAGACTGGTGATACGTGTTCTCCTATGATCCAGGGCTAAGGCTTATTTGTGAAGGGCTCAGCTCATGACTTGCTTTCAAGTTTGCATGATTTCATGTCAAAATGAGCTGGGTCTGAGATGGGTTTTGGGACCTTTCCCCCTAGCATCCCTCCCTTCCCCTCCCCCCAGTGCTTTCTGCTGCTGGACAAGACTGAAAAATTAACGGTATTAATAATAAAGACCATTGGCCCTGCACACCCCTCGCAGTGCTACTGTAATTGTTCAGTGTCAAAGGTAGAAGATCACCTGGAAACAACATCCTCTTTATCGATGGGGTCAGTGGAGATGAGTGAGCAAGTGGGCAATGGCAGGGCCGGGCCTGGAGCCCAGGTCTCCTGAGCCCCAAGGGCTCTTCCTACAGCATTATCCCTTTGCTCCTCCCACAGCTCAGCCTGGTCGTGAGTGATGCTCCTGATCTGTCTGCGGGCATCTCCTGTGCCTTTGGGAACCTGACAGAGGTAGAGGGACAGGTATCTGGGAGCCAGGTCATCTGCATCTCACCAGGGCCCAAGGTTGTCCCTGTCATCCCTCTGGATCAAGGTAAGAAGTGTCTGCCAGGAGAGTCATATGCTAGGGGCTGCCCTACCAGGGTGGCCAAGAGAAGAGGACCCAGGGAACAGGGTGGCAAGTACCAGCACAGACTGACTGACAGTTGCCTGACTAGGTCTCCTTATGCCAGATACCAATAGGGCTTATAAACTTGTTTGAGTCTGAAAGCAAACTGTCATGCCCCAAAGCAAAATTCAGGAAGAGGGAAATCCCTTGCTCCCATTTGGGTTAAGCCTGCACAGTGCATAAAGATTTTTTCCAGACTTCCCTTCCCTTCGAGGAATGTCAGTGGTTTCAGCCAGTGGTTTTCAGTGGGTTCTCTCCATAGAACTGGGGGCTTTCAGAGCTTTTGACCTGATATTTCTTTTTTTTTAATTTTTGAATTTTATTTGTTTTTTTATACAGCAGGTTCTTATTAGTCATCAATTTTATACACATCAGTATATGCATGTCAATCGCAATCTCCCAATTCAGCACACCACCACCACCACCCCTGCCACTTTCCCCCCGCTTGGTGTCCATACGTTTGTTCTCTACATCTGTGTCTCAATTTCTGCCCTGCAAACCGGTTCATCTACCATTTTTCTAGGTTCCACATATATGCGTTAATATACGATATTTGTTTTTCTCTTTCTGACTTACTTCACTCTGTATGACAGTCTCTAGGTCCATCCACATCTCTACAAATGACCCAATTTTGTTCTGTTATTTCTCTTTTTTTAATTCTTATTCTGTATCGGTGACCTGATATTTCTGACAGTAACTGTACATATTTGACCAAACAGGGGACTCTGTGGGATCTGATCCATTACCTCCTCCCTAAGAGAGGGGCTGGGGGCATCTGGGTCTCAGTGATGGGCTGGTCATCAGCAGAATGAAAGGGAGTCTCTTGGAAGAAGATTCAAGGACATTCCATCTACCATCGGTGCCCCAGGGGAGCCCTGGAGTAGCTGAATGATTTACCCTCAGTCTCTCCACTGTGCCCCAGATTTGTAACCCTCTCCTGTTTTTTTCCTTTTTCCAGACTGGTTTGGGCTAGAGCTGCAGCTTAGATCCAAGGAGACAGGCAAGATATTCGTCGGCACCGAGTTCAAGTTCTACAACTGCAGCGCCCACCAACTGTAAGCACACCCCTCGCAGCACTAGTAATTGTTCAGTATCAAAGCCAGAGGATCACGCAGACCAACGTCCTTCTATAGAGATGAGGTCGGGAGAAATTAGTGAGCAAGCAGGTAACGGCAGGGCCAGGCCAGAAGGAGTCTTGCCCTGGGTCTGGATATGAGTGTGGGGTTTTTCTAAGTTCCCTTAGAACAAGAATCATATTGTATTCACCTCACAGTCTCCCAGTTGGACCTGGCACATTGTCTGGAAGAGAGTAAGCTCTCCATAACGGTTACTTTTCAGTTATATTCCATTTATTCAGTTATATTAAACCGAATGGCTTCACTCTCCACAGCCTCTGATCTCATTCGGTCTCCCTTGCAACACACCCTACCCTCAACTCTCAAACTAAGAGTTAAAAGAGGGTTTGAAGTAAAAACAAAGGTCATGGCTCAGGACCCAGAAGAAAAGTTCTCCATTTTATACCAACTGGTGGTGGATTTGAACATGGAGACTGACAACCAGTGGAGCTTGGACACATCATCCATGACCACATGAAGAAGGGACTCAGAGATGGGGAAATAGCCTCACCCAGCACTCAAATAAAGGACTCAGGCTGGGAGAGGGAGAGGAAGCTTTAAACTATACCGTGGTCCAAACTGAGCCTTCAACTTTTCGAGGAGGAGGGGAAAACCAGACCCAACCACCAGCCCTCAGAGGGGCTTAAGTGCAGCCCAGCTGACCTCACCAGCCATCTCCAGCAGCAGAATGCCTACCAACTGAGTGCCCTTGGCTGTGAGATCCAACAGCTGCTCAGGAAGCTGGGAGCATTTCATAAGTAAAAAGCAGGACCAGGAGTGGAGGAGAGAGAGACCCATACTTAGTTTCTGCTGGTTCCTCTCTCGAAGTGAAACTGAGACTCCTTCCATACCATCTGGAAACTCATGCACCATTTAGACTTAGATTTAGAAAGAGGGAAACACGTCTCTATAATAGGGCCACATAAGGGCCATGTGACCCTGGTCAATCAACAAGGAGAGAGATCAAGCAACGGCTCCACGCCAGAAGGAGCAGTACCTGAGAATATTCTATGGACCCATCCTTCCCATTGCCCAGGGCAGGAACAACCTGAGAACTCCAGCAGTATCAAGTCTGAGGGTCTAGGCTGTGGGCACGATGGGCCCAGCAGTCCATGTGGGGAGAGGGTCTGTTTGCAGCTAAGCCCTAAAGGAATTTAGCCATCAAAATAGGCAAATGAGCCTCCTTAGTCTCCTCTTTACTGGTCTTGATTTTTCATGATTAGAATCATCTTCTAGATTTCTAGGGTCTCCACAGTAGCTAAGGAAAGAGACGTACCTGAGCCCCATTTGGCCAAATCAATAGATGTGCTGAGAAAGACAGAACAAGTGGTAAAAATGGCCTGGGAGGAAGCAAGGCAGGGCAGTATGTGGCTGAAGCTGAAATGAACAAAATTGCCCCTTACCCACTGCATTCCAATCCCATTTTGTTGGGAAATGCAAGCATCTTGGAAAGTGAACTTCCCACAACACAGCAGTGAAGGAATACATTGTTTGTGAGAGCATCCACATCTCCATGGCAACTCAGTGTGATGTCACCACTTTCAACCATATTGCCATGGCAATGGAGATGCTGTCACAGGCAACAAGTGTTAGCAGAAAAACAAAGCAGGTATCCTTGACACTAAAGATTCCATTTTATTGCAAAACACTATCTTACCCTTCTTTACTCCTGGCGTTCACAGTTAAAAATCACAGAGTCAAGTTCAATTCTTTCCTTTTACTATGGTACGCTGAGGCCCATAGGGTATAAGTGCTGCAACGAAGGTCACAAAATTAGCCAATGGAAGAACCTGTTCTAAAACCCTGATCTCATCATCCTTGGTCCATTTTCATGATTTACTTGCTGAATCATAAGATGTTAGCAAGAAGCAATCCATCTGGGCTAGGTTCAGGAACAAAATAACTAGGGGCATATCTAGAAGGGGATAAAAATATTTGGCATGGAGAAGAAGTGTAGATGGGCTAACGCACCCAATCCACTGTGGAGTATTAGCCAGTGACCCCTGGATCAAGCCCCATCCGCCCAAATGTCATCAGAGCTCCCACCAGGTGGCGCCAGATTGCAGACCTGGCCGTGTCCCTTCCAGGTTGGTCTAGTTGTGAGAGGCTAGACTAGAGGATCTGGCAAGAAGCAGGAAGAACAACCCTACCTGCAAAACCTGTTTGCCTGACAGTGGTCTGATCACACACAGAGAACCTAGATAATACACACAGCCTCCAGGGGAAACCAGAGAGAAAGAAGTGCTCACTCACCCTGGGGAGAAAGGCAGAAGCCACACACATAGCCTGTTGCTATCTATGCCTGGCTACCTGGAGAGTGGGGTAAAGTTATCATTTAATACCGTTTACTCCCCCAAAACTCAGAAACACAGGTGGTATGAACCAATCATTAACACTCCAATGTGATTTAAGAGCTTGAAATAACAGTTGATTTAAGCACTTAAAAGTAATACATTTAGCATTGTTAATACTTTTCCAAATCACGTCCTATACATTATCTCATTTGACACGAAACACCCCATGGAGTGGACGGGAAAGTCTTAGTACAGACAGATGAAGAGATTCCGAGTCAGAAGGTAAAGTGCTTACTCAGGGTGACCTCAGTGGCAGTGGCAGAGGCAAAACTGCAACCAGACCTGCCCAATTTCTATCCCTGCGCTCTTTGGGCGATTCTGTCTTTATTTATTTATTTTTAATTTATTTTTATACAGCAGGTTCTTGTTAGTTATCTATTTTATACATATTAGTGTATATATGTCAACCCCAATCTCCCAATTCATCCCACCCCGGCGATTCTGTCTTATAAGTGGTGGTATGCTGCCAAATGTTTAACCACCAAAAATCAGGGGGAAAACGTATTATATGGCATTTTCCAATTTCTATGGCATAAATACTCCCTCCATGGCTAATTTCCAGCTGCTATCATGATGCCAACCGCTTGTAAAATTCCTGAAAATATGAATAATTGGCTGTCATGAGCTGATACAGACCAGCTCTAGCACACCACCGGTTTCTAAGTTACATGATTCCCGCTCTGAACACATTTTTCTCTCAATTTTCTGGTCCCGTGAACATCTTAGAGGGATAAGCCACCATTCTCAGGGCTGGGGATGCCCCACCAACCTACCCCTCTGAGAGTGAGACTAGGATAACAGACTTCCATCATGACGCATGGGCTACCAGGCACCCTTACCTTCCCTGTCTGCTGCCTTCTCTTTGCCTCTTACTGTCTCTATCCTTGCAGGTGCCTGTCTTGTGTCAACAGCGCCTTCCGCTGCCATTGGTGCAAATACCGAAACCTCTGTACTCATGACCCCACCACCTGCTCCTTCCAGGAGGGCCGGATCAACATTTCAGAGGTAAGCATAGCTCACCCTGGCGCAACAGCAGCCCCAGTGAATCTGAGTGGTCCTCCTTTTTCAGATGGTCCGTCCAACGGCGTGGCCATCTCCTTGCCCTGGTCCATGTTGGTCTTCCTCCCAGAGATGTTAGAAAGCCCTGGTATTATAGAGCTAAAAAAAGTGGCAGCAAATACCCCAGAGAAGGAGAAGTGTACCGTATTTGCTAGACTCCTAAGACTGTGTGCATTCAAAAGCTTGAGGGGACCTGAGGGTTGAGACTGAAAGTTTAGAGGAAATATATCCAACCGAACAGGCCCCATGGTCTAGAAGAGTGTAGTGAATGGCGTTTGTTCTCTGAGTCTAAGCCCTTTGCTTGGCTGCAGACATCGTCTAGTTCAATAGAGCATTCACTCTTAGCCACTCTTTCATGCCAACCTCCCTTCCTAGTCTAAAATTCAGTGATTCTTTGACTCTGGTGTATGACTGTGTGGGTGGCCTTGCAGAAGAGAGAGGCAGTCAGCTGGTGAAAAGAACCAGGCCTTGCTAAAAGTCCCATTTTCTTGTGTAGTCAAAGTGCCATCCCTCAGGCCAGACCCACTTTTGTCATCAACACAGTGCAATATCAGATTTCTTCTCTTTCCAATGAATATCACACCCAATGATATTTCCTTGAGGTTGACTTTCTTACAAATTCATAGCAGGCCTTAGGACAACGGAGCCTACTGGGTCAGTGTCTAATGTTTTTCATGTCCCAGAGTGACCAGTAGGTGAGTTTGAACAACTATAGAGACCTTATGTATTCCCACAAATGCACATATGTATAAATATACATTCACCTCTCGTTCCACCTTTTAGAAAATCCGCAAATGTAAATAAGTGACAGTGTAGCATTTGCAAATACTGCTACGGCCTTTATATATCTCCCTCTTGCACTAGGCTACAGGCTCCTTAAAGGCAAGGATTACATATTATCTTTAAATCCTCAGTGCCTTTTTCAGTGAAAGTCTGTAGCAGGCATGCATGAAAGCACAGAGGAACCAATGACCACTTTACCCAAATGCCATTAATAGGAAGTGTTCCTTGGAGCTACTTGTCTAAGATTTCAAGAAGTAGAGTATTTTCTGTCTCCTAATCTGGGTAGAAGTACTGGTTGCTTCCATGCATAAACACGAGAAAGTAAGCCTTGATATACATGTCAGCATGATGTACAATTTAAATACCTTATAATTTTATTTGTCAATTATACCTCAGTAAAGCTACATTTTTTTAAATTTTTAATTTAAGAAGAAAGTAGACCTTGAAAGGTTTCCCAGACACACACACACGCACACGCACACACACACACACACACACGTGACCATGAATTCTTTTGAGCTCCTGAAACAATATGTGTTACATTCAGCCAGAAAAAATGGAGTTTGCCTGTCTTGAATGAGAGACACACAGATGGTGCCCACAGGCGGTATTTAAGGCAGACCCAACCACAGATGCCTCAGCAGGATGGAACCAGTTACCTAGTGCCCTGAAAACCTTTCAAGGAAGGCTTTTCCTCTGGCCAGTCTGTATGCTTTGATGTAGCTGACCAGGAAGTGCCAGCCTGGTCTTAGTGGACACCGGAAATTAACCCCAGCCCTGGGATTCTGCAAGAGGATGAGACTGCTTTCAGGCCAATCTTCTTACCCAGAGGAAAGGACCCATGCATGAGCCGAGGGTATGGTGGGAGAGGGTATGGTGGGAGAGGACACCCAACTTGGGTGTCAATAGAAGATCGGCCTAGGGAGGCAAGGATGCCAGGGCAGGGCTGTGCAGAGATGAAGGGTGGGCAGTGAAAGGTCATGGTAAACAGTCTCAGAAACTGACCTTCACAGTGGCCTCCGAAGTTTGTTAATAAAATAAATCGAGGAGGACCACAGAGTGCAGAGGGAGAGGGTGATGCGCAGGTCCAGACTAGAAGGAGCAGCTGCTTCACTTCCATCTGGCTGCCGGCTCCCCTGGGCAAAGAGAAACCCGAAGCCAAGCCTGACAGGGCCCAACGGGCAGCTGGAGTGAGGGCAGGAGAGGTGTCAGCCCGAGCGAGACCAGTAACTCTGTCCCGTGTGGAGGCCAAAGGGCTGAGGCCCAGAGGCTAATTGAAATCATGCCACCTCCCTCTCACCCTTTAGAAGTCACTGGAACACAGCTGCCTCTCAGCCACGGGTGACTCAAGAATTCCAGAGGACTGGGCCTGGGAGAAGCTGTTGCCATCCCAAGTCAGGATTAAATTAATACTGAAAGAGCCCTGCGGGGAAAACCAGAGGCTTCCCATCTCCTTTTTCATTTCCTCCCTTAATGTCTGTTCCTTGAGGTGAGAGAGATGCCTTTGTCTCCGTCACCTCCCCCTCGCCCTGCTGGCATGCACTAGCCAGCAGGGCCCCAGAGACTGGGTGTGGGCGAGGGTGCTCTGGGGCTCCTGAGTTTATTCAGGAAAGGAAATAGGGCGCAACTTCCGAGGAGGTTGCCAGGGCCACAGCCACTCCCGTGTCCTTTCTCAGAAAACAGCTCCCAGACCCCACTCTGTCCTGTCCAAAGCTCTGCTTTGGGGGGGAACCCCGTTCCTGAAAATGTGGGGAACAGCAAAAGTGCACATGGCCGGCTCGAGCGAGGTTCCCCTTACTCAGTTAAGAGTCCTGCCTAGGGCTTCCCTGGTGGCGCAGTGGTTGGGAGTCCGCCTGCCAATGCAGGGGACGCAGGTTCGCGCCCCGGTCCGGGAAGATCCCACATGCCGTGGAGCGGCTGGGCCTGTGAGCCATGGCCGCTGAGCCTGCGTGTCCGGAGCCTGTGCTCCGCAACGGGAGAGGCCCGCACACCGCAAAAAAAAAAAAAAAAAAAAAGAGTCCTGCCTATGTCCTCAGGTTCTTCTGGGGACTGGAAATCCCTTAGGTGCCTCTCTGGGGCTCCTAGAATATCTCTTTTCCACTTCCAGTAAGGGCCCCCCAACTTTGAATCAAAATTTTACATCTGTCTTCTTCCTAGAAGCAATGTATAACTGATCAGCTCCATTGGTGTGTATAGTAACATTAATGTATCACACATTTGCATTTCTCTCACATGTGACAGGAGGGTGGGGGATGCGGGGACCAGTGGCATCAGCATCGCTTGGGAACTTGTTAGAAATTCAAATTCTCGGGCCTCATCCCAGATTAGGCTGAAGATTGAGAACCACTGACATATGGCATCTCAGTTGATTCTCACAACAGACCTTCAGTTTCACATAATTCATATTTGACAGATGTAGTAACCAAGATGCTAAAAATTGGGGGTTTTGCCCAAGGCTACAGAGAACTCAGGCATCCAAAAAGGCAGAGTACAGGATGCTTTCTCCAGAAAATCAGAACTGGTCCTCTTGTCTATTTCCACGGTCGCAGCCACACTTGTGGGTCTAACCTCAACCTAGCCCTGCACCGTTGGTCATGAGGGACCCTCACAAATCCATCCCCACAGATGCAGAAATTGCCCATGGAATACAAGTCAGTAGTGCTACTTCCAGATACAAAGGCAACCAGGACATGAGATGAATCTGCCTACTTCTTTCCAGAGGGCTGATGGACCAATCCCACACTTAGTCCCGATAACCAAGAACCACTGTGCTAGAGTGAATGCAATTAAAAATAAAAGTATTAGTAGTTAACATTTTTTGAGTGCTTATTATATATACAACATTATACATGCACATTTTTATCTCATTTAATTTTAACTACTCTATGAAGAGGATTCTATTATAGATGAATAAGTTGATACGTTTAAATCATTTTCCTATGATCCTCACATAAATGCAGAAGTCATGATTCAATGTTCCCAAGCTGGTTCTAAGGATGTTGAAGTCCTCCGACCCTGTGTTCACGTACACATGCGAGAAGTATGCAGTAGTCATGTTAACGTGGTTAACCCAGTTTATCACCACTTACAACAGACCTTCATGTCCCTCTTGCCTGCAGTCTAGGGGTGTCAGGTATCACAGGCCCCATTTTATAGATGAGGAAGCTGAATTTCAATTGAACCGTCTCTTGAGCTCTTTTAAGGTAACGAGCCAAACCTTTCCCCCACTCAGAGCACAGCAGATCTCTGATGGGGTCCCAGAAATCTGGGCCTCCCTGGACCGGATCAAGGTGTGACATGGTGTTTGCAAGTGGGTGTGCGCAGGAGTATGTATGGCTTTCAGCTTTAGAAGCTCATCTCCCTCCATGGCTAAACCAGGCCTTGTGAGATGTAGATACACATATCTTCTTTACGCCCTGTCCCAGAGGAAAGATAGAACCAAATAAATCCGATTAGCTTCCCAGGATGCTGGCTGCTCTGTCTCTTTGAAGTCCAGCTGGTGAAGATAATGTCATTTCCACATGGGAGAAGTCGTTTCTGAGGGCTGAAGGGTCCCCAGCGCTCAAAGCTGGAGAAGCACAGCTAAACAGGGTGGCTCATGCGGCCCAAAGGTCCGTACACAGGGCTGCTGTGCCAGGGTCCTGCCCTCCCTCCGGTCGTGTCTCCTCCTCCGCAGCTCACCCCTCCCCTGGGATGTTCCCCAACAGGACATCTGCTCATCTCGATAGAAACTCAGATTGCTGCCAAGGAGGGCCATCCTGCCGCCAGTTAGCCTAGAGGCAGAAGGCAGAGTAAAATGACCTACCGAGGTCATTCAGGAGACTGGGCAGGTCTGCAGAAGCAATGGAGATTCTAACAGTGCTCACAACAGTCTTCACATGCTGCAGAAGAAGCCTACCATGATTATTTGTTCTCTTGTTCTTAGGACAGGAACTGTGTGCATGCATGGGTGTGTACTCACAGAAGCAAACAGCTTGGAAGTGGCCTTATTGTAGCTAATGAAACCCATCACCTTCCTAAAGCCCCAGAGGTATCGAAGTTCCAACAGCTTGGCAATGTTCAGGCTGCCGGCTCTCCTGCACCTGCCTTCAGCCCTCACCACTGCCATTCCACCTAAGACTCGCTGCTCCCTCAAGATATTCACCAAAACAATCTCACAACCCAAAGAGTCTGTATCTCCCTGTATTTCCTAGGGAGAAGAGAGTGTACCTGGGCACCAGCCATGTCTTCCCTTTGCCCTAAAGAAGGGAAGGAAGGATGCTATTCCATCTGGCCTGAGAGAAACAGACAAAAAACAAGCAAAGCCTAAGGCATTCTTTTCTCCTGGGGCAATCTTGGAAGCCTGTTTAGGCGTTTGGAAAGCCCCTAGTCATCATCCTTCAATTTAGTCCCAAAAAGTCTGAAAGTCTGACCATGGGAATTTTTTCTAAAATTGTAGAATCTCTTTAAAAAACTCATAAAAGTACTCATAAAGTCTCCTTATGATTCTCCAAGTTCCAGGCTGGACCAGAGAGCACAACCCAAAGGATGAGGGTGTGTGCGGAGTGTGTATTTGTGTGTTCGTGTATATACACATGCATATATATATTTTATGTCATAGTTAAAAGGATTCTGCAATCTTGTTTACTAACCTAAGACACTGTACTCCCAAAAGTACATCTTTAAGACTCCGCTCATGAAATTTGAATTTGTTCTCTGAACTCATTAGAGATGAAAAAACAACTGGTCACCCTTTACAGTATATCAACTAGTTCTTTTTTTTTTAAATTTTTAAAACTGCCTCAGTTTTAATTTCTAATACAGTAAACAAAAGTTCTTGAGGTCCTTAACAATTTTTTTCTTAATAGTTTTTTTAAACAAATTTGTTTATTTTATTTATTTATTTTTGGCTGTGTTGGGTCTTCGTTGCTGCACGCAGGCTTTCTCTAGTTGCGGCGAGCGGGGGCTACTCTTCATTGCAGTGCGCGGGCTTCTCATTGCAGTGGCTTCTCTTGTTGCGGAGCGTGGGCTCTAGACGTGCGGGCTCAGTAGTTGTGGCTCTCGGGCTCTAGAGCACAAGCCCAGCAGCCGTGGCACACAGGCTTTGTTGCTCTGCGGCATGTGGCATCTTCCCGGACCGTGGCTCGAACCTGTGTCGCCTCCTTGGTGCATCTGTCCTCATCTGTCGGTGAACAGAAGCCACTGCGTGAGTACCACGTGCATACCCCAAAACACCACGCAACGCTGTCCTGGCTGCCCTCCGCGCCACCGCTGCCGTCCCGCAGGCTCCTGCCAAAACTTTTCCCATTAATCCCCAAATCCCTATCCACTAGTTCTGATTCTGAATATCTATTCTCTCCCTCTCTCTCCTACAGGTATACATACACACATGCACATACACACACAGACACACCCTCATCATACCTCAGCCTTATTTCTAGTCTAAATTTAAATTCTAATTTTTTAGACTCAATGGGAGTTTTTTAGCCACTAACAGGAAATAGTATCTCCTTTTCAAAGGGAAGCCTGGGTTTCCCTAAAGTGGTGTTCATTTTTTTTTTCCCTTGGCTATAAATGTATGAAAGACTGTCAAGAGTGCCCGTGGGGATTGAAAGTAAAAGTGCAGTAAAGAGCAAGTTTATGAGTTGGCAGCTTGAGTGACTGATTTCTAAACAGGGACCCATCTGTTCTGGGGTTGCCTTATGCTCCTGTCTCCTGTGGAAAACTCGCCTGCTTGATATCCTCACATGCAGTCACTGAGGGATGGCACTGTGACCCGTGAGGTTCCGCCTGACCCTCCTAGATAGGTTTCTGTGGGAGTAGGTTTCTGTGGGAAATTTCTCCTGGACCCAGCTTTTCATCAATCCTCAGGATTCCTTAATAGATATAGATGTTCCAATTTAGTAATCCTGTGACTCCAGAAACAATGACCATTTCCAAGCCCAGCTTCGGGAATCAAACTCCTGCTCAAGTCTCTAGATGTTCAGAAGGCAGGACTTTACCTCATCTCTAAAAAATCTAGGAAGTTGGAGCCAAATAGAAAGTTTGAGATCGTTTTGTCTGTTGCTTTATTTTCTTATTTTCCATTTACCCTCCCACGAGCAACAACTACATGTCAGGAATTTGGATAAAGCCTGGGGATACGGAGGCAAATAAGACGCAGCCTAATCCTCAAGGCTCACAGACCAATAAGGAAGACAAGTCAATGAGAAACTGCAATTCTGAGGGCTAAATGCGATCGGGGAGAGTATCCATAACCCATCCTGAGGGCCAGTGCAGGGAAAGGGTCAGGGATGGCTTTACAAAGAAGGAGCTGCAGCGTTGAGTTTGAAGGCTAATTAAGAGGTAATCAGGGCTTCCCTGGTAGCGCAGTGGTTGGGAGTCCACCTGCCGATGCAGGGGACGCAGGTTCGCGCCCCGATCCGGGAAGATCCCACATGCCGCGGAGCGGCTGGGCCCGTGAGCCATGGCCACTGAGCCTGCGCGTCCGGAGCCTGTGCTCCGCAATGGGAGGGGCCCCAACAGTGAGAGGCCCGCGCAAAAGAAAAAAATAAAGAGGTAATCAGCTAAAGAGGGCTGAGTCAGGGGCCAGGAGGAAGATTCGGGGGGTGGAAGGGGAGTGTTTCTGGTGGAGAGAAAAGCATCTTCAAAGGATCAGAGGTTGATAAGTGAGAGAGATGGTCCCTCAGGACTAACCTTAAATTCCTCCGTGGTATGGCTGGACCACGATGCCCAAGAATCACAGGGTAAGAAGGAGGCAGGGGCCGAATCATGAAGGGAAGGGCTTGCTCCTGCGGCCCCTGCCTAAGCCCACACTGAGCGAGAAGCCCACGGCTAAGGCAGTCCATTGTTTCACCTTCCTGTGGCACCAAAGGCTTCTTACCAGGGACGCCTCTGGCATTGGGAGAGGGACCATTTATTGTTCCAGACTGTCCCACACCTTGAGGAAGTTCAGCATCCTGCCCCACACCCGGCAGTAAATGCCAGTAGCGCCCTCTGCAGGGTAGCAACGTACCAACACCCCCCCACACACACACCTTCCCAAAGGCTCCCTCTGAGAACCGCCACCACCACGGAGGGGAAGGGCACAGGGAAAGGGGTGCCTTCAAGACGTTGCCCAGTTGATCCCCAGAGACGGGAAATGATTGCACATGGAGGAGGCTGTGTGTTCTCATTGCCAGAGGCCACTGGGCAATGTCTTCCTGGAGAGGGAGAATATGGGCAGGGGGTGGAACTGTCAAGAGGTGGTCATTTGACCTCTGGTGGAGAAGCAGCCTCTAGAAGAAGAACTAAGGAGCACAACTCTCCTCCTCACTTCCTCCCTCTCTCATGGTCCTTCCCACAACGCCTCCACACCAAGACTTTATTTTTTCTGTTTTGTTTCCCAAAGCGATATGGTCTTCATGCAAGGCTTGGTAATGAAGTGAGATAAAAAGCCAGAGCGAGTGTTTAGAGCGTTGCTGGGAGGGCTTGAGCCACCTCCTGGAAAGGCCACTCAATCGGCGCTGGGAAGCTGAGGCTGCCGATAACAGATCACCTTGGGCACGGACAGTGCAAGAGGAGCTGGGGGGCAGATGAAACCCAGAGGTGGGGGGTCCAGGCTGGGGACAGGGACGCGTGGAGCATCTTTTATCCTGTGTCTCAGGAGATAAAATCCACAACCTGCCACGCGGGGCTTGAAAATTAATTCCTAAATTGTAACACACACAGCAGATACAGGACAACTTGTGGGACGGGGATGATGATATCGAGGCCCGGGAGCTAAGAGGTAGATTTCATATTCCCTGCTGACTCCATGTGCCCCTTAAATGAGGTACATCCTTGTGGGCAGCCCGCCTGGATGCAAGAGGCTATGGCCTGGCATGGAAGGCCTGTCCACCGCCTGGGCTCGGGGAGCAGGGAGGTATGAGCCAGGACAGACCAGACGGAGGCTCTCTGCTTGTTCCCCAGGACTGTCCCCAGCTGGTGCCCACGGAGGAGATCCTGATACCCGTCGGGGAAGTAAAACCAATCACCCTCAAGGCTCGAAACCTGCCCCAGCCTCAGTCCGGCCAGCGAGGCTATGAGTGCGTCCTCAACATACAGGGAGCCGTCCACCGGGTCCCCGCCCTGCGTTTCAACAGCTCCAGCGTCCAGTGCCAGAACAGCTCGGTAAGAGCACCAGGGCAGGGCTTTCTCTCACACCTGAGCCACGGCCTCAGCCTGACCTGCCCCGGCTTCCAGAACCCTCCGGGTCCACAGGCTGACCCACGTCTCCAGGGACAAAGGAGTCTCCTGGCATAAGCTGATAGCTTTGTGCCCTTTCTGAGTTGAAAGAATACTTCTTGGCCTTTGGTGAAACTTCAGCCAACGCCAGTCAACTTGACCCCAAACCCTGTCCGCATTCAGGGAGTGGATCCGCTGGAGGGCAGGGCACCACGCGGGAGGAGAGCTGCAGAAGAGATCAGTGCAAGTGGAAGTAGAGTGGCATGAGGGGAGGGGGGAAGGGAGGAGGAGGAAGCCATGAACTCCAAGAGCAACAAGGGTTAAACCAATCCCGAATGCCAGACAGAAAGCACGAGGTGTTTAATTATACTACTAGCCCAGAGAAGATCTTTTCATCTGCTAACTCCCTGTCTCCCTGGGGGGTCAGCTGGGAGATGGGGGGGATGTGACAAAGGTGACAGAGGTGCTGAGGGAAGGTAATTCGCCCGGGAGAGATAAAGAGAATCTGGGCCTCTTATCACGGAGCTGTCAGATTCCCGGTCATGGGCACTTGATGAAATTTGTAATCGGTAGAAGGCCGCCAAGCACCCGGGGAGGGTGGGAGATGAGAAAGCAATGGAGCACAACAAAGGGAGGAAGGTGAGAGGAAGGGCCGGAGTGACGGGCCCTGGGAGCTAAGTGGCCGGGCTGGGCAGTCCCCACAGAGGGGATTCCCACAGAGGCTCAGGGGCTGGGCCACCAGTGGGGCTGTTTCTGATGTGTCTGAGGGCTTGAGAGTCCTCGGTGGGATCAGCATGGGAGAAAGTCCACTCCCAGCTACAGCTTGGGGCCCTTAAATGGCAGAGCTGATCAGATCTGTGCCCAGAAAGCTCTGGGCACTTTCCCTAGTGAACTGTTGACCAAAGTAAAGCTCACGTGCAGAAAGAAAGGGCCACCACAGGGCCTGGCCAACCAACCGAGGCACCGCTGTGTTACACACATGCTGTGCTCAGGGCTCTGGGATTTACAGAGCGGCATGTGGACTTTCTAAAGAGACTAGACTTCCGTGTGAAAAAATGCAAAGCAGCTCCCGGGAAGTGCCTGGTTAAAGACAGAAACACCAGGGGATGGAGAGGTTGGGGAGGGCTGGGAGGAATGGCAGAGAAGACACCTGGGGAAGGTGAGTCTGAGCTAGACTAGGAGAGTAAAGGTGGTGAAGGGTGGAGGCTGTCGGGGGAGGGAAGAATTCTTAGGAGACGTGAACTGAACACATACAGAGAGGGGCTTGGGTGGGTGTGCTTGGAGACAGGTGCTTCAAAGATTCTGGAGGAGAAGTGGAAGAGAAGGTTGGAGAACTAAGTTTGGATGGGATTATAGGGGGTATTGAATGCCAACTAAGGGGTTTGAGCTGGATCCTGTGGGCATTAGTGACTAGCAGTCGGGGGGAAGACACCATAGGGATAATGTGAACGGTGCACGGGGTTCCTGTTTCTCCCTCTGGTCCTCTCTCAGCCCAGAGGGAACCAGAGCCCCTGGTTTCTTTCCTGGTCCCCTGAGATAGAAGCAGCTTCCCCGCGCCCCCGTGATAGAAAGCCTCATGAGCGTGTACCTCTGCCCCTCTCCCCACAGTACCAGTACGACGGGATGGACATGAGCAACCTGGCCGTGGACTTTGCCGTGGTGTGGAACGGCAATTTCATCATTGACAACCCTCAGGACCTGAAAGGTAAGCAGCTACTTCCAGGTAGAGTTTTGGGGTTTTTTTGCGGTACGCGGGCCTCTCACTGTTGTGGCCTCTCCCGTTGCGGAGCACAGGCTCCGGACGCGCAGGCTCAGCGGCCATGGCTCACGGGCCCAGTTGCTCCGCGGCACGTGGAATCTTCCCGGACCGGGGCACGAACCCGCGTCCCCTGCATCGGCAGGCGGACTCTCAACCACTGCGCCACCAGGGAAGCCCCCACGTAGAGTTTTGATCTTTCCGTGACCCTGGGAAAAACTGGGGCTGGAAGGATCAGAGCCGGCCAGCTGCTGTGCCGTGAATAATACACTGCCTCTGTCAGCGTAATTCTTCAGAGGATCCTAAAGCAACATTTGGCGCCATCAAAGCAGTCCTGTTGGGAACCTGTTTTATTACAACCAGAGCATCCGCTGGGTGGCTGCCGGTTCATCACGTTTTCCTTCGGCTCCCGGAGACTTTGAAGTGTCTGTGGAACCGGACCAGGAGAGCAGCAGGCAGGAATGTCCTGCCAGTTTCCCTGGAAATGGAGATATTATTTCCAATCAGGTTCTGGTTCCCCTGTCCTTGGCCCCAGTCACTGCACAAGGGAGGTTTGAAAGGCGGCTCCCCTGGTCCTGAGGTGGACGGGAGGGACCAGCTTGCTGACTCGAGGGCACAGCTGTTGCAAGGAAGCTCAGGAAGGAGCTGGGCTGATGCAGGAGGGGGTGTTCCATGAGGCCACCTCATTCGTGTCCTACACACCCATGTGGAGGTCCTCCTGGGTGCAGGCAGGCTGCCCCCAGTGCAGCATTCCTCCCAGATCTCAAGAATGACAAAAGTGACTCCAGTTTGATGAGCACTCTGGCTAGGCACTCACTAAGTGGTTTATTTGAGATTATTTTCCTAATCATCACAACAACTCTGAAGGGTATGTACCAGTATTATCCTCATTTTATAGATAAGGCAACTGAGACGCAAAGAAGTTAAGAAATGTACCAAGACTGTTCACTTTGGCAACATATACACTAAAATTGGAACGATGCAGAGGTCATGACCTCTGCACAAAGATGCTGCAAACTCACAAAGCATTCCATGTTTTTAAGACAAAGACTGTGTAGTATAACTTATATGTGGAACCTGAAAAAAAATGTCCAACTCACAGAACCAGGGTAGAAGAGTGGTTGCCAGGGGTTTGGGGGGGTTGGAGAAATAGGGAGAGGTTGGTAACAGCATACAAACTTCCAGCTATAAGATGAATAAGGTCTGAGGATCTAATGTATAACATGGTGGCTCTAGTTGGTAACACTGTATTACATAATTGAAATTTGCTAAGAGAGTAGAACTTAAATGTTCTTAACACATATATATGTGTATATATATACATATATAGACATACACACACACATATAGATGTAGATATGGGGGTGATGGATGTGTTAATTAACTAGATGGGAGGAATCTTTTCACTCTTTGTATGTATGTCAAATCATCACAGTATACACTTCAAATATTGTACAATTTTTTTGTCAGTTGCATCTCAATGAAGTTGAAAAAAAATGAACCAAGAGTCAAATAGTAAGAGCCAGGATTTGAACCAAAACAGTCTAATTCTGGAGTTCACATGCTTAACCACATCACTGTCCTCCCTCCCAGTGGCTCCAGCTATTGTGGGATGTGAAACCTCCTTCCCGTAGAACCCTATCACCGCCCCCCACCATGAGCCACATTCCAGCACATTTCAAGTAGCTAGGGTTGTCACAAGCCTGTCCTTCAGCCCGAGGGTCACCCCATGGGCACAGAAAGAGGGACTGAGGCCACAGGAGGACCTGAAAGCGCTTCAGCATCTCTTCCAGATGCTACGGTCCCTGTCCCAGATGCTGCCGTGAAAATCAGTGCTACTTAGGCTGGGAGATTTTTTCTATTTCCCCTCGTACCCAGGCCAAATTTTCTCAGTGCTAAGAGATAGACATTTCCCCTGCTGAGGATCTGGGCTTAGTTCCCAGAGGTTGCCTTTGCACCTGGAGCTTAGAGAAAAAACAGCCACATCCGAGCTGTGGCATCGGAACCCTCCCTTGTGGCGCCTGACAACTTTTAAGCAGCTCCTTGAATGCACAGGCCATGGCGATCTCACATTCACCTCCCAACCAGATCCCAGCTGTTCCTGGAGATTAGGCACGGTGTTGGGTGGAGGAGGCCACAGTGCTTAAGGACGCGGATTCTAGAATCCAACAAACTGGGATTCGAATCCTGGCTCTTTCACCAATAGCTATGTGAACTCAGACTTATTACTGTTCCTCTCAATGTCCCAAGTTCATTATCTGGGAAATGGGGGAAAAGATGCCCACCTCTCAGGGTCACCATGAGGATCAAATGAGAAATTAGATGTGGACCATTTGCATATTAATAAATGCATCATGTGGATTTGTTCATTTTAAGATTCCCATTTCCTGCCCTCCACCATAAGAAGCCATAGGCATGAGGATGTTTCAGTACAGCCCCTGCAGCTGAGACTGAGGAATGTTTGGCAGAGCAGAGGAGTAGAATGGGGCCGCATGGAAGAATAAAAAATACCTCTACCCTGGGGCATGTACCTGAGCTCCAGAGGCATGCTGCCCAGGCCTGAGGGCTTACGTCTGCTTGACCAGAAGAGTTGAAAAATGACTTTCTAAGTATTCTGCTTCTGAAGACTTCTACTTGGGACTCTGAATTCAAAACTCCAGCAGACAACTACCAAGCCTCGGGCTCACAAAACGGTTCTGCCGACTGGCCTGTCTAGGGCTTCTAAGTGGGTAGGAGACAAAAGCAAAAGCATTTGCAGACTCCAAAAGTGACCTGTTAAGTAGCCAGTTTGCCCTCTCTGGGGATATCCGCTCCATCCACAGGGCCATGAACAGGATGGCATCAACCATCGTTCCTTATCAGCTCTGCCTCCACTCTGCCAGGCATGTGGCCTTTCTTGAAGCCCCAGCTGATGCCTCTCCCAGACCCACCCAGTCCCCTGTGTGCCTCTCTCCTCTCAGGACCTGCGTGCTAGCGGCACAGCGAGTTGGATCTGCAGAATCCCAGCTTGGGGCACTAACCTTAGTAAACTCCAAGAGTCATTACATCTCTCTTTGAGCTTCTTTTTTGCCTGAAATGGGGAAATCAGTCCTTACATCTTTCAGCGAGGGCCGTATGTGGCAGAAAGAGAAGCAGCAGCGTAAGAATGTAGTTTGAGTTCAAAGAAAAGATAATAAGCATGTACAGAACATCAGCTATGTTACAGGCACTGTGCTAAGCACTGAATATACAACATCTCATTCAAACCTCACAAAAAACAATGATTATCACCGTGTTATAGAGTAGGTACTGAACGTTGAAAGAAGTTAAATTCTTTGTCACATTGCTAGGAAGTGGTAAAGCCACAATTAAAGCCCTGATCCAATTTAATCTAGAGCCAGAACTCTTAAATAATATTTTCTTGTAGTGCCTTTAAACGACTGCTAAGAGGCTCAATTTATTATTAATTCCCCATCAATTATTCTTGCAGGGATAATGATGATCATGGGTGTTATCCATGGATGGGGGGCGGTTTCTATCACGCCTGCAAGAAGGGGGTAAATTGTGAGGCGTCCTCTCCAACCCCATCTGTGACTGCCCCTCCTCTCTTTGCAGTCCACCTCTACAAGTGTGCAGCTCAGCGGGAGAGCTGTGGCCTCTGCCTCAAGGCCGACCGGAAGTTCGAGTGTGGCTGGTGCAGCGGTGAGCGCAGGTGCACCCTCCAGCAGCACTGTAGCAGCCCCTCCAGCCCCTGGCTTGACTGGTCCAGCCACAATGTTAAGTGCTCCAACCCCCAAATCACCGAGGTGAGTCCCCCAGTTTCCCAGAGTGGGATGGGATGGCTGGGAGCTGACCCCAGGGCAGTGGGAGTTGAGCCTTTACGGAAGAATTCTTGGCATAGAGTGAGTTTAATGTGAGGGTGTGTAAAGCCTCTCACGGGTGTCTCGATGGCCTGTGTCCAGGCGTAAATGCCAAGCGTATGGAAGTGTGTCCTCACGCCCGTGCACGAATGTGCATGCCCGTCAGTGGGCACAGAGGAGGCACAGCCAGTGCAGCCTCCCTGCCAGGCTGGCTGAGCCAGGTGGGGACGAGAAATCAGCTGCACGGCGGATGAACGTTTCAGAAAACAGGTTTAGCTTTTCTCAGCAGAAATGCGCTTTCAGGAGCTGCAGTTAGCTCAGAGTTGCAAAGCTGAAAACGGAGGAAGAAAGTGAAAGCAGGCACTGCATTAGCCACTGTGCCATTTCCCCGGGTTTACCCTCGGTCCCAATTTGTTTGTGCATTTTAATGGAAAGAAATAGGTAATTAGCTACCCTGGAAAAAATGATGTTTCCTGAATAGTCAATTGCAAAGGAAGATGAATAGGTCATGTGAATGAACATGCAGCTGCTTGGAGTTTGAATGGCCGGGGAGAGGAATAGTTGTATTTAACTTCGGTTGCAATATGTGCTCATCACTCTCTGCTGCTCCCTATTCACCGACTGTCACTTGTGCTTTGAAACTACTTGCATGTTCCTTATGGTGACTAGGAATATCGGCCAGGGCAAGTATCACTGTGATTTGCATGTTTAAGAAAGTAGGAGGGGGTAATTCCCTGGTGGTTCAGTGGTTAAGACTCGGGCTTTCACTGGTTCGATCCCTAGTCAGGGAACTAAGATCCCACAAGCCATGTAGTTTGGCCAAAAATTTATAAAAAAAAGCAGAAGGGGCTGCTCCTTTTCTACCTCTTCCCTGAGCAGATGCACTGTCCCTTTCCCTGCCCTCAGACAGCTAGCTCCCTGAGCAGCTCAGGGCTCCATGCCTTCTCCCTGATTCTAGTGATTTCCAGCAACGGCTGCCTTGAGAACTTGCTCTGTTCTGTAATTCTTCTTGCTGCTGCCTCTGCACCTCTGGTACAGGGGAGCTTAGGCAAGGACTTGCTTCCATCAGCCCCTCTCACTTCCGACAACCGGCTGCTGCCCCAGCCCTGTCTCCTCTCTGACTGGCAGGGGCCCCAGCCCAGCCAGGAGGCAGCCTTCTCCCTGAGAAACCTCTGCCTCCGCCACCCCTGCTCACTGACCGAGGACTGACAGGCTGCTCTGTTCGCAGAGGACACCCAGGCTACACGATGCTAATTAACCCCCTGAGGTAATTAGGCTGTAATTGATTTTCCCAGGGAACATAGCAGCAGGAGTTGGAGGCCCTGAGCAGTTGGGTCTCCTCTTGGTGTTTTTCAAGTAGAGGCTGTGGAGAAAGAAAGAGTATCTTGGGAGAGAGACAGACCCACACCGTGTCTCCAGACGCTTGGGGGACAGCGTTCTGGACAGCACATGTGAGCTGGAGGAGACAGGGCTGGAATGTTTTCTTCACTTTCATCCTGCACCTCCCACCCCCAATCTATCCTCCTCTCTTTATAAAAGTCATTTTTCACTTTTTTAACTTTTCATGTTTGAAATAATTTCAGACTTATAAAAAGGTACAAAAATAGTACAAAAAACTTTCATATACCCTTCACCCAGATTCTCCAAAATTAACATCTTACATAACCACAGTACAATGATCAAAATCAGGAAATTAACAGTGATAGAATAAAGCCATCTAATATACATGTCTTATTCACATTTGCCAGTCATCTCACTGATGTCCTTTTTCTGGTCCAGGCTCCAATCCAGGATCACATGTGGCATTCCATTGTCATGGCTGCGCAGTGCTATAATCCTCAGTCTTTGTCTTTCATGACCTTGATACTGTGGAAGAGCACGGGACCCTTACTTTGTAGAACGTCCCTCAGCTGGGATTTGTCTGATGTTTCCTCATGATTAAATTCAGGTTATATAGTTTTGTCAAGGAACACCAGAAAAACTGTAGGGTGCATGTCCAAAGGACACAGGAGCCAACTTGATTTGGCCCTAGTGGCCAAATCTGGGGCAATGTAAGCAAGAAAATAAATTATAATACTAATGGACTATACTCAAGAGAATGATATAAGAATCTATGGTCCTTATTGATATAATAAATTAATAACTAATGTGGGAGAGAGGAAGCTCCTCTTTATACTAGAACTCCAACTCATAAGTGTAGAAGGACTTAGGGAAATAGAAAATCACCATTTGGCAAAATTCACAGTAATAATTGTTTCAGGCAAGAATGGCCAATGAATGCTAAAATTAGCAAGTGAAAGTATGATGAGAAATAGGACATTTATATAGCCTCAAGCTATCTCCCCACAAGATATGTATTAATTACAACAAGAAAAATAGTTCAGTATACTTTCATATACCCTTTACAGTGAAGAAACCCGGTAGACAGTGGTTAAAGGGTTAAGGTTCCTTAACCGAGTGATCAAAGTTAACCACCAGTTACGGGAAGAATCAACCTCAGGCACCTCTCCGTGGGATGCGCTGAGAAGAAGACAACCTCATTTCTATGGCATTTGTTACCAAAAATGTATAATTTGTTAAAAGTAACTTTTAAGAAGAATCAACTCATTTTCTTTACCTCAGTTTTCTTGGTTAATTCCTTGATGTTGGCATAGATCTTATTTTTCTGGAATGGTGCTGTCCTGCCCGGGGACAGGGAATTCTGTGAGCTCTGTGCCCTTTTATACATACCTCCCTCTTGTCTCTGGCCCTTCCTTATCTGCAAAATGTGTAGCCCCCTCAGTGCATGCCCACGTGCAAACAGAAGCCATTGACTACAAAGATCTTTCCTGAGGGAGAGGAGAAGGATTCTCTGATGGCCCATGACAGCTACTGGGAGCAGCAGGATGTCCAGTGCTGGAAACCAGTAGGGACTGGAATGGTGCTGTCCTGCCCAGGGGCAGGGAAATCAATGAGATGACCTCAAAGGAATTCTACTTTAGGAAAAGGAGTGAGCTCAAGCTCAGTTGGATGAACAGCTGTGTTCTTTCTTAACCCCTGCTAACCCAACTGTCTCCATAGCAACCAATTCCTCCCCTAGAGACCCATCTCTTATGGCAGCTCCATGTAGGACAAGTCTTACAGCAGATTGAATTTCCCAGTTTGCATAATCTTCAGGTTAGGACCCCCTCAGGATTCACCGTCTGCTGCTTCTCAGCCAGCCCTTGGTGTGATAATGACGCTGTCCCTGTGGGAGGCATCCCAGGCTGCTCCCATTCCAGCTGTCATCCCGGGTGTCTGTGCACTTGTCACCTGTTCAACCCCCAGTACAGGAGACAACGTGCAGAGGTTTGGAAAGCCTGTGAGATGCCAGGAAGCCATGTTTCTGTCCTTCCCAGCATGTGCTTCAGGACCTGCTGCGACATCAAAGTGGGGGATGTTAGGAGCTATCCCCTAGAGAGAAAGGAAAACCCAGAGAAAACATTTCCCAAGAAACTGTGAGTGGGCAGCATCCAGCAGAAAGGGGAAAGAGATCGAACATGTTCTTGGGAAAAGAAATTTAGAAAGGACCAAGGGGCTTTGGAGCTCGAGTGAAAGAGGTTTCCACTCAAAGTGAGAGTATTGGTCTGCTAGGGTTGCAGTTACAAAGCACCACGGGGGGTTTAAACAACAGAAACTTACTTTCTCACAGTTCTGAGGGCCAGAAGTCTAACATCCAGGTATCAGAGGGTTGTGAGGGCTGTGAGGAGAATCTGTTCCATGCCTTTCTCTTGGCTTCTGGTGGTTTGGGGCAATCTTTGGTGTTCCTTGGCTTGTGGAAGCAACTCCCCAGTCTAAGCCTTCGTGTCCACATGGTGTTCTCCCTGTGTGCATGTCTGTCTCCAGTTAATTTTTTTTAAATAAGAATGCCAGTCATATTTGATTAGGACCCACACTAATGACCTCATTTTAACTTGATTATCTCTCTAAGGACCCTATCTGCAAATAAGGTCATATTCTGAGGTAATGGGAATTCGGGATTCAATATATGAATTTGTGGGGGATAAAATTCAACCCGCAACAGGACATTCTGAGCAAAAGGAGGAGATGCCATGGTTCTAAGGAATTGATTCATCCATTAAATATTCATGTCATGAGTGACTGCTCTATGCCCTGCACTGTGCTAAGATTGGAAGTTATCACGTGGATAAATTAGTCCTGGGTGGGGAGGCAGGGGGATGCAACCAGCCTATCCCTGAACATTGGCCACCTGGAAGAGGCTGGAACTTGATTGCCCTGCAGGCGGCTCTGTTTCTTCCAAAGGGCCTCGGACAGAGATTTCTAATCTACACCCTTTGCAGCTGTCTTCTATTAGGAAAGAGAACTGTAACAGGGACCAAGGCCTCCACACCTGATAAGGACACCAACCTCAGGCCAAGGACACGAACAGACAAGCCATATTCTTAGTTCTGGGAGCCTTAATACTAATAGCTTTTCTTTACAAGACACTACTCTGTGCCAGAACCCATGGATTCCACATACCTACTCCTCCCTGCAATCCTGCAAGATGGCTATAAGAGCTGGGGAAACAGTGCTTAGGGGAGTAAGTAATTTGCCCGAAGTTGCAAATCTGGTTGGTGACAAAACAAATTCAGAACCAGACCCTTCTGACTCCAGAATACAGACGTGCTCCACCACTTGATGCTACTTCTCTTGGTCAGATGGATGGAGAAGTACTCCCTGGCTATACACTTTCCCACCTCACCCCACCCCCAAAACATCTGTGCCCAGGATCTGAATCCCCTTGGAAGGTCTCAGGAGATGCCAGACAAACTGAGAACATGGGCTACTCTTTCAAGTCTGAAAATAACCGTCACCTGTCTTCCTAAAGATAATTAAGTCCACACTTATTCCTATGAGTGGGGGAGAAAAATGGAAGAGCATTTGGGGGCACTTTTGAGCTTAGGGCAATCACTTCTTGCCTGTCCAGGGGATGTGTTACTTTAATTACATGTGTTTCTTAAAGCTATCAGACTCGGTTTGGTTGGTTTCTGGGTGTGTCTATCAATGGGACGATGGTTACAGTGAAAGTTACTCTCACAAGCATCTCAGCCTGATGGGAGAGCCCAAAGGATGAGGCCCAGGTGGTTCATGCCTGCAGGTGAGAACGGAGATCAGGGTGCAGTAAAGGCAAAGCAGGCTTGGGATGCAAGGGACGAATCCCCAGTGTAGGGGTCCTCAGGGAGTGACCAGGAACCTACACCCTTTGGCTACCAAGAAACGCTCCTGTGTGTTTCTGACGTCCCCTAACACAATGCGCAGTAAGAGCACACTGTTGCCAGGTCCTAGGAGTACTGGGACCTAGGACCACCTTGTAGCTTTTACTGTATAAATTTAACTTCAGTAACTTCCCCCACACCTCACTTGTCCATGTTTAGGGAATACTGATTCTGTTTAACATTCTCTTAATTACACGTAACCAGGAAAGAAAACCAATTGTAGAAAACCGCCAACACTGCCCTCCAAAATCAAGCATAAATAATCGTTGATGCGATGGTAGTTTGAGATGATCCATTGCTCTTGCTTTCTCCTGCTCTCCGTTTGCCCAATTTTTTTTTTAAATTTTTACTGGGGTAGAGTTGATTTACAACATTGTGTTAATTTCAGGTGTACAGCAATACATATATCCACTCCTTTTTTTAGATTCTTTTCCCATATAGGCCATTACAGAGTATTGAGTAGAGTTCCCTGTGCTATGCAGTAGGTCCTTATTAGTTATCTATTTTATATATTGTAGTGTGTATACCAAATATTTTAAAGTAGATTCTTTTCCTGGATTCTCTCAGATGCAAATGGATTTGTGAAACTGTTTGGAAAGCTGGAAGCTTACAGGTATTTATCCATAAGACTGCACTGAATCTCGGCAGGAAAAGCCGGGAGCCACCTGCCCAGGGCCAGAGTGACTCACTGCGAAGTTCCCAACAAATAAATAAATAAGTCAGCCAGCTTTCCTGAGAAACAAGTCGGCCCTCTGATCTCCCGTTCATTTATTTGCAGGGCTCATTAATATAACATCACTGCAACAAACAGCTAACGGGGGATGGTGTCAGGATGAATAATGGAGTTGCTCTGCTGAGATAACAATTAGGTTTTGAATGTACTATCGGCTAAGACAGAGCCAGCAAGGATTCATGCCGGGTAGGAGAGCTGGTGTCGCCGATGCTGTAGATTCCTGCAGGGCTCGTCACCTGGGCTCTAGCCTGCCATGAAGAGTGTGCACATACTTGCTCTCATGCACATGTGCTTGCGCGCTCACACCCACACACACACCAAGTTGGAAAAGAATGTGACAGTTTGCCATCTTGGATCCAGCATCCAGGTGCCTTTGGGAGCCAGGCTGAGATCAAAATCTGCAGGCACAAAGTTGGCATCACTGCTCTAAAGTCAGGAAAACTCTAAGCAACAGGAAAGGAGTAACTGGATTAGTCAGGGGAGGATTAGCTGTCTACATACCCACAATTGTCCTCGCTGGCCTGTCCTGATTAGGGCGATGCTCAGGGCAGAACCCTCTCGATCCCAATCTCAGACACAGGAGCTTTTCAGACAAAGCGTGACCATCAGTTGGGGATACTTCACCCTGGGGCGACTACTCTGGGACCCCCCTCCCTTGGCTGCTCTGGGAGGATCTGACGTCAGTCTCTCCCATCTCCTCTTAAGAGCACAGCCTAGGGTGCTGACAGCCTGCTGGAGACATGGCAAGAGCTGCACAGGCCCATCCGAGAGGCAGCCAAAACCGTGCTGGGCAACCTCCACACCCGGCACTTCCCCTCCGCAGGTCGGCTCTCTGCCCCTGCCCTGAGCCCCACCAAGAACGATACCCAGAGGCTCCACCCTCCTGGGATGCTTATAAAAATGAAGCCACTTTTCCTCTGGACCTCAACTGACCTGGCTTCTGTCCAAATTTCTTAATCATAAAATGGTAATGAGAAAAAATGATAGATAACGTTCACTGAATGCTTACCTGGCACCTAGCACTGCTAACTTAGCACCTCATGTATATTATCTCATTTAGACTTTACAACAACTTTTATGAGGTGGAAGCTATTATCATTAGTCCCACTTTACAGACGAGGAAACTAAGGCACTATGGAGTGTGATACCTTTCTTAATGTCACACTGCTAGTGAGTTTTAGAACTAGGAGTTAACCTTCAGCTACTTGACTCTAGAACTCCCATGTTTGACCCATATAGCATCCTTCATCTCTTTCCTGGGCTCGCTTAGACAAATAGAACTCTCAATCCACAGGGCTGGAGGAGGAAATGGCGCAGGCACCAAGCTCTTCATCAAGCCTTGCTGCAGAGATGGGAAGCAAGCCGTAATCCCCACCCCAAGCATCATTTGGGGAGACTGGGATGCACAGGGAGAGATGACCCAGCGGCAAGGCCAAGGGGTGTGTGGGCATTCACAGGGGCAGGGCCAGAGAGGAGGGAGGGTGGAAGCTGAGAAGTTCAGAGAGATGGTGGTCCCAGCAAAGCCAAATCCAGGACTCCTTGGAAAGCAGCAAGCTTGACCTTAGCCATGGGAGCGGGGCTGTAGGACCTGCGCAGAGGGGCCCACAGGCAGGCTGGAGCATGAGTTCTCATGGCTGGTGATCTCGGGGCTGTCCCCGGCAGGATAGTAACTCAGGCATTGTGGTATGAGGCTTGAGGCACAGGTTAGATAGACCACTCACAGTGTGACGTTGAGCAAGTTACTTCGCCTCTCAGGGACACTATTCCCCATCTGTAAAATGAGAATACTACTGTTCTTATTTTGTTTGTTGTGAGCCCTAAATGAGATAAAATATATAAGGCCCTTGGCACAATACCTGGCTCATGATAAGTACTTAATAAATGAAAAGAAAATGGTAGGCATCATTATCAGAATCTTCAGTAACCTGGAGCCAATGCCCGTTTCTGTCTTCTCTGCCATCACATCTATCAGGCAGGAGATATAAGCAGAGGAAGACAGGGTCTCTAGGATGGGAGCCGGGCTTCGTGAGGCTCCCACCATGAAGGGGTTCTCCTTTGACCCCTTAACCATCTACCCTGTAGGAGGCCCCAACTCCATCTCTCCAAGGCTCTGCCTGAGTTCAGGAATGGCACTCCCCAGGCTGCCAAGCCCCTGGGCCTCCAGCGTCTCCCACTCTGCTCCCTGGTGCAGCCCTTCGGAGCTCCCCAGCTGTAATTAATCGCTGCATCTGCTCTCACCCTTGGACGGCTTTGTGGCACAGTTCCCTCCGAACTGTTCAATTAGCGGCTGCAAGAATCAGGGCGAGTGCAGCATCACGGCGGCTGTTTTCCAGGTCAAGGCACCCACGGTGGAAAACAAACATGACACAGTCTGGCAGGAATACAGGTTTGGCTGGGATGCTCAGGCGTGCGTCAGGCTCAGTTGGGCTGTGCCGCTGACAGGTGAGGTCTGAGGAGATGGGGAAGCGGCTCCCCAAATCAGGGGCTCCAGGCGTCTTTGAGAGGACCCAGCAGGAGATAGGAGTCTCCTGGTTAGTCCCCTCCCGTCAGCACGTGCCAGCCTCATCCCACATCCTACTGGCCTATTCACCCGAGCTTAAGGTGACCAGATCAGGGACATGGCCTGGACTGGGACCAGCCACCTCTACCCGGGCGTGGTCTGTGACTGCTTCTGGGACAGGGCTTAGGGGCTGCTGGACTGAGCCCTCTGTGCTAATGTTTCCCACATTTCCCTTCTGAATCCTGCGAATAGACAAACTTTTAATTCTACAACCGGTTAGAAAGCCAATACTCTTAAGGTAATAACAACTTAATGTCCCATTAAATGCAAATAAAGGGTTCATTAGAGAAGAGACAGTAGTAGAGTGTAAGGTGACTAAAATGGGGGAAGGAACTCCAGGTAGTGAAAAAAAGCACTTGGGAAAGATAAGGGCTTACCCTCCCTCTGGGATTTGCCCAGGGCCAGCCTGGTTGATGGCCTGTGGGATGCGCTAAGTGAGATGGTTGGCTCAGACCTCGTTTGCTGCAAATCCGCAGACCTTTGCTCAAGCCACAAGCCTGCTTGGGGTCCCTACACTCTCAGAGGATGCATGGATATCCAAGGGTCCAAAGAAAAGCATCTGAAATGATCAAAGGACCTGGAAAACAAGAGCTTCCAACAAAAGGCTAACAGAATTGCAGAAGCGCAGACCAGAGGCGACTTAATTGCTGTCTTCAGTATCTGAAAGAGGTTTGATGAGGAGGCAGCTGTTGAGTCCTCCATTCGATGAGGAATCACAGAAGAAACTGGCTTAAATTAAAATAAGAGAGATTGCAGGAAGAACTTCTTAATGCTTCCGATGTGAAAATACTGCATCACTCCCAAGCGACACGTAGGCATCTCCATTCTTACTGTGGTCATTCAAGAACACAGTTTGTACTAGAATCCTCTTGAGACCAGCTTTTCCCAGGAATAGAGAACTGGAGATATTTCTTGACAGCTGCTGTGTCCCAGGCAGTGTGCTGTGTATCAGGTTACTAAGAGAAAGCAAGGTCCCTATCCCCATATAGTTAGTGCCTTCTTGAGAAAAGACGCAATTACAGTCCGGTGGCTGTTGCTGTCTTGGGGTGTAGGCAAAGGGGCTACTAAATATTCCCTTGCAGCATTTGTCAGCGTCATGCTTGACCAGCAGAGGGAACCACAGGTCAAATGCACATGGGCGTTACCTGCTATAGCCATGGGGACCCCCAGCTCCCCCTGGGAGCCTGCATAGTACATAAGAGAGGGGAACCGGAGGTCTGGGAGGGGGCAAGGGGGAGCACACAGAGAGAGTCAGCAGAGAGCCTAGGGGAGACCCTCAGACACCCCCTGCACCCCAACTCAGCAGCTGCTTCTGGGCTCTTCTCTCCCTCATCCCCTACTTCTGGCTTTCCCTTCTGAGGTCCACAGAGGAGAATGTAAATAGATTTCAGGTCCACAGTATGTGCTGAAAAACACGGGGCTGAAATTCGGCCATATCGAAAGATCTTCCCAGCTGATTTCACAGGTTTTCAGCTCCCTTCCCCCTTTCTCCACACCCCTACTACACACTCACACACATCCCAAACTGTCAAACCATTTGTTTGCATGGCCGTCTCATTCAGAATTACTTTCCTGAAAGAATCCATTGAGTTCACTGGGAAATGCTGCGCCTTATCCCAGAATGGCTAATAGCTGGGGGCAAAGAAGTGGCAAGAAGGGAGGGAGGGAGGGAGGAATGAAGATGATTTTAGACACAGCCAGTATCCTCCCAAATTTATTCTGGGTGAAAGGGTGATGTCTGGTTCAGAATATGCTTCTGTGCGGAGCCCAGAAGCCACCAACGCTGAGACCCTGCCCTGGGCATCACGGCCACTCCCCGTCCAAGCTCAGGTTTTCTCCAGTCAACCCACGAGCGACTGTCTCTGCCCTGGGTCACCCCACCATACACCATCTATGTTATGAGATCCCTGGACCAGGTGTCCTCCTTCCAGATAAATAGGAAGATCCCCATCACCTCTAAGCTCCCTCCAACACCACCATCGCATGTTTTTGTGATCTAGGAAGGAACAGGTGCAGGGGGAACACAAGGAAGGAAACTGCCAATTATCAAGACCTACTTCCTACTTCGAAACCACTATCATATTAGGGACTTTCCAAATGTCTTCTTTTACCTTCACAACATCCCTGTGAGGCAAGCATTGTTATCTGTTTTCTGATAAGGACACTGAGACTGAAGGTCACCTAGCTCGTAAGTATCAGAGCTGGAATTCAAATTCAAGTCTGTCTCACTCAAGAGCTTACTCTCTTCCTGCTACAGACACTGCCCAAGCATCAGAAGGTCTCCCTTCCACACCACAGAGCAGCCAGCAGCCCGAGGACCATCTAAAACTAGAAGCAGAGACGTGAGGATCTGGCTGTCATCCTGGCCGTATCTTGGTTTCCCCTCTGTCTGTGGGGGAACGTCTGTAACTGCAGCCTGCCCTTTCACCCCCATCTCTGTGGGAGGTTAGCTCTCCCTCCCCTATGGCCCCACAACTCCTTCCAGAGCTGAAAGGCCTTCCTGGGAGTTCTGCAAGCAGTAGTATGGGACTCCACCGACTTGCCTCCTTATAGACCCACGTGGAGAGGACAGACGTGGCCCCCAAGAAAACCAAGTTTTCTGGGTGCCATGCTGGGTGCCCTGCAATCTAACACTGCTTTGAAGAGAGAGCCTTGGAGGCTGTCTCCAGGGTAGAGCCCTGCCTGGTATGAAGCGGTATCTGAAGAATCCTATTCACTCCCTCTCTGGAGGACAAATTCTTTTCCTTCAAGCCTCCCTTCTAGAGCCTCTCCTCAATGCTTGGGGAGAAATGAGGAAAGCAGTGTGCCTTGGATTTTACCACCACACAGGCAGGGCTTTGGTAGACCCTGATGCTCATCCTCACAGTCACCTGGAAGCGCTCAGGTGGCACGGGGCGTGTCACACAGGACTCCTCCCTCTGTTCCTTTGCGCGCTGAACCCAGACCTCCACCTTGACTCTCTCTGATTTTTAAGCTGGGGGAGAACAAATGACACAGGCAAAGGCACAGATCTTTAAAGTGTGTTGTGTATATAGAAACGGCTGGGATCTGGGTAGCACATGGTGGATATAGTATAAGACGGCAGATGTGGCTGAAGAAGTAACAAACATCAGAATGTGGAGGACCAGGCCAGGAATTAGGGACAGTGGTCAGAGGCACTGAAGACCTTTAGAGCAAGTGACTAGTAATCAGAGCAGGTATGTGTTAATGAAGCCCACCTGGCCATGTGAAGAAGTCAGATCTCATGGAGGAAGACAAAGGCCCTTGCAGTTAGTGTGGGTGAGAGGTGATGCAGCCCTGCTTATCACCTACGCTGGAACCAGAGTGGGGCACAGATTCAAAAGGCACCTGGGAGACTTCCCTCGTGGCACAGTGGATAAGAATCTGCCTGCCCATGCCGGGGACACGGGTTCAATCCCATATGCTGTGGAGCAACTAAGCCCATGCGCTTCACCTACTGAGCCTGCGCTCTAGAGCCCACGAGCCACAACTACTGAGCCCGCATGCCACAACTACTGAGCCTGTGTGCCACAACTACTGAGCCCGCGTGCCACAACTACTGAAGCCCACGCACCTAGAGCCCATGCTCCACAACAAGAGAAGCCACCACAATGAAAAGCCTGAGCACCGCAACGAAGAGTAGCCCCTGTTCACCACAACTAGAGAAAGCCCACACACAGCAACAAAGACCCAATGCAACCAAAAAAATAATTAATTAATTAAATCTTAAAAAAAAAAAAAGACACCTGGGAGTAAGAACCAATGGTCCCTATATTTATTATACATGGTAGGAGAGGGAAAGGAAGCAGTCGAAGATGCTTGCAAGATTCCTGGCTGGGTGCACGGTGGTTCCATTAACCTTGAGAAAGGATCTGGGAGGATAATCAGGTTGGGGGTGGAAGGAGGGAAAATTAAGAGTTCGTTTCTAGACATGGTGAAATTTGAGGTGCCTGAGGGACATACGTGTGGAAGTCGAGATGTCCAGTAACAATTAGATATATGGCTATGGAGCTCAAGAGAGAGGTCTGAGCCAGCGATATAGGTTTAGAAGGCATCAGTAATGGAGACCTTGGGAATCCTCTTGCAAATCAAGTGCTCACCACCTCATCTATGTTTTGGAAATCCAGACTTTTATACATCAGTTTTGTCTTAAGCAAGAAAGAGGAAACTACATCCCATGTAAGCCCCAGGGCATGGGGGCTGCTGAGTGCTTTGACCCCCAAACTCCTTCACCACCTCCCCAGGTGCTCGTGGCACAGCACAGTGTGTGTGCTGTATGGGGAAGATCCATGTGGACCCAGTATTGCCCAGGCACTTTCCAGTGACCCATGAGGATGCTAATTCTCCCAGCTGTTAGCTGGACCTATCTCTTTGACATGTGTCTTCATGCCAAGATTATAATGCTTGCATATATTAATATTTTTGTAAGTTTTCCTTCTCTAAACAGTATAAGCTGGTTTATGTTTCTGGGCAGCTCTGTGCTAACAAATGAACCCTGCAGCCCCCCAAGTGCCATGACTGTGTCTCTGCCATAGACCCTCGAATGTCAGAAGGGGACAGTGCAGAGACTTCCCAGCAGGAGGAGGCTGCCCCGTGGGCCTGCCAACTCCACTGAATATCCCCAGTACAATCCCCGCGTGCTACCTGCAAGACGGAAATATTTTTAGACTTTCCAGAAAGATCTCATTTCAGTTTTTCTTAAAGCTTGTAATTAACCGCAGTGAGCAAGAGAATGTATTTTTAAAAATAAAAGTGGAGGGGCTTCCCTGGTGGCACAGTGGTTGAGAGTCCGCCTGCCGATGCAGGGGACACGGGTTCGTGCCCCGGTTCGGGAAGATCCCACATACCGCGGAGCGGCTGGGCCCGTGAGCCATGGCCGCTGAGCCTGCGCGTCCGGAGCCTGTGCTCCGCAATGGGAGAGGCCACAACAGTGAGAGGCCCGCGTACTCCAAAAAATAAAAATAAAAATAAATAAAATAAAAGTGGAAGAAAGAGAGCAAGCTGATCACCACAGTTCTGTCAGGGTTTTCAGTAGGTGGGTTCCTGGCATCCAGGTGGCTGGAGGAGGGGAGGGGGACCAGTGATGTTCATTCCAAGGGATCAGAGGAGAACCAGGTGCTTAGATTTGCTCAAAGCTACTTCCTTCCTCCTGAATCTCTCCTGCAGGGGCATGGAGGCCACCCCTTTCCTGTTCCTCATTACGAATATCCATCTCCCAGAGCCCAAGAGGCCTGGGGACCTGAGGAAGTGGCACCAGGGGAGAGTGTAACAGCCAAGATCTAGTGTCAGTTGTTTTTAGAACCCTCAGGGACAGAAAAGCTATGGGGCTACCGGTTCCTCATGCCAGCTCCTTTCTCTCCAAATTGTCCTGCCTCCCCCGACCCGCCAAGGCCCAGTGCACAAAGATGCCTCTGAGAACCGCCATCCCCTCCCTTGATTCATCTCATGAATCTTGTTTATTTTTATTCATCAGGTGGGATATTTTCTTCCCAGAGAAGGGAGTCAGAGCCACAGACAAGGTGACTTGGGTGAAATGGGCCCCCGGATAAGATAGTTCCCAGCCTGGGCCTGAAGGAGGGAAGGAGGCTGCACCATCTAAGGTCTGCAGAAGAGGGTGGGAGATCAGGAGGTCTGACCTGGCTGTGCAGCCAATGCACAAGAGCCCAGGAGTCAGTGGGCAGTGAGGGAGGAGGCCTGTCCCGGGGCCTCATCCCCTCCATCATCTCTTCTGTGTCTGCTATCACCTGGGCATTCGTGGCCAAGTTGGAGGCCGCATTCATGGTGCTTACATTACTGGAAGAGAGCAGTGCCCCTTTGCTGGAGACAGGAGCGGGGAAGAGTCTCCAGAGCCTTCGATAGCATTTTCGCCTGTACTCTCACCTCCATTCTCTGCCCAGAGGCTGTATCTGGAAGATTCTGGTGGACTCTTGGCCTTGAGCAGCCCTCCTTGCCTCTCTCCCTCCCTCCTTGCCCTTCTAATGGTGTAGTGAAAAGAGTCCTGGACTTTTTTAAAACCTTGTATACATGTTGTATGATGATCTTAGAATAAGACACCCCGTATCTCCTTCCAGTTCTGAAATTCCATGCTCCTGCCTTCAGTTGGGTTCATGTCTAATTTCCTCCTGCTTTGGATAACTGTGGACCTCGAAGTAGGAGCTTATTCCCTGGGATCTGTTGGATCCTGAAGAGCTGCATTTTTCCTGGAGCCTGATCCATTCCCAGACAGAAATGTATACCTTAGAGCTGCCTGATTCTGCAGTTCCTGTTGGGTCAAAACAAAATCAGGCAGTCGGCATTTGGTGACTGAATTAAGAAATGAATAAATAAACGATCCTTGCTGCTGGGAAGCCAGCAACATTTGGAAACTCAGAAAGCTATTTCTCTTTGGTACTAGCACGTGTCACAGGATTTTTTTTTTTTTTGCAGAACAATGTCAAACATACTTTCCATCTTTGGTCATCCCCCACAGCAGTCCCTAATCTGGAACTCCTCTGAGCTCCCACAGCTCTTCTTTCACCTTATCACTGTGTACCCTGCATCAGCATTATTTATGGCTCCCTTATCTCCTCCTCCTTGACCACTAAGTTCCTCGAGGGCAGATTTCCTGTTCTATTCATCATTGTAAACTCTACAGAGGCTAGCACCCAGGAGTGGCAAATCATAGCGTGGTCACAATGACAAAGCCCTTTCAAGTTTACAGAATGCTCCCAGACACCCTCCATTCGGGAGCTTCCAGGGAGAGGTTGGTTAGAGATGATTATCCTTCCTACCAACTAAGAAGAAATGAGGTTCAGAGAGATTCTGTGACTTGATCACAATCAGGCTAGTGAATTAAAGTACTGCCTTGAGGGCTTCCCTGGTGGTGCAGTGGTTGAGAGTCTGCCTGCCGATGCAGGGGACACGGGTTCGTGCCCCGGTCTGGGAAGATCCCACATGCTGCGGAGCGGCTGCGCCCGTGAGCCATGGCCGCTGAGCCTGCACGTCTGGAGCCTGTGCTCTGCAACAGGAGGGGCCACAAGAGTGAGAGGCCCGCGTACCGCAAAGAAAAAAAAAAAAAAAAAAAAAGTACTGCCTTGAGCCAGTACTCTCTGATAATTTCTTTTTCATAAGTGGATGAATGAATGAATCATTGGATGAATGTCCTAAGAACCGATGAAATAGCTACATCATGACAATGTCGGGATCCTAGATAAGTTGAAAAGCGGAGAAAACACACCCAGTTCCCCCAGATTCCAGGTGTCCCAAAGCCTTCCCGTGGGGAGGGAAATGGGTGCCACTGCCCCTACTCCTGTGACCGACCAGCTTTGCTCATCCCATTTCCCTCCCGCAGATTTTGACGGTGTCCGGACCCCCTGAAGGAGGGACCCGAGTGACTATCCATGGCGTGAACCTGGGCCTGGACTTCTCCGAGATCGCCCACCACGTGCAGGTGGCTGGGGTGCCCTGCACGCCCCTGCCGGGGGATTATATCATCGCTGAGCAGTGAGTCCAGTCCGCTCTGGCCCACCCTCTTCCCCACCCCGGAGCTTGTAGGGGGAACTCTCCCCTCTCCCTCCATCTCCTATGTCCCTCCTCCCATGGACCCCACTCCCTGAAGCCTTCCCAGGGCCCTCTCCTAGCCCACCTCCACTCTTAGAATACCCTATTCATTTTGATTCCCAATTCCCTGGCTCCTCTGGCATCAGGGCTCCCGGTGCAATGCTCTCGTGCAGTTGGTCTTCTCCTGCGCACTGGCTAACTGAGCCACTTTCCCAGCCAGTCCATTCTGCTCCTCCTTGCTTCCCCCCGCCCCTCCCCCCATAGCCCCCATTGGAATGCATCCCGCTCGGTGGGCTGCAGGCAACAATTTGTTTGGCTCAAGGGGCTCTGACAGCAGCTTAATCTGAGCAGGGCCTCCGCCAGAGCAAATTCATTTATTTCACTAAGGGAAGTGTCAGCTGGAAATTAGAAAATAGGCACGTAGCGGTGGACAGGCGAACGGGGCTCCAGAAGTGACATATGTTCCAGTTTGGGGTGTTCATCTGGCAGTGGCGGCTGCTGTGAAGTTGGTGGGCAGGAGGTGGGCATGAAGCTAGGGGTGCGCTGGGGGTGGGAGTGTAGAAGGAGTGATGCTTCCCCTCCTATGGAGAAAGGGAGGAGAGTAGCCAGATCCTTCTGCATGATTTATCATGTAAAGTTGGGTCAAGTCACCCTGGTTCCACTGGGCACACAGCTCTGCAGGGGGTACTGGGAGCGTGCCCGTGAACAGGGCTCCTCTCCTTTAGCTCCACCCCTTGCAGCCTCCCCAGAGCCAGCCTTTAGTAACAACCAGAAAAGTGGCACTGGCAACCGTAAAAATGACACTTCATCTTTCATCAGCACTTACTCTTTCTCATCCATTCTCTTGCTTTTAATTGGTAAGGACTCTGAGAGGTAGACATTGCTATCACGGTTTTACAAAGTAGGAGAGAGTAAAAGACTTGGGAAGTGAAATGACTTCCCCCACTCACTCAGTGCATAAGTGGCCATGGCAGAGTTGGAACTCAAGTCTCCTAACTTTTGGTTCAGGCCTCTTTCCATTCCCTAACAGCCATGGGGCAGGACTTCTGGGTAAGAGTGGCCTGCAAATTCCATTATCCGTCAGCCTGTGGCCTTCTGGGTCAGGGGCCATGATTCCAGTGTGGCCAGGGCAGGGTCAGAGTCAGAGGGGTGAGTTCTCCGACTTTGGGCACATCCAGCAGGGGAGAAGAAGGAGCTGCCTGACCCTGCAGACATTCAGATCCTGCAGAACTGACCCTTCACTGACAGCCTTGTCCCTTCAAGGAGTGAATCATGGAGGGAAGACTGGCTGGGTCTACAGGAAAGACATGAGGAAGAGGAAAGGGGGAAATGATATAAGTAGCGCTTCTGAGCCAGAAGAGAAGGGGAGAGCTGTTGGGCTCTCAAGATCAGATGGCTTTACAGAGCCCAGCACCCTGCCACACCCAGCTAGACTCTCAGTCACACTGACCCCAGACCCACCTTGGCCTCAAGGAGCTGCCTTGGGCCACTGGACATAGGTCAAGTCTCCAACTTGGTGAGATGCCACAGGACTCCAAAGGAAAGGGTTCACAGGGGACTGAAGGGTAAGGCTTTGAATAGAGCAGTATAAATTCTTGGGCAGCTGGACATGGAAATCGCATGAGAATTGGGATCCAAGGGTCTTCTAAATCCTGCCTCCTCTACCTGCCAGCCCTGAGACCTTAGCAAACTGTTTGGTCTCTCTAATCTTCATTGGCCCGATGGAAATCATGATTCCTACTGCATGGGTTTTGGGAGAGAATTCAGTGAGATGAAAACGTGAGGACCGTAACGTGCCGTAGGAACGTAAGGAAATATTGTTCTATTCAATATCTTTGAAATCAAATGCATCACACTCACCCAGGGCCCTAGGGAAGAAAGTTCCAAGAAAAACCGGAAGTGAGGATACAAAAGGAGCCTGGGGAGGTGAATGGTTGCCAGGGGTCCCTACCAGGGCCAGTGATCACCCTAGAAAACCAGCCCCATCATCTCCTCAGGCGCGGGGCAGGCAGGAGGCAGCAGGCACATTCCTCACCTTGCCTGCACGCAGCCCTGGTTTCCAGCCGTGTCAGGCTCATTATTGAGAGCTTGTTAACATCATTAAAGCCTCCATCCTGGGCAGTGAGCAACAGGCATAATCATTATAGATATCTGTGAGAGATGAATTTGGCTAAATGGACCCAGTGCAGAGTCCCGGGCACGGGCAGGATTAGCGGGCACAGTGATGACTCACTGTATGCTTGTGCCGTGCCATCTATCACTCAGCAATTAGGTTAATGTTGGTTAAAGGGCCCCGCTTAGTCTCTTGCAATCAGTGCCCCACAGGTCTATGGAGGGCCGGATGATTCCATTACAGGACGTTTCCTGGGTGATGAGATGCAGGTTGAGGCTGCAGCTCAGCCCTGCCTGGGACAGGGGCTCTGTATGAGATGGACTCAGCTTGGGTCCTCAGACCCCCTCCCTCTCATCTGCTGCACCTACGAAGTCAGCCATGTCCTGACGGATGTTACATGCTTGTGCTCCCCACCCCAAGGATGCACACTCACGGGGAGAAAGGCACCATCTTTGCCAATCTATGGGAGGTGGTGCGGTGTGAGGCGAGGGCACCGGGCTGGGTGCCAGGAGCTCAGCTATTGATGAGCTCCCTGATCCTCAAATGTCTCATCTGGAAATGGGTATGTAGAAATGGACCTCTACAATCACTTCTGTGGCCCTAGGATGTCAGAAGCAATGTGGAATCTGCAACTCCCGCCATTAGAAAGCTTATCAGTGGGACTAATGTGAATCCAGAGGTTCTTGTCCATCAGGAGGAGTCAAGCCTCCCAATGTTGAAGCTAAATAACTAGTAGAGAGTTATTTAGTCTAACTTCTCATTTTACAAGGAGAAACTTTAGGCATCCCCAGCTGTTGTCTCCTGATAATACACAGGGAGCCTAAAGCTACCAGGGACACTGAGAAGAGGCAGGAGGCCCCCAGAAGTCAAACCACAGGAACTTTGATGACCTGTAAAGCCTAAAGGAGGAAGTGGTGGCCACACCGCTGCCTGTGGTCATCTCCAACCAGGGAGGGAGGGAGCGCAGGTTCCTCAGAGCCTTAGGAGCCCAGCCAGGTCTACCCCACCTCCCCCTCCTCCCGCCCCAGCCCCCCCACAGCCACATCACCTCCACCCCAGCACAGCCACCATGTCCATCCTGTCCCTTCCACAAGAGACACAGAAGATTCCACTGATTCTAGGGGCAGTAGAGTGAAATGGTCAAAGGCATGAGCTTTGCAGCCAGGCTGACCTGGATTTGAATCGTGGCTCTGCCACTTCCCAGCCACAGATGAGTCACTTAGCACCTCTGAGCCTTGGCTTCCTTGTCTATAAAAATGGAGAAGACCCACCCTGTAGGATGCCTGAGGATGACACGAGATCCTATCTGGGCCAGTGCCTGCCACACACAGCTTGACAAATTGTAGCTCTTGTTTATTGTTGAGGTACAGAATCTGCTTTGGCCTGACCCTCATTCCTCAATATAACCCTCTCCACTCCCTATAGCTGCCCTTGCTTCTTCCTTTAACCCTCTATCTCCTTGAGCTCAGAGAACAAATGCCAATAACACATACACTCAAGGAGGCCTCTCCATCCTTCACTGCGAGCACTGGGTCCCAGGAATAAAAAGGAAGAAGAGTTAGAGGTCATTAGAGTTCTTCCACAACATGGTCTGAGTCCTCAGGACTCTCACCCAGCTCTTAGACTTAGCAACCCAGACCATTCTACAGTCCACCGCTGACTGCTTCTCCTCTCCCACTCACTGGATGAAGTAGAACCTCATTCCACCAGCAGGGAAAGGAGTCAGCTGCAGTGCCAAGGAAGGGAACCCATGGTCCAGCTCTAGGCCCTCCCTGCAGCCTCGGCCCCTGCATCATACCCTTCCAAGCGGGACACTGAGAGCCAACTGCAGGCATTCAGCCTTGGACACTTGGGCAGTGCCATCTCCCATCCACCCTCTTCTCCCACGTGCTTGACGTGCAAAGCTCATCTTTTGGGCCACACACCCTGAACAAGAAAATGTTCTAGAAAAGACAGTGTGCCAAGACGCCCCAGACAGCTGAACAGGCCATTCTAGCCTTCTCTTCTCCTAGACAGGCCCCAGGAGGAGCAAATATGCCTATGACCTTCACGTGTTCTTATGTTTCCTCTTTCCGTGACTTCAAGCCTGCCATGATTTGCTTCTGCTTTTCTTCTCGAGGGTGGCTCCAGCACAGTGGCCAGGGGGGGTGAGTGAGGGACAAGAAAGCACTGATTAGAAGAGAGAGAAAGAGACTTATCTGCTGCCTCCTCTTCTTCACACCCCAGACCCCCAGTAGAGAGTCGATAATCCTCTGATACTCCTTGAGAGCCCGGAGCAATGTGACAGGATGACAGGGACCCCAAACGGGAACAGGTGCTGGGGCCCAGGAAGCAGGATGGGAGAGTTGTCACTCCAAGCAGGTAGCAACATGGAAATAACCCCACGTTGTACCTTAAATTAAGCTTCTCAAATGCTCCGCTAATGAGGTTTAAGGAGACGCTTACATGTAAAATACTAATTGATCATCACTATCATCTTTACTGTGGGTTCATAATTAATTTATTCACAGAGAAAGGGAAAGGAGAACGTCCTTTGACATGCACTCAGTACTTTCTTGTCGAACCTAATATGCTAAACGTAATAAGACAGTCATTGTATGTAAAGTAAATATTCACCGATAGTGAAAGTACTTATTTGGGATTAACTGTTAGGAAGGAGCTGGAGATCGGTGGCATGCCGTGTGTGTGAGCACGCCATGTATTTGTTTAATGCAAGTTTTATTACATCAAAATGAAATCTCTGTTTAGTTACCTTCCTTCCTAGAGAAGTTGTTGAGATAAGCGTCCTCCGTTAAACACGGATCTTCCCCACCGTGCCTGCATAATGCTGGGGATTAGTGGAGAGGGGTCTGTTTTTCTGACTCCCCACTAAACCAACCTACCAAGGGCACCAGACTGCTCAGACTGAACTCTTTAAATGGCATTGGGAAGGAAAGAAAAGCCTTCCATCTGTCCCCTGGGTTCCCTTTGGCTGAGCCTGGTGGAGCCCTTTCCCACTCATCCCATGCCTTAAAATTCCAGGCAAGAGATCCCCCCAAGAATCTGATTTCTTCAGTCCCTCCCATATCCTCCAGCTGCCCACTCTTTCTAGAGTCTGCTGTGGCTAAGGCAACCCGTCTGTAAATGTGCTTGTTGTAACTTATCTCAGGTACCAGGGAAGCCCTCACTGGGGGTATCAAGCTGCACATCACGAGAGAGAGTGCCTCCCCCCTCCCTCCCGCCACCCCGCCGCCACCGTTCTCCAGTTCTCCTGTGAGACATGACTTCCAACCCCAGGGCTGGTTCACCGCCTCGCCCACCAGCTCTGTGAGCTCAGCCCTTGATTAAGTGGGAGTCCAATGTCGATTGCTGTCCTAATGAACTCATCCACCTCCCACCCCCTCGCCTGCTGCCACTGGATGCCACTCCTCCCATTCAGCTGGGAGCTCCGGTTTGGGGAACTCACTATCTCACCAGATTATCTGTTCCCTCACTGCGGGGAAACAAACCACAATTGAATCAGCTTGGCAAATCAGTCCTCACTCCCTCTTCTCGGGAGTGTTGCAGTGTTGGCTTGTCACACAAAAAAGAGCACTAAATTACTGCCCCTAGATCTCTCTGTTGAACATTAGGTTTATTCCACAAATATTGGGTTGATACCCAATGCCAAGCCCTGCACTAGGCACCGGGGACTAGAGGCTTGCTCATAGAAATAGGCAGCATAGCGTTTCGAGGGCTTTAGAGTTGAGCTCATCCAACCTCTCACTGTACCAATGAGAGACTAAAGCCCAGAGCGGGAAAGTACTTTACCCAAGGTCACACAGCCACATGGTTGAGCAAGCTGAGTCTTGGTCCAGCACTACTGTAAGACTGTGATGAGTCCTTCACTGTGACTGTGACGGGGTGAGCAAGCTGGGGCAGGGATGCAGCTCTCCCCAGGTCTCTCATGGAAAGGTTTGCTCTCTCCTCAGGATCGTTTGTGAGATGGGCCATGCCCTTGTGGGGACCACCTCTGGGCCCGTGCGCCTGTGCATTGGCGAGTGTAAGCCAGAGTTCATGACCAAATCCCATCAACAGTACACGTTTGTGGTGAGTATTGGGTCTAGTGCTGAGCTACAGGCTTCCAGCAAGGGCATATTTCTGCTCCAGGCTTCTCCCAGGAAAGTCCCACCCACCCCTCTCCCGAGCCGGCACCTCCAGGCTTCTTGCAGATGGAGTAGGAGACCAGAAAAGGGAAAGCCTGTCTCTCCTGGGTGGGTCAAGTTCATGACCAACAACACTTTGGAGACTTTGGCGTCCCAGAGAGCCACAGGTCAGAGTTCTAAATAAGCAAAATCAGACCTTTCTTAGAAAGTGGATCCTAGACACAGGGTGGGGAGGGGCTGCCCTTTGTCCCACCAATGTGATATCTCTGTCTAATTCCAGCCTAATGAGGACAGATCATCTGAGGGACCTAATTATAAAGGTCTATATTTATCCACACACTTCGTTTTCTGCCAAGGATATTGTAAGTGGGAGTTTAGAGGAGCCGTTTGGAATCCTGCAGGAACGCATGTCTGTGTGCAGGACCATGGGAGTGGGATGTACGAGTCAGCTGCTCTGTGTGTTGGTGTGGTTACACACACATATGCACACACTCAGCCCTGGAAACACTTCTTCCCGCCCAAGCAACAGATGGTGGACTCACAAAGGCTTTATTTTCTTGTGCTGAACAACCTGCTTCTGGGGCTCCAAAGTCCCTTCTCTGACACCTAGGCAACATTGCCACATCAAGTTCTTCACTGAAAAGTGTTAACACCAGCGGAGGGGGTCAAACCAGCCTTGCTCAGAGTATTGAAAATTTATTTGACCACAAAATTCTCTTCTCTCTAAAGCACTTTACTGCTTGTTCTAGGTTTTCCAGTCTCTGCCTTCTTATCTCAACGTCTCCACCTTTCCTTGTACCAGTCTTCTCTCAGATGGGAGGGTACCATGGCCTATATCTGCAGCCCACCTACCCCATCACCTGTGCAGGACAGACAGGGTCTCGTGTGAGAAGCAAACCCAGAAAGACTGGATGGAGAGAGCTGTAGAGTGTCAGAGCTGGGAGGGCTTTACAGATCATGTAGCCCACTCTCCTGTCTTGACAGAGGAGGCAACAAAAGCCCAGAGTGATCCAGAAACTTGCTTCAGGGCCCATCACTAGTGAGTGGCTAATGCAGGCTAGAGTTCATGCCTGTGTAGGTGCTCAGTTAAATGCACTTTCCACTCCACTCCGCTGCCGGCTAGGCAGGAGCAATTTCTTTCTGATGCATTTTAGGCCAGATGACATTTCTTTTAGGCTTCAGGCTTAATTTTACGATTTAGTGAGCTTACTAGAAAATCCCAGCCAACGATGGGCCATCCTCCTGGTGAAGGTCAGGGAAGACGCATCTAACATTTCCTGACAGGTCTCTGCACCTGTTGTGCCCTTCTCTTGCTTAGGGAGGGACGGAAGGACACAAGCGTGGGCCATTAATGGATCCTCTTGGTGGCCCAATCCAGGCAGGGATCCTTTATTCAGCCCTATCGATTTTGTGCCCAAAAAATCAGTATGCGCTCCAGATAGAGAAGCATTTTCAAATTGTTCTCAATTTGCAAACTAATTGATAGATTAGTCAGTGTCATCTCTGCCTTCCCAACAGTGTTATGAGCATAAGACTCCCAGGGGAGTTAATTAATTGCAAAACACGGCCCTTCTGCCTTCCCTGGATATGCCTGGAGCCTCTTCTTAGAAAGGGTCTGAGCTCCAGGGTAGGCAGAGAGTGTTTGGGATTAGAAAGGGTTCACTCTGAGCATGGACACAGTCCCTCCTTCTGTCTTTAAGTCTAGCCTGGGTTTCTCTCTTTGGGTAAAACCTGAGCTGTGATCATTTCTCTGCTTCCTCCCAAAGAACCCTTCCGTGTTGTCACTCAGCCCCATCCGAGGGCCAGAGTCCGGAGGCACCATGGTGACCATCACGGGCCATTACCTCGGGGCTGGGAGCAGCGTGGCTGTTTACCTGGGCAACCAGACCTGCGAGTTCTATGGGTGAGATGGGCTCAAAGGAGCCCTAGGAGACTGTACACGTGAGGCCTGTGCACACATGTTCCTGTGCATGTTCACATATGTGCCTGCCCCATCATCCCCATGTTATGTGTCATGTCCTGGGCCCAAACACCATTCCAGTCACTGTAAGAAATATATACCACTAGTCAATTTGTATCGCGAGTATCATAGGGGCTAAATACTTCTACAGATATTTAGAAGTGAGGACCATAAGAGCTGCTGATGAGGGGGGTTCCCAGGAGCTCTCAGTCACCACCAGGATCAAGCATTCATTATGTCCCCACCATGGTGACTTGAGAAACATGGAGATTGCATGGCCTCTGTCCTCTGCAAGCACAGACTCATCCTCAGGGCATCTCTTATGCGCTAAAAATTGAACACCTACTATTTGTCTATTTGTCAGATATTCTGATGAAGCCCTGGGAGAATCTAGAGAGAATTCTGAAAGGATCCCTGGATGAGAACCCAACTTGCCCAGTAAATCTCCTCCCTGGACCATAAACTGCCTGAGGGCAAGGACTGAATATTTGCTTCTCTGCCTAGCAGATGCTCAGTTTATTAACTGACTGACCAGACACTAAGCACTGGCTAAATAGTCATGGTCTAGAAAAATCCAGAAAAGAGGAGTTCCCCCAAAGCCCAAGGAGCCCTGGCCCTGCCCCACCTTCTCTAATCCCCTTCTCCAGTTGGCTCCCTCCCTAGTCCATCTGGAGTGGGATCTCAGGTAAAGAGAAGCACTGATACACACTGCTGAGGGATGTTCCCCAGTCTAGAGTATAAAAGGACAGAAGAACATTCCTGGGCCATACCCCCCAACCGGGGCAAACCCCTTCTCAGGCCAGAGGCTGCACCTCTTGCCCATGCCTTTGCTCACAACCCTCCTGCGGTCTCCCTGTAGGCGATCAATGAATGAGATCGTGTGTGTCTCGCCCCCGTCATCCAATGGGCTGGGGCCCGTCCCTGTCTCTGTGAGTGTCGACCGAGCCCGTGTAGACAACAACCTGCAGTTCGAGTACATAGATGACCCCCGGGTGCAGCGCATCGAGCCCGAGTGGAGTATCGCCAGGTGAGGCAGAGCGGGCGGGGATACACCCAGCTGCCGTGCAACCTGATCCCTTCTGCCAAAGTGCAGCTCCTGTGAGGATCCTAGGGGGACAAGTGGTAGCAGTTTGAGAGGGTTTTTCACCTAACCCAGACTCTGCTTGTTCCCAGCGGCCACACACCCCTGACCGTCACAGGCTTCAACCTGGATGTCATTCAGGAGCCAAGGATCCGAGTCAAGTTTAATGGCAAAGAATCTGTCAATGTGAGTAACCACGGGTCCCCTCAGTCTGCAGGAAACATGGCTGTGTCTGTGTTTTGCAGTGTGATAAGGTCTGTGTTAGGCACTGGGACATTCGACCGCCAGAGAAGAGTCCAGAATCATGGCCCCAAACACCTGGGCCTCACAATGATTTTTATAATTACAGTATAATCATTTCTTGTCAGAAGGTGATGTCATGAGTGTATAAACATACTGGCTTCTGAGCTTAAGATATGGTGCAAAAGGGCTCCTGTTTTCTGCCATGGTCACTTTGAGGTCCGATAAGAGGTAGGGTGAGAGGGGGAAGAAATTCTGGATCCAGATTCAGACATCTGTGAATTGCAAACAAAACACCACCATCTATTAGCTCTACAACCATGATCAAGTCGTTTAACGTCTCTGATCCTCCCTTCCCTGGCTAGAAATGCTGATGATAAGACTTGCCTCGCAGATCTGTAACCTGCAACGAGGCTGGCACCTGATAAACGTTAGTCACTGCATGCAGATATTTCCATCCTGGTTGCTAAGATGATCAAGCTGAACATTTCACTTTATTCCTCTGTGCAGACCCATGTAATTTAATTTTTTTCCACTGTGGATTTTTGTGATGTTAAAAAAGTTCTCTATCATAAGAGCAGAATGTCTGCTATGTTGTGATAAATTTTTTAGTTCGTTCTACTGGCTCCATCCTTCTCTTTTCAGGCAATATTTTCTGAAATGTTATTGTATTCATAATTATAGTCCAGGAGATGCTGTTACGGCCATTATTTTTCATATGAATTACTGCTTTGACCTTCTGGGCATTGACGAGGCTGAGATGGAGACGGAGATGGGCGAGATGGTGTTGGATCTACCCTCTTATCCCTGACACATTCCCAGCATGCTTGAGGCTTCCCTAGGAAACAGAGAAATACAGAAAGGGACAGGCTGCCAGAAGGCTAGATCTGGAAAGGTCTCAGGGATGATCTAGTCCAAACTTCTCACTGTATAGCTTAGAAAACTAAGGCCAGAAAGCAGTAATGACTTGCCCCCAGTCATGAAGGTGGCTGGTGGCAGGACCAAGCTAGATCCCAAACATCTGACTCTTCTCACTAGACCACGTGAGATGATGGCGGGCTTCACATTTCATCATGCCAGAGACATGGAGACACCTGAATCACACCTCCAGTGACCCATTGTGCTCACAGCTCTTTGGGCTAGAAGAGCACGCAACTCCAGATCCCAACGTAGAGCCTGATCGATGAGTGAAAAAGGGGTGCCCCCGCCCCACTTCCAGACCGAGGCTCAGTGTCCCCAGGCCACCTCCATCTGTTTGCTGTCTCTAGGAGTTGGCCAGCCTGGGGAGGGGCAGCCCCTCCAGGACCAGCAAGGCCCCAGAGGTTAAAGCCTCAGAACACAGAAAATAAAAGATGTGGTTAATCTAGTACAGAGGGAATTTTGGAGGATGAGTGCGTGACTGACAAGATTAACCTCCAAAGGCTGCAGCATTGGTCCCCGGGAAGCTATTTGAAGAGAAGACTGGGCTGGGCAGGCCTCCCCACGCCTGGCAGCCTTCTGAGAAGGCCTGGGTCCTGGGTGTCCTGTGCGCCCGCCAGGACACGTTGGCAGCCCCAGGCAGGAATCTCCCCAGCAGTTCTCCCAGCCCACCCACCAGGACCTCAGTGCTTCAAGGAGTTAAGAGACAGCTCCTGCCTCTCGAGCATTCGGGGCCCTGAACTCCAACAGGGACCTGCTTGGAGTCTGCAGGCTGGCAGGCAGCCTGGAGGAAAGGCCTGGGTGTGCAGGTTTCCACCAAGCTGGGCCCCAGCATGGGAAGCCCGTAAACTCCGCCCGATGCCCTCTGTTTCAGGAGTGGTGAGAAAGAACCATGTTGCCCCTGAGGCCCTACCTGGGCTCCACGTCATCCTCAGTCCCCGGGGGCTACCCCCTGCCTTTGGGTTTGGAAGCAGCCCGTGAGAAGGGCCAAAGCGAAGGCCGCAAAACCCAAAGGAATGTTTGGCAAAGTGCCGATGCAGCACTGGGCAGAGAGCAAATGGAGGCCGTTTGTCTGGGGGTGATTTGCTCATTCACAGAGGAGTCCCATCCAGGGACACTGGAGTGAGCAGGGAGGAAGATGAGGGGCGGGGCAGGGAAGCGGTCCTTGGGCTGGGAGGTCTGCCCCGTGGAGCCCAGGGAGGGGACTCCCAGCTCAACTCTGTTTGACCGCACCACCATTTTCCTCATGCCAGGGTGTCCCCAGCTGGAACGGGAAAGGGACATTAGGTTCACAAGGGGCTGCTGAAGGGTGAGCTGAAAAGGGTGGCGATGCGTACTAACCTCCGACACGGCACGAAGCCCTCGGCGAGCTGTTGGTTTAAACTCTTCAACTCCCTCTGGAAAGGGAGGGTTAAGACTTGGAGCTCTGACATAATTTCTATGCAAGCATCAGCTTTTTTTGCAATTTCACACACGGTCTTGTTTTCCGAACATGAAGCCTGGGTATGTGTGTGTTGGCCAGACACGCAACATGTGTGGACCTGCCAGGACAGTGTGTACTTGAGCAGGGTTCTCACAGATGCCCTTGGCTGTTGCTGGGACACTGTGACTCCCAGAGCCAAAACTGAGCCACGCAGCGCGAGACAGGAGGAGGTGGGGAGGGGTCCAGGTTTTCTTCCCAGATCACACGTGGGTCCTAGAGCGCTTTCTTCAATCTGGCTGCTGCCTTGGGAAGCCCTCAAACTAAACCACCAGAGGAGAGAATGGCACAACACATGCCACACGGGGCCACCTCAGCTAGGATGTTATTTGGGAGATGAGGGTCCACCAAGGAAGAAGGACATTATGAACTCAGTGTCAATACCAAGGTTATACCCCCATGGAGAGTTAGGGGGCACTCGGTTGGAGAAGAGAGAGATCCTGACTAAAACATTTAAGGAGGTGAAGGATCCTTTTCATCCATCAGTGTTTTCAATAAACATTAACTGAACACCTACTATGTGCTCATCTCACACAACTTCCTTCCTTCCATCTCACACACACACACACACACACACACACACACACACACGCACGCACGCGCGCGCGTGCGGGAGACTGCTTCTGTCCTACTTTTTCCACAAACATCCATGCTCCCTCATCCCCAGACCTTTGCTGCTGTTCTCTCTGCCAGGGACTTGATCCCTTACCATCCCCCCTGTCTGGGTAAGTCCTACACATTCTTCAGGTTAAATTTCATTCACCTCTTCCAAAGGAAAGCTCCCATGAGCCACCCTCACCCTGCCTCAGGCCATGCACGCTCGCGCACAAACACAGGCTCGTGCACACACACGGACACCCGCAGAGTGCCTGGTTCTTCCCCAACCCGGACGTTTCTCACCTCCATCCATGCATTTAACAGTGCTGGTGCCCCTCCTGTGCTCCAGGCCCTCTGCCAGGACTGCACTGTAATGCTTGTCAAATCATTTGTCTCCCCGATAGACTGAGACTGTTTCACGGATGGCCCAACTACTGGCACCGTTCCTGGCACAAAGTAGGTGCTCACTCAGTGTTGGTGAATGAATAAATGAAGTTAAAACACGCCCCTCCCTGCCAAAAAAGAAAAAAAAACAAACAATTTCACAGCCCTTTTCCTCAAGCAAGTAGCCCACTGGAGACCGGCCAAAACAAGCAAAGGGTGGGAGGGCAGCAGTGTGACCCCCACCATCACCTGCTGGGTGTTTGAACGCCATGCTCTTGGGCCCTTTAGGTGTGCAAGGTTGTGAACACCACCACCCTGACCTGCCTGGCACCCTCCCTGACCACGGACTACCGGCCCGGCCTGGACACCGTGGAACGGCCGGACGAGTTTGGATTCGTCTTTAACAATGTCCAGTCCTTGCTGATTTACAACGACACCAAGTTCATCTACTACCCCAACCCGACCTTTGAACTGCTCAGCCCCACTGGGGTCTTGGATCAAAAGCCGGGATCCCCCATCATTCTGAAGGTAGGAGGGTGGGATGGCTGCCTGCCACGCACAGGGGTGGCCGGAGCACCCCTCTCCTGGCCTGGCCTCCCTTCGATGCACACGGGCTCACATGGGTGTCATCTCCTTGTGAAGGGAGCTTGGTTATACATATCGACCCATTGAGTGACATATCTTGCACTTGGGATTCTCAAGGAACACCGTAGAGTATTTCTGTGTGTCCTTGTGAGCTTTGGGACCTAAAAGTCCTGCAGTGCACTGGAAGCAACGATGTCCTTTATTGACCCCATCCGTGGCCGCCGTAACTGCCCTCAGATGTGAAGAGGTCACGGTCCCCTGGTACCATCCTTCCAGGTGTGTGTTACTCTACCACTTTCACTTCTATCCCCTGCATCCTCCCCCAAACTTTCACTTGTTTACTGTTTGGTCCCCGCTTCCTTTCTCTTTACCACTCTCTTCCTCCCTTTCATTCTCTCTTCCCTTTGTTTTCTCTTTTTCTGTCTAAATTGTGGCTGTTAGAAGTCCTCTCCAAAAATTTACCATGGAGTCACTCATTGGTTTTTGCATTGCTCCCCTTACCCCACCTCTTTAATCTCTTTTTATTTTTATTTATTTATTTTGTTCATCAACATTAGAATATATTTTGCATTTATATAATAAAATATAGAAGACAATAAAAATAAGTGAGCATTGCTACAAGCAACAACAGAAATAAAACTCATGAGCAATATTCAGCAAAACAAGGCAGACATAAAATGATATACATTGTATGGTTTCTTTTTTAAAAATTCACAACTGGGCAAAACAAATTTATGGTGAAGATAATGGTTACTTTGGGGGCAGAAAGCGGGGTCATGATGAGGAAATGGTATAAGGAAGGCTTCCGAGATCCTGGGAAAATTCTGTTTCTTGATCTGAGTAGTGGTAATACTAATGGGAGTTCAGATAACTCACATAAGTCATAAGTTTATAGTTAAACTTATGCACTTTTCTCTGTGTTATAACTTATTAAGAAAGCTAAGACAAAAGCCTTATTTAGTTCATTAAGATCAACAGCTGGCAGAGAATTATTGAATATTATTTCAGACACCTACAAAGTTCAAGGAACCGTGTAAGGTGATGAAAGATTCCAAGTCCATTCCACTATCAGATTTTTTTTCTTATTAGTCATCCATTTTATACACATCAATGAATAAATGTCAATCCCAATCTCCCAATTCAGCACACCACCACCACCACCACCCCACCGCTTTCCCCCCTTGGTGTCCATCTGTTTTTTCTCTACTTCTGTGTCTCAATTTCTGCTCGGCAAACCGGTTCATCTGTACCACTTTCTAGGTTCCACATATATGCGTTAATATACGATATTTGTTTTCCTCTTTCTAACTTACTTCACTCTGTATGACAGTCTCTAGATCCATCCACGTCCCTACAAATGACCCAATTTCGTTCCTTTTGATGGCTGAGTAATATTCCATTGTATATATGTGCCACATCTTCTTTATCCATTCGTCTGTTGATGGGCATTTAGGTTGCTTCCATGACCTGGCTATTGTAAATAGTGCTGCAATGAACATTGGGGTGCATGGGTCTTTTTGAACTATGGTTTTCTCTGGGTATATGGCCACTAGTGGGATTGCTGGGTCATATGGTAATTCTATTTTTAGTTCTCTAAGGAACCTCCATACTGTTCTCCAAGTGCCTGTATCAATTTACATTCCCACCAACAGTGCAGAAGGGTTCCCTTTTCTCCACACCCTCTCCAGCATTTGTTGTTTGTAGATTTTCTGATGATGCCCATTCTAACTGGTGTGAAGTGATACCTCATTGTAGTTTTGATTTGCATTTCTCTAATAATTAGTGATGTTGAGCATCTTTTCATGTGCTTCTTGGCCATCTGTATGTCTTCTTTGGAGAAATGTCTATTTAGGTCTTCTGCCCATTTTTGGATTGGGTTGTTTATTTTTTTAATATTGAGCTGCATGAGCTATTTATATATTTTGGAGATTAATCCTTTGTCCAATGATTCATCTGCAAATATTTTCTCCCATTCTGAGGGTTGTCTTTTCGTCTTGTTTATGGTTTACTTTGCTGTGCAAAAGCTTCTAAGTTTCATTAGGTCCCATTTGTTTATTTTTGTTTTTATTTCCATTACTCTAGGAGGTGGATCAAAAAATATGTTGCTGTGATTTATATCAAAGAGTGTTCTTCCTATGTTTTCCTCTAAGAGTTTTATAGTGCCCAGTCTTACATTTAGGTGTGTAATACATTTTGAGTTTATTTTTGTGTATGGTGTTAGGGAGTGTTCTAATATCATTCTTTTACATATAGCTGTCCACTTTTCCCAGCACCACTTATTGAAGAGACTGTCTTTTCTCCATTGTATATCCTTGCCTCCTTTGTCATAGATTAGTTGACCATAGGTGTGTGGGTTTATCTCTGGGCTTTCTATCCTGTTCCATTGATCTATATTTCTGTTTTTGTGCCAGTACCATATTGTCTTGATTACTGTAGCTTTGTCTGAAGTCAGGGAGTCCGATTCCTCCAGCTCCGTTTTTTTCTCTCAAGACTGCTTTGGCTATTTGGGGTCTTTTGTGTCTCCATACAAATTTTAAGACATTTTGTTCTAGTTCTGTAAAAAATGCCATTGGTAATTTGATAGGGATTGAATTGAATCTGTAGATTGCTTTGGGTAGTATAGTCATTTTCACAATATTGATTCTTCCAATCCAAGAACATGGTATGTCTCTCCATCTGTTGATATCATCTTTAATTTCTTTCATTAGTGTCTTATAGTTTTCTGCATACAGGTCTTTTGTCTCCCTAGGTAGGTTTATTCCTAGCTATTTTATTCTTTTTGTTGCAGTAGTAAATGGGAGACTTTCCTTAATTTCTCTTTCAGATTTTTCATCATTAGTGTATAGGAATGCAAGGGATTTCTGTGCCTTAATTTTGTATCCTGCAGCATTACCAAATTCATTGACTAGGTCTAGTAGTTTTCTGATGGCATCTTTAGGATTCTCTATGTATAGTGCCATGTCATCTGCAAACGGTGACAGTTTTACTTCTTCTTTTCCAATTTGTATTCCTTTTATGTCTTTTTCTTCTCTGATTGCCGTGGCTAGGACTTCCAAAACTATGTTGAATAATAGTGGTGAGAGTGGACATCCGTGTCTTGTTCCTGATCTTAGAGGAAATGCTTTCAGTTTTTCACCATTGAGAATGATGTTTGCTGTGGGTTTGTAGTATATGGCCTTTATTATGTTGAAGTAGGTTCCCTCTATGCCCGCTTTCTGGAGAGTTTTTGTCATAAATGGGTGTTGAATTTTGTCAAAAGCTTTTTCTGCATCTTTTGACATGATCATATGGTTTTTATTCTTCAATTTGTTGATATGGTGTATCACATTCACTCATTTGTGTATATTGAAGAATCCTTGCATCCCTGGAGTAAATCCCACTTGATCATGGTGTGTGATCCTTTTAATGTGTTGTTGGATTCTGTTTGCTAGCATTTTGTTGAGGATTTTTGCATCTATATTCATCAGTGATATTGGTCTGTAATTTTCTTTTTTTGTAGCATCTTTGTCTTGTTTTGGTATCAGGGTGATGGTGGCCTCATAGAATGAGTTTGGGAGTATTCCTTCCTCTGCAATTTTTTGGAAGAGCTTGAGAAAGATGGGTGTTAGCTCTTCTCTAAATGTTTGATAGAATTCACCTGTGGAGCCATCTGGTCCTGGACTTTTGTTTGTTGGAAACTTTTTAATCACAGTTTCAATTTCATTACTTGTGATTGGTCTGTTCATATTTCCTATTTCTTCCTGGTTCAGTCTTGGAAGGTTATACCTTTCTAAGAATTTGTCCATTTCTTCCAGGTTGTCCATTTTATTGGCATAGAGTTGCTTGTAATAGTCTCTTAGGATGCTTTGTATTTCTGGGGTGTCTGTTTTAACTTCTTCTTTTTCATTTCTAATTTTATTGATTTGAGTCCTCTCCTTCTTTTTCTTGATGTGTCTGGCTAATGGTTTATCAATTTTGTTTATCTTCTCAAAGAACCAGCTTTTACTTTATTGGTCTTTACTATTGTTTTCTTTGTTTCTATTTCATTTATTTCTGCTCTGATCTTGAAGATTTCTTTCCTTCTGCTAACTTTGGGTTTTGTTTGTTCTTCTTTCTCTAGTTCCTTTAGGTGTAACGTTAGATTGTTTATTTGAGACTTTTCTTGTTTCTTGAGGTGGGCTTGTATAGCCATAAACGTCCCTCTTAGAACTGCTTTTGCTGCATCCCATAGGTTTTGGATCATCGTGTTTTCATTGTCATTTGTCTCTTGGTATTTTTTGATTTCCTCTTTGATTTCTTCAGTGATCTCTTGGTTATTTAGTAACGTATTGTTTAGCCTCCATGTGTTTGTGTATTTTTTTCCCTGTAATTGATTTCTAATCTCATAGTGTTGTGGTCAGAAAAGATGGTTGACATGATTTCAATTTTCTTAAATTTACTGAGGCTTGATTTGTAATCCAAGATGTGATCTATCCTGGAGAATGATCTGTGCGCACTTGAGAAGAAAGTGTAATCTGCTGTTTTGGAATGGAATGTCCTATAAATATCAATTAAATCTATCTGGTCTATTGTGTCATTTAAAGCTGTGTTTCCTTATTAATTTTCTGTTTGGATGATCTGTCCGTTGGTGTAAGTGAGGTGTTAAAGTCCCCCACTATTGTTGTGTTACTGTTGATTTCCTCTTTTAGAGCTGTTAGCAGTTGCCTTATGTATTGAGGTGCTCCTATGTTGGGTGCATATATATTTATAATTGTTATATCTTCTTCTTGGATTGATCCCTTGATCATTATATAGTGTCCTTCCTTGTCACTTGTAACATTCTTCATTTTAAAGTCTATTTTATCTGATATTATTATTGCTACTCCAGCTTTCTTTTGATTTCCATTTGCATGGAATATCTTTTTCCATCCCCTCACTTTCAGTCTGTATGTGTCCCTAGGTCTGCAGTGGGTCTCCTGTAAACAGCATATATATGGGTCTTGTTTTTTGTATCCATTCAGCAAGCCTGTGTCTTTTGGTTGGAGCATTTAATCCATTCATGTTTAAGGTAATTATCAATACGTATGTTCCTATTACCATTTTCTTAATTGTTTTGGGTTTGTTTTTGTAGGTCCTTTTCTTCTCTTGTGTTTCCCAGTTAGAGAAGTTCCTTTAGTGTTTGTTGGTTAGGTGGTGCTGAATTCTCTTAGCTTTTGCTTGTCTGTAAAGCTTTTGATTTCTCCATCGGATCTGAGTGAGATCCTTGCTGGGTAGAGTAATCTTGGTTGTCAGTTCTTCCCTTTCATCACTTTAAGTATATCCTGCCACTCCCTTCTGGCTTGTAGAGTTTCTGCTGAGGTATCAGCTGTTATCCTTATGGGAGTTCCCTTGTATGTTATTTGTCGTTTTTCCCTTGCTGCTTTCAATAATTTTTCTTTGTCTTTAATTTTTGCCAATTTGATTACTATGTGTCTCGGCGTGTTTCTCCTTGGGTTTATCCTGTATGGGACTCTCTGTGCTTCCTGGACTTGGGTGGCTATTTCGTTTCCCACGTTAGGGAAGTGTTTGACTATAATCTCTTCTAATATTTTCTCGGGTCCTTTCTCTCTCTCTTCTCCTTCTGGGACTGCTATAATGCGAATGTTGTTGCGTTTAGTGTTTTCCCAGAGGTCTCTTAGGCTCTCTTCATTTCTTTTCATTCTTCATTCTTTTCATTCTTCTTCATTTCTTTTTCATTCACTGTTCCGCAGCAGTGAATTCTACCATTCTGTCTTCCAGGTCACTTATCCGTTCTTCTGCCTCAGTTATTCTGCTATTGATTCCTTCTAGTGTAGTTTTCATTTCAGTTATTGTATTGTTCATCTCTGTTTGTTTGTTCTTTATTTCTTCTAGGTCTTTGTTAAACATTTCTTCCATCTTCTCGATCTTTGCCTCCATTCTTTTTCCGAGGTCCTGGATCATCCTCACTATCATTATTCTGAATTCTTTTTCTGGAAGGTTGCCTATTTCCACTTCATTAAGTTGTTTTTCTCGGGTTTTATCTTGTTCCTTCATCTGGTACATAGCCCTCTACCTTTTCATCTTGTCTATTTTTCTGTGAATGTGGTTTTTGTTCCACAGGCTGCAGGATTGTAGTTCTTCTTGCTTCTGCTGTCTGCTCTCTGGTGGATGAGGCTATCTAAGAGGCTTGTGGAAGCTTCCTGATGGGAGGGACTGGTCTTAATCTCCTTTTAAATAACCAATTAACTTCTGTGCACATGTGTCAATTATTCCTATTAAGATTGCTCTTACCTACAGGGCAAAAACCTCTGCCCTCCTGCTTCTGGAGGTGCCAAACTCAACTACACTGTGCTGATTGGAGAGACCCCATGCACTGTCACTGTGTCCGAGACACAACTGCTCTGCGAGCCTCCCAACCTCACTGGGCAGCACAAGGTCATGGTGAGTGAACCGTCTTATTATTCCTCCCCTCCTCATCTTTCATGTATAATCTGTCATAAAGAAAGGGTCTTCAACCTCCTCCATACCTCCTCATCACAAAGTGCTATATTAAAATGGGTAGGAGCTAAGAACACAAGAAAAGAAAGGCAGATGATAAGCAGGAAGTTGTTTTGTATCCAGACTGCACTGTGTGGTTGTGGTCTCTCATGCCCTTTCTGAATCAAGAAGGATTGGATGCCAGGGCTCTACAGTGACCGTGTGTGTGCCATGCACAGGTCCACGTGGGTGGCATGGTATTCTCGCCCGGCTCGGTGAGTGTCATCTCAGATAGCTTGCTGACCCTGCCAGCCATCGTCAGCATCGCGGCAGGCGGCAGCCTACTGCTCATCATCGTCATCATTGTGCTCATCGCCTACAAGCGCAAGTCTCGAGAAAATGACCTCACTCTCAAGCGGCTCCAAATGCAGATGGACAACCTGGAGTCCCGTGTGGCCCTGGAGTGTAAGGAAGGTAAGTGGAGGCACTCCCTCGTTTCTGGGACCCTCTTTCCTCACCAGCCTTATTACCCCCCTCCCTAAAATAGCTCTCATCTTTGCTCCCATCTCTTCTACCACAAGCCACCCTGCTCCACTTTGACCTCTGTTTTCTCTTAAACTTCCTTTGCCCTTAAAATGCCCACAGTAAGGCCCCAGACCTGATCCCATTATTCTGTCCCCCTGTGCCCTGACTCATCCCACAGTCTGGCCCAGCCTACTCTCCTTCCCGGGACCGCAGTCTCCCCACAGTCAGAGCCTCCTGGGCCCTGTTGCCTCAGACTCTAGATCCCCACGTAGGAGGGACAGCTCCTTTTGCCTGGCTGCCTTGGAGCAGCAGGAAAGGTGAGAGCACATGCCCTCCCTTCTACCCCATCCCCTCCCCCACATTGTGACTTCAGCCAGTACTGCAGGCTGAGCCTCTGAAGGCCACTTGCAGGGCATCCCAGGCTGTGGTGGTGGAGACAGTGTTTCTTCTGTCTCCCAAGCAACCACAGCTACCTGGTGTCCCCTTGGGCTGAGGACCTGGAAGACTCCCTGGGTAAACATCTCAATTAGGAATCAAAAGACTTCTCCTTTTGCTGCAAACTTCAAGATCAGAACAAGCCCTCTGCTGGATGAAAGGGAAGAGCTGGGCTGGGGCAAAGTGGGCCAGGCTCCTCCCAGCGCCAGGGCTGGGGAGGAGCAAGGAGGGCGTCAGGAGACAGGTCTGCCACCAAGGGGAAGCCCCTGTTTGGCCAAGGGCCTGGTGGTCAGGGCTCCCTAAGTCTGGGTTTGGTGGTGTTCTCAGTTTCGTTCATGTGTGAGTGTGAATGTTAAATATATATAACATAACATTTACCATTTTAACTTTCTTATCTTTGCACCCTAGTGCTCTCTCCACTTCTGTGCACAGAAGTTAATTGGTTATTTAAAAAGAGATTAAGAGGCATTAAGTACATTCACAGTATCGTGTGGCCATCACCACCATCCATCTCCAGAACTTCCACATTTTCCCCATCTGAAACTCTGTACTCATGAAACAATAATCCCTCATCCTCCTCTCCCACTTTCTGTCTCTATGAATTTTACTACTCTAGGAAACTCATATAAATGGCATCACACAGTATGTGTCCCTTTGTGTTTGGTTTATTTCACTTAGCATCATGTCTTTAAGTTTCATCCATGTTGTAGCATTTGAGAGAACTTCATTCCTTTTTAAGGCTAAATAATAGTCCATTGGGTATATAAACCACATTTTACTTATCAATTTATCCATCAATGGACATTTGGGTTGTTTCCACCTTTTGGTATCATGAATAATGCTGCTGTGAACGTGAGGGTACAAGCATCTGTTCAAGTCCCTGCTTTCAGTTCTTTTGGGTGTATATGTAGGAGAGGAATTGCTGGGTCATTTGGTAATTCTATGTTTAATTTTTGGAGGAATCACAAAATTGGTTTCCAGAGCAGCTGTACCACTTTACATTCCCTCCAGCAAGATATGAGGGTTCCAGTTTTTCCACATCCTAGCCAACACATGTTATTTTCCACTTTTTTTATAGTAGCCATCCTAATGGGTATGAAGTGGTATCTCATGGTGGTTTTGATTTTCATTTTCCCCCAAGGTTTTTGCATCTTGGTTTATTCTCTTGCTTGGAAAAGGGGAGCAAAGCTACCTATTCTGGTCTTTGTTTGATCTGTTCGACCATTGCCTCTCACCTGCTTCTAGCACCTGTATCACCTGCATGACCCAAGTCATGGGCTTCCTTTGTTTTAACTACACTTATAATACATAGAAAGAAAATTCAAAATTATAGGTAAGCATAGAGGAGGAAATAATATAAAAATCACCCATAGTCCCACCACCTAAGAAAGGCAGACTGGAGATATCTCATCGCCCCTGGAGACGCACCCCTATAACCCCCCCTGTCTCTACACCTGGCCCTTCCCTCCTCCACGAACTTCTCCCGCCTTTCCCCTCCCCGGCCTGCATTCCCCTCCTGAGCTTCCCTGTCTCCACTGCACTTTCATAGCTTTTGCCGAGCTCCAGACAGACATCAATGAGCTGACCAGTGACCTGGACCGCTCAGGAATCCCCTACCTGGACTATCGGACCTATGCTATGCGAGTCCTGTTCCCTGGCATTGAGGACCATCCCGTCCTGCGTGAGCTGGAGGTAACAGCTGCCTCCCTCGCCCAGCTGCCCAGCAGGGACGTGGGGCCTGGGTTTCCTAGGAAATGCCAATGGGGCCCAGTGCTCAGAAGAAGGTCAGGAGTGAGGAGGAGAAATAGCTTGTAGAAGCATCACCGTAACGGGGATTTTTCCAACCAGGAAAATCACAGCCGGGGGGGCACCCAGGCTCTTTGGGATGATTCCAGGGGAAAGCTGATTATTTGTCATTTTTTAATTAATGACTGAATTAATTAAGATTCTGCCTCATTTCCAAATGGATTTAAGCTGGCTTAAGGAAAGACCTATGATTCTGTGAGGCTTGTTTTTTCATTTCTCAGTTTGTTTTACTAAAGATAATAAATCAGGGCAGAGGAGATTAAGGGGAGACTAGTAAACCAAGCTAGTCTGCTGCAGTATCTCCTATTGTGTTGCATCCTTGGGAAAATCAGATGAATAGCATCCTCTCTGAGGTCTCTACCTGGAGCCCAACCCTCTCAACCCAGGGGGAAGTCAGAGCAGACTGCAGACCTCAGGGACCAGTTATTCCTACATCACCGAGGGTGGGGCGGTTACAGGCGTCATGGAGAGGGTCCTATAGCTGGCATCGTCATCAGCCAACACCCTCCCGGAGAGCCGGAAGCTCGTCCTCTGAAGCCACGCCCATCACACCCATCCCAGGTGCAGGGCAACGGGCAGCAGCACGTGGAGAAGGCCCTGAAGCTCTTCGCCCAGCTCATCAACAACAAGGTGTTCCTGCTGACCTTCATCCGCACCCTGGAGCTGCAGCGCAGCTTCTCCATGCGGGACCGCGGCAACGTGGCCTCGCTCATCATGACCGGCCTGCAGGGCCGCCTGGAGTACGCCACCGACGTCCTCAAGCAGCTGCTCTCCGACCTCATCGATAAGAACCTGGAGAACAAGAACCACCCCAAGCTGCTTCTCCGGAGGTCTGACCTGCGCCAGGGGCGGGGAGGCATCTAAACAGGGACGTCCGGGGGGGGGGGGCAGGGCTGGTTAGTGTGGGTCCCACGAGAAGGCGCCCCCACCCAGGAAGACCTGTGTCCCTGCAGCTCCCAGTGCAGAGTCTCATCTTCCTTCAGTCCGGGTGGCTGTGCCGTGTCTGCAGGTGCTGAGCGTGATGCAGGAGCACAGGCCCCAGAGCATCTGAGCTTGAACCCCGGCTCTGCTACCTGCTAGTCGTGTGATCTTGGGCCAGTGATGTGGCCACTCTGCTGTTTAGTTTCCTCGTGAACAAAGTGGCACTAATAATACCTGTCTTGAAGTCTCCCTCCCCATGCATCCTGAGTTTCACTGTCCAACACAGTAGCACATGTGACCATTAATTTAAAAGAAAATGTAAAATTCAGTTCCTCCATTGCACTAACTGTATCCCAAGTGCTCAGTGGCCGCCATATTGGAAGCACAGATAGAGGCCATTCCCATCATAGCAGGGGCTCTGTTGGACAGCACCCGGCTGGAGATATGGTGTGGCCTCTCCCATCAGTGCCCGGCTTCCTGGATCTGAATCACCAGCATCCACCACCACTCCCTCCTCGGTTGCCATTTTCCTGGCAGGGAAGAGGGTCAGAAACCTTGGCCATCCATCCCTGAGCCTACCCTCTCTGGGGGCCCTGGGGAGCCCAGCACAGCTTTGGAGCTCAGCTGGCAGCAGGGTTTGGAATGTGCCACCTCCATTTCACTGCCTTCCCGGCAGCCTTCTCCTTGCAAGATCTCAGGCTTCCAGACCCCATGTGGGGTGAGGAGGGAGAAAGAATAGCTTTGTTTTATGAGTACAGAGCCCCCATTCTGCCAATCTGAGCATTAGAAACTCTCATTAAGAACTGTTGTATTTAAATTAGAGCTAATCTCAGGCACAATGCAGGGAGAGGGTGCTGGGAGGGGCCAGGGAGAGAGCCACAATTTCTCCTGCCATTGTCACTCTCTCCCAGGCCCGCATTGCTGAGCAGCCCTGGCAAATGCCTGGGATTTACGGCAACCGGAGGGTATTATTTGCACCACGTCCAGCGAGTTAAAATACCCCTCCGGCATCCCCATCACTGCGGGTCTGTCACAGCCACTTCGTTCCTCCGCAGGTCCCCAGATCTGCAGCCTGGGATGATGGGGGTGGGGCAGGACGAAGGGGTGGTGCTTACAGAGGCAGATCCCCTGTCAGCTAAACACTTGCACACACTGCTCTTTACCTGAGGGTCTGGGATCCACGACCCCGCAGGACAGTGATGACAGCGAGCAGGTATATGCACTATTCTTAGCACTTTACATACATTAATTCATTCAACCTTGACAACAACCCTGTGGGATAGATGATGATGATGATGATGATGATGATGGTTATTATTATTATCATCCCCATTTAGAGATGGGGAAACTGAACCCAGAGAGAGGAAATGACTTACTCAAGATCACACAGGCCAGTACGCAGCAGAGTCAGGATTCGAACCCAGGCAGTCTGACTCTGTTTGGAGGGGAAGGTACCAGGGACCTTGTGGACATGCAGATATTCAGACATGCAGGAAATCCCAAAGGGACATAGAAACTCCATCACCCTGAGGCTGGAAGAGGGTAAGAGGATGGTATTCTTGGTCCCTGTGTCTGCAGACCCATAGCACCACTCCATTTTTGCTGGAAATTGAGGTCCAGAAAGAAGCCTCTAGCCCAAGGTCTCACTTCTCATTACTGGTAGCGTTGGGACAGGACAAGTGTCCTGGCCCCCAGCCCTGGCTTCTTTCATGCCCTTGTTCTCTTGAACCCTGGTCCACACAACAAGCTAGGCACACCCCCACCCTTAGACCCCTCCATAAAGGACTGCCCTTATCCCTTCTGCCTCCCCAGGACAGAGTCCGTGGCTGAGAAGATGCTGACCAATTGGTTTGCCTTCCTCCTGCACAAGTTCCTGAAGGTGAGACTGGGAGTGAGACAGGAACTGGGAGTTGAGAGCAAGATGGGGGGCTGCCCCTCTGAGCCTGGCCATCAGGGCTGCATGGGGACCCCCCCTTAGGAACAGAAACCTACCTGGCTGGGTGCCCCAAAGCCAAGCGGGCCTAGAAATAGGGTCGGGAGAGGGAGGGAAGGAGGCTGGTGCCCCGCCACCTACGCCCTGCGTCCGCCCACAGGAGTGTGCGGGGGAGCCGCTCTTCATGCTGTACTGCGCCATCAAGCAGCAGATGGAGAAGGGCCCCATCGATGCCATCACGGGCGAGGCCCGCTACTCCCTGAGCGAGGACAAGCTCATCCGGCAGCAGATCGACTACAAGACCCTGGTGAGGAGGCAGGAAGCCCAGGGGACAGCACGGACCTCCTGCGTCTAATCTGTGCTCTGCCTTCTCACCACAAAGCCAGTTTGAGGGGTCAATAAAGAGGCTGGGAGGCCGGCCTGGGGGCCAGTCCAGGGGGCATGCCAAGTGTTCCAAGGGCGGACACACAGGCCTGGGCCCCTCCTCCCCTATCTCATTGGGTGGGCCTAAAGAGCTTGCATCGCCTGCGTTTACCCTAGATCACTCAGCATTAGCTGTGGGGAAATTAGCATGACGGGGAAGAAGTCTGCTGATCTCTAATATAGAGGCTTCGGGGAAGTGGGAGGCCAGCCCTTGCAACACCTGGAGGCACCCCTGATCCCCCAGGACGTCTCCACCCAGGATGACAGCCTCCCCTAAGCCATCAGGGGCTAGAAAGTAGAGTCCTGTCTCTCTGAGAAACAGAGGTGGGCAGAAGGACTCAAGCTGTCATTGGCAGATGGCTAGAAGGTGAGAGAAACTGAGACACAGACAGAGGGACACCCGTTTCTCCAGTGAGGAGGGGGAGCCTGGGTAAGAGAAGGCTCCAGGGCCTCACGCCCTCTCCCCCAAATGGCTCCTTCAACTCGCATCCTGTCCCTCTTCCATCGCCACCTGTAGATCCTGAACTGCGTCAACCCTGACAACGAGAACAGTCCGGAGATCCCAGTGAAGGTGTTGAACTGTGACACCATCACGCAGGTCAAAGAGAAGATTCTCGATGCCGTCTACAAGAACGTGCCCTACTCCCAGCGGCCGAGGGCTGTTGACATGGACTTGGGTAGGAAACCTGGCCTTGGAGTGTGAGGGCAACTTCCAGGAGGGCATTTGGGCTACGGCAGGGGTGTGGGGGGGAAGCCCTGCCCCGCAGACAGCCCCTCGTCGGGGCATGACTGGGTCCCGTCCAGGTGAGGGGCCAGGTGACATGCGTGCCTGAAACACTGCCCACTCAGATGTGGCCACCTCTGGGGAGGCCCATGCTTTTGCCAGCATTGACACCCCCGGAGCCCCAGACGCCTGAAACACTGTCATTGCACCAGCTTGAGGGAGCCGGGGTTGCCAGGCCCCTAGAGGACCCCACGACTGGGCAGTCCCGGCCCCCGCCCCTCACACTGCTCCTGCACCACCCCTCCACCCAGAGTGGCGTCAAGGCCGGATTGCCCGGGTCGTGCTGCAGGACGAGGACATCACCACCAAGATCGAGGGTGACTGGAAGCGGCTCAATACGCTGATGCACTATCAGGTGAGGGCAGGGCTTTGCGTCAGGGACCCCTGCCCTCCCAGAATGTCCCCTCCTTCTAAGGTTTGCTCTAAGGCCCTCAAAGCCCTAAAAGGGTTCTCTTCTCTCCCCTCTCCACCTCCTGCCTGAGTCTAGAGCAGTGATTCTCAGCCACAGCTGCTGATTAGAATTACTGGGGGAAGCTGTCGAAAACACGAGTGTCTAGACTCACCCTGAGAAACTGACTGAACTGGTGTGGGGTTGGGCTGGACATTCCTATCCTGTACAGAGTGTAGCTCTTCGCCTGCAGAAACATAGCATCTTTCACAGACAGCTGCATAGTCTCCTGCTGCTTTCTCTTTGCTTTCTTACTAACGCGGCTTACACGTCTCACCTGCAACGAAGCAGGGACTTGGGTCTTATATTCTGCCACTTACTAGCTGGTGTCCCTGGGGAAGTTGCTTAAGCTCTCATTCTTCTCATCTCTAAAATGGAGTTAATGGTGATCCCTGCCCCATAAAGTTGTGAGGAATAGATTGAATATAGTAGGTAGAGTGTTTAGCACACAGGCAGACACATTGAATGGAACAGTCAAAAAAAAAAAAAAAAATCTCAGCAAAAGAACAAAAGATCCCGAGAGGTATCTACTCTCACCCCCCCTTGCTTCTCATGGTAACCACTCACAGCTGGGGGTCTCTGTAAGATTAAGCACGGGTAGGCTGGTTGGGATTCGAAAAACATACTAAAATAGAAGCTGGAGATGAGCGACAGTGAGGGAAATTAAACCAACCAGAGGAAGCGCCTTGGGCAGCAGGACCCTGTGGGATTGCCTGGTTAATAACATCATCCTCTGTCCCTGCCTCACACGGGGAGGGTGCGGAGGGGCTGGCAGGCTGGGTTCTTAAGCACTGAGTTGCCAACGACCAGGAGGCTGGGGGTCCTAACAGTCAGCAGGACCTGCCTGGGAGCCTCTTGGGGCACAGAGGAAAGAGAGGGGCACTGGGGAAACCCCAAAATGCTCCCTTCCAGGCTCCATCCCCCTTACTGGCCTGCATTTCCCATGCTGACACTCTGCCTGGACCCCCTCCCTAAATGGAGTAAGTGTGGTATAGTGGGCAGAGAAAAGAATTTGTGAGTTCTATTTAAACCCCTGCTTCCCCATTCACTGGTGATGTGACTTTAATCTCCCTAAACCTTGGGTTCCTCATCAGTGAATGGAGATATGACCCCAAATTGTGAAGGTGGTTGGAAGTATGAGAAACCACAGGTGAGGTATACCAGGATGTATATACCACTCCATAGTAGCTATAATCACTCTGTTGATTCCACCCCAGCCCCCAACCCCACTTCACACTGGGCTTCGTAGAACAGTTTTAATGAACCAATTAGAACCGAAGAAGAAAGTGCAAAAGAAATGAGCATTATGCCCCCAAATTGTTAGTTTCTCCAGGGCAGGAATGGGGCCGCTCTCCTGTCTTTGGTGCTCTAATGCTTGTTACTGGTCTGTCTGTCCTATGACTCCCAATCAGAAGAATGGAATATTCTGTTCTAACAGTGCTCATCTTACAAAGCACTTTGAATTCCCCGATGTCATTTATCATTCATGTATTCATTCATTCCTCAAATATTTACCGAGCTTTACTTTGTGCAAGGCTCTTCCCACACGCTAGCCCTGAGTGACAGGGGACAAGAGGGATTATTCTTCCCTTTGGGAGACAATGATGATGATGATGTTCATAGTAGCAACAGTAATACCAGCAGTTACTGAGTGTCACTGGGCGCCAGGCACCACTGCTCCCAGCCTCTACGTGTCCTAATGCCTTTAATCCTCGCAACAAACCTAGACTCGATTATTATCCCCTTTGACACATGAGACAACTGAGGTGCAGAGAGGTTAAGTGACTTTCCCGAAGTCATGTAGCTACGAAGTGCAGAGGCAAGGTCAGACCCAGCCAGGCATCTTGCCCACGGGTTTGCATCACCTGTTGGTCAAGAGAAAGACTGGAGACTAAGGACAAGGGAGATTTAGTGATGAGACCTGGAATTCAGTTGAACTGTGGTCATTCCAGTCACCTTGTGAATCTCCCTTTAGGACGACAAGCCATAAATGATAACATAATCTGTTCTCCCTGGGAGAATAAACCCTTGCTCCTGCCAGGCTTTCGTGTATCATTTCAATTGCAAAGAGAGTTCCTGAAAGTCCTAGGTGGGGAGTTCCTCCTCCTTTTTTTTTTTTTTTTTTTTGCGGTACGCGGACCTCTCACTGCTGTGGCCTCTCGCATTGCGGAGCACAGGTGGCTCCGGACACGCAGGCTCAGCGGCCATGGCTCACGGGGCCCAGCTGCACTGCGACATGTAGGATCCTCCCGGACCGGGGCACGAACCCGTGTCCCCTGCATCGGCAGGTGGACTCTCAACCACTGCGCCGCCAGGGGAGCCCCCCCCCCTTTACAGACCTAGTGCTGATGGTACAAGCTGCCTGCAGTCTGGGGAGCCGCCCCAACTGGGAAGTAACTACGCATTGGCAACTGTGAAGAGCCCTGGCCCCTGCAGCTTTATGCCATCAAGTCAAAGCGTCAACCTCTTGTTACCCTCCCAGGAGTCAAAGGTCCTTGGAGCCCCTACAGGAGAGAAATCTGCATGATCTTAATTAACAAAGAGATTTTTAAAAACTTGCCCGGGTTCCCGCAGATTTATAGGGAGGGTGAAATTAAACAGCACTACTAAAACGGGCTATCGGGGAATCTCGTTAGTGCTAATGGTCACTTACAGTTTGACTTCCCAACATTTAATTTTTTTTTTTGGTGGGAGAGAGGGACTGACAATTTAAGACCCAAAAAGATGGTTTTACGACTGGTGCAGCCATAAATCAAACTTATAAAGTTCATAAAAATTGTTAAAGTAAAAAATGGTTTAATAGGAATGTTTTATGGCCCATAACTTTATCATAGCTGTTTTACTCCCTCTGCATTAGGGGTTTAATTGGATCGCCACAATTCTGGGGATTCTCTGTTTTTATTGGATGGAGGGTAACCTTAAATGAAAATGGCCCCAAATGTCTTCAATATGGCTCCTCATTTATCAGCCCTTTCCCTGCAGGCTGGGTGCTGAGCCTGGGCAACCTCACAGGTTATAGGCAAGACACCTTCTTTCTTGCTGACTCCCCAAGAGCAGCTGTCTTGTGGTGAAGACCTTCAAGGTGACTGGACCATTATAGGACCCAAGCCAGAAAGAAATCAGAACCAAAAGGGAAAATGGGCTTCAGACCAGTGTGTCTTGAAATAAAATCCCAAATTAGGATGCAATGAGGAGAACATGTGCTCTGGAGCCTGACAGTCCGGGCGACAAATTTTGGCTCTATCGTGTGTTAGCTGTGCGAACTTGAAGGTGTCGTTTAGCTTCTCAATGCTTCAGTTCCTCATCTCTAAAATGGGGATAGTTGTATGTAACTCACAGAGCTCAAGGCAGGCTGGGCTACACTAGCTCCCTCTAATAGAAATGGAATGCAAGCCACACGTATAACTTGACATGTTTTACTAGTCACATTTAAAAAGTAAAAATAAGCAGATGAATGTAATGTTAATGTTTTATTTAACACAACTGAACTAAAATAATTGTCATTTGAATGTAATCAATATGAACATTATTAATGAGACAGTTTGTGTACTTTTATTCATCCTAAGTCATTGAAATCCAGTGTGTATTGTATATTTATAGGGACCTGAGCTCAGACACTTACAGGGCATCTCCCTTTGGACTGATTGGATTGCAAGAGCCCAATAGCCACAGGTGGCAAGTAGCTACCATACTGAAAAGCAGGAATTGTTATTTGTAGCATTTCTGATCTCCTTACGCTCTACCTAAACCCATTCCATAGCTTTCTAGAAGTACTTGACAGTTTTATTCCTCAAGATACCAACATTCACCTGAACTGTATCTCTCATACCCTTCTCAGGTATCAGACAGATCGGTGGTGGCTCTGGTCCCCAAACAGACCTCCTCCTACAACATCCCTGCCTCTGCCAGCATCTCCCGGACGTCCATCAGCAGATACGGTGAGGACCAGAAAGGTAGCCTGGGCAGCCAGTGGAGTCTTCTGTGACCCCCAGGGGCTACTCACCGTCCCTTCTGACAGCAGGAGCCCCGTACTGCTGCCAGCCTGCAGTCAAAGGCTTCCCTTTCTCCCTGGACCAGTCATCCTCGGAGCAGCCTGTCTCCTCAGAGCTGTGGCAGCAGGTGGTACCCGGCACCCCTCCTTTGAGAGCCCAGGTCTGATGAAGCAGTTTGAAGGGCCCACACTCAGGGAGGCTCTTGGATGGGGGGGTTCACATAACCCAGTCCCAGTTTATGCTATCGTCCTGACTGAATTATTAACAGTGCCCCCTTTAGCTCTCAGTCATGTCCCAATTTGGGCAGTCAATTGGCCATCCTAGCCCTTCCACCCCTGAGGAGTGCTAGGGTCCCCAGTGCCCTCTGGGCAATGAGGTTGTGGTGTTTCACTCTCTCTGACTCTGTTTCCTCTGGTTCTGTATAGCACCAGGCTTTGGGCTGTCCAGCTAAAGGACACCTCAGGACTGAAGCTGGCAGCTCCAAAAGGGGCTCAGACAATTCTATATTCTGGGCCCCAAGTAAGAAGGAACTCGTCGACTCCCGAGAGGGAGCATTTCCACTCACAGCCCTTAGGATCCAGACTTTTATTAAAGCCTCTATGAGAATATCTGGTTGACATTTTCCCTATTGATTGTTTTTTGCTGGAAGCATCCGGGAATGAGGGACTCCCAAATTCCCAAGGGCCACTCCAGCTCACAGAATTTCTAGGTCCTCTTTTGACAAAGAGATTTCAGGCTGTTCTCATGCCAACCAAGGATCGATAAAATAACCCACCAAATATGAAACCCCAAGGGTCCCCTTCCAATTGAAACTGGTTTATTCTGAGTGCAGCAGGTGGGCAGGGATTCTAGAAGGATTCTACAAGCCAGGATGATGCAATTAGTCGCTCACAGGCCTCCGCTGCCCCCTTCTCCTCAGACTCCTCCTTCAGGTACACAGGCAGTCCCGACAGCCTGCGGTCTCGGGCCCCCATGATCACCCCAGACCTGGAGAGTGGGGTCAAGGTGTGGCATCTGGTGAAGAACCACGACCATGGGGACCAGAAGGAGGGTGACCGGGGCAGCAAAATGGTGTCCGAGATCTACCTGACCCGGCTATTGGCCACCAAGGTAATTCCTGCCCTGCCCAGCCCAGGGAAGGCCTCCTCAGAGGTGTGTCCTACCCCCCACCCAACCCACAGCATAGGAAGGACAGCATGGAGTCTGTCCTTCAAGGTAACACATTTGGACAAGGAGGTCCAGGTCTGGGGCAGGCTTCCCAGGAGATCAGGCCACTGCTGTTTTCTACCCTTTGGCAAAAATCACAATGACATCTTTCCTCCTAGCTCACCCTATAGGACCGCCATTACTCCTCAGAGGATCGACGGTCTCACCTCGGGCCTCTACAACCCTTAGGAAATCATTGGGGGTTTTTATTGGTATTAGATGGACAGATATGCCAACTTCCTCCATCAGTGTCTTTTCTACCCACTTTCTGGCCACAGTGGGAGGAAAAGCATGAAGGCCTGGTCCTTCTGGTATCCAAGAGAAGGCTTCCCTTTCCCCATCCCATCTCATCTAACCCCAGATGCTCATGGAAGCGAGGCAGCAGCAGTGCTGGAAGCTATGATCTAAAGCTGTGTTCTAGCCTCCCTAGCAGAGAAAAGTTTGCCTATATATGCATAGCAATCATCCAGCCCGTATTTGCCAGTACTGTCCCCCACTGACCCCACAAAAATGTGGCTGAAATTCTAATACAGTGGCCTCTCAGATTTGCTCCCTGAAGTGCCTCAGAAATACACCATCAGACCATGCGTCTCAAATTTTGCTTTGCCTAATATGCTAATAAGAGACCAACAAAGAGACACCAAAAGGTTGGACATTTTCCTGACCTTCAGAGGTGATTTTTGAATCAGCAAACTGTGGGCCCCAGGCCCAGCCTTGTCCCTGCCCCAGGTTCCCTCCAAGGCCCTGTGATCAGGGCTGTGTCTCAGCGTTCTTGGACCTGGACCCTTCACCCAGTCCCCACTCCAGACACTGCTTATCCCTGGCCACTCACATGGTGGGCCCTTCACACCTTCCTGTGAGACCCTCTGCAGTCCTGCCCTGTTCCCGCTGGAAAGGTCCAGCCCTCCATTTTGTTCTTGTACCGGCCTGTGCCCTTCATTCCCCGTTGGAAGCCTGGGCTCAGAGCATTTGCTGTCTTCAGTCAGACACCCCACACCCACACCCGCCTGCCACGGACACAAGCAGAAATGTGGCATGTGGCCGCAGTTTGGAGGAGGTTCTGGCCAGGAATCTGCAGCCCATTCAGTCCCTCCCACCTGCCTAACACCCACCCCCACCCCCACTCCCACCACACTCTGCACAGCCTGGCGTTGCAGACAAATCTCCAAGGCAGGATCGGTCCAAGGCACCATCTGGTCTGCCCACCTGCTGCCCGTTCCCCTCCCCCACCTCATACTTTCCCACCACTCCTCCGCCAGGGCACGCTGCAGAAGTTCGTGGATGACTTGTTTGAGACCTTGTTCAGCACCGTGCACCGGGGCAGCGCTCTCCCCCTGGCCATCAAGTACATGTTCGATTTCCTGGATGAGCAGGCGGACAGGCACAGCATCCACGACACAGATGTGCGGCACACCTGGAAGAGCAACTGGTAACCCCCTGGGGAGCCCAGGGAGAGCTGCAGCCTGGCGAGGCTGCAAGCTGCGGGGCGTGAGAACTAGCAGGGACCAGGGAGATGGGCAGAGCCTGTTCTCTGCTGTGGCTGAGTAATCCAAGGTTCCTGGGACAAACATATGCTCCGCAGAGCAGATGTGGTCCCCAGGCGCCAAGTGGGCCCTGCCGGGCATAGAGCCTGGCACCAGGACAGAGCTCTGCCCTTCCAGGCTCAGAGCCTTCTCTGGGACGTGCCTCGTCCTCCCTAACTGTTTAGGAAAGGGAGCTGGAGGAACCTACACAAAGAGCCACATCTGAGACCTAGCAGCAGAGCTTCACAGACAGGCGTTGTGGGGCATTCTAAGCACGGCAGAACCTAAGGCGCTTCCTGAAATGGGGAAGCCCTGAATTAAACTTAGACCCTGGGGAAGTTGGCCAGTGCTGGGAGAGAGCTTGCACCTGCTGTAGACTTGAGCCCACCAACTACGAGGTTGTCATTGCAAACGTGATCCCTTAAGGCCAAGTGATTACCCCGGCGCCATGGCTTTCAGGAAGCAGCAGGCAGGACGTCCTGCAGGCGTGACTGTCTCCCCTAAGGTAACCTCTGCAGCCAAACCCAGCACTGGGAGAAACAGCTCCTGCGGGCTCTTCACGCAAGACGTTTCTCTCCTGGGTTTTGAACCTGGACCATAGACCACACTGAAGACCGACTTTCAGGTCACAAAGGGCCTGGCCAAGAGCCAGAGTAAAAGCCTTCCTTCAGGAAAAGAGCACAGAGAGGGGAGAGAGGGGGTCCAGGCATTTGGGTTGGGCAGGCAGCCCACACAGCTGTCTGGAGTCAGCCATCTCCTCGGAAAACAGAGCCGGCACAGATGGGCCCCGGCTGTTATTTGGGAATCAAAAGTCCTAGCAACCAGCAAAACACTTTGGAAAAACCCAACCCCGAACCCCATATATTCCTTCTTTTCCGGGGTGTTGTGGTTGCCAAGCGCTCCAAAGTCTGCAGCTTTGATCACAGTGGAGTGAAATGAAGAGGCTCTGGTGGTCGTGGGGTGAGGAGCCTCCAGTGCAGGTCACTGGGACAGGCCTTTCATTCATCTGCATTCCCAGGGCCGGGGCCATGGCTGTTCCCTTTGCTTAGGCGGATCCTCAGTCCAGCGCTGGGAGTGGCAATTTCAAGGGAATCAAGAGAACGTTCTGGATTATCCCCATCTCTGTGCCCTTTGTTTCTGGCCAGGCCCAAGTCATACCCTGGAGAGCAGACTCTGGAGTTGTGGTGGGGAGAGTCCCCTTAGCCAGACCTCAGGTCCCTAATGTCCCAGGAAAGACTATTAGAAGCTTCCAAAGCTGCCGGGGGAAGGGGAGGTAGAAGAGAGGAGTCACCTCTCAGCCCAGGCCACTCCCTCCGGGTTAAGGAAAGTGAGTGATCCCGTTGCATTTGGAAGGATAAGCAGAAATCATAATGGAAGGACTTGGAGTGGGCACAGCTGATCTTTCCCAAGACTTGGCGTGAACTGAGACATTTGGGAAAGTTTGGGGTCCAGGAGAATCAAGAGAAAATGAAGGAGACGGGGGAGGTAGGTTGGATGGCTGAAACATCTCAGGCCCGAAGGACAAGCCGGGGACAGGGCTCATTCCACAGAGGATCCAAAAGAGTTAAGGGCCTGCAGACAGCTGGAGGAGAGGGCCAAGTTGGAAAAGGCAGCAGAAACAGCAGCTGTTCTGGTTTTGAAGGGGAGTAAATGGGCTTATCCTCCTTATGGCCTAAGGAGCAGAGAAAAAGCATTCTCCTCCGATTATAAATTCCCAAGTTGCAGAAAGAACTCTCCTAACGACTGATCAGTTCCTCTTGGGGTGGGAAAAACTCGGAGTCCTAGTGAGTCATTCCCAGCGTGCCAACAATGGCCTCCTCTTCTTCCTCTGCCCCTGACCAGATCCGAGACGGCCCCAGGGAGAGTCGTGAAAGAGCTGCCCCCAGGGGAGCCCATTCCTCAGCCCAGCCAGGCAGGGCCAGCCCTGGGAAGTGGCTGGGCAGCCGGGCTGGGTGGGGAGCACAGGTGGCGCCCTTTGTGCCCACTCGGAGCCCGTGCTGGGGCTGCCACTGCATCCTTCTGGATAATGGCCACAGGCATTGGGAAGGGACTCTGGGAGCCTGGGGGCTTTGTTTGAACCTCTGGGAAAACTGTGCAGCCCTCTGTACTTGGGCTTCCCTGGGGACACAGAGGCCTTTGGAAAAGACCTCCATGAGGGAACAAAGCCACCCACGCCCACCTCTCAGTTGTTAGAGAACAGGGTCAGCACCCCATTAGGGCGCAATAGTGCCTCTCCTTTTCTCCCAGCATCAGTAACAGCTTAGCCTAAATTGGCAGCCCAGGCTGGACCAGTTTTCTGTGACTTCATTCTCTTGCCCTTGGAGAGAGAATTGTGGGGGAGGGAGGAATGTTAGTAAACAGCATGGGGCACGGCCAAGGTACAGCCCTGAGACTCTGCTCTGCTGTTTCCTACAGCCTCCCTCTGCGCTTCTGGGTGAACGTGATCAAGAACCCCCAGTTTGTCTTTGACATCCACAAGGGCAGCATCACGGACGCCTGCCTCTCTGTGGTGGCCCAGACCTTCATGGACTCTTGCTCAACATCAGAGCACCGGCTGGGCAAGGACTCCCCTTCCAACAAGCTGCTCTATGCCAAGGACATCCCCAGCTACAAGAGCTGGGTGGAAAGGTCAGTAGCGCCCTCAGGACAGGCCCGTGGCCCTGAATGCCTGCTGCATTCCCTCCTCTGGGTTTCACTGACCGAGGACTCAAAACCATGTTTGTGGTGCCTTTGGGACCTCATGATCACCTTTTTCTCTCTTGTCCAAAGTTCCTGCTGGGGGAAGAAAGGGAAGCTCTGTACCCTTCAAGTCAGCTCATTAGCATTCTAATTACCATTTACTGAGCACACGCTAAGCACCCAGCACTGTGATAAAGATGTTGTATGTATCACCTCACTAAAGTATCCAGCAGAGTGGTAAAGTAGGTATTATTATCATCCCCATTTTACTGAGGAGGAAACTGAAGCACAGAGAGGCAAAATAACTTACCCAAGGTCACACAGCTGGCAGGTAGCAGAGCTGGAATTCGAATACAAGGAGTCTGGTCAGAGTCTGGGCTTTTAACTACCCTGGAAAGTTAGTAGTTAGGGAGAACCAGTCGCCAGGCCCCAACCTTAGGGAAAACCAGCCTCCAGGCCCCAACCTCAGCTTGAGGGAAGAGGCCAGAGGAAGCTTCGTCAGAAGAGAAGTAGGGAAGCAGGAGCAGTTGGGGACAACTGTGGTCTCAAGGGTTCTGGGGCCAGGGTAGGTATAGGCAGTATTTGCTGAGTCCCCACCAAGGAGCCTGTCCTCTGTACGGCAGATACTACGCAGACATCGCCAAGCTCCCCGCCATCAGTGACCAGGACATGAACGCCTACCTCGCCGAGCAATCCCGCCTGCACGCCGTGGAGTTCAACATGCTGAGTGCCCTCAACGAGATCTACTCCTACGTCAGCAAGTACAGCGAAGAGGTGAGTCAGGGCCCCGGGAAGGGCGCACACAGGGGGCAAAGCAGGTTAAACAAAAAGCAGGGCTCCATCCTTTAATAACAGCAACGGAGGGTAATTCAGAAAACACATTCACGGAGTCAAAAAGTCATCACCGTGCTTTTAGAAGCCAGCCTATCCTCTCCTGATCCATTCAGTGCTTTCTTACACCTTCCACTGTCTTGCCTTCATTGTTCATGCAATACATAACACCTTTATTTGATAATGTAATTGTTTTTCCGTGCAAAGTGTACGATTAATTTCATCCATTCTTAAACAACGAATCAGACTCTTCTTTGCAGTCAGGAAGATGCTGTCAGTTACATTTCAGACAGACAGGTGGACATGACTAGATCCTGAAGAGGACAGCTCCAGAGGATTCACAAGTCATGCATTAGCACTGTACCTGAACATAATCGTAGTAATAATAATAGCTAACACATAGCACTTGCTATATGCTAAATGTCGTTTTAAATACTTTAGATATGTACATACACACACATACATGTATGTATGACATCTGTATGTCATACATACATTCAATTATTTACATTATTTACGGTTATATTCATGAGGGCAGAATGGAAAGGCAGATAGAAGGATATAGGATTCTGGAAAATGGCCTCTTCCATGCTGAGTCTGCCCCCCCACTTTGCTTTTGTTCCTCAGCTCATTGGGGCACTCCAGCAGGACGAGCAGGCCCGGCGACAGCGGCTGGCATACAAGGTGGAACAGCTCATAAACGCCATGTCCATTGAGAGCTGAGCGATGGAGTCTCCTGTTCCTGGGAAGAGGGACCCGTGAAAGCTGTCACACTGGGCATCTCAGAAGGAAGGACAAGTGAAGGGGATCGGGCCCCAGCGCTTGCTGTCCCCTGAGACCCCCTCCCGGGGAGAGGGGAGGACCCATCTCCCCATGCCAGCCAAGTTCCGTCACAGCCTGTTCCTGCAGGGAGAGACCGGGGGTGTCATCCGCCCCATCTCCCCGCGGCGAGGACGAGAGGGACGCCAGGACCCAGAGGAGGTGGCTCTTCAAGCTGAGAGGCACGACTGAGCGCGGCTCTGCCTCTGTGACTGCTGCTTTGCATGAAAACTCGTTCAGTGTATATTGGGGAAATAATGAGAACTTTATTTAATTTTTTTTAAGAAAAAGGAAAACCAGAAATAAAACAAAACAAAAAGCTTCCCTGTTCATCCCGTCCAACTTTCGTTTAATTCTGATTTCTGTCCCCCTTCCTTCTACCCCTGTCCCTCCTTCCTCGTATAACTCCTGGTTCCCAATGCCGGAAAAAGCCTACAGAGAGATGCTGAGAGAAAGCAGAGGGAAAAATGATTGTTTCCTTAACTTCGGAATTGTTGTTTTAAAAAAGTGAGGAGGAGAAGAATGAGCACAAGTTGGCACCAAACACTTCGCAAAAAGAGAGGCCAGTGAAACCCGAAATTATCCCGGCAGCCGTAAGAGGTGGGGAAGGACTCACTAGCCTTTGCACAACTGGCGAAGCCGTCGAGCGGCTCCACCTGGCTGACTGGAAACAGCTTTACATACGCCTGTGTATTCTCATCTCCAGAGGACATATGTGTCTGTAGAGTACCAGTGCTTTTTGCTACTGTTCGGTTGTTTTGTTTTATTTAATCCCGAACCTCCACAAAGGAGGAGCTGATTTTGGTACTTTTCCTTTGGGTTTCCCTAAAGTTACTACCAGAAGTGGGGCAGAGGTGGGCCTCTCCGAGACCAGAGGCCTGGCCTCCCCGAGGATGCTGGGCAGCTCTGCCTTACATCCGTCGCTGTCATAAACCAGGCACCCTGGGGAAAGGCCTTGGAGGCGCGTGGGCCAGGCCTCCAGGAGATTCCGTCTGAGAGCTGACCTGGGGATGTGGGTGTTTGGCTTCGGATTCTGCTCCAATCCGCCAGTGGTTTCTTGCAATTAAAAAGAAAACAAAACTCAAACACTGTTTACAGCAAGCAATACTTGAAGAGCATAGGTTCGAGAAGCTGCAGTATTTATTGTTGTGCTTTCTGTCTTTTATTCTCTCATGCCTAGAGAGGGGAGACAGCCCTTCGCTCGTATGCGGAAGCTCCTGATCGTCTGTCTGAGCACTGGCCTCGGTAGAGATGACTGTAGCATCCCCATGTTATGTCTTCTTCGGCCTCTCTTTCTGCCTCTCATGTCCTTATGAGTTTGAAGGACAAGTGGGCAGCTTCTCTCTCTCCTGCTGACACCTAAATCCGTGGATGACCCTCCATCCTGAGTGTAGTTTCCAAATAAAGAGACCAAAGTTCCACACCCTGGTCCTGAGGCCCCATGGAAGGCAGTGGGAGGCATCCAGAGGAAGACACCTCCGCTGGTGCAGGACCCTAGTGACCGGACAGCCACCGGAGTTTCCGGGCCTCCCACCCTGGCAAGAATCCAGCCAGCTCCAACTTCTCCGCAGGCAGCGTCAGAGTGAGTGTGAAGGAGGACAAGAGAAAGGCAAAGGGGTGGGAAGGGAGGCAGCAGGAGAGGACCAGCCCACCCTTCCCACCTTCTACTTTACAAGGGGCTGCAATGCTGGGAATCGGGTCCAGCCACCCCCAGCGATACCAGACCAGGGTCATTTCCGCTGTAATTAACTCTGGGCCCTGGCTTCTCTGGGCCCTGATTTACCTCCAAACACTTCCAATTTCCAAAAGCTCTGCTGACCACATTGGATTGCCAGGAAAGGGCCGGGGGAGGGGTAGCTCTGAGGGCTGGCTTCCATCGCTGGGGTGTGGCTTTGCATCACTGTGCTAACCACACAGCAGACATTGCCCGGTCCTGGCCTCAGCTCCAGTTTCTTGCCTGAATGCAGCCTACAAATGGGAGAAGAAAAGCATTCAGCAAAATACTCAGGAAACTCGCTGTTTTCATTATAATTCACAACCAGCCATGTGAAGGCCACTTTCTTCTGATAATCCACTTCTGTTAACGTTTCTCTGGGCCCTATTAATAGCCTGAAAGAAATCCTAATGACTGGCCTTCTGCACTAAGCCAAAGTGTTTGCCCTTCATATACCCAAAGCTTACCAGCTCAGAGCCCATGATTTATGGAGATGAAAGGCGAGGCGATACGGCAAGAGGAACGCGAGCAGGGGACTCTGTGCTGCCCACAGAAAAGTGCAGCCCACCCTCCTTTTACTTCCGAGCTCTGAATGAAGGTTTTCTGATCACACCACTGCTCAGACTGGCATCCTGGGCTCTGCCCCACCAAGAAGTAAAAGTTAGACATCTCAACTGCGACCTGTAGGCATCTACCCGGGTGTCTCCCAGCAGCTACTTTTGGTGACCATTCACCACCCCTGGGGATGCTTCCTTGAAGGTTTTGGAGGAGTGGGAGAATGATGGAGGCATGGCTGCTTGGACAGTGGAGAGGAGAGGCGCCAGAACTGGCCTGAGAAGCTTGACCACATTTTTCAGGATTCCATGAGAGAGCTGGGGAATGTGGGCTGGCAAAGTTTGTGGCACAGGGCCATCCCTAAGGAAGGAATTAAGAGAAAGGAAAACTCGACTGGACTTAAGTCAGGCCATGAGGGTGAAACGATGGAGAGCATTGCTTGACTTTGGGTCACCGAGAGCGCATGCCCTGTGGGATGGGAGGGGAGGGAGTTAATTGGCCTCTGTCCTCACTGTTATCCGATGTGATGTGAAGGTATTTTGACCTTGTGTAAGGGATAAGTATTAAAGTCACGTTCCCTCCCCCACATGAAGTCATCCGTCTTGGAGGGAGGCAGAGAGGGACTTCTCTCTCTCGAAGGTTGATCCAGCTCCATTTTGTTTCACTGGTCTGCACAAGAGACAATCTTCTGGAAAACGGAAAGGAAAAGCACCCCAGAAATGTGCTTGGCAAGACAGAGGGTGCTCACACACAAGACAGAGATGGACAAGCTGTCCATCTTGGTGGAGTGAGTCCCTCCAGCTGGCCTGCTGCTGCCTACCGCCCAGCAAGGGCTCAGGTGCTTCTGTGCTTGCCCTCCTACAGCTCTCCACAGCCCATCTCTCAGAACCATTCCTGATCCACTACTGGCAGAGAGCTCCCCCTCCTTGAAACGTTCAGTCATTAGAAGCACGGATCCACTGGGAACCTCACTCGCGGGAGGGAGCTGTTTTCTGTATTCATTCATTCAGAGAACATTCCTGCGTAACACTGTTTGCTAGGCTCTGCTCCAGGTGCTAAGAAACAGCAACAGACAAGACCAAGAAGGGCCTTCTTCTAGCAAACTGACGTTCTTCGGGCTGCTGGTTCCTGCCACCAACTTAGCCCGCATAGCTCAACTCCCAGACCTGCAGAGGGCACAAGTTTTGTAGAAAAGGGAGCCAGAAGAAGCAAGAAAGCCGACCAACCCAGCTGCCTTACCTTGTTCTGGGGACAGTTCTGAGAGCCATGAGAGCCCTTCTCATTCCCACTGCCGCTGTCTCTTCTGGTGGTACTTCCCCTGCTGCTTGAGCTCCTGGCCTCCCTTTATTTCTACCAAACGAGGACAAGAAATAGCAGTGGAGGCCCCTGGCCCTGCTGAGCATGAAGTAGAAGCGACGGATGGGTGAGCTGGACTACAATGGTCTGGGCAGCACAGATTGAGAGTGTTTGAAAGCCACTGGCTGATCAGTCCCCAGGTGCATCCCAGTTGCCACACTGCCCCCATTAACCTGCAGCCAGTAGATACTGAGCGGGCAGCTGCCCTCGAGGAGGCCACTGTTCCCAGCCACGCTGTCCTGCCTGAGGTTCCTGGGCCCTGGCCACGGGCAGGAAAGCACTGAGCCTCAGTGATGGGGGCTCTGTGGGTGAGAAAATGCAGAGGAGTTTAGTGGACACAGGGCTGTGGGAGCAGGTCCTCTGGGGGGACTTGGGAGGTGAAGTTCAGGGCCTTCTGGTGCCTTGTCTCAGGAACACGCTTTGAGAAGACGGCGGCCTCCTCTTCATCACCCCAGTCTCTGTTCCCTGTCCCTTTCCTTTCTTCTGGTTTCCCCAAGAGTGAAGTTTTAGCATCTGGGGACTCCGTCATGCCAGGGATAAAAGATAAAGTTTCACCCTTGGTATTAGGGAGGACCTGGGGGCCAGGGCCTCAGCCCTGTCAGCAAACTGGAGATTCTGGGCCTTTCATGGACATGCCCATCGCATTGCCCTCACCCTAAAGGGACTCGCCCCTCTATCCTTTCTGCAGTGCAGCCCGTGCCTCCCGTCCTCACCTCAAGGAGATGGGAGGCATCGTCTGGATTTCAGTCAAGGCCCTGACTCAGGCCTCGTGTGCTCTCTGCGTTGGCATTACAGGTGGAGAACATAATGGAACGTAGTTCCCCCTACAGAGCAGATGTTCCCAAGTGTGTCAGGGAGAGAGGGACAAGCTCTTTGTACCACGAGACTAAGGACCTGAGCCCACCTGCCTCTCCCCTCAACTTCTCCTACCCAAACCCACTCTTCTTGACACACTGGAATCTGTATTATATATTTTTTTAAGAAAATAGAATGATAGCTGTCCAGTTTTGTTGTTTTTACAGGTGTTGTGGAATAAAAACTGTAAGAAAATTACGTATTTAAAATGTTCCAAGAAACTGGGGTTTTTTTGTCATTCTAATATATTACTGTGTACCTATTGTAAATATGAAACACTCCTATTTTGCAAGCCAAGGACACAATTTGTACTGTTGTTATATATAAATAAAGTTTACTGGATTAAAAAAACCTTAAATCTTCAAATAAACCTGGTTGTTCAGTAGCGTATATGCAGAATAACATTTCCTGGGCATATTTAAGAAGCGGGTACTCGTGGAAAGATGAGCTAAGTTGTTTTGAGGGACTTCTAGAATTCTCTCTGGAGCCGGAGCTTATTAGTGTCCAGTTATCAGCGTCAACACACCAACACTCACACACACACACGCACACACACACACGCACATGCTCTGGCTGTACCAATGGGTGAACACTGCCCCCTGGCCCCAAGACCCAGAACATCGCTTTTCTCCAACAACAGGCTGATAGTGCAGACTTTGGGTTGAGGTGCTTTCCTAGGGGTGAATTAGGTCTCAGAAGGAGGAGATCCACCTGCATTCCTTCCTGAAAATTACATTCATTTATTTGTACTAAAAATTTCAAGCACCTACCAGGGAATGGCATTGTGGTAAGTGCTGGGGGATGAAATAATAAATGAGAGAGACACAATCTTTGCCCTCATCAGCCTTTTAGGGTATGAAAATCATAAGGATTCTGAAAAAGGAATGTCTCAGCTGTGCCATGGAAGGGTTTTTTGGTTGTTTTTCTTTTATTCTCAGTTGAGGGATTAAGGGTGAATCGAGGGAAAGATGTCGGATACTGTGTGCTTTTAGATCCAGCCCAGGGGAGAGAAAAGGGTTGGGCTGTGGCCTGGGGGATAAAAGCAGTTCAGGGCTGACATGGAGTCCAGAGGCAATGCATCCTAGAGGTAGGGAATTGATGTTTGGCCTGAGGATGCCATGTCCCTTTCCCCTTGCTGTACCTCCTTTTTTCTATTTTTCTTTCCCATGTCCCAAAGTGTGTGGGTGACACTTCCACTCTCGGCCGCTAAAGGAGCAAACGAGGATAATCTGTTAATCTGACATCTCAACGGAGCGTGCTGGGAAACCACCGATCTACCTCCATGACGTCAGAACTGTGTCTGGGCCCACAGCCTCAGACCCAGCACTCAGTGGAGGATCCTTAAGGATGAGATGCAGCCCTCGCCCTCAGAGGGCGTCCAATCTGATGGCAGAGATAGCCCCTGCCTTCAGGGTGCCTCTAGCCTGACAGGGGAGACACAGACCCTGCTCTCAAGGACAGCCCAATCTTACAAGTCTTATACAGACAGACAGCGCATGTAAGAATGGGGCCTGGGACTTGAAAACCACAGTCACGTAAACAACTGCATATTGATAAATCTAGTGCACACTAGAGTTGTAGAATTATTGTAGATTCAGAGAAATAATTCCTGTGACGATATTTCAGGGCCTATTCTGCAGCCTCTGAGTTTATGGTGTTTGTGCGTACACACACACACACACACACACACACACACACACACTCGTTCCCGGAGAGACTTGGAGAGATGCAAATGCTGGTCTTGAGGGTGAGAAAAATGCAAACACAACACCCTGAAGAGCCGGGAGAAGAGCACGTTGCCGAGGCCTGTGTGTAATTAGTACATCGTTTTCGATTGCACGGAGGTTTTGTTGTGAGTGCACTGGGTTGTTTTGCTAACATTAAACCATCCTCCGCTTCTCTTATAAATGCAGGCCTTGAGCACTGGAGGCACTCTGTTCCACCACAGTGATGAAGGTATAATCATTCCTCAGCAGAAGCATTAACGTGGCCCTGGCAAGCTCCTGGAGGGTTGGCAGTGTGAGACAGGAGCAGTTAGATGAGACCGGCCTCTGCCACTGCCTGCTGGGGACCCTGGGGTCAGCTGGGCTGGCACGCAGGGCCATATGGACTGCATGGAAAAGGCCATTTCTCTGCATGCAGTCCTTGTACCCCAGAGTTTCCCCAATCTTCTTTCCACCCCACCGTCTCTCCCCTCAGTAACTTGATCTTGGGGCACCTCTGTTATTAAATATCTGCTGCAGGAACTACTATCCTCAGGGAAGGAAGAAATTGGGGAGGAGGTGTCTGTCTATCCTGGTCACTGTTGTAGTCCCAAGACAGAACACACTGAGCACTGGGTAGGCCTATAGCAGATGCCGATGAGAATGTTCGGAATGAAAGAATGAATAAATGGATGTTGTGAACCACCTCCGTACTGCAAACTCCGGAACACCCTCTCTTGTAGGCCTCTCAGTCTCATGTGATAGACATGTTCCATTTTTATAGTCTGAGATCAGAGAGGTTAAGGGATTTGCTTAAGGTCACACAGATACTCTGCTCTTTCCACCGCACAAAACTGCCTTCCATTAGCTCTAGAACAATTTAATACTTGAAAGTCTTCCCAGGAAGTGATCCTTCCTCTTGTAAAAAGCAAGTGCTATGAGAGCACTCTTCAGCATCCATTACTATTCACATCTGCTCAATACAATCATTTCTATCCATTACTTGCAGTAGAATGACACTAGACTAGGCGCCGTTAGACATACAAAGGAGAAAAAAAGCTAAGTCTTAAAGTTGCAGGTTTCTCAGATTTTACAATCTAATATCAACACTATTCATTATTCTAAGAGAGAAAGACTCATCCTTTTTCTTAGTGGGAATTAGATATCATTTTTACTACAAGTGCAAAATAATTTTTTTAATGATTTTTTTAATGTATTTATTTATATTTGTTTTTGCCTGTGTTGGGTCTTCGTTTCTGTGAGAGGGCTTTCTCTAGTTGTGGCGAGCGGGGGCCACTCTTCATCGCGGTGCGCGGGCCTCTCACTGTCGCGGCCTCTCTTGTTGTGGAGCACAGGCTCCAGACGCGCAGGCTCAGTAGTTGTGGCTCACGGGCCCAGTCGCTCCGCAGTACGTGGGATCTTCCCAGACCAGGGCTCGAACCCTTGTGTCCTGCATTAGCAGGCAGATTCTCAACCACTGTGCCACCAGGGAAGCCCAAGTGCAAAATAATTTTGCCAAACTGCAGCAGTAGGATTCTGAGAGAGCTGGGCTCTTCAGTTTGAGGGAAAACCTGCATGATAAGCCAAACAAGAGATTTTAGGGCAGTGGGTGCTGTTGGTGATCTGTGCTCCATCACGATGACACCATGCACTGCCAAACCTCCCTGCTCAGCAGGTGAGCTGCAAGGCAGGGGAGGCCCCTGCCTGGGTGTGTGTCGGCCGCTAGGAACTGGGAGCTAAATCTGCGGCCCACCAGTAGCCCATGTGCAGGACTTCCTGCAGTCTACTCATAATATTTATCTTATTCCTGGTTTTGCTTTATGTCTCTAATTCATTTACTTTTATTCCTCAGTCCCTCCTCTTTCCTAATTGCAAGTTTTCATGTATCCCTGGCTAAGGGCACAGGCCTTGGATTCAGATTGCCTGGGGTTAAATTCCATTCCCAAACTGTATGGCCTGGGGCAAGTTCCAAAACCTCTCTGTGTAACAATTTTCAAATCTATAAAATGGGTTTACTATACAGTTAAATAAGGGGTTTTGTAGAGGTTAAATAAGATAGTGTATATAATGAACTCCCTAAATATTACAATAGGTAAATGAGAGAGAGAGGGAATTAACCATACATCCTCCTTTTACAGGCAGTCCAGCAGGACCTACGGGAGGAGATGAGGATCTCTAGCTGGCTGTGGGAAGAAGCTGAATTAATGCCCATAGATTTCAGCAATAAAAGTTGGTACCTGAGAGTTAAGTCCTTAGGAGACTAGGCATGGATGCTGGCCAAGGAAAATAGGAGGTGAATCAAGGCTTTACCCAATGGAAGAACCAGCTATGAACCAGCTGGTAAATATGGTACAGGTAAATGCAAAGGAACAGACGGGAGTGGATCAAGCCAAATCTGCATGTGCTAGAACCACGGGCAGAGCCCGGTTGGCCGCAAGGTCAGGAGATGGCTTCCGGAAGGCCTGACCAGGACCTGGGTCCAAAACATGGTGGGGCCTCATAGGAAAGACACTCCTTCACTTAGAGAGCCAGTGGGCGGGGCAGGACCTCAGGCCCAGGGCAGGGGCAACAGAGAAAGGCAAGTAGGCTGGAGGCAGAGGGCACTGACTCCATGGGCCAAGTCCCCAGGGAAACAGAGGAGGAGAGGGAACAGGGTGCTCACCAGACCTGGGAGGGGGCCTCTCCTGTCTCCCCTCTGGGAAGTCTGAGCACCTCCATCTCTAACTCATTTCAGGTGAATATATTACTCAAGGTTTTCCAGAGAAACAGAACCAAAAGACGGATAGGAAGTGTGTGTGTCTGTGTGTGTATAGGGTGGTAGATAGAGAATCAGCTCACACAACTGTGGAGGCTGCCAAGTCTGAAATCCGCAGGGCAGGCTGGCAGGCTAGCAACTCCAGCAAGAGCTGATGCGCAGTCTCGGGTACAAAGGCAGTCGGGAGGCAGAACTTCTTCTTCTTTGGGAAACCTCAGAGTTGCTCTTCAGCTGTTAGATGAGGCCCACCCATACCATGGAGGGTAATCTGCTTTCTCAAAGTCTGCGATTGTAAATGTTAACCACACCTAAAATATACCTTTGCAGCAACATCCAGACTGGTGTTTGACCAAACACCTGGGCACCACAGCCTAGCTTAGCTGACACAAAAAATTTACCATCACAGTGAAGAAAAGACAAGTCACCTACTAACAAACACTGAAGCTAAACTCAGGGCAAATGATCTGTAAATCCATCCACTTTGATGTGTTTTTTTTTTTTTTTTTTTTTTTTTTTTTTTTTTTACTGCAGTAGAATACACGTAACATAAAATGTACCGTCTTATCCATTTTTACATGTACAGTTTAGTTGTATTCAGTACATTCACATTGTTTTGCAACCGTCACCACCACCCATCCTCATAACTCTTTTCATCTTGTAAAACTGAAACTCTATACCCATTAAACAATAATAACTCCCCTTTCTTCCCTCCCCACAAACTAACCAAGAAACCCTTAGTTTCCTAGTAGAAAATGTTTCTGAAAAATCCCAACCTTTGTTAGCTAACCAGAGAAGAAAAGAGACAAATATCAACAGGTATGGGGCCCCTGATGCTGGAAATGAGAGAGAAACGGAGAGGGTTCCAGCTGCAGATCAGGGAAGAGGCGCTGATTCTTGGACTCATCATAAATAAGAGGGAGTGGGAAGAAATCGACACCATCCCATCCTCTGGTGTTTCTCCTGAACTCATAGATGTCTGTATTGTCCTAGCCCATTTATAAAAGCCCCACCTAAGGAGCATACACTAGAAGCTGATCAAAACACACAAAAACATGTTTAGTTGTTTAATCTCCAAGAATCATGCAGATTTCCAACATTCCTGATCCGTCTCCCCAGTCTCATCCGTCCTTCATTCTCCCATCTTCATTTGGCTCCGTTTCTAACTTTGATGATGCGCATTTTGGGAAATCTCAACCTGGAATTCTGACGTAGCATCGCAAATTGCCCCCAGCCACTCAGTTGAAGAGCCCCAAGTCCATCCTCACAGTGCCTGGTTCCACCTCCATCTGACAACCCTCGGTGAATTTAAAAGCCACAAAACCGTCTCCAGAGTGAAGTCCTGGGTGGTTGCAGTGAACCCACCTCCTCTGTCTGTGTTAGAGGCAGGCCTTAGTTTTTATTTCAACTCCATTTCCTTGTTAGAAGTGTGAGGATGCCGAGGAAACAGGAACAGGCATCTTCCGTCCTCCTCCCGCAAGTTCTTCTTCAAACTTGAGGAGTGAGGTAGGATGTGGGGAGAGTGCACAGACATGGGAAAGCTGTATAGGGATTCCTCTCTAGGACAGCCAGTCCCTGTTCATTTGTTTATTTAATCAAGTATTTATCGAGAGCCATCTATATGCTCTTCTCTGTGCTAAGCACCAGGAAAGCCCAGGACCTGGCAGCTGACATCCTAATCTTGTGAGTTTTGCTGGCTGTTATGTTCACCTGGTAGCAATGATTTCTGTGAGTCTGCTGTGCACTTACTGTCATTGGGGGCTACACATACATGATCTGATTGGCTCCTATAAAAGCCTGAAGAAGCAAATACTATTTACTCCCATTTTAGAGATAAGGAAACTGAGGCTCAGAGAGATTACATAACAAATCACACACAGTCACAAGCTGTGACATCAATAGCCATGGAGAAAGGCCTATTGCTCTTTAGGACTCAAGGAAGGAGCCTCACCTGTTCCAGGACACAATGCTCATAGCAGAAGGGGTAGAGGCCCTTACTGCTCAGAGCCAGTCTGTGACAGCAGCACTGAAGACTCCTGGACCCTCAGGCCGCTCCCAGCCTGAGCTTGGGCAAGATACAGAAATCCACAAGACTCTTGGAGAGGTGGGTCATGCTGCTGGGCCAGTGTCCTCAGGAATCTGCCCCAGCCATTGGGACTGTCTCTTCCTAAAGCCTTAATCTGTCACTAAAGCACTTAGGTGGCCTTGACAAACCCTTTCTCTTTGTTCAAGTTCAGCTTTCTCCTTTGTGAATTGAAGGGGCTTAGAATAGATCCATAGTTTTCAACTCCTTATCGGAGAAAGGCTCATACAGAATCCAGCTCCAAGTGAAGTTGCCCCAGTGGAGACACAGACAGGAAGCCAAGCCCCAGCCCACTCGGTCCCGCCTCCCTACTCCAGGTCTTCCCCTACCCCTCCTCTGTGTTGCCCCCTAAAGCACCTCTGTACACCCCTAGGGCTCCATGGAATACCCATGATCCCCTATGGTCCCACCAAGAAGCCACCCTTCCTATCAGACAGGCGCCTCCAGCCCACAGCTGCGCTGTAGACCAGGTAGAGAGAGGTGCCAAAAGTCACACTGCAATCCAGGTTCAAAACTCAGCTTCACCCCCGGCTTCTTAGAAGGACGAGCGGCATTCAGCCACCCGAGATGGAGCAATAACACGTCTGTGATGCCCTTAGCTGTTCGGGGCCGCACGCAAGATACACTGGCGGGCTCAGCGTGTGCCTACCATACGTCAGCAGGCTCCGGTAACCCATGGAACCCCATTCGTGATGGGGACCGGGGATTGCAATTGCTGCCCATGAACAAGGAATTCCCAGTGAGTGCAGGTCATAAGTTTGCGGTGATTAAGTCCCTGCCCTTTACATATTACCCATTGGATGGTTTAATGATACCCTCGGATCCACACTGCTTAAGAAAAAAAAAAAAAAACTCAGCTTCAAATCCAAGGAACTATGGAGAGAGCAAGGGCCAAATATGGAGCCAACATAAGAACAATGAAATCAGAGAGGGTAAAGTTGGAGTAGCAAAGAGGCAACAGTACAAGGGGCCTGAGCAATTCCAGAGTTGATAGTGAAGGATGCAGCTGCTCTTACAGAGGTCCGGCCCAGCAGGAGAGGGCATTCTAGGTTCCTTTAAGGGGCCACCATGGGCAAACATCCATTCCCCCAGAACCAGCCATAGCTTTTTTCTCTAAATTCCTCATTAATATTCTCGGATCAGGAAATGATCTACAGAGCAGGGGGCAGAGAGTTTCTGAAGTGTTCCCAAGGAACATAACAAAGGTCACCTGAGTCTTGAGGTGCTTGCTTTTCTACCTACAGAGAACCAGCAAGACTTCTGCTAGACTAGGAGGCAGAACAAGGGAGAGCCTGGAGGTGGTTCTGCGTGTCCAGAGGTTGTGAGGGCTGGGGAGCCCCGACCCCAGAGTAGAGTATGACAGAGTGAAGAGAAAGAGATTCCAAGGCACCACCCGAGGAGGACGAGGGAGAAATGCCATATGGGATGGGTGAACCCAATCCTTTTATACTTGAACAAAGACCAGGATTACCCAATACCTATGGTTTTGAGATTTATGTAACCTTTATCTGCCCCAGGATTGTTTATATTGTAAACTCTGTCTGTTTTCATGTGGTGAAGAGTTGAGAGGGTCTCAAAACTGGAAAGGGATTGTGCTGACTCAAGAACCAGGCTCCTGTTTCAGAGCGACCTGGATCCAGGGCAGCTGATGAGAAGAGAGATAAGCAGGCCAACCTCCTGCTCTAAAATGAAGAGAGAAAGGAAAGGGAAAGAGACATACAGGAACTTTGGGGGATGGCAAGTGGACAGAAGGGACTAAACTTGGCCCATTTCCTATTCTTTTTACCCCTTCCCCCTCTCTGTCCATGCAGGCCACAAAGAAACTTCCAGGAGCAATGATTCCACTTCACAGTCTCAAGAAGCCCTGGACAGGGTGGACTCAGAACACGGCCCTAGACTCCAGATGTTAGGTAGGCTGGAGGCCAGCCCCTTCCCGCCAGCCCAGCCTGCCCTCTCCCTATCGCTACATTTCCATTACCATTTTCCTCCTCCTTCTCTGCTTCTTTGCACTGAATTAAAGTTGTATTTTATCAGAGACACAAGAAAGAGCCAGGGGGACACTGAGCAAAGCACACAACTCAGAGAGCCCCGGTCCAAAACATCAGCTTTGAGAAACCTTCCTCTGATGTTCTCTGATCTCGGTCTTTAGAAAATTCTGAACTTGGAAAAACTGTGATGTGATTCTCTCTTCCCTCTGTGCTCCATCCCACTCCCCCCAGGCTCCCCACCTCTCCTTTCAAGGCCCCTTCCCCGGGTCCTTGTAGGGGAGGAGAAAGGACAGGGACCCACATACCACAGATGGCCGTACATCCCTCCTCCTTGCCCCTGAGCTGGTCTCATCCCTTTCTGAATCTCCTCCACCTCTGTGTCAGTGACATTGCTGACTTGTTACCATTCTATGATAACGTTAAATGGACAAAACCTGCTCCCAGGGTCTCATTCCAGTCCCTACCACACAGCAAGACAGTTTCCCTGTGGGAGGTTCCACTGGACTTCCTAGCTGTAGATTCTCTGATCAGACCAGACCAGATCTCCGGGGCTGGAAAGCCCCACCCAGCCCCCGTTATCCTAGCGCCTGTGCCTATGTCTTTGTTCACTTTGAGCTTTCTGCAAACTAAGACAGAAATACAGCAAGATGGTGAGATAATTATGACAAGCCAAACAGTACCTAGGCTCTGCCAATGCAGAATAACAGCACTGTGGCTGCTTTGGTCTGTTCCAAGAGCAACTTGAAAGATGGCTCATACAGATGGAAAAGACAAGAGACATGGGACAGGCGTCCTGGAAAGAAACAAGATGGCCTCAGGGCTCAGGTGGAAACCTTGTGGCCTTTTTTTCTTTCTTTCTACAGAGCCTAGTTAAATCAGCTCTATTGGGAATCCAGAAGGAGAAGCAGGAGTCCAGGAGGCTTAGATGGAAAAACACTCCAAAGGTTCAAAGCTGGGCTGGCATGAATAATAATGAAGGGTCTCACCACACCTTTCTTCAAGGGAATGCCAAGCCCTCCATCTCTGACATGAGTCCCAGAACCACAAGGCTGGCGGGGGAGCCATCTGCAAAGGTAATGGCTGACTATGTGACCTTGGGCCATTCATCTGACCTCCAGGGCTCATTTTTTCTCATCTATAAAATAAGAGGGTTAGATGAAGTCAACTCTGATGTCCCTCCATCCCTGTGGTGTTATGAATTCTATGACTATCAGAACAAAACAAGAAAAATCTGAGAACCAGGGGAAGAAAGTGTCTTATAAAGACACACAAAGTAAATAAAAGAAAAAGCCAAGCTCAAAACCCAGGTGCCTAGATTCCTAGCCTAGGGCTCCACCTGCATCAAAGGAATATCTTCAGAATAACAACTTGCACTATTACATTTTCTATGCCTCCTCCTCCCAAACGTAAAATCCCCCCACCAAGCAAATGAGCTTTTATCTTCCCATGACCAGATCCTTTGTTATCAGTCTGTCCATGCATTGCCCCTCCCAGACAGCATTTGAAATATATTTTCTTTAATTATGGATTATTGACAGGATGGAGTGCTATAGACCATGAAAAACTAAACGTGGGAACTATGTCAATATGTGGATGTGTGAATATGGACTAACTTCACATGGAAAGGAGGACAGTGTATACTGTGGGGACAAGTACACACTGATTATCTGGGTGGGAAAGTAACCATGTGCTCATCGTTTGTTTATTGACCAAGATTAGATGCAAATTTAGATTGTGTCCTTTTTTTAAGTTATTTTATTTAAGTATAGTTGATTTACAATGTTGTGTTAGTTGCTGGTGTACAGCAAAGGGATTCAGTTATCTATATATGTATATATATATTCTTTTTCATATTCTTTTCCATTATGACTTACTACAGGATGTTGAATGTAGTCCCCTGTGCTATGCAGTAGGACCCTGTTGTTTATCTATTTTATACATGGTAGTTTGTATCTGTTAATCCCAAACTCCTAATTTACCCCTCCCCCACCCCCTTTCCTCTTTGGTAACCATAGGTTTGTTTTCTATGTTGGTGAGTCTATTTCTGTTTTGTATATAGATTCATTTGTATCACATTTTAGATTCCACATATAAGTGATATCATATGATATTCATCTTTCTCTGTCTGACTTACTTCACTTAGTATGATAATCTCTAGGTCCATCCTTGTTGCTGCAAATGGCACTATTTCATTCTTTTACGGCTGAGTAATATTCCATTGTATATATGTACCACATCTTCTTTATTCATCTGTCGATGGACACTTAGGTTACTTCCATGTCTTAGTTATTGTGAATAGTGCTGCTATGAATATTGGGGGTGCATGTATCTTCTTGAATTAGAGTTTTCTCCAGATATATGCCCAGATTAAATAAATGTATGCTTTTTTTTTTTTTTTTTTTTGCGGTATGCGGGCCTCTCACTGTTGTGGCCTCTCCCGTCGCGGAGCACAGGCTCAGCGGCCATGGCTCACGGGCCCAGCCGCTCTGCAGCATGTGGGATCTTCCCAGGCCGGGGCACAAACCCGTGTCCCCTGCATCGGCAGGCGGACTCTCAACCACTGCGCCACCAGGGAAGCCCCTGTGCTTATTATTTTTAAATTCTGGCTGTCTTAGCCATCTCAGCCACTGTTTGGGACAGAATGTGACCAGGTCCACAGAATCCTTTTTCAAGCAATGGGTTTCCTCCTCTTCCTTCTCCCTGTAGGTCCCGCACCTTTGCTCCCACCCTCACCAGTCACACAGGCTCCACCACACACACACCCAACCTTGAGAGTCAGCAGCTAAAAGGCCAACTTACCTGGCAGGCTGGAAAGACAGGGCAGCTGCAGGTTGGGGAGACGGGGAGGGAGAAGGACCTGCAGGCAGAGCTTCCACCAGGGCTGAGAATGATGTGGACCCTAAGGTGACCCCACTAGCCTGGGTGGATAGGGGCTGGAGTGAGAGACCCCTCAAAGCTCAAGGAGGTGAAAGCATTTTCTCCAGATGACAAATTCTCCGTCACAAGAGCCCTTGGGGGAGGGGCTGCAGTTCCTCTTCTGTCTGAGTCACCCAGGCACAGAAGTGATAAGCATGGGATTTGGAATCAGAGGCAATTGGGGTGAAAAACAGGTCCCGCCTCTTAGTAGCTGGGCGATATTAGATGTTTCTTACTCCCTCTGAGCGGGTCTTCTAATGTGTAAAATGTGGTATCGGCTCAGATGCTCCGGGGAAAATTAGACGAAGGTAATGTAATGTCCTTAGCCCAGGCGTGGCAGATACCTAGCAGGCACTTCAGAAGTGAGGAACTTTCTAGTCCAGCGTTAACTCTCTTGCACCACCTCCCTCGGCAGCTGGTGGTGCTGAGATGTGGAGAGAAGCGGACGGAACCAGGACAGGTCTCAGCCTCCACCCACCTTGGTGTTCTCTTAACTGAAAATTGAAACCTGGCATCAAGCTGCTTCATCTCTTGGATCATTTGGATCATCTCTTGGGTCACTGAAAAGCTCTGGCCAAAAGGTTGACTCTATCAGGAAATGAACCCCGGTTTGGGAGAAAGCAGGCAGTGACGCCAGGAGCCATCTGGAAGGGGTGGCGTTTCCAACTGGTACTGGGGAAGACCAGACACTGATCAGAGCAGTGTGGCAATAGCACAAGAACAGACAGATCAGTGGGACTAGACAGCTTAAAAACAGACCCTAATATATACTTGAGGACTGAATAAATGATAAAAGAAGCATCATCAACTATTGGAGAAGGTGTGAGTTACGCAAAAACTGGAATCAGGGGAACTTGGCTATTTGAAAAGGAATCGACTCTGGTCCTCCTCTCACAGTCTACACTAAAATTTTACTTATATTAAAGGGTTAAACCTGTAAAAACAAAGGAAGGGGGGAGTAAAACAGAACATGTCATTTTTCCCGAATGGTAAAACTGAACAGTATAAAGATGCAAATGGCTCATGAATTAAGATATATGTTGAATCCAGTCCCTTTCAAAGTCCCAAATGGGATTGTTTTTTTCTGGAGCCAAACAGCATGACTCTAAAATTCATCTGGAAAAATAGCAGGAATAGCCAATTTTTTTTTTTTTTGTAAAACTGGGTAATTGTGGGAGATTTGTTCTACCAGAAAACAAAATGCTACATTTCATACACAAATATGTCACATTTTAAAATATGTGAATGTATAAAGATACAATAATTAAAACAGTGTGATGATAGTAGAAGAACTAACTGAACAGAATAAGACAGCTCAGAATAGACTACCGTATATTAAAAAAAATTTAGCATGTGATAAAGGTGGCGTTCAAGCCAATGGAGAAAAAAAATTCTTTAAAAAAATGATGCTGGGATAAATGTTAACTATTTAGGGGAAAAATCTATTTAAATACTTACCACACAGCAGAGAACACAATAAATTTCAGATGAATTAAAGAGTTAAATGTAAAAAACGAAACCATAAAATACTTATGATAAAATATAGATTATTTCTATCTCAGTGTGGAAATGGAATTTCTAAGCATAAAAGCAACTGGAGAAGTCACAAAGAAAAAATAGATATATTTGGCTGCATAAAAAATCAAACCATCTCTATAAAAAAAAACATCATTGAAGGTAAAAATAAACAGCAAAATATCTGCAACAAAACCATCAAAAAAATTAATGTTCTTAAAATATAAAATGGCATTTATACATAACAGAAACCACTAAACCCAAAAGAAAAATGTGCAAAGAACAAGAATAGGCTATTTGCAGAAGAAATACAAATAACAGTTTAAACATGCAAAGGACTGTTAAACCTCACTAGCAATCAATATCTGTGAACAAAACACAGTAATGAAATACATTTCTTGCCTATCAAATTAGGAAATACATGTAAAAGTCAATGTGGAGTATTGATGAAGGTATGATGCAATGATGCTAGCACATCACACACTGCTAGCATGATAAAATTTGTACAGTATTTCTAGAACACAATGCTGCAGCAAGCCTCCAGAGTCTTTACAATATTCATTCTCTTTGTTGCAGTTATCCCACTTCGATTTCAAGCAAGTAAAAATAAGGACAAGCATACATTCATCTCTTTTATTTATAATGATAAGTAGAAATAAGTATCTACCAAGTTTTTGAATATCCACCAAGTTTTGGAAAGTTAAATAAGTTGCAGTATATCCACAAGATGGACTATTATACTATCATTTAAAATCATGCCCACATCGAATCTTTCACGATTTGGAAAACTGTTCATAATGTGTTACATCATGATCTGAACAAGATAGTGGGACCATGGGTGAATTGCGGGCCTCTAACTGTTGTGGCCTCTCCCGTTGCGGAGCACAGACTCCGGACGCGCAGGCTCAGCGGCCATGGCTCACGGGCCCAGCCGCTCCGCGGCATGTGGGATCTTCCCGGACCGGGGCACGAACCCGTGTCCCCTGCATCGGCAGGCGGACTCTCAACCACAGCGCCACCAGGGAAGCCCCATGGGTGAATTTTATTTTATTTCGTACTTATTCTGTTTCCCACCCCAGCCCCCAATTTCTACAAGTGTAATAATGATTGTAATTTTTAAAAATACTTGTACCCCTGAACTTCTCTTTCACAATCACTCTTGTGGTACAGCCAAAATACTCTCCCACGCTCTTGTCTCAGTGGACCCTCTTCTTCCCAGTCCTCAACTAAACTGTCCCCATAGGTGACCTCTTTTACTCCTCTGAGGTTGCCCAGTTGGGAAGTAGGTGGGCCCTCACATAGTCTGCTTCGTCAAGGCCACACCACCCACAGGACCCAGCACGCCGGAAGAGGGAAAAGCGCTTCCGCAGGCTTTGGTGTTGGCGCACCCTTAGTCCTACTTGAGTAAGTATGCATGCTGGCTAATGACCTTGGGACGCTCTCCATCTGAGCCAAGTGTGCTGCAGGAGGGCAGGCTCTGTCATGGCCACCACTGTCTCCCCACAGGGGTTCAATAAATATTGAACGAATGAATGAACAACACGTCTTCCGTGAAGTGGGTGAAATAAGCCCACTCGACAGAGTGGCTGTGAGAACCAAATGCAATAATGTATGCAAACGGGCCCATTGTAGATGCTCAGTGAATGCCGGTGCCCACGCCACACCTAGCTGACCACCGACGAGGCCCTTACCTCCCTGCTCTCCTACGGTTAGGCAGCTTCGCTGAAGGTATAAATGGTTTAGCTTTGCCTCTGAGTTTTCCCAGATGGTCTGAAACACGTGGCTTTCTTCTTCTTCTTCTTTTCCTTTTGGTTTCCTCTGAATTGATTCTGCCACTGGTGAAGGGCAGTAAATTAATAACTAGATTTCCCCCCATGACAACAAGCCCAACAACTAATTGGCTCAATACCTCCCTGTTGCTGTATCACTTTGGGATTTTCTGGGTGAGATATAAATAAGCCGATTCTATTAATAAGCCATTTGGCTAAGGGAAGAAAATACTCTTCCGAGATCCTGAGGGGCCAGGGGAAGCTGCCTGGTGGCCCGTGGATTGAAAGACTTGATTACAGGAATGAAGCATTCCGCCTCTGTGCCCTCCTCCCTGCAAAGCTGCCCTCCCAGCAGATTCCCCTCAGCCCTGGGGGGCGGGGGAAGGAAAGCTTTGTTAAGTTTAAAAATTATAATTTAGATAAATCTGTGCATTCATTGGCCTGCGCCTGTCTCTGGAAAATAATAGTTAGCAGGGTAGAACCTGCCGCATTTCAGGGGCTTTATTGTCTCCTTATAATTAAGTCCTGCACAGAAATCCAATTACAGATGTTCTCAGTCGCCCTCCAGCTAAGTGCTAACAGAAGAGAGGAGGAAAGCTCTTGGGCTTAAATAACTCTGGATAAAAATTAATATCGTGGCCGTGTTGGCTAATTAAAAGTGTCGCCTCTATTAGCGGGCCTTTATATTAATAAATGAGACTATTATTATCATATCCGACAACCAGGGCCCTTACCAAGTCTGCTCTGTCAGCTTTGCTCTTGAAAGCACAAGTTCATTGCCCTGGGTACAGGCTTCTATGGGAGCAGAGGGAATGACTCCCTTCTAGCCTGGCATTTACAGAGATGGACACCTTTGCCTATGCTGCCTTGCCTGTTCCTCACACAAGCCCTGTCTGGGATGTGTTACGGTTCTTGCAGTTCAGCAAGCTGAGGCTTCCATGTTCCCTAATAAGAGGGAAAGTGGGGTTCAAACCTGCAGCCTCAAGACCCTGAGTCTAGGACTTGTCACATTATATCTGTTAAGGTTTCCTCACTGGGTGAGTGGGGCCGGTGTGGGGTTTACTATGTATCGGTTCCTAGAAGGTGGAAAACTCCCCCTCAGTGGATTTGGCACATTCCTTTGTTCCCGGTGACTTATTCACAAACCTCCTTCTGTGGGCCAGGCACTGTCTGAGGCACTGGACACATGGCCATCCCCACTCTCAAGGGGCAAGCAGGTATTGACAACGGCAGAACAAACACAGGGCACCATCGGAGCCCGCTGGGAAATAGCCAGCACAGACCGGGGGATGGGGAAGACTTCTCAGGGGAGGTGGCAGCTAAGCTGAGTTCGGAAGGGCAAAGAGAAGAAGCCCAGGAGCTATGGTGGGCCAAGAGGGTGGGGAGGAGATTCCCAGGCAAGGAAACCCTGCGTGCAAAGGCCTGAGAGAGTAGCTGGACAGTGTTCACTGTGCCTGAAACATAAAATTCAAGGTGCATTAGGAAAAAATGATAAGGCTGCAGAAGGAAGCAGGGCCAGATCACATCAGGTGGGGCCTTGCTGCCTACACTCACAGCTTGGGCAGCTCACCCAAGGGTGATAAAAAGTCTTTGAATGATTTTAAAGTTCTCGTCTCTGTGGCAGGAATGTGGGGATGAACTGGCCACTGGAAGCAGAGGACCAGTTAGGAGTAATGCAGGGGAGACATGAGGGTGACTGTGGAGGTGGAGAGAAGTGGCCCCATTCAAGAGACGTAGAAGACATAGAATCCACCCAACTCAGTGACTGGCAACAAGCACATGTGAGAGAAACAGGAGTCACATTTGATCCCAGGTTTCTAGCGTGAACAAAATGAAGGGATTTCAGAACACGGGAAAGAGAGAATGGATGAGCAGCAGCTTTGGGTGAAAGATAAGAAGTTCAGTTTGGGCTACAAATAATAAATGCTGGAGAGGGTGTGGAGAAAAGGGCACCCTCCCACACTGTTGGTGGGGATGTGAATTGGTGTAGTCGCTATGGAGAACAGTGCGGAGTTTCCTTTAAAAACTAAAAATAGAGCACCCATACGATCCTACAATCCCACTCCTGGGCATATATCTGGAGAAAACTCTAATTTCAAAAGATACATGCACCCCAATGTTCATTGCAGCACTATTTACAATAGCCAAGACATGGAAGCAACCTAAATGTCCATCGACAGATGCACGGATAAAGAAGATGTGGTACATATATACAATGAAATATTGCTCAGCCATTAAAATGAAATAATACCATTTGTAGCCACATGGATGGACCTAGAGATTATCATACTAAATGAAGTCAGACAGAGAAGGACAAATATCATAGGATATTACCTATACATGGACTCAAAACAAAAGATGCAAATTAACATATTTACAAAACAGAAATAGACTCACCGACATAGAAAACAAACTTATGGTTACCAAAGGAGATATGGCGGGGGGGGGGGAGATTAATTAGGAGTTTGGGATTAACAGATACACACTACTATATATAAAGTAGATAAACAACAAGGACCTACTGTATAGCAAAAGGAACTATATTCAATACCTTGTAAAAACCTATAATGGAAAAGGATCTGAAAAACAATATATATGAATATATATATGCATAACTGAATCACTTTGCCGTACACCAGAAACCAACACAACATTGTAAATCAACTCTACTTAAGTAAGTAGAAAAGACTTCAATTTGGGCCATGCAGAGCTTTCAGTTCTTGAGGGACATTCAAGTGCAGTTGTCTAGTGAGCTGCTAGGTACAGGGGACTGGAGCTCAAGAGAGATAATGGCCTGGAGATAATGCTTTGGGAATGACCAAGTCATAGACAATGACTTCAGTGTGATCACAGATGAGGTCAATGGCAGGTGGGTGACCAGACAGGTCCTCAGTGGACCTCCACAATTTTATTCATCTTTGCAGCAAACACTTAGCATGCATCTCCTACAGGCAAGGCACTCATCTCTTGTTACTAAGCATTTCTTCTATTAGGATATTGTTTCCTTGGTGACAAGAGATGAGTAATGTCATGTGCAATTTCCCCCAGACCCACACAGAAACATTAGATTTTATTTGAGTCATCAGAATCTGTTGGCAATCCGGTGACCATGAATCAAATTCCAATTTTATGCCCCCCTTAGGTTGTCCTCTGATTCACTCCGAGGCCAGAACTATCATGAGACCAGGACGACTGAGAAAAAGTAGCCAAACACTCTCTCAGTCTCAGAGAATATTTTTCCTAAGTCACCAGAGCCCCATAATGGAACCCAGACCCAATCATTTTAATGTCTAAATTCCAAAAATAATGATAATAAAGAATGAAATACTGACTAAACTTAAAAAATGAAAGCTTTTAAGTGAGGCAGGAGTGGGGGAAAGAGGGAAGAAGAAAAATATCTGAAAACAGCATCTTTGTTTTTACAAAGTAATGGGCTAACCATTTGCCATCCATCAGATAACAAATGCAGGGAAGCCCAGATTGATAGGAACGCTAAGAGAATGGTGAAGGGCTACAAAGCAATGAATTTTCTCATAATAAGGAAGTTGTTTCAGCTTTCATTGAAAATCTTTCCAGGGGTCTGGTTAAGCTTTCCTGCTCTAGTATGTCAGCTGATTTTCTGATCCTGCTTTTGGGTAGACCTGGGGCAGGTGGGAGGCAAGCCTGACCAGTGTAGAGTTCCAGAGGTAGCAGTTTCTTACACAAGATTATAAAGTGTGAAATCAGAAGGAAGACTCCCAACATTGTGTCTGGAAAGGTCAAAGCCACATGAAAAGGCCAAGACCTGACCATCAACCCAAGCAGCTGGAGAAGGAGATAAAGATGGAGTCAAAGGTTAGGGGTTGGGAGATAGAATTGGGAAGCTGGAGAACAGTAAGTAGGGACAGTGGTGAATGGAAGGGTTCTGTAGGAGTCCCAGAGGTTAGGAATTGGTTGTATCTGGGTGTATTAGTTATCTACGGCTGTGTAACAAATTATCCCAAAACTTAATGGCCTAAAACAAATATTTACTATCTCACAGTGTCTGTGGATCAAGAATCTGAGCATGTCTTAGCCAAATGCCTCTGGTCCAGTCTCTCGTGAGGCTGAAGTCAAGCTGAAGGCCAGAGCTGAGGCCTCCTCTGAAGGCTTGACTCAGGGGTGAGGCAGGAGGAAGGATCCACTTCTAAGTTTACTCATGTGGTTGCTGGCATCTCATGGGCCTCTCCATAGGCTATCTAAAGGTCTTCACAACATGGCAGCTGGTAACTGGAGAAAGAAAGAGACAAGAACAGAAAGTGAGGGCGAAACTGAGAGAGAGTAACACCCAAGATGGAAGCCACAGTCTTTTTATAACCCGATTATCTTGGAAGAGACATATCATCACTTCTATCATATTCTATTCATTAGAAGCAAATCAGTGAATCCAGCCCACATTAAAGGGGAAGGCATTACACAAGTGAGTGAATACCAAGAAGCAGGGATCACTGGAAGCCATCTTAAAGGCTACCTACCACATTGCGGTTGCTTTTTTAGTTCCAAAGGTGGGACTGCATGTGTGGGCAAGCCAATTTCATTTAAAGGGCCATTACAGGCTGGAAACCAGCATGAGGGATAAACAAGTTCTTTGGCAGATGAGAATCTTGCAGAATTTCTGGCTCATTCGTTGTCTTCATTGGTTATTATTTTCCATGGCAGCAGACGTTGAAATAGAAGGCTTAGACAGCTCAAGTAACTATGTACTGATTTTCCGATATTTTCTACAAGCTGACTTTTTGACCAAATCACTGATGACATCCTAACGTTTGTTCCCTCCATCCCGCTGATCCCTCCTTCTCAAAAATTCCTCTAAAATTATTTTCTGTGTTACAAATTAGTCTCTTAAATAAAAGGCACCAAGCTCTGTCTGTACTTTCTCACAATGTTACCTTGACTGATAAATCTTCTGGGAACAGAGCTCCAATATCTAGTCCGTCACATTAGGAAAATACGATTTCTTTCCTGTGATGGTGTACGATAGGCCGCCACTATTTTTTTTTTTTTTTTTTGGTTGTGCCTGGTCTTAGTTGCAGCTCGTGGGCTCCTTAGTTGCGGCATGCGAACTCTTAGTTGTGGCATGTATGTGGGATCTAGTTCCCTGAGCAGGGATTGAACCCAGGCCCCCTGAATTTGGGAGCATAGAGTCTTAACCACTGCGCCACCAGGGAAGTCCCAAGACCTCTACTTTTTTAAAGGAGTGTCAAGCATCAGCAGGTGGAGTGAGAACACAGGGTTATGTGTGGTCAGAGTGACATGATCAAGTCGCATCTAGGGCCAGCCCCACCTGCCTGGATGCAGGCTGGCTTGGTCCTTTCAGATGCCTGGAGAGGGGTGTGAGCAGGTGGAATCCAGGAAGGTTCACGAAGGGAGTATACAGTGGGACCACAGCTGCGTATTTTCGTACTGGGACTGGGGGTTTGGGGAGGACCCCGTTGAGAAAGCACGCTACGAATGCATCTGCCTGTATGCTTCAGAACAACCAGGGACCAGGCCAGGACTATGGAGAGGAAATGGGGAAAATGAGGAAAGAAAAAATGACAGCAGTAGCATATGGAGAAAGGAGGGGATATGAAAAGAGAAAGAAACTAGATGGAAGAGCCCACAGTAGAAACAGCAGGAGGCTCCCATGCCCAGCTCTGGGGCCGGCAGCCATATCTCCCTCTTGGGTAAATTCATTTCACCAACTTTAGTGAGTTTCTACTAAGTTCTAGACCCAGAAGACACAAGGATGAACAAAACAGACATCACTGCTATTCAATCAGAGGTGAGGACAGAAATGGGGCAGTGCAATGAGGCTCACGAGGGAGATGGCCGGTCATGAGGATGAAGCTGTTATGTCCACAGATGTTGTGCACCCACACCCCCGCCCCCACAGCACAGCAGAGTCTGCATCCTTCTGGCTTGGACCCAGCCTGAGGGAAATGACCCTTCCAACCTTCTTCTCCCCAAACCTCAGCCCAAGAGTCCAGTGTTTAACTCTCACATCCCCTTCTCTCTTGGTCTCTCATGGCTTTGACCACCTCTCGGGATCTGGGGGTTTTATCCTTTCCCTGCCTCTCCCTCTATCCATTCAGACTCGTTGGGAATGGCGAGGGCAAGAAAAAAAGCCAGTGGCTGCCGTTTGCCATGGGTTTGGGAAAGAGCACGTCCTCCAGTCTTGCTGACAGGAAGAGAAAGGAAGTATGTCCAACAGACTCCGCATGGCAGAGGTAAGGGGGCAGAGGCCCAGCATCCCTCTCTGAATGGCACTGTGTCCCTTGTGGTACCAAGACGGCTGACCCTCTGGGCACACTGCAAGGAAGACAGTTCAACTAAGGAAGGAAATGGTAGGTGGTGAGATGTTAGCTCCAAGGTATGTAACCAGCCTCAGTCTACTCAGAGAACCCTAAAAGTCTCTGGTTGGTGGATTCCTCCCCAGCCTCCAGGGGTCAGCGGTCAGCTCGACCCCATTTGACTTCCTAGTCAGAGTTCTGAAATGAACTGTTGAGAAAACCCTCAGTCCTTTTTCTCTCACTCCTCACCTACTTTTATGAGTATGAATTTCTTCCTGATGTCTGCCCTGTATCTCTCCTGTTAGTATTTCCTTCTACAATTAAAAGCAAAGAGTTAGAGTCAGAAAAATGCCACAGATTCTGGACACTGCAGCACACAGAAGCCAAGTGCTTGAAGGTGCTTAACTGTTCACACAGGTGAGCTGAGGACAGGGCATCTCAAATAGGGCTTGAGAAGGACGGAAGGAAAGCTTCCCCCAGAGGCCGTGGAGCCCCCTGAAAGCTGTGGGATGTACACCAGTGCCCACCTCTGGCACAGCTTGTAGCTCCAGTGACGGGCCTTGGGATGCACTTCCAGGTGAAACTGACAAGCCCCACGTGGGAAGATGCCCCCCCAGCCTGGTCCCTGTCAGTGGCTGACACATAGGCCTTCTCAGTAGCCCAGTACACCCTCACTTCTCTGACTCTTCCCTACCCTTTTCCCACCCAGAGCTCCAGCATGCATGCTGAGCCATCTTTTTAATTTTCTGGTTGGTTTAGCAAATTGCAGCTGCTCTGTCCCCAGAGCTCTGGGCCTATGTACAACTTCCATCTGAATGTAGCTGCAATGCACCTCTCTGCTCTCCCCTGCTCAGTGAGCGCCAGACCCCAACTTCTCCATCAAACGAGCCTCGATGCGGGTCAGACACTGTGCCATTCCCTCTACTTTGCCCTCCTAATCCCAGGACTCTCTGCCTCCCTGATCTTCCCACCCTCGGACTCAGCAATGGGGCAGCTCAAAAAGCCAAAAAGGGGAGGGAGAGGGAATGGGGAGGGGAGGCTGGGAACTGAAAACCCTGGCCCCCTCCACATCTGCTGCTGCAATCACACCCACCCCCCAGCTGACAAAAGGCCTCATTAGATCCAGTGGCTCTGATGCCAGCCCAGCCCCTTGGAGCAATGACAGCCATCATGTGCTATGTTTGCCCAATTCCGCAGCTGGGCTAATTACTGTGGTTCCCGAGCTTGGGGTCCAGCCCCAAAGCAAAGAAATTAGGACAAAAACCATAGCCTTCTTCATTCCTCTCATTCCCAGCCGGCAATTGCTGAAGCACCCCTATAATTGATAACAATGAAATAAAAACCCACCACCTGTCCTTAATCCTAAGGACTTGGGAGCCCATCCAACAGCACAGCACAGCCCTCTATGGCCACAGCAACATGGGACTTAACGATATTGCATCTCCAAGTGCCAGCACCACTTCTGCCAGGCTGGACCATGTCCTGGCATATGACAACTGGGACCTGTCATATCCCCGGACATGGTCCAGCCCGGAAAAAGGACTGCAGCTGGGTGGACAGGCTAAGAGGTGGCAGGACTCGGGGCCACGACGGTCCACGGCGGTGGACCAGACCTGTGAGGACTGCTGCTCATGCTGGAGGTGGTGTGGACACAGGGGCGTGTGGAGGGAATGGCAGCAGTTGGTGGCCTGGAGCCTCAGGAGGCACAAGTGGACAGCCCAGTGGCTGGGAATCACCTCCCAGCAGGCCAAGTTCAGAAAACTGGGGAAGCAGGGGGAAGGGATCAGTAAAGGCTGGCAGTCAGTAGGAGGACCCTGGCTCCGGCATCCAGGTTCAGGAACAGAAATTAAAACAGGGATGCAGTGATGTACAAGAGCTGGGTGTTATGGAAGGAGAGCAAAGCACAGTTAAGGCCAAGCTCCACCAGCAGTGGGGAAACGGGATCCAGATCAGATGCTGGGCTCGGACACCTTGACCAGGGTCCCACTTAGGTCCTGAAATAGAGGTGGCAAAAGAGGCCTGGTCAGGGACAGAGAGCCAGCTTGCTGGCAGCAGTTAGGCGGCCCTATTCCCCACCTCCAGTTTGAGCCTGAATTGACAGGCAGCAGGTGCTTTGGTGGAGCTCTGGCCTGGGAGTGGCTGGCACCCAACCCCCAACACCACACAACGGGGGACTGAGCAACAGTCCAGGGGAATGTGACCTTGGGAAGCAGGGGCCAGTCAGGTCTGGAGGGAAGGGGCAGAGAACACTTTGGAACTTGGTTCACAGTGAGCAACTTTCCAGGAAAGTGCCCCGAAGAGCTCACTGAAGACAGTGGTTCCAAGAGCAGCTGTCTCCCTGGGAACTCGTTAGAACCGCAGACTCTCTAGCCTCACCTCGGTCCCCGGTATCAAAAACTCTGCCGGTGGGGCTGGACAATCTCTGTTTTTACCGGCTCTCCCAGTGATTCTGATTCTAAAGGTTGAAAATCTCCAAGCAAGGTTCTCAGGGAAGACATTCATTTGTTCACAGTTGTTCTCAAACTCTACCTTATGTCGGAATTGCCTAGAAGGTTTGTTAAAACACAGATTGCTGGAGTCCGTGACTCAGGGGCATGGGGCGGGGCCTGAGGATTTGCATTTCTGACTAGTTCATAGGTGATGCTGTTGCCGCTGGTCCAGGGACCACACTCTGAGACCCACTGATTTAAATACCTGGGGACAGGATATAATCCTCCGGCTGCAAGTGAACTTTTCCCAGACTGTCTCTCTGGGGCAATCCCAGGACCCAAGAGGAAGCACCAGTTCCAACAGTCAATGGGATGGGCTGAATGTTTGTGTTCCCCCTTCCAAATTCATATGTTGAAGCCCAGTGTATTTGGAACTTGGGCCTATAAGGAAGTGATAAAGGTTAAACGAGGTCAGAGGGGGGCCTTAAATCTGAGAGAGCTGGTACCTTTATAAGAAGAGGAAGAGACGCCAGAGCTCTTTCTCTCTCTCTTCCTTGTGAGGACACAGCAAGAAGGGCGTCTAGAAGCCAGGAAGAGAGTCCCACCAGAAAGCAGCCAGCACCTTGATCTTAGACCTCCAGCCTCCAGAACTGTGAGAAACAAATTTCTTTTGTTTAAGCCACCCAGCCTGCGGTAGTTTGTTATGGCAGCCTCAGCAGTTTAAGGCAGACTCAGGGACCAAACAACCTGAGTATATCGGCAGATTTAATCCAAGAGAACGAGAGAAAGCTTTCCATGTATCCCCCTCAGCTGGCAGCACAGACGAACCCCGGCTATGGTCTTCTGCAGTTTCAGACCCATCCTCACCTTCTGAGAGATCCTTGTTCTTGTTTTCATCCCCAAACAACCCTATGGAACTGCCTTTAAACTCTCTTCCTGAGCCCTCCATCTCCATCCCTCCACTAACAGCCCCTGCCCAGCCCCAGTGCAGGCCTTCATCTCTGGTTCAAGGTCATACCCTGAGCCTCCAAGCGGCCCCCTCTCCCTCTGCCTCGGTCTCCTTTCAACCTCTGCCCCCGATGAATCACCTGAAGGGCAGTTAGGAGAAGCCAGCCAGTGAGTACCTGCAGAGGCAGCAGCCACAGGTCAGGGAGGCTCAAGGAAGATTTATTGGCCACTAAGCTCAGCCGGAGGGGGTGGAAAAAGAAGGCCGAGTGTAATCAAAGGGATACTTTATGTTGGTCCATCTGAGGAAAAGAATTTTTCAACTGGAACATCATTACACTATCATTTTTCTACTCCTGTGCCAATTACGGGGAAATAGAAACTCACTTTCTTCTTCATAATAAACCGCAAATTCAATAATTCAGAAGGCTTTTTCTGAGATGGAGCCGTTCTTCATCCTCCGGTGATATAAAGACAGGTGCCTTCTCCAAATTCCCAGGCTGGGACAAAGGTCTCAGCAGCTCCTTAGAATGGCTGTCCCCGCTTCGCCATGCCCTTCTTGTCCATCACTCAGATGACTGTCTATCCCAATTTGCCAGGATTAAAGGGTTTTCCAAGATGCTGGACTTTCAGCACCAAAATCAGGTCGGTACTGGGCAAATCAGGACAGCTGGTCACCCTACCTGCCACCACCAGGGGACAAGGGAGCTGCACTGTGCATTTAACAAATATTTGTTAAGTACCTACAACGTGCCAGCCACCTTTCCAGATTGCTGGGAAGCAAGCAGTGTACAAAGCCGATGAAAACTTGCCCTCAGGGAGTTTACATCCTAGTCAAGGAGACAAACAATAAACATGATAAATAAGTGCATGACGTAATGTACTAGAAAATGCCATGGAGAATAATAAAACAGGAAAGGAAGATTGACAATGAGGGGTGGAGGGTTGTAATTTAAGTAGGGTGATCGGGGTAGGACTCATTAAGAAAGTGTCATTTGAGCAAAAGTTTGAAGGAGGTGAGGGAGCAAGTTACAAAGATATCTGAGGGAAGGGCATTCCAGACAGAGGGATAAGCCAGTGCAGAGGATCAGAGGCAGAGCTTGACCTTAAGGAATTCAAGGAATTCCATGGAGGCCCTTGGGACTGGAGCAGAGTAAGCAAAGGGAAAGGGAAGGAGAGAGAAGTGGCAAATGTGACCAGAGAGGCCAGACTTGGTAGGGTTCTATAGATCCTGATGAGACCATTTGGTTTTTACCTGGAGGAGGTGGAGGAAAGGACACAGTTCGATTTATGTTTTCCTGGACTCGCTCTGACTGCTGTGGAAGACCATGGAAGACAAGTTAGGAGGCTGTCACAGTAACATGAACAAGCAATGACTGTGCTTTAGACCAAGATGGTAATAGTGAACTTGGTAAAAAGGAGCTGGATTCTGGATATATTTTAAAGGTGAAGTTGATAGAGTTTCCTGATGGAGATTGGGCATGAGGTGTGAAAGCAAAAGAATCAGGATGACTTCCAGTATTTAAATGCACAGGGGCCATCATTAGATCGTAGAATAAATAATACATATTTCAAAGACATTCTACTCCCCAAAACATGCACTTGAGATATTGCTGGATTTAAGTTAGAGACTAAGACACACTTCCAAATAGAATCATTAAGACTCTGGAGTATGGTCTTTAATGCAGAATAGAATTGCATTCATCCCGGGGCCTGGGGCTAAATAACAGGGCCATCTACCCAAGGTCAGCTCTCTAGCCTACTGGCTGACTCAGAATAGTTCAGCGGTTAAGAGGTTAGATTTGCGCTTAATCTCTCTGAGGTATCTTTTCTCATCCAACGATTTTCTCATCACAACGATTATTGTGAGAATTGAGTAAGATTATGTTCATAAAATACGTAACACAAGGTCTAGACCCTGGAAAGTGCTTCTTTACTGGTAGAGATGTTTAACACTCTTTGAACGGTGTTGAAATTCTGACAGTGACCAGCAGAGGGCACCACCAGCGGGAGACGATGGGGCTGTGCTGCTAGGGAGACTGGCATACCTGCCTTGGGTCCACTAATCTGGTGAAAAAATAAACTAAAAGTAAATAAATAAACAAACAAACTAGCTCCGCATAAATAATACATTGGGATTATGTTTTTCCTCTCTTTTCTTTCTCCCTACACCTTTTTGCCAAATTTTACATTTCCCCGGATTCTCCCCCTCATTACAGAAACCCACTGCTGTGTGAAATGGATCTTCTATTTTCGGGTTCCCCTTGCTCAAAACAGCCCCAAAGCCCTGGCATTAAAGGAGAATAATGTACCGACCCCCACCATCAGTCAGTTCTTACCTCCTCCCCAGAACCCTGAAGGAGACCAGATGACTCTCCAAGTATGGGAAGGTGTGGGAAGGATGGGGATGGAGACGAGCAAAGATAAGGTGTGCCCAATTTGTTCGGGTCCCTGGAAATTCTGCTTCTTATCTCCCCTCCCATTGCTTCATCACATTGCCAAAATTACCTCGATGATATATTTTTTAAATTTAAGAATTCATTTTCACTTCAAGAAAGAGGAACACGGCAGCCTGATAAGAAACTCCATCTGTCTTCAAGAAAAAGGGTCGTGGGTTTGGGTGTCACGAATCCTGTAATGTCTTAAATTAAGCTGCCACTTTTGAATGCTTTCTTCGTATTTATGAAATGATTATTCTATAGAGGTGCATTTAATATTGTTAAAATAATGATTATGCATGTTTAATACATCAATTTAAGTTATTATCTCCCATGCTATAAAATGCAGGATAATTTCATAAATAATTACAAAGCATTTACAAATGGCGCCTTAATGCAAAGCATTCTTGCTAATCCTTTATCTTTCACAAACACAGAAATAACAATTAGATTCCTGTAATGGAAAAGAGAGGTTATGTTCGAGAATATGTCACCTCCTTACTGAATGCAAATAAGGAGGCAAGGAAAAAAAATTAAAGCCCTGAGTAGAACCAGTGCACTTTTCCCCCTTCCTGACAGATGGAAGATGTCTGTCCCGGGTATCATTAGTCTATGCACCCAGCTTTCTCTCTGCAGGGACTGGGGAGCAGCGGAGTGTAGCCTCAGAGAAGGGAGGAATTTTGAACCCCTTTGAGGAAAAGTAATTCTGCCTCCTGCTAATTTCTTTTGAGAAATGGAGAAGCTGTAGTACAGAGGTCTGACCATCGGGTTAGAATAAGAAGCACTTTTCCCCACCCACCCCCAACTCCCACACACACATACATAGCGAGGACATCCCTAGATTCTTAGAAGTTTGATGCAGATCTTGAACCACTCCAAAGGACGAATTGAGTTATAGGTCACTAGGGACCATATAAGATAAAAACCCTTCAGTTTCCATCCTTCAGTTTGCCTGTCAATTAATACAGACTTAGGGAGGCAGGAAATCCCCTCAAGAAGCTTACACTCTGGATGGGGAGCCTGAATGTTCACATTTGAAACTACTCAGTAACACGGACAGCATAGAGCTGAGGTTAAATCAGCTAAAGTAAAATTCAGTTGACATGAAGTAAATCAGGAAGGCTTTTTGGAAGAAGTGAGACGGAGCCAAGTCACAGATCGATGGAATCAAATAAATCAAAGACGGGCTGAGGATGCTGAAAGAGACAATGCACAGTGTATTTAATGCACTTCCCTGTGTGTGTGTGTGTGTGTGTGTGTGTGTCCTCTCATGCACACAGTAAGCACCAGCTGTGATTCAAGCCAAGACATCAGGAACCAGGCTTGGTCAACCCAAGGAGATATTTTGGGATAACGCCCTTTGCATCCCACCAAGTCAGTCTGTCTTTCAAAGGCTGGACAGTGGCAGAGGTGACTCTGAGTAGAGGAAGGAGGTCCTAAGCAGCCCTGCAGCCAATACAAACCTCAGCTCTGCAGAAACAGACAGCTCCCAACTCAGGCAACTCTCTATAAAACTGAGATGTGGAGGGGAAAACAGAAGGGGCAAAACCTCAAGGGTCCTGATGCTGGGACATCAGCTCCTATAATGGTGCATCAGTGTTACTTACACACCAACAGAGCTAGTGAGTCACTGTAGACTGACTCCCCGAATCTGGGGAGGAGGAGAGGTAGATGAAGTTGATCAAGAATAGACCACCAGGGCTTCACTGGTGGCGCAGTGGTTGAGAGTCCGCCTGCCCGTGCAGGGGACAGGGGTTCGTGCCCCGGTCTGGGAAGATCCCACATGCCATGGAGCGGCTGGGCCCGCGAGCCATGGCCGCTGAGCCTGCGCGTCCGGAGCCTGTGCTCCGCAACGGGAGAGGCCACAACAGTGAGAGGCCCGCGTTCCGCAAAAAAAAAAAAAAAAAGAATAGACTGCCAATCAGTGGGCCAGCAAGCTGGGCTGTGTCAGGTTGCAGCCCTATGAAGGAGGCTGCTGCCAACAGTCCCTAGTGGGCTGAGAAGCAGGCTGCTATCACAGATCAGAAGTAAGACCCTCAAAGAAGCTGAAGGGCATCTCCTCCACTCATGTCAGTCCCAGGGCCAAGCAGGGAGACAAGACAGACTGAATTCTTACAGCTCAGTCCCTGAGCCCTCTCCTGCAAAAGATGGCCAAGAATTCATTACTAGGAGTCCACGCTAATTGCACTTTCTCCTCCCACACCTCACCCCCAGTCACTTCCTCCACCACCATGACCACGTCTGCAGAGGTCCTGGCCTGGTTCTCAACACTCAACTAGTCCTGGTTCTGGCCACAAGTTGCTAGATGCTAGATGCAACAGGAAAAAGAATGAATCTCTCTGGTTCTCACACACAAATCCCAAGTCCTAGGGACCCTCCGATCTCTCATCCTGTGTCTCTATCTCCCTCTTATGTCCTCTGCACTATAGCTTTGGCAAAATCAACTAACCCACTAATGAACTCACAGAAACAGGATATCTGCATAGCTTCAAAGCATCTCCCCAAAACATGTACTGTGTACCTGGTGGTTTTAGCACCTCTCCATAAATTCTTTTTTACTGTCCTCCAGAAGGTGCAGCCTAATTTACATCCCCTTGACTGTGGGTTGAACTTAGTGAGCTCCTTCTTACAAATAAAGTGCAGGAAGGGAAAAACAGTGATTTTTCAGTTACGCATGCTGATGGGCAATTACCCAGAGGAGGTAAAGTGTGCAACTTCTCCAGAGCAGGAAGCCTTTTCTAGCTCATCTGGATAATAAGGATCACATAGGCAGGAATGCTAGATTATTCTGGAAAACCAGGCTGATGCTACCCTTTTGGAGAGCACTTAGAAGGGCTTACTTCCCCAGTTTGTCATGTTAAGATCGTGAACCTTGTGATATCGCTGGATGAGAGAGGCACTCCACCTCGGTGGTATTATTCCTAAAAGTCTAGTTGTGTGGGCTTCCCTGGTGGTGCAGTGGTTGAGAATCTACCTGCCAGTGCAGGAGACAGGGGTTCGAGCCCTGGTCTGGGAAGATCCCACATGCCACGGAGCAACTAGGCCCGTGAGCCACAACTACTGAGCCTGCGCGTCTGGAGCCCGTGCTCCGCAACGGGAGAAGTCGCGACAGTGAGAGGCCTGCGCACCGCGATGAAGAGTGGCCCCCACTCGCCACAACTAGAGAAAGCCCTCGCACAGAAACGGGAACCCAACACAGCCAAAAATAAATAAATAAATAAATAGCTTTCCCTTAAAAAAAAAAAAAGTCCACTTGTGCTGCTTTATGTCACAAAGTCAGTACCTTGGGGTTATTTCACTTCCCTGAACACACGAAGCTCCCTCTTGCCTCGTGAGCTTTGCTCACACTGGCCTGCCCCCTGCCTTCCTGCTGGTCCCACCACAGCAGCCTTAAAAGGTCAGTCCCAAGCTCACCTTCTCTGTGACTCTCCAACTGGCACATTCCCTCTTTTGCATCTTAGGGTATTTGCTGTCCACATCACTCGTTTCACTCCTTATAAGCAGAGAGTAGCTTTCCAGGAGTAACACCCAACTCGAAAATGCCACCTCCCCAACCCCTAATTTCCCCACCGACTCTTTAAGGCTCAGACCCTCAGCCCTTTGGAGAACAGGACAACAGTGCCTCCTGGGGACTGTTACGAGGAACTGCTGACTCCACACCACTTCCCCACATCCCTACAGCTCTTCAGAGCCTGGGCACCCACTGCTCCATCCTGCTTTATTTCTCTTTCACCACCTCTCCAGGCTCAGTGTATTTCAGCACAAGCAATCTCGTTCCTGCGTAGGTACACACCCTTTTCCGGTTCTATGCTGGGTTTTTTTCCCCTTTCTCTCTAACTCTTGCTGAAGCTCCCCAGGATTCCTTTACTCCCTCTTTTTTGTTACATTTGTGAACAAACTAATGACCTTAATTGAGACCAGTAAAAGAGCTGGCCTCATTATATAGCAATCAGGGAGGGGGAGGGACAACCCTGAGTTTTGCACAGAAATTAGATGAAATAAAGATTCAGTCCCATCGACTTCTAAAACCCTTGAAAATACTCCAAAAGTCTATTTAGGTTTTTCCATAAGTCTCTCTCTACTTTCTCATCTTTTTCTAATCATTTTTCCTCAGACTCCAATATTCAAAATAAAAAATGTTTACCTATTTTATTCGATGCTATCATATTTCTCTTTTAATTACTAGCTTTGCGAGAGTATTACTTTCTGCTATTTTTCATGGCAAATGCACAGTACTTCATCTGTACTATGGGTTAAATAGGTTTTTGGCAGCCAGCCCGGGAGCCTCGCCAGCACTGACACCCTTGTTGTTGTGGGAACAAAACCTCAGAAAACTAACTCAAAGGACTTTTGGGAACTCAACCCATTTATAAGTCAGGAACTGCCTGGGCTGCCGTGGATGGTTATGTGATTGGTTCGGGAGATATAGGTCTTTCTTGTTTCCCAAATGAACTCATTCCATGTGCAACATACACATAGAAAGAGAGAGGTTTATTTTAAGGAATTGGCTCATGTTGTTATGGGGGCTGGGAGGTCTGCAATCTGTAGGGCAGGCTGGCCGGCGGGAGACTCAGGTAAAAGTTGATACAGTCTCGGGTCTGAAATGTGCAGGGCAGCTGGAAGGCAAGAAACTCAAGGGAGAGCTCTGTGTTGAAGACTTGTGGTCCAATTTCTTCTCATTCAGGAAACCTGTCTTTGCTCTTAAGGCCTTCAGGGGATCGGATGAGCCCCAGGCCCCCAGGTATGGCGGGCAACGTGCTTCATTCAAAGTCTGGTTGTAAATGTTGAGAGCATCTAAAATATATCTTTGCAGCAACATCTAGACTGGTGTTTGAGCAAACAACTGGCCACCAGAGCCTCGCTGAGTTGACACGCAGAATGAACCCTCACACTGTGAAAGCTCAGGGAGCCATAGCGCCCAAAGGTGCTGCTCCCATCTCTCTGAGTCTAGGGGAAGGAGGTACAAGCTGAGACCTGAAACGGGGCTTAGCCAGGTGAACATTTGGCAGAGAGAACCGAAGCATCCCTCCACACCCCCTGGGTGGTCTACTCTGTGACAGACTCAAGAGCATTACACTGCCTTCTGCACACCCCCACCCTCCAACATGCACAGGCCCGCACTTCCTCAACACCCTAGGAGGGGCAGCCAGCCTTCTGTCTGCTCGGGTTGCCAAGGGCAACCTTGGCCCAGGTGGGTGTTCACCTAAGGCCAATAACCCAGACTGGCCGGCTCAGGAATGAGTGTCTCCCTTCCCCCTCCTCCAGGAGGCTCCCGGGCTCCTGCAGAAACACTCGCTCCTGGCATCTGCTTCGCGCTCTCATCCAAGAATGTGAATCTCTCCATTTGGTCCCCCGAGGATGCAACCCAGCCAGGCCCCAGGCCCAGGTCTGCCAGGTCGCCCCCTGCCCGCCTCCCACTGGGCCCCCCCTCCAGAGGAGGGGGGTGGCGGGGAGAGCATCTGGCGCCACCGCCTGAGCAGTCCATCACCCTTCACACCGCCGTCACCACCAGACGTGGTGGAATGAAAACAAAAGACGTGACAAATTTGTCCTTTTCTCTTTCATAATTAACCAAAATATCTCAGCATGTAGCAAAGCACGGCTCCTAATTAACAGACAGGCGAGAGGCGATTAAGAAAAAAAGCTGCAGCCCCTCTCCACACCCCTCCCCCACTCGCTCTCCATCGCTACCTTGCAGACCCCCTCCCCAACCCCGGTAATTATATCTGTGGGAGAGAATGATATTCTGGTCAGACACGACAGACAGAAAGAGCCCAGTCCCCAGCGAGGCAATTAATATTTCACACCTGCCAAAGCGACGTGGCCAGGGGAGGGGAGAGGCTGGGAAAGCGACCGTATTGTCACAAGGCCAGGGTGTGCAAAAGCCAAGTGGGGACAGTCCTTCTGTTGGGCTGCGGGAATGGGCAGGCCAAGCTGGCACAGAAAACAACGCTTTTGGGTGTGTATGGAGGGGCGGGTGTTTAGGGGGAGCACCGGCCAGAACAAAGAATCCATCCGCCAGTTGCATCTACTCTTTAGCTGCTCTCCTCCTCTGGTACCCATCTCCTGGCTCACTCCACACCCATTCCCTCCCCACGGAAAGGGTGGCATGACAGGTGGGGAGGGGACAAATACAGAAGTGGGCACAAAACGTTCACCTGTGCCCACCCCCCACCCCGAGTCCCACAGATTCATATGCTGCCCGCAGGGGCATTATTTATGTGCCAACCCTGCCCACCACAGACACGCATCCTCACATCCTCTCTGGTGCTCCCCAGGGAGCCCACACACGTGTACACACACACACACACACACACACACACACACTCACATTCATGCTTTTACATACTCACACACACAACCATTCCCAAGTCAAACAATCAGCAAAGAGTTAGTGACCATTTATTATGTTCAAGTTCCTGCCCCCTGAGATTCCAGCGTGAGTTATGGAGACAGAACGATTGTGGATTTAAAAACAATAAAAGGAAGTACACTACAAAGCCATGACTGGTAAGTAGTACGTGCGAGATATGAGTGGCATCCTAGCCTGCTCTGAGCACTTGCTGGTCGTCAGGTACTCTCACCAGCCGCTTCACAACCCTTCTTTCATTCACTGCCTATAAAAATCATAAAAGACACAGGACACCATTGCATTTTACATGCAAGAAATGTGAGACTCCTGGAGGTTAGGCATTTTACCCAAGCTGAGATTTAAACTCTTCTGTCTGATGCCAAACTCACATGACCTATTCGCAATAGCTGAAAGGTCAAAGCCACCCAAGTGTCGGTCCACGGATAAATGGATAAACGTTATGGAATATATATATACAATGGAATATATTTGGCCTTAACAAGGGAGATTCTGACACATGCTACAACATAGATGAGGCTCGAGGACATTAGGCTGAGCGAAATAAGCTATTCACAAAAAACTACTGTATGATTCTTATATGAATGACCTAGAGTAGTCAAATTCATAGAGACAGAAAATAGAATAGTGGTTGCCAGGGGCTGGGAGAGGTGGGGGGAATGGGGAATTCGTGTTTACTGAGTACAGAGTTTCAGTTGGGGAGGATAAAAACATCCCGGAGATGGATGGTAGTGACAGTTGTACAACAATGTGAAAGTACTTAACACCACTGAATCGTAAACTTAAAGATGGCTGTGAGGGTAAATTTTATGTTATATGTTTTTACCACAATTTAAAAAACAAAACAAAACCAACTGGCATTGTTAAGTACCATGCCAAGGGAGTAGAGAAGGAAGAAAGATCACTGTGGGCTTGGTGGCCAGAGCAAGGGTGTGGAGGAGTGAGATTTGAATGGGGCCTTGAAAGGAGGGAAGGACTCGAATGGCAGGGGTTAGGGTGTGAAAGTTTGCAAAATAACAAAACGCACATGAGAGATTGGTGCCTGCATGAAGGAGGGGACCTGCAGAGACCACTTCAATGCAGAGGAGACCATTTTATTAGAGATGACTCTAGAAGGGATACCTGAGCAGCCAGTTGGATTGGATGTCATTCAGCACTCTGGATTCCAGAGTGAAGATTTTAAACTTTCCAAGGACAACAAAGCCCTCATTGAAGAAGGAAGTGGGAGATGAGTCTGGCTGAAGTGTAGGGGCCTGAGGAGGTAAGAGGCCACTAGGACCAGATAGGAGACTCGGACAGGGGGCCTGAGGCTGAGCAGAGGAGTTTGAATGTCCACCAGACAATGGGGAGCCTTGGGAGGGCTGATGGCGGCATGGCAGGGGGACCCTGGGGCTTGAAGAGATTATTCAGACAGAGGTGGAAGTGAAGATGGTCAGAAACACAGTTAAGAACCAGTGAATGAGAGAAGACAGAGCCTCACCCAGGAAGAAGCCACTGCCCTTGGGGAATGCACTGCATGAGAGAACGAACAGGTGGATGAAAGGTGACCTCTGGTTTTACTGATGGATAAACAGGAGTGTGGCAGCATCAGGGACCCTAACGCCTTGCTAGGAGGAGCACAGCCCACTTGGGAAGGAGAGTAAATGACGGAAGGTGCGTTTCATCCTGGCCTGCAGTGCAGTCCCTACTTAGGAATGGTAATATTCATCCCTGGTGCTACCAGCCTTGCCTATTCCACCTCCAATACAAATCTAGATCCCATTTGCTTCTCCCCAACGTTTTTTTGCCACCACCCCAGTCCAATGCAGGGCCCTCTGCTTTCCTGTGGCTTTGCTAAGTCATAGAAATAATATTGACCCCAATATACCGATTAGGAAACTAGATTCTGTGTGGTGGAATTACTTGTTAAAAGAACTGCAAAACTTATATTGATGGATCTATTCAGGAACCTGGGTCTCCTAACTCAAAATTGGAGCAACTCTTGGGTGCAGGGACTTATGAGATAGTTTGCCATCATTCCCTTCTCCCGAGAAGTTTACAATCAATTTAAGCTCATCAAAAATGCATATAGGTGGGCTTCCCTGGTGGCGCAATGGTTGAGAGTCCGCCTGCCGATGCAGGGGACACGGGATCATGCCCCGGTCCGGGAAGATCCCACATGCCGCAGAGCGGCTGGGCCCGTGAGCTATGGCCGCTGAGCTTGCACGTCCGGAGGCTGTGTTCCGCAATGGGAGAGGCCACAACAGTGAGAGGCCCGCGTACCGCAAAGAAAGAAAAAAAAAAATGCATATAGGTAAAAAGGATAGCATATATCTGACGCTAGTGTGAAATGAGTTTATAGCAAGGCAGGTGGGGGAGTAGAGAGAGCACGAACGTTAGGGACCCAGACACATGGCTGGAATCTCATCTAACCTTGGTGAGATCGTGAGATCATGGGTGCATTACTTAAAAAGCCTCTATATTTTCGTTAGTCAAGGGCTACCATTTCTTCATTTATTCACTCCTACATCCATTTATTCAAAAGTAAATGTAGAACAGATAGTCTGAGCCAGGCATTGTGCTAGGCACTGGAGATAGAATGCTGAACAGGACACACAGCATCTGCCCTCAAGCAGCTTATGTTCTGGTGGTGTGAGGTCTGGGATGGAGACCAGAAAGAAGCTCTGCTGTAGCGCAGCCAGGGGACAACAGAGCCTTGGACTGGGCGGTGGTGTGGAGGCAGAGAGAAGAGAATGGATGCAAGTTAAGTGCTAGAGGTAAAATTAACAGGACTTGCTGATAGGTTAGATGGTAGAACCAGAAGAAAGATAGGGGAGAAGAGCATGACTCCTGTAATAAGAGTTAGAAACAACCAGATACTTGGCAGAGTGCCTAGCACACACTGGCGCTTTACGGATTCTGAGAACAGAGGGAACTAGAATAACTGGATCCAAGTGACATTTCTACAGAGGAGGGCAGGAGTAATGGAGAAAGACTTCTGGAGGAGGTGAATTTCAAGCCAAGTGTAAAGCAGAGGAGGGAAGTGGGTTGACATGGGGATGGAGAAGGAGGGTTTCAGGGGTTTCTGGTGGGAGGCAGCAAGGCCTGGACCAGACATCTGTTTGGAGGTGGGAACTGTGAGTCACTGGACTCAAGAATCAGTTAGGGTTGCACACAGGAGGATTCTGCTTAATATACGGGCAAGACATATGTAGGATTTTAAATTAAAATAGAACTAAATCCAGATGCTCAAAACAAATTCCTGACTCCTTTTCAGATCTGTGAGCTTAGATTGGGAGATTTTTTTTCCCCCATTTGGAGACCATCTCCTTCAGGCACATAAAGGAGAAAAAACTTTGAGCTTAAAAGGCTCCAAGAGGCCGTGGGGTGTGGGACCGGGCAGGCAAGGACCAGCACGGGAGCCCAGAGCCATCTCAGCCCTCTAGCCAGCTGTCTCCTTGGAGGGTGTCCCAAATGAAGAGCCCACCCAATGGCCCTTATGGGTCTTCCTGTTTTAGCAGCTGCTGCCCACACAGTCTCTGCTTAATTTTCAGCATCCACTCTTGAAGGTTGCATTGTCTAACCCAGAAAAGCTACTTAAGCTTCACATTGGAGTGGCTCAACCCCTGGCACATACACCCCCCCACCCCACCCCAGACATTTCCCCCATCTGTGGCTGCCACAGTCTGTGTGGGTGGCAAAGGCCCAGCCCCCGTGAAGGGAGTGCAGAAGCGGCTAGAAGCTACTCCTCCAACAGGTGGGGCGGTGCCTTCTCAGTTCTCAGTACCACCTATGCCTGGTTCTCTAGCTCAGCACTTCTTAAAGTATGGTCCACAGAGCCCTGGGGTTCCCCAAGACACTTTCAGGGGTCCACAAAGTCAAAAAATTTTATAATAATATTAAGACATTATTTATCTTTTTTCTCTATATTGACATTTGCACAATGGTGCAAAGGCATCGGTGGGTAAAACTGCCGACACCCACATGAACCACAGTAATGGCACCAGATTGAACTAATAGTCATTTTATGTTTTCCTCATCTCATACTCACAGTTTTATGAGTGTTCTTCATGAAGCAGCAGAAATCATTAATTATATTAAATCTCAACCCTTGAGTCACATCTTATAAATTTCCATGTGAGTAAATGAGAAGTACACATAGAGCATCTCTGCAGACACTGAAACCCAGTCCCCGCCCCGAATGAAAAGCACTCAAGCGGGTGAGCTGTGAACTGAACAAGTTACTCCTTTCACAGAACACCATTTTTATTTGAAAGAACAACTAACAGGCTATGGTAATTTAGACTTATGTTTTGGGTAGAATTTTCTCGAAAATGAACAAAGTGAACCTGTCACTTTAAGGAAAACAATTGACAGATATGTGGCCAATGATAAAATTTGACTTTCATGTGGAAATTTTGGAAAATTTGTATTCACCACCGTGAAGTGATAGCTTCCCAATACTTAAAATATTTCTTGACGAGGTCAGTGATGATAGAAACAAATCTATTTTTTGTTTTGGGTTTTTTTCTCTATCTTACGTAATGACATGTCTCAACTTTTGGAAATCTACATAGCTCAGTGAAATAATATTTTCCAAATGCCCAAGGCATGAGTCTACAAGACCGTGGCTGGATAAAAGAGCCACTGGAAGTAGAAGAATCACCCGTGTATTTTTATACAATACATACAACAGGGTATAAAATGTTCGTTGATACGGTTTCAAATTCTCAATTGCAAATAACCTTTAAGAAACTGTCATATTTTGAGTTTTCGTGTAGGATCAAAGATGATTAGCCACAATTATCTAAAGAAATTACAGAAAACTCCTACCTTTTCTAACTACATATTTGGATGAGGCTGGATTTTCTTCACATTTTCAACCAAAACAACAAATCCCAACAGATTGATGCAGAAGCCGATGGGATCCAGTCAAACACGAAAAAGATTGTTTTTAATGCAAAACAATGCCTCTCTTCTCACACATTTTTTTTGTTTTGGAAAATATTTTTCATAAAAATATGTTATTTATATTAACATGGAATCGCTCTATTACTATTATTTTTATGTTCCACTGTTATTTTAAAATAAATTGAAAATAAGTTTTTTTGAATTTCCGTTTTAATGTCTTATACAGGAACTATTGTGTTAGAAATACAACCCACATAAACAAATGCTCTTTGGAGTCCTCAATAATTGTTACGAGTGTAAAGGACTCCTGAGACCAAAAAGTTTGAGAATCCCTCTCTAGCTCACTGTCCCCATCGCCATAACACCTCTCTTTGGACCTGGAGCCCTGGTGTTCCTCCTGCATCCAAGCCCCAGGGTCCAGTTTCTAATTCAGAACATCAACCCCAGATCCATAACGCCCCTCCAGATCCTTCCAAGGATTCCCTTTCAGGGTGGTCTATGTGGCCTCCAGCCTGCCATGTGTCCCCTCTCCTCAGCACCTATATCTGCTCACACACAACACACACAAAGAACAATTACTATAGACAGTAAAGACCCAAGTCTTCCTTGGAGTAACTTTTTGATCCTGGAAAAGTCAAACTCTCAGGCTTTATTTTCCTCAACAATCATACAGAGATGTCAATAGCTACAACCATCCTAATGGGGCTGTTGTGAGAATCGAGTGAGACAACGGGTGATACTAGATATTCTCCATCTGCAGACCCACCCTCACCTTCCCCCACCCTGCTCTGTGGCCCTGGAGGCTTCCAGTTGGCCCAATGGGAGGCACAGGTGGGGGACTCCAGAGGGCAGGAGGAGAAAGAGGTTGGAAGGCTCGTCACCCTGACAGGAACACACGTGTACACCCCAGAGTTTGGCAGTGCCTCTATAGGAGACAGAGCTGCTGTTGGACACCCCCTCAGGCCTCGGAATGATCTTTTCTGGCCCCAAGGTGCCTGACCCCCCACACCTTGTTGGTTTCCTTTAACAGCCCACACCTCTGTGAATAACTCCTCCTTTAAATTCTCCTCAGTCACATTGTCTGGGTATGCCATTTGGTTTCTGCAGGGACCTTGATTGATACAGTATGGGAAACACTGTAAACTTGGATGTGTCTGCACCAAAGAAAAGTCCTTTTCTTTCTAACCTAAAGTCTTCGATGACCACAGGGCATCCCCAGCTCCTCGCTCCCCCTCCTAGTGAGGCAGGAGGAGACGGGGATTTAATTCCACTCAACGCAGTTTATTCTCAGCACCACTTACGTCCAAGACACTGCACAAGGGATTCACAAAGCACCTCAAGGAAAGGAACACCCTGTGCTTTCCCATCTTTGTGCCTTTCCTCCTGATGTTACCTGCAGCCCAAGCATTCTTCTCCTTCCATCAGTCAACACCCTCAGACATCACCTTCTTAAGAAACCTTCCCATATTCCCCCACAATAAATAATGTCTTTCTCACCCAAACACCTCTTTTCAAGCACTTATCTCATTTTAACTTGTATTATTCAATTTGATTCAACAATATGTTTACCCAGTGCTTTTTTTATGCCAAGCCCTAAGCCAGACACTGAGCAGTGCAAGAAAAAATATTAGACTGTACCTGCCCGAGGCGAGCTCATGCTCTCGCTGGAGAGACAGAAGCATAAATACTTAGGATGCAAAGGGAACGAGGTCAGTCATAACAGAAGTTTACACAAAATTCTATAGTTTGGTTAAGGGAAGCACTATGAAAACATCTAGATAGATGAGGGGAGATCAAGACCATTAGAAGGACAGCAGTACCCTCTCAGGGTGTAGGTTTAGGAAGGCTGGAAACTTCAGTCTAAGAGATGCTCGGCACACAGGCAGCCAACACGGCACAGAGCATAAGAGCAGCCACTGGGGAGGGAGGGAGCTACGTCAGTGAGCCTGAGGCAATGCCCTTGAGTCCCTGCTCTGTCTGCCAATGGCTTGTAGGGATGATGTCGGACCTCCTTGTGCCCTGGTGAAGAAACTCAGAATGGCCTGGTGGCCAGTGGACAAGCAGAGGCTCGAGGTTTGATGAAAAAGCTACAGGTCCTTTCCAATCAGAGTCCCAGAACCGGACCATAGACACTAAAGGTGGGTGCCAGAGTGAATGCTCCAAACAGCCAGACAGGACCTCAGGGGTCGCCAGGTTAGGCACCAGCCCAGATCAGCCATTCTGCAGGAGAGACCAGGCAACTTGAAATGATGTCATGTGAATCCAAGACATCCTTCTCCCCACAGCAGCACAACGTCTTTTAAACCCTCTACCACAGTGAAGGGGACCAGAGGAAGGGAGAAGACATCCCTAAGACTGAGCATTTACCCAAAAAGAATGAAACACCAGTTCCTGACAAGATGGCAAGCTAGCATAAGCTGCTGGAACCTTCCCCCAAAATTAATTTTGGAGAAGCTACAGATGAGAAGATAAGTCATGGATCTGAGGATCTAAACATAAAACTAAGAGAAACCCCTGGGAGAGAGAAGGCTCCCCCAAACTGAGAATAATTGTGTTTGTGAGGGGGATGGGTGGTGGATGAATGGGAATAGAGGGGGAGAAGCCCTAGTGGGAGACTAGGTTGGCTCTGAAGGTCTGATCTTGTACCACCCTCCTCTCCCCCAACACATGTCCACGCGCACACACACAGAGCTACCCTGAGATGACCATTGTCTATGCAGAATAAGCAGCATCACAACCCAGACCTTCAGAATTCCAAGAGCATTAGAGAAATCCTAAAACCCTGCTGAGATGAGAGCTAGTGGGGCCAGAAGTGTGCTTCCAGCTGCCCTTGGATGTTCACGCATCCATCCAACACTCCTCCCCATCCCCCAACAGTCAAGGTTGGTGTATCTACTGAGGATATAGCTACCTCTCAAGTTCAGCTTCTTTCAAAGGAGAATGCCAGACAGAGAGGAGTTGCACAGTAAGGGAACAGTATCTAAACGGGATCCTAAATTGGGAAGGGGCAGCAGGTTACTGGGACAAATCAAGAGGGTTTCTGCAGAGCCAAAGTTTCTCTGCCTTGGAGCTCATCCTCACCTCTCTTCTTTAAATTCAGCAAGAGGTAACACACTAGGATTTTAGAACCTCTCCCACTACACATTACAGAGAGCATAACTATATTCCCAAGGGAAATTATGTTTACAGGTCAAAATAATTTGACCCTGAGAAATAAAACCACTTTAAAAGAAAGATAACAAACTTAACATCATGCATCCCATGAAGCAAGATAACTGGGACAGCTGCACCAAGATTTTTAAAGAAGCATAATAAATATTCTCAACAGAAGTATTGAAATATGAAATAAGTTTAAAAAAATAAACAAATAGAAATCTTGTATTTGAATAATAATTGAAATAAATAAAAGAGATGAACGGCTGGATGGATAACCCTGAAGACAGAATATATATACAAGAAGATCGTGTTGAGGAATTCTCCTGGAAGTCAGCGAAAGAAGATAAAAAGAAAGAAATTAAAGAAAGACTAAGACATGCAGTAAGTAAATAGAGATACTAATATTCAAATAATGGAATTACAAGAAAGAAAGGAAACAACAGAGGGAAGGAAATATTTGAAGAAATTAAAAGATGAAAGACCTCAGGTTGACAGGATTTATAGAGTGCCAAGTAGGATAATAAAAAGACACTCACATCTAGAAATATTTTAGTGAAATTCAGAAATCAATGATGCAAAAAAATTCTAAAAGTTTCCAGAAAGAAAAACAAGTCATCTAAAGAAGTAAAGACTCTGATTTTATCAGATTTCTTAACGGTACATTGGGTATAGGAAAACACAGAGAAATATATATATTTTTTTTTTCTTTTTTTTGCAGTACATGGGTCTCTCAGTGTTTTGGCATCTCCCGTTGTGGAGCACAGGCTCCAGACGCACAGGCTCAGCAGCCATGGCCCACGGGCCCAGCCGCTCCGCGGCATGTGGGATCCTCCCAGACCAGGGCACGAACCCGTGTCCCCTGCATCGGCAGGCAGACTCTCAACCACTGTGCCATCAGGGAAGCCCCGAGAAATATTTTTAAAGTATTAAAAGAAAAGAACACTGAACCTAGAATTTTACATATAGACAAATCATCATTTATATGCAAGAGTGTCAGTAAGATATTTCCAGGCATATGTGGTTTACATCACAAAATCCCATTTTGATAACTCTTGGAAGAGCACTCAAATAAAGAGAAATAAATCCAGGAAAGTGCTTCAAGGGAAATTCAATGGAAGAATTGATCAAATACCCTAAAAAAGCTCGCTGTTCTCTAAAAAAGTAAGGATCAAACAAAAGATTTGAAAAGAAAAAACATATTTACAGCTCTCAAAGCTAAGATTTTAGACACTCTCAAGCAAATAAACGTAAGCATAGCTCTTAAAGGCAACCACCATAATAATAAAAATAGAAGATACAACTTTTGAATAAGCCTAAGACAATTTATCTATGCAATGAAAATAAGACAAAATAAAAACAAAAGGAATGTATAGTAAATGGAAAATATGAAATAATATGGCAGAAATAACTCCTTATTTAGTAGTATTACAAGACATAAGGCGATTTAGCTTACCAATTAAAACACTGAAATTCACTCTAAAATTAAAACAGTGTGGTATTGCTATACTAGTAGACAGACAATTAAAATAAATTAGTAGGTACAGAAACAGGCCCAAGTGCATAAGGAAATGTTTTATATGATAAAGGCAACATCTCAAATCACTGACGAAAAGATAGAATTTGAAATAAATGCCGTTGAGACTACTGAATAACCATTCGGAAAAAGATAAAACTGGAATCATACCTCTCAGCCTACCCAAGAATAAACTGCAAATGCATCAGAGATATATGATACAACAAGGAAACGACACAAGTATTAGAGGAAAACAGGTGATGTACCTGATAATTTGGAATTGGGAAAAGCTTTCTCATTATGACTCAAAATCCAAAATCAATAGAAGATAATTCAACTACATGAAAAAATCTTTTGCATGGCTAAAATCACCATAAACAAAGTCAAAAGGCACATTATATAGTGGGGAAATATTTGCAATGCATATCACAGATAAAGGGCTAATATTCCTAGTATGTAAACAGCTCAAAAAAATCAAGAGGGAAAAGCCCAAACAGAGATTAATGGAAAAAAAGCAAAGAGAGAGAGATATTAAAAAGATAATCAGAATAAGAGAAATGCCAATTAAAACTGCACTGATACCATTTTGCAACTACAAAATAGGCAAAATTTCTAAAGCTTCATAAGGCATTCTGTTGACAAGGATACGGGGAAATAGGCACTCAAAATCAATTCTGGTGAAAATGCAAAATGGTACAACCCCACAAGAGGGATTTGGCAATATCTCACACAATTGCATATGCATATAACTTTTCACCCAATAATCCTATTTATATTAATTTACTTTGAAGATCCATCTTCAAAAATATGAAATAAAATATGCATGAGGTTACTCATTGTAGTATTATTTATAATAGCAAAATATTGAGAACAATCTACATGCATATATGCAGAGCAGATTGGTAGAATAAGTCATTGTATATCCATACAATGGCATAATATGAAGCTATAAAAATGAGAAATATCTCTATAAATTGGTATGAAGTGATTTCCAGGGTATTTTTAAGTAGAAGACACAGATACTATGCTATATTTTTGTAAGAAATAAGGTGAAATAAGAATATATACCCAGGGGACTTCCCTGGTGGCACAGTGGTTAAGAATCCGCCTGCCTATGCAGGGGACACGGGTTTGAGCCCTGGTCTGGAAAGATCCTGCATGTTGCGGAGCAACTAAGCCATGTGCCACAACTACTGAAGCCTGAGTGCCTAGAGCCCGTGCTCTGCAACAAGAAAAGCCACCACAATGAGAAGCCCACGCACCGTAACGAAGAGTAGCCTCCGTGGGCCACAACTAGAGAAAGCTCGCGCTCAGCAACGAAGACCCAATACAGCCAAAAATAAATAAATAAAATAAATAAATTTATTTTTTAAAAAAGAATATATACCCGTTTTGCAAAAGAAACGTAGGAAGGATAAATTAGAAGCCAGTGGATAAAACAAAAAAAACAAACAAGCAAACAAAAGAAGCCAATGAAATTGGTCATCTGCAGGGAATGCGTTGAAATAAGGAAAAAATGCTAAGAAAGAGACACAAATGTCTCTCAAATATACTATTTGTATAGTTTTGATTTTTTGACCCATGTAAATATTTTACCATACAAAAAATAAAATTAAATCATCAAACGTGGGGGAAGACCCTAAAAATGTAAATAGAAACAAATGAACCTATCTACATATTAAATTGGTAAGATAACTATATAGAAAGGAAAAAATTTAATCCAACTAACTTTTGGTTAGTATTTGGACTGTACATCCTCAGTGAGACATATTCTAAAAATTAGAACTGTAAAGGAATTTTAACCTTTTCTAATAGTATTGTTTTTGTAGTGGTATGGGTACAGCAATTTCAAAATTATTTGCATGTGTTTAGGCAATGAGCAAATGAGTAAATATATTGATGTTGTTGAGAACCAGGGAGGTTAAGAACCTATTTGAGAGAATCATTGTGGAGGAATGAGATACAGATAAAGAATGGGAAAAGGAGAGGAAGAATCCTGTAGTATTGGATTGGAATTAGAGGTGTTAATACATGATTTTTTTTTAACATCTTTATTGGGGTATAATTGCTTTACAATGGTGTGCTAGTTTCTGCTTTACAACAAAGTGAATCAGTTATACATATACATATGTTCCCATATCTCTTCCCTCCTGCGTCTCCCGCCCTCCCACCCCTCCAGGCGGTTACAAAACACGAAGCCGATATCCCTGTGCCATGCAGCTACTTCCCACTAGCTATCTACCTTACGTTTGTTAGTGTGTATATGTCCATGACTCTCTCTCGCCCTGTCACAGCTAACCCTTCCCCCTCCCCATATCCTCAAGTCCATTCTCCAGTAGGTCTGTGTCTTTATTCCTGTCTTATCCCTGGGTTCTTCACGACATTTTTTTTCTTCTTAAATTCCATATATATGTGTTATCATACGGTATTTGTCTTTTTCTTTCTGACTTACTTCACTCTGTATGACAGACTCTAGGTCTATCCACCTCATTACAAATAGCTCAATTTCATTTCCTTTTATGGCCGAGTAATATTCCATTGTATATATGTGCCACATCTTCTTTATCCATTCATCCGATAATGGGCACTTAGGTTGTTTCCATGTCCTGGCTATTGTAAATAGAGCTGCAATGAACATTTTGGTACATGACTCTTTTTGAATTTTGGTTTTCTCAGGGTATATGCCCAGTAGTGGGATTGCTGGGTCATATGGTAGTTCTATTTGTACTTTTTTAAGGAACCTCCATACTGTTCTCCATAGTGGCTGAACCAATTCACATTCCCACCAGCAGTGCAAGAGTGTTCCCTTTTCTCCACACCCTCTCCAGCATTTATTGTTTCTAGATTTTTTGATGATGGCCATTCTGACTGGTGTGAGACGATATCTCATTGTAGTTTTGATTTGCATTTCTCTAATGATTAATGATGTTGAGCATTCTTTCATGTGTTTGTTGGCAGTCTGTATATCTTCTTTGGAGAAATGTCTATTTAGGTCTTCTGCCCATTTTTGGATTGGGTTGTTTGTTTTTTTGTTATTGAGCTGCATGAGCTGCTTGTAAATTCTGGAGATTAATCCTTTGTCAGTTGCTTCATTTGCAAATATTTTCTCCCATTCTGAGGGTTGTCTTTTGGTCTTGTTTATGGTTTCCTTTGCTGTGCAAAAGCTTTGAAGTTTCATTAGGTCCCATTTGTTTATTTTTCTTTTTATTTCCATTACTCTAGGAGGTGGGTCAGAAAGGATCTTGCTGTGATTTATGTCATAGAGTGTTCTGCCTATGTTTTCCTCTAAGAGTTTGATAGTTTCTGGCCTTAAATTTAGGTCTTTAATCCATTTTGAGCTTATTTTTGTGTATGGTGTTAGGGAGTGATCTAATCTCACACTTTTACATGTATTTGTCCAGTTTTCCCAGCACCACTTATTGAAGAGGCTGTCCTTTCTCCACTGTACATTCCTGCCACCTTTATCAAAGATAAGGTGACCATATGTGCGTGGGTTTAACACTGGGCTTTCTATCCTGTTCCATTGATCTATATTTCTGTTTTTGGGCCAGTACCATACTGTCTTGATTACTGTAGCTTTGTAATATAGTCTGAAGTCAGGGAGTCTGATTCCTCCAGCTCCGTTTTTCGTTCTCAAGAGTGCTTTGGCTATTCGGGCTCTTTTGTGTTTCCACACAAATTGCGAAATTTTTTGTTCTAGTTCTGTGAAAAATGCCAGTGGTAGTTTGATAGGGATTGCATTGAATCTATAGATTGCTTTGGGTAGTAGAGTCATTTTCACAATGTTGATTCTTCCAATCTAAAAACATGGTATATCTCTCCATCTATTTGTATCATCTTTAATTTCTTTCATCAGTGTCTTATAATTTTCTGCATACAGGTCTTTTGTCTCCTTAGGTAGGTTTATTCCTAGATATTTTATTCTTTTTCTTGCAATGGTAAATGGGAGTGTTTTCTTGATTTCCGTTTCAGATTTTTCATCATAGTATATAGGAATGCCAGAAATTTCTGTGCATTAACTTTGTATCCTGCTACTTTACCAAATTCATTGATTAGCTCTAGTAGTTTTCTGGTAGCATCTTTAGGATTCTGTATGTATAGTATCATGTCATCTGCAAACAGTGACCGCTTTACTTCTTCTTTTCCGATTTGGATTCCTTTTATTTCCTTTTCTTCTCTGATTGCTGTGGCTAAAACTTCCAAAACTATGTTGAATAACAGTGGTGAGAGTGGGCAACCTTGTCTTGTTCCTGATCTTAGTGGAAATGCTTTCAGTTTTTCACCATTGAGGATGATGTTGGCTGTGGGCTTGTCATATATGGCCTTTATTATGTTGAGGAAAGTTCCCTCTATGCCTACTTTCTGCAGGGTTTTTATCATAAATGGGTGTTGAATTTTGTCAAAAGCTTTCTCTGCATCTATTGAGATGATCATATGGTTTTTCTCCTTCAATTTGTTAATATGATTTATCACATTTTAGATTTGCGTATATTGAAGAATCCTTGCATTCCTGGAATAAATCCCACTTGATCATGGTGTATGATCCTTTTAATGTGCTGTTGGATTCTGTTTGCTAGTATTTTGTTGAGGAATTTTGCATCTATGTTCATCAGTGATATTGGCCTGTAGTTTTCTTTCTTTGTGACATCCTTGTCTGGTTTTGGTATCAAGGTGATGGTGGCCTCGTAGAAGGAGTTTGGGAGTGTTCCTCCCTCTGCTATATTTTGGAAGAGTTTGAGAAGGATAGGTGTTAGCTCTTCTCTAAATGTTTGATAGAATTCGCCTGTGAAGCCATCTGGTCCTGGGCTTTTCTTTGTTGGAAGATTTTTAATCACAGTTTCAATTTCAGTGCTTGTGATTGGTCTGTTCATATTTTCTATTTCTTCCTGATTCAGTCTTGGCAGGTTGTGCATTTCTAAGAATTTGTCCATTTCTTCCAGATTGTCCATTTTATTGGCATAGAGTTGCTTGTAGTAATCTTTCATGATCCTTTGTATTTCTGCAGTGTCAGTTGTTACTTCTCCTTTTTCATTTCTAATTCTATTGATTTGAGTCTTCTCCCTTTTTTTCTTGATGAGTCTGGCTAGTGGTTTATCTATTTTGTTTATCTTCTCAAAGAACCAGCTTTTAGTTTTATTGATCTTTGCTATTGTTCCCTTCATTTCTTTTTCATTTATTTCTGATCTGATTTTTATGATTTCTGCTAGCTTTGGGGTTTTTTTGTTCTTCTTTCTCTAATTGCTTGAGGTGCAAGGTTAGGTTGTTTATTCGAGATGTTTCCTGCTTCTTAAGGTGGGCTTGTATTGCTATAAACTTCTCCCTTAGAACTGCTTTTCTGCATCCCACAGGTTTTGGGTCGTTGTGTCTCCATTGTCATTTGTTTCTAGGTATTTTTTGATTTCCTCTTTGATTTCTTCAGTGATCATTTCATTATTAAGTAGTGTATTGTTTAGCCTCCATGTGTTTGTATTTTTTACAGATCTTTTCCTGTAATTGATATCTAGTCTCATGGCGTTGTGGTCGGAAAAGATACTTGATACAATTTCAATTTTCTTAAATTTACCAAGGCTTGATTTGTGACCCAAGATATGATCTATCCTGGAGAATGTTCCATGAGCACTTGAGAAAAATGTGTATTCTGTTGTTTTTGGATGAAGTGTCTTATAAATATCAATTAAGTGCAATACATGATTTTTTTAAGCATTCACTTTTCTCCAACCTTATTGAGATATAACTGAAGGACATGAAGCCACACATATATAAGTATGCAATTTGTTCAGTTTTGACAAATGTATGCACAATTAAAACCATCACTACAATAAAGATGACAAACATTTCCATCATTCCCAGAAGTTTCTTTCTGCTCTTAATATCCATCCTTTCTTCTGCCTCCATCCTCCATCTCTTTCCTGTCATTATAGATTAGGATGTAATTTCTGGAATTTTACATAAATAGGAGTATATGGTATGTACTGTTTTTGCCTGGCTTCTTTCACTAAGTGTAATAATTTGAGGTTCACCAATGTTGTGTATTCCTTTTTGTTGTTTTTATTTCTAAACTGGAATGGCTCTGTTTCTGGGTTCATATATGTTTATAATTGTTATGTCTTCCTGATGAATTGTCCCTTTTATCATTTGAATTGTCCACCTTTTTCTTGAAAAGTGAAAGAGTGATACTCTTTATGTTGAAGCCTATTTTATCTGTTAAAAATAGCAATTCTAGGCTTCTTCTGCTTATTAGTTGAATGGTATCTATTTGCTTTAAAACTATCTGTGTTCTTGTATTTAAAGTTTGTTAGTTGAAGGAAACAAAGTAGGAACTTGTTTTTCTATCCACTTTGCCAAACTCTAGGTCTTAATTGAAGGGTTTAGACCATTAGCATTTAATGTAATTATTAATATTGTTGAATTTAGTTCTACCATCTTACAATTTGTTTTCTATTTTTCCCCTCTATATTTGTACTATATGCCCCTTTCCAGCCTTCTTTGGGATTACTTAAATTTTTTTTTTTTTTTTTTTTTTTTTTTTTTTGCGGTACGCGGGCCTCTCACTGTTGTGGCCTCTCCCGTTGTGGAGCACAGGCTCCGGACGTGCAGGCTCAGCAGCCAGGGGTCACGGGCCTAGCTGCTCCATGGCATGTGGGATCTTCCTGGGCTGGGGCACGAACCCGTGTCCTCTGCATCGACAGGCGGGCTCTCAACCGCTGCGCCACCAGGGAAGCCCTGTAAATAATTTTTAATATTCTATTTTTTTTTTGCATTGGTTTTTTGGATAAACCTCTTTGTATTATTTTGTAGTGTTTGCTGTAGAGATTATAATACATACACTTTCATATTCAAGTAAAATGTAGAAGCTTTGCAATCATATCAACTCCTTTACTATTCTCCTCAGCTAACCTTTATGTTATCATTGTCACTTGTATTATATTCTTATACATTGAAAATTCCACCATATAGTGTTATAACCTCTGCTTACTATAGTCACATGTGTTTTAAAGAACTAGGGGGAAATATGGTCTCTTATATTTACCCAGATATTTACCATTTATGTTTTGTTCCCTTCATTCCTCAAGACCAAATATTCTTTTGTTATCATTTTTCTGCAACCTGATAAATTTTCTTTAACACTTCTCACAGAACAGGTAATCTAGTGACAAATTCTCTTTTATTTTCCTTCATCTGAGAATAGCTTAATTTTGACTTCATACCTGAAGTGTATTTTTACTGGATATAGAATTCTGTGTTGACAATTCTTTTCTTTCAGCCCTTGAAAGATGAGGTACTACTGTCTTCTGACCTTCAGGGTTGCTAATGAGAAATCTCAAATCATTAGAACTTTTGTTCCCCTATATGTAAATTGTTGTTTTTCCTCTAAATGCTTTCAAAAGTTTTTCTTTGCTTTAATTTTCACCATTTTTATTATGATGAGTCTAGGTGTGGTTTTCTTTGAGTTTAGCCTATTTAGGGTTTATTAAGCTTCTTGACTCTTGAATCTGCCAACATGGAATAAAATTAAAATTCAATAAAATGTTAATATAAGTACGGACCACATACAGTGAAGGCCCAAAAGAGGAGGAATCAATTCTACCAAGTTAGTGGAGGGAAGGAGATGCCAGGAATGGACTTAAGCAGGTATACAGAGTGTGGGAGAGGCAGTCTAGGCAAAGGGGACATTGTAAGCAAACATGAGACGTGACACATACAAAACCCAGTTCTTCATTCTCCAGTGCTCTTTCACTTCACCTTTCTATTTTTATTTTTTTTTCCTTCACCAGCTGGTTTTGTTTGTGAAGTTCTTAATGACATCTTTAGGAGGGACATGTTTTCTTATACTGTTGTCTTTTTAAGGGCAAGAATAGAATTCCCCCCTTTTCCTGTACCTTCTAATGTGGCGTTTTGCCAATTAAAAAAAAATACAGCCATGATCTTTGGACAGTATGTGGAGGAACGATTCGGGTTTGTCACTTTATGAAAATACAGTGCCAGAACGAGGAAACAGTTAACCCTACCAAAAAGGCACAAAATCTGCCTCTTTAGACAGTAATAAGTTAATTGGTTGAAGCACTTTGGGACTCTTAGAAACAGAATAAGTAAAAAATTTCATTTTATCATCCAAACTTATACCTATTAAAACTAACCCTCCAAACATTAGATGTTCATCCAGCATTAATTACGACATTTAAGGGGACAAAAATTAAGTGCTTTGTTGGTTTCTCTAAGTAATTTACATATCATTACTTTACCATTTATGTTGCAGTGATTTTTATTAAAATTAGTAAATGGAAATGGAATGATATTACCTCCAAGCTTTCAGGACCCTAGGGTCAGAGTCACTAATTTGTTTCTCTTTTAAAATAATAATTGTCAATTGAAAAATATATATAGGCAGAACTTAATCATTTATTTTAAAAAGGAAAGCATGAAACTAAACTGAGTTAGTATTTATAATTTCCCTGGGAATGCATCAAACCCACAATCAGTGCTTTGTAATATAGAGGGCAAGAGGAAAACCAGAAAGAAATGGAGAAAAATCATCCAGAGTAGAGAAGAGAAAAAAAGCAAAAAATAGCAAAAGTAAAACAGAGGAAATGACATTAACTTTGTTAGCCCAGAACCTTCCAAATTTATTTAACTGCAAAGCCCCCAAAATAGTTCAAGCACCATTAGTGCTCCCAGGGACATATTCTAGGAAACCTTGGTTATAGCCATCCGCAAACTCCCTCCAGGTGTAGTGGGTGTCATTTGTGTAAAGAGCTTAAAGTCTAAAGGCAAAGACTGGAACACCTGTGGAGAGCCCTTCTGCATCCACCAATTCCCAGCCAAGGGAAGTGGCCCTGGGTGACCCCGATTCAGTCCGTGGCACCCTCTCCCCCAGGCCACCTCTTTGGAGAGGCCTAGCCAAAGCTGGTCCGCAATCTAGCAGGCAATTGTGAAGTGTTTTGTGAAGCACAATACACAGGTGAAAGGTCTCTGCTATTCATTTGGACTCTGTGCACCTGGAGCACCTAACACAAAGTTGGGGGATGCCCTAGGAAGGTACCCACTTATCTGGAGGCCAGCACCTTTGGAAGCAGTGAGTAAGGGAACAGAGACTCCCAGATCATAAGAGATGCCCACCCATCCAGAAAGCAGAAATGATGACCTCTTGTCCTAGACTTCTCTACTTCTTCTTTATTGCATCTTTATTCCATTTTCCCTTTCTCCTGGTCCCTTGGTATTTTCTGGCTGTCTCCTCTGCCTGTCTCCCACTCCATCCTCATTTTTTTTAATCTCCTCCCTCTCTCATTTGAGGCCCTACCGGCAAACAGAGTCGTTCTGCTCAAATGGGGATCTGTCAGGACTTCCCGTGGACCCTCTCCCCCACTCTAGATAAATCCACCCCACCTGCCACACTCCCCGCATCTCCAGCTCAAGCCATGGGGTGGCACAGCGACAGAGGGAGCCTGCCCTAAATTCTTCAGATGGGGTTGGGGGGGGAAGGGCAGGGGTGTTTTTTCCATGTCGCTGTCTGTCTCTGAGTTGGGAGGGGGACAATGGTTTCTGGAGCACAGCCTCCTCAGAATCCCTGTCTCCACCCCGCTCCCTCGGCAGAGAGAGGATCTGGCTGGTGTGACATTTCCTGACAGGACTCAAGGAGACAATTAATGCCTCACAGCTGCTTCTACCAGGGAAGGTGCTGGAAGAGGAGGAAACGGGGTAGAAGGAGAGAAGTGTTTAAATTTGCAAACAGTTTTAAAGTAATAGTATAGAGTAGGGAGGGAATTGAATCTTTTTGAACAAATGCCTCTTGGATCCCCTCAAGGGCCAACCAGAGAGTGGCCACCTGAAGCAAACATGGCATCACCGCAGAGCGAGGCTGACAGACTCCCCCTCAATTGTCGAAGCTTCTGGAAAGAAGGAGAAAGCTGGCGGCAGAGCCTCTGCCCCTGGCCTGGAGCCCTGAAATCCTGGACCTTGAACCCTGTCTGCCTCATGGATGGGGGTGGGTGTAGTCTAAGCTTGCAAGTGCCCAGCTGCCAGGGCCAGGGAGAGAGTGAGAAACCCCCGGGAAAGCGGTTTCTGATAAAAAGGCAGACACACAGACAGAGATCAACGGGTCTCCTTCCTTCCCAGACACCCCCTGGTCTGCCTGGGCAGACAGATGTGCCTTTCCTCTGGGCTTTATAGATTGATGTGTCCTCCTTATCAATTATAGAGACAAGAAAGTGTAATTTTCGCCCCATGTTTATACTGTTCAGGATTAATCTGCCTATAAATGGATAATCTGTCAGCTTCTAAGACACTGAAGTGGGGAGGGAGTGGGGCAGGAAATGGGGAAGAGATTTACCAGTGGGTAACGCCATCTGCTTTATTAGGTTGTTTTATAAACCTGACATTCAATTTTTTCTGGAGGACTTGGTGACAGATTATTCTGTAAATTCCCCAATAATTACGATAACCAGAGAAAGGGGAAAAAAGGAGAGAGGGAGGTGGGTTTGGAGGGGGGAGGTTTGCCAGCACATCAGCGAGTAATGGTCCCAGAGGACAGCATCCATCCTCAGCCCCCTCCAAGGGTGGCTGGAGAAAGGCTAGGCCTCAGAGGGGGATTGACAAAAAAGGCCCAGAGGAGCCCTTCAACCTCTGGTCTCGTCCATCCCCACCCTTTCAGATCCTCAGACTCTCTGCTGTTCCCAACAGGATGGGGAATTCACATGAGTGGGGACTGTGTTATCAGTAAGTATCTTATATTCTTTCTCCTGTCACCTGGATCTGAATCCCATGCTCTCTTTGCTCGCTATGTGAACTTGGGTAAATTAACCTGAACTCTGTGCCTCAGTCTCTTCAATGGTACAGTCGGGCCAGTAGTAATACATACCTCCTACAGTTGTTGGTTGCTTCCAGGATCAAATTAGTCCTATATGGAAAGCACTTCTTTTTTTTTTTTTTTTTTGGCTGTGTTGGGTCTTCTTTGCTGCACATGGGCTTTCTCTAGTCGCAGAAAGCGGGCTTCTCATTGCGGTGGCTTCTCTTGTTGCAGGCTCTAGGGCATGTGGGCTTCAGTAGTTGTGGCTCACAGGCTCTAGAGCACAGGCTCAGTAGTTGTGGTGCACGGGCTTAGTTGCTCCATGGCATGTGGGATCTTCCCGGACCAGGGCTCAAACCCGCATCCCCTGCATTGGCAGGCGGATTCTTAACCACTGCGCCACCAGGGAAGTCCCTGGAAAGCACTTTAAAATGATGCAGGGCTTCCCTGGTGGCACAGCGGTTGAGAGTCCGCCTGCCAATGCAGGGGACGCGGGTTCGTGCCCCGGTCCGGGAGGATCCCACATGCCACGGAGCGGCTGGGCCCGTGAGCCATGGCCGCTGGGCCTGCGCGTCCAGAGCCTGTGCTCCGCAACAGGAGAGGCCACAGCAGTGGGAGGCCCGCGTACCGCAAAAAAAAAAAAAAAAAAAAAAAAAATGATGCATAGTGCATACTAAGTACTGTATAAACTATTTGCATTTTTATTATTTCTTTGTGTTTTTATCCCTCAGTTTTCAGCCCAGTACTGGTTGGGTCTGAAAAATCATGACAGGAGAATCAGAATCTCAGCACTGATAGGCCCCTCAGCAATTTCGGATTTCACCTCCACCATCTATCCCCTGCTTGTACCGCTGGGCAGCTCACGCCTTCATCCTTACCTGAAGCCAAGGGCTGCCTGCCCCGCGGAGCCCTCCCCAGGGTTAGAGCTGTTGTGTTTGCATAGCAAGGCAGGCAGAGCCCCTCGGGTGAAGCACAGTCTTGATTATCAGCTCTGAGAGCTCATTTCTCAGCAGAATGCTATTCAATTACTCGGTGCACGTTTATCTTTTAAATTTCCGAACGCTGCCTTCCGTGGCTTCTGTAATCTTATTTGCTGCTTGTGCTGAGGCGGGGCGGTGAGTGGGGGAAAGAAGGCCACACGGTGTGTGTCCCCAAGGCCCACCTACCTGAGGCCCGTCCTGTGTTCTGGGGTCCAACCTGGGAGCCCAGTTTGGGGGGAGGGGAGGGGAGGGACTGGAATCCTTACTGTCTGCTCTTTCTGGCCATCTCTGTGCCTTTGTCTTCCCAAGGACAGTTCTCTGTTACCTCAATTGGTTACCAAGATAAAGAGGCTCTGGGAATGGAGTCTCTGAGGCTTCCCACGAAGATGTCTGTGCCATGGGCGACAGCTGGAGAGAATACACACTCCCTTACATCTCAGAGTGCATTCTTGACCATAGGCTTCCATGTTACCCATGTGAAAGTCCTACATCCACCAAGAATTTATTCACCTTTCAGAAATAGATACATAGGGCTTCCTGGTGGTGCAGTGGTTGAGAGTCCGCCTGCTGATGCAGGGGACATGGACTCGTGCTCTGGTCTGGGAGGATCCCACGTGCCGCGAAGTGGCTGGGCCCGTGAGCCATGGCCGCTGAGCCTGCGCGTCCGGAGCCTGTGCTCCGCAGAGAGGCCACAGCAGTGAGAGGCCCGCGTACCGCAAAAAACAAAAACAAAAACAAAAAGAAATAGATGCATAATTAGGTTAAGTAATTTTTTTTAAGTTCTTATTTTATACTGGAGTATAGCCATTAACAAAGTTGTGATAGTTTCAGGTGCACAGCACAGTGACTCAGCCATACATATACATGTATTCATTCTCCTCCAAAGTCCCCTCCCATCCAGGCTACCACATAACATTGAGCAGAGTTCCCTGTGCTATACAGTAGGTCCCTGTTAGTTATCCATTTTAAATATAGCAGTGTGTACATGTCGATCCCAAACACCCTAACTATCCCCTCCCCCGATCCTTCTCCCCTGGTAACCATAAGGTCATTCTCTAAGTCTGTGAGTCCGTTTCTGCTTTGTAAATAATTTCATTTGTATCATTTCTTTTTAGATTTCCCATATAAGCAATATCATACGATAGTTCTCCTTCTCTGTCTGACTTACTTCACTCAGTATGACAATCTCTAGGTCCATCCATGTTGCTGCAAATGGTATTATTTCATTCTTTTTAATGGCTGAGTAATATCCCATTGTATATATGTACCACATCTTCTTTATCCATTCCTCTGTCGATGGACATTTAGGTTGCTTCCATGTCTTGGCTATTATAAACAGTGCTGCTATGAACATTGGGGTGCATATATCCTTTTGGACCACGTTTTTCTCCTGATATATGCCCAGGAGTGGGATTGCAGGGTCATATGGTAGCTCTATTTTTAGTTTTTTAAGGAACCTCCATACTGTTCTCCATAGTGGCTGTACCAATTTACCTTCCTACCAACAGTGCAGGAGGGTTCCCTCCTCTCCAGCATTTATTGTCTATGGATTTTTTGATGATAGCCATTTTGACTGGGGTGAGGTAATATCTCATTGTAGTTTTGATTTACATTTTTCTAATAATTAGTGACGTTGAACATCTTTTCATGTGCCTCTTGCCCATCTGTATGTCTTCTTTGGAGAAATGTCTTTTTAGGTCTTCTGCCCATTTTTTGATTGGATTGTTTGTTTGTTTTGATGATATTAAGCTGCATAAGCATTTGTAAATTTTAGAGACTAATCCCTTGTTGGTCACATCATTTGCAAATATTTTCTCCCAATCTGTGTGTTGTCTTTTCATTTTGTTTATGGTTTCCTTTGCTGTGCAAAAGCTTTTGAGTTTAATTAGGTCCCATTTGTTTATTTTTGCTTTTGTTTCCATTACTCTGGGAGATAGATCGAAAAAGATATTGCTGCAATTTACATCAGAGAGTGTTCTGTCTATGTTTTCCTCTAGGAGTTTTATAGTGTCCGGTCTCACATTTAGGTCTTTAATCCATTTCGAGCTTATTTTTGTGTACGGTGTTAAGGACTGATCTAATTTCACTTTTTTTTTTTGCATGTAGCTGTCCAGTTTTCCCAGCACTATTTGTTGAAGAGACTGTCTTTCCACCAAGGTCAAGTAATTTAATTCATCTAATCACACATGGAATTAAGATTTGGACTGTGTAGTGGGCTTCTATTGTGTTCCCTGTCCAGAACCGACCTCCTTACTTTTTCTGGTAAAAGAACTCTCTTTTTTGTGGGGAATCCATTCGAAGTGGTTTGGATGGGACTGTCACTGCTTTTCTTCAGGGACGTGCACAAGACCCTGTCCTGGCCCAATCACAATACTTCATGCCCTTGGCCAAAGTAATTGAATCAGGGATGGTCATGTGACCCAAACCCAGACAATCAGATCCTTCCATAGGACTTTTCTGCCAAAACTATCGGAGAAGAAGCTTTATTCTTCTTGAGTTACTAATCTGGTAGGATGTGAGCCTTTCACTATCAGTGGCCACCATGCTCACCATAAGGAGAGCACCTGGGATAGACGAAGCCCTGATGACATTGTGGACATCCTGAACCCAGCCTTGTCTAACCAGACATATCCTCTGGACTTTTCAGATACGTGAGTCAAAATATTCCCCTTTCGCTTGATAGCATGAGTTGTGTTACTGTCATACAAAACTTCATGAATATAAGGTGTAATTAGCACCTCCTCCCCATCCTCAAGCTTCATCTCACAAAGTCAAGGTGTTTGTCAAGGAAGGGCTGGGAGCTGGGGTGATCTCCCGCATCTCAACAGGAGTCAGGCTATACAACTTTGTGGGACGCTTCCAGTTCCCAGATGCTCTTCTATTACAGCCCGCCCCCTTTCCCTAGTATTATTCCTGTGTGTGCTGACAGATGTGTCTCTCCTTACTCGTTTATAAAGTTTCGCCTGTCCCCTTCCTAATGACCTTTGTCTCCATCAATAATCACACACTTCCTAGGGATAGGGAGATTAACCACTTCTAGGTCTTCTTTGTCTCCACCAATTTCTAGTCCAAGGTTCTCAAGTGTCTGATATGGGGCCTGGTGGTTTGAGGGTATCTGCGTGTTTGTGGGTGTATGAATGTGTCCTTGGGATACATGACAATGAAGCTGGAGGGACTGCCAAAAAGCATGTATGCTGCAGACTAGAGAGAGGGAGAGAATAAAGAGCTGAGCAAACAGGACCCCTTGAGATTGCAGAGTCTGAGAAGCTCTGCTCGGTAACTTGAGCTGGCTTTATGTTATTGTTTATTCACACTACCAAAAGAGGACCAAGGGAACTTAAAACTATTGTTCTTGAGATACAAACAAGGATGGCATAAATGTGGTATTTACTTCCTTAACTGTGTGTCCTGCCCTGGCACCAGGCCCACTCAGGGACCCCAAGACCAGGCTCATCCTACCAACAACTATGGTCCTCACCAACTGGCCTTCCCAGAATCTCTGGCTGGGCTGAGTAGTGAAGGGCTTTTCCTGCTGAAGGCAATCAGCAAAGACTGGAAGAGGTGAGTGTTTCTTCAAATGTGCAGACACTAACACAAGGCTACAAGGATCATGAGGAATCAGGAAAACATGACACCACAAAAGGAATAAAAAAAAGCTGCAGTAACCGGCCCTAAAGAAATGGAGGTCTACAAACTGTCTGACAAAGAATTCAAAATAATTATCTTTAAAAATGAAAAGGCAAGTCACAGACTGGGAGAGAATATTCTCAACTTATATATCTGACGTAGACCCATGTCCAGAACTTATAATGAAGTTTTACAACTCAATAATAAAAAACAACCCAATTTTAAAACTGGCCAAAGACAAACCCTTAACAAAAGAAGAAATATCCGATAAGCACATTAAGAGATTGCCAACATCTATAGTTGTCAGGGAAATACAAATTAAAACCACGATGAAACACCACTTCATACCCAATAGAACCATTAAAATATTAAAAATAGATAACATGAAGTGCTGGTGATGATGTGGAGCAATTAGAACTTGCGTACACTGCTGGTGGGAGCGTCAAATAGTCCAGCCTCTTGGGAAAAGAGTTCTTCAGTATCTTAAAAACTTAAACATACACCAGTCCTTCAACTATTAGGCATTTGCCCAAGAGAAATGAAAACCCAAGTTCACACAATGACATATACAAATGTTCACAGCAATTTTATTTGTAATAACCCAAGACTGTAGACAACCTAAATGTCTATCAGCAGTTGAATGGATAAACAAATTGTGGTACCTCCAAATAACGGAATACTACTCAGCAATAAAAAAAAGAAAAAGAAAAAGAATGAACTATTGGCATATTTAACCACACGCATGAATGTCAAAAAAATTACGCTGAGTAAAATGAATCATATATGCAAAAAGTACATATTCTATATTTCCATGTCTATGAAGTTGGAGAACAGGAAAAATTAATCTGTGGTGCTAGAAATGGGATCAGGGGTTGCCTGGGTGGAGACAGGGTTTTGACTATAAAGGTGCACGAGGCTTTCTGTGGTGATGGAAATGGTCATTTCTTAATTGGAACAGTGGTTACGTGACTAGATCTATTTCTCAAATCTTATCAAACTTCACACTCTGACTGTGTGCATAATATGGTATGCAAATATTCCTCAATGAATAAAATATTCTTTAATCAAAACAAGTACAAGGAGGAGGGCAATGGAAGCTCTTACCTCATGCTGCCCCTGTCTTGCTCTTACTTCTTCAGACAGAACACTGCAGATCTAACAGATGGAGGGGGAGGGGGAGACTTTGTGACAGAGGTCTAGTTTTGGACATCACAGCCCAGGACCCAAAATGCAGGCGACGAGACAGTCCAGGCATGCTTGGGACACAGTCCTTAACAGAACCCTGAGAAAAGAGTCATTTGCAGGTGCAGCAGACACAAGTAAAACCTACACCGGACTCCAGGTTCTCTGCCCCCACTTACGTGGGCAAGTTATTCAACCTCTGTGTGCCTCAGTTTCCTCATCTGTGAATGGGAAGAGCTCCTAGGGTTGTCATTAGATTCAATTAATAAACCTCAAGTATTCAGAATACAGTTCAGCAAAGAGGATAGTGCACAATAAATGTTGGCTTCTCTGGGGACAGTGGGGGGCCTAAGGTCGCTGGGTGACTGAGCTCAAGGGGGATGAAGGTGAGGCTGCTGGAGGGGGCCATCCAACCCAGGTATCTCTTGCTGCCTGTGCCAAAGGTGCTGCGCATCCCTGGTGTGGGCACGCACCACATACGCTGCGTATCTTGGGCTTTCATTTCCTAGGGCCACCATAACAAGGCACCACAATTGGGTACCTTAAAACAACAGAAATTTATTTTCTCACAGTCTGGAGGCTAGAAGTCCAAAATCAAGGTGTTGCAGGGCCACACATCCTCCCAAGTCTCTAAGAGAGGGAGCCCCAGTGTTCCTTTTCTTACAGAAGCATCATTCCAATCTCTGCCTCCATTTCACATAGCCATATTCCCTCTATGTCTCTGTCCAAAGTTTCCTCTTTGTATAAGGACACCAATCACATTGGATCAGGGCCCACTCTACTCCAGTGTGACCTCAGCTTAACCTGTTTACACTGCAGAGACTCTATTTGCAAATAAAGTCACATTCACAGGTACCCTAGGTTAGGACTGGACAGTATCTTTTAGAGGGACATGGTTCAACCCATAACACTGGGTCTCTACTCCACCCTGAATGCATATGTGAGGATGCTCAGTATACACGTGTGTCCAGGCATGTCATCACACTGGTCTGTGCAGTGTCCATCACAGCTGTGTGCGTGTGTGCACACTTCCATGCTCTGGCTGAGTGGACCCATGTACTGGGTTCCATGTTCAAGTCTTGGGTTTATGTCAAACATGGGAGTTTCCGGTTTTCTCCCCCACTCTGATCTAAGACTCCTTACCTGCCCAGAGGCCCCTGCGCTTACAAACAAAAGGAAGCGTTTTTAATGACTTTCCACTAGTAAAATGAGTTATTTCCTGACTGCCATATTTCCTCCTCTAATTATACACCTATGTCCTCCATTGGCTTACTGAGGAGGAAAGACAAAAGGGCCGCAACGCAGGCTGACTCAGGGTGTGCGCACACAAACACACACACACTTTCACAAGAAGCGGATGGGGTGTGGTACCCAAAGCAAGCTTAGGACCCTGGGGGTCTTCTTGACTGAGATAAACATCTGCAAAACTCCCCAGAGCACCTCATACCAGCAGGGTCTTCTACTCTAGAACTGCATATATATTTTCAGGCACAAACATTAACATTAATATCTTTAAATATTCTTTTAAGATAAAAACACCAATAATAATTCACCCCCCCAAAAAAAATTACTCTAAGGTTGCTGCTAGTTTCTCCACTGGCAAGTGAACCCAGGCAGGGTGAGGGAGTAAATACTACAGTTCTCCTGCCTGCCCTCCTGCTGCTGCCCCTGAGAAATGGGGGTTCACAGACTGCATTTGAGGATGGGCCCAGGACATCTCTGGCAATCACGCTCCCTGGCCTAGAAGTAACCGGACAAGGAGACTAAACAATAGATTCTCTCTGCCTCTTTTCAGAGAAATACAGTTTACGAGAGCGAGAAGGAAGTTCGAGACCATATTCCGACCTCCTCATTTTACGTAAGGGAAGACTGAGGCCTAGGAAGGATTCAGTGTTGGCTAAGCTCAGGGATCCAGTGTCAGCTGACTCCTTTACAGTATTCCTTTCCCCTCACCTCCTGCCTCACCCACTCCATCTCTTTAGGCTTGAGGTGAGGATGATGGAGAGGGAGGGTGGAGGGAAAGCCCCCGGTCAGGGAAGGTACAGACAAGAGCCACTGGAGAGCATCTCGTAAGGCACAGAAACTCCCTCTCCAGCTGGAGGTTCCTCCGCAGCCCAGACCTCCCTCCCAGAAAGTCCAAGGTGCCCACTGCCTGCCTCAGCCCCCTCTGCTGATCTACTTAACCCAGAGACACTACTGCTCCTGTGCTTTGATCGTGCAGGCGTCAGGAGCTTTTTGTCCTATTATTCACTGCAGGGTGGATGCTGGGTTGTCTCTCCTCATTACAGGCCGCGGTTGGGCTGCCCACCACCTCCCCCAGGGCCACTGGATGATGTCCATCAATAAGCCAGTAACAGCAACTGGATTTGAGATGCCTTCTGGGGAAAGGGTTTGCATCATTTCAGTTTTCTACAAGCCTCTTTTTAGGAAGAGAGCTGGAGAGGAAAACAATAAGCATAAAAACTATAGAAGTGGGCTTCCCTGGTGTTGCAGTGGTTGAGAGTCCGCCTGCCGATGCAGGGGACACGGGTTCGTGCCCCGGTCCGGGAGGATCCCACATGCCACGGAGCGGCTGGGCCCGTGAGCCATGGCCGCTGAGCCTGTGTGTCCGGAGCCTGTGCTCTGCAACAGGAGGGGCCACAACAGTGAGAGGCCCGCATACTGCAAAAAAAAAAAAAACTATAGAAGTGCATGTAAAGATGCTAAGAGGCCTGTCTTGTCCTCCCAGTTGACTGCGCAGCTTTTGAAGGCAGGTCCTGCTCTTATGTGCGTGTGTCCGCCAGAGCAGCCAGCATACAGTGAGATGTCACCAGTATTTATTTAACAAGTGGATGCATGAGTGAGCATCTCCTCCCAAGCCTCAAGTCCATTCCCTCCAAGGATAGAGGAAAAAGAGCACAGAGCTTCATAGCACTTCTAACTGAATGGCATGATGGGATAAACTTTTCTGTTTACTCACAATCTCCATACATACACACCAGAGGATACAAGATCTATGCAGTCATTTCCTTTTGTTCACAGCTGTATCCTTAGCACCTAGCACAGTGCCCGGCTCATGGTAGGTCCTCAACCGATGTGTGCAATAAATGAATGAACTGGTGTCAGACCTGTGATCTAATTCCAGCTCAGCCACCAGCTTGCTGAGTAACCTAGGCCAGTCACTTCCCCTCTCTGGGGCTCAATTTGTCCCTCTCTATACTGGGGGCTTTGTGCCAAAAGATCTCCAGTGACGTCACCCAGTCTAGACATTTCTTGGAGAACATGGAACATCAGTGTCGTCATACAGAGTCATGCTGTGAGTCTTCCAGACCCATGTTCTGTCCCTAGCATCTTTATGGGAACCTCCATCACCAGGTGCTTTGATAGCCTATGGAGAAGCAGGTGTGATGGGGTTATATAGTAAAACACAGTTATCTGCAGCCAGGGCAAATGTTCTGAGACTAGAGAAAAGAAATGCCCTTGGATGGAAAGCATGACTTCCGCAAAAGTGGTAAAACCTTTGTGAGTTCATACCTTTATGCCTTTAGTTGCTCTCTTCCCACCAAAATTCCAGGCACTAAGAGCCCCTCTGGTGGCACTGGATGATGTCCATCAATGGGATGGAGGTGGCAGTTGGGAGAGCATGAAAAGCAGGGGAAGCCCTAAAGAAGCCGTTTGCCAGCACACAGTCCTGGAAATACAGGTGGAACTGGGCAGGGGCCAGTGACACTTTTTATGATTAATCTTGAAGTCTCCAAGGAGAAAAAACACATTCCAAAGTGACTGCTCGAGACAAGCACAAGGTGGGACCATAGAAAATCAAGAACAACTCAGATTCAGGAATTAGGGGAGGACTCAGCCTGCCTAGGTAGCAACAATGAACTTAAAGAGAACTGTATGTGGCGGGGTTCCCTAAGTGGACTAGGGCACACAATTCTCATTGTATCGTGGGAGTTCACTCTCCTCAGCTAAGCCTTCCTTGTTGGGTGCCCTTCAGACATTGTTATGACTGGGTGAGTCCCCAGCAACCCCTCCATCCTCACCCCCACCTTGCAGAAAGCTTGCCTTTCCAGAATTGTTACTAGGCCATATATATTATGTCTGTAGGGTGGGCAAAGGAGTGGGTGGTATCCCCCAGTTTACAGACCCAGGAGGTGGAATTTGAGGGCTGGCCAGACTAGTTCTTACTTCTAAGTCTTGACGCCCCTGCCGCCTCCTCCCCCTCCCCTGAGCAGCAGAGCTGTTTTGCCAGCGCAGCCTTGCTCAAGGTCAAGGAGCAGCCAAGGCCAGGAGGAGGGAGCGGTGGTTCCCAGCACTGCTGTCACCTGACATTTACTTTATAGGCTGTTGACTCCCAAACAATACCGATTTGCAGGGTACCTTCCGTCTAGTTTTCCAGTAATCCATTCCCACCAAACAAACATGCAGGTTCCCCTGGCCCCGCGAGGACCTGGAAAAACACTGCGCTTGGCTGGCCTCCCGGGCTTGGGTTTGCCTGTCCCCTCGAGGCCAGCGCCGGCCGCGGCTGGACGCAAGCGGCCATGCTCTGGCGCCCAACTTCCACTAGAGGGAAACCGCGGGCCGCAGAACCTCCGACCGCGCCCGCCTTTCACGGGCAAACTCGGCTTGCGCCTGCGCAGACCGAAGGTCGCCTCTGGCCTCGCGCCCGAGCCGGGCTTCCGGCGGCCGCGGCGGTGGAGGCCGTTGTGGGCCACCCGCCCAACCCGGAGCGGTGGTTCTGCGGTCCCGGGAGAGAACAATGGGCGAGTTTCAGCCCTCCGGGCTGGGCAGCCTTGTTCCAAGGCCCCAGGGGACGCGATAAGAGGCAGCAAGCTGTGGTCGCGCCGGGGATTTAGGAAGAATTCCCAGACGGCTAGGACGCAGCGCTGCCGCCGCTCCTTTAAATCCCGGCCGATTCCTCGGCCGCCTTTGGCTACAGGGCTGGCCTCTCACTTTCCGGCCGCCCCACGGCCCCTCCTCCGGTCCACCGACCGTCCATCTGGCTCCATGCTGAGCAAGGTCTCCTCAATCTCGTATTTTCAGAAGTCGCACAGACCCGGGAGGACCGGGGCGTGGGCAGAGGCCACCCGGAACGTCCAGTGTACAAAGAGCTCCAGGAATGGGGCTGTGGGCCAGTTGCGCTTACTGCTTCAAAAGTTCCAAGGTCGGCGCAGGAAACGATTTCAGGGATCAGCTAGACACCGATGAGAAAACTGAGAAAGTACACTGTCCAAGGTTACGGAGTTTGCTAGCGAGGAGCAAATCCAACCATGTCACTCCCCTCCTTGGGACCCTGTAATGGTTCCTCTAGCTCTTGGGAGAAAGTTGGAGCTCAAGGCCCTGCGTCATCCGCCCCTGCTTACTCCCCAACATACCCCCCTCTCTTCTCCTTCTCTTCTTCATCTTTTGGCTTTGGCAAGCGCCATCTCTGCAGGCTAACTCCTACTTGTCTTCAGGTTCTCGGTTCACACACGATTCCTCTGGAAAGCTTTCCAGGCCTTCCCTGTACCTCTCACATAGAACCCTATCCAATAGTGTGTTCAGGTATCCCATGCAGAACCTCCCTGCCTGTTTACCCAGAGTCCCCATTCTCCCCTCAGACTGTGAAAGCCCCCACCAGCATCTAAACCAGTCCTGGGCCCATGATAGGGACTCCATAAATACATATATATGAGTGAATGAATGGGTCAGAGCCAGCCCATCTAGTTTCTGGACCTGTGTACTTTTCAACATATTGCCCACTGGCCCTTTTCTTCTTATAACTAAAATAAGATTTATGGCATGGAAGCACCTATGCTAGATGGCAAACATGGGGAAATCAAGTCTCAGAATGAGAGCCAATTCTTGGAAGAATATTGTGTTTCTTGCTTCTGCAGCCAAGGAGTAATTTTCAACGTGGTGTTTTCCCTATTACTGCACTCTGAGTGGTAATTTCTAACGAGTTATTTTTGTTATCTCACTCAGAGAAATGACCTCACCAAACAGATTTCAAACCATGTTCCTAGAATCTGACTGAGTGCTTGAGGGGCTCCATGTGCCCACTTCAATCAGAGCAGCACCATTTTTATTATTTTTTCTTTTTTCAGGTAGTACTTGTGGAAAAGAAAAGAAGCCAAGGTTTCTATTAATGCTTTAAGAATGTTTAGGAATCTACGGCACCAAAGGATTGCAAAGTAGAGCTGCTGAAGAGCTGTGAACAATTGTTAGCAGCTGATCATTTCAAAGGGCTGTAGCCTCCATTCCCAGTGAAGCACATATTACAACTCGCCAACCTACTGAGCTTTTGCCCTTTTCTTTTACATGGAGTCTATGTTTGCTGTTCTTTATTATTTCTTCTTCCCTGATAGCAGGGAATCTGATGTTAAATGGATACAGTAAGGAACTGAGAGGTAGTTTTTTCAAAGTTTGTCACATCTATAGGAAAAGTTGCTACGTTACTTCTCAATTGAAGAAGAGAGAGTTGAACATTTTATATTTCTCCATAGAAAAAGGTTTTTGTTGTCTGAGGCCCTAGTTTGTGTTTTTTTTCCCCCCAGTGGGCCCCCTCCAAAGATGTTCAGGTCCTAGTCCCTGGAACCTGTGAATATGTTCATGGCAAGAGGAACTTTACTGATGTGATTGTGTTAAGAATCTTAAAGAGATTATCCTGGGCGCACCCATGCGGGCCCAATGTAATCGGAAGGGTCATTACAAGTAGGAGGTAAGAGTGTCAAAATCAGAAGACGTGTCAATGGAAGCAGAGGGTGAAGTGAATGCAGTGTGAGAAAGACCCAGCCGAACACTGATGGCTTTGAAGATGGAGGAAGGGGACATGAGTCACAGAATGCAGGTGGCCTCCAAAAGGTAGAAAAAAGCAGGAAACATGTTCTCCCGTAGAGCTTCCAGAAGGAACGCAATCCTGCTGACACCTTGATTTTCACCCAGTGAGACCGAGTTTGTACTTCTAGCCTTCAGAACTGTAAGATACATTTTAAGCCACTAAATTTGTAGTAATTTGTTACAGCAGCAATAGGAAAACTAATCTCCCCCCCCAGAAGGAGAAATATTCCTGCCATAGACCCACTTTAATGGCAAGAAGGGGGTTCATTGGAGACAGGAGATGATTGGACCTTAGAGCTATTGTGAGGAGAGAGCGTTCCTGCAGTTGGGGGAGGAACGTTAGAGGCTACCCAGATGTACACGTATCCCTCGTCATTCCAAAAGGGTGGAAGGCGGCACCCTAGGGGTATATTGTGTAGCACTTGCATGCGCTGTCTTATGTTTTGACTCTCTGTATAGCCATTTTTATTTCCCCTGCTAGCCTGGAAGATTCCCAGATGGCATTCATCTCTATATCCCTGTTGTTCCCAGGGCACTTCACACTTCCCAAAGCCCTGGCTGGTGTGGCCAGTATCCATTTTGAGTCTTACCACAACTCTCGTGGACTCGGGCAAGACCAGTAGTATTATTATTAAAATTTTTCATTTTCCAAAGACTAGCCCCCAAATTTCTCTGACACCCAGGCCCTTCTCTCCCCAGTATTCCAACCATTTTATCTGCAAAGTGAATGCTCGAGCACAGATGAGGAAACTGAGGCACTTTTGGACTCCCAGGGGTCCTGACACTGGGCTCTGAGGGGTCCAGAGTTGCTGTGTGGACCACCTTGGGCTGCTTCCTCACTCTAAACACAGGAGAAAATCCTTTTGCCCAACTGGTGGTGGAGAGGAAACTCCACAGCAGAGAAAACCATCTTGCTTCTCAAGGACATTGAGGGATGTGGACGGGAAGAGGGAAAGGCCCCCTCTGGTTCTGGCTCTGGGTGCAGGAGGCAGGCAGGGCTAACTGTGAGGGGCCCCTACTCTGAGCCCCTGCCTCTTCCCCGACTGTCCTAAGGAAGTGTTGCTGCGGAGGTAGGGAGGAGGAACGGTCACGCCTCTGGCCGAGACTGCAGGAGCTGACCTGAGGACAGAAGAGAATGTTATCTACCACTGTTTGAAAAATTCTCTGTCTCCCATCAACATTCTCACGTACAGAGGCAGTACAGTCTCTGGAATCAGAGACAGTTTCAAGTCATAGGTCCCCACTTACCCGTGGTGTAACCTTGGCAAGTCACTTTGCCTGGATGTGATCCCACTTCATCTGCAGAACGTGGATAACACCTACCCTGCATATCGTTGGGAAGATAAAAATAATATATGGAAAATAAAAAGCACTCAAATGATAGCTATATTGTTTATAATCAAGAAAACCGGAGGATTGGATTTCTCAAGGTTGGGCATCTGGTAAATAAATGGTGGAACCAAGACCCCATCCTTAACCCAAGTCTGCTGTTTCTCATCTAAAGGCCCTTCACTCCCCAGAAGCTTCTGAGGCCAGGCGCCGGCCCTCCGAGGCAAAAGCTTCCCCACCCGGCTTACACAGAGGGAAGCAGGGGCTGCTTCTGAACTCGGCCCTCACCCAGAACCCGCTGGAAGCCGCGCGGGTTCACACAGCCGCGCACAGTCTGGAACCCCGCCTGTCTGGAGCCCCTAAACCTCTGCGCCAGGAGGCATCAGGGCAGCCGCGTGCATCTCCTCCGTTCTGCCGCTGGCCCTGGGGTCCCGCCCGCGCGCCAAGGGGAACTGAGCCCGCGGTCAGTGTGGACCCCTGAGCGGCGCCAGGCACGGTCTCGGTGAGGCAGCTCCGGGAGCGCGTCCCTTTGGGGAGCGGGCCCTTCCAGCCCCGGGAGCGGCGGGGAGCGGCGAGGCGCGCAAGGAGCCCCGGGCGGGCACACGTCCGCAAACCCTTAAGCCAAGCTCTGGCTTTCGCACGCGTGGACGATCGGCGCGAGGGCCGGGCCGGAGGAACCCGGTGCGGGCCAGAGAGGGCCCGCGAAGCCGTCCAGGGCGGCCGGGAGGCGTCAGGAGAGGGGCCCGGCGCGGCGGCGCTGGGCCCGCCCTGGGCCACAGCCCTCAGAGTTCAGACGGGGCCAAGGCGGTCAAAACTCGGCCGGCTCGCGCCAGGGGCTGCGGCCAAGGCTGACGCGGGATGCTGAAAAATGTTTGGACTAGCCGGCGCAGCCCCCAGGGCTCCGCGGAGCCGCGCTGGAGGGGCCCTCCCTAGGCGGCTCGGCCAAGCGGCCTGCGCCGTGTTCTCCAGCTGCGGCGCAATCCCGGGGTCTCTCGGTCCCCGACGGCGGGAAACGCGGGCTTCCTCCCCCGACTTGTCGCCTCGGGGCTCCCCAGCCCTGGCGTGCGATGGGGATCCCTGAGTAGGCTATGGAAGGAAAGGAAACGCAGGTCTGTTCGTCATTCTTTTGTGCAATCCACCCGCGCACACGCAGGTCAGGCGGCCCTGGAGGATGGCCGAGGGCCGGGTGTGCACAGGGAGGAGGGGTAAAAACTTGCGGAAAGTGAGCACCTGCTTTACCAGGATGACAGGCACAGGGTCCCAGAAACAGACCTGTGCTGCCCTTCCCCAGGAGCCTTTACACAGCCCTGACTTACCTTCCTGTGATAAGACTGTAAATCATAAAGAGCTTTGCATTTTACTGGGTACTTTAAACCCACCTTTCTTCTTTACCCTTTCAGCAACTACGTGAAGCAGACAGGGCTGGCACCTGTTCATTTCACAGGTGGGAAATCACAGGGCTGGGAAAGGCCTGAGGTTCTGTGCCCGTTTGCCTAGCTAGGCTCTAACAAACAAAGGTCGAAGTCCCTTCTCCTTTTACTCCCTTGGCAGGGGCCCAGGTTTCCACCCTCCAACATTACTGTACAGGATGGCCTCTATTTCTCTGAGAATTAGGCCATCGAGTCACTCTTACTTGGAGAGGTGATGACAGCAAGTGACAAGAAAGCAGGTTCTCCTTATTGCAGAAGAAATTACGTGAGTGGTCTCCTTAGATACTTCCCTCCCAGTTGGAAGGAAGATTGGCACTCCTGGCCCTAGAGCAGTGATTCTCAAAGTCTTGTCCCCAGACAAGCAGCAGGAACATCACCTGGGAACTTGTCAGAAATGCACATGATCCCAGACCTGCTGAATCAGATACTCCGGAGGTTAAGGCCAGCAAGTTTTGCTTTAAGGGGCCCTTCAGCCCATTCTGTGATGCACACTGAAATCTGGAGAACCACTGGTCCAGAAAAAACTCTCTATAGGCTAGAGGCAGGCCCTGCATCCAAGTGGCTGACTGCCACACTGCTTAGAGGCCCGAGAAGGCAAGAAATGACCTGGGAAGTCCAGTGGTTAGCTGCAATGTGGAAAGTCCATTCCTCAGAGTCTCTATTAACTCTGTGTGTGTGTGTGTGTGTGTGTGTGTGTGTGTGTGTGTGTACCCATAAAATATTGGAAAGAATGGAGACTTTCGGGATCCCATACAAAACTGTATTTACAAACTCACTGAACTCCCTAACACTCTCTAAGTGTACCTGCTGTGGACCAGTCCCTCAACTGGCTAAGGACGAGCTGGATGTTAGCTGACTCTGAGTTGAAACAAATGCAACCAGGTCATTTCATGAAATGGAACTTCACTGTTAGGTGCACGAGGTAAGAAGTGGAGCAGACACTGCTGTGTCCGTCCCCCTGTCTAACAGAAAGGTGGCACTGTCTGGGTTAAAGTATAGAGCCAGCCAGGGAGTCAGGGGAGGCTGTGTTCCTCCCTGCTGGCCCCAGGGATTGACTTGGGAATGGGCATCAGGTGTGATTCTGGCCAATGAGAGATGGGGGAAGATTGCTGGGGAGTTGATGGAGAATTTTCCTACCTCTTTAAAAGGGACACAAGAAAAGTGTGTCTCTTTTTTGTCTCCGGATGTCATTACCTGGACTGCCACAATCTTCCTAGACAGGGAAGAAATTAGCCTAGAAGGACAAGCAGCATATTGGGGTGACAGGGGAGAAAGTCAGGAAACACCTGGGCTCGTCATGACATTTTTGAACCGCTAAATTAATTGACCTTGGGTGGTGGCTAGGGTGTGGGGTTTAGATGGGAAGGTGGGGGGAACACTTGGGATTTTCTTGTTAAATGAGATAAATTCTTTTTCTTATTTAGACCACTATTAGTTGGGTTTTCTATTACTTGCTGCCCAAATCATCTTAATACGATTAATGTGATTAGAATCTCACTGGAATACACAAGCAGAGAGAAAAATAGGGCATCAGAGGGAGTTATCAGGAGGACATTGGGGACTTCTGGCAACTCTAAGCATTGGATTATCTTGTCTCCCACTTCTGCCTTGGGAGTCCCCAGTGCCACCACTAATGGGTTACTCTCTTGCTATCTGCCCCCTTTTGTGTCTGCTGTTTTCTCTTTCTACCAGCGGGCTGGTACTCTCTATAATTTCCAGTTCAAATTTCCAAGAATGAGACCCCATTGGCCTTGTTAACTACCACTGCTTCAGACAGGGAAGAGCTCTTCATGCCAGGCCGCCTCATCAGCCACCGGTCAGTCTGTGGGTTGACTGTCCTTGAATCAGAGTCCTGTCTAATCGGCCACGCAAAGGAGGGTGGATGCAGAGCATGGCCAGCCTCAGTCAGTCTGAGGCCGAGGTCGTGGGCTGGGAAGTTTCCCTTAGCAGGAAACAATGCTCTTGGCAGGTACCGACACTGACTTGCCAGCACAGCCTTCATGGGGAACAATGAAATGGCAGTGCTGAGCCAACCAGGGCTGGAGCAAAGGAATCCACTCCCACCGCAAGCCCTCTCCGCTGTAGATCTGTTATATACCCGAGAGTAAGGGGTGCCCAACCAAAATGCCTGCCCAGATCCTAGATCTGCCCCCAAACACACAGTCACACTGCTCAAAAAACATCCCCACCCCAGATGCACCCACCCATACGTCCGCAAAGGAAGCAGACACACGGCTGTTGTCCAAGACGCACACGCTCTTCCATACGGTACTTTACGGCAACTGTTGTAAGAGTTGTTTTGTTGCTTCAGTTACTGTGAAATAACGTCGTGGGCTGTGTGAGCAGCAGCAGCACTGATGGAACAGGGGCAGAAGTGAGGGCACCCACAGCAGCAGAATGTTTCCTAAATCAAAACTTTAAAAACGCATAAGGGATTTAAGCACCTATGAGCCCAAGTGTGAGAGCGTGACACTGCTTCCGCTGTGTTTATGGCATTCTGATAGTAGGTGTGCCATTCTTTCCTTAAGAACAAGTAATCACAGGCATGGAAGAGGCGCAAACTGAGGTGTTTCTGTCAACGATTAGTGCTGTATCCTTAGGCAAATTGTTTGAACTTTCTGAGCCTCAAAGTCTTCGTTGGTAAAATGTGTCTAATAATACTTCACTTATAGGATTGCCAGGATTCTTGTATACAGGAAGACACCTGGGAGAGTGTTGAGCACATAATATTGTAACATTTTAAAGGTGTCATCCTAAAAGACCCCTTCCCTGGGGCAAGTGGACTATGGGATTATTTTGAGAGAATCATAGTCTAAAGCTCCAGGCCATGGTATTGACTGGGTCCTGTGATGTCTGTGACCCAGCTCAGCAAATGAGCTTGGGATTCAATGTGGTCATCAGATCAGAAATAAGAAATGGCTAGAAGGCACAAAGTGGGTGGTGGGATACTGGGAAGGAGACACTTTCATTAATGTGAATCTGCCCAGGAAATGGAGAGAAAGCCACAGTAGCGTCCAGAGCTGAGAGCAGGTGTAATTCATCATTTGATGCTACATGGGGAGTGGAATGGGAGCCAGGCCTGATGCTGGCTTGGGAACCTGGGGAAGAAGCTCAAGTTCACCAGGGAGCAGAGGCCACTGTGAAGAGTCAGTGAATGGTGGTGAGTCAAGCCGCCCAGCACTGAGACAGCGGACAGCAGTGGGAACGGGATTTTCAGGATTGGGGAGCCAAAGGACCTTTCAGGGAGTGGTGAAAGATATTTGGGAATTCTTGGGACTTGAGTCAGGAAAGGTCTATTAGATCTCTAAGAATACTCACAAGTTCAGTGTAAGTCTCCAGATGAGAGCCCAGCCTGGTCAACACCTTGATTTTAACCTTGTGATATCCTGAGCAGGAATCCAACCATTCTATACTACTTTCAAAACCTGAATTGTGAGATAATAAGTGAGTGTTGTCTTATGCTTCTATGTTTGTGATGAATTCTATGCAGATCAATGAAGAAATATGTGGTTCAGACTTGAGACTTAGAAATGTGTCCATCTTCATCTTATGTATACTTTGGTTCTTCCCACCTTTGTTTCCTTTTTATTTTCCATTAGCTTATTTATAATTTTTTAAAGTCACAATCTGATCACTAAGAACCAGAAAGAATTTGACTATATCGAAGTGCTGATACAATATATGACAATATAAGAAAAATATAAAGTCTGCATTCTGCTTCTGCCACTCAGTTGGTGTGGCTTTGGGAAAACTTCTTAGCCTTCCTAACATCTTAGTTTCTCACCTATAAAACAGGGATTATAACGTTTACTTACTGCATTTAAGTCTGACTCGAGTCACATAATGTATTCCAATGTGCTTTATAAAATATGAACCTGTGTACAAATGCGAGCTACTATTTTTATGAAGCCAGAACAACCGGCAGGGTGCCTGGGGCAGCCAGGTGAGCCAGTGGCAGTGAAAATCTAGCTAGAAAATCTAGAGTCCTAATAGAGAAGAGAAAATTAATAAAGAGAGCCCGTTGCAGGAGGTGCTGGGAAGTAGCTACAAGGGCTATTTCTTCTCCCGAGCGTACTTGCATTCCCCAAATAAGAGGAGTGGACTGAGAGACACACCAGACCAATTCTCAGTATCAGCAATAACCAGATTTCAAATCGTAGGTGTAAAAAAAAGTAATATGACCCCCAAAATGGCCAACGAAATTGCTTAGAGAGCAAAGAAAAAAGGAAGCCACAGTATAATAATTTATAAAATGAGGATAGTAAACAGAACTAATGAATGAAATCAAACACCTATAAAGCAGAGGAGAAGCAGAAGGAAATTTCTTGGAGGAACTGTTGTCATTGGCTGAAGACAGAATACGCCTGTGCTTAACAATGGCGAGGGAAACGTCTTACACAGGAAAGAGATCGTTGGAGAGAAAGGCTACAGGCACTGTGTAGCAGCATATGGAAATCCAATCCATAACAAAGAAAATCAGACAAGAGACGGGTGATAAGCACACCTGAGAAGAACAAAAAGACAGATGTGAAAATCATCCCACGAGTTCTACAACTACTAACAGCCTCCAAATTAGCAGAATGTTTTTTTAAGGATCAGATTACAGTAGCTTTACAGAGAAATACTTTGGAGAAAATTCAGAAAAGGAAAACCAGCACCAATGCTATATTTACCCAACAATAACAACAAAGTGTTTTGTTTCCTGCCTGTTCCATTGTTCATTGACAATGAAGCCGCATTCTTTTTTTATAAATTTATGGCTGCGTTGGGTCTTCGTTGCTGCGCGTACTGGCTACTCTTCATTGGTGTTCGGGCTTCTCATTGCGGTAGCTTCTCTTGTTTTGGAGCACGGGCTCTAGGCACGCGGGCTTCTATAGTAGTGGCTTGTGGGCTCAGTAGTTGTGGCGCACGGGCTTAGTTGCTCCGTGGCGTGTGGTATCTTCCCGGACCAGGGCTTGAACTGGTGTCCCCTGCATTGGCAGGCGGATTCTTAACCACTGCACCACCAGGGAAGTCCCTGAAGCTGCATTTTTAAAATGTGAACCCAGGTAATGTGAAAAACGTAAGTTCCAGATCAATTTACAAAAGTAATTAAAAGCTTTTGCAAGCATACAAAATCTTGTACTCATTTTAGAGATGGAATAAACTGAAAACCAATTCCAGGAAGTGAAACCAGATAATCCCATGCCACAGAGAAGATCCATGTATATAGGATCTTGAGTTAATTTAACACTAAATTGAGTTCAAAGCTCAGCTCTACCATTTGTCATGTGTGAGATGCTGAGCCTGTTAATTAGCCTCTATAAAACTGAGATAATAAACACTTTATAGGGGTTTGGAGAGGACAAAGTGGAATAATATATATAAAACGGCTGGCTTATAGTCAATGATCAAAAATGGTAACTAATCTTTAAACTACTAAGGTCTCCCCAGCTGTAAAGTAAGGGAACTAACTAAATACACTGCAGGATCCTTTCTGCCTTTTGAGTCTTATGCTTCTACCCTTGTACATCGTTGGTGGGAATGTAAAATGGTGCCGTCGCTGTGGAAAATAATTTGGCAGTTCCTCAAAAAACTAAACATAGAATCATCATACAACCCAGTAATTCCACTCCTAGTTATGTACTACTCAAATGAATTGAGAGTGGGGACTTAAATGCTAGGCCACCAGTGGTCATTACAGCATGATTTACAGTAGCCAAAAGGTGGAAAGAACCCAGTGTCCATCAACAGATGAACGAATCAACAAAATGTGGTACGTATATACAATGGAATATTATTCAGTCATAAAAAGGAATAAAGTTCTGCTACATGCTACAACATGGATAGACGCTGATGACTTTATGCTGGGTGAAATAAACCAGAGACAGAAGGACAAATATTGTATGATTCCATTTATATGAAATATATAGAATAGGAAATTTCATAGAGACAGAAAGTAGAGATTACCATGGGCTAGGGAAGGGAGAAGGGAAAGTTATTGCTTAATGGGTATCGAGTTTTTATTTGGGATGATACAGATGTATTTGGAAACAGATTGTGAAGGTGGTTGCACAATAGTATGAATGTAATTGATGCCACTGAATTGTACATTCAAAACTGGCTAAAATGGCATATTTTAGTTATAGTAATAATTTCCCCACCAAAAAAAAAGTGTGGTTCAATCTTTCAGACCCTCCACGTTAGAGAAATGAACGCTACTAGCATTTTCATATCCCCTGCAGTCATAAGGGTGGGCTCTTGAGTCAGTTTGCTTGGGTTAAAATGCCCCCTCTGTCACGTACTATGTGTGCCATCAGAGGCAAGGTACGCAAATTTTTGAGCTTCAGTTTCCTCTTCTGTGAAATGGAGATAAAATAATTCCTACCTCATAGGGTTGTTATAAGGAAGCTGTGAAGTTCTTACATCATGACTGGTACAAGGAAAGTGCTTATGGAGTATAGTTTCTTATTATTCCTTGAGAAGTGTCACTAAAGTGGTAGCAGAAGGTAGAGAGCATCAGAGAACTGAGTGTGGAATGGTGCTGGGGTGAAAGCTCTTGCCGCACTTGTACTGATTTCCCAAGATGCTCCCAGTGAGATGGGAACTGAAGGGCTTGCTGCCCTGGGCTCTCACCCCCAGGTGACCAGGAAACAACAAAGTACTCCTTGAAGCTCTGCTTCAAGCCCACTCCACCCTTCCCACTATAGGCAGAGAGAGAATTCGAAACCCTTCAGTAATATCACCTCACTTCCCTTAGAATCCAGTCCAAACTCTTGAATAAGACTTACAAGGCACCTCCTGATCAAGCCCATTTACTAGTCCCTTCTCAACTCTCACCACACTTCGTCTCACCCTTTATGCTTCAACAATGTTGACCTGCTCACAGCTCCGTCTGGAAGGCTCCCCACCTCACCACCTCACCTGGCTCTCTCCTCCCTATTTTTCTGCACTTGGACATAATAACCTTCCAGGAGGGTTTCTCTAACTCACTAAGGCTGAGTTAGATGCTTCTCCTATGAGCTGGCTTAACGTTCTTTCTCCTATCACTACCACTGCATACTGACTCTGCTGTTATTGCCTGTTTTCTTATCATCTTTCCAGTGAGATCATAAGCTCCTTGTGTTGTTAACCATTTCATCCCCAGTACCTAGCACAGTACCTGAAGTGCCTGACTCATAGAAACACATGCTAGTTGAATAGATGAATGAACTTGAATGGATGAAAGAATAGGTGGACGGATGACCTGGCACTGGTTCTATAAATCGCATCAGGTTGTGAGATGGCAACATCAGTTCCTTTTGCCTTTTCAGGCCTTTATCAGACAGTTATGGAGCCTTGACATTGTGTCAATATCAGTGGGGAAGAGTGACAGCACAGGTCTCAAACTAAGGAGGTAGAATGACTGTTAGTTTTTTTAGAAACTTCACTGGCTCCGACCGCCTACCTTCAAATAGATTCCTACACGTGATCCCTATCCCTCTACCATCCAAACCTACCTGGTTCTTAACTCGCCTACTTCTGCTGATGGTAGTACCATCATCTGAGCTACTAAAACTTAAAATGCTTGTCGCCTTTGACTCTCACATCATCTCAAATCTCTACAGTCCCTTAGTCCACTAATTTGACTCCTATATATACCCACTTTCCTATTCCTACCATTACTACTAAAAAGGGTTTTGTGTAAGAACAAAGCTCGATTAAAGAATAAGTTTTCCTCCACATTGTGAAATCATCAAGAACACCCAGGCAACTCAACATCATTTAATATGTAGCACAGACTTCAGGCTAGCCTCTGCTTCTCTAGTGCCTCAGATAAAAAGCATTATTAAAATAGTTAGGTTCTCATAGCAGATACAGTACCAGTTTTAAATGACATCAAATGGGGCAATGACCTAGCACTGCTCCTTTTTTAATCTTTATAAAACTAGGAAAATTAGGGACATGTCCCTCTGCCATAGGAAACAGGAAGGTCAGCCTTTCTCCTTTGAACAAGTGGCCTTGTTTTATTGTCTTTGACAATAAAGAGGTTTTTGAAAAAGAATATATATGTGTATATATGTGTGTGTGTGTATATATGTGTGTGTGTATATATATATATATATACACACACACACACAACTGAATCACTTTGCTGTACACCTGAAACTAACACAACATTGTAAAGTAATTATACTTTGCTTTTACATATTTTAGGTAACATATGATCATTAGAATGGAGAATGTGGTAATTATAATAAAAGGCTAGTTTTTAAAAAAACTATACTTCAGTTTTTAAATAAATAGTAAATAGATAGGTCTTAAGCAGTGGTTGAATTTGTAGTTTAGCCATTGCCAAAAGGAACATTAATTAATATTAATTATACTACCTTTAAATCATAGAAATAAATAAGCATTCATCAAAATTTTAAAGTACAATTTTTTTTTTTTTTTTTTTTCTGTACGTGGGCCTCTCACTCTTGTGGCTTCTCCCACTGCGGAGCACAGGCTCCGGACGCACAGGCTCAGCGGCCATGGCTCACGGGCCCAGCCGCTCCGCGGCACGTGGGATCCTCCCGGACCGGGGCACGAACCCACGTCCCCTGCATCGGCAGGCGGACTCTCAATCACTGCGCCACCAGGGAAGCCCAAAAGTACAATTTTATACAGTTTTCTCTAACTGGTTAATTTGAATCATCCTGCTATTTAAGTGGCTTTTTCACACTATTGCCTGTCTGTTGCACCCAACAGACAACTTCTTCAGAAAAAAGTACAGAATCATAGAGAAGTTTGCTTTGAGAGGTATAGGCAGGTGGTAACATCCAGCTTAATCACTTGACAAGGGGAAGTCTTGTTTTCCCAAGTAGTATGGACTAGACTTCTTAAGTCTGTTGGCTCAGTACGGTACTCAGCAGTCAGGGGGGCTTATATATGGCCTTTCATTTCTCTGACCTTCAGTTTCCTCATCTGAAGGATGTAGAGAATAGTAACATCTCCCTATTGAGTTATCTAGAACAGTGCCCAGCACATCATTCAACTGCCTACTAGCCCTAGTCATCCCCCTGCCCCAGCCTTAGTGGCTCATGCCTCTCCTAAAGTGGGCAGCCTGTCTGAGAAGCCTGTCCAGCTCTTAACATTCCAACAGAGAATGGCACATTTATTTCTTTCCCATCTTGTATCTATAGTTCATAGCTCTCATTGTAATAAACAGTTCAGAAAAATCTATATTGTTTAGAGGATTTGGTCATTATTTATAGCCATTTAGCACATGCCCAGAAATTGTTTAGGTGTCTGGTATTGGAGAGAGTCAAAGCATTTAAATCACCCATCAGAGAGTCTCCAAGTTCTAATCACGTAATTCTAGCCCTGAAGGAAACACGGCATCACATTTTTTCAGCCTGTGGAGATGCTTTCACAAGTAGCAGGTTAGTGTGTAAGGGCATCTGCTCTTACTTAAGAACAATGTAACAACCAACTATCTGAATGACTTTTCTTTGTGTCATAAAACCAGGGTTGGATATTTTCCACGTTGTTGTTTAATTCCCTTTTTAAAATTTATTTATTTATTTTTGCGGTACGCGGGCTTCTCACTGTTGTGGCCTCTCCCATTGCGGAGCACAGGCTCCGGACGCGCAGGCTCAGCGGCCATGGCTCACGGGCCCAGCCGCTCCGCGGCATGTGGGATCCTCCCGGACCGGGGCACAAACCCGTGTCCCCTGCATCGGCAGGCGGACTCTCAACCACTGCGCCACCAGGGAAGCCCAATTCCCTTTTTTTTTAAAGGCTCGTACATTAATTCCTACTTGAGTTGTCTGTAGCTGAATTTTATTCTTCTGTTAGGAAATGAAAACGATGCAATCTAATGTGTTTAGCTTTTGCTTTTGCAGCCAGAAAGTTTAGAGCCAGCTTACTGCCCATGTGCCAATCAGTTCAATGTAATTGCCTGATTGTCCCCTCTCCTTGCATCCTTCAGCTGTGCACCTCAGGACTTTACTGTGAATTATCTTATTTTGCACCGTGTTTTAATCTTGAGTCCTTTCTGAAATAAGAGGCATTACAACATTCCACCTTAAATGAAAAAAATTCAATAGTTCATTCAATTCAACAACAGGAATAAAAGCAAAACTACTGGGTAAGTATTATAAGAAAATGTAAGTCACTGTATAGATATTTAAGAGATCTGTTCAGAAAGTATCAAATAGAAGTGATAAAAAAAAAACTAGGCATGTTTCATATATAAATATAGATATCAAATTCTAGAATCAGACTGCCTAGGTTTGAATCCTACCTTCACCCTTTACCACCTTTATGTTCTTGGGCAGGTTATGTGTCATCTCATTGTCTCAGGTTCATCATCTCAAAATTGCAGATAAAGACAGTTGAGATACTTAGGATATGGCGAGCTCTCAATAAATATTTTTAGCTTTTACTCTTACAACTCCCTTTTTCTCACAGTGCTTCTGACAACAGATCCTGACAATGTTTGAAAGTGCCGTATTCAGAAGTTGAACAAGAGGCTTACATCTTTTTAGGCAGGATCAGGTATCTTCCCCAAATGCAAAAGATTAGAAAGTCCTTAATTTTGCTTCCTGTAGACGTTGCCTCATTTAAACTCCAGTGATCTGGAACATATGAAAATCTTTAGCAGGCCCATCTGGCCAGGGCAGGAGCAGCTGTGATCATGGAGAGGAGCTCAAGGCTTCGTAACCCATAGGGTCAGGGAGCCATGCCGCCCCCTTCCTTGACCATCCCCCCCCCTGCAATCCCCGCCACAGGACACTAGGGATACAAAGGATAAGGTGGGGGAACGGAGATCTCTTTCCTTGCTTCCAAAACAGTAGCTGAATGAAGGCTTGATCTTCTGTTTCCTCCAAGCTCACCCATGAGTAAGGTCCTCCACTCAGTGGCCCGCCTTCCCTGTGGTCAGAGAGGAGAGGGCCTAGCAAGATACCAGCTTGGGGGGATGACCTCATGTGGTGAACAAACTCCAGACCCTGGCAGTCAAGGGCTGGGGTCAAGGGTTGGGGAGAAAGATGGTGACAAGGACAACTGCTCCCTTAGAAGCCCAGCCTCAGTTCTCAACCATCACCTTCGATCACCCGCCCACCCCCAGCAGCAGCAAGAGCACCAAACTCTTAGGGCTCAGAATCATCAATCAGATGACAGAGGGGAAAAAAACAAATAAATGTGTAACTTATTATGCTCCAGGCATTGTGTTAAATGATTTACATGGACTATCTAATGTAATATGTAATATAAACAGAAATGTGGAACGTGTGAAAGCTAGATTTCTGAAAGGTGAGATTTTTAAATTCTTAATGTATATTATTACTTCATTACATCCTTATTTAGAAGAGTCACAATGAATTATAGCATAAGCATATTTTTTAAACATCTATTCATGTGTGTTTTTAAATATTCACTTAGGGAAATGGAATCAAAATCCCTTTATGGAGGGTTTTTAGATTCAGCTAGGTGTCTACCAGGTCTAGCTAGTGATAATCTGAGGCTTCATTATCTAGTACGGTAACCACCAGTCACATGTGGCCACTGAGCTCTTGAAGTGTGTTACTGTGGTACCGCACTTTTAATTTTTCTTAATTGTAATAATTTACATTTAAAAACTGAAGCAGTGTGAAATATTTTTCTAACAACACAACTTGATTATTTTGGCAGGACAACATTTCACCTTCACCATGAAACTTTACTCTCACGTTACTGGTATCATATGCATTGTTTCTAGTATTTCATGTAAACACTTCACTGACAGAGTTAGTGTCTATGCACTGATTTCAGTTCCAGTGATTTTTTTTCTATACACCATAGTACAATTTTAATGTGTTTATTTGAATGTTTCATACGGACAGCACAAGTTCCAGTGATACCTATATAAGTCATAATTGGTGATTAAATCAAATATTATTATTTTAATTGTAACACAATTAAGTTATTTTTCTAGTTAAAAAAATAAGAAAGAGCAAGTTTTTTAATTCAAAATGATGGCGGATTACTGATGCAGAATTGCATACAGGTGCAAGAGCTGGTACTTTCATGGGAACTCTAAAAAAAGATTGGTAAATGTATATTGTAAATTTCACAATGACTGACCATTGTAATTTGTTGACATGGAGCAAAATAAGAAAGATTGTTATACAAAAAATTTTAGAGATAATAAAGTATATGATGTTAAGAGACTTTTCAGAAAATACATACTGAATTAGATACATTTCCTCTAATATTTGAAAAAGAATTGATGAAATTATTTACCTGAAATCAGAATTAAATATCTAAGACAAAAAAACTGCACATATTTAATGTACTCAATTTGTTGAGTTTGGACATATGTATACATACCTGCGATACCATCACTACAATGAAGGTAATAAACATGTCTATAACCTCCAAAAGTTTCGCTGTGTCCCTTTGTGTGTGTGTGTGTGTGTGTGTGTGTGTGTGTGTAAGAACACAACAAGATCTACCCTCTTAACAAAGTTTTTTAAGTGCACAATACCATGTTGCTAACTATAGGCATTATGTTGGATAGCAGATCTCCACAACTTATCTGTCTTGTATAACTGTAAATTTATATGAGTTCAACAGCAACTCCCCATTTTCCTCTCCTCCCACCCTCCGGCAACCAACATTCTATTTTCTACTTCTACAAGTTTGATTAGTTTAGATATCTCATATAAGTAGAATCATGCAGTGACTGACTTATTTCACTTAGCATAATGTCTTCCAGATCTATCTATGTTGTCCCAAATTTTTAAGACTTTTAATAGAATCTGAGCTTGTCACTTTGACCAGATATAAAATTGCTTTGATTTTCATATACACATACACATAAATTTTTAGATAGAGAGATGGTAAAAGAAACTATTTTTTCAATTAGAGAAATTTTTGTTAGAAAGTTAAGAGGAAAATACTAAAAAGATATTTCATGAAAAGTAAGAACTTCAATTAAGCTACCAAAACTATTGCTTATAAAATACAAGATCTTTTTAACAATATCAAAGATCAATTGATTCAAAATCTGAAAAATTGCAAAAAAAATTTTTGGAGGGTAGGGTTAGCTTTATAGCTTTATATCACAAGATATAAAAAACACTGTCCAATTAGTACTTTGGGTATGTTATGTCTCCAAAGATTTTTTAATTTACAAGAAATATTGTCCATTCATGGCCTAAAACATCAAACTCATGGTATACATATTTTTTAATATTTTACATGTCAAAGAAGAATTTTGGCTAGATATTAAAAAATTAGTTTCTAACACAACAAACAGTTTTTCACCTGTGTTAGGCCAAAAACCCAGTTTATTGGAATTTTTAAAAAGGAAATGATGTTTCCTTTAAGTCTTTGTTTCACTGTATGATACATCTTACAAATACTTGTGCTCAATTTTCTGAAGCAGACTGCATGAAATTTGTCATGGATACAGCTGTTAAAATTATTCAGTGTATATATGCTAATACAATGAATCATTACAACCGAATAGAACTGTTGAAAGAAATAAAAGACAGTGAATGTAATGGTCTCATGACTTCTTTGCCAATGTTCTTTGGTCGAGTTGTGAGAGTTTTGTTGTGCTGTTAACTTTAATTCAATATTTTCTTGAAAATAAAGGAATATTTGCCAAATATCCAATAATCAAAGAAAGAAAAAACAGCAGTGTGATTTACATTCTCACACTAATATCACACTGCATATGAATGAGCTAAATTTGAAGTTCCAAGAAAAAGAAAAGCTTATCTGTGACCTAGCTAGAGCAATACAAGATTTTAAGTTGAAATTGAAACTTTTCATCATATGATTAATTAATAATGATTTTACAGTTTTCTTATATGCGTAAATATGAAGACAATTTTAATTGTAATTGATAGCATTAGGTGTAAATTGACTACAGCACTATGAGAAAAACGTGAAGAACTCAATACTGATAAAGACTTGCTTTTCAATCTGTCAATACCATTTTGAGTTTAATGTTAAAAATACTGAGCTAACACAAGAGTTAATGAATTTACTAAACTTAGACATAAATCTGAAATGGATATCTTTTGCTTTGAAGTCAAAGCAATTACTTTTAAAAAGATAGACCAGTTTTGTCAATGTGGTTGCAAGTATAAAAGGACAATGATTTTTCAGTTAAGGGAAAAATTTAATTATGTTTGGAACACCTTAAATATGTAAATATATTTTTCCAACTGTGAATTACATAAAATCATACACTTCACCTATTCCTCATAAAAACTGAGCATCAAAATTTGGTGTGCTATAAGTGTAAAGTACACTTAGTAAGAAGAGAAAAAACTAAAATATCTCATTAATATGTTTTATATGGATTATATGATTGAGTATATTGTGTTATATAAAGTATGTTATCAAAATTAATTTACCTGCTTATTTTTACTTTTTTAATGTGGCTACGAGAAAGTTTTAAATTACATATGTGACTTACAATACATTTCTATCAGGCAGTGGTGGCCCGGGGGAGTCTGCAAACTGCCTCCTCAATAAATACTGCACTTAGGTGCCTCAAAGGCGAGGAGGGGAGGGAGTCAGCCTGGGTGAATTACAGGTCCCCTGACTACTGGGAGAACTTTTTGCCCTGTTGGATATATAGCATTTGTCAGTGTTTGCCATTGTCTTTCTGCTCTTTCCTCTTCTAACCACAAAAAGAAAAGAAAGAGGAAGGTCAGTTCTGGAAGCTTAAAGCCAGATTTCCTCTGGAAGTCTATCTGGCCCGTTAAAATACGTCAGAGTCTATTCAGAGACCCAAGGAGTGAAATAGAATGCCCTTACCCTAGTTAGTGTGAGTAAATCGCTACAGGCTTTTTGACCCCAGATCTGTCAGAAGCCCTGAAGCAGAGAAAGGGAGAAACTCTGAGCTTCTCAGACCCTTTTTAACACTGGAAACTTCATCTAAGAAAGTAAAAGGTTGTTTTTGCAAAATAAGAAAAGTGGGGTCAGGTGAAGAAGTGATTAGGATTAAAATTGAAGTTTAATAGGAGAAGGATATTTAATTTGCCCTTGTGTATTTTTTATTTCTTTCTATTTTTCTCTCAAATATACAAGAATCATACACCATGATTAGTGATTTTAGTCATGACCTAATAATTCATGCTCTTATTTTAATAATCACATTTTGGAGGAATATCAGCATAAATGATCAGATTGTTTGCCACTTTGGCATGGTTAGGAAAAGGTTTTGTTTGTTTGGGGAGGTAGGGTTCTATGGAGAAATAACCCATTTACCTGGTGGAAGATACATAGAATATGCACATGGAAACTGGGAGGAAACAAATACTTTCTGAGCAAGTTTACACACTCAGCCATGGTGCTCTGTCTGTGTCATAATCAGTTCTCTGCCTAGCGCAGTGCCTGCCACCATGTAGGTAGCTAGCATCATTTGTTGGATTGAATTATAAAATGAGGTCATTTCCACAAAGAGGTTTGTTGTCTAATCAGAAGACAGAATGCAAACCATGAAAAATTAAATAAATACAATTGGTTTTATTTTTGTGTATTTTTGTATTGTGTTTGAATTTGTTTTCTTAATTATAAAAACCTTTTTACTGTTAGGCCTTTTTTTTTTTAGAAAAGACAGTGGGTACACAGGACATAATACAGACATTGCATTTATTACCTGAATTCTCACTCTCCAAATATTCCCTGTAATGACTTGGAACCATTTTTACCCTACATACATTACTCTAATTGAAAACCTTCTATAAAGTATTTGCATGCTGGGGCCAGTAAAAACTCATCATTTGGACACAAGTCTGGGCAAGAGGACTCAGGATGCCCTGCAGTCTATCTTAGCTGTTTCCTCTGAAAGACATTTCTCTCCTGCTTGCACAGTTGATTGCATTGTTTAAACTTGTGTGTTATTGCCATCATCTTCCCCACACTGTTAAGTGAAAATGCCTTCTAAGAAAGTGGAAAAGCCTGTGAACCAAGTACATGAACCAAAGAGGCCTAGAAAAACCCAATCACTAAAAAGAGAGTTGAGAGTGAAAAAGCATTTTGAGAGAAAGAGAATGAATAGAAAACTTAAGCATGTAGAAAGGAAAACATAATACGTATTGGCTATTGAACAACATGGTTGCAGAGTGTTAGTCTATACTCACTAATGAGTTCATTAAATGCAATTTTTGTTTTAAATCCTTTATCTTTATATTTCAGAAATCCTCCATGGATTATTATATAGATTTCTAAGAGGGTTTTAGGGGTAAATGGGGGAAATTGGTTGGGGTTTCAGGAAATGCTTTTAAAATTTTTTCTCACTTAAAAATCATAAAATATGGGCTCAAGCTATTTGAAATTCAATATCCAAAATATTTTCAGGAATAAATTGTGTTTTTTAACACAGGATGCCTGAGGTCACAGAGTGAAAACAGAATTAGATGGTGTTATGAACAAATCTGTTTTAGAGTTTTCTTATCTAGAAAGGTCTTTTAAACTACAAAGAACTTAATATTTTTATGTTATTTAGAGATATTTGGCAAATATATGACTCTAGATAATTTCCAAACAGAACTTCAAAGCAGTCCTGTGATGTTGAAATAAAGTTGGAATCCTAAATAATTTTTTTTAAATACATTTGAAATTTTTGATATCTTTACAAACTCTTCGCTCCCTAAAAGAAAAAAAATTGAGTGTGGAAGCCATAGCTGGTCCATGGACCATTGTGGTTGTTCCTAGCTGGTTTCTTTATCTCTAGTTATCCCTATCCCTCCCTGTTCCAGTGGTCAGCACAAAGCTCTCAGAATTTTCTAGCAAAACACTATTTAATTGTAATAGCTTCTGGCTGAGGAAACATCAACTTCCCATTTCTTTTCATGTTGGATTGAAATGTTTCTTTCCAATCATCAAGTTCCCACCACATTGCCAAGTCTCCCCTCAATGTGGGACTGGAAATGAGACCCCTGGAAAGCACTGTTGGTGGAAACATAAAGACTATTTTCTTGGTGAAGGAGAATCAGAAAAAATGTACTCTACTCCTGGGTGTATATGGAGGACGAATACATCATTTACTGGTAACCTTTCTGAAGCTCAACTAAAACTAGAACAAAGAGAATTTTTAATGAACAAACTACAAGAACAATGAGTGAAGGAAAGAATCAGTAATGGTAAAATATTGGAAGTTTGCAAACATATGGAAAAGTGGCAATTGACTAGGAGATCCTTAGAAGACTGAGTCCTAAACCAGCCTTAAGGAAAACTGAGAAACAACAGAATTTTTACTTCAAAAAGCCTCCAAAAGCTCAGAATTGGTGTGCAAAATCTCTAGGAAGTGCAGGGCAAAGTAGAACTTAAAAATATCTAGGAATAAACTTAACCAGTGAGGTAAATATCTATACGCTGAAAATCATAAAACATTAATAAAGGAAACTGAAGATGATTCAAAGAAATGGAAAGCTATCCCATGCTCTTGGACTGGAAGAATCAATATTATTAAAATGGTCATACTACCCAAAGCAATCTGCAGATTTAATGCAATCCCTATCAAAATACTCAGGATATTTTTCTCAGAACTAGAATAAAAATCTTAAAATTTATATGGAAACACAAAAGACCCCAAATTGCTGAAGCAATCCTGAGAAAAAAGAGCGAAGCTGGAGGTATAATCCTCCCAGACTTCAGACTATACTACAAAGCTACAGTAATCAAAACAGTGTGATATTGGCACAAAAAGAAACTCATAGATCAATGGAACAGAATAGACAGCCCAGAAATAAACCCACACACCTATAGTCAATTAATCTACAACAAAGGAGGCAAGAATATACAAAGGAGAAAAGACAGTCTCTTTAACAAATGGGAAAGCTAAACAGCTACACATAAAACACTGAAATTAGAACATTCCCTCACACCATATACAAAAATAAACTCAAAATGTAAGACATGACACCATAAAATATAGGTGAAACAGTCTTTGACATAAATTGTAGCAATATTTTCATAGGTCAGGCTCCCAAGGCAAAAGAAATAAAGGCAAAGATAAACAAGTGGGACCTAATTAAACTTAAAAACTTTTGCACAGCAAAGAAAACCATCAACAAAACAAAAAGACAACCTACAGACTGGGAGAAAATATTTCCAAACGATGTGACCGACAAGGGGTTGACATCCAAAATATATAAACAACTCATACAACTCAACATCAAAAAAGCAAGTAATCCAATCAAAAAAGGGCAGAAGACTTGAAGAGAAACATTTTTTCCAAAGAAGACATATAGATGGTTAACAGGCACATGAAAAGATACTCAACATCATTAATCATTAGAAAAACACAAATCAAAACCACAATGAGGTATCACCTCACATCTGTCAGAATGGCTATCATCAAAAAGTCTAAAAATAACAAATGTTGGAGAGGATGTGGAGGAAAAGGAACTCTTGTACACTGCTAATGGGAATGCAAATTGATGTAGCCACTATGGAAAACAGTATGGAGGTTTATTTAAAAAAACAAAAATAGAACTAACATACAATCCAGCAATCCCACTCCTGCAAAAAGCAAAAACTCTAATTGAAAAGATACATGCACCCCAATATTCATAGCAGCACTCTTTACTATAGCCAAGACATGGAAGCAGCCCAAGTGCCCATCAACAGATGACTGGATTAAGAAGATGTGTTATATGTATATATACACAATGGAATATTACTCAGCCATAAAAAATAATGAAATATTTCCATTTCAGCAATGTGGATGGACCTAGAGAATATTATGCTTAGTGAAATAAGTCAGACAGAGAAAGACAAATACTATACGATATTGCTCATATATGGACTCTAAAAAAATAGTACAAATGAATGTATATACAAAACAGAAACAGACTCACAGACACAGAAAACAAACTTATGGTTACCAAAGGGGAGAGGGAGGGAGGGAGGAGGGACAAATTAGCAGTATGGGGTTAACAAATACAAACTACTATACATAAAATACAGTTTTTAAAAATGAAATGATTGGTTGAAGATCAATTTGGTTGAAGAAGCAACCCCAAATTTGAAGATTCCCAAATTTTTATCCTGCCCCCCTTGTCCCATCCTACCATACCATGAGAGACTGCCCCTTCTAAACCACAGCAAGATGCCTGGAGATTTGGTGACTGAAGGATATAAAACAAAGAGTCTCTAGACTGTCAGACACCAGCCCTTGTTCAGGGCAAGTGAATCATTCTGAAAATAGGGGCATGAATTGAATGGTGGAATGCTCACCCAGCTCACTTCTCCCACTAATTCCCAGGTTGCAGGTAGCTAGGATTAAACACTCTAGGCAGGAGGATGGAAAATCTTCTGGGGCCTCTGACAAACACAAGAGGGAAGGTCTGACGCTACTGATGCCAGTATCTTTTGGGTTCTCCAAAGATACATCCCAGCCAGAGCACTCCCACAGTAGAGACCACAGGTGACAAACCAAACCCTCTCTCTCACAGCTTACAATCAGCTTGCTGGTGCCCCACTCATATCAGATAGCAAAGAAAGCCTCTGTCATGAATGACATAAACCAAAACAAAAAAGCAAATAAACAAACAGGAAGAAGAAGAAGAAGAAAAAGCAACTTGGAGGAAATGGAGACCATGCAGGAAGAAGAAAATTTAAAAAAATAAAAAAGAACAATCCCCTATATCCTCAGAGAAATAAGAGAAGACATTATGCCCATAAAACAAAAATAAAATGCCAAAAAACAAAAAGAAAAAAAGAAACAACATTTAGAAAACAAATTAAAAAGTACACTGGAAAAAAAAAATTCTAGTAGAAATTAAAAATGTAATAAAAGAGTTGAAAATCACCCAGAATGGATTAAAAACACGAGATGGAAAATATTATTGAAAGGATAAAGCCAGAGGACTTGTTTTAAAGTCCAACATCGAAAGAACAAAATAATTCAAGATATTTTCCCCAAATGGATGTTACATGTTTCCAGAGAGAAAGGACTTACTGAGAACCCAGCATTATAGCTGAACATAGCCCACAAAAGGTACATTAAGGCTTCTCAGTGTACTAAGGAATGAAGAAAATATCCTACAAGTTTCCAGGGAGAAAACATGTTACATCCGAAGATCGGGAATTGGAATAGCTTTGAATTTCTTAACTGCAACGCTGGGAGCTAAATGTCAATGGAGCAGTGCCTTCAAAATTATAAAGGAAACCAGTTTACAATCAATAATTCTATCTGTAGCTAAACTAAGTGTGAGAGTGGAATAATGACAATTTCAAACATATAAGGTATGAAAAAGTTTGCCTCTAGTATGTCGATTCTCAGAAAGTTGGTGAAGAATGTGCCTGTTACAAATGAGGGAGTAAACTAAGAAAGAGGGAGATGGGGCACAGGAAACAGGGAATCCAGCACAGGAGAGGACAAGAGAATCCCTGGGGTGACGGTGAAGGGAGAGCCTAGTAGGAGAGCTGTGCTTCAGGCACTGGGGACAGCCAGTCCAGACAGGAGCAGATTCAAGTTTAGGATTAGTAAAAGAAAAAAAAAAAAAAAATGGAATTAAGAAAAACGACAAATCTAAAAGAATGAGAAAAAAAAAAGAAAAAGTAGTACAAATAGAAAACATAAAATAAGATGATAGAAATAAATCATAATAAATGTAAGTGGACTGAAAACTTACCAACTAAAGGGCAGAGGTTATTAAAATGGACTTAAGAAAATTCAACTTTATACTGTTTACAAAAGGCACACCTTAAAGTAAAGACAGAGAAATGTCAAAAGTAAAAGGATGAAGAAAAATCTTTCAGGCAAATATTAATAGAAAGAAAGCTCATGTAGCTACATTAATATCAGGCAAAACACACTTCAATACAAAAAGCATTACTAAAGATTAAATAGATTAAATGTTTTATTCACCATGAAAATATAAAAATTCTATTCTTTTCTATATCTAATAATACAATTTCAAATATATAAAGCAAAAACTGATAGAACTACAAAAAGAGCAAAATTCACCTACCCAGTGGAAAATTTTAGTACAATTCCCTCCAAAAATAATCAAGCAGTAAGAAAATTAGCTAGAAATAAAAGAATTGAATGACATAATTAACACACTTATTCCAAAGGCTGTATATAGAACTCTGAATCCAACCCTTGGCAAATACACATTGTGCTCAAGCACACATGGAACACTTATGAAAATTAAATTTGTATCATTAGGCTGGTAAGCAAGTCTCTATAAGTGGGAAAGCTGTCATATCATTGACACTATGTTTTCTGACTGAAATGGAATTACGTGTATTATTTTTCAAATAACATAACAAACCCAATATGTTTGAAAAATTCTAAAACAAACTTCTGAAAATTCAATGGATCAAAAAACAAACCAAGGTAGAAATTGGAAAATGCATAAATTCAAAGGACAATAAAATAGCATATATCAAGATATATGTAAGGAGCAAAGTTGTTATTAGTGAGAATTTTACAGATTTTTATGTTTATTTAGAAAATAAGAAAGAATGGAAATTAATGAGCTAAGAGTCTTAACAAATTACAAAAAAACAACAGAATGCACACAAAGCCAAAAGTGGGTATTTCTGAAAATCTTAAAACTGATTAGATTTATTTTTTTAAAAAGAAAGAAGGAAAATAATATTAGGATTTAAAAATCATTCATAACTATAGATATGAGATAATTTAAAATATTAAGAGAATAATAAGAACAATTATATCTCTTTAAGTTTAAAAACAGATGAAAAGGACAATATTACATACCAAAACTGACTCAAGAAGAAATAGGAAATCGGCACACGACTCTAACTATTAAGTAAATTGAATGAATCATTAAAAATTGACCCCCGTACATACTCAGTATCACTCACGAGACTCAGACATTTTAGTGGTGAGTTCTATAGAACAGTTAAGAAGCAAAAAGTTCTAATTTTATACAAACACTTCCAGATAACAAACAAAGAGGCAGCAATACTAACCAACTTACTATATATTTTTAATACAACTTTAAAGCAAAAGTATACCAGGACAGTAAGAAAAAGAATAATAACATATTAACCTATTGCTAAACAGAGGTGCAAAATTCAAGGCAAAATGCTAGCAAACAGAAGCCAGCAATGTATTAAAACTCACAGTTACATTCACACATACACATACACACAAATGGTACAAAAGGGGGTCTTCAACTGTATTAATAATGTTCTATTTCCTAGGGTGAGTGGAGGCTCACAAGTTCCTTACATTACTCTTTATAGTCTTTTTTATGCCTGAAATATTTCAAAATATATTTTTAAGCAGCTAAAAGGCCTTTGAGATATAACTGAGGATGTCCAAGAATTGGCCTATTTTAAACTGAAATGTTAATGTAATAGTTTCTGGAGACATTTAAAGACTCATAAAATGTAGTATATCCATGTGTTATTCTCAACTCTTAATCTTCTTTTCTCCCCAGAAATACACTGAATTTCCTCTATCAATGTAATATATCTTCAGTGGGATGTATGTTCTAATTTTTCCTCTCAACTTTCACAGTCTCCTTAGCTTACAAACATACTCAAGCCTCCGCTATCCTTAATAAATTAAAAAATGAATTCCTATCACAGTTACCTGCTGTGAATTCCTTGCCTCCCCTCTTACCAGAGTTCTTGGAAGAGCAGCCTGTACTTCCTTTCTTTTAACCCATCACTTCCCCTCACTCTGCAAACCACTGCAATCCGGTCCCTGTCCACTTTGGCAGAAGAGCTCACACTCTGGTCTCAACAATTGCTTAAAAGTCAAATTCAAAATAACCTTCCAGTTTAATAGACCTCTGCTGTCCTTGACGCTGCTGATCTCTTCCTTCTCCCTGAAGCTCTTTCGTCCCTTGATTCTGTGATGCTCTACTTTCCTGGTTCTCACACCTCTCTGTTCTGCTGCTGTGTTCTTCACAACCTCTGAGTTGTCACCTTTGTTATAAATCAGGAGACCAAATGCATGTGGGAGTATTTCTGAACTCTCTATCTGTTCCGTTCATCAGTTTGTCTATCCTTGGTTCAAAACCACACTATCTTAATTACTGTATCTTTATAATTCATCTTGATCTAGACTAACATAAGGTCTCCAGCTTTATTTCTCTTTAAGATTGGCTTGGCTATTATTGCCTCTTCAAATTTTCACACACATTTTAGAATACTGCTTTTTTTGAAGTCTTTTGCCTCCTAAATCTACCCCAAAATTTTTCAGAAATTTTTGAAATTCTAAAGTCTGAGAATATCTAACCTAGTTATTCTTACTCATTTTTTTTTTTTTTTTTTTTTGGCGGTACGCGGGCCTCTCACTGTCGTGGCCTCTCCCGTTGCAGAGCACAGGCTCCGGACGCACAGGGTTAGCGGCCATGGCTCATGGGCCCAGCTGCTCCGTGGCATGTGGGATCTTCCCGGACCGGGGCTCAAACCCGTGTCCCCTGCATCGGCAGGCGGACTCTCAACCACTGAGCCACCAGGGAAGCCCTTCTTACTCATTTTAAGGATTAACTTAGGGGGCAGTTTCATCAGAAACCTTCCTGTCTTCCCCACCACAGATTGCTTAGTTTCTCATTTTATTATTATCCCACTTACTATATTATTAAGTGATATAAATATTTAATATATTATTGATATGAGACATAGAAAAGTAAACCTATCTGTCTTCCACACAACTGGCAAGTTTTTAATTTGGAATTCAAATCCAGATTCCAAAGCATGATTTTTTTTCCCACTATTTACTCTTCCTCGTCTAGTGACATAATAGTTAATCATGGGATTTAAATTTAATTTGTTAGAGATTTGATGTTTACTTTTTAAAACCAAATGAATTATTAACTTTATAGAAAAAAATATTTACTACCTGTAAATAAGTGTTCAAGATAAACTTTAATTTTTTTAAACACCTTATCTATATTTTCTTATTCTAAATAAAAATATTTTTTAAGGGCTTCCCTGGTGTTGCAGTGGTTAAGAATCCACCTGCCAACGCAGGGGACACAGTTTCGTGCCCTGGTCCAGGAAGATCCCACATGCCACGGAGCCACAAAGCCCATGCGCCATAATTACTGAGCCTGCGCTCTAGAGCCCGCGAGCCACAACTACTGAGCCCATGAGCCACAACTACTGAAGCCCGTGCACCTAGAGCCCGTGCTCCACAACAAAGAGAAGCCACCGCAATGAGAAGCCCGCGCACCGCAACGAAGAGTAGCTCCCGCTCGCCACAACTGGAGAAAGCCCACATGCAGCAACGAAGACCCAACACAGCCAAAAAAATAAATTAATTAAAAAATATATATATATATAGTTGAAATTATTTATTGCCCCAGAACGCATTGGCATAAAACAAGTATTTTATTATATTCGTGAATTCTGTGGGTCAGGGCTCAGCCCAAAGGTCTTGTCTCTGCTCCACCAGGCCTGGGGCCTCAGTTGGGAAGACTGGAGTGTCTGGACACTCCTTCATTTATAGATCTGGTGCCTGACCGACAGGCGGGGCTCCACAGGGGCTGTCAACCAGAGAGCCTAGATCGGGCCTCTCTTTGCAGCTTGTGGTAGCTGGCTTCCAAGAGAGGGAGAATGTCAGGAGAGCAAGCAACCCAGAGAAACAGGAGGAAGCTGCAGGGCCCTTTCTGATCCAGTCTCAGAAGTCACACAGCAGCCATTCCATCATACTCTGTTGGTGGAAGGAGTCACAAGCTAGCTCAGCTTTAATGGGAGGGGACATAGAGTCTGCTCTCAATGGTAGGAGTGTCAACAAATTTGGGGGCATATCTTAAAACCACCAAAGTTCATAAAAATGTCTAGACTTTAATCATGTTTTTGATATCTGCATGCTTGTTTCTCTCTTTACTGTTAGTATCGGGTCTGAAAGTGATACCTTTGCAGTATCCATAGTTAGATCCATTCTGCAGGAGAGAGCTCCACAAGATTTCCCATCGCCCTTCACATCAGGAGGATTTGGGGATGATAGTAGAAACAAATTCTAAATCTTCCATTCCTCTCTTCTGGAATTTTCCCATTGGCATAGACTGTGTAAAGGACTGGCCTCGTGTGGGACCCAAGAGATAGAACAAGGAGTGTTTCCCTGACTTAAGAAATTTTCTTTGAGACTAGGATAATATGTCATATATGGGGAGATATCTAAATGGAGATCCATGAACATTTTAGTATTTCACTTGAATAGAAATAGGGCACATTTCTTGAGCACTTACCATTCGCCAGCACTGTGCTCCGCACTTATTTGATCTTTCAGCATTCTATGCTCTTGCCACTCAGCGTGTGGGTCTCAACTCAGCAGCATCAACATCACCTGGGAGCTTATTACAAATGCAGAATCTCGGGCCCCAGCCCGGGCCTCTTGAATGTGAATGTACATTTGAACACGTCCCCCAGGTGGTTCGTGTACACGTTAAAGTTTTAGACCTACTGTTTGATGAAGTAGGCACTGCTGCTATCTGCCTGGAGAAACTTGCTGAAGAGTGCATAATTTGTGGGTTAGCAGAGGCAGAATCCAAATCCAAGTTTGACTGGCTCCAAAACCTGCGCCCTTAACAAATGCTCCAAAATGCCCCTCAGTAAATTTCATCATCGCATTAGCAAGGATTTTGCTATCTGTTTAAAGGGAGGTTGTGAAAGTCTTCAGTGACTCTGAGAAAGAGGCTCTGCTCTTAGGACAGGTTTCTCTACCAAAGCAGTATTAGTCCATCACTCCGCAAATTATTTGGCCCTCTGTTTCCCCTGCTAGATTGAGAGTTCCTTAAGAGGTGGGACTACTGCTCTGTTTTTACATCTCTAGAAACGAACACAGAAGCTGGCATGTAACATACGATTTGTTCCTTACATGCCCATTAATGAATCAACAAATGGACCTGTCTATTCAAGTGAGTTGTATAGATTATGGACACTTAACTGGAAGCTGAAGTTATTTTGCAGTAAAAGAAGATGCAAGGGTTTTCTCTGGGGTTTGCTACAAGCCCAGGGTTTCAGCTGCAGAAAACCAAAGCACAAAGCTGCTGCTCTTGGCTTGTTGGTGAAGCTTATCTCTCCATCCAGGCAGCCCCCCGCCCCAGCCAAGCAATGGACTTCCTGAGAAAGTTCTCCTTTCTTTCCCAGCTTCAGAGCCCAGCTTCTCTGTGGCTATAATTAACCTCCACATGATTTATGAAGGACGGGACCTGTGAAACACAGAGAAGCTTGATCATAATCCCTAGATTTCTGTGGTCCCTCAGTTTCTAAAGTTCTCTTTTATGTATTCCATCTCAACTCTTCTTATTGAGAAATCTAGAGAGAGAAGAGCATGGAGACACAGCAATGTCTGGTGGTTAGAGCAACCAGATGTCTGCTTTTTGAGGGACAGTTTCCATTATGCTTGCTCGCCTGGCGTAGTTATTAACAACATCCTCTTTCACTGTCAGAAACACTCATGTTTGGATGCTAAATTATATGGTCCCCCTAGTCATTGGGACCTAGTGATGGTCCTAAAGTTACTTCAGGAGCCCAAACAGGGCCAGCCCGTCATGCAGGGAGCTGCTTTCTGGACTGGTAAGCCATCGGTCATTGGTTGTTTCTCAAAGTGTGGTCTTCAGGTCAACTGCTTCAGCCAGATTTGGAGCTGGGTATCCACGTGGGTGTCCAGGGCCCACCTTGGTCCTCGTCACTCAGAACCAGGAGGCCTTTTCCCTCAGGGTCTTAGTCACTCTAAGACACTTAAGACACTCTCTACTGTAACCTTAGTTCACCTTGAAGACCCCTGATAACCTTCTGTGCCCCCAAGTGCACATCCTTCCAACCCTGTGCACCTAGAATTGTTAGTTTTCAGGTTCCAGACCTCCTGCTTCCCACCAGCCTTCAGCGGTGGCCTGACTACCACCTTCCCCACACACCAGAGCTCTATTATTAGGTAGTAGCATCAGAAACTAGAACTGCAATCCCAGTGGCCCTTTGATCTCCAGAGAGAATCACCGGAAGGGACAGCCCAGCCTGAGGTTATATAGTCCAGCTCTCTTTCCTCTGGGCTCCGGAGGCCTGAAGGCCAGCAGGAAGGAGCTGCACTATTCTTAGCCAAGGTGTGGGAGCCTGGCAGGAGCTTCAGACTCTGCCCCAAGGGTCAGAAACAGGAACTGGCCACCCACTCCGGCTGCTTCCCCTCTCTCCCTTGGCTGCCCCTCACACAAGGAAACGACCCCCACGCTCCCCCTACCCGACAGCAGCTTACGGCTCAGACACCAGCCACCCCCTCAGTCCCCTCAGCAGCAGACATGGCTCAGCCTCCCTCTTAGAGGGAAGCTTCTGGGTACAGTTAGAGCCAGGAGGTGCCTTGGTTCCTTCACTGACCCCTATCACTCTACAGATGCCAGGACTGAGCCCCACAGAGGGACAGGGATTCGTTCAGGTCCACCTGGATGTTTAGGGTCTGAACATCTAACCAGTGTTGGGTGGGGTCATAGGCTGTAGGAGCTATGAGATTGGGCTAAGGTTTCCAGATACCAGTCAGAAGACGTGGGCCCTCTGTGACATTTTCACCAGCCCTCAGTAAACTGAAGAAAATTAGGGTAAGATCACCAACACTTCAGGACCTTCTCACTCTTTCTCCAGTTCTAATCCTCTGGCTTCACTCTGGGGTCTTCAGACGGTTGCTGGACTAGCTCTCCTAGGTCAATACATGCTCAGAGGAATCTCCCAGGCCCCAACCCTACTGTCCCCATCGAATCTTCTCAAAGTTCTTCCATTTGGATATGGCCATCTCTGGAGAAAACACACATCTGGGAAGCAGCTGCCTGGCCACTCTCACAAAATCATCTCTGTCTGAGGCAGTTGAAGCCAGAGTGGGGAATAGGCGTGGAGGTCTAAGGAAAAACATGAAGTCTGTCCAAGATGGGATCTGGGTAGAGTGTCGGGGTACCACCCCAAATGTTTGGAGCCTTGCCTCCAGGGTAGCCACCGGGATTCCAACTGTCCTTTGTGCCTTCCTCTGATCCCTGCAAGACCAGATGCATCCCACAGCTGTGTACCATCTGCTACCCCCAACCCCAAAGGAAGCTATAGTCTGGAGGTTAAAGACGTGAGGAGGAAGAGAGTGACTCTTCCTTGGCTCTGGAGGGTGAGTTGTGGGAATAAGCATCTAGACTTCCCACAAAGCAGGCAAATGACCTGACATCCGTCTGCACAGTGGCTCCCCCAAAACTCGCCTGGCATGAGAAAAAATTTTAAAGAAAAATCAATATGCTGGGGTTTCCAAACTCTTTTCCTACTAAATGTTTCACAGACTCTAGCTTAGAAACTTTACCTTTCCTATTTATTCTATTATCTGGCCCTCTCCCTTCCTCCTCACCCCAAACACTTGCACCCCGAGTTCCCAACCTGGGTCATGACGAGTCTAACAGCATCTAGTCAAGCTGACATCCAATCCTCCCCAAAGGAAGGGAACTGTACACCCATCCAGCAGATGATGTTATCGGCCCCTCCCTGAGCTCAGAAGCTTGGTGCAGCCCAGACATATGGATCTTTTTAGAGACTCATGCAATTTGGCAATCCTGTTTCACACCCTCCAAGCCCTGCTGCTCCGACACTGCTCTGCTGGGACTGCACCAGCAGAGGGAAGGAGTGGATTCATGTAGTCTCTTTTATTCTTGTTCTTCCCTTGTCATTTCTCCTGGCAACTGTCTACTCGATCTGGAAAACACAATTGTTTCTCTCCAGGTCCAGTCTTTGGCTGAAAACAGGAAGGAATTGAGAGAGACAGACAGAGACAGAGAGAGGAGGGACCGAAAGAACACAGCAGCACTATTCTGGTTAGTTTTCCAAGACCGAAGGCTGGGAACCCCTCAACCAACTACACACTTGGTCTTGCTCCTCCCCTTCTCCACTGCCAGCCACTCCTGGAGGAGCCATTTACGCCCCCACGGTCTGTGTAAACAGCGCTGCTGGTCCGTGCAGTGCTCGACCAGAGCACTACATGTTGCCCCTCTGCCCCCATCACATAATCCACCCTGAGGCTCTGTGGGTACATTCAGCCTTGCTCTGTGTGCTCAGAAATGATGGAAAATGCTTCTGCTGAGACGACAATATGTCCCTGCAACTTTGTGGGCACACTTGCCCCTTTCCTTCCCCAGCCAGACACACAGGAGGCTGCCATGTCTTGAACGAAAGGGAATGATTTTGCTGACCTGGAAGAAAGAACGACTTCTCTGCTCAGAGACCAGAAGTCAGAACTGCCAAGGAAAGTGTTCTGGCACTCAGAGGTCTGATTCTCACAGCGCAAGACCTCCAGTGACCCCCCAACTGGGTAGTCTGCAAAATGTATACCCTAAAGGGCAGGCCATCTTGCATGAAGATGTCAGACTAGGAGGGGTCCAAAAAATTCACAGGAATTGGGCAGTCCTTGACCCACTCCCCCACCTTCTGCCTCCAAGGTGGTCTCTTCGAGGCATAAGCCTCACTCAGAAGATAAGCAGTGGGAAAAGGGAGAAGGGAGGAATGTTCCCAGAGTCAGACCCCGACCAACCACCTTACTTTAGGTGATGATTTCAAGACAGAAAAGACCTCTATATAAAGTGCAACAGTCAATAGTTTGGGACAGATGTTTCCTTTCCAGCCCCAGGTTAAAAATAACCACCCTCTCTGTTTTGGCCTCCATCAAATGTATGTCATTAAAACCGTCCATTTGGGTTTCCAAAGACAAAGACTGATAGGTTCCTGGATTTTACAGCCTGTTGGCCCATGAGCTACATGCAGTATCGGGTGCAAGATGATTCCAGCCCCTTGAGGCAATTCTTGGACCCTCTAGTGAAGGAAATTACTTCCCTGCTCCTACCTTTAGGTAGCACCAGAGAGAGAATTTCCAAATGAGGAAGCACAGTTTGCCAAGTAGCTCCACTTTTGTTACTCCAAATAAATCCTTCATGTTGGAATTTCCTTGAATCCATTACACCCCAACCCCCAGGGTAGCCTGGACCCGCTTTGGTACTCTGGCTTTAATGGAAATATAAATGTTGTCTGGTAGCACTCATGAGCGAAGCTGAGATAGGCCTGCACTTGCAGGAAGATTTATTGAAAGTCTAGAAGAGACAGAAGGGAAATAAGCAGAGGCAATATCAGAAGTACAGACACACTCACATTCACAGACCATGGATTTCTGACCCATTCTCAGAAAGCTGCTTCCCAGGGCTTAAAAATTCTTTACCCAAGTTGCCCTCGTCACTGACATATCCACTCTTTTAGCTAAGCTGTTTTCAGCTATCACGTGGCCGCTCCCTCAGACGATGCAGGTCCTAACAAATCTTAAGACAAGAACTATAATAATTAATAATTGCCACAGCTTTTTCCTTTTCACAATGAAAATAGCTTTATTTGTTATTTTTGTTTGTAAAAGTAACGCACAGGTATTGTAAAATAAAATAAGGTCCATGCTGCACACAGACGTGAAGAAGAAAAAGTGACATTTGCCCCTAACTCTACCACCCAGAGATGATCATTGAGTATGATGTGATGCATGTTATCCCCTCACACCCTGACCTTTTTTCCTTCCCACAACAAAATAGCAACACACCGTGATGTGCTTTTTCCTCACTTACATGTCACATCACCAGCTCTTAATAGCTATAGCAATGCACAGAAAAGCTGTGGATTATGTGCAAGTCTAGATGAAACACCATGTCCTTCTCTCTTACTGAGAAGCCTGTCTCTCAGGAAGCAAAATTGGGATGGCAGTCCTGGGCCAACGTCGAAGGAAGGGAGAAACAAAGCACTGCATTTTATGCTTCTTTACTGAACATCATTACAGTTTTGCCTTTAATGATATCCCAAGGGGTCTATGAAAGATGCCAACAGATTATCTTGGGCGCTTGCACTGGTTGATCAGCCCAAGCTCACTCCCCTCTAAGGAACAGCCTCACCTACTCAAGTGCAAGAGAGGGATGTTATCCCAACATAAGAATACTCTCCAACCCCACTTGAAATATATATATATATATATATATATATATATATATGCAATTTGAAAACTTTTGTAATTTAAATTTTTGTAACAAATTATTCACAAAGTGATGATATGAACGAGAAAGAAGATACACTCTAAATATTAAAGTATAGATTAACAAGATAAAAGGAATTTTATCCATAATAATTTGAAAACTTTAGTAAATAAATAAATTCCTAGGAAAATAACAGCTTACTCAAGAGGAAACGTTTTAAAACTGAGAACTCTCATAACAATTAGAAAAAATGGAAATAGTATTTTTCAACGGTCCCACACTAAATATCAGGCCCAAGTGATTTCATAGGAAAGTTCTAACAAATCTTTAAAAATGTGATCATCCCCATCTTACAAAAACTCTTCCTGGGACTATAAAAAAAGAAAATATTCTCCAACTCACTTTATAAGGACTTCATAACCTCAATACCAAAATCAGACAATGACACAATGATGAAGAAAGAAATACAGACCCATTTCATTTATGAATATAGAAACAAAAGCCATAAATAGAAGACTGCATTAGCAACTTAAATTCTACAGTGTATAAAACTGATAAGCCACGACAAAGTTGGGTTTAATGCAAAGTTGGTTTAATGTTCAAAAGCCTATAAAGGTAATTCACTAAACTCCCATATTAAAAGAGGAAAAGCTATACTTCTCTTCAATTAGATGTAGATATTTTTAAAACATCATACATTCATTATTTTAAAAAGAACTCCTTTAATAAATTAGGAATAGAAGGGAATTTCTTTAGCATGATATAAATAGCACATATAAAAAAATTAAGCAAATGTAGTCCTCAGTGGGGAAACATTATAACATTACCCTTTAAAATCTGAAATGAGGTAAGAATGTATAAGATCACCCATCTTTCATTCTTGTAGCAGATGTTCTTGCCAGTACATTAACTTAAGAAAAAGGAATTCAAAGGGAGAAGAAAAAATAAAATTATCACTATTTGTAGTTGATATGATCATTTACATAGAAAACCCCAAAGAATCTACAAATACTTAGAAATAATAGAATTTAACAAGGTAGCTCAATAGAGGATTAATATAAAACAATGAACTGTCATTTCACACACCAGCAACAAAAATAATTAAATAGAAGATACTATTTACAACAGTATTAGAGGACGTCAATTACCTAGGAATAAATCTAACAAAAGATGAATTAAAACCACTACAGGGAAGATCATAAACTTTAAAGAAGAACCAAACAATGGAGAGCTATGCCAACTTCACTGAATGAAAGATTCCATTCTCTCCAAATTAATCTACAGGGAAATTTTTATCAAAATCCAAAAGGTTATTTTGGGGAGGAATCTGATAAGCAAATTCTAATCTATATGGAAGAGTAAAGAGCCGAGAATAGCCAGGCCACTTTTCTGAGAAAAATTTGAGTTTTCACTTGACCTAACCATATCAGGACTTATTTGAAGCTGCAGTAAATGAGGCAATGCTAAAGGCCCTGGGATACATATGGTGACCAATGAATAGGGAGCCCAGAAACAGGCACATATATATGAAGTGTTGACACATGACAGAAATGGCATTCCAGATGAGTAAGGAAAGGATAGACTATGCAGTAAATAGAGCTGGGCAAGCGTCTCTCTGTATAAAAAAATACATGAACCTGGATTAGTGACAGTTATTCACCCTGCATCTCTCAGTACCAACCCCACTCTTCTATACTCTTCTCTAGAATGCAGGTTATAATGTGTGTTTGCTCTATTATGTGAGAATATTCAGTTCTGCTACAGAGGACAAGGAAAGCAGACAGAATGGGTGAATTTCATCAGATGTACTATTTATAGGGGATAAGTAAGCAAGTGGTTTGTGAGACATAGGCAGAAGTCACATGTGCTAAAAGTAGGAGCAAATTTGTAATCTGTGAGACATGCAAAAATAGAATAAATTGAATATATTATAAAAAGAAGGGACCAAACGAAAGTGTTACTTACAGGTAGAAAGGAATAGAAAAATCAAGTCATGAGTCACCAAGTGTAGAGAGCATGCCTCCTCGGGCTGACAGCCAGGTCATCCCTAAGTTGTCTACCTATTGGTAGACATTATTCCGGCCCCTGTATGCTCTGCCCCATAAACGCTGACAAAAGGGATGGCTGCCCAGAAGAACACTTACGAGCTGTGTGCACAAACCTGCCACCCGACCAACTTGCCCTTGCATCTCCCAATAGAGCAAGTATATGTTGGTTGCAAGCATCTTCCACCTACTGATCCTTCAACCTCAATGCTGGTCCTCAAAACTGCACTACTGGAGCAAAACACAAGATTCAGAGAATGTGTGGTCCTTTTACCCTGCTTGTACCCATCGCAAGTGGGTTAACTTACCCCAACTCTTTCCTCTTGGTTCTAGCTGTATGTTTTAAATAGATTCAGTAACCTTCGTGATTTGATTACCATAATTTGGTCTGAGCCTTCTGGGTCTGTGGCCTCTGTAGCCTGCCTAGAGCACACGGGAGGTTTCCACTGCATGCAGCCAATTTCCCACAAGACCCTAGGGCTGGGAATCTATATGCCACATCTCCCAGGTTCCCTTGTCAGCTGGTTTCTGGTTACGTTCTGCCAAGAGGAAGCACTGGAGAGAGACTGGCAGATGGGAAGAGGACAGAAAGGGCTTACTTCTGACCTCAGGTTCTCATCGCCTCCCTCTAATATCTGTACACCTCCACCACCAAGCATCCCTTCTTGCCAAACTGGGCTCCAAACCCTGAAAGCTTTCAAAGACCCAAGACAAGTTAGCAATGTGGGAAAAAGTCTTGTTTCCAAAATACGAAAATAGAAAATCAAAATGAACAAATGTTTTATTAAATGCCTCTAAAAGGTAAACTCAGCCAACTTGTAAACTGCAATTCAACTCTTTAGCACTTATATCAGTATATAAATGTGATAAAGCTTGAACCACAAGAACAAAAGGAAGAATATATCATAAAACTCAAAAAAATTGTAAATAATTTCCCTTATTTTTTTTACATCAAAGTAGTTATATTTGACATGGGATGAGGGTCTATTTTAAATGGATTGATACGACATGTGTGTGTTTTGGGGCTGGGATGGGGGATGTTCAATGGTAAGGGTGGCCATGACCTAGAAGTCTATCAGGGCCCAACAGAGCCTCTCACTCTATAGATTTCTGCTGCATCTGACACAGAGTGTGGTGTAGGTTTATTTTTTTTCTCTAAAGATTTTTTTTTGATGTGGACCATTTTTTTTAAAGTCTTTATTGAATTTATTACCATATTGCTTCTTTTTTATGTTCTGGCTGTGAGGTATGTGGGATCTTAGCTCCCCAACCAGGGATCGAACACGCACCCCCTGTGTTGGAAGGCGAAGTCTTAACCACTAGACCGCCAGGGAAGTCCCTGCGTGGTGTAGTTAACATCCTCTTTCAGCAACAGCTCATGTGACAAAGTAGGGGAGCAGAAACATTGAGGAGTAGCCAGAAAAGGCTAGAGCTTTGAAGACCCTTGCTAGCTCAGCTCTATGTGGCCTGTGAGGAAACGTAAGGCTGGGGCCCCAGGGCAGACATGTGTCCAATGGCCAGAACCTGAGTCTGTGGGTGGCCAGGGCAAGGTCATGTGTGCTTGGAGTCATGAGTCTCAGTGGCCCTGGAAAATAGAAAGAGTGGTCAGTTATCACCTAGTGTCATGGTTCTGGTGTCATCTATAGTCTTGTAGGCCAGAGAAGAACAGCTCTGGTTTCCCAGAGGAAGTGATTTGTCAGCCTCCAGTGCCTCCTACTCCTATTTCCCTCCCTGAAGTCTGCCATCCACTTTGTACCTAACCTGTCTTTGTTCTATACCAGGGCTTCTTAAACTTTAGCGTGTATAGAAGAGAGTGCCTATTAAAAGCGCAGATCCGCAGACCTTACCCTTGATTCTCTGTAGACCATGCTTTGAGAAGCTCAGTTCCATAGGAGCGTTGACTCCTCTGCCCCCAAAGCTAGTTAAGAAATTCAGGTGCTAGGGACAAGTTCGTGCTCCAGCTAGGGCAGACAAAGGGCATTTGAAGTAACCAGACGAATTTACTAAGAATGAAGGAAGAGCCGAGAGGGCCAAATTGGTTTTCGTATGGAGTTTCCAACCCCACATTTTGTTCACAACCTCTCATTGGGGGTTAAGCAGATCCAGCTCCTGGAGCTGAGAGAGCTGGGGGTCGGCGGAGGGCAACTCTTTTTCTCTGTTAATTGGGAGTTCCAAGGACAGAAGCCTGATTTTAAAAATGTATCTTGTAACCCTTTCCGTCCCCATCTGCAGGCCCTTGAGATCACAGTGTGGTCAGATCTGAATCACCATTTGCACTTTGAAACAGATACATACCATACCACCATGTTCTACCAAATCTGCATCAGAAGCCTTTGGTTTCATTATGTGATGAAAGGCTTTGTTTCCTCTGCAAAGGAAAGTTAGGCAGCATGATCAGAATGGGAGTTTCGGGTTGCTTTCAGACCTGGACACCCTTCTACTTTCATAATGCTAGGGGGTCTGCGGAGAAGTAAATCAGAAAAGAGCAGTGCTGGGCTTTCCTCTCTCTCCCTTTTGGCTCTGTGGAACAGACATCATGGAAGAGACTGGACTGGGTATTTGTAATCATGTGATCCCACTCAGGATCTCAGGGCATAGTCTCCAAGACTGTGCCTTCTCTTACCTGCCCCCACCCCCACCTGGTGCCGTCATCTGCTCCTCCTGGCTCCTCTGTCTTCCAGTATCCATCTCCCCAATCCAGTCCTTGACTAGGCTGACTGCCCAGTTCAAAGTTTCTGTAATTCAGTTTACCAACAACCAGAACAACTCACGAGGAGTACACAGCTCCAGGATCAATTAGGTAGAAGAGGGTGGAGTCAGGGGAAGTCTTTTTTTCTGATAAGAGAGCAGGAGGAAGCCCCTAGAGTCTCAGCCCCAGGACTGGAGAGAAGGCACCCCAGGTGCTAGGGGAGTTCTTTGTCTTTATGATGATGGTGACAGGATCAAACTATGTGCGAAAATAGGGACAGTAACAGGAAATAACCCTCCAAATTAAAATAAATAGATCTTGTAAGAAAAATAATTAAAAGAAAGTGAATAATTACTGTCATTTATATGTCCTGCTCAGGCTTTCTGCATCATTAACACACAGCATAGTCTCTGGTAGAGTATCACTAAATGCCTCAGATTTGACATGTGCTAAATTGTACCTGATTAGCAAAATGCTCACACTTGTAAACTCAGGTCCTAACTGGTAGATTCCATCTGCAAGATTGTTCTCAGCTTAAAACTTAAAAGAAAAGCAAAAAGGAAAGGAAATGGAAAAAAAAATCAGAGGAAACTTGCCCCCTGCCCTGGACACCGGCAAGGCTGACACAAAGGGGTTAAAGTTAAGTGAAGTCGAGCTTTAAGAAGATGGGGCCTCTATATAAAGTTGAACAAGACGTCTGGGGCCCTCACAAAACCTTTTTTGGCCTCGACAGCGGCAACCCCAGCCTGCCTCCTAACGTCCTCCGCCTTTGGGACCAAGCGGGAAGCTCACGTTAGTGGCAGCCAAGGAGAGGGGTTGGCCGTGCCAGGACTAAAGAGGGAGGGGAGGGGAAAAAGCAAGTTTCGCCCACCCCACGCTCGGGCGGAGGGGCGGGAGCTGCGCGTCCGGGCCTGGCCAAGCAGCGTCTCGGGCTCTGTGCATCTCTTCGGGAGCGGCGCGGGAAGGATGCTCGTCCGTAGGGGCGCGCGCGCGGGGCGCGGGATGCCGCGGGGCTGGACCGCGCTCTGTTTGCTGAGTTTGCTGCGTGAGTATGGGCCGCGCGCCCGGCCCGGCCAACTTGGTGGCGGGGAGGGTCGACGCTCTCCCGGAGGCAGAGCGCACACAGCCGAGTTAGGCGGAGCGAAGGGACCCCTGCCCTACCCCGTGCCCCCACGCCCACGGCTGCTCCTGGCTTGGTGGGACCGGGGCCGCTTGAACAGAGCCCAATGGGCACTGGTGCCTCCGCTGGGAATGGGTGGGGGTGGGACGCGCCGGGAAGGCGACCACACTGTGAGCGTGAACTAGCCCAGGTGTAAATCGGAGGTCGCGCCGGAGGCTTCCCAGAGTCAATGAGGCTCTCTCGAGGTGTCTCTAAAGTAAAGCTCTTTGAAGATGCCAGTGTCCTTTCGCGTTGCCAAAGGTGCAGAGTGCAGAGTTGGAGCCAGAACCAGGAGAGAGGGGAGGAGAGAAGCAGGAAAGTTTCGTGACTGACGGTTGATTCAGAAAGCTGCGGCCTGAGCCGGTTCCTGGGAAGAGAGCGTTGGTGCCCACCGACCACTAGGACAGGGGGAGTCAGAATTGGACATTCAAGGAACCGGAGCGAAGCCAACCTGGGATGAGGCCCCAGGTCCGAGGTCCAGAGGCCCAGGAGGCAGGCTGAGTTAGGTGACATGGGGAGTTTGGAATGAAGAACAGTCCGTGAAAATATTCTTGCATTTAAGATCGCAAAGCTAAGTTACACTCCGTCTTCTGACACCCTCTTCTCCATGCCACTGGAGAGAAGGCACAGGGTAGATGGAGTTTGTTCTGTGCCCTGCTTTCCTCTCCCCACTGCAACCCCTCACCCTGGCACAAACTCAAACTTGTTACATTTCGGAGTTTTCTTCCCCTGCCCTTCTTCTCCAAGTTCTAAAACTAGTGGACAGATCAGCAAACTGGTGGACACTCCTTGGCTTATCCACATCCGCCCTGACTTCTTAAGCTCTTGCACTCACTTTGGTTAAAAAGAAAAATTAGTAGGCGCTCAATAAATATTTATTCCTAATTGCTTTCATTTGGGGATAACATTCTCCATCTCATCTCACTGCACTTAGAAGGATTTAAACATTGTAAGTTATTCTCCCTTTGGCTCCAGATTCTGCTTCCAGGCCTCTAGGACTCCCAATTCCCTACTCTTATTGCATCCTAAAGGCCACCCACCATGGCCCCCCAGAGTGACCTGGGCCAGCCAGCTAGGCCTCTTTGCTCTCAGTCTCCTCTGCTGTCCCCCTTTGGGTCCACCCAGTTGGAGAAAGACTCCAGGCTGGAGAAAGCTCTAAGTTAGGCTCTGGGTTGACCTGTTTGACAGCCCCAGACATGCCCTTCGGGGCAGGGAAAAAGCTGTCAGTAAGGTGTCCGTTGAAGCCCTAGAATGGGGAACTGCCCTGAGGGCTGGCTCCACCTCACAATGGGGTGAGTTGACCAGCGGCTCAGATTCCTATCCGATGCTCCACTCTCCTTTGGCTTCACAGCTCATGATGACCTGGTCCTGGGCCCAGTGAGGCCCACCCTTTTCTTATTTCCTCAGCTGGCCAGTCTCAGTCTCGCCTTGGCCTGCAGCAGTGGGGACGGAGAGGGCGATTTTAACCTCTGCAAAACCTTGGGCAGATATGCTGAGAATTTCAGTGTCTCTGCTTTGGGGATGAGCGGTGGGGCCTGGGTCCCTATGCTCAATCTTGCCAGCCTGCTAAGGCCAGTGTGTAGCTTTATGCATTCCCCAAGAGCTTTCTAGCGTTTGTTTTTATATAATACTAGGAGTCATTTTCTATTATACTGTGGGGTGACTGGAATGAGTGAGTGACTGTACCTTGAAATGCTAACAAAGGAGCATTGCAGAAACTCTGTGCTATTGTTACTGTGAACTTTAGGGCAGAAGAGGGTTCTGTGGTTTTCTCCTCACTGACCCTGACAAAGAGCTTTGTTCTGGGAAGGTCTTTTTTCTGTTGCTGTGAGAACTTGGCCTGGGCTTGGGTACAGCAGCCAACCAAAAGTGGACTTTCTCTGTTGTAGATGGGGTGGCTCTGGGTGGTGACCAGAGTCAGGGTGGGCGCTGAGAGGCCACCAGGTAGCACTGCCGCACCACCAGCTGGAAAGAGAAATCTTTCAGGTAATCAGGGAACCTCATTTGTCAGCCCCAGGGTATCTGTTTCCTCCAAGCCCTCCAAGGCTGTCCTTCCTTTTTCCCTAACAAGTACCACCCTTCACATTCCTCTCCTTCCTTTGGGTCCTTCGTGTCTGCTTGACCCCACACCCATATCCTGTCTGGGGCTACGTGTAAGAGGGGAAAAAAGAAAAGGGAAAAGAATTTTATCAGATATTTTCCGGAGGGGAGAGGACTCCACCCTTTGACTCTCTGCCACATGGCGACCAAGAAGGAGCAGCCTTGGGACCTCTGACTAATTCCGTGGTCCCCAGTTCTCCCCCTTGTAGGGCCAGCCCAGCTGGCATAGCCTTTGCAAATGCAAATCTTCGGCAACATTCCTGTTTGACTGATAAAACGAGCCTGGGCATCTTTTTCTTATCCCTTTGGCTCCACCTCCTGGGCCTGTTCATTCACTAGTTCTCATCTCCTTCCTTCTCTGAGTCTTTGTCTCCAAAAGCTCAGGGCAAGAAGTGCCAAAGTGCAACAGATAAACTCAGGCTCAGAGTCTTATAAAAACAAATCCAAAAGAGCCACAAATTCCGCTTCTTACCATCTCACTGCCTGATTTCCTTTAGATCCTGGGCAGGAGGGCCTGGACTTACTTTCAGAGCTGGATGGTTACCCAGTTCCACCCTCAGGGTGCCTGGGCCTCCTGCTCCCACTGACTTTGCTGGATGTCACTAAATGGCCCCGAGTGTGGGGAACTGAAAATGTGAAGGTGTGGAAAAAGAATAAAACACACCCTCCAAAAGAAAATGCTTGGAGTCGCCAGGGCAGAATTTCCATATTTTTCTGGGCTTTGACTTCCCTAATGAGAACATTCTCTTCCTTCCTCAGCTAAGAAATAAAAACACAGTATCTACGATTTTTAGTCCCGAAGGCCCTAGACTTTGCTAAGGAGAAAGACGCGTGCATCTTGAGAGAATGTGATACAAATAAATAGGGATGTATACCAGGGTGTACTTCCTAGGACCTACACTCTGGAGACCACTGAAATGAATCACTTCCCTTTGGAATACAAAGGAAAAACCTCTGGCTTGATTGGGAAGTTTGCTCCTGGTTTAAGAGGAAAAATAACCCAAAGAACCCACCACTGATACCTTCTTAGCAGAGCAGCATCTCTAGGTAGCCAGCTCCATTATTTAAGAAAACGCCTTAATGAGTCTTTGGCTGAAAAAACCTAGACTCCTGCACAAACCTTTGATGTGCAGTGGCAGACAGGAGGCTGAATTGCTGAGCATGATAAAATAAAGTAGAACTTTGTATTTGATGGGCCCTAGAGACAAAAGGCTAAAGGACTCCAGAGGCCAGGAGAACATAGAGAGAGGAGGGGAGGTGCTGGGAGCAGTAGGGAACAGTAGTGAGTGGAAGGTGGAAAAGACCTGGCTGGGAAAATTCCTTATGGTGTGGCCCGGCTGTTTAGCATAGGAATGTCTAGCCTAGGATTTCAAGATTATACCTTTGTCTCTTCTGGGCTGTGCTGTAATCTCCCTCCATGATCTCAAACCTTCAGTAAACACGCACTGGCCTTGTAACACTGTTAGTGGTGCTCTGGGGTGGGGTGGGGGGAATAAAGGAATGGGTGTTTGGCAAGCCCATGGTGCAGTAGTGTAGAACGAGAACTCCTGCAGCCTGAGGACAGAGAGGCACAGAGCTGTGAGACAGGGGTCGGTGGCAATTAGGAAAATGGAGAAAGAGGTGACTGGGAGAGACGTAGCCCCCAGGGAAAGCTCAAGATATTGGGGTCCCACAGGAAGTGGATGTCGGCCAAGACATGCTATTTGAATATTAAAGGGGAGTCTCAGTACCCTGGGAACACTCAGGCCACAGACACTTTTTTATGCTCACACCTCAGTTTAGCCTCTGCAGTGTAGGAAGGCATCAGCCCAGTTCTTTGATCTAGTTCAACATGACCCAAACCCACCGAGACCCATAGCAGGGATGCTTCCTGAATGCTCCCAGGAAAGATGGGTGGCTCACTATCTCCCAGAGTAGTTCATTCTATTAAAAAAAAAAAAAAAATCCCATGATTATTAGCTTTTTCTGTACTGCAGTGAATTAGCCTTTATATAGCTTCTGATCATTAACTGCAATTCTATTCCTTAAACTCTCACAGAATTAATCTGATCTTTCTTCATGACAATCCTTAACAACCTTTCTCGTCTGCTCCACTAGATTATAAGCTCCTTGAGGGCAGGGATTTATTTAAATTCTAGTGACACTAACACCGAGCAGTAGAAAGGTATCTTCTCATAGCTTGTGCTCCGCACAATGCTGTTTGGTGGCGCTTCGGGAAGATAAGAATGAATGAATGAGTGAAATGAATCTTGAAGAAAGGTATTTATTCTTTCTCCCTAAATTCTTCCTTTCTATATCAAAAATCAGCAAATTTTTTCTGTAAAGGGCCAGATAGTAAATATTTTAGGCTCTGGAGTCCATATGTGGTCTCTGATGCATACTCTGTTTTGTTTTATTTTACAACACTTTAAACGTGTAGAAGCCATTCTTAGCTCACTGGCCAAACAGCACACAGCCCATGGGTTGGATTTGGTCCACCAGCTATACTTGCCAACCCTTGATCCAGATGAAATAGCACTAAACCCTCAACCATATGACTTGGTTTCTAGAACTTTCCTAATTCTGGTTATCATCTCATGGGCACTCCCTTAATTAAATAAATTCCCTCTTAAAATATAGCATTGAATGGCATGGTACTACATAGAGGTGGTCAGTGTGAACACTGTTCTACATAGAGGTGGTCAGTGTGAACACTCCTGGTGCAGTTGCCATTCAACCCAAGTGCTTATTGTGAACTCAGAGGATTGTGCTCAGTGCCCTGAGTAATACAGACAAGTATGAGAGATGGTTCCAGCACTCAGGAAACCTATGATGTAACCAAGGTGACAAGACCTATACTCAGGAAACAGCATATATGATCTTGGGCCAGATAGCTCATGGAGATATGTGTCTTAAGGTCTCTGAGAAGCAGGAAAAAAGGGACCTGTCCTAAAGATAACCACTGTTTCTTGAGCATTTACCAGACAGGCAACTGCTTTACACCCCCATCTCCTTTATTCCTGCGAACAAGGAGGTAGGCACTATTTTTATCTCCATTTTACAGGTGAGGTATAGAGAGGTGAAGAAGCTTCCCGAGGCCATGCAACTAGAACTCGGTAGAGGAGCCTTTCAACAGGGTCCAATTACAGAGCCCGAGCTCTTTGTTTTGAGGCTTTCCTGTCTTCTCATCAACCATCAACGCAGGCTGTGGGCTCCCAGCAGAGGCCAGCTTGTCCCTTCTTCCTAGTACTGTATCTAAGTTACCCAGGATCTCCTCCAAGAAATTCCTCTTGGGCCAGGTGCTAGAATTTGAAAGGATGGGTAGAACGGTGCTGACTGACTGAGAGATAAGAAAACAGCACCAGCACAAACTAAAACTCAGAGGGTCTGTGAAAAACAAGACCAAATATAGGGGGAAAAAACCTTCTCCTAAAGTACAGGAATTTAGTAACTAACTTAGCAGAACTTTCTGGATCTCTGAGGATTTGTAAACCCCCTTTAAAGACTAAAAGAATCTTTAATTTACTAATTGTAGGTAGAAATCTTTTAAAAACATATTACCTATGTTTCTGCTTTCTTAGTGTATCAGGAAAAAAAGGGCTTTAACCTTCAGACTCAGTTGTATCATGAAAATAATTCGGTTATGGTGCAACTCAGTGGCATCATTAATGCCTACGAAGGTGTATATTTTCATTTACTCCTACCATAAATGGTTCCAGACTAGCGTGGTTTTTGATACTCATGTCTGTTTTTCATTTATTGCTGCTTATTCATTTTCAACTGTTGCTTCTCCTTATTGTTTGCTTCTATTGTTTGCTTCTCTTTCTAATTTTTAGCTTTAGCTAGGATATCAGATAAACAAGTTTGTTAGAATTGTGTGTAAAACAAGAATAATTGCCTCTGAAATAAGTACCTGTAAGTTAAATGCATGACTTTTACAACATGAATTTTGTGACATCTATTTGGCTTCTTGGAATCCTCATTTTGCTAACTTCCTGATACCTTGTCCCCTTTTGTCCCACGTTCATGGGTTGAGATCAAGTAGGGTAGGTAGGGGCAAATAGGGTACTTAGGGAGACGCAGTTAATAAAGATGGAGTGAGAAGTAAACAACAGAAGATAGCCTTTCATTCAAATTTAAATTGTAGTATAATGCTCTGTTGGGTTGGGGGTAAGGGCTGTTCTTCCAGTCTAGAGTGGAATGGGGTGGAGGTTTCATCGCTTGTCTCTTGGACCTGGCTGGTAGGCTGCTATGACTTCCATACAGAGTTGGGGATAAGAAGCTTAGATAAAGAAAGATCAGTATTGGATGGTTTAATGCCATGGGTGTGGGGGGCAATATAGGATAAGAACAAATCTGTGGTCAGTCTTGATTCTTATAAATGTCATTCCTCCAAGACCCATCTCTTCATGGGAGCACGAGAAAGGGAGCCCTAGAGACTGTGAGAACAAGAGACTCCAGTCTCTACTGACAGCCTCTGTGCTGCAGTGTAGGTCAGGATGGGCCCCCAGGGTTCTGCCAAGGTGTCCCCTTGCCCTACACCAGCTCATATGTACCCCATTGCTCAGCCTTGCCTTTCTGCCTTCCCTTTTTGTCCTGTTTCTCTAGGGTCTCAGAGGCTTCCCCACTCACCCTGGGCTCAGCACATAAATCTGAGATTGGGGTTCCCTTTCCATTTGCAGACGGATCCTGAAACCTGTTCCTCAGTTCTTGGCTGCGGGATGGGTGGGAGGGGGCAGCCGCAGCCGGGAGCCTGACCCTAGTGGCTCAGTAGCTGGCCTGGGTCCAGGATTGCTTCACTCATCTGGAACAGGCACGTCTGTCCTCAGAGCTAGCAGCAGGTCTCTCTTCACATCTGGAAAAGTTCAAAACTGTTTGTCTGGGTGAAGGAGGCCCTGGGGGAGGGGGTTCAAAAGCATGACATCACCTCAGCCAGGCCCAGCTTTCTCTGGGGAGAGAAGAGGGCTGGGCCAGGTTGGGCCAGATGGGATTCCCAAGAATTGATGTATTGGTGGGAAGAAGAAAAAAGGGTGGGCAGGAAGAGTGATGTCAAGGGGGAGTTCCGGTGGTGCCTTGGAATATGGTACCTTGAGAGGATGGTCCTTCAATTCAGTGTCCAAATGTTCCCACCACCTGCCCCCTGAACTGAACTCATACCTTAGGGTCAGATTGCTGAGAGGGACTTATTTATGGACAAAAGAAGACTGGATCTGCTTCCCCACCTATTTTATTTTGATAAATCCACTCCCCCCTCCCCGCTACTTCCCCCTATCCCAGCCAGAGAGGAGCCCATACTTTTCTCTCCAAAATATGGAAGATGCATCCTGATCTTTGGCAGTTTGGATCCCCTGACCCTCTTGCTACTTCTACTCAAGAGTCAGCTAAACCTCAGTGGCCCCATTGCTCCTTGCCCTGCCTGAATGATGGCCTTCCTTCTTGGCCAAAACTCTTCTCTCTAAAACGGAGATAGTAATATCACTTGTTCCTCCTGCACACTTGCCCTATAATTTTGAGATATGAGTTTTGTACTCACCATGAGTATCAACCTACCTGCAGCAGGCTGGGAAGAGAGGCAGATGAGGGAGAGTGAGACTTGCCACCACCTTTAGGGGAGACTTTTGGCCTCAGGTTCATTGCCTTGAAACTAATGCCTAACATCCGCCTTGATGCTGAGGAAAAGAAGAGGTGTCATTTTGCACTGCTATTTACCCGGAAACTTCTGTAAAATACAGGCCTAGGTTTCAATCAGTAAAGTTAGAGACAAGCTTTAGGGTGGCCTGGGACCCTCAGGTGCCTTTCCTTGAGGATGCTACTGCCGGGTATGAGCTCTGAATACCAAGTCTACCCCTAATACTTACAGGGCTCAAGCTAAGAATACAATGGAGGCCCACATATTATAGGTTTTAAATACTTCAAAGTTATAAATCAGGCCAACCATATGGTAAATAAAATATCGTCTATCCTCTTACCTTGAAAAACTTACCTTCATGGCCACCTGGAAGGCCAGATTTGAATTTAGGACTCTCAGAGCCTTGGAATTCAATGCCACAATGTGGCTTAGCAGGAAGAGGTGGTCCTTGGCCCTTGCCTACCCTCTTCTCTTCTTCTTGCTCATGGCTCTGGTCCATACTGTAAGGGATCTTGCATGCAGGCAAGGGACACCCCACCTACAAGGTGGGGTTAGATCTTAAGCTCTAACCCTTCTCCCTGCAAACAGCCACCCATTGGCCACCCTTGGGCCTTGGAGGCACACACCCTGGTGCTGCAGTTCACCCTTGGAAGGAGGGACTGGGAGAACAGACCCATGCAGGTCCTTAAGTGAGCAAAGAGCCATTTGGGCAAGAAGTTCTAGGACTTCTGGTCCCAACACATGATCTAGAAGAGAGGGTACACCTCTGTTGGCCCCATGGACTCCTCGTAGCTTGGGGACGGGGAGGGCAGGAAGAGGAACAGAGTGTAGGCTCTAAAGTGCAGGGTCCAGACAGGTAGCTTCTCCTTTCTGGGTCTAAGGATGGCACTGCTGGGTACCACAGGAAACATGGAAGGGTAAGAACCTGCAGGAAAATTTTCAGAGAATAACTAGTTCCAGGAACATTATACTATAGCAATTTAACATTTGTTATCTCATTGATTTTCCCAATAACCCCTCACTTTAAAAATTAGTAAACTGAGACACACACACATTAAATTACAGAGTTATTGACAGAGCCAGGACTAAGCTCTCTGTTCCCAGGACATTTGTTGAGGAACCAAGCCTTATGCTCTCTAGTCCATCAGCTAGATTCCTAGGTCGGAGCTTCCCGAAAGAAATCTTGTGGTTGCTAGCTGCAGTTCCTCAATAAAAGGAAAGAATGAAAGGATTTGGGGAATGGGGGAATCTAGGGAGGATAGAAGATTTTTAAAGGATTACATAGAAATGGTGTCAATCTAGTGATTATTCCAAGAGTTAATACATTGGCTGAAGAGAAGGATACATTAAAAAGGAAATAGAGGCACATCTTTTCCCACATTTTAGATCTCGGCAATACTTATTCAGGTGTAATTTGAAATTTTAATATTTTACTTAGCATGTTATGAGCATTGCCTCATATTCTTATGCTGCTATAGTTTTTGCATTTTTTTATTTGCAATGATTATTGTATGTTAAGTGCATATAACATCTATCCTATTGTAATTCATTTAGTTGCTTGCAACTTTTCCCTTCTATAAATAATACTATACTAGATGTTTGGTGCACGCAAACTTTTCCTTCTCTCTTTCCTTAGGAAAAATCTAGTGAGAAATTAGTCACATGTCCAGGAGGATGTCCTTGTTCTGCTCTGTTGCCAGGGGTGGCAGGGGATGTTCTAGATGGATTCTACCTAAAGTCAAGAAATTGAATCAGGTGATGCCATGAGGCTCCAGGATGATTTGAGTTCTGATATTTCTTCTTTGTTTCTCTATAGCCTCTGGGTTCACAAATACAGAGAACTTGACTACTACTGCCACAAAGACATCTACCCCAGGAATATCTTCAACTGTCCCTACAACTATACCCAACCAGGAAAGCACAATATCAAGTACTTTTGGAAACATCAGCCTCTACACTGTCTCTCAGGACAGCAATGGGAACACAGCAGCCATCTCAGGTAAAGAGTGTTTGTCTCGGGCCCCAGAAGGATGCTGCTGGCACTAGGGTAAAGCATTAGGTTATTTGCAAATACCCCCACCCTCTAGTTCCCACCACAGATGGAAACATACAAGCCCCTTTTAATAGTGGCTTGAGTATCGTGCTTAGGGTACCCTGAAGTAAGCGCTAGACAGTTCTTCCTGTAGTGACAGCTTTCTCAACACCCTGGCAGCTGATCCTGATTCATAATGCTCCTTGCACCCTTTGAGTTCAGCTTAGTGATAAAATAAAAATCTGATGAGGACTCTGTAGAGATCTCTGAGCTCTTCTAAGTGCACAGACTGTGTACAGGTTCAAACTGGGGGTCTTTGACATCTCTAGGGTGGACCAGTTTCCAGTTCAGTTTCAGAGTCCTGAGGGCATCTCTAATACATTCTATGATTATAGCTATGGTTCCAACAGCTGGCTGGAAATGAGTTGGTAAGGGTTAAGACATGAAGTAACTCTTAACTCCCCAAATTCCCTTTTCTGGGTTGAAGTCCGTGCCTGTGTCAATGAACTGAGATGTGTTTGTGTGTGTGTGTGTGTGTGTGTGTGTGTGTTTATGCCAATGCGCATATATTCACACTTCTGTTTTGGTCAATTCCAGAGCCTACAGTCAATTTCACATCTACCTCTGGGATCACCCCAGTCCCTGGAACCATGAACTCTTCTGTCCAGTCACAGACCTCTTTAGCCACCACAGTGTCTTCTACCACCATCAACTTTACAACTTCAGAGATGACCTTGCAGCCCAGCATGTTACCTGGAAATATCTCAGATTCCCCATACAATAGTACCAGCCCTGTGACATCTCCCACTAACCCCTATACATCATTTTCTCCTATCCCAAGTACCATCAAGGTGGGTGAATCAGGCCAAAAATGACAGATTGCCCCTCACTTCATATGTATGCAAGCTCTCTCTTCCCCTTAACCTCTGCTTATCCCAACCAATGAATTTGGGTCGTATAGGAGTTAGCGTGAAAAATGTGCAGCATAAATATTGCTGGAAGGGATAGAAAAGGGAGGAGAGGGGTAGCGTTGGGTAGCAAGGCTGATCTGTGCCGTGGGTACTATATTTCTAGGAAGTAGAGAGTAAAGAGGATTCTCAGAAATCCATCTAATTCTCTGTGGTTCTTTCCAGTACCTCTTGGTCCAATCTTTGACTAGGGTACCACTCGCCTTTGGGCATATTTGGAAACCATCTTCTACTTAATGGCGCTGCTTTCCCCAAAATGTTTAGGGCAAATACCATTTCCTCTATGCAAGAGGGTTTGGTGATATGCCAGGAGAAGAGAGGCAGTGAGGAACTAGGCAGAACAGGGGTGTTGAGCTCAACCTGCCTTTCTCAGCCTTTGGGCCTGTGACTATCAACAGCTTTCAGCAGGAAGAGTAGAAAATGTGAGGGCATGGAGCCTGGGGGCAGGCATGGGGGATCTGCCTGGTTTCTGTTTTTAAAGGAGCCAGAATAGAAATCTGGAGAGTTCTAAGGGACCAGGAGGAAAATGAGTGTCACCAGGATCTGCCTGGCCACCTCATTATCTGTTTCGCTGCAAGTGTGTAATTCACTGGAGGGAAAACAGCTCAAAGGGGAAAAGATCCTCCCCTCTTCCATTTCTGTACCATCCAAGCAAATGTTTACCAAGGTCACAAATAGCTACTTGTCTGCAAGCCCAGGCTAGTAACAAAAGTTTTGATTATCTGATGAGTTAGGAAGTGAGGTAAAAGAAGAATATGACATAAATTCCTAGTCTCCTAACAAAATGTTTAAATTCCCTTTTTTTAAAGCCTCTTTAAAGAGTATCTCACAGAAATCAAACCAGAAAAGAGGTGGGGAAGAAATGCCGGGCAAAGATGCTGGCTTATTTACTTTTTTTTTTTTTTTTAAATACAGGGAGAAATAAAATGTTCCAGAGTCAAAGAAGTGAAATTGACCCAAGGTATCTGCCTGGAGCTAAATGAGACCTCCAGCTGTGTAAGTCAAAACCCCCACCTCCATCCCCAATTCCTTACCCCTCCCTCTCTTCCCAAAATTCCTTCTGAATGTCCTGAAGGCAAGTCTTGGACTGAGGGACTTGGGAGAGGGTGGGGGAGTTTAACATGGACAGGCTACTTTGAATACTGAGCTCTGGATTTAAGGAGTGAGAGGCCCCATCTGGTGGACAAAGAAGGCAAAGACAATTTTATTTAAATTTACTTTTTTCCCTCCTCTATTGTACATTATATATATATATATTATATATATATATATATTCAGATTTAAGTTTGCTTTTATGTTAAGAAATTCTTCATGAAATATAAACTAGTCACCTAAAATATCAATTTATTTATTATTATTTTCATATAACTCTTTAATATACAAAGAATTTTTTTGCTGTAAACGCTGCATTCTCCATATAACCATTTCCCCTATAATTATTATTATTCCTCTCCTTTATTGATTGGAATGCTTCCTTTAGTTTGTATTAAGTTTTTATAAGTCCTAGGGCATGTTCTTCAGAGAGATTTTATATGTTTAGTTTGTCTTTTTTGGGGGCCTGTTTTAAATTTTTTAATTATTATACTTTTATATTATGGCACTTTTAATATCCAGTCAAGCAGGTCTTTGCTTATTACACTATAAAAATGAAAGGCATTTTTCATCTATTCTTTTAGAAATACTATAGCAACACCTATTCAAGATTCAAAAAAAACACAAAACCATTAAAATTTTAATTGGAACTGCTCTAAAATCCCTCTATTTTTTTCTGGTTTTCTTTGGTATTGTTCAGTATCTTCTTTTTTTAGTTTTTAAAATGTTTTTTCCTTAGGTTTTATGGATTTCTTAAGGTTTATTTATAATATAGATTTTTCCATGATATATTCCAATTGATTTTTCTGGTATATTGGAAAGTTCGTTGAGTTTTTAATATTTATCTTGGGTCTAGTCATTTTCTTTAACTTGTTTATTAATTCCAGGAGCTTTTTAGCTGATTATTTTTCATTTTTAACATAAGCTATTGTGTTATTTCTCATAATATGTTGCTTTTCTCCTTCTTTTTAGTAGTTATGCCTCTTCTTTCAGTTTCATGTCTTATTGCATTGGTAAACTGTACAGCATGGTGTTAATTTTTAATGATGATAGCAGACCTCCTTGCTTTGTTTCAGTAAATCCAATTTCCTGACAGTAACAATTTCCTGGATGAAGGATAAGATGACAGGAAGAGTGGTATTTACTCATAGAAAAAAAAAACGTTTTCTTACAAGGTGGGAATCCATTTAAGGGAACCATATATATGATGTGTGACGTGCATAGATTAGAAAGAGCCTGAGCAAATACTGTAGTCTGTAGAGGGCATTAAGTTACTTATTTTGTCCACTCTGACTATCGGTATCTTATTCATGATTATCAGTTGGGTCATTGTGACTCACAGCTCTTTTAAAATAATACCTAAGAAAATTATTTAACTTACAATTTTAAAAAACACCACAAATTTTGAAGACATAGGTTCACACAATGGAATAACTAAGTGCAATCTGCAAAATAGTTAAGCATGAATATACAACGTACAAGTAACATTCTGTGTGTTTCTGACGCTGATTTTCAACTCTAGTCATTTAAAAAAAATTTTTTGCCCAACACTTTGCTAATTATAGCCAAGAAAAATGACCATCTTCTCTCTCTCTTTTTGTATCATCTTGGTTGAGCACTTATTTTCTTGTGCATCACAGCGGTCTGTGCCAGAATGCTAATTCCTTGTACGAACGATTTAGAGCTAACTGCAGAGGATTCATTCTAAATGTCTGTCCACTGCTCTTCAAAGTTCACATTTAACGAGGGTCATTGTACAAGACAAGTGCCAGAAACTTACTGCTACTCCAGAAATAACTTCTCTTTCTGTCCTGCAGTCTGTTTCTCTCTGAGGTCTTTACTGTCTACTCTATTCTGTGCCACAGCTAAGGTCTGCACTCTACTCAGTTTGGAGAGGATCTGCAAGTAGGGATGTGAAAAGATAGCAATTCCTCCAATATCCTAAAGAAGGCTTCTGCACTGCCCATGATGAATCAACTCTATGGCAGCACCTGTGTAGTGCTATTGTTTTCCTTTTCCTTCCACCACCGTCGATACCCCTGTCTTCCTAAGGGTTCCTCTTCCCCAGCCCCCAAGCAGCATTGCCTCCCAAGGTAATTTTCCTCAGTCAGCAGTCCTTGTTCCAGAATTTTGGGCCACAGCTCCTGATTGTGTCCCAGATTCCTTTTCCTTGAGTCCTACTGCATGCTTGTCTGATAATCAATCTGTTCCAAAGTGGTGTAGTGTCTCCTAATTTTCCTTAGGTTGCATTTGTACCTTTGGTGTCAGAGAGCCTTACCACAGCGGTTCTAATCAAGGGAAACTCAGGCCTAATGAGAAGCATGAAAGACATGGGTTCCTCTAACATCACATCCTTGAGTACTTATGTAATGTTCTTATGCTCTTCCATCTAGTATATTCCCATAACAGAAGTATGCATGCATTGTTCTCAGCTATCCAGACACTCATTTTGCACTGGTACATAGTGAGTATCCTACCTGTTAGCTCTTGCAATGGGGATTATTTAGGCCTGTCTTCTGTACATGCATTCTGTAGACATTTCTATCCCAACTACTCTCCTTTTGCTCCTCATACTTCACCTCTAGGCAGAAATCACCTATTTCAGCCACAGGGAGGGAAGGCAATCCCACTCTCCTGTCAAGCACCTGTTACCACATCTCAGAATCTTCATTAGCAGAACGCGCCACCCTATGTCTGACTTTCATTCTCTCCGCTGCAATATCAGGTTAATTTAGTTTTTGTGGTTGTGGTTTCCCACATAATTTCCAAAACGTGAGATTACTTTATTCTCTTATGCTATAGCTATTGGTCCAGGGGAATCTACCAAAGAACCATTTTAATGGTGGTAAAATATACATAATATAAAAATTTACCATTTTAAGTGTACAGTTCAGTAGTGTTAAGTACATTCACATTGTTGTACAATCAATCTTCAGAACTCTTTTCATCTTCCAGAACTGAAACTCTCCACCCATTAAACAGCTCCCCATTCCCCCCCTGCTCCCAGCCCCTGGAAACCATGATTCTACTTTCTGTCTCTATGAATTTGACTACTCTAGGTACCTCATATGAGTAAAGTCATATAGTATTTATCTTTTTGTGACTGCCTTATATCACTTAGCCTAATGTCCTCAAGGTTCATCCATGTTGTAGCATGTGTCAGAATTTTCTTCTTTTTTAAGGCTGAGTAATATTCCATTGTATGTTCATACCCCATTTTGTTTATCCATTCATTCACCTATGGACACCTGGGTTGCTTCCACCTTTTGGCTATTGTTAATAATGCTGCTATGAACATGTCTGTTCAAATATCTCTTCAACACTCTTATTTCATTTCTTTTGGGTATATACCCAGAAATGGAATTGCTGAATCATATGGTAGCTCTATTTTTAAAATTTGAGGAATCGCCATACCGTTTTCCACAATAGCTACACCATTTTATATTCCCAGCAACAGGGCACAAGAGTTCCAGTTTCTCCACATGCTCACCAATATTTGTTATTTTCTGCTTTTGTGATAGTAGCCATCTTAATGGGCATGACGTGTGTTTGATTGGCATTTCCTAACGATTAATGATGTTGAGCATCCTTTCGTGTGCTCACTAACCATTTGTATATCTTCTTTGGAGAAATCTCTATTCAAGTCCTTTGCCCTCCAGTTTGTTTTTCAGAACTACCTTTCTTCAGAAACACATATGTTTATATGCAGAAGTTGTATTTTCTCCGCTAGCTCACATCACCCTTGTTCTGTCACATTTGCTTCATTGGAGGCAGGTTGCCTCCAGCCTCCAGATAATATCCCCAGCCCTCGCTTTCCTTGCCCTCTGCCCCAACACTAAAGGTCAGTTTCCATGCAGAAAAAATAACTTACAGACGGAGGACTGATGAAGACAGTGTGTCTTCTGGAAAGAGCCTGAGATCTGGGACAGCCTAACTTTTGGTCAGCTGCCCACTTGTGTGACTTTTAACAGGTCCTTTAATTACTCCAGTCTCTATATGAAAATAGGTGTTTTAGCTGCATTGTCAAACTCACACCACAGTCAATACATTTATTGAAAGAGAGGGTGGGAGGGACAGAGAGAGGCGATTTAGCCTAGAATCTTAACATTGGGAAATATCTTAACGTTCGTTTAGAAAAATACCTGTCCCTCTCTCTCCCAACTCCCATACTTAATATGCTTCTTTAACATGTTAAGAGTCTTTGCAAAGTTTGAGAATGCTACTCTAGAAAGGTTAGGTGGTTTTATTATGATTATTATTTTTACAAAGTAACATGTGCAAGCAGATGTAGTTAGGGGTCCACCAATCTGATTCTCATGAGCAAAATGGTGAGGCTGTGGCTTCCTCCTGCCTACTCTCCCATGATGTCTGCCCACAGCCTCCCTTGGGGGAGGATGTTTATTTCAAGCATCCGGAGGAGCATTGTGCTTTGTTCAGGATCCACCTGCTCCTCTCCAGGCCCAAACACAATTCACTGATGCTGTTGGATTGCAGAGTGGGAGGGAGGCTGGGCACTCAATTCCCTTGAATTGAGTCCAAGAAACTAAACAAGGGGTGGAGGAACCCTGTGTAGAAGCCAAACCACTTGGGATGTTAAGACGAACAACAATTCACTGAGTTCTTATTTGTTTGGTGTTATGCTCCGTGCAGTCTGGGTTCAAAATTATGTAATGTACACTCACTCCGCCCACTAAGAAGTCTTCTAGTCTAGTCACAGAGAAATGACAGTAGCGGTAAGGCAGAATGTGATTAAACATCGACGTGTGGACAGTATAGTCTACGAGGTATTGCTCTTATTAATAGTAATAGTAACAGCTGCCATTTATCCAGTGCTGATTCGGTTCCAGGCACCTTGCCAGGCACTCTTCATACAGCAGCTCGTCAGTCACCACCCCACTGAATCTTCAGCTGAGGAGCCTGACACTCAGATGAGTTGCATGACTTGCAAAGAATCTAATTAATAGCAGAACAGGGGCTGATACCCAGTCTAAGGGAAGATAGGACTGGCTTCCCTGAGTAGGTGAGTTGGAATTGAGTCTTGAAGGATGGGAATCCAAGGGGGAAAGCCATGTTCTTCATGGCAACCAGGGTTGTGAAGGTCGCAGGCTCACACACTCCTGGGCTTCCTTGTGGTGCTACCCCCACTCCCAAGGCCCTTCCCTGCCAGCTTCTCCTGCATACATGCTACCCATTCTTCAGGATGTTTCTGATAACCCCAAACCAGATGTATGCTCACCTTCCTTTGAATGTCCATAGCAGTTGTCTGTGCCTTTCTTAGGGTTCTTACCATGTAACTAGCTCTGTTGCCTCTTAGTCTCTTTGTGCCTCAGTTTCCTCATCTATAAAATGGGGAGAATAATAGTATCCATCTCGTAGGGTTGTGTGAGGCCTAAATGAGTCACCATGCATAAAGCACTTAAAATAGGGCCTGAGACATAGGAAGCATCGTTTATCTTCATGGCCGTGCATATACAGTGAGAGCTCTGATCACGTGGAATTCATTGCCACACCGGTACCCCCCCCCCGCCCCCCTACCTGACACACGCGCAGAGGGTTTCACACAGTGTCTCATATTCGGGTCGTGGTCACTGTCAGAACAGCTGAATCTGGTTGAGGACTCAGCAGACTGAGGAGGTGCCGCCTTGTTCGGCTTGTTTAGATTATGCAGGAGCCCTGTCCCTCTGCCTCTCTCAGGAACAAGACACATGTCAACCAGAGACACTTCAGAAGCCCAGAATCATCCAGGCAGGAGTTTCCCTCCACCTCATCCAGAAGGCGCGGTGCTGGGGAGGGTGAGGTGCTCACGGAGAGGCAAGGCAAGGCTCTCCAAAGGGACACGAGCCCAGAAAGGAAGAAGACAGCTGATCACATCAAATGTGGAGCCCAGACTCCCCACAGCAAATGCTGTTGTGAAGAGCCTCTATCCAAGGACTTCCTTGGACACCTGCATCGTCTATCCTTTTCCTGAGGGGGAAGCAGCCGTGGCCTGAGAATTCATTTCTCTGTAACCTTGGCTCTTGGGGAACTTCTGAGGCTACCGTTGGATTCTTCTCTCTGTGATCTGGAGGTTAGGTAGCCCTGCTCTCTGGCCTCCCCAAAGCCTCGATTTCCAGCTGGCAGGAGAAAGCTGGATGTGAGGCCAATGTTTTTTTTGTGTGTGTTTTCTTGCGGTACGCGGGCCTCTCACTGTTGTGGCCTCTCCCGTTGCGGAGCACAGGCTCCGGACGCGCAGGCTCAGCGGCCATGGCTCACGGGCGCACCCGCTCCGCGGCATGTGGGATCTTCCCAGACCGGGGCACGAACCCATGTCCCCTGCATCGGCAGGCGGACTCTCAACCCCTGCGCCACCAGGGAAGCCCCGTGAGGCCAATCTTGACCTTGTCTTGTGCAGGAGCAAAGGAGCCTGGGTTTTCCTGCCTCGGGCCATAGCAGTAGGAAAATACCCAGGCTGCTTTCCAAGCTGGGAGGGCCCTCTGGCCTTGCCCTGAGGAACAGTCTTGCTCCACAAACAGGAAGCTTTCTTCTCCACGGAGGCTCAGTTCTGATGCCCCTCACACGCCCCAGCAGTTTTCCCCTAACAGGAAAGCTGTCAGAGCCGTTCAGGCATTTCCTCCCCTGCCATCTGCCATCTGGACGGAGGAGAAAGTCTTGGTTTTGATTCCTTTTCTGTGCTGGGGAGGCCACTCCCTTTGGAGGCTATTGAAATAAATCCTGGAGGTCTGAGCACAGGGTGCTGGAGGGGCACAGTCAGTGATTCCAATTCATCCCTTTTCTGGGACTCAACTGTTGAAGAATAATCAAGAGTTTGTCTTCTGAGTCTGAGTGCCTGAGTCCTATGTCAGCAACCTGGAGCAATCTGTCGCCCTCATGTAAAACTGGGTTCCATGTTTCTAGTGGGAAAGGGGAATGGAAGACTAGACAAGAACACCACTTGAGGTTGAGCCATGCTCTTTGGGAGACCCCTTGGAGAGTAAGAGGGAAGGGACCGAGGATCCTGTTGCATCTATAGTCATAAATTTGTTCTCTATTCCTCACCTCCCTTAGCTTTTCCTTCAATATTTGGGGCTATTGTAACCTTGAAACAGAGGATTTTCTCTTCATTAGTATTGCATTATTAATATTTTCTGTTTTTGGTAATTTCTTTTGAATTTAATTTGAATAGTATATGTTTACATGGGCAATCCTTCAGCAAGATGATGTTTCCTAAATTCATCCTCGGGCATCTTACAGTGCCACCTAAGACCACCTTTTGGTTCTGGAAGATTTTGGACTTTTTATCTTATTATGTTTTTGCACATAAGAAGTTTGCGAGATTTTTTTCTTCAGTTGGAATTTTAGAAAAAAAGGATTCTTCTTGTTTTGAGGGTAGCAGTGTGACTTTAATCAGAATTATTGCCTGAGACTCCAGATGCAGTTCAGAGTATACTAGTAACCTCCTCTCCTTCTCACCGTTTCTCCCTGTCATCCCAGGAGGAGTTTAAGAAGGACAATGGAGAGGAACTGACCCGAGTCCTGTGTGGGAAGCAGCAGGGTGAGGCCAGGGCCGGGGTATGCTCCTTGCTCCTGGCCCAGTCTGAGGTGAGGCCTCACTGCCTGCTGCTGGTCTTGGCCAACAGAACAGGTAAGGGGCACATCTGTCTTGAAGTCTAGGGAGGAAGAGGGGTTCCTGAGGTTAGAGGATCCTGGGTAGAAATCAGGCCTCTTCACTCAGAGAGCACAGATGCTAGGGAGCAGGGCTATGCTGACTTTGGGAAAGACCCCCCTGAGATGGACCCTCACCATCAGAGCATCTTCTAGAATAGTACAGGATGAGCTGTTCCAGCTTCTAGATCCAGCAACCTCTGTTTCTAATTCTAGAACTTTCCAGCAAGCTCCAACTTCTGAAAAAGCACCAGTCTGACCTGAAAGAGGTAAGCTCTGTGAGATGAGGGGTCTCAGGGGAATTCACTGGAGCAGGGGAGAAAGTAATTATCTTCTCCAGACCTGCCCTTCCTTCCTACCTCTCCACCCTTCTCCAATAGTCCTTTTCCCTTCTATGTTTGAAACAGAATGTTACAGTGCAGCTTAATTAAGAGATTCCGGTCTTAAGTCCTGTTTAGAAAATCCCTGAGGTCCGTGTCTTCTTGGGTTTATTCCCTGTTGAGCCACACACAGGGTCTAGCATGGTCTGGGCTCCTTGTCTAGAACCCATGTTCCACAAATGACAGGCTCTCTTTTTTGTCTCTTCTCTTCAAGCTGGGCATCCAAGGCTTCACTGAACAAGACGTCGGGAGCCACCAGAGCTATTCCCGAAAGACCTTGATTGCACTGGTCACCTCGGGGATCCTGCTGGCTGTCTTGGGCACCGCGGGCTATTTCCTGATGAACCGCCGCAGTTGGAGCCCCACAGGAGAAAGGCTGGTCAGTTCTAGGGTCCAGGGCAAAGAAAACGGGAAACTAGGTCTCCTGGGGAGGTCCATGAATGCCATGGAGGGGGAGGAGAAATACCAGAAAAGGCACTTCTGTGCCCTCACAAGGGAATATGCGTGTATTCACATTACTGTATCCATGGACAAGTCAAAACAATGTATAGCAGATTGGGGAGGGGGCACTAACTGGGGCCCTGGTCCCTGTGGTAGCAGATGGTTCGTGTCATCTATTTATTATTTTCCCTGGGATAGTTTAGCTGGATACAAACCAGAACAGGCTGCTAAATCAGCCACTTATTTGCAAGCATGTTAAAAGCCCACGGGCACCAAGTGGCTCACAAGGGGACACATGGAGGGAAAATCTACTCTTGACGTGTTCCGGATGAGAGAGGACAAGGCCAGGGTTTGACTTTTGGCCTCTGGCCCTTTACCTTCTCTGGGGAGGTTATTGCACCCTGGGGACTGCCTAGTTTCTGGCGGGAGCTGGCTCTTGAACTGCCGTGGCACGGTGTGGTGCCTCTCCTCTGTCCTTTCTCCTCTAGGAGCTGGAACCCTGATCGCTCTTCAGGAAGAAAGGAGTCTGCACATGCAGCTGCAACCTCCATCTTCCCCTCCCACTCCCTTCCTCTTCCTCCCACCCCCCCTTCCTGCTGCCCTGCTTACGAGATAATGCTCCTTTATTTATACACCATCTAGGGCGAAGACCCTTATTACACGGAGAACGGTGGAGGCCAGGGCTATAGCTCAGGCCCTGGGGCCTCCCCCGAGGCTCAGGGAAAGGCCAGTGTGAATCAAGGGGCTCAGGAGAACGGCACCGGCCAGGCCACCTCCAGAAACGGCCATTCAGCGAGACAACACGTGGTGGCTGATACCGAACTGTGACAGGGGGCGAGTGGGCGGGGCGAGACTGGGCAAAGTCTGGGGAAGGAGCCCCTCCCTGCACCTGAGCACGTGCTGTCTCCCTGCTGGGGGAGCCTCCCTTATCCTCCACCCTTTCCCACTGCACACCCCGTCGGAGGCCGTTCCTGGGACCCTGCCCTGTTCCAGGCCAAGGGGTTCTCACCACCTTGGGGAGAGACAGGTAGCTCCTGCCCTTTCCACATTCAGCTCCCTGCACCCAGCCTCTGGGCTGCTCTGCGTAAAGGTGTGATAGGGAAAGCCAAGGTGCAGAGAAACTCCTTGGGGGGGTTGAGGGCTTGCAGCTTCCACACAGGGGCCCCTTCCCTCCCCATCCTCTCTGCCTCATTATAGGAACTCCCAGGGGAAAGCACAGGCTTTTCTGGGTTGTCATTTCCTCCCAGGAGACTTTGCCTTTTACTCTTTCTTCGTTATATTTTCTTTCTCTACTTTAGGGAAACCAAAGCAACCCCTTTCACCTGCTCCTTTGTAATGATATAGCCAGAAAATCATGTTGTCTTAAACCATCTCCCTCATTCCCCCTCTAAGGCACTGTGGATTCTGTCACCAGCTCCCCTCTTGCTCTCCAAGTTCCCTGAGCTCCACAGGCCCTGCCTGCCCCCACCTCCAAGTTTTAGAACAATGTCCTGTGTCTGTGTGTTTGGGGTACGTGCACACACATGGACACAAATGGGTGAGGGCACATAGCTTGGCCCTTATCTCTGCGGGGCCACGCAGAGCTTCTGCTTGGGCTGCTGCTTCTCCCTGTGGCTCAGAGTGGACAGGACCGTGGGACCAGATCTCTGAGCTGTGCCTCTTGACCTGTGTGCTTCTGAGGAAGACTCGTGCACGGAGGCTAGGTTCTGACCTTAACCTCTGTCTCAACGGCTTCCTCCCTCCTCTCCCTGACTCCTGGGTTGAGCTGTGGCCTCAGCCTCCCAGCAGACTCCTTTCTGTCTCTGCCTTCCCAACCCTTAATCCTTTTACTGCTCTGCAACCCATGTGGTCAGGGCCCCAGCACGTCTTCAGAGGACCCTCACCACAAGCCACCTTTTCTGTGAGTGACCCAGGTCCTGTTTTTGTTTCTGTTTTATTCCAGAGGGGTGAAAAGGGATCCTGGTTTCAATGACGGTTGGAAATAGAACTTTCCAGAGATAGGAAGATGGGGTGGATTTTTTTTTTTTCCTGAATAAAAAATGGTGTGTGTAAATACTGTAATTAAAGTGATACTGAAACATATCTGTTCTGTGGTTCTGTCCCAGCCGGGTGTGCCTGAAGACCAGAGCAGCGGTTTCCCCATGAGACCTGGCCAGACTACGCAGGGACCCTGTAGGGAGGGGCTAGCCAGGGAAGAGGTGGGACCAGCTCAGGGGACACAGGTACCAACCAGGATGCTGCTTTTTGTCTAAGCCTACTAACTACTCCCCTCTCTGGCGGGGAGACAGGGATGCCCTCAGGGAAGCTGATGTTTCTAGTCGCAGAAAGAAAAGCAGGCAAAATGCACCGGGGTCTTCAGATTGGAGGGTGCTGAGGACTTAGGAGCTGTACCCTTCATGAACACCTTTCTGAAATAGAGGCACATTTTGGTCACCATGTGTAAAAGATGCCAAACAAAGAGAAGGAGCCCGGGCCTGTGCACCCTCTATTATAGTCACACCATCCCCATCCCCAGCTGGGGGCAAAACAGTGAAGGAGCGTATGGGAACTTCTCTCTAGAGATCTGGCTGCCAACTCCTGGAGGGGATGCTTTCCACCTCTGCCTTAAGACAGCAGCCTAACTGCAAAACCATCTGTAAGCCCCCCTACCCCCAGCGCCCAGACACCCCACCCCCAGCCCCTACCATAGGAAGTGGGGGAGGGAGAGCTGTTGGACAATCAGAAGCTTCAGGAAACGCTCCTAAGTGTGTCAACAGTGGTGGCAGCAGTTGGGGCCAAACAAAGGATCCTTCGATTCTTATCTGGCCAAAGCCAGACCTTTTCCCTCAGCAGCCCTACCCCCATTTCCCCCTTTCTTTTCTCCAACTGTTCTAACCAGAGGTTCCTCCCCAGGACTCAGGGGAGGCAAAGGGAGGAAATCTTGAGGTTTCCCTAGAAGGTGATGGCTGGGGGTTGGTCAAAGGGAAGATGGTAATCAGAAAGAGAAGTCAGGTTGGCCTCTGTCTGGTCACACATCCGGCCGTGAGAGGGACGGGAGGAGAGTCTGGCCAGGTCAGGCTGGTGGTACAGGGTACAGACTCCCAGGAAACAAGGGAGGAGGAGAAAAGGCAGCTGGGTCTTTGAAACGCCTTCAGCCTCAGGCCCAGAGGCTGGGTATATTGCCCCGAGTTTGTCAGAGTGTGTAGGCTCTGGGAGGAAGGGGTGTGTGTGTGGGGGGGGGTGGGGGGGGGGGTGGGGGGGGTGGGGTGTGTGTGGGGGGGGGGTGTTAGGGGGGAGGGTTGGGTGGCGACTGGTTCTTTTCATGCTGGACAGCTTGCCCTGAAGGACTCATTGCTTTCTAGAAAAGCAAACTTTCCCACCTTTGGTGTGAGCATCCTAGTGTGGCAATGGCTCCACCTGCTGGCCATGCTGGGGTCCTACCGCTCAGCTTCAGTTCAACTGCCTCCATGTTGGGTTTCTCTCCACTACTGCCCTGCCCTTAAGCAGCCCCACACCTGAAGCTCATTTAAATATAGACGGTCACTGCTGGAGGAGACTTGAAAGATACTTTGAACTAGACTCCCTATGGTACAGTTAAAGACAAACTAAGGCCCTGAGAGGGGCTGTAGCTGGCCCAAATCATGTAGAATTCAGGTGTCCTGATCCGAAGCTTTTCCCACTCTTCTGCTGGGACCTCAGGGTTCCTCCAGTTGGATGTCCTGAAGCTGGAGAGGACAGTGTCAGGATAGGTCTGGGGCTTCACCTCTGGAGCATTTCATCAATGGGTGCTCTCCCAGGCCTGGGCAGCCAGGCAGGTCCTGGGACCTTAGTTCACTCTGCTGTGCCTGAAGTCAGCCCTGGAGAATTGACCCTGGACTCTTACGTAGTTCATTATGGAAAAGCATACCTAGATGTATCTTCTGCTAGATTTTCATTTAATGGATAAAGAGGAGGATCCCCTAAGCCTGGATAAAAAGGTCGGTGATGGAGTGGCCCTTTTTTTTTTTGCTGAAAATGCTTTATAATAATGCAGAACAGTTATATATAGCAAACACCTTTAAAATTTAAACCTTTGAAACATTTAATTTTCCGGCACGAATACACACAAATGCTACTACGGGGGTGGGCTGAGAATGGGGACAGGGTGGGAAGGGCAAATTACAGCCTCCAGAGGGATCAGAGTTTCAACAGTGTTACTTATAAATTATAGTACATCGATTTTATTTACTGACCTAGGCAGCCAGAGGATGGGAGGATATGCTATGTGGAGTAAACACATTCATACCGGGGTGAGGAATGCTAGAGGAGACAAAGCTTTTTACACAGCTTTTTAGCATTAAAAACGTATAAAGTATTTAGCAAAAGTTACAGAAAACAGACCAAACAAGCAAGTGTCTTTTGGTTAGGAAATTCCACTTCCATGGGGTTTGCTACTGTGCTCCTGTCTGTGAAAGGTCTGCCCCCACCCCCTCCCCCATCAACTCCTCTAAGTGGAACAATCCCGCCTTTCCTCTTCACGTAAACCCAGTAGCAGTTGAGCAATTTAATGCAACGGGATGCTGCTTCTAATTCCTACAGCCCACACCCAAGAAGCCCACAGCCAGCATTCAGTCATTCAGCAAGTCTTCTGAACACTTACCATGTGCCAGATACCATTCTAGAGTCTGGGGACAGAGCAGTGAACAAATCCTCAGGGAGCTTACAATTCCAGTGCAGGAGAAACAAACACATTTATCTAAGCAAATCTATCCATATGTTTTCAGGTTGTATTAAGAGCTATGGAAAGTATAAAATAGATTGAGAGTAACGGTTGATATCTACATGTGGTTGTTACCCTCCAGGAGGTAAGAATTGAAAACACAGTTCATTAGAATGAAGTGGGGGAGAGATCAGGCCATGCAGAGGGAAGGGCAAGTGCAGGCGCCTGTGATGCAAACTCTGGCAAGTGCAAGAAGCTCTAGGTGAAGGAGGACGAGAAGACGGCTGAGGCTGTGTCAGAGGGAGTGAGGGGAAGAGTGGTGACAGGCCAAATCGCATCAGGCCTTTGAGGCCTCAGGAGTTTGGGCTTTATTAGCAGATGGGGAAAACCATTGGAGGATTTTGAGCAGAGAGGTAACATGATCTGATTTATATTTTAAAGGGATTGTGCTGGCTGCTAAGTAGAGAATAGAGGTAGACAGGCAAGAGAGGGGAAGCAGGGAGACCAAGTAGACTATAGTGATCGTATCAAGAGGAATGGTCATGGCTGGGATCAGGGCGATAATAGTGGAAGTGGGGAGATGAAGTGGAATTCAAAAGATGTTTTCAAGGTAGAGCCAATAGGACTTGCTCCATCATTTATTGCTTCAAATCATCATCATCATCATCATCATCATCATCATCATAATGGCTAACCCTTACTGAGTACTGACTGTACCAACATTGAGATGCTGTATCAAAAATTAAATTAAATCCTATGAAGTAGGTACCATGATCTCAGAAAAAGAAATGGAAACTCAGAGAGTAACAGGGGACTGTGCTAGGGGCTCAGTGGCAGAGGCAAAGATGAACAAAATATGAGTTCACCTGAACCCACAGATTTTTTTTTTTTTTGGCTGTGCCGCACGCGGGATCCTAGTTCCCCACCAGAGATCAAACCCACACCTCAGTGGAAGAGGAAAGTCTTAATCACTGGATTGCCAGGGAAGTCCCAACCCCACAGATTTTTAAATCTTGGAGAGAATACTACAAGTGCATTCAAACCAAAAAACCAACAAACCAACAAAAATGAATGCAAGGCAGAAAGTGAGAAATAACACAAGAGACTAAATGAGGTGCCTAATATCCAGAGGTGGGCAGAACCCCTTCTAGTGGGGGAGATCAGGGGCTGGGTCACGGAGAGGTGATATCTGAGTGGGGTTGTAAACATGGATAAGAATTTGATGGCAAAAATGGGTGAGGAGGGCTTCCCTGGTGGCGCAGTGGTTGAGAATCTGCCTGCTAATGCAGGGGACACGGGTTCGAGCCCTGGTCTGGGAGGATCCTACATGCCGCGGAGCAACTAGGCCCGTGAGCCACAACTACTGAACCTGTGCGTCTGGAGCCTGTGCTCCGCAACAAGAGAGGCCGCGATAGTGAGAGGCCCGTGCACCACGATGAAGAGTCTCCCCTGCTTGCCACAACTAGAGAAAGCCCTCGCACAGAAACGAAGACCCAACACAGCAAAAATAAATTAATTAATTAATAAACTCCTACCCCCAACATCTTCTTTAAAAAAAAAAATGGGTGAGGATATTTGAGGCTGACAGAAGTACATACATATGTGTATGTGGAGATAGGGATACAGATATGTAAAAAGTACTTCCAAAACACTGTGTTTTCCAGTGTGGCAGAAAAGTAGGATATATGGAGGGAAGCTGGGTACCAGAAAGATATGTATCACTATTTGTGTAAAGTATTTAATGCCAGACCACAGAGTTTAGATTTATTCATTAGAAGAGAGAGGGCCACTGCAGAGTTTCCATTTATTCATTGATTTATTCATTTATTCAACAAAAATTTTTTGAGTGCTTATTTTAAGCCAGGTACTATGCAAGGCCTGGGATAAAACACAGTCCCTCTGTCAAGCCTTTACACTTGGTGGGTGTGGAGGAACAGATGACAGAATAATTAGCATTGAGTGTGAGTGCTGTGGTGTAGGGAGCCTTGAGGAGGAAGGGTATGGAAGTCATGCAAGGCTACCCAGAGGAGGTGACATCTCAGCTGACCCTGAGGGACAAGCAGGATTTAAAAAGGAGAAGAGGAGATATGGATGTTCCAGGGAGAGGTAGGCACCTTGGCCCAGGCACAAAGTGAGACTGGTCATTCCAGAAATGTGAGTGGTTCTTTTAAGGCCCAAGCAAAGGATATGATTCTTCTTTGTAACTTTATTTCTATACTGAGACTTTCTATTTGTTCCTTTATTTTAAGCATATTATGATTGCTCATTGAAGCATGTTTATAATCGTTGTTTTTAAATCCTTGTCAGATAATTCCAACATCTCTGTCGTCTCAGTGTTGGCATCTGCTAATTATTTTTTCTCATTCAAGTTGAGATTTTCCTGGTTCTTGGCATTACGGGTGATTTTAAATTGTGTCCTGGACACTTTGGGTATTGTGTTATGAAACTCTGGATCTGTTTCAGCAGGGCCCCTTTCATACTGCACTGGGTGGGACGTACCTCCTGGTTACCACCAGGTGCGGGTAAAAGTCCAGGATCCCCATTCAACTGTTGACACTTGTGGAGTGCTGGGGTGCCTCATTATTGCTGGACCAGAGTGGAAGTTCAGCATCCCCCCTAGGTCTCTGCTGATACTACCTTGATGACATGTCACTCCTTGAGTCCTGAGGTCCCTAACCTTCTTCTCTTTACCTTTCAGATTTTTATTTTATATATGATGTTCACTGGTTTTAGAAGTATTTAGCCAGAGGAATAGGGAGAAGTGTGTCTGCTTCATCTTGTCTGGAACTGGACATTCATGCAAGAAATATGAGGGAGGAGAGGAAATCACTAGCCATGAGGCTGGAGAGTTAGGCCTGCTCAAGACCAGTTGTTCTCAAAGCCCTCTTACACCATCGAGAGGTGTAATCAAAAGTTCAAAGACTTTTGATTTTGAGAATTATATCTATCAATAATTACTGTATCAGAAAGTAAAACTGAGACCATTTCAAATTATTCATTAACTCATTTAAAAATAAGAATTACCTCTTTAAGTGAATGTATGTCACCCATTTTAATGAAAAATAATTATATTTTCCAAAAAAAAAAAAATTAGGGGCTTCGCTGGTGGCGCAGTGGTTGAGAGTCTGCCTGCCGATGCAGGGGACACGGGTTTGTGCCCCGGTCTGGGAAGATCCCACATGCCGCGGAGCGGCTGGGCCCGTGAGCCATGGCCGCTGAGCCTGCGTGTCCGGAGCCTGTGCTCCGCAACGGGAGAGGCCACAACGGTGAGAGGCCTGCGTACCGCCAAAAAAAAAAAAAAGAAAACAATTAGGGAGAAATGAGGCATTGTTTCACATTTTGGTAAATTTCTTCCATATCTGGCTTAATAGAAAACTGCTGATACTCTCATATGTTTCTTTATTCAATCTGTCGTCATATTACATGACTTGTGGCCTCTGGAACACTCCACTGTACTACACTTGTGGGATAATGAAAGTGAAAGAGGGCAAATAACATTTAATATTATTATGAAAATAATTTTGACCTTAGTTACCCCTCGGGAATGTCTTGGGGACCCCCAGGAGATCCTGGATGACACTGCTGCTTTAGAATTCACTCTTTCAGGAGCCACTAGCCTATGTGGTTACTGAGCACTTAAGGTGTGGCCAGTGTGAATGAGGAACAGAACTTTCCACTTTATTTAATTTTAATTAATTCATATTTTAAGACTGGAACAATATAGTTTTTTTGTTAAATATAATCTTGTTATTTTTGTAGGAATACATTTCACTTTAACTCTTAAAGTAAGACATCTCATTAATAATTTTTTATATTGGGTTTATGTTGCTATGATAAGATTTTGAATATATTGGATTAAATCATATGCATTTTTAAAATTCATTTCACCTGTTTTTTTTTTAACTTTTTAAAATGTGGCTACTTTTAAAATGTAAATTTAAAGTTACTTATGTAACTCATATTTCTACTGGGCAGTACTGCTCTAAATGAATCTAGATGATGAAAACTTTATATGCCATGTGAGGTCTATTCTTTATTTTGAAGGTAATGTGGAACTATTGACAAGTTTGAAGAAGGGAAGTGACTCAATCAGATTTGCATTTTAGAAAGCTCACTTTGGCAGAAGTATGGGGCATGGATCAAAGGAGGAACTAGTTAGGAGGTGACTGCACTAGTGAAGATAAGGGAAACATGTGGCCTGAAGGAAAGTGGCTAAACTGGAGACAGAATGGGAGGATGTAATCTTAGGTGTAATATTGGCATCGTGGTTATGTAGGGAAATGAATGTCCTTATTCTTAGGAGATGCATGCAGAACTCTTTAGGGATGAAGTGTCATAATATCTGCAACTTTCTTTTATTATCTACACTTTTCTTTTTTTAGTTTAATTTTTATTGGCATATAGTTGATTTATAAAGATGTGTTAGTTTCAGGTGTACAGCAAAGTGATTCAGTTATACATATACATATATACACTCTTTTTCAGATTCTTTTCCCTGCAACTTACTTTCAAATCCACCGTATTTACATGGAAACTTTACACACACACACACACACAGAGTACATCTGTGAGAGAATAAGAGTGATAGGGCAAATAGCATCTTTGTATTATTATGAAAAAATATATATCTATGGAGAGAGGAGGAGGGGAGAGAAAGCAAATGTGGCATGAAATATTAGCAATTGTGAACCTATATGAAGTAATCTAGTAAATAGGGGATCATTTTACTCTTAAATTTTCTAGAGGGTTGACATTTTTCGAAGCCAAAAGATGGGGAAAATAATGAAAAACAAAGAATGCAGCAATTGGATATGAGAGATAGGGAAAAGGGCAGTGAAGAATGATTTTCTGTTTCTCTTTTGGCAACAGAGTGGACCACGTTGTCATCCTCAAGATGGAAACACAGGAGGAGAAACAGGCTCGTGGGGCGAGGATGAGTTCAATATGGATCTGTGGGCTCAGCAGTGCCTTTGGGATCCAATAGGTAGTGTACAAGCTGAAGTTTCTGAGAGGGAACTTGGCTAGAGATGCAGACTTGGGTGACTTTAAAATCTAGATAGTACTTGAAGGAGAGCACCACGGTGTCAAGGGTGTGTGTGGAGACTGAGAAGAGGGGGGTGTGAGGATAGAACCCTGGGGAGCACTGACTTTTTAGGGTCAGCCAAGAGGGCTACCATGGTAGACAGCCTCCAGGATGGCCCCCAGAGCTGCCTCCTCAGCTTCATACTGGTGTGTGGTCCTCCCCGACATTGGACTAGTATTGGTCTGTGTGACAAGTGATGGTATGGCACTCCTGAGGTCTTGGCCACATGTGCTTATTCTTCTTGGATCAATCACTCTGGGGAAGCCATCTCCATGTCACGAACAACCCTGCACAGAGGTCCATGTGTGAAGAACTGAAACTTCCTGCCCATAGCCATGCAAGCGAGCTTGGAAGAGCTTGGGAGAGAATCTTCATGAATGAAAGAATGAATGAATGAGACTGCAATCTCATGAGAAATCTTGAGCCAGAACAACTCAGCAAAACTGCTCCCAAATTCCTGACCCTAAGAAGCTATGTAAGATAATCAATGCTGTTTTACACTGCTAAATTTAGAGGTAATTTGTTATGTAGCAACAGATAACTGATACAGATGTCTCAAATGGAGACTTAGAAGGGTGGTCAAGGAGACATGAAAACTTTGAGACTGGCATCATAAGGAACCAGGGAAGAGAATAGTTCATGGAGGAAGGTCTGTTATACAGTGTCAAATGCTACCAAGTGGTAGAGAAATGGAATTTTCAACAAAGGGGTGATTGGTAACCTTGGTGAAAGCAATCAGTGGAGTGTGGAAGGGTAGAAACCAGATTATAATAGACTGAAGAATAAGTAAGGATAAAAGCTAGAATTTTTCCATTATCACACTTAATTGGGGGGGAAATCCCTTGTGATAAACACCAAATCCCCACTTTGGGGATGAGAAAGCCAGGGTCACATTGCTGCTATGCGGTAAAATCTGTACGCCCCTGCCTGCAGTGGCCTGTTAGAGAATTCTAACTACATTCATTACTCTTTCTGGGAAGAGTTCCGATAAATTCATTTTGTGACCTCACCCCACTTCCAGCGATGTTCTTGCAACATTACAATTTTGGTGTCCCAGCCCGCTGCCCAGCTGGGACGGACGCTCCTTCCTCTGGTTCTGCCTGCCTCACCCCTCCTGCCTTGGGAAGAGAACTGACAAATTAAAGTTAGTGAAGAGCCATTCTTTCATTCATTTCAAAGCTATTTATTGAACTCTTTGTAAGAGCCTCAGCTACTGGCCAGACTTCTCAGACAAGAATGGGCTACCGACGTGATGTTTTACGTATGGAGTCAGCACTCCACAAGCAGAAGAAAATCTTCTTTATCTTCCTGGAGTGAGAGCCCCTACCCAAGGTTGAATAAAGCACAGCAAAATTCAGCAATTGCAGCATCAACAAATTGAGGCAATCATAGTAATCATTCAGCGGTGATTAATAGCAACAACTCCTCTCGGGTCTCATACATGAACCTATATAGATAGGTAGCTATTTCTAGCTCTAAATCTGTTTTCATGGCTTTGGCCTCCAGTCAATCAATTCACCTTCCCATGACCCACACGGCCTCCCTCACAGAAAGATTTCCTGGGAAAGCTTCGCCCTAGGAGTAGAACCACTTCAGACCTGCTTGAGCTACATTAAGTGACCACACGGTGTCGTGGTCCACCTCCTGGCTTTAGAATCAGATAGGCCTGACCTGGGAGTCCAGCCCTGATACAAGGTATGTGACTTTGAGTGGGTTTTTTTTTTTTTTTTTTTTTTTTAAACCTCTTTCATTCCTAGGCTCCTTGTCTGGAAAAAAAAAAAATGGGGTTTAATCATATCTACCTCATAGCATGACCACAAGTTTAACAGGAAGAAACAATTTTTATGTAAAAATATTACTGCCGTATTTCTTCATTCTAAGGGAGGCAGGATTCACCTCAGAGGCGCTCGGCTCATTTGCTGGGGAGAACACTGGGATAAACTTTTGCGGCTGAGAAAACCAGCTGAGCAACTCTATACACACCCATCTCCTTAGCTCCTCCTTTGACCCCAGATTGAGAATAGCCCAGATTGGAGACATTTGTTCACAAAGAGCTAAATTTCTTCGTGTGATAAAGTTATAGAAAGCTGATATTTTCAGGGGAAGGTGGGGAACGGTAGAGAAATGGAGGAGAATGCTCTCAGGAAGGAAAAATGGCTGCAGGCAGGGCTCTGGGTAGCAAAACAGCCAGGACGGAGGGCGGGGCAACAGGGAGGGCGGGGCAGTTGAGGAGCTTTACTGTGGTGATTCCCAGCTATTGCTTGCTCTAAGTGGTGCTATAACTGTCCTATCGTGCCTCTGACCTGCAGTAAAAGTCTTCCACACAAAATGACCCTGTGTTCTGGGAGCTTTAAGGACAGAAGGAAGGAAAGAGTTTAACTTGCTGTGAGAATAATAGGACGAGAGGATGCACTATCACGAGGCAGGAAAATGACCTTGAATTCAGCTGGAGCAGGAATTCATAAGAAAAAGGGAACATGAAAATGTCAGCCCATCCCCCAAGAATCCTTGGGGGGAACAGGGACATCCCACAGAATTTGGTGCGGGGACTTGGGCTGTTTAAGGAAAACATGTTCTAAGAAGGCTGGTAAAAATCAGGTTACATAAGGATTTTTTTTTTTTTTTCCCCCGCGGTACGCGGGCCTCTCACTGCTGTGGCCTCTCCCTTCGCGGAGCACAGGCTCCGGACGCACAGGCTCAGCGGCCATGGTTCACGGGCCCAGCCGCTCCGCGGCACGTGGGATCTTCCCGGACCGGGGCACGAACCCGTGTTCCCTGCATCGGCAGGTGGACTCTCAACCACTGCACCACCAGGGAAGCCCTACATAAGGATTAAATGAGAGAATGTACAGAAAGCAATTAGCTCAGAGCCCAACCTGTGATCAGCACTCTAAAGGTAGCTTCTTATTATGATTTAATGGACAATTTCCTCTTTTCTTCACCCTTTTGAACTTCAAGGACTCACAATCTATTTGAAAATTATGATATAGTCATTCATTTATTCTACAAACATTTATCAAATTCCTTCTATGTAGCAGGTAATTTGAATAATTTCAGGCAGTAGGAGTGATGATCATATTTCACGTATGCGGGCTTAGCGTGTGCCAGGTAGTGGGCTAAGTGCTTTACCCGGCTTGTTTCATTTAATCCTTGTGACAATCCTAGGGGGGAACAATTATCTTCCCACTTTGTAAACGAGGAGGCTGAGGCACAGTGAGGTTAAGCGACTTGCCTAGACCACATAGCTAGCCAGTGGGAGAGCCAAGGTTTGAACCCAGGCAGTCGGATTTCAGAGCATTCTCTAAAACTCCATACTGCACTGTTTTTGAATGCAACAGACATGTGTGTGAGTTATGGCCTATGAGGGGGAGGGGTCATGAGGGAGGGGTCATGGGGAGGTAAACCTACAAGTATGGCTAGGATTTTCTTGCCTTCTTTTTCCTCCTACCTCCCATTCCCATTCTAGCTCGCACTGTCAAGATGGGGGTGGCAGTAGCATCCCAACACTTACATCTGCTCAGAGCTGCTCATCACCTGGTCTGAGGTCTCCCATTCTACCTGTGCCCACCATTAGCAAGCGGAAACAGGAAAAGGGAGAGAAGGAAAAGACCTGTTGAACTAACCAATAGATAATTAGAAGCTGACTATTTTGCCATAATGCAGCACAAGGGCAATAAATAAATCAATCACTTGGGGGGGTGGGGAACGACTTTCCTATAATCAGCATTTAAAGGCTTATACCACTTAATTAGTCTGTTAATTAAAACTGTTCTCCTCCTTCCACATGTTATCAGCCTGCAAGGCAGAGAAAACTCAAGCCCCCTGGGGGGCAGGAGATAAGAGAAGTAAGACTGGAGTGCATAGCAGATTCAGACAGCTGGGCTTGTGTGTGTTTTAAAAGCACAACGCTTAGTGCCTGGGGCAAATCTACCTGCTAGTAGGAAGGGAACGTTTATCAAAAACCAAAAGGCTGTTGTCTTTGTTGAACAGAAAGGGGAAAAAATGATTTAATCTTTAAAGAGAAAAGACCCCATAACCACACACATGGATCTGTGAAGGGCAGGTGCACTGCGTGTTCCCTGGGGCACTGGATACAGTGAGAAACAAACATGCTCAGGGCAAACGCTGCGTTATCAGAAGACTCTGGAGCACGGGGACTAAGCCCTGATGCTGACGTGTGTACTTCTTAGGGAACTAACACACATGGAGTCCATACTATGTGCCAGGCACCACCTCCATTCTTTATGTCTGTAACATCGTGTTTGGTGATTTCGTCGACATTCTTAGAGTGCGCTCGAGTTATTTCTGGGAATTTCCACAAAAGGAATGTCAGCCACCTTCCTCAAAATGTTACTGTGGGGATTAAACGAAGTTAATACAATACTATTATTATATAGAGAGAACTTCAAAATTACAAAGTGCTTCCACATATACCTCTGGCAACCCTCAGAGCACCCTGAGTATCATTATCCCCATTTTTCAGTTGAGGAAATCGAAGACCCAGAAAGATTGGAATTCACTAGAGAACAGTGAGTGGTGCTATTATTCAAAAGCAGTGGGCCTGGCCCCAGCACATCTGACTTTCAGATCCTGCAGCACCACAGTATCTGTCCCAGAGTCCCTGTGTGTGTCATGTTCAAAGCTTTCATTCCTCTCGTAAGCAGTAAACATTTGTGTTCCTATCAGGTATCGTGCCCGGCATTGAGGATACAACTGCAGCGCTCCTATTGTGGCGGGGTAAGTGGACATCATCTAAGTGAGGAACAATCTCTGTGATGAATGTTACAGCTGGGGAAGGGCAAGGTGACATACGTGGAGACAGAGACAGAAGGGAAACCAGAAGAATGAGTAGGGCATAGCCTCACAAATCAGGCAAGGGGGTTCTCACCTCATAGTGGGAAAGAGCTTGTTGTTTGGTACAAGTGAAGCACAAAGGGAGAGAGGGAAGGGGCAAGAGAGGAGGCCAGAGGGTTAGCTGAGGGCCAGAGCTTGGAGGCTGAGAGAGCTGGGTGAAGGAGTTGGGACCTCATTCTTAGTAAAAGCAGAGCTGCCTACACATTTTCAGCAGAGAAGTGGTTGATATTTTTGGAAGATCCTTCTGGCTGGGATGTGGAGACTGGATCAGAGCCTGGTGAGACTGGAGGCAGGTAGGCCAGCTAGGATGGAGACAGATGCAGAAATTCAAGCAAGAAATAATGGTGGTCTGAGCTTGGGATGGGGCCATGGGGATGGAGAGAAGGGCAATCTCTGATATAAATTTAGGACATGATGATCGATGGGGAATGTGTATGGAGGAAAGGAAGGGGGGGGGGAGTCAAGGATGATGCTAGCTTGTTTCTGGCATGTGCAACTGGTGGGTGGTGATGTCCCTTATTCAACAAGGGGACACTTGGGGTAGAATGTCTGCTATTTGTCAGGGGTATCCTGTATGAGCTTGTAACCCAATTTCACCTAGGGACCTCTAAATTATGTTTGCCTTGCCCAGAGGAGAAGAAATGGATGAAAAGATCCTGCCAACTTGAGAATTCTGCTTGCCAGGTGCCAAGGTGCAGATGTATGTTGATGGTGAAACATCTAGTATGAGGGGCATCCGGTTCCTCTGGAGCAAGGGCATTCATCTTCCTGGGTCTCCAGTGGGCCTCCTGTTCCCTCATCCCAGCTTCCCTTTGATTATTTAAGAGCTATTTGTCAAGGGCATACCATGTAAGCCACCTCAGCTTCGTAGTTGCAGAGCGGAAACTCTTCTTATAAGAGTTTATAATCTAGAAGCAGCGATAGGACAACCAACCACAAAAATAATTACAGGTCCACATGAATAGTGTTAATAGCCATAAATGGCATAAAGAACATGCTCCCAGAAGACCAAGGTCACTTCTGAATGGGAAAACCAGGGAGGAAGTGGTATTCAAGCTGGTCTTAAAGGAGATGTGGAACTTCTATAGGCATAAATGTGGGACTGTGGTAGGAGTAGGTATTCCTGAAGGAAGAAACAGCATGAGCAAAGATGGCAGCGGGCACAGGGAATCACCAGCTCCATCTCTTGCTATCTTGGGTACGGCAGAGAGGGATTCCTTAAGCTGGGGTCCATGGAGCTTTGAGAAGTCTGAGAATTCCCTGACGGTGCAAAATTATGTTTATGCATGAATGTGCACTTTTCTGGAGAGGGGCCCAGCTCTCTTTCAATTCTCTGAAGGATCTAGGGCCGAGAAAATGTTAAAAAACAGTACTCCAAATCTCCCGAATTAGAATTTACAGGTGGGTTGAGGCATCTGTCGTTTATTTTATTTTTTTTTATTTTTTTATTTCTTTCAAGAACTGTCCGGTGCACACACCTCGGATCTCTAGACAGGCCCAAGGAGACCTTGAAATGCTAGCTCACAGGGCTTCCCTCCCTTTGCCCACCCTTGATCCCACCACCTCCATTTTATGAGTAGTCACCACCCTCACCAGTCTCCACTGCCCTGAGAGAAATAAGGGAGGCAAGGTCAGAGAAGCAGAGGGGAAACTCAGGGACTTATGCAAAGACTCTGGAATCTCCCTCAGAGATGGGGTGGGTGGGAGCCTTTCCGCCCTAAGGCCGGAGGTCAGAACGGCCTGCGGGGTCCTCCGCCCCACTGCAAACCCACGGTCAAATTCTGGGAATTTCCAAACCAGTCGGCGGTGCTGCGGCAGATCTTCCCGGACGTCAGCGTGCGGTGCCGGCCGTGGCCGGTGGGTGGCGCGGCGCCGGGCGCCGAGCGTGGGAAGCGCGGGCGCGCGGGCGGGCTGAGCTCACACACCCGGGAAGCGGCCACGGCAGAGCCGGAGTCCGCAGCGGCTGCGCATCTCGCGCCTCCCGCGGGGCGCTCAGGGGGCGCCGAGGAGGTTGTGCGGTCCCCTGGGAGGGATGCGGACGCCGGAGGTAAGAGCGGGGCCCCGGGCGGGTGTGTGTATGTGGGGGGGGGGCGCCGCGGCCGGGCCTGCGGGAAGTCTCCGAGAGCCCCGGGCAGGGGTGGGCCCCCTGGGGACGATGCCCCGGGCCCGCCGGGCTCGGGTCGTCCCCCACCCCCGCTGCGGCGCGGCCTTCCCGCGCAGCTGCCCTCGCCGCGTGGGTGGGAGCGGATCCGGGCCGGGAGCAGCCCGGGCCGGTCCCTGGGCTCTGGGGCCGGGGCCAGCAGGGCGGGGGAGGTGGATGAGCAGCCCCCTGGGCCCGGCCCGGGAGCCCCTGCCCGCTCCTCACCTTCCGTTTCACAGCTCCGCAGTGGGCGTGGTGCCCCTGTGCTGCAGAGGGGGTGCCCGGAGTTGAGGAAGGCAGTGGGGGAGGAGAGCGCAGAGACAGGTGGTTGAGGGGGCGAGCGATGGTGCGCGGAGGCTCGTGATATTAATGCGTATTTCTTTCTGCCCCCTTCTTCAGGGGGCGCGGAGGTGCGCGTGGAGGAGGAGGCGGGAAGGCCAGAGGCTTAGCTCGGGCGAGGCAGGCGCAGCCGGAGATGCCACTGGGCAATGTCTCTGTTCAGTCCCCCCCCCAAATTAATAAAGTGGGTGTGGAGGTGCGGGTGGGGGAGTTTGTTGAACTGCCCCAGGCCTGCCGCCTGGCTCTCTCGTGCATATCTGGGAGCCGCTTGCATTGAGCGCTCTGCAGAGGTTGGGGGTGGGGGCTGCCGTCGAATTGCAGAAGCTTCAGCAGCAGAGACAGTTGCAGAGATAGGGGCTGGGAGAAGGTCTTGGGGGTGGAGGGGCGGTGTCCGGAGGTGAAAGGGAGTCTCCAGGCCTGCAGACTAAGTTCATAGGTGCTGGGTTGGACAGGATACGGTGGGAGGTGGGAGCGGTAGGGAAAGAGGGTGATGTCCTTAGGACCCCCTCCTTCCAGCTTTGTTTGTAGCCATAGACCAAAATGTGGGATTCGGCATTTGCCAAATGTGCTTAATTTTTTTTTTTTCTTTCTGTTTGTTTTGTTTTTTAGAGGAACGGCAAATGACAGAGCAGAGGCAAGGCTGGCCCAGCCAATCCTGGAGCCGCTGCAGCACTGGTTCCCCAAACAAACACATTCTGGTGCAAGGACAGAGAGCAGGGGGCTGCTGGCCCACACCCCTCCCCTGCCCTTGGCCCCCTTGCTGCTCCCCTGTGAGAAGGGCAGCTGGACAGAGGCTGCCTTGGGCCAGGGTGGTGATGGTGCTGTGGCCCCTCCCTGCTGCCCAGCGTGGGAAGAAGAATGCAGAGCCAGGCAAGTCTCCCTCTGTGTCCTCTGGGGTGGAAAGAGCAGGTAGAGACAGGGCTGGGGCAGCCAGGGCCTGGCTGGCGTTGCTTTGGCATCGGTGGCGAGAGGGCTGTACCTCCGGCCCCTTGGGTTTGGTTCTCTCGGCCTGTCCCTGGCACTCAACAACTGCGTCTATGTGCTCATTGGTGCCACCATGTTATATAACGCTTATATAATCTCCCAGGGCGAGTGCTGTGTCTCCACTCTCAGGTCACACAGACACTGTGTCCGTGCGGAAGTCAGGATCTGTGGACGCTTCTATGCCCTCAGCTTCAACCTGGCTCCTTCTCCTGATTCTGACTGCAGGAGGGGGAAATGGGAGAGCAGGGGCCCACTCTACCCCAGCTGTCTGGGGCCGAGAAAGAGGGGTTGGCTGGGCAGCCTTCCTCATGTTCTTGCCCAGTGCACCTTCTGGTGGAGTGGATGCCATTCTTGTGCTCTGAGGCCAGTTTTTTGTTCTTGAGGTCCCCTGGCGCGGCAAATGGGTGTGGTGAGATGACCCCCAGAATGTTGCAGTGGAAGAATACATGGTACATAAGGTTGGATAAAGAGAGTGAGAAATTAACTCTGCCTTTGAGGTTTTGGGCAAGAGTGGCTAGAAGGATGGGATGGCGGTGGCATTCTAAGAAATTTGGAGCAGGGCTAAGGGCTAGAGGATGGTCAGGGAAGGGTGTACAGGGAAGTGGATCAGACAGCAAAGATAAACATGGTGTTCTTTTACTGTACTCTCCACTGGGCTGTCCCTGGTTGCCAGGGCAACAGAAGCAGTGATGAAAATCATGCCTTTCGTTCAGTGGAAAAATCTGGCTCCTCCTCCCGCCTCTTCCTTCTCTAATTGTCTGCAACCTATTGGGAGGGTGATGGCTCTAGGGATCAGAGACCCCAGCGTGTTCATATCAGGCACCCCCCTTCCCCATTTTTTGTCATCTTCCGCCTTCCTGCATCCCCTGTCTCCCCCAGAGCTCAGTAATTGGCAGTTGCGTAGGAGTTGGACTGGATGGAGGGGGAAGGGCATGGACGTCATTGCAGGGCAGGGTGAGCAGAGCGTGGGCAGAGCTGTGGATACAGGAATGACTGGCACACGAGGAGGGTCAGGCATTGATTAGCTGGATGGAGGCTTGTTCCTGGGATGGTAAGACCTGGGGTGGGAAGGGTGGGTGAGATGATGGAAGGCCTGCAGAACCTGGCAGTCTGGGCTTGCAGTGGTGGTAGGAAATAGGAAGGCCCTGAGGTTTCTGGTGTGGTCGTGGGTCCTGAGGAAAGTTAGAACTCATTCATTCAGCACTTTTTGTGTGCCTACCATGTTAGGTAAGGTTCTGGGAGCTGGGAAGACACAAGTAAGTAGGACTGGGCTTTGACCTTGAAGAGATCATGGTAGATGAGAGGAGGATGGGTATATGGGGGAAGATCAGCTGGCATTGTTACAAGCCCAGAATCTGGGACTCCAGGCAGGAGATTGGCAATATTCCAGACTGGAGGTGATGGATTAGGGTGGAGCGTGTGAGAATGGAGAATGCAGAGGAAGAGGTAGTTCAGAGAGCCCCTTTGGCTTGGGGACAGAACATGGCGAAGAGAAGGCGCTGACGTTTTGAGCCTTAATGATTGACAGAAATAGAAACATCAGGGTTCATACTTATTTGGGGTAGTCATGTTTGATTTGCTTTTAGACATATTGCCCAAGACAGAGGCAGAGTGTCTTGATGGAAATGTTTATGCTGGGACAAATGAAATTTGCGATGGAAGTCAGTTCTGGGAAGACGTTTGGAGGAAATTGTATTATGAAGCCTTGAAGGTATGAGGTTGTTGAGAAGGTAGTGTAGAGAGAGATCCCAGGGCCTGGGGCATCGGCCTAGAATTGGGTGAGGCTGTATGCCTTGTACTTGTTTATTATCCCAGGGCCCGCCCAGACTGCTGGACCAGTTTCTGCTGATGAACGCCTACGTCTTCTACCAAACCACACCCCATTTTGAAGTTCAGGTTTCTGTTTAAGTTTTCTTCTCGCTAGTAGCTATGTCCAGGAGGATATGTCCTGGAAAGATAGATATATACATTTACGTCTCCAAGCTCTCTCCTTGACCTTTGCTATACCATTCACTTATAAATTACTGAGAGGCCCTGGGATGTGCTAAAGAGATGTGCCAGAGGTCCTTAGCCTCCGCCAGCAAGGCTGTTTGTTCTGGTTCCTTTCCAGTCATCACTCTAGAGGAATAAGAGCCCTGGACAGAGTCAGGAGGCCTTTGCCAACTACCTGATCTTGGACAAGTCACTTCCTTTTCCAGGCCTTAGCGTCTAGTCTAAGGGTCTAGTTTCTTCCAGATCTAAAGCCTTCAGATATGATTTCCAAAGTTTTTTCCACTTTTGCTCAGGTTTCCGATGCAGGTGAGGCTTTTGAAACCAGCAGCCCAGATTTCTTTGGAGTCTTGTGGGAGGGAGTAGGGGGAATGGAGGCCTGGTTCCTAGAGCAGGCCCCTGTCTCCAGAGGGGGCGGGAGCCCTCCAAGTAGAGGGTGGCCCCTGTTCCTTTTGGGAGCTTGGGAGTGCTAGAAGAGCTGGTTTTCCCAGTGACCAGGAGTTGGAAAACTACAGCGCATGCATGGGCTGATGCCTGCTTTTGTAAATAAAGTTTTATTGGAACACAGACATGTTCACTGTTTACATCTATGGCTGCTTTCATGCTACATTGATACAGTTGGGTAGTTGCAACAGAGGCTGTATGACTACAAGGCTAAAGTCTTTACTGTCTTGCCCTTCAGGAAAAAAAATTGCTAATCTCTGTCCTAGACCACCAGAAAAGTGCTTGGATCACCACTGGGGATGCTTACTATGGCCAGATTCCTAGGGTTCTTGAAGATTCTGCCTTGGGCCTTCCTTTGTGATCCTATGACAGGATGACGTGGCAATTGAGATGGTAGATTCTTAGAGTCAGCCCAAAGATAGTGAGCCTGGATCTGGGAAACCCCTTTCATTTTCATCTGTCTTCCTGAAGCCTGGAGGGTGCCTGTCCCCGCAGTCCCTCACACGTATACTTCTTTGAGCCCGGAGACCTACATTCCTCATCAGGGAAGGCTTGTGGCCTTGGTGTGACAAGCCACCCTCCCTCTCATTTCCCAGGCCTATTCAGAGGAGAATGGACCAACCCAAACCCAGTGTCTGGTGAGGAGAAGGAGAGGCTCGTTGGTTCTGCCAAGTCCTGCAGCATATTTCCCTTGATACCTTTGCCTTGTCACCTCTGGCCTCACTATGCCCTTTAGTTCCAAGGCCCTGGAGATGCATCTGCAGAGAGAGCCTGCAACCCAGCCTGGTTTGTCTGCCTGAACTTGGCACTCATCCGCTGTCGGAATAAGGCCCTGCAGCCTGGGGTTTGTGGGGTGTGTGTCTGTGTTGGCTTGGGGCTGGAATCAGTACTCAGGATTCTTACAGCCAACCTTACAGAGTCCCCTTGTGTCCTGGTCTCTACCTTTTTTGACTCGGGCCTCATGCTGGAGTCTCGGTGAAACTCCTGGGTAGGAACAGGATGAATTTCAAGCTCTCGCTTTTATAAAACAGTAGCAGAAGAGCAGTTGGGTCACTTCTGCTCAGGGCTGAGGTAGGAAGTAGCAAGAGGAAACCGCGTGCTCAGAGCCATGCAGGAGGGGGGCAGGGGGTTGGTAACTGAGGTTTATTCCCATTGCAGCTGGAAGGGAGGAGGCTGGCAGCGAGAGGAGGGAGCAGACGACCCCGAATAGCAAAGGAGACAGAAGCTAAGCACACCCAGAGCTGCTTTTAGCTGGTAATGGTAAGCCTGGCTCTAGGGGCCTTACTTCTCACCTCCCCTACACACATTCTCCCCAGAGGCCGGGCCTGTGACTGTCCTCATCAAAGAAAAAAGTAAAAAGGTCTTCATCAGAAATCCTTTCTAAATACCTTTCCGTTTAGGGTGACCCCAGACTGCACGTGTTTACGCGAATGTTTAGACAAGTGCACTGACTTGGGGAAACACTCGTTTACTACAGATTTATTACGGGTCTCTTCGGGGTTGGGCATTGTGTGAAGCTTGGAGGATACAGAGGTAAATAAAGGATTCACAGTGTGGTCTGGAAGGTGTATGGGCAGTTGAACCAATTTTAGTAGAACCTGTGCTAGATCATAAGCTTCAGGTGAGCACATCTGTGTGTGTCGTGTTCACCGCCGTGGCCCCGCGTGGGGTCCTGTGCTCGGCACATGGCAGGCACACACATGTTTAACTGGCTGACGCATCCCTGTTTGGTGTGTGTCCTGGAAATGTGCAGGAGGGATCTGAGGAGGTAAGTGGAGCAAGAGAGGAGCTCACGGCAGTGTGTGTGACAAATCTGGGCAAAGGATGGACATACCTGGACGGACTGGTTATGCGAGTGCTGTTAAGGAGAAAGGATGTAGAACGGTTGACCGTGTGGGAATGAGAGACACCGTTGGCCTTAGGACAATGAGAAAGGAGGAGAATGACCTGGTACAAAGAGGTGGGTAACCAGCCCCACATCACTGGGTAAAGCCAGGGGCTGGGGAAGAAAGAAGCCAGCCAGTGGCAGGGAAGGTAAGATTGAGTCGGGAGAGCAGAAACCAGCATGAGAGGAAGCCTGGAGGCGTCTCAGGCCCAGGGTGGAAGCAGAGCTGAAGCAGGTGAGTCCCAGGTGAAGATGATGACAGTGACTGTCAGCTCTGTCCTGCAGGTCTCCTCCGAAATGACCATGTCCAGGTATGACCCAGAATACCACATTTCCCTGCACTGGGGCAGAAACAAGGAAATTAAGTGGAGTTTGAGATTATGGTTATTCTCCTTTCTAAAATTCTTACTATGGAAATTTTCACATATCTATGACGGTAGAGAGAGTAGAAGAAACTTCAGTGTTCCCGTCACTCAGTTTTATCTTGTAATCAACACATGCCCCTTTTGTTTCATTTGTACATTCATCGACCTTATTCCTTACTCCCTTCTTGGATTATTTTACAGCAGATCCAAGACATCATATTTCATCCCTAAATACTTCATGATGAATCGCTAAAAACGAAATACATTTTAAAAAACACAATCCCAGTAGTAGTATCACCCCCTGCAAAAGCACCGTTACTCTTAATGTCACCAGTCATCCATTCAGTTACGTTTCCCTTGCTTGTTGCCATTTTTTTTTTTAAATAGTTGGTTTTGTTTGAATCAGCCTCCAAACAAGATCCCCGTGTTTCATTTAGTTCATGATTGATCTCAGCGTCTCTGTTAATAAAGATTATGCTCATTCTGAAAAGAATGATGCTTTGCAATTCTACCTTTTAGATTTACTTAGCTGCCGCCTCTCTGTCTCCACTCAGCTGCCATCCAAAGCTTTCCTGAGTTTTGTTGAACCATTTGGTGATTTTTGAGCATTCTTCGTTATTCCTCATCTTTGTGGTTTAACGTAACTAGTCGTTTTTACCTTCCTTCAATAAATACTTCTCGGGAGCCTCCCATGTGTCAGGCACTGTACCAGGCACTGGGCATACTGCGGTGAAAAGACAGGCTGGGCCCTGCTCTCAAGGAGCTTACAGTCTGACCACGTGAGAGCTGTTGTGGGTCTGCTTGTTGTCCCCCACCCCATGTTCATCCCAGCCAAGTCGGGTGACCATGACCATCACTTCTGTGCTGACACGTTTGCCGCGTCCTAGGGCTTGGTATTCATGTTCTCATGCTGTCCTTTCATGTGGTTGATAAGTGGTGTCCTCAGTACTGATGGCGAAGCCAGGTGTGGTTTCTGTGGCATGTCCCTGTTTCATAGGTGTGCCCACGGATTCTAGCAGTGTCACCAAGTGACTTTGCGTGTGTCCATGTGACACTCTTGGGCTTGAGCCTTCATAACTAGGCGAGTTCACGTGGAGAGCTTGCTTAACTGGCAGACTGTAGAGGGGTTGAGTAAAAACATCTGGAAGGTGCTCAGAACTGTTAAAGAGCTCAGCGCATGCCATGGTGCTGGCATGTTCTTTGAGCAGGCCGGATGTTTCTGTGTGTTTGTGGACTTCCGGTTGCTTTGGGGCTTTTGCCCATAATGATTAGGCTACCTGCCTAATTAGGCCTGCTTTCTCGACCTGCTGTATTTTTGCCAAGCAGTACGGTACTGGGTGACTGCCGCCTCAGTAGCAGAATCTAATGGTACAATTCAGGCCTGTCTTGTTAATAAGGCATTTCACTGATTTGCATTTCTCTGTGAATAAATAATCAGACTTATTTGGACACTGTGACTTTTGATTTTGAGAGTGGTCCGTGATTCTTATTGTATTTTTCCAGTGCAAATGCAGCTATATTGCAGTTCCTGGATTATAGTGTCTGAGCCTTTTAACAGAAAATCTTAGTTAATAAAAATGAGTATATTCCCAGATACAAAGACTAGTATTCTTTCACCTTTCCTAGGTCTTTTATTATATAGTTAAGATAATAATACAGAATATATGAATATGTCATGATATACATGTCCTGTTACTGAAGGCTACATAGTTTAGAGTTCGGTGTTATGTTTTTATTTTCTTCTAATTACGTAATCTTTAATTATTTTGATTATGCACCGGTGTTGGTTAAAACTTTCGAACAAGTTTCCTTGTGTGTTTGTGTACACGCGTGTATGTATACAGCATCGCCGTGCTAATACATTATATACATTACAAAACACAAAAAGTTAAAAATAGCTGGATGTATTGTATTTCTGTCTGCACTACTTATGGTCCTGTGGGAGCCCCTCTTGTTTGCACTAAATTTCACCCTGAGACGTATTCAGGACGTCGCTCCAGCACCTCCCTCTCCTTCTTGCATCACCATTTCTCCCCTCTCTCCTGGATCATTTCCATATGCTGCTGTTTTTCTCATCTTAAAAAAGGCCTTCTTTGACCTCACCTCTTCTAGCTGCTGCCCGTTTCTCTGCCCCAAAGAGTTTCCAGTCCTTGTTCCCTTCACTTCCTCTGTCAGACCCCTCCAGTCAGGCTAGTCCCAGCCACTCTGGACAGCAGCGCTCTTGCCAAGGCCAGCGGTGACCTCCATATTACTAAGTCTAGTGGCCCCTCCCTGGTCTTCATCGAAGTAGCTTCAGCGATATTGGCACAGCTGGTCATACCCTTTTTCTTGAAGCTCTTTCTTCACTTGACTTCCAGGATATATATTTCTGGTTTTCCACCTGTCTCATTGGCCGTCCCTCCTCAGCATCTCGTCTCCCTGACTTCTGAATGTTAGAAGGGCTGGGGCACCTGCTGTCTATCTTCTTCTTTGTCTTCGTGATCCTCTCCCAACTCATGACTTTACATACCACCTGTATGGATGTTGTCTAGAATTCACTTCAGAGTAATCCCGCGAGATAAACAAGACTGACCATGAGTTGATAATGGTTGAAGCTGGCTGGTGGATACCTGGGGGTTTATTCTGCTGTTCTCTCTAGTTGTGTTTATGTTTGAAATTTTCCATAATGAAAAGTTAGAAAAAAATCTACATGCTGATGACCCCCAGTTATTTTTCTCAAGCCCAGCTCAAGCTCCTGAAGTACAGTCCTATGTGTCTGTCTGCCTACTTAACATTTCAACTTGAATGTTAATAGAAGTTTCATACTTAACATGCCCAAAACTGAACTTCTGATTTTTCGATGCAAATATCTTCTTCCTTCAGTCTCCCATCTTGGCTATGAGAATGCCAGCCTTCCCGTTGCTCATCCAAAATGCCTATGGTCATGCTTCACTTCTCTCTTCTATGTCCTTCTTTCAGTCCATCAAAAAAATCTTGTTGACTCTACCTGCAAAATATACGTAGACTATGACCAGTCAGAACTGCTTCCACTGCCATCACCACGGTCCAAGCCACCATCATCTCTCGCCTGCTTCTCCTTTGCCCCTTACAGGCTGTAGTCCTCACAGTAGTCAGAAAGATCCCACGAGACATAAGTCACATCATGCCTGCCACGCTCAAAACCCTGCTGTGGCTTCTTTCCGCACTCAGTGAAAGCCATGGTTGGAGTGGTCTGCAAAGACCCTGCAGCCTATGAACACTGTCCAATAGAAATATAATGAATTACACAGGACCACCACATGTGTAATTTAACAATTTCTGGTAGCTAAATTTAAAAGGAAAAGGAAGTAGGTGAAATTAATTTTAATAATCTAACCCAGTATGTCAAAACTGTTTTCATTTTTGATGTGTATTTCGTTGTTCTTTTTGTACTACGTCACGCCCATAGCACGTGGCAGTTTGGACCAGCTACATTTCATACGCTCAGCAGCCTCATGTGCCCAGTGGCTGCCTTATTGGGGTTGCAGGCCTACCTAGTCTGGCCCCACTTGGCTTCTGTGTCCTTCCCTCCTACTGCTCTTAGCTTCTTTCACTCTGCTCCAGCCACACTGGCCTCCTTGCTGTTCCTCAGATAAACGAGGCATTTCCGGTGTTAGGGCCTTTACACCTCCCGTTCCCTCTGTTTGGAATACTTTCCCCCAGGGAGCCCCGTAGCTGACTCTCGCTTCCTTTGGGTCTGTGCTCAGATACTACCTTCTCAGGGTCCTGCCTACCCACACGCGCTTGCTAGCATTTTCTGCGTCTCTTCCCTGCAGCGTTTTTTTCTCCATAGCACCATCACCGTTTAACATAACTGTGCACTTCCGTTACTTCATAGATTTTCTCTCTCTCCCCACTGGAATGTGAGCTCCATGAGGGCAGGGGTTTTTGTCTGTGTTCGCTGCTGTATTTCCAGAGCATGGGACAGCGCCTGGCACATCTAAGAGGTGGATTGATGTTGCTGAGGAATTAAATGAAACGTATTATTAAGAATGATTCTTTTTTAGTAAGAACCATGCAATTGAGTGTATTTTATTGTTTCAGAATATCATGGGTCATATTTTGCAACGTGGCAGTTTGAAGGTCTGGTTCATGTCACGGTGTTTTGAAAGAGTCCTCTCTATAAAGATGTTATTGTGGCTTCAACTTATAATTTAAATGGGTTTAAGACCCCTGAAATACTGTATTTCGTTCACTTCATTGAGAGATTTGAAAACAAGTTAGTGTATCCTGTCTTATGGGTGTCCACAGATACAAGGTTTTAGAGACAACGTCTTTCTGTCAAATTTGGTAATATCATCATGTAATGGTGGAAATGATTTCCAAATGCCAGTTTTTGAAATGCTCTTTCCGTGACATAAGTCTCTTTCAAAAAGTAAAGGCTTTCTTACCCATTTTTAAAATGTCACTTTACTTAAAGGGACAGATTAAATACTCATTTGTTTAAAAAATAGTCATTAATCGGCATTCTCCTGATAGGCACTCATTACAGAAGAAGTCAGCAAATTTTGCAACCTTGTTTTCCAGTTTAAAAAGAAATATAATTACTGTTTAAGTTGAGCCACTCTTTCAGGTCTTCCACCATGAGATGATCATGGCAGTGTGGTCCAGTGCTTTGCAGATCCCACCCTCTCATTGCAAAGGAGTCATTTATTGTATTGAAGAGGATATCCTTAAAGTTGCTTGTCTGGGCACATGTAAACCGCACTCAGGTACGCAGACAACTGGGCTGCCCTTGTCCATCCTTTGGTGTTTTGTGTCTCCTACCTGGACCCAGGATGCAAAGGTGGTGGCACCAGCGTGTTGTGAGTTAGGAGGTAGGTGGTTGTGCTCAGAAGCTGCTCTGGAGGTGAGCATAGCAGGGATTGCTGGAAGAGATGGCCAAGGTAGCTAGGGTAGCCGGCTGTCTTCTTCTTTTTTTTTTTTAATTGAAGTATAGTTGATTTACAGTGTTCTGTTAATTTCTGCTGTACAGCAAAGTGATTCAGTTATACATACATTCTTTTTTATATTCTTTTCCATTATGGTTCATCCCAGGATATTGAATATAGTTCCCTGTGCTACACAGGAGGACCTTGTTGTTTATCCATTCTATATGTAATAGTTTGCATCTGCTAGTCCCAAACTCCCAGTCCATCCCTCCCACACCCCCTTTCCCCATTGGCAACCACAAGTCTGTTCTCTATGTCTGTGAGTCTGTTTCTCTTTTATAGATAGGTTCATTTGCATCATATTTTAGATTCCATGTATAAGTAATATCATATGGTATTTGTCTTTCTCTTTCTGACTTAACTTGCCTTAGTATGATAATCTCTGGTTGCATCCATGTGGCTGCAAATGGTATTATTTCCTTCTTTTTGTGGCTGAGTAGTATTCCATTGTACATATGTACCACATCTTCATTATCCATTCATCTGTTGAGCACATTTAGGTTGTTTCCATGCCTGGGCTATTGTGAATAGGGCCAGCTATCTTCTTAGAGAGAGAGGTGGTATGCCTTTGAAGCCTTGTGCCATGTCTTCCGTCCATTCACCTATATATGGAAAATGCTTGTGCAGTATGCTTTCCTTCCATTTTGACAGTCCAGGAGGTATGTCAGCTGGATATGTGCACGTGGACTTGTTTTTCCAACTGCCGTGACCAGAAGTGTGATTTAAAAGATGAGCAGCTGGATTGAGAACTGCAGCTCCGGCTGGGAACAGAGGCCCTGATTACTTTCTGCTGCAGTAGAGATCATCTCCTGCGTGCCCTGGACCCGGCATCGATGAGCAAGGCTTGTCTCCAGTGGGCCAGTCTTTGCTACTTAGACCACCGGCCAACCCATCAGCTTCTCTTCTTGCCACACATTTGTACAGGGCCTCCTGTGGAAAAGCCTCTGTGTTTCTGGATGGAGTGGGGTGGGCACAGGAAAGGAAGGAATGTGCCAGTGTGAATGGGACCTGGTCTCTGTCCTCAGGGAGTTAATGCTTAATGAGGGAGATAGACACCCATGCTAAATACAAGACAAAGCGTAAAAGGGACACGGATGGAGTGTGATAAAGTGTTGTATTAGCCAGAAGTGGGAATTGGAGAGGTGGTGAACGTGAGCAAGGAGATCTCATCCATCTGTTCATGGCTGAATCCTCAGAGCCTAGCACAGTACTCCATCCCTGTCGGGTGCTCAGTAAATGTGTATTTGTTAATAGCTGGCTGTTGAAGGAATGGGGCTTCACCCCCAGGGACGAAGGAGGAAATGTCTTGTTGGGAGGAGGTGGTCATGTGCCCTGAGTGGGTGTGTGTGGCAGGAGAGGGGCTGTGTTCAGGGAGGGCCAGCCTCAGGGCAGGGCACCTGGACCAGCTTTTTCCAAGAATTTGATTTTGGTGGTTCTTAACCTCTTTTTGTGCCAGTTCTCATTAGGAATTGCATGGAAACTGTAGTCTCTTGCTCTAAGAAAAAAAATAAAATCATGACAGCACATGATTTGACATATACCATCTGAGGACTCACAGATCCCAAGGTATAAAACACTGCCATAGGCTGGGGAGCCGTCAGTGCTTATTGAGCTCTTTAAACAGGGATAAGACACTTGTTTTTCCTGGAGTCTTTGGGAATTGACTCAGATGAGTATATACTGTGTAGGCATTCTGGGTTTTAAGGTCATTGGTAAGTGACAGCCACAATAGTGGCCCTGATGAGCTTAAGGAAGCAGTGGAGAATTGGAGGTGGGTGGCAGTTGGCGGGCTCTGTGCACTGTTATGGAGAGATCCAGTGTTTGCTCCACTGAGCAGGGGATGAAAAAATTTACCTGAGAGAAGATAGAAAAAAATTAACTTTTAAAACGTACTAATTCAGGGACTTCTTTGGTGGTCCAGTGGTTAAGACTCTGTGCTTCCAATGCAGGGGGCATGGGTTCTATCCCGGGTCCGGGAACTAAGATCCCATATGCCGCTGCATGGTGCGGCAAAAAAAAAAAAAAAAAAAAAAAGAAAAAATTTTAAGATTATAAAAGAAAATTAAACGTACTAATTCAGAATATGGAATGCTTATGCTAGTTGTTTTCTGTGACATGTTTTCCAGCTCAGATACCCAGCCAAGCAGTAATTACAGACACAGAGAGGCAGTGTGTTGCATTTCTGGGAACAGGGAGAGTGGAAGGGAGTTATTAGAGTTTTATATCACCAAGGTATTGGGTTCAGAGAACTCTAGCAATTCTGACCCATCAGGGAAGGCTGCTTGGAGGAGGAATGTGGCAGGATTTCATGGGTCACTTGGAAAAGCAGAAAGACTGGGCTTATTTTAAAATTATATGGTTTTTGTTTCTGTTGTCATAAAAATTCCTATAGAGTATCTGTATACCTTCAGTTAAAAAATAAATTAAAAAAACAAACTTTCTGTCCTCTAGGAGTTTGTAGTGTATCTGCTGTACAGATAGGCTGTCTGGAGAGTTAAAAAACCCAGTATGGGCAGTACAGTGTTGCCATTTCTGCCTTTGTGTGTCATAGGTAAGTTCATTCATGGAGGGGTGAGGTTGGGGGGTGGTGAGGCCATGCCTTGTCCCAGGGGACAATGTTGATTGAACATTGGCCCTGTGCCAGGCTGGGTTAGATGCTGGCCAGCACCGGAAGGCACCGCTGGAGTGGAAGGGGAGAGCCCTTGCGCTCCTGCACCCGAGTGTAGCAGGGGACAGGCTCGGGGGTCTTGGGAGTAGCATTGTCCAAACCATATGGCGGGGAAGGGCTTGGTGGTTGCTGTGCAGGCTCTTCCACCCCTCTGCTGACGTCCCCCACTCATGGGATTTGGCTTTGTGGGAAGGTTAGTCTGTGACAGAGTTTTAAAAGTTCTTTCGAAAAGAAGAACCCCTCCTGTTTTCCCCAGAGAGGTGTTCAGACTGCAAGACCAGACACCTTAATGGGTGGTGAAATCAATCAATTTAGTGGGTTGGGACCAATGTGAAAAAAAAAAAAAAAAGACTGTAACAGAAAATATTAGATTGCATAGTATGTAGTAAAGATGAGTATGATTTCATGAAAGTCTCAGTCATATATATATATTTACAGATATATGTATCTGTATACACACAAGTGCACATGTATGTAAGTACCAGGCCACCAGGCCACCTTGTAAACTTTTTTTTGTTTTTTAAATTTTTTTTATTTATTTATTTTTGTCTGTGTTGGGTCTTCGTTTCTGTGCGAGGGCTTTCTCTAGTTGTGGTGAGCGGGGGCCATTCTTCATCGCGGTGCGCGGGCCTCTCACTGTCGCGGCCTCTCTTGTTGCAGAGCCCACGCTCCAGACGCGCAGGCTCAGTAGTTGTGGCTCACGGGCCTAGTTGCTCCGCAGCATGTGGGATCTTTACAGACCAGGGCTCGAACCCGTGTCCCGTGCACTGGCAGGCAGATTCTCAACCACTGCGCCACCAGGGAAGCCCCTAAACCTTCTTTCTTACTGTGGGTTAGGGTCCAGAAAGTTTGAGAAACAAGCACTGGAAGGATTTGTTTGCTCTTAGTGTAGAGCATGGGTTCCAGCCGCTTCCCCAGAGGCCATCTCTATGGAGACTTTTTTTTTAAGAGCAGCAGAGTCAGGCTGTCACAGCATGATCTGAGGTTGGTCTGTGGCTGCTTACCCACTCCTGCCCCCACTTCCCTGTGCCTGGTGTTTCCTGCTGTGGCGAACTGGGGAGAGAGGCCAGGCAGACCTCACCAGGGGTGGGAGCAGAGGTCGCCTCCCCTCCCAAGTCACCAGGTGTGACCCCCTGGAGTGCAGCATCTCCAGCCCCTTGCCTCTTCTCTGGCTTCTTGACTTGATTAGCTATTTCCATACCAAGGGCAGGGAGAGGAAGGCCATCCTGACTTATTACTTTGCCCCGTTGTTCTCTGTTTCTCAGGGGCATTGGGTGGGGAGGTTAGAGTTCACACTGTCTGGGGGGTGGATCCCTGGTAGGCTGAAGTGAGCCAGCTCCCCCCTCAGAATGACCACTTAACTCGGTAATTCTCTGGCTCCATCTTTCCCACAGAGGAGAGGAGCCTTTCTTGGATCGTAGTTGCTTCTTCCATCAACTGTGCTGACCGGCCTGCAGAGCGCTGACCCACTTGTGGTACCTCAAATAGAGGTTTAAATTAGGACCTTTAATCTGTAAGAGGCTTACAGCCTGTTGGGTGGCCAGCTGCTCTGGACTTCTCTGTGGGCAGAGCTGGGCTTGGCCAGGCTGTTGTTGGGTTGAGGGAATCATGGGGGTCGGTGGCTTCCTTGCAGGAGTGACCATATGTGTGGCCTCACTCATGGAGGCCTGGGAACAGCAGGAGTCCCAGGGAAGCAGAGTTGTTTGCCCAACACTCCTTTTGCTGTTGGCACTCACACAGTCCCTGGGAGTGGGTGGGTACCACCTCTGGCTATGGGACAGGGTGGTGGTCTGTCCTTGTAGTGATGGAGTGGAAAGCCCAGAATTCCATGGGCCTTGGGTGCTGGTGCTGCTGCTTCTGGGCACTGAGCCTGGCTCCTTGCCGAGGTGCAGTTAGCTCTGCTGGCTCAGTGTGTATTTCCATCCCACAGATGCCTATTAACCAAGAGCTGTGTGTCCAGTATGGTGCTGGGTGCCATAGGGGCACACAGAAACACGAGACTTGGGGCCTCCCCCAAATCGCTCCTTGTCTTTTTGAGGAGACCCGACTAGTACATATCAAAGCATTCATTTGTCCCACAGACACATACTTACTTGGCTGGTAGCTGTTCCCAGTAGCAAATTATAAAGTTCCAAAGTAATAGGCATGGGGGGAAGTTCTTTGGGAGGCCTGGGAAGGGAGAGAGCTATGGGGTAGTGAGAGCTGGGCCTGAGCGGTAGGATTTAGCAGGATGGGGAGAGGGGAGGTCGTTGAAGGTGGGAGGAACAGTGTGAACAGAGGCCAGGAGAGTGCGTGGTCTTCCACTAAGCGCAGGCTGCTGGAGCCTCTTCCTCCCCTCCCGCTTCTTGAAATAGTCCCAGTTTCAGTCCTAGAAACTTACTCCTTCAATAAAGTAGAGACAGATCTCAGGTTCCCTCTTTTTTCTCCTGTTTATCATTATAAAAACAGTAATGACTCCTGACGTTTATTGAGCGCTTACTGCATACCACTGTTCTGTGTGCTGTAGGTGGATTGTCTCGTTAAGTCTTCCCAGCAGTGCTCTGATATCACTGTTACATATTATTATGTGCATTTTACAGTTGATGAAACTGAGGCATAGAAAGGTTAAATGACTTGCCCACGGTCACATAGCAAGTTGGGTCAGAAGTCCACCTGAGGCAACCTGAAAGCAGAGGCCATGCTCTTAACCCGCTGGTTCCCAAACTTGTCTGAACATTGAAATCACCAGGGAATCTTATAAAATTTCCAAAGCCCCAACCAATTACGTTACATGCAGACCAGTTACATCACGGTCTGGGGGGCGGGGGGGTGGGGTGGGGAACTCTGATATGAATAGTTTTTGAAGTTTCCCAGGTGATTGTAATGTGCCAGGTTTAGAAACCACTGTCTTAACCTCTGAGTTTTAGGGCCTGTGAGTATTTGATTGAATACATTTTTATACTCAAGGCAGAGGGGCCTTCCCCCAGGCCTGTATCACCTACCATTTCATAGGGAGTAACTCCAGCTTCTTGTCTGAGGGAGCAGGACCCCTGTCACCCCACAGCATCTGGGACTCCCCAAGAGTGAAGCCTGGGTGGGCTGGAGTGGGCAGAGGGAGGATGGGTCGCTTGGCATCAGTGCCCGCTTCCCCCTCTGAGTGCCGCCTTGGGGCAGAGACTGCTTTCAGAGCCCTGGAGACCTCCGACCGTGGTTTCTCACGCCTTCTGCTCCCCTGGGCCCCTGAGTTCATCGGGGAAGGGAGAGGGTCACATGAGGGCACGTCGCTTCTCGACAAGTCTCGCTCCTCTCTGCCTGTCCCCGGGTGAACCTGAAATGGACACGAAGTGCAGAGTCCTTTGGGTGACTGGGAACAGCACTAAATTTAGCAAAACTAGCTGGTGGGTGGCCGGCCTGTAGTGAGCCAAACCCAGCCCCAAGTGGACTAGATTTTATAGTTGGCAATGCAGCCAGCGTAGTCTGTGCTTGGGCAAGTCTGTGGTGAACACGGGGGGATCTTTCCATTTCTAAGGCCCGGCAGCTTGTCTGCCATCCTGCAGGATCCCAGGCTCTGTCCCTGCGAGACTTGGGTCCACCCCCAACCCCGCTTGGGACTGGTCTTCCATCCTTCCCTCCCTCATGTGTCTGGAAGCTCCACTCCAGTACCTTGGCCTTGGCCTACACGCTCTTCTAGGCCTCTTGGCCTGCGTTGCCAGCCTTCATTCCCAAGGCCCTGGAGACCAGGACCTGAGCTTCGGTCAATTTTTCATAGGGTATCTGGCATCTTAGGACACTTTTCGGTCACGGTTGTTGAGTGGAGGTAAGGAAAGAGCTGGGCTGGTTAGTTGAACAAGGTTGTGAGGGACTGAGATGTATGTTCCTTCCTCCCAGAAGCTCAGTCAAGTACGTGGCACCAGAGTGAGTCACGATGTGGAGTGACTGTGGGTGGGCTTTGGTGCTCTTTGACGCTTGGGGCTCTCTTTGCTGGGCTCAGTCTTCTGCCCTGTTGTGGACAACGTCTGGGAGGACGTGGGTTTTGCGGAATTGGGGAGTGGAGGTCTGCTGGTGACAGAACATCTTCCCCTTCTGGGCCTCCTCCTCCCCCGTCTCAGATCTGACAGTGGCGGCTTGCCTGGCGGTGCCTCTGTTGCCTTAATGTCCTGAGAAATAATGAGCAGGCTACGTTTTCTCAGCCCTTTCCAAGGCGGACCATTACACTTTGGCCAGGGCTGGGGTCTTGTCTTTGTGACACGATTCGTGAGTAGAAGGCGGCGGTTCTCAGCCAGGGGCAGTCTTGCCTCCAGGGGACGTTTGGCAGCGTCCAGAGGCCAGGGATACAACGAAATACTGTATAACGTACAGGGCAGCCCTCCCCACAGCAAAGAATTATCCAGTCCTAAACGTTGATAGGGCCGAGGTTGAGAAACCCTGGTATAGGGGGACAGTCTTTTACAAATGGCCCTAAGAGGTCGTATCATCCAGATCCCTGCTTCCATTGGAAATGACTTGAGACCAGGAGCTATGTAGACATTGCCTTCCCCCTTTGCCCCCCGTCTCCCCCCCTCCTCAGCATGTACAGTGCCCTCTAACAATCGTGTTCAGGAGGTTGTTTCCAGGGAGTCTCTTCAACCGCGTCATGGCCCAGTTTCCCATAGAATCCCACTGTTAAGCACCCACGTGCTGCAGGTGGTCATCTGGGAGGCTTGGTGCAGCTGTATCCTTGGTGCACTTGCACGAGCTCTGAGATGAACTTCAGGCACACCAGGGAAGCCGTCCCATGCAGACGTCCCGTGTGAGTGATAGGAGTCTATCCTGGAGCTGTTTTCCTTCACTCTTCTATTGCTCTCCTTCGCTCTCTGCCTTGCAGAACCGAGTTCCACTTGCTAAAGTTCTCTTAAATGCAAGAAACACATACTCATTGCCCCGGAGAACATGATGTCGCTTCCCAGATAAAACATCCAATCTGTTGCCAGATACCTCAGCAGCCCAGTGATGGCTCATCTGCCAACACCATCCTCCTGTAGCTGGCAAGGCTGCCTTAAGGCCAGAACGGGGAAGTGAGACATCCCCCAACGTGAGGACCTCAGCTCACTCTACAGGATGCGGGGAGGGCAGCTGTGGGCGTATTCTAGAATACGCTGGCTTTTTACATTTCAGGACAAGCCTCAAGGTTCTTCCCATGTGACTTCACTGCCTGGACTCTTTAGTTGTGACGCCAGAGAGTGAAGGTATGATGTGGGGGAAGAAGTGGCGGAGGAGGTGGGAAGGGCAGAAGCCAAGGTAAGGCCAAGCAACCAGGGAGATGTACAGATGCTCTCCTGAGTGCATTTGACATTCTTGCCCCAGGTCGCTTCTCAGTGTTGTTCCCCTGCCCCTGACACAGTCCCTCAGTTTCCATGAGTTCGAGGGAGACCAGCATATTTTTGGATGGGCTCAAGCCAAACAGTGAGGAAAGTAATGCTGCTTAGTGGACTAAATACCAGTGATGTTGGAGTTACCTGCTTTTGGTTGTTGTTGTTTTGTTTGTTTAGAGTTTTCTGTCTCCTTTTGTTCATAGAAGTCACTTGGGGGATGGATTATCTGATAAATCCTAGTGTTCTGGGAGTTCACGTTCACGGCTTCCCTTATCCTCACGTGAAGGACTAAGGTGATGATTGTGGGCTCCAGATCCATGTTTTAGATTATTGCTGTCTGATCCAGCAGCCAGGACAGTCGAAACCAAAAGCCTCTGAAGTCCTGTTCAGCGATGGTAAACATTTGAAATGGATTGAACGGATGACTGTGTGTATGTTTAGAGGGTCACACCCCGTAGAGAAAGCACCTCCGGGTAAGCCCGGCTTGCTCATCCCAGCTGCAGGTCTGAGCACACCCAGGGTCACATCCTTTTATTCCATGATGGGCTGAGGTCACTTCCTTATGTACCCAGGGCTGCCCACACCCAGCCACCGTTTCCTGCACTGGGTCAGGGCGTGCACTTCACTCTCTTCATAACCTCTTTGGTGGCTTATCGTCACCTACCAGCCTCCTTTGGTCTCAGTCCCTGAGCGTCCTTTCAACTTAGTTACCACCTCTTGCTCTAGGTCCCGAGCATGGCTTTGAGTCTCTGGCTTCTGTGTGGACTTCCTGGCTCCTGGGCCCCGAGCTACCTCAGTGCTCCGGCAGCCACTGGACCCATAAGCCGTGGGTTGCTGATTTGGAGCCCAGCTCCAAAAATCAGTCTCAAAATCAAAATCCTCAGTCGTCTTGGTCTTCACTCCGTCAACCCTGGCCTCCACCACTTCTGTCTCATTAAAAAATCTCGTTTCTCATAAAAATTACTCCATATTTCAATATGCATCTGAAAAACCCAAATGCATTTTCAGACTCAAGTCTCAGCACATGAAGCTTGACAAATTAATTTGGAGTTTTGAAAACGTGTTTATTTAGTATGGTTTTGAAGTATTGTAGAGTAACGTTTCTGCCATTTATTACAAGGCAATAAATAGGAAAGTGATCAGAAACGTATACGTATCTTTTAGATTTCATGAGCAGAGATGGCAGGCACTGAAATCTGTTGGTGTTGGGGTGACCACCCATTTGGATAAAAGTCCATTGTCCTTAATTTTTTTTTCTCATTAGCTATTTTTTAAGGAAATTTTTAATTGACATGCAACACACATACAGAAAAGTGAGCGCATCCTAAGTATTAGGCACAAAGTGCCCCCAGCCTGTAACCCGCACCCACGTCAAGCAAAGGAGCAGAACGTACCCACCCCGTTCCAGAATATGCCTTGTGCTCCTTTCCAGCTGCTGACCATGCTTCTGAGGGTAACCACTGTTTTGACTGCTAAAATTACAGATGAGTTTTGCCTGCCTTTCAGCTTTATATATATATGGAATCACACAGTGTGTTCTCTCTTGTATTTGGCCTCTTTCACTCTTCATTTTATCTGTGATGTTCATCCTTGCAGTGTGCCGTTTTAGTTTCCTATTCTTGTGGCTGTATAGTATTCCGTTTTATTAATAGAACAGTTTATTATATGTTGTATGGTTGATGCATGTTTGGGCTGTGTGCAGAGTTTGGCTGTTTCAAACAGTGCTACTGTGACTATGTTTGAATATGTCTTTTGGTGAATGAATGTATGCACGGACACACATATGTCTGAGTGTATGTATGCATAATTTATGTGTGTATGTTTCTGTTGGGTATGTACCTAGGAGTGGAACTGCTAGATCATAGTTTTAGCAGATAGTGCCAAACATTGATGCCAGTTCTACTTCCACTAGCAAAGTTCTGGTTGCTCCATGCCCTTGCCAGTATTTGGCATTATCTCCTTTCTTCGTTGTACTCGTTCTAGTGGGTATGAAGTAATATTGTACTGGGGTCTGAATTTGCCCTTCCGTGATGCTGACCATTTGGGTATGCTCTTCTGTGAAGTGCCTGTTCAGGTCTTTTACTCGTTTTTCTATTGAATTGCCTCTCTTTTTCTTATCGGTTTGCAGGAAGCTGTTCATACATTGTTGAATATATGCATTGCACATATTTTCTCCCTTCCATAGCTTTTGATGTCCATACCTTTAGTGATATCCCCGAGGTTAATCCACATGAAAGCAGTAGGATTATATGTAATACTTTGCATGGGGATCTTTTATTCTTTGTTAGTGATATTGAAGTTGGGGCTGCATTCTTTCAGTACTTGTCTACAAAGGCACTATTGCGGTATTGGCTGTGTAGAATGGGACAGGGACTCTTGAAGTTCTTGGTGTATGTAGGTGTTGGCACCTTTGAGATCACATAAAAATTGTTCATATCCAAGTGCTTGCTGTGCTCCATATACTGTTCTAAGCTTTTACGTGGACAATCTCACTTATTCCTCATACATGCTTATCAGCTGTCACTCTTATTAGCCCCATTTTCAAGTGAGGAAACTGAGGCTCAGAGAGGTTTTGTAATTCCTGAAGGTCACATAACTGTGATTTTGGCTGCAAAACTCATGCTCTGTAATCAATTGTATTGCATAGAAAATTGCAGTTCCTAAAATCGGTGTTTTATTAGAATGCCTGGCATAGTGCCTGGCACATAATAAGTGCTCAGTAAATACCTGTTGAGTGAAAGGATTTGACAGTGGTGAGTTGGATGGTGTCTTCATTGAGTAGGGAAGTTTATTCTGGCAGTGGGGCATGTTGGTATGAGAAGCAGTTGTTTTCCATCCTGATGTGTCATCTCGTGATGATGTCACAAGTAGACATCATAGTGGACATTTGTGGAGTGAATGACTCAATCTCAGACAGGTTGTAAACCCTGCTTAGCAGAAGGGGTGCATTCAGAGGACGCTGCAGGGAGGGGCCCAGGGCCAAGGCAGGCATATGAGTAGGGGCCATGGTCATGGCCCAGGGAGAATGCAGAGTCCAGCTCGCAGCATCCTGATTGTACAGCCACAGGGTAGCCCAGTTTGTGGAAGCAGAATGGGGTCCAGTGTCAGCAGGCAAGGCTGTCCCAGTTACAGGCTGTCGGGTCAGAATAGGTCCCAGCAGCAGTGCAGGGCTGGCAGGCTCCAAAGTCCGGTAATCTAGAGTCACAAGGTTGCAAGCAGTAAAAGTTCAGGCAGGCAGGAAAGAGAGCCAAGGAGCGCTTGCAGGGAGCCATTTCCCCGGTCGACAGGTATTTGTTGCAGGGAGCCATTTCCTCCTGAATGAGGCCTTTCTTCTCAGGCCACTGAGGGCCTGTGAGGAATACATCAGACCTCAGGCCGGGCAGGGTGGGGTGACCCAGAGACCAGCCTGTGCTGGAGCCAGAAGGAGCTGTCATGAACGTCTTGTCAAACTCTTCATTTAACGGGCAAGGAAATTAAAGCCTAAGTGTGAGATTACTCAGAGCCAGGGGGAGAGCCAGCCTTGGAACCAGGCACTGCGAGTGTTTCCTGCTTCCTCATGTTTTCCATCAAAAATTAAGAGGTGGAAGGAAGAAGGACCATGGTGAAAGGCTTAAAGAAGAAAGATGGAGAGTCCTTGGATCTGGGGGGAGAAGGAGGAATCAAGCGGCTACAGTACAGAGCCTGGGCGAATGGCAGTTCCAGTGATGGGAAAGTGGGAAGGAAGCTGGCTGGATGATGATTGTGATCTCAAGTCTAGAATGTAAGTTCCAGGAAGACAGAGGTTTTTGCATTGTTATTGAAGCATAACATACAGAAAAGTACACAGAGAGCAAGGACCTTTTTTGTTCTATTTTTTTTATTGTGGAAAATACATATAAAATTTACCATCATAACCATTTTTAAGTGTACAGTTCATTGGTATTAAGTACATTCATATTCTTGTGCAACCATCACCACCATCAGAATGCTTTTCATCTTGCAAAATTGAAACTGTACCCGATAAAGAGTAACTCTCTATTCCCCCTTCCCCCAACCCCTGGCAGACACCCATCTACTTTCTACTACCCTAGGCACCTTATAAAGTGGAGTCATACAGTATTTGCCTTTTTGTGACTGGCGTATTTCACTTAACATAATGTCTTTAGGTTTATCCGTGCTACGGCATGTGTCAGAATTTCCTTCCTTTTAAAGGCTGAATAATATCCCATTGTATGGATAGACCACATTTCATTTATCCATTCATCTGTTGATGGACACTTGGGGCAAGAACTTTTATATGGGCCGCTTACCAGTGAATGGAGTAGATCCTGGCCTTAGTATGTGCTCAACAAATAATTGTTGAATGAATTTTAGTTATGTTGAACGTGAACTGACAGTGGGCTACCCAGGTGGGCTGTCCAACAGGTGTTCCAAGATGACTCAGGACCAAAGGTGAGGTGAGAGATGAGGCCAGCGGTAAGAAGGTGCTCCCAGGGCACCGGGGCCGAGATGGGAGCAGGGGCCTGGGCTCAGCACAGGTGGGAGTAGAGCAATGAAAGATGCAGGAAAGGTGGTCTCAGGGAAGTGCCCTGTACTTTAAAACAGGAGAGAGGTTTTAAGAAGGGGGTGCCGAGCACCGTCCGAGTCAAGAAGGATGGGGTCTGAGGAAGGAACGCTAGAGCTGACAAATAGTGATGGAGCCGAGATGAACTCGGCTCCTTGTTGGCCTTGGAACGAAGTTTCTGTCGCGTGGTGGTGGAGGTACAGGCCAGAACATGAGATAGGGGGAAACACATGTGAAATAGCCAGAGCTATTAAATGCTGGGCACTAGGAAAGGCACCAGGACTAGCAGCAGGTGAAGCAGCAGCAGAGAAAGGTGCATGAAGCACACACCGTTCTTAGGCTTCACGGAAGTCTTGAACTTGAGTGTGGCCTTGGAGTTGGCCTCTGTGCAATAAAGAGGAGAGAGAAGGGCATGCCAAGTAGATAAGCAATGAGAAAAAGAGCTTGGTGGAAAGAATGGGGACGTGCACGGGGACAACAAGGAAGCCAGATCGATGAGGCAGAGGATATGTGGGGGAACGTGGGAAATATGGTGGCACTTCTATCCTTTCCTCCCTTTTAAAGTTAATTAAGAGATGGCCATTGGGAAGCTTGAGTAATCTACGTCTAAACACTACATCTAGCGTAACTTAGCAGTCTCACTTACAATTACTGGACACCAATCCCCAGGACAACCCCGTTACCCTGTAAATGTAATAGAAGATTTTATTATGGACGCTGGTAGTTGTAAAGAATTGGTTGCATGTGACAGATACACCTGGCTCAAATATGAGTGTAGCTGTTTCCGAGTTGTGTACTGGAGAATCAGAGCCTCCATTCCGTGTAACTACTATTCACTAAGCTCCAGCTGACGGCCGTGCCTGATACTAGATGCTCAGATGTAAAGACAAAAAGGTTGAGATCTAAAAAGTAAGGCTTGAGCCTGAACTGTTGCTAGACTTAACCTGAGTCCTAAAGGCTTTCCTTTCCACAGAGCCTGGGGAGATGTTGAGCTGAAGGCTGAGAAAGTAGATGCCACATCTGCCGCCATCTCACTCTTCAGCAGTTCCACACAAATGCTGAGCCGCCACTGCTCTACCCTGGGGCCAGGCAAAAGCCTGTACTCTCATACAGAGCCCCCTCTGAAAATGCAGTTTGGTAAATTCTTATGTACACCCAAAAGGTTGCCCCAGATCTCAAGGAAATATTTAGAAATGCTTTTTAAAGGTAATATCCCAAATCCAGGATCCCTGGAAGCTATTTATCTCAAGGAAAATGCCTAGAGCATTCCCATAGGATATAAATGAAGGATCCAAGTGTGGGGGAACACATATCCTCTGTACAGGGTACCAGTCAGATGCCACCCCTGCCCCCTGCCCCCAGCACAGGAGCCAAGGCAGAGGGCTTGAGGCAGGAGAGGCCAGAGTCCTTACCTCTTTCTGAGTACCAGAGTTTTCCTGGCAGAGCTGGGAAGCACGAAGTATTCTCCCTACCTGCCTCCAGCTCTGAGTTGCTGAAAGGGAAACCAGGACCCTAAAGGAGGTTTTCGGATCTCTGCACGCTCGGCCTGCATTATCTGTGGCACCGCTGCTTACTCCAGCCCCATAGCAGGTTCCCTTAGCACCCAGCCTAGTCTGGCCTGACGTGGGTTTTAGGGAGCCTTATATACGTAAACAATAAAATAATAATGATAGCTAAATTTACTGTGCCCAGATGTGGTTCTGTTTTCTATGTATTAGCTCATTTAAACCTTATAGTGACTCTGTGGGACAATTGCTATGTTTGACAGATGAGGAAACTGAGTCACAGAGAGGCATGGTCTCTTTCCTGAAATCACTCAGCTAGTAACAGGTGGAGGTCTAAATTGAACCCGTGTGCCTCCAGAGCCTGTGCTCCTCAGGGAAGACGGCCCCTGTGGGATGTGTAGGAACCACCAGAGGTCAGAGCAGAGAGGTCAGCTGCTGACCAGTCAGACTCCGAGATCCGGTTTCTCCCTGTTGGAGCCGGCTGCCCCCGCTGCTTCAGGGACGGGACTGCCCTGTTGTATTACCCAAGTTTGCCAGGAGGATTAGCCTCTTCCTCGTGTCAAAACAAGCCAAGCAGGAAAAAAATCAACAAACAACTCATGACTTCCAGCAGAAAAAGCTCTGCAGCTTCTCCAGCAGGAGGGAGATCTCTGCTGCGGAGGCTCAAACGTCCCAGGTTACGTCCTAGCTGTAGGCGTGTGCCGAGAGGGACTGAGACCCTTGGTTTTACAGGTCGGTGCCCCGAGGCCCGGCCCACTTGGTGCTCAGTCCCTGCCAGCAGCTCTCCTCCTTGGCTCCCCGTCACGCTGCGTGAGATTTGCTGGTGTCCTGTCGCTGAGCCTGACTGGTTCTGTTTCCATGCTTTTCTGCACATCATTCCTTGCCCCTTGGGTTGCCTTTGCTCCTTCCATTTTTATTGGAAGTTTTAGATTCTTCAGAGCCCCCTTTAGCTTCTGCCTCCTCCGTGGAGCCTCTTTGCCTCCAGTGAATCCTGCCCCCTCCAGGTTCCTGTTGCATTTATTAACTCTTTTAATCACTGTGCTCCCCAATACTGCCTAGCGGTGGCTTCAAAAAATTTATGTGTGTATGACATTTGCATATTTGTGTATGCACACATCATGCATTTGCATACACATTTGCATGTATGTATATATATACATATTTCTTATTTATAAGGTGGGGGATGGTAATGCATGCCTTCCACAAGTAATATTTATTGAGTGCCTGCTATATTGCAGGCACTATTCTGGGCTCCAGGGATTTAGCAGTTTACAAAGCAGACAGAAGTCCCCTGTTCTCATGGAGCTGACACTCCAGCCAGTTTCAGGAAGAGCCCCCGCCCCCTCCAGAGTTGCTGGGAGAAGAGGAGGAGGCAGAGGGTCCCTGCTGATTGATCAGAAGTGGAACCACAACCTGGGTGGGACTGCAGCAGGATGGAGGCTGCTCTGGTGGCCTGCATGGGGCACAGGGACTCCCAGGGTGAGATTTCTGCCGTGAAAGAGAAGGAGGAGGAGGAAAGGCCGCCTGGGTTGCCCTGAAGGGGCAGCATATCTCTTTCCCCCTCCCCAGTCATAACCCGTGCCTGACCCTGAGGCTAAGCCCACTCCCAGCCCCTCACACAACCCCAGTGGGCAGGAGGGGCAGCACCAGGTGGAGGCACCCCGGTATCGGCTGCAGCCCCAGAGCCCTGTGCCTCACAGCTGTGCCACCTCCCCCGCCCCAGCCCTCCCGTGTGCTGGTGAAGGCTTACCTGGCACAGAGGCAGCCTGGCTGGCAGGGGCACATGGAGTCTTCCTGGCCACGCAAGGCCACTGAAAGAAGAGGTCATTCGACAGACCCCAGAGATCCCCCTCCCCAGCTTGTACCAGAGGCAGGACTCTGGAGTCACTGAGCCCCCAGCAGATCTGGGGTCAAGTTCCCCCACCTAGTGGCCTGGGGTAAATGTAGATGTTGAGTGGATTTGCCGTGGATTTGGGCTTCTCATCACCTCACGCTGTGACCATGGGCTATTGCTCATACATAACATCCCTTCCTGCTTTCTTCCTAGGATGAGGGAGGGCAACCTTGAGTGATGTTTTATCCCTCCATGCATCTCTTTTCCATGTGGGAAGTATCCGTTTCCAAGGTATCTCTTTGGGAAGTAGAGAGAGGGGGCCATGGCTGTGGCCATCCCTGCATTTGGCTCTACCCGTGGCTCTGGTCACCTCTGACTGCCCTGCTGGGCCTCAGAGCCCACACCAGCCTCTCTGCGAGGGGCAGGGTGATTTTGAGTAAGTTTTACTTGACCTTTGCTTTGATTCAATTCCCTCATCTATGATATGGGACTGGTAATAATTACACCTACCTCATGGAGTTATTGAAAGGATTAAATGAGCCTATAAATGAGCTTAAAATAGAGCCTGGCTCACGGTAAGTGCTCTCTATGTCTGTTAATCCTAGATTACTCACCACGTTTGTGAAGTGGTGGTGGGCTTGTTTGCTTAGCTCTGTGACCACGAGCTCCCTGTGGGCAGGACATGTCTTATGTGTTCCTGTAGTCTCAGTGCCTAGCCCACCCAGTGCCTGGCACATGGTAGGCATTCAGCAAACGTGTTAACAGTGACCTCTGGATTTGGGCCAAGGTGAAGGGCAGACTCAGCATATGTGGAGGCATACAGGAGGGAGGCCTATGGAAGGGCAATTAAGCAGGATCAGAGGTTGCAGAATGGGAGAGTGTGGAAACAGGTTGGGGGGGTGGATTGGGACCAGATGCGAGGGGGCCTGGAACGCTAGCAGAAAGCCACGGCAAGGCACTGGGGAACTGTGGAGGGTTTCAGAACAGGAGAGGGACATGCAGGTCCAGGATTTCAGGGAAGATCCTGGTAGAAGAATCTAGACTACACTGGAGGAGAGAGAGCCTGGAGCTAGCAGGGCGACCGGTTAGGAAGTGCTGGGGACACACGGCTGAGAGTCAACAAGGCATGTGGGCAGGCGGCATGCTATCTGCTCCCCTGCCCCGCCTGGCCCCTGGCGCCACGAGGAACCAGGCCAGCCTGTTGTGACCTTCGCCATCCAGCCCTGACTGTTCCAGCCCTGGTGCTTGTCTATTTGCAGCCTCCTCTCTCTGACACCTTGCGCAGGTTGCCAGGTTACGGCAGCCCGTGCTGCGCAAGTCCTCGTGCCCCAGCTCCGATGCCACTTGCGTCCCCCTCACTCTCCAGCCTCTGGATGTCGGTGTTTATTGTTTTAATCTTAAAGTGAGAAACAGTGAGGTTGCTGGAAATAGGCCATGTGCTTTTATTTGTTCTTCTAACCAAGGACAGGCATGTTTCCCAATCCCAGGAGCAGGACCTGGAGCCCAGGATGGAGATGCAGGCAGAGTGCAGAGGATTCACCAGGGAGGGCCGAGTGCTCTGGGGGTCTGGACCAGAAAGTGACTGTTTGATCCTGTGGCGGGAGCCTGTATCTGCCTGCTTGCTGGTCCCGGAACAGGTCCATCAGGGCAGATACTGCTGTTCAGAGCCACCATGGCAGGGCTGGGTCCCAGCCTGGCCGGCGGGAGGGCACAGGTCTTGGCCATTAAGGACACTGGCTTATCCTTGCGACCTGTGCCCTTGAATCTGGGCCACACTCTTATGAGGTGCTGGCTTGTGTAAGGAAGTTGCTTGTAGCCAACCTGTCTTAATAAGCATCTGCTGCATATCTGGTCTCCGCTGTAACAGCCACCTGGGAAGCCAGGGGACACCGCAGGCCTGCCTGGGCAGTGGAGTGCAGTGACAGTGCCCGCCATTTAATGAGCGTTTACTATGTGTTGGCCATTGCGCTGAGCACTCTGCATACATTATCTCATTTAACCCTGAGGATAACCACATGTCGCAGTTGTTATTAGCACTGTTTTTTGGATGAAGCAACTGAGACAAGAGGAGGTTAATTAACTTGCCCTGGGTCACACAGCCAGTAAATTCAAGTTTCCCTGAGTCAGAGCCCCTGTGGTCAGTCCTGATGCTCATGCGATGGGCACCTAGAACTCGGGACTTGTCGTTGGGAAGACCTAGGGTCAGTTTTTTGCTCTGCCTCTCCGTTACTGGCTGGACGATCTTGGCCAGCTGCCCTCACTTTTCTCATTTGTAAAGTGGGAATAACTATGTATACTTCACAAGGCTTCGAGGGGGGATAAAATGGCATAGTTTGTCATAAAACTTGTTTGTGCACAAGAAGGAGTTATACATACATTACACCTCATTAAATGAGTCGATAGTAAAAACTTAAAACTACTTACAGAAAAAGGTACATGTTCACGTGCCTTTTTTTTTTTTTTTTTTTAAGGAAATGTGGTTGGTCCCACCTTTGTCCCTGGAGTTGTCAAGCATGAAAATGGGGAGGAGTTCATCAGGGAAGGACAGAGTTCGGAGGAAGTCTCCTAAGAGGAGGATGTCACTAGCTTGCCTAGCACAGTGGTTGGGAGTCTGGTACTGGCCGCATACCCTGCACAGGCTCCTCAGCCCCTAACCTGTACAGTGGAGGTGATGGCCATCCCAGCTTCCAAGTGCCGTCGTGAGGACCGACTGAGCTGTGATACACGCATGGGGCCGGCACCAGGCCTGATGCGTGGTGAGTGATTAGTGGATATTGAGGTCCACGTTCATGATGAGGCGGATGCTGTTTGGACAGGTAAGGGGGAAGGGACGTCCTGGTTTGGGGGCTTAGCCTTATTTGAAGGCTCTCTTGAAGGGGCATGGGGAGCACACATGTCTGGTGGGAATGAGGACCTAGGCCCCAGAGCAACCTTGGGAGGAGGCCAGACCCTTGATAAGGGCTCTAAGGCAAATGGAGACTCTACTTCTCCTACCCTTCATGTCCCAAAGCTGGGGTCAGTGGGGGTCAGAGCTGTGGGGGAGGAGGTCACGGTCCTCCTGCAGGTGGTGGGGAGATGGCCATGTCCTAGAGGTCCGCTGGCCGGGTTCCAGCTTGGGTCTGAGCAGGTTACAAATCAGAGGGAGGAGGGATGCCTTCCGTGGTGTAGCTTGGCTTTGTCATCTTGGCCGAGGAACAAAGTTTATTCAGAAAGGGTTCCTGCCATTTTTAAACTTGTTACTTGGTTCTGTGTGTGAGAGAGTGAAAGGAGACGGGAGGGTAAGAGTTGGGGTCGGGGTGAGAGGGCGGTTAACGTTGGAAGTGACCCGCTGAGGCCCCTTTATCTCTTTCTTGCATGAAGGTGGTGTAGTAACTTTGGGTATAGCCTAAAGGTACGTAGTGGTCAGTCAGTATCTGGGCATTTTATGATTTAGAAAATGAGAGGTAAACACGGATATTTCAGGTATTTAGAAGTAGGCCCCAAAGAAGTTGTACTGTGTTTCCACTCTTGTGCTCACTTGTTTGTTCGGCCAGCAGACGGTTACTGGAAGTGGGTGTGCCATTCGTGGTGGCGTGAAGAGCTGTGAGAGGCAGTCCAGGTCCACAAGAAGCTTCCTTGCAGTCAGGCTGTTTTATAACTGTTCCCAAATCATGTTAGCTCTGGAATCTATTTTAGGAACTCCTTTGGTTATGAACCATATCTTATATTTAATTTTGATTCTCTTTCTCCTCCTGTCCTGGATTCAGTAGCCTCATCCACAAACACTGTGTCCCTGGCGTTACCATAGGTATTGGAAGTATTTAGAAGAATCAGAGATACTTGGTAGGAACGCGTTAACTAACGAGAGCTGCTGCCTAGAACGGCCTCCCAAGGACTTTAGGCCTTCTCTATGCAGTCACCACTTCCATGTCGCAGAGGACCCTGGAGCCCACCAGTATCTGTGAGATGCCTGGAGCTGGGCATCAAGGCAGAGGGCATTGCTCCCCTTTTCTTTGGTTGGTGAGTGTTCATAATAATAGTAGGAATTCCAGCCCACCCCAGGGGGCGCCTGAAGGTAGGTGAGGCTCTTGAGATCTTTCTGCCTACCTCTGAGGGCTGTGATGGCGCTCCTTTGCTTCTTTCTCTTCATTTGTTCCTGTATCTGGTGAGGATGGCGTTCTGCTCAGATCTACAGTGAGTAGCCATGGGGAGCTGTTAGAGTCTCTGGTCTTTGATTCTCTGGGAGAGGGTGGGTTTGACAGTGCCTTCCCACCTCTGAGATGAGGACAGCTGGATTCTGTCTCCTCCGTCCTCAGCATCGCGTGGGGCCACACCGAAAAGAAAACCTCATGACTGATCCCAAGGTCCAGAGTTGACACTGCACTGATTTCAGCCCAGGGCAAGCCACCGTTAGCATCTTCCGGCCAGAGGGTGTTTGTGAAAGCACAGGTCGGGTGTCCCTTTGACATTTGCTTGGGGATCCTTTCCAGAAGCTGGAGGAAGAGGAGTAGATTCATGTTTGACAAGTCTAGATCAAGGGAAGGACAGAGAAGCAGGAGCCTCGCAGGACCAGTGTGTGCAGGGAGGGGACTCGGACCAAGTGAACGCGTTTCCGGTGTGTTTGTCAGGGACTTAGGGTGGTAATGTTGACAGGGAGCATGATCAGCCAATCAACAAGCATAGATTGGGTGCCTCTGGGAGTTTCACATTGGAGAGAATGACAGAGAATTCTAAACCTGGCACAGGCCTTTGAAAAGTTCAGACTCTAGTGGGAGGCATAGATGAGCACACGTGACAAGGCATGACAGTGTATTATGAGGCCCCGGACTGTAACACAGGGTTACACGTGCTGTTGGCATTTGGAGAAGGGAGGACCATCATGGCCATCTATCCTGCCTGGGAAAGACTGGAGAATGACCACATCAGCAGTGTCAGCACACAGGGAGCAGTCAGGACGGGGCAGGGAGCTCTGGGGTCAGAGAACAGGGTTCTGTTCCCAGCTAAGGAAAGTTGCGCAGATGAGTGGACATAATATACGTGAAAGCATCTGGCTGAGTGTTTTTCGTGTAGAAATAATTCAGCAGAGGTTTGTTGATATATTCCTAAGATCACGACTGAGAGAGTCCCAAGGAAGATATCACAGCAAGGTTTAAAAACAGTGTAGGGGGTGAGGGTGGGAGTGGAGGGGCGGGGCAGCTGCACTGGTGGAGAAAGCAGGAGGGAGGGAGGGAGAGCTCCTGTGGGAAGAAGGTTCTGCTGGAGGTCAGTCTGCTGTCCCTCCTCCTCAGGCCACTTTTGGAGGGTTGTTCAGATCCCAATGAGAAGGAAAATGTCAAAGTAGAATGAGTGCAGAGGAGGGCTGCTGGCATATGAGGAATGGTTAAAGCACGGGCATATATACCCCAGAGAGGGGAAGATTTCAGCAGAACGAGTTTGCTGGGCAGAGTTTTGTGTATTGAAAGGACTGTGACGTGATGTGGGTGTCGGGCTTACTCTGCGGCAGTGACAGGGCAGCCGCTGTTGGTGCAGGGAGCTGGGTCATTGTCCCTCCCTTTGAGCTGCGAAGGACTCGAGGGAGGAAAGATGGGTGGCCCTCTGAGATAGTGAGCCCCTTCAGCGGTGCTCTTGGTGTTTACAGGTAAGCTGAATGGCCATGACGCAGGGATGCTAATAATAAAAAGTCATAATAGTTGCCACTTCCTGAATGCTTGTCGTGTAGCAGGCAGTGTGACCCAGGGCTTTACTTGTATGGACTCACCTAATCTCCTACAACACTGGGCAGGGGTATGAGTAGCTTCTTAGCCCTACTTTATAGATGAGAAAACTTAGCCTGAGAAATGAAGTAACCCACCCAAGGTCCCATACATTGGCCTCCAGCCCAAGGCCAGTCTCCTTGTATTGGTGAAAGGTGAGGCCGGATGACCTGTAGGGTGTCTTACAACACCAGGTTTCTAAGTCTCTATCTGGTGGGTCATCCCAGCCATTTGGATGGGGTTGGGCAGCTCTCTTGGGTCCAGGGCAGGAGTGGCGGTTACTGCTCTCCCGGTGACCTCACTGGGACTGGGAAGTCAGCAGGGGTATTCCGTTGGCTGTTAGGAACTGGCCTTGCCGGGGAAGTGGCTGGGGAGCCCCCAGGCTTATCTGAGCGTCCCAGCTCCTTGCATCCGGTGTCCTCTAACCCTCTGGTGACTCTGGGGTCTCGGAAGCACCAGTGGTCCTTTTTTGTGTCAGCTTCCCCAGAAGCTTCTTGACTGTGTCGTCAGCACACTCAGCCTGCAGGTGTCCCCCCACCCCCTTAGCTCTGTCACTGCAGAAGGGCACAGAGTGATGTCCAGGGGCCAAGACCTACCTTGTTTTGGGGGGCCAGAGTGGGATTAAGGAGCCAGCTGTCCTCCTACTGTCCTAGTTCTCCAGGCTCTGGCAACCGGGAAAGCCCTTGCTTCCATGGGCAGAGTTCCCCAAAGAGGGCCTAACACCAAGCCTGACACATAGTCAGCCCCAGGCATGTTTTTTTGGAATAACAAATGTTTAGGACTCACCTGCCTTCTCAGTGCTCACCCTAGGCCCTGAGGACTCTGGAGGTTTTAGAGGGAGGGCGTTGGAGGGTGGGCCGCGCCTGTCACTCCACATTCAATGGCACTGGGAGAAGCTTCTCAGCGTCATCCTTTGTGTTTTAAGGCTATTACTGTTTCTCTGCTTCGGGGGCAAGAACACTGACCTTCCAGGCCTGAACCAGATCCTAACCTGAGAATAACGGCTGCCCGCCAGTCCCAGAGGCCTTCAGAGAGCTGAACCTTCATGTGTTGTTCCAACACCTTCCCTCTGTAACTGAAACACTCACAGGACTGCCCTTTATCCCACGGTTCTGGTCATCATCCCCTCCCTACCCTTGAGCTCTCTGTATGCATAGGAGGTACTCACATCATCAAAAATTTTGTGGGACCTTACTTTTGTTAAGGCTTAATATTATGAAAATAATGTACAGTGCATCCCCAATATCGCCCCCAAATATGACATTAAATATTATGTTTTAGACTGCCCCAACCCCTCGCCCACCCAAGGCTCGTCAGATGAGAGCCTTGTCCCCACTCCAGCTCCTGACAAGGCCGGCGCTTTGCTGAAAGTCCAGACCTGTGCCCTGGCGTGCACGATGGCTCCGAGGTCTTTCCTGTCCCTCTCAGGCTGTGGGCAAGGTCATGGGCATGGGCATGCCCCCTGGGTGGGGGAGAAGGCAGTATGGAAGTTAAAGTGCAAGTCAGAGTTGTTTGGGGAACCCCCATCCTACTTGTGTTTGTGACAACTGCTCTCTAGTTCTGACTCAGCTGAGTGAAGCAATAGTTGGTACCGGGGCAGGAAAGAAACGCCATTTTTGAGACACGTGGCACTCATGTGGTCATGCAGAGGTCAGTACAGCCCCGTGAATCATCAGTTGCCCTGGTTCTCCGTACCCTAGATATGTCTGCTCCTGCTCAGCACTTCCCTCTTTGATCAAGAACCCCAGGGGCAGCAGTAACATCTAAGGGTCCTAGCCTGTGCCTGGAGGGCATCTGGCCAAGACCCCTCATTTCCCCAGCCGCATCTGGCCGGTGGCACAGACGGCAGGGTCCGCCGTGTAGGGATGGGGTAGAGCTCCTTTCAGTCCGACTCATGTGGCCCGGCCACACTCTGTCTCTCTGGAAATTATTTCCATCCGTTGACGGCCAGGATTTCAAGAACAGCCAGCCAAGAGTTGCATTGGGTTACTCCCTGAGTCCCAAGAAGACTTTGCCCCCTGCATTTCAGGCAACCCTAGGAGCTCCTCGTTCAGGGGCTTTGGCTAGTGGAATGACCATGTTTACTGAGCCCCAGCCCACTGTCAGAATAGTAGATGCCCGTCTCATTGCCAGCCTGCGTTTTGCCTGAGGCTGAGCCGTGAGCCCTCTGGGGCAGTAGCTTAGATTTAACGTTCAGTGGCCTAGGGTAAGGCAGACATTTTGGCCTTTTCCATTTTCCCGGGAGGTGGTGGGAGCCAGCTTGGGCAGGTCAGTTTGGAGCCTGGATTTTTGGCCTGAGAGGCAGACTGACTCAGTCTGCCCAGAAGAAAGTGTCTACTTATGAATAGAGCATACCGGTCACAATATCTCCCACCCTAGGCCTGACCTTCCCCCTAAACAAACGTGCCCCGTCACTACGCTGCCCTTGGCGTATTCCACACGGGAGTCTCTGTTGGTGCTGGGGCTCACTTCTGTTTGTTAAGGAGCTGACTTGGCCCTCACTCATCTTCTTTCACCCTGTAGTCAGGGGAGTCCTGTGTTCTCAGGGCCAGCGTCTGGCAGGCCACTTACTGTCTGCTGCCTGGTTCCAGCTCCCCGCCCGTGGCGGCATTCCGTGTCTGCATCTGCATCTCACCTCTGCCAGGACCTACCCTCCAGCACAGGCTGTCCCTAGCCCTTGTCTCTCGGATTTTCACTTGGCACGTGGTGCAGCATTGTGTCCTTGGAGTGTTTGTTTTCACTGCTGGGGCCTTGTTTCACTTCAGCTCAGCAACCTGGGCAGAAGTGCCGTGGTCCTCTGGGTTGGGAATTTGATGGGAAAAAGTCCTCTGGTTCTGGGGTAGTTGTTTCTGGAGACTGACGAGATGCGGTCTTTAAGGCTGTTAGACGGACCACATCATGGTCGTTATTGTTGATCGAAGCTATTAACGGCACGGTTCTTTCAGGAACCTTTTCCCCATGGATAACATCAGACGTCTAATCTACAAGTACCGTTTCTGACACCCCCCCCCGACTCAGCACATTTTCAGACTTTTTCTAATTATATATATTTATAGATTCTGTGTTTTTGTTTCTTCTTAAAGTTCCCTGAGATTAGAATTTCCTTACCAGGTAGTTAACTGTCCCAGCAATTCGGCTTTTACTTGGCACTCAAGCTTTTTCCTCGAAGCCCCTCCTCTGTCTTCAGCCTATCACCTCAACATACTCCACCTTGTCTTCTTGGTCTTGTCAGTATGAAGCGAGGTGTGGTCGTGCCTGATTAGTACTTGGTTGAAAGACTGAGATTGCCAGGTACTATAGGTCTCTTGAGGTGTTACTAGGCCTTTTCTTCCAGTGCCTGGTATGGTACCAACCACAAAAACATCATGGTCCATCATCACCATCATCATCATAGTGATACTGGTACCAGTTGAACATTAACTCTGTGTTGGGCATTGTGCTGAACGCTCCTGTATCTCATACCATCCTCACCAAGAAAACCCCTAGGAAGTATGGATGCAGCTGAAAATAGGAACTTAGGAAGGTCAAATAAGTGGTTCAAGTCTGTATAACTAGTAGAGGCTGTATTAGGATGCACATTCAAACCTGTCTCACTTTAGAGTCTGAGTTTTTCACCACTATCTGCATTATCCTCGTTTAGTCGTATGTCCTCACGAAATGTTTGTTGAATGGCAAGATTGTTCCCACAGTCTGGCTGGCCTCTGAGGTATCACTAACCATGATGAGGATAGCACCCAATATTTTTGAATACTTAGATTGCTAGGCTCTGTAATAATGTGATGTAAGTGATACGCATCAGGTTAATCTATGTAATCTGCAGAGCTCAGTGAGGACGATTTCCCCCGTTCTGCAGATTAGGAAACCGAGGCTCATAAAGGCTGAGTTAAGTTGCTCAAGATCACACAGCCAAAGAGTATATACGTTGGGATTTAGCTGCCAGTTATCTCTTGAACAGTGTGAGTCTGTTCTCTTGATCACTATGTTATTGTCTACAAAAAAAAAAAAAAGATTAATTTCTCCCTCTGTCCCTTTCTTCTTGCTGCCCCCTTCCTTAGCTTGGGATGCTTTTTCTCTGTCTGTTTCTTTTCATCCTACTCTTTCTGAGAGGCCCAGGCTGCGCTCAGACTATGTCTGAACGTTGCAAAATTAGTTATTCAATTTATATTTTCTTAAACTTTACTTGTAGACATATCCTCACGTTAAAACATCACCTGATTTAAGATTGGTGCTCCATACTGTAAGAGTAGACCTATTTGTCTATCTTATTTCTGACCAAAGGAATGGAACAGAGAGCCTAGTTATAGACCCGTGTATATCTGGACACCTGATTTATGACAAAGGGGGCACTGCTGGGCAGTAGGAAATGAACGGTCATTTTAATAATAAACAGTGCTGGGTCAGTTGGATGTCCACAAGGAAAGAAATAATCTTGACCACTACCTCACGTCATGCACAAAAATAAATTCCAGAGAGATCATCAATCTCAATGTGAAAGTTAAGACAAAATAAAACTTCATTTACAAGGTCACATAGAGTATCTTCATAACCTTGAGGTAGCCATACATTTTTTTAAAGAAGACACCAAGAGCACCAAAAATAAAGGAAAAGATTGATAAGTTGGATGACATTAAAATGAGGAACTTCTCATCATCAAAAGACATCAATAAGAGAGAGAAAAGGCAAGCAGAGTGGAAAGGATACATGTAATACCTACAACCGGCAAGTGGATTCGTATCCAGAGTACGTAAATAATGCAACAGACACGTAAGAAAAAGAGCCCCTCTCCCCCACAAAAATGGGCAAAAGAATATTCCGTAATTATAGACTGAGTTGTATACAGTTTTCTTCTCCCAATTCTAGGTTTTAACCAATTTGTCCTGGGTCATTGGCACAGCCTGGTGGCTGGCCTTGGGAACTGTCTAATCCCCTGGCTCATCTTGACATTTTCTTTTATGTCTGGACTGTGGACCCTTCATTTTGCATGTCCTGTGTCACTCAGCTGTTTTTCTGCCACAAGTGCCTCCTTTCTCATGAATACACAATACATCGGTCTCTTCCTCTTTTCCTTTGGCTTGTTAACTTTTGACCATCTATTTTAAGACTCTTTCTCTCCGGCTTCTTCTCCCTTACCATCCCTCCTGCCTCCACCCCACCCCTTTTTCGTTTCCCTTTTTGTCCCTCCTTGTTTAGCCTAAAGACTTGTCGTTGCAATGGTTATCCTAAAATATCTGAAAGCCTTTGGGGGGGGGGGGTAGGCTCGTACCGTGGGCTCCAGAGGCAGAGCGAAGACTTAAGCCGGGTAATTAGCTACCTTGAGAGTGATGTCATCTCAGTTATGTTCCATTGTCTGAGTCCTCCAAAGGTGGGCCGGGGTGGGGGGGCGGTGGTTACTGAATGAAGTAGAGGCTGGGCAGTGCCTTGGTCTTAGTGTTGTTTATGGAGGGCCCTATGCCTTGGATGGGCAGCTGGATTATGATAATCCTTTCCAATCTTATCAACAAAGCCCCAAATAGAGCCTTTGAGGATGCCCAGAGCAGCAACTCTCATCTGGGAGAGAGGGCCTGTGTATTGGAGTGATTCTTTTGTCCTTCTGGTGGGTCAGGATGGGGCACAAATACTAGCACTCTAATGGTTTCATTCATGGTTAAAAATAATTCCGAGGTACCCCTCCACCTGCAGCCCTCAACATGGGGCTGGTTGACAACCACTGACCTGAAGGGCAGGATTTCCCTTATTTCCTTCTGTGCCATTCTTTTCCTCCATTAGCAGCATCTGTGAGGTGAATCCTTTCGGTTATCTTCTTCTTTGTTTCTTTATTTTATTTAAATCCTCACTTGGGCAGTGCTTGTTCCTATAGCATATTTTGGACACATTACCACAGAGAAAACACAATGGAAACTCTGCAGGTATGTTTGGACTTCAAAAATTGGGGGAACAATGTTTAAAATTCAAGAGTTTAATGTAGTAAATGTAGATTTTTGCCTTCTCCTGAAAAATTGGACGATCTGGGTCTCTACTCCCAGATGGCCCCAAGCGGGCAGAGCAGGGGAGGGGCTTGTCCCTGCTCCTGACACACTCCCTCCCCGTGGCTTGCATCCTTTGCTACCTGCCGAGTCCCCCAAGGCATTGGGGTTTGTCTCTTCCTGAAGTGGGTAAAATAGGCTCTTGTGGGCTGGCCTGGGAACCCAACCAGTACGTTTAATATTGTTTCAGTGAGAAAATGAGTTCCGGCTTTTAAAGAGCAGACTTTGGAAACATCAGAGATGCTAATTTGGGAATGCTTGTAGGGTCCTCTCACAGAACCTGTATGTCTTGAGGTGATGGCCTGTGTCTTGTACTTCTTCTGCGCTGAATGTTGCCTTAGCATCTAGTAGGTACTTAATCAGTGATTTACCTCCTGGGGTTACCGAGTGCCCTTTGTCTGCTCCCTTCCAGGTGGTAAACAGAAACACCTTCTCCCTGTGGACCTGAACCTGTCAGTGCTGCCTGAGACCAGACCGCTGCCTGATTTATCTAGAACACCCACTCGAGCCCTTGATACTCGTGTGGAGTTTGAGATCAGTCCCCTGTACAGAGCTCCCTGTCTTGAGAGAAATGACTTCTTTCCTGATGAAAGATCCAGCCCGTGTTCAGGAGGCCCTAATGAGGAAATGGGAGGACAGAGAGGCTGCACTAAGCCTGCACTGTTGGCTGATGCCCGCCGAACTGGAGTTCGTGGCAATTCCAGAGTGCTTGCATTCCAAACCCAGGGCGAGGGCTGGGTAAAAGTCCAGCTCATCCCCTTTAAAGAAAAAAATTCTTCCTCTCTGACATTTCGAGGTTTTGACCCAGATCAGTCAGAGGCCACGGAGAGCTCGCAATGTCTGGAGAGTGTGTTTAGTTCCCGAGGCCTGGAGCTGCAGAGAAGCCGGAGTGAGCCAGTGACCTGCTGGGCTTGAGTTGAAGCCCTGCCTTTTCAAGTGTGCCCTGGCCCAGCCTCCCCAGACCTCACAGCGTGGACGGAAGGAGCCAGCACCTTCCCCTTACTCCAAAGTTATCTTTACCCCCTGAAATCAAACATCGCATGCAGCACCCTGTAAATCTGCTTCCTTGTAGGCTTGAGCGTGCTTGCTGAGTAAACATCCTCCCATGTTTTTGGAACTGAATCCATTTCTGCTTCCTGGTCATCCCATGTGGGTTTTTTCTGTTCTGGGTGCCATGCAGAATCAGGTTAATAGAAGGCAGACCTAGCGTTGGGCAGGGGCACCTAAAATGACAGTTTCAACCTTAGTAAATTGTAAGGAGAGTAACAGCGTCGTGGGAAGAAAGAGAAAAGACTTAGATGAAAAATGAAATGAAACAGAGCCTCCCAAACATAGTGCTGCCATAATGCTTTGCGAGTCAGAGTTGGTTCCTGCCGAGCCCTGAGACGGGGACCTTCCTTTGCATGGGCTCAAGCTCCGTTGTGCTGTGGTTGAACCACAGTCAGCCTCCGTCTGTAGGTTTTGTGGCTGCGTCTGGCCCTCCTGACCCTAACTTGCTCTTGCTCCGTCTCTCGTGACTTATTTGCCTCTTCTCTCTCACTTCCACCCACCCGTGACATCTCCATCGCCATGGCATTGAGCAGCCACGTCATTCACCAAGTTCACGGGGTGATGGGCCAACTCTGTGCTGAGCCCTACTTCCTTCTCGTTCTCCCTCCTGAAGCAGGAGGCTCCCTGGCAGAGCTCAAAGCCCTTTGTTTATTTGATCCTGGGCGTCTTGGATAAATCAGGAATGTCCTGACATGAACTTAGGCATGTTTTTCTTCCATGGAAAAGGAAACTACGGCAAATGGTATTTAAGTAGGCAGAGGACCATTCCGGGGGACTTGCGTTGGTACCATCAAGGCCACATTCCTTTGGTCATCAGACCAGTAGGTGACTTCGTTATTGGCATGCTCTACCCTGGAGCCCAGAAGGTGTGAATTTGAAGCACTTTCTCCCCTGCTGAGAGCTTGGCACAGATGCTCTGGACTTCTTTTAAAGCCATGGAGTACCATGGTTGTCTTCCAGGTGGTCTTCTTTCTGCTGAGCGAAACCTTGGCCCAGAGTAGTTGCTTGAAGAAGGCTGCTTGGGAATTGGGGTACAGGATAAGGTTGCTGCCTGGCCTCTCATTCTCAAGCCGTCTTGAAGTTGCAATGATCTCGATGTGTGATATGCTTTGAGTCAGCTGCCCCAGGACCTGAACACATCTCTCACTTCCGATCAGGGCTAGGCTCTTGTGGTACAACTGGTCGCCAGAAACCTTCGCGGGTCTGCGTTCTTTGGATGTGGCGTTGTGGGAACCCAAGACTTCCTGAGTCTGTCTAGGTATATGGGGTCCAGTGAGTTTAGCATCTGAGTTGTTCTGGAACTATTTCTGGGTCTGGGGGCAGGAAAATGTTGGGAGATACGTGCTTTGCTGCAGTGGAGACCTGTCAGTATCCAAAAACAAGCCCAGTCAGTCTCCAGAGCATTGGTGGGAACCCCCCCGCCTCCCTGTGAGAGTTTCCAGGTGTGAATGCCCATGTATTACCATGGCAGGGGCAGTGCAGGGTGGGCTGGCGGGTGCTCATCTCATTTGGCCACCTGCCCTGGAGAGAGGAAGCCAGTCGTCGGCCACTGCAGGTCCAGGCTTGGCTGCCGCGCTGTTTTGCTGCTTTTCATGTTGTCAGAGGATCTTCTTGGGAACAAATGACTCAGCAACCTGAATCTCTGGGACTGAGTAGCCTAAGTGCCTTTTGAGAAGTGATTGGACCTATCTGCACAGGCCCTAAAATTCTGAGCCCCGGAAGAGTGGAGATCCGGACTGGTTTTACTCTAGATTCTTCAGGCTGCCACTCAATTTGGTCTCTCCAATTCCTGCCCCAATAGAAGGAGCTCACTCATGGGGTAAGCAGGCAATGTTTTAATTATGCTTTTTGTCCTTAGAAAATTCCAGGAAGAAAAAAGATCCTGGTTTGTGGCCAAAAAAGCAGAAAACAACGAAAATCAGCTACGGCTGTAATTCTGGACTTGTCTGTGGCAGAAAGAGTTAATAGGACGGTGGTCTCAGGGTGGGGGCCATTATATTCTCGGGTCCAGGAGAAGCTCACATGGTTCAAGAAAAGATGACGCCACATTTAGTGTGGGACAGCCCTGTCTGGGTTCTGGGCGCTGTCACTCAAAGAGTTAAGCTAGTCTTATGGCTGGGGAGCCCTCAGGGAAGGCCTGAGCCTGCAGGGACCAGGCCCTCTATGCCCCAGAGCAGTGAGGTCTGGGGTAAAAGAGGGGCTGAGAAGTGTGGCCAGGAAAGCCGAGTGTAGGCCCAACTTTTTTTTTGCCTTGTTTGACCAGCCTTGGCACTGCCCTCTGGCTCTCCAGGGGAAAAGCTGCAGTTCTGCTCTTGCAACACAAGGAGCAGACTGGAGAATTTAGATCTGCGTCACAGAGCTCAGAGAGAGAGAGAGGAGAGAGGGGAGAGAGAGAGGGAGAGAGAGAGAGAGCGCGAGCGCTCCGTCGATAGGTCTGCTAGCAACAGCCGTGCTGCAGCAGAGAGAGAGAGAGAAATCAAGAAACAAGTCATAGCAACACCGGGCACCAGGTTCTGCCAGCTCACTTGCCAAGCGTTCAGAAATCTGTCAGGGGCCGGAGGCCTCTGGGTAGCCTAGGCTAAGGAGATGACACGCAAGGTGGCACGGGCGGTTCCCGCGGGGAGGAGGTAGGGTGGCCGTGGGGGGCAGGGGTGGGAGCAAGAGGTTTCGGGGCGATGGTGGAAGGTTTAATGGGACCAGTTTCTGGAACATTCGGGACTGCGGCACCTTATGGCCGACCGAGATTTGGGTCTGCGCAGGCGACGATGGGTGGTCCGATGGGCTTCAGGACTTGATGGCGTAACCCCCGTCTTCCCCCACGTACGTATTTGCTGGGATCGGGGGCGATGTCTCTGCGTATGTGGGTGCTCTGTCTTTCTCACCTTCTTTCTTGCTTTTTGCTATTTTTTTTTTTTTTCTGAGGGAGGGGTTTTTTCCACTTTAATTTCTTTTCCCTTAGTGTCAGCTGCTCAAGCCTGACCGAGGTAGAGGAAAGAGGAGCAGGCCGTCCCTGGCGTCCCACCTGACCTCCCAGCCTCTACCCCCATTTCCTTCTATCGGGCAGACAGACAGACAGACAGGCTGGTTTTCCAAGTTGTTTGGGTATCAGTGTCTGTCCGTCCGTATGGTTCTCAGGTAGAAGGTACGGAGTGAGGAGGAGAAGTGTTGAGAGGAAGGCGAGAGGGGCAGCTTTCTAGGGGTTGCCTTGTTGAAACATTCGGCCCTGGGAATCTGGGGCTGTTGGGGAGCAGGTGGGCAGGATGGGGCGTGGGCTGCGAGAAGTGGGGTAAAGCTGGTAGGTTTGTCACTGCGTAGTTGGGGAAAGTGGGGAATGGTGACGCAGTCACTGTTGGATCTTGTTAGGGGCTCTGGGGGGACAGGTAGTGAGGGTCCCAGGATCTGTAGGGCCAGCTGAGAGGGGTTGAGGATGAGCTGAGAAGGGAAGCTAGCATTTAGAGATTAAATGTCATCCTTTTGGCGTTGGAAAGTTGTTTACCTTGTGCTCTCTGTGTCTCCATGTTGGCACCCTTCCAGTTCACATGTGATGGCCTTCCTTGTACTGCTGCATCATTAACTAAGTGACTGAGCTGGCCTTCCATTGGCCAGGGGAGGGCTCTCACTCCAGACACTTCCTCTGATTGGTGGGTGGACCAATGGCAGGTGAAAACCTTTTTTTGATTGGCTGAGGGAAGGGTATCAAATCTGAATTTGCATTTCACTTGCTTAAAGGGGAGGGGGGGGGAGCCCAGCAGCTTTCTAAAATCTGTTTAGGGGTGTGCGTATGCTCCTGTGTCTGTGCCTGCTTCTGACTGACCAGTTGAAGCCTCTTCCTGTGCCTTTTTAACTTCATGCACTGTAAGGGAGAGGAGCTGAGGGCTCCCCAAACTTTTGTTTTGGAGGGGCAGGGGTTGGGAAGATGGGCACGCAGAGGGTTGACCAAACTGGAAGAAAATACTCGTTCTTTAGTGGGAATTTTCCGATCAGCCACACCTCAGCGTTGCGGCAAAATAAATCTTGGCTCCCCTGGAAACGCATGGGCAAGGTAGGGCAGAGCTGCTACTGCTGCTGTTGCCGCCACCCTGGGCTTCCTGCTGACTCCGGGCTCCTCCCCAGGGACAGGAGATTTGCATTGACGTCCCAGGCTGTCCAGAGCTGAGCCCATTATGGGAAGGACCTGCCTTCTGGAAGCTGCTGCTCCCCGGTGCTTGGAAAGGTGAGGACGGGAACCGACCCCAGGACGCTGCTCAGAAACTGCGTATTTGGTGGGATTTCCGGAAAGCCACGGGGCCGCAGGAGGCTTGGAGGTCCCAGGTTAGAAGGGTTTGTCATTCTGGGGAGTGAGGAGAGTAAGAGCAAAACTAGGGCAGCAGGCTGCTCGCCTCTGGTTGGGGGAGGAGGACTTGGAAAAATCAGGGTCCCAGCTCCCCGTCTGGTCCTTGTTGCAGCCCCCGTGTCTGTGGGGAGGGGGTTTCGGAGCCCTGCACCTTGCGCAGTGGCCCCCGCCCATGACTGCGCATCTGGGAGCGCAATGCGCCCTGGGTCTCTGGCCTAGGACAGCACCGCCCTTCTTATTACATAACGGAGGGCATGGCTGTGCCTTCTCGGCCCTTTCCTGCAACCCTATCTCCTGGCTCCCCAGGGCCCACAGAGCTGGGGAGGGTCTGGTGGGTGAGCGGTGAAAGGCTCCACTCCCTTGGAGGGCTAGCTCTTGTCCAGTCAGTGATAGGGCCTGGGTTTGAAGACAGAAATGGACTGCTGACCCCCATCTTGGGATATGAAACGCAGAATGTCCTTCTGAATGCCCTGTGTCACCTATGGCCCCCAGGACCTCTCAGGAGGATGGGATGATGCCCTTCTTTCCCTCTTATGCTTTCTGCGTTTTGAGAGGAAGTTTCTGAAGGGAAAGATGTGACAATTGTGAGAGTTAAGGGTTTGGGGGGGGCAGTTGGGAGGTGGTTGACAGTTCCCTCCCCTTGTCTCTGGCTTTCCCTTTCCCTGGGTGGGTTGATAATATTTTTGGACTCCTTTTTATCATAAGGCTGCCATTTTGGAGGCATTTCTGCTCGTCTCCGACATGGTGGCGTTGGTTTTTCTGGTCCTGCTGTGCCAGTTCCGCAGAGTGGGCGGGGGGCGGGGGCTATGACGGAGGCGGCGGCGGCGAGGGGGGTGCGGGGGGGCAGAAGCGCAGCAGAGGCGGGCACAGCGGTGGCTGCCGCAGTGAAGGTGGCCCCAGGGGTAAGACCGCCCAGTCCCACCCTCGGACACAGCCCTGGCTTTGCCAGAGCGTGGGCATTGCTCCCCGAAGGCCTGGGTCTCCCATGCCTTCATCGGCCTGAGGCTTAGAGCAGTCCGGGGAAAAGCCTTGTTTGGGGCGGGAGGGTGGAGGCAGAGATACGGCAGCTCATCTCAGACGTGTCGGACCTGTGGTTTGTGTTCCCCAAATAGGTTCTGTCTCTGGCAGTCTCCCCATGGAGACTGGGGGTGGGGTCCATGGCAGCTCTGAGGATTTGTTTGGATGGCCCTGCCTTTTTCCCGTTTCTTCCTCTCTGTTCCTTCGCACGCCCCCTGCCAGTGCCATGGATCCAGCTGTAGTCCTCCAGTGAGGCTCCCTGCTGCCCGTCCCTCTCCTCTCCAGGCCCTTCTGCGTGCAGTGGCCATCTTGTCTTTCTTGCTCAGAAATTTAAAATGGTTTCTCATGGTTTCCAGAAGGAGATTCCTTCCCTTTAGCAGTATGCTGGAGGCTGTCTGAAACTAGTCTCGTCTTAGCTTTCCTACACTCAGTCTCACCTCCCTGAGTTTCCCTAGGTGGACCACGTATTCCAGAGAAACCAGACGAGTTACTTTTTCTTGCTTTTTCTGTCTCTCTGTTCTCACTAGTGATACTCTCCACGCCTCCTCTCCACTGCACCCACCTGCGGCAGTCCCACCGTCTTCCGTGGACCTCTCCTGATTACCTTCAGAAGAAGCAGCCCTCCTCCCATCCGGCCAGACTCCCATACGCTCCATGCTTCTTTTGTGCTACTGTAGATGTGCTGTGGTTCTTCGTGTATAAGTCTTATGTCACCTATTAGATTGTGAGCCCCAGGAAGCTAGGGAAAAGAAGGGAAACATGTACCTGTGTGGTGCTTTCTGTTTGCCAGGTACCACATCCGTCTGGTTCACGGCGGTTATTTCGTTTATTTCTCACCTCAACCCTGCGAGGAGAGTCCCATGGCCGGTAAGTGTGTTGATCGTGATTAGAACCCTGGTCTGTCAAAGCCTTTGCATTTTTCTTCTCTCAGTCTTCAGTGTCTGCAGAATGCCGCATACGAGGTAGATCCCCAAAATGTGTCTATTTAAGGAGTTTTGTGAGTCCCTGATGTTCTGTGAGAGTTTGGGTGGCTCATCCTCCTGCGCCCAAGGTCTGGGTCACTTGGCTCTTCCATGCCACCCTCCCTGCTGCCTCATTAACTTTCTCCTCTTTCTTTGAGGCTAGGTTCACCCAAGACAATGGGGATTTTTTGTAGCTGAAATTGGTGGACTAACAAACCTCAGTTTTCCTGGTCTCCTTCCTCTCGAAAGAGGAGGCAGAGGTGGGATAGGTTGTAGCCTCTTCAGAGCAGGATAAGCTCCGGAATCCAGAGGTCAGTGGAGACCGTAGAAGCAGAGACATGGCGCTTGGGCAGACCTAGGTTTGCATCTTGACTCTGCCTCATCTTAGCTGGGTGGTTTTAGACAAGTTACTTGATTTTTCTAAGTCTCAGTGTTCTCGGTCAGTGAGATGGAGCCTCTATCCCTACTACACAGAAATGCCTAATATATTGCCAAGCAGATAGGTTCCCGAGAGAGAGTGATGCAGCTCCCTTCCCCCTGCCCAGTTGTCTAGTGGGGATTTAAGAAAGGAACATAGCAGGTGGCTCGAGAAGAACTGGGGGAGAAGGAAGCTTACGTGCATTCAGTGGTATCATAAGCAGGGGCAGGGGAGGAGGTAACCCGGCAGTCTGCACCTGAAGCCTGTGAGGTAGTGCCTTTCCCCCACCTGGAGTAAATACCCTCTTTTGCATTAGGAACTTTTGCATCAGGAAAACACCATGGAAACGCCATGAGCATTGGTGGTGGCGGAGTGAGGGTTAAACAGTGAGCCTTCCTGGGATCCTTTTGATGCCAGGTTAGTTTCCCTTCTTTCCAAACGCAGCAGTGGCTGCCTGCTTCCTGATGCTGTTGCATCCCATGGGAGGGGAGTCGGGCACCCTGAAGCCCCCTGTCACCAATTCCGGGGCTGCAGAGCAGAGAGTGACGACAGCCCGTGAGTCGTCAGCCGACGGCAGCGGGGACCCTGGTGACGGCTGCTTTGTTGTTTTTTTCCTCTTCGGATGATGACTCAGTGTGTCAGGAGCCTGGAGATGGAGCGCTCAGCCGAGTGGCCAGGACGTTCTGTCAACATGAAAGCAGCAAAAACAGTTTGTCGGGGCTCAGCGCTGACCCTGGGCTGGGGTCATTTTCAGGAAGGGCTTGGCACAAGAAAGACCACCGCCAGGCACGGGATTGGGGGTGACGTCGGATAACTCAATAGGACCCTATGGACCCTTGAATTTTAGAATCTGAAAAGAAAATCAGCTGTTCGTGTTTTATTAGATGAGCTTGGCAAACAGGATCACTTCTTGAACTCCTCTCACTGGTCCCCAACGAGAGACATCTTCCCAGGTTCAGAAAACCCTTTGGGATTTCTCGGTTGTGGCTTGTTGCCTTGGATGGAGGGCAGGTCCCTTCTAGGGGGCAGGGGTGGGCCTGGCAGTCCTAGTGCCCATTAGGGGATATGGAGTCGTAGGTTTCCTCTGCTGGCATCACGTGAAGGTGGTGGATCCACATCACAGGCCTTGAGCTGAAGACCAGCCCTTGGGCAGCCCACTTCAGCCTCTCCTTTCCTTATTATTTCAAATCAAAGTCTTACCTTCTCCCCTTCATCTTCCTCATTTCCTTCTTAGGCGCAGTAGTGGGCCTGAAGCCCTTGACCTTTGCGGCTGTGTGTGTGTCATCATGGCGGCTCAGGGTTCTAGACTTTTCTTGAATCTGCAGCATTGCGCTTTGTGCGCGTGACACCCCCCCGCTCCGCCCCGCCCACCCGGCCCCGCCCCACCAGGCCTTCTTCGGAGCAAGAGAGAACATGGGCCTCCATCGCCACTGAATCTCAGCCAAACCGTCATCCCCAGCATCTGGCCTCCCTCCTCTCCTCCCCCGCTTTCGGCCGGCGTCTGGGGTGGAGGAGCAAACAACTTGTGGGAGGAGATGGAGGGCCAGCCTGGCCTGGAGCTCTCTGCCTCCCTTCCTCGGGTGCCGTTTTTCAGCCTCACGCTTCCTGTGGATGGATGATGCCAGCACTGACATTTGTCGCCGAGCACCTCCTCTCCCCGAGGACTTCCCCGCGCGACTCTTTTGGGGTCTGGAAAGAGTGGCTCTGGGGCCTTGGGAGCCAGAGGGGACGGGGGACCCGGCCCAGGTCACAGCAGACTGTGAGACGGGCGAGGGGTGGGAGCTGGCCGACCCCACCCAAGCGCAAAGGCAGCCCCGGCCCCTTTGCGTCATGTCTTTTTCAGCCTGAGGAGAGAGCAACTTGACCTAAAAAAATTGTATATATGTGGGTGTTGGATCCTTTGTGTGTCTTTGTCCAGAAGCTGTGCATGTGATGAGAGCCTAGGTTCTGTACTTCAGAGAACTGTTGTCCTTCAGGTTTGTTTTCAGAAAGATGTGGCGGATGGGCCGTCCTTGATGAGACCGCGTGCCCGCTGGGACTGGCCTTCCTCCAGGATGCTGGGCCCGGCGTGGTGTTTCTTCTGTCAGTGGACGGTGAGCCGCAGCGGAGGGCCATGTCCGGGGGCCCAGAAGGGACCCTGATTGGGGCCTGCATGTGCATTGCTTGGTTGGCCCTGGGAACTGAGCCCACCTTTCGCTTCTTCCCCACAGAGAACTCAGAGGAGTTCAGCTCCATGGGTAGGTGACAAACTCCTGGAGACTCAGCTGACGATGGTGCTGGTGTGCAGAAGACAGTTGTCATCCTGTGGGATAAGTGTGTGCCCATTTGCATTTATTTGGAACAAAAAAAGGAGCTGCCTGGCAGCCTGGCTCTCTGCAGTAAGTATTTTTTTGCATTCTTTTATCCCTTCAAACGTCGGAAGTGGATAGATGTTTATTGAACCTAGCCAGCTGCTGTGCCTTCTGCATTCTTTCCTGCACACTGCCGCCCTTGGTCCTCCAGAAGAGAGGACTGGATCGATTTCCTCATCCTGCTGGAGAGCTGCAGAGAGGCTAGAACTCAGTGTTCAGCCCCCGCGCATCCCCCTCACATTCAGGAGGTGTCGATTCTCCCTAAAACAGAGAGCCAAAAGTCCGGGTCCCTCAGAGCAGAGTGTTCACGGGCTGAATGGAAGGGCCCTGCCTGGGCTCATTGCCCCCAGCAGGGAGGTGAGGCTCTCCGTTGGCTGGCTGGAGGAGCTGGGGGAGGGGGGTGGGCCTTGCCAGCATCTAGCATGGTTCTCTGCCAAGTTCTAGCTCCAGATCTCTAGGCCGCTAGGAACCTAGACTATATATAGCGTTGTGCTAAGCAGTTCTTATCAGACGTGTCTGCCCTCCCCTGCGGGAGAGGAGCGCTTCTATCAGGGAACCAGAACCTGGAAAGTGTGAGCCATCTCCATGGGGCCTTTTATACTGGGGAGGGTGTGTGTGTGCGCGCGCGTGCACACACGCGTGCATATGTGTATCTGTGTATATGTGTCTGTGTCTGGTTCAGGGCTGCCAAGCTTTCTCTCCTTCCCCCTATTTCACATGCTAGTAGATTCAGAATCTTGTGGAGGAGGGCGCTGATGTAGGCTGAGGGCCAGGAGGGGCTGGTGCTTCTCGAAGCTTCCTGGATCCTGGGTTTGGAGGAGAGGCTGGGCACGTGATGTGGCTGAAAGCACAGTGTGGCCTCCGGTGTGTCTTCCTGGTTTCCGGTTTGCCCTGCTTTGCCTGAGGATGTCTTTTGACCTCTCTCTTCCTTCTTTTGAACCTGCTGCCTTCCCTGCCTTCCTCCAGCCCTCCCTCGTCCTTTCTTGGATTTTCTTTGGGATATGTGAGGCAGACCCAGCTATGGGCATCCGGGAGCTTGTCTGTTCCCCACCCTCACCCTCGTTTGGGGCTTCCGGAAGTCTGGCTTGACCGGCACAAGGGGCCAGCTGTCCTCAGAGGAGCTGGTGGTGAACGAGCATGTCATGCTGGGAGGTATAGGGCAGAGTGGGCTGGGTCTTTGCCTCCTCCCTTCCAGAGGTGCTGTTGAGCCCCCAGTTTGTGTGGTTCTGTGACCACAAGTGCTGGTGGATGTGACGCCATCCCAGTCTCGTCGGTGAACCATCACCAGCCTGCTTATTGGAAACCAGGCGCAGCAAGGAAGATAGGATTCAACGCCCTCCTTCCCTGCCTCCCAGGTAAGTCAGGTGTGGGCCACCCGTTCCAGGCCCTCCCCTACCCCCTGCTCTTCCCACGAGGGCGTTTTCCTTATTCAGTGGAGAAGCCTCAAACTTCTCCATTCAGAATCTCCCAGACAATTGCTCCCTTCTTTCCATTCTCCTCTTCCTGGCTTTTCTGTGAATGGGGTTAGTAACCAGCGAAGGCTCGGGGGCAGGGCGGCCAGCCTAAGCGATCAGGCACTGGCCATGTGGGAGATGGCGGGGTGTGGTCGTTGGCAGAACAGTTGGGCCTCCCGCAGTAACTGACCAGCCGCTCTCCCTGACCCCCTACGAATAGCACGAGATTCTGAATGCTGATCCCTCAGAGGGGCTGCGAGCGCGCCTGGGAACTGGGTCTCTTCCTGTGTCGTCTGGACACCTTTAGCCTCGCTTAGTGCAGTGCTGTGGTCTGGAGCTTATAGACTGTGGGCTGGGCAGTGGACTTTGGGGCTCTTTCCGCCTACTTTGGGTTTTTCTTTTTTTCTTTGTTTTTTTTTTGTTTGTTTTCTTGAGTGAATAACTACTTTCCTCTAGGCCCTCATTACCTTTACTTAAAAAAAAAATCCTGGCTCAGTAAACCATTGCAAAGATCTCCAGGCAGTTTGACGTAGAAATGTTTCTTTCTCTGCGTCACCTGTTGCTGGTCACAGTAATAGCGATCGTGATTAAAAACGGTGAGGGCCTGCAGAACTGGGGAGGTCCGTCACATTACAGAGATGGTTCAGAAGGCAGACCGGAGGCAATGTGGCAGACATTACCAGGAAATCTTTCTCCTATCAAGTAGATTCCTGCCACATTCTGGGCCAATAGGCCTGGTTGGAATGAGCTGACAGCAGATTGTCTGGGGTCTAAAGATAAAAGGGATGGTGCTGGGTAATTTTATGACGCTCTCGGCTAATGTCAGGGGGCACCTGTGGGATGCCAGCTCCCTGCCGTTGCCTCGTGGACGCGGCTGTTGTTTCCTCCCCACTCCCCCCGCCCACCCCTACCCAGGAAAGTCTGATGTACCCTGCCTCCCAGCGTTTCGTCTTCTCCTCTTCCCATCTGAGATGAGTCTCTGAGTTGGCTGTGAGCAGCCTGAGATCCTCGCTGAGTGAGGAATCCAGGGCCGTTTGGAAGAGTCCGACGTCTCTTCCTTCAAGGAATTTGACAAGTCTCAGCCCCTCCAGCAGTAACGAAGGGAGGGATGGCTAGGGGTGTTGGACCTGGAACATGAATAAAGCAGACAGATCAGCCTTGGTGCAGCTGGGGAGATGAAGAGGAGCTGGCCAAGTCCCTCAAGATGTGTCAGCTAGAGTCTGGCCAGTGCTGGCTGTCAGGCTGGAGCCAGATGGAGCTGCTGGCCATGCTCGGGAGCCTTCGCTGTCCTGTGTGCAGTGCGTCCCCGGGCCTGGCTCCGGGTGACCGCTGGCTCCATTCACAGCCCTGCCCTCGGCAGGGTGGGGAAGTTGGTTTTGCTCCTTGAGGTGTAGTAGCCTCTGTGGCCTCTGGTGTTCCCAGAATTGGGGTTGGTGCTCGCCGACTGATTTTCCTACTTCTGTCCCTCACCTGGTTCTTACCTTCCTGTTCACCAGCCTGGCTTCTCCAGACCTGGAACGTTATGTGGCAGAAGCCAGGCTGGCAGAATAGCTGGCATCCGCTGAGAGGGGGGCCAGGCGCAGCTGGCACTCCTTTTCGACCTTTGAACCCCTGCAGTCTGGGAGCCAGGAGGCAGCGTGGGGCCTTTCCAGCTGGGGTCCGGCAGCGGTTAACAGAGCTGGTGGCGCGGGAGCCGTGGTGGTGTGGCTTGGCCAGGAGGCATGGGGGAGGGGCCCTGCCAGGGGACCCGATTGGTCAGCACCTTCCTATTCCATTGAATCCTGGTCTGGTCAGGGCTGTGAATTGTTTAATGCATATCTTAGCTCTATCCCCTGGCACGAGTGCCCCGGAGGCTGCAGCTGCAGCTTTAGAGAGGATCTGTACCTCATGCTGGTCACTTTTTTGGGCATGTTGCCTCCCTCTGAAATATGCGAGAGAGAGTGCCTTTTCCACTAGCCGGCTGTCTGTGGGAGGCCCTCATCTTGCATTGCTTTTCTGGGACTTGGAGTGTCTGTGAGGAAAGCAGAGACTGGGTTTGGTTCCTTGGTAGCTCCTTCCGCAGGAGCTGCTCGTGGGCTGATAAGGCCAGAGAACGCCTCCAGGCCCCGGGCCTTTGCGGAGCCTGATGCAATAGTGCGGAGCCTGGGCAGGGGAGTAGCAGGGGGACAAGGATGGAGAGAGCCATGCGGGGAGATGGTTGTACAGTGTCTGACCACAGGATCAAGGCCAGGAGGGGGTTGGAGGAGGTGTCCAGCATTCAGCCAGGGCTGCCTGCTGTGGCCTGAGTGAACACGTGTGTGCATGGAGCCCAGAGACAGGCATCAGAGCTCTTGGTCTCAGCATGCAGGCCAAGGAAAGGGAAACTGACCTTTGTCAGGGCCCCCTTTTGCTTATTTCATTTCATGCTCAGAACAACCATATGCAGTAGGTGTTACTTCCCTTTTACGGTTAAAGAACTGTGATTGTTCAGTGACTTAACCAAGGTCACACACTTGGTAGGTGGCACGACTGAGATTTAAACTCAGGCACTTCTGAGTCCAAAGCCTGTACTTTTTCTTCATCCTCTTAGGCTGAAGCCAGACATTTTTGGGAGCTAAGACCTTCAGAGGATAGGCAAATGATGTGACCCAGAGTGAAAGGCCAGATACCCGGGGGACTCTGCTGTCACAGGGAGGGCTGCATCACATCCCTTTTGAGGGAGGCAGGGCAGGGGCAGATACCCTTTGGTATCCGTGGATAGGCAGGCAAATACATTCCTTCTACAAATACGTCTTCAGTCTCTGCTGTATATATGCCAGGCATTGTGCTAGGTTCTAGGGATGCAGAATTCCACAAAACCGAGTTTATGCTCTTATGGAGTGTATATTCTAACGTGGGGAGAGATCATTAATAATAATAAATAGAATTTAAAAATAAAGTAGACATATATGGAAAAGAAGGACACTCCTACATAAGAAGAGGCATCCAGATGTTGGTCAAGGAGGGAATTTGAGAGACGGAAGGACCTCGGCCACCTGGGGAAGCCACATTGATTGAGCCTCCAAAGAGAACTGATACACAGACTAACCTCTCTCTTTTCCTAACAGCTGGGAAAATCCATCCAAGGTCCACAGAGCTCACAGGAACTTGGAGTGAGTCAGGAATCAAGGTGGCCGTAGCCTGTAGTTTGGTCACCAGCAGACTAGGATTTTCTCCATTAGCCATGGCTGCTCTTGACCTTCCGTCTCCCACCGTCACCAGGCGCCAGCTGGCATCTCCACCTCAGCCTGGTCACCGTGGCCACCTCTGGTCCACGCAGCACGGGGGGCCACTCGGCTTCAGTCTTTGCTGAGTCACTGGTAAAACATATGTCTGCAGGAGGCAGACTTCAGCTGAGCCTCTCCTGCCAGAACACGTGGTTGCGAGATTTCGCAGTAGGGAAGGGACAGGCAGAGGCTGAGGGAGGGGAGTCCCCTTGTATCAGATGCTTGGACGAGCTCTGTGTCTTGAGAGGTCGGTGGCTGGGGACGGGGGAGGGGACATTTCCTGTGTGCAACCTCTGGGCTCAGGACTTGTTTACATAGTAGGAGTGCAGTGGCTGCTGGGCCCAGGGTGAGTCGGGCCACGAGATTCTCCCTCTTTGGTGCCATGGTCCTTGCTGCCTGGCCCACCCTGACCATGGAGACTGCCACCTGCTGCCAGGGGGCCGTGTGGGTCTTGGTGGCGTGTGGTTGCGGGGGCCCGGGGAGCCTGTAGATGAGTCAGAGGCCTGGGTTCTGGCTCCCTTGGTAAAAACTCACTCACCCCCTTCACCTCTTTGGGCCTCGGTTTCATTATCTGTAAAATGAGAGGGTTGAATCAGAATCTTTTTGGAGATTCCTGCCAACGCCCATATGGGGGCTCCCTGGATGTTCATGGAGGTGTTTCTTAGCCCGAAACTCAGGATCTGCATCACAAGAGAGGGGTGGGACCTTGAAGACCCGTCTGAGAGCAGCTGTAATCGTGTTTTCTGAAGGGACACTGTCGGCATGAATTAGGGCGGGTGGGTGGAGACAGTTTCTGAAAGACCTTCAAAAGCAAGTGCGAAGGGTGAAGATGGCACGAAGGTGGCTGATGAGGACCCTCCAGGTGACCGAGGACGTGGACTCTGGCTCCCACCAAGAGGCTTGTCGAGATGGGCCGTGTGGGAGCTGCTGGGGGCTTGCTGTGCTGCAGGGGGTGACTTGACATGCCGTGCCCCAGGAAAGACGTACCATCCTTTCTGGCCCTAAATCCTGGAGAGAAAATAGGACTGCAGGGCCCTTGCGTCCTGTGCATTCCCTGAGACTTATCCTCAGGGTCTGTGCCCCTTTGCTGTCAGGAAGTTTCCCTTTATATTTAGCCTTCTTTTCTCATGTGGTTGTTTAAGCCCTTCTATTAAAAACAACAACAACAACAAAAAAAAAACGATAAAAAGACAAGAGAAAAGAAAACAAAAACAGAAATATCTCAGAGCTACCAGTTCCATTTTGGCTTTTTAGTCTTGAGTCATTCTTTAAAAGACACCAAAAATGAAACACATACAGCAAAGCCCAGGGTCCCAGGCCCTTCCGGGCTTTTGTGCAAAACCAGGCTGTGGCCAGGAGTGGCCAGGTCCTGGCCTCACTTCTCTTCTCCATGGCAGCCTCAGTCCCTGACGTCCACCATGTTTCCTGGGCTGCGTGGGTAGGAACCCTGAGGCGGAGGCACACATTGTGCAACCCGCTAGACAGAATGCAGAGCATTAAAAATAGCTGCATTTCTCCAAGATGCTGTCTGCTTGCCACTCTGCAGGACACTTACCTGGGATTCGTAACTCTGAGCCCAGCCTCCGCAGCTCCCAGGAGGGTGGTGTGAAGAGGGATTTGGGCTAGGATGCAGGCAGGAGAGGAATTGACTAGTAACCATTGTCTCACATGTGCCGTGCGATGTTTCACAGTTCTTTTCACGTTTGCGAGCTCTTTTGGCCTCACACAGCCCTGTGAGGGCAAGTGGGTGGTATTAGCCCTGTAGTTGATGACACTGAACCAGAGAGAATCCTGCCAGGGTCTAACTGCTTGTATCCGCTTAATTTGGGACACCCACCCAGGCCCCCTGACTCTGGTTGTCATTTCCTCGGGTTCTAGTTGTGGGACCCATGGAGCGGGGCAGGGGTCGGGGTGGGTCTTGGGCAGTTGACTTGATCTCTCTAGGTTTGGGGTCGCTTCTCTATATATTGAAGGGGCAGGAAACCTCAGAATATCTGGGTTCTCCCGTTCTCCGTTCTTTCAACTTCTTGGAGCTCTTGTGAAGACTGGCTTGCACTCCTTGGCTGGGAAGCCAGCCATGCGTCATGTGTTTCTGGTGAGGCTTCTTACATTTGGAAGCTTCTGGAATGTGCAGTGCTTCAGACAGTGCTGACATGTCTGTAAGGGCACTTGCTGTGTGTCCCTGTGGTCATGCTTCTGCTAAGTAGCTTTCTTAGAAATGAGGCCTCACTGTGGGGCCTTTGAGATTTTCCCATCGGATTTATAAGGTACACACGGAGCTTTGCCCAGGATGCACGCTGCGTGTACGTTACCTGTTCGTTAGCTACTTTTAGTGTACAGCACCTGCTGGAAGAATTGGCTGAGGTACCATGGTTAAGTAAGATACTGGACACGCTGGCTTCAGCTCGGATTGCGTGAATCACTATTGACTTGAAGAAGTAGCCCTTTCCCACGGAGAAGGTGGTCAGAGAATTCTTGGGGTCAGTGTTTTCTGAACATTGAGCACAGCCCTCACCCTTTAGAAGGAAAGCTGCGCGTCTTCTTGGCCATGAGGCCCCTCTGTGTGATCTTCCTTCAAATAGGCCACAACCTCTTCGAAGGGGAAAGAAGTGTTAATTTACAACACATTTAACCACGTGGCTTAGGCTTTATCCCGGGGTGTTCCCTGAAGAAGGACTGGGATTGGACGTTTGTCCATGTGTATCCCCCGAATGCAGCCTCGGCTTGTAGAGAAACCCCGTGAGGGCGAAGCTACCGGGGGATTGTTTCGGTGGATGCAGGCTTCAGTAACTTTACCTATGAAGATTTATCATATCAGACCCTGTTTGCCTGGAGGTTGGGAAAGAGGATGGCTGAACCTGTAGCAGGGAGGGTGGCTTAGGCTAGACTTTGGGAAGGACTGTGGCATCCCCTTTGCTGAGGGTTCCCAAGGAAAGATGAGGCTTCTTTATCTGAGAGGGGGAGACTGGAGGTCCTGGACAGGGGCTTTTGGGCCTGAGTCTGTGAACTCTGAGGCCACCCCAGAACAGCATGAGTGTGGGTGTCAGGATCCGGCGCAGGCTTCATCTTTCCTTTCTGCCTCTGAGGCACACCTGAGCCTGGGGCGGGGTCGGGGGGTGGGGGGGACGGACACATGAGCATTGTTTCTCCTTGCAGAGAGAACTCCTGCCACTGACCGTATAGGACTGATAATATTGGAAAATAAAAAAGGGAGAAAGGCACGTTGCCCCTTATCCCTGGCAGGAAAGAGCCCTGAGCTGCTCTAATCCTGATTTGTATCACTCCCCCCGCCCTCCTCCCCCAGTTCCTCCTAGCCCTAGGGATCTTTGATAGGCATCAGAGACGTGAAGGAGCACGGGCGCGCGCGCGTGCGAGAAAGAGAGAGAGGGGTGCGTGAGGCAGGGCCATGCATAGTTGTTGGAGAAAGGCAGGAGATGGAAGAGGAATATCTCAGGGCAGGTCCACAGCTCTGGGACCACCAGCATTGCCTGCTGTTCTAAAGGCACGGGTGTGTGTTGAAGTGAGCATACTACTTAGAGGTGACCAAAGTCCAGAGTCAACCAATTAATGTCTAAATGAGGGTTGTATTGAATACGGAGAATCATGTATCCTTTTGTATTGTTAGTGCCTGCAGATTTAGCATCGAAAGGCCTGCCAGGTCAGGAACCTTTCCCTGGTTCCCCCTCTTTATAAGATCATGCTTATTTTATATCAGCTTTCTATCTCCCTTCTTTTCTGTTTCTCATCCTCACTCACTCCTTAGGTATACGGGAATATTTGTCCATGCGTTAGTGTTACCACTTCCTTGGGGTCCAGTTCTTCCGGTGTCCCTGACATCATAGAATGTATTACTTTTATTTCACATGTGAACTCGGCACAGGCTCACTGCAGAGATGAACCGTTTCTGAAATGGGGCAGCTCCCCATCTGGTCCTGGAGAAGGTCATCCAAAGCCCTGAGGAGATGGGAATCCAGGGTCTCCTTGCCAGGACCAGCTCGGACGCATGTCGTGCTTCCTATCTGGGGTGGGAGTTGCTCAGGCATGAATCCCCCACCCCCCAGCCCTATTAGCTGTTTCTTCTTTTCAGCTTGAACCCTGAGTAGTGGCCTGGAAAGTCTGAGACCACATGTCACCTTGCTAGGTGAGGAGGGGGCAGAGAGAGAAGAGAGTGACAGGGACAGAGAGGAAGGGAACGTGGGCTCCTGGCCACTGGCCTCTCTCCAAGACAGGTGAAGTCTGTGTTCAGAAAGGAACTCATTTAATCTTTTGGCCCTAATAGCAGTTATTTGTGTTTTCTCTCCCTCTCTCTTTTCCCTCCCTCTCCCTAACCTCCCCCCCCCCCCGCCCCCGCCAGCCCGCCTCCAAAAGAATTTAATCTGCTGGACAACAAACAATACTGTTATAAAACTTTGAAAACAAGAGGGCGCGGCCTCCCTGACAAGGAGAAGGGCATGCCGGGTAATGGGCGAGGGAGCCTGCCAGGCCCGAGATGGAGCCAGGCAAGAGCCCAGTTGGCTGGGCACCTGGGTGCCCGCCCCTGCCCAGCCCACCAGCCGTGCCATCCCCAGTCCAGAGGGGAAGGAACCGAAACAAAAGTGGGGACAGCGGAGCTCTTGAAAAGGGGAAGTTGTACGTGTTCCCCTCTCCGATCTGATGGGAATGCACTAGACTGTGAAACTACCCCCTCCTCCCCCCTCCCTCCTCCCCCTCCTCTTCTTCCCTCCCTCCTCCCCCTCCACCTCCTCCCTCCTCCCCCTTGCTCCCTCCTCTCCCTCCTCCTCTCTCCCTCCTCCCCCTCCTCCTCCTTCCTCCCTTCTCCCCCTCCTCCCCTCCCCCTCCTCCCTCCCTCCTCCTCCTCCCTCCTCCCCCTCCTTCCCTCCTCCCCCCTCCTCCTCCCTCCCTCCCCTCCCTCCTCTTCCTGCCTCCTCCCACTATTCACTGTTCCAGGTCCTGAGACTGGTAGACAGAAGTCCTGATAACAGAATGAGGCTGGCATAGCCGTGAAGGTACAGCCACCAGCCTGGCCAGCTGCAGGGGAAGCAGGAGAGAAAGGTGCTCCAAGCTGGCTTTGGACTCCAGACCTACCCTCTGTCTGCCCAGCCTCCCGCCCCCCACCTAGGGAAGTGGAACCAGGTCATGGGCATGACCCGGTCCATGTGCTCTGCCAGGTGTGTGCCCAGGTACTGGGTAGAACCGCCACTTGGAGGTTAGTGGGTACGCCCCGGGCTTCCTGGTGCCTGCCGGGGCTGTGCTCCTGGGAGGATGTCTGACTTGGGGAGATGCTCTGCTCTCCTTCCAAGAGGAGTGGGGGCAGTACTGCAGAGGCTGGGCACGCCTCTGGAAAGGTTCCTGGGGACAGAAACGAGCCTCACCCAGCAGGCAGGCATGCGGTCCTCTAAATGGGGCTCCTGGCAGCATACTGTGCCTGCTAGTTACTCCTGGTGGCTGCAGGAGGGGGTGACCCAGCTCCTCCTTGGGAGGTGGGGAAGCTGGGCTCTGGGTGTCTCTCCCCCAACCTCCAGAGTTAGATTTCACCTGAGCCTGAAGTTTCACTTCTGAGTCCATCTTCACTGGGTCAAGTAGATGATTTGGGAGTGACAAGGGAGCAGTGTTGGTGGTTTTTCTTCAGATCTGCGTTGGCTTGGACCTGTGAACTGTGGTGGGCATTGCGTGTGTGTAATAGACCAAAGGCACACTTACTTTTCCTCTTGTGGAAAGCACCAGCTTCCCTGAAAGCAGTTCAGGGCTGTGCCCATCCTCTGCCCAGCCTAAGTCACTCTCTGGGAAACAGGGAGGCGTCCTTGATCCCATCTTCACGCCACCCCTCCTCCTCTCCTTCACTACCCACTGTCTCCTGCTACCCCCCAGGCCCCATGGCATCCCCAGGGCAGGATAGCCATGTGCATCCTCCCGGCCAGCCAGTCATCCCAATTAGGGCCTCCATGCCCTGTCCTGAGTCTGGGAGGTGGGGAGATTTCCAGACCCAAGTGGTGTTGAGGAAGGGACAGAGGCCTAGGAACACAGGCCTCCATACCCCTGCCCCAAGAGAAACCAGAGCTGCTGATGCTGGGCCCACACAAGCTGAGAACGTGGTGATTTTTTTTTACCTCAGGGGTCATCTGGGGGGGTTTAGTGGGTCTGGAGTATGTCATCCCACCTTGGGATCTAGGGCTTGTGAAGTGTGGTGGTTCCTGGATGCTGAGTCCTCATGGGGGCCAAGCTGCCAGAGAGAGAGAGGAAGAGAGAGCGAGCCAGTTCCACGTTCCCCTCCTCCACGGCCCCCTGGATATATACCTTTCATTTTATCACCCTTTCCTCTGATTCATTAACCACAGCTAGTTGGCAACAGGTCCCACCCTGACAGCTTAAGACAAAATGTCCAGGACACTGGGCCAGGGCTAGAGCTGAGAGTGACAGGAAGCTGGGCTGGGCCTCTCTGTTCAGACGTACAATGGTCTGGGACTAACTCAAGGGCAGACTGTTCCCCTTTTTCAAAAGGGCCTTTTCTAGGCCCCTCTCTCACCAACATGACTCTTCCTCACTCCCAGGAGCCCTGAAACCAGCATTCCCAGCGGCAGGAAGATGGATGATCTGGGCTCCACTTCCGGCGCTCCTCCCCCACTCTGGCTGGAACTTGCGTCAGTCATGTAAGTAGCTGTGACTCAGCACCCAGCTGGGTTGGGAGGGAGGGAGAAGCTGCTGCCTCGCAGGAACCTTCCCAAGCGTTCTGGATTTGAACACGCTGTGGTAGCGCAGAACAAGCCAGCAGCATTTGGTTCCTGGAGGCAAATATCTGTTTGTTCCGTGGGTTTGCTTACGGATTTCATAAACAAGGATTCCTCTCCTTCCTGTTTTCCTCCCGTATTATTTTTTGGGCACCGTGCTGGGCATAGGATTTTTAGCACTTTAAATGACACAGCATCATTTATAGAATGCAGTAGAAGCTCTCTCTGCAATCTCCAGGCTATTCTTTAAGCAACGGCCCATGAATTGTATTTAACACTCATGTTTTTGTTTGGCCTGTGCAGAGTTTCTGTTTCTTTTTTTTTTTTTTTTTTTTCAGCTGTATCGGATTCTGCATGCCTTTAGACTAAACACGGCCCCTCCGGGTCCCCACACTTCTGCTGCACACTGTCTGTGCTTCTCTGTCTTAAGTGTCCTGCCTGACCCCTCCATACATTTGAATGTGCAGTGACCAGTCTGCACCAGCCCCTCTGTTTTCGGATGAACATTCCGAGGCCTATTCCAGGAAAGTGCAGGCCCCAGTTCTCAGAGCCTGGCCGAGCAGGAATTAAAGCCACTGTGTTCTGATTCACTGTATGGTGACCTTTCCTCCACCCTCGGGTCCCTGCCCAGGCAGAGGAGTTTCGTAGGCACGAGGGGGTGGAAAAACCTCCAACTAGAATGTGGGCACAGACTGGACTGGGGCGGCATTGTGGCCCCCAAACCCTCTTCCTGTGCTGTGGCACCTCCCAGGGCTGACATACCCACTCCTCAGGGGCTGATTCTCCTTCCCGACAGCCCTCTAAGCCCTTCTCCACTGGTCAGCTTGCGTGGGGCCGCTAGGCTGAGGTGGGAGGATCCAGCGTCCCGCCTTTGATGACACAGCCCTTAGCAGGCTGGGGTTTTACCAGGCTGCCTTCTTCCAGATCAAGGAGGCCCTCGGGTTGGGTGCCAGGGAGAGCAAGCTGCTTCCAGCCGCATGAAATCACCTGGCTACTTGCAACTAGGGGACAAAATCAGCATCTGGTTTCAGGTAAGTGTGTCATTCATTGCTCGGCCGACTTCAAGAGAGAAGCCTGGTTCTGTTGGGAGGTCTGAGACCTCAGCAGACCCTTTTATCTGGTGGGATTGGAAGGGTGAAAGGTTTGGATACTAAGATGACTTTTATCCCCTCTACTCTTAGAGTGTTTACAGCAGTGCATTGCTAATGATTTCTTGTCTCTTCTTCCAGAGAACTGAGAGTATTTTAGAACTCGAGAGTTGGAGCCCAAACTCAGGTTCATATCCCTTAGTTCCCTCGGTGACAGTTGCTCCTCTGCTATGTGCATCCCCTCCTCTGCACTCAGAGCTGACGCTTCCTGGGTAGCAGGAGAGACATGGATTAATCACCCTCACGACTAGATGACCTGAGTGTGTTCTGAAGGACAGGAGCATGATGGTGTGAGAGGGGAGCTTAACCCAAAGCCAGGCTAGACTGGGGAACTTTCCTGCGGACGGGGTGGCCCAGCTGAGACCTGAAGGAGGACTTACTTGGCGGGGAGGGCAGTGACTGACGGTTGGTAGTTATGAGAGAGTAGATGCAGATTGTTCCAGAAAGAAGGAATAGCCTATGCAGAGGCCTTCTGATGGAGAAAGAGGCAGTCTGGATCACCGAAGGACTCCTGTGACGACACCTTAGGAACGGGTTTGTGGAGAGTGGCAGTTGGAAGTTACGAAGGAAGACGAGTTTGGCTGAAGTACAGAGCAGCAAAGCTGAGAATTAGCGAGTGTAGGTCTCCAAACCTCACGTTTTATAGGGTTCGTATTCTACGGGAATGACTATCATTAACGCTCAGTCGTGACCTTAAAGCCTTAGATACACCCCCCGCCCCCCCCCCCCCCCGCACACCGGCCTCCCCTCCGCTGTTGACTGCAGGTGTCCTTACTTAGAGCCCTGGCAGGCAGTACTGATCCCCAGCCCTGGCTCTCCCACCTGTGGCCGAGGCCACGCAGAGCCCCACCGGCTGCAGAGCCTAGTGCTGCCTGCTGTCAGGATCGCTCAGGCGTCCAGCACAGGTACTGCAGGGCAGTTCATCCCCAGCGTCTTCCCCTCCCACAGCCCTGCAGTGGAGACCACAGAGGCACCAGGGTGCTGGAGAACAAAGCAAGTATCGAAGCACCGGCTCCTTGCAGAACCAGGCGTGCTCTCATCTCCACCCAAGTTTAACATGTACAGTCAGTAATACCCCCCCCTTCTATGCAGAAATATTGCCTAGGACTACCCTCACCCTCAATCTTCCTCATAATTAAGTTCAAGAACAGAATGAGACGGTAGTCCAGCTACAGAACAGGAGGCAGTGGGCAGAAGAGTAGGAGCACAGACTTTGGAGTCAGAGCTGGAATCGACACCATTCACTAGTCATGGGACTGTGGACAAGTTTTTGAACCACACTGAGGATCAGTTTCTTCTGCAAAAAAGGGAATACTACCTACTCCGCAAGACTGTTGTGAGAATTCAAGAGCACAGCTTGGTGTTCAAATTTTATTTCCTTCTCTTCCCGAGAGCAGCACATGATGTTATGTCCAGGAGGCATAAAAAATCAAAGGGTTTATCTAGAGTCCTGAAGAATTGGTAGGGAACCGGAGAGATACAGATTCTTCTTTCTCTTGGTTATGGTATCAGAGGAAATACAGACATATTTTCTTAGCTTCAAACAACCAAAAAAGATGGTGCAATTAGGAGATGGGAAATCTAATTTGAACACCATTTGCAAACCTAATTTTCAGGCAGAATTTGAAAACAACACAAAACAAAACTCCATTCTTTTATTAGAGGATTATCTACTTAGTACAATTATAAGACACTAATCTTTGTGTGTCACAGTAGAGAATAAATAAGATTGGCAATTAACGGGGTCATATTTGAATGTCCTGACCACTCACCTGTGGCTGGGAAGGAGGAGCCCATGATCTACGTGACTAGGACACATGGAAGAGTTGCCCTGGCTCAGGTGAAACCCACCTTTGTGTAGTGTCTAGAGCCTCACAGGCAGAAAGGGTGCTTGTTTCCTGATGACGTGAGATAATATCGGAAAATGCTTTTCACACTGTGAAATAGTTTACAAAGCAGGGCAATACTAATGTAAATATTAACCCAGTTTAGTAACAGCTTTGGCTATTTTATTTCGTCATATATATAATAATATGTAGGGACTGGTTATGGAATTAAATAACAGAATTCATGAGTTTTGTATTGCGATTGTCTGTGTAAATTATCAGCTTTGACTTTCATGTTCTTTGAGCATCACTTTGTAACTCTTCTCTGTGCCTTTCTAATGGATCCATATATCATGTCCCGTCACAAGTGGAACTGCAAGAAGACACCTCTGCTCGGGGCAGAGGCTGGGTCTTCCGATCGCATCTCCCTTCTTTCTTCAGTGAGATCCTCTTCTTCTGGAAGCTGGTTTCACATGGTGGCTTAGATTTTTCCATCTTTGTATCTAGCACCATTTGAAATCAGTGTTTTAGGAGTAAGAATTGCAGCACAGCAGAAGGCCAACCGCAGAGGAGCTGCTGCTCGTGGGATCAGCTTCCCTCCTTCTGCCACCTGAGCCGGTTCAAGAAAGGAAGAACTTGAGAATCAAAGTACACTCTTGAGTGTGTTGGGTTGTGGAGGGGGACAGTGCAGGGATGGGGTTGTGTTCAATAGAAACTCAGAGGCTTGAGCAGAGCCAGAGGTTGTGATTGTCTTTCTGTTGACAGGGAGCGGCAACCCCTAGCAGTAGCCTGTTGGTAAGGCCTTTGAGCACATGCTTGGGCAATGCTGGTTGGGTACTTGATTGCAGTAGGCAAGGGCAGGGGTGTGTCCCAGAAGGACTATCTCATCACATCAGCACTGTCCACCTGCTCCTAGATGCCGTGAAACATTCAGCTGCAGTTGCCGAGCGGCTGAAATCAGACTTGCCACCTGCACTGTCAAGGTGCCGGACCCCACCGAGCACCACTGGACCCATCTCTTACACAGGCTGACCGATTTCTCCTGGTGTTCAGAGTCTGTTTTTGTCTAGCACCATTTGAAATCGGTTATGATGTAGGGGGAAAAGCAGCAGCCTCGAGGCCTCGTGCCAAGTCTGGTCAGCGACAGCCTGGGGCTTCCTGGAAGATGGATGCGCAGAGAGAGGGGGAGGAAGGTTATGCTTTTTCCTGCTAACTTCTTTAACTACATCTACAATACTTTATGCACGGGTAATAGATCAGTTAATGGATTTTTAGAAGCAAATCACTAAAATTTATCTGATGTCCTCGGTTTGCTGAAATGTGGTAGTGATGTAAACTATAAATTGGTTGCTGTTAAATTATCTTTCTGTCATGCATCCTGACCTTAATAAATGCTTTACTGTATACAATTTATCATGTCTTCGTTTTTCATAGATTATTTTCCATTCCTAATTGTATGATGATGATTAGTGGGGTTCTGAAAAGTTCATTTGCTGTGCAGATCTTACCTATTTCATAAAGAATTTGAAGTCGGTTACAGCAAACATATTAAAAATGTAGCCTATGAAGACAGGAATGAAATTCTATGAGGCAAGAAATAAAGTGAGAAAAAAGATTACAGAAGAGAGACACGTTGCAGACCTGGGCTGAAGGATGCTGCTTATTGAATGGGAAACTGACCTCGGTTGCCAGTGGGCTGCAGCCCTGGAGCCTCTGCAGTCAGTGTTCCCTCAGAAACATTGGCATACCTGAGCCTGGACTCACATGGCCCGCGGAGGAGCACTGATGAATTCAGCTGCATTATAAGAGATGCAGGAGTATTGCTACTTTTGGTTCTTAGTTTCTATCAACTCTTGAGGACAGAGTGCACCAGTTCTGTAAAGATATTCAGCAATGAGCCACATTTGACTTCACAGGGGATTCTTCAGGTAGGAGGGCTGTGTCCCCGATTGACCATTTTGCACAGGAGATGCAAGGCCAGCCCTGACCTACCTGCAGGACTTGTGTTTCACGCCAGTGGTTCTCCATAAGCGGTGGCATCTCAACCACCTGGGAAGCCTTTCTAAGTCCACCTCCTGCCAGTCTTCCCCCAGCTGGCTGTCCTGCCCAATCGGGTGGAGGTGGGACAGGTGAAGCATCTGTTGGGAAAACTTCCCCGTGAATGGGATGCATCCTTTCACTGCAGCTGCAGTGCTGTTTCAGGCTGTTGACTGGAGAATTCATGTTTTAATCCCCAGGATGTGGTGATGGGACCAGTTAAGACCCTGAATTGTTTTATTCACCTTTCTGCTGAGGTAGCTACAATAGACCTATGGGCATAACAGCTTTGGGTCAGTTGTAACAAACTGAACAACTTTTGATTCACCTACCGTGTCCCTAGTTCCAGCCTAGGTATCCCCAATAAAGCAAGTAACTCATGGATTCTGCCAGCAGGTTGCTGTGATTCCAGTCCCCAATAAGAAAGTGCCAAAAGATGGAGTTTAGCATCAAAGCACAAAAACAATGACTTGAGACATCTTCTCCATAAAAGTACTTCCTGGTGCTCCCATGAATGCTTAAATAGTGCTTGTGGCTGAGTCGTGAGATGCACAATGCACACCCCAAGTAATGAACATGCCCCTCATTTAGGATTATTTTGCTTTATTCATCTGGAGGCTGGCAGGTCTTTACCTAAAGTTGGCATCCCAGGGTGGTCTTTCTTTAGAAATTGCTAAGCAGAATGTTTCTTTCGGAGACATCTTGAGTCTGGTTTTTGAGGCCTTGCTTTCCACCCAGATGTAGAAAACGCTTTGTCGGGCGTGGAGCTCTCTTCCCTGAGCTTCGCTACACCTTCACTGTAAGCGTGTCAGTGGAGAGCGAGTTGGACTGAAGGCACCTCCAGCCTCATGCAAGTTGTACTGGCAAAGAATTCCCGCCTGTGGAACCAAGTGCTGGCGAATCTTAATAACTATGAGACAAGTCAAGTCTTTTTCCAGCTTAGGGTAAACAATGTGTTCAATCTCTAACCTGGTAAGTCTTCGTGTAAGATGTTGGCTCAGCCCTGCACTTTGAGAAGCTGGTATATAGTTTCATGGAGTTGCCTAGCAGACTGGTGTGTCTGCATCTGAGGGCAGTTTAAGAGTTTTCCTTGAACACGAGGAAAGCTATGTTTTGTGTTTATTCTAATGTGATACTGCTCCACCCACCTTCTGATTGCATTCACCCAAGGAGCCATTAGAATAGTGATTTTCAGATCCCACCCCTATAGGTTCTGGTTATACTGCTGTAGAAATGGGGTCTGGACATGTGTGTTCTGAAAGTTTCCCAGGGGATTCCACTGTGCAGTCAGGGTTGAGAGCGCCTCCTCTGGGTCTTGCTTCTACACAAAATGTGACCTGAGGACTCATGGTGTCGGTGTGTTAGTTTCTTGTGGCCACTTTCACAAGTTACAACAAACTTGGTGTCGTAGTCTCTTCGGGCTGCTATAACAAAACACTACAGACAAGGCAGCTTATAAAGAACAGATTTACTTCTCATGGTTTGGAGGCTGGGAAGGCCAAGATCGAGGTGCTGGCAGATTCAGTGCCTGGTGGGAGCCAGCTCTCTGGTTTGTAGACAGTGCCATGTAACTTCCTGGGGCAGGGGGGTGAAGGGATTTGGGATCTCTTTTTATCAGGACACTAATCTCATTCATGAAGGCTTCATGACCTAATCACTTCCCAGTGGCCCCACCTCCTAGTACGGTCACCTTCGGGTTAGGATTTTAAGGTAGGAATTTTGGTGGGACACAAACATTTACACAATAACTTGTCTAAAACAACACACCTGTATTCTTTTAGGTCTGGAGGTCAGAATCTGAAATTAAGTTATAGGCAGGGCCACACTCCCTCCGGATGCACTGTCAGAGCATCAGTTTCCTTGCCTTTTCCAGCTTCCAGAGCTGCATTCTCTGTCTTGTGGCCCCTTCTTGCATTCTCAAAGCCAGCACCATAACATGCTGCATCAGTGGTCACATTGCCTTCTGCTGTAGCCAAGGCTTCCTCTGCCTTCTTCTCCTGAGGATTAAATGTGATTACATTTAGGGCCCCACCTGGGGGGGATAATCTCCCCACCCAAAATCTCATCTGCAAAGACCCTTTGCAGACAAAGCCACATTCACAGGTTCCAGGTACTGCTTCCCCCTGGTATCTGAAAGTAGAATGTTCCTATGCAACCTTTCATAAGCAGATTTGGCATAAAGCACTGAAGCAAATGCCTGAGGGCATACCTTGCAAAGGGATGCACAAAATAAATGGAGATAAAGCACAGATACTTCTAGACCTATGGCAGCTTGATGCTGAGATGCTGAGTGTAGTTCCCAGGAAGGAGCGTGGGGGTGCCACTCTCACCTCCTGTGTGGGCTGCCTGTATAACAGCTCGCTGCAAAATAAATGCTGAATGATATTTTCGCTTTTCCCTTTTTTTTTCATAAAAGCAAAAATCCTCTTTGGATTTCTTTTGATTAATGAAAACAGGTACCAATGTAGGTCTTTTGTAAAAGCACAAAGTGGTATAAAGTGGATTTTAAAAAGTAGGGTGATACTTGTATTATGACTCCAGTATCTCTGGAGGCCCTTATACAGCCTCCACAAACCGCAGTATGTGGAACACATACAAATGCAGAACCTGGGGCCCCAGCTGAGGCCTACTGCTTCAAGAATCTGCATTTTAGCAAGATCATCGTGTGATTCACCTGCACACAAAAATTTGAGAAGTGTGGTTGTATGGGATCCTACCCAAGGATTCTCCAATAATTGAGTCCACGTCAAAGACAGATTGAAAGGAATATTTTCCCTTGGGTCCTTTTCAGGTGGCAGTGGGTGATCAGAAGACCAATCATTTTCCTGAACACCATGAATAGTGCTCATCTAAATGATAGTAGTCTCCAGAATTCTCAATGAAGCCACAAACCCTAAGCACCAGGATGCCAGATGTCCTGATTCTTTCTGCTAGTTCTGCACAAGGCCTGCCATCGTGTCATACGTACGTACCATAGTTGTTTCTAAAAGCTACATAAAGGTGGTGAACAATAGAAACTTAAGTGACTGCCTGGCAAATATGAGTTTTACTATCCTAAACAAGTTTTCTTGCGCTGATAAGTCAGGAATCAGGGTGGGTAGCTTTCTCAATGTGATGCATACTTAAGGCAATTTTGGTCACTTTCTGCTGGTATTTAAGCCGGAGGGAAGGAAAAATAGTTACTGACCGCAGACCCCAATATTATGCTCCTCCATATGTAAGCCATAAGGGACAGAGGTTAGCTCTTTTTCAAAAGTTAATTTCCTAGAAGGCAAGCAGAAAAGAGCTAGTTAATTAAAATGAAATTAAAAACGGTTTCTGGGACTCAGCAATGACTAAAATCTCTGAATAATGACAAAGTTTGAAAAACTAAGAAAGGCATGGTCAAATGCCCTAACAGTCCACAGGAGGGCAGCAGTGCTAATACTATAAAGGTACACCACTTCATTCTAGGGTAACCTTTTCTGGATGGATGATCCTGGAAATGATGAAAGCAATGCAGCATAGGAAAAAAAAAAATATATATATGTATACGCTCTCTCAATTTTGCATTGTTTCTGAGAGTCAATAGACTATGTTAAATCCTGCTCTTGAGTACAAATATATAAAATTTTTAATATGGAAAAATATTCATTCTTGGTTACAATATTGTCAGCAATTACTAAGTTTTAGAATACCAGAGTTGCCTATTTTCCTTAAACCTAGAACATTCTTAAACAATTTAAATTCAAATTCCTGCCTACCTCAGCTGTCTTCAGAATTCTTGTAGAGGACTTTTATTGTTAGTCACCTTAAAAGCTCTTCCTGTTTATTTTATGCCAATTTAAAAAATATACTATAGTCTCAAGTTAAAGACAAAATTTGATAAAATACATTCTTTAGTTATAGTCAAACTAATTTTCATCCAGTGTTGATATTAGAAAGATTGCTTTTTTGTTGTTTGTTTTTGTTTTGTTTTTAAACCACAGATAGCCTCTTTTGGTTAGGCAGGCAATAAGACCTTAATTCAAGTTTTAGATATTTTCTGATTTCTTTATAGGCTGAATTACAAAACCATGTAAGTATAAGCATTCACCTTATGTCTTTATAAGTTCATGTGTAGAAGTGGACTCTGAGACTGGAGGACCACTAATGCAGAGGTTCTCACACTTAGCTGCATATGAGAATTACTTGCCCAGGCCACGCCCCAGGTCAATGACATGACAAATTTTGGGGGCGTGGGACCCAGGCATCAGTAAAAGTCTCCAGGGGATTCCAGTGTGCAGCCGTGGTTCAGAAGCATGTTATGCTTTCATGGTTGGGACTTGGGTTTTTAATTAGCCACACCCATACATTAAAGTGATGTGGAAGATATGTCTTCTTCCACACACATAGATACAGATACTTGAATGTGGTGAACTCAAGGCCAGGAAATAATGAAGGCTGAGAGCTGGGCAGAATCAGGAAGTACTGCACAGAATGGGCTCTGTGAGCTGGGCCTTGGAAGAGGCCCAGGATCGGGTGGACAGGACCACAGGCGCTTCAGCCAATAGTGAACCAGGAATACAGCAGAGAGCACAGGATAGATGGTCTGGCTTGACTGACAGCAGGTTATCTGAAGTCTTGCAGAAAGAGAAGGCTTGGGAAGAAAAGTTGGGAATTAACTGTAGAAAGCTTTCAAGTATCTTTCATGAAATGGACTTTATGCTGTGGCTAACGGAGGTAGGACTGAGCACCTTTGAGCAGGGGAGGCACGTGACCCCTGGGGAGGGGAAAAGCTTGGACAGGCTTAAGTTAAGGCTCTGAGATGGGAGGGGCAGGAGTGGTGATTGTTGGAGGGGAATGCTTACAGAAGGTGGGCCCCATTAGAAGCGTACTCCGATTTGAGATAAAACACACTGGAAATAAATGCATTATCACAAATGAAACTTCTCCATAATGACGTTTTATTTTTTTAATAGATCTGAAGGTCCAATTCTCAAAATGCAGTTTTAAGAAAGCTTTAAATTAAAATACACTTTTCCCTCTCTCATTTAAATAAACATTTCTAGAGAAAAATGGTGTCCCCCTATATTTAATTGACAAATTATTTGACAAACAGAACATAATTTATATGTACACACATATTTCAATCTTACATATAAATAAATTAGAAAAACTAATTTTGAAGTGGAAACTATACTATGAAAGTCAATTTATTTTGGTAAGCATAATAATCCTTGGTTGAAAACACTTCTTTGAGGGTTTTAAAAATATGTACTATAGCCACCCCCTTGCTTCTAAGCAAGTGCTAGATTCTCAAAAATTATGTGGAAGAGGGTACAGCAAAACTTCAACTCTATATTTATCTCAGAATTCCTGAATTTATTCTCCTCAAATTTATCTTCCTAAAGTGCCTCACCAGAGACTACAAAGGGAAGGACCACTTACATGGCCTTACAAACATGTCCTTAGGGAGTAAAACAATATTTACTCCGGTTCACTCTTGATTCTTTATTCATCTATTTCTAAGGCAACGTTTCTTTGGCCCAGTTTGTGCTACTAACTATAAAAGTGTGAAACAAAACATGTAAAAATGTAATTGGAGTTAGAGAGACAGTCCCTCCTCTTTGGCCGCTGGCTTATTTGAAGGAGGCCCTGCCTGGTGTGAGGACAGAGAAGAGGGCTGGGATCTGTCCCACCTGAGCGTCAAGAGCTACCTGAGCTCATTCTTCTTTCCATCCCTTTGCATGACCTACAGCAAATCTACAAAGTTAAGTTTGCTTTTCTGAAATATGGGGCTTCATTTTTACTCTGCCCTTTACAGATGAGGTGAGACTCAGATTCTAATGCAACTTGAGGTTATCTGATGAATTTATTCCCTACAAAACTGCCTACATTCAGATGACATGTTTAAAGTAAGACATCTCTTTATTCAGGTGGGGAGAGAAAAACAGAATTTAGAGTGGATTCTAATTCTCTTAAAGAGTGGAATTCTTTTTAAGAAAACTACAAGTCCACAGTGTTCACTTTGTCCTGAGATGGCATTCCTGCTATGGGTGTTAGAAGCCCTCTAACTTTGTACAGAAGCATGCAACTGATGCTGAATTCTTCTTGATTTCTTAGACTGGTTTATTGTTATTAAAAGGGGTGAAGAACAAATGCCAGAAATAAACTTTATAGCATCTTTAAATCACCAAGAGGTTACAAATTTTTTAAAATAGTATTTTAACCTATTAACTGTAAGAGTATTTTCCGGTAATATTCTTAGTTAAGGAAATCAAACTTTTATAATAAACAATATATAATGCATATTTTGGGATTGTTGAAGAATGAATCTTAAGAGTTGGCAGTCATCTTTGAACAGAAAAGATTTCAAAATCACTTTCTTTACAAATGAAATGTAATGCCATTTTGAATTATAGTTCTCTGAGTTTGGAGATTTTATAGAAAAAATATTTCCCCACCTTAACACTAGTCGCGATACTGTGTTAAGTTGCCCTTATAAATACAAGCATTATTTAAGGAAAAACAAGCAAGATATTCAAACACAAATTCATACACATTTCAAAGAAGCATTAAATGATGGTGACTGTACTTCAGCCACATTAAAATGTTAGCCCTATAGCTTAACAGTTCCATTCCTGACAGTGTAAGAAACTAGCAAATAATTTTTATAGATTTTTTTTCAGTATTGAAATATAACTAACATATAACGCTGCATAAGTTTAAGGTGTACAGCATGATTTGATCATGTATATATTGCAAAATGATTACACGATAAATTTAGTTAACATCCATCACTTCATGTACCTACAAAAAAATTTTTTTCTTCCATGTGATTAGAAGTTTTAAGATCCACTTTCTTATTAGCAACTTGCCAAAATACAATACAGTGTTACTAACTGTAGTCACTACGCTGTACATTATATCCCAGTACGTTTTTATCTTATAATTGGAAGTTTATATTTTCTGACTGCCTTTACTCAACTGCCACCCCCAGCCCACCACCTCTGATGAAGGTAAATCTGATTTCTTTTTCTATAAGCTTGTTTTATTGGATTCCACATATAAGTGAGATCATACAGTACTTGTCTTTCTTTATATGACTTATTCACCCAGCATAATGCCCTCAAGGTCCATCTGTATTGTCTCAAATGGTAGGATTTCCTTCATTTTCATGGCTGAATGATACATGGGTTTGTGGAAACCATTTAGTCCATCTGCTCTGCTGGAGTGGTTGCCTTATTCTGGCAAGCGTTGTATATAGCAATACCTTCTTTCCTACGAAGCAAGGTTAGAAAATAGGGTCAGAGATGAACATAATTAAGTACATAAATTAAATTCCAGAAGCCCATTTAGAACATGGACAATTAAAAAAAAAACTATATACTAGTAAGAGTCACTGAACTAGGAATTAAATGATTCTTTTAAAATAATTCCAATGTTCAACCAGTCTCACTCTAGAAACCCTTCTTCTATTGCTGTATTATAGTTTTGATTCCCTCCATGACAAGAAATAGAGCAGTTGCATATACTTAGTAAATATTCCCTTATCTTAATTTAGAGCTAATGGGGAAGACTACAGAGAAACACACATTTTCCTAATATTGCAATTTAAAATCTAACTCTGAGATGAAACCTTTAAACAGCTAATGATTCCAGCAGCGTTCAAGATCAGTGAGGAATGCCTCGTTTACCCCTCACGGTCAAGGAAAATCATGTGTTCTGGTTGGAGAGTCTCCTAAGTAACTAAAACTCACATAACACTTTTTTTTTTGGTAACAACAGACATCTTTCTAAACTCTGTTATTCAAGTCCAGTGTTTTCCAAAGAAATATAATGCAAGTCACACAAGGTAATTTTGAATTTTCTAGAAGCCACATCAAAAAAAGGATAAGCAGGAAAAGTAGTTTTAACATATTTTACTTAACCCAATACCCATGGATGGTACATTCCTTTGCACTAAGTCTTTGAATCTGGTGTGTAGTGTGCACTCAAGCTCACCTTAAGTAGGATGAGCCACTTCTGACGTCCTCGGCAGCCACTCAGGGCTACTGACTCTGGAGCTGGAAAAAGCAGTTCCAGTCCCTGCTTAGGAAACTGACTACAATAGACAGACTACAACCAAATGGGGACCAGTTGGTTATTTACAGTATGCCTGCCCCAGCTAACACTTCGGGGTACCTACCCCATGTAGGAGCTAACGGTGTTAATTCTGGAGACGTTCACATTTCTCTTGTGGGGGAGGCATCACGATGAACCAGCACAATACTTGTTATAAAGCAGTTTCCACAGGACTATTCTGGAGAGTGATTCAATACTTAGGCCTATCCTGAATCCTCTAAGACCACTATATTTTACTATTTTGTGAGGTCAATACTTTCTTTTTCTGTAGTAGTGAAACGCTTTTCTTTAAGTAGAATTTTAAATAGAAATCCAATATATGAGAAGGATAAATAAGCATTAATATAAAATTTTTCTTTTTTTTTTCAGCAACACCCCTCAGGTTTCGGGATCTTGGTTACCCGACGAGGGACTGAACCCACGCCCCTTGCAATGGAAGCACGGAGTCCTAACTACTGGACCACCAGGGAAGTCCCTGCATTAATATAAACTTAAAGAAACATTAATTTGAAATAACAACAAAGCTATCTGAAGATTAAAATGTGAAAGTGAATTATTGTACTAATTACAGTTATGCCATATTACCTTCAGCATTCATTAAGTTAACTTCAAGTGTTTACAGACAACTTGAAGCTCACGGCCCATCTGAAAACTACTTTCCTGGTTGGCTTTAGCCTCAAAGGAATCCTAAGAGAACCAAGCAGATACATAGGGCTGGGTAGGCCCACAGTGCCATTCTAGTTGGTATGTTTTGTCTTCCCCTTTGCCCCTGTGATCAAAGTCACCACTTTGCTTTTACTAAGAAATTGCCCTTCTTATTGGCCGTTGTAGAATCTGCTCCCAAACTCATGACTGTAACCTAGGGTAGCGCCTCACATTATAAGTGGTGGGAAACATAACTCCTCTTTTCCTGGCCATGCAGACACACATTCTGGCACAAAAGGAGGAACTTCCAATTCATTTCATTCAGAGACAGAAGGTAGAGGGGGTTAAATGGCTTAAAGCAATGCATTTCATAATTTTCCAAAATCTGAGGGTTTTTTGTTGGTGGTGGTTTCTCTTTTATATGTTAAAAATATCCTGACCAAGGGAAACAGATAAATGCCTTTAAAGAATTAATATTTACAAGTGGAAATTGAAAATCCTTACAAAATTAAGTGAAATGTATTTTGGTTTCTGTCGAAAAACCAAAATGAACTTAAAATGAACACATTCTATGATTATTTCCCACTGGGCTAAAAAATTCCCCCAGCTTTGGATTCATAGCTGCTAGAAGGTAGAGGAGCTAGACAGTCTGATCAAAGGACGTGGGGGACGTTACTCTGTTGGCGCCTGTTATCAAAGCAAGAGCCTGTCAATGCACATTATTTTACATTAAAACAGGGAAGGTAGGAGAAAACATCAATAATCTAGCAAAGGGAACAGGAATCCAGGTGTCCTCTTGGATGTCTACTGCCCACTTATCTTAGTTCAGTTTATCAATATCTAAATATTCATTGAATATTTTTCAGAAGAAAGGACATCTCTGAAAAGAAACGCAACAGAAAGCAGATACCTTTTAATGATAAAAGCAAACCTTTCTCTCATCTCTTCTCAGAGAGAAATAAAATTTACTTGTCTGTGGCTTTCACCAGTTAGGTATGTGCTGAACAAAGGAAGGGAACAGGGATGAATAAAATAGTGACGTCAAACCAAAAGGAAGCAAGAGTGGCATAAAAATGGGATAAAATCAATGATGGAGGAGAAGGGAAGTAAAGCTGACAATTAGGTTCATAAATTATGGCTCTCCTGATTCTCACTAGGAACTTGAAACAGGAATTTGGTGCAAGAAGCTACTTTACCTTTGAAGTCTTACAGATCATCCAGCAGATATACAGATTCTAAATTTGTGTGCAATCTGTCTACCTCTGAAACCTCTTAGCCTGAAGTGAATAATGTAAACTCTCTTTCACAGAATAAGATTGTATGAGGAGAAATGGTCCTGGTCTCTAGCACCTTAGATTTTGAGGCAATACACAGAGCATGTATTAATTCCATGTAATACTGTCTCAGAAATCGATTTTATGACATACATTTTCAGATGGATCTTTTGCATCGAGGACAGTTTCTTCCTGTGGCACAATTGTTTTCACCTGAGGGAAGATCTCTGTAAAACTTATTATGACTTCCCATTTTTCTAGGATGGATCTAAATTTTGTAAATGTGCTCTCTCAACTGTTACAACATCTTTGTCATTTACTAGTTTTTGTCTAAAATTTTTTAAAGCCTTTGTTCAATGCTCAAGAATTTGAGAACCAGGTAGAAAAATGTTCAAGTTAATTTGACCATTCAAGTTTTTACCCATATCATTATACTCCCCACCACCTGAACTGGATTCACCATTTATATTATATCCAAAAAAGCTTCAGTAATATTAATTTAAGCAGACAGCTTAAAAATTACAGTTACTGGATCAGTCATTATTAATATAACATTAAAATATTTTAAAACTACAACAAATAATAAATATCCTTAATGGAAAAAAGAAAAAGTACTCAGTCACTGTTACTAAAATACATAAACTATTGCAATAATTCTAATGAACTTAAAAAACTCTCACTTATCCAGTGATGATTTAACCCGAGTAGAGAGAATCATGCATTTATGAAAAAAATATTCACAACAAATAATTGAAAACATTAATGTAAACAAAAGGTATCTGTTTTTTGGAACCACACAGTCAAAACATGCAAGACAGGACTCAAGCAATAGCAAAGGAGAGGGCAAGGGCTGTGGATTCCAAGGCTGGAAAGTTTGGTGGAAGAGTTAGTTAAGAAAGGAGACTGAAAGGGAAAAGGAAGGAGGGTGTAGATGGAGCCCATCAGACCAACTGGGATCCTATTCTATTCTTAGTTGAGAGCTAAGAAACAGGAAACTGTAACAGAGCACTTTAACCCTGTGGCCATATTTCATCAAAATTTAATCGTCTTAAAAATGACTACTTATACTATTTTCATGCTTTGGTATAAATATTGTAGCAGGGTAATTGTGTTCCCAAAATATCATAAATACAAGTTTATATCAAATCCATTTTGTATCAAGTTTTAAGAGCAAATTTGTGTTTTTTTGTTTTTGTTTTGGCCACGCCACGAAGCTTGCAGGTTCTTAGTTCCCCATCCAGGGATTGAACTCCAGCCCACGGCAGTGAAAGTGCTGAGTCCTATCCACTGGACTGCCAGGGAACTCCCATTAACAGCAATTCTGGATTATTGTGCCTGGTATCCTGCTTCCAGAGTTATCCCTAGGAATGGAGAAGCAACTGCCTACACTTTACAGTCTTGTAAAGTAGTTTCTAAAGCAACAAAAGCAATTGGGGTGGGGGGAAATATGGACATTAAGCAATGCAAAGGATATAATAAAAATATTTACCTTTTTAAAGGAAAGGCAAACTAAAGCTAGGTATTACTTCACATTCTTTTATAAAAGCATACACATAAATGAGGAGTCTTTAAAAAATCCAATAATCTTAAACAGGTAAAACATTCCCCAATAAGCTTGATGGTGTTTCTTCAAGTTAAAGAGCACAGGCACATCAGTAATGGTCTACACCCTGGTTTCTCAAAGTGTAGTCCAGGCCCAGCAGCATCATCACTTGGGAACGCATTAGAAATGGGATCTCAGATCTCTAATGCTACTGAAACTTTAACCTGGGGGATACGATGCTCAGATAATTGTTTGGCTTTCATTCACTGATAGCTAGAGAGAGTTTTTGGTTGATACTTGTTAGGGAACCTTATTTTGGTGTAGTGATGTTTTAAACAAAGAAGGGGAGTGAGGAGCAGAAAGCTATTTTGTTTTGCTTTCTTGAGAGGTTATTTCTAGATAAACCTTTTAGACTTGTCAAATATTTCACTGATAGTACTTCCTTCTCAGATTGCTGTGTACATGTAATTTTAAAAACATACTGCTGATAGAGAAATCAAATATGCATACTATGTGTTCTACAAATGTAACATTTAAAACTCAAATGAAGGCACTGTGGATATTTTTAAAAGATAACCAAGAAATATAAAAAAAGTTTTAGCTCTTTATGAGTGACGAATGTACTTTTATTAGGTAGTCCAAACCCTGTGATTAATATAAAAGGAATATATATCATAAAGCCATGAATACCAATTATTGTTAATTATTAGTTTGATTTCAAAGCTATTTCCAAAGCAATAGGGGGAAAAAAGTCAGAAATATCAAAGCACCTAATCTTGGTCTATGCTCCAGTTTTATTCTAAGTCTTTCATTAGATTTTAAATTATTTCATTAAAATTTAAGATGATGTTTAAAAATTCTATTCTCCTTAGAAGATATGTATTTGTGCCTTTTTTTTCAATTTTAAGTCCCCCCCCATTTCATTTTTATAGATAAAAAGACAGAGTTCATGAAGTGCCTTATAAATCTTACCCTCTCAGCAACTTTTAGTTTAACCCCATCAGTTTTACTGCAACCTAGTAAATTAAGAGAACATAAGAGGGAAATCAAATAGTGTTGCTTTAAATTCCCCAGTTTAACTTGTATGAATAACAAATCTAAAAGAAAGCAAAGTGGGTACCTGAATGAGCCATCTATGTAGCTTCTTACTACTACCTAAGTTATACAGACAACTGAAAACTTTCACCATAAAAATTACAGTGACTACAGCTGTCAAAGTCTCCACAGTGAACCATTTTATAATATTTAATCTTGGCCATTAGTCCAATCTAGGAAGTTGGGTACACCTAGGATAGAGAAAGCCCCAAAATGGTCCATGATTTACTACAGCACTTAAACCTCAAATCCCACAGAAATTTTTCTTACATCATAATTAGCTGAAGCAACCTGCACAGATTACTCTTGTTGCAATGATATTGAAAGCAGCTGAAAACATTTTTAGTAAAGAAATGTAATTCAGACAACACACTCATGCAGGTGCATTTTTTGAAAAAACAACATGCAATACAGACTACAAACAAAACGTGCACAAAACTATGTCAACTGTGAGAAGGACCAGTAACTTAAAAAACATGCTTCAATTTACCTTTTCTTCTCTTTGTGAAAACAGAAGTAGATGCTGCCGACAACTACTACAACGCCAAAAACTACAAGAAATCAGGAAACAAATGATATTTAACTGTGAAAAATCATTGCCAAGATTCAAAATCTAGCAGAAGAAATAAATGATGGTCAGATTTCCATGGCCAGAAAATGTTATCTTATTTAAGCACATATACATTTACATTCCATCTGGACTCTTCAGTATCAATCCAATTCTTTGCATTAAACAGTACAGAGTAAGTCAGAGAAGAGTCCTTGATTAATTGAGAAAATTACTCAAAGCATATTTGGGATGCAAACTCATATGAGTAATGATCTTGAAACAACTTGTATTATTTAGGGTTTGTTAGTAACTGGACATGTAGAATACAAAGGAATAGACAATAATACAAGGTAGTGTATTATATAAAAGGTCAGGTTTTTCCTGTTTTACTTAATTTCAAGCTATAAAGCCACAGAAATTGAAAAATCTTTTAAAAAACTATTGCACTTTTCAGAGTAATGTCTTGATTTAATTGGTATCAAAGTTTGGGATACGTACGTGCACCAATGACAATTGCAACAATGATTCCTGCACCTGAGAAAAAATGAAAACAGTTTGGGAGATAATTAAGTACCTAGGGGTCTCCAGGTAGCAGCTACATTTTAATATGATCAGATCATCTATAACTACAAAGAAAAAATTATCAATCTAGTTTTAGCATGACTGCTAGTGCTTTCAGGTTATTTTGATCACGGAACCCTTCTAATCACATTCCAGGGTTAGGACACACCTTGTGAAACTCCTAACAGGAACCTCACTTTTCACTGTTGTATGCTGTAGCTACCACACCAGGTTGTTTAGTAAAGGTAACTAGGACAATTAGAATTTACTAGAGGAAAATCATTTTAGAAACGTAGCAGCCCACTATAGTTCGTTTAGTTCAACATTCAGTCTTTTGTTACTTATGATTTTGTTGGAAATTTAACATATATTTTTTTCCCTAAGTGGGTCTGTAGAATAAGTCATAGAGTGCTATTAATCTATCATATAGATGTTATTTGCAGAGTCTTCACAAACAATACATCATTGTATCATCACAGCTCCTATTCCCCTTTCCCTCCAGATTAAGACATAGTCCTACAAGGAGATTTGATCTAAGAATGTAAAGGGAACACCAGGGAACATGGATAAAAACTATGCACAGAAACGTAAACATGCATTTTTGACTATCCAGAGAGCAATAAATAATACTACCAAATCTTAATTCTTAGAAATGTTTGTCAGTACCTCTGCTTCTTAACTGCCATTACTTTTGTTATCTATAACTCATAGCATAAAATGTCATGTTCGGCTCTGCTCTTTTTATTTCATAAATATTATCAAGTGTAAGCATCTTGAGATGGCATTGGATTCACTTGACACCGTGGCAAGTTTTCAGAGGGAAAACATAACAAGCCTAAAGTACATATTATAAATAGACTAACTTTACTAGTCTAAAGTAAAGTAATAGCTATTTTTCTTCATTTCCTTATCAGTAAATCTTTATATTTCATTTAACTGTCACAACTATACTTCATCAAGTTCTTTAACACATATGTGTGAACTATGTGAGCCAACATTAAGTGTGCTACCCCAGCTTGATATAGAAAAACTAACCCAACTAGTAGTACTTCAAGGCTTGTATATACAAGGTACCAGTAGAAAGAAAATTTATCTAAAAATTGCCATTACAAAGTAACACTATCACATGGGAAACAAGCTATGTTTTATATATATTAAACTACATGTAACCATATTATTTAAGAAAGTAAACTTATCATGCTAGGAAGCCTAAATTGGGGAACCTCTTAAAAACTGTATTACCCTCATGTGCCTATACATAGTACCACTTATATTTGTCATGGTATCTTCACCTTTAAGATTACTTAAAATGTACAATTACACATTGAACAATTATCACCAATTTGTGACATGTTGTCTCTTTTCTAACTACAGATAACGGTAATATTTCCATGTTGAAAACTAGGGCCTCATGATGCAGGGTTATTAACAACCAAAATAATACCTAAACTCTCAGCATCTTTAGGTGGTGGTTCATCACTGGGACTGGGATATCCTAGAAAAACGGAAAAAAATGGAAGTAAATAAAAGAAGAAGAAAAAACAATAAAGCTTAAAGTCCTCTAAATTCATAGGTTTTGATTTTTTGACTTTGTACAAAAACCCTTATAATTTTATTTTCCTTATATAAACTATATTAATGTTTCTCATTAAAAGTAGTATCAAAATATTATAAATTTATATTCAGTATCAAAGCATTCTTCTTCCTGTCCAGTAACATTTCCTGGGACAATATTCTGTGGTACAGCAAACAAATTTATCATTAGTGTATTGTCAGAATTATCCTATGGATTCACTGTGATTATACTTAAAACTAAAATTAAGAAAACAATCCCATTTACAATCAAATCAAAAAGAACAAAATACCAAGAAATAAGTAGGTAAAAGACCTATATTCAGAAAACTATAAGACACTGATGAAAGAAATTGAAGACAACACAGATGGAAAGATATACTGTGCTTGGATTGGAAGAATTAATATTGTTAAAATGACCATACACCTCAAGGTAATCTACAGATCCAATGCAATCCCTATCAAAATACTAGAAAAAAATAATTCTAAAATTTGTATGGAAACAAAAAGACCCCAAATAGCCAAAACAATCTTAAGAAAGAATAACAAAGCTAGAGGTATCACACATCCTGACTTAAAACTATGCTACAAAGCTAAAATAATCAAAACAGTATGGTTCTAGCACAAAAACAGACACATAGAACAATGGAACAGAAGAGAGAGCACAGAAGTAAACCCACTGCTATATGGAAAATTATCTACAACAATGGAGACAAGAAAACATAATGGGGAAGAGACAGCCTCTTCAATAAATGGTGTTGGGAAAATTGTACAGCAACATGAAAAAGAATCAAAATGAACTACTTGCTCATAAAATATACAAAAATAAACTCAAAATGGATTAAAGACTTAAATGTAAGACCTGAAAACATAGAACTTGTAGAAGAAAACATAGCAAATACCTTTTTTTTACTTTAACCTTAGCAATATTTTTTTGGATGTCTCCTCAGGCAAGGGAAACGAAAGTAAAAAACCAAATGGGACTACATCAAGCTAAAAAACTTGCACAGCAAAGAAAACTATCAACAAAATCAAAAGACCACCTATGAATAGAAGAAGATATTTGCAAACAATATATCTGACAAGGGGTTAATATCCAAAATATACAAAGAACACATACAACTCAACATCAAAACAAAACAAAGAACACAATTTAAAATTAGGTAGAAGACCTGAATAGACATTTTTCCAAAGAAGTCATACAGATTGCCAACAGGCACATGAAAGATACTCAACACCACTACTCATCAGGAAGTACAAATCAAAAGCACAATGATGTATCACCTCACACCTGTCAGAATGGCTATCATCAAAAAGACAACAAATAACAAATACCTGTAGGGATGTAGAGAAAAGGGAGCCTCTGTGTACTGTTAGTGGGAATGTAAATTGGTGCAGCCACTATTGAAAACAGTATGGAGATTCCTCAAAAACTTAAAAATGGAACTACCATACAAGCCAACACTGGGTATTTACCCTAAGAAAATGAAAACACTTATGTGAAAAGTATACACATCCCTATGTTCACTGGAACATTATTTACAATAGCCAAGATATGGAAGCAAACTAAGTGCCCATCCATAGATGAATGTTACTTTGTTAAAGTTTCCTTCTATTACAAATTGGATCCTAAATTGGTTTTAAGCCCTCCTGTACACACGCATTACATCTTCTTTATCCATATATATACACACACACACACACACACACACACACATTCACACATACAATGGAATAAAAAAAGAATGAAATCTTGCCAATTGCAACAACATGGATAGACCTAGAGGGTATTATAGTAAGTGAAGCAAGTCAGACAGAGAAAGACAAATACTATATGATTTCACTCATACGTGGAATCTAACAAAACAAGTAAACATAACTAAACAGAAACAGAGTCATACCTAGAACAAACAAGTGGCTGCCAGGAGGAGAGGATTCGAGGTACGGGGAGGAGAGAAATACATGAGGGAGATTAGGAAGTAAAAACTTTCAGTTACTAAATAAATGAGTCATGGGTATGAAATGTAAGGTATGGGGAATATAGTCAATAGTTATGTAATATCTTTGTATGGTGACAGATGGTAACTAGACTTACCATGGTGATCATTTTGAAATGTATGAAAATATTAACTATGTTGTATACCAGGAACTAACATAGTGCTGTAGATCAATTATACTTCAAAAACAAACAAACAAACAAACTCATAGAAAGAGATCAGATTTGTGGTTAACAGAGTCAGAGGGTAGGAGGAAAGGGGAATTGCATGAAGGCAGTCAAAAGGTGCAATCTTCCAGTTATAAGATAAATAAGTACTAGGGATGTAATGTACAACATGATAAATATAACTAACACTGCTGTATGTTATGTAAGAAAGTTGTTAAGAGAGTAAACTCTACGAGTTCTCATCACAAGGAAAAAAAATTTTTTCTATTTCCTCAATTTTGTATTATATAAGATGACGGATGTTCACTGAACTTACTGTGGTAATCATTTCATGATGTATGTAAGGCAAATCATTATGATGTACAATGTAAACTTTATACAGTGCCATATGTCAATTATATCTCAACAGAAAAAAAAAACTAAAAGGTACAGGAGGGCTTAAAAACAATTTAGAATCTGATTTGTAATAGAAGGAAACTTTAAAATAACAAAGACAATTTATAAAAAATCCATAGCTAACATCATATTCAATGGTGAAAAACTGAAAGTTTTTCCCTTAAGATAAGAAACAACCCAGGATGCCTGCATTCGCCATTTCTATTCAACATAACACTGGAAGTTCTAGACAGAGCAATTAGGCAAGTAAAAGAAAGAAAAAGCGCCCAAATTGGGTAAGAAGAAATAAATGATCTCTGTTCCAGATGACATGATCTTATAAAAGGACAACTCTAAAGATTACACACACACACACACACACCTGATATAACAAATAATTCAGCAAAGGTGGCTGCAGGCTACAAAATCAACAAACAAAAATCAGTTGCATTTCTATACATGAGCAATGAACAATACAAAAACGAAATTAAGGAAACAATTCCATTTACAACAGTATCAAAAAGAATAAAATACTTGGGAATAAACTAACCAAGGAAGTGCAACATTCATCCAGTGAAAACTACAAAACATTGCTGAAAAAAAATTAAAGACATAAATAAATGGAAAGACATCCTGTGTTCATGGATTGGAAGACTTAATATTATTAAGATGCTAATACTACACAAAGCAATCTACATATTAAATGCAACCCCTATCACCATCTTGAAAATCCATTTTGCAGAAATTGAAAAATCAAACCTATAATTCATATGGAATCAAGGAACTAGCAATAGCCAAGAAAAATCTTGAAAAAGAAGAGCAAAGTTGAGAGGGCTCATACTTCCTGGTTCCAAAACATACTAAAAAGCTACAATAATCAAAACAGAGTGGTACTGGCATAGAAAAAAACACACACACTAATGGAATAGAGTAGAAAGCCCAGAAATAAACCCTTGCTTATATGGTTAAATGACTGTCAACAGGGTGCTAAGAACATTCAATGGGGAAAAATGGGGAAAGGATAATCTCTTCAACAAATGTTTCTCGGAAAACAGATATCCACATGCAAAATAGTGAAGTTGGACACTTACATCATATACAAAAATTAATTCAAAAAGGATCATAGAACTAAACTTAAGAGCTAAAACTATAAGACGCTTAGAAAAAAACATAGAGGACAATCTTCATGATATTGGATCTGGCAATGATTTCTTAGATGTCACACGCAAAACACAGGCAACAAAAGAACAAATAGATAAACTGGACTTTACCAAAATTAAAAACCTTTGTGCTTCAAATGACACTACCAACAGAGTGAAAAGGCAATACACAGAATGGGAGAAAACATCTTCAAATAATGTATCTGATAAGAGATTAATATCCAAAATACATAATGAACTCCTAAAACTCAACAACAAAAAAACAATTCAAAAATAGGAAACGGACTTGAGTAGACATTTCTCCAAAGATCTATAAGAGACCAATAAGCACATGAAAAGATGATCAATTACTAATCATTAGGGAAATTAAAAAATAGAAAAGCACAATGAGATACTACTTTACATGTATAAGGATGGCTATTATCAAAAAACAGAAAAATAAGTGTTGACAAAGAGGTAGAGAAATTAGAACCTATGTGTATCACTGGTGAGAACGTAAAATGGTGCAGCCACTGAGGGAGACACTAAGTTTGTTCCTCAAAAAGGGAAACACAGAATTACCATACACCCCAATGTGTTATTCAGAATAGCCAAAAGGTGGAAACAACCCAAGTGGCTATCAACAAATGAATGGATAAACAAAATATGGTATATACAAATAATGCAATATTATTCAGCCATAAAAGGGAATACAGTTCTGCTACATGTTACAAGAGGGACAAACCCTGAAAACATCATGCTAAGTGAAATAAGTCAGAAGTGATTCTACTTCTTGACCTAGAATAGTCAAATTCATAGAGATAGAAAGTAGAATATTGGTTACCAGGGCTGAGGGGAGGGAGAATGGAGGGTTATTATTAAATGGATATAATCTTTCATTTTGAGATGATGAAAAAGTTGTGATGATAGCTAGTAGTGATGTACTTAATGCCACTGAAATGTACACTTAAAATGGTTGAAATAGTCAAAAAAAACTTTATCTAGAAAAATTAACATAGAAAATAGCCTGAAAATTTCTGAAAAGGATGTCTTCTGCCAGATATTAAAACATATTATGGTACTGCCGTCAAAAAATCGACTTACTGGGGGCACAGGAATGGACAGAGATCAAGGGAACAGAGAGAAGATTAGAACACCTATGACTTTATTTAATGTACGATAAAAACTGGCACTTCAAAACAGCTGTAGAGAAGACAACTTATTCAACAAATAGTTCTACTTAGCCCTTAGATGGGGTGGGTGGAATGGAGATGAACCTAATCTCATTCCACATACCATAATGAATTTCAGATAAAACAACGATTTAATGCAAATAATGCAATCAGGATGTATGGTTAAGATGTTTATATAATTTCAGCATGGGGAAGTCCTGAAGCTTTTATAAGAAGGATACACAGTCATAGCCATTAAGGAAAAGATCAGTACACCCAGCTACCTATAAATGTAAAATGCACATGTAAATGACCACTGATAGGAGAATAGTTAAATATGGTATATATTAAAGTCATCATTAAAAAGGATGGGAGTAAATCTAAAAAGAACCCCAATTCAAGACATTAAATGGAAAAAGTGAAAGCTTCAGAAAAATATGAACAGCATAATGCCATTTTTGGTTAAGAAAAAAGAAAAAATGCCAAAATATGTATAAGTACACATATAAAGATGTTGATGTACAGAAATAAAAAGATACCCTAAACTATTAAGTGATGATTCAGGAAATGGACTAGAGAAAGAGGAGGAGAAGTAATCTTTTACTCTCTATGCTTTCATAATGTTTGAAATTTTACAAACTCATATTCATATACTATTTATGTAATTAAAAGTTATAAAAAGCAATATATATACCCAATAATATAAAATTTTAAAACTGACTAGTAAATATAAGGCAAAAAAAAACAACCTAGAAAAAAAAGTTCATTTTAAACAGGCTTTGATGAATTCTGACAAATCAACAAGAAATATTTTAGAAACCAAATAGAAAAATGAAAAAAGGACATGAACAAATAACTGTAGATGAAAAAAGCTCAGCTTCATTGATAATTAAATAAATGCAAATTAATATGTGACATCATTTTTCACTCATCACCCTAAAAAGTTCTAAGCAATATATGTAGAATAAAGAACTCCTGCACCTGGATGACTTGACCCCAGAGTCGTAGTTGTATGAGTAGGCTTGGAATCTGGAAAAATAAATTTGATTCAATTCTCCAGCCTTATCAATACAAAATTATGGATTTACTTTTGATTTTTTAAAAAGATTATTTCTCAAATTGAATTATTTCCCCAAATGAAAAATACACATACTTCCTAAACTTTGCAATTCTACTTCTGTGAAGTTAACCTAAAATATATATTTACACAAGTACATACGAATGTATCCATAAGAATGTTCACTATGGGATGTTCACTATGGCTTTGTATTATATAATGGAAATCCTAGAAGTTAACTAATAATAAACCATAAAAATATGTGTTCAGAATAAAGATATGAAACTTAAAAAAAATACCATCCACATAGTACCTTATTACATAATTTGTATCCTTTTCTTTTCCACTTAGTATTTTGCCCACATTTTTTCATATTTGCATAATCACATCTACCTTATCACCATTATATGTCACTAATGATACTTTTCATGCTCTCTAACTGATGATAAAAAATGATTGACAGTCTCATGAGGAATTTTGATTTTTGATATTTAAAAAAAAAATCCCTGTAGTTTACCTTCTTTATAAAGTTGTCCTCACAATTCTCTCTTCTTCAAACACTAAACTGTATCAGTGTTTTATAAATCCTTTATAAAATGCTTATGGTCAACTCTTTCAAAAGAGCCTATCAACAAACATAGTATACCACAGTGCATAGTCCCAGTAGGACCATGTGAGTAAACATGGATGGGTCAATATCATCCACCAAAAAAAACATCTTTTTCCCACCAAAACTTCACAGCCCTCACCAAGGTACTCAAGGAGATTACTGGATACCAGGTTTACGGGAATTATAAAAAGGTGTTCTAATTACCATGTTAACATGAAAAATTCCCCTCAGTCCTTAAAATATTAGGACAATAAGAAGTAAACAAATTAAAAGCCAGTAGATGACATTTGTTTGAGTCATTAAACAATGGGACACTGGAACCTATAGAAATGTTGTTACTTTAGTGAGCAGAGCCACACTGGGACCCTGAGTGCAGTCTGCCCAGGCTAATGCTCTTCCTCTCTTCCTCTTGTCTCTTGCTTCTGCTGCAACCAAAGAGAAGAAGCCAGAGACAGCAGCCCTGAAATCAGGAAGATAATTCCTTCCACCATATCAAAATAGTCTCTCAAGTCTTAGGCAGAGCAGCTAATCAGTAGTCCCTGCAGAACCAAACTGGTCACGGTCTGGGAAAAGAAACATAGTCCTAGACCCAGGAGATACCCTGTAAAGGTGTCAACAGATCACTTTTAAAATGAATAAATTATCAATGTCGATGATACAGAAAACACACATGTTAAAAAACAGACGCCATGGACCTTCCTCTGCATTAATATTGAGTTATGCTGTAATGCATGCAAGCTACCTTTAAGAGCTTTCTAGATACTAGGCACTGTGCTAAGTGCTTTAAATGGATCCCATTTTAAATTTACTACCACTCAGTAAGGAAGGTTTTAAATCATCCACCAAAAAAACCATCTTTTAATCATTTTACATGTAAGTAAACATGCTTAAAGTTTACTTAACTTGCCACCTGCTTATATCTGCAGACTACTGCAAATAATTTTAAAGTCACTAAATGTAACAACTAAAATGGCTGTTAATATGTTCTTCTCCATTTCATTCCTAAAACTGATGAATGAGTGTAAATCATAGGAATTTAAAAGATTTTGAAAAAAATCACAAGGAATGTAAAGGATTTTGAAATATATAAGCAGGAAGTTACTAGACCTGAGTCACTGGAAATTGGAGGTTGGGAACTGGGAGGAGCTGACACTGGAAAACAAAAAAAATGTAGATTGGATCAAACACTTGCGAGTTACTGCTAGTATTTTCACCAAGAATCTGAAAGACTTTTGAAAAAATATATGCAGGTAGTTACTAAACCTGAGGCACTGGAAATTGTAGGCTGGGTACTAGGAGTAGTTGACTCTGGAAAACAAAATAATGTAGACTGAATAAAAAACTTGGGCATTATTATTTTCTTTTCATTAATATGAATTATGCCTTTCACTCTTATTTAGGTAAAACTTCCTATGCTTCAATTTACTCTGAAAAATGATTGCTATTCATTTTTACATGTAAAAAATGTCAAACAAGAGAAATTTATATACATGTGTGATGTACATGAAATGCTAAGACCCTATAATGACATCCAAAATCACAACAGCAGATTTCTTTGTAAATTTGAAGTCATACAACTATCACAGAAATGAATGCAAGACAGTTAAATATGAAAATTGTTTCTTTTCTATTATTCTGTATCATTGATATTTAATGTCAAAGAAAAAAAAAACAAAGGAAAATGACAATATTTATACCTTTAATACATGTTGGTATCTCAGGCTCCCAAGTACTGTTCGCACCACAGACAATTGTGTTGCTGCCATTAAGCTTAAAACCCTCAATGCATCTATATACAATCGTTGCTTTGTAGTAAAATTTTGTTCCACGTCCTGAGACTATCATTCCATTTTCAACGTATGGATAGGCACATTTGACCACTGAAAAATTGAGAAATTCCAGAGTTAATGGAAAGCTGCTTTCACATAGGACCAGAAAAACTAGTGCAAAGTAATAATTTCCAGTGGAAAGAAAGAGGAAAGGAATGAAAAGATGTTAATTGGAAAAAAAAAAAAAAAGACTGCGCATTTGAATTCCAGGGAACAGATCTGGAGTAGTCTAATAACCTTTTCCCACCTAAAACAGACTGTCATTATAGTTTATTTGCTTCCCTACATTTTCTTTCCATTATTGACAAGTTTTGAGAAAGGTCTGAGTACCAGACACAAATTCAGGGTAAGTTCAAAAGAAACTTTCAATGCTCTTTAGCTCTAGGATTTTTTTAAGATCATGCTGACACTAACTGCGGTACCCTGCTTTTTAAGAAAGGCAGCAAAAACTTTTCTTAGAAGGTAATATCTGAGCTCAAATTTAAAAGTTGAAAAGAAGCTAGCCATGCCAAGATATGAAAAAGAAAGTTCTCAGGTGACAACAACACAGAGGAACTGGGATGTTCAAGAAGTACAAAGGCCAGCGGAGTTAGGGGAGTGTTTTCCAAACATTCTGGACTGTAACCCAGAGATCAAGAAATACATTTTACATTGTAAACCAGTATATAAACAAACAGGCCTGAGATAATGTTAAAAGTTAATACTTAGCCCTCACACCAGTGTACTCTGATATTTCCCATTCTACTCTACTTCTTAAAAAGTAAAATACTCATCCTGACCCTCTAGGATTCACGATCCATTAATGGGTTTGGCAGAATTTGGGAAAAAACAAAATCAAGAAACACTGGGCTGGGCAGTGAGTTCAAGAGAATGTCTTATGAGATTAAATCTGAGTAATAGATGAGGGCCAGATAATACACTGCCTTTTAAACCAGAAGAGTGTCCTTTCTCCTTTCTTTTGGGTCTGAATTTCCATCAGGTATTATTTCTCTTCAGCCAGGAGAACTTCCTTATCAATTCTTATAGTCCAGGTTGGCTAATGACAAATTCTCTTAGCTTTTGTTTATCTGAAACTGTTTTTATTTCACCTTCAGTTCTGAAAGATTTCTCTTTGACAGAGAATTCTAGGCTAACTGTTTTTTCTTTCAGCACATTAGCAGAAACTATTGTCTTGTAGTTTCAACAGTTCCTTAACAAAAGTCAGCTGTCATGTCATTCTTACTTTGGGGTGAGGAGAGAGAGGATGTAATATGTTTGTGTTTTGTTTTTTGTTTTTCCCTCTCACTGGCTACTTTTTCTTTTGTTTTCAGTAGTTTTACCATGTTGTGTTTAGTTTAGTGGCAGTTTCTTGGTAAATTTTTGAAATTTATTCTGCTACGGTCAGTGAATTTCCCAGACCTGTGGGGTTGTTGTTTTGGATCAAATTTAGATAATTTTTGGCCAGTATTTATTGAAATTATTTTCTACATTTTTCTCTCTCCTCTCTTCTGAAACTCCAGTTACATGTATGTTTGACTCTTTGCTTTTTCTCCCAAATGTCTTTCTCTCTGTTTCTTATTTTAATCTTTCTTTTCAAATCATGGTGGATTTCTATTGCTCTGTCACTGATATTTTTCACTGTTGGGCCAATATGCTCTTAATTGTACCTAATGATTTTCTTCTAAGTTAGGTTTACTACTAGATAACAAAGTACATACAGTAAATCTCACCCTTTTAAGTGTACAGCTGTATTCGTTTTGACCAATTCAAATAACCATGTAATTACCTGCACAATAACAAAAGTTCCATTATCTCCAAATACTTCCTTATGCCACTTTGTAATCAACCCTCCCCAACTTTCGACCACCTTATCCAACCAGCCAACCACTAATCTGTTTTCTGTCCCTATAATGTTGCTTTTCCAGCATGTCATAATGGGATCACAGCCTCTGAGTATGGCTTATTTCACTTAGCATAATGCATTTGAGATTCATTCCTGCTGTTGCATGATTCAGGAGTTCATTTCTTTTTATTGCAGAGTATTACTCCATTGTATGGATGTGGTATAGGCTGCTCATCCATTACCAGATGAAGGACATGTGGGCTAATTCCAGTGTGGAATGATTATGACTAATGCTGCTGTGAATATTCTCATGCAGGTTTCTATATAAACATACCTTTTTACTTATGTTGCTGAGTTGTATGGTAAATGTATATTTAACCTTATAAGGAATTGCCAAATTGTGTTCCATAATGTTCATACCACTTTGCATTCTTACCAGCAATGTATTAGAGCTCCAATTGCTCCATATACTTGCCAGTTAATGGTATTGTTAGTTTTTAGGTTTTTTTTTAATTTCAGCCATTCTAATAGCTGTTTAGTGATACCTCACTATGGTATTAAATTCCATTCTGTAATTACTAATGATATCAAGCAACTTTTCATGTACTTTTTTGGCATACATATGTCTTCTTTGGTGAAACAAATCTATTCAAATATGTTGCCCATCTTAGAAAACATTGGGTTCTTTTCTTATTGTGTTTTGAGAGTTACTTATATATTGTATACAAGTCCCTTAGCAGATATGTATTTTGCAAATATTTTCTCCCAGTCTGTGGCTCATTTTATTCATTCTTTGAACAGTGTAGTTGAAGCAGAAGTTTTGAGTTTTTAATAAGTCCAATTAATATTTTTTCTTTAAAGAAGAAGGATCATGCTTTTAGCATTGATTTAAGAAATCTTTGGCTAAGGCAGAAATATTTTCTACGTTTTCTAGTAAAAGCCTTATGGTTTTAGGTTTTACATTTAAGTCTTTGGTTCATTGTAAGTAAATGTTTGTCTATGTTGCTAACATAGGTTGAGGTGCTTTCTTTTTTCTGTGCATAATGTATATCGAATTGAGCCTGTAAATTTACCATTTTTCCAATGAATTGTTTGTATATCTGTGATGAAATCAAGTGGACATATTTGAAAGGGTCTATTTCTGGATACTTATTCTGTTCCACTGCTCTACATGGCTATCCTTTCACCAATACCACACTGTCTTGATTATATTCCTTACAGCATGGTTTATAAGAAGTCTTGACATCAGGTAGAACAAGACATCTATAATTTTTTTTCAAATTTATATTGACTATTCTAGTTCTTTTATCTTTCTAAATAAATTGTAGAGCCTGTTTCTCAAGTTCTGCTGGGATTTTATGGGATTGTGTTGAATTTAAAGATCAATTACTGACATCTTTATTATATTGTGTCTTCTAATCCATGACCACTGAATTTTCTCTATGTATTAAGGTCTTCTTTAATTTCTTCTATAAGTGTTTAGTTGCTTTTACCATTTAAATATTTCACATACATTGCTAGATTTATATGCAAGTATTTCATGTTTTGGAGCTGGTATAAACAGTACTTGAAAATTTTCAATTTCTAATGGTGTTTTACTAGTTTATAGATATACCGTCGATTTCTGAATGTTGATCGTGTATCTTGCAACCTTGCTAAAACTTCAGCCATTCAAGTTTTCTACAAAAGCAATCGTCATAAGTGAATGAAGTCTATTTTATTTCTTACTCTCCAATATGTATGCCTTATTGTACTGTCTAGGAACTCCAATGCAATGCCGAATAGACATCCTTATCTTGTTCCACTTTAAGTAAAAATAAACTACTCTTTTACTATTAAGTATAATGTTAGCTGGGGAATTTTTTTTTTTTTTTTTTTTGCGGAGCACAGGCTCTGGACGCGCAGGCTCGGTGGCCATGGCTCACGGGCCCAGCTGCTCCGCGGCATGTGGGATCTTCCTGTACCGGGGCACGAACCCGTGCCCCCTGCATCGGCAGGCGGACTCTCAACCACTGTGCCACCAGGGAAGCCCCAGCTGGGGAACTTTTATAGGTGCCTTTTGTCAGCTTCAGGTAGTTCCCTTATATCCTTATTTGCTGAGTTTTATAATGAAAAGATGATAAATTCTGTCATATACTCTTTTTTCTTTTACATCTATTAAGGTGATCACGTGTGGTTTTATTTTGTTTTTGTTTTTTGGCACATGCTAGAAGATTTAATCTTTAAAATAAACATTAAGTTAGGCATTCTATTTGCAGGAGAAACTGACATTCAAAGAAGTTAAATAACTTACAGAGCTAATGGGAAGTGGAGACAGAATTGTCCAATATATTCAAGGGAAGGTTTGTCTAAGCAAATGGCTCTGGGCTCAAATAAGGGAGGATATGCAGCATACTCTAAGCTCTCATTAGTTCTCTTTTTTTTTTTAAATTTTATTTATTCATTTTTTTTATACAGCAGGTTCTAATTACTTATCTATTTTATACATATTAGTGTACACATGTCAATCCCAATCTCCCAATTCATCACACCACACCGCCCGCCTCCCCCCAACTTTTCCCCCTTTGTGTCCATACTTTTGTTTTTTACATCTGTGTTTCTATTTCTGCCTTGCAAACCAGTCCATCTGTACCATTTTTCTAGATTCCACATATATGCGTTAATATATGATATTTGTTTTTCTCTTTCTGACTTACTTCACTCTGTATGACAGTCTCTAGGTCCATCCACGTCTCTACAAATGACCCAACTTCACCCCTTTTTATGGCTGAGTAATATTCCACTGTATATATGTACCACCTCTTCTTTATCCATTCATCTGTTGATGGACATTTAGGTTGCTTCCATGACCTGGCTATTGTAAACAGTGCTGCAATGAACATCGGGGTGCATGTGTCTTTTTGGTTTTGCTTGAATTTTATTTTATTTTGTTTTTATACAGCAGGTTCTTATTAGTCATCAATTTTATACACATCAGTGTATACATGTCAATCCCAATCGCCCAATTCATCATACCTCCACCCCCACCCCCTGCTGCTTTCCCCCCTTTGTGTCCATACGTTTGTTCTCTAAATCTGTGTCTATTTCTGCCCTGCAAACCAGTTCATCTGTACCATTTTTCCAGGTTCCACATATATGCGTTAATATGTGATATGTTTTTCTCTTTCTGACTTACTTCACTCTGTATAACAGTCTCTAGATTCATCCACGTCTCTGCAAATGACCCCATTTCGTTCCTTTTTATGGCTGAGTAATATTTCATTGTATATATGTACCACATCTTCTTTATCCATTCATCTGTCAATGGACATTTAGGTTGCTTCCATGACCTGGCTATTGTAAATAGTGCTGCAATGAACATTGGGGTGCATGCGTCTTTTTGAATTAGGGTTTTCTCTGGGTATATGCTCAGTAGTGGGATTGCTGGGTCATATGGTAATTCTATTTTTAGCTTTTTAAGGAACCTCCATACTGTTCTCCATAGTGGCTGTATCAATTTACATTCCTACCAACAGTGCAAGAGGGTTCCCTTTTCTCCACACCCTCTCCAGCATTTGTTGTTTGTAGATTTTCTGATGATGACCATTCTAACTGGTGTGAGGTGATACCTCACTGCAGTTTTGATTTGCATTTCTCTAATAATTAGCAATGTTGAGCAGCTTTTCATGTGCCTTTTGTCCATCTGTATGTCTTCTTTGGAGAAATGTCTATTTAGGTCTCCTGCCCATTTTTTGATTGGGTTGTTTTTTTAATATTGAGCTGCATGAGCTGTTTATATATTTTGGGGATTAATACTTTGTCCGTTGATTCATCTGCAACTATTTCCTCCATTCTGAGGGTTGTCTTTTTGTCTTTTTTATAGTTTCCTTTGTTGTGCAAAAGCTTTTAACTTTCATTAGGTCCCATTTGTTTATTTTTGGTTTTATTTCCATTTCTCTAGGAGGTGGTCAAAAAAGATCTTGCTATGATTTATGTCAGAGTGTTCTTCCTATGTTTTCCTCTAAGAGTTTTATAGTGCCTGGTCATACATTTAGGCCTTTAATCCATTTTGAGTTTATTTTGTGTACGTTAGGGAGTGTTCTAATTTCATTGTTTTACATGTAGGTGGCCAGTTTTCCTAGCATCACTTATTGAAGAGACTGTCTTTTCTCCGTTGTATATCCTTGCCTCCTTTGTCATAGATTAGCTGACCATAGATGTGTGAGTTTATCTCAGGGCTTTCTATCCTGTTCCATTGATCTATACTTCTGTTTTTTATGCCAGTACCATATTGTCTTGATTACTATAACTTTGTAGTATACTCTGAAGTCAGGGAGTCTGATTCCTCCAGGTCCATTTTTTTCCCTCAAGATTGCTTCGGCTATTCAGGGACTTTTGTTTCTCCATACAAATTTTAAGCTTTTTTGTTCTAGTTCTCTAAAAAATGTCATTGGTAATTTGATAGGGATTGCATTGAATCTGTAGATGGCTTTCAGTAGTATAGTCATTTTCACAATTTGATTCTTCCAATCCAAGAACTTGGTGTATCTCTCCATCTGTGTCACCTTTGATTTCTTTCATCAGTGTCTTATAGTTTTCTGAGTACAGGTCTTTTACCTCCTTAGGTAGGTTTATTCCTAGTTATTTTATTCTTTTTGTTGCACATGTGAATGGAATTGTTTCCTTAATTTCTCTTTCTGATCTTTCGTTGTTCGTGTATAGGAATGCAAGAGTGTTTTTTTTTTTCTTCTTCAAAGTTTCTTGATATGGTAAATTGCACTGATTAATTTTCAAATTTGAATCGTCCATGAACTCATGGAATAAATCCTACTTAATTACGATGTATTATTTTTTATAGGCAAGGATTTGATTTATTAATATTTTAAGAAGTTTTAGTTCTATGCCCATTTTGGATATTGTCTGTAATTTTCTTGCAATGTTTCTGTCTGGTTTTGGTATCAGAGCAATGCTGTCCTCATGAAATGAGTTAAGAAGTATTCCTATCTCTTTAGTTTTCTTGAAAACTTTGTGTAGGGCTACTACTATTTATTCCTTAAATGTTTGGTATAATTCCCCAGTGAGGACATGGGCCTGCAGTACACTTCATGAGAAGGTTTTTTATAATTTTTTATTGAAGTATAGGTGATTTACAATATTGTGTTAGTTTCAGGTATACAGCATAGTGATTTGTTGTTTGGTTATTCTTTAGATTATATTCCATTACAGGTTATTACAAGATATTGGATACAATTCCCTGTGCTATATAGCAAATACTTGTTGCTTTTTTATTTTACGTATAGTAGTTTGTATCTGTTAATCCCATGCCCCTAATTTGTTGCCCCCCTCCTTTTTCCCTTTGGTAATCATAAGTTTGTTTTCTACATCTGTGAGTCTGTTTCTGTTTTGTATATAGAATCATTTGTATTATTTTTTTTGATTCCACATACAGCTGATATCATATAGTATTTGTCTTTCTGTCTTACTTACTTCACTAAGCATAAAATTCTCTATGTCCATCCATGTTGCTAAAATGTAACTATTTTATTCTTTTTTTAACGCTAAGTAATATGCCAATACACACACATACAGACACACAGACACACAGACACACAGACACACAGACACACACACACACACACACACACACACACACAAAACATCTTCTTAATCCAATCACCTGTTGATGGGTACCTGGGTTACTTCTATGTCTTGGCTATTGTAAATAGTGTTGCTATGAACATTGGGAGTGCATGTTCCTTTTTGAATTAGAGTTTTCGCTTTTTCCAGACATATACCCAGGAGTGGGATTACTGGATCATAGCTCTATTTTTAGTTTTTTAAGTAACCTCCAGACTGTCTTCTTTACTGGCTGCATCACTTTACATTCCCACCAACAGTGCAAGAGGGTGCCCTTTTCTCCACACCCTCTCCAACATTTATTATTTATAGACTTTTTGATGACAGCCATTCTGACCAGTGGTAACACCTTGTGGTTTGGATTTGCACTTCTCTAATAATTAGTGATGTTGAGCATCTTTTCATATACACGTAGGCAATCTGTATGTCTTCTTTAGAGAAACGTCTATTTAGGTCTTCTACCCATTTTTTGATTGTATTGTTTGTTTTTTTAATATTGAGTTGTATGAGCTGTTTGTGTACTCTGGATATTAACCTCTTGTCATTTGCATCATTTGCAAATATTTTCTCTCATTCCATAGGTTGTCTTTTGGTTTTGTTGATGGTTTCCTTTGCTGTGCAGAAGCTTTTAAGTTTGATTAGGTCCCATTTGTTTACTCTTGCTTTTGTTTCTTTTGCCTTGGGAAGCTGACCTAAGAAAATATTGCTACAACTTTTGTCAGAGTGTTTTGCCTGTGTTTTACGGTGTCATGTCTTACATTTAGGCCTTTACACAATTTGAGTTTATTTTTGTATATGGTGTGAGGGAATGTTCTAATTTCATTGTATTACATGTAGCTGTCCAGCTTTCATAAGACCATTTGTTGAAGAGACTGTCTTTTCTCCATTGTATATTCTTGCCTCCTTTGTTGTAGATTAATCGACCATAGGTGCATGGGTTTATTTCTGGGTTCTCTACTCTGTTCCATTGAACTACAATGGAGTAGGTTCTCTACTCCATTGATCTACATGTCTGTTTTTGTGCCAATACCATGCTGCTTTGATTACTGTACCTCTGTAGTATAGTCTAAAGTCAAGGAAGGGTTATATCTTGAGCTTTCTTCTGTTTTCTCAGTATTGCTTTGGCACTTCTGGCTCTTTTATGGTTCCATATAAATTTTAGGATTATTTGTTCTAGTTCTGTGAACAATGTCACAGGTATTTTTATAAGCATTGCATTAAATCTGTAGATTGGTTTGGGTAGTATGGCCATTTTAGCAATATTAATTCTTCCAATCCAAGAGCACAGTATATTTTTTCCATTTCTCTGAATCATGTTCAGATTCCTTTATCAATGTTTTATAGTTTTCAGTGTATAGGTCTTTCACTTCATTGGTTAAGTCTATTCCTAGGTTCTTTTGTTTGTTTTTAGATGCAATTTTAAATGGAATTTTTTTTTTAACTTATTCTTTCTGACATTTCATTATTAGGGTAAAGAAACACAACAGATTTCTGTATATTCATCGTGTATTCTCTTACCTTGCTGAATTCATATATTAGTTCCAATAGTTTTTTATAGAGTAGCATTCTCTATATAGAGTATTATGTCATCTGTAAATAGTGACAGTTTTACTTACTCCTTTCTATTTTGGATAGCTTTTATTTTTTTTTCTTTTCTGACTTCCAACACTATGTTGAATAGAAGTCATGAGAGTGGGCATACTTGTCTTGCTCCTGAATTTCAGGAAGGCTTTCAGCTTCTGACCTTTGAGTATTATGTTGGCTGTGGGTTTGTCATAAATCACCTTTATTATGTTGAGGTATGTTCCTGCTATACCCACCTCCATGAAGGTTTTTATCATGAATGGATGTTGAATTTTGTCAAATGCTATTTATGCATTTGACAAAATTTCCTTCTGCACAAGGATGGTTCAACATACAGAAATCAATCAATGTGATATACCACAATAACAAAAGGAAAGACAAAATCTACATGCAAGAAGGTTTAAGTTGTCAAATTTACAGGCATAAAGTTGTTTGTTTTATTCCCTTACTGTTCTTTAAATGTCTGCAGTATATGTGGTGACCTCCTCTTTTTCACTCTTGATACTGGTTATTTGTATCTTCTGTTTTCCTGTCAAACTACCTATAGGTTTATCCAATTTATCAATCTTCTCCAAGAAGCAGGTATTGATTTGATTCTCTCTATATTATTTCTCTTTTCAATATCATTGATTTTTTTCTCTGTCTTTATTATTTCCTATTGGGGTTTAAGTTGCTCTTTTTTTTTAGTTCCTTATGGTAGAAGTTCAGATTATTGATTTGAGACTTTTCTTTTTCCAATATAAGTATTTCATGGTTTAAATATCCTTCTAAGCAATGCTTTTGCTGTATCCCACAAGTTCTGATATTTTGATATGCTGTGTTTCATTTTTATTATATTCGAAGCACTTTCTAATTTCCCTTGTTAGTACTTTGTCTTTGATTCATTTATTAGTTGTAAGTGTCTGCATAATTTTCAAATATTTGGGGATATTCTAGATTTATGTTTTGATTTCTACATCCATCCCAGTTTGATCAGATAATGTACTCTAAATGATTTCAATTATTTGAAATTTGTTAAAAATTATCTTATTGCCTAGAATATGGTATTAGAGAATGTTCCATGTTCACTTGAGAAGAGTAAATATTTTGCTATTATTCAGTGGACCCTTTCTTTCAAGAGTAAAAATCCCTCCAGTGTCTCCCTGCTTCTGATCATGCTCTAATGCCTTAAACATTGTTTTTAAGTAAGATTTGCCCAGAGTTTATAAATCATATCTGTGAGACAATTAATCTTTTACAATTTACACTATGATTTCCTGTAGCCAAAACTGTCAGACTTCTTGTAATACAAGATAACACTTTCTTATGTTTAAGAAAGTGTGTGTTGAATTTTTTGATGCTTTTCATGGAAAAAAAGTCCTAACTCATGCATATACACAGTAGTTTACAATGTATAAATTGGAATGCCAAGAACCTGTGGGGTGAGAGGGGGGAAGCTCTACAAGTAGAAGTATTTTATACTTGATTTGACCGATATTAAATTAAATTAGAAACCAATTAAATAGGAGGATCAAGCACATATGGCTGTTTTTACTGTAAGTAAAACAATTTACAAAGCGTTTCTACAGTATTTACAAATTAAGAAGGAAATAAATGGAAATATTATTACCTTTACACTGAGGAGGGTCACTACTCCATTTGTCATTTCCAATACAAACAAGCTTGCTCTCTCCAACAAGTGAATATTGATCTGTTCCATTTGAAGCATCACAACTATAAGTTACTACTTCATTGTATTCAAATATATCCTTGTGGCTATTTGTGTATTTTCCATTTAGAATTTTTTCAGGTGGTTTACACAAAATCTCTTAGAAAGGGAAAAAAATAAGACATAAAAGGAAAGGTAAAAGATTAAACAGCAATTAGTAAAGATATATGAATTGCCTTCAATAAATTAACATATGATTTCTACAAGCTAGTTGTGAATCCAATATCCATTTAGAAGGTTTCTATGAGAAAATGTATTATCCTAAATTCAAACTATTAATTTAGAAGTGAATTATTTAAAATAAAACTAATTTTCTTAAATAACTACATTAAAAATCTATATGAAACATATTTATTTATCTGCAAGGCCATACTAAGTTTTGTTCTCATCATAAGAGATGTTGACAATTTAATGGTATGATATAATTATGATTAAAAACAGAACTCAGTGCTGGTTGAGAAACACTTCATAATTTATAAATATATCTATTCACTAAATCAGTTCTTCACATTGATACCAAGTATTATTGTCATTTTTCACTTTCATCCTTACAAGTGTATGGTGAAATTTTCCAGAGGCTATAAATTGTGTGATTTTGCAAGACACTGAATCCAGATGTCTTCCTTTAAGCCAGATATTGAAGAAATTTGCAAAAATGTAAAACAATGCCACCATTTGTTTTGGAAATTTTTGATTTTTCATAGAAGTATGTTGTATATACTAACAGGTATTGTGCTTGCTCTTCTTAAAAATGAATAATAATTATTTTAAAAACTTTTCAGTTTTAATTCCAATATAATAATAGCAAAAGATATAACCCACATAAAGAAAAGTTCATTGGTATCTATGTTAATTTAAAAGCATAAAGGGGTCCTGAGGCCCAAAGTTTGAGAACTGCTCCTCTATATTCTAAAGAGAGAATATACTTACTTTCACACGTTGGAGGATTATCACTCCAGTCCACAGTACTTCCAGAAATGTCACAGTATAGAATACTTGGTCCAATTAAGAAATAACTAAATGAGAAAAGAAAAGTTACTATGTTCTTTAGTAGTTACAAGATGGACATAATAGTGAAAACAATTTTATATGGTTGTCTTCCTGCACTATAGTAATTTGAGGGAGAAGTTCCTTAAACAAAATATAATGTAAGTGCTAACTAAATATGCAACTTAATTAAATAGAGTTTCTGCATGTGAACACACATTGGCCCACAGAAAAATGTCTAAATGACTCTGTCATGTTGTCAGTGTAGCCCCTCCGCTATCTCTGGCAAATGCATCACACGTTCACTTCTCTACCCTTTTGCTCACACCATTCTGCTCAGTAAGGACTGAGCAGACAGGTCAGGCCCTAGAGCTTGCCTGCCTGGATTCAAGTTCCAGCTCTAAGACTGACTTATTTGAGCTTGGGCAAGCCCCTTAGGCAAGGTTCTCTTGCTCAGTTTCCTCATCTATGAAAAGGGGGGTAACACTACATACCTCATAGGACTGTTCTGAGGATTGGATGAGTTAGCATCTGGCACGTAGTGAGTACTAGGTAAGTTTTAGCTTTTTTAAACATTCTTTAGATAATATTCTTTAGATTCTTTATTAATATTCAGAATACAGGCATACCTCATCTTACTGCTCTTCACTTTATTAAGTTTTTAACAAACTGAAGGTGTGTGGCAACCCTGCATCAAACAAGTCTATTTGTGCCATTTTCCCCAAAACGTTTGCTCACTTCATGTCTCTGTGTCACATTTTGGTAAATCTCACATATTTCAAACTTTATTCCTATTATTATACTTGTTATAGTGATCTGTGATCAATGTCTTTAATGTTACTACTATGCCTCTGAGGCTCAGATTATGGTTAGCATTTTTCTGGTAATATAGTAGTTTTAAATTAAGGTATATACATTTTTTTAGACATAATTCTATTGCACACTTACCAGACTACAGTATAGTATAAATGTATGTAAAAAACTCATTTGATTTGCTTTATTGCAGTGGTGTGTAAAGGAACCTGCGATATCTCCAAGATATGCCTGTATCTTTCTAGTAGTAGTTCAGGAATACTACTCAATGAAGTATTCTCCAATTATTTAAATTCATAATACACTCTTCTCCTTCTGGACTCTCACTGTAACGATCATGAATGATTCTATCTATTTGGTGCTTTTCATTTACTATTTTGCTCTGATGCCTCTCTATATATTCTGTTTCTCAAGAGGGCTACAACTTCCTTGATTCTACATCTTAAACTTTTGGTGCCTAGTAGCCTCTTCTAAATGTTCCAGCGGAACATTCACTGGATATTCTGCTATTTTTACTTAATCAAGTTAAAAATACTCAGTGTAACTGCCTGTACCCACTTCCAGAGGACTTTTCCCTAAAGGCTAATTCATTGATTCTAGATTATAATGCATTAGGAGAGGATTCTGGGATGATGGCAAAATAAGTGGCAACAGAAATCTGTCTCCACACCTTGATGATGACACTGACAGAATCTGCCTGATATCACTATTTTGGAAGTCTAGAATCTGTCCATGGCTTGCAATTACTAGGAGAAGACTTAGGTAAATTAACTTGCTTTGAGTCAATTTTAGCTCTTAGCACAGTGGCAGCTACCTATCCCCCCCCACCCAGCTGGCATCTGTACACGTGTTGCTAGAGCAGCTTATAAGTAGCCTGTGGGAGCTAGGGTGGGCAAAAAGGAATCTGCCCTCCAAGTATCAGGGATTTGTGTTCTTATCACTGCTGCTTCTGATCACAGAGAAGCAGAAAAAGAGGTGGGCAGCCTTTGTTGTTGTCACACCTCCCCCAACTTTTTCAAGCTCCTTCAACACTGGACAAATGATATCCAAGGGATTTAAAATCCAGCATCCTTTGCCCCTCCCCTTCACTTTTACTTTTTTTCCACTAACAGGAGCCAGACATTAAACACTAGGACATTCAAAAATAACTGCCATGTGGAAAAAAATTAGAAAATGATTCCGCCTGCCCAGAGAAAGGCTCAGAAAAAACCTGAGATGACCTTCAAGTTTATATGTCAGGCTGCTCCTCAGCACAGAGACACCATACAACAATCAAAAAACCAAACCAAAACAAAACAAAAAAAACCATAAAACAGTAAGCTCTAGGTAGTGGGCAGAATCTGATTTCCAGAGTTACCACATTATTAGATTCAAATATTGATTCAACAAAAAAGTTGTAAGGCATACAAAGAAACGGGAAAGGAAAAGTATGGCTCATACAGTGGAAAAATACATGAACAGAATTTTTTTCTGAAGGAGACCTCATGACAAATCTATCAAAGACTTTAAATGTCTTGTGAAGGCACTCTCAATGGAAATTAACGGATGCCAGTTCTGCCACCCCATTTTTCTTCAGTGAAGCAGCCAAACAGCAGACACAGAGAAGCCAATGAAGAAGCCAAACAGCAGACCTTTGTGAAGACCCTGACGGGCAAGACCATCACTCTTGAGGTCAAACTCAGTGTCACCACTGAGAATGTCAAAGCCAAAATCAAAGACACTGAGGACATCCTGCCTCACCAACAGAGTCTGATTTTTGCAGACAAACAGCTGAGGATGGCCGTACTCTCTCAGACTATAATATCCAGAAAGAATCCACCCTACACTTGGTGCTTCACCTGCAGGGTGGTATCATCAAGTCTTCCCTCTGCCAGCTTTCCCAGAAGTACAACTGCAACAAAATGATCTGCTGCAGGTGTTATGCTCACCTGCACACCAGTGCTGTCAACGGCCACAAGAAGAAGTGTGGCCAAACCAACAACCTGTGCCCCAAGAAGAAGGTCAGGTACATCCTCTCCACTGGCTCTTCTTTTGCCCACAGGGTTGCCCCCTGCCTAAGCCCTGCCCTGGAGCCTCAGTAAAATTTGAAAGAAATAACTGGGATAAAGATGCACAAAGAACTAAAGGAAGAAATGTAGAAAGTCAAGAGAACAATATGTGAACAAAATGGAAATATCAATAGGAGCTAGAAAAGCTAAAAAGAATCCAAAAGTAAATTCTGGAGTTGAAAAGTACATTAATGGAAATGAAAAAGTCACTGGAAGAATTAAAGGCATATTTGAGAAGAAAAAAGAATTAGTGAAATTGAGATAGGGTAGTGGAAATTATTGACTCTAAGAAACAGAAAGAAAAAAGATTGAAGAAAAGTGAACAAAGCCTAAGGGATCTGTGGGACACCAACAAATACACTGTGGGACTCTCAGAAGGAGAAGATAGAGCAAAAGGGACAGAGAGAATACTTGAAGAAGTAATGGCTGAAAACTTCCCAAATTTGATAAAAGAAACAAATATGCCAAAAGCTTAAAATTCTCCAAAAGCTTAAAATTCTCCAAAAGCTTAAAATTCTGAGTGCAGGTCTCTTTGTATTCATCTTACTAAGATACATGATAATCAGACTTTCAAAGGACAAAGAATGCTGAAAGCTGCATGAGAGAAGTGAATCATCACATACAAGGGATACTAATTAAGATTTGTCATTAGAAACTCAGAGACCAGAAGACCGTGGATTGATACAAAGTGCTAAAAGAAAAAAAGTCCTCTGTTTTCTTATTTATCTTCTGTCTAGTTGTTCTATCCATTATTGTGAGCGAGGTCTTGCAGTCTCCAACTATTATGTCGAAATGCTTATTATGTAGAAATGCATATTTCTCCCTTCAATTCTGTCATTGTTTGTTTTGGTTTGGTTTGGTTTTTTTGGCCGCCCTGTGAGGCTTGTGGGATCTTAGTTCCCCAACCAGGGATTGAACCCGCGCCCCCTACAGTAGAAGTGCAGAGTCCTAACCACTGGACCGCCAGGGAATTCCCATGTACAATGTTCAATGTAAAATAATTCCCATGGTAACCACAAACAATATAACTATAGAATATACACAAAAGGAAATGAGAAAGGAATTTAAACATTTCACTACAAAAATCAACTACACACTAAAGAAAACAATAATGCAGGAAATGAGGGACTAGAAAAAAGCTATAAAGCATATAGAAAACAAGTAGCACAATGATAGAAATAAATCCCTCCTCGTCAATAATTATATTAAGTGTAGATGGAATAAACTCTCCAATCAAAAGACAGAGATTGGCAGAATGGATAAAAACACATGATCCAACTATATGTTGTCTACAAGAGACTCACTTGACATTCAAAGACACAAATGCGGTGAAAATGAAAGGCTGGAAAAAGATATTTCTCACAAATAGTAACCAAAAGACAGTAGAGTAGCTATACTAAAATCTGACAAAATAGACTTTAAATGAAAAAGGTTACAAGAAACAAAGAAGTAAATTTTATATTAATAAGGATTCAGTACTGAAGATATAACAATTATCAACATTTATGTACCTAATGACAGGCTATCAAAATATATGAAGCAAAAAATGACAGAATTGAAAGGAGAAATATGCATTTCTACATAATAAGCATTTCTACATAATAGTTGGAGACTGCAATACCTCGCTCACAATAATGAATAGAACAACTAGACAGAAGATAAATAAGGAAACAGAGGACTTCAACAGCACAGTAAAACAACCTGATCTCACAGATATATACAAAGCATTCTACCCAACAACAACAGAATACACAGTCTTTTCAAGAGCATGTGGGACTTTTCCAGGATAGACCATATGTTAGGTGACAAATTAATGTTATTCAAAACATAATTATTTAATAAATAATTAATAATATAATTGTTTTATGCCACAAATTAATATTAATAATAGATTTTAAAAGCCAGATATCATAAAAAGTATATTCTCTGACCACAATAGGATGAATTTAAAAATCAACATCAAAAGGAAAACTGGAAAATTCATAAAATTATGAAAATTAAACAATATGCTTTTGAACAACCAATGGCTCAAAGAAGAAATCAGGGCAATTAGAACATACTTTGACATGAATGGAAATGAAAACATAACATACTAAAACTTATGGGATTCGGCAAGAGCAGTGCTAAGGGGGAAATTTATAGCTATAAATGTTTACGTTAAGAAACGATAGCTCTGAAAAAACAAACTAAGTGTACAATTTAAGGAACCAGAAAAAGATAAACCCAAAGTTAGCAGAAGGAAGCAAATAATAAAGATTAGAACAGACATAAACAACAACAACAAAAAGAGCGAAACAAGAGAGAATATCAATGAAACTAAAAGTTGGTTCTTCAAAAAATGCGACAAAAGTGACAAACCCTTAGATTGACTAAAACAAAGAGATTAGACTCAAATTACTAAAATCAGAAATGAAAGCAGGAACATCACTATAGATTTGACAGAAAAAAAACTATTATGAGAGTACTATGAACAATTTTATGCCACAAATGGATAAACTAGATATAATGGACAAATTCCTAGAAACACAAAACCTACCAAGAGTTAATTACAAAAACAGATAATCTGAATAGATCTGTAACTAGTAAGGAGATTGAATCAGTAATCAAAATTCTCCCAATTAAGAAAAATCCTGGATCTGATGGTTTCATTGGTGATTTCTACCAAACATTTAAAGAAGTAATACCAATCCTTCTCAAACTTTTCCAAAAACCTGAAAAGGAGGGAAGTCTTCCAAACCCATTCTGAGACAAGCATTACGGTGATAGCAAAATTCAATAAAGGTACTACAAGAAAAGAAAGCTAGAGACCACTATCCCTTAAGAACACTGATGCAAACAACCTCAACACAATACTAGCAAACAATTTAGCAGCATTTTAAAAGGATTAAACATCATGACCAAGTGGGAATTATTCCTAGAATGCAAGAGATGGCTCAACACATAAAAATCAATCAATGTAATATGCAACATCAAAAGAATGAAAGGGAAAAAAAACCACATGGTCACCTCAATTGAGGCAGAAAAAGCATTTGATAAAATTCAGTATTTTTCATAAGAAAAATACTTAACAAACTAGAAACAGAAGGAAACTGCCTTAAGATAATAAACTCCATACATGAAAATCCAACAGCAAACATCATGCTCAGTGGTTAAAATCTGGAACAGATCAGAACAGGCATGAACAACTGCTTTTACCACTTTTATTCAACGTGGTACTAGAAGTTCTAGTCAGAGCAATTAAGCAAGAAAAAGAAATATAGTTCTAACTTGGAAAGAAAGAAGTAAAATTATCACGGTTCGCAGAGGATATGATCTTCTACATAAAAAACCCTAAAGATTACACACACACACACACACACACACACACACACACAGTAAAAACTAATAAATAAACTCAGTAAACTACCAGGATACATAGACAATATTTAAAAACCAGTTGTGTTTCCATAGCATATTACATTTACCTTTTAAATTCACATTTTTTATAAATGTTGAGTATCCCTAACATATGCTATTAAAAGAGCCCTGTAAAACAAAGACTATTATTAAATCCTCAGTACCACTTTTTGAGATGCTTCACTCCTTTGTAGTAGTTTTAAAAATAAGGTTTTCCAATTAAGAGATCTTGATCAACATTATTGTCTAAGCTTACCAGGTCACTTTTGTTCTTGTGACATCTTACAGATTACTTTGATATAAGAATATCTTCAGTTGGCAACTCTACCCCCCAGTTCCATAAACCTATTTCACCTCTGAGAACTGACCATTTTAAATAGGGTGCATTGTGTTGTCAAGGATAAAGTCACCATGATTAACACATTTTTAATGCTTATGAGAGGTTTATTAATACATATACTAAGTATTACAGAATTTTACTTTCCTTCAATTTAAATTTCTTTCTACTAGTTACACATCTTTTCAGTCTCCATAAAAAGCCCAAGAGTTATTTGGCTACAGTACAACTTGTCACACAGAAAGCAAAATTAAATCAACTTTGTGGGAATGTTTAAGAAGAGAGGCAAAATGAAAATGGATTTAGTAACATATAACATTATTTCCTCTAAGGAGCATCCTACTTACCCAACATTACAAACATAATGAGCCTCTGAGCCAAACAGAATACTTCCATTTGGGTAGTCTACTTGGCCATTTGTGGGATCCCCTAGGTTAGGACACTGTTTTCCTAAAAGGAAAATTTCAAATTCGTTGTTTTATACCAGTTTCAAAACAGATTTGAATCAAATTCAATATTCTACATTGCTCACTTGAATTCATGGGAATATTATTATCTTTTATTATTTGCTTTCTTTAACTATTATAACATCAAAGAAGATTCACATTTACCCAGGCAACCAATTGTGGAAAAAAATGTTCCCTGGAGAGTTTTCAAAGCCTGAATGCACTGCTGTCTAAAACCTACCCATTTCAGTCGTAAAATATGAACCCTAAAATGTGTGAAAAATCTCTAGAGCAATAAAAAAGTTTTTTGAATTAAAAAAAAAAAGTTTTGTTTACTTACTTGTACAGGCCTCCTGGAGAAGTGACCACATACCATCATCCTGACAAACAGCAGAGGTAGGAACAGGAGGACGCTTGGGCTGGTAACCTGGGCGACATTCATACTGTACACTCTCCCCAGGGCTATAACTGGGTTTAGGGACACCCAGGAGCCGCATAGATTCATACCTTGGTGGCTCACCACAGGCATCTAGGTATAAGAGAATAAGAGCATAAAAATATTTTATCTCATTCACCAGCCAGGGACTGTGGCCTGGCATCAGGTAGGTAGTACAGAATAAATGGAAAGGTTCTCAGCAAGATTTTAAATGACTGTCCCATGCTTTTACCCAACTGGTGGTGTATGTGCCTTACTTACATTAAATAACAACCTATTAACTTTTGGTTTGTTAGGGAATAAGATGAATTTTTATTCAAGAGTAAATTAAAGAGATAGCATCAATGTTTTTAGTTTTGAAATATAAATACATTTTAAGTATGTATCCTTCCCCACTTTTTTCTAAATTCATTTCAAAACTCACCTCTCCTCTAAGAAGTCTCCTACAGTATACAGCACTCTGTTCAGATTACTCTTCCATAGTTTGAAACACAAGCATATGATCACTTGTCATTTCAGGCTCAGTTTCCTCTCAGAAGGCAAGGTCCTAGAGGGCAGTGATCATATGCCTTCTTTCTCTACTACACTCTGTACTCAGTTGGTACTCAAGACATGCTATGGTAAGAGATCAATATAAAATATGCCTTGTAAGATTCATAAATCAAAATAATTATGGACCGAAGTATTTCAAAAAATAATACTCAGTTTCATTTGTTTCCTATTAGTGAATTGAGCATTTTAAAAGTGGTGAATAGACACCATGTAAATATCAAAATGTACTATCTGAAAAGCATTACATGAAAAAACAACTTGCTCTCTTTGACATTACTTTAAATATAATTTAACTTTCCTTCACAGATCAACGGATTGCTCATTCCTCAGAAGCTCCCTGAGGTAGCTGTTTGGGTTGTTTATCCAATATATTCCAACAGTAAAGCTATTATATTGTTATGCTTTTATAATTTTGTACTTCTGGGATTTTTTGGGGGGGTGTTGAGGGAAGGAGTTTTTTACTCCCTAGAATAATGTCATTTCTACCTCAGCAAGCCCTCTTGCTTTATTTTTTTTGCTTTTTTTTTTTTTTTTTGCGGTACGCGGGCCTCTCACTGCTGTGGCCTCTCCCGTTGCGGAGCACAGGCTCCGGACACAAAGGCTCAGCGGCCATGGCTCACGGGCCCAGCCTCTCCACGGCATGTGGGATCCTCCCGGACCGGGGCACGAACCCGTGTCCCCCACATTGGCAGGCGGACTCTCAACACCTGCGCCACCAGGGAAGCCCCCTCTTGCTTTTAACTATCTGGGCACTTGATAACCTAACAAATCTGTTAGAAAAATTATGTAAAACAATGTGATGGAGACATATTAAGTCCTAAAGGACTAAAGGAATTCAGAGGCCTCTCTTATAAAGTTAAGAACCTAAGGAGGAGATGGGTGCGAGCCACGGTTATCAGCGCGGACCCCAGAGACGGGCATGAGACGCTAAGGCTGCTGCTGCCGCCACCAAGAAGCCTGTGTGCAAGCACAGGTCACTACACCTCCCCTCCCGGGAGCCTGTGCAGCCCGCCACTGCCAGGGTCCCGGCATCCAGGAACAACTTCCCCGGGAGAACGCACGGTGCGCCTCAGGCTGGTGCAATGTCACGCTGGCCTCTGCCGCCGCAGGCTCACCTCACATTCCATACCCCTTCCTCCCCCTACGCCAGCCTGAGTGAGCCAGAGCCCCCCAATCAGCTGCTACTTTAACCCCGTCCTGGCTGAGCAAAGAACAGACGCCCTCAGGCGACCTACACGCAGAGGTGGGGCCAAATCCAAAACTAAACCCCAGGAGCTGTGCGAACAAAGAAGAGAAAGGGAAATTTCTCCCAGCAGCCTCAGGAACAGCGGATTAAATCTCCATAATCAGCTTGATGTACCCTGCACCTCTGAAATACCTGAATAGACAATGAATCATACCAAAATTAAGGCGGTGGACTTTGGGAGCAACTGTAGACTTGGGGTTTGCTTTCTGCATCTAATTTGTTTCTGGTTTTATGTTTATCTTAGTTTAGTATTTAGAGTTTATTATCATTGGTAGATTTGTTTATACATTTGGTTGCTCTCTTCCCTTTATAAAAATATATAGATATATATTTTTTCTTCATTTTTATCTTTTTCTGAGTGTGTATGTGTATGCTTCTTTGTGTGATTTTGTCTATGTAGCTTTGCTTTCACAATTTGTCCTAGGGTTGTGTTTGTCCATTTTTTTTTTTTTTTTTAGTATAGTTTCTAGAACTTGTTATCATTGGTGGATTAGTTTTTTGATTTGGTTGCTCTCTTCTTTCTTTCTTTCTTTTATTACTTTAACAATTCTTTAAATTTTTAATAATTTTATTTTCTATTTTAATAACTTTATTTTACTTATTTATTTCTTTTTTCCTCCCTTTTCTTCTGAGTTGTGTGGCTGACAGGGTCTTGGTGCTCCAGGCGGGTGTCAGGCCTGTGCCTCTGAGGTGAGAGAGCCAAGTTCAGGACACTGATCCACCAGAGACCTCCGGCGCAAAGTAATATCAAACAGTGAAAGATCTCCCAGAGATGTCCAACTCAACCCTAAGACCCAGCTCCACTCAATCACCAGCAAGCTACAGTGCTGCACACCATATGCCAACCAACTAACAAGACAGCAACACAACCCCACCCTTAGCACAGAGGCTGCCTAAAATCATAATAAGGTGACAGACACCCCAAATCACACCACTGGACGTGGTCCTACCCACCAGAAAGACAAGATCCAGCCTCATCGACCAGAACACAGGCACTAGTCCCCTCCACGAGGAAGCCTACACAACCCACTGAATCAACCTCACCCACTGGGGTCAGACACCAAAAACAATGGGAACTACGAACCTGCAGCCTGTGAAAAGGAGACCCCAAACACAGTAAGTTAAGCAAAATGAGAAAACAGAGAAACACAGCAGATGAAGGAGCAAGGTAAAAACCCACCAGACCAAACAAATGAAGAGGAAATAGGTAGTCTACCTGGAAAAGAATTCAGAGTAATGATAGTAAAGATGACTCAAAATCTTGGAAACAGAATGGAGAAAATCCAAGAAACGTTTAACAAGGACCTAGAAGAACTAAAGAGCAAACAGACAATAATGAAAAACACAATGAAATTAAAAATTCTCTAGAACGAATCAATAGCAGAATAACTGAGGCAGAAGAACCGATAATTGACCTGGAAGACAAAATAGTGGAAATAACTACTACAGAGGAGAATAAAGAAAAAAGAATGAAAAGAATTGAGGACAGTCTTAAAGACCTCTGGGACAACTTTAAATGCACCAACATTCGAATTATAGGGGTCCCAGAAGAAGAAGAGAGAAAGAAAGGGACTGAGAAAACATTTGAAGAGATTATAGTTAAAAACTTCCTTAATATGGTGAAAGGAAATGGTCAATCAAGCCCAGGAAGTGCAGAGTCCCATACAGGATAAATCCAAGGAGAAGCATGCCAAGACACGTATTAATCAAACTATGAAAAATTACATACAAAGAAAAAATATTAAAAGCAGCAAGGGAAAAATAACAAATAACATACAAGGGAATCCCCATAAGGTTAACAGCTGATCTTCCAGCAGAAACTCTGTAAGCCAGAAGGGAGTGGCAGGATATATTTAAAGTGATGAAAGGGAAGAACCTACAACCAAGATTACTCTATCCAGCAAGGATCTCATTCAGGTTCGATGTAGAAATGAAAACCTTTACAGACAAGCAAAAGCTATGAGAATTCAGCACCATAAACCAGCTTTACAACAAATGCTAAAGGAACTTCTCTAGGCAGGAAACACAAGAGAAGGAAAAGAACTACAATAACAAACGAAAACAATTAAGAAAATGGTAATAGGAACAGACATATGGATAATTACCTTAAATGTAAATGGATTAAATGCTCCAACCAAAACAAAGCCTGGCTGAATGGATACAAAAACAAGACCCATATATATGCTGTCTACAAGAGACCCACTTCAGACCTAGGGACACATAGAGACTGAAAGTGAGGGGATGGAAAAAGATATTTCATGCAAATGGATATCCAAAGAAAGCTGTAGTAGCAATTCTCATGTCAGACAAAATAGACTTTAAAATATAGAATGTTATAAAAGACAAGGAAGAACACTACATAAAGATCAAGGGATCAATCCAAGAAGATATAACAATCGTAAATATTCATGCACCCAACATAGGAGCACCTCAGTATATAAGACAAATGCTAATAGCCATAAATGGGGAAATCGAGAGTAACACAATCATAGTAGGGGACTTTAACACCCCACTTTCACCAATGGACAGATCATCCAAAATGAAAATGAATAATGAAACACAGGCTTTAAATGATACATTACACAAGATGGGTTTCATTGATTATTTTTGGACATTCCATCCAAAAACAACAAAATACACTTTCTTCTCAAGTGTTCCTGGAACATTCTCCAGGATAGATCATATCTTGGGTCACAAATCAAGCCTTGGTAAATTTAAGAAAATTGAAATCATATCAAGTATCTTTTCTGACCACAACGTTATGAGACTAGATATCAATTTTAGGAAAAAAAATCTGTAAAAAATACAAGCACATGGAGGCTAAACAATATACTACTAACCAATCACTGAAGAAATCAAAGAGGAAATCAAAAAATACTTAGAAAAAAATCTCAATGAAAACACGACGACCCAAAACCTATGGGATGCAGCAAAAGCAGTGCTAAGAAGGAAGTTTATAGCAATACAATCCGACCTCAAGAAACAAGAAACATCTCAAATAAACAACCTGACCTTACACGTAAAGCAATTAGAGAAAGAAGAACAAAAAACCCCCAAAGTTAGCAGAAGGAAAGAAATCATAAAGATCAGATCAGAAATAAATGAAAAAGAAATGAAGGAAACAATAGCAAACATCAATAAAACTAAAGGCTGGTTCTCTGAGAAGATAAACAAAATTGATAAACCATTAGAGAGACTCACCAAAAAAAAAAAAGGGAGAAGTCTCAAATCAATATAATTAGAAATGAAACAGGAGAAGTAACAACTGACACGGCAGAAATACAAAGGATCATGAGAGATTACTACAAGCAACTATATGCCAATAAAATGGACAACCTGGAAGAAATGGACAAATTCTTAGATAAGCACAACCTTCCGAGACTGAACCAGGAAGAAACAGAAAATATAAACAGACCAATCACAAGCACTGAAATTGAGAAGGTGAGTAAAAATCTTCCAATAAACAAAAGCCCAGGACCTGGGCTTCCCTGGTGGCACAGTGGTTGAGAGTCCGCCTGCCAATGCAGGGGACACGGGTTCATGACCCAGTCCGGGAAGATCCCACATGCCACAGAGCAGCTGGGCCCATGAGCCATGGCCGCTGAGCCTGCGCATCCGGAGCCTGTGCTCCACAACTGGAGAGGCCATAACAATGAGAGGCCCGTGTACTGCAAAAAGAAAAAACAAAAACAAACAAACAAAAAAGCCCAGGACCAGATGGCTTCACAGGCGAATTCTATCAAACATTTAGAGACGAGCTAACATCTATCCTTCTAAAACTCTTCCAAAATGTAGCAGAGGGAGGAACACTCCCAAACTCATTCTACCAAGCCACCATCACCCTGATACCAAAACCAGACAAACATGTCACAAAGAAAGAAAACTACAGGCCAATATCACTGATGAACATAGATGAAAATATCCTCAACAAAATACTAGCAAACAGAATCCAACAGCACATTAAAAGGATCCTACACCATGATCAATTGGGGTTGATCCCAAGAATGCAAGGATTCTTCAATATACGCAAATCAATCAATGTGATAAACCATATTAACAAATTGAAGGAGAAAAACCATATGATCATGTCAATAGATGCAGAGAAAGCTTTCAACAAAATTCAACACCCATTTATGATAAAAACCCTGCAGAAAGTAGGCATAGAGGGAACTTACCTCAACATAATGAAGGTCATATAGGACACACCCACAGCCAACATCGTTCTCAATGGTGAAAAACTGAAACCATTTCCACTAAGATCAGGAACAAGACAAGGTTGCCAATTCTCACCACTATTATTCAACATAGTTTTGGAAGTTTTAGCCACAGCAATCAGAGACGAAAAAGAAATATAAGGAATTCAAATCAGAAAAGAAGTAAAGCTGTCACTGTTCTCAGATAACACTATACATAGAGAATCCTAAAGATGCCACGACAAAATTACTAGAGCTAATCGATGAATTTGGTAAAGTAGCAGGATACAAAATTAATGCACAGAAATATCTGGCATTTCTATACATTAGTGATGAAAAATCTGGAAGAGAAATTAAGTAAACACTCCCATTTACCATTGCAACATAAAGAATAAAATACCTAGGAATAAACCTACCTAAGGAGACAAAAGACCTGTATGCAGAAAACTACAAGACACTGATGAAAGAAATTAAAGATGATACAAACAGATGAAGAGATATACAATATTCTTGGATTGGAAGAATCAACATTGTGAAAATGACTCTACTACCCAAAGCAATCTACAGATTCAATGCAACCCCTATCAAACTACCAATGGCATTTTTCACAGAAGTAGAACAAAAGATTACACAATTTGGATGGAAACACAAAAGACCCCAAATAGCCAAAGCAATCTTGAGAACGAAAAACGAGCTGGAGGAATCTGGCTTCTGGACTTCAGACTATACTACAAAGCTACAGTAATCAAGACAGTATGGTACTGGCACAAAAACAGAAATATAGATCAATGGAACAGGATAGAAAGCCCAGAGATAAACCCATGCACATATGGTCACCTTATCTTTGATAAAGGAGGCAAGACTATACAATGGAGAAAAGACACCCTCTTCAATAAGTGGTGCTGGGAAAACTGGACAGCTACATGGAGAAGAATGAAATTAGATCACTTCCTAACACCATACACAAAAATAAACACAAAATGGATTAAAGTCCTAAATGTAAGGCCACACACTATAAAACTTTTAGAGGAAAACATAGGCAGAACACTCTATGACATAAATCACAGCAAGATCCTTTTTGACCCACCTCCTAGAGTAAAGAAAATAAAAACAAAAATAGACAAATGGGACCTAATTAAACTTAAAAGCTTTTCCACAGCAAAGGAAACTATAAACAAGATGAAAAGACAACCGTAAGAATGGGAGAAAATATTTGCAAACGAAGCAACTGGCAAAGGTTTAATCTCCAAAATTTACAAGCAGCTCATGCAGCTCAATATCAAAAAAACAAACAACCCAATCCAAAAATGGGCAGAAGACCTAAACAGACATTTCTCCAAAGAAGATATACAGATCGCCAACAAACACATGATAGGATGCTCAATGTCACTAATCATTAGAGAAATGCAAACCAAAACTACAATGAGGTATCACCTCACACCAGTCAGAAAGGCCATCATCAAAAAATCTACAAACAATAAATGCTGGAGAGGGTGTGGAAAAAAGGGAACACTCTTGCACTGTTGGCGGGAATGTAAATTGATACAGCCACTATGGAGAACAGTATGGAGTTTCCTTAAAAAACTAAAATTAGAACTACCATACGACCCAGCAATCCCACTACTAGGCATATACCCTGAGAAAACCATAATTCAAAAAGAGTCATGTACCACATGTTCATTTCAGCTCTATTTACAGTAGCCAGGACATGGAAGCAACCTAAGTGCCCATCAACATATGAATGGATAAAGAAGATGTGGCACATATATACAATGGAATATTACTCAGCCATAAAAAGAAACGAAATTGAGTTACTTGTAGTGAGCTGGATGGACCTAGAGACTGTCATACAGAGTGAAGTAAGTCAGAAAGAGAAAAACAAATACCGTATGCTAACACATATATATGGAATGTAAAGAAAAAAAAATGGTTCTGAAGAACCTAGGGACAGGACAGGAATAAAGACGCAGATGTAGAGAATGGCTTTGAGGACATGGGGAGGGGGAAGGGTAAGCTGGGACAAAGTGAGAGTGCTACAGGGACATATATACGCTACCAAATGTAAAACAGATAGCTAGTGGGAAGCAGCCGCATAGCACAGGGAGATCAGCTTGGTGCTTTGTGACCATCTAGAGGGGTGGGATAGGGAGGGTGGGAGGGAGACACAAGAGGGAGGAGATATGGGGATATATGTATATGTACAGCTGATTCACTTTGTTATAAAGCAGAAAGTAACACACCACTGTAAAACAATTATACTCTAATAAAGTTGTTAAAAAAATAAAAAGAACCTAAGGAGAAAGAAGAGAGACCTATTCTGGTCCCTGAGGAACTTTTTCTTTCTTACTCCCTGGATCTTGGTCTTCAGATTGAAACTGGTCAAGAGAGAAGTCTAAACAAGTGAAATATTTTACATCTTATTCTAAATTCTAAACTCCTCTCTCAATACACTGTCCAACATTTCGTTTACGTCATGTGCTGAAATTGTTTCAGCATTTAGCAAATGTTTTGAACATTTCCACTGTGCTGATCTTGTTACATGAATGCTCCTCAATCAACTGCCCAAAACAAGGCAAAAGCAAAAAACAAACAAAGAGCCATAGTTATTAAAAGCATTTTTTTAAAAGATTAGTAAAGAGTTGAATTTTATTAATAACATTAAATTTACTGAATACCCTGAGCCATACATTCTCATTTTACAATAGGAAATAATGGGCTAGAAATGCTATATAATTCCATTTTAGATAAAAACACGTATCATTCTAGAATATCCTGGAAGCACCAAGAAAAAAATCAAGTAACAGCATGCATGTGATTAAATTACACAAGTGTTCTTTGTTTTATGTATTCAATTTCAGTAACTGTCTTTTTTTAAAATAAATTGATTTACTTTATTTATTATTTTTATTTTTGGCTGTTTTTGGTGTTCAGGGCTGTGCGCAGGCTTTCTCTAGTTGCGGCGAGTGGGGGCTACTCTTCGTTGCAGTGGGCAGGCTTCTCACTGCGGTGACTTCTCTTGTCACAGAGCACAGGCTCTAAGCGCACTGGCTTCAGTAGTTGTGGCACGTGGGCTCAGTAGCTGTGGGTCACAGGCTCTAGAGCTCAGGCTCAGTAGTTGTGGCGCAGGGGCTTAGTTGCTCCGCGGCACGTGGGATCTTCCTGGACCAGGGCTCAAACACATGCCCCCTGCAGTAGCAGACAGATTCTTAACCACTGCGCCAACAGGGAAGCCCTCAGTAACTATCTTGAAGGCATAAAAGAAGAGAGAATTCCTAATATGACTCTCACATACAGTGCTGTGTATGGAAAAAGAAATGTCAACTGGATGGTTCAATCTATTCGACTAACTTGCAGTATTTCTTCCCAATAACATGCATCGCGAAAGACATGCCTTCAACAATGTGCAGTTTAGAACATTTGCTTTGGCCATCAGTTGATTACAAGCTTTATATACTGTAATAACTGGGTCTAATATCATACTTGTTTTATAATCAAATATCTTCTTCTCTTGCTCAGAATACTGAATTCTTTTTTCCTATGAGGATTTTCAAACTAAACATTCCAAGCATCAGAAAAATAGTATATGGACTGAGTTTTTTTCTAGAGAATTTAAAATGTAATTGTTATTAGGCTGCAATGCTACACTTTAATAACAGATGCCATTATATCATATGATAGGCTGCATTCAGAAAATTCCCCAATTTTCCAGATGAGTTTCAGGAAGGTGAAATAGTCCCTAATATGGATCAAGAAAACTGTTCACCTTCTGTACACTTACAAAAATTATGCAAGCACTCTCTACCTGCTTGCAAAAAATAAAAATAACTCTCTGACGTAAGCACACACCCACACCCCTGCCCAGGTGGTACCTTTAGAAAATCATGGTCTCTGACCCAAACCGGAACCTCAATGAAACCTGACGAAACTTCCCCTTTTCTCACTCTACACAACCTATTTTCAAATTTTATTTAATTTCTCATGTTCCACTCATTTCTAGGCCTATAAAAAAATCACATAAATCATGTTCGAAGTCATTAAGTAGCCTCCCTCTTGGTAAATTCACCCTAACACTCTCTCCCGCAGTAATTTTAATTACCCTGTCTATAACATCTGGAGCTATTGTTCATTCTCTCTTTGCTCTCTTGTGCCTAAAAAGCTCTTTTCCTTGGTTTCCAGGTAGCAAACCAGCCTGGTTTTCAGCCTGTCCTCTGGCTGCTCTTCCTTCTCTGTCTGATTGCATAATGTGATGTTCCTCATGAGTTATTCTACGAGCTCCCCTTATTTTCATTCTGCAAATCCCCCCAGGTCAGAATGTATACTCTCATGACATCATTACAACTGATGAGAGCTGCCTCCCAAATCCCTCTCTCCATCGTAGATCTTAGCTGGGGTACCAAGTCTATGTGTTCAACTGCCTCCCCACAGCTCCACTTGGAATGTGTCACACTATCTCAAATAACATAATGAAGCCAGCAAACAAGATACATGTTTTCCACAACTGAAATGCCTGTTCCCTCTCTCCGTTTCCACCTTTACTTCTAATTCAAGCCACTATCATTTCTTATCTGGATTGCTACAAGAGTTTCTGAATAGGTCTCCTTACTGGTCTTGCCACCTTTCATTCAGTTCATTTTCACACTGCCACCAGAGTAATACTGATATGATACTAGGACCAAGGCCCTTCCAAGTCAGATATGTTTCAACAGCTCCCTGTTTCCCTCATGATAATGTCTAAGGTTCCTTGACATGGCTAACAGAGCTTTAATATCTGCTCACTCTTGCATACTCTTCTAAGCCACATTCAATTCCACTAGTAGTGCCCATTAAATTACTCAACTTACTTTAGCACTCTAGACCTCCTTGCATCATATTACTTCAGCTTTGACCAGAGACCCTGCCATTCCTCCCACCTACTCATCCTTCAGTTTCATCTTAGATGCCACTCCTTCCTGGAGGCTCCTAACATTTCTCACCCAAAAAATTCAGTTAAATGTCCTCATGAGCCCCAATTTATTTCTTTCATAGCAATTTTCATACTGTAATTGTTCATTGTTTGTACTCCCTAGGAGACTGTAACCTTCTTGAGGACCATGTCTCATTCTTCACTGCATTTCTAGTTCCTGACGCCAGAGCTGAAGGGGCACTGTTATCAGTTCTATAAACTCTTGGATCAAAATTCAAATTCTTTATACTGTTCAGCCAACCTGTTCCAGAGATATCTGCAAATCATCATTTTTCTTTGCTTTTGTATGCCTTTCCTCAAATTTTTTCCATTGCTTTAGTTACAGATGTTTCCCTTTATCAGAGTTTTTTTTTAATGTCAAAATACTTGTGCTTTATTTATTTGAACCCATTCTCCAATACTGCTATGACTAGAAATGGCATTTTAACATTCTCAAAGGAGAACTCCAAATCCTGTTGGTTACATTTTTTTCCTAAAGTATGGTATGAAAGATCCCAGAACTTGTTTCTAACAACAAAAGAAATGATATTAATTATCTTGGAAATAGCACATTTAAGCACTACCTGTACCAACTATATTTTAAGTCCTTTTAAACTAACTTACTCTTCATACACATCCTATGAGTTACGTACTATTTCACCCTCTTTAAGATGAGCAATCTGAGCCATGAAGTAACTTGCTTAAGAATACATTCCCAGAAGGTACCAGACCCAGGAGTGAAGCCAGGCAGCCTAGTTCTACTGCCAACACCATTTCCCATCACTGTCTCTAACCTGGAACCCTTGCATGGTTACACCAATACACTCTGTCTGCAATTTAGTCCTCAAGAAATGGTCTTATACTGAGCCTAGGGAAATTAAAGCAACCTTAGTTTAGATTTGCATTCTGCTAAGTCAAGGTGCCCAAAAACAACAGGTGATTTTTATTACGATGGTTGTTCATTGCTACCTATCCTGTTCTTTTCACAATTATTCACTCTGTGATCTATAGCGCTGCCTTCCTCTTGCCTCCTTTGCTCTACTGCTGCCACACAGGGTAACTAGGCAGTCCATGACTGCCCTGAGCCATGCCACATCTCTGAGCCTTTGCTCACAATGCTCCCTCTGCTCTGAACACCCTTCCTCCTGCTCAGGAGCAACTCCTGTTCAACTCTTGTCTTCTTTAACTTAATCCACTCAACATCTCCTCTGGGAAGTACTTTCTGATTCTCCTGGGGAGGCAGTGACCAGTCCCCTTCTCTTGGACTCACTCTCCTCTGCACGGATCTCTCAGCTCACCAGTGGACTCCATCCATCCATGTGGCCACAACACCTCACACAGTATGTCCCTCATAGCTGCTATTCAAAAAACTTTGGTTCTCAAAGAACCACTGCTGTTAAACAGAAACCAATGGTAAAGAATATAGTATAATGAATCTAATATTGAAAATAATCATCTTAAAGCATTATGCACTGGAGAAATATTTGACCACTTAATTTCTTTTGTCTCATATCTCCCAGTATATGTAACCTAGCAACTGACCAGATAAGGACTGTTCTCCCTACACTGTAATATGTAGAGTAAGAAACTAAGAAACTACTGTGTAAGCACTTATTGATCTTGGCTTCTTTCATTAGGAAGAAAGAAAAGACCTAAAACAGTCAGAAGAAACCACCCATAAAAGGAAATTGTAGGTTTTGTTCCAAAAAGCAGACCCATTCTGGAGGAATGAGACTGGTCCCTTCTGTGATCCCCTACCATTTGGCAACTACCTCTGAGATGGCAAGCCTCCCAAGCACATACTGCCCACTTACAAAACCTTCTCCTCATGAGCTGCTTCAGTGAAATATTTATTTTATCCACATACTTTCCCTGCCAGTATAGTAAGTTCGCATTTGTACCTCATCTATGTTTCCCACCTATCCTGATTTTACCTTTCAGCCTTAAAACCTCACCTTGTTTTTCCTCCATTTCTAGTTTTGTTACCTTCCACAATACGTGCTATTCATTTTATTTATCTATTTTCCTCTATTTTATTTTTTAAATTTTTATTTTATTTTCATTTATTTTTGGCTGCATTGGGTCTTTGTTGCTGCGAGCGGGCTTTCTCTAGTTGCAGAGAGCAGAAGCTACTCTTCGTAGTGGTGGGCGGGCTTCTCATTGCGTTGGCTTCTCTTGCTGAGGAGCACAGCCTCTAGGTGCACGGGCTTCCGTAGTTGTGGCACGCGGGCTCAGTAGTTGTAGCTCGCGGGCTCTAGAGCGCAGGCTCAGTAGTTTTGGCACACAGGCTTAGTTGCTCCGTGGCATGTGGGATCTTCCCAGACCAGGGATTGAACCCGTGTCCCAGATTCTTAACCACTGCGCCACCAGGGAAATCCCTCTATTTTCCTCTATTTTACTTTTTTTTTTTTTTTTTTTTGGTACGTGGGCCTCTCACTGTTGTGGCCTCTCCCGTTGCGGAGCACAGGCTCCGGACGCGCAGGCTCAGCGGCCATGGCTCACAGGCCCAGCTGCTCCATGGCATGTGGGATCTTCCCGGACCGGGGCACGAACCCGCGTCCCCTGAATCGGCAGGTGGACTCTCAACCACTGCGCCACCAGGGAAGCCCTCCTCTATTTTAAATAGTTCTCATCATATCCTTCAACATCTAGCTTTAAGCCTATTCTAAACATTATTATTCTTTAAAAATTTCCTTTTAATTTCTTGTTAGTACTGCTGTTCCATCCCCACACCTCTCTGGCATAGAAATAAACTTTTAAAATGATCCGTAATAAGCAAGACGAGTATGGTGAGACCTGAGGATTCTACTATCAGGAGAAGATAGATTGACCCCCAGTTGCTCCTTCCTTAGCTTTTTAGGCACCAAAGAAAGGCCATCCTAAGCATGGCTCTCTTGCTTCCTCCACGCAAGAGAAGTTTTTCCTGGGTTCTAAGCCCCAGCCGAATGTTACCTTTAATTTTCTGGTACTTGAGAGTTATACAAGAGTGTTGACACTTAGGCAACCACAAGTGTGACAAGACAGCCAAGATCTCTGCATTCTAGTAAGGAAAGAACAGAAAACAGTTTGGGAGAGTGACTACCAGTTAGTGGGGTAATTGAGCTGGAACATGTGTGTCTACTGGAAATAGTGGGTCAGAGACGGTCCCTCTGAGAAGGTAATATCACAAGTGAATTTGAAGAATAAGAAGGAGCCAAACTATGCTAGAGGCAGGAGAATGTCCCAAGACCAAGGGAACAGCATGTACAGAAGGCAAAGTGGCAGAGTTTGGCTTGTTCAATGAACAGAAAAGTCTTCCCTTCCACCAGTCATTTGTTAAATGCTGTCAGAGAATCATGCTCCTTTCCTCCTGGGTACTTCTCTTGGGTTATAACATATTCATTAGTATTATGTTTTGGCTACTGCCTACCACTCCCAATAAATTGTAGCAAATATTTGATTTCCTAATGTGTGCCTGGCACTTGGGGGTAGAGCAGTGAGCAAAACACAGTCCCTGCATATATTCATGTGTGTAGGCAGACAGACAAATAGTGAAATAAGGATCATGAAAATAGGAATGGTGTGTTATTGCTCACCAGTGCATCCTCAGGACCAGTACAGGACCTGGCATATAGAAGGCAAGTATTTGTTGAATGAATGCTGCTAATGAAACCGTATATGTAATAGGATCCTAAAAATAACTTGGGCATGAAAACATATGTACATATAAAGACAAAAGGAAACCTACCAAAGTATTAAAAATGGTTGTTTTATACAATAAGCATGCCTTTTTTTAGAATATATGTACTTCAAAGTGCTTTCTGTGGGGCTTCCTTGGTGGCGCAGTGGTTGAGAGTCCGCCTGCCGATGCAGGGGACACGGGTTCGTGCCCCGGTCCGGGAAGATCTCACATGCCAGGCTGCGCCCGTGAGCCATGGCCGCTGAGCCTGCGCGTCCGGAGCCTGTTGCTCCGCAACGGGAGAGGCCACAGCAGTGAGAGGCCCGCGTATTGCAAAAAAAAAAAAAAAAAAAAAAAAGTGCTTTCTGTGAAACATGAAACAAACCTAGTGGTTGGGCCTTCAGGTTTAGTTTATGAGCTATAGGAGAAAACCAGACTACCACCATTTCTGGTTCACTTCTTAGGATACTCATTTTTCGGTAGATTTGGCTACCAGTGTTTTTTAGGTTGCTTCGGATAGCCCCTCAAACATGACCCAACCTTCAGAAAGAAGGAAAGCAATGCCAAAAAGCCATTCGGTAATAGAACTGAATATTGTCTATTGGATGAGAACAGGAAGATAACTCTATTGCAAAGAAAAAAAAAAAAAAAAGAAGAACCTGCAAATCAATATCAATACGATCTCGAGTACCAAGTTTCCTGTTAACTTTATTTACAAAAAGCACCTTGCCCGCTTTCAAACCCTCTAAATCCCAGGCTCCCAGAGCCTGCTCTCACCGGAGTGCTACAGGCACAACATCTGCTCCGCAGGCCCACTTAAAGCAAGCAGTAAGCTTCCTTGTCCCACACTCGGCTCGGCAGCGCTGGCCACACACTTGCGTACACCTGGGCTCCCCTAACCACGCCCAGCAGGGCACAAGGCGTCATCCCGCCCAGGGAACACAGGGCAAACTCTCTCCACGAGCACAGCACCAGCCTAGCAACATCCCCAGGCACCTGGGCAACTCAAGAGCAAGTCGTCACCACCAGCCCCGGCTTGGCGCTCCCTTATCCACCTGATCAGTCCCGGAAACACCCTGCAAGCTTTTGCTAGAGACCCAGCTTGGCCCCGGGTAAACCCCAGCCACGCCACCAAGCAAGCCTTCTCTTCGGCCACTACGTGGTCACCACCCCCCGGGGTCCCCACACAGTACGAGCCGGGGACAGTCTGGCCACGCCTTCTACCCTAACTCCTTACGACCCTGGGTGGACTCAGCCCCGCGCCTCCGCCCCGAGCCACCAAGCAAAGCTCCCCCGACCCTCGGCTCCAGCGGGCCTGCCCCGCGACCCGGCCTGCCTCACCCCCCACCCGCTCCAGTTCGCCGCCTGTGCGGACACCTTCTCCAGGCTCCTACCGGAGGATATGGGAAGCAGGAGCAGTAGCGCCACCAAAAGAATCCCAACGAAGCACCTAGAAGAAAATGGACTCTCGGAGCGGTAGGGGGATGCCTTGCGAGAGGAGCAAGGCGCCGTCATTTTCGGGAGATCAGCGAGAAACCTGAAACAGCTCAGCAGAGATCTTTCTGAGTCCAGTTACCAGAGCCAAGAATCCGCACAGTCACAAACCGTCAAACGCGGTCTCGTAGCTGGGCGTGGCCTGGGCCGTACCCAGGGCGGAAGTGACTCTATGGACGGGCCTGCCGGGCCAATAGGCGGGCTGTAAGGCGGGGCTTCGGTGTTGGGGGTGGCCCTTAGGCCTGGAGAGGCGGGGCGTGGCGCTTGCCTAAGTCTAAGAGTCCTTGCGCGCGGGCCGCTCTACGCCTCACTCTTAGACCCTGGCTGTACCTGGCTCCTCCTTCTTCGGACCTACACGGAAGTACAGCTGCGGTTTGCGAGAAATGGCTTGTTCACCGCCTGTTCGTAAAGACTGTTACCACCCTATGCAGGAAGGGCGGAAAGGAAGCAAGCGTTGGCGAGGTCAGCATTGTCAGTTTTCCGGAACGCTAGATTAAAGAATAAAACGCATCGAGCTGAAGACAGAAACCTAGAGCCCAGGCAGTGAGTCACTGTGGGGCAGACACCCCTCAGGACTCCAGTCTGGACCTGGGGCAATCCAGACTGTCCGGATACCTGGGCCCTTGCTCAATCTTTGGCATTAGTCAGGCATAATTCGGGGCAATAGTTGAGATTTCCGTGGTTGAGCCTCTGCTACTGAAGCCTCTCATGGCCTGATAGATTTGAAAAACATGGAAGGTTTGGCTGTTGCTCTCCCAACTGCTAAAGTCAATTAGTCTCACCTGTATTCCCAGGAGAGCACCCCTGGGACGGTAAATTATTAAACAACACCGGGCCACTAGCATATTGGGCCTCAACTCTACGGTCTTGCCTTCGAACGACTAAATGTTTTATTGAAGATGACATATACATGCATGAAAAGGGTAAGGACAAGGGTGCATTAAGTGCCATATTTCTGGAAGCAATGAATGTCGTTAGAGTTGGGATGGGTAGGAATTGATGAGTGACAACTTTTCTGGTGAACCAATCTCTCAATGCTGGAAAATTAAGAATGAGTAAGATTTATTTGTAGAGTTGTGAGTAAACCTGTATGACTAGTAAAAGGAAAGGAAAGTAACATGACCAGTATTAAACAGCAAACAAAGGAGCTGACATTCTCTTCGTATTAGCTAGCAAAGAATAAAAAAGTCAACCACTGTGTAAACATATTGGGGATGGGGTGGGGTGGGGGGAAGCACCCTCAAAGTTTTAGTTTACATAACTTTCTCATGCGTTACAATTTTAAATGGACATGACTTTTAAACTGCTAGTTTCATTTAGAGTTTATCCCAAAGATATCATCAGAGCTGGGAGCAAAGATGTATAATTTTGAACAAAATATAAACTCTTAAATGTCTAGCAGAAGTATGAGTTTTTGACAGGCAGCTTTATGGAATGAATTTCTATGAAGCAAGCAGTGTAAAAAAAAATATGAGAAACTATGGTATATTCGTAAGTAGAAAAAGCAAACTCCAAATCGGTGTGTGCCTTTTGTCATTACTTTTATTAAAACAAAATAGTATATTGATACACTTAAAAAGAGATTAGTTGGAAATAGTCAAAATTAACTAACAGTTCATAGGCTTATCTATATTTCATTTTTGTGTGGTTTTTTTCTGTATTGACCTTTGTTACATTTGGAATCAGATAAACATTTTTTTAAAAAGGCAGCCTGTATATCACCTGCTCTTTTGTTCATAGAATGGTGGGAATAGAACCTGTGTCACATAGGGTTAAGGTATGAGAGGATGGTAAGGAAATGGAAGCTCTTTGTGTAAACCTCAAATGCATCTTCTGCAATTATAGAACTTTATATATATTTAAACAACTTTATACCTGAGATGCACTAAAGGTTTTCTGGGTTCAACAAACTATGGAATTTCCGTTTCCTCCCAGACCAACACAATGTTTGGATTCTTGTATCTAGCATACAAGATACTAAGTGTGGAGGTGATGTATAAAATAAACACCTTAGTGTCTTGGATTATAAAATCCAGACACTCCATGATGACAATTAAAGGAGGTACAATTAAGGAGACAGTGAATAGAAAACTTAATGAGGGGGACTTATCATTTCTGTTATTTCTTATAGTTATAAAACAGTGATATAACAGAAATGTTCTGTGGTTCAATGTTGGCACTTAAAATGGATATATTTATGTTCTCTGTAACTATTGGTACATAATGTTATATGTCACTTATATCTGAATAAAGTTCAAAAAAACTTTCCCATCTATTTCTAGTCTTGGAAGTAAGTTTTTATTTCTCATGAGAAAATTTAAAAGGGAAAAAAATATGACTAGCGTTTGGTTTACTAGTTACAAATGCTAGATTAGATTCAAGAACTGGGGCTTTACTGGAATTTTATTTCAACCAGTGAAATTTCTATACCTGTGTTTCATCAAGCCATTCTTAATATAATTGAAGACTTTCACATAGATTTCTTTAACTTACTTTGATTCGACCCAACTGAGGCTCCATTTGAAAGACTTTGAGCCTTATTCCCTATTTTTCTGGACTAGCTCCATGGGGCAGGGATAGTTTTCTTGCTGTATCTCCAGTGCTGAGACAGTTCTAGACCTATACCAGGTACATAACAAATACCCGTTAAGTACTGAATGAAATAAATGGGCATTGCTGTCAAGTGCATATAACATGTCTCTGCCAATCCTCCCCAGCATGGATTTACCAAATGCTGGAAAAGTTCTGAGAAGTTTTGATTTTAATAATGTTAGGTACTGGGAACAAGCAGAATTTGTCTCTGAAAGGATTTGTCTACAACTGTCTGCAGAGAAAACTTTCCTAAATCAGGCATGGCAAGCTGACCTATGAAGTGGATCTACTGTCTAACCCTTAGCCTTGAGATCATTTTAGTGACTGAGTTCAAAGGGGGAATATGGACTGTGAACTTCCTAAGGTGCTGAAAGGAATAGAACTCAAGAGTCAAGGCTTTGAGTGAAGTAGGGGCTTAAACACTAGTGGTTCCTCCAACTCCCCCTAAAGATTTTGTAAAACTGCCAACAGGAAAATAAGAAGAGAATGGAGAATATGGCTGTAGACCAGGTTTTGAGCTATGTAGTAGCTCTCCTGTAAGCTTTAGGAATGGCGGTAAGGTGGAGGGAGGTGTCTGTGGATGTCATTAACCCGAGGGGGACTTCATTAAATAAAACAATGCTAGACGATCCTTTGCCTCCTAAATTGGTATATTTACATTTTGCTTTTCAGAGGTGAGGGTAGCAGCATGAAGGGGCCTGTGAATGCTCTCAGAAGAGGCTTTCACTTGTCATGGTGCTTTACAGGTTAGGTGTTTGTGAAAACCTGAAAGAGAATGGCTAAACAGGATAGTTAAGCCACCTTTTTGAGGCTGGTCCTGGGAGCTCTGCCACCTCTACTCTCACCTGGTAGGCACCTGCCAGCAAATTGACCTTCTTACTTGGCTGTTACCTCAAGAGCATTACTGTGGTGCCACATCCAACACAGGGATTCTGAACCCAGTCAAGTACAGAAAGGAGGGCATTTCTCATAAGGATCACATATTCATTTTGTTTCCTCTTGGCTTTTCAAGGCTATAAAAAGTCAAACAAAACAAAACGAAATTAGAATGTTAGCACTAGGAATAGCTTTGGAGACCGGTTGTTCCAGTCCCTGCTTTTCAGATGAAAAATGTAAGGCCAGGGGTGAAAAGAATTGCTCAATAATACAAGTTAGCTATATAATATTTTAAACATCATTAATATATACACTATTTCCCATAGATAACTGATGTGATAGGAAAAAAATCTCACAGATATCTTGTAATTAAAAAGTCACAGGCATCAGATATTTGTTAATTATATTGCTCAGTGACCTACCTACTCCATTACCGGAAAAAACAAAACACATTTTTTCTTGTGATGGAGAATTTTAATTCTAAGAAAGGCCTATTTCCAAGCATTTAATTGCTACTTCCTTTTTTTTTCTAATTGGGGTTTAGTTGCTTGACAATTTTGTGTTAGTTTCTGCTGTACAACGAAGTGAATCTGCTATATGTATACATATATCGCCTCCCTCTTGGGCCTCCCTCCACCCCGCCCCATCCCACCCATCTAGGTCACCCCAGAGCACCGAGCTGAGCTCCCTGCACTATACAGCACGTTCCCACTAGCTATCTGTTTTACATATGGTAGTGTATATGTGTCAAGCCCAATCTCCCAATTCATCCCACCCTCCCTTCCGCCAACTGTGTCCACACATCCCTTCTCTATGACTGCATTTCTATTCCTGCCCTGCAAATAGGTTCATCTGTACCATTTTTCTAGATTCCACATATATGTGTTAATATATGATATTTGTTTTTCTGTTTCTGACTTACTTCCCTCTGTATGACTAGGTCCATCCACATCCCTACAAATGACCCAATTTTGTTCCTTTTTATGTCTGAGTAATATTCTATTGTATATATTTACCACATCTTCTTTACCTATTCATCTGCCGATGGGCATTTAGGTTGCTTCCATGTCCTGGCTATTGTAAATAGTGCTGCAGTGAACATTGTGGTGTATGACTCTTTTTGAATTATGGTTTTCTCAAGATATATGCCCAGTAGTGGGATTGCTGGGTCATATGGTAGTTCTATTTTTAGTTTTTTAAGGAACCTCCATACTGTTCTCCATAGTGGCTGTATCAATTTACATTCCCACCAACAGTGCAAGAGGGTTCCCTTTTCTCCACACCCTCTCCAGCATTTATTGTTTGTAGATTTTCTGATGATGGCCACTCTGATGGGTGTGAGGTGATACCTCATTGCAGTTTTGACTTGCATTTCTCTAATAATTAGTGATGTTGAGCATCTTTTCATGTGCTCTTGGCCATCCGTATCTCTTCTTTGGAGAAATGTCAATTTAAGTCTCCTGCCCAGTTTTTGATGGGGTTGTTTGTTTTTTTGATATTGAGTTGCATGAGCTGTTTGTATGTTTTGGAGATTAATCACTTGTAAGTTGCTTCATTTGCAAATATTTTCTCCCATTCTGAGGGTTGTCTTTTCGTCTTGTTTATGGTTTTCTTTGCTGTGCAAAGGATTTTAAGTTTCATTAGGTCCCATTTGTTTATTTTTGTTTTTATTTTCATTACTCTAGGAGGTGGGTCAAAAAAAAGTCTTGCTGTGATTTATGTCAAAGGGTGTTCTGCCTATGTTTTCCTCTAAGAGTTTTATAGTGTCTGGTCTTACATTTAGATCTTTAATCCGTTTTGAGTTTATTTTTGAGTATGGTGTTAGGGAGTGTTCTGATTTCATTCTTTTACATGTAGTTTTTCAGTTTTCCCAGCACCACTTATTGAAGAGACTGTCTTTTCCCCATTGTATATTCTTGCCTCCTTTGTCGTGGATTAGGTGACCATAAGTGCATCAGTTTATCTCTGGGCTTTCTATCCTGTTCCACTGAGCTATATTTCTATTTTTGTGCCAGTACCATACTGCCTTGATTATTGTAGCTTTGTAGTATAGTCCAAAGTCAGGGAACCTGATTCCTCCAGCTCCCTTTTTCTTTCTCAAGATTGCTTTGGCTATTCGGGGTCTTTTCCTTTAAAAATTTCTTCTCCAGAAACCCAAGAAATAATGCAGATAATAGTAGAGGTTCAACTAAACAAAACCATTGAGCATCTTTTCATATATTCGTGGGCTATTTGCTTTTCTTTCTTGAGTGACCTGGGTGTATGTCCTTTACCCATACTTTGGGAAGTTGGGGGAGGGTTGGTCTTTGAATTTTTAACTCTCTAAAGAAGCCAGTTACCCTTCATTTGTGATAGAGGTTGCAATTTTTTTGTCACAGTTTGTCAGTTGACTTTGCTTATGCTGTTTTTTGTTTTTCTGTATTGAGTAATTTAAAATTGAAATTCAGGTTGATGTCCAGCTCACTCTTTATATTTATAGAAGTATATATGGCAGAATACACTCTAAAAGCAACTATTAAAACCCAGAATTACACAGAAGTTAGCAGTAGTCATATGCGAATCTATTGTTAAATATTCAGAAATATTCTGATATTTTCTAGAGATCGTTAGCAAGGCTCATAATATCATAAATTTTTTAAATATTTATTTATTTTGGCTGCGTCGGGTCTTAGTTGCGGTACACGGCATTTCTCTAGCTGTTGCGTGCAGGTTTTCTCTTCTCTAGTTGTGGTGCACAGGCTCCAGGGCCTGTGGGCTCTGTAGTTTGTGGCATGCAGTCTCTCTAGTTGAGGCGCATGAGCTCAGTAGTTGTGGTGCGTAGGCTTAGTTGCCCTGCAGCGTGTGGGATCTTAGTTCCCTGACCAGGGATCGAACCCACATCCCCTGCATTGTAAGGTGGATTCTTTACCACTGGACCACCAGGGAAGTCCCCCAAATAAATTTTTGATCTATAAAGATGTGAACCAGTTGAGACTCCAGGGCCACTTATTTAGAAAGTATCAATACATGTTTATTAATTTGATAAATTCTTAAAAATCATGCTTTCTTAGTTAATTAAATTTATTCTGAATCCATAAAAAATAATCTAGGTTCTTTTGTAATAAAAATTATTCTTTTATTTAAATTTTAGTGTTTTTTATATAGAACATAGTACAAAGTACTTTTGAACTAGAGCTTAGGAAATATTAATTTCCTTATTTTGTTCCAGATATTTCCCTTGACCCCTCTCTCTGTAATCATTTAATGCCTTTTACTAAACAGAAATTATTTTTTTTCTAGAGAAAGTGAAAACTGTTATGGCATACATTTTACCACAGTCTATCTATAAGGATTGGGTTCTGCTCTATAAAAGCAAAAGAAGGTATTTTAAAAAGAAAGATATCTGTGTGTATAAAGAAATATACTTGAAGAAAGATTAGCAGAAAATGAATTGAAATATTAACAGTGGTTATCACTAGGTAATATATATATATATATATATATATATATATATATATATATATATATATATATTTTTTTTTTTTGTGGTACGCGGGCCTCTCACTCTTGTGGCCTCTCCCATTGTGGAGCAGAGGCTCCAGATGCGCAGGCTAAGCGGCCATGGCTCACGGGCCCAGCTGCTCCGCGGCATGTGGGATCCCGGACTGGGGCACGAACCCATGTCCCCTGCATTGGCAGGCGGACTCTCAACCACTGCACCACCAGGGAAGCCCTAGGTAATATATTTTTATGTGACTGATCAGTTTTTCATATCTTCCTCCTGCATTTTCCAAATTCTCCTCAATGAGCCTATTCCATATTATATATATTTGACAATAAGAACGAAAAATGACAAACATGTAAACAGAAATCCTGGGTGACATTTCTTTAAGTAATTGAGACTACTTATAAATCCTAAGTGTAGTTTTCCCCTGACTAGATAATGTGTGCTTTCAGCACAAGAGAGGAGAGTGAAGGGGTGACCGTAATCCAAGCTAAGAAGAGGGTGCTTCAGTAGGTACTGGGAGAGCTTCAGCATCTTCAAGTGCACATGTTTGCATCTCTGTGGAGTCACTTAAAAGATTTTATGAGTCTCAGATCTTATTCTGTTGAAATGAATTGGCTCTTTTCCCATCAACATTTTAATTCGAGATGTTCTCTAGCTTTATAGTACTTTGTCAAGGAAGGACACTGAAATAACAAAATATTTTTATTTAGATGACAGCATGGCCGACAACTGGGCTACCCAGAATTTATATGCTGATAATCATGATGCAAGCATTACACATAAATTACAAGTTCAAAGGAAGTGCTTATTGCCTTCTGTGGTGGTTGCTATTTTGGGCACAAGAAAGTATGGCATAAATGGAGGCACTGAGTAGATAAGAGAGGGTAATGAGTAACTTGACATTTTCACATTGCTTCTTTTGTTCTCAGAGTTGAGCAACTAAATAAAAAGAGCCCCATTCCAGAACACATACAGGTCCCTCTTAATACAAAAAAATATTTCCTGAGTTTCTTTTTTCTGAATGATGATGTTGTTAGAGGAAATAAACAAGAGCTGGTAGTTTGGAGGAGGGTCAGCTTCAGATAGCACGTCCTCCTCCCCTACTCATAGTCAGGATTGAAAGAAGTTATTGCATAATACAAGATATCAGAATGTTCCCTTGGCCATGCTGAAGCCTCTCCTGTTTCATAAGACCAGGAACACTGTCCTTCCACCAGTGGACAAACCCCTAATGAGGCCTGTCAGTTTACCTGACACCCCTAGTTACTACTGATTCCTCATCATTGTTCTCCTTCTACCTCACAAGATTTCCCAACATCATGTGTTACCTGCATCATATTTGAACATTGTCATGGCCTTCAAAACACAGCTGTGTCTTTGGAGTCTGCTTCTTTAATTTTATTGCCCTCTCTGCTCCTGCACCTGGCCTGGGTTCACAGGTGTTAAGCTTGGTACAGACTCTGACTCCTTGTCTACCATATGTTGCCACAAGTGATTAACCTTGATCCTTTGGTAGTCAGTGATCAAAACTGCAAGCTTAGGGACTTCCCTGGTGGCACAGTGGTTAAGAATCTGCCTCTCAGATTCTTAGCAGGAGACGTGGGTTCGATCCCTGGTCCGGGAAGATCCCACATGCCGCAGAGCAACTAAACCCGTGCGCCACAACTACTGAGCCTGTGCTCTAGAGCCTGCGAGCCACAACTACTGAGCCCACGTGCCACAACTACTGAAGCCTGCGTGCCTAGAGCCCGTGCTCCACAGCAAGAGAAGCCACCACAATGAGAAGCCCACGCACCACACAAAGAGTAGCCCCGGCTCAGTGCAACTAGAGAAAGCGTGCATGCAGCAACAAAGACCCAACGCAGCCAAAAATAAATAAATAAATTTATTTTTAAAAAAATTGCAAGCTTAAAAGGAAACATTTGAGACAATTCATTAAGGACTTCCTACCTTTTTATTAAAAGGTGGTCAGTAGTCAACATGCACAATTTGAGATGCACCTTGATGTAAAAGAATGTTTCCAAAAAGTTGAGGATGAATGAAATTTTGGTAAGCTCATTCTCAAATACTTACTGTATACTTCTCATTTGATTAAATCTATACTCAGAAATGTGGGGACAGTTTAAAAAGTGGTCATTACCCATAAGTTAATTTAGTATGGGAGAGAAAACATGTAAGCACAAAGTTTGGTACATTATAGTTGACTACTGAGTGTTACAAGAATGAATGCATTAGCAAGTGAATGACTGTAATAGAGTTAATAGGTAAAAAACAAGACATGAAATGTCAGATACTATGGGATGTGTTTAGATAGAGCTTGGGGGAAATGATGGGAGAAGTGGTTGTCATTTGGTGAAAAAAAAAGTATACCATCAATATAATCTCAAGGTATAACGTTGCAAATGTAAAATATTATGAAAGAAGCTTAAAAACACTAACCACTGGACGGAGGCTCTTATAGGCAATTTTAATATTCTTTATATTTTTCTGTGTTTTATATGTTTTCAATAGTGAACACACATTACTTTTAAAGAAACTAGATTATTTTAAAATGGTATAGAAACGAAGTGCTGTGAGTTCCAAAGAAAAACATCACTTTGGATTGGAGTTGTTTGGGAGAGCTTCTTGGGTGAGTGAATTCTGAGCTAGGTTAATGCAACTTAGATGGGAAGAAAGGTGAAACGTGTTTTAGACAGGTAACCTGGCAGGAATGAAACCAAATAAAATGATATTTTAAGCACTCTTATGGACTATTTTTTAAATGAACTCTTGAAAAGACAACCATTGTGTCTGCTGTTTATATTTGGAGGCAACATGGCTGGCCATGGAACAGTTTTGCACAACTTTTCCATCCCAGTACCCCAATAGCAAAGAAAAGGTACGCATCACCCATGAGCCTTGGAGGCCTTAAAGCAGCCCTGAAAGTACAATATTCTCTATCTTATTCATCTTAAAATATCCTGCCTTATTTGTCTTCTGTTCTCTTACATATGTATTTGTGTTAATATAATGCTATTTTCCATTTGAACTATTGGAATAACATTAGGAAAAATGTTCTAGGAAGCCTTGCCATTTTTATCTCATGACTTCTATATCCTATTGGTATACCAGCCAAGCAGCCCCAGGGCATATGCAAATGCCCATTGGAGGAGCATCACGCTAGATGATCATTAAAGCTTCAAAAAATAAATTACCAATTCTGAATTTTTTAAAAGCAATGCACATTTCATTTACTTACATTAACAGTCATGAAAAACAAGCTGTTTGACAGAAGCAAAGTGAGTAGAAGCAAGATAATAAACATAGGGCTTTGCAAATTCATTTCTATTTAGGAGAAAATTGACCTTATCCTGTATATTTTTGTTTAGAAAAATTTGAATTGCATATAACTTAATTAACTATAAAATGGCTCTCCCACTTCCTTACTTTTTCCTGTGGCCCCTTCCACTGTTCTCTATAAAATTTATAACTTCTGACATGTATGTAGATATAAAATGCCAGATTTAGATTAATGCACATGGATAAGGGAAAGAAGTAGGTCAGAAACAAAAGAAATTTACTAAAAAATGTGATGATTTTGCTTCTGCTTCTACAGGAATGGCCTAATACCTTTCTAGTGCTTTTGGTGGTGGTGTTTCTGAAAATGCCCTAAGGATATTATGGATAGGAAATTTTAGAACTCCTGGCCATAGCCGGAGTAAGCAAGGACCAGGTGAATGACTCTGTATGAAAAACTGAAGTTTTGAATTTACAAGAAAACCTTGAGCTGAAATGAGGCACCCTGAGATTGCAGTAAAGATTTGAAGGGATGAGTGTCTAATGGGAGAGAGGCCTGAGAAAAGGGTGGAAAGCAAAACTTAAAGGGGGACCAGCCTGTGAGAAAATCCTCACCGTCTGATGTAGTTCAGGGGTCAGCAAACTCGTCCATTAACGGGCCAGTAGTAAATATTTGGCTTTGTGTGCCATGCAGTCTCTGGGTCTCTGTGGCATGCACTCAAGTGTGCTGTTGTAATATGAAAGAGTCATAGACATTAAGTAAGGAATCGGTGTGCCTGTGTTCCAGTATAACTATTTACGAAACAGCTATGTTTGGTTCAGTGACTTCTACTATTCAGTCTAGGTTGTGTGCCACTTTTGGCTGTAGCATAATTTTCCTTTTCACCCTAAACCTTATGCAAACAGCTACATGTTTATTACACAACAGCTTGGGTAAGACTACTTTATTTACTTATTTTGACCAATGGCAACTGTATTAGGGTTCTCCAGAGAAAACTGAAGCAATAGGATATCTACATATAGAGAGAGAGATTTCTTTTAAGCAATTGGCTCATGAGGTTGTTGGGCAGACAAGTCTGAAATCTGCGGGGCAGAACAGAAGGCTGGGGATTCAGGTTAGAGATGATATTGCAGTCTTGAGTCTGAACTCCACCAGGCAAGACACGCAGGCTGGAAACTAGGCAAAGTTTCCATGTTGCAGTCTTGGGGCTCAATTCCTTCTTCTGGGAGAAGCCTTAGTCTTTGCTTTGAAAAAGACAGTGCCTGTACACAGCCCTGACAGAGTCACCACCCCAAATCACTAGAAGAAACAATAATCCAAAAACAACAGCAACAACAAAGGCAATTCCACCTCCTGAAGTACATTCCAACTTCTTTGATACCAGTGATCCAACTAGTGAAGTACCATATTCAAATTCTGTTTCCACTTTCAACATTTGAGTTGTTGAAAAAAATTTTAATTCAGTACGTGTATTAGGTACTTGCTATTTTCTTGATTTGTTTGCTGATTTTGAGGATGAACACCATTGCCTTCTTGGGTAATGCAGCGAGCCTTTCCAGAGAGCGGCCTTAATAGTTTTGAACTACGCATAATACTAATGAAAACTTAAGGCTTTATCTGACTGTGGACAAGAAGGTTTTTTGTATAGAAATGGGAGTGGATTAGAGGCAGAAACAAAGAGGCAGGGATAAATGGGCTCTGTGGAACAGCCTAACAATATTGTTTCTCAGTGATCAGTGCCTGACTTATCTTGTTTAACATTTGTCACAAATTATTGATGTAGTAAATACACAGTAAAATATCAAATATGCTGATAATAGTGTTTTTTTCACTAGTGAAATGTCAAGCCAGTGAGGTTAAATCACAAAGAATTTGCAAGTCTGTGCAAACAAACGGGAAAGTTTTCACAAAACCTTAATATGGACAGATACCCTTACAGAAATACTGTAATTTTCTTATAGGCTAATAACTCAGAATGGAGTGAAAGAGGAGAGATTGCATACTGTTCTCCACTGTTCTCTGGTTCAGTCTACCAGAAAGCTAATACAAATCCAATGAAATAGAGGGAAGAAAAAAAGGAATATTGAAAGAAAAAAAGGAATTATTTCAGCTTTGTACTATACAGTTCTGGATACGGAATTTCAATGACACAAAATCAGATTCAGAAATGGGCAAGGAAAATCATAGCCTTTATCCCCTGTAATTCATTGAGTGTCTGGTTTATTGTTGTCTCTTCCTCCACTAGAATGCAAGTTCCTTCCAGGCAGAGAAGGGACTTCTGCATTCTGATTATTTAAGCTTAGAACTTCCTTTTCTAATTATAGTTATACATTATTTCTAAGATGAAAATAAATGGCATTTTGTTATCCCAAGGTGTGAATCAGGCCAAAAATGAAAGTTTTTAAAATGTTTTGAAATTTTCATAAATTACACCTAATACGTTTCATTGTGAGTTGCTTGTCATCCCAAGAAGTGAATCAAGCAAAAAATAAACGTTTTTAAAATGTTTTGAAATTTTGATAAATTACACACAATAGGTTTTATTATGAGTTGCTTACATGTCTGGGAGGTTTGCTCCCTGACCTTTAAGATTAAAGGGACCATGATCTTTTCCCCTGCCACCATCTGGTTTGCCATTGGTCAGAGAGAGAATGCTCCTGCCATGGACATTACACATTTATGGAACGTGGAAGAAAAACAACAGGCAGGCTTTAAGAGATGGAATACGTGAAGAAATGGTGTGTGATCTAAGATTGTTTAGATCAGACAAGGTAATGATTTCTAAAGAAATATATTTTTATGAAATGGTTATTGAATCTTATTTATGCTTGTGGATGACTAATATGAGCATATGATCTTAAATTACCTGGGTGAAATAAATCAATAGTTAGACTTGGGAATTTGACCCTTCAGTTGATGAGCAAGGTATAGGAATGAGGAATGAAGTAGTTGGAAGGGAGGAGGTGAGAGGATCATTTATCTCTAAGAGAAAGAGAGAGTCATTTGCCCTAGATTGTATTAACTTCAGACTGGTACAGAAATAGAAAGTTAAAAGTCTTAACTACTTTAATTCAGCCTTAATTTTTCTAAAGCCTAAAATTTTAAAAGCCTCATTCATCATAGTGGTATTAAATGAGGAACTTTAAGGGGAAAAGCTTATTGGCACAAGGACTTTTGCTAACGTAAAGCATCGGGCTACTTTCATTTTCTTTTTGTAGTGAAGAAGAGCAAAGTATATTTACATGTCAAGCCAGAATATAGAGGACGTTAGTTAGGAAGGATAAAGATTTAACTTAAATTTAAATCTCTACCAATTATTCTATCTTGAAATTGAGTTCCTGACTAGATTGTTTGTAAGAAGTTCTGCTGTGATATTCTTTATTAAAAGTTTATATTGGCATCCTCTGTGAACTATCAAAACTTCAATTTCTGTAAAGCTTCCCTAGGAGACTGCATGTGCTGAGCATGTTTGCTATAGAAAACTGTTAATTTGAAGTTAAAAATTTTCTCATGGTTATAGAGTTTGCCCATCAAGCTTATAAAATTGATCTCATTGACTTTGACCTCACTGATTTTGTTATAATTAAATCAACTAGTGCAAAAACTTATATATGTTCTCTTCCCAGTGAAAATGTTTATTTAGTAAATGGTGTTTAGAAAAGATTTATTATTTATTTAATACCCAAAGCAAAACATCAACTATTTCACACTGGCAGCCTGGGTATATATGCCAGTGAGACACACTATCTAACTTTTAGTGCCCTGATAGGGTCTTTGTACAGAGGTCAGAATCTGAAGTGTCTCAGTAAGACTGAGATACCAACGTTCTCATCAACACCTTTGGAAAAATCCCTTACACCTACTTTTTCTTTTGTAAAACTCGAGTCCTTAAAATTTTAAACTTTTTTTTAAAGTACTTTTAATGTCATATATATTTATTTTAATGTAAATACTTCTCTATCCACAATGTGTGTCAAGGGTCTTTATAAGAATGACTGCGTCTGTTTATGTAGGTTTTTGTTTTTGTTCTTTTGAGGCTTTCTCTTACCTCTCTTTGGCTCACAAGAAGAGGCAAGTACAGTTTTAAACATTTTCTAGGAGATTATGGCTGTACTTAACCTTTTTTGTGTGCTGTAGAATTATCCAACAGGAAACAATGATGGGCAAAATAAAGAAGATCATAACAAAGAACATGTCTAGGCAGCAAAAGAGGTAACTGAATGCATGGAAAATATAACCCGCAGGTTGTTTTTTTTTAATTGAAGTATAGTTGATTTACAATGTTGTATTTCTTTCTGGTGTACAGCAAAGGGATTCAGTTTTATATATATATATATATATATATATACACACACACATATACATACATACACACACACACATATATATATATATTTTTTCTTATTCTTTTCTGTTATGGTATATTACAGGATATTGAATATAGTTCCCTGTGCTACACAGTAGGACCTTGTTGTTTATCCATTCTCTATATAATAGTTTGTGTCTGCTAGTCTCAAACTCCCAATCCAACATTCCCCCACCCCCACTCCCCCTTGGCAACCACAAGTCTGTTCTCTATGTCTGTGATTCTGTTTCTGGTTCATAGATAAGTTCATTTATGTCATATTTTAAGTGATATAAGTGATATCATATAGTATTTGTTTTTTTTCTTTCTGACTTACTTCACTTAGTATGATAATCTCTAGTTGCATCCATGTTGCTGCAAATGGCATTATTCTTTTTTATGGCTGAGTAATATTCCATTGTGTATGTATACCACATCTTTTTTTTTTTTTAACATCTTTATTGGGGTATAATTGCTTTAAAATGGTGTGTTAGTTTCTGCTTTATAACAAAGTGAATCAGTTATACATATACATATGTTCCCATATCTCTTCCCTCTTGCATCTCCCTCCCTCCCACCCTCCCTATCCCACCTCTCCAGGCAGTCACAAAGCACCGAGCTGATATCCCTGTGCTATGTGGCTGCTTCCCACTAGCTATCTACCTTACGTTTGTTAGTGTATGTATGTCCATGCCTCTCTCTCGCTTTGTCACAGCTCACCCTTCTCTCTCCCCATATCCTCAAGTCTGTTCTCCAGTAGGTCTGTGTCTGTATTCCTGTCTTACCCCTACGTTCTTCATGACTGTTTTTTTTTTCTTAAATTCCATATATATGTGTTAGCATACGGTATTTGTCTTTCTCTTTCTGACTTACTTCACTCTGTATGACAGACTCTAGGTCTATCCACCTCATTACAAATAGCTCAATTTAGTTTCTTTTTATGGCTGAGTAATATTCCATTGTATATATGTGCCACATCTTCTTTATCCATTCATCTGTCGATGACATTTAGGTTGTTTCCATGTCTTGGCTATTGTAAATAGTGCTGCTATGAACATAGGGCATGCGTGTATCTTTTTGAATTATTGTTTCGTCTGGGTATATGTCCAGGATTGGGATGGTTGGATCATATAGTAACTCTATTTTTTGAGGAACCTCCATACTGTTCTCCATAGTGGCTGCACCAATATACATTCCCATTAACAGTGTAGGAGGGTTCCCTTTTCTCCACACCCTCTCCAGCATTTGTTATTTGTAGACTTTTTAATGGTGGTCATCCTGACTGGTGTGAGGTGGTACCTCACTGGAGTTTTGATTTGCATTTCTCTAATGATTAGCAATGCTTGAGGATCTTTTCATGTGCCTATTGGCCATCTGTATGTCTTCTTTGGAGAAATGTCTATTTAGGTCTTCTGCCCATTTTTCGATTGAGTTGTTTGTTTTTTTGATGTTGAGTTGTATGAGCTGTTTGTATATTTTGGAAATTAAGCCCTTGTTGGTCACATCATTTGCAAGTATTTTCTCCTAGTCCATAGGTTGTCTTTTTGTTTTGTTTATGGTTTCGTTTGCTGTACAAAAGCTTATAAGTTTGATTAGGTCCCATTTGTTTATTTTGGCTTTTATTTCCATTGCCTTAGGAGCTGGCCTAAGAAAACATTAGTGTGATTTATGTCAGAGAATGCTTTGCCGACGTTCTCTTATAGGAGTTTTAGGGGGTCATGGCGTATATTTTAACCTGTAGGGGATGTTTTTGTTTTTGTTTTTTTTTGCTGCGTTGGGTCTACGTCGCTGCGTGTAGGCTCCCTCTAGTTGCAGCAAGTGGGGGCCAGTCCCCATCGCAGTGCACGGGCCTCTCATTGCAGTGGCCTCTCTTGCTGCAGAGCACAGGCTCCAGGCGCATGGGCCTTAGCAGTTGCAGCACACAGGCTCAGCAGTTGTGGCCCGAGGGCTCCAGAGCACAGGCCCAGTAGTTGTGGCTCCTGGGCTTAGTTGCTCCGGGGCATGTGGGATCTTCCTGGACCAGGGCTTGAACCCACATTCCCTGCATTGGTAGGTGGGCTTTCAATGACTGCGCCACCAGGGAAGTCCCTAACCTGCAGGCTTTAAATTCTATCTTAATATATAGTCCCACTAGAGATTGCCAATGAGTTTTTAAAATTTAACTACATAACACATCATTGTAAAGCAACTACACTCCAATAGAGATGTTAAAAAAAAAATGTAACTACAAATTCTGCTACTAAAAACACCCCCCACAGGCTTATCTTTAAGAACTCCCCTCTGCTCCTGGTTTAATCTAGCATATTAGTCTTATTACCACAGGGTTACAGGTAAGCTGTGAGAGAGCAGTTTGTGACCTTTGTCCAACAGCAGCCTTTCAACAGGTGGGTGGGAGCAAGCACTGGAGCTCCTCTGCTCAGCTCGCCATGACCCTGCATGTCTCTTGTGTGAGGCGCAAGGCACGAGCTACTCTATGCAGCAGACTCTACTGATTCTCTTAGAAACTCTACCACAAAACTATTCCTCTCACATAGGCAGATCACAGAAATGGGCTTAGAAAACTGGTCTTTGTGGCTTTCAATTTGCGCAAACGGGCACAATTACCATCCTGAAGGCCATTCCTAGGTTATAAAACAAAGAGCAAGTTGTCTTCTCCAAACACATTAAAATAGGAAGAACGATTCAGTTTTTATAATGGTTCAAAGATAGTATAGAAACTTTGATAAAAGGCACTCACTCTATATGCATATAAGGATACCAGTTTTGCTACACTATGGCCTGAATTCATTATTCTTTTCTTTCTAATTAAAATTGCAGTCTAGGATATTTTGATCTCTCTTTTTACATTTCATTTATTATAAGTGGATACTTACTGTTAAAGATGCTAGGTTTCCTTGGCAAACTCTTCATAAAACTTACCAACTATGAGATTATCACTTGTGTCTAAAAGGAAGCAAAAGCCATAAAAAACGTCAGTCTGGCACACAATATGATCAAACAGGAACTCTCAGTCAGTTATAATTCAGCCTGATTTTTTTTCAATACATAGTCTTATTTTTTTCTGATATAAAAAGCTTTTTATGATATAAAAAGCCATTGGTTTTACTCACACAATCTCATTTTGTGTACTCAGAGAAGTCTGTTTTTTTCTTTTTAATGTAATATTTTTTGTCATAAAAATAATATAACTACAGCAGCAGATTTATAAAACAGAGCAAAAGAAAAATATCATCCATAATCCTACCACCCTGAAATGTTGTGGTACATTCCTTTCTGGTAAATTTTTCCATGCATTTAAAGTTTACACAGTGATACAATAGGAATGAATATCATGACAGAGGCAAAGTAATATAAACTTTTCTAGTGAACGTATCATAGTGTAGTCCGATTTCTATTGTAGAGTTAAGCTGTTTCAAGTTTTATTTGTAATGAAATCCTTGATAAAAATGCACGAAATGTTTTTGTATTTTACATTATTTCATTAGATTGGATTTCTAGGAGGGCTAATTGGCATGAGTATTTGTGTTACTGTCTACATACATTGCATACCTGTTTTTCATAGGGTTTTTGCCAATTATAATTGTACCTTCAACATATGAGGATATCAGTTTCATCACATTTTGCTTTTTATTGGGGGTCACATAAGAACCTTCTGTTGCTGACAATTTAATGGGCAAAGAAATGGTACCTTGTTTTCTTCTGCAGTTCTTTCAGTTTTAGTGAGGTTAAACAATTTCCCCATATTTATGTGCCAGCATAAACATATATGTGCACCCTTTCTCCCAACCCCACATTCTAAGATATTTTCTGCACTTCCCTGCGCCCCTTTCAGTGTTGTGTTTTGTTGATCTGTAGAGAAGAAACACCATTTACCTCAGAAATGTCATGGAGACTTTGATGAACTAGACGATTCAGATGGTAAGGGCGTAGTAGAAGACAGATAGGCCAACTTTAGCTGGAGCTTTTGAGAGAGAGTCTGAGAGGGAGAGAGAGAAGCAAGGTTTTAGGAAAGCAGTTGCTTTAAGGAATGGAACCCTGGGGGATATAAATGGGTAAAGTGGATTTTAGGACATTTTCATGAGCATCACATAGTGTAATCTTTCTTTGAGCCTCTTTGAGAGATTCCAATAAAGTTGTCTCTTAGTTTTTACATTATTTCTGGAGTTGAATTTATTTAGCTGTCAAGCAGTACTGTGCTGTTAGTTTTGGAGCCAGCACAGTTAAATGTTCGGTAGAATTTACATGTGAAGCCATCTGGTCCTGGCCTTTGTTTGTTGGGAGTTTTTAAATTTAAATTACTGATTCAATTTCATCACTGGTAATTGGTCTGTTCATATTTTGTATTTCTTCAAGGTTCAGTCTTGGGAGATTATACATTTCTAGGAATTTGTCCATTTCTTCTAGGTTGTCTACTTTATTGGCATGTAGTAGTCTCTTATTATCCTTTGTATTTCTGTGATGTCAGTTGTAACTTCTCCTTTTTCATTTCTGATTTTATTGATTTGGGCCCTCTCCCTTTTTTTCTTGATAAGTCTGCGTAAAGGTTTATCAATTTTGTTTATCTTTTCAGAGGACCAGCTCTTTGTTTCATTGATGTTTTCTGTTGTCTTTTTAGTTTTTATTTCATTTATTTCTCCTCTGATCTTTATGATTTCTTTCCTTCTCCTAACTTTGGGTTTTGTTCTGTTCTTTTTCTTGCTATTTAGGTGTAAGATTCGGTTGTTTATTTGAAATTTTTCATGCTTCCTGAGGTAAGCTCATATTGCTATACTTCCCTCCTACAACTACTTTTGCTGTGTCCCACAAATTTTAGATTGTTGTGTTTTTATTTTCATTTGTCCCCACATATTTTTTAAATTTCTTCTTTGATTTCTTCAGTGGTCCATTGGCTGTTTAGTGGCATATTGTTTAGCCTCCTTTTGTTTGTGTTTCTGCAGTTTTTCTGTTGTAGTTGATTTCTGGTCTCATAGCATTATTGTTGGAAATGATGCTTGATTTGATTTCACTTTTCTTAAATTTACCATGGTTTGTTTTGCAGTCTAGCATGTGATCTATCCTGGAGACTGTTCCATGTGCACTTGAAAAGAATGTGTATTATGCTTTTTGGATGGAATATTCTGTATATATTAAGTCCACCTGGTATAATGGGTCACTTAGGCCAGTGTTTCCTTATTGATTTTCTGTCTGGATGATCTGTCCATTGATGTAAATGGGGTGTTAATGTCCCCTATTATTATTGTGTTGCTGTTGATTTCTCCTCTTATGTCTGTTAATATTTGCTTTATGTATTTAGGTGCTCCTAAATCTATGTTGGATGCATATATATTTACAGTTGTTATATCTTCTTAGATTGACCCCTTGATCTTTATGTAAAGTCCTTCTTTATCTCTTTGTTTTAAAGTCTATTTTGTCTGATATAAGCATTGCTACCCTGACTTTCTTTTGATTTCCATTTGGAGGGAATACTTTTTTCCATATCCTAAGTTTCAGTCTTTGTGAATCTTTAGATCTGAAGTGAGTCTTTTGTAGGCAATATATATATGGGTCTTGTTTTTGTATCCGTTCAACCAGTCTATAACATTTGACTGGAGCATTTAAGCCATTTACATTTGAAGTAGTTATGGGTAGGTATGTACTTATTGTCATTTTATTAATTGTTTGGGGGTTGTTATTGTAGTTCTTTTTCATCCCTTTCTTTTTCTTTGATCTCTTCTCTTGTGATTTGATGACTGTCTTTGGTGTTATGTTTGGATTCCTTTCTCTTTTTTGTGTGTGTATCTATTTTTGGTTTGTGGTTACCGTATGATTCATATATAGCAATCTGTATATATTTATATGATTATTTAAAGTTGCTGATGCATTTTAACAACTCTGCATTTGTATTTTCCTCCTCTTATCATTACTGGTTTTGACCTTGTATTTTACATCTACTTGTTTTGCGTAGCTCTTAACTGATTATTGTGGATACAGATAATTTTACTCCTTTTTGTCTTTTAACTTTCATACTAGCTTTGTATGTGGTTAATTTACTTCCTTTACTCTATATTCGCCTTTACCAATGAGCTTTTTCCTTTCACAATTTTCATGTTTCTAGTAGTGGCCCCTTGTTTTTCACTTGGAGAAGTTTCTTTAATATTTTTGTAAAGCAGGTTTGGTGGTACTAAAGCTTTAACTTACCTGTAAAACTTTTGATCTCTCCATCAAATCTCAGTGAAACCCTTCCCAGGTTGAGTCTTCTTGGTTGTAGGTTTTTCCCTTTCATCACTCTAAATATATCATGATTCTCCCTTCTGGCCTGCAGAGTTTCTGCTGAAAAGCCAGCTGATAGTCTTATGGGAGTTCCTTGTACTCAATGTGTTGCTTTTTCCTTGCTGCTTTTAATCTCTCTTTACCTCTAATTTTTGCCATTTTAATTACAGTGCTTCTTGGTGTGGTCCTCTTTGGGTCAATCCTGCTTCGGACTCCCTATGATTCCTGGATTTGGATGTCTATTTCTGTTCCCAGGTTAGGGAAGTTTTCAGCTATTATGCCTTCAAATATGTTTACTGCCCCTTTCTCTCTCTCTTCTCTTTTCGGGACTTCTATAAGTGAATGTTAGTATGTTTTATGTTGTCCCAGAGTTGTCCTAAACTGTCCTCATTTCTTTTTATTCTTTTTCCTTTTTTCTGCTCAGCATTAGTGATTTCCGCTAGCCTGTCTTTCATTTCACTGGTCCGTTCCTCTGTATCATTTAATCTACTATTGATTCCTTCTAGTGTAATTTTCATTTCAGTTATTGTGTTTTTCATGTCTGGTTCTTCCTATTTTATACCTCTTGTTAAAAGCATCTAACTTCTTGTGCTATTTATCCATTCTTCTCTGGAGTTCTTTATCATTGTTACAGTCATTACTTTGAACTCTTTCTTGGGTAGATTGCCTATCTCCACTTCATTTAGTTCTTTTCCTGGGGTTTTATCTTGTTTCTTTGTGTGGGACACATGGCTCTCTAGCCTCATTTTTGCCTAATTTGCTGACTTTATTTCTATGTATCTGGTAGGTTGTTTAAGTTTCCTAATATTGGAGAAGTGGCCTTTTATTGGAGACATCTTATGTGTTCCTGTAGCACACTCCTCTCTGGTCACCAGAGCTTATATGCTCTAGGGCTGCCCCTTATGTGAGCTGCATGAGTCCTTCTTTTGTGGTGGACTGACTACTGTGGGTGGCCTGGTAGTCATGGCTGGCCCCCAGTTCAGTTTGTTGCCAGGCCCTGCCTTGTGTGGAGGCTGTTAGCCACTGGTTTATGGGGCTAGGTTATGACTTGGCTGGCTTTGCAGTGGGTCCCAGGTCTAGTGCTGGCTCACTGGTAGAACTGGCAGAGCTGGTTGGGTTCCAGGGTGGGTGGTTGCAGGGTTGGGGTTCCCGGATCTACTGTTGGGCTTCTGGTGGGTGGGACTGATTCCTGACATGGCTGGCTGCAGGTCCTGTGGTGTCCCAAAGCGAGTGCTGGCCCACTGGTGAATGGGGCTGGATCCTGGGGTGGCTGGCTAAAGTGACTAAGGTGTCTCATAACTGCTGATGCCATGATGGTGGGTGGGTCCAGGGCCCATGTGTTCCCAAGACTAGTGCTGACTCACTGGTGAGTGGACCCATTTCCTGGGGACTCTGGCTAGAGCACCCTGGGAATCCCGAAGCTTGTTATAGCTCGCTGGTGCATAGGGCTGGAATCCAGGGCCATTGGCTGAGGGTCACATAGTGTCCCAGAGCTGGAGCTGGCCTGTTGCTGGGCTGAGCCAGAGCCTGGGCAGTTTTGGGACTGTTGCCAGCCTGCTGGTACATTGGCTGGGTCCTTACAAGGAAGGCTGTGGGCTGTGGTGGACCTGGGACCAGTGGCTGGTGGGTGGGGGTGGGGCCCAGGAGATCCTGGAACTGGTACCTGCCCACCAGTAGGTCCAGTAGGTGAAACCAGGTCCTGGGGTTAGTGCCAGCCTACTGGTGTGCAGAACTGGGATCTGTGGTCTCTGACTGTGGTCCCAGAGCTGGTGTTGAACTGCTGGTAGGTGGGGCCAGGTCCTTACACAGCTGCCTGTGGGATCTGGGTTGTCCTGAAGCTTGTGTTGACTAGCTGGTGAGTGGGGCCAGATCCACTGAGGTTGGCTGAGAGGCTCAAAGTGTTTCAGAGCTGATGCTGGCCTGCTGGTGGGTGGGGCTGGAGCCCAGTGGTTCCTGGGGCAGGTGCCAGCCTGTTGATGGGTAGGCTGTGTCCTGACATGGCAGGCTGTGGACCTGCAGTTGTTATAGGGCTGGTGTCCACCCACTGGTGGGTGAGGCTGGGTCCTAGGGTCTCTGGCCACAAGGACCCTGGGAGTCCCAAGTCTAGTGACTACACCATGTGTGGTGCTGGGTCCTGGGCCCTCTGCCATACAGGGCTGTGTCCAGGGTTATCTTTGGATTTAGGAGGTCTTAAGGCAGCCTGCTGGTGGGTAGAGCTGTGCTCAGTACTGGTGCCTACAGGCTGGTGAGTAGGTGCAGGCTTGGGTCCTGAGGCTAAAAAGCTAATGGGGGGAATTCCAAAATGGCGCTTGCCAGCACCAATATCCACATGATAGAAGGAGCTCCCCAAAATGGCTGCCGCCAGTGTCTTTGTCCTCAGGATGAGCTCCAGTTGCTTCCTACCTCTCTGGGAGACTCTCCAAGATCAGTACGTGGGTCACCCAGGCTCCTTTCAAAATACTGCTTCTGCTCTGGGTCCTGGAGCATGTGAGACTTTGTGTGCACCTTTAAGAGTGGAGTCTCTATTTCCTAGAGTCCCACTGGCCTTCAAAGCCAAACATTCTGGGTGCTCACTCTCCTGGCACAGGACCCCCAGGCTGGGGAGCTCAATGTGGGGCTCAGACCCCTCACTCCTTGGAGAGAACCTGTGCAATTGTAGTTACTCTTCCATTTGTGGGAGTCACCACGCAGGGGTATGGGTCTTCGATTTACCTTGACTCTGCCCCTCCTAGCCATCTTGTTGTGATGCCTTCTTTATATCTTTAGTTGTAGAAGCTCTTTTCTAGTAGGTTCTGGTCATCCTCATCAATTAGTTTCTCTGTAAATAGTTATAATTTTGATGTCCCGTGAGAAGAGGTAAGCTCAGGGTCTTCCTACTCTGCCATCTCCTATACTCAGTAACATCATCAGTTCTGAAGTAAATTACTGACATCAACATGTGCTTTTTGCTCTACGCACCCATCTATCTAGTATAAGGACAACTCAGTAGAGATGGCATGACAGACTATTTCTTTGGCATTTGTTTTCAGTGCCTTGAAAATATTCCCTGTAAAATCTGGCCTTTACTTATTCTCTCTGCTCCCACCTCTCCTCACCATCCCACCCTCCTCACTCCAGAGGGAAGGGTCATCAGAATACCACCAACTGGGACAGACTGTAGCACATCTAAAACATCTGTTATTCATCCTGCAGGTAATTTTGCCTCTGACATTCATAACAAAGCTATATCACAAGCAAAAATGATTGTCACTATAGAAACATGGAGGTTTCATCTAGATACACTGATCCTTCTGGATCGTGGGGAAATGTGCACTGACCAGTAGGACCAGAAAGTTCACAGTGAGGGGCGGCGCTGCTCCAAACCCCATCCCTTGACTGTCACTTGTGCAGTGGGTGGTGCTGTCCCCAGTGAGGCTGAAGGTCATCTCTCTGTCTTGGAGGGGGAGGTCACATTTGTAAGATAAAGTTGCCCTCAGTATCCACATGGGATTGGTTCCAGAATCCCCAGGGATTCCAAAGTCCATGGATGCTCAAGTCCCTTATATAAAGTGGCTTAACGTAGTATTTGCATATAACCTAAGTACCCCCTCCTGTATACTTTAAGTCATCTCTAGATTACTTATAATAGGTAATACAATGTAAATACCATGTAAATAGTTGCTAGCATGGGGAAAATTTAAGTTTTACTTTTCAGTAAAAAAAGTTAGTTGAATCCTCAGTTGATTAAATCCACGGATGCAGACCTGTAGATACAGTTGGTCCACTGTACTTCTTTTCCATAGGGAATGTCTCCAGATGAGGGCCTCAGTACATCAAACAATGATTGACTCCTCGTATCTGGACTCTTAACTGTGTGTTTATGTTTCTCCAAAGTTTACCTAACTTATTTTCAGCTTTTTGTGTTTCAGGAAGGTCAAGTTTACTGTATATATGAATTTTATACATATCGAGTGTTCTTAAAAGTTCCATCATAATCCCATAAGATGTCCAAATAGATTTCCAGCAAAGTACTTTAATGAAATCCAAAATAAAACATTTTCTAATCATCAGGAAGGGATTTTAAAAATCTTGCCTTGCTTTAGTAAACAGAGTAGGATACATCAGTAATGTCTTCGTATATAAAATATTTTTAACTATATTAATTTCTGAGTCTTTGGTATGTTTTGTTTAAACAAGTCATTCGGAAATTTAAGGCACTTCACCTCAACATTTCAAATATTGACTCACCTCCCTGAACCATACTAATTTATCATATAAATCTGTTTTTGTTCTCTATAGCACATCCCTTTTTTTTTTGGCTGTGTTGGGTCTTCGTTGCTTCATGCAGGCTTTCTCTAGTTGTGGTGAGTGGGGGCTACTCTTCATTGTGGTGCACAGGCTTCTCATTGTGGTGGCTTCTCTTGTTGCAGAGGAAGGGGTCTAGTTGCATGGGCTTCAGTAGTTGCGGCTTGTGGGCTCAGTAGTTGTGACTTGTGGGCTCTAGAGCACAGGCTCAGTAGTTGTGGCGCACGGCTTAGTTGCTCCGCAGCACGTGGGATGTTCCAGGACCAGGGCTCGAACCTGTGTCCCCTGCATTGGCAGGCAGATTGTTAACCACTGAGCAACCTGGGAAGTCCCATAGCACATCACTTTTTAACATACTATTTTATATATTCTATTTTTCATTTGTTTACTGACTTATTTTCCTGTTTATTGTCTGCCTCCCCAAATAGAAAATGAACTCCATGAGAGCAGGGATAAGACTTTCCTATTCAGCACACCCCCTACATGGAAAGTCCTGGCACATGGGAAGCCTTCCTCATAAATACTATGGACTAAATGAGAGGCTGAAAAAATAGTTCACCTATGTGAGGGATAAAAGGACATAAAAATTTAAGAGAGATTAGTCCTCAGTGATGAAACTTAAAAAGTAAATAAATTTTGGCATACCTTTATGTCATCTACTTTCTCCCCACATATTCCCCACAAAATTCAACACCAACATTAAACTAGTTACTTACAGATTAGTAACATGAACACATGATGTATAAGACCTGCCAGACCTTGTAAAAATTCTTACAACAAAGAAGTATCTTACCAGTAATTTAGCTAAATAAAGATCCAGACAACAGGTGATTCCATGAGGTGAAACACACTAGGAAAAATATAAGAGGATATATCCAGGCTGCAGAATTATTTGTACTTATGTTCACACACAGTAATACTGCTCTTCAAGGGGTTTTCATTCCAACTAAGACACAATGGCTGGCAGAGCTGTCTTTTAATCAGAACCTAAGGAAATAAAGGGTAGCAAATAGGTGAGCAATTCCCATTTCTCCCTTCATCTCTTCACTGATAGATGCTCAGCTTTTTCACTTCAGCCTAAATACCATTTGTTTCTTAGGTTCAGAACAAGGCAGAAGTCTCAGTTCATTAAGGACTTGCATTCGGTAGCTGGCAGAAGTTCAGAAGCCAAATTATTCTAAAGTATCACGGTGTCCTGTGACAGACAAAGTAATCAGAACTTGTACGCTTAATAGTCAAACAGACATAGCCCAGTGTCACCTCAGAAGTCCCTGAACGCAGAGCTGGACTCTCCCCAGTGCCCTAGACCCACTCTGCATTTCTCACTGACAGTCCTCTGACGTTCCTCTTATCCTCATTAGTAGGTCATGAGCAAGATTGGCTCCCGACTTGGGGAAGCAAAGCAGGGAACATTGGGAAAGAGAACCGACATTGTTCTTCTTGCCACCAGAGCTGTAATGGCCAGAAGGGGCTCACAGAGGTCTCTGCCACTGAAATGCCCAGATTATTATTAGATCCTATGGTCCTTATGAAATCTGCTCATCATTATTGGGTGGCAGACTTTGTAAATATCAAAGATTCCTTGGAAATTGTTTAGAGTAACTACTATATTACCCAGTCTTGTTACCTCTCACAGACATTGCATTCTACTGAGAGTACCAGATCCACATGAACAGTTAATAATACTTCCTGAAACAATAACATTGGCCATTATGATCCCAAAGACCAAGATATTACAGATGCAAAGATATATGATTGAATTAACTCTTATCCATACAGTATTACAAATTCCACTCTTGATTGGTTTTTTATTTTCCTGAAACAACCTTTGCCTGATCTATCACGTTGCAAACAATTTTTGTCTTACATGTCAAGCCTTTTACTAGCAGATTTTCCTAGAAAGTTACATTTTCCTGCCTCCAAACAACTATTTCCCCATTTACTTCAAGTTCTAACCATGAATTCAAGATCACTGTCTATATTTATGTTTGTATTTGACACTGAATTACATATGCCATTTTCTCATCTCCTTCATAGTGATGCTCCCGAGTCGTGACACTTATTTCAAAACTGCCCAGCAGTTAGTCCTCCGGGTACTTCTATTCCATAGGTCAGCTTCCCTTTGTGGATTAACCCCTGAACCCAAGAGAGTCACTATCCATCACAGAGTCCCTGGTCTCTCTTTTAGGGTCCCTCAGTCCCTCATCACAAAAAAGCATGCTTTTATCACAAGTTGGAAATTAAGTGGAAAGAGCACACGTCCATTAGGGAGGGGGTTCAGGAAGTCAGCACAAGATTTCACTAGGAAAAAAACCACAGGAGTGAGATGTCCATGTGAGGGACAAAGAAATTGATCCTCAGACCAGATAAGAATATAGGCACCTGCACATCTGGGAGCTGCCAGGCTCCAGTCTCCCTGGGGTGTACAGGGCAGGGAAACAAGCCCCTCTGAGATCATATCTGGGCTCACAGCTGTAGAACACTTCCGCCCAGCGGAAAAGTCATCCTTGTGGCTTGGGGCGTGCTTACCATGCAGGATTTCTGGTGGTGGTTGACAAACTGAGGAAAGAACAGCAAAGTACCTGTTAGTTATGAGGAAATATCTTCTGCTATATCCTGTGCTTGCCAGGGAGCTTAAAAATCCTACTTAGAGAGTGTGGATTTTAAAAGATGTGCTAGTTCAGTACCCACTTTTTACTGGTAAGCAAACTAAGGCCACAGGGCAGAGCTGTGAGTAGAATAAATGTTTCTTCAACGCCTTGTCTGTGTTTTTTCTACTAAAACATTCCTAAGACTACAAGCAGAATGTTCCTTTGCTTTCCAGGACTGGCCATCCAGTACAGAGCTGTGAGTGCTGGTGGCTAGTTCCATTCTTACACTTCCTAGAAAGCTCTCCTTTCTGGCCTCAACAAGGGATACCTTTGCCCAAGTGTCATCCAACAGACCCCTCACCTAGCTTACAGTACAGTTAGTCACCCATCCCCCTGCATCTTTTCTCCCAACTCCTCCTCCAGAACTATAAGCCTCTGCTTGGTCCCTATGTGCCAGCCTGGATTCTTCCCATTCCACTGCTAAGCCAGCCATTTCAGCATAAGAAGACGAGAGAAGCCGTCAAGAACAAAATCCCCATAAAAGTAAAAAGCTATAGACTTAGAGAATATATTGTGTAGAGCATATTGTGACTCAGATTTTGGCTGCCTCCATTCGCAGCCCAATTGGTGTGTTCTCAGGGCATCAGAACACATTTGAGCCTCAATCTGAACGATATACAATGTATTAAAAATTAATAAGAAGTAGGTTCTATTTCAAGATGGAAACATACAAAGTCCTGAACTCACCTCTTCCCATGGACACACTTGAGTCTACGGCTACGTATGGAACAATTTCCTCTTTAAACCTTTGAAGGCCTGGCTGAGTGAGAACTACACATTGTCCAAACAAGATGTAAATGACATCGAGGTGGGTAGCAGAACCTGGGAAACTATCTCACCATAAACCCTATCCCACCATGATGTCCCACAACCAGGAGGGAACTCTGAACCCAGAGATTCTCCCTGAAGAGCAAGGGTTTCAGACCCCGCACCAGATATTCTAACTTTGGGGACATACACTTGAGAGAGAAACCCCTAAACATCTGGCCTTGAAAACCAATGGGATCACTTCCCAAGACCCACAAGATGATAACGATCTGAGAGACCACTCTTAAAGGGCTCCTGCCCAGACTTGCCCACCCCAGGGCCCAGCTCAGAGGCAGCCAATAGTGCTCAGACATAAAGTGAAAGAGGCTCATCTGCTTAGATTAAAGCCTTGGCCTGAGGGGGAAGCATCTTATTTAACACACATTTGGAGCCTGCTCAAACACTTGGGGACATAGACTGGTACATGCCATTTTCACGCTCTTCTATTGTCATGCTTCAGAGCACTGCTGTCTCCTGGAGGGGAACTTTTGCATGTGTCTAGTGCCCCAATTTTTTGTGGCTTCTTCCTAGTGGACACCTCTTTATCCATGGCTCTGGGTACCAGGGGACCTTGTATTCCTGTTGCCATGATTCTTTAATAATTGGTATCACCCAGAAAGGATCTCATACCACTCTCTGGTGCCCCAAATTTTTTTTTTTTTTTTTTTTTTTTTGCGGTATGCGGGCCTCTCACTGTTGTGGCCTCTCCCATTGCGGAGCACAGGCTCCGGATGCGCAGGCTCAGCGGCCATGGTGCACGGGCCCAGCCGCTCCATGGCATGCGGGATCTTCCTGGACCGGGGCACGAACCCGTGTCCCCCGCATCGGCAGGCGGACTCTCAACCACTGCGCCACCAGGGAAGCCCGCCCCAATTTTTTAGACTGCTGCCAGGGGGCACTTCTACATCACCTGGCTCTGGGGGCCAGTGGGTATCACAGGACTGTAACCAATGGAGAGAGAGTTTTTAAACAGCTATCATCCCCTGGGCATGGCAAGAGGAAACAGGCTCAGGAGCTTGGTTTTCCTGTGAAGGTTTTTTAACTGATCATCCTGACTGCAGCCTGAGGGGTGGGCTTCTGATTAGGCAGGATCTTGGGGCTTACTGTAATCTTTTCCAGAGAACTTAGAGGCTGGGCACTATCTTCATGGTCACCCTCTGCCACGCTCCAGTGCACCAGTGTCTCCTGGAGGGTAGCTTTATGTGTGACTGGTGCCGTGGTTTTTGTCTAGAGCCCCAGTTTTTGTTGCTGCTTCCCAGGGGATGCCCCTTGATGGCCTGGCTCTGATGGCTGGGGGTCTTGCATCCTGGGTCCCACAGCACTGTGGCAATTGGAGAGATGGTTCTGGCAGGCTACCACTCCCAAAGCACTGCACAGACAGTGGATTGGGGCACACTCCCCAGCCCTCTGTGCCTGTCCTGGAGCTCTGGTCTGAGCAACAGTCTTCAGGTTCGGCACATATTTAGTGGCCTATGGAGCTGCTCTCAGGGAATATAGGCCGTATACATCATCTTGGCGCTCCCCTTCTGCCTTGCTTCAGCTGACCGGTATCACCCAGAACAGAGCTTATACATTCATCGGGAGCACCAATTTCTGTGACAGCTACTCAGGGGACACCTCCAGTTGGCCTGGCACTGGTGAACAGTGGAACTTATGCTTGTGGTACCACAGGACTGTATGTATTTGCATACTCTTAAAAGCTGATGCCTGACAGTCTGGTTTCCAGTCGGCCTGAATCTAGGTGCTGAGATCCTTCCCTTTGGGTCACTGACATGTCTTGGTACATCCTTAACTACTGAGAACTATTCAAAATATAATAGATATTCTGGCCAAGCACAGAGTTTTGACAGACAATGAGGGGCTGAGGCAGAGTTGAACGAGGTTTATTTCCTACATGAAACTACTCCTTCAATACTGAGAGAGGTGGTTGTTTCATCTGCTGTTAAGAATCAAAACCGAGAGTCAAACAAAATGAAGAAACAGAGGAATATATTCAAATGAAAGAACAAGAGGAAACCTCAGGAAATAATGAAATTGAGGTAAGTTATTTACCTGATAAAGAATTCAAAGTAATGGCCATAAAGATGCTCACCAAACTGGGGAGAAGAATGGATGAACCTATTGAGAACACCAACAAAGAGACGGAAAATACAAGAAAGTACAAAATAGAAGCCACAGAGCTAAAGAATACAATAACTGATCTGAAGACTACAATAGAAGGACTCAACCACAGACTGGATGAAGCAAAGAAAGAATCAGTGTGTTGGAAGACAGGGCAGTGGAACTCACTCAAACAGTGCAACAAAAAGAAAAAAGCATTTTAAAATGCTTTTCTTTTAGTCTTGCAAGAAATGTTAAAAGGAATTCTTCAAGCTGAAAGAAAGGGAGCTAATTAGTAATAAGAACATGAATGAAAGGATAAATCTCATTGGAAAGGTAAATAAATAGTGAAGGTAGTGAGTTAACCACTTATAAATCTTGTATGAAGTTTAAGAGATAAAATTAGTAAAAACAACTATGATTACAACAATTACTCAAAGAATACTCAAGATAAGAAGACGTAAAATGTGCCATCAAAAACATAAATTGTGGGAGGAGAGAGTAAAAATGCTGAGTTTAACAATGGGATCAAACTTAAGTTGTTATCAGCTTATAATAAACTATTACAGAAATAAGTTGTTATACATAAGCTTCATGATAACCACAAAACAAACACCTATAGTAAATACACAAAAGATAGACAGGAAATTTAAGGATACCACTAAAGAAAGTCATCAAACCACAAAGAAAGATATACCTGGGATAAAAGAGAGAGTGGTAAACAATAACTTAATTAAAAAAAAATTTTTTAAGATAAGTTTTTTAGAGCAGTTTAGGCTTAGAGCACAATTGGAGGGAATGTTCAGAGATTCCTCATATACCTGCTGTCCCTCTAAAATAGTCTCCCCGATTATCAATATCCCTTACCAGGGAGTTACATTTGTTATAATTGATGAACCTACAATGACACATCATAATCACTCAAAGTTATAGTTTACATGAGGGTTCACTCTTGGTTTGCAAATTTTATGGGTTTTGACAAATATATAATGACATGTATCCATCATTATGGTATCATGCAGAGTACTTTCATTTCCCTAAAATTTCTCAGTGGTCTGTATATTAATCCCACCTCCTACCCAACCCCTGGCAATCACTGATGTTTTCATCGTCTCCATAGTTTTGCCTTTTCTAGAATTAAATTTTTTAACTATGAATGATTTTACTATGAATTTAAATAACAAATAAAAAGAATCAAATGACTTCCTAAAATACAGCTAATTAAAATACTATTCTTGTAATATTTGATAGTTATCAGACACGTTGTTTACATAGTTGAAACTTAGTTGTGTGTGATTGGGTTCTGTACATAATAATTATTTTGTGTAAAAACATCTATGTATTACCATGGTTTACATATTTATGATTTTAAGTGGATGATCTCTGAGATTTTACCATAGATTATTATTACTGCTGGAGAATTTTTTTCTATTGATTATTTAATAACAGCAGGATAAATATACTACCTCTGGCACTACTCAAAAGAAAACAGAAAAAAATATAAAAGAGAAGCCATAAGAAATGAAATAACCAGAATCAAGGGTAATAAAATTATAATGAAAACTTTTCTATCATAACATAATAAATTTAAAATATTGGTATAACTTACTACATGTATGTTCACCTGAACATATGTAACCAAGGAGATGGGTTTAAGATGGCAGAGTAGAAGGACGTGAAGTCACTCCCTCTTGTGAAAACACTGGAATCACAACTAACTGCTGAACAATCATCAACAGGAAGACACTGGAACTCACCAAAAAAGATACCCCACATCCAAAGACAAAGGAGAAGGCAAAATGAAATGGTAGCAGGGGTGTAATCACAATAAAATCAAATCCCATAACTGCTGGGTTGGTGACTCACAAACTGGAGAACAATTATACCACAGAAGTCTGGCGACTGGAGTGAAGTTTCTGAGCCCCATGTAAGACTTCACAACTTGGGTGTCCGGCAACAGGGGGAGGAATCCCCAGAGAATCAGACTTTGAATGCTAGTGGGATTTGATTGCAGGACTTTGACAGGACTGGGGGAAACAGAGACTCCACTCTTGGAGGGCACACACAAAGTAGTATGCTCATCAGGACCCAGGGGGAAGGAGAGTGACCCCATAGGAGACTGAACGAGACCTACCTACTAGCGGTGGAGGGCCTCCTGCAGAGACAGGGGGTGGCTGTGACTCACTGCAGGGACAAGGACACGGGCAGCAGAAGTTCTGGGAAGTACACCTGGTCATGAGCCCTCCCAGAGTCAGCAATTAGCCTGACCAGAGAGCCTGTAGGCTCCAGTGCTGGGTCGCCTCAGGCCAAACAACTAACAGGAAGGGAACTCAGCCCCACCCATCAGCAGACAAGCAGATTAAAGTTTTACTGAGCTCTGCCCAGCAGAACAACACCCAGCTCTACCAACCACAAGTCCCTCCCAAGAGGAAGCTTGCACAAGCCTCTTAGATAACCTAATCCACCAGAGGGAAGAGAGCTGAAGCAGGAAGAACTACAATTCTGCAGCCTGTGGAACGAAAAACACATTCACAGAAAGATAGACAAAATGAAAATGGAGAGGGCTATGCACCAGATGAAGTAACAAGATAAAACCCCAGAAGAACAACTAAATGAACTGGAGATAGGAAACCATCCAGAAAAACAATTCAGAATAATGATAGTGGAGATGATCCAGGACCTCGGAAAAAGAACGGAGGCAAAGAGCGAGAAGATGCAAGAAATGTTTAACAAAGACCTAGAAGAATTAAGGAAAAAAACAAACAGATGAACAATACAATATCGGAAATGAAAAATGTATGAGAAGGAATCAATACCAGAATAACTGAAGCAAAAGTATGGATAAGTGACCTGGAAGACAGAATGGTGGAATTCACTGCTGCAGAACAGAAAAAGAAAAAGAATGAAAAGAAATGAAGACAGCCTAAGAGACCTCTGGGTCAACATTAAGCGCAACAACATACACATAACAGGGGTCCCAGAAGGAGAAGAGAGAGAGAAAGGACCCAAGAGAATATTTGAAGAGATTATAGTCAAAAACTTCCATAACATGCGAAAGGAAATAGCCACCCAAGTCCAGGAAGTGCAGAGAGTCCCAGGCAGGATCCCAAGAAGAAACACAACAAGACACATAGTAATCAAATTAACAAAAATTAAAGACAAAGAAAAATTATTAAAAGCAACAAGAGAAAAATGACAAATAACATACAAGGGAATTCCCATAAGGTTAACATGTGATTTCTCAGCACAATATCTACAAGACAGAAGGGAATGACATGATACATTTAAAGTGAGGAAGGGGAAGAACAACCAAGATTACTCTACATGCCAAGGGTCTCATTCAGATTCGACAGAGAAATCAAAAGCTTTACAGACAAGCAAAAGCTAAGAGAATTCAGCACTACCAAACCAGCTTTACCACAAATGCTAAAGGAAATTCTCTAGGCAGGAAACACAAGAGAAGGAAAAGACCTACAATAATAAACCCCAAACAATTAAGAAAATGGTAATAGAAACATACATATCGATAATTACCTTAAATGTAAATGGATTAAATGCTCCAACCTAAAGACATAGACTGGCTGAATGGATACAAAAGCAAAACCTGTATATATGCTGTGTACAAGAGACCCACTTCAGACCTAGGGACACATACAGACTGAAAGTGAGGGGATGGAAAAAGATATTCCATGCAAATGGAAATCAAAATAAAGCTGGAGTAGCAATACTCATATCAGATAAAATAGACTTTAAAATAAAGAATGTTAAAAGAGACAAGGAAGGACACTACATAACGATGAAGGGATCAATCCAAGAAGAAGATAGAACAATTATAAATATATATGCACCCAACATAGGAGCACAACAATACATAAGGCAGCTGCTAACAGCTCTAAAATGGGAAATAGACAGTAACACAATAACAGTGGGGGACTTTAACGCCTTGCTAACACCAATGGACAGATCATCCAGACAGAAAATTAATAAGGAAACACAAGCTATAAATGACACACTAGACCAGATAGATTTAATTGATATTTATAGGACATTCCATCCAAAAACAGCAGATTACACTTTCTTCTCAAGTGTGCACGGAACATTCTCCAGGATAGATCACATCTTGGGTCACAGATCAAGCCTTGGTAAATTTAAGAAAATTGAAATCGTAACAGGAAGGGAACTCCGCTATGAGACTAGATATCAATTACAATGCTATGAGACTAGATATCAATTACAGGAAAAAATCTGTAAGAAATGCAAACACATGGAGGCTAAACAACACACTACTTAATAACCAAGAGATCAATGAAGAAATCAAATAGGAAATCAAAAAATGCCTAGAAACAAATGACAATGAAAACACAATGACCCAAAACATATGGGATGAAGCAAAAGCAGTTCTAAGAGGGAAGTTTATAGCTATATAAGCCTACCCTAAGAAACGAGGAACATCTCAAATAAACAACCTAACCTTACACCTAAAGCAATTAGAGAAAGAAGAACAAAAAAACTCCAAAGTTAGCAGAAGGAAAGAAATCATAAAGATCAGATCAGAAATAAATGAAAGATTCAACCCCCATTTATGATAAAAAAAAAATCTACAGAAAGTGGGCATAGAGGGAACCTACCTCAACATAATAATGGCCATATATGACAAACTCAGAGGAAACATCCTTCTCAATGGTGAAAAACTGAAAGCATATCCTCTAAGATCAGGAAGAAGACAAGGATGTCCACTCTCACCACTATTATTCAACACAGTTTTGGAAGTCCTGGCCATGGCAATCAGAGAAGAAAAATTAAAAAAAGGAATACAATTTGGAACAGTAGAAGTAAAACTGTCACTGTTTGCAGATGACATACTATACATAGAGAATCCTAAAGATGCCACCAGAAAACTACTAGAGCTAATCAATGAAGTTGGTAAAGTTCCAGGTTACAGAATTAAAGCACAGAAACCTCTTGCATTCCTATACACTAATGATGAAATATCTGAAAGGGAAATTAAGGAAGCACTCCCATTTACCACTGCAACAAAAAGAATAAAATACCTAGGAATAAATCTACCTAAGGATGTAAAAGACTTGTACTCAGAAAACTATAAGACGCTGATGAAAGAAATCAAAGATGACAAAAACAGATGGAGAGATATACCATGTTCTAGGACTGGAAAAATCAATATTGTGAAAATGACTATACTAACCAAAGGAATCTACAGATTCAATGCAATCCCTATCAAATTACCAATGGAATTTTTTTAAAGAACTAAAACAAAAAATCTTAAAATTTGTATGGAGACACAAAAGACCCCAAATAGCTAAAGCGGTCTTCAGGGACTAAACGGAGCTGGAAGAATCAGACTCCCTGACTTCAATCTATACTACAAAGCTACAGTAATCAAGACAATATTGTTCTGGCACAAAAACAGAAATATAGATCAATGGAACAGGATGGAAAGCCCGGAGATAAACCCACGCACCTGTGGTCAACTAATCTATGACAAAGGAGGCAAGGGTATACAATGTAGTAAAGACAGTCTCTTCAATAAGTGGTGCTAGGAAAACTGGACAGCTACATGTCAAAGAATGAAATTAGAACACTCCCTAAAACCATACACAAAAATAAACTCAAAATGGATTAGAGACCTAAATGTAAGACCGGACACTATAAAACTCTTAGAGGGAAACATAGGAGGAAGACACTTTGACATGAATCATGGCAAGATCTTTTTTGATCCACCTCCTAGAGTAATGGAAATAAAAACTAAGATAAACAAATGGGACCTAATGAAACTTAAAAGCTTTTGCAAAGCAAAGGAAACTACAAACAAGACAAAAAGACAACCCTCAGAATGGGAGAAAATATTTGCAGATGAAACAACCGACAAAGGATTAATCTCCTCAATATATAAACTGCTCATGCAGCTCAATATTAAAAAAACAAACAAACAAATTCAAGAATGGGCAGAAGATCAAAATAGACATTTCTCCAAAGAAGACACACAGATGTCCACGAAGCACATGAAAAGCTGCTCAACATCACTAAGTATTTGAGAAATGCAAATCAAAACTACAGTGAGGTATCACCTCACACCAGTTAGAATGGGCATCATCACAAAATCTACAAACATCAAATGCTGGAGAGGGTGTGGAGAAAAGGAAATCCTCTTGCACAGTTGGTGGGAATGTAAATTGGTACAGCCACTATGGAGAACAGTATGGAGGTTCCTTTCAAAACTAAAAATAGAATTACCATATGACACAGCAATCTCACTACTGGGCATATACCCAGAACAATCCCTAATTCAAAAAGACACATGCACCCCAATGTTCATTGCAGCACCATTTACAATAGCCAGGTCATGGAAACAACCTAAATTTCCATCAACAGATGAATGGATAAAGACATGGTACATATATACAATGGAATATTACTCAGCCATGAAAAGGAACGAAATTGGGTCATTTGTAGAGATGTGGATGGACCTAGAGACTTTCATACAGAGTGAAGTATGTCAGAAAGAGAAAAACAAGTATCGAATATTAATGCATATATGTGGAATCTAGAAAATTTTTACAGATGAACTGGTTTGCAAGGCAGAAATAGAGACATAGATGTGGAGAACAAACTCATGGACATCATCAGGAAAGTGGGAGTGGGGTGGTGGTGGTGGTGGTATGAACTGGGATTTTGGGATTGACATATATACACTAATATATATTATAAAGGTAAGTAATAAGAACCTGCTGTATACAAAAAATAAAATGCAAAAAAAGAAAATATGTAACCAATATTGACTCAGTTTAATGTTTATTGACCTATAAATGTAATAGAGGTAGAAAAAGTTTTCTTTGAAGATAACTGCTTACAAAAGTTGCCAGACCGAGACATTTTTTTTTATAGTAAACTGATAATACCTTCCTAATTTGATTGTTTTTTCAGACAATTTTAAATCTCTGGCAGATAAGAGCGGCACCTTTTATGACTTCTCCTTCATTTTTTTAATCTTTAATGTCAGCATTATTTTCTTTTTGTGAGTACTTGTGAACACAATTAACACTTATGTTAGAATATTTATAAAATATGAACAAACAAAAAGAGGGAAATGATAGTGGTCCCAAAATAACGATTCTTAACAATTTAATGTGTATTTTTTCAAATATGTATGTGCGCACATGCATGTATGTCTGTGGATATATTTTCTAGGAAATCATATTTGGTGGCATGTAGATATTTAGATATACTATCTCTTTCCACTAAGACAAGGCATCTCAATCTCTAATACCTCATGATACATGTTATATCTTCCTTAAAAGCTCATCATAGCCATTTTTAATAAACCTCATTTCTTCCATTATCTATTTATAAACCATACTGAACATTTAGATTTTTAAGATTTTCTGCCATCCTAAATACTGTTGCATTGAGTGTCTTTGAACCAAAATCATAGGATAATCCCATGGTTTTTTTCTTGGGATAAATTCTGAAAAATGGAATTGCCACATCAAAGGGTATTTGCATTAAGGCTTTTGTAAATATTGTTTATTAACCTTCCAGTAGTTTGTGCCCACTTTTACTGCCATCAGCTCTGTGTGACACTGATTTCTTCACAATCTTAATTAATACTTTACAAAATTGCAGTGAGTCATTCTTCCATGTTTCTTAAAGTTCTGGAGGTTAACTTTAAAATATCCAGCTGAAAATCTAGTCTGCAAAAATCCTCAACTAAATATTAGCAAATCAAATCCAACAATACATTAAAAGAATCACACACCATGATCAAGTGGACCTTATTTCAGGGATTCAGAGACAGTTCTAGATCTGCAAATCAATCAACATCATATACCACATTAACAAGAAAAAGGAGAAAACTCATATGATCATCTCAATATGCAGAAAAATCATTTGACAAAATTCAACACCACTTTATGATTAAAAACTCTCAGCAAAGTGAGTATAGAGGAAACGTACTGCTACATAATAAAGGCCTATATGACAAACCCACATTTAACATCATACTCAATGATGAAAACCTGAAAGTTTTTCCTCTAAGATCAGGGACAAGACAAGGATACCTCCTCTCCTCACTTTCAGTCAATGTAGAATTGGAGGTTGTAGCCACAGCAATTAAAAAAGAAAAAGAAATAAGAGGCATCCATATGGGAAAGGAAGAAGTAAAACTGTTACTATTTGCAGATCACAAGATACAATAAACTGTAAGGAATCCACTGAAAAACTATTAGAACTAATAAATGAATTCAGTGAAGTTGCATGATACAAAATTAATATAAAGAAATCCATTGCATTTCTATATGCTAATTAATGAACTATCAGAAAAAGAATTTAAGAGAACAATCCCATTTACAATTGTGTCAAAAAGAATGAAATACCTAGAAATAAACTTAACCAAGGGAGATGAAAGACCTGTACTCAAAAAGCTACAAGACACTGATGAATAAATTGAAGATGACATGAATAAGTGGAAAGATATAATGTGCTCATGTATTGGAAAAATGAATATTGTTAAAATGTCCCTATTACCCAAAGCAATATACAGATTTAATACAATTCCCATGGCATTTTTCACAGAACTAGAACAAATAATCCTAAAATTGGTATGGAACCACAAAGGACCCCCCAAAAACCAAAACATTCTGAAAGAGGACAAAGCCGGAGGTATCATACGCCCTGATTACAAACCATACTACAAAGCTATAGTCATCAAAGCAGTAGGGCACTGGCACAAAAACAGACACATTGATCAAAGGAACAGAATAGAGAGCCCACAAACAATACAACACTTATATGGTAAATTAATCTACAACAGAGGAGACAAGAATATACAATGGGGAAAATACAGCCTCTTCAATAAGTGGTGCTGGGGAAACTGGACAGCCACATGTACAAGAATGAAACTAGACCACTTTTTAACACCATATTAAAAAAAAGCTCAAAATGGATTAAAGATTTAAAGGTAAGAACTGAAATCATAAATCTCCTAGAATAAAATTCAAGCACTATGCTCTTTGACATCAGTCTTAGCAATATTTTTTTTTTTTGATATCTCCTCAGGCAAAGGCAACAGAAACAGCAGTCAACAAATGGTACTACATCAAACTAAAAAAGCTTTTATGCAGTGAAGGAAACCAGCAATAAAATGAAAAGGCAACCTACTGAATGCAAGAAGATATTTGCAAATCATATATATCCAATAAGGGCTTAATATCCAGACTATATAAAGAACACATACAACTTAATATCAAAAGAACAAATAATCTGATTTAAAAATGGGCAGAGAACTTGAACATTCTTCCAAAGAAGATAAACAGCCAACATGAAAAAATGGTCAACATCACTAATCATCAGGAAAATGCAAATCAAAATCACTACAAGATATACTTCACACTTGTCAGAATGACTATTATCAAAAAGACAAAAAATATGGTTGGTGAGAATGTGGAGAAAAAGGATACCTCATTCACTGTTGGTGGGAATGTAAATTGGTGTAGCTACTGTGGAAAATAGTATGGATGATCCTCAAAAAATAAAAAAATATAACTAACATATGATCCAGGAATTCTACTTATGGATATTTACTGGAAAAATCTAAGAACACTAGAAAAGATATATGCACCCTACATTCATTGCAGCATTATTTACATTAGCCAAGATATGGAAGTGACTTAAGTGTCCATCAATAGATGAATGGATAAAGAGGAAATGTTATAGGTACACAATGGAATATTACTCAGCCATAAAAAATGAAATCTTGCCATTTGTGACAACATTGATGGACCTAAAAGGGATAATGCTAAGTGAAATGTTAGTCAGAGAAAGACACATACCATATGATTTCACTTATGTGTGGAATCTAAAAAACAAAACAAAACAGAAACAGACTCATAGATACAGAGAAACCTCAGGGTTGCCAGAGGAGAGAGGGTGGAGGGGATGAGCAGAATATGTGAAGGGGATTAGGAGGTACAAACTTTCAGTAATAAAAGAAGTCACAGTGATATAATATACAGCATAGGGAATATAGTCAATAATATAGTAATAAATTTGTATGGTGACAGATGATAACTAGACATCATGTTGATCATTTCATAATGTATATAATTTATAAAAATAATGTATAAAATAGAATTACTATGTTGTACACCCGAAAGTAGTAATATTGTAAATTAATATACTTCAATAAAAAATAAAAGGACAAGAGGGACTGTCTACTAGTCAACAACAAATGCAGCTAAGGGAAGGAGCCCTCAGAAGTCCAAATAAGAATATGAAGGATGAAGAAAAGTGCGGAATGACCAGAGGCTTGGGGAAGTTCTTCATTGTTCAGAGAAGAATAATGAGGAAGGGAGACATATACTTCCTGGAATTGTAATGTTATTTTAAGAAGTAGCACAGAGATTTAATTTTCTCTAATGTCTTTTAAGTTTAGTCACTAAGGAGAAGGATCTTTATACTGGAAAGAGTTTACTATCAAAGTAGGAAAGTAGGGCAATTTTACCTGAGTTTAAGCCCACAGTTTCAGATAAATTTCCTCCTAAAGTAAAGAAAAACTGGAGGACCACGCAGCACATGACTCCAATTTTCAAATATCTTAGAGACTACTCCGTACAAGAAGGATTAGAGTTTTTCTTTGCAACTCTGGAAACAAATCAGGATCATGTGGAGGGAATTATGGGAAAAAATTTAATGACTCACAGATAGGTGCCTCCTTATCCCAAGTGACATCATTGCCTGAGAGGAGACAAGTAGCAGAAGGGGAACCAATCATTCAATACCTAGAAGCAAAGAATGAAAAATGATTATACTCTACACATAATAGCAGGAGGATGTTACAAATTACTAATTATGCACGGGAGACCTCAAAGAAGAAAGACCATCTCCATCTGCAAATTAGTCCTTTATTTCTAAGGAGAAGCTTAAATTCTTACCTCTTTAATTTATCTTCACTCCTGGTCTCCTCACAACTTAATGCAGTATTTTCCTTGCTCATCATGGGACATATTTGTGCTTGTCTTTAGGGAACTTCACAGAGTTATTTTATTCGTGTGTACTTCCATCCAGGGAATTATAAGTTCCTTGATGACAGGGAAGATGCCTTATTGAAATATGTGCACACTCCAACACCTAGCCTAAAGACTGTTAAGCTTAGGGTGCTCAAAAATATTTGTTGAAGTAAAGAGCGGTGTCTTTACCCTGAAGACTCACTAAGTGAGAGCCAGAGGAAATAGCTAACCATCTTAACACTTTAAATGTAAAAGACAGGGGTAGGGGCTTCCCTGGTGGCGCAGTGGTTGGGAGTCCGCCTGCCGATGCGTGGGACACGGGTTCGTGCCCTGGTCGGGGAAGGTCCCACGTGCCGCGCACGGAGCGGCTGGACCCGTGAGGCATGGCCGCTGAGCCTGCACGTCCGGAGCCTTCGCGACCGGTGCCTGTGCTCCACAGTGGGAGAGGCCGCAACAGTGAGAGGCCCGCGTACAGAAAATAAAAGAAAGACAGGGGTACTTACTCACTGTGTCATAAAATCATTTAGAGCAGGTCCCCAAATTTGGAAAATTTCATTATATATTTTTCATGTATTAAGTATCTCAGTACTATTACTGTGAGAAATGTCACAAAAGATACTCAGCGAAGCTCTTCATGTGTTCCAGTGCACAGGAGGGCTAAAGTTGATAAAGTAAAAGGCAATGTCATATAACAGTGAGTCAGTTACTGCAACAGCTAAGAACATTGCCTCTTGATTACCTACGACGTGGTAAGGGCAGTACCCTTTTGTAGCAGAGACTGCTGGGATCTCCAGTATCCAGTTTCCTCTTCTTCATTAGTAACAGGACCCTGTATTTTTAACTGGGCCATTGGCCACCTTCCTAAAGGCTTCATTTCTCAGCTTCCCTTACTGCCATGTGACCATATTCTGGCTAGAGAGATGTAAGCGGAGTGTCTGGAAAGTGTCTTTACAGAGATAAGTGTCCCCTTCCTCCATTCTTCCTCTGCTGAATGGAGTTTGGAGGATGAACTGAGATGGATTCTCTAATGGAAGGATCCCAGGTTTCTGTGGATAATGGAGCCACCGTTTGAGCGCTGGGCCGACCATGATTCTTAACCTGAGAGAGAAGTCAACTGCTATCTTGTTTAAACTCCCGTTATTTTTTTTCCTGTCTTTTGCAGCTTAATATAATCTTAACAGATATATCAGCACTTCCTGAAACAGTGACATATAAAAATGACGGGAACAATGTGGGTATAGCAATGAGAGTGAATATTTTTGTAGACACAGTGAGTCACTTTTATATTTAGGTAGTGATTGAATTTTACTTCGTATTAACTTGTTTTTTATTGGCTATCTTGTAAAATGTTTTAAGTGTGCCAACAAATATTTAATCTTCAAAATTTCTGCAAACAAACATTTTGAGAACCACTTGAATAAGGAAAGAATAATCCCTCTACTACATGTGTGTTTCCTTCTGCCCGTCTCCTATCACACATTTAAAAGTGGCCTTAGAAGCACAGGGTCATGGGTGTCCTCTGACTTTTGACCTAATAAAGGCTGCTCTTAATGTGCTCACTATGACTAAGCTAGAGACTTGGAGTAAAAATGTGAGGCAAGTTCCAGCCTCTGTATGGCTATAAAAGCCAGTGAATATTTTTTAAAGTTTAATTAATTACTTTTTGGCTGCATTGGGTCTTCGTTGCTGTGCGTGGGCTTTCTCTAGTTGTGGTGAGCAGGGGCTACTCTTCGTTGCGGTGAGCGGGCTTCACATTGCAGTGGCTTCTCTTGTTGCAGAGCACAGGCTCTAGGCGCGCGGGCTTCAGTAGTTGTGGCACGCAGGCTCAGTAGTTGTGGCTCACGGGCTCTAGAGCACAGGCCCAGTAGTTGTGGTGCATGGGCTTAGTTGCTCCGCAGCATGTGGGATCTTCCTGGACCAGGGCTCGAACCCGTATCCCCTGCATTGGCAGGAGGATTCTTAACCACTGCGCTACCAGGGAAGCCCAAAACCAGTGACTATTTTTGAATGTATTGTAAGACCCAGTAGTGATTATGTTGTAATTTTTCCGGACCTGATTTCCCATATCTGTGAAGTTCTTTTATTGGAGCCCACTTAGCTCCCTTGGGGATTAGAAATTTGTGTAGCCATGAATCTGAATCTAAACTGTTGTTCAAGAGGAGTTATGAGACTCCTTTCCTTGTAAGCATCTTATACACTGTGGAGAAGCATGCTGAGGCATTGGAGAGCCCATTAAGTAATGTCAGGGATGGGAGAATCAAGGGCTAGGATGGTGTCATTTTTATCTTTTCCTTTTGTTATGTTGTTTTTTTGGGGGGGTATCATATAGTATATTTATATGAAAGGAACACTATATTTTTCTATACTATTATGAAATAAATTTATGGATTTCTAGTTTTGAACCATTTATGGAATAGTCCTACTTGTTCACTTTGCATGATTTTTTTTTTTTTTTTTTGCTGTACACGGGCCTCTCACTGTTGTGGCCTCTCTCATTGTGGAGCACAGGTTCCGGACGTGCAGGCTCAGCGGCCATGGCTCACGGGCCCAGCCGCTCCGCGGCACGTGGGATCTTCCTGGACCGAGGCATGAACCCGTGTCCCCTGCATTGGCAGGCAGACTCTCAACCACTGCGCCACCAGGGAAGCCCTGCATGATTCTTTTTATATTATATTTATTTAATATTTGATTTAAGAGTTTAGCATTTATATTAGGAAATGAACCAGAAATGTATTTTCTTTTCATTTGCCATCTTCAGCAAATTTTACTATGGGCACAATTTTATTTCTATACTCTGTAATAGTTTGAATAATATTTTTATTATTTATTTATTGAGGTTTAAAAGAAGTCATAAAACTGGGCCATTTTCTTTATTTGAAGGCACTTTTCTTTGTGGTGGTTTTAAACATGCCCACACATCCCCTGATGCATCTCCCTTCAAGTTGTGGAGCCTAATTCCTCTCCTCTTAATACAGGCTGGGCTTAGTGATGTGATTTTAATGAATAAAATAAAAGCAAAAGGGATAGTGAGCAACTTTGGAAACCGGTCAGAAAAGGCACTATGAAGTCTTCCTCTGTCTTTCAGATTGCTCATTCTAGAAGAAGCCAGCTGCCCTTAGGAGAGGTCCATGAGATGAGGAACTGAAGTCTCCTGCTAATAGCCATGTGAGTGAGCCTTCTTGGAAGTTGATCCTCCAACCCTGTCAAACCTTTAGGTGACTATAGTCCCAGTCAACATGAATGACACTATCAAGAGAGTGAGAAGACAACCCACTGAATGGAAGAAAATATTTGCAAATTAACTATCTGGTCAGGGTTTATTATACAGAATATAGAAAGAACTCCTGCAACTCAGTAGCAAAAAGACAAACAGCCCAATTTTAAAATGGGCAAAAGTCTTGAATAGACATTATCCAAGGAAGTTGCAGGGCAGGAATAAAAAGGTAGACATAGAAAATGGACTTGAGGACATGGGGTGGGAGGGCAAAGCTAGGGCAAAGCTGGGGCAAAGTGAGAGTAGCATCAACATACATACACTACAGAATGTAAAATAGTTGGCTGGTGGGAAGCAGCAGCATAGCACAGGGAAATTGGCTCGGTGCTTTGCGATGACCTAGAGGGGTGGGATAGGGAGGATGGGAGGGAGGCTCAAGAGGGAGGGGATATGAGGACATGGGTATGCATATGGCTGATTCACTTTGTTATGTAACAGAAGCTAAAACAGTACTGTGAAGCAATTATACTCCAATAAAGATCTATTTAAAAAAAAGCATGAAAAGATACTAAACATCATTAGTTGTTAGGGAAATGCAAATCAGGCCCACTTCGCACGATGTAGGATGGCTATAATAATAATTTTTTAATGGAAAATAAAATGTTGGTGAGAATGTAAAGAAAATGGAACTCTTGAACATTGATAGTGAGAATGTAAAAACCACTGTGGAAAAGAGGTGATTCCTCAAAACTTAAACATAGAATTACCATATTACCCAGCAATTCCAATCCTAACTATATATCAGAAAGGATTGAAAAAAGAGACTCACAGAAATTGATAAATCATCTGATTTATCTGTTTTTACATACCATTTGATAAATTGTATTTTTCCTACAAAATGACATATTTCATGGATGTTTTCAATTTCATTAGAATACAGAGGATATACTATTTTTAAAAAGTATTGAATCTCTTCAACATCTATAGTGATATCTTCTTTCGAATTCATGGGTATTTGTAGATTTGTTATTTTGTGAACTTACAATTGGCTAAATTCTGTTTGTTTAATTGACCACTTTAGAGAACCTACTCTTAGATTTACTTATCGTTTCTGTTGTTTCTATTTTTTAGTTATTAATTTCTTTTCTTTTAAGATTTATTTATTATTCATTTACTTTATTTTTGGCTGTGTCAGTTCTTAGCTGCAGCACGCAGGATCTTCGTTAAGGCATGCAGGATCTTTTGTTGCGGCTCATGGATTCTTCTTTGTGGTGGGCTTCTCTCTAGTTGTGGCATGAGGGTTTTCTCTCTCCAGTTGTGGTGCACAGGCTCCAGGGCACGTGGGCTCTGTAGTTTGTGGTATGCAGGCTCTCTAGTTGAGGCGTGTGAGCTCTGCACTTGTGGCACACGGGTTTAGTTGCTGTGCAGCATGTGGGATCTTAGTTCCCTGACCAGAGATTTAAGCTGTGTCATCTGCATTGTAAAGTGGATTCTTTACCCAAACTTGAATTTTTATTTATTCTTTTGTCATTAATTCCTAGTGTTATTTTTATTACAATAAGAGCATATAGCTGTTTTAGTTTCTCCTATGTTCAAATTTATTGAGGTACATCCTGTGGAGTGATATGCTATCAACTCTTATAAATGGTTCCTAGAAAGAGTTTGCATTCTCTGTAAGGTACAAAATTCAATACACATGTACCAAAACAGCCTCATCCATCAGTGTCTTATTTTTTGTACCTTTGCTTACCCAATATGAAGTTTTCAACTATTATTATTATTTTAGAATTTGTCTTTTTACTTCTTTGTAAAACTTCTCTGATTTTGATCAACAACAGGAATTGAGGAAAAATAATGTTGACAATCCCTTCATCTATCCAGGGGTTGGCAAACTAAGTCCCATGGGCCCCACGTATGCTGCAGCCTGTATTTGTAAATTGAGTATTATTGGAACTCAACCACACATTCATTCATGTATTGTCTAGGGCTGCTGTCCCACTGCAACTACAGAGGTGAGTAGTTACAACACAGATTGTAAGGCCCACAAAGCTGAAAATATTTACTATCTGGCTCTTCACAGAAAAAGTTTGTCATCCTTTTGTCAAAGCAATCTATATTTCATTTGTCCAAGTTAGCATCTGCTCCTTGGTTATTTGCTTATTTAAGTTTAATTTATTTCTTTTCAGTAATGTGACAACAAAATTTTACAATATATGTATTTGCTTAGAATAGCATGTATTTTTTTGTCAGTCTCACCCTGTCTCAATAACCCCACTTTTTCAAGAGCATTCAAACACACATATACATATAGAGCATCTCCTCCAAAATTGTCATCATTTTTTCTAAATTGAGAACAAACTCTACATGACTCTCTGCAAATTGTTTTCTCAGTTAATATCACATCATGGTCACTGAATACAGGATCTAATGAAGTCCTTTTCATTGATGCAAAATAGTTCATAGTATAGATACCTTACAATTTCCACAGTGCCTGCACCATTTTATGTTCCAACCAGCAATGTGTAAGTGTTCCAATTTCTCCACATTCTCACTAACACTTTTTATTTTCAGTTTAAAACAAATTATTATTAAAGCCATCCTAGGAAGTGTGAAGTGGGTTTATATGCATTTCCCAAATGACTAATGCTGTTTAGTATCTTTTCATGTGTTTATTGCCCATTTGTATACCTTCTCTGGAGAAGTGTCTATTCAAGTTTTTTGCCCATTTCAAAATTGGATTGTTTGTCTTTTTATTGTTGGATTACAGAGTTCTTTATATATTCTGGATATATAACCTTTGTCAGATATATGATTTGCAAATATTTTTTTCTCATTCTGTAGGTTGTCTTTCCACTCTCTTGATGGTGTCTTCTATGGTTTCAGTGTTTTTATCTTCCCAAAATTCATATGTTGAAATCCTAACCTACAATGGTGATGGCATTAGTAGGTGGGGCCTCTGGAAGGTTATTAGGACATGAGGATGGAGCCCTCATGAATGGGATTAGTACTCTTATAAAAGGGACCACACAGAGCTCTTAGTTCCTCCACCATGTGAGGACATGACGAGACATGTGCAACCTGAAAGAAGAACCTCACTGATCATGCTGATACCCTGATCTCAGAGTTTTAGCCTCTAAATGGATAAGAAGTAAAGTTCTGTTGTTTATAAGCTGTTTAGCTGATATATTGTCATAGCAGCCCAAACAGACTAGACAGTGTCTTGACGCACAAAGATGTTTAATTTTAGTAAGGCCCAATTTATCTATGTCTTCTTTTGTTGCCTATGCTTTTGGTGTCATACTTAAGAAACCATTGCCAAATCCAAGATTGGGAAGATTTGCCCCTACAGTTTTCCTCTAAGAATTTTATAATTTTAGATCTTAAATTCAGGTCTGTGATCCATTTTGAGTTAATTTTTATATATGGTATAAGGTAAAGCTCTAATTTTATTCTCTTGCATGTGGATATCCAATTTTCCCGTGACCATTTGTTGAATGACTGTTCATTCCTGAGTGAATGGTCTTGGCACTCTTGTTGAAAATCAATTGACCATAAACATACAGGTTTATTTCTAGGCTATCACTCTATTCCCTTGTTCAGTATGTCTAACCTTATGCTAGTTACACAGTGTTTTAATGACTGTAGCTTTGTAGTAATTTTGAAATCAGGAAGTGTGAGTCCTCCAACTTTGTTCTTTACACGATTGTTTGACTATTCTGGGTCCCTTGAAATTCCAAATGAATTTTAGGATGTTTTTTCCATTCCTCAAAAAGTACTGTTGGGATTTTGATAGGGATTGAATCAAATCTGTATATCACTTTGGGCAGTATTTTCATCTTAAGAATATTAATGTCTTCCAATCCCTGAATATGGATGTTTTTCTATTTATTTAGATCTTTAATTTCTTTCAGCAACAATTTATAGTTTTCAGTGTATGTCTGTGTATCCTTGGTCAAATATATGTATAAAAATGTTATTGTTTTTGATGTTATTATAAATGGAATTTTTCTGTGTCATTTTATTTTAGGAATGTGTCTTCAAATATCATGTAGTTTGAAGTTTTCACTGACTGTATTTAGAAAGCATTGTCCTTCAAAAGGGGAATTTAAGCTGTTCACATGTACTGTTGTAACTGACGTGTTTGATCTTGCTTGTAGTGTTCTTTCCCTTTTATTTATTTAACAATTCCAAGGGCTAGAACACAACACTGTACAAGACTAGCTCCATTCTTGCTCTGCTGATGCTGTTTCCAGCGAAAGAGATAGAAAGCTTCTTTGCTCTTCCTTTTCTCATCCCTCTTTTGTTATATGAACCAAGTGGTTTTGCTGTTTTGATTGTCCTTGTGATTTTGAAGTTGCATTTTTCGATTTTATACTAGTATGGAATACCATTTTCTCTTTATCATGTCAAGAATATGTGTTTTCTACTTATCCCTTATGTATTACAAGTTAAGCATAGTTTTTATCTTTACTTCATCCCAACTTCCTAGTTGTAGTGACAAAATCTATTATTTTATGTCAAGTTTATTATTCTTCTTTTCATGGTCCATGAGTTCTCTTTCAAGAATTAGTCCTGCCATTATATCTAATTTCAGATCCATATTAAAAAACACTATTTAACTAGTTTGGTGCCTCATTACTATTTCTTTGATTTCTTCTTTAAAAATTCCCCATGGGTTTGTAAGAATTATTCTTTTTTTTAAGGAAGTATATCTAATTAGTGTATGTTTTGGATTCTTGCTCAAGTAAGACTATTTATCTGTGCCTTGTAGATAAATGGTAGCTTGCATGAGTACAGAAATTTTATGCCATAATATTTTCTCTCAAAACACTAATTTCTGTTATTTAGTATATGAAAAAAACATTTGATACCAATATGAATTTCTTCTTTTTCTGTATTTTTTAAAAATCTCTGGATAGTTACAATATTTTTTAATATCTGAATTTCATAAATTTTCTCCATGCAAGGCAGGGCCTCTTATCATCAAACTTGCATTTGTTTAGTAAGCCTTAAAGATTCAAACAATGTAGTCTTTTTCTTCCTAGTCTGGGAAACTATCTTCATTATTTGCTAATTAATGCTTCACCTCTTCTTTCTTTCTTTTATTTTTCTCATATCTAGATCTGTGTACACATGTGAGTGCATGTGTGTATATGTGTGTGTGTATATATAATTTACAGTTTTGTCCATGGTTAATTATGGAGAATTTAATCCGGTTTTCTCATGATCTCTTCGGGGTTTTTTTCTGGATTTAATAACCTATTGATTATTGCTGTTTTTAGACCTTCCTATGTTTTATTCATATGTAAAATTTCTTTTTTTTTTTTTTTTTTTTGCTGTACGCAGGCCTCTCACTGTTGTGGCCTCTCCCATTGCGGAGCACAGGCTCCGGACGCGCAGGCTCAGCGGCCATGGCTCACGGGCCCATCCGCTCCGCGGCATGTGGGATCTTCCCGGACCGGGGCACGAACCCGTGTCCCCTGCATCGGCAGGCGGACTCTCAACCACTGCACCACCAGGGAAGCCCTGTAAAATTTCTTGATATCAAGTCATTATATCTTACAAATGCCTCATTGCTTTATGAATTCTATGTTACAAAAACATATGAGAGATTTCTAATATCATGTTTTGGACTTGTTATTCCCTTGTTTATTGCAGTACATTGATTTGTAGAGGAATACTGTCTCTGATTTCTCAGATTGGTCTCTTTTATTTTCAGTTGCAGTATCTTCCTTTATGTTTAGTGATGTTTTGTTTGCTCACCACAGAGAGAGCTTTAGGCTTATTCAAATGGGGGGTGAGAAGGGATTGATGATGAGATTGTATGGAAAGCTTTAAAATCTCCCAGGCTCAGACCAAATGAGAAGAGGCAAATATTGATTTATCTTAGTTTACACTTGCTGGATCATAGGTACAATATCTTGGGTTGAATAGGATGAGGCTGAAGACTAGGGACACTTTTCTCAGGAAGATTTAATATAGATGTCATTTTTCCTCTGACTTTATTGTGGCAACAGCTGCAGGTTAGTACACATTTTTTAATTGCTCCCTTTAAGTTGAGGGAATGGTTTCTAGCATGTTTCTCCAGCCCAGGGAAAAGTCAAGGGCAAGAACTCTGTTCAGGTCCCCACACTGTGTGCACTTTAACACTTACCTTTTCTAAAGCTGCTGTAACATTTAAGATTACCCTTCTAAACCCTGCCCCAGGATCCTCTAATCAGCTCTACCGCCCCGATCTCAGTTAAAGATGTTTACATGGTTCAACCAGCATTTTTCCTTTAACTTATTTGGCAGTCTGATTCTTTTTATCCAGTGAATATCTTGCTAGGTTTCTCATGTACTACCTGCAACAGGACCATGGTGCCTTCCCCTAGTTTATTATGCAGGTACGGATTACTCCTTCTTTCTTCTATTCCTCGGTCATATGCCTCTGCTCAAGCTACCATCTCGACCCAGAAGTCCTATTGCTTACTTTTTGAAGTACAGATATCTATATTCTGGTTTGCATGTCTAAGACTGGGTGGGAGGTTGGCATTTCTGTTCTGGAGCTCACATTCCACAGATAATGCTCACAACTCACCCTTCATTACAAGAATTTTTAACTGTCAATCTGAGCTGGGCGTCTGTGTTAATTTGCACCATGCCACTGAAGAGTTCTGGAGGTTTTGCACATGATTTTCCTACAGAAAAGCAGCAGAATTTGCGATGAGGTGTACAGTTCAATTTACATTTGTTTTTAAGATTCAGACTGGAGTGTAGCATACTGAATGTCCTGTATACTTCTGATTGTTCCACAGAATTGACCACTTTGAGGAAACCCCATACAACCTCAGAATCAAGCAGATACAGAGCACTGCTTTGAAAAAGATTACCCTGCATCTTACAACAAAGGTCATTCATGGCTAAAGAATTGTTTTCTCATCCCACGGGCTGCAGAGCCTAGTGCTGCTGTCAGGATCGCTCAGGCATCCAGCACAGGTACTGCAGGGCAGTTCATCCCCAGCGTCTTCCCCTCCCACAGCCGTGCAGTGGAGACCACAGAGGCACCAGGGTGCTGGAGAACAAAGCAAGTATCAAAGCACTGGCTCCTTGCAGAACCAGGCGTGCTCTCATCTCCACCCAAGTTTAATGTGTTGTACAGTCAGTAATGCCCCACTTCCATGCAGAAATATTGCCTAGGACTTCCCTTACCCTCAAACTTGCTCATAATTAAGTTCAAGAACAGAATGAGACGATAGTCAAACTACAAAGCAGGCAGCAGTGGGTAGAGGGGTAGGAACACAGGCTTTGGAGTTAGATCTGGGAACAACACCATTCACTAGTCATGGGACTGTGGACAAGTTTTTGAACCACACTGAGGATCAGTTTCTTCTCCTGCAAAAATGGGAATAATACCTACTCTGCAAAACTGTTGTGAGAATTCAAGGGCACAGCTTGGTGTTCAAATTTTATTTCCTTCTCTTCCCGAGAGCAGCACATGATGTTATGTCCAGGAGGCATAAAAAATCAAAGGGTTTATCTAGAGTCCTGAAGAATTGGTAGGGAACCGGAGAGATACAGATTCTTCTTTCTCTTGGTTATGGTATCAGAGGAAATACAGACATATTTTCTTAGCTTCAAACAACCAAAAAAGATGGTGCAATTAGGAGATGGGAAATCTAATTTGAACACCATTTGCAAACCTAATTTTCAGGCAGAATTTGAAAACAACACAAAACAAAACTCCATTCTTTTATTAGAGGATTATCTACTTAGTACAATTATAAGACACTAATCTTTGTGTGTCACAGTAGAGAATAAATAAGATTGGCAATTAACGGGGTCATATTTGAATGTCCTGACCACTCACCTATGGCTGGGAAGGAGGAGCCCATGATCTACGTGACTAGGACACATGGAAGAGTTGCCCTGGCTCAGGTGAAACCCACCTTTGTGTAGTGTCTAGAGCCTCACAGGCAGAAAGGGTGCTTGTTTCCTGATGACGTGAGATAATATTGGAAAATGCTTTTCACACTGTGAAATAGTTTACAAAGCAGGGCAATACTAATGTAAATATTAACCCAGTTTAGTAACAGCTTTGGCTATTTTATTTTGTCATATATATAATAATATGTAGGGACTGGTTATGGAATTAAATAACTTAGAATTCATGAGTTTTGTATTGCAATTGTCTGTGTAAATTATCAGCTTTGACTTTCATGTTCTTTGAGCATCACTTTGTAACTCTTCTCTGTGCCTTTCTAATGGATCCATATATCATGTCCCGTCACAAGTGGAACTGCAAGAAGACACCTCTGCTCGGGGCAGAGGCTGGGTCTTCCGATCGCATCTCCCTTCTTTCTTCAGTGAGATCCTCTTCTTCTGGAAGCTGGTTTCACATGGTGGCTTAGACTTTTCCATCTTTGTATCTAGCACCATTTGAAATCAGTGTTTTAGGAGTAAGAATTGCAGTACAGCAAAAGGCCAACCGCAGAGGAGCTGCTGTTCGTGGGATCAGCTTCCCTCCTTCTGCCACCTGAGCCGGTTCAAGAAAGGAAGAACTTGAGAATCAAAGTACACTCTTGAGTGTGTTGGGTTGTGGAGGGGGACAGTGCAGGGATGGGGTTGTGTTCAATAGAAACTCAGAGGCTTGAGCAGAGCCAGAGGTTGTGATTGTCTTTCTGTTGACAGGGAGCGGCAACCCCTAGCAATAGCCTGTTGGTAAGGCCTTTGAGCACATGCTTGGGCAATGCTGGTTGGGTACTTGATTGCAGTAGGCAAGGGCAGGGGTGTGTCCCAGAAGGACTATCTCATCACATCAGCACTGTCCACCTGCTCCTAGATGCCGTGAAACATTCAGCTGCAGTTGCCGAGCGGCTGAAATCAGACTTGCCACCTGCACTGTCAAGGTGCCGGACCCCACCGAGCACCACTGGACCCATCTCTTACACAGGCTGACCGATTTCTCCTGGTGTTCAGAGTCTGTTTTTGTCTAGCACCATTTGAAATCGGTTATGATGTAGGGGGAAAAGCAGCAGCCTCGAGGCCTCGTGCCAAGTCTGGTCAGCAACAGCCTGGGGCTTCCTGGAAGATGGATGCGCAGAGAGAGGGGGAGGAAGGTTATGCTTTTTCCTGCTAACTTCTTTAACTACATCTACAATACTTTATGCACGGGTAATAGATCAGTTAATGGATTTTTAGAAGCAAATCACTAAAGTTTATCTGATGTCCTCAGTTTGCCGAAATATGGTAGTTCTATAAACTCTATAAATTGGTTGCTGTTGAATTATCTTTCTGTTTATGTGTCCTGACCTTAGTAACTGTTTTATTATATTCAATTTATCATGTCTTTGTTTTCTATCTTATTTTTCATTCCTAATTGTATGATGATGATTAGTGGGGTCCTGAAAAGTTCATTTGCTGTGCAGATCTTACCTACTTCATAAAGAATTTGAAGTCGGTTACAGCAGACAGATATTAAAAATGTAGCCTATGAAGACAGGAATGAAATTCTATGAGCCAAGAAATAAAATGAGAAAAAAGATTACAGAAGAGAGACACGTTGCAGACCTGGGCTGAAGGATGCTGCTTATTGAATGGGAGACTGACCTCGGTTCCCAGTGGGCTGCAGCCCTGGAGCCTCTGCAGTCAGTGTTCCCTCAGAAACATTGGCATACCTGAGCCTGTACTCACATGGCCCGTGGAGGAGCACTGATGAATTCAGCTGCATTATAAGAGATGCAGGAGTATTGCTACTTTTGGTTCTTAGTTTCTATCAACTCTTGAGGACAGAGTGCACCAGTTCTGTAAAGGTATTCAGCGATGAGACAGACTTGACTTCACAGGGGATTCTTCAGGTAGGAGGGCTGTGTCCCCGATTGACCATTTTGCACAGGAGATGCAAGGCCAGCCCTGACCTACCCGCAGGACTTTTGTTTCACGCCAGTGGTTCTCCATAAGCGGTGGCATCTCAACCACCTGGGAAGCCTTTCTAAGTCCACCTCCTGCCAGTCTTCCCCCAGTTGGCTGCCTTGCCCAATCGGGTGGGGGTGGGACAGGTGAAGCATCTGTTGGGAAAACTTCCCCGTGAATGGGATGCATCCTTTCACTGCAGCTGCAGTGCTGTTTCAGGCTGTTGACTGGAGAATTCATGTTTTAATCCCCAGGATGCGGTGGCGGGACCAGTTAAGACCCTGAATTGTTTTATTCACCTTTCTGCTGAGGTAGCTACAATAGACCTATGGGCATAACAGCTTTGGGTCAATTGTAAAAAACTGAACAACTTTTTTTTTTTTTTTTTTTTTTTTTTTTTTTTTTGCGTTACGCGGGCCTCTCACTGTTTTGGCCTCTCCCGTTGCGGAGCACAGGGTCCGGACGCGCAGGCTCAGCGGCCATGGCTCACGGGCCCAGCCACTCCGCGGCATGTGGGATCCTCCCGGACCGGGGCACGAACCCGCGTCTCCTGCATCGGCAGGCGGACTCTCAACCACTGCGCCACCAGGGAAGCTCAACTGAACAACTTTTGATTCACCTACCGTGTCCCTAGTTCCAGCCTAGGTATCATCAATAAAGCAAGTAACTCATGGATTCTGCCAGCAGGTTGCTGTGATTCCAGTCCCCAAATAAGAAAGTGCCAAAAGATGGAGTTTAACATCAAAGCACAAAAACAATGACTTGGGACATCTTTTCCATAAAAGTACTTCCTGGTGCTCCCATGAATGCTTGATTTTAAACAGTGCTCATGGATGTGTCATGAGAAGCAAAATGCACGCCCCTTACTTGTAACTGAAGGGCCCCTCAGCAGGATTATTTTTCATTATGCACCTGGAGGTTGACAGCTCTTTACCTAAAATTAGCATTCCAAGGTAGTTTTTGCTAATAAATTGCTAAGCAGAATGTTTCTTTTGGAGACATCTTGAGTCTGGTTTTTTGAGACCATGCTTTCCACTTAGGCAGAAAAGGCTTTGTCAGGCATGGGTCCCGCTTCCCTAAGTTTTACCAGATTTTCTCTGGCTAGCAAGTGAAGAATCAGGGTGGGTAGCTTTCTTAATGTGATCCATACTTAAAGCAATTTTGTCACCTTCTGCTTGTATGTAAGCCAGAGGAAAGGAAAATACTTTATTGACTGCAGACCCCTATATCATGCTTCTCCCATTTGTATGCCATAAAGGACAGAGTTTAGCCGTTTTTAAAAAGTTAATTTCCTAGAAGGTAAGTAGAAAAGGGCTAGTTAATTAAAATATAATTGAAAATGACTTCTAGATATCACAGCAATGTCTGAAACCTCTGAGGAATGACAAAGTTTGAACAACTAAGGAAGGGACTGTCAAATGCCCTAACAGTCCACAGGAGGGCAGCAGTGCTAAGATTATAAAAGGCTGACCACTTCATTCTGGGGTAACCTTTTCCAGATGAGCCTGGAAATGATGAAAGCAATGCAGTTTACACATCTTTGTGTAAAGATCAGTTTTGTATCATTTCTGGAAGTCAGTAGACTCTTTATGTTAAATGTTGCCCGTGAGTACAAATATGCAAGTCTTAAAAATATGCGTAAAATTTCGTTTTTCATTAAAATGCTAGCTGTCAGGCACTACTGACTTTTAGAATGCAGCACCAGAGTTGCCTATCTTCCTTAAACCCTAGAATGTACTTTAGCAATGAAAATTCAACTTCCTGCCTATCTCAGGCCTCTTTAGCATTCTTGCAGAAGACTTTTATTTTCACCTTAAAAGCTCTCCCTGTACATTTTATGACAATTAAAAAAATACAGTCGTCTCAAGTTATAGGCAAATGACATTTGACAAAATGTTTTCCTTATTTATAGGCAACCCTTTCACTCAGTGATGGTATTACAAAGATTGCTTCTTTTTTTTTTTTTAAACTACAGATAGCTTCCATTGCTTAGCCAGGCAACAAGATTTTAATTCAAATCTTAGTCATTTTCTGACTTCTTTAATAGGCTGAATTATAAAACCACAATTTTCTCTTGTAAATATAAGCACTTAACCTTTGTCTTTATAAGTTCACACGTAGAAGTGGACTCTGAGGCTTGAGAACCACTAATGCAGAGGTTCTCACGCTTAGCTGAATATTAGAATCACTTAGGAAGCTTGACAGAAGCCTGATGCCCAGGCCGCTCCCCAGGTCAACGACATGACAAATCTCTGGGGCGTGGGACCCAGGCATCAGTAAAAGTCTCCAGGGGATTCCAGTGTGCAGCCATGGTTCAGAAGCATGTTATGCTTTCATGGTTGGGATTTGGGTTTTTAATTACTCAGCCACACCCATGCACTAATGTGATGTGGAAGATATGTCTTCTCCCACACACGGGTATAGATACTTGAACGTGGTTAACTCAAGGCCAGGAAATAACGAAGGCTGAAAGCTGGGCAGAAATCAGGAAGTGCTGCACAGGATGGGCTCTGTGAGCTGGGCCCTGGAAGATGCCCAGGATCAGACAAGACCAGAGGCGCTTCAGCCAATAGTGAACCAGGAATACAGCAGACAGCACAGGACGGATGGTCTGGCTTGACTGACAGCAGGTTATCTGAAGTCTTGCAGAAAGAGAAGGCTTGGGAAGAAAAGTTGGGAATTAACTGTAGAAAGCTTTCAAGTATCTTTCATGAAATGGACTTTATGCTGTGGGTTATGGCGGTAGGACTGAGCACCTTTGAGCAGGGGAGGTACGTGACCGCTGGGGAGGGGAGAAGCCTGGACAGGCTTAAGTTAAGGCTCTGAGATGGGAGGGGCAGGAGTGGTGATTGTTGGAGGGCTTACAGAAGGTGGGCCCCATTAGAAGCGTACTCCGATTTGAGATAAAACACACTGGAAATAAATGCATTATCACAAATGAAATTTCTCCATAATGACATTTTATTTTTTTTAATACATTTGAAGGACCAATTCACGAAAAATGAACAATACAGACACGAGACTTCTCATTTCACTGGGGATACATTCTTGAAGTTTTAAGAAACCTTTAAATTCAAATACACTTTTCCCTCTCTCATTTAAACAAACATTTCTAGAGAAAAAATGGTTTCCCCATATATTTAAGTAATTGGCAAATTAATATTTGACAAAGAGAACATAATTTATATTTCCACACATATTTCAATCTCACATATAAATACATTAAATTGGAAAAACTAAATTTGAAACTACTATGAAAGTCAGTTTATTTTGGTAAGCATAATAATCTTTGGTTGAAAAATACCTCCTTGAGGGTTTCTAAAAATTAAGTACTTACAGCCACCCCTTGTTTCTAAGCAAGTGCTGCATTCTTGAAAAGCGTGTGAAAGTGGGTACAGCAAAACTTCAACATTTATTTCAAAACTCCTGAATTTATTCTGTTCAGAATTATCTTCCTAAAGTGCCTTGCCCGAGATTACAAAGAGAAAGACCACTTACAGGGCTTTACAAACATGTCCTTGGGGAGTAAAGGAATATTTACTCTGGTCCACCCTTGATTCCTCATTCATATCCTTCTCAAGGCAACGTTTCTTTGGCCCAATTTGTGCTGTAACTGAAAAAAGTAACTAAAAAATTGTGAAGCAAAACATGTAAAAATGTAAATTTGAGTTAGAGCAGCAGTCCCTCCTCTTTGGCCCCTGGCTCATTTGAAGGAGGCCCTGCCTGGTGTGAGGACAGAGAAGAGGGCTGGGATCTGTCCCACCTGAGCGTCAAGTGCTACTGAGCTCTTTCTTCTTTCTTTCCCTTTGCATGACTTACAGCAAATCCACAAAGTTTGCTTTTCTGAAATACGGGGCTTCATTTTTACTCTGTCCTTTACAGATGAGGGGAGGAGCCCTCAAAGACTCAGATTCTGATGCAACTTGAGGTTATCTGATGAATTTATTCCCTATAAGCTGCCTACAATCAGATGACATGTTTAAAGTAAGACATCTCTTTATTCAAGTGGGGAAAGAAAACCACCTATAGCCAGAATTTAGGGTGGACTCCAACTCTCTTAAAGAATGGAATTCTTTTTAAGAAAACTACAAGGCCACAGTGTTCACTTTGTCCTGAGCTGGCATTCCTGCTATGGGTGTTAGAAGTCCTCTAACTTTGTACAGAAGCATGCAACTGCAACTGATGCTGAATTCTTCTTGATTTCTTAGACTGGTTAATTGTTATTAAAAGGGGTGAAGAACAAATGCCAGACAAACTTTATAGTGTCTCTAAATCACCAGGAAGTTACAAATAATTTTTAAAAATAGAATTTCATTCTATTACTCTAAGAACATTTTCTGGTAATATTCTTGTTAAGGAAGTCAAACTTGTTCAAATCCCAAATGTGCAGTGTTTTTCTTTTTACTAAGGGCTGAAGTAGTGTACACATAGAATAATAATTTTAAAAGTTTGAGTTATTCCAAGAATTACCAAAATGTGACAGAGACCTGAAATGAACAAATGCTGTTGGAAAAATGGCGTCAATAAACTTGCTGATGCAGGGTTGCCACAAATCTTCAATCTGTAAAAAATGCAATATCTGCAAAGTGCAACAAAGTGAAGAACAAGAAAACTGAGGTATGCCTGTATAACACTGTATAGGTTTAAGGTGTACAGCATGAGTTGATAATGTATACGTTGTGAAATGATTACCACAATAAATTTCTTAACATCCATCACCTCTCATAGTTACCAAAAGTTTTCCTCTTCTTCTTCATGATCAGAAATTTGAAGACCTACTCTCTTAGCAATTTGCCAATGCAGTTTTCTTTGATATCCTAGGAGGATTGGTTCCAGATTCCCACCCCCTTCCCCTGCAAATAAAACTCTGAATTCTCAAGTCCTTTATATTATATGGCAGAGCACAGGCGGCCCTCTGTATCCAGGGATGCTGATGCAGAACCATCAGATACAGAGTGTCAGCTGTATACAATAAAGAATTACTAATTATTGTCACTACGCTGTACATTATATCCCAATATTCATTTATCTTATATCTGGAATTTTGTACCTTTTGACACCCTTCACCCAATTCCCCCATCATCCCCACCCCCTGCCTCTGGCAACCAAAAAGCTGATTTCTTTTTCTGTGAGTGTGGATTTTTGGATTCCATATATAAGTGAGGTCATTCAGCATTTGTCTCTTTCTGTATGGCTTGTTCACTTAGCATAATGCCCTCAAGTTCCATAAGCGTTGTTGCAAATGGCAGGATTTCCTTCTTTTTCATGGCTGAATTGTATTCCACTGTATGTGTGTATATGTGTATGTATATACATTTGTGTGTATGTGTGTGCGTGTGTGTATATATATATATATATATATATATATATATATATATATATATATATACCTATATATATCTCACATTTTCTTTATCCATTCATCCATCACTGAACACTTAGGTTCCTTCCATGTCGTGGTTGTTGTAAATAATGCTGCAATACACAGGGAGGTGCAGTTATCTCTTCATAGGGTGATTTCGTTTCCTTCGGATATATACCTATTGTGGAATTGCTGAATCATATGGTGGCACTATTATTTTTTTTTTTTTGCGGTACGCGGGCCTCTCACTGTTGTGGCCTCTCCCGTTGCGGAGCATAGGCTCCGGACGTGCAGGCTCAGCGGCCATGGCTCACGGGCCCAGCCGCTCCGTGGCATGTGGGATCTTCCCGGACCGGGGCATGATCCCATGTCCCCTGCATTGGCAGGCGGACTCTCAACCACTGCACCACCAGGGAAGCCCCGGTGGCACTATTTTTAATTTTTTGAGTAACATGTATACTGTTTTCCATAGTTGCTGTATGAATTTACTGTAGATCTTAACATATTAATAGAATCAAAAGATAAACTGACACATGGGTTTGTGGAAAATAATTAGTGCTTCTGCACTGATCGACTGGTTGTTTTTTTCTGGTGAGTGGTGGGTCCGGCACCAACTTCCTTTTTCCTACAAGGACAGACAAGAAGATAGCATCAGAGGTGAACATAATTAAGTACAGAAATTAAACTCCAGAAGCACAGTTACAAAATGGACAATGAAAAAGTATTTATAACAGTAAGAGTCACTGAACTAGGAAATAAATGATTCTTTTAAAGTAATTTCAAATGTTCAATTAGTCTCACTCCAGGAACCCTTTTTCTATCCCTGTATTATATTTCTGATTCCCTCCAAAACAAGAAATAGAATAGCCTCATATACTTAGTACATATTCCCTTATTTTAGTTTAGGGCCGGTGAGAAAGACTAGAGAGAAGTACATGTTTTCCCTAAATACAATTTTAATTCTGGCTCTGAGATGAAACCTTTAAAAAGGTAACAATTCCAGTGGTGTTCAAGTTCAGTAATGCCTCATTTACCCCTCACTGTCAAGAAAATCATGTGTTCTGGTTAGAGAGTCTCCTAAGTAACTGAAACTCACATCACACTTATTTTTTGTAACAACAGAGAGCTTTCTAAAATCTATTACTCAAGTCCAGCATTGTCCATAGAAATATAATGTGAGTCACACAGGTAATTTTGAATTTTGTAGAAGCTACATTAAAAAAAGGAAAAGAAGTAGGAAAACTAGTTTTAAATTTTTTACTTAACCCAATACCCATGGATTGTACATTCCTTTGCACTAAGTCTTTGAATCTGGTGTGTAGTGTGCTCATCTTACAAAGGATGAGCCACTTCTGACGTCCTCGGCAGCCACTCAGAGCTACTGACTCTGGAGCTGGAAAACGCAGTTCCAGTTCCTACTTAGGAAACTGACTACAATAGACAGACTACAACCAAATGGGGACCCGTCAGTTATTTACAGTATGCCTGCCCCAGCTAACACTTCAGGGTGCCTACCCCATGTAAGAGCTGACTGTGTTAATTTTGGAGACTTTCATATTTCTCTTGGTGAGGGAGGCATCACTATGAACGAGCACTGTCACAGCACAATACTTGTTATATAGCAGTTTCCTCAAGAATATTGTGGAGAGTGATTCAATATTTAGGCCTGTCACTGACTCTTCTAAGACCAGTATATTTTTCTATTTTGAAGCAATACTTATTTTTTCTAGTAGTAATGGAATCTTTTTTTTAAAAAATAGAATTAAAAATTGAAATCCAATATATGAGAAAGATAAATAAGCATTAATATAAACTTAAAGAAACATTCATTTGATATAACAATGAAGCTCTTTGAAGATGATTAAAATGTGGAAGTGAATTACTAATTATATATTACCTTCAGCATTCATTAAGTTAACTTCAAGTATTTACAGAAAACTTGAAGCTCATGGACTTCTGAAAACTGCTTTTCTGGTTGGCTTTATCCTCAAAGGAATCCTTAGAGAACGAAGCAGATACGTAGGGCTGGGTAGGCCCACACTGCCATTCTAGTTGTTATGTTTGTCTTCCCCTTTGCCCCTGTGATCAAAGACACCACTTTGCTTTTACAAAGAAACTGCCCTTCTTATTGGCCTTTGTAGAATCTGTTCCCAAACTCGTGACTGTAACCTAGGGTAGTGCCTCACATTATAATTGGTGGGAAACATATCTCCTCTTCCCAAGTTTGCAGACACACATTCTGGCACAAAAGAGGAACGTCCACAAAAAAAAAAAAATCATAAGAGAATACTAGAATAATTATATGTGACAAACTGGACAACCCAGAAGAAATGAACAAGTTTCTAGAAACATATAGCCCTCCAAAACTGAATGAAGAAGAAATAGATAATTTAAACAGACCTATAGCTAGAAGTAAAATAGAATTGATAATTTAAAAACTCCCTGCAAACAAAAGTCCAGGACTGTATGGCTTCACTTGGGAATTCTACCAAACATACAAAGAACTTATACAGATCCAGAACACTCCCAAAGTCATTTTATGAAGCCACCATCACCCTGATACCAAAACCAGACAAAGACACTACCAAAAAAGAACATTACAGGCCAATATCTTTTTGAATATAGATACAAAAATTCTTAACACAATATCAGCAACCAAATTCAACACATAAAAAATCATACACCACGACCAAGTTGGATTCTCCCCAGGGACACAAGGATGGTTCAACATACACAAATCATTCAATGCAACACACCACATCAATAAAAGAAGTGGAAAAAAACCACGTGATCATCTCAATAGATGCAGAAAAAGCATTTGATAAAATTCAACATCATTCATGATAAAAACTCTTACCAAAGTGGGTATAGAGGGAACATATCTCAACTTAATAAAAGCTATTTATGACAAACCTACAGCCAACATAATACTCAGTGGTGAAAAGTTGAAAGCCTTCTCACTAAAATCTGGAACAATACAAGGATGCTCCCTCTCACCATTTCTATTCAATATAGTACTGGAAGTCCTAGCCACAGCAATCATACAGGAAAATAAAATGTATCCTAATTGGAAGGGAAGTAAAACTGTCATTATATGTAGATAACAGGGTTATTATATATATAGAAAACCCTAAAGAGTCCACACAAAAATTACTAGAACTGATAAACAAATTTAGCAAGGTAGCAAGATACAAGATTAACATATAAAAATCTGTTGCATTTCTTTACACTAACAATATCAGAAAGGGAAAGTAAAAAAAAAAAAAATCCCTTTAAAAATTGCATCAAAAAGAATAAAATACTTAGAAATAAACCTGACCTAGTAGGTAAAAGACTTATATGCTGAGAACTATAAAACATTGATAAGGGAAATTGATGATGATTTAAAGAAATGAAAAGATACTCCATGCTCTTGAAATGGAAGAATCACTATTGTTAAAATGACCATACTACCCAAAGCAACCTACAGATTTAATGTGATACTTATCAAATTACCCATGATATTTTTCACAGAACTACAACAAATAATCCTAAACTTTATATGGAACCATAAAAGATCCAGAATTTCCAAAGCAATCCTGAGGGAAAAGAACAAACCTGGAAGCATAACCCTCCCAGAATTCAGACAATACTACAAAGCTATAGCAATCAAACAGCATGTATTGGCACAAAAACAGATATATGGATCAACAGAACAGAATAGAGAGCCCAGAAATAAACCACACACCTATGGTCAATCTTTGACAAAGAAGGCAATAATATTAAATGAAGAAAAGACAATCTCTTTGGCAAGTGGTGGGTGTTTGGAAAGCTGGACAGTCACATGTAAATCAATGAAGCTAGAACACTCCCTTACACCATACACAAAAATAAACTCAAAATGGCTTAAAGGCTTAAATATAAGACATTACACCATAAAACTCCTAGCAGAGAACATAGGCAAAAAGTTCTCTGACATAAATTGTGCCAATGTTTTCTTAGGTCAGTCTCCCAAGGCAATATGAATAAAAGCAAAAATAAACAAACGGGACCTAATCAAAGTTATAAACTTTTGCACAGAAAAGGAAACCATAAACAAAATGAAAAGACAACCTACGGAATGGGAGAAGATATTTGTAAATGATGTGACTCACAAGGGATTAAATTCCAATATATACAAACATCTCATACAACTCAATAACAGACAAACAGTGCAATCAAAAAATGGGTGGAAGACCTAAATAGACATTTCCCAAAGAAGACATGCAGATGGCCAATAGGCACATGAAAAGATACTCAACATCGCTAATTATCAGAGAAACGCAAATCCAAACTCCAATAAGGTATCACCTCACACTGGTCAGAATGACCATCATCAAAAAATCTATACATAATAAATGCTGGAGAGTTGTGAAGAAAAAGGAACCCTCCTACACTGTTGGTGGGGATGTAAATTGGTGCAACCACTACAGAGAACAGCATGGAGGTTCCTTAAAAACCTAAAAACAAGAGTTTCCATATGACCCAGCAATCCCACTCCTGGGCATATAACCAGAAAAAACTCTAATTCAAAAAGATATATGCACCCCAATGTTCACAGCAGCACTATTTACAATAGCAAAGACATGGAAGCAAACTAAATGTCCATCAACAGATGAATGGATAAAGAAGATGTGGTATATATATATATATATATATATATATATATATATATATATACACACAATGAAATACTACTCAGCCATAAAAAAGAACGAAATAATGCCATTTGCCACAACATGGATGGACCTAGAGATTATCATACTAAGTGAAGTAAGACAGAGAAAGACAAATATCATATGATATCACTTAAATGTGGAATCTAAAATATGGTACAAAAGAACTTGTGTACAGTACAGAAACAGACACACAGACAGGAAACAAACTTATAGTTACCAAAGAGGAAATGGGGGGAGGGATAAATTAGCAGTTTGAGATTAGTACATACAAACAACTATACATAAAATAGATAAACAACAATGTCCAAATCTTTGGTGCAGGGAACTATATTCAATATCTTGAATATAATATATATTATATTATATATAATAACATATTATGTAATAACATATTATGGAAGTAATAACATATTATGGAAAAGAATATGAAAAATAATATACAGTTGTATAACTGAACCACTTTATTGTACAGCAGAAATTAATACAACATTGTAAATCAAGGATACTTCAATCAGCACTCCCTCTTGCGAGAGCACCAGAATCACAACTAACTGCTGAACAATCATCGACAGGAAGACACTGGAACTCATCAAAAAAGACACCCCGCATCCAAAGAAAAAGGAGACCCACAATGAGATGGTAGGAGGGGCGCAATCACAATAAAATCAAATCCCATAACTGCTGGGAGGGTGACTCACAAACTGGAGAACAATTATACCACAGATGTACACCCACTGGAGGGAAGGTTCTGAGCCCCACGTCAGGCTTCCCAACCTGGAGGTCTGGCGATGGGAAGAGGAATTCCCAGAGAATCAAACTTTGAAGGCTAGTGGGATTTGATTGCAGGACTTTGACAGGACTGGGGGAAACAGAGACTCCACACAAGAAGGGCACACACAAGGTAGTGTGTGCATCAGGTCCCAGGGGGAAGGAGCAGTGACACTATAGGAGATTGAAACAGACCTATATGCTAGTGTTGGAGGGTCTCCTACAGAGGGGTGCTGGCTGTGGATCACCGCAGGGACAAGGACACTGGCAGCAGAAGTTCTGGGAAGTTCTTCTTGGCATGAGCCCTCCTGAAGTCCACCATTAGCCCCACCAAAGACCCTGTAGCCTCACTCATCAGCAGAAAAGCAGATTAAAGTTTTACTGAGCTCTGCCCACCAGAGCAATACCCAGCTCTACCCACCAACAGTCCCTCCCATCAGAAAGACTGCAAAAGCCTCTTAGATAGCCTCATCCACCAGAGGGCAGACAGCAGAAGCAAGAACTACAATCCTGCAGTCTGTGGAACAGAAACCACATTCACAGAAAGATAGACAAAATGAAAAGGCAGAGGACTATATACCAGATGAAGGAACAAGAAAAAATCCCAGAGAAACAACTAAATGAAGTGGAGATAGGAAACCTTCCAGAAAAATAATTCAGAATAATGATAGTGAAGATGATCCAGGACCTCGGAAAAAGAAGGGAGGCAAAAATCGAGAAGATGCAAGAAATGTTTAACAGAGACATTTAATTCAGAAGAATTAAAGAACAAACAAACAGAGATGACCAATACAATAACTGAAATGAAAACTACACTAGAAGGAATCAATGGCAGAATAACTGAGTCAGAAGAACGGATAAGTGACCTGGAAGACAGAATGGTGGAATTCACTGCTGTGGAACAGAATAAAGAAAAAAGAATGAAAAGAAATGAAGACAGACTAAGAGACCTCTGGGACAACATTAAACGTAACAACATTCACATAATAGGGGTCCCAGAGGAGAAGAGAGAGAGAAAGGACCCGAGAAAATATTTGAAGAGATTATAGTTGAAAACTTCCCTAACATGGGAAAGGAGATAGCCACCCAAGTCCAGGAAGCAGAAGTTAAGTCTAAAGTTAGCAGAAGAAAAGAAATAAAAATCAGAGCAGAAATAAATGAAATAGAAACAAAGAAAACAATGGCAAAGATCAATAAAACTAAAAGCTGCTTCTTTGAGAAGATAAACAAAATTGATAAACCATTCACCAGACACATCAAGAAAAAGAGGGAGAGGACTCAAATCAATAAAATTAGAAATGAAAAAAGAGAAATTACAACAGACATCGAAGAAATACAAAGCATCCTAAGAGACTACTACAAGCACCTCTATGCCAATAAAATGGACAACCTGGAAGAAATGGACAAATTCGTAGAAAGGAATAACCTCCCAAGCCTGAACCAGGAAGAAATAGAAAATATGAACAGACCAATCACAAGTAATGAAATTGAAAATGTGATTAAAATTCTTCCAACAAACAAAAGTCCAGGACCAGATGGCTTCACAGGGGAATTCTATCAAACATTTAGAGAAGAGCTAACACACATCCTTCTCAAACTCTTCCAAAAAACTGCAGAGGAAGGAACACTCCCAAACTCATTCTATGAGGCCACCATCACATGATATCAAAACCAGACAAAGATACTACAAAAAAAGAAAATTACAGACCAATATCACTGATGAATATAGATGCAAAAATCCTCAACAAAATGCTAGCAAACAGAATCCAACAACGCATTAAAGGATCATACACCATGATTAAGTGGGATTTATCCCAGGGATGCAAGGATTCTTCAATATATGCAAATCAGTCAATGTGATACACCATATTAACAAATTGAAGAATAAAAAACATATGATCATCTCAATAGATGCAGAAAAAGCTTTTGACAAAATTCAACACCCATTTATGATAAAAATCTCCAGAAAGTGGGCATAGAGGGAACCTACCTCAATATAATAAAGGCCATATACAACAAACCCACAATAAACATCATTCTCAATTTTAAAAAACTGAAAGTATTTCCTCTAAGATCAGGAACAAGACAAGGATGTCCACTCTCAGCACTGTTATTCAACATAGTTTTGGAAGTCCTACCAAGGCAATCAGAGAAGAAAAAGAAATAAAATGAATACAAATTGGAAAAGAAGAAGTAAAACTGTCACCGTTTGCAGATGACATGATACTATACATAGAGAATCCTAAAGATGCCACCAGAAAACTACTAGAGTTAATCAATGAATTTGGCAAAGTTGCAGGATACAAAATTAATGCACAGAACTCTCTTGCATTCCTATACACTAATCATGCAAAATCTGAAAGAGAAATTAAGGAAACACTCCCATTTACCATTGCAACAAAAAGAATAAAATACCTAGGAATAAACTTACCTAGGGAGAAAAAAGACTTGTATGCAGAAAACTATAAGACACTGATGAAAGAAATTAAAGATGATACCAACAGATGGAGAGATATACCATGTTCTTGGATTGGAAGAATCAATATTGTGAAAATGACTATACTACCCAAAGCAATCCACAGATTCAATGCAAACCCTATCTAATTACCAATAGCATTTTTTACAGAACTAGAACAAAAAATATTAAAATTTGTATGGAGACACAAAAGACCCCGAATAGCCAAAGCAATCTTGAGGGAAAAAAGCGGAGTTGGAGGAATCAGACTCCCTGACTTCAGACAATACTACAAAGCTACAGTAATCAAGACAATATGGTACTGGTACAAAAACAGAAACATAGATCAATGGAACAAGATATAAAGCCCAGAGATAAACCCACGCAGCTATATTCAACTAATCTATGACAAAGAAGGCAAGGATATAAAATGGAGAAAAGACAGTCTCTTCAATAAGTGGTGCTGGGAAAACTGGATAGCTACATGTAAAAGAATGAAATTAGAACACTCTCTAACACCATACACAAAAATAAACCCAAAATGGATTAGACGTCTAAATGTAAGACCAGACACTATAAAAGTCTAGACGAAAAGATAGGAAGAACACTCTCTGACAAATCACAGCTACATCTTTTTTGACCCACTTCCTAGAGTAATGGAAATAAAAACAAAAATAAACAAATGGAACCTAATGAAACTTCAAACCTTTTGCACAGCAAAGGAAACCATAAACAAGACGAAAAGACAACCCTCAGAATCGGAGAAAATATTTGCAGACGAATCATCGGACAAAAGATTAATCTCCAAAATATATAAACAGCTCATGCAGCTCAATATTAAAAAAAACAAATAACTCAATCCAAAAATGGGCAGAAGACCTAATTAGACATTTCTCCAAAGAAGACACACAGATGGCCAAGAAGCACATGAAAAGATGCACAACATCACTAATTATTAGAGAAATGCAAATCAAAACTTATTAATGAGGTATCACCTCACACCAGTTAGAATGGGCATCTTCAGAAAATCCACAAACAATAACTGCTGGAGAGGATGTGGAGAAAAGGGAATCCTCTTGCACAGTTGATGAGAATGTAAATTGATACAGCCACTCTGGAGAACAGTATGGAGGTTCCTTAAAAAATCTAAAAATAGAATTACCATATGACCCAGCAATCCCACTACTGGGCACATACCCAGATAAAACCATAATTCAGAAAGACACACGCACCCCAATGGTCACTGCAATGCTATTTACAATACCCAGGTCATGGAAATAACCTAAATGCCCATTGACAGATGAATAGATAACGAAGTTGTGGCACATATATACAATGGAATATTACTAAGCCATAAAAAAGAATGAAATTGGGTCATTTGTAGAAACATGGATGGACCTACAGAATGTCTTACAGAGTGAAGTAAGTCAGAAAGAGGAAAACAGATATCGTATATTAACGCATATATGTGGAATCTAGAAAAATGGTACAGATGAACCAGTTTGCAAGACAGAAATAGAGACACAGATGTAGAGAACAAAAGTATGGACACCAAGGGGTGAAAGTGTGGGAGGTGGTGGTGCTGGTGGGATGAATTGGGAGATTGGGATTGACCTTTGTACAGTAATATGTATAAAATAGACAAATAATAAGAACCTGCTATATAAGAAAAAATGAGTCAAGAAAACAAAGAATACTTCAGTCAAAAAGAGGAAGTTCCAATTCATTTCATTCAAAGACAGAAGTTGAGTGGGTTAAATGGCTTAAGACAATACATTTCATAATTTTTCAAAATCTGATTATATTTTTTGTTGGTTTCTCTTTCATATGCCAAAAATATCCTGGTCAAGGGAAGAGATAAATGCCTTTACAGAAATAATATTTACAAGTTGAAATTGAATTTCTTTAAAAAATTAAGTAAAATGTATTTTTTCTTCTGTCAAAGAATAATTTTCCTCTCTGCACTTAAAATGAACAGATTCTGTGATTATTTCCCATTGGGCTAAAAAATTCCCCCAGCTTTGGATTCAGAGCTGTTATAAGGTAGAGAAGCTAGGTAGCCTGATAAAAGGATAAGGGGGACATTACATTGTTGGCACCTATGTCAAAGCAACAGCCTATCAATTCACATTATTTTACATTAAAACAGGGAAGGTATGAGAAAACCTCAATAATCTAACACAGAGAGCAAGAATCCTAGTGTCCTCTTGGATGTCTACTGCCCACTTATCTTAGTTCAGGTTATTGATATCTAAATATTCATTGAATACTTTTCAGAAGAAAGGACATCTCTGAAAAGAAACGCAACAGAAAGAAGATACCTTTTAATGATAAAAGCAAACCTTTCTCTCATCTCTTCTAAGAAAGAAAGAAAATTTACTTGTCTGTGGCTCTCACCAGTTAGCTATTTGCTCAACAGAGGAAGGGAAAAGGGCTGAATAAAACAGTGACGTCAAACCAAAAGGAAGCAAGAGTGGCATAAAAATGGGATAAAATCAATGATAGAGGAGAAGGGAAGTAAGCTGACAATTAAGTTCATGAATTATGGCTCTCCTGATTCTCATTAGGAACTTGAAACAAGAATTTGGTGCAAGAAACTACTTTACCTTTGAGGTCTTATAGATCATCCAGCAGATAAGCAGATTCTATATTTGTGTGCAATCTGTTTAACCCTGAAAGGACTTAGCCTCAAGTGAATAATGTAAACTCTTTTTCACAGAATGAGATTGTATGAGAAAAAGTGGTCCTGGCCTCTAGCACCCTAGAATTTGAGGTAATACGCAGAGCATGTATTGATTCCATGTAATATTGTCTCAGAAATTGATTTTATAACAAGTCATACATTTTTGGATGTATCTTAACTTTTGCATTGAGGACAGTTTCTTTCTGTAGCACAGCTGTTTTCACCTGAGGGAAGATCTCTGTAAAACTTATTAGGTGACCTCCTATTTTTCTGGGATGGATCTAAATTTTATAAATGTGTTCTCTCAATGAATCAAATAATCTTTCTGATTTATTAGTTACTATGTAAAATGTTTTTGTAGAATTCTTTGAATGCTCAAGAATTTGAAAGCCAGGTAGAAAAAATTCAAATTAATGTGATGTTTCATTTTTCCCCCCATCATTACACTCTTCAGCACCTAACTGGCAACTATCTACAGCAAGTCCAAAAAACTTCTGTAACATTCATTTAAACAGACAGGTTAAATATTACAAAGTTTCTGGATCACTCATTATTAATATAACATTAAAAATAGGCTTAAGTTATACCAAATAGTAAATATCCTTTTTGGAAGAAAATAAAAAAAATATATTTTGTCACGGGTAATAAGTATATAAATTATGGAAATTATTCTAGCAAACTTAGCAAACTCTCACTTATCCTGCAATAATTTACCTGGAGTAAAGAAAATCATGCATTTATGAAAAGAAAATTACTACAAATAAGTGAAAACATTTGTTTTCTTGAAACCACACAGTCCAGACAGGCAAAACAAGTTTGAGCAGTAGCAAAGGAGAGGGCAAAGGCTGTGGATTCCAAGTCTGGAAAGTATGGTAGAAGAATTCGTTAAGAAAGGAGATTTGGCTTTCCACAACTAGAGAAAGCCTGCACACAGCAACGAAGACCCAACGCAGGAGAAAGACAGAAAAAGAAAGAAATAGAAAGGAAGGAAGGAAGGAAGGAAGGAAGGAAGGAAGGAGGAAAGAAAGAAAGAAAGAAAGAAAGAAAAAGAAAAAAAGATTGGAAGGGAAAAGGAAGATGTAGATGGAGCCCATCAGACCAATTGGGATCATATTCTATTCTTAGTTGAGAGCTAAGAAACAGAAAACTGTAGCAGACTACACTAACCTTGTTGGCCATTTTTAATCAAGTATTTTAAATGATGTTTAGTGATCCTAAAAAGTGACTACTACAGTACTTCTGTACTTTGGGATGGAGGCTGCAGTAGGGCAACTGTGTTCCCAAATCATCCTAAATACAAAATTACATCAAATCCATTTTCTATCCACTTTTAACAGCAATTTGGGATTATCTTTGCTCAGTATCCTGCTTCCACAGTTACTCCTAGAAATAGAGAAGTAACTGCATATATTTTACAGTCTTATAAAGGAGTTTCTAAGGCAACAATAGCCGATTTGGGATATGGGGAAAGATTATGAACATTAAACAGTGTAAAGAATATAATAAAAATCTTTACTTTTTTTTAAAGCTTAGTATTACCCCACATCCTTTTTTTTAAGCATACATATTGATGAGGAGTCTTTAAAAAATCCAATTATCTTAAAGAGGATAAAAATTTGTCAATAAGATTGATGATGTTTCTTCAAATTTCAAGAATATGGGCACATCAGTAATAGTCTACTCCTTGGTAGAGCACAGTCCAGGCCCAGCAGCATCATTACTTGGGAGGCCATTAGAGATGCACGATATCAGGCTCTGCACCAGACCTAATGAATCAGAATCTGCACAGTCCAGGCCCAGCAGCATCATTACTTGGGAGATCATTAGAGATGCAAGATATCAGGCTCTGCACCAGACCTAATGAATCAGAATCTGCATTTTAACAAGATGCCATGTGATTAATGTACATATTAGAGAAGCGCTGTTCTAAACTTTGAAAAAGAAAGGCATACCTCCCATGCATTAGAGTAACTTCAGCTATTAAAATAATACAGAACTTAAAGGGTAAGAAATGACTTCAAAGTCTGGAAATGAAACAATCCACGCAAAGAGCATAAAGCTGAGCCATTCTGTAACACTGAATTTCTAACTGCCCATGTTCCTGTCATGAAAAGGATAACATATAACCAAAAAGATTTCCATATACAGTTGATCTTTGCACAACATGAGCTTGAACTGTGTGGTCCACTTACACATGGACTTTTTTCAGTAGATAGATAAGTACTACAGTACTGCTGGATCCATGGTTGGTTGAATCTGCAAAGGCAGAACCATGGATTGGCAGTGGAGGCAGGGGAGCAAATGTAAAATTATAAAATTGTATGTGGATTTTCAACTTGAGCCTCTAATCACTGTGTTGTGAAGGGTCAACTGTACTTTATATTTTACCTCAAAGGCAATTATTAATTACCCCTCCCACATTATTTTTTGAAAACAATTTTTTCTCAAATTATGCTACCACATATAGGATTAATTATATTTCATTGGTTAAAGATATAATGTTTCCAATATATTAAAAAAATTTAATATGGCAATTTTTGGTTTTCTTTACAAAGATAATTTAGATGCTATGTTGTAAAATATGGGCTTTTTCTTAAAATTGAGATATAGCGTTGTCTTAGCTTTAGGTGTACTCAGAATGACTTGATATATGTAAATACTGCAAGATGATCACCACAATAAGTTTTGTAAATATCCGGCACCATACATATGTACAAATTTTTTTCTTGTGATAAGAACTTTTTATACTCTCTTAGCAACTTTCAAATATGCAATACCGTATTATTAATATTAACTATAGTCACCATGCTGTACATTACATCCCCATGACTTATTTTATAACTGGAAGTTTATAAGTTTTGACTCCTTTCACGTGATATGCCAACCCCCCAGTCCCTTCCTCTGGCCTCACCAATCAGCTTTCTGCATGCATGAGCTTGTCTTTTGTTTTTTAAGATTCCACATATAAATGAGATCATACGGTATTTGTCTTTCTCTATCTGACTTATTTCACTAAGCAAAATGCCCTCGAGGTCCATGTCCATCCATGTTGTTGCAAATGGCAAGATTTCATTCTTTTTTATGGCTGAATAATTCTATTATCTATCTATCTATCTATCTATCTATCTATCTATCTATCTATCTATCTATCACATTTTCTTTATACATTCATCCATCGATGGACACTTAGATTGTCTCCATATCTAGGCTAATGAATAATGTTGCAATGAATATAGGGGGGCAGATATCTTTTCAAGTTAGTGTTTTTATTTCCTTTGGATAAATACCCAGAAGTGGAATTGCTGAACTGTATGGTAGTTCTATTTTTGATATTTTGAGGAACCTCAATAGTATGAGATGATATAACATTGGGATTTTGATTTGTATTTCCCTGATGATTAGTAATGTTGAGTATCTTTTCATGCACCTGTTGGTGATCTATATGCCTTCTTTGGAAAATGTCCATCTAGATCCTATGCCCATTTTTAATAAAATTGTTTGATTTTTTACTACTGAGCTGTATCAGTTCTTCACATATTTTGGATATTAACAATTTATCAAATATATTATTTGCAATTATTTTCTGCAGTTCAGTAGCTTGCCCTTTCATTTTGTTCATGGTTTCCTTTGCTGTACAGAAGCATTTTTAGTTTGATGTAGTTCACTTGTTTATTTTGTTGCTTTTGCTTTTGGTGTGAAATCCAAAAAATATCATTGTGAAGATGTATATCAACGAGTTTTCTTCTAGGAGTTTTATGATTTCAGGTCTTATGTTCAAGTCTTGAATCTACTTTGAGTTAATTTTTATGTATGGTGTAAGATAGCAATCCAGTTTCATTCTTTTGAATGTAGCTGTTCAGTTTTCCCAACACAATTTATTGAAGAGACTCCTTTCCCCATTGTATATTCTTGCCTCCTTTGTTGTAAATTAATTGACTTTATAAACGTGGGTCTATTTCTGGGCTCTCTATTCTGTTCCATTGATCTATGTTTTTATGCCAACACTGCATAGGTGTGTGCAGAGAACACTTTCCTCTCTGAACTTCTGAGTAAACCCGGGAGGCTTTGTCTACTTGTCAAGCCTATACTTAGCCCTTGCCCTCCAGCACCTGTAGCTTTAAAAACATCTCTTCCATCACTTTGTTTCTTAGAAATGTGACTAAAGATGTAAAAAACTTCTACACAATTCAGAGGTGATTAAATTGAATAAAATGAGCTAAAAACCAAAAAAGATTTCTAGAGCATTATAATATAGTTTGAAACCACGGAGCATGGTGTCACCAGCTTTGTTCTTTCTTAAGATTGCTTTTGTGGCTTCATATGAATTTTTTAGGATTGTTTGTTCTACTTCTGTGAAAAATGTCATTGGAATTTTGATGGAGATTGCGCTGAATCTGTAGATCGCTTTGAGAATATGTTAACAATGTTAATTCTTCCAATCCATGAACATGAAATATCTTTCCATTTATTCGTCTTCTTCAATTTCTTTAATTAGAGATAATTTTCAGTGTACAGGTCTTCCAACTCCTTGGTTAAATACAGGTACTTTTCTTTTTGATGTTACTGCAAATGAGACTGTTTTCTTAACTTCTCTTTCGGATAGTTTGTTGTTAGTGTAAGAGATGCAACAGATATTTGTACATTGATTTTGTATCCTGTAACATTACTGAATTTGTTTATTAGCTCTATAAGATCTCTGGTAAAATCTTCAAGGTGTCCTACGTATAATATCATGTCACCAGCAAATAGTGACAGTTTTACTTTTTCCTTTTGAATTTGGCTGATTTTATTTCTTTTTCTTCTCTGATTTCTGTGGTTAGGTATTCCAATTCTATGTTTAATAAAAGTGGCAGGAGTGGGCACCTTGTATTGCTATTGATCTTACAGGAAAAGCTTTCAGCTGATATATATATATGGCCTTTATTATATTGAGGTATGTTCCTTCAATACCCACATTACTCAGAGTTTTTATTATAAATGGATGCTGAATTTGGTCAAATGCTTTTGCCACATCTATTGAGATGATCATATAACTTTTATCCTACATTTTGTTAATGTGGTATATCACATTGATTATTTTGCAGATGTTGAACCATCCTTGCATAAATTCCACTTGATCATGATGTATGATCCATTTAATGTATTGTTGAATGCAGTTTGTGCTTTGTTGAGGATTCTTTGTGTCTATGTTAATCAGGTTTATTGGCCATGATTTATTCTAAATCTTTCATAAAATTGTAAATTATACCCTTAAAATTTTAATTTTTATGTTTAAAGCCGCTATTTTCTGAAGACAATGTCAATTTATACAATTAAAAAATCTTTATTGGAGTATAATTGCTTTACAATGTATTGTTAGTTTCTGCTGTATAACAGTGAATCAGCTATATGTATACATATATCCATATATCCCCTCCTTCTTGCGTCTCCCTCCCACCCACCCTATCCCACCCCTCTAGATGGTCACAAAGCACCAAGCTGATCTCCCTGTGCTATGCAGCTGCTTCCCACTAGCTATCTATTTTACATTTGGTAGTGTATATATGTCAATGCCACTCTCTCACTTAGTCGCAGCTTACCCTTCCCCCTCACCATGTCCTCAAGTCCATTATCTACATCTGCATCTTTATTCCTGTCCTGCCCCTAGGTTCTTCAGAACCATTTTTTTTGGATTCCATATAAATGTGTTAGCATACGGTATTTGCTTTTCTCTTTCTGACTTAATTCACTCTGTATGAGAGACTCCAGGTCCATCCACCTCACTACAAATAACTCAATTTTGTTACTTTTTATGGCTGAGTAATATTCCATTGTATATATGTGCCCCATCTTCTTTATCCATTCATCTGTTGATGGACACTTAGGTTGCTTCCATGTCCTGGCTATTGTAAATAGAGCTGCAATGAACATTGTGGTACATGATTCTTTTTTGAGTTATGATTTTCTCAGGGTATACGGCCAGTAGTGGGATTGCTAGGTCATATGGTAATTCTAGTTTTAGGTTTTTTTTTGTTGTTTTTTTGTTTGTTTGTTTGTTTTTTTGCTGTACGCGGGCCTCTCACTGTTGTGGCCTCTCCCGGTACGGAGCACAGGCTCTGGACTCACAGGCTCAGCGGCCATGGCTCACGGGCCCAGCCGCTCCACGGCATGTGGGATCCTCCCGGACCGGGACACGAACCCGTGTCCCCTGCATCGGCAGGCGGACTCTCAACCACTGCGCCACCAGGGAAGCCCTAGTTTTAGTTTTTTAAGGAACCTCCACACTGTTCTCAATTGGCTGTATCAATTTACATTCCCACCAAGTGTGCAAGAGGGTTCCCTTTTCTCCACACCCTCTCCAGCATGTACTGTTTGCAGATTTTTTGATGATGGCCATTCTGGGTGTGAGGAAATACCTCATTGTAGTTTTGATTTGCATTTATCTAATGATTAGTGACATTGAGCATCCTATCATGTTTTTGTAGGCAATCTGTATATCTTCTTTGGAGAAATGTCTATTTGGGTTTTCTGCCCCTTTTTGGATTGGGTTGCTTGCTTTTTTGATATTGAGCTGCATGAGCTACTTGTATATTCTGGAGATTAATCCTTTGTCAGTTGCTTCATTTGCAAATATTTTCTCCCATTCTGAGGTTGTCTTTTTGTCTTTCTTATGGTTTCCTTTGCTGTGAAAAAGCTTTTAAGTTTCATTAGGTCCCATTTGTTTATTTTAGTTTTTATTTCCATTTCTCTAGGAGGTGGGTCAAAAGGGATCTTGCTGTGATTTATGTCATAGAGTGCTCTGCCTATGTTTTCCTCTAAGAGTTTTATAGTGTCTGGCCTTATATTTAGGTCTTTAATCCATTTTGGGTTTATTTTTGTGTGTCGTGTTAGGGAGTGTTCTAATTGTATTCTATTACATGTATGGGTCCAATTATCCCAGCACCCCTTATTGAAGAGGCTGCCTTTTCTCCATCACATACTCTTGCCTCCTTTATCAAAGATAAGGTGACCATATGTGCATGGGTTTATCTCAGGGCTTTCTATCCTGTTCCATTGATCTATATTTCTGTTTTTGTGCCAGTACCATACTGTCTGGATTACTGTAGCTTTGTAGTATAGTCTGAAGTCAGGGAGCCTGATTCCTACAGCTCCGTCTTTCATTCTCAAGATTGCTTTGGCTATTTGGGGTCTTTTGTGTTTCCATACAAAGTGTGAAATTTTCTGTTCTAGTTCTGTGAAAAATGCCATTGGTAGTTTGATAGGGATTGCACTGAATCTGTAGATTGCTTTGGGTAGTAGAGTCACTTTCACAATGTTGATTCTTCCAATCCAAGAACATGGTATATCTCTCCATCTATTTGTATCACCTTTAATTTCTTTCATCAGTGCCTTATAATTTTCTGCATACAGGTCTTTTGTCTCCTTAGGTAGGTTTATTCCTAGGTATTTTATTCTTTTTGTTGCAAAAATAAATGGGAGTGTTTCCTTAAATTCTCTTTCAGACTTTTCATCATTAGTGTATAGGAATGCAAGAGATTTCTGGGCATGAATTTTGTATCCTGCTACTTTACCAAATTCATTGATTAGCTCTAGTAGTTTTCTGGTGGCATCTAGAATTTTCTATGTATAGTATCATCTCGTCTGCAAACAGTGACAGTTTTACTTCTTCTTTTCCAATTTGGATTCTTTTATTTCTTTTTCTTCTCTGATTGCTGTGGCTAAAACTTCCAAAACTATGTTGAATAAGAGTGGTGAGAGTGGGCAAACTTGTCTTGTTCCTGATCTTAGTGGAAATGCTTTCAGTTTTTCACCATTGAGGATGATGTTGGCTGTGGTTTTGTCATATATGTCCTTTATTATGTTGAGGTAAGTTCCCTCTATGCCTACTTTCTGGAGGGATTTTATCATAAATGGGTGTTGAATTTTGTCGAAAGCTTTTTCTGCATCTATTGAGATGATCACATGGTTTTTATCCTTCAATTTGTTAATATGATGTATCACATTGATTGATTTGCGTATATTGAAGAATCCTTGCATTCCTGGGATACACCCCCACTTGATCATGGTGTATGACCCTTTTAATGTATTGTTGTATTCTGTTTGCTAGTATTTTGCTGAGGGTTTTTGCATCTATGTTCATCAGTGATATTGGCTTATAGCTTTATTTTTTTGTGACATCTTTGTCTGGGTTTGGTATCAGGGTGATGGTGGCCTTATAGAATGAGTTTGGGAGTTTTCCTCCCTCTGCTATATTTTGGGAGAGTTTGAGAACAATAGGCGTTAGCTCTTCTCTAAATGTTTGATAGAATTCGCCTGTGAAGCCATCTGGTCCTGGTCCTTTGTTTGTTGGAAGATTTTTAATCACAGTTTCAATTTCAGTACTTGCGATTGGTGTGTTTATATTTTCTATTTCTTCCTGTTTCAATCTCGGAAGTTGTGCTTTTCTAACAACTTTTTCATTTCTTCCAGGTTGTCCATTTTATTGGTATATAGTTGCTTGTAGTAATCTCTCATGATCCTTTGTATTTCTGCAGTGTCAGTGGGTACTTCTCCTTTTTCATTTCTAATTCTGTTGATTTGAGTCTTCTCCCTTTTTTTCTTGATGGATCTGGCTAATTGTTTATCCATTTTGCTTATCTTCTCAAAGAACCAGCTTTCAGTTTTATTGATCTTTGCTATTGTTTCTTTCATTTCTTTTTCATTTATTTCTGATCGGATATTTATGATTTCTTTCCTTCTGCTAACTTGCGGTTTTTTGTTCTTTTTCTATAATTGCTTTAGATATAAGGTTAGGTTGTTTATTTGAGATGTTTCTTGTTTCTTGAGGTAGGATTGTATTGTTATAAGTTTCCCTCTTACAACTGCTTTTGCTGCGTCCTATAGGTTTTGGGTCGTCATGTTTTCACTGTCATTTGTTTCTAGGTATTTTTTGATTTCCTCTTTGATTTCTTCAGTTATCTCTTGGTTATTTATTAGTGCATTGTTTAGCCTCCATTTGTTTGTATCTTTTACAGTTTTTTCCTGAATTTTTTTTTTAAAGAAGATGTTGGGGGTAGGAGTTTATTAATTTATTTATCTATTTTTGCTGTGTTGGGTCTTCGTTTCTGTGCGAGGGCTTTCTCTAGTTGTGGCAATTGGGGGCCACTCTTCATCGTGGTGCACGGGCCTCTCTTGTTGTGGAGCACAGGCTCCAGACGTGCAGGCTCAGTAGTTGTGGCTCAAGGGCCTAGTTGCTCCGTGGCATTTGGGATCTTCCCAGACCAGGGCTCAAACCCGTGTTCCCTGCCTTAGCAGGCAGATTCTCAACCACTGTGCCACCAGGGAAGCCCTTTCCTGAAATTGATATCTAGTCTTATAGCATTGTGTTCAGCAAAGATACTTGATACAATTTCATTTTTTTTATATTTACCAAGGCTTGATTTGTGACCCAAGATATGATCTATCCTGGAGAATGTTCCATGAGCACTTGAGAAGAAATGTATTCTGTTGTTTTGGGAATGAATGTTCTATAACTATCAATTAAGTGCCTCTTGTTTAATGTGTCCTTTAAAGCTTGTGTTTCCTTATTTATTTTCATATTGGATGATCTGTCCAGTGGTGAAAGTGGGGTGTTACAGTCTCCTACTATTATTGTGTTAGTGTCGATTTCCCTTTTATGGCTCTTAGCATTTGCCTTATGTATTGAGGTGCTCCTATGTTGCATAACAATTGTTATTTCTTCTTCTTGGACTGATCCCTTGATCATTATGTAGTGTCCTTCTTTGCCCCTTGTAATAGTCTTTATTTTAGTCTATTTTGTCTGATATGAGAATTTGTACTCCAGCTTTCTTTGATTTCCATTTGCATTGAAAATCTTTTTCCATCCCCTCACTTTCAGTCTGTATGTGTCCCTAGGTCTGAAGTGGGTCTCTTGTAGACAGCATATATATGGGTCTTGTTTTTGTAACCATTCAGCGAGCCTGTGTCTTTTAGTTGGAGCTTTTGTGTGTGTGTGTGTGTGTGTGGTATGCGGGCCTCTCACTGTTGTGGCCTCTCCCATTGCAGAGCACAGGTTTCGGACGCGCAGGCTCAGCAGCCATGGTTCATGGACCTAGCTGCTCCGCAGTGTGTGGGATCTTCCTGGACCGGGGCATGAACCTGTATCCCCTGCATCGGCAGGCAGACTCTCAACCACTGTGCCACCAGGGAAGCCCTTAGTTGGAGCATTTAATCCATTTACATTTAAGGTAATTATCAATATGTATGTTCCTATTACCATTTTCTTAATTGCTATGGGCTTCTTTTTGTAGGTCTTTTCCTTCTCTTGTATTTCCTGCCCAGAGAAGTTCCTTTAGCATTTCTTGTAAAGCTGGTTTGGTGGTGCTGAATTCTCTTAGCTTTTGCTTGTCTGTAAAGGTTTAATTGCTCTGTCAAATCTGAATGAGATCCTTGCTGGGTAGAGTAATCTTGGTTGTAGGTTTTTCCCTTTAATCACTTTAAATATATCCTGCCACTCCCTTCTGGACTGCAGAGTTTCTGCTGAAAGATCAGCTGTTAACCTTATGGGGATTCCCTTGTATGTTATTTGTTGCTTTTCCTTTGCTGCTTTTAATATTTTTTCTTTGTATTTACTTTTTGATAGTTTGATTAATATGTGTCTTATTATGTTTCTCCTTTGAGTATCCTGTATGGGACTCTCTGTGCTTCCTGGGCTTGATTGACTGTTACCTTACCCACAAGAGGGAAATTTTCAACTATAATCTCTTCAAATATTTTCTCAGTCCCTTTCTTTTTCTCTTCTTCTGGGACCCACATAATTTGAAAGTTAGTGCATTTAATGGCCCCAGAGGTCTCTGAGACTGTCCTCAATTCTTTTCATTCTTTTTTCTGCTCTGCAGTAGTCATTTCCACTCTTTTATCTTCCAAGTCACTTATCTGTTCTTCTGCCACAGTTATTCTGCTATTGATTGCTTCTAGAGAATTTTTAAATTCATTTATTGTGTTTTTCATCACTGCTTGTTTGCTCTTCAGTTTTTTTAGGTCCTTGTTAAATGTTTCTTGTATTTTCTCCATTTTATTTCCAAGATTTTGGATCATCTTTACTATCATTACTCTGGATTCTTTTTCAGGTAGACTGCCTATTTCCTCTTCATTTGTATGGTCTGTGGGTTTTTACTTTGCTCCTTCACCTGCTGCGTATTTCCCTGTCTCCTCATTTTGCTTAAGTTGCTGTGTTTGGGGTATCCTTTTCTCAGGCTGCAGGTTCATAGTTCCCATTGTTTTTGGTGTCTGCCCCCAGTGAGTAAGTTTGGTTCTGTGGGTTGTGTAGGCTTCCTCATGGAGGGGACAGGTGCCTGTGTTTTGGTGGATGAGCCTGGACCTCTTCTTTCTGGTGGGCAGAACTGTGTCCGGTGGTGTGTTTTGGGGTGTCTGTGAACTTATTATGATCTTAGGCAGCCTCTCTGCTAATGGGTGGGATTGTGTTCCTGTCTTGCTAGTTGTTTGGCATGGGGTGTCCAGCACTGGAGCTTGCTGGTCGTTGAGTGGAGCAGGGTCTTCATCTTGAGACAGAGATCTCAGGGAGAGCTCTCACCGATTGATATTACTTGGGGCTGGGAGGTCTCTGGTGGTCTGATGTCCTGAACTTGGCTCTCCCACCTCAGAACCTCAGGCCTGACACCCAGCCGGAGCACCCAGACCCTGTCAGCCACATGGCTCAGAAGAAAAGGGAGAAAAAATAGAATGAAAGAAAAAACAATAATAAAAGAAAAGAAAAGAAAGTTATTAAAATTAAAAAAATTATTAAAGTAAAACAATTAAAAAGTAATGAAAGAAAAAAGAAGAGAGCAGCCAAAGCAATAAACAAATCCAACAATGATAACAAGCGCTAAAAACTATACTAAGATAAACATAAAAATCAAAAAGTAGTCAGTTGCATAAAGCAAACCCCAAGTCCACACTTGCTCCCAAAATCCACTGCCTCAATTTTGGGATGATTTGTTGTCTATTCAGGTATTCCACAGATGGAGGGTACATCAAGTTGATTGTGGATATTTAATCTGCTGCTCCTGAGGCTGCACGGAGATATTTCCCTTTCTCTTCTTTGTTCACACAGCTCCTGGGGTTCACCTTTGGATTTGGCCCCATCTCTGCATGTAGGTCGCCCTCTGGCATCTGTTCTTTGCCCAGACAGAAGGAGGTTAAAGGAGCGGGTGATTGGGGGCTCTGGCTCACTCAGGCCAGGGGGAGTGATGGGTACGGAATGCAGGGCAAGCCAGTGGCGGCAGAGGCCAGTGTGACGTTGCAACAGCCTGAGGCATGCCGTGTGTTCTTCTGAGGAAATTCTCCCTGGATCACGGGGCACTGGCAGTGGCAGGCTGCACAGGCTCCTGGAAGGGGAGGTGTGGATAGTGACCTGTTCTTGCACACAGGATTCCTGGTGGCTGCAGCTGCACCCACAGCATTTCATGCCCGTCTCTGGTGTCTGCAGTGATAGCCGCGGTTCGCACCGCGGCTCTGAAGCTTGTTTAGGCGGTTTTCTGAACTTCCTCTCCTCGTGCACCCTGAAACAATGGTCTCTTGACTCTTAGGCAGTTCCAGACTTTTTCCCGGACTCCCTCCTGTTTAGCTGTGGTGCACTAGCCTCCTTCAGGCTGTGTTCACGCAGCCAACCCCAGTCCTCTCCCTGGAATCTGACCTCCGAAGCTGGAGCCTCAGCTCCCAGCCCCCACCAGTCCCAGCGGGTGAGCAGACAAGCTTCTCAGGCTGGTGAGTGCTGGTCGGCACTGATCCTCTGTGCGGGAATCTCTCCGCTGTGCCCTCTGCACCCTGTTGCTGCACTCTCCTCCGTGGCTCCGAAGCTTCCCCCTCACCCACCCCCGTCTCTGCCAGTGAAGGGCCTTCCTACTGTGTGGAAACTTTTCCTCCTTCACAGCTCCCTCCCAGAAGTACAGGTCCCATCCCTATTCTTTTGTCTCTGTTTTTTCTTTTGCCCTACCCAGGTATGTGGGGAGTTTCTTGCCTTTTGCGGAGTCTGAGGTCTTCTGCCAGCGTTCAGTAGGTGTTCTGTAGGAGTTGTTTCACATGTAGATGTATTTTTGATGTATGTGTGGGGAGGAAGGTGATCTCCATGTCTTAATCCTTCGCCATCTTGAATATCCTCTGCACACTTTCTTTTTATTCTAAGCACCCCACTGATTTTTTTACTTTTACAGATAAAGAGAAAGACAAAACTAATGAGGTGCCTTATAAATCCTACCCCTTTCAGTAACTTGAAGTTTAATCCCATCAGTTTTACTGCCACTTAGTAAATTAAGAGATCATAAATGGGAAATCAAATAATGCTGCTTTTAATTCCCCAGTTATATAAATAACAACTCTAAATGAAATCAAATTTTAACTACATAGCTTCTTACAGTGACCTAAGTTGGACAGATAAATGGAGATTTTCATCATAAAAACTGCAGTGAATATAAATGTCAAAGTATCCAGTGAACCATTTAAAATTTCATCTTGGCCACCAGTCCAATCTAGGAAGTAGGGTACATCTAGGGTAGGGAAAATCCTCTAACAGTCCACGATTTGCTGAAGAACTTAAACCTCAAATCCCACAGAAACTTTTCCTACAGTCAGAATAGCTGATGAAATTCTGCACAAATTTCTCTGGTTGCAGTGATATTAAAAGCAGCTAAAAACATTTTTAGTAATGAAATGCAATTCAGACAGCACACTCATGCAGGCACATTTTAGGAAAACACAGCATGCAATATAGAGGACAAAAAAAAAACTGCACAAAAGTATATCAGAAGTACAAAGTTTAGAATAAGTTAGAGGAAACATGCTTTGATTTACTCTTTCATCTTCTTCTCTTCTCCTTCTCCTTCTTCTTGTTTTCCTTTTTCTCCTTTTCCTTCTTCTCTTTCTTCTCCTTCTTTTTCATATCCTTCTCCTCTTTCCTCTCACCGTGAAGACATCTGTATAAGCAGGTACAAACTACTACAACAGCAACAACTACAAGAAAACAGGAAACAAATGACATGTGACTCTGAAAATTAATCACCAAGATTCCAAACCAAGCAGAAGAAATAAACATTGGTTACATTTCTGCGGTTAGAAAATGTTATTTTCTATACATATACATTTATATTCCATCTCAACCCTTCAGTATCTAAATCCAATCCCCTGGAATCACTTAAACAGTCCACAATAAGCCAGAGTCTTTGCTTAATTTAGAACATTACCCAAAGTATATTTGGGAAATAGACTCATATGACTAATAATTTTGAAAAAAACGTGCATCATTTAGGGTTTGTTACTAAGTGGACATGTAGAATATAAAAGAATATACAATCACCAACACAAGGTAGTATATCACAGAAAAGGTCAGGTTTTTTTAGACTGTTCTACTCAATTTCAACCTATAAAAACTACAGCAACTGAAAAGTCATTGAAAAAATAATGTGCATCTCATCTTCATATTACATTTTCATTTAAGTGGTATCGAAGTTTGAGATACTTACTTGCAGTAAGAATAATCAGAGCAATGATTCCTGTATCTGAGAAAAAATGAAAACAGTTTTGAAGATATTAAGCATCTATGGGTCCTAGATAGCAGCTGTATTTTAATTTTGATCAGATCATCTAAAAACTACAGCAAAAATGTTTATCAATCTAGTTTTAGCATGTCTGCTACTGCATCCAAGTAATTTTGATCACAGAACCCTTTTAAACAGATTCCAGGTACAGGATACACCTTGTGAAACTCTTAACAGGAGCCTCATTTTTCATTGTTTTGTGCTTTAGCTACCACACCAGGTTATTTTGTATAGGTTACTAGTACTGTTAGAATTTACTAGATTAGAGAAAATTATCTACATGTGTCTATATATACTACCACTTACATTTGTTATGGTACCTGCACTAATAAAATAACTATAAATGTCAACTATTACTAATTATTTGTGACACATTGTTTTTTCCCTACCTACAAATGATTGGAACATGATATTTCCATGTAGAACTCTAAGGCCTCATAGTACAGGGTTATTAATAACAAAATAATACCTAAATCCTCAAAGTCATCAAGTGATAGTATTTCATTGCTGGGATTGGGATATCCTAGGGAAAAAAATGGAAATAGGTAAAATGAAAGACTAAATAAATCTTAAAGATCTATAAATTCATTGGTTTTGGTCTTGTGCCTTTTTATAATTCATAATTATAATTTAATTTTCCTTATAAATTATATTAATGTTTCCTAAAAGTTGCATCATAAAATATTATAAATTTATATCCAATGCCATCAACATTCTTCTTCCTGTCCACTGATATTCCTTGCAACTAATTCTGTGGTATAGCAAGCAAACTTATCATTAGTGTATTCCAAAAAATTAGGCTTGAATTCAATATGATTCTACTTAAAAGATAGAGGAGGGCTTAAAAATGATTTAGAAGTCGCTCTGGAGTAGAAAGACTCTTCAATATTATACAGGCCATTTATAAAATACTCATGGTTAACATCATACTCAATGTTGAAATACTAAAACTTTTTCCCCTTAAGATCAGGAACAACACAGAATTCCTGCATTTGCCACTTCAATTCAATGTAACATTGGAAGTTTGGGTCAGAACCATTATGTAAAAAAGAAGTTAAAAATATCCAGATGGGAAAAAAGAAATAAAATGATCTCTCTTTATAGATGACATGATTTTTTATATAGAAAGCTCTATAAAGATCACACATGTACACACAAACACATACACAACTGTTAGAACTAATACATAAATTCAGCAAAGTTGAAGATACAAAATGAACACACAAAAATCAGTTGTGTTTCTATACACTAACAATGAACAATCCAAAAATGAAATTAAGCAAACAATTCCATTTACAATAGCATTAAAAAGAATAAAATACTCAAACTTAACAAAGGAGATGAAAGACTTGTACATTAAAAACTATAAAAATTGCTGAAAGAAAGTGAAGAAGACATAAATAAACAGAAAGACATCCTGTGGTCATGGACAGGAAGACTTAATATTGTTAAGATGTTAATACTACACAAAACAATTTACAGATTAAATGCACTCTCTATCACCATCTTGAAAATGCATTTTGCAGGAAAAGAAAAATACAACCTATAATTTATATGGAATCTCAAGGGACTAGCAACAGCCAAGACAATCTTGAAAAAGAAGAGCAATGTTGAAAGGGCTCATACTTCCTGATTTCAAAACTTACTAAAAAGCTACAATAATAAAACAGAATCGTACTGGCATAGAGACAGACATACAGACCAATGGTATAGAATATAGGGCCCAGAAATAAACCCTTGCTTATATGGTCAAATGATTGTTCACAAGGGTGCTAAGAGCATTCAATGGGGAAAGGGCAGTCTTTTCAACAAGTGATTTTTGGAAAACTGGATATCCATAAGCAAAGAATGAAATTTGACACTTATCTTACACCATATACAAAAATTAATTCAAGGGGCTTCCCTGGTGGCACAGTGGTTGAGAGTCTGCCTGCCGATGCAGGGGACACGGGTTCGTGCCCCGGTCCGGGAGGATTCCACATGCCGTGGAGCGGCTGGACCCATGAGCCATGGCTGCTGAGCCTGCACGGGCCGGAGCCTGTGCTCCGCAATGGGAGAGGCCACAACAGTGAGAGGCCCGCGTACCGAAAAAAAAAAAAAAAATTAATTCAAAATGAATCAAAAACAAAAGACTTAAAACTATAAAACTCTTAGAAGAAAACATAGAGGACAAATTTCATGATGTTGAACTGGCAATGACTTTTTAGATGTGACACCAAAAGCATAGGCAACAAAAGAAAAAATAGATATATTGGACTACATCAAAATTAAAAACTTTTGTGCATCAAAGGACACTATCAACAGAGTAAAAACCAACTCACAGAATAGGCAGAAACATCTGTAAATCATACATCTGATAAGGGATTGATATCCGAAATATATTACGAATTCCTAAAACTCAATAACAACAACAAAAAGACATTTTACAAATGAGCAAGGGACTTGAATAGACATTTCTCCAAAGAAGATATGCAAATGGTCAAGAAGCACATGAAAAGCTGCTCACCATATCACTAATCACCTCAAAACACTTGGAGAGAAGACAAGTTATTCAACAAATGGTGCTACTTTGCCATTGGATAGGGGTGGGTGGAGTGAAGAGGTACCCAATCTCATTCCACATACCATAATGAATTTCAGATGTACCAAAGATTTAAATCCAAAGAATGCAATTAGGATGCATGGTTGAAATGTTTATATAATTTCAGCTTGAGGAAGTCCTAAAACTTTTATAAGAAAGACACAACACTCATAGCCATTAGGGAAAAGATCGATATATCCAGCTACCTATTAATGTAAAAGTTTTGCACATATAAATGACCACCAAAAGGAGAAGAGTTAAATAAAATATGATGGCATATATTAAAGTCATCATTTAAAAGGATGAGAATAAATCAAAATACAATCCCAATATAAGACATTAAGTGGAAAAATGCTAGTTTCAAAAAAATATGAATGGTATGATGCCATTTTTGTTTAAGAAAATAAACAACAAATTAAATGTATAGCTACATATATAAGGATTTTGATGTACAGAAACAGATACAAAGACACCCTAACAGTGATTAACTAAGGTAATAGGCTAGGAAGGGAGAACTAATCTTTTACTCTGTATACTTCTGTAATGTTTGAAAATTTACCAAAATATATTCATGTATAAAAATATACTCAGGTAACAAAAAGTTGTAAAAAGCAACCCATATCTAAAAGTACAGTATAAAATCCTAAAAGAAAACTGACTAGTGAAAATAAAGCAAAAAACTAAACTAAACTAAACTAAACTAAAAAAAACAACCCTAGGAAAAAAGTTCACTTCACATTAAAAGGGCTTTAATTTATAGTAAGTTCAAATCAACAAAAAAAAAGTTTTAGGAACCTAATAGAAAAATGAACAAAGAACATGAATAAATAAATGTAGACAGAAAAAGTTAAGCCTCACTGATAATTAAAGAAATGCAAATTAAAATAAGACATGATTTTACACCCATCACTTTATAAATTTCTTAACTATAAGTAGGATAAAGAGTTACTGAACCTGGATATTTTGCAAGTGGAGTCTTGGTTGGATGAGTAGGCTTGTAACCTGGAAAAATAAAGTTGACTCAATTCACCATCCTTGTCAACACAAAATTATGAATTTAATTTTGGTTTTTAATTTTTTTTTAAGATTATTTCTCAAAATAAATAATACACATACACTCAGAACTTTGCAATTCTACTCCTGGGTTTAACCTAAATATATATTTGTACAAGTGCATAAGGATGTGTATATAAAATGTTCACTACAACTTTGTATTCTATAATGAAAATCCTAGTAGTTAACTAATTATAAATCATAAAATTTACGTATTCTTTTAAAAGATCCAAGTAGTATATTCCATAATTTTTTTCTTTTTCACTAAGGATTTCTTGGACATTTTTTCATATTAGCACATTTAGATCTGACTTAACACCATTATATGTTGCTACTGATCCTTTTGGTATAGTCTTTCTCTAACTGATGATAAAAAATGATTGACAATCCCATAAGGAGAGTTGACTTTTGATTTTAAAAAAAGATCACTGTAGCTTCTTCTCGTCATAGGCTTTTTCTCACAAACAATTCATATCTTCTTCAAACACTAAACTGTATCAGTGTTTTATAAGTCCTTATGAAATGTTTATGGTCAACTTTCAAAAGAGCATATCAACAAATATAGTATACCACAGTGTATAGGCCCACTAGGACATGGATGGGTCAATGAATATAAATTTCGTATGCAATCTTTATATACCATCCACCAAAAAAACATCTCTTTTCCCACAAAACTTCACAGCACTCACCAAGGTACTGAAGGAGGTTACTGGGTACCAGGTTTACAGGAATTATATAAGGTGTTCTAATTACCATGTTAACATGAATAATCCCCCTCAATCCTTCAAAATATCAGGGCAATAGGAAACAAATTAGATGCCAGTAACTGACATTAGTTTGAGTCATTAGACAACAGGAAACTAGAACCCATAGAAATGATGTTACTTGAGTGAGCAGAGCCACACTAGGACCCTGAATGCAGTCTGCCCAGGTTAATGCTCTTCCCTCTCTTCCTCTTGTCTCTTGCTTCTGCTGCAACTAAAAGGAAGAAGCCAGAGAAAGCAGCCCTGAAATCAGGAATATAATTCCTTCTACCATATCAAAATAGTCTCTCAAGTCTTAAGCAGAGCAGCTAATTAGTAGTCCCTGCCAGAAATCCTCCATTTCATTTCAATAAGTAAGGACTTCTCCTGCCTTTCTGTTGTTATGAAATTTACTTTCTGTTGTCAAATAAAAATGCCCAGTAAAGATACAAATGATATTTGTATGAGGTGGGGAGTGGTAGAAATACTGGTCTTATTCTGGTGACAACAGAAATTTCCCAGTATAAAAAGAACAAAACTGGTTGCAGTCTGGAAAATGAAACATAGTCCTGGACCTGGAAGATACCCTGTGAAGGTGATGCTGTAAGTCATACAAGCTACCTAAGAGCTTTCTAGATGCCAGGCACTGTGCTAAGTGCTTTAAATGGATCCCATTTTGACTTTGTTATCACCCAGTGAGGAAGGCATTAAATCATTTTACATGTAAGTAAATATATTTAAAGTTTACGTAACTTGTCCAAGTTCACACATCTGTTGATATCTGTGGACTATGGCAAATACTTTTAGAATCACTAAGCATAACAACTAAAATGGCTGTAAATATATTCTTCCTCTTTTCATTACTAAAAATGATGAATGAGTGTAAATCACATGAATTTAAAGGATTTTTTTTGTAAAATATAAGCAGGAAGTTACTTAATCTGAATGGCTCAAAATTGGGAGTTTTGTATTGAGAGGAATCAGCACTGAAGAACAAACCACATGGGATTACTACTTTCATATCATTTATATGAATTATGGCTCTCATTCTTGACTTATATAGGTAAAAATTCCCATGCTTCGATTTACTCTGAAAAATCATTCCCATCTATTTTTATACATAAAAATACCAAACAAGAGACATTAATATACCTGTGTTCTTTGCTAACAGAATGTGCTAAGACTCTATAAAAACATACAAAATCACAACAGCAGAATTCTATGTAAGTTCTGTCATACATCTCTCATGGAAATGGATACAAGACAGAGTTAAATACAAAGATTTATTTTTTCAATTATTCTTGTCAATGTCAAAGAAATAAAAACTAAAAGACAAAATTTAAAAAAAGGAAAGAGACAACATTTGTACCTTTAATACACTTTGGCATCTCAGGCTCCCAAGTATTATTACCACCACAGAACACTAGGTTGCTGCCATTAAGGTAAAAACCCTGGAGGCATTCAAATATCACCACTGCTTGGTAAGAAAATTTTTTTCTACTTCCTGATACCATTATTCCATGTTCGAGTACTGGACGTTCACATTTGACCACTGAAAATTGGAGAAATTCCAGAATTAATAAAAAGCTGCTTTCACACAGGACCAGAAAAACTAGTGCAAAGTAGTAATTTCCAGTGGGAAGAAAAAGCCGAGGAATGAAAGGCAAGATGTTAATTGAAAACAAAAAAAGACTTCATTTGTGCATCTGAATTTCAGGCAAATGGATTTAGAGAAACTTAATAACGTTTTTCCACCTAGAACAGACTGTCATTATACTTTATTGGCTTTCCTACATTTTTTTCCATTAATGACACGTCTTGAGAAAGTGTGACTACCAGATACAAATTCAGGGCAAGTTCAAAACTTTTGATACTTTTGATACTCTTTAGCTCTAGGATTTTTTCTAAGGTCATGCTGACACTAATTACAGTACCCTGCTCTTTTAGAAAGGTAGCAAAGACTTTTTTGAGAAGGTAATATTTGAGTTCGATTTTAAAAGTTGAAAAGAAGCTAGCCAGGCAAAATGCTCAGCCCTCACACCAGTGTACTCTGGTGTTTCCCATTCTACTCTACTTCTCCAAAGTAAAATACAGGTCGTGACCCTCTAGATTGACTTCAATATCTGTGAATGTGTTTTGCAGAATTCGGAAAAAAAAAAACACTGAAAAACACTGGGCTGAGCAGAGAGTTCAAGAGGATATCTTATGAGATTAAATCTGAGCAATTGATAAGGGCCAGATAATATACAGACTTTTAAACCAGAATAGTGTTCTTCCTCCTTTCCTGTGGATCTGAATTTCCATCAAGTATCACATCATTTCTGTTCAGCCAGGAGAACTTCTTTATCAATTCTTGTGTTCAGGTTGGCTGATGACAAATTCCCCAAACTTTTGTTTATCTGAAACTGTTTTTTATTTATTTCACCTTCAGTTTTGGAAGATTTCTCCTTGACAGTGAATTCTAGGTTAAGTGTTTTATTTTTCTTTCAGCACATTAGCAGAGATTATTGTCTTCTCATCTCCACAGTTCCTTAAGAGACATCAGCTGTCATTCTTAACGTGGGTAACGGGGAGATGGGGGTGGGTGGGTGTGTCCTCAATATAATACCTTTTTTCCCTGGCTCCCTTTTCTTTTATTTTTTGTTTTCAGTAGTTTTAACATGATGTATTTAGTTTGGTGGAGGTTTCTTGGTAAAATTAAAGTTTTTACTTATCCTGCTAGGGTCACTGAATTTCTTGTACCTGTAGAGTTATTGTTTTGGATCAAATTTGAAATATTTTGGCCTGTGTTTATTCAAATAATTTTCTGTATTCCTCTCCCTCCTCTCTGAAACTTCAATTACATGTATATTTGACTGCTTGCATTGCCACATTTTTTATTTTAATTTCAGCCATTCTAATAGTTGGTTAGTGGTATCTCATTGTGATTTTAAATTACATTCCTGTAATTACTAATGATATTGAGCAACTTTTCATGTACTTTTTGCCATCTACATATCACATTTGGTGAAATATGTCTATTACTAATTTTTGCTCATTTAAAAAAACTGTTTTCTTATTATTGTGTTTTGAGGGTTCTTCCTATATAATAGATACAAGCAAATTATTAGATACGTACTTTGAAAATATTTTCTCCCCATCTATTGCTTTTTGTTGTTGTTCTCTTAATAATATCTTCTGCAGTCCAGAAATTTTGAGTTTGGAGTATCCAATTTATTATTTTTTTCTTTAAAGCATCATGCTTTATGGGTTGTATTAGAGAAATCTTTGACTAGGTCACAAATATTTTCTGTGTTTTCTTGTAAAAGTGTTGTAGTTGTAGGTTTCATATGTATGTCTATGCTTCATTTTGAATAAATGTTTCCATATGGTGCTAACATGGGCTGAGGTTCTTTTTTTTTTTATAGCATATGGGTGTTCAATTGTGCTGGTACCATTTGTTGAAAAAAATTGTTCCCCACTGAATTGTCTGTATACCTGTGAAAATCAACTGGACATATTTACAAGGGTCTGATCCTGGACTCACTATTTTGTTTATTGCTCTATATATCTATCCTTTCACCACTACCAAACTGTCTTGCTTATATGCCTTATAGTATGCTTTATACTAAGTCTTGACAGCAGGTACAGTACATCCTCCAGTTCATTTTCAAAAACTGTTTAACTATTCTAGCTCTTTTGTCTTTCCATATAAATTTCAGAATCAGTTTGTCAATTTATACAAAAAGGTTTACTGGGGTTTCTATTGGGATTATGTTGAATTTATAGATCAATTATAATGAATTTACACCTTTGTTATTTTGAGTCTTCCATTTCATGGCCAATGTATATCCCTTTATTTATTAAGGTCTTTAATTTCCTTTATTAGTGTTTAGTGGTTTACACCATCTAAATCTTTCATATATGTTAGTTAGATTTATATGCAAGCATTTTGTGTTTTGGATTTGCAAATAGTTGTAAATAAAACTTTCAGTAATGATTTATTGCTAGTATGTAGACATACGATTGATTTCTGTATGTTGATCTTATATTTTGCAACCTTGCTAAAACATCAGTCTTTGGAATTTTCTACATAGACAATCATGTTATAAATGAATACAGACTATTTTATTTCTTTCATTCCAATGTATGTATGCTTATTTCTTTCTCTTGCCTTATTGCAGTGAGTGGGACCTCCAGTGCAATGCTGAATAGAGTAATGAATGTAGACATACTTCCTTTCTTCCTACCTTGGGGGGAAAGAAAGTAGGTTTTTACTATTAAGCATAATGTTAGTTGTGCGATTTTCGTATGTACCTTTTATCAGGTTGATATAGTTAGTTCCATTCTGTTCCTAGTTTGCTAAGTTTTACCATAAAAAGATGATGAATTCTGTCAATTGCTTTTTTTTGCATCTATTAAGATGATCATATATTTTTTCATTATAGTCTTTTGACATGGTAAATAACACTGATTAATTTTAAAATCTGAACCAATCTTGCATTTATGGAATAAATCTTACTTGGCTATAATGTATTCTTATTTTTATATATAGCAGGATTTTTTTTCTTTTTTTTTTTTAATTGGAGTAAAACTGCTTTACAATGTTGTGTTAGTTTCTGCAGTACAATGAAAAGGGACGAAATTGGGTCATTTGTAGAGATGTGGATGGACCTAGAGTCTGTTATACAGGGTGAAGTGAGCCAGAAAGAGAAAAACAAATATCGTATATTTGTTTTTGGAATATGTGGAATCTAGAAAAATGGTACAGATGAACCTATTTGTAGGGCAGGAATAGAGACGTAGACGTATAGCAGGATTTGATTTGTTGACATTTTGTTGAAAAGTTCTATATTCAATAAGGATATTGTTTACAATTTTCTTTCAATGTTTTTGTCTGGTTTTAGTAACAAGTAATGTCCCCATGAAGTGAGTTGAGAAGCATTTCCTCCTCTTATATTTCTTGAACAGTTTGTGTAGAGGTGCTATTATTTATATCTGCAATGTGTGGTAGAATTAATTCCCCAAGGAGGCCATCTGGGCCTCAGTTCTCACTGTGGGAAGGTTTTTAACTACAAATTATATCTCCTTAATAGGTATAAGACTATTTAGGTTACCTATATATTCATGTGAAGATATTTCGGTATTTTTTTGTCTTTCAAGGAATTTGTCAATTTTATTTCAGTTGTCAAATTTATAGGCATAAAGATGTAATATTACAACTATCATCATTGTAATATTTTTTAATATCCATTTAAATGTCTGAAGAATAGTGTTGTCCTCTTTTTCATTCTTTTAAAAAAGTTATTTTATTTAATTTATTTATTTTGCAGTACGCGGGCGTCTCGCTGTTGTGGAGCACAGGCTCCGGATGTGCAGGCCCAGCGGCCATGGCTCGCAGGCCCAGCGGCCATGACTCACGATCCCAGCCACTCCGCTGCATGTGGGATCCTCCCGGACCGGGGCACGAACCCGTGTCCCCTGCATCGGCAGGCGGACTCTCAACCACTGTGCCACCAGGGAAGCCCCGAAAAATTTATTTTTTTAATACAACTTTTTTTTTTTAAAGGAGATGGTGGGGGTAGGAGTTTATTAATTAATTTATTTATTTTTGCTGTGTTGGGTCTTCATTTCTGTGCAAGGACTTTCTCTAGCTGTGGCAAGCGGGGGCCACTCTTCATCGCGGTGTGCGGAGGCCTCTCACTATCGCGGCCTCTCTTGTTGCGGAGCACAGTCTCCAGATGCACAGGCTCAGTAGTTGTGGCTCACAGGCCTACTTGCTCCGCGGCATGTGGGATCCTCCCAGACCAGGGCTCGAACCCGTGTCCCCTTCATTAGCAGGAAGATTCTCAACCACTGCACCACCAGAGAAGCCCCTAATACAACTTTTAAAGGTTACATTCTATTTACAGTTATTACAAAATATTGGCTATATTCCTCGTGTTGTGCAATACATCCTTGTAGCCTATCTTATACCCGATAGTTTGTACCTTCCACGCCCACACTCCCATATTGCCCCTCCTCACTGGTGACCACTAGTTTGCTCTCTATATCTGTGAGTCTGCTTCTTTTTTGTTATATTTACTACTTTGTTGTATTTTTTAGATTCCACATATAAATGATATCATACAGTATTTGTCTTTCTCTGTCTGACTTATTAAATATCTTTTTCTTTCTTGTCAGCCTAGTTATAGCTTTATCTATTTTATTGATCTTCCCCAAGAACCAGGGGTTTGTTTCATTGGTTTTCTCTATTATTTTCTCTTCACAATTTCATTGATTTCTCTCTAACTTTATGATCATCTTATGTCTCCTTATTTTGAGTTTGCTCTTCTTTTTTTAGTTTTTTAAGGTGGAAGCTTAGATTGTTGATTTGAGACTTTTATTTTTTTCTAACACAAGTATTTCATGCTATAAATTTCCCTTTAAGCAATGCTTTTGTTGTTATCACACAAATTTTGATATTTTGATGTATTGTGTTTTTCATTTTTACTCAATTCAAAACACTGTCTAACTTCCCTTGTTACTTCATCTTTGACTCATGGGTTAGTAAGGAGTGCCTTTCATAATTTTCAAGTATTTGTGAATTTTCTAGATTAGCCCTGTTTCAATGTCTATGTTTATTCCATTGTGAACAGATAATGCACTTAATGATTTCAATTCTTTGGAATGTGCTAAAAATAATCTTATTGCCTAGAATATGAGCTACCCTAGAGAATGTCCCATGTGCACTTGAAAAGAGTAAATATTATCCTGTTATTCAGTGGTTTTCTTCCAAGAATCAAATCTCCTCTAGCATCTCCTTGCTTTATGTCACTCTCTAGTGCCTTAAATATTGTTTTAAAGATATATTTTGTTCAGAGTTTATCATTCTTATCAATGAGAAGCTTAGCTTTTAAAAATTTCTCTACCATTATTTGTAGCCAGAACTCTCAGACATCTTGCAATATAAGAACAAACTTTATTTTTGAGGCAGGATGTGTTAAGTTTTTCAGTTCTTTCAAGCAAAAATATCCTAATACACACACACACACACACACACACACACACACAATTAGTTCACACTGTGTAAATTGTAATGTCAAGAACATCTGGTGTGAGGGGTGGGAAACCTCACAACTAGAAATATTTTCTGTTCGATTTGGCCTAAATTAGATTAGAAGTCAATTTAACCGGAGAAAGAAACATATATGACTGTTTCACTTATAGGTAAAACTATTTACGAAGTGTTCCACAGTATTTACAAATGACGAAGGAAACAAATGGAAACATTATTACCTTTACACAGAGGAGCAGCACTACTCCATTTGCCAGGTCCAGAACAAATAAGCTGTCTCTCTCCAACAAGCGAATATTCATCTGATCCATTTGAAGGATTACAACTATAAGTTACTAATTCATTATATTCAAATATATTCCTGTAGCTATTGGTGTGTTTTCCATGTTTTATTTCTGGAGGTCGTCCACAAAAAATCTCTTAAAAAGGGGTAAAAAGAGAAAATAAAGGTAAAGGGAAGGTGAAGGAGTAAGACAGCATCAGAAAAGTCCTATGAACTACCTTCAGTAAGTTCTTTAACATATGATTTCTAGAAGTTAGTTGTGAATCCTTTATCCATTTAGAGGAGAGTTTCCATGAGAAAATGTGTTATCCCAAATTCAAATCATGTAGAAATAAACTTTTAAGAACCAAACTCATTTTCTTAAATACCTATATAAAGTACCTATATGAAATACCTATATTTATCTATAAGGATATGCTAAGTTTTGTTCTAATCATCATAAGAGATGAAAATTTAATGAGAAAATATGCTTGTGATTAAAAATAAAATTCACTGCTAGCTAAGAAACGCATATTTGTAATTTTAAAACATATCCATTCACTCCATCCATGGTTCACACTAATACCAAGATATGGTCTTATTTCACTGTCATCCTTGTAAGTTTATGGTGAAATTTTCCAGAATCTACAAATTGGGTGATTTTGCCACAGACTGAATCCAGACAGCTTCCTTTAAGCCAGATATTGAAGAGATTTTCAAAAATGTAAAACAATGCCACTATTCCCACTGTTGGTTTTGGAAATTTTTAATTTTTTCATAAAAATATGTTGTATATATTAACATGTATTGACTTTACTGTTCCTAAAAATGATTTAATAATTAACTATTTTAAAAACTTTTGTTTTAATTCCAATATAATGAATACCAATAGACATAACCCACATAAAGAAAAGCTCTTTGGAATCGTTGTTGATTTAACAGCATAAACAGGTCCTGAAGCCAAAAAGTTTGAAAATTCCTAATCTAAATTCTAAAGTGAGAATTTACTTACTTTCACAATGTGGTATCTTATCACTCCAATGCACATTCCCTCCAATACGGTTACAAGTTAGAATGCTTTTTCCTCTTAAGTAATAACTAAATGAAAAAAGAAAAGGTTACTGTTTCTTTAACAGCACATAATACTGAAAATTTTTATATGGTTGTTTTTCTGTACTACAGTAGTTTGAGGGAGAAGTTTCTTAAATGACATGATATAATGAAAGTGCTAACCAAATCTGCAATTTTAATCAAATAGAGCTTCTGCATGTGGACACACACTGTCCAACAGCAAAATGTCGAAATTACTATCACGCCTGTCAGTGTGGCCTCTTCACCATCTCTGGCAAATGCACCACGCATTCACTTCTATGCTTTTGCTCACACCATTCTGCTCAGCAAGGACTGAGCAGAGAGATCAGGCCCTAGAGCTTGCCTGCCTGGATTCGAGACCCAGCTCCATGAATGACTTGTTATTTAAGCTTTGGAAAGTCTCTTACTGTTCCTCTTGCTCAATTTCCTCATCTATGTAAAAGAGATAATAGTACATACATCATGGGGTTGTTTTGAGAATAAGTTAGCATCTGACACATAGTGAGTACTAGGTAAGTTTTAGTTCTTTTTAATATTCTTTAGATCAGAATATCTTTCCAGGAATAGCTTGGGAATATTACTTAATGAAATCTTCTCTGATGATTTAAATTCACAGTACTCTCTTCTTCTGGATTCTCATTGTAATGATCATAAATAATGGCATGTATTTGGCACTTCTTATTTACTATTTTGATTTAATATATTATGTTAGTATATATTGTGTTTCTAACCAGGCTACAACTTTTTTTGAGAAGAGTCTATGCTTTAAGTTTTTGGTACCTCTCAAAGTACCTAATAGGCTCTCTATATCTATGACAGGATGTTCTAATATTTTTACTTGATCAGTTTAAAAATAATCAGTGAAACTGCTTGTACAAGGTTCAAGTTGACTTTTCCATTAAGCTGTACTCATTTTCTGTATATTAGTGTTTTAGGAGAGGATTTTGGGAAGGTGGTAGAGTTGGAAGCTCTAGGAATCTGTCACCATAACTAGACAAAAACTGCAATGGCAGAATCTGTCTGATGTCACTGTTTTGGAACTCTGGAGTCTGTTGAAGGCTTGCAAGTTCTAGAGGAAAACTCAGACAGGTAAATTGCATTAATTTCAGCCCGTTTCAGCTCTTAGGAAAACAGCAGCAACTTATCCCTACCCTCAGCAGTGTGGCAGGCAACTGTGCGTGTGCTCCTGAAGCAGCTTACACACAGGTTACAGGAGGTACAATAGCCAAAAAGACTGTCTTCCAAGTACCAAGGATCTGTACTCTGATTGCTGACTACTATTTCTGATCACAGAAAGTGGTGGCAGCCATTGTCGTCACACCTCGCCGACTCTTGCAAGCCCTTTCCTTGTTGGTTGAAGTGACTTACATGGGATTTAAAGATCCAACAACATTTGCTTCCACCTTCATTTTTCATGTTTCCACTCTCAGAAGCCAGGCACTAAAGACTAGGACATTCAAAAACAACTGCATATGTGGGGAAATTTAGAAAGTGAGTGTGCATGTTCAGGGAAAAAACACAGAAACAGCCTGAGAAGGCCTTCAGTTTACATCTCAGGTGATCCCTGCCACAGAAACATGATACAAAAATCAATAAACAAAAACAATAACAAAAACTGCAATGTCTAGGGAAAGGGGAGAATCTGATTTCCAGGGTGACCACATTATTAGATTCCAATGTCCAATATTCCACAAAAATTCACCAGACATACAAAGAAACAGGAAAGTGTGGTCCATTCAGAATAAAAAAACAAATGAACAGAAACTGTTCCTGAAAAATATCTGATGATAGATATATTAGATAAAGACATCAAAATATCTTAAAGATGCTCAAAGAACTAAAGAAAGACTTGGAGAAAGTCAAGAAAATGATGTGTGAACAAAATGGAAGTATCATAAGGAGCTAGAAAACCTAAAAAGGAACCAAAAAGAAATTGTGGAGCTTAAAAGTACAATACCTGGTATTAAAAATTCAATAGAGGGATTAAAGGCAAATTTGAGCTGCAGAAGGATCAGTGAACATGAATATAGAATGGTGGAAGTTACTGAGTCTGAGGAACAGAAAGGAAAAAGAGTGAAGAAAAGTGAGCAAAGCCTAAAGGACCTGTGTGATATCATCAAGTGGATCAACCTACACAGCGTGGGAGTCTCAGAGGGAGAAGAGAGATAGAAAGGGGCAGAGAGAATATTTAAAAAAAATAATGGTGAGCAACTTTGCAAATTTGATGAAAGACACAAATATAAACATCCAAGAAGCTCAACAACCCCCAGGTAAAATGAACTTAAAGACATCAACACTAAGTCACATAATAACCAAACTTTCAAAAGACAAAGACAGAGTGGCTAAGATGGCAGAGTAGAAGGACCCTAAGCTCACCTCCTCTCACAAGAACACCAAAATCACAACAATCTATAGAGCAATCATCATTGAAAAAGACTGAAACCTACTAGAAAAGATCCCCTACAGCTAAAGACATAAAGATGGAACCACAAGGAGACTGGTAGAAAGGGCAGCCTTGCAATATAATTAAATCCCATACCCCACAGTGGGCACCCCACAAACTGGAGAATAATTATATTACAGAGATTCTCCCACAGGAGTGAATTCTGAGCCCCACGTGAGGCCCCACAGCCCAGGGGTCCAGCACTGGGAAGAGGAACTCCCAGAGCATTTGGCTTTGAAGGCCAGTGGGGCTTGATTGCAGGAGCTCCACAGGATTGGGGAAAATAGAGATTTCACTCTTAAAGCGTGCACAAAAAAGTCTCAAACACACCAAAGGACCAAAGGTAAAAGCAGTAACTTCATAGGAGCCTGGGCCGGAGCTACCTACTCATCTTGGAGGGTCTCCTAGGGAAGTGGAGGCAGCTGTGGCTCACTCTGGGGATATAGACATTGCGGCAGATATATCAGGGGATTCATTTGTGTGAGTTCTCCCAGAGGCTGATACTTTGGCACCAAGACCTGGCCCCACCCAACAGCCTGTAGGCTCCAGTGCTGGGACATCTCAGGCCAAACAACAAACTGGGAGGGGAGACACCCCTACCCATGAGCAGACAGGCTGCTTAAAGACTTCCTGAGTCCACAGCCACCTCTAAACACACCCCTAGCCATGGCCCTGCCCACCAGAGGACCAAAACCCAGCTCCAACAGTTAGGGGGCAGACACCAGAAGCAAGAAAATACAGTCCTGCAACCTGCAAGCCAAGTCTGCAAATGCAGGCCAGATACTACCCTGGGACCAGCTGGCCCCTGGCCCTTGGGTGATGAGAGGGGAGTGCACTGCTGGGATGCATAGGATGTCTCCTACAGAGGGTCACTTCTCTAAGGCCAAAAAAAAGTAACCAACCTACCACATACATAAAAATACAAATAGCAATTTAGAGAAAATGAAGCAACAGAGGAATATGTTTCAGATGAAGGAACAAGATAAAACCCCAGAAGAACTAAGTGACATGGAGATAGGCAATCTACCCAAGAAAGAGTTCAGAGTAATGATAGTAAAGATGATCAAAGAACTCGGGCAGAGAATGGATGCACGGAATGAAAAATTAGAAGTTTTTAACAAAGAATTAGAAACTATAAAGAACAACCAAACAGAATTAAAGAATACAATAACTGAAATGAAAAATACACTAGAAGGTATCAATAGTAGAGTAAATGAGATGGAAGAACTGATTAGTGAGGTGGAAGACAGAGTAGTGGAAATCACTGCCACTGAAGAGAAAAAAAAAATGAAAAGGAATGAGGACAGTTCAAGAGACTTCTGGGACAACATCAAGCATGCTAATATTTGCATTATCAGGGTCCCAGAAGGAGAAGAGAGAGAGAGAAAGGACCTGAGAAAATATTTGAAAAGATAATTGCTGAAAACTTCTCTAACCTGGGGAAGGAAACAGTCACCCAAGTCCAGAAGTGCAGAGAGTCCCATACAGGATTAACCCACAGAGGAATACACCATGACACAGTGTAATCAAAATGATGAAAATTAAAGATAAAGAGAGAATATTAAAAGCAACAAGGGAAAAGCAACAAGTAACATACAAGAGAACTCCCATAAGGCTATCAACTGATTTTTCAGCAGAAACTCTGCAGGTCAGAAAGGAGTGGCAATGATATACTTAAAGTGATGAAAGACAAAAACCTACAACTAAGAATCCTCTACCCAGCAACGCTCCCATTCAGACTTCATGGAGAAATCAACAGCTTTACAGACAAGCAAAAGCTAAAATAATTCAGTTTTACCAAACCAACTTTACAACAAATGATAAAGAACTTCTCTAGGTGGAAAAGCAAAGGCCACAAATAGAAACAAGAAAATTATAAAATGGAAAAGCTCACTGGTAAAGGCAAACTTACAAGAAAGGTAGGAAATCATCCACACACAAAGCTAGTAGGGAGGTTAAAAGATGCAAATAGTAAAAATCATTTGTATCCACAATAAGCAGTTAAGGGCTACACAAAACAATTAGATGTAAAATATAAAATCAAAAACAGTAATTGTCAAAAATCTATAATAGATATACATACAAAAAGAAAAAGGAATCCAAACATAACATTAAAGATAGTCATCACAAGAGTAGAGAATGAAAGAAGGGGAAAGAAGAAGACCTACAAAAACAAAAAACAATTAACAAAATGGCAATAGGAACATACTTATCTATAATTACCTTAAATGTAAATAGACTAAATGCTCCAAGCAAAAGACAGACTGGCTGAATGGTTACAAAAACAAGACTAATATATACACTGCCTACAAGAGACTCACTTCAGATCTGGAGACACATACAGACTGATAGTGAGGAAATGGAAAAAGTATTCCATGCAAATGGAAATCAAAAGAAAGTCAGAGTTGCAATACTTATGTCAGACAAAAATGGACTTTAATAAAGACGGTTACAAGAGACAAAGACACTACATAATGAGCAAAGGATCAGTAGAAGAAGAAGATTATAACAATTGTAAATATATATGCACCCAACATAGGAGCACCTCAATATATAAGGCAAGGGCTAACAGCCATAAAGCAAAAATTGACAGTAACACAATGATAGTAGGGGACCTTAACACTCCACTTACATCAATGGACAGATCATCCAGACAGAAAATCAATAAGGAAACACAGGTAACACCCATCCTTCTGAAACTATTCCAAAAAACTGCAGAGGAAAGAACTCTTCCAAACTTGTTCTCTGAGGCCACCATCACCCTGATACCAAAACCAGACAAAGATATCACACAAAAAAGAAATTTATAGGTCAATATCACTGATGAAAATAGATGCAAAAATCCTCAGCAAAATACCAGCAAACCAATTCCAAAAATACGTTAAAAGGATCATACATCATGATCTAGTGGGATTTATCACAGGGAGGCAAGGATTTTCAATATTCACAAATCAATCAATGTGATTGATCAATGTGATACAGCATATTAACAAATTGAAGGATAAAAACCATGTGATCCTCTCAACAGATGCAGACAAACTTTTTATAAAATTCAACATCCATTTATGATAAAAACTCTTCAGAAAGTAGGCATAGAGGAAACATAGCTCAACATAATAAAGGCCATATATGACAAACCCACATCATACTCAATGGTGAAAAGCTGAAAGCATTTCCTCTAAGATCTGGAACAGTACAAGGAGGCCCACTCTCACCACTTTTATTCAGCATAGTTTTGGAAGTCCTAGCCACAGGAAGCAGAAAAGAAAAAGAAATAAAGGAATCCAAATTGGAAAAGAAGTAAAACTGTCACTGTTTGCAGATGACATGATGTTATACATAGAAAATCCTAAAGACACTACCAGAAAACTACTAGAGCTCATAAATGAATCTGGTAAAGTTGCTGAATACAAAATTAATATACAGAAATCTGTTTCACTTCTATACACTAACAACGAAAGATGAGAAACAGAAATTAAGGAAACAATCCCATTTACCACTGCATCAAAAAGAATAAAATATCTAGAAATAAACTTACCTAAGGAGGCAAAAGACCTGTACTCTGAAAACTATAAGACACTGATGAAAGAAACTGAAGATGACACAAACAGATGGAGAGATATCCCATGTTCTTGGATTGGGAGAATCAGCATTGTCAAAATGACTATACTACCCAAGGCAATCTACAGATTCAATACAATGGCATTTTTCACAGAACTAGAACAAAATATTTTTAAATTTGTATGGAAACACAAAAGACTCCTATTAGCCAAAACACTCTTGAGAAAGAAGAACGGAGCAGGAGGAATCATGCTCCCTGACTTCAGACTATACAATAAAGCAACAGTCATCAAAACAGTATGGTACTGGCAGAAAAGCCAGACATATAAATCAATGGAGCATGATAGAAAGCCCATAAATAAACCCATACACTGATGGTCAATTAATCTATGACAAAGGAGGCAAGAATAGACAATGGAGAAAAGACAGTCAACAAGTGGTGCTGAGAAAACTGGACAGCTATATGTAAAAAGAATGAAATTAGAACATTCTTTAATACCATATAGAAACGTATACAAAAATAAACTCAAAATGGATTAAAGACCTAAATATAAGACAGTATATTATAATACAGAAGAAAACATAGGCAGAACACTCTTTGACATAAATTGCAGCAATATTTTTTTTGGATACGTCTCCTAGAGTGATGGAGATAAAAACAAAAATAAAAACTGGGACCTAATTAAACTTAAAAGCTTTTGCACAGCAAAGGAAACCATAAACAAAATGAAAAGAAAACCTACAGACTGGGAGAAAATATTTGTAAATGATGCTACCAAGAAGGGATTAATTTCCAATACATACAGCTCATCCAGCTTAATATCAACAACAACAACAACAACATAATCAAAAAATGGGCAAAAGACCTAGGTAGACATTTCTTCAAAGAAGACATACAAATGGCCAACAGGCACATGAAAAGATGCTCAACATAACTAATTATTAGAGAAATGCAAATCAAAACTACAATGAGATATCATCTCACACCAGTCAGAATGGCCATCATTAAAAAGTCTACAAATGATAAATGCTGGAGAGGGTGTGGAGAAAAAGGAGCCCTCTTACACTGTTGGTGTCATTTCTGTGAGCCCTCCTTCAACTCTGAGAGCTGGCCATTTTTACTAGGGTGCACTGTGTTGTTAAGGATAAATTCACCATGATTACTACATTTTCAATGCTTCCAATAGGCTTATTACCACATATAATAAGTATATGATTTTGCTTTTCTTCAATTTAAATTCCTTTCTATTAATTACACATCATTTCATTCTCCATAAAAAGCCCAAGAGTTATTTGGCTACAAGTGCAACTTATGACCTAGAAAGAAAAATGAAATCAACTTTAAGGGAATGATTAAGCTGAGAAGCAAAGAAAAATGGAATTCATAACATTTAACTTATTTCCTCTAAGGAGTAACTTACTTACCCCTCATTACAAGAAATGTGAGCTTCTGATTCAAACTCAAAGGTTTTATTTGGGGCATATACTTCACCATGCTTTATTTCTGGATTTGGACATGATTTTCCTAAAAGAAAATTTTCAAATTCGTTTTTTCATACCAATTTCAAAACATTTAAATCAAGATCAAAATTCTACACTGCTCTTTTATATTGATGAAATATTATTTTCTTTATTTAATTATTATAAGGGCAAACTTAAAATTCACATTTACTGAGGAACCAATCACCAATAAAGATTCCCTGGAGATTTCTCAAAGCCTGAAAAAATGCATTGCTATCTAAAACCTAGTTTTGCATGAGAAAATCATTATTGTTGCAGTGGAAAATTGACCCTAAAATGTGTAAAAATCTCTACAGAAAGCAAAAAACAACAAACAAAAATGGTTTTGTTTCCTTACTTAAACATGCTTCTTCAATAGGGCTCCATGAGCCATTAGGCTCACAAGTAGATGAGAGGAGATAAGGCCACACATAAAAGTATCCTATGCGACACTCATAGTTTATTCTGTCCCCAGAATAATAATGGCGTTTAATGACACCCTTGAGCTTCATACTCTCCATTACTGGTGGGTCAATACAGGGACCTAGGAATAAAAATAAAAACAGAAAATTAAGGATTTAATCTCTTTCACCAGCCACTTGTGGCCTAGCAGCAAGTAGGCAGTACAGAATAAATGGAAAGGTTCTTAGCAAGATTTTAAGTGATTGTCACATGCTTTTACCCAAGTGATGGTAGTAGCAGAGGATGTGTCTTGTTTACTTTAAATAACATCCTATTAGCTTTTAATTTGTTGAGGAATAAGCTAAATTTTCATTCAACAGTAAATTAAAGGAGACAAAATCTTTTTGGTATTGACTAAATATATATATATATATATATATATATATATATATATATACATATCCTTACATACTTTTTTCTAAATTCATTTCAAAGTTCACCTCTCCTCTAAAAAGTCTTCCATAGTATATAGCACTCTGCTCAGATTACTCTTCCATAGTTTGAAACACAAGCATGTGATCACTTGTCACTTCAGGCTCAGTTTCCTCTCAGTAGGCAAAGTCCTAGAGGGCAGGGATCATATGCCTTCTTTTTCTACTACACTCTGTACACACTGGGTACTCAAGACATGCTATGATAAGAGGTGACTATTAAATAAACATTGTGGGTTTCAAAGATCAAAATACATATGGACTAAGTATTTCAAAGTATGACTTCATTTCATATTTGTGAACTAAATAATTTTATGAGTAAATAGATAACATTTAAATATCAAAATTTGCCATTTTGAATAGACTTACATTGAAAAAATTTTGTTTTCTTGATATTACTTTAAATGTAATTTAATTTTTCTTCTCTGATCAATAGAGCATGCATATCCTTAGAAGCTCCCTGAGGTAGATGTTTGGGCTATTTATCTAATATACCCCAACAGTAAAGCTACTTTCTTGCTATACTTTTATAAGTTTTTATTCTTTTTATTTTTTGGCGTGGGGAGTCCCTCCCTAGGAGAATGTAATTCCTACTTCAACAATTTCTCTTCCTTTTAATTATCTGTGGGCTCAACAACCTAACAAATCTGTTAGAAAAATTATGTAAAATAATGATATGGAGACGCATCAAGTCCTAAAGTGCTAAAGGAATGCAGAGGCCACACCTATAAGGTTAAGGATCTAAGGAGAAAGAAATAGACCTATTTTGGTCCCTGACGAACCTTTTTTTTATTACTCCCCTGGATCTCTGTCTTACTGCAGATTGAGAGACTGGTCAAGAGAGAACTCTAAAGAGGTGAAATATTACCCTCCTTTCCTATCATATTCTAAACTCTAAACTCCTCTCTTGATACACCGTCCAACATTTCATTTACATCATGTGCTGAAACTGTTTCAACACTTAGCAAATGTTTTCAACATTTCTACTATGCTGATCTTGTTACATGAATGCTTCTCAATTAACTGCCCCAAACAAAACAAAAGCAAAAAGCAAAAAAAAAAAAAAAAAAAGGAAAACAAAACAAAACAAAAAACCCCCCAAAACAAAACAAAACCCTTTAGTATTAAAAGCATTGCTTAAAAAGAAAATTAGTTGAGTTGAATTTTATTAATAATATTAAATTTACTCAATACCCTGAGCCAGACATTCTCATTTTAACATAGGAAAAAAACAAACAAACAAAAAACACAGGCTAGAAATGCTATATAATTTCGTACTAGATGCAAATGTATTACATCATTCTAGAATTTCCTGGAACCACCAAGAAAGAAATCAAGTTAATAGCATGCCCATAATTAAATTACACAAGTGTTCTTTGTTTATGCACTCAATTTCAGTAACTATCTCGAAAGTATAAAAAAGAAGAGAAAATTCCTAAAATAACTCTCACACATAGTGTTCTGAATGGAAAAAGACATGTCAATTGGACAGTTTAATCCATTCAACTAATGAAGGATTTCTTCCTACCAATATGCATCATGAAATGAGTGCTTTTAACAATGTGCAGTTTAGAATGTTGGCTTTGTCAACCAGTTGATCACAAGCTTTATACACTGTAATAATTGAGCCCAATAATCACACATTTTTATAATCAAATTTCTTCTTTTGCTCAGAACATTGAATTTTTTTCCTATGAGGATTTTCAAAGTAAATGCCCCTAGCTCCAAAAAAATAACATCTTAACTTAGTTTTTTCTAAATAGTTTACAACATTATTATTAGGCTGTAATGCTAAACTTTAACAATGGATGCTATTACATAATAAGATAGGCTGCATTCAGAAAACTCCCCAGTGTTCCAGGTGAGTGTCAGGAAAGTGAAATAATGCTCTGCTGTGAATCAAGAAAACTGTTCACTTTCTATACACTTGCAAAAATTGTGCAAGCACTCTCTACCTGCTTGCAAAATTAAAAATAACTCCCTGACATAAGCACACGCCACACCCCTTCCCATGTGGTTCCCTTCAGAAAATCATGGTCTCTGACCCAAATTGGAACTTCCTGAAATCTGACCACCCCCTCCTTCTCTCACTGTCCACTCAACCTATTTTTAAACTTTCATTGCTTCTTCAAAACACAGGCTCTAACATCTAACCTATCAATTTTATTTCTCAGTTCCCACTCATTTATAAGCCACTTAAATTATTTTCAAGTCATTAAGTAGCCTCCCTCTTGGTAAATTCACCCTAACACTCTCTCCCGCAGTAATTTTAATTACCCTGTCTACAACATCAGGAGCTATTGTTCATTCTCTCTTTGCTCTCTTGTGCCTGAAAAGCTCTTTTCCTTGGTTTCCAGGTAGCAAACCAGCCTGGTTTTCAGCCTGTCCTCTGGCTGCTCTTCCTTCTCTGTCTGATTGCATAATGTGACGTTCCTCATGAGTTATTCTACGAGCTCCCCTTATTTTCATTCTTCAAATCCCCCCGGGTCAGAATGTATACTCTCATGACATCATTACAACTGATGAGAGCTGCCTCCCAAATCCCTCTCTCCATCGTAGATCTTAGCTGGGGTGCCAAGTCTATGTGTTCAACTGCCTCCCCACAGCTCCACTTGGAATGTGTCACACTATCTCAAATAACATAATGAAGCCAGCAAACAAGATACATGTTTTCCACAACTGAAATGCCTGTTCCCTCTCTCTGTTTCCACCTTTACTTCTAATTCAAGCCACTATCATTTCTTATCTGGATTGCTACAAGAGTTTCTGAATAGGTCTCCTTACTGGTCTTGCCACCTTTCATTCAGTTCATCTTCACACTGCCACCAGAGTAATACTGATGTGATGCTAGGACCAAGGCCCTTCCAAGTCAGATATGTTTCAACGGCTCCCTGCTTCCCTCATGATAATGTCTAAGGCTCCTTGACATGGCTAACAGAGCTTTAATATCTGCTCACTCTTGCATACTCTTCTAAGCCACATTCAATTCCACTAGTAGTGCCCATTAAATTACTCAACTTACTGTAGTGCTCTAGACCTCCATGCATCATATTACTTCAGCTTTGACCAGAGACCCTGCCATTCCTCCCACCCACTCCTCCTTCAGTTTCATCTTAGATGCCACTTCTTCCTGGAGGCTCCTAACATCTCTCACCCAAAAATTTCAGTTAAGTGTCCTCATGAGCCCCAATTTACTTCTTTCATAGCACTTTTCATACTGTAATTATTCATTGCTTATTTCCATAGGAGACTGTAGCCTTCTTGAGGACCATGTCTCATTCATCACTGCATTTCTAGTTCCTAGTGCCAAAGCTGAATGAGTACTGTTATCAGTTTTATACATCCTTGGGTCAAAGTTCAAATTCTTTACTGTTCAGCCAAACTGCTCCAGAGATAGCTTCAAGTCATCACTCTTTTCACTGCTGTTTCTGTTCCTATTTTCCATTTCTTTCATTCATTTATTTACAGACATTTCACTTTATGAGAATTTTTAATTTCTTTCATGCCAAAATATTTGTTTTAATATTTTATTATAAACCCATTTTATATTACTTCTATGACTAGAAATAGTATTTTAACATTATTAAAAGTGAACTCCAAAGACTGTGGGTTATATTTTTTTCCTAAAGATTAGCAATGAACAATTCTAGAACTTGTTTCTTAAAACCGTGGTGATAGTAATCATTTTAGAAATAGCAAATTAAACCTGTGCCAATCACTATTTTAGTGTTTTTTAACTAACTTATCCTCCACAATCTTCCTATGAGTTGTGTACTATTTCCCATTCTTTAAGATGAGCAATCTGAACCATGGTAAGGTGAAGTAATTTGCCCATGAATATATTCCCTGTAGATAGCAGACCCAGGGTCAAGCCAGGAAACCCAGTTCCACTACCCACATTGCTTTCCATCACTGTCTGTCATCTAGAACCCTCGTATGGTTATGACAACAACGTTTGTCTGCAATTTAGTCCTTAAGCAATGGTCTTCTACAGAGCCTGGGGAGATTAAAGCAAGCTTAGTTTAGATTTGCATTGTGCTAGGGCGAACGAAAGGCCTCAAGGTGCCCAAAAAGAACAGGTAATAACACCACAGTCTGATTTTTATGATAGTAATTTTTCATTCCTAACTATCCTGTTCTTCCATAATAATTCACTCTGTGATCTACACCGCTGCCTTCCTCTTGCCTCCTTTGCCCTACTGCTGCCACACTGGGTAGCTAGGCAGTCCATGACTGCCCCGAGCCATGTGACATCTCTGAGCCTTTGCTCACACTGTTATCTCTGCTCTGAACACATTTCTTCCTGCTCAGGAGAACTCCTTCAACTCTTGTCTTCCTTGACTTAATTCACTCAACATCTCCTCTAGGAAGTAGTCTCTGCTTCCCTGGGGAGGCACTGACCACTCCCCTTCTCTTGTGTAAGCAGCTTTTTGTAGGAAAGAGCTTTTTGCAGGAGGTCCCTTTTGTCTTGTCACTTTAGCAAAGCTATACTTTAATTAACTTCTGGCCCAAGCACACCTTTCACATCTTTTGATTACACAATACTTTGCCTAACCTGTTGGTTCTCTTCTTAGATCAAATAGAAAGGAAGAATAATTAACAGATGATCAGATCTTTCCCCCAGCTTTCCCTTCAGTAACCTCGAGAGCAAATTGTGTGAAACAGATAACATCTAAAGAAATATCACAAGGAGTCAACAAGTCTGCAGGCAATGGGAGATGTCAATAAATATGACTCCCTATCTCAATGATTAACTGAGATTACTTCCCCTTTTTCCCTTAAAAAACTTTCATGGCCAAGCAGAATCTTCAGAGTTAGCTCTGGGACAGGAGTCTGCCTTCTCCCCAGATGCCAGCCTTCTGATTAAACCTTTCCATTCCTACCAGTACTTGTCTCTCAAGTATTGACTTTCTGAGCAGCGAGCAGCCAGACCTGAGTTCGGTAGTACTCGGACTCTCCTCTGCATGGATCTCTCAGCTCACCATCACATGTCTTCATGTTTAACACATGATATTGTGGACTCCATTCAGCCGTGTGGCCACAACACCTCACACAGTACATGCCTCATAGTCGCTATTCAAAACGCTTTGGTTCTCAAAGTTACACTGCTGTCAAACAGAAACCAATGGTAAAGAATACAGTATAATGAATTTAATATTGAAAATAATCATCTTAAAACGTTATGCACTGGAGAAAGATTTGACCACCTAATTTCTTTTGTTCTCTATCTCCCAGTATTATTGTAACCTAGCAATTGACCAATAAGGACTATTCTTCTTGCACTGTAATATGCAGAGTAAGAAACTAAGAAACTACTGTGTAAGCACTTATTGACCGTGGCTTCTTTCAAAAGAAAAGACCTAAAATAGGCAGAAGAGACCACCCATAAAAGGAAATTGTAGGTTTTGTCCAACAAAGCAGACTCATTCTGGAGGAATGACACTGGTCCCTTCTGTGATCTACCATTTGGCAACTACCTCTGAGATGGCAAGACTCCCAAGGCACAACACTGTTCGACTACAAAACCTTCTCCTCGTGAGCCGCTTCAGCGCATGTTTATTATATCCACATACTTTCCCTGCCCAACATAGTGAGTTCGCATTTGTACCTTACCTAAGTTTCTTACCTATCCTGATTTTACCTTTCAACCTTAAACCTAACCTTGTTTTTCCTCCTCTTCATTTCTAGCTGTTATCTTCCCTGATACATCCTATTCATTTTACTTATCTATTTTCCTCTATTTTGAATAGTTTTCATCATCTCCTTCAACTTCTAGCTTTAAGCCTATTCTAAACATTATCATTCTTTAAAAAATTCCTTTTAATTTTTTGTTAGCACTGCTGTTCCATCACCCACAACTCTCTTGCAGAGAAATAAACTTCCAAAGTGATCCGTAACAAGCAAGACTGGAGTATTGAGAACGCTGAGGAGTCTACAGTCAGGAGAAGATAGATTCTTTCTGACCCCCAGCTGTCCCTGCCTTAGCTTTTTAGGCACCACAGAAAGTCCATCCTAAGCATGGTTCTTTAGAGAACCTTCCTCCTGGAAGCAAAAGAAGTTGTTCCTGGGCTCTAAGCCTCAGCTGAATGTTACCTTTAATTTGCTGGTACTTGAGAGTTATACAATAATGTTGACACTGAGGCAAAAAAAAATGGGCATTTGAAACCACAAGTGCGACAAGAGAGCCAAGATCTCTGCATTCTAGTGAGGAGAGAACAGAAAACATAGTTTGGGAGGGTGACTACCAGTTGGGGGGAATTGAGCTGAAGTGTGTGTGTCCACCGGAAACTGCATCAGAGAAGGTCCCTCTGAGGGGATAACATCACAACTGACTTTGAAGAATAAGAAGGAGCCAATTACGCAAGAGGCAGAAGGAGAATGTTCCAAGGCCAAGGGAACAGCATGTACAGAAGGCAAAGGGCAGAGTTTGGCCTGTCTGATGAGCAGAAATGTCTTCCCTTCCACCAGTCATTTGTTAAATGCTGTCAGAGAATCATGCTCCTTTCCTCCTGGGTACTTCTTTTGGGTTATAACATATTCATTAACATTATGTTTTGGCTACTGTCTACCACTCCCAATAAATTGTAGCAAGTATTTTATTTCCTAACATGGGCCTGGCACTGGGGACCCAAGACCAGCATAGGACCTGGCATATAGAAGGCAAGTATTTATTGAATGAAGGCTGCTAAGAAAAAATGCAGCATACAAACTGTATATGTAATAGATCCTAAAAATAACTTGGACATGGAAACACACGTGTATATAAAGACAGAAGGAAATATACCAAAGTATTAAAAATGGTTGTCCTTTGACTGTGTATGTTTTATACAATTAAGCATGCCTTTTTTTGGGCATATATTTAAAGTATTTATTCGATTCAATGAAACACGGAAAAGAAAAAAAAAGTGAATGGGCCTCAGCTCTAGTTTATGAAGCTGTATGGGAAAACCAGATGAACGTCATTTATAGTTCATTTTCAGGATACTCATTTTTCACTAGGTTTGGCTACCAATGTTTTTTAGGTTGCTTCGGTAAGCCCCATACAAAGCAGCTTCCTTGTCCCACACTGCGCACCACTGGGCTGGCGACTTCCACAAAGCATACACCAGGGTACATTCCCCCAGGCTCCCCAGCGGGGCACAAACACCCCCCACACAAGGCATCACCGGCCTAGAGAACATAAGGCAACCCCTCCCCCAGGGCACAGCACCAGCCTAGCAGCATCCCCAGACACAGGGGCACTCAAGAGCAAGCCGTCCCCACCAGCACGGGTCCCTGCTCCTGTTCCGACTTGGCTCAGTCCTGGAAACACCCTACAGACTTTTGCTAGGGACCCAGCCTGGTCCGGGGTAAACCCCGGCCGAGCCCACCACCCCTCACCGCTCAGTGCCCACCACCAAGCAAGCCTTCTCCTCGGCCACTACGTGGTCTCCACCCCGGTGGGTCCCCGCACAGCAAGACCCAGGACATTCCGGCCACGCCTTCAACCCTAACTCCGCACGACCCCGGGTGGATCCAGCTTCGCGCCTCCGCCCGGAGCCAACAAGCAAAGCTCACCCGGCCCTCGGTTCTGACCTGCCTGCTCCCCGACCCACTCCAGTTCGCCGCCAGGGCGCACACTCTCTCCAGGCTCCTACCGGAGAATATGGGCAACGGGAGCACTAAAGACAGCAAAAGAATCCCGCCGCAGCACCAAGGAAAAGGGGGACTCTCTGGGCGGCCGGGAGGTGCCTGGCAAGGCGCGCGGCGAGGCGCGCAAGACGCCGTCATTTTTGGGAAAATCAGCGGGAAACCCGAGAGCAAGCCAGGAGAAACCTTTTAGATAGAGTTCAGTTACCAGACGCAATAATCCCCGGATTCACAGTGTCCTGTGCGGTCACGCAGGTGGGCGTGGCCTAGAACGCTGCAGGAGCGAAGGAGAGGGCCTTGCGAGGCCAATGGGCGGGCTGCAAGGCTGGGCCTCGGCGCCCGGGGCGGCCCTTAAGCCTGGAGAGGCGGGGCGAGGCCCTTGCGCGGGGCTAACCCTCCCGGTGGGCTGGGAGCTTTGCGCCTCCTTCTTGGACTCGGACTGTCTCTGAGTCCTCTGTCTGCAGACCTGAAGGAGAGCCGCGGCGGCTTGCGGGAAATGGCTATCTCACCGCCTCTACGTAAACAGACTGTTACCAACCTACTCAAGAACGGTGGAAAGGAATCAAGGGCCGGTGCGGTCATCACTGTCCCTTTTCCGGAAAGCTGGACTAAAGAATCAAGCGCATCGACCCGAAAATAGAAACCTAGAGCCCAGCCAGTGGGCCACTGTGGGTCAGACACCCCTCAGGACTCCAGTTTGGACCTGGGGCACTCCAAGCTGTCCGGACACCTGTACCCTTGCTCAATCTTTAGCATTAGTCAGGCATAATTCGGGACAATAGTTGAGGTTTCCGTGGTTGAGCCTCTGCTTCTGAAGCCTCTCATGGCCTGATTTCAAAATCACGAAAGGTTTGGTCATTGCTCTCCCAACTGCTAAAGTCAATTAGCCTTCCCTGTGTTCCCAGGAAAGGACCCCTGGGAAGGTAAATTGTTAACACCGGGCCATTAGCATAATGGGTTCCAACGCTACCGGGCTTTTGTCCTTGAGCCACTAAATGTTTTATTGAAGATGAAATATACATGCATGAAAAAGGCAAGGACGGGGTGGGGGGCATTAAGTGCCAAATTTCTTGGAAGCAGTAAATGTCATTAGAGTTGGGAGGGGTAGGAATTGGTCAGCTGAAGTGGATAAGGGGGAGAACTTTTCTGTTGAAACGATCTTGCAAACAATGCTGGAAAATTATCAATGAGCAAGATTTATTTGTAGAATTGTAAGTAAACCTGTATGACTAGTAAAAGAAATATAAAAGTAACCTGACTGGTATTAAAGAGCAAACAAAAGAAGTTGACATTTTCTTATTAGTTGGCAAAGAATAAGAAGGTCAACCAACGTAAGTAAACGTATTTGGGGAACCAGTACCCTCAAATTTTAGTATTTAACGTAACTTTTCTGTATGTCAAAAGTTTTAAAATGGACATGACTTTTAAACCACCAGTTCCATTTAGAGTTTATCCCAAAAAAATCATCAGAGCTGTGAGCAAAGCTGTATAGTTTTCAAAAAAAAATTTAAATCCATGTGTCTAGCAAAAATATTAAGGATTTTATAGTAGGTAGTTTATTGTTTAAAAAAAAAATCAATGTGAGAAACTATGATAAATTCCTGAGTGGAAAAAGCAGACTCCAAATCAGTGTGTACCTTTTTTCATTCCTTTTATTAAAACAAAAGTAGTATATTGATACAGAAAGAGATTAGTTGGAAATATACCAAAATTAACCAATAGTTGATAGGATTATGGATATTTAATTTTCTTTGTGCTTTTCAGCTTTCTATACTGACACTATGTTACCTTTGGAATCAGGTAAAGAAAAATAATTATTTACATCCAACCTATATTTCAATTGCTATTTCATTCATAGAATGGTGGGGATAGAACCTGTTATCACACAGAGTTAAGGTATGAGAGGATGGTGAGGAAATGGAAATTCTCCGTATAAACATCAAATGCATCATCTGGAATTACAAAACTTTATATATATTTTTTAATTTTTAAAAATTTTTATTGGACTATTGGACTGTTAGTTTCTGCTGTACAGCAAAGTGAATCAGTTATACATATACATATATCCACTCTTTTTTAGATTCTTTTCCCATATAGGTCATTACAGAGTATTGGTTAGAGTTCCCTGTGCTATACAGTAGGTCCTTATTAGTTAACTATCTTATGTATAGTAGTATGTATATGTCAATCCCAACCTGTCAATTTATCCCTTTCACCCTTCTCCCCCGTAACCATGTTTGTTTTTTACATCTGTGACTCTATTTCTGTTTTGTAAATAAGTTCATTTGTATCATTTTTTAGATTCCAGATATAAGCAATATCATATGATATTTGTCTTTCTCTGACTTACTTCACTCAGTATGACAATCTCTAGGTTCATCCATGTTGCTGCAAACGGCATTATTTCATTCTTTTTTATGGCTGAGTAATATTCCATTGTACCACATCTTCTTTATCCGTTCCTCTGTCAATGGACATTTAGGCTGCTTCCAACAAAACTTTATATATTTTTAAACAATTTTATATGTGAGACGTACTAAAGCTATTCTGGGATGAACAAACCATGGAATTTCCTCTTCCTCCCAGACCAATACAATTTTTTGAATTCTTGGCAGAGCATATAAACACCAAATGTGGATGTGATATATAAAATATACACCTTAGTATTGGGGGTTATAAAATCCATAATTTTATAATTAAGGGGACAGTGAAAGGAAATGCAATGAGGGGGAATTATCATTTCTGTTAATACTTTCAGTTATGAAGGAGTGATATAACAGAAATATTCTGTGGCTAACTGTTGGCATTAACTTATGAAAACAGAAATTATTTCTTCTGCAACTATTTGTACATAATATTGTATGTCAATAAGCTGAAAAAAAAACTTTCCTGTTTATTTTTGGGCTTGAAAGTAAGGTTTTTTTCGTTTTGTTTTGTTTTATTCTCATGAGAAAATTTAAAAGGTAGGGAAAGAAGTAGGCTAGTTTTTGCTAGATTAGATTCAAGGATTGAGGTTTTACTGGGACTTTGTTTCAGTGAAATTTCTGTACCTGGGGCTCATCAAATCATCCCAAATACAATTGAAGAGATTCACATAGATTTCTTTAACTTATTTTGATTTGACCCAACTGAGGCTCCATTTGAAAGGTTCTAAGTCTTGTTCTCTATTTTTCTGGACAAGTTCCACGAGGCAGGGATAGTTTTCTTGCTATATCTCCAGTGCTGAGACAGTTCTAGACCTACACTAGGTGCATAATAAATACGCATTAAATACTGAATGAAATAAATGGGCGTTGCTGTCAAGTGCATTTAACATGTCTCTGCCAATCCTCCCCCAGTGTGCATTTACCAAATGCTGGGAAGGTCCTGAGGGATTTTGATTTTAGTAATTTTAGCCACTAGGAACAAAGCAGGATTTGTCTCTGAAAGGATTTGTCTACAACTGTCTGCAGAGAAAACTTTCCTAAATCAGGCATGGCAAGCTGACCTATGAAGTGGATCTACTGTCTAACCCTTAGTCTTGAGATCATTTTAGTGACTGAGTTCAAAGGGAGAGTATGGACTGTGAACTTCCTAAGGTGCTGAGAGGAACAGAACTCAAGAGTTGAGGCTTTGAGTGAAGTAGGGGCTTAAACACTAGTGGTTCCTCCAACTCCCCCTAAAGATTTTGTCAAGCTGCCAGCGATAAAATGAGGAGAGAATGGAAAATATGATTGTTTGTAGACCAGATTTTGAGCTATGTAGTAGCTCTCCTGTAAGCTTTAGGAATGGCGGTAAGGTGGAGGGAAGTGTCTGTGGATGTCATTAAACCTAGGGGAACTTCATTAAATAAAAAAACGTTAGATGATCCTTTGCCTCCTAAATTGGTATATTTACATTTTGCTTTTCAGAGGTGAGGGTAGTAGCATGAAGGGGCCTGTGAATGCTCTCAGAAGAGGCTTTCACCTGTCATGGTGCTTTACAGGTTAGGTGTTTGTGAAAACCTGAAAGAGAATGGCTAAACAGAGGATAGTTAAGCCACCTTTTTGAGGCTGGTCCTGGGAGCTCTGCCACCTCTACTCGCACCTGGTAGGCACCTGCCAGCAAATTGACCTTCTTACTTGGCTGTTACCTCAAGAGCATTACTGTGGTGCCAAACCCGACACAGGGATTCTGAACCCAGTCAAGTACAGAAAGGAGGGCATTTCTCATAAGGATCACATATTCATTTTGTTTCCTCTTGGCTTTTGAAATCTTTACACAGTAAATATATTACAAACCATATTCCACAAGTCGATTTGCAAAGATAAAATCTCTTATTCCTTTCTTATTATAATGCTGAGACAAATTACATTTAAACATCATGTACTTTAACTTACATCTCACATTTAACTGTACAAAAAGGCAAGTGAAACAAAACAATATTAGAATGTTAGTACTAGGAATAGCTTTGGAGATCAATTGGCCCAGCCCCTGCTTTTCAGATGAAATATATAAGGTCAGAGTGAACAGAAGTGCTCAGTAATACAAGTTAAGCAGTATAGTATTTTACCCATAATTAGTAATGTGAAGAAAAAAAAATGTTGCCTGCTATTCCAGTTCTGCAAGGATTAAGCCATTAGCTACTGCAGTTGCTCATGGACAGTGCACCCCAAGGGGAATTCAAGATGGAGAAAAACAGGAAGTACGTTGTGCTTTGGATATATATCTTTCATACTTAGAAAAGCAATAAAATCATTAACTTGAGATGTCTGTTCTTTGGGATTAGCAGTAATCTTTTGATGTTCAACTACATGTCTGCTTTTATTTTCCAGCAAAAAATTAATGTATATCCTGACTGCTGCCTTACCTCCTCAAAGCCATTCCTCAGAGCTGAGAGACTGTTTCCTGGGCTGTAGTCCTCAGAAAGGTCACAGAATAAAACTTAACTCACAACTTTTACCTTGTGAGTTTTTCTTTCAGTGGACAGTATATACATTAATACATAGTATATATATAGTTAATATATACATAATTTAAACACATATTTCCCATAGATAACTGATGTTTAGAGAAACGCACAGATTTCTTGCAGTTAGAAAGTCACACACATCAAATATTTTTTAATCACATTGTTCACTGACATACTCCATTCTGGGGGGGAAAAAAAGCAATGAGAATTTTTTTCTTGTGATGGGAAATTTTGATTCTAAGAATGGTTGATTCCCAAGCAATTGATTTCTAGTTCTCCTTTAAAATTTACTTCCTCAGAAACCCAAGAAATAATAGAGATTGCTAAAATTTTAGCTAAGCAAAACATTGAGCAACTTTTCATATTTTCAGGGGCTACTTGTCTTTCTTTTTTGTTTTGTTGACGTAGGTGTATGTCCTTTGCCTGTATTTTGTGAGGTGAGCAGCGGTTGTCTTTGAATTCTTAAGTCTCAAGCCATTTACCCTTTGCCTGTGATATAAGTTGCAATTTTTTCTTTCATTTTTCTTTGCTTATACTGTTTTATTTTTCTATCTTGTATGATTTTAAATTGAAAGTCAAGTTGATGTCCAGTTCACTCTTTATATTTATCAAGGTAAATGTGAAAGAATATACTTTAAAACACAGAATTACACAGAAATTAGCAGTAGTTTTATACAAATCTATTGTTAAATATCCAGAAAGATTTGATATTTTTTAGAGATCATTAGAGTGGCTGATAATATTATACCAAATAAAGTTTTGATCTATAAGGATGTGGATGCATTAAAGGTTCCAGGGCTACTTATTTAGAAGGTGTCAGTACATGTTTATTGTAGGGGAATAAAATGTGCCACCTGGAAATGTGTCTCATTGGCATGAGGATTATTAGGCTGATTATTATTTTTTTTTAAGTAAAGTTATTTATTTGTGGCTGCATTGGATCTTCGTTGCTGCGTGCGGGCTTTCTCTAGTTACTGCGAGTGGGGGCTACTCTTCGTTGCGGTGCGCGGGCTTCTCGTTGCGGTGGCTTCTCTTGTTGCGGAGCATGGGCTCTAAGCGCATCGGCTTCAGTAGCTGTGGCATGCAGGCTCAGTAGCTGTGGCTCACGGGCTCTAGAGCACAGGCTCAGTAGTTGTGGTGCATGGGCTTAGTTGCTCCACGGCATGTGGGATCTTCCCGGACCAGGGCTCGAATCCATGTCCCCTGCGTTGGCAGGCAGATTCTTAACCACTGCACTACCAGGGAAGCCCTAGGCTGATTATTTTTAAGAAACAGAAAGCTCAGGAAGTTTTTTCTTGTTACCACCCTCTTAACTGCCTAAAAAAATTTAGATAAAGTGATTGTTCCTGGCATAGGACTATAACCAGAGATATGTGCAAAGAATATGGGCTAAAGTGGTGGGAGCGGTGTGTGTGGGGGGGAACTTGGCACGGCCTAGAGATCAGAGTCTACTCTGAGTCTCATTATCTCTGCCTGGCCCAGCAAGCATTTTTCAAACATTTGTTTTTCCACCTCCATGTAAATTACCTTCCTCCCCTTTAAAGTCCCAAACCACTACCCTCAACATACCTCCTTCGTCTTTAGCTGAAAATGGTATTTAAGGGGAGTGCTCTGACCATTTTGGGAGTTACTCAGTTTTCCTGGGTTTTTCCCACATAAACATGTTATTAAAATTGGTTTGATTTTCTCCTGTTAATCTGTCTGATGTCAATTTAATTCTTAGACCAGCTATAAAAATTTCCAGAGGGAAATATTTCCTCCCTGACATTATTAGCTTGATAAATTATTAAAAGTCATGCTTTCTTAGTTAATTTAGTATATTCTGAATTGATACAAAAGTAAGCTAGTTATTTTTATGATAAAAATTATTTTTATTTAAATTTCGTATTTTAAAATTAATAACATAGGTCAAAGCGCTTTTGAAATAGAGTTTAGGAAATATCCAAAGCTTAATTTTTCTTCCAGCTATTTCTCTTGAATAGTATTGACCCATCTCCCCTATAATCATTTAATACATTTTTTAAAAAATTTATTTATTTATTTGGCTGTGCTGGGTCTTTAGTTGCAGCACTCAGGATCTTCATTGCCTCTTCATTGCGGCGTGCGGGATCTTTGGTTGTGGCATGCAGGCTCTTCGTTGTGGCATGCGGGATCTAGTTCCCTGACCAGGGATCCAGCCTGGGCCCCCTGCATTGGGAGCATGGAGTCTTAACCGCTGGACCACCAGGGAACTCCCAATGCCTTTTCTTTTTTTTTTTTTTTTTGTGGAATGTGGGCCTCTCACTGTTCTGGCCTCTCCCGTTGCGGAGCACAGGCTCCAGACGCACAGGCTCAGCGGCCATGGCTCACGAGCCCAGCCGCTCCGCAGCATGTGGGATCTTCCCGGACCGGGGCACGAACCCGTGTCCCCTGCATCGGCAGGTGGACTCTCAACCACTGCACCACCAGGGAAGCCCCCAATGCCTTTTTAATAAACAGAAATTAATTTATTTTTCTTTGAGAAAGTGAAAACTGATATACCATACATTTTTCTTCAAAGTGTCTAAAATGAGTGGATTCTATTCAATAAAAAAGAAAGTATTTAAGAAATAAAAACATGTGTATAAAGAAACATATATAAAGATTAGCAGAACATGAATTAAAATATTAACAATGGTTACCACTGGGTAGTATAATTAATGTGACTTTTCTTCATATCTTCTCCCTGCATTTTCCAAAGTTGCCCTAATGAGCCCATTCTTATTATAAACATTTGAAAAAAAAATGACCAACTTACAAACAGAAATCCTAGGCAACACTTTTTTCCTTTAAATAGTTAGACTATTTATAAAATCCTAAGTATAGCTTTCCCCTGACTAGATAATGTGTGCTTTCCGCACAAGAGAAGAGGGTGAAGGGGTGACCGTAATCCAAGCTAAGAGGAGGGTGCTCCACTAGGTACTGGCAGAGGTTCAGCATCTTCAAGTGCACATGTTTGCATCTCTGTGAAGTCACTTCAAAGATTTTATGAGTCTCAGATCTTATTCTGTTGAAATGAATTGGCTCTTTTCCAATCAACATTTTAATTGGAGGTGTTCTCCAGCTTTATAGTACTTTGTCAAGGAAGGACACTGAAATAACAAGATATTTTTATTTAGATGACAGCGTGGTCAACAACTGAACTACCCAGAATTTATATGCTGATAATCATGATGCTAGCATTGCACGTAAATTACAAGTTTTAAAAGAAGTGTTTACTTGGACTTCCCCGGTGGCACAGTGGTTACAAATCCACCTGCCAATGCAAGGGACACAGGTTCGAGCCCTGGTCTGGGAAGATCCCACATGCCATGGAGCAACTAAGCCCATGCGTCACAACTACTGAGCCTGTGCTCTAGAGCCCATGAACTACAACTACTGATCCTACACACCTAGAGCTCATGCTCCACAACAAGAGAAGCCACCACAATGAGAAGCCTGTGCATGGCAGCAAAGAGTAGCCCCTGCTCACCACAACTAGAGAAAAGCCCACATGCAGCAACGAAGACCCAACACAGCCATAAATAAATAAATAAATAAATAAATAAATAAATAAATAAATAAATAAAAGAAGTGTTTACTGTCCTCTGTTGTGGCTGCTATGTCAGGCACAAAAAAGTATAGCATTGCCAACTACCAATTGGCACTTGCCATCTACCTCTACAAGGATTAAATCATGAGCTGCTGCAGCTGCTGACTTTCAACATCCCCTGAAAGGAGTTCAGGGTGGAGATCGGGAATGAGGCACTCTGTGCTTTGGAAAAAACTGGCAGAACAGGCCTTCAGATAGTTAGATATTTTCAGGAGAAGATTATATGAGATTTTATTTTTATTCTTGCATCTCCTCCTATCTAGGTAAGTACTGAAAGTTTTCATGGTGATGTCTGCTCCTTGTAACTAGCAGCAACCTTCACAAGACTAGCAGCAGCCTTCTGCAAAAATGTAGGCTTGACTGCATATACCCCCCCCACCCCCAAAATCACATATATACTGACCTGCCCCCCTGCTCTTCGTAGCGATTTCTCAGAGATATCTGAATGCTGTCTTCCGGGTGTTAGTCCTCATTTTGCCCCCAATAAAACTTAACTCACAACTCTCACATTGTGCGTTCTTTTCAGTCGACATCATAAATCGATGAGACTAACAATAACTTGACCTTTCCTCATTGCTTCTTTTGTCAAAGGAAGAGTTCTCAGAATTGAGCAAGTGGGCTTCCCTGGTGGTGCAGTGGTTAAGAATCTGCCTGCCAATGCAGGGGACACGAGTTTGAGCCCTGGTCCGGGAAGATCCCACATGCCGTGGAGCAATTAAGTCTGTGCGCCACAACTACTGAGCCTGCGCTCTAGAGCCTGCGGGCCACAACTACTGAGCCCATGTGCCACAACTACTGAAACCCATGTGCCTAGAGCCTGTGCTCTGCAACAACAGAAGCCACCACAATGAGAAGATTGTGCACTGCAGCGAAGAGTAGCCCCTGCTCGCTGCAACTAGAGAAAGCCCCGCACACAGCAACGAAGACCCAACGCAGGCAAAAATAAAAAAAAAAATTTAAAAAAGAACTGAGCAACTAAATAAAAAGAGCCTCATTCTGGAACACACACAGGTCCCTCATAACACATAAAATGATTCCTTGAGTCTCTTTTCTGATTGATGGTTTTGTTAGAGGAAATAAACAGGAGCTCGAGGTTTGGAGGAGGGTCAGCTTCAGATAGCATGTCCTCCTCCCCTACTCGCAGTAAGATCGAAAGAAGTTACTGTATAGTTCAAGATATCCAAATGCTCCCTTGGCCATGCTGAAGCCTCTCCTGTTTCTCAAGGCCAGGAACACTGTTCTTGTACTAATGGACACCCCTGATGAGGCTCATCAGCTCACCTGTCACTCGCAGTTATTACTGCCACTGGATCCCTCATCATTGTTCTCCTTCCACCTCACAAGACTTCCCAACATCATGTGTTACGTGCATCACTGAATATTCTCATGTCCTTTAACATGGTTCTGTGACACTGGAGATGGCTATATTGCCCTCTCTGCCCCTGCACCTGGTCTGGGTGCACAGGTCGTAATTTTTTACAGACTCTAACTCACTCGTTGTCAACCATATGTTGCCGCAAATGATTAACCTTACTCCTGTGAAATACTGTGGCCAAAATTCCAATTTTAAAAGGGAAATTTGAGACAATTTCATTAAGGAATTCCTACCTGTTTTTAAAAAGGCGATCAACGGTCAATGTGCACAGATTGAGATGCACCTTGAGCAAATGCTTGGGTTCCAAAAGAAAAAGAAAAGCTTACTATTCTCAAAGGTTCATAGCATAAATGCACAAAAATGTAGGAAAGCTTTGAAAAGAAACTGCCTGTGCAGAGCACTGACAGTCATCACCCCAAAATCACTGGAAACAACAATCCAAGAAAAAAACCACAAAGGCGTTTCCAGCTCCTGAAGTACATTCCATCTCCTTTTTTATCAGTGATCCAACTAGTGCCATAGCATATTCAAATCCTACTTTCATTTTCAACATTTGAGTTGTTGAAAACGTTTTGAATTCAGTTTATGTATTAGGTACCTGATATTTTCCTGATTTGTTTGCAGAGTATGAGGATGGACACCACTGCCTTCTTTGGGATGCAGATGGATAACTGCTTCTTTCAAGTTTTCATCTGTATTGTTGCTAATTGACAATGGAGAAAAATAGGAAAAATATTTTAAATATATAACTTTCAGTGTTGAAAGAAATGAGTAGCTTTCATTTTGAAATTTAGGCCATACTTTACTTCAAGTTTCTCAAATCTTTGAAGATATCTAAAAAGAAAAACCAAATCCCACATTTCAAGTCTAAGTAAAAACTTGCATTAGGAAATAATAATAAAACCATCCTATTCATTGTGTCAGAAGATTCTAACTTGCTTATAGACAAGTGTCCATACTTAAAATAACACATTTCACTATTTCCAATGTAATTTTGATTAGTAAATTTTGTTCACCACAATACTGTGACATTTAGTTAGGCTTCACAATCTGAATGGCTTTGCACTGCAATTTTACACAAGGCTTCTTTCTTTCCATGTAGTGAAGATGTAAGTTTTGTTTTCTGTACCGTTAATACCCACAGTTAGGAGAGCAGCAGTAGTTTTCATGAAGGTATATAGAACTGAGAGTATACAGAAGTACTTAATTACTTTTAAATGTCAATAATAACAATCATGTGTAAATAACAATAAATAGAGTTAACTTTTCTGACATTCACCATATGTGAGAACCTGTGTTAAGTGAGGTAGAATCTATTATTTTCCCTATTTTGTAGGGAAGGAAAGTAGAGTTTAGACAGGATATGTATCTTGTTGAGGGTCTCATAGTAGTAAGTGAGTGTGAACACATGTCTTACCGATTGCAAAGCCCAGGGTCTTACCGGGTATGCTCCTCTGCCTTTGTGGGTCATTTAATCAGCACTTCACTTTACATAAATGAAATGATGAATCATACGATACCAGTACCTTTAGACTTCAAGTCTAGGTTGGTATTAGGGATTTAAGAATGGAAGCACAAAGAGTTCACTCACTCCACCACTTCCCAGCACTTCCTCATTATTCCTCTTTACACTCTCATGGGGTGGTACCACTTGAGACCAAGAGGAGACTGAGTCAGGAGCAAATTGTCCACAGGATGAGGAAGGGCAACTTGAGATTCATGCATGAGGAAGCGTAGAGGGCTGGACAGCCACGTTGGATGGGCGTCCAAGTAGCAGTGACTAGGTGGTTAGGTGAGTAATGGCCTGAAAGTGGTCTTGGATGCTGAGTGGTACATGGGGCGTGAGAGGATACAACCTTAGTGAGTATGTGTTCAAAGAATGGCTGTGCAGGTGGTTGATGGTGGCTAATGTGAATACAGAGTAATGCAGTGAGCCTTTCCAGAGAGCGGCCTTAATAATTTTGAACTCTATGCATAATACTAATGAAGACTTCAGGCTTTATCTAAATGTGGACAAGGGGCTATTTTGTATAGAAATTGGAGCGAATCAGAGGCAAAAACAACAGGTAAGGATTATTGGGCTCTGAATGGAGGAATCTATTATTTCTCAGTAATCAGTGCATGACTTATCTTGCTTAACATTTGTCACAAATTATTGAGGTAGTAAATACATAGTAAAATACCAAGTGTGCAGATAAGACCTTTTTTTAAAAAAAAATCTAGTGAAATGTCAAGCCAGTGAGGTTATATCACAGAAAAAAACCTTGCATGAACAAATAGGAAAATTGTCACTAAACCTTAATAAGACAGAGGCCCTTACAGAAATATTATAATTCTCTTGTAGGCTAATAACTCAAAATAGAGTGAAAAATGAGAGTTTGTCTACCATTCTCTAGAAAGATACTGACTCATTATACCAGAGTAGCTAAGACAAATCCAATAAAATAGAGGGACAAAAAAAGGATTATTGAAAGAAAGAGGAAATATTTCAACCCTGTACTATACACAGTTCTAGATACTGAAATTCAGTTATACAAAATCAGATTCAGAAATGGGCAAAGAAAATTATCAACAGAACGTGTGAAAGGGTTCATGATTTTGCTTCAGATAACTTGGACTAGAGCCTTAACTCTTAACAACTTTCCACTGATATGATTTTAAGTAAGTCACTGAATTTCTCTGCATCTCAGAGGCTTCTCTGCTTTGGGATGATAATATTATTGGGTCTACCTACTTCACAGAGTTGTTTTGAGGGCCAAAGAAGACCACAAATGGTAAAGCATTTTGTAAACAATGTTTTAGCTGTTGCTATTCTTACTACTAGTCTTGACTACTGTAAAAGTGGAGATCAAAAGTCATTAAATAAAAATTATTTTGAGTCCCTTGTAGGTAGGTGGTCCCTGTTCACAAGTAGCTCATTGTCTGCAGAGGGGCATAGTGAGGAGTGTAGTGGACACCAAGAAGACAAGAGAGAATTTAAAGAGTGTGAGAAAGGACAATTCAGGGAGAGCAGGAAATGGCTAGCTTGTTTGCAAGAAGTTCTGCTCTGATACTTTGTTTTTTTAAAAGTTTATATTGGCATCCTCTGTGCATATCAAAACTACAATTTCTGTAAAGCTTCCTTAGGAGACTGTATTTGCTTAGAACATTTGCTATAGAAAACTGTTCATTTAAAGTTCAAACTGTTTCTCCTGGATATAGTTTGCTCCTATCTCATTGACTTTGACCACATTGATTTTGTTATAATTACATCAACTAGTACACAAGCTGTGTATGTTCTATTCCCAGTCAAAAACATTTCTTGGGCTTCCCTTATGGCTCAGTGGTTGAGAGTCCGCCTGCTGATGCAGGGGACACAGGTTCGTGCCCCGGTCTGGGAAGATCCCACATGCCGCAGAGTGGCTGGGCCCGTGAGCCATGGCCGTTGAGCCTGTGCGTCCAGAGCCTGTGCTCCGCAACAGAAGAGGCCACAACAGTGAGAGGCCCGCGTACTGCAAAAAAACAAAACAAAACAAAACAAAAAAAACCCACATTTCTTTATTTAGATCTGAATCCTTACAAGGTTTTGGCAAGTTTAAAAAATAAATGGAGTTTATGAAAGATTATTATTAGTTTTTTAAAATTTTTATTTATTTACTTATACAACAGGTTCTTACTACTCATCAATTTTATACACATCAGTGTATACATGTCAATCCCAATCTCCCAGTTCATCACACCAACCCCTGCCCACCTCTGCCGCTTTCCCCCCTTGGTGTCTGTATGTTTTTTCTCTACTTATAAGTCTCAATTTCTGCTCTGTAAACCGGTTCATCTGTACCACTTTCTAGGTTCCACATATATGCATTAATATACATTATTGGTTTTTCTCTTTCTGACTTACTTCACTCTGTATGACAGTCTCTAGATGCATCCACGTCTCCACAAATGACCCACTTTCGTTCCTTTTTATGGCTGAGTAATATTCCATTGTATATATGTACCACAACTTCTTTATCCATTCGTCTGTCAGTGGGCATTTAGGTTGCTTCCATGACCTGGCTATTGTAAATAGTGCTGCAATGAACATTGGGGTGCATGTGTCTTTTTGAATTATGGTTTTCTCTGGGAATATGCCTAGTAGTGGGATTGCTGGATCATATGGTAATTCAATTTTTAGATTTTTAAGGAACTTCCATACTGTTCTCCATAGTGGCTATATCAATTTACATTCCCACCAACAGTGCAAGAGGGTTCCCTTTTCTCCACACCTTCTCCAGCATTTTTTATTTGTAGATTTTCTGATGATACCCATTCTAACCAGTGTGAGGTGATACCTCATGGTACTTTTGATTTGCATTTCTCTAACAATTAGTGATGTTGAGCAGCTTTTCATGTGCCTCTAGGCCATCTGTATGTCTTCTTTGGAGAGATGTCTATTTAGGTCTTCTGCCCATTTTTGCATTGGGTTGTTTGTTTCTTTAATATTAAGCTGCATGAGCTGTTTATGTATTTTGGAGATTAATTCTTTGTCCGTTGATTCGTTTGCAAATATTTTCTCCCATTCTGAGGGTTGTCTTTTTGTCTTGTTTATGGTTTCCTTTGCTGTGCAAAAGCTTTGAAGTTTCATTAGGTCTCATTTGTTTATTTTTGTTTTTATTTCCATGACTCTAGGAGATAGATCAAAAAATTTGTTGCTGTGATTTATGTCAAAGAGTGTTCTTCCTATGCTTTCCTCTAAGAGTTTTATAGTGCCTGGTCTTACATTTAGGTCTCTAATCCATTTTGAGTTTATTTTTGTGTACAGTGTTAGGAATTGTTCTAATTTCATTCTTTTACATGTAGCTGTCCAGTTTTCCCAGCACCACTTATTGAAGACACTGTCTTTTCTCCATTGTATATCCTTGCCTCCTTTGTCATAGGTTAGTTGACCATAGGTGTGTGGGTTTATCTCTGGGCTTTCTATCCTGTTCCATTGATCTATATTTCTTTTTTTGTGCCAGTACCATATTGTCTTGATTACTGTAGCTTTGTAGTATAGTCTGAAGTCAGGGAGTCTGATTCCTCCTGCTCTGCTTTTTTCCCTCAAGACTGCTTTGGCTATTCAGGGTCTTTGTGTCTCCATACAAATTTTAAGATTTTTTGTTCCAGTTCTGTAAAAAATGCCATTGGTAATTTGATAGGGATTGCATTGAATCTGTAGATTGCTTTGGGTAGTATAATCATTTTCACAATATTGGTTCTTCCAATCCAAGAACATGGTATATCTCTCCATCTGTTGGTATCATCTTTAATTTATTTCATCAATGTCTTATAGTTTTCTGCATACAGGTCTTTTGTCTCCCTATGTAGGTTTATTCCTAGGTATTTTATTCTTTTTGTTGCAATGGTAAATGGGAGTGTTTCCTTAATTTCTGTTTCAGATTTTTCATCATTAGTGTATAGGAATGCAAGAGAGTTCTGTACATTAATTTTGTATCCTGCAACTTTACCACATTCATTGATTAGCTCTAGTAGTTTCCTGGTGGCATCTTTAGGGTACTCTACGTATAGTATCATGTCATCTGCAAACAGTGACAGTTTTACTTCTTCTTTTCCATTTTGTATTCCTTCTATTTCTTTTTCTTCTCTGATTGCTGTGTCTAGGACTTCCAAAACTATGTTGAGTAATAGTGGTGCGAGTGGACATCCTCATCTTGTTCCTGATCTTAGAGGAAATGCTTTCAGTTTTTCACCATTGAGGATGATGTTGGCTGTGGGTTTGTCATATATGGCCTTTATTATGTTTAGGTAGGTTCCCTCTATGCTTACTTTCTGGAGGGTTTTTATCATAAATGGGTGTTGAATTTTGTCAAAACCTTTTTCTGCATCTGTTGAGATGATCATATGGTTTTTCTTCTTCAATTTGTTAATATGGTGTATCATATTGATTGATTTGCGTATATTGAAGAATCCTTGCATCCCTGGGATAACTGCCACTTGATCACGGTGTATGATCCTTTTAATGTGTCATTGGATTCTGTTTGCTAGTATTTTGTTGTGGATTTTTGCATCTATATTCATCAGTGATATTGGTCTGTAATTTTCTTTGTTTTGTAGTATCTTTGTCTGGTTTTGGTATCAGGGTGATGGTGACCTCGTAGAATGAGTTTGGGAGTGTTCCTTCCTCTGCAATTTTTTGGAAGAGTTTGAGAAGGATGGGTGTTAGCTCTTCTCTAAATATTTGATAGAATCCACCTGTGAAGCCATCTGGTCCTGGACTTTTGTTTGTTGGAAGATATTTAATTCCAGTTTCAATTTCATCACTTGGGATTAGTGTGTTCATATTTAATATTTCTTCCTGGTTCAGTCTTGGAAGGTCATACCTTTCTGACAATTTGTCCATTTCTTCCAGGTTGTCCATTTTATTGGCATAGAGTTGCTTGTAGTAGTCTCTTAGGATACTTTGTACTTCTGCAGTGTCTGTTGTAACTTCTCCTTTTTCATTTCTAATTTTATTGATTTGAGTCCTCTCCTTCTTTTTCTTCAGGAGTCTGACTAATGGTTTATCAATTTTGTTTATCTTCTCAAAGAACCATCTTTTAGTTTTATTGGTCTTTGCTATTGTTTTCTTTGTTTCTATTTCATTTATTTCTGCTCTGATCTTGATGATTTCTGTCCTTCTGCTAACACTGGGTTTTGTTTGTTCTTCTTTCTCTACTTCCTTTAGGTTTAACATTAGATTGTTTATTTGAGATTTTCCTTGTTTCTTGAGGTAGACTTGTAAAGGTATAAACTTCCCTCTTAGAACTGCTTTTGCTGCATCCCACAGGTTTTGGATTGTTGTGTTTTCATTGTCATTTGTCTCTAGGTAATTTTTGATTTCCTCTTTGATTTCTTCAGTGATCTCTTGGTTATTTAGTAACGTATTGTTTAGCCTCTATGTATTTGTGTTTTTTATGTTTTTTTCCCTGTAATTGATTTCTAATCTCATAGCGTTGTGGTCAGAAAAGATGCTTGATATGATTTCAATTTTCTTAAATTTACTGAAGCTTGATTTATGACCCAAGATATGATCTATCCTGGAGAATGTTCCGTGCGCACTCGCGAAGAAAGTATAATCTGCTGTTTTTGGATGGAATGTCCTATAAATATCAATTAAATCTATCTGGTCTATTGTGTCATTTAAAGCTTGTGTTTCCTTATTAATTTTCTGTTTGGATGATCTGTTCATTGGTGTTAGTGAGGTGTTAAAGTCCCCCACTATTATTGTGTTACTGTCGATTTCCTCTTTTAGAGCTGTTAGCCGTTGCCTTATGTATTGAGGTGCTCCTATGTTGGGTGCATATATATTTATAATTGTTATATCTTCTTTTTGGATTGATCCCTTGAATGTTACGTAGTGTCCTTCCTTGTCTCTTATAACATTCTGTATTTTAAAGTCTATTTTATCTGATATGAGTATTGCTACTCCAGCTTTCTTTTGATTCCCATTTACATGGAATATCTTTTTCCATCCCCTCATTTTCAGTTTGTATGTGTCCCTAGGCCTGAAGTGGGTCTCTTGTAGACAGCATATATATGGGTCTTGTTTTTTTATCCATTCAGCAAGCCTGTGTCTTTTGGTTGGAGCATTTAATCCATTCATGTTTAAGGTAATTATCGATATGTATGTTCCTATTTCCATTTTCTTTATTGTGTTGGGCTTGTTTTTGTAGGTCCTTTTCTTCTCTTGTGTCTCCCACTTAGATAAGTTCCTTTAGCATTTGTTGTAGAGCTGGTTTGGTGGTGCTGAATTCTTTTAGCTTTTGCTCATCTGTAAAGGTTTTGATTTCTCCATGGAATCTGAATGAGATCAGTGCTGGGTAGAGTATCTTGGTTGTAGGTCCTTCCCTTTCATCACTTTAAGTATATCATGCCATTCCCTTCTGGCTTGTAGAGTGTCTGCTGAGAAATCAGCTGTTAACATTATGGGAGTTCCCTTGTATGTTATTTGTCATTTTTCCCTTGCTGCTTTCAATAATTTTTCTTTGTGTTTAATTCTTGCCAATTTGATTACTATGTGTCTCGGTGTGTTTCTCCTTGGGTTTCTCCTGTATTGGACTCTCTGCACTTCCTGGACTTGGGTGGTATTTCCCTTCCCATGTTAGGGAAGTTTTCCACTATAATCTCTTCAAATGTTTTCTCTGGTCCTTTCTCTCTCTCTTCTCCTTCTGAGACCCCTATAATGCAAATGTTCTTGCATTTAATGTTGTCCCAGAGGTCTCTTCAGCTGTCTTCATTTCTTTTCATTCTTTTTTCTTTATTCTGTTCTGCAGCAGTGAATTCCACCATTCTATCTTCCAGCTCACTTATCCATTCTTCTGCCTCAGTTATTCTGCTATTGATTTCTTCTAGTGTATTTTTCATTTCAGTTATTGTATTGTTCATCTCTGTTTGCTTGTTCTTTAATTCTTCTAGATCTTTGTGGAACATTTCTTGCATCTTCTCAATCTTTGCCTCCATTCTTTTTCTGAGGTCCTGGATCATCTTCACTATCATTATTTTGAATTCTTTTTCTGGAAGATTGCCTCTCTCCATTTCATTTAGTTGTTTTTCTGGGGTTTTATCTTGTTCTTCATCTGGTACATAGCCCTCTGCCTTTTCATCTTGTCTATCTTTCTGTGAATGTGGTTTTTGTTCCATAGGCTGCAGGATTGTAGTTCTTCTTGCTTCTGCTGTCTGCCCTCTGGTGGATGAGGCTATCTAAGAGGCTCGTGCACGTTTCCTGATGGGAGGGACTGGTGGTGGGTAGAGCTGGCTGTTGCTCTGGTGGGCAGAGCTCAGTAAAACTTTAATCTGCTTGTCTGCTGATGGGTGGGGCTGGGTTCCCTCCCTGTTGTTTTTTTGGTCTAAGGCGACCCAACACTGGAGCCTAGCTGGGCTCTTTGGTGGAGCTAATGGTGGATTCTGGGAGGGCTCACACCAAGGAGTACTTCTCAGAACTTCTGCTGCCAGTGTCTTTGTCCTCACGGTGAGGCACAGCCAACCCCCACCTCTGCAGGAGACCCTCCAACACTAGCAGGTAGGTCTGGTTCAGTCTCCTATGGGGTCACTGCTCCTTCTTCTCAGTCCCAATGTAGACACTACTTTGTGTGTGCCGTCCAAGAGTGGAGTCTCTGTTTCCCCCTGTCCTGTCAAAATGTTGCAATCAAATCCCGCTAGCCTTCAAAGTGTCATTATCTAGGAATTCCTCCTGCCATTGCCGGACCCCCAGGTTCAGAAGCCTGACGTGGGGCTCAGAATCTTCACTCCAGTGGCTGGACTTCTATGGTATAAGTGTTCTCCAGTTTGTGAGTCACCCACCCAGTGTGACTGGGTGGGATTTGATTTTATTGTGGTCGTGCCCCTCCTACAGTCTCATTGTTGCTTCTCCTTTGTCTTTGCATGTGGGGTATCTTTTTTGGTGAGTTCCAGTGTCTTCCTGTTGATGATTGTTCAGCAGTTAGTTTTGATTCTGGTGTTCTCAAAAGAGGGAGTGAGAGTGGTCATTCTACTCCTTCATCTTGAACCAATCTCAAAGACTATTATCTTTTTAAAATACCCATGCAAAACCTTAATTCTTCCACACTGACAGCCTGGGTATGTGTGCCAGTGGGACACACTTTCTAACTTCTCGTGCCCTGATAGGGTCAGTGTATAGAGGTTGGAGTCTGAAATGTTTTAGCAAAACAAGGATACCAACATTCTCATCAACACCCTTGTAAAAATTCCTTCTATTTTCTCTTTTGCAAAATTTGAGTCCTTCATAAATTCTATGCTTTTAAAAAAAGTGTTCTTCTTATCATATATATTTTTTTAAAGAAAGTAACAGACACAAAATGGAACCATTTGATCCCAAGACTTAATTGCAGTTTTGACCTGCAGAAATTAATCTTAATCAACCAGTCTGAAATTTTCTGGTCAGCATCAATAAGGTAATCTGTTATGTAGGTCCTCTCCACCTCCCAGAGGAAGAAGAGGTAATCAATTTCATAAATCCTTGCTGTCTAACACCTCTGCCCTGCCTCCAAAGAAGATGTCCTGATTTAAAAATAACCCTTGTTTCCCTGAATAGCTCCTTTGCCCCACCCTTCTTCCTATGAAAACCTTCCGTTTGTACAACTCCTCTGTGCATCCTTCTAGTTGCTAAATGGGATGCTGCCCAATCCATGAATCTTTTAATAAAGCCAATTAGATCTTCAAATTTACCCAGCTGAATTTTTTTGTTTTTAATAGTATAAATCCTTCTTTATGCCTAATATGTGTCATCAGCCTTCTTTATAAGAATTATCACCTCTGTTTATGCAGTACTTCTTTTTTGAGGTTTTCTTTGTAAAAAATTAATCCCCATAAACCAAAAATAAATAGAGTTGAGGGACCAGAAGGGGGAGTTCTCCTGCCCTAGGAAGACAACAGAGACTAGCAGGAAGAAGAAAGACTCCTTTTCTTTCCTGGAAAGGGCTCAGCCAGTGAAAACTCATGGACTCTTTGTTTACTACAGCCTGCCCAACTTCCTTTTCCTCCCAAGAAAAGCACTCTCCTTCCCTTGTCATGCAGGGACTTGCATATGACTCACCATGGTTGCAGACTTCAAACTGCTATTCTCTGTGGATCCCAAATAAACCCATTTTTGCTGGAGAAATAACTGGCAGTCTATCTGTTTTAGGTCAACATATTTTACATCTCTTTGGCTTCCAAGAAGCAGCAAATAGAGTTATAAACATATTCTAGGAGAATATGGCCGTACTTACCCTTTTTTGCACTTTAGAATTATCAAACAGGAAACAATGACAGGTAAAATCAAGAGGATCATACCAAAGAACATGCCTAGGCAGTAAAACATGGTAATTAAATGCATGGAAAATATAAACTGTAGGTTTCAAACTGTGTCTTAATGAGTTTTTAAAAAGTAAGTATAGGGCTTCCCTGGTGGCACAGTGGTTGACAGTCTGCCTGCCGATGCAGGGGACACGGGTTCGTGCCCCAGTCCGGGAAGATCCCACATGCCGCGGAACGGCTAGGCCCGTGAGCCATGGCCGCTAAGCCTGCGCGTCCGGAGCCTGTGCTCCGCAACGAGAGAGGCCACAACAGTGAGAGGCCCGCGTACCGCAAAAAAAAAAAAAAAAAAAAAAAACCAATAAAAAGTAAGTATAAATTCTGTTTTTAAAACACGCCCCCCACAGGCTTATCTTTAAGATTTCCCCTCTGCTCCAGGTTTAATCTAGCATATTGGTCTTATTACCCCAGGGTTATAAATGAGCAGTGAGAGAGCAGTTTGTGGCCTTTGTCCAACAGCAGCCTTTCAACAGGTGGGTGGGAACAAGCACTGGAGCTCCTCTGCTCAGCTCGCCATGACCCTGCATGTCTCTTGTGTGAGGCGCAAGGCACGAGCTACTCTATGCAGCAGACTCTACTGATTCTCTTAGAAACTCTACCACAAAACTATTCCTCTCACATAGGCAGATCACAGAAATGGGCTTAGAAAATTTGTCTTTGTGGCTTTCAATTTATGCAAATGGGCATGACTACCATCCTGAAGACTATTCCCAGGTTATAAACTAAAGAGCAAGTTGCCTTCTCCAGACACATTAAAATAGGAAGAATGCTTCTTTTTTTATAATGGTTCAAAGATAGTAAGGCAACTTTGATAAAGGACACTCACTCTATATGCATATAAGGATACCAGTTTTGCTACACTATGGCCTGAATTCATTATTCTTTTCTTTCTAATTAAAATTGCAGTCTAGGATATTTTGATCTCTCTTTTTACATTTCACTTATTATCAGTGGATACCTACTGTTAAGGATGTTTTCTCAGCAAACCCTTCATAAAACTTACCAGCTATGAGCTCATCACTCGTGCCTAAAAGGAAGCAAAAGCCACAAAAAACATCAGTCTGGCACACAATATGATCAAACAGGAGCTCTCAGCCAGTTATAATTCATCCTGATTTTTTTCTGTACAGATTCTTAACTTTTCTCTAATATAAAAAGCCATTGGTTTTAGTCACACAATCTCATATTATTTTGTGTACGCAGCAAAGTCTGTTTTTTTCTTTTAAAATTACTGTTTTGTCATAAAAGTAGTATAATTAGAGCAGAGAGTTTATAAAACAGAACAAAAGAAAAATATCATCCATAATCCTACTATCCTGAAATACTTTAGTACATTCCCTTCTAGTACATTTTCTCATGCATCTAAGTTTTTACATAGTTATAGAATATCTAATCTTTGAACAGTTGAATTAAGTGCTCAACATATGTTAACTTTTACAACCTTTATTATTACCACAACCAACACTACTGCTATGTGTATAACATTATTAACACTTCATTATATTTTTAACATATTTCTCATCTGTCTACTGCTTTCTTATTTACTTTTAAAAGTTCATAAGTTCTAAGTCAAATTTGTTGACCTTTTATAATTTTCTCTATCATATCAAAATTTTCCAAAAGTTGTTTTTCTTTTTCTAGCTGTTTTATCTTCTTTTTTTCCTTTTCTACTTTAGCTTTCCTATGTTGACTTTTAAAACTTTTAACTATTTATTAAATCTGGTATTTATTGTAAGATATAAAGAAAGGTTCCAAATTTTTTCAGTGCTACGTATACTATTTGATCATCTTTTTCTTCCCCTTGGATTGATGGTGTCTCCGTTATTAGATTGTTTTCTGTAAGATACTTTAATTTCTATTTATACTAGCTCTATTTTATTAATATCTACTTTATTCCATTTTTAATAAAGATAAGTCTATTTTCGGTGATATAAAATGATTTATGTATTGTGACTTTCTATTTTAATATCTGGCAGGTCAGTCCCCCGACATTATGTGAATTTTCTGTCTCTCACAGCCACATCGTTAGAATACTCAAAAGACATTCAGATAGGCAGTGATCTTTTTGCCAAAGAAATGAATATAATTTGATATTAAGGGAGTATCAAGTTTATAATTTAGAAATATTATTTGCGAGTGAGCTTTGTTAATGCATTTAAGGCATTAACTGTAAAAAAATTGTATCTTGGACAGTCTTGGTATTCAACCACATAATTTAAGTAAGAGTGATAAGAATGGGGGAGAAGAGAAGGCTAAGACTAATTTAGATTAAGGAAGGTTATTCATTATTCATTTTGCTCATCTGTTACTTGATGTGTACAAGTTTAAGGTTTAGGATTTTCTATTTTACATCACCCTCTAGTTGCCAGCAGAAGGCTACCCTTCTACAGATCTCAATGACACATGATTCCTAAATCACTGTATCCAATGTACCAGGTTAAAATCCTGTAGTCTACACCAGTGTGGGAGACCGGCCAGCTAGTCTCTGCAAGTTGGAAGGTGATCCCCGACTCATGCTGAAAACATTCTTGAAGGCCTGCTCTACCACTAATCTGCTACTGAATTTTAAGACCCATAGGATGTAATCAAATTATTACTGTGCAATGTATGCAGCAATAGAGTGATAATGGGCAAAAAAGGTTCAGAGGAGTCCCTGAGGAGAGATGGATGGGTTAAGAAGTGTGAGGAGCCAGGCTTGCCTTATTCTCATTGCTAAGGGCTTTTGGGGAAGAATTAGGGACTCTTACTGCACTCCTTAGCTCTTAGCTAATGCACACCATATGGCACACCACCACATTCAGTGTCAGTACAGATGAATGAATGAACAGTAACCAGGGCTGGGAAGGACCTACATTCCTTGCACTTGCACTTACGAGAGGTACATATGGCCAGAGGAGGGTCCCACAGGTCATCTTCCTGGCACTGACTCCAGGGACTGCCTTCCAGAGTATACCCATCTTCACACTCCAAAGTTACATTATCTCCAGAGTGATATACTTTTCTTATTTTCAGTTCCTTCTTGATTCCATTCATAATCTGTGGGAGGCTACACTTTACTTCTGAAATTAGAAAAAGAAAAAAAGAAATTGATATTTTACTGTTAGTTGAAACTTTGCTTCTAGCAAAGATGAGTCATGTCTTCCATCAAAAATTATTGATACCTCTCCTACAACATCTTATTATTTAAAATTCTCTGACTTCCCTTTTTATGTAAAGCAAGGGAATATAAATATATTGCTTATAATTATTTTAAATTATCATACCTTAAATTATTGTTAACTCTTCAACAGGAAAGTTATGGAAAGGTTAGGAATTAGGATAACCATGTTCCAGCCTTGGAACCACTTGGGCCACACCATAAGAAAACAGGAATATCATTTTAACTCTCTTTAGGTATGCAACAGGTATTTTGTCTCTTGAATAAATGCATATTTCTGGCTCATTTCTATACATAGAACAAAGAAATTAATAAATTATGATTCTGAATTTAAAGTATTAATTTTCTACTTAATTTTATCTCATTTACCTTGTAAAAATTAATAAATAGAAACCTTAAATTAAATAATTAAATAGAGTCTGGAGACCAGAAGGGGGAGCTTTCACACACTGTGATGACAGCAGAGCTCAACAGCAAGAAGAAAGACTCCTCTTCTTTCCTAGCAGCAAATCAGCAAGGAAAAGCCATGGACTCTTTGTTTGCTAGAGCCCTTACAACTTTCTTTTCCCTTCTGTTAAAACAGTTCTCCTTCCTTTGCTATGCGGGGACTTGCATGTGGCTCACCATGGCTGCAGACCCCAAACCGCAATTCTCTGCTGATCCCAAGCAAGACCATTTTTGCTAGAGAAATAACTGGCAGTCTATTTGTTTTCGGTGAACAAGCCCATCCTTTGTTTTGCTTTCTTTCTCTGCCTTGCCACTGATACCTTCCAAGCAAAGCCTGCTTTTCAGTTGTAATGGTCTCAAAATTAGACTAAGTTCTCTTTTTAAAATAAAAACCAACAAGGTAAAGTGGCATTTCTCAAAATATGGTCTGTGGTCCTGCTACATCAAAATATTCTGATGGGTTTGTTAAAAATAGACCTCTGGACTCTACCTCAACATATCAGAGAGTTCTTGAGAATGGAATTTAAGAATCTGTCTTTTTAGGGAAAGGTGTTCAAGATGGTAGCATAGGAAGACCCTAAACTCACCTCCTCCCATGGACACACCAAAATTACAACTACTTACAGAGCAACTACCTATGAAAATGACCTGAATGCTAGCGGAAAAAAAAAAATTTCCATAACTAAAGAGATAAAGAAGGAACCATAATGAGATGAATAGGAGAGGTAGAGACATGGTACAGTCAAGACCCACAGCCTTGGTTGGTGACCCACAAATGGGAAGAATATCACAATCATAAAGGTCCTCCCCGAGGAGTGAGGAGTCTGAGCACTTCACTGGGCTCCCCAGCCAGGGGTCCTGCTCCAGGGAGATGAGCCCCCTAGCTTTGAAACCCAGTGGGGCTTATGTTCGGGAGTGCCAGAGGGTTATAGGAAACAAAAATGTCACTCTTATAGGGCACGTGCAAAGTCTCATATGCTCCGAGTCCCAGCACAGAGGCAGTAGTTTGAAAAGAGCTTCAGTCCGACCTACTTGCTAATCTTGAAGAGCCTCCCAGAGAGGCAGCAGGCAACTGGGATTCCCCTTAGACACTGTTAGCAGCCACTCTGGGGAGCTCACTCTACCGAGATAACAACAGTGCTAGCAAATGCCATTTGGAAATCCTCCCTCTAGCCTATTCGTGCTGGAGGCTTACCACCACCAGTGGGCCTGTACCAGCCCAACCCAACCCAGACATGTACACAGCCATGTGGGGACCTGGCCCCACCCACCAGCAGGACAGCACCTGCCCTGAGTCCCTCTGGGCCATGCAGACAGCCACATAGGGACCTGGCCCCAACCTACGGTGGGCTTGCATGAGCCCTGAGCCCCCAGGGTCATGTAGACAGCCTCATGGGGACCCAGCCACTCATACTAGTGGCCCAGCACCAATGCTGAGCCCACCACCACCACCAGGCTATGCAGACAGCCACACAGGGACACAGTCTTACCCTTCAGTGGACCAGCATCAGCCCCACATCCCCCTGGGTGTGCAGCCAACCATGAAGGAAGCTTACCCAGCCCTCCAGTGGGCCCACAGCTACTGTACAAAGCATGGCTTAGCAGCCAACTTGGCTAGTTGTCAGCCCCACATACCAGTGTGCCCACAGTAGTTGATACCACCACAAAAGAAGGGCACAAGCATCACACATAGGGGGCGCCCATAGAGCATACAGCGTTCATGACCAAAGGGGAGCATGCTGCTGGAACCACAGGATGTTTCCTACCATGGGCACTGCTTCAAGATCAGGAAACATAATGGACCAACTTAACACACAGATATAAACACCGAATATTGGGCAAAATGAGGAAACAGAGGTGTATGTTCCAAATGATTGAACAAGACAAAATTTCCATAAAAGAAATAACTGAAGTGGAGGTAAGAAAACTACATGATAAAGAGTTCAAGGTAATGGTCATAAAGATACTCACTGAACTCAGGGGAAGAATGGATGAGCACAGTGAGAAGTTTAACAAAGGAATAGAAAATATAAAGAAGAACCAAACAAAGCTGAAGAATACAATAACTGAAATTAAAAATACACTAGAAGGAATCAACAGTAGATTAGATGATGCAGAGGAGTAGATCAGTGATCTGAAAGACAAAGTTATGGAAATCTCTTAAGCCGAACAGAAAAGAGAAAAAAGTTTTTTTAAATGGGGATAGTTTAAGAAAGCTCTGGAACAATATCAAGCATACTAACATTCACATGATGGGGGTCCCAGAAGGACAAGACAGAGACCAAGGGGCAGAGAACTTATTTGAAGAAATAATAGTGGAAAACTTCCTTAACCTGGGGAAGGAAACAGACACCCAAGTAAGGAAGTACAGAGAATCACAAACAAGATGAACCCAAAGAGATTTACACCAAAACACATACTATTAGAGTCGCAAAAAGTGAACGATTAAGAGGGAATATTAAAAACAGCAAGAGAAAAGCAACTAGTTACGTACAAGGGAACCTCCATAAGAATATCAGCTGACTCTTTAACAGAAACTTTGCAGGCCAGAAGGGAGTGGCACAATACAATCAAATGATAAAAGGGGAAAATCTACAAACAAGAATATTCTACCTGGCAAAGTTATCACTCATATTTGAAGGAGAGTTTTACAGACAAATAAAAACTGAAAGAGTTCAGCACCACTAAACTGGCTTTACAAGAAACGTTAAAGGAACTTCTTTAAGTGGAAAAGAAAAGGCCACAATTAGAAATGTGAAAATTATGAAAGAAAATATCTCACTGGTAAAGGCAAAATAGTAGATCAACTATTTATAAAGCTAGCAGGAAGGTTAAAAGACAAAAGTAGGGAAATCATCTATATACAAAATAAGTAGTTAAGGGATACAAAAAACAAAAAGATGTAAAATATGACATCAAAAATATTCAACATTGTTGTGGGAGGAGTAAATATGCAGGGTTGTTAGAATACATTCGAACTTAAGAGATCATCAATTAATCATATATACATCTATATGTAATCATAGATGAGAGATAGATAGATAGATGATAGATAGATAGATAGATAGATAGAGAGCTGTTATATATGAACCTCATGGTGACCACAAACCAAAACCTATAATAGATACACACAAAAAAAGAGAGAAAGAAATCCAAAAATAATGCTAAAGAAAGTCATCAAATTGCAAAAGAGGAGAGGAAAAGAAGAAAGAAGAACTACACAACAAAACAATCCCCCAAAATTAACAAAATGGCAATAGGTCCATATGTATGAATAATTACTTTAAATGTAAATGGACTAAATGCTCCAATCAAAAGACAAAGAAAGGCTGAAAGATACAAAGAACTCATACAACTCAACATCAAAAAAACAAACAATCCAATTAAAAAATGGGCAGAGGATCTGAATAGACATTTTCCAAATAATACATACAGATGACCAGCAGGCATGTGAGAAGATGCTCAGCATCATTAATCACCAGAGAAATGAGAATCAAAGCCATAGTGAGATATCTCCTAACACCTGTCAGCATGGTTAATATCAAAAGAAACAAATAACAAGTGTTAGGAAGGATGTGGAGAAAAGGGAACTCTCATGCACTGTTGTTGGGAATGTAAATTGTACCCACTGTGGAAAACAGTATGAAGATTTTTCAAAAAATTAAAACTAGGGACTTCCCTGGTGGTGCAGTGGTTAAGAATCTGCCTGCCAGTGCAGGGCACGTGGGTTCGAGCCCTGCTGTGTGAAGATCCCACATGCTGCAGAGCAACTAAGCCCGTGTGCCACAACAACTGAGCCTGCACTCTAGAGACCATGAGCCACAACTACTGAGCCTGCATGCCACAATTACTGAAGCCTGCACGCCTAGAGCCCATGCTCCGCAACAAGAGAAGCCACTGCCATGAAAAGCACGCACACCACAACAAAGAGTAGCCCCCGGTCTCCACAACTAGAGAAAGCCTGCATGCAGCAACAAAGACCCAATGAAACCAAAATTAAATAAATTAATTAATTAAAAAAATTAAAACTAGAACTACCACATGACAGCAATTCCACTCCTGTGCATTCATCTGAAGAAAATGAAAACACTAATTAGAAAAGATATATGCACCCCATGCTCATTGTAGCATTATTCACAAAAGCCAATATATGGAAGCAACCTAAATACCCATCAATAAATGAATGGAAGAAGAAGATGTGGTATACATACACAATGGAATATTCCTGAGGCATAAAAAGAATGATATCTTACCATCTGCAACAACATGGATGGACCTCGAGGTACTATGCTAAATGACATGGCAGACAGAGAAAGGCAAGTACTACATGATTTCACTTATTGTGGAATCTAAAAACAAAACAAAACAAATGAACAAATATAAGAAAACAGAAACAGAGTTATAGATACCGAGAAGAAACAGGTGATTGCCAGAGGGGAGGGAAATGGGGTGAAGAAACAAATAGGTGAGGGAGATTAAGAGGTACAAACTGTCAGTTGCAAAATACATGGAAAGTAGTGGGATACAAAATTAATGCACAGAAATCTCTTGCGTTCCTATACACTAATGATGAAAAATCTGAAAGAGAAATTAAGGAAACACTCCCATTTACAACTGCAACAAAAATAATAAAATACCTAGGAGTAAACCTACCTAAGGAGACAAAATACCTGTATGCAGAAAACTATAAGACACTGATGAAAGAAATGAAAGATGACACAAACAGATGGAGAGATATACCATGTTCTTGGATTGGAAGAATCAATATTGTGAAAATGACTATACTACCCAAAGCAATCTACAGATTCAATGCAATCCCTATCAAACTACCACTGGCATTTTTCACAGAACTAGAACAAAAAATTTCACAATTTGTATGGAAATACAAAAGACCCTGAATAGTCAGAGCAATCTTGAGAAAGAAAAACAGAGCTGGAGGAATCAGACTCCCTGACTTCAGACTATACTACAAAGCTACAATAATCAAGACAGTATGGTACTGGCACAAAAACAGAAATATAGATCAATGGAACAGGATAGAAAGCCCAGAGATAAACCCACGCACATATGGTCACCTTATCTTTGATAAAGGAGGCAAGAATATACAATGGAGAAAACACAGCCTCTTCAATAAATGATGCTGGGAAAACTGGAAAGCTACATGTAAAAGAATGAAATTAGAACATTTCCTAACATCATAAATGAAAATGAACTCAAAATGGATTAAAGACCTAAATGTAAGGCCAGGCACTATAAAACTGTTAGAGGAAAACATAGGCAGAACACTCTATGGCATAAATCACAGCAAGATCCTTTTTGACCCACATCCTAGAGACATGGAAATAAAAACTAAAATAAACAAATAGGACCTAATGAAACTTCAAAGCTTTTGCACAGCAAAGGAAACCATAAATAAAATGAAAAGACAACCCTCAGAATGGGAGAAAGTATTTGTAAATGAAGCAACTGACAAAGGATTAATCTCCAAAATATACAAGCAGTTCATGCCGCTCAATATCAAAAAAACAAACAACCGAATTCAAAAATGGGCAGAAGACCTAAACAGACATTTCTCCAAAGAAGATACACAGATTGCCAACCAACACATGAAAGTATGCTCAACATCACTAATCGTTAGAGAAATGCAAATCAAAATTACAATGAGGTCCATTCTCTGGTAGGTCTGTGTCTTTATTCCCGTCTTGCCCCTAGGTTCTTCATGACCAATTTTTTTTTTTTTTTTAGATTCCATATATATGTGTTAGCATATGGTATTTGTTTTCGTTTTTCTGACCTACTTCACTCTGTATGACAGACTCTAGGTCCATCCACCTCACTACAAATAACTCAATTTTTTTTTTTTTTTTTTTTTTGCGGTACGTGGGCCTCTCACTGTTGTGGCCTCTCCCGTTGCGGAGCCCAGGCTCCAGAAGCGCAGGCTCAGCGGCCATGGCTCACGGGCCCAGCCACTCCGTGGCATGTGGGATCTTCCCGGACCGGGGCACAAACCCGTGTCCCCTGCATTGGCAGGCAGACTCTCAACCACTGCGCCACCAGGGAAGCCTAATTTCGTTCCTTTTTATGGCTGAGTAATATTCCATTGTATATATGTGCCACATCTTCTTTATCCATTCATCCGATGATGGACACTTAGGTTGTTTCCATCTCCGGGCTATTGTAAATAGAGCTGCAATGAGCATTTTGGTACATGGCTCTTTTTGAATTATGGTTTTCTCAGGGTATATGCCCATTAGTGGGACTGCTGGGTCATATGGTAATTCTATTTTAACAGTAGGTCCTTATTAGTTATCTCCTCACACTGGGCAGAAAGATCACCATCAAAAAATCTACAAACACGGGCTTCCCTAGTGGCACAGTGGTTGAGAGGCCGCCTGCCGATGCAGGGGACCCAGGTTCATGCCCCGGTCCAGGAAGATCCCACATGCCACAGAGCAGCTGGGCCCGTGAGTCATGGATGCTGAGCCCGTGCGTCCGGAGCCTGTGCTCTGCAACGGGAGAGGCCACAGCAGTGAGAGGCCCACATACCGCAAAAAAAAAAAAATCTACAAACAGTAAATGCTAGAGAGGATGTAGAGAAAAGGGAACCCTTCTACACAGCTGGTGGGAATGTAAATTAGTGCAGCCACTGTGGAGAACGGTACGGAGGTTCCTTAAAAAACTAAAAATAGAGCTACCATATGATCCTGCAATTCCACTCCTGGCCTATATTTGGACAAAACCATAATTCAAAAAGATACGCGCACTCCACATGGAAGCAACCTAAATGTTCATCAATGGAGGAATGGACAAAGAAGATGTGGTACATATATAAAATGGAATATTACTCAGCCATAAAAAAGAACAAATAATGCCATTTACAGCAACATGGATGGACTTAGAGATTGTCATACTGAGCAAAGTAAGTCAGACAGAAAAAGGCAAATATCACATGATATTGTTTATACGTAGAATCTAAAAATAGTGTACAAACGAACTTTTCCACAAAAACAGAAATAGAGTTATAGGTGTAGAAAACAAACTTATAGTTACCAGGGAGTAAGGGGGGGAGGGAAAATTGGAAGAAAGAATGCTTTTTGAAGAGATATCTTTAGTAAATCAACACAGTCTGTTGATTTCAGAAAGCTGAGACCTAAAACCTCATTTTAATTTTAAATAAAATAACACAAAGAAAAAGAAAAAAAATACAATGAGGTATCACCTCACACCAGTTATAATGGCCATCATCAAAAAATCTACAAACAGTAAATGCTGGAGAGGATATGGAGAAAAAGGAACCCTCTTGGCACTGTTGGTGGGAATGTAAATTGATACAGCCACTATGTAGAACAGTATGGAGGTTCCTTAAAAAACTAAAAAAAGAACTACCATATGACCCAGCATTCCCACTAATGGGCATATACCCTGAGAAAACCATAATTCAAAAAGAATCATGTACCACAATGTTCACTGTAGCACTATTTACAATAGCCAGGACATGGAAGCAACCTAAGTGTCCATCAACAGATGAATGGATAAAGATGATGTGGCACACATATACAATGGAATATTACTCAGCCATAAAAAGAAATGAAATTGAGTTATTTGTAGTGAGGTGGATGGACCTATAGTCTGTCATACAGAGTGAAGTAAGTCAGAAAGAGAAATACAAATATCGTATGCTAACACATATATATGGAATCTAAAAAGAAATGGCTCTGAAGAACCTAGGGGCAGGACAGGAATAAAGATGCAGACGTAGAGAACAGACTTGAGGACACGGGGAGGGTTAAGGGTAAGCTGGGATGAAGTGAGAGAGTGGCATGGACATATATACACTACCAAATGTAAAATAGATAGTGGGAAGCAGCCACATAGCACAGGGAGATCAGCTCGGTGCTCTGTGACCACCTAGAGGGGTGGGATTGGGAGGGTGGGAGGGAGACACAAGAGGGAGGGGATATGGGGATATATGTATACGTATAGCTGATTTACTTTGTTATACAGCAGAAACTAACAGAACATTGTAATTACATTCCAATAAAGGTGTTAAAAAATTAAAAGAAGTTCTATGAGAGCTATCAGATATAATGAGAAAAACAAATGTGAGAATAATTGGTCTACAAGAAAAAGAAGAGAAGGAGAAGGGAGCAGAGAGCGTAGTTAGAGAAATAATATCTGGGAACTTCTCAAACCCGGGGAAGGTACTGGAAGTCCAAGAAGCTAATAAAACACCCTATTATCTCAATGCAAAAAGACCTTCTCCAATATATATTATAATGAAACTGTCAAAAATCAATGACAAAGAAAGAATCTTAAATGCAGCCAGGGAAAAAAGAAAGTAACTTACAAAGTAGCCATGAGGCTACTAGCAGATTTCTCAGCACAAACTCTACAGGCCAGATGGAGTGGAATGACACATTCAAAGTGCTGAAAGATAAAATTTGCCAGTCAAGAATACTTTATCCAGCAAAGTTATTCTTCAGCTATGAAGTAGAAGTAAAGGTTTACCGGGCAAACAAAAACTGAGAATGTTTACCATAATGAGACTTGCTTTGCAAGAAATGCTGAAAGAAGTTCTTCAAGCTGAAATGAAAAGATGCTACTTTGTAACATAAAAGCAAATGAGAGTACACAATATTCTAGCAAAGGTGAAAAATAGTCAGAATTAGAAAACAGTACTTCAATATTAGAACAGTGGGTCAGTCACTTAGTTATAGTATAAAGGTTTAAGGCAAAGAGTATTAAAAAGACTATAGCTTTCAACTAAAAAAAAACTATAGCTACTATAATTTCTCAATAAATTCATAGCTCAAAAAAAGATAAATTGTGACATCAAAAATACAAAAAGGGAGGACTAAAACTGTGGAAATTTTATAGGTGAATTAAGATAAATTCCTATCATCATAAAAAGGATGATTTGATCTATGTGATGTTCTATGTAAGCCATACAGTAATTACAAATCAAAATTCAGAAGTCATGAAACAAAACAAGGGGAGACTGAGAAAATCACCATGGAAAAGCACCACTTTACAAAGCTAGACAGAAACAGAGGGAAAAAGAAACAAAGGAGAAACAAAAAAATGATAAGACAGCCATAGTAAGTTCTTACATATCAATAATCACTCGAAATATAAATGGATTGAATTCATCAATCAAAAGTCACAGAGTGGCGGGATAGATTTAAAAAAACAACAACAAAGCCCAAGTGTATGCTGCTTACAAGAAACTCATTTCAGCTCTAAAGAACACATAGGCTTAAAATGAAAGGATGGAAGAGGATATTCCATGCAAGTGTAAAACAAAAGAAAGAGGGCATATTCATACTTATGTCAGACAAAATAGACTTCAAGTCAAAAATGATAACAAGAGACAAAGAAGGTTATTATATAATGATAAAAGTGTCAGAACATCAAGAATATATAACAATCATGAATACATATGCACCCAACATCAGAGCACTGAAATATATTAGGCAAATACTAAGAGATCTAAAGGGAGAAATAGACAACAATACAATCATAGTAGGGGACTTCAATACCTACTCTCAGCAAGGATAGATCATCCAGAAAATCAACAAGGAAACATTGGAATTGAACCATACTCTAGAACAAATGGACTTAACATACATATATAAAACATTCCATCCAACAGCAGCAGAATAAACATTGTTCTCGAGTGCACATGGGACATTTTCCAGGATAGATCATATGAGAAAGCACAAAACAAATCTTAGCAAATTTAAGGAGACTGAAATGACACCAATTATCTTTTCTGACCACAATTGTATAAAACTAGAAATCAACAACAAGAGGAAAGCTGGAAAATCTACAAATATGTGGAAACTGAAAAATACACTTCTGAACAACCAATGGGTTAAAGAAGAAATCAAAAGGGAATTAGAAAATTATCTCAAAACAAATGAAAATGGAAATACGACAAATCAAATCTTATGGAATGCAGCAAAGCAATTCTGAGAGGAACGTTTACAGTGATAAACGCATATACTAAGAAATTAGAAAGTTCTCAGTCAACTTAACTTTACACCTTGAAGAATTAAAAAAAAAGAACAAATTAAGCCCAGAGTTAGCAGAAAGAAGGACATAATAAAGATCTCTGCAGAAGTAAATGAAATAGACACCAGATAAACAATAGAAAGGATCAATGAAACTAAAGCCTGGCTCTACAAAAAGATAAACAAAATTGGCAAACCTTTAGCCAGGCTAACTATGAAAAAAAGAAAACTCAAATAGATAAAATTAAAAAGAAGATATTACAACTGATACTACAGAAATACATAGGACTATAAGAGACTATTATGAAAAATTATATGCCAACAAATTAGATAACCTAGAAAAAATAAATTTCTAGAAACACAAAACCTACCAAGACTGAATCAGGAAGAAATAGAAAATCTGCACAGACCGATAATGAGCAAAATTTGGATCAGTAATCGAAAACCTCCCAACATAGAAAACCCTAGGGCCAGATGGATTCACTGGTGAATTCTACCAAAATTTAAAGAATAATTAATACCAATTTTCCTCAGATTCTTCCAAAAAATTAAAGAGGCGTGAATGCTTCCAAATTCATTCTATGAGGCCAGCATTAGATTACTTTGGTAACAAAGTCAGACAGGGACAACACAAGAAAAGAAAGCTATAGACCAATATCTCTGATAAATATAGGTCCAAAAATTCTCAACAAAAAATTAGCAAAACAAATTCAAGAACACATAAAATGGATTATACACCACAACCAAGTGGGATTTACCCCTGGGAGATGCAAGGATGGTTCAACATATACAAATCAATAAATTTAATACATCACATTAATAAAATTAAAGATAAAAACTTACGTGATCATGTCAATACATGCAGAAAAAGCATTTGACAAAATGACATCCTTCCATGATAAAAAGTCTTGGCAGATTGGGTATAGAGGAATATATCTTAACATAATAAAGGTCAGCCATAACAAATCCACAGCTAACATTATACAAAATGGAGAAAAACTTGGAAGCTTTTCCCCTAAGATCAGGAACAATGCAAGGATGCGCACTCTTACAACTCTTATTCAGTATAATACTGGAAGTCCTAGCTAGAGTGAATATGCAAGATAGGGAAATAAAAGGCATCCAAATCAGGATGGAAGAAGTAAAACTGTTGCTACTTGCAGATGATATGATTCTGTATATAGAAAATCTGAAATGCTCAACCCAAACACTGTTGGAACTAATCAATTATTTCAGTAAAGTTGCAAGATACAAAATCAATATAGATAAATCAGTTGCATTTTTATACACAAAGGATGAAACATTTGAATGAGAATAAAAACTTTTCCATTCACAATAGCATGAAAAAGAATAAAATACTTAGGAATAAATTTAACCAAGGAACTGAAAGATCTGCACAACAAAACTCACAAGACTTTGCTGAAACAAATAGAACAAGACACAAACTAATGGAAAGATACCCCATGTTCATGGGTCAAAAGAATTAATATTGTTAAAATGTCTATATTTTTCAAACCCATATATAGATTTAATGCAATCCACATAAAAATACCAATGGCACTCTTCACAGAAATAGAAAAAGAATCTTAAAATGTATATGTAACCACAGAAGACTTTGAAGAGCCAAAGCAATACTGATGAAAAAGAACAAAACTGGAGGTATTACAATTCCTGATTTCAAACTACACTACAAAACTACAATAATAAAAAACAGTACAGTACTAGTACAAAAATAAACACATAGACCAGTGGAACAGAATAGAGAGCCCAGAATTAATCCCCTGCTTATACAGTCAATGAATATTTGATAAGGGAGGCAAGAGCACACAATGGGAAAAGGATAGTCTCTTCAGCAATTGGTGCTGGGAAAACTGGATGAATACATGCAGAGCAATGAAACTGGATCCCTATATTATATCACTCACAAAAAGTATCTTGAAGAGGATCAAAAATTTAAATATAAGACCTGATATTATAAGACTCTTAGAAGGAAGTGTAGGGAAGAGGCTCTTAACATTAGTCATGGCAATGACTTTTTCAATACAATACCAACAAAAGCACAAACAACAAATGGAAAAATCATCAAACTTAAAACTTAAAAGCTTTTGTGCAGCAAAAGAAACAATTAGCAAAATTAAAAGGAAACTTACAGAATGGGGGGAAATTTTTGCAAACCATATATTGGATAAGGGGTTTAATATATAAAGAATTCATACAACTCAATAACAAAAAACAAAAAATCTGATTGAAAAATGGGCACAACTAAACAATTTTCAAAAGAAGACATACAAATGGTCAACAGGTGCATAAAAAGATGGTCAACATCACTAATCATCAGGGAAATGCAGATTAAAACCACAACGGGATATCACCTCACATCTGTTAGAATGGTTGTCATCAAGAAGACAAGAGATGACTAGTGGTGATGAGGATGTGGAGAAAAGGGAACACTTGTACAAAGGTGGTAGGAATGTAAATTGGTGTGGCCACTATGGAAAACATATGGAGGTTCCTAAAAAATCTTAAAACAGATCCAGGAATTCCACCTCTGAGTATTTATCCAAAGAAAATAAAAACACTAACTCAAAAAGGTGTATGCACTCCCATGTTCATGATGGCATTAGTTACAACAGCAAAGATATAGAAACAACCTAAGTGTCCATCAACAGCTGAATGGGTAAAGAAAATGTGGTACATATACAATGAAATATTGAAAGATGGACATCCTACCATTTGTGACAACATGGATGGACTTTTAGCGCATTATGCTAAGTGAGATTTGTGACAACATGAATGGAATTTTAGCATGTTATGCTAAATGAGATGTCAGACAGAGGAAGACAAGAACTGTATGATACCACTTACATGTGGAATGTAAAAAAGCCAAGTTTTAAAAACAGAATAAAATGGTGGTTACCAGGGGATGGGAGGACAGGATGGATGTTGTCTAAGAGTATAAACTTACAACAAGTAGAAAATATGCCCTAGAGATGCACAGATCAATGAATATAGACGACAACATTGTACTATAATCATAAAACTTGCTGAGAGACTAGAAACTAATTATTCCAACTACTAAAAATAAAGAATAATTACGTACTGTGATGGAGGTGATAATTATTCCTATGATGGCAATCATATTACAATATATGAATGTACATCTTAAATTTACACAAAGCTATATGTCTAATATATTTCAAAAAAAGGTTGAAAAGAAAATATAAAAGATAAGACATGAGGAAATAATCACAGATTTGGGGTAATAAAATGTTAAATAACTACTATGTTCTATCACAACATAGTAATTTAAAACATACTGGCATAATTGACTATTCATACGTTCACATGTACACACATGACCAATATTGACTCAGTTAAATGTTTATTGACCTATAAATACAGTAGAAGTGGAAACATTTTTCATTAAAGATAACCTCCTACAAAAGGTGCCAGACCTTGAAAATTGTATATAGTAAATGATAATACCTTGCTAAGTTGAATTTTTTTCAGAGAATTTAATATTTTTTGGCAAGTAAAGAAGGCACCTTTTATAGTTTCTCATTTATGTCTTTGGATATCTAAAAGCCAATGTTATTTTATGGAGGGAAAATAACCCAATGGGAAAAGGACAGTAAGTTTTGGAGGAATACCTGTGAATACAATGAACATATTCATTGTAGGAAATTTATAAAATGTGGACAAACAAAAAATGATAAGGTCCAAAAATAAATATTCTTAATAGTTTAATGTATATTGTTTCAGATATGTGTGTGCACGTGCATGTGTGTCTATGGTTATATTTTCTATGGTATATTTGGTGGCTGAATAATATTCCAGGATGTAGATATATAAATATACTATCTATTGCTACTTGGATGTGGCATCTCTATCTCTAATTTTTCATGGTATACTTTTTACCTTTCTTAAAAACTTATCATAACCATTTTTAATAAGCCTTATGTCTTCCATCAGCTATTTACAAACCATGATTTCTAACATTTTCCACTACCATAAATATGGTTGCATTGAGTGTCTTTGGATGAAAATCACGGGAAAAGTCCATGATGATTATTTTCTTGGGATAAATTCTGGGAAATGGAATTGCTAGGTCAAAGGGTATTTGCATTTAAGGCTTTAGTATATATTGCTCATTAGCCTTCCAGAAGTTTGTGCCCACTTTTACTGCCATCACTTCTGCATGTGATACTGATTTCTTCACAGCCTTAATACTTTACCAATTTGCAATCATTCTTCTATGTTCCTCAAAATTTTGGAGATTCACTTTACAATATTCCACTGAAAAGATGAATGGCCAACTAATCAAGAACAAATACAACTAGGGCATGAGCTTGGAAGAATTTGAGGGAAGAATAAAGAGCAGAATAACCCGAGGCTTGGGAAAATTGCTAAGGATTGTAAGATCTTTTATGCTTCAGAGTAAGAATGATAAGAAAGGGAGTAATCTACTTCCTGGGCTTATAATGTGATATTAAGAGGTTGTAGAGACAAAATTAATTTTCTTTAGTATCTTTTAAGTTTAGTCACTAAGGAGAATGATCATTATACTGAGAGTTTATTATCAAAGTAGGAAAGTGGGGCAATTTTACCTGAGTTTAAGTCCATAGTTTCAGATAAATTACCTCCTAAAGTGAAGAAAAACCAGGAGGACCGTGCAGCACATGACTCCAAGTTTCAAACAACTGAGAGACAACTCTGTGCAAGAAGGATTCAATTCCTTCTTCATAATTCCAGGGACAAATAAGGATCAAATGGAGGGAATTATGGGAAAAAATAATTCAACTCACTCTCACAAATAGGTGCCTTTTTACCCCAAGTGACATCAATGCCTGAGAGGAGACAAGTAGCAGAAGGGGAACCAATGAGTCGATACCTAGAAGCAAAGGATGAAAAATGGTTAGACTCTACACAGATTTCCCACTTAAATCACCATGAGAAAACAATAGCAGGAGGATGTTACAAATTACAGGACAGATTAAAACATGGGAGACCTCAAGAAAGAAACCCCATCTCCACCTACAAATTAGTCTTTATTCTTCAGGGCAAGCTAAAATTCGTACCTCTTTAATCCATCTCCATTCCTAGTCCCCTCACAACTCATTGTAATATTCCCATTATTAATCATGGGACACTTCTGTACTTGTCTTAAAGATACCTCAGAATTATTTTATCCATTTGTACTTTCAGCTAAGAAATTATAAGCGCTTGATTAGGAGGGAAGATGCCTTACTGAAATATATACACCCTTTAGCACCTAGCCTAGAGACTTTCAAGCATGTGGTGCTCAAAAATATCTACTGAGTGAAGGAAAGAATGATGGCTTTACCCTGAAGACTTAGTAAATGAGAGTCAGAGGAAACAGCTAACCATTTTACCTTTCAAATGTAGAAAGCAGGGGTACTCACCCACTGTGTCATAAAATCATTCTAAGTAGGTCACAAAATTTGAAACTTCATCATTTATTTTTTATTTATTACACCTCTATGCTGTTACTGTGAGAAATGTCACAAAAGATACTCAGCCAAGCTATTCATATGTTCCAATGTACAGCAGGGCTAAACTTGATAAAGTAAAAAGTGATGGGTGTAATGCAAAGTCACATAACAGTGAGGTAGTTACTGCAACAGTTAAGAAATCTGTCTTTTGATTACCTAGGACATGTGATCAGGGCAGTACCCATTTGTAGCAGAGACTACTGGAATCTCCAGCATCCACTTTTCTTCATTATTAACATGACCCTGTATTTTTAACTGGGCCATTGGCCACTTTCAAAAACAGCTTCATTTCTCAGCTTCCCTTACAGCCGTGTGACTATGTTCTGGCTGGAGGGATGTAAATGGAGTGTCTGGAAAGTGTCTTCACAGGGATAAGTGTTCCCTTCCTCCGTTCTTCCTCTTTGCTAAATGGAGTTTGGACGATGAGTTGAGATGGACTCTCTAATGGAAGGATCCCAAGTTTCTGTGGATCTTAGAGCCACTGTATGAGCCCTGGGCCGCCATGGTTCTTAACATGAGAGATAAGTGAACTGCTGTCTTGTTCAAGCTCCTGTTATTTTGTGTTTTTTCTGTCTTTTATAACTTAATCTAATCTTAACTGGTATACCAGCTCTTCCCAAAACAGTAACAAAAAGATGGTGGGAACCACGTTGGTAGAGCAATGACAGTGAATATTTTGGTAGACACGGTAAGTCACTTTTATATTTAGGTAGTGATTAAATTTTACTTATTGTTACCTTGTTTTTTATGAGCTGTGTTCTAAAATCTTTTAAGTGTGCAAACAAATATTTAATCTTCAAAATGTCTGCAAACAAACATTTTGAGAACCACTTTAGTAAGGAAAGAGGATAATCATCCCTGTACTACATGTGTGTTTCCTTCCGCCTGTCTCCTATCATACATTTAAATGTTGCCTTAGGAGCACAGGGCCATGGGTATCCTCTGACTTTTGACCTTATAAAGGCTACTCTTAACGTACTCACTATGACTAAACTAGAGCTTTGGAGTAAAAATGTGAAGCAGGTTCCAGCCCCTGTATGACTGTAAAAAGCAGTGAATATTTTTGAACATATTGTAAGACACTAGTATGCTGCAGTAGTGATTATGTTGTAATATTTTTCCTGGATGGATTTTCCATCTCTGTGAATTACTTTTACTGGAGCCCACTCAGTTCCCCTGAGCATTAGAAATCTGTATAGTTTTCTGTATAGAACCACTCTAAATTGTTGTTCAAGAGCCATGAGATTCCTTTCCCTATAAGCATCATACATACTGTGGAGAAGCGTGCTGAGGCACTGGACAGCCCATTAAGTAAGGTCAGGGATGGGAGAATCAAGGGCTAGGATGGTGTCATTTTTATTTTTTCCTATTTGTTCATGTACTTTGAACTATTTAGCAGTGGAGGGAATCTATGGAGACATTCAGTAGGCTGCAAATTACTAAAAGTAGCTCACAGATATGATTTTCAGCAGCCCTCTTTTTTTAAAAAAAAAAAGAAATTTAAAATTGAATTTTATTGGCTTATAAAAGTTAACATACATTCATTGTAGACATATTTGGAAGTTGTGAATAACCCAAAGATCAAAAATGTCACCACCCAAGATAGCACCACTCGTAGTAGCTAATATTTTGCTATGAATACTTCTAGCCTTTTTATCTAAAAATATACGTGTAACCCAGATGTCAACTGGGCTTAGCTACCTTTAGAAGAAAGAGCTGGTTAAATTGGACACAAGCACCAATTCTACATTTGTAAATACAGATTCCCATCTGCCCTCCAACCCCCTCCAAACATTCTCAGATTTCTCAGCCCCATCAGTCCTACAGATGACTGCAGCCCCAGTCAACATCAAAGACACTATCAAGAGAGTGAAAAGATAAAAGGATAAAAGAAAATATGTGGAAATCATTTATCTGAGAAGTGTTTAATATACAGAATATATAAAGAACGCCTATAACACAACAACAAAAAGACAAACAACCCAATTGAAAAATGGACAAAGAACTTGAATGGACATTTTTCTAAAGAAGATATACAAATGTACAAAAGATATACACATGAAAAGATACTAACAATTATTAGTCATTAGGGAAATCCAAGTCAAACCCAATTCAGACCTTCCAGGATGGATGGCTATAATAATAACCTTTTTGAGTTTTTTTTTAATAATAACTTTTTAAAAATGGAAAATAAAAGTGTTGGTGAAGATGTGGAGAAAATGGAATGCTTGTAATCGTTGGTGGGAATGTAAAATGGTGCAGCCACTGTAGAAAACAGTTTGGCTATTCCTCAAAAAGTTAAATATATAATTAACATATGGTCTAGCAATTCCAATCCTAGCTATATATCCAAAAAGACTGACAACAGAGACTCAAGTAGATACAGGTTTATCAGCTGATTTATGTATTTTTAAGTACATCTTGGAAACTGTATTTTTCCTACAAAATGGCACATTTCATGGATGTTTTCAATTTCATTAGGCTAGAGAGGATATACTACTTTTATTTAGTATTGATTGAATCCCTTCAATATCTACGATATCTCCTTTCTCATTCACGTGTATTGGCAGATTTGTTATTTTGTGAAATTACAATTGGCCAAATTCCGTTTGTTTAATTGGCCACTTTAAGAAACTACTCTGAGATTTTTACTTATCGTTTCCCTTTTTCCTTTTTATTAATTTCCTTTCTTTATTAATTTCTTAGTCCAGCTTCTTTTATATGTTCATGTTCTAGTCATTTAAAAATTCTTAGGTAAAATACTTTGTTCATTTATTTGAAAACGTTTTGTCAGATAACAAAAGTACTGACTATTTCTCTAAGGACAGTTTTGGCATCAGTATCCCAGAAATTTTCACGAGTAATATTTGCACCAGCATTCATAACGAACAGGCTGAATAATGTAAGGTTTACCAATACGGGCTGTGGAGGCAGACTGGCAATATTCAAATTCTAACCTGAGCCTCTGTCCTGTGAGTTTTGGTAAATTGGTTCATCTCTCTGTCTTAGTTTCTCTCCTGTAAAATGGGGCTATGTGTAATATTCACTTCAAAGAGTCATTTTCAAGAGTAAGTTAATTCATGTAAAGCACTAGAAGAGTTCTCAGGGCTCATGCACTCAATAATCATTCCTTATTGTTATTTGATATGTAATCTGCAATGTCTGTTTTAATTTTCTCTTTGACTAAGATCCAAAACTTGAATTTTTATTTATTCTTTTGTCATTAATTCCTAGTGTTATTTTTATTATAATAAGAGTATATCGCTGTTTTAGTTTCTCCTGTGTTCAAATCTATTGAGGCACACCCTGTGGAGTGATATGCTATCAACTCTTATAAATGGTTCCTAGAAAGAGTTTGCATTCTCTGTAAGGTACAAAATTCAATACACATGTACCAAAACAGCCTCATCCATCAGTGTCTTATTTTTTGTACCTTTGCTTACCCAATCTGAAGTTTTCAACTATTATTATTATTTTATCAATTTATCTTTTTACTTCTTTTTAGAACCTCCTTGACCTGGAATAATAAAAGAAATTGAGGAAAACTAATGCTCTTTCATCTAACCATAGGTTGGCAAACTGAGTTCTGCAGGCCCCATGTATGCTGTATCACACATTCATTCATTCACTGTCTAGGGCTACTATCCCACTGCAACTGCAGAGGTGAGTAGTTATAACAGAGATTATATGGCCCACAAATCTGAAAGTATTTACTATCTGGGTCTTGACAGAAAAAGTTTGCCACCCCTTTGTCAAAGCAATCTGCGTTTTATTTGTCCAGGTTAACATCTGCTCCTTGGCTATTTGTTTATTTAAGTTTAATTTATTTCTTTTCAGTAACTTAACAACAGAAAATTACAACATATGTTTTTGCTTAGAATACCATGTATTTCAGATAACCCTACTTTCTCTAAGCACATTCAAACATATATATGCATATAGAGTATCTCCTCAAAATTTGTCATTGTTTTTCCAAGTTGAAAACAAACTCTACAAATTGTTTTCTCAGTCAATATCACACCATGATCATCCATCCAGATCACTGAATATAGGATCTAATTAAGTCTTTTTGATTGCTGCAAAATAGTGCATGTGTAGATACCTAACAATTTCTATAGTGGCGGCATCATTTTACATTCTCACCAGCAATGTACAAGGATTCTAATTTCTACACATTCTCACCAACACTTTTTATTTTCTGTTTATTAATAATTATTATTAAAGTCATATTAAGAGGTATGAATGGGTTTGATTTGCATTTACCTAATGGTTAATAATGTTTAGCATTTTTTATGTGTTTATTGGCCATTTGTATACCTCCTTTGGAGAAATGTCTTACTCAAGTCCTTGGCCCATTTAAAATTGGGTAGTTTTTTTCTTGTGGAGTTATAGAGTTCTTTATATATTCTGTATATTTAATTTTGTCAGATATATGATTTGCAAATATTTTTTTCTCATTCTATGAGTTGTCTTTTCACTGTCTTGATAGTGTCTGCTATGGTCTGAATGTTTATGTCTCCCCAAAATTCATATGTTGAAATCCTAACCTCCAAAAGTGATGGCATTAATAAGTAGGGCCTTTAGGAGCTATGTCATAAAGGTGAAGTCCTCATGAGTGGGAGTAATGCTCTTATAAAAGAGACCCCACAGAGCTTCCTAACCCCTACACCATGTGAGGACACACTAGAAGCATACACCTAGAAGAGGACCTTTGTTGACCCTGCCAACACCCTGACCTCAGACTTCCAGTTCCTAGAATGGTGAGAAATAAAGTTCTGTTGTTTATAAACTACCTAGCCTGTGATATTTTGTTATAGTAAGCTGAATGAACTTGATAGTGTCTTGATGCAAAAATGTTCTTAATTTTAATGAAACCCAATTTGTCTATGTCTGCTTTTGTTGCCTGTACTTTTGGTGTCATATTTAAGAAACTATTGCCAAATCCACGGTCATGAAGATTTGTCCCTATATTTTCCTCTAAGAATTTTATAATTTTAACTTTTAACTTCAAGTCTTTGATCCATTTTGATTTAGTTTTGTATATGGTGTAAGGTGGCTTCATTGTTTTGCATGTGAATATCCAATTTTGCCAGGACCATTGTTGAAGAGACAGTTCTTTCCGCAGTGAGTGGTCCTTGCACCCTTGCTGAAAATCAACTGACCATAAATATGCGGCTTTATTTCTGGGCTATCACTTACTCCGCTGGCCTGTGTGTCTAACTTTATGTCAGTAACATACTATTTTAATGACTATAGCTTTGTAGTAAATGTTGAAATAAAAAGTGTGAGTCAACCAACTTTGTTCTTTTCAAGACTGGGTGTTCTGGGTCCCTTGAAATTCCATACAAAATTTAGGATGGTTTTCCATTTCTGCAAAAAATACTGTTGGGATTTTTGTAGGTATTGCCTTGAATCTGTATATCATCACTTTGGGCAGTATTTTCATCTTACCAATACTAAGTCTTCCAATCCAAGAATATGAATGTATTTCCATTTATTAAGTCTTCTTTAACTTCTTTTCAGCAATGTTTTATAGTATTCAGTGTATAAGTCTTATGTCTCCTTGGCTAAATTTATGTCTAAGGATTTTATTGTTTGATACAATTATAAATGGAATTTTTCTATTATTTTATTTTAGAAATGTGTCTTTTAATTATCATGTAGTTTGAAGTTTTTATTGACTATATTTAGAAGGCATTGTTCTTCAAAAGGGGAATTTAAGCCATCACACGTACTGTAATAACTTACACATTTTATCTTGCTTATAGTGTTCTTTACTTTTATTTATTTAACAATTCCCAGGGTTGGAACTCAGTACTGTATAAAACGAGCTCCATTCTTGCTCTGCTGATGCTGTTTCCAGCAAGAGAGATAGAAAGCTTCCTAGTCTTCCTTTTCTTACCCCTCTTTTGTCATATGGACCAAGTGGTTGTGCTTTTTTGATTGCCATTGTGATTTTGAATTTATATATTTTGATTTTATACTAGCATGGAATAATATCTATCTTCTTTATTTATCATGTCAAGAATATGTACTTATCTATATGTATTATAAGTTAAGCATATATATATATATTTATTTTACTGCATCACCAACTTCCTAGTTGTTGTGATAAAAATCTATTATTTTATATCAAGTTTACTATACTTCCTTTCATACATGAGTTCTCTTTTAAGAATTAGTTCTGCCATTATATTTAGTTTCACAACCATACTAAAAATAACAACTTTAACTCTGTTTAAATAGTTTTGTGACTCACTACTATTTCTTTGATTTCTTCTTTCAAAAATTTACTCATATTTTTGTGAGAATTATTCTTTTTTCAGGAAGCATATCTAATTGGCATATGTTTTGGGTTCTTACTCATGTAAGACTATATATCTGTGCCTTGGAGATAAATGACAGCTTGGCTGAGCACAGATATTTTATGGCATAATATTTTCTCTCGAACACTAATTTCTGTAATTTAGTGTGTGGAAGAGGCTTTTGATGCCAAAATGAAGTTCTTCTTTTTCTGTTTATCTCTCGATAGTTGCAGTATTTTTATTCAGTATCTGAATTTCATACATTTCCTTCATGTAGGGCCAGTGCCTCTTACCATTAACCTTGCATTTGTTTAGTAAGCCTTAAAGATTCAAACGATCTAGGCTTTTTTATTCTGGTCTGAGAAACTATCTTCCATTATGTGCTAATTAATGCTTCAGTTTTTTCTGGTTTCTTTTGTTTTTCTCATATCTAGATTGTGTGTGAGTGAATATGTGTATAATTTCCAGTTTTGTCCTGGATTAATTCTGGAGAATTTAATCTTATTTTCTAATGATCTCTTTGTTTTTTTCCTGGATTCAATCTCCTGATTATTGCTGCTTTTTAGATTCCTGTGTGTTTTATCCATAGGTAAATTTTCCTAATATCAGATCAGTAAATCTTATAAATGCCTTTCATAGATTCTATGTTATAAACACATATGAGAGATTTCTAATATCTTATTTTGTAGCTTATTCCCATGTTTATTGGAATACTCTGATTTATAGAGGAATATTTTCTCTGATTTCTCAAATTGGTCTTTTTATTTTCAATTGCTGTATCTTACCTTATATTTAATGATGTTTTGGCTTGCTCACCACAGAGAGTTTTAGGCTTATTTCTGAGGGGAGGTGAGAAGGGACTGGTGATGAGATTGTATGGAAAGTTTTTATGTCTCTCAAGCTCAGACAAAGTGAGAAGGGGTGAATATTGATTTATCCTAGTTTAAACTTGCTGGATCATAGGTATAATAGCTTGGGCAGAATAGCATGGGGCCGATGACTAGGGACAGTTTTTGCAGGAAGATTTAATATAGATATCTTTTTTCCCTCTAAGTTATTGTGCCAACTGAAAATTAGTAAACATTCTTTAATTGCTCCCTCTAAGTTGAGGCAATGGCTTCTAGCATGTTTCCCCATTCCAGGGAAAAGTCAGGTGCAAGAACTCCCTTAAGGTCCCCACTCTGTGTGCACTTTAACACTTACATTTCCCAGAGCTGCTGTTACCTTTAATATTTATCCTCCCAAACCCTGCCCCAGGATCCTCTAATCAGCTATACACCCGCTAACCTGTTAAGGATGTTTGCATAGTTCAACCAGCATTTTTCCTTTTATTTGGCAAGCTGGTCCTTTTTATTCAGTGAATATCTTTCGCATGTACTACCTTCAGCAGAAGCATGGTGCCCTCTCCTAGTTTTAATACAGGTACACATTGTGCCTTCTTTTTTTAGATTCCTTGGTCAAATGCCTATGTTGTTCAAGCTACCATCTCTACCCAAAAGTCCTATTGCTTACTTTTTGAAGTACATATGTCAGTAGTCTGGTTTGTATATCTTAGACTGGGTGGAAGGTTGGCATTGCTGTTCTGCAACTCACATTCCAAAGATAGTGCTCCCAACTCACCCTTTATTACATGAATAATTAACTGTTGATCCAAACTGCGTATCTGTGTTTATATAAACCATGCCATTGAAGGGTTCTGGAGGTTTTCCACATGATTTTCCTACAGAAAAGAAGCAGAATTCGGGATGAGGTGTACAGTTCAATTTACATTTGTTTTTAAGATTCAGACTGGAGTGCAGCATACTGAACAGCCTGTATACTTCTGATTGTTCTACAGAATTGACCACTTTGAGGAAACTCACCATACAAGTAGCTATAGGGCACCTGCTTTTAAAACGACCAGTGAGCATCACCCAATAAAGGTCATTTGTGGTTTTCCATCCCATCAGCCTAAATCAAAGGCCTTAAATTTGGGATTTTCCTCCTATCTTAGTTAGCCAAGCACAATTCACTGTGACCCACATAATTTTCTTGTGCCCCTGTTTTATTCATTTCATGGTTTTAGCCACCAAGTGTAACCTCCAGTGAATGGAAATTTTTTCTCCAATTCCTCTTGTGAGAGCCATTCCTATGAAATGAATATCTAGTCAAGGTGTAGAAATGCAAGGCAATAAGAAGGGATGACTTACAAGTCCACCCTCCATTTAAATATCTTGGGCAAACTTAGATGCCTCACCTTCAAAATTTGAACAAATTAAATCAGATCTCACAGATTCTTTGATATACATAAATTGGCTCCCAGGAAGGGGTTACTCATATCTCTAAATATCTTGGCACTTGACGAGACCAAGTTTTCTAAGCAGGTGATAGAGAACATATTTTCAAAATACCCAAGGAAGCATTCATAATTCAAAGATGTCCCAACTGGAAACTCAGACTCATCAGTCAGGATTGTAGGCTTTGTAAATGGAAACTGTTTAGGGGCTTTACAATACTTGAAGACCAAAACCACAGAAATATCAAAGTAAGCAGAGAGACTTCCACCCTATCTCCTCTTTCTCTCCAACTGAGCTGATAGATGGGATCACAGAAACAGAGACATAATAATGGCAAAAGAGTTTCTTCCCCTAAGGTAACCCCTGAAGTTACCTTAGGATGGTGCTTTACAATAGCATCTACCCATCAGGAAATTTTTACTGCTTGGAAGACTATTCACCTTTTTGGCCTTTCTGTTCAGAGCAAGAGTTTTAGTCAATAGTTTCACATGCCAGGCCTTCTATCAGGGTGCCTTTATCTAGAGTTAAGTTAACCATTACATCCTCATTTACTGGTGTTAACATACTCACGTATATTAAGACATATTTACTGTCTCTTTTCACTTATTCCTCCCTACCTCAGTCTCAGGATGCCTACCATAAGCTGCTTCTCTGGTACTAAATAGCAGTCACCACTTGTAGTGGGTGAATGATGTCCCCTGCAAAGATACAACCATCTAAAACATTAGAATGGGAACTCATTTGGAATAAAGGTCATTTCAGATACAATTAAGGTAATGATCTTGAGATGAAATTATCCTGGATTACCAGAGTGAACCCTAACTCCAGTGACTGCTGATGTCCTTTTATTTTTTTGCTTTTATTTTTTTTTATTGGAGGATAATTGCTTTACAATGTTGTGTTCGTTTCTGATGTACAACAAAATGAATCAGCTATACGTATACATATATCCCCTTCCTCTTGCACCTCCCTCCCAACCTCCATCCCACTCATCTAGAGCATCACAGAGCGCCTCATCCCACCTCATCACAGAGCACCAAGCTGAGCTCCCTGTGCTTTTAAGAGAGAGGAAGTGGAGATTTGAGACACAGAGATATTGGAGAGAAGGCCATGTGAAGACAGAGGCAGGGATTTAAGTGATGTGTCCACAAGCCAAGTAATGCTAGGAGCCACCAGAAGCTGCAAGAAGGATCCTCCTTTTAGAGCCATAGGAGAGAGTGCAGCCCTAACAACACCTTGATTTCAGACTTCCAGCCCCTAGATCTGTGAGAGAACTAATTTCTGTTATTTTAAGCTACCTAGTTCATGGTTTATGGCGGCCCTAGGATACTAATAGACCATTCTTCTCATTCTGATGCAGATATTCAAGGACAAGGACAAAACAGACTAAGCATTCAGTAGCTTCCTCTAAGAAGCTAGGTCTTCTTTATGAGAGGGTATACTGTGTGCTGCATAATTTGAAATAGAGTCTGAACTCAACTATCTCCTCTTTGGTGGCGACTGCTTCTATTTGCCCATTCAATAAGCCTGGCTGGGGACCTAGGCAACTGCATTTAAAGAAATCTCACTGGATTCTGATACCTACTATCCAGTTGGAGGGTGAGGAAGATCAAGGAAAGGTTAAATGCCTCTCATCATGTGTAGCCTTTTCTCACTGGATTGCTCTTCTATCTTAGGGCTCCCCTGCCAATGATGTGGTATTCCAAGGTTGGTGCCACACCCCCACTCTACCCCAGCTTCCATTCTTCTCTTGCCCCACTCTCCTCACCACGCCACCAGCAAGTAGAATGATTAGCATCTTACCTAGTTAAACATCTTGGCACTGCTGGAAATATCTGTTTTAGCTATGGCATGTAATTTCGACACTTCCACTTATGACAAAGTTAAACTCACAAGAAAACACCATATCTCATTATAGAAATATAAAGGATGTGGTCCAGGTGTTCTGAACCCATTTAGGGTATATAGGGGTGGGCACTGACCAACAGGACCAGAAAGTTCACAGTGAGGGTCAGGGATGCTCCAAACCTCATTCCCTTGACTGTCACTTGTGCAGTGGATGGTGCTCTCCCTAAAGAGATTGAAAGTCATCCCTCTATCTGGGTGGGGGTCACATGTGCAAGATATTTCTTTTCCACAGGAAATGCCTCCCAGAGAAGTTCCTGTGTGGTTCCCATTAAGGATAGCCAGCAGATTTGGACAAAAGATTTCTAAAAGAGCTAAAAGTTACATTAAAATGCTTAAATTTTCATCTGGGTCAATTTCACAATTGTGGGATTCTGTGACTGTGTTGCCAGTTCAACAACAATTAAACTCTTAGGGAGAGTACAAACTACAATATAAATATATTAGGACACTGCTGAGATGCAGCTAAATGAAGTTACATCAAAATCAATTTTTATTATAAAAGTCTAAAAGGGACTTAAGCATCCTGAACTCTTCAGCGAGTTAAGCCTTCTGGATAATTGAGGCTTAAATAAACAAAAATCTTCTTAACCACATCCATTTAACAAGGAAATTATCCATTATTTCACCAAGGTTTTTTTTCTTTTTTTTTGAGCACCTACTATACAGCAAGTACTATTTTAAGCACAAAATAGGTGACATCTTTTAACATCAAGGATCTTCATCCTAGAGAATTTTTTCCAAATATATTTCAAATATATACATTTACTATTTGTCTATCCATGATTTAATCTTTTCTTGATACCTTGAGGCTGTTATTCTCAAAAGCAAAATGAATGGTTACAGAAATGCTGCCACAGTGAAATGAAACATCTCCATACTCCAGTGCGTGCTCCAAAGGCTCAAAAATGTTTTGACTTTTAAGATACTTATAGGTTTTACAGTTTGTTTTTATCATTGAAGAAACACACATTTCTTCTTTTGAGCGTTATGTATTTAGAGATGCTCCTTTCCCCTTCTGATCTGATCTGTATTTAGGAAGAGGATACTGCAGCTTGAAAGAATTATGGATAAACTAACTAGTCAAAGGGTGGAATAGCTTAACCAATGTTTACACTCTATTAAGTGATTTTAGGTATATCCTTGAGTTCATGGGAGTAATTTTCTTTCTTTCTTTCTTTCTTTTCTTCCTTCCTTCCTTCCTTCCTTCCTTCCTTCCTTTCTTCCTTCCTTCCTTCCTTCCTTCCTTTCTTTCTTTCTTTTTTTCTTTCTTTCTTTCTTTCTCTCTTTCTTTCTTTCTTTCTTTCTTTCTTTCTTTCTTTCTTTCTTTCTTTCTTTCTTTCGTGTTTCTTAATTACATTAAGATTTTCAAATAGCTGACTTTCAAACATGAAAGATGTAACTATGGTTTCACTATATAAATCAGTACAATATATTCAAATAATATTAAAGCAAAGTATTCATTTGAAAAAATAAATATATATCTTTCAGTCATTACAATCAGAAGATGAAGCAACATCCTGGTGATTTAGTGAAGAAATAAATGTACAGATTGGATATATTAGTAGTGTTTCTCTATTTAACAGGTTACATTTCTGTCATGAAAAAAGAAAAAGCTCCCTAATCCCACTTCCCTTTGCAGCTGTAGTCCCTTTTCTCTACCCCCTTTACATTAGAAGTCCTCTAAGATGTTGTCTATGGTCTGTCCTTCCTCCCCTTCATTATCCCTTGAACTCATTCCAATCGGGCATTTGCCCCCACAACTCTACTGAACTGCTTTTATCGAGGTCATTCATTACCTCCAAGTCGCTAAACCCAATGATAATTTTCTGTCCTCATATTATTTGACCTCTCTGAAAAATATAACGCAGTTTCTGAGACTCATCTCCTTAAACAAAGTTCTCCACTTGTCTTCCAAGATACCTCATCCTCCTGATTTTTCTCTCAACACACTGGCTGCTTCTTCTTAATCTCCTTTTCTGATTCCTTCTAATCTTTCCAACATCTTAATGTTGAATTTACAAGGTTCAGGCCATGCATCTATTCTCTGGCCCCATTCACTCTCTGGGTGATCTCACTTAATCTCTATTTTAAACTCTATATCTAAACCATCAGCAAATCCTGTCATTTCTACCTTCAGAATATATCCAGAATTTGAATACTGCTTATCACTTCTCTCAGTGTTATCCTGGGCCAACATCTCTGGTTAGATTTTTGCAATAGCCTCCCAGCTTGTATCCTCAGCTCTACCCTCAGATTTTCTTGGCTACAGGTATCTTTTCGGCCTTCAGTTGCTTTCTCAATTGAGAGTGCTGATACCACTGCTACCTCATTTCCTGACAACACTGGCTGTGTCAGCACCCCCAAGGGTGAGATGGGCTTCTGCACAGCCTGTGCTGTACCACTGCAGTGGAGGTCACAGTAGTTCTAAATCGAAGCCAAAGTGACTGGATCCATGTCCACTCTGGCTCTTTCTATCACTTCCTGGCTTAGGTGGAGTACCAGGCAACAGATCATGGGCTCTAGTGTCCCCAGAGTCTGATCAGGGAGAGAAATAATACAACATGAAATCCAAGGACTTAATAGCCTTGGAATAAACAGAAGATGAGAGACAGGAAAGACCGAGCAGATAAGTTGCTCGTTCTTTCTCTTCTAATGGTCAGTTCTGGTTCCACAGAATCTCTCTGGAGATGTCCTATATGGCCAAACAACCAGCCGTCTTTCTTGTGAAGCTTATGGCCACTTCAATAACACAATCTCTTTTATTTATCTGCTTTTCTTTCCTCTCCACCTCCCTTTTTGTTTTCCTTCACCTTTGCTGCCCTGGGACTATACCCTCCAGTAGAGCATTATAACTCAAACTTTGTCTCTGGCACTGTTTTTTGGGGAATCTCAGTCTAAGATACATCCTTTCAACTCAGCTCTCTCTAGAGTAGCCAGAGTGAAATCATTAAAAGTAAGTTAGAGGGGCTTCCCTGGTGGCACAGTGGTTGAGAGTTCGCCTGCCGATGCAGGGGATGCGGGTTCGTGCCCCGGTCCGGGAAGATCCCACATGCCGCGGAGCAGCTGGGCCCGTGAGCCATGGCCGCTGAGCCTGCGCATCCGGAGCCTGTGCTCCGCAACGGGAGAGGCCACAACAGCGAGAGGCCCACGTACCGCAAAAAAAAAAAAGTTAGATCATGTTACTTTTCTACTCATAATACTCCAATGGCTTTTCATCTTGCTTAGAGTGAAAACCTAAATTCTTACAGAGTATAGAGTTATTCTCTTTTATTGCTCTTGCATACTTCCGTATTTGCTCACTGAACATCAGCCATATTGACTTCTGAGAAATGTCAGGAGCAGGCTTTTCAAAGAAAATGCCAGGAACACTTCTGCCTTGGACCTTTGTAGTTTCTGCTCCATCTGCATGGAAAGTTCTTCCTCTATCTTTGCACATTGGTAATCAATCAATTTTCATCAATGCTCAAATGTTATTTTCTCTTTTTCTTCCTAATCATTTTATTTTAAATGGAAACAATTTTTTTCTGGAATTCCTTTTTCCCATTTACACAACTATTTTTTGCATTACCCTGTTTTTTTCTTAATAACACTTAGTATTATTTGAAATTGTCTATTTATGTGTTTGTTTGTTTACTTCATATACATATATATATATATATATATATATATATATATATATATATAGCCTTTCTCCCTGCACAAGAATATAAACAACATTGGAGCAGGGACCTAGTCTGTCTTGTTTACAGGCATATTCCTAGTATCTAGAAGACTGGTTGGCACATAGTAGTTACTCAAAAAAAAATCTGTTGAAAGAATGTGTATATGATGGATTGATGATTGAAGAAAGGATAAAAAAAGCTGAAGTGTGACTATCATTTTTGAGAAGGAAAAAGGGAACATTTGACAAAGCTTCAGGCCATAAATTTCTCCCCATCTGTGAAGCATTTCTTCCCATTTATAGCACATAGTACGTTTATAAATATTTATAGAATGACACACAAAGCCCATGATGTTCAGGTTTATTTCCCCAAAAAACATTCTTTGTAACTATTTCAACAATAAATATTTGTATCAAAAACAAAATAAACAGAGGGACAGACATTAGATAATTTCATATGGTAAAATGCAACAAGAAAATGAAAAAAACAAGGAGAAAGATGCAGACCTGAACAGATATTCTTTCTACTTACGTTCACACACAGGAACACTGTTATTCCAAAGGCTTTTCATTCCAACCAAGATACAGTAACTGGCTGAGCTTCCCTTTAACTGGAACCTAAGGAACAAAAAGCAGTAGTGACTGGATGAGCACACCATTTCTCTCTTCCATCCACTGACAGATCTCAGCTACTTCCCTTCTGCTAAAACACAATTTAATGCCTAAGTTAAATCCCAAATGAAAGAAAAAGCTCAGCCCATTTTGTTTCTCAGCTGATAGAGGCTCAGAAACCAAAACATTTTAAAAAATTACTGCTTCCAATGAGGACAAAGCAATGACACCTGTCAAAGCTCAGTAATCAGACTTGCCTGAACTAAAGAAGGTACAAAAAACATAGACAGGCATTTCCTTAGTCTGGTCCTGGACCTTCAGGAGACCATCTTACCCTGACTGCTCTCTAACAAGACCCCATTTGTCATTAGGAGAAACTTTGTCCTCTAATGCAAAGCGTGGCATTTTCCTCTTTCAGTAATCCAGGAGGAAAACAACTCCTGATTTAAGCAAATCAGAGAACATGAGGAAAGATATCAGAGACTGTTCCTTTTGCCAATACATTTGGAATGTTCCTGAATGAGACTTCTGACATATCTGGATTACTGAAGAGTAAAGCCAAATTATCTAGGAAAAATAAGAAACAGTGAGGAGACAGGATTCCTTGGAGTACAATCATCCTAAAACATCTGGTTTATTGTCAGACCAGTGGCTCCTGAATTGCCTCTGGGCCTTTATTGGGTGACTGGTAATTGATGCTTGTCAAGAGTCCTTGGAATATACTGAGAACAACTGCTCTATTGTCCATGCTTTTTACCTGCCAATGGTGTTGGAACATAACATCAAGATCATTGAGATTCACACAAAGAGTTAATGATGTTACTTGAAATATGAACAGCAGTCTTCATGCTCTTTCAACACAGCCTAATACTAATTAGATGATATGTAATTATTACAGATTAAAAATACTTCTGCTTACTCTTTTGTTCCTATTCCAAATGCCACTAATGATTGGTTAAAAAATTTCCTGACACAATCCTTGCATGTCATCTCTCTTATAAATAACTTTCTTTCATATATATGTGTATATATATATATATATATATACACACATATATGAGTATATATATATATATATACATATACATATATATATATCGAACTTAACCTCTGGAATATGTATCTCTTCATGCCTACAAATTACTATTTATCCATTTTATCCAAACACTTAATGTTCCACCTAAATATTCAAGTTCTGTTGTTATGTTTCTGCTGTTCAGTATATTTACCACTTTTCCTTTTTAAGCATCTGTTCATGGTCCATCTGGTTCTTACCATACTTCCCAATCACTGTTTGAGATATTAGTCTCTTTTAGTACTTTTTCTCCATTAGTCAGCCTCCTGTTTGGATAAAACCCATTGCCCAGGGCATCAGCATATCAGCATCTGGCAGTGTGGCCCTGGTCTCTTTTCCAGTTCACACTCACCCCTCATCACAAATGAAGGACACTTTTGCCCCAAGGTGGAAATTAAGTGGAAAGAGCACATGTCCATTAGGAAGTTGGTCCAGGAAGTCAGCACATGATTTCACTAGAAAAAAAAAAAAAAAAACAAGAGTAAGACTGCCAAGTAAGGGACAAAGAGATTGATCTGCAAACCAGAAGAGAGTATAGGCACCTGCACATCTGGGAGCTTCCGGGCTCCAGTCTCCCTGGGGCGTACAGTGCAGAGAAGCAGCCCCATTGAGATCATAGCCAGGCTCACAGCTGTAGAACACTTCCTGCCCAGAGGAAAAGTTGTTCTTATGGCTTGGAGTGTGTTTACCATGCAGGACTTCTGGAGGTGGCTGACATACTGGGTAAAGAACAGTAAAGTACCTGTCAGTTATAGGGAAATACCTTTTGCTAAATTCTAACCCTTCCAAGGGGTACAGGTATAACAAAGGAAGTCAAATGATACTCCAATCCCCTTGTTTTACTAATGTGGAAGTTCTGGATAGGGAAGAGAAGTAGCCAAAAACCTCACAGCTAGTACAAGGTAGAGAATTAGAACCCAGTCCTTCCCAGCACAAGTTCTAAAATACATTCATTAGTCCACCAGGCATGCTGTCTCTTCTTCCACTGCTGGCTCTCTAGTATAGAGTCACTAGTACTGGTGGGCTACCCAACTCACATATTTGCTAGAAAGGCAATACAATTTACAGCCTCATCTTTCAGGTAATGAGAAGGTTACCTGAGCCTGAATCTGTAACAGATTTCCCCTTATCTCTTTTTTTTCACACTTCTATGATCAAAGTGTAGTAATTACCCATACTGTATCTGTTTGTCCTCCCAGCTGCCCTCTCATTGGTTGTACAAGGCTGATATGGGTTGGTGGAAAAACTGTAAGCTCCCTCTCTGTCCCTAGTATCAACCACAATATTTACCAATCCACTTCTACAGTCCTTCTTATGCCAGCTATTGTGGCATAAGAAGACAAGACCAGCCATTGAGAACAAAATCCCCTAAATAAGCCAGTCCTTGTAATGAGAGGACACATTTCTTAGAGAATATTCAACTCAAGGTGTGGCTGCCTCCATTCACAGTCCTTTTGGTATGTGCTAGGGGCATTAGAACTCATTTGAACTTCAACTTAACCTGTACCTAATTAAAGATGAATGAAAAATCTGTTTGGCTTTGAGCAAGTTACTTGCACTTTCAATTTCAGATTTCTAATGATAAAATGTAGGAGGTGGACCAAAACAAACTCTAAAGTCTTTGCCACTATTCTGAGGCTATGATATCTTTCTTCATAAGCCAGTTTCTTTCTGTGATAGATGCTGATAAAAGTAGAATTCTATAAAGCAAATTTCTGTCAAGAACCAGAGCATTCAACTTTAGGGGCTGACACACTGCCTTCTATTCCTGGATATGCCACTTAGTAGCACATAATTTAGACAACTTATTTAACCTCTGAAAGACCAAGCTAACTTCACTGTCCTATGGATATAAGGATAGCACTATTTCAAAGGAGTGTTGCAAAGAGTAAACAAGATTATTATACAGCTGACCAGAAAGTCCACATCATTCTTGAATACAACTGAGAGATATTGGAACTGGTACTTTGCCTTGAGAATTCCTCAATATGAGAGTCCCAAATGTCTCCTTCCTTGAATAATTAAACGCTTGCTTCTCAAAATGAAGGCACTTACACACAAGTGCAAACACACATTTTATTAAATTTGTGCTTCCTTGCCCCAAATTTACTCACACTGCTCACCACACATCCTCCCCCGAGAACCGACACTAACCTCCTGATCCTCCTACAACTCACGTCATTTGTAGGCCCCTTCAAAGCCTCAGTCAGACTCACCCCTGGAGCAGCTGGGCAACTCCGGCCCCCACTTGTTTTGGGCCTGGCATTCAACAGTGGAGGGTCCTTTCATGGCAAAGCCGGGCTGACACCTAAACCTCACGCTTTCACGTAAAGAAAATAAGCTTTTGTTCTCAGACATCCTTATTCCATTTTCAATGACTGGAGGCGTGCATTTATTAGGTGCAATGCACTGAGGGGGAGGGCCACTCCAGATGCCAACTTGATTGTCTTCACTGGTGCAATATATTGACGGCTCACCCACGAGGTCAAACAGCTTCTGCCTTCTCTCTCCAAGATTGCAGCGATAGGTCACCACTGTTCCGTATTGAAAGTATTCTCTGTCGGTGCTAATGAAATCTCCATTGGCGATGGCCGGGGGTGGCCCACAAGGAATGCCTGGGAAAAGGGACAGCAAGTTAAAACCTCAGTTTCTTAAAGTTATATCCAATTATGAATTTGGGTAACCAGTTTAAAAAATGATCAAAATGTCACTATTCAGAACACTTCTGCTCTTGTCTAATATTTGCTAATGTACAGACATGTTTTTACACAATCGCAGATTAGATAGCCACAATATTATGACCTCTGCTCTTCTCAATTAATGCTGTTTCAATAAATGTATCCATATATTATTATAGTCCACATACTCCTTTTAAGTGAGAAGTTATATGTTATTTAACTATTTTTAATTCAATTCTTTCTCTGTAGAGGGCATTTGGATTTATTCTATTGGTTATTAATATGGTATAGCATACAATATAGTCTATCAAATAAATAAAACCCAAAAGCTCTGGTACAACTAATAAAAAATAAACACAAATACACAATATTACACACAACAAACATAACAATCACAGATTCAGAAGTAATAAAAATAACTGAATGTGTATCTACTCTATGCTAATAATCTTGAAAATGAGGACATTAGAAATGAAAATATATTTTGCCAATATTGACTCAAGAAAAGGTAGCATATAGAAGTGGCAAAAAATATATCAAAAACACTACTGCTGAAAAGGTATGAAGCACAGATAATCTTATCGACAAATTTAATTTAATATTCAAGTAACAGATAATTTCTAGGCACGTTAAATCATTCCTGAGCACATAAAATATTTCTATCATTTTTGGCATGAATATCAAAGTAGACACTTATTTATTTAATTTTGCTTAAGAAAATATTTAAGATGCATATTTATTGTAGAAAATTTCTAAAATATTAATAAAAATCACCTTTAAGCCCATTATCTAGAAGGAATCACTATTAACTATTTAATGTGCAATCATTAATACACACACACACACACACATATTTTTTTTCTAAAATATCTTTGTCATCTAAGTAATATTTCAGAGTACAAACATACTAACTGATTCCATTTGAAAGTGTTCTCTCTCTTGTCAAATGCATTCCGGCATATTTTAAACTTTTTTTATTAGAACACATTCCGTGTACCTTTATAAGATTATTATTTTGTAGATTATTTCCAGAACATTGTTTGGAAATATGCACAATATTTAGATTCTTTTGAATTTTTCACTATCATAAAATAATAATATAGGCAACATCTGTACATCAACCCTCGCAGAAACCCACGGTGATTTTTTAAAGTCATGAACTGTAGAATTTCTGGATTAAAGGCTTGCGTACAGTTAAGGTTTTTGATACATACTGTGTACTGGCCTGTTAGAAAATTCATTACCACTTATCCTACTATCAGTTGAGTTGGAGAGTGTCGATTTCTTTTTTTTTTTTAACATCTCTATTGGAGTATAATTGCTTTACATTGTTGTGTTAGTTGCTGCTGTATAACAAAGTGAATCAGCTATACGTATACATATATCCCCCTATCCCCTCCCTATTGCGTCTCCCTCCAACCCTCCCTATCCCACCCCTCTAGCTGGTCACAAAGAACCGAGCTGATTTTTTTATATTATCACCAAACCCAGGGTTATATCTTTATGTTCTTTGTTAATTTGCAACTGCTCCTTTCTCTATGTGCCCTGAAGTGTAGAAAGTTCATATTCCAAACAACTCATGGGAAAGATGGCATGTCACTGTCCAGACAAAGAATAAGAGAGCAGGGAGGGCCCACCGCTTGAACAGATGACCTGGGATTAAGAGTGGACAGACAGGAAGGAAGGCACTTTCACTAACCTTGTATTCATTTACTTCACTAAAGAGAACAATCTTCAACCTGGAAGGTGTTCAACCAACAAAAGAAGAATTTGGGTGCTCTTCTAAATGACTTCCAAACTATTACTTAAAATAAATTATACCCTAGGATAAGGAAAAATCAGGAGGAACTAGAAGCTTGGAACATTGTGAGCACCTTTAAGGGTAGGAGTGTTTTCTTCAAATATCAGAAGGATACTATTGCCAAAAGGGATGAAATTTATCCTTTGTAATTCTAGGGGCCAACTGTAGGATTGAGCATGGAATAAATGGGGCTAGAGATTTCAACTCACGTTCACAAATTGGTGGCTCTGAATCCCAGAAGACAGTATTGCCTGAGATAATACATTCAGCAGCTGAGTGACCAATGAGTTGATACCTGAAACCAAAAATGAAAAATAGGCATGCTGTACACATCCCATCAATTTCCTCAGCATGCATACATGCATGGCAAATCTGAAAGGCTACAATCTGAAAGAAGTTCAAGGACTAGCCTAAACTCCACCTGTTTCATCTGACTTTTCTTATTTCTCTTTTTCTATCCTCTCACTGTTGAAAGGAATATTTCCTCTCTAACTCCTCATGGCTCGCTCTGCTTCTTCATTTCTTGGTTTCATTTTGGATTGTACCCAGTACCTAAATAAAACAATACTTTTGTAGACCTGCCTGATAATTTTCTTCTTAAAATCTGTTTTTTCTTATATTATTATTGTTACTTAAGTTTCTTTTTGCATTTTCCTGATATACATAAATATACATATTGTATATTAACACTGCTATGGCATTTTAGTTTAGGCATGTTTCTTGTAAATACAACAAGATTTGTGATGCTTTTGATCCTATTTGGAAACTTTTGTTTTTCAACAGGGATATTAAACCATTCAAATTTACTGAACTAAATGGTATGGTTGATCTTGCTTTTGTCATCACTTCATAATGTTCCTTCATGATGTTCAGTAGTAAGCACATAGCAGTGAATACAGCCGATCTGCCCCAAATATAAGGGGGCTTATTTCTGGTGAATGAGATGGATATAGTCCATGCTATTCCTTTTTCTTCCCTCTCATTTGCTACATGAACCAGATAGGTGAACCTCTTTCAGTTGCTCTAATAATTTGGAAGCTAAATAACCAATTTTTGTTCCTTTGAAATTTCATTTCATGTGTTATATATTGAGTTGGCCAAAAAGTTCGTTCAGGTTTTTCCGCTACATCCTCTGGAAAAACCTAAGCGAACTTTTTGGCCAACCCAATACATACACAACACAGGTATTCAACCCTATTTTCTCAATTTTGGTGTCAAAATATATACAGTCTACCCATCTCCTATGTAATAAAAGTCTAGACTATGATTTTTTTTGCTTTCTTCTATTTTCTAGGTTTATGGATATATTTTATGACTTCAGAAATTGTTACTGGATTATGATTACATTGTCAAGTTTCACTTTTTAACAACTAGTTCTGTCATTGTATAAATTTTATAACTTTGTTGAAAATATTTGAACTTTTTCAAAAATTTGTTTTTCTTTTGTTTGACTTTTGGCAATTTTCTACCTCACCAGCATTTATCATTATCCTTTAAGAAAATACTTATGGATTGCCTGAGTTTATCTTTTTCCTTCTCCCAGGAAGTATGCTTCCTGTAAGGTACACAGGTGTGATTTTTAGGTCCTTGCTTATCCTTTACTGTACATCTGTAGCCTCTAGATGTGAATACTAGCTTAGCTCATTAGAAACTCCATCTTCTGCAATTTAGTGATGTGAAGGATCAATGTGATATCAATACAAATTAATTTCTTTTGCAGCTATTATAGTTTATTAATTTCCTTTCTGCATTCTTGAGGTTTTTTTCATGATCCCTGAAATACAGATGATTACCTAGTGATGGCTAAATATGGGCTTATTGTTTTCCCTTCTGGAATTTTTGTTACATGTAATTTGAATCCCAGTACTCTTTTAGACATATCTTCTCTTTTCTCTTCTTCTGCATCCTTTTCCACTTAATGCTGGGAGAAGTTGATTAATTTATCTTCTTACCCTCTGCTTTAATTTTCTACAATATTCAGTGTGTTTATCACAGAATTTTTCTTTAGTTTGACAATTGTGTTTTTTATTCATATGCAAACATTGTCTATTTCCTAACTAGTTTCACAGAAACAGCGTGCAACTGAATCTTGTTAAAAACGTAAACAGGAGATTTTTCTAAAAGCTTCTCTTATTTCTTAGAAGTAACTCTATTTTGTAAGAGGACAATTCTTCTGATTTTTCAGATTGCTCTTTTCACATTAATTTCCTGTAACATATCATAAGCTCAACGGTTTTCTATTTTATGCCATTGAGAGGTTCACTCTTATTCCGTAATACGTTATAAAGAGGGTACAGACAGAGAATTTATAGATTGTACTTAAAAATGCTCGGAGAAAGACAGAAGTGTTTAGATTTACTCTAATTTCACTTTGTCAGATTATAGGTACTATGATCTGTAAGGCCTTGGTTAGCAAATATGCTGAAGGCCACAAGTTCCTTTTCAGTGTTTATCATGGCAGTGCAAATTTAGCCCATATTCTCTAACTGGTTCAGCTGCTCCCACTGGGAGTGGGGTTGAGACTGAGCAAGGGTAAGCACCCTTGTGGGTGGGACTGCTGCCCAGTAAACACTTTATGTCTGACATTTTCACAGGGGACTCTGTTATGGGTTGAGCAGTGCACCCCCAAAAGTATGTCGAAGCCCTAGCCCCCAATCCCCATGAATGTGACCTTTTTAGGAAATAGGGCCTTTGCAGATATAATCATGTTAAGATGAGGTTATTAGGCTGGGCCCTAATCCAATATGACTGGAGTCCTTACAAAAAGAGAGCACTTTGGACATAGACCCACACAGAGAGGAGAGTGCCATGTGAAGACACAGACACAGAATGAAGATGGCAATGGGAAGACAGAGGCAAAAACGGGAGTGATGCGCCACACGCCAAGGAAGCCCTGAGGTCACCATAATCTGGAAGAGGCAAGGAGGGATCCTCCCTCAGAGGCTCTGGAGGGAACATGTCCTGCCTGCACCTTGATTTTGGACCTCTAACTTCCAGAACCTTGAGAGAATAAACTTTTGTTGCTGTTCTGAGATACCCAGTTTGTCCTACTTTGTTATGGCAGCCCTAGCAAACGAAGAGTGCAGTTACCTTATAAGATCTGCTTTCTACACAGTGGCTCCGTGGCCTTCCCCTTCTTTCAGCAATGTCTGCTCTGGGCAAGTGCTGTTTGTAGGGTTTGACTATGCCCTCCCCCCATTTTCTTCCTTTCTACCTGGTGAATACCTCACTTTTCTTGTATGTACTGTCCTGGTTTCCAGCAAGGAGACAGATTTCCCCTCAAATCTTGTCATACCTTTGTCCATTTCAATTAGGAGTTAAACACCTATGTTCAAGCTTCTTGAGAACAGATGGTAATAGCCTAGTCCTCTTTTCCAAGATAGGACCAGAAGGTAGTATCGCTGTCCTGGAACTCTTGAACCAAGAGATGGTCCTGCCCACTCACCCTCTATTACAAGAAAAAATGATTCTGGATCCGAACTGGGTGTCTGTATCTATGTGCACCACACCGTTCACAGGATCTGGAGGAGTATTACATGATTTACCTTGGGAAAGAAAGAGAATTTTGGAGCCAGGAAGAGTAATTTGAACTTTCTTTAGTGTATAACAAGTCAGTCCCCACCTGACTGCAGCTTTCTGAAGAGCACATGCAATTCTGATGGCTCTACAGGTTTTTTCACCTTGAGGAACCTCACCAGACTGCCTCGGGATAGCCACCCACTAAGCACCACTTTCAAAGAGACCTCCCCTCTAAATCTCTCCTATCTGTGCCTCAAATCTCTTATCTAAATATAAAGGTCATTTGTGGCCTTATATCCCACCAGTGTAAAAGTTTTTATTACCTCGTTATTCAAACAGTTTATGTCTCCTTACAGATTTTTTTTCCTGATCTGGAGTAATTCATTATTCACTACCCCATAAAAAAACATGGAGTTCTCCTGCAAATATTCCTTGAAACATTCTCAGGAGACAAGCATTTCAACCAATAATTAGGGGTGACCTACAAGACCAACTCTGACCTCCACCTATGTGAACATGTTTGACAAAGTTTTCTTATCTCTACAATTTGGAGAAATTAAATAAGATCCTAGAGATACTTTGACAAACATAGGAACGCTCCAATGCAGGGCTTACTCACGTTTACAGACATCTTTGGCACTTGACCACGTGAGGTTTTGTAGACACGTGATAGAGAATGACTTCCTGTGGTACCCAGGGCGGCATTCATACTTTAAAGATGTCCCAATGGGAAACTCAGATTCATTGGTCTGGATTTTCAACTTGGCAAATTGAAAATGATCTGGGGTGTTACAGTGACCTAGAGACCAAAAAATCAAGAACATCAGAGTTAACAAAAAGATACCCAAGGCCATTCTTCCTTTTCTCTTTCTTGTTAGATTTGATATCAGAACAAAAGAAACTTTTAGTTGTGGAAAGATAATTTCCTTGTAATCTTTGAAGGGAAAGTTCCATTAGCATGTGCCCATTAGAAAATATACTACCCGGAAGGCTATTTTGCTATCTGGGCATTTTACTCATATCATTTACTGTAAAAGACAGCTCCAATTCAATTTTTCACATTTTTAGGGAGACAGAGGAGTGTTTCTGCCCAGGTTACACCTGGTCTGGTTTCTTTGTACTTCAGTGTATCAAAACCCATGCTTACAAGCAAGAATGGACGACTCAAGATGTTTTTTGAAACTAGGAAGCAGCCACCAACTTTCCAGGTCTGATTCCTAACCTGGCTATTTCAACACAACAAGGAAATAAACAGCATCGCTTCAAAATAAAAACAACAACAAAACAAAAACAGAAACATTGTGTGAAGTATATGTTGAATCAAATTCTAGCTTTAGCTCCAAGCCCCTACACCTAAAGCTCTAGGTTTGAGAAGTGAAAACTCACTTTGGACTCAAGTAGTATGAAATCAAAAAAGTGTATATGTTTGGAAAAATAGAAATCGTTTCCACTTGGTTTTGACAATAACTTCTCTTTTAGTTTCTATTTCAGCTGTCCTCCACCTCCCTTTCAATTATTTTTTCAAAGACTAAAAGCTATGCTAGAGCCAATTCTGCACCCAGATAATTCTCTGTATGAAGACTTGCAAACCAATTTCTCATTTCTTTAACATATAATTAAGTGATTTTTCTCAATATGAAAATTTGGCTTATTTTCAAGGTGGCTTCACAGGAAATACATCCATCTATATTGCCTGTTTCTTTTTATTTTAGAGCTTGAATATTAGCTATACTAGCTTCTAGTTCAAGGAGTCCCCCTTATGACTAAAATCTACTACCCAAGGCCAAACCACACATGAAGATGGTCTGGCAGGTCTCCAGTCTAAAAAATCTAGCTGATAAAACTAGGACTGCCATCTCAGCATAGGGTACTGGTGAAAAAAGTCATAGAACTTAGGGGAAGATTGCCTTTCACTGCCGATTCAGTGAATCTGACCTAGGTCTCTGTGTTTGTAAACACGCTTATAGGGACACCCCAAGCTGAAGCCATGGTGTTACAGAAGGAGAGTGAGGGCAAAAATGACTTCTGAATATCGATTCTTGGTCCCTTTCCTTTCAGAACTGCTCTTTTATTTCAGAGTTCCTCAGCAGTCAGTATGTTTTGCCGGGACTAGGGTCACTTTGACAATTTACTTTCCGCTTCCTTCTTCACTTCCTGAGTGTGGGTGTCATAGTGGTATTGTTTACCTTAGGATACCTTCTCCAGACCTTAGAAATAAACACTCTATTTTGCATTTTTTCCTTGAGTTCACATTGCTTTGCTTTTTCTTTCCACCAAAGAGGGAAAACTTCAACAGCTGAAATTAGTGCGGGGCTAAGGAGCAAGTAAGCCTTATCTTAACTTAGAACTTAGCCCATACTGGCTAAAAGAATCTTTGTGTTTTGTTTACAATGCAGCCCAGTTTTCAGAGAGAACACACAGTGGTCTCTGGACAAATAGGTAATTAAATAGGTAATTAAAAGCGATTTTGCCAGGCTTCGTTCTCTGCTGGTCTGTGCTTCTCTCCAAAACCTGTGAAGATGGTACAACTTATGCTAGTTAAGGTTCATAGGTATTTGCTTTCAGTTCCTATGCTTTGAAAACATTTTCCTTCTAATTCTAATTAGAACTAGAACCGCCACCCACTTCCTCCCTCTCTTTTCACCAGCCCTCTAGAAGCAAAGGTCATCACAATCTTACATGTTGATGTATCTTAAAAACATTTATTATTGTTTTGGCATTTAACTGTATTGAGTGCACAAATAAACACCACATTGTAATTACGGAAACTTGGACAGTCTGGTTTAGATATTCTGAATCCATTTGGAATGTGGGGTAGCACGCAGTAACCTGGAGGTCCACAGCGAGGGGCAGGGCTGCTCCAAATTCCGTTCCCTTGACTGTCACCGGTACAGCGGATGGTGCTCTCCCCAGTGAGGCTGAAGATCATCCCTCTCTCTGGGTGCGGGTCACATGTGTAAGTGACTTCTTTTCCAAAAGGAAAGACTTCCAGAGGTTTGCCTGTGTGTCTCCCATTAAGGATATCAGGAGGATTTGGACACAAGATTTCTGGAAAGAAGGCAAAAGCTCTAAGTGTCATTCATGAGTTTTCACCACAGGTAATCTATAGTCATCGGGTGTTATAGTTGGTACTACCTAAAAACACTGAATGGACTAAGTGAAGTGAGATTTCAATCCCATTTTTTTTTTAATTGAAAAAGTACAAAAGAATTTGCCTATCCTGAATCTTTCAGACTTTTAAGTTTTCTGGATAATAGAAACTTTACACCTTGAATTGCGTACCAAAACTTTTAAAGAAGAAAGAGAATCTATTGGAGAGTAACTCATTCATTTAATCAACACATTGGGCACTTACTCTGTGTCAGCCACTCGTCAGGGCCGGCTGGATGAAATGGTGAAGAGCACAGATAAAGTCTCTGTTCTCCAGGGAACTGACATTCTCAGGAAATATTTCTACAATGTATTCCATATGTACTAATCACCTAATCATATGAAACCTTTCCTTAATAACTTATCCATAGTGACCATCAACCGATTATGACAGTAGTGCTGTCACAATGAATTGAAACATACATGGTTCATTGTAAAAACTCTAAATGATACATACTGTTTTGTTATTTTTTTTTTTGATGCATGGGATTGCTTATTATTATTTTTATTTCTTTACTTTCCGTCAGGATTCAGATTGTTACTTCTCTCTGGTGTCTGCTTGTCTGTTTAAACAGTCCTTTCCTTATTTCTATTTAGTGTTTCTTATTAGGCTTGGGATTTGGAAGAAGCTACTTAAATTAGAAACAGTCATGAAAAGTAAGAGGAATAGTACAATCAGTAACTGAGCTCTAACCCAGGCCAGTGGACAGCCATTTGTCATGTTACTTCAGTGAAAGTTGGGTTTCTTGGATGACAGGATCTATACAGAAGTTATGTTTTTTTAATAAAGTTTTACTATAAAATGTGTCATAGGATAACTGAGCAGATTTCTTGCAACATAAACATTTTAGTAAAATTTGGATTAGTTTAAAATCTATATATTTTCCAATCTTTAGGATCAAGCGATGAGGCAAAGTCCTATCTTCTATTGGGGAAATACAAATGGGTGGACTAGGAGAAATCAGTGGTGGCATTGCATATAGGAGACTCATTTTTTAATCAGCTCATTATTTCTGAATCTTTCAGCATAATTTATTTAGATGCAAATTTTGAGAGTTTAAGGAGTATTAAACTGCTCACCCTGCGTAATGCTGTTCCCCACTTTCCCCTCATTTCTGCATTGCTCTGACCTATCATCTCCATAAGATTTCATTTAGTTTCTTTCTTGTACATCTTCCCACTTGAGTATAAATAACATGGGACAGGGAATTTGCTCATCTTGTTCACTGCTATAACACTGGTGCCTGGAAGAACATCAAGCACATAGTATGTGCTCAATAAATAATTGAATGAATGAATGTTTCATATTTGTATATTAGCAAATAGACAGGAATGTTGTAGAGTGACTTCACCTTGATGGCATAAAAAAGAAAAAGAAAGAAGGAAGGAAGGAAAAAAGAAAGAAAGAAATTTGTCAAAGCTTCACGTTAGCTAATCTCTCCTGATTCAGAGACAAACTACAGCAGGATTTATCACGTAAAACAAAGAATTCTAAATGACAGAGATTGATCAGATGGTTCTCAAAACACATGATGCACAAGAAAGTGCATCACAACAAATTGATCCACAATAAAATACTATTAAAATAAGCAACTATTTACCAATAATTCAGATTAGAAAATAGAAGAACCACGGCTGGGGAGGCCATGGGTCAAATTACCAAATAGATTAAAGGGAGAGATTGGCCTGAAGTGTTATCCCTTCTACTCACGTTCACACACAGGAATGCTGCTGTTCCAAAGGCTTTCCATTCCAACCAAGACACAGTAACTAGCAGAACTGCCTTTTAACTGGAATCTAAGGAAGAAAATGGTAGTGAACATGTGAGCTGCTTAAGCCAAAATGCCATTCCATTTGCAAAAATCTCAGCTTTTTGAGGATCTGAAACCAGCAGGTGGCAGAGGTTCAGAGGCCACCTCAATCTGGAAAAGTCACAGCTTCCAGTGAGGGAGAACAGCAAAGCACAGTCACTTGGCCACATAATATAGTCCCAGCCTAAGTTGAAGAAGGCAGTTGTAGCATAGCTGCCATCGCCGTGATCCTGGACCTAGGCTCAGAGAAACCAGTCTCTCACTGTGCATCCCACGGTAAAGCTGATAAATCTACTCATAGTCATTATTGGAATAAAACATCCTCCAAGTGATGACACTGGAACAGCTAGTAAAACAGCTCCCAGTTTGCATTGGACAAGCAGAGAATAGCTGGAAAGAGAACAACGATTGTTCTTTTGTCTCTATCTTTGTGGTGGTTATGCAGAAGGCTCACAACAGCACGCTGGGCTACGGAAGAGTAAGCGTGAATGTTCTGGGGGGAAAAACGAAAGGAGATTGGAAATGACTCTTGTACAAAATTCTCCTAAATTTTATTTGGTGCCTGTCAAGGATTCTTTGGAACATTTTGAGATCAGGTACTTTGTTGCCCATGCTTGATACTTCCCATGTAGAGATGTGCATGCTGTGTAAGGTCAAGTGAATGACCTTACTTAAAACTTTAATATCAGCCACCATAATACCATTTCAGAGCCCTTGGCCTGTTATCAACCAGGTGATATATGACTGGATTAAAAATGCTTATTCTTATACTTTCTCTCTTATTACAAAATGCACTTTGGATGGTTAAAATATTTTCTGAAATAATTCTTAAATGATCTTATTTTTAATAAGATTTTTGTCACATATCAAACTTTTCCTGGAACTCTCCAAATTACTCTTTTTCTTTTATGCTTGGAAAATATGATTTTTTCACTTAATGTGTCACCTATGTATACTCTTAAACAGTAGTTGTATTTGTGTTTAAGCATGCCAGCTAATATACGTTTCAGTTTTTCCTTCATATCTTATGTTATTAGTTCCACCTGTTCCTTACTCTTAACTTCCCACATACACTCCCCAAATTTAACATCCCTGAGTATTTCCTATTTTAAAAATCACACTAAACCTTGCCTTTTTGAATTAACCTCAGTTTCATTGCTCGGTAGGCCAGGCAAACTCACACTCACCCCTCATCACAAACGAAGGATACTTTTGCTCCAAGCTGAAAATTAAGTGGAAAGAGTACATGTCCATTAGGTAACTGGTCCAGGAAGTCAGCACATGATTTCACTAGGAAAAAAAAAACACACACACACAGGAGTGAGATGTTCCTGTGAGGGACAAAGAGACTGATCCACATACAAGATGACAGTATAGGCACCTGCACATTTGGGGGCTGACGGGCTCCAGTCTCCCTGGGGCGTACAATGCAGAGAAGCAGCCCCTCTGAGATCATAGCCAGGCTCACAGCTGTAGAACACTTCCTGCCCAGAAGAAAAGTTGTTCCTGTGGCTTGGGGTGTGTTTACCATGCGGGACTTTTGGAGGTGGCTGACATACTAGGGAAAGAGAACCAAAGTACTGTTAATTGTGTGAAAATAACTTTTCCTCGGTGGTAAACTGGCTAAGACAATCAACAGCATAAATGTATTTGTTTTTAAAAATCTGGTAGACTAACACCCTCTCGTTTTATTGATGGCAAAATTGAACAGAGACAGAGAGAGAGAGAGAGAGAGTCTTGTGAAAAGTCATAGAACTGATAGACTGCAGGACAGTAACTAGAACTGAGACATCTACAGTTCATGGTTTTCCATCTAAAGTACACACCCAAGATGACACAACGAACAGTTCCCCTACACAATTCTTCCTTTTATTGTTCACTTAGTACACAGTTGTTAGATTGATGGATTTTTTTTTTTTTTTTTTTTGCAGTAGACGGGCCTCGCACTGTTATGGCCTCTCCTGTTGCAGAGCACAGGCTCCGGATGCGCAGGCTCAGCGGCCATGGCTCACGGGCCCAGCCGCTCTGCGGCATGTGCGATCTTACTGGACCGGGGCACGAACCCGCATCCCCTGCATCGGCAGGCCGACTCTCAACCACTGCACCACCAGGGAAGCCCCTATTGATGGATTTTTTATTTTATATTTTTATTTTTATTGGCACCACCAATTTATATCCACCTTTCTGGCATAAGGAAATCTTGAGCCCAAATCTCATCCAACAGATTTCCCAATCACCTATCACACTCTGCTGTGACAAACAAGATTCATACATCTCTTCTCATCTCTTTCCAGCTCCTCTCCAGTGGTCACGCCACCTGACATGGGTTGGTGGAGAAGATAAGTCTCCTTTCTGCACTCTACAGGGCCAGGTCCTGCTTAACCATTCACTTCATTCCAATGAGAAGATGGGCAACCATTGAATGAAATCTTCTAAAAAACCTACAGCCCTCACAATGAGAGTGCATATTCCATACCATATGTTGTAACTGAGCCTCTGTCTCTTTATACAGTTGGTTTGAATTTAGAATCAGAATGCACTGGAATCTCCTAAATTATATAAAACTGTAGTAACATGAAAAGTCATTTCATTTTGGCTTAGATCAGGTCAGTTTCTCTCTCTGGCCTGTAGCTTTCTCAAGTATAGAATGGGGCATTGGACTAGAATAAATGACCCCCTTAAGGACTCTGTAAATACTCTGATGCTGTAGCACCCAATTTCAGGGCTCATCACCCCCCTGTTTGCCTTGATTAATAAGTGCACTGTGATGGGATCATTTAAGTGCTGTGCTGGTTAAATCTCTGTTGACTCCCAGCCTTACACTTCTGCATTCTCCTTTGACTGCTGGGGCCAGAAGCCTGAAAGTACAACTGCTAATCTTCCTTGCCAGCTGGGTCCTGGTTAAGCTCTGACAATTGGAGGCATATATACTAAATTAAAAGGTAGGAAGATGATAGAAGTCATTCTTCTTGTAAAGGAGGCTCAGGAAGTGGCAACTGATGGCTCTTCCTTAGCAGCAGCAACATTAATTCTATCAATGCCAGTGACTGAAGGCTCCAGCAACCTCAGCTACGTTCTGGCAGCAGCAGCAGCTTCTGCAGCGTGAGCAGCTGGAGGAAATACATGCTCAGTGAGTGCAGGTGCCTGTGCTCTAGTCCAGGAGGAATGGCAGCCCCCTGAGCTCTGGGAACACTGCCTTCCTCCTTTTGCTCTTCCTGCCCTTTTAACGCCTTTATATTCTCTTACCTGCACTAAATCCCTCACTCCTTGAAATATCTAGAGTAGCTTTCGATTTCCCTGGCTCTGGAGTCAGGTAGGCTTGGGTTCTTGTCTTCACAGAGTTAGTATCTATTTAATCTTGCACAGTTATCTAATCTCTCTAAGACTCACTTTCTCTGTAAAACATGGAAAGAATAGTAACTACCTCATGTCTTTGTTTTAAGAATTAAGTGGGGCTTCCCTGGTGGCACAGTGGTTAAGAATCTGCCTGCCAATGCAGGGGACACAGGTTCGAGCCCTGGTCCACGAAGATCCCACATGCCGCGGAGCAACTAAGCCCATGCGCCACAACTACTGAGCCTGTGATCTACAGCCTGCGAGCCACTACTACTGAACCCGCGTGCCACAACTAGCGAAGTCCGTGTGCCTAGAGCCCGTGCTCCACAAGAGAAGCCACCGCAATGAGAAGTCCGCGCACCGCAACAAAGAGTAGCCTCTGCTCACTGCAACTAGAGAAAGACTGCGTGCAGCAACGAAGACCCAATGCAGCCAAAAAATAAACAAATAAATAAATAAATAAATTTAATGAAAAAAAAAATTAAGTGAATCCATAGATTATACAGCGGTGCCTAACAAGAAGAATCAGTCATTACATATTCGCAGTTAAAACACTCAAGAGTAATTAATAAATTTTTTTTAAAAAGATTATTTTAACTGAAAAAAAGAAAGAACTGAAAGATGATGTCACTAGTGTCATCCCAAGGAAATTTTACATTCTTTACCCAGATTTATCTTTGCTTCTGAGTTTGAACACATACACATTCACACACACATACACACACACCTGCTTTATTTAATGTTTCCTCCCAAGAAAATTTACCCATCCACACTGCTCACCACACATCCTCCCCGCAGAACCGACACTAACCTCCCTATCCTCCTACAACTCACGTCATTTGTAGGCCCCTTCAAAGCCTCAGTCAGACTCACCCCTGGAGCAGCTGGGCAACTCCGGCCCCCACTTGTTTTGGGCCTGGCATTCAACAGTGGAGGGTCCTTTCATGGCAAAGCCGGGCTGACACCTAAACCTCACGCTTTCACGTAAAGAAAATAAGCTTTTGTTCTCAGACATCCTTATTCCATTTTCAATGACTGGAGGCGTGCATTTATTAGGTGCAATGCACTGAGGGGGAGGGCCACTCCAGATGCCAACTTGATTGTCTTCACTGGTGCAATATATTGACGGCTCACCCACGAGGTCAAACAGCTTCTGCCTTCTCTCTCCAAGACTGCAGCGATAGGTCACCACTGTTCCGTATTGAAAGTATTCTCTGTCAGTGCTAATGAAATCTCCATTGGCGATGGCTGGGGGTGGCCCACAAGGAATCCCTGGGAAAAGGGAAAGCAGTGAATTAAAATAACTAGTGAGAGAAATCAAATGAGTCACTAAATTGTAACTATTTTTACCTTCATTATTTGCTTTTAATCTTTGCTAATAGAGATAAGTTTTTATGAAGTTGTAATTTAGGTGGACATAACTAAGTAGAATTTGAGTATATTTGGGTAAACATGAGAATATTTATGAAACTGTAGACTACTGGATGTTAAACATTTTGGAAAGCTAAATGATATAAATGGAAATATAAATTACTAATATTCATTAAAGCAGATATAGAAAGCTAGAATAGACCAAGAAACTTGTAAAAATAGAAGAAAAAATTTCACCTATAATTCTATCATAGTTTCAAGTAATATATACTTCTAAATGTAATTTCAGGTGTTTCCAAGAGGTAAAGGAGAGAACTTAGCAACCCATTTTATCAAGCCTAAGTTTGATATCATAATATTATACCCATGTAAAAGTGATCATATAGTAGTCCACAAAAAAAAAGCGAAATACACTTAAAAATTAGAAGTAAGACTAGTACATAGTTAGAAAAAATTGTGTTGTTCTAACACTATATAACTGGAACTAAGTAACATCATCCAAAATTCCAAAACACTTAAAATTAAAAATGAAAATTCTTTAGGAAGCTTCTGCTTCTGGTAATGGTAATCTCAATAATTCAAATCAAACATCACTCCACCCATCTCACCCGCAGAGAAAAAATGCTGGGTAAAATATAAAACATACAGAATGCATCAGAGTGCTAACAAACTGGTTTCACAGAAGGTTAAAATCCAGGTGAGAGCCAAGCATTTGGGCTACTTTCCCCCCTGGGAAGTTTAGTTGAACCAGGAGGGGGCATTTGATACCGAAATTAAGAATTTGGATAAGATTAGTTGCAGTTTAGACACAGTTGAAGAAAAATCAATGAACTGGAAACTAGGACAGAAAAAAATATCCAGGACACAACACAGATTGACAAAAGGATCGTAAATAGACAAAAGAGTAACAGAGGAACCATACGTAGAAAGATGTTTAAAGCATTTATTGCCAGAAGACCTGCAATACAAAAATGCTTAGAAAGAATTCTTTAGGCTGAAGGAAAATAGTGTCACATAGAACTGATAGAACTGCAATATGGAGGAAGTGTAACAGAAAGAGTTAATGTGTAGATAAATATAAATAAATACCACTTTTATAAAAGCAGCAACTATACTGTCTTGTGAGATATATAATATATGTAAAAAAAACAGTAGAAAATGGCAGGAGAGCATCAATGGAGTTAAACTGCTATGGTTCTTGCATTGTTTGGGAAGTGGTAAAAAGCATTATTTATAATAAATTAGATTATATAATTATAATAGGTTATAATTAATTAGATTATAATAAATCAAGGATCTATATTGGAGTCTCTAAGATAGCATTAATAAGAAAATAAAGTACAGCTAAAATGTTCTTGAGGAGAAAAAAATAGAACAATAAAAATACTTGATTAATTTTAAAATGTGAGAAACCTATAACTAACTAACCTATAACTATAGTTAGTTTAAACCTAACTATATCAGTAACTATATTAACCTGAAATGTCCTAAACATTCTAATTAAAAGCAAAGATTTTCAGACTGAATGAAACAACAAAATCTGAGTATATGATGTTTACAAGAGATCTATTTTATTTTATTTTATTTTTTGGATGTGCTGGGCGGCTTGTGGAATTTTAGTTCCCTGACCAGGGATTGAACCCAGTCTCTCAGCAGTGAAAGCACAGAGTCCTAACCACTGGACTGCCAGGGAATTCCCAGGTAAATTTTAAATATAGAACAAAGAATGGATGAAAGTAAAAGATTTGAAACATATGTAATACAAAAACAGGAAACAAAAGAAGGCTGGTGTATCTATATTGATATCATACAAAATAGATTTTAAGGCAAGAAATATTATGAAAGGTAAAGAGAGACATTTCATTATGATAAAAGAGTCAATTAAGCAGGAAAATATAATAATTCAAAATTTTCATGTATGTAATAACATAGCTTTTAAATTACATAAAGAAAAATCCCTATAGCTGATAGGAGAGATAGACAAATCCAGTCATATTTGGTGATTGTAGCAGTTTAAATGGTGATTCCCTAAAAAGATATTCCATGTCCTAACGCATAGTACCTGTGAATGTGAACTTATTTGGCAAAAGGGTCTTTGAAGATATAATTAAGTTAAGGATCTTGAGATGAGATCATCTTGGATTAACAGAGTATATCTTCAATCTAAAGACCACAGTGTTTGTAAGAGACAGAAGGGAAGGGGACACACACACAGAGGAGAAGGCAATGTGCAATGGCGGCAGATATTGGAGGGATGCATCTATAAGCCAAGGAATGCCAAGGATTGCAGCAGCCACCAGGGGTAGGAGAGAGGCATAGGACAGATTCTTTCTCCCAGGAAAAGGAACCAGCCTTGCTGACACCTTGATTTTGGACTGCTGACCTCTGAACTAAGAGAGAATAAATTTCTATCATTTAAAGCTACTAAATTTGTGGTAATTTGTTATGGCAGCCCTAGGAAAGTAACACAGGTATTTTACAAATTCCCATCAATAACTGAGAGAACAAGTGGAGGAAAAAAAACACAGTAAATCATACTTTCCTAAGAGAAATTTATAGAAAATGACATAAAACAACTACACCTTCTTTTCAAAGGCGTATGTAACATTTTACCAAAACTGTCCATATTCTGGGCTATAAAACATGTTTCAAAAAGTTTCAAAGGATTAAAACAAAAGAATGATAACTAAAAAATCTCCAAGTGTTTGAAAATTAAGTAACACACTTTAAAATAAACTATAGATAGAAGAAGATATCAAAAGGAAAATTAGACAATTTTTCTGTATCATGATAATGAAAATATGAAGATTGTGGGAAGCAAATACAGCACTTTTGGAGAAAAATTTACAGGTTTAAATATATCTGTTAGAAAAAATAAAAGCCAAAACAAAATTATCTAGGCTTCCATATCAAGAATTAATGAACAGAGAACACCAAATTAAGCTCAAAGAAAGTATCAGAAAGGAAATAATAAATCAGAAATCAATAAAATAGAAACTAGTTATACACTACAGAAGATTAAGTTAATAGTTGTTTTTCAAAAAAATCTTAGAAAAAATTTTAAATGCCTAGTAAAAGTAATCAAGAGAAAGAAATTTTAAAATGTTACCATTATCAAGAATTAAAATAGAGATATCAGTACAGACCCCATACACGTTAAAATATAATAAGAGGATATAATGAACAACATTATACCAATAACTTAGCAAATGTAAATGAAATACATTCCTTAAAAAGCACAACATACTAAAACTTATTAAATAAGATATTAAAAATATTTTTAAAATTTAGAGCTATTGAAGAAATTAAATCAGTAATTAAAAACCTAACAACAAAAACTCACATCCAGATTGCTTTACTGCTGAATTATTGCAAAGATATAAAGAAAAATAATATTAATGTTACATAAATAATTCCAGAGAATAGAAAAGAATGAATACTTTCCAAAACATTTTATAAGACTAGCATAATCTTGATGCCCAAACCTGACAAGGGCATTAAAAGAAATAAATAAATTAGAGTTCAACATCTCTTGAGAACATAAATGCAAATTTTCTAAACAAAATATTAAGAAACTGAACACAGCAGTACTTACAGAGGATGGTATAATGGTCAAAATAGGAATTTCATTGACTAATTTAAAAATATTAAACCAATCTTACAATACTTGAAAAAAATATTAGCAATCACACACACACAAACACATACACCACACACAAGATAATCATATATAACACATCATGACCAAGATGGATTTATTCTAGTAATTCAAAGCTGGTTAGCTTTCCAAAGATCAATCAATGTAATACAAAACATCAACAAAGTAAAGGAGAAACAGATATGACTATCTCAATAGATGCAGAGTGATAAATTAGAACACACATTCATGATAAGTCTTTCAGCAAATCAGATAGCAAAAGGAATTTCCTTAATCTGATAAAGGATATCTGCCATAAATTTACAGGAAATATCATGCTTTATAATGACTATGTAAAACCAATATTATCTCTTCCATTCGACATTGTATTGGAGTTTCTAGCCAATGCAATAAAATAAAAGAAATAAATAAAAGATACAGGAAAGGAAAGAATTTAAAAATATGATAATTATTCACAAATGACATGATTGTTTATGCAGCATATCAAAAAGAATAGGCAGATAAACTATTGAATTTAAAAGAAAATTTAGCAAAATTGCTGGATTCAAGGTCAAATGATTGCATGTTTAAGAAATACACAATTAGAAAATAAAATTTTGAAAAAGATATCTAGGAATAAATCTAATAAATGATGTTCAAGACTTCTATAATGTAAACTGGAATATATTAAGAGAAATTAAAGAAGACTTCAAAAATGGAGGGATATATCATGTTCATGAATTTAAAACTCAAAAATGTAAATATGTTAATGGTCCACAAATTGATCTACTGAGTCAATAGAAACCCAATACAAATTCAAGCAGGATTTTGTGTGTGTGTGTGTGTGTAAACTGACAAGCTGATTCTAAATTTTATATGGAAATGCAAAGGGCCAAGAATTATCATGTAAATCTTGAAAGTAAATGGTTAGAGGATATGAGCCACCAGATATCAGTCTTAATATAATTCTATAGAAATGAAAACAGTGTAGTAAATAAACCAAAGGAAGAGAACCTCTCTGGAATGAGATTCACATATCACATCACCTGACTCATGGGCATTGTGGTATATAAGGAATGGTCCTTTTAAATAAATGTTATTAGATTAATTGTCTATCCAACAGGGAAAAAAAACACAAAAAGTGAATACTTTGACCATACTCCACACCATACAAAAAATAAATCTGAGATGAATCACAGACTTAAACATGAAAAATAAAATGATAGGCAAAGATTTTTTTTAAGTGGAACAGAGAAAGCAGTAACTAGAAAGGAAAAGACTCATAATTAGACATTATTAAAATGTATTTCTATTACCAAGGACATCGTTAAGAAAGCAGAAAGACAAGTTATAGCCTGGAAGAAAATTTTTGTGTTACATTTATTGGAAAATCTGAGAATATGTAAAGAACTTCTACAGAACAATAAAGAGATACACAAACAGGTAAACATTGGGGAAAAGTTTTAAACAGGCATTCATAAGTGTATGCAAAGGTACTCAGCATCAGTCATTAGGAAAATGCAAATTAAAAACCACAGTGAGCCACCAGAATAGCTAATATTTAAACAATTGATAAATAACAAGTTTCAAAGGATGGGGAGCAGCTGGACCTTTCATATGCTTCTGGTGGAAGTGTAAATTTGTACAACCATTTTATAAAATCTTTTGGCAGTATCTACTAAAACTGAATATATTTATACCCAGCAATTCCACTTATAGAAATATAAACAATTTATATAGGTTTGCATGTATATAAATATGTATAGATTTGCATATATATAAAGATTCTCAAACTTATATAGATTTGCATATGTACCTGTAAGAAATACTGCTGATATTTAAACAGCTGAATTTACAAATTAATTAAATACAATATAGCAATAGAAAAGATCCAATTAATCCTACATGCAACAACATGGATGAGTCTCCTAAGTATAACACTGAGCAGAAGCTGGACACAGGAATACACATCTTTTTGTTCCTTTAATATAAAATTTAAGAAGAGGCAGAGCTAATCTTTGGTGATAGAGGGCAGAATAATAGTTACTTTGGGAAGATAATAACTGAGAAAGGGCAAGATGGGGAGTTTGAGGTGCTGATAATGTTCTATGTCTTATCTGAGTGCTATTTACATGGGTGTGTTCACTTTGTAAAAATTCAATGAACTGAATTAATAAGATTGTGCACTTTAATATATGTTAAACTTCAATAAAAAGTATACACAGTGTGAAAAAATTGTTGGGAGAAAAAGACCATCTAACAAAGTAAATTCCAGGCCACAAGGCTTTATTGATGAATTATTTCAAATATCTAAAAAAGAATTAATGCCAATCTCACCTAAACCTTACAGGGAAACAGATATATGGAATACTACCAGCTGGCTTTATGAGACTATCATAAATTTGATACTAAAATCAGATAAAAACATTACAAGAAAGAAAATTACAGTCTAATCTCTAAAAAATATTAAGAATGGAGTAATAAAAGTGTTCTAAAATTAGTGGTGCTGGTTACACAAGGATGAATATACCAAAAATCATTGAACTGTATACTTTAAAAGGGTAATTTTATGGTATGTGAATTGTGTCTCAAACAAAAGCATATTAAACAACTAATAAAAATTATAAAATATTATGACCAAGCTGATTTATTTCAAGAATGTAAAATTGGAATTTGAATCAGTTTGTCTTTCAAATTTCTTAGCAATGAAGAGCATAAGGGAACTTCCTTAATCTGAAAATGGGTAGCTACAAAAAAACCTACAACACATACCAGATTAATAGTGAAATATTTGATTGAATCTTTCCCTTTGAGATGGGGAACAAAACAAGGATGCCTTCTAGCCCCCAATGTGAAATGTTACACTGGTGGTCTACCTAGTGAAAGAAAGAAAGGAAGAAAGAAAGAGAGGAAGGAAGGAAGGAAGGAAGGGAGGGAGGGAGGGAGGGAGGAAGGAATGAAGAGAGAGTTCCCTGGTGGTCCAGTGGTTAGGACTCAGTGCTTTCACTGCCATGGGCCCAGGTTCAATCCCTGGTTGGGGAATTAAGATCCCAGAAATCATGTAGCATGGAAAAAACAAAAAACAAACAAACAAACAAAAAACAGAAAGAAAGATAGAACAAGGAAGAAAGGGATAGAGAAAGAAAAGAAAGAAGCAGGAGGAAGAGGAGGAAGAGGGAGGGAGACAGAAAGTTTGTAGTTATCTACTGTTTTTGTACAATGTCATCAAGGCTAAATTGGAGCTAGTTTTCCCAGACTTACTTTGTTTGTATGGTTCTAGGTTGGGGTTAGAGTTTGAGAAATTGGCATGAAATGCAAGGTAGAAATGAAGCAACAGCTGTTCCACTCTGAAGGTCATCCTTGGTCAGAGATGGCAAGGGGACAAATGCACCAAACAAACGGACAGGTTCCCATTTGTTCTTGCTCTCCTTATTTCTGCATCCAGCTCTCCTTAACTGCTGGTCCTGCTTACCTACAGTGATTCCAACCCAGTCTCAGATGCTTCACTGTGAGGTTACAGAAGCAGTAGTCATGAAGAGCAAAAAACTTTTATAGATTTCTAACACCAGCCCTCTTCCCAGTTCTACCCCAGCAGTCAGATGTGCTTAGCTTCCTGAAAGCCCCAACTCCAAGACAGCTGGTTAGTGATTTTTCTGATCTTTTTAGAGCAGCTTCTCATGCAACTGGATAAAGTTTAATTCCATAATAAATCTCTTATTTCATAATACCAATAGTAGTTCTGCTTCCATATTTGGACCAAAATTTATCCCAGAGTAACAGAAGAGTCTGGGATTGGTTCTTTGATACGACTGGATTTAAAGGAATTAACATTGCCCATGAAAAAGGGCACACAAGTAGTTTATGGAGCGTAGAGAAAGAAGATCACCTCAGTTAACACCCACAGACATCTACAATCAATCGAAGCAAGGTTTTGGGTGACCAAGTGGTTGCTGTCCTAGAACATTTTAAGGAAGGCAAATAATGGAGTTGGTTGTGTACTTCTAAGTGCACCAGAGAACTTAAGAGAAAGAAAATTGTGAGTACAAAGCTTTAAATTCCTGCTCAAGGTCTGGATCTGGAAGCTTCTACATCTGCCCTAAAAGAAACACTTGTATCCTGTAGCCACAGGGCCAAGATTCCTGAAAAACAAACACACCACCTAATCCTGTGGCTGAACTGCAATGCAAATTGAATTCACAATTTCAGAATCTCTTACGCTAAAGTTTGGGCATTGATTAGAAAAAGAAAGACTCTGAAAATTGAGATGAAGATATATGGAAAAATTCTAATGAAACAGAATACCTTGAACCTGGAAATTCTGCCGAGAGAAGACCTTCAAGATGGCAGAGAAGTAAGACATGGAGAGTACCTTCCTCTGCACAAATACATCAAAAATACATCTACATGTGGAACCACTCCTACAGAACACCTACTGAATGCTGGCAGAAGACCTCAGACTTCCCAAAAGGCGAGAAAATCCCCACGCACCTGGGTAGGGCAAAAGAAAAAAGAAAAAACGGAGACAAAACAATAGGGACGAGACCTGTACTTCTGGGAGGGAGCTGTGAAGAAGGAAAAGTTTCCACACACTAGGAAGCCCCTTCACTGGTGGAGATGGGAGGTGGGCATGGCAAAAGCTTCAGAGCCATAGAAGACAGTGCAGAAACAGGGGTGTAGAGGGCAAAGTGGAGAGATTCCCGCACAGAGGATCAGTGCTGACCAGCACTCACCAGCCTGAGAGGCTTGTCTGCTCACCCGCCAGGGTGGGTGGGGTCTGGGAGCTAAGGCTCTGGCTTCGGAAGTCAGATCCCAGGGAGAGGACTGGGGTTGGCTGCGTGAACACAGCCTGAAGTGGGCCAGTGTGCCACAGCTAGCCAGGAGGGAGTGTGGAAAAAAGTATAGACCTGCCTAAGGGGCAAGAGACCATTGTTTCAGGGTACACAAGGAGAGGGGATTCCTTCCCTGTCTGCCCACAGAAGGCAGAGCACCGTCTAAACAAGTTCCAGAGACAGGCATGAGCCATGGCTATCAGCTCAGACCCCAGAGATGGGCATGAAATGCTAACACTGCGGCTGCAGCCACCAAGAATCCTGTATGCAAGCACAGGTCACTCTCCACACCCCACTGGGAGCCTGTGCAACACACCACTGCCAGGGTCCTGTGATCCAGAGACAACTTCCCCAGGAGAACACACAGTGCGCCTCAGGCTGTTGCAACACCACGCTGGCCTCTGTCGCCACAGGCTCACTACGCATTCCAATTATAACTACCGTACCCCTCCCTCCCTGCTCCAGCCTCAGTGAGCCACTGCCCCCTAATCGGCTTCTGCTTAAACCCTGTCTGGTCTGGGTGGGAACAGATGCCTGAGGGCAAGCTACACGTAGAGGTAGGGCCAAAACCAAAGCTGAACCTCAGGAGCTGTGGGAACAAAGAAGAGAAAGGGAAATTGCTCCGTGCAGCCTCAGGAGCAGCGGATTAAATCCCCACAATCAACTTGAGGTACCCTGCATCTGTGGAATACATGAATGGACAATGAATCATCCCAAAATTGAGGCGGTAGACTTTGGGAGCAACTGTAGACTTGGGGTTTGCTGTCTGTGACTGATTTGTTTCTGATTTTTATGTTTATCTTAGTATAGTTTTTAGCACTTGTTATAATTGGTGGATTTGTTTATTGGTTTCATTGCTCTCTTCTTTCTATTATTATTATTTTTTTAATTGCAATAATTTTTTTTTCTTAAATTGTTTTTTCTTTCTTTTTTTCTCCCTTTTCTTCTGAGCCATGTGGCTGACAGGGTCTTGGTGCTCAGGCCTGGCATCAGGCCTGAGCCTTTGAGGTCGAAGAGCCAAGTTCAGGACATTGGAAAACCAGAGATGTCCCACCCCACATAATATCAATCGGCGAGAGCTCTCACACAGATCTCCATCTCAACAATAAGACACAACACCACCGAACAGCCAGCAAGCTCCAGTGCTAGACGCCCCATGCCAATCAACTAGCAAGACAGGAATACAACCCCACCCATTAGCAGAGAGGCTGCCTAAATTCATACTAAGTTCACAGACACCCCAAAACGCACCACAGGACATGGCACTGCCCACGAGAAAGACAAGATCCAGCCCCCTCACCAGAACACAGGCACCAGTCCCCTCCACCAAAAAGCCTACACGAGCAACTGAACCAACCTCACCCACTGGGGGCAGACACCAAAAACAATGGGGACTATGAACCTGCAGCCTGCAAAAAGGAGACCCCAAACACAGTAACTTAAACAAAATGAGAAGACAGAGAAATATGCAGCAGATGAAGGCACAAGGTAAAAACTTACCAGACTAAACAAATGAAGGAAATAGGCAGTCTACCTGAAAAAGAATTCAGAGTAATGATAGTAAAGATGATCCAAAACCTTGGAAATAGAATGGAGAAAATACAAGAAACATCGAACAAGGACCGAGAAGAACTAAAGAGCAAACAAAAAATGATGAAAAACACAGTAAATGAAATTAAAAATTCTCAAGAAGGAATCAGTAGCAGAATAACTGAGGCAGAAGAATGGATAAGTGACCTGGAAGATAAAATAGTAGAAATAACTACCACAGAGCAGAATAAAGAAAACAAAATGAAAAGAATAGAGGACAGTCTCAGAGACTTCTGGGACAACATTAAACACACCAACATTCGAATTAGGGGTCCCAGAAGAAGAAAAGAAAAAGAAACAGACTGAGAATATACTTGAAGATATTAGAGTTGAAAACTTCCCTAACATGGGAAAGGTAATAGTCAATCAAGTCTAGGAAGCACAGAAAGCCCCATACAGGATATATCCAACGTGAAACACACCAAGACACATATTAATCAAACTATCAAAAATTAAATGCAAAGAAAAAATATTAAAAGCAGCAAAGGAAAAGCAACATAAAACATAGAAGGAAATCTCCATAAGGTAAACAGATGATCTTTCAGCAGAAACTCTGCAAGCCAGAAGGGAGTGGCAGGACATATTTAAAGTGATGAAAGGGAAAAACCTACAACCAACATTACTCTACCCAGCAAGGATCTCATTCAGATTCGAGGAGAAATTGAAACCTTTACAGACAAGCAAAAGCTAACAGAATTCAGCACAACCAAACCAGCTTTACAAAAAATGCTAACAGAATTTCTCTAGGCAGGAAACCCAAGAGAAGGAAAAGACCTACAATAACAAACCCAAAACAATTAAGAAAATGGTAATAGGAACATACATATCGATAATCACCTTAAAGTAAATGGATTAAATGCACCAACCAAAAGACATACACTGGCTGATGGATACAAAAACAAGACCCATATGTATGCTGCTACAAGAGTCCCACTTCAGACCTAGGGACACACACAGATTGAAAGTGAGGGGATGGAAAAAGATATTCCATGCAAATGGATATCAAAAGAAAGTTGGAGTAGCAATTCTCATATCAGACAAAATACACTTTAAATTAAGACACTTATAAGAGACAAAGAAGGACACTACATAATGATCCAGGGATCAATCCAAGAGGAAGATATAACAATTGTAAATATTTATGCACCCAACATAGGAGTACCTTAATACATAAGGCAAATGCTAACAGCCATAAAAGTGGAAATCGACAGTAACACAATCATAGTAGGGACTTTAACACCCCACTTTCACTAATGGGCAGATCATCCAAAATGAAAATAAATAAGGAAACACAAGCTTTAAATGATACATTAAACAAGATGAACTTAATTGACATTTATAGGACATTCCATCCAAAAACAACAGAATACACTTTCTTCTCAAGTGCTCATGGAACATTCTCCAGCATAGATTATATCTTGGGTCACAAATCAAGCCTTGGTAAATTTAAGAATATTGAAATCATATCAAGTATCTCTTCCACGCACAACACTATGAGACTAGATATCAACCACAGGAAAAAAATATGTAAAAAATACAAACACATGGAGGCTGACTAAACAATACACAACTTAATAACCAAGAGATCACTAAAGAAATCAAAGAGGAAATCAAAATACCTAGAAACAAATGACAATGAAAACACAATGACCCAAAAGCTATGTGATACAGCAAAAGCAATTCTAAGAGGGAAGTTTTTAGTAATACAACCTTACCTCAAGAAACAAGAAACATCTCAAATAAACAACCTAACCTTACACTTAAAGCAATTAGAGAAACAAGAACAAAAAACCCCCACAATTAGCAGAAAGAAAGAAATCATAAAGATCAGCTCAGAAATAAATGAAAAAGAAATAAAGGAAACAATAGCAAAGATCAATAAAACTAAAAGCTGGTTCCTTGAGAAGATAAACAAAATAAACCATTAGCCAGACTCATCAAGAACAAAAGGGAGAAGACTCAAATCAATAGAATTAGAAATGAAAAAGAAGTAACAACTGACACTGCAGAAATACAAAGGATCATTAGAGATTACTTCAAGCAACTCTATGCCAATAAAATGGAAAACCTGGAAGAAATTGACAAATTCTTAGAAAAGCACAACCTTCTGAGACTGAACCAGGAAGAAATAGAAGATATAAGCAGGCCAATCACAAGTACTGAAATTGAGACTGTGATTAAAAATCTTCCAACAAACAAAAGCTCAGGACCAGATGCCTTCACAGGCAAATTCATCAAACATTTAGAGAAGAGCTAAGCCCCTATCCTTCTCAAACTCTTCCAAAACATAGCAGAGGGAGGAACAATCCCAAACTCATTCTACGAGGCCACCATCACCCTGATACCAAAACCAGAAAAAGTTGTCACAAAGAAAGAAATCTACAGGCCAATATCACTGATGAGCATAGATGCAAAAATCCTCAACAACATACAGGCAAACAGAATCCAACAGCACATTAAAAGGATCATACACCATGATCAACTGGGGTTTATCCCAGGAATTCAAGGATTCTTCAATATACACAAATCAATCAATGTGATACATCATATTAACAAACTGAAGGATAAAAACCATATGATCATCTCAATAGATGCAGAAAAAGTGTTCAACAAAATTCAACACCCATTTATCATAAAAACCCTCCAGAAAGTAGGCATAGAGGGAAGTTACCTCAACATAATAAAGGCCATATATGACAAACCAATAGCCAGCATCATTCTCAATTGTGAAAAATTTAACCATTTCCTATAAGATCAGGAACAAGACAATGTTGTCCACTCTCACCACTATTATTCAACATACTTTTGGAAGTTTTAGCCACAGCAATCATAGAAGAAAAAGAAATAACAGGAATCCAAATCAGAAAAGAAGAAGTAAAATGGTCACTGTTTGCAGATGACATGATACTATACATACAGAATCCTAAAGACGCTACCAGAAAACTACTAGAGCTAATCAATGAATTTGGTAAAGTAGCAGGATAAAAATTAATGCACAGAAATCTCTGGCATTCCTATACACTAATGATGAAAATTCTGAAAGAGAAATTAAGGAAACACTCCCATTTACCACTGCAACAAAAAGAATAAAATACCTAGGAATAAACCTACCTAAGGAAACAAAAGACCTGCATGCAGAAAACTATAAGACACTGATGAAAGTAATTAAAGCTGATACAAACAGATGGAGAGATATACCATGTTCCTGGACTGGAAGAATCAACATTGTGAAAATGACTCTACTATCCAAAGCAATCTACAGATTCAATGCAATCCCTATCAAACTACCAATGGCATTTTCACAGAAGTAGAACAAAAGATTACACAATTTGTATGGAAACACAAAAGACTCCGAATAGCCAAAGCAATCTTGAGAAGAAAAAAAAAAACGGAGGTGGAGGAATCAGACTCCCTGATTTCAGACTATTCTACAAAGCTCCAGTAATCAAGACAGTATGGTACCGGCACAAAAACAGAAACATAGATCAATGGAACAGGACAGAAAGCCCCGACATAAACCCACACACATATGGTCACCTTATTTTTTATAAAGGAGGCAAGAATATACAATGGAAAACTGGCATGCTACATGTAAAAGAATGAAATTAGAACACTCCCTAACACCATACACAAAAATAAACTCAAAATGGATTAAATACCTAAATGTAAGTCCAGACAGTATAAAACTCCTAGCTGAAAATATAAGCAGAACACTCTATGATATAAATCACAGCAATATCCTTTTTGACTCACCTGCTAGAGAAATGGAAATAAAAAGAAAAGTAAACAAATGGGACCTAATGAAACTTAAAAGCTTTTTCACAGCAAAGGAAACCATAAGCAAGACAAAAAGACAACCTCAGAATGGGAGAAAATATTTTCAAATGAAGCAACTGACAAAGGATTCATCTCCAAAATTTACAAGCAGCTCAATATCAGAAAAACAAACAACCCAATCGAAAAATGGGCAGAAGACCTAAATAGACATTTCTCCAAAGAAGCTATACAGATTGCCAACAAACACATGAAAGGATGCTCAACATCACTAATCATTAGAGAAATGCAAATCAAATCTACAATGAGGTATCACCTCACACCAGTCAGAATGGCCATCATCAAGAAATCTACAAACAATAAATGTTGGAGAGAAGGTGGCGAAAAGGGAACCCTCTTGCACTGTTGGTGGGATGTAAATTGACACAGCCACTCTGGAGAACAGTATGGAGGTTCCTTAAAAAACTACAAATAGAACTACCATACCACCCAGCAATCCCACTGCTGGGCATATACCCTGAGAACACCATAATTCAAAAAGAGTCATGTACCACAATGTTCATTTCAGCTCTATTTACAATAGCTGGGACATGGAAACAACCTAAGTGTCCATTGACAGATGAATGAATAAAGGAGATGTGCCACATATATACAATGGAATATTACTCAGCCATAAAAAGAAACAAAATTGAGTTATTTGTAGTGAGGTAGATGGACCTAGAGTCTGTCATACAGAGTGATGTAAGTCAGAAAGAGAAAAACAAATACCATATGCCAACACATATATATGGAATCTAAAAAGAAAAGGTTCTGATGAACCTAGGGGCAGGACAGGAATAAAGACAGAGACATAGAGAATGCACTTGAGTACACGGTAAGTGGGAAGGTTAAGCTGGGATGAAGTGAGAGAGTAGCATTGACATATATACACTACCAAATGTAAAATAGATAGCTGGTGGGAAACAGCTGCATAGCACAGGGAGGTCAGCTCGGTGCTTTGTGACCACCTAGAGGGGTGGCATAGGGAGGGTGGGAGGGAGATGCAAGAGGGAGGCGATGTGGGGATATATGTATGCATACAGCTGATTCGCTTTTTTATACAGCAGAAACTAACACAACATTGTAAAGCAATTATACTCCAATAAAGATGTTAAAAAAAATTGTAACCACAAAGAAAAGTAAATAATTGTAAATACAAAAAAAAAAAAGAAGATACACAGATGGCACAAAAGAAAACAAGAAATTCTGCCAAGCCTCCTTTGCCAGAAGGAGGGCCTTCCTCCCTGATCTGAGGAGAAAAGCCTCCTCTTGCCTGAAGAAACTAACAGCCTCTCCTGAGGTAGCTGTCCTGATAGGACTGCCATGGAAAATACAGAATGCTCTATTAAATTTGAATTTCAGAAAAACAAGAAAATTTCTAAGTATATCCCAAATATTGCATGGCACATATTTATACTACAGAAATATTTGTTGCTTCTCTGAATTCAAATTTAATTGGGCATCTTGCATTTTTATTTACTAAGTCTGGCAACCCAAATTGCAAGAACTGATGATTTTCCTCAGGACCTATCCCTACCACCTTGCATTGTTTCTAGTCCTCTAACCAGATTCAAGCCCTGACAGGACCAGGGAGATTTGGGGAAATAAAACTTATGACCTATGAGAAAGTATAAAATACAGCAAAAGAATTGAGATTCTGAATTCAATGTGTTAGTTTGAGTGTGGCCTAACAGAATGAAGTTGAAAAGCAGAACATTATTAGTATACTGCAGAGGAAAACATCCTGTGGCCTAGGGACTTAGGAATGCTAGAGTGGATTTATTATGTAAGACCTGTTCATCTACTCCCTAATTATCTCCATGGTGCACACAGGTTGAAAGTGAGACCTTTTACCCAAGGCTTTGAGAAATACATTTATGCAAAAGTTTCAGCATCCTTGAAGAACTCTGTGATGGCTATTCTCCATAGGCCAGGAATGACAGTGGGAATGGTAGCTATTAAATGGGGTTACCTGAATCCAATGGGGATGAAAGGACCTCAGGGTTGCAGAGGCCAAGTGGTAACACTTAACTGTCAGAGACAACTGAAGCAGAAATCAGAATGATTTTCCTGCAAAGATCTTTATCATTGGCTCATTGATCATGGAATCTCTAAAACTGAAGTAGATGGATACTGGTCTAAAGTTTTAGTTGATTTGTATTAGCAAAGAAGATCTAGGTCTAGTGAACAGAAGCCTGACTTGAATCACTACAAAAGAGAGTTTTGGTTATTTATCAACCAATTCTAAGACTTGAGAACCAATTTAGAGACCCAGAGCAGCTTCAATAAAACAGGAGACTGGCTCTTCTTGAGGAAGAGGAAGCACCTGCTGCACAGCCAAAATGTATACTGTAAGTTTCCTCCCTACCCTTCACCAAGGAGGCTTAAAGCCACTTGTCAGGGTTGGATATAGAAAAGGTTACAGAATTATAGATAGAGACAAAAAAATGGAAATATGTCAAGGTGTATTATTTTTAATATAATGAGATCTTCTATAGTCTTGTATAAATTGTGTATAAAACATACTATTTTGTCATCTGATTTTCTTCACAGAAATAGATATAATAATCATCCTTATAAATATTAAGTGCTTTTCCATAATATCTTTTTATGGCTGAATAAATTTTCAATGTATGGATGTATTTCTTCTAATTCTGCATGGCTATTTTATGCTTCTTAGGGAATTCTCTGTAGTCACTTTTGACATGTCTTTTTGCTTCCAATAGGTTATTTCCAAACCATATTAGGGACCATGCAGTGCATTTAGGTTAGTTTAACATGTTTGCCATTATAAAGTATGCTGCAATAAAAAGTTTACAATCTGTTTATTTCCTAAGTATAAATTCTAAGAAGCGGGTCAAAATATAAGCCCATTTTTGAGGCTCATATTACATTATGACTTTCAAGAGAGTGTGTTGAACCATTGGCACATGAAAGTGTGAATTCCTCCACAGCTTCATCAAACCTCAAAGAATATCATTTTAAAAATCTTTACTAATTTTTTAAGTAGCATAGTTATTATACTGGGGATGGCAGAACCAACATAATTCCAAATTAATTGGAGTAAAAATAAAGTTTGAAGACTTTTATGCATTTAAGTCCTGAGGTTCAGAAAAGGCACAACCCAGGATAAAGATGAACTTAAGAAAACAGTTGCCAGGACCCCGCATGTATTTTTGAGACCATTATAGCTGTCAGCAGCCATCTGAATGACAGAATGCAAAAATCAACTAAGATTTTTATAACTCCAGGGGGAAAGTGAGAATGTATTGGTAAAGGTGATAGAAAAGAATATTTCAACTCACTCTCACAAATAGGTGGGTCATTATCCCAGGTGACAGAGTTGCCAGAGATGATGCATGCAGCAGAGGATTTACCAATGAGTCGGTATCTAGAGGCAAAGAATAATGAATGTTATATTCTAAATAAACACTTAATCCTGTTTAAATTGCTGCTTATAAGAGATTACAATCTTGGAAAATTTAGAAGGACAATTTCCATTTGTCAAAGTACTATTGCTTTCCCAACTTTTGTGTCTTTATCTGAACTTTAAAATTATCTTCTCCATGCCTTCTAAATTAGATGAGATCTCTCTTCTTTATTAGGTTAAGGCACATTTTTTATATACATCTAAGATAAATATGATTCATCAAACTATAACCAAAGGAAATCCAAACAAGACAAAAACAGTTGAACACTTATTTCATATTATAAATGTTAAAGGCAGAAATTCTCAATTAGTACACCACAAGCTGTTCAAAGTTTGCCATACAATTTGGAAAAACTGATGACATTTATTTTTACTTCAACTGAAATTTTCTATAGTCATGGTGTGTTGGGCTGAACCATTCATGAAAATTGGTGGAGAGTAAGGCCGAACTTGATACTACTACAGGTTAAGACAAATAGTGTCAAATAACAGTCAAGTGTTATTTGGTATAGCTGAGAACACTGCCTTATGAATATATAAGAAACTATGGCAGCACAAACTTTATTCAAACATAAAAATGGGTCAAATGGAGATCAAATGAAAAGAGCTGTGGATGTTCTTGAAGAAACCTGAAGCACTGTTACATTGAAGCAGTGGTTATGTTGTATTTATTAATGCCTTCAGTATTGTTTTCAGGTTTTTAATGCCTTCCAGTACACCATCAAAAATGAAGATATTCTAAATTGCACTGCAAACACACATACACACAAATAGATAACAAATGGAGTAAAGGAAAGCTGCAGTCTTTCCACTGTGTGTGCACCTCTTCCTTCCTGTTTGCCATACGAGCGGAGAATCATGGAGACCCCTCTGGTTTTCGACTTCATAAAGATTATTTCTTAAAGTGCTCTTTTTGATTTTCTAATCAAGAGGATTGGGAGAAAAATGGTGAAGCAAGTTCTAACTTGAGTCGGCAATTCTTCTAAAACGTTTTGTTTTGTTTTATTTTTTTGCATGTTGTCACATGATAGAAGAATGATTTATTAGAACAAATTCCATAACAAATCATATAAAATAACCATTTTCTGAAAGACATCCATAAGACCACTTGAGGACAAATGCACAGAGGTGCCTCCAAGAAGCCAGACAAATAAGTTACCAATCCAATGTCTGGTGTGAGTGGAGGAGCCCTCCTGCTGCTATCTTGAAGTCTAGGTCTCACCAACCAGGCTCTGCTGATGCTGCCATTGCAGGCAGAATAAGGCTCACATGCGGGGGCATGAGATATGCCAGCGCACCCAGGTTCCGCTATTGACAGAGCTGCTGGTGGACTGGGACCTGCTGCTTCCCATGTGTGTGTGACATGGGAAGGATAGACTTCCCCCATCCCGAATTTCTCCTTATGCTGCTAATTTAGGCAGATTGGGCCACCACTATCACTAAGTATGGGTCTCCCTACTACATCCCTGCTGAGCTTTCCCTTCCCCAGTCCTTTAACAGGGGAGTAGGCTTCTCTCTCTCTCTGCTTGTTGACTGTTCTGGCTTACAGTCTTCTATAGCACCCATCCTGAGAGATAAAAAGAAAACGCAGGGAACTCACTGCAGGGTCATTCTTTAAGTTCTGGGGTCCCTAGCCAGTCCACTTTCTTTCTACCTTTTGTGGTCCTTTTATGGTTGTATGTTGAACAATTTCTATGGTATTTAACTATGTGTAGAGAGAGAAGCAGGGAAAAGTGAATCTGGAACTGGAAGTTCAATAACAGCTCTTTAAAAGCTGATTACAAAAGTTAATAGTCATTGTAGAAAAACTGTGAAAGATACAGAAAATTCCAGTAATGGAAAAAAATTACCTAAACTGTATCTTACAACATAGTTAATGGTTTAGAGAAGTGTTTCTCCAAAGTTTTATTTGCATAGAAATCACCAGGGGATCTTGTGAAAATACGATTCTGATTCAGTGGGTATGAAAATTCTGCATTTCTAACAAGCTCCCAGGAGATGCTGACCTTGCTGGTCTGTGCACCAAACTCTGGGTCAAGAACTTACGGAAAATTCTTTCGGTTTCTTACATGAAGAGATATACATGTAACATGGATGTCAGCTGTCAAGGAGGTGTAGTTAAACTGGGCCAGGACCTATATTTCACAGCTGTGTGAGAGTCCTCTTCCGCACACATGATTACTGTGTGTCTTAGGGCTAATTTCCCCATACTCCTCTCTGCTTCCACTTTCCTGTGTCCCTCCCTACTGGCTTTGGGTTCTGCACTACATTTCATCTAGCAGCCATGCCCAGGATTTTTGTGGGTTTCTCCCACAAATCCACTTGCTCAAAGCATTTGTTGTTGCATTTGGGGGAAGTTTTAGGGAGTGTTACACTGGGAAGTGAATGCCATTAGGCATTTTATTCCAACCCTCACTTGTCTTTCTCCTCCTTCTTCTCTGGAAAAACAAGCAACTTCCTCTCCTTTCCTTGCACAGAACAGTCCCTTTGGGGTCTCACCTTCTTTAAATATAATGTCTATCCTAAAACTGTTTTCATTATATACAATATTGTTGGGTAGGACACCTACATTTGCTTTTCAGATTTCCTTTTGGGGCCTTATTGAGATCGACAGCCCTGGGCTCTCTGTTTACCCCTACCTACCCATCATGAGTTCTCAGACTGGTGAGTTTGGGAGAAGTATAGGGCAATTCATCTCAAACTTCTGCATCTTGTGCCTCATTCCCACTCTTCATGCCTGCAGAGAGGATGTATATTCTCTGCCATGTGCTAAGGGGCCTCTCTTACCCCCTGTGGTTAGTGGTGGTGGGGATGGGATGGATACGGGAAGCTTACAGTTGTCCAGCTGTGTCTGAGAACAGGTAATTACATTTAATTATGGGATTTTAAAAATTAGGTCATTTAGCCCTGACCTAAAGTTATATTCTCTACTAATCTCTTTCAGCAATAAAGATATAATTTGATCTTCATCTGTCTGATTCCTCAGCTGGTTCAGAAATTTCGTGGTGAAGATATATGTATTGTTTATTGGAATCCCTCAAACCCCAGCAAATATAATCAATCCCCAATATTTTTATTGGCAGAATAATATTCCATCACATGAATGGACCATAATTTACTCAAATAATCCCCTGTTGTTGAACATTAAGATGTTTTCCATTCCAACCTTTCCAAGCCTTTAGAGTCTAAAAGACTTCAAAAAGGAAGACTGTTAAGTTTGACTTCTTGGCAAAAGTGTATTGCCTAAATTGTGTTAAATGGTATAAATTTGTATCAATTTATAGTGCTACTAGGAGTTTATGTCAATGCCCATTACCCTGAACTTCAAAACTAACAGCTACACAGAGGGATTTTTGTGTATTTTGTTTATTGCTATATCTCCAGCTTCCAGAATAGTACCTATTCTTAGTATTTGTGAGCTCTGAATAAATACTTTTGGATTGAATAAGTGGTTAAAGTAGCATATTATTGTTATTTTCATTTGTATTAATTTTATTAATAGCAAGGCCAGACTCTTCCACATGTATTTACAATTTGTACCTTTTTCTTTTGTTAATTGCCACTTTGTATCTTTTAATCATTTCTCTATTTAGGTGTTCATATTTTGTTTGTAAGGGCTTTTTATATATTTTTGTGGTTTTTCATTTGTATTTTATTTGTTTTTAGTATTTGTATATGTGTCAATTCTATAAACCTCTCTGTGGATTCTGCCTTTGCTTGAAATGAACCCACTGACTTGAAATGTTCCTAAATCTGATACATATTTATTATTTTTTTATTTCATTTTATTTAGGTGTCACATATAACATGTAATTCTTTGATCAATATGAAATTTTTTGTGGTGCATAAAATGTGCTAATTATTTAACATAAATAAAAAATACTAGTTCTCTTACTGCTTTGAAATGCTGCATGATACCTTCATATAATTCCCTCTTTTACAAATTTGAGTCTATTTCTGGACTTCCCATTCTACTCTTGAGCTCTGTATTTTATAATATACCATTATAATATACTTAAAATTACTTTAACTTAATAATATGCTTTGAAGTAAAGATGTTGAAGATTTGAATAATATAAACCGAAGCCCTTTTAGTAGATTGGTTTTCAACTTTGTACTCTACGGTGAGAGAATGTACTTTTAAATTCTAGGTTATTCAAGAAAGGTAATAGATATACTAGGTAGAAAATCTTCATGTAGAAAAACAACAAATTTGCTTTACATCCTGATTACAATGAACATGATCTCATTTTTATAAAACAAATTTCTAAAAGGAAAAAACAAAAATACCCCAATTGTGCCCCCAACTTATATGAAGAAAGTGTAACATTTTCTTCCCTCTATTTTGCTACATGGATTAATTTGTTTACTTTTGTTCAGTTGGAAATTATTTTTTACCCTACCAGGGTAACATCCATTAAAAATACACATGAATTTGTTTTCTCCATTTTTTGAGGTCAAGAATGAGACATTGACTATAAGTCTAGCACTTTAAAATTTTCTTAATTTCAAGATTTCCTGTTACACTCTGCGATTTTAGATATAATTATGTTCTTAAATCCCTCTCTAAAATAATCTTCCTTTACATCAATGAAACACCCATGTTAAAAATAAATCATCTGATAACTTGTATCCTGAAATCTTGATGAACTATTTATTAGTTATAATATGTTTGTGTGTGTGTGTGCATTCCTTAGCATTCTCTATACCAGATATGTCATTTGCAAACAGAGGGGTTGTTTCCCTTTTCTTTTTTTGATTGAACTATAGTTGGTATACAATATTGTATTAATTTCAGATGTACAACATGGTGATTTGACATATTATATATATACATATACATGTGTATATATATGTATATATTGAATTGATCACCACAATAAGCCTAGTAACCATCTGTCATGATGCAAAGTTATTACAATATTACTGCCTATATTCTCTATGCTGTACATTACATCCTGTGATTTATTTATTTTATAACTGGAAGTTTATACCTCTTGATCTCCTTTACCTGTTTCACCCAACCCCCTATCCCCCTTCCCTTTGATGACCACCAGTTTGTTCTCTGTATCTATGAGTCCATTTCTGCTTTGCTTTGTTTTGTTTGTTCATTTGTTTTGTTTTTTGGATTCCACATATAAGTGAAATCATATTTGTCTTTCTTTGCCTAACTTATTTCACTTAACATAATGCCCTCTAGGTCCATTCATGTTGTCACAAATGACAAGATTTCATTCTTTTTTATGGCTAAGTGATATTATTTTGTATATATACTCCATCTTCTTTATCCATTTACCTATCAATGACACTTAGGTTGCTTCCATATCTTGACTATTGTCATAGATATATTTATGTTATGTCCTCTTCTTGGGTTTATCCCTTTATCATTATGTAATGTCCTTCTGTGTCTTCTGTTACAGTCTTTGTTTTAAAGTATATTTTGTCTAATATAAGTCTTGCTGTTCCAGCTTTCTTTTTGTTTACATTTGTGTGGGATATCTTTTTCTATCCTTTCACTTTCAGTCTGTGTGTGCCTTTAGATTTGAAGTGAGTCTCTTGTAGACAGCATATATATGGGTCTTGTTTTCTTAATCCATTCAGCCACCCTGTATCTTTTTTTTTTTTAATTGGGGTATAGTTGCTTTACAATGTTGCATAGGTTTCTGCTGCACAACAAAGTGAATCAGCTATATGTATATACATATCCCCTCCGTCTCTGACCTCCCTCCCACCCCCCTCCATCCCACCCATCTAGGTCACCACAGAGCACCGAGCTGAGCTCCCTTTGCTATACTGCAGTTTCCCACTAGCTAGCTATTTTACACATGGTAGTGTATATATGTCAGTCCCAATCTCCCAATTCATCCCAACTCCCTTTCCCCCCACATGTCAACACATCCGTTCTCTATGTCTACGTCTCTATTCCTGCTCTGCAAATATGTACCTGTACCATTTTTCTAGATTCTACATATATGCCTTAATATACAATATTTGTTTTTCTCTTTCTGACTTACTTCACTCTGTATGAGAGACTCTAGGTCTATGCACATCTCTACAAATGACCCAATTTCATTCCTTTTTATGGCTGAGTAATATTCCATTGTATATATGTGCCACATCTTCTTTATCCATTCATCTGTTGACATTTATATGCTTCCATGCCCTGGTATTGTAGATAGTGTTGCAATGAATATTGGGGTGCATGTGTCTTTTTGAATTATAGTTTTCTCAGGGTATATGCCCCTTAGTGGTATTGCTGGATCATATGGTAGTTCTATTTTTAGTTTTTTTAAGTAACCATACTGTTCTCCATAGTGGCTGTATCAATTTACATTCCACCAACAGTGCAAGAGGGTTCCCTTTTCTCCACACCTTCTCCAGCATTTATTGTTTGTAGATTTTTTGATGATGGCCATTCTCACTGGTGTGAGGTGATACCTCATTGTAGTTTTGATTTGCATTTCTCTAATAATTAGTGATGTTGAGCAGCTTTTCATGTGTCTCTTGGCCATCTGTGTGTCTTCTTTGGAGAAATGTCTGTTTAGGTCTCCTGCCTATTTTTGGATTGGGTTGTTTGTTTTTTTGATATTGAGCTGCATGAGCTGCTTGTACATTTTGGAGATTAATCCTTTGTCAGTTGCTTCGTTTGCAAATATTTTCTCCTATTCTGAGGGTTGTCTTTTCATCTTGTTTATGGTTTCCTTTGCTCTGCAAAAGCTTTGAAGTTTCATTAGGTCCCATTTATTTTTGTATTTATTTTCATTTCTCTAGGAGGTGGGTCAAAAAAGATCCTGCTGCGATTTATGTCAAAGAGTGTTCTGCCTGTTTTCCTCTAAGAGTTTTATAGTTTCTGGCCTTATATTTGGTCTTTAATCCATTTTGAGTTTATTTTTGCATATGGTGTTAGGGAGTGTTCTAATTTCATTCTTTTCCCAGTACCACTTATTGAAGATACTGTCTTTTCTCCATTGTATATTCTTGCCTCCTTTGTCATAGATTAGGTGAACATAGCTGTGTGAGTTTATCTCTGGGCTTTCTATCCTGTACCATTGATCTATATTTCTGTTTTGGTGCCAGTACCATACTGTCTTGATTACTATAGCTTTGTAGTATAGTCTGAAATCAGGAAGCCTGATTCCTCCAGCTCCACTTTTCTTTCTCAAGATTGCTTTGGCTATTTGGAGTCTATTGTGTTTCCATACAAATTGTTAATTTTTTTGTTCTACTTCTGTGAAAAATGCCATTGGTAATTTGACAGGGATTGCATTGAATCTGTAGATTGCTTTGGGTAGTATAGTCATTTTCACAATATTGATTCTTCCAATCCAAGAACATTGTATCTTTTGATTAGAGTATTTCATTCATTTACATTTAAAGTAATTACTGATAGGTAACTACTTTTTGCCATATTGTTAATTGTTTTATGGTTGTTTTTGTAGTTCTTCTCTGTTCCTTTCTTGTTCTCTTGTTCTCTTCCCGTGTGATTGGATGATTCTCTCTAGCTTTATGTCTGTATTCTTTTCTCTTTATATTTTGTGTTATAGGTTTTTGGTTTGTAATTACCATGAGATTTACATATAGCAACCTATGTATATAGCAGCCTATTTTAATTTGATTGTTGCTTAAGTTGGAGCACATTCTAAAAGCACTGCATTTTTACTCCTTCCCCCATTTTATGTTTTTGACATCATATTTTACATCCTTTCATTCTGCGTATTGCTTAACTATTTATTTTAGATTTAGATGGATTTTACTAACTTTGTCTTTTAAACTTCATACTAGCTTTATAAGTGGTAGATCCACTACCTTAACTCTGTGTTTGCCTTTACTAGTGAGATATTTTTCCCTTCATAATTTTTTTTTGTTTCTAGTTATGGCCTTTTCTTTTCCATTCAAAGAAGTTCCTTTAACATTTCTTGTAAAGCTTTTACAAGCTTAGTTTAGTGGTGATGAACTTTTAGCTTTTACTTGTCTGGGAGGCTCCATCTCTCCTTCAATTCTGAATGATAAATTTGTTGGGTAAATATTCTTATAAGTCTTTTCCTTTCAGCACTTTGAAAATATTGTGCCAGTCCCTTCTGGCCTGTAAAGTTTCTGCCTAAAAATCAGTTGATAGTCTTATGGGGGTTTCCTTGTACATAACTTGTTTATTTCTTGTTCCTTTTAAGATTCTCTCTTTAACTTTTGACGTTTTAATTGCAGTGTATCTTCATGTGGGTCTCTTTGGCTTCATCTTGTTTGGGACTCTCTGTGCTTCCCGGATTTTAACGTATGTTTCCTTTGCCAGGTTAGGGAAGTTTCCAGCCATTATCTTTTCAAATAGGCTTTCTGTCCCTTTCTTTCTCTTTTCTCCTTCTGGGCCCCCTCTAATGAAAATGTTAGTATGCTTGATGTAGTCTCAGAGGTTCCTAAGGCTATCTTCATTTTTTAATTCCTTTTTTTCTTTTCGCTGTTCCAATTGGGTGATTTCCACTACTCTGTCTTCCAGACCACTGATCTGTTCTTCTGCATCCTCTATTCTGTAATTGATTCCCTCTAATGTATTTTTCATTTCAGTTATTGTATTCTTCAGTTCTGATTGGCTCTTGTTTGTATTTTCTATCTCTTTGTTGAAGTTCTCATGCTGTTCATCCATTCTTCTCCTGAGTTTGATGAGCATCTTTATGACTATTACTTTGAACTCTTTATCTTGTAAATTGCTTATCTCCATCTTGTATATTTCTTTTTCTGGGGTTTTATCTTGTTCTTTTACTTGGAAGGTATTCCTTTGTCTCCTATTTTGCCTAACTCTAGGTGTTTGTTTTTATCCATTAGGTACATCAGCTACATCTCCCAACCTTAAAAGAGTGGCCTTATGTAGACAGTGTTATGTAGAGCCCAGTGGCATAATCCCCCCTGGTCACCCGAGCCAGGTGCTCAAGGCTATCCCCTGCATGGGCTGCCTGCATCTTCCTGTTGTGTTTAGGCCATGACTTCTACAGACACACTGGTAGGCAGGGCTGATCCCCAGCCCAGCTGTCTGTGAGGCCTGGTTGCAACTTGTGTGGGCTCGCTAGTGGGAAGGGCTAGGTCCCCAGAATGTGAGCCACTTTGGAGGAGCACTGGTCCTGGGCAGAACCATGTACCAGGTAGGATGGGGTAGGAGCTTCTTTAGAGGGACTGGCTGAGGCAGGTGGGTTGGGCTGGGCAGGTACTTAGAGGAACGTTGGGGTGGGGCACACAGTGTTACCTATGTTGATGGAGAGTAACAGAAAGGCACCTACCAGCACTGGGCCAGCTAGGTGTAAGGAGAGAAAAAAATGGCACCTACCAGCACTTCCATCCCCTGGTACCTGCCCCAGAATTAATCAATAAATCTCCTCCTCATAAAGCCAAGGCATTTTTTAAGTTGCTGCTCTGTCTGTGCTGGGACCCAGAGCAAGTGAGCCCTTCAAGAGCAGTCTCCCGCTGCCCTCTGGCTCCCCTGAAACATAAGCCTGCTGGTTTTCAAAGCCAGACACTATGGTGGTTTGTCTTCCTGGTGCAGATGCCCCAGGCTGGGGAGCCCAGTGTGGGTCTTGGACTCCTCACTCCTCAGGGGGGATCCCCATGGTTGTGATTTTCTTCTGGCTTGTGGGTCACTGCATGGGGGGTGGGGTGTGTTCTGACTAGACCACATCTCTTCCCCTCCTCTTCATCTCAATGTGGCCTTTTCTTTATATCCTTAGTTGTAGAAAATCTGTTCTGCTAGTCTTCAGGTCACTTTCAGAGATAGTTATTCTATATGTACTTGTAGTTTTCGTATATCTGTGGGAGAAGGCGAGGATTTTTCTACTCCACCGTCTTGATCTGGCCTCCAAATAGAGACTGTTTTAATTCCAAACAGAGATTGTTTTAATTCTCCTTTCCAATCTGGATGCCTTTTATTTCTTTTTCTTGACTAATTTCCTGGCTAGAACTTTCAGTATAATGTTAAATATTTGTGTGACAATTTTAATTTATATAAATGTGTATGTGATGTGGTATACATGTGTATCTGTTTATGTGTGTGTGTATGTGCTGCAGAAATATATTTCTTAGTTGTTGATCATGGTAAAATAAGTTTGAAAACCACTGTCCTAGAGAAACTTTTGCCCATGTGTACTAGGTGACATGTATGAGTATCTTTATATCAGGGATGCTTATAATAGCCAAAACAAAACAAAGCAAAACAAACTAGAAATAATTAAATATCTAACAACAACAAAAAAAAAGAAAGAAATTCTTCTGTATCCAGACAAGAGAACATTATCCTAAATGAAAATGAATTAACCACAACAACGTGAGTGAATATCAGAAAAAAACTATTAAATCAAAATCAATTTGCAAAGATGTTCATATAAAATCATGTCATTTATATAAAGTTCAAAATATGTATAACTAAAAATATAATGATTAGGACTATGTATGGGAAAAAATGGAAAAAAAATGCAAGGGATAAACAAAATTCAGGATGGTGGTTACTTCTGAAGAAGTTTTGGAGGTGAAGGAATGGAAACTGGGAAAAGCACATAGTGTCAAAGGTACTAGTGATGGTTTTTAAGGTGGGTGGGGTATGCATGGAAATTCATTTTATTGTTATTACTATTTTTATGTTTCACTTATGTTATTTTGCGTGTATTTTAAGTAATAATAAGTAATAAAAACAGAACAAAAGTTAAGATAAAAGGGGTCCCTATTTTTTTCCTAAATTTGTTGTCTCCCCTACAGATAAGCCAAGAGTATATCCACAGCAAGATTCCTGTATTGTGAACACTTCTGGGGAGGTGCTATCACAATTAAGATTTGCCCATCCACCACATCTACTCCATCATCCCAAATAAACAACTCTTTCCTACTTTTTCCTGAGTCCAACATTTCTAGCTCTTATTGCTCTGAGTTAAGAATATATGTGTGTTTGTTCCACTTACTTCTTTAGAATGCTGGTCCTTCTCATCTAGTAAATGCTTCACTTGGCTTTAGGTACATTAATTTGGTGTGCAAACACTACCCTCACCCCTCCAATTTCTAGCATGGTTACAGGTTTTTTCCTATTTTTTCAAATATTTGTTTAGTCATTGCAAGGGTAGTTAAATGCCTGGATTCAAGGCACAACTTCTACTTAGAAATCTTACTGCTCTGTTTTAAATGGACAGGTAGTTTGACTTTCCTTTCTGAGACTACTGTTAAGAGACTAGTGTTACAATTCTAGAACTGTCATCCCAAACAAGGCTACTGCCAACTCACCCTTCATTACAAAAATAATTGACAGTTGATCCAAACTGGGTGTCTTTGTTGATGTCCATTTTGCCATTTATGAGGTCTGGAAGAGATCCACATGATTTACCTATGGGAAAGAAGCAGAATGTGGGGACTGGGTCTAGAATACTCTGAACGTCTGTTAATACATAAGGTCCCAAACTGACCATAGCTCTTGTAGTTCCACAGATTTGCCACCTTGAGGAAACTCACAAGACTGCCTCAGGATCAGCCACCTACTAAGCACCACTTTCAAAAAGACCTCCCTTCCAGATCTCATCCCCATATTTTTTGCCTCTTAGAAAGATGTAAACTCTGTTTATTACTAAAATGCTTACTCTGTCATTCAAACAGTGTACATCAAAAGTCTTGAAGTTTGGGATTCTCTCCCCACCTACACTTTTCTTTCCTTTCCTGAGTCATTCATTACTTAGTTTCAGTTGTAAAAATGGGACACCCCTAGTGAATGGAGATTTTCCCTCAGGCATGCCTCGTGATGGTCATTTCTCGTGAAATGAACTTGTAATGAAGGTGCTAGGAACTCAAAGCAGTAGGAAGATATGACCTACAAGAATAACTCTCACATCTTTTTATACTTTAGGCAAAGTTACCAAGACACGTGTCTTTGTTTCAAACTTTGAACGACTGATCAGATCTTAAGGATTATTGACACAGAGGAGTCCTCAGTCTAGAGTTACTTACGCCTACAGTAGTTTGCAGGGCTTGACCAGACAGAGTTTTGCAGGCAGGTGATAGAGAACACTCTTCTGTAGTAACCAAGGCGGCATTTATACTTCAAAGATGTCCCAACAGGAAACTCATCTTTGTCAATCTGTTCTGTAGGCATGGCGAATGTAAGGTGCACCGGGGATTGGCATTGACCTGGAGAGCAAGACCACAGGGACGTCAAAGTTAGTGGAGAGACCCTCCGCTCCCACAGCTACGGGAGTCCCGCTCCTGGCGGGCTCCGCCCGAGCCTTTGGGGCCCACGGGCAAGCGGCGTGCTGCCGAGCCCCTGACGTTCCACGTGCCCTGGAAGCGGATCCTGCTCCGCGACTTTCCTGAGGAGCCGGCGCGGCCACGGCTTTGGATCCCGCCGTCGGGGGTCTCGCATTCCGGGCAGCCCCTCGGCGTCCCGGAGCTGCCCCGAAAGCGTAAAATCGACGCAGGGGCTATGACTGAGCCTTCGGTTTCGCCCAGCAAGCGCCGCGATGGTGGGGACACTGGCGCCCCGGACGGCGCGGAGCGTGAGGGCCGAGGACTGGAGACCGGCGAGCCGCCTCTGCTGCAGCCGCCCGTGAGGCCCCGCGGGCCAGGGGAGGGGCGGTGGCGACGACGGGGCGGGGCGCGCAGACTCCCTGCGGGTAGACTGGTGGGCCGCGCCGCGCCAGCTCAATGAAGCATTTTGTCAGTATAACAACTTCCAGTGCTGGAGGAATCCTTTACCACCTATTGATCTGGCAGACACTGAAGGTGTAAGTGAAGACAACGCGACAAAAACACTTCCGGGCAAGAATGAAGTGGTTTGAGATTAATATGGAGTCCTGACAGAAGGAGCTGAAGAAATGGGTTTTTCTGAATTTGAGGAGACATCTCTGAGTGAATTTATGTCTTCTTAAGGAAAAAACTTATTTTCCATATTTGATGTGATATCATTCTCAAACCTGAAAAATGAGAAAAAGTTGTGTTTTTTTGTTTTTTTGTGGTACGCGGGCCTCTCATCGCTGTGGCCTCTCCCCCTGCGGAGCACAGGCTCCGGACGCGCAGGCCCAGCGGCCATGCCCCACAGGCCCAGCCGCTCCGCGGCATATGGGATCTTCCCAGACCGGGGCGCGAACCCGTGTCCCCTGCATCGGCAGGCGGACCCTCAACCACTGCGCCACCAGGGAAGCCCAGGAAAAGTTGTTTTAAAGGTAAATGCCTGCAGTCACTACTGTACCTCCCAATAGGGATTTGTCAAAGATATAGTGCATTTACAGGAGAAGTATTTTATGTATGCATTCTTAAGAAAAATTTATGTTTAGGTTCTAGATTTGAAGATATCAATCTTATACAAAGGAATTCTGACAGTTTTAGAAATAGATGGGAAGCATTCAGATATTCCTCTTCTTGCACCAAAAAGTTAATTTGTGCTACATGAAATGAATATTGTTTTATAATAACTTATTAATAAAATGCTTTCTAATATATTTCATCAACTCTTCTTCGTTCAACAAATAGCTGACTTAAACATCTATGCAAACTTAAAATGTGGGGGATTCTTTCTGAAACCTGGTATTGTTTCTGTTTTGTTTTATTTATTTATTTTGGCTGCACGCAGGTTTTCTCTAGTTGCGGTGAGCGGGGGCTACTCTTCTTTGCGGTGCACAGGCTTCTCACTGTGGTGGCTTTTCTTGTTGCGGAGCACAGGCTCTAGGCGCAAGGGCTTCAGTAGTTGTGACACACGGGCTCAGTAGTTGTGGCTCACGGGCTCTAAAGCGCAGGCTCAGTAATTGTGGCTCACGGGCTCAGTTGCTCTGCGACATGTGGGATCTTCCCAGACCAGGGGTCGAGCCCGTGTCCCCTGCATTGGCAGAGGGATTCTTAACCACTGCGGCACCAGGGAACTCCCCCCAGTATTGTTTTTTTTTTTCTCCCCTTAGTTTATTTACTTATTTATTTTTTAAATTGTTATTGGTATAGTTGATTTACAATGTTGTGTTAGTTTCTGCTGTACAGCAAAGTGAATCAGTTATACATATACATATATCCACTCTTTTCTAGATTCTTTGCCCATATAGGTCATTACAGAGTATTAAGTAGAGTTCTCTGTGCTATACAGTAGGTCCTTATCCATGATCCATTTTATTTTATTTTTTTAATTTAAGTTAATTTAATTTTTTTAATTTTTTTTAATATCTTTATTGGAGTATAATTGCTTTATGATGGTGTGTTAGTTTCTGCTTTATAAGAAAGTAAATCAGCTATACATATACATATTTCCCAGTATCTCTTCCCTCTTATGTCTGCCTGATTCCTACCCTCCCTATCCCACCCCTCTAGGTGGTCACAAAGCACCGAGCTAATCTCCCTGTGCTATGCGGCTGCTTCCTACTAGCTATCTATTTTACGTTTGGTAGTCCATGCCACTCTCTCACATTGTCCCAGCTTACCCTTCCCCCTCCCCGAGTCCTCAAGTCCATTCTCTAGTAGGTCTGCATCTTTATTTCCATCTTGCCCCTAGGTTCTTCATGACCATTTTTGTTTTGTTTTGTTTTGTTTTTTTAGATTCCATATATATGTGTTAGCATACGGTATTTGTTTTTCTCCTTCTGACTTACTTCACTCTGTATGATAGACTCTAGGTCCATCCACCTCACTACAAATAACTCAATTTCGTTCCTTTTTATGGCTGAGTAATATTCCATTGTATATATGTGCCACATCTTCTTTATCCATTCATCTGTACATGGGCACTTAGGTTGCTTCCATGTTCTGGCTATGGTAAATAGAGCTTCAATAAGCATTGCGGTAGATGACTCTTTTTGAATTATGGTTTTCTCAGGGTATATGCCCAGTAGTGGGATTGCTGGGTCATATGGTAGTTCTATTTGTAGTTTTTTAAGGAACCTCCATAATGTTCTCCATAGTGGCTGTATCAATTTACATTCCCACCAACAGTGCGGGAGGGTTCACTTTTCTCCACACCCTCTCCAGCATTTATTGTTTGTAGATTTCTTGATGATGGCAATTCTGACTGGGGTGAGATGATATCTCATTGTAGTTTTGATTTGCATTTCTCTAATGATTAATGATGTTGAGCATTCTTTCATGTCTTTGTTCGCAGTCTGTATATCTTCTTTGGAGAAATGTCTATTTAGGTCTTCTGCTCACTTTTGGATTGGGTTGTTTGTTTTTTTGATATTGAGTTGCATGAGCTGCTTGTAAATTTTGGAGATTAACCCTTTGTCAGTTGCTTCATTTGCAAATATTTTCTCCCATTCTGAGGGTTGTCTTTTCATCTTGTTCATGGTTTCCTTTGCTGTACAAAAGCTTTTAGGTTTCATTGGGTCCCATTTGTTTATTTTTCTTTTTATTTCCATTTCTCTAGGAGGTGGATCAGAAAGTATCTTGCTGTGATTTATGTCATAGAGTGTTCTACCTATGTTTTCCTCTAAGGATTTTATAGTGTCTGGCCTTACATTTAGGTCTTTAATCCATTTTTAGTTTATTTTTGTGTATGGTGTTAGGAAGTGTTCTAATTTCATTCTTTTACATGTAGCTGTCCAGTTTTCCCAGCACCACTTATTGAAAAGGCTGTGTTTTCTCCATTGTATATTCTTGCCTCCTTTATCAAAGATAAGGTGACCATATGTGTGTGGCCTTATCTCTGGGCTTTCTATCCTGGTCCATTGATCTATACTTCAGTTTTTGTGCCAGTCCATACTCTCTGGATTACTGTAGCTTTATAGTATAGTCTGAAGTCAGGGAGTCTGATTCCTCCAGCTCCATTTTTCTTTCTCAAGATTGCTTTGGCTATTCGGGGTCTTTTGTGTTTCCATACAAATTGTGAAATTTCTTGTTCTAGTTTTGTGAAAAATGCCTGTGGTAGTTTGATAGGGATTGCATTGAATATGTAGATTGCTTTGGATAGTAGAGTCATTTTCACAGTGTTGATTCTTCCAGTCCAGGAACATGGTATATCTCTCCATCTGTTTGTATCAGCTTTAATTACTTTCATCAGTGTCTTATAGTTTTCTGCATGCAGGTCTTTTGTTTCCTTAGGTAGGTTTATTCCTAAATATTTTATTCTTTTTGTTGCAATGGTAAATGGGAGTGTTTCCTAATTTCTCTTTCAGATTTTTCATCATTAGTGTATAGGAATGCCAGAGATTTCTGTGCATTAATTTTGTATACTGCTACTTTACCAAATTCATTGATTAGCTCTAGTAGTTTTCTGGTAGCATCTTTAGGATTCTCTATGTATAGTATCATGTCATCTGCAAACAGTGACAGCTTTACTTCTTTTCCGATTTGGATTCCTGTTATTTCTTTTTCTTCTCTGATTGCTGTGGCTAAAACTTCCAAAACTATGTTGAATAATAGTGCTGAGAGTGGACAACGTTGTCTTTTTCCTGATCTTCGTGGAAATGGTTACAGTTTTTCACCATTGAGAACAATGTTGGCTGGGGTTTTGTCATATATGGCCTTTATTATGTTGAGGTAAGTTCCCTCTGTGCCTCCTTTCTGAAGGGTTTTTATCATAAATGGGTGTTGAATTTTGTCGAAAGCTTTTTCTCCATCTATTGAGATGATCATATGGTTTTTATTTTTCAATTTGTTAATATGGTGTATCACATTGATTGATTGCGTGTATTGAAATATCCTTGCATTCCTGGGATAAGCCCCAGTTGATCATGGTGTATGATCCTTTTAATGTGCTGTTGGATTCTGTTTTCTAGTATTTTGTTGAGGATTTTTGAATCTATGTTCATCAGTGATATTGGCCTGTAGTTTTCTTTCTTTGTGACATCCTTGTCTGGTTTTGGTATCAGGGTGATGGTGGCCTCGTAGAATGAGTTTGGGATTGTTCCTCCCTCTGCTATATTTTGGAAGAGTTTGAGAACGATAGGTGTTAGCTCTTCTCTAAATGTTTGATAGAATTCGCCTGTGAAGGCATCTGATCCTGGGCTTTTGTTTGTTGGAAGATTTTTAATCACAGTTTCAATTTCAGTGCTTGTGATTGGTCTGTTTATATTTTCTATTTCTTCCTGAAAGTTGTGCATTTCTAAGAATTTGTCCATTTCTTCCAGGTTATCCTATTGGCATATAGTTGCTTGTAGTAGTCTCTCATGATCCTTTGTATTTCTGCTCTGTCAGTTGTTACTTCTCCTTTTTCATTTCTAATTCTATTGATTTGAGTTTTCTCCCTTTTGTTCTTGATGAGTCTGGCTAATGGTTTATCAATTTTGTTTATCTTCTCAAAGAACCAGCTTTTAGTTTTATTGAGCTTTGCTATTGTTTCCTTCATTTCTTTTTCATGTATTTCTGATCTGATCTTTATGATTTCTTTCCTTCTACTAACTTTGTGGTTTTCTTGTTCTTCTTTCTCTAATTGCTTTAGGTGTAAGGTTAGGTTGTTTATTTGATAAGTTTCTTGTTTCTTAAGGTAGGATTGTATTGCTATAAACTTCCCTCTTAGAACTGTTTTTGCTGAATCCCATAGGTTTTGCATCTTTGAGTTTTCATTTTCATTTGCTTCTAGGTATTTTTTGATTTCCTCTTTGATTTCTTCAGTGATCTCTTGGTTATTAAGTAGTGTATTGTTTAGCCTCCATGTCTTAGCGTCTTTTACAGATTTTTTTCCTGTAATTGATATCTAGTCTCATAGTGTTGTGGTCGGGAAATATACTTGATATGATTTCAATTTTCTTAAATTTACGAAGGTTTGATTTGCCACCCATGATATGATCTATCCTGGAGAATGTTCCATGAACACTTGAGAAGACAGTGTATTCTGTTGTTTTTGGATGGAATATCCTATAAATACCAATTAAGTCCATCTTGTTTAATGTATCATTTAAAGCTTGTGTTTCCTTATTTATTTTCGTTTTTGATGATCTCCCCATTGGTGAAAGTGGGGTGTTAACGTCCCCTACTATGATTGTGTTACCATCGATTTCCCCTTTTATGGCTGTTAGTATTTGCCTTATGTATTGAGGTGCTCCTATGTTGGGTGCATAAATATTTACAATTGTTATATCATCTTCTTGGATTGATCCTTTGATCAAGTCTATTTTGTCTGATATGAGAATTACTACTCCAGCTTTCTTTTGATTTCTGTTTGCATGGAATATCTTTTTCCATCCCCTCACTTTCAGTCTGTATGTGTCCCTAGGTCTGAAGTGGGTCTCTTGTAGACAGCATATATATGGGTCTTGTTTTTGTATCCATTCAGCCAGTCTATGTCTTTTGGTTGGAGCATTTAATCCGTTTACCTTTAAGGTAATTACTGATATGTATGTTCCTATTACCATTTTCTTAATTGTTTTTGGTTTGTTATTGTAGGTCTTTTCCTTCTCTTGTGTTTCCTACCTAGAGAAGTTCCTTTAGCATTTGTTGTAAAGATGGTTTGGTGGTGCTAAATTGTCTTAGTTTTTGTTTCTCTGTGAATATTTTAATTTCTCGTCTCATTTAATTTGAATGAGATCCTTGCTGGGTAGAGTAATGTTGTTGTCGGTTTTTCCCTTTCATCACTTTAAATATGTCCTGCCACTCCCTTCTGGCTTTCAGAGTTTCTGCTGAAAGATTAGCTGTTAACTTTATGGGGATTCCCTTGTATGTTATTTGTTGTTTTTCCCTTGCTGCTTTTAATATTTTTTCTTTGTATTTACTTTTTGATAGTTTGATTAATATGTGTGTTGGCATGTTTCTCCTTGGATTTATCCTGTATGGGACTCTCTGTGCTTCCTAGACTTGATTGACTATTACCTTTCCCATATTAGGGAAGTTTTCAACTCTAATCTCTTCACATATTTTCTCAGTCCCTTTCTTTTTCTCTTCTTCTTCTGGGACCCCTATAATTCGAATGTTCGTGTGTTTAATATTGTCCCAGAGGTCTCTGAGACTGTCCTCAATTCTTTTCATTCTTTTTTCTTTATTCTGCTCTGCAGTAGTTATTTCCACTCTTTTATCTTCCAGGTCACCTATCAATTCTTCTGCCTCAGTTATTCTGCTACTGATTCCTTCTAGAGAATTTTAAATTTCATTTATTGTGTTGTTCATTATTGTTTGTTTGCTCCTTAGTTCTTCTGTGTCCTTGTTAAATGTTTCTTTTATTTTCTCCATTCTATTTCCAAGATTTTGGATCATCTTTAGTATTATTCTGAATTCTTTTTCAGGTAGACTGCCTATTTCCACTTCATTTGTTTGGTCTGGTGGGTTTTTACCTTGCTCCTTTATCTGTTGTGTGTTTCTCTGTCTTCTTATTTTGCTTAACTTACTGTGTTTGGGGTCTCCTTTTCACAGGCTGCAGGTTCGTAATTCCCGTTGTTTTTGGTGTCTGTCCCCAGTGGCTAAGGTTGGTTCAGTGGGTCGTGTAGGCTTCCTGGTGGAGGGGACTAGTGCCTGTGTTCTGGTGGATAAGGGTGGATCTTGTCTTTCTGGTGGGCAGGTCCACATCTGCTGTGTGTTTTGGGGTGTCTGTGAACTTAGTATGATTTTAGGCAGCCTCTCTGCTAATGGGTGGGGTTGTGTTCCTGTCTTGCTAGTTGTTTGGCATCGGGTGTCCAGCACTGTAGATTGCTGGTCGTTTAGTGGAGTTGGTGTTGATATGGAGATCTCTGGGAGTTTTTCACCGTTTGATATTACATGGAGCTGGGAGGTCTCTGGTGGACCAATGTCCTGAACTTGGCTCTCCCACTTCAGAGGCACTGCCCTGACACCCGGTCAGAACACTGAGACCCTTTTGGGAGGTCTGAGGTCTTCTGCCAGCGTTCAGTAGGTGTTCTGTAGGAGTTGTTCCACATGTAGATGTACTTCTGATGTATTTGTGGGGGGGGAAGGTCTCTCCACGTCTTACTCTTCTGCCATGTTGAAGCTCCTTCCCCCTTGTATTGTTTTAAAAGAGCTTTCTAAATGTAAAGTAGTGAAAATTTTAATTGGGTAGGATATTTGCCTAAGTTCCAATATTTAACATTTGTTAAACTTGACTTTGGGCAATCAAAAAATGGATAAAAAACAAGGAGAAATGAGTAAATGCTTCCTTCCCCCTTTTCCCAGGATAAGAGGAAAGAAATTTATCATATTTCTCTTTCTTTTCTTTTTTTTTTAATTCCTTGGTTTTGGATTGTTTTGAGGATATGGTGTTTCACGCTTATTACGTTAGACTTGTAGTTATAAACACTGACAACACTTCAAAAAGTTTTGAATGGGCCCCACTCCTGCGAGATTCACATGTAATTGTTCTGAGGTGGGCTTTGGATGTAGCTATTTCTTTCAGGAACCAATTCTCCTTCCTCTCATTCCTCAAATGAACAGACCTGTTTGAGAACCACTAGACTAATGATAGTTTTTCCTGTTTAAAGGAGATGAGTAACTTGAGCTGAAGCTCTGCCTCCTTAATTAGCTTTGTTTTTATTTTGCTCTGTTGAGTGCTTTATTACAACTAAATTATTGTGTCATTATTACTGTTTTATTGTTAAAGAAATAAAGTAAACAATATGTGTTTGAGTTAAAAAAATAGTTATTGTAGAAATTTCTATGCTACTTTCTCTTTTTTTCTCCAGTATGTTTCATAGACGTAGCAGTAACCTATGTTGGAAGTCTGTTGCAAAGTCAGCACAAAGAAATTTCAGCACATGATTTGTAGACAAAGCTCAACAACTATGAAAGCATATTTTTAAGTGCATATTTTAAATATTAGACTCAGCTACTACCCCTTAAGACCTCATAGGTTTAAGTTAAAGTAATAAAAATACCATTTAGAGTCAATCAATATGTAATCAAGAAGAAATATATGCTGGAAAAATACCATTTTACTTTAGTTTTTAAAATCTCTCTCTCTTTTTTTTAATCTCTTGTTCCTCCCCACACTTCCTACTAATTAATTCAAATAATGGAGGATAGATTGAAACCAATCAATTAACTGGTCAATATTTTCAGTCTTCAAAGAACCAACTTTTGGCTTTGTTGGTTTATGTTTATCTTCATTTTATTTTTACTAAAATTTTCTTGAGTTTATTTGGTGTTCTTTTTTAAAAAATGAATTTCTTGAGATAATTACTTAGAATTTTTTATTTTCAGCTTTTCATAGTCTAAAAAAAAGCTTCAGACTATTATTTTTATTCTAAGCATCGATTTAGCTGTATTGCACAAGTTTTAATGTGTCATATTTTCTTTTTTTTCAGTTTAAAATATTTGATAATGACCATTGTAGTTTCTTCAATGACCCATGGTTTACTTAGAAATGTTTTACAGAATTTACAACCATTTGAAGAATGTTTTTAGCTGTATATTTATTAACAAGTTTTGAGATTGAGTTTGTTTTATGGCTCAGCGTATGATCAACTGAGATAACTGTAGGTGTATGTAAAAAATATGTGTCTGTGGTAGAGGGTGCAGTGCCCTGGGTATATCAGTGAGGGACAATCTGTTAATATTTGTTTAAGTCTTCTACACAGTTACTGATTAGTTGGATGTCTGCTTATTCTACCAGATAATGTTCCATCTATTGTACATGTGTCTTATTTCTTTTTCTAACTCTGTCCATTTTTTTACTTTTATATATTAATATATACATATTTTTAACATTTTTATTTAGGTACAGTAATGTACCTTTATATATTTTAAAATTATATTTTCTAGTAGATAGACTCTTTTATTATTAGAACATATCTCTCTTTAGTAATGTATCTTGACTCAAATTCTATTTTGTCTACTTTAGTTATAAGGCAATTAAGAAACAAATAAAAAGTTTGTAGATTTAATCCTCAATATATCTATAACTATTTAAATATAAACACACAATGATAATTTAAAGACAAAGATTGTCATAATGCCACATTTGTCAAATCAGCTTTCTTTTGGTTCATTTTTGCATAATGTGTTTTCCATCTTTTTATATTCATTCATTCTGTCTCTGAACATATATATTATTTGTTTTGTATGGAACACATAGTTTTTACTTTTATTTATTCTTTTATTTATATATTTATTTATTTAGACTGCACAGCAGAGCTTGCAGGATCTTAGTTCCCTGACCAGGGATTGAACCTGGGCCCTGGCAGTGAAAGCACGGAGTGCTAACCACTGGACCAGCAGGGAATTCCCTGTAGTCTTTATTTTTAATTAATTATGATAGATGTTCCCAAACTTAGTTCACAGCACTCTTAGGATCTTAGTAATTTGTTCACGTCATTCCTAGCCAAAAAAGAAATACTTAACAGTTTTATTTATTAAATAACTGGACCCAAACCACTTAATAAGTCTTGTGCCCACCATAATTCTTAGTAATAGAATGTTAGACACTGCTCAATTTCTCAGACCTTGGAATCAGATTATAAACTGCCACCTAATTTCCTATACCATTAATTTTCATTTGGTACTTTTTCTTTATCACAGTCACTGCTGAAAACCCAGCTTTGCAAAGATTTGATGTCACCAAGCAGAACTTTCTGCAACCTAATGTAACTGGGAGCTACTCTGAGCTAGCAGTTTGCAAAATATGTGAGAGATATCAAATATTGCTTTGTTTCCACTGAAAATTTAAAATATTCCTTAGGTCTCCTGTGAATTTATGAAGGCCACCAGGGCACCTCAGCCCACAGTTTGGGAAATGTAGTAGTATGACAGTCTTTGTATTTAAAGTGGAATTGTCTGTTTATATTTAATATAATTATTGATGTCTTTGGGACTCAATCAATCATCTTACTATTTGTTTTTTACTTATCCTATGTTTTCTATGTGCTTTATTCTCTTCTATTTTGCCTTCTTATTGATTATCAATTGTACTTATTATTTTACTTATTTCTTTTTATTAGATTATTATGAACATAATAATAATCTACTTTTATTGTTCCTTTAAAGATAATGTGCATCCCTCCAACATAGGAGCACTTCAATACATAAGGCAAATACTAACAGCCATAAAAGGGGAAATCGACAGTAACACATTCATAATAAGGGACTTTAACACTCCACTTTCACCAATGGACAGATCATCCAAAATGAAAATAAATAAGGAAACACAAGCTTTAAATGATACATTAAACAAGATGGACTTAATTGATATTTACAGGACATTCCATCCAAAAACAACAGAATACAAATCTAGAAACAATAAATGCTGGAGAGGGTGTGGAGAAAAGGGAATACTCTTGCACTGCTGGTGGGAATGTAAATTGATACAGCCACTATGGAGAACAGTATGGAGGTTCCTTAAAAAACTACAAATAGAACTACCATACGACCCAGCAATCCCACTACTGGGCATATACCCTGAGAAAACCATAATTCAAAAAGAGTCATGCACCAAAATGTTCATTGCAGCTCTATTTACAATAGCCAGGAGATGGAAGCAACCTAAGTGTCCATCATCAGATGAATGGATAAAGAAGATGTGGCACATATATACAATGGAATATTACTCAGCCATAAAAAGAAACGAAATTGAGTTATTTGTAGTGAGGTGGATAGACTTAGAGTCTGTCATACAGAGTGAAGTAAGTCAGAAAGAGAAAAACAAATACCGTATGCTAACACATATATATGGAATCTAAGAAAAAAAAAAGTCATGAAGAACCTAGGGGTAAGATGGGAGTAAAGACACAGACCTACTAGAGAATGGACTTGAGGATATGGGGAGGGGGAAGGGTAAGCTGGGACAAAGTGAGAGAGTGGCATGGACATACATACACTACGAAACGTAAAATAGATAGCTAGTGGGAAGCAGCCGCATAGCATGGGGAGATCAGCTTGGTGCTTTGTGACCACCTAGAGGAGTGGGATAGGGAGGATGGGAGGGAGGGAGACACAAGAGGGAAAAGATATGGGAACATATGTATAAGTATAACTGATTCACTTTGTTATAAAGCAGAAACTAACACACCATTGTAAAGCAATTATACTCCAATAAAGATGTTAAAAAAAAAGATAATGTGCATCCTTAACATAGTAACAGGTAATTAACAATTATAACTTCCCCAACAATTTAAGAACCATAGAAAATGCTAACTCCATTTACTTCCCTCCTGTCTTTTGTTCTATCATTATCATGTACTTAAATTCTACATACATTTTAAACTAACACTAGTCATAATCAATGTACACACTGCAGGCTGTTTGCTGGGCTGTAACCATTTGCTGCTAACCTGGACCCTAATGGCAATGGATTCCCTCAGCAGGCTCAGCTAAAATTTTGAAAATCTGTGTGGAAATATGCGGTAGGCTAGATAATGAGCTCCCAAAACATCCATGCCCTAATCCTTGGAAACTGTGAATGTTACATAGGACGGCAACAGCACTTTGCAGATGTGATTCAGTTAAAAACCTTGAAATGGGAAGATCATCCTGGATTATTTGGATGGACCCTAAATTTAATCACAAAGGTCCTTATAGGAAAGAAGCAAAGGATCAAAGGAGACCGAAGAAGTTTTGAAAATGGTGCGCTGCTGACTTTGAAAGTAGAGAAAGGGGGCCACGAGCCAAAGGCTGTACACTGCCTCTGGAAGGTAGAAAGAGCAAGGAAACCTATACTCCACTTGAGCATCCAGAAAGAACACAACTCTATGGACCCACTGTAGATTTTGACCTCCAGAACTTTAAGAGAATAAATTTCTGTTGTTTTAAGCTACTGAGTTTGTGGCAATTTGTTATAGCAGCAATCAGAAACTAACACAAAAGATAATGGCACACGGTGTTAAAAAGTTTGAATTTGTAGAGACCTGGCTTTGAATCCAATGTCTTCTACTTACTAGCTGTGGTGTCTTAGATGAGCAGCTTAAATTTCTCTGAGCCTCAGTTTCACCTTCATAAAAGTGATAATAATATTTACCTAGTACTTTCGCTGAGAGGGTCAAAGATGCAAAGTATTTAGTAGCATCTTACACATAGAAAGCACTTAATAAATTGTTGTTATAGTAGTTATCATCCATAGAGAAAGGTAGATGCTAACAGGTAGATTCGAATATTCTGCAAAAGTGGGCATGCTCACTTTGCTTCCAAGAGCTTATTTTCTACCTAGGTGTTCAGAGCTAGTTTAGAATAAACTTGTCTAGTTGGAAAAGCCCTGAAGGACCTCAGTGACCAGTGATCTCAGAAGTTCTCCTGAATGAGTGTGTCCCAGATTCAGGCTGGGATTTAATCTCTGTAACCCATGAGTTCTATCATGGTTCCCACGGGACCACTGACAGACATGAGAATTCCTGAAGAAACTGGATCCAGCTAGCCATTAGGCCTACAGAGTTGCTAAGTTGCTTTTTCCTGTTTAATGGCTTTAATCAGAATTAGGGGACTTAATCTGTGTACCCTACTTAAGCAAAGGATGGTGATCCAAGAAAGCTCATATTTCTTAATTATTTTTCCTAATATTAGACAGTCTTATATCTATCACTACACATTCTCTTTATTAAACCAGCAATTGCTAAGCACGAGTGCCCTTGCCTATGTTTCTTTCCTCATCTTGTACCACTATCTCCTCTGACTGAGCTGTAGTCCTTCCCTGCCACAACCCATTCTCCACCTTCTTTAAGATATATGTTCTTTCCCCTTTCTGTGATATTCCCTCCATGTGATTACTTTTATCTTCATTCTGACTTTCACTCTTCTTCCAGGTCTCTGCTTAAATGCTGCTTCCTTTCTGAAGCCTTCCCTGACCCTCCCAGGGATTTTGAATCTGGACTACTTCCCTCGGCCCACCCCCATAATAATTTCTAATTGGGCAGTTTACTTTTCCTTTTATATCACTTACTATAATATGCATAATATGAAGGCAAGAAGCCCCATGATTTTTGCTCCTCTAAACTAATACCTAGTCCAGGTGCCTAGCACTCAATTATAAGCAGTCTGTGCATATTTGTTGCAATGAATAGATGAATGATGAATTACCTACAAAACGAAAAAATCAAGAGTCCGGGCTATATCCCTAAAAGCTTTAATTCAGTCGTTGTGGGTTACAGCCCACGAAACTATCTTTTTAAAAAGCTTCACAGGTGATTTTGATAGATAACAGCACTTTGAGAACCACCGTGACAAACAGGAAAAACTACTAAGTAAAAAACAACTCCTGTGATTCCAAATGTTATGCCTTCACCTTTTCTTTAGTTGATATGTGGGATGAGTGTAATTTTGATATTCATCTCATCCATTGATGCTGGACAAGGGAAAAGATTCCAAATGGACCTTCTGGTGCCAAAAGTTTTACTAGGAGAGGCTGAATGTCACAGCAAAGCTCACAAGGAGAAGACAGAGATCTAAAACAAAAAAGCAAATGGAATGGATAGTTCTTGGAATGGCATTACTTTCCTTTAATTACCTAAAATTCTTACCTGAGTTCTGGGTATAGCATATGGAATAATTAAAAATTCAAATTTGGATAATATCCCAGATAAAAAAGAATATATGAAACTTCATCTGAGAAAGCTTGATCTAGTTTCTTTTTCCTCCTTCATTGCCAATCCCTCAAATTATGGATGGTTCCTATGATAACTATATTAATATGAACTCTGTAAACTCAAGATATACAAGAATTTACAAAAAAACTTTTTGTATAGCTTTATTAAGATATATTAAATACAGTAAGTGTACAATTTGATGACTCTTGACATATGTATGTACCATGAAATGATCACCATAATCAAGACAACAAACATTTCCATCACACTCCCTACAGTTTCCTAATGTTTCTTTGTAATCCATCCATCTCTCTATCTCCTTCTTTAGGCAACCTCCAACCTGCTTCCTCTTACACAGATTGATCTGACTTCTAGAATTTTCTATAAATTGAATCACTCAGTTTGTACTTTTTATTTTTGTCTAGCTTTCACATAGCATAATTATTTTGAGAATAATCCAGGTGTTGCATATAAAAATTTGCGTGGTTTTGTTTTGTTTTGTTTGCTGAATAACATTCAGTTGCAAAAATACACCTTAATTTAGTTTACCCTTTCAGTTGTTGAAGGACTTTTGAATTGTTTCCAGTTGTTGGCTGTTACAAATAAAACCGCTATAAAAATTCATGAACAAGTCTTTATGAGAACATATGCTTTCATTTCTCTTGAGTAAATACCTAGGAGTGAAATGCTTAGATACATGTGTGTTTAACTTTTAAAGAAACTGCCAAAACTCTGTTTCCAAAGTGGTTGTATCATTTTACCAATGAGCAATGTATGATAATTCTAGTTACTTCACCTTATAGCCAATACTTGGCATGGTGAGTTTTTAAAATTTTAGCCATTCTGGTGGGTGTATAGTGTCATCTCATTGTGATTTTTGTCTTGGATGACACAGTCCACTTTGAAATACACCTGACTCAAAACTTCTACTCAAGGCAGGTTGATTTATTCTATACTATAAGTACAAACTACCCTTTATTTCTTCCATGTCTGTTCAAACATGAGCTGGCAACCTGGAGTATGCTCTGCTCCCCATACTGCATACTCTCCTTTCTTGAAGGGACCTGAAAATGTTTTGCTTAAGTAACTCTTTAAGTTAAAGAAAAAAGAGCATGCACTTTAAATTTTTTTAAAATATTTTATATTTAAATATTTAAATATATTTATATATTTTATGATATATATTAAATGTTATATATTTGGTGTATTATATAATATATAATATGTACTACATACTTTGTTATAATGTATAATATACATTAGATTTTCTATATGGCATAATATAATATATACTTTGGTATTAAATAATATATGATATTTAATATACACATTATGTATTATATAGATTAATATTATATATTATATATAATATATACAAACTATAAGAAGTTAATATTAGATATTACATTATATATATATTATATAACTTAATAAAGCTATTATATACAATTATATGTTTGCAATATACAATGTAATCATACATGCTATATTATATAACAGCATAAATATAGCATATGTTTTATAATATGAATATAACAATTTATGTATATAAAACAGTATGTTATATTACAGAATATAACATAATTATATTGTTAATTTATATGTAACATGTTATATTATGTATATTTAAATGTTAAATATATTTAAACATGTATATTTACCAAGTGAGGGCGTCAGAGTCTGCTCCATGTGCAAAGTGGTCCTAGCAATGCTTAACTAGTGTGCTAATTTTTATGTAAAATAAATATTCCTGTGAAACATGCTTTACAATCTTTTTTTTTGGATTCACTCCTCTAGTGCTGTTAAAGCCATGCTCCTTCCACTCAGGTTAAGATCACTGGATCTCCCTTTTCAATCACCCCATGGCCTTCACGCTCTTGTGTGACTTCTTAGTAATGGTTTTGTAGATCCCCGTGGGGATTTTCAGGTTATAAAACCCTGTCACACACACTACCTCATCTGATTTTTACAATAACCCTCTCAGATAGCAGAATGCCAATTATGTTTATTTTATATGTGTGGACTCTCAAGATCAGGAATGTTAATTGACTTGCTGGGTTCAAGGCTCCCAGCTAGTAAGTAGCAGAGGCTGGGCAAACCAGAGCCCTGGCCTCCTAATTAAGGAGATTTCATAAAACCCCACCACCCTACCACCCTGTATGCATACACCTTGGAGGCATAGCTCTCTCTTACATTTCTTTCAAACTCCAAAGTGCTGTGCACACTGTCAGTATTCCATCAGCATTTTCTTTAGCTAAATTACTTTGGCAAGTAAATTACTAGATAGTTTAGTTTAGGCTGTTTCACATTTTGAAGTTATTATGATGACCTTAGGAAATTTTGTTTTGTAATTAATAGTGTCTGGCGGGGAGGGAGAAAGGTAAGCTGGGACGAAGTGAGAGAGTAGCACTGACATATATACACTACCAAATGTAAAATAGATAGCTAGTCAGAAGAAGCTGCATAGCACAGGGAGATCAGCTTGGTGCTTTGTGACCACCTAGAGGGGTGGGATAGGGAAGGTCGGGGGGAGACACAAGAGGAAGGGGATATGAGGTTATATGTATACATATAGCTGATTAACTTTGTTATGCAGCAGAAACTAACACAACATTGTAAAGCAATTATACTCCAATAAAGATGTTAAAAAAAATTAGTTCTATAAATTGAACAAATGTTACATTAAAAATAAAGAGATAAATTGACATTGAAAAAAATAGTGTCTGTGATTGTACTGTAATAGTAATTTAATAAACATGGACAGGCTACAACAACATTCCAGTAAGAACGGAGCCAGATAGCCACAAAGTCCACAAAAATTATAAGCACAGATTGCTTAACTTACTTGGCATGCTTCTCTTCTGAAAATAAAGCTTTAGGTTTTATCCCATTTCTTCAGTGAACAGGTTCTTTTATGACGTCTAAGGAGATAAGATATTAATAGCAATTTCTTTGGAAACTTGGTTTCCCTTTTCCTCTTAGAAGAGAAGGCACAATCAAGTAGTGAATGGGGCTTCCGTGGTGGCGCAGTGTTTGAGAGTCCGCCTGCTGATGCAGGGGACAGGGGTTCGTGCCCCAGTCCGGGAGGATCCCACGTGCCGCGGAGCGGCTGGACCCGTGAGCCGTGGCCGCTGAGCCTGCGCGTCCGGAACCTGGAGCCTGTGCTCCGCAGCGGGAGAGGCCACAGCGGTGAGAGGCCCGCGTACCGCAAAATAAATAAATAAATAAATAAATAAATAAATAAATAATGAATGAATGCAAAACGTCTAGTGACTGCGAAGAGCAAACTGAGTTGTCAAGAAGAGGCTGGGCAAAAAAAGACTGTCTCTTCAACCAAGATGTTGACAAGAGTCTAAGCAACTAAGAAGACTTCTAGGAAAGCCAAAAATAAGAAGAGAAGGGTTCTAATCTCTGTTTACCTGTTTGAAGCTAACGGAAGGAAGGGAGGATGCCACATCAAAATTTTCATGATAGTTTTGTTCTAAACAATTGACTAAAATAGGACAATATGTAAACATCTCTACACTCTCCTTCTACTGGTAACCGTTACACTGAGGGTTCTGCAGCTTAGCTAGCTCTTCTAACCCCAAGCACCTGGGATCTGTAATGATGGCAGTGGTTGTTTGGGGTGTGGGTGGGGTGAATATAGCCGGATGCAGGGCACTTTTCAGGTGATAATTGCACCCCCTGGACTGCTTGTCCAAACACTCTCATGAACAAAGAGCTGAAGTAATGACGATAGAAATCAAGTGGCAGGCCCTGTGTTAGACCTTTGACACGCTTTATGCCATTTAGGTACCAACTCCATGAGGTACAGAGATCAGTATTCGCATTGACAGATGACGAAACACATGTAGCAACTTTCCTCACAATTAATATGTTTCTAGGATTAGAACCCAAGTTTGTCGAATTTCCAACCCCCCTTTCTTTCCTTGTGATCAGCGCCGCACTGCTATAAGCCAGTCTCTGTATTAACACAAAGGCAAACAATTCCGTGCAGCACCTGTTCATCGTCTGCGCTGAGCACAACATAAGCCCCCCGACGAGAGGAATTCGACCAGTGCCAGCAGGGTCCCGGGACACAGAGGGGAATCCCGGAGCCGACTTGCCTTCTCGCGCGCCTAGCGCATGGAAAGAGACACTTCGGACGCGAGGGCCAGCGAGGTAGTGCCCGCCGCGCCCGCTCCCACGCCCGCCCGCATCTCACCCCAGGCCGCCGGCAGCTCGAGCAGCACCAGAATCGCCAGGAGGGCTCCTCCGGGGCAGAAGGTAGGGAACGCTGGCGGCAGGAGAGGCTCCCGGCTCCTTGGAGAAGTGGCTCCCATCGTCCCCAAGGGCCTCTAGTAACCAGATGCGATCTCGGAGAAAATCGAAGTCAGGGGAAAGTGCAGCCGAGAGAAGTACCACACACACGGTTCCGCTCCCAGAGTCTGAGAAGCGTGGCGGAGGTTCCGGGACAAAAAGCTTTTGACCACAACTTCCCCTTGGTGAGCAAGGTCTTGTTTACTCGCAGTTTGCATTGTTTCTAACAAGTATCACTCCCAAAGACCACTTTAGAGATCCAGGTACAGGAGGAAAATCTGGCAGCGTTTTCAGCTCCTTGATGTATTCCGCATGTGAGGATGGGCAGTTCCAGACAAAGGCGGTGGATTCTCACAACTTCGCTTTTATACACCCTTGCACGACTTTTCCCCTTCTCAAGAATCCACGTGGGTAGGTCACCTAAAGAAATGCCTGCTTTCTCTGTTGAAGCAACAGTTGCAGGCAGCATGCTCAGTGTACAGGGAATATGAAGAACCAATTTCTTTATGTTGAATTGAGATACACCAAGCCACTGAAAGATTTTTTAAACGAGAGTGACTTAATCAAATTTGCATTTTTAAAAATATGATGCTGTCTATAGTATAGAGACTGGATAGGAATAAGGCAATAGCGGAGACCAGCAAGGAGGCTTTTGCCATCATCTGGGTGGGGTTTGGTGGTGCCTGTGACTGGGGATAAAGTAGACAATTAAGAAAGATATTGCAGATGAACAAAATTTACTCAAGCATTGGATTTTGGTTAATTTCTTTCTTAAAGTTAGTGGTGAGAAAAAGAAGGAAATCAATAGTTAGCCCGAGGATTCAAAATGAATGGTAGTGCTATTTATTGAAATAAGAAGTATGGGGGAGGGAAAGGTAAGAATGAAAAGATGAGAGAAATGGGAGTGTGTGGTAGGCAGAATAATGGTCCCCAAGATGTCCCTGTCCTATTCCCCACAACGTGTGATATGTCACCTTATGTGGCAAGAGGGATTTTGCAAGTGTGATTAAATTAAGGAGTTTGAGATGGGGAGATTATCCTGTATTATCTGGGTGGGCAACATAATCAAAGGGGTTCTTATAAGAGGAATGCAGCAGAACAAAGTGGGAAAAGGCAATGTCTGAAGCAGAGATTGGAGTGATGCTGCCACAAGCCAAGGAATGCCAGCTACCTCTAGAAGCTGGAAGAGGCAAGGAACAGATTCTTTTCTGGAGTTTTCAGAAAGAGTCAGTCCCACCAACACCTTGGTCCAGCCCTGTAATACTCATTTTAGACTTCTGACCTCCAGAATTGTTAAAACAAAAATCTGTGTTGTTTTAAGATTCAAGGTAATTTGTTATAGCAGTAACAGGAAATTAATATGGAGGAGGGAGGGTAACCTGATCAAGGGAGAATGTCAAAAGCTTTTTGGATTTTTAACTGAGAAAGTTATGGTCATTGGGCAAATGGAGTTTCATGACAGCCAGGAGCTGTGGGAATGTTCTAGGAAAAGTTTAGGAATATAGGTAGTTTGTTGATTATGAAGCTGGACTTCTAGTAAGGCCCATAATGAGGACTTCTGAAAAGGAAATAGATGGAAGAGGGTTAAAAATCTCAGGAATTGTTGGGTCTGTTAAGGGAGAACATGTACAATAAACAATAGAAAGATCAGGATTCATCTAGAGGTTTTAAAAAATTTTTGTTGAAGTATAGTTGATGTACAATATTAGTTTCAGGTGTACAACATAGTGATTCAAATTTTTTATTGATTATATTCCATTTAAAGTTATTATTGGCTATATTCCCTGTGCTGTATGATATATATATATATATATATATATATATATATATATATAAGGTATGATGTACCTTATTTATTAATACATAGTAGTTTGTACCTCTTAGTTCCCTACCCCTATCTTGTCCCTCTCCCCCTCCCTCTCCCTACTGGTAACCACTAGTTTGTTCCTTATATCTGTGAGTCTGTTTCTGTTCTGTTATATTCATTCATTTTTTAAAATTAATTAATTTATTTGTTTTTATTTTTGGCTGTATTGGGTCTTCATTGCTGCACGTGGGCTTCCTCTAGTTGCAGCAAGTGGGGGCTACTCTCCGTTGCGGTACGTGGGCTTCTCATTGCGGTGGCTTCTCTTGTTGCAGAGCATGGGCTCTAGGCACGCAGGCTTCAGTAGTTGTGGCATGCGGGCTCAGTAGTTGTGGCTCAAGGGCTCTAGAGTGCAGGCTCGGTAATTGTGGCACATGGGCTTAGTTGCTCTGAGGCATGTGGGATCTTCTGGGACCAGGGCTCAAACACGTGTCCCCTGCATTGGCAGGTGGGTTCTTAACCACTGCGCCACCAGGGAAGCCCTATATTCATCCTTCTGTTTTATTTTTTAGATTCCACATACAAATGATAACATACAGCATTTGTCTTTTTCTGTATGACTTATCAACCAGAGGTTTTTAACATTTTTGTGTATCATGGACCACTTTGCCTGTTTGATCAAGCAGGACCCCTTCTCAGAATTATTTTTTAAATGCAAAAAATAAAGTACATGGGATTACAAAGAACACTGGTTAAACTGAAATACAGTTCTAGCCACGAATTTTTGGAGGTCTGTGGTTCCTAAGACAAGAACTCCAGATTTAAAAATTAGTAGAAACAAGAGCCACTCATTTCTGAAGCAAGAGTCGAAACAAGTCGTATGGCGAGTGGAGTAATTCCAAATATCAAATGCTGTAGAGAGGAGAGGGGGATGAAGGTTGAAAAGATATTGTAGCAGATATTTCAGTAAATATGCTAGCTCTTTTCTCCTCCATGCATAGATATGATTCATGGTGGAATAAAGACACTCAAGGTTGAAAACTATTCTCTACTCAGTGTACTTTCACCGTTGGAGACCCATGTACACACAGTCCAGCAAACCTATATCACTCAGCATATACAGCCTTAGCTCACAAAAACAATCCAGAATACTGTGTTACTTTATTTGTCCCTTTTATTCAAGTCTCACTTCCTACCCTCACTAGTTGAGAAAGGGCAGTGTCCCAAAGGCCAGATATGTTCTTAATTTTCCATTCCTTTCCATTAGACTCTCTCCCAAGACTCTACTGCAAGAAACGTCTACTTTGATCACATCATTTACCACACCTCCTTTTTAATACTTTAATACCACTCTATCAAGGATTTGATATTATCCTTTCAAGATATTCTCTACAGAGCAACGGAAAAAGAAGCTAGATCATGGTAGACCATGGCAAAGGGAATAGAAGATTCAATTCCCCAGGCTTACCTCACATGCTATCAGAATATGCCACTCATTACCACTTCTTTTTACACTAATCTTCTAGCATCTGCTTTCTTCCCTCATATCTTGAAGGTTTTAGCTCCTAGCTCATGGCAAACTCCTCTACTGTTACTCCTGTCATAGTCCTCAGGGATTTGATATTCACAGTGATGGTATTTTCCAAATACCTGGCCTTTCGGCACCTTGACCTCTTCTCTGCCAATGATCTTGTTCTTCCTTCTACTCTGCCACTTATGTCCATGGCCATACTTTAGACCCTGTCATCCTCAATTACTATAATCCCTTCATAATTTTGGCCATCCCACTGTCCAACCACCAGTCCTATCCTTCTATTTCACCTCTAGTACCCTGATCCCAACAATCTTTGTATCTCTCAGTACCTACAGTCCATTGATCTTACCGCCATCTTTCAATCTCAAACCCCCTTAGTGTCCTCACTTTCATCCGTACCAGGTTAAATTCCATGGTCGATCATTATAATCACTATCTTGCATACAACCTCGGCTTCTTTGCCCTTCTCCCACTTTATCATATTTATTAAATGAACAATCTTGGTTAGATTCATTTCTCCATAATTTTGCCCCTGTACCCATGAAATTGAACATGGTTGGAGAAAAACACATATCCATGGGAACTAGTCTGTTTAATGACAACTCATTTCAAATGGACCTTTGTAATGCTGCCTGGTGTTCTTACTATAGTTACCTAGTCCATTTACTCTCTCATTCTTCCAAGAGACTATTTCAAATTTTTTATTTTGACATTGAACTCTGACTTCTCCTCCATCATTCTTAGTCTCTGTTTATAGCTTCACTTCTTTTTTTTTTTCCAGAAAAAAAATCAAAGAAAACTTCCACAAACTTCTTTCATTACTTAACACCAATACCTCTATCTGGTTTATATAGTTTCCTTATCTCCTCTTAGTATGGTTATACTGTTCACACCCTTATCGAAGGCTAACTTCTCCACTGGTGCACTAGATTCAATTTGTTCTTACTTGCTCAAAGACATCACTCCAGGAATTCCCCTCTTTCTCCAGAATCATTATTTTCCCCCTTTCTACTGGATTTTACCATAAGCATGCAAAAAAATTTCTCCAAATGCAGCAGACATAGTCCCTCTTTGATTTTTTTTGGTTTGTTTGTTTTTGTTTGTTCTATTGTGTTTTGTTTTGGTTTTTTTTCATCTAATGTTTCTTTTGCTTGGAACACTTTCCAACCAGATATCTATCTGCATGGCTACCTCCATCATCTCCTTGAGTTTTTTTGCTCAAATGTGATGTTCTCAGTGAAGCCTTCTCTGGCCACTATTTACAATTGCACGTCCATTCGGAACTTCCTTTCCTCTTTCTCTGCTTCATATAATTTTTAAAATTTTACTTATGTTTTCATTTTATTTCCATCTGACAATCTGCTTGTTGTCTGCCTCTCTTCACTAGAATAAAAGCTACATGAGAGAACATGTCCATTTATCACTGCTATATCCCACAACCTAAAACACTGCTTAGCACACAAGAATGATTTCTACAATTGTTTGTTAAGTGAATAAATGAAATGAGTAAATCAGCTAAGGTCAACCCCTTTTTCAGAAAATTTGGTGGTAAAGAGAAGGGAGATAGTTTAAGAGAGAAAGCATGGATGGTTTGGGGAGGATTTGTTTTCAGGCTTGAGGGTGGAAATTTGTTGCTTTAACTGGGCCCCTTCTTCTGGAATTGGGCCCCTGATTTTTCCTCTTTTCCACAGTTCCATGTGGTTCAGGTGGACCAAGGTTTCTCAAATACAACACTATTGACACGTTGAGCAGACAATTCTCTGTTTGGGGGGCTGTCCTGTGCACTATAAGATGTTTAGCAGCATCTCTGACTTCTACCCACTAGATGCCAGTAGCACTCCCCTCCTCCAGCTGTAACAATCACAAACGTCTATAAACATTGCCAAATGTCCTCTGCAGGGAGGAGGTGTGAGTGCCCCACTTGAGAACAACTGAGGTAGATCAATCCTATCCCTAGCTCTAAGCCTGGACAAGGAGCCTAGGCCTTGTCATCTGCTTATTTCACTGCTCTCATCCTAGTAAATGGTTGAAATGGGGACATGTGACCCTAGTTGGACAAATCAGAGGTAATGAAGGCACTTTTGCAGGAGTTATTGGACAAAAGAAGTTCATTGTGCTGGAATGCTAAGCTGACGAGACGTGCACTTGGCATCGTGAACAAACATTTTGCCCGTTTTTAGGGAGTGTCTATCAGAGAATGAGTCCAGCAAGAAAAAAACAGAACCAGGGAATGGAACAGAGTCCTGAGGATATGATTTGAATAGTTAATTCCCATTTTAACTGAAGCCAGCTGCATGCTTGACCTTTTCTCTCATGTGGCATAATAAAATTCCTTTTTGGTTTAAGCCAGTGTGAGATGGATTTCTGTCACTTGCAGCTGAATGGGTACTGGCTTGAACATATTTGTAGGTGGAAAGAATAAGCCAGTGATGAGAGATGGTATTACTGAGGGAGCAATATCCTGGAAGAAACAGAAAGGGATGAGAAGAGAACTGTATAGTCTGTAAAAAGTGGTAGGTGGAAATGAGAATAAGGATGAGTGGGTATAAATAAGCTTGAAGGTAAAGGGAGAGGAAATAGAGTTATCCTGTGATGTTTTCATCCTCTGCTATGATAAAGAAGGAGAATAGAGTAGAGATGAAGGTATAATAGAGCAGATGGCTTGAGGTGCAAGAACAGACGAGTTGTAGAAAGGAAAATGGTACTGACTGTGAATGAATAAGATACCAAACAGCATACTACTTCTGGGTATATATCCAAAAGAACTGAAAGCAATGTCTTGAAGAGATATCTACACACCCATGTTCATAGCAGCATTACAACCTAAATGTCCACTGATGGATGAATGGAATAAAAAATATTGTCTATACATACAGTGAAATATTGTTCAGTCTGAAAAAAAATTCTGACACATGCTACAACATAGATGGACCTTGAGGACACTATACTAAGTGAAATAAACCTGTCACAAAAAGACAAATACTGTATGGTTGCATTTATATGAGGTATCTAAAGTAGTCAAATTCATAGAAATGGAAAAGTAGAATGGTGGTTGGCAGGGGCTGAAGGATGAAGAGAATGTGGAGTTACTGTTTAATGGATATAGAGCTTTAGTTTTGTAAGATGAAAAAGTTCTGGAGATCTGTTGCATAGCAATGTGAATATACTTAACGCTTCTATACTTCTGAACTGTACACTAAAAATGGTTAAGATCGTAAATTTTATGTTACATTTTTTTTAACCACAATTTCTTTAAAAAAAAAGATGTCAAACAGCATACACAGTCTGAGAGAAAATGGGGAGATTAAATCTGTGGTAGCCAATGAGCAAGATCTTATTTTCTCAATAATTGAAATGGTTGAACAGAGCAAACTGACAGCTGGATTTAGAGTGTGGAAGGAGAGAATGAGTGCCCTGGGGGAAAGTATTGGCTTGCTAAGCCTTGAGGATGAGGGAACTGAGTTTGGGGGTTGAGAGTTTGGCTAACATGACGAAGTGGTGGGATCCAGAATGCATCGACATTAAATCAGGAACTCTAAAAACCCTAAGACTATGTCGTTATTCAAGAGTTCATTGACTCCAGAAAAAAAAAAAATCACATAAGGCAAGTGTTTTTCTTTAAAGACAACATTTATTTGAATGATGAATGTACACATTATCAAATGACATTTTACAAGCAACTACAGTTACTTCAGAATTAAACTTCAGAATTAAAACTTGACTCCCATAATTTACAAAAATTGTGCAAATTGGAATTACTGAGTGATTATGCAAAGGTAAAGTATATATGATGAGAAAAACTCAAACCAAGAGGAAATAAAAGTGAAACATTTAACTATATCAGAGAAAGATACTCCTATTAAAATAAAATCAGACTTCCCCCAAAATGTATGCCCATCATAACCACAGGATATGCTTCATACTTTGCTTAAATAATTTAAACCACATTACAACCAAAAGTATATGGTAACAGTGAGTACGCTGATTATAAAAAGAAGAGTCTAGACACAAGGACAGCTCTTTTTAGTGCCTTCCTGAAAAAGGTGACAATTTTCAGAGCTATTTAACTGTTTATATCCATAGCCTGGCTCCAAGTATGTCACAGGTGAGGCTTCAAAAAGTCCTTGAAGAGCACGTAGCAGTAAAACTGGGCTTCCATCTTTATCATCAAGCAAATTTTCTTTGTTCTGCTTGAGGCTAAGTGCATATAGGAGCTAAAACTTATGAAATAATCTCACTGATGTTGAGACCATGCCAACAGACTTGCTGATATTAGGTTTCTCTCCAACCAATGTTCAGTTGGGTTCCAAGCAACAAGGCATACTGAAATAGATGAATTTCTATTTAGGAGACAGCATGAAAGGCAGTGGTATAACTCGAAGTTTAAATATGAGCTTTAACATTCTCTCTATATATACCAATTAAAAGTGCTATAAATAATGGAGCATCAAGCCTATGAGAAGGTATCATTCAATTAAGTGGTCCTTCTTCATATAACATGAAGTAAAGCAAATAATAATTAAATTTTATACTGATAAATATGAATAAAAATAAATGAGGGAGAAATTGAAGCAATGGTTTCATTCTCACTCATTCAAATATTCATTCAACAAACATTTAGGTAATAACTTTACTTTGGGTTCCCACGGCTTTGGATTTAGAGATCACTCTGGTAGTCTCTCCTGTTCTCTTCTTCTCTTTGGCTATGACTCACTAGCAACAAGGAAGCTTTTCTTCCTCAACTGCCACAGCAGTTTTTCTGTATCTTGTTTTTAGCACTTAATCTTAAACTATGATATGTATATGTCTTATTTTTGTTACTAAAATAAGTTCCAAGAGGGCAGAGGTGGTATCTTTATTTTATATCTTATAGATTATGTAGGAGAAAGCAGCTTGAAGTCAGATTGGAGCTTGAATTCTACCTTTGCTAATTACTGACCCCCAAGTCTTTGGCCAAGAGAGCCTTTTCGCCTTGGTTTTCTCAGCTGGGATATTATATGCTCACCTAGGTATTATCTTGGAATAATACACACCTTTTAAAGCTATAATGAGGGCTAAATGAGATAAGGCATGAAAGAGCCTCAGCGTACGGCCTGGGCTTAGCAAACTGTCAAATGTTCACACCCTTTTTCTCCTGGGAACCTCAGGGGGACTCTTCATGTTGCCTGTCAACCTTTCTATACTCCCTATCATTCAGGCTTCAACTCTCATGGTGACTGTTTAATACCTTCTCATTTCTCCTTAAATCTCTAACATCTCCTTTCCTAATCTCCCTCTCAGCTGATCATTTTTCTTTTTATTCACCGAGAAAACAGAAGCAACAGAAGAGAACTTCCACATGTGCTTTCATCATCACATCTCCCCACCTACCTTCATCTGCACCCATATATTCTACCTTCCCTCCTGTTACTAATGCCATGCTCCTATCTAAGGTCTACTCCTCTGCTTAAGTCCTAGATCCCACTCCTTCTAGCTTACCCAGATGTTGCTCCAGCAATTCTTCCTTTTATTTCCTGCCATCATTTTCCCCCTTCCTGCTAAATATTCTCTTCAGCTTACAGGAATAACAGCTATTCCTCCACTCTTAAAAATACTTCCCTTTACTTCTTATTCTTGCCATTACTCTACTTACCTGCTCCTTTTTATAGAAAAACTCCTTGAAAGAGTTAATATCTCCGATTTCTCTCCTTTCATTCTCTCTTAAGGTCACTTCAATCAGCTCTAATTTGCCTCTTTCCTCTACACCAAAACTGCACTTGTCAAGTTCACCAGCAAATCTTGTGCTGCTAAACACAATGGTCAGTTTTCACGACTAATCTTTCCCGATCTCTCAGCAGCATTTGACAGGGTCTATCATTCCCTCCTCATTAAAGTTCTCTTTTTGCATGACTCTAGAGCACCACACTCTGGGGTTCTGTCCTGTATCAGAGCTGCTTCTTCACCCCTGTTTTGGCTCCTCCCCACTCCATGACTCCTAATGTTGGAGGATCCAGGGCTCAGCACTTGGACATTTCCTCTTCGCTAGCCTCTTTCACCCCCTTGATGATCTTACTCGGTTTCATTATTCTGTACATCCATATACTGACAAGGCCCAAATTTGTATGCCAAGCCTGGTCCTATTCCCAAAGTGCTGACCTGTACATCCAGCTACCTTTCCGGCACTTGTATGTGGATGTCTATTAGATTATCTCACACTTAACATCTCCAAAGTGGAACTCATTTTTCTCCCCAGTCTTGCTTTTCATTCTCAGTTGTCGTAATTAATGGCAATTCTGTCCTTCCAGTTACTCAGGCCAAAAAACCCAGGCATCATCATAGACTCCTCCCTTTCTCTCATATCCTGATACAAATTGTCAGCAAACTCTACTGTCACTATCTCAAAAATGCATGCAGAATCTGAACTCTTCTCACCAGCTTGTTGGTAGCCACTCACAATTTATTGGAGTTCTGTGATAGGGTCCACAGGGATTCCCCATCTTCTACCCATGGCTACCTACACTCTCTTCTTAACACAGCAGTTAAAGTGATCATTTGCTTCTCTGCTTAAAACCCTCCAGTGGTTCCCATCTCAGAATAAACACTACGCTCATTACAATGACCTAGCATACTCTGTAGGATCCACCATCCTCACCCTCCTCCTGTACCTCTCTGGTTTCGTCTCTGCCACTCTCTCCCTTGGTCAGTCCATGCAAGGCCACACTGCAGCAGGAACACACCACCTTATTATGATCTTTGCACTTACTGTTCTTTCTTCCTGGAATGCTCTTTCCTTTACAAGGCTAGCTCCTTCACATTAGTCTTTGCTCAAATGTCATTTTCTTAGTGAGAACTTCTCTTCCAACTACCCTGCCCTATCTATCCCCTTTCCTGCTTTCTTTTCCTCCACAATACTTATCATGTTCTTATTTATCTTATTCTTAATTATTTTGCTATTTATTTAGATATTTGTTGAATAGATGAATAAATTTTAACAAAAACAGGGACATAGTTGGCAATGTGAAATAGATGTTAACAATTTTTGTGCATGATTAGTAAAGATGTGCAACAGAACCATATATATTTAGTACTATGCTTAGTGATAAATTTAAATTGAAGGAAATTTTGACATATAAATTAATAAGAATATTTAAAATTTCATTAGATACCCGTTTGTCTTCTGATTAGTTTGCTAGGTTGTATGGATCAACAGAATATACTTCCAGTGTTTCTAAACGAACGTCTTCTTTACGGCTTGTATTTGTATAGTAATTGCTAAATGGAAGAAAAAAGAAAAAAGAAATTCTTTACTCATTGGCCATGATTACTATAAAGGTGTAAAAGTTGTTTCCTTTCCATAATTCCCAACACCAGGTAAGTACTTTTCATGGATGATTTCATTTTATTGTCTTAAATATCCTATGAAGTAACCCCCGTTTTTTGGAAAGACCCATAAAAACAACTTGCTAAGCTGCTAAGTATCCGAGACAGAAGTTGATATTAGGCAGGACTCTTAATGACTAATAACTATGACTCCCAGATTGAAAAAATGTCATAAGCTTTCATTTTATAATATGATCATAAATTTACCTTTGGGGAACCAATCTTCCAATCTAACTTAAAAAGAAAGTTTTTAGATTTGATGTTTAATTCAAAATCCTTACATAGTCATGCAGTACTAAAAGCTTTAAATTATTTTGAAGACATTTTTACTTTTATTCTTTGAAAGCACATGTACTTTGCTGTGTTTCTAAAACTCTTTGCCAAAATTAGCAAAGGACAATAAAATGTGATTGTAATATCATGTAGAACTCTGAGATAAAGTAATACAAAATTATTGGGGAAGAAAGATTACTGTTGAGGGTACTTACAGCCTGTCACTCACTATCATATTTAAGAGGTCAACTTACATATTTAAGGGGAATATACATTAAAATTATTACAAAATGGTAACTTTTAGGTTAATGTGAGATTTAGGTTTTATTAAAATATCTTAGAAGACAAGAAAAAAAATAACATAGTCTCTTCTTCACGTGTTAGGATGACTTTTAAAAATATTTAATTTTGTTACTAGACATCAATTTTCGAATGATTCATTACTCATCTTACTTACAAAAAGTATTTAAGGCAACTCAAATGTCTACATCAAGTATCAGAAACTAAATTGAAGTCAGTTAGAAAATGGAAATAAAACAAGTGAGTGATGCTTAAGAATTTAGTTTAACATATATATTTGGTTCATATCAACTGAGACACTTAAATATAGTATTTGATAAAAACATGTTAATAACCTTAATAATCAGACTGGAACATTATGAATTGTTTGAGCTTGTAGGCATTCCTGAAGTTTGCAAATTTTCCTACACATGCAATGCTCTGATAGCAAACTTAGAAGCAGGAAGGAAGGAGATAGAGACCACATTTTCTATTTTACTTAAATTTCTATTTAAATTACCCTTGGCTAAAATTATCTTCTAACTTCCTGTGAGGAAAGCCATGCAAATGACATCCCTAGTTTTGTTTTCTTGAGACATTTTTCTGTCTTGAATTCTGTGAAACTATTTTCCCCTTTCATCTTACTTCTGACTGTTCCTTCCCCTCCTGCCTCTTAAGCATTACTGTCCTTCTGAGATCTGTTCTCATCCCTATTTTAATCTTCTATGTTCTGTTTAGTACCAAGGCTTCAATTGTGATTTAAATGTCATCTACCTGAGTCCAGTCCTCTCTCTTGATTCCTACGTCATGGGTGCCTGGAAGTAGTAGGTCAGAACTGAACTCATCATCTTTCCCCACAAACATGTCCCTCCCTTCTTTTGATGAACCATTGGGTCCACCCAGTGACATCTGCTTGACTCATTCTTTGTGTCCCCTTCTCCCCACATTCATCAATTCACTAAATCCTGGAAAGCCTATCTTCTTCATAGTGAAAGTATTTCTTACATCTATTCCATCCTCTTGAGCCCCACCACTGCTGCTTTGTTTGACAGCCCAGTACTGCCCCTTCTTTTAAAAATGCAAATCTGAACGTATTGTTTCTTTGCTTAAGATTCTACAGGATAAACACCAATTCCTTGTCATCACATGCAAGGCTTTTGATGATCTAGCTCTTGACCATCTTTCCAGATTTCCCCAAAACTGTTAAATTAAACATTAGTCCAATGGGATGTTAAAAGCATTCATTATATGAGAAAAAAAAAAGTTCTGCAGTCCAACTAGTTTGAGAGATTAGTTTTTAAAAAATTAAACAGGCCTCTTTATTGTAGGACTTTAAATATTCTCATGGTCATTGTGAATCACCATGAGAAAAATGTAGTATGAATTATTTCCCAATCTTTTTTGATCAGAGAGCACTGTTTCTCCTGAAATCATTCACAAAACCAGGGTAATGTGATACATACTCTGATAAACACTACTGCCAAAAGTACATCTCAAATGTAGACCCTTGCAAGACCAACTGTGCTCAGACCCTCCCAGGCTTAGAGCAAACTATTCAGGTTCAAAGATGCCACTCTTACATAGTTTCAATGTAACCCCTTCATGTCTGATGCCTGCACTAGGCATTATAGAACTGTGAACAGTGTAATCAGATCATTTAGATAGATCCAAGTGACTGGGCATGTTAAAGTAATTTTGCTGGAGTTTGTGGGTGACATGTTTAGGGTGACATGACTTGGTCATCCCCCACTGGAAGTTACCTGAGATTTGGTAAGACTTCACATAATTATCCTCCCTAACACTAGCATGTATGGAGACTTAAGAACCTGAGTACATGGAACATTTCCAGGCTGATACCTGATGATATCATTTGCTAAAAATGTATCCTTTGCACCTATCAGAATATTCTGTAATTTCCACAAGGTTTATATGGTCAGGGGGGTCTTTTATGCCACTCCTCCACATAAACCTATGCCACCTTCACCTTCAATCACCATCACACATACTATTTTCCCAGTCATGTCAACTGCTTATGTAGTTTTCATAATATATGATGGAATGACAAGCCTCTGGGTCTTTGCTCAAACTGCTCCTTCTACCTGGAATACCTTTCTCCCCTTGTTTACACTCTCTTGAGATGCATCTGAAATATCTCCTCCACTGTGGAAACTTTTCTGATTAAAATTCCCAAGCACTGTCCATTTGATTGTGTCCTCACCAAATATCACATGACCCACTATGGCAACATTACTTTATGGATACAAATGTTTTCTAAAAAGAATAAGTTAAAATGTAAAAGTATGTCTAATTTCTGGTTAATAAAACATAGCAAAATATAGAAACCTAGTAGTATATTTAAGGAGTCATGAAAACAACCAAGTGAGAGAAAAGATTACTTGAACAAATAGAAAGGCTTAGTAAATTTCTGAATGGGAAAGCATTACAGAAAGTGTGCCAGTTTTCAACAGTTAATCTATAAACTTAAATGCAATCACAACATATCTGTTTTTAGAAAATGACAAATCATCTAATACTCCTGTAAAAACAAACAGAAGAGAGAGGAAAAGCTTAAAAAATTATAGTGACGGGGTTCTTGCTTTATCAGATATTATAATAGTAGAAAGCTATACTATGTAAACACAAAGTGGTTTGTGATAGAATAGACAGATCACTACAACAACAACAACAAAAGAATCCAGAAACACAATACATCCAGATATGTTAATTATTTGATGTTATCATATGTTAACATATGATCAAGTTAGAACTAACCTTCTAGAAAGTCATTTGGCTATATTTACTAAGCATCTAAATGTTCATACACTTATCCCTAGCAATTCTAGGAATCTAGGCTAAGGAAATAAGGAGATGTGGAAAAAGTTTCTTTAAAGGTGTTTCTCATATCTTATTTATTATCAAAATAAATGTGGAAGCAACCTAAAATTTCCACAATATAGATACATATAATAGAAAAAATATGCAATTAAGTAGGTAAGAAGAAAACATGATTTAATAAAAAAAAATCTGTACATGAGGCTAAATGAAAAAAAAATTAAGGCAGGAGACTCTAAGCCCAAAATTTCAGTTTTAAAAGGAAAAAGATAAATAATATAAGAAAAATGATCATACCTGTATAGGAACGTACCAAATACCTACAGTTGTTATGACTGGGATTTTTTTCTGTTTTCCAGATTTTTTATTATGTATAAATAAACATAATCTGATCTGAATAAACACCATTCAAATAAAATTAGTTTGTTATTTTTTAAGTTCTTACAGAAAGGGCCTTCTATTTAACACAAGATACCTTATTGCAGTTATCCCACTGCAGTATTTATTTCATTTAACTTGTCCTTCTGTGTTTAGTTTCAGGCAAGAAGTCAAAATCTTTTGTGCGTTTTGATCAAGCATGCGTAGAACTTACCGTTCTCTGTGTTTTAATATCATGCGTAAGGTGATAGCACCCAAGCAGAAAAGAGTGACTACCCCTGCCGAAAAACCTAGAAAACAAATCAGAGTATCAAATGCTAGAAAAATGTGACCTACCTTGTTTTGAAGTGACTGTGGGGCCTATTCCTAGTGGTGGGGAAAATGTTACGTGACTTTTCTACTTGTTCTTCTTCAGCCATATAAATACTGAATTCCTAGATCATCGTATGTGGGCCTAAAGTTTTGGATTCAATCCAGTCCATATTTAATCTAAAGGACCAACCATTTGACCACAGGGCTCCAGTCAAGTTTCTGTTGAGCTTTTCTGTTCTTTTCAGTTTTATCAGTAATATTCTTGTCACTGGGGTGAAATTAGGAGCTCAGGACACCAGGATCCCATGACTTTGCATAGCAACATTTAACTCTCGGTTGTGAAATATATTTTGTTACTGCAGAATAAGCCAGCCTATTTTGATAGTAACCAAATCATGCAAAAGATCAAGAGTTAAACTAAATTTTTGGTAAACTTTAACTTTCAATTTAAAAACTGGGAATAGCTGTTCAAGTCATTTATTCCATGCTATCCAAAAGTGACAGTTTGTGATGTGAAGTGCACATTAAAAGATACTTAAAACACTAAAAGAAAGATAACTTCTTATGAGTTAAAGTGAAAAAAAAAATTAGCAGTCAGGATATAGGGCCTCACATTTTACATACATTTTTATAAATCACCATTAGAAGTTTTCTTCAAGTATTTAAGAAAACTTACCACAAATAAGAGGAACAAGTGAGCCTAAGGAGAATACAAAATCATGAAAATATTAGTCTAGTTGCATGGTTCCACATATCTCAAAGTCCCATGGTAATGTCCCAGAAATTAATCTCAGCCCCCTCCTCTCTAAGTCTACTTAAAAAGAGATATTGGAACCCTGAATTATACCCACTCTTTCTTTTTTTTTTTTTTAATAAATGTATTTATTTAGGGCTGCATTGGGCCTTCGTTGCTGCATGCAGGTTTTCGCTAGCTGCGGCGAGAGGGGACTACTCTTTGTTGTGGTGTGTGGGTTTCTCATTGCAGTGGCTTCTCTTGTTGCAGAGCATGGGCTCTAGGCGCATGGGCTTCAGTAGCTGTGGCACACGCGGGCTTCAGTAGTTGTGGCTCGTGGGCTCCATAACACAGGCTCAGTAGTTGTGGCGCACGGGCATAGTTGCTCCGTGGTGTGTGGGATCTTCCCGGACCAGGGTTCGAACCTGTGTCCCCTGCATTGGCAGGCGGATTCTTAACCACTGTGCCACCAGGGAAGTCCCTACCCACTTTTTCTTCATTTCTTATGTAACAACTCCCTTCGCCTTTACATTTTTTTTCCACCTTAATTAAGTTGGGGTAGTTCATCCATGAAAAAAAACAATAAAATCAGCTTTATAATCAGGGATTTCTCAGGTCAGAATGCAAACATTAACTGTTACAACAGGTTGGTTAACATATTTTTGGAGGCCCCTGTCATATTGCTAAGCACTTATAAATCAAGATTCAGCAATAACAGAAGTCTCAGCAGCAACTCCTTTCAAAATACAGTCTATATCTGTGGATTCAACAACCACAGATCAAAAATATTCAAAAAAGCAAAAAATTTCAGAAAGTTCCAAAAAGCAAAACTCACACTGCGAGGCCAGCAACCGTTTACATTGTTTTAGGTATAATAAATAATCTAGAAATGATTTAAAGTATATGGGAGGATATGCACAGGTTATATGCAAGTATTATGCCATTTTATATAAGGGACTTGAGCATCTGCAGATTTTGGTATCCAAGGGGGTCCTGGAACCAATCCCCCTGAGGATACCAAAGGACAACTCTATAAGGTTGTTAGTTTTGCACCTTTTAAGTTAGTGCTCTTCTCTCTTTATTTTCTTTCTTTCCTTCTCCCATTCTTAGAAAGTCTCACTTTTACTACAATAGACCACCGACTTCAAATTCGTCTGTTACTATACCACTGGTCACAGACCTATGTCAATTTAAAACCCAGGAGTCCCTAACATTGAGGGATACTGCTCACTCTCTTCTTTCCAGTGAAACAAGTAGGAGCTGCAGTGAAGCCCTTTGCACTTACTTGGGGATTTGCAAACAGCCAGGGGAGGGTTCCATCCGTGATCTTCCTGACACTGGCTCTGGGGACTGCCTTCTAGGGTATATCCATCTTCACATTCTAAAGTGATGACAGCTCCATACTGATACATTTTTCCAGGCTCCAGACCACTCTGGATTCCATTTATATGCTCTGGGAAGCTACAGTTCACCTCTGAAATTAAAGAAATCTAGTTGAAGCTGAGTCATATTTTGACATTTTACCAAGAACGTAGATACTGCCCTTAATGGAAAGGTTTATGGAACCAATTTAGTTTATTCTCAGTTAGTAAAACTTCACTGAAATAACACAAAATGATGTCCTAGGCATAGCCTTTTAGTGTCAGCCATCTACCTCAGGAACGTCCAGGTAATCATACTAGATTACTTTCCTTCTTTGTGCTTTAGTTTCTAAACCAATAATGTTGAGTAAATTTTATGGATTCTTAGAGAAATGATGAGGGCTGAATGGGTAACATTAAGACTTCTGAATTTTTGTTTCATCAACTTTGACTCTTATTCTCCAATTCTTCTTACATGTAAATGCTTCCTCATTTCTTCTTTCATCTTTTCAGTGTAGGGGCCAATAGTGTGAGATTTTGGATTTGAACCTGACTGTAGGATTTTCTAGCTGTGGGACTTTGTGTAAGTTACAAATCTCTCCATTCTACTGGGACCTCATCTATAATACAGGGATAATGGCACCAATCACTGATATGGTTCTCAGGAGGATTAAATGAGATAATGCATGCAAAGTGCTGTGCACAGAATCTGGCATATGGTAAGAAGTCTCAACTAATATTCAGTATTAATTCATTACTCATATTTCATATGCACTGCTAATGAAAATGACATTCTGAAACTTTTATAAAAATATACCCAAATCCGATCACCACTTAGAGGAAACATATTCAAAAGATGACTTTACTTTTTATGAGTATTTTGTCAAATGCACACTTATCATAACTGTAACCACAGTGTAAATTCAATCTGTACTTTAGTTGTTTGATTTACATAAAGACTTCAACTTTCCATATTTAAATGACTACATAAGTGATAGCTCAGATAGAGCCTCAGCCACTTTTCTTATTTTGCAGTATTTAGATGATTTCATCTATTAATCCAATTAAATTAATCCAATTAAATGCATTTAATTAAATGATCCAATTAATGCATTTATTTGGCTACTTTAAGTTGAAAGTACCTAACTGAATATATCTATTTGGGAAAAATTTTATTTAAAAAACAAGAAAACAAATAAACAACACACCTTTGCAATAAGGGACAGGTCCGTTCCAGGTTCCCTCATGTGTGCAAAGAAGGACTGCCTCTCCTACAAGCAGGTAGCCTCGGTTGCAGCTATACAGGATTGACATTCCGGGAGAAAATCGAGCTATGTCTCCACCGGTATGATTTCCGTGGGGGATCTTAAACGGACGTTGACATCCTAAGAAAGCTTAGACACCAATTTAAAAAGATCTTTAATTTATTACAGAGGAACGCATAGCCAGCAAATGGGTGATAGCGATACAGAAAGAAGGCAGGCAACAAGCCAAATAGTCAGTATCCAAAAGTATTCATTTAGCCCAAACCAAACAGTACAGGACAGAGATTTGCATTTCCTACCTATATCATATATGATCTGAAGACAAATGTCAAATGTAAGATAATGAAACATCAGTGGTTACAGCCCACAATTGTAGTCTATCAGAGAATAGTAATCTTTTCTTTTCTCTTTAAATGGTAAAAAGGCTGTAGTCAAGTGTCACACCCTCAAATATCTACAGGAGACAGGAAGTGAAGCCACCAGATATGGTAAGTCACAGAGCACCTGTCCTTCTAAAAATGGCAGCCACTGCCCAATTCAAGATAATGGTACCTTGCAGGAAAGCAGAGGGGGCCCTCACTGTATCACAGGTTCACTGTTTGCCTTGGATGGTGGGGATGGGTTTCATTTAAAATAATACTGTGCTAGCCAAAGAAAACAGTTTTGAACTCAGTTCTTGGTCGCCAGGTGGCAGCCTCTGTTGTAGATAGCCACTGATAGGAATAAAACTACCGATAATAACTAAAATTACAAGACAATTCAGTGAGTTTTAAGGCCAGCTCCATTCTCCAGAATACTCAAAGATCCCTTTCTGGCTGGTATCACAGCCTTAAATATCAAATTATCAAGCAATATTACTGCCAAACATTTGCCCAAAATGGTATGTGCATTTTCCCCATTCTAAAGTAATAAAAGTAATAAACTTGGGAGACTCCATCAGTTTCAAAGTTAACCATTATCCTTTCATGTACCTTTTTTCAAAAAGCTTAGAAAGAAAAGGGAAAAAAAGAATGGGCTGAGAAGATAAGGCAAGGCAGGTATTTTGTAAATAATATGACTGCCTTAGATTTTACTTGCTTTTCTTTAGGCGGCATGGCAAGTGCAGGTTCAAAACCCTTTTTCTTTATTCTGTGCAACATCCCATATTTTAGTCCTGAAAATATCTTACCCTTTTTGATACAAGTTGGTACACCTGGCACCCATTTGTTGTCAGTATGACACCTAATCAAGTGACTCCCATTCATGATGAAGCCAGGATCACAGGCAACATGTACTATGTCATTGTGGGAATATGAAGAACGAGTTTTATTCAGCTTGTATCCATGTGTGACTTCTGGATTAGGGCAGTGAGTCACAGGAGGAGATTTTATGCACTGTGGGGGAGGTCCACGCCAAGATCCACGTCCTTTAGAATCACTTATGCACCGTATACTTTTCTCTCCCAGAAGATAGAATCCTTGGTCACATTCATAAGAGACTTCATTTCCATACAGAAAGTGTTCTGCCATTACACCCCTGTGCCTCCCATTGTTAATCACTGGTGGAGGTTGACAGTGGATAACTGCAGAAGAGATTAGGAAATTCTACTTCAGGTAGTACACCATGGTGGACAGTCTTCAATCAGATACTATAAAACTAAATAATAAAACTATGCAACTGCATGTAGTGCATGTAGCTATTAAGTTATTTAAATTTTAGATGCTAGATTATGCTTTCTTTTAAAAAGCTTTATTAAATTTTTGACTACATGAATAACACATACTCATTCCAAAAAAAGTTCAGAAAATACAGTAAAGTATTAAGAAAGGAATAAATACAGCTATGTTCTCATGAAATAGAGAAATAGTCTATATTTGTTATTTTTAAAATTTTGAGCAATTAGCAGGTATATGGCAAATACAGTCATTCCTCGGTATCCACAGGGGATTGGTTCCAGAATCCCCCATCAATACCAAATTCTGAGGATGCTCAAGCCCCTTATATAAAATAGCATAGTGTTTGCATATAACCTACGCACAACCTCCCATATACTTTAAATCATCTCTAGATGACTTATAATACCTAATACAATGTAAACACTGTGTAAATAGTTGTAAATAAAATGTAAGTGCTAGGTAAATAGTAGCCAGAACATAGCAAATTCAAGTTTAGCTTTTGGAAGCTTTCAGGATAAAAAAAAATATTTTTGATCTGCAGTCGACTGACTCCATGGATATGAAACCTGCAGATACAGAGGGCCAACTGTACTCATTTCCTACTTGACAATTTTGTTTCCCAATGCTAGTACCATACAAACACTAAAACATGTTTCTTATGTACACTGAGCTAGAACACATCGACTGTTAAGGTATAGATTAGCTCTGTAGTGACCTGTTCTCTTTAACCCCCTACAACCCACTGACAACTTTTTTTTTAACTTACCTTTACAAAGTAGAATCTTTTGGAACCAAACCCTATTCCTATCATCTTGACATTTCCGATAAGCATGTCCAGTCAACCGGTACCTAGAGAGAGATTATCATACGTTTTCTCTTCCTAAAAATCACATCTCTGAAACCTAGCCTCCTCAAACCACTAATACAGAAGCACTTCTAAATAAGAAATTTGGCAGAAAGGAGTCAAAACTCCTGGCCCTTCAAGTAAGCAAACTACTTTAGACTTAAGAGTTACTCCCAGCAAAGCCATTTCCATGTCAAGAAAGGACTGAAAAGTCAGAGATGCTACTTAGGCCTTTGGAACCTCACAATCTCTGTTAGTGTGACAACGAGGAACCTCTAGAGGGAGTCACCAAGACAAACTGAGGCTAGAATTAATGCACAAAGCAAGGTGGACACCCTTTCTGAGAATGAATCATACTTACCCATCTTGGCAGGACATATTAACTGGTACCACAGGTGAACCAACTGGAACCTCTTGAAGACCTTCTTTCAAAGGTTGGCATGGTGCTTCTAGAGGAGCAAAGTTGGAATTACTTATACATGCCTGATATAAAAGAGAAAGACAACTCAGGAACTGAAAGTACCTTCACACCGAGGGGCAGAAGGACTCCAATTTCCTGAAGGCATACAGTGAATGGATCTGTTTCCCACAAGCAAGTAGCCAGGATCACAGGTGTAGTCTACAGTCATCCCAGAGACAAAGAGGACCCTATTTCCACCTGTATGCCGACCATGGTGGAGCTCAGAAGGTGGCTGACAGCCTAAAGAAAAAACTTCCCACATAAATACCAACAAAAACTCAAGAACACTAAGTATACAACGTTTGACAATAGACAGTCTGAAACTTTTAAGCCAAAGATCATCAAGCTCTTATTCATTACTGAATGCTTTCTGCTCTTTTGAAGGAACCTGGAACCTTAAAAAAGTTCCTCTCAATTATCTACCCTGACTGTATCCCAGATCCAAGGGAGCATTTGCATAAAGAATATATACAACAACACACATAGACTGTTTTGTTACAGAATGGAAGAAATGGGACAGTAATCTGTGCCCCCTTGCTTTTTTCCATAACTCTAGCTTTGGGTGGGAGATAACAAACAAGAATAAACAAGTAAATACCTCATTTTCCTCTCCACTGAGTTTTTACCTTTTTCACAAACTGGTATTTCAGGATCCCAGGTGTTATTGGCTTTGCAACGAACCTGATTGCTGCCCTTCAAAGTAAATCCATTATTACACTTGAATATCACACTGTCATTGTAGAAATATGGGGCTTCCTTGCTAGATATCTTGTATCCATTTGCAATGTGGACATGTGAGCACTGAACAGCAGGGAGGGAAAGTTTACAGACAGGAGCGGGGCCACTCCAGATGCCCGTCTCTTGATCGTTGCTTGTACAACGGATGGTGCTCTCCCCAATGAGGTTGAACTTCACTCCTCTCTCTGGCCCGGGGTTACATGTGTAAGTGACTGTGGTACCATATAGGACATCTGAGGAACTCCCTGTGTGTACTCCATTGTAGATAACAGGGGGTGGTGGGCAGGTGATATCTGGAGAGATGAAAAGTTACTGTACAATTCTGTTCCAGTATTAAACACCAAAGAAGAGAAATGAGGCTGGTATGAATCTTTTGTTATCAGGTTTCTTGAAGGATATGGGTGAGATGTGATGATATGCATTCTATCAAAGCTCATTATGACGCAAAATTCAGTTTAAAAGATTTCATAGGAAAGATTTTTGTAATGTGTTAAAAGTGAAGATGTAGATCAATATCATATTGTGAGGCAGTAAAGTCTGATAGCAAATTATTAATTAAGAAAAGAATTCTTTTTTTAATAACCAGCAGGTCAATAAAAGGCACGGGGGATAGAATTAAACTTTTTTGAGATGGTACATTTTTTTGCTGTGGTGATATGACAGGCTAGCCAAGAATATTTATTGTTGATTGAACATCTACTTTTTGACAGGCAATTGTCTCATCTGCAAAGGAGGGATAGTACCATTTAATTATAATAACTTTGAGGTCTGCAGTCTGATGCTAATGTTACAGATAAGAGGCTAGAGTTCAGAGAAGTTACATAAATTGCCCCCGGTCAATAAGCAGCAGAAATAGAACCTGACTTCAGATCCCACACCAGTTCCCTTTCTCTCCACTAAACTACAGTGTACCCAAGGATGGTGGCTCACATACTCATTGACCTCACTACTCTTATTCTCCCATATCACAAAAGAGAATCAGTAACTAAATGCATTTAAATTAAGTGATTGTTAGGCTTTGAAGTAAAAGAAAGCAAAACTGTGCAACTATAACTGTTGACACAGTGAATAGAATGGAATCTAATATTCTTAATCCCATAACATGCCTAAAACAGAAATCTCACAGGATTCTAGACTCTCTGTTATTCATATTTATAGATCTCACATTATTCAAGATCCTTTGTTATTTTTCTACTCACCTTTACAGAGACGAATCTCCATAAACCAAGGAATTGTGCCTTGGCACTGCTGATAAACACTCTCGCTTAGCCGGAACCTAGGGACAAAGAGTCATGACATTTTGCCATCTGGTGACCACTAACCTAAGCAAGAGCTATTGGCTCAATAGCAGACACATTACTTTCGGTACAGGAATCAATAGGAACAAAAACGTAGCCAGCAGCAGCATGACCCACTCATTGCACAGCATGGTTTCCGTTAATGGAAACATAGTGATCAACACTTCCATGAACACGTGACAGGGGGGTCTTTGAGATAAACTCCTACACAGAGCTTGCAGTGTAACTGATAAACCAGACCTAGTTCAGACTGAGACAGTCCTCACTCACCCTTCATCACAAGAAGAGTTGACATCTAGTCTAATAAGTTGGTTCTTGGGTTTTTTAAAGACTTGCTTTCCTATAGGTTCACATTCTGCCACTAAGAAAAGAGAGGAGGATGAGAAATCAACTCAAGGCAATCTCAAAACCAAAAAACATCGACATTCAAAGCCTGGAACCTTTGCATGTTGGGGCAGTGGGTATCCACACTCCCTCAGAGGTACAATGTATGGATTCTTCTCCCACCAGCACATAGCCAGGGTCGCAGCTATATTTTATGGATGTTCCAGGGTCAAAGCGAATCATGTGTCTATCTTCCTTTTGCCCATGGAGGATTTTAGGAGGAGCTTGACAATCTAAAAGAAAGACAGAGAATTTTTCTTATGTAAACAATGATAGAAAGAAACTGAGCCACAGAAAGTGACATTTATGCTACAATTCCACTCTGGTGGCAGTTGTACAGTACAGAAGTAATCTTGTAGCCCAATTTTGGGTAATTTTAGACCAGTGGTTGTCAATTTTTTTTCTGCATTTAGGCAGCTGCAGATTTTTTTTTTTTCCATTCCCACTGGGTGCTCCAATTCCTCTGTTGTACAAGGAATCATCTTGTACATTTCTAATGGGAGATTCTGACCTATCTGTAGGGTTATTTTGCTGAAGTCAAAATCACTTTTCTTTTAAGAAATCACTGTTAAGACAAACATTTTTCCCAGTTGTTTCCCCTTTAAAGAAATAGGCAACTTAGTGGTCCCTAATGATTTTTTCCCCCAAGGATAATCCTACAAAATGAATGAGAGACAGTGTTTAAAAAGCCTTCTTTATAATTTATCTTCACTATATTTTGTAAAATTGAGGGGACTGGAAGTTGGAAAAGGCCCTGCTGAAGTCCATAACCCCATCTCTAACGCTTCAGAAGGATGAATCAGTGGCACCTGTTCCGAGCATTGGAATACCCACCCTTTTCACAGACTGGTACCGATGGTTCCCATGTGCCTTGGGCATTACATCGGATTCCCTTGCTGCCCTTCATGGTGAAGCCAAATACGCAAGCAAATACCACAGTGTCATTATAGGAATATTGATCTTTCTGCCCGGATGATATTTGGCCTCTTAGGATCTGGGGAGGTGGACACCGAACCTCAGAAACAGAAAGTTCACAGCGTGGGGCAGGGCCGCTCCAGGTCCCAGTCTTCTGACTATCAGTGGTACAACGGATAGTTCTCTCCCCAGTGAGAATGAAGTTCACTCCTTGCTCTGGGCCCCGGTCACAGGTGTAAGTGACTGTGCTTCCATACCGAACATTCATTGAAGAGCTGCCCGTATGTCTTCCATTGAGAATAGGAGGAGGTGGTGGGCAAAGAATTTCTAGGAAATTACAGAGAGAGATGACAAGATTCCGACTGTACTACAAACAAAGAATGTCTTGGGTGTTGCTACATGCCACTCTCACATCCTGGGTTCAGGGACAGTAATATTGGAATCTGTAATGAATCTGTCAAAGCGGCTATAGCAATATAATTCAGAAAGTATGATTTAAAACTTTATTCCTGAATATATCTACTTTGCTGATCCTTTGATTTCTTTTACCAAGTATATAATCTCCTTTATGTGCATGGCCTGGCTGGCAATTGTACATAGTTTTCAGAGAAAGAAAAGCTTAGAAACCCTGTTTTACTTGAGTAAGCAAAGGACAAAGAGGTAATTCAAGGATGGTTTCAGTGAAGAACATATCCCTTAAAGATCTAAAGATCTCTGGGGGAGATCTTTGCTCTATAAGATCCTATATAGTAAGAAATGCATGAAAACTTTCAGTTAAGCTGAGAATGTGGTGTCCTGTTGAACCTCTGGCCAAGGAACTAGTTGCAAACCACAGTCACTTAACCTACCTTCACATACTGGAAATTTGGTCCAAAAAGTACGCTGTCCAACAATTACACACTGGCTAGAAGGTTGACCTTGTAATCGATACCTGGAGACAAAGGGAGGTCATTCAGAACTATTAGGCAGAACAAAACCCTCTATTTAAAATCCAAATTCACTTAATTTGTGGGCACCAACTCCTTTTATTGGCATTATCTCTCACAACCTTAAGCTGCCCATCGACCGTCACAGAGAAACCTTCTGCAGGTTTCACAGTACACACCATGCACACATAAGTCAAATGAATTAAATCTCATAGGCCCTCTAGACACTCACCCTTCACTACAGAAAAAGTTCACAGTTGCACCAACCCGAAGACTTGTGGGCCTCTTTAACTGCCCATTGAGAAATGGTCCTGGAGGCTTACACTCTGCCTCTAAGAAAACAAGCCAGAGATGAGCAAAGTGTGGCAAGTAACATAGTAGCCCAAATTCTTAACATTGATTGTAAATTTAGGGTACCTTTACATGTGGGAGCGACAGCACTCCAGTCTCCCGAAGACAAACAGCGAATGGTCTTTTCTCCAAGAAGCAAGTAACCAGGTTCACAGCTGTAGGTCACAGACAATCCCGGGGCAAAGGAATCAACGCTCTCCCCTGTGTGATACCCATTGGCGATTGTGGGAAGTGATGGACACTCCAGGGAGATATCTTTACACACACACATTAGGAAAAATGTCATCAGATAGCTCCTTCACAGTCTGTATTTTGACTTAGTACATACATCCAAATAAATGATACATGGTCTATGCTAAGCAGTCGTCATTAATTTTCAACTCAGTCTTTTAAAGATCAAACAGGTATGGTTTAATTATATCCATTTTATACCACAAATAGTACATTATTTTTTATTTTTAGTTACACTTTATGAATCACATTTGCAGCGTGAAAAACTTCAATTACCAAAAAAAAAGTCCATTTTCACTCATACTCTCATTCTACCCTTAAGCCTATTTTCTGCTCCAAAAGTAGCATGTTGTTATTTATGGGGTTATCCTGCCAGATACTAGTAATATAGTGTTTCTGGATCCTATATGTGATATATCTATACACATATTTTGGGTATGTATGTATACTCAATACATATTATTCTAGGCCCTGCTTTATTTGCTTAATAATCTATATCTTTCCATGTCAATATATATAGGCCTATCTAAATCTTTATAATCTTTAATCCTATCTATAATCTTTAATTGTTTTGCATGGTCACCCCACTTGAGACTATCTTCAGATCTTCCCTCCCTCCAAGACTATATATCTGTTTACAGACAGATAGAACCATATTTTTCTAATAATAATTTTTCGACCCTTTAATCAATTTAGAATTTATCAATATTGTTCTTTATTAAGAAAATAAATACCTTATTTTGATGGTATAATTTTTGTCAAATATTGCCGGTTCCCATAATTACATAACTGAAATTCAGATTTAGAGTTCAGCAGCAACATAAACCACACCAAATAATAAGGAAAGGAAGAGCTTACAGTAGTTCTTATTTTCAAAGTTACTTGATTTGAAATGTTATGGCTTAGGACATGAGTTTGAAAAATAGTGGATCACTCAGAAAGTATTTATAGAGGCCAAAGAGAACAGCACATCATTTCTGCCAGACTATACTAACAGCTTTTATAGATCAATTTTAAATCCATTCATTGTGTTTTTGCTATTAGAGCCCACATTTCTTCTCGTTTTAACAATAACCCAGATATGCAGTTGAAAACTGTAAAACCCAATTCCCGCAGTCCAAACAAACTCTGGCCCCCATCCTTGTGGGACTTATTCCATTCAATTATTAGGTGTGTTTAGTTAGATTTTTCCATTACAGTTTAAAATTCTTTGCTCTACTGATGTTTGTTGAATGAACATTTACATCCCTCTACAACCAAGAAAAAGCCAGGAAACTGTAATTTTCACCCTTTCCGTTGTTTCCTCCCTCCACCCTTACCATTCATACATCCACACTGTTCTTCCTTCAGAATGATACCAAACTTAATCTGCACAGAAATGCGAGGCTCCAAGCTCCTGAATCAGTTTTATTTTCATTCTACTCACCACTCTCACAGGTTGGTAGTGGTGTTGGTCCCCATGTTTTATTTGCTTGGCACCAAACAGTTTTGTTTCCTTTCATGGTGAAGTTGGCATTACAGGTAAATGTCACAGAATCACCATGTCTGTATGGTGGTCTAGACATTTTATTTCTGTATCCACCTGGTACTATGGGCTCAGAGCAAATAGAATTTTTATTGTAATATTCACAGATAGGAGCAGCTTTATCCCAGATTCCATTTACATTGTCTTTAGTTATACAAAAAAGAATACTTTCTCCAATGAGGCGGAAGGCACTCGAGCAGCTGTACCTCACCACAGCGTTAACAGCTATGGGACTAGGATAATAACTATTCCGCCCATTTTTGATACGAGGAGGAGGGTCACAAAAAATCCCTGCAAAGTAGAAAAGAAAATATGTGGTCATACTGATCATGACAATAAGATTCAAATTTAGGTAAAAGTCCAAATATAGGTCATGTCACTTTTTCAGAAATAGACTTAGAAATTTGTATAATTTATTTCTTACTCATAGTCCCTGCCTGTCCCCAAGTTCCTAAATTCTTACCTTTCTCTTGATCCTCAGCAAACAAAGCAATATAGGACTATAAACCATCTTGACCAAACAATAACAATGAAACAGAACTTATTAAATAGTTCTGTGTCCAATCAACTTTAATAATGAAACAAAAGGCAAACAGTACATGAAAATAATATGTTAATGACATACTAATCACACGTGGAGAGGCACATGGACTAATGAAATCTGGGCTCATTAGACCTGGTTTCAAATCCCCACAGTCATTCAATAGCTGTGTGACCTTAGGCAAGTCTCACCCTCTTTAAGCCTCAGTTTCCTAGTCTAGTATAATTCAATGTTGTAATGAGAATCCAGTGACATAAAACTACCTGGAAGGGGCAAGTACAGTACCTGGAACATACTAATTGTGCAGTGCCTGTTTCAAACACACAGCTGGTGCTATAAGTAGTGAGACCACATTCTGTCCCGTTACAAAAGATACTGCAGCCTCACTGCAAGTCATTTGTCATCCTTTGATGCTGGTCCCAGTTGAAAGACCCACAGGAAGTGATCAGAGGTTTGGAATAGTGACCTCATACCTTTTATTTATTTGTCCTAATAGGCATGAAGAATATTAATTGTTTATAGTTGTGTTGGTATATGCACACCTTTCCTGAGTGAGTCTTAGAATAAAGGAAAAATTGCCAACCTCCAAAACTTCTGGTTGATTTCCATTTAGCTCCAAGAATTGCTCATCAGATGAGGAAATGGCATAAGAAGACACAGCCAAACCATTTCAGCACATCAGTGTTATTCATTTTCAGTAGGGGTAACTTTCGAGAGCCTTTATCCTTATACACATAGAATACTCAATACCATATGTAGTCAACTGAATAAATTTAGCTTTGTTCTGCATTCTAGAACATACAGAAAAGTGGCATATATATGTTCATATTGATAAGATTTTATAATTGATAAATGCATGAGAATACACCAAAAATCAAGAGGCACGATCCATACTCGATTATTTTTGCTTTCTACTCACGTTCACAGACAGGAAACTTATTATTCCAGAGTACTCTCATTCCTTCTGAGACACACTGACTAGAAGATTGGCCATTTAACCGGTACCTTAAACAATAAGGGGCAGCAAATCATCACCAGAACAAAACAATTCTCGGTTGCATGGAATTCATCACTTCTCTCAAGTATATGGTATTAATGGCCTCTATTTTTATAAGCATTTCTGGCTTAAGGAAAATGTCTAAGATTGTGAATCAGCCAAGCTACGTGAGGACTTCAGACCAGCTAAAAACACAGAGAAAACAGTCCTAATGATCTGTTCTTTTCTTGAATTCTCTCTTTCCTCTTTGGCATCCAAATATCAAGATTTTCTTGACCATTAGAAGAGCATAACCTCAGTTCCTAGTAAAGAAAACATCAAAGACTTTGTTCCCTAATCTCACTTCAAAGAGCTCCTCTTACTGAACCCCCAACATCTATTCAGACTCCATAATAGAAGCCTTAACTTCGGAGCCCAAACTTTGCTTTTGCACATGATGAAAGGATAATTCTCAGCTTTGGCTGGCCATGCACAATATACACATTTGGAGAAAATCAATGGAATTTGCTTAATAACAGAATTCTTAATCATAAAGGGTAAAGAAAAGGAGAGAAAAGAATTTTAACTACCTTTAAAGGTCACACTTCGCAATGCTTAGCTATGGATCATAGGCCCCAAGTCAGGCCCCATCACCTTGCACTCACCCCTTATCACAAACAAATGCAACCTCTGCCCCAAGCTGGAGATTAGGAGGAGCTACCACATGACCGTTGAGAAGTTGGTCTGGAATGGCATCACATGATTTCGCTAGGAAAAAAGAGACAAGGCTGGCACATGAAGAGTCAGGAAACAGCTAAGTTTCCTTGAGATGGAATAGACCTTTAGGCACCTTCACAGTTGGGGGCTGGATGCCTCCAGGTTCCCAAGGAGGTACACTGCATAGGGTTAGTTCCAATGAGAGTATAGCCAGGCTCACAGCTGTAGGACACTTCCTGTCCAACTGCAAAGAATTCCTCATCCAATCTGTTATAATTACCGTGGTAGATATGTGGAGGTGGTAGACACCCTGAGAAAAGAACAGGACCAGAGTCCTTTTATTTCTGAAATAAGAACTTTCTTCTCTACAACCTAAGCCAACTTGAGGTTGGCAGGAGTTGGATGAAGGTGGTCATGTCAATTCTCCAAAGTATAAGGCAGACACTATTTTGGGTGAGGTGCAGTGGGGCTAACATGTGTTACATATTTTAGACACGATCAACCTTGCATCTATCTTCCTTCTGTACCTTGATCTATGCCAGGAAACATTATTCCCATTCATCATTTTCCCATTTCATTTAAATGGATATACTCTCATTAATGTTGTAGCCAAGGGAATCAAACTATTATAATCCATTTTTACCACCAAAAATCTCCTCTTTCTTCCTGCTTCCCAAACCACTGATGAAGTTTCTGAGCCTTATGGGAGGCGCTCCCAATGTTGCCAGGTTTTTAGTAAGTCAGGCACTTCTCAATAAGAGTAGGGGAGAAAGGGGGAATGGGGGAAGTGACTTGATCTTAACTCTAGCCTTATTCCATAAAGGCTACATTTTTCAATAGGAGAATGTATAATACCTATAGTAATTTGAATCAAATTCTGATCAGCCCATTTCCCCCATTGGCCTGGCCAATAGGATTGAGAGTTTATTTTATCCTCATTTAAATAAAATCTAATCACATATGATTTTTTTAACGTCTGTATTGGAGTATAATTGCTTTACAATGGTGTGTTAGTTTCTGCTTTATAACAAAGTGAATCAGTTATACATATACATATATCCCCATATCTCTTCACTCTTGCATCTCCCTCCCTCCCACCCTCCCTATCCCACCCCTCTAGGTGGTCACAAAACACTGAGCTGATCTCCCTGTGCTATGTGGCTGCCTCCCACTACCTATCTATTTTACGTTTGGTAGTGTATATATGTCCATGCCACTCTCTCACTTTGTCCCAGCTTACCCTTCCCCCTCCCTGTATCCTCAAGTCCATTCTCTAGTAGGTCTACATCTTTATTCCCGTCTTGCCCCTAGGTTCTTCATGATCTTTTTTTTTTTTTAGATTCCATATATATGTGTTAGCATATGGTATTTGTTTTTCTCTTTCTGACTTACTTCATTCTGTATGATAGACTCTATGTCCATCCACCTCACTACAAATAACTCAATTTCGTTTCTTTTTATGGCTGGGTAATATTCCATTATATATATGTGCCACATCTTCTTTATCCATTCATCTGTTGTTGGACACTTAGGTTGCTTCTGTCTCCTGGCTATTGTAAATAGAGCTGCAATGAACATTTTGGTACATGACTCTTTTTGAATTATGGTTTTCTCAGGGTATGTGCCCAGTAGTGGGAATGCTGGGTCGTATGGTAGTTCTATTTTTAGTTTTTTCAGGAACCTCCATACTGTTCTCCATAGTGGCTGTATCAATTTACATTCCCACCAACAGTGCAAGAGGGTTCCCTTTTCTCCACACCCTCTCCAGCATTTATTGTTTGTAGATTTCTTGATGATGGCCATTCTGACGGGTGTGAGATGATATTTCATTGTAGTTTTTATTTGCATTTCTCTAGTGATTAATGATGTTGAGCATTCTTTCATGTGTTTGTTGGCAATCTCATGTGTTTGTTGGCAATCACATATGATTTTAATCATATTAAAATCTCTGATCATTAGCTCTGGTACTACCTGCATTTTTTTAAAATGTCTTCTAATTTCCCCTACATTAATGCATATCTAGCACTGTCCCAGAATATAGTAAATTTCCCAACTCTTCAACATTTAGATACTACTTTCAAAGTTTACTTTTAAATTCTTTAACCAGGATACCCAACTACATACACTGTCTTTATCCTCCTCTTCTCATAGGTACCATGTATCTATTCCTCCCAAAGTCTCAATTTATTTCTATGTCCCCAAAGTTTCAGCCCAACTCACCCTTGAAGCACCTTGGCAGTGGAGGGTTCCATTTGCTGTTTGGTTGGCACCATACTGTGTTGCTGCCTTTCATGGTAAAGCCGGGCTTACACTTAAACATCACAGAATCATTTAAGGAAAATGAGCGTCTAAATCCAGATTCCATAATTCCATTTTCAACTTCTGGAATTGGGCATTTGACTACAGGAATACACCGAGGGGGAGGGCTGTTCCAGATGCCAATTCGATTGTCTTTGCTGGTGCAATATATTGACTTTTCACCCACGAGGTCAAACAGCTTTTTCCCATTCTGTCCAACATGGCACTTATAAGTAACCACCATTCCATAGTAAAAGTCCTCGCTACTGCTGCTGTAAAAGCCTCCATTGGAGATGGCTGGGGGTGACTCACAAGGAATAGCTTGGGGAGGATGGGGTACATAGGAAAAGAGAGAAGGCATTTAAATATTATACCTTCTGGGAATTTTGTCTTAACTCTTGCAAACCAAACTTCCACTTAGCCTACAATTAACCCCTATTATTGAAATTCTGTATCCTCATCTCAAAGATGGTTCTAAATGGGAAGTAGCAAGGTAGGAAGATACACAGAACTGGCCTGATAAAAACCCACAAAAATCTGATCTGGTCACCAGTCCTGAACCCCAAAGTACAGATAAACTGTTAAAAAAAGGCACCTAGGTTGGCGAACGTTTTGCATGGATTAAAGTTGGCAGTGTGTAATCTTGTGGCATATTTTAGATTTGAGCACTTATTCACTATGAGATAATGTATCATCAAAAGACAATAAGCAAAGGAATGTGTAATGGGATTGGGGGCATGGAAGAAGATAAACCACAGATCTGTGTTCAGAACTACTCAAGCCAAGTGTAACCCACCTGGCTACTTATTTTGATGTGTAGATGCCCACTTTCTCTTTGGAGGGGGACAAGAGGAATTACCTAGGTGCAATAAAGGGAAAATTCTACTCACATTCACAAAAAGGCATTTCCTTATCCCAGGTTACAATATTGTCTGAGATAATACATGTGGCAGAGGAGTCACCAATGAGTCGATATCTAAAGACAAAGAGATGAGTGATCATCTCCCAGCTGGACATTTTAGGAAAGCTTAGTTCTTTTCCCACTGAAAGAATGGCAAAGAATAGAATATCATATATGACAAATAATGGTGACAGATTAAGGACTCATACAAAAGATTCAACAACCTAAAGACAAATGAAACTTGACCTCCTGGTCAGTAACACTGAAGATTTAAAATTGGAAGAAGAATAGCCCAAATCTTTTTCTCTTCTAGGGATCCTCTCTACTAGGTAATCCTGAAGAGTTGCCTCTGGAGCAAATCAGAGAGGTGATTCTCTTTTTACTTATCTATGGTTAAGGGTGGGTGGCAATTACTCAGCTCTCTTTTGGAAGATGGGTGATTTCGGGTTGAAACTAGTGTTCTAATATCCATGTACTCTGGAGATGTCTCCTGGCAACTCACCCTTTATCACAAGAATATGTAATTGTTGACCCAAACACGATACCCCTGGGTGCAAGGACAGAGCCATGGAGGAGTTCTCTAGGACTCACACATGATTTACCTATAAGGGAGAACAAGACAAAACAGGATTTGGGACTGGGATTTGGGGGATGTTTTGTGTTTTACATTAAATTCCAACCTGACTGGACTTGCTGAGTAGTCTACTTATGTTTATTCAAAGAAATTTGGGGCATTTACAAAACTTCTGTCTTCCAAAGGATCAGTCAACACCATAACACTATTTGTTTAATGCATGTAGTCTATGTTTCTGAGCATGGATGCAAACATTATTTGTAGTCAGCCATAATTTATAATCTCTATTTCCCCTTTTTATATTCTGTCAGTTGATGGCAACATCTACCAAGTCTTATGGCTTAAAACAAAAAAAACTCACAGTCATCATTTCCTATCTGTAACTCATTTTCTCTACCCCCTGTCCTTAATTCAATAGATCACCAAGTTTTCATGACTGGATTCCAGAAATCTCTTTCCAAGCCAACTATTTTGCCACCACTATAATCTCTCATTGGATCTTCGAGTAATAAAATTTACCTTTCTAATGCTGGTCGCCATTGGTCCAGCACATCTTCTATGCTGCTGCACACATTATCTTTCAGAAGTACAAATGTGGTCACGCCACTCCCCACTTTCAAAAACTTACAATGATTACCATTGTTTATTGGAAAAGAATGCATGGCCCACCACACTTAAACTCCAATACACTTAATCAACTACTATTCCTCATCATGCACCTTATATTCTAACCACTCTGAATTTTTCTGTTTTCCAGAGACATCATATTCTTCCATACCTTTATGCGTTGGCATATGCTGTTTCCTCTGTCTGTAATGCCTAGATTTCTCTATCCTTCTAGATAGTACTTATTATTTACTTCTCTATGATATCATAAAATTTTATCTCTATAAATAAAAGAAATTACACCATAGTACAGTATTTGTTTAAAAATCAGTCTTTACAAATAACATAGGACTTCCTCAATGACAGAGACTAGCAGATTAATTTTTATATCTCTTCCAAGCCCCACCATCTAGCCTAACGCTTCATACCCAGTGGTTACTCAAAAATATTTCTTGAATTGAGTTGGGTGAAAACTAATATGAGGTGAAACTAATATTCCTTGTATACTAACTTCTAAGATCACTGTAACGCAGTACAGAGACCATAGAACAAGGTCATGAAGATTATAGGATAAACAGGGTTGGCCAGCTGTGCGACTTAACCCCAATACCTGATACTTAATACCCTTAGGAGTAAAAGAAAACATGGAGAACCTAGGAGCCCTTTTCATTTGAGATTACTTACTAACTTTCTCATCTTTTATCTTGAAAATAATAGGTTAGCCCATAGAGACATGCTATAGACCCAAAGATTCTTCTATTACTGATTACTCACGTTTACAGACTGGCTGAGCATCTGACCACTTGGAGGTTTCTAGGCAGGTGATAAAGAATGACCTCTTGACATACCCAGGAAGACATTCATATTGCCAAGTTGTCCCAACAGCAAACTCAGACTGATCACTCTGAATTTTAGGCTTAGCAAAAGGATACCTTGGCAGGAACTTACACTGACCTAGAGACAAAGACCACAGGAATATCAAAACTAAGAGAGACTAAAATCTCTATTCGGCTTGTTTTGTCACCAGTTACAATGACAACTTTGATCTTTAGACAGTAAACCCAAGATGTCAATATTTTCTGGGTCAAAGAAGATATTGCGGTATGAATGCATATTGAATGCAAGAGAAATAAGCTCGGGAGTTCAAAGGCATTTTAGGATAGACTTCAGAAGAAGAGCTGGAGAAAATCATTTTTTAGTAAAATTCCATAAAGGTCCTGGAGTTGTTCTATCGTCTTACAACCTCATAAATAAAAACTAAAACCTTATAAGTAAAAACTTTTCTGGAAAAGCACAGGAAACAAGTATATCAGACCTTGAAAGCTCATCACATGCATGATCCTCTAAAATTACTTTAATGAATTAACATTACTATCTTAGTCATTAAACCTTTAGGTCCTAGCAAGAAGAAAATAGGGTTGTTTTTTATTCTTTATTATTTTATTCCATTAACCTAGTAGAGTAATATACCCCCAAAAGAGTTAATACTTCCTGATGGGTACCAGATAAAAGGAGCCAGTTTTTTCAAGACACTTCTCTGTGACTTAAAATAATTATGATGATGATGATGAAGATGAAACAAATCTTATTCTAGGAGATGGGTAAGAAACTGTAACACCCAGATACTTGAGGATGTACCTGGAAAAGAATTTTTCTAGGTATGAAAGAGAGTTCAAGTTTCAACTCCAGAATGGTGGTATATTTGAATATCAAATTTATAAATCTCCTTTTTCAAACAAATCTGAAACTGATACAGGTGCAAGTCAAAGAACAAACATGGACTAACTGACACAAAGGTAAACACAGAACTCCCAAAGTTGTGGCCAGACCCAGCCTTTTTGTGGCCCAACACTTCTGTTGGAGAAGTCATATGGACAGGATCTAAGAATAGCCATTACTGTTGGGACCCAGATCCCACTGTAGGTCTCCTATTTCTTTCCTCAACTCCTTTGGTTTCCTCCATTAACACCTACAAATGTTTCCAAATGCATACTTTCTCAAAACAGCAAGACTCTATAGGGAAAGTCAGGGTTTGACCTCAATGAAGACCAACTTCACGACCCTGCCATTATTTGTACTAATTCACCCTAATCAAATGATTTAACCTGTAATTATCCAATGTGAATAAGAACAATCCTAAATAATTTTCCACAATCTGAAAACCAATTTGGGTTTACAAGATTTAATCAATAGTGATGACATGGACCGAGAAGTAACCAAGATCTTGAGGCAAAAAAAGTAGAAGGTGAAAGGAGATAAGAATCATACTTTCTGGATGAGAAACAATGGGAAATTTTTATCTTCAATGAGACTTAGGGACATCTCTCTCTCGGGGGACACCAGCTCTTATTAGTAATGATATTGCCAAAATTCCAGGTCACAAGACAGAATTTCCAGCAATCATGTTCTCTTCCATATCAGAAAAGGGAAAGTTAGCCTATGAACCATTAAGTAACATTAATTTTCTTAAGAGTCATTGGACCCTCTTCACATCTTTTTAAAATCAGGAGTAAACATCAGTGTAGATCATGACTGGATCTAAAATAGAATATAGTGACAAAACATTGACATACACATCCCTTGAACCATGTTAAAAGTAACTAGGCAAAGGACTTTCTAGAGAACAGAAATACATTTAACTCTTTATTTGTGTCTAAGGGGATTTACCTGGACTGGCTTAGAAATCCATTTGAAATGAATGAAGAACAAATATACAAGATGATCAAAATAACCCTGAAATTTAGGTCAGATAGCAGGTAGGAGGAAATATTATTATTGATAATGAGAATTATTATGATCAGATAACATAACACTGGGTTTCCTGTCTATCTGATCATTTTTGAATGATGGGTGTGCATATGAACCCAGATACTGTCTTAAGCACAGAATATGCATCAGTGAACATTAGACACAAGGCTCTCACATTCATGGAATTTATATTCCAATAGAGGGAGAGGGACCATAAATAAATACCAATAAATAAATAGATGGTAGGTAAAGGAAATAAACAGGGTGATGTAACAAAATGTAATGCAATGGAAAAAGGAGGGGGCAGGATGGCATATGACTTCAGTTATGATGGTTAAAGAAGGCTTATGAAGAGGAGACATTTGAGTTATGACTGAAGGATAAGAAGGTGCCAGACAGGTAAAGTGCTGGGTAAAAGCATTTTAGGCAGAAGCCTAACAGCAGGGATGGATTTACTATACTTTAGGGGTAAACGGAAAGCAAGTGTGGCTGGAACTTAGTGATCAGAGTGAAATGGAATCGAGTTAAAAAGCCCAGAAGGTAGGATTGCACAGGGCTTCGTAGTCCACAGGAGGATGTCCCCATCTTATTCTGGGTAGGAGTCACTGGAGAGCTCAAGCAAGAGAGTCACATGGCCTGATTTAACTTTTTAAAAATATAGTCTGGCAATTGGATGGAGAATGGACTGGACTTTTACTTTCAGAAGTAGGGAGTGCAGTCTGGAAGCTATTATAGTAGCTTAGACCAAACTAATGAAGCTTGAGCACAAGGAGACAGTGAGAAATGGGTGACTGTTGTACTTAAATGTGGGGCTAAGGGAATGAGAGGATTCAGTAATGACTTTTAGGCTTTTGACTTGAGCGACTTGGTTGATGGTAATACCATGTACTGAGATTCATCAGGCAATAAAGACAGATAAAGGTCTTGATCTCATAGAACTTGTATACCAGTGAGGGAACAAGCAAGTAAATGAATAAGAAGGTTTTATATGATGATAGGTGCTCTGTGGAAAATAAAACATGGTTATGTGATAGAGAGTGACCTGGGGAATAGACTACTTCAGGTAAGAGTCAGAGCGTCGCAGAAAAGTGTCAGTGGAGCTGAGATCTGAATGTTGAGGAGACAGGTAAGGGATGACCCATAGAAGAGCATTTTAAGAGAGGAACACCTAGTGCATAGCTAAACAAACATGACTCCACTTAAGGAATAGAAAGAAGGCCAGTGTGGCTGGAGAAGAATCAGTGAGGGAGGAGTACAGAGAACTTCAGAGAAGCAGAGGCCTGGAGTTGAGGTTAAGGAGCATGGATTTTGTCCTAATGTGATGGGTAGCCCTTGACAGGTTTTAACCAGAGGAGAGAAAAAGATCTGATCTCAGATGGAGGTAGATGATTGGAAAATAAGGGAATTCCTACTTGATGATTTTATTTTCTTAGTGTTGGTTAAGGTGAGGCAGTCAGTCAAGGCAAGAGTGAAATTTAAGAGCACAGGAAATTTGAATTGGCTTATGCAAATAGATAAAAGGAGAAAAATGAAAACACTCTGAGAAGGAAATTTGCTCTTTAAGACACTTGCTTCAGAATTTTCCAGAGTGCTTGTTAAATCTCAGCTTCCTGGGCCACCCCCACCCCAAACATATGAATCTCTGGAAGGTGAGATGGAACCCAGAAACCTGTATTTTTAAAAGGCTCCACGATTCCTCAAAAAATTAACAACAGAACTACCATACGATCCAGCAATTCCACTTCTGGGGATATATACAAAGGAAATGAAAACACTAACTTGAAAAGATAACTACACCCCCATGTTCACAGTGGCATTATTTACAAATGGAAACATAGCCAACTCATGGAAACAGCCTAGGTGTCCATCAATAGATGAATGGATAAAGAAGTTGTGGATGAATATATACAATGGAATATCATTCAGCCATTAAGAAAACAAGGGAATCCTACCACTTGCAACCACATGGATGGACCTTGAAAGCATTATACTAAGTGAAATAGTGAAATAAGTCACACAGAGACATACATATAATGTATGATCTCACTTTTATGTGGAATCTAAAAACAAAAAGACAAAGTTTGGAAAAAAGATCAGATTTGTGGTTATTGGAGGCAGGGAGTGGGAGGAGAGAGAATTGGAGGAAGGTGGTCAAAAAGTTCAAACTTCCAGTTATAAGAAAAATAAATACTAGTGATGCAATGTCCAACACGATGATTATAGTTAACATGGTTTTATGATACATAGGAAAATTGTTAATAGAGTAGATCCTAAGAGTTCTCATCACAAGGAGAAAATTTTTCTTTTCTTTTTATTGTATCTATATGAGATGATGGATGTTAACTAAACTTACTATGGTAATCATTCCACAATATATGTAAATCAAACCATCATGCAAAAGTCAGGAGGGGGCGTGGGTATAGCATGAGCAAAGGACTTTGGGGTGTCAGTCAGGCAAGAAGATGAGCAGTGCATTTGTGATAGGAAGCAGTGGGGAATCAGGAGGGGCATGCTTAGGTGAGAGCCAATTACCAAAGGATTGAAAGGCTGAAGACAGATCTTTTTTTTAATTCCAAAGGCAGTAGGAAGCCCTTTTAGATTTTTGAGCAAGGGAGTGGAATAATGAAAAAAAATGTTTTTAAATTTTAGTTTTCACCATTGGAAAAGTTAAAGACTGGTATCAGAATTACCTGTAAGAGAGGAGGTTGTTACAAAGGTAATCATAATGAATATGGTTAGAATATTGGTGTAAGAATAAGACAAACAACAGAAGCACATTAGCTGTGACAGTCGACAGAAAGGTAGACCTGATCTTTCGTGCATCTGGAGTTAAATGACCGAAAGGGTGGTCCTGCTCTGGTACTGGAAGGGGATGCTCTGGCATCCTTGTAGGGTACAATGAATTGACAGGACTGGAAAAGAAGTTATTTTCAATTGATAGCATCCTCTCTGAAATTTAGAAAAAGGAATGGAATTCTGGTAAGAAGTCAGGTCGGGAACTGTGACACACGGAGGTGTTAGAGAATGCTGTGAAAGTGTTTGTTCAAAGAGTTAACATGCAGGAGAGAGAGAGATGAAGATAATGGTTTGGGGAAATGTTCAGTTAAGGGTCAGGATAAAGTTGAATGTCAGGAAGCAGACAAAGTGAACTGTAATACAACAAACGTATGCACTGTCCCTTAACAAGCTGGGCGTGGTCAAGCTTAAATGCTGACTCCATCAAAACAGGTCCAGACAGTCGTCTTATTACTGGCATCTAGTAGTGACATCCAACATCTAACTTTCATTTGCCTAATTTCATCTGATATTCAGGGCAGCCAAGTAAGGGTAGGGCTGCTTATCTCTAGTTTCATTTTACCGATGAAGAAACTGAGGCGAGGGAGCAAAATGACTTGCCAAAAGTCACACAGTATTGAGGTCTGTATACAGTAAACTTCTTAATAAACTGGGAATCCAATGTACTCTGAAAATTATTAAAAAGTTATACCTATCTTATCACTTAGAGACTCCAATGTTTAAAAATTACAATACTTCTTTAAAATTAAGCCAGTCTGAAGGAAGAAAATTATAATAAACATTTAATGACACCTTCTGGAGCTCTTACCATTACAGAAGGTAAATAACACAAAGAACTGCAGTTTTTATTCACGTATCAACTTTTCTAAATAACTCCAGATGTTTGTCGTTTAGACCCACGCCTGGGGATCAGACATTATTCTTATTCTGGGAAGGCAGCAGGAGGCTGTGCTGCTTTTACCAGGCAGGAGGGAGTTCAGTGTGCACAGAAACTCCCGCGCCTAGCGGAGCATGCAACAGATTCGCATGCACTCAGCACGAGTAGGCTTCGGATACGTGTCCGGGCGTTAGAGCTCAAAGACCTCCAGACCCAGAGCGCTGAGCACCTGCTGAGTCCCGGGGGCGGGGAGCCCGGAGGGCACAGAGCGGGCACGCCACGCCACAAGCCACACTGGGCAGATCACATAGTGCAGATCACATAGTGCGTCTCTGATGCAGCCTGCAATTCTAGTGGTCCCAGCCCAGGAGGAGCGAGCGGGGACGTTCAGGACCAAGAGATCTCGGGGTCCCCCAAAGCGAGCGAGGCATGCAAGACTTCCCCGCCTTCTAACTTTTGCCTGTCTCCTTTGCATCGCGGCACAGAGTCCGTCCCAGCCCCAGACGCGTCCCTACCTCCGTGCTCCCATTCCCAGCTCACCGAGGACCCCTGGCACGGCGAAAGCCAAGAAAACCCAGAGCGGACCCGAGGCGCCCATGCCAAGGCTGCAGCCCCAGCGGCTGGATGCGTCTGTCTGAGACCCGCAAGCCTCCGGCAGCTCCGGGATGACAGGGCTGGAGAAGGGGGCAGCTGCAAGCAGGGGAAGGTGGGCCCTTAAGTAGTGTCTGGCACCACGTGCTAGCTTGAGCGCGCACCTGCTGGCTGCTGGGGGCGGGACCACGCGGTGAGGGCTGCAGAGCGGGCGAGGGGTTGGCCGGGGGCGGGCGGGCAGAAGAACTCTGATTCAGTCTTTGGCTCAGACTCTACTCGTCAGTGCAGTGGCTTTCCAACGTTTTTGACCACGCCACCCAGTGCATCCACTTTTGTCTCTCTGGAGAACTGAAACAAAATAGTACTGGCTTTACTAATGTACAACGCTCGCTTCCATTCTATTCTATTCTGTTCTATTCTATTATCAACGCCTTTCCTTTCCACTCCTCCCCTTTCCTCCCATTCCCTCCCTTCCCCTTCACTCCCCTCCCCCTCTCTCTTGAAAATTCTGGTTTGGATTCGCTAAATTCATTTCAAAAGTTATTAATGTTTCCAACCCTCCGTTTGAAAACCGTTTATTTACAAAGGAAACTTAGGAACAGCAACCAGCTCTGCTATTCTTTTCTTTTTCTTTTGAAGTAATTACTACAGAAAAGTTGCAAAAATAATACAAAGAATCCCTATACACCCATCACTCGATTCTCCAAATGTTAACATTTTACTGTATTTTCTTTATCATTCTCCATCTCTATTTCTAGATAAATAGCTATAGTATAGTTATATATATAGAGAGATCTAGATATATACACATATAATTTATATGTGTACATAAGTATAATTATATAATTTTTTACTTTGGAACTCTTCGAGATGAGTTACAAGCATGATACCCCTCTTCTAAATACTTTAGTATGTATTTCCTAAAAACAAGAGCATAGTCTTACACAATTTCAGTACAATGATCAAAAAGAGGAAATTAACATATTACATAAGGGACAGATTGTACAGATTTCTCCAATCATCTAATATTCCTTATTATAGCAAACACGTGCGGGCGGGCGGGTGCCCGCACGTGCACACACACGAACACACACACCCCCTTTTATTCTGGTCCAGGATCATTCTAGGATCATGCATTGCACTTGATTGTCTTTTTTCTCATTTAATCTGGTAAAGATCCTAAGTTTTTTCTGTTTTCCTGACCTTGACATTTTTGAAGAGTACACAGCAATTATTTTTGTAGAATGACTTTTAAATCAGTTATCTATTGCATAGGAACAAATTACCCTAAACTTATTAATTTAAAGCAAGAATAAACATGTATTATCTCACACAGTTTCTGGGTGTCAGGAATTTAAAAGAAGCTAAGCAAGGTGGTTCTGGCTTGGGATCTTTCAGGAGGTTGCAGTGCAGACATTGGCCAGAATTACAGTCATCTGAAAGTTTGACTGACACTGGAGGATCCAAGTCTAAGATGACTCACTGTCATGGTTGTGGACTGGAGGCCGGATATCCTCACCAGGAGGACCTTGCCCTAGGACTATTTGAGTGTCTTGTGACATGGCAGCTGGCTTCCTGTAGAACAAGAGAGAAAGGCAGAAGGCTCAGTGTCATTTAAAACCTATTCTCAGAATTCACACTGTATTACTTCCACAATATCCTGTTGGATACTATGATGGTTAATTTTATGTCAACTTGACTGGGCTATGAGTGTCCAGATATATGGTCAAAAATTATTCTGAGAGTTTCTGTAAGGATGTTTTTGGATGAGATTAATTTTGGGGGGTAACTGATATATTTATTTTAATTCTTTCCAGTTTTATTGAGATATAATTGATATATAACATTGTATTAGTTTAAGGTATACAACATAATGATTTGATATATGTACATATTGCAAATGACTAGCGCAGTAAGTTAACATCCATCTCCTCACATAGTTACAAATTTTTTCTGATAATAACTTTTAAGATCTATTCTCTCAGCAACTTTCAAATATACAATACAGTATTGTTAAATATAGTCATCCTGCTGTACATTGTATAACCAGAACTTACTTATCTTATAACTGGAATTTTGTGCCTTTTAATCACCTTCACCCATTTTCCCTGATTCCCACCCCCCACCTTTGGCAACCACCAGTCTGTTCTCTTTTTATGAGTTCAGTTTTTTTAGATTCCACATATAAATGAGATCATACAGTATTTGTCTCTCCCTGCTTGTCTTGTTTCACTTAGTATAATGCCTTCAAAGTTCATCCATGGTATCAAAAATGGCAAGATTCATTCTCTTTTATGGCTGAATATATATATATATATATATATATATATATATATATATATATATATATATATATATATATATATATATATATATATATATGGCACATTTTCCTTATTCATCCATCTCTTCAAGATAGTGATTCTTTTCCTTCTGATATATACCCAGAAGTGGAATTGTTGGATTATATAGCAGTTCTATTTTTCATTTTTTGAGGAACTACTCTTTTTCCATAGTAGGTGCACCAGTTTATAATTTATATGAGTTCCTTTTTATCCACATCCTCTCCAATATTTTTTCCCTTATCTTTTTGATAGTAGCCATCCTAACAGGTGTGAGGTGATATCTCATTTTGGTTTGGGTTTGCATTTCTTTGACAATTAATGATATTGAGCATTTTTTCATGTTTGCTATGCAGAAGTTTTTAGTTTGATGTGGTCATAGTTGTTTATTTTTTGCTTATGTTGCCTTTGCTTTTCGTGTCAAATAAAAAAAAAATTACCAAGACCAATGTCAAGGAGCTTAGGCCCTATGCTTTCTTCCAGGAATTTAATGGTTTCAGGTCTTATGTTCATGTCTTTAATCCATTTTGAGTTGATTTTTGTGTATGGTGTAAGATAGGGGTTCAGTTGCACTCTTTTGCATGTGGCTGTTCAGTTTTACCAACACCCTTTATTGAAGAAACTGTCCTCTCCCCATTGTATATTCTTGGCTCCTTTGTTGTAAATTAATTAAGCATATATGTGTGGGTATATTTCTGAGTGCTCTGTTCTATTCCATTAATCTTTGTGTTTGTTATTATGCAAATATTATACTGTTTTGATTTTTATAGCTTTGTAATATAGTTCATAGGAGATACTATAAAATATATATGTTGGTCTCTGCCCCCTGTTCCTGGCACAGACCTCCTAAAACCCTTGAAATTGTCTAACTGTTAAGAGTACTAGGAGGATCTCTTGTTCTGATATTTGTCTTTGACCCCACCCCTGACACAGGAATCATAAAACCCTTGTAAATTCCCATGATAAGAGCACGAGGAACATCTTTTATTCCCTTGACGTGACTCTGGATGGGATCCAGATTGAGGCTGGTCATGAGAAAGACCAAGCCATGATTAGAAGCTTGGAAGTTTTGCCTCCCCTCCGCATCCTCCAGAGAGGATGGACATGGAGTTAATAATTGACCATAGCTACATGAGGAAGCCTTCATAAAATCCCAATAGCATGGCCTTAGAGAGCTTCCAGGCTGGTGAACACATCCACACCAGGAGGGTGACACACTCCAACTCCGTGTGGACAGAAGCTCCTGCACTTGGGACCCTCCCAGACCTTGCCCTATGTATCTCTTCATCTGGCTGTTTATCTGTATTTTCTATTATATCCTTTAATAAACTGGTAAATGTAAGGAAGTGTTTCCCTGAGTTTTGTGAGCTGCTCTAGCAAATTTATCAGACTCAAGGAGGGGGTATTTGTAACCTCCAATCTATAGTCAGTTGGTCACGGCCACAGGAAATTAACTGGGCTTCTGACTGACATCTGAATTGGGGTGAGGGGGCAGTTTTGTGGAACTGAGCCCCTAACCTGTGAGATCTAATGCAATCTCTGTGTAGGTAGTGTCAGAATTGTAGTGTAGGACCTCAGCAGGTGTTGCAGAGAATTGCTTGATGTGAGGAAAATCCTCCACACATTTGGTCACCAGAAGTGTCAGAAGGAGTGTTCTATTAAAAGAAAAGGAGACACACAAGAAAGAAAAACATAGTGGGGAAGAACTGGGGTTTTCCCTACACCGGAAAGTAAAAAGCTGAATTTTTGTCTTTATAGTTTGAAATTAGGAAGTGTGATGCCTCCAGCTTTGTTATACTTTCTCAAGATTGCTTTGGCTATTAGGGGTATTTTGTGGCTTCATACGAATTTTGGGATCATTTTTTCTATTTATGTTGAAACTACCATTGGAATTTTAATTAGGATTGCATTGAATCTGTGGATCACTTTTGGTAGTATGGATAGTGTAGCAATATTAAGTCTTCTAATTCATAAGCACAGAATATCTTTGCATTTATGTGTGTCTTGTACAGTTATTTTTCATTTTACTTTATTCTATTTTATTTTTATTGAAGAATAGTTGATTTACAATATTATATTAGTTTCAGGTGTATGACATAGTGATTCAATGTTTTTATAGATTATATTCCATTTAAAGTTATTACAAAATAATGGCTACATTTTCCTGTGCTATACAATATATCCTCGTAGGTTATTTATTTTGTACATGATAGTTTGTGTCTCTTAATCCCATACTCTTATCTCCCCCCTCCCCCCACCCTCTCCCCACTGGTAACCACTAGTTTGTTCTGTATATGTATGAGTCTGTTTCTGTTTTGTTATATACATTAGTTTCATTTTTTTAGATTCCACATATAAGTGATAACATAGAGTAATTGTCTTTCTCTGTGTGACTTATTTCACTAAGCATAATACCCTCTAGGTCCATCCACATTGCTGCAAATGACTGAATTTCATTCTTCTTTATGGTTGAGTAATATTCCGTTGCATATTACTCAGTTTCTTTATCCATTCATCTGGTTTTTTCCTTAGAAAATCAGTTTATTGCAAATCCATATGTTTTCTGCAAGAAATGCATTATAAAGACAAAGATAGGTAAAATAATTGAAAAGTTATAACATGCAAACAGTAACAACAAGAAAACTGGCATGTCTACATTAATATCAGACAAAGTAGACTTCAAGGCAAAGAATTTCACAAGAGCATAAGAGGGAATATACATAATATTAAAAGAAACAATCATCAGGAAAACAAACATTCTAAATGTGCATGCATTTAATGAAAAGCACAAAAGTGAAAACAAAGAACACAACACCAAGTGACTGCTAAATAACCCAACTGCAATGAATCTATTAGTTTTTTCAGCACACATGTATCACTTGCCAATATAAAGCACATGTTGATCCATAAAGTAGGTCTCAAAAAAGTCAAATAATTGATACCTTAGAAAATATATTCTCTGATCACAATGAAATTAAACTGGAAATCAATAAATATTAGATACTCAGAAAATCACCAAATGTTTAGATACCTATAAAAAATACTTATAAATAACCCATGTGTCAAAGAAAAAATATCTCAAGAGAAATTTAAAATTTTCAAACTGAATGATAATAAAAGCATAATATACAAAAAATTGTAGGATGGAACTAGAGCAGCATGTAGAGAGAAATTTATGGCATTAAATGTTTGAAATGATATCCATTAATCTGTTGATGGGCACTTCCATATTTTAGCTATTGTAAATAATGCTGCTATGAACATTGGGGCACATGTATCTTTTTGAATTAGTGTGTTCATTTTCCTCACATTGATACCCAACAGTGGAATCGCTAGATCGTAGGACATTCTATTTTTAGTTTTTTGAGTAATCTCCATACTGTTTTCCACAGTGGCTGCACCAATTTACAATCTCAACAGTTTACTAGGATTCCCTTTTCTCCACATATTTGCCAAACTTTTTTACTTGTAGACTTTTTGACGGCGTGAGGTGATTTCTCATTGTGGTTTTGATGTGCATTTCTCTGATGATTAGTGATGTTGAGCATCTTATCATGTGCCTGTTGGCCATCTGTACATCTTCTTTGGCAAAATGTCTATTCAGGTCTTCTGCCCATTTTTTGATTTTTTTTTTTTAAATATCATGTTGTATAAGTTGTTTATATATTTTGGATATTAACTTCTTATTGGTCATATCATTTGCAAATACTTTATCCCATTCAGTAAGCTGTCCTTTCATTTTGTTGCTGTGAAAAAGGTTTAATTAGGTCTCATTTGTTTATTTATGCTTTTATTTCTTTTGTCTTAGGAGACAGATCCAAAAAAAATATCACTCCAATTTATGTCAAAAAGTGTTCTGCCTATGTTTTCTTCTAGTTTTATGGTTTTAGGTCTTACATTTAGGTCTTTAACCCACTTTGAGTTTATTTCATATATGGGGTCAGGAAATGTTCTATTCTCATTGTTTTATAGGTAGCTGTCCAATTTTCCCAACACACTTATTGAAAAGACTGTCTTTTCCCCATTGCATATTCTTGCTTCCTTTGTTGTAGATTAATTGATCATATGTGTGTGGGTTTATTTCTGGACGCTGTATTCTGTTCCACTGACCAATGTGTCTGTTTTAGTGCCAGTACCATGAAGTTTTGATTACTGTAGATTTTTAGTATAGTCTGAAGTCAGGGAGCATGAGACCTCCAGCTTTGTTCTTTTTTCTCAAGATTTGGCATATAATTTGTTTTAAGATTTTTTTTCTAGTTCTGTGAAAAATATCATAGGTATTTTGATAGGGATTACATTCAATCTGTAGATTACTCTGGGTAGCATGGACATTTTAATAATATTAATTCTTTTAATCCAGGAACATGGGACATCTTTCCATTTCCTTGTATCATTTTCAAATTTCTTCATGAATGTTTTATAGTTCTTAGAGTATGGGTCTTCCTCCTCCTTGGTTAAGATTATTCCTGGCTATTTTATTCTTTTTCTTAAAATTGTAAATGGGATTGTTTCCTTATTTTTTCTGATAGGTCATTATTAGTATATAGAAAAGAAACAAATTTCTGTATATAAATCTTGTATTCTGAAACTCTACTGAATTCATTTATTAGCACTAATAGTTTTTGGTGGAGATATTAGAGTTTTCTATATAAAGTATCATGTCATCTGCAAATAGTGACAGTTTTACTTTTTCCCTTCCAATTTGGATGCCTTTTATTTCTTTTTCTTGTCTGATTGCTGTAGCTGTTGCTAAATAAATACTATGTTTAAATAGAAGTGGCAAGAGTGAGCATCCTTGTCTTGTTCCTGATTTTAGAGGAAAAACTTTCAATTTCACAATTGAGTATGAAGTTAGCTGTGGGTTTGCCATAAATGGCCTTTATTATGTTGAAATATGTACCAACATATATGAGATATATACCTCTATACCAACTTTAATGAGAGTTTTTGTCATGAATGGAAGTTAAATTTTGTCAGATGCTTTTTCTGCATCTATTGTGGTGATGATGTGGTTATTCTTCCTTGTGTTAATGTGGTGTATCAAATTGACTGATTTATGAATATTGAAGCATCCTTGCATCCCTGAAATAAATTCCACTTGATAATGGTGTATGATCCTTTTTATATATTGTTGAATTTGGTTTGCTAATATTTTGCTGAGATTTTTGCATCTATATTCATCAAATATATTGCCTGTAATTTTCTTTTTTGTGGTGTCTTTGTCTGGTTTTGGTATCAGGGTCATGGTGACCTCATAGAATGAACTTGGGAGTGCCCTGTAGTCTGCAATTTTTTGGAATAGTTTGAGGAGGGTAGGTATTTATCTATTTGGTAGCATTCCCCTGTGAAGCTGTCTGCTGGAAGTTATTTTAAATTACAAATTCAATTTCACCACTAGTGATTGGCATGTTCAGATGGTCTGTTTCTTCCTGATTCAATTTTGGAAGGTTGTATGTTTCTAAAAATTTGTCAACTTCTAGGTTGTCCAATTTATTGGCATATAATTCTTTGTAGTATTCTCTTATGATATTTGTATCTCTGTGGTATTGGTTGTTATTTCTCTGCTTTCATTTCTTATTTTATTTATTTGGGTCCTCTCTCTATTTTCCTTATGAGCCTGGCTAAAGGCTTATCAATATTTTTATCTTTTCAAAAAACAGTTATTTGTTTCAATGATCTTTTCTCTTTTTTTTTTTTTGTCTCTCTTTTATTTATTTCCTCTCTGATATTTATTATTGCCTTCCTTCTGCTGACTCTGGGCTGTGTTTTTTCTTTTTCTAATTTGTTGAGGTGTAGATTAGATTGTTTACTTGAGATCTTTCTTCTTGATATAGGCATTTATCACTATGAACTTCCCTCTCAGAACTGCATTTACTGCATCCTGTAAGTTTTGGTATTTTTATTTCCATTTTCATTTGTCTCAAGATATTTTTTAATTTCCATTTTGATTTTTTTCTTTGACCCACTGGTTGTTCAGTCGTATGTTTAATTTCCACATACCTATGGAATTTTCAGTTTTTCTTCTTGTAATTGATTTCTGGTTTCATGTCTTTGTGGTCAGAAAAGATGTTTGATATCAATTCAATCTTCTTAAATTTATTAACTTTTTCTTGGCTTACATATGATCTATCCTGGGAGATGTTCCATATTGAGAAGAAAGTGTATTCTGCTGCTGTTACATAGAACATATAAATTTCCGTTGAGACCATCAGGTCTAACGTCATTTAAGTATAATGTTTCTTTGCTGATTTTCTGTCTGGATGATTTATACACTGCTGAAAGTGCGGTTTTGAAATCCCCTACCATTACTGTATTGTTTGTTTCTCCCTTCAGCTCTGTTAATCTTTGCTTTATATGTTCTGGTGCTCCTATGTTAGGGACATAAATATTTACAAATATTATGTTCTCTTGTTGGATTGACCTCTTTATCATTATATATTGACCATCTGTCTCTTTTTATAGTCTCTGACTAAAAATATATTTTGTCTAATATAAGTATACCTACTCCTGCTTTCTTTTAGTTTCCATTTGCATGGCATATATTTTTTTCATTCATTTCCTTCACTGTGTATGTGCCCTTAAATCTGATATGAGTCTCTTGTAGGCAGCATAGAATTGGCTCTTTTTTTTTTTTTCCCATTCAGACACTCTATGTCTTTTGATTGAAGAATTTAGTCAATTTACATTTAAAGTAATTATTGTTAAGTATGGACTTACTATTGTCATTTTAATTATTTTCTGACTGTTTTGTAATTCCTTTGTGCCTTTCTTCTCTGTGTCACTTCCTTTGTGATTTGATGGCTTTCTGTAATGTTATGCTTTGATTTCTTTCTCTTTACTTTTTGTACATCTGTTATAGGTATTTGTGCTGTGGTTACCACAAGGCTTGTGTAAAACATCTTGTACTTATAATAGTCTATTTTAAACTCATAACACTTTAAGACTGAGCACGTACTGAGGCTCTATATTTTCACACTCTCCCACCCATATGTTTTGTTTTTGATATCACAATTCACACCTTTATTATATTCATTAACAAATTATTGTAGTTATAGTTATTTATACTACTTTTATCTTTTAAACTTCATACTAGATTTATAAGTGTTTTATCCACCACCATTACAACATCAGAGTATTCTGAATTTAATTATATATTTATCTTTTCCAGTGAGATTGATACTTTTATATGTTTTTCTGTTACTAATTTGCACCCTTTTATTTCAGGTTGAGAAAGTCCCTTTAACATTTCTTATAAGGCTGTTCTTGTGGTGATGAATTTCTTCCACTTTTACTTATCTGGAAAACTTTTCATTTCTCCTTAAATTCTCAAGGACAATTTTGTTGGATACAATATTCTTGATCAGCCATTGAATATATCATGCCACTCTATTTTGGCCTGCATAGTTTCTGCTGAAAAATCTGCTGCTAGTCTTATGAGGGTTCCCTTATACATAATACATTGCTTTTCTCTTTCTGCTTTTAAGTGTTTCTCCTTGTCTTTAACTTTTGACCATTCAGTTATGATGTACTTTGGTATAAGTCTCTTTGGATTAATCTAACTGGAACTCTCTGGGATTCCTGGATCTGGATGTCTGTTTTCTTCCCCAGGTTAGGGAAGTTTTCAGCTATCATTTCTTTGAATAAGCTTTCTGTCCCTTTCTCGAGTTTTTCCTTTCTGGGACCCCTATAATGTGAATATTGATCCACTTGATGGTGTTCCACAAATCCCTTAATTTCCTTCATTCTTTCCCATTCTTTTTTCTCTTTACTCATTGCATGAATTGCTTTTAGTTCACTGATCCTTTCTTCTGCTTGATCTAGCCTGATGTTGAACCACTCTGTTGAATTTTTCATATCAGTTATTGTATTCTTCAGCTCTGTGATTTTTGTTTTCTTCTTTCATATATTTTCTATTTCTTTGTTGAGATTCTCACTTTGTTCATGCATTGTTCTCCTGATCTCAGCGAGCATCTTTATGATCATTATTTTTAACTCTTTTCCAGGTAAATCACTTATCTCCCTTTCATTAAGGTCTGTTTCTGGACCTTTATCTTATTCTTTTGTTTATAACATATTCCTGTTCCTTCATCTTCTTTATTCTCTCTGTTGATTTCTGTGCATTAGAGAAAACAGGTACCTCTTCCAGTCTTGACAGAGTGGTTTTATGTAGAAAATGAATCATGTTGTTCATGCCAGCCCTAGCTCTTGGTTGTTTCTCAAACTTTTTTGCCCAAGACACCTCTTTGTTCTCAGAGGCTCCCAATAGATGTGGGTGTGTCAAGATCTTTCAGTGTCCCACAGGGAAGGATCTCAGTCATCACCTAGAAGCATGCTGATTGGAAGCTGGAACCTCAGGAAGCAGCTGTTAAAGTGTATATGTAGACCTCTTTCAAGGAAAGACTGGGAGCTGAGCATTTCTGTCTGCTCCCCCTGCACTGAGCCCTGGGGAGATAGATGGTTAAAAACTGTTTCTTTGTTTGCTACAGTCTGTGGTAACATGAACACAAGCCCTGCTTTCCACCAGAAGCAGGTGATAAAAGGCCCCTGGGTGGCAGCCACAAAAGCCAGGGTGACAGACATGTGTTCAAACTCATTCCAGGTAGACACTGGTGACCTGGAGCAAGCCAGAGGGAGAACATGGAGATGACACTTGCTAACATCCCTGGTCTCCAGGGAGGATCACAGTCTGCTAGGTGACTGCTAAATTAGAAGCCTGACACTTGGGCAGCACCTTTTAAAGCAGGCAAATAGACCTCTTTTAGGGAAAGACTAGGAGATGGCCATTTCTGTCTGCTCCCTGTGGACTAAGCCTGGAGGGTTGGGGTAGGGATAGCTGATTAAGAAGTGCTTCTTTGTTCATTACAGTCCGGTGGAACTGGACCTCAAGCAGTGCTGGCCATCAGAACCAGGTTATCCAAGGTGTACATCCCCTGGATGGCAGTCGCAAAAGCCAGGATGCCAGATGTGTACATAAGCTCTTTCCAGGACGACACCAGCAACCTGGTGCTGGCCACAGGGAGAACATGAAGATAGTGCCTGCAAGTGTCCCCGGTCTCTGGAGAGGATTGCAATCCACCTCGAGATATGTGTTAAAATAGAAGCTTGACCTTCAGGTTATATCTTCTAAGATATGGAAATAGGCCTCTTTCAGAGAAAGACAGGGAATGGGTGTTTTGGCATGTCCATGGCAGGAGGTAAGTTCAGGAGCCTCCCAGGTCACCATATTGGACTGGAATCCTTGAAATTAACATGTAATATCAGTAGACTATGTAAAGCACATTGTCCTGCCTAATGTGCCTTATCTAATCAGTTAAAGGTTTGAATAGAAGAAAAGGCTGAACATTCCTTGAGTAAGAGAGAATTCTTCCTGTGTGACTACCCTCAGACTGGGACATTGGCTTTTATGTTGTCTTCAGACTCGAACTGAAGATCAGCTCTTCCAGAGGTTCAAGCCTGCTGGCCTTTGGACTAGAGCTACACTGTTGGCTCTTGGGGGTCTCTAGCTTGCCAACTCACCTTGCAGATCTTGGGGATTATCAGCCTCCATAATTGTGTGAGCCAGTTATTTATTATAAATCTCTGTTTCTGCCTCTGTCTCTCTTTCTTTGTCACTTTTTCTGTCTCTTTCTCTGTCTCTGTGTATGAGTCTCTGTGTCTCTGTCACTATATCTCTTTCTCTGTAGAGAACCTTGACTAATATAGACACACAGATCAGCCCTTTTCAGTGTGAGAAGGAATTATACATGGATGAGAATAACAGGAAGCAGGGATCACTCAGAGCCATCCTGGAGGCTGTCCAGCACTTGCCTCAATTTGGTTTTGTCTGATGTTTCTTCATCAGATTAGATTCTGATTATGCATTTTTTTCAGGAACATCACAGAAGGGAGATTATGTCCTTTTCAGTACATTATAGCAGGAGGCATATATTATCTATTTGTCTTGTTATGGATGGTGTTAATTTTGATCACTTAGTTAAAGTGGTGTCTGCTCAGTTGTTCTAGTGTAAAGTTAATATTTTCCTTTTGTAATTAATAAGCATTTTATGAAGAGATTCTTTAAAACTATGTAGATATCCCATTTTTCATCAAATTTTTACCCACTAATTTTAGTTTTAATATTTTTATGATTCTTGCCTAAATCGATTATTACCATGATGGTTGCCAAACTGTATTTTTTTCTCATTCAGTCATTACTTCTATATTTATTATTGACATTCCACTATAAAGAAAAGATTTCCCTTCTCTCCCATTTGTTTATTCATTTATTTATATCAACACAGACTCAATATCTATATCAATATAGACTTCATTTATTTAATGAGTCATAATCTATTACTATCATCATTTATTTTGATTGCCCTTGATATGGCTGGTGGGAGCCCTCAAAGTAGCTCCTGTGTCATTTTGACTGGTTGTCCTCATTCTTTGAACATTTCTTTTCTGGCAAAACAAGATGTCCCAGGCTCACCTTGTGTTTTTCCAGACCCAGCACTAGAATTTGTCACTTCTCCAAAGGATTCTGGTTCCTTTGGTAGAGAAACGTATTTGAAAACCAAGATCTGGATACTAAGTGTGTTCATTGCCATTGGAGTAACATTGCTTCTAGACTCTCTCAGAAAGCAGAGCTGGGAAACATATGTTTGTATACATATCCCTATACCTATTTAAATCTATTTCTATTCATATTTATGTATAAGTCATGAATTTATATCAGTTCTTCAAACTCAAAGTCAATACCATGGATGTTATTTTAACCTTCCCTTTTTCCTTATTTGTAACTCCCTTTCCAGCAGTGAGATACCTAGTTCCCATTATCCACAATCTATTAACTTATTTACTCAGTCCTAGAATACACAGAAAGAAGTTTTGGAATTGCTAATCCTATACCATGGTGGAAATCAAACCTATTAGTTTAAAATTATTTTGTTTTGCCTTTAGCCTGAGAGCATAAAAATAACATTGCTTTGTCCAAAATTTGCTTAGATTAATTACCTCCTCCCTGCAGTGTGGGTATGTTATACTGATAGATGTATTTGTTTTTCTTTGTATTCCATTTTAGTTTTTTTCACATCCTTTTTTATTTTTTAGTTTTTGTATCAGTAAACATTAATATAGTTTCAAATGTCAGAACTATATAAAAAGATATGATCAGCGACATGTTCCTTTTGCCCACCACTTCTACTCTGTCCTCTTCCTTTCCACCCACTTTTTATGGGTACCCAATTTCAGTAGTTTCTGGATATATCTTTTAAATTTTGCCCAAATGAGCAGACCACGTATGTCTTCTTATCTCTCTTTATTACATAAAAAAAGCATAGTTTAGACACTTTTCCCCCACTTAAGAGATATGCTGGAATTCATAAGTCCAGAGGTATTCCTCATTCTTTTATAGCTTATAGGACCTCATGTAGATAACCATAGTTTATTCAAGCATTTTCCTATATATGGGCATTTAGGTTGTAGTTAATGTTTTGTAATTCTCTATAATGCTATAAAAGATAACTTTGTATGTATTTATTTTTCTACTATTGGAAGTTTATCTTCAGTGCAAATTCCTCAAAGTGGAATTCTTGGTTTAAAAAGTAAACAAATATTTTGTTTTGCTAGATATTGCCAAATTCTCTCAATAAGAGTTGTATCAATTTACATTTCTACCTGGGTTGCATACGAGCACTCTATTTCTCCACAGTCTCATTAAACAAATATGTTGTTATCATAGTTTTTAATTTTAGCCAAACTAATAGGTGAGAAATTGTATCTCAGTGTACTCTGAATTTGCATTTCTCTTATTATGAGTGAGTATGAACATATTTTGATAGGTTCAATAGCAATTAATTTTTTGCTCTTTTGTGAATTCTCTGTTCATGGTTTTGTCCACTTTTCTATCAGTTTTTGCAGATATTTTCTCCCAGTAAGTCAGTTATACTTTGACTTTGTTTATTTATTTTTTTAAGGTTGAATGGGGTGAAACTTCAGGCTAACATGGATTCACTCTTCAGCCCTTGTAGGGTAAGATGGATTTTCATCCTTGAGAAAACCAGTAGCCATACTCCTCAGCCTAAAAGTCTCTATCCTATCTCTGAAAATGACACAGGGAACTCTGTGAAAACTTCATTGAATTCTAGGCTGGTGAAGCATTTATTCTTGTTCATTCTTTTGAGGGTTTTTATCATGCCCTAATTCAAGGCAGTGTGATCTTAGGCAATTACCTTGTCTTCTTTCTCCATCTCACTTGGGGTGGGGTAGGGGAAAGCTCAGGTGTATACATTTGAGTTAGTCATTCTCTTCAGCATCACTGGTCCCTGAAAGACCCCCCTCTGGTTTTATTTAACTGATTATTCCCTGTATTAATCAGAATAGGCTAGGACTATGCTGTATTAACAAACACCCCCAAATCCCAGAATTTTAAAACAGCAAAAGTATATCTTTCACTAAAACTACCTGTCCAATGACTGTTAGTGGGTTAGAATCTGGAGGAGTGCTCAGCTCCTTGTATTCGCTCAGAGATCCAGGCTGATGGAAGTTTCTTCGCAATGTGTGCTTTCATGATTATTTGCAGTAGGGGACTAGAGCACTGGATGATCTCCCACCAGAAATTAAATGCTCTGTTCTAGAACTGGCACACATGAATTCCACCTACAACTCTTAAGACAGAACTAACCCCATGACATTGCCCAAGTAAAGGGTGGAGGGGGGAAGGGAAGTGCTATCCTCTCATACATTTAGGAGGAAAGGAGAATTACCTATAGGTGAGCCTCAGAAGACTCCATGACATTTGCTTTTATTTCCCTTCTTCACTCTCACGCTTCTTCTTCCTCTCCATAAATAACCATTCTAATGTGTTTGATGTGTATCCCTTTATTTGCATATGTTCTTGCAAAATATATAGTTTTATGGGTATCTGCTTTTAATTTACATAGATGCTATCATCATATAGGCCTTGTTCTATTTCTTTTCTTCAATCAACACTATGTTTTTAATATCCATCTATTTTGCTAAATGTACATCTAATCTGTTACTTCTGACTGCTACATATACCACATTTCACTTACCTACTCCCTGTGATGTTGGGCACCTAGATTGCCTTTAACTCTCTGCTATTACAATGCTATTAGGAACATCCTTATATATGTACCATATGGAATTATAAAAGAATTTCATTGGGAAATTTACCTCGGGGCAGTGTTACTGGGTTACAGAGTGCCTGTACTATTCGACCATACACACTGCTACTATTGGCCCCCCTGCATTGGTCTGCAGTCCTACCAACAGCTGAATCAGGCTTCTTCTGCCTCCATATCCCTGCCAGTCTTAGACATTATCCAACTTCCTAATTTTTGCCCTTCTGAGGGGTGTGCAAGTGATGTGTATTTATGTTGATTTTGCCTTGTAAACATTTTCTTTTACTTTTATCAAAAGTTGATCAATCTTTTCTTTTATTGTATCTGGATTATGAGCTATAGTGAGAAAGCTTTATGTACAATACACCCAGGTTATAAAGTAATTCATCCATGTGTTCTTGCACTTGTATCATTTTCTTGATTTTACAGGTAAATCCATGATACATTTGGTGTTTACTCCTGTGCTCATTCCTGGATTTCCAAAGTATATTCTTTTGCAAATAAACACCTCTCACCAACACCAAAACCCAAGTTCTCAGCAGGTAAGTGTGCTGAGTGTCTAGTGTTTTGCAGTGATTCTATTTAAACCTTTGGCAGAAAAAAAATTACTTCTTCCTGCTCCAAACTCTCCAATAATTTCCTGTCTCATTCAAAGTAAGAACTATATGGCCCTATATGATCTGGTTCCCTTTAACCTCTTTGAGTATATCTTCTGCTAACTTCCCTTTCTTTCCCCCCTCTGATCGCAAAGACTTCTGCTGCTCTAGAGTAGACCCTTAATGCTCTAACTAAGCTCTTTTGACCACAGAGGGTCTTGTGTGCTCTGCCCAGAAGACTCTTATCCTGAATATCCCAATGGCCAGCTCCCTCATTTCTTTCTAGTCTTACTCTATGACACCTTCTCAGCCTGGTCTTCCCTGGATAGCCTATCTCATGTTTTTACCTACTTTTCCATTCATATTCCCTTTGATTTATTTATTTTTTCTCCTTAGTACTTAATCCTATTGAATGCTTTATATATTTTACAATGATCTTGTTTATCTGTGTTTATAATGTAAGACTCATGAAGGCAGAATTTTTTTTTTTTGTCTCTTTGTTTATCCATGACCAAACTCCCTAGTTCCAAGAATATTGTCTGGTACATAGTGGACCCTCAATAGAAATTTGTTGAATTTAAAAAATATATGAATCCAATGGAGGAATGAGGATGCTGCACAGGGTTTTCTTCCTCTACTGCACTTAAGACACTAGGTATGCATTGGGAGGATTTTCTAATTATTATTAATAAACAAAATCCAGAATACATATGTTTTTGCCTGTGGGGCCAATTTAAAAAATCTAAATGGAACTGAAACTGTAACAGTGAATTATAGGTATTCACAAAAGGCAGGTTCCCTGAGAGCAAATGTCAAGTTTTACTGCAATCAAGGGACTAAGGTTTGCATGTAGGGATTTGCAAAAGGTAGATAATTTGATCTAATATTCTTTTTTTTTTTTTTAATGTTTATTTATTTATTTGGCTGCAATGGGTCTTAGTTGTGGCATGAAGGATTTTCACTGTGGCATGCTGGATCTTTTGTTGTGGCGTGCTTTCCTCTCTAGTTGTGGCACACGGGCTCCAGAGAGCGTGAGCTCAGTAGTTGCAGTGCACAAGCTTAGTTGCCCCGCAGCATGTGGGATCTTATTTCCCCGACCAGGGATCCAATCCATGTCCCCTGCATTGGAAGGTCGATTCTTAACCACTGGACCACCAGGGAAGTCCCCATCTAAAATTCTTGAATTAAGCTGAGTAACCTAAAAGGGGGCTATTGTGATTCTCCAGCTTCTGACTGCAGGAAACACATTCCTTCAGAGGAAGCATACTTGATGGAGGCTATCAGATTTTTCAGAGATTAAGATCAACCAAATATAAACTCATAATCAAAGTATTTAATAAAATTTAAGTCATATTTTTTTTTAAAAAATCCCTCTCAAATAAATCAGAATTTAGAGGAACTCCCTTAGCCTGATAAAGGTATTTGCAAAAAAAACCTACAGTTAATACCATTTTTTATGGTGAACTATTAGAAGCATCCCGTTTTAAATCCAAAGAAGACAAGACGCTTACTACATTTAGCAAAATATGTGAAGAATCTTTATGAAGAAAATTATAGAATATTATTCAGAGAAGTTGAATATGCCCTAAATAAGTGGATAAGTAAGCTCACCCATGGGTAGGAAAACTTGACAAAGAAAATATATCAGCTCTCTACAAACTGATCTATAGATTAAATGCAATTATAGTCAAAATTTAATAACAGCTTTCAAGGAATTTGGTAATATAATTCTAAAATATACAAGAAAAGCAAAATGACAGAAACAGTTAATGTGGCACTTGGTGAAACTTGTTCTATTAGGTATCAAGACATAAATTCTTAATATTTAGGACAGTGTGGTATTTATAAATACACAGACAAATTAATGAGAAAAAAAGAAAAAGACGTCATATATAGAAGAGAGCTATATGACACAGGTGGCACTGTATATCACTGGTGAAAGATGGGACTGTTCAATAAACACTGTTAGGACAGTCAGTTACACATAATGAATTAATGAAATTGGATCCCAACCTCACAGACTAAATCTATTCCGAATGGATAAAGGCTTAAATGTGAAAGACATTAAAATATTTAAAAGAAAATACATGGCAGTATTTTTATGACCTTGGGGTAAAGAAATATTTCTTATAATAGACATACAAATGAAAACCCTAAAGGAAAAGATTGATGAATTCAGCTATATTAAAATTAAGAATTTTGTTCATTAAAAGACAGTATTAAGAGTAAAATAATATAAACTGCATAAGACATTTACAACACATATAACTAAAATTAAGATTATTATGCAGAATATGTAAAGAACTCCTACTATCAATCATAAAAAGGTCCCAATAAAAAATGGACAAAAGAACAAATTTCTACTTTCAGTTATATTATGTCCTAGGTAAATTAGACAAATCGTTCTACTGAAAACAATTCTAAGTGCTAGTGTGTGTGTGTGTGTGTGTGTGTGTGTGTGTGTGTGTGTGTGTGTGTATGGATCTATTTATCTATTTAGATATCCATTTAAGTATATGTAACCAGAATATGTAAGTGAAATTATCAGGGCAAAATAAAAGAGAAAGAGGGAAGCCAGTTAGGTATTTTGCGGGGTGTGGGAGAATTTGAGCTTTGATTCTAAAAGTTTCTTGAGCCACGGAGAACAGAAATCAAGGCTCACAAGGATGACTAAAATAACAAAATCAAATAACAAAAGTGCTTTAAAAATATGGAGAAATCAGAACTCTCTTACACTGCTGGTGGGAATATAAAATTGTGCAGGTTATTTGGAAAACAGTTTGGGAATTTCTCAAATGATTAAGCCCAGCAATTCCACTCCTTGGTAAATACCCTAGAGAATGAAAACGTGTTCATAATAAAACTTGTAAACGAATGTTTATAGTAGCATTGTTCTTAATAGCCAAAAGGTGGGAATAATCCAAATGTCAATCAACTGATGAAAGGATAAGCAACCATACAATGGAATATTATTCTTCAATAAAAAGAATGAAGTACTGATACATGTTACAGTTGGATGAACCTTGAAAACATGCTAAGCAAAAGAAGCCAGTCACAAAATTTCACACATTATATGATCCATTCATATGAAAATCCACAATACGGAAATCTATAGGGTCATTACTGCAGATGGATCAAGAAGTCATGCTAGGGCTTCCCTGGTGGCGCAGTGGTTGAGAGTCCGCCTGCCGATGCAGGGGACACGGGTTTGTGCCCCAGTCCGGGAAGATTCCACATGCCGCGGAGCGGCTGGGCCCGTGAGTCATGGCCGCTGAGCCTGTGCGTCCGGAGCCTGTGCTCCGCAACGGGAGAGGCCACAACAGTGAGAGGCCCGTGTACCACAAAAAAAAAAAAAAGTCATGCTAAGTTTGTTGAATGAATCAACCCAGAACTCCCTCGCAAAATGCCTCCCAGTCTATGATTTACCCAAAGATATTTATCTATGACTATGAGCAGTTTTGGAACTTCCAAACTTCTGGTGAATTATAAAGGAGATTGATTTCAAGTCATCATAAATAATCCCCAGTCCCCCTTTCCTACGACAAAATTATATTTACGCTTAGGTTACCATAGGTTGTGGGTGGGCACATGGCTCCAGCATGGAGCAATCACCATTATAAGAGTGGGGCTACCACATCTGCATATTGTGATGTTCAGTGGTGACAGGATCTGGGACACAAACCTCCTGGGGTATTGCCAAGAACACATATGTATAGGGGGTGTATAGGCATGATAGAGAGCACCCAGATAGCTACAAGAGAGGAAAATCATTCTCCATGAAATTTAATTTTTCGCAACTTAAAATAAATAGTGTTAAAAAAAATCTATCATGACACTAATCCTATCATGACATTGATATGGAGTTTTAAAAGAACTGCAATATTTTTACCATCTAATTAATTAACATTAACATTACTTGGAATGTGGTCTCTTGAATACAACAAAAGTAATGTGTGTGAAAGAAAGAAGGAAAGAATCCCTAGGGATTTCTTGGGGAAAAAAGATATGGTCAATTCATTTAAAAAACAGAAGAGGAACTGCTCCTTTGGGGAGTTTCCACACTGGCTTGGGGGTGTGGAATGCTGGACCTCAATAGTTAAAAAGTTCATACAGGAGTCACCTAAGGAAGAATGTTCTTTCTCTTTTGGAAAGCAGATTTAATGTAGTTTCAGACTGAGTAGAATCAGTGTCTAGATTCTGGCTAGGACAATTCCTTCCCCCTCCCAAACTGCTTGATTATTTCAGTGAGTGGCCAGTTTAAAACAAGCGCCTCCTATACTAAGTTGCCTCAGAATACTTCTATCACATAATGTTAATCAATGAATGAAATGTCCACGAAAGTGGTCAAACATCAATTTCTAATTCAGAGCCTTGAGGCCAGGTGGTGGTGCTAGTGGTGATAATGGTGTGGGGTGGTCAGGAGACTAGGGGACAGGGACATTTACAGGGGCTTTGCAGGCTGCCTAACTCTTTATAAACATTCATTTCATCGCCATTTCTGTTTTCATTCCTTTAAAGTCAAGGCAGAAGAGATTTTCCTACCATTTGGATCTACCTACCTGCAAAACTCATGAATTTACGTATCATATTTTTCTATATTTAACTTATATCCTGTGATCCTGTGTTTATAGGTTACTGAAGCAAAGGCTTGACCAATTACAGTTTTCAGAAGTGCAGAACCCCTGAATGTTCCTCGTGAAGGCCCTGGGAAAGGAGACTGACTGCTGTCCTTTTTGTCATCCTATCTTGCCTCCTGAGGAGGCCTGATTAAGAAGAGCAGTGAGGGGACAGTAAGTAGTGGAGGAAAGTGTCCTTTCACACTCCTTCCAGACTTCTCCAACCTTCTTAATGGTTCCTTTGTTTCTCTTACTTGGGGTTTATCCAAATTTTCATTTAAACAAAGATCTTTGGTGTCAAGAAGACACAGGAATCTCACAGCTCATTGTCTCGCATTTCTGCCTGACATGTGAAGAAATCCTCATTTGATGTTCCTTGCAGAGAGTTCACTTTAAAAATAACTTTAACAGACTAATTTACTGATAACACTAATTTAAATTCCAAACACTTAAGACATAATTTTATTTTTCAAAAAATCACTTTCCCTAATTCACTCAGCAATCAAGTGTATTTTTTAAACTTTTCGCTGAAGATTTGAAGACTGAGGAAAGACAGTGCCAAATTATACAGTTTATCAGTAGTTAGTTGAAATATATATACAAGCTTACAAAGAGCAAAGTATGAGTTTATAAAGGCATCTTTATAAGCCCAAGAGTATTTGGTATTCTAACCGGAAACAAATTTTTATAAGATGGAGTTCAGTTTGTGTATTAAGAGGAATTAGAAAGAATTATTCTCAACATCGGAAATAAGACAAAGAGTAATCAAGTGAAGTAGTTTTGAATTTCTGTCAAAATCTATAATCTGTAAAATTAGTAATTAATATGACATATAGTATAACTAACCCAGTGAAAATTTTAACTTGTTCATGACAAGAATACTTATATACATAAAAAGTTGATAAGCTTATTACAGCAATTTTAACACCTCTGTAAAAGCTCTAAATCAGTATGTTCACTTGAGTTCATAGGATCTGAAAATTAAAATAAAAACAATGCCTCTAAACTCAAAAACAATAAAAAGCAGTAGCAGCAATAAACATGATAAAACCTTAATTTTATAAACAGTTTGAAAGATCTCCTTTTTAATTTAATTTTTATTTTATATTGGAGTAAATTTGATTTACAATGTTGTGTTAGTTTCAGGTGTACAGCAAAGTGATTCAGTTATACATATGCATATATCCATTCTTTTTCAGATTCCTTTCCCATATAGGTTATTACAGATTATTGAGTAGAGTTCCCTGTGTTATACAGTAGGCCCTTGTTGATTATCTATTTTATATGTAGTACTGTGTATGTGTTAATCCAAAACTCCTAATTTATCCCTCCTCCCACCTTTCCCCTTTGGTAACCATAAGTTTGTTTTTGAAGTCTGTGAGTCTATTTCTGTTTTGTAAACAAGTTCATTTGCATCATTTCTTTAGGTTTCACGTATAAGTGATATCATGTGATATTTGTCTTTCTCTGTCTGACTTACTTCACTTAGCATGATAATCTCTAGGTCCATCCATGTTGCTGTAAATGGCAAAGCTACAGTAATCAAAACAGTATGGTTCTGGTACAAAAACAGAAATATAGATCAATGGAACAGAATAGAAAGCCCAAAAATAAACCTTTGCACCTATGGTCAATTAATCTACAACAAAGGAGGCAAGAATATACAATGGAGAAAAGACAGTCCCTTCAATAAGTGGTGCTGGGAAAACTAGACAGCTACATGTAAAAGGACGAAACTAAAACATCCTCTAACACCACACACAAAAATAAACTCAATATAGATTAAAGACCTAAATGTAAGACTGGATACTATAAAACTCTTAGAGGAAAACATAGGCAGAATACTCTTTGACAAAAATTACAGAAATACCTTTTTGGATCCACCATCTAGAGTAATGAAAATAAAAAGAAAAATAAAGAAATGGGACCAAATTAAACTTAAAAGCTTTTGTATAGAAAAGGAAGCCATAAACAAAATGGAAAGATAACCCACAGAATGGGAGAAAATATTTGCAAATGAAGCAACTGACAAGAGATTAATCTCCAAAATATACAAACAGCTCATACAGCTCAGTATCAAAAAACAAACAACCCAATTAGAAAATTGGCAGAAGACCTAAATAGACATTTTTCCAAGGAAGACATACAGATGGCCAAAAAGCACATGAAAATATGCTCAACATTGCTAATTATTAGAGAAATGCAAATCAAAACTACAATGAGGTATTACCACACACCAGTCAGAATGGTCATCATCAAAAAGTCTACAAACAATAAATGCTGAAGAGGGTGTGGAGAAAAGGGAACTTTCTTGCACCGTTGGTGGATGTAATTTGATACAGCCACTATGGAGAACAGTATGGAGGTTCCTTAAAAAACTAAAAACAGAACTACCATATGATCCAGAAATCCCACTACTAGGCATATATCCAGAAAAAACATATTTCAAAAAGATACATGCATCCCAATGTTCACTGAAGCACTATTTATAATAACCGAGACATGGAAGCAACATAAATGTCCATAAACAGAGGAATGTATAATGAAGATGTGGTACGTATATCAATGGAATATTACTCAGCCATAAAAAAGAATGAAATAATGTGATTGGCATGGACCTAGAGATTATGAAAAATCCCTTTTTAAAGTTCTTAGATCATTGGGTAATACAAAACAATTTGGGATTATAGTATTTTTATACATATTTGGTAGAAATAGATAGCTGACATCTGCACATATAGCAAGTAGATGAAAAAGTCAAAGTTCATAAAGGGTCTACAACTTGTAATCACAAGACAATAGGGTCAATATACTAAAGCACACAACGTATACAATCTCACTTTTGATTCTGGTTTTTATTGAGCAAAGATCCATAAAATCAGCAGTGACAGCAAATAGGAAACTTAGACAATCTGTCATCCCCCAAACTGTAAATCTCCCAGAAAGTCTATAAATTCTTGCCAGTTAACATATAATTTTAACTGGTAATTAGTAGTCATTTCAAGTTCCATTGTATATAGAACAAATAAAAAAAAGATCATTAAGTTTTTCTACGCTGGATAAAAATATTTGACTCTTGTTTCCTAGCAAAGGAAAACTGTATAGCCAATACATATGAAAAGATGCTCAATCTCACTAGTAACAAAGGAATTACAAATTAAAACCCATATTATTTTACACTCATTAGATTGGCAAAATTTTAAAGTTCGTATTGGCAACAATGTCTAGCATTGATAAGGCTGTGACGCAAATGGAACTTTCATACCCTGCTGGTGGGTGACTAAATTAGAACTTCTTTGGAGAATAATTTAGTTACATCAAGGAAAGTTAAATATGCATATATATATATTGACCCAGTAATTCCACTTCTAGATATATACCCAAGAGAAACTCTAGCATGGAAGCTACATTTATATAAATTCATATAGTTTATACATCAGTGAAAATGGTTGAAATGAAGTTAAATGTATTAAAATAAATAATTCTCCAAAACATACTCTTGATCGATATTGAAAATTGCAGGCTACATGAAGGATGATGTCATTTATATAAAAATTACAAGTACACAAAGCAGTTCTGGTTTTTTGCATCCGTTTAAAAAGGCATCCATTTTTGGTAAAAGGATATGCTTAGAAATAATGAATACCACTTTAACGATCATGGTTACCTCTAAGCAGAGAAGGAGGAAAATTGGATTGGACAAGAGTGTATAGGGGACTAAAATTCATACCTGTAATCTTACAAAATATCTGAAACAAATGTACAAAATTGTTAGATTTGAGAAAGTTTGGTTTTGGATTCACAGTTATTCATTATTCTATTTTCTATTCTAGTCTATGTTTGAAATAGTTTAAAGTGAAAAAGAAAGTATATGTCAATGGAATAGAGGTGGTTTGCAACAGAAACTAGAAAACCTGGGGTCAGAGACAAGAAGTTGGCAATATGTATCCTGTCTTGTCCAGTGAGCAAACAATGAATTTGGAAGGGTGTGAACATCTACTCAGTAGTGGAGTTGTCTCATCAAGTTAGACCAGGGCCTAGGTCAATGGCTGTACATTAGAATCATGTGAGAGGTTTACAAAAGTAAATTGGGGCTCACTCCTGGAGATTCTGATTTAACTGGGCTAAAAGGGACATCAATAATTTTTAAGAAAACCTCCCTGAATTATTCTAATGTACAGTCAGGGTTGAGAGCTGCAGGCTGGGGTAAAATATCCCTCAATATACTTGACTTGTCTCTTTTCTCTGATTCTAACTTAAGAAGTAACTTTCTGAGGTCCAGACTTGGATACAGAGAAGGGAGGTGAGATTCTGTGTAGGAGACATGAATATACTGGTCACTGGAAAATTTATATAATTGATAGAAAAAGTTCCTTGGAAGTTCTGTTAGTGTGAGACTAACAATCCATTGTCCTTATGTTGATGAAAGCCAATTTCTGAAACTCTGAAGTCAAAGATTAGACCTTGGAATGTGGGGATACAAATAGTAACCATGAGAAACCTTGTCTGGGTGGCCATCCAGTCAGATTTTCTCAACACCTCACTCTTTCTTTCTAACTGATCACATGGCTCCATATAAAATCTTTGACTCATCATTATCCTCAAGTAAAGTCCAAATATTTTAACAAGACCTTTAAGACTTATGAGTAGGGTCCCTTGGGCTTTTTGCTCTTGTCTTCACTTCCACACTACTGAATCACTTGCCTTACCACCTAAAGTTGCCAAGTCTCTGAGCTTTCATCCTTGAACAAGGTATTCTCTTGCCTAGGATATTTTTCCAACTCCTTTTCCACAACTATTACCACTTTCCCTCTTTTGGACAACTACTCATCTCTCAGGTTTCAAACTTAGAGCTCACATCCCCTGGGGATCCTTCTCTTTTACTGCTTAACTATTCTCAGTGTTATTGGAGCTAGAAGGAAGTGCGCAATGCACAGGAAGGAAATGCACTTTTAAAAGTTTGCAATCACATTTCTATCTATTGGAATGAATAGTTTTATCATCAGTATTATTCATCTCAGATGGAAATTCATCCCTTTTCTATCCATACAATGTTACTACCATTTGCCCAAATGTAAGGTGACTTCTCTCAAAACACTGAGTTCCCTATACATTTTTATCTGTACCTGAAGTGTTTTTTCCTTATTCACACATTTGGCAAACATTAATTGGGAATTTGCTCTAGGTCCTGATCTGAGTCTTGGGAAAACAGCCTTGACAAGGATCATTAACTTCTACTCATCCTTTGGTCTCAATTCAGGCCTTACTTCTTCCAAGGAGCATTCCTGACTCCTCACACCCAAGCTTGCCCAAGATGCCTCTCCGGCATCTCCCACAGCACTCTGGACTGTTCCGTATCCCAGGGCTTTTCACACCCTAAAATCACCTGTTTGTTTGACTATATACCTCTCTTCATCTTCAGGCTTTAAAATCTGCGAAGGCAAATTTAGTTTATTTATTGGCATATCCCCACTACCTAGACAATGCCTGGCACCATAGCTAGGGCTCAGAAAATATTAGTGGATATTTGTTGATGGTGATATCCAAATGGATTTATGCTATCAACAGCCAGGGATGTGGAATCAGGATTTGAGGGAAAGACAGAATGTGAAATACAGATTACAAATTTGCAACACAGAAAAGGTGTAAAGTGATAAGTAACAGTTAGGTCTCTGAGTAAATTCATATATAGAGAGAAGAGCAGAAGCACAGAGACTTTTCTTGAGGGATATCTTTTGTCCTATATGAAAAGGTCTGTAGCAGATGACACTATAGCTAGAGGTCCCCTTGGTGTTTTACCTCTATATACCTAAGGCTGTTTACTGTAAACACTGGGATCCTCTGTCCATGGACTTTGTTCTCACTATGAAGGAATATTGGGCCCAAAGAGGGCAAGTCAGAACTGTTTGAAAGCCATGTTCCCCCACGCAATTCTCAACTAGTGACAAATTGGGAGTTGGTGGAGAAGCATCCCACCTTCTCTTCCCCTCGGTTGGGATAAATTTGAGGTGGGTTCTTCACTGTTGGAGTTCCCCAGTGGACTGGAGTGTGATAATGCCCACTTTTGGTTTCTTTCCTTTCCATGTCTCATCTTCTCATACTCCTATTAGTATTTCCTGGAGTCGCTTCCCTTTCAGACTACTTGTACTCAGGTTTGCTTCTGGGACAACACAAGTCAAGATGAGGGCTAAGGAAAGAAGCAGGTAATTTTAAAAACTTGAAACATCAAGATGTCTGTGACTTAGAGAAGCATTTTTTAAAAGAGAATGTCCTTAGTCATCTCCAAGCTGCATAGGGTTTTCATGGTAGAACTAAGACAATCCAGATACTTCTGTTTGAGTGCTAACTGTGATAGAATTCAGGTGAGATAAGGACAGAAGACTTCTCTTAGCTAAATCAAGAATGCACACAAACTTCTTTCCTTGTGATTCTGACACCACCTGTTTGGGAAGCTGCCATTTATCCCACACAAAATTCTGGATCTTGTCATGTATTTTGCAGATTTTCCAAACCAGTTTGGAGTTTGGGGGTCAACTTTGTTGTCCCAGTCATTAGCTCTCTGGTCCACTTTCTAATTCTATACCGTGAAAAAGTTTCACTAAAAAATTCTGCAATTCCTTCACTTTCAATAAGATCATTACAAGTGCAGTACATGTTTTCTTTGAGTGTTTCCTCCTAAAGATTTTATGGTTTGATAAAACTGAATTTTATCCATTAAGTTCCATCTATGAAGCACCTGAAGTTTACATTATATGTGAGTTCTCACGTTTGGTAAAGAATTTAATTTAACTGTTTAAAACAAATGCTTATTATTTGAACAGTTTTATGAAAAATTAGGACCACTCTTCTTAAAACAACAGCTATATATATTCTATGGTCTTCTAAAATCTTTATCCAAATGTAAAAATATTTTTCCTGTAGTTATAATAATGATATTTTATATTTAATGCCATTGTATTGTTTAAAATTACTATCATCAATTATTTATTTTAATCCTCACAATAAACCTGTGATATATGTTTCACTTATCCTAGGCCTTACATTTAAAAAATTTATTTCTAAAATTTTCATATGTGTCACTTTAATAGTCACATAATATTCACCAAACATATTCCAAAATTTACTTAACCATTTACCCAATTTAACTATGACTCCACACTCCTATCCAAAAAGATTGAATGACAGCTGGTTAAGTTTTAGGTTTGTAGCATTTCTACAAAGTCTCATTTTATAATACCTGACTGTTTTCCAGTTTGATAGGTGAATCAAAATCCTAACTTCCTTCTAGAATATTCTTTCCTAATATTCCCTCCTAGACACTAATTTATTTGAAGATCCTTCTAACGTTTACCTCATTTTTAATTTTAAAATTGCTCTAGAACTGTATTTTAGCGTGAATGGTGTGATACTACTGTGGTGGTACAGGGAACTCCAATGCTTTCTCTCTAGATGTTATCTCTCCCACTCCAGCCCCAAAGAATCCACAGTGCGTCTAATTCTCTTTCTTTGCAGGATTGCACTCTTTGTACTCTTAAGATTCTGGTTCTCTTTCTATTTCTCGTGTTCTATTTATGACATAAATGACATTTTATAAAGGCTAATCCAGAGATCCCAGATTAAATTTTCATCCTAATAACCTGAATTTAGCCTGCAGTTCTTTTCTTTGGCTGGCTCTTAAATTACCACAGTTATTGATTCCACCTCATTGTCATCCTATTTACCTGCCTTCTACATGCAGAGCAAATCACTATCCAGTTCTGGTTGTCAGCACAGAGCATATCAAGTGTTAATTACATCTCCCATCACGACTTCTCCATTTATATGGAGCTCCTTTTCCTCAAAGTGGTATCTTGGATTTTCTTTTTCAACAGGCCTGAGACTGGAGATTCAGGTTCCAGTCCCAGTTCTATTACTATCTAAGGGAAAGACTTAGGTCAAGTCACAGTCCTTCTCTGGATCTGTTTTCTTGTTTGTAAAGGGGGTTGCACTCTATACTGTTTAACGGCTGTTTCAACTCTTGTGTGTTATGATTTTTAAGTCTCTTAGCACTTTCAGGACTGACCTATTGAAAATAGGTCTATGGCCTCACCCATAAAACTCTGCTTTTATCCCAGCCTTTTCAGTTCAGGTATCCTTGTTCTGAGGAAACAAATTACTGTCCCAGGTCCTGGTTGCCACATGTTTGAGTACACACAGTGGGACCAGAATCCAGGAGTAGAAAACAGATATTGCAGAAACAATTTCTAAGTGTTACTGGCTTATGTTCATGCTGACTAAAGATCATTTGTGCTTTGTGAAACTTTTAATCATAACAGTTTTCTTTCTAATATGTTTTTTAAATGAGCAGCAATAGTAGACAATACAGTTGGCTATTTGGACAAAAGATTCCTTGCTCCCTTTTGGAAAACCCCTATATCAAACTAAGAAAGACCGGTGCTTTCTGCAGGATTGCAAAGGAGTATTATATTTGACCCCAGGGCTTCCATGACATCTAACAAACATCTATGTTCTTAAATGATCTAGTGGAGTGACTATGTAGCAAAAAAAACCTAGTGTTTGGTTTTGCTTCTTAATTCTTCCAAATTCTCTTTCAGGTCATGTTTTTTTAGGACATTCATATATGTTAACAAATGACAAATTAATAAATACAAATTAAATCTTAACTTCACTGAATATCTCATTAGATCATTTGGCCAATAATATGATCTTTTTTAAGTATTTGGAATTATAGAATTTAAGAGCTGAAATAGACTTTTGGAAAAAATATGATTCAGTGGTTTCCAAACATGGCTGTTCATCACAATCACCCAAGAGCATGTTAAAGATCTGGATTCCTGTACCACAACCCAATTAAGTCCAAATAACTTAGAAGCCCCAGGTGAAGAATCTAGAATTTTTTTTAATGATCTCCCAGGTGATTGTTTGCATGTAGTCAGTTTAGCACCAATATTTGAACAATTATTGAAGGCCGCTAAACATTTTATTCTTATACCTTATGCAAGAGTTTCTGTGTTAGTATTATCCCCAAGAAGCTTTACTAGTTCCCTCTTGGCTTGAAATTTGTAAAACAATTCTCTTCTTACTTATTTTAGCACACAGACAAAATTCGCTTACTTGCCATTTTCACCCATTGGCCTTTCTGAGTCCTGCCACTGTAGAACTACACAGAATGAATCTAATGCTACTTCACATATTTGACACCAGCTATGTCTTTCTCTTATATAGGGCAAGTATTTTGCTTCTTTCATTAATTACATTATGGATTCAAGTTCTAGTACGATTGTCTTCACTCACAGCTGGATACCACCCAGTTTGCTTATGTTGTTTCTAAAATATGGTGGGCAAAGCTGACCTCAACACTGTGCAGTATAAACAGTGAAGAGAAGAATGAGATTATCATTTCTCTTTTCCTGAACACTATACTTGTGTCAGCGTGTTCCAGGATAACAGAAGCAGCTTAGGCTATTTCATCACATTATTGGCTAATATTGAATTCATTAAATCCTGAAGTTAATATGTGCTGCTCTTAAGCCATGTTAGTTCCCATACTGAATTTACACATTTGAACACTTGGAGATGCTTTAAAAATTAAGTACCAGTGTTTATAGTTATATTTACAATATTCTTCATGCTGCATTTGGCCTAAACTTTTCCTAGGTCAATATTATTTTGGATCCTCATCCTTTCAACTAGCTCTGGCTGTTCATTCTTAATTCATATCAATCACACATTTTATACACAAGCCATAAGTAATTCTTCCAAGTCACCCAGAGAGCCAAAGTCATGCTTCTATTTAGAATGAACTATCAATTGCAAGGAATAATTATTTTGTAAGGATTAAGGTAAAAATAAAATGAGTTTAACTTAAGCACAACCTCATAGATCATGCATATGCTTCCCTGCAGTGTTGAACTCTATTTCCTTACATGTGGACTTTAAAAGGGTTTAATTTCCTCCACCTGGAGTTGGTGAGTCTTGTTACTGTTTTATTCTATCTGTTCTCTGGTGATCTGACTTACATAATTAAGTTCACTTCCTCCTTTCCCCCATGGGTTTTAGCTTAAACTCTCATAAGACTTCCCATATGAAATAGGAACCAAGGTACATTGCACTCGTTTCTCAATTCTTGTTTTTCTGGTCCTTCTTAAGTTGGAAGAGTTAAGAGTGTTTGTGACAACTTTGAAATTTGGTTTTAAGTCTCTGTTTTTGGTTAAAACAATAAGCTAATATTAGGAATAATCGTATAATTTGAAATAAGACAAAGGTACAATCTTTAAACCAAAATAAAGACGCTTTCTACTTTGTGGCACTTAAAGATATAACTCATACAAAGTTAGTTTTAGAACTCCAGTAGAAATATGAATGTACTATCCCTAATCCCAAATTGTCTCTATCCTATCTCATAAATCACTTTCAACCTTTTGTCTTCTTTGAATTCATTTTGCTACTTTTGTAGATTCCATCAACCATTATCTCTAATGTAGTCTTCTACAACAGCTTCCCAAGTCCTCTCTCTTTTTTCAGTCTCCAAAAATCAGATATGGAGGGGAATATTTTAATAAAGAAAACTTTGAAATCGATATCACAAATCATTATACCATTTTACAGTAAAGTCTATCACACTGTTATTACACAGTAATGTTACAATAAAATTATCTGGGTATTACTCTCAGAGAAATTGTGAAATATTCCCTTCTCCTTACTTAGGTCAAGTCACAGTCCTTGACCTTAAAGACAACCAGAAGGCAAAGTAACAGAATGTCTTAATATTTTAAATTATTCAAAATACATAAATTAGCTCAATGAAACGTAAACGTTGGCCTCATTATTTTAAAGTCTGTGGAATTCCACCTGGTTCCTTTGACATGTCTAGCTCCAGAAGTTTGTATTGAGGAGTTGATAAGTCAGAGGCAGAATACTTCCCCCATCCCACAGGGCAATGGTTGCCATCCCTGGCGAATTGTCAGAATGACTTGGGTAGCTTTTGTTTAATATACAGATTCCCACGCACCACCTGAGAACTACTGAATCTGGTTAACCTTGGGCAGGCTGGGAATTTATGAATTTAAAAAGCTCCACAGGTGATACTGATGATCAGCCAAGGTTGTGAAACCACAGACTTAGGAAATTCCGGTAAATGGGTAAGAGAAATTTGAATGCCATGGAGAGGAAGTATGCCCTCTAAATATAAAATTTTACAGTTGCCAGCAGGTGAAGACATGTAAATGAAGTCTATGAGAATGGATTCAGAGATTAACCATGCAGAGCTATCCCTAGTGGATTTATTATTTTTTTATAATATAAACCCCAAATGTCAGGGTTAAAAATGATAATTGTCATTGTATTGACTTTGAAGAGTGAGGTTAAAATTCAGCAAGGTTTCAAGTAGATTCTCCCACCAAATTACTTCCTTGGTAACACCCTAGACCTTGTTACATCATAATACTGCATCTCAATATTGCACACAAAATTGCTAATTCGAACATCCTGTTCTCTGTCCATAATCTCCTCTATATTCAGCTTACTTATTTCACTCTTGACCTTTGTTTGACCACATCAGGACTTTCGGTTGCCCTTCCCTGTCCTCCTAATCCGCTTGCCCACTCTTTCTCCAGTTCCTTAATCAGTCTAGAGATTACAAAGCTCAAATTCAATAGCACTCCTGCCAATAACAAATGTTCCTTTGCCTCTTTGCTTTCTTATTATAAGTGTTCAGAAAGCCCCAAACCTGGATCAGCCCTATTTTCCTCTTTCTCTGAATGCTCTTCTTCAACTGCATGTTGCAATGGCAGATAAATTTAGGGTAACCAATTTCAAATCGGTTTTCCACCTTGCATAGCAACCTTACAATTATTTTTTTCTTCTTAATTCACTTTCTCAGTGATTACTTTGTAACTTCTTTATACCCCTCACCCTTCCAAACATACTGCCTCCTTCCTGCTTTCTCACTTGGAAGCCAACAGAAATACATTTTCTCAACTTCCTGCTACCAGTTCTATGAACCGCCACCTGCACTCATCTTTTCCTTCTCTCTTGTCTCTACTCCTATTTAAGGTCAATCTTTTCACCTGAGTCTTGGATTCTACTCCTTCCTGATCTTTCATAAACATTACACAACCAAATAATTCCTCTCTCTTTTCTGCATGTTAAAGTGATTCCTAACATTGGATCATTCCCAATGACATTTAAACATGCATAAAAATGTTTTAGAGCTTCCCTGGTGGCACAGTGGTTGGGGGTCCGCCTGCCAATGCAGAGGACAGGGGTTCATGTCCCGGTCCAGGAGGATCCCACATGCCGCGGAGCGGCTGGGCCCGTGAGCCATGGCTGCTGAACCTGCGCATCCGGAGCCTGTGCTCCGCAACAGGAGAGGCCGCAGCGGTGGGAGGCCCACGTACCGGGAAAAAAAAAAAAAGTTTTAAAGTCTATTTTTTAACCTCAGACCCCATTCTGGCTAACACCTCACTTTCCACCTTTCTCGTCACTTTCAGAGCCAAATGTTTTAACCTCTTAAAAGAGTTATAGATTCCCTGTTCTTTTCAACACTTTGACTGATGTTCTATCTTCTTTAATTTGGCCTCTGAGGTTAACAATCACCTCCATACTGCCAAACCCAATGGACATTTTTCAGATCTTGGCAGATTTTGACATTATTAACCTCACTTTTCGTCTTAAAACAATCCCGCTGGTTTCCATGGATAGTATTATCTACTGGTTTTCTACCTAGCTCTCCGGCCATTCTAACTTTCTATAATTAAAAAAAATTTTTTTCTGCAGATTCATCCTCCTCTACTTGTTAATTAAATGTTGGACTTTCTCAAGACTCAAGCCTGGTCTCTCTTCACATTCTATTACATATCTACAGGCAAATACATCTATTACCAAGTATATGTACATAACTTTAAAAATTCTAAATGTAGCTCACATCTCTCTTCTAAGCCTGAGTCTACTAAGTCTAATAAACCTACTATATATCTTATTTCACATCTCCATATGAATGCTTCAGTCTCAATATGTCAAACACCAAACTCCCTCCAAAGTTTATTTTTCTCTGCAATGTTTCTAATGTCATTGAACAGTTACACAATGCATACAGATGCATAACTTAAAAATCTCAGATTCATCCATGATATTGGACTCTTTTCACACTCCAAAAGTTAATCCTTCTTTGAGATTCATCTATTCTTTATTCTTTTCTATCAATTCACATTTTCCATATCTTCTGTCACCATATTCTAAGCCACCACCATCTCTAACCTGAATTAACATACTAGTCATTTAATTAATTTCCCCTCACTTCCTGTACTTCACCATTCTAATCCATTTTTGACAAGATACTGAGTGGTCTCTTCAAAATGCAATTCTCATGTTCTTCTCAGCTAGAATAAGTTTCTTATTGTTATTGAATAACAGTTTTAAAAGAATGTTGCCATCTTTTATCAATCCCTCAAGCTTTAAAATCTTTAAAGACTTTCCATTGTGTTTAATCTAAAGACCAAAATCCTTAACATTCTTGAAATCCTCTAAAAGAAGCTGAATTGTCTGGCCCATGCCAATCTTCCGAGCCTTGCCTTCTACCACTATCCTCCTAGTTTCTCTTTGTTCCTAAGTTATGCCACAGGGCTGTAATATTCTTTGGAATGGAGAGATGATCAAGATCCCTACAGACTAGATTAAGACAGAAGATTGAGAGTTGATGTAATAATAAGTAGAACAGAAAAGGTGTATTGATGGCATTTCCAGGTGAAAGCAAACTACTTCTGGTCGTTTTTACTAACAGGTAAAAAGAAAACTATTTTCTGGATCAACAACTACATAGCAGATAGGATGGGCTGTGTTGACTGGCACCATCAACTGGAGTCATCATCTCATTAAGTTAATAATAAATCAATATCATTTTGATGACCATTTCTCTTCTGCAAAGGCCAAACAGGTAAGTTGAATGATGATATAGAAATCATAATCTCCAGTTCTTTCAATTCTCTGATGGTTGAATTAATCTCTGCAATTTCTTCAGGAAAGTGAGATTGCTTTGGTTTACTCTTTTGATAATAGTAGTAGTTCTAGGGGTTTCCACTAGTCATTTCTTGGGTTTTCTTTTCAGAATAACCCCAATATGCCAATTAAAGAAACAATATTTGGATTTTGCCAGTTGCTGAGTATGTGTATTTCAACTATGCATTCAGGAATTGGAAAATATCTATGAAATGTGTCCAGGGACCTCATGAGCTCCCTTTGAAATGGACCTGAGTCAAAAACTCCACTCATCATTCACCTATATCAGTTAAAGGGACCACCTTAATCAATTAGCCAAAGCCAAGGACATCTCTGGGTCAACCATTCTTATTACAGCTTTGACATTGATTTTAATTATAATAACCACCTTGTCTCTGTTGAATAAGAGATACCACTTGACCCTTACCACTTCAGGATTCAATTACCCTCACTGAATTCAAAGAGGCACTTCAGGATGCTGCCATTGAAAACTGGCAGAATTTCCTACTGTCATCTCCAGCCCTCAAAGAAAATGTAGTACAGAGGACTTGAAGAATCTTGAAATTCCTCTCACCAATGTATTTCTCAAACTCTTGGGAAGGTATTTTCCTCTGGATTCTCCCATGGGACGTAATATGTGACAGATGAATAGCTTGTACATAATCCATTTCAGAATTCCAATATCCCTTAGTATTTGAATAATAAGAGAAAACTGACATATTTACAAATGTATTACCATTCTGGTGCTTTTCATTCCTTTGTATAGGTCAATATTTCCATTTGCTATTTTCCTTCTGCCTAAAGAATTTCCTTTCATATTTCTTGTAGTGTAAGTCTGCTGGTGATGAATTTTGGCAGCTTCTGTATGTCTGAAAAAGCCTTTATTTTTCACTATATTTTTGCTGCGTATAGAATTCTAGATTGATGGTTTTTCTTTCAGTATTTCAAAGACATTGCTGTGCCATATTCTTGCTTGCATTGTCTCTGCTGTCATCCTTACCATGATTTCTCTGTACATAAGGTGTTTGTCTCTGACTACTTTTAAGATTTTCTTTTTATAACTGGTTTTGAGTAATTTGATTATGATGTGCTTGGTGTAGTTTTTTTCCCCATATTTCTTGTGCTTGGGATTCTTTGAGCTTATCTGATCTATGCATTACATTTTTCATCAAATTAGTAAAATTTCTGACTATTATTTCTTCAAATATTTTTTTTTTCTGTTCTCCTTTCCTCTCCTCTTTGAAGACCCAAATTACATGTATATTAGGGTCACTTGAAGTTATCCCACAGCTCAAACATACTCTGCCCCGCTTTTATTCCTTTTTCTGTATTTCATTTGGATAGCTGTGATTGCTGTCTTCATATTTACTAATCACTTCTGCAATGTTTAATCTACTGCTAATCTTATCCACTATATTTTTCATTTCAGATATAGTTTTCACCTCCAGCAGTTCAGCATGGGTCTTTTTTAAAAGATACCTTCCATGCCTTTGTTTAACTTTTAGTACATATGAAATACAGATATAATAACTGTTTTACTCTCCTTGTCTGCTAGTTCTAACATCTGCATCAATTCTGTGTATGTTTCAATTGGTTGATTTGTTTCTTTGTTATGGACTGTTTTTCTTGCTTTTTGCATAGTTGGTAATTTTTTATTAGATGCTAGAAATTATGAATTTTACCTTGTTGGGTGGCAGATATTTTTGTACTTCTATATATTCTTGAGCTTTGTTCTTGGGTGCAATTTACCTACTTAAAAACCATTTGATCCTTTTGTATCTTATTTTTAAGGATTTTTTAGATGGGACCAGAGCAGTGCTCAATTCAGGGCTAAAAACACTGTGGTACTTTACATAATGCCCCATGAATTTTGAGGTTCAAACTTCAAGCTTATGAGAACAGACACTGTTCCTGCCCTTTTGTGAGCAGCAGGCCCTGTTACAGCTAATTTTGGGGGGTGGATTTTTCCTTGGAGACAGGTACTTTTCTCACATGCATATATTGATTGTTACTCAGCTGAACACTCAAGGTGACCCTCTACAGATATCCAGAGTTCTCTTTTTATGTATTTCTCTCCTCTTCGTCTCTGTCTTATGAACTCTACCATCCTTGGTCCCATGGTCTCCTGAAACTCAATATTATCTCCTCAACTCATGGAGTTCATTACTCTCCACCTCACATGGATCACTGTTCTTTGTTCTGTGATATCCAATGTCTTCCAAATTATTATTTTATATATTTTATCTATCTTTGATTGTTACAGATGGAAGGGTAAATCCAGTTCCTATTCTTCTGTCTTTGCTGGAAGCAGAAATGTCCTTAGTACTTAGACACCCTCCTCTACAATAGACCAAGGAAATTCTGGCATTTCAATTTTATCCAGCATAGGCCACCTTTGAGTCTAGGTTTAAGTCAACCAATGGAGCAAACTGTTAGAGCCACTCCCAGTTGCCTAAGTGAATACATCAAATTCAGCATTTCTTGTTAGTGCATCAATGTGAAATCTGGCAAAATATTACATTATACTTTTTCCACCCTGAATCAACTGTGTTAGGACACACTCCCATTCATATTTCCCAGGCTTCTGTGAATATGAATTAGAAAAAACTTGAAATTCTTTCCATGCATATGGTACCTCCTCCCAGGTCACACATTTACCCAAGCCCTGAGAACTGATAGAATTTAGAAACGGTTATAGGTCTAGAAGAAATGAAACCTGATAGAAGTGGGTCTTGATGAGAATTAGCATGTATAATTTCTCTGGGAATTTCATTAAAACTTCTTCAAAATAAATGTTTCTTATTACACTGTAACTTGGCTACCCTTAGAATTTGACTGTAGGTTTGTTTTTCAGAAATTTTGACTCTTTGGCTATAAAAGATAATTTTTTTCATGGCATTCAAAATTTTTTTCATGTTCCTATATTAACCTTGAATTGAGAATGTAAAGCCTTTAACTTATCATTTTCTTCCTTCATGCTCTTCAGTGCATTTAGAATCAATCAATGGACCATACAGTCCTTAGAGTTCCTTCATTTCCATTAAAATTAGATCCATGGGCTAACGAAAAAATAGAAATATATTTATTTCCTTCACAGTTGCATGAGGCACATGTTATGTTTGTTTATAGATCTCCTAAGGTTGGAGTTGTTTAGCTTTGGCCAGTGTATGCTGAGCAGCTGGAGCCTGCAGCAAAGTTACCCAGGTATTATCTGTGGACAGTTACTATTGTGCCCCAGTGGTAAAACCTTTAAGAATATGCATTTGAAAATCATCACAGTGACTCTTGCCTGGGGTTTAAAAGCTGAATTCCACAAGATTTTGGAACTATAAAGTTAATGTCTTGAGTTATAGTATGTTAGTCTCATTTAGGTAAAATTAGTTTATATTTTGGTCTTGGCTGTATAATAAAAAGCTCTTTAGTCATGGTAAAGGTTTTGTCCTTTGAGTTTTCTAGAATCAGAACTATAAGTTCTAGCTAGAACTCCTGACTCTAGAACATTTTGGAAACCTTGTTACTGAATGCAAACCATAATAAGAAAAGTACACTAGTTGGTTAACACTGAAATAAACGATATGTAACTACCTACCCTAAAAGTCATTGCCATTTTAACCAGTATTTTTTTCTCATGCTCATGCTCTGCAGGTAGACTGCAGTTTGGTTGATCTAGGATGGGCTCAGCCAGGTGGCTCTGCTTTAGAAGGAGTCAGCTGGGCCGGCGCTAGGCTATGGGCTGGATTCAAGGGCCAAGTCTGAAGGTCAGTTGCTACACAGAGTGTGCTCTTTTCATGGCAGATTATTGAAGTGCAAGAGGGCAAGCCCAACTGCTGAAAGACATTTAAGGTTTCTGCTTGTGTCACATGTACTAAAGTTTTATTGGCCAAAGCAAGTAGCTTGACCAAACCCAACATCAATGGAGGTGGGGTAGGTGGTGTTGAGCATAGGGCTGTAAACTCATCTACAGTGGGAGGGTAGTGAATATTTGCTAAATTATTCTGGATCAAATAATTCTACTTCTAAAAACCTAGGTCAGAGAAATCATCATAAGTATGTGCAAAATTTACTAATTTCTGCATGTGTAGTAAGATTAAAACAAGCCAATAAAATACCTAAGTATCCAACAGGAGATAGTTAAGTAAAGGATATAGCCAAGGAATATTACAGACATCTACCAAAATAATTATGAAAATACTTATGAAGTAATGAGAAGTGAAACAAGCAGCATGAAGCAGAAAGAAAAATTGTCAGTTATATAAACAAATTTCCCAGTGGCTGCTTCAGCATTTTAGAAGAATGGCAAAATTCTTGATGAAAGAGACTCTCTGGGTCTGAAAGGGAAGGCCATGGGCCAGTCTATATATGTAGAGGTTTAGAAATCAGGAGCTAAATTGTTCAGCATATTATGTAACAGGAGTTTTAAGTTTGTGCATTGGCAGCCTAAAAGAAAGTTGGAGCACTTACTCAGGAAAGAGAGGAGAAGGAAAAAGAAGGTCAGCACTATAGCAGCAGGCCAGGGACTAAGGAAAAGTTGCTTTTGTAATAAAAATGAACATCTAATTTCATAAGAATACTTGATCTTAATTTTTTTAAATAAATTTATTTATTTTATTTATTTATTTTTGGCTGCTTTGGGTCTTCACTGTTGCACGCGGGCTTTCTCTAGCTGTGGCAAGTGGGGGCTACTCTTAGTTGTGGTGCGTGGGCTTCTCATTATGGTGGCTTCTCTTGTTGTGGAGCACAGGCTCTAGGCACGCAGGCTTCAGTAGTTGTGGCACGTGGGCTCAGTAGCTGTGGCTCACGGGCTCTAGAGTATAGGCTCAGTAGTTGTGGCGCATGGGCTTAGTTCCTCTGCGGCATGTGGGATCTTCCCAGGCCAGGGCTCAAACCTGTGCCCCCTGGATTGGCAGGTGAATTCTTAGCCACTGCGCCACCAGGGAAGTCCCAATCTTAATTTTTAACTTTACATCATATATATTTATATTTACATACAGTTTTTAATTAGAAGAGAATAATAAATACTCAAAACCAGTTAACATTTGGATAAAAAGATTATGATGCTTTACCCATCAGTTGCAGAACTGATTAACTAGTTAGTTGGTTAACTAGTTGCCTGGATTTATACACTGGGCTTGCAGGTTAGTGAACTTGAGCAACAGTGACACCCATTATTTGGTTTTAAGTTATTTTCTTATCTATTGCAATAGTATTCCTCTGATATTACTAGACTTTTATAAATATACTTTTTTTTTTTTTTTACATCCAGCAGCAACGTGCTTTTGGTGTTCTGGGGAATGTGGGAGTGGGAGTTAGGTGATGAGAGGAAATGGTAGCAGTTGCAGGGGAGAAGTCAGATGAGTTAGTTGATCCTGAGCAATGCTGGCCGATAAAACTTTCCGCAGTGATGAAATGCTCTAGGTCTGTGCTAATACAATAGCTGTTAGCCACATGTGCTTATTGAATATTTGCAATGTGGCTAGTGTGACTGGGGAAATGAATTTTCAGCTTATTTAAATTTAACTAATTTAAATGTAAGTAGCCACATGTGGGTAGTGGTTATCATATTGGACAACTCATAGTGTTTAGATAAAACCAGAAATAGTGGGTGAAAGATAAATGACCATAAGCAGGTTCTCTGTCATTCAGAAATCTCAGAACTAGTAGAGAAGGCTCTAGATTTCTGGAAATCATGTGAAATAGAAGCTTAACGTATTTTATTTAGTTATTTAAGAAACAGTGACTAATACGTTGAAAGGTAACATATATACTGTATGAACTTAAAATTGTAAAGCACATTTCTATGTTTAAAGAAAAGATTGGAAGATTATTTTTCAAAATGTTAACTTTAGGTGCTATGATTATAAATAATTTGTATTTTTTCTTTCTATTTACTGAATTTCTCAAATTTTCTCCATGAGTATGTATAAGTGTTTATTTTTGTTTTAAATCTAAATGTTTATTTGTCTGGATAATACTTTGAAGTATTAATGATGCCCCTATCCCCCAAATCTCCCTATTTCCTTCCCCTATTCAATTGATCAGGTAACAGACTGACCCTGGGCTTCCTTGCTTCTGGGAAAGTATGTGGTTGGCAGGAAAGCAGAAGTTATATGCAGGATTTCCGGTCTTTCATTTGAAGGTGTAAAGTTTGCAAAATTTTTAAGACAAATTGGGGATTTGGAAGAAACAAAAGAAGGGGATGAAACTTGCTCCCAGAGAGCAAAATGAAGTCTAGAGATTGAAAGAGAGGATCTGTGCATTTCAGAATACCAGGCACCACGACAGGCTTTCTGATAATGCTGGGGTCTTGTGCGACCTCAGAGGGAAATGTCTGCATGCTATATATAGGGAGAAGAACTTATAGACCCTGGGATTCCCTGCCTTCCAAGAATGCCCCATGTCATAAAGGTGGTGGAAGTGACAGAAAGCTGCCAACCTTGAAGGTATCAGTCAGCAGCAAAGAACATTTCAGTGACGTAAGTGCCCAAACCCCTACACCCTGTCTCCCTTGGACTTCAATACAGCCCTGGGGTGGGTGTGGAGGGCACAGGAAGAAATGAAGAGGAATTTTCAACCAGCTGAGATGGAAAGATTTAAAAATTAAGTTGACTTAAGTAGTTTTTAAGAAGAATGTGAAGAAAACGGAACCCTTATGCATTGCTGATGACGATGAAAAATGGTACAGCCCCTGTGGAAAACAGTTTGGCAGTTCCTCAAAAAAGTAAACATAGAATTATCATAGGATGTAGAAATTCCACTTCTAGGGACACCCCCCCAAAAAAAAATTGAAAACAGGAACTCCAATATATATTTGTACACCAATGTATATTGCAGCATTATTCACAATAACCAAAATGTGGAAACAATCCAAATGTCCGTTAACAGAAAATGATATTTTAAAAAGGCAGTGTATACATACAACAGAGTATTATACAGCCTTAAAAAAGAATGGAATTCTGAAACATGCCACAATGAATGAACCTTGAAGACATTATGCTAAGTGAAAATGCTAGACATGAGAAGACAAATACTGTATGATTCCACTTATATGATATACCTAGAATAGGCAACTTCATAGAGACAGAATATAGAATAGAGGTTACCAAGGGCTAGAGGGAAGGGAGAATGGGGAGTTATTGTTTAATGGGTACAGAGTTTCAGTTTGGGATGATGAATATTTTCTAAAAATGGATAGTGGTGATAGTTATGGGACTGAGCAGAACTGTGCAGCTCCTTCCTCAAGTAAAAAGACCCCTCTATATCCCCTGTCTCTTGTTTGTAGAAAATCTGAAGTCTCCCAGGCCTCCAAGACTCACAAAACAGCAGGCTCAAGCAGTTAATAATTAGGACAATAGAGTCACAGACTCTGCACATTCTTGAGTTGTTTTACAGATACTGTAACTGCCATCAGATGAAAAAAGCCAACTGCATGATGACCAGACTCTAGCCATGACATAAGCCACTCCATCTATGGCTAGCAAAATGCCAAGAACTGACCTCAAGAGAATGGAATTAACCTTATTGCTCATAATAATCTATATTTTTGTGGTCATCAAAATAATTGTAGCTTGCTCTGCCCATATATGTAAGTGGGCAACTAAAACTGTCAACAAAGAGATGCTACAGACCCATGTTGACATTTTCCATTTCTGTTCCCCTTAAACCTTAATTATAAAACTGGGATTGACATATACACACTACTATATATAAAATAGATAATAAGGATTTACTGTATAGCACAGGGAACTCTACTCAATACTCTGTAATGACCTATATAGGAAAGAATATTTTTTAAAGTATATGTATAACTGATTCACTTTGCTATACAGCAGAAACTAACATAACATTGTAAATCAGCTATACTCCAATAAAAATTTTTAAAAAACATAAAAAAAACCCTGAGATCACTAGGTAACATTTACCCTAACTCCTGACTTATGCTCTACTAAATGCACACAATACCTTTCCTAACCTGCTGATTTTTCCCCTAGATTAAAAGAAGTAGGAATGAAGAATTAAGTAGTTCTCTCTACCCCCAGCAGCCACCTTAGCAATCCTGCAGGCAGACCACTCAGATGAGACATCTGAAGAAAGATCATGAGGAGTCAGCCAGCCTGCACACAATGGAAGATGATGCAGATCTTGACTGCCTGCCTTGATGATTCACTGAGATTCTTCCCCCTCTTTCCCTTTAAAATTTGTCATGGTTGAGCAGAATCTTTGGTCTAGGGACATGAGTCCACCTACTCCCTAGGTTGCCAGCTTTTCTGAATAAAACAACTTTCCTTTCTACCAACACTTGCCCCTTGATTATTGGCTTTTGAGTGGCAAGCAGCTGAACCTGAGTTTGGTAACAGTCACAAAATATGGTGAATGTATGTGTACAATGCCACTGAATTGTACACTTAAATGTGGTTAAAATGGTAAATTTTGTGTGATGTATATTTTACCACAATAAAAAAAAATCCTAAAAAGAAACATTAGTTTTTTTGTTTTTTCTTATTTTCTCTGTTCCTAAAGTTTGTTAACTTGATTCAGAACAGTCTTTACTCAAGTTAATTTGGCCTTAATGGTAAGGCAATAATACACTTTCAGGTTTCTACCTGATGGCCCATGTCTTGAGGTCTTTCCAGTGAGAACACAAATTATCCCCAGTCTTTTGAGCTTCGAGAATGTTCTGCCTTTGTCTTTCTGGTGTTGTTTCTCTGGTCTCAGGTAATTTGTTATACATGTGTAGCTAGCACTCAGCCAAATACTTGAGAGCATCCCTCCATAAATTTCTTTGCAGCTCCTTTTCTGTCTGATACTTGACCCTGCAAATCCTAGCTGCCTTGCCCATACCAAACTCCAGTCTCTGCCTGTCAACCAGTGAGACTGCTAGCTCCCAGTACTGTAGTCTGGTAACCATCTCCAGGTGATAAGCTGTTCCTGTGGTGAAGTTCACCTTGTCTCTTTCCCTTCTCTCAAGGATCACAGTCTTGTGCTGCTGCTTCTACAATGTCTGATGCAAGGTGATGCTTAGGCGAATTTATGGAGCTCTTTCTGTGTGTTGCTCTCTTCACTCTTCTCAGAAAAATCCTTCCACTTCAACCTCCCTGAACCCTGACTTCTTCTCTTAAGTTCTTTGAGCTCACTGTGCTCTGCTTGGGCGTTCCCTCTCTCTGTTGTGATCCAAAATATGTCACCACATAGAAGCCAGAGCAATTGTAGGGGTCAGCTATTTGTTTCCATTTTCTCAGGCTGTAATGTAATGTCTAAAACAATTGTTCCCTATATTTTATTCAACTTACTTGTTGTTTATGTAGCAGGGCAAGTCTGGTACTAGCTATTCTCTCTGGCCAGATATGGAAGTATGAATTACTATATTTTTAATTTTTAGAATTTCTGTTTTGCTCTGTTTTAAACATGTCTGATCCTCTTCATTATGTCTTGTTCTTGCAATACAATTTCTACTCCTTACCTCTCTTTGAACATCGTAAATATTCTTAGCTTAAGGCATGCTCATATTTTTCTATTATCTGGGATAGATAATACATCGGATTTCTCTAGTTCATTGCTCTCTCTCTCTCTCTCTCTCTCACTTTCCCTCTCTCCCTCTCCCCCCCTACCCTCATCCCTAGTCCTTTGTCTCCTCTAGTGAGTTATACATTTTTACTAGGAACTCTTCTTCAGTGGGAGTTGTTTCCACAGTAATGAAGTGTACTACTTTGTGGTTTCCCTGTGGGACAGGAGCACATTTGACTTTGCCAAGGCCCCACAGGTTTCAGTGTTTATAAGAATTTATCAGTTGGGGTTTTCCGTATAGATAAGAAAATGCAAATTCATACGGCACTCTAAGGTTTAGAGGCAGGCTTTCTATTTCTTTTTTTCCTCCCTTTTGCTTCTTTGCTGCCTCACTGGCTTGGTGGGCAGGATATTCTACTTTCCATGTTATAGACTGGCTCTCAGATGTATGAAAAGGCCCAGTTCTAGGTGTCAATGTTGTCTAGGATTTTGGGCTCAAGTCCAGAACCCTGGTAAGTGTTAAAACCATGGTCCCCATAGGGATTTACTTCATTCTGTCTCCTCTATGGGTCACTGGGTTTAGCTCTTGCTCACTACATTGATTTTGAATATTCTATTCATTTCTTCTACCTAGGGATCTCTCGTTCTTAACTCCAAGTTCAGCTATGTATTTTCAAAGTTAATTTGCACTTATCGTACCCAGTTTTTCTAATTATTTTATGTGGGATGAGAAGTTACAAAAGTCAGTCCCATCTACCATATCACCTTGATGTATGTGGAGTATTAAGAAGAGCATCATGCCCACTCTCAATTTCCAGAATCATAGCTTTTAACTCTTGATGAAAGTATATTTATCCTATACTTTGTTCCAAAAATAATGTTAGATGCTAGTGCATGAATTTATTATCTCCTTATTTGGTTATAGGTTACTTAAATGGCATGGAGCATGTTATTTCAATTTGTACGCTCTAAGACTCCTAATGCAACACTGGCCGAATACAGTGTGGAATAAGTATCTGTTGAAAACAATACAAGAGAGCTTTCTAAAAGGTTATTAAAAACTTGTATGTATTAAGTTCAATTTTTTTAAATGAAATTTAAGACAAAATTTCATTGTTTTTATTTGACTCAAGATACCTGTTAATTAGTTAAGTATGTAAATGATCCCTAAACTAGTAGCTATTTTTAAAGTTTTCTCTATTAAGCTGGTAAGAAAATATAACACTAGAAAAAACTCAGTAAGAAATAATGTCTCCTCATAGAAGCAATGTTTCAGTTCACTAAGGTAGAAGGTGACAAAACAGATCCAATCCTCTGAAATTTTTTTGCTCATCATTAAGTAATTTAGATATACAAAGATACATAGAGAATGATAAAATAAACATCTAGTAAACAGCATAAGAAACAAAACCTTACAAATGGGGGTGAGGGATCAGGAAGGAGTGGGTGGTGGCACCCTTGGGAACCTGTCATTGGACCACTCAGGGACAGTCTCAGAATCTGGAGCCAGAGCAGAATGGGATGCAGAGGCAGGGGACTCTTCTGTGAGGAGGAGGTGAGAGCTGTAGGAGCTTTGAAGTCTCACACTTGTTGCCTGTAGCTCCACAAGGGGTGGGATCTCCCAGAAGGCTTGTGCAGTGCAGGACTGAAAGGGTCTTCAGTTGACCTCCTAGCTGGAGACTTCAGTAGTTAGAGGCACCCCATTCTTCTTTACTTAAAGAAAGTCCCTAGAGACACTTAGCTGGAAACTTATGCAATTGAGTTGCTCCAGACTTCCCTTAAGGAGGAAGGAATTTTGGCTGCTTTCTGCAAAAAATGAATCATTTGGAAAACTTGGGACTCTGGATAATTTTTTAGACAATTTACCTAAAGAGGATACAGAGAGAATTGGGGACTGGGGGCATGATACAAATTTGAGAAACTTGAGGAGCACAGCGGGGGGGGGGGTAATTTATTTGCGTGCCTGATTCTTATATCAGAATCTTAGGAAACCTCTCTCCAGAAGGATCCAGGATCCCTGGAGGGGCAAGTAGTAAGGAGTAAGGGCAGGTTTTAGGAGCGAGGCAGCCCCAGTACTAAGCATGACAGACTTGATGGGCTTGTTGTCAAATTGAGAGCAGAGGGCCATGTTTCATTCCACAGGTGACTCCTCTTTCAGAGAGGGACTCTAGAAGAGTCCTTAAAGAAAAAATCTAGCTGATATTGAAAAAAGGCTAAATGCAATCAAATATCTGTGATTTACATGGAATTTTAAAATTTAAATTAGAGTTTACTAAGAAAGAGGAAAAGCAGCAATGATGACAGTGATTCTCCGAAGTCAGATAAAGACATCCCTGAACTTGAGTCTATCCTTTTGGCACTTATAAAAAATAGATTAACTTTGCTGACAAATAAAATGTTAAACGTAAAGGAAAGGAAGGATTCTGTTGTGGAAGAACTCATACTGAGCTTGCTTCAGTTATTTTTAGAGCAGATTCTCTGCAAGGATTGCTAAGAGAATTGACTCACTCCAGTACCAGGGGCTTTTGAAGCAAATGTCAGGCAGGAATTCATTTCCAGCTCTCTATTAAACACTAGAATCAGCTTACTAATGCTAGAAGAAAGTTTTGAGAGTCTTTAGTTTAACTCATTCAATTTGCAAGAGAGGGCATTAAGGTCCAGAAAGGTAGGTGAGTACAAGTCAGGGACAGCTGGGGCTGGAATCTGATTTCCTGACACCTAGTTAATGTCCTTTCCAGATACAACCAAAAGCTCTTCTGGGCTGGAGAACATGCTCCAAGTTGGCCTATATGTGAGACAAGATAATACTAACTTCTGGTTGAGAAGTCATTTGTCCAGACATAATGGGACCTTTCCAAGTGCAGAAAAAATGTGAGCTAGCCTGTACCTGTGATAGGAAGGAAGAAAGTCTAGGTTTCCAAACTCAATTTTAGTCCTAAAATAAAAATCTGTGATTAGCTTTGAGTATGCCTGGTTGGATTATTAGGGCCACAAGTAATTCCAGTCCCCTCTGTTTTCAGAAATGGCTGACAAGAAAGACTGAGCTTGAGATTAGATCTTTGGGTTTTGCATCTCATTATCTCTAAAAGGAGCAAGAGGTGGGAAGGAGGGGGCCAGGAGGCAGAAGTTAAGAGAAATTGAGGTTGCAATTCAGTTACCCTTCTACGTGGAGTATGTACTCAGAATCTACTTTTCTACAACCACATACAGCAGGTTCCTAAGGTACCACTAAGTACAAGGACCTCCAAGTGAATTTGGAGACTAGTTGTGCAGACTAGTTGTTCCCATGAAACTTGATGGGAACAGAAGAAGATGTGACTCAGCTTTTATCTCTCTCCTCCATTTCTATTGTTACATACTTGTATATAAATCACAATTCCCTTGATGGGAATACAGTGAAATGTGAAAGGGAAGTACAGGAGGAAGGAAACAAGAACTTTTTCAAGAGAAAGAACCTGACCTTACTCTTCTCTACAGCCAGCCTCCAGTCCCCACATGCACACTTCTTACATACAGTGCCTTATATATACAATCAACACTTAGCTTGTTTCCTTTTCTTTTTCTCTTTTCTCTTCTCTTCTTTCTTTTTCTTTCTTTCTTTCTTTCTTTCTTTCTTTCTTTCTTTCTTTCTTTCTTTCTTTCTTTCTTTCTTTCTTTCTTTCTTTCTTCTATTATAAACAAATGTCTACTGAACTATATAGCATCTTCTCCTAGTCACTCTTCTAATTTATGGCAGAAATCCTAACCTACCAGTAATCCACCCAACAGTATTTTAAGAAGATGGTTATAGGAAAAGAGTGGGGTGGTAGAAAAATATATATTTGTATAAATTGTATGTATTAAAAGCTTCTCAAATTTCTGGAGTTTTTTTATTTTAATGGTCCGTTCAATTCAACTTGACATACATACTTTTATGAAGTATTTTTCTATCTTATCTGCCCATAACCTTCTTACATTCAGGGACCTCATCATTCTCTTTATTATGTAATTTTACAATAACTTATGTTCCTATTGGGCTTAAGCATTTGTATGAGTATTATTTCACTTAATCATTATAATTGTCAAGTGGGGAGAGGTCTTATAAAAAGTACTGAATTTTGAATCTGGAAATCTACCATAAATTTCCATTTCTGCCATTACCTGTTTATTGAGGTTGGATAAGTTATAAGATCTCTTTGCACCACATTTTCTTCATCATAAGACAGAGTCATAAACACCTTTCCTACCCCCTGGCAAAGTTGTAAGAAGGGTTGAGAGTATGTGTGTAAATGCAGGAAGTACTGTGGGTTTATCAAGTGTTTATTTACATTGTTATGGGTAAAGAAATGAAGGCTCAGAAAGACTCAGTTGGTAAATGAGGGAGAGTCATTACAAAAGTATTTAAATTTTATACCTGGAACTTTTTATTTTTAAGGACAGTGTTAATAACAAACCTTAGCTCTAAATGTTAGGACGAGGCAGAGCTGATACAATGGCCATATAGCTAATTGACTTCTTCACATAAATAAGAAGTACCAGCATCTTTACTATATGTTTTTAGAATTTTACATTTTTTAGGAAGACACTTTGCTAATATTTCAAAAACTTGATGCTACTATTTGAATGGAAGAAAGTAAAATTTAAATAAAGATATCACTCAGCAGAAAATAGTATTTCCTCCCTTATAACAGCAAAAGAAATTGTGGAGACCCTAATGATATGTACCCAATAACAACCACAGTAATTCCTATTTATTCAGCACTGCAGATGTCTCACAGTGTGGAAATACAGGAAATAAGGATAAGATGTTTCCTTATTGTCCAAGTACTTGAAATATATTTCCACCACTAGATGGAGACATAATCATAACTGACAAAATTCACTTTCCTCTTCAAAAGGAAAAAAGGACATCACCCTCTAATAACTGCATATGGAAAAGAACATATGCATTAGCTATACAATATGATAATTTGAAAAATCTTGTTTTAAATAATTATATAAAGATGTAAAACAATGACGTGAAAATTACAATAACTCTCAACTTCACTATAATTCCTGTACTTCTGATGATGAAGATAAACAATTTCACTTGTTCCTCTTTCTGAGGCATCAAAAAAGATAAATTACAAATTTATCAGAAATTATAAGTCTAGATGATTCCTAGTTTTCCTAAAACCTAAAGACAACACAGTGCTTTTTGTCTCAATAATTTTTCTACAATGAATAGTTCTTTTGTCTTGATTTACATTGGGGTTCCCCCCCCCTACAGTAAATAATTCTGTTTTCTTGGGAGCAGTGTGGCATACTGTCCTATCACAAATTACCTAAACTTAGTGAAAGGCCTTTTTCTCTGAGTGGGACTTTCAGTAGGGGAAAGCCTGGACCGGCTGCTTAACTGTAAGCCAACCTGGTTAAAATATATTTCCCATCATCTCTCCTACAAAGACTCTCAGAAGCATATTATATAAAAGTCATTCTATGGTTTGTAACATATCCCCTGAAAGTATGGGCTTCTGAATAGTTATTTTAATAATGTTAGCCCTGGTTATAATATTCAAATTCATGTATGTTTTATCAAAGATATAGGTACTTGTGAGTCTTATTTTTAAGGAAGAGCTTTGAAATTTTGTTTATTCCCATTATTCAAAAGATAAAGTAAAATCCAGAGTTTTGTTGAATTCCTTATTCAAGAGGAGAATTAAGAGTCTATGTCTCTTTTAAATTAACAACTGTTTGAGGGTTGAATGATTAAGCTGAGGTGGGGTGTATGCTGACAAATGTAAGATCAACCTCCATCTGGGGCTCAGAGGGAAGGCTGTCTGCTTCCATCGCTCCCTGTTGCTGTTCGTTACTGAGGTTGGATCCAGTTGGATTTTTTTTTTATAATGACATGATGAAGTCTACAAGCCTTTGAACTTGAAGGTGGGTTATTAAATTCCTAAGTTCTGCATTTCTGGTGGGATACCTCACCTGATTTGAACCCTAGTCTGATTAAAGGCAGGCAACAGGTTTCTTTGGGCAAAGTGAGGGCCCAGAACGGAGGTTTTGTTTTTGCAGTGTGAGTGGACAGCAGTGGAGCTCTGGAGCTCTGTAGACTAACCTCTGACCTCCCCAGATACTTTGCTTGGTATCAGGACACTGCCACCCCCTGGTGGATAAATATCCAGTGTTATGGTCTAGTTCCCCAAAGCTCACTCCTGGCAGTGATTAGGAACCTGTGGGTAGAACAGTCCTCTGCAATGCCAGCCTCTACTTGCCCAGTTTCAGAGTTAGTTATCTCTTTCCCTTTTTTCTTTGGGCAAAAAGGATAACCATAACCTCCACTTTGCACAAGCATTTGATGGAGTTCTACCACTGAAGATGATTGTTTTTTCTTCCCTGAATTAAAAGGTGGGGAATGGGGTATCCAAGTGAAATTCATGATTTATAAATAGGGGCTCTAGTCTTTTAGAAACAGATTAGTTTCAGGATCTGCATATTTCCTGAGAAGTGAAATGAGTATATTGAAGATAACCCTGATGTATTCTGAATATGACCCAGGGAAAGTTGATCAAGATCAGTTTATGTGCCTATTTCTTTAATAGAAAGGCAATAATGTCTCTTGAATACGATGGAATTTCCATAGTATTAGTATTAAAAAGAGGACTAAATGCATATGAAAATCTGGGAGGAGTCTCTAAAATTCAAAATAAAATTAAAAAAACAAGATAACATTCCTAATATTTTAAATGTGCTAACTCTGAAACTACAGCAATAAAACTACAGCAAAACCCTCTGTAGAATACATGAAAATGTTAAGTACATGCATTGCAGCCACTGTGTTTGCAAAGACAACAATTATTTATATAGAATCAAGAAATTAGTACTCAGACAAGCAAGTCTTAAAATATTTTCTCTATTTGAAAATGTTGCCTTCCAAGTAAAAATACCGACTTATTAAATGTTATAGCATCATTGGATAAAGAAATAGTGCACTTTGATGAGAGGAGAAATAAAATACATACACATAGCTGTGTAGAAAAACTTAAATTATGAATGAAAATGTTTTTCTGTCCTAGTATAAACACTTTCTATCCTTTAAGAAAGATGAGGAAGAGGGAAATCTACAGTTAAAGGCCTCTGTGTCATTGCTGAATTACAACGTAAAGAAAAACAACATATTAATTAGCAGCAATCCAGTAATTAATAGTCATGAAAAGGCCAAAGGAGAAAAACATTGGAGGCATTAGGCCTAAACTGTTTTCTGCAGTAAAAAGATAACATTTAATCAAGTAACATACATATAAATAACTTTAGAGATGTGCTTTATTTTTATTTACTTATATTTATTTTGATATAGTTATAGCTTATTATGTCCCAGGCACTATTTTAAGCAGTCTACAAATATTGACAAATTTAATACTCACAAAAATCCTGTGAGGTTCTACTATAAGATTTCTAGATGAGGGAACAGAGAGGTTAAATACCTTGCACAAAGTAACACTGCTAATGATCTCAACGTACAGTTGACCCTTGAACAACTTGGGGATCCTTCACGCACTTGAAAATCCTCATATAACTTTACAGCCAACCCTCCGGATCTGAGGTTCTGCACCCAAGGAGTCAAACAACTGCAGATCGTGTAGCATGATAGTATGTATTTTGTGAAAAAAACACACACATAAGTAGACCCACACAGTTCAAACTCATGTTGTTTAAAGGTCAACTGTACTTTTCAGTTTAAAAATTAATAATATAAAATGTCCTTTTAAAATATACTTAAAGTGAATTTATCTAGTCGTCTATAAACTAATACAGTATAAACAGTAAATACTATACTTAGCCGTTGTATTAGCTTGAGCTGCCATAACAAAATGCCATAGACTGAGTTGCTTAAACAACAGAAATTAATTTTCTCACCTTTCTAGAAGGTAGAAGCCAAAGTCAGAGTGCCAGCCAGCATGGTCAGTTTTTGGTGAGGGCCCTCTTCCTGGCTTGTAGATGGCCACTTTCTCACTGTGTCCTCATACAGTAAAGAGGGAAGGAGGAAAGCAGAAAGAGAGAGAGGGGGGGGAGGTTCATGCTCTCTGGGGTTTCATATTGTAAGGATACTAATCGCACATGAGGGCCCTGCCTTCATGACCTCATCTCAACCTCATTACCTCCCAAAGGCCTTATCTGTAAATATCATCTCATTTGGGGTTGGGAATTCGGTGAGGACAAAACCAGTCCCTAGCAGCCATCTTACAAGTGACACTCCCACAGTGAAATGACCATTGAGATGCTACTAAATCCTGCAACTCCTCCTTAATCAGTAAAGATCCAATTATTTTTGATATAGGTTTTATGTAACTATTTTTTTCAATAACACTGCATTGAAGAAGCTGAGCCTGTGTTATTTATTGTATTAGATCTACTGGAGATTATTTATATATTTCCAGTGTAGAGTTCTGGGCTACCAACTACCACCAACCCTGCGGCTTATGAATGTGTACGGGACCCTAGGACAGCTCTCACCTATTTGTTCCAACTGTGGTGCTACCTCTGGCACCTCTGGAAGATGGCACCTGAGGATGGTGAGGGTGGTAGCCAACGTCCTTTATCCTCTGTTCCCCCCTTTATGGCATCCAGAACAGTCCCCACTTCCTCTACTGGTCCATGTGTAAGGCATTATTCAGGGGTGGTCACTTCCATCCCTCCCTCAGAACTTTCTAGATTATTACTCCACAAAGCCAATGAGATCTTCTCAATTCTCTCTCTTGCATCCAACCCACATAGAGATATTGTGCTATGCTTGGACAGTCTTAGGCCATTCTGGAGAAGAGATAGGCATTCTTACAGGAATAAGCTGCTTTTTCACTTCTCCCACTCCAGCTGATGGAAGGCAGGGATTCAGTCCACGTTAAAAAAAGATTCCATTCTAAGAGCGCAGTGATTATGGCGTAAAAAGTCCAAGGCTAAGACATATAATAAATTCCAAATGCTAAATATAGCACAACTAGAAAATGAAGTATTATTTACATTTTTCCTGGCTGGATAACACTTGCATTTGTAGTTATCATCAATGAAGCCAATATTATAAGGTTGATGACCTTGAAGAGTCATTGAAAGCCAGTGTTCATTGAGAAATGGAATATTTCCTGCCATATCAGTAAATAAAGAATGTCACAGTCATCAGCAATTGCAGCCCTCCAACGTGAGTAGGAAACTCAGGAAGGAAAGAATACCTGCCATCTAGCAGCCATCAGACTGCAGCCACTTCTTATGGTGAGCCCTGAGGAAACTCAGGATGTGTCCAGTATCTGGATACTGGACCCAGATAGCTGAAGTGCATATCAAAGGAATGATTTTGGTGAACCCAAACTCTTGCATCTTCCCATATATAGAAAAGCACTAAATTCCTTAACTTGGGATATCTGGTTTTCTTTAATTTACAATAATCTTTTGATGTTCCTCACTACCTGCCCTTTGTTGCAAAACTATATAACCTGATTCCCCAGCTCGCCTCCTCAGCAGTTCCCTCAGGGTTACTTGAGATGCTGCCTCCCAGGCTTGAAGTCTTAAAAATTCCTGCTGAATAAAACATAACTCTCAACTTTTAGGTTTTAAGTCTACATCATGGATAGTATAATGGATAACCAATGTAATGAGTAATGATGTAATTAATAATGAATAAATGATATTAGGGAAACACAGGGATAGGAAGATCTATATCAATATAAACAGGTTCTAAAGAGCCATTGCACTGGGAGTAGTAACAATGTTGCCATCTTTTTCTGCCAGTAGGGGATATGAAATTACCCAAGAATAGCATAATAGGCATATTCCTCAATAAAAAATTGTGGAGAATCTAGGAGCAAACGGAAAGAAATCTTCTTCAAATTATTGAATATTCTGAAAGTAAAAGTAAAGTTTTATGTCTAAAAGTTAATTCAGCATCAATGTGTGCATTAAATAATGAAATAGTACCTGAAACTTAAAAAAAAATACCCTTTATCCACATGCATTAAGTTGGCTTTGGAAATGACACCTATTACACATTTTCTGCCCAGCAATCCTCTCCCCTGGAAACTGACATAGCTGATCCGCAAAGTCACCAGGTTGGATGTTGTGATGAAATATCGTTGCATCGCGACCTCATGTCTCTGGCCAAAGAGACTGACCTAAGGGTTGATTGGCCCTTGACTGACCAGTGCCTGCATCTGTTCCCTAAAATTTGGTTGGGTCAAAGAGATTCCACCTTCAGTCTGGGTGTGTCTCCTGAAAACAAATGCCAAACTTGGGAACTGTTGGTTGTCGTGTCTCCTGCCATATATGGGCAAAGTAGCAGGAGGATCTGTGCTAAGAAAGACAAAAAAAAAAAAAAAGCAGGCACACAGGAGAGTTGGAGAGAGAGCTCTGGCTGCTTTCCCTGTACCAGATCCCACTGTTTGAAGACAGCTATATGATTGTCAGTGGGGTCCGTGTGACCCCTAATCCTTACAATATCCCCTCACACACATGAGCACAATTGTTTTTAAGTTTCATTGAGTTGATTTCTGTAACCTACCAAAAGTGGGTCTTAAGAAAACCACAACTAAAACAATCAAAATCACCTATTAAGCTTCTTTTATTATAAGAAGAAGTCAGGAAAAATAAAACCCAATAATTGTAAAGCATTGGTGTTATATGTAAATTTCTGATGTAATTTCTTCTTGGGTTTTTAAATACCAAAAACTATATGATTGAAAATGCTATTTTTATTTATTATTTCATTAAGATTTTAAGCAAACTAATAAAACGTAAGATTTTAGAAAATAGCCTATTTCAATTAAAGTGACATTTTATTCAAATTTTGATTGTGGTTTATTGAATGGATTTGCTTAAGATGATATTTTCTTCTATGCCACTTAGCTAGGAGTATCCAGGTTAAAAACAGAATTGCAAAAGTTTGGCGAGAAAGAATTCTGCAAAAACTAAAGAAGTAGGAAATTCATAAGGGAAATGATCTAGAAAAATATAAATTAAATAAATTTGGTTCCAAACTCAATTATAGTAACTTCATAAATACTAATGTACTGTAATTCAGCATTTGGTACCCAGAGACTGGGGTAGATGGACCCCTGATGTATGTACCAGAATATTTCAGACTTTAACAGAAGACACTTAAACATCTAGCTACTCATTCTGTACATATATGAATACTTATGTCTAAAACAGTGGTTCTCATACTTGGCTATGTGTAAGAGTCACCTGCGATCTTTTACAAATTCAGATTCTGTTCCTCACCAATGGAAAATCTAATTCAAATTATCTGGATCTATAACAAGGCATCAGTATTTCTGATGCGGTGAGTTTAATAAACAGCCAACTTATGGAATTACTGAGTACCTTACAGCAGGGGTCCCCAACTCCCAGGCCATGGACCTCTACCTCTCTACGGGACCTCGGCCTGTTAGAAACCGGGCTGCACAGCAGGAGGTGAACGGTGGTCCAGTGAGTGAAGCTTCATCGGCTACTCGCCACTCCCCATTGTTCGCATTACTGCCTGAACCATATCCCTCCCCCGCCCCCAGTCTGTGGAAAAATTTTCTTCCACAAAACCGGTCCCTGGTGCCAAAAAAGTTGGGGACCACTGCTTTACAGAATTCTTTGTCACTGTCTGATAATTTTGTAAATATACAAGCATTATGTGTAAAAAGACAATATTAGCAATTGATTCTATTTGGTTTTTTATTAAATATAAAACTAATGGGTATACTAGGACATCTATAGGAAATCTGCTGTAAAGCTGGAGGATTACTTGCCACTATGTGATAAAAGGAGAGAGAGTTTGAGATAAAACCTCCACAGAAGTTGCAAATGGGCTTTGAACATTCGTATTATGTTGTGTTCCTTTAAAGGTAATTTATAAAGGTTAAATGCATCTCAGTGATATTTTTAATGAGAACTATCTCATCTTCTAAAGTAGCATATTTCTAAAAGCTAGGAAGGAACAAAAATTTCTTCTTTCATAGCTCTGTGAGCACCTCATTTGAATCCTCATCAATTGTTTGATTGATTCTGCCCTCTAGATTAACACTTAATACTAGCAGAGGAAGAGAGGAAATCTGAGGAAAAAATTGTATAAGAAGCATGATAACCCTAAAAATAAAGCAAGAAATATTTATCAGGAAACCAGCAGTAGAATTCAGAATCTATAACTGTTTATAACTCACAAAACTAGCTTATAAAATAGTTTATAACTCACAAAACTAGCTTATAAAATATTCTTACCACTGTAAGAATTTAAATAGACTAATAATTTCAACCAAAAACTATCATTTTCAGTCAACAATAAAGCAGGATAAATATCACATCACAAATATATATATATATATGTTCATTTTGTCATTATTTACTTATTTTTCTTAAATAAATATTAAGCACCTTTAATAGATCAGTACATTGAAAGGGGTGGAAATGCAATGCTCAGTAGGATAAATATGGTTCCTGCTTTCAAGGAGTTTACAGTTGAGTGATAAGACATAAAATTAAGCAAAACATACAATCACAATAACAAAGAATGATAAGTTGTATGGAACAGTACGTGGGGGATGTGAAAGTGTGCTTTTGGTGCAGCATAAATTAAGAGACAGAGAGAGGTGAAAGGTGTGGTTAGAACAGAGGGGCAGGCAGGCATATCATAAAAGGTCTCTGTTTTGTTTGGGTGAGAGGCAAATTATGCTCAGAGACTGAGATCGTTTTTTTCCCAATAGTCTAACACAGGTTCACTGCGGGAATTTCACAAGCCAGTAGCATACAATAATAAGTCAATCAAGAAATAACATACTCCAAACCAATGATAAATTCATCACACTATTGTTCCAGGCAAGGGGAGATAAGAGGAATAAAGTCCAAATTTAGTTCGAGAGTTTTGGTTTCTAACCGAGAACCGACGTCCAGTGGCCAGCGCAAAAAATAAAACTTGCTAGAGCACTGTTGCTAGGGAACCGACGCACCAGTGTTGGCCGGCCCCCTAAGCTGCTCCCAGGGTTTTCACTGGGACCTGTCACCGGGCTTGAGCCACTGCCTAAGTGCCTCGCCGGGCAGGAACAGATGTCCTTTCTCTCCCTGAAACGGTTGCATGGTTTACTACCACTGCCCACCAAAAGTAGCCTGGTCACAGCAGAAGCAAATGTCTCAAGATCTTCAGAGAGCTAGATCAGCAAAGGGTAGCTTTGTCCTGACCCAAAGTTTAGGATACTCCTCACAAAATCTCTGTATCTTCAGTCTAAATGTACCCTCATCATAGTTACTTCCCCACATAGCTGCCGCCCCAGAGGGGCCCCTCAACATCTGACCTGCAGGTGCTTATCAACGACAACAGAAGGGATGATGACATCCTGACCTCATGCTTATAACAAAACAACTTTACTTCTAAAAATGACTTTTTTTATATTTGTCATAAACAAGTGGATTAAAACAACTCCACTTAAGTTATAAATAAGTGGATTTGAAATTATATAAAACCAATACAGGACAGTCATTAAGACTGAAATCTACAGAATAAAACTAGCATCTTGTATGAAGGTTCTTTGGAGGAAAACAACTGAGAGAAAATGTCACTCAAAAGTTTTGTCTTTAAAAATGAAATACTCATATATTTCATCAAAACGGGACTAAAATGTTCTGTTAAAACTCATGCTCAAAGAAAAGTTGTGATCATCAAAAAGAAAAATAAAAAACACATATTAAATAAATTCTACCTTGAAATATTTGAAATAACAAAATTTCTGAAAAAATATTTTATTTCAGTATGTGGATAAAATAAATGAAACAAGTTAAAATAAACCATCATAATTTTAACACTATGATTAAATAGAAAAAATAATGAAGCATTTTCAGGTAAAATATTTAATACAGTTTCAAAAAAATATTGATATGATCTTATCATTGCTACCCAGGTTTATGGAACACTTATCACAACACATATTCTACTAAAATGAGAATATAAATCTTAGGAAAAATTACAAAGCAACATTATTGTTTCAATCAGTCGACCATTGTTGTAGCGTTATTAATTTAATAAACCACATTTTCCACACCATAATATATGATACCTTAATCATATATTAAGATCCCTCATAGAACCGAGTCTATTCCTAAATTTTATTTGACATTTTATTTAATTACTTCAAATGTAAAATTCCTTATAATTTAATAATTTTGGTAGAATTAGAATTAACATAACATCTAAATTAACATAAAATTTTATATTTATTTCTTGATAAAAATGGTTTCCATTAGAAACATTTATTTGAAAATTCAATAAAATCTGGACAGATAATACCAGTGTAATGCTAGGAAAAATGTCTGTAACTTATTAGCCAAAATTTGAGAAAATTTCCAGATGTTTGAATTTGCCACTAAAAGACAATAAATTTAATTATCTTGGAATGATCTAATACAAGATTTAAATCAAGTGAATCTCTTCAAATCATTTCTCAATAAACTTGTATTCACTTCTACACATCAAATAGACATTAAAAAAATAAGAAAATATAGTGATGGAATATATAAATAATGAAACCTCAAAGAGTCATACGTTGGTGGGCAGGCTATAATAATGTTAGAGGTGCAAAAGCAGTTCAGAAGTCATTCACGCTTTTTCTATTCACTTTGATACAAGTTTGTAATGAGAATAGTTAAGCATCTGAAATGAATTCTTATGAGACTTAGCTTAAATGCATAAAAGCAATGTTAAGAATTTCTTTCCCCTTATGAGAAAAATACATTATTAAAATGAAAGATTAATTTAATAGAAGTACACATATACAACAAAATATATAAAATTATGAAAATTAAAAGCTATTGGTGAAAGAAATAATCATGATATACTCTTAAACAGAATGCGCTAATCTTGTTTGCTTCTTAAGATCTATGTATCTATTTTTCCAGGGACAAGTGGATGGTATAGTGGACAAAAATATATAATTTTAAAACTTCTGTTGGAAGATACATACATGTTTAAAACTTGGTCAGGAAAATGTTTAAAATATGTGTGTGTGATAATTTAAAAGACTGTAAGCTTTGTCATTTTTAAGATGGTACCTAATTCACAAATATGCTAAATTACCAAGATCTATTACCAACTAAAAAGATACTTAAGATGGATAAAGAAGATGTGGCACATATATACAATGCAATATTACTCAGCCATACAAAGAAATGAAATTGAGCTATTTTTAATGAGGTGGATGGACCTAGAGTCTGTCATACAGAGTGAAGTAAGTCAGAAAGAGAAAGACAAATACCATATGCTAACACATATATATGGAATTTAAGAAAAAAAATGTCATGAAGAACCTAGGGGTAAGACAGGAATAAAGACACAGACCTACTAGAGAATGGATTTGTGGATATGGGGAGGGGGAAAGGTAAGCTGTGACAAAGTGAGAGAGTGGCATGGACATATATACACTACCAAACGTAAAATAGATAGCTAGTGGGAAGCAGCCGCATAGCACAGGGAGATCAGCTCGGTGCTTTGTGACCACCTAGAGGGGTGGGATAGGGAGGGTGTGAGGGAGACACAAGAGGGAGGAGATATGGGAACATATGTATATGTATAACTGATTCACTTTGTTATAAAGCAGAAACTAACACACCATTGTAAAGCAATTATACTCCAATAAAGATGTTAAAAAAAATAGATACTTAAGTGGATTGTAGTTTTTGCTAATTTATTTTAGTCATAATTTATAAGATGATATTATTGGACTAGAACAAATAAAATATTGACTACCTATGCCAATATTTAGATAATAATTATTGTTTTCTTTCTCTTTTAAAATGAATTTAAAATCTTGATAGTGGCCACAACTTTGAACTTCTGTAGAGAAAAAAGAGGGTAGAAACTGGGAGTTACTTTTAGAGGCAGCAGAGCATGCTGATAAGTAGCACTGCTATAGAGTATCCCATTTCTACTTCTTTTTTGTGGAACCATAGGAAAGCCCTTAAGTTACAGAACCAATCTTGGTGTCCTCTTGCCTGTATGCAGTAAAGCCAATATACTGACACCAGGTTGTGGTGAAGGGAAGTGAAGCATTTACTGCAAAGAGGCAGGCAAGGAGTCTGGACAGCTCAAAACCTCAAACTCCCAATGTGTTTTAAGAAAGCATTTTTAAAGGCAAGCTGAGGGAAGGGAGTCAGAGGGTGTGTGATTAGCTTGTGCACAATTCTGTGTTTGGCTGATGGTGAAGTGATAGAATAGTGTCACAGGCATTAACATTATCAATCTTCAGGCTCTAGTTGGTCTGGGGACTACTTGCTCATGGTAATCAAGTAGTTAACATCTTCCATTTGGTGGGGGTTTTAGCATTAATTCTCCTGGCCCAACTGTTATTTTTGTCACTACATGTTCACATCCCTTGAATCGTTAATTCTTGAGCCAGGCTTTTGTGACTTAGGGAAGGCCTGGGAGACTATATCTTTAGATTTATTCAAACACAGATTTTTAAAAGTCTTTGTCTTGTTTCCATTAAAAAATAACAATTGGTACTGTGAAGTAGAGGACAAAACCCAGTGGGAATGCTTTTAAAAGAACCTGCCTTCCTCTAACTTTTCACTGTAAACTATTCTGAACCACCTTAAATGAGGTATCTGCTGAGAAAATCTATGGATACCATGCTGTGGGAAAGCAGAAGCACTGAGAGATTGTATTTTTGTAGCTTCTACCCATTTACTTGTAGGGAACCACAGTATAGATGGATTCAGCATGCAATTGTTAATTAATTTATTGCTTTACTTAATGAAGTCCTAGGGGAGCAAAGTTCACCACGCCAAATTGTCTCTTTGGCATAAGGATTAATCTAGGCTGATTGTTTTTAAGGCCCAAAAGTCTCAGGAAGAATTTTGACCTTCCCCCTAACTGCTTAAAAGAATGTAGATAGAGGACCTGTTCCAGGAAGGGAGCTATCATCATAGATAACTATGGTATGTACTAGGCATGATAGACAGGGAGGAACCTAGCGACGTCTGTTTGTTAAAATTCCTCTCTGTGTCCCATTATCTTTGCCTGGCCCAGCAAACATTTGTTTACCAAACATTTGCTTTTCCATCCCCACTAAATTGCCTTCCCTCCCCACTCCCCCCTTGAAGCCCCAAACCCCTACCCCAACATCCTCTTTGATCTTGAGCTGAAGATGGTATTTAAGATGAGGGTCAGGCATTTTAGTGAGTTATTCAGTTTTCCTGGGTCTCTCCCAGGTATATATGCTACTAAACTTTTGTGTGATTTTCTCTTGTTAATCTGTCTCATGTCAATTTAATTCTTAGACCAGCCAGAAAAAAGTAGAAGGATGGAGAAAAATTTCTTTCTCCCCAACAAAGTGAAAGAGATCTGCTAGCATCAGGATAAGAGAAAGAATGTTTAATGTCTGTCTTTTAGGAATAGATATTTCTGTGTTTAGGTTAGAATTATCTACTTCGGGGCAAGAAGTTTGTTCCTTTGTGACACCTATAGCTTCAGGAGACAAAGTTTTCTAGCACTACAGGTAGACTAGGAGTACAGAGCTGAAGCTCTGGTGAACTCCTATCTTTAGTAGAAGGCTGTTCCTCACCACAAGAAACTGCCACCATCTGGAGAGTGAGAATGCAACGCAGGTGAAGATCTGGTTAGCAGAAGTGGAAGCTCAGGGGAGCTGCGTAAAAGGAAAGCTGTGTGTATTTTTTCTTCTGAATATGTGCTTCACTCTTGAACCTGTGTCAAGCAGGCAAGCAGAAAGATGACCTTTTATCTGCTTACCTAAACTTGTTCTGAGTATATACAGTTCTTTCTTTTCTGTGGAAAAAAAAGTGTAGTCACTGTTTAAGGGTCATTTCCTCCCTACCATTTGTGAAAGCCAACATGAATGGAGATGGGGAGTGGCCAGAGGAGGATTTATCCTTGAAGCTGATAAAAGATATTTTCACATATTGAGGTATGGGCAAGACATTCTGGATTATACATGAATTAACTTGAATTTTATGCCAACTAAAACAGCCAGGTTGTGGTCTATCAAACATGTATTGCAATCCGCTTTAATTATTAGGAAAAGGGCACATTGACCAGAAATAATGTCCATGTTAAAGGTTAAATGCATTTTTTCCTGGGACGCCAAGGCAAGTACTCCTTCAATGATAAGACTCCCTTTCCAGGTGCCAAGGCCATATTTTTTTTTTTTTTTTTTTTTTTTTTGCAGTACGCAGGCTTCTCACTGTTGTGGCCTCTCCCGTTGCGGAGCATAGGCTCCGGACGCTCAGGCTCAGCGGCCATGGCTCACAGGCCTAGCCGCTCTGCGGCACGTGGGATCTTCCCGGACCGGGGCACGAACTCATGTCCCCTGCATCGGCAGGCAGACTCTCAACCACTGTGCCACCAGGGAAGCCCTAGACTAGTTTTTATTTTAGGGTTTCTCTTTTTCCTGTTAAACCTTTGGAAAAAAGTTTACTCCTGTTCTGTTTCTTCTTCTGAAACAACAATTATGCATATGTTAGATCTCTTTTTGTCTTTCATGTCTATCATCTCTCAGGTACTGTTTTTCAATCACAGTACCTTTTTTTATGACCTTTTTATGTTGTTTTACATGCCTTTTCCATTCTAGCTACTATTACAATTATGACTGTATTTTTCATTGTGTTTAGTCCACTTTTTACTATGACTAAAGAGGCTTTCATTTCTATTTTATCTCCTTTTTTATCCAAAGCTCTGTCATTTTACTTATATCATTCTCTGTAAATGTTGTCTGTTGGCTTAAAAATCTCTTTTTTGAGCTCTCTTTCAGAGATCACATTATAATTTCTTTAAGATTCAAAAGAATTATATTTATCTGAACTTTTCCACTATTTTCTTGATCTTTCTTTCATGGAGTTGGAGGGCTTAGGTTGCTTGCTTTTCCTTTCCATCTTTACTAATCTTTTTTTTTTTTTTTCCTAGTTCTGGCCATACCACGCAGTGTGGAGGATCTTAATTCCCTGACCAGGGATCGAACCTATGCCCCCTGCAGTGGAAGCATGGAGTCTTAACCACTGGACTGTTAGGGAGATCCTGTCCATCTTTAAATGAGGCCAGTTACTTGTCAAAATATAAGGTGGGAGGAGCAGGCTGTTGTCTCACACAGCCTACCACAATGTTTGTTATGTCCCCTGCCTGAGATGCTCTTCCCTCAGTTTTTAGCATGATGGAGATCATTGTGGCTCCTACTAAAGTCTTTTTGTTTTTTCACAGTTTCCTGTATTGGGATATAGTAATTGTTACTTTGCTTTCCACTTTCACCCTCCTTCACCTCTAGCAGTGTTACTTAGTAGATTACTGGTTTATTATAAGAGGATATAACTCAGGAACAGCTCAATGGGAGAGAAGCATGGGACAAGGGATGGTGAAAGGGTAAGGAGCTTCCATGCCCTCTCCAGGTGTGCCACTCTCCCCACATTACCAAATGTTCACCAACTTTAGTTTTAATCTATCCTTTTTCTTAATAACAAAGGCCTGCAAAAACAGTTTTCTCTGTGTTCCACATGGTTTGGTGAAAATTGTTCTTCTTTTCACTGTTTTTTAAATTGTTCATTTTTCAATTTTATCTTTAATATAAGGGTGATCTAAGAGTGTGTTTCTTAATTTCCAAGTAAAGATTTTGCTGATCACCTTCTTTCTTTTTATCATTTCATATTTACTATTGTAGCCTTTTTTAAAAGTTAACACACTTTGTGACCAACTATATGATGTCCATGCACAAAAGTTTTATGGACATATGAAAAACAAAAAATATTTTTTATTCTGAAACACATTTTCTCCCACATTTTTACCTCTCTGGAATTGAGGTGCAATTATGGCTGTCAACCCATAGAAATAGTGATGCAATTGTGTAAAACGTTCAGTTCACACATTCTGCTAAGATCAAGAAGTCAAGAAAACACCAGCATCAAAGTGTCTTTGTAAAGTAAGAGTAAAGGAAAACCATCACATTCTCTCTTTGAGTGATATAAGGTTCTTTTTCTATGCCCTTCGTCTCTTTCTGTCTACTATATCTGATTCTGGCAGAGGTATATTGAAATCTCATTATAATTGTATTTTATCAAATTTAGTGAATTACTAATAATTTTGTTTATATATTTAGATAGCTGCTATGTAGTTTGATATCTACATATTTATGAGTGGGTTTTTTTGTAAAATTTTCCTATTATATCAATATTTTATATTTGCCATCTTTTTATATTCTATCTTTCTTTACTGATTTAATCATGTCCCTATAGACAAGTTTTGTTTTCTAGCCTAGAGCATCAGTCTTTTTGCTTTAATGGAAGGATAAGATAGTCCATTCACATTTTATATAATGCCTGTAACTTATTTTTGTTGTTACCTATTTTATTTCATTATTTCCTTTTTTAACTTTTTCTTTTCTTTCTTTTTTTTTTTGTATAAATTCATCTCACTTGTTCTTTCAAAGATTAGTTGTGTGTTTTCATCCCTTTCATTGCTCACATGATGCTCTCAAGATCAGAAATATATGAATGTGTATCTTTCTCCATACAGCTGCATTAGCCCAAATTTCTTCTTACATAAACTAGATGAGATCTCTGGAACACTTTTTTTTTCTTTCTTCTTCCTTCCTTTATTCTCTGTCCTTCTCTACTGATGAGGCTATCGGGAATAATGTTACTTTGTTCTTTTGCAGATTTCCTCAATCCTTAAAGCCTCACAAAGTCATTATTTAAAACTTACATTCCAAAATGGTCTATATTTATTGAGAGTCAGGGAAGATTCAGCCTACCTCCTTAGTGCTTTCTTGACCTTTTGGGGATCTAAAGAGTCTGGAAAAATCACATGGAGCAAATATCAGTCTTCCTAAGTAAGTTCATTAGACCAGCGGTCCCCAACGTTTTTGGCACCAGGGACTGCTTTCGTGGAAGACAATTTTTCCACAGATGGAGGGGGGATGGTTTCAGGATGATTTAAGCACATTATATTTATTGTGCACTTTATTTCTGTTACTATTACACTGTAATATATAATGAAATAATTATACAACTCACCATAATGCTGACAGGAGGCAGAGCTCAGGCAGTAATGTGAGCAATGGGGAGTGGTTGTAAATACAGATGAAGCTTCACTAGCCCATCCGCCGCTCACCTCCTGCTGTGTGGACTCGTAATGGTCAGTGGCCCAGGGGTTGGGGACCCCTGCATTAGATCACTGAACATCACACTTTTCCTTGGGTTTTATGGCTTTTGTTCCTTTGTCTCGAGGCACCAAATATCTTCTTCAATACCTTGCTCAAGACAGGGAATAAAGGTTTATAATATATCTAGCTAAAACCTCAAGCAATCACAAGTTCAGATAATAATTAACTGTTTGGAGCTTACAGTAGCCATTGGCTCAGGCAAGGCAACTAGGTTGGAGTTGGGAAGGAAGAAGGAGAAAGCCCAGTGAAGGTCTCCAAAGCCCCAGATTTTCCAGTGGTTTGTTTTGAGAGACTTCATATTATGGAACCATTCTTGATGCCCCAGAATAATCCGTGTTTGATCATGATTGAGCTTTCTTTTAATACAGTGTAGAATTAAATATGCTAATTTCATCTGTATTTATACCATTTTGTACTTATATTAATAATAATATTTTGTACTTAAATAATAATTTCATCTGTATTTATACCATTTTGTACTTATATTAATAATGTTTATTCTATTTTAATAATGTTTTGCATTTCTATTCATAAGTAAAAGTACAATTGCAGGGATTTTTTTCATGCAATCTTAATGATGTGTTGGTTATCTTTTGTTAACTCTATAAAATAAAATGATAAGCTTTCCAAATTTATATGATTTGGAATATTTTGAATAATAGAATGAATATCTTATAAAAACTCACTTAAAAAAAGATCCAGTCTTGAAACTGGAGCCATTTGAAATTACAGATCTTTAACAATGTTTCTGATTACTTTTTTGTCATTTTTGAGGCCTTCTGTCCTTTTGGGTCAATTTTAGTCATTTATACTTTACTGAAATGGTTTCCTAAAATTTCAAATTTGCATTTCCAAAGAGTTCGTTTTTTAAGCTGATGTGTGTTGAGTGATAATACATGTCAGGCTCCATCTATGCAATGGACATATAATGAAACAGTGCAATGCCCCCATAAAGCTTATATTTTAGTGAGTCTGGGGCAGAAAGAAAGCAATCATGCCATTGTGTGATTGTGCAAGGGTGAGATTTTTTCCATCACATACAGTTATATGACAGTTCTTTCCACAAATATTTAATTATGTAAAATATATTGTATAGTTTCATTAATGACAAATATCAAGTTTTCTCTAATTGTGTTACACAAGGTAAAATACTACATTTTTACAAACTTACACTTGGATAACAGGAGAAGATAATGTATCTTTAGTAAATTATTAATTTTTATAAACCTTGATGATTAGTTTATGTTCTTAATCTATAAGCAGTAAACGCCAGTGAAAGGGTCACAGTGGTGACATTATTACAAGGATCTGAGGAATGCCTATGTTGGTGATGCATTATCTCCTAAATAATAAATAATTTCAAGTATTAACACTACTTTTGGGACTTCTGCAATCCCAGTGCAAGGGGCCAGAGTTCAATCCCTGGTCAGGGAACTAGATCCCACATGCATGCCACAACTAAGAGTTCATATGCCACAACTAAGGAGCCCGCCTGCTGCAATTAAGGAGCCCACATTCTGCAACTAAGGAGCCAGTGGGCTGCAACTAAGATCTGGTGCAACCAAATAAATTAATAAGTAAAAATTAATTAATTAATTTAAATAACACTACTTTTTATAACCATATGTACCTGTTACATTTATTAATAAAATTTAAATTTATTTAAAAGAGAAAAAATTATTTGATCACCAGGTAAAGTGGTATCAAGACTTCAGAAGCCTCACAATCCTCTACCAAATTCCCATTAAAACAATGAAAAAAAAAAAAAGGACAAGACCCTAAAAATTCTGTATTATCAGATGGGTGAGAATGAAGCATAGCTATAGGTTGTCATACATAATGGCAAGTATATGATGACTCCCCCTTCAAAATGAGAAAATAAAGCTTGACTCAGATTTAAGGTAGAAATATACCCATATAAAATGGATGGGTATAAGTCTTTAAAATGTCTGTAAATGTATTATTAAAGTATTTTGCAATCCACAAAACTCTTATCTATGTCACATAGGTGTACATTTGTGATCTCACAAATCTTGAACTTAAGTATAATTTTTGGAATGGAAACAGAATCAACTAATTTTATGCTCTTTGGAGAAGAACTGTGTATAGAAAAGGAAGACAATCTGCCTGGCCAAGATTAGAAGAAAATCAAAGATCTTGGAAATATTCATCCAAACACAGTAAAGAGCTCCATGACACAGAGATTATTCCTCCATATTCTGTGACAAATTTATCACCACTGTGAACTTTATATCTAATTCCACTTCCTTATTATGAAAATTAGTAATGGACACTGTGTTTTAGGAAAGCTTAATGAAAATAAACCACATACGGTGACATTATTTTCAAATTTGCAGAATAAAAAAAAGATACTATAAACATCCAGACAAATTAATTGTGTTATCCTCCAATAATCAAATTATGCCTCTGCAACTCTAAACACAGTAAAATAATAGCATAACATTAATAGAGCTTTCAAGAAAATATGTGATTCTAAAGTTCAAAACACTCGTGAAAACAACTGGATACAGGACGGATGCGATAACCATTTACCTCCTCTTTCTTTTCAGTAGAATTCTCTATTTTTGCATCAGTTCAGAGCCACCTGCAATAGACAATGTATCTACCAAACTTGTGAATAAGTAGAAGTCAATTGCGTATAAGGAGAACTAGTATGTGTTAATTCCAGAACGTGACCTTAAAAGGAAGAGGTGTGTACCTTTTCTGTCCTTTCTTAATTTCTTGTCTTCGCAATGCAGACATAATCTTTGGATTTTCACCAGCCATCTGGGATCATAAGTGGAAATTATGTTTGAGAATGACAGAGAAACAAGGCAAAATAAGCTAGGGTCTCTAATGATTTTGGTACCAGGTTTGAGTTCAACCTGGAAGTCAGTTCGCTGGAAGTCGCTTTATCTAAGAAATACATGAATTTCCATCACACTTAAGCCCTTGTTATTTTTGTTCTATGTTACATGCAGCTGAACTAATACTGAGATTGCAATAAAATTTTATTCTTAGCTATAAAAGTGTTTAGCATGAACAAATTGCACTACCATTAAAACTACTAGTTGCATTCTATGATACAAAAGCTGAAGTCTTTCTTCTATCATCCTGGTTTTATCTCTCTCCCACCCTCTTTCTATTCTTCACAGTATTTGGTTACATAGTAACTAATCAACGATAGGTTCATTGAATGAAGGAATGAACAAAGGGCGTCTTGCACATAATGAGCTCAGAGAGACACATGCCTCCATTATGAATAAGGATTTGGATCATACAGTTGAAATTAAAAAAATAAAATTGTATACTGAAATTAATATTTTATTAAAAGGAGTGTTAACTTGCAAAAATAAATTCTTATATCCCTTTTTTCTCTCTCATGAGATATGTGAATCTTGAAAACAAAAAATGAAATTAGAGAAATGACATCAAAGCATTGACTCTTTTATTCACAATACAGAACTCCTGGAATCAATAAACTATCATGGCCACAGGAAATCAGGTTCTTGCCCACCAGGAAAAATCTAGAATTACAAGCAAACGTAATGCCCACAATCCAACGTAGCAAATGAGTCAAGTGAACAACAACAATGGTGGGACCAACTTGCCTTGGGACAGATAATACTCCATGCTACAGACAACTTTATGAGGTAGAAATTGTTGTGCCCATTGTACAGGTGAGAAAACTCAGGCATGGAATGTTTAAGTAACTTGACAAAGTACTAGAAGCAGTCTTCAAACATAGACTGCAGTTCTAGAAAGTACTCAGATGAAAAAGCCAATCTCAAAACGTTACATGCTGAATGACTCCATTATATAACATTCTTGAAATGAGAAAGTTGTAGAATGGAAAGTAAATTAGTGGTTGTCATGGGTCAGGGATTAGGGGGCAGGGAGGGGTAGCAGGAGGGAGATGGGTGTGGTTGTAAAAGGGCAACAGGAGGGATCATTGTAGTGATGAAACTTGTACTGTATCTAGACTGTGGTGTTAAAGATGTGAACCTACACATATGATAAAGTTGCACAGAACTAAATAAATATGCAAACAAATGAGTACAAGTGAAACTGAAGAATCTGAATAAGATGTATTAGATTGTATGTTAATATCCTAGTTGTGATATTGTACAATAGTTCTGCAATATGTGACCATTGGAGGAAAATGGGTAAAGGGAACAGGGGATCTCTCTGGGTTATTTCTTCAAAAAACTTGTCAATCTACAATGATCTCAAAATAAAAACCTTAATTTAAAAAAATAGAGTAACATATCAAATTTAGTATTTATCTAAAAGGACATTGGGTATGCTGTAATGTAGTATGCAGAATTTGTTATTGTTTCAATTTATCTAACAACTTTTATAAATTGTATTTTAAGGTGTTATACATGCTCTGAACTTCAACTAAAAAGTAAAAAAATAGTAAAAGTAAATGCATTTTAACTTTCCATAAAAAGAGTGTTCAGAAAATTAGAGAGAGAAACTCCTTCTTGCTGTTAGATCAAGGGAGGCTATCTTTTTTTAAAAAATTTCAAATCACAAGTGTAACATATGTTAAAAAATGTAATGTTATAGGAAACAGCCAATGGCAATCAACATTTAGACAGGAATTCACTGTGGGTGAAATTTTTTAAAATAAAAAACTATGATAAAAACACCAAAATAAGTATTTTGGGAATTTAATGAAGTATAAACATGCATTAATAACTAAACTAAAATAGGGCAGGTATGAAGCACAGATTGTTAGATATAAAACAACTAGAAAACTTGGAAATGAATAATGAAATCATTTCAAATTGCAATCTCAATTAATTGTATTACCTCTATAGTTGACACAGTTTAAGAGAGAATCAGTGGATTGGAAGACCATACTTCATAGCAAAGAAGAAGAAACAGATTAATATAAAATAGTTCAGACTTGTGGAACATTGGATTAGCCACATTTCAGTGCAGAAAACAGAAATTCCCTTGTTTCTTTAAAAAAAAAAAAAAGAAAGCTGGGAAGGCTAGAAGTCAGAGAACCATTTTTGGACTATTGACTTCAAAGCCACATCATTGAAGTCATGAGCTGGAGCTCAGGAAGCTACTGCTATACCACTATCTTTCACAACAGATTTTTATTCCCATGAAGTTTGTGACTAGATAAAGGAAAGTGGAAAATGGCCACCACAAACATTTACCTCTGTCTGCTCTTAGCTTTCTAGAAGTAGAAGCAGCAGGAATTTGGCCTATGCCTTCATTCTGACCTCCAAATACTGCTTTTACATGGTAGATGTCATTTGCCTCCAGACTCCCAGCTTCAGTGGAATCTGAGAAATACAGTTCTTAGTTTTCTGACCTGTTTTTAAAAATAACACTTTGAAAGAGGGTTAAGAGAGGAAATGTATATTTCTAATATAGATTTAGGATCAGTTTCTTAAAATCCCTGCTGGAATTATAGATTGATGTGTGAAAAACTGACATCTTATAATTGTGTCTTCCAATTCATGAAAATGGTATATCATTTTTTCAGACCTATAATTTCTCTCAGCAAAGTGTAGAGTTCTTTCATATGTTTTGTAAAATGTATTTCTAAATATTTCATGTTTTGGTTGCTAATGGAAATGGGTTATTTTTAAATTTTCTTTTTCTAATTGTTCATTACTTGTACATAAAATTATAATTGTTTGTATACTAACATTGTATCCTGTGACCTTACTAAATTCATTTATTACTTCTAGTATTTTCTATATACATAATCATATCATTGGCCAATAAAGACAACTTTACTTCTACCTTTCCAATTCATTGACTTTCATTTCTTTTTCTTGCTTTATGGCACTGGTTAAAACCTCCAGTAAAATATTGAATAGAAGTAGCAGCGTAGATATCCACTCTTTGTTCCTTTTCTTAGGTAGAAAGCATTGAGACTTTCACTGTTTAGTACAATGAAAGTTGTAGGTTTGTTAAAGATACCCTTAATTAGATTAAGAAATTTCCCTTTTCTTCTTAGCTTGCTGAGAGATTTTATCATAAATTGGTGTTGCACTTTATCAAACCTCTCTTCTGCATCTATTGAAATGATCATATGTTTTTTTATTTATTTTATTAATATGGCGAATTACACTGGTTGATTTTTGGATGCCAAATCAACCTTTTACTCCTGGTATAAACTCGATTTGATCATGATGCACCATATTCTTTTATATATTGTCGGGTTTGTTTTGCTAAAATTTTGTTAAGGATATTTGTGTCTATTTTCATGAGGGATATTGGTGCATAGTTCTCTTTTCTGATGTCTTTGGCCTCATAAAATGAGTTTGGGAGTATTCTCTCTTCCTCTATTTTCTGACAGAGTTTGTGTAGGATTGGTATAATTTCTTCCTTAAATGTTAGAATTTACCAGTGAAGCCATCTGGGCATAAGATTTCTTTTGGGAAAGATTTTAAATGAAAATCCAGTTTCCTGAATTAATATAGGACTATTCAAGTTTTGTATTCTTATTGGGTCAGACTTTATAATTTGTGTCCTTCAACTAATTTGTTCATTTCATCCAATTTTTTTGTTGAATTTATTGGTATAAAGTTGAATTTATTGGTATTATTTTTCTTTTAATGACCAGGCTCTGTAGTGAGTGATGTATTCTATTACATTATGATACTGGTAATTTTTGTCTCCTTTTACTCTTTATCAGTCAAAATGGAATTTTATCAGTTATATTGATTTTTTTAAAGACCTAACTTTTGATTTCATTGGTTTTTTCCTATTATTTTTCTTCTTTCTATCTCAAAGATTTTTGCACTTATCTTTATCATCTCCTTTTTTTTTTTTTGACTTGATTTTCATGACCTTAACACTTTGGAAGTATACAGGCTAGCTATTTTGTAGAATGTCCCTCAAACTGTTTTTCTGATGCTTCCTTATAACTTGATCTAGAGTATATATTTTTAGCAGGAATACCACACCCAAATGACGCTGAGCTCTTCTCAAGGTGTTCTATCAGTATCAACTTCATGTTATTTTTCCCATTATTGGTAATGTTACTTTTGATCAGTTGATTAACATAGTGTCAGTAAGGTTCAATCTAGGCATTTACCCACAACCACTGTACTGAAAGAATTTTGGACAAGGCCTCCAATAGCCTCCATATTATAAACCTGAAAGTTGAATATTCATCTTCATCTTTCTTTCTTGGGTTCCCTGACACATATTCTCCTATTGACGACTCCCAAGTATATCAAGACTGGACACCTTCTCTGAGCTCCAGATTTGTATTTTTGACTATTTGTACAACATGTCCACTTTGATGTCTGAAAGGTGTCTCAAACTTACCATGTCTAAAAACAAAAAACAAACTCCTGATCTTTCGTTTACAAAGTCTTCCCCTGCTCTGTAAGTGGCAACCTCTTCCTTCTTGTTGCTCAGGCTAAAAATCTTGGTGTCATCCTTGACTCCTTTCTTTTTAACTGCACACCTAATGCTTTAGCAAATCCTGCTAAACTTAACTTCAAAATATGCAACTTCAAAAGATGCATTCCCATCACTCATCTCTGGGTCCTTACCTCTCCACCCCAGAAACCCTCAAGATGCTTGGCTTGGAGACTTTGAGATTGTGAGCAACATCTGTCTTCTTTGTTGTTTATTGGAATCTTCTCTCTTCCTGGTTCTGCTTCTACCTCCCTCCCCACAGATTAGTCTATGATGAAAGCTAGGATTTCAGGGAGAAAACAAAAAACAAGGAAGAGAGCTGTCTTTAAGCTTCTTTAAGTTTTCTGCTTCCATTTTGTCATGAGGTTCCCATGGCAAGGAAGACCAAAATTTGGCTAGCTGCTTGGAATTGGGAGAGGAAAAACTACAGGGAAAAAATTTTAACATTTTAGTAAATTAATTACCCTACCAGAGTAAAAGAACAATTACTCTTTTTAAAGAATATATAGGAGACTTGAGATGGAAGTAGTGACAAGGGGAAGCAAGGAAAACACCACCACCACCTCTCAACATTGAAGTATCTGAAGCCTGAAAATGAACCAGCCACCACTGGAATGGGCTGCAAAGGAAGAATCAACTTTAGGGAAGATGCTGTTTTTAATTTAGGCAAGGGGGTGGAGGGAACACTCAAGGTGGACGAGTAGAAAATGAGGCATTTCCACTTTGGGCATTAACCAAAAAACAGTCTCAGGGTGTGATAAGACAAAAACTACTAATGTTCAAGTGTTCCAAGAAATTTGATAGTAATTGTGGGTTAACTATTATAAAATGCAAATTTCTGTGGTGAGCAAGTATAATTTCTTACAACAAATAATTATCAGTCTCAAGAGTAAAGGCAATACAATCTTGGCAATTAAAGTATAATATTTAGGGGACTTCCCTGGTGATTAAGACTCCATGCTCCCAGTGCAGGGGGCCTAGGTTCAATTCCTGGTCAGGGAACCAGATCCCGAATGCTGCAACTAAGATCCTGCATGCCACAACTAAAGATCCCACGCACGGCAATGAAGATCCCATGTGCTACAACTAAGACCCAGAACAGCCAAATAAATATATTTTAAAATAAAGTATAATATTATAGGAGAGCTTACCTTGGGAAAATATAAAACTATTCAACTTCATGATAACAGGATACAAATAATAAGTCCTACAAGAAAATCCCACTACCCCTAACATACCTGTTCCTATTATTATTTTCTTCAAGGTAACTGGTTGTTAGATATTTTTTCAGCTTTTACCTTTATCTAAGTAGTAAGATACAAAGGCTAACTCAATGTATTTTATTGTCAAAGTTCAATGTTTTCCAATATCTAAAATTCTTGCTAACATAAACTTGTGACCATTGATTCCAACTTTTAATTTAATCACAGCAGAATAAACTATTTGGAATTTATAATTTTACTTTTACACTAAACACATGACATACCATAGTCCTCTCTCCAAGCCTTTCCTACTTTGAGGTTGCTGCACTATTTTCAGTCCCCAATCCTGCCATGTGAATCTCACCTACTTGTCCTTTCTTAATTTTCATCCTGTCCTGAATGGCTCTCAGCCCACCACTCATCCACTTAGCAAAGACAACTTAGGCACTCCGTATATTCTGTACAAGTGTAACACTTATAACTCTACATTCTTTCTCTCAATAGGTGTTATCGTTTTAGTCTTATAAGCAACGTGTGAGTAGATACTCTGTGGTAGTCATTTGGTAGCTTCACCACCTAGCACTATAACCTGCACATAGTGGGCTCTCATGTGTTTTTTTTTGTTGTTTTTTGGGGTTTTTTTTTTGCGGTACGCGGGCCTCTCACTGTTGTGGCCTCTCGCGTTGTGGAGCACAGGCTCCGGACGCACAGACTCAGCGGCCATGGCTCACGGGCCCAGCCGCTCCGTGGCATGTGGGATCTTGCGGGACCGGGGCACGAACCCGTGTCCCCTGCATCAGCAGGCGGACTCTCAACCACTGCACCACCAGAGAAGCCCATCATGTATTTTTATGAGTAACTGAATCAGTGTTATCCTTGCTACTACCCCAGGAAGCAGCAGATTGTCACAGAGTAAGCAGAGTAGGTCCTCCTATTTAACAAACGAATGAATTAATAGATGGATGTGAGCCTATTTGCAGAACTCTTAAGGAAGTTAAAAGAATTTCCTAGAATTAGAAGCCATTAGGAAATTACCATTAATCTTGTTAGTTGTGATGATAGTGGTTAGGTAGGAAAAAAAAGTCTTTATTGTTAGAAATACATATTTAAGTATTTATAGTGAAATGCCATGATGCTAATGGAATTTATTTTAAAATACTTTAACAACAAAGAAGATGAAGCAATATGACAAAATAATTATTGTTAAATTTAGTTATGTATATATTCTAGTCTATTCCAACACTTAACATGTAATTGACAAGATGACAAGAACATATTAAGAATCTGGAAATTGATGTGATTGCCAGTTAGGTAATTCAATAACAAGTGATACATTAAAAGTAACTGAAAATGATTCACCCTAGGATAACCAAAGGGCGGCATTCTAAACTACTTATGAAAGGCAGGAAGGGACTCTTTTATTTATAAGTAAATTATTTACATTTAAGAAAATAAATGTCAAATACCACCTGAGACAAAAGTGTGATCAATTATTTCTTTTTAGGGAAAACAAATTTTTCTTTACGTATCTTCTTGAACTTTTTTGGTATACATGTAAAATATAAATAAATATAGATTAAGCTTAATATTACAAAAGAATAAGACTTACAATTTGAATATGAACATCTCACTTTAGAAATACAGAATCTTTTCTTATATTAATATTATAATATCTCTGGAGACCTTTAAAGACATTAAGTCAATAAAGACACCTTGCACCCTTTCACAGGGCTGGGTTTTTTTTACATTATCTTAAGAACAAAATTATAGCTGATCTATCTGACAAATAAGGAGCTAATTCACTATCTGTACTTGTATGACAAAGGAAGGATTATTCCTTCATTCTGTATTCCTCCTTTGTCACCAAATAACCCAAGAAACTCGACACTCTTGGGTCATTGGCATGTTTTTCCTTTAAAAAATTTTGCCAACTGATTCAGACTCATTTTAATGGAATAAGAAAAGATGAAAATGCCTTTTAGTCAGGAAGGATTATTTTAGGAATAAAAGGAAACATTTTTCATCAGTCTTTGGCAATTTTTCTTAGAAGAGAGTGGTTTATTTGGTTTCAATATCCAATTAATGTTTTTAATTTGTTGTGTCCTTTGTAAGTAAAAATAACATTACACATTTGTTGAAAAAAAATTCACTTTTTTTCCTTTTCTTCTTGCTCACATTCTAAGTATCAACAAATCTTTCCACTTTCCCACACTTTTATAAAAGTAATCACTCTCAATCTTGTGAGTTCTTCTATTTTCAAGAGTCTTAGGAGTGCTGAGAATGTGATTCCAGGACAGATTCGTTTTTCCTTGCTTCGTGGACATTCTTATGCATCTTAAAGACAAGATAACATGCAAAACGAAGAACACTACCACATATACTGTGTTCGCTCCACCAGAAAGTTCTACAAAATTAGAAATATTCTGTGTACTCATGTGCACTTTCTTCTCAACTCTTCTTTGGCTCAGTTAGCCAATAGTTACTAGCATCATAAGCAAAACTGTCAATGTCATACATATATGTCCTGAAAGTTAAAAAAAAAGTTTAAATCAAAATAATTTTATTTACTGGTGATAAACATTATTTTTTTAGTTACTATGTGATAAACCATGAAAAGAATTAGTTGGTTAATTTGGGGTGCAAAACAAGTGCAAAATTCATAAGTTATAGTATGGACAACCTCAGCCAGCATAGTTTAGAGTTCTGTAGTTATAGCAATACCAACTAAAACATGACACTTGAGTTTTTAGTTTCTTGAGATTAAGTGGCCAAGCTGGATTCAACTAAGATTCTTTCAGATTAAAAGTCAGTGAAAACTCCCTGGAACAGAAGAAAGTTTAATCAAAAGAAGACACCTAGAAGGTTTCACAGGTACATACATATTAAGTTAGTTTTGCGTGATAATTTTGCCTAACAACATAAAACAGATAAGATCTGTAAACTTGACTTAGAAAAGACACGTTAAAATAGATTTAATATTTCTTAAACACTGGAAACTTTAAAAGTCACCAAGCAAGACGGAGGAGCAAACACAATATGGGCCAATCATCTCATGATGCAAGTAGTCACAATGAAGGCATTCCTATTTGTAAGCCCTAATGTATCAACCTTTTGTTTTTTCCAGATATTTGTAGCATTGTGAGCATCTAATCATTTCAATAAACTGAGTATAAAGCACAGGATGAGATGATGAGTATACTGCTGAAGAGTGAAAGACTGAAGACACGTCATATTAATGAAAGATTTACTGTGTTAGTCACTCGTTCAACAAAGAAAAACAATTCTGACAATAACAGAGGTTTAAGCCTCTATTGTCCTTTAATAGTCACAGATAGATATCAAGCTAATTGTGTTAATGGGCATTTTCCAAGATACAGAAGTTGATTTTATTGAACCATATACCTGTTGTAAATTAATAGGTCTTACTTTCGTAGCATCACCAGTCACAAACCATGAAACAACATTAAATGCTTTGTTGTTCTCATGTGTGTAGTAAGACCTGAATAGTAGAGAAGGAAAATACTGATTGAATTATAAAAGTTTAAGTTCACTCAAAAAGCAGTATCAGCATTTGCTTACCATCACATTCCTTTCATAAACTAAAATTTATCATATATATCCAACACTTCTAAAAGATGCAAATAAATCCTTTGATAGGCAAACACAAAGGATCACCAGGTGAAGGTACATTACACCATCACATGCATTAACTCTTTCTCCTGTCTCATTAAGATCAAATTTTAATTAAATCAGTATGAAATTCAGAGAATAACCAGGAATGTATAAAGTTAGCTCTTACCCTCAACATCTTATACTTCCAAAATAAGGCAAGTGGAGTGTTTTTAAGTGCACATTTAAAAAGGCAAATTCTTTCTTAGAGGTTTGCATGAATTTCCTCTGATTCAGAAATAGAAGAATTAGGTTTACTGCAAAATCCCAATAAAATATAAAACAAATATTCCTTCCTTCTACATTTCAGCACTTTTCATTCTATTAAAAATATGATGGTCTATTATTTTACCAAAGTACCTAAAAAAGTAATGATAGCCAAGAGACAGCCAAGAGAGAGACAACTTATCACATTCCACTCCCCTCATCTACCAAGCCCCAGAGCAATGGTTTTAGAAGTAAATTAATAATGCTCCAATTCAAAAGGAGAACTGGACCAAATGTAAGGAAGTAGAGAAGATTGGTGGTTTATTCTTTTTTCCAGAGTAGTTTTGCTGAGACTTCTGTACCAACTTAATACCTCACATCATCCAAAGAACTGAAATAGGCAATTTAGTAACAGCATTAAAATATAGTTGTTCTTAATTAAGTAATGAAAAAATAGGTATTAGGGCACTTCAGAAAGAATTCAAGTTTATATGAACTCCACAATTAGTTTTCTGCACAACAAAATCTACAAAACAGAAGACAGTCAATTTAAATAATACTCTGTCTACAGGATACATCAGAGCCAACCATGACTTTATACTTAACACATGTAAATTCAATGCAGGTCAGATGTTTCAAATACTGATCTTTTTTTCTGTGTGTTGTTGTTTTATCACCTGAGTGCTTACCATGTGACAAGTAAGGTTCTAACCTCTTTACAGATGGCAATTCATTTGATCCCATGAAATAGATACTACAATCCCATGAAGCAGGTACTATATTTCCCCCATTTTTACAAACGAGAAAATTGAGGCATAGAGAGGTTAAGCTGCTCACAGCCACATGGCATTTAAATAGTAGACCCGGAATTGGAACCAAGCAGTCAGGTTCCAGAGCCTGCCCTCTTAACCACTGGGCTGATTTTGGCTAGACTGGCATCTGTTAATAAATGCAATTTATTAATAGGCCTAGTCACAGGCAATTTAACAATATGTTAGAGTTTCTCTTTCTAAATTTTTTTGCTTCTGTGCACACACAGATACTCTCATAAATTGTACTGAGTAGAGAAAAAGGTGAGTTGATTAATAGATTGCAATGAGACTTCGGCTTTCAAATCACTTAATGTCCTCGTATATACTGAGAAATCTAAAAATGTTTTAAGACACAGAGTCTGTTCATCCAGGATAGTAATCATAGACAAAAGGAATAAAGAGACAGCATATCAAAAAACGCAATTAAGCTAAGAAAATTATCTACTGGCATAGTGTCAAGTTTTACTGGAAAGAAGCTAAGAATAAATTTTTAAAAATCATCAGAATTTCTGCTCACCCTGATTTTCCACTGCCCCAGAAAATTTTGACTAGAATCATGGTACCAATTATTAGAGTACCAGCAACACATCCTTGAGGGGGAAAGAATTTGATAAGACAGTTAATATAGAAACATGAACAATTATATATACAGTAGTTCACAGTGACAAAAATATTAATTATGAGGCAAGTTAAAAAATAGGAGACATGAATTATATTTTGCTTGCTTGCTTATGTCACAACTCTGACAGTAAATACTGCATGTTATTTATCCTGTTTTCTTTCAAGGAAAGATGAAATATTTAGAATGAATTATCACAATGCTCAAATAAAATTTGACAGGTTTGAGAGGATTCTAAAGTGTTTCAACCCCACCATGCTTAATTTTAAATGATTTGATCACTGATTTAAATATGATGACTGTATTATATAATTTCAGCACTAGAAGGCATCTTAGAGTTCACGCTCATTTTGTAGATAATTAAACTGAGTCTCAGAAAGGTGACGCGTCCATATGTGGTTAATGGGAAGGCCATTTACTTAGTTTATAAAGGTAACAGAGATGTAGGTATTTTCCCATCATAGGAAAGGTATCATCATCTCAGCACCGAGAGTAAAACATACTTTGCCTATAGAAACGCTTTTCAGTGTTTAGTCTGTTGCAGATAAAATTTCTTTTAGGAAAACTAATATTTACTTTCAAGATTCAATGCACTATTTTGAGTTGAGCAACAGAAAATAATTGGTTAAATAAGTTGAATAACAGCAAAAAACTTTTATACCTTGACTTTTACACATAAACTTTCTTCTTAAAACCACCCATTGCCCTTTCCCCTCACCACCTTGGGTCTCCCTTTACCTCCCCACTCCACCCTCCAAATCCTTGAACTCTACTCTTTTGATCTGTACTACAAAGAAAATTATAGATGACACTAGAAAAGCAACTGAAGGTAATATGACTAACAAGTGTATCTGGTTCCAAATCAGCAAAATACTACAGATGTCGCACAACTGAACGGCCATGTCAATACATAATTTTAAAAATAGCTGTTTCCACCACAGGTTTTATACTATTTTACCCAATCAATTTCTTTAATTGATCCCTTAGCACCATAGCATTAGTTTGAAAAGACTGTACTCATAAAATAAATCATGGCTCCTCAAAAATTTGGGGTTTCTTTTCCTTTCACCACTTCCCATTAATCCTACCATTTTCAAATGATGCAGAAAGATCCCATTTTCAGTTTGAATGATAAATGAAAATAGAAAATTTTAAAGCAATCCAGAATGTCTGGATGACATAACTTAGGAATATTCTTAGAACACTGATCAGCACATATAAGTGATTCAGGAAGAAAGTGTGTGGAGGTTGATGTTTTAACAGAAAACCAGTGCAAAATACAGAAATTGAGAAATATAATTCTAAATAAATGATTCCTCAATAATTAATAATTAATGAGAGTATTATTTTGCAAATTAGAAACAAAGGAAACTTTAAAGTATAAAGGCAATGATCTTAGCATTCACCCAAAGGTGAATCAGTGTTAATTTAAGATTGACACAACTTGAGCTACATGAAACTATAAAATTATAAATGAAACTATGATTACGATTCCAATGTTCTTAATTATTCATTGAAGAGATCATAGGTAGGAAAACTACATAATTTTAGAAAATGTAAAAGGAGTAATTTAGTAATGTTCCCCATTATGTAGAATTATATTTACCTAGTACTTAAAACACTGCAAGGCAATTTGTCACCTATTATCTCATTATCTCCAATAATTGGCATGGTACTTGTAAATAGTAAAGAGTGTTCAGTAAATATTTATTAAATTGCATTGCATGATATTCTTTTCACAGATGAGAACACTGAGACTGAAAATGAATAAGACAAACAGTTTATCACCAGAGAAAACCTATTTCTAACCCCTGGTTCAGGGCATGATTTTAACTGTTCACAATATTCTCAATAAAAATACCTGAGATTACTCAAACAAAATTTGTATTAGATGGGTATTACATTAATATATAGAGTATCATCTCCATTCCCGAACAACCCAAGTCAGAACCTAACTACAAGATCTGGTATTATCAAATGAGGCTTGTCTCCTTTTCTGAAGAAATGTGGATTCATCCAGTCATTTCAAAAGGTCTCACTTATACATCTCATAAAGTGGAAATGCAGTCTATATACTATGAAAAACTAAGAAAGCTATGAATAGGTTTTGTTCTTCCTTATAATTCTATTTAACATAAAGATATAAGTCAATAAGCATGTGATATTTAAAAGAAAAAGTATTTTAGATATTTCACTGAGCATTCTCTAATTTTTTCTTTAATATTCCTCCAACTGACCTATTAATTCCCACAAGGGATATATGAATGTCACAATATAGAATTTCAGCAATGGAGGGAAAAAAAGCAATACTTGTAAAGAATCAGGACTATCTTAATTGTCAAATTTGAGTTCTGCAGCTCTAGGAGAAGAATTTTTCTATCCTTTCAAGTATTAGTGCTGAAGAAGCTAGTCATCTGCGTCTATTTAAGAGCCTAATAGCTGTGTGACCTTGAGCAAGTTAAGAATCTTGCAAAGCCACAGTTCTCTCAGCTAAAAAGTGGAACATAGCTACATTATAGGATTGTTGTGAGAAGTAAATGAAATAATACATAGGCATATTTCAGTACAGTCCTCGTCACACACCAAACACACAAATATTGCTCTAATAAAGGACTGTTCTTATTCTTTGGTGTGGCCAGAGAGAATGATAAAATTATCAGAAATCCGTCTTAGGAAAATAGTGATAAAATAAAAATGAATTCTTAAAGCTAGGATTTATTCAATTTTTAGCACTATGCTAGTAGTTTTCACATCTGTTATCTCATTAAGCTTCCAAGACTTTAAATAGGAATCATTATCACCATCTCATAAATGAGAAAATTGGGAGTCAGAGAGATTAAGCAAATCACTTGGGTTGAATTATTACTAAATGGAAAAAAAAAATCCAAAAGAGGATTGAAACCAAGGTCTGACTGACTCCAAAGCACAAGTCTTCCTTCTATATGACACTGTTGACAAAAACAAAAACAAAAACCCCACAAATATATAGAGCATGTATTCTCAATGGGGTTAGTATCATCCCTAGAGGGGAAAAAAAAATCTCACTTTTTTATGTATAAAGTACAAATGTGCATACAGTACATAAATAGATTTATATTACATCTGTAGTATTACTATTTCATAGGGATGATTAAGAAAAAATGCCTTAAAAGCTCCTTGAGGGGGAGAGGGTAATAATGAAAAAATTTTTTTGAAAAACACTGATACAGAGCCAGCAGAGAATAGCTTTAAAAATCAAAATGCAGGCTTCACTTACATAGCAGATTAGAAAGTTCTGGGAAGAGTCGTCAGTCTCTACTTCTTAGCAGAATTAAATAGGAAAAATATTAAATACTTGCAAAGTTCTAATATCATTTGTATCATTCATGTGCACTGCAGTGTAATCAATAAAAGCAATTTCCTTGCTATAGAGTTTATCTTTAAAATGAGAAAAGTGACCGCATTCACAGAATACATTTAAGAAGTAAAAATATCAATAATTTCCAGGTTTATATTTTACAAGTATAGGATCCTAAAGAAAAATATTGTCATATGTCTGATAGAAGAGGGAAGGAGTTCCTCTTTATTTTTGAGCACATGTAGGAATTAAAACTAACCCTAAGGGAAGGTTTCTGGGAAAGCACACAGTATACACTTAAAGAATTTCAGAGAAAATAATAAGCACCTCAAACCTTCATTGAATGCCACTGAGCTTGTAAGAAAAAGCTCACCTATTAAATTTTTAAGCTCATCTATTAAAAATGTCATCAAATCATTAAATCATGAGATTTTCATTTAGAATACATTTATTTTTATTTAAAATATAGAATGAACAAAGTGAATTCTAACTGTTGGAATCTTTCAACATAAATCTTTTAGCTTAAAAGAGGTTCATTTAAAATATAAAAACTATAATAAATAACAATGAAAATAATAAAACAAGTACCTGCTTTCAGTTTTATAGACCCTTGGCTAATTCACGCATGCATAAGATAGGAGACTTCAGCTTATTAACACATAAATCAAAAAATTCATTTTTTAATATTTTCCATTAGACATTACTTATCAATATATGCCTATTTAGCTGTATTGCTTCTTAACAAACATTTATTTTACCATCTTCTTTAGGAGTTTATTAATCTTCTTGTTAATGCATAACATCAAATAATTTATTTACGAACAAGAAAAGGACTAGACCAAATGCTAGAAGAAACTGCAACACAGGTATGTTTTTGGCCTCATGCCTATAGAAACAGAATACTTTTTAAAGATAACTTTAAACTATTGACAGGGAAGGGAAAATGAAGAGGATATAACCAAAGGTAAGACTCTTTCTTTTACTTGGGATAAGACAGACATCCAGAAATGGTCAAGGAGTAGTTTATGATTAATTATAAAATACTTGATGATAGAAACTGTATTGATAACTCTCTCCTCTTGTGGTTCTTTAGCCACTAGAATGAGATGTATTGAGACAACAGGCACACAATAATACTTGATCAATTGGCCAAATGATTTGAAGTTGTCCTAAAATTATCTTGGAACAAGAACATGGTGGGGAATACTTAGGAACGTACCAAGCACCTGATGGTAGTACAAAACACATCGATAAAATGCATTTACCTGTTTTCTCTTTGGCATCCGTAAACACTGTGTTTTAATAGTATTCCTAAGACACTTAAAAGACAATATAATTTTCCAGGAACATAGATTACACTTCCGAAAGCGAGGACAAGTTCTGTTAACTGCCAGAGAGCCACACTTACCCGATGCAATGATGCTAGCAACTAAAGTAAAAAAAAAAGGAAAGAATTACAAAACTAAAAATATTTTAAAGTCATTGATTTGCTAGCAATTTCACAAATATATAAATTTATCAACAACAGTACTTGAAAGTTCAAAAGTAACTCAGATTTTCATAACTAAAAGAAATAATTGTAAATAAATTGATGAAAACAATTATACATTATTAACTTAATCAAGTAACATATATAGCAGTGCTATCTCTATTAAACAGAGTCAACACTATAAACATAAAATACGATAATGAGTTATTGAATACTGAAACAAACACCATGTAAATTTGGTTGTATGACTTGATGGCAAGTCAAGGTTATTGTAAGGATTAATACTAACAAATGGAAGGTGCATGGTACATGACACTATGGAACACACTCAGTAAGTAGTAGCTACTATTATTTTTTCAATAAGAGCAAAAATAGTAAATAATATTTAAAAGGTAAATTAATTGTATATGAGAGAAATTTGATCCCAAATATTTGTTTATCACAATAATTGACTTAGGTTTAGGTTAAATTTGTTAAACTATCTTGTATTCTTGCAGAAAAAAATATTTCAACAAATTTAGCTCTATAACAAATTTATATAAGGTGGAACTTGTTTCTCTTTGCCTTGCCCTATTAAAAATTGGATGTATTCAACCTAAAACTTTTAGGCCCAGAGATGCCATAAAATTTTAAGAAGTCAGTAACCACATATGTGTTAAAATTAATAAACTGAATCTAAATATATCAACATAAGCCACAAAAGCAATGTTGAGTGCAAAAAGTCAAGTTAGGTAATGAAATATATGGCATACTGTTTAAATTATAAAAAATATACAAAACAATAATATGTACTACTTATGGTGATGTACATGTAGCATAAGAACAAAAACAGAGAGGAAGCTTGCACAATGAGGTATTACCTCACACCAGTCAGAATGGCCATCATCAAAAATTCTACAAATGATAAATGCTGGAGAGGGTGTGGAGAAAAGGGAACCCTTCTACACTGTTGGTGGGAATGTAAATTGGTACAGCCACTATGGAGAACAGTATGGAGGTTCCTTAAAAAACTAAAACAGAGTTACCATATGATCCAGCAATCCTGGGTATAGATCCAGAAAAGATGAAAACTCTAATTCGAAAAGATACATGCACCCCAATGTTCACTGCAGCACTATTTGCAGCCAAGACATGCAAGCAACCTAAATGTCCATCAAAAGATGGATGGATAAAGAAGATGTGGTGCATATATATAATGGAATATTACTCAGCCATAAAAAGAATGAAATAATGCAATTTGCAGCAATATGGATGGACCTAGAGATTGTCATACTGAGTGAAGTAAATCAGACAGAGAAAGAGAACTATTGCATGATATCACTTGTATGTGGAATCTAAAAAAATGATACAAATGAACTTATTTACAAAACAGAAACAAACTCACAGACTTAGAACATAAAATTTATGGTTACCGAAGGGGAAAGGTTGGGGGCAGGGATAAGTTAGGAAGTTGGGATTAACATTTACACACTACTATATATAAAATAGATAATCAACAAGGACCTACTGTATAGCACAGGGAACTCTACTCAGTACTCTATAATAACCTATATGGGAAAAGAATCTGAAAAAGAACAGATATATGTATATATATAACTGAATCACTTTGCTGTACACCTGAAACTAACACAACACTGTAAATCAACTATACTCCAATATAAAATAAATTTTTTTAAAAAACAATAATATATACTACTTATGGTGACATACATGTAGCATAAGAATAAAAACAGAGAGGAAGCTTGCAGTGATTGCCTTAGAGCAAGAGAAATGGGAGCAGGGAAATGTGCAAGGAAACTTTAACAGTAAGATCTGTAATGTTTAAGTTCCTAAAAATATTCAGGTAATGGCAAAATAGGCCTCAAGATAACCATTATTAAATGTATGAAATCATTATGAAAGTATGGTCATAATGTATAAAACACGATTCTAAAAAACACAACTATCTGATGCCACTGAAGAGTGATCAAAAGCGGGCAGGTTCTGTGACAAACCATAATGGAAAAGAATATGAGAAAACATACATATGTATATGTATATATACATATACATATATATACATATATATATATAAAACTGAGTCACTTTGCTGTACAGAAGAAATTAACACAACATTGTAAATCAACTATACTTCAATAAAATTTTTTTTAAGAAGGCAGGAATTGAAGTTCCCCTTTTAAAAAGGGGAACTAAATGGAGTGAGAGTTTGTGTATTTGTGGGTATTTGGCCTTTTACCTAAAGGAATAAAGAAACATACGAAGGAAATTTCAACAATAATACCTGTAATGTTTTAAGTTCTTAAAGATTCTGGGTAATGGCCAAAAGAACTTGATCATGGCAATTACAAAATCTGGACAAAATATTTTAAAAACAACAATAACAATGATTTGAAGGCATGGAAGAGCAAACTAAGTCAGACAGAAACTAATCAAAGCTGAAGAGCTCAGGCAGGGGTTAAGCTGCAGGGAGTGAGATTTGCATGGATGCTGCAGGGGGAAATCCCTAGGCCACTTGGTGCAGGGAGCAGAAAGCCACAGTCTCACTGGTTGGAGAAGTCAGAGAATAGAGTTCAGAATCAACAGGGCATCTGGAAAGTGAGGGGCTGCTGATGCTCTATTTCTTGAAATATGTGGTGGTTATACCAATATTTGCTTTAGAAAAGTTATTAAGCCTTATATGTATATTTCACACAGTTTTCTGTGTGTTGACGTCAATGAAAAATGAAAATAATTTTAAAAATTATCTCTTGGCTCAGTCCTATTGAGATTTTCCAAAAAAACTAAACAAACAAACAAACAAAAAACACATATCTCTATTAGAGAACAAGAATGTCTATTAATATAGCTATACATTAAGCAAGTTGTAAAACAAGAAGACATCTGGGTGGTCTGAAACAGCATTAATTAGTAAGAGGGGTTTCATTCACTCAACAGGTTTTTCTGAAATCTACAGCATATTTTACTCTGCTTTCATGAAAACTGTCATTTAAAGAGTTAATATGAACTATTTCAAAGAACTCTGTTTTTAATTACTTAGAAGATACTATTAAGGTGCTTTACCAAATTAGCAACTCTAGGGAATCTGGAGAGTTCCGTTAGCATGCTTGAAGGATGGGTCTCTGTCAATGAATCAGACCCAGAAATAAACCTTAAGGATTATCCATATTTGAATCTTTGAGGGGTCTTGAGGAATTCAGTGACTCCCTAAAGCTAACATCAAAAACAGAATTTCTTCACTGACCTTAATTTAGCATTGCTTTTATGGAGCCACAACATTTTTCTATATTACTGCAAAATGTTTCTTTCTTAAAGGTGTGCCCTAGCACAATCCAAGTCTGCCTCTGAAGAAAGTCAGAACATCAGTATGAAGACACTCTGCTACAATAAACCAGAGACTATTTAATTTTATAATCCCAATCAATTTGAAATTTCCACCATAGCACCTAAAATCCATACTTGGAAACCTGAACAGAGTAGTCAACTGACCTGAAGTAGAGCTTCCTCCTCCTTTAGGTGTGCTTGTTGCATGAAAACGTGTGGTTGCCCTGTGACCAGCTGGACTCCTTGTTGCTGTAACATGAGCAGAGGTCAATCTTTGTGTTGCATGGAGACTCTTGATCACTGGGGTATGTACAGCAGTGGACTTTTGTGTTGCTCTAAGATTCTGTGTAAGTGAAGATTTTGCCGTGGTGAATCTTTGGGTTGTTGGTGTGGCCTGTGATGCAGAAGCATTTGCCATGATGGGATTCTGAGCTGCTGTAGAGACAGTGTTTGATATGGGGGAATTTGGGGCTGTTGTGGCTGAATCATTTGCTGTGGAAGGTTTCTGAGGAGCTGATGAGACTTCTGTAGCTGGAACATTTACAGTGGTGGGTTTCTGAGGAGTTGGTGGGGCTTCTGTATCTGAAACCTTTACAGTGGTGGGTTTCTGAGGAGTTGGTGGGGCTTCTGTAGCTGGAACATTTACAGTGGTGGATTTCTGAGGAGTTGGTGGGACCTTTGTAGCTGGAGCATTCACTGTGGTGGATTTCTGAGGAGTTGATGGAACATGTACTCTGGTGGGTTTCTGAACTGCTGGTGTGACTTTGTCAATTTGAAAGGTTTCTGTGGAGGAAAAATGTTATTTAAAAAATTAGCTAAATAATGTTGTCCAAGTTAAAATTTAGGAACCAATTGTTTTCTGTATGACTCTTCTCTTTCCTCACAAACAACTAAATATGATTTTTAGGAAACCAAGTATTCTCATGTATTTCCCAAAGAACTAAAATGTTATATTGTCTTTGCTTTGAAATAAATTATACCTTTAGGCAACTAAAGTGAATTTACACCCAAGTAGTGTTGAGGTTCTTAAAACTGTTTTCTATGTGAAAAAGGAAACCAAAGTCAGAGTTGGCAGTGATCTCATTCAGTGACACACCCCAAATAAAGATAGTTTTTCTCATAAATTGTCTTCTTTACCTCATGCCAAGACCAAAGAACAGCAGGATGCAACCTTGAACCAACAAAGATAATCACAACATAGTTACTTTTTCCAAAGCTTTCAGGACATGTTAGTGACCTTGGGAACTTGTTTTGTTTCACTTCTTTTTTAAAGCAATAAATTCAATTAGAATAAAATAACTCCCTTTTTCCCCTCTTGTGTTGGTTACCAACTTTACATAGGTTAGGTTAGTTCCTCTTTGGATTTTAGGTGAGATAATAAATATCTCAAGTGCAAATTATGTGAAGGTCCTATTCTGAGAGTCACAAATCTAACATTAAAATTTTAGGCCTTCCGTGCCTGTTTGATTTTGGGTTGCTTATGCAGTCTCCATCATAAGGCAGTACTGAGCAGTGCCTAAGCCTGTTTGACCACATACTAGAGACTGTTGTCAACTTCTCTAAGCTTGTTTTCTCATTTGTAAAATGAGAATTGAAAACAATGTGTCTTAGTGCTTTTATCATTGCTTTAAGTTGCCAAAGTTTTGCTATGAGGTGCCTGGAAGTGGTTTTGGTTTTATTCTGCTTAGAGTCTTGAGAGCTTTTGGAATCTTTTGGTTGATGTATTTCATCAGTTTGGGAAAATTCTCAGTCATTATCTCTTAGAGTATTTCTTCTGCTTCCCTCGCTCTCTCTCTCTCTCCCCTCTTTTTTATCATATGTTAGAAGAGTTTAACATGTCTCAAATGTCTCTTAAATTTGATCTATATTTTACATTCATTTTTCTTTGTTCTTCAGTTTTAATTAACCTTTCTTCCAGTTCCCAATACTGTCTCCTGCTACATCCAAATCACTGTTAAACCTATCTATTGTGCCCTTAACTTTAGATATTATATTTTCCCATTGCAGAATGTTTATTTTACACCATTTTTATAGATTTCAATTCTCTGTTGAAGTTCTCTATTTATCTTTTCTGTTAGTATCTTAAATATATTAAACACTTATTTTAAAGTCCTTGTCTGCTGACTCAATTATCCAGATCTTTTTTATTTCATTTTCATTTCTCCTAATTTGGTTATAATTTCTTGCTTCTTTCCATATCTAATAATTTTTTATTATATGCCATACAATTCAGATGATATGATCCACCAAAGGGAGGGTCTCCTTTTCTGATAGGCAGATTGGTTTGAAGTGATCACATCCTCAGCCTATGAGGGACTCAGCCTATGAGGGACTGATTCTGTAAGACTCAGTCTACTTCTGCTCTTGTCTCTGCTCCTTGGAAGTGGACCTTCTGGGTTTTTGATTTGACAGCCTGGTGGATCTTTGTTTCCTCAGCCCTGAGAGACTGCAGGAGAGCCAAGTCTGTCCTTCAGCAGTGTCCCAGTCCAGCAACATAGCCTCCTTGCCCACACAGCTTCAAAATGAGCTTAAATGTCGTAAGGAGGACACTGGCTGTATGCTTGATACAAGCCTCTTCCTGTGATGGGTTTGTTGTCCAAATACCATAAGGTTCAGGGAGATCTCATTTTGTACTTTGGAAGCTTGGGGTCTAGCTCCCCAGTCTCACCTGCACTCCCAGAAATCAGCAAATGGCTCTTGGGAAAAACTGGGTCAGCATTTGAGGACTTCCAATTTCCAGTGCATTATCCTAGCTTACCACAACTATTGAAAGCTTTGCTAGAGTCTCTCTTTCCTGGCAATGGTCTTTTATCTGTGTCAAGATGGATCCTCAGCCCAGATGGGCCTCAGAATGGTTTGCCTTCACTCCCTACCCCCAGGAATTTTAGCTCATTCAGCCCTAGTTGTTCCCCTGAGGGAACAACCTATGCCTTTAAAATATGATTAAAAAAAAAAAATCTACCCAGTTTTGCAGTCATTGTCATGGGAGCACTGGCCTGCCATGACTTCCTTGGGCATTGCCATAGAGTTGTAAGCTCTAAATAACTGATGATTTAATAAAACAGGGGAAAGTAAATATGAAGTGGATCAAATGGCTAAATTTTAAAATATCAAAATTTACTCACAATTAAATGAATTCAACAATTAAATGAAATTTTCACCACTTATACTATCACATCTCCATATCTTAATAACCATTTTCATTAATGGTACAGAGAACAAAAATACAATATTGGTGAGACAGTAAATTGGTACAATTTCTTTGGAAACAATATTGTTAATGTTTCAAAAGTTTAGATGCATATACCTTTGACACAGTAATTATACTGCAAGGAATTTATTGTAAAAAATGTATTTGCACACATGTACAATGAACAGATATACAATAACACTTACTGTAGCACCTTTTGTAAAATAATTTTTTTAAAAACTAGAACAAAAACTAAATTCCCTTCAATAGGAGACTGGTTAAATAAATACTATATCCATACAATGAATATGATTTAAAAAAAGAAATATGTATATGTATATTTATTTTCTAGAATAAAACACAAAAATTCGTGAACAGTGGCTACTTCTGAGAGTAAGATTAGAGGAGACTTTTACTTCTCATTTTATACAATCATCGACATGGTTTTAATATTACCTCACTATATTTATGTATACCATTTATATGAAAAAACTATTATTAACAAGCAATAGTATTTAATAGAATCTAATTTAATAGAATCTAATTTAATAGAATCTAATAGAATAGTATCTAATAGAATTCAAGTATAACTATAAAAGTAGTATTTGCTTGAATTATATTGGCATTCAAATATGACACTGCTTAAATAAATGCCACCTCCTGGTCCTGTGCAATGTTATAATCCAGCTTCATTGATCTTCTAAATATCTCTTCAAAAATATACTTAAAAAGCAGTTCTAAAGATTCTGAGAGTACAGCCTGAGTATCAAAAAGCACTGAGGGAAGAAGAGGTCTAGAAAGATGAAGAAGAGAGCATTCTCAATAAGAGAGAAATTCTGGAGGCAGAAAACAAATATAATATAATTCAATGAAGTCAACAGGTAGGCAAGAGTTTCTCTTCGTTGTCACAACATATATAATCATCATCTAGATCCCTTAGTTCAATCTAAGATTCTCTCCCAATTAAATAAAATAAACCACTTTATACACTCTTTGTATAAACAGATATCTATATTGACTTACTGAAAGTAACATGGTAAGAAACAGCAAATTTAAGCTAATTCACTAAAAACATGAGACATATAATGTGTATGTGTACGTGTGTGTGTGTGTATGTGTGTGTGTGTGTGTGTATATTCATAAAGGTCATGTGTGTATTTATTTATTTATATGTTACCATATGTTCTCCACATCAGTGGTTCGTCCTTTTTGGAAGTCATAGACCCCTTGTAGATTCTGATGAAAAACTGTATCACCCAGAAAAATGCAAATACGCATATGTACAACATTTTACATTCATTTCTCAGGGAGTTCATAGATTCTCAGATGCCCATATATAGACCTAAAGGCAAGAATAAATCAGAAATATAACTCTGCAAACTGATTACCTTTGCATTCAGGTGGGGGGCCACTCCACTCTCCTTGGTCATCTCTTACAGTACAATTGATAGAGCTCTCTCCATGCAGGGCGAAGCCTTTAATACACTTATATGTTACAGATTGTCTATATGCGTAACTGTTTTGTTTCTTTTCAATCATTCCATGGTCAATTTCTGGTGGTTCTGGACATAAAATTTCTTTAAAAAAATTCCAACATATTTTAAATTAATTAAACTGGCAAAGTATTTTTATAAACAAGTAAGACTAAAATTTGTTAAAGATTTTATTTACAGAAAAAAACGTATTCTTCTAAATTAAGCATTTCATCTCAGAAGTGAGATGAAGCAGGGCAGAGATTTCCATTTAGGGAGTAAATGGACTTGAGTTTAAACCTAAGATGTACCCTTCTTCTTAGAGCAGAGAAGAGGGCTCTGCTTTTCATTCCAAGGAGAAAAGATGCCAAATGAAAGGAGTTGGGAATGTTAAGTGGCAAGTTTGGGAAACAGGAATTTTGGATAGAGCAAAAGATTTTAAATGTCAGGATTAGACTTTGACTTTCAGGATAAAATTTTTTAAGCATGTGTTAACTCTTGGCCTTTTATTTAAAGTAAATCTGACTGAGCAGCTGAATTTGTAAGACAAATACAAGCAGAGTATTGCTTGTTATATTATAAAAAGAAGCCTCTCCCTCGCAGTTGCCCTGATAAAAAATTCAATGGTTCCACGTTCTCTGGAGCCATGAAGTTGTTTTTCTTTCTTTCTTTCTCTCTTTTTTTTTTTTTTTAAGCAGGAAAGCAATGTGATCACATGTGAACATCAAATTATATTACACAAATACTCTTAAGTACCCAGAGAATACTAGCAATTTACGAATTACTTTTAGGCCATTGATCAAAGCAAGGAACAAGAACAAGTTAATCTGATTTACACTGGGCTGGGTGGGCGATGACAACACATATTACCATCAGTTCAGTTCCAACATTTTCTGAGCACCTAATACATACCGGGCATTGTTCTATAAATAGAAGCGAAAAACGGAATAAGATACAGTTCCTCTGTCTTAAAATACAGTGGAAAAAGACATTCAAAGAGATCATTTCAATACGAAATGGTGAGGATTATCACAAAAGCATGCACAGTGGTGTGGAAAGAGAGAAGAGGGACAGTTAACCAGCCTGGGGGGTCAGGGAAAGCTTCTAGGAGAACTACAAGAGCAGACCCTTAAGAGAAAAAAAAAAAAAAACTAAGCAAAAAACGGGCTGAAGGACATTCCAGGCAGAGGCAGTGTCACAAGGAATGATGGGAGGGCATGAAGAAGTCTGAGGTATCTGGACAACTACAGAAGTTTGCAAAGGATGAGGGCAAGACATAAGCATGGAGAAGCAGGTAGATCATGTCTAGCCTTGAACACTGTATGGAGGAGTTTAGACTTTGTACACAATGAGGAGACACTAATAAGCTTTAAGAAGGAAAGAGACAAGTCACATTCGTGTCTTAGATGGATCACTAGGTAGAGTATAGATGAAACATTAATGGAGTGTAAGAATGGAGGCTGGAGGCCACTGCAATCAGTATCACTTGTGAACTCGAGCAAATGGGACTCCTGCCTTAGCTCCCACAGCTTAAAAGTCCATGCTCTGGCCCTCCTCTGGCTGTGCCTCTCTCTACTAGATGGGGAATCTGCAGGGCTGAGGGGGTATGTTCAATGAGAGCTCCTGTCCCACCCCATTCTAAATCATGCTCCAGGAACTGGCAGCCAGAACTCCCTGTGCCAACACCCCCTTCAAGTCTTCGCCTGGTCCATATTCTTGAGGATGGTCTATACTGTGGATGTGTTCACCTTTAGGTCAAAGTTCAATGGAGTAGGGATAAGGGTTACAGGGGACGTGACTTGGGTGTGTAGGCCGAGCGATCCATTTACACACATCAGAGACCCCTCACAGTGCAAGAAGGGGGCGCTGACTTGAGAAAGTCTGTGTCTTAGGCCAAGCGACTTCCATTTATACCCTTGTCCTGGACCCTGAAAATGTTAGGGGTGACCCTTATCGCAATAGTCCAGACAAGGGATAATAAACTATATTAAAAGTGTTATAGGTGGAAGATAAAAGACAAGTTTGAGGGCTTCCCTGGTGGCGCAGTGGTTGAGAGTCTGCCTGCCAATGCAGGGGACACGGGTTCGTGCCCCGGTCTGGGAAGATCCCACATGCCACGGAGCGGCTGGGCCTGTGAGCCATGGCCACTGAGCCTGCGCGTCCGGAGGCCTGTGCTCCACAATGGGAGAGGCCACAAAAGTGAGAGGCCTGCGTACCGCAAAAAAAAAAAAAAAAAAAGACAGGTTTGAGAAATAGATTAAGGAGTAAAGGAAAATGATTTAGTGATTAGAAGTGAAAAGATAAAGAGAGGGGCCCGGGACGACAGATATTATCTAGCAGGGATTGATTCCAGGCTAGCGTGTACTAGCAGTCTACTAAAATTATTTTTGAAAAAGAAAATATTGGCAGAGAGAGAGGAAAACAGATCTTTCTGATACTGAGGCTTTGTTCAGAGGTAAACAACTATCACTCTTGATTGATTTATAACCAAGGATAATTTTTGAATATGTCCATTGTTCATTCGTTCTGTATATCCACACCTCCATATCCACATCCATACATGGACATCAATGCTGTCTCATGTGTTGATAGAGGCCAGGGCTGCATTCTTGCGGTAAAACAGCTCATTGCTTAAGAATTTATACTTTCCACTTGATGTTTTTGGTACTGTCAAAACAGAAAAGTTATGTGGAAAATCAACCCTAGGAGAAGTAGGGCTTTAATAGGGATAATTGAAGACACTGGGGTTGCTGAGGACAAAGGGCTCTTTCCTGCAGGGTTCAGATGTCAGTGCTTGCTGAGTTGCAGAGACAGATAAAAGAATCAAAGAGGAAAATATGAACATCAGGATGTTCACCACAGAGTTGAAGATACCAGACAGAGAGTAGGACCTGGCCTAGCCATGGGCAAGCACGAAAAGAGAGTAGGTTTGCAGTGCAAAAGCTCTACTATGCTGGAATACGTGCTTGCTGTCCACATTTGTGACACTCATGACAGCAACTGCTTGTAAAGATATTGGCCTCAATTGGGAAACCACTTGTTCAGGCTTTGTGACAAGTTGTTGCCTGTGTTAGAAAAAGATATGGTCCAGCCCCTGCTTGCTTTCCATATGTGGTTCAGTATCATTTACAGCATCCCTTAATGGATGGTGGAAATAGGAAAGGTGATGGTGGGTAGTAGTGATGGATATTTGAAAATAATAATGAGAAAAAGGGAGAAATAGTAGCTATGGGAGGGCAGGGCGCCACATGGGTGTGGCTGGAGTAAACTCCTGGTTGGCAAGGCTTCATTTTATTTGTCTTCATATCAGTTGACCCCACACATTCCCTACCATAGAGTGTCAGTCAGTAAATGCTTGATAAATTACACTGCATCTGCTCTAGTCTCCTGCTCCTAAAAACCCCCAAAACTTGCACTTAGCAATAATTTTAATGACAATGAGAGAAATAAAGCCAACTTTTTAGAATATTACATATATTTATTCCTCTCAATTTTCAGGAGACATATGTCTCTAATGCACATACATTTAACTTGATATATCCATTTAGGAAATTATCTCTGTGTCCTATTCCCCCCTTGAGAAGATAAGATTTTCAAGTACAGAAACCATACTTCTTCTTTATTATGTAAGGTTATTTCTCTAATGATAAAATAATATACCACACTTTAAAACACTTCTACATAACTACCTCAGTTAATAATCCTTAAAGGAACACATAGGTAACACTAGGCGTTAGAAGACTTATGGGTTTGAAATCAAGAGATCTGGGTTAAATGCTTTCTTTTGTCACTTATTTTGGCATACAGGATCAAGTCATACAGACCCTCTGATCAATAGCATTTTAATCCATAAAATTAAAAATTATGGGGGAAAAAAAACATACCTATTTTACTTGATTCTTAGAAGGAATGGTAAGATGACCAAGAACAATATAAACCTTAGTTTGTTTTTAATCCTTTATCCGCACAGTTAATAAATTAAGAAGCATTACTAATAGAGATCTTTAAATTACATAAAACACACACACATTGGAAGGTGAGGGTACTACAGATACATACTGTGGGTTATTCTTAAAGAGCGGGAAGCAATTTATTATTAATTATTCAGTCCCACACCTGAGTGCTTAGAATTTTTCAGTCTTACCTTGGCATTCTGGAAACGGATCACTCCACTCCACAGTATTTCCCGCAAGAGAACAGTAACTAGAAGTTGCACCAACTAATTTGTACCTAAAACAATAAGGGAAGAAAAAAAATTAAGTTCCATTCACATATATTTGACTTCCCTTAAATTCTCCAGATTATCATCTTAAAATATTTATGACACCAGTAGATAGAGACAAAACAATAGTTGATAAAAGTCCATGTGGCAGTTTAAAGGAAAAGAAAAAATTATATCTAAAAGGGTGACATTAAAGAATAAAAAAGGGCGGCTTTGGAGGCGGCTGCGACGCTAGGATGAACGCCCCTCCCACCTTCGAGTCCTTCTCGCTCTTTGAGGGCAAAAAGAAGATCACCATTAACAAGGACACCAAGGTACCCAATGCCTGTTTGTTCACCGTCAACAAGGCAGACCACACTAGGAAACATCATTAAATCGCAGCTGCTGATGGACCCACAGGGGCTGTTTGCTGGCTACAAAGCACACCCCTCCCCCCACCTTGGAACACAAGATCATCATCCGCATGCAGAGGGACTACAGCCCCCAGGAGGCCTTCACCAATGCCATCACAGACCTCATTAGTGAGCTCTCCCTGCTGGAAGAGCGATTCTGGGTGGCCATCAAAGACAAGCAAGAAGGAATTGAGTACTGGGCCGCACCCGGCCCTTTTCCAGGCACCAGGTGGACAAGAGAACTTCTTCCAGCCGTGGGCCTCCTTGTAGAAATTCCAGTGAGCCCCTCACCCCCAACACCAATGTGTCCTGTACATAGTTTTATCTTCCTAATAAAATGTGGCAGGAAAAGACCCAGCTGTGACTTCAAAGCAAATGGACCATCAGTTCAGTGGAGGTTGCGGACCTGTTCCAAATCCACGCAGGGGCCTCATTTCAGGACTGGTCCAGAGACCCAGATTTCTGTCTGAGGAGGTGGCAGGAACAAACTCATTCTGGACAAAACCTGGGAACCTGGGGCTGCCAGGCAGCGTCTCAAGCAGAAGGAAACTGAAAACCCATGTGCTTCCAGGAGTCTCTGCTCTAGAAGACTCAGCTGCCAGGCCTGCCTCCCAGCAGCTCTCCCCAGGCTTCTCTTACATAGTAGAGTTTAATAGAAATATTCACCGAAAAAAAGAAAAAAAGTATAAGACAGGCAAAATATTTTTGATTTGGGTAGGGCACATGTTAGAAAATAGTAAAGTGTTTTAAAACATTTTTAAAAGATACAGATGCTTAAATATTTTATATTTCTGAGTTCTAAAAGATCACTACAGACACCATAGAATAATACAATGTACTTCTATTTAAAGGGTTCAAAGTACCCCCAGATTTAATATTAATGATATTAGTGATCCAAACATCTATGTTTAGTACAGGAGACAAGTGATAATGATAGTTTTATAAAGAACAGGGATACACACAGAGAATAAAATATCATAATTCAATTTGCAGATATTAACTGAGAGAATGAGTATAAAGGTTTTAGCAGCACCTGAGACACTGACAATACTCAGTGAGTAAGTTCCTTTTCCCTGCATAGAGAACTTATAAAAGATCTTAGGTCAGAATGATATTTTCACACTAGGAATAATTGTTTTTAACCCATGATATTTTATAACAGATTGTTCGTATATAGAAAAAACAAATGCAAATTCATTATTTAGGTAAAGAATGGTTTCATATTTAACACTGAAAGGATTTAATTTCTCCAAGGATCATCAACTTATCACAAGTATTTTCCTATACATATCACACTTAAAATTTTATAGTGAATCACATATGTACTGAAATCTAACCATTGAGAGAATTTTGGTGGTATTATAAGAAATCTTCCTTTCTTGCCCCATTTTACTAAATTTAACTGTGATGAGTTCATGATAAAGGATCTTTGAACAGAGGGGTGGTTTTATTGCTACTAGCTTGTAAACACTGGCTACAAATCTAAAAGCTTCCATCTTAAATCCTAATTTGTTTTTCCATTTGTTAAATATAGTGTTTCATATACCCAAACTTACCCTGTATTACATGAAAAATGGATGGGCGATCCAAATAATAGGTCATGTGTTATACTGACATAACCATTTTTTATTTCTCTAGGGTTAGCACATGATTTTTCTAGAAGAGAATACAAATTGATTTTTTAAATTAAATTATCAGGCACATCTATGCAAATTCATCATCTGAACCATTGATATTACTTATCCTTAGACTACTTAAATCGTACCTTCATTTTATCAGTTTCAAGAAAGCAACATAGTTAGACTATACACTATTTGATTTTAGGTAACCTTAAACTAATTAAATGAGAAATCAGTGAGTAAAGTAATATTTCTAGCTCACAGGTATTTAGTTTCCCTAATTTAAAATAAAATGGTTCCAATGGTTCATTTAAGAATCATTCTAAATAATAACATGTACACATAGAGTTCCACTATGAGTGAAGGAAGAAACACTATTTTCCCCAAACACCATATGATTAAGAATACTCTTTAAAAATTATACTCACTTTTACAAAATTCATCAGGTTTGGACCACGTAAAATTCTGAAGGCAAGTTAGTTTTCCTGAGAGAGAATGGTCCCTCATGTAGCCCAAACGGCAATCATATTCTACAGTGGAACCTTCTGGGAAATAATTCTGTTTGGTATAAGACTTTTTGAGAGATGCAAAAAGTAGCCTGGTTGGAACATCACAGCTACCTAAAAGTATTAACAAAAGCAACAACAAAAAAATTAATATCACTTTATTTTATAACCTATGTTTAATTATCTGGTCCTATATCACTCCTTTTTCTATACTTCTTTGTACATATTTGGTATTTATATTAATGTCACTATGGCATTGACAGTGTATCAAGCGTATTCACGTATAAATTTTCATTTCCTAGTTACTAGAGGCCTGTGAAGTAGATTTGGTACATAGAAGTCACTATGCCCACAATTTAGAAAATATAACTCATTTAAGTTGCCTGGCATAGTTCTGGAACTGACTCAATGCCAGTTCCCTTATCCTGCCCCATGTAGCACAGGGGTAGATGATAACTGGTATTTCCAGATCCCTGGGCTAGTGTCCTGGACAACGATAATAGTTAACAATAATAGCTAATATTTATTGAGTGCTTCTAAATGTTTTACACATATAAACTCATTTAATCCTCAGAACAACCTATGGGGACAAGGATCAGATGAGCCAATGGTGGACCTAAAAGTATTTACAAACTGTAAACATCCAGGCAAATGTGAATTTATAGTGGCACGGTATAGTGGAAGGGGCACTGGATTTATAGTCAAAAGACTCAAGTTTCCACCCTGGCTCTCCTGCATAAGGGAGCTCCTGATCTCAAGGAAGTTGTTTAACTGGGGGCTGCTTTCTCAACTGTAAAATGTGGATAAGTCCCTAACTAACCTCAGGGAGTTGTCGGAAGGATTAGATGAAGTACTATATGCAGAGGAGTTATAAACTCTAAAACATGATACATGTGCAAAGACTTATGTACTTCAACCTCCTGCTTTGTATCATGGATAGATAAAAAGTTAAAGGTGATCTCACACCTGATTTCAAAAAATACTTGTGGCAGTTTCTATCTTTACTGTAGCTTCCATTGCTCCAAGTTGTTCAAAGGCAGGAATCAAGTCTTACCTTTATCTTTACTTGTATATGTCAAAGCTAATCTAGGGCTATGCCTATAATGATAGATTTTGAGATAAAAATTGAGAATTTTTAAAAATATCACTACAGAGTTGTATTGGGTAAGTCCTACTTTACAAAATGAAATTTAAGAAAACAGAGGATCTCTGTTATGTGTCTCAAGGTAATTGCCAAATGTAGTTATATATAATTTACTCCCTAAACAGTACCTATTGTTTATTTTTGCTATTACTCAGTTCAAGAGTTACAGTGTTAAGGGGGAAAAAAAACCCGTTAATGAAGTGCAGGACCTATTCCAGAAAGCAATGCCGTCAATTAGCTAGATTGTGGAGTGCCAACAGGTATACCCTGGCGATTAATAATGCTAGAAAACTATCGATTACCAGTCACTCCAAACAGGGATAAAATTAAACTTAAGAAACATTCCATTCCCATAACTTTTCTAAAATGAAATGAAAAACTTACGATTACAAAATTCTGCAAGCTCTGACCATTTATTATTCAGACAGACCACTGAGTCTGCCTTGCCAGGAACTTTTACAAAGCCTTTGTTGCATTTGTATGTTACTGTGCTTTGTTCGGGAAAACTTGTAAGAGCTCCCAAAGCTGGTTGGGCATTAGGTACATCTGGGGGAAGGCTGCAGTCACCTAGGGAGGAAAAAACAGAACTGAAGGAAATACAACTTTTCAATTCATTGCAGCATTCCTTTCCCAAGACGAATAAGGGAAGCAGCAATGGCTTTCTATGCCCACATAACATTCCCATCCAATGCTCAGCTGACACACCGAGAACTTGCTAGGCTTCCTGTGTCAATTAATTCAAAACTAAAATAGTCGAAAATAAATTCCTGCCCTTCGTTATCTAATATATACATACATATATATATATATATATATACACACACACACACACACACACATATATATATACACATATGTACATATATAATATATATATAGTGCTTTAGACTTTCACATACATACTGTTGCTAGGCACACAATAAAGACAGACGCCCCCTTGGAACGTTACACCTGGAGGAGATGACAGCGCAAACTTGTAGCGCCAAGTCTGTACACGACTGGACCCTGTTGAGAGGTGAGAGTGGTCAACTATTTGGCCTTCCACCCTTAAGGAGATGCTGAGGATTCGCTCTATTCGAGCCCTACCTTTTGGCTTCCGGGTGTTTGCTCCCTGTACCCTCCACGCCTCACTCCTAAAACCCTGCCAGCTGCGGTCCAGCACAGCAAGCTTCCTAACTGCCGGCTAGCAGCGGAGAGCCTCTTCCCGTCCCCAGAGATCGTGCCAGTAGGAGCGCTGATAGAGGTAGAGGATTACGGGAACAATTAGGGATGCCGACATTCCTCAGCGACCCTGGTCCGCCGACTTTCCGGTTGTTGTAGAGACGGGCCCTGCCCCTCCCACACTGCCTAAAGGTTTAGCCTGAGGGGTGGGGTGGGGTGGGGGGTCCCTGGGGGGTCCCCGACCCCCACTCACCCGACGCAGCCGGAGGACGCAGGAGCAGCAGCAGCAGCGGCGGGGCCAGCCCGCCCAGTAGGCGCAGCACAACTGGGGCGCTCCGCCGCGCGGGACTCATGGCGAGCGGGGACGGGGATCCGGCGTTGGGGCTCCGCGGTCTCTGAGGTTAAGACCAAGCAGGCTCGAGCCAGGAGCTGGAAGTAGGAGCAGCGCCCGGTAGTTCTTCAATTTGAGTTAAATTAGCGCCTTGGGCGGGGCCAGGGCTCTGAATCTCCGAAAGAGATGGGTGGAGAAGGGCTTTGCTCACACCAGGTGCTGGGCTGGGTAAGGGCGGGGGCTCCATCGTCAGTGGCCTCTGGGGACCCAAGCAGAGGAAAGAGGGATCCTGGGCAAGGAGAGGAGCTCTCCGGCGCTGGACGCTGGTGGGGCGGGGGGAGCTGCAATGAGTCGCCAAGTGGAAATGTAAATATCTGCTTTCTTAAGTAAACAAAAAAATGAGGGAACTGAAGAGAGAGCGGAATGGTTAAGAGGCGCAGGCTTTGCTCCCCGGGAGTCTGAATTAGTTTAAGTGGAAATTAAGCGCACTTGAGTGCTACAAAGCTTAGCTGTATGTGCGTTGGATTTTGAGTTTGCTCCCGGAGCTGAGAAATAGGACCCACCCAGGGACATGGTGTCTTCAACTAGGAGGTCTGTCAAATGCCAACAAGAGGATGGGAGAATAAAAACCACAGTGTGTTGTCTCCTAGGAAACTCTGTAATATGAAAACAGCAAGTGGGAAACCACCCCAGAAAACAGGTCAAGAAACACAACAGGGAGTGAACATTGTTTTTACCGTGTTTGCATGAGAATCGCATTCCTCTCCAGGGTTTTCCTTATATACCAAGGACACCTCTTGAATTCAACTTAGGGACTATTGTAGTGTGACTGCAGATAGAAAGTCACCATCCTGTGGAGTATGCGTGTGTGTCGGGCCGGGAGAAAGGTGACAAAACAAAAACTGAGCGCCAGAAAGCTAAATGGTAGTATGGTGGATTTTAAGAGGAAGGTTTTTTAGAAGACCTTAAGTATATGCCAGGGGTTTGCCAGGCTGGCCACACCTTAGAATCGCATGGGGTTTGTCGGGGGCGGGGGGTGTTTTTAAAATCCAGATGTTCAAACTACACCTGACAAGTTAAATTACAATCTCTGGAGATAGGACCGGGCATCAGGATTATTTAAAGCGCTCCAGGTAATTCTACTTTGCAGCCAGGTTGAGAACCACAGAGCTATATGGTGCTGGTCAGAGTGAAGATCCACCCAGCCCAGGACTGTCTCTGTCAAAAACACTAAAGGACACTGATGAGAAGGCCACTGACTCATCTTCAAGGAGAGTAACTCAAAGTACATGTTTCCCTTAAGTAATTTACCTGATCTGGTTAGCAGAGTCCTAGCCTAGGTTTCCTATGCCCTTCAAACACTTTACCTAATTAAATGGAATCCCTGACTTGGAATTATGCCTTGTTCCACAGACCAGCTGTGGAAACCATGACCCCTATCCTTTCCAAAATGCTTTCTGATCACTCTTTATTGGTTTGTATGAGCTTTATAAGGAGGAAAACAACAGTTTTGACAACAGCGTTTTCTCTAACTCATGCTTACTGTACTGAATGGAACTTTGTGTCACCCAGTGCGTTCCAGTCCTGTACAGATTCCAGGAAAGGAACTCCTATAGGCTTTCATGACCTATCAGTATTAAAACATTCTAGAGTTTAGAAGGGGGGTAGGGGAGGTGCTTTTAAAACCATCTAATATGATCTTCATATTTGATATTAAAACACCTTATTTTTACTCCCATATTTGACATAAAAACACAAAGTATATCGGGGCCCAGCAGTGTTTTAGAAGTAATACCAGGTCTTCATTTATTCTTCCAAAGAGCCTCCCATGACCTTAACTACCACTCCCTTCTGCCACATCATCATAGGCAGGTAATGTACATTCCTGCTGGAGCTCATAGAATTCGTGTGAAAGGCAAGGTGGCATCATAAAAAATAGTTGAAGGTCAAGTCCAGTTATGGAACTGTTAGAAGACTTCACTTTGAGGCTTAAGACTTAACTTAGAGCTCTCTAAGTTTTTATTAAGTGAATATAATAGCTTTTTATCCTAAGAAAACAATGAGGTCTGCAAAAAAAAAAAAAAATGTCTCTCACCCAGCTTAGCCACACTAAATGCTCTAAGCATTTACCTTCCAAACTACTTAGTTGATAATACATTATTTAAAGGAACTTCTATGAGAAATAACTGGGTGGACTCTTTAGTAACACTTTTAGTAATACCACTCCCAGGAAATTTCAACATTTCCTCAGAATGTTGCAAAAAGAAAAAAAAAAGAAATCCAGTAACCATTTATTCAATTTAGAAAAAGTTTCTATGACAAAAATCTATACATGATTAAGAAAAATTAAATATGCAAACTCATAATTTACTGAAGATTGTTTTGGCCTCAAGTTGTTGTGTTCCAGTCACTTCATATACATTATATACAATTTTTCCAATACAACTTCATGAAGTGGAGACAACTGTCCACATTTTATAGATGAGGAAACAAGCTGTGTAGGCAAACAATTTACCCACATCTGTGCAGCTACTAAGTGACGAGGCCAGAATCTAAATCCAGTTTGTCTGATTCCCAAAAGTACACTTACCTATCTTACCCTACCACACTACATCCTTTTTGTTGGAATCAGTCAGCAAAGGTTTCTTCTGTGTGGAGGACACTGAATTAGGCAATTTGGGGAGGTGATCTGAGACCCAGCTGCATCTGGTGTCAGCAGTGGTGCTGAGCCTTCATACTTGATCTACCAAAAACCAGCTATGTATTCTCAGGGACTCATGTACCCATTGATTAAGAAAGAGTTTGGGACTAAAATAGTCTCTATAGAGTTCTCCAATTCCAAAACAGTGTTTATATAACTAAATTGAAAAACATTCAACAAAATAGAAAATAGATCTATGATTTTGGCAGAGGTTAGAAAACACGGCTCCCACCGCTGTCCCAGGAAGCATCCAATGACTACATCAAAGGGTTTTAATAAATTGAGGACCACTTAGTACTCAGAAGCACACTAAAAAGGTGCCAATATTTGTGTTCCAGAATCTGTAACCTAGGAGAGAGGTTTTACATGATAAATACTGTGAACATGCCACAATCAACGTAGTATGGGGGTTCAGAAAAGAGAAAAAGGAACATGGCAATTGGGGTGGAAGAGGCTAACGGCCTAGTGATTCAGCTAAATATGAAAAATGAATATCAGTGCAATAGGGAAAATATGAGAAAAGATAAGAATGGTATGAGCAAAGGTTTGGGGTCAGGAATATCTCATTTGATTCCACAAATAGTAAGGAGTTTCCTTTAGGGAGAGCTTGGGGAACTGAATTGGACTCATGGAAAAAGAGGCTGAAAGATAGGCTGGCAACAGACTTGAGAGAGCCTTAAACAGAAGGCTTCCACATTTTATGCTATTCAGAAGCATTGGAGGCCAGTTGAAGATTTCAAGCAGGAAGTATGAGGTTAATTTGGCAGTTGTGTATAAGATGTTGCAGTGGGGATGACTGTGAGTAAAGACTCAATTTAGCTAACTATGCAATGGTCCCGTGACTTCAGATTGGAGGACAGAAACGTCTTTAATTTTAAATTAATAAATCTATATTAAGGACACAATCTTGTTCCCTTAAAATCCCCTGACACAATTATTATAGCCATTTGAGTTTCTATGTTTGTTCCGACCAAATACATTTCAATGGAAGAACTCAGAATTTGGTGACTGATAAGGAACAAGGGAAAAAAGCATTAAAGCCGGCTCAGTGGTTTGGTGTCTGTGAGACTAGAGGCCCTATTTGAAAGAATTTTCTATTCCAAAGTCAAGAGGTAATTTAGGGAAGAAATAAAAATTTGGCTGAGCACTTGTTGAATACAAAATGCCTGGGCAGGGTGTCCATTTGGAGATGTACAGCATGAGATGAAAATGTAGGAGAGATTAGCTGAAGCGTGGATGAGACCTGGCTTGAAGGCGAGGTAACCAAGGGAAGGAGTGTAAACAGAAGCTCAAAGGCCAGAGGAGTGAGCCTTGCTACCCCCCCTCCCTGCCACCCCCCACATTAGAGTACAAATAATAAAGTGGAAGGAGACCATAGTGGAAAGGGAAGAGGAGAACGTAATTTCCTGAAAGCCTAGAGACACAAAACCATGAGCCAAATATTATCACCCCAGTTATAAGTGAGACAGTTGGTGTTTAGGGAAGTAACTAGCCTCAAATCACTTGGCTTGTGAGGGGTGGAGCTGGGGCTTAGGATCTTAACTCCTGTTACACTGCTCAGCATCACCTCCTCTGGGAAACCTCCCTGACCATGACGTTAGACCTAGTACCAAAGTACCCCAGTCTTTCAATGTCTTTCAGTGCCTCAATTCTAGAAAATCAGTCTGTTTCATATTTGCCTTCATAACTCAGCCTAGAATTATCCCCAATCAGTCTTAAAATGGCCAACAAAACCTTTTTATTGAGGTATTTTGTCATGCAGCTGCAAACCAGAGCAGCTGTGCTGTGCAGAATAAGTAAAGTGTATTCTTAAAAAGTAAGTGAAAACAAATGAGCAGACTCCCATTTCTTATAAAGGGAGTTTATTCTCCAGGAATTCACTAATCAAGGCATCAGTCTACTACATCAGATATAGCTTTCTTTTTTTCCACTGGGTGCAGGTTTAGCAATACCCAGTAAAAGTGACCTAATACCGTGAGACATTTTCACCTGGCACAATGGCATCCTGCCCTGCCTCTGGCTTCCTTGTGTGTGAGGAAGGGCTCAGCAGCCAAATGGAAGCGTGACGCTTGACTCACATAAGCAAATGTTTCTTTGTCGAGCCCTAATTTTGTGAGACAGCATGAATTTTTGCCAAAGTGGAGGTGGTGGCAGGAGCCAGAAACTTGTGTGTGGTGTGTGTGTGTTTGAGTATATGTCTATGTGCATGTATTTATGTGTATTAATGTGTGTGTGGCTGTGCATCTGAGAGGATGTGGATGTGTGAGTGTGGTGGGTGTATGTACATCCATGTGTAGGTATGTATGTTCATGTGTGTGTGAGTATATGTGTATGTGTATTAGCGTGTATGTATGAGTGTGTGATGGAGGACAACATAGCACAAAGACTGAGTGGGCAGGCTTGGAAGTCATACTGACTTAGTCTCAAATACTGACTCTATTGCTCCCTTACTTTCTGTGTGGGCTGGTATCCAACCACTCTGTGACACAAATTGCTCATTTATAACTCAGGTGTGATAATGTTGCCTACCTCATAGGGTTTTTGTGATGGACAAATGAGATGATGTATGTAAAGCATTTGGTATATTGTTTGACCCACAATAAATACTCAATAAATATTGGCAACAATTGATGGCGATGACAGGCACGAATGAACACTTCATATACCAGGATGTGCCCACTTTTCATGTAATTTATAAAAAAGAGCATGTCATGACAGAGAATTTGAAAAATCTATAAAAGAAATATAAAGGAGATGCTAATAGTGTTGAGATCATTCAGTTATTCTCCTTATTCTTTCCCCACCCAGTAGAATTTCTTCTTTGGCAAAGATTACGTCATTTACAAAGATCCAGATTTGTTTAAACATTGTCCTCCTTCCCTTCCTCCCCTGTAGTCGCATCTGTGTTTTGTTTGCCTTGATTTATGATCTTGCAAATTAAAAAGCAGAACTACAATCTGAGCTCATTGGAATTGCACAAGGGTGAGAAGAGAAGAAAGAAATTTGTATTTAAGGATCACATAACATGTGCTACTCTTAGTTTGAGGCTTAACCTAACTGCTTAACCATCACAGCAGTGCCATGAGTAAACTACTATTATGTCCATTTTCACATGATAAAACTGAGGCTCAGAGGAGAAAATGATCAGACAAAAGGATACAGACGGCAAAGCCAAGATTTGAATCCAGGTCTAAGTAGCTTTAAAATTATACTACTTCTGGGCTTCCCTGGTGGCACAGTGGTTGAGAGTCCGCCTGCCGATGCAGGGGACACGGGTTTGTGCCCCGGTCCCGGAAGATCCCACATGTCGCTGAGCGGCTGGGCCCGTGAGCCATGGCAGCTGAGCCTGCGCGTCCGGAGCCTGTGCTCCGCAACGGGAGAGGCCACAACAGTGAGAGGCCCGTGTACCGCAAAAAAAAAAAAAAAAAAAAAAAAAATTATGCTACTTCCACTACACATTACTTTATAGTTGTTGGTATATAATTAAAGCTAACTGTTCCTTGATATTTCTCAGAAGTATTCATTAGTGGGTAAATATTTTCCTACCACTTCTCTTTTAGTTGTCAAATAAAACCCAACTACCTAAAGATGAGCATTTCCTTGGGATAAATTGTATTTTCTCATATAAAGCCAAATAGTTTGCTATAAAGAAGGCAATTTACCTCAAACAAGCATTAACTGCAATCACTGTTGAAAATGCTCTTTCCTCAAGGTCTCCATCTATTACCACCTCCTCTAAGACTTCCATGGTATCCTTTCTTCCCCTCTCCTACACATTAATCCTTGTGGTTCGAAGCACTTGGCCTCTCCCTGCTGGTACTTTCTTAGTCTGTTCTGCCACATATGGGCTAATTGTAGGACCAGTCTAAACTGCAAGGAGATTTGAACTTACTGAGGGCAAGTATAAGATCTAATTTACCATTTTATCTTTTATTCCCTAGTGCAATTCCATGCACAGAGTAGGCACTGAATAAATTGTCGTTAAGTTGTATTTACCAGTCTATCTTCTTTATGACCCTGGAATTTATTGACTTGTTTAATAAGTACTGCAGATATATTAAGTAAGATTAGGACTGAAAACATTATTTCAACCTTTGGCCGTTCCCCCCTCGTAATTCATAGTTTAGGTAAACCTTCCCTGACCTCTGTATCAGATTAGAACTTCACTAGGTAGAAAAGAGAGGAAAGAATTTTCCAGGATAAAAGAACTATAAAGAAGATTTTGAATTTATTTGAGAACTATATGGAAGTGAGCTCAGTTTTATATTCGATCAATCACCTCTCTTTCTACTTCAAACCTGCTTCATTCAAAGAATGGTATCTTTATCCACCCAGATTTAGGTGCCTCGCCATCTATTGCTTTCATCACTTGAAGACATTTTACAAAAAAAAAAAAAAAAAGGTATTGGAATGGCCAAAATAAGCACGGGGGAAGAAAAGCTCAACATCATTATTCATCAAGGAAATGAAAAGCAACAAGGCAATAAGCTACTACTAAACACCCATTAGAATGACTAAAGTTTAAAAAGACCTTTCATTGGTGAGGATAAGAACACCTGGAATTCTCATACACTGTTACTGAGTATGTAAAATAGTACAACCACTTTGGGAAACACTTTGGTCGCTTCTTATAAAGTAAAACAGATACCTTATGACCCTGCAATTCCAATTCTAAGTATTGACCCAGGGAAAATAAAAATAAGTCTACAGAAGACTTGCACATAAATGTTCTTAGCAGCTTTATTCCTAATTAGCCACAACTGGAAACAGTTCAAATGTCCATCAACAGCGGAATGGATAAACAAATTGTAGTGCCTGCATACACTGGTACTTCCATATCTACTCAATATTGCAAAGGAACAAATTAGTGATACAAACAACAACATGAATGAACCTCAAAAACATGGTGAGCCAAGAGAAGCTAGACACCTAAGAGTACATACCATATGATTCCATTTGTGTGAGGTTCTGGAACACACAAAATCAATTTACTGTGATAGAAATCAAATTAGTGGCTGTCTAGAGTGGGCACTGCGAAGGGGTAGGAGGACTGGTAAAAGGGCAACAGGGAACTTCTGAGGGCAACAAAAATGCTCTGTATATCGATCAGGGTGGTGGTTATGCATGTATGCATTTGTCAAAACTCATCAAACTGAATCCTTTAAATGTTTCCATTTGGCTTATATCAAGTGCACCTCCATAAAGTTGATTAAGAACCATAAAATGAGATCAAAGTTTTCAGTTCTGGAGTTGGTGGGCTTTAGCAACAAAGGACCAAGTAAATCATTATGTCGAGGACAGCACAATCAAACGTACCTCTTCCCTTTTTGCCCCCTAATTTAGTAGAACAGTTTTAATTAAGTAGTGTTAACCTTGGTTGTGCAATAATCTTAGCCTATAAGGAACAACAGTAGTGGCCTTTGCTGACTTCCAAAAAACTGAGTTATTATATATGAGAAAATTGACAACATGACAAAAAATTATAAGCATGTTGGATCCATCTTCTGATTTGGGTAGTATAATCCTGGTTGTTTACTATATTCTGAGAGGCCCGGGGCCAAATCAGAGGGCTCACCATTACCAGAACATCCGTGGGAACTTCCAGCGTGACTTACCATCAAAAGGAAACCAGGAAGATTCCATTAACTGTATAGTTGTGACCCCCGCTTGTTCTCACTGTTCCATCTGAGGAGCTGCGAGAACAAGCCACTAATTTGATTTCTCAGAGCTAGTGAGGAGAGTTTCTGGCTCTCCTCCAATGACCTCTCCCATGTAGTGAATCCCCACTAAACCTTGTGCCAGCATAATGTGGGGGACAGATGTGATGACAACAACAATTCAGATGCTTGGAGGGTCTCGTTGCCTCTAGGGTGCTCTACACTGATATCTCAGTTAGTCCTCCATCCTCTCCTTGAGATAGGTGCTATGATCCTCCCCTAAGGGAGTTTCAAGGATTACCTAACTAGTCCAGAGTCATACATCTGGTAATGATCAGGGCGAAACTTGAACCCAAATCATCTGACTACAGATTTTTCACTTGGTCCGTCATACCACTCACACCTCACAATATATGTCCTGCAAAATGAAACGGCAACTCCTGCAGGCACCACTCCAAGCACATGATTTTCACTCTAAGTGTCAGTGGGTACTAACTGGATCAGATATCTCTTTCCCATAATCTTTACTGTTTCCATGAATTCAGGATTTTTAAACAACAGTAGGATGAATTAGGAGAATAACTGTACCCACACTTAAGAACGTACTATGTCCATTTTCCCAGTTATCTTAGAAAATACCTGTAAAGGTAAATGCAATATAAAAACACATAAATATAGACATAACTAGAGTGTGCTTCTGTTGTTAATTATCAGACCATAGTTGTGCCTACTTGGACGTTTTCTATGAGCTATTTCCCATGTGTCATTATCAGTTGTTCTTCAGGGGCAGCAGTGTGGTTAAAACAAACGGTCATTTTGTTGTCTCACTAAGGTTTTGCAGTTTAACTCTTTCACCTCCACCTAAATAGAAGTTATGTTTAAACTGGCTGCTCATTTCATACTCTCTTGTTTCTCCTAAAGATGTTTATCTGGAAAATTAGCCTAAGGACGTAATTCACAATTCAGAAAAAAAAGACTTTAAGCAAAAAGATACTATACTTATATAAAAAAAAACTTTTTTAAAGTACTTAAATATCCAATGATATTTGGTTATATACCTTTTGGTATGTATACCCACAATACTGAACGTTATGTAGTGATTGAGTTATATATACAAATAAATTTGTAACGGAATATGAAATGTTTTATTACAATGTTATTCAAGCAAGATAAAAATTATAAATTCTATACATATTATGATCATCAATCTATGTATCAACATGAAAACAAAGTTATATATAAAAGAGATTGAAAAAAAATTTGTAATGAGGTGGATAGACCTAGAGTCTGTCATACAGAGTGAAGTAAGTCAGAAAGAGAGAGACAAATACCATATGCTAACACATATATATGGAATTTAAGGGAAAAAAAATGTCATGAAGAGCCTAGGGGTAAGACAGGAATAAAGACAGAGACCTACTAGAGAATGGACTTGAGAATATGGTGAGGGGAAGGGTAAGCTGTGACAAAGCGAGAGAGAGGCATGGACATATATACACTACCAAACGTAAGGTAGATAGCTAGTGGGAAGCAGCCGCATAGCACAGGGAGATCAGCTCGGTGCTTTGTGACCGCTTGGAGGGGTGGGATAGGGTGGGTGGGAGGAAGGGAGACGCAAGAGGGAAGAGATATGGGAACATATGTATGTATATAACTGATTCATTTTGTTGTAAAGCAGAAACTAACACACCATTGTAAAGCAATTATACTCCAATAAAGATGTTAAAAATAAATAAATAAATAAATAAACCCAAATGTCAACTAAGGATATATCTGTGGAGTATGCTTACTGATTTTTTTCTTCTTTCTATTTTAATTTATTTTCTCTATTGAGCATACATTACTATTAATTCTAGAAATCCTTACTCTCATTTTAAAAGAAATCCTATCTGCTGATTCAAGATCATAATTGCTCAGTATTTGATTGTGTTGGGTTGTAACTTGTTTGAATCTAGTGATTTGAACTTATTTATTTGAACTTCTTGCAATTTAATTCCATTTTGATCATATCAGTTCCATCCTTTCTAGTTTGAAAAAAATTTCTCCTTGGTAGAGAAGACAAAATCCAACATTTTTTGGCAAGTCTTGATGGTTCTTCCCATCCAGAATCCAGCCCTTTCTTTGCACTCTTGCTAACCCCAGTCTGATCTTGAAAACTCTCATCCAGACTGTCACAATAAGCCCTTCCGTGTTCTTCCCACTTCCTCTTCTCCTACCCATTGATTATGGGTACCGTGTCCAGATTAAACTCCCACCTGCTCAGTGATGACTTCCCATTTCCACAGGATCAAGTTCAGTTTTCTTAGCCTGCCGTCAAGGCCCTTTGTAATTTGACATTAGGTCCTTCCTGCCTTGTTCTCACTGGTCTCATGTGTGGATGAACAAAACTTGCAATGCCCTGGTCAAATCACCTTCCTTGCTGACCTCTGGCATCCAGTTCCCACCTCCACATCCTGACTTACTCACAAGGAATGCCCTCGCTGCCCAGCTTGGTCCAAGTAAATTCTTCCTTGACCATTAGCCTGAAGGATTCTCACTCTCCTCTGAATCTTACAGGAATACACGTATTTTCCCTAAAATAATGTTTACATGCATTTGAGACATCTCTTCTAGCATTATGTTGAACTCTTTTAAATCTCATAAGGTCATTTAGTTCTGTTTGTTCTTCTCAACTAGGACATAAAGCAGTCTGACACAGTGGATAACAGCATCAACTCTCAAGCCTTCTACTTGGGTTTGAATTCTGGCGCCATCTCTTATGAGCTCCATGACCCGGATAAGTTACTTCATTTTACTGGGCCTCAGTTTTCTCATCTATAAAATGGAGATAATAATAGTATCTAACTCATAGAATTAAGTGAGTTAATTTAAAGTACTTGGAACCATGCTTGGTGTGCATTTTACACCAATTAAATATTAGCTGTCATGGCTTATTTTAGTGTGAGGATTATGTTTCATAGTTCTTTATATCTTCCACAGCTCTTAGTAAAACAATGTTTTACTAGAGAATGATGAGTAAAGATGTACATGTATTTGCTGATTATTCTGTTAATGAGACCACCTTTATATTACAAATTGGTAAATCTTAGGAATTTATTAATAATCTATGATGTATCAACACTATATTATGTGCTGTACACCCATTATTTTACTAAATATTCACAATAAATCTTTTTCCCTACATGGCTTTATATGTGACTTTTAATATAAATTTTAGATTATATGTGTGTGTACGTGCAATTTAAAAATCCAAACAGGCTTCCCTGGTGGCGCAGTGGTTGAGAGTCCGCCTGCCGATGCAGGGGACACGGGTTCGTGCCCCGGTCCGGGAAGATCCCACATGCCGCGGAGCGGCTGGGCCTGTGAGCCATGGCCGCTGAGCCTGCGTGTCCAGAGCCTGTGCTCCGCAACAGGAGAGGCCACAACAGTGAGAGGCCCACGTACCGAAAAAAAAAAAAAGAAAAATCCAAACAGTACTTTTTAAGGGCATGAAGCAGTAGTTCCCTGACCCAGCATCCTCCTAAAAGGTAGCAATTTTCAGCACTTTTAACTATATCTTCAGGTATATACCTCCATAACTCTATTCTTCATGTCTTACTATTTCTTTATCAATTTTAGACCTTATCTGTTGACTTCTTCTTATGGAAGATTAGAACTTAACTCTCTTACACCCCTACTCTCCCCACATACTTCCTGTCTCCCTCATGCTCTCAATATAGTTATATAACAATCTTTACTTAAAGTAATATTCAGTATTTATATATTAGTACTATAAATATTAACAGATTCGTATGTAGTACATTATTATTAACTTTTCTTTTTGCATTACTTTTTAAAATATTTCTTTCCATTGATAATTGCCTCATTCTACTGTTTGCTCACTTTTCTATGTACCTCTCACTAACTTTACACAGAACTGTAAAACTCCCTAAAATATGGTCAAACATTAAATAAACTATGAGTTCCATTTTTTTCTTCCTCTCGGAGTACAAACTTTTGTAGTATTTCATTATCTTATACCAATCTGTACCTCTGTCATCTTGGGACTTCCTTTTATCATGATTCTGAGAATTAACTTTGCCTCTTTTGTTATTATTGTTATTGGATTTCCTGCTTCCTGCACCTCTGTCTTCTTGTCTTGAGTTTCTCCTCATTTTCATAGCTTCCTGAAAGGGGGAGGGGGAGCATTGGGGATAATTTTCTCTTTCTAAATTTTTTGAATGTTTGAAAAATCTTGGTTTTACCCACAAACTTGACTGAAAGTTTGTCTAGGTTTTTTAAATCTAAGTTGAAATTTCTTTTCCTTAGAATTTTAAAGGCATTTCCCTATTGTCATCTATTTTCAGGATTACTAACTTCCAGAATTTAGATGTCATTCTGACCCCAAATTCTTTATGTTTGGCCCAGTTTGATTCTCTATAAAGCTATACTTTCTTCTCTTTGAGCTTGGAACTCTGAAATTTTATCTCAATACGCCTTGTATTAGACTTTTTCATTCGCTCTGCTGGACAAGTCAATTTAGAAATTCATATCCTCCAGTTTTGGGAAGTATTCTTATATTATTCTTTTGATAATTTTTTTTCTGTATTCTCTTCCTTAAACTCCTATTAGTTAGACCATTAGTCCTAAGATTCCTATTAGTTCTCTAAACTTTGTATCTTTTTTTTTCTATCTTTTATCTCTTTGTCCTTTTGTTATATTTCCTTAAAGATGTCCTCAATTTTATCATTCAGTCCTTCTATTGGACTTTTATTACTGCTATGATCTTTTCAGTTACCATTAGCTCTTACTTAGTCTCTGAATATTCCTTTGCTTTTACCAACATCCTTTTCTCATTTCATAGATATAATATCTTTTTTTACAGATGATGATATTAATTATGCAGGTTTGGTTTGGTTTTGGTGGTGGGTAACTCTTCCACTGTTTGCACTGTCTGCATGTGTCTTCTGAGTTCCTTTTTTTTTTTGTCTCTGTTTATTTTAGTTTTGGCCTCTGTTTCTCATGCTGGAGGCTCTTCTCAGCTCTCTTATGATTTGTAATTTTCCTTTAATATTGAAGAGTAAGGCTCCAAAAAGTTGGTACAAATCCCTCTGTGTGTGTATGGTCCAGGTTGGTTTCCTCGTTGGCTTGACTGTAGAGTTATTGACAGTAGGAAGTAGCCCCATATGTTATTGTCTGAAAATATTTTCTCTTAGGTCTGTCTGTTTCTCTAGAAAGAAATCCTCCAAAGCCTTGCCTGGGATGGAACAGAGAGGTATAAGCCTGGCTACTAACATCCTGGGATCTTAATATTTGTCTTTCTTACCCCTCTTCTTTTGCTTTCTGTTATCTTAGAGTCGAGAATTACTCTGTCTTGATTTTTCCACTTAATACCTGCTTCCTCCTGCCAAGGTAGTCACCTGGATGCTCTGGATATGAGAAGGATCCTTGGAGGTCTACATACTTCATGTATATCTTCAACCCATTCTCCTAATTTCAGTTCAAACCCTCTTTCCCCCATCTTCAGAGGTTCTTGGTGCCTCCAGTTTCTCAGCTTTTCTGAGGTTCTTCAGCATAAACAGACCAGTTTCTCCCTCTGCAGGCAGTTAGGTTTTAACTTCCTACTCTCTGCTAAATTAGTTACCGTTCGGACACCCGTGTGCATATCCTCACCCATGGTCATTCTCTTATGTTTTTCTGCCTTAAAAAAAATTCCTTTCCTGGACTTCCCTGGTGGTGCAGTGGTTAAGATTCCACCTGCCAATGCAGGGGACACGGGTTCAATCCGAGGTCTGGGAAGATCCCACATGCCGCGGAGCAACTAAGCCCGTGTGCCACAACTACTGAGCCTGCGCTCTAGAGCCCGTGAGCCACAATTACTGAGCCCGCGTGTTGCAACTACTGAAGCCCACGTGCCTAAAGCCCGTACTCCGCAACAAGAGAAGCCACCACAATGAGAAGCCCACGCACTGCAACGAAGAGTAGACCCTGCTCGCGGCAACTAGAGAAAGCCCGCGCGCAGCAGTGAAGACCCGATGCAGCCAAAAATAAATCATTCATAAATAAATAAATTTATTTTTAAAAATTCCTTTCCTATCACTTTAGTGGCATTTTGGGAAAGAGTATAATAAACATGAATATTCATTTTTCATCATTTTAAACCAGAATTCTGTGTGTGTGTGTGTGTGTGTGTGTGTGTGTATATATATATTTACCACTTAACTATTTCATGTGATGCTATTATCACTTAAAGAACAGAAACACCTTTATCAGCCAATATTTATTTTAGCATCTGGGTAGGAACTTTGAGAAAACTAGATATATCAATTAAAAATAGAGAAAAGAGTCAAGAGTTTAAAAATCTTCTTTGTCCTTAGGACAGAAACATCCAGCAAGTAAGGCAAACTGGATTAGTTGTTTCCTTTTAAATGGCTTAGAGAGTAGGCTCTTCTTATCCAAAATATTACCTCAAATGCAACAAAGTGCGTCAATACATGTCCTCCTAAGCCAATTGTGAGTTACTAAAGAAAATCTTCAGGTTCTAGTCACGTTTCTTAATAAAATCATTTGACAAAGTGCTATTCACCATGGATAAAGTAATGGGGCATGTTGACCCAAGGAGAGCCTTCCTTCTCTAAAGCAGCCAATACAGAAGGGCGGCCAAGGATCACAGGAGCTCAATATGTGCACAGAGCACTAATATTTTTACTTCTAACTGAAGTACTATTTGAGAAATAAAGTTTTTATCATTTCAAATATGTGACAAGTCCAAGCTTCCAAGAGGAGGTCCCCAAACTAAGAATTTTTCTGTGATGATATCAACATGCACTTAAAAGGCAAATCAGATTCTTGGAGAGATGTCAGTGGTTTTAATCTAGGGGCTGAAATTCTGTGGCTATCTGTTCCTGGTGAACCAAGACCAAAATATTAAAAAGAAATGTAAGTAGTTCTAGTGTGGATGATACAATTTGAAATCACTTCAAGCTTTAGTTCTTCATTTCGAACCCAAATTCAGCTATTTCCAGAGCACGTGATTCCCTCAAAGTCCCACCAATTATGGGCAGAAGCTTTATCTTGGCAATGTTTACAATGAGGAAAATCTGAATGTTGGTGATGTTTCCAAAGAAAGCTTTTTCTGCTGTGAAGGACCCACAATGTCTAGTATATTTTCAGGATAAGCAGATATAATGTGCCGATGTTGCAAACTTGCGGCCTGCATGCTGGACCCAGGACTCAGTGTGTATTGTTGTCTAGGCTCCAAGCCTCCACTCAGGCCCTGGATCCCATCTTTACCTCTCCTACTCTAGGACATTCTTCCAGCAATTGTCTCCCCTCTCACCTGCATCATCAGTTTTTTCTCTCAATTGGATCTTTCCTGCAAACATACACACATACTCTTATTTCTCTGATTTTCAAAGAAACAGAAGTCCTTTCTGGACCCACTTCTCCCTTCAGCCACTGTCCCATTTTATTTATTTATTTATTTATTTATTTATTTATTTATTTATTTATTTATTTATTTATTTATCTATGGCTGCGTTAGGTCTTTGTGGCTGTGCGGGCTTTCTCTAGTTGCATCGAGCAGGGGCTACTCTTCATTGCAGTGTGTGGGCTTCTCATTGCAGAGGATTCTCTTGTTGCGGAGCACGGGCTGTAGGCGCATGGGCTTCAGTAGTTGCAGCATGCGGGCTCAGTAGTTGCAGCATGCAGGCTCAGTAGTTGTGGCATACTTGGGCTTAGTTGCTCCACGGTATGTGGGATCTTCCCAGACCAGGGATCGAATCTGTGTCCCCCTGCATTGGCTGGTGGATTCTTAACCAGCTGTGCCACCAGGGAAGTCCCCCGCCTCATTTTTTATTTCCCTTAGGGCTCTTCAAAAGATTTGTAAATAACTTCTGGGTCTAATTTTTCTCCTCCTTGAACTTATTTCAATCAGGATTTTGCCCCTCCCCCCATCGCTTTACTAAAACTGCTTTTATCCAGGTCATTAATGATGCTCACACTTCTTAATGGTCATTTCTTGGGACTGGCAGCGGCACGTGGCACAGTTGACCACTTGTTTCTTCTTAATGCACTTTCTTCTCTGGGATATCACATTCTTTTGGTTTTTCCTCTATTTCTCTGGTTGTGTCTTCCCAGTTGGCTTTGCTGCCTCCTTTGAATTTCCCCCAGTCCTAAAGACAGTGCTTTAGTGCTCAGTCCTTTGACCTGTTCCCTTCTCTATCAACACGTACTTCCTTGATGACATCTAGTCTAAATTGTTGGTATGATTCCTAAAATTATATGTCCAGTCTGAATCACTCCCATGAATTCTAAACATATCTACCCAATTGTCTAATTGACAACTCTGCTTGGAGATCTAATGGGCATTTCAAACCTACCAGGTAAAAAACCGAGCTCCTATTTTTTACCCCACCTCCAACATCAGTTTTCCCCATCGTAGTTAATGAAAACCACATCCTTCTAGATCAGGCCACAAATCCTGGGAGTCTTATTTGATGCTTCACTTTTTTGCACATCCTGCGTAGAATCTATCAGCAAATTTTGTTGTCTCTACATCCAAATACATCCCAAATCTGACTCCATCTCCCCACCTCCACCCTTTACAGTCTTGTCTGAGTAGGCTTCATTTCTAGATTGGATGACTGCTTCCGCTCAGGTCTCCTGGTCTGTCCTGACTCTGTAGAAGTATGTTCTCAGCATAGCAAGCACAGACCCTCTCAGCTCAGACGTACCACCAGTTTCCTGTCTCTCCCAGGATAACAGCTCAGACCCTGACGATGGCCAGACAGACCTTGTAGGGTTCATGGATTCAACCATTCGCAGACTCAACCATCATGTAGTACTGTAGTATTTTTTTTCTTTTTTATTTATTTTTTAACATCTTTATTGGAGCGTAATTGCTTTACAATGGTGTTAGTTTCTGCTGTACAACAAACTGAATCAGCTATACATATACATACACCACCATATCTCCTCCCTCTTTCATCTCCCTCTCACCCTCTCTATCCCACCCCTCTAGGTGGTCACCAAGCTGATCTCCCTGTGCTATGTGGCTGCTTCCCACTAGCTATCTACTTTACATTTGGTAGTGTATATATGTCCATGTCACTCTCTCACTATGTCCCAGCTTACCCTTCCCCCTCCCCACGTCCTCAAGTCCATTCTCTATGTCTGCGTCTTTATTCCTGTTCTGCCCCTAGGTTCTTCAGAAACACTTTTTTTTTTTTTTTTAGATTCCATATACATGTGTTAGCATACGATATTTATTTTTCTCTTTCTGACTTACTTCACTCTTTATGACAGATTCTAGGTCCATCCACCTCACTACAAATAACTCAATTTCGTTTCTTTTTATGGTTAAGTAATATTCCATTGTATATATGTGCCACATCTTCTTTATCCATTCATCTGTTGATGGACACTTAGGTTGCTTCCATGTCCTGGCTATTGTAAATAGAGCTGCAATGAACATTGTGGTACATGACTCTTTTTGAACTATGGTTTTCTCAGGGTACATGACCAGTGGAGGGATTGCTGGGTCATATGGTAGTTTTATTTTTAGTTTTCTAAGGAACCTCCATACTGTTCTACACAGTGGCTGTATCAATTTTCATTCCCACCAACAGTGGAAGAGGGTTTCCTTTTCTCCACACCCTCTTCAGCATTTATTGTTTGTAGATTCTTTGATGATGGCCATTCTGACCAGTGTGAGGTGATACCTCATTGCACTTTTGATTTGCATTTCTCTAATGATTAGTGATATTGAGCATCATTTCATGTGTTTGTTGACAATATGTATATCTTCTTTGGAGAAATGTCTATTTAGGTCTTCTGCCCATTTTTGGATTGTTTTTTTTTGTTTTTTTGATATTGAGCTGCATGAGCTGCTTGTAAATTTTGGAAATTAATCCTTTCTCAGTTGCTTCATTTGCAAATATTTTCTCCCATTCTGAGGGTTGTCTTTTCGTCTTGTTTGTGTTTTCCTTTGCTGTGCAAAAGCTTTTAAGTTTCATTAGGTCCCGTTTGTTTATTTTTCTCTTTATTTCCATTTCTGTAGAGGTGGGTCAAAAAGGATCTTGCTGTGATTTATGTCATAGAGCGTTCTGCCTATGTTTTCCTCTAAGAGTTTTATAGTGTCTGGCCTTACATTATGGTCTTTAATCCACTTTGAGTTTATTTTTGGGTATGGCATTAGGGAGTGTTCTAATTTCATTCTTTTACATGTAGCTGTCCAGTTTTCCCAGCACCACTTATTGATGAGGCTGTCTTTTCTCCGTTGTATATTCTTGCCTCTTTTATCAAAAATAAGGTGACCATATGTGCATGGGTTTATCTCTAGACTTTCTATCCTGTTTCATTGATCTATATTTCTGTTTTTGTGCCAGTACCATACTGTCTTGATTACTGTAGTTTTGTAGTATAGTCTGAATTCCAGGAGCCTAATTCCTCCAGCTCTGTTTTTCTTTCTCAAGATTGCTTTGGCTATTTGGAGTCTTTTGTTCTTCCATACAAATTGTGAAATATTTTGTTCTAGTTCTGTGAAAAATGCCAGTGGTAGTTTCATAGGGATTGCATTGAATCTGTAGATTGCTTTGTTTAGTATAGTCGTTTTACATGGTTGACTCTTCCAATGCAAGAAAATGGTATATCTCTCCATCTGTTTGTATCATCTTTAATTTCTTCCATCAGTGTCTTATTGTTTTCTACATACAGGTCTTTTGTCTCCTTAGGTAGGTTTATTCCGGGGTATTTTATTCTTTTTGTTGCAATGGTAAATGGGAATGTTTCTTTCATTTCTCTTTCAGATTTTTCATCATTAATGTATAGGAATGCCAGAGATTTCTGTGCATTAATTTTGTATCTTGCTACTTTACCAAATTCATTGGTTAGCTCTAGTAATTTTCTAGTAGCATCTTTAGGATTCCCTATGTATAGCATCATGTCATCTGCAAACAGTGACAGCTTTACTTCTTCTTTTCTGATTTGGATTCCTTTTATTTCTTTTTCTTCTCTGATTGCTATGGCTAAAACTTCTGAAACTATGTTGAATAATAGTGGTGAGAGTGGACAACCTTGTCTTGTTCCTGATCTTAGTGGAAATGGTTTCAGTTTTTCACCATTGAGAAAAATGTTGGTTGTGGGTTTGTCATACATGGCCTTTATTATGTTGAGGTAAGTTCCCTCTATGCCTACTTTCAGCAGAGTTTTTATCACAAATGGTGCTGAATTTTCTTGAAAGCTTTTTCTGCATCTATTGAGATGATCATATGGTTTTTCTCCTTTAATTTGTTAATATGGTGTATCACGTTGATTGATTTGCATATATGGAAGAATCCTTGCATTCCTGGGATAAACCCCACTTGATCATGGTGTATGATCCTTTTAATGTGCTGTTGGATTCTGTTTGCTGGTGTTTCTGTTTGTTGAGGATTTTTGCATCTATGTTCATCAGTGATATTGGCCTGTAGCGTTCTTTCTTTTTGACATCTTTGTTTGGATTTGGTATCAGGGTGATGGTGGCCTTGTAGAACGAGTTTGGGAGTGTTCCTCCCTCTGCTATATTTTGGAAGAGTTTGAGAAGGATAAATGTTAGCTCTTCTCTAAATGTTTGATAGAATTCACCTGTGAAGCCATCTGGTCCTGGGCTTTTGTTTGTTGGAAAATTTTCAATCACAGTCTCAATTTCAGTGCTTGGGATTTGTCTGTTTATATTTTCTTTTTCTTCCTGGTTCAGTCTCAGAACGTTGTGCTTTTCTAAGAATTTGTCCATTTCTTCCATGTTGTCCATTTCATTGGCATATAGTTGCTTGTAGCAATCTCTCATGATCCTTTGTATTTCTGCAGTTTCAGTTTTTACTTCTCCTTTTTCATATCTAATTCTATTGATTTGAGTCTTCTCCGTTTTTTTCTTGATAAGTCTGGCTAATGGTTTATCCATTTTGTTTATCTTCTCAAAGAACGAGCTTTTAGTTTTATTGATCTTTGCTATTGTTTCCTTCATTTCTTTTCCATTTATTTCGGCTCTGATCTTTATGATTTCTTTCCTTCTGCTAACTTTGGGAGTTTTTTGTTCTTCTTTTGCTAATTGCTTCAGATATAAGGTAAAGTTGTTTACTTAAGTTCTTTCTTGTTTCTTGAGGTCGGATTGTATAGCTATAAACTTCTCTCTTAAAACTGCTTTTGCTGTATCCCATAGGTTTTGGGTCGTCATGTTTTCATTGTCATTTGTTTCTAGGTATTTTGATTTCCTCTTTGATTTCTTCAGTGATCTCTTGGTTATTTAGTAGTGTATTGTTTAGCCTCCATGTGTTTGTATTTTATACAGATTTTTTCCTGTAATTGATATCTAGTCTCACAGCATTGTGGTCAGAAAAGATACTTGATATGATTTCAATTTTCTTAAATTTACCAAGGCTTGATTTGTGACCAAAAGTATGATCTATCCTGGAGAATTTTCCATGAGCACTTGAGAAGAAAATGTATTCTGTTGTTTTTGAATGGAATGTCCTATAAATATCAATTAATTCCATTTGTTTAACATATCATTTAAAGCTTGTGTTTCCTTATTTATTTTCATTTTGGATGATCTGTCCATTGGTGAAAGTGGGGTGTTAAAGTCCCCTACTATTATTGTATTACTGTCGATTTCCCCTTTTATGATTGTTAGCATTTGCCTTATGTATTGAGGTGCTCCTATGTTGGGTGCATAAATATTTACAATTGTTATATCTTCTTCTTGGATTGATGCCTTGATCATTATTTGGTGTCCTTCTTTGTCTTTTGTAATAGTCTAAATTTAAAGTCTCTTTTGTCTGATATGAAAATTGCTACTCCAGCTTTCTTTTGATTTCCATTTGCATGGAATTTCCTTTTCCATCCCCTCACTTTCAGTCTGTATGTGTCCCTAGGTCTGAAATGGGTATCTTGTAGACAGCATATAAACAGGTCTTGTTTTTGTATCCATCAGCCGGTCTATGTCTTTTGGTTGGAGCATTTAATCCATTTACATTTAAGGTGATTATTGATATTTATGTTCCTATTACCATTTTGTTAATTGTTTTGGATTTGTTATTGTAGGTCTTTTCCTTCTCTTGTGTTTCCTGCCTAGAGAGGTTCTTTTAGCATTTGTTGTAAAGCTGGTTTGGTGGTGCTGAATTCGCTTAGCTTTTTCTTGCCTGTAAAATTTTTAATTTCTCCTTCAAATCTGAATCAGATCCTTCTTGGGTAGAGTAATCTTGGTTGTAGGTTTCTCCATTTCATCACTTTAAACCACTCCCTTCTGGCTTGCAGAGTTTCTGCTGAAAGATCAGCTGTTAACCTTATGGGGATTCCCTTGTATGTTATTTGTTGCTTTTCCATTGCTGCTTCTAATATTTTTTCTTTTATTTAATTTTTGATAGTTTGATTAATATGTGTCTTGGCATGCTTCTCCTTGGATTTATGCTGTATGAGACTCTCTGTGCTTCCTGGACTTGATTGACTATTTCCTTTCCCATATTAGGGAAGTTTTCAACTATAATCTCTTCAAATATGTTCTCAATCCCTTTCTTTTTCTCTTCCTCTTCTGGGACCCCTATAATTCGAATGTTGGTGCATTTAATATTGTCCCAGAGGTCTCTGAGATTGTCGTCAATTCTTTTCATTCTTTTTTCTTTATTCTGCTCTGTGGTAGTTATTTCCACTCTTTTTTCTTCTGGGTCACTTATCCATTCTTCTGCCTCAGTTATTCTGCTATTGATTCCTTCTAGAGAATTTTTAATCTCATTTATTGTGCTGTTCATCATTTTTTGTTTGCACTTTAGTTCTTCTAGGTCCTTGTTAAACATTTCATGTATTTTCTTCATTCTATTTCCAAGATTTTGGATCACCTTTACTATCATACTCTGAATTCTTTTTCAGGTAGACTGCTTATTTCCTCTTCATTTGTTTGGTCTGGTGGGTTTTTACCTTGCTCGTTCTTCTGCTGTGTGTTTCTCTGTCTTCTCATTTTTCTTAACTTACTGTGTTTGGGGTCTCTTTTTCGCAGGCTGCAGATTCATAGTTCCCATTCTTTTTGGTGTCTGCCCCCAGTGGCTAGGGTTGGTTCAGTGGGTTGTGTAGGTTTCCTGGTGGAGGGGACTGGTGACTGTGTTCTGGCTGATGAGGCTGGATCTTGTCTTGCTGGTGGGCAGGACAGCATCCGGAGGTGTGTTTTGGGGTGTCTGTGACCTTATTATGATTTTAGGCAGCCTCTCTGCTAATGGGTGGGGTTGTGTCCCTGTCTTGCTAGTTGTTTGGCATAGGGTGTCCAGCACTGTTAGCTTGATGGTCATTTAATAGAGCTAGGTCTTAGCATTGAGAGGGAGATCTCTGGGAGAACTTTTGTCATTTGATATTATGTGGAGCCAGGAGGTCTCTGGTGGACCAATGTCCTGAACTTGGCTCTCCCACCTCAGAGGCTCAGGCCTGACACCTGGGCCGAGCACCAAAACCCTGTCGGCCACACAGCTCAAAAGAAAAAGTAGAAAGAAAGAAAAGAAAAGAAAGTTATTAAAATATTTTTTTAATTATTAAAAATAAAAAAATTAATTTAAAAAAGAAAGAAAAAAGAGAGCAACCAAACCAAAAAACAAATCCACCAATGATAACAAGTGCTAAAAACTATACTTAAAGAAAATACGGACAGACAGAACCCTAGGACAAATGGTAAAAGCAAAGCTATACAGACAAAATCACAGAAAGAAACATACACATACATATACACAAAAAGAGAAAAACGAAAAAAATAGATATATATACATATATTTTTTTTTAAGAAAGGAAGAGAGCAACCAAATCAATAAACAAATCTACCACTGATAATAAACTCTAAATACTAAACTAAGATAAACATAAAACCAGAAGCAAATTAGACGCAGAAAGCAAACCCCAAGTCTACAGTTGTTCCCAAAGTCCTCGATTTGGGATGATTCGTTGTCTACTCAGGTATTCCACAGATGCAGGGTACATCAAGTTGATTGTGGAGATTTAATCCGATGCTCCTGAGGCTACTGGGAGAGATTTCCCTTTCTCTTCTTTGTTCGCACAGCTCCTGGGGTTCAGCTTTGGATGTGGCCCCGCCTCTGCATGTAGGTCACCTGAGGGAGTCTGTCCTTCGCTCAGACAATACGGGATTAAAGTAGCAGCTGATTTGGAGGCTCTGGCTCACTCAGGCTGGGGGAGAGAGGGGTACGGAATATGGAGCAAGCCTGGGGCAGCAGAGGCCAGCATGACATTAGAACAGCCTGAGGCACGCCATGTGTTCTCCCGGGAAAGTTGTCCCTGGATCACGGGACCCTGGCAACGGCGGGCTGCACAGGCTCCCGGGAGGGGAGGTGTGGATAGTGACCTGTGCTTGCACACAGGCTTCCTGGTGGCTGCAGCAGCCGCCTTAGCATTTCATGCCTGTCTCTGGTGTCCGCACTGATAACCACAGCTCACGCCCGTCTCTGTAGCTCGCTCTGAATCCCCTCTCCTCACACACCCCGAAACAATAGTCTCTTGCCTCTTAAGCAGTTCCAGACTTTTTCCCGGACTCCCCCGTGGCTAGCTGTGGTGCACTAGCCCCCTTCAGGCTGTGTTCACGCAGCCAACCCCTATCTTCTCCCTGGAATCTAACCTCCGAATCTGGAGCCTCAGCTCCCAGCCCCCACCAGTCCCAGCAGGTGAGCAGACAAGCTTCTCAGGCTGGTGAGTTCTGGTCAGCAATGATCCTCTGTGCGGGAATCTCTCCGTTTTGCCCTCTGCACCCCTGTTGCTGCACTCTCCTCGGTGGCTCCAAAGCTTTCCCCCCACCCACCCCTGTCTCCTCCAGTGAAGGGGCTTCCTAGTGTGTGGAAACTTTTCCTCCTTCACAGCTCCCTCCCAGAGGTGCAGGCCCCATCCCCATTCTTTTGTCTCTGTTTTTCTTTTGCCCTACCCAGGTACGTGGGGAGTTTCTTGCCTTTTGGGAAGTCTGACGTCATCTGCCAGCATTCAGTAGATGTTCCGTAGGAGTTGTTCCACATGTAGATGTATTTCTGATGTTTTTGTGGGGAGGAGGGTGTTCTCTACATCTTATTCCTCCACCGTCTTGAAGGTATCCTACCAGTACTGTAGCATTTATTGAAAAAATCCACATATAATTGGACCCACAAGGTTCAAACCCGTGCTGTTATATGGTCAAGTATATTTGCTGATGCCACCAAACCATGGTCTCTCAAAAATAAAGATTAGGAACTAAACACCTTTATGTTTCTAGCAACTACCTTTATGTTTGTCTAGCAGTGTATGACGTAGAAGATACATTCAATAGACATGTGAATAAATGGATAAATGAGTGAAGTTGCCAAGGACAGAGATTTGATTCAATTCTCTTTCCTTTCATTAACTCTCTTTGTCAGGGGCTGTGCACGTAGTAGCCACCATCTCATGGACTTATAATAATAAAGTATCAGATCACTTAGCTGCAAATGAGTGATTAAATATCTCTCAATCTTTCCTAGGAATTGTGAGTCACAGGGATCTGGGTGTGGTACATGATTCACTCTGTCATAATATACTACAGAGCTGTTTACTTTCCAAACAAGTCAACTCTTCTACCACACACAGAGCAGAACAGATCCGTTTTAAGAGAGCCTAAAACTAGGATAAACTCAAGAGGCAGAAAACATGACACAGAAAATATACAAGCAAGTGAACAAAATACATGCCATCTACAAGATGCTAATTCATTTTCTATTTAAAATTTTCTAAAAGAAAAAGTTAAAAATGCCAACACAGCCTTGCCAATTCTGTGGTTTCTATTAGTAAATAATATTTTTGTTCCACACTGTCAATTTCAGATTCTTTCTCTTCACCATCTCTTTAAAAAACACCCAGCCTCTATGGAAACAGTTCCATTGAGTAATACTATTCCATGCCTTCTTCTTGCTGTCAGCTCCTGACCTCTCTTTACCACTGCTCTTGATTTATTGAAGCCTTTGGCATCCTCACAGGCTTCCTCTCCATCCAGAATCCACCCATTTTTCAGGCTGTCATCATATCCATGTTTAACATCCTAGACACTTATTTCCTTATTTTCAATGACTTCCCCTATTTCAGCCACCCATTTCCGTAGACACACCCTGGAACTTTTCACCTAGAATTGTTCTGGCTCCAAAAATATTTTGTTAGACACCAGACTCTGAACATAACCTTTAATCAATTACTCCCAATCTACCATTCTTTGTCCTCAGTGAGACTTCCAATACATAGATTCCTCTACTTTCTAACCCTCTCTCAACTCCTGTTTTCATTTCTTCCTTTCTGATTGAGATTCTCTGACCCATCACTTCATTTTTCTTTTCAATGCCCTTAACTTTCTTACCCTGTTCTCCCATTGTACCTGCCTGATCAAATACCAAAGGGATGAACCCCCGTGCAGCCCATTTCGAAATCTTCAGGCAATCTACTAGAGAAAATAAAGACAACCCAATGGCCACTAAATCATCTGGACTGTTTCTCCACCAAATCTCTCTTCCATCCTCCATCTCACCTATTTCACACTTTTTCCACTTTTCTCAAATATCTACCCTCTCCCCAACATCTCTCTCTCTAAATCTCAGTGGAGGAGTTTCCCTAATTAGGGAAACGCACTTTAAGGTTCACTTCACCAGTGTTTCAGGAGAAGTCAGGCTTTGTCTCTTGAGCCCTTGGAAGCTGCTTCACTCCACTGTCTGCTTCTCCTCAACTCTCCTCCACTCTCCTAAACCCACCAGGAGAAAACCTTTCTTTGCTGCCAATCACCACTTGGAACACATGGACACTGCCTCTTCAAAGTCATGCTGGAATTCAGCAGAGGGGTAAATATAGGACAGGCCACACTTTTTAAAAAAATTCTCCATCCATTCATTCTTTGCAACATTATCATGTAAAGTTATCCTGATACATCAAATTTTCTGACAAGTTGGTGGTAAGTAAAGAGATCCTACTGTGTAATGGGAAATTTAAAAGATAAGCAAACCAAAACAATAACAACCAAAACTCTTGGCTAAACATAACTGTAACCATAGTCCAAGAGAATACAAGGAAAAAGGTCAAAGTATTCACAAGAAGTGCTCTCATGGACAGACCCCATTTAATGGCTTTGGCCCCTTGTCCTATACGGCTGCAGGTCAGTCCTCTCCCTACTTTTGGGCTTTGGTATGGCCATGGGATCCAGTCCCCAGCTTCCAGGCAATACATAGGTGGAAATGACGAGTAGGAGCAACTGTCAGGTCCAGGAAGGAAGGGGCCATGTCTGTCTTGCTTGCTCTTGAAATCTAAGACCTAGCACAGAGCTTGAGAGAGAATAAGATTTCAATAAATATGAGGTAACAGAGGAGAGAAAAGAAGAAGAAGATGTAAACAAAGACCATCTTGATATTGACTTTGCCTAAGTTGTGTACTGGCTATTTTTGTGTTTTCTTCTGACAAACTCAGGCAATCTTTGACTTCATCACCTTTTCCTTCGTCTCTCATATAGTCCCTTTGGAGTTCTACTGGACCTTCTGTAATGTCCATTTATTCTTAGACTTGAAGTTCTTGGTCTACTTATGACTAGCAGAATAAGTGTGGATTATGTCATGTATCTAGCATCTTGATAGATATGTCATATTGCTCTTAACATTTATGTGGATCACACATTATGTAGCATCCCTTCTGTACCAATTTCTATTCTAGGTCCTTGATGAGGGCAGTAAGAACAAGTTCCACATATCAAGATGCTTATCATCTAATAGGTATAATAAAGTAATGAATTTTGTAAAAGATGACACCCAAAAGCAATTTTTACCTTTAATGCAAATGTAATTTATCCATTTAAAAAAGTTAGTCATGTATATTTTCCTTTATCCACTTAATAGGGAGGCACTACATACATCCCTGTTGACAGACTTCATTGAAGAAAAGCAGTCAGAAACAAATTATAGAGATGCTGTAATTATTTCAAATCCAGTGCCTGCTAAACCTTGCCAGGAATACTTTGGCCTCTGTGGAAGTCTCTGTAACCAGGCAAACATGATATTGCTATGGCATTGTCTCTTGGAACAAAATAAAGCCCCAAGGTCTTTGGGGAGTTGAGGCCACTTTGGACTTTAGATCAAATTGGAGTCTAAAGAAGTCAGCCATAAAGTACACCAGAAGCATAGTATATGTTCATATATACACTGAGGTACCCACAAATATAAATCCTGGGTTCCCACTGTTAGTACTCTAAACATGTGGTTGGTTCTTTTACTAGGATGTCTATTTTGTCTTTTAACAGAAGAATAGAACTTCAACTTAAATACTTATTGTTGGAAAGCAAGATTGACTTATTTTAATAGAGTAAACAACTAAAAAGAAAGGAAGTAAGACCAAGAGGTGGAAAACTTTGTTTCTTTTGGTACGGGGAGTGTGGAGGAGTTTCAAAGAGAACTGAACATACATGATTGTATAGGAAGAAGGTGTAATTACAACAGAGTGAAAGTTCTTTGATGTCGGAAGATGGAAATTGTTATTCAGGCATGAGCACACTTAAACACACATTGCCAGAGCCACTGTATTGAGATTTTAAGCCTATACGAAAATGATGTCAGTAGAAAAGGAAAAAGGACATTTCTGCACAGCTGGAAATTTAATTTTCCTTTGAAGCAAGATTCTCCTACTTCCCAAGCACTTCTGGTTTAGGCACCAAGTCCTGGGCTTAGAATCAAGAAATGTGAGTGCCAGTATCAAATCTCCTAGTAACGAGCAGTCTTACTTAAGGAAAGACAAAGAATAATAGAAACACAGCCATGGAAGAAATTTCAGAATTTTCTTAATCCAACACAAATGCAGCCGGGACTTGCCTGTGCTTCAGTTTTCCATTCTGTCAAACACATTCATCACTTCCCTGCCTCCCTAACAGAACCGTACTGAGGGTCAAATGAAATGGGAGGTTTGAGAGTGGCTCATCCCTATCATCTCTTTTTTCCTTGGGTCCCCATGTTATTTACTCTTATTCACTCACTTTTTTAAATTGCCTAGGCTGGTTTGTTGCACTGCATTTTTCTACCTTGATTTTGAAAGCAAGGACCTATATGTTAAGTATGTAGCATATATTAAGTAAATAAAGAGCCTGAAATATGTTATTTTGTTGAGCAGATACTAACAACTGAAATTCACTATGTGGTTACTATGGCACCAGGCACTGGGCTACTGCATAGTCCTTAGAAGTGGGTAGTATTGATCCTCCTTTTCCATCCAAGGAGACTGAGAATCAGAGAGGCTAAGCAACTCCCCAAGAGCACACAATTAGGAAGTAGTGGAGGAGGACCAGACTCAAATTTTTCCAGCTCCGAGGCCTTTATTCTTTCCATGCAAACAGGATTGATTAAGTTAAAAGTGGTTTGGAAGTGTTAGACATAATTATGACACACACTGAATTTGCCTCAGGGACCTAGGAGATAAGTGCAGGAAAAATCAGGAGGAAGTAAAGGAGGAAAGATCCTTTTGATATTATTGAAACCAAAAGTGAGAGAAGTAGGAAACTATCGTGCATCTTATACCTCCAAGGATACTCCACAGGAAATTTCATTCAGCCTTATCTCCTACCCCTTTCGTCAGCCTAGCTACTGCTCTGCCATATGTTCTACTGTTCTTCTCTTCATATCCAAACGAGGCATAAATCTTTTTAACAATTAGATTCCTTAAATTTAATAACTGTCCAAATGTCTTCCATTTTCTACTTTTCAGATCCTCTTACCTCTTCTTTCTCTCTGGTGGGGCGGTGCAGTGGGCTCAGCTTGGGCACTGGCTTTCAAGGTTTGATTCCATAATGGGTGGAAAACTACAAGCCATGCCCTCAGGGAGCTCTTGAACCCTGCTTTCTGCAGCTTCTAAGCTTTCCCGAGTCACTAGCCACCAAGGATACCTGGCAATAGAAACAATTGCAGTTTTAAATGGCAAATCCTTCAGGAAAAGACTCTTTAAACCTTTCTCAGATTTTTCTACAATTTTAACTCCTTTTTAGCTGCTGCTTTTTAAATTACAGGCAAAGTTCACCTGAAGAAAACTCTAAAGAACAAATAGTCTGAATAGGTGAAATATGAACCTCCTACACTTTTAATTAATTCAATACTTGTTGATTGTCTACTATGTGCAAAGCTTTGTGCAGTGAACTTTGAATTGATGGGAATTCAGATTCCCAAATAGATTGCCAGAGCTACAACATCACATGCACAACAACACCTGGACTTTCCCAAACTTCTCTTTCTCCCACTTGCTATCTTCTTTTTCTTCTGCTCTACATCTTACACAAATACTAACCACTTCTTTTTAATCTGCTGAGCAGAAAGCAATCAAAGTTTTGTTATAAAAAGGTATGAAGATGCATACAAAACATAATCTATGAGTGTTTGGCTTTCTAGAAGCTTGACAATTGTCTTGTTAGTCAGAATTACCTCTAAAAAAGAGAAAATAATTAGTGTCAAATCACATATTACATACTAATATAGATTTCATATTATTGACATTGAGTAAAATATAAATTAAAGACAAAAAAAACTTCTAACTGAACGATCAGAAGTCACCACTCAGTATCTTGGTGTATTCCCTCCTGACTTTTTTCTCTCATATTATTTTTTACTTAATATTATATGGTGAACATTCTTATATGAATAAAAACTTTTAAAATATAGTCCATTTCTAAGTTGTCAGTAACTTATTAACCATTCTATTGTTGAATGCTTAGGTTGTTTCCAGTTTTTCACTATTGTAAATAAGGCAAAGATAAAACATCCTTTATGTACATTTTCCCAGTATTTTTATTATTTTATTGGTGGACAATTTATCTCATACCATACACAAAAATCTATTCAAAATTGGTTAAAGACTTAAACGTAACACCTGAAACCATAAAGCTCTTAGAAGAAAATATAGGTAGAAGCTTCTTGACATTGGTCTTGGCAAAGATTTTGGATATGACACCAAAAACAAAGGCAACAAAAGCAAAAATAGACATGCGGTATTGCATCAAACTAAAAAGCTTCTGCACAGCAAAGGAAACCATCAACAAAATGAAAGGGCCTCTATGAAATGGGAGAAAATATTTGCAAACCATATATCTGATAAGGGGTTAATATCCCAAATAAATAAGGAACCCCCTCAAGTCAATAGCAAAAAATCAAATAACTCAATTAAAAAATGGACAAAGGAATTGAATAGAAATTTATTTAAAGAAAACATACAAACGGCCAACAGGTGTATGAAAAGGTGTTCAATACCGCTAATTATCGAAGAAATGCAAATCAAAACCATGATGAGATATTACCTCATACCTCCTAGAATGACTGTTATCAACAGAATGAAAAATAATGCGTTGGTGAGGAAGGTGAGAAAAGGGAGCCTTTGTACACTCTTGTTGGGAATGTAAATTTGTGCAGCCACTATGGAAAATAGTATGAAGTTTCCTCAGAAATTATAAAATAGAGTTACTGTGTGATCCAGCAGTCCTGCATCTAGGTATATATCCAAAGGAAATGAAATCATTATCTTGAAAAGATATCTGTTCTCTGTGTTCATCAAAGCATATATACGATATCCAAGACATGGAAGCAATCTAGATGTCTGTACATGCCATGGAATATTATTCAGCTTTTAAAAAGAAGGAAATACTGCCATTTGCTATGGATGAACCTTGAGGACGTTATGCTAAGGGAAATAAGCGAGACACAGAAGAACAATTACTACATGACACCACTTACATGAGGGATCTAAAATAGTCAGATTCTTAAAAGCAGAGAATAGAATGGTAGTTGCCAGGGGCTGAGGGGAGGGGAAAACAGGAAGGTAGTAGTCAAAGGGTACAAAGTTTCAGTTATACAAGATGAATAAGTTCTAGAGATGTAGTGTATAGCATAGTGCCTATTGTAAACGATACTGTATCATATACTTAAAACTTTGCTAAAGGGGTAGATCTTATGTTAGGTGATCTTATCACACTCACAAAATAATAACGAGGATGGGAGAAAAGTGTTGGAGGTGATGGATGTGTTTATGGCATAGATTGTGTTGGTGATTTTCATGGGTGTATACCATTCTACCTCCAAACTCGTCAAGTTGTATACATTAAATATGTATGCTTTTTGTATGTCAAACACACCTCAATAAAGTGGCTTTAAAATGATTTATTTTGGGAATGAGTCTCAAATACAAAATTATTACATCAAAGTCTTCTAATAGAAATTTCATGTTGTTTTCCAAAAGAATTACCAACTTGTAATACTAAGAGAAAAAAATCTATTTACCACACTCTCAAATTTATATTCAACTATGATATCTGCTTTAATAACTGGGAGGCACTCTGAGTTCCCATGACTCTCTGACAATAAGCTTACTGGCAAAGTTAAGATTTTGCCTTATCCCATTTCATGTTCCAGAAACAATTTTTACAGAATCTGATTTATCTACACAAAACATTTCTAAATGAACTAACAAACATTTCCTGAGTGCCTACTCTGTGTGAAGAACTGTGCCTGGTGCTATGGAAAATACAGTCCTTGCCCTCAAAGCACTAATACAAAACAGAAAGTAATAAGAAACATAGAAGAGATACAAATAATTTAAGGAGAAGATAGAACAGGGAAACACATTTGGTGAGTTGGGCAGATCTAATATCAATTGCTTTGAGTTTGTCCTTTTTGAATTAAGAAGAATAAAATACTAGAGACAGAGCTTTGGGTCTAAGATCCTTTTATAGAAGGCTCCGGCAGAAGTAGGACTTTATTTAGAAATTTTGGATTTCCTTAAAGTATTTTATGTGATGGAATGAAGAAGTCCTGTGATTATGTTCATCATTATTTCCACTAGTATAAATATCTTCCATAGTGTTTCAGGTAGAATGGATATACAAATCAATGTTCTGTATTGCAAATACTCTTGATTTCTATGTATTTTGAGGTCTTTGCTTTACCTATATATAGTAGAGATGAAATTGATTCTTACAGTAGAGTCACATAAAAGGAAAGGCTGAGACCTTGGCCTAGTGGGATCCAGGCTATGTGTACTGGACCAAAAAACAAAAAAAAGGAAAGAAAGGAAGATGTTCTGGTTTTATCTTAATACTTATCACCCCTTAAATTCCCAGTGATCTAGAGATGCATTATGCAATATGGTAGTGGCTAGCTACATGCAGTTGTTTAAATTTACCTTTAAATTAATTGAATAATTAAATAAAATTTAAAGTTTAGTTTCACAGTCATACTAATCACATTTCAACTGCTCAATAGATAGTCCATGTGGCTAGTGGCTACTATACTGGACTGTGCACCTATAGAACATTCCATCATTACAGAAAGTTCTGTTGGACAATATTGTTCTAGAGTGTTAGGTAGTTCAGTAGGCTCACTGTCTGGGAAAAAACTCGCTGTTTTCCTCTACTCATACTCATAACACTTCTGACACCAGATACATGGGTTTTCCACACCAAGAAATTCTGACACTGCCTGGAGTTAATGAAGAATCCACAGGTCAAGGGCTCAATTACAAAAGACTGTCCCTACCCCTTCAGATGCCAATATCAAGTAGTGGTTACCCACAACTTCTGACTTAGCTACAAATCTGAGGTTCCCATGACCCTCTCTGTGAGTTCAGTAATTTGCTAGAGTGGCTTAAAGAACCCAGGGAAAGAGTTTACTTACTATTACTGATTTATCACAAAAGATATTTTAAAGGATACAAATGAACAGACAGAAGAAGAGATACTTAAGGCAAGGTTTGGAAGGGCCCAAGCACAGGAATTTCTGTCCCTGTGGAGTTGTGGTGGCCCACCTGCCTGATACATAGATGTGTTCACCAACCTGGAAGCTCCCTGAACTCCATACTTCAAGGATTTTTATGGAGACTTCATCAGGTAGGCATGATTGATTATTAAGTCAATTTCCAGTCCCCTCCTCTCTCTGGAGAATGGTGGGTGGAGCTAAAAGTTCCAAGTTTCTAATCATGGCTTGGTCTTTTTGGCTCCATTCAGGAGCCCACCAAGAGTCACTTAATTAGAACAAAAGATGCTCCTATCACTCAGGCAATCCAAGGGTGTCAGGACCTCTGTGTCAGATGCTCTTATCACTCAGGAAATTACAAGACTTTTACAAGCTCTGTGTCAGAAACTGGAGTCAAAGACCAAATGTCAGCAGGAACCAGTAGGAGAAACCAATATATGTATTGCTTATTATTTCATACTCATGAAAAGTCTTAAAAGTTTGAGTGGCCAATATTTAGAGATTTTATAATTAGAGATGAGAGATCCAATTTGCTAGGCATGAGGAAAGAGGACATTTTCTAGGTTATAGTTAACATTCTTTGAACATCAACTATTTTCAGAGCATCTTCTGAAAAATGTGACCTAGAATAGGGTAAAGAAAAGAAAAATGCTGAACACTAAGATATCTAAATCTATGAATTTTTTGGTTATAGATAGAATAATTATATGTCCCAACTTACCTGGGCAGTCCCAGTTTGCACCTGTTTTCTTGGTGCATGGTTATCGATATTATGAGTTCTCTATTTTACTCTCAAAGTGCTGCAGTTGGAATGATAAATTATATGGTCATCTTACTGATGACAAATTGAAATTATAATGGAGTAATCACACTTCAGGCATACAAAAATGGAGTCTGAAGGACCATTGGAGACCTGGTCTCAGACACATCTCTGCACCTTGAGAACTTGAACTTTCTTTGAACTGTACCAGACCCAAGGACACCACCAGCAGTATTCAGAACAACATCTGCCAGCTGCAACCTTAAGATCTCAAAGTCTTCCGTTGGAACCATGTTGGATGCCAACCAATACTTACTTAACAAGCACCCTTAATGCTTGCCAGCTCCAATTATAATTCTTGATAAGCAAACCATATAACTAACTGTAACCTTGCAGATTTTTGCCTTTTATAAGCCTCCCCCACTTTGTAGTCTGGTGGAACACAATTCAAGTGTGTCTTGAATCTGAGTCTCCCAGCCTGCAGTCCTAACACACCCCAAACCAACACCTTTTTATTTCAATCAAGTCTAAATTTCTCAAATTTTGGTTAACACTACCTATAGTCTCATTTCCTCCTTCCCAACTGAAATTTTGTAAATAGGCAAAACAAAAGCCTTCTAAATGTAGATTTCCTGAAGTCAGCTTCGCCCAGGTCCCATTCAGGTCTATGTGCTCAACGACTATAAAACTGTCCCCCACAGTTTTACTTACTTGCCAACTTACTTGTGGCAAAGTTCCACATGTGATCTTGGACTTAAGTAATTCTCTTAAGGATGAACAGTCAAGAGAGAACACTGTTTAACTAGAATGCAGAAATATATGAATGACTTAAGGTGATATAAACTACATCAAGTGCTTGCATTTGTCTTCCGATCAACAGGTTTCCATGAGTGTGATAAGGAAAAAGAGGCTTGACATTGAAAGAAATGCAGAAATAGAAATATTTAGAGGAAAGAGAACTGATCTGGGAGTCAGATTATGTGAGTTTTTGCTAGTTTAGCCATATGTATGAACCTGGGTTCCCACTTTTTATGTCTTGTCCCTATAGATTTCAGTTATCTAGAGGGAAAAATTATGATGTAAATTTAAAGCATTCTTCATTTGAGCCAACCTGAACGTCTGAACATCCTTCGTCTCCTTAAATATATCAGTCTCTCTCTCACTTTCTGACCTTTGCACATGCAATTTCTTCCTGAATTCTCAGCGTATCACTTCCTCATGGAAATCTCAAATTCCCTGAATCAGGTCAAGTGATCTCAAATTCCCTGGATCAGGTCAAGTGGTTTTTAAACCTCATCAAAGCACTGAGGTTTAATTTCCTATTAAATTGTCAAAATTCTTCCTTTGAGACCTTAAGCTCTATGAGAATAAAAGCCATGACTATTTAATTTTCTTTATACCCCCAGGCCTAGAACAGAATACACATAATTGATGCTCAGTTATATTTGCCAAATGAGTGATTAAATGAATAAGCAAGGCTGTGTGCAAGTCTTCGTATCCAAGGATACAGAGCCAAGGAAAACATGGTTCCTACCCCGAAGGAGCACACAGTTAAAGCCAAACTGGAATGACTTTAATACAAAACAAAATAAGTTTCATAGAAGAGGTACAAGAAAGATTCTATAGGAGGTCAGAGGGAAAGGACAGCACATCAGAGTTAAGAACAGGCTTCTTGAAAGAGGGAGTATTAGTGATAGGCCTTAAAGGAAGGCTAGAAATTCAATAGGCAGATATAATTATATGAAGTTAACATGCAATTTACTGTAAACTTATTATGTACAGGAAGATAGTTTTGGGCACTAAGTTAGTAAGAAGACAAATAGGACAAAGGTCCTGCCTGAAAGAAGCCAGTGATCTAATTGGAAAACATATAGATGTACTAAAAGCTATGGCACAAGGCAAAAATGTATTCAGTGCTAAAATAAACAGTGAAAACAGAGAGCTGTGGTAGCTCAGAGGAGGGGGTGGAGCTGGCAGAGAGAGAGAAAAGGGATCGGTTCTGACTGGGTCTGTCCCTTCCACTAGGGTGGAGAACAGTAGAGCAAAGCCCTGCAGCTGTGGATTTTAATGAACTTGGAACTTGCCTTTGTTTCTCTGGTTGCTTGGCAATGCTCCTTCTGGCTCAGGAGACAGTCACCAGTGCGAACAATTTTTTAAAGGCTAAACTTTAAATCCCCCATTTACCAACAGACCACACTTGTAAAACTTTCCTCCAGATAAGTGCCTATTTGGGCAATGACCTTGGCTGTGTTAAGAGCATTTCACCCAAATTTTACCTTCCCTTCCTGTTTGCCACACCCTCATGGGGTAATCACTGGACTCTTTTTACTTTTTTTACTTCAGTAACTCCCAGGTACATTTTGAACTTGTTTCTTCCAAAGGGAGCTCTGACTAGTTGGAACGTACTTCAGGTGAGATCTATTTATTTCCCCTTTCCCTCTTGGACTCTCACTTGGGGAATTACAGGCAGTGCTGCTCTGCAGAGTCCCCGTGAGGCATGTACCAAATGGTATGCCTAACCCAGCTGGCTGCCTCAGCTCTTGGGATGCTCCAAGGTTGCTCAGCAGTAGCCTGAGCTGGGGCAAGAAGTTTTTTGTCTTCAGTTAAGCTGAGGTTGATACATGGATTCTAATTCCTGCCATGGACACATGGCATGTCCATGGCACCATATCTGTGTAAGTGTCCAGGGGGATTGAAGCATCAATGTCAATACAACTGCTGACCTCACAAATTTGAGGATCCCTTGAATCATCAGCATCATGGCATTTAGCTGATGATCAGAGACCTCTACTCCAGACCACTGAAGATATAAGGCCGGTATTAACTAACAGTTTCTAAAAAGTCCTTGGATATATCATAGCCTATATACACTGTTCTGTGGTTTATAGAATCCTCCCTCACCCTAGATTTCTGGAAATATGGGAAAGTTGGCAGGGAACTTATTTTTTTCTTGGAAGAGGATGTCTTCTAGGAAGAAGGAATATAGCAATTACTCTGGGACCACAGGATGGTATAATGTGACGATGAGATCATCTTGTAATGCCCAAATCTATCTAGTCCTTACCAAAGAGAGAAATGCAATTTATACGAACACCAGGTGACAGCACCAATGCTATCATCCATACTATTGGCGCTAAATGACTTTGGAACCTCTCCCCATTCCACAAAAAACATGTCTGCCTTGCAATGAAATTTTTTGCAAAATCTGGAGGCGTTATTTGTTTAGATCAGGAAAAAAGTTATAAACGCTAAAGACACTAAAACATTCATTTTCCTGTTAATTTAAGCATAGCTGATGCAGAGTCAAAATGCAACATATTTCAGGGCAGAAATAACATCCTCTTCCTGTCTCTGGCATCCCTGAATGTGGCCAGCCCACCCAAAGGCAACAATTATGCTGAGCAAGTCCTCTGTCATTTGTAAACCAGATGAAAATCTGTGGGAAAAAAAATCCTTCCCATCAAAAAAAAAAAAAAAAAACTGTGAATTTTATGTTTAATTCATGGGGAGGGTTTGATTTTTAATTTATAGTTCTTTAAAATAGATACACCAGTATTCATGGTGGAAACATTTCCCTCTACCCTTCCTGGTTCTTCTGGCTGGTATAATGATTAAAATAGATCATCAGGAGAAAATCAAATTTAATCTTGACCAGAAGGGGCTCCTTAAGAATATGAGGCCCCAAAGGACAGTGAGGCAATTGAGGCTTATATGCTATTCTGAGCTAAGGAGATGTGGGTAGGGATCTGGGACGTCAAAGAGGAGGAAGACAGTTCACTGGGAGATGGGAAGAGCATGCCGTTTGGTAAACAAATGTTTGCCATGCCACTTGGAGAAGTCTTTCTTACGTACGACAAAGTTATCTTTGGTGATGGCCCTCTTCTCGTTCAGGCTCCTCACCTAAATTCTTTTAGGCAGTTAAGGGGGAGGTAAAACAGACAAACAACTTGCTGAGTCTTCTGTTTCTTAAAAATAATCAGCCTAAAATAATCATCATGCCAAAGAGACACATTTTGGGGTGGCAAATTTTGCTCCCCTATATCCAAAAGAGGATGAGTAAGGAAAAATAAGCACTCTGTAGGAGGGAATTTAAGGAAAGAGATGCACACCCATGTTGTGTGCGTATTAAATGTTTTGTGAAGTTATATTTTGGAATCAGCAGTCTTACTGCCAGAAAGCTGAAAACTGCTCACTATTGACTCTGAGCCACAAAAACACTACTGACCAAGGGCCACATCCTTCCATTTCAATGATTCAGTTAATGTTTTTTCTCTCAACTGGAAACATCTTACTGTGTGTCTGGGAAATCCCTTACCACAATATTTACAATGCAAAGCTCTAGGGAGGGCAGATTCTGGCTAGAATCTGTAAACCGGGCATCTCATAGTGGCTCAGTTGATGCTAAAGCTGGTGAATTCTGGGCACACACGTGCCTCTGGGGCATGCCAGTAACATTACGGGAAAGAAATATGAGTTGCTGGTGAAGGTGGAGAGGGAGATTCCCGCTGCTTACGGGAAAATGATTATAAAATGCACCATGCTGGGTACATACACACCCATCTGAATAACTCAAACGTTTATGTGGTTTCTCTATTAAAGCTAAGAGAAAGTTAAAGGGGAAGATAAAAGACACGTACACAGATAAGAACTAAGATACACCTGACAGCCTTACCTGCCATCATCGTCCTAGGAGTAAGAGATAATTCACAGGCATTCCCCGCTGGACTAGTCATCATTCTAGTTTTTCAAATTCCTTTCATGCTCTACATCCTTATAATTTCCATTCCCTGTGCCCACTACATTTTGAAATTTTGTGTGGTAGAAATGTTCCTTTTCTGCATATTTCTTTCCAACACCTGAAGAGTTTGACTTTTGTTCTTGTTAGCAGGCTTGATCCTGTCGCAGCTTCACATGAGGCAGGATCCCGAAAAGAATGGAGAGAACTGTCTGAACTCAGTTCCCAACTATGGCACTAGACACTTGTGAGTGTCTTCACATGCCCTTGGCTGAGCTCCAGGCATGGCTGGATAAAGCAGAGATGGAAAAGCTTCAGCTGTATTATATTCCCAAAGTCACAAAGACAGGTTTTTGCTTTGTTCTGAATCCCTCTCAGAAGAAAAATACGTTTTTCTCCTGAGGTGGAGCCTCAACAGAACTCAATAAACGTAAAACACTCACGTTGGTTCTGGTTAATTCTCTTCTCCCAATCCTACTGACCTGTGGGAGTACCATGTGGCTTCTGGTCCATCCTGAACTTGGCTAATATGTGTCTTGAAAACTTGCAGCATTCAAAATGCTTAGGCAAGCTCAATGGACAGAGGGAATTACTAAGGGTAAATTTCATGGCTAAAATACCACGTCCTCCGCAAAGCCTTCCAGTTAAAATGGTCTCTCTCTCTGTCTTGGCCCTGAATTCCTTTACACGTCGCTGACATTTAACCAAAACAGCTCTGACCTTCCACTTAGTTATTCTGCTACTGAGGTCTTATCTCTCCTGGTGGAGTTTGGATTGTCAAAGGGAGGAGGCGTTGTTTTAACTTTCCCTTTATTTCCTAGTAACACATGCTCCAATAATCCTGTATTAAGCACTCATTAAATATTTGCTTGATGAATAAAGGATTCTTCCTCCCTTCTCCTCTTCCAGCAGCCCCGTTAGCCTAAATTGATTCCCTCAACATTTTACACTCTAGAGTCTGTTAAAAAGAAAAACTACAGGCCCAAAATGGTGTCGATTGTGCTAAAATCCATGATACCAAACTTAGAATTAATACCTGACTCAATTGCAGTTTCAACCTTCCCCAGAAATATAATCTTGATCAGCCATTCTGGAATTTTCTGGTCCACCAGTGGGGTAATCTGTTGCCTGGGCCCTCTTCATTCCCATCCCCCCACCCTCCAATCCCCCACTCCCCCATCCCCCCTACCCTGCCCAGTAAGAAGCAATCTACATGATAAAACCCCTCCCATCTCTTCACCCCAAAAACATGTCCTGGAATAAAAATAATTGTTTTCTTTTGCTAATAGCTCCCTTGCCCCACCTTTTTTCCTATAAAAATCTCCTGTTTTGTACAACCCCTCAGAGCACCCTTCCAGTTGCGGGATAGGGATGCTGCCTGATTCATGAATCACCTAATAAAGTCAATTAGATCTTCAAGTTTACTCAGTTGAATTTTGTTTTTTTAACAAGTACAGCACTAGTAAACTGTTTTTATGGTTCTGGCTGTCAGTATTCATGAGACTCACTGCAGTAAAATCAAACAGTCATCATCTGGGAAGGGCTGGCCAGTAATATTCTTAACATGAAACACTCAGTTTGCTCTCGCCACTCTCATCCTTCAACCTGGCAACAACCCTCAGAGGAAGGAGGGCACAGAACATATTTTCCAGCTAGAGTGTCATTGAAAACAAAGTAAAACAGATAATAATAATGTAACTGTGAAGTTACATAAATTATGATGAAAATTGGGATTAAAAGTTTGTTAAATGATACTCATCCTATGACATTTTGATTACAATCCTAAAGGTCATGCCCATTTACAAATTGAAAGGAAATCTGGCCAGAAAAAACAACTATGACCAATTCTAAGCAGAAAAGACAGGTCATTTGTCTTAAGTGTGCCTCCTGTGCTCATGTTTCCATATCTCCCCCTCTCCTTGCCTCCTGCCCTGATTGATTCCATTGCATTCTCCACCACAAATTGGCCAGTTGTTTACTATTGTTCCTGACTTCAAAAAACATGTTACAAACAAATGGAGCGTAATAACTTTTCTCAGTGAGAAAAAATCCTTTTAAGAAGAAGCAGAAAAACAGTGATGATTAACACAAATTCATTGTTAATGACAGAAATTCCAGCATTAGCTCAGTCCAGGTGAAAAATAAAATGTATTTTTAAATTTAAGGTAAGCAACTACTGACCCTAAGTATTCATGAGAACAGCTCTAACTGTCATAAAAGTCTCCTGCAGATCTAAGAGGTCAAATATTTCTGCACAAATCACTTATGTTTGTTTTATTTTTGAAGGGAGAGATCATCTCACCCAGCTGTTTGGTGATCTCGCATCCTGGAATGAAAACAGCTAAAGGTCAGTAATAAGTCTTGCCTAAGGCTGTGATGATATTTTCACTTTAGAGTTCTGGGTTTGCCTAGAAAGGAACTGCCAAATCCATTAGTAAAAGGAAATTCAGTACTTCTAACCTTTCGTTTTATAAGAGAATTTTCAAATGAGTCCAACAGTTAGGCAAGTGCCTCTGCTCCTCCCAATCTACCTTCTGCTCTAGACTCTCCGCTTTTCATTGCTTCTACCACCCTACACTGACCCCTACTTGAACTCCGTGCCATTTCATTTTGGCCAAAGTGTGGACACAAACTCATTTCTCTGTTTCCCCCTTAGCACAGCTAAGACAGATTGGAACTTTCACAAAAGCTTTTCTAAATGCCAATTAAAACCAAAACAGTAAAGGAACCTAAAATACATGAAAACTCTGTGGCACATAGACTACAATTTTCTAATTTTATATGTGCCGGTGTGCATCCAGGAATTATAGAACTTGTCCTATTTTACACCCTATCTGAGACAGTTGTACTTAACCCTAAATGGCTGACAAATTTATAGCCTTCTACCTGTGTTCTGACTTACAAAGTTCTGGCTCAGCTTCCTATGGAGGAAATCATTTGAACATGCTGCTAACCTTCTAGATATCTTGACTACATTGTGGTCAAGATCAAGAGAGATGGGTTTTCACTCTGTCCCCAGGGCTTCTGCCTCCCCTCTCTACCAGCACAAGCAGGGCCTTCTTCTATGTTCTGATCCTTGTAGGCAGAAAAACTTGCCACCCCAAAATGTTCTCTATGGCATGAGGATTACTTTAGTAGACTGATTATTTTTAAGAAATAGAAGATTCAGGAAGTTTTTCTTGTTACCTCTTCCCCTTTAACTGCCTAAAAGAATTTAGATAAAGGAACTGTTCTTGGACTAGAGCTATTACCAGAGATATCTGCAAAGAATATGGGCTAGGTGTGGTGGGAGAGATCAGAGTCCACTCTGTGTCTCATCGTCTCTGCAAAGCCCAGCAAACATTTGTTTATCAAATGTTTGCTTTTCCGTCTCCATATAAATTGCCTTTGCCTCCTTTGAAGTCCCAAACCACTACCTCCAACATTCTCTTTTGTCTTTAGCTGAAGATGGTATGTAAATTGAGGGCTTAGGCCCTTTTGATGAGTTACTCAGGTTTCCTGTGTCTCTTCCATGTATACATGTTATTAAACGTTTGTTTGATTTTTTCTTATTGATCTGTCTCATGTCAATTTAATTCGCAGACCAGTCAGAAAAACCTAGAAGGGTAGAGGAAAATCTTTCCACCCCTACACCAGAGAAACACTATTTTAGTCAAGTGATTGATGGCCATGAAGGACTCCGTTCCTTAGGTGAGAGACTCCTATTCCCACACACCAGAAGATGCCTTCATCCTGTAGAGGTCCAATAATATAAGATACCATAAATGATTAATTAATATAGCATTCCCCTGTCCATACAATGAGAGTGGGTGAGGAGATAGAGGCAGTTCAAGAGCTGTACTTCCCCCATAAAAATCAAATAAGTTATCCCCCACCCCTGAATTAACATTGAAAACTACCAAGTTTTTTCTGTCCCAGTAGCTTGTCATTGGGTTCATGTCATTAGAGTGTTTATTGAAGCAAAGAGGCTTGATGACTTTTCCAACACTACTGTTTATATGAAATGACAACTACTGATTTATCTGCATAAGATTTCTATCAATAAAATTTTTCCTTTACGCTGGTCTCATGTGATCAGCTTACCCAAACCTACACAGATCCTGAATATATTTGGTAAGGTTGCATGAGTCTTTGCAAGGACAAGATATGTGGTGATAGTTGGGAGAAACTGGGCTTGCCATGGACAAGTTCAAGTTAGAGGATTAGATATTTGGTCATTAATGTTTGTCATTATAAGTTCAGTCATTCTAACCTCATGACGAATGTCAGGAAGCTAATGAACAGGAAAAGGAACCTGCTGACTTATGGCCAGAACTTCCTCTTCTTTAAAAAGAATGGTGAATGAGCTGAAACAAAAGGCTCCACTTCTATCGTTTGGCCTCTGAAGCCCGAGAAAAGCAGGAAATGGACTTCTGACCTATTGATTCCACCGAGTTCATAAACGTGAATTCAGACAAAAACAAAATGTTTTCTATTTATTGGAAAAGGAAACAGGCCTAGAAAAAAATTTTTGCTGAGCTCTTGAATGTCTAATTAAATTCAGGATTGTTTATTTGGAATAAACTATGCCTACATGAATAAAGTTATCAATTTGGAACCTTCCTGCCACCCACCTCAACCCCCTTTACCAATAAGATGTGCTCTAGCTTGTTCCTCCCTGCCCTTGTGCCTAATTTTGTTCCCGGCCTACTACTTAAGCCTTCAATTTCCTTCATCCTTGCTATTTACTTCTACTACCCAACCTAAAACAAACAAACAAACCAAAACCATCACCCCTGCTTTCCCGTCAAAATAATCCAACCCTGCTCTCCAACGTCAGACTTTCCTACTAGGCCTATACCCACAGCTGACCTTGTTAGACAGGCTCAACTTGATTGCCTCTTACCTTAACAGAAACGTAGCTATCTTGATATTACTTCATGCCCAGCCTGCCTTTCCTTGTGAAATCCCCATCTTCCACTCCCACTTGTTTTTTGACGGAAGAGAAATTTCTATCCTATTGTGCCTTTCAACCCATTAATCTATTTTTATTAGAAGTCTTTCCAACCCTTGATCGTTACACTTACTAACTTCCAGAATATTAACCCACTGCCTACATGGTTTTGTTTTGTTTTGGTTTTGGTTTTTTTGGCTGCCCCACTGCACAGCATGTGGGATGTGGGATCTTAGTTTCCCAACCAGGGATTGAACCCATGCCCCCTGCAGTGGAAGCACAGAGTCCTAACCACTAGACCACCAGGGAATTCCCCCACATGGCTTTTATTGATGATATTTGTTCTCTCATTTTTATTTTCCACCCAAATTCCTGCTACTATCATTCATTTTGTGAGCTACACTTTTAAAAACATTTATGTGTCAGGTCTATTTGCATCTACTGCTTTGGCCTCTTTGACACCTTTATGCCCCAATTCCTGTTTCTCCAGCTCTGCTGATCTTCATCGGCTCTGCACTTCCCACCAGCATGTCCCCACTCTGACCCTAATCATCTCAAAACCCCTGAACTCCATTTACATATTAAACAAGTAAATGAACAGATTTGTAATTACAAAATAACAAGATTTATGAAAAGTACTAAGAGAAAATCATGGCGGGGCCCACTTTAGATTGGGAGGGTGATGAAAGTGCTCTCTGAGGAAGTGGCATTTAAGCTAATGTATGATGAATGAGGAGGAATAGCATGAATGTAGCGCCTGAGATAGAAAAGTGTTGGGTGTATCTGGGGAAAGGCCAGTGTGGCAGGAGCAAGCAAGAAAGTGGCTCCAAATGAGGTTGGAGGACTAGATAGGATTCTAATCATGCAAGATTTTGTAGACCATGTTATGGTGTTTGAAATATGTTCTAGGACTTCCCTGGTGGTGCAGTGGTTAAGAACCCACCTGCCAATGCAGGGGACACGGATTCGTGCCCTGGTCCCAGAAGATCCCACATGCCATGGAACAACTAAGCCCGTGTGCCACAACTACTGAGCCTGCGCTCTAGAGCCCTTGAGCCACAACTACTTGAGCCCACATGCTTAGAGCCTGTGCTCCACAACAAGAGAAGCCACTGCAACGAGAAGTCCTTGCACCACAACGAAGAGTAGCCCCTGCTCGCCACAACTAGAGAAAGCCCATGTGCAGCAACAAAGCCCCAACGCAGCCAAAAATAAATAAATTTATGAAATATGTTCTAGGTGCAATGGAAAGTCATTAGCAGTTTTAAGCAGATTAATAGAATAAAGTTTGCATTTTAAAAAGATCTCTGGGTTTCTCAGTGGAAAATAAGTTAAAGAGAGAAAGAGTAGAAGTAGGAAGAACAGTTAGGAGGCTATTGTAGTTATTATAAATCAGAGATAATGATGGTTTGGACTAGAGAAATGGTGGAAGAGATAGAAATGTACTTTGGAAGTAGACTCAACAGAATATGAGACTAGATTAAATTGAGAATCTGAAAGCAGGGAAGAAATCAAGGGTGGCTCCTAAGATTCTTACTTGGGCCCTGGGCAAGTGATAATATTATATACAAACGTAGTCATGATGGGAAGGGGAGAGATTTGGTAGTGTTAACAAAATTCAACTAAGTAAATTTGTAGATCTAATTGACTTTATTCAACAATTCATGAATAGGGCAGCATCCCATCTAGTAAATAGAAAGACACTCTGAGGAGCCGTACAAAATGGAAGTCTTTTATAGTCAAAAGGGGCATGAGACAAGGACATCATAAGGAAAAGAAAGGACTATTTCAGACAAGGTCACCTTCCTTTGGGAGAAGGCAGATTACCTCACTGGTACTGACCAGGAAATTCAAGACTAACTGGTTAAAAGTCACATTCCTGGCAGGGGCTGAAAATGCAGCTAGGTTAAGTATTAAGACTTGGTTTACTGACACAGAGCTTAGCACAGCTGACTCCATTTGGGTCCTGTTGTTTCTTTTTAACAATATCTACGGGTCAGGCATGGCAGACAGAGGAGGTAAAGAACTCCTCTTGGTACACATTAAATTTGAGATGCCTATGAGATTTCCAAGTGTAGGTGTCAAGTAGGCAGTCCTGCCCACCCTCTGCCATAACTGTCCTGCATTTTCCAACTCTGGAACACTTTTAGTATCATCTATATACTTTGCACTTGGGCCCAGGCTACAGTACTCCTGAGGAAAGATCCAGAACCATGAAAATCTGACTCACTGGAAGTGTGGCAGAGAAGGCTCACTGCTCACCAAAGATCTGTAATCCTCTTTCTTAGAAACCAGTTTTAGCTATGAAGCAGCTGCTCAGACAGCTTTAAAGACAAGGGAATATGAGCATAGGTGAGGTATAATTCTTCCAGGAAGAGGTGGTTAAGATGTGAGCCTACTTTCTTTATATTCTCTCTTTCCCTCCTGACAGTTTGATGCAGATAAATAGGGTGACTTTGGAAACCACGTGTTGAAAACGATGGAGACACAAGAGCAAGGGCCCAAGTCCCCAGATCACTGCCTGGAGGAAAGCTGACCAGGAATGACCTTTTTGGAATTTACAAAATGAAGAAAGAAGCTTCAACTTATTAAACCACTGAAATTTAAGAGCTTGTTTGTCATAGCCATTAGCATACCTTAACATAATTAACATCCATTCCCCATTGGACTTTGATTGTTGCTTAAATATCTTTTGTATCAGGAGTTATAGTGGGACCTGATTTATATATTTTTGTAGGAACTCTGGGACATCTAGACAAACCATTTAGTCCTTTTATGGTCAATGCCATAAGAATTGATGGAAACTGAGAGTAAGGTTCCTGGATGCCTAGGTTTACTATCTACATTAAAAAATGATTAACACTGCCAAGAACATTGCTCAGAGGTAGAAGGAAATTTCAAGTTCTATCACGAGGGGGTATGTCACAAATATCCCTCACTCAGACTCAGTCTGTAGGAGAATTTGGTCAAAGACAGAAGGGGCTAGATGTTTTTAGAAAGCTAGGCTCCCTTTCAGGGATCAAATGAAATATGATTGCTTAGAGGTTGGATTATCTAAATTGGACTACAAGATGTGACACTTCCTGTGGAAATGTTCATCCACTTGGAGTGAAGAGAACTGCACATCTCAGTGGTGGGGTTGTTGATGAGAAACTGTATGCAGCAGGAGCCTCTAGCAGGATGGAAACTGAGAGCTGTGACCAGAGCAGTACTGTAGTAGAATCAACATAGTGGTGACCATCCAGGAAGGAAATCGGAGCTAGCACTGGTGGGTAGTGGTCAGTGTGTAACAACAGGAAAGTAAGGCCAAGAAAAACAGCAACACAAGGAAGGTCAACCAGAACCCCCGGGTGTATTCTCCCCTGTGTCCTGACTGCCATCTTACAGTTCCTTATCAGAGATGGTCGGAGCCAATGGAAGAGGGAAAGAGAAGGGTTAGAAGGAAAACCACTTTTATGGAGCAAAAAACTAAAAATATGTGGCCGTGTTTTTTCTAGAATTGTAATATAAATCCTCTGGGGTTTTTTTTTTCTTTCATCTTTTCCCCCCTTTTAGAGACAGAGGTTATGCATTTTCTAAAGTCATCTGCTCGGTTTCTAAGGTAGTGTTCACAGCAGCCATCTCATGACTTCTTGTTGTAGAATGTAGAGATGGCATAGCTCCACACCTGTCACTTGACCCACCCTTGGATAACCTCCCATCCCACTTGACCTAGGTGGAAGGCATTCTGTGTAACCCCAACATATTTCTCCTCAGATTATTCCTGTCTATAACCATATTCTCATATGGCACTCTTAGCTCTTGCGGACATACTTCTCTTATTTCCCTTCTCTGTCTTCCTCTTGGACTTTGTCCCTCCATTATACCCTGTCACTAACTACCTTTTCTTAACTTTAAAACGTTTGATGACCCGAAATCAGATTTGCTTGACTCTGGTGCCCACTCATCTATCATCCTATTTTTCTTCCTATTTACTTGCTTATTGTGCTTATTCTCTATTTTTTCTTTCCAGAATATAAATTCCACAAGGCAGCAAACTTTGTCTGCTTTTTTCACCTCATTGTAAAAGTGCAGAATACGTGGTCTATAAATATTTGTTGCTTTAGTAGCCACAACTCTATAAGGTAAATAAATTTTAAATCCTCATTTTATGAATAAGGAAATTGAGACACAAAAATGTTAGGACACGCAGCAGGTAGATGGAGGACCTATAATTTGAATTGGCAGTGGATTCCAGATTCTGTATTCTTAACATTACATTGAATGTGGCACAGCAATTTATTTAAAATTACAGTATTGTTTATTTAAAAATTATCATCCGTCATACTGACAAAGGTCAATTTTGTGGATATAGTCATCAACTATTGTTTGAAATATTTTTAGGAGTCTGTATTATTCCAGGATCTGTTCATACATTTTGTCTGACGCTGTTTAGTGAACACAGATGTGGAGAGCCCCGAAGAGAGATTTTAAAATGAATTTTGATGTAGATTTTGAGCAGTGGGAGCTGAAGTTATACAAATGGCAAGGTGATCCCTGGAAGCAGAATGAACTATGCCTGGAAAACCTGGAATTTTGTTTTTAAGTTAGACGTGTACCACTTTGCAAAGTGCATCCCTAAGGATACATCAAACATACATTTTGTGCTAATGCCAAATGGCCAGGTATTAAAGTATAATATTTGAACAAATGGAGACAAACACTTATTATCAGTATCACGGAATGCATTTGGATGCTGCAGGAGAAAAGTAGACTTTAACCCAAATCAGTTTAATAATTATTTCAAATATATTATGAATATTTAATGGTCAAATTTTTTAAGTTTGATATTTTCATGGAGGAACAAGAATTCATCAGCACTGCCAGCTGCTCGATTGCTCCTATGCTCACTGAATCACTTCCCTGTGATACTTCATAGGTCTTCACTTTCAACTGACCTCAGAAGAAGAGCAAGATATTTGGGGGCTACTTCATTTTTCCTTAACAATTTCTTCTCCCCTTCATATGTCTTATAATAAGTGATTATATTCAGATTGATGATAATATATCATGAATGTTACATATGATTTAGAATTTTTCTTTTTTTGTCACATTTCAAGTGGCCAGCTTTGACATTCTCCTCTCTATTTGTTTTGGTGAATTCCTTATAGAACTTGCTCTTTAAGATGTAGTGGCCTAAATGAAATAATTCAATTCAGCTATCAAAGGTCATTTCGTTTAACACAATGAGTGCCACTGTATCAAGCAATTTTATAAAAATGATCGCTTTGATACAATCTAATCTATTATTCTGCCTTGTGTTCTGCCCATATATTAATTACTTAATTTATGAGATGTTTGTTGGATAAAAAATTATGTTTCCCGTAAAGTCATCTGTGTAATGTACTCTCAATATTTATATTGACTATCAAACTATTTCTCTACTTATTTAAATGTTAAAAAAAATTTAATATACAATCAATAGCTTTAACAGTCATCAGTAATCACAGGGTGTATTTGTGATGATACCTGTATTTTATATATATATATATATATATATATATATATATATTCTTCAACTGACTGATAGGATCTTAGTATAAAGCACACAAGCAGACTTTTCACCCTGAGTTACATCTAGAATACCTACCTATACTTATGAGAGAATGTTCGGTAGTGCCTATAAATCTGAATGACATTCTTTTTAGACATTACCACCACTGTTACTCTGATTATCTGTGATTAGATATGGCCTTCAGGAACGCCAGGCATTACATTGCAAGAGACATTCAGCTATCTGGCCTTCCACATGACAAAGCTGAATAGCAAATTGTGGTCAAGCACTGAGGCTACTGGGTGCATCTCTGGTAGCTACACCACTAAAATGGTATTGTAGGCTGGAGGGGTAGTTGTTCTAGTGTGAAGTCTAATGTGATGGTTTTCCTGGGACACATGGGTAAGGGTAGGCAAATGCATTCCTGGTCTGGGTGCACGTGTCACATGTTAATGTGAATTGAAGGATGTCAGTTGTAAGTACGTCACCAGAGACCCCCTGAGTTCTGCTCAGCATTTTCGAAGTGCACCCTAATTGCTTGGATTATCCCTAAATGGGTTCTGGGCAAGCAGTCATCAAATATGGCTTACCATGATCCCCTTTACTTTGGGAGAAAAAAGCAATAATAGCATTAGCGAAGATGCCTTGGTTAGACATGCTCCCAAATAGTATTCAGAACCATTCTGTGATCTTTAGCAGCAGGAATGTTAGGTTCCACGTGGATAACCACTAATTTCTTCCACCTTCCCCACCAGGCTGGACACTAAAAATACCATCTCTTCTAATCATCCCAAGAACCCATATTACTCACAAAAGATAGAAATTGCATAGCAAGCCTTACAATGACTTTAGATTATGCTCTCATACAAATTCTGAAGTTTGGAATAGGGGCAGACCTGGGAGGGTTGGGAGGACCGTGAAAAGCAGAACCCGTGAGAGAGGGAAAACATCTCCAGCAGAACCTCTGCTAATCGGTCCTCAAGTGTTGCTACCTCCTGGAGGGAGTAGGCTTGATCCTCTCTTGGTACCCCATTGTGAATACACTATGGCCACAAACTAGACCTAGTAAATGGCATGATAAAGGAACAGAGTTATAGCAAAATATCTGAGCCCTCGCCTTTGGACGACCTGGAGCAGTGATCAATCAGGCCAGTGATGGAATTTCAGGTCCCAGGATATAGGAGCTAAGGCAAAGAACACTGATCTCCAGGGGACCAGTGATCTCATTATTAGAGACCACACAGGGATTGAGTGGCAATAAATAGAAGTATGTCCAGGGGACTCAGAAATACCTGAATTATGCTTTGCCAAATATGCCTCACCTTCCTTCCCTGCCATCACTCTATCTCCACCTCTGCTCCCTGGCCCTGGCTCCCAAATTGGGAGATATAAGGTCAGGAAATGACCTGAGCGAGGGCCTGGCCTCTCAGTTCCTCAAGCTCTGTATCTGCAGTGACATGCTCCTCACTCAGTGACATTCAGCACCCTCTCCAATGGCCATCCTAGACTTTGTCATTACCCAGAACTGTTTCACCTAAAGAATAAAGAATTCAAATATGTCATTTTGTGACCACATCCTTTTGTCTTTCCAGTTTGTTCACTCTGAATAGTCTCCTGATATTGAGATCTTTTAGCAACATCATCAACCCCTCTTCAGATAGAGAGTCAGTGGTGCACATTTCAATCTTTTATCAGTATCTTAAACTGTTTGCCCCTTTGTCCTTTCATCACACGCATCTAACAAAATCCCACGCTTAAATGAATCAGGGCTCAGTTGTTCTATGCCAACAGAGTTCTGGGGAAAAACAAAAAGATAAAATTAATCAGAATGGTACCACTATAAATTTATGACACCAACTTCACCCGGGCCTTCAACCCTGACCCTCTGGAAATTCCCTCTTGAATAAGGTTGCTCTTACATTTTCTACAACATTTTTAATCCTTCTCTACCCTTCTTGAAATGCAGACCTCCCTACTTCTTCCCTCTCTTTGAGGCGGTGCGCTTACTTTTTACTTCAGTGGGAAAACAGAAGCTGTAATAAAGGATGTTTCATATACAACCAAGCAGCATCCCCACCCATTCTTTCCTTTTTCCTCCCATTAAAGGGAGATGTCCATCCTCCTATCTGAGGTTACTTTCTCTGCCTGAGCTCTGAATCTCTTCCTCTATGGCTTTATCACAGAGAAACTTGGGCTACTCTCCCATCCCAGTCTCCTCTATGCCACATCTGTCTATCAGCAATTTATCCCTTAACCTGACGTCCTGCTTCAGCTACTGCCTTCTCTTTGTCTTTACTTTCTTTAGCAGTCAAATGTAATTTTTGTTGGTCTTTGGAATTATAGTGTTTTCTATTACTATTACTTTATAAGTTTATATAAAAATTATGATTATTGTTATATATTACATATATAAACATGCTCACATTACCTAAATACAAAGTGTTAAATAAATGCTTTCTCTTCTTAACCATCTCCCAAATACATACCCCAGAGATAATCACTATAAGATTGTTTGTGTATATGTGTATGCAATATATATAGATGTATAAGAATTTCTTACACAAATGGAATCCTATGATACATGCTGTCCTGCAACATGTTTTTTTCATTTTATACATTTTAGATATCTTTCCACATCAGTGCGTATTAGTACACCTCATTCTTTTTAATAGCTGCATTTAACTTTAATGGCTTTTTTTTTTTTTTTTTTTTTTTTTGCAGTATGCGGGCCTCTCACTGTTGTGGCCTCTCCCGTTGCGGAGCACAGGCTCCGGACGCGCAGGCTCAGCGGCCGTGGCTCACTGGCCCAGCCGCTCCGCGGCATGTGGGATCCTCCCGGACCGGGGCACGCACCCGTGTCCCCTGCATCGGCAGGAGGACTCTCAACCACTGTGCCACCAGGGAAGCCCTTTAATGGCTTTTTAATATTCACTGCTCTATCTTCAGTGCCTAGGACAGTGTCTGGCACATAGTTGGCACTCTATGAATATTCGGTGAATAAGTGAATGAATAAAGTACACTGTTTACAAGTGCACTATAGTTGAAATGAGTCCTCTATTGATAAACATTTGAGTTATCTTCAGTTTATTGCTTTTACAGATAAACTTGGCCTAAACAGCAGTTCATACCCTTCCTGTTGAATCTTTTTGTCTGTACATCCTCCTGACTCCCCTTGACTGTGCTTCTCCATCTATTTTTGTTAAAATAGTCTCTGCTTCATGTGTGACCAGCTAAGAAATTGCCCTTGATTGGCATGCACAAGAAACCCAAAAAGAATGAGCATATGTGATTTACAGAATTTGCTGGAAATTTCTGTAGTCCTACTAAGGTAGTCATTAGTGTGGCTCACCAATGATTCTGATTCTTCTCCTTCCAGACACAGAGTAGGATAGCTCTGTGTTCCCTTTAAAGGTCCCTTGAAGTGTCTTGCTTCTGCCAGTAAAATGTGCAGTCTTAACGAGCCAGCGTGATTGTCCTGTTCCTTCCCCCTACAGCAGAAGCTTCTTCTGCCTAGGTCCCAGAGTAGAGCTCCCCCTGCCAACCCAAGATGGGTATGCAGTGATAGCAAGAAATAAATCTTGTTTGTAAAGCCCCTGAAATTTGGGGATTATTTGCTATGAAAGCCAATCTAGCTCCACCCAACTTCCCTGTGGTCCAAGGAAGGGCCACATCAAGTTCTTGCAGCTGCTTCTATTTTTATAAAGGATTTTAAAAATTGAGTTATAATTAACATACAATATTATATTAGTTTCATGTGTGCAACATAGTGATTTAATGCTTTTATAAATTATGAAATGATCAATAAGACCAGTTACGATCCGTCATCATACAAAGTTATTACCCTTCTACTCTGTCATCTTGAGCTAATCTCTCTATAATTGTTATTTTGAGACAGCCTTATCTCCCTCATTGTCCTCCCCCTGAACCACTGCTCTCCCAGGGTATTGCATGTAGCATCTATGAAACCCTTCTTGTTTCCTACTTCCTTGCTTGGCCTGATTTGTTAGGACCATGGAGAAGTCTGCACTCTCACTGTGGCATTTCTCTCACACCCTTACAGAGAGAAGCTCTTGGTATCAGAGGGTATGCAGCAGCATTAGGAGAACGAGCCTTCTGTCACCCTTCCTTTCCATCCCCACTCAAGTCCTGAGTTGGGGTTTACTCCCATGTGTTGGAAAGAATGCATCGGGTGAGTACTTCAGCCTCTTCCTCCAAGGTCTCTGTCATTTTTCCTTGAGTAGTCTATCACAAAGGCCAGATCAAGGGCCACCTCATCAAAACAACAAAAAGTGAATTACTTCATGTGTCAAAGACTAGGTCAGTCATTTGTAAGCTGAATCTGTCCCACATATAATAAGCCCTGCAACATGTCTGGGGTTGACAAATTGACATAACTGCCAAGTTGATAACTTTAATCCTTTCTGTGGCTTAGCTTAACAAACTGCATGCACATTAGAAGAGTATTTTGATTGGCTTTTTCTGCAAAACAATCCCAAAATGTAGTTGCCTAAAACAACTATATATAAGCAAGGATTCTTCTGGGCAGTTTTTCTGGTACGGCCAAAGCTCAGCTGATTTCAGTTAGACTAGCTCCCATGTGCCTGTGGTCAGTTGGTGAGTTGGCTGGAGACTGAATAGTTGCCATGGCCTCACATGTCTGCTATCAGCTGAGGCAAAGAAGCATATATCTTACATCAGGCAGCAAGTTAGCCTGGACTTATTCACCCAGTGGTGGACATAGGGTTCCAAGAACAGCAACAGGGGGATCCTAATGCACAAAGTGATTTGCAAGCCTCTGCTTATATCATATTTGCTATTTTTTGTCCCATTGGCCAAAGCAAATGACAAAGCAGCCCAGACTCAAGGGATGAAGAAAGCCTGTACCTCCAATGGGAGGAATTATTAAAGATATAGATACAAGGACAGAAAACACCTGTGGCCATTTTTTGCCATCTGCCACAAGAGGCTTCCTCTAAATAGCCGTCTGATCAGAGGTGGTGTACTCACTCAATATACTCATCCCACTCCTACCAGGACCCTTCAGAAGCCTGAGTCATGTCCTGCAACATCTCTAGTTCCCCAAATCTGCACTGGTGTCTATAGCACAAAACAGCTGTTCTGTATGGCTTGGGATAAAAGTCTGTCACTTTTGTACAAAATTATAGAAATGGTTTCCGAATCAGGAACTCGATATTTAAAATCTGGGTAACACACCATTACTGTGTGAATTTTCAAGAGGTGGAGGAATTAGAGCATTGAGTTATTTTAATCTCGATTACTCCTTAACTTCAAGTATTAGCATTCCTGTAATATTCCATAACTTACTCACAGGTAAACATACTCCTCTCTTGTACCTGGCTTTGTATTCTTGCAATTTTCTTCTTTATGGATTCCAGATTCTAAGGTATACTTAAAAAAGGTCAAATACAATCACTAGAATTATGAAAATACAAACATATTTTATTTTAATATTTATTAACATCCACATTGTAGAAAATCTGGAATTGCTTTGTATAATATGACAGTTATTAACTATATATATATATATATATATATATATACTGCATTTTGAAGATATGGTATGAAAAAAAGAATGTTAAATATAACACTAATAACTTTTACATTGATTACATGTCAAAATGAGAATATTTCAAAAACTTGGGTTAAATAAAATATATTATTGAAATTAATTTCAAATTTTTACTTTTTAAATGTAGCTAGTGAAAATTACACACTTTTACCTCTCAGAATTTATTCCAGAAATTTACAGAAAAATAAAGTTTAAATGGTTATATTAATATCAGACAAATTATATTTGAATGTATTTGAGAACAAAGAACATAATGAAAGATAAAGAAGTTTATTGCATAATAATAAAAGAATCAATTTATCAAGAATACATACAAATTCTAAACATTTATGCCCCTACTAACAGTACTTCAAAATACATGAAGCAAAAACTAAAAGCTTCAAGGAATAATAGACAAACCTACAATGAGAATTTTGATACACCTTCTTCCAATAAGTGATAGAAAAAAATAGACAACAAATCAGCAAGGAAAGAGAAGACTGGAACCATATTAGCAACCAACTTTACCTAACTGACATTTATAGGAAATGCCTCTCAGCAGCAAAACACACAATCTTTACAAGAACACATGGAACATTTAGCAAGTGTCACATTCTAAGCCATAAATTATGTATCAATAAAATTGATAAATCCAAGGCAGACTGGTCAGGAAGCAAAAAGAGAGATGATGTGAGTTATCAGCATCAGAAATGAGCATCACTACAGATTCTACAGCTATTCAAAGGATAATAAGAAAGACCCAACTGTAAAAGTTAGTAAGGTAAAAGATACTGTATTTTGTGCAAGTGTGGCAAGAACTCTTTTGCATAGTGAAGTATGTTGATACTGCAACTTCTTTCTTGAGTGTGTATCCAAGAGAAAGCCTCAAGAAATTTTCTCTTTGTTTCTTTGTCACTCCAGTTTTTCAATCTCCAAAGATACTTTATGTAACTCCAGGAATGCTTTTGAGTCCTGGGGACTTGAAATACACTGTATGAGTTTTTGGCCTTTCAAGACTATCTCACAATCTTCAGTGCCTACCTGAAAGAAGAAACCAAAAGTGTGATTTCAGAAAGTTTCCCCATTCTTGTAAATGGTGTGCTTCTTCAGGAAGTCTTGTGGCAGAAGGAAGACTGGAAGATGAAGGATAACCCCGGGACTTATTGATGGGCAGGAAACTCCAGAAAAATACTTTGGATCCTAGCAAAATATTTCCCTGAGAGGTGAATCCATATCTGTATTTAAGTAATAATCAGTATCAGTGTCAAGCATAGAGTGTAAGCAGCAAGGGAATCCCAAAAAAACATCCAAAAGAGCAACGAGTATGTTAGTTCTGCTGACCAACCAGAAATGGAGCAAAAGCACATCATTTATTGGAGAAAAAACCAAAGGCTAGATATCTGGTGAATAAGACTCTCATGTTCACATACCTGGAAGGACCTGTTATAAGGTGGAAAGAGCCAGTAACCACTTTATAAATTAACCCCACAACTGAGATGGTCCTTTAGGACATATTATTTCTTTCCTATTTTATGAGCCATCCTATTTTCCTATCATTTATTTTGAGGTGTCATATGACATAAAATTCGTTGAATATTATTCACCTTCTCACACTTGGGCACATCCAGACTCCGAGATTTTTTTCTCTGAGCAAGAGATATTCTGAGAACCAACCATCTGATAGCCAGGGTCACACTTGATGGTGACAGTTTCAGGGCTGATCCTTCTCCACAGACAGCTTTCCATTTATTATTTCTGGTTTTAGGCACAGAGCTGTAATCAAGACACATTTTCTTAGCATCTTGAGTGTCTCAGAGAGAACACATTTTAACACTGATAATATCATTAAAAAGGGGTTAAAAATATTGCTGAATTCTATCTTTTCTTTCTACACTATTGATCCACTACGGCTACTACTTCTACCAACGCTGGCAACTATCTGAGCTCTGGCTGCAGTCACCTACATGCCAAACACATTACACACATTATTTCATGTAAGCTTTCAGCAACTCTGTGAGGGAGGCACCATGGCTATCTCCATCTTAGAGATGAGGCAACTGAGACACAGAGAAGCTTAATGCTTTGCCCCAAGTCGCACAGCAGCTTTTAAGTGGCAGAGCCAGAGTGAAAACCCAGGGGTTGTTCTGAGCTCTTTATTTCTACACTAAAGGACCCCTCTTCTGGCCTCAGTTTTCCCCTTTGTAAAATGAAAACAGTGACAGCAACTCAGCTCCTGGAGTTATCCTGAGTGAAATGATGTAAGTAACCTTTAGGAACATTTTCCTTATTCTGCTATAATAGCTGCTCTCCCAATAAAGAGGTCAACCCCATCGGTCAACTCTCTCATGAAAGATTCCAGGCTGGACAAGAATCTGAGGGTGCTCTTTCTTGGATATTTGGAATTAAACCACAGTGGACCTCACTCAGGCTCAAGCACATGCTCATGACAACTCTACCTCTGCCTGGGAGGACGCTTTCTCTCAGAATCACTTCTGAACCGCTCCACAGTTGTACTATCAGCTTAGTGCTATTCTGTCCCAGGGAACTGGGATTACCTTTACCCTGAGGAGCCAGTGATGACCATTGTAAAAGAGTGCAGGACATTTTAGCCTCTCCAACCAGAATATATCCTTTCTGACATTCATACTCGACCACAGCATTGAAGAATTTTTGTTCACTAGTATATCTAAAGTGTCCATGTTTAATTCCACATGATGAACTGCAACCTTCGATGGTGAAAGAGAGAGAGAAGAAGAGAGAGTGTTTTTTTTGACTCATTAAACAAAACAGCATTCAACTGAGGTGATCTATTGGAAGACTTTCATCCTTCCCAATCAATTTCATTGCCCATAAGATAACTTGGAATAATTCACAAAGTAGGAGTGTGCCCTTCTATTACCATGTGCCTGGAAATTAAGGAAAGTGGGTATATGTATGGGTATATGGGGGAAAGAGAACTGACTCCTCACCTTGTATAGAACTATTTTTTCAATAAATTTAAATATTTAATGGAATGTGTGTATAAGCATTTACTATAGTGTGTCAGGCCATACTTTAACTCATTTAATTCTCCTAAACAAACTTATGAGGTAGGCATTATTATTATCCGTGTTTTATAGATGAGGAAACACAAAGAGGTGAAGTAGCTTGACCAAGGTCACACAATGAGGGAGGGGCTGAGTCAGTGCAGTTCTGCTCCACACAGACCATGCTCTTGGCAATATGCTGCCTCAGTTGAGAGAATGGGCTACTTGGGGACCGTGGAGGACCTTCCGTAATAAAGCTTAGAGTCAGCAATGGAGGAGTCTTTTTTTTTTTTTTAACTTAAGTTACTAAAGAAACATTTGTGATCAAGAGACATTGTTCTGTGAAAACTTATAAGGGCTGTGCAAATCCAGAAACCTCAAGTACCTCCTTATCCACCAATCCCAAGAGTACTCTGTGTTTTTGATTTATTTTTTTGAATTTTTATAGAAGAGAATCTTAGAAAACTGTTTTTAAATTACTTGGATAATGAAATAAGAATTAGTCAATATTAAAGACATTATATCAAATTTCATAAAACCTTGTTGGAGAATTTTCATACATTGGTAAATACAGATAATTTTAAGGAAAGAGATTTTAGGGAAGATGTCTTATTGGGACTGGAAAAACTTTCATAGTTTTGCATCTTCTATAAATAAAAGATTAAAGCCATATAGTAACCCTGGGATTTTCTCACTGAAACATTTTCCTGGATTTTCTCATTGAAAACTCATGCTCAGAAATCATTCTCCCGTCTGCCCTATGTTCCCACGTCTGTATCTTTACTTACGTAGTCTTTTCTCCTGACCATCCCTTTGATCCTCCTCCCCATCTAATTCAGTTCCCTCCTTTTTTGTTCTTTGTGATGTTCTTGGACCCAATTTAAATGGGGGGGTTCCCCACACTTCCAACAAGCAATTCTTCAGACACTAGCTGGGTGTCTTACAATTTAACTCAATTCTGACACTATCTACCCAGAGATAGTGTCAGACCCCACAAGTTAAGGGTTCAGTCCTACCAGACTTCTTCCCCCAATACCCGCTTCAGACACCAGTCACAAGCCCAGGTTATCACCTGTGCTTCTGACTGGCTGGCTATAGATTAGAGCCAGCCTCCTCCAACAGCCTCCTCCTTGGACTTCAGAAGCCAGTCTCAAGTTTAGGTTGTTACCTGCATTTCTAACCAACTGGCTATAAATCAGAGTTTCCCACAACCCCCTCCTTGGGTTCAATTAATTTGCTAGAGCAGCTCACAGAAATCAGAGAAATATTTTACTTACTAGATTCAGGAACAGCCAAATGGAAGAGATGCAGAGGGCAAGGTGTGTGGGAGGGGCACAGAGCTTCCATGCCCTCTCCAGGTGCCACTCTCCCTGCACCTCCACGTATTCACCAATATAGAAGCTCTCTGAGTCCCATCTCTTTGGGGTTTTATGGAGGCTTTATTACATAGGCATGATTACTTAAATCAATTTCCATTAGCAATTGATTCAACCTCCAGCCACCATCCTTAGGTGGTGTCCCAAAGTTAGGTCATTAATATAACAAAAGACACTTTTGTTGTCCTCATTACTTAGGATATTATAAGGGTTTTGGGAGCTGTGAGCCAGGAACCATGGATGAAGACCAAATACATATTTTCTGAATGACCAAAAAATTTTTTTTTCTTATAAATCACATTATTGTACCTGTGAACATACCTGACTACCCCTGGCACACAACAATCTTTGGTTTCTCTGAACTGTATAACTCTTGTCAGTAATAACAGGAGTATCTATCTATGTACTGTGTTAAGCACTTCACTTAAAATATTCCATTTAATTATGAAAACAATAACTTATTTGTGTCGTTATCATCCTCATTTACAGATGAAGAAACAGACTAACTTAATCAATAAAGTATAAGTAGAAAGACTAAGCAAATAAATCACACAAGGTCATTCAATGAATGAAGTATGTCAGGTATGCCTCCAAAATCTGTGCTCTTAATGACATTCTATTTTCTGTCTCACTGATGTGGCAGTTATATTGTGGGGTGTGTGTGTGTATGTGTGTGTGTGTGTGTGTGTCTGTGTCTGTGTCTGTGTCTGTGTCAGCAGATAAATAAATAGATGGACAGATCTGTATCTGTGTCAACAGATAGATAAATTGATGGACAGATCTTTATTTTAACTTTTGCATCTTGAGAGCAGGGAGCACATTTCATACCTCTCCATGCCACAGACAAGTTCCTCTGAAAAGGGTAGTTCCAAAATACATATTTGTGTGAAGGTGATGTTGTTACTTACACAGAAAGTCTAGAGCTCAAGTATGGCCTTTTCTGAGCCTCATATGAAATCAATTTTTATTAACACAATAGACATAAGATAGTTGTTCTTACGTCTAAACTCCATGGAGAACATAAGGAGCACACTTGCATCTCATTAGGATACTAAGGCATAACATATAAATAGTTAAGTCAAAATACCAGGCAGAGTATGGCAAATGTCAAAAGAAAGCAGAAAATATGTACTATAGGAAGAGAGAGAAAGAATACCATGAGTTAAATATGCCAGGAAAATGCCTCCTAGGGAGAGGAATTGGAATTGGATTAGGTAACTGCACTGGTGGGAGGCATTTTATATTGGGGGAGAATTATGTTAGCAAGGGTGAGAGGGAGAAAAACACATGGAAACATTTATGGTTGGTTAATAGGCTAATTTGTCTAGAGACTCATATGCGGGAGAAGTGTGAGAGATAGACTATAAAGTTGGGATCCGAGTATGACAGGTTTTAAACAACAGACTGAGTTAAAGACATAATTCCATAAAAAATCAAGGAATTATTAAGGGAATGAAAAGGAAGGAGTTTATCCAAAAAATAATTGAGTAGTTCACAAGATTTCTTGACAAATGATATGAGGCATTTCTTCACTGACTTAGTCAAAATGGAAAAAGAAATTCAAAGATGAACATGGAAGATTGGTAGAATAAATACACCACACACAGACACACACACGAGAATGTGATTAGTTACTAAATAAGTAAAAAAATCATCAGGTCCAATTATCAGTCAAACACTTGAAGAAGTTTATAATCCTATATTGACTCTTTTGCCTAACTTTCAGCCTTTTCTATATTTTGATCTTTTTGCAGAAGAAACCTCCAAAATAAAGGTACCTCCATATCCTCCTTAGAAATTAACTCAGATTTAAAAAATCATATTAAAAAAAAGGAAGGAATCTATATGTTAAAAGAGACTTAAGAGATGTATCAAACAATTGTGATGTGTAGACCATATTTGGATTCTAATTTGAACAAATAAACAGTTACAAAAACATTTATAAATAAGACAATCAGGAAAAGTTGAACACTAGATACTTGATATTATAGAATTATTATTTAATTTTATATATGATAATGGTTTGTGATTATTCTTTAAAAAGAATGCTTTTAAAGATACATACTAAAATCTTCAGAAGTAAAAGGATTTCCTTCTAAATAGCTTAGAGTGGGCAAAATGGATGTGAATATGGATAAAACAAGAATGGCCCTGAGTTGATAATTGCTGAAGCAGGGTAATAAGTATACGGAGTTTTGTTTATGTTTTAAATTATCCATAGGAAAAAAAGAAATCATATTTTCTAATTAAGAAAATCACCTTTAATGCATGGATATTCATTTATATAAAATATAAAAATGTTCTAGTCACATTTCCCCATGGAGTCCTACAGATATTATCAAATCTTCTCAATGTTGATTAATTTATGAACATCACCAAACTGCAAAAAATAAAACTTTACATTTATCAAATATCATTTACAGAGAGCTTTTTACATATAACTTACAACTTTAGACTCTAGTTAATTTTCTCAGAATTAGTGGTAACAGTTCGTTTCACTTTTGCTTAATAGATAGTAAAAATATGACAACTGATTAGAAATAAAAAAGCACTGAGGATAATAAACTAATTTAAAAATTATAAGCATTTGTGAGCTCATATTTATATATAAGAAAGTGAAGTTACTTGCAATTCATTCTCTTTTTTTTCATTGAAGGATAATCGACCTCAACATTATGTTAGTTCCAGGTGCACAACATATTTCTTTATATTACAAAATGCTCACCATGATAAATCTAGTTACCATCTGTCACCATACAAGGTTATTACAATATTGTTGACTATATTCCCCATGCTGTACATTTCATCCCCACAATTCATTACCTGTTTACTAGAGCAGACCCCGAGGAATTCATACAAAACAGCCGTTTTGTTTTTCTCTAGTAATAATAATAGTATAAACCTAAAAGTATTAAAACGCTTTGTCAAGAGGAAGGGTATATGGGGTTATATGTATGCATATAGCTGATTCACTTTGTTGTACAGCAGAAACTAACACAACACTGTAAAGCAATTATACTCCAATAAAGACGTATAAAAAATGTCATCTCTTTTATACAATTATACTTTGTCAGGGACTATTTATAGCACTGTGAAAATTAGAGAACATAGTATTCCTTTTGACTTTCAGAAAAATTGTTAAGCATCAAATTGCATGTCAAGGGAAAAATGATCTCATGGAAAAATTAACAGTTCTCACTATTTTCCACTGCCTCCTCACAGCCCCCACTCCCAAATACATAGAGGAGAGGTAGTCGTTACCCTCCAATAAAATAAAACTAGCATCAAAACTGAAACCATGCCTTACCTCCTTTGATGCAATAAGTACACTGCTGAAAGGGGGACATTTTAAATATGTTGAAAGAACTAGAGAATTTGCTTTCCAAATGGAAACTCGTGGTAAATGCTTTCTGAAAGAAATGAGGATTGTGGAGATGACTATCCAGAACCTGATATGTGTGGGTTATTAACTGGGATTTTCTCATACTGCCTGTCCTTAAAGCTGGGGTCACCTCTAAAAAGGCCAAGTCTATTCTATGACCTCAAAATCTCTCAGTTTATCCATGAACATTCTCTGTAGACATTTTCTCCTCCTTAGCTGTCATTTATGTGATTTTCAGAAACAGTAAAATTTTCATCTTACCAGGAAATTGAAAATATACTGAACCAAAGTAAGAACGAATGTCTCTGTCTGGGACCATCCATTTAAACGTCAAGAGCGTACTCCACACTATAGCAAATGTACGAAGGAAGAAAGGCAAACTCAAGCTTTGAGAATCCTCAAGTAAGGAAGAAGTTTCTTTTAAAAATGTAGCTAAGGCAATGGGTAAATATTACAGACTTGCTCATATTTCTTAAGTACTGAGAAAACAAAGGATATCGAGACTTTCTCTAATATGAATTTTAAGAAGTTTTGTGCAAGAAGTAAAAGAAGTCTCTCCTGGAGACCTGGAAGATCCTGTATCCAAGGAAGGTTGAGATCAGGTGCTGGGGTGATTTATTGTGTGGAAAGAGCACCTGTGAAATTGTTGGCACTAATCCTAGAATCTGGAAGCTGAATCTCTCCCATGAATCCTGATTCAAATATGTGAATGCTTATGGTGGCTTTGTTTGTAATCTTGCAGTTGTAAGAACGGCAAACAGCCAAACAACCAAAATGTCCTTCAGTCTGTGGTTCAGAATAATTCTCATTAATAAAAAGGAATGAACTATTGATACACATAACAGTATGGTTGAATCCCAAATGCATTCTGCCAAGTCCAAAGGCTATATACTGTATGATTCCATTTATATGGCATTCTGAAAAAGCAAAACTTCAGGGACAGGAAACAGATTTGTGGTTGTCAGAGATTGGGGCTGAGGGAAGGGATTGACTATAAAGGAGCATGGGAGAACTTTTTGGGGTAATGGAACTGTTCTATATTCTGATTGTAGTGGTAGTTATATAATTGTATGCATTTGTCAAATCTTGAAAAACTGTATTAGTAAAAAAAAGTGAATTTTACTGCGTGTAAATTATATCTTAATAAAAATAGTAACAACCTACTCCATTAAAAATGAAATGATAAATAAGCTAAAAAAATAAAACGCTTTGAAAATATTTTGGAATTCAATTGTTCCATTAATAAAATGGAAGTCAATAAACAATTTATTATACCATTGATAAAGCAATTTGTTAATTGAAATTAACATTAATAAAACAAATTATTATACCTTCCACAAAGTAGTGTAAATTACTTCAATTTGATCATACTTTTAAAATTCTTTTTTTAAGTTTTTTATACAGCAGGTTCTTATTAGTCATCAATTTTATACGCATCACTGTATACATGTCAATCCCAATCGCCCAATTCATCACACCTTCACCCCCACCCCCTCATGGCTTTCCCGCCTTGGTGCCCATACATTTGTTCTCTACATCTGTGTCTCAATTTCTGCCCTGCAAACCGGTTCATCTGTACCATTTTTCTAGGTTCCACATATATGCATTAATATACGATATTTGTTTTTCTCTTTCTGACTTACTTCACTCTGTGTGACAGTCTCTAGATCCATCCACGTCTCAACAAATGACCCAATTTTGTTCCTTTTTATGGCTGAGTAATATTCCATTGTATATATGTACCACATCTTCTTTACCCATTCGTCTGTTGATGGGCATTTAGGTTGCTTCCATGACCCGGCTATTGTAAATAGTGCTGCATTGAACATTGGGGTGCATGTGTCTTTTTGAACTATGGTTTTCTCTGGGTATATGCCCACTAGTGGGATTGCTGGGTCATATGGTAATTCTATTTTTAGTTCTCTAAGGAACCTCCATACTGTTCTCCAAGTGGCTGTATCAATTTACACTCCCACCAACAGTACAGGAGGGTTCCCTTTTCTCCACACCCTCTCCAGCATTTGTTGTTTGTAGATTTTCTGATGATGCCCATTCTAATTGGTGTGAAGTGATACCTCATTGTAGTTTTGATTTGCATTTCTCTAATAATTAGTGATGTTGAGCAGCTTTTCATGTGCTTCTTTGCCATCTGTATGTCCTCTTTGGAGAAATGTCTATTTTGGTTTTCTGCCCATTTTTGGATTGGGTTGTTTCTTTCTTTAATATTGAGCTGCATGAGCTGTTTATATATTTTGGAGATTAATGCTTTGTCCGTTGATTTGTTTGCAAATATTTTCTCCCATTCTGAGGAATGAGTACATTTGCAATTGACTGTTCTAAACTACCGTCTCTCCATTAACTGAGAACTTCTCTAATTGCTTTCCTGGGGCCCTGAGAACCAGCAACTACTTTACTCACCATGTGGGCTGGCGGGGCAGAGGAGCATGGTCAGAATCCCAAGGAGGTACAGAACTGGGGACTTGCTCCCTAAAAAAGGCCTCATGGTAAGTGTTGACAACCAATCGTGCACCAACCGAAGCTCAACAATCTCAGATGTCACCCAAAATATCTGGAAGGAAGAGAGTGAACTAGCAGCAGCACTCTCCAAACTGGAGTTCAGTTGCAGAACAGTCAGCAAAACCCCAGGGTAAAATACAGGTCAATACTGAACTCTGAGTTCGGAAGAAACTGAGCAGAAGAGGGCAGAATTAGGGCTGAGTCAAAGTGCACTAGAAACCTCAATGCTGCTGACTTTTTAAAAAATGCACAACATGAGAATTGTGAGTTAAATTTTATTGGGGGCAAAATGAGGACTGTAGCCTGGGAGACAGCATTTCAGATAGCTCTGAGAAACTGCTCGAAAGAGGTGGGGGGGAAGGTCAGTATATATGTGATTTTGGTGAGAGGGAATACATGCAATCAAACACATATTTTTGCAGAAGGTCTTGTGAGGGTTACTGCTAGTCACAAGGAGCAGATGTCACCATGAGGGAATTTAGTGCTTTTCTAGATATGAGGAGATACAAGAATTGGTCTCATAAAATCAGCTCCTAAAAATATCTAACTATCTGAAGACCTGTTCTCCCAGTTTTTCCCAGAGCACAGAGTGCCTCATTTCTGCTCTCCACCCTGAACTCCTTTCAAGGGGTGTTGAAAGTTAGCAGCTGCAGTGGCACCTGGCAATCTTTGTAGAGGTAGATGGCAAGTGCCCGTGGCAAGTGCCAACTTGTAGTTGACAATGCTATCATCAAGATTCGATGCCAGGAGCAAGTAGACTTTTGGAACTCTGAGAGTATTTAGAAGTGTAACCCTAATCTTTTCTTTTTGTGCTAGGAGTGATGCCAAAGGCTCAACTTCTCTGTACACTGGTGCCGAATTGAATCTCGGAAACAGAGTTTTGGGTGAAGTAGAAAAGGATAGCTTGCCAGGCAAAGGGGACACAGCAGCCTCCTGCATTGAAAAACTATGTGTCTCAACTTGGAGAGGACAGTGAGAAGTTTTATTGTAATGGTTCAAAGAGGGCGTGATCAGCTCATGGACATTCTTCTGATGGGTTGGTTTGTGAGGTACGTAGGAGTCAGCATCATCAACCTTCATGTTCCAACTGGTCTCGAGTCTACATACTTGTGGGCAGCATACCTTTCATTAACTTCTCCCATCTGGAGGAGGTTTCAGTAGCTGCAAAACAGCTCAAAGGTATTTTTGTGTGTATCCATTGATGGGGAGCCAGGACCTTGCCCCAAGGCTGCACTAATTTTTCTCTTGACTGTTTGTTTCTCCGTGGTCTTGGATCCCTTTCCTTCCCTAATTAACAACTGCTTGAATCTGCCCGTTGGAACTCAGGGAAGGTCATGGAGGCTGAATGAAGCCTATTTCCTTGTAATCAAAGAAATGAGGGACAAAGAAAGGCTTTGTGCCCAGGAGTCCCACGGGGCCCTACCTGGGTATCAGGAGTGGGAAATTGCTATCTTGAAATGTAAATAATTAATTTCCAAGTAAAAAGATAAACAAGGGATTTTTTTAAAAAGCACTTTGGTTCAGAGTGGGAGGTTTCAGCAACTTTCAAAGCAAAACTTGAGTTAGGTCAAGCTAAGCATTAAGTCCAGTGGAGTTTGGAAATTAGTGTGCGAGGAAGCCATTCCTGAGAAACACTGCCTATTAGGAAAAGTTGTGACTTTGGTTATGAGTTTAGGCTGCCAACAGCAGGATGAAATTAAAACATAAACAGAACAAACACTGATGGAGAAAGTTGTTTCCTTCCTGAAGTTCTAAAGCCTAGTGGGGAAAGAGAGGCATGAAAAGAATCAGGAATATAGATGGGCCTGAAAAAATCACTTAGACAGTATTTGAGTGGGATATTCCTTCTTGTTATTCTTGATTTACTTAAAACACCTAATGAGTCACCGTTTGGTGCCATTCTAATCCATTAGAAGAGGGAAGAGTGGTGCCTGAAACACTGAAAAAGCATGCACCAGACTTTGAAGTGGTTGGAAGTGGTTAAATAAGACGAACATTCTTGAAGACCTTAAGAATATTCAGAATGTATTCTGTCAGCCAAAAAATACGTCCAGTCCTGTGTTATATCTCTGACAAAAGCAGCAAAAGACAAGTGTTTACATGCATAATTTTTATCTTTAACGGGAAGTAATAATTGAAAATATGCCGATGTTTATTAAAAGAAAACAATGAGTTTTGGCAAATGCCTGAAAACGACCTTCCTAACAAGCTTAGCTGCAGACTGTTGTAAGAGTTCGAAATCCAAAGTGCTGACTCTCACCAGAGATAACTAAGTAAATTATGGCATAATATTGATCATAACATAACCAAATTTCAACCTTCCCAGAGAGGAAGGAAAGCAAATAAATCCACCATGAATTTGCTTTAATTTAGAAAGATAATTCAAGGTACTACTGAATATTATTTAGAAACAAAGGAATTTAAAACATTCACTAGAAGACAATTTTGAATTATCCCTTCTATCTATTAAGCACCTATTATGTTCTAAGCACTTTCCATAAACAATTCTATTTAATCTTACAACAATCCTATAATTTTTTTATCCCTTTCTTGAAAAATGTTAAGTAACACTTGCCAAAAATTTTACAAGCAATAAATGGATGAACCAAGATCTGAGCCAGATATGTGCTTTCCACTATAACTTAGTACTTTTTAAATAATGTAAATAATTGTCAAAGAAAAATAGATAACTAGGTAGACATGATGAAGTTAAGGAAATGGGGTTATGATCTAGAAAGCAGAAGCACTGTCTCTCTCCTCCAATCAAGTAAGGACATAATCAAGAGCTCATTCATACATATCAATGAGTGATATTGATATTGATACAACCTACTCATCTATTCTCATTTTTATACCCGTGTGTGAATGTACTCAGTTCTATACAGTTTTATCACATATGTAGGTTTGTGCATCAACTGTGACAGTCAAAATACAGAAAAATTCCATCATCACAAGGAATTTTTATAACCACACCCATCTCCCTCCTGGCTATCTCTTCATCCCTCACCCCTGGAAACCACTAATCTGGTTTCCATTTCAAAAATTTTGTCACTTTAAAAGTGTTATATAAACAGAATGACATAGTATGTAATCTTTGGGTATTCGATGTTTTTTTCATTCAGCATAATTCCTTTGACATCCATTCAAGTTTTTGTGTGTGTCAATAGTCTGTTCTTTTTAACTGCTGAGTAGTATTCCATGGTATGGATATACCACAGTGTTCAACCATTCACCTAATGAGAGTCCCCACATCCTTGCCAGAATTTGATGTTGTCACTATTTTTTATTTTAGTGATTCTAATAGGTGTGTAGTGATAGCTTGTGGTCTTAATTTGCATTTCCCATATAGCTAATGATGTTGAACATCTTTTCATGTGTTTATTTGCCACTTATAGATGATCTTCAGTGAGATGTTTATTCATGATTTTTGCCCATTTCCTTATTGGATTGTTTTTCACTGTTGAGTTTGGAGAGTTCTTTATTCTAGACATTAGTTTTTAGTCAGATATATGATTTAAAAATATTTTCTCACAGACTATAGCTTGTCTTTCATTCCCTTCACATGGTATTTTGCAGAGAAAAAGTTTTTCATTTTAATGAGGTCTGATTTATCAATTTTTCCTTTTATGAATATCCTCTTATGGCTTGTGGTGTCAAGCCTAAAATCTTTGCCTAGCCTTATATCCCAAGATTTTCTCCTTTTTTTTTTCTAAAAGTGTTATAGTTTTACACATTACATTTAAGTCTTAGATTACATAATGTTTTTCCTGTGTTTTTTCATAAAAGTTCTTTTGATTTTATGTTTCACATTTAAGTCCAGGTTTCATTTTGAGTTAATTTTTATATAAGGTATGAGGTTTAGATCAAGGTTAATTTTTTGCCGATAAATGTCCAGTTGCTGTAGAACTATTTGTCAAAAAGGCTACATTTTCCCCATTGATTTGCTTTTGCCTTTATCAAAAATCAGTTGAGCATATTTGTGTGTAGATTTATTTTTAACTGTCTAGCATGAGCTGTTAATTCAACAAGTATGTATCGAACCCCTACAATGAGCCAAGAACTCCTCTAGGTGCTGAGGGTGCAGTACTATCCAAGGCAAACAAAAATTTCAATACTCATAGAGCTTATTGTCTAGTAAGAAATATAAATATATACAAAAATAAAATTTAATGTATAACATAAGGTCAGAAAGAGAAGTACTGTGAAAATAATATAATGCAGGGTAAAGTGGTAGATAGTAATGTGTGAGGTGGGATGGGCAGCATATATTAAACAATATGTTCAAAGAAGTTCTTTCCAAATGATTGACACCTGAGTGAAGACTTGAATTAAGTATGGGAATAAACCATACAAATATCCAGGGGAAAAATTTACCAAAAGAGATAACAACATGTCTGTAAACTTAAAAGACTGAATATGTGTAAGAGTATGTGGAGTTCTGTTTTCAGTATAGCTGTGTAAGCTTCTATGGTTCTACTCTCCCACAGATAACTATTATGAACTCTGGACAAGATATGGAGGCAGGGAGCACCTACCTAAAGGGACTAGTGAGTGAACCAAAGTGAATACGTTCTAGAAAGCAATAACTATGAGAGGAAGGGAACAGCATAGCACAAGTTTCCATTTGTTAAGGGCATGGGGGGGATGGCTAACACTTTAATAGAAAACCAGCTGACTTTCTGGCCTGGAGAAATAGAAACAGAGTTTGGAGCAATAAGAGCCCTGGAAAATGAAGGGCTAAAAATTAAGAAGCCAGAGAGAGGGGGAGATCATACTCTCTGTAAACCCTGCCCCAGTCTCTGGCTGATCTCTGAATCACTTATTAATGACTGAAAACAGCCCACCTGAGGATAAAAGAACTGAACTAAGTTTTGAGCTGCTATCCAAGACAGAATTTTCAGTTCGAGTCCAACTAAGTTAATTGCCTGCTTAAACAAACAGAACCTGTCTTTTGGAGGGAATATAACAGAATTCATTAACAATGTCCAGGATACAGTCCAAAATTACTCGACATATGAAGAAACTAGAAAACTTGAACCATTCTTAAGGGGAAAAAAAGTCAATAGACTATCCTCAAGATTATCCAAATGTTGGAATTAGCAAACAAGATTTTTAAATAGCTACTGTAACTATGCTCAATGATGTAAAGGAATAGAAGCTTATTAATCAATAGAAACAAGAAATCTCAGCAGAAAAACCGAAACTATATAAAACCACCAAAAGAAATTCTGGAACTCAAAAATACAATCTTTAAAATAAAAATGTTACTGGAGGAACTTAACAGCAGAATGGAAATGACAGAGGAAAGAGTCAACAAACTTGAGGATACATTAATAGAAATTATCCAATCTTAAGAAGAGAGAGAAAAAATATTGACATGTAAAAAAATAGAGTTGCAGGGGCTTATGGAACAATGGAAAGATTTAATATACATGTAGTTAGGGTCTCATAAAGAAAGAAAAGAAAAATGGGGCAGACAAATTACTTGGAAAAATAATGATCAGAAATTTCTCGAATTGTGGAAAGAGGTATATTTACAGATTCAAGATGTTCAATGAAACTCAAGCAGGATAAATATGAAGAAAACCATATCTAGGCACATTATATTTAAACAACTACAAACGAAAGATTTTTTAAAAAAATTGTTTTTGAAAGCATCTAGGGAAAAAACATTATTTACATACAGAGAATACATTGAATGACTGCTAACTTCTCGCCAGAAGTAATAGAAGCCAGAAGACAGTATACCAGCCTCTCTAAAGTGCTGAAGGAAGAACACAGAAGAGCAATAGATCATGTAGGGCTTGGTAGGCCCTGTTGGGACTTAGTCTGTGAAGGGAAACTAATCAAGGATTTTGAGCAGAGGAACAACCCCAACAGGTCTCCATGGCTACCAGGAAGAAAAAGAGTGGAAGCCTATTGGAGTAATCTGGACTAGAAATGATGGTGTCTCAGTCCAGGGTGATAGTGGTAGATGTTATTAGAAATGACAGAATTTGAGATATATTTAGATTCTATTGTTGATCTCTATAATCATTTCTTTTTATACACTCTCAACCCTCCTTCTTTAATCTTTCTTGAACACAACTTGTTTGAAAAGACTTTCAAAAGGGAGGTGGAGAATAATGGTAAGTAAAAGAGCAAAGGACCAAAGGTCCATTTTAGGTCAAAGAATTGCTGTAATTGGAGTAACAAATAAAAAATAGCCCAAAGAAACAACCAAATTACATGACTGATTAGATGTAGAGTGCAAGGGAAAGGGAAGAGGTAAAGAAACCAGTGATCTTCAATCTTGGAGAGAATGGTACTATTTTAATAAAATATAATGACTCAGGTGCAGAGTAATTATAGGATAAGCCCTAATGACCTATTAGTTTGATTCCAAGAGATGTCTCAGTAACTAACCCTTGTTCCAGTTTAGGAATGTATTGGGGGTGGGCTCTGTTAGCCAAGGAGGCTAAGTTTTTATACCGCTAGTCATTTTGTATATTGATGAGGTACACCTGGCCCAGATGAGTGGGCTCAGCATTTATCAAAAGCGGCCAGTGTGTAGAACTGCTTCAATGTTATAAGGCAATGCTCAGAAGGGAACATCTGAATTTCCAGATGTTCTGATGAGACTCTTACTCACTTAGATGAAATCATCTCAACACTGAATCCACTGTGATGATTCTGAAGTTTGGAAACTTGACCTCTGCCTAACCTGGAACATGTGACTGATCTCTCTGCCCTATGTCCAGACCTTGATGACATCCTTCTGTATTTCTATATGTTTTATATAAGCAAATGATTTGATTTACCCAACCAAGCATCTGATCTTCGCATCAATCTGACCTTCCTCTTGACATTTGTCAATACTGTAAATACTATCACTGAGTAGATTAGTGATAACAGTGGGGTTGACGCACAGTCTCCACACATATTATCTCTAAATCTCTGTGAGGAAAAAGTTGGGACAATGAAGGGGAGAGGTATGATATTGTGAAAGCCAGGTTATTTACCATCTATAGTTTGAGATACCTAAAACTTTGAGATGTATAATGGAAGGTAGAACTTACTAGTGGGACATAATAACTATGCCCTTAACTCTCAAGGATCTGGTCTAGTAGAATAATCTGGAGAGCAACAACAATGAAATCTGATACCCTGACTATTATTTCCTGCCCCAATAAAAATCAATGAGCCAATAGAGGAAACCAAACAACACAGATGAAGCATGTGGCTACTGGGACTTACTCACATTGTCCCACAAAACTGGTGCCACAGTAAACTTGGGGGTGTCAGGTGTAGCTGTAAAGGGGCAAAACGTGGCAGCCAATAAAGACATTGGAAAGATGAATTCTACAGTGAGAAAAATGGCAATTTCTCTGTATCTGAATGCATTATTAATAAGAATATTCTAAGTAAATGGAAAACCTGTCATTACCCAAACCCTCCCAGATCACTAGGGTATGGAAGATCCACCCTTTTTCCAATTTTTAATTTAATTTATATTTAAAATATATTATACCCCAAAAAGTGCAATTAAGTATAGAGCTAGTTGACTTTTCATACATTGAATTACACCCATGTCACACCATCCAGATGAAGAAACAAAATATTACCAAAACCTTCATAGCCCTCCCCATGCCCCCTTCCAAGGGGGATTGCTATTCTGACATTGAACACTGGATTTCTTTTGCTTGCTTTTGTACATTACATAAATGAAATGAAGCAGTATCTACTACTCTGTGTCTGGCATCTTTCACTAAATATTTTATGTTTTGAAATTCATCCATATAATCAGTCATTCCATTGTTGTGGTATATTTCATCATGTGATATATCACAGTTAATTTATCCCCTCTACTACACATAAGCATTTTGGTAGTTTCCAGTTTGGGGCTATTGCAGATAGGGCTGCTACAAACATTCTAATACATGTCCATTGTTGAACAGATGTATGCGTTTCTGAGAGTTAATATCCAGGAGTGAAAGTAGACATGTGTTCAGCTTTGGGAGTTACTGTCAAAGAATTTTCCAAGGCAGTTGGACAAATCAACACTTTCAACAGCAGTTTTTCAGAGTCATGGCTGCAATACATTCTTTTTTTTTTTTTTTTTTTTTTAAACATCTTTATTGGAGCATAATTGCTTTACAATGGTATGTTAGTTTCAGCTTCACAACAAAATGAATCAGTTATATATATACATATGTTCCCATATCTCTTCCCGCTTGCGTCACCCTCCCTCCCACCCTCCCTATCCCACCCCTCCAGGCGGTCACAAAGCACCGAGCTGATCTCCCTGTGCTATGCGGCTGCTTCCCACTAGCTATCTACCTTACGTTTGGTAGTGTATACATGTCCATGCCTCTTTATTGCTTTGTCACCGTTTACCCTTCCCCCTCCCCATAGCCTCAAGTCCATTCTCTAGTAAGTCTGTGTCTTTATTCCTGTTTCACCCCTAGGTTTTTCATGACATTTTTTTTTTCTTAAATTCCATATATATGTGTTAGCATACGGGTCTCTTGTAGACAGCAAATATATGGGTCTTGTTTTTGTATCCATTCAGCCAATCTGTGTCTTTTGGTGGGAGCATTTAGTCCATTTACATTTAAGGTAATTATCGATATGTGTGTTCCCATTCCCATTTTCTTAATTGTTTTGGGTTTGTTATTGTAGGTCTTTTCCTTCTTTTGTGTTTCTTGCCTAGAGAAGTTCCTTTAGCAGTTGTTGTAGAGCTGGTTTGGTGGTGCTGAACTCTCTCAGCTTTTGCTTGTCTCTAAAGGTTTTAATTTCTCCATCAAATCTGAATGAGATCCTTGCTGGGTAGAGTAATCTTGGTTGCAGGTTTTTCTCCTTCAACACTTTCAATATGTCCTGCCACTCCCTTCTGGCTTGCAGAGTTTCTGCTGAAAGATCAGCTGTTAACCTTATGGGGATTCCCTTGTGTGTTATTTGTTGTTTTTCCCTTGCTGCGTTTAATATGTTTTCTTTGTATTTAATTTTTGACAGTTTGATTAATATGTGTCTTGGCGTATTTCTCCTTGGATTTATCCTGTATGGGACTCTCTGTGCTTCCTGGACTTGATTAACTATTTCCTTTCCCATATTAGGGAAGTTTTCAACTATAATCTCTTCAAATATTTTCTCAGTCCCTTTCTTTTTCTCTTCTTCTTCTGGAACCCCTATAATTCGAATGTTGGTACGTTTAATGTTGTCCCAGAGGTCTCTGAGACTGTCCTCAGTTCTTTTCATTCTTTTTTCTTTATTCTGCTCTGCAGTAGTTATTTCCACTATTTTATCTTCCAGGTCACTTATCCGTTCTTCTGCCTCAGTTATTCTGCTATTGATCCCATCTAGAGTACTTTTAATTTCATTTATTGTGTTGTTCATCGTTGCTTGTTTCATCTTTAGTTCTTCTAGGTCCTTGTTAACTGATTCTTGCATTTTGTCCATTCTATTGTCCATTCTATCTCCAAGATTTCGGATCAACCTTACTATCATTATTTTGAATTCTTTTTCAGGTAGACTGCCTATTTCCTCTTCATTTGTTAGGTCTGATGGGTTTTTATCTTGCTCCTTCATCTGCGGTGTGTTTTTCTGTCTTTTCATTTTGCTTATCTTACTGTGTTTGGGGTCTCCTTTTTTGCAGGCTGAAGGTTCGTAGTTCCTGTTGTTTTTTGTGTCTGTCCCCAGTGGCTAAGGTTGGTTCAGTGGGTTGTGTAGGCTTCCTGGTGGAGGGTACTAGTGCCTGTGTTCTGGTGGATGAGGCTAGATCTTGTCTTTCTGGTGGGCAGGTCCACGTCTGGTGGTGTGTTTTGGGGTGTCTGTAGACTTATTATGATTTTGGGCAGCCTCTCTGCTAATGGGTGGGGTTGTGTTCCTGTCTTGCTAGTTGTTTGGCATAGGATGTCCAGCACTGTAGCTTGCTGGTCGTTGAGTGAAGCTGGGTGCTGGCGTTGAGATGGAGATCTCTCAGAAATTTTTGCTGTTTGATATTATGTGCAGCTGGGAGGTCTCTTGTGGATCAGTGTCCTGAAGTTGGCTCTCCCACCTCAGAGGCACAGCACTGACTCCTGGCTGCAGCACCAAGAGCCTTTCATCCACACGGCTTCTTAATTTGGGATGATTGGTTGTCTATTCAGGTATTCCACAGATGCAGGGTATATCAAGTTGATTGTGGAGCTTTAATCCGCTGCTTCTGATGCTGCTGGGAGAGATTTCCCTTTCTCTTCTTTGTTCTCACAGTTCCCAGGGGCTCAGCTTTGGATTTAGCCCCGCCTGTGCGTGTAGGTCGCCGGAGGGCGTCTGTTCTTTGCTCAGACAGGACGGGGTTAAAGGAGCCACTGATTCGGAGGCTCTGGCTCACTCAGGCCCGGGGGTAGGGAGGGGCACGGAGTGTGGGGCGGGCCTGCGGCGGCAGAGCCCGGCGAGACGTTGCAGCCTGAGGCGCGCCTGTGCGTTCTCCCGGGGGAGTTGTCCCTGGATCCCGGGACCCTGGCAGTGGCGGGCTGCACAGGCTCCCCGGAAGGGCGTGTGGCTAGTGACCTGTGTTCGCACACAGGCCTCCCGGTGGCGGCAGCAGCGGCCCTAGCGTCTCATGTCTGTCTCTGGGCTCCGCACTTTTAGCCGCGGCTCGCGCCCGACCCTGGAGCTCTCTCAAGCAGCGTTCTTAATCCCCTCTCCTCGTGCACCAGGAAACAAAGAGGGACGTAAAAGTCTCTTGCCTCTTCGGCAGTTCCAGACTTCTCCCCGGACTCTCTCCCGGCCAGCCGCGGTGCACTAACGCCCTGCAGGCTGTGTTCACGCCGCCAACCTCAGTCCTCTCCCGGCGCTCCGACAAAAGCCGGAGCCTCAGCTCCCAGTCCCGCCCGCCCCGGCGGGTGAGCAGACAAGCCTCTCGGCTGGCGAGTTCCGGTCGGCCCGATCCTCTGCGCTGGAATCTGTCCGCTTTGTCCTCCGCACCCCTGTTGCTGTGCTCTCCTCCGCGGCTCCCAAGCTCCCCCACTCCGCCTCCCGAAGCCTCCACCCGCGAAGGGGCTTCCTAGTGTGTGGACACTTTTCCTCCTTCACAGCTCTCTCCCGCTGGTGCAGGACCCGTCCCTATCCTTTTGTCTCTGTTTAGTTTTTTCTTTTGTCCTACCCAGGTACGTGGGGGGTTTCTTGCCTTTTGGGAGGTCTGAGGTCTTCTGCCAGCGTTCAGTAGATGCTCTGTAGGAGTTGTTCCATGCGTAGATGTATTTCTGGTGTATCTATGGGGAGGAACGTGATCTCCGCGTCTTACTCTTCCGCCATCTTCCCGGAAGACTCTGCAATACATTCTTGCTAACACTTCGTATTTTGTCATTTTAGCAATTCTTCTTGGTATGTAGTGAAATTGCACTGTGGTTTTCTTTATTTTTTTTTTACTGAACAGGATATGTATTTTGTTTCAGTCTTCATGCCCCACTGTCATCCTGGGGTTTTCATTTTAATTTCCCTGATGACTAATGAAGTTGATCATCTTTTCATATGTTGTTGGCCAGCTGGATATCCCTTTTTGTGATGGCTCTTTCAGGTCTTTTGTTCGATCTTTTGGTGGGCTGATTATATTTTTCTTATTGGTCTGTAAGAGTATTTTTTATATATTTTGGATATGAGTCTTTAGTTGGACAGAGGTATTGCAAATATCACTTCCCATATAGGTTGTTACAAGATATTGAATATTGTTCCTTGTGTTACATGGTAAATCCTTCTTGTTTATCTATTTTATGTATAGTAATGTGTACCTGTTAATCACATACCCTTAATTTATTCCTTCCCCACTCCCTTTTCCCTTTGGTAACCATGTTTGTTTCTATGTCTGGGAGTCTGTTTCTGTTTTGTATATAAGATTATTTATTATATTTTAGAGTACATATATAAGTGGTATAAAATAATATTTGTCTTTCTCTGTCTGACTTATTTCACTTAATATGATATTCTTTAGGTCCATCCATGTTGATGCAAATGGCAACATTTCATCCATTTTTATGGCTGAGTAATATTCCATTGTGTGTGTGTGTGTGTGTGTGTGTGTGTGTGTGTGTGTGTGTGTGTATATATATACCACATCTTCTTAAACCAATCATCTGTTGATGGGCATTTGGGTTGTTTCCATGTCTTGGCTATTGTAAATAGTACTACTATGAACTTTGGGTTTCATGTATCTTTTTGAATTAGATTTTTCATCCTAAAGACCTAATTTTAACTTAATAACCTTTCAAAAGATCGTATCTCCAAATACAGTTACATTCTGAAGTACTAGAGTACCACAGATTTGAACATATGAGTTTGAGGAGGACAAAATTCAGCTCAACTCAGTAGCTTTTTTTTGAGATATAATTGACATACCACAAAATTTATCATTTTAAAGTCTACAATTCATAAAGTTGTGCAACCACTATCACTATCTAATTCTAGAACATTTTCTACACCTCAAAAAGAAACCCTCTACCCTTTAGCAGTTACTCTGCATTCCCTCTCTCTCCTATCCCCTGGCAAATACTAGTTTACTTTTTGTCTCTATAGAGTTGACATTTCATATAAATTAAATTATACAGGATGTAGTCTTTTGTGTCTGGCTTCTTTTCCTTAGCATATTGTTGTCAAGGTTCATCCACACTGTAACATGTGTCAGTACTTCATTCCTCTTTATGGCTGAATAGTATGCCATTTATGGATAGACCACATTTTGCTTATCCATTCATCATTTGAGTTGTTTTCACTTTGGGGTTATTATGAATAATGTTGCTATGCACATTCATGTGCATGTGTTTGTAGGAAGATATGCTTTCAATTCTCTTGCATATATGGTTGAAAATTAACTGCTGGATCATATAGGGGCTCTAACTTTTTGAGAAACTGTCAAACTTTTTCCAAACAACTACAGCATTTTCAATTCCTACCAACAATGTATGAGTGTTCCAATTTCTCCACATCTTCCCAACATTTGTTATTTTCTACTAAAAAAATTACAGTCATCTCAGTGGGTGGGAAGCAGTATGCCACTGCAGTTCTGATTTGCGTTTCTCTGAGACTAATGATGCTGAATATCTTTTCATGTGCCTACTGGCAACTTGTACACCTTCTTTGGAGAACCTTAATGATATCTTTAAATAAACAGAAATGTTTGTTTTAATATTAGGCAGTTTATAAATTTTTTCATAATGCCTTTTATGTTGTTGTGTATAAGGTTATCTTCCTACTTCAAGATCATGAAGATATACTTTTACATGTGTTATTTATTTATTTTTTTACTTTTCACATGTAGATCTATAATCCACTTTGGATTTCTTTTTGGTAAATGTAAGGTGAGGGTCAAGATACAATATTTCCATGTAACTCTACAATTAACGTAGGAAATATTCATTGAAAAGACATCACTTCCCACTACACTGAAGAGTCAAATTTTGCACAATTAAGGTAAATATACTACTGTAAATATAAATTTTATAAATATATATGTATGTATATTTTTTTCTGGATATAGTCAGCTTGATTCTATTTGCACCAACACCCACTGTCTTAATTAATACACCTTTATAATCCATCTTTCTTGAAGACTCTAATAATATTAGTTCTCCAGCTTTGTTCTGTTTCAAGATTATCTTGGCTATTCTTGGCCCTTTTCATGGCCCTGGGGTCTTGTGATAAACCCAGAAAATGAACAGATCACTTGTTTTTGTACTTGGCCCCATAGAAAAAATTCCATTCAGCAGAGAGTTTTAAAAATTGATCTTTTGTACTAAATCTTAGCTCATGGAATTTAAACATCCTTTTATGAAATGATTTTTGAACACTTAATGTGAACAAAGCCCACAAATGAAATGGTAAGTACAATATATGACAGAGGTTAGTTCTACCTTCAGTGGGTAGTGGTCAGAGATACTCAATAGAATCAAAGGGCTATAAATGATGCAATATAAAAATAATAGTATGTTGATAGAGGTTGACAGGTGGAAAGGACAGTGAAGTTGAACATAAACTTAGAAGCACACGTTTCTTCATTTTACATAGTAGTACATATAAGTGTTAGAAACTCAAGAGAAAAGACTAAGGTCGATAAATCAGTAAGGAAGGGATTACAGAAATCTTCTCAGAAGGCATTGAACATCTCCTAAGAAAAGACCGATAGATACATGTCCCATTTAAAAATAAAACAAACATACAAATAGTTAAACCTTCTTGCTGCCCACCATGCTACAAAGAAGTTCACCAGTAGAGAAGCCTCACTCAACATGCAGAGATATCAATCAATATTTAAGGGTCCCACTCTTTTGTATGAATAGAGAGAAAGGAATGTCCCCCAAACTCCACCTATAATTAGTATTTTCAGAGACAGAAAAAATGATATTGAATTTATGATGAAAGAACAGAATAATACATTAAAAGAACATGTAGAGAACAAGAGCAAGTTACTGGAAATTAAAATGTGATAGATTTTAGTCTTCAATAAAAATCTTAAAATACAAAGTCAGGAAAATCTTCCCAAAAGTAGGCTGCAAAAAACAAGATATGGGAAGTAGGACAGAAAAAAAAAAAGGTTAAAACAATATTTTACTAAAGGAAGTTCTGAGGTGGGTGGGGTGGAGGGATAAGACAAAATAAAATGAAAACAGAAAATAACAGAAAAAACTTCTAAAATTTTTCCCTGACCTAAAGGTTATGTGTTTACAGGTCAAAAATTCCCAACAAGTACCCAAGTTAATGTATGAAAAACATATTACAGCAAGGCCACAGGGATAAAGAGAAGATACTAATATCTCCCAGAGAGAGAGAGAGAGAGAAGATAAAAATCAACAACACTGTAACAAGAACTGGAATACCGTGAATTCTTCCATAGCAGAAATGGAAGGCACATGGCAGTGGAAAAATGCCTTCAACATTCTGAGAACACAAACTTCTACATGCAAACAATCTATCAATTAACTATGAGAGTAGAAAAAAAAAGTTAAACATGTAAGGACTCAAAAATTTACTTCCCAGGCACCTTCTGAAGGATCTGTTCCAACAAAAATGAGGAAATACACCAGAACAAAGACTTGGAATCAAAGTAATAAAGAGAACAGCAAAGAGAAGACCTAAGATTTAAAAGTAAACTATTTATTTCAGAATCACTGAAAAGAGAGCCTGGGAAGAAAATATCCAGGAGTGATGGTGGAGAAGCATGTGGAATTAAAACAGCATCTGACATGTCTGAGCATTAGAAATAGATTGCTAGACTATGACAGATCTTTTGGAGCATGTAGCAAGAATCAGCAATAGAAACATAGAAAACTAAACAAGAAAACAAGATAAATTATTAATGCCTTAAAAATTAAAGAGCTGTAAAGCAATATATTCACAGATCACTGTTAAGCTTACCTTGGCTTAGCAAAGATCAAGATTTGCTTAATCAGTCAATACATAATGTTTAAAAATAATAAACATAAGTATAATAAGAATATTATTTGGAAATATGTAGATAAACATCGTAACACAGAGCTAAAGGAGTTGAAAATGGTTATTTTGGGGGAAAGAGACCAAAGGGTGGAATTGAGTGGATCAGAATCTTAGGGTTTTCATTAAAAGGTTTTTTTTGGATTATTTGACTTTTTAATTATTTGCTTGTAATACTTTAATAAAATATTAAATTATTAAAAATAAAGTTGCATAAATAATAGAGGTTTAAGTACATTATTTAAAGCCTTAAAGATAAGTAATCACTAAAAATATATAAAATTAAATGAGACTGACCAATGGAGAGAGAGAAGAGAGGGAAAGTCGACGCTAGATTGATCAATTTTGTAGCAGGAAATCAAAATATATGTTTAGAGATAAAAAGTCATGTGATATGAGTTCATATCACATGAGGCAGAAGAGAGAAGAATCTTTTATTATTTGTAAATCCCTTTGTAAGATTTGAATTCTTGTTTTCCTGCACATATATTACTTCTTTAATTATAATTATGTGTAATTAATTTAGAATTAACACATGAAAAGATTGTGGCATAATTCACATCAGTGTGGAAAGGTCTCCACACTGCCCTGGATGGAGACTGGCAGGGGAGGAAATATGAGACTCAGGTTTCAGAGATGCCTCTGAATCTTCTCTACAGCTTGGCGCCCAGACCTGGAATGGATAGTCCTTTGTTTACCTAAGTACATTCATAGATTTTTGGATATGAAATCCCTGAAACTAGGGAAAGACAGATTGCTAAAATGCTTTCCCTAATAAAGTAAAAAGAAATGGGTTTCCGAGGCAGTGATAGCAAGAACAGATGAAGTGTGATAAGGAGTGATTGGAGGAGGGAAAACATCAGACCAGAAAATTCTGGAGGCTGGCAGGGTCATGCTGAGAAAGTCAGCTAGAAGAGGTTCCTGGTGGCAGGGAAAGGCAATCGTCTTTTAAGATCACAGTTATGTAACATTCGATGTGAAAGTCCAGTCTTGTGCAGCCAGCCAGACATCCCTCTGTTAACTCAAGAGTGTTAGTAAAAGTCTGCTATGCAACTTTCTTATGTGACTGCTATTTTGAAGAAATCAAAGAAAAGAGGTGATGTTCTCTATAATTGATCAAGATGCAGTGAAGAACCAGAGGCCAGCCATAGTAGCTAAGTAAGCATGAGTGAGAATGACATTTGGGGAGGCAAAAAAATGGAAGAAGAGGTGACCATAAGAAATTATAAGGCTCCCCAGAATATCCAGAGATATAAGAATAACACGTGTGGGATAAGCATTGAAAGCTCTACCCAGGCCCTCAGACCTTTTTACCATTTCTGTGCTCTACTCTGCAGGCTTCTGTGTACTCTGGTTTCTTAGGGTTATACTTCCACTCTTTTGGGAGGACTCCCCTCAGGCTGCAAGTCAGCTTTGTAGTCACACAGAAAGAGTTGGATGCCCTGGGGGCTCATGTGCCCACAGGGTGTCCCTTCACCAATAACTGACTGGTACAGCAGAATGAAAGCCCAGTTCCTTTACCTGGAATTGGGACAAAATGTACACAAACTTATAGTCCAGGGTTCCCTTCTGGGTCAAGGTTAAGCCACCCTCCTTCGACTTTGCCTGGTCACCCTACTATGTGCCTTCCCTGTCCCATCCTGCTTACCCTACTCCTTTTCCCATTTCTCCTTTGAGAACTTGGAGAAGTTCCTTAATAAATTACTTTCACACAAATTCTCTTCTCAGGGTCTGCTTCTGGAGAATCTGTCCTAAAAGAGACACTAAAGCTATTTTAGTTGAAGTATTAAAGAAAAGAGTGATCACACTGGATGGGAAGACTTGGACATGCTCAAGAAGAATACTTGGGTTTCACACAGGCTTTCAAAGGCATCCAAGCTGGTTATTATTGGATGGAGTGTATGTCAAGCAAAACCAAATATACCTTAAATATAAAGAGGAACTGAGAAGTTGTTCCAGAGAAAATATTGGTAATCAATAGAAAGAGAAAGGAAAAGACGGAGGAAGACGTAATATTTGACCTGGGCACTGAAGGGTGAGTAGGAAGTGAAGATGTAGTGTAAATACATCTCAGACAAGGCTCCAGTATGAAAATAGAAAAGAGGCATTAATTTGAGAAGCATCAGGAAGTGATTGATATAGGGCCCTAATTTCTCATTCCAAGGGAATCAAAGTGAAAACAAAGACACTGCATTTTTGACAGGTGATTATTTATTTTTGCCATTCCACCAAACCTAAGGAAGCAGAAGCTTAAAATGAGATAGGATATAAACCACCAATAGTTCCACATTAGCAGTGGCGTCAAAAATTTCAAAGATTCTTCTAACACAGGTATTTTTTCAGTAAATAATAGCACTTAAGGACCAGTAGAGTTGCTAATAGGGGAAACGTACCTAATTCTCTGTTTTTAAGGGGAAGAGAGGGGAAATAGATGTACTGATTTTTAACTGGTGCTCCACTTCAAGTCTGTAGCTCCAATCTTTCAATCTCCAGAGACAGTTTATACACCTCCAGGGCCATTTTTACATCCTCTGGATTTGGGAGACACTGCATGAGTTTCCTGCCTGCGAGTACTTGTTCACAGCCCGAGAGAACTTCCTAAAAGAGATAAAAGGATGGTTTGAGAGGCTTCTCTCCAAACTGTGAAGGTATAAGATTACTTCAGGATGCCTATTGATGACAATAAAATTGGAGTATCAAGACCCTCCTTAGGACTGATGCAAGAAATCAGAAGATACTTTGTGCATCTCAGCAGAGTATTTGCCCTAAGATCGAGACCAGCATTGCTCTAAGGCAGCAATGAAACTAAGCAGAGAAGGAACAGCACTGCAGAAGATACCCGGGGAACTTCTTCAGGGTCAGCTGAAGGGATGGATCTGATGTCTATGCAAAAGCATAGCACTTACTGTAATAGAAAATGTAGAGCTGGGAGCCAGGTTGCCTATATCTATGGAACCTTCCTATCTAGGGGCTTGGTCTTTCTTGCTATAAAATAAGAGAATTAGAACTTGCTTTAAGAGCTCAACATGTGCTTTGAGAGTAAAAGTGCTGATTCTGAAATTGATTTAAACAACTCAGAAATGAGTCCCAATAAAAGTCAGATCTCATCAGTGTTGGCTGGAACAGTGCTCTGGAGCAGGTTACAATTTTTACAATGTGATAGAATACCCCGAAGTGTCTGCCACTTACCCACTCACACTTGGGCACTTCTGGGTACCAGGTTCTGTTCTCTGAGCAGATGATACTCGGAGAGCCGACCACACTATAGCCAGAGTCACACTGGACAGTGACAGTTTCAGACTCAACATACTTATACTTGTCCAGAGACAAAGTTCCATCTTTTATCTCTGGTTTCAGACATAGAGCTGTAATGCAAACACGATTTTGATCATTTTGTGATTCTCAGAATAAGATTTTACAATAGGAAAGAATACTGGGGGGTGAGAAACACTGATAGTAAATTTTGCCTGCAGTCTGAGAGTTGTTCTTTAACTACGTTTATTGTATTATTATAACAATAAAATTAATAACAACAATATTAATGTTAATGTATAGCTATCACCAACATAAAACACTATTATTATCTACACTTTGCTGGAGAGAAAAATTAGGTAAAGACAATTTATGTGACTTGTCTATGGTTGCGTAGCTTTTAGGTGACATGATTATGATATAAACCTAGGTATTGTGGTCTAAAATCTGAGTTTTAAAAACTACTGTATGTCAAAACCTGACTCTTTTCAGCATCTTAAGTATGTAATTTCTATTCTTATGCCCTTAGTATCTTCCTGTATTAAATGGAGACAATGGTGGGAAATTAGACACTTGAGTTGCTGTTAGCCGTGTGGTAAGAAAAAAAAAAATGCACACCTAATCTTGGTCTCATATCAAGTCAGCTTTTCTATGAGGAGGTGATGACATGCACCAGGTACTAATGGAGATACCAGATACTTCAAGGACGTTTGGGATTTTTCCATGAGTCCTCATTCTAACTTTCACAGGAATTCACTAAAATTTTGCTGAATCCTCACTATTCTCTTAAATTAAAAATTATTATCTCTAACTCTTGAATATTGATAAAGGTAGTACTGTAGAGCAGTGTGAAAACTACGATCCATTTAATGTGGTGCTGGGTTCATTGACTACTCATTGGAGAAAAACAAATTTTGACCGCTACTTTACACTATAAACCCGTAGGAATTCCAAGTGGGCTGGGGATATCAATGTGAAAGGTAAAGCACAAAGCTCTGGAAGATAACATAGAAGAATATTTTTGAGACAAATATTTTTTAATACCGCACATATTTTTTAAACAGCACAGTACCACATCCAAGTATTAAATACAGGAAATGAATAAATACATACATACATACATACAAATTTCTAAGTGCTGCCTCTCGCTGGGGAGAAACCATACTGTCAGAACTTGCATGGTAGTCCTACCATCTTAGCAAGGGCCATCAGTAAAGTGGAGTTACCTTTACACTGAGGAGCTAGAGATGACCAATGTGAATTTCTGCAGGTGATTTTTTCTTCTCCAACCAGAATATATCCTTCATCACATTTATACTGCACCACAGTAGTAAAGGAAAAAATTGGACTCACATCTTCATAGGATCCATGGGCAATGCTAGGAAACATGTCGCAGTCTTGAATGGCAAAAGAGAAGGGTCGAAGAGAATGAGCTAGAGTTTAATTAACTATTCAGAGTGATGGACTCTTCCCATTTTATAGAACAAAGTCATTAAATTATACTGCTGAGGTATGTTTCATTTACTTAAAATCACTAGGAATGATTTATTGAGTTCTTAACCACTTGCTAGACACTGTGTTAATCATCTATATATGTTATACCATTTAATCCTCATGCTAACTCTCTGATGCCGTATGAGCATCAGACCCACATTAGAGAAAAGGAAACACAACCGTACAAGGTCACAGCTAGTAAATACCAGTAACATGAATCAAATTGAGGATTCAACTCAGGTTTGTGTTAGTACAAAGTCCACTGTCACTTTCTGGAATTCTGCTCTCGGTACTGATCATTGGACTTTCACTTTCTACGGCATCAGTGGATGCTTAAAGGCCATAAAATGAAAGTCTGGGCTGAAGAACAATACTCTCCTGTGACTTGCAAAGTCTAGCAATGCTCCATATTTGATTAAGCAAGTAGCTCAGAAACCAGTTAGAAAACTCTTACCTCCCTCACTTAAAGACAATGTCAGGAATTTAAGACAGGTCAGAAATTTAAATTATTTTAAGAATAATAGTTGGGGAAGTATTTCTATAAAGCTTTCGATATCCTGTGAACACCACCTGTAGTCCCAGGTGAGGCTAATGTGTGAGAGAATTTATGCTTCACATTGAGAGAAGGACCCTCAGGAGATCACTGAGAAAACCTAATGTGGCTCCTTTCAGGCTGGGGGGACATTAGTCACAGCGAACTAGTGTCCAGCTCCTGTCTGAGAAATCTAAAAGGCAAAGGATGGGCCGTCTAGTGACAGGCACTCTAAGGCTCTAAGGTGAGACTGAAGAACAGATCTCTGCTGCTTTGAGGTTGGCCTGGACTCCTGACATTATCAGAAGCAAGGCTGAGTTAGCACTTCAAGTAGATTAGAAATGGGCTGCATGAGAAAGACAGTCATGGTGGAATTGTCCTCAGGCCAGTCCAAAAGGGTCTCCTGAGGTGGGAGGAAGCCCTCTGTAAAAACAAAATAACTCTAGAAGTCACCAGATGATACCTAGGAGATAGGAAATAGGAAATGAACAACCAGAATCAGAGGTGGCTCCCTGGATCAGCCAGACTCTGAACTGCAAATTGCACTTAGAAGATCCTCAGTGATGATGAAGGACCAATTTAAAAAAAAGAAAAAAACTCACAAGAGAGAATAAGCTTTAAATACCCATGAGGCCAAGAGCCAGCTCAGGTTCTTGTTTCCCTTACCTGTGCTCCTCCCAAAACTTCAACTCTGGAGGGTTCAGAAAGCATAGTAACGGTAACTCCAAGTAAGTTCTGTTTTAGTTGTGAGGAAAATAAATTCATCTGTGTATAAATCAACAGCTTCCATACAGCCTTTCTTAAACCTCAGATTAAGCACCTCCATAAAAATATAAAAATGGCTCTTAGTTTTTCTAAGTAAGCACATATATGCAGTTCTGTACTGGGCTTTTCTTGCAGTGTACTTTAAAACATAAGATTTAACCATACAAATAGTTCTACCACAACACTAGTCACACTTGTGCCAGAGGATTAGAACAGGAAATTAGTTCTGTAGGAGAAGGTGGTGACAGAACTGGGCACCAGAGTATCCAGGGAAGGCATCCAGGAATAAGTTGGAGATACCCTGAAGGACGGATAGAAGGTAAGTAGTTGACAAGATGTGAGAGGCAGATGGATATTGAGGCAATGGCGAAGTCTCTGGCCTCAGAAGGTCATTACTGTGAGAGAGGGGAGGCAAATCAGAAAGGGAGATTTACATCAGAGTTGGCAGACATTAATGCCATTTCAGAGAGTCAGGGTCATGGGTAATGGGAAGATTTGAGGGAACAGAAGAGAAAGGAAAAGGGAAACAGAAACATGAAAAAATAATTGAAAGACTTGTTGACAAATTTGATAAGGCTTTCCTCTACTACCTCAGTCTCTAGAAGAGGGGAACTTAGAGATGAAGTTGGAGGACGGAAAACCCCCAAGCATAAAGTTCTTTATCCTGTACTGATACTATAACCTAAATTAATACTGTCCCTCAATAATGTTCATGCATCTGATATGAAAAATCATCTTTCAAATATAGATATTCCTTAATTAACCCATGCTTTCCCCCTTACCAGTCTCAGTGAGGAAGAAAACATGGCTTCCACATTTCTAAATCAGTAAGCTAGCTCGCATAAGAGCATTCAGCCATTATTTTCAGCTCAGAATATTCCCTCTAAGCTATCCCAAATCTCCCATTTTTATGCCATGACAGCTGTTTCAGGGAACAAATTCATAAATATTTTAAATTTATTATGAAAATTAATTCTCCTAGATAAAATGTTAGCTAACAAAAGAGTAAAACATCACTTTGCTTAGAGGACATTTCCATCTAAATTCTGTAAAAATAAATTAATTTTCATAGTGACAGGTCTTCAGTTCTGGTAAGTTCTCTCAAATGCTTTGGCTTCTCATTCATTGCTAAAGATTTTCTTACATTTCAATAACCATGCCTTACTTTTATATAATGGTTTAGAATTCATGAAGTACTCTATATTTTTACTCTAGAAAATTTACTCCGTATTTGTAATAACAGAAAATATTTTTGTTTATGGATGGAATTTTTAAAAATTAAGCAATAACTAAGATTGTAGATGGTATAATTAACCTATTTGGAAAGTAATCTGTATTAAGCATTTTAGAGCATTTAAATTCAAGAAATTGATTTAAAAATTAAAGATTATTCCTTGCTAAAGCAGCCTCACAAGAATTTTTGCATTTCAACACTTTGTTATTCTAGACACTATAAAATCCTCTATCTGAATTGGAACAACTTCTTTTATACTTAAATTTTATTTCTTATTAATATAGTTCATTGCACTCTCTCAAAAAGATTATGATATACCATCATTTCACTGAATTTGTTTTGTTTTTGTTTTTTTACATCTTTATTGGAGTATAATTGCTTTACAATGGTGAGTTAGTTTCTGCTTTATAACAAAGTGAATCAGCTATACATATACATAATCCCCATATCTCCTCCCTCTTGCGTCTCCCTCCCACCCTCCCTATCCCATCCCTCTAGGTGGTCACAAAGCACCGAGCTGATCTCCCTGCATTTCACTGTATTTGATTAATTCTTAATTGGGTATTTTTCTACATATGTTAGAGAAAATACCCCCTTTTCCCATAACCTCTGTACTCACCACACAAGCAGGAAGGGCACAGCAATAGCACCAAGACCCCAAAAAAATGCAGTGCTGGGAAAATGCAAGACAAATTGGTGGCCATGGCACAGTCTCAGAGGGGCCACAGTGGCACTCAGCTGTTCTCAGACACCTTGGATCAAGATGAGGAAAAGTAAGCATCAGTTGAAATGGTGCCTAAGCAAAGAAAAGCAGCCTTGACAAAGCCCAGCTATGTGTCAGTAAAGGGGAGGGATTGGGGGAGTGACTAGAAGGCCAGGTGCTTGGCATAGCTCTGACAGGGACAAGCTCAGAAGCCTCCTTCTTGGGCAGAAGCATCTGGAGGCCTCAGGAATTCTGTATGTATTTACTATTGTAACCCCAAGACTTTCTTGCAGTTCAGATACAGAACATGATGAATCCTTTCTGGATTTATATACATGATGTTCTCTGAGTAAACAAGAACACATGGTGCAAGGACTTCAGCTCATGATGCACAGTGTCTGATGCACAGTTGTCTCCTCAGGAGGTAGAAGCCATAGCATGAGGGAAGATAAGATGTCTGAGAAGCAGTCCCTGTCCAGGGAGTGGTTTCGTTAATCAGGGGTATGAATTGCTCACAGATAAATAGGTTTTTTAAAAGTCTAGAAAATTGTGTTTCTCCCTAGATAGCCCACAGTCTAGCCAGAACAGAGTAAAATGTCTCTCAGTGTGAAAATACTAAAGATCTTGCCCAGACAATAATTATTCTCACAATACTTCAGTAGGAACTTCTTTTCCCTATTTCCTGGGTCTTCTAATGCACATAAAAAAGCAAATAATTCACTCTAGGAAGATATTCTAGTGTAGAAACTATTTTAGCCTGTGTTTGTAGCACAGAAAAAGCATGCACAGAAAGTTAAATTGTTGAGGATGATGAGTTAAGAAGAAAGGAAGATTTATTATGACTCTCAGAATATCTGAATGATGCTGGATCTGAGTGAAGCCCCAAATTTTGTCTCTAAGCACAAAAAGACAAGTGGATGGAAGGCACATGTGTTATTTTTCATGGATTATTAACCCCCAAGACTAAGATTTCTCCTAACCATCTGGGACTGCCTGTCTATTCATCCAGATCATTTCCTAAATTTTGTCTCCTTTAGTGGGCCAGAAGAAACTACTAACGTGGATTCTATACTTTGCCCACCAACTGTGGATTACTGTTCCTAGAGGAGATGAAGATAGTTGGCTAAACAAAAGAGAAGACTAAGTTCTGGGAACTGTCCTAATGAGCTTCACTACTCAGCTGACCTGGAGTGACTCTACATATCAATAATAGCCAAAATGCCTACTTCTCAAAAATAAATGAGAAGCATTACCAAATATAGCTGAGTGAACACCTTTGGCATACTAAAGAAAACAAAATTAAATTTCAACTTCCTAGATAGAAAGAAAAAAATAGGAAACCTACTAAATGGCTGCTGCCTTTAGAAAGAGGAGCCACAATAAAGCAATTTAATGATTAACCAGAAAGTTTTGCTGAGCTGCTTTTAATCTTTAAGCACGTCATATACCAGAACTTTACCTAAGTTATCATAACTGATCCTCAGAAAAACCTGTGACCTGGTTCTTACCTTCCTCTTTGCATAGATGAGGAAACAGGTTCAAATAGATTAAGTAAACTGCCTCCAAACATTTCAGATAATGAGCAGCTAAGCCAAATTCTGAACCCAAGACTGCTTATAAATTCAAGATTTTTTCTTTATACCAAAATAATTTCCACTTACTGGCCAATAATGGTTTTCCTTCAGAACACTGAACCAACCATTTGGGAGTAAATCAGCATTGTTGGCCTTTACTCAATAGTAGTCTTACCCTCCAGTTGCTGCTGGTGCTGCAGTTAATGGCTTGGACCTGTGACCTCCTCCAGAGAATGTGCTGGAATGGCAAGAAACACCCCATCCTGATGTATCTAGGAAGTTATACCCTGTCCCCCAGGAGCAACGAATGCCGACTGATATTGGAATACAAAAGCTATGACTCCTTGCCTCAAGGCTGGACAAAGCTGTGGTGCAATCTACTCTCTAGAGCCACCATGGATCAGGTGATTCTCCACTTAACCTGAGAACAGTCCTTGATCAGCTCCTTTCTCTCCGTATCCTGCTGCTTTATTCCCCTAGAGTTGTTTTTTCTTTTTGTTTTTGCTGAAGATCACAGCATCAAAAATTCACATGCATCTGAATGCCTTCTGAAGAAGCTGACTGAAGACAGTTTGTACCACTAATGCATCTAGGAAGCAAACTCTAAGAATGGGATTCTAGAATTGGATCATTCTTCAGCCAACTGACCATCAAGACTCCATCTCTGGTGATTCATGAAATATTGATAGTCCTGGCTTGCTGTATCCTTGCAACAAAAAACATTTTTACCTGGTAAACTCTCATGGCATGTAGATGGAAGGAGATGCATTGGCTGTGCAATATCTCTGACATTTGAGAAGTGTAATAAAAATAGCAATTATTAGGATTTTGCAAGGGACAGTTGAGTACCATTGATACAGGCCTGAAAGTGAGAGCTCAACACAATCAATCACAATTCAAATCCAAGTGTGAAAGCTACTAGTTACTATTTAAAGAAACCGTTATCTCAGGTAGCTGGGAGGCTAATCATGCTAAGGACCAGGTTCAGGGTATAATCATAAAGGAATACTAGAACTTCAATAAAAGGTGAATTCTTAGCCCTGGCAAGCTTCCTACTCAGACTCAGGACCCTTTTGGAAGGAATGGTGCCTTTAGATTTTCAATGAGGATATCTGGGTAGTTGCACTACAGAACCATGAACGCCAGATTCCCCTAAACCAAAAAAGCCTATATAATTGGTCCAGTATCCCTTGTTATAAGATAGTGCCCCTGTTGCTTGAAGACTATGCAGAGGAATCAAATGTGACAGATATCTTATAAGGCCATAATTGCCCTTCTCAAGATTTACCCCCCACCTCCCCTCCAAGCATCAGACCAATAGCTGGAATCAAATCTCAGCATGAACTGACTAAAGGCATGACACGCCTGCTGAGGGAAGAGAGAAATCATATGCAGGATCTATGGGACCTAGTTAGCATGAGTTTGGAGATAGGAGAGCATGTCTAGGAGGGGATCCCAAAGCAGGATAAGGGAGAGTTTGTCAGGATAGGGAATATTCTCCCTTAACACAAGATTTAACACCCTGGCAAGTGCCCTGAGTGTCAGTTCTTACATGTTTCTGGATGATTTGGGAAGGTTAGTAAAAGTGATAGTCAATATTAAATGTGTAGAGATGTCAGAACAGCCATGGCAGGCTAAGTAGGAAGTGATCAAAGGCTCAGAGAAGTAGACGTGTTAGAATGATCTAATTTATAAAACCAGAAGACCAACCTGCTATCTTCTTCATGGGAGCCCTGAGGACAATAAGCAATGTACTAGTGACAAGGACCAAAATTATACAGTAACTTAGTTGTGGCTGGCTCTCTGAAGGCTGCATCTTATGGTAGGAGATGCTGTGGTTGTTTAGCAGCACTGGGGAATATAGAATCCCAGGATAGCAGGGCTAAGTGGAAGAACTTAACCTTCAAAAGCAGGTTAGGTGAAAAATACTGGAGGGCTAGAACCAGGGAGATGCAAGAGATGTGCCTAGGATGCAAAATTAAATAAGAACTTATTCTCAGGTTGTGGAAACGCTGACCCTGAAAATGAGAGTCTCCTTAAGAGTGAGGCATGTAGGGCAGTAAGGTTGGAATGCAGCCAAGGGAAGAGGATATCCTGACCTGTAGAATCTGTGAAGAGGGTTAATAGATATGATGTTCCTTAGGGTAAGGATCAGCCAACATGGGAATTTCTTGAAATATAATTAAAAGAGGTCAAAAATGAATGATACAAAGACTAAGGTCAGCTAGTTCCATTGAATGTCATGATCTTTTACTCAGTTACTTTCCACTCTCCCCGCTTGGTAATTTTCTCACCAGTTCTCAGACTGAAATTGAGGACAGATTCCTATGAGGAAGGACTGTGCAACACCATGACAAGTATATATATTGTATACTTCTCCAGTCCTTACCCCAAAGGAATCTTCAATAATTTACTTAAGTCATTGTGCACTAGAATCTTTAGAGACTTGTTGTATCTGAACTATCACTGGTACCTGGGAACATAAAGTGTCACCATGACCCCATTAAAATAGATGCTACAGGGGCCAGGCAATAAAGGATTCCTAGTTCATGTCAATCTCACAGTGATCTATTGAGTTTTTGGACCCACCTGGTGGTCATTTCTGTGGTCCTCAAGTGTATAGCAGTTCATAGGACCCTCACATTAGTACTCTGATCTTTGGAATGAAAGCTATCAAGGTAAGGAAACCTATGTTTTAAAAAAAAACTATAAATATTATCATTTACTGCTAAAACACTGAATGCTTTTCCCTTAAGATTAGAAGTGGAGGCAAGGATATTGACTCTCATCAGTCCTATTCAGCAAAATATTGGAGGACCTAGCTAGTGCAATAAGGAAAGAAAAAAGAATAAAAACATACAGTTTGGAGCTTCCCTGGTGGCGCAGTGGTTGAGAGTCTGCCTGCCGATGCAGGGGACACGGGTTCGTGCCCTGGTCTGGGAAGATTCCACATGCCACGGAGCAGCTGGGCCTGTGAGCCATGGCCGCTGAGTCTGTGCATCCGGAGCCTGTGCTCCGCAACGGGAGAGGCCACAACAGTGAGAGGCCCGCGTACCGCAAAAAAAAAAAAAAAAAAAGAAATCATAAACATCAGATCAGAAATAAATGAAAAAGAAATGAAGGAAATGATAGCAAAGATAAATAAAACTAAAAGCTGCTTCTTTGAGAGGATAAATAAAATTGATAAACCATTACCAGACTCATCAAGAAAAAAAAAGAGAGAAGATTCAAATCAACAGAATTAGAAATGAAAAAGGAGAAGTAACTGGCACCACAGAAATACAAAGTATCATGAGAGATTACTACAAGTAACTATATGGCAATAAAATGGACAACCTGGAGGAAATGGACAAATTCTTAGAAAAGTACAACCTTCTGAGACTGAATGAGGAAGAAAGAGAAAATATAAACAGACAATCACAAGCACTGAAATTGAAACTGTGATTTAAAATCTTCCAACAAACAAAAGCCCAGGACCAGATGTCTTCACAGGCAAATTCTATCAAACATTTAGAGAAGAGCTAACGTCTATCCTTCTCCAATTCTTCCATAATATAACAGAGGGAGGAACACTCCCAAACTCATTCTATGAGGCCACCATCACCCTGATAAAAAAACCAGACAAAGATGTCACAAGAAAAAACTACAGGCCAATATCACTAATGAACGTAGATGCAAAACTCCTCAACCAAATACTAGCAAAGAGAATCCAACAGCACATTAAAAGGATCATACACCATGATCAAGTGGAGTTTATCCCAGGAATGCAAGGATTTGTCAATATACACAAATCAATCAATGTGATACACCATATTAACAAACTGAAGAAGAAAAACCATTTGATCATCTCAGTAGATGCAGAAAAAGCTTTCAACAAATTTCAACACCGATTTATGATAAAAACTCTCCAGAAAGTAGGCATAGACGGAAGTTATGTCAACATAATAAAGGCCATATATGACAAACCCACAGCCAACATCGTTCTCAATAGTGAAAAACTGAAACCATTTCCACTAAGATCAGGAACAAGACAAGGTAGCCCACTCTCACCACCATTAGTCAATATAATTTTGGAAGTTTTAGCCACAGCAATCAGAGATGAAAAAGAAATAAAAGGAATCCAAATCAGAAAAGAAGTAAAACAGTTACTGTTTGCAGATGAAATGATACTATACATAGAGAATCCAAAAGATACTACCAGAAAACTGCTGGAGCTAATCAATGAATTTGGTAACATAGCAGGATACAGAATTAATGCACAGAAATCTCTGGCATTCCTATACACTAATGATGAAAAATCTGAAAGAGAAATTAAGGAAACACTCCTATTTACCATTGCAACAAAAAGAATAAAATACCTAGGAATAAACCTACCTAAGGAGACAAAAGACCTATATGCAGAAAACTATAAGACACTGATGAAAGGAATTAAAGATGATACAAACAGATGGAGAGATATATCATGTTCTTGGATTGGAAGAATCAACTTTGTGAAAATGACTATACTACCCAAAGCAATCTACAGGTTCAATGCAATCCCTATCAAACTACCAATGGCATTTTTCACAGAACTAGAAAAAAAAATTTCACAATTTGTATGGAAACACAAAAGACCCTGAATAGCCAAAGCAATCTTGAGAAAGAAAAACGGAGCTGGAGTAATCAGGTTCCCGGACTTCAGACTAAACTACAAAGCTACAGTAATCAAGACAGTATGGTACTGGTACAAAAACAGAAATATAGATCAATGGAAAAGGATAGAAAGCCCAGAGATAAACCCACACACATACGGTCACCTTATCTTTGATAAAGGAGGCAAGAATATACAATGGAGAAAAGACAGCCACTTCAATAAGTGGTGCTGGGAAAACTGGACAGCTACATGTAAAAGAACGAAATTAGAACACTCTCTAACATCATACACGAAAATAAACTCAAAATGGATTAAACCTAAATGTAAGGCCAGACACTATAAAACTCTTAGAGGAAAACATAGGCAGAACACTCTCTGACATAAATCACAGCAAGATCCTTTTTGACCCACCTCCTAGAGAAATGGAAATAAAAATGAAAATAAACAAATGGGACCTAATGAAACTTCAAAGCTTTTGCACAGCAAAGGAAACCATGAACAAGACCAAAAGACAACCCTAATAATGGGAGAAAATATTTGCAAACGAAGCAACTGACAAAGGATTAATCTCCAAAATTTATAAGCAGCTCATGCAGCTCAATAACAAAAAAACAAACAACCCAATCCAAAAATGGGCAGAAGACCTAAATAGACATTTCTCCAAAGAAAATATACAGACTGCCAACAAACACATGAAAGAATACTCAACATCCTTAATCATTAGAGAAATGCAAATCAAAACTACAATGAGATATCATCTCACACCAGTCAGAATGGCCATCATCAAAAAATCTACAAACAATAAATGCTGGAGAGGGTGTGGAGAAAAGGGAACACTCTTGCACTACTGGTGGGCATGTGAATTGGTAGAGCCACTATGGAGGAAAGTATGGAGGTTCCTTAAAAAACTACAAACAGAGCTACCATATGACCCAGCAATCCCACTACTGGGCATATACCCTGAGAAAACCATAATTCAATAAGAGTCATGTACCAAAATGTTCATTGCAGCTCTATTTACAATAGCCCGGAGATGGAAACAACCTAAGTGTCCATCATCGGATGAATGGATGAAGAAGATGTGACACATATATGCAACGGAATATTACTCAGCCATAAAAAGAAACGAAATTGAGCTATTTGTAATGAGGTGGATAGACCTAGAGTCTGTCATACAGAGTGAAGTAAGTCAGAAAGAGAAAGACAAATACCGTATGCTAACACGTATATATGGAATTTAAGAAAAAAGAAATGTCATGAAGAACCTAGGGGTAAGACAGGAATAAAGACAGAGACCTACTAGAGAATGGACTTGAGGACCCAGGGAGGGGGAAGGGTAAGCTGTGACAAAGCGGGAGAGAGGCATGGACATATATATACTACCAAACGTAAGGTAGATAGCTAGTGGGAAGCAGCCGCATAGCACAGGGAGATCAGCTCAGTGCTTTGTGACCCCCTGGAGGGGTGGGATAGGGAGGGTAGGAGAGAGGGAGACGCAAGAAGGAAGAGATATGGGAACATATGTATATGTATAACTGATTCAATTTGTTATAAAGTAGAAACTAACACACCATTGTAAAGCAATTATACTCCAATAAAGATGTAAAAAAAACAGTTTCAGCAGATCTCCAGGGCACTGGAAATCTGGATGGCCCTTTGAAGATGTCCAAGATTGGGTCAAGGGAAGTGGGCCTTTGAACCACTTTATCAACCTGTGAGTGATTATGGGCTGCCCTCAAGGAGAGATTGCATATTTGGTTCAGGCAGTTTCCCAAAAATGCCCTGTGGTGGTTAAAAATCCAGACTCTCAGGCCCCACCCCCTACAAATACATCTGGTAAGTCTTCAAGTATCTGAATTATTACTGAAATGCCCCCAGTGATTCTCATATGCAACAAATTGGAGAATCACTAGTCTAACAGAGATGCTTATTTATTCATTTCTCTATATATTCCATGGTCCATCTTTGCTTCAAAATAGAGCTTTTGTAGCTATGTGTCTGGATAGACTCACAGTAGCTTAACTCCTTGCAAAAACATCAATCTCAACTTATGTTTTAATAGATCAACTCAGTTCTTATAAAAGGCTATATATTTGGCTATTAGAAGAATAGCTTTGAAATTGGTGATGGTGCTGTCCATGATGTTATTCACAGTTTCTTATAAAATAACTCATGAGATAAATTTTAATTTTCTATTTTAATATCACCTATTTTAGTAAGAGCAAATAAGGTCGTCTGTCAGAAATATTTTTAGTTTTATCAACCAATAGGAAATACATAACCATTGTATTTCCCATTTTTTCCTTGGTGGAAAATAAACAAAATTTAGATTATAAACTTAGATTTTAATAAATTTGCTGCTACTCTTCCAGCATTTCCTTCTTTATAGATTTAACTCTAAGCAATCGTTGAGTGATTTTGACTTCACCTTTTTATTTTAGCAACTTTAAGTTATTCATGCTCTGCTATTTATCAATGTATTGCCTTTAGCTCCAAATTCACCATTTATTACACACAACTGTGATCATGAACAGAATTCCTTTAAACATTTCCGCTTTGCAGTGAGCATGATGCTAAACTTTCTCAGTAGAGTGTGCCAGAGGAACATTGTGGGAAGAAGATATGCTCCTGCTGTTTCCTGCTGCTTCACAGTGGGTTAGCATTGTGAGTGTAAGGATACCTACTAGCACTCTGCCCCAGCCCTGTGCCCAGAATGCAGAATCCCATGGTAATTTTGCAGCCCTGAACTGGTCTGGCCACCACCTTCCTGTGGTTCTCCTGACAGCGGTGCTATTCCAGGCCTCTTGCCACACTGGCACTCTGTCTGCATGCCTGCACACCTGGCCACCAGCTGCCATGTGCCTGCACCCCATCTCTGTCTTGTAGGCTTGTCACTGGATTCTCTATCACTCTGCACACCTATGCTCCTGGCTACCATCGGCAGTCACTTCACTAACACAGAATGCTCTAGTGCCCCTGGCCAGCTTCAGGCCCACGTGCATACTCATCAGCTGTAGCTCATTTATGCCCTGCCTGCATTCCCAAGCGTAGTTTCTGTACACCATCTCTGGTCCAGGCAACTTATTGAACTTCCCCAGCATCTAGTAGGTTGCAATTATACCTTTTCCAATGAGATCTAAACCCAAGCATTGGAAAAGGCCCTCCTTTGAAGTTTGTCCTTTCTTGAGTACTTTCCCACAGCCCTAGGGAAACATATAGAGTTTTCTTAGAGCCTATAGCTTCTATTTTATCACAATTTAATAATTCTTTATATTTAACTTCCCCTGTTTAAATCATTGTGTGGTTTCTCTCTCCTGATTAGACCCAGATTGATAACATGTACATTCTGGTATACCTTAAAAATAGATATAATTTAAAACTTGCAGTACTCAAGCTTCCATCAGGTATTGAGCTAGATGACATCTAAAGGTTCTAAGAAAAAATAGTTTTTGGAAATAAATTTTTTTAATTACATAAATTCATGTAGAGTATTTAAATATATTTTGAATATAAGAGAACTCATCATATCTTTAAATCTGCAAATAGGCTCATTATTTGTATCAGAAAATCGGTTATTTGCCTGAAATTGGTGACAAAAGGACTAAGAAGAATAAGTCCTGGATTCAGAGGAGTTTTAGAAAATAACATGCCCCTTTTTTGGGCTCCCATAAATACAAAATGTCAGTACAATCAATAGAGTCTCCCCTTAGTTAAAATTTTTCATGGCAGAGCCTCTGGTTTACCAATTTCCTTCTCCCCAAGGTTATTAAACCTAGAATAGAAATAATCCGCTTATGTGTAATTCATTTTCCTGTGGTCAGAGAATATTTGGCAGCTGAGGCTTTGTAGCTGACTTTCTTAGACTGAACTAAACTTTAGCACCAAATTAACATTTCATACAACTGTATACACTTTTTACTCACAACATAATTATTCAGCATCACTGTGAGCAAACCTCTGAGGGAAATGCAAAGATGAACTAATCATAGTGGAAGGGAAAACATTTCATTAAAACAAAGAGACAAATGTAAATCCTCTGCATTTTAGGAAAGGGAGCAACTATTTCAGGAAAAATGAAAGTTCTCTCAATGTTGATAGTGCAAAAGTAATGTGATGGAAATAGGCTGAGTGGTAGAGGGAGAAAACAGAATCCAAAGAGAATATAGAAGCAATAATCTTCTCATCTTGCATGGTAGAAGTTCAAGTTGTAAATAAGCAAGCAGAAGACCAGAAGCTCTTTCTCTGGAGAAACTAGACAGCAGCAGAGAAGACACTAATAAACAATAATATTGGGGGCTTCCCCACTCTGTATTTGTCAGGAAACAGGACATCCAAAAGCTCAGTGGCTCAAATCAGACAGAAATGTATTTGTCTTTCATGAAACAGGAGGCATAAGGACATTTAGGACGGTCAGCAGTTCTGCCCACATGATTAACCAAGGACCAGGTCCCTTCCTCCTTGTTGCTTCAGCATCCCACGGGATGCTACCCTCCTCGGCATGGTGGAAGTTGGTTCACCAGCACTCTGTCAGCACCTCAGCCTTCACCATGGGGAAAAAGGAATCAGAGAGCAAGCAGCTTCTTACCCCCACCCCCTTCCCAGTTTTATTGAGGTATAATTGACATACAGCACTATGAGAGTTTAAGGTGTACAGCATAATGATTTGATTTACATGTATCATGAAATGATTATCACAATAAGTTTAGTGAACATCCATCATCTCATATAGATTCAAAATTAAACAAATAGAAAATTTTTTCTTGTGATAAAAACGCTTAAGATTTACTCTCTTAACAACTTTCATATGTAACATACAGCAGTGTTAATTATATTTATCATGTGGTACATTACATCCCTAGCACTTATTTATCTTATTACTGGAAGTGTGTACCTCTTGACTGCCTTCATCCAATTCCCCCTTCCACCTCAATCTGATCTCTTTTTCTATCAGTTTGTTTGTTTTTGAAGTATAATTGACCTACAGCACTACGGTATTTCCTGTTGCACAACATAGTGATTCAATATTTTTATACATTTCAAAATGATCACCATGATAAATATAGGTACAATATGTCATTATACAAAAACACTACATAGTTACTGACTATATTCCTCACACTGTACGTTTCGTACAGGTGGCTCATTTATTCTGCAACTGGAAGTTTGTACCTCTTAATCTCCCTCACCTATTTATTTCCTTCCCCCACCCTCTCCCCTCTAGTAACCACCTATTTGTTTTCTATATCTATAACTCTGTCAAGCAGCTTCTTTTTTAAGTAAGTAACCAGGAAGTCACACCCATTGGAAAGTTGCTCCAAGGTAGGCTCTAGTGAAGAGAGGCAATGTGTCCTGCTGATATTTTAAATGGTGGAAGGGGTTCTGCTTCTTAAAATCAAAAGGGGGTTAATATAGAAAAACAATTAGCAGTCTCTGTTATGACAATTTAATTAAAAATGCCTCACCTGTCCCATCAGACTGCAAGTAAGCCTACAGTCAGCAAAATTTGTTCATATACACGGAATTTTAAATGAGATTATTCAGGCCTCACTCTTCAAAAAGAACTGACCAGTGATCATTAATAAAGGTTTGCAGGGAGCAAAATAACACTAGCTATTACAAATAGCTCCATGGAGTCCAGAATGAATCTAGGTAGAGAGAACAGGATATTATTTTTTTTAAGAAAAAGAAAAGAATAGAAATCATTTGGAAAACATTGAATATTCTTAAAAGAAATTGAAAAATTCAACAAAAGTGTTGGAATATAAAGCCAAAGGAATCTCCCAGGAAGTGTGTGAAGGGCTGGGGTAAGAATGAAGACAGAAAACATAGCAAAAGTAGACAATCAACCAATCAACAGGGAGATCCAATATCAGACTAATTGGACTTCAGTAAGAGAAAAGAGTGAAGAAATATTATTGAAGAAATTACATAAGAAAATCTCTCAGACCAGAAGAACATGAGTTTACGGTCTGAAAGCACTCATCAAAAACCGGCAAAGTGAATGAAGAAATAAAATATAGCAAAGTGCATCAACATGATATTTTAGAATGTCACAGGTGACGAGTGTATCTTTAAAACTTCCAGAGTAGGGGGGAGAAAATCAGGTCAGAAGTCAGGATGTCCTCTGACTTCTCAATAGCTGTACTGGAAGTAATAAGACAGTGGAGAAATCCCTTTAAAATGAGAGGGGAAATTATTTTTAACCCAGCCCTCTACACACAGCCAAACTATCAATCAAGTGTGAAAATGAAGACAGTTTCAAACATGCCGAGACCCAAATGTTTACTTCCTATGCATCATTTCTCGGGCAGTTCCCAAAGGATGGGCTTTAGTAAAATGAAAATTCAAGGAAGAGGAAAACATGGATCCAAGAACCAGAGAAAGTAACAGAAGTGAGTCTGCAGGTGTGAGAGCATCCACCATGTGCTGAAGTGTGTAGCAGACCATCAAGTCCTGTCCATGTCACTAGGGCCCTACCACTTCAGCACAGTCTGGATAACTTCCAGATGCCAGTTCTGCTTCCTTTTGCCTAGGCTTTTCCAGAACTATTTAAAGCCATTCTGATTTTGGCTTAGCAGGAAAAATGGTGGTAAGGAACACCTCCCAGAAGCAGCTCTCAATTAACAACTGATGGAAGTTAGTATCACTACCCCAGCTCCCTCACCTTTGGGTGATTACCCTGAGGTGTGAGTTCAACATCTTTACCAGTTTCCCCTGGTGTTAGGCTCCTGTCATCTTAACTGGCTTGTTAACATACCTTTATTGTCTGTCTTTCCTTCCCTGTCTCACTGCCCTACTCATCTCCTGGTGTTTCCTGCATCTTCCAAACAAACTACTTACACTTTAATTCTTGTTTCAGGGTCTGCTCCTGGTGGAACCTAAACTAAGGCCAAGTGGGAGAGTGGAGGGCTCTGAGAGGAGGGTCTATGGGGACTAGAAGGGAGTTGATAAGCACCTGATGTCTCTGAACATTGGAACAATCTTGGTAGACTGAAAAATCTCTTGGAGCATTTAGGAGGAATTGGAAATAGAAATATAGAAAACTAAGCAAGCAAGCAGACAACTTCACTAAAAAGGGCACTATCAACACAGGACAGAACAAAAGAAAGTTGTAAAGAGAGGAACATGCTCACAAAACACTACTTGATTTAGTTCAGTCACAACGTGTAACTGAAATTGTGCAATAACTACACAGGAAGAAGGAAGAAATGCAGATGATTAAATTAGAAGATGATTGAATCTTTGTTTGTATTCAATAGACAAATGGACAATTCATTAAAAAGCAGAAAAAACAAGTTAGGTAAAAATATAGTGATAAATACCAGGAAAAAAAAAATGTTATAAGAAGTGACAGTGTTTCTCTGAGACTAGGGAAAAGGGATTGTGTGGGTCCAGTTAGTGCACTAACTTGTTAAATGTACTTAGGTTTTAAATTAATTTTAAAGATAAATAAGATTGATAAGTCAAGAAATAGTGTCAGACCTTCCCTGGTGGCGCAGTGGTTGAGAGTCCTCCTGCCGATGCAGGAGACACAGGTTTGTGCCCCGGTCCCGGAAGATCCCACATGCCGCGGAGCGGCTGGGCCCGTGAGCCATGGCCGCTGAGCCTGCGCGTCCGGACCCTGTGCTCTGCAGCGGGAGAGGCCACGACAGTGTGAGGCCCGCGTACCGCAAAAAAAAAAAAAAAAAGATGGGCCCCCCCCAAGAAAGAAATAGTTTCACTTGTAATGTGGTTTGCAATTTATAATTTTTATATAATGTATAATTTTATATAATTTATAACTTTAATTTAAAGTTATAATTATATATAAAAATTAAAACTTTAAGTGTGAAATTTAAAATGAAAAAAGAAAAATGTAAGGGAGTTGCACTGTTTACACCCACCTTTGTTTCAATATTTGTTTATGTGTACACGCACTTATTTTAGATATTTTGAGAGGCATTTAAATAAAAGAATAAAGTAAAGAATGGAGAAATAATTCATATCAGTGTGAATTATAGTCTCTGTACTGCTCCTTTATACTCACAGAGAATGGCAAGGAAGGAAACGTAAAGGATTGACATTTAAAAGCCCCAACTATTTCTGCTTTACAGCTAAAGAATGAAGCTTGAGGTAGAATTCTTTATCTGAGCACATAAATAATACCCAAACATAAGCATACTTAGCTATTCAATTCTAATCCACTAATAAAATGATGTGGAAGTAAGAATCAGATAGTAGAAATCTTAATTTCATTTATGAAAATGAGAAAAATTATTCTCTCCCAACCTATCCCAATATCCAAACCAGTTTCTCTGTATCAGTAAAACCTTCTTAAGCACAGCTACAAAAATCTACCAAGGATTTCTATGTATATAATACATTTAAAAACATCAACTATCTTTATCTAATAATCAGTGAACTCATTAGTGAGTATAATTGCAAGCAGTGTTCAGTGATACTATATAGTATGAAATAGAAATTACGTTTTTATTCAATTGTAGAGAAGATATGTACTATAGTTAAAAAATGAAATAATGTGATATAAATAATAAATGATATAAATTATAATGAAATAGGAAATTAATTCAATCAGCACATAACAAAATAAAATAAATAAGCAAAGACATGGTTTTCAAATTATTACAGTACTTAATGAATGAAGGCTTTTCTGAGTGAGGTTTGTTGGCAAAGGAGGGAGATGGGAGCATATAATCACTCCTGCTGGTGGGAGAAGATGAGTGAGAAGTAGTAAAAGCCAGTGAGTGAAACAATTGCCAGATATTTATCCACATCTAATCGCAAGGAACTGGCCAGCGTCTTCTCCTCCAGTCCTTGCTGATGCTGGAAGTAGAAAGAACCATTGCAGGAAGACACAGACTTAAACAGAAGGGACATCTCTTTGGGTTTCCTTTGCTTACAATTATCCAGCTCCTGCTAACATGAGACTATGCTGGCAATTTAAATTTTTTTTAAATAAATACATCTGCCCTACACCCTCCTCATAAGGCAATGGAAATTATTTTTCCATATGTTCTAAACTTTAAATTTTTGGTATAAAATATCCAGGTCCCTTTTCTTCCTCTCACACAAACCCTCAATGAGCACCAAATTGAACAAGTTTCTCTCTTGCAGATTCTTCTAATAAAGCTTTCCTAAGCCTTCTCAACTCACTCCCATTCCTAACAGGATATTCCACTTTCTTAGATCATATTTTTGGTGATGAATGTGAAGATAATTATAATACACAAGGTATTTGGACAATGAGAGCAGATGATGATGCAATCCTATTCACAAAGTGTCTGAAGAACCCCTGAGGCTCATACTGCATCCTCACGTCCCAAACCAAAAAAAGGAGGAATAATATTTGTTACAGGGGATTGGTGAATTTTAACTGTTTTTTAGGCAGTGTGAGCAAATATTTGATTTGTTAGAATTCATATAACAAGAAATACCACAATTGGAAAAGAGCCCAATGGAGGACGAAGAACTAAACTGCTCACTGTGAAAAAATGAAGGGAATTGTGTTAAGGGCTACAAAATCCAACTGTTGCAGGAGTCTAATAAAGGCAAATGAGAGATTTGAGTAGGGAAAAAAGCATAGACTGGAACAACATGTCCACAGAGAAAAAGCAACTGGAGAAGACATCATCTGTGTTCTCCCCACATCCCTGCTCTGGAGATTACCACAAGCGTCCCCACAGAGCCATTGGCTACCCGTGTGTCTCGGCCTTGATGTCTTATTGCTGGCCCCACCGGCCCACAATGGGGTCAGATGTGATTGGGTGTCAGTGCTGCCAGAGCAAGTCTTTACCAATGAGAGGAGGGTACTGTTGAATAAATACCCAGGCTCATCCTCCTTAGAAAGACAACTCGGAATTGTGTTCCCCATGCTCCCAGAAGGCAGTCAGCATGATTGAGCTCCTGCTTGCAACAGCAATGACCTCTTGAGGCTGTCCTCACTCCCCCATCTTACTACCCCACTCAATCACAGTGCTTTCTGGGGAACCTCCCAAGGAAAGTAGATCCCCACTTGTCTCAGGAGAAACCCAAAATAAACATCAACCAAAAGAAATTCTGAGTAAAAGGACCAGACAAATGGCTTTTAAGACCATGGTTATGGTAACTCACTTAGCAGTATTTCTATATGAAGGTGAATGAGCATATTATACATAGAGTGAAATACAGTATTGGAATTAAAAAATAGTGAATAAAAAAAAAGACCATGGACAGATACCTTCTATATTAAGTAGGTTACTATAGCAATTCAAACCTATCTAAGGTTTAGTGAAAGCCTGCTACACACCCTTGTCTCATTGGAGTATGTTTGGGGGAATTAAACTAAAGAGGTCACTGTTCCCCCATAGAGTTCTGTGTATAAAGGAGATAGAACAACCAAAGGAACTGAGATATGAATGAGAGAGAGATTTTAGAGGATGCAAGTGTTGGAGGAAGTCGCCAAACACCCCGAGACATAAATGTGATTAATATGGGGTTTCTCCTCATGTGGGGGGTAGTTGCTTGAGCCATTTTACTTTCTATTAAGGAAAATGAGGACCATAACAGAACAAGGACTTGGGAGCACAAAGGTGGCTGCCGGGCGGGCTTCCACTCATCAGGCTTTCAGAGTCTCTTCCTGAGGATGGAATCAGGAGATCAGACACCGACATGAATCTCCTTCTCACAAGCCAAAAGCCAAAAGGGAGCATTAGTGAGGCAGAGGTCAAGTGCATGGGGGTTTAGAAAAGGGCGTGACTGCTTCAAATGGGGGACAAGGGACAAGGCTTTTGGGGTGTGTTGATGTTTAATCTAAATACTGAACACCTGAGTGACTTGTACATGTGAACTGTGGAGTAAAGGCAATCCATGGAAATGTATTGGTGTGAACCCATGTTCATATGTCCAAAGTCCCTACAGTAAAATAAATATATCAACTTTATGTATGGGTTTTTTCACAGACCTCATTTCACAGAGTCCTAATGACCACGAAGACAAAATACTGTTGGATATGTAAATTGTTTAATTGATAAAATGTGTACTCTGTGTCCAGAAAAGCAAAAATATGAATCAGAAAATGATCAATAATTCTACAGTATCAAAGCACTAAATATTAACCAATTACCCTTTCTAGATAATTATTACCACAATTGATGGTGTAAAAGAGATGGTAAAGGTGATTAACTGAAGTGATCCATATTGGATTTAAGGCAGCAAGGCACATTTTCCTCCCCTTCATGAGAAACATTACAGTGAACCCTCCTGAGTGGCTTGCTTTGCCTCATCTTTCTGAAGCTCCAGGGTTTGAATCTCCAGGTACAGCTTATACACCTCCAGGGCCAATCTCACCTCCTGTGGATCTGGGAGACACTGCATGAGTTTCTTGCCTTTGACCACTTGCTCACAGCCTTCAGGGTACTCCTAAAGGAGAAATATGTGATGAGTGTGCTTAAAAGGCTTCTCTTCCAATTGTTAGGGGGCATAGTTCATGCTGACAAAGGCAGGACTACAGATTCAGGACCAAGACCCACCCAGAACTGGTGGATGAGCAGGAAAACAAGAAAACACCTTGGACCCCACCATCTTTTTCCTCAGAGGAATATAACTCTGCTCTGAGACAGCCTCCCAGAAAGCCTCTGTGGGAACAGAGACTATTTCTGCTGACCATTCAGAAATGGGACAACAGTATACCATATCCCCTAGAAAAGTAAAGTTAAGGAGTCAGTACTCCCAGGTATCTGAGAACCTCCACTCCAAAGGGGCTCAGTTTTCCCTGTTCTCAAGTGAGAACAGGAAAACTTGCCACTCCTTTCTGACCAGAGGGCTTCAAGGCAAAATTGAGAGTTCCTTTGCATGAATGAATCTTGACAAGTCAGATGTCACCTTTACTGGCAGGACAGTCCTTTGAGTGAGACACACCCATTTTAGGGTTTGATAGATTGTAAACTTCCTTGAATTGTGCCACTTACCCACTCACACTTGGGCACCTCCGGGTACCACGTTCTGTTTTCTGAACAAGTGATATTTTGGGAACCAACCAAACCATAACGAGAGTCACACTGGACAGTGACAGTTTCAGGTTCAACATATCCATCCTTATCCACAGATAACCTTCCATGTTCTATCTCTGGTTTCAGACACAAAGCTGAAATGGAACATAATTTTAAGCAATCTGTAGATCTAAGAAAAAGATATGAGTCTACGGTACTACGAATGAACTATATTGAAGTGCTGCTAATTGTTTTACCTTTTCTTTCATCTTGAGAACAGAAATAATTTTCATTAACATATTTATTGAGCATTGGCTATGTATTAGACTTTGGGCTAGTACTTTATGTGATTATCTTATTTAAGTCTCACTATTTTATCTAGGAGAAAGTGAGATACAGAAAAGTTAAGTAACTTGCCCAAGGACATAACAATTTTAAATAGCATGACAGAATATAAAAAGGGCATGTGACCCTAAATCCTCATCTATCAAATCAACTACCTCTCGTATCTTGATCCCTATAAGATGCTGAATACAAGATTTTCCCTCTCGCCTATTATCCTCCCGTGTGCAATGGAAACAATGGTGGCAAATAATCCCTGCGGTTGTTGATGACAAAGTGATATTAAACTTGTGTGCATGTAACAATCAGACCCGATCTTGTCCCCTCTTGTCCCCACACAGCTGGCACACTAGGAGTCCCCCACTCACGACATGCCTACGTCCTGGGCTGGTGGTGCCCTGCACTGGCTCTGATGGAAATACCTGTGACCTCACCACGACGCTTGCAATTATCCCATGGGAGTCGACATTCATGCTAGACCAACATTCCATGACAATTTTGCTATGGGCCACAACTACACTCAGATAAGATGTACCAACTGTAGAATATTTCTGGAAGTATACAAGAAACAAAGAATAGGGGCTGCCTCACAGAGGCTGAATTTTGCACCTGGGAGAAAGAAGTAGGAGAGATTAATGTTTCTGTTGTGCCCTCTGTACTTTTTGCTTCGGGTACTGTCAGAATATAGTAAGTATTTTAAATAAATCAAATCAAATCAAATATTTTTTTGCTGCCTCTGGCAGAGAAGAAACTGTGCTCTCAAGCCTTTCAGGATAGTTCCCTCACACACAAAGCTGAAGAGAGAGCTGGAGTTACCTTTACATTGAGGGGCTTCAGATGACCAGCCTGAAGAAGAGCAGGAGAGTTTGTTCTTTCCAACCAAGGTGTACCCTTCATCACATCTGTATGTAGCCTCAACATTTCCAAATGGAAATAATGAACCGCCTAGTCTATGATGTCCATGGGCAATGACAGGAGGAGAATCGCAATCTTGAAGTGAGACATAAAAATCAAAGAGGGTCAGAGTGTCGAATGCTTATATCAACACTTCCCAGAATCTGTGTGGTTTGTAGGAGGCTTCCTTCTGTCCTTCTATCTTCTCTGCCCATCTGCTCACTTAGCCAAACCCAGGACCTATGCTGCCCTTCTGTAGGCGTGAGGCTGGGGAACCTTAGAAAGGCTCCAATGGAATGACAAGCACTTAAGATTTGTTTCATTTTATTGACAATTCACTAAACTTGACACTATTTAGGAACCATTTTGGCATGAAGGCTGAATTCAGTCCAAAGTCTCATTGTACTAGTGGTACACTCCACTGATTTCAGGCTAAATGCAGAGATGTACATCTGGGAGAGACTGTAAAGATGCGAAATAAATCCACAATCTCTGACTCATTGCTCCCAATCAAGCCTGTCCATCCAACCCCCCAAGAATATACTTACTGTCTTCTAAAATATTTTAGAAAAGAGCTCATAGAAAGAATAAAAAAGGTGGATTGCAGGTTGGAATAATAGATGTGGCATGGTGCTGGGTACCTCTCTGAAAGGGAACACTGTCAGGTTCCACAAACAGTGCATGAGAAATTTAAATAGAACAGGGCACCAGGAAAGTCAGGTACAATATTAAACTGACAGGCTATAGTATCTACAAGTACTATCCTCAGATGCCTCCTTGAGGCATAGAAAACATGATGCTGACAATGAGATTCAAATGCTGGAGTTGCCATGGCACGTGGTAGAAAGAGAGATTAAGTGACTCAGAGAAGAGAGCATGCTGGAGTGGATGTACCACACACATGCTGGAAACCCCACCAAATGATTATGGTCCCTGGGAAAGCCTGGAGGATACAGGTACCAAGGTCAGAAGGAATATCCTAACAAGAAGAGCACCCATATCAAAGGCCAGAGCTGATGATGCGAAGAACATTAAAGAACAAATTTCACTCTTAGCAATCGCAGTCTGAGAGGTGCTTATATGCTTCAGAAGCTAAGTAAATGTAATCATCATAATGAGTGGCCAGTTAGAGAGACAACCAGAGGTGCCTGAGAGTTAGGAATATGGTTAATAGAACATGGCATTCATAAGGGTGAAAACAGATGAGAAGCCAACCAGATACGACTCAACTTGTACCATCGAAAGAAATTAAGGATGGATGATCAGGAGGCTGTTGGCATTTGGTCCAATAAAAAGTTATAATCCTTTGTTCAGTTTCTGGACCTGTGCCAGTTGTCAGGTCTGGAGATCATCGACTAAAGAAAAAAGACAGTTTCCAGAAGTAAAGATACTACACCACCTTGGGAAGTATACACAGTAATGAGCGCCCCAGTCTTCTAAGAGAACCTATGTCTATTTACATAGGTAACTGTGCACAGGTGAGAGGTGCACAGTAATCCAAGGATTATTGAACATAGAGCTTGAGTTGACATGGATACCTAGAACCATCATGGCCCCCCTATTAAGCCATTTGGTGGCCTTTTCCATTATCTTTTTTTTGTGTGTGTGTGTGGTACACAGGCCTCTCACTGTTGTGGCCTCTCCCGTTGCAGAGCACAGGCTCCGGACGTGCAGGCTCAGCAGCCATGGCTCACGGGCCTAGCCGCTCCGTGGCATGTGGGATCCTCCCAGACCGAGGCATGAACCTGTGTCCCCTGCATCAGCAGGCGGACTCTCAACCACTGCACCACCAGGGAAGCCCCATTATCTTTGAAAGTATAAACGGGATAGACAAAATGGGTCATTGGTACAACCTCCACATTGGTCCTTGGCCTATGGGGTTAGAGCTGTCTTATCCAAGAAGGCCAAGTACAAGACATTGATACTACCTATACCCTCCCCCTGGAGGCAAAGAAGGTAAGTTTTTTTAAAATATCATGTACTGAAGGGTAGGGGAGAAGGAGAAATTTGTGCCACTCTTAAAGAACTAAAGATGCAGGAGGGGTCATCATATCCCCATGTACTTCACCAGTGTGTCTACTACAAAAATTAGGATTCTGGAGAATTCCAGTAGGCTACTGAAAACCCAACAGCATTTTAGCCCCTATTGCAGCCACTGTACCAGATGTGGTATCTTTGCTAGAGCAGATTAATATGTCTTCGAGTAAGTGAGGCCACTGATTCAGCAGAGGCCTTCTTTTCCATCCCTATCAGAAAAGAAGGTCACAAACAGTTTGCATACACATGGAAGGTTCAAGATCAAATATCTGCATTTTAAGACCTTGGCTATGATAACTCACCAGTCCCTGTCATAATAGAGTCTGGAGATATCATGACCATGTGGACATCCACAGAATATCATATTGATACAGAACATCAATGGCATCATGTTAGTTCTACTGAATAAGCAAGAAGTAGATGGCATGATGATGTTCCAGAATATGGAAGATAGAGAAGGAAGAAAAGAAGTAAGCTCAGAAAGGCAGGTTCACTAGATGTGGGCAGGTTTTATACTGCAGGTGAAGCCATATGGACTAGAAGGAAGAGAAGAAAAAAGAATAAATACCAAGAAATAAAAGGTAATAATTGAACTGTCTAGCTTATCTTTTAGATGTGGGCTCTTTTCATTGATTCAGAAAAAAGAAGGAATCCAGGAAGTTCAAAAGAATGGGAACAAACAGTGGGGGAAAAGAGAAAGTTGGACTGAGGGGGCAGTATTTTTTAACAAACTTATCCACTCTTAAAATCATTCAGGGTATACGAATTTTTTTACCTAATGTGGGGGTTTTTTTTTCTTTGTTTTGATTTCATTTTTCCAACTGAATGAGGCTGTAGTAAAGGACTTTCACTGCAAGTTCATTTGTTGCATTCAAATTATACAAACAATGTTAACGGTTAAAAAGTACCACACATAAAAAACATCAGCATCAAACAAAACACCAGCTTTACACATTTCCTAAATTCTAAATTTACATTATAAAAGCAAATTATGAAAAAGGCATGGTAGGGAATAAACAATGTCATACTTCCTCTTTCTCAATGGAAGTCACAACAGTTACTAATATTTATCACCCTGTGAAGTTCATTGTTCTAATTTCCATTATCCAAAGAGGGAGTCTGTCCTTAAGGATATCCAAAACCCTATTATGCTGTGGTATTAGCAGCATCCTTGACACTGGGACAAAAGCCAAGCAGTTTGTTCTATGTTCAAGTTGTTGATCCATAAACAGCACAATAATACCAGGTTTCCTGGGAGGGTGCCCACATGCTTCAACCAGTGGGTTCCGAGATCAACATACTCACAGCTGATCAGGGTATAGGAACTTCTAGGTAAAAATGCAGAATAAGAGATTCTAGCATTGGAGCCTTTCTGCAGTTCACACACACTTCAGATGAACTAAGAGTAGATTTCCAAGAGAAGAAATCAAACTTAAATTTGATAATTTCACCTGCTTCTAGATTGTTCTTTAGTACTACTCCAACTCTTAACCTCCAAAAAGCGATGGGAAGAATGACATTCATCTCTAAGATCTGATTTTCTATCCTTTCATTCACTTAGCAGATTTTTTTTTTTTTTTTTTTTTTTTTACTAAAATCTTGTCTTTGTTCAGTCCACTTCCTCTTCCATCTAGGCCTTTCCAGCATAGGTGAGTCCTGCTGTTGATCACAGCTACTAGCCGCCAGGGTCTCTTGATGGTGTCTTAGCACTTTAGCAGTCTATCCAATACTTCTGAAGACTTTTCCATGTATCACCTTTCACCCATTTTGAGTTCTTAGTGGCAAGTTCTGGCATAACTCAGTGATGGGTAGAGACGAGTCTTTTCTTCTTACATGTATCACCAATAGGAGAAATTATGCCTTTGACAATTCTAATTTTCCTCTTCCATTCATGCAGTCCTTGGCCAGCTCAAACAACTCGAGGTGCGTGTTGATTATAGGATTAAAAAACCACAAGCAAGGAGAACCACTTCTGTCTTCTCTGAATTTTCCATGCTAAGAATTTGAAGCTGTTGATCTAAAATGAAAGCTCCGACACCTCCCTTGTTTTTACAAAGGAAATTCTGCAAATTTGAGGTGTTTTGCAAGGTAGGCTATTGGAACCATTCCAACTTGTTTGTCAACAGTCTTCTCTAAGTTGGGCTGTAGCAGTGGTTTCACATCCGAACTGTAACTCTGTTCCCAAGGCTAGAGGCAAATTTACTGAGGTTTTTTCATTTTACAGAGAGACTGAAAGAATGAAAACTTTCTGCTCCACACTTGAATATGACCTTGCCTTGGGGACTGTTGTATTTGACCCTCACAGACTCAACCATCTTGGAACCCCTATGCTTGACACAAAAAAGCATCCTGGGCTGATTCCCCTAGAGACCAGTTTCTCAGGGGCTCCAGGTGAGGGCTTACCGTGTCCTCAGGGCCAACCAACCCATGTCTCTTTTACCTAATTTGAAAACTTTCCTTAATAATCTCCATCATTTTGAATGTTCATACCAGCATTATTTACAGTAGCCAAGATATGAAAGCAATCTAAGTGTCAACCAACAGATGAATGGAAAAAGATGTGTATCTATATCTATGTTATATATATATATATTACTCAGGCATAAAAAAGAATGAGGTTTTGCCATTTGCAACAACCTGGATGGACCTGGAGAGTAGTATGCTTAGTGAAATAAATCAAACAGAGAAAGACAAATACTCTATGTTATCACTTATATGTGGAATCTAAAAAATAAAATGAATGAATATAACAAAACAAACAGATTCACAGATATAGAGAACAAACTAGTGGGGTGAAGGAAGCTAGGAGGGGCAAGATAGGGGTAGGGGATTAAAAGGTACAAACTACTATGTATAAAATAAATAAGCTACAAGGATATATAGTACAACACAGGGAATATAGCCAATTTTTATAAGTGGAACATAACATTCCAACATTGTGAATCACTATGCTGTATGCCTGAAACTTACATAATATTGTACATCAACTACACTTTAATTAAAAAATAACAATCTCCATCATTTTGATGTGAAAAACTTCTAAAATAACATGCTTCCATAAGCTCTTACCTGGGTAACATTCTGGTGTTTTGGGATTCCATGTGCCATCTGCTGTGCATGTAGCATGATATGTATATTTCTCATGACATGTATATGAAACCTGATCTCTATAGAAATAGGTACAGCTATTGTCAATGTCGCTTTTTCTCAGTGGAGTGATTCTGCCATTGTTCAGTTCTACTACTGGGCAACAAGCCTCTAAAAAATATAAAAGAATGCTAATGGTTAGTAAAATCACCATGAGGAGGACCCTATGGCTAAAAGTCTAATTTCTACCTTTAGAAGATCTCACCACTGAAGAGAGATTGGGAAAGCAGAGGCAATTTGAGTCTGCTCTCCCTGGCCCTGATTTGCTAAAGCACTCCAACTCATTTGTTTCCAATTCAGTTGTTTCCAATACTTTGTTATTTAAGTGGTGGCAATAACTTTTACTAAATATATTTTAATTCAGTGATATTGTTAAAATCTTTCATTCTATTTCCCCAAAATGAGTCTGAACGACTGCAATGGAACTTTAAGTCCTAATGTGAAATGACCAATCTTTCAATAAGTGGGTTACCATTTTTCATTATTTGTGCATTTCACATATTTTTCAAATTCCAATCTACAGAATAAAGTTCTCTGTATTCTGGGCCTCAGTGTCTTTACCTCTAAAATGGCAAGAGTCTGATAGATGTGTAGAAGAATGCATGTTGTCAATTCCATTGAGGCCCATAAAATTGCATCCGTATATCTTTCAGCCCCTCACTTACTCCCAAGTGAGACTAGAGAGAGTCTCCTTTCTATCCTACTGAGGCAAAAGCACTGGGTCAGGGGTCAGAGTCTGTCTTCTAGAGGCAGGTCTTTCAGCCCACAGTCTCATGGCTCAAGAGACATGAGACACAAGTCACCTTGCAGCTGCTTGAGTTCATGACTGTTTCACAGACTTTCCTTCTGTCGAGCACCCCAAAGTCTACACTGGGGAGGAAAGGGCTGTGATGGAGGTCCGACTTGGGCGGTGGTGGAGCTGTATTCTCCATTGTACCTTTACCAGTAATGAAGCTCATACTTAATCTTCATAACATTTGACTTCTGTGTTTTGTCTCATTTGATTCTGAACCAGGATAAGATTATAATTTCTCAGCTCCTCAAGCTCCAAAACATTTATGGTCCCTTCTGGCAATAATTGTTCACTATTGTGTTCAATTAGTATAATTCTAAATTTATCTTGAGGAAACAAATTATATTCATTTAAGATGGAAAATCCTATCACATACTGAATATTTAATATACAAAAAAATTTTAAAAAAAGAAACTCACCCTCACATTGTATGTATGGGGTCCACTCCAAATTTCTCTGACAAGTCACAGTCGTGGGCCCATCTGCCTTGGGTTTATAGCCAGGAAAGCAGGAGTACCTCAGTTCAGTCCCAATATCATACACTTCCTCTTCTGTTGGGTTCTGGTAGCCATATCTTCCCCAGATGGCATGGGGGATGTTTGGTAAGCCAGCACAGCCATCTGCCCATAAAAGAAGAACAAGGGAAAAGGACACTCTTACTAGGGATGCAACAGTGATCAATGAGCCTGTCCTATCAAAGGGTGTCATGTGCTCATTCAGCCAGGAACCAGCCTGCCATAGCTGATGAATCAGTCACACCAGAAAACACACATGGACATGTACCCAAATGTGCAAGGCACCAGAGAGGTTCTTACTAAGGGCACTAACAAGTGGTTTCTGTGTGTCGTGCCAACTATTCAAAATATGAATTCTTCTTCCTCTTCATTTTACTTCAGAAAGTTTGGTATCTGAATTGAAGCATTGGGCTTGCTAGGTGGATATGACTGGAGAAATGTTGCAGACAAATAAATCTAACTCTTTTGTTTCCTGGCTGATAGGAGAAAATAAACAAGAGTCATTCCCCTTATCCAGATGACACCAGAAACTTTATCATTTAAAGGTTTGGCAAGAACAAACCATGCACAAAGTGACTTCTGAGCCTAAACCTTTTATCTTGTCCTCTTCACTCTTTGCTGCTGCTACTGGTTCACAGTATGGAAATGTAATAGAAACATCTGTCAAGTTGGATGTTTATTTTATTTTTATCTTCAAGGGTAAGGGTCTTTTTTAAGTTTTATTAAGACACAAGTCACATAACATAACATTTTAAATACACTATCCAATGGTTTTTACTATATCCACAGAGTTGTGCAACCATCACCCCTATCCAATTTTAGGATATTTTTGTCAACCCAAAAAGAAACTCTGTACTCGTTAGGAGTCACCTCCTAGTCTTGCCTCCTCCCAGGCCCTGGAAACCACTAAAATTCTTTCTCTCTCAATGGATTTGCCTGTTCTGGACATGTCACATAACCTCTGTGAATGGATTTCTCATCCTTAAAATGAGGATAATAACAGTGCCCACAATTCTGGACAGAATTCATTGAATTAATTCTTGTTATGTACTTAGACTAGCACCAAGTTACCATTGTTACCATTAAGATAATTTTTAACAGGGAACTCTACTTAATGCACTGTGGTGACCTGAATGGAAGGGAAGTCCAAAAGGGAGAGGATATATATACATGTATGGCTGATTCATTTTTCTGTACAGTAGAAACTAACACAATACTGTAAAGCAACTGTACTCCAATAAAAATTAATTTTTAAAAAAGATAATTTTTAGTGATCCACATGAGTTTATAATTTCAGAGTATCAGAATCATAGTTAGTCCATACAATAATTTTGTGCAAGTTAGAAAAAGGCATTTTTCCCTCAGGACACTTTACTATATATCTTTTAAAACAATCACCATAATATAATGATTTTTGCTACAACAAAGCAATTTTCTATCAACTGCAAGAAAATTATTGAAATACACATACTAATCCACAATGTCTACAATGCTACATCTCTCTTTAGGGTTGTAGTGTGCACAACTGCGTGTGGCAGCCTTTTGTGATGTTATATGACCTTGCACAGTGTAGTGTAATCATTCTTTTTTCCAACAAGAAAAAAACTGAGGGATTGATCTAAATTTAAATTTTTACTGTGATTCAAATGGGCTTAGGCATATAAATATGTCCCCATCAATATTTCTGGATATCTTTAGATGCCAGACATTGAAACTCTTTCATGGCCCGTACTTACTGAGTTCACAAATGGGAGGAGGAGGATGCCAGCTGTTATCAGCTCCACAATGGATTAATTTGTTGCCCTTGAGACGATAACCTTTATTGCAGTCAAATACAATAGTCTGTTTATAAGTATAGATGGGTCCAAATCCAGAGATTATTTTTCCACCTTTAACCACTGGCTGAGAACAAGTGATTTCTAAAAACTCAAAAGAAAAGACAAATGGGTTATATATATATGCTTTTTTTTTCAACTTTTTTGTGGTTTTTTTTTTGCGGTACACGGGCTTCTCACTGTTGTGGCCTCTCCCGTTGCGGAGCACAGGCTCCAGATGCGCAGGCTCAGCGGCCATGGCTCACGGGCCCAGCCGCTCCGCGGCATGTGGGATCTTCCCGGACCGGGGCACGAACCCGTGTCCCCTGCATCGGCAGGTGGACTCTCAACCACTGCGCCACCAGGGAAGCCCTTTTTTCAACTTTTAAAAGCCTCAGTAAAATGAGATCCCATCATGTAGGTTCTATTGTGAGATGATTGTGGATAACACTAACTTCTTCACTTTCCCAAGAAAAACTAGCCATATATAATCCAGGAAAAAAGACATATCTTGAGGTCCTCAAAACCTCTTCCTATAATGACCTGCTCTCCTGGATGAGTTTGATGGTGGGCCAGTGGTCAGTGGTAATGATGTGATAGTCATGATGCAGAGGTAGCCAGGGCATCAGAGAGCTGTACCATCATAAGCAAAGAACAAATTGCCCCTGCCTCCTACCCCACAGCAGTCAGTCATCAAGTCCTGTCAGTCCTGCCACTTTAATTCCTCTAGGATTCCTCAATTTCTCTCCAGGCCCACTGCCATGGCAACAGTTGAAGGAGCTTCACTACTTAGCAAGATAGTTGCAACAGGTACCTATGGGTTAAGTTTTGTCCCACTTCAAATTGTTGTCCATTCTGCAGCCAGAGTTATCTTTCTAACATTCAGCACATTTTGGTTAAAGCCTTTCAGTGCCTGCCCTTCACCTTCATTCTGAACTCATGAGAGTTCTTCAGGCATTTTAAACGGTTTGCAGTATCATGCTTGTTTATCCCCAATTTGATTGTGTCCTGTGCTGAGTCAGAATAGTAAGTGATATTGTGTGGGTGCTTAGTAGCAAAGGAAGATGCCTTAGATTAGCAAACTAGCAATGCCACAATATTTCTTCTTGTTCAATTACTGTTTGCTTTGTCCTGTTGAACTTCCGGTGTTTAATAGGTTTTGCTTGCTCTGTAGGTATATGTGGTTGACATGAAAAGTGCTAAACAGTATTTCCAGTTCTTCTTCCTGCACAGACAAAAGGTGATATTCCTCAGTTCCCTTAGGATGAGTAGCATCTACACATTACTAGTTTTGGACAAAAGGCTGAAATGCAAAGTGATATGTGGTCATTTCCAGGAAAAAAGCTCTTAAAGCCAGGGGACAATTTGATTTTCTCTCTTCCTCTACTAAAGAGATTGTGAAAGCACATTTTGATATCATAAGATTGAAGCAATCTGGATTGCTGAGATGGTTGCTAAATAACACCTAAATTATAGCTGCCCTAGAGAGTTTCCTGGACAGGCAGTAAACTCAATATGAATGAGAATCAACTTTTACTTTGCTGCTGGGACACACTTACCCCAAGCCCATACCCATTCCAGCTCCAGCCATCCCCCCAGGGTGGTTCTTGGGCAGAGCACCCTGGGACCCCCTCCCACATGCACCCATTCCAGCTCCAACTGTACCATAAAGGCAGACCCAATGCAGTGAGTGCCAGGATCCCCCAGCCCATGCTCATTCTGTTTTGCCTAATTCATAGACACAAACATGGAAAGTCAAATAAAATGAAGAGACAGAGGAATATGTTTCCAGTGAAAGAATAAAATAAAACCCTATTTTTAAAAACCCTAATGAAATAGAGATAAGTAATTTACCTGATAAAGAGTAAAAAATAATGATTATAAAGATGCTCACTGAACTCAGGAGAAGAGTGAAGGAACACAGAGAGAACTTTAATAACACAGAGTTAGAAAATATAAAAAAGAACCAGTTAGAGCTGAAGAATACAATAAATAAAATAAAATACACTAGAAGGAATCAATAGCAGGTTAGGTGGTACAGAAGAATGGATAAGTGATCTGAAAGACAGAATAGTAGAAATCACCCAATCAGAACAGCAAAAAGAAAAAAAAAATTAATGAGGCTAGTTTAAGATGCATCTAGCGCAACATCAAGGAAACTAACGTTTTCATTAATGGAGAATAGAGAAGATAAAGGGGAAGAAAATTTGTTTGAAGAAATAGTGGCTAAAAATTTCTCTAACCCGGGGAAGGAAACAGATATCCAGGTCCAGGAAGTACAGAGAACCCCAAGCAAGATAAATGAAAAGAGATCCACACCAAGACATTATCATAATTTAAATGATAAAAGTGGGCTTCCCTGGTGGTGCAGTGGTTGAGAGTCCGCCTGCCGATGTGGGGGACACGGGTTCATGCCCTGGTCCAGGAAGATCCCATGTGCTGCAGAGTGGCTAGGTCTGTGAGCCATGGTCGCTGGGCCTGAGCGTCCGGAGCCTGTGCTCCGCAACAGGAGAGGCCACAGCAGTGGGAGGCCCTCATACCACAAAAAAAAAAAAAAAAAAAAAAGAAAAAAGTTAAAGATAGAGAATTTTAAAGACAGCAAAAGAAAAACAACTTGTCATGTACAAGAGAACCCCTTATAAGTCTACCAGATAATTTTTCAGCAGAAATTCTGCAGGCCAGAAGGGAGTGGCAAGATGTATTTAAAGTGCTGAAAGGAAAAAAACTTACAACCAAGAATACTTTACCCAGCAAGGGAATCGTTCACAATTGAAGGAGAGATAAAGAGTTTTACAGACAAGCAAAAACGAGAGGAGTTCATCACCACTAAACCAGCCTTACAAGAAATGTTAAAGGGTCTTTTGTAAGCAGAAAAGAAAAGGCCACAACTAGAAATAAGAAAATATATGGGGCTTCCCTGGTGGCGCAGTGGTTGAGAGTCCGCCTGCTGATGCAGGGGACATGGGTCCGTGCCCCAGTCCAGGAAGATCCCACATGCTGTGGAGCGGCTGGGCCCCTGAGCCATGGCCGCTGAGCCTGTGCATCTGGAGCCTGTGCTCCGCAATGGAAGAGGCCACAACAGTGAGAGGCCCGTGTACCACCAAAAAAAAAAAAAAAAAAAAAAAAGAAAAGAAAATATATGAAAGAAAAAAATCTCACTGGTAAAGGCAAATATATAGTAAAGGCAGTGGATCTGCCACTTAAAATAGTAGTATAAAAGGTAAAAGACAAAAGTAGCAAAATCAACTATAACTATAATAAGTAGTTTAAGGGATAAACAAAATAAAAAGTTGTAAACTCTAATGTGAAAAATGTAGAATGGGGGGGCAGAAACAATATAGTGCTCTTAGAATTCATTTGAACTTAAGTGACTATCAATTTAAAATAAAAAGATATATATCAGTTTAACACATAACACTAGAGAAAATCATAACATATAACACTAGAGAAAATCATAACACATAACACTAGAGAAAATCATCAAACCACAAGGGAAAAGACTAAGAGAAGAAGAAAGGAACAAAAAAGAACTACTATAAAAAACCAAAACAAAACAGAAAACAATTAACAAAATAGCAGCAAGTACATTCATATCAATAATCACTTTAAATGTAAATGGACTAAATGGACCAATTAAAAGACATAGGTGGCTGAAAGGATAAAAAAAATTTTAAAGACCCTTTTATATACTGCCTAAAAGAGACTCATTCTAGAGCTAAACATACACAGACTGAAGGTGAAGGGATGGAAAAAGATACTCCATGCAAATGAAAACAACAGGAAAGCTGGGATAGCAATACTCATATCAGACCAAAGAGACTTTAAAACAAATACTATAACAAAAGACAAAGAAGGACATTACTTAATAATAAAGGGTCAATCTAAGAAGAGGATATAACATTTATAGATATCAATGCACCCAACATAGAAACACCTAAATACAATATATTAAACAAATGTTCACAAACACAAAGGGAGAAACTGATAGTAATGCAATAATAGTGTGCGTATATGCATAGAATATACACTGCATATATGCATGGAATCAAATAATGTTAGGGCTTTCTAAAGGAACAAGTCCAATTGTCTCTCTCAAATGCCTATATAAATGGGCAAGTAACATCTGGCAAAGGGTAGTATGGCCTTGCATCAATGGATAGATCATCAAGACAGAACATTAATAAGGAAATATTGACCTTAAATGACATATTAGATCAGATAGTTTTAATAGATATATACAAAACATTCTATCTAAAAACTGCAGAATACACATTCTCAAGTGCATATAGAACATTCTCCAGAATAGATCACATATTAGGCCACAATACAAGTTTCTATAAATTTAAGAAGATCGAGTTCTCTTTTCCAAACACAATGATATGAAATTGGAAATCAATTATAAGAAGAAAAATGGAAAAATATAAACATGTGGAGGCTAAACAACCTGATACTAAACAACCAATCGGTCAATGAAGAAATCAAAAAGAAAATCAAAAAATACATTGAGAGAAATAAAAATGGAAACACAATTTTCCAAAATCTATGGGTTGCAGCAAAAGCAGTTATAAGAGGGAAGTTCACAGCAATATAGGTCTACATCAAGAAACAAGAATAATCTGAAATAAACGATCAAATTTTACACCTAAAAGACCCAAAAGAAATAGAAAAAAAAAACCCTAAAATTAGTAGGAGAAATGAAATAATAAAAATCACAGTGAAAGTAAATAAAATAATGACTAAAAAATATAGGAAAAAGCAATGAAAAAGAAGAGAGATGGCTCAAACAAACTCAAAAGTAAAAGAGAAGTTACAACTGATATCACAGGCCATTTATGACAAACCCATAGCTAATATCAAAATCAGTCATTAAAAGATGAAAGCTTTTTCTCAAAGATCAAGAATAAGACAAGGATGCCCCCTCTCACTACTTTTATTAACCATAGTATTGGAAGTCCTAGCCACAGCAATCAGACAAGAAAAGAAATAAAAGGAATCCAAATTGGAAGGGAAGGAGTAACTGTCACTATTTGCCAGTGCCATGATACTATATATAGAAAACCTAAAGACTCCACAAAAAAAAAAACTATTAGAATTAAGAGATGCATTCATTAAAGTTGCAGGATACAAATTTAATATACAGAAATTTGTTTAATTTCTATACACTAATAGCAGACTATCAGAAAGAGAAATAAGAAAACAATCCCATTTACAACTGCATCAAAATGAATAAAATATCTAGGAATAAATTTAAACAAGGAAGTGAAAGTCCTGTACACTGAAAACTACAAAACGTTGATAAAATATATTGAAGATGACACCAGAAAATGGAAACATATAATGTGTTCATAGATTGGAAGAATTAATATTGTTAAAATGTCCATACTACCCAAAGCAATCTACAGATTTATCAATCCCTATCAAAATACCCATGGCATTTATCACAGAACTAGAACAAGTAATCCTAAAATCTGTATGGAACTACAAAAGACCTCAAATAGCCAAAGCAATCTTGATAAAGAAGAACAAAGCAAGAGTTATCATGCTCACTGATTTGAAACTATACTGTAAAACTTTAGTAATCAAAACAGTATGGTCCTGGAACAAAAACAGACACACAGATCAATGGAACAAAACAGAGAGCCCAGAAATAAACGCTTATATGGTCAATTTTTCTAGGATAAAGGAGGCAAGAGCATACAGTGGGGAAAAGACAGACTCTTCAGTAAATAGTGTTGGGAAAACTGGACAGCTACATGCAAAAGAATGAAACTAGACCACTTTCTTACACCATATACAAAAATAACTTCAAAATCGATTAAATATTTAAATGTAAGACCTGAAACTATAAACTCCTAGAAGAAAACATAGTCAGTGACCTCTTTAACATTAGTCTTATCAGTATTTTTTTAGTTGGATCTGTCTCCTCAGGCATGGGCAACAAAAGCAAAAAAAAAAAAAAAAAAAATGGGACTGCATCAAACCAAAAAGCTTTCACACAGCAAATGAAACCAACAGCAAAACAAAAAAGCAACCTACTGAATGGGAGAAGATATTTGAAAATGATATATCTAATAAGGGCTAATGTCTAAAATCCATAAAGAACTCATACAAATCAATATAAAAAATCTGATTAAAAAATGGACAGAGGACCTGAATAGACATTTTTTTCAAAAAAGACATACAGATAGCCAACAGGCACATTAAAAGATGTTCAACATCACTAATCACCAGGGAAATGCAAATCAAAACCACAATGAGATACCACCTCACATGTGTCAGAATGGCTATTATCAAAAAGACAAGAAATAAAAACCGTTGACAAGGATGCGGATAAAGAAAGAACACTTGTGCACCATTGATGGGAATGTAAATTGGTATAGTCACTATGGAAAACAGTATGGAGTGTCCTCAAAAAATTAAAAATAGGACTACCATACAATCCAGGAATTCCATTCCTTACTATTTAACTGGAGAAAACAAAAACACTAATTTGAAAAGATATATGTGACCCCAATGTTCATTGAAGCATTATTTACAATAGCCAAGATATGGAAGCAACCACAATGTCCATCAATAGATGTATGGATGAAGAAGATGTGCCATATATATATATATATATATATATATATATATATATATATATATATATATATATGCCATAAAAAAAGAATAAAATCTTGCCATTTGCAATAACATGGATGGAATTAGAGGGTATTACGCTAAGTGAAATGTCAGGCAGAGAAAGACAAATACATGACTTCAATTATGTGTGGAATCTAAAACAAAACAAACAAACATAAAACAGAAACAAACTCATAGATACAGAGAACAAATTGTTGGTCACCACAAGGAAGGGAAGTGGCAGGGGGGAAGGGGGTGCAGAGCAAAATAGATGAAGGGAATTAAGGGGTACAAACTTTCAGCTATAAAATAAATACATCTCAAGATGTAACATACAGCATAAAGAATATAGTCAATAATATTGTAATAGTGTAAGGTGATAGATGGTAACCAGATTTGTGGTGATCATTTTGTACTGTATAAGAATATCAAATCACCGTGTAGTATACCTGAAACTAATATAATATTGTGAGTCAATTATATTGATACTTTAATTAAAAAAAAACCTTTTACTTCACAAAGCCAATGAGATATCAGTGTTATTTATTACCACATACTGGTACTTCATGCATAAGCATCAGTTTACCAAAAAAATACTGCATCATTGCAATAATTAGTTTGTCTTTGAATCATTTCACTTCCCCCAATACATTTACCTTCCTTTTTCTTTTAAACAAAAAATTCAAACCAAAATTCATCATTATGACTTACTTTTACAAATAGGAGGGCTTGGATTCCAGACACCTATTGTCTTATTTTCCAGTCTGCAAGAAATGGAGGCTGTGCCTAACATTGAGAAGTCAGGGTCACAGCTGTAGGTGACAGAAGAGCCATAAGTGTAGATGTCTTCATCTCCACCATTGTGCTTCCCATTGCTGATGGCTGGAGGAGGCTCACACTTGACAACTGAGATGAGTGAGTGAAGAGGAAGAAATAATTAGGGAAAGCATCCTTACAAATCTAACATTCATGATGCAAATTCTAATGAAGGGTATAAGAAGCAGCAAAGATGCACAGGAGTTTTATTACGTAACATGGTTTAGGTTTAGAGGCAAGTCAAAAAAAGTCTTTACTTACTTTCGCAACTGGGGAGAGGATCACTCCAGCCAACTCCTTTATCTTGGATCTCACAAAAACTAGTGGCTGAGCCAATTAAGATATACCTGAGTAAGATAGGATCAAAGATTTTAATGGAATTATTCCTACTATAAATTAAGTTGAATAAACGAGTCTGAACAAATGGATTTATTACTCAATATTAAAAATGAAGAAATAATGTTTTTTCAGGTAACATTTCCTATTGAGAACTCCATTTTGTAAAATGTTATCACTGCAATGAGATGTGTGTGTTCACTTGTTCTTTTATTCTGTAATCTATTATTGGACGCTGACTAGATATCAGGCATGGAGTTCATTCAGAGCTCAAGCAGGACAATGTAGAGTAAAAGACTCATTTGAGTGTGTTCTGCAATTTTCTTTGGATGAGTGTACCAGCCAGATAACTGGTGCCAAACTCTCTTGTCCTCTGCTTTGTCAGCTCCTGACGTCCAGATGCTTGCCCTCTCTCATACACCATTAACTCCCACTTCATGACCCCCCATTTCTATGGCACTTGACAAGTCCTAAGCTTTCTTCAGTTTGTTTTATTACCCCATATGAGTTACGGTAACAGAAAAAAAAAAAAGCATCATTAGTACAATTTCAAATTGTACTATTATCAAGGAATAAACCTATAATGTGACTGAACACTAATACAAATGTTACCTTCAGCAATCTAAGAGGTCCTGAAATTTATTTACTAATAACTTTTTAATGATAATTTAATAGTAATTTTAATAAGGTAAACTACAATAAGAATTAAGCATTTCTTTATCTTGAAATTTCTTAAAAATGTAATTTTTCTAACCTAGCCAGGAAATCAAGTGAAAAGTGTTGTTTTTGGTTATTCCAATAGGAACACTTTGGTGTTCCAACAGGATGTTAGTTCTGAATCTTCTCACTTTCGCTCTTGGAAGCCATACACAGTAAGGGAAACATGAGAAAATCAAACAAAATGAAACAAAAATATCCAAAAAGTGGAGAAAAAATGTTAGATATAGATGACAAGCATAGAAGAATCAACATATACTTAATTGGACAACCTGAAGAAGGAACACAAAACAGAACAAAATAGCTATCTTTAGACATATTTCTGGTAAATGTTACAGAAATAAAGTAATATTTTAATCTACATTTTAAAATTGTACATCATATAGCAATGAAAAATTGAACCAAATTGTCCATATCAAAACAACTAAGAGTAGGATTACTAGATTTAAAAGGTACAGAATATCTTTGGACAGCCAAGCAAAGGCTAAGTCACATATAAGAGTAAAAAACCCAGAGTTCTCTAAAGCAACATCCTCCAGAAAAACAGACACAGCAATATCTATAAGATATTCAAGAAAAGAAAGTATGCGCCAAGGACTTTATATCCAGCCACATTATCTTTTAAATAGCAAAGCCTCAGACAGTATTTAAAACTGCAATAATTCAACAGTAATTTTCACTCAGAGACTTTTCCTTGGAAATCACCAGAGGACAAACTATAGCCAACCCAGAGATTACAGGAGAAACTAGCAAAAACAAAAACAAAAAACAACTGATAGTGAGTACTGAGCATGCAGATCTAAGACAAAAAGGTGTGGTTAAGAGTGACTGAATGAAATATAAATGTTATGTGCTCTGACAAGCTGAGATGATATAATTAACAAAAATAGGAGATCCACCAGAGGACAGACAGCAGAAGCAAGAAGAACTACAATCCTGCAGCCTGCAGAACAAAAACCACATTCACAGAAAGATAGACAAGATGAAAAGGCAGAGGACTATGTACCAGATGAAGAAACAAGATAAAACCCCAGAAAAACAACTAAATGAAGTGGAGATAGGCAACCTTCCAGAAAGAGAGTTCAGAATAATGATAGTGAAGATGATCCAGGACCTCAGAAAAACAATGGAGGCAAAGATCAAGAAGATGCAAGAAATGTTTAACAAAGACCTAGAAGAATTAAAGAACAAACAAACAGAGATGAACAATACAATTCCTGAAATGAAAACTACACTAGAAGGAATCAATAGCAGAATAACTGAGGCAGAAGAATGGATATGTGACCTGGAAGACAGAATGTTGGAATTCACTGCTGCGGAACGGAATAAAGAAAACAGAATGAAAAGAAATGAAGACAGCCTAAGAGACCTCTGGGACAACATTAAACACAACAACATACACATTATAGGGGTCCCAGAAGGAGAAGAGAGAGAGAAAGGACCCAAGAAAATATTTGAAGAGATTATAGTCGAAAACTTCCCTAACATGGAAAAGGAAATAGCCACCCAATCTGGGAAGCACAGCAAGTCCCATACAGGATAAACCCAAGGAGAAACACGCTGAGACACATAGTAATCAAATTGGCAAAAATTAAAGACAAAGAAAAATTATTGAAAGCAGCAAGGGAAAAATGACAAATAAAATACAAGGGAACTCCCATAAGTTTAACAGCTGATTTCTCAAAAGAAACTCTACAAGCCAGAAGGAAGTGACATGATATACTTAAAGTGATGAAAGGGAAGAACCTACAACCAAAATTACTCTACCAGCAAGGATCTCATTCAGATTCAGTGGAGAAATCAAAAGCTTTACAGACAAGCAAAAGCTAAGAGAATTCAGCACCACCAAACCATCTCTACAACAAATGCTAAAGGAACTTCTCTGAGTGGGAAACACAGAGAAGAAAAGGACCTGCAAAGAGTTAGTTTGATCTGTTTAGGATTACACAGTTTGTGTTAGAACCAGAAGTGTAGTTTACTGATTTAAATTTAAATGCTTTTTCTATTCAGTCCTTCTGTATTGCCAAAACTGGCACATTCTTCACTATGTCAATATAGCTTATCTTTACTCATTTAAAAACCAGCACATATATCTATATGAGATATAGATATATAGATACATGGATATAGATATCATTCCTTGTCCAAATATATATTAAAAACCTTTTCATCTTAAAAGAATGAAACACCTACAAAATTGTGGTTTCATTACAGATGCATGAAATGCAGGATATTAAAATTCTTTTAATGTAGGATAACTTTTAACCACACTCATTTTTTCTCTTCTTTCTCTATAATTGTTTATTTCCCTTACTATGTATACTTAAGCATTGCTTTTGAATAATCCTAAGAGATTATGGGACACTAAGATAGGCTGTAACTTTCAATTTTGTCAGTTTGAGCCCTTCCAATCCCAAAGGTCATTTTAAGCCTATTTACTATTTAATATAAAATTACTTGGCTTTCTCAATGCAAAGTGATTGTTGGGTTTAATTGTAATATATAAACAATTTAGGCCATTTCATCTTGGTAATATATCTTGAGAACAAAAAGCCATGATGTATTCATGGAGTAAGAGTCTAGAGTTACAGCCTTGTTGTTGCAATCTGCAATCACTATGTTTAGAATAACCTCTGTATGCAAAAAAAAAATCTTTAAGCCACAGGTCCTGAGTTGGAGGGCATATAGTGGTGGTAGGATGAAATGGAAATAGTCCATATGGTTTCTGCTCTCATAGAAATTTCTAAGTGATTTCACAGTTGGTCTAGTGCTCTTTAGTATCTTTCCTTAATAAGTAAATGCCTATAAATAAAATGGATAATTGTAAAAAAAAAAAAAAAGAAAAGGAGATGAGGGACAGAGTGGAAAAAAACCAAACTCATTGATTGCCTCATCTGTAAGAGCTGGAAGTAAAATCAAGCTATAGACATATATAAGTACTTAACATTAATGTTGAATACAAAGCAAACACTAAGATAATACAAATGACATAAATTTACTGGTAGAAAAGACAGAGGGGTGGGGAGGGAAGGAGAGAGTACAAGATAAGTTTACTGTAACTTATAACAAGGAACAAGTTTAAAAATAAAGACAGAAATAAAGAAGGTATTTAAAGGTATATATAATTATATAAAGGTATATAATAATTATATACAGGTAACCACTAGAATCAAAATTTGAACTCTCCTAAATATATATATAACTGCACATATATACATATAGTACAAAATATGAAATAATATGAGAAAATTAAACCTATAAGTATCACTAATATCAATAAATGTAATTGGACTTGTCTCCTTTTGAAAGAAAAAGACCTTTTAGTTGCAACAAAATTCGACTCTATGTTGTATACCAGAGACAAATCTAAAAGTACCTCAGATAGGTTAAAAACAAAAGGAGGGGCAAAGTTATATAAAGCAAATGCAAACAAAAAGAAAATAAGGGATACTGGTTTTAATATCCTATGAACTGGACATCAGAATCAAGATCCTTAAATTACACAAAACGGGCATATTATGGTGTTAAAGATTTTGATTTGCAGTGAAGAGCTATAAATATTTATGTACCAAAAAATGTAGTAGCGATTTTAACAAAAAAAATACATGGGTCGGGGCTTCCCTGGTGGCGCAGTGGTTGAGAGTCCGCCTGTCGATGCAGGGGACACAGGTTCGTGCCCCGGTCCGGGAAGATCCCACGTGCCACGGAGCGGCTGGGCCTGTGGGCCATGGCCGCTGAGCCTGCGCGTCCGGAGCCTGTGCTCCGCAACGGGAAAATACATGGGACATAAGAAAAGTATGCTATTATTTATCAAGACTTTTTGTGATATTAAATAATTATGAAATTAATTTACTTTAATTCTTATCTTTAAGCTTGAGATACATAAAGGAAAGCATAATTAAAGATTCAAAAGAGCTAATAAATAAATTATACCTGTTATGTATATATCAAAGTCTGTATACTAAGAGTAAACAATGTAACTTCATTTCAAGTGCCTATGGAATATCAATTAAAATTGATTATATATTATGAAGTACATAATATTCTAAAACGTAGAAACCTTAACAAATTCTAAAAAGTAGAAATAATACAAGTAATATTCTCTGTTAGTCCAGAAGTCTTAGTAACCAATGGAGGAATGCTTCTACCATTTAACACAGCAAAAGTTCCATTAAACTAAGGTTGCTCAATTTAGCAAATAAATAACCAGAATGCCTAGTTAAACATGAATTTCAGGTAAACAATAAACATTTTTTGATATAAGCATGCCCCAAGTATTGCATGGGACATACTTGCACTAGGATTAAACCAGGAATCCTGTATTTTATCTGGCAAATTAAACTTGAATTTGGGTCTCAAGTCTGGTTCCTCAAGCAAATGAATAAACAGACAAAGAAGGGTGTTACTTTCCTGACTGAGGTGATTAATCCTGATTAGCCATGGGAAATTGGGTTGCTTAAAAGCAACAATGGTGATGATGTATACGTCTGGAATGCAGGGAGATTTCCTGGGCACCTTTTTGTACTATTTTCATGCCCTCTAATTAAAGTCAATGAAAACTATAACAACCCAATACAGGCAGGACTGCTAATGGCCCAGACCCTTCAAGAATAAAAGTTCAGGTCTTCCCTGGTGGCGCAGTGGTTGAGGGTCCGCCTGCCGATGCAGGGGACACGGGTTCGTGCCCCGGTCCGGGAAGATCCCACATGCCGCGGAGCGGCTGGGCCCGTGAGCCATGGCCGCTGAGCCTGCACGTCCGGAGCCTGTGCTCCGCAACGGGAGAGGCCACAGCAGTGAGAGGCCCGCGTACCGAAAAAAAAAAAAGTTCAGGTGATCCCATTACGCAAGGAACCACGATCAGATGAAGTGGTTACTGAGGGTAAAGTGGATATGGAATGAGTAATAGAAGCAGGTAGTTATAAATACTAACTACAACCACATGACCAGTTGCAGAAATAAGAACCATAATAGTTATAAACATTTCTTTCTTATTTTCATATGAATAGATTTGGTCTAAATTAAATTTTTTCTCTTTATTTTTTCATTCCTCTAACATCTAAACAAGATGCGTTAATAGTAGTTTAGCTTATATCTCAGTATTTAAATTACAGGATATCAAAGGGGAGGTATGACTTTGCTTAAAGAGGATCGTCTTTGGGGGAGAGAGTTAGCATGTTTTCAGTTTTATGAGGTATAGTTGCATTATGTAAGTTGGAAGCATAATTTTGCCATTGCTTTTATCTGGAAGTTAAGCTAAGTATGGTTAAAACAAGTGTGTATAAATACCAAATTTGACAAGGGATGGACCCTGGTAGATTCAAATTATGTCAACTTAACTAAACAGAAATTACTTTTTCCAGAATTTTCTTCCATGCATAGCGCCAAGTTAGTGTTGTCCATAAGAGACGATGGAAGTGAATTAATACCCAAGTTCTGTATATGCTTGAAAGATCAGAGCAGAGCACAAGATGTGACTGCAGTTCACACATATTGTTGCTTCTCTGTGCTATCACCTTGTTGGCATTGGGCACAGCCAGGACTACAGCAAACCCAGCTCCTGGAGGATGTCCTCCTTCATGTACTCCAACTCCTGATCCAAGTACATTAGCACTGTGGGGAAGGGCAACAGCTTCTACAAGACATACCCATCTTTGAAGCTGAAGGCTAAGAGGCAGTGAAAGAACAACGTGAACCCCAGTCAATACTCATGGGTGTACTCTAATCCATACTGTGACTTCCAGTCTATACTCCACTCAACCATGTGGGTCCCATTTTGGTTTTGCATCTCCCACTTCACATTCACCTTCCCTTTTTGACTGCCTGCCCTGCGGACCTCAGGCCACGTTAGCAAACATAGAAGAAACAGCCTCCTCTACACTGTTTCACCAGCTGCCAGTACTATATCAAGTCAGATTCCTGTAGTAAATCCCTTATTTTATATTTATGTATATATAACCCTAACCCTAACCCTCACTGGTTGGTTTTTTTATATACATTTATATATGAAACAGATATAATATTATTTATATTTCTCTGAATGAGTCCTGACTAATATAACTAACTGATATAAATAGACAAGAAAAATAAATTAAAATAAAAGAACCATAAAAAATGGAAAGTAAGAGGTAAAATAATCACTATTTGCAGAGGATATGATTGCAAACTGGGTAATCCCAAGAGAATTCAACTGTAAGACTATTATAAATAATAAAAGAATTCAGAAAGTTAACATGCAGAAATCAATAGTGTATATATATATATATATATATATATATATATGTATAAAAAATGTTAGAATATTTAATGGACGAAAAGACCCAATTTAAAATAGCAAAAATAAAATGCCTAGGTTTAAACACTTCAAGAAATGCAAAATCTATGTTAAGATAATGTTGAAACATTCCTGAAGAAACAAGAGAAAAACACGAAAATGAATGGGGCAGAACATGCCACCCCAAAATAGGCCACTTTGGCATCAGGATTATTTTCAGCTAAAGACACCTGAAAATCAGCAGATGCAAGAAGAGGTTCCTGACCTCCCCTTTTCTTCCTGAAAGCAGATCAAACTCCCAAGTGAAAGATGCCTTTTCTATACCAGGAGGAAAGAACATTTTTGTCACCAGAGATGGAGTATTGATTTCACAGAGAAATCTGTACTGAAGGCCTTGTTAAAAATAATGCTTATCTCCCTTTAGCCTCCCTATATATTTTGATACTTTTCCACAACTACTATTCTTTCACCAATTTAACATAGAAGCACTTAGGCCTAACCACTTTGAGGTTCTTCATTTTCCTGTGAAGGCTCCCATGTACGTAAAAGTAAGATTGATATACTTTTCTCCTATTAATCTATGTTAATTTAATTCTCAAGCCTAGCCAGAGACCCTAAGAGGGCAAAGGGAAAGTTTTCCCTTCCCTACAGTAACATATTCTTGTCTAGGGAGACTCAACATTAAAAAAAAAAAAAAAAAAAAAAAAAATCGGGCTTCCCTGGTGGCGCAGTGGCTGAGAGTCCGCCTGCCGATGCAGCGGACACGAGTTCGTGCCCCGGTCTGGGAAGATCCCACATGCCGCGGAGCGGCTGGGCGTGTGAGCCATGGCTGCTGAGCCTGCGCGTCCGGAGCCTGTGCTCCGCAATGCGAGAGGCCACAAGAGTGAGAGGCCCGTGTACTGCAAAAAAAAAAAAAATCTATTCTCCTAAAATTAAGTTAAAAGCTAATCCAACACTGATTTTTTTTCTTTTATTCTAATTTAATTTAATCTATTTTTTATACAGCAGGTTCTTATTAGTTATCCATTTTATACATATTAGTGTATATATGTCAATCCTAATCTCCCAATTCATCACACTACCACCACCCCCGACCAGTTTCCCCCCTTGGTATCCATACGTTTGTTCTCTACATCTGTGTCTCTATTTCTGCCCTGCAAACCAGTTCATCTATACCATTTTTCTAGGTTCCACATATATGCATTAATAAGTGATATTAGTTTTTCTCTTTCTGACTTATTTCACTCTGTATGACAGTCTCTAGGTCCATCCATGCCTCTACAAATGACCTACTTTTGTTCCTTTTTATGGCTGAGTAATATTCCATTGTATATATGTACCACATCTTCTTTATCCATTCATCTGTTGATGGGCATTTAGGTTGCTTCCATGACCTGGCTATTGTAAATAGTGCTGCAATGAACACTGGGGTGCATATGTCTTTATGAATTATGGTATTCTCTGGGTATATGCCCAGTAGTGGGATTGCTGGGTCATATGGTAATTCTATTTTTAGTTTTTTATGGAAGCTCCATAATGTTCTCCATAGTGGCTGTATCAATTTACATTCCCACAAACAGTGCAAGAGGGTTCCCTTTTCTCCACACCATCTCCAGCATTTCTTGTTGGCAGATTTTCTGATGATGCCCATTCTAACTGGTGTGAGGTGATACTTCATTGTAGTTTTGATTTGGATTTCTCTAATAATTAGTGATGCTGAGCAGCTTTTCATGTGCTTCTCGGCCATCTGTATGTCCTCTTTGGAGAAGTGTCTATTTACGTCTTCTGCCACTTTTTTTATTGGGTTGTTTGTTTTTTTAATATTGAACTGCATGAGCTGTTTACATATTTTGGAGATTAATCCTTTGTCTGTTGATTCGTTTGTAAATATTTTCTCCCATTCTGAGGGTTGTCTTTTTGTCTTGATTATGGTTTCCTTTGCTGTGCAAAAGCTTTGAAGTTTCATAGGTCCCATTTGTTTATTTTTGTTTTTATTTCCATTTCTCTAGGAGGTGGATCAAAAAAGATCTTGCTGTGATTTATGTCAAAGAGTGTTCTTCCTATGTTTTCCTATAAGAGTTTTATAGTGTCTGGTCCCACATTTAGGTCTCAAATCCATTTTGAGTTTATTTTTGTGTATGGTGTTAAGGAGTGTTCTAATTTCATTCTTTTACCTGTAGCTGTCCAGTTTTCTCAGCACCACTTATTGAAGAGGCTGTCCTTTCTCCACTGTACATTACTGCCTCCTTTGTCATAGATTAGTTGACCATGGGTGCGTGGGTTTATCTCTGGGCTTTCTATCCTCTTCCATTGATCAATATTTCGGTTTTTGTGCCAGTACCATATTGTCTTGATCACTGCAGCTTTGTAATATAGTCTAAAGTCAGGGAGTCTGATTCCTCCAGCTCCATTTTTTTCCCTCAAGATTGCTTTGACTGTTCGGGGTCTTTTGTGTCTCCATACAAATTTTAAGACTTTTTGTTCTAGTTCTGTAAAAAATGCCGTTGGTAATTTGATAGGAATTGCACTAAATCTGTAGATTGCTTTGGGTAGTACAGTCATCTTCACAATATTGATTCTTCCAATCCAAGAACATGGTATATCTCTCCATCTGTTGGTATCATCTTTAATTTCTTTCATCAGTGTCTTATAGATTTCTGCATACAGATCTTTTGTCTCCCGAGGTAGGTTTATTCCTAGGTATTTTATTCTTTTTGTTGTAATGGTAAATGGGATTTTTTCCTTAATTTCTCTTTCTGATTTTTCATCATAAGTGTATAGGAATGCAAGGGATTACTGTGCATTAATTTTGTATCTTGCAAACTTACCAAATTCATTGATTAGCTCTAGAAGTTTTCTGGTGGCATCTTTAGGGTTCTCTATGTAGAGTATCATGTCATCTGCAAACAGTGGCAGTTTTACTTCTTCTTTTCCAATTTGTATTCCTTTTATTTCTTTTCCTTCTCTGATTGCCGTGGCTAGGACTTCCAAAACTATGTTGAATAATAGTGGCGAGAGTGGACATCCTTGTCTATTTCTGACCTTCTAGGAAATGCTTTCAGTTTTTCACCATTGAGAATGATGTTTGCTGTGAGTTTGTCATATATGGCCTTTATTATGTTGAGGTAGGGTCCCTCTATGCCCACTTTCTGGAGAGTTTTTATCATAAATGGGTGTTAAATTTTGTCAAAAGCTTTTTCTGCATCTATTGAGATGATCATATGGTTTTTCTTCTTCAGTTTGTTAATATGGTGTATCACATTGATTGATTTTCATATATTGAAGAATCCTTGTATCCCTGAGATAAATCCCACTTGGTCATGGTGTATGATCCTTTTAATGTGTTGTTGGATTCTGTTTGCTAGTATCTTGTTGAGAATTTTTGCATCTATATTCATCAGTGACATTAGTTTGTAATTTTCTTTTTTTGTAGTATTTTTGTCTGGTTTGGTTATCAGGGTGATGGTGGCCTCATAGAATGAGTTTGGGAGTGTTCCTTCCTCTGCAGGTTTTTGGAAGAGTTTGAGAAGGATGGGTGTTAGCTCTTCTCTAAATGTTTGATAGAATTCATCTGTGAAACCATCTGGACCTGGACTTTTGTTTGTTGGAAGATTTTTAATCATAGTTTCAATTTCAGTGCTTGTGATTGGTCTGTTCATATTTTCTATTTCTTCCTGGTTCAGTCTTGGAAGTTTATACCTTTCTAAGAATTTGTCCATTTCTTCCAGGTTGTCCATTTTATTGGCATAGAGTTGCTTGTAGTAGTCTCTTAGGATGCTTTGTATTTCTGCGGTGTCTGTTGTAACTTCTCCTTTTTCATTTCTAATTTTATTGATTTGAGTCCTCTCCCTCTTTTTCTTGATGAGCCTGGCTAATGGTTTATCAATTTAGTTTATCTTCTCAAAGAACCAGCTTTTAGTTTTATTGATCCTTGCTATTGTTTTCTTTGTTCTATATCATTTTTTCTGCTCTGATCTTTATTTCTTTTCTTCTGCTAACTTTGGGTTTTGTTTGTTCTTCTTTCTCTAGCTCCTTTAGGTGTAATGTTAGACTGTTTATTTGAAATTTTTCTTGTTTCTTGATGTAGGCTTGTATTGCTATAAGCTTCCCTCTTAGAACTGCTTCTGCTGCATACCACAGGTTTTGGATCATTGTTTTTTCATTGTAATTTGTCTCTAAGTATTTTTTGATTTCCTCTTTGATTTCTTCAGTGATCTCTTGTTTATTTAGCAATGTATTGTTTAGCCTCCATGTCCAACACTGATTTTTAAATATGCCTAACTTTAAAGTTCACATAGAAAAATATACAAATACATATTGTCAGGAAAATCCTAGAAAAGAAAGGTAATAAGATAGGACTACCCATATTATTATTAAACTATATTATAAAACATCAGTAAGTAGATGACTGTGAAATGTATATATTAATGTATAGGCAAAAAACAGCATTGAATAGAAAGTCCAGAAATAAACCCAGATATATATAAGAATTTCATATAGTATCAAAAAACACTCTCCTATCAGTAAATTGAAGATAGACTTTTTAATAAATAATGTATGGATAATAGGAAAGCCATATGGAAAAATACAGACTGGGACATGTACCTCATACCGTATACTCTATAATGACTCCAAATGGATCAAAGCTTTAAATATTAATAAATATGAAAGCATAAAAAGTAGTAGAAGAAATCTAGGCAAATAGTTCAAAATCTTGTATTTGGGAAGACCTTTTAAATTAAGACCTGAAATTCAGAAGCCTTTTTAAAAGGAAGACTGATAAATTTGACAACATAAAGAAATTTCTCTTCAAGAAAAAACGTACCAAAGCCAAGTCAAAAGAAAAATAATATACTTGAGGGAAAAGTTGCAGCTCATATCAGAAACAAGGTCTAAACCCTAATACACATAGATTCATGTGAATATGTGTATGTATATAGCTTAGAAATTAAGAATAAAATGGTCAACAGGTTAATAGAAAAAAGAGGCAAAGTACATGCCAAGTAATTCACAAATATTTATTCACAATAAGTGTAAACATCTCTTGAACATATTAAAATATGCTCAATTTTACTCAGAATAAGTGAAGTATACATTTAAACTATAGTAAGATTTCATTGTTACCTCCAAAATAGGAAATTTTTCAAAATTTTTACAAGGTTTGAAAGTTTGACAGCACACTTAGTTGGAAAGTTTATGGAGAGACAGACATTTGTATACTCTGTAAAACCATGTTACTCCTACAGAGAGCAATTTGGAAATAACTTTCAAATTTTCAAATATATGTATTCTTTGACCCAGGAATCCCATCTTGGGAATTTACCCTACAGATATGACTTATATGTACAAGGTTATGTATTAGAGCATAGTTTAGAACAGCAAAAGATTGGAAATATTCATGGATCCATCAAAGAGATTATTAATCCATGATACATCACACAATAAAATTCTATGCAGTTGTAAAAGGGAATTAATGAGAGACCTCTCTATGCACAAACATAGAGATATCTCCTGTTTATATTGGTAAGTAAAAAATAAAGCAAGATTCAAAAACTACTTTTCTTATTGGAAAGGTGCAAAATAAAAATATATACTAATTTCTTAGCTTGTATATGTAAAAGTAAACACTGAAAAGGTACATAAGAAGCCAGTAAAGGTGGATCCCTGTTTAAGGATGGAAAGGAATGGTGCAATGGCAATGGACTGGAAGTGAGAATTCTCAATGTATTCCTTTTTACATCTTTTTTTAATATATGAATACATTAGCTATTTTTTAAAAATTAATTTAAAAGAAAAGTATCGTCTCTAGCTTGCCTCTCACTCACCCTTCTGAACAGCTGAATTCTATTTGTGATCCAAAAGAGTAATCTGTCTTAGCTGTCACTTGCCCGTTAAGTAATTCTCCTGGGTTTCCGCATCGTTTCTCTGAGAGAAAAATTAAAATGATGATTAGTGATTACATGTACTCATGGATATGGCATTAGAAAAGAGAGCTGATGGATCACTGTGGTAATAAAGTCTATGGCCCAGGATTTAACACACTGACCAGGGAGCTAAGCTCCATTCTACATCTCCAGTGTGTACTTTGAACTTAAGCCACTCAAAATGCATGTCCTTGGTCACAAAAGAAACAAAAAAAGTATAGATTGTGTGTGTATACCCCTACTACTGGAAAAACATCACAGAATTTATTCTCAACTAAGTGAATCACAGCATCTTCTTCCAAACACAGCATATATTTGGGGTGAGGTTTCTTTGAAAACTGCATTGCCATTTTCTAGCAACATAACTTTTTATAATTTTATAGAGTGAATCTAGTTTTCAACGTACTAAAATTGAATTTGTAGTTCACTTCCAAAAAAAATTTCTTACTGAATATATTGTAAAGGATAGACATTTTCCAATGCAACTAGGTGGCTCCCAATTTTTTTGTTTTATTCATTTGTTTGTTTATGTTTTTCAAAAAGTGGCACACATGTGTACATTGAAATCAGTAACTGACAAACCGAATTGTTTCTTAGTGACCCAAGACACTCATTTGCATTCATAAAGCTTAGTTCCTGAGATAAATTTGCAAAGAAGTAAAAAGCACAAATAAGAAAAATAAATGTTCATACTTACTGACACAGAATTCCCTGTATTTCCAACTGCCTGTTGATTCACAGGTAACACCATGACTTCTTGAACTTGTCCTACTATAGCCAGGGCGGCAGCTGTATTTCAGAGTAGTTCCAGTTTCGAACTCTGTCTCATTCAACTCATTTATTGGAGAAGCAAATTGTAAATAAGGTGGAGGACCACAATTGCCTGGACACCAAAATGACAAAACACCAAAAGTTATAGCTTGGGACACAGCATCTTAAAATTTCAGTAGCATTACTTTAGAGCAGGAACCATTCTTTTCTCCTCTAATCAAGAAAAATAGTAACTCCTATTATCCCCACTGTTCAGTGAATCCAGTGAATAATTAGTAATACATGTTTGTTGATTAATGACAATGATCCTGATAAAAGCCATAAATTTTTCACCCCTTCTCTCCTGTAAATGAGATGATTTAACTTAAAAGGATGGCAGACATGATTTCATCAGCCTATCAGTTTCCCCATATCTGCTGACTCAGATATATCCATGCAAATCCAGAAGTCCTACAATTTCCTTCAACAGAAACATTATTTCATTAATAATAACATTATGTAACATAGGTTGACTCAGGGAACAGAAACTGGGTGGCTGGGAGAAGGATGAGAATAACATTTCTCATTTGTACTCTTTTGTACCCTTTGGATTTTGAGTGATCTGAAGGGAGACGTATAGAGCCCTTGAAGCATAAAAATCTTCATCCTGCTTTGCCTGCAAGAATGAAATATAGGGCTGATTTACCTTTCAGGAGCCACAGTAGAATAATATACTTCCCCTGTCCATTCTGGATAAACCCACAGACAGTGAAGATTGTTTAGTCAGGCTGACAGATAATACAGATTTGTTTCAAGTCTTGGTTGGGGACAAATAGTTTTGGAAATTCCTGGAGAAGAAATTCTAACGGAAAATGTCTATAAAATGGACTCTTTTATGGGTAAAGCAAATTCCCCTTATATTCTAAATAATTCCAAATCCCCTTAAGTTCAGAATTCCAAGTAAATTCCAAACTTCTGATCAAATAAACCCTTTGTTGCTGAAGCTGGATTTCTGCTAAAAGCTTAATCAGCTCTCCGCTAGTCTTGAAAGTGAATGAGTAGATGATCTTGAATGTTTGTTGACAATCTGAACTTGTCTCCCTATTACTCACCAAGAACAGTAGCCAACAGAGCAGCAACCAAGGTCACTTGGAACAGAATTGGATCAGAGACTCTCCAGGGCCCAGAGAAAGGCCAAGATGCCATTGTCCCCTTTCTATGAAGGATCATAACTGGAGCTCTCTGTTGCTTCGCTGACACTTTTCTGCTGAAAGAACTCAATTTAATAAACAATTATTGAATTCCTGTTTGTCATAAAGCACTAGGATCAATACTATGGGATCCATGTCTTGAAGAAATTACAGCCTAGAGTGAAAGAAAAGATAGGCGCATAAATGTTACAACACAAAACAGTGGGTGTTAACCTCTGCAGAAGCACTCTGCTCTTAAGAGAGATTAATTCCAAGTGGAGAGATGGTAGGTGGCTGAATCTGAGTCAGGTATGCTGTAAATGTTAGAAAATGGATGCAGGGCAAATTGGGGGAGCAGTAGATAACACTACAATTTGGCTGCAAAGTAAGGTGTTGGAGATGGTTGTTAAGTAGGAGGCAGCTCATAGGTGTGTCTGAATGGGTTGTAAGGGCCAAGGTTAGGAACTTATGGACACTATTCTTTCGGGAGTAAGAGCCATTGTTTGTTGTTTAGATTTTGGTTTTGCTTTATTTGTTTTTAATATGTCCTTAGAGTGACACATTATTGTGCTTTAAGATCACTAGAGTGGTTGCATACATGATAGATTGAAGTGAACAGAGAGGAGAAATGGAGGGGTTGATTAAGAAGACAATTGTGATTGGCCAGGTGAGCCACAAAGATGATCTGACCAAGGAAACAGTAGAGGAGTTAGAGAAAAGGAAACAAATGTAAAACAAAACAAAACAGGACTTGCCTGGTGGCGCAGTGGTTAAGAATCCTCCTGCCAACACAGGGGACACGGACTAGATCCCTGGTCCAGGAAGATCCCACATGCCACAGAGCAACTAAGCCCGTGCATCACAACTACTGAGCCCATGCTCTAGAGCCTGCGAGCCATAACTACTGAGCCCGTGTGCCACAACTACGGAAGCCCGTGTGCCTAGAGCCCATGCTCCACAACAAGAGAAGCCACCACAATGAGAAGCCTGCACACCACAAAGAAGAGTAGCCCCCACTTGCCGCAACTAGAGAAAGCCCACACGCAGCAACAAAGACCAAATGCAGCCAAAAATATTTTTTTAATTAAAATAATAATAGTTCAAAAAATTTTTTTAAAGCAGAAAATGATAAGATAGAGAAAAAGAGTTGGATCAGTATGTATAACATTGGGAGTTCCTCATGACAACTGTCAACCAAGGCAATAAACCAAGCAATTTGCAGTTTTGGAAAAAAATCGTTTTATCTATAGATATAGATATATGTAGATATATATAGATATATAAACAAAAATAAAAATATATGGGACAAATGTACTTTCATTACTTAATCAGACTATTTAAAGACATATTTAAAGCAAAATCATGAAGGATGTTTTTCTCTTCACCACACTCCTGTTCCCGTTGGAAATAAACAGTATACCTTAAATTTACATTAGAAATAGTCTCTGTCCTCAAAGGAATATATGAAGTTAAGTCCCAATGAAATACTAAATTTCATCTTTTATTCTGATATTTCTGTTAGATCCACACGATTCTTACGCTCCACATGTGTCCATAATTCATACTAATTGCATATCCATTTAGATAAAGGGAGTCCCCTCAATATTTCCCTCAAAGATGTTTCTGTCCCAAACTGAGGGGAAAAAAGTTCATAGTGGCCCTTCACACTATGTGTAGGGCCCCAACTTCTTCATTGAGCAAGGACTCATCTAAACTTATCTTTCTAAAACTCAGTTCTCACATTCAGTCCTCCACCTGCTGTCAGTTGTGGGCAACTCCACCCCACGTACATCCTATCCCATGAGCTCTGGACACGGTCACTAGAACAATTCCACCAAAAAATAAGTTTAACCTGTTGAACAGTTTATCAAATACGTTGGTTACTAAAAATATGTTTGCAGAATTTGTACTGAATGAATTGAGAAGAGCCAGGACCAGGGTTCTGAGCCCCTTTCTTGTTTCCCCCTCTCTCTTTTCCTAATACCTTCATCCTGATCTCTAGTCTCTACTCCTTCTGTGCTAGCAGTCTCATGAGACTGGAGACAGTTGCAGGTAACAAAAATACTGAAAATGCTGCTTCAAAGAACATATTCATTCGCTATGTTCAAAAAGAATATTTATAATCATTGAATGTATTCAAAATGAATATATCTTAGAACAACATTAAGTAAATTGATAATGTGATAAATTCAACAGATCGATTTCAGTGAACTGATCCTTCAGGAATGGGCATTCACCAAACTGGTTTCCAATGATTAATTTTTTAGTTATAATCCAGCTGGTCTGGACACCCTGGATCCCTGACATTTCCAAACACTTTCTTACCTCCTACCCCTGCCCGTATCATCTTCCCTCTCACACTTTCCTCTTTAATTCCTACTTATTGTAGCCGTCCCTTCTCCAATGTCCCCTCCTATCCTCCAGACCAGACTCTAACTTCCAATTACAATTGAGTGTTTATAACTCTGATTCTGACTTGGCTTAACTGACATCTGAAGTCTGTCTTCCCCACTGGACCATAAGTTCCTTGAAGTCAGAAGGTGAGCTCTTAATCATGCCCTACATGGTATCCAGCGCCGTGCCTCATTCAAAGTGCTCAATGAATGTTTGTTGAATTTACACTCAAAAGCACCTAGTGCTAAAATATGTTTTAAAGAAAAATAACACCGTTCCATATCTATTCTTACAGTGTTTGCTGTGTCAAGGTCAGATTTTAGCTGATTTTTTAAAAAGGCACATCTTGGGCTTCCCTGGTGGCGCAGTGGTTGAGAGTCCGCCTGCCGATGCAGGGGACATGGGTTCGTGCCCTGGTCCAGGAAGATCCCACATGCCGCGGAGCGGCTGGGCCCGTGAGCCATGGCCGCTGAGCCTGCGCGTCCGGAGCCTGTGCTCCGCAACGGGAGAGGCCACAACAGTGAGAGGCCCGAGTGCCGCAAAAAAAAAAAAAAAAGGCACATCTTAATAAGAACAGACCCTAGCGATTTTACTCTCGGCTATTCCCCATCCTTAACCCGAAGTTATCATATCATCAACCATAAAACATAGGATAGTAAGGAGGGAAGGAATAAACAAACACCACAGGTTATGACAGGAGCGAAAAGGCAGCCACACGTACAGACCCTACCCTGCGGTGAGGGATTTACATCACGCAGTCTTGTAACAGGGCCACAGACACAGTGCTGGAGACACAGCAGGATAGTGTGTGGCCAGACCCTGGGCATGGAATCAGACCCAGGCCATGCAGGTTCAAAGCTGGTTCCACCACATAGGAACTGTGTACCCATGGGCAAGATACTCAGCCCTCTAAGCTCCTCTAAGCTTCAATTTCCTTTTTCATAAAATAAAAATAACTACACATGTCTCCCAGAATTGATGAGAGGGCTTGGTTTGGAGCATGGACAGCACATAGTAAATATTCATGAGAAACGTTAAGGAAAAGGGTGACAGAACTGGTGTCGGAAGGTGATTCTGACAGAATGAGAACTCCTAGAGTCAAAACATCATCATGATAATGATATAAAATTATAATGGCTGCAATTCCAGGGAACTTTAGCTAAGCCCTGGTGAAGAGGAAAACACGCTGGACTTGGGGCAGAAGTCTTGGTCAGGTCTTCACTGTGGCCCGTGATAACAGTGAAACCCAGTGCCGCACCCAGAGCAGCAAAGCTGGCACCCACGGCAGGGTCCGTCCTGGGCTTATTCTTCCCTCATCAGGATGTCTTCCTGTAAGGAACTCATCCACCCCATGACTTTGACCATCATCCATGAATCACTCACAGACCTCTGGGCCCCGTTGTCTCCTGTAAGTGCAGAAACATACATGTTCCATAAACTCTATTGTTAATAAAAAATCTTACTCTGGGGCTTCCCTGGTGGCGCAGTGGTTGAGAGTCCGCCTGCCGATGCAGGGGACGCGGGTTCGTGCCCCGGTCTGGGAAGATCCCACATGCCGCGGAGCAGCTGGGCCCGTGAGCCATGGCCGCTGAACCTGCGCGTCCGGAGCCTGTGCTCCACAACGGGAGAGGCCACAACAGTGAGAGGCCCGCGTACCGCAAAAAAAAAAAAAAAAAAAAAAAAAACCTTACTCTGCCCTATTACTTACCACATGTCAATTTTGAGCCATTCAGGGCTGCCTCCTTTACTTTTGTTAATCATTAGAAAATTCCTGTGCTGAGCCTCATGACTGTGGATCTTTCTAAAAGTCGGTGAAAGAAATTTCAGCAAAATAAGAAGGAATTTTTTTCTCTTCCCCTGAAGCTACAGAAAAGCAGATATCTACATCATAAAATTGACCTGCAAATGTTATCTCTAACAAAGGAGATTGTTTCTCTACCACTTGAGCATAGTCTTCAACCCTGGAAAAGTCTATAATTCTGACTGGTTATCTTAGCAAATTATTTTTTGTCTTGGATAATATTTAAATTAACTATTCTGTTTTTGAAAGTTATAAATACTTGTGAGTTTTCTTTGCAAATCCAAAAATAAATTGTTATACTTTCTTCTTCACTTAAAATCCTGAATGTAAATTAAAACTTTTGACTGTTGGATTTCTTTTTTTTTTTTTAATTTCAGCTTTATTGAGACATACTTAAATTGTAAGATACTTAAAGTGTACATCATGGTGATTTGACAAGCGTATACATTATGAAAGGATTTCCCCCTGCTCCCCCATCTAATTAATTAACACATCCATCACATCACATATTTATCTTTTTCCCCCAGTTTCATTGAAAAATAATTGGCATACATCATTGCATAAGTTTAAGTTGTACAGCATGAAGATTTGATTTACACATATTGTGAAATGATTACCATAATAGGTCCAGCAAACCTCTATCTTCTCATATAGATACAATAAAAAGAAAACAAAGAGGACTTCCCTGGTGGTCCAGCATTTAAGACTTCTCCTTCCAATGCAGGGGATGTGGGTTCGTGCCCTAGTTGGGGAACTAAGATCCCACATGCCCTGGGGCAACCACCCGGAGCCTGAGCACCACAGCTAGAGAGCCCACGTGCTGCAACTACTGAGCCCACACTCCACAACAAAGATGCCCCATGCAGCAACTAAGACAAAGATCCCCCGTGCAGCAACTAAGACCCAATGCAGTCAAATAAATATATATATATATATTTTATTTAAATGTAGTAACACTTAAAATTTAAAAAAAGAAAACAAAGAAAATAAAAAGGAGAAATTTTTCCTTGTGATGAGAACTCATGATTAATTCTCAACAACTTTCCTATATATCATGCAGCAGTGTTAGCTGTAGTCATCATGTTGTACATTACATGCCTAGCACTTATTTATCTCATAAGTGGAAGCTTGTATCTTTTGACCACATTCTTCCAATTCCTCCCCCCACCCCACCCCCACCCTCCACCTCTGGTAACAACAAGTCTCTTTCTATAAATTTGTTCTGGGTTTTTTGTTGTTGTTGTTTGTTTGTTTTAGATTCCACATAGAAGCGTATCTTCTTTTTTTTTTCTGGAAATAACATTTAAGTTCTACTCTCCTAGCAAATTTCAATTGTACAATACAGTGTTATCACCGTGTTTAACATTAAATCCTCAAATCTTCTTCATCTTATAGCTGAAAACTTATATCCCTTTACCAACCTCTCCAGGTTTCTCCCACCCCCCAGTTCCTGACAACCACTTCTTAGATTTCTTATTTAAGCAAAAACCAAACCAAAACAAAAACCCTTTTTCAAAATTTGTTATAATACGACTCAAGGTTCAGCTCAGTATTTCCAACTGCTTCATTTGTATCTCCCAGGCACCTTGAATCCAACATATCCCAAACTAAACACACTATCTTCCTTTCAACACTGCTTCACCTTTGCTTTCTGTCTCAGCCAAGGTAATAATCACCATCCAGTCTCCCAGACTAGAAACCTGAATCATCCTAGCCTCCTCTCGCTTGCCACCTTTCCATATTCAGAGTCACCGAGTCTTGTCCCATTGGCTGTAGCAACACGAGAATCTGTCATTCTCTCTTATACCCACTTCCATAGTCCTGGTTTATGTTCTCCTAGTTCCCTTCACCCCAGCCTCCACCACAGCAAAAGCCTTCAACAACTGTAAGCCACCTTCCATGTTGATGCAGTTATATTCCTAAAAAGCAATTTACTTAAAAATATCCATGGTCCCCAATTCTCTAGGTCCCCACAACTCTCCCAACTCTCCCTCTACTTCTGCTCACTTAAAACATTGTGCTTCAACCACATGTAAGTGCTTACCTTTCCCAAAACATATCCTGGAACTTTCTAAACACCTTCAAACATTATCGTATGATGTCTCTTGTGCATGAATACTCTTACCTCCAGCCTCCCCGTGATGCACTATCCAGATCAAATGCCACCTCCTTGGTGAAGAACTGCCCAACCCTCTCCTCAGGAAATATCAGTCTCTGCTATGCTTCCCTAATACTTTGCTGATACCTTCATTGTAACACCACACTGTATTGTAACTATTCACTTTTGCCTCTTGCAGTAGATTATAGGTCCCTTGGAGACAAAGAAGGTGTTTATTCAGCCTTCCACTTTCTAACCCAATATTAACTGGCATAATAATAGTTATCCAATAAACGTGAAATAAATGAAATTTAATTTTGTTTTATCTTCAGAGTGAGAATGAATAAATGAAATTTAATTTTGTTTTACCTTCAGAGTGAGAATGACTAAATACCTACTGAGGACCAAATGAAATAATATGTAGGAAGTGCTTTATAAATTTTGAAGAGATGATTCAGTGATTCGACTTCCCTTACTAGTTCTCAGGATGTGCAGTGGCTCAGTGGGCCAGGTGTAGCATTTACAATTCATCATCACGACCCACTGTGGTCCTTCAGCAGAGCCTGCATAGGACTCAGCAAACCACAGAGTATGGAGATGGAGCCTAGGACTTGTGAGCTGAGGAGACCTGAATTTGAGTCCCAGCAATACCAGTCAATTTCTATGACCTTGAAGAAGCTACGTCAGCTCCTCAGATCTCAGTTTCTCACCCTTAAAATGATGACATTAAACTTGGATTATCTTTCTATTCCCTACAAACCCTAGAATTCTGTAATTGCCCACTGAAAATCTAAGACTTCCCTAGCAAATGCCCTCTTATTTCAATGACATCATCACCTTTTAAATTCATATAGAAATGAAACCAGCTCAAGAACTATAGTCACCATGGAGGGTCTCTTATGAAAAATACCATTGGCACTTGCCGAGGCAGTACAATTTGAGAGGCTCTGGGAAAATCCTCAGCCTCCAAATTCCTCCTCCCATTAGAGATTACTTTTTAAGTTAATGTATTTATTTTATCTAAACTCCCTTTTTAAAAATTCAGATACCTCTGGAAAGAATTAATTTTTCTCCAATCTCAGATGGAGTGTCTCCTGACTTACACCTGCACTCTCAATCACATAACTTTCAGACTCCAGAAAGAACTTGCTTCCACAAAATTCTCTTCTTTCCTAGAATTTCTTTATCTCTCTATCAGCTCCTTCCTTCTGTACCCATATTATATTCAAATGTGTCTCTACACTTAATACAAAACTTCTTTGATGCTTCTTCCTCTTCTGGGCACTCTACTTTGTATTCTCCTTTAGTACTACATTTAGGGACAGAACAGGAGTCAGCAAAGAGAAGGGTGGTTGAAGAATTAAAACTAAAACCAGAGAAGTACTACGTCTTGCTCAACCAAGGGAGAAGGGAATTTCAAGAAGTGAAGTTAATCAACATTGCCAGATTCAAAAAGTGAGGGAGAGAAAGGAGATGAGGGCAATAAAGGCTTCTAGCTTCAGAAACTAACTGGAGGCTGACCAATATCCTCCTTGTGATTAAATCTAAAGGTCTTTGCTATCAGTGGTGGAGGAGATGTAGAGGGGTTAATAAAATCTCTAAAGGAAATTGCACCAATTTTCAGAATGTAGACTCTGAAAACCAGGTCTCCTGTGACTTCCTTTGGGACATCTGGCTTACATCCTGCCTCAGCTGCCCTACGTGGAGAGGTAGTAAAGGATTAACAAACAAACACACTCAACTTTTAGATGCAATAATAAGAGCAACTTCTTACTTCTTTTTTGCTTCAGTGTATTTTATTAGCATGCATTATTATTCCCCTATTTATAATAGAAAATTGAGGCTCAGTAGGGGTTAAAAGTACTTTCCAAGTCACACTGTCCCCTAATGCAGTATCCCTGAAAAGATTTCTGTTGAAAACACCCCCAAGTTTGGTCTCTGCATTATCCTTCTAATCTTGTATTCCTTAAAGGGCCAAACTACCAGCCTTTCCCCCAAGGTGCCCTGGATACTCCACTGACCTGCAGGTAGCCGAGGAAGAAGACTCTGTCATCGTGCCTTGGGTAGTGTGTAAGTGAGGAAAACTGCTTTGTTCTGTAATAGGCTTAGTTCCTCCCCAGATAAGAGTTTACCAGAGCACCCTGAAGCTGGCTAGTAATTGCTCCACCAAAAAGTCCCTGAATTCCAGCCATGTGGTTGGCTGTTCAGGGATGGCCAAATATAAATGGATGGGCAGAGACTCCCTACTGGCTCAGTGAATGATTAACAGCATAAGTAAAGCAACCGTGTTTATCTAATCACCTTCCTCTTCACTAGCCCTCTTTCTTGATAACATGTCGCAATTGTTTACTTTCTCCTGTGCCAACCATTTCCCCTAAGTGGAAAGGTAATATAAATTTGACGCCAGAATTCTTTTTTTTCTTTTTATAAACAAAAGAGGGTTATACAAGATGCAAACCAGCTAGCCTGGAAACCTTAGATACTGCAGTGTTCAGACTAGGTCCACAAAAATGATCCACTTTCTGTGATTCTAGGTCCAGCAGGCTTTCCTTGGGTTCAGGGACAGATGACCTTCCCCTGTACTGGTCTCCATCCCACTCCAAGAAAGTACAGAGGGTGAAGAGTTCCGGCAATAGGCTGAGATGCTTGGCACATGATCAGTACTCCAGAAATACACGACCTCCAGAAGTTGGTCTATCACTGAGTGTTCCTCAGAAGGATGCAACAAAGGGCCAGCCATGTTTGTTATCACATGTGGTCCTAAGAAGGACCACAAACCCTGACATTATCCAATTAAGCTCTTAATCCTCAGGATTAAGGTTTGTATGTTCAGGGGACTGCTACTAAAGAGCAATTCTTCCTGACCACTTCACCTTTTCTGTAATAAACACCAAAAGTCCTATAAAGTCTTCAGAAAAGGAGTTGAACCACAGCAGAAGATTTGACAAAAGACAGGAGATTTGAGCAGGGCTTTGAACGACAAGTGGAAATTATTAGATGAAAATAAGAAAGATACTAGAGGTAAAGAGAACATAGACCAGGAATTCCCTGATGGTCCAGAGGTTAGGACTCGGTGCTTTCACTGCTGGGCCCAGGTTTGAGCTCCGGTCGGAGAACTAAGACCCTGCAAGCCATGTGGCAGGGCCAAAAGAAAAAAGAGAGAGAGAAGCGTTTAAGCATGGACCAAGTCACAAAGGGGAGGCTGATTTGCTGATTTTTGATTTGACAAGAATGAGTATAAAAGAGGATACAAAACTATGCAGTCTTGAGAACGAAGTTGGAGGAAATATAACCTTTAAAGCTGGGTCTTCAAATACCATTTCTCAATCAGCTGGAATCCTTTTCTTTACTTGCCATAGTGACTATTCCAGATTTTTCTCTCCAGGTCACCAAATTGTCTTACTCTCAGCAGATGATCTTGCCTCCTACTTTACTAAGAAATCATTCCACGTTAGCTTCTATCTGCCTCAGATTGTCTTCCCTCTTCACTCCTGTTTCAGAAGAGGTTTCTTTTCTTTCCTTCCTTATTTTCAATGTATCTTCCATCCTGAAATGTTCCCTCAGTCTTGCCAAAACTTCAAATTCAAGTTTTCTTCTGTTGTGAGATGTTGAACGGCTCAAAAGAATCTCCTATGTTTCCTGCCTACTTTTTCTCTATAATCACTCCCCACCCCTCCCATTGTGGTCTTCAATCTGGCTTCCTCCCACCTTTACTGACACACCTCTGTGAGGTGCGCCCTTGTCTCCAAATCAACAATTTCTTTAACTCAACACTTATGACTTCTCGGCAGCCTCTAATGCTGCAGATCATCTCTTTTCTGAAACTCTCTTCTCCTTTGGCTCCCATTACCCTAAACATTCCTGATTTTCCTATCTTACTAACTGCTCTTTTTTCATTGTTATTACCTGTCTTCCTACTTTTCAACCCTAAATATAGATAAATCCCAAGTCCTTCCTTTTAAAAATGTTTCTCTTTACATCTATCTTACCTGGTCTCGTGGCTTTAACTATTCCCTATAAGAGGGCTACCCCATAACTACATCTTTATCTCTCATTACTCTCCTAAACTCAGGCTTACATTTTTCATTGCACCTTTATACTCAACAAAGGACAACTTCTCATTTCCTGCCCAGAAACTTTACCTTCTGACCCCAAGATTAATCCAGGCTTCCTGGAATGGAATTTCAGCCTCACCTTTAAACACTTCATCTCCCTCATCCTCCAACGTTCAATCAGTCAACAAGATGTTTTGATCTTGCAATGTCTCTCAAATCTGCTGTCTCTTTTCTATTTCTAATGTCATCAAACCAGTTCAGGTCATCATTGTCTCTCGGGTGGATCTATTGCTATAGATCTTTCATTGGTTTCTCTGTCTCAGTTCTTTTCCTACTACACCTGTCCTACATACTGTTGTGAGAGAAATCTATGTTCTGTCCTTATCACTTCCTTGCTTGAAAGTTTTCCATCTCTACTCACTGCCTACAAAATAAAGCTTAAATTCTCTAACTTGCCATTTAAAAGCCTCCATAAACTGGCCTTTTTTTTTAACATCTTTATTGGAGTATAATTGCTTTACAGTGGTGTGTTAGTTTCTGCTTTATAACAAAGTGAATCAGTTATACATATATATGTTCCCATATCTCTTCCCTCTTGCGTCTCCCTCCCTTCCACCCTCCCTAACACACCCCTCTAGGTGGTCACAAACCCCCGAGCTGATCTCCCTGTGCTATGCGGCTGCTTCCCACTAGTTATCTATTTTACGTTTGGTAGTGTATATATGTCCATGCCACTCTATCACTATGAATGAAATTTTGGTCAATTTAGATTAATCGTAGGAGTAGGAGTAACCATTTACTTGGTTAAAAAGCTTATGACTCTCATTTGCAACAATGTGGTTGGACCTATAGGGTATTATGCTTAGTGAAATAAGTCAGGCAGAGAAAGAAAAATACTCTATGTTATCCCTTGTATGTGGAACCTAAAAAAATAAAATAAATGAATGAATATAACAAAACAGAAACAGACTCACAGATATAGAGAACAAACTAGTGGCTACCAGTGGGGAGACGGAAGCAGGAAGAGGCAAGATAGGGGTAGTAGATTAAGAAGTACAAAATACTATGTATAAAATATTTAAGCAATAAGGATATATTGTACAGAGCGTGGAAATATAGCCATTATTTTTTTGTAACTTTAAATGGAATATAATCTATTAACAATTGAATCACCATGTTGTACACCTGAAATTAATATAATATTGTGAATCAACTCTACTTCAATTAAAAAAAAAAAGCTTATGACTTTTTACTACATTTCTCAAATCTTCTTTCCACTTGGAATATCCTTCTCCCTAATCTTTGTCTCTAAATCGTAATCACTTTCAAGGACCCAAAAAACCGTGCCGTTTGGGCTTCCCTGGTGGCGCAGTGGTTGAGAGTCCGCCTGCCGATGCAGGGGACACAGGTTCGTGCCCCGGTCCGGGAAGATCCCACATGCCGCGGAGCGGCTGGGCCCGTGAGCCATGGCTGCTGAGCCTGCGCGTCCAGAGCCTGTGCTCCACAAGGGGAGAGGCCACAGCAGTGAGAGGCCCGTGTACCGCAAAAAAAAAAAAAAAAAAAAAAAAAAAAAAATACTGTGCCATCTACCTTGACCATTTTCCTGCCTCGTCCTCCTCTTAAGACAGAAGTCAGCCTCCTCCCATGCAAGCGCCCATAGCAGTTTTCATGAGAGGGGTTTGCTTCATTCTAAACACACTGAATTAATGATATGTATATATGTGTCTATTAACAGACTGTAGGCTACCCGAGAGGCTGTTTCTTGTTCTCCCTCATAACTTCCCCTAGAGATTTTCCATTATTTCAGGCTCTTTTCTGTATTTTGTTTGTATTTTACCAAGAGTTCCTATGCATTTGGAGTAGAGGTCAGAGTCAGAGATGGGAGAAGCTTGTCATACCAGATCAGTATAAAATCTTGACAAGAAAACCTAAGGATTCTTATTTCTTTCGTCCTCTGAAAAAAGAATAAGAAAATATATTCAGGGCTTCCCTGGTGGCACAGTGGTTGAGAGTCCACCTGCCGATGCAGGGGACGCGGGTTCGTGCCCCAGTCCGGGAGGATCCCACATGTCGCGGAGCGGCAGGGCCCGTGAGCCATGGCCGCTGAGCCTGCGCGTCCGGAGCCTGTGCTCCGCAACGGGAGAGGCCACAACAGTGAGAGGCCCGCGTACCGCAAAAAAAAAAAGGAAAAAAAAGAAAATATATTCATATGTGTTGCAACATCTCAAATTGAGGGCTAAGTTTCATCCAAAAGGCAGTGAGCAATATTACCACAGAAGGTTTGGAAACCTGGTTTTATAAACAGGATGTCTGGGAGATCCAGGCGAGAGTTTGGGTTCTAACTCTACTTTTGTCTCCATAAGTCATTTTAAGGCTATAGCTGTTCTGAGCCTATTTTCCCAAAATGAGACATTAATTTTTGCCTCATAAGTTTTGGTTAATTGGGGGTTAATTTTTGTTAATAATTTGCATCTCATATTAAAAAATGAAACAGTAATTCCCTGGCAGTCCAGTGGTTAGTACTCCATGCTTTCACTGCCAAGGGCCCAGGTTCAATCCCTGATGGGGGAACTAAGATTCCCCCAACCCGTGCGGCACTGCCAAAAAAAGAAAAGAGAAAAAAAATAAGGCATGTACCTTAGCTGTGATCTGAGCTTCCCATTCTCTTTCAGACAGGAAATTAAACCTTTCCCTTCCCATTAATGCGTTTCTAATTCTGGTCTTAGACAATCACCACACTTGATCATTCTACATCCAACACACACGCACACACACACACACACAGACACACCCCATGCGTCATGCAACTGCAGCTGGTTACTATGAAGTTGCATTTCGGCCCAAAGAAAGAAAAATCTGAAACCAATTTCAGAGCCAAGAGGAAATTTTATTCATAGGAGTATTTCTATTACTCAGTCTGCTCAGACAATGTCAGGGCAACATTTTTGTCTTCAACTCAGCTTTCCTTATTTCCAGAGAAAATTTTTCTTTCTCCATCGTTAAGCCACTTTTCTTTAATCTTTGTGTAAAGTCCACTATGGCTTTGCAAAGTTCCTTACTCTCCTGAAAGGCAAGCTGAAGAAAGAACATTTTTTGAAGTTAACAATTTAAGAACTGAGACTCAGCTCTACACTCGGAAGCTAATGAGTAGTGCTTAGGTGCCCAAATGGGGGCTCAGAACAAGGCTAGCTTCAGTACAGATCTGGGTCTTCAACATGATGAATCATTTAAATTTGCAGGTTGGTTGGGGGCTGCCTAGGGCCCCTTTCAGGATGCTGCCAAGTGTCCCTCTCTTCTCCCTGGGGTACAGAGATATATATAAAATCTTGCAACTTGGTGTGTCTTGGGGGAAGTTATCACTGCCTGCCCCTGAGGTACTTTTTTATTTTCTGAAAATAAAATTTAGTGGCTTAAATCTACTTGTCATCCCAGTAATAAATATAGACTAAGAGAGGAGTCTCAATGAAAATGGATCTGTTCAGCATTTTTGTGATTTTTTTTTTTGAAGTCTAGAAAAATTTGAGACTTTTTGCAGCAATACTTCCAAGTCTAAGACATAAGTTTATGTAACTTGCTCTTTATTTATTTTGTTTTTTGCGGTACGCAGGCCTCTCACTGTTGTGGCCTCTCCCATTGCAGAGCACAGGCTCCGGACGCGTAGGCTCAGCGGCCATGGCTCACAGGCCCAGCCGCTCCGCGGCATGTGGGATCTTCCCGGACCAGGGCACGAACCTGTGTCCCCTGCATCGGCAGGCGGACTCTCAACCACTGCGCCACCAGGGAAGCCCTACCTTGCTCTTTAAAGCACATGAGACAACAACCCCTACCAAAAGGGCCTCATGAGGTATTAACGATGGTGGAGAATGGAAATTCATATACAAAAACATGAGTTATTAGTTTATAGGCCCCACTCTACAATCAGGCCGAGACCAATCCATTCAAAGACATTCCAAATAGAACAGCTATTTACTGAGCGTATGCCAAGAGCGACACCAGGCCCTGGAGGCACAGCTGTGAATAAGACAGAAAAGAGCCCACTCTTACCAGTGCCTTCTCCAACTCCAACTCAGCTGGTTTGGGAGCTTCTCGGATCAACTCACAGACCGGAAGGGTACTGCTCCACTCCCCATCAATGCACTGTTGCTGGGGTGTGCCCACCAGGTAGTACCTGGACGCAAGTAAGAATGGCAACAACGTTTACACTTCCACTTCTTGAACTGGGCAACTAAAGCTGGTTTTATGTAACAGTGTTTCAGTATTTCACACTGTAATAGAATCTACTTTTCTGCCCCAGAGCCCTAATGCATGCTTAAGTTATCTCAATATTACAAAGCAGTCATAAAGTAAAATCATTCTCCTGGGGGCGGAGAGGACCCAAGTGATGAGTCAGACTGTAAGACATGGAGGAGTGAAAAATTCTAAATATGTGTTTTTACACACACAGTTTTTGGGTGGGAAGGGTGAGGGAGGAACCTCTTCATTGTTCAGTACTTTAAAAAGGCATCTGTCGGGCTTCCCTGGTGGTGCAGTGGTTGAGAGTCCACCTGCCGATGCAGGGGAGACAGGTTCGTGCCCCGGTCCAGGAAGATCCCACATGCCGCGGAGCGGCTGGGCCCATGGGCCATGGCCGCTAAGCCTGCGCTTCCGGAGCCTGTGCTCCACAACGGGAGAGGCCACAACAGTGAGAGGCCCGCGTACCGCAAAAAAAAAAAAAGCATCTGTCATCTATGCTCTAAAAAGGAGTAGAAAGCTAGAGACAGCCTTGAAATAAATCTTGGGGAACTGCTTAAAAGGAGCCTCAGCTCTTAATCAGAAAAACATGAGAGTTGATGGCAAAATGCATTGGAGGTAAATAATGAGATTGAAATGCCAGTGAGGTCACATGACTCTGGGTTAATAAGATTGAGGCCAGGAAAAGAAAATGTTAGGAGATCTGTAAGCAGGTGACCAGGCAGTCTAAGTTAAGGTTAGACTTTAATTACTATGTCCTAAGACTCTCTATTCTAAATAATTCTATTTCTGTACTTCCATATATTCTGTGGGGTTTTTTTGACTTTTTGTTCTGGGACTGAGACTGTTTAGAAAAACATTTTTTTTTGGGGGGGTGGCTGCATTGGGTCTTTTGCTGTGCACAGGCTTTCTCTAGTTGCAGCGAGCAGGGGCTACTCTTCGTTGCGGTGTGTGGGCTTCTCATCACAGTGGCTTCTCTCATTGCAGAGCACAGGCTCTAGATGCACGGGCTTTGGTAGTTGTGGCACATGGGCTCAGTAGTTGTGGCACACAAGTTCTAGAGCGCAGGCTCAGTAGTTGTAGCGCACAGGCTTAGTTGCTCTGCGGCATGTGGGATCTTCCTGGGCCAGGGCTCGAACCCATGTCCCCTTTATTGGCAGGTGGATTCTTAATCACTGCACCACCAGGGAAGCCCCAGAAAAACATACATTTTAAATATTTTATCTTGTCTTAGCTAAGAGAAAAAAGAGTGATACTTCTATTAGGATAAACAGGAGGATCAGTCTGTCTTCTAGGGCTTGGGGAGAGCTGGCAGTGGGCTAAAGCAGCTCTCAAAATCAGAATGTGTAGGACTTCCCTGGTGTCACAGTAGTTAAGAATCCACCTGCCAATGCAGGGGACACGGGTTCGAGCCCTGGTCCGAGAAGATCCCACATGCTGCGGAGCAATGAAGCCCATGAGCCACAACTACTGTGCCTGCGCTCTAGAGCCTGCGAGCCACAACTACTGAGCCCACGTGCCACAACTACTGAAGCCCGCGGGCCTAGAGCCTGGGCTCAGCAACAAGAGAAGCCACCGCAACGAGAAGCCCACGTACTGCAATAAAGAGTAACCCCCGCTCTCTGCAACTAGAGAAAGCCCACGCACAGCAACAAAGACACAACGCAGCCAAAAATAAATTAATTAATTTAAAAAAATGTTTAAAAATCAATTCAAAAAAATATATATCAGAATGTGCTAAGTAATCAGGGGACTAGGTGGAGATAGACTGGGTCTTTTCCAAAACAAGGCTACTAGTCAATGGGCAAGGTCTCATATTTAAAATGCTGCAATACACTTACCTCGCTTCACAGTAATAAGTAATGGTAGATCCCGAGTTGAAATCTGTTCCTTCAAAATAGCCATGAGTTGGATTCTCAGGAGGGCCACAGTCTCCTGAGAGACAGGAGTATAAGAATGACAGCTGTGAAGTCCAGAAATGCTCAATTAACAACGCCAGGGCCCTAAGTGCAACTGTGTAGTCCAGCGCCTGCCACCTTCACAAGCCCATGTGGGATCTGGGACATGTTCTCCATTCATTTCCTTCTGGTCAAATCATATTTATCCATGAGAAAGACTCCCTCCCCTGGCTCATTCTCTGAGTCATTAGTGATGTGAGAGTACTCTGTGATTGGCAGGAACTTGAGGAAAGGAAGGTTAAGTTGTAGAGATGCTAATTGTCAGTGTACAAGAAGGGAAAAATTAGGCTATAGGTAGAGATGGAAGAAGTAACTCCTGAAACAGTAAATAGCATGAGCTCAAATGGAGGTTTACTACCCCTGTGTGACAGTTGTACCATATGAGGGATTCAGCAAAAAACGGAGAACAGAGCTGCGAGGAAAGAGAATGAAGCTGTAAAATTATGGAAAGAGAGTTGGACAAGGTACTAGATGTTGTGAGTTTTGGTTTTGGCTCTTCCACTGACCAATGGCATGAAATAAGCCATTTTACCTTTCTCAGCTTCCTTCTTTTTTTAAAATTAATTAATTAATTAATTTTTCTTTTGGCTGCATTGGGTCTTCACTGCTGCACGCAGGCTTTTTCTAGTTGCAGCGAGCGGGGGCTACTCTTCACTGCAGTGCGCAGGCTTCTCACTGCAGTGGCTTCTGTTGTGGTGGAGCATGGGCTCTAGGCCCGCAGGCTTCAGTTGTTGTAGCACGTGGGCTCAGTAGTTGTGGCTCTTGGGCTTTAGAGAGCAGGCTCCGTTGTTATGGTGCATGGGCTTAGTTGCTCCGCGGCATGTGGGATCTCCCTGGACCAGGGCTCGAACCCATGTCCCCTGCACTGGCGGGTGGATTCTTAACCACTGCGCCACCAGGAAAGTCCTCAGCTTCCTTCTTAATCTATAAGATGAGCAGGCTAAATAATATTATCCCTAAGGTCCCTTCCAGCTCTGAGGTTATGAGTCTAAACTTGTTGATCAAGATTAACAACTGGGCTTCCCTGGTGGCCCAGTGGTTGAGAGTCCACCTGCCGATGCAGGGGACACGGGTTCATGCCCCGGTCCGGGAAGATCCCACATGCCGCGGAGCGGCTGGGCCCGTGAGCCATGGCCGCTGAGCCTGCGCGTCCGGAGCCTGTACTCCGCAACGGGAGAGGCCACAACAGTGAGAGGCCCGTGTACCACACACAAAAAAAAGATTAACAGCTAAATTAAGAATAATTATGTATTTACTGAAACACAAAGTCTTCAAAACAGATAACTAAAACAGCAAAGCATAAAAGAGCATGTATAATATAATACTATTTTTGTAAAACACAGGCACATACCAACATATATGAACAGAAAAAAAAAAGTCTGAAAATTATATACCGAAGTACTCTGTTATCTCTGGGTGGTAGGTTTGTAGGTAATTAAATGTTTTCTTCTTTTATTTTCTGTATTTTTCCACAACAGAGATGTATTACTTGAGCGGTTAATAAATAACTTTTAAAAGATCAAAACCTGAGTTCAAAAGTTGTGTGGAAGAAAGGAAAAAGAATTTCAATGAGTTGATTAAGGAACTCCAGTGTCCCAAATGGACACCTCACCAAAGATATACAGATGGCATATGAAAAGATGCTCTACATCATATGTCATCAGCAAAATGCAAATTAAAACAACAGTGAGATACTATTACACATCTATTAGAATAGTCAGTCTCTGGAACACTGACACCACCAAATGCTGGGAAGGTTTTGGAACAGCAGTATTCATACATTGCTGGTGGGAATTCAAAATGGTAGAGCCCCTTTGGAAGACAGTTTGGTGGTTTCTCACAAAACTAAATATACTCTGACCACATGATCTAACTCCCAAAGAAGGTGAAAACTTACATCATAGAAAAAAACCCTTCACATGGATATTTTTAGCAGTTTTATTCATAATTATCAAAACTTGGAAGCAACCAAGATGTCCTTCAGAAAGTGAATGGATAAGTAAACTGTGGTACAGCCAGAAATGAAACATTATTCAGCACTAAAAAGAAATGAGCTATCAAGCCATGAAAAGACATGGAGAAACCATAAATGCATGTTACTAAGTGAAAGTAGACAAACTGAAAAGGCCACACAAGGTATGATTCTAATTGTATGACATTCTGGAAAAGGCAAAACTATGGAAACAATAAAAAGATCAGTGGTTGAGAGGGGTGGGGGAAGTAAAGTGATAAATAACAGAGCACAGAGGATTTTTAGGGTGGTGAGAATACTCTGTATGAGATTATAACGATGTACATATGTCATTATACATTGGTCCAAATCCATTGAATGTACAAAACCAAGAGTGAACTCTTAGGTAAACTATGGACTTTGAGTGATAATGATGTGTCAATGTAAGCCTATCAATTGTAACAAATGTACCACTCTTGTGAGTGACGTTGATAATGGGGGGGGGGGGCAGGGGGGAGGCTGTGCATATGTGGGAACAGGGGCAATAGGGGGAATCTCTGTATCTTCCTCTCAATTTTATTAGAAACGTAAAACTGCTCTAAAAATTAAAGTATTGAAATAAATAAATTTGCAATGTTAGATGTGTACCATTCCAAATGAGATTTTAAAATTAATTTTTTGTTTCCTATTTTTTAATTTAAAATTCTGGTTAGGAGTGCATTGTAATACCAAGTCTGCCCATCCAGGATCTTTTCTTTTAGTCATGTCTTATTTTATGTCCTTTGGTAAATTTTCCTATAGGTGTCATGAATGGAATTATTTTTACATTTCAATATCCATCTGATAACTATTACTAGAAAGTGAAAACTGTTGATTTTTCAATATTTATTTTGTATCCAAGAATGAAGTCTTTAGTAGAATTTCTTGGATTTTTCAGGTATATTTTGCAAATAATATCCTATGACTCACCAATCATTCTAGGACTCTATCCTATAGAAATAGTAGCATAGACATAAAGATGTATGTGTATAGACATATATATATATACAATAACATTCATTTCATCATTGTTTGTAATAGCAAAAATATGGAAGTATAATAAATGTTCATCAATATGAGAGATATGGAATAAATCATGGCATATCCACATGTAGTTAAAAAGCAGGAGGTAGAGCTATACATACCGATCTGAAAAAGATTCCCATGTATATTGTTATATGAAAAAAGAAGCTATTTAAAAAATATGTATAGCAAAGTCCCATCTTTGTAGGTATATATGTGTGTTGGTATGTGTGTGTGCATTTATTTAAAATATCTGTGTAAACATAATAAAAAGTCATTAAACACATCCAACTAATTACCTCTGAGAGCTATGAACTATAGTGATAAAAGGAGGTATTTTCAACTCTTATTCTATGTAATTTTGCAATGATGAGTTATGGTCTTTTTTCCCCCTTTTTTTGTTTATCTTTCAAAAAAAAAGTTATCACATAATCTTGAAATTTTAAAAAAATATAGTTGGATGTCCCAAACTACCCTAGTAGTACAGGAATCCTACTTGGCGGGGGGGGGGGGGGGGGGGGGGCGGGTGTTGTTTATTGTTTGGGTGCTGATCATTGCATTAGAATGCATTGCTTGTGTTGAGCTTGGCTCTTTCTTGGCTGCCTGCTAGATCCTAAACCCTTTCTAGATACAAAAAAGAGGACAGCGTTGTGGGCATGTGGTGAATGGCTAGACTTTTACTGGCGATCAGTATCTTTGGGATTTACCCTTTTTTTCTCTTATACTTACTGCTTTTGCAGACAGGAAAGGGAGGCACCCAGGTGTGGTTCTCTAGGCACCGGCTCCAATTGCTGCCCTTGAGGACGTAATGCTCATTGCATTTAAACGTGAGAGTGTCATTCACGTTCACAGGCTCCAAGGAACTAAACTCACCATTCACCAGCAAAGGGTCAGGACAGTGGCCCACTGAAGAAGAAAACAGGCAGAGATCTGAAAGGGCTAAGTGGAAACCTACCACAGCAAAGGCTAGACCTCCTCAGGCTTCATCAAGAAAATTGAAAATGAGAAAGTAAAACTGCACCTTTTAATATGGACTGGTACATGGTACGAAACCATATCAATGCAGAATGAGAAAAGACTGGGTTGCCCTTAACTGTGGTAGAAAATGTCTTGATCATGCACAAGAGTGACAACTGACATTTGAACTTACTAAAATTAAGCATGTAATTGGAAATTACCAATAGCATGTTCATCATTCTCTTATGTTAAGCATTGCTCAAAATTCTTGAGCCCATGTTTGAGGCAAATGTTTCCTTCCCTTTCATCCTGTCAAATACACACATTAGTCATCATTTTTTGCTTTGTTTTCTTTTGTTCTGCCCAGGTAGAAAAACAGGAGAATACAAAGGGATGTGAATTTGGTTGTATGAATAAAGGATAAATATACAGGTGTGCTTTAGGTATAAAGGAGAACTTTACACTCTAGGTTTAAAGGAGAACTAATCCAGCTATTCCTAAAAACAGTATTAATAAAGAGAATGTGGACTAATTATTCTCCATCTCTACAGACACCACAAATGAGTTTTATGAACCTGAACAAATCACTTAGATTTCTGTTATCACATTTGTAAATTGAGAACATAAATTTTCCCATTTCAAAAATTATATGATGGGGCTTCCCTGGTGGTGCAGTGGTTAGGAATCCACCTGTCAATGCAGGGGACACGGGTTCGAGCCCTGGTCCAGGAAGATTCCACGTGCTGCGGAGCAACTTAGCCCATGCGCCACAAGTACTGAGCATGCGCTCCAGAGCCGCGAGCCACAATTACTGAGCCCACATGCCACAACTACTGAGCCCACATGCCACAACTACTGAAGTCCGTGCGCCTAGAGCCTGTGCTCCACAACAGAAGCCTGCACACTACGACGAAGAGCAGCCCCCACTCATCACAACTAGAGAAAGCCCGCGTGCAGCAACGAAGACCCAATGCAGCCAAAAATAAAGTAAATAAAATAAATCTATAAAAAAAAAAAAATTAGGGGGCTTCCCTGGTGGCGCAGTGGTTGAGAGTCCGCCTGCCAATGCAGGGGACACGGGTTCGTGCCCTGGTCTGGCACGATCCCACATGCTGCAGAGCGGCTGGGCCCGTGAGCCATGGCCACTGAGCCTTCGCGTCCAGAGCCTGTGCTCCGCAACGGGAGAGGCCACAACAGTGAGAGGCCTGCGTACCGCAAAAAAAAATAAAAATAAAAAAATTATATGATGGATGAAATGAAATGATAAGATATATTTACTTCAAAATAATAATAATGCAAAGCAGAATTGTAGATTAAAAAAGTCATGTTGATCATACATATGAATTCATTTTACAGTTCTGTCTTTTGTATATATTTAAAATTTTTCATAACTTAAAAATTTTAAAGCAATATGATATTAAACAAATTACAGCCCCCCCCAAAAAAGTAGTTTTAATATGTAAAAGAAATCCTTTCCTTCTTTTAGGGATGATTGCATCTACTAATTCAACTAAATTAATACTAAGAGCTGATTATGTACCTACTAAGAGAAGTTCCACAACTAGAGTGCTTTAAAAATGTATTACTAGAAGTTGAGAATTTTCTTTCTTATAAAGTCTTACCATGGGCTACTGGAGGTACGATATGAAAGAATACAGAGGGATGACAAGGTGAACAAAGTAGCAGAAAGATCAAACTTACAGCGGCACTCTGGAGCAGAGGCATTCCATCCCTTAGATGCATTACAAAAAAGGGTTTTCTGTCCTACCAGGTGGTAGCCATTGTTACATAAGTAAGTCCCCAGAATTTGTCCTTCCCCCTCCTTTGCAACAAATATGCTATTGTCCACTGGGGGAAGTTCTGGACAGATCTCTGTTGGAGGGGAAAAAAAAAAAACGATTCGTTTGACATATCACGTGCCCTGAGGAAGCACTTACTAGATTCCCCATCCAAGTGTCTTTTGGCTTGATTATTAATTCTGATTCCTTGTACTCTTCCATGTCAATGTACATCCACATCCCTTCCTGCCCAAGGATTCCCAAAGTTTTGTTTTCAAAAGAATAACAGGAGTTTTACTCAAGTTCAGCCGTAAGTTATCCACTCCTAAAAAAAACAATCCCCTTTCCAAATAGTGGTCCTGGAGTTTATCATAAATAAGACCTCTCAAGATTTTGAAATTGGTACATTTTTTGTTCCCAGAACAGAACGGGAAAGTAGCAGACAATGACCCACTTCATAGAGCAAAATCATTAAATATTTACTATGCCCCTATTTAGTTCAGAGCATTAGGCCAAGTAATTTGAGATTTTTCAATGAAGGAAATATATTTTATAAACTTCAGTTTCATTAAAACCCCAGATAGAATGCCTCATAATCCACAAACTGATATCACATGCCTTACAAACTGAGGTTTAGAAAAGCATACGTACCATCTGAGGCAGAAATCAGCCACATATCCACAAGACAGCACATAAACCAGAAAAACATCTTGCGATCAAAATTGTTTGACCCGGGTTGGAAATAACCCAGCCTAAGATCCTGGTTTAGATCAAAATAGGTCTTCTCACACCACTTGAGATCAGACCAACCACCTCCTTCCTAGAGAAGGAGTTGTCTTGATTTCTCTTCCCTGGAAGGAAAAAAAATTCTACAACAGGAAATAAGAGTAGCTGTAAGGAAGTTGGTACAAGGAGGGATTTTGCAAAAACCCAAAGGGGTGATAAAAAAGAATTGCCGGTTTTAAAACTCAGTTTCAGAAATAGCCCAAGTGTTGCTTATGCAAATCCAGTTGACCAGTCCCTTTGAACTGCAGGCTGATCCTTCCCCAACAGATTTTGGCCAAATGGTCTTGCCATGACCTTCACATCTGTCGATATTTGCCAGTGTTTACAGTCCACCTTCCGCAACTCTCTCCAGCATTGTGGGTAGAGGCGGGGAGGTGGGGGTGGAGGTGTGCATTCCTTGTGCTTTCCCAAGTAAAACCCAACTCTGGGTGCTACCTCCTCCCCCTTTCTCAAATACCAGGTATCCTAAGACTGTAAGCAGCATTGAAGTCTAAAAGCTCAAGGAAGTCAACTAGCCTTATCTGTCTCCAACCTTCCAGACCATATGGCTTCCCAGAAAAGAGCTGGTCCTGGTGGATTCCAAACTTGAGAAGGACTCCAAAGTCCTGCAGCAACACAATGTCCTCATTTGCCAGCTCTGCACCAGGCTTCCCATTCCGTGGTCTTCTGGGCAGGATTTGACCTGAGTCCAGAGTCAACCAAATGAGCTAAGAGAGAGATGAGGGGAATGCTTTGGTCTTGGGAATGAAGCATATAAAATTGCTTTGGGGTTCCCATAGCTTCTTATTCATGATGATTACAGCCATTAGCTAGTTGTCTGTGCTCCAATTACAAAACTGGGGTAAAATTCCTACAAAATCTTAAGTTTAAATAAAATAACAAATATAAAGCATAATAATAAATATAAAGGCATAAAAACACAGTAAGGTCTCTAATGTTATTCTCATCCCCATCCATTATCATTACTTTGTTTTTTTGTTTTTTTTGCGGTACGCGGGCCTCTCACTATTGTGGCCTCTTCCGTTGCGGAGCACAGGCCTCGGACGCGCAGGCCCAGCGGCCATGGCTCATGGGCCCAGCCGCTCCGCGGCATGTGGGATCTTCCCGGACCGGGGCACGGACCCGTGGCCCCTGCATCTGCAGGCGGACTCTCAACCACTGCGCCACCAGGGAAGCCCCATTATCATTACTTTGTAATGATTTGTTCATGTCTTTCTGCCACACTAGACTATGTTAAAAAACAAAATTCAAGATCGAATTGGCTTTATTCAACAATTCATTAATCGGGCAGCATCCCACCTAGTAAATACAAGGGCACTCTGAGGAGTTGTACAAAATGGAGGGTTTTTATAGAAGGAGAGTGGGGCAAGGAAGTTACTAGCAAAAGAAAAGGAAGAATTGTTTCAGGATAGGTCACCTTCTTTGGGGGAAAAAATGAGAGTCTAATCATGCAGCTTACCTCATTAGTGCTGACCAGAAAATTCCAGACTGGCCCAATTAAGAGTATATTCCTGGGGGCTTCCCTGGTGGCGCAGTGGTTGAGAGTCCGCCTGCCGATGCAGGGGACACGGGTTCGTGCCCCGGTCCGGGAAGATCCCACATGCCGCGGAGCGGGTGGGCCCGTGAGCCATGGCCGCTGGGCCTGCGCGTCCGGAGCCTGTGCTCCGCAACCGGAGAGGCCACAACAGTGAGAGGCCCGCGTACCGGGAAAAAAAAAAAAAAAGAGTATATTCCTGGGGAAGGTCAAAATCGCAATTAGGTCAAGTATTAATATTAAATCTAGGTTTGGTATCAGGACTTTAGCACAGATGACGTCATTTGGGACCTGTGGTTCCCCCTTTAACAACTGTCAACAACTCTAGAATAGGGATTGTGCCTCATCTGTGTTTGCATTCCCTTCCTCTGCATTGCATAATGAAAAGTATTGATAGAATCGTCTGCTAAATGAATAAAGCAATGCAGAGTAAATGAAAAGAAGAGTCACCCAGAAACTCTACCACAGCCCCTCAAATCCATACTGATAACTTATTATATACTGCTTTTATGGTTTTTCTGTGTCTTTGGTCAACTAATATGTGAGCTCCTACAGTGCAAGCATCTTTTAAAGTATAATTTTCAAAAAATTAATAACATGACATTCATGTAAATATAAAATGAACAAGTGTCAAAGATTTCACTCAACTCATTAATTAATGAGGGAACCATTAAGATGTTACAGTGAATTTAAAGAAGAATTTGAGGAACAGATATATAATATATAGTCAGTCAAAGGCATTCTAAAATGACTTTTCTACTAGAAGCAAAACTGGTTAATATACAGGGCAACAAATTGTAATACTTGAAATCAGATTTTCTAACTGATGGAAATTAACTGAATCTCTACTGGACAAAATTCTTTTGCTTTGCCCTGATTGGGAATCATTTGCATTGTTCTCAGAAAAGAATCATTTGCATTCCTACCCATTTTCTACAAATTAACCTCTACTCTTATAAGAGAGTTGTAAAAAAGCCTAGTTAATAGAAAGTCAACCAAAATTACACACCCTTATGGAATCAATAATCCCTAGAGAGTGTCTGCTAGAGAATACTCAGTAATTCATAAAAAATGTCTCCAGGGCTTCCCTGGTGGCGCAGTGGTTAAGAATCTGCCTGCCAATGCAGGGGACACGGGTTCGAGCCCTGATCGGGGAAGATCCCACATGCCACGGAGCAACTAAGCCTGTGCGCCACAACAACTGAGCCCGCATGCCACAACTACTGAGCCCGCGTGCCACAACTACTGAGCCCGCGCACCGAGAGCCCGTGCTCCGCAACAAGAGAAGCCACTACAATGAGAAGCCCGCACACTGCAGCGAAGAGTAGCCCCCGCTCGCTGCAACTAGAAAAAGTCTGCATGCAGCAGCGAAGACCCAACGCCTCCAAAAAACAAATAAATAAATAAATAAATCTCTTAAAAAAAAAAAAAATGTCTCCAGTGATCTCTGTTTGTCTAGTTCCAAGTTTTGAGTAATTTTTAACATGCCACATATTCTATTTCTTGAGGAATACATGTTCCTCAGTATCTAGTGTACATAATGTTTGTACAATAAATAATAAAAAATGAAATAAAATTTTGTTTATTGCTACATAAACATGAGTATAAAATAGAGCATTATTACAGGAAATATTTGCAAATAAGTCTTCGTCTCAATGGCTTATTTTAGATTCAGAATGATTAGGACTTTAGAAAGGTACTATATTGCTTATAATACTGTCTTCCTAACATTTTCTTCGTGAAATGTAAAAATATTTACACTAAGTGGGATATAGATAGACTATAAATATCCTCACAAAGTTCAGGTCAGGTTTTATGGTCAAATAAATTAAAAGAAAACTTTGTTTTCAAAGCGTATTGAATTTTGTAATTCCATATAAGGGATTACATGTTTTATTATGGGTGTCCAAGGTTGAATAAACTAATAAATGAGCATTAACTGACCCTTCTAGACTGTTGAACAATTTAATCTAATCCAGATTGTTTCCTGGAGAACTAGGGTAATAAATCAGGTGCAGAAGTTGTACTCAGACTGGTTTGATTACTTTACAAAGGGATGGCGGCCAGTAATTAGCGGAAGAGATCAGAAGGTGAGGGCGGAGGGGTAGAAAAACAAAAGTCCGCGATGCCTAGGCTGGGGGAAGAGTTGTGGGGAGTTAAACAAGGGGAACACACCCTGTGATGTGTGTGTGTGTGATTTTAAGAGAATTGGGAAAAGATTTTTAAAAGTTCTGCAGTATGTTACAAATGGATTTCCTTCGGGTCTTTGTCAAGGCAATTCAGAAAAGATCTAAATTGCTTCTCTGATTATTTTTTATTTACCGAGTTGATGTTTCTTGAATGCCTCACCAAGAAAACCCTGGGCCAGAAAAGTAGCCTTTATTCAGATTACATGAGAATAAAATATATAAATTTTAAAAAGGTCAAACTGTTCATGAAGCATTGTAGAATAAGCTTTGCTTGTGAGTCAAAACAGACATGCACTACAGCAAGATCAGACTTGATGAATGACAAATAGTGTGTCTTTAAGTGGTGGCAATGTAACTCTTCAAAGACTACTGCTCACCTTGTTATGTCCCTTCAGACTTACTGCAAAGTCCCTATTACCTACTGAAGCAGATTGCTATTCATTCCCAAATTCCATTCCATCCTTCTTCTTTAGTAATTAAACCACAATTATAGCTGGCACAAGGTCACTTGGAATTTTTTTTTTTAATACATTTCAGCCTGCCTGCAGTAATATATAGCCATGAGCTATGAGAATAAGTACTGCGTGCAACATTTAGAAAACACCATTAAAGGAAGTTGGTGTACCCTTTTTGCTCCCTTTTTACTGACTGGAATGTAGACATGATTCCGGTAGCTTGATATTGTACTTGAGGTAGAATCCAGCACATTGTAGGTGAGAGTAACCTTCTGCATGTGTAAGGTGCTGTTATTTTGGATTTGGTGACACCTTCAGCTGAAACCAACTCTAATCTGAAACACTCATGAATACAAGAAAATAAGGGCCAACTGGTATTTGAGTGAAAGGACCCAGGAATTTAAATTTGGAAAAAAATGTTTAATAGACTTTACTAAATTGTGCCTAGAGGCTGTTTTCCATCCCATGCACAGATTCTAAAAAAGCAACGGATGAAAGAGAAAACCTAGGAAGTGAAAACTGAATGTAAACAATAAGGTAAATGGATCCCTAATGAAGAAAACCCAAACGGATAAACAAGCTATTCCCGGAAAGTAGGCTGGATACTTGGTGAAGGGCATTACACTTTTTGAGGCGAGGTCCCATTAGATCTGGAATGCTCTTCCCAAGGGTTCCTATGCTTCTGAAATTATTTCACTTAATTGCAAGGAGAAACTCACCTATAGAATCTTAGTTTTCAAACGTGCGGTATCACATATACAACCAAAAAGCATACCTAAATGTCTTTGGGAATTCAGAAGGGAGTTATTCTGCCCCAAATGCAGCTGGCTTAATGAGAATAAAAGAAGAAAAACTTTGTTCCCTTAAGTTAAGAGAACGAAAACGTTACTCTCCATGATTAGCAATGTTATCTTGTTACAATCTATTCAAATTCTTGACTAATCCACAATGTCCAGTTAAAAAAAAGTGAGCATTTCAGAATCTCATATATTCCCCTTCTCTGCTTAAGAGTTAATATCAAATAGATGTCTTCATTTTTTTATGTCAAAGGAAAGAAAGGAAGATGAGGTGTATTTGTATGTGTGTAGATTCTCATCTACCTCCTGGTTTCCTACCTTGAGGTCCAGGGATAGGCTTCAGGAGGTCATGACCCCCCACTAAATTGTATGTACAACTTATGTGTGTGTATCTTTTTCTGGGGAGAGACTCCTTAGCTTTTATCAAATTCTCAAATGATTTCAAGACAATGAGTGTAGGTTGGATGGTGCAGAATACTTCAAAACCATAAAGCATGGTAACAGCCTATTGCCACACTGCCAGAGGAAGTATCAGTGGGGTTGTCACCAACAAGGACAAGCTAGTGAACCCAAAGGCTGACCCTCCTCATGGTGAGTCCCCAGTGAAGACCCTGGAGAAATTTAACACATGATGTAACAATTATGGCTACAGAAATAAAGCAAATGACCATTACCCAACACGGGAGCACTCTCCCAAAAGTCATTTTCTAATCCTGATCATCTTTTAAGTTTCCAACTATATTGAAAAGTAGTATGTTATGTGTTTATTGGGCCCTCACCATCACAAATCTTATAATTTGACAAAAACTCCATCATTATTGAGGTGAGTCACACAATAAGGGTGTTCATTCACCTATTTATAAAACAGGGAGAATGATCAAAGACACTCCCCAGCCTTCTTCAAACAGTGGCTTGATTGCTGAATAAGAGAAAACGTAATAAAAGGGCTTGGAGAGTTTTCCAAGGAAATCACACCCTTGACACCTTCGTTATTGTTACTCCTCCAGATACATTACTAAAGCTCATACATTTAGCACTTTCTCTCAATTTCAAACTGGGAGAATTCCTAAGTCATTTTCATGCTATCAGAGCCCTTGAGCTTACAGAATTTATAATTGTTTTACTGTTACTATGAACGTTTCATTTTATCTCCATTGCTAACCATCCTATAGTGTTCCAAGTTCCTTATTCATAAATATTTGCATAACTATTATCTAAAAATGGTTTTGGTCAAGGTCATTTATAAGGGGAAGGCATTCCCTCCCAGAAGGGAGGGATGGGTTACAGACTTGCTGTTAAGTGTTTCCTTTCTAATAATAAACTCTAGAAAGAGGACAGACTGTGTTTTAGTCATTGCATGGCAACCAATAGGTGATCATTAAATATCCATTAAATAAATTAATAAAGTTCTAGAATGTTGATAATGCATGGCAGTAATGATCCCACTAATATCATTTTGAAATGTTAATGGAACTTGATAAAGGCAGAAGTCACCAGTTAAAACCACCAGTTGGAAATATATACACAATCTAATAATTTGAGAATCATTTTAAAGAAGCTAGCTTCAAATACATTATGCATGATGTTACTATTGTGTATGTATAATGTACCAAATATTACCTTCTTTTGTGTGTGATTTTAAAAATTAGCTGCACTTTTTAATTAAAAATAACTTTTATTACATTTCTTATTACAAAAGCAATACATATTATTCACAAATTTTAGCATGATCTTATTTATCCAGGAGGTAAACTTTTCTCCAGAGAAATGTATCTCTTGGTTTATACTTATAATAAAAATCAATGAAAAAAAAAAAAGTATTCAAAAGAAATCCACTGTGCCTTCACACAGTTATTATCCTTTTACAGAAGACGGATACCTACATTCTGAAATTTTAATTTAAGGTAATACTATGGACTTTAAACTTAAATACTCAAAATACCTAAATTTCTACCAAACACAAATTACCTTACATTCTGATTAAATACATGCAGATATTAATATGGGGACTTAAAAATGCCTTACATGGGCTTCCCTGGTGGCGCAGTGGTTGGGAGTCTGCCTGCCAATGCAGGGGACATGGGTTCGTGCCCCGGTCCGGGAGGATCCCACATGCCGCGGAGCGGCTGGGCCCGTGGGCCATGGCCACTGGGCCTGCGCGTCCGGAGCCTGTGCTCCGCAACGGGAGAGGCCGCAGCAGTAAGAGGCCCGCGTACCGCAAAAAAAAAAAAAAAAACCTTACATGGATGAATAAATAACTAAATAAAAACATTTATCAGATCATCAAAAGACAGTGTATTTAGATGCAGAAAGAAACCTGCATCACAAGAACAAAATCATTACAGTACAACATGCTATGAGCAGCTAGATGAAAATTACCTGCTACAGAGCAGGGTCAGGAGACTTTCTGAAGGCAGCTTTGTGCACTTAAAATAAGCTCCTAGTTGGTTGCTGAACTGCCAGCAGCCCAGCACATCACATCTTAGGTAACAGGGTCCTGTATCATCCACAGTATACAAGAACCATTCGGGAAAATTGCATTGCATCTTCTTGCTACTCACCCTCTTGACCAGCAAGTGGGCATCTGAATGAAAAGGGGGAAAAAATTTAAAAAGCTAGTAACTTACTATTCTTTTTTTTTTTAAAAAAAGATTTTGCTTGTAAGATATAGTATCCTTGGGAGCTTCCATGCCTTCCTTCAGGAGCAGTGACATATTAAAATCGCATCTGCAGGGACATATTTATACATTTGACAATCACTGATCTAAGGAATAATTACCTGGTTTATCTTTAAGGGAAACCACATGATTAATGCATTGAGGGCTTGGTGTCCCCCCATCCCATTCCCCCAAGGTTCTACATAAGAGACCAGTAGACCACAATAGTGACAACTAGCTAAGAGGAAGGGATTAGAAGACCAGATGCTCTTGAAGTCATAACCACAGCTTTCTTAGAGACCGTATCACGGTAGCAGACTCCACAGAAGGGCATGTCTCCCTGCACCTGTTCTGAAACCAAAAGAAGTCCTTGGGAGAGTTGATTCCCAAGGAAACTTCTTTTACTTCTTCATGTGATCCAAATGGCACCCTACTTTTCTCTCCAGCCCTCATTTCGAACCACGAGAGAGGGTGATGTCAGCCCTCTTCAGCTGTGAGAGGCACACAGTATCAGGTAGAAAATACAGTAGCTACAAAAGAGAACTCAGAAGAAGGGTACATATTTTGTGGAGTCTTGTAGTCAGATCCTGCCCTCAAGGGGCCTGAAACAAGAAAAACTTCTCTAAACAAAAAGATTGCTACTAATGCCGCTCTTCCGTCACCGCAGAAGAGACGTTTTAGGGACTGAATTTCTCAGATACCCTCCATTCACCTGATGAATTTGTCTCGTTTCCAATGTGACAAAAAAGTGACCGCAAACCTATGTATATTGTACCCTAGCCTGCTCACTTGTAGTGGATGTAGAGACTAGCTCTTACAGCACAGAAATGGTTTGCTGGAGTTCAGCCCTCTCACTTGGAAACAATTAAATCTGAAGAGGTACATTTGCACATTAGGCAACGAAAGCCAGCTAGGGATACAGTCACAGGTCAGATGTTAAATGCCAAAATGGAACAGGATTGACCAACTTGGCCCAAACCTAGCAAAGAGATGATCAAAACGAAATTGGTTCAGGCTGTGAAATGTTTTGAGGCACAGGGAAGTCAAGTTTTTCAGTGTAACTGATATTCCCATTAGGCATGAGGGGAAGAAATGTGGTGCTTTTTCAGGGCTCATTTGGGTGGCCCCGAATGTCCAATCCCCACTGAACTTCCTGTTCAAGCCCCTTTGGAGCTGACATGCCAAGTTTTTCAGTAGGCCAGTCTCCCGCAGAGGTCTGGCCTCAGCCTTCACATCATCAGGAGAGCAATGGGGGGGCGGCCGGAGAGGAGAGCCTATGCACAGCCAGCGAGGTCTCCGCCTAGGAGCCAGAGAGGAAGAGAAATAAAGCCATTACACCGCCGCCAAATGACTAACGGAGGAAGTTGAGCAGAACCCTCACCCACCCTTCCAGCGCTCCCCGCGGCTCACATCCCCACATCCGCACACGTGCGTGAACACGTTGGTGGGCTAGCACACGCCCCTCTACCCTCGGGAGTCAGACAAACTCTAATGGCTTAGTCCTGAGCTTCCTTCCCTGAGGAACCGACCTTGTGACCATGTTGGACCAAGCACTCCTTTCAGACCTGGAGCTAAGCCACATATCCAAGATAGGAGGCGGAAGCAGTAGGCAGCCCCGTGGTAAAAGGAGAGTATTTAGGCTACATCAGCCAAAAGACCAGGCCAAAAAAATGATACTGCGGGCAGGGGCTACTTGGCTTCTGAGGAGGGTCCCTACCGCTGTAGTTATCCCGGTCCATCCTGAAATCAGTCATCAGAGCAGAAGTCAACTTCCTCCCATAAACTGGGATCCAACGTTTGAACTTGTGAGAAATTCTTCCCCCGAGAACAGTGTTTCTCAAATGTTAAATGTGTGTCGTCATCCAGTTAAAATGAATATTCTGATTCAGCAGGCCTGGGATGGGGCCCAAGAGCCTGCATGTCTAATGAGCTCCTGGTCCTTGTTAAGGTAACAAGGAATAAATAAGGCATGAGAATAGTGACACAATCCCACCCTTTTTTCCTATCCCCGAAGAAGTTAAATGCCATTCTACCCCACCAGCTGTAATCTCTTCAGAAACAGGAAGGTAATATTTTAGAAGGAAGAGTCCACTAAATTCTAAGAGATCGCCAAAGGTTTTTTTTTTTTTTCCCACAATAAATAATGAGTTCCATGTTGCTAGTGCGAGTCAGAGCACAGTGTGGTCAAAGGTAATTTTTTCTTAATTCTTGTAGAGGCGCCAAAAAGTACACACGACTAAGTTCAGGTGCCTTCTATAATGTCCTTCCCACCTTCCCCAGAAGGTGGTGCAAGAGAGCCACGCCTCCACCAAGGACTCCAGTCACTCTGTGGACTGGCTTTTGCTGGTCTGACGCTCAAGTGCCAAGCAGCCTGAGGCAAAGTTTTGGGGGTGGGGAAGTGGTGGAGAACACAACCCAAAATACAAAACAAAAAACCCAGAAGCCTTCTGATAGATTCAAGTTACTCAACAATTTTATTTACCCATTCTACACACACACACACAAAAACACATTTCAAATACAGTTATACACCTTATGTGGATCTGAGTGCCATATTTTGACATCAATGTCACCAGATTAAATTAGAATGCTGCTAAGGATTAACATTCCTTCTTTCAACACAGCTTTTCCTAGGAAACATGCAGGATAGCGCTATTGCTTCGGTTCCCAACTCAGTCCATTCCATTTAACCCAGTGGTGCTCAGCCCACTCCCAATCCCTCCAAAGGGCACAGCTGGCAACAAGTCCTTTGCTTTTGCCACAGCGAAACTATCACCATTATCAGAATGAATTCATTTTGTTACTTCAACACAAGAAAAAAAAAAATGGACACAAGCAATTCAGATACAAAAAACACTGAGTAGCTAAAAATTGGTCATGGATCCCCAGTGAAAGCCTTACTGAAAAGAATACTTTTGCCAAAATTTCCTTTGCATTTTTATTGATTATATTATAATTAAGAGGCAAATGGGTAGCGGACTAAAAACAGCAGCATTATCCAATGGAATGCTACAGCCCATAGCAGGGAAGCTGAGGACACAGAAAGTTCAGAAAGTGAAGTCCTGCCCAGAAATGGGGGAATGGATAGGATGACTTCAAGTAAAGGTAACAGTGTCAGGCTCTGAGCAGGCATTTCCTTAGCTGAGTTTACAAAATAACTTACAAGTGATGTTCAACCTTCATTTTCTACAAAATGATTAGAATGTGGCTGCTACTCTAAAAGAAATATCTGTTAAAAATCATAGTGTATAGAACTTCCCCCTAAAGAAAACATGTGGAGTGGTTACTTCCTTTCTTTGTAGGACATGTACAATAGACAGAGAATTGTAGTAACATGCATACAGTGTCAACTGGTACAATTAGGAAACAGTCAGACTTGTCAGCTTACAGATCTTAGTAGAGCCTGTTGGTTAGTCAGCATAGGGACCCTACCAGAATCTGTCAGGCAGCATGCGGACCCTACCACACTCTGTCAGGCAGTCAGCACATAGATAATTCTAGATACAGTGTTCTGGACATGATGAGTCTAAATTAAATTCCTGGACATACTTCTGATGTCTGTGTCACCTCGATCGGAAGTCAGAGATCAATCCTGCCAATGTTGCAACCTGATTCAAATTAAAATATTTAATTCCAATAAAATTATTTAATTCAAAGTAAAATATTTTAAAACACAAGTCAAAATGTATACCGGAAAACCTATGTAAAGTTATCAAATTTCTGGAAAACAAACACAACATGGCCTCTGGGCTTAACAAAGACAATAGAATGTGCGTAAGACTATACAACCCAGATAGAGTTCCCTCAATTATTAGGCACTTATTCCCCTTGTCCTTTGGCTACCCCAAGCATCAGTGAGTTTCTCTGGTACTCAGACCTTCTACTCACAGATACACCATAAGATGGATTTATTTCCAAACAGCCGTATCATGTTTCTTCAAAATGCCAGTGTCTCTGAAGATCAAATGTGGGTTGCAAAGAGGAACACCCAGATCCTCACAGGAAACACTCAACCGTTCAGTCTAGGATACAAATATCTTGCACTCCTAAACCTAACTTCTTGGGAGGTAGTGGGTGGGTGGGGGATGGACAAAAAAACAAAAACCAGAGATAAGGATATGGGGCAGACCCCTGGCACAATGCGTGTTTTTAATAGATTTTCTTATTCTACTTTCCAACTGAATGCAAAACAATCTCCTTACCAAAACAAAAGCAAAAACAATACAGATAATAAATAAGAGCTAAATTCCAATTTAAGGATTAAGATATAGGAAGAGAAGCTAGTTGTCTAAATCTGCTTTAGATTCCTCTTCACATCTGTCACGCAATTCCTCATTTAGTTTTAAAGCAGGGAAAAGATAATCAGTGATTATCAAAGATAATACAGTGATTGTTTTCCTTTCCTAATTTTCTACCAGTAGATTAAATGCTAAAGCCTTCACCTATTTCTCCCATAACACAGCTGAAAGCCTCAGCAAAAGGTACTCGGGAGTTCATCCTTCCTTACTAGCATTCGTGATAAACACATAATCAGAGTAACGTGTATATACTACCGACACACACTCAAATAAGAAGGGGAGAGGAGGACAGGAAAGAAAAGATAGGGAACAGGAATTCTCTAAAAGGTAGATTAAGAGCTCTCTTCTATTCTATGCTCTCCTGGCTCCTTTCTGCTGAAACTTCTCTGGAGGGACCTTGCTCTAAAAACCAAACAACGCTGAAATCCTTGCTGTTGTCAAGTTCTAATTTCTCATGTCCAATCTGAGAATTATAAGACCACCTCACTCCTCTTCTTGGGGAAGCAAACTAACACATGGGGAGAATGGCAAAATATCGGCAGGCTGAGAACCCAAATGAACATCCCAGTGCCCTGTGTCTAATGCAGGGGTTTATAACAAGGTAAAACAATGCTAGTTTGCTAGAGAATTCTCTTCTCGCTAGGAGTACGCACAGCCCAAAGCCAAATCTTGGCTCAAAATGCTCCTTCTCATGCATTAGTTCTGAATCACTCTCACCTCACAGCAAGAGAAAAGACTGAATGCCCATTTGGGCTAAAGATGCCACCAGCCAAGCAAAGCTAGACAAGACAACCTTGTAAAAGTGCCACACACACACCTCCTAGACCACGTCATTCTGGGGGACATTCCCACCTCCCAACCCTTTTAGTCTCATACATGTAGGACAAGAAAGAAGTCAGAAGGAATCTCTACTCCACTTCGACGTCCACATTTACAGACTCAACGTGTTGCTCTTTCACAAATGTTCATTTATTATAAATTATATGCTCTTTCTCTAAAATAACTTTTTCAGGGCAAGGACCTTTTCTGCTGCTTTGGTGTCTCCTTCTCCCACCACCACTCCACCCAGCCCAAAGCCCCACAAACATGGACACTAGGTACACATTATATAATGGCTAAACAGGAATAGGAAGTTACCTTATGTCTGGAAGGCAATTTAGAGCAGCATCTAGGCAAGTGGCCTTTGAGATTGGCTGTGATGTCCTACTCAGGATGTAGGAATAAAGGACTCAAGGTCACAAGCCAGCTGCCTGTGATGATAACCTTTATCATCCCACAAGTTTTATCTCAGTACCTCTCTCCAGGGTGCTTAAAATTCTCAGCTATTATCATAGGACATTTATACGACATAGTGATTTGTTCCACATCACCCTGCAATGTAAAGTGTTAAAGCCGGAACAGGCTGCTGCCTGAAGTAACAATGAGGGGGTAACTTCATTCAATACTGTGATCTGCTCACACATCTAACTCCAGGAAACTGTCCTTTCAAAACCATGAGGAATTCAGAATTCCCAGGTTGACGCTTAGTCCAGGGAACTACTGTTTCTCCACCCAACAACACAAAATAGAGTTCTAACCTGGAGTATGATTCAGAATCATCAGAGAAGCTATTTAAACACATGCATGCCCAGACCCTAATCCCAGAGACTGAGTCAGAATTAAGCCTAGAGTGGACACAGGCATGTGCATGTTTCAAAAGTTCTATAGGGGATTCTAATGAAGATTCTTAGATGAGAAGCACAACAAAAGGCCTCCTATTACCAAACAGAAACATCCCTGGTAAATAGCTAACTTGCTCTCACTGGTCACCTCTAAGAGACAGATTGATAACTTTAAGGTACGGAGTCCTCTCTCTCTTTTAAAAATCTCATGAGAACTCTAGACTTGCCTCTCAGAAAAATGCACATACGTATATTCATGTATTTTGTATACAAAACTGGGGGAGGTATAACATCGTGGGCCACCAAGGGGCTAAGAATCCCTACTCTAAACATAACCTTGCAGAAAAAAATAAAATGACACAAGTAAATGTGTAAACAGTCAACAGCTAGACCCCACAGGATTCTAAGACTACTCTAGACACCAAGATGATATAAATTAACACCCTAGTGAGGGAGATTTAATTTATCACCAGGCTTTCCCAATATCTGGGGGAAAAAACTGCTCACGCAGAACATGTTTTGACTTAAAAAGGAGAATGTGTTGAGAATTACTAGAATGTGTTGAAAATTACTAGTTCACTAGCAGCTCTAGTGAACTCTTCTCTGCTTTTCCCTTGAGCAATTCAAACCTCAGTGGTGACTCCTAAATCTCACTCTGTCCTTCTCAACAGTCCTGGAGGTCACCGGCTTTGGCAGGAAAGTTCCTGTAGTTGGCAAAGAAGCCAGGAACCAATGGAGAAAATGTATGACACTCCTCCCAGAGCCCTGTAAGAGCTAGAGGCCAGTCTACTCTCCTAAACCTTACCCCTCTGCAGCCCAGAGACCTCACACCTCTGCAGCCCAGAGACGTATGTCTGAAAAATACAAACCAAGGTATTTCACACAGGCTGAAAGCCAGCTTCCCCCAGGGTACTGAAGACTTTAGGATTGTTCCTCAGGAAAGGAGGCAAGAGCTCTCATCCTATGTCTACCTGCAGTCTCTAGAACATCTGTGGATGTTCTGTAGCCTGGGCTGACCCTTGTAGGACCTGGCTTGAGAGGAAGGGAGAAGGGAAAAGAAAGGCTCCCCCAGTCCAGATCCATCTAGGCCCACTGCAGAGAACATCAATGGAGGGCAGACTTCTCTCCCACCCACTGCCCCTTCCCTCCTAGACAGACACACAACAATGCCATGCATCACACTGGGCAATCCAAAGGGGACACGAGAAGGGGGAAGAAAGCAGGCAGGTCAGGACTGTGAGTAAAGCACACCTGGAAGAGACAAAGGTGGAGGGCAAATGGGCTTCTGTGTCCCCCTCCACCCTGCCCCCACTTTACCAACACAGGGACATTAGTGAGTTTAGACACTGTGGATGGACAAGAACCACGGCGTGCTCAGCCTCAGCCCCAGCTCTGCCAATCACCCCAGGAGACTGGATCCCTTTTTCTCCTCCTCCAGAACCCCCCCAACAGAGGACCTGTCCTAAAACACCCAACTCGCCAGCTTGCCCCTGGGAGGGGAGACGTCTCACACCGTACACTAGCTAGGGTTGGTCTGGAAACACGGGACCTCACATTCTCTGCTAAGATCCACAGTGTGGGGCTGGTGGGGGTGGGGGTGGGGGGGTGGGAGCTGGAAGTTAAATGACTCCTTGGTGATTAGTGACAAGGGCAGGAGGCCAGGATGGGAGGGAGACACACGGTTACACCACCGGAATGCTGACTTGGGTCTTCGGCTGGTCGGCCCCTTCTTGCATGTCCAGGGCACGGAGAGGGCTGAGGGGCTCGAGGGGCCGGCTCCCAACACTGTAATTTCTTGGACGCCTTACTGTATTCGAACTGGACAGAGGCGTAAAGCTGTTCCTTCTCATCCTTACAGGGGTTTGGTTCTTGGGGAAGTTGTTCTGATTGGAAACGAGGGACACCACACAAATGAAAGCCAAGCCAAAAGCTCACTCTTAAACCACAGCAGCCTCCTGCGGACGGGGTCTCTCCTAAGACATGGGCCGCGGCCTGGTCCCCCAGCCCCGGGAGACTAAGGGTTGTGGGGGTAGAAGCTCCTTGAGCACCATACTTCAAAGCAGGAAAGAGGCTCAAAGAAAGGAAGGGGGTTATTTAAGATCACACACAGATTACCAGGACAGACCTAGGAACAGACCTATACCTCCTGACCCCGCCTTACAGGCACCTCTGGATCCTGCTTTCTAAAGGGAGTGCTTTCTGGGGGGAAAATCTGCATTTCACTTCTGCCAAACACTTTCCATAGTTCATTGGATTTCCAAGAGCCAATCCGCAAGGTTAAGACTCAGGAAAGAGATACTGATTTTAAAAAATAGTAATTCCAACATCTCTTCTTTTTGGAAGTGAGCAGACTACATGGGACATGAGTTCTGGATCGGTTTTCCTTTTGTACGTAAAAGAAACCCAGTCTCTCGATGTCAAAGGTTCAAAGACTCGAAGCGGTGGGGAACCAGCATGTCATCCGTGGGGAAATACTTACAGTTGGCTTGTCACGGTGAGTGTTCACAGCCTCCACGTTAAGTTTAATTGTTTCCACTTTGCAGCCTGAGAAAACAGAGGAAAGTGGAGAGGGCTTCAGGAAAAAAGCTCAAAGAAAAATTCCTTAGTTTCAGTATGGTAATAAAAGAACATATATTTTCCCCAATACATACATACATCCCTTTAAAAATGGAAGGCACTGATGGAACTTCCCTGCTAGATACAGGTGAGGAAGTTGAACTTCTAGGCAAACTTCAGAGAAAATTCAAAACTCCTGACCTTCCTCTATCCCCACCTCCTGCCCAGCTCCTAGGCTCATAGTTACCGTAGGCTACGGGAGTAAGTTTGAAGATGGTATGCAGAGGGCACCTCAGGTACGGCAGCTCATCTGAAAGCAGAAAGACCAGGTGGAGGAAGTCTCAGTATTATGAAGCAAGGTCAAGTTAGTGGAAGAGAGCATCTGAGGCGCTCCTGAGTTTTCTTTACCCTGACCTGGAGTTAGACATCTCCTCCTCTAAACCCCCAGACAATTATCAACACAGCCTCCAAGGAAGCCACCCCAGCTACTGAGTGGCTAAGAAAGGAAAAAAAGCCCACTTTAGATCTTTCCCTGCAGGCAAAGCAAGAGGAAGTGCTGTAGCCAGGGCCCCACACAAGGGAAGACTGGGGCACTGTGGGTACCCCAAAGGTCAACCTGCAGGCTTCCCAGCAGCTCAGGTAGATCAGGAAGGGAAGGGAGGGGAGTATCAGAGAAGACAGCAGCACTTCCTTATTGCTCTCCCCAGAAACCGTCTACCCTGAATCCAAAGGATGAAGATGCTTCTAAGATAACGCCCTCCTAGTAGCCCAAGTAACAAGCCGGGAATGTTCAACCACTTTTCTAATGCTGCCAGGAGTGTTAGCGCAGTGCTGCCCCTTTAGCCAGGCAGGACCAAGAGCTAAAGCAGCAGTTGCTCTCCACTGGGGGTTTTTGTATCAGCAGAGTAAATTCACCAAGTAGTTGGCCCAGTGGCTGCTGGGAGCCCCACACTGCTGCCTGAAGAATGTACTCTGATTTGAGTGGAAGAGTGGGAGGTCTCGTTGCCAGGGATCCTGGTGCCACCCCAAGTCCAGCCCCCTCCCTGTGGATGTGTGCCCGGTCCTTCCCTCCAATGGCACCTGCACCCTTGTCCAAGAAGTAGGCCAGGAGGCAGCGCATGACAGCCTGGTGGGAGATGACGAGGACGTTGCCCTGACGCTCCAGCTCCATGATGACAGGCTCCAGCCGCTGCACCAGGTCCTGGTACGACTGTGGGGGAAGTGGGGTGGGCTGGTAGGAGGCGCAAGCTGGCAGCCAAGTCGGTGGCTGTGTCCAGAGTTAAGAGGCCGCTTCTCCTTTCTCCCCAGCTGGCTTTCCTCCTGGAGGTTTGGCGCCTTCGTGTCGCCTGCTAACCACCCCCAGCCCTGGTACCTCTTGAGAATACTCAGACTTTTCAAGAGCAATGTTCAGACCGAGAAAATTGCAGGTCAAGAAGAGAAAATCTGAACGCAGCCTGTGGGGTTCTTTTTCTCTCGACAGAATAGGCAAGAGTGCAAGGCAACAAAGGCTCCTAGGGATTTCCTAGAGCCCTGTTGTTTTATTTACCTTTGCCTCACCCCCCAGACTACGAAGCCACTTGGGCCAGCAAGCAGCCTTAAACACCACAGATGAGAGGAAAATCATTCATATCCCATACATTTACTTGGGGCCTATACCTGCTTGGGTGGGGCTGGAATGAAAAGAAAAGAAGTTACAAAAGACCACGTGGATTCTAACATATACTCAGCAACAGAGGCTATCTTGTTACCCTTTCTCTGGAGATCTTAACAAATAAATGAGGCATTGGACTGCCGACTGCCAGAGCTGAATTAAACACAGCAGGCCCCAAAGGTAGGAAGAGAAACTAAATGATGCCTTAAGTACTCTTTCTCGGTTCCCCAAACTCACATTCAATCCTTCCCCAAAATTCAAGCTAAGCCCCTAGCAAAAGGTGGGGCAGTCACCTCTCGTGAGGGAAATCTCACCTCCCCTCCAGGATATCGATACAGGTATTTCTCTTCATCTCGAAGTGCAAACTCGTCTGGGTACCGCTCCTTAATCTCTGCATAAGTCATCTCCTCGCACACGCCCTGCAGGAGCCACACGGCTGGAAGAGGCGAACTGGACCCACACAGCCCCCCAAATGAAAAGGCGCCCGTGAAGAATATTAGGCATTCGTGCCAGGCACTGGGCTGGCTCCCTTCACGCACTGCAACTGACCGACTAGCAGGGTGAGGGGCCACTGGGAGAGGAGGCCGCCTCTCTAGCTTAAGCTGCCGCTTTCTCCTACTGCTGTGGGGAACTTAGAGGTCAAGAAAAGTCAGCAGGATAAAAGGAACAGGAAGCAGGGAAGGAGGGGAAACTGAAGGCACTAGAGAATTCTTGTAGAAGACATAAAAGGGTACAGAGGAAGGAAAGAAAAAGTGCCTACTTTTGCACTCAAGGACACAGAAAGCCAAGAACAAATTGGAAAGGACTTTTCCAGAACAGCTGACCAGGTGGCCTAAGGAGAAATTAAAGAAGTGAGTTGTCAGCTACTTCTTTTTCCTAGGAGGAAAATATATGAAGGGTCCAAATGGAGCTTCACCCTCTCCAGGTGCCAGAGGCTAGGTCAAAATTTGGTTCAGGTCCCATCACTGGCACAGGTGTGTCAAGCAGGCAGGAAGCCCTGATTGGGGGTGCATTGTTCCCACTTATTCCCTAAACTGGCCATAGATTCAGCTTCCTCAAAGTCTCTACTTGGTGTTTCTAGTTTTCTAGATGAACGGCCCACATGGTGACTTCTGAGAGCTCCTGCCTGAATAGGAGACCCTTACAGGCTTTTTAGCCATCAGACCTTCCTACTCACAGCATCAATCTCATTCAGAATCTTCCACTGCTCATAGGTCACCCCCAGAGATTCAGCGGTCTGGATAGTCCTCTTCAACTGACTTGTCCACACTTTGAGGTCTGCTATCTCCTGTTCCTCCAGAAACTTCCTTAGAGCCTGGGCAAACTGGGGTGTGAAATAAAAATTTTAAAAGAACACACACACACAGGGAATTCCCTGGCGGTCAGTGGTTAGGCCTCCACGCCTCCACTGCAGAGGACGCGGGTTCCATCCCTGGTCAGGGGAACTAAGATCCTGCAAGCCGCGCATGGCACGGCCAAAAAAAAAGAAAGGAAGGAAGGAAATACAGACACAGACACACACACACACACACACACACACACACACACACACAGAGGACTGTTAACTCAGCCTGAAAAGGACAATGTGTATGACCCCAGTCAAACTCTGAAAGGTGCTACATAGTTATAATAAACCCAAGAGGAAATGAACTTTAACCAGAGCATCCTGTACTGTGCTGAGCATACAAGTTGAGCTCAATAAATATGGGACAGCTGAATGATCACAGCAGAAATGGTTCCGAGTTACGCACCCTTCAATACACAGCTAGAACCAGTGAATAAGAAAACGTCTCTTTACTTGCTTGACTATCTGAAACCACAGCCTAAACTCCAATAGGATTCAGTAAGAAGTAAGGGGATCAAAGAGATGACATCCACCATGCCCTTCTAACTCTAAGCCTGGGAAATCCAGCCTGCTGGCTAACTACTCACCTGTTTTCCCCGCACGGAGAGGCCTGAGTCACCCCCAATCTTTCCCAAGAGATTGAACTCGCTCTCTCCGTGCCGGCAAAGGTAAATGGTGCGAGGATGGACATGGATATTCATGAGGTAGTAGACGATCTTGCTCTGGATGTAGTCCTGGACTTTGTTCACTAGAAATCGCTGGCCCACGTTTATCACCTTGATGAAAGAAAGATCCCTGGGACAGAGCAGGGAAAAAAAAAAAAAGTCCCCTGGGTATGAAAATCTGAGGATAACAGGAGGAGGGGAAAGGATCTGTATAGTTACTTGCAGGCTCCCAGCAGCTCTTCTGCCTCTCCTGCCACACCCCGACCCAAATGTAAGGAATCAAATGGAAAGAGATGGATGGCTCCGCAGAACAAAGATGCAGTAAACTTTCCTGAACTTCTCATCAGGCAGTACCATTTCCTCAGTGCCTACACTGTGCCAGGCACTGTAGCTAAGTTAGATAAACAGAATTCAGGCTTCCCCTCAGGGGCTAGACCAGATGGATGACCTGAAGATTTTGCTAACCCTGAAGTTTGTTGAGAAGCACAGCGCCCACCTGAGGCGGTCAAGACGGAGTCAGAGTGTGGCATCTACCAGCGGGGAGGGGCGAGGAGGGGGGTGCAGAACCATAGACAGAGATCTCTGTGCGTTCCCCCCCATCTACATAAATCAAGTTTCTCTCAAAGGCACTCACATAGACTGTTTGCTTTGTGGCCATCATGGAATTGTTCTCACTATAAAAATAATAAGTGTTTATTCCAAAACAAATTTTTTTAAGAAAGAATGATGCAAATAAAAATTACCCATAGCCCTACCACCAGAGGTAACATCTACACACACACACACACACACACACACACACACACACACACACACACACACATTCTTCTAGAATATTTTTCTATGTAGGACTAACTGAGGGCTAACTGACGAATATACTATTATGCCATATCTAGGGCAGTGGTTTTCAACTTCTGTATTGAGAAACACCTGCAAACACTAACATTGTGGGCAACATACTTGAAGGAACTGAAAGACTCGAAAGATGAAGCAGACCACTGAAGCAATTTAACAGTGGCTATGCACACTGGCTTGCCATCTGCTTGGCTTCAGGGCTGTATTCTTATCTGACTAGAGCTGTACTGACTGCATGCTTTTTCAAAGGCCACCTTCTCACGGGTCTCCCTGTGCACATGTCATTCTTCAACATGGACTTGGCATCTTGCTACAGCTCTTTTCGCCCACACACGTCAAGTTAACCCTGTGTTCTATGCCACACTGCTGATAGGCACTGCCATAGTAAGTAATATATAAAAACCACTTAAATATATATATTTATATATGCATACACAAGTACAATATATTGTTTTATGCAAAACAAATTTACATATTATGTTATTTTACATATGGAATATATGCACATATATTCATATGTATTACTATATATTTTTATACATGTACATATATATATATATACCTATACACACACAATAAACTTTAAAAATTGATCAAAAACTGATGACACACCTCTAAGAGGTGTCCTACAATACCCTAATTCAAAACTACTGATCTAGAGCAGTGGTTCTCAACAGGGGGTGATTTTGCTTCCCAGGGGACATTTGGCAAAGTCTGGAAACCTTTTTGGTTGTCACAGCTTGGGAGTGCTCTGGTATCTAGTGGGCACAGGTCAGGGATCCTGCTAAAGACAGCTACAGCACAAGACAGCCCCACAGCACAGAATTATCCAGTTCAAAATGTCAATCATGCTAAGGTTGAGAAATCACGCCCTAGAGGACAGACCAGAAGAACTCAGGATAAAGAACACTCCAGTGTTCAGGTATAAGATTCAATCTGCCTAGAGGCCACAAATCCATACCTTGTTTCCCTGGAATGATGTAAACAGAGGTCTGGATGGTCAGAGGGAAGTCTAGGGACAAGGGGAGAAAGGCTCTTTTCTCAAATGAGACCCCTGCCTCAGGCCCTTCAAACCTTGGCCTTAAACCTTACTTGTCATAGTTGTCTGGGTCAAGGGGTTGATAGGTGACTTTGTAGCACTCAATTCTCTTTAGGAAGTCCTCCATCACATTCTCCCTGTTCCTTTCAGGGTAGTCAGGGCTCGACACCTTTACCTCCTGGAATCACAGGGAGAGCAGGGCCTAGTCAGAGGTCTGCCCTTAACAGCCCTCCTGCCAACAGCCACTGCTAAATAAAGAAAAGGAAGGCCACAGAAGTGGCCTTTCACTGGAGCATTGGCAATCCCCATTCACTGAGCACCCCCTCCCTGTCCTGTGACCCTGGCAACCAAGAAGGGAAAGACAACTGGGGAGTCACGTGCCTGCCCTTGGCTGAAGGACAGAGGCAGTCACGCAGCTGAAGCAGTTCTTGGGCCCCAATCCTTTTATGTACCTTCCTGGGAAAACAGAATGGGATCCAATTTCTCCCCAAGGGCAATTAGAATAGGGTGCTTGATCTGATACACTGCTGACTCAGACCAGACACCTCTTCAGCAAGTTCCCACACTGCTGGGAGAGCACCACCATGACACAGTGCATGGATATCCACTCAGCACAGCACAGCACAACCATCAAATGGGCACTGGCATAAGCTGTGACCACACACAGCACGAGGTGCCCAGTGCATAGAATGCTGACCTCAATATTAGACAATCGGTGGGCAGATGACCTTCCTGTAAGGTGGCCCTGACAGATAATAAAGAGTCTGATCTATTCTAAGAATATACCTGGGTCTCAACGTCTAGCTAATACCCAGAACACAGGGCCAGGGCTACTACAGTTTAAGTTTGGCCTCTGTTCAACAGCTAATTCTTACTTTCTTCCTCAAAGCCTCTTTCTTTTCCCAAGGGAAGAGTGTGGAAGTACAAAACGGTGTTCTGGCAGATCAAAAAGATCACCCTGTGCTGTTAAACATGTCTATTTCTCTCTTTCATTACCGGGTTGACTCCCCACACCACCTCCACCAACACACACACAAGGCATAAAGAGGTGGTGGTGTGAGGGGATGTCACCTACCAGGATATTGGCAGCAATGACATCGGGATCATCGCAGACAGATTCCACAAAGAACACCTGGCCAGGGAGAGAAGGCAGTGATCAATGAGTCAGTAATGGCCAGGCTGTTAATTAAGAGCACACGCTCATATCTGCTCCACCGCAGCCAACACATCCCCTGGGATTTTCTTTCATGAAAGTGGCCTTCAAGGCCTCTTCATTTAAAAATAGCTCTTACCACGTCCCCACGGCCTCATACATACAGGCTAAGGAGCTGAGAAAGGACCTGAAAGAAAACACTCAAGGACTGGCGGTGACTCACCAAGAGGAGAGAATCAGATGTCCAATCCTGTCCTCACCCACCAGAATCAAACAGATCTGCGTGTCCCTCCTAACTCCCCACCTCCACTCACCCCTCCTCCTCCAGCTTGGAGGCAGATTCTACCTTGAAGGAATTCTCCTCGGCAAAGTTCAGAATCAAGGCCCTCCTCTCTCGCGTGGTATTGGTAGCATCAAACACCTGGGAAGAGAGCCCACAAGACAGATGAACGGGGACCGAGAAATGAAATCCCACCAAGGCGGACCCAAGGTGGGGCGGTGCAGCCAGGCTGCTGAAAGGGGGGAGACGGGGGAGGAGGCAGGTGAGGCTTACCGCAATCTGCCCACTGTCCTCCGTGAGATACGCCTTCACATCCTCCAGCGCCACCAGAGCACACTGTCTGCCGAGAGAGCAGAGGAATCAGCCAGAGGACTGGGCCGGGGCCAAGCTTAGGCACAGCCAGAGACATGAACAGCCAGGGTGCCACAGGGATCACACCCCTTCCTGTTCAGTTTCCCCACTGATCAAAAATTTTCCCTAATTAGACCTTTCAGCTTGCCCGTTGAGATTTTTCTACCATCCTATGTCTTTCCTCTTCCCCTGTCCCATGCACATGTCTTACCCCTCTGGAGGCTTAGCCTACAAGCACACACGCAACTTTCTGAGCCCTGTTCTACCCACCCAAGCCCATGGCGAGCTGCCCAGCAGATAACTTCCACTTAAAATCCCCACAAGGTATTTACTGAAAGGGAAACCAAGCCCCAACACATCCAGTCTCATGACGGCCAAGAAAGAGCTGGCCTGGCAGTCAGGCCTAGAAGACTCACTTGCGTATCTTCATGGCCTCCTCGTTGTCATGCCGGAAGAAGTCATAGGATTTATAGGACTTGACCGCTTGACGCCGATACACCCCAAGATTAAACACTGCAGAAGACACCCATACCCTCCAGCAGTGAAACAATACGATGTCCCAAAGGGGACTTCTTGGTCTAATGTCAGAGTGGCCAAGGGGATGAAAAAAGCACCATGGTATGTTGGAAACAACACCAGATTAAGAATCAGGTTAAGTTCAAGTTCTGACTTACTAGAATTTGGACAAGTCTTAAATTGTCTGACTTTCAATTTCCTCAGCCATTTTGGCTATTCCACATGGATACTGCTAGATAACGTAGATGTAAGGGATTTGGAAATGTAAAGCTTTATGCTCATTTAATTCTTAATACTCCTATCAAAGGCATTGCCCCCAGACTAGGCCAATTCAGCCAGGCCAGGAGGAACAAGTATATGGACAGGGAATAAATCCAGTAAACCAGGAAGCAGCCACTACTGCTGTCAAGAGAACCCTGTATCCTTGATGCCAGGGAGAATAAGTCTCCCAGAGGCCTGTGAGGCCCAGGAACTGATCACTTCCTTTCCCAAGGAATGCATGGTTGCACCTACCTTTGGTGGGCACCCCAATCCAGTTGAGGTAGCGTGTGAGTTTCTTGGACACGTAGGTTTTGCCCCGGGCTGGTAAGCCAATCATAACAATGAGGGTCGGGGAGTTGGTCATGTAGGATGCCCACGCTAGAGGGAAATGGAACAGAACGAAACTAAATAAAGAGGGGTCAAGTAAGGTTTGTGCATGGGGCTGGGACTTCACGGTCAGGTTTGATCCTCATACACCTCAATGAGGCCAGTGTCCAGGAGGACTGGAAAGGCAAACCAAGCAGATATCGGGGAAACCCTCCTAAAAGACAGTCAAAGGGTCATGTAGACTTCCAGAAAGTACCTAAACTAAGACACGTCTTTCCCACTTGGCCAAGGTCTTCACAGAGGTGCACAAGATGGAAAGAGAAAAAAAAAGTGGCCAGGATTAGAAAGACAGTAACCATAGCATCTTCCTTAGCATGAGAATATCTAGTAACACGGCAGTGATAAAGCCATAAAGGAAAGTCTTGGGCCTGGAGATTCTACCAGTGCAGCACTGAGCCAGCTCCTATAACAGATCCAACAGAGTTTCTATCCTGAGGATCTCATCTATCCCTTCAGAACCACAGGCAAGAGTTTGCCCACGAAAAAAGAGCCTGGCCTTAACCCGTTTTGGCCTTTGTGCTCAGGCCACGAGTTTAAGCCAGAACTTCTAAACCATTTAGACTGTGTCAACGCCTACCTGACATAGGTTCTGACTAGACCTCAGGAAGCTTCGTGGTAAAGCTGGCCCACAAGGGCATCACAGCCAGCCTGCCTCAAAGGCCCAAGTGAAAGCAAGACAGTTTAAAAGCAGGAATAGCCATTGGTCCGCCCTTCTTCAGAATACAATTGGTTTCAGGAATGCTCATTTACAGAGACAGGTCTCACTGGGCAGCTGGGGGCAAAGTAGATGCCCAGAGGCCAGGTGACTTGCCTAAGGACACGCAATGAGTCATGGGAAGGGCTGGCCCTAGAATCCTGATCTTGTGCTTCCTGGGCAGCTTTTCTCCATAAAAAGAGCCTCTGATTCCGCCATCAGCTTGCTCACAGGCGCTGGCTCCTTCCTGTCCATCCTGCCACAGAGGAGTGGTGGCAGAGTGCCCTGCAAGCTGCCAGCCATGTTCCTGGGGCCAAGACCCAAACTGAGGTCATCTGGGAGGGCTCAGATGGGAAAGGAGGGAGGCCCTGTGTGCAGATGGGGAAGAACCACTTTTGTCTTCGTCTTCCCAGCACTGCTTTTCAGAAGGTGCCCCACAGTAGTTGCCACTCTTCTTCCCTGGGACAAGGTGACCCTGTCAGGCTAAGAAACAATTCAGCAAAACTGGGGTACTTGGATGGGAACGTCATCCTTTCTTTTTTTGAGAGGGGAATGTAAAAAGATCTCAGTGGAGAAGTGGGCAGAGAGGTGTGGGTAGAGAACAGAGCTCGGAAGGAAGAGAGTTTCCTAGGGGTGTTTGGCAAGAAGTACCCAGAAGCCAAACAGGGCCCTGGCGGTGAGGGAGGGGTGGATGCCCAGACTTGGGGTCAGAGGGGTTGGCTTTTAGTCCTTTACCTACTACGCACACGGAAAATTCCCGGGCCTGAGCAGGAGCCCCTCCAAGGTAGGCAACGAGCAACAGAAGTGATTTTCATCTCTGTCCAAACAGGGAGCACAAAGACAAGCAAACGCCATGCTGCAGCCTCCGCTGATGTTCATGCCTGATCTCTGACCCCTAACAGACAGATCAGCTGCCTCAGGTTTCAGGAGTGAAATCCTCCTGAGTCTTCACTTTCTCCAGCCCTGCACTGCACTCTTCTCAATCACCATGGCTTGGCTCATTACCTGCACTTCTAGTACTGCTTGGTCCACACCTTCCAGCCCATTAGGCACTTCTCCCAAAGGTCCTGTTATCCTCCCTGAAGCTGAAAATGAACTGATACTTGGGAGACGCTCTGAGGCCGACCAGGGAACCAGCTGCTCCATGTTTACCAAACTGGACAGAGAGTTCTAAGAACAAAAGAAAACACGGGCCACCAAGGACTCCCCACGGTGGCCCCCAGCACCACACCTCCCACCTCTGCCCATAACACACCCATGTACACCTGCTACAACCAGAGCTGCTCAATTTCCGGAGGACAAAACTAAACCACACTTCCTATCTCGAATTGCCACATGGGCAAAACTAGGTACATTCTGTCCTGCCTGTTAAAAAACAAAGCCATCACCACCTTAATTTGAACAGTAGACACTGTATGCTGATTAATTTTGGAGACAATGTAACTTACCCCTTGACAAAGAACGGAAAGCGGTTTCAATCCTGAAATTCTCTTCTACCTTCTTTATACAAGGTTGAACTCACTTTCTCAATCTTAAACTTATTTTCCCTTCATGAACACACTTCGAGGGAATGAAGGTGTGAGAACTTTCCTCCTACGGACAAAAAACCTCAAGCCCAGAAAAGGGAAGAGATTGGCCCACAGTCCCTCAATAGAAAGTCAAGGTCAGGGCTCTGGCCAGACTCCTGGTTTCATGACTGCCCAATCAGTCCTAGTACCAGCTCTTGTCAGCACCTGACAAAGGGAGCCACGTGGCCAGCATAACTCTGCTCTCTAATCTAAACCTGAAGGGTGGTCTAGAAGGCCAATGGTTCCCGGCTTTCTCATGACCAAGCCATCTTCCACTTTTTGCTCTAAACAGCCCCAATATTTTGAAATATGCTGCCCTTTAAAGTGTGCTTCATTAGTAATATCTTCTTTTTATTCATCAGAAGTCATAAAACTGCCAATTATGTCCTGCCGTTTGACTGATAAGCATAACATATCGAAGTTCTGAAGCCAAACGCTAAGAAAGTTTATGTTTTAGTTAACCATCGAAGCTATAGTTTAATGCCCAATTTCTATCACGCGCTTTGAAATATTAAAAACAGCTAACAATGTAGAACTTTTGAGGGATGCTGATCAATGTTTCAAAGGTGTATGCCTTTCCTCCTGTTATTTCTGTAGGGAAAGCTGCTAGCACAAACAGGTGTATATGCAAGGATGCTCACTACAGCATTGTTTGTGACGGTGGGAAATTAGAAACAATGTAAATGTCCATCAGGGAGAGGCTGGCATATCCACACAAGGCAATACCATGCAGGATGAAGTAAATGTGAACTTATCGACATGAAAAAAATGTCCAGAATATAGCTTAAAAAAAGTGTGTGGGGGGGGGGGATAGTATAACAAAATATGTACAGTGTGGACCTATTTCCATTAATAGGATACACCAGAATAAGATTTTGGAAAGAATCAAACATAACAGGGACAGGAGAAATGGTGAGATTTTCTTGCTTTTTACTTTCTTTCTGTATTGTGTGAATTTTTCATGAACATGTATTGCTTTTATAATTAGGAGAAGGTTCATACAGGGACTTGTCTGTTCCAGACCTATTCAAAATATCAAAGAATAAAAGAAACAAAGAAGGAAAAGCATGTAGACCTTCCCTGCTACCCCTAATTCCTGCTTTCACTGAGCCCTGAAACCAGTTATCTGAGCACCTTAAGGGCACCTCAGCCAGCACCAACCCCCCTTCTCCCCCACCCCTGGAGCAGCTGAAATTCCAGTACTGCTCCTTTGGCGGTTCTGGCTCCCTAAAGACATTCTTCAGCTCTCTAGTTCAGGCACTTCCCAAGTCAAAGTCAGCCAACAACAGGTATAATTAACAGCAACGGGCTAACGGGAAAGCTATTAATAAAGCAACTGCTGGGTGTGAACACTAAGCAGCCCAAGAAGCCTGTTCCAAGATACAGGAAAATAACAGAGAGAAGGGAAATAAACTAACACATACTCTCATAGACTGTCACAGTCCCACAGTCCAACCACGAAAGGAGAAAGGCGGGGGGGGGGGGGGCGGTAAATGAATGACAGTGGCTTCAGGATAACCCAGATACCTCCAGTGGGGGAGAAGAGGGTAGAACTTGGAAAGGAGAGATCAGGAATTAGAGTCTAGAGGAAGGAAAGAGACCTGGGATTACTGCTTCTTTGACTAATCAAAAGCCCTCAAGGCAAAAAAAAAATGCAAAAAAAGTTAGGAAGGCAGGTAGGAGAGTCCCATGGAGAAAAAGCAGAACTAGAAGGACTGACACTGAGCATTGCACAGGGTCAGAGAAAAAGCAGAACTAGAAGGAGAAAAGCAGAACTAGAAGGACTGACACTGAGCATTGCACAGGGTCAGAGACTCCCACAGTTATCAACTCCCCCTGACCCCCAAACACCACCACCTGTTCTCTGCTCTTGTTGGGCTCAAGTGTCCTAGTAGCACGAGGGCACCTCTATTTAAAGTGTGCATTCCATATCCCCAAATCTGGGTTACCATATTGTCAAACAAGAGGAGAAAACATTTTTTACTGAAAATATAATTCTTCACAGAGCTCTTTTAAAAAGTGAGCTCCCAGCACAGCATTTAGACTATAATTCAATCTATATATAATGTTTCAGGAACAAACACAACATGCAAATAGAGTCACCAGTGAAAAATAACACAGTTTAGCCACATGCCCAGTACTCTTCTAGAAGCTGTCCTGTATTTACTCATTCAATTCTCACATCACTCTGGGGAGAGATACTATTAGTATCCCCGTTTTATCAAAAAGTAAACTGGGGCATGGGGCAGAAAAGCAAGTTGGTTAAAAGCCCACAGTTAGGCAATAGTAAAACCAAAATTTGAACCCAGGCAGTCTGACTCCAGAGGCTGCACTCAAACGTCATGCTATACTAGTTATCTTCCACAGGGTGTTTGCCCTCAGTACCTGGCTTCCTGCCCTGGCGGAGAAAGAAGACCCTAATCATAGAGGTGCACCAACCCCAGTATCACACCCAAACAACCTGCCTCTGCTGCAGCCCAAACCCCCAAAAGCCTCATCAGTGCTACATGAAAAGAGATGACCATCATGAATCACGAGACTGACAAGGTCATGACATCAAGGTTGAGACTCTGGGGAAAGCTTGCAACATGAGATGATTCCAGGTCTCATGCTAGTTGGCTGTTTCCACCTGCTGATATATATAACCACTGAAGTGAGAAGAACTGACTGATAGCGTTCCAGAGGAACCTGGTAGCAGGGACAAGAGTTAGCTTTCCTAGAGGTTCCCCAAAACATCTGGGGACAAACTGCTCAGGACCTTTTGGCCTAGGCTCTGCAGTCTTGCAGTCTATAAGGATGCTTAGGCATGCAGACGCATGGGGACAGGAAACAACACTTCATCTCTCTGCAAACCCACCTGCTGTCTCTGTCTAAAAGATGGGCATGGAAATGCTCCTGTGAAACCCATCCCCAGAGCAATGAACCTGCAGGGAAAATAGTCTGCAGAGTGTAAAGACTAAACCTGTGAGAAAGTAAGGTGCCCAAGACATGGCGAGAAGTGAAATATCAGGGCCGATTCCCCTTAGGCCTGTAGAAATAAGCTAATGGTTCTTACCTGCAATTTCTGCTGTGAGCAGCACCCTCACAAAACTTAGCCCAAGAGATAAAGGGAAACTGTTAACAGTATCAACCCCAAGGAATTCCTGCACCCTGCTACTCAGCCTTACTCACTGCGTGTACAATAACACTGGCTCTAACTTGCAGCATCAATCAACTGTGCAGATACCCCCAGGGTGGGGGAGATAGAGATTCAGTTAAAGAAAGCAGGAAGAATATGCTAGGCTAGGGCTTCCCTGGTGGCGCAGTGGTTGAGAGTCTGCCTGCCGATGCAGGGGACACGGGTTCGTGCCCCAGTCCGGGAAGATCCCACATGCCGCGGAGCGGCTGGGCCCGTGAGCCATGGCCGCTGAGCCTGCGTGTCCAGAGCCTGTGCTCCGCAACGGGAGAGGCCACAACAGTGAGAGGCCCGCATACCGCAAAAAAAAAAAAAAAAAAAGAAAATGATGGGCTACACCAGCAGTCTAGCCCCAAGGACAGACAATTCACTGAGTCTACTTGTTTCAGAAAGGAAATTCCCCTGGTAGACTTTGTTTTAAATTACCATGTCGAAGAACTATTTCTCACTCCCACCAAGCAGCAAAGTCTAGAATTACAGCAATATTCTCAAGGTAAAATCCTGGGAGACAGCAGCCCCTCCTCTTTACCAACACTCACAACATTTCTTCTCTGACATTCGTAGATTTGTTTTGGTTTCATAGTTGTTGTTGTTCTGTTCTGAGGAAGGGGCAGAATTCCCAGACATGGCAGCTCTTCAGGGGATGTCTGGAAGGGACAAAGGGGATGTAAGGAAGGGAAGGAAGGAAATATCCCTCAAAATACTCAAAAGAGGATCAGTGCGGTATAAGTGAAAGAACCCTGGGCCAAGGGTCAAGTCCAGCCCTCATTCTCCCACTTAATAGCTACATGCCCTAGGATAAGTCATGAATGTCCCTAGCCCTCTGTTTCCTTATCTGTGAAGAGTTGCACCAGAACCCCGATCTGTAATGCTGACTTAGGAGTGTACATTCACATGAATTATCTCCTTCAATCCTTCCAATAATCCCATAATAAAACAGATTTTGCTACCATTATTACTTCTCCCCATTTTACAGATTGAAAAACTGACGCTTATCAAACTAAGTGGCTTATCCAAGTTCCTTCCTGACCTCAGATTCCAATTTAAGAATCTGGGGAGAGTAGTGGCAGCAGCTGGGGGTGGGATGGGTTGCAAATAGATCAAGTTCATTATCATAAAGTAATTGCAGTCCAATGGTAGAATTCAGTTCTGAAAAAAAAATAAGTGGGGAAATCTCAAACATGTTCCCTTAAGGAAAAACTGTAGCTAGACCCGGGGACAGCCCTAGCACGTCACTATTTCTCCTCTCAAGCCCTTGACCGCACCCTCTCCCCATCTATCTCCTAGGAAGCAGTCTATGGAAGAAACACTGGGGAGCAAAGAGGTGGCAAATAACTTCTCTTATTCTGGTGGTAAATAACTTCTCTTATTCTGAAAGATCACTTTCAGAATAAGGGGTAAGTCCTGACTCGAACGGGGGTGGGAGAGCCCCGAGTTCACTGCGCAAACCCAGACAAGGGACTCGTGAGGAAGGAAAGTCCTACTGCTTCAAGGATCTTGCACTGTTATTCCACTGACCACACAAATCCTCTAACTCACACGTCAGCTGCGTCTCTGGGTCCCTAAACGTCCGCACTCCGGCAATGCCTGGGGGCCCGCACTTCCCCGAAACAGCTAGGCTTCATCTTCCCGCTCCTCATCAGGGTGCACGCAGCCCCCCTTCTCTCGCCCGCCTAACCCCTTCAAGGTGCTGTACAGCCGTCGCTCACCCTAGGACCCCTCCTAAGATCCCTCCGGGCTGTGGCCCCAGCACCTACCCGGTAACGCGACAGCCAGGAGCCGACACGGTGGCCGGGGTCCGGCACACCAGTCTCCGGAGAATCACGTGCCTTGCCTGGCTCCGCCCACTCTCGCGTTGGCCCTCACCTGGAGAGAATCGTCCACCAATCGAGCGCCCGCAGGCTCCAGGGGGCGGGGCTCAAATCGGAATCGCTGTCGCTAGCTCCGGAAGAAGGTTGGAACTGTGAAGGAGAAAGATCACAAGCTCGCAAGTTTACCAGCACTGTGGAGGTTAGTTACATCGTTGCCTGGCAACTAATAGGGATGGGGCGGGGTTAATTAAAAGCACGACGTTTTTCATACTCTCGCGAGAGTGAACTAGTAGACGTCTTGAAAGGGTGTGACTTTATGGTGACGGGAAAAATTTTTGCGGAGATTAACGCTTTCCTCCCTGAATCCTAGCGGGACCTCGTTAGATCCATGAATTGAAAAGTAAGCTATAGAAGAGGCTTTGCTAGAGTAAACTACCAAAGTACTTAAGCTGATTACATCTTAGGGTGTTTGCATATTCCCTTAGGTCAGACACTGTAAACTAAGAAAATCAACTACTCTCATCGCTGAACCAGGGGCTTCCCTGGACCCATGCACATACTCCAGTGGACTTACCACCTTATTTATTCTCCCGCTTACAGCCCACGCTGTAACGTCTGTTATGGCCATCTTGAAGAACAAAAGAGGAAAATTGCTCCAGGAGAAAACTGGCTCATGAAAGTTTTGAAAAGATGCATAGTTTCCATATAACTTATTCAGAGGCAGATTTTTACAGTGGAGGTGAGTTTGCACATTTCAAGTGAACTTTTCACAGTTGCCCTCAGGCCCATTTGATGCTTGATTGTGGTGATAAACCCCCTCTAAGCAGGGTAGGCTTTGCTCCTCTGGATCCAGGATAAAAAAAGAACGAGTACATATTTCTCGGAAGAGAGGTAAATTCAGAGATGTTTTTATTCCTCTTTCACCTGGGGATTAAATTCATCCTTCAAAACAGCTCAAATAGTACCTCCTCTTTGACGCTTTTTACAACTCCATTACGTCACAGTTGCCCTCTCTGTGCCTATACAACTCCGTTTTATCCATTCAGCAAGTATTTACTGAGCACATATTTGCGAGGCACAGTCCTTTGTTCTAGGGATACAGGGTTGAAAAGGGTCACATAATCTAGCATTATCACGTTGCTATGAAAGTCAGTAGTTATGTGTCCTTTACACACCACCCTCTCTCTCGATTACGTGAGTAATTTGCCATTTTGAAGGCAGGAATGGAGTCGCCTTGGTATTTGTATACCTAGGTCCTGAACTGGAATCTGGATGACACATGTTGGTCTTCTTCATTCCTCCTCCTTATACTGCCACCACCTCCTGAATGTAGCAATTGCCCTCAGCCCAGATGCTGACCTCATATTGCGCTTTCTGATGTGGCAAATGGACGTTTTCAAGTTACAGTCTTATGGAGGTGGAAAGGCCAGTCTTCCGGCCCCCTTAACCTCGATGAGTCAATGTTTGCTGCAGCCATGAGTCTAGCCACGAGTATTTGTTTGTCTTTGACTGGTCATTTGAGTCACAGACCATTCTTGGCATTCGTTTGCATTCCGAACTATGATTCTGTTTCTCCCGGTGTAGTTTGGAAGCCCCAATTTAATCATTTCCGACCTAATTGCAAGGATACATTCCACTGTATTCGATTCAGGAACTCCTTCCGCCGCTTTCTTCCCTTAAGCTTATATGCTTCCGACGCGGAGGGTACCTCACTCGCTCTACAGGTAGCAAGACCAGTCGTACGTTAGGAATACGGGTAAATCTTCATCCTTTGCCTCCTGAAGGGGGTGATGGTGAGAGTCAGTTATTACTTTAAGAGTGTGCTAAAACAGAAGCCGCAGAGTATCGCGAGAACTGTAACAACCAGCGACATCTCGCGATGTTTGGACCGGCAAAGGGTGGCTATTTTGGAGTCCACCCGCCGGCTTCTTACCCCGGCGGCGTCTGCCAACCTGCTGCCGGGACCAAAGCTGGCCCCACGGGTGTCTGGTCTGTGGGCGGCCGGACCGACACGATGTGGCGGCTCCGCTGCAAGGCCAAGGATGGCACCCATGTTTTGCAGGGGTTGTCCAGCCGGACCCGGATGCGGGAACTCCAGGGCCAAATTGCCGCCATCACCGGGATCGCCCCCGGCTGTCAGCGAATCCTCGTAGGATACCCGCCCGAGTGCCTGGACCTCAGCAACGGGGATACCATTCTGGAGGATTTGCCCATTCAGTCAGGTAAGGGAATCGAGGCTAGGCCAAGGCTAGTCCTGAGAGGTCGGAGAGAGGCATAAGGGAGAACAAACAGGGCGAGGTGGTGTGGGTCAGCTGGGGGCTTGGAGGAACAGGATAGGAAAGATAAAAGAACAGAGAACTCTGACGGAGGCCAGGGCAAGTGTCTAGCAGGGAGGGCCCAGCCTCTGTGAGAAGCCCAAAGCCTTGGACTAACCTTTCCTCAATCTGCTTTCTGGTCTCTCTTGAAAACGTCTCATTCATTTTGTTTCCCTCTGCGTCCGCAACAGTATTTTAAAAATGGGACCTATTTTCTCTGTCCTGATGGCTCTTTTCCCCTATATCACTGAAATAAGACAGCCGGTCTGAAGGATGTAGGATACTTTTTTGCTTTCCTGGTTCATTTTTGCAATCACCTTCATACATACTTACTTTGACAGTTGTATTCATTTTAGAGTTTGCTCTGACACACCCAGTAAAGGCCCTTTCAAGTTCTAGACAACAGCAGTTATTTCTGTGCAGTATTAAAACTTGAACAGCAATAATGGTAATTAAAAGCTTTCCGTTGTTGTATCAAGGATCCTGTAAACACTGAACAGGGTAGGTATGCAAGTTTCGTAAGGAGAGGACCCCCTAGTGGCCGAGTCTGTGACAAACACCTTTTGGAAGTGTTTTTAAACTGCAGAGAGCAAGCTTAAGAAAATTTTGTTCTTGAAATGTATCTTTTTAAGCAAGTATGAAGGTGTATAATTCAGGCCCCTTTACTAAATGAGGTGCAGCCTAAAATGTTTTGCTCTTTGTTCCATTTGCGTCTTTATGAAGATACAGTGAACAGAAAGTGTTACTGGTCACATGTCTGCAAAGCTGTATTCTCCCTAGTAACCCCAGCTTATACTTTAACTCCTTCTGTTTGTAATTTACAGACTTGGTTAGTAAACACCCAATTTCACCTATACTTTCTCTTCAGTTCTGGATTTGTTTTATTTTTGACAGGCGACATGCTGATTGTTGAAGAAGACCAAACCAGGCCCAAAATGTCACCTGCATTTACAAAACATGGTGCTCCTAGTTACATCAGGGAAACTTTGCCTGTGCTTACCAGAGCGGTGGTCCCAGCAGACAACTCTTGCCTCTTTACCAGTGTGTACTATGTTGTTGAAGGAGGAGTCTTGAATCCAGCTTGTGCCCCTGAGATGAGACATCTCATAGCACAAATTGTAGCAAGCAATCCAGACTTCTATAGCAAGGCAATACTGGGAAAAACAAATCAAGAGTACTGTGACTGGATCAAAAGGGATGATACTTGGGGTGGAGCTATTGAGATATCCATTTTGTCTAAGTTTTATCAATGCGAAATATGTGTGGTGGATACACAGACAGTACGAATTGATCGTTTTGGGGAAGATGCAGGATATACCAAAAGGGTCCTGCTTATTTATGATGGCATCCACTATGATCCGCTTCAGCGTGTCTTCCCCAACCCAGACACCCCTCCTCTGACCATTTTCTCCTCTAATGATGATATTGTTCTTGTGCAAGCACTGGAATTAGCAGATGAAGCTAGAAGCAAGAGACAATTTACTGATGTAAACCGCTTCACCCTGAGATGCATGGTATGTCAGAAGGGATTAACTGGACACGCAGAAGCAAGGGACCATGCCAAGGAGACAGGCCATACCAACTTCGGAGAAGTGTGATCCATGCATAATGAGGATTGACGCCTACTACCTCACAGATCCAGAAGGTTCTGGGTTTTCCAATAAGCTATTCGTAACCCTAAAGAACAAAAGGACACAATGCTTGAACCATCCTTTTAACCTAAAGCCACTAAGACACTGAATTCCTTGTTAAAATTAGTGTGCAAGTTTACAGATGTGTGTCTACAGTGGTGATACATGCCCTCTCTCTGCTGGGGTGACAGAATATAGGTGGTCCTTGCTACCTACTGACACTAACCTGAAGATTGACTTTCAGTATTATAAACTAGCACCCAGCAGCATTAACTTGTAGAAGAAAACAACTTCATATTTTGGGTAATGCGAAAGGCCTCAGGTGAGGCCACCGGACATAAACCACAATGTCTCCGGTAATTGAGTCCTTTTAAGAACTGAGTTAATAGTTTCTAAATTATGAATTGATTCCTCAAGTGAAGATACTCAGAATTGTCAAAACTGATTCATATTGCAACTTGGTAGACTTTATAAATGTGTACTTCACCAGTTAAAAGTACATAAGAAGCAATTTTTACAGGGTTGAGTCTACTCCTTGAGAATGTTACCTAACAACGAGAACTGATAGTGCCCAGTTAAGGATTTCTAGTGTTATAAAAGTAGAATGTATTAGAGAGGAGGTGCCTGAGCAGATTACTGAAGCTTTAAAAGACCATTGGCCTCATGTTTTGTTTTGTGTTTTTTTTTTGTGATACGAGGGCCTCTCACTGCTGTGGCCTCTCCCGTTGCGGAGCACAGGCTCCGGACGCGCAGGCTCAGCAGCCATGGCTCACGGGCCCAGCCGCTCCGCGGCATGTGGCATCTTCCCGGACCGGGGCACGAACCCGTGTCCCTTGCATCGGCAGGCGGACTCTCAACCACTGCGCCACCAGGGAAGCCCGGCCTCGTGTTTTAATGCAACTCATTTATTCATCTTTGTCGCATTGGATAAAACTTTAAAATTAAGCAGGATATTTTTTTTAATTGTAGTTCCTTGAAATTTGAATGCTCTATTTTTGCCTTTCTACCTAAGATTTGCCTGGAGGGATTTGATTTCCTCAGCCTTTTGTTAAGAGCACTTCCTCCAACTCCTAAAAAAACTTTTCATCTAAAATTATAACGTGCTTTGGTTTGGTTTTTGTGAGATCTTTGGCTACCTAAACAGAATTTGTTTTCATGCTAGCCTTATCCCACCACTAATGCTCTTTTAAATGATTTCATGTGTCTGAAAATTAGCACTTTTATCCACCATCTTTTACCTTGACTTTTGCATAGTTTTAAAGTAATCGGGATAATAATATTGAATGAATTTGTTTCACTTACAAAATATGACAGTTTTTAAATCTTTGCCTTATTCAGCCTTCTCAGAATTCTGCTTCTTACTGATATTAGATGTGTAGCCATTTGCTTGGTGGGCTAATCCACAAGGCACACCCTCTAAAACTTAGCTTCACTATGAGATCTTCCAGATAAAAGTTTTCTACCTCTTTTCTTAATTCTTCTGACGATCAGGGATGCTAAATTATAATTTGTTATGCATTATCTTACATAATGTGAAGAGGCCTGATGTTGTAAAGTTTTATTATCTTGGTCTCATTTTTGATTAAGTATCTCACTTAGAAAACCAATGGTATGGGAATTCCCTGGCGGTCCAGTGGTTAGGACTCCGTGCTTTCATTGCCAAGGGCGCGAGTTCAATCCTTGGTTGGGGAACTAAGGTCCCACAAGCCGCGTGGCGTGGCCAAAAAAAAAAACCCAATGGTATACTTTAAAGCACATGTATATTTTAGCATATCTTCTTGGCAAATATTTCAAAATTGAGATTTACTTTTAGCACTTTCACTTGGTAGAGATAGCCATATAAAATTAAGGAATATGTAAACAATTTAGGAGAAATGTACCTTTAAGGAACAATTCACAAAATATGCTTGAAATCATTAGATGACATTTCTTGAGTACCTTTTGTGTGAATAGGTCTTTTAGGCATTATAAGTTATTGTGGTCACTATAGCTCAAAAGTGTTTAATTTTCTATTTAACTAAGCCTTAAAAATAGCACTTGTGAGTTTGTGAAACTTAATGTTTGGCGATCATAATGTGTACAAGTGAATATGATTGAATATCTCTTTGTACCTGTCATCAGGTCTAAAAGGATTTTGTATCTTATTTCCCCCAGAAAATATTAAATTTAAAGCTGTAGGTTAAGAGTATACCACTGGGTAGCACCCATCAAATTGAGCTTTATGCATCATTATTCATAAACCTTGCCTTCCTTTCTTAAGTGTTTCAGGGGCCAAACTTGATACTTGCTTACTGGAATTTTAGAGAAGTCTATTCATGCAACAGATATTTATTGAGTAATTTATAATGTCAGGTATATATTGATGCTTCCCAGCATAAATTTCTGTTGCTTTAAAATTGAGTATCCTTTATCTATCAATACATTTGATTTTTTTTTAATTTTGTATTGAAGTATAGTTAATTTACAATGTTGTGTTAGTTTCAGGGGTACAGCAAAGTGAGATATATATATATATATATATATAATTTTTCAGTCAATACATTTGATTTTAATTTAACAAATTTCCAATTTAACAAATGGAAAGAAATAGAACCTGATATTTTATAAAATTAAACCTGTTATTTTAAGTGGCTTTGTTTGCATATTTAAGCTTATGCTTTTATAACAAGTCAAATATTTATTCAGGGGCTCTTAGTTTATTCTGTTTTACCTGTGAATTAGGTTGTGCATTCTTCAGTTGGACACTGATAGATCGCTCTCAATAATGACTTTTTAAATTAATCAGCTGCTGAAATTCAGCACTAGGACTTTTAAGTAATGTTCTGATCATGGGGAATTCAAGATGAAGCACTATTTGCAGATCATTTAATTATTGAGGATTTAAAAACCTAAACTTGTGCTAATTCTGAACTCAAGCTTGTAAGCCTCACAGAACTTAGATGTTTTTAATTGTACTTCTTATACTCTTGAAATTAGTTTATTAATGTCTGTAAATTCTAATCTTGAGAATTTTGAAATCTTGCAACAGGATTAAAAGAAACTTTTTCTTAAATTTGCTGTTGAGTAGAGTGAAACCCCTCTTCCTATTCATTCAGTTTTTGACTGCCATACAAGATTTTTTTTTTTTTAAATTAAAACGAGTATAGTTTACATTGGTAGCAGAATGAATGAAGATTGTGCTTTCCCATCCCCCACTCCTCCTTTCCCTTATTCTTCTTTTTCTTACTCTTCTTTGGATTTAAAGATTAGATGTAGGGCAATGAATGTACTTCTAGATAGAGAGTGATTTCAGAAGTTAATATCTCTGGGAATTTTGTGATGTGATAGCCATGTGAAGACATCAGTATAGTACATCTTCTGTTAGTGGTTCATGGTTGATTTCTTAATTGTTTCCCATGAATGGATAATGGGCACAGTCAAGTGATACCCTTGAAAGGTTTGGGGGCTGGTCAGCTTGAGGCTGTTGGCAAAAACTAATATAGTCATACCACTTGATTATTCCATGAAGTTCAAGTCCCAGCAAAATCATAATCAGGAATGAATTAGCATATTATTTAGCTGTACATGCCCATAAATGCGCCTAACTTGCTTGTCTAGCTTATTCTTTCTATCTTGTGTAGGCATTAAAACATGAATGTTGCAAGTTGCCCTAACTGAACATAGTTTTCTATGTCTTTTTTGAAAAAATTGAATAGGGAGTTTAGAAGATTAGCAGCAGAGGGATTTTTTTTTTCTTTATGTGTCAGGTGGCCTTCCTAAACTTCCATATATTAAGATTTTTATGTTCTTTCATGTATTGAGAACACACATTTGTTATTATTTGCAGCACTTTAAAAATATGAAATAAAAGTTTACATGTTAGCCCTCTCCGGGGACCTTGTCAAAGACATTAAAATATAATTCTGGAACTGCCAACTATCAGTTCTTCTTAATCAGCAGTTACCATCAGTGAATAGTGTATCCAATGGTACAACATTCTGGTGTTTTGGTAACAGCAGAACTCCATTTCAGTAACTATTAGCAGCATGCTCTGTGCCCTAGCATTCAAAGTGTTACTTTTTTCTATAATGTGATTGTTCTTTATTCATTGTACAATGCAGTATTCATATTTGTCCTTGTAGCACAAAGATGACTACTACAACTTTGAAAAGATTAGATTCTTAAAACCCTTCATTTGTTTCTAAGCAAAACGATTTTGAGCTGATTTTTGAGTCAAAGGCCTTAAAAGCATCATGTGTAAGCAACATCATTAAGTCTAAAGTGAAACACTTGATTTGAATAAGCTAGTTTATTAACTAAAGATGTTTTCTTACTAAGAGTTATGGTATTTCAGCACATTTCATCCAACTTAAAAGATTATAAAACTTCCCTAATTGTGGAAAAGGGTTTGTTTGTTTTTTTTTCCTTCTCCAGAAATTAGTTGGCATTTTGTTTACAGTGCTTTGAGTATTTGACTTAGAAGAAATTATTATTATTGCTTTAGGTCTTGGTTGATAGAATTTAGAGGAGATTGGTAACCCTGCCGTGCTGTTTCAGAGTAAAGGGAGAAAGGGGCAAGAAGATAAAGTGCCACATAAACAGAAGAGATCCTCAAATGAATGCATTCCTAGTCTTGAATTATGCATTTCAGAAAATTTTTCAAGCAATGCCTTTGCATCACCTTAACCCTTCTCCCCCATTTCTTGGCATAGAATGTAGCAAGGCCGTAATGGAAAGGCTTGTCAGTACAGTATAAAACCATGACTACAAGGATTTTGCTATAATGCTTTTTTTTTTTTTTTTCTTTGCGGTACGCGGGCCTCTCACTGTTGTGGCCTCTCCCATTGCGGAGCACAGGCTCCAGACGTGCAGGCTCAGCGGCCATGGCTCATGGGCCCAGCTGCTCCATGGCATGTGGGATCTTCCCAGACCGGGGCACGAACCCGTGTCCCCTGCATCAGCAGGCGGACTCTCATCCACTGCGTCAGCAGGGAAGCCCTATAATGCTTTTTTATACTTGCTTTTAAAAATACAAATCTATGTCTAAGAGTTTAGGGATAGTGAAGATATGATTTAGTTATGTTGTAGGCAAACAGGTTAACCTAAGAAAGGTTTACAATTCCTACTAAGATTACATGAGCGTGACTCTATACTGGTATAGGATATGTAGTTAGTTGTAGCCTGTAAGTTACTTAAAAGGACCAGGGCACCTAATTCTTGTCAGTTTTCCAGTTCACCTTGGTGCCATTCATCACATAAGCTGTTTACAGGAAATATAATTTCCTTAGCAAAGAGTAACTTTTTTTCCTTTAAAAAAGTATTAAGTTTAAAATACAGAATAAGTACATATAGTCTGTCAAAAGGAATAGAGAATGACAATAGTCCTGTATTTCTTGTATTAATGCAGTAGAGGTTGAAATTCCTGAAGCAAGAAGAAACCCATAAAACTGTCAAATTTAGAGCTTTAAAACATGACTTGAAAAGTATAGGGAAGGACAAACAACAAAGTTCTGTTTCACTTGGCATAAGAAAATATTTTTTCTTAATGAAGATGGACAGTGCTTTCTTGTTTTAAAAATATTTTGTCTATTTGCCAGCATCTTTTCAAAGTTAACGCACTGCTGCTACTTGGGAGACGTCTACTTTCATTTTGTACAACTCTTATGTGATTTTGCCATTGTCATTAAGATGCATTGATTTTATGAGGTGTATAATTTTAAATACATAAATATTGTATGAATTGACTTGTTTTGAAGGAATAAATGAAGTGAAAATATTGTTGTCTGAGCATATTTTGGGGAGGGCAGAGGGCCAGTGAACAGCTGCTACAGTCAAGTTACATATTTATCATCACTGCTTTGACTTATGTACGAGTACCTGCCAAATCTCACTCTATAGGTGGAGTCTTAACCACTTGGATAAGAGAAAGTAAAATGTTTTTTCTTTTTAACACCAGAGGGCATTTGAAATTTTCCGTCTTTGACTCCAAACTTTCTGGTATGCCATCAGCTCCTGAAAGTTGTAATTCAATGTCTGTTGCTGACAAAGTGTCAAAGTGGAAAGGCTGAATGTTCCCTTTCATTTATAATAGACTGAGGTCTGTGTGAACTTAGATCTATCTGTTTGGAAACTGCAACATCTCTCTGGGAGAATTTATTTCATCTTTGATAATATCAACATTTAAACATTTGAAACAGCACTGGAGTTAGAATTGGCCAGAGTTTCGGCTCTCTAACTAAACTGAACTACTTACCCTTTCCTTCTCAATGAAAGCATAAAAATTATGGGAGTGGAACCATGCAATCTGATCAATTTGTGCATCAGGTCAAAATGTATCTTTGGGGGTCAACATAAATCCAACCTTAGAATAAGTCAAGCCAAACATCATATTAAAAGGTTTGTAAGGAGTCTCCTGGGATATGTGGTGGTAGTTTGTTGAACAATTAACTACCCATAAGGCAATGCTTCTCAAAATGTGTGCATCGCATTGCCTGGGAACTTTTTAGAAATGTAAATTCTCAGAAGTCAGAAATAAATGAGACCAACAGTCTGTTTATCAAGCCCTCCAAATAATTTTGATGATAATAAAAATTTGAGAACCACAACTATGACCACGGTTATATAAACGAATCGGTGTCAACTTCCAGAAACCTCTGATGGCTTATGTCAGTCCTATATCCTTGGCCTCATGCAGTCCGTCTTCATCCACTATTTAAAGACAGTTATTAAAGTTATAGATAACAATAGATGACAATTCAAAAATCTCAACAGGCTGAAAAATCCTAAGATTGAATACTCATAAATGTGAAGTCCTGCCCTTAAGTGCTAACACAACACATTATGTGAGTCCAGGATGAGTAAAACCTGGCTTTATAGTTGAATTGAGGAAGAAATAGCAATAGAACTTAACTATTATTCTGATCCCAACAGGGTGATATGACTTTGGTTGCAGAAATAGTTGCATTTTAATAGTTAAAAGATCTAGAAAAAAGGAAGCAATAGTATTAATGTATCCTACTTTAATCACATTGCATTGGTTTGGATGAGGGTTTTACTTGTAAAACATGATGAAAATCTAAGGTTTGACAGCTGTAATGGGATATCTGAAGGAACTGTAGACAATTACCTGTAAAAGAGAAAAGGGGTCTCAGATTGATGTGACGGCTAACTTCAAATCTGGGAAAGTGTTGTGTGAACGATGAAGTACATTTATTCTCCGAGGCTCTGAAGGAAAGAACTCAGACCAGTAAGGGGTGAATATTACAAAGTAAAATTTACCTCAAAAACCTAACACAAATAGAAAGGGATGCTTTGATATTAAGGTCAAATATTGTGATGTAACCTCCTGCATAGTGAAAAATAGAGCTACAAGTCATTAGGCCCCTGACATCTTGAAAATTTTGTTTCAAATGCTAGTTATGAAATGAATAATTAAAAAAAGAACTTCTTCGCTAGGAAAAAAAAAAGCATGTGGTTTTCTTTCTTTTTTTTTTTTTTTTCTCTCTTTTTCTGCTCTTACCATCCAGTTAGTGTTTGGAAAGGAATGGCTTACACTCTTATTTAGTAATAATTGGGAGTAGTATATACTATGTTTATTATATCTCTAAATCTAAAATGAGAGGTTCAAGAATAGAAAAGCATCTCAAATACATTTATGTTTTAAATTTTTGTTCTGACTTGGATTGTCTTTATCTCTATTGTGTTTATAGATTTTGAGGGTATTTATCAGATGACATCAAGTGCCAGGGTATCATGAACATATTTTCCTACACTCACTAAAACTTTTATGACTTCCATATGTGTGAGTTTAGTAAAAAATCAAGAATTCATGAGAAACCAGCTTTGAGAATAGTCTTTTGTCTTTACTTTGGTAACTGCCTTCCTCATAACTGCTTCTCTGCCATTCTGTCTTTCTAAAATTCCTTCTGTATAACAAGAAGTGTTTTCTGATCTTACTATGATGACGTTTCTCTGTAATCAATTGAAGGGCTTCATTAATTGTTAATAATTAGAGTAGGTGTCACAGTGACTTGACCAGGTCTAAAACCCTAATGATGGCTCTCTTGAATAATTGCAGTAGGCTGAAAGCTGTTAATTTGGAATTGAAGCTTACTCAGGTCAAGTTCAAAATCAATGCTGAGGTTAAATACAAAATATAGACAAAATTATTCCTGATAGCCTCTTAACTGGCTCACAAAGTAGAGTATATAGACATAACCGTAACTTAGTAAGTCCAACAGAGCTAGTCCCCATCCCAGTGCTGGGAGAGTTTATGCTCACTCTCGGGTACAGCTCTTTGAGGTCCCAACCGGCAGTGAGTGTGGTTCACTAGGTCCCAACCATTAGTGGATCTGGACTCCAATCTCTGATCCCTTGCTTCTGAGGAGCTATCAGAAGCATCCCTCAGCATCTCAGCCACCCATTCTGGAATAGAGGAATGTCTCCAGAATAAAAGTGGTCCCAAATGTTGGTTGCATCACACCTGACTTCTATCCTTATCCTGATACAGGCCTTGGCAATCCTTCAAATTCTTCACTGTATTTTTGGCTTTCCACTGCTTCAGCAAGAAGGGTTTGTCTGAATGCCTAGCCCAACATTACTGGAAATGGAGGTCCACAGCAACACCTTTTTTATGATATTCAAAAAAAACTGCCATAAAATGTGTTTTAAAAAAAGATATAATGTTGGAAATGGAAATATCACGTATGAAGCAAATGATTTAATAATTTTAGGGCTTCCCCGGTGGTGCGGTGGTTAGGAATCCGCCTGCCAATGCAGGGGACACGGGTTCAAGTCCTGGTCTGGGAAGATCCCACATGCCGTAGAGCAGCTGAGCCCATGCACCACAGCTACTGAGCCTGCGCTCTAGATCCCGCGAGCCACAATTACTGAGCCTGCGCACCACAACTACTGAAGCCCACACGCCTAGAGCCCGTGTTCTGCAATAAGAGAAGCCCGCACACTACAACGAGGAGTGCCCCCCACTCGCCGCAACTAGAGAAAGCCTGCGTGCAGCAACAAAGACCTAACGCAACCAAATATAAATAAAAATAAAATAAATTTATTTTAAATAATAATTTTACCATCAACAATGGAGGGGGGAGATAGTGAGAATTTGTCAGTATTTATTTTAAAGGAAGAAGTACTTTATCAAGTAACAATGAATATGTCTAACACAGTTCACTTCAATCCTGTTGGATATTTATGTTGAATTAAATAGAAAAAGAAAATGTGTCCTTTATCATAGAGTAAGAATCCTCTTTAGAGTTTATTACATGGGGTATTTCACAAAATTATCCATCCTAATTGTGGACATAACTTTACAACTATAGAATTCCAAACTTCCTTCTACTATGACTTAAATACTTTGTATTAGGATTGATAAATCTTTCTCTTATGAATTTTATTAGACTGAATTACTTCTCCCAGAGCTTGAATATTATGGAATAAACTAATCAAATCAAGTTTTTTAAACCTACAAAACTAAGGAACAGACTTTGAATTATGTTCACCTTCTGCCAAAGTGACTCTTCCCATTAGACCCTTCCTTTAACATCCAGCCGTATTTTTTTTACTCTTACTCTATAACAGTGAAGACTGAGAAAATGATCTTGAATTTGGCTAGAAACAGCTAAAGTCAATAGATCTCAGATAAATTGTTAAGCAGTTTTCTTTAATTTTACTTCTTGTACCATATGGTATCAACTACCTCAGGATTACAGGGATAGTCATTCACTCAATAAGCATTTTTGAATGTTCATGTTGTTCTAGGAACTGCACTAGGTGCTGGGTATACATAGGGTAGGGGAGGGGAAACACAATGCTATAAAGGAATAGAAATACAGGTGCTATGACGAGAATAATGGGGTGGGAGAACCTAAAGTGATTAATCTGGGAAAGCCTTTTTGAGAAAGTGACATTTGAGCTAAAACCTGAAGCATGAATAGGAGTTAGCTGATGAGTAAGAAGAGCATTCTAAGTAGGGGCTATAACACTTGCAAACACTATGTTGCAGGAGGAAATGAAATATTTTCCAGGCCAGTCTGGCCATAGGGTGGTAAGCAGGGAAAGAGGAACATGAGATGAAGTTTTAGAAGCAAGTATTCAGATTCGCAGCATCTATAAGCTATATTAAGCACTTATCCTTATTCATATTTACCACATGTTATTTGCTTATGTTATGTGTGTCCCCAAATAGTTTGTCCATGAGGGCAGGGACCAGTTATTTCTTATTACCATTCTATTCTGAACACCTAATAAGGTACTAGATATATAGTAGACATTCAGTATTTATTTAAATAAATGAAAATATAAACAAATGATGTTAACATGTAATTTAGGAATATCCTAAGAGCACTGGGAGGACAACGCTTTAAAGAAGTCATCAAATTTATATTTCTCCAAGTTATTTTAGCTGCTCTGTAGGGAATGGATTAAGGGGGCAAGAGTGGAAGTGGAGGACCAGTTAGGAGGAAGCTACTGCAGTAATATGTATATGTGATGATGATGGTGATAATAATTATAATAGCATTTGTTGAGTGCTTACAATGTACAGAGCATTGTCATGTATTATCTCATGTAATCTTCACAATAACTCTATGAGATAGGTATTATTATTCTGTATTTTGTAGGTATGGTTACTGAGGATTAGAGAAGTTTGATAACTTCTTCAAGGATCAAAAGCCAATAAATGGATAATAGCTTGGACAAGGTAATGTCAATAGAAGAGGATCATTTTAAGATTTATTTTGGAAATAGGATCTCCAGGACTTGGTGACATGAGGAGTAATAGGGATGCATCATCTAGAATGTCTCTCAGGATTTTTACTCAAGCATCTGGTGGATGAAAGTGACATTTATTGACCCATGGAAGATAGAGGGGAGGAATATTTGGAGGGAAGAGAGAAAATAAGACTTTGGACATGTTAGGTTTACGATGTTTGTGAGTCATCTGAAAGGAGATGTCATAAAGGCAACTACAGGCCTGAAGTTAAAAAAATATGTCCAAAGATTAAGATCTAAATTTTCAATTTCTTGACCTATAAATAGTTACAAGATATAAGAATGGAAGAGATCAACTAGAGAGAGTATGTAAAGAGAGGAAGGCTCATCACCAAACCACAGAGAAACTACCAACATTTAGAAGTCTGTTAAAGAAGGAGAGCCACCAAGGATAACTGAGAGTTCAGAAGAGATCAGAGGTGTGTAAGAATTTCTTGTCATGATGTCCAAGAGAATATGGTTATTTAAGAAACAGAACTGTTTGTTGGATGTTATACAAAGGTCAAAGAGGAAGCTTAGGGGAGTCTGTAGAATTAGGCAACCTAGAGCTCACTGAAGAACTTACCAAGAGCTATTTCAGGGAAATAGTAGAGAAAGAAGCTAGATGGATGTGGGTTGGAGTAAATAGGATGTCTGGTTAAAGATAGCAGGTTGAACATATTCATTGGTCGTCTACTCTCCCCAAACTGCATTAAATAATAATTATGGGATTTTAAAAGGCAGAAACTCTCAAGGACAAAGAGATGATAAATAATACCAACAAAATTTTGGAAGATAGCCAGGAGTTGGATGCGTGATAACTGACCTAGCAGGTTTGAAAAAGCTGAATCCTAAAGCAGCAACCCTATTTTTCCATGGAGCTCCCCTCAAATTCAGTAATTGGTGGTGTTAATACCTCTGGAAACAGGGGTGGAAAAAAATCATGAAAATGGAGAATCTGGCTAAGAAATATACCTTTCAGATCTCCTCTCTCACTCCGAGCAACTAAGTGCTTGCTACATCGCCTCTAGTTGAGGGCAAAACAGAGGGTCTCTGTACTAAAATAAAGAGGATGACGCGGTGTTTTTATATGCTGAATGTTGAGACAAAAAACCTTCTTCTGCCACTAGGCTCCAAGAATGCTAGTTGCCAGAATTATGCCCTTCAGGCAGGATTTTGGAAAACTCTTCTCTGAGGAACAACACCAACAAAAAAAACTAATGATATTGACATGAAATATTTTCCAATCAGCTGGCCCTACATGATCACTCTACAGTAAATTCCACAGTAAACCAGCCCCATCCACACCACAAAACTTAGTTTTTGCCAAATTCTTAAATTTGAGTGGATAGTCAAGAATCATCAGACATCTGAAGATACTCTTTAATAAGAAACACAAAAGTGAAAACAAACTTAGGAAAAAAAATAACATGGAATAAACAGAGACTATGGTGACAGAAAAATACTAACATTGTATTTACACATATATTCTTAAAGTAGTAAGAGAAGATTTTGCATCAATGAAACTACAGAAAAATATGATAAAAATTCAAAAACAAACAGTAATTCTTTGAAATTAAAAATACAATAGCAGAAAGAAAGTGCAACAGAAAGCTGTAGGTAAATTTTAAGAAAGCTCCCAGTAACAGAGAGATAGAGGTCCAGTCCAGGAGATCCAACATCCAAATAGTGGAAGTTCCAAAAAGAAAGAACAGAGAAAATGGAGGGAAGGAATCCAACAACTAATAGTTCAAGAAAATGTCCCAGAACTGCATGTCATGAGATTCTAGATTGAAAGGATTTACCAAGTACCCAACATAGTACATAGATCCACTCCAAAACACAGCATCATGAAAATTTGAGAATACTGGAAACAAAGAGAAAGCCCTAAATTTAGAATCATAAATCCTTTTGGCTTTTCAACAGCAACACCGAAAGCTAGCAGACATTAACCTAAAATTCTATACCCAGCCAAATTAGCAATCAAACATGTGGATGAAATAAAAGATATTTTCAGACATATAAGATCCTATGTGCTCTTTCTCAGGAAGCTACTGGAGAATGTGTTTTGCTAAAATAAGAGAGCTAACTCAAGAAAGAGGAAGAAGATATGAGATCTAGGTAATACAACAAAAGAAAGAGGTGAAAAGATTTTTCCCAGTAGGATGATAAAGGCAGATGTCAAAATGACAGACATGCAACAGGCTGGAGAAAAACCTATCCAAATGGAAGTAGATCAGAATGCCCTGGAAAATATTTCTTCAGGATGAAATTAATAGAATACTATTAAATCTGAATGTATTGAGAGAAGATTTACATAATGGGTGGGGGTGGACAGACAAAAAAGATATATAGAAAAGGAAGAGTAAACATAGTATATCTCAAAGCATTAACTCTCAATAGCATTTATTTAATGCAAAAGCAGGGAAGCAAATCAGGCAGTTTGGCTCCAGATAGACTATACTGTAGTATTGCACATTTGAATGCTGACAGGAATTATTATAGAAGAAAGGTCGAAATGATGATGTATAAGAGAGGATCACAGGGATGGAGTTCATAAGATGAGATCCACAGTACATGTACATCATCTGGTTTTATAGGAAGAATATTTCCTTTGTTGTACCAAAAGAAGAATAACATGGGTGCAAAGGAAGGTAGGTTTGTAAATTTGATGATGGAAATATGGAGTTCCTGCCTATTGGCTGCTGTTTTCTTACCAATTTTTTCTAATTTTGTGGCAAACTCATTTTCTGAAAATAAAGGAAGCAAAAGAGGAGTGGAAAATTTGAGGAAAGGGAGGTCTTGGAAAATGGGAAATCCAACTTCCTAGAGAAATGTGGTAATTGCCTGGGAGTATATAGTACCCGTTTGAGGTTGTTATTCTTGAGTTTATAATAGTGCCAATCTTCTTTACTTTGAATTTTTTTTATTGAAGTGTAATTTACAATATTATATTAGTTTCAGGTGTACAGCATAAAATTCAGTATTTTTATAGATTATACTCCATTATAAGTTATTATAAAATAATGGCTATAATTCCCTGTGTTGTACAATATATCCTTGTTGCTTATATGTTTTATACATAGTAGTTTGTATCTCTTAATCCCATACCTCTGTCTTGCCCCTCCCCTCCCCTTTCCCCATATATATATATATATATATATATATATATGTGTGTGTGTGTGTGTGTGTGTGTGTATATATATACACACATACCACTTTTTCTTTATCCATTTGTCTGTTGATGGACACTAGGGTTGCTTCCATATCTTGGCTATTGTAAATGACTATGAACATATGAACATTGGGGTACATGTATCTTTTCAAATTAGTGTTTTTATTTTTTCCAGATATATACCCAGGAAAGGAATTGCTGGATCATATAGGAGTGCTATTTTTAGTTTTTTGAGGAACCTCTATACTGTTTCCCATAGTGGCTACACCAATTTACATTCCCACCAACAATGTACAAGGTTTCCCTTTTCTCCATATCCTTGCCAACATTTGTTATTTGTGATCATTTCGATGATAGCCATTCTGACAGATGTGAGGTGGTATCTCATTGTTGTTTTGATTTGCATTCCTCTAATAAATTGTGATGTTGAGCATCTTTTCATGTGCCCACTAGTCACTGTGTCTTCCTTGGAAAAATGTCAATTCAGGTCTTCTGCATATTTTTTGATTGAGTTGTTTTTATTTTTGATATTGAGTTGTATGAACTGTTTATATATTTTGGATATTAACTCCTTGTCACTCATATCATTTGCAAATGCTTTCTCTCATTTCATAGGTTATCTTTTCATTTTGGTGATGGTTTTCTTTGCTGTGCAAAAGCTTTTAAGTTTAAAAGAAAGATTCACAGATATGGAAAATAAACTAGTGGTTACCAGCAGGGAGGGAGAAGGGGGGAGGGGCAAGAGGGGGAGGAGATTAAGAGGTACAAACTTTTATGTATAAAATAAATAAGCTACAAGGATATATTATACAGGGAATATAGTCAATATTTTATAATAACTATAAGTGAAGTATACCCTTTAAAAATTGTGAATCACTATGTTGCAACCTGTAACATATAATACTGTACATCACTATACTTCAATTTTTTAAAAAGCTTTTAAGTTTAATTAGGTCCCATTTGTTTATTTTTGCTTTTATTTCTTTTGCCTTAGGAGACAAATTTTTTTTTAATTACTGAGATTTACGCCAAAGAGTGTTCTTTCTATTTTCTCTTCTAGGAATCCTATGGTTTCAGGTCTTACATTTAGGTCTTTAATCCATTTTTATTTTTGTTTATAATGTAATGAAATGTTCTAATCTCATTCTTTTACATGTAGCTGTCCAGTTTTCCCAGCACCATTTATTGCAGAGTCTCTCTTTTCCCCATTGTATACTCTTGCCTCCTTTATTCTAGAATCATTGAGCATATAAGGGTTTGGTTTTGGGCTGTCTATTCCATTCCATTGATCTATGTGTCTATTTTTGTGCCAGTGCTGTACTGTTTTGATTACTATAGCTTTGTATTATAGTTTGAAATCCAGGAGTGTGATAACTCTTGCTTTGTTTTTTCTCTAGATTGCTTTGGCTATTTGAGGTCTTTTTGGTTCCACACAATTTTAGGATTATTTGTTCTAGTTCTGTGAAAAATGCTATGGGTATTTTGATAGAGGTTGCCTTGAATCTGTAGATTACTTTTCATAGTATGGACATTTTAACAATATTAATTCTTCCAATCCATGACCATATTATATGTTTCCATTTCTTTGTGGCATCTTCAATTTCTTTCATCTTCAACTTCTTTCATCAATGTCTTGTACTTTTCAGAGTATAGGTTTTCACCTCCTTGGTTAAATTTATTCCTAGGTATTTTATTCTTTTTGATGCAGTTATAAATAGGACTGTTTTCTTAATTTCTCTTTCTGAGAGTCTGCTATTAGAGTATAAAAATGCAACAGATTTCTGTATAATAATTTTGTATCCTACGATTTTACTGAATTCATTTGTTAATTCTAACAGTTTTTTTTTGTGGAGTCTTTAAGGTTTTCTATGTATAGTGTCATGCCACTGGCAAATGGTGACAGTTTTACTTCTTCCCTCCAATTTGGATTCCTTTTATTTCTTTTTCTTGTCTGATTGCTGTGGCTAGGACTTCCAATAAAATTGGTGAGAGTGGGCATCTTTGTCTTGTTCCTGAATTTAGAAGAAAAGCTGTCAGCTTTTCACTGTGGAGTATGATGTTAGCTGTGGGTTTGTCATAAATGGCCTTGAGATATGTTCCCTCTATACCAACATTGATGAAAGTTTTTATCATTAATGGATGTTGAATTTTGTCAAATGCTTTTTCTGCATCTATTGAGATGATCATGTGATTTTCATTCTTACTTTTGTTAATATGGTGAATCACATTGATTGATTTGTGAATCTTGTCCATGCTTGTGACCCTGGAATAAATCCCACTTGATCGTAGTGTATGATCCTCTTATATATTGTTGGATTTGGTTTGCAAATATTTTGTTGAGGATTTCAATATCTATATTCATCAGAGATATTGGCCTGTAACTTTCTTTTTTGTAGTGTCTTTGCCTGGTTTTGGTATCAGGGTAATGGTGGCCTCGTAGAATGAATTTGGGAGTGTTCCATTGTCTTCAATATTTTGGAATAGTTTGAGAAGGATAGGTATGAGCTCTTCTTTATATGTTTGGTAGAATCCCCCCTCTGAAGTCATCCAGTCCTGGACTTTTGTTTGCTGGGAGTTTTATTGGTTATAAATTCAATTTTACTACTAGTAGTCATTCTGTTCAAATTGTCTGTTTCTTCTTGATTCAGTCTTGTCACGTTATATGGTTCTAGAAATTTGTCCATTTCTTTCAGGTTGTTCAATTTGTTGGTATATAACAATTCATAGTATTCTCTTATGATTTTTTTGTATCTCTGTGGTATCAGTTATTTCTCCTCTTTCACTTCTTATTTTATTTGGGTCTTCTCTCTTTTCTTCTTGGTGAGCCTGGCTAGAGGTTTATCAATTTTATCTTTTCAAAAAAAACAGGTCTTAGTTTCACTGATTTTTTCTATTGTTTTGGGGGGTCTCTATTTTAGTTATTTCTTCTCTGATCTTTATGATTTCCTTCCTTATGTTTACTTTGGGCTTTATTTTTTCTTCTTTTTCTAATTCCTTTAGATGGTAGGTTATTTGTTTATTTGAGATTTTTCTTGTTTCTTGAGGAAGGCTTGTATCACTCTAAACCTCCCTTTTAGAACTGATTTTGCTGCATCCCATAGATTTTGGAAAGTTGTGTTTCCATTTTCATTTGTCTTGGAGGATGTTCTGATTCCTCTTTGATATATTCATTGACCCACTGGTTTTTTAAGTAGCATGTTGTTTAGTCTCCACGTGTTCGTGCTTTTCCTATTTTTCTTTCTGTAATTGATTTCTAGTTTTATATATTGTGATCAGAAAAAAAATGCTTGATATAATTTCTATTCTCTTAAATTTATTGAGACTTGTTTTGTGGCCTAAAATGTGATGCATCCTGGAGAACTTTCCATGTGCACTTGGAAAGAATGTGTATTCTGCTGTTTGTGGATGGAATGTCCTGTAGATATATACTAAGACCAGCTGGTCTACTGTGTCATTTAAGACCACTGTTGCCTTATTGATTTTCTGTCTGGATGATCTGTCCATTGACTTAAGTGGAGTGTTAAAGTCCCCTACTATTACTGTATTACTGTGAAGTACACTTTTTCCCCACAGCTGATCACTGCCCCCACCCTGTTGTGGAGCCACACTGCAGGGCAGGTGGGACCCATATGGATTCTTCGTGTGTATCAGGGTGTAAGCTGTGGTGGACTGGCCACCATCAGAGTTCTGGGTCTCTTCTGAGGCACTGCTTGAGCACATGCCAACAATGGCCACCACCACCACACCCAGATGACACTCTGGGACTCCATTGCCTCTGTGTCCCACGGCCGAAATTCTTCTCTGGTCACAGCAGCCCTAGATCCAGTGCCGAGCTACAACATGGAGTAAGTGAGACTGGACCATTTACTTGACTCAGACTGGGGCACATGCAGAGGTGGTCAGGGGAAACCCAGCAGCCACTAGAGGAGTCTTCAATCCAACCTCTCTACTCTGCCTTGGGGACAAGCCAGCATGCATGCACTCCTCAAGGGCAAAGTTCAGGCTTCCCTCAGCCCTCCTGTTAGTCCCAGTGGTCCTCTGACCAACGAAGGGGCTCATCTCCCTTGTGTAGGACCCCAGGAGTGGGGTGCCCAATCTGTGGCTCAAACCACTTACTCCCCAGTGTGGGTCTCTGCCCGTATAATCTGCCTTTTCCTCTGAGTCCCCTTCCAGGGGCACAGGTCCCAACCTGATCACTTTTCTTTCCTTCCTATCTGATTTTGTGTGGATCTTTCTTACAGCCTTGTTTGTACAGAAGTCTTTCTGCCAGTTTACAGTTAGTTTTCAGAGAGAATTGCTCCACATGTACATGTATTTTTGATGTGTTCATGAGGGGAGGGGAGTCCCACATCCTCATACTCTGCCATCTTGATTGATTCGTGGTGTCAGTCTTCTTGTTGTGTGATCAACAAGAGATCTTAGTGATTTGAAGGAATCCAATGATAAAAAAAAAAAGCAAGAGCAGGAAATTCTGACATGTGGAGTAGAAGGTTAAAGTTTACATTTCTGGGTACCTAGATACTAGCAGATAGGAGGGAAGTGGTTACAGTCTAATCCATCTGTCTGGCTTATAACTGTTACTATAATATAAGTATGTATTCCATGGTCCTGTATACTGCTAACAATGAATAAAATAAATATTAATATATTATACTCATAGTATACTTAATGCAAATTCTATGACAAGTGTTCCAAGAAATAACAAGTTTGAGAAGCAAAATATATTCTTGAATTGGCAATTTCAACAAATGACTTTGTGTAGAGCTATGAGGAGCTTGCTGGGAGATCCAAATATTGTCCATTTATGTTCCCTAATATTTTCCAGTATTGAATATTTGCTATAAGCTACAGTTCTTTGTAAATACTATTAAACTTGATATTTCTCATTTATTAAACAATGTTTCAATACAGACATCGATAATAATAAATAAAGAACATAAAGAATGTTAGAAGCATGTTAAGAAAGATAATTGAAATCAGTCAGCCCATTGCCAGATGCGTTTTAAGTTATTGCAATGTAAATTATCGTCAATTGGGGCTTTCATAATATCTCAGACTCATAGGTATATTCATAACATCAAAAAGTCAAAAACCTCTGAAACAGTCCTGATGAGCCAATGCCTACTACTTTTAAGAGTTACTCACAGTTTAATAGTATGTCAAGGGACAAGATTTGGGGAAAAAACAGTAGATGGGTTATCTACCGACGCTATCTCCAAAAAATGAATTTTTTAGGACAAGTTTGTTAAATAAAAGACTTCAGTTTCCCAAAAGTTTATCATCAGTTTTGACATTAATATATAACTACTATAATATAATAGAAGAATTATACATAGAAAAATTTGGTGCCCTTCATGAATTCAAATTTTTCAGGGAGAGAAAGAGGACGATTACATCCTAGTGGGTTAAATCTAGAGATATGTTCATTGTGTTAAGAGATTACAGTGAAGCAGCACCTAACATCCTATTCCAAAAGGTGGTGCTTGGGCTGAACCTTGAAGGAAGGCTAAGACTAAGCCAGGAGAACAGGGTGGGAATGGGTCCAAGCAAAGGGTGCAGCCCAGTAGCATGAAAGCATGACAGTTTCAGAAAAATTAGATGTGACTGTAGTAAAGAGTATGGATGAATACGTGGTGGGGAAATGCACGTAGGCCCAGTTTATGAAGGTTTTTTAATGTCTTATAGGGACTTTGAATTTCATCCTGAATGCTATGAAAATACCTCAAAGTATTTTAAGGAGAGGAATGACAATTCAGATGTGCCTCTATAAAACGAAAAATGTGAAACAAGGAACTTCTGTAGTTTCTTCCATCCTCAGTGGTCTGTGATCCTACAAATAGTGAAGTCCTGATCAGAGCAGAGAGGATGAAGAGCCGGAGACAGTTATGAGAGTGATCTCACAGGAGCTATGGGAGGACTGCTGTGAAGTATTGAGTCTGGGTGCTGCAGTTAGGTGGCATGAGGATAGAGGAGAGAGGCCAGAGGTAAGACGGGTTCCATTTTGAACATGTTACGATTTGGCATTCCTTACAAAACCCACTGATGCTACTAGATGATCTCAGCCCTCCCCTCAGACTTTCATTAACACTGGGAAGAAAAGGACTACTGAATCCTCTAAATTTTTATGGTAGGTGGGCCAACACTGCTCTCAAAAAAGAAAAAAAAGGAGAAAAAAAGCTACTCCCAGCAACTACTTAATGATTAAGTCATTTCAGAACTTCATCCAAATCCACTTAATTACACCCTTTAGTTCCCATCTAATTAGTTTAGGCTTAACACTAATATTAGTTTGGTGAGAACTTGCTGATCTATTTGATCTCTTAATCTGGCCTATCAATTCCACAGTTTATAGCCAAGTTATAACCATCCTCGTCTGAATCCTTTCCCAACTGTTCTCTCTTTAAAGCAAGTTCTCGCTACTACTCGAAGAATAAAACCTTCCCTCTCCCCAACAGAAGTACATTCAGAGACCCAGCACGGAGTACCATGCCCTACACCATGAACATAGTGGGTACCCAGCGTTTCCTAGGGCTGGTGATAATACATGTTCAAAGTAACTTCATTTTTCCTTTGGAGAGGAAAAGGAGAAGAAAAGCACGGCTAGGATGTGACTGTAATATGAATGAATAAGTATCATGAATGGTTAGAGTGGAGGTCCACTGTATTTTGCAGAGAGTCCAACTTTATAAGGGGCCCAAAGAGGAAAGATTGACCAATGACTGTTTGTGGTATATTTTGGTTTTAAGGTGGTGTGTGTGTGTTTGTGTGTAGGGGAAGGGAGTTGCCTCAATGGGGAGGTGGTACTGAGAAAGGAAATAAACTAGTTTCGGACAGTCGAGAAGATGACTGCACCACAACAGCATGCAAGGATGGAGAAGGAATGAGGACACAGATGAGTCAGGTGGGCTGGACTGTAATTAGATTCCACGGTCAGGTCATCAAATAGGAATTCATATACAAAGAGCAACAACACACACTGCTCCTCAAATGATGATCTACATCAACCAGGGAGCCTTAGTCTCTCAGGTTTCTGACTTGGGAAATCCTCTCTCTCCCCTGGTCCAGACCGCCTTCTCAATTCTCTTGGGACCTTAGAGACTTGGTATTTCTTTCTTTTTTTTTTTTTTTTAGTAAATTTATTTATTTATTTTTGGCTGCGTTGGGTCTTCACTGCTGTATGCGGGCTTTCTCTAGTTGCAGCGAGCGGGGGCTACTCTTTGCTGTGGTGCGCAGCTTCTCATTGCGGTGGCTTCTCTTGAAGCAGATCACGGGCTCTAGGCACACGGGCTTCAGTAGTTGTGGCTCGCGGGCTCTAGAGCGCAGGCTCAGCAGTTGTGGCGTGCAGGCTTAGATGCTCCGGGGCATGTGGGATCTTCCCGGACCAGGGCTCGAACCCGTGTCCCCTGCATTGGCAGGCGGATTCTTAACCACTGCGCCACCAGGGAAGTCCCGAGACTTGGTATTTCTCCAAGCCAAAAATAAAGAAAGCAAATCAAAACGAAGAAAGATTCCAAGCAAACCATTTAAAGATATGGAGGATGAAAAACACCAAATTCAGAATAGTGATTTATTTCAGCTGGGGGTGTATGTCTGTTTTGAGGAGGCAGGAAGGAGTGGGGGGCAAAGTTTGTTAGCAGCTTGAACTGTAATGTTAATGTTCTATTTCTTGAACTGGGTATTAGGTACAGTGGTGTTTTATGCCAGAATATCTGAAATAGTTCATAATTTTCAAAAAGAGATGTTAAGAAAAGGAAAGAGGAGCTTCCCTGGTGGTGCAGTGGTTGAGAGTCCGCCTGCCGATGCAGGGGACGCGGGTTCGTGCCCCGGTCTGGAAGATCCCACATGCCGCGGAGCGGCTGGGCCCGTGAGCCATGGCTGCTGAGCCTGCGCATCCGGAGCCTGTGCTCCGCAACGGGAGAGGCCACAACAGTGAGAGGCCCGCGTACCACAAAAAAAAAAAAAGGGAAGAGTAACAGAAAGATCATTTTGTCTATGTCCCTACGACTATCTGGGAAAAGATAGGGGCCCTTCCTAATTATTCTACTTTTATTATAAACTGAAAAACTGTTCACAAACAAGACTGTGCCTCCTCTCATCTCTGAGGTTAATGCTCACAAGTCAATTCATTTTTTTAGCAAATGTTCAAATCACACACCCATGAAGCTTGATCAACTTCAGTGACTCCATCCATGGGTGTAACACTAGTTGCATTGAACTTCTGATTCGTATCTTCCTGTTTTGTTAGTATTATGACATCATACATGTTTGAATGACACATCAGGAAGAGAGGTCATCCTCCTTAAATGTTCAATCAGTTCTGTTATCCACATGCCGCTGATAGGGTGCTGAATTATTCCAGGCTTCCTCAAACCTCCTTTCTCCTCACTAGTCCTGCCCTACCTCTTCTGTACCTAAGCCCCAGAGTCACTGCACTTCTGCAATGATCACATTGCAGAGACCACACAGAGAAAAGATGAAAGCCATGTGTCATCTTGTTATAAAAGACATGAACAGGGCTTCCCTGGTGGCGCAGTGGTTAAGAGTCCGCCTGCCGATGCAGGGGACATGGGTTCGTGCCCCGGTCCGGGAAGATCCCACATGCCGCGGAGCAGCTGGGCCCGTGAGCCATGGCCGCTGAGCCTGCGCTCCGCAACGGGAGAGGCCACAACAGTGAGAGGCCCGCGTACTGCAAAAAAAAAAAAAAAAAAAAAAAAAAAAGAGATGAATAGCTACAAGACAGAAATGAGACAAGACAGGATAAATCTAGTTATTAGAATTAGACCTGCACATTATCTGTGTATTTCATGTTTCCTACTTGGGATTTTTCTCCAAAATAGAGGCTGATTGGCATCATACTGATAGATGGCAAGCTTGATGTCAAACTGCCTGAGTTGAAATCCCTGCTCTGCCACATCATAGCTACAAGATCTTGAGCAAGTTATTTAACCTCTTTGTAAAATTTGTATATTAATAGTGCCTACATCCTGAAGTTCAGATAAAGAGTAAATGAAATGATGCATGAAAATGCTTAGCACAGCACAATTCCCAGTGCATAGCAAGAGCTTAATAAATGTTGGCAATTACTATGTGCATTGATTTTAATTTTTCTTTCTGCCCTCTGGTATTGAGGATAACATATATCCAGGAAAAACCAGCTTCCAAGCAAAAGGCACATCTGGTAAAAGTGGCTTCCATTCCTGGAGGAAGATTCCTTCCTGAAAGCCTTGGGTTCTTCCAACTACTCTCTTCTCCTTACTTTCTTCTGGTTGTTTTAACTACAGGTGCCAGAAATCGGCTACTGGAAGGAGATAGGAGTTGCTAAACTGGTTGGTAGCTTCTTTTGTTTTTATTTCTTAATATTCATTGCTACCTTCCATGCACAGCTAAAAGGGACCAGAGACCCAAATGACAGCACGCATGTTCCCTCCCTCAAGGCTGTCCAGTCGCTTTTTCATCAGAACAGGGACCTCTTGGGGGAGAAAATGGTTTTATTTCCCCCAGAAGTAAATGAGGCCAAGAAGGTCGTTGGCAAACTATAGGGCAATGGTTGTCTCAGTGCCAGCATCTCTTGCCTTAGACGCCTTTTTTCTGTGGTCCTGAGTGGAGTTGCTAGGATTATGAGCCGCTAGGAAAAAGCTTGAGGATGACAGTGACTCTGAAAAGCTAAAAAAGCGAGTAGCAAAACTGGCCACAAAGGATTTTAACTTGCAGAACTCAGGGGAATACTTCGAGAGGAAGAAGGCAGTTATAGATAGAAAATCAAGTTTCAAACAGACACACGGAAAAGCATACTGCCTAGTGGACTGTGTTTCTTTATAACAATATATTTTTTTAAATAACATGCCGACTCTCCTTCCGTCCAGTCTCAGCCCAAACCGGTCCCCCTCCTTCCAGCCCTCCTCTATTATTAAAGGCTCATTATTGGCTCTCAACGAGGAAGGGAGAGCAAGAGACGATTGGCTAAGTGAGAGCAGCACCGCCCTGCGCCATCCCCTCCCACGCCCTCCCTGGATAAACAGCTGGAATGAGAAGTAGGGAGGGAGGGCTGGGATTGGCTGAGTGTCAGTTGCCAGGGTGGGGTGAGGCAGCGCGGATGAAGATTTTACCTGTCTAGGTAAGTCAGGGAGAGGTCAAAAGAAGAAAACAGTGGGAAGCAGGGGAAGCAGTCTCTGTCTCCGTCTCTGCCCTTTGAAATATAAGGGTATTCCTTTCCTCTCTTCAGCCCCCCGCCCAGTGAAGGTGAGTTAATTCCTAACCAACTAACTATTGCTTATTCTGCAGCAAGGGGGGAACCCTTTATACACCAGGTGGGAGTCTTTCCTCTCTGTTCCTCAACTCCCTGTGTCCAGTACGGGATCAGAGTGAGTTGGTAGCTTCTTGAGATTGGAGTGTTTTAGTGGAGACCCAGGCTGAGACACATTTTTTTTTTTCCATCTGCCAGTTTAGGTTGGATGAGCATATTGTGCTGACAACAAGAAAACAGATTTGTTTTAGAAATTTCCATCTCTGAATCATTGAAGTTGCACTGTGATTTTGGAAGAGAATTGTTAGAGGACGCCAAAATGGAAAATCGCCTGGGGAAGAAAAGTGCTTTGGTTTTCCATTCTAACAGGCAAATTTCTCATGGCTTTATGAACTCAATGTCTATTGTTATTTAAATGAAGGGTGCAGTGTGTGTGTGTGTGTGTGTGTGTTCAGTAATGGTAGTGTGATAATGGAGCTCTTTGTGGATGGGTGTGTAAGGTGTGAGCTGTGCTATGTTTTTGTAAGGGTGTGTGAGATTTGGTTACATTGGGAAAATGCCAGCTCAGGCTACCAGCTCATCTTCGGAAAACCCACGGATAGTCTAGTTGCAAAGTCAAGCCTATTTGAGTTGAGCTTCATTAAATTTCTGACTTTGCCTGTGAATAGACACAGGGATTGGCAAACAGGAAGCTACTCAACTGTGCCGGGGCCTCACCTACATTAATATTTCACGGTAACATGTTGAGTCTAGTAGGAATTCCGAGTGGGGCTCAGGCCAAAGCAGTGTGGCAGAGTCCAGAGAGGAGAACCAGACCAGTGTTGTGGTTTTGCTTTGACTTCCTTCGGGCGTCCCAGTTGGCAGTCTGTGTGGCCGGATTCCCTGCACAAGGACGCTGGGTGTAGAAGTCAAGTCAGAGTAGCAAGTCAGCTCTCCGCCATCCAGCTTGTGGGGATTAACACTCTGGTCCCTAACTTCTCCCCTTTTCCTCCTGCTTCCAGAAAGAGGGAAGTGGGAAGACCCAGTGCCAGGATCCCAGGGCCTGGCACACAAGCCCTGAGTGAATATATTGGGTTTCGTCCTAGCAACTGAAGCTTTAGGCTTTATTTAGCTCAGCCCACACCACAGAACCAGCCCGCCAAGCTCACTGACTGAGGGCTGCCATACATGGCGACCTCGTCAGCAATAAAGGTAACCTGCAGTGTCGAGCAAAGTTCTTCTGTGCAGGTGATATTTCCACCCACCCTCTCCCTCAAACCCACTGGTGAAAGAGGCGATTATATCATTGCTTAAACACAAACAGAAAATTGCCCATGTGCTTGTGGAGAGGGATACACACACAGTGCAACTTTTAGTCTTCTTGGCCTTTTCCTTAGGATGTTCTCCAGCCCAAGGCACATTTTGGGTGGTCAGCAAAAAGCAGAGGCACCCGGTCTAAGAGAAACAGGAAACCTCTTTGACCACTGGGGAGAGAGCTCAGCTCTTGGAGGATATAGGAATGGGGTCACAGGAAGAGGGTGATAAGGGGGCCTTGGGTCTGTTCAGATGGTACAGAGAAGCCAAACAGGAGTAGAGCTGGAGGCCTCTTCCCACCCCACCCCCTCCAGATACCAGAGTTCCACACGCCATTTATTTACTCTCCTCCAAGGCTTGACTGGTTTCAGGGAGTAGTTAATATTTAATGTACCTTTGCATGGGTGGCCCCGATATAGGCTGTGCACATTTCTTAACCTGTTCCCTCCTCCCCTCAAGCTGCCCAAAGAGGTCAAGGGTTAAAAAATACAGAACTCTCACCTTGAGTGTTTTGCATGCTGTTCAGGCTTCTTATCAAGTAGAAATACCTCAGGTTTCAATGGCTGCCCTGAAATAGCCCCCAAGTTTCAAGGTTGTAAAGTTGGTGGAAGGAAATGCAGCCTCCAGGTCAGGTCAGACTGGTGAGGGAAGGAGAGGGTGGTGAGAAGAAGAGAAGACGTCTTTATGGTTCAGACTTTTCGGGTCAGGACACTAGGTGTGGAGATGAGGTGTGAGCGCCTTAGAGCTCATTCAGCTTCGGTGTCAGATTCAGGTTAATCTCTGCAGTGATTTTGTTGTGCCTATGACTTGAGCTTCAGTGGCATTTGGTGTCTTTTCCTTATTCTGGAAATAGCTATTGTGGGGACAAAAAGCTGGCCTGGATGCATAAATCTGAATCAGAGAAGAGTGGTCTTAGGGCTTTCAGTGTTTAGTCAGACGTGGCCAGTGGTCCTTCTTGAGGTACCCGGCCCTCTTGCCTCTGGACAGCTGCTGTAATGCCCTCTAGGAGGGCTGGGAGCCACAGGCTGCCCAATAGATGCAGTTGTAAATCATTTCCTACTTCCCATAGGAAGGGGAGGTAGAAAGAGCCCCAGCTTTTGCATCTGTCAAATGGAGAAAATGCCACATCCTGCCTAAGGTATCAGGTTATCTGAAAGCACTTTGTAAGCTATACCCTGGTATGTTTTTTAAAGCATATTGTTTCTATCTCTTCCAGCTGCTTCAGGCCATCCTTTGTTTCAAAGTGAGAATGTGTTAGGCTGCCCTGGGAGGGAGGAGAGGCTAGCACACCACTGTAAAGTCCGAACTGTGCTTGGAGGAACAAGGGTAGTCATTTTTCTCTGAAAGGGAAAGGCAGCATCTGCTCATCCATTCACAGAGAACATTCTACAGTGCGTCACTTTTAATAGTTACTGCCCCAGTGTAACAAACAGATAGGAAAACTAGAGCCAAAAAAACAGACCCTGGGATCTACACTGACTTCTTGGAAACAATACCTTTGTCTTAACAAAGTTTTGCATGCCCCATGCCTATTAGGTACTCATAAATGTTAGTGTAACTGAAAGCATTGCCCAAATTCCATTAAGCCATATATTTTCTGGGAAACAAAATATTAAAAAAGAGCTTACATGGGGCTTCCCTGGTGGCACAGTGGTTAAGAATCTGCCTGCCGGACATGAGTTCGAGCCCTGGTCCAGGAAGATCCCACATGCCGCAGAGCAGCTAAGCCCGTGTGCTGCAGCTAGTGAAGCCCACATGCCTAGAGCCCATGCTCCACAACAAGGGAAGCCACTGCAATGAGAAGCCCGCGCACCGCAACGAAGAGTAGCCCCCGCTCACCACAACTAGAGAAAGCCCGCGTGTAGCAACAAAGACCCAATGCACCAAAAAATAAATAAATAAGTAAATGTATTTTTAAAAAATTTTTTAAAAGAGCTTACAGTAATAGGGTAGAAGCCAAAAAAGAGACCTTCCAACAGTTCAACTAGTTCTAATGTCTACTGAGTTCTAGTGTCAACTCAGTAGACACTAGAACAAATGACGTTTATTCATCAGCGTTTTTTGAGTGCCTTCTGTGTGCCTAGGCTAACGAGAAATGGATCCTCTTCGTTGTAGTGGTCTCAACCCTTCAGGATGTTAGGAATGAGTCAGTACTTTTGGAACCTAGACAGTCATTAACGGAGAGGCTAGCTGAGGTGACTGAACTTCATCCACATGACTTCTCACATTTCTGTTTCTTTGGGATTCTGGATAATGGGGAACTAACCTCATGAAGGAATCCCAGGAGTTATCTTACCCCATGTTGATTTATCACTGGGTTTCTTTGGTATCTCTGTCCCCTCTGGTTCTCCCTCTCTCTCCTGAGAGACTTTGGACCCGCGTGAACTACATGTGTCTTGCCCATAACGGATCTTACCTCTTCCTTCCCCATTGTCCTGCCCCCTCCCTACCTGCCCCAGTTGAAGGTCTCCTCCCAAGCAGGAGGGGAGCTCTGTGAGGCCTTGTGTCTGTCAGCTCTAGGTGGTTGGCAGACTGACTCACCCAGCACAGCCCAAACCTGACTTTGGCACTGGAAGCAATTATTGGCAGAGGCAAAAAAGACAACCCGCCTTGGAATCTAAAGCCCAAGTCTCAAGATCTCAAATAAAACCCAGTCTTCCAGGACATTTTACCTAGTATTCAGAAGGTGGGAAAGATGGTAGAAAATAAAACCTGGCATTGTGGGGAAAATATGGATTCAGAATCAGACAAAGTATACTCTAATTCTAGCTCTTCCCCCAGGTCCCTACTTGATCTTAGAACTGTCTTTTAATCTTAATTCTTCTAGAATTTCGTTTGAGCATAGGAGAGTCACCTTTGGCCTTTCCAGCTCTGGTGGAGTTTTTCCCACAAACAGGAATATGAAAATCCCTGGGATTCCCTGAAGGAAGATGACACTACCTTCCTTTGCTATTTCTGTTGGCACGATGAACTTGAAACTGTTCTTTCCCTATGAGTTGGAGTTGGGAGAAAGCTACCTAGAACATTGCTCTTGTCCATTTGACACAGATTAGGGAATCTCATTGGGAATAAATGCAACATCAGGAGGGTGATACACAAGAGGGAAACTGGGTTTCCGTCCACCACTGGGGTGCCATGCACATCCCTCCCAGACTAGGGGATGACGGTGGCTGGGGTGGGGGTCGTTGTGATGGTGCTGATGATGTGGCTATGGTAGCAGCTGACTGTTACAGGGCCGTGCACTGCACAAAGTGTTTTCCATGGAGTATTTCATTCTATAGTCACGAAAACCCTTTAAGGTAGGTACTATTACGGGCCCTGTTCCTTTTTTTTAAAGAAAGCTTTTATTTCCCTTGCTTCAGTCTACTTTGATCCGAGATGGATCTTGTCTTTTTCTTATTACAAAAACAGTAGTAGTTACTCATTTATTCCTTAAGTGTTTGCTTACTTACTACAAACTGAACTGTGCTATCGGTTCTCATTTAGTCTTACTATTAACCCTATTTAATGAAGAAAAACAGATTCAAAGAGTAATTTGCCTCATCACAACACTTTAAATGATGGAACTGGAATTTGAACCCAGATCCAGCTACCTCCAGAACCCAAGCTTTAACTCCTGTAATATGTAGTGTTTATAGTAATGAAAATGTAGGTTAAGCTCCCTGGTTCAGAGAAAAAACATGACCAAGAGAAATGATGGAATCTCTTTTCTGACTAGACTGCTTCTCCACCACCTAAGTCTGACCTTCTGCATGTATGTAAGCCAGCTTATGCGTCCTTACATGTCCAGCTTATGTGTCCCCCTGCAGGCTGGGGGTTTGGGTTTGGGTCATGGCTGAGCATGGCCCCTTCCAGCTCTCTGTTTGCTTGGTGTCCCTGCTGCCATGCTGCTCCAGGGCCTGAGCAGAGCCTCGCTGGAGCCTGGCTCAGCTCACACGTGGCTTTGATTCTTCTCTTTTCAGGCCCGGCCTGGGACATTCTTCGCTTCCCTTCGCTTCCCCTCTGAGAGCCCCTTTCACCACCCCTGCACCTTGCTTCAGGCGATGCCCGAGAGAGAGCTGTGGCCAGCAGGGCCTGGCTTGGAACCCGTGACCCACATTGGCAGCTGCGATAGCATGATGAGCACCACCTCCACCCTCTCTGGATCTGTACGTACTCTCTGTCTGCAGCCTGGCCCGCTCTCCGCACCCCTGCCCTGCCCTGCCCTACCCACCACCATCCTTGCTCACTGTTCCTTGTCTTTCATCTTCCTTGTCAGGGAGTGAATCACACCAGTTGGTATTCTGCCTCTGAGTCACCCCTGGTTCTACAGAGAATAGAGTGGGACAACCCCAGAGAGTAATAGGACAAATGAGAGTTTTTCCCAGTTTTCATTAGGTTGCGTGGTTTAATTGAGATGAGAGAGTGGGTCAGTGATCTGAGGTCACGGTGGAAACTAGAACGTAGATCCTTGTAGCACGTGGATTCCTGAAGTCCTCTGCAAAGAACAGTGTTACTTCCATCTTTTACAAAGATCAAAGAGCACGGAGCAGTTAAGAGCCTGGGTTCTGGAGCCAAACAGATCTGGGTTCTCTACTTATAAGCTCTATGACCTTGGACAAATTACTTAATTTCTCTAAGCTTCAGTTTCAGTTTTAAGATGGGCATAATATTAATACCAAATTCATAGGGTTCTTGAGGTGAGTGAATGAAATGCATGTAAAGCACTTAGCACGTGCTTCTATGTAGAAAAGAAATAGCCTATCTGTAAGTAGAGACTGAGAATTTTCCAAAGTCCCTGTGTTTAACTATTTGTGAGTGACATGTAATAAATTGTAATTTTTCTGGGTATGAATTTAAATCTCAATTCTTATAAGGTTGGTGTGACAGAGTAAATCTGTCCTATGTCCAAATGTAAGCATTCCTTTGTTATGGGTACTCATCACATACATAATAACCCTTGAGAATTTATACTTTATTGTTCTATATCCTATACGTAGAGGTATTTGATAATTTAAGGATCGTAATGATCTCTACTGAATGTCAAAGATGTTTGATATAGTCGGTGAGTTTTGATATGTAAAAATGAAGTAGGAAAAGCAGCACACAACACACAAAAAACCTAAAGTGCAGACAATCTGTAGATAATTTCTTTTTAACCCTAGATGATGGGACCTCACAGACCACGTTCAGTTTCTGTTAAGCAGAGGCCAACATGAGTAGTTACATACCACTGGACACAGAATGTGACAGGGATTAAAGGTTTTCAAAGTGAGTCATCCATAAAGGAGAAATTCAGAATTGGAGTTTTGGAAGACTATTTTAGTAGGAAGAGGGCAGTAGAGAAGATTTTGTTTAGGGAACCTCTGGGGTCTGCATCAAGGCTTCCAAGGGCTGTATTCGGGACTTCCCTTGACCATGTAAGCCTCCCTCAATCAACTGACAGATGATTCTTTAAGGAGCCTGGGGAACTGGAGAAGTTATTCCAACAACCATCTCCCCTCCCCCTAAGATATTTTTAGGGCTTTCTCAAAATCTTTCCTGGACATCTGAGTGGGTCTGGAAAATATATAACTCTGAATTATCTCCAATATTAGGAAGAGATGTAGAGACGGCAGGAAGGGACTCAGGCCAAATTTCCTATATTCCCATCTGCCCTTTTGGTCCTCCCTTCAACCTTCAACTTTGGAGAGCGATTATCCCATGGATCTTCCTAGCCTTGTAGAACATAGGCAGTAACCATCTGAAAGGGCCTCACCTGTTCTCCCAAACACTCCTATGTGCTTTCTCATAATGAAAATTATTTATTTTAATTTCTACTTAATATTTAATACTAAGTTGCTTTCCCCTCACCCCATACCAGTTTCTCCACCTTCCTCCCTTAAATTAATATTTGCTTAAGAAATAAATGCACACGTTTTTTAATGTTAGCCAGAGCCAAATGCTATCAAGAAAGTAAATACACAAAAGGGAAAAAAAAATCCTGTATGGAATGCATTTCAAAGTCAAGTGTAAATTACTTAGTAAATTGATCTGTGACTAGTCATGATAAATCGGCTGTCTTTCCTGTTTGTCCTCATACTGTCCTTGACATGCCAGATCAAGAATGCAGAAGTACTTTGAAAAGTTAAAAGCAATACCATTCAAGTTTAAGGTCAAATCATCATGCTGCCCATATAGTTTAGAACAACACTGGAGACACGCGAAATGAGATACTTGACATAGGTTACACAGAAGAAGTGGAATTAGAACCTGGGACTGCTTCTGATCTTGGCCCCTAAGCATTCCACCCAGGAGTGAACAAAAGAAAGGTCATTTGCCATCTGCCTGCCCGGCTGGGTGTTACTGGGACAGCAGCCCGACAGTCTCTGCCCTCCTTGGTGCCTGCAGTTTCGGAAGCAGCTCAAGCAGGTCTGCAGAGTGGCATGATGGAGGGGTTTCCAGCTCTTCAGCAATCCTTCCCAGCGCAGGGTGGTTCTCGGGCCCCGCCAGTTTCTGGGGAGCTACCTCTCATAGCACCCTCTCCTCTCTCTAGAGTGACAGCAGCTACGACTTCCTGTCCGCTGAAGAGAAGGAGTGTCTGCTCTTCTTAGAGAAAACCATTGGCTCATTGGACGCCGAGGCTGACAGTGGACTGTCCACTGACAAGTCTGGTCAAGCCACAACTCCCCGAGGTCCCCGAACACTGCCCACGACCCAGCCTGCCGCCCAGGGTAAGAGAGAGTGTCTAAAAAAATCAAAAAAGGGGACTTCCTTGGAGGTCCAGCGGTTAGGACTCTGTGCTTCCACTGCAGAGGGCACGGGTTCGATCCCAGGTCGGGGAACTAAGATCCCGCCCACATGCTGTGAGGCCAAAAAAAAAAATAAAACCCCCCAAAAAGCAGTACATCCTCTGGCCACTCTCCATCTTGTCTGCCCTCTGCTCTAAGGGTCACAGGCAGAAGAAGGAACAAATGCTCTCCTCTGCATTCTCATGGCTGGAATAAAGCCTTGTTGTCCCTGCAGGGAAGGAGGGATTGCCGACAAGCCAGCCTTCTATGTCTTTCTATGAAGTATCAGAGGCCTGGGAGGGAAAGGGGTTTGACCAGCACCCATCCTCTTATGGAGAAATTCTAAAGCAATATGACCACAGAGGTGAGGGAGAGATTCAGGGAGGGGTGGGTGGTTGGCTCTGGAAAAACTAAGTCAGTCTGTGGAGCTAATCTGGGTGACCCAGAGGATGAGGCTGCAGGAGATAAGAAGAGGGAAGGGCTCCCTTAACTTCAGTGGGTGACGTCTCAAGGGCCTTGTGAGAGAGTATGGAGTGGCGTTGAGGCTCAGTAGACGGGAAACAAGGTGACACGTAAGTGTGGCCATGAGTGCAGGGCCACATGCCCCAGGGTGAGGGGGGCATTTTACTCCTGAAGACAGACCCATTGGTATCAGGACTGTGATCACTTATTCATTCATTTAGCAAATATTTATTGACAATGTGTTAGACCCTCCCTGAGATAGAGGAGGAAGTGGGGAGGTGGGGCTTCCTCTGCTGCCTGGTGCTGATTTCCTGGTCCAGTGGGCCTGATACGCGTGCTTACTCGCTGGAAGAAAAGAGCCCCTGCCACTCTGTGGTGTGGGGACAGCTGTGGCCATTACAGAATCATCCAGGTGCCTATAGAAAGTGAAGGCAGAAGAAGGCAGAAGCCTGGTCCGGCAAGAGCAAATCACCTGTTGACCATGTTCAATGCTGAATGCTCCCACTGGGCTCAGTTACCTGAGGGCCCCAGGATAGCTAGAGGGACTGTCCTGAACCCCAACCAACCCTGCCTCTGTAGAGGGTTAGAAAGAGCCTGAGTCAGGAACATGGAGCTGTCTGGGGCTGCCCTTTCCCCAGCCATCAGGAAACATTAATCCTTGGTTGAAGGGAAACTGCTAGTACTGATCTGTTAGTCTAAATGACATCCAAACAAGAGTTCTACCCTTTAAGAGCAAAGGAACCGCAAAAAACAAAACCCATCCATTGCTAATTAGAGATCAGAGTCTGGGAGGTGTTTTCTTTCCCCCTGGCAGCAGGGTTCTCACCACGCACTCTTCTTTGCCTGTTTTCCCGACCCTCACAGGACATCCGAAAGAGACCGTTCAGCAAGGAACAGAGCCGAAAAGAGTGACTCCATTCAGCTTGTCTCATCTGCCCGAGCCTCAAAGCCTGGGCCTCAGGTCTGGCTCCTGCAGCCTCCCCAGAAATATCCACATCGGCAGAGACCAGATCCTCAGAAAAAGCACCACACAGACTAACAGCCACACCCCAGCGGTATCTGACGGGCTTGTCCCAGGGCCTGAGAAAGAGCAGGTGGGCCAGAGCAGTGAGCCCCCCCAGGCACCGACGGGCCCCCGGGACGCTGCCCTTGATCTGGACAGGGCTTTCATCCCCCCACCAGAGGCCTTCCGGGACACCCAGCCAGAGCAGCGTGGGCAACACGGCCTGCCCAGACAGCCAGGGGAGCTGAGTCCCAGGCCCCAGGTCCACACATCACTCAGCCTCCAGCAGAAAAGGAAGACCACTTCAGAGGCCATGTCCCAGAAAGCCAATGAGGAAGGCTCAACCAGGGAACCTGGACAGCCTCGGCCTCCTCCAGCTGTGTCCTCTCAGAATGCAAAAGCTGAAGATGTTCCTGTCCCATCAGAGGGGGCTCCACATGCCCGGCTGGCTCCCCTCACAGCCCCTAAGCCACGGAAGCTGCCACCAAATATTGTGCTGAAGAGTAGCCGGGGTGGTTTCCACAGTGATCCCCAGAACTGGCTGTCTTGCCACTCGGAGGCCGGCCCTGGAGACTCGGGCCCCACCTCGTCATCACTGCAGGAGCAGAGGAGAGCACGCAGGGAAGCGCTGGAGAAGCTGGGGCTGCCCCAGGACCAAGATGAGGCCAGCACCCACTTAAGTAGGCCCTCCACCAGGCTCAGGGAGACGCGCACTCAGGCCCCCTCCCTGGCTCCGCCTGTGGTTCCAGCTCAGGTCTCAGCAGTGACAGGAAAGGCTCCAGCACCTGCACCAATGCGGGGACCTTCTCCAGTGAAAGCTCCGGGTCCGGCTCCAGCTCAGCCATCTTCTCCAGGCAATGTTTTGGTTCCTGCCCAGGAACCCACTCCAGGGAAAGTTCTAGCTGACAAATCCATGCCAATTCCTATCCCTAGGGCCCCACGGGCAAATAGTCCCCTCACTCAGCCGAAGCCAGACTCTGGGCTGACTCTCCAGGAGAGCAGCGTCCCTGGCCTGAGACAGATGAACTTCAAGTCCAACACGCTGGAGCGTTCAGGCGTGGGGCTGAGCAGCTACCTCTCAGCAGAGAAAGATTGCAGCCCCAAAACCAGCACCTCTCTGGGAAAAGCCTTCTTGGACAAGATCTCACCCAACGTCTTGCGTAACTCCCGGCCGCGCCCGGCCTCCTTGGGCACCAGGAAGGACTTCGAGGGTATCCAGGTGGGCAAGTTGGCCGACCCGGAGCATGAGCTGGGTTCCAAGCGCCTGTCTTACCAAGGACAAAGCCGTGACATGCTGCCTCGATCCCACTGTGTCAGTGTCAAGATCTCCCCAAAAGGCGTGTCTGATGAAAAAAGAAGGGAGGCTCTCAAGAAGCTGGGCCTGTTGAAGAAGTAGGCACTGGCCACCAGCACCCCCACACAACCCCTCCCGCACCCCGTTATTCGAGAAGAGACCCAGGGCTCCACTTAGTCTATCCCACCTCACAAGTCAGGGGCTGGGCAGGGGTCGGCTTCTCTGCAGGTCCTCTTCTCTCCGAGGGAGAGATTGGAGCACACATTTCTATTCAGAGTGGCTGTACCAATGAGCGCCTGCGTGAACCACCCTGAAGATGATTTCCACAGGAGGGTGTGTGTGTGTGGTATAGGCTGTGTCTATCACCGAAGCTATTTATATGACAGAGTCATTGCTCAGAATTCCTCACTTGTTGGAAACTTTCTTACATCGGGTAGAGCTCAGGCAAGCCAGAACTGAGTGCAGAGGGGTGGCTAAGCCTGAGAAAAAAAAGTCAAATGGGACAATGGATGTACCCGTGACACTAGGCAAATGCAGGATCACATGAAATGTGGGTCTCCCAGAACCCCTGCAGTGGGTGGAGACTGGCACAGACCTTGCTGGATTCCCCTCTCGCTTCTGGCCTCCCGGATAGGGGGCCTGCGGCCAAGAGGAGTTGGTTTGTTATCTCATCGTCTGCTGCCTTCTCTCTGTCCCTAGTCCCAAGGACCAGACACATCCCTGTCACTAAAAACTCTTGGTTGACTGATACCAGGAGAGCTCTTGCTGGCCTGAGAAGTCAGGATGAGTGCCCACACTGCACACCTCCACTGGAGAGGGCCTTGTCTGTGGGCTTGTTAAATTCAGTAATAAACTACGGTGGTCCCTGACTCTGGTGTGCCTATCCTTCCTGCTCCGGATCTCAGTCTGCACAGTGACCCCAGGGTTGGCCAACAGTGAAATGGGAGCCCAAGCCCAGAGGCTTTGTAAATACCGAGGGACTCTTACAGGCCTTCGTCTACACGATTGCAAGTTGTTTTTTGATTTCCTCAATTCCTATGGGAAATCAGCACAGTGCATGCTCTGCTAATTATTCATAGAATATCAGAGCTGGGAGGGGCCTTAGAGACACTCTAGTCCCACCCTGATGGGGAAGGGAAGTGACTCATCGTGGTCACTCTGCTGTTTAGTAACAGAACTGAGATCAGAGCTGGAGCGCCTGATGCCGCTCCCCTGCCGCATGACCCTCCCCTCCAGCGGTCCCTTTGTCCCTCCACTCAGCTTCCTAAGGAGTCACCAGCAAAGGTCCAGCCCTAAAGCTCTTCAAGATCTAAAATGTCTTCCGAAACATCAGAGATTAAACGTTGTTCAGGATCGTATTTAGTGTTGTGGGTTTTTACTTAGTTTGGGAAAGTAGCAATATAATAACTCGTTTTTAATCCCAAATTCCCTGACCAAGTTATGCACCTTGAGCACATGCTGGAAGGGCGTACTGTGGGTAGGTGGTGTGGGCTTGTGAATACAAGCTTGGAGATCAGACATGGCTGGGCGTGACCCCTGCTTCCCCTTAAGAAATTAATGTTATTCAGAGACGTGACCTGGTTGGAGTCCAAGGTCCCCAGATGTGAGGGGCAGATAAAGGGAACCGGGTTGAAAAAGTGCCCTTTAGGTCTGCTGAGCGTTTCTGGGCTGTGTCCTTAGGGACCCAGCACATCAAGGCTCAGTATCTCTGCAAGTGGTGAGGAGGTTAAGGTAAGGACAACAAATGGCTGCGCCCTGCTATGGCATGTGGGATGTGCTTGTGACAGTTTCTGTGTACACTCTCACACACACACCCAAAAGCTGATGCCTTACTCCTGGCCCTGGGTGAAGACCTGGCCTGTCACAGCCAATAGGGTCACCCATGACTGTCTGAGCCACATCTTACCACAGACACCCCCCAGAGAGAGAAGACCCCCTCCCGCAATACTGGTCAGACATGCTGTATTTGGTTGAACTGCTTCCCAAGACACAACCTGAAGAATGCTCACTTTATTATTTATTAATTTCCCTGATAAATAGGGAAACTTGGGGCCAGCTATAAAGTAAGACTTGGTAGGAATCTGGGGCCTTGGCATTAACACAAGCCTCACTAACAGGTTGGTCAGGGCCACATCCTGTTAAATCCCACTCCCTGGTGAAGGCAGTTTCTCTCCCAGACAAAGCAGAGTTACACACAGTCTGCCCTGCTGCTCTGTATTTTCATCCTGCCTGGTTCCCCAAGTCACCCAATTTGAGATACTCCGTCCCCTTGTTATTTAAAGATACCATGCTTCCCCATGTCCTTGGCCTTCAAAGAGCATGTTTTGCTCTAAGGATGGTCTTTGGGATTCAAGAATAGGATAATAAATCCAAACCTGGTTGTCCTCATTTTGAAGAACATCAAGGGGAGGTAGTAAGGACATCCACTGTCCTGAGTTGCATCCATCTTCCTGTCCCAGGTAGGACTGCTCTTCATTCAGCTAGAACTGATTGGGGGAGAGGTGAGAGTGGGGTCAGGGTTGTTCTTATCCCCTTTGAAGGATTTTAGGCAGAAATATGAGTTTAAAAACCACAGTGACAGGCTTCCCTGGTGGCGCAGTGGTTGGGAGTCTGCCTGCCGATGCAGGGGACACGGGTTCGAGCCCCGGTCCGGGAAGATCCCGCATGCCGCGGAGCGGCTGGGCCCGTGAGCCATGGCCGCTGAGCCTGCGCGTCTGGAGCCTGTGCTCTGCAACGGGAAAGGCCACAACAGTGAGAGGCCCGCATATCGCAAAAAAAAGAAAAAAAAAAAAAAAAAAACCACAGTGACAACTCTACTTTCACATGGCCTTATTTCTCCACTATCCCCTGCCTGCTGTAGTCTTGCTGCTGCTGGAAACAAACCATCTGCCAAATACAGGAGCTGGCCCTCCTCAGCCTAGCCCGGTGGGGTCTGTGCCCTCAGATGCGTTGGTAGCCACTCCTCTGAATCACCACTCATATGCCACCCTGAGAGTTCTCCAGGCCCACGCACTATCCTACACAGAGGTAAAGGGATGGACCCAGTCACCTCTTAGGTGGCCCCCTCCATAGTGGGAAGTGTGGTATGACAGATGCCACCCTGGGGGTACGTAGGTGTGCAAAAGTTGGTGTTTATTGCATGCAAGAAGAGCAAGTGAAAGACTGGAGAGCAGGCCCTACTTGATGTTATGAGTTAGAGCCGGAGGTGAAGAATTTGAATATGTGTAAATATGTGAGATGAACCAGTTCATCCTCGATCCATGATCATTTTGTAGGAAGAAAAGGATCATACTGTCAGAATATGAAGCTGTAGGTTCATAAACTAGAGGAGGGGGAGAACCAGGGGCATGGGCAGGAGAAAGCACGTCTACCGCAATCAGAATCTAAGAAGGAAGGCAGATACAGTGCTCCCATGCTCTTTTCTTCACGTGAGTGACTATGGAGCCTATAGATCTGGGCTCAGGTTACCTCCATCACTTACCAATGAGGGAACCGTGGGGATGACACTTTAATTTTTGAACCTCAGAGTTCTCATCTGTAAAATGGGTATAATAATACCAGGCTTTCAAGATTATTAAGATGAACAAGTGATATAAAAAAATCTAAAGCTTAGTACTTGACATAGCATAGATAGTCAATAAATGACAGAATTATTCCTTCTGGGTCTTATTCCTTCCTTCTCAAAGGGAGCAAATGTAGACAGGGTTGGCAGCCAAGAGCTCACCCAGTTCAGCTCTGAAGAAATCGGAGAGAGCTTGCTGCAGATAAAAGTCCAAATTAACAAGTAGGCTTTGGCATGCTCTCCAAGGGACTCAACTTCACCCAAGCCGTGAGTCCCGGAACTTGAAAACAAAGGGATCAGAGTGAATATGGTGTTTCTGTCTCCGTGAAGGCTGAACCAGCTATTTCCAGCTTCTCTATCCCCAAACCCAGATTGCCATTTATCATCAATCTCTTGTTGTCCGTGACCATAGAGTTTACTTCTGTTTGCTTCCTTTAACTTATTTTTACTGTGGTTCAGGGAACTATATGCTGCTCTATAGTTATTTATTTTTCAAATGGAGGGAAAGAATAAACATAACAGGAGGGAACTCTGGCTAAAAATCAGGAAGAGACAGAGGTTTCAAGATTCCTGGGGCATTTTCTAAAATAAGGTAGGCATCTTTCAGGAATGAATCAGGCATTCGTTAGCAGGAGGAAAGAAGGTATATTGGGCGAACTCTCCAAATCCTTCTGATATGAGGGCCCTATGAACTGGAGGAGTCATCACCCACATCACCATCCCCACCACCACCATCATCACCATCGCTGACTTAGCATACAAGTGAGGTAAAAACAGATGATGTTGTAAATCCCACCCATCATTCCCTCTTGCTCATTGCCTATCTGGAGCACTGTCTTTATTCACCACTTGCCATGTATCCAGAGTTCAAAATAATCTGAAACGGATTCTTTTTAAAAAGCTCTGGACCAGGTGAGCTTTAGTAAGTCGCTTCATCTCATTCATAAAATGCGGGGTTGGACTGGGCTGATCCATGCCAGCCTTGAAGTGTATGTTTCAACACACCCAAGCAACTTAATTAGGAAGACCAACACCCTGCCAAAAATAATCACAAGGTAGTCTAAGCTAAAATACACCTCATAGAACCTAAGAGCTGGAAGGAAACTTTTAGGCTATCTAATCCAACCTCCCAGCTAAAGAGGAATTATGTCTATAAGTGGATATAAATAGTCAGAAAGATAGATGGGTAGAGGCATGGATGGATGGGTGGATGGAAGAGAGGAGAGGGAAGAGAGGATTGAGAACATATAGTGGCCAAGAGCACAGGCTTAGGAGTCAGGCTCTCTGCACCTCAGCTTCCTTTTCAGTTTATTTCTTTTTGATTCCTTTAACTTCCTTTGTAAGGGAACAGTATGCTGTCCTACAGTCACTTAGTTCAAAAATAGAGTTAAAAAGAAAAGAACTTATAACAGGAATGAACCCCATGGAAGCAATAGCAATACTTACCTGTTACAGTTATGAGCATAGAATCAAATGAGATAATACATATAAAAAGCACTTAGCACATTGCTCAATAAATGGACTCTATTAATGTTATCATCATATACATATTTAATTCAGATACCAAATGGGTCCCCCTTGAGGACTGGATTAATCCTAGCCTGCACCTAAATTCCTCAACCTGAAACAGTCAAAAGCCCTCACCATCAATCCTCCTGTGTTCCCTCTACATCTGTGGTGCTGCTTCTGGGCCTCCCCCGACCTGCCCACCCTTCCACCCCACACACTGCCCACCCCAGAGCATCTTCCCTGTCCCTAGAGCCCAGGCCTTTAACTGATTCCCAAGGGAAATCAAGTTTAAGCATTTTGTTGTTTTCTGAGTTCCTAACTGAAGATTGAGTTGAGATGCCAAGGGACCGAACATGAGGCACAGAGCCTACCACCACCTCTGTGTCACCCTTTTTTCCCTCTCTGTCCCTTCTGGTGTGTTACAGCACTCCCAGGAAACTCTCACCTCCATCCACACTCAGGGCCCCTCATGCTCTGAGCATTTGCCACAAGAGACTTTTCAAAACATTTCTTATCCATGAATAGGAGTGTCTCGTTGAAATGAGCTCTGGAGACTGCAGTGTTCTCTACCTCCTTACCTCTACCCTTGAAAGCTGGGGGGTGGGCTGGGTCACGGAGAGTCTACAACACAAGATGGCTCGTGACATCTACGCTTCCAACTCACACCGACCCCACTACATTCTTCCCAAGGGCTTCAGCAGGGCCTCCTTTGGATAGCTCCCTGCTCTGTGGATAAGCAAAGAAGTTTGGCCCTCTCTTCCAGTGACACCCCACACTACTTTTTCAGGCAGGGGCTCTTCTGTTGTTAGCCAAGGCCCCAGGTAGGTGTTGTGGGCTATGGGAATGTCATTTAGCTGGTTAGTTCAAATATGGTATCATTAGCATTTTAGGGTGATTTTGTTGACTTAAAAAAATTGGGAATTATGTTTTATTTGGTGGACAAAACTGAGGACTTAAGCCCAGGATGTAACCTCTCAGATAGCTCTGAGAGATTGCTCTGAAGAGGTAAGGGAGGAACCAGGATATACAGGAGTTTTTGCAACAAAGACCAGGTAGTTGCAACACCAAAAGATTACTGTTAATTAAAGAAAACCAGACATCTCAAGTTAAGGAATTTAGCACTTTTCTATGTATGGGAAGATGTAAGAGTCTGGACTCACTGATATCATTCCTTTGATGTGCACCTCAGCTATCTGGGGCCAGTATCCTGTGTTTTCTCAACCTGAGTCTCCTCAGGGTGCATCACTGGGGGGTGGTTGCAGTGATGACTGCTTGGTGGTGGGCATCCTCTTTCCATCTTGAGTCTCCTCAGGGCCCACCTTCAGGGATGGCTGTAATGTGATGGCTTGATGGCTACAGCATCCTTTGTTTACTGATATGGCAGGCAAATTTTTCACTGAGACTTGAAATCAGGCACAATTCTAGACCCAATCTTCTGCCATCCCACCTCCACCTTGAGAGGCAGGGATTGCCCTGTGCCTCTGACATCACCCACTGGTAAGGCACATCCTCTGGTGGACACCATGCCCTGAGCAGCCAGCCTTCTGCAAGAAGATGGAGTGACTACCAAGGTTTTGTTTATGTTTTTGTTCTTCTGCATTGGACTGGAATATCTCCCTGTGATTTATAATTGAAAATGTATATTTGGTCTTAATCCCCATTTCTGGCACAGAGCTCCTAAAACCTTTGAAATAGCCTGTGATGAAAGCAATAAAGGTATCTTTCCTTGTGTTAATGAGGTGACTTTGGGAAAGGCCCTACAGAACCTATGAATGGGGACTTGATCACCAGGGTAACCAACCGGGTGATTAGAGAGTTCAGTCCCACCCACTTCCCTCCCCCTCCACCCTATACCCATACCTCTAGGGAGGGGAGAGGGGCGGGAGACTGAGTTAAATTGCCAATGGCCAATGATTTAATCAATCGTGCCTATACAATGAAGCCTTCATAGAAACTCAAAAGGATGGGGCTCAGAGAACTTCTGGGTTGGTGAACCAGAATGCTTCCATGTGCCACTGTGCCAGGCTGCAAACTCCACAAGGACAGAAGCTCCTTTGTTCAGAACCTTGCCCTATACATCTCTTCATCTGGCTGTTGATTCATATCCCTTAATATCCTTTGTAATAAACCTGTACTCTAGTGAGTAAACCGGTTTCCTGAGTTCAGTGAGCCACTCTAGCAAATGAATTGAACCTAAGGAAGAGGTCATGGGAACCTCCGATTTATAACCAGGCAGTCAGAAGCACAGGTGACAACCTGAGCTTGCAATTGGCATCAGAAGTAAAGAGGAATCTTGTGGGACTGAGCCCTCAACCTGTGGAATCTGATGCTGTCTCAGGGTGGATAGTGTCAGGATTGGGTTGAACTGTAAGACACCCTGCTGGTGTCACACTGGAATTGGGTACCAGATCCTCTTCCCCATGCTGTTGCACTCACTTCTTGACCAGAAGATCAGGGCAGAATTCACAGCTTGAGGAATAACTCTTTAGCCCTCCAATCTGTGCTTTATGCCTCAGGTGCCCACTCCATTGCCACTTCAAAGTCGACATGTCCAAACACAGACCCATGTGAGGGACCCCTCACCAAATCTGACTCTTTTACAGTGTTCTCTATCTCAGGGAGCAACCCTAGCATCCTTCCAATCAGTCAAGCCAGAAACCAAAGCATCATCCATGACGTCACCCTCGGAAATCAGATACCAAATTATGACAATATCACTCCAAACATCATTCAAACCTGTCCTCCTTTCTGCTGCCACTGGAGCTGCACCAGTTCCCCCATCTCTCTCCTGGTCCACAGCAGCAGCTTCCCAAGTGTTCTCTTCACATCCGCTCAAGCCTCCCTCCAGTCCCACCCAGCAACCAGAATGGTCTTTCCATCTATATTACATTTTCTTTCATGGAAGAGAAAAGAAACCCTAAGAAAATGCACATGTATCTGCACATTTGTGCAAAAAGAAATACAGGAAGGGTAAACCAAAAACTAGTGCGATTGATACCGACAGAAGGTGGGTGGGAAAGCTGTGGAAAAAACAGAGGAATGGGAACACGGTCAGGAACAGGGGGTGGTGGAGAGAACTTGGCTGGGTATGCCTTTCTGTATAGCTCAGATTTTCAAACCATGGTAATGTGTCACATAACCAGATAATGACTATATAAATAAATAAATAACAACCAGAATGTTTGTGTGTTTGAAGGAGGAGGGTGGAAGGATCCAAAATGGAATGCAAACAGTAAAAAGTAAACCTAATTGTATTAAAAATGAGTAACATAACCACACTGAGGGGAGTGGGGAAGGGAAGAACTAATCTAAGTAAGGTTGAAAAAAATGTATTTTTACCATACGCTGTCAAAGGCTAACGACAGATTCTATCTGATGAATGTGTTTTTCATGTTTACGGGTTAGCATTCTGAATTTATGTGTATTACTGGATTGAACAATAAGTACCTATATTATGTATAAAAGAGCCAGATTTCTCATTGTCTGAAAAGGGAAATAAGAAGGGAAACAAAATACTCTGAGACTATGCAAGCATCTTCTCATCATACTTTCTTCCACTAATTTTAGCATCCATTAATGATACTTGCCTGCAACAATTATTACAATTACTACTGTGCTGTTTGCAAATTGTCATTTGTCTATTTCTACCATTCCTTCTACATTTACTGTTTGGAATTTTATCCTTTACTTTGACTCTTTTTTTTTTTTTTGCGATACGCAGGCCTCTCACTGTTGTGGCCTCTCCCGTTGTGGAGCACAGGCTCCGGACGCGCAGGCTCAGCGGCCATGGCTCACGGGCCCAGCCGCTCCGTGGCACGCGGGACCCTCCCGGACCGGGGCACGAACCTGCATCCCCTGCATCGGCAGGGGGACCCTCAACCACTGCGCCACCAGGGAAGCCCTACTTTGACTCTTGTCCTTTTGACATGCCCCTATACTTTTTTGAGTACTTCCTTACTTTTTGCCACCACAAAATGTTTTAGGCCCATCTGTTCTTTCCCTGTCTTTACCCAGGAATTCCTCGCCAAGGACTAATGGATCCTCTTCTTGGGAAATGATATTTGGAAACTAAGATCTGGGTGCTAGATGTGTCCATTGCTTCTAGACCCTCTCAGCAGAAAGAGCTAGAAAATATATGTATGTATACATATCTATATCTTGTCTACATTTATCTATCTATAATATGTTAAAAATCATGAGTTCATACTGATACTGGGGCAGGAGATAGATGGGCCCCAGGCTGAGCAGCTGGACTTTGTCCCTTGTGGACAGATACTCCAAGATGAAGATAATAGCAAGGGGAGGAGAAGCTGAGCCCCTGCCCAGATAAGAGATAAAAGACCACATATTTCTCATTCTCAAGGTCAAGGAGACCTTCCTGACTACACATGCACAGAAAGGCTTATCGGGGGTTAAAAATGTAGGGGATGCCACCCCATAGTAGGTGATGTCAACCTACCCATAGACCTCTTTGCTAGAATCCATCTTGGCTAAGAGATGCACGCGCATACATGGGAGGACCCTGAGATAAACCAAATACGAACTCAGAACCAGGCAAAGCAAGATGATTGGCCAAAGGAAACCCAGAAGAAATGCCCCATATAAGTGATTCAAACTACCACGAGGGTGTGACTCTTTCTCTGAGTCTGCCTGTGTGTCTATCCACATGTACTCTTTTTCCTCCTAATAAACACTTTATTTTTTTCACTACTTTATATCTCTTTGTGGAAATTTATTTCTACAAAGCTGATGGGCCACGGCCTTGTCACTGGCCGCTGGTCCCTGGTGGTCTAGTGGCTAGGATTCAGCACTCTCACTGCTGCAGCCTGACTTCAATCTCTGGCCGTGGAACCAAAATCCTGCTTCAAGCCGCTGCAGGCCAAGGCTACCTGAGATCAGTACCTCCAATTCCAATCCAAAATCACAAGGTTTGTTCTAGGCTTCCTCACTTTCTTATTTATTTTTAATAAATGTCAACAGGACAAAAGAACCAATGTAAATCGTCTCTCAATAGCCAAGTATGGAGTAAGTTGAGCAACAAAATAAATGATAGCCATGGACTATAATCCAGAGAGTAAAATAAGTATACATGATTCCATACTGATATAAATAAATAATTGAATAAATAATTAAGTGGAGTTTTAAAAAAAGTTCTTTTTTACAGTGGAATTCCAACAAAAAATGTAGAAAGAATGATGGAATAAAAAAATGACAGTTTGGCAAACACCACAGTAATAATTACTGCAGGCAAGAATCATTAATGGATGCTAAAATTAGTGGAAGAAAGTATGAAGAGAAATAGGATATTTGCATAGTCTCAAAGTATCCTCCTGCAAAATACTTATTCACTGAAAAGGGAAAAAAGTAACTGAGTGATCAAAGTTAACGTCGCCAATTATGACACATATTGACATAAGGTACCTACTATTACACTGTATTGAGAAAGACACAATACCACAGCTGTGGTGTTCTTCCCAGAAAAGCACAACCTGAACTTAAATGAGGAAACATCACACAAACACAAATTGAGAGACATTTTACAAAATAATTGGCCAGTACTCTTCAAAAGCATGGTGGTCTTGAGTGATAAAGACCGAAGAACTGTCACACATTGGAGGAGATAAGAGAGATATGGCAAATAAAAGCAATGTGGGAGCCTAGCTTGGATCTTGCAAAACATCTCAATTTGGTTTTAATAAGTACTATGTAAGATGGTAACATCTGGGGAAGATGGGGGAATAATATGTGGGAACTCTTAGGGCAAATTTTTTAAAATCCAAAATTCTTTTAAAACAAAAAGTTTCAAGAAAGAATTTTTTTTTTTCAAAATAGAACACTGAAGCATACATGACCTGGCTTCCCCACTGCTCTTAGGATGTAGATCAAAATCTTAAACATGGACTGTAAGATCTCCAGGTTCCATCATAGGCAGCCCCAGTCCATCCCTCCAGCCTCCACTGCACTCTCTCTGAGCTGCAAGTCACTCCTTCAGTTCATGGAATTAGTCACTCTCTTCTCCAAAGGGCATTTGCTTATAGCTATTTAATTAATGTCTGCTCCTCCATTAGCCTAAGGCCCACAAAATCAAAGACCATGTCTCTTTTTGCTCATCATTGTATGCACCGCCATTGCATAATTCCCAGCATGCAGTAAACACGCAATGAGTATTTGTAGAATGAAGGAAGGAATGAATGATGGAATAGGGTGCAGGGTGCCACAAAGGCCCATCATTTCTATAGTTCATACAAAAAGTGAGTCAGTTTTGATTAACCAAGTCTCAGGTACACCTTTTTAATTTTTCTAAATAGGCCGCATTCATATTGAGACCTGCCAGGTATTAGATAACCTGGTGGGCCTAGTGGTCCTCTTGATAGTCAGGCTTCATAAGCAAATGTGTGGACGTTGTCTCTACCTGGGGCTTGGATTGTACTGTAGAACTTTCTAAACAGAGAAGGGGAACCTCATCCCAGCTCCCCAGGACCATGCTCATGTGCCTTGAGAGGTAGCAGAGAACAAGTTAAGAGGGAAAACTCAGGAAATCGGATCCTGGGGCTCGTCTTGAGAATTGTAATGATAGGTAATATTTGCTGCAGTTAATCTGTACAAGATAGGAGACACAGAGGTAGGCATTTTACCCACATTATTCTTTTTAATCCTCCCAACAATCCTAGTATTATTGCCATTTTGTAGAAGAGGAAACTGAGGCATTAAAAGGGTGAAAGATTTGCCCCAAGTCGCCTGCTGCGCACCCTTGAAGAGGTGATTCACAGAGTTGTTTTGAAACTCACATGAGATACATATTTATGAAAGCACCAGGAGACCTCTTCAGTGCTGTGAGGATGTTAATAGCTCTTCTTACTCCTCCAGCCTGGGGGCAGAGACCCAGAGCAGCTCTGCATGGAGTAGCTGGCCTGGCAGCTGCGGTTTGCGCAGTTAAAGGAGGCAGACAGCGTTCTGTGGCTCTGGCTGCCCAGCAGCACGTGGACCACACCTCTCTTCTAGGAATAAAGCTGAATCAGGACTCTGTACCCCGACACTGAGTTAAATCTCGGAGACAGGGTTTTGGGTGAAGTAGAAAAGAATAGCTTTATTGCTTTGCTGGGCAAAGGGGGCCACGACAGGCATTAGCCCTCAAAGTTGTGTGTCCCCACCTGGGGGCGGTGTTGTAAGGAGTCTTATAGTCCAGGGGGGCGGGGTTGCTGATAAGGATAAGGGTGTGTGCAGGGCCTGCATTCCTTCAATCCAGAGATCATCTGGCTCAGGTGGTGATGGGCGAACTGTGACCATCTCTGGAATGAAGAGTGCTTCCTCAAGTAGTTAACATCTTCTATTTGTGGTGGGGGTGGGGGGGTGGGAGTGGGGGATGGGGGAGGGATAGGGGGGTGGGGGAGGGATGGTGGGGGGTGGGGGGTGTTACTTCTGCAGAAGAGCTCAAAGACATTATGTATATCACTTGAGGTGGAACCAGGACCCTGACCCAAGGCTGCAGTATTGTTTCTTGACTGCTCCTCCCTTGTCTCTGCATCCCCTCCCTTCTCTGATTAGCAAATGTTTAAACTGTTCTTTGGAACTCAAGGAAGGGGACACAGAAAGGCTGTTTGGCCCAGGAGCCCCACAGGGTCCTGCTGGGTTTCAGGAAATGGGCATCCCAGGCAGAATCCCACTGAGGTTGAAGACCTCTTCTCCTCCCCTCCACTTCAACTAATATTTACTGAGCCCCTGTTATGAGCCAGACATTCTCACATCCTGTATCTCATTTAATCCTCATAACAACCACACAGGTTTATACACAACCTCCTAACGATTAAGAAATTGAGGCTCAGAGAGTTTGCATAACTTGCTCAAGTTCGTAAATTAGTGATTAGTAGAAAGGTAGTTTTTAACTTGTGTCTGCTTGTCACCAAGGCCAGTGCTGTTTCTGACATTACAAAGCTGCCACAAACGTAATTTCATTTGAACTCCAAATAGACATAGACAAAGGTAAAATTAATACCCTTGTTTTACATATGAAGAAAATGATTTTCAGAGAACTCAAGGGGTTATGAGAAATAGAACTAAGGAGGGAATCAAGACCCCTGGTTCAGGGCACTCATTCATTCATTTGTCTATTTATTCATTTTACAAACAATTGCCTAAGTCCCAGTCCCCTACCCAATATTGGGAAGACAAAGATGAATAAGACAAATTCATAGAGGTACTCATAGTCCAGTGAGAAGAAAAGACAATAAAATGTGATCGTGATAAAGATAGTAAGGATATGGAACCATAGAAGATAGAGCTCTAAGAGAGGGAGGTGAAAAGCTTGAAGAAAAGAAGGTATTTCAGGCAGAAGAAACAGCATGTGCCCAGAAAACATGAAAGAACATGGTTTACTTGGAGAACTGTCTGTGATGGACAGTGCCAAAGGATGAGGCTGGAAAGACAGACTGCGGGAGATTGTGGAGGGTCTGCATGCCATGCAAAGGAGTCTGAACTGTATCCTGTTCAGTGGAGAGCCAGTGGAGGATTTAATTAGGGAAGTAGTGTGATCAAATTTGCATTTTATAAAGGTGACTCTGGCCAAGGTTGTGAAGAATGGAAAACTGCAGTGAGATTCAAACAAGGAAACCAGGTAGGAGACTATCAGTCAAGGATGCTTTTGTCTGCAAGTAACAGAATCCCCTCTGGCTTAAATAAAGGTTTATTTTTTTTCCACACTGAGAAATCTGGGGGTAGGTGGCTGTTGGCACTTGTCAGGGCTGAAGGCTCTAAGATTCTCTTTGCCTTTCCCTCAGTCATTGCAAGGTGGTGGCAGTCATGATGTCAGCAGTTAAAGGAGAAAGAAGGGAAAGAAAGAGTGGCAGCAGCTGTACCTGTCCCTTTTAATCAGGAAAGCAAAATCTTTCCCAGAAACTCTTCAACAAGGTTCATTTTAGGTCCATGAGACAAGCCTTCCCTAGATGAATGTGTCCCTTCCCTCAACCTCTCTATTAGAGGTTAGCCTGGGAGAAGCAGGTGGGTATGAGTATTCTGTTGGCCAATCCACAATGTCCCCAACAGTTCAAGTGAGAGTTTAAATAAGTCAGTGAAAATGGAGAGGAGCGAATCAATTCCACGTATGTTCCCAAATCCAACTAGCCGTTTAGTGACTGACCAGATATAAAGAATAAGAAAGAAGGATTCATAATGACTCCCACATTGCTGGCCTGGGTAAGTGGGTGGGTTTCAAGGAGTTGCTATAGGAATAGAACCAGGAGGAACTGGAGGTTCAGTTTTGGACATACTGAGTTTGAAATTGCTGTGGGAATTCTAAGTTGACATGATCTCTGGGTAGGTGGACTGTGGATCTGCTGCCCAGGAAGGAGACAAAATAATGGGGCCAATTGGTGGGTGATCATGAGCATGGATGAGGTTGTCAAGGGAGAATGGGTAGAATAGGAAGAGCAGAGGTCATGGATGGATCTCTAGGGCACACTAACAGCTGAAGGGAGATAAAGAGAAGTTCAGGAAGAAAGATGTACCTCCAATCTCTATGTGATCACTGCTGTGTCTAGTATCCACCACATTAAAAAATTAACTACAGGGACTTCCCTGGTGACACAGTGGTTAAGACTCTGTGCTCCCAATGCAGGGGACCAGGGTTTGACCCCTGGTCAGGGAACTAGATCCCACAAGCAGGCTGCAACTAAGAGTCCGCATGCCACAGCTAAGACCGGGCACAACCAAATAAATAAATTAAATTAATATTTTTTAAAATATTAACTACAACCCAACCAACGAATAACAACAACAAAATTAAAAAACCTTCCTTAATCCCACATCCTCTACTGCAAGCTTGCCCAATAGAACTTCCTGCAATGATAAAAACATATCTGCTCTGGTCAATAGAGTAACCACTAGCTGCATCAAGCTATCAAGCACTTCAAATGTGGTTCGTGTGACTGAGGAACTGAATCTTTTATCTCATTTTAATGAAAATGTTTAAATAGCCACATGTGAGTAGTGGCTACCACATAGTATAGCGCATTTCTAGAGCTCTGACCCTCTCTCTGTTCTTCTTCTGGAAATGCTCCTTGAAACAGTCACAGTCCCTCCTTTCTCACCTCACACCCACTCCTCCACCCCCTGAAAACAAACATCTGTCTCCTCCATGTCCCTGAGACTGCACTTGTCAAGATCACCATTATACCCATTTGGCAAATCCAATGGTCCTCTTTACTCTCATTTTATTTTATCTCTTGGCAATAGTTGACAACTTCCTTCTTTTTGAAACACTTTCATTTCTGGTCTTTTGGGTTCTGTCTGCTCCTACTCAGTTGCCTTTGCCAGTTCATTCTCTTGGGCCCCAGGGCACTACCTTGCTCAGATATATCTACATGTTCAAAGAGAAAATCCTTTAAACAAATCAATTCTGTCCCAACTCTGGGATTCTGCCTTGGCTGTTTCTTCTGCTAGAATTCTCTTCCCCTCATTTTTACATAGCTGGTTCCTTCTCAGCCTTAAAGTCTTAGATAAAATTTCACATCTTCAGAGAGGGCTTTGCTGAATGCTCAGTCTAAAGATGACGTTCAATCTTTTCTTTAATAGTATCACACTCTGCATAGTGTGATACACACTATCACACTATGTGATACACACTCTGCATCATATCTCTGCATAGTACTCAATACTATCTAACATTTTCTTGTTTATTTGTTTGCTTATTTTATTTATTTTCTCCTTCCCTCAACGAAAGTATAAACTCTGTGAAAGCAAGGACTTTGCCTATCTTGTAGAAGAATTCTTAGCACACAGTAAGCACTCAACAAATATTTGCTTAAAGAATATATGAGAGGATTTCTCTGAAACACAGTAGAGAAACAGAGAGAGAGAGGCTGAAAGGGAGAGAGAGATTGTGAAAGCTAAAAGAAAAAAGAGCTTCTAGAAGGAGACATGGTCAACAGTATCAAATACCCCAGATGCATCAAATATGACAATGACAAAAACACCTCCACTGGATTTGGAAATTGAGTCACCAACAGTCTCAGCAAAGGCATTTTCAGTGGAGAGTTGAGTGTGGAAGCCCAACTTTAGAGGGTTGTCAGGTGAATGGAAATTAAAACAGTATAGATTTAAGCTTAGCTATAAAAGGAAAATGAAACTAGGGCAATTGACAGAGAGTCATCAAGGGCCAAAGAGGGTTTATTTTTAATTGTTTGCTTTAAGATGAAATAGATTTAAGCATGATCATATGCTAGGAGGAAAGAGTCAGCAGAAGAAAAAATTAAATATACAGGAAATGTCATCATTATAGAGCAAGGTTCTTAAAGGAAAAAGGGGACAGAATCTAGTGAACGAATTCTTGGGAAAGAAGGTCAGTACCTTCTTCAGGTAAGAGAGAAGAAGGAAAAGATGGAGAGATATAAAACAAAAAACAAAAATCTTTGTGGGTAGAGGGTAGAAAATGAAGGGAGTCCCCTCTTAATAAATTGCATTTTCCCTTTTAATTTGGAAGCAATGTCAACTGCTGAAAGCAAAGGAAGTAGGGGAAGGGTAAGGAGCTTGATAAGAGAGAAAGTATAGAATAACCATACTGGTAGGGATGAGAAATAAAGTTCATTGGGAACAATGACAGAAAAGAACATGTGGTGATACCACAGGTCCAAACCAGGTCAGAAACCACCCAGAAAAGCGTAAATATGTAGAGAAAGGAAGGTGGCATTGGGTCAATCAGGTTGGAGGGGGTGCAGGCTTATCTCCATCCCTGGTCCTTTGACTGAGGCTCTTCACTCACCATTATACAGCTACTATATAAAAACATCCCCATAAAGAAGATGTGGCACACATACACAATGGAATATTACTCAACCATAAAAAGGAATGAAATTGGGTCACTTGTAGAGACGTAGATTGACCTAGAGGCTGTCATACAGAGTGAAATAAGCCAGAAAGAGAAAAACAAATATCGTATATTAACGCATATATGTGGAACCTAAGAAAATGGTACAGGTGAACCAGTTTGCAGGGCAGAAATAGAGACACAGATGGAGAGAACAAACATATGGACACCAAGGGGGGAAAGTGGCAGGGCGTGGGGGGTGGTGGTGGGTGTGTGTGTGGGACGAATTGGGAGATTGGGTTGGACATATATACACTAATATGTATAAAATGGATAACTAATAAGAACCTGCTGTATAAAAAATAAAATAAAATTGAAAAAAAAAATCTCCATCAGAAAACAATTGTTCTGAAAAAACAATTACCCCAAATTTCCACCCAATTAAGCTAAATTCACAGCTCTTGCAGCCATACTTACTCATCCCCAGAACCTGTGAGAACCACTCCAGCATCCTGACAGTACCTGAAGAAGCTATCAGCACCTGAAGGCTGCTTAAAAGGGACTTTAAGACTTACTCTGGAAGCACTGAGGATTGGTATTATGTGGAGGAGGGCGGAAAAGGCATGTTCTAGAAATGGTCTGGGGTAAGCAGAATGCTGACACTGCCTCCCAGTGTCATCACAGCCCCTTGACATAAGGGGGCCAGGAGAGGGCGCTGGGGAGGCATCTTTCAATTAGCACAGGAGATAGAATGGGTGGCCTGTGAAATTCTGAGGATATGTCAGAATTTTGTGTCCAATAAAGAATGTAGGGCTATTGCTGATTAGAATGCTGGTGTAGGGGCCTCCATTTGGACTGGGCTGAGATCTTTCCTTGGTGTCATTAGAGTTAAGCTCGTCTGGGGTCTACTACAGCAGAACATAGGCTGAGAGTAAATTCCTCCCTCTGAAGTTTTCATTTCTCAGTTATGGGAGTTGGGAGTGTCAGGGTGGAGAGGAGGTGATTAAATAACCCTCACCCCTTTCGGAAACAGGACTTCAAGTCTTGGAGGAATATAACTAAACTCATTTTGTACCATTTACTAGAGTCAAGGTGAAACAGGAGGGAAGGGGGCAGGGCACAACCTTTAAAAGAATGACATAGCCTGAGGACATGACATAAACTGATTAGAATGAAATAGGTGCATGATGGCAGATGAGAAAACTCCCACTAGACCTTGAGCCTCAGTATACGCTCATTGTAACACATCAGCAAGCTAAATGACACACCCACAGGTACCATGACAGTTCTGAGACCAACCATAATGGTCAAAAAGAGGACAGTGGCCCAATTCCTAGAAATCCCCACCTCTTCCCCAAAATACCTGGAATACTCCACCCACTCATTAGCCTATGAAATTACCCACCCCTATAAAAACTGGCAACCCCGTATCCTGGTGCCGCTCTCGCCTTCTGAGATGGCCCACACTCTGTCTGTGGAGTGTGTTTCTCTCGAAATAAATCAACTTCTTACCTATCACTTTGTCTCTCACTGAATTCTTTCTGAATTCAAGCACCTGAGTTTCATTAAGTCCTGAGACCAGGTGTGTGATCTCAATTAAAAGATCATGTGTTCAAGTCCCAATCTGGGTTTTGGCTGCATTCAGGTCCCAGCGTGTGGGTTCAAGTCCTGATCAGAGTTACACAGTTTCAGGGACAGTAACTTGGTGAAGGATGGATGGTTGATCTACATGAAATAACATACAGCTTAAGTCCAATCCTGAGAGAAAGAGAGACAGACAGAGAAAGAGAGACAGTCTGCACACAGACCTTTCTAACACTGCCCTTGGAAGAGTTGTGGCTAGAATTGGTATTCAACAAATATTTAAAGAACATGATGTGTTGTATTCAGGCTTCAAGCTGGAAAGAAGGAAGCCATGGATTCTGCCCTAAGAAAGCCTTCCAATGTGGGATAGGTTAGGGGGTTCCCTGGAGAAAGAGAACCAGGAGCGCCTTTCGTAACATTTTGGCCGCAGCCATTTTGTGACCTAAGCATGACAGATGCTTGCCCTTGAACAGGCCTCAGTGATTAATGATCTTAAGGGAGGGAATGCAAAAACAAGGGAGGAGCAGTCAAGAAACAGTAGTGTAGCCTTGGGTCAGGGTCCTGGTTCCTCAAGGGATATACATAATATATATCTTTGAGTTCTGCAGGAACTAAGGCCCTCACCCAGGTGGAGGATGGAATGAAAACGTTGACCCTCCTGACTTCAATCAGCTAAAGCTTGGACTCTGTCAACCTTGGCCCCAATTCTTTGCTGAATTCTTCTCTGCTCAAGCTCCCTCATGAATATGCATATACCCTTAGCTGAAAACTTCCCCACTTTTGCTGTTTGGGGAGACACTGCTTTGGGAAATATCCCCGAAGTTCTCCTTACTTGCTGCAAGTAATAAATCCTTCCTTCCCCCAATCTTTGGCTTGGATCTCTCTATTGGCTCAACACCCACCAAGAAGTGAATCCAGTTTTCAGGTAACAGAGACAGAGCACACAGATGAACAGTGCCACAGAAAGAAGAGGGCAGAGGAGCACAGTACAGATGAGGCGTGTCACCACTGAGGAATATGGCAGAGCTAATCAGAGGAAGCTGACTGAAAGCAAGGGACATTGAGCTCCAGTTTTGAAGGATGAAGAGCTTAACCTGAAAAGCAAGGGGAAAAGGAGTCTTTAACAGGTTTGAGTTTGGAAGGGAGGAAGGAAAAGGTGTAAGAACTCTTCATCCTGAAGAAAGGCAACTGTGTGTCCACTTGGCCAGTGGAACCCTGGTCATGCCTGGACAGGAAGTCCTGAGCAAGTGCATCACATCAGCCTGACCCAGGTTTTCCTCTTGCTTGGAGCTGGGCCACTCTCTTCCTCCTGCTCCATTGCATTCAGACTCATGAACTGAAACCAGAGGCTCTGGGTGTCCTCCCACCTCTGGAAGGGTCCAGGGAGAAAGGTAACAATGAGTCAACGTTTAGCTCAGGAGACAAAAGGCCTTTTGATAGGACCCTGGCCTTGGCAGCCTCTTCCTCTCTGTGAATAAGCTTGGATTCCGTTCAGGGAACACAGGAGCAGGAAGCAACGGTTAGTGAGGGATCCCTTGTTCTTGCAGACGTGTGTGGCTGTAGCATGGGGTACAGTTTGGACTCTGGCCTGGTTATCAAGTTTCCATTGATGCCCTTGATCAGGTCCTACTAACACCTGGGAATTTTGTACCTGCTCTGACAGAGATGGGTCTGGGGCCAGGAACCATGTGGAGAGTGAACAGGACTTGCATCCACCCTGGGGGGTCCCAAAGCACAATGCCTGGTTCAGGACCTGCCCTCAGGTTAGAGACCATGAGCTTGTATTTCTAGAGGCACATCTCCCCCTGTGAAGTGCTAATTCCTTGGTCAACCTCAGTTATAGCAGCTAATCACCTTTCCAAGACAAAACATAGAAGAGAAAACTAAGCAGTTGTGTGGGTCTACAGGGAAATGGAGTACTGAGCCAGGGAAGGTGCATTGAGAAGTGGGGCCCAATGTTCCAGGGCGAGGTGAGGAGGCAACCACTCAGGGGCCTGGTGAGGGAGGGGCTATGGTGATGAGGGGAGCTGAAAAAGGGCTCCCGGGCCAGCCCCCGGGGGTGGTGCCTGCTAGACCTGCGGACTATTCTAGAATCACCCTCCCTGACACACTTTCTAATCCTTCCACAAGCTTCAGAATGATCTTCCCTTCCTCTCTCCTCAAGTTCCCCATCCCTCCAGGAAGTTTTTCTTGGGATAAATAGAAGACCCTTTCCTGGATTGTGTCAATTTATCACAAGGAGTGCATTGTGGAAGAAGACCATTTATGCCCTTCTAACTTGGGGAGGGAAATAGAACGGTTTATAGGGCTTCAGCAGGAGGGGTCAGCTGAAGTTCAGCTAGTCTCAGGAATAGTTGACTAAGAATGGTTCTCAGGGGGCTTCCCTGGTGGCGCAGTGGTTGAGAGTCCGCCTGCCGATGCAGGGGACACGGGTTCGTGCCCTGGTCCAGGAAGATCCTACATGCCGCAGAGCGGCTGGGCCCGTAAGCCATGGCCGCTGAACCTGCGTGTCCGGAGCCTGTGCTCCACAACGGGAGAGGCCACAACAGTGAGAGGCCCGCGTACCGCAAAAAAAAAAAAAAAGGTTCTCAGAAGAAGGAGGAACTGTGCTTGCAGATTAGCACCCACTGTTTGAGCCATTTGTATTTTATCAAGAGAAGTGGAGAGGAACAGTTAGAGGTTTGTAACACTGTGATTCCTAAAAAGAAATATTTATTTGGTCTTTGACACCAACCTCTGTTCTTGGCTTGGAACTCCTTCCTAAAACCCTTGGATTTTCTAACTGAGGAGAATTGTGAAGGTGTCTTTCGTTATGTCAATTATGTGACTTTTGGAATGCTCCTAGGTCACATAAAGACTCAAGCTGGTCGCCTGGGGACCCAATCTTGTGATCAGAGGGTTGGAACTTTCAGTTCCACCCCTGAACCTCTGGAGAGGGAAGAGGGGCTGGAGGCTGAGTTTAAACACCAATGGCCAATGAATTCATCAATCAGGACTATGCAATGAAGTCTCCATAAAAACCCCAAAAAGGATGGGGTTTGGAGAGCTTCCATATTGGTGAACTCATGGAAATTAGTGGAGAGTGGTGGCCCAGAGAGAACATGGAAGCTCCGTGCTCTTTCCTCACTCCTTGCCCTACGCATCTCTTTCATCTGACTGTTCCTGAGTTGTATCCTTTTATAATAAACCAGTAATCTAGTAAGTAAAATGTTTCTCTTGAGTTCTGTGAGCCATTCAAGTAAGTTAATCAGAACCCAAGAAAGGGGTTGCTGGAACTGGTACCGAGTGCAACTCGCTCTGCTCGCCGCACGACAGGCCGATAAATCGGGAGACAAGGTGTTGAGGCAAGGAGTAACGACTTTATTCGAAAAGCCGGCAGGCCGACAAGATGGCGGACAAGGGTCCCCAAAAAACCATCTTATTTTGGTCTGAATGCCAGTTTCTTTTATAGAACAGAGAAGGGGAGGAGGTGAGGAAGTAATGTAAAAAGGCCATAAGCCTTGCAAATATCTCCTAGAATGGCTGGCCTCCGGGAGGGGAGGTGTTAATTTCTTCTTTTCTGCAGCAATTCACAGGTAGACTGGGTCAGGATGTTTCCCTGAACAAAGGCACTTTGGTTTAACATTCAGACAGAGGGTCAGGGTTCCGAGGCAGGCCATTATGTATGATTATAATAATAAAAGCAACAAAAAGCAAAAGTTAAACTCAAAGATAACAGATCTAACAAGGAGTCCGATTTAGCCCTTCCCTTTAGCTCTTCCCTGGTACAGAAACTCAAGGAAGCGGTCATTGGAAGCTCCGATTTTACAGCTGGTGGGTCAGAAAGACCTGGACTTGTGACTGGTGTCTGAAGTGGCAACTGGGGGAAGGGGGCAGTCTTATAGGACTGAGCCTTTAACTTGTAGAATCTGATGCTATCTCCAGGTAGATAGTTTCAGAATCGAGTTGATTGTAGGAAACTCAGGTGGTGTCCGGGAATTGCTTGGTGGTGTGTGGACTCCTGCCCCCGTGTTACTGAACTCGGGTTTGGCTGCTTGCTGCTCAAAAGCTAATGCTTCTGAGAGACAAGTGCTGGTAGGAATGGAAAGGTTGCTTTATGCAAGAGATTGGCAACTTGTGTCCAAAAACCAACTCCAAAGATTCCGCCCAAACATGAAAGTTTTTAAAGGGAGACTCATTAGTGGAGGGGGTCAGGGTCTTTATTATCTTCCACTGTGTGCAGACTTTCTTCTGATTGGTTGGTGGTGAGGTAACAGGGTGGCATTCCAGGAATCTTGTGCTCAGTCTGAAGTACCATCTTCCACCTGGGTGGGAGCCTTAGTTCCACAGAAGAACTCAAAGGTATTGTTGTGTATATTTCTTGAGGAGGAACCAGGACCTCGCCCCATCGCTGCACTATTGCCTCTTGATTTGCCTTTATTTGCCTTTATTTCTGCATTCCCTCCCTTCCCTTATAAGCAAGTGTTTGAATCTGCCCTTTGGAACTCAGGGTAGGTCAAAGAGGCTGAATGAAGTTTATTTCTTACAAACAATGAAATGGTGGATGTAAGGTCGGATCTTAACAAACGGCACCGCGAAACAGAGGAAAGCTTCAAGTGAGCTTTATTAGGGAGCGCTCCCGGGCAAGGTTCACTGGTCCGAGAGAAAGGGGCCAGAGAAGTTGCACCTGGGCGAGGGTTGGGCAAGATTTTATAGGGGAAGAAGGGAAAGGGGTGTGGTGAATCTGGGAGGGCGCAGGGTATTCCTTATTTGGTGGTCTTTTCGGGTATCCTGGGGGACCGTTAGTCCCGCCCCTCGAAAGGCGGGAAGGCTGGGCCGGGTTCTAAGTCCCCAGGTCAGGTCCTGGAACTGGGTGGTCCGGAAAGTCTCCAGGTCAGTTTCTGGAACTGGGTGGTCCGGAGAGTTTCAGTCTGATGCAACCTGTGAATCTGATTGTGTTCCCCTGCCTCAGGCCAGTTGGCCTTACATCGGACACAGGATTTGTACCTGGGAGGTCCCCACAGGGTCCTGCTCCGTTTCACTCATACCCCCCATACACACACACATTGGAATTGGGTGCAGAAAAACAGGGTTAAAATCATGTGTGTTTGCTGAAGAGATCTAATCCACTCCCCCACTATTAATTAATATCTACCTGCTGATGAATTTCAAACCTTATAGCTCTTGATCCTGAGTTTCAAGCCTTCAGGAAGTCTCCATCTCACTGTCCCATAGGTGATGCAAATGCAATTGTTTCAAAGTTAATCTCATCACCCTCCATCTCCCACCCCTACCTAGGTCTCAAGAACTACCTCTTTGATGACATTTCAGTGAATCACACCATCATACACTAAATGACTCTTAGCATCATCCTGTACTTATTCCCCTATTCATACTTTCTGCCTCCCAACACATGTTTTTTTTAAATTTTATTGAAGTACAGTTGATTTACAATTTTGTGTTTAATTTCTGCTGTACAGCAAAGTGACTCAGTTATGTGTGTGTATATATATATATATATATATATATATATTCTTTTTCATATTCTTCTCCATTATGGTTTATCACAGGATATTGAATATAGTTCCCTGTGCTATATAGTAGGACCTTGTTGTTTATCTATCCTATATATAATAGTTTGCATCTGTTAATCCCAAACAACTGTGTCTAAAATATGATACAAATGAACATAACTGTAAACGAAAACAGACTTACAGATATAGAGAACAGACTTGCGGTTGCCAAGGGGGAGCGGGGTGGGGTAGAGAAGGACTGGGAGTTTAGGATTAACAGACCCAACACATATTTAATCATTGCCAAGGCTAACATTTCTGTCTCCCAAAGAAATCACTAAATTTTCTTTTCCATTTTCTTTTTTTTTTTTTTAATTAATTTATTTTATTTATTTTATTTTTGGCTGTGTTGGGTCTTTGTTGCTGGGCGCAGGCTTCCTCTAGTTGTGGCGAGCGGGGGCTACTCTTCGTTGCCATGTGAGGTCTTCTCATTGTGGTGGCTTCTCTTGCTGTGGAGCACAGGCTCTAGGCACACAGGCTTCAGTAGTTGTGGCACGAGGGCTCAGTAGTTGTGGCGCATGTGCTTAGATGCTCCGGGGCATGTGGGATCTTCCCGAACCAGGGCTCGAACCCATGTCCCCTGCATTGACAGGTGGATTCTTAACCACTGCGCCACCAGGGAAGCCCCTCCATTTTCTAATATCAGCAAACATTTGGATCAGGACTCTCCTATGGCATATAACTGTAACCACTTCCTAAGTTAGCTCCTTAGTTCTTTGGTCTTGTCCCTTCTAATCTATTCTTTATATTGATATCCTCAAAATTCAAATTGGATCACACTAATCATGTCCTCATTAAAATTCTTCAATGACTTCCTGTCCTGTTTAGAACAAAATACAAAATCCTAAACATAAAAAAAAAAAAATCATACGTGTTTGGAGAAAATCATGTTTCCTGCCATTTCAGTAAACAAAGAATGTTGCCTACCGTCAAGCCATCAGCCACTGTAGCCACTCCAGTGTGTGCCCAGAGGGGAAATCAGGATGGAGATAAAACACTGACCCTGGAGAGTTAAGATGCACATCAAAGGAATAATTTCATTGAGCCCAGACTTTTGCATCTTAGAAAAGCACTAAAAACATTAACTTGAGATGTATGTTTTTTGTGATTAATAGTAATCTTTTGATGTTCAACTACATGTTGTTTGTTTGTTTTTATTGTTTTCTTTTTTTAGCAAAAACTCCTATATATCCTGGCTCCTCCCTTACCTCTTTGGAACCGTTCCTTAGAGCTATCTGAGAGGCTGATTCACAGGCTATAGTCCTCAGTAAGGTCCCTGAAGAAAACAAAACTCTCAACTTTTAGGTTGTGCAGTTTGTTTTCAGTCGACATGTGTGCAAGAGGGGTTGGGAGGAGTAACTGCTGGGGACAAGGACATGAGAGGGCCACTGTAGAAGACTCTCAGCCTTCTAAAAGTGAAGTAGTATATGAACAAATACATGTGACAGCCCCCCGACCCGCCCACCCCCATCCCTTTATTATCAGCACCTGCCGCCTTCCTTTTGTTCCAGCCATGCCTGTGCCCCACCTCCCTGGAAACAGAAGAATCAGGACTCTGCTGGGCCTGGCACTTGGGGCTGGGCTTTGGAAGAGGGGCAATAAGACCTGTGTTCTGGGGAGGGGGGAAGAAAGTAGAAGAACCGGCTGAACTAGGAGGAAGCATTCTTGTCATTCTCTTCCCAGACTGAAAAGGAAAGGGAGTAAGAGAGCAAGTGCAGTGAACTGTGGAAGGGGTAAGGAAGGACTGCAAAAGGTTGGGTACTCTCCCCTCCTGAGCCAGAAGTGGGTGCTGCTTTTTTCTCCTTGCTTCCAGCAGGATCTGAAGAAGGCAGACTGCGGACTGGCCCCATCTTGAAGGGCTCTATGTGAGGAGGGGCAAAGTAAGTTGCCCAGAGGAGGATGGAATTTGATGGGCAGTAGACAGATTGAGCTGTGGGCCGTGCATAGCCATGCCATCCCAGATGCAAGATGGGAGAGGCTGGCACTGCCTGTACTAATGCATTTTCTGTGAAAAGTAAATTTGTGAGGCATTGTGTTGGCCAATGCCTAGGTTCCCTCATCCACACATATAAAATGCATCATGTTTTAAAGTTAACCAGCAATGAAAATTGGTAAGTATTTTTTTCCTTTTTCTTCTTTCAACAATGGAATCAGATAGGCTATGCCTGTCATTTATAACACAAATATGTCACAGATGGTGAATTCATTGGAGAACGGAGATGGACTGGGGAAAATGTGAAAGGAGCCTCTTAATCTGTCTCAAGATTCGGATATGAGTAATTCACTATTTACCAACAGCACAATGGATTTATTTGACTTCCTCTTTTGATACACAGTGAAGAGGAAAAGTAAAAGAAGGGTTGTAAGAGGATCGGAACAAGACTTGTCCAGACAGTGGTTTAAATAAAGTGGTGCTTAATAAATAGGCAATGAATTGATTGGAAGTGATGGTCAAGGAGAAATGGTTGATGACAAACACCCAGTTCAGGGCAACAGCTCAATGAAAGTGTCCACTGGATCCTGGGTGAGGAAATGCTCCCCTTCAGGCCTTGGAGTTAACCTGCCCATCACCCCCTGACCTCTGATAACAACAACCATTCCTCCCACCAGCCTAGCATTTCTCAGTAATCCAAACACACCCACAGTGACAATTTCATTTGGATCTCATAACATGGAAGATGAGGAAGTTGAGATTTTTAATTTTATTTTACAGATGAGGAAGCTGAGGCTCAAAGAGATTAAGTGACTGATCCAAAGTCCCAAAGGGATGCTTTCATGGCCAGAACCCAGTTATCCCGACTCCCAGGCCAGGCTGACTCCCTGGCTCTAACTACATATCCTGAGACTTTGCTCTGGATTCAGCTGTTCATGTGGCTCCACATGGGACACTTCTCCCAGGACTGACCTTGTGCTGCTCCTGAACTCTTTGCTAGAATTGTTCGAGCATGCCTGCCATGGTGCTTTTAGAGCTGAGTCCCAGAGATAAACACAACCATTTTCGCTCAGAAAAGTCCCCAAAGCCACCACCCTATTGAAACCAATCAGGACCCTGTGGGGCTCCTGGGCACAGAAGCCTTTCTGTGTCCCCCATTTCTTATTTGTAAGGAATAGGCTCCAGCCTCCATGACCTTCCCTGAGTTCCAAAGGGCAGATTCAAACATTTGCTAATCAGGGAAGGGAGGGGATGCAGAGACAAGGGAGGAGCAGTCAAGAAACAACAGTGCAGCCTTGGGGCAGGGTCCTGGTTCCACCTCAAGGGATACACATAAAAATATCTTTGAGCTCTTCTGCAGAACTAAAACTCCCAACAAACGGAAGATGAACTACTTGGTGAAGCATTCTTCATTCCAGAGAGAAGGTCATAGTTTTATAACCTCAAGAACCACAAAAGCTCATCAGGAGACCACCTGGGGCCAAATTAAAGGAATGCAGGCCCTGTACACACCCCGATCCTTATCAGCAACCCTGCCTTGAACCACTGCTATAAAACTCCTCACCAAATCTCCCTGGGTTGGGACGCACAGTTTTTGAGGACACGAGCCCACTGCGTCCCCTTTTGCCTGGCAAAGCAATAAAGCTCTTCTTTTCTACTTCACCCAAAACTCTGTCTCTGAGATTTTATTCAGCACCGGTGCACAGAGGCCAAGTTTTCAGCATCACTGTGACCTCCTAACTGGGCTCTCTATCAGATGCACTTTGTGATGCAGTGGAAAGGTTGCTGGACTTGGAGACAAAATACCCAAGCACTAGGTCTGGTTCCTATCTGGCTAAGTAATCCTGGGCAAGTTACTTCACCTCTTTCAACTCCAGCTTGTTTATCTGTAAAACATGGATGGTAATACACTCCATTTAGTGTTGTTGACAAGAATAACAGAGGTAGCTCTTTTGAAGGGCCTACTAGGTTCTCAGCAAGGGCTACTGTGGGACTCGAGGGACATTGTTCCAGCTAATGATTAAGAACTCTCCAGACAATAGGGGCTTCTTAGACAATGGGTCAATTTCCAGGATGTCCGGCCCCCTTCCGAGAAGGAGGGGAGATAACAAAATGTAAAAAAGGTGTCTGTCAAAGACCAATCAGACAGCTGGGGAGAAGGAGGGAGATAACAAAATGTAAAAAAAGGTGTCTGTCAAAGACCAATCAGACAGCTGGGGAGAAGGAGGGAGATAACAAAATGTAAAAAAGGTGTCTGTCAAAGACCAATCAGGCAGCTGGGGACAAGTTCCCTCTCTGGTCCGAGCCTAAGCCGGGACCAATCAGCAGGAGAACACAACCAAATCTATAATTTACATACGGGGAAGTGGGAACCTATAAAACTGACATATTCGCGCCCAAAAGGGTTCCTTCTTCGACCTCCTGCGTGAGGACCAAGGAACCCCGGTGCACCGGCCTTCAATAAACCTCTTGCGTTTTGCATCGACTTCCGACTCTTGTTGTTTCCTGGGCGAGTCGAAACTCCTTGGAGACCGCGCAGGTCTAACATTTGGGGGCTCGTCCGGGATTCCACTCGCCCCGGACCACAAGAACATCGGGAGTTGGAGGTACCAGGTAAGCTCGAGCTTGATTGTCTGTTTGTCCCTTGTTCTTTGTGGGCCATTATCGGAGGAAAGCCGTAAGAATCGGCTTATTATGGAATCTGTATCGGACCTCTGGCTAGGCAGACGTGCTAATAGCCGGCGTCCATGAGCCCTAGGGGACGCCCTAGTGGCTCATCTGGAAGGAGAGGCAAACTCTGTCTCCCCTTCACTCGGTTTCGGCAGTTCCCTTGGTGATAACTGCCATCTGAAGAAGTTTCGGTTTTGAAGCGAGCTCGCGGTGGCCCATACGTATATGTGTTTCGTGGAGTTTTAACTGTTTCTGTATTGTGGTCTATTCTTCTTCTCTGACGGACGACAATGGGACAAACTATGACGACTCCTCTTTCCCTTACCCTAAGCTATTGGACCGAATTTCAGGCCAGAGCCCATAATTTTTCGGTAGAGGTAAAGAAAGGAAAGTGGCAGACTTTGTGTGCCTCTGAATGGCCAACATTTCAGATAGGATGGCCCCCCGAAGGATCCTTTTTATTAGACAAGATTAAGCTGCTGAAGTCTAAGATATTTAATATAGATCCCCACGGACATCCAGACCAAGTACCATATGTCTTGGTCTGGGAAGATTTAATTCTCTCCCCACCTCCGTGGGTCCGGCCCTTTGTTTCCTCAACAGGTACGTCCGCGCATACATCAGCAGCGTCGGAGATATTAGCCTTAAAGAAAAACCCCAACACGGAGAAGCTACCCGACGCCCCGGATCTACCGAAGGCGATTTATCCTGACCCGCAGTCCGATTTGCTTCTTTTGGATTCCCCACCCCCTTATCCTCCGGCCCCGAATCCCCTACCACCTAGAGGACCCCCAGCTCCACTGCCCTCGGCACCAAGGGAACCATCCATGATGGAAGAAGAAAGGGGTCCCTCAGTGGGCACTAGGAGCCGGAGGGCTATCTCCCCGGACTCCACTGCCCTACCTCTTAGAGAATATGGCCCCCCCGATGGCCAAGGGAATAGACCTCTCCAATATTGGCCCTTTTCCTCTGCAGATCTTTATAATTGGAAAATGCATAACCCAACTTTTTCCGAAAATCCACAGGCCCTTACCGCTTTAATAGAATCTCTTGTTTTCTCCCACCAGCCCACATGGGATGATTGTCAGCAGCTGCTCCAGACTCTCCTAACGACTGAGGAGAGGCAACGGGTTCTTTTAGAAGCCAGAAAAAATGTATTAGGCGCCAATGGGCAACCTACCCAGCTGCCTAACGAGATTGATGCTGGTTTCCCACTCGTCAGGCCAAACTGGGATTTCAATGCCCCGGAAGGTAGGGAGCGCCTGAAAATGTATCGCCAGGCTCTGGTGGCGGGTCTCCATGGAGCGGCCAGACGGCCCACTAATTTGGCTAAGGTAAGGGAAGTAACTCAGGGGCCCCAGGAATCGCCAACTGTGTTCCTGGAACGTTTAATGGAAGCCTTTAGACGCTTTACCCCTTATGATCCAACTTCGGAGGGACATAGGGCTACTATAGCAATGGCTTTCATAGATCAAGCGGCCCCTGATATTAAGAAGAAATTACAGAGGCTAGATGGCTTGCAGGGATTTTCGCTTCAGGAGTTAGTAAAAGAGGCAGATAAAGTATATAACAAAAGAGAAACAGAGGAAGAGAAGGAAGAAAGAAAGCAGAAAGAGCAGGAAGCCCATGAAATAAGACGGGATAAGAGACAGGAGAGGAATTTAAGTAAGATACTGGCCACTGTGGTTGGAGGAAGAAATATAGGGGATAGAAATAGGCAGGAAGGGCGAACGGCAGACAGAAGGCGGCCATTAGACAAGGACCAATGTGCCTACTGTAAAGAAAAAGGACATTGGGCGAGAGAATGCCCTAAGAAAAAGAATGGAGGAAGGCCAACCAAAAACAAAATCTTAACATTGAAAGAAAACTAGGAAAATCAGGGCTCGAACCCTCTCCCCGAGCCCCGGGTAACTCTTAAAGTGGAGGGGGAACCTGTTCAATTTTTGGTAGATACCGGAGCCCAGCACTCCGTCCTTCTCCACTCAAAAGGTCCTATCTCAGCTAAAAGGTCATGGGTACAAGGAGCCACTGGGAATAAACAATATTCATGGACCACACAAAGGACAGTAGATCTTGGGATTGGACGAGTAACCCATTCATTTTTGATTATTCCGGAATGCCCCTATCCTTTGCTGGGAAGAGATTTACTCTCCAAAGTAGGGGCTCAAATCCACTTTCAGCCAGAAGGTCCCACCATAACTGATAATAAGGGAAGGTTACTTCAAATATTGACTATGAAATTAGAAGATGAATATAAATTATACGAGCAGCCTTCATCCTCACGAGTTAATGCTACTGATTGGGTAACTCGGTTCCCTCAAGCCTGGGCAGAAACTGCCGGAATGGGGATGGCCAAAAATCGGCCCCCGGTGCTAGTGGAACTCAAGGCAACTGCCACCCCAATAACGGTCCGTCAATACCCCATGAGTAGAGAAGCCAAAGACGGTATCCGTCCCCATATACAGAGGCTACTAGACTTGGGCATCTTAATAAGATGTCAATCAGCATGGAACACCCCTCTCCTGCCGGTAAAGAAACCAGGAACAAATGATTATCGGCCGGTGCAGGATCTACGAGAGGTAAACAAACGGGTGGCAGACTTCCACCCCACAGTTCCAAACCCTTACAACCTCCTGAGCACTCTTCCACCTCAACATATGTGGTATACTGTTTTGGACCTTAAAGATGCTTTTTTCTGTTTAAGACTCTCTCCCCTGAGCCAACCCTACTTTGCCTTCGAATGGAAAGATCCAACATCGGGAATGTCTGGTCAGCTGACATGGACACGGCTACCTCAGGGATTTAAGAACTCCCCGACCATCTTTGATGAAGCCCTCCATCAGGATTTGGCATTATATAGAGAATCAAATCCCCAGGTAACATTACTCCAATACGTTGATGATATTTTATTAGCTGCTGAGACCCAAGAAGATTGTATCAAGGGTACTGAAAAACTGTTAACGGAACTTGGAACCCTGGGATATAGAGCCTCAGCCAAGAAAGCACAAATATGCCAACAACAGGTCAGTTACCTGGGGTATCTATTAAAAGGGGGGCAAAGATGGCTCACGGAGAGCAGAAAGGATACGGTGGCCCAAATTCCGGCTCCCAAAAACGCCAGGCAGGTTAGAGAATTTTTGGGGACGGCCGGATTCTGTAGACTATGGATTCCAGGGTTTGCTGAGCTGGCAGCCCCATTGTACCCCCTAACCAAAAACAGCACTCCTTTCGTTTGGGGCGATAAGGAACAACGGGCTTTTGACCAAATCAAACGAGCTTTACTTTCAGCTCCAGCCCTAGGACTGCCAGATGTAACCAAACCTTTTCATTTATATGTGGCCGAAAATAAGGGCATTGCAAAAGGAGTATTGACTCAGAAATTGGGTCCCTGGAATCGCCCAGTTGCTTATTTGTCAAAAGAATTGGACCCTGTGGCATCAGGATGGCCCACCTGTTTAAAGATAATCGCTGCAGTGGCCGTTCTAGTCAAAGATGCTGACAAACTAACTTTAGGACAAAATCTAACGATAACAGCTCCTCATGCCCTGGAAAATGTAGTCCGTCAACCACCGGATAGGTGGCTAACTAATGCCAGGATGACTCATTACCAAACCCTGTTGCTAAACTCAGATCGCATCAAGTTTGCTCCAGCCACAGGACTCAATCCAGCCACCTTGCTACCTGATCCTGACTTGGAAGGCTCCACCATCATACATGATTGTCAGGAAGTACTAGCCGCAGCACACGGCAGTAGGCCAGATCTGATGGACCTGCCCCTCCCTGATGCTGATTTCACCTGGTTCACGGATGGGAGCAGTTTCCTGGAGGAAGGTAAGCGTCGAACTGGGGCAGCCATAGTAGACGGAAAACAAGTCATATGGGCAGCGGCGCTACCACAAGGGACCTCAGCCCAACGAGCTGAATTAATTGCCCTGACGAGGGCATTAGAGATGGCAGAGAATAAAAAAGTAAACATCTACACAGACAGTAGATATGCGTTTGCTACCGCTCATATCCACGGTGCCATTTACCAACAGAGAGGGCTACTAACTTCAGGTGGCAAAGAAATTAAAAACAAAGACGAAATCGTGGCTTTGTTGACTGCACTCATGCTTCCTACTAAAGTCAGTATCATCCACTGCCCTGGACATCAAAAAGGAAATACCCCAATAATTAGGGGAAATAATATGGCTGACCAAGTGGCCCGAGAAATAGCATCGGGAGAAGTCATTTTAGGACTGTCAGATAAAGTTCCTGAAAAACCAGGCCGCGATGAAGAAATCATCCCGGCCACAACAAAAGGAACTTTGTCCCCTCAGCAAGCAGAATCCATGTTACAACAGATGCACAGATGGACACATTTGGGGACTAAAAAGATGGTAGCCTTGTTACAAAAAGCCGGGTACGAAACCCCTGGAATGACAAAATTAGCTGAACAAATTGTGCAGGAATGCGTCCCATGTCAACAGGTAAATGCTCACAAAGGGAAACTTGAAACTGGAAAGAGACTCAGGGGGGACCGCCCAGGAACTTACTGGGAAGTGGACTTTACCGAAGTGCGTCCTGGAAGGTACGGTAATAAATACCTTTTAGTTTTTGTAGACACTTTTTCAGGATGGATAGAGGCTTTCCCAACAAAGAAAGAAACAGCTGCTGTAGTAGCCAAGAAGATTTTAGAATAAATTTTTCCTCGATTTGGAGCATCAAAGGTAATAGGGTCTGATAATGGTCCAGCCTTCGTCGCCCAGGTAAGTCAGGATGTGGCCAGATATTTGGGGACTGATTGGAAATTACATTGTGCCTATAGACCCCAAAGTTTAGGTCAGGTAGAAAGAATGAATAGGACTCTAAAAGAGACCCTAACTAAATTGTCCTTGGAGACTGGCGGTACCGATTGGACGGTGCTCCTTCCTTTGGCCCTATTCCGGGTTAGAAATACACCTTCCCAATACCATCTTACTCCTTTTGAAATATTATATGGTGCCCCGCCTCCCCTCCTCACTTTAGGAAAAGAAATAAAACCTGATTGTCAAAATAACACTGACTTATATGCTAGGCTACTGGGACTCCAATTGGTCCAGAAAGAAATATGGTCCCAACTCGCCAAGGCCTACCAACCGGGAACACCGGGAGAAACTCATCCTTTCCAAGTCGGAGACTCCGTATACGTCCGTCGGCATCGAACCCAGACGTTGGAACCTCGATGGAAAGGACCATACACCGTCCTCCTCACCACCCCAACGGCCATAAAAGTGGACGGCATCGCTGCCTGGATCCATGCTTCACATGTGAAGGCTGCACCAGTGACGGCATCATCAGGATGGCGGGCCCAAAGAACCGACAACCCGCTCAAACTCAAGCTTCTACGAACCTAAGACTTATAATTTTGGTTTTACTGCCTTTACTGACTGTAAGTGATTTTAGCCCTCACCTCCCCCAACGTTTAACTTGGCAGGTAATTTCTCAGACTGGAGATGTAACCTGGTCCATTAGTCATACTGCACCCCCCTGGACCTGGTGGCCAGATCTTTTTCCTGATGTTTGTAAATTGGCTATAGGAGCACCTTATTGGGATACAGAAGATTCTCATGATATGAACACTGCCCCTTCCAAAGTTTCGGAAACTGATTGGTTTGGGCCGGGTTGCAAAAATGCAGGCAAAAGAATGATGCTTGGTATCCTCACTTTCTACGTATGCCCCGGGTTCCACCGCCCTTGATCTCTGAATTATAAATGTGGTGGAACTGAAAACTTTTATTGCAAAAGCTGGGGATGTGAAACTACCGGGGATACTAATTGGAAACCCACCTCAACTTGGGATTTTATTACTGTAACGGCTAATTATTCTCATAATGAGGATACCGGACACCGGAGTAAATGTTCAGGATGGTGTCATCCCCTTAAAATTTCCTTTAGTAATCCCGGAAAAAGAGATAAAAAATGGATAAATGGTCATTCTTGGGGCGTTAGATTTTACATGAGGGGATATGATTTAGGAATATTAATGACCCTTAAGCTAAAGATTGAGACTCCTGCTCCTATATCAATAGGCCCAAATCCCATACTTGGCCCCCCTTTGCTTCCCCCGGCCCCTTCAACTACGTCAACAAAGAATGAGGCTAATGAAACCTCTGGATCCAAAGAACCCACAGTTAAGCCTGGGACTCCTCAGGATAGGATGCTTTCTTTGGTGCAGGCAGCCTTTACGGTTCTCAATGCTACAAACCCAGAGGCTACAAAATCATGTTGGCTTTGCTATGCTGCCCCTCCCCCTTATTATGATGCTATAGGATATAGCTCCAACTATACTAATTCTACCTCCTCAGACCAATGTCGATGGAAGCAAGAAGGGAACAGTAAATTAACCCTGTCCTCGGTTTTTGGAAATGGTACTTGTATAGGAACACCTCCCCAGTCCCATAGACACCTTTGTCATGATTTTAGCCTCCCTTCAGGCTCAGGATATCTTGTACCTCCTCAAGATGGATGGTGGACATGTAACACGGGGCTCACCCCTTATGTCTCTTTAGAGGTTCTTAATACTTCAGCTGACTTTTGTGTGTTAGTGCAATTAGTCCCTAGACTTATCTACCATTCAGACTCATCCTTTTTAGATGAATATGTAGGAAAAACAAAAAACAAAAGAGAACCTGTAACCCTCACATTGGCTGTCCTTCTAGAACTAGGAATATCTGCCGGGATAGGAACAGGAACCACAGCCCTCATACAACAACCCCAGTATTATGCAAGTTTAAGACAGGCTGTAGACATCGACCTTCGAGCATTAGAAAGTTCCATAACTCAACTAAAGGAATCACTCACCTCACTTTCAGAAATGGTGTTGCAGCCTAGATTTGCTGTTTCTTAAGGAAGGGGGATTATGCGCCGCTCTAAAAGAAGAATGTTGCTTTTATATTGATCATTCAGGAACCATTACCAAAACCATGGATAAACTAAGGGAACGCTTAGATAAAAGGCAAAGGGAGAGAGAAAACGAAAAAGGATGGTTTCAATCATGGTTTGATAAGTCCCCCTGGTTTACCACCTTAATCTCTACTCTGTTGGGACCTCTTATTGTTTTATTGTTGATTTTAACTTTTGGACCATGTGTTCTAAATCGCTTGATAGCATTTATTAGAGAACGTATCAGTACTGTACAAGTTCTAATGTTAAGACAACAGTACCAAAGTTTACGAACAGAAGGTTGAGATTCCATGATTGGAATCAATAGTCACAAGAAAAAGGGGGGAATGTGGGACTCGAGGGACATTCTTCCAGCTAATGATTAAGAACTCTCCAGACAATAGGGGCTTCTTAGACAATGGGTCAATTTCCAGGATGTCCGGCCCCCTTCCGAGAAGGAGGGGAGATAACAAAATGTAAAAAAGGTGTCTGTCAAAGACCAATCAGACAGCTGGGGAGAAGGAGGGAGATAACAAAATGTAAAAAAAGGTGTCTGTCAAAGACCAATCAGACAGCTGGGGAGAAGGAGGGAGATAACAAAATGTAAAAAAGGTGTCTGTCAAAGACCAATCAGGCAGCTGGGGACAAGTTCCCTCTCTGGTCCGAGCCTAAGCCGGGACCAATCAGCAGGAGAACACAACCAAATCTATAATTTACATACGGGGAAGTGGGAACCTATAAAACTGACATATTCGCGCCCAAAAGGGTTCCTTCTTCGACCTCCTGCGTGAGGACCAAGGAACCCCGGTGCACTGGCCTTCAATAAACCTCTTGCGTTTTGCATCGACTTCCGACTCTTGTTGTTTCCTGGGCGAGTCGAAACTCCTTGGAGACCGCGCAGGTCTAACACTACCTCTCCCTTCTTCCTCCATCTGTCCATCCTGCCTCCTCCCCTCTGCCTTTTCTTCTTTCTTCTTTGCTACAGTTCATTTTGCACATAACTCCCAGACTGATCTTCCTGGAACTCCACTCGCATCAGGCTGCTCCCTAGATCACAAATCTCAACTGACTTCCCATTGCCAGGTCCAGTCACCTCTCCATCTGCCATGCAGGACCCTCAGCCACTGGCACCCCCTCTCCTCTTCTCCCCATGCCTCATCTCCCACTGCTCGGGAACACGCTTGGTCTGGTTGCACAATTCCCACTCATGCTGAGTTGTTCCCCTTTGCCTTTGCTTCCGCTGGCTCACCCATCCTGGATGCCCTTCCATGCCTCTCCAGCCCTGGAGGCATCCCTCACTACTATGTGGAGCTCTTCCTTCTCTGATTTCCAACTTCATTTCCTGTTCGTATCCATTGCTTTGGCACCAAGAGGCACCTAGGTCTTCAGATTGTTTCCTGTGCCTATATCATTTTCTTATCAATTTTACTGTCCCTCCAGGGCAGACCAAGGTCTTTACCACTTTGAGTTCCCACTGGACCAGCAGAGATAAGTGGGCATACGGGGTGAGATCTGGACTCACCTCTCCAGGCCTGGGTCCAAATCCCAGGCCCAGGAATTCCTAGCTGTCTGATTTAGGAAATCTGTTTTTCTCAGCTGTAAAATGAATAATTTAACTTCTTCAGCAGAGGGTTGCTTTTTTCAAATGTGTTTTTCTATCAAATAAATATTCATTGAGCACCTGCTATGTGTCAGGCCTGTAGTTTTCAACATAATGAGCTCATCTAATACTCATAATCTCAATGCAGTAACCTCAGCTCCTGGAACCTCAAATCCTAGCATAAAGTTCATGGAGATGGGGGCTTCCCTGGTGGCGCAGTGGTTGAAAGTCCACCTGCCAATGCAGGGGACATGGGTTCACGCCCCGGTCTGGGAAGATCCCACATGCCGTGGAGCAGCTGGGCCCTTGAGCCATGGACGCTGAGCCTGCACGTCCGGAGCCTGTGCTCCGCAATGGGAGAGGCCACAACAGTGAGAGTCCTGCATAACGCAAAAAAAAAAAATAAAAATAAAAATAAAGTTCATGGAGATGAAATTAAATAAGATTGTATCTGAAGTTGCATCATGCCTAACAAGTAGTAAATGCTCAGTACGTCTTTGCTGAACCTGAGTATTAGGTCCTCAATGAATTGGACACAGTTGACTCCCTCATGCAGTAGAACAGACAGGTTCCCTGTCCTCATGGAGAATTCTGTCCAGCAAAGGATGAGACAGGCATTAAATAAATAATGACAATTATCATATGGAGTATGATAAGAGCATGTAAGGGGACCTAACCCGGGGTACCCTATTGGGTTAGACATTTCTGAAGAAGATACTGAGCTCACATTTTAGCTTTCTTCTCCAGTGAGACGTGAGATGTCTTTTGTCAGTCTTCCTCTTGGTTTATTTTTATTTTTCTTATCACTTGTGGGCGTTTTTCCTATACTCTGGATAAAAATTCTTTTGTTACCTATGTGTGTTGCAAATATATTCCCTCAGTTTGTGGCTTTCCTTGTCTCTCATTATGGTATACTTTGATAATCTGTATCAAAGTATTCAATGTATAAAAATATATACAATGTATTAATGTATTCATATGTATCCACCTTTTCCTTTAGTTTGTGATTTGTGTCCTGTTACAAAAAAAGAAAAAACCTTCTTTTCCTTGAAGTCATGAAATTCTTCTATAATCTACTAAATTTAAGTTTTTTGTTTTTTATATTTAAGTTCTTAATCCAGCTGGAATTTATTTTCCTGTATGATGTAATTAGGGAATTAATTTCTTTTTTCATCATAGGTAAATAATCAGCAATACCACCCTTCTCATATATCAAGCTTTCATCTATGTGTTTGACTCTTCCCGGGTCTTCTTATTTATTCGGTTCCATTGATTTATATGTCTATCCTCTGCTAATATGACACTGTTTTAATTACTCTAGTTTTATTTTTAAAAATTGTGACAGCAGAGAACATGCTGTCCCACCCCAATCACCAATCTTGTGCTTCCTCAGGAGGGCTTTGGATATTCTTGGTCCTTTGTTCTTCCAAATAGACTTTACGGTAAGATCGTCATATTCCAGGGAAAACCATGTTAAGCCTTTAATTGGAATTTCTTTAATTCTATAGGTCAAGATAGAGAAAATGTAAATATTTACAAAGTTGATTTTCCTTCCCCACAAATATATTGTCTTTCTATTTATTTAAGTCTTTAGTAATATCTTTCAAAAAGTCATATTACTTTCTATATGAAGGATTTACACATTTTTAGAGTCATTTCTAGATATTTTTGTTTTTTGCTGTTTTTATCATTGGAAATTTGAAATTATATTTTTCTGTTTATTGCTGGTATAAAATGAAGTTAGTTTTTGTATATCGGTTTTATACTTAGCAACTTTGCTAAACAGTCATTAATTTTAATAATAAAGATTATTAGTCGATCATTTGGAGTATCCCATGTGGATATTCATATCATTGGCCAAAATGAGACTTTTATTTCATCCTTTTTCATTCTTATATCTTTTCTCTTCTTTTTCTTGCCTTGAGCTAGCTAAAATAGTCACTTCAATCTTTATTTTGTTTCTGAATTTAAAAGCAATACTTTTAATTTTTCACCAATGACTTATGATGTTAATGCTGTAGTTTTAAAAAATAGTTTTCCTTGACCAGGTAAAGAAAATTACCTTCTATTTCAAATTTATTAAGAGGTTGGTTTTAATTTTTTTAGCAAGGAATGAATGTTGAATATCATCTAACATGCTTTCTAGACCTATTGAGATGATCGTCTCTTTAAATCTCTAATGGGATAAATTATATGAAGATATTTTCCTATATAACTTTGTGGAATAGACTCATATTATTTTTTTAATGTCTGGATTATGTTTGGAGCATTTAACTTGGGTTTTTGGGTTTTTTTTTCATCTGTATGAGTGAATGAATCTGATCTGTTATTCTTCTTTTTCAGACTCTCTTTGTGCAGTTTGCAAATCAGGTTCCATTTAGCCTCATAAAGTGAAGTTGGGAGTATTGCCTCTCCTTCTGTAAGAGTCTGAGTAAGTTTGGATTATCTCCCTTTGTCTCTTGGACACATGATAGAACTCACCTTTATAATTGTTTGGGCTCCATGTTTTCTTTATGATTCAATTTTGTTAACAGTTATAAAACCATTCTAGCTTTCTATTTTATGTAAAGGCAATTGTTACCAGTTATATTTTTCTAGGAGTTTGTCCATTTCACCTAAGAATACAAGTTTATTGGCATAATTTACAACACTACCTTTAATCTTGTAGTAACCTCCTTTTTCATTCAAGATACAGTCTGTGAGTGCCTTTGCTTCCCTTATTTGAAGAATCATTCCAGAGTTTTGTTAGTTACTTTGGTTCTGTCACTCTCTATTTTACGTTTCTATTTCATGTGTTGCTCTTGTCTTGCATTTCACTCCCCACTGTTTTCTTTGTGGTTCTTTTCCTAACATCTTTAGTTGGATACTTAATCCAGTATAATTACTTAATCTTCAGCCTCTCTCCTCTTCTAAAATAAGCAATTTAAGATTATAAATTTCCCTCACATTTCTACTTTAGTTTTGAAAGTTGGTATTTTTATTGTTTAGATTTAAGTATTTTTCTAATTCATATTATCATTTCTATTTTAACCCATCAGATATTTAAAGATCTATTTTAAATTTTCCAAACATATGGCTTTTAAAAGATAGGTATGTTTTTGTTATTGAATTTCAGCACAATTGTTTTGTGATCAGAATTAAGATCTATCTGCTGGATACTAACTCTGAAATTTGTTGAAAGTTGATTTATGATTTACAATGGCAGTCAATTCATAAATTTTAAATATATTTTTCAAAGATTGTTTTCTTTAGTTATTAAGTATAGCAGTTAATGTATGTCCATTAGACCAACCTTGTTAATTGTTTTATTCATAATAATATTTTTAGAAATGCTGAAGAAATCTACCTATCAAACCTCCTGTGTTAGTAAATGATTAACAACACACTTCAGCAAATACGGGAGTCAGCTAAGACAGGAAAAACATGGGACCCCAGAAACAGTGGCTCTTGCTTGTGAAAGCTATGACAACCCGGGACAGCTATGCCGAACGTAGGTCTTGTGAGCAAACGATACCCCCTGTGGAGCAGGACATCCAAGGGCTCCAGGAGGAAGGTGTTCAGCAAAAAGCATGATTCAAGAGGTGTAACACCATCATCGAGAATGGGGAAATTTGACCCAGGACAAACACTTGTCCACTGATATAGCAAAGCCAGAGTCCTTTAGAGTTGGGGACTGGGAATTGATCAGGGTATCCAGAGCATAATGTCAAGTAACAACAGCTTTCAGTTGCTGTTACTAGTTATGGGTTGAATTGTGCCCCCCCACCCCGAGCCAATTCATATGTTGGAGTCCTAACCCCCAGTGCCTCAGAATGTAACCTTATTTGGAAATAGGGTCATTGTAGATGAGGTTGAAGCCATGCCTCACAGGGTTAACAGAAACTGGTGACTAATAGAAATCCTTGAGTTTGTCTTGCAGCTTGCTAAAAACCCCTTCTCTTGTAGCTTGCCTCCAATGAGCAAGCTTGCCTTAATTATTTTGTTGCAAATTGCATACCCTCCAAGCTTCAGGTAGCCTAAACAATAAGATGTACCCCACTTGTTTACCAGGAACTTGGAGTCAGCAGTGTCTAGTTCCAGCCTGAGCCTGCTAAGACTGGCTGGGACCACCAACCCTAAAATTGGGCCATGCATAGGTGTCTGATGAATGAACTTTCGACATCAGAAGGCCAAAACCTCCACCCTTAGATTGTGCTAAGCACCTCCATTTTTAAACATACATCCCATGAAGAAGCATGTAACTCAGATATGCCTGCACAGAACACTGATTACCTCACCTTTTCCCTACCTCTCCCCACACCTAAGACCACCCTGCTTCTTTATCCCATAAATATCTCAAGCCCCTCACCTTTGAGAAGGCAGATTTGAGATTTGTTCTCCAGTCTCCTCATTTGGCTGCTTTGCGAATAAACCCTCTCTTTGCTGCAAACCTCGGTGTCTCAGCATTTTGGCTTGTTGTGCATCGGGCAAAATGAACCTGGTTTGGTAACAAGGTCCAGTTAAGAAGAGGTCATACTGGAATAGGGTGGATTCCTAATCTAATATGACTAGTGTCCTTATAAAAACAAAAACAAAACTTTCCCTGAAGAGACAGATATGCCAGGGGGTGAACATCATGTCAAGATTGGAGTTATGCTACCACAAACCAAGAAACTACTAGAAGCTAGAGAAAGGCCTGCAACAGATGCTTCCCTGGTCTACAAAACCATAGTAATCAAAACAGCATGGTATGGGCAGAAAAACAGATACATGGATCAACGGAACAGAACTGAGAGCCCAAAAATAAACCCACACATATAGGGACAATTAATTTACAACAAAAGAGCAAAGGACATACAATGGAGAAAGTATAGTCTGTTCATTAAATGGTGTCGGGAAAAATGGACAGCCACGTGCACAAAAATGAAACTAGACCACTATCTCATACTACACACAAAAGTCAACTTCAGGGCTTCCCTGGTGGTGCAGTGGTTGAGAGTCCGCCTGCCAATGCGGGGGACACGGGTTCGTGCCCCGGCCTGGGAAGATCCCACGTGCCGCTCCGCGGCTGGGCCCGTGAGCCATGGCCGCTGAGCCTGAGCTTCCGGAGCCTGTGCTCTGCAGGGGAAGAGGCCACAGCAGTGATAGGCCCGCGTACCGCAAAAAAAAAAAAAAAAAAGTCAACTTCAAATGGATCAAAGACTTGAATGTAAGCCCCGAAACCATAAAACTCCTAGAAGAAAACGTAGGCAGTACTCTCTTTAACATGAGTCTTGGCAGAATCTTTGTAGATATGTATCCTCAGGCAAGGGAAACAAAAGCAAAAATAAACAAATGGGATTACATCAAACTAAAAAGCTTCTGTAGCACAAGGGAAACCATCAACAAAACAAAAAGACAACCTACCAAATGCGAGAAGATGTTCATAAATTATATACCCAGTAAGAGGCTAATATACATAATATTAAAGAACTCATACGACTCAACAGCAATAACAAAACAAACACACAAGCAAACAAAATTACAACCAGATTAAAAAATGGGCAGAGGACTTGAATAGGCATTTTTTCAAAGAAGACATACAGCCATACAGGCACTGGAAAAGATTTCACTATCACTCATTATCAGGGAAATGCAAATCAAAACTACAATGAGATATCACCTAACCTGTTAGAATGTCTACTATCAAAAAGGTAAGAAATGACAAGTATTGGCTAGGATGTGAGGAAAAGGGAGCGTTTATACACTGTTGATGGGAATGTAAATTGGTGCAGCTACTATGGAAAACTGTATGGAGATTGCTCAAAAAAATTAAGACTAGAACTAGCCTTCTTGACCATATTTCCACATGCCATTCTCTCCTGAAACGTAATGAAAACGTTCTGTTTTTAAAACAGTTGTGACAGACTATGAAAAGTGGATACTGTACAAAAATGTGGAATGGAAGAGATCGTGGGGCAAGCGAAATGAACCACCGCCAACCATACCAAAGACCAGCCTTCATCCAAAGAAGGTGATGTTGTGCATATGGTGGGATTGGAAGGGAGTCCTCTATTATGAGCTCCTTCCAGAAAACTAAATGATTAATTCCAACAAGTACTGCTCCCAGTTAGACCAGCGGAAAGCAGCACTCGATGAAAAGCATCCAGAATTAGTCAACAGAAAATGCATAATCTTCCATCAGGATAACGCAAGACCACATGTTTCTTTGATGACCAGGCAAAAACTGTTACAGCTTGGCTGGGAAGTTCTGATTCATTCGCTGTATTCACCAGACATTGCATGTTTGGATTTCCATTTATTTCGGCCTTTACAAAATTCTTTTCTTGGAAAAAATTTCAATTCCCTGGAAGACTCTAAAAGGCACCTGGAACCGTTCTTTACTCAAAAAGATAAAAAGATTTGGGAAGATGGAATTATGAAGTTGCCTGAAAAATGGCAGAAGGTAGTAGAACAAAAGGGTGAATATGTTGTTCAATAAAGTTCTTGATGAAAATGAAAAAAAAAAAAAAGAAGAGAACTAGCATATGATCCCCCTTTCCCATTTCTGGTTATTTATCCAAAGAACACAAAAACACTAATTCAAAAAGATATATGTTCGTTGCAGCATTTTTTACAATAGCCAAGATATGGAAACAAACTAAATGTCCATCAGCAGATGAAAGGATAAACAGATGTGGTATATAATACCATGGAATATTACTTAGCCATAAAAAGATGAAATTTTGCCATTTGTGCAAACATAGGTGGACCTTGAGGGTATTTTACTAAGTGAAATAAGTCAGATAGAGAAAGACAAATACCATACGATTTTACTCAAATGTGGGATCTAAAAAACAAACAAACAAACAAGCAAAATAAATGAACAAATCTCACCAAACAAAAGCAAACAAGCAGATACAGAGAACAGAGTAGTGGCTACCAGAGGGGAAGGAGGAAGGGTGGTTGAAATGGGCAAAGGGGATCAACTGTATAGTGGCAGATGGAAACTGAATTTTTGGTGGTGAGCGTGCTGTAGGGTGTAGAGAAATAGAAATACGAGGTTGTATACATGAAGCATATAATGTTATAAACTGATGTTACCTCAATAAAAAATAAATTAAAACAATGTATTCTGCAACATTTATTTGCCATCAGGACTGGACTAAGCATCAGGAATTTTGTGGTGAAAAGAACACAGTCTCCCATTGTCTGATGGGAGAGTCCAGTGTGTAAAATGGTCATCACAGTGTAATATGAAAGAGATTATAAAAAGCGTGTATAACTTGAGTCTTCTTTTAAATTATTTCCATAGGATAAATTCCAACGAGTGAGATTCCTGGGTTACATTGACAAATTGCTTTCTGAGAGGTGTCATGCAGGACAAGAATATCTCAGCGGAGAATGGGGGGGACCAGGTGATATCTGAGCAATGTCACTGTACCCAGACACCATCCTGAGAAGGGGTAGAGGGACCCCTTCAAGCTGTTAGGAGTTTGGGCTTTGAATTGACTGCTTTACCTAAAAGAGGTCTGAAAATGAAAGAGGTTAAGTTACCGTTAAATCATCAGGTTTAAGTATCTTGCCAATGCCACTTCATCTTTGCTATCAACAGAAGTTAACATCCAGAATAAAATGCAATTATAAAAAAATTTTTTACTTTTATGTTTCTGAGTAATATATAAATTTCGAAACTACCACCACCAAACACACACACACACACACACACACACACACACACACACACACTCACTTGAGGTCTTTTCTGGGCTTTTTGTTCCTTTATTGATTTAAAACGTATCTTTTTAGGTGGGGGGCCACGCCCTGCCGTATGCAGGATCCTAGTTGCCCAGCCAGGGATCGAACCTGTACCCCCTGCAGCGGAAGAGTGGAGTCTTAACCACTGGACCACCAGGGAAGCCACCCCTAAAATGTACCTTTAAAGTCAGAACTAAACTTTAAATGTTCTTGGGGCACTTTGAATCCACAGGCAATGTAGAAAGACATAATTCTTTTTTTTTCTCCTCTATTAATAGGCGTGGTTGGCATTTCCTTATACTTTGTGTCAGAGGAACTCAAAACTTTCTTGTACTGTTAACATTGAATGAGATGGGTGATGGCCAGCGTGGAAGGAAGCTTCTTGCTGAGAGTAAACGGAGGAGAGTGGGACAATTTGGAAAACGCTGCCAGAATTGTCTCTAGAGAATCCCAGCACGTCCTTTTGTTCCCTCACATTCCCTGTCCCCGTTTGCAACTGCTGGCCCGGCACCATGATTAAAAAAGCCCCCTTTCACTTTAAAAAGTGTCCTAATCTGAGTAACGAAGGGCATGGTCACCGTAGCTATGAAGCCCTTTTGCCACAAGGTGGCAGCATCTGCCCATGGTTGAAAAAGCACCGTAGCTTGCGGGTGGTTCCAGCATCTGTGGCAAGAAACTACCCCCTTTCTTAACCCAGGAGAGGGCTGGAAATACAGCACGAGACCAACGAAATGAGGGTAGCTTAGAAAGCAAGGAGGTCATCTTGTCCATCCCCCAGACCTGACAACTATGAGAGAAGCTCATAGGATTCTCTTAGCGTGTGAAGTCAGACCTTGGTTCAAGCATTCCTGTGTGATACCCAGGGAAGGGTCCTCTCCACCAGCAGTTTCTGAGATCCTGACCTACAAAGACACTAGTCCTTGCACTGAAGGTGCACACTACTTAGATATGTTCAACTGGCCCATGAAGAAGGTTTTCCTAATGATCCTTTAATTGTTAGCTCTCTTCTTTTTTCTTCCTGTTTTTGGGCTGAATTCTTTCCTCCAAAAGGATAGGCTGAAGTCCTAACCCCCGGGACCTCTTGAAAATAAGGTCGTTGAAGATTTAATTTGTTGAAATGAGGCCGTACAGAGTAGAGCGGACCCATAATCCAATATGACTTGTGTCCGTATGAGAAGAGAAAGAGGTATGGATTGGAGTGATGCTACCACGGGTCAGGGAATGCCTGGGGTGAAAGAGGTAATCATTTCCTAGAGGTTTCAGAGGGATCGTGGCCCTGACAGAAGCCTTTGAAACTGAGCAGACATTTTTTCAGAGGAAATGTAGATGGCCAACAGGCATATGAAAAAATGCTCAACATCACTAATCAACAGGGAAACGCAAGTGAAAACCACAACGAGTTATCCCCTCATACCTGTCAGAATGGCCATCATCAAAAAGAACACAAATAACAAATGTTTGGCAAGGATGTGGAAAAAAGGGAACACTTGTACACTTTGGTGGGGTTGTAAATTTGTGCGGCCACTATGGAAAACAGTACGGAGATTTCTCAAAAAACTTAAACTAGAAGTACAATGTGACCCAGCAATTCCACCCCTGGGTATATATCTGAAAAAAACAAAAACACTAATTCAAAAAGATACATGTACCCCAATGTTCATAGCAGCACTATTTACTATTGCCAAGATATGGAAACAACCTGTGTCCATCAACAGATGAATGGATAAAGAAGATGTGGTACATATATACACAATGGAATACTACTCATCCATTAAAAAAAATGAAATAATGTCATTTGCAGCAATATGGATGGACCTAGAGCTTAGCATACTAAGTGAAGTAAGTCAGAAACAAAAAGACAAATCCCATATATCATTTATATGTGGAATCTGAAAAATACAACAAACTAGTGAATATAACAAAAAAGAAGCAGACTCACAGATATAGAGAACAAACCAGTGGTTACCAGTGTTGGGGGTGGGAGGGGTGGAGGAGTGGGAGGTACAAACTATTGGGTATAAGACAGGCTACAAGGCTGTATTGCACAATGCGGGGAATATAACCAATATTTTATAATAACTATAAATGGAAAGTAACCTGTAAAAATTGTGTAAATTTTTTTAAAAGAATATAAAGATCAAAAATAAATAAATAGGGACTTCCCTGGTGGCGCAGTGGTTAAGAACCTGCCTGCCAATGCAGGGGACACAGGTTCGAGCCCTGGTCCTGGAAGATCTCACATGCCGCGGAGCAACTAATCCCGTGCGCCACAACTACTGAGCCTGCGCTCTAGAGCCCGTGAGCTACAACTACTGAAGCCCGTGCACTTAGAGCCCATGCTCTGCAACAAGAGAAGCCACCTCAATGAGAAGCCCGTGCATCACAATGAAGAGTAGCCCCCGCTCGCCGCAACTAGAGAAAGCCCGTGTGCAGCAATGAAAACCCAATGCAGCCAAAAATAAATAAAATAAATTAAAAAATAAAGAAGTCTTTGAAGGTATTGTGCATTAAGTAGAAGTTTGATTAGGTCACTTCTAAGGTCCCCTCACATCTTATGATTCTATGATAATTTATGGTTCTAAGAGAATCCTTTCCTAACTTCTTAGGCTCATTGAATTCTCTCACTCTTTTGAGGTCTTATTTTTCTGAATATGTAAGTTTGTATTGATATTTGAGTTTTGATGTTTCTTCCACAATTAGGTCGTACATTTTTTGAGGACCATACCTTATATTTATGCTTTACTACCCCCTCCCTAAGGCACCCAGCAACACTGCAGATAGTCACTGGGTTCTCAATAAAAAGTGGTCAGGGAGAGTTGGACAGGGAGTTTGGGGTTAGCAGATGCAAACTATTATACATAGAATGGATAAAAAACAAGGTCCTATTTTATAGCACAGGGAACTATATTCAATATTCAATATCCTGTGATGGGAAAAAAAAAAAAAAAAGAGTGGTCAGGGAGGAAGGGTAGATCCAGCCCACTCTTGCTTTTAGAGAGCAAAGCTCCCAGGCCCAAGTAGGTGCAGCTGCAGGATTCCAGCCCCTTCTCTCCTTCAAGATAAACCTCAGCTTCAAAAAGTCAACAGTTAGGAAGGAAATAACCCCAGGAACTTTGAGGAGCCTAGGCATTGGCTTTTGAAATGCAGAATGAGGCATCATTGTAGAAGCCATAAAAAATTAAAAGATTTTAAAAAGGGGAATGGAAGATTAAGGGTAATGATCTCTGAAGATAATCTGCCTTCTCAAATTAAGATGTTTTGTTACTGTAGAGCTTAAAAGTGATAATGTGAACAAATAGGCTTTATTTAGAACTTGCGACTCAGTGAAATGTCCTATCATTGTGGAGACTGTCCCATTGCAGCAAATCTGGAAACTAAATGCATCCATCTGCTTGTTTCAATATTTGGTGAGGAAATGGCCTTGGGAGCCTCCTGTTATCAGCTTCTGCGGGATTTCGGGCAAGCTGGGCAAGTAACACAACATTCTTTCTGTAAAGGAAAGCGGAACCTGCCCTTTCTGTTTCCTACACGTATACAAGCTTAAGTCCAAAGAGCATGGAGACATTTGTGGGGGAGATGGGACCCGGGAGCTTGAGATGGGACATCTGGTGGATGACCCCTCCAAAATTTTAAGTCTCAGCTTCTTCTAAACTCTCAGAGTCTGCAGAACTGATCCACCTCTCCCTATTAAGAACTAGCACCACTTTCTCTACCTCCCAAACCCCACCACACCCTCCTTGTTTGAAGACACTACAGAGACCTCTCCCCACCATCTACTTTTCTAGTAAGTAGGCTTCTAATGAGAGGTAAGTCCCAGCATCACCCAGCTGGGATATACTGGGCCTGATAATGGAAGAAAGGGAATAGACCTCAGATGAGCTGCAAGTCCCAGCCAGCATGAACGAGCAAAAGTCAGAGGATTTCACATGGGACTGGATTCTGAAGCTGCTGAACCAAGGGGGCTGAAACATAAGAAAAGATATGGAAGAGTTTCTTGTTTGGGGAGCGCTCTCCAAGGATACAAGAGTTAACACCCTGGCAAGGACTTCAGGAAGTCCTCACTGTTCCAACGGCTCCTAGAAGCATGGAAAAATTGATGGCCCAAGCCAGATGCAGCTGAAATGCCAGAGCTGCCCCAGCAGGCAGTGGAAGAAGTGATGAAAGGGTTCAGGAAGGGATGATGCTAAAGAGGATGTTTTATAAGGCTGGAAGACTTACCAGATGATTCTGTTCCATGAGAAGGCCTGGTGAATACACCATTCACAAAAGCTAAAAGAAATGAGCTAGTGAGAAAGACACCAGCATCACCAAAAAGATCGAGAGGGGCTCTCCTCTGTAAGCCAGGCTGCTGGTAGGAGAGGTAGGTGGAGAAATTGGCTCAGTGATACCAGTGGTGTTGAGAGGCCCAGACCAAAGAGGCCAGGTGGATGCAGTTATTACGATGAGCAGTAAGTTTAGAGTGGCAGCCAAGGGGCCTGACCCCAGAGAGTTATGGACATGATTAAAAGAATATGGTGTCTTGGGCTTCCCTGGTGGCGCAGTGGTTGAGTGTCCGCCTGCCGATGCAGGGGACACGGGTTCGTGCCCTGGTCCGGGAAGATCCCACATGCTACGGAGTGGCTGGGCCCGTGAGCCATGGCCTCTGAGCCTGCGCGTCCGGAGCCTGTGCTCCGCAACGGGAGAGGCCACAACAGTGAGAGACCCGCGTACTGCAAAAAAAATAATAATAATAATATGGTGTCTTTAGAGGCAAAATAAACACTCAACCAACAAGGGTGTTTCTTGGCTTATATCATCAGAAGAAGTCAAGGATGGATGACAAGGAGTGTAAGGGCAGCAACCCCAATAAAATGTCAGACTCAGATTCAGCCAGGTCCCGAAGAGAAAAAAAAAGGGAAAAACCTACAACACCAAACATACAGAGTCATGAATCCGTAAGTCCTTCCCAAAGGGACCCACAGTTGTTTGATTGGGTAACTGGGGGAAGGGGACCCCCAAATGTTCTAAGAACTATTGGACACTGACTCTGAGCTCACATGATACCCAGAGAACCAAAGCATCATCACAGCCCCCTGTTCTAACTAGTGGAGTATATGGGTAATGACTAAAGTCCCTGCCAAGGTCTGGTTTACAGTGTGCCCACTGGGTCTGCAGGTATACCCAGTGGTAATTTCTCCAGTCCCTGAATGTGTAACTGGGGTTGACATGCTTTTTAGCTGAATCATTGGGTCTTAGGCTTGTGGGTAAGAGCTATCACAGTAGGGAAAGCCACATGGAAGCTTGTGAAACTGGTGCCTCCTCAGACAAGATAATAAATACAAAATATTATTGCACGGTAGGGAGGAACTGTTGACATTTGTACCACCCTTAAGGATCTAAAGGATGCAGAGTGGCAGTTCCCATACTGTCACTATTCAATTCAATAGTTGGCCCCTTCAGAAACCTAGTGGAGCCTGGAGGATGACAATAAACTACTGCAAACTCAACCAAATATTAGCCCCAATTCCAGCCACTGTATCTGTTTATCTACCACAGCAGATTTGACCTGGCCTCTGGCACATAGTATGAAGCCTTGGTCTGGTGAATGCATTCTTTGCTATTCCCTTCAGAGGAAAGGCTTAGAGACCATTTGCACTTATACGGGTGAATAACAACATAGGTTTACAATTTTGTCCCCAAGGCTATGTTAATTCCTCTGCCCTATGTCATAATATAGTCCAAAGGGATCTGGACCATCTGGACATCCTAAAGGATGTCACATCGCTCCATTATTTATTGATGGTATTATGCTAATCAGGCCGGGTGAGCAAGATGCTCCTAGAATGCTGGAGGCCCCAGTAAGACACACATGCCTCAGAGGATGGGAGGAAGACCTCATGGAAGTTCCAGGGGGCCACCCCATCAGCGATGTTTTTAGGGGTCCAGTGATCGGGGGCCAGCCAGGAACTCCCATCCCAAGTGAAAGACAAGATATTATACCTTGTACCTTCCACCACAGTGAAGGAAGCAGCGTATTTGACAAGCTTCTTTGGTTCTGGAGGCAGCATACCCTCCACATAAAAATACTGCTCTAGCCCATACACCAGGCAGCATGAAATGCTTCTACCTTTGACCGGGGCCCAGATCAGGGTCCACATCCAGGACCTCGGCAGCAGGTCCAGGCTGAGATGGAAGCAGCCCTGCCACTTAATATTAGAGGTAGAGGTGTTGGGAAAAGATGCTATGTGGAGCTTATGACAAGCCCCAGTGGGAGAATCACAGCCTGGGCACATAGTCCCCTGTGGTTGTTTGGCAAAGCCATGCCACCTGCAAGGGAGAATCATGTGTCTTTTGAAAAACAACTGCTATCGTGATACTGGGCCCTGGGAGAGACGTAACACCTGAACACAGGACCCCAGATGAATGTGCATGTGGAACTGCCCATCGTGAACTGAGAGCTATTACACCTACTAAGTCATAAGGTCAAGTATGCCAGCAGCAACTCAGAATAAATGGGAAGTGGTACAGCTGGGACCAAGCACAATAAGGACTTGAGGGCACAAGCAGGCTGCATGATCAAGTAGCCTGTCCCTCATCTCCACGACCACTGCTGCACCAGTGCCCCTCTATAAGGGGCCACGCAAGAGCACACATTAAACCACATGGAAGAGGAACAAAACCCAGGCTTTGTTTATAGATGAGTTGGTTTGATATGCGGATTCAAGTTGAAAGTAACCAGTAGTTGTGTTACAAGGAGTGACCTTGCAAAGCAGAGAGAGCAAGAGAAAGTCCTTCCAGGAAGTAGAACTTTAGGCAGTGCACCTACTCTGTGTTAAAGGAAAAACGGCCTGATGTTAGAATAGAGATGGAGGCCTGGATAGAGAAAGATTGAAAGATTGGTTAAAGACACATGGTTGGACAAGGGAGCTGTATGAAGTGTGAAGCTCTTTGTATCATAGGCTAATGCCCACCAGAAAGTATCCACCATGGAAGAGGCACTAAATTACCAAGCAGACAGAATGATTTGGCCATCCGGCATCAGCCAATTCCAGGCATTGGCCACCGTGGTGCTGGTACAATGGACACAAGAGAGAAGTGGGCTCCCAAGAACAGCCTGGGCTCCCACTAACCAAGGCTGAGTTTAGCACTGTTGCTAATGAGCGTCCAACCTGCCAGCAGCAGAGCTGAACACCAAGTCCCCCGTGCAGCACGATTCCTCAGGGAGACCAATTGCTCCTCCATGGCGAGTTAATTATTAGGAGCCTCTTCCATCCTGCAAGGGCCAGTGATTCGTCATCACAGGATAACGTCTATTACAAATAGCATCATAAGCAAATAATCCCAACCAGTAAGAAATATATTTGTTTTAATCCCCAGACTCAAGTCACTCCAGAAAGGTTATGCTAAGAGCTGTGGAACATGTTTTCCCACACTGATCTATACCAACGTCCTGAGATGAGTTTCAGCTAAGATCTTAGCTGTATGTATACTCCTATGATCTATGAAATAATATCCTGGGATTCTTTACTCTGTGCTTTTACCAGCAGGAACTTAACCATCTCAGTGCTCTCCTGGCTGCCTCCAGAACAAACGTCTTCTGTGTTTGGAAGGTGTGAATGTTGCTGGACCGTAATCTTTGCTGTCAGCCAAATGATGGTTGGAGCTGTAAAAGCCTGCTAATGGCATCATAAAACAATTATTTGTTCTATACAATTACTTTCGTCTGTTATCATTTGGAGGAGTGACAAGTTGCATAGTTCACCTTCCTCTATGAGTTTCTTTTTTAAAAAAATTATTGATTTTTGGCTACGTTGGTTCTTCGTTGCTGTGCGCAGGCTTTCTCCAGTTGTGGCGAGCAGGGGCTACTCTTCGTTGCAGTACGCAGGCTTCTCATTGAGGTGGCTTCTCTCGTGGAGCGTGGGCTCTAGGTGCGCGGGCTTCAGTAGTTGTGGCACGTGGGCTCAAGGTGCGCGGGCTTCAGTAGTTGTGGCACGTGGGCTCAGTAGTTGTAGCTCACAGGCTTAGTTGCTCCACGGCATGTGGGATCTTCCTGGGCCAGGACTAGAACCCGTGTCCTCTTCACTGGCAGGCAGATTCTTAACCACTGCACCACCAGGGAAGTCCCTCTATGAGTTTCTGAGGAAGTGATAAAGAACTTGTAGTAATCCAAGTGTTTTAAAACAATGTTTTCTTCAGCCTTCAGTATTCTGACCAGAGCTTGGCTGAGGGAGGGGGAGGAAGGATGTGTCTCTCCCGTAAATAACAAGGATAGAAAAAAGCTTACGTGTGTGGGTAGAGGAAGCAGAAAAATTTGCAGTGATGTGTAAGGAGGAATGTAAGTCTTGACCACCAGCGACATGGAAGCATAAAACATCTCTATACATTGCTCTTATTCATTAGAAAACATGTTTTGGAGAGGAAAGAGATCAATACAGATTGTTTCAGCACAAATGACTTTTCTTGCATTGGTTAGCATTCTGTTTGCTGATTTTCCCTCTGCTGTGTCTACTGAACAAATAAAATCCTTTGCTACAACTGGGATTAGAGGTTGGAGGTGGGGGGTCAGGGAGTGGACAAAGCTCTTCCCAGATGTGACATTTGGTCTAAGTATTATTTTGCCTTTTTCTGGAGTCTGGGCCCTGTAATCAGAAGGTCACAGTGTCATAAACCTGTGTAAAGAGGCCACCGGTGGCTTTGTGCTGGGCAAGAGAATTCAGTTATGTTCCCAAGAGAAGTAGCCAGTACCGTTTTTACCCCCATAAATCTTCAGAGAGGGGACCAGCTTGGCTCTGGACCAGTGCTCTGAAAACTGGCCCATGCTTTCCAAACTAACTGGACTTTATAACTTAACGTCTTTACTAATCAAATAGTCTTTAAGACACTTGCTCCCTGTTGCTGTAAGCTAAGCTATTAATCCTATCAGATAATATTTATTGAGAATTTACTGCAGGTTGTGCCCTTTGAGTTACATGGATTATCTCACTTAATTCGCGTACGAACTTTATAAGGTAGGTGCTATTATTCTCCTGTGTTACAGATTAGGAAAATGAGGTTTAAAGAAGATAAGTAATCTGACCCACATCACTTTCCCAGCAAAAAGTACAATGGGCTATTAATTTGGAGGGAGCCTGACTCCAAGTCTGTGTGATCAACCATGAGGCTATACTGCTCTCTGGGGAGCTGGGAGGGGAGAATCTAGCCAGCCATCAACCCTCTCTACCACCTGCACAGAGATCGTTCAAACCTGGGGATAAGCCTCTGAAGGCAGGACCACCATGTACAGTTCTTCAGGTTGTACACTGCTCCAGCGTGCCACGCCTAAGGGGATGCCATCCACACTGTAGTGTGTTCAAACTTACATGGGAGGCCCTAGGTGTTTGTGAAGATCTGGAGCTCACGACCAAGTCCTGGGACAGCAGTACACATGGCTGTGCACAAGGACACTGGCATGCACAGATGCGTGAGACAGTCTCGTCCCAGCCATATTCCAGGCATCCCATGGTGGTGTTTCTTTTCCTCTCCTATTGCTTTCAGTGGCTCAATTCCTACCCTTACCCTGCCTGCAAACCTGGAAGGGGGAAAGCATAGGTAATACATACTGCCCCAATGGCTATCCAAGTTATGCAACAATACACCAACTAAATTTATTTTTCTGAAGGAAGAAGTGCCACTTCTAATTGGCTCAAGGATGCTACATACTCTATCGGGGTCCTGGTGAGGGTCTTTAACTGTAGCCCGCAGCACATGTATCCTCTGGAACCCCTTCCTTGTTGAGTGCTTGGGGTATGTCTGCCATTTTTTTTGTTTGTTTTTATATAAATTTATTTATTTTATTCTATTTTTGGCTGTGTTGAGTCTTTGTTGCTGCACGCGGGCTTTCTCTAGTTGCAGCAAGTGGGGGCTACCCTTCATTGCGGCGTGTAGACTTATTGCAGTAACTTCTCTTGTTGCGGAGCACTGGGCTCTAGGCACGTGGGCTTCAGTAGCCGTGGCACACGGGCTCAGTCGTTGTGGCGCATGGGCTCAGTTGCCCCGTGGCATGTGTGATCTTCCCGGACCAGGGCTTGAACCCATGTCCCCTGCATTGGCAGGCGGACTCTTAACCACTGCACCACCAGGGAAGCCCCTATGCCTTCCGTTTTGATGTCAGTTTAAAACCAACAGAGGCAGGCAAATTATATCTTCTACAAGGAAAAAATCCCATCCATGAAATATCTTCCAAAGGGAAATATTGGGATTTTTTTCTTTAAATAATGGATTTTTAATGAATTATTTTTAAATAAAATTCTATCATTTTTTTTCTCGTATAATTGCTTTACAATGGTGTGTTAGTTTCTGTTTTACAACAAAATGAATCAGCTATGCATATACATATGTTCCCATATCTCTTCCCTCTTGCGTCTCCCTCCCTCCCACCCTCCCTATCCCACCCCTCCAGGCGGTCACAAAGCACCGAGCTGATCTCTCTGTGCTATGCGGCTGCTTTATTGGGATATTTTTGAAGTGTGCCATCCATCTGGATAAGCCACACTTGTCAGTGTTCTTTCTCCATGGAGATCATCTCATTTACTCTATTGTGCTTTGTCCAGGGCATGAGCTGGTAACTACCAGGCATGCAGTTGAACTGGAGTCAGGGACCCAAACTGCCTCCCCATGGAAATTGAAGGGGCCCAGCCAGCTAGGAGGAACCAGATGCCAGCCAGAAAGCAGGGGAATTCCTCTCCTGAATTTTCTCTTCTGCCATATATTGTTGCATCACTTACCCGGGAGAGGTCTGAATGGGCTGGCTGATCTGGGGCATCCTAAAAAGTCTGGAACCCTGGACTGGAGGCGAAATGAGAGGTAGAAGGATGTGGGTCAGTGTGTTTCCCTTGAAGCCACTGTCATCACCCCTGGAAAAGTTCTGCAGCGATAAGTGACAGTAAGAACAACAAGGGACCTGGACTGGCTCTCTCTTTATACGAAATAAAAGCCAAGATCCAGCGTGAAGTGACTTGATGGGAGTGTGGAGAGGTGAGTGGCAGGGCTATACCTCATCCCTCCATCTTCCAGTGCTAACTCCAGCTGCCTTCCGTCACATCAGACAGCCAACTCAGCCTCAAGGTTTAAAGAAAAGAAACTAGAAGGCGTCCAATCACCAGCATATCAAAAACAGAAGAAGTCCAAGTAGATTTTATTTCTGGACAGAGATGGATGGAGAATCCCCAGCTAAGCCCGGAGAACAAAAGGTGTGGTGAGGCTTTCCCCCGAGAGGTTGGGGGCTTGTCTCCGGATGTGGGTGGTGAGTTGCAGCAGTGGCCATCCCAGAGCAGCCTGGCCTCGCTCCCAGGGGCCAGGGAAGGATTCTGGAGTTCAGGCCAGCATCTCCCTCCTACCTCCCTGCTCTTCTGCTAACCCCCACTCTCCCTCCCACCAGAGTGCATGACTCCTTACAGCCCCCTGAGGGATTTAGAACCAACTAATATTAAGAAGGAGAAGGAAGCATATGGAGCTCTTGCAGTCAAAGTTCTTGTGTTGCAGTGGAGACGAAAGAGGCATTGCTCAAGGTCATTGCCATGGGCCATGTGGAACCTCCTGAATCCTTGTTCTGTGCTCTTCCCTCTACATCTGCCTCCTTCCTTTCTTGTCTGCTGCCACGGGGATGCGGGCATAGGAGAGAAGTGGGGCTCAGGGGGCCAGTAGGGATTTGGGGAGTTATACACCAGCCTGTGCTGAAGATGGGATAGATCCCTTCTCAGCAGGACTGAGGGACAAGAGAATTCTGCAATGTGCCCTCGTCCCCTAAAATGCTGTGCACTATCACAGAGGCCTGTGGCCCCAAGCTACTGAGTTGGGGCTCCCTGTCTCCTGGAGAGAGGTTTTCTGAAGGTTATCGGCAGGTGGATAACTTGGAGACTTTCCGTTGAATGTTATCCTTGCAGCCTCTAGTCAAGGCCGGTAACTCCTTGGAGGCATTTTATCTCATACCTTGTGCTTCCTCATTGCCCCTCAGAGGTGGCTTTTGCTCCTGAAGCCGAGAGATAGCTGCACCCACTGGTGCACACTTCAGAGAACCCCAGCAGGACAGTGCAGACTTTGGCCCCAGCGTGTGCTGTGTCAGCACTTAGCACTTTTGAAAAACTCACCTGGGGGAACCTGGGCACGAGCCTCAGAATTAGCCTGGACCTGGTGAATATTAATCAAACAAAAGATTAGCTGCAGGCACACCTGGGAAATCCTCCAGGTGCAGGCAGGAAACCAGCAGCTCTGGAGGGCAGGGAGGGCCTGAGGCTGCCATGATGGTGCCCAAGACCCGGGAGATTCTAAGGGGAGGGCACAGGAAGCAGAAGGAACCCGTGGACTTTTCCAGATCTGGCCACTCTGGGGGCCCTACCTGGATAGAGCAGGCAGAGGCTTTAGTGGAGATGGCTAGGCTGAGCCACACTGAGTCGACAGCTTGCATTACAGGGCCAACCATGGACTCTATCTCCTTCTCTCCTCTCTCCTCTCTCCTTTCCTTCAACTCTCACCTTACCTTTCCTTTCCCCTTCTCCTACTTCCTCTGCTTTCCCCCTCTCCTCCTCACCTTGTTCCCTTTTCTCCCCCTTTAGCCCACAGCCCAGACTGGCCAGTGGCCTTGTGTGGCTTTGTCTAGTTATACAGGGGGGGAGGGGACCAGACCATTGACTGTCAAGAGCCTGTTCTTAACATTCGCGAGACATGTATGAGCATTGGAAGGAGAAAACTATGGCTAACTTAATTTTGCTTTCTTTAGAAAAAAAAGTCCACAGGTCCCAGGAACTGCAGACAGTAGATAAATTCAAAGAAGAGATTTTTAGTCACTCAAAAAGCATCCATGAAAACCCTGTGGGAACTACAAGTGAAGTATAATGTACTGTCCCTGCCTTTTTAATCAGCAAGCAACAGAAGGCCATTGAGTAGTGGTCAGCATGGTGTCTGGCAAAAGTGTGGAAGGTTCTTGTTCACAGTAGCTGTGCCTTGGGCACCTACACCGGGCTAGATCCTGTTTCAGAGCCTGGAGGCTCAAAGTCCTCCCCTCAAGGAGCTCCCCAGGCCAGTGAGAGAGACCAGAGCAGGGGAAAATCAGTGTGGACTGGGGGCCAGGGAGGGCTTTCTAGAAATTGTGGAGAAGAAACAGAATAGGACCCTTGGGCAGAAAACTACTTGGCGTGAGAGTTAATTTACTCCTATCATTGACTGGGGGCACACTACCAGTGAGATAGAAAGCTTCCCTTGAAGGAAGCAATTCTCCTTCTGCAAAAGAGAAGGGGAAGCGAGCGACTGAGTACCAGGCCTGCTGGTGACTCTTCTAACACAGTCTCATGTAGCTGGTACAACAGCCCCATACAGATTCTCATTCCCCCTGGAGAGGAAGCTGATCCCCAAGACTGAGTAACCTTTCCAGGATCCCACAATTCCAGCTAAGTTTTAAACTTCTAGCTTGGGGTCTTTCCACTACGCAATGCTGCCCCAACTCCAGAGCTCCGTGCTGGCAGGTGGGTGCCGGGGCTGGAATCCCCCAGAGGGAGTTTTTTAGTCTTGGTGGCAGTGATCCAGGCCAAATGTGCGTGTTTAGGGCAGTAAGGATGGAGCTGTGCTTCTCTCAGAGGGCAGGTACATCCTGCTCTTAGGTGGAGCTGATCCAGCCCCAGCACTGAGCAAACCAAGATCCCAGAGTGAGAAGGTGCTTGCCCAGGTCCCAGGGCTGCTCGCCCAGCTTCTCACTCGCCTCCTCTCAGGCCTCTTCATCTACAGTGTTGTTTTTTGCAGGTCAGCAACCAGAGGGCAGGATGGAAAATGCCCGTCCTCCTCATACTGTGCCTGCTGCAAGGTGAGTCCCAGACAGCCCAGCCTCAGAGCTTGTACACCCAGACCCGAGCCTTCCAGGCTGCAGACATGCCTGACAGGCACCTCAGCAGCATTCAGCACTCGCACCGTAGTTTGGACATCCGCATGGCTTTGGATCGAGGGAGTGGTCAGATCCGGGTCAGAGTGAATGAGGGAGGTGAGAGCTCACATGAGGGGGCATATGTCTGACTTGACGATTGCTGGAATATCCACAGTTTTGATCTGTCTCTACTCTCTTCCATTCAAGTTGATGACTGAAAGTTGGCTGCATTTGCAAGATATGGGTTCCAGGGTGTGCAAAAGCCAGAGGTAGCACCGCTCTATTTCCACTCATTCTAAAAACGCTCGAGTGGCAGACCCAGTACTAGGGACATAAAAACCCCGACCTACTCCAAAGAGTGCAGAGTCTACAAAGAAACCAGATGGGTAAATATTACATCTACACATTTACTTATTTAGTCAACACATACTTATGGAGGGCCTACCAGGTGCCAGGCACTAGGGACACACGGATGAAAGACAGAATTCTTGCTCTGTACGTCCTGACAGGCTGGGGTGCTGATCAGGCTCAGAGGACCGATCATCCTGTCTCCATGCTGTGGTATCTGGTTTTATTTTGATGGTAATGGAGAGCCATTGAGGAATGTAGTGAGTATGTGCTTAGAGTGTCTGGTACCCAAGTAGATGCTTAACAAATAATTGTCGAAAGAATAAATGAATAAATAAACGTTATGATAATACAAAAAAGGGATTAACAATTGTGTTCGTCTTACAAACAAATCAGAATTTTAATGAATCAAAGGTAGCTTATCTCTGGGCGAGAGCCCTCTGTGATATAATCACACCACCTCTTTAATTTCATCTGCCAATGCCCCCTTTAAAATTTTTCAGTAGGAGCAAGCTTCCCCGGCCCCCAGATGAAAACTCAGGCAGGCCCATGATTTTTCTCCGAACATATAAGAGTCTTAACCTAATTCCTTTAAGTCTCAGATGTTCTAATTTGATCATTGTAAGTGGCGGGTTAAATATTTTGGTCAGCAATTTAATCTTCATTCAGAGATTTGCCCCCTCATCACCCACGGCCCGCAGTCAGGAAGGCATGGAGGGCTCTGGGGGCTGCCTTCTCCCTTCCCCTCTACTCTTTCTCCTCCCCGCCGAGGCAGCTGGCACTTGGGACGTCAGTAGGGTCACAGCAGCAGGTGGGAGGACAGCAGGAGCCAGGCAGCTCTTACTTGATGGGATGGCTTGGAGCTCTCTGGCCTGGCAGGGCTCTAGAGCTGGCTCCTCCTCTTGTGGTTGCCTTTGTGGATCCCTCGAGGGCCCATCTCCTCCCTGTGCCCCAGGTTCTGCTTTGGCCCCTCCACACGGAAGACCCCGTCTCAGGTGGCTGTGGGATGGCTCTCTGCCCTCCGGGCCCACCCTCTGGGCCACGGAGACACTCCCGGTTTTCTCACCCCTTTGCTGGAGGGAGGAGTGATCCATCCCAGGCGCCAGCCCTGCTCTGCCTGTTCATGTCACAGGCCTTTTGCACTTCCTCAGACCAGGTCAAGCTCCAGTCCACGGCCTCCAGTCAAGTTCCAGTGCAGGCCTCCCTCGCCCATCCCTGCCTGAAGCTGTACAGTGGACAGCTGCTGGGAGATGACGGGTGAATGAGAGCAGGGGCACCACCTCCACCGAAGGGACCCCTGGCAGGCGCCACGTTGATCCTAAAATGCCAGCCCTTTCTTTAATTCTCACAGGCAACCGGTACTAAATTCCAAAAACCTTTATTATATAGAACCAAGAGCTACTAGTCATCCAGCGATTAAGTTCTTAAGGGTAAGTGAAACTTGGTATTTATAAAAGAAAAAAATGTTTATTGCAAAAGTTGATTAAGGATTCCTAATCAGCTCTCAACTGCAAAGTCAGAAGAGCCCATCCCACTGATTAATGGGGCTCCTTAATCCTTTTGCCTGTGCCGCATGTAGATCACATGCAGATTCCTGAAATATGAGGTGTGAACACTTTATCAGAGCACCATCACTGTCATCCTGAGGTGGTCCTTGTTTGTAATTACGAAGATGCTTACTTTTTTTGTTGTTTGTTTTCTGTGTTTTTTTGGGGGGGCAGTACGTGGGCCTCTCACTGTTGTGGCTTCTCCCGTTGCGGAGCACAGGCTCTGGACGCGCAGGCTCAGCGGCCATGGCTCATGGGCCTAGCCACTCCACTGCATGTGGGATATTCCCGGACTGGGGCACAAACCCGTGTCCCCTGAATCGGCAGGCGGACTCTCAACCACTGTGCCACCAGGGAAGCCCAGATTCTTGCTTTTTAATGATGAGTTGCCATTTAACTTTATCAATACTGGCATAGTTGTGGTGTGTCGCTTAATTAAACCTACAATGAGTATTGATTTATCCCTAACATTTATGGCCTTCACTCTTCTTATAATGAGACCTCAAGACATGCAACAGGCAAGGTCAGCTTTATGGGCATGTGCCCTGTGCAGTCACACAGGACCCCATTCAGAAGGTGCTTGGTTTAACGCTCTACTGTTGCCATAGTGAAATCCTTAGTAACTTTTGAATAAGGGATCCTCCATTTTTATTTTGCACTGGACCCTGCAAATTATGTAGCCAGTCCTGGCAACAGGATGAAACTTTCTTGGATTCAGAGGTGCTGAAGACATAGAACAAATTGATAGATGCCAGGCGCCCACATCCTAAAGCAACATGTAGAACCACCTGGGCAGGACTATGCAGACAGATGGCAAGGCTAGTTTTTCCAGAAATAGCCCACCATGTAGTCTCCTGGAGAATCATCAGAGATAGAAGAGAAGAGCTTTTTGGAGAGAGGCAGCGTGCTATGCTCTCCACCACCTGCCCCTGGGGGACAAGGCAGATCACCTCCTCCTCACTTGAAGCCAAGTAAGAGAAGGAACTTCTAGGACGCCACTCAGCAAGCTTGCTGTATGTCCCAGATTTCCCCTGACAGCAAGACAAAGTGTGTTTCCTGGGACCCAATGTGATGTAGGTCCCACAGAAAGGAGCTGCCCCAGTGCCTCTACCAAGAGGTCTACCCAGAAGGGATTGTAACCACGAGAGGGGCACGTGGCCAGAAGTCCTAGGCTTGGTCGTGGAGGAGTCATAAAAGCCCAGCAGGAGGAGAGGCAGTTCTTACCAAGACGGAACTGCAGCCAGAGGCCACAGACAAGTGATCTGGGAGGCAAAAGGGAAGGACCCAGCTCTGGATGTCTGCCATGCCCGGAGGGCGCCACCAGCAGATCACGACTTTCCATTCACCTCTCATCTCTCCCCTCCACACCCAATCCCAGAGGGGCCCCAGAGCAGTTCTGAGTAGGGGAAGGGGTCGAGCAAAGCAAGAGACCCCGACCTGTCCCCCTCCCCCACATCAGGCCTCCAAGTGTAGCTGGGAAATTGGAAAAGGCTTCAGTTGGGTAAGAGGCTGGAGTTGCAGCAGTCACTGGGCTGGACATCTTCTTATCCAAGCGAGACTATGAAAGCTACTATACTTGAAATTATGTCTGAGATTTCATCAAGGAGGAGGGACATCCCAGAGCTAGTATGAAGAGGCAGTGAGAGAAAGAGTAAACTTTGTTGTTTCTGCTTGCATTGGATCAAATTTAAATCAGTAAAAGGACCATAGACTGTGCTTCAACTGTGATTCACGCCTACCGCCAAAGCAGACGTATTCAAAATTCTGCTGTGCTTTGACGGTGACACTTGGTTATTTCCATTTCTAGAGAAAGGAGCAGTATGTACGTTTTTGAAAACGATGGTCTGGGGAGTTATCCACCCAGCAGAGCAGGATTCCTGTGCTTCCAGCACCCTCTCCTTTCAGCAGAAGTCACACTCATCTCTTTTTACTATTTAACATCCCTCTTTAAAAAAAAAATTTATTGAAGTATAGTTGATTTTCAATGTTGTGTTAATTTCTGCTGTACAGCAAAGTGATTCAGTTATGCATATATATATATAGATTCTTTTTCATATTCTTTTCCATTACGGTTTATCACAGGATATTGAATATAGTTCCCTGTGCTATACAGTAGGACCTTGTTGTTTTAACATCTCTCTTTTACATTCTATGCAAATCAACCACAGCCCTTCTGTCAGCTCTTGCCTTGGCCTTCTTACAGGTGCTTAGATGGTAGCTTCTTAAACATTTGCATTTTTTTAAAAACATCTTCACTAGAGCACAGTGGCATGAATCCAGGATTTGGACGGACACGTGCAAGAACACCTGCACGTGATAAGCTCAACAGTGGTTAGCTAAATAGTGGTAAGATTATTGTTGCCTTTTCATCTCTCCCATGGGGCCTTGGACACAGCTCCATTTCATACCTTGGAGCTACTCCTGACCTAGTGGCTAAGCGCTGACATTTCTATATTGATTCTTTCTAGCTTCACTTTCACGGAAGCATTTTCTGACCTGTTCCCTAATTCTGGCAGAGTTTGGAGCTCATAGCTCCCCAAACAGTGACAAATTCAGCACTCTTGCTCCGGACTTTTTTTTTCTCTGCCTGCAGCTGCAAATGCGTTGAGGGGCCCGAGGCTGGTGTCTGGGGAGCCTGGGGGAGCTGTCACCATCCGGTGCCATTACCCACCCTTGCCCATCAACAGCCACCAGAGGAAGTACTGGTGCCGCCTAAGACCCCTGACGTGGGTCTGCCACACCATCGTGTCCACCAACCGCTACACTCACCTTCGCTACCGTGGCCGTGTGGCCCTAACAGACTTCCCACAAAGAGGCTTGTTTGTGGTGAGGCTGTCCCAGCTGTCCCCGGAGGATGTGGGGCACTACCGCTGTGGCATTGGAAACGCAAACAACATGCTATTCTTCAGCATGAACCTGACCATCTCTGCAGGTAAGGGCTGATGGCTGGCAGGTCAAGTTTGGTGACATGAATGTTAGGAAGGGCAAGGGGCAACAGAAGACCCAGAGGTCCAAGAGGGCTTTAAACACAAGGAGAGTGATGATGAAAAGCTGGGGTCAGGCAAGGACTTTAAGACATAGACATCTATTTCAGATGGAGACCACCTTCAGAGGGAAGGTAGATACTAGGGAAAACGTCCCAACTGAATCCCTGTAATCTATCTCACCTAATTCCCCCTGAAAGTTGTGGCACATATATTTGAAGAGAGCTCGGTGAAGCTGGTGAATTGGAGGACACGGCTTCTTAGGGTCATGATGTCTTTTTGTTCAGACATGCAGAGCACATAAGACAGGCAAAGCAGAAGAATGGAGACTGAGGTCTTCCTAAGGCTGAGCCTCTCAGCAGACATCCAACAGCTACCAGGCCAGCGCCGTGCATGGCTCGTTCTGGAGAGTTGATCTAGAGTCAGGTACCCAGAGTCCAAGGAAGGGCATCCAGGCTATGAAAGGCAGGTCTACCAGAGAGATGGCACAGGCAGGCAAGAGTCCAGAGAGTGGACTTGTTTGAATAGATGTTCCCATCTAACCATCTGCTGACATTGGCTGCTCTGCTGTGACTGGAGTTTCTTTTTTTTCTTATTTGAAAAGCAGTACGTGAAGGGATGTGGGCCCTGGGAAACGGGACAGCATGGTGTCCTGGGGTAGCTGGATAGAGAATTTGTGGGTGTAAAAGGAGATAGGGACATAAAATGTCAATATTGGCAACAGTCTAGAGAATACATCTGGTTTTCCCAATTTTTTATTTTATCCAACATATTGGCCAAAGACTGCATTGCTTAGTGAGGTTGCATTCCATGGAGCAAACATGTCAAGCCTGGTGTCCTTTGCAGCCTGGTGTTCTGTAGGCAGCCCGGATAGCCTTCTCATTTGGTCTCCTTCTGCTGTTCACACAGGTCTTTCCAGAGCCGTCCCCACAGCCACTGTGGCTGCTGGCGAGCTCATCACGGGATCCTTTGTGACAGTATCGCCAGCGGCCAACAGACGGACACCAGGAACTATGCAGACTATAGAGAGACAAGGGACGGAATGGGACAGAGTTGCTCTGACTCTAGGAACCAGCAAAACCACAGCTTCAGCTAAGGGAAGACAAACCCCAGGAGCAACTGGGGTAGTAGCTCCAGGGACAGGCAGCCAGCTAGAGGGTTCCATTTGGGCAACCATCCCCACTCCGCAGAGTCCAGCTTCAGCCATCAGAAGTGTGTCCAATACAACAGAAGGTGATCGAGTGTGGAGCACCAGAAGTTTGGAAGCAAACAGGACTAGGGTCAGCGAAAGAGAGAGGGAAACAACTACTGGGACTGATAGGCAAAGAGAGGAAACAGAGAGGGTCAGAATAGCCCCAGACACAGCTGAGAAGGTCATGGCGACCATTAGGCCATCAACCCTGGTCTCAGATAAGTGGATGTGGGAAACCCACCAAGAAGAAATGTCGGTTTCTAAGCCACAAGCCCTGGGCTCTGTTGAAGGAACACCCCCAGTTGCAGTTGTGTGGACCTTGGAGTCAACCAGCATAGAGATGGCATCTGCGGAAGGAAGCAGTGAAGGAGACCTAGACACCCCTGCTGGAGACAGTGGTCCCCAAGTGACATCGAGCCAGGCCCTGGCAGCAAGGCCCTTCAGGCCCCTGGGCAAGGACTCCCAAGTTAAGAGGTAAACCCCCAGGCTGCCCTCTCCGTTGGGACTCCACATCTGCTCCATCCCCTTGCACGCTCCTCAGTGAGCTAACCTCTGTGACCCCCTCTGTCTGCTCACTCCTCTCCCTTTGTAACCTCAGGACAGTAAAGCGTAAGGGACATGAAAGTCAGAATCCTCCCTCATTCAAGGGTCCTTGCTGGGAGAATGCTATCGGAGCATCTTCATGTGATTTTTCAAGCAAAAATATAAACACTAAAATAATGGAACATTTAGGTGGGACTGTTGGGACTTTTTTTTTTTAAAGATGAGGAAACAAGCTCCGACGAGGTCGGGGTGTGACTCACTGAAGCTACAAAGACAGATTGTGGCAAAGCCAAATGCCAAGCGTAGATGCCCTGACCCTCACTCACATCTCTTGCCCACTGTTGCACGTTGGTGGAGGAGGGAAAGGATCAGGGCTTGGGATCTGGAAGGCAGGGGACCTAGTCTCAGCTCGGCAACTAACCCTCCATGGGAATTCGGGCAGCCAGCTCGCCTTGGCCTCAGCTTCTCATCTGTAAAATGAGGGGCAAGGGCCAAAGGGTCTTCAGTCTCCTACCCAGCTCCAACCTCCATCCCCTCCCCTGCTGCTTCCACTCCAGTGTTTCTCTGGAAGAGAAAAACATCTCTCGGATGCTGACTCCAGTCTCTTCGTTGCTGTGTCCGCTTATGCTGACGGTTCTTGTTCTGCTGCAAAGGAAGCTCCGGAGAAAGAGGAGGTGTAAGTGGAGTTTAAGTCACCCCAAGGCTGGGGAGGGGAGCGCCTCTTCCCATCTAACACCCTCAGGACTGGGTCGGGGTCAGAGTTGGTACCAGGACCTCTGGATGTAGAAGTGCTAAATTCTAGTCTGAGCCACTTAACCAAGCTTGGCCTTGGTTCTTTTATCAATCAAATGGGAAAGTAGTCTATGTATTTATGCCTCAATGGCACCCCAGAGCTTAAGGAGAAGCTCTTCAGAAGATGGCAAGACAGCTGGTAGTCATATGAACCACGTGAACAATCCTGACAGCAGGTCGGAGTACAGGGCCCAAATGTGGAACCAGACTGCATTTGCACCCTCTGCACGGCCCAGCTGGAAGTCTCTTAAAGCACCAGGCCCAGGTTTAAACATTCCTAAAGGGACAGCTCCACGGCGTTTAGATCTGGCAAAGAAAGGGTGAGAGGCTCTGGGAGCAAGTCAAAGGGGCTAAGATTCTCAGACCCAGCTCCCCAAAGGCCTGTCCCAAACCCTGCCGATCTAAGGGCTCAGTTGCAAATCCTCTGTGTCAGGAAGTCCTTGAGGATTGCGATGGGTGAGGGTGGTTCTCAAGGAATCACATTCAGTGCCCAGGATGCTCACAGTGTGCTCTGTGTCTGTGCAGCTCAGGAGACAGAAAGGTCATCAGGGGTCACCTTGATTCAGATGACACAGTTCCCGGAGCTGAGCCTCCAGCCAGACCTGCTTCCCCAGGTGGAAAGGAAGATGCTCCAAGATGACTCTCCTCCTCTCCGTGCCAGCCTGAGCATCCCGGAGAGGGACCCTGGACCCCAAGGAATGGAAGGATAAGCCGCTCAGACACCATGGAAAAAAGAACCAGGACCGAATACCGGCTTCTTCTCTTCCTTCCTCCGCCTGTATGAAGGGAAGCTTGGGGAGCTGGGACTCCATCTGGGGAAGCAAAGGCTGACCATCACTGGACCAAGGAAGGTCCAGCATTTTTCATGGCCAAAGGTGACACTATGACTCAAAGAAGGCTGCAAGAAAGGATCTATTAGTTACTGGAGGAGGTCAGTGGACCTGGAAAAAGTGGAATTTCCATTCCTGGAGGTTTGAAAATATGAGAGGCTTCCAATCAGAGTGGAGAATTAACAAAATTTCAACCATCACTCCTAGCCCTTGGGAGGTGCCCCCTTTTTCTGACATCTCTTAACACTCAGCCTGCTGCACACATTAAACTATAACCTTTTCAAGTACATTCTAAGCTCTTAGGGCAGTAATTGTGTTTTCTCCATCTCACTATGTCCCCAAAGAACTTCAGCTCAGTAGGGCCCGCAATAAATATTTGTGACTGAATGGCTGACTGGAGGGGCATGGGCTCCATGACCTCTGGGGACACTGCCAACACAGATGTTCTGAATCCCCCTTCATCTGGGAGTCCCCTAGATGATCCCATAGGTCCTTACACAGGGACCAACAGGAAGAACCCTCATTCCCAATTCATCCCTGCCCGTTTGGCCCCCTACTTATTATGCTGTAGACCTTTTGACCCAGTCGAGATTTTCTGGGATTTTCCTAAGTTCATGAAGGAAGAGGGTATTTTTCAGTAGATTCTCATCTTCTTCATAAAGCTTCTCTTATTCAACTGCTTGTAAATCCTTGATATCAAGGACTGATGATGAAGCTGGAAAGTGGTTATGGTCAGAGGGACAGAGAGGGGAGAAGGTGGCCGAGAGGAATTTTATGTGGATTCTGCTTTACAATCACTTTATTTCATGCCTGTTGGGGGACTTTTGCTCCACTCTTGGGCCCACTGTCTTTTCAGGAATTACATCTGCTCTTTTATTTTGCCAGATCTGTCAGCAAGCTGTCTGAACTTCATGTTTGGACAGAGCAGCCCTTGAGCAGTGGAAGAGAAGGGAAAGAAAGGCGCCAGTGTCAAGTCAAGAATTGTCAGGTAGACATTCCCAGAAGGCTCGGCCCTCTCTCCTAAGCTGTCAGCAGCACCAGAAGTCCTTCCTTCCTTACTACCTCCTCATAGCTGGAGCTAAACCCAGACACTGTCCAGAGAAAATCAATACGATGCCATTTGCATGGTTTGGGAGAGAAAGACTCACTGCTTTGGATAAGCAGGGAAGTTGCCTGCACCTAACCAAATGGAATCACCGAATTTCAGAGCTAATAGATCCTCAGAGATTAACCAGTCTAAAATCCATTGCCCAGGGTGAGATAACTGAGACCCCATGGGGGGAAGTAACTTGTTGAAAGTCACTCAGTTAACCCAGTTAGGAATAACAGAGTGAGGACTAGAAAAGGGAACTCACGACCTTGACCTGGTGGCTTCCCCACTTCACCTTTGCTAAACAATGTATCAGAGCAAAGCTCATCCTCAAAAATCCATGACACCACAGCCCCAGCTCCAGACCATTTTCGTGCACATGATCTCAGGGACCTGCCTGAAACACCTGTAAAAGAGACAGGAGAGCCACTGTTATCCCATCCAACCAATGAGGAAGCAGGCCCTGAAGGGTATGTAATTCAACCATGGTCCCTCAGCTCATTAGAGGCAGGGACAGGAGAGAACCCAGGCTGTATAGGATCATTCCACCTGATAGAGTCTTCCAGAGGCGTCCACAGAGTGCTAGCTTCTGAGGACTGTTAAGAGGCATGCTGAGAAAAAGGTTTGGTAGACCAAAGAAGTTTGGGAAATGTGGGTTAACCAAAAAACAGGTTTTGTGCAGGATTTTTGGAAGACTTTAGCTCACTAAGGTGCATTGTGAATAGCTCTGGGGGGTGGGGACATTATGTGTTTCCCCGGGTTTTGGACTATTGTGTTTTGGTGAAGCAACCTCACAGGACTGGGTTCCTCAAATCACTTCTTGTTTGGGGAAGCTTGATGCACTAAACCAGGGGTCAGCAAACCTTTTGGGGAAAGGGCCGGGTAGTAAATACTTCAGACTTTGCAGGCCGTACAGCCTCTGTCACAACTACCCAGTTCTGCCCTGGCAGCACAGAAGCAGCCAGAGACAATCTCTAAGTGAATGACTTTGGCTGTGTTTCAACAAAGCTCTTTACAGAAGCAAGCTGGATCTGGGTCTGGCTCGAGAGCCATAATTTGCCAATCCCTGCATGAGGCCATAAAACCAACTGAGACTCTCCTGTTCCCACTCTGATATGAGGGATCACTCCTTCTCAACAGCTGCCCTGGACCACCCCTTTCCTCACCCCCTCCTCCTTCTGAGCTCTTGTAATCCTTCTGTCTGGGATTCAGCCTTGGGACATTCTGCCTGACCCCCTGCCTGGGGGAAGGAGGGGACCAGCCAGCAAGGGTGTTGGCCAAGGGGCTGGAGTCAGGGGCAGCTTCCAGAAGTAGGAAAGACTGCCAAATCAGAGTTCCAGGGAAAGCTGAGGTCCGCAAGCAGGAGGAGCCAGTAAAATTTCAAATGGATGGAGCAGAGCCAAGATCAAAGTCTTTGGAGCTGAGCAGAGATAAGATCTGAGGGAAATCTTGGCCAGGAAGGAAGTGGAGCAGCCCCGAGGGCTTACAGCTCTCCTTTATGGGCTAAAGGATGCCTGCAGTGGGGCAGGAGCCCTTAAGGGGCCAGAGGCAAAGCAGGCTAAGCAGGCCACATCCACTGCTGGGTATTGTCAGTGCTTTGGTTTTTTAATCTCATATCCCCAGCTAGCATGATACCCACACCTCTGGGATGAGGGGCAGGGAGACACTCCATCTCTGAAGCTGGAATCAGGGAAGTGTCCATGGAGATTTCTAATCCAAGATACAGGGCAGGGAAGCACTGACTTTCCTAGGATCAAGCATGTTCTCCGGGTTAGGGCTCAACCCTCCCGTTCTCACCTCGCTACCTATTAATGCTGCTACTGTTCGTTAAGTATCTCTACGCAGCTGGCACGCCTCTAGGTGACTTCACATTCCATATTCACTTGATGCAACGTTTCTGTAAGGTAGGCAGGATAATCCCCATTTTACAGATGAGAAGACTGAAGCCGGAGACAGGAAGTAGCTACACACCTGGGCGCTGAACGCACAGCAGCTACAGCCTAGATCCTTGATCATGGCGCTGCACCTCCACACTTGGACTTATGGCCTGCATATCTGGTCAGGCCTTCCCTGTTTAAGGTTCTAGAGAATTCCTTGTTTTCCTCTTTTAGGCCTGGGTGTAAAAATTTCATAACCATTTCCAATAATTTGTTCTCTTCAATCACTGAGCTGACTTACTCCTGTCCTGGCTAAGTGAAGTGGAAAAGTTCAGGGAGCTGGAACTAAGAGCTAAAAATTCACTCACCAGCCCCGAGGTCCTTATTGGCATTTGTACAAATTGAGCTCAGATCTTAATCGCCTGCAGCGGTGTCCATCTGTCACAGGTAACTCAGGGCAAACGCTTAACTCCACAGACGACTTCTCATGCTCTCCACTAAGACTTTGGGGATTTCTTCCTCTTCTCCAGGAGCCAGTGGGGTCTGGGAAATACAGAATCAGTTAAATAACAGCTCCAGTCAGATATAAAGAGGAAAGTACTTCCACAGAAAGACTTACACTTCACTTCAGTCAAGTAGACATGGATTATGTGATTATTTTCCATTGGTGTAGATAATCCAGGGCTAACAGCTTGACAAACGTTCAATGGAGAATGGAGATTCTACACGAAAGGAAACACACTCTCTGTGGGTGGCCTTGCATGCAGGGTCCAGGGCCACCAAACCCTCCATTTTTCTTGAAATGACACAGCTTGGCTTGCAGGCACTGGCCCTCCCAGGCCAACCTGCTCCCTTCACTATCAGCAAGGGGATGAGCTGTCACCCCATGGCCTGCTCTCCAGGGGGTCAGCTGAAACCCAGACAAGCAGCAGAGAGGTGCCAACTGCAGGAAAGGACCCTCTGCCATACTCCTAGAGGATCGTAGAAATCACGAGCACTGAGGCACTGGGTCAGGAGGCCACCATTTGCCTCCTGGTCCCGTTTTGTTGAAGACATGTGTTCCCTGATTAGCATCTGGCATCTTCTGTGTTCTGCCTCTTCCAACCTCTGGCCGAGTTCCCAACCTTAGCCTGTTTGCTGCCTTGATCTAGATCTACCAGTGTTGCTCTGAGTGTAGAGGGTCAATCAACAAGGACCACTTCTTCTCCTAATGTTACAGAGTCCTGCCTCCCCAGCCCTGAGTATCTTAGACAAGAGGAAGAGAGCCAGGATGACCATGACCAAAGGCGTTTTCAAGTTGCCCCATAATTTGAAGATGTTGCGCCTCACTTCAGACACGAATTCAGAAAAAGGGCATCAGGGAGTTCACTTCTTTAGAGCCTGGCATGGGAAGGACAGACTGGTTAGGAAATGCAACTTGTCTAAATGTTTCATTTTGCCAGCACTCTCCTCCACCCGTGTGGCACAGAAAACTGAAAATTAAGGACAGTATACGTCACCGGGAAGAAGCAGATTGTACACCACTATACAGGTGGGACTGTTGAGGCTCGGATGGCACAGGCTGCAGGGATCACAGGCGATGTTTTTCCAATGGCTGCCTGCTAGGCAAACCTTGGGCTACAGGCCAGGCTCAGACCAGGAACAAGGAAACAACAAGGCTTCAGGAGGACACCAGTAGCTTATGAGAGGGGCTGGGCCCTGTCACCTGACACTCTGTTGACTTTGGATGTCTACTCTGAAAATCTTCCTTCTTCCGCCCCTCCCTGGCCAAGGGATGGTGGTAGTAGAGGGCAAGAGAGTGGTTTGGTAACCTCAGAAGTGGTTTGTTAATCTGTTCCTGCCTCTCAGAACCAGAGAATAAAAGCTCTTTGGGGTCCCGGGACTGGCTTAGGGGAAATAGAGGGAGCCTTGGGACCAAGGCCCACTTTCCATTTCCAGACTCTTTCATGTTCCGCTTCATCACTCCTAGCCTCCTCGGGACAAGACATAGGCTCAGGGGGCACCCACCACAGTCTCTGCCTTCACTCCCCCACCAGCCACAATGATAGAGTACAGACAATCCTCCTCACCACCACCCCAGAAGGCCTAGAAGAAATGTTGTTTTCACTCCCTTATTGGGAGTCAACAGAGCTAGGAAAACAGATGAGGGATTGGACATCTGGACAGTGACATAGGGAGGCAGGTAGTCAGGGAGAAGGAGGTGACTCAGTGAGTTCATGTAGAAAAAAGAAAAGATTTGAGGCTCAGGTGCACACACTTGGCCAGTAAGTCACCGTCTCCAACACATCCAGTAACCTGAACCTCTAATCTGGTCGCAGCCCTCTCCCCTTCTTTCACACTCCCCACGTGTCCACCACCCAGCTTGCCATTCTGACTTTTCCTTCATTGAACTTGCTCTTGTCATGGACACAATGCTGCCAGGTCATAGATGCTATGCTCCAAGCTCCTTAAGAAGGGCCCTGGGGAGCCCCTATGAAATCACCCAGTAGCCAGGCAAACATAGAGCATTTATAATGAAGTTTCCTTCTACCTACTTCCTAATGGGGAGATTCACCAGGGAGCCTCTGAACATAAGTCTGTGCTTAAAAACTCCCCCAAAAGCTTGCCCGAGCAAACCCAGCCAACTGGACGGTTCTACTCTGGGATTCCAGGCAGTGACCACTCTAGGGACCACATTGCCAGACGGCAGCGCTCAGCTGACCAAAAGGGCAGTCGTCCCCATCCCATGCCCTCTCCCAAGACTCAAAGGTGAAATTAGAACAGGAAGAACCAATGCTGTGCTCCTGCCAGTAGATGACAGCTGGGGCCAGGAAATGCTAGATCATTATTTGCTGATGGTGAGGGCAGCATACTTGGCATAAACAACCCCAAACAGTCAACATCCTTAAAACAAAAAAAGGGGGGGATGGGGCTTGCTATTTAGCTTTGGTAGATCCACTGTCACAATTCTATTTTCCAGTGATTGATACTAAAATACTATATATTATTGGCTTACCAAGGAGTGCTAAATTTCAGGGCTGGCTGACCTGGGATTAAACATTGACTCCAGACAAGGGTTAAACATTGACTTAGCTAAAAATCCGCACATGGGAGCAGAGAGCAGGCAGTAAACGGCAGTTATAGGCATTTCATCCGTCCCATCTTATCCCACTTGTCCAGCTACATTCGTGGAGACCATCCACAGTGAGCAATGCCAGAAGGGCAGCGGAGTTCTGGGGGAGGACTAGATGGCGTTGACCTCCCCTTCTCTGTCGGTGGCTGGGTCAGCCCCAGGTCTGGGAGCAACACGCTAGTGGTGCCAATCTGAAGGGCTGGACCTGCGGAGGCGTGTGGACCTGGCCCCCTCCCGTCTTCCCTGGATCAGTTCAGGATGCAAATGGGAGCCCTTTGCTGCCTGGGGAAACACAATTCAGAAGATTCATCTGGGGGAGTAAAGGCTTTGGGAAGTGGAGGAAAGTGCCCAATGCTTGGTTCTCAACCCATCCATGCCATCAACTCACCATGCAAACCTGGGCAAGTCATTCCACTTCCCCTCCCTTGGTTCCTCATGGGTCAGTGGGGCTCTGTTCCAAAAGCCTATGCTGTCCCTTTCATTTGAAGCTGGACAATAAACCCCTTTTAGATGCCAGCCACTGTCCATATTACAGTTAAACTCCATACCATAATTATGGGGTAAGTGTAATTAGCCCCATTTTATAAATGAGAATACCAAGGTCCAGAGACATTAAAAAACTTGTCAAGGGTCCCCCCGCTAGTAGGTGGCAGGGCTCCTACATAAACCCAGGGCGTTCTGGGTCTGGAGCTTGGGAGCTTTCCACAAGGCTACACTGCCTGGCTGGTGTCGCTCTTGGTGTGTTGGGGTGATGACTCCTCAGTTAAACCATAAGCCCTTGGGGAACAGGGATGCATACCCCTGCATGTCTCAAATCTCCCTGGACCTCGAACTTTTTGTGGGCGTAATTTTGTGGCAAACTGATCTAACTGGTCATGGGCATAGTAGATGCTTGTGGTAGGCTGAAACACGACCTCCCAAAGACATGTGCACCTCCTGATCTCTAGAATCTGTAAATGTTATCTTATTTGAGAAAAGGGTCTTTGCAGATGTAATTCAATTCAGGATCTTGAGATGAGGAGATCATCCTGGATTATCCGGGTGGACCCCAAATGCCATTACAAGTGTCCTTATAAGAGAGGCAGAGAAACATTTGAGATACACTTTCAAAAGACAACGTGAGCACAAGGACAGAGATCGGAGTGATGCGGCTACAAGCCAAAGAACGCCAAGGAATGCCAGCAGCCACCAGGAGCCAGAAGAAGCAAGGATCAGGTTCTTCCCCAGAGCTTCCGGAGGAAGCACGTCACCCATGCCTTGATTTCAGACTTTTGGCCTCTAGAACCAAGAGATAATACATTTCAGCTGTTCTAAGCCACACAGGTTGTAGTAATTTGTTACAGCAGCCACAGGACTCTAATGGGGTGCTCGATCAAAACACAGAATCCTAGAACTGGAAAAGCCTTGGAGACCATTTGGTCCAGCGCCCCCATTCAACAGATGAAACGACTGCAGCCCTAAAGGAGGAAGTGATTTGGCAAAGGTCGTTCAGCAAGTTAGAGGCAGAGCCAGAGCCACGATATAGGTGTTCTGTCCCCAGACCAGGGCTCTGGACTTCCCCACACTGACTCATGCTGAGTCCCAGAGTCGTGAAAGCCAAATGAGAAGCCGTTCTCATTATTATATTCTTCTCATATGATTATTTTAAGAGGGAGGGGGAGCTTTTAAGCAGATGAAGTGATGGCAGTTTTGGAGGTATAATTCCTGTTGCTATCATCACTGTTGAGTTGGGTAGTTGGACCCTCTTGGCCAGTATCTCCTCTCTCAGGACTGGGATGCAGGGGCTATGTCTTAGGGCCAGTGGGTTCCAGGTGGCGAAACCACAGAGAAAGAGGGGAAGCTGGGGGACTCTAATCACACCACTAGCATGTGGCTGAGCCCAAAATAGGACGCAGGGTCTTGACTTTGTGGCTCTTCCCTGGGTTCTACTTCTCATTTTCTTCTTTCCCTAAGCTGGATCACTAATCCAGGCGGGTCTTGGATATGTAGGGCGGGGCGGGGGTGAGTGGGGGAACGGTGTGCTAAGATAGTCTTGGGGACTCCTGGGAATACAGCAGGACATGATCGAGGAACCCTCCCACCATCACAGACTACAGGAATAGGAGTGGAGATCTGAGGCCCCCAAGGCAGCATGAGAAGCAACTGTTTCATGGATGTGCTTCCCTCCCTCCCCACAGGCTTACACTCATCAAGGTTCTGTCTTAGTGCTCGGTGGACCTCTCTTAACACCAACTCCAGCCCAGACAACACAAGGTATCCCTGCTTTGGAGGAGATCGGTTAATGAGACTAAGAAAACAAAACCTACAAATATCTTGACAATTGAGCTCCAAAGGAGAGAGAGAGAAGGAAAACCTTTGAAAGGAGCAGAACCAGGATGTTCCCCTAACTGTCCCCAAACCATCTCCATCTCCCCTCACATCCTCCCACTTCACATTGACCCTGGAACTGGGAGGAAGAACAATTGCTGAAGGGGAAGAAAGATGGCTTAGCTATCGATATGTCTTTGTGCTTTCCCGCCCACCACCATCAGGCTTAGATCAGGGCTGCAGTCGGGAGAGGAGGTTGGCAATGACGGAGAGGTCCAGAAGGGTTTGGAGATACCAGAGCCAAGGGGGCCTGTGCCTTGCTTGTCCTGTATGCAACTTTGGTGGTTAGCATCTTGCCAATGTCCTTTGCGGCCTCAGTTACATGGGGACAATTGAGCACAGAAGGCTACAAGGAGTGCTGGGGAGAACGTGCCTCTGAGGCACACGATCTCCCGGAGGCATCAGAAAGATGCAGGTGAGCCACGTTTGCCCTGTATACACAAGAAGGGCGAGGAAGGGCTGAGCAGGCCTCGAGGTCCTACCCGAAGGAGCCCAGACGAAGGGACAAGTAGAACACAGAGTGGACAACAGACCTCTAAGGATGGGCCAGTGTAAAGGCCACCCACCAGCAGGGCACATTACACCTCAGTGGATGGGACTATTTCCTTCCGGTGCATGAGGCCAACATAGAACCATGACAGAGCAAGGCCAGTGTGATGGGGCCCTCCTTCCCACTGCCTCGACAGTTACACTGGCACAAGCCATCCCCTCACCCAGGCCCACTTCCCCAGGGTTCACATCATCACCAGAGGAGAGAGGGGAGACAAAAAGGAAAGAAAATCCAGAATGAGACTGAGTTTTCAATCGGGAGTCAAGTGACTGAGATATCGTTGAATTGGACCGACTTTGCCCAGAAGTGACTAGGTAACTTTTTTCTTACATCAGTCAGATTGTGGGTTTAGGGTCTAAAATTAAGCTCCACAGTAGAGAACCTGGTTTCTTTTCTTGCCATCCAAACCTGTGATCGCGAGTTGATAGCCTGCTGTGACTGAGTGGTTAGCTAAAATAAGACCTGGGCTCTGACTGCCTTGTGTTTTTCCGGGACTCTATTTCCCCTTTCCTCCTTCCCCTTTTTGGGATTCAGTCCGTAGGATGCTGTAGGGAGAGCCTGGGCCAGACCTGCGCAGGTATGATGGGGCAGGATTCTGTTGGGGGAGCATGGTGAGGGGTGGAGGACGCACATGTGTGTTGGGGAGTGGGGTTCACTTGTGTGACTCAGGTCGTTTGGGGAACTCCTGGGAGTCCTAACTGGGTCAGGTCAGGGAGAGCACCAAGGACTAACTGAGTCAGGGAAGGAGGTTTCTACCCCAGCTCTGCCTGTCAGCGCCCTCTTTGCCGAGGCGCCAAGCCCAGGTTCCAACAGGACTCCGAGGTCTGCCATCCGCGGGGGAGCTCAGAGGCAGCCAGAATCTCCAATTCCTCTAGTGAGTGAGGAGGGAAGAGCACGGTCCCCAGGGTCCTGGGAGCTCTGGAGCTGGCAAAAGCGGCTCTGCAGGAGATGCGTAACAAGTGGACTTAATCCAGGCTGAATAGCCCAGGGAGTGGGGGACATGTTGCCAGGTGAGTGGAGATATGAGTCCAAGGATGTGAGGCTATTCCTGCCACCTATACCCCTTCCGATGCATATCGATTCCACGCCGTGCCCTGGGCTAGGTGTTTCACATCTAATATCTGGTTATATCCTCAACCTGTAGGTTTGGTATTACTCTCCCTATTTTCCAGCTGAAAAGAAATATGAAGGTGACTTGCCTAGAATCTTGCAGCTAGAAAGCAACAGAACGGGCTCTTCATGCTTGATACCCTATCTCACATCCTGCAGCTGTAAAGATGTAGGATATTCCCAAGGAACAGAGTCTCCCAAGGTCAAGGAGAAGCAAGTGGTGCCAGCCAGGAACGCCAAAAGGAAAGGAAAGCAAGGGATCTGGGGGAGTCACGTGCCACTGGCCAGCCGCCATGCCCATGGGAGAGTGTCCCTTTAAGAGCCCAGGTGTGGGTCAAGCGCCACACACGGTTTCAGTTTTGGCAGCAGCATCCAGTGTCCTGCCAGAGGCTTCTAGAAAGGCAAGGGTTGCGGACTGGTCAGCAGGCTGTGCCCAAGAAGCTGACAGGATAGAAGGAAGTGGTTAACAGTAAGTGTGGCTGCCCTGGGATCCCCGAAGGGATGCCATCTGGGAAGGGCCCGGGATGGTGTCTCAGGCAGTGCTCTCTGCGTGCATGACTCCCAGCTTACAGAGAGTGGGGTGAGGAGAGCGTGGTCGCTGCTTGTGTGCTCGAGCCTGTTGCGGGGGAGTAGGCAGGCGCATCTCGGAAAGCTGAGTAAGGACGCATGGGTGGAAGCTCAGCAGGTGGGAAGAAGGGATGTCTTGGGTCAGCACATGTGGTTCTGCTCTAAGTTTGGTCTCCGAGTTCCCTACTAACTCCTTTATAACTTAACTGTGACCTTAGGTAAGTCACCTAATCGCTCTCTCAGTCTCGGTTTCCTAATGTGTAAAATGGGGATACAAATAAGGCCAATCACTTAGGGTGGATGTGAGATTCAAATGAGAAAACGTGTGGAATTGCTTTGAAAACTCTAGAGCGAAATAACAGTTGTTTGGTGTTTTTCAGTTCGGTTCAGTTATTCCAGGACTATTGAGCAGCAGAAAGACCTGGATAGAATAAGGCATATGCAGTGCTTGGCGCGAGGCAGGTACTCTTCTAGTCCTTGAAGCTTTCCACCTCCACCTTTCTGGTGAGGGCACAGGCAGCCCCTTATTCCCGGCTTCGAAGAGCCTCTGAGATCCTTTCCAATTTCAATCCAGCTTTGCTCTCGCAGATTCCTGCCACTTTGAGGTGTAGTGTGTATCACTGTAACATCCTGCACCTGCTAAAGTGGGAAAAATGAGGTCCTTCCTAGGAAAGTGAGTGAGGCGGGCAGATACCCCTCCCAGGCATAGGCAGCATTCCCCAGTCCTGATGACCTGGCTCTGCAGCCCGGAGGCCTCAGACATAGGCTTTCCCCTGGCCCAGCCCGACAGCATCCCCAGGCCAGCCAGGGGACCCTCCGGCACAAGCACAGATGCTGCGCAAGCTCCGTCTCTCACCACCCCCACTTCCCTTTTTGCAACTGCCCCAGGCCACCTAAGCTGCTGGCGCTGTTTTGCACCACAGCCTTCGCCATCACTCTCCCCCTTCACTAGGGGAATTACAGGTCCCTGAACACCTGGAGACGAGATATGCCAATTCATGGGTTAGGGAAGAAGGCAAGTCTCTGGTCTGCCCAGAGCCAGCTCTGAAACTCTCCATCCATCTCTCTCCCTGGCCTTGGGTGTGGTGATGTAGCGGAAAGAGCAATGAACCAGGAGCCAGGAGAGCAGCTAGCTGTCTCTTAGCCTGTCTCTTAGCACCTCTAGACGCTGTGGCTTTATTTTACAAATAGTGTGATAGCAGCAGCTTCCAAGTAGTAAACACACTTACCCTTGGCTTTCACAGCTTCATTCCCTTCCCACCTGAAACAAACCTGGGAGGTAGGCAGGGTAGGTATCACAATCCCATTTTACAGTTGAAGAAACTAAGACTGTGAGTTAATGTGAGTGGTGTAAGTTCACCCGGCAAGTACAAATGACAACATTTTGGGGCAGTCATTTTGATATGGTCATGGGGACATTCTGACATCACCTAAAAAACACAATACCCAGCTTTATAAACAATAACATTATTCAGGCATGTGCTCAGCAGAGATCCCCTCATCTACGTCTTGCCCCTCTTTGGGTGGGCTGAAGCTGGGAGACCAAAGTCCCTGGCATTGACACAGTGTGATGGAGTAGAAAGAAGCTTTGAAGGCAACGTGTCTGGTTTTAGGAAACGAATGTAGCATGCTGTACACGTGGTAAGTGCTAAATAAATAGCAGTCAGTATTATTTTTTCAGGAAGAAATTTCTCTGTTGGCACCTACCTCCGGGTTCAAATAGAGTCTCTTCACAGGAACTACCTTTCCTGTGAAAAGCAGAGAGGCGAGAACTGGACTAACTTCTCCTCTGAGATTGGATTTCCTGCTCCCTCCCCTCCTGACTGCTTCCTCTCAACTCTAAGACCCTCTGCAGTACAGCACAGTGACTAAAATCTTGTACTCTTGACCCAGAATGCCTGTATTTGAATCCCATCCCTGGCACTTACCTACTGTATAACTTTGGACAAATGTCTTACTTCTCTGGGCCACAACTGTCTCATCTGTGAAATGCATTTGCCCATTTTATCCTACCTTCTAGGGTGGTTGTGAAGATTAAGTGAGTTAACACATGTAAAGCACTTGAAAATGACTCAGTACGTGCTAGCTATAATTATGATCCCTCACTTCTAACCTAGTTCTCTTTCAGGCCATGCTGGTCTAATCTGAGCAGCTCCCCCCAGTCTTCAAAGGACGCTCAGCAAATAGACTTCTGTTCTCTCACTCTAAGACAGGAAAAAGAGAAGACTGTGTTGATTTTAGAGAGGATATGGGCAAGGAACTATTTTTTTTTTAAGCCCAGCGCCCTGTTTAGAACTTTACATATGTTGCTTCATTTAATCCTTACAGCGACTCACTCTACTAGGTACAATTGTCTCCAGTTTACAGATGAGGACTTGGGGCTCAATGAGTTTAAATAGCCTGCCCCCAATCACACAAGCCCCAAATAAGAGAGACGAGAGCCAGGCTGAGGAGTCCGTGTTCTGTGCTATTCTCCAAGTGCACAGCAACCGTAAAAGTTAAGTGCACAGACCCTCACCCTTCTGTGCTAAGGAGTAATTGCAACCTCTTACGGTGGAAGAGCACTTTACACTCTTCAGAGTGCTTCCATATATATTAACCTGTTATTCCACTCCATAGTCCCCCATCCCACAGTAGCCCTTCAACTAGAAGAGTCAGGGACCATGATGCCCATTTTACAGATGGGCAAGTTGAGCCAGCATATTTTGCCCAAGTGGTAGAGCTCTTCTGGTAGCCTGTGACAGAGCAGGACTCTGGACCTCTGGGTTCTCTTCCATCCTCCATGCTCCTCTTCATGCTACTTTCCCTTGAGTGCCCAGAACCAAGAAGCTATTGGGCAAAGTGAGAGAAATCAGCCCTAACTTTGCCCTTCTCAGAGAGGGAATGAGATTGTAACCATTCCCAATCTAATCAGTCTTTGCTGAGCAGCTGGTCTTCGCCAGGCACTCTCTGGAGAGCAAGGCCTTCTGGAGGTGGAGAGATTGATTTCAGTTGACTCAACTTCCAGGAGCTTGCCATCTGGTAGAGTAGTGAGGTAAACACTTACACATCAGGGTAGAATGGGATGGAGTCAATAACAGGGGTTCTCAGTCTTTGTGGAAAGGCCATCTGAAAATCCACAAGTCTTATTCCCAGAGCTTCATGGAGCTTGTATCCCAAATGCTTAATTTCTGCTGAAGTCTTGCATTCCGACTTTTGACAGGAATGGAACCAGAAAGTCTTGGGTCTTTCTAGCTCATATATCTTTTGGACCCTGTGGCTGCTCTCTCTCCATCTCCCTGCCCACTGGAGTTCCGATTCCTTTTCCCCAACACTGCCTTTCCTTGGAGACTCTCCTACAATCCAGGGCTTACATAAACTTCATAACCTCTCCTATGCTCCTGCCTGCCACTACAAGTCTGAGGCCCTTCCAGACTACACAGACTGCCCTCCCTCCCCTAGCGATGCTGTGGTTTCCAGGCTCACTCTAGTCTGTGCTCGGCCTCTGCACCCATGGGAGAGGAGAGTGATAGTCCCACATGGACCCAGTCAGTGCCTCTCCTGGCCATTCAGTCCAGGCCAAGGAAAGCTCCTTCCCCAGCCAGACCAGCCACTCGCTGCTCCTCTGAGCCCCAAGCTTCCTGTTCCCCCAAGTTCACACTCACAGGAAGTCAGAAACTGCCCACTTGGCTTCAAGTCCCCATAGTGCCTGCTTCTGTTCCCTGTAAAGCCCCGGAGGCTGTGAGAACTTCAGCTGACCCTCTGCTGTGTGCCAAACAGGTGAAGAACCCAGAGTTGCTGAGGGCCTGTGCTTGCCAGCAGCCAAGCCAGGACCTGGTCCAGGAGAGCCTCCTCCCTCTGAAAAAGGAGAAAACCCTAAGATTAGATGGACAGAGATTTGACTCCAAGCCATGAGAGCTGAAGACCAACCACTCTAACTTCAGGGGAGCTATAGCTAGATTAATTCTACGAGGAGATAGACTCTATTATTCAGCAGGGCTAACACCCTGCCCCAACCCACAATGGTGTAGACATACGTTATGAATATATCAGGGTCGGTAACTTGGTAAAATGAGAATGATTTAGAATATCCCAGCCTGACTAGTGAAAATACGGCTCCTTTTTTTTTTTTTTCTTGGCGGTACGCGGGCCTCTCACTGTTGTGGCCTCTCCCGTTGTGGAGCACAGGCTCCGGACACGCAGGCACAGCGGCCATGGCTCACGGGCCCAGCCGCTCCGCGGCATGTGGGATCTTCCCGGACCGGGGCACGAACCCGTGTCCCCTGCATCGGCAGGCAGACTCTCAACCACTGCGCCACCAGGGAAGCCCATGGCTCCTTTTTAAGAGCCAGAAAATGTGCCTTCACGCATGCGATACTAGCCCATGTAGATCCCAAAAGAACGGGTCCCTCTGAGCATCCAAGTAGTGATAATAGGGTAGCGATTCGACCCCACTCTGCTGTGGAGTCTTGGGGCCAAGAATCTCTTAACCCTTAGATTTCCCATCTGCACATGAAGATATTATTTATCCCTTGGCTGGGTGAGATGATGGATGAAGTCATATAAGAAAAGAAGGTGGCAAAGCATCTGGTGCATACTAGATGTTATGCTCTTTCTTTCCTTCCTAAAGCAAATCCTTTGACTCCAGCCCCGGCTACCATGGAACTGGGGCCTCCCTGAGACCTGAATCTCCCAGGTTTGGGAGAAAGTCTGGTTTTGAGAGGAAGGGATTTCAAATGATTCGCAAAGCCCAGGGTCCTTTCAGCTGCGAACAGAGAAATTGTGTTTCAAGTTTAGCTTTGAGCAAAGATTTCCTGCTCTTGAGAGCATGGGGACACGGGAAGAGTCCAGTACCCCTGGGGACTGGACTGTGTGTTTCCTCACCAAGGTCAACTTCTACCAGATTTGCCCTCCCCCTGCGCATGCCTGGTGATCTCATCCCTGGTGTGAGGTTATGCAAAGGGTAATGGGTACGTGTGCGCATCCTCCCCCGATGTGGACCTTCACAGCCATCCAAGCATGTCACAGATGAGAGAAGCCTGGGCTGGCAGTCGGGACCCCCGCTTTGGAAAATCTGGCATCTGACTCTATGTAACCCAAGGCAAATTGCTTTTACCAATCCAGAGGAGGGGTTGCATCCCCCAGCTCAGCCTATGGGAAGACCGACCCCAGTCTCACAGAAATATTAGGAAGCTTGCTGATGTCAGGTGAGAACAGCGACCAGAACCAGAGAGCTGCTACTGGCTTGGGCTCCTCAAAGCACGTGGCTTTGTGTCCGCCCAGTGGCCACTGCATCCAAGGCCAGCGCAAATGGCGGGTGGTAGAGTCCTTGGGACTCTGCAGCGAGTCCATCCCAAGTGCTCCAGAGGAGAGAGACTTCCCAGGCCTCTGACCCCTGCCCCCACCTGGGAGTCAATCCCATGGCCACCACGGTGCCCACTCAGGTGGTCCTGCAGCCAGCGTTGCCTGAGCACATCCAGGCTGTGAGGGACGTTGGCATTTGGCTAAGGCCCCACCCCAGAAGTTAATCATTGGCCTGGTATGAAAAGTCCAGGGCAGTTAACCAGAATCAAGAGAGCCTCAAGCTGCCATCCGACACCCATATCTGCCCCCACCCGCTCCTCCTACTCTTCTGAAGAACCGGAGAAACAGAATACCTTTATCTCCACAAGGAAATAAAAAGGTGCCTTGCTGGGAAATTCCCTCACGGAAAAGAAATAACCGAGATAAACAGCTCTATTTCCTTTGGCTCAAGCTAGCGAAGGGCGTCTCTGAAAGTAGGAACAGGGCCAAGGCAGTAAGGGAGCCTGGGAGATGCGTCTCCACGCTCGCCGCTGCTTAGAGCTTCCTTATCTTTACGGGTGCTGGTTACTGCCCAGCACTTGTGAACACAGTTTTCTCCTTTCACACTTTCTTCATCAAGTCCATTCCAAAGTTGAAATCCTGTCACAGTCCGTGGGAAAGTGGGGACTCCCCTCTTCGCCTCTCTCCTCCTTTAGGCTGCAGTCTGGGTCCAGAGGACAGCTGTGGTCAGGCTGGGCCCTGGGGCCCTCCACCCTCCCCAGCCCTGGGCTATGTCCACAGATGTTACAAGGTCCACACGTGCTGCACCCTCTGAGTGGCCTTACTTTGGATTCTCCATCTTCGTCGGACCCACCTCAGCAACCAGGATAACAGAGGCCATCACACCCACATTTTGAACCCCAACCCTATAACTGAGCATCTGGGAAATCGTGGGCAGATCACTCAGCATCTCAAGATCTTGATTTAAAGGGAACTTATAGAGCTCCAGTGAAATAGTGTAAATGGCAATGCTTTGATAAGCAAAGGGGGCTCTACAAGTAACAGGAATAAGCATGAGGGATAAGCATCCCACTCTATTTGAGGTGCAATACAGTGCAGTAAGAGAGGCTCAGGGCTTAGATCCTGGGGGTCAGACAAAGCAGGATTCAGGTCTTGCCCACCTCCTCCACTCCCACCCTACGTATCCCCACACTTAATCCTCGTGTGAACGCGAGGAAAGCACTTAACCTTTAAGCTTTCATTTCCTCCTGTGTAAAGTGTGGATAAGAGTGCCCATCTCCTCAGCAACAACAACAACAACAAAAATAGAATACCCACCTCCTTGGGGCGATATCAAGTTTAAATGAGATAATACAGGTACATTATTTAACACAGTGCCTGGAACATGGGACAAAGACCATTCATGGTGGTTATGACCATCATCATCACTTTAATCCTTGCTAGGCTGCCTCTAGGCATCTCTACTTACTCATATGACACGCCATAAAATATGCCAGCCCCCCTCCACCTCCCAGGGGTGTAGGGAGGGCGGCTGGAACAGAGGGATGGAGCCATTTCTTGGTAGTAACCAATTATCCGGTGAGCTGTTCCTGAGCTGTAACGGATCTTGCCCAGGACCGTGACCCCCGGACAGGGATAGAGAGGAAATGACCCATGTGCGTGTCCCTACCCCAAAGGAACTTTGCAGCTTAGTTGAGAAGATGAAAATCTACTTATACCTATTAAGGAACAAAGAAGCATTGTGGATAATGGGACTTTGAACTGTAATGGGAAAGGCGGAGCCATTCATTCTTCCACAGGTTTTATGTCGGTTACTGGAGATACAAAATCAAACAGGTGTTGCAGGAACTCGGTCAGCTAGTCTTGGAAGACAAAGGCACTCCATCACCTCATGCTATTGTCTTTCAGCAACCACTCAAGAAGGCGGCCTGTGTGGCACAGCCCCACGAGATCCTCCAGTGATGTCGCGCCTCTTCTTCGCCTGCCTGCTGGCTGTCTTCCCAGGTGCGTCGGCCAGGTCCCAGCCCACCCCCATCCCAGACCCAGTTCCCTGGGGGCTCTGAAATCAGGCCCGTCCCCAAGGATGTCCTTTGCAAAGCCTGGACTCCCTTGAGGAGTAACCGCACAGACGATGCAGAGAGGCCACATCTGAAAATGGATTGGTGAGCCAGCGCTGGGGATGGGGAACAGAAATGGCGCTCCCACATTTGAAGGTCAGGGGTCTGGTGAAGGATCTTCACTGGGAATAAAGAAAATAAGACCTTGACCTTGAACGAAGCATCACTATGAGTTGCTTTGTTTGGGGGTTTTGGGGAAATGACTTATCCTTGTGGCTCTTAATATTTTTATCTGGAAAAAAAAAAAGAAAGTAATCTGTAAAGCATTTTCAGAAATATAAGGAAATAACAGATAACAAAGGAAATAACGTAGCACCCCATGAGGGTGGTTTAAAAAAATATATATATATACACACACACAAGGGATATCACTAAATAAGTTTGTGATTCCGTTTTCCTTAGAATGGTTATCATTAATGAATTACGATTAAAATTTAAGAATTGTTCAATAGTTTGGTAATTTAGCAATTGCCTAGCTGTAGCACATGGTAATTAATCCACAGAAGGCACATGTCTTGGGAGGAAACGTTCATGTCCTCGGCGTGGGCTGTCTGGATCCTCTCAGCGGGCTTTACCCTCCTGCAGCCTCGGAAAGTCTCTGTCTCTGTCCCCACAGTGGTCTCCATGAAGAGTCCCATATTCGGTCCTCAGGAGGTGAGCAGTGTGGAAGGCAGCTCAGTGTCTATCAAGTGCTACTACCCGGCCACCTCCGTCAACCGGCATACCCGTAAGTACTGGTGCCGGCAGGGAGCCAGGGGCCGCTGCACTACCCTCATCTCCTCAGAGGGCTACGTCTCCAAGGACTATGAGGGCAGAGCCAACCTCACCAACTTCCCAGAGAGCGGCACATTTGTGATGAACATCGGCCATCTCACTCGGAATGACTCGGGGCTCTACAAGTGTGGTCTGGGCATTAGCAGCCGAGGCCTGTCCTTTGATGTGAGCCTGGAAGTCAGTCAAGGTAAGGATCCAGGTGCCTTAGACTTCTGGGGAAAAGTGAGAGGGAATCATCCCAAGAGCAACAGGAAGGCCTGAGGAAGGATCTCCTGAGAGGGCATGGGGAAGGCTATGGGTCCATCTGGAGGAAAGGACTTTGCATAATAGAACATGGAAACGAGACAGACGGGACCTACTTGGTGGTGGGGTGCGGGGGCACTTTTCTAGGTCTTCAGGGCCTGAAACATTTCAGGTTTTACTAAGGCTCTAACTTAGAAGAGCATGAGGAGGACAGCTTCTCTCATTAGATTTGTTGCAGGAGGGACAAGAGGCCCATGAGCAGGGAGAGATTCATAGGGTTCCTTAAATTCTTGCTATTAGAGCACCCTTCAGATCAAGACCTTGGGTCACCAGAAGGCTTCTTTTAAAATATATTTTCTAACCTGAGATCCATTAGTCCATCAAAACTCTCAGCGTAAATAAAATGATCAGTTCTTGCCCAAAGTCCACAAGACTGGATGTAATAAGTGATACAGGTGTAAGTATCAAGACAGAATAGAGGAGGGAGAGATGAGTGCCAGCTTGGGAAGCCTTCATAGAGGAGGCAGCAGTAAAGTTGGGCCTTGGTAGATATTCCGACAGTGTCCCTCTGGAAAAGAGGGCACTCTAGGTGACAGGCACACCCAGCCCTCAAGGGGAACATTGAGTAGTCCTATGTTGCAAGAAAGCAAAATCACAACTTACCCCCCACCCCTCATTCTGCAGCTCCTGGGCAGATAAATGGTGTCCACGTCTACACAGCAGAACTGGGCAGAAAAGTGACCATCAACTGCCCTTTCAGTGCTGTGAATTCTGAGAAGAAGAAATCTATGTGCAAGAAGACAGGCCAGAGCTGCGTGCTAGTCACCGACTCTACTGGGTATGTGAGCCCCAGCTACAGCAACAGAGTACATCTCAATATTCAGGGTACCAACGAATTAGCGTTCAGCGTTGACATCAACCACATCCAGCTCAACGATGCTGGGATGTACGTCTGCCAGGCTGGGGATGATGCCAACGCCGACAAGAGCAATGCTGACCTCCAAGTGCTGAAGCCCAAGCGTGAGCTGATTTATGGAGACCTGAGGGGCTCAGTGACCTTTGACTGTGCCCTGGGCCCCGAGAAGGCAAATGTGGCCCAATTTCTGTGCCAGGTAAAAAATGCGGAAGCTTGCAGTGTGATCTTCAACACGCTGGGGAAGAAGGCTCAGGACTTTGAGGGCAGGATCCTGTTCACTATCAAGGATGACGGCTTCAGAGTGCTTGTCACCAGCCTGAGGAAAGAGGATGCGGGGCTCTACCTGTGCGGAGCCAACCCTGATGGTGAGCCTCAGGAAGGCTGGCCCACCCAGGCCTGGCAACTCTTCGTCAATGAAGGTGAGACCTGAGAGTGGGGAGAGGGAAGAGGTGGGCCGTCTGGCAGGGGAGAGCCTCACTCGCTCCCTGTGAGTCTATTTAATCTCCGTCAGTCAGCTGACAATAGCTGCTCACTGACGAGCCCTGGATCAGATGTTCTGTGGGCAGCTGTACACGAGAGCTATACGACATAGCCTTTGCCTTGTGTGATCTCCTAACTCTTCTTCTCTGTTATCAAAGGCCTTTGATGGCCGTCCCTGATCAATAGGAATGAGGGGAGTGAAGCTCCTGATTTGAGACCCGACCTGTAGATTGCCTGGGTTTCAGGGAGCCATGGTGAGGACATAACACGGAGGCTACCTGACCCTCGAGCACTATGGCATCTCATCCTTCACACTCAGATGGAAGAAGTCTTGACTTACGTTGGTCGCAAAGCTTTCCCAGGAAGGCAATGCCCCAGCTTCTAAAATCTCCCCTCCAACATCTCTTAGGGTTATTTGTTATTCAGCAGGTTAAATCTCTGCTTCTTCTCACCCTGGAGCACTCCACACAGAGTTACCCTCATGAGACACAGTGAACCAGTACTTGAAGTTCATGGTCACTGCCCTTGTGACTTTCCTGTAAGGGGCTCACATTCCCTGTACATCATTTCTCCATCTAGCTCGGTCCTCACCACATCCCTCAGCATCTTCAGTCATCTGGGGTTCTCATGGAACCTCAACTTTAGCTTCTTGGAGAGAAGCCATGCTTCTTCTCTTGGACATGGCCCTCAGTCGGGGTGCTCAACAATTAAACTTATCTGTGCTACATAGTGTATATTTTAAATCATACTGTTCTAATACATTTTCTTAATTTGGAGAAAAAACATCTGGCCATTTTGTGGGACAAGCTAATAAACAGACAAAAACTTACCTAGGGGGAGATTTTGTAAGAAGCCTAAGGAGAAAGGCTAATAGTCTCTCTTTACACCCCTTCCATTCTCTGCTCAGAATAAGGTGGGGAAGGAATCAAGGTCGCCAGACCAGTGGGGAAGTCTCCTGGAGGCTGGGTGAAGGCTCCAGTGCTGGGCTCTGTGACATTAGGAAAATCTTTTTCACTTTCTCAGGAGGGTGAGGTGATTGGTCTAAATGTCACTCTCCACCCTGGCTGAGCCCACGGGGAAGAGGCTGCCCAGACTACATTTCTTCTTCCTTCCCATCCCTGTCTGTGCTTCTAGAGACCATGATTCCCCCAAGTCAGCCTGTGGTGAAAGGAGTGGTGGGAGGCTCCGTGGCCGTGTCCTGTGCCTACAACCCGAAGGACACAGACAGCCTGAAGTACTGGTGTCGCTGGGAAGACACTCAGGGTGGCCATTGCCCGCAGCTGGTACAGAGCAAGGGGCTGGTCAAGGAGCAGTACAAGGGCAGGCTCGCACTGTACGAGGAGCCAGGCAATGGCACCTACACCGTCATCCTCAACCAGCTCACCACCCAGGACGCCGGCTTCTACTGGTGTGTGACAAGCGGCGATACTCGCTGGATGTCCACGGTGGAGCTCAAGGTTGTGGAAGGTAATTGCTGCACTGGGGCAAGAGGGAAGGCAGGCAGCCCCAGGTACCCCTCCAGTCAGCAGCAGCAACACCCCTCAACCACTCTGCCTCCCACCTTCCCCCACCTCCATGCTGATGGAGAGAGCCCACCTGCTCATACCTGTATCAAGCACCCATCCCCGTCCCGTTCACACCTGTAACAAACCCTTTCCTGCCCCACACTCTTCAAACTACCACACCTCCAGCGATCAAGAGTATCGGCTTCTTTTACAGTATATACGGCGTCAGCTGAGTAGAGTATGGCTGTCTTGAGTCTAGGAGAGCAGATAACAACGAGGAAAGCAAATTGAAGTCATTAGCAAGGTCTATGGTCTGTGATAGACTAGAGTGACTCACGGTGGTCACCAATAATCTATTATAGACACATAATTACAAGTGCTTTTGTGTTCAGTATAGTGTGTTTATTTACCATGCTGTCCAAAGAGGAAATAGGCTGTGGACAAAGCACCCCCCTAGTCCCCCCGTCACTTTTCTGCAGCATCACCAGCGCCGACTTCTGTGCCTATTTCTCCCTCCCTGCTCCAGGAGAACCAAGCCTCAAGGTACCCAAGAATGTCAAGGCTTCGCTGGGAGAGACCCTCAAGATCTCCTGCCACTTCCCCTGCAAATTCTACTCCTATGAGAAGTACTGGTGTAAGTGGAGCAACAAAGGCTGCAGGACCCTGCCCAGCCAGGACGAAGGCCCCAGCCAGGCCTTTGTGAACTGCGACCAGAAGAGCCAGGTCGTGTCCCTGAGCCTGACCTCCGTCACCAGCGAGGACGAAGGCTGGTACTGGTGCGGAGTGAAGGAGGGCCACAAATACGGAGAGACAGTGGCTGTCTATGTGGCGGTGGAGAAGAGGGTGAAGGGTGAGTCTCCGAGGGCCATGCCCACGTACCCTGGGACCCCACAGAAAGCTGCCTAAGAGCATCTCCATCAGGGGTGGCCCCTAGGGTTGGCTATAAGAGGCGGGGGTGGGGAGGGGGGGAGATTATGCCCCCACCTGGTCTAATTTAGCCTTCCAGAAAGGGCATCCCAATAAATATACAAACTAATTAAAAATAGTGGATTTGCCATTTAACCTCAGTTTCAAGACAAGTCCCATAGTTGCTCCTTCAGGCCACTTTGAAGCCCTTTCTATACAGAGAGATCTTCTTCTATATGTAGAAATGTCAAAGTCACTGTTATATGCGTCATACTCTGCCAAAGTCTGCTCAAAAGAGGGCCAGGTAACCTTCATGTACAAGGTCTGATAAAGAAAATCGGGGCAATATCTTCTAATAAGTTTGCATTTCAAGCCCCTTTTTAAAATATCACATGAAATGTTTTATCCCTAATGAAGGTATTTTTAGTCCCTCCAGAAATCCGATTATGTCAGCATCCAGTTGGTCAGGCTCACTGAGGGAGCCCTACCCAAGCTATCACCAGGGGGCAGCACTATGGCGCCCAGCCCTGTAGTCAAGAGGCCCTGGGCAGGGTTTCAAAGCTGTGAAAAATCTCCCTGTCCACAAATGATGGGTCAGCCCTTATGCATACCTGGATCTAATGACACGGAACCCTGCAAATGGAAGTGAATTTGCTATGAATGAGACCGAGGTCATCTGTGACAAGCTACTGAAGACCACCAGTCCTGTTTCTAGTGTCCTTCGAGACCCTATCCTAACAGTCTTGAAATCTCACCCTGACCCTGGGGTTCCTAATGAAGTCCCACTCCTCAGACTCCCTAAACTCAAGGACAGAAAGAACCATAATCCAGCCCCCTCTGCTCTCTCCAGGGTCCCAGGATACCAGTCGAGTGAATGCTGCTCCTGGTGAGGAGGCGATAGAGCCGAGGGCCAGGGAGACTGAGAACAAAGTCATTCAGGGTCCCAGCCTTTTTGCAGAGGAAAGAGCAGTGAAGGATGTTGGAGGTCCAGCTGGTGGGAGCGGAGCACCTGCAGATCCCGGCAGGTGAGGAGGGATTTGGGGATTCCCACCCGGAGAACATTCTGGAGACCGAGGACCTGAGGTTGGTCCACCAGGCCCAAGGAGGAGAGCCTGTCCACTTCTTGACAGCGGAGGCAGCCCTCACTGCCTCGGTCTGTGCTCTCTGCCCTTCTCCCGCGACCAGTGCAGTGTTCACCATTCAGTTCAATTTCCCAGTCCGGGGATGCAGGCAAGGCCCGGTCCTCAGCTTTGTCCTGTCTAGGAGGGCTTCTTAGAAGAACAGAGCTCGGGCGGCTGTATCAGGAGGACACAGTGGATTAACCAGGAAGGAAGAACTGGCTGGAGACAACCGGCCAGCACCTCCTGGGATCCCCAGTGTCCCTTGCAGGGACTAACTAAATTAATGCTCCCTCCAGCTCTGCAGGACAAGGTGGGAGCTCCAAAGCGCTGTTAACCCTGGTGCCCCTGGCCCTGGTGCTGGCTGCAGGGGCCGTAGCGATTGCAGTGGTCAGAGCCCGACACAGGAAGAATGTCGGTGAGTCCCGGGGTGCTCCCTGCCCCCCACCTCCAACACTGAGCCTCAGTCCTGGCTCAGAGGCGCTGAGGGGAGTTGCCATGATTTGTTCCCTTTTATCAGCTCAAAGGAAGGGTCCAGGAAAGTGAGGTGGGGAATAATAAACCCATACATGCTCAAAACTTACAGTAAGTGCTGTGGTCCAAATGCCGTCATCTCTGCTGGAAGTCCATCTTCAATTGCTGCGGGTCTAAGTTCAGAGGCATAGCTGCTGGGGAGAGGAGGGCAGGGTGCTGGGAAACCTGGGCTTCCAGCCTGGTGTGAGGACCAGTCAGCTGTGTGACTCGGGGTGTCCCAGTTTCATACCTCTGGTTTCCTCACGGCTCAAGACAGGGATAAGAATAAACATCTCTGAGGACAAAACAAGGTCCTGGGCATTGCAAGTTTGCAGAGTGATGAAGAGAGGTCAGCGACTGTTGAGTCTAGATTGTCTGTGAAAAGGGACTGGGGAGGAGACTCGGGTCACTTCTAATCTGCCTTGGGTCCTAGTCAGAGACGAGCAGCAAAGAACTTGCCCCCCTTCAGCTCTCCTGTGGGGCTCCCTCGGGGACGCCCCGGTCCCCATCTCTACACCAACTCCTCTTTGCCCCCTGACAGACCGGATTTCAATCAGAAGCTACAGGACGGACATTAGCATGTCAGACTTTGAGAACTCCAGGGATTTTGGAGCCCATGACAACATGGGAGCCTCTCCAGACACTCAGGAGACAACTCTCGGAGGAAAAGACGGTACATCCCTCACTCAAGGGAATGCCCAGTCCCTGGGGAACAAGAATTAGCCCTGACTCCGCATCTGGGACGGGAATAGGAGGCCGGGGAGGGCTGACCCACCCACCCCTGCTCTTCACACAGAGTTCGCCAACACTACCGAGGATGCCGTGGAGAAGGAAGAACCCAAGAAGGCGAAAAGGGTGAGAGCAAGGAGGGAGAAGGAGGCCTCATGTGGGTGACGAGGAAATGCAGCATGAGGGACTGCAGTTAGACATCAGGAAAAACCACCTCAGAGTGGGGCTGGTGCCAGAGTAGGGAAGGGGGTGTAAACAGTATTTGGAAAGTGCATCTTTCTGGTTGTGGTGTTGACCTGGCTGAGGCCCAGGCAGGAGGTAAGCTGCGTTTATAGGCTGTAAACTGGCAGGAGGGAGGGAGACGGCAGTGGGGGGGAGGGGGCAGGGGGAGTGGTTGGCAGGGGATGAGGAAGGCAAATGCATTAAAGATTCAGCCACAGGGTGGGCAGGTCAAATGTCAAACGCTGGCCATGGGACCCATAGACTCAGGTCACCACCCTTGCTTGAGGGTTTGCGGGGACCAGCATTTTCCCTGGGCCCGGAAGACATTTGCTCGTGGGAGGTACTGTTAGTCACTAGAGGCCCCTTCCCACCCCAACCAAGTGCCATGTTACTTGAAATCCTGCCTGCCTTTGGGTCACATGTTACCCTCTCCTCGTACTTCCCTGATCCCAAGGCACTAACGCTTGTTATCATATCTACTTTCCCTGGCGGCAGCAGAGATCCCAGCACTGGGAACAATTAGGGGAATGAGTCAGTCCTGGAGACAGCCTTCCCCTCCAGCCTGGTGTTGTGTCTCTGAACTGGTAGAGAAAGAAAAATGTAAACCTTGTAGCTGACGCCAACCTAGGCCACCTTGGCCGTGACCGGGGGCAGGGCTTCCGGGGACGGGCCCAGGCAACAGAGATGGTTCCACTCCATGTGTTGGAAGGAGGTAGTGAGACAGAGGGAGATATTTTTAGAAGCTGCAACTTTCCATTTCTCAAAATTAGTCCCTCTTGGTGAGCATGGTGGCTGGAATGAGAACAGTGGGTGAACACAGTCTTGGGTTGTTTAGGCCAAGATTATGAATTTAGGATACTTAGTGCATCCCCCCCCTCCGACCCCCACTCTCTGAGCCAACACCCCAAACACTGACCCCTCTCCTGTTGCCCCCTAGTCATCCAAGGAGGAAGCCGACATGGCCTTCACCACCTACCTGCTCCAGACCAACAACATGGCCGCTGCCACCCAGAACGGCCCCAGAGAAGCCTAGACAGAGCCCTGGTTGCACCCATCCCTCTGCACGTGGCAATCACGTTCTGAATCACGTTGATCCTCAGGGCCCTCAGCTCCGGGCCTCCAATCCCTGCACTCACACCCCACCTAGGCTTTTCCTACCTGTCCTCAGAGGGTATGTTGGTCCCTTCTCGGTGGCATCCAAGCCTGGCTTACTTGTTCCTGTTGGGGGTGAGGTGACGTGAGGCATTCCCACCTACAGTTTATTCCTAATGAAAGAACTAAGGTGTGGAAGGAGAATTAAGATCTAAGGGGACCTCTCAGAAAGAAAAGGGACCACAGTGGGTGGAAAGACAATTTCAGAAAGCCATTCAGGGCTTCTCTGCACCCTTGTTTTGGGATGTCAGTGGGATTCTCCCTTCCACTCCATCCCCGAGTCTCCCAATCCCCCACTCCCTTCCATCTTCTCTTCTTCTTTCCCTCATTAAAAATACGCATTTGGATATTCACTAGATTCCATGTGCTCTGCTAGACACCGGGACACGTAGGCCACAAACCCGGCTAGCAACCTTTCTAAAAACATCACTGAATCCCTGGAAGCCACAGCATCTCTGTGTATTTACACACACTAAAATCCTCATCAGGTATTCTCACCTCTGCCTATATTGGGAGAAACCATAAAAGGTCTGGAGTCCTGAGGCCTTGGGGATTATGTAACATGGGCATACATACAAGGAATCAAAAACACATTCTTACCATTTTCCAGGTGACAAAATTGAGGTCCTAAGAGGTGAAGAATTTTGTCCAAGGGCAAAAAATGAGATACACTAGTGTCAAAGCTAGATTTTGCATCTCCTGTCTCCATACGAGAGCCTCTGCTCTCCTGATGGAGATAGAATTCTACAGGAAGGAGGAAGAGGAGGAGAAAAATGTAAATAGCGACTTTCGCAAGCCCCACCTCAGGGAAGACACCCCTTTCCCTTTCGGTCACTCACAGAGACCTAATCGTGTAAGTGAATGGTCAAACATTCATAACCCCTGTATTTGAAGAGTTCTGAGTGAAAGGGGAGAAAAGAGGGGGTTTGATGGTGCCAGGGAGGGGCTGATCTCCAAAGAGCTAAGGTTTTAAGGTCTTTTTCCCTCTAAGCTCTGCACTTCAACTAGCACCTACAAGCTGGGACTTGCTAACAAATCAAAAATGTGAATTAATTAATAATTAAAGACAGTGATTGCCACCAAGGAGGCTCAGACTGCATTTGTCCCCCATACCACTTGTTTCCCAGGCAACCCTTTCAGAGCAGTTTGCTGTAGTCCCACTTTTAGACACCCCAGGACATGTATCTAAACCAGAGTTCCCCCACCTCCAGTGCTGGGCTGAGGGAGGCTAGGGGACAGCTTGCAAGTGGGACCAAGATTCTCTTCAATAAGAGAACACTTTGGGGTCTACACCAGTGGTCAAGATGCCAAAGCTCTGTAATGAAAGACTATGATGGAATAAACTGAAAGCAGATATAACCAGTGCTCCTCTTAGGCATTAAAAAAAATCTTGGTACAGAATCCATGGAACACCTGACCTTAAATCTCATACCTCCCTGGGGTATCCTCCAAGATCAAGAGGCTAGTAATCAAAACTCAAGTAACCAAATGAATAGACTCCTTCCATAGACTAGAGGCTAATTAGATGATGAGTTCGGTTTTAGAATAGTTGACCCAAAGCCTCTTGGGGGACAGTGATTAGGTAAAGGACCCCCTCGTCTCCTAAGGCCATTCCTAGGTTCTGCTAAACGTTGCCATATCTTATAAGCTTCCGTGCCACCCCTAGACTCTTCTTCAGGGTGTCAGTGTGTAGAGAGTTCTCTCTTGGAGAGAGTTCTTCCTGGCCGTCTAGCCCACCTGATGTGGGATAGAACCTATGTTTCTATCCGGGCCTTGAACATAATGCTTTCCATGCTATGTGCTTCCCCAGTCTGGATCGCAAAGCATTGCAGGAGAACCAAAACTACAAGGTATGCTAGAACCCATCACTCTTTTACCCTCAGGAAGCTGCTCCCTGACCCACCAAAGAGTCATGCCTGGGGCAGAAGAATTAAGATACAGCTTCTGTGTTAATGCAACAACCTACAAGCCAGTCCTGAACTTAGGCAGTCTATCCCAGTCCCTAGAATCAAAGGCCAAGAAATGTCACTAAAGCTGCAATCTTGTATTATTCTTAACTGACATTGTCAATAGGTGATAGCAAGTTTAGTAATATGACCTGCCCCAAATCCACCTGCTCTGCATGCAGCATGTTGGACAGAAAAACCTTCCTATGAATAAGGAAGCTGGTCTATAGCCTAAATGGGATCTCTAATAAGTTAAAAAGTCACCAATTTGCGGGAGTATATTAATTTCCTAGGGCTACTCTAGGAAGTACCACAAACTGGGTGGTTTAAAATGACTGTAATTTATTTTTTCACCATTCAGGAGTTTAGAAGTCTGAAATCAAGGTGTCAGCAGGGTCGGTTCATGTCAGCAGGGAATATCTGTTCATGTCTCTCTCCTGGCTTCTTGTAGTTGCCAGCAATCCTTGGCTTGTAGACGCATCACATGCATCAACAAGGACGCATCACATCCTGGGCTTGCATTCATCATCGCATGGCCTTCTCCCTGTGTGTTGCCCTGTGTCTTCACATGCTTTCTTATAAGGACACCAGTCATTGGGTGGAGGATCCACTCTAATCCAGTTTGACCCCATCTTAATGAATTACATCTGCAAAGTTACTGTTTTTAAACGAGGTCATGTTCTGAGGTTCCAGGTGGACATGAATTTTGGAGGGACACTATTCAGCCCAATATAGGGGAGTAACAATCAACTGTGAGGTTGATAATGATACATCAAATAACAAGGTTTAGTGTCCAGCAACCACGCAGAGAACTATTTCAATATTTCTGATGGCAAGAAAACCTTCCTCAAGTTCTTGAATTATCTTGATTTTTTTCTTTTTAAAAATCCATTATGTAACAATGATTACACATTACTAAGACCCAGTAGTGGTTGAGAATCTGTTTATAGCAGTTGATTTTTGTTTGCAAAGCTAAATATGTATATATATATATATATATATATATATATATATATATATATATATATATATATATATATATATATATATATATATAATTTGTCCAAGACTTTCCCAAGACTCAGGACGGGTCATCTCTCCTAAAAACAGCAGACAGCAGAGAGGACCTGACTATGATATGGTCTGTGAAGCTTGTCCCCAAGGCAGACAAACAAGTAGGGCTCCCCATCCCCAAGCTTCTCTGAAGTAACTCTACGATGGAGCCTGTACAATAAAAATTATGAGATCATCTCAGAAAGACTACACATCTAGACAGGGGCACACCGAGAGAGAAGATATAAAACTAAGATCAGCGGTCCCCAGCTGGACAGGAAGCTGAAGCAGGAAGGGAAGGAAGATAGTAGAGCTGTAAAATTCAAGGAGTTCTAGAAGCTTGTAAACCTCTCCTAAGGCTGATAAAGAAATGGGTGGCCAATCCACCCTCACTAGAGCCAAAAGTCTTTGTTTAAGTGTATGAAGCTGAATATTCTAAACTCTAGGTCTTTGCGGACAAATCACATTAAAATTCATCCAAAATTTCCACATATTTGGGTTCTAACCTTAGAACACCAACAGGAACATGACCATATTCAGGAAAGAAATTTTACCCAAACTCCACCATTTCTTGTAGCAGAAAGTCACGAGTCTGTTTACCGTAAAGGTTAACCTTCCCAAAGGCCCATTCCTGGGGAGCAGCTCCCTCTGGGGCGGGCAAGCCTGTGGTCGAAGTTCTCAGAAAGAGGAAACTGCAGGATGCCTGAGCCAGGTGCCTCTACCTGGGCGGGCTCCCCAGTGAGTCCAGGGGGCAGGGGACTCTCACGGTCTGTCTTTGGGGAGAGCAGTGCTGGGTCATAGTGAGGGCCACCCAAGGATCTCAGCCCTCTGTCTGGAAAGGTCAGGAGATGGCTCTTCAGAGCCTGGCCAAGGGGAAAGTCAAAGCAGGGTGATGCGATAACCAAGCAGAGCCGTAGGACAACGTCCCCCTTGATGACAGGGGCTAGTCTCCTCGGCGCTCACACTATATTCCAGCCCTAGGTAATGCCTGCCTTCTGCAGCCCTCACAAGAACTTTATGAGAAATGTTCTCACCCCGTCTGTAACAGAGGTGGGATAATAAAACCTCAGCTGTTATGGAGAGTGGGTGAATTTACCTGAAGGACTTTACCTGAAGTTCCTGATCTATCTGGTGTTATTTATTCCCTCCACCCGCCGGTCACTGGGCTCTGAATATTTTCCATTGGGTTATCCCTTCTGGCCAAGCCTTGGCACGACATGAGGCCACGGAGTCCCCTGCCTGTCGGGGCGCTGCAGCTCCTCAGAGCTTCTCCTGTGAGTGGGGGCACCAGAGCCTTCCAGCAGCCCTGTGGGTCAGAAAGAAGAAATAGTATAGATGGGCAGAAAAAAGGGAGGGAGAAGAGAGTGAGGATGGCTAACTTTTCCCACTTGGCAATTTAGCCAGGGATCAGCCTTCCCCTGGGGCCACACACCCAAGACCCGGGGGCAACATCTGAAAGTAGAGACTAGACGGCCCAGGTCTGCGGGCTTTAGTCCCTCAGACTCCAAACATTCACTTCCTCCCTGACCATCCTCAGATCCCTAATATTCTCTCTTAAGAGCCCAATGTGATGTTGTTAAGAGTTTTATTTGGGCCACACATGATGTGAAACTCCCTCCTACACACTCTTATCCCACACATCCCTGCACTACCTGGCAGACGCAGCCACAGCTCAGCCGACCCCTCGTCTTCATAGACACATTCACACACACAGCACGTTCACACTCACAGCCACGCACCCACACGCTCACAAGCACACACCACACACACACACTCACAACCTCACATACATTCACACATCACACACACACATCATTACTCCACACACACGCTCACACGCTAACATCACACATAACACACTCCCACACCGCTCCTCCCACTGTCACACACTCACACATTCTGGTCACATACCACTCATGCTCACACATCACACACCTCACACTGTCACACCCACAGTCTCACACACACACACACACACACACACACATACATTGCATTCATTCATTTATTCTATCTCCCTCCAAGGCATCCCAGGCCTCGGGCCTGGCAATGCCAGAGCCCAGCTGTGCACCAGCTGCAGGGCTGGGAAGAGGCCTGAGAATAGGGAAGGGTGGAGGCTGACGGAAGACCCCTAGAGTCACCCACTTGAACCAGAGCCTGGAGGCTGCTCTCGACACCTCGGCGGGGGCGGGAAAGAAATCACAGCTGCAGCTGCTCTGGACTGGTGGGGACCCAGCGCCCCGCCACCCACACTTCCTCTGCACCTGCTCCGAGCCTCACGCCCCACTTCCACTGCGGATGTTGTCTTCTGTGTTTTGGAGAGCGTGTGACAGACCTGTGTTGTGGGGGCTGGTGGGGCCTCCTGGAAAGGTATGGGGACAGCCAGAGTCCCCTGTGGGCACAGGAGGCTGCAGCGCCTGGAGGTGGGGGCCCTGGGAACCAACCTGTGGACAGGGATGAATCGTCCAGGGATGAATGCTGAATCCTCCCATCAGTAGCATCTTCCACGCCTCCGCATGAGGGGCTCTAGAGACACCTGCATGACCATGGCTTCTGCGGGGCCTCAGGCACACTGTGGGAGGGAGGCAGGGCAGGCACCATCCCATTTTATCCGTGGGAGAACTGAGGCCCACGCTAGAAAGTGCCAAGCCAGCAAGAGAATCCAGGGTTCTGACTGGAGCCCAAAGCTCCTTCCATGATGACTCTCAGTGTCCCGGCCACTGGCCCTCACCCTCGACCGTCAGGGTCCTGAAGGGTAGCTCTGCCAGGCTGCTGTGACTCTAGGCAGAGTTGCCGTGTGACCTGTCACACCCTTTCCGGGCATTGCCCTTGTGGTCACTGGACCGCGCCTGAGCCGCTGTGAGAGGGCAGCACCTTAGGGAAAGAGTCGGGGAAGATGAGGGGTGGCTGATCTGAGGGGGGATGAGCTGCAGTTAAGACCCCAGGAATGATGTTCTGTGGGAGAGAAGGCCAGTGATCATCTAGTCCCACCTTCATTTCCTAGATAGAGAAATGCAGGCTCAGAGAAAGGTAGTGAATTGCTCAAAATCCACAGCTGGTATTTCCACATAGTAGGTCTCCCAAAGCATTTGTCAAATGAGTTCAAGGGCTACAACCAGCACCTTCTGACTTCAAGCCCAAGCTTCTGTCCATACAGCTGTCCTCAGATGCAGAAAATTGGTAAGGAGGCTCTTTTATCCTGAAGACAGGCACAAGGGGAATGACTGTGGCGCACATAAAGCATGGAAGGACCCCCCAAGGCAGAGAAATAGCAGAACTGGTAGTTTCTAATAGTCTTCAGAAGCTGCCTCGAGGCACTTTGAACCCTGGTGACCCATTCTCACTGAACACAACATGTTTTCTCAGTTCCTGACTTCCTCTTTGGTTTGCTGGTATATTCTTTTTCATCTAAAACTAGTAAGCAAATAAAATAGGTTGTCATTTCCTCATTTTCAAGCCATACCCCTTGTGGGCACCAGAAATCTCTTTCAAGCATCAAACAGTGAAGGGCTCCTGGGTGAGCAGTGCGTCTCTGTCCCCCTCTCCAGGGGCTCTTGGATGGGACCTTGGTCTGGAAGGAGCCATGGACCTCTGGCTTTGGTCACTTTACTTCCTGCCAGGTAAGTGTTGTGGGGAAACACACTGGACGTTGTATGAGGGCTTAATTGGCCACAGGAAGGGGAGTTGCTGTGCATCTCCAGCTCTGAAGTTTCTGGATGGCTTTAGTTGTAAACTGGTACCTAGGGCAGGACATGGATGGAGGCCCTCCCCACTCCCAGTTAGTGCGCCTCCCTCTACTCCAGACACACCTCCTGCTCGCTCAGGAGTTGACTTGTAAGGGCTGAAGATGCCACCTCTCCAGACATATCGGCCTGTTAATATGGAATCTCAAAGCAAGTACCTCCTAAGTTCTTTCTTCTTACTTCTACATTCTCTTTCTTTGGATCTCTTTAACGCCTGAATTTTCAAAGTTCCAATGTAAATGAAGTCTCCCTAACCCATTTGGTAGCCCTAATCCATTTCCTGAGCTCCATATCTCAATTTACAGCTGTCTCCTGGGCACTCCCACTTCCATATCCCATCAAGATCAGAAATGCAGCAGGCCTAACACCTAACCTCAAATTCCTCACTGGTCACCACCCAAATCAGCTACTCTCTCTGTCTTAACTATCCCTGATATCAGCTGTAAAATGCCCAAATAGCTTTTTACCACCTCTTCCTATTTATCCCCAACCAGACTTTGACCTAATCAATGGCCAATTCACGTAGTTTCTAGATTCACATTTCCAAGGATGAGAAGCCATGGCAGCCCCTACTAGAGACATAACAGAGGGAATGGAAAGGAAGACCACAGGATCACCTCTTAACTATCTCTCCCACTTCCTCCAACCTGATCAGCCTGTAGCTCCAGATCAACCTTCCTTCATCTTGACTGTGATCATAGGATCATCCTTTCCAACAACCTTCCATGGCTCCCACTGCCTACTGAATCGAACTCCTTAAATACAAACTCCTCTCTTGGCCTCCCTTTTTTTTTTTTTTTTGTGGTACGTGGGCCTCTCACTGCTGTGGTCTCTCCCGTTGCGGAGCACAGGCTCCAGATGCGCAGGCTCAGCGGCCATGGCTCACGGGCCCAGCCGCTCCGCGGCATGTGGGACCCTCCCGCACCGGGGCACGAACCCGTGTCCCCTGCATCGGCAGGCGGACTCTCAACCACTGCGCCACCAGGGAAGCCCTTGGCCTCCCCTTTTATACTCTGAGCTTATCATACTCCCCTGTACTTTCCTAACCTCCAGCCAATGGGACGCCTCTTTGAACATGTGCTAGACTTTCCTGACACCATGCCCTTGCTCATGCCATTCCTGCTGCCGGGAATAGCCTTCCACTCACCTCCACCATTTATGGGTCCTTCAAATCCCATCTCAACCTCCACTTTCTCGTACATGTTCCACAGGCCCCTCTTCTGAACCCCAATAGCTGACCCCGTTCTACCTTGTATTGTAGCTCAGGGTGTGTCCACTTTATTTTATTGATTCAATGGTAAGCTTCTTGGGGGTCAAAGTTGTTTTTTATTCATACTTGCTTTCTTTGTAATGGCTGGAGTTCGGAAGAAAGTCAAATCTTTGAATCAAATATTGGAAATCCCTAAAAACCCAAGGGAATGAAGTTTTAATGAAACAGACTCTGTGAGAGGTGGTAGGACATAGGTGATCACAGTGGATGGTTAACTAAACTTAGACCTGAGAGGGAAGAGGGATTGGGTAGACGTGGAAAATGTCTAGGAGTGAAGAGTACCTAAATTGTACCCCTGCAGTCTGTCCTGAGCAATACGACCCTTCTAGCCAGAGGTGTCCTTGCTCTGGGCCTGGTCCTTCTCCACTTGTGCCCATCTCCACAGGGTGAGGCGTTCAAGGCCCCGAAGGATGTGCCTACTTCAAGCCCACACCCACACCCCCTCTTCTAGACCTCAAATTCCCTGTCCCAATGTCTCTGGAACCACCTTCAATGACTGTGTGAGATTCTATCCTGGGTCTTCTGTCCTAGGGTGACCCCTTGGCCTATAAAAGGGTGGCTACAGGTGGCTGTTTGGGAAGGAGATGGATGGAGCTTGTACACGCAAGCTGGGTCATCCCCCATGTATATACCAGGACCATTGTGGAGTGGGCAGGAGCCAGGGATGAGAACAGAAAGGAGAGAGGCCAGAGGATAGAGGCAGGAAACTTGGAGCCATTTTTCCCTGCACAGCCATGTATTAGAGTGGACATCCAAGGAGTGTGTAAATTTGTCAAGATAGGGGGATCATTTATTCAACAGTTTTTTAGCCTGATAATTAACTTTAAAATATTTAGACGTATGATATTTGGGTCTTATTTGTATTCCTGCCCCAGGTCCTGCAAATGTGGGGGTGGTCCTGGTCCCAGAGCCCAGTGCATGAGGCACAGACTATAGGCCACATCGCCTGGGGCCCTAAGTGGAGTTCCGTAATAAAGCAAGGCAGTAGCATAGGGTATACACTTTCAAACTTTTTTCGCCTTGACCCATAATAATACATACACTTGATGCTGTGGCCCAGTACACATACGCATACCTAAAATTTATTCTTGATTCTTTAATATGGGGATGACTCTGGGGCTTCAGCACTTGGACAGATGTTGGTACTATTTTTGGAGATGGGAACAGCTTGTGACGGAACAGCCTTTGGAAGAAAAATCAAGAGGGTTTTGTTTGTTTGTTCTTGCCATTTAAGTCTGGAAAATATCTTATATGTTTGAGTGAAGTGCAAGAGCAGGTGTCAAAAAGGCAAGTCTGGAGCCCTAGAGGTAAAGACAAGACTGGAGATCCATATTATGGTGAGATCTATATAGAGCTGGTATTAAAAGCCATGGAAGTAAATGAGCTAGTGTGGGGGGAAGCAAGGAGGACAGAGAAGAGAACAGGCCCAGCGTCAGGTCCAATGCTGATAGAGAAGGGGAAGGAAGGAAGGAAGGAGGAGGAGAACTAAAGTGAACAGATAAGGAGAGATAAGTCAGGAGATTGCAAAGGAACAGTCATTGAGAGTGTAATGTCGGGGAAGCCAGGAGAGGAAAGCATTTCAAGGCAGGAAGGCTCAATTCCACCAAATGCTGCCAGGAGAGCAAGAAAAAAAAGGATAAAGAAGTGACCATCCAACATGGCAACAAGGAAAGTTTTGGTGACCTTGACCGGAGCAGTTTCAGCGGAATACTGGAGCCATAATTCTGACAGATATAGGTGGAAGAGGAATCGGGAGATGGAGGAGTGGATTCAGTGATTTTGAGAAAGTGAACAGAAAAGGGGTGGCAGCTGAAGGGGAGGGGAGAAGTCGACCAAGGGTTTTTCCAGTATGGGCCATATCAGGGCATGTGTGTAAGCCATGCAATGCTGGAGGAGAAGAACCAGTGAGACAGACAGAGAAAGGGGGTGATTGCAGAAGACATGCTCTAAAGAAGGTGATGGCATGGATTCAGGATAAAGGTGAAAGGACTGGCTTTTGAGAGGAGGGGGACACTCCATCCACAGCGACAGGGCCGAGGGCAGACAGCGGGCCCAGACACACACAGGTTAGTGTGGGCGGAAGTGGGAAGGAGCATAGGATGCTTCCCATCCTTTTAAAAAAATCCACGCTCCATTGGATAAACATAAAACTCTCAGGTCAGCTCCCTTCTTCCAGAGATTCTGCTGTGTCTTGAGTTGATAGGGTCCTCATCGATTTTCCCACCTAGAAAATCACTGCTACACGGAATCCAAAGTCTGTTCCCAGAGCACTGCCACCAGCCAAGGCCTTGGGGGCCTTTACCTTATTTTGCATTATGAAAAAAAGATTTTTTCCATGTTCCAAATTAGATATTTATATCCAACTATATGTTGAGAGTGACTTTTTAAGCTACATATATCCCTTTCCCCTACCATCACCACTGAAAATCAAATCACCAACTTAAAGATTGATGACACTTAGTTAGCAGCCTCTCTAAAATGTCAATATTAAACAGCTTGGTTCCTTTAGATACCTTCTCCCACCCCTTTCTTTTTTCCCCTGAATCATTTGGAAATGTAGTTAAGGGGTCCAGAATTGCAAAAATTCAAGGGCATCTGGGATGCTTATCTAAGAATGCAGATCCACAGGCCCCATCCTAAGCAGATATAATCACATTGCTTAAGGGCAGGACCAGGTTATCTGTATCCTAGCAAGTTCCCCCAAAGGAGTCTTATGCACACTGTGCCTAAGTTCTAAACCTGGAGGTTATAGCTATCTTTTTTTCTACTTGGGAAATCTGCTTTTGGTTAGAAGCTACTATGAACTCCAAGGAGAATGGGATCTGGTCATTTTCATCTCACCCATTAGTGCTTCCTTGGGACCAGAGTTCAGTGTACGCAGCAGCTTTCCTTGTGCTTCATCCATCCAAAGTTTGCACGATAAGGATGTCAGCTCCACCTGCTGTAACACCTTAGTCAGCTCCAGCTGCTGTAACAAAATACGATAGATTGCGTAGCTTAAATAACAGACATTTATTTCTCACAGTTCAGGAAACTAGAAGTCCTAGATCAAGGTGCTGGCAGACATGATTCTCTGTGACGGCCCTCTTCCTGGTTTGCAGCCATCTCCCTGTGTGCTCACATGGTCTCTTCTTGTGCACATGGAGAGAACAAGGACACTAATCCCATTATGAGGGCTGCATCCTCATGACCTCATCTAACCCTACTTACCTTCCAAAGGCCCCACCTCGTAATATCATCACTTTGGGGGTTGGAGTTTCAACACATGAATTTTGGGGAGATACAAACATACAGTCCATAACAGAGGACCTGGGCAAGCCAGGGGGTTACCAGCAGCTCATCACTGAGCAGAGAGAGGCCACTGGAGGCATCTGCACAGTGATGACCCCTCTCTGCTCTGTCCTGCGCCTGCCCATTTTACAGCATCTCACCCTTGAGAAAGCAGCAGGCATGCCCTTTTCTGGCTGGGTTGGTCCAAAAATGTTTGCATGCTCATTCTCAGGTGCTGGGCTTTACACACAAGTATGGTCCTTCTGGACATACAGGGGATTCACCTATCCCCTTGGTTGGGTGTTTGTCCTTTGATGGGTCACCCTTCCACTGGCACGTTCCAGTCACAGGGCTACCTCACACATCTGTTTCCAGGGGATTTAAAGCAGTGTTGGGTTATTCATGAAGGGTTTCCATGTCAGGTCATACGTGTCTGGTGGGCCCCTCTTCTCCCCACCACACTTACCAGCTACACTTTCAGATCTTAACATACTCCTGTAAATGTCCCCAGCTAGCCCCTCTCTAGCCTCCTCTACCCCCATCTCATGTTCCCATGGTTGTTTCTGTTGTCCATGTTCTTCCCTCTCCCCAGAACATCCTCCTCGACTCTCTCTGCTCATCTAGGAGGCTCCAGCCCCACTTCTTTCCTTGACTCCTTGGAGCTATTCTTTTTTTTTTTTTTTTTTTTTAAGAGAGAATCTTTTTTTTTTTTTAATTTACTTTTGGCTGCATTGGGTCTTCGTTGCTGTGCGTGGGCTTTCTCTAGTTGCGGTGAGTTGGGAGTTACTCTTTGTTGCAGTGCATGGGCTTCTCACTGTGGTGGCTTCTCTTGTTGCGGAGCATGCCTTCTAGGTGCATGGGCTTCAGTAGTTGTGGCACACAGTCTCAGTAGTTGTGGTGTACGGGCTTAGTTGCTTGCAGCATGTGGGGTCCTCCCTGATCAGGGCTCGAACCAGTGTCCCCTGCATTGGCAGGTGGATTCTTAACCACTGTACTACCAGGGAAGTCCTAGAGCTATTCTTAATGTTTGCTCTATGGATGAGTTTCAGGAAGTTTGTGAACATCCCTCCCCGCCTCACGAATGTGCCATGTTCTCTCTCCTGTCCCAGCCTTTTTGGGGGTGGTTCTCACTGTCTAGAAGGGTCTCTCCTCCACCCTAGTCCACAGCCCCCTCCCCCCCACACATTTCATCCTCTGAATTGTCTTCCCAGAAATATACAGACACTTACTGGGACCCACTTAGCTGACAATTAATCATACTTGGACTTACTTTCTTCTCCAGCTTAGACCTGCCTTCTCTCAGCCAAAGCATAAGCTTTTTGATGTCAGGGACTCAGAAACCACACCTTTTATTCCACCCTGCTCCACACCACCCCCAATGCACATACAATGTGCACACACACTCAAATATACCCTTGTTTCCTTCTGTGTTCCCTTCCTCAGTGAAGACAACACCATCATTCTCTGAGTTGCCGTCCACACCCAGTCCTTCAGGTCACAACTTACACATCACGTCTTCCAGAAAGCCTTCCCCAAATTATATCATCCTCTGCAGCAGACTGGATCAGGCGCCCCTGCTTGGTGCTTCCAAGGGGCTCTGTGTATCTACGCCATGGGATTTACTATACTCTGTTGTCACATAGTGGCCGTCCATTTGTATCATTCAATAAATGATTTGTTCTGTGAGGGAGGGATGCCAGGCACCTTATCACATGAAAGGCATTCAACTGATACTTGTTGAATGATTGAATAAAAAAACTGGAGGTGAATGGTTGTTTTGGTTGGTTGGATGGATCTGAGCAAAACAAAACTAGACAGAAAACCTGTTGGAGCAAATTGTACCATGCCTCCCGACACCACCCTGAAGTCACTCAGGGATCATGGGCTGGTTGGGGGGATCACTGTGGCACATTCTCTCCCCCTGGAGTGGGGTAGTGGCTTTGACTGTATTTTCAGGGGTTTGATGTCTGGGTCCATATGGGTTCAGGTTTGGTAACAAGGCTGAGGATTACATTAAGGCTTGGGCTGGGGAGAGACTCAGCCTTGGGCATAGGGCTAGGGATGGACATAGAGCTGGACCAAGAATATAAATAGGGTTGGGGATGGGAAGAGGCTGAGGATGCAGCCAGGGCTAGAGATCATGAGACGGCTGAGGCTCAGGGCTGGCTGAGGCTTGGGCTGCTAATGGGGATGGAGTTGGAAGTAGGGATGAGTGTGAGGCTGGGCTGGGGCCTGGGTTGGAAACAGGGCTGGAGTTGGGGATGTGGCTGGGGATGGGGCTTCCTCTACATTAACTCCCTCTCCCTGCAGTAGCTGGAGCCCTGAGGGTCGTTCCAGAAGTAAAGGTGGAGGGAATGCTGGGAGGATCCGTTGTTATCGAGTGCCCGCTTCCTGAAATGCATGTGAGGATATATCTGTGCCGGACAATTGTTGAGTCTGGAGGATGTGCCACCGTGGTGTCCAACAGGAACTTCGTCAAGAAGGAATTCAAGAATCGAGTCACACTGGAGCTGTGTCCAGACAGGAATCTGTTCCTGGTGGAGATGACAGAGCTGGTCGAGAGTGACAGCGGGGTCTATGCCTGTGGGGCAGGCATGGACACAGACCGGGGCAAGACCCAGCAGGTCACCCTGTCTGTTCACAGTGGTAGGTGCCCCACACGATGGAGGCTCTGGCCACCCAGAAAACGTTTCCACTCAGGAAGGCTGGGACAACAATGGGACTGCAGCCGTCCCCACACTCTTACACTATTCCCATATTAGCAAGTCCAGTAGGAATTGGGATCTGTAGAGTCGAAACCTCATAGAGTCAATGAACTTCACGGTCCACCAAATTTTCTATCCAAACTGTATGAAAGGGACAGGATAGGTGCTCTCCTTGTGTGGTATTTTACTCATCCTACCCAGGGCACGAGGCGAGTGTGGGGTGAGATTGAGGAGGGGCTCTGAGACTGAAGGAAATTGGAAGCAAAAGGACATAATTATTACCATAATTGTCCCATGAGAGATATCAGGGATAAACATAAAGGAAAGACAATCATTTTTCACAGTTGATGGCCAAATTTGTTACTTTATGATCTGATCCTTTCTTTATTTCTCCCGAATCCTTCCTTTTTTCTTTTCTCCACTGACTTCCTCAGACATACACAGCACTAATTCACCAACCTAGATTCCCAATGGTCTCCGATGGTTTTGCAGGGAATGCCGACGGGGTTAGGGTGAAAGAGGATTTCTGTCAGGGAAGCCCCCAGCCTGGTTATTTTTCTTCTCCCTGCCCTCATCCCCTCACTGCCATCTGCCCTAGCTGAGTCAGCCTCAGCTCATAGCAGCAGTCCCTTCCCCAGGCCTCAGTCTTGTCCTAGAGACCACCAATGGACTCCTCTTGCCTCCGGTAGATTACGGGCCTTTCTGGGAAGAAGAGCCAGTGCCTGAGCCTCCAGCATGGTTTAACAGATTTCTCCAAATGCGTATGCCCCTTTGGTTCCAGATGCCTGAACATGCCAGTTCTTTGGAATTCATATCCAAAGGTCAGTTCCCCAAAGGTAGGGTAGGGGAGGTGGGGGAGATTCTATGGCATTGTGAAAATGGAGGAGGGGGTACATGTTCAGCTCATAGGATGGTTGGCAGAGCAGAGCTGCGTCTCAGATGTGTATTTCCCTGCCTTAGGAGGGGGTACCTCCCTGAGATCTGCATTCCAAGTCTTTCAAGCCCATCCTTCAGCACGTACACTTGGCACTAGTTGCAGAAATGACCCATCACCACCAGGTGGCACCACATGTAATGAAGTTTGTGCTCCATTCACAAAATCTAGCTCTTTTATGAATGACTGCGGGAAACCAAGACTGGGCAGACGTTTCCCAGCCAGAGGTCCTCCTGCTTCCTGCTCCCCATAGGGCTGTCTACCATTCGCTGGCATACTGATTTAACAGCTCTATTTTACAATAACAAGATCAATCACGATTATACTAATGATACTTTTACATTTCTATACCATTTTCCTGTCTTAAATGCATTTTGACATGCAATAGTTACATCACATCCTCACATCTGCCCTGTGAGGTAGATACATTAATTGAATATTGTTACACTAAAAGACCGCTGGCCATTGAGAGAGGGATCGTGTAACTGAGCTCATTGTATACTCAAGGTTGTGACTGACAGGTGTGGGATGGGGGAGAATAGACAAGCACATAGATACAACACAAGGCAGAGTGGGAATTGAACTACAAACAAGGTTTTGTCCATGCTTAGAGGAGCGCAAGCTCTTCTGTCTGGGAAGTCACAGAAGACTTTCTGTAGGAAATGGAGTTTGAAGCAAATATAGACAGAACGTACTAGATGCAGATGGCATGCTCACGAGGCATTTCAGGTGACAAGGACTGTGAGAACAAAGGTAGTCTAGGTAAAAGGGAAGCATGTGTTCTGGAAAGAAATGGTTGGCCCAAGGCTGCTGGAGACTAGAGTTTCTTCCTGCTGTGTTCTGTAGTAACCACACCAGCTCAAAGGACCGAGGCCCCTCCAGCACACCATGCCTCCCCCACCACCTCAATCACCCACCGCCCTCGAGTTTACAGGGCATCTTCAGCAGCAACTGCCCAGCCCACCACCCTCCTGCCATCTGCCACAGCCTCAAAAACCTCAGCACAGGAGGAACTGCTCAGGCTCCAGACGGCCAGCTACAACCACCAAACCAGGCTTCACAGGCAGAGGTAAGAGGCCTGCACCGTCCAGGGTGAGAATTCTGTTAACAAAGGGACAAACTTGTGAGCTACCTCCAAAAAAGTTGGCCACTTGCGTGCTGCCTTAACCCCCTCCCTTCCTGACCTCTCCCTTCTCTCTCCCCCTCCTTCCCTCCTCAGTTCACTCAACCAGGGCCCAGGCCCCGTGTCTGGGATGGAAGACCAAGGCTTCTACATCCTGACCCCCACCATCCTGGGTCTCATCCTGCTGGCACTTCTGGGGCTGGTGGCGAAGAGGGTCATTCAGAGGAGGAAAGGTGAGGGCGCCAGGCTAAGTTTCCGAGAGCCGAGCTTCCCCAAATCCCAGCGCATTCAGATCCCTCTGACCTCCCGGGGACACTCAGGCCCTTTAGATGAGCAGCCTGGGGTGTGGGGAACGTGGCACGGGGCTCAGTGGTCTGGAAATGGGGGCGGGGAGGAGCGCGGCCTGGGCCCTTTGGTCTTCAGTAAGCACCCACACGTCAGACATTGCCAAATACCAGGCAAACAGACAGCCTTTAGTTTTCTAAGACTGGGAGGGGGTGCCCATGGGCCTCTGACGCCCTCTTCCTCTCTCCTTCCCTGTGGCTTTACCGAGAAGCTCTCTCCAGACGGGTCCGCCGACTGGCCGTGAGGATGCGCGCCCTGGAGGCCTCACAGCGGCCCCTGTCACAGCGGCCACGCGTGTCACAGCGGCCACGCGTGTCGCAGCGGCCACGCACCCAAAACAACGTCTACAGCGCCTGCCCTCGGCGCCCTCGGGGGGTGGACGCTGCTGGTGAGCAGGCGGGCAGGTGGGGGAGAGCGGGACAGGTCGCGGGGAGAGGGAGGCGGGCTGGGGGAGAGCGGGACGGGCCGGGCGTGCGAGCTGGAGCAGCCAGACACTGCGCGGCGCGGAGGTTGAGCCAGAAAAACCCGCCTTCAGAACAGCCGCGTGCAGCGCGGCCGCCTCCTCCTCCCCCGGGTTTCCGGCAGAGCTGCGGGTGGGGTTGGATCCTCGGCCCCGCCCTCATGTCGGCCCTCCCGGTTCCTATTAGGTGAAGTGGCGGCACCTCTCCCATGCCCCGGAGCATTGGCGCCCCCAGCCCCGCCGCAGGTAAGCTCCGCCCCGCCCCCTGATTGGCAGCTGCGGCCCTAATGGGCGGCCCCAGACCTGAGCTTGGACCCGAGCGCAGTCGGTGGAGCTTCGGCTTAGCTGGAGGGCGGGGGCTTTCGCAGCGGCTCCCCGGGCCCTGAGTCTGGGAACTGGTATCAGTTTCCTCCTTTGATGGTGTCAGTAGGCGACTACGCAACAATTGTGGTAGACTTAGTTACACGGCTTTTAGCCAAGCATTTCTCATGGGATAAATGGGAGCTTAGTAGAGCATGATAGATGGTACCTCTACAAATACGTGAAGGGCTTTCACGTGGAAAAGATTCGATTTCTAGGAGATCTTAAGGGGGTGGAAGTTACCCAGTTTCACCTTAATATGAGGAAGTACTTTCTAGTAAGCCCTCGAAGATGAGAGGAGGTTGTTTACCCATCACTGAAGGCAGTTAAGCCTGGCCTAGAGACGTAGATAAGATTCAACACTTCGGATGAAGAAGATTCCTCTTGAAATCTAGGTTTGGACATAGGGAACTCATCTTTCTTTCTTTTTTTTTCTTCTCATCTTTCTATTGAAGAAAAAATCTGCCATTTGGCAGATGTGTGAAATCTGCCATTTGGCAGATGTGTGAAAAACCTTTAAACTATTCATTCGTGTTTGTTTTCCCAAATTTCCCATTTTGTTCTCTAAAGCAGCCTACCATAGCCGAAACATTATTACTTCAGGAACCAGTAAAAACTAAGTGTGGCAAGTGTCCCTGATTTAATTAGGGGGTAGGCTAAGCTAATGCAGTAAACCCTAAACCACGGCCCACAACATGGAAGCCTCCTGGCAGGTAGCCAGGAGGAGGTGGCCTGAGCCATGGGGTCATCCAGGGACTCAAATGCCTTCTGCCTGTTGCTGCACCACCCCCTGGAGTCTTGCCGCTTCCATCCTTCCGTGGTCAATGCTCAATCACCAGCACCATGTCTGCATCCCAGCGCATGGGAGGAAGAAAGAGAAAGTCGCTTTATTAAGACCATGACCCTGAAATTTCACACATCACTTCTCCCTGCATCCCACTGGGCACAGTTTAGTCACGTGGTCACACCTGCCTTCAAGGGAGGCTGAATAATGTATCCCCGGCTCGGTAACCGTGCCTTGCTACAAGGGGGAGAGTGATGCCTGGCAACAAGCAACAGCTCTGCCCCCATCATGCCCAGCTTCTTGAGCTTGCCCTCAGCCCTGCTGGAGAAGGTTCACAGTAGCTTAGGTATGTCCAGCGGTGCCCATCTATTCTACACTTACCTCAGCCCTTTTCTCTGGAACTGCTCTGTGACCACACATGCCCTCACCTGGCCCAGTACCTTGCTCAAATTTTACCCTTCCTCCCTGCTTGAAACTCACATTCCCACTATCAGGGATAAAAATCTTGATGGAGCAAGTTGACAACAAGGTGCCTATGATTAATGACTATTTTAAGTCTTCACAGGGAGTGACGTTTTAAAATTTTTTAAGCCAAATGAATCTCAAATGATGAACTGTAACAGGCAATGGGAGATATATTTTTGAAGCAAGCTGCTGCTCAGCTTGTACTTGGTAAAGTACAGAAAGTAACAGCTCCTTTCAGTGAGCACCTACTCAGTGCCTACTGTGTTCAGGGGGCTGAACTTCTGGTTCTCAGCGCTTGTGTCAAAAATGTGTGACTTTCCCTACTGCAGCCTTCCTGGGTGGATGTTACAATAGTTGTGCCGTGTTAGAGTCATGGCATAGCCCTGCCCTCCGAGAACTGATCCGTCCTGAAGGCAGATGGTCCTGAACTTTCTTTCTGGGGAAGCGGAGTTCCACATGGCCTGCCACCTTCCTCTGCTTCACCAGCCGGCTCCTTCCTGGAATGCACTGTCATGTCACGTCACAAGCTCTCCATGGAATAAAAGCCCTATGGAGGTGCGGAGGATGACTCATGCTACTTCTGATAACTCCCTGAGAAGATGCATATTTATTCCACAAGTCACATCATCTAATCCCAGAGGGGAAACTCCTCCAGCAGCTGGTTCTCCTTCAGACCCGTGCTTAGTCACATGATTTTAGTCTGAGCCCCGTTTAAGGCATTTCCTGTCACATTAGATCTAAGTGTTTTCCAGTTATTTGGGGTTGAGACGCCACCCTGAAAATCCCCAGGGCTGAGCCACCTGATGGAGCTCAACCACCTCTGTGTTTTGCCTTCTAGAAGACAGCAACCACATGCATGCTTCCCCCCCACCCCACCCCATTGCCTGCTGTCGATGCTACAATCACCCTACCCAGATCCAGTGATGCTTCTCCGGTTGTTCCCAGGTGTCGGAAACTCCCTGGCTCCATGCCCCATCTGTGAAGATCAGCTGTGAATATGTGAGCTTCTACCACCAGCCTGCTGCCAAGATGGAGGACACGCATTCCGATGACTACGTCAATATTCCCTGCCTGACTCAGCTCTCCAGCTGTCCCCCTGGGCCCAGACCTTGGTGCCAATGAGTCTTGTCTCTATGCTGGTTTCCAACACCCGCTCCATCCATTTTCAGAACCCTCATTACTCCCACGTCCCACCTCGAGTCTCATCCCTGTCTGTTTGCCCTGAGCAGTGCTCAGTCTCCCCTCCCCCAGCTCTTCCTGGACACTTTTGCAGCCCCCTGTGGTTTTCAGGTGGGCTCCGGGAATGCAGAGCATTTGTCCTGATGCCACTTGCTTCCTTTCCAAGCCATGCAACAGGCTGTGGGATTTGCAGAGTGTCTTTGATCACGCGGTCTTTGCTGCCCTGGATCTAGACCACATGGCCTTGGACTGGAGCCTAGGCATAGCTGTTGCTTTGAAAGCCCTTCTCGGTCTTGGGTTTCCCACCAGTAGAAGGTGCCTGAACTTCTTTGTGAGGACATGCTTCAGCCCTGAGCTAGGAAGGGACCTTGTTATGAAACACCCCTTACAACCTCTTTGCCCAGATCTTAGGGCCGGCATTTACCAGTGATCTTCTATTTGTCTGGAGTTCTATGAGGGCAATTTATTTTGATGTGATGAAGGGTTGTAAATTTTCAGAACCATGCTTGTTAGTGCTAGTGATATATGTGGATACCCTCTTTACTCTAAGTCTTCCTCCCTTGATGCACCTAAGTACCCTGACTCCAGCATTCGCCCTCTTTCAGAAACAGAATAGTTTTTGTCATCTATTTATCCTTCTTCCATGCACTGAAATGTGTGCACTTATCTTAGCCTTGGTCTATTTGAGCTATCCAAAGGCATTACATCTCTCTGCTTTCAGAAATGCACCTCCTCTCTTTGCCAGTCCAGGTGGCTTATAGCCAGGTGGGGGAGAACAAGGATATGGGATTCCTGGAAGGCCAGTTGTTCTGCAAGAGAACTCACGTCATGGAAGAAGAGACATCCCACCTCCTACGTACATTCATCCTCTTGAGTGTTCTGAACAAGGGCAGAGTTAGGCAGACATTATATGTTTGGATTGCAATCAACTACAAAGTTCAGTCAAAGCTTGAGACTAGAGAATGTCCCGTCTTGCTTTTAGGAAGAAGGCCTTTCCCAGACACACAACTCAGCTTCTCTGGGCACTGGTCCAGTGATAGAAAGGAAAGGTTCCCGAGGTGCCTGCTTTTTATGAGCAGGGAATGTCATCACAGATGGGATAACACATAACCCTAACCCTAACCTAACCCTAAATTATATTCGCAACACCATCATACCTGTCATCCAGGTATGATGACACCATCCACGAGGTCAGCTTGACACTGGCACCCTCCCAAGTGGCAGATAAGGGATGAGTGAGTAGGATAAGAAAGAGAGTACCCAAGGGGCAGGGATGGTGGGAGTGAGGTGGGGAGTGTGGGCAAGAAATGCAGTGTTTAGGGAGAGTCTGCTTTGTTCTGGGCACCCCCCTGCATTATATCTTTTATCATTTATATTTCAAACCAGTGCCCTCCCCCTCATCCCAGTGCTCTGTGTACGACCCCTGCAGGTGTCATTACAATGTGATTTCCATGCCCTAAAGTTCAACTTCACATCCCAACATCCCTCATTGTTCCTCAACAATTCAAAGACAGGTTAAAAAAAATCCAAATAAGCATTTACTGAGCACCCATCCTCTACCCCACGTGGTGGCAAAGATTGTGGAGGATCAGAGAGAAGCGTGGGGCACTGTCCTTGCTGCCTTCACAGAACTTTCATTCTGACAAATAAATAAGGTGTCGGTTAAAACACTGATAGGAATTAAATAGCGTTGTAATAAATATAGGAATCTGCTTTGTAGGTTATTCGCAGCACCCGAGGGAACCTTCCACGACTGTTGTTGGGGTCCCTTAAAGAATGAAGTCTTTGAGGATAAGCCTGTGCCAAGGATGGGGCCCATGGTCAAGGATGTGAAGCACCCAGAGAACATCATGGGGACGAACGCTTGTTTGAAATGACACAGAGAACGAGGAGGGTATCCTGGCCTAGGCCTTCAGATCTGGTAGAATTTCTCCATCCAGGTCAAGAGAATGTCCACTTCTCCAAAGGCTTTAGTCACAGCTGCTTCTCTGTCCAACTAAAGAGAAAGGAGAGTTGAAGATCTGTCATGTTAGCCACAAGAATAGGTTTCCTTCCGACACCTGAACCCGGTCTGACTCCAAATCATGAGCTGAGTCCCCTTTGGGATGGCCTCTGACAAAGTCACCTACCCATCAATTATTCCCCGTCTATGAGTGTTGTCTGCTTCGGAGGTTAGGACGGGTGGGTTGGTGAGTGGCAACGGATAAGGAGTAAGGGAAAAGCATCTGGAGTCCCTGACACTAAGAATCAGAATCCCAGCGCAGGGTGGATTCTGTCCATCCCCTGAGCCCACTGTGCAGATGAGGAAACTGAGGCCCGGGTGGCCCCTTTCCCTTGTATATTATTGCTCTTCACCACTTATTTATAAACTGGGGTATCTGTTCCTCAAAAAATGATCAAAATTGTATTTGCTTTGCGGGGGAGCTGGGTATGAAATTCGGATTTTCTTTGTTGTCTTAATTTAGGAAAAGGCAACATAATTCCCGTAATTCTTTTTCACAGACTAGACCCTTTGAACATCATGGAAAACACGCAATGTGTGTTGTGCTCGGGGGTTCTCCCTTCCTTCCCCCTCATTTCTGACTCCAATCGCCCACCTCAAGTACCCATAAAACTCTCACTTGGGAATGTCCTTGGTAGTGAAATCGTCTTGTAGGGAAATATAATAGCACTTTAACTTGAAAACTGGCAGAAAAATAGGCTGCCATTTGTGGTATTTATGCAGAGGATATGGCAACTGACGCAGCGACAGCTGTGCTAAGTCAGGTGGCTTTGGGGCCAGCCAGGTGGAGTCAGCTGCACTGGATTCTGCACTCGGTCCCTGAGGAGCAATTGTGTGACACTTCAGGCTAGTCTACTTCCAGCGGGGCAGCTCTCCGTTCCTGGCTTTGATTACCTGTTTAAATGCTCGCTGGAACAGTAGAAACCGCCTGCGTGCACTCTCACTGATGGAAAACATCTCCTTTTCCTGCTGGATAACAGAAAAAAAGTGTGCCAAGTGTCGGGTAGGAGCAGAGGCGAGCTGCCTCCCACTGCTTCCTAATGACGCCAGAGGGGTGCCCGAGGCCTAAGAGGACAACTCCAAATCCCGTGTCCCCAAGGTAGCCAATGCTGACCTCCCACCATGCAGCAGGGACTGTGTCCTTTAATTCTCACAGTAGTCTTGCCACATAGGGGTGATTATCAGCATTTTATAGATAAGAAAACCAAAGCTCAGAGAGGTGAACCACCTTGCAAATGGACACCCAGTTGGTTAGAAGCAGGCCTTGATTTGAGCCCAGAACTGCTGGTGCCCAGAGCCTGTGCTCTTTTCCATGACACCTGCAGCTCCCTGTCGTGGAATAAAAGCCAGGGCCAAATAAGGGAAGATGAGTCTTCTGAAAACATAGCATTTCCTGTGGGCCTCAGTCCCAGCTTTGTTCTACTCACACTGGGTTGCAGTTTGGACACGATGACAATAAAGTTGTTGGCCAGAGTAGAGAATGACTTCAGGATCCTGAATTCAACTGCCTTATCGCGGTAGTTTTTGAAGACAGTGTTCAAGTAGAACTCCAGCAGGGCATGGATGAGGTAGCAGCTTTCAGCCTCCTGGGGAGGGGCGGGGTCACTGCGGAGCCAAGGCCTCTGCCCACCCCAGCCCTGGATGAACCACTCACGTGCCATGCAAGGCAAGATAAGCACAGTAGAGGCAGCGATCCTCTAGGAGATGCTGATAAACGTTAGATCTTAAGGAGCCTCCAGGCCCCTTTGTTTGACAAGGAGGAACCGCAGACCCAGAAAGGGGGGGACTCACCCAGGGTCCCATGGCCGGTCAGTAGCAGACACAGCCTAGCCCCCAGGACTCCTGACTCCCATCTGGTTAGTATTCTTTCTTCTATACCACATGGCCTCTCTAATAGCTCTGGGCGGTGATGGACCTTGAAAAGCACCAGGTCTTGATTGGTTGAGAGTTGGCAGGGAAGAGGCTTGGAAGGAGAAGAAAGGAGGAGAAAAGAAAACTAAGTATCCCTGAGCACAGGGATTGCACACTGGCCCTCTGAAGTGCCACAGAGGGAAGCTCAGCCTCTCTCAGGGATCAGGGCTCAGTCGTCTCTGCTCACTGCCTAGATGGGTGATGAGTAACAGGTGAGAAAAAAGCAGGGCATGGAAGTGGCCTAAGCACATGCTCACTGGGCCGACAAAAGCGAGAAATCTAGACTGATGGCAACTCTGGCTAAATGGAGACAGAGGTTTACAAGCCGCAATCCCCGCCCCTCTCCTCATGCCACATGTTCACATGCCCCAGATACTGAGATGACAACCCCAGATATTACTTCTCTGGCTCACTACCAAGCCCTGTCCTGGGCAGGCTCAGCCCAGGGCAGAAGTGAAGTCCTCTGTCAGCCTCCCCTAGACAACCCCTCAGCGTCACCCATAGAAGACCAGCCACCCAGAGGAGGCACCATCCTTCCCCAGCATCTAATTACCGAGACATTCTGCAGAACCTCCTTCCGCAGCAGCTGGACGCTCGTGATATTATCCTGAGCTTGCTTTGGGGAAAGAAAGAACAGATGTCTCCAGGTTGGGGGTCAGCATAGAAACCGACCTTGCAAATACACGCTGTTTCCCCAAACCCCTATCCAGTCTGTGAGATCTCAGAGGCCAGAGGGAGGACCCAGGAAAGGCCATGCTGAGCTGGCCCCTGGGGTAGGGGTACAAGGTTCCAGGCCCAGAAAATCACCAATCTTGGCCCCCAGGGGCAGATGGAATCCCAGGAGCTCTTAGAGCTTTGATGAGGGACCTGTTTGATCCCTTTGGTCACTTGAGGCAGGAAGAAATAAGCCCATGTGGTTTAAGATCCACTAGGAATGGGATGTTACCCCCATATTCTGGGGCGGGGTGGGGGGCTGCCCCTTGGAGCTTCCCCTGCAGCCCACCCCTCATCCCAGTTCTTGAATCTTGAGCCAAAGAATGCTTGAGAGGAAGGAGTTTTAGAGCTCCTTTGTCCCAACTCCTCATTGTGCAAATAAGGAAACTGATGGGGACGAAGGTAGGGGTTGCTGTACGGCTTGGTTTCAAGGTCAAGATCATACATAGGTGCCCTGTCTCCAATGCAGCACCCTACCCTCTTCCCTAGCTGCCTCATCAACTCCTTTCTGCCTCGCATGTGGATTGGCCTTTAAGTACTACATGTCGCAAGCTCTATTAACCATTCTTTCCCAGCTCAGCATTAAACATTCTTCGACCTTTACTCAAGGCCTAAGCAAGTGGGAACAGGATAGTAGGAGCTGGCAAAGCAGTAGGTGAAAACTCTGGTGGGTCTCGAAGGATTTCCCATGACTTCCCATTGGTGGAGTCTCGTGTGACCCTGGGACATAGATGAAGCTCAAATGAATCGGGCTCCCTTCTTTCTTCCTCGTGGGCTGTGTTTCTTTTCCTACAGACTGGCCACATCTTTCTGAGCCTCCGTTTCCCCAAGGGCAAGAGGAAATGTAGACTCATGATACGTCTGAATTCACTAAGTTCCTAGATAGGGAAATGATGATCATGCTGCAAAAGGAATCACCCCCACGGCTGGCTTCAGAGCAGCGCTTCACTCACCACAGTGTCCTTCATGGCCTGGAAGGCTTCCCACAGCTCCTGAAGAACTACCCCTTCTACTTGGCAGGGCCCAAATTGGAACTCTTGGCCCTGGACCCCTGGCCCCTGGCTCCAGAGAAGCAGGATCAGACTCAGGCAGGGAAGGGCAGCCATGCGCACAGGAGAGCCCATCTGCAGCAGAGGAAGGACCGGCGCGATCCTGCTGGAAGAAAGGGAGGCATCCCTCTGAGGCAGGCCCTCTGCCCCAGCAGGGGTACACCCCAGAGTAATGCTCCTTGGCTCTGCCTCGACCAGCCTCGGGGACACACAGATGGGAAACCTGAAACTAGAGTGGGTGCCCGGTGTTAGAATAATTCAAACATGTGGCCTTGCTGAGGTGCCCTGGGGTGGGGCAAGGTTCTTTCTGCCACTCGGTCTCATACCCATTGATCTGGCTTTCCCACTATCTGCGCACCCCCCAATCCATGTCGCACACACACCCCCTGCACCTCCTTCCTTGCTCTGTTACAGTCAACTCTAGCCAACAACCTGCTAGTCAGAATTTGACCAAAAAGAGTGAAGAAATGAGGAGTGCCATTTCTTCACTCTTTTACAATGTGCCGAAGAACTCATATAGGGAGCCTAAGCTCAGCAGGATAGAGAGCTTAACTAGGCGTTTGCCTGCCTGAGTTCTGCCCTTAAGTCACCGGGCACACGTGGACAGGTCTTTCTCCCCTCCCCCAGGAGAAGGCCACCTCCGACTCATGAGGAGCCGTGGGTTTAATCCTGACCCACAGGGAGGGACTAGCTGATTGATAGGTTATGGTCACATACTCACTATGCCACCTCAACTGACGGACTGGCTCTCGACTCTAAGAATTAAATTTTCAGGTAACTGAACAAGAGGAGGAATCAGATTTCCAGCGGAATCACCTATAAAACCTTCCACTGAAAGACTCTGTGAAGAGCCCCAAGCCAGAGGAAGGGAACCCCATTGTCTGTCTATCATAATCGTATGCAGAGATTTCTTCTCCCTAATTTCTTTGTCCTTTGCTTTTCTTCCTTCCTTCTTTCCTCAGAACTCAGTCCCTCCCTCCCTTTCTTTCTCCTGGCCCTGGTCTCACACCTGAGGACACTCAGTCTTCCACCCCTAAACTGAGCAGGAAGCGGGGAGAAGGCCAGTCTCTGGAGTGCCTGCCAACACATGGGCCAGAGAAGTGGGCCCAGAGCCAGCACCCATTGTCCTGTCATGCAGCTCTGTCCTTCAGCCTCTCACTCAGACTCTTTCCATACCCTTCTTTCAAATTCCACAGGATCTGCAGCCTGTCTTGCAAATTCATCTCTAGGCCTCATAATCCTCCTGGCCTTCCTCTCCTCCAGCCTAAATTCTTCTGGGTGTTAAACCCGAGAAAGCAGCTCAGCCTCACGGTGTATCTCACCCTTACATAAACACTGGAAAAGTTGGCTTCTGCCATCCCCCAGCCCCCATTCCCAGTAAGGCAGCGGTCAGTGTAAGGCTTCAAAGCCAAGTACTCAAGACTCTCCCATCACTCACCTCAGGTCCTAGAAGTGATGCTTGAGGGTTTGCTGTTTAGAGGTGGCTGGTTCCTGTTGTAGAGGAAGAGAGTTGGGTAGGCACCCCTACCATTCAGCGATCAGGGTGCAAATGTGAATGGAAGACTCCTGTTCCAGCTATGGAAGCAGCTTCAAAAGTAAAGGTGCACAGGCAAGCCAGGCTTTGTGGAGCTTCCTATATATGGGGGCTGCGGGGGAGGGGCAGAGGAAGAAGAGGGAGGTGGAGAAAGGGAAATTGGTCATGCTGTCCTACAGAATTGCTTCACTGCCTAGTCACCCTTCACTCTGAGACAATGGGGCAATGGAGAAAGCAGCCTCTGAGGTGAGGTGATACCTGGGTCTGAGTTCTAGCTCTGCCACTGTCGGTGTGCCAGGGGCAGGGTGTCTAGCTACCTCAAGCCTCAGTTTCTGCATCCATAAAATTAAAACAAGCAAATAAACAAAAACCCATCCCGCCACCCTCAGAGGGCAGGCGTAAGGAGTAAATGCAAAAGTGCCACAGAGGTGCTTTGTAACCCCTATACACAGGTAAACCAATTATTACTGTACAGAGTACACTAGTCTCCTTACTGCTAAAATCACTCAATAATTAAGCCCTATTTAATGATGCAACCGTAACCCAGAGGCCAAGGATGGCCAAGATATGCTTCTCCTTTAATCGGTCAGGGACAAGAATTTTAGGAGTGTTTCCTGACATAGAGCCACCCAGGTGTATAATCACTCAACCAAAATGTGCCCCTTCTCAGGTTCAAGTAGAATAAGGAAGCGGCTGTGCATGGCCAGGTCTGGAAGGCTGGGAGCCCAGGTGTGCTAGTGGTCTAGGCTCAGCGGTGCTGCTCTGCCTGGGGTTACCCAGGGGATGCGTCAGTGCAGCATCAGGAACACCAGTGCCATCAAGAGACCTGGCCTCGGGCTTCCCTGGTGGCGCAGTGGTTGAGAGTCCGCCTGCCGATGCAGGGGACGCGGGTTCGTGCCCTGGTCCGGGAAGATCCCACATGCCGCGGAGCGGCTGGGCCCGTGAGCCATGGCCGCTGAGCCTGCGCGTCCGGAGCCTGTGCTCCACCACGGGAGAGGCCACAACAGTGAGAGGCCTGCGTACTACAAAAAAAAAAAAAGAGAGACCTGGCCATGTGTCCAACTAGCAAGGCACTCCGCCTTCAGTTCTCTGGTTGTAGAATGAGGGGCAGACTGGAGCAGTGTTCCCAAAGCATGTTCCACAGAATCTAGTCCTGAAGGATGCTTGTCTGCAAGACTCTCCATGAAACTAGGGATTTCACTGTCAGTAAATTAGAGAAGGCTGGCATGTGCTAGCCCCTCTTGGAAACCTATAGTACCCTGTAGAGGCAGGGGGCCAGGCATGGGTTTAACTTTCTTTAACCCAGCCTGACCCTGGGAAACACAGTTTGAGAAATATTGGACGCTGAATGAGGAATTGGCAAACTACCGGCCAAGAATAAGCTAAGAATGGCTTAGCCCGGTGACAGAAGAATAGTTTTTATATTTTTTAATGATTGAAAACAAATCAAAAGAAGGACATGTGTTTTGTGACACATAAACGTGTGTGAATTAAAATTTCAGTGTCCATAAATAAATTTTTATTGGGACACAGCCAAACCCATTTGTTTACATGTGGTCTAGGGTTGCTTTCGTGCTACAGTGACAAGGATGAGTAGGTCTGAGGCCATATGGCCCACAAAGTTGAAAATATTTACTCTCTGGCCCTTTGCAGAGAGAGGTTGCCAAGCCCTGCTCTGAATTACCTTCTTTCACAAACATTCTAAGAGTTTCCTTAAACATGGGTCCAGGCAAAGCCATGGGAGTAGAAATGTGATGTGAGGGGCAGGATAACTTGCTCCGGCTCCGGGGAGGAGGAAGAACAGGGGACCCTGGGAGGAACAGCCCTTCCAACCTCTCCAGGTGGCCGACCCTTAATCTCTCTGGCACCAGCACCCCTTTCCTCCATCACACTCAGTGTTGTTTGTTTTCTTTAGTAAATCAAATACATGATGCAATCCCCAGCCAGCAGGCTGGCCAGCTGCCACTGCTGCTACAGGTACCACGCGTGAGTCCTTTGCTCCTGGAAGACCTGAGTCTCGTCCTCTAGTCCTAGGCAGGGGCCCACATCACCCACACTTTTTCCATTCAGGGTCTAGCTCATTACTAAAAATCCCTAACTATGATGGGAAGAAGATGCCAAGAGGCATTTATGAGACAAAGTAAGAGTATTGTGGTAATAGATGACAGGGAGGCAGGAGAGGGCTGGAGAGACTAGACAGGTGAGCTGAGAGGAAAAGTGAGCCCCTAGAGCAGCCGCAATCCTAGACAACTGTCTACCGATCGGCAGGAGGGTGGGAGGGATGAGCTGCTAGCAGAGCAGGCTAGGACGGAAGCATGAGGTCATGCTTCAGAATACCCACCTGGGGTCATGAGCTGCTCATACTGTCTAAGGAAGGAGTAATATAATACGGACGTTCCAGGCAAACACGTGTCTGCCTCTCAGGCTTGGCTGAGCTTATCGTAGCAAGACTCCCCAGGGAAGGGAGAGCATGGGGAGAACTCAAAGACCTTGGTCCCATGACACCTGAGATCACTGGTTATGAGTTCGCGTTTTGCATGCATGCAGACCTGGGCCCCAAACATGATGAGCCCCTAGGAGCTCTCTGAGTCTTCTCTTCCTCATCTGTAAAACCGAGTCCTCATAGGGCCACAAGGACCCAATGACGTAGAGCCTTGCTACTCAAAGTGTAGTCTGTGCTCCAGCAAAACAGCAAGATCTGCAAGCTCATTAGAAATGCAAAATCTCAGACCCTTCCCCCAAAGCTACTGAACCAGAAGGTGCACTTTAAAAACTCTCGAGATGATGCTTATGTATATTAAAATTTGAGAAGCATTTACATAAAACACACGAAGGACCATCCGGTATCTTCCACATGGTAAATGCTTAACAAACAGGGGCTTCAAGTGAAGGAGAAGGAACTAGAGCAGTGATTCTCAGTGGAGCAATTTTGCCCCCAGGGGACATTTGACAATGTCTGGAGACATTTTACAGTGCACAGGACCGTGCACAGGACAGCCCTCACCACAGAGAATTATGTGATTCCCAAAGCCAACAGAGCTGAGGCTAAAAAATCCTGGACTAGAGGAGAGTAGTGGCTGTGGGGAAAGAGCTGACGTAGGCGTAGAGAAGGATTAGAAGGGTACCCTTCTTGGGGGACAGGGGGAAGCAGTGGACTGATGAAATGATCAGGAGAGGGGACAAATCAAGATGGCAACTTGGAAGGCAGTGACCAAAGGCTCCTGGGTGGGAGCAGATGGGCGAGGCCTGGCTCCCTGGCTCACCACCATTCCCCCCATGCCCCTTTCCCAGAGAAGCTCGATGTCTCAGACTTTGAGAGGCTGGAGAAAGGGGGGCTGATCCCTTAGTCCAGATCCATGTCTTTTCATCCAAACTCCATCCTGGACCAGACTAAGACCAGGGGCTCTTCTAATCTCTCTGGAAACTTGGAGACTTTTCTTCACAATAATATTGGACAGGAGAAAATGTCCTCTGAGGATAAACTTTGATTTACAAGGCCACTTTCTTCCCTGAATACACTTTATTGGATTGAGGAGGTCTATTCTGTTACTCTCAGGCCACGCCTGTCACATATGTATGTGTATATGTATATATGCCTTTCACGTGTGTCATATCCTGTCTGCAGTCTGAATTTTACCTTTGAGAAGTAACTCTGTTCCCACCCCACATCCTCTACAAATTCTCCTAAACCTATATATAGAGGAAAGGACTGAACCAGGATGGAGAAGGTTCCCTTCTCCACTCCTGGGTGAGGCAGTGAAGAGCTCACTCCTAAACCTGAATACCCCCTCCTTCTCTGATTAATGGAAATGCCCTGCGGGAGAGAAGTGATGAGAATGTGAATCAGTATTTCCTGAGTGCCAAGACATAAAAGAAAGTTACATCACCATTTTTCTTCCCTGATTTAATCTTCACTCTAAAATGGATTGGTATCTCCTTATTTGGCTGGGAAACTCACACACTGATAGATGTGGGATTTCTGGGCTTTTGTTAGTCCTTTTCCCTGTTTCAGCTGCCGTCATTACAGGAGCATAGATGAGGGGTGGGTGTCCACTGGTTGGCCCCCTTAGACTGGCACTCTGCCGTTCCACCTCATCCTCTGTCACTAGTGTAATAAATGATTTATTATTACAGGCATTTCAAAGGATGAGAGTGAAAACAAACATAGATCATTCTTACATCTGTACAGCATGCTCAGATGAACAAAGTACCCCCAAGTGAAATTTCTCATTTGATATTCACTGTCACAAGTATGTTATGAGAAAGAGGATAGATATTATTAACTGTCCTTTGCAGATTAGAAAGCTAAGTATCAGAAAAGTCAAATAATCTTCCCTAGGTCACATAAATAAATGACAGAATCAGAACTAGAGTGCAGGTCTTCTGGCTCTCAGTCCAGTATTCTTTCCTCTGTTCCACCCTCCGTCAACTTCTCAATCTTGCGTGTATTCACACATTTAATGAACAAACATTTCCTCGGCACCAACTGAGTGTCAGAAAAGTCTATACAAAAGATGAATGACTATGATAACAATTTATAAAATGTCCAGAAAAGACACAGCTATAGAGACAGAAAATATAGTACTGGCTGCCTAGGGCTTGGAGTTGGGGACTGGGTGGATAGAAGGAATTGAGGGTGACTGCTAATGAGTACAAGTTTTCTTTGGGGGGTAAGGAAAAATGTTCTAAAATTAGATTATAGTGATGCACTCTGTGAATATACTAAAACCCACTGAATTGTACACTTTAAACAGTGAACTCTGTGGTATGCAAATTATATCTCAATAAAGCTGTTAAAAAAAAGAATTAAGACCCAGTACTTGTGCTCTAATGAGTCAGTAAAGTGGATACACTTGCAAACAGATCGATTGCAACACGAGTCACGGGAATGCGTTAACACCACTAACAGAAGGATGGAGCCAATGGAAACATACATGTGAGGCAGAATCTCCGTGAGGTGTGTATTGGATGGTGCTGGAAGGGGTTGAGAAGCTTTGTAGTGGAGGTGACATTTGACCTAAGGCTTGAAGCCTGAGTAGGAGTTTGCCAGCAAAAATAAAGGGAGGGCACCTGCTGGAGACCACTGTGACCTCCACTAATTCTATGGCCACACAGCTGCTATAGGGGACCAAGGAGAAGAAGGTTCTGGAAGTTGCTGGAAGAAGGAGGATAACTGTTCTTTTGCTTGAAAGTTAAGGGAAATCAATGGACGACAGCAATTTAAATACAGCTGCAGGGTATATAAGGTAACCTAGTGTTACTGAGCCTTGGGAGCTACAGACAGGAATGGAGAAGTGGGGTGAAGGACTTGGGTCTCAGCTTTCTAAGCAAAGACTTTGGCCAGTCACAAGAAAGAGAAGCACAAGAGACATGCAGTTCTGAAAGCTGCAACTGCCTCCCAGGAGTCAGGCTCTTGTACCCTCCCACAGCCTGCAGAGCATCAACTTTTGGGTCCCAAGGGCAAGAGTATTTTAAATAAATACACGGCAGTGCACAGGGTTGGGGAAAATGATAGTGACAGAGTCTCCTGAGTAGATCCAGGTGATGAATCATGGTCCATGTCCCCTGTGCCAATCTGTGTCTCACATATTCAAGGTTGCTTTTTTTTTTTTAAGGTTGCTTTTTCTAACAGATTTTTTTTGAAAGGAAGAAAGGAAAGGAAGAAAAGAAAAAAATAAAGAAAAGAAAGAAAGAAAGAAAAAGAAAGAAAGAAAGAGAAAGAGAGAAAGAGAATGAGAGAGAGAGAGAGAGAGAGGGAGAGGGAGGGAGGGAGGGAGGGAGAAAAGGAGGAAGAGAGGGCAAAGGCTTCAGTGGGAATGTGATGTATCCCATCCCAAGTCATTCAACAGCATCAATGCTCCCAAAATAGCGCCTCCGCCTACCTCCTAGCCAAATTCATTCTCTAGACCTACAAGGACATTTTTAGAGTCCTAGACAGCAGCAGTCGCTCTACTCCTGTGCTCTTTTCTGATGGCACCGTCGTCATCGCTCCCTGTGCCCTGGTTGTCTTGTCCACCAGGCCATGAACTCCCTAGGCACCAGCTCTGAGTTTTCTCCATCTCAGAATGGCCCTCAGAACCTGGCACATGGCAGGTGCTCAGTGAGCATTTGTTGAATAAGTGCATTTCATATGACTGATCCCCAAATCTAATTATGTACAGGCCCCAATAGCCTCCTGGGCTGTTTATAAACATGTCTTTGCCAAGTGTTGACCAGTTTGCTCAGGCAACAACCATTGGGTTGGGAGACACGGCCTTGAATCCCATGGCCTTATTAAACACCTGGACCAGCTTTGCGTGTGTCCATAGTATGAGAGTAAAAACTCATGAAATTATGCTATAACCATCCATCTGATTGTAGAATCCCAGGGAAACAGAGTCTGTGATTAGGCCAGCACAAGAGAGAGTCCTGGGTCTGTGAATAAGAAAGTCTTATCCTATCCTAGAGCTTCCATACTGCTGCCTTCATGCTTTCTCTGTGCCACCCACACCATTCTGCCAAAGGGAGGATGTCCCTATTTCATCTGTCTTATAGACTCTCTCCCAGTCTCATCCCTCTTTACAACAGAATGCACACTACTCCAGAAGATCCTTCTAAATGCACAACTCTGATCATATTACTCCTGAACCCCTAAAATTACCTTTGGTTTCAGGTAAGGAAAGCTCCTCCCAGCCCATTGCTCTTTTTTCCATTTCTGTATCCATCAGTGCCTAGCACAGAGGCTTCAACATTTTAGCTTGTTTTTTAATCAATTCTTTTTTTTTTTTTTTTTTTTTTTGCGGTACGCGGGCCTCTCACTGTTGCTGCCTCTTCCGTTGCGGAGCACAGACTCCGGACGCGCAGGCTCAGCGGCCATGGCTCACGGGCCCAGCCGCTCCGCGGCATGTGGGATCCACCCGGACCAGGACACGAAACCGTGTCCCCTGCATCGGCAGGCAGACTCTCAACCACTATTCCACCAGGGAAGCCCAAATTCTTAATTTCAAAACCAGGTAAATGGAATGCATTTAAGGGAGAGGATAAATTAAATTTATTTTTACTTTGATGTGATCTTCAACTGGTTATTTGTATGGGTAAGAGTCCGTGTAATAGGATGCTATTCAACCACTAAATATAGTTTGTCTTTACATTCTTCAAAAAAACCTTTTATAACATTTTAGGCTTAAAAACCAACTTACAGAATGACATATGCAGTATGGTCCCGTTTTTGTAAACAGTACAATGGGCATATGTACATGTTGAAAATGATCTAGAAATATAAATACCAAGATGTTAACAGGAATTTTTGAGTGGTGAGATCATGAGTGTTTTCCTTTTCTAGAGCTTATCTGTATTTTCCAAGTTTCTACAAGTTTAATACAAGGGTAAGATTTTTTAAAAGTTACTTAAAATTTAAATAAATCATTAGTCTCACCATTGCCCACAGAAAATTATTGAAATTCCTGTTGTGGAAGTACACATTCTCTGAGACCTGGCCTACTCACACCTCTGCCCATGATGCTCCCAGCCAAACTGGGCTGCTCACCTCCAGCTCCTGCCTCTGCGCTGCTGTTCACAGAATCTGGGACACCCTTACCACGTGCCAAACACTAACCACCATCTGTTGCCTCGACATAGAAAGATGAAGTGATATGTTGTTGACTGTCAAAAACAGATTGCATGTATATATGTGTTCACATGCATGCATATACACATGTATAATATGTGTGTGTATACACACACACACATATATCCTGCTAATGATACTTATTTTGAAGGAGTAAGATTACAGGCTGGATAGATTTTCTTTTCATCTTCAGACTATTTTGTATAACTGGTGTAAAAAGAATGCAACAAACACCATTTGAGAGTGAAAGAGACATTTGCATTAAAATTTTACCTGTTTTTAAAGGTTTCTTCCTTGAAGCTCTTGTAAAAGCTTCAAGGAATTTTTATCACCCTTGAACACCACAGGGATTTGAATTTCTTTTGTGGCACTGAATCTCATCTTTCCCCTTCCCTTGTCCCTCTCCCTCTCTGCCTCTCTCTCCCCCTCCACCCCCTTTCCCCTGGTCTAGGACCTTGGGAGGGCAAAGGAACAGATATGATCTTCTCTTTTCCTCACATTGCTCAGCACAGCAGAATAGGTTATTAAAGAAATAAACAAATAGTAAGATACTCGATATGAAAAGTATTCAGAATGATTCAGAGTCTGCATTTTGGTGGGTCATCTCATCACATGAATAAGGAAGTGAAATCTCTGGAAGTATTCTAGGTGGGATACCCACTGAGAAGTATGGTAGACGTTGCAGTTACCCCTCACATTTACAGTTTCCTTCTTCTTAGGAGACAGGAAAATTGCACTTCCCTGGCCCATGGAAGCTCAGCATGGCCACGGGACTATTTTGACCAGTGAAATATAAGTGGACGAATCAGGTGTCCTTTCAGGTGGAAGCATTTAAAACCCAGTGCACAGTTCTCCATGCTTTCTCCTATCCTGCCTGTGTTGGGATGGCAGCATTAAGGGATGGAAGTGTTTCCTTCGCCTGTGTCCCTGAGTACCCATGATGAGCAGATTGCCCATGCTAACACATATCAGACATGTAATATAAGTGAGAAATAATTTTTGTCGTAATAAGCCACTAAGAAAGGTTAAGGTATTGTCTGCTACTGCAGTATAACATAGCCTAACCTAATACGGAAGGAATGTTAGAGGAGAGAGGGATTTAAACACTTTTCAAGTCCCTTTCAACCCTCAGAAAATGAATGTAGACTCTGCTGTAGACAAAACTGTTATTCCACATGTTATTTAGACAACTCATTATAAGTCACAGAGTCTCAAAATTCTTCTTTGATGCAAAGTACTGCTTTCTCCTTGAATACAATGAAAACTATGCATTCGGCAGGATGAGGTCAGGTTACGGCATGATGCTGACCACTTTGGGATCCAGGAATTGGCTGCTCAGTCACTCAGGAGTCACATAAAGGGGAAAGAGCTCTGGAATGAAGCATGGATGGAAGTCTGAAATCCTTGACTTCAGAGAGAGAGCCCTGTGCTCTTGGCAGGAGTGATGGAGAGGACCCTTTTACTCACAGGTGCCAGTAAAAAGTTTGGGACAAGCCAACAGACACACACACACACACTCACACACACCACACACACACTCATTTACTACATGAGTTTTAAAACTTTCAAAGCAAGGCAGGCTAAGGCCCAGCAAGTCTGAACATGTCCCAGAATGTGAGAAATTAGAGATGTGTGTCCCTGAAAACGCTTACATATAGTACTGGAAATGAGAAACGATTTGGGTTCTTAACCCAAAATAGATTTTTTTGGTTCCTCATCTTCAGCCCTAGCCCACAGGTAAATGATCAAATCCAGGGAATTATCAAAAGTCAAAGAGCTGGTGAAGAGTAGAAGCTGCTTCCAGCAATAGCGAGTGGGGCTCTCTCCACTCAAACTCTGACTTTAACTTCCAAAACGTATCCTCTTGGAAAATGTTATTACTCATGAAAATGAAGAGAGGGTGTTTCCCTCTGTGGACTAGTTCCTGCCTTGAAGTCACCACTTCTCTTCCCAGGCCAGAGACATGGCCCCACCAGAAAGCTGATCTAATGGATCTAATTGCTTGATCCTGGTTGAGTGAATTCTGCTTTTCCACAATAAGATGAGAATAAAAATAACCTGGAATAACAGAATCTGAAAGTCCACATTTCATTAACCTGGGATGAAAAGTTAGAAATTAAAAATTTCAAAGTGCTGTGGTCCCCAGTGCTGATATAAAGCTAGCAGGCTCTTGCAGGGCTCCACTCTCTAGAGTGTTTTGAGAATTCCCAGAGGGGTGTTTCTCACAGCTTTGTCCATGAACCATCCATGCCATCAGAGCTGGCTGAGCCAATGATGGCAAGCTCCAAGGGCTGCCCCAGGGACGGTGAGAATGGGACTCTCCTCACCAGGTTCTCAGCGCCAATTTGCGCCAGCCAAAAAATGTTGCAAGGTCATATTCACCCCTAATAGGATGTTTGGGCCCAAAGTATTACAGAGTTCAGTGAAGCAACTTTTCCAGTTTACACTCAGAGACTTTCTTGGTCCCAGGATGCCCACATATCCTCCAGAGTGATGGGTTTGGGCAGCTTCTGGTGGCATGGGACTGGAATTCATCATTTCTTAGCAGTGTGTGGGGGAATGGTTAGGGGTAGGTCTCCGCACTAGTCCAGTAAGCCAGCCAGCGTGTTGTGTAGTACGTTACTAAACACTTCCACAATTTGATATTCACAAAAACCCTGTGAAACAGAGCATACATCATTATCTCCATTTTAACAATGAGGAAGCCAAGGCAAAGAGGAAAACTTCACTAAACAGTGATTTGCCTAAGCTCGTAGAGCTAGAAAATGGGACTACCTAGACTTGACCCCAGGTCTCTGACTCCAAGCCTGGGTGTACGGGAGGCAGTACGGTGCACCGGAAAGCATGCAGCCGTGGAGCCACACTTTGTGTGTGGACCCCTGGCTCTGAGACTTAGAGCTGTGTGACCATAGGTAAGTCACTTGATTCCTCTATGCTTCAGTTTCCTCATTTGTAAAGTGAGAATAACACTACCCACCTCAGAGGTATTTGTGAGGATTAAATGAGAAAATACATGCAGGGTACATAGAAGACAGGCTGACACATTAGGAAGCATGAAAAAGAGTTAGCTATTCTTAGAATACTATTAATAGTATTTTTATATATTACCATGGCACATTTAATGCCTTTTATTAATGAAAAGAGCTTGATACAGCTACAAAAAAACACTTAGCCTCTAACTATATGAGCTTCTGTTTAGGAAAAAATTTTAAAGTGTCATAATAGTATTCCATATGGAAACAGTAGAATATGTCAGAATATACTATGGCCCATTCCAGTTTTAATCAATCTGTTTAGAGAACTTGTGAAGTTGCTTTGAAATGATAAATAGAAGGGTGGGAGAAATAGATGAAGGGGATTATGAGGTACAAACTTCCAGTTATAAAATAAGTAAGTCATGGGGATGTAATGTACAGAATAGGGGATATAATCAACAATATTGTAATAATATTGTATGGTGACAGAAGGTAACTAGGCTTATTGTGGCCATCATTTCATGATATATATAAATATTGAATCCCTGAGTTGTACACCTAAATCTAATATAATAGTGTATGTCAATTATACGTCAATAAAAAAGGAAAAAAAATTAGAAAACTTAACAAAAATAATAGTCCAGCCCCAAGAGAAGTCACATGAGACTATATGAAAACGTCAAGACCAGAATTCATTGAGTGGGCTCTTTTTTGATTAACAATTGTAATGAAAGTAAATGAGAACTAAATCGTTTCCTAAGAAGCCAAATCATTTTGTCCTAAAATCATTATACCTTAACTATTTCTACTTTCCTCTAAAGTTTGTTGATCTGAAATGTCTTTATTTCATCTTCATTTTTATTTTTTATAAATTTATTTATTTATTTTGTTTTTGGCTGTGTTGGGTCTTCGTTGCTGCGCACAGGCTTTCTCTAGTTGCGGCAAGAGGGGGCTATACTCTTCGTTGCAGTGCACGGGCTTCTCATTGCAGTGTCTTCTCTTGTTGCGGAGCATGGGCTCTAGGCGCACGGGCTTCAGTAGTTGTGGCACACAGACTCAGTAGTTGTGGTGCACGGCCTTAGTTGCTCTGCGACACGTGGGATCTTCCCGGAACAGGGCTTGAACCTGTGTCCCCTGCATTGGCAGGCGGATTCTTAACCATTGCGCCACCAGGGAAGCCCTTCATTTTTAAAATAATAGCTTTATTGAAATAGAATTCACCCTTTTATAATTCACTGAAAAGTGTACAATTCAGTGGGTTTTGGTATATTCACAGAATTGTGCAATCAGCATCATTATCTAATTTCAGAACATTTTCATTACCCCGGAAAGAAACCTCATAACCATTAGGATCACACCACACTCTCTCTCCCCTTAGTCCCTGGAAAAAACTGGTTTTCTTTCTGTCCCTATGGTTTTGCTATTCTAAACGTTCCCCGACATTGTATTTGAAAAGTTATAAAGATAATTTCAAGGTTAGGATATTATCGTCCTCTGAGGTGGATTTATATTTGCTTCTGGAAGGAGGGTAGGGGATTGGTAATTCCACGTTAGTTTAATCCAATCACAGAATGAGATAATTCGAAGCTGATTTTCTGTCCCTGTTAGGGGATCACCATGGGTGACCATGACACCTAGTGGGTAGCACTTTGGGATCTCAACGGGAAGCTTGACAGGGAGGTTACTAGGACCCCTCATCAGCAGGCTCAAGCACCTATTGCTGTTACCCTGATCCTGTAAATTTGTGGCAAATTGGGCACATCTTCTGTTTCCCAACCTTTCATCAACTTTTCTGAATTTGGATGACCTTCCTCAGGGAAAAGCAGTACCCAGTGCTGGGCTCACGTCTCTGGATTTCCCTCTCCCAAATCTTGGCCCTGGAATTATGTCTGTTTTGTTATCTCTTCAAAACCTTCAAACAGTATTTTTTTCATGTTTCCTGATTTTTCCAGCTGTTCTTGAATTCTTCTCAGTGAGAAGACTCATCTAAAAGCCAACAGCTGTTTCTTCTTTCAGGCAAAACAGACAAAAAGGAAGATTCTTCCACATATTCCCCAGCTCCCCAACAGCTCAGAAAAACCAATGTCTTCTGCCACCGACAGGAAAGACACACCTGCTGGGTACATCTGTGAGGATGCAATGAGATAACACAGACAAAGTGCTTAGTGAGTTTTGTAACAACCATGTTTCTCCCTTTGTTCCAGCCTCGATAAATCTCAGAGCCAAATCTTGATCCTTCTAACAAGTTATGATTCAGAACCTTATGACATGTCCTTTGTGGAACAATCTTAGCTCAACTTCATTGTATTATCTGTGTTCTAAGTGTTTCATCTGTTTTCCTTAAATCCTGCAGTATTGCATGTAACCTTATAAGCCACCCTCGATCACTTTGAAAGGAGGTGGGACATACATAAATAAGTTAAATAAAGGTATTTTGAACTGCCATACGCTATACGTGTGAGAATGTTGATATTAGCACAGGACAGAACCACTTCCCTGGGGTAGCAGGACTTCAGGTCCTTTGTCTTTTTATGCCACTCACTAACATCCTTGCTCATCCTTCATGGTCTAATTCAAGGATCCCTCCTTCAGAAAGCCTTCCCTCATCTCCCCACATAGAGGTCTTTCCTTAATTACATTGAGTCTTATATTGCTGGCAGTGACTTGTCCTACCAACCTCACTCTCTTTATATGCCTCTAACCTCCACAAAGCCTAGAAAGAGAAATTACCTCAAATTGAATTATTTTTAAAGAACTTTACTGATATACAAGTGTCATGCGATAAACTGCACATTTAAAATGTACAATATGACAAGTTTTGGCATATGTGTACCACTGGAAACCATCACCATCATCAAGATAATGAACACATTCATCACAGTTTAACCCTTCGTTTGTTGGTAGACATTTAGGTTGTTTTAAATTTGGGGCTATTAAACATAAACCTTCCATGAACATTTATGTACAAGTCTTTTCATGAACATATGCTTTCTCTTCTCTTGGATAAATACCTAGGAATGGAATGACTGGGTCATATGGCAGCTGTTTCTTCAACTTTTTCAAAAACTGCCGAACTATTTTCAAAGTGGTTGTATCATTGTATATTCCCAACAGCCCATATGAGTTTCATTTCCTCCACACCTTCCCCTAGCATACGATATGGTCAGTCTTTTTTTTTTTTTTTTTTTTTTGCGGTACACGGGCCTCACTGTTGTGGTCTCTCCCGTTGCGGAGCACAGGCTCTAGACCCACAGGCTCAGCGGCCATGGCTCACGGGCCCAGCCGCTCCGCGGCATGTGGGATCTTCCAGGACCGGGACATGAACCTGTGTCCCCTGCATCGGCAGGCGGACTCTCAACCACTGCGCCACCAGGGAAGCCCGCTCAGTCTTTTTAATTTTAGCCGTTCTAACAGGTATAGTGTGGTATCTCACTGTGGGTTTTTTGTTTGTTTGTTTGTTTTGAATTTTATTTTATTTATTTTTTTATACAGCACGTTCTTATGAGTTATCCATTTTTATACATATTAGTGTATATATGTCAATCCCAATCTCCCAAATCATCACACCACCACCCCTCCACCCTGCCGCTTTCCCCCCTTGGTGTCCATATGTTTGTTCTGTACATCTGTGTCTCAATTTCTACCCTGCAAAACAATTCATCTGTACCATTTTTCTAGGTTCCACATATGTGAGTTAATATATGATATTTGTTTTTCTCACTTACTTCACTCTGTATTACAGTCTGTAGGTCCATCCACATCTCTATAAATGACCCAATTTTGTTCCTATTTATGGCTAATACTCCATTGTATATATATACCACATCTCCTTTATCCATTCATCTGTCAATGGGCAATGAGGTTGATTCTATGACCTGGCTATTGTAAATAGTGCTGCAATGAATATTGGGGTGCATGTGTCTTTTTGAATTATGGTTTTCTCTGGGTATATGCCCAGTAGTGTGATTGCTGGATCATATAGTAATTCTATTTTTAGTTTTTTAAGGAACCTCCATACTGTTCTCCATAGTGGCTGTATCAATTTACATTCCCACCAACAGTGCAAGAGGGTTCCCTTTTCTCCACATCCTCTCCAGCATTTGTTGTTTGTAGATTTTCTGATGACGCTCATTCTAACTGGTGTGATGTGATACCTCATTGTAGTTTTGATTTGCTTTTCTCTAATAATTAGTGATGTTGAGCAACTTTTCATGTGCCTCTTGGCCATCTGTATGTCTTCTTTGGAGAAATGTCTATTTAGGTCTTCTGCCCATTTTTGGATTGGGTTGTTTGTTTTTTAATATTGAGCTGCACGAGCTGTTTATATATATTGGAAATTAATCCTTTGTCCATTGATTTGTTTGCAAATATTTTCTCCCGTTCTGAGGGTTGTCTTTTCGTCTTGTTTGTAGTTTCCTTTGCTTTGCAAAAGCTTTTAAGTTTCATTAGGTCCCATTAGTTTATTTTTGTTTTTATTTCCATGACTCTAGGAGGTGGATCAAAAAAGATCTTGCTGTGATTTATGTCGAAGAGTTTTCTTCCTATGTTTTCCTCTAAGAGTTTTATAGTGTCTGGTCTTACATTTAGGTCTCTAATTCATTTTGAGTTTATTTTTGTGTATGGTGTTAGGGAGTGTTCTAATTTCATTCTTTTACATGTAGATGTCCAGTTTTCTCAGCACCACTTTTTGAAGAAACTGTCTTTTCTCCATTGTATATCCTTGCCTCCTTTCTCATGGATTAGTTGACCATAGGTACGTGGGTTTATCTCTGGGCTTTCTATCTTGTTTCATTGATATATATTTCTGCTTTTGTACCAGTACCATATTGTCTTGATTACTGTAGCTTTGTAGTATAGTCTGAAGTCAGGGAGTCTGATTCCTCCAGCTCCATTTTTTTCCCTCAAGACTGCTTTGGCTATTTGGGGTCTTTTGTGTCTCCATACAAATTTTAAGACTTTTTGTTCTAGTTCTGTAAAAAATGCCATTGGTAATTTGATAGTGATTGCATTGAATATGTAGATTGCTTTGGGTAGTATAGTCATTTTCACAATATTGATTCTTCCAATCCAAGAACATGGTATATCTCTCCATCTGTTGGTATCATCTTTAATTTCTTTCATCAGTGTCTTATAGTTTTCTGCATACAGGTCTTTTGTCTCCCTAGGTAGATTTATTCCTCTGTATTTTATTCTCTTTGTTGCATTGGTAAATGGGAGCATTTCCTTAATTTCTCTCTCAGAATTTTCATCATTAGTGTATAGGAATGCAAGAGATTTCTGTGCATTAATTTTGTATCCTGCAACTTTACCAAATTCATTCATTAGCTCCAGTAGTTTTCTGGTGGCATCTTTAGGGTTCTCTATGTAGAGTATCATGTCATCTGCAAACAGTGACAGTTTTACTTCTTCTTTTCTGATTTGTATTCCTTTTATTTCTTTTTCTTCTCTGATTGCCATGGCTAGGACTTCCAAAACTATGTTGAATAATAGTGGTGAGACTGGACATCCTTGTCTCATTCCTGATCTTAGAGGAAATGCTTTCAGTTTTTCACCATTGAGAATGATGTTTGCTGTGAGTTTGTCATATATGGCCTTTATTATGTTGAGGTAGGTTCCATCTATGCCCACTTTCTGGAGAGTTCTTATCATAAATGGGTGTTGAATTTTGTCAAAAGCTTTTTCTGCATCTATTGAGATGATCATATGGTTTTTATTTTTCAACTTGCTAATATGGTGTATCACATTGATTGATTTGCATACATTGTAGAATCCTTGCATCCCTGGGATAAATCCCACTTGATCATGTGTATGATCCTTTTAATGTGTTGTTGGATTCTGTTTGCTAGTATTTTGTTGAGGATTTTTGCATCTATATTTATCAGTGATATTGGTCTGTAATTTTCTTTTTTTGTAGTATCTTTGTCTGGTTTTGGTATCAGGGTGATGGTGGCCTCATAGAATGAGTTTGCGAGTATGCCTCCCTCTGCAATTTTTTGGAAGAGTTTGAGAAGGATGGGTGTTACCTCTTCTCCGAATGTTTGATAGAATTCACCTGTGAAGCCATCTGGTCCTGCACTTTTTGTTTGTTAAACATTTCTTGCATCGTGTCGACCTTTGCCTCCCTTGTTTTTCCGAGGTCCTGGATCATCTTCACTATCATTATTCTGAATTCTTTTTCTGGAAGGTTGCCTATCTCCACTTCATTAATTTGTTTTTCTGGGTTTTTACCTTGTTTCTTCATCTGGTACATAGCCCTCTGCCTTTTCATTTTGTCTATCTTTCTGTGAATGTGGTTTTTGTTTCACAGGCTGCAGGATTGTAGTTCTTCGTGCTTCTGCTGTCTGCCCTCTGGGGATTGAGGCTATCTAAGAGGCTTGTGCAAGCTTTCTGATGGGAGGGACTGGTGGTGGATAGTGCTGGCTGTTGCTCTGGTGGGCAGAGCTCAGTAAAACTTTATTCCACTTGTCTGCTAATGGCTGGGGCTGGGTTCCCTCCCTGTTGGTTGTTTGGCCTGAGGCGACCCAACACTGGAGCCTCCAAGGTCTCTTTGATGAGGCTAATGGCAGACACTGGGAGGGCTCACACCAAGGAGTACTTCCCAGAACTTCTGCTGCCTGTGTCCTTGTCCTCACTGTGAGACATAGCCACCCCCTGCCTCTGCAAGAGACCCTCCAACACTAGCAGGTAGGTCTGGTTCAGTCTCCTGTGGGGTCACCGCTCCTTCCCCTAGGTCCCGACGCACACACTACTTTGTGTGTGCCCTCCAAGTGTGCAGTGTCTGTTTCCCCAAGTCCTGTCAAAGTCCTACAATCAAACCCCGCTAGCCTTCAAAGTCTGATTCTCTAGGAATTCCTCCTCCTGTTGCCAGACGCCCAGGTTGGGAAGCCTGACGTGGGGCTCAGAACCTTCACTCCAGTGGGTGGACTTCTGTGGTGTTAGTGTTCTCCACTAACACCTGGGTGTCACCCACGCAGCAGTTATGGGATTCGATTTTATTGTGATGGCACCCCTCCTACCATCTCATTGCAGCTTCTCCTTTGTCTTTGGGTGCGGAGTATCTTTTTTGGTGAGTTCCAGTGTCTTCCTGTCGATGACTGTTCAGCAGTTAGTTGTGATTCCGGTGCTCTTGCAAGAGAGAATGAGAGCACGTCTTTCTACTCTGCCATCTTCAACTCTCTCTCACTGTGGTTTTAATTTGCATATACTTAATGACAAACAATATTGAGCATCTTTTCATGTGTTTCTCTTATTTTTGCATATATTTATCTTCTTTGGTGTCCGTTCAAATCTCTTGCCCAATTTTTAATTGGGTTGTTTTCTTATATTTGAGTTTTGAGTATTCTTTATATTTTCTGGACCCACATCCCTTATTATATATAGGGATTTGCAAATATTTACTCCCAGACTATGGGTTGTCTTTTCATTTTCTTAGGTGTCTTTTTAAGCGCAGAAGTGTTTAACTTTAGTGAAGTCCGATTTATCAATTCGGTTTTTTATGGATTCTCCTTTTGGTGTTGTATCTAAGACATCTTTGGCTAACTCAAAGTCAGAAGGATTTTTTCCTCAGATTTTCTTTGAGAAATTTTATAGTTATAGATTTTACATTTAGATTGATGGTCCATTTTGAGTTAACATGTATATATGAAGTAAAGTATAGATCCAAGTTTATTTTTGTCTATACAATATCCAATTATTTTAGCACCATTTCTTGAAAGATTATTCTATCTCTACTAAATTACCTCTGTACGATTGTAGAAAATCAATTGACCCTAGTTGTGTGGGTCTTTTTCTGGACTTTCCATTCTGTTCTATTGATCTATTTGTTTTTACACCAATACCACACTGCCTTCATTGCCATTGCTTTATATAAGTCTTGAAATCTAATAATATTAATCCTCCAACTTTGTTCTTTTTCAAAGTTATTTTGGCTATTTTAGGTCTGCTGCTTTTTAATATGAATTTTAAAGTGGATTTGTCCATTTCTACCCTTAAAAAAAGGCTACTGAAATTTATATTGTGATTGCATTGAACTTATAGATCAATTTGGGGGAAATTGACATAATAATATTGAGACCTATGAATATAGTACATCATTCCATTATTAAATAATCTTTCATTTCTCCCAGCAATGGTTTACAGTTTTCAGTGTAGAGCTGTTTTACATTTCTTGTTCTTGATTTATCTCCAAGGATTTCAAACTTTTTGATGTTATTTTAAATAGTATTTTTTTAAATTTCAAGTTCCAATTGTGTGTTGATGGTGCATGGAAATACAATTGATCTTTGTATATTGATCTTATATCCTGCTACCAAACGAAACTTTCTTATTAGTTCTACTAGCTTTTCGTAAATCCATTGGATATTTCTCCCTGGATAGGCATGTCATCTATGAATAAAGACTGTTGTACTTCTTCATTTCCAATCTGGGTGATTTTTACTTCTTCTTTAACTGAATTGAGATTTAGTGATCTTGGAAGTACAGGGACCTGAGTTTTAATGCCAACTCTGCCATAACTCACTGTGTAACCTTGGACAACTCACTTTCCCTCTCTGAACCTCAGTTACCCTGTAAAGTGATCTGTAAATTCTTGCCCACCTCTAATGTTCAGTGAGACAAAGAATGTACTCTGAAAGGTATTAGCACTCTGGTTTTAATCCACAGCTTCCTGCCTCCTTCCTGCCTCAGAGGGTAGGTCTCTGAGTCCTACCCTCTTCCCGTTAAGTGACTGATTCATTGTGCTCCTGACAGTTGGGTTGAACGGGAGAGTGTTCAACCTGCCAACCTTCCAGTGAATTAGGGGTGCGGCCCTATTAGTTCATTCTTTCACCAACTGTTGTTCTGCTGCCTCCTGTTGGCAAGGCCCAGTCTGCAGAGTGTGTTATCTATTTTCTAGCAAAAGCCAAAGCCATTAATTCATGAAAAAATTAACTAAGAACCACACACGTAGAGAAGCCAATTTCATTTAGATTTTTTTTGTTTTTAATTTTTAAAAATGCATTCCATTCTCCTGCTTTTGAATTCAGTCCTTATCAATAAAGTAATTTTTCCTGAGATAGGGTAGGCTAAAAAGCTGAAAAGACACAGTCCTGTCCTGTAGGAACTTAAGAGTCCAGCAGGGGAATGGTCCGTTTGCTCTCCATCTGTATGGAAGAAGAACGGGCAGACAAAATTATACTGGACCATGTTGGAGAAGGTCTGAATCCTTGAAAACAGGGAATTGGGTCAATCCCAAGGCACGGTGGAAGTGAGAGATACAGCAGACTTTTTTTACCCTTTTTAGTCACCCTGCAACTGGATCTCATTCCTAAGTTTAGGGGATGCTCTTCCTTCTGAGCCCACCTCCCATCAGAGGGAAGGCTTGTCCAGTCTCCCTGGCATCTAGGGCATCACCTAGGTCTTTCCAATCAAATAAGCTCGCCTAAAATTCTAAATCCAAAACTGATGTTACAGGAACCATGCAAACCCCACTGGTAATTAAGGCAGCAGTAGCTACATCTGATCTCCTGAAATAGTGATAGCACATCCAGTTTCTAGAATTCAGAATCATCTGTCCCAACTCTTTCATTCTACAAATGCAGTGTGGAGTAAATGAAGACCAACCAAATGAGAACAGGCAAAGGCTATTTTTTCAGAGCTTGTTATAGAAAGGGAGTCAGCCACCATCACATGTTTTGGCAGAGACTCAAAGGCCTGCAGAAGTGGGAAAGCTTTACAGGAGAAAACAAAGAAGCCATCAGGTATGCCTTGCTTGGAGGCTGCTGGTGTGGGGAAGCCATCAGTAGGCTAACTAGAAGCAGAGCATCCTATACGATCGGTTAGGGGTGCATTATTTGGTCTGGTTCATGCTAGGTTGGAAGTGGGGACAAAAATTAGGGAAGCTGTCGGTTTTTAATCAATTCCTGACCATTTGGATCCAGTGGCTACAGGAGTTATTGTTCGGCTTCATGAGCTGGTTGCTAGAGACTGTGGTCTGATTTCATACAAGTCTGACTTACAGATAGCAGACTGGCTTCCTGGGCTGTTTACTGCAGATAATGGATTGGTTTCCTGGGCTGGTTGCTACAGACTGTGGATCAGAGTTCTACTTTTATACATGGTCTAGCCATTGTCTATTACTATATGCAATCTCTCATCAGAAACTGAGGCCCAGAGAAGTAGAGTGGTCTAAGATGCTTAATCCAAGGTTTAAGAGCTAAGAGTAATCAGAACTGATAGGTCAACCTGAGGTTTAGCATATTTATCTTATCATCTCCAAAGGAACTTGTTCTGCTTGTTGAGGAAACAAGGTTCAGATCCATGGAAAAATGAAGTTCAGTACAGATGTTACAGAGATAAGTTGCACCAGGAAGTTAATAGTTAGTGCTACAGCTTGGCAGGAAGGCTCATCACTTTCCCCTTCAGGCAGAAGCACTGCTATATCCAGAGCCTCTGTTGATCAAGTGCTCTCTACGTACTGGGCATTCCAGCCAGGCAGCAAAGTGAAGTAGTTAAACGCACGGTTCTCCAGGCTGCCTATTCTATCATATTTTACCCTCACCATTATTAGCTGTAAACTTGAACAAGATACTTTACCTTTCTGGTCTTCAGTTTCCTCATCTGTAAAATGGGGATAACAAGGACACCTAGTTCATCATGCTCTTGTGTAAATTAAATGAGCAGGCACTTGCAACACACTTAAAACAGTACCTGATACTTAATATGTGCTTGTACAAGTTAGATATGACAATCTTGTTTAGTCTTCACATCAATTCAGCGTGGTAAGTAGTATAATCCTACTTTGCAGGTGAAGAAACTAAGGATAGTACTAAGGATAGTTATGTCACTGGTCCAAGATAGTGAGTGTCCGAATCAGGATTTTCACTCATGTCTCTATGAAGCCCAAACTTATTATTCCTTCCCACAGAGCTTCTGAACACTAGATGCCACTGTTGGGAAAGGAGACAGTAGAGTGGGAAAGCATAGAGGGCTGTGGTAGCAGGATGTCTCAACTCAAAGCTTGGTTCTGCCCTTGCACAAATTACCATCTCTGAGCACATTTTCCCTTGCAAACTGGTAATAATAACCTACCTCACAGGATTGTTTTAAGGATCAAATAAGATAATGTATGTGAAGCTTCCAGAACAGTGCCTGGCACATGAGAAGTACTTAATAAATGACAACGATCATTTTCACTGTTAGAATTGAAAGTGACAATTGTAAACTATTCTTTAGAGTCTGTCCCTTAATGGCCCACCTTCATGAAGTTTTGTCTTAGTCTCCAAACTGGTTTGACTCTCCACTGCTGAATTCCCCATTGTTGGTACTGTGGTAGCTCAAGCAGAGACCAGAAAAATGACTTGGAGGAGGAGAAGGGTCCTGCAGGGGAGAGGAATAAACAGGCAAGGAGTGGTTACATGGTAATGTGGAGTTCCAAAAGACCAAGGCTTCCCATGGCCCAGAGTCTCAGAAGAATCAGAAATGCTTCCCAGAAAACAAAGGGAGGAGCTTCATCCTCAGTTCTGTGGGTCAACCTGAGATACGCCCTCAGCATATCTCATGTTGGTTCTAATTTTAACACTGAGATCAGTGAAGTTGACTTTGCAACTGTGCCTTGAGAGTTAAAGCTGAGTCGTTTGTCAGACTGGTCAGGGAAACCAGAAGACAGGCAACTGGAAAATCTGATAGAAGAAGGATGATCATAATGGAGAGTATAAAAGCAAAAATGCCCTGTTTCAAAGGAACATAAAAGACCATCTCTTCCATCACCCTGAAAAGTAGATATTATCATCTTGTTTTCCAGATGTTCCTAGGTTAAATTTTACAGCCCAAATCAATCAGGTAACCAGAATTGAATCATGATTTGAATCCAAGATAAAAGATCTGGAGAAAAACACACCTAGGGATTTCCTTGGTGGTGCAGTGGTTAAGACTCTGCCTGCCAATGTAGGGGACACAGGTTCGATCCCTAGTCTGGGAAGATCCCACATGCCATGGAGCAACTAAGCCTGTGAGCCACAACTACTGAGGCTGTGCTCTACAGCCTGCGCTCTAGAGCCCGCGAGCCTCAACTACTGAGCCCGTGTGCCACAACTACTAAAGCCCACGCGCCTAGACCCCGTGCTCAGCAACAAGAGAAGCCACCTCAGTGAGAAATGAGAAGCCTGCGCACCGCAACAAAGAGTAGCCCCTGCTCGCCACAACTAGAGAAAGCCTGTGTGCAGCAACGAAGACCCAACGCTGCCAAAAATAAATAAATAAATTTTAAAAAAAACCCTAAACATTTCAGAATGGTTATCTATGGGTGATAGGATTATGAGTGATTTTCATTTTCTTCTTTATATTTTTTGTATTTTCCAAAATTTCTCTACTGGGTAGTTGTTACTTAATAATGAGAAAAAAATCAATAAAATTATTTAAACTTCATCAGGGCCGAGGATGAGGGCTGGGAGCAGAAACCAGAAGCAGTGGGAAAGCTCACTATAGGAGCATCAGTCTGCTGTTTCTGAAACTGTGGAAACTAAACTGCTAAGCTGAGGTGCTATTCGGAGTGAGCTGGGGAGGAAGGAGGCAAGCAATCCAGACCAGAATTGTGGCTCCTTCAAGCCCAGGGAAGCTCAGCATGAAAGGGGCCTGGAACGAGAACACTGACTTAATCATTGTTTCCAAACTCAAAGACTTAATCCAGGAGCAACCTATACCATGAGGCTGGCCAGAATCCAAAATGGAAGGACCTCAAAAGAGGGCTCATGCACCTCCCTGGGCAGGGCTCGGGAAGTACACTTTGCCCCTGTGCATTCTTAGCCCTTATAATAGAGCTTCCTGCCCATTATAATTTGTGTTGCAATGAAGACCTCTGACATAGAAGTATGAGAGCCTGAAATGAGAAGGAAAACAGTGGTACAGAGGGGAGAGTGCTCAACACCAGCAAGGAGGAAGCAGGGAGGGCTGATGCCCCTCACCCAGTCACAGTCCCTTTATGTGGAGGGCAGAGTCATGGGATCAGAGCCGTGGGTGATTTAGGAGATAGAGCTGGGGATGCATTTGGCAGGGGAGAGAAGGCCCAGGTTCTCACTGGCATCTTCCTTCCCCGGAGAAGCAAGAGGTCCCTAGGTAATATGAGATTCAAGCTCATTCCCACCATTGTTTCTACTCCTGAAGCATTTTCAAACTCCAAGCAGATATCATACGGAGAAAACTTTATTTGTAAAAATACATTCTGGCCCCAGAGGATTCCATAAATGGAAGATACACAAGTCTGGGGTTTGGGAGTTGAGTAGGCGTGGTCAGTAATTGTAAGACAAGCCTGTAATTTCACATCAGAAGTTCTTCTTCCACAACCCACACTTAGTAGCCATTGGTTCAGTTTTAAGTATCTCTTAAAACACTGGTGGTCAGTAAACATGTCCTTAATTTAATAAAATTCTAGCCACTCCTCTAGAATTTAGAAGGTTTGTTTACTCTACGAAAAACCTGCTCTAGTTGGGCTATAAATATAATCTGTGAATTGTTTTTAAAAGTCTCATCTTCAAATATAAAAATAAATAAGTTAAATAGCAAAAATAAATATATTAACTAATAAATACACTCAACAGTAAAAAAGATCTTATTAAAATCTGATAAAACTCTAGATTAAGAATAGGAACACATGAAGATAATCACAATAAGGAAACAAATAATAAATAAATAATATACACAGTGACCAGCACTAAATTATACAAAAAGAGATGGTGGTTTGGGGTCATGCCTCCTGGGTACTGAGGGCTGGGAGTCTGGGCCCAGAATACTCTCAGAAGCATCACTTTCTTCCTAGTCCATCTCCTCCATCCAGCTCAGGAGAATGTCTAGCTCCCCCAAAGCCTTCACCACTGCTGCTTGAGGCTGAAGCTGGAAGATACCAAGTGAAGTGGTGAGCAACTCATAAAGAGACAATGTGGGCTCCAAGGTTAATCCTCTCCTTTCACTGGTAGGTCTACTGGAGATTGTAAACAGAGCATCTTTTTCAAAATGAAGAGCTCGAGAGACATTATGGAACCTCAAGATCTCACAAGAGGGAGGAAAAATCATTGAGTCCAATCACCCGAGTCTTACATAGAGAAACTGAGGCCCGGGGGGTAGCAGAATTGGGACTACAACTCAAGCCTCTTGAATCACAGAGATCAAAGTAATTAGGCTGTTTTTTAAAGAAAGATGTGTGTGTGTGTGTGTGTATGTGTGTGTGTGTACGGGTTGCCTGCTGTGCATCCTTCAATGGAACAAATATTTATTGTGCTAAGTAAGCATTGGGCTGGCTAGGGACTCAGAAATGAATGACACCGTCACTACCCACAGGGAATTCACAGTTGAGTGAGGGAGACAGGCAGAAGCAGGCAATTAAAATGTAGTGTGGGAAATAGATGATGGGGTCCCCACAGGATGACAGGAGCACTTAACTCTGAGAGAAGTAGCCAGTGCCTTCCTGGAGGTGATGCCTAGGCTGAGTCTTAAAGGATGAGTAGGAATTAGTGAGTGTGGAGCAGACTCCGGCCTTCCTGGCAGATGTGCAAAGGCATTGAGGTGAGAAACAGCATGGCACGGGCATGCATGAAATTGTGAGTGACTATTTTGAGGGTATGTACAAGCGTATGAATGATGGAAAACTATCACCTCTAGTTTGTGTAGTTGAAAAGTTCAGATGCCTCTGGAGTGACTTGATGGAATCATGGCTATTCCTTCTTGACTCCCAGAGCATCTTGCAGAGACAGCACCTTTCTAGAGCCTGAATGGGTATCCCCTGGGTTAAAGAAGAGGGACAGTCCACATGACCTCAGACGGCCATTAACCTGAGGGCTGTAACATTTCTTTGAGTATGAACATCTATCACACCCATCTATGATCTCAGTTCTAAAAACACACTCATCCCAACCAAGGCCAAAACTGCATATACCTCTTCGTAGTGGCTCATAAGCTGGCTGTATTTCTCCATTGCTTCCTCCCCACTAGGGCATGTCATATGGGCATGCTGAAAAGAATACCAAAGAATGACAGATTTTATTAAAGATTCTGATTTTCTGCCCTTGCCATTGACACGAAGTAGGTGGAAGTTCTATTCTTTCACCTATAAAAGTCTTTTCAGACCTCCTTATTTAGGATCATTAAACTGATCACCAGCTAGAAGAGGAAGCATATAGAGCTCATTGTTTCTTTTTAGAAACAGGCAGCACTGAAAGAGTTTGTGATCACTGTATCCCATCTGGCCTACACCCCCCAACCCAGTTCTAGTCTAGCTGCCTCCAGAGAGCCCCCATGGGAAAGAGAATTGGATTCCTAGGTCCTATCTTGAGATTGAGTCCGGTTGTCTGCTGATTAGCTGCCTGGACTCAGTATGCACTAGTATGCCGCAGGATAACTCACCTACAGAAGAAGCATAATTTCATGGATACTAGGAAATTATCAGTGACATCAAATAGGTAGCACTTTATAGTTCTGTAGACATTTTGCATGAAGCTTGTATTCAAAAGTAAATATAACCGAGTTCTTATTACCTAGTCACATGGCTCAACACAGATTATTAGAACTCTTGGACTCAGTTCTTCCATCCATTAAATGGGGCTAAGAATGAGCCTGATTGCTAAGTCCTTGAAGCTATGTGCTGAGGTGGATCCTTTTACCCAAGACGCTTAGTCACACAGAGACAGAGGTCCTTCTTGATGGTAAGAAAAGAGTTGGCGAGACCGCTGATCTTCTGGAGGATACGGTGGTCAGGGGTCTGTTAGTTTTTGAATACTCTGTCCAGGTAGAGTCTCAGTATATGGCGGAGGAGGCAGCACTGACCTGCAGGCTACGAAGAAGACTGGCGTGTTGGTGGGCGGAGGGTGTCCAGGGACAAGGGTGCTGGAGATTCCCCCGACTCATATTTCCTCCCAGAACTCATACAGACCAAGCATGTACCTTCGTGTCTTGCAAAGGCTGAGTCTTCCTCAAGATTCTGAGGTCAATGATTTCATCTTTGGGTTGCTAAACAGAGGAAGGCAAGATGAAAAAGTACAGGTTAGTAACTGTTGCCAGGATCTTAGACATCCAGACCTCCCATCCCCTCCCTGCCATGGCACAGTGGACAGAGTCCCTCTCCAAAACACTTTTGAATTATGAACTACAGATATTTCCTGGGAACACATCCTCCTGGTAAGGAGTCCCCAGCCTGCCTCTTTTTGTGATCCCACTGCTGGGGGACAGAGAAAAATAAGAAGAAAAGTGGGGAGGCGGTCACAAAGTGAAAGATGGGGTCCTTCCCTCACATAGCACTCTGTCCTGTATCTCTGAAAATCCACTTCGAATTGCCTGAAGACTTGTGGTGATCACACAGCTTCCCAAATGGAGTGTCTTCAGCCTGGCAGAAGGTGTCCAGAAGACATAAAACACAGCAGAAAGAAGGCAGAGGGGAAGACCAGAGCCTTTCATTCTGGAGACCAGGAGATTCTGGAGCCAGATTCTGGAGACCACAGGAGCTAAGAATTCAAAGGAAAGAGCATGACTTATTGATTTCCCCATCTCATGTCTTAAGAAGCCAGTCCTGTCACCAGGGACATGCCTCCCCCAGTCCCCGATATCCCCTGGTGAAACTTAATAGCTTCATCTGACTTCAGATGGTCTGGCACATTCATCCAACTTACTAAGAAAAAGAGAAGAGAAGGCTTCGGGTGCTTGTTCAGGGTCTGAGTATGAGTTGGTGTTACAGGTCCTGACTCCTTTATTCTCTCCCCATCCCAGCCCCATCGTTATTGCCCAGCAGGAAAGGCCTGGAGCAGCAGGCACTTGCAATGAGTAGATAGAGGATGACATTTCAGGGAAAATGTCAGGACTTGTTTTTGCGAGTTGACGTATATAGTCTTCCCTTCCAGAATGCCAATGTAGCTCACCCTTCTGGTCCCCTTAGACCCACAGAGGGACTGGGGGAAAACTGAACCTCATAGAAGCTGTTGCCAAGCCACCAAAAACATTTCAGGGAAATTGTCTGAATTTTACGTCCATCCCCAGGGATGGAGAACTTAGCTCTATTTGGCATTTGTCTGAGATCAGATTGGTTATTTGAGGATAGTAGATTTATTTCAGCCCCGAAGACAAATAGAAAGTCAATGATTTCATAACAGTCCTTCTGCCAGGGAAAGGCAAGTTCTGATGGGCAATCAGCCTAATTCCACCTAGCACTTCTCCACCCTCCTGGGGTACCTGGACTCCACAGCGCCCTCTGCAGGAAGGCAGCACTCAAGCATACCTGGGACTAATCCAAGAGTATGCGTTTTCCTAGCCTTGTAACTCAGGCTGAGGATCAAGTAAGCGATCCCAAAAGAAAGAGGAAAAAGGTGGGAAGGAACTCATTTCTTCTTGGGATGAGGCTTGCTCTGTAAGAGGGTACTTTCTAGTAGTTGCTGAGTTTTAAGGTAAAATGATAACGCGCTGAGATTAGGAAGAGGAGAGTGAAACACTCACTTCAGGCAAAAAATTTAAGGAGACAAAAGTCTCAGTAATCAAGATAAATAATAGCAAAATTAATGAAAACAATCCATGATGAACAAAAGATTAACAATTTAAATAAAGACAGAATCTGACAGGGCCATGCTGAGCCATATGGAAACCCAGGACAAAAGGGGAAATGAGTGCTCCTATCTGTCTATCTATCTATACATCATCTATCTAGCCATGTATATCTACATATGTTTACCCATCCATCTATATCTATCTATGTATCTATATCCATATCTATGTTTTTATGTATCAGAAGTATATGATGAAAATATTAGTGATGAGTTCTCTTCCCTTAAAACCAGGAAAGTAAAATTATAATAAATTCTGTTTGGGACATAAATAACATATTTAAACGTAAAAATAATGTGAGTTGTAATGCAGCTAATTATCAATTTTTCAATAATTTTCAACTACCTTAATGTCTTGGGAAAATAATACACATAAAATAATAAAAACCTATGCTGAAGAGTACAAATGAAACTATTTACAGAACAGAAGTAAACTCACAGATGTAGAAAACAAACTTATGGTTACCAGGGTGTAAGGGGAGGAGGGATAAATTGGGAGATTGGGACTGACCTATACTCACTACTATACATAAAATAGATAACGAATAAGGACCTACTGTACAGCACAGGGAACTCTACTCAATACTCCGTAATGGCCTATATGGGAAAAGAATCTAAAAAAGAGTGGATATATGTATATGTATAACTGATTCACTTTGCTGTACACCTAAAACTAAAACAACATTGGAAATCAACTATACTTCAATAAAAGTTTTAAAAAAGAATATATAGAGAGGTGTACATCTTTCCTGTTTGCCTTAGGTTCCAGAATGCCTTGGTACAGTACTGATAATCGTTACTGCTTACTGATTTTTTTCCTACGTTCCAATCAATAGGCTCGGTATACTTTATATTCATATTCACCTGGGATACTGCCACATGTAGGAAAAAGGAATAAACAAACCAAACCCTCAGAGAGAACTCTGGGTTTGAGAACTAGGTCCAAATGCCTGCTCTGCAAGTCCCCATCGGTGTAGGTTGTCCTAGTTTTCCCAAGACTAGGGAGGGATCCAGGGCATAGCACTTTAACTTTTTTTTTTTTTTTTCCGGGACAGAGGCCTCTCCCACCGCGGAGCACAGGCTCCGGATGCGCAGGCCCAGCGGCCATGGCTCACGGGCCCAGCCGCTCCGCAGCATGTGGGATCTTCCCGGACCGGGGCACGAACCCACGTCCCCTGCATCGGCAGGCAGACTCTCAAACACTGTGCCACCAGGGAAGCCTCACTTTAACTTTTAAAACTGAAAACGTCACAGGTAAATCTGGATGAGTTAGTCACTCTCCATCTATGTGACCTTGGACAAGTCAACTCACCTCTCTTGAGTTTTGTTTTCTTAGCCCCCAAATGGTTATAATTAAACTTACCCCAGAAATTTGTTTTGACATTTAAATAAAATGATGCATGATTCGTACACCTAGCATCTAGTGAGTGATCAACTCATTTTAAATAGAGAATGATGTTAGTTGCCTTGAACATAGTGGGTATATGGTAAATATATGTTAAATTCAACAATTCGATCAGCATTTATTAAGCACCCACTGTCTTGAATATCATGCTAGGTACTGGAATACAAAGATAAACATGACAATTCCCTATTCTCTAGGATATTTTGCCCTAATGCAAAGGACTCCTTTAGACATGGCCCTGAACACACCAGGCTAGATGACTAGGAGAACTGGGCTCATCCCCAGAACCATGTGAATAGTGTAGAGAGAGGGAGGTCTCTTACCTGAGTTCAGGAAGGGCTGCTACTTGTGATCTCCTAGGAGTCTGTCTCAAGCTAAGAGGTTTCCAATTATGTGTACATATATATATATATATATATATCCCATGAAGGAAGTCAGCTCCCACAGGTGAGGGCTAAAACTCCGCTGGAATTTCTCTGGTGGCACTGGACTTCCTCCCAGCCTGAGGCAGTTTAATTGCAGACTGGATTACCTCAACACCTTCCTTCTCTAAGAAGCACTTCTTTGGAGATTACTGGTTTAGTTATTGGTTAAAGGAAACCTCTTTCTCTCTGGCTTCCTTCCAGAAGGAAGGTAAAATGGTAATCAGAACAGAAAAGATCACTGAATTACAGAACTGGAAGAGAATTCCAGGAGGTGCTTTTTCCCCCTCCTCTAAATCCAGTTCTCCTAACCAGTTTTCTCCCCACACCCAGACACTGTGGACTCACTCCTGATGTTTCTCCTTTGCCTTTGCTCTTCCCACCATTTCTCTCCAACAATGGCTACCCTACTTTCCCTCCACTCATCATTGAAGAGTGGACCCCAATTCTTTATTCCCGAACTACTTTGGTCCAAAGCAATTCCCCTCTTCTCTAACTTCCAACAGCAGATTTTTCTTCGGCACATGAGAGTCTAACGTTGCCCTCTGTTTCATGGGTCTTTGCCTTTTCTCCCTAATGTGATACTGGAATATTTTCTTGGACATGGACTAATCCATTAGGCAGGACACACCTCCAGGCAAGATTAAATTAAGGCACCTGAGATTAACCTCCAACAGTGCTTTGGAAACTGTCAAGATGGTAGAGATTGTAATATATTCCTTTGCAACATTTTTCCTATTCAATATCTGACACTCTGAAGTCCTGTATTTAAGTTCAGGGATTCCATAGTTACTAGGATAACTTTGGCATATTCTTTCATCTTTCTGGATGTCAATTTACATTATCTGTAAAATGAGAGTAATAGAATAGATAATGTATAAGATCTTTTCCAATTCTGACATTCAATGTCACTATGATGCTTTGCTCTTCTACCTTTTGATCAGAACACTCCTTTTTAATGTCTTTTAATGTCTTCCTAAAGTTCCTTGAAAATGAGGACTATAATTTTTCACTGTAATACTTGATAAATGCTGAAAACGTGTGAATATCTAATCTAAATATCTCTTGCGCTTATGCCTGTTTTACCATCCTTGTTAGTAAGTAAACAATTTCTCATCCATAACTGTGATTAAAGTAAAATTGAGAAACATGCTCTGACAAGACTTTCAGGGAATATAAGCTGTACCCGTGTCAGTCCATTCCTTCTCATTAACCAATAAGAATCCAGTTGTTTTGTTCTAAGTTATCTGTAATGATTAAGTAAGTTTAGCTCATGTGCAATCCCAATTTCCTTTAATAATGAAGACTCTGCTTTTCCTATATCAGAATACTTTATTCTTTTTTAAATCTGCTGAATAGATCCCATTCCACACTCTGCACAGACACCAATTCAACTTACCTGCTATAAAAAGCTTCCTCTGTCTCACCCGTTATAACCTCTCTCTCTCTCTCTATGCCACCACTTACCGAGGCAAAATTTATCCCTCCCTCCCACCTTTGGAGCTGCCTTTATTTTGTGCCTCTTGTGTAATTATCACAGTGAATTGCAATTTTTTGAGTTACATATCTGTATCTCCCCCTGGCCTGAGAGCTCCTTGTTCAACTTCATGGTCCCAACACTCACTGGTTCCTGGTAGGTGCTCAGCAAACACTTGATGACTATTGAATGAACATGTTGATTTCAAATTGTTCCTTCTTTATATTGTATCCTAAAACCACAGGATCTCAGGCTTAGCTGTACCTGAAAATGGAGACATACAAACCAATCAGTAATTACCAAATGGCCTAAAATTAGAGCAAGAGAGGAGAATGGGGACACAAGAGTGAAAGATAAGCTGGTTGGAGGTCAGAAGTAAGATTGGTCATGTTAGGGAGTTAGGACTTTATCCAAAAGCAAGGCGTTATGAAAGCTTTTAGCAAGGAGCAATGAGATTAGAGAGGCACACTTGAAAATGGACTTGAGGCAGGTAAGACTGGAGACGGGGAATCCAGCCATTGAAGTAGTCCCAGAAAGAGATTTAACCTTGGCTTGAACTAGTAGCAGCAGAGAGAGAGAGAGAGAGAGAGAGAGAGAGAGAGAGAGAGAGACGTGTGTGGACTTGAGAGAATCTAAATACATTTTTTAAATGTTTGGAGACTGATTAAATGTGTAGGTTAGGGAGAGGAGGAATCAAGGATAGTAAAAATATTGCTAGGTTGAACCACATGCAATTTCCATCTGTGTAGGTCAAGATTGGTCTGATATTACAAACGAACTTATCTATGAAACAAACAGACTCACAGACATAGACAACATACTTGATTGTCAAGAGAAAAGGGCAGGGTGGGAGAAGAATGGGATTGGAAGTTTGGGACTAGCAGATGCAAACTATTATATACAGGATTGATAAATAACAAGGTCCTACTGTATAGCACAGGGAACTATATTCAACATCAATAAACCATAATGGAAAAGAATAGGAAAAAGTATATATATAACTGAATCACTTTGCTGCATACCAGAAACTAACACAACATTGTAAATCAACTGTAATTCAATAAAATAAAAATTAAAAATTAAGACTGGTCTGATATTGGCCTTGTCTTATAATTCAACCTAATAACTATTATAATGATAATGTAGAGCGTATCCTAAGCCTAGTACCTGGACTTAGATATTAAATGCTCTATACATTATAATCATAATATATATAACATATGTTATATATATACTAATACATATATATTATACTTATTTTCATGTAATTCTCATAAAATTCCACTAAGAATATAAGCTTTTTGATGGCAAGAATTTTGTCTGTCTTATCTACCCCTATATTACACATGCCTGGAACGGAGCCCAGTTCATAGTAAGCTTTTAATAAGTATGTGTTGGATAAATTATTACCTCTTTGAGGCAGGTCTTATAACCCAGTTTTCTGATGAAGAAACTTAAGCTTAGAGGTCGAATGGTTTCCCCAAGTTCCCCCAGCCAGTAAATGACAGATCTTCCTCAAAAAAACAGTATCTCTTTCTACTGTTATTACTGATGTGTGAGTACTAAGGCCCAGGGAAGCAACATGGAGATCAAGGAGACAGTTGGTGGCAGGATGGAGACATCAACCTAGGTCTCCTAATTTGGAATTTATTACTCTTTGTGTTAAATTGTGTTTCCTCAGAGGCAAAGAGGCCCAGGAAAAGTAAGGGGAATATGCCAAGGGATAGGATTCCCAGTTCTACTTCTGGCCCTATGTACAAGGGAGAGACCTGACAAGATGTTCAGTTAAAAGAACAGATCACCCATCTCATCTGTCTGAGAACCTTCCAGACACTGAATCCACAATAATAGAAACAATCTTTCTCATTCTATCATGTCCCATCATCCGTCCCAGGATTCCTGAATCACTGGGATAATTCCATCCTATCGTAGGCAATACCAGCTGCTTGAGGACCTGTCTCACAGGCGATAAACAGGATGGGTGTTGTTACCCAGTTTATGAAACAAGCAAGGAACTGTTGCAACCCATCCTCAAGTCCTAAAATCAGAAGGTTTTCAAACTTCCCAATACAATGAAATTCACTTTTTCTTGGAGCATTAATATTAATCATATCATTCTAAGAACATGTTGGCTCAGTATTGCAAATAATTGCTGGAAATAATTGCAAATTATTGCCACACCTTCTGTAACATGACCCCCTTAAGTTGTCACATGAGAAGAAAAGTGAAATAGAGTTTTGTTGTGAATCTCTTCCCTTTGCAAGCTGGCCCCTGACTGCTGGTACAATCCCAGATCCTTTAGAGAAGACAGTGGCCTGCAGTGCATGCGTTTCATAATTTAATTTGTGGGGGGCCCAGGGGCACCCCTGCCACAATATCACTCCTCTAGTATTAGAGCTAGAAGTGACTTCAAGGACATCTAGTCCAATTCCCTCATTCCACAAATGGGGAAACTATGGTTCAGATAGGTTAAGTAACTTGCCCAAGGTCACTCAGCTGGTAAAAGACTCAGAAGCTGAAATCAATCAAGTAATCTTTCCAATAAATGACACTTTTAACCCATTATGAACTATTCTTCTAGAGTAAGTAGCATCCCTTGAAAATGAGACCAAGAGGGAAGCTTTTCCCATCATAATTCTGGCAGAAGAAATGACTCTTCTATGGACAGAACATAGAAGGGGTTGACTGGACACCAAATGGGACTGAGAGCCAGGACACCCAGTTCTAATATTTAAATATATGCATAGTTATGTAAATCTTTAAGCTCGAAAGTAGATTTTTATTACTCCTTGTGTCTGATAGAATAGATTTTAAGTCGTTCTTTCCATAAACATTTACTAACTAAATGCCTGCTATCTGCAAGACACTGCTGAAGGCTGTGAGGATTAGTGATGCCTCAGGGGATCTCTGGTCCCTGGCTGCTTATAGCCTCGATGAGGGGATAAGCACGTGCTTGCAGAACCACAAAGTCAACACTTCTGCATGAGCAGAAGGTACGTGCTGAGGAGCACAGAGGAGGGAGGCTCACACCGAGGAGGGTTTGAGCTGAACCTTTAAACGGACAAAGACTCTGGAGAGAGGTAGGGAGGAGGAGTGAAGTCTGGCAAAGGGCGTTCAGGACAGGGATGAGGGGGCGGCAAAGCTCACAAGGTATTTGAGGACAGGCAAATGAACTAGCAGTGGCAGATCAGGTTGGAAATACGGCCGCATCATCAAGGAGCAAGCATATCATGCCAAGGAATGTGAATTTAGACTAGAAACCTAAGTTCTAGCTCTGGATTCAGCTTCACCCTACTGTGTGGTCTTGGGGAAATCACTTCCCTTCTCTGGGCCTCAGTTTCCTCATCTGTGAATTGCGGGGAAATAAATTAAATGACTTCTTAAGTCTCCTTCAGCTGGACCTTTTGATTCTGTAATTCTTTGTTTTTGCCCTGAGGCAATAGGGAGCCATGAAGGGTCTTATAGCGGGGGAGAGACACAGTAATAGCTGTGCACTAACCAGGAGATTTTTCAAGGGCGACGCAGTGCATAGCACATTGTCAGTGCTCAAATGGAATGGTTGGGGATGATGCGGCTCTGGTAGAGAAATGAGGGTACATTTCATGAGCACATCAATCTAACTTTAAGAAGTAGGGTTTCAAAACTAGGGGTCAGCATGTAATCAGTGCCTGTGTAGTTGAAAAGATAAGCTGGGCAGAGGAGAGAGAAAACGAATTCTTTCTTATGAAATACAATTGGCTTCTTAACCAAGCCATTTTGGGGCAGGAAACAATTTTCTAGAAACCAAGAAAAAAAACCCAGCCACTCCTCTTCTCCCACAGCAAGTCCTGAGTTGGCAGTTTAGGGTTTTCCCTGTCTATGATGACATCACATTTGCTGGCATCTGGGCTTCCTGCCCAGATGCATCACTTTGCAGGGAAACACGTAGCCATTAGGGTTCTGCTGGAGGAAGACCTCAGCTCCCATTCTCGGGCCTGCAATATTAGAAGCTTCGCCCCACCTGAGGCCCCTGCTACCCCCTTGCAGGGTGGGGATGGGCGGCGCAGCCAACTCCCTCAGAAGCAGTGCATTTTCAGTTCCGTCTCCTCAAAGCTGACAGAATGAGTGACATCATTTCCCTTTCCTGCTTTTTCCATCTTGTCTGTTTAATCAGCCCGACTTGCTGCCATCCTCTCTCCTGGTATTTCCTCTGACGTACCTGGGTCCCCCAGAGTTAGCTAACCCCTCCCGTCCCCTGTCTACAAAGTGGGAGCCACTGGGAAAACCCTCTCCTGGACATAGAGTCTGGGAACAAAACTCCAGACATGAACTTGAATTAAGTTTTCTCACCTAGGAGAATAAGGATGTACTCAATTCTTTTCCTTTTAATTGCACGAACGAGCGTGGAGTCTCCCGTGTGCAGGCGCTGAGCTGGATGACCCAAGAATGCCAGAAGGAACAGGCTTGGTCTCTTGGGACCTCTCAGGGTACCTCAGAGCATGGTGAGGGGAACAGATGTTCTAATGTAGGAGTTCCCAATCTGGCAGAAGGCAGATGGGAAAAAGCCACATCTTAGCTTTGCAATAACCTCTAATCAAAATTTAACTTTTTTTTTTAATTAAAAGGATAGGAAACAAATACAGACCACAATAGTATTAATGGTGCCTGTGACTTTGTCACTGATACAAATCACAGATATTTTGTATCCCATTATGGTCGTTTCAGATATCTCAACATATTTACAATCTTCGTGACTTAGAAACGTCAGTAATTTGCAGGCCCACTGCTAGATCTTAATTAGTGCATTAATAAAGAAGCAATTTATTATATAATACCCATGGTCATTTCCATATTTTGATAGCTGTATTTTAATAAAATTGGTTTCTTTTGCAATCCTATATATTTTATTTTATGCATTTAGAAACATTATTCTGAGGAGGGTCCATAGGCTTTGCTGGTGTGCCATGGCACATGAAAGGTTAATAGCCCTTGCTCTAATGGCAGACGCAAAGGCCCAGGGGTATTGCAACCATATCTTCCCAATTGTGACGTGCAGTCTGAGAAGAATGAGGCTGTTTATAGGGATGATGGGAGTGTTTGTTACCAGGACTTCCCTGGAACAATTCTGGGTCTGTGTTCATCATAGGCATTGGGGGAAGGGAGTGCTGAGATGACTCCTGAGGGATAAGGAGTATCTCTGGGAAGGTTTCTTGGAGAAAGTTCAGTTTGAGCAACACTTTGAAGAACTAATAATTTATGAGCTTTGGGGATGGAGAGACTGTGTCAGGAGCAGAAGGACCCTTGCTCCTTAAAGTAAGAAAAGCTGCAACAAAATTCCTGAGACCAGAGAGCCAGTTGGTACCTGGAGGATGGTGCTCTTGTGGGTGTTGGGTAGGGAAGGGAGGTAGGTAATTAAAAAAAAGGTTGAAAAGGGTCAAAATGCAATGAACTGTGAGCATCAATCTGAGGACGTTCCACTCTGAAACTTTTCATTTCTGAAGAATCAGTGAGTGTTTTCCTTTGATAAGCTGCTCAGGATCTAGATACCATCACATGCATCCCAGGAACTCAACAGAATTGCTCACTGATGTGTTTCCCTAACTAAATTCAAGGCACTTTTTCATGTGCTGGTTCCCTGAAGAGAGACCGAGCTCTCTGACTGCCAACAACTCTCATACAAGACACCACTTCTAGCCACCCAGGCATAATCCCACCACCCCAGGTGTAACCACAGAGGGATGTCGTCTGCACCCTGCCTCAGGGGTGCCTCATGTAGAGTACACCTCCTCTCCTTGGGCTAGGTGTGAGGGATGTTTTAGAGGTGTCGAGTAGGTGAGGAAGAGGAGGAGAAGTTGGTACTTCTTGAGTTCTTTCTCCCTATCCACAGGGCTGCAGGACCACATGGCTCCTGAGAGAGCTGGGGTCCAGGTTAGCACGATAGCCAAAGGGCTGGTAGCCCAGGAGTGGAATGGGAGGCACTAATGCTTCTGGCTTCAGGACATAGAGTTAAGGACCATAAAACAACAATTGGGCAAAATCGAAACCCAAGCCAGGGAGGCCAGACAGAGGGGAAAACTGAATCTTTGCTATGGGCTAGAGACGGGGACATTAGCAAGGAATGTCCTGGAGGATAAGAGGAAGCCAGAGAGATTCCTAAAGCCAAACGGCAAAACCGTAGGCTTCCTCCAAGAGGCCAAGAGTGAGCTGCCTAGAGGACAGCTGGGGTTGCCTTTGTGGCATGCATGCATGCATTCATTCAAAGAATATTTATTTACTGAGTGCAGCCATTCACAAAGTAGCTGTCCTGAGGAGCTCAGTCTGGAGAGAGGAGATGGAAGCAAGATGTCTCTGACTTGTCAAAAACTGGAAAATCACTCTGGGTCCCAGGAACACAAATGAGGATGGGGGTGGAGGTGAATAGGAAGAAGCAGGAGGAAGACTGTTTCTGCCCTGGCGATGGGACTATGGTTCTCGGGAAGTTAAGTCTAGGCTGGGGTAGAGCTAGGAGAGCAGCAGAATGTGGCCACAGGCTCTTCTGTTGTTCGCTTATGGTACTTACCGCGTGCCAGGCACTAAGTACTTCGTGAACTATTAACTCACTTGATCTTCAGGCAACCCTTAAGGTAGGGGTGATTTTTCCCTTCATTTTCCAAAATAAGGACACTGAGGCATAGAGTCTTCTTAGAGCGTCTAGAAAGTGACCAGAGAGAGACATCCAGACAAAAGGCGTGCTAAGTCAAACTTATCTCCTGGTATGAAAGCTGGATTTTGAACCCTCGCCCGGTCCTGGTGCCTGGATCAAGCCTGTGCCTGCACAGAAAATGTCTCTTTCACAACATTCAGTCTCCACGGACGGTGGTTCCATGGTAGAGGCCTGAGACTAGGCTAATTGAATATCTTTCCGTAACAGAACTGCAAGTATACACTATCTCTAGAACTCATAATGACTTTTTAAGAATATATCCTCCCCGAAACTCCTTGAGCAAACATGATTTGCTGACCCCTGAGTCTATCTCCAGGAATGATCAGTTAGCTTCTGCCACTGAGCAGAGGCATTTGTTCACAGCTGCAGGGGACGTCAAGTGATTTGGATGCAACAGGGATTGTGCTAGGCGTGAACAAAGCAAGGTTCAGATAGAGTCAAGGGAAGAGTTTCACACTGGCCTGAGTCTGTGACAGATGGAGGGTACGGGCAGAAGAGCCTTCAGGGGGTGGGCTGAGTAGCAGGAGAATCAGGAAGGCTGCCTGGAGCCTGGTCACACAGAAACTGCAAGCACCCCTGTGAGGGGGCTCAGCTGAGAGCCTCCTGGAGGTGCAGACCCGGAAGGCAGCACAGTTTGCCTTGTCTCACTTGCTAGTTTAAAAAAACATGTAAGAGGAAGGCTTTCCCAAAACAACAGTGTTTTATGGGAAATAAGATTAGAAAAGTTGAAAATCACTAAATAGTAACAACCATCATTTTAATGAGCACCTACTCTACACCTACTACACAGCTACTATAAATGGTACCTTGAATCCTTATAACAATCCATGAGGCAGCTATCTCCTTAATTTGTGCCCATGTGGAAAGGGAGGCTCAGGTTCAGTATATTGCCCAAGATCACACAATAAGTGGCAGGACCAGGATTTCACACAAACCTATCCTCTTATCCATTTGGCCAAACTTCTGGGCAAGTCCGTGGTTCTAAAAGACAGGCTGCCCTGAGCCTGTATGGCTGTCAGTGATCTGCTCTGGAAGATGGAAGGGGGATAGAATGTCCTCCAGGAGGAGCCCAGACTCGTCTGGGCCAGGAATATCCCGTGACACATTCAGAAGTCAGCCTCTGCTTCTTTGCTCTGTGTTGGTCAATAAATTTGTGTGTAACTTCACAGACTTGTTGCTGGCAAGTCCAGGCCCCTTTTTATGCACCTGGGTTTAAAGATCTGTGTTGCTGGCATGCAGTGTAGCAACTTGGGCTCTGGGTTAGAGAGCTTGGCCCAAACAAAGCAAGGAGGGAGCACTGGAGCCAGGAAGATCAGACCAGGGTTCACTTTCTGGACCTGCCGTCCCTCAGCTATGTGACCTCAGGCAAGTCCTCCCACTTCCCCGAGCCTCCGATGCCTCTGCTGGTCACATGGGGATGAGACCTACGACCTCCTCAGCTCCTCTGAGACTTAAGTGAGGTCATATACATAAAGTACACGCATGGTCCTGCCACAAGCTATGGATTCCCTCCCTTGCACCTGAGCGGTGGAAGATGAGCCCTAGATTTCTCAAGGGCTCCTCCTAGGGGCTAATCAAGGACTCAGAAGGTATGGTTTGGGAGTGAATCTTATACTTGGTTCCTTAGCAGGTATTTATGAAGCACCAGCTCTGTGAAAACAAGAACAAAAAATAACAACACCAAGAAAAAAAACACAACTCTGTGCCAGGCCCTCTGTGGACTACACAAGAGCCAGGACACATTCTTCAAGTCCGGAAGGAGAGCAAGGACAGGTAGACGAGTGAAGTGGTGAAAGTGAAGTAAGCAGGCAGGAGATATGGGGCTGGGGCTTCTTCCCCGTCAATAGTGCTTCTTCCCCCTCCCTCTCCTGCCCTATATCCTCCTCCTCTACTTTACAACCATTGATACAACATATTTATTTCCTGCAGTTACAGCTCCTTATGCCAGTAAAGCTCCTCTTCTCTTGTCCACCATGCATTCAAGGTGGGGTAGAACACCTGCATTGGGTATTGTTAAAAGATAAACTGATGCATATTAAAAATTTTTTACCATTTTATTTGAGCCAAAATCTATTGGAATCTGCAGCACCAAACCGGAAGTGGTTAGGAGCTCTCTGTGATCAGAAGCCTGGAAGGACATATATAGAGAAGGTGAGGAAGCAAAGAAAGGAAGCTATTTGATTGGCTACAGCTTAAAGCCTAGTTTGGTGTTTGTGATTGGTCCTTAGCATTTTGATTTCATAACCTTGAAGCGTTTACGTGCTTAGATTTTGGTTTGCTTATGCAGACCCACCAGGGCATTACAGCCACCTAAGGGTAACGGTCTCCTTGTTTAATTAAACAAATCCCAGTTCCACAACTAACTGCGTGACCTTCAGTGTGCTGCTGAACCTCGCTAAGCTTCAGACCTCATCATCTGTGTAATTGCGTTGTTAATAATCTTTCCCGTAGAGGATTATCGTGAGGAGGAAAGGAGAAAACAAAAGAAGTTTGCACCTCGGTGCCTGGCGCATAATAAGTGCTCAACACCTGTACACTGTTGTTGACATTAAAGTTCATCCTGGAACCGGGTTGCCGGGATTGGAAGCCTGGCTCTGCTGCTTATGAGCTGTGTAAATTCAGGTGTTAAATTCTGTGCCCAGGTTCTTCCTTAAGGTTTAATGATCTGTATTGCTAACATTCAAACAGGGGGCCTTTTTCATTTTATTTCATTCTCACTTTTATAGGACTGTCATGAAAATTAAATGAAATATATATTCATAATATATTACATTATGTATATTTCTTAGATGGCTATCTGGCATGTGGAAAGCACTGTATGAATGTTTGCTGTTATTATCGTTTTAATGCATCCAGATCACGTATTCATGAAATGTGAATTTAACACTTACTAAGTGCCAGGCAGTGAAGAAACTGAACTATCCTCATGGAGCTTACATTTGAGTGGAGAAACAGATAATAATAAAATAGGATACTGGGGAAGCAGGAAAGGGGTATAAGATGGGCTGAAGGTGGAAATGGGGATCTTTTTTTTAATATAAATTTATTTATTTTATTTATTTATTTTTGGCTGAGTTGGGCCTTCGTTGCTGCACATGGGCTTTCTCTAGTTGCGGTGAGCGTGGGCTACTCTTCTTTGGTGCACGGCCTTCTCATTGCCGTGGCTTCTCTTGTGGAGCACTGGCTCTAGGCGCATGGGCTTCAGTAGCTGTGGCACACAGGCTCAGTAGCTGTGGCTCATGGGCTCTAGAGCACAGGCTCCATAGTTGTGGCGCACGGGCTTAGTTGCTCCGTGGCATGTGAGATCTTCCCGGACCAGGGATTGAGCCCGCGTCCCCTGCATCGGCAGGCAGATTCTCAACCACTGCGCCACCAGGGAAGCCCCGGAAATGGGGTCTTAATGCTTAAATAGTATACCTTTTGAGTAAAGGCCTGAAGGAGATGGAGGTGTAAGCCGCATAGGTGTCTGTGGGAAGCACACCTTGGGGAGTCACAGAAGATGAGAAATGCTCTAATGAAACTGGTCCTACCATCATCCAGCCGGCTCAGGATGGACATCCAGCCAAGTCTCCTTGGGAAGGTTGAGTCCTCCGCAAACAACTCTGCTTCCTCTTAATAGTCTATTAATCCCATTCGTGCATAACATTGGAGTGTTTTTTTACTCCTACCTTAGCTTACGTGTGTATACACACAAACCCCAAAGGCCCTAAGGTGAGGACATGCCTGGTATGTTTGAGAAACACGAAGTGGGCCAGTGTGGTAGGGCGGTACTGAGCCTGGACAAGAAGTAGGGGACACAGTAAGAGGAAAGGGAGTTGGGAAGGCGGTATGTGCAGATATGAGGGCTTCTTAGGCCATCATAATGCTCTGGCTTTTAAATGATAGCACAGGGGTCAGTACCCACACTACAGACAACTAAGGGTCAAAGAAATGTAGTGACCTGCCCCGGGCAAGTCATGGCAGACTTGGAACAAGACTGTGATTCCTGACTTGGCACTCTTTACACTACACGTGCAGCCTCCCACCCTGCTGGCGCTAGAAGGGACTTCGCCTCACTTGTAACTCACAGCAACCCCTGCAGACTGGTGCTATTATCTCCATTTTACAGAAGAGGACATTGAGACTTAGAGACACTAAGTAATTCGCTCAAAGTCACATAGGATTGGAACCAGGTCTGTCTGACTTCAGAGGTCCTGCTCTGTCCACTAAAGCACGTTCTGTGAAATCTCTTTCCCAGGTAGGAATAAAGAAAAGTTGCTTCAGCCAGCCCGTTACAGTATAGATAGTGACCCAGGATGGTACATGTAAAGCACTTATTTCAGCATCTGGCACGTGCAGGTGCTCAGTAAGTACCAGTTGTTATTGTCATTAACCATCGGAGGACTGTCCACCTGGAAATTAGTGCCCATTTTGGCCAGAACCCCTCTACCGAGAATCCCCCCTGCCTTGGGCTGCACTCATTCAGCTTTGTCACCATGACAACCATCCCTTTGTCAGAAACACCCTCTCTCCAACCCCACATACATAGCCATGCGGGATGAACTTAGGGTCAGAAAAGACATCTAGGTTGGAGGCAGCTAGAAAGGAATGAGAGAGAGAAAGAGATGTAAGCAGCTTTGGGCAGGAAAAAGCTCTTTGCAGGAAAGAGCTGTCTTCTTTGTCTTGTCACCGACCTTAACCCAGGCACCCGAATGCTCTACTCATCTCCTCCCTAGCACACCTTTCAAATCTTTTGATCACCCAGTACTTTGCCTAACTTGTTGATCCTTTCCGTAGATCAAAGAAGTAGAAATGAAGAATAGGTAATCAACAGATGACCAGATCTCTTCCCCAGCTTCCCCTCCAGTAATCTTGTGAACAAACTTTGTGAACAAGATAGCATCTAAAGAAAAATCAGGAGGGGTCGACGAGCCTGCACACAGTGGGGGATGGCGGTGACTCTGACCCCCTAACTCAGTGATAAACTGAGATTACTTCCTTGTTTCCCTTTAGAAGCTTTCACGTCCGAGCAGAATCTTTGGAGGTGGTTTCTGGGGGATGCTGAGTCCATCTCCCCAGATTGCCAGCATTCTGACTGAAGGCACATTTCCTTTCTATCAACATTTGTGAGTATTGATTTTGTAGAGCAGTGGGACCCAATTTCAATAACAGAGAGACAGAGAGAAAAGACAGAAACACAGAGAAAGGGAGGTCAGAAATGGAGTGGTAGCAAGAAGGAGTCATGATCAGAAGCCCTATGTTCATCCTCTTGATCATTGTGTGGAGGACAGTGTGCTGGATGGAGTCCAGTTTGAAACCCTCGGCACTAACTCACTTTGGGACTCTGAGTAAATTTTTATTCCTCTCTAGGTCTCAGTTTCCCCATCTGTTTCTGTTCTTTAAGGCCCTTTTAATTCTAATAGTCACCATTTATGGTTCCTTCTCCCTGGATCAGAAGACACTTCCACTCATTGGTAAAGAACAGAGTTTATTAAAAAAATCAATCAGTACAATATGCACTACAGAATACCACTTAGATCACATCACAGACACTGGATAGACAAGTTCACAATAAATTAGGGGGAAACTCACCCTCTCCCTACAGGATGGCCCACAGGACCTTTTGACAGACATATGTCATATAAATATGACAGTAGACTGCTTGGATACTTTCAGATGGAATCAGACAGCTTGGGCCGAGCCAGTGAGACTTGTAGCTACAGGGTAAGATGTGCTCAAACCAAGATTTTTTCCCTACAATACCTCAGCCCCAAAGAAGAGAATTCCAAATGGGCAGGAAGGTTTCCTCAAAAAGACCCAATGTGCATAAAAATGGAGCCTTCCCTATCTCCCTCCCCTTCAAAGTTGGCTGTCTCCCACTGGAAACCTCTCAGGGGCTGTTCATCCCCCAAACTTAGATTTCTTGTCTTTAGGCAGCAGAAGTTCCTTGATGATTCTTGTCAATCCAGGCTAGCAAGACGTCCAGCTCTCCCAGAGACTTAATGGCAGCAGACCGGACCTCCAACTGAAACCATGGAAATCGTCATAAGAACCTGCCTTTCTAGACCGTGTCATAGTTTTCAAATCACTTTCCCCACGTTCTGGTCCCCATGAGGTTTGCTTTTTATTCAACCATTATATCTGCAGGGCATACAGACCTCAAATTATTTTCTTAATAGGTGACCTAAATTGCTTTCCACAAACAAGCAGTTAAATCATGTCAGCAACTTATAAACAAAATGAAAAGGTCTTCATTCTTTGCCATCTGTTTTTCTTTTTCCTATATTTCCCAGAAAAAAACAACTTGCTTCTCCGGCAGTTCTGCTTACTTTCCCGTTCACATCAGTTTGCTTTAGTGCTTCTGTTCTCCCAGAAAGCCTCAATCCCAGAGGTGCCCAGCAGTGGGGAGGGAGAAGGTGGTGCTTCCACTGGACAAATTAAAGCACTGAAACCCCTAAGGATGTGTCCTACCCAATGTGACACAGCCGGTCGGTAGAAGAGCTGAACTGGAACCCAAGTCTCCTGACTTATTCCAGCTCTTCCTCAGCAGAATAGAAGGAGATGGTACGATCCAAAAGTATGTCCTGTGGAGCCAGATGGCATGGGATTGAGCCCTACCTCCATCATTTAGCTGCAGTATAAACTTAGTTAAGTTACTTAACCTGTTTGTGCCTTGCTTTCCTAAGTTATCAAATGCAGATAATGGCTCATAGCATTGCTGTGAGGAATAAGTGTGTTAATACATTTAGTGTACTTAGAACAATACCTGGCTCATAGGAAGAGCAATATGCGTTTCAGCCATTGTTATATTATCCTATGGAGCCTCTCCACAAAGAAGCAGAGGTCTGAATGGACTCCCCAGCTCCTTGTTATTCAAAGCATTGTCATAATTTGGGAGTGTGGTTGAAACACAGACCTACCAGCCAGAACCTGCATTTTAACAGAATCTCTAAATGATGCACATAAGAAACACTGCTTCTAACTCCACCTCTACATGAGGTGTGCATTCAACATCTGCACCTACACGAGAAGCACTATTCTTCGTCACCACACAGGATGCTGATGTCAGTTACTGGCCACAGTGACACCCAGAAAGTAGCATGTTTCATGTATAACAGCTTACAGTTCTCTGGAGATCTTTGCTCCCTCTGTTATCACCCCCATCTTAAACAGTATGTGCTTTCCCTCAAAACTTAACGTAGGTCTGATATGTGAGGGCATAAGAAAATGCTGGAAGGATGATAGGGAAGGGGAGCCCAGGAAACCAGCAGATGAGGTAAGACCAACACACTCTTTGCAGACACAGAATTGGGCAGACCCGCAATAAATACTGCTGAGTAATCATTAATCGTTAGAGAAATGCAAATCAAAACTACAATGAGGTATCATCTCACACTGGTCAGAAGAGCCATCATCAAAAAATCTACAAACAATAAATGCTGGAGAGGGTGTGGAGAAAAGGGAACCCTCTTGCACTGTTGGTGGGAATGTAAATTGATACAGTCACTATGTAGAACATTATGGAGGTTCCTTATAAAACTAAAAATAGAACTACCATACGACCCAGCAATCCCACTACTGGGCATATTCCCTGAGAAAACCATAATTCAAAAAGAGTCATGTGCCACAATGTTCATTGCAGCTCTATTTACAATAGCCAGGACATGGAAGCAACCTAAGTGTCCATCAACAGATGAATGGGTAAAGAAGATGTGGCACATATATACAATGGAATATTACTCAGCCATAGAAAGAACTGAAATTGAGTTATTTGTAGTGAGGTGGATGGACCTAGAGTCTGTCATACAGAGTGAAGTAAGTCAGAAAGAGAAAAACCAATATCGTATGCTAACACATATATATGGAATCTAAGAAAAAAAAAATGGTCGTGAAGAACCTAGGGGCAAGACGGGAATAAAGACACAGACCTACTAGAGAATGGACTTGAGGATACAGGGAAGGGGAAGGGGAAGCTGGGACGAAGTGAGAGAGTGGCATGGACATATATACACTACCAAATGTAAAATAGATAGCTAGTGGGAAGCAGCTGCATGGCACAGGGAGATCAGCTCGGTGCTTTGTGACCACCTAGAGGGGTGGGATAGGGAGGGTGGGAGGGAGGGAGATGCAAGAGGGAAGACATATGGGAACATATGTATATGTATAGCTGATTCACTTTGTTATAAAGCAGAAGCTACCACACCATTGTAAAGCAATTATACTCCAATAAAGATGTTAGGATAAATAAATAAATACTGGCGAGTAAATGAATGAATTTGAATGGAGAGGAGGCTGCCCAATCAGGCTCTGACATCCCATTTCCATCTTCCCCATCCTCTTCCCTTCCCTTACCTGATGGTAGTTGTCATGGATGATTCTGGTTGCATTGGTGGCCTCCTGCCTGCAGTGACACAACCTCTGCTCCTGCTGTGATCAAGCAGAGACAGCACCCATCAGAGGACCTTTCCACCCCAGCTCACTCTCACTGCCACCTCCCGCATGAGGAGTGATAGTTCTCCTTCCTCCCAAGGTGAGAGTCAGGTGAGTAAACCCAGGTTAGGCAGAAGGGGGCAGTAGGGTCTGCGTGTAGAGTCACCCTGCACTTCCCCAGGGCTGGAAAGGCCTGGAGAGTAGGTTCCAAGTCTGTGTGTCACCACCCAGTACAGCGTTAGGTAGGCACTCAATGAATATGTTGGGCCAGTTAATTAAATAATTGGTTAAATGAATCTTAATGTAAGTGGAATAGGGGTCATGACCTCTTCTAACAATTTTAGAACCCAAGGCACGGAGAGGTGAAGTAACTTGCCACAAAGTTACAAAGGAAATCTTCAGCAGGGATGGGGCCAGAGTCCAGGTTTTCTCCTGGTCTAAGTTTTTGTCGGTTTGTTTGGGTTGGGTTTTGTTTCTGTGGTTTGTCTTTAATAGATCCCAGTGAATGAATAGGTGATCCTTAGGAGAGGCTATACCAGGGAACCACCCAGAGGTGAATTGGTATGGAAACCCCAAAGGGCCAGAAACAAAGAAACTAGGGGTATGCCTGTGATAAGCCCGGCATCCTCAGTATGCCTCTCTCACAGGCCAGCCCCGGCATCACTTAAGAGATGCTTTGATATAAGTCGGTCACCACAGGAAGATTATCCATGAGGAAACTGGGTCTGGTGAGGAGGAAGCCCTGGACAAAGAGGGACCACTGGAAGAGGCTCCCAACAGCTCTCCCCGTGGGCGACAGGGCCGGGAATTTCCATTGAGTCCAGGATCCATTTCGGAACGCTGACTGGGGCCAGCATGTCCTGGGCTCTCCCTGGGGCAGACGGAAAGCAGATGCTGCTGGTGACTCACACATCGCTGTAGACTCTTCTGCATGTGGAGGAAAGAGTTGGCAATGCTGCTGATTCTTCTCAAGATCTGGGGGCTCAGCTCCTGATGGTCCTTGAACACCCTGTCCACGTAAAATGCCAGGAGGTTCTTGGTCACGCAGCACACATCTAAGGGCTACAGACACAAATTAGGGAAAGCCCCAGAGGCCCTCTTCTCTTACTATCTTAGAGATCAAAGCAGCCTGCTTGGGTAGGAGCAAGAAGGAGTGAGATCACTAGAAGTCATTTTTTTAAATTCATATTGGTCTCCGAGGGTCCTCTTAACCACACCAAAGCTACTTATGACAAAGGCACCAAGGAGAGATTGCGGTTCTTACCCTCTTTTTACATGGCCAGGAGATATATTCACAAGGGATGGAGCCCAGTCAGAGACTAGCATTCTCTCTACAGCATCTCCAACAAGTCATCCCTAACTTCGGCTTAACCGCTCCCATCAGACACCTCCCTTTTGAAAGGACCAATGTCTGAGTAACTGTCTTGAAAAGTACTTCCTTACATTGTGCTGAAGTCTGCCTCTCTGGAACATCTCCTAGCCACCAACATGTGTTTATTCGATGGCTATTGCATGTCAGGCCTCTGCTGGGCACATATTCCTTCCTGTGTAATGACACTGTGTTTATCCTGGCCCCCCTGCTCAGCCCTCCTCCAGTCTGTCCTGTTTTTGTTGGTTTTTTTTTTTAGCAGTACGCGGGCCTCTCACTGCTGTGGCCTCTCCCATTGAGGAGCACAGGCTCCGGACGCGCAGGCTCAGCAGCCATGGCTCACGGGCCCAGCCGCTCCGCGGCATGTGGGATCTTCCCGGACCGGGGCCCGAACCTGCGTCCCCTGCATCGGCAGGCGGACTCTCAACCACTGCGCCACCAGGGAAGCCCCCAGTCTGTCCTTTTTAAACTTCAGGGATCACTTGGATGGAGCTGAGATGTGCAAGAGTGGAAACTGACAGCTGCCGAAATGCACACATCTGGGCAGATCCTCCTCGGGCAGAGTGCAGCTCTCCCTAAGGGAAAGCTCCTGACTTCCCCAGGCACAGTTTAAAGCAGCTGGCCAGGCAGAGTTTCCTTCTAGCCCTTTGCACTCAGCCCTGAGAGCCAGAGCAGGAGATTTGTGGCTCAGTCTGAGAAGGGAAGTGGCTACAGCCAGTGGTGCACTTATCTTCATTAGCATTAAAGCAGCAAAGCCTCGTTGGCCCGAGCAGAGGAAAAGGAGGGTTTTTGTGTTGCAAGGTGGAAACTCACCTTGCAACACAAAAACCCTCCTTTTCCTCTGCTCCTGCTAATTCCCTTAACCAACCGGGCAAAAAGTTGCAACCTTTGTTTTATCAAGGAGGGAGAGGGTGGGGAGGGGAGAAATACGGCAAAGACCTGCATCCTCATTGACCCCTTTCCTTATGCCACATCAGCTATTTCTAGACCTTGAGAGGACAAAGAATCTGGAGACAGAGGCATGAGACTTGGGGGGTCTATTCCTGGCTCAACCACTAACTAGTCATTCTTTCTCCCAAGATGTCAATTTGGTCACTTGAAAATGATGGTTTGGGAACAAATGGCCTTTTGGGTCCCTTCCAGCTATCATATCCTCTGAGTCTCTTATACCATTGGCTGGAATAGTATTTAGGAAGTGGACCCATGTGTTTACCATAAATAAATCAGGCCTGATACTGCCTAGAAGAATTATCTCGTGCAGAGAAGCCCAAGGAAAAAGTAACTCTTTGTGGATGTACCTTACACTCTGTCACATAAATGCCTGAAAGAACTGGATCTTTCTAGAATGCTTACAAGGACTGGAGGAGCTCGCTTTTAAAGGCACTTCTCAGTGACCCCTTCTGTAAAGTGAATTATCACCTCGTAAGCCAACAGTTTTGTAACACACTCTCACCACCTCTCTCTGGACAAGTAGACTGATCCCCTCCCTGCTTTTGTGCCTCAAGCTGGCAGTTGTAAAGAACATCACCAGACTGTCTAAAAGACTTTGTGGCCATACAGTCTTTGGCTCAAAAACCTGCAGGGACTCCCTATGGCCGCACGGCACAGCCAAAAAAGAAAAAAAAAAGAAGACCGAGGCTCAGCTAGTCAGTTTCCATTTTGGCCTGGCTTAAGGTTTTTGGTAAAATGACTCCAATGTATTTGTGCACTTCATTCTCTTCCACTTGCCTTCGTGTCCCTCACACCACGAGCCTGGTTGTCTCTTATTTTTTTTCGGCCGTGCCGCGCGGCTTGCAGTATCTCAGTTCCCTGACCAGGGACTGAGCCTGCGTGCTCAACAGTGAAAGCACAGAGTCCTAACCACTGGAATGCCAGGGAATTCCCCCTGGTTGCCTCTATGTCCCCTGACATGTATCCATTGATTTTGCATACCCATTCTCCCCAAAACCCTTCCATCTCTTTTAGCCACTAACCCCAAGCCTACTCAGGTTTTAAGTCACTGCTCATTTTCTCAACTTCCCCATGAAACCTTCCAGAGTCACCCTAAGCCCTAGACATCCTGTCCCATTTGAGCGTGTGGCACCCCAATCACTCCCTGGGTGAACACCCTCCCATGGGGTTCAAGGTCGCTGAGACGCGAGTGCGCCCTCACACATCAGTTCACATGTGAGAAGCCGGAGCATCAGAGTTCACTGGAGGTTAGGAAAGAGAAGAGCACAGGGTGAGGATTTCTCCCTCAGCCCTGCGCCACTTCACCATAAAAATGACAATAGAGGAACGAGCAGACACAGGCCAATACCTTAATGCTGTGCAGGGTCTCTGATGTGGACAGGATGGTGACATTTTGGAAGGTGTCCTTAGCTTGCTGTGGAGGAAAACATAAGAACAGACACAAGCAGTGAGTACTCCACATTCTCCAGAGACACAAAGGTAATGAGAAAGAACTGGCTCTCCACGTTAAGATGTAAAGTGAGGCACGCCCCCCTGCCCACACCTTCACCCCAAACCCGTACTCACAATGGCGTTTTTGATCCCTCGGAAACTCTCCTCCATACGGCGCATGTCCATGGAAATCAGACATCTCCTGAGACCTCGGGCATGCACTGAGCACAGAAAGAGCATCACACCCAGGAGGCAGAGAGAAACACCCTGTGCCTGCATGTCCTACAGGAAGGGATAAAGTCAGCTTCCCAGCCAAAAGTGAAAAGCAAGGAAAGAGACCCCAACTGAGTTCCCCTGTGGACCTCACGGGGCAGGCCAGATGGCAGCCAAGAAAACAGGACTCAGTACCTCAGCCTGTGGACCTTGGGGCATGTGTCTCCTTCTCTGGATTTTTTTAAAATCAATTGAATGAGCCCTTCCCTGTCCCCCCTGCCCCCGCTCCACCCCTAGAGAGGCTGATCCAGCGCTCTCCCAATTCCCAGGGAGTAAATTCGTGTGTAAATCACTCTCATGACTCAACACGGCTCACTCTTCAACAGGGGTGAGAAGCATTGTTTCTGATAAATTAAATAGGAAAAACAGTGTTGGTAATATGCCCTAGGAGTTAGGCAACAGATCTGAAAAATTATAAAAGCACATTTTGTTTCTCTTTTTTTTTTTTTTTTAACATCTTTATTGGGGTATAATTGCTTTACAATGGTGTGTTAGTTTCTGCTTTATAACAAAGTGAATCAGCTATACATATACATATGTTCCCATATGTCTTCCCTCTTGCATCTCCCTCCCTCCCACCCTCCCTATCCCACCCCTCTAGGTGGTCACAAATCACTGAGCTGATCTCCCTGTGCCATGCAGCTGCTTCCCACTAGCTAGCTATTTTACATTTGGTAGTGTATATATGTCCATGCCACTCTCTCACTTCGTCCCAGCTTCCCCTTCCCCTTCCCCGCGTCAAGTTCATTCTCTAGTAGGTCTGCGTCTTTATTCCCATCCTGCCCCTAGGTTCTTCATGACCTTTATATATATATATATATATATATATATATATATATATATATTCCATATATATGAGTTAGCATACGGTATTTGTCTTTCTCTGTCTGACTTACTTCACTCTGTATGACAGACTCCAGGTCCATCTACCTCACTACAAATAACTCAATTTCATTTCTTTTTATGGCTGAGTAATATTCCATTGTATATATGTGCTGCATCTTCTTTATCCATTCACCTGTTGATGGACACTTAGGTTGCTTCCATGTCCTGGCTATTGTAAATAGAGCTGTAAGCACATTTGGTTTTTATGTTTGCCCCCCAAATAGGCGACACCCTTTTGTTATAAACCCCTACTGTGTATCTGCTTAAAATCATTCCTTTGAAGTCAGCTGTGAAGATGTCACCTTCTGGAGAAGATGGGAAAGGGAGGTGCGGGGCATCTAATAACTAATTAGCCACAGTGAAGAGAGAGACCCCCAGATGGCAAGGTGGCGGCTTCCCCTCCATCACACACTGAGCCAGCAGGCACCAGGGACAGGTTTGCAGCTCGCTAGCCTCTAGGCAGGGCCAGACCTGAGATGCCTGCTGCCTCTTCTAGTTCTCACGCCCCTCCTGCCTTTCTCTCTGCCTCTTTTCATTGGACGGCTTTCAATAGTGTCGTGTAACACACCTTGAGAAAAGTGCCCAAAGCATAACTGCACAGCCTGCTGAGTTCTCCTTCTCCGACTTTCTCCAGCACTAGCATGTTTCACAAACAGAGCTGAGCGTTAAAGGTAAGTCAGAGGGCAACCCATGGGAATAGACCAGCCTCTGCCCAGCCTCCTCCACGTGCAGACTGAGCACTCATTCCCAGCCAGGTGTGTGTTGCATAAGCGTAGTGGGTGCAGCAGTGGAAGAGAGGGAGGCAGCACGCATAAGAAGCCAGCTGAGGGGGCTGTGGACGCCCCCGCTCCTAACTATACTTAGAGCTGCTCTAGGCACACACGTGTGAGAGCATGAGCCATACCTGTCCCCGCTCCCCTCTCCCCACCCCGATCATCGTTGGGAATCCCAGGCTCTTCTCTGAGAAACAGCAAACTCTGCTTAGAAAACCATTTCTCCTTCTCTCTCCTTAACTCAGCATCACTCTCAGTGAGGGATAGGTGTAGGTTGAGACCTCACTGTAGAGCAGGCATTATGTTAAAGAACTTGATTTCTCTTTTTCCAACCTCTTTCTGACAAAACAGAAAAATAGACCCCATTGACAGGCGAGACTATAGAGTCCCCCAGAGCTCTATCCCCTCGAAAGGCAAATAAGGTGCTTCTAGAGAGCCAAGTGACTAAAAGGGGGCACAGTTTTTCTTCTGACAACTCTCAGAAGCAGTGGGGCATTGCCGGTTCATCCCCTGCTGGGAGCATCAGAGGAGAAAGATGTGGAGAAAAAAGAGGTCCCCCTTAGTTTGGTGAGGCGATTCCAGACATCTCGGCTGATTCAGGTAACAGTAGTAGCTAACGTTTATCATACGTGCCACGTGCCTGTAGTGCCATGCCAAGTATTTTCCACAATTATCTTATTTAATACTCACAACCATCCTATGTGGCAGGTTCTGTTTCTATCCCCATTTTACCAAAGAGGGAACTGACACTTAGCAAGGTGGAGAAACCTGCCCAAGGTACATGGCCAACAAGTGGCAGAGCCAGGATGTGAAGGCAGGTGGCCTGTTCCCCTTACCACTGCACCACCCCCACCTACATGTCTGTTCCTCCTGGGATCGCAACTGGAGATCCATCAGATTTCCTTACAGCAGACAAAAAAGAACACATTTCTGATCGGATCCCACTGAACCAGTGGTGTTCCTTATGTTTAAAAAGATATTTAATACTCCAAAGGATTAAAAATACACATATTCTAAAGTGCCCAGCACAGTTCCTAGAACAAAAAGTTTGTAGTAAATGCTAGATTCCTTTCCCTTGAACCCTCCAACACTGTTGATGGGAATGTAAATTGGTGCAGCAGCTATGGAAAACAGGAGGTTCCTCAAAAAACTAAAAATAGAGTTGCCATATGATCCAGCAATCCCACTCCTGGGCATATATCCAGAGGAAACTATAATTCAAAAAGATACATGCACCCCTATGTTCATAGCAGCACTATTCACAATAGCCAAGACATGGAAGCAACCTAAACGTCCATCAACAGATGAATGGATAAAGAAGATGTGGTACATATATACAGTGGAATATTACTCAGCCATAAACAAGAATGAAATTATGCCATTTGCAGTAACATGCTTTCACCTAGAGATTATCATACTTAGTGAAGTAAGTCAGAAAGAGAAAGACAAATACCATACGATATCACTTACATGTGGAATCTAAAATATGACACAATTGAACATATCCACGAAAGAGAAACAGACTCACAGACATAGAGAATTGACTTGTGATTGCCAAGGGGGATGGGGAGAGAGGAGGGAAGGACTGGGAGTTTGGGACTAGCAAATGCAAACTTATATATAGGATGGATAAACAACAAGTCCCTACTGTATAGCACAGGGAACCATATTCAATATACTGTGATAAATCATAATGGAAAAGCATGTGAAAAAGAATATGTATAAATGAATCACTTTGCTGTACAGCAGAAATTAACACAACATTGTAAATCAACTATACGTCAATAAAATTTAAAAAATAAAATAAAATAAAAAATAAAATCATCATATTTCTAAAAAAAATAGATTCCTTCCCCTTCCCTTTCTTCCTTCCTCCTTTCCCACTCTCCCTGTTTCTTATTGAAAATAAGGTACTGGAAAGTTCAGCCTTTATACAGAATACCCCTCCCCATTCTACAAAATGCCCAGCACTTGGGATATAATAGGCCACCCACAGTGACAGCAGATCACCTCTCTGCAGCTGTAAAGGACGAGGGCTGGGATGGTTGATGAACAAATCCTCTGAGGAAGGACGACCTCTCACGGGGTGCTCCTGGGCTTCTCCTGTGTCTCCGCTCTTTGTGTTCCTTGCCACTTGTAGAGGGCTGGTCACTTTTATGCAGGTGGATACAAGGAAATGCTGTCAAGGCTCACTGGGTGGGTCCATGTAGGGGGAGATTGTTTTCCCCCTCATTTCCTTAGCATCTCATTTCCTGAATTGATTTCTTTTTCTTTTCAGATACAGTTGATTAATGATTATTAAGAAATACCTCTTTCTTCTCAGTCTTGACATGCAGCTTCTAGTAAAAATAAACTCCCCATCTCTATGCAAATGAGAATTTCTTGTAATCCTGTGTCCATACAGAAAAACCCAAGTAGGTCACTTTCCTGAGAGCTGTGAGATGTCGCCAGTCGTACCCTGCAGGCAAAATCAGGGAAGCACTCTTCTGACAGCCACGCCCTACGCAGCCAGCCCTGAGACTGCGGGTGCCCCAGCCCCTGCACGCTCCATCTGCCTGAGCTACTCAGCACCTAACATGTGCCAGGCAATAGCTTAAATGCTTTACATGCATTATTTTGTTTAACTTCATAGGGAAGTTTTTTTTCTTTCGTTCTCAGAAATGCAAGGATATCTTTGGACATCATCTCTTTCCTCTCCATCTTGTCCCTTGGACAGCCCTTTCATTCTCAACTAATGCAGAGAGAGAAAATGAGACTGGGAGTCAGAGAGGCTTAGCAGTCCGTGGCAGAGCCAGGAACAGAGCCTGGAATCCTTGCTCTTGGGCTGGAAGACTCTCTATCTAAATTACTTTTTTACACAATCTCTACACCACCATGTTCTTCAAGAATCGAGGTTTGGAGAGATGGTGATGAAAAGACAGGGCTTAAAAAGTTTCCTCTCCAAACACAAATTCCCGAAACAGAGTTTGTTTTTACCAAATAAAACAACTTGGGGATGGGGTGCAATTACAAGAGACCCCATGGGCCCTTTGGACAACGGGTTGGAAAAAAATCTGCCCTGCAGCCAGACTGGGGAGACAGAGTGGTAGGCAGGGCACTAGCAAGGAAGGAAGAGGGACAGAGGGACTGAAAACTTTTCATGGGCATAGATGCAAGGGAAGGGAGCCACAGGGGCCGGAAGCCTTGTTGTTCAGCATCTTGGACATAATGAAATAGTACATGTTGAGGGAAAATAGATTGTAGTGGTCACAGTGTAGCTCTGGATTTAAACCCAGGCTGTCCCTCTTCTCTGTGAGACACTAGACAAGCTACTCAAGACCTTTCTGAGGTTACATAAAATAGATAAAAATAAACCATAAGGATTTGAATGATCTAATGTACTTGACCCATAGTAAGTACTCCGTAAATATTATTTATTCTTATGCTGTATGCCAGACAGCTGGAAAAAGAGAAGACACCTTTTTAGGACTTAATAAGTGTCTCTTTCCTCCTTCTGGGGAGGAGAGAATGAGCTACTCTTGAGTCCAGAGATCTCGGCTCCCCCACTCCTGCTTCCGCGGGGAGGGAGATGGGCAGGGCGCGTGGACGCTGTTTTTCCCAGCACTGCCTGAGCTGCCTGGCTCAGAGCTCACAGATTGTGGCCCCATATGTGAGAGGACTGCAAAACTGTCTGTGCTGACTCACAGCCTGCATTCAACAGCTTGCACTCAAATGGTGTGTTCTGACCCAACTTTCATTTCAGGACAAAGATTTCACATCAGGAAGCTTGCAGAGAAAGGAAAACTACGTTAGCATGTTTATAGCTCCCTCCAGCATACATTGCATCATAGTGACCGGGACTGTACCTCCGGAGTCAGCCAAGCGCAGGCTGACTGCCTGTGCTCCCTACGCCTGTCAGACCGAAGGCAAGCCAGTTAATCTCTGTGCCTCTGCTTATTCATCTGCAAAATGGTGCTAACTATGCCTAACGGATACTCACCATGTAGGCATGGTGTGTAGATTAAATGATTAAATGTACGTTTTCAGCACAGTGCCTGACACATAATAAGAGATTAGAAAATAAGCTTTTTTATTAATGTTCCAGCCCCCCTTTAAGTCCCTAAATTGGGAGGAAGGAGAGACAACAAGAAATGATTTCTCTCCATCCTAAGCCTTGCTACTAGCATCTAATGTAAAAAGATAAGCATAGGGATTGAGATGGAATGGCATTCCTCCCAGGATTGCAATCAAATGGTGTATTTGATCCATAGATGTGGGTTATGCCTAGCCTTAGAATTGGGTCTTCTAGAGCCAGTTGACCCACCACTGGGATACCAGAGCTCAAGTTCCCATTTGATAAATGAGAATACAGACAGATCGAAGGAAAACCAGAGAGCCAGGATGGAGATGCTCTGAGTCTGGTGTGTGCTGGACACAGCTCTCTCACACTTTCCAATCCCCTATCCCCACTCACAATCCACTCCATCTCCATGAACCATTCATGATGCTGCCAAAGCAATTTCTTCTCCATAAAAGAATGGAGCTTGCCACTCCTAAGTGCTAAGTCCTGGAGCTCAAGCAGAGCGTGAGCCAGGAGTTGTGCAACTCCAGAGGGCACCATGCCCATTGCCTTTTACGGGAATGAGGCTCCATGGAGCTGAGCAAAGTGCAGCCCTGCTGAGTGACCTGGAGAAAATGGATTAGGTTTATATGCATAATTTCAGTTCGATCTGAGGAAGAACCTATAGTTGTGAGGACTATATGACACCGGAAAATATGATAGAGAAAGAATTTGTAAAAGAAAGAAATACTGATACTGGTGGATGGATATTTCATTTGGGAAGTAAATGGGACTTAAAAGCAGAAAGGATATAAATGTTTATTAACTTTTTTGTCTTTCTATTTTTTATTATTTTTTAACTGAAGTATAGTTGATTTACAACGTTGTGTTAGTTTCAAGTGTATAGCACAGTGGTTCAGTTATACATACAGACATATATATATTCTTTGTCAGGTTATTTTCCCTTATAGGTTATCACAAAATACTGAGTATAGAATAGAAAACAAACTTATGATTATCAAAGGGGAAAGGGGGGAGGGATAAATTAGGAGTTTGGGATTAACATGTACACACTACTGTATATAAAGCGTCAATAGGTAACCAGCAAGGACCTACTGTGCAGCACAGGGAAACATACCTGGGAATAGAAATGTTTAAATGTCTTGCTAAATATATCTGATTGTAATAATATGTTTGAATTGTATATAACTGTTAAAATAAAGCAAAAAAAAAAAAAAGATAAATTTCCCAGTTCTGGTTGTTCTCATTGAGAGTTGCTCTGTAAATAGTTGTAATTTTGGTGTGCCAGTGGGAGGAGGTGAACGCAGGGTCTTCCTACTCCTCCTTCTTGGCCAGCCCCCCCGGGGACTTTAAACAAGAAATGTTTCTCCTCTATTTGGCATTTAGAAATGAGAGTCAGAAAAGACAGCAGAGAGCACCGGTTCAACGTTCCCATTGAAGCCGTGAACAAATGGAGACGTGAACCAGCCCTCCCATCACACAGCAAAGACACGGCATACTGTGCTCAAATCTCCACGTCCTGACTTCCAGCTCAGTGCCCTTTCTAACCCCATGCTGCCTTCCCATCTCAGGCCTAGGTGCAGTGGAACGGAACATAAATCTGTGGGGAACATCAAGCCTGTTTAGCAGGGGAGGTGATGTAACTCCCCCAAGCCAAGCTGTTCTGACTTGCCTTCACCCAGGAAGTTAATGATCTGAGGAAATTCAAGCTGGCTGCCCCTGTGCTGGTGGGGAGGGAAAGACAAACTTGCCTTGGGCACCTATGCTACATCAACGTGGCCTTTCCTTCTCCGTTTTCACCCTCAGGGCTCTAAGTCACAGCCTGGTGGCCTAGAGCCTCAGATCCTCTTTGACACTTTACGTCAATGGGTTCTGTGGCTCAAATGCCATGAAACAGCCCCTGTGGAGACTGGCGAGGGAGAGCCAGGGATGGGTAATGGGAAGGGTCTAAGCACTGCCTCCCTATTCCTCTCCTGGATCACTGACCTGGTCTCATTCTCGACAACCCATCCTCTCCCAGGTGCCAGATTACCTAAAATGAAAACCTAATCTTAGTGTTCTCTAGCCTAAAACTCCCAACATGGTCCCAGGGGCTTCCAGGGTAAAGGAAGATGCTCCCTGTGGCACTCCAGACCCATCACAACCTGGACCTTGACCACCTCTCCAACCTCACCCCTCTTGACGAGCCCCATACCTCACTACCTCTTCTCACCTAGAAAGCACTCCCTTTGCTCTTCTGCCTTGCAAACGCCTACCCAGCTTGTGAGACTTAGCCCAGTGTGACTTTCTCGTGAAGTCTCTCCCCTCTTCCTTTCCCTCTTCCCCCTCCCCTCCACCTTCTTACCCCCACCCTGGTTGAATTTACTCCTGTTTCTTTCCTATTACCGCTGAATGGATACAAGATGCCCAGTTAACTTTGAATTGCAGATAAACACATTTTAGTGCTTATCCATTTGAAATTCACAGTCAGCTGGGCATCCTGTATTTTCATTTGTTAAATCTGGCAACTCTCCACTGGACCCTCTACAGACTTCAGCCCCAGCCATGGCCAGACATAACTTGTATGGGGCCTGTAGCTCATGCGTAGCTCTTTAAGAAAAGGAATTTTAAAACAGAAAATTAGGGACAAAAGTGAATAATTAAGAGATCTGGTGACATATGTATATGTATAGCTGATTCACTTTGTTAAAAAGCAGAAACTAACACACCATTGTAAAGCAATTATACTCCAATAAAGATGTTAAAAAAAATAAAAAACTGAATAATTATTTAGAATCAGAAATAAATCATGGAAAATGACAAATCTTATAAAGCTGGCAAGTACCAAAAACACCACAAAATCCGGAAAGATAGCCCAACACTTTCAGAAGTCTGGCAACTCTTTGCTTCTTCTATGACAATGATTTTTAACTGTTATTTTCTATAAAGAGGATTAAAGAAAAGTTAGTCTTTCCTTACGTATGGTTGTTCAAAATTGGGTTTTTGTCACTGATAGTTGGCATGCATGAAAGATGCTATAGGTTGGTGCCCTACAAACACAGAAGTTCTGATAAATTCTGCTTCACGAGATTCCCATCAGAAAAGAAGAAAGTATGTGATTCATTTCTAATCCTATATATTGCATTATTGAGTAAATGTTTCCATTTTTACTAGATTTTAATGAAAACCAAATCTTTGGCTTACAGCCTTAGATGTCTGGTGCCTGGAAGAATTTTCAACTCATTTTCTTCTGGCTCCATGCTTCTCTTCCAATATCCACAGACTTCCAGTAGTAAAAGTCAGTACAGTGGGCGGAAGGGATATTCCTGGATGCGATTCTTACACCAGGCTGGGTAACAATATTTTAACCACACACAGATGTGATTACAAGACATAGAAATACATCTCTCTAAGGGCCAAACACATCTCCAAGTCAACTGCTCCCTACTCAGATCCCCTAGATATTGTGGCCTCTCCAGTGTCACCTGAGGGGAGGCCAGAGTAGAAACGAACACTGATCTTAACTGATTAAGGTGAATATACCTTATTTTTGTGAATTTTACAAGAACATATGACATGTGAACACATAAACTTCCTTAGCTAAACAATAAATCCCCCTGACCACAGACCCTAGGATAGTATATTGCATTTATCTGTATTTTCTAATTTAATGTTATTTTTAATTGAGGATTTCCAGGTATGTGACTTTAGAAGGCATGTATATGAGGCAAACCTGCAGGCCGTTGCCCAGTCCACCCTGCCCACCATCCCTGTGCCCTGTAGGCAACAGCTTTCAACCTTCAGCTTCCCCTTTTGCTATTTAGCTTCATAATTCTAGAGAACACGCATTTACCGCTATTTCTGAACTCTTCGTTTTAGAAATGAGCTATTGGCTTACTACAACAGAAGGTAAAGATTTAGTTTCTTTACAATACCGTACACAAACACGTTCAGTTCCCTTCACCATCCTGCCAACATAAACATATCATCAGAGCTCCTCTTCCAAGGCAACGCATCACTCAATCCAAGTCCACCGAGGGCGGCCAAAGCCATTGGGAAAAGGCAAAGTCCTGCTCTCTTGTCCTGTGCCTCAACTCGCTCCAGGGAGAATCAGAGGAATGCTATCAGGGTCAAACGTTTTGTGTTTCTTTATCATTCCATTATCTGGTGTTACTCATCGTCACAAACTCAACATTCATAGGCTGAAGGAACAAGGCTGACAGCAATAGCTAAGAAGTCGTGAGCACACTGATCAGCCCCGGCACTGTATTAAGCACTTACATGCATTGTCTCTTTTACTCTTCACACCTGCTCCATGAAGTGGGTAATATTTTTGTGTCTATTGTTTCAGAGAAGGAAGCTAAGACTTAGGCGCTATGAAGAACCTTGCTTGGGGGTACCCAGGGAGTAAGCAGCAGAGCTGGATGTAATCTAGGCAACCCGACTCCAGCACCTTCTTCCTTAACCACTTCAATCTACCAGACAGGAAGGAGCTGGTCCAGCCTTCTCACTTACAGAGGAGGAACCAGCTGAGGCTCAAAGAGAAGATGTGTCTTGCCCAAAGCTCAGTAGTTGTGGAGTGGGGACCAGAACCCACATCCCCAAACTCTCAGTCCAGTGCTCTTTTCATTCATATGCCCTTTGTTGCCTCTTCTGATTTCAAACCTTCCTCCTACAGAAATAAAGACACCTCTTCTCTCGAAGCTAAGGAAAAGCAGAGAAACAAATGGTACAGAGTCTGGCTTGAGAGCGCCCTTCCCAACCAACAAATCCAGGCATGTCAGCAGAAACCGTGATTCTGTGGAAACTGGATGTGGTTTTTCCCTTACTGGTAAAATGATCTGTCAGCTGAAAAGAGCTGCTCCCTTGGGCACTGGGAACCAAGGGGTTCCTGAGGAGAGCTTCACCTCAAGACACCTGGGAGGAGGAGGACGTTGGGCTGGAGGCTGTTGGTTTGCTGCACAGGTATATTAAGCGGACAGCAGAAAGAAGGCTGATGGATCTGAAATACTTGCGGTGTCAGAGCAGGTCGGGCACGAGAACGGCATCTTGCTTTCACATTGTTTCCTGGAGGAAACCCCAACCAGCAGAACTCTGCCATGGTATCATCCTAGCTCTTAGGATTCTGTCCATTCAGAAAGCCAGAGGCTCTGTTTACATTTCCTTTCCTAGAGGACTTTCTCCCCTAGGTTAGCTAAATCTCCATCATATTTCAGATACAGATTCATTCAATCTGGCATGCTGAGTGGGAGCCAGCTGTGGCTTGTCTCAGACGTAAGCTAGGATTTTCAGCTTAAGGCCCAAACTTAAAGCAAGACGCAATTCCTCCAGGAATTTCTCTCACCATCCTCCCTGCACTCTTTCCCCTTGGTCCCCCCTTAGCACTTGGGGACTTATGTGCTCTGGTCACTTTCACATTAGGTTGGTTGAGCCATTCTGAAATCTCTCTCCCAGAAGACTTGAAACTTGAGAAGGACTGAGACGGTATCTCCCCATCAGAGAGCATGTTCAAGTTAGTGACCAGATGACTCTTTTTAATTTGAGAAACTGAGGCCAAGTTCTTGCTTGGATATAAACTCCATGATGGCAGTGATCTTCTCTGTCTTGTTCACTAGTTTACCTCCAAAATGTAGCATGTAGTAGGCACTCCATCAACGTTTCTTAAGTGAATGAATGAATGAATGAATGCGAGGGAATGGGACCTCCCAAAGACAGAGGCAATTGCATGGTTCTTTGGTGTTTCCCCACATCCACCCGCATGGGGTTTTGGTAAGTTCAACATGAACAGCTTGCCTGCTAGGCTGGGAGCCTGGTGGGAAGGGACCTGTGGATTTGTACCACAGAAACACTATTTTTCTGGGTCCCTTAAGTGAAGCGCTTCCATAGAAAAATCAGAGAAGCCAGGCCCAAAGTGTTTGCATGCTTCTCTCTCAGTGTCCAAAACAACCAGACCCCAGGACAGATTGGAGGCAGGCAACCCTGGCTACTGAAGAGTTGAACTATATAGGCCTTTTTTCTTTTGGTGTGTGCATCTATGCTGAGAAATTAAATAAAATGTGGTAACAGAAGAAAAAATTCTGAACATGACATTTTATAGACAGTGAAGAATTTTCAAATAGAAAGAGAGAAAAAATTCAATTTCACCAGCTGTGTCAAAGTAAAATTAATCATTTTTGCCTTGTGCACTTGAAACACAGTAACACTTAAGCACATTTTAAGTACCAGAGTAACTTACCATCCTTAAAGCTTTTCTTGTAACAAAGTCAATCTTTAAACACAGAAAAAAGTTAATCACGCACAAACTATAGATCCAAGATGTCTAATTCATTTCTTTGAGAAACTGGTGAAATATATGAGATCCCCCCTCCCTCTGCCAAGATACACATACACACAAACTTTTCCTCTGATGCCCATCTACAGACCATCAGGAGTCCGTGAACTCTAAATTTAAAACTTTAAAAGACTTGGATTTGGGTCTAGTTTTGACACTTGATGGCTGTATAACTTTGGACAGGACAACCTCTCTGGACCTCAGTTTCCTCATCTGGAGAAATGGGGGTGATACTTTCTGCCTGCCTGCCTGCCTGCATTACAAATCATATGCTGTATGCATGTGTGAGGGCTGATGAGCCCAAGAGGGAGGGATGCTCGTCTAGAAAGGAAGAAGTGCCTTTTCTCTCTACCTGTTTACCTAAGAGCAGGTTACAATCTGCTCAGTGATGGAAGTCACAGAAAGAGAAACTGATCTGATGCTAGACGGGAGCTGCCCACCCAGTCTTTGTGTTGGGTTTGTTCATGATAGTCTTGCCTGTAGAAGAATCTGCCCATGGCTGGGGGCTGGAGCCATTTCTTCCTTAGGAAGAAGCTGGGGAGAATAACTTCGGGCTCTTCTTAGCTCTACAGCCTCCACCACGCTTGGCAAAGCCAATGATGCTGACTTATGGAATGAGCCCTGGTCTTAGAGTGACCAACCATCCCAGTTTGCCTGGGACAAAGGAGTTGCCTGGGACACAGGACTTTCAGTCTTAAAGACAGAAAATCCTGGGCAAACCGAGACAAGTTGGTCACCATGAGTTGGACTGAGAAAGAAGAGCTGGATCTGAGCTCTGGTTCTGCCGCTTACTAGCCTTGTGACATGGGGTAAGATATGGCTGTCTTTGAATAGCCTCAGTTTTCTCATCGGTAAGATGGGGCAATTGAAGACTGACAATATGATATATAGGACAACTCCTAGCTGAAGGGGGAAACTCAGTAAGTGCTTTTAAATCTGAAAATGCAAGCAATAGGAACATAACTCACTATGCTTTCCTCTTCTCCATCAATAATCCTCCCATTTGGGGCTTCCCTGGTGGCGCAGTGGTTGAGAGTCCGCCTGCCGATGCAGGGGACACAGGTTCGTGCCCCGGTCCGGGAAGATCCCACATGCCGTGGAGCGGCTGGGCCCGTGAGCCATGGCCGCTGAGCCTGTGCGTCTGGAGCCTGTGCTCCACAACGGGAGAGGCCACAGCAGTGAGAGGCCCATGTACTGCAAAATAATAATAATAATAATAATCCTCCTATTCACAAATAGCATCTGTCCATCATTCCATGCTCTCCAAAGCATTTCCACATTCGGTATCACTTTATACTCAAAACTCCATGTAAGTAGAGAGATGTCCTCATCTCTTTTTTCCAGATGGGGAACCTGAGGCTCAGTGACTAGAGGATCACACAGACAGGTAGAGTTTGAACTCCAACCTAAGCACCTTGGCTCTTAGTCTAGGCCTCTTTCTTCAAGACCACTTTCCTCCCCTCCTCCATGGAGCAGCTGCTAGCCCTTTCCCCAACCTGGGGGCCCCAGGCCTCTGGAGACAAATACTCTGTTGATATTAAGAGGCAGTGCCAGGGTGAGCCCTGGGGAAGATGTTTCACCCCTCACCACACACACTCATGATCATTTCTTGGCATCACAAGACTTCAGGACTGAGAATGTTCTTTCCCTCTGAGAACATGGAAATCCTATTAGAGCTCAAACTTGTTTCAGTCGTATCCTTCTTAAGGAAAGAAAAGCAGGAACCTCATCCCCATGGCTTTGTGCTTTGAGAATTCCCTGGGCAGGAATCAAGCTGTAAGACCCCCCCCCCCCGCTTCCCCAAGGGGCCTTGGAGGGCTGAGAAGGCTGATGGGAAGGAGAACAGAAACACAAGCCATCCCCTGCATCACCTTCCCATTCTTATCCTGCTGTCACATCTCCGTTCCAGACAGTGCAGAGTGTTTGCTCAATAGAATTTGCTCTTTTTTAACCATTGGAAAAGTCATCCTTGTTTTGGTACCGAAAAATTGTAGAGACCACAGAGAAATAGAAGAAAAGGAAAATGGTCACTTGTAGTTATTCTATCCAAGAATAACCTTGGTGTCTTCTTTAAATTGGGCTCACTAGAGAACAATACTCTGGGGGTACACACAGCCTAGGTAAACCTAGGCCCTAATCCCACAAGGACCCTAACTCCAGTTCACCTTAGTCACTGGTACATTCACTCACCAAATACTCACTGGGCTCTTACAACTTGCCAGGCACTGTGCTCGGTTCTGGGGATACGATGGTGGACAAAACAAACAGTCCTGCCCCACAGGCCTCGGAGGAGTAGGGAAGACAAGCCATCAACCAGCCATGGTCACTACATCACCCTTACCATTCAAGAGCTGGCCTCTGTGCTAAACCCTTCCAATGTGTTATTTCATCTCATCTTACAACCCTGTGAAGAGGCCCCATATTCAGCCACATTACAGATTGAGAACATTTAGGTAAAAAGAGCTTGAATGCTTGGACAAGGCCATAGAGCTAGGAAGGGAGGACATGGGGTCTGGACCACAGAATCTGACTCTGGGCTGGGGCAAGGGTGATAACAGTGCTGCCTTGCGGGAAGCTGTGCGGGGGCCTAACCTGGTGCACAATCAAGGAATGCCTCCTGACGGAAGTGAGATTTAATTGGAAACATGGTGGAGGAGCACCAGAAAAAATTGATGGAGGAAATCCATCCTTTCCTGCAGATCATCCACGAGACTCCAATGTTCTCCCCCAGGAATCCCGCCCTATCTTCACCCCAAGTTGTGGCTCTTCAAGGGCCTGCCATCCTTACATCTCTTGCTTTTCAGCCCTTTTGTCCTGAGTGTTCCGCATGAGTCCTCCTCAGTGCCCCACTGCTCTCAAGCCTCTTCCCAGGGACCCTGCCCTGTCTCCTCCTTTCAGGGGAATCTTGGAAATTTCCCTTCTCCCCTCCCCACAAAATTTTCAAGTTTACTCTGAACCCCAGTTTTCCCAGCACCGATTATTAATCACAGTTCTGGCTAAAACTGCCAAGCTCAAGTTCCCGCAAATTCCAGGCAGGGTACGGAAGGGACATGATGAGAAAAAATCTGGGACTTTTCAGCTTCCAGCCACCTCAGAAAGGCAGGGCAAGAACAAGGCCTGAGGGAACTTGAAGAGCCTGGGCACCTCGCCCAAATTAAGGTGCAGACCAAGCCTTCTCCCCAAGTGCAATTAGCTTTCATTGCCATGGGCGCACTTTCCCGCCAGCTTCCCCCAAACGACCCCAGGTTCCCAGGGCAAAGGGGAGGTGGATGAGGATCCCAAGGAGGCAAATACCAGAGGAGCCTGTCACTCACTTCCTTCTTTCTGCCTCTCCTTATCTCCGCCAGGCCTGGGGGAGCTCAGAAACACCTGGCAAGTGGCAATACCTGTGTCCACCTGTTGTAACAGAAGCCAATAGGGGAGAAGTGACGGCACAGAAGCAGGCATTAAGCTCTTGCCAAAGGAAGACACACCCAGACTCTGTTAGCCCTGAACATACTTCCTCTTCCACAGGATTCCTCTTTCGGGAATTCTAGCCTCAGGGAACTCCCAGAGCCTATGGTTGGGGGGCTGGGGGTGGGGGAGGAGCAGCTGGGAGGGGGCCAGTGGTGTCATCCAAGGCCCTGTTCACGGGAAAAGCCTGATGTGAGAGCAAAAAGAACTTCTGACAAGGACAGCTCTCCCTCTGAAAGCTGAAGAAGTCATGGTTGTTGCAGTAGCAGTAATAATAGCAGCAGCAAACACTAAGTGTGAGGCAACTGCTCTAAAAGGCTTTATGTACTTGAACTCATTTAATCTTGGCTCCAGGAGAACCTGCTTCACTGAGGCCCTTTACAGGTGCTGGGTCCTGTTGCTAATCTGGTATTCTGACAGCATCATTTTAACTTACAAAATCTGCTTTATCATCACATCATTCATTGATTCAACATACTGAGCTGGGAAATATCTACTATAGCCCACTGTCGACAAAAATATCAGTAAACAATCTATAATAGGAATTGAAAAGAGTTTTATTTGAGGCAAATTGAGTATTATGGTCTGGAAGACAGCCTCTCAGATAACTCTGAGGAACTGCTCTGGAGGAACCTGGTTTTTAGCAGTTTTATATCTTGTCAGAACAAAGAACATCAAACAAATCATGGGTACATTCTTTCAAGGTAACAAAAAAACAGATCGGCACATACACAGCAAGTCAGTATGGCCTTGGCACCTCGGAAGGGAGTCTTGCTGTTAAAGGAGTACCAGCATTGGCATCCCAGGAAGGGAGGCATTTAGTCTTTACTATTTTTATTTATTTATTTACTTAACTCTATTTGCTTTATTGTTTGCTGTTTCTCTTCCATATACATCTAGATCGACATGTATTCACACACACACACACACACACACACACACAAATAATATATATACATAACATTTTTCTGAATGATTCAAGAGTAAGTTACTTGCATAAAGCCCTTCACCCCCAAATATTTCAGTGAGCATTTCCTCTAAATAATAATATTCTCTTATGTTTACACAGTAGAGTTTTCAACTTCAGGAAATTTAATGTTGATACAATATTTTTATCCAAGTAAACAACCATATGCCAATTTTTTAGTTGACCTAATAATTTCCTATGCAGCATTCTTTTTTTTGAATTTTTGAAATTTATTTTATTTATTTTTTATACAGCAGGTTCTTATTAGTTATCCATTTTATACATATTAGTGTATATATGTCAATCCCAATCTCCCAAATCATCACACCACTACCACCACCCCTGCCACTTTCCCCCCTTGGTGTCCATACATTTGTTCTCTACATCTGTGTCTCTATTTCTGCCCTGCACACCAGTTCATCTGTACCATTTTTCTAGGTTCCACATATATGCGTTAACATCCGATATTTGTTTTTCTCTTTCTGACTTACTTCACTCTGTCTGACAGTCTCTAGATTCATCCACGTCTCTACAAATGACCCAATTTCGTTCCTTTTTATGGCTGAGTAATATTCCATTGTATATATGTACCACAACTTCTTTAACCATTCGTCTGTCATTGGGCATTTAGGTTGCTTGCATGACCTGGCTATTATAAATAATGCTGCAATGAACATTGTGGTGCACGTGTCTTTTTGAATTATGGGTTTCTCTGGGTATATGCCCAGTAGTGGGATTACTGGGTCATATGGTAATTCTATTTTTAGTTTTTTAAGGAACCTCCATACTGTTCTCCATAGTGGCTGAACCAATTCACATTCCCACCAACAGTGCAAGAGGGTTCCCTTTTCTCCACACCCTCTCCAGCATTTGTTGATTGTAGATCTTCTGATGATGCCCATTCTAACTGGTGTGACATGATACCTCACTGTAGTTTTGATTTGCATTTCTCTAATAATTAGTGATGCTGAGCAACTTTTCATGTGCTTCTTGGCCATCTGTATGTCTTCTTTTTTTAAAAAAAAATTTATTTACTTATTTATTTGGTTGCACCAGGTCTTGGTTGCAGCAGGCAGGGTCCTTAGTTGTGGCATGAGAACTCTTAGTTGCAGCATGCATGTGAGATCTAGTTCCCTGACCAGGGAGCGAGCCCGGGCACTCTGCGTTGGGAGCACAGAGTCCTAACCACTGTGCCACCAGGGAAGTCCCTGTATGTTTTCTTTGGAGAAATGTCTATTTAGGTCTTCTGCCCATTTTTGGATTGGGTTGTTTGTTTTTTTAATGTTGAACTGCATGAGCTGTTTATATATTTTGGAGATTAATCCTTTGTCTGTTGATTCATTTGCAAATATTTTCTCCCATTCTGAGGGTTGTCTTTTCGTCTTGTTTATGATTTCCTTTCCTGTGCAAAAGCTTTTTAGTTTCATTAGGTCCTATTTGTTTTTTTTTTTTTTTTATTTCCATTACTCTAGGAGGTGGATCAAAAAAGACCTTGTTGTGATTTATGTCAAAGAGTGTTCTCCCTATGTTTTCCTCTAAGAGTTTTATAGTGTCTGGTCTTACATTTAGATCTCTAATCCATTTTGAGTTTATTTTTGGGTATGGCATTAGGGAGTGTTCTAATTTCATTCTTTTACATGTAGCTGTTCAGTTTTCCCAGCACCACTTATTGAAGAGACTGTCTTTTCTCCATTGTATATCCTTGCCTCCTTTCTCATGGATTAGTTGACCATAGGTACGTGGATTTATCTCTGGGCTTTCTATCTTGTTCCATCAATCTATATTTCTGTTTTTGTGCCAGTACCATATTGTCTAGATTACTGTAGCTTTGTAGTATAGTCTGAAGTCAGGGAGTCTGATTCCTCCAGCTCCGATTTGTTCCCTCAAAACTGCTTTGGCTATTTGGGGTCTTTTGTGTCTCCCTACAAATTTTAAGATTTTTTTGTTCTAGTTCTGTAAAAAATGCCATTGGTAATTTGATAGGGATTGCATTGAATCTGTAGATTGCTTTGGGCAGTATAGTCATTTTCACAATATTGATTCTTCCAATCCAAGAACATGGTATATCTCTCCATCTGTTGGTATCATCTTTAATTTCTTTCATCAGTGTCTTATAGTTTTCTGCATACAGGTCTTTTGTCACCCTAGGTAGGTTTATCCCTAGGTATTTTATTCTTTTTGTTGCAATGGTAAATGGGAATGTTTCCTTAATTTTCTTTCAGATTTTTCATCATTAGTGTATAGGAATGCAAGAGATTTCTGTGCATTAATTTTGTATCCTGCAACTTTACCAAATTCATTCATTAGCTCTAGTGGTTACCTGGTGGCATCTTTAGGATTCTCTATGTAGAGTATCATGTCATCTGCAAACAGTGACCATTTTACTTCTTCTTTTCTGATTTGTATTCCTTTTATTTCTTTTTCTTCTCTGATTGCCATGGCTAGGACTTCCAAAACTATGTTGAACAATAGTGGTGAGACTGGACATCCTTGTCTCATTCCTGATCTTAGAGGAAATGCTTTCAGTTTTTCACCATTGAGAATGATATTTGCTGTGGGTTTGTCATATATGGCCTTTATTATGTTGAGGTAGCTTTCCTCTATGCCCACTTTCTGGAGAGTTCTTATCATAAATGGGTGTTGAATTTTGTCAAAAGCTTTTTCTGCATCTATTGAGATGATCATATGGTTTTTATTCTTCAATTTGTTAATATGGTGTATCACAATGATTGATTTGCGTATATTGAAGAATCCTTGCATCCCTGGGATAAATCCCACTTGATCATGGTGTATGATCCTTTTAATGTGTTGTTGGATTCTGTTTGCTAGTATTTTGTTGAGGATTTTTGCATCTATATTTATCAGTGATATTGGTCTGTAATTTTCTTTTTCTGTAGTATCTTTGTCTGGTTTTGGTATCAGGGTGATGATGGCCTAATAGAATCAGTTTGGGAGTGTTCCTTCCTCTGCAATTTTTTGGAAGAGTTTGAGAAGGATGTGTGTTAGCTCTTCTCTAAATGTTTGATAGAATTCACCTGTGAAGCCATCTGGTCCTGGACTTTTGTTTGTTGGAAGATTTTTAATCACAGTTTCAATTTCATTACTTGTGATTGGTCTTTTCAAATTTTTTATCACATTTCAATTTCATTACTTGTTATTGGTCTTTTCATATTTTCTATTTCTTCCTGGTTCAGTCTTGGAAGGTTATACCTTTCGAAGAATTTGTCCATTTTTTCCAGGTTGTCCATTTTATTGGCATAGAGGTGCTTGTAGTAGTCTCTTAGGATGCTTTGTATTTCTGCGATGTCTGTTGTAACTTCTCCTTTTTCATTTCTAATTTTAGTGATTTGAGTCCTCTCCCTCTTTTTCTTGATGAGTCTGGCTAATGGTTTATCAATTTTGTTTATCTTCTCAAAGAACCAGCTTTTAGTTTTATTGATCTTTGCTATTGTTTTCTTTGTTTCTATTTCATTTATTTCTGCCTATTCTTGATGATTTCTTTCCTTCTGCTAACTTTGGGTTTTGTTTGTTCTTCTTTCTCTAGTTCCATTATGTGTAAGGTTAGATTGTTTATTTGAGATGTTTCTTGTTTCTTGAGTATTGCTATAAACTTCCCTCTTAGAACTGCTTTTCTGCATCCCATAGGTTTTGGATCGTCGTGTTTTCATTGTCATTTGTCTCTAGGTACTTTTTGATTTCCTCTTTGATTTCTTCAGTGATCTCTTGGTTATTTAGTAACGTATTGTTCAGCTTCCATGTGTCTGTGGTTTTTATATTTTATTCCCTGTAATTGATTTCTAATCTCATAACATTGTGGTAAGAAAAGATGCTTGATATGATTTCAATATTCTTAAATTTACTGAGGCTTGATTTGTGACACAAGATGTGATCTATCCTAGAGAATGTTCCATGAGCATTTGAGAAGAAAGTGTAATCTGCTGTTTTTGGTTGGAATGTCCTATAAATATCAATTAAATCTATCTGGTCTATTGTGTCCTTTAAAGCTTGTGTTTCCTTGTTAATTTTCTGTTTGGATGATCTGTCCATTGGTGTAAGTTAGGTGTTAAAGTCCCCCACTCTTATTGTGTTACTGTCAATTTCCTTTTACAGCTGTTAGCAGTTGCCTTATGTATTGAGGTGCTCCTATGTTGGGTGCATATATATTTATAATTGTTATATCTTCTTCTTGGATTGATCCCTTATCATTATGTAGTGTCCTTCCTTGTCTTGTAACATTCTTTATTTTAAAATCTATTTTATCTGATATGAGTATTGCTACTCCAGCTTTCTTTTGATTTCCATTTGCATGAAATATATTTTTCCATGCCCTTGCTTTCAGTCTCTATGTGTCTCTAGGTCTGAAGTGGGTCTCTTGTAGGCAGCATATATATGGGTCTTGTTTTTGTATCCATTCAGCAAGCCTGTGTCTTTTGGTTGGAGCATTTAATCCATTCATGTTTAAGGTAATTATCAATATCTATGTTCCTATGACAATTTTCTTAATTGTTTTGGGTTTGTTTTTATAAGTCCTTTTCTTTTCTTGTGTTTGCCACTTAGAGAAGTTCCTTTACCATTTGTTGTAGAGATGGTTTGGTGGTGCTGAGTTCTCTTAGCTTTTGCTTGTCTGTAAAGCTTTTGATTTCTCCATCGGATCTGAATGAGATCCTTGCTGGGGAGATTAATCTTGGTTGTAGTTTCTTCCCTTTCATCGCTTTAAATATGTCATGCCTCTCCCTTCTGGCTTGGAGATTTTCTGCTGAGAAATCAGCTGTTAACCTTATGGGAGTTCCCTTGTCTGTTATTTGTCATTTTGCCCTTGCTGCTTTCAATAATTTTTCTTTGTCTTTAATTTTTGTCGAGTTGATTACTATGTGTCTCAGCAAGTTTCTCCTTGGGTTTATCCTGTATGCGACTCTGCGCTTCCTGGACTTGGGTGGCTATTTCCTTTCCCATGTTAGGAAATTTTTCGAGTATAATCTTTTCAAATATTTTCTCAGGTCCTTTCTCTCTCTCTTCTCCTTCTGGGACCCCTATAATGCGAATGTTGTTACGTTTAATGTTGTCCCAGAGGTCTCTTAGGCTGTTTTCATTTCCTTTCATTCTTATTTCTTTATTCTGTTCTGCAGCAGTGAATTCCACCATTCTGTCTTCTAGGTCACTTATCCGTTCTTCTGCCCCAGTTATTCTGCTATTGATTCCTTCTATTGTATTTTTCATTTCAGTTATTGTATTGTTTCATCTGTGTTCATCTGTGTTCTTTACTTCTTCTAGGTCTTTGTTAAACATTTCTTGCATCTTCTTGATCTTTGCCTCCATTCTTTTTCCGAGGTCCTGGATCATCTTCACTATCATTATTCTGAATTCTTTTTCTGGAAGGTTGCCTATCTACACTTTATTTAGTTGTTTTTCTGGGTTATTATCTTGTTTCTTCATCTGGTACATAGGTCTCTGCCTTTTCATCTTGTCTATCTTTCTGTGAATGTGGCTTTTTCTCCAGGTTCCCTAATATGGTGCCCTCATGGAAGAAGATGATGCTTCTCCAGTAGCTGGGGGAGGCCACCTTGGGCTGGAACAGCCTCATGGGTATGGTCCCAAAACGCAGGTTGGTTACCTCAAGCCCAGGGTCCTTGTTGATTCTCACGCTCTTGTGCAAAAACTGAATAAATCTGGGCATGGAGCAAATCCCCAATTTCTCAAGTATTTTCCCCTCACAGTTCTAGAGGTCAGAAGTCCACCCTCGATCTCGTTGGGCTAAAACCAAGGTGTCAGCAAGGCTGCATTCTTTCTGGCTGCTCTAGGGCAGAATCTGTTTCCTTGCGACCTTCTAGAGACCACCACATTCCTTGTCTCATTGCCCTGAAACCGAGCAGGGCCCTCTGTTAATCTTTATTTTTAACGTGGACATTCTTTACTTCTGGTCAGTGTGTCCTCTTCTTTAATAATTAAAGCAGATGTACAAGGTATTTTTGATAGACCACAATCAGGCTGTTCTAGTTAGCATAAAGTTCAAGTTAACTCAAGTACAAGCCAGAATGACTTCCCCATACCTCAATATATGAAAATTTATTTTATCATCACACACTGGCAATATAAAAACACGGCAGTTCCTTCCTGTAAAGAGCTAAGGGTCTAGTGGGACAGACAGGCAAATAAAAGGACAATCAATCACAGAAGTGCCTTGAAAGGGGAACATATGTGCTGTGGGAACACAGTGGAGAGGTACTTAATGCAAATCAAAGTGTATGGGGTAAAGGATATCAGAGAAGGCTTTCAGGTGAAGGTGACCCCTTAGCTGAGTCTTCAAGGATGCATAGGAGTTAGCCAAGGAAAGAGAAAGAAAGGCATGCTAGATGGAGGCCTGGAGATGGCTGAGGATGGCAAGTACTAGGAAACACATGTTGGTCAACATGGGCAGAGTTTGAAAGCAGGGTGGGAAGGAGGGTCACAAGAAGGCATGAAGCAAGATCACTAGATCCTCACAGTTTATACTTAATGAGCTTGTGTCAGAGGAGCCTTATTGCACCAGTCTCTCCCTGTCCTTCAAGCCATCCCAGCTGTTGCCACATAGAGTAAAGACTATTCTCACCAAGCATGCCCAAATTTCATATTCATGAGCAAATAAATGATTGTTATTATTTAAAGTCACTGTGTTGAGATGGTTTGTTTTGGACAACAGATGATCAAAACAATCACTTTAAAGGTGGGGGTACCCAAGGAGGAAAAGGAGGGCTAAGTGGAAAATGAGAAGCATCACCATTAGGTATCGGTATCTTGATCCTCCCAGGCCCCATGTTTGGTTAGAAGCATACATTGTTTGCCAACATCTGAAAGCAATTATATCAGCCAATAAATATCAGTATATAATTTTAGATGGTGCTAAAGGGCCTTTAGGCTCCAAATACAGAGCACAACCCCAGAATCTGGATATATGGACAAGAATGGGGTAGAATGCTAATAGCTCAAAGGGTACAGACTGATAAAGTGATGTCAACCTAAATGGGGTATTCTAATAGCTGGCCATGGACCTCCACCCTTTCCCTTATCCTGTCACTGATTTTTAACAATCACTTGGTTAAATACAGTTTAGGAGACCATACTTATCAAAGTTGCTAAAGACATGAAACTTGGAAGGCTAGTGGGCATATGAAGTGACAGAATGAGGATCCTAAGATATTTTGCCCATCTGGAGGGACAATATAAGTCTCCATGTTTGAATCTAAAAAGAAAATTTCACAAGTATAGAATTTAAAAGGTGGCCTAACCATAGGATATATGAGAATCACCTAAGAGTGCAGGCTTTGGGCTTAGAGAGGTATAGGTTTACATTTTAGCTATAACACTTAGTAACTATGAGCCTCGGGAAACTTATTTAAACCTCTCTAAGCCTTAGTCTTTCCTTGTAAGAATTAAAGATAATTCATTTAAAGGGTAGTTTCTGGTACAAATTAATTGCTCAATAAACAGCCAGCAAAGATCTAAGTTGTTTGCAAAGTTGTTTATAAAACTATGGCAACCCCCAAATCCCTACAGAGTCTAGGAAAGAGAACCTTCTCTGATGGCAGAATGTTCTATAATCTGCACTGACCAATATGGTGGCCACTGGCCACATATGGCTACTGAGGCCTAAAATGTGGCTGTTGCCACTGAGGAAATGAATTTTTAATTGTAATTAATTTAAATTTGATTGTCCACTTGTGACTAGTGGTTACCAAATTGGACAGCCCAGGTCTCGATGATGTTAAGACATGCTAAACTCTAAACCTAGGCCGAATCTGGAGGGAAGAGAAAATCTTCACTCATTTTCTTTGTGAACTTCTGAACTGGTTGACCTTTTTATTATGACTAATGTGTACAATTTGATAAGCTTTGATATATGTCTACACTCATAAAACCATCATTTCAATCAAGATTATGAACTTATCCAGCACCTCCAAAAGTTTTATCCTGCTGCATTATAATCCTTCTCTCCTGCCCCTCTTACTCATGTCCCCACTCCTACTCCTGCCAAGACAACCATTGGTCTGCTTTTCTGATGGCATAGATTAGTTTGGCTTTTCTAATATATTATATAAATAGCATCATATAGGATATAGTCTGTTTTGTCTGACCTCTTTAACTCACTGTAATGCATCCCTGAGATTCATCCATGGTGTTACATGTATGAGTAGTTCATTTCTCTTTTCTACTGAGCCATGGATGCCACAATTTCTTTTTTTTTTTTAATAGATTTATTTATTTTTGGCTGCATTGGGTCTTCGTTGCTGCACGCGGGCTTTTTCTAGTTGCGGCGAGCAGGGCCCACTCCTCATTGTTGTGGCTGAGCATCTCATTGCGATGGCTTCTCTTGTTGTGAAGCACGGGTTCTAGGCGCACAGGCTTCAGTTGCTGTGGCACACAGGCTCAGTAGTTGTGGCTCGCAGGCTCTAGAGCACAGGCTCAGTAGTTTTGGTGCACGGGCTTAGTTGCTCTGCGGCATGTGGGACCTTCCCGGACCAAGGATCAAACCCGTGTCCCCTGCATTGGCAGGCAGATTCTTAACCACTGTGCCACCAGGGAAGTCCTCACAACTTCTTTATCCATTTACCTTCTAACGGACGTTGGGCTGTTTCCAGTTTCAAGCTATTGCAAACAAAGCTGCTATTTGTGCAGAAGATTTTGTATTGACACATGCTTTCTTTTCTCTTGAGTAGATGCCTTATAGTGAAAAGGTTGGATCATGTGGTAGATGTCTGTTTAGTTATTTAAGAAACTGCCAGACTGTTTTCCAAAGTGGTTGCACCATTTTGCATTCCCACCAATGAGAATCCTCACCAAAACTCAGTAGGCCAGTCTTTTAAAATTTTAGCCATTCTAATAAATTCCAATGTAGTAGTACTTCATTGTGGGGTTTTGTGTGTGTGTGTGTGTGTGTGGTTGAAGATGTCAGTTTTTTTAACTGAAGTATAGTTGATGTACAATATTATATAAGTTATAAGTATGCAATATAGTGATTCACAATTTTTAAAGATTATACTCCATTTACAGTTATTATAAAATATTGGCTATATTCCTGCATTGTACAATATATCTTTGTAGCTTATTTTATACCTAAGAGTTTGTACCTCTTAATCCCCTACCTCTGTATTGCCCTTCCCCCTTCCCTCTCCCCTCTGGTAACCGCTAGTTTGTTCTCTAGATCTATGAGTCGGCTTCTGTTTTGTTATTGTCACATTTTAATTTGCATTTCCCATAGGACTCACGATGTTGAACATCTTTCCATTGTTTATTTGCCATCCAGTATAACATTTGTGGTGAAGTGTTTGTTCAAATATTTTGCCCATTTTTTTAATTGAATTGTTTGTTTCTTATTACAAAGTTTAGAGAGTACTTTCTATTTTCTGAATGCAAGTCTTTTATCAGGTACGTACTTTGAAAATATTTTCTCCCATTCTGTGGCTTGTCTTTACATTATTTTAACAGTGACTTCTAAAGAGCGAAATTTTTTATACTGGTGAAGTCTGTAAAAGATTAATAAAACAGAAACCTCAATTAAAAAGAGTTGGGAGTCCAGAGGTGGGAGCTCCCATGCCCTGTGATGATAACAGAGCCCAACAGGAAGAAAGAAGACTCTTCTTTCCAGGCAAGGACTCAGCCAATGATAAGCCATGGACTCTGTTTACTACAGCCCTCCCAACTTCCTTTTCCTCCCTAGAAAGTGGTCTCCTTCCCTCTCCATGTAGGGACTTGCCTGTGGCTCTCCACTGTTGCACACCTAGAATTGCAATTCTCTGCTGATCCCAATTAAAACCATCTTTGCTGGAGAAATATCTGGTGGTCTATTTGTTTCAGGTCAACAAGTCCAATTTATCAACTTGCTCTTCTATGGATTGTGCATTTGGTGTGATATCTATGGAATCTTTTCCATAAACCAAGGTCACAAAGATTTTTTCTCATGTTTTCTTCTAGAAGTCTTATAATTTTAAGTTGTACATTTAAACCTATGATCCATTTTTGTATATGGTGTGTGGTAAGGATCAAGTTTCACTTTTTTTAACTATGGATATCCAGTTGTTACAGCACCATTTGCAGAAAGACTATCCCTTCTTCACTGAATACATTTACATCTTTGTCAAAAATCAGTTATCCAGATGTGTGCAGGTCTATTCTCTTTCACTGATCTATTTATCTTTATACACTATCGTGATTACTATAGCTTTGTAATATGCCTTGAAATCAGCAAGTGTTAGCCCTGTGAATGTATTCTTCTTTTTCAAAGTTGCTTTGGCTATTCTCAGTCCTTTGAATTTCTGCGTGAATTTCAGAATAAGCTTGTCAATTTCAACAAACAAGCCTGTTGGAATTTTGATCAGTATTTATTGAATCTATAGATCAATTTGGGGAGAATTGCTATATTAACAACACTGAGTCTTCTGACACATGAATAAGGTACATCTTTCCATTTATTTAGGTCTTCTTTAATTTCTCTGAACAATGTTTTGTACTTTTCACTGAACAATGTTTCATATCTTTTATCAAACTTAAGCTTAGGTATTTCACATTTTTATGCTATTGTAAGTAGCACTTTTCAATTTTGATTTCTGATTGTTCATTTCTATATATCGAAATGTAATTGAAATTTGAATTTAGAAACACAACCAATTTTTTGTATATTAATTTGGTATTTTGCAAACTTGCTTGACTCACCTACTATTTCCACTAGGCTTTTTGTAGATTCTATAAAATTTTCTATGTAGACTCTGAATAAAGACAGTTTTATTCCTTCCTTTTAAATCTGGATGCCTTTCATTTGTTTGTTTGTTTACATATGTATTTATTTATTTTGCCTTATTGCAGTGGAGCTAGGATCTCAAATACAATGTTAAATACAAGTGGTGAGAGTGAATATCCTTGTATTGCTCCTGATATTAGGGAGAGAGTATTCAGTCTTTCTCCAGTAAGTATGATGTTAGCTATAGGTTTTCCATAGTTGCCCTTTAGCAGATCGAGGAAATTCTTTTCTAATACAGGCATTTGGTGCTATAAATTACCCCTAAGTATTCCTTTAGTAGCATTCCACAAATTTAGAAGTGTATTATTTAGTTTCCATATATTTGGGGATTTTCCAAATATTTTTCTCCTATTGATTTCTAATTTAATTCCATTGTGATCAGAAAACATGTATGTGTGTGTAATCGCCAGTTTACTTTTGACTAGTGTTAGCATGGTATATCTTTTGGCATTTTCTGTATTCTTTTACTTTTAACTTATTTTTTGCCTTTAAAGTGTTTTTCTTATAGACAGCAGCACACAGTTCAATCTTATTTTTTAATCCAATCTGATGAGTTCTGCTTTTAATTAAGGTATTTAAGCCATTTAATGTGGTTATTGATATGGTTAGGTTTAAGTCTACCCTCTGGCTGTTTGTTTTCTATTTGTACCATCTGTTTTTTAAAGCTTCCCTCCCCCTTTTTTTCTAACTTTTTTTGAATTCATTGAGTTTGTGATGATGATGATGATGATGATGATGACGACGATGATAATGATTCCATTTTATCTTCTTTGTTGGCTTATTACATATAACTCCTTGCTTTGTTATTTTAGTGGTTGCCTTAGGGTTTAGTAGACATCTTTAACTCATCACAGTCTACCTCCAAATCATATTATACTACCTCAAGTTAAGTATAAAACCTTACAATAGTGCACATCCATTTCTCCCCTCCCAGCCTTTATGCTATTTTTGTCATATTTTACCCATACTTATTTTATAAACTGCAAAATACATTATTTCTATTTTTTAAACAGTTATTATTTTAAAGATATTTTTAAAGGAAAAAAATCTGATAATTTATTCATGCAGTAGCATTTCCAGTGCTCTTTAATCCTTTGTGTGCATTCAGATTCCCCTCTAGTATCATTTTTCTTCTGCCAAAGAATTTTCTTTAACATTTCTTGTAGTGTGGTCCTCCTGGCAATGAATTTTTTCAACTTTTGTATACCTAAAAAAGTCTTTATTTTACCTTCATTTTATTTTAAATTTATTTATTTATTTATTTTGGGCTGTGTTGGGGCTTTGTTGCTGCGTACAGGCTTTTTCTAGTTGCGGCAAGTGGGGGCTACTCTTCGTTGTGGTGCGCGGGCTTCTCATTGCAGTGGCTTCTCTTGTTGTGGAGCACAGGCTCTAAGCATGTGGGCTTTAGTAGTTGTGGCACCTGGGCTCATTAGTTGTGGCTTGCGGGCTCTAGATGCAGGCTCAGTAGTTGTGGCGCACAGGCTTAGTTGTTCTGCGGCATGTGGGACCTTCCCGGACCAAGGATTGAACCCATGTCCCCTGCATTTGCAGGTAGTTTCTTAACCACTGCGCCACAAGGGGAGTCCCTTTACCTTCATTTTAAAATGATACTTTCACTAGTTGTAGACCTGTAGATGGACAGATATTTTTCAGTACTTTAAAGATAATGCCCCTCTGTCTTTTCATTTGCATTGTTTCCAATGAGAAATCTGCTATCAACCTTACCTTTGTTCTTCTGTACTCAATGTGTCTTTTTTATCTGAATGCTTCTAAGACATGTTTATGATTTGCCTTGGTGTCATTTTTTTTGCTAAGACTATGTTTTACATAAGACTGTGCTGCTTGCATTTTGTTGATTCCAATCCCCAGAATCATGTTGCTAATCATGACTAATAGATACAAAGTTAATAGATATAAAGTTAAAGATACAAAAATATGTAACTATATCAATCAGGAATCTCCATAGAAATAGAACCAAAATCTTTTAATATATAAATAGATTTTATTAGTTTTATTTATTTTATTGAAATATAATTGATTTACAATGTAAATAGATTTATTTCAACGAATTGACTTACACCGTTATGGGGGCTAGCAAGTTTGAAATCTGTGGGGCAGGTTGGCAGGCTGATAATTCTCAGGCAAGAGCTAATGTAGCAGTCTTAAAACAGAATTTTTTCTTCCTCCAGGAAACCTCAGTTTTTGCTCTCAAGGTCTTTCAAGTTGATTGGATGAGGACCACCCACATTATGGTGGGTAATCTCTACTTAAAGTCAACTGATTATAGATGTTCACCAAATCTACAGCGTATCTCCAGAACAACACCTAGATTAGTATTTCATGAAATAACTGGGTACTATAGACTCATCAAGTTGACATATAAGACTAACCATCACAGTAACAAAAAGGGTTAAAAGGTAACTGTGAAATATCATAGAAGTTGCAATGGTTAAGATCTGAGGATGCACAGGGAAAAGGTTGAAATTATTAAAAGTTAGTAGAGAGGCCCTGAGGAACTGAAACTCAGACCTCTTAGTAGGAGGCATTGCTCAGCCAGTGTTAAACAACTGAGTTCAGAAGAGGGGACCCAGGGGACTGGGACCCAGATCTCTGCAGAAGGGGCACTGGCTGGCTATTGCTGGCATCCCCAAGGGAGACCAAATGAGGCTGATACTGCAAATTTTAGAAAAACTATAAACTGGATTCAGCTGCTGCTACAAGAAGAAAATGCCTATGTTATGATGAAGTTTTCTGGGGTAATACTCGCAGGAACCACAATCAGACAGGAAACCCTCAAGAAATACACAGCAAGGAGTAAACCCCTTGTTCCTCTTTCAGCCTTGCAGTCTCCATCTAGTGTTCCTATCAACAGAGTCAACTAGAAAAGCAAATTTGTGATTTTCAGAGTCCTGGCTCTAGGATCCTTGTACTCAAGGTTACCAAGGCCACTGGCACCAAGAAACAATTCCAGAAGCTCTCAGACTGGACACCTGCCCACTCCCCCAAGCAAAATAAAGTTATTGTTACATTCAAAAAAAAAAAAAGGTTTAGAGTTGAGACACAATAACTTAATAACTGATACAGCCCACCTTTGGCTATTCAGCATCTATAACACCACTCTACAAAAACTTGAACTTTGATATAATCATAAAAAAACTCTTCATTTCCTCCTCAAAATGCAACTTTTCTGCATATAAACCAAGACATTGTTGCCTTCTCCCCAAATTCAGATTTGTAAAGTCCCAGCTGTCATTGCACCCATCTCTGAGCAGCATCCATTATTTCTCAAATTCAGTCACAATCTCATCTGAATATATGCTTCTTAAAAACCACATTTATAAGAATAAATTTATCCTTCCAAATAATAAAGAGAGAGAAGAATAAAATGGTAATGTATACAATTATATATACACACACATTCACATAATAAGCGAGCACATAAGTGGTCATCAGGCCATAACTGATAATTATAACTTCCTTCTTCCATATTCTATTTCATATTTCCTTTGTCTTCATCCAGTACCTAAGATGGTTGATTTTTTTTTTTTAATATGATGGGGTAATCTATCTTGCCTAAAGGGTCTGAATCATCACTGGTTATGGCTTTGGCAGTGGGGTGGGAAAATGGTCATCTTCTATTAACTTTTACTATTGGACATGAAAATACTAAGAAGCATGCTGTATTTCAGATATAATTCTCCCTGTCCCCATTGAGTGGCAGCAACCCAATTTTCCTTTGGTAATCAGTATCAGTCACCCCAGCCAGGAGAGTAACTCTTCTTTTCCTGTTGGTTCAGTAGCATGAGGAACCCAAAATGGCCAGGTGGCAGTCAGTCTTCCAAATCAATGCAACATTTGTGCATGTCCTAGTAGAAGCATTTGTTTCTTGGGAATCAAGACTTCAAACCAGCAGAGCTCAAAGTCACAGGGATTGGAAGCAAAAACAAAACAAAACAAAAATCTGTGGGCAGACTATGAGATTTAAGAGTGAGAAGAGCCATTCTATTTCCACCTCTAATTCCCAGCCCCATGTAGTCTGGCTATGGGAAACGCAGGACTATATATTTGCCTGTGATTCAAAATGTAATCTACATCATTTGAGGAAGAAACTCTGTCCTCTCAGGGTGTAATTTCTCAACTGGTACCATAACTGCAGTAAGTTATTGCATCTTTCTGTTAGGCCAGCTGCTTCTGGGGGGTGAAGTATGTGGTGTAATCCCATGGGCATGAACCCATTTTGAAATGACTCTCTTGATCAGCAGCAATGATGTGTACAGTACACCATATTTTGTAATCACAGACGTTTCTGGCAGAAGATTCTTGGGCAGGAAAGCAAATATGTACTCAGAATACATGTCTCCTCCAGTGAGGAAAATTTTGTCTCCCCTGCGTGACAGAACGGGTGCAACGTAATCAACTTGCCCCTGGGGGCTGCCCCTTGGAGAGTGGTACCATATCAGGGGCTTAGTTTAGTTGGCAAGTTGGGCAATCAGCAGTGTTGACAGTCAGAAAAGCCCTGATTAGGGCACCCACACATAGTCCCCATCTCTGCCATTATGGCCACTTTGTACACAGGTCCGTTAAGCATGCGCTGGAGCAGCTGGAGAAAGATTCTAACTGAAAGCCACAGTGTGGGTGATTTTGTCCCCCTTCAATCAAGGGACTCTTCATCTGGAACTGCCTTAGGTCTAGAAATTGGTTGAGAGGTCACTCAAGTCAGGTTTTTGGCCACTAGGCTTTTTATATAGATCAAGCAACATTTTAGTAGGCTGTCATCATTTTCTTTTTTTTTTTTTTGCAGTACGCGGGCCTCTCACTGTTGTGGCCTCTCCCATTGTGGAGCACAGGCTCTGGACGCGCAGGCTCAGCGGCCATGGCTCACGGGCCCAGCCACTCCGCGGCATGTGGGATCTTCCCGGACCGGGGCACGAACCCGTGTCCCCTGCATCGGCAGGCAGACTCTCAACCACTGCGCCACCAGGGAAGCCCAGGCTGTCATCATTTTCATTTCTAGGTATACCATGATCAATTAATTAGTCCCACTAAAAATCCCTAGGTTTCAAAAGAATGATTGCCACTATGCCTCTGTTGCTTATTATAATAAACATGGTCTTGTCTCTGGTGGCTATGTTCTGTTATTTGGCCTCTATTTTAAGGGAATGCCATCCCTCCCAGAGAAAACAGGGAGCCCAAGTTACAGAGGCATCTTTCACCACTACATCTGGCTTACAGAAAAGAGCCACCACGGAGTTTTTCAGAGATGCAAGTGCTACCGTCAGAAATTTATTTTTCAATGTCTAAATGAATTGTCCTCTGGGCCCTCGGGTTGATGTATTGGGGGTAGGTGTGTGGATCTCATATGATAAAGTCACTTCATTCCTTTCTCCTTAAGTCTTGAATGCTTTTCTCTACATCTTATCAGGGAAGTCCCAGCATTCCAACCTTATTAAGCATACATGCCATAATTTTTTTTCTTCTTTTGCTGCATTGAGTCTTAGTTGTGGCACGTGGGATCTTCATTGAGGCATGTGGGATATTTATCGTTGCGGTGCGTGGGCTCTTCGTTGTGGCGCTCTGGCTTCTCTCTAGTCGTGGCATAAGGGTTTTCTCTTTCTAGTTGTGACGCGTGAGCTCTGTAGTTTGCGGCACGTGGGCTCTCTCGTTGGGGTGCGTGAGCTCAGTAGTTATGGCACATGGGCTTAGTTGCCCCACGGCATGTGGGATCTTAGTTCCCCAACTAGGGATCAAACCTGTGTCCCCTGCATTGGAAGGCGGATTCTTAACCACTGGACCACTGAGGAAGTCCCTAAGCATATGCCACTATTGAGTCCAAGGTTAAGTCAGCCAACCAAGAAAATTTTAGAGCTATTTCCAGTTGTAAGGGCTAATACATTAAATCCAGAATATTTAATAAATGTACCCAATAAATTTGATTTGATAAAGTGCTGTACTCTATCATCCTTAGTCTAGTACCCTTAGAATATACTCCTCCATATATTTCCCAGGTTTCTTCCAATACATATTACCAAATCTTGCACTTCTTTTAGTGTACAAAAGATTTCTTCCTGAGTCAGATTTTGTACTTGTCTCCTCTAGGCAAAGCTGTGATCTGACCCTAATTCTGAGTCTGGTGGCAATAAAGAGTGGTTGGGATGGGTCTTGACAGGAATGGGCATCCCCTTGATGGTAACTGCTCCCGGATAAAATTGCTATCGGGTTTTCAAAGGCACAGATGGGATGGTTGATTCCATACATGGCATTGCTGAGCTACAACATGCCATTCACTGATTAATCTGAGGAAATTCCTGTCAATCTCATTAGAATTGAAGAAAAGTATCTTGCAAGTCATTTAACGGAAATGTGTCCTTCTCACCACCCCCAGCCCACTCCCACAGCTACCGTATTTCTTGTCTGAAGTGATTCTCATCTGATGCACAGAGACTGCTATGATGCCATCTAGTGGCAATTGCCCTAGAAACCTTATCCTCCCATGCTTCTGTAACAGGTGGAGAGGACACAGATTCACTTTTTCTGTTGATTCTCCTAAAACTAGATCGATGCCCAGAGGTTGGGAGAGTGCATCGCAGACTTTCTCAGAGACGCGGTGAAACATGAAATCATCTTTTGAAGTTCCTACCAGAGCTGAAGACTGGACAGAAGAATGTTCTGCTCAGCTGGCCAACAGAGTCTTTCTTTGAGGCTGAGCTAAAGTGAGGACCTGGCAGGAAAAACCAGTGGAGTCCAGGCCCACAGAAGGCATTTCCAGAGACTAACGCCCACTTCCCCCCATGCTATCCAGGACCAAGTATAATTGACATTACAGGTTACAAAGCCTACTACACACAGGGATCACGCATAAGGATGTGAGGAACATTAATTATCGTGCCTTCCTTGCAATGAGAGCAAGCTTCAGATACTGAACTAGTTTGAGGTTACAGAGATACAGAATGGCAGAGACAGGCAGGCCAGCCCGGATCTTCTGCCTATGAATGCTACATCTGCCTCTCTTCACTGTTCCTTAAGGTGCCCCAAGCTGCAGGCAGAAACACCCACGGGGGCCACCTTGAGGGACCCATTTTCAACATACAGAAAGATTGTTTTCTGGGACGAGAGAGCAGTTTTCTCGCTCCCTCTAACAAGACCTACTCCTGGGTTCACAAGGAGTCAGGCAAGTAGGCAAGTTTGCTTCCAGAGCCTTCTGCTTTCCTTTTCTGTCATCCAGGCACCTCGTGTGCCCGTTCATTGGTGATGTCCCTGTTCCCAGACCTTCCTTTCTTCGGCAGCCCCTTCAGCACCTGTAGCCTCTCTGTTACGTCTGCCCTGTCTCTTCCTTATTGTGCCACAAGGTGTCCTTAGTGTCTAGAGACCAATGTCCTGCTGCAGACACTTGTCCAGACTACCAAGCCCTCCAGGAAGGAAGCTTCGCCCTCATGGCAGCAACTTCCAATTTCCTCTGAGTCTTAACCCACTGTGAGCACTCTGGTCATGGAAGCCTCACCGTACTCCTCACTGTTTCCCCTCACACACTTATTTGTCTCAATTCCAGAGCTCTCCTTGCTTAGTCTTTTGCTACCTTACCCCTACACACACACACACACACACACACACACACACACACACACACTCACACACACATACACACACTCACACAAGAAAGGCCCTTCTCACCTCTCCCTGATTCACTGAATTACATCCTTCCTTCAAGGCCACAATCACTCTGTGTTCACAGCTAATTCTGCTCTGAGCTTCTGTGTCACATCAGTCTGTATCCATTTTTTCTGGCCCTAAATCAGCAGTATATACTGAATTTGCTCATTTAATCTAGAACTTTAAAATCTGGCCCCGACTCCATTTGTGTGTGTGTGTGTGTGTGTGTGTGTGTGTGTGTGTGTGTGGTACGCGGGCCTCTCACTGCTGTGGCTTCTCGCGTTGCGGAGCACAGGCTCCGGATGCGCAGGCTCAGCGGCCATGGCTCACGGGCCCAGCCGCTCCGCGACATGTGGGATCCTCCCGGACTGGGGCACGAACCCGCGTCCCCTGCATCGGCAGGTGGACTCTCAACCACTGTGCCACCAGGGAAGCCCTGAATATATTTTCTTATTCTTTTTTCAGAGGACGAAAGAAATAAGAATCCTTAGGTTTTCTTGTCAAGATTTTATACTGATCTGGTATGACAAGCTTCTCCCATCTCTGACTCTGACCTCTACTCCAAATGCATAGGAACTCTTGGTAAAATACAAACAAAATACAGAAAAGAGCCTGAAATAATGGAAAATCTCTAGGGGAAGTTATGAGGGAGAACAAGAAACAGCCTCTCGGGTAGCCTACAGTCTGTTAATAGACACATATATACATATCATTAATTCAGTGTGTTTAGAATGAAGCAAACCCCTCTCATGAAAACTGCTATGGGCGCTTGCATGGGAGGAGGCTGACTTCTGTCTTAAGAGGAGGACGAGGCAGGAAAATGGTCAAGTAGACGGCACAGTATTTTTTTTTTTTTTTTGTGGTACACGGGCCTCTCACTGCTGTGGCCTCTCCCCTTGTGGAGCACAGGCTCTGGACGCGCAGGCTCAGCAGCCATGGCTCACGGGCCCAGCCGCTCCGCGACATGTGGGATCTTCCCGGACCGGGGCACGAACCCATGTCCCCTGCATCGGCAGGCGGACTCTCAACCACTGTACCACCAGGGAAGCCCCCGACTCCACTTTTTTACATGATCTCTTTAATAAAAAATAAAAAAAAAATTGCCCTCACCTTAGAAATTACAATTAAATCCACCACCTCATCATCTTTCCATATATATTTGTTTCTATTTAGTTGCCTCATTTCAATGTTTCTTCTCTCCTCCTCCCTAAAAATATATATTTTGCACCATTCCTGTATCCCACAAAGTGCTGAGACCTGGGAATTCTGTGGTGAACAAAATAAACACGGTCCCTGCCTTCATGGGGTTCACACTCCTGGGCAAGACAGATATAACACAAGTAAACACAAGTCAATGTATGATTACAGATTGTGATTAGTGGTTTGAGATAAGGATGCCAAGAAAAATAGAAGGACGCCTATTATTAGGTTGGGAGACCAGAAAACATCCGAGGAAGGGGTGTAAGTAAGTTAAGATGCCATGAAAGGAGACAGCCAAGGAGAACTGAGAGAAGAAAGATCCAAGTAGAAGGAGCGGCGTGTGTGAAGGCCCTGACAGAGGAAGGAGCTTGACACATTCAAAGAAAGAACTGATAAGTAGCTATGTGTCTGCAGTGAGGTGAGCAAAGAAAGGACAACAGCGTCGGGGTTAATGTGTGGAGGCTGAATCTGCGCAGGCCAGGTCTTGGAAAGCCATGATAAGGAGCTTGAATTTATTCTACATGCCATACAAAACCACAAATTATTTTAAGCAAGGAAGTATGATCTGATTTACTAGCAGACCATTGAATAATATGTAGAAATGGCTTGGAAGGGTTGAGAGTGGAAGAGAAAGTCAAGTTAAGAGACTGGCAATGATCCCGATGAGAGATGATGGTGGCTTGGACTAGAGGTGGTGGTAGAAAGGGAACCCATTTCAGAGGTGGAACCACAGGACTTGGTGATGATTTGTACCTAATGTTAATTTATCCTTATTGTTCTGGAACACGTTTTTTACCAGTTTGTTCAAGGAGTATCCTGGGAACTTTATTTTCAGAGTACACATATTATGAGTGACAGTTTGCCCAGGTATAGAATTCTTGGGTCACACAACCTCTTTCCTTCACAATTCAAGGAAGGAATTCCACTGTCTTCTAGCATTTAGAGTTAGGAGGAGAAATCTGAGGCATATTTCTTTATAGGGTTTTGGTAATCTTTTAGATTTACAAATTCTACATGAACAGGTCTGAGAGTAGTTCTTTTATTAATCTGCCCACCATGATGTTATTTAGCCTACCCAGTATCCATTCCCCTTTCCTCTGGAGTCAGCAACCACATTATCCTCTGGGAAACTGTCTCTCCCTCACCTGCAGTCCATGTGGGCACTGGATAGAGCTGAACACCCCTCATTCTAGGAGGGAGAGTGTGCTGCCAATGAAACTAATGCAACAGCACTTCTCAGACACCTGGATTGATTCAAAGGTGAGTTCATGACTCAAGCCAGACCAGAATCAGTGAGAATTAACCCAAGGTTAATGTCTCAAGTATTAGAAGTAGACAACTCTTTCCTCCCATTGGGCTTGGAAAGCTAGAAGAATATAAGTCTGGAGCGATTGGGTGCCACCCCATGGCAACAACATACCCAAGAAAAGAGCCAACCCAGAGGAAAACCAGAGATGGAGAGATGGATTCCTGGTGAACCTGTGGACTTCATTATATAAGCCAATAAAATCCCTTTTTCTGTTTAAGCCAATTTGAGCTGGGACCCTAACACAGCGCAAAGATTCTTAATTAATACGATAAGCACACTCAATTTCAAAAACACAATGTTACTGAAGGCTAATAAATGTTCTACATATGGCTTCTGCTACAGATGATTCTGTAAATTATTTTAAGAACGCCTGTTACTTGTGGGTTGGCTCTTTGATACCTGTCTTTCGCAATTATTCTATTCTTTCATTTTCATTTCTTTACCTTTTGCTTTTGTGTTCTAGGAAACTAATCTTGAGCTGACCTTTGACTCACTAATTTAGTTTCCTGCAGTGTCCATTTGTAAGTCATGGCTTCCATTTTAGAGTTTAATTCAATAACCATGTTTTCCAGGCTAATAATATTTTTTCCACTTGTATTGTTTCCTTTCTGTAATGGCTTATTCTAGTCACACAGATGTAAACTTTTTTAAGCAACTAGCATATGGTATTTTTGATAAATAAACAAAAAATAAATGGAATTGTCATTCATTTTCCTGATCAACGATTTCTCTTATATTGTTTAACTTTCCTTAGCCTCTTTGTCTTTATAGTACCCACCGTCTGAAATATATATATCTCCCAGGACCTTGAATAATGCCTGGCATAAGTTGACACTCAACAGTTCAACATGCTGGACATGGAAATAAATGATGTAAATGCATTAATTTTCTCACAGTATCCTTGAGAAAGTAAATGAGCACAGAAAGATAAATAACAATCCAAGACAGTTAATTGAGAGCTATCAGAAATAGATACATGATGAAGAGCTGAATAATTGTATGAATACATGTATACTCTAGAATCAGAGCCCGCTGTGGGCAGGGGACATCAGTTAGTGCTTGAATGATCAGAACAGTGTCCACAGACAAACCCAGGATTGAGTGTAACTTTGAGGAAGGGATATGATTTGGAAAGGAAGGAAGCTGGTGGAATCTTCTTCCAGAGCATTCCTCTGGTTTTCAGATCACCCCACTCACAGCAGTCAGCACCCGTTCAGTCCTTCAAGGGCATGGCTACTTTTCCTATGATGTAATGGAAATTCAGGGCCCAAACGTATAGAGAATTTTAGGTTGAAAAAATGCTTCTTCTCCTCCACACCCCCAGTGAAGGTGCGTAAAGCAGTGAAGGAGCCTGGTTCTTCGGTGGGCTGCTCTCTTGTTTGATTCCTGGGTCACTGTGTCAGGCATCTCTAGTCAGCTACACTTTGCAAACACCAAATCTCCTCCTGATTGAGCTTGTGCTGTGCCTGGAAAGATGATGACATTAATAAAAGCTTGTTATTGAGACTAAAGGTGCAACCTATGACTCAGATGATGCACGCTTGGAGAGACTTCATATGCCCTAATTCCTTCCGTCTCTACTAACTCTCAGCTTCTCACTACCCATTTGATTCCAAGGAGCACAACTTGGGGGTTATACACAGGTAGGGAATCTATGGAGGTATGGAAAACAGATTAAAATCAAGGAAAGAACAACTTGACATGGTTAACATTGAAGCCATGGAATGCCTGTGTTGGAAAGGACTTCAGGGTTCATTGGTCCTACTCTCCCAGTGCAGGTCCTCTAATCCTTGACTTGGACAGATGTTATCCTCTGTGACTTCCAGGACCTGGGAGCCCATATCCTGCAGTTGTCATCTGCAAACTCAGCAGGCCGATGTAAATGACAAGCAACCCATATTTAAATATAATGAAAATTTATATATATATATATTTATATATATATATATATATATATAATATTCAAATGTATAAAACTCTTCCGGATTGTACACAGTTAGGGAAGTCCCTGGGCTGCCCTATAAGAGAAATGAGAGGTAAAGCTTTTCTGAGTTTCCTGCCATGTTATGATGGGAACGGAAAGGAAAAGACAAAGATGGAGCAAAGAAAGAAAAGATGACTTGATATTGTGATATTCAAGCTGGAATGATGTTCCCTCTCACCTTTCTGGAGTGGCTTCCAAATGACAGTCCCTGGAGCAGTGCCAGACCAGCTGCTCCAGAATCCCCAGGGAGTTTTATATGGGTTCCTAAGTCCCAGCCCTGAAAACCTGAATTTAGTAGAGCTGGGGTGAGGCCAGGACCACTCTAATTTTTAAAGCTTCAGATTGTTTGGCAGTACCTCCATGTTCAAATTTACTTCCTTAGAGAGCTCTGGCCTCTGTTATCCCTGGTAATAAAAAGCAAAACCCAAAATACTACAGTCCCTAAAATTATGCAAGCAGATATCTCTTATGTCCTCTGGCAGTGTTTTCTGAAATCATATTTTTGAATCACCTACAGCTGGTTGACTAATACTTCCCTGCTCTCCCCAGCCCTGCCATGCCCTGCAGCATCACCTGAAGTCCATATCTGGGCCTCTCCATCCCAGCTTGCCCTCTGTTGCAGGCCAGCCAAGATGCTGACAGGAACAAAAAATGACTTGTTTTTGAGAGTAAAGCTGTGACTGAGATGACGCACATGAGCTCACGGAGGGAGACTCTCACATCCGACCTACCTTCCTCCGCCTACAGAGTCACGTTGCTATTCTAACCACATCACTAATTCCGAAATGTGGGGACTCCAACACAAGCCTCCAGGTCAATGCCTCTGACTGGGGAAGGGACCTTGAAGGCATCCAGCCCCAGGTTCCTGGCACCTCAAGTTCTCTCAACACTAAACGGCTAAAGCCCATGGGGATAACTGTGTTGTAGAATCTCTGGGGTGCTTGTTTAGAAAGATAGCCTCTTGGGCTTCACAAAAAAAGCATTCTGAAAACCTGCCTTTTGAACAAGCAGGAGCAGGTAATTCTGAGTGAGGCTGACTTTGAACTTCACCCTTTCAGGACTAAATCCCTAAAAAGGAAAATATATGAAGACAGGAACAATTTCCCTCATTCTCCTAAAGCCATTGCTCCATCTTTTCTTGAGATCTGCGCCAGGTCCCCTATTTTTTGACATTCCCCTCACCTTACTACCCATTATATTCCTCAGGAAAAGTTCTAATCTGCCAGAAGATTGGTCTTTTTTTTTTAAGGCTAGCGGTTAACCTTTGCCTGGAAGTCCAGCTCCATTCATCTGGGTAGAGGGGACAGAGCAAGGAGATAGGACAAGTGGGCAGAACTGTACAGGGAGGAAAGGACAGTGTTGGAAGAGAAGCCCAGGCTTGGAACTTGCTTATGTCAAAAAACAATAATGATCCATACCCCTATTATGTCATTCAGAATCGAAGTATTAAGTGATGACTCACTCATTGAGTTCTTTCCCTATGAGCTGAGTTGTGGAATCAAAAGATCTGAATTTAGTCATGGGTCCATCACTTATTAGCTGTGTGATCTCGGGGAAATTACTGAACCTCTCTGAGATTTAGTTCCCTTACCTGTAAAATGGGGTTGATCATCTAATAAGGCTGCTGTAGCTTTAATGTGATAACACATTTAAAGTGCCTAACACAGGTTTTGGCAAGTGATAGGCAGTCAAGAAACACTAGATATCATTAGTAATGTAACTATGTAATGTATTCCTTCCACACTTCCCTCCCCTTGCTCCCCTTCACTTACTCTAGGCTCCAGCCAACCTGAATTACTAAGGCTCCCTAAGGCCCCAATAAGTCATGGGCTTTAGAGTCTAACAGAATCGGTCTAATCCCATCTCTGTCACCAGCCCATGAGCTGATTGACCTTTCTGTGCCTCAGTCTCCTCCTCTGGGAATAGTAGCCCCCTCACCAAAATTTCGTATGACAATGACCTAGTACAATGATGCATATGGAGCCAAGCACCATGCTTAGCACTTACCATCCTTCTCTCCTCTCCTTCCCTCCAGGCTCCCATCCTTGTCTATGCTCTCCTCCTTGGTGACTTTGCTCATACTGCTTCTTCCACCTGTAATGCCCTTTCCTCATTTTCTGCTTGTTGGAATTCTTCCCCAAATTGTCTTTATACTACCCAACCCCGACAGACAAGATGCCGAGATGAACCACCCTTCATTAACAAATACAGTATTTACTGAGAGCCTGTCGTATGTCAAGTATGGTTACTAGTGCCTAGAGATACAGAGATGATTGAGGTTTAGTCCCCGAGCTCAATAAATTCAGTTGACTTAACATAAGAACAAATAACTGTAATGCTATGAGGTAAGAGTAGTAACAGAAGTAAGTCTAAAGCGCTGGGAGAGTACAGAAGAGGGAGCTCTTGGGTCAGATGGGTTGGGGAAGCCTCTACAAAGACAAGGACCTTTGGGCTTGACCTGGAGGATTAGTGATGTTTGGTGAGGAGAGATGTGGAAAAATGTTGTCTATCACTGTCCTGGAGACCTGAACATCTGAGCTAGCATGAGGGTCAGTATGGCTGGAGGCTAACTTGGAATAGGGAGGGGATGGAAGCAGAGCTAGAGAGGTAGAGGGTACCAGGGTGTGAACACATTGCCTTTGACCAGGGAAAGGTCCCAAGAAGTTGACCCCATTCCACCCTCGCCCAGGCATCTTGGGATAGTGGAGAACAGTCCTGAGGTCCCACGAGGAACATCATTCCCAGGACAGGATCAATTTCTAGAAACCTAGCCTTCATTTTGTCATTGGCTAAGGGGTCATGGTCTGTAGGATTGTAACTCAAAGGACATGTGAGTATGGAGGCCCCCTGCTGCTGGCTTTTTTTAAAAAAAAGTGCAAAAGAACAACTTTTCTTTTGATTTCTTAAAATTCAATTGCAAAATTTAGAAAATCCCACTCCATCACAAGGGGATAAAAGTAGGAAGACTTGGTGCTTTCTGCGGAACATTGCAATTCGGGAGTGAAAATTTCATCTCATCATCCAGCCATCTCTTTCTATGAGCCAGAGGTCAGCAGCCCCAAGGTCAGTGCAATGCTTCATTCTAGGGCCTTCTAGAATATGTTCCTGGCCCAGAGTTGTTGCTGGTCTCCAGGCTCTGCCTGGTCCCATACTTGAACCAGCCAACATCATTGTCCTCCAGATGCCAGGGCAACTGCCTGTTGATATTTACCTATCACCTCCTTGGCTTGGCACACAAGGCCAGGCAAGGTCTCTGGCCAAGTTCAGCATTCTTTTCCCCATGTCCCCTGTGCTCCATACACACTGAATATCTCACCATACTCCAAAATGAGCAGCCCTTTCTTTCTTTTTTTTAATTGAAGTATAGTTGATTTACAATGTTGTGCTAGTTTCAGGTGTACAGCAAAGTGATTCAGATATATAAATATATATGAGTGTGTATATATATATATATATATATATTCTTTTTCAGATTCTTTTCCCTTATAAGTTATTACAAAATATTGAGTATAGTTCCCTGTGCTATACAGTAGGTCCTTGTTGGTTATCTATTTTATTTATAAAGGTGTGTATATGTTAATCCTAAACTCCTAATTTATCCCCGCCTCCCTTTCCCCCTTTGGTAATCATGAGTTTGTTTTCTATGTCTATGTGTCTATTTCTGGCTTGTAAATAAGTTCATTTGTATCATTTTTTAAATTCCACCTATAAGCAGTATCATATGGTATTTGTTTTTCTCTGTCTGGCTTACTTCACTTAGTATGATAATCTCTACGTCCATCCATGTTGCTGCAAATGGCATTATTTCATTCTTTTTTATGGCTGAATACACAATATTCCATTGTATATATATACCACATATTCTTTATCCATTCATCTGTCGATGGACACTTAGGTTGCTTCCATGTCTTCGCTGTTGTAAATAGTGCTGCAATGAACATTGGGGTGCATGTATCTTTTCAAATTATAGTTTTCTCCAGACCAGCAGCCCTTTCATAATGCTTAAAATCTCCTTTGCATCTGCCTATGGATCTGATCACTGTCACTCTCACCTCCTTTCCCTTGCCCCCAACCCCCCCCCCACCAAAACACACACACACACATACACCCCCAACTCATGCTCTCCCTGGCAAACTCCTACTCACTCTTCAAGTTCAGTCATGTGTCACGGTTCTCAGTGAAACCACCCTCAGCTACCCTCTTCTCCCCCATGTAATAAATCACGTTCCCTTTGAAGTCTTACAGCACTTCTCCTCCATCCTTTAATAGCACTGTCTTGTTGTGCAGTAAAATATCTGATGATGCGTCTTGACTCCCAAGGAAAGTAGGCTCCTTCGAGGCAGTGCTGGAGACTTACACGTCTCTAGCCTTAGCACTCAGCGTAAAGTCTAGTTCCTAGAACCACTGTTTGTTGATGGCCTCCACCACTCATTTGGAAGCTCAGTGGGGTAAGAACTTTCTTTGTCTTGTTTGGTGCTGTAGCCTCTGTATAGCCAAAGTGGTGCCTGGTTTATAGAAGGCACTCAATAAAACTTGGTTGAATGAATTGAATTTTAATCAACTCAAGACTGTGTGGTGAAATAAAAGACTTGGCCAAGTTGTTTGAGTTTCTTGAAAATTTATTTATTGGGGGATTATCATGACTTCAAATGTGTATTTAGTACATGCCCAGTTTTTTTGCACAAGCTGTGAACCATATGAAGATAAACAAGAAGCTTATAGATACATAGGATGAGGGATAAGATGTTTATAAAAACAATACTCACACAAGATAGGAAGCAATAAGTGCTGTGGAAGAGGGCAAATAAAGTACTATGGGAACCCAGGAGAGAGACTTCTTCCATCAGACTGCTCAGTGGTCTTCATGGAGGACAAGTTATTTGACTTGGGATACCATTTACAATATTTTCCCAGTGTGACCCCTGGCAGCCACATGACTCTGGTCCTGGATGTAGCTGATTGGAGGGTGGTCAGTTGCCCTGTGTCCCAGGAACTGGGATGGGAGACTTCAGAGCAGTAACCAGTGTTTGCTGGTCCCTTGAATTAAAGACAAATAGTCTCCAGAGTGGGGTAGTTTTGGTCTTTTGCAGACTGCTCAGAGGTTCAGAGAAAGCTGGTCTGGGGAGAGAACAGAATGCAGGGGCACCAAGAAAAGCAGAAAGGGGTGGCCGTGTGGCCTCAGCAAGCAAAAGGTGGAAGGCTGACTTTCTGAAGACTTTGGTTCCTGGTTCCTGCCCTTGGTGACCTGCAGCAGCTCCTGCCCATGGATATTCTGAGACACCCCAGTCTCCTTACAATAAATACCTTGTTTTTGCTTCAGCTAGCCAAACTATATCACTGTGGCCAAAAACTTTGGTGAAGTCTGTGAAGATGTGAAGAAATGGGCCACAGCCAGGATGGGGCTACTGGAAAAGGGGTGTGATAGGAGAGCTTATTGACCTTCATGTCACTCCACACTCCCTCACTCCCCTCAGCATCTCCCATCCAGGGGCCCTCCCCCTCCTCTAAACCTGGCCAGCAGCCCAGCAGCCGGGGACTGGCATGGCCCAGGCAAAGGTGGCCTTGGCAATGTACGGGTATCTGGAAGCCCAGTCTTCCAGACCCCTAGAATAAACTGGGTATGCCTGGTCCCATACAGTGACTCTACATCCAAGATCCCCATAAAAGAAGTGACTCATCCCATGGAACAGAGTTCAGAAGTATTTGCAGACATGCATCCTTACACACATCCACACGTGTCCATGGTGAGGACACATAGACTCGTACATAAATGCTCCCTCTGTACGTCTTCTTGGAATCCTATGAGTGCACGAAAGCATCTATCTATGGAGAAAAATCATAGAGAGTCATCATTACAAAGAAAGTAGCCTCAACTCCCACCCTCTGGTGGCTTTGAGGTCTGCAAAAGTGTTCACACAGCAACCTCTTTACAAAAACTTAACCCAGCTACTCAAGAGGTGAATCATGCCTTCAGTCAAGGTTCGTACTGTGTGGGAGGGCTCCACGAGGACAAGAAGGGTCTGTAGTGTTTCTCAGGTGGGTTGTGGGACTCTGACATTTGGCCGATCATGTAGGGAAGGGGCAAGGCAGGTTTGATGGGGGCCCTGAGGCATATACAGTTGGAGAGAGTGCTCTCTTTAAGGAAAGAAAAAAATACATATATATATATATATATATATATATATATATATACGTAATTACTAATATTAAAACTAGGTCCAGGGCTTTGGAAATGGCTGGTGCAAGTGAGAGACACTGAAGCTTTAGTTTGGGGCATGCGGGAGCTCAAACTTAAACTTCTTTCCTTTCTCCTGTCCTTGTCATCTCCATACCAACTGAAGTCCCCAGAGGACTGTGGTTCCACGAATGTAGCATATAGCACTTCCCTCATGAAGGTGATGCCTGGGTTGTGACGGGCCTTGGACAAGCCCCCTGCAGGCTAGGGAGGGTGAGCCTGTAGGGAACACCTAGCCAGGTGAGGAGCACCAGCAAGGCAGCTTGAGAGGGAGAGGAATGAGCCATTTTTCTCCCATTCTTGCCGTTCCTCTAACCCAGCAGTTGCCAGACTTTTTCAGCTTGATCCCTTTCCTTTTACCTCTCACAGATCATCGCCCTTCCTCAACCTCCAGGACACAAAATCCCTTTCTATGGAGGGTCCAGGGGGGCGAGGGGAACTCACCATCCATCTTGCAATACCACCTCGAGCCGTGGTCTAGGGACTCAACGTAGCTGAGAACGTGAGCTTGGAGTCAGGCTGCCTGGGTTTGAATCACAGCCTTTCCTTAGCTGAGTGACCAAGTTATTTTAACTTTCTCTCTAACTTCCAGTTTCCCCTCTGTAAAAATGAGATAAAAATAGACTCCACCTCTTAGAGTTATTGTGCAAATAATTCAAGACAAATGTCTAACACAGTAAATGCTTGTCAGGTTGACTCCCATGCACCATAACTCGTCAGCACTGCAGGCCAACAACAGTTGCACTTGAACGCTCTGGGCCCCCGACTTTCGTGAAGATTGTACCCTCTTGTTGGAGAAGTCTCTTCCCTCGCCCCTCTCTCTGAAGACCTTAGATCATTTCTCAGAGGTACTGCCTTGGAGCAATAGTCAAGGAACTTAAGACAATTCTCCCCATTTTACAGCTCACTGAGGTAAGGCCCAGTGCTGCTAAGGGCAGGGCCAAAGCTTCAGAAGAAGCAAAAGCATGTCCAGAAGTAAAACCAAAACCCCATGGCCCCTTAGTATGATTCTCTGGATTGGGAAGCAGGTGAGGACTGTCTCCATGGAAGCTTTGACTCTGCCTGGGACCCAGCTGGAGGGGCAGGGGTAGGCAGCAAGTGGTTCAGGGGAAATCACCTGTCCCCACAGCCTGCAGCAGGTGTGTTCTGTTTTCTCCTTCAGCTCTGACACAGCACAACCAAACATAGCAGGTTCTGGGTTCCCTGAGCGTTGATCAGTCCCTAGCTCTGCCACTGGTTTGCTCTGAGAGTCAGTGCGTTTGTCTCTAAAGTCAGAGATTGGGCTTGATGACATCCAAGTTTCTTAAACCTCTCCAGAAATTGCTTCATCTCAAAGTCACTTGGAGAAAGAGTGAGAGCCCATACCCCAGAATGTTGCACTTCCTACAAACTATTACACCAACTCTGGGCCCTCATCATACCCACAGAGCTCTGATCCCTGAGGGCATATGGCTTGAAATGGCCACCTGTCGTCATCTTTTGGCAGTGTTTGTGAGTGAGAGCAGTGGGTCTGGAAATGGCAGCAAGAAGATTGCTTAGGACTTGAGCAAGGAAAAAAAAAAACAGGGAACTGTGGTGCTTCAAGTTGGAGGGCAATTTTTCAATTAATATTTTTTTTAGGCACATAGTACACACACCTACCCATTCATATAGTGGCAGGAAAAACACAGTGAGGGACTCAGAATCAAATTACAGTAGCAGAAATGTAGTCGTTTGCAAGAATAGCTGAACTTTCTGAGGTGTGCAATGCTGAAATGGGTGACTGCAGGTAAAAGTGGAGCTCTTTGGTGCCTCTGACTTCCATGCCTTCTGGAAGGATGGAACATCATGTAGAATATGATCCCTACCCCACCCAGCCCCCACCATGGATTCCCTTCCTTCCTGAGAATTCTAGAATTCTGCATGGGTTGAGCAAGAAAGTGCAAATGAGGATTGACTTGGCAAAAGGAACGGGTTTGGCAATGAATGTGTCACAGTGTGACCCCAGACAAGTTACTTAACTTTGACCATTAAGTAAAAATCGAGGATGTTCACATCCTGTCCAGCAACAAAGCGTCTGCACTGTAGCAGGTGGGCCTTGAACCTTAGAGGTTGACCTCAGTGTAGGAGTCAGGGAAGGTTCTTCTTCCTCGAAGGTTTATCCAGCCTCACCCTCAGCACAAAGAGTCTTTGTGACCTGGGTCATCAGGCAATGCTACCCACCTCCTGGACGGTGAGCCTCCCTGGGCTTGTAGCCCTGAGCTGGACAAAGGGTGATGATCCACAGGAAGAAAATGATGCCTTTCAAGGGCCCCTAGAATGATGGGGAAAGCAAGCCAATGGACTCTACCCCCCAGAGCTGCCGGACTAATGAGGATGAAAAAGAACACATTGAAATAATCCTACAGGAGCTCATGGAGAAAAAAAAAACAACACTACGTGAAAATTAACATAGCTCGAGCCACCCACCTAATAAAGGATGGAGAATGAACTGAATTAATCAGAGAAGGCTTCTTGGAGAAGGTGAGTTTTAAGACTGGTAGTAGAAGGAATAAGGAGAAAGAGGCATTGATTCGGACACAATGGAGAGAATGAGAGTGGGTTGTGGGGAATAACCTGAGGGAGGTCTCTGATCCCGGGGTAGGCAAGTGCACAGCTGTCCATGTGTGGAGGCCATATGGGCTCACAGCAAGTTACTCCCAAGTCATGGGTCTGTCTCCCCACCTGTAGAATGAGGAAGAAAGTAAACTGGTTTGTCTCTACAGCCCCTCCCAGCATTTTACGATCCTAAAGTTTAGGGAAGAATTCATGGGTGAGCTGGGTTGGGTAGAGTAGAGAATAGGTGGGAAGTAGGAGGGAATAGGCCAGGTTCTTGAGGCATCTAATCTGAGTATAATCTAGGTATATCAGCTAGGACTGAGCAAACTGAAAGTCTACCCCGACCAAGCATCATCCAGGACTGGTCCCTGTAAAGGAGCCCCAGAGCAGAAGGCAACATGCATATGTGACAGGATAAACCCAGCTGGATGCAAAGAAACTGAAATGTGTCAGGGAGGTGGGGCTGGGTCTAGCAAAGCACTATGGCTTTAAGATGACTCATCCATCCCTTCTAACAACAGACCACTCCCCACAGACCTCTGCCAGGTGGACAGTACCAGCCCTGGAGTCCAGGGCTTACTCTAATTCTCAAATTCTTCAGTGAGCCCCAAGGTCTGGACCTAGACTGGCCCTTGTGTCTGAGCTGTTTGCACAGAGAGGAGAGAACCGCCCAAGAGAGAGTCCTCGTCCAGAGCAGGACAGCCAGGATTGCTTCAATAGCCACAGAGAGATGGGGATGGGGTTTGGGAGGCCTTGAGTGACCAGCAGGACACAAGGTTTTGGGGCCCCTCATCCTGCCCTGAGATTCCCAAAATTCTCCATCCCACAGCACCTTTATAGGTATAGAAAGTAGGGAGTGTGGCAGGATTACAGCTTGTTAAAGCCCAAGGAGCTAGGGACAGGTCATGAAACATGGTCCAGGGAAATCCCCAAACAGAAGTGCCCCAGCTGGTTTCCCCATCATTTTGGGTAACTTTCCATTGCCACACACCCACCCCTACCCCCTCCGTCTCTTGTAAAGAACCTACTGTTCTCTTAGTGATCTGCTAAGTATAGGCATCAAAAGAGGCAATGAGTCCAGTTCCTAAACTTGAGAAACTACAGCCTGCATGGGAAGATGAACTTACACTCATGCCCCAAGTATGGAAGAGCCAAGAGGGTATACAATGATCAAGGGCCAAACTGAAATATAAGAGGCTCAGAGAAAGGCATGTCATTGAAAACTGAAGCAGTGGCAAGAGGCTCCACGGAAGAGAAGCATCTAGGGCAGAGCAGCGTGGCAATCAGTGAATGTCCGGAGGCAAGAAGGCGGGAAGAGGGCTTTAGGGAGCAGGGGATGGAACAGACACAGAGAGAAACTGGAATGAAATAAACCACCATTTGTTGAGTGCCCACTCTATGTCACTCATTGTGCCAGGCGCTTTCCACCTGTTATTTCATTTTATCCCAACAAGAGTGGTAGTATCTTTATTTCCATTTTGCAGAGGAGGAAAATGAGGTATTTACATGAATTTAGACTTGACCTGGTGGTCAATGAGAAGTCTCTGCCAGTGGCCAAACTGGGGAGGAGCTTGAGGGCAACAGTGATGGAAAAAGATTGGCCTGGCTATGGTATCCAAGGTGCTGGAGAATATTGTCCATCTACATCCTAAGGTCAAAAGGGGACATGACCCAGAAGCCCTCTAGATGTCTCTGGGACATTGAGTGATGATCTGTGACCTTGGGATTCACCCTCATGACTCAGATGTTCTAGAATTAGCCTTTGGCCCTAGGACCTTTGCCCACACCTGGTGTCAGGCCGGCCCTACTTTCCTTTGCCCAGTGCTCAGCATCTCCGTCTTGTCACAAGGCACCATCCTCCCTTGCTCAGAGATTGGATGAGGTAAATAATCATCACTTACTAACTGTTAAGGAGGTCAACGAGGTGTTATCATCGCAGCCACGCAAACTGCGGCTATGACTAATCGAGCAGTGTCAGAGATTCAGAAAACACTGATAATTATTATAGTATTTTTCCAGCCTTTGTGTTTTTCCTATTTTTGAAGTTCCCAGTGTGAGCTGGAGAGTAAAAGGAAGGCCCAACCTTTCTTTCCCAGAATTGAGAGGATGAGCCATTTTGTTTCAGCCTCCCACCCAGCCTTGTGGTGGGCGACGGGGTGCCTGCTGGGGCCCTGTTTGACTCTCCAGGAAGCACCTTGATGGGGGTCTGAACATCACTGAGCAATCTGGGGGCTAGGGTGAGTCAGGTCAGATGGGGGAATTGGAGGCGTTCTAGCAGAGCGTGGCCGCTGGGTTGTGTCGTCGGGGAATCCCTCAAGGGAACCGTGGACCCATGCTGACCAAAGCCCGTCTGAAGGAAAACCCTGTCTTGCTACATGACTCCTGATTCATAGCTTTCCCCTCCTGGGACTCGGCTCACGTGCTGCCTCATATTATTTTTAAAATTGTCACCCCCCCAACTGCCTCAGACAACAAACTCCACTGAGATGGGGAGACTGAAATGTCAGAAGCTAGAAAAGTCATGTGCAGAAGGCCGAGTCAGGTGTCAACTCCAGGACCTCCCAGGTGATTATCAGCGGCTTGCTTGGGTGTTCTGCAAGCACGTTCACAACGCAAATCCTTCTGATCTGCTCTGTAATTGATCCTGAAAGCCCTTCATCCCTCCATTGTTAGAATACAAACCATTCCCAACAGAGGGACAGCGAAAGGAACAAGGGAACTAACGTGAATGTGCTGAACCTCAGTGGGGTAGCCAGGGCAATCATGTTTTCATAATTACCCAGTTTTTTCCCAGGGCGGCCCGGTCCAAGAACATCCACCACTGTTGACTAAACACAGCCTTTAATGCTATGGGGAGGGGGCCGAGGCCATGCCCAGGCTGGGACTGGGGAAGGAGAAGAGAGTCCAAGGAATTCACACCTGCCCCCCAGGCTCAGGAATACTCAGCCACTTTCACTCATGAAGTGGGTAGTGGGTGGGCGGTTTCCTTGTATATTATTTCCAGGGTGGACTTTTTGCTCTTTCCCAGGCTTCCTCAGAAGCTTAGAACACACTTGGCCCTTAAAAGCCACAGATGTCACCAGGATGGGGCAATTCCAGAGAAGTAGGCATCTGCCCCATGACTGGCACTATTCATCTTTCATATTGGGAAGGGCAAATAAGATGATAAATCCAACAAGCCTGGGAAAGCCCTGAGCCTGCCCTCAAATGTGTGCACATACGCGCGCGCACACACACACACATACACACACACACACACACACAGAGCCAGGAACGCTCGTTTACTTAGATACCCTATGTGTGATATTACCAGTGAAAACTATATGACCTTTCGTGGGAGGGTGAGAAATTGCAGTTACAACCTGTTTCTTAGTGTTCGGTTGGCTAATTACCTTTAAGAAAATGGGGCTTTTGTAGGAGGAGGAAAGGGAGAACCCGGTAAAGGTGAAGCTGTTGGCAAAGGAAATCACACTGAGGTTTGGAAAGCAGAGAGCTGAGGACAGGGTCCCAGAGGGCTGGGCGTGGGGCACAGGAAGAGCTGGCACTCAGCACAGCATGCAGAGAACTAAAGTCAAAACCTGGGGACCCCCTAGATACAGCCGGCAGTAGGGCTGCTGGGAATTTGCCCAGCCTTTTGCCCTAATCGTGAACAAATGTTCACTGATTAATTCTCTCTATCCAGTTCTATAACCGTCCCTGGAAACAGCCTTCTTCTTCCCAAGGAGGAAGTGGAAGAGGTCAACCCGGCCCTCCAATTGGAATCTGACTATTGCTGGATGTGACAAGTGATCAGCAGATGAGATGGTAAATCTGACCAGCCCTGGAAAAGCCCTCCTGTCCACAAAAGTCTCTCACACACAAGCACCGCACAAGAGAGAACAACTTAGCAAGAAGGAATGAGGAAAGATGGCAAATGTCTTCCATCAAGACCCCTTAAACTTTCTGAAATGCTTTCTAAGAGAAATCCCTATGGAATCCAGGCTCCTGCCTTCTGTTTGGCCAGATCTGCTTTCAGGCTGCAGGCACATGCTAAGGGGATTCTGGAGATGGTGAAACTCTACTTCCCTTCCACAGCTCCATCCAACTGCTTCTGTCCCAGCTGGTCGGGCCGTGTCAGGGAGGGAGGGGGAGGGGAGGTGGGGCGAGAGGATGAGGTGTCAGAGGCCAGAGATGGGCATGTAAACCCCCAGACACCTGCCAGCGCCCTAAACCTGCGTCAGAGTCTGTCTCCAACGAAAGGAAAGAAAGCAAGTGTGCTGCAACCAAATCACAGTAGCCAAAGTGGAAAATACAGCTCTGCCACAGGCCGTTGGCTCTGGGGAAAATTCTGCCGCTGAACCATGTGGAGGCTCAACGGTGTTTATCTTCTATGGTTGCCGAGCGTGGGGTTTTTTTCTTACTCTTTTTCTATTTGGGAGGTGGCACGTATTTTCCTTTCATTGCATGGAGGGGGCTGCAGTTACATGCCTTTGGGCAGGCCACAACCAGAGAAGCAGGCTGACTAGAACCAGTGATGAAATCTCATGGGGCTCGGGCTTTCTTCCGGGATACTGAGAGGATGGTGGGAGGGAAGGACCACAGCCTTGTGACATTTTTTCTTTTTTCTCTCTCTTTTTTTTTTTTTCATTTTATTGGAGTATAGTTGATTAACCATGTTGTGTTAGTTTCAGGTGTCGAGCAAAGTGATTCCGTTATACATTTATATATATTCATTCTTTTTCAGATTCTTTTCCTGACATTTTTTCAAACTGACATATAACATCATATTAGTTTCATATGATGTTTCAGGTGTAATTGCATTTTTAAATTTTTTAAGATTATTGAAGCTACATTATTTATCTCAGTATGGTGATATGGGTAAAGAAATGAACTGATTAGACCAAACTTCTAAATCCTACTCTGCCACTCAGGCAGATAGATTCTTTAAACGCTCTGAACTCCATTTTCCTCATCTGTAAAAGGAGAGGATTAATATAGAAATAAACTAGAAAATAAACTCCAAAACCCCTCCCAGCTCTAATAGTTCTAAGCATTTAGAGTCAAGACTTAACTCTATGCTTCCTGGCTATCTGACTCTGGGCAAGTCAGCTAACTTCTTTAAGCCATAGTTTCTTCATCTGTAAAAATTGCACTAAGAACCCTGGCTTTGCCTTCCTCCTAGGGTGGCTGGGAGGACCAGATATTACAATACCCATAAGGGCATTTTGTAAACCTTTACACTCTAGACATGTGCAGACTGTTTGTATAATTTCCACTTACCAGGGCAAATAGTAGTAGAAGGTTTTAGTTATCTGCACCTCTTGGTGCTCCATGAAGCTAGCAACAGGCTTATAGAGAGCAGGAGAGGGGGGTTGTTGGATTGAAGAAAATTTTCTGAGCACCAGTATCACTGGACACTATGGAATCTTTTCTGAAAGGCCACAGGAAAAAAATAGACAGGGATTGGTGCCAGGTTGTTTGGTTATGTCTTGAAAGCAAGGACTTAGGATAGACGACTCCTACTTCTCTTCCAGTATAAGAATTTTTAAGTCTCCTACATAAGGTTTAGGCTGGGAAAACCACCTACATGGACAATGGCCCTTTGGATTTAAACTGGACCATTTTTGATCTCTACAGCTTACTGGAATCAGAGAGAGGCTTCCTAGAAGATGCTTTTAGAGGGTGTGAGTACAAGGGCAATGTTTTCTGAAGCAATGGGTTGGGAGGGTGGTTGGAGTGGGAGTGAATGAGGTTTAGAAGGAATGTACAGGAATAGTTTAATAGTTTCCCAAAAGAAGTTCAGTAAGCAGGTATGGCTACTTCGAGAAAATTCTTATTCTTATTAAGAATCTATATGGTATAGTTTTTTTTTTTTAAGGTCTAAGTTTTGGGGTCAAATATGGGTTCACAATTCTGCCTCAATCACTATGAACTCTATAACCCAGGGTGAGCCTCATTTTACTCTTCTTTAAAATAGGATTGATAACTGGATAACCTCTTGAGGTTGTTGTGAAACTTAAAGTGAAATAATATTAATAAAATGCCTGGCACATAGTAAGGTATCAAAGAGTAATAAAGGAAAACCAATTAGGCCAGGTAGCAGTCAACTGTGGGCATCAGCAGGGGTCCAAGGGCTCTTGGCCTTGGGTCAGGCTATGTCAAGCCCATGGCACACAGTAGACACACACTAGATGGTAGCAGACATGTGGCATCGGTTATTCATAAAAGAGCTTTACAGAATCACACACACGCACAAGCACACACTCACATTCACAACAGATCAGATTGCTTAAGCTCACCATCTCCGGATTGAGAAGATGAATAAGAGGCCTGAAGACCAGTGTGTTTCCCCAGCTGTGTCACAAGAAGGAAGGTCCTCAGTATCCCTGGGAACTCTGGGCAGAGGGGGATTTTAGAAGGAAGCTCTCTGAAAAGCTCAGATCCCCATGGCTGTAAAGTGGTTGTATAAAGGAAAGTGAGGCCTGACGGACTGCACCACACAGGGCAGTGGGAAGGCTAAAGCCCAGGAAAGGGCTGTGGGGCTTGGTGGTTTGGAACCTGGCTAGGCAGAAGACAGTCCTGGATCTGACTACTGCTGCTGGCTCTAAAAGCCAGCAGGGCCTCCCTCCTTGAGTCAAGGATAAGACCACAGAGGAGCTAACTCTTCCATGTCTTTGGCTGTTTTGTAACCTTAAAGTATTTCAACCTGTTGGCAGGCCTCTTTGATCCTCTGCCAGGGAGGAGTCTCCCCATTACACAGAGAGAGAAAATGAGGCTCACTGAAGTTGGAAGACATCTCCATAGCCACACAGAAGAAAGGCTAAAACGTAAACAGATCTCCTTCTCCTGGGCCCAGATCTCTACCATTTGAGAATCTAAAACCCAACTGCTAGCCAAAATGAGCAAAGTATTTACCCCAAAAGCTAGATTGTCTCCTCCCCATCCCTGGCGTATGCGAAACATGGGTCCAGGCTCCCAGGACAAAATAGACACATACACACACACAAACACACACAAATACATACATAGGAAAAGATGCTTCACCATTCTAGGTGGTGGTATACACCAAGTGTGGCCAAGTATGGTCATGAGCAGTGGAGGAGTGGAAGGAAGGAAGGAAGGAAGGAAGGAAGGAAGGAAGGAAAGAAAGAAAGAAAGAAAGAAAGAAAGAAAGAAAGAAAGAAAGAAAGAAAGAAAGAAAGAAAGAAAGAAAGAAAGAAAGAAAGAAAGAAAGAAAGAAAGAAAAGAAAGAAAGAAAGAAAGAAAGGAGGGAGGGAGGGAAGGAAGGAAGGAAGGAAGAAAGAAAGGAAGAAAGGATGGAAGGAAGAAAGGAAGAAAGGAAGGAAGAAAAAGAAAGAAAGAAAGAAAGAAAGAAAGCAAGAAAGAAAGAAAGAAAGAAAAAGAAAGAAAGAAAGAAAGAAAGAGAGAAAGGGAGGGAGGGAAGGAAAAAGGAAGAAAGCTCAGTGGGACCAGATTGGTAACGAAAGGCTCATGGAAGAGGTGGCTCTGGAGGATTCTGTCGGATGAAAGCCGGGAAGTGTGCAGTCATTGCAGACCAGTAAAGCCGCAGGTGCAAGCGAGATGCTGAGAGAGAACAGGGCATCTTCTGACAACAGGTGAGAGCCCTCTTGGTTTGGCCAGCAACTTTGTGCAGAAAATCTGTGGGAAAGAAGGCTGCAAAGGCATTTGGAAGTGTGAATGCGAAGCTTGGGTGGCTGGGGTCTGTTCAGAAGGAACTGGGCAGCCGTTGAAGGTTCCTGCAAATGGGACTTTGGTGATGATACTGGTGCATTAGGAAGATGAGCCTGTGGTCTGGAGAAATCAAAAATGCCGTAAAGAAGGCATTCTGGCGTTCCTGGGGTTGAAGGGAACAACCGGCATAAAGAGTTAATTGGCTGTCCTTAGAAGGGTAATGGCAGTAACTACGGGCTACAGCTGAGCCTCCATGTGGCCTTTAGCTCAGCTGGGGTGGGAAGCACCAGCGACCAGGGGTGGGGTCAATGTGAAGAACTCAGCAGCCTCACCATTTCTGCAGCCCTAAATCTCAGCTGCAGTGGCCCCAGCAGCCTCAACCCCAGCTTTCCCACCACTGCAGCCTATGCAGGAGCACGCTCTGGCTCCCTGCGGCCTCTTCCATGCAACGCAGCTCCTCCTCACCTCCAGTTTACTCTAAAGCCCTCTGATTTTATCTGAAATGAAATAGAAGCCTCAGCTGTGATCATAGTGACCAGAAGCTCCCATGTGCTGCTCCCCAGCTCACCTCCCTCCACCAAGGGCCTTGCCTCATTAGTCCCCTGCAGCCCGCACCCGCTCCACTTGCACCACTCTTTGGATGTTCAAAGTCATTTCAAGAGGCCCAGAAGGGAAAGCAAGATTGTGGTAGTATCAACAGTCATGGCTGTTCTGGTAGTCATGGTGTGGTAGGTGTAACATAGTTATATGGAAGCCATGGACTGTCTGCCAGGTAATAGTCGTTGAGCGCTCACTACGTGCCAGACACTGTGACAAGTTTTTATCCCATTTTATTCTCATGACCAGGAGATGGGTATTACTATTTCTTCCGTCTTACAGATACGATCGGGTTTCCTTGGTAGACATGTATATGGTGCTCTGGATTCCAGTGGCAGAGACACCAGGCCAGTTTGCCCATGACACCCCACTGAGGATGTCCAGTTATCCCTTCCCTTCCAGGTGCCTAGCCCCAAGCCCCCATCACCATCCCTTCCCAACACACAGTCAAACTTTGCAGCCCCTTTGGCAGGTATGTGTTTTTGGAGGTAGCTTTTGTCTGAGGCACAGATGTTTGTAAGTCACTGTTTTGGAACCTGGAACAACGTCTTCATAGAAACTCCTTTTAAAAATGCTTTGTTGGGCTTCCCTGGTGGCGCAGTGGTTGAGAGTCCGCCTGCCGATGCAGGGGACAGGGGTTCGTGACCCGGTCCGGGAAGATCCCACATGCCGCGGAGCGGCTGGGCCCGTGAGCCATGGCCGCTGAGCCTGCGCATCCGGAGCCTGTGCTCCGCAACGGGAGAGGCCACAACAGTGAGAGGCCCACATACCAAAAAAAAAAAAAAAGCCTTGTTCTTGGCCTATGATACAACTGTGTTATACTATAAATAGCACCAACCTCAGCTCAGGTTCTTGGGAGCTGGGGTCTGCAAGATTAACAAGGGGGAGTTTCTTTCTCCTACTGGATATATGACCAGCCTTAGGCAACATTTGAAATAGGCAAAGTTATCTTGGGTCACCTCTTATCACACTCGACTCCCTCTCCCTAAGACCCCTCTGGGAGGCCCCTGTCACTTTCCCCTCTGAGGGGACCCTCACTTGAAACCCCTCTATTGAAACCCCTGCCTTCTGCCCTGCTTGACCCAGAGCTCTCAGGTGATCTACTCTCCTGTCCACCTGTCCAGCTCACAACCCAGCCCCACACAGAGCCCAGCCTCTGGGGTCAGCACACCTAAATGTTCTGCTTCTTTTCCATTGCTTCTTCCCCGCCTCTGAATCTGACGCCAGCGGCCCTCTAGAAGTTACTGGTTACTTCATAAAGGATCTCTCAGAAGCAGAATCCTGAAGTAAGGGGTTCCTTACTCAGAAGGGTAAGAATGAACCAATGGCTGCCATTTGAGTCTATAGAAATGGGCGTTTGGGGGTGGCCTGTATGTCCTTTGGCGCCATCTACATGTTTCTGTCCAGTGAGGCTTCAGTCCACTGATCCGTGGAGCTTCCTTCATTGGCTCCATGAATCTGCTGCTCTGATGCCTGTATGGGGTAAGTGTTCCTCCACAATGGTTTCCACATGATGGTCAGATGTCCTGTTTCTGGCACTGGTCATTCCCCCCTCTCTCCTCTCCTTTTCCCCGTGGGATATGACCAAGGGGTTGAAGGACCTCCTCATTGCTTCAAAGCCTGCAGCCCTGGCAAGCCACGGCCTGAGGCAGCACCCGACCTGGCTTGCCGTGCTCTGCCATGGGGATCCAGCACCCACGCCACTGTCACCAAGCAAACCTGTTATCTGAGGCTCAGGTCGTGAGCCAGCCACATCCAGAGCGCTTCCTCCTTGGCCGTGGCCTGCTCCTGGCCGACACCAAACAACAGACATGTTACCTCCCGGTGCAGATAATTTCTTGAGAACGTGAAGAGATGTGAAAGAGATGTGAAGCGATCTCTAGGGCTTTCCAGTAATATTCTTTCCTCCCAGAGACAGTCACTGTGAGAAATCCACTTCCGGAAGGTGCTCACCTCCATCCCACGCCCCCGCCACCCGCCAGGCCTCGCTCTTGAGGAAAAGGTAGCATCATGTCCTCCCCGACCAGGAGGCCCCTCTCATTTCCACTGCTCTCAGCAGCTCTGACTCACAACGAAACTGCAACCTCAAGAACACTGGGGGCCAGGATTGCGAGAAGGAAATACAGGTGAACACACGCAAAGCTGCCCGAAGAAAAGGTTTTTGTTCCTCTTACAGAATGGCATTTCCAGAGCTGGGCAGCATCTCTGCACTAGAAGTGACCAGAAGGGCCCCCTGTCGAGCTGACTTAGTGGATTTGGCAAGGGAAGAAGGTGTGCATCGGAGTCACTCATGCCAGCTAACTCTTGCCAGGGAGGGTAGATGGGGCAGGGGAGGGCAACAAGAACATCACAAAATGTTAGGATGTTAGATTTGGAAAGTACCCTAGCAAAACCACTCTGTCAAGCCTCCCACTTATGGATGCAGAAAGCGAGGCCGAGGGATGGAGAAAGGATGCGTCCAGGATTTCCCAGGGGAGGCCAGGGCTGGAAGCCGTCCTCCTGGACGGCCGAGCCAGAACTCTTTCTATTATGGGGTTGACTTCTCTGCCCCCCGGGACGTCCTCAGAATATTGGGGTGGAGAACTCCTGTTCCCAGACTTTAGGTCCACAAAGAGATACCTCCGGCTCTAGCAGCTGCACCTTCTCACGGAAAGGCGTGGACCACTGCATCTCAGGTGTACTGACTGCTTGTTAAGTGCCGGGAAATCACCTAGGCCCCTGTGTACGTGCACTATTTCACTCGGTCCCTACAACAGCCCCACAGTGCCAGTCATCATCTCCAGCTGGAGATACTGCAGTTCAGGGAAGCTCGGTAACTTGCCCGGGGTCACACCAATGGTAAGGGGCAGAGCTGGGTTGCAAATTTAGTCTGACTCTAGGGCCTACAGATTTAACCACCACACTCTCCTGCAAAGACCAGCCCAAAGGCAGGGCACATCACGTGGTTTCCAGTAACTGAACACTTGGACCCAGGGGGCTGTGGGGTGGCAAGTGAGGAAGATGAGTGCTTTGCTATCAGAGATCCAGCGTTTGCTGTCAGAGGTCCTATGAGTTGTGTCACACAAGGGAATCTTGAGTGCACAATTCTTAGCCACTGTTTCGTGAAACCGATCAGTCAACTACTTTATAACCAACCTTGTGCTTGAGGCATCTGACTAGGAACAGTCCCGAACCACCCAAAAGCCAGGCACAAAGAGATCTTGCTCAGTTTTTTGAAAGAATCATGTTTTATGGGGTTTTCTGGGTTTTTTAACATCTTTATAGGAGTATAATTGCTTTACAATGGTGTGTTAGTTTCTGCTGTATAACAAAGTGAATCAGCTATACATATACCTATATCCCCATATCCCCTCCCTCTTGTGTCTCCCTCCCACCCTCCCTATCCCACCCCTCTAGCTGGTCACAAAGCACCAAGCTGATCTCCCTGTGCTATGCGGCTGCTTCCCACTAGCTATCCATTTTACATTTGGTAGTATATATAAGTCCATGTCACTCTCTCACTTAGTCCCATCTTACCCTTCCCCCTCCCTGTGTCCTCAAGTCCATTCTCTACATCTGCGTCTTTATTCCTGCCCTGCCCCTAGGTTCTTCAGAACCATTTTTTTTCTTTTTTTTTTTAGATTCCATATATGTATGTATATATATGTGTTAGCATACGGTATTTGTTTTTCTCTTTCTGACTTCACTCTGTATGACAGACTCAAGCATTGATGTATGTAATCATCAAAAGTATCAGAATCTTGCTGGGCTTCCTTAAATTTCTTTTATAGTTTAGTGATATGTTGTTCTGAACTACATTTGAAGGTTGAAGCATCTTAGGGCTTCTCAGTCCAGCTCTGTTAAAAAGAAAAGAACGTGTTTCCACTCAGTGCATAGACTCTCCCATAATCAGATGGGCCACCAGGGATCAAGCTTTAATTTGAACATACCATGTCTGACCCAGTTCCTAAAAGAGTGCGCACCTTTCAAAGTGATTTCTGAATTAGCCAGATCCGTCAAAGCCCACTGACTGTATCTTCCACTCAACTCTGCAGGCGGACAGAGGAGAATGGAAAGCAAAGTGTATTGATTTGATTGGATTAATCCTGGCCTGTTAGACTGGGAAATGTCTGCTTTTCTTTTCTTTTCTTTTTAAATTTTATTTATTTTTTTTATACAACAGATTCTATTACTTATCTATTTTATACATATTAGTGTATATATGTCAATCCCAATCTCCTAATATTTTATTTTCAAGGTTTTTCTGAAAACTGAGAAAGAACAAAGGTAGCCAAAGAGAAAGCAGGTTTATTAACTGCCCCTCAGAATTGAAGGAGAGAGCAAGAGAGCGAGAGCGAGAACGAGAGAAGAATTAAAAGTGGAAATGGAAAGTAGAACCAAAAATAAGTCTGCAGTAGAGTCCCTCCCACAGCCCGGTGCCCCCTGACCGCCCCAGTCCTGCAACTTGATCCTGGGCCCCGGGCGCCTTGGAGAAGGGGATTACCAGTAACAGGTAGGGCACTGCAAATCAGCCCCCAAACTCCCTTGGGTTCTGACTTGAAAGTACAAATTTGGCGTGTGAAGCACTGCAGCTTCCATGACACACGTGATGCTCACAGAAGCAGCTGCACTGTGAACCGCTATAGGACCACACAGGCTATTGGGAAACTCTGAATAAAGGAGACGGCAGTGAAGCAATGGGCTTCTCCCTTCTCCCTGCAGGACAGGTGCCTGAGCGTACATCCTCCGCCCCTTCCTTGGAAGCCAAACTTTGATCACCTTCCTCCCATTCATCCTCACCCAGATATTTTTGTTAAATGCTTAAGCCAACGGTTCTCAAGGTGTGGTCCAAGGACTCCTAGGAGGACCTCCCTCTTCTAACCGTATACCTCTATGAGGCTGGATTTTCTCACATGCTTCAAACCCAAAAACCTATCACAACAGATTGGCTGTAGGAGCAGTTGTAAGAATGTAAGTTCCTCTATTAAACCAGATATTTAAAGAACTTTGCGACAGATGTCAAACTGTGCACTCTTCTCACTAAATGTGTTCCGACTTGGAAAATACAGTTATTTCTCATTAAAAATTTGTTATTTATGTTAAGATGTAGTGGGTTTTTAAATTATTATTTCTTTAGAATGTCATAAATGTTTTTTAAAAAAATTTCTCAGTTTTCCTTTCTAATATGATGAATATTGATAGATAGAACCCAACAAAGTAGAAGCTCTTTGGGGTCTTCAACAATTTTCAAGACTGTAAAAGGGTCTTGAATCCGAATAGTTTGAGAAGAGCTGACTAAGGGAATCTAGGACCACACTGAACACAGTGGCACACTGCCCCCGAGAGCATATGACCTCGGGCTGGTATGTAAATGACACACTCACAGTAGAAGTGATGTGAGTCCAGGATGCAGGAAGCAGCTGGCTCTTCCTATGTCATGCACTTATGCACCTAAGCACACGTGGAGTGGGGCTGAGGATTTACAGTCAGGGGTACATCTTAGGGATAGAGATCAGAATAGGCAAGATAAAGGGAAATCCTCAGCTCTCTGTTCTCTTGAATAAGGTTTCATGGAGGAGATGGTGCTTTAGGGGTACCGTGGTGGGAGAGCATACCAAACTATGTCTTTAATATCACTGCAGTTGTGTCTTAGAGACAGACAAGATACAGGAGAAACTCCTTTCTGTCTGCAAATATTCGAAGGATTGAAATATTTCCCTAAGACAAAAATACCTAAGCAACACTCACCCCCATCTCCAGCTTCTAATCATAGGGCTATGCATCCTGCAAGTGCATAATAGATTCATAATTGTTTTATGGAGGAAAAACTTATTTTCACAGGCTTTCAGCTTCTCCTCACCACTGCTGCCCCACGTGCTGCTCACGTCTTAGGCAACTCCCCCCAGTTGTTGGTGCTGCATGAGAATTCAGTGACTGAACACTCATCTGAGTCAAGGAATTAGGTACTGATTTGAGAAGAATAATACCAAAGGAATTGAGTTCTGATTTCACCTTTGTCATTAACTGTCTCTAGTGCCTGGGAAAGTCACTTTCTTTTCTGGGCCTCAGTTTGCCCATCTGTAAAATAAGAGGTATGGATTAGATAATGTCTAAGGTCCTTCCTCTTCTGACATCTCTTGACAGAGGACCTTTTTAATGTTCCAACAACCATGGGGGATTTGGTTAACATCTGCCAGGAAGAGTATAGATTAGTAATAGTATTGATAGTTTAAACATGGAAAAGCTAAATGGGAATAGACATAGAGTTTGTGAGGGTAGGTGTTCCCCCAAGTGAATTCACCCTCTGCTCCATATGAGATAGAAGGCAAACGTAGTCGTTTTACAGCTACAAAAAGTTTAGGAAGCACACACTCAGTCATGCAATGCATCAACAAATATTTAGTGTGAACCTTGGATGAGCCCAGAATTGCGCTAAGTACTAGGCAAACACCGATGATCAAAAATAGACGTGAGCCCTGCCCTCGAGGAGGGCAGTCTAATGGGAGAGATGGAGATCAGTCAAGAGACCACATAGCCACGTGTGTAATTACAAACTGACACCAGTACTATAAAGAAAAGGAGCAAGGTGTCCTGAGGAGATATACCCAAATGACCTGACCTTGACTGCAGAGTCAGGAAAAACTCATATGAGAAAGTAAGATCTAAGCTGAGAACCGAAGGATGAAGAGAGGGGGAGGCACAATCCAGAAAGGAGAAACTACATGTGCAAAGGCCCCGTGGTAGGAGAGAGAGCATGGATGATTTGGGCAAAAACAAAAGAGGAAAGCCAATAAGGCTGGAACGCAGAGGGAAGTGGAGGGTGCTAGAAGATGAGGCAGAAGAAGTAGTCAAGGTCCGATAATAAAGGGAGCTGTAAACAGTATTAAGAATGTGGGTCCTCATTTTACCCAGGAAGGGAAAGTGACACGTCACTGAAGGGTTTAAGCAAGGGGAGAGTCATGATCAGATTGGTATTTGAAAATAATCACTTGGGATACAAAGTGGAGGACAGTATGGAGAATGGATATTAGAATACCAATAAGGCGCTTGTTCGGAGCCCAGGAGAGACAAGATGGAAGCTTGAACCAGACAGTTGCTGCTGCTGCTGATACAAATGGAGAGAAGTTAGCAGATTACAAAGATGTTTATGAAGAAAAATCTGGAAGACCTGCTAATAGATTGGACATAGGTTGGTAAGGCAGAGGGAGGAACCAACAAGTTACTTCTAGGTGTCTGGCTTGTATGTTAGGTTAGATGGTGGTCCCCTTGCTGAGTTAGGGTGCCGTGTCACTGGATGAAGCTGAGATGAGAGAAAGAAGATGATGAGTTTAGTCTCTGATAAAAAATCAATTACATAAATTGGGGGCCCAGTGCAAAATGAAAATGTGGGGCATCTTGTTCAACAACTGTTAAGAATTTCAAGACAGTGACAACAGAGCAAAGGCAGGGCCCTTCCCAGCATGGGGCCCTCTGAGTGACTACACAGATCGCATGTCCTGCTCGGACACACTAGGTTTAATGTGTCAGCCATCCAGGGAAATTTGAGTAAACTAAATCCCATCAGAGGGACAGCCCTGGAGCTGAAGGAATCTATCTGTGCTCCAGGCTCAGGAACCCACTAGTTATTCTAGGTAGTCATGCAGACAGAGCAGAGACAGCTGTATCCTCTGGGTGGCAAGGACTCCAACACCTGGTGTCCTGGCCCCTGTAGCCAAATCTCTCGTATGAGAAGTTACAGAGCACAGCGTCCGTCCCCTAAGGAAAATCCAAATTGCTTGATACGGCGCCACCGTTGTACAAAGGGGAATTCCACATTGGCTGTCCAAAGATCAGCCCTTCCGCTGTGGTTTGCAGCGTCTGCCGGCCACAGTCCTCGGAAGGGCACCCACTCCAGTTTGCATAACCCTTGCTTGATTCGGCCTAGGGGCCAGCCCCAACTCGGGCTCCTTTTAAAGCTCTGACCCACCAGGACTTTATTCTGAAGCACCTCAACCACAAGGTCAAATTCAAAGACAGAACCCTGTCCCTTGGGGGCCCACCCGGCCCCACTTGGGGGGGGGGGTGATGCCACACTCTGTGCTCTTGACCAGGCCTGTTGCGGCAAAGCCCCTGAGGAAGCCTCGGTCCAGGGAGCTGAGCAAGGTTATTCAAGGGAATACTAGAAATTTCAAGCTGGGGAAACTATTGCACGTTCTAGATGTCCTGAAGAAGAAGAAATGAAACTCCCATTATCAGCCTTAAAATAATGATTACAAATGAGCACACAGGAGCCAAGCCCCCAAGGGATTCTTCATTGAGACAGTCAGCTCCCTTCTCCTGGGTGGGCACCTTCCCACCTTCTCTGCCTGCATCACTGACCTGCCTGCTACGCTTGTGGTGGCCCTGTTGACAGGCAAGCTGGCTGAACCCTGAGTCCAGCAAGCTCAGATTCCATAGCCTTCTCTTTGTGACTCCAGTGCAGCCCCACAGGGCTCCCAGTCTGTTCCCCACTCTTGGGTCTGAGCGGCAGAATTGTTGCAAGATACAGGACAGTTACACCAAGAAGGCTGCCTTTTTGCTGAGCATGAGGTTAGCTGCGAGGTGATTCCTTATAAGCTCTTGTGCATTGTAGACCGCACCCTCCAAAATCTGTTCACAATTCTTGTCTGCCTGGAGTCGTCTGCAGCTAAAGTGGTGAAACTCATAGATGGAGCTTTCCAGAAAAATTATTAGGATCTCCTGGGCTGACATGCCTTTGGACCTTTAGACTCTACCCACGTCCCTCCTCCCTGACATCCTACAACAATTCATAGAAAAGCAAGAAGGCAGAAAATATGGGTCCTGGATGACACTGGAGTGCTGTACTAGCCTTGGACTGCCTGCCTCTGAACTTCTTGTCACGGAAGACCAAAAAATAATATCCCTTTCCTTTTTAAGCCATGGTGAGTCAGACTTTCTTTCTTTTGCAGCTGAATATGAACATTAGGGAATATTCTGGAGAAGGGATGGAAGAGAAGAGATATTTCCCCTCCCACACTTTCCTCTGATTTCCCAGTGAGTCCCCAAGGAAAAAAATTCATTTAAATTCAATTTAATAGGCATGTATTGGACATTTGCTATGAATCTAGATCTGAGGGAGAATTGGGCTCTGACCATCTGCTCTCAAGGAGCTCACAGTCTAATGAGTGGCATTTGTGTTGTCTTGAAATCCACAGGGCCAAATGGTGCCCAGACTGACACACCATCCGTCCACAGGTGCCTGCTCGCTCACTTTCTTCCCTACTTGGGCTCTTCCCTTGGACTGAAACCCCAACTCAAATCTAACATGCAGACTGTTGACATTTATGTCACATCTACATGACCTGTGAGTTTGGGATTTTTCCCGGTGAATCCTAATGACTTTTCAGATGAATGGTACCTTCACAGTCTTGAGAAACAGGAGTCATCTTTGTTGTTCTTGTTGTTTGGTCAATATATAAGCAAAGGGTCTTAACTTTTCCCAAGATGTTCACACCTATTCTCTTGTGTCAGCTTGACATCAGTCCTGTGAGATATGTGGGTAGGGAAGATATTGTTATCTCCATTTGTTAATTAAGTAATTGCATCAAGGAAGTTGCCTAAGTGGTCTCTGACCATTTAGATTCTGAAAATTTTGAGATGAGAGAGGACAACAATTTCACATCAACAGAGAAAGGATGAAAAATTCAACAAATGGCTTGAGGTAATTGGCAACATTTACCAAACATTCCAAAACAAAGAAAGAAGTCAGAGCCTAACCCTTACCCTACCTAATGGCTTATGGAATGAAGAAAGATAGAAATGGCTATTGCCCAACTCCCTTCTCCTGCCATTATGTTCATGTATGCGTGCATGCGTGTCTGTGTGTGTGTGTGTGTGTGTGTATTTAATATTTCAAATTGTAAGAAGAAAGTGGAAGAGATACTGCCTGCCTTCCTGAGTTGCTCTGAGTGCTTGCCATTGCCCAGACCAGCCCTGGTCCAGGCCCACAGGGTACTCTGCTATGCCCATCCCAACAGAGAAAAAAGGAAGCTGTGTCCCTGGCACCTTCCATGGGCCAGATCCTGTACTCGGCACCAGATACACAAAAGGTAATGGAACAGTGCCCTGTTTCAGGGAGCTCACAGCTGATTGGCCGAGGCAGTTTGCACATGGATGACAGCGACATTTGTTGTAGACTTAGTAGTGGAGAAAAGCACATGGCACAGTGGCAAACAAAGGTAAGAGGGGAATCTGTGCTGCCTGGGTCCAGAACCGGGGCCTCGTAGTCTGCCCTGGGTTTGGGTCCTCTGGCCTGACTGTTCAGCCAGGCTGAGTCGGTACCCAGAACACCCAGCTCAGAGAGGGGTCAGCCCTACGGGCTGAAGCACACACAGCCCAGAAAACCCAGGAGCCAAGAGGGAAGGAGTAGGTGGAAGGGGTGCAAAACCCAGCCCCTGACCCCTTTCCTCTTCTTCCTCGTGGCAAAACTCAGAACTCCTAAGGCCAGTGTAAATCTGGCAGGAGCATAAATTCCTGAGTCAGCTCCACACCTATTTCTTTTTTTTTTTTTTTTAAATTTGATTGAAGTACAGTTGATTTATAATGTGTTAATTTCTGCTGTACAGCAAAGTGATTCAGTTATACATATATGTATATTTTTCATATTCTTTTCCATTATGGTTTATCGCAGGATATTGAATATAGTTCCCTTCCGCGCCTATTTCTAAAGGTTCTTTCTCCCTTTGTGATTCTTAGGCTTCTGCATCAACACTCCCCAAAGAGTTGGGAAGAGAGACTACAGTCCCCTGATCCTGACCCACAAGGTATATCCGCAGCCTGGGCTCTATGCCTCCTTCCTCCCACTCCCTCCAGCCCAGCCCCAGCATGTCTGCCCCCCTTGTCTGGTGCAGTGAGCTTCTTTAATGCGGCACACTCAGAGCCCAGGGCCACCTGAGGTATCCCAGTGCTGATGCAAGAAGGCAAGAAAATAACAGAAACACTGGAGATGTCCTACATCTGAATCCACTTGTTACCTCCCCAGGCCCAATCCCATGTGAAGCCCAAAGGCCCCCTGCAGACAGAAGGCAGGTACTGCTGTCCCCTTGGGATAGATGGGAAACAGACACAGGGAGGTCAGGTGACTTGCCCTAGGTTTGAGTGGCAGAGCCCCGGCCTCCTGTGCCCCCAGATCAGAGCTCTTCAGTGGGGCAGTGGGAGAAGCCCCTGCAGAAGGGGGAGGTCAAGGCCCAATCAAAGACTTTCTTCATATCTGTAGAAGTAATGTCACCACACCATCCTTTCCTTCTAGCGGTAGTGCAACATTCCTCACCATATCTGGCTACTCTGCCCCTACACACACACACACACACACACACACACACACACACACACACACACGTGCAAATCCAAAGCAAGACAACTAAGGCTTCTTTGGAAGGAAGACAAGGGATAGGTAAGAGGGGAGAAAAGGGCCTCCTGTCCAGCCTTCATGGAATCTCAACTTATTTTCTTTGTTATTTTTACTTCTTCCTCCCCATCTTTCAAATGTTAAGTCTCCAGCCACTGAAGCTCACAACCCAGAAGAATCCTAGTGACTCTTTAAGGGAAATTTTCCATTCTGCACACTGGGGCCAGTGTAGAATAGGGAAAGGTGCACAGCCTGAGTATCAGGCAGGCCTGGGTGCAAATTCTGGCTCCCTCATTCAGCACCCATGTGCAGGGTACTTAATATCTGTGTGCCTCGGTTTGCTCACTGCAAAATGGAGATGAGGGTCATGGTGACTGGCAGGTACAGCTTCCAGCAAGCGTGGACTACTCTTACTAATTCCCCCTGAGGATGTGTCTAGCCAAGGAGGTTGGAGACATGGATCTGAGAGTCTACATGAATCCAGGGCCAGAGAAGGAACCTGGAGCACGTCCGACACCCTTGCCTGTCCTGTGGGAAGCTGGCCTCTTTAAGGAGTCTTGGAACATAAAATGAAAGAACCAGAAGACAGCTTTGAGGATATTTAGCTCACACTCCTGTTTTCATCTGGGGAAGATGAGGTCTGGAGTGGTGAGGTGACTTCCCAATCCAGTAAGGAGAAGCCTTGAGTATCAACCCAGGTTGGGGAGGGGGACCCAGTTATTTCTCAATCCCAGTGTATTCTGGAATGGCCAATTTGTCCACGTCACTGTGACCTAGGAACACGTGAATGGAACCCACAACTGCGGGTCCCTGCGCACAGAACAGCTGTTCAACTTTTTTTTTTTTTTATTAAGAGAAGCTGAAAAATTATTTTAAAAGGGAGAGAGAGGTAGCGCCTCCTAAAAATAACCATATGCAGAAGTTCATTTTTCAACCATCTCTTTTGCTTACGATGCAAAATTAAAAACTTTGAGTAAGAGTTTCAACGAATACAAAGTTGGAGAGGTCTAGGGAAGGGAGGAGCTTTAATCAGAAGAAACTTTTGCCAGGAAATCTGTGACACTGTGGCTTTTTATGAATGCCAAGGCCCCACAATATAAAAGGGGGACACAGTAGGTGAAGGTCTACACAACAGGGGCTTGCTCTTGCAAAACCAAACCACAAGTCTGACTGAACGAAGAAGGCAGAACACCACCATGCCCAGCTCAGCACTGCTCTGTTGCCTGATCTTCCTGGCCAGGGTGGCAGCTGGCCAACACCAGGGCACCCAGGCTAAGGACAGCTGCATCCACTTCCCAGACAGCCTGCCCTACATGCTGCGGGAGCTCCGAGCTGCCTTCAGCAGCGTGAAGACTTTCTTTGTGAGTATGATGCTCTCCTGTCCTTCCTTCCTCCCTGGGACTGCCTGACGAGGCATCCTGTGGAGCTTATAAAACCTCCTTTTCATTCACCTCCACCCCCAACAACCATTCCCCGCCAAACTGAAATTCGTAAGAGTCCCTGGTCAAGCTGTGGGTTCAGTGAGTCAATCTAATCCCTGGTGCTGCAGCAAATTGTGCAGGAAAAGCTCCCTTCAGAAAGGTATCTCTCCTATCTCTCCTACGCTCGGAAATTTGTATAAGAATTCTCTGGAGCTCAATACTTCATAGGCTGGGAGAGATCACAAAGGGTCTGACTGGAGGTGAAGATGTTCCCCATACCCTGTGGCAGGGAAACATAAGTTGCCTCAGCTTAGAGGGCTCCAGAACCTGAAAGACGGATGGTTTGGGGTAGCACCATACAGGGGGAAACCTGCATTAGGAGATGCTTCCCACTCGCGGAGAACTTTCAGTGCTGCAGCTGGATGTCGGCAGCGGGTAGACAGAAAAGCAGAGGGAGGCAAAGGGTTGGTATGGGGACCCTTGCACATGTGACACAGTTTTGCAGAAAGTCCAGGACCCAGGCAAGCTTCTGCCTTGCCTTCAAAATCAGCCAGATTTTTTTAAAGAACTTGATCCCAAGGGGAAGGACTTGATTTAACTAAGAGTTCCAGCACCGTTGAATGTCCTGTTTTGAAAGCTCTCTTTTCCATTTTGGGGCCAGGTCTGCATTGATTAAAAATCAAAAACTCTATAAATAAAAGGGCATGAGAAAAGCAGTCAATTTCAGTTATTTCCCCAAACCTTGGTTTCATTCTCCTTGTGTTCTTCTTGCAGCAAATGAATGACCAGCTGGACAACTCGTTGTTGAGCCAGTCTCTGCTGGAGGACTTTAAGGTGAGGGCTGGGCGGGGACGGGGCTGCGGTGTGCAGCGTGACTAAGGGCGTCTCTGCTTCTCGCCTGCAAGGAGCTGGGTCCACTTCCCTCACTTTGAAAAGGAGAAGTGGGAAGATCTTAACTCAGCACATAGTCAGTAGCTGGAAGGGGTCTGTCACTAAGGGCTCGGTCCTGGGGGGAGGTGGCCACTTAAGAAGGTCCCCGGGGACAAAGCCGTCCTCTCAAGCAGTAGCTCTTCCTCCCGGGTCACCACCCATCCTGGCTTCTGCCCTTAGGGTTACCTGGGTTGCCAAGCCTTGTCGGAGATGATCCAGTTTTACCTGGAGGAGGTGATGCCGAAGGCTGAGGACCATGGCCCCAACATCAAAGAGCACGTGAACTCCCTGGGGGAGAAGCTGAAGACCCTCAGGCTGCGGCTGAGGCGCTGTGTGAGTAGCAGGCCAGCTCTTTCCCTTGCAGGCGGCTCTCTCTCCTCTGGGCTCTTCCAGAAACATCCTGCCCAAATCCGGTTCCCACCCGGAGACACAAAGACACAGGCCGGCAGGCGCCTTCTCCCTCCGGCCAGGCACTGAAGTCGCATCACTTGCTCATTTCTCTCTGAGCAGAGGGTGGGGTGGCCGCTAGGCATTTACATGTGAAGGTTTGCAATAGCTTTCCTGTTATTTGTGAGTCATTTGTGGGTTATTAGTTAGCTATTCCCCTCTCTCTACATGAAAGGGGCCCAGAGCTTCAGTCAGGGCTCCCTCGTCCCTGGGGACCAAGGACCTGGGCCCCGCAGGAGGGGCCAGAGGTAAGGGTCCCGGGGGAGGAAACTCCACTCCCCACGTCTTCTTAACCTTTTGAGAGCAGAGCTTCAAGTGGAGCCCAACTGACTGACAGGATTCTCCCTGGCATTTTAGAGGGACCAGGGGGCTACTCGGCCCAAGCTAGTGTCTGTGAATAATCCCCCAGGATCATTTATTTCTCCAACTGAAATGATACCCTCACCACTGGCTTCCTTTGTTCCCTCACTGATGTTGAGAAATCATTTGGGCTGTATTTGTAGAAGAGGACCATGCAACGGGTTTGGCCTGCAGAGCTGAGACTGTGTCTCTGCTCCTCGGAGACTTAGAAATGGTCCTCGTGGCTGGGGCTGATGGAGAGGGACAGGACAAAAGCAGGAAAGGACAGAAGGACTGGCTCAGGCTCTGGTCGGCACTGGGACGTGCCAGGGGAGGAAACTGCAAGACCTGGGTGTTTGACGCAGCCTTGTAAGCAGCTGGGAGCAGCTCCTAGGGAAACACAAGTAATCTCCCTGGGCTGTGTTTCTTCTCTGTCTGGTGGGGAAGGACGAGGTAGGCTCGTCCTCACAGGAGCTGTGGAGAGTAGGCGTCCAAGATGAGTCTGGCCCGTCGCTGCTCCCGGGTTGTCCCCCAAGCACAATGGACCCAGGACCCGGGTGCCAGTGTTGTTCACACTTTCTCTTTCCTTCCACAGCATCGATTTCTGCCCTGTGAAAACAAGAGCAAAGCGGTGGAGCAGGTGAAGAGTGTCTTCAATAAGGTGAGCCTGGGATGCTGGCAGGGAGGGTCTGGGGGCCATGACCTCTGCCCACTCCCGAGGGGCGGAGGTTGGCCGGTGCTCAGCAGGCCCTGAACTTCCCTCGGAGGGAGTGTGGGAACCCAACAAATGGTGTGACCTCCTCAGCCAGTGAGGAGCTGCCATCTCAGTTCTGTTTGTGTTCTGTGAAGTGTTTTGGGGGGTTTCTAAATGACTGCTCCCCGCCTTTGCAGGCCTGCGGGTTGGGCTGGCCAGCCAGCTGTGAACACAGTGAGCTGGGTGTTGGGGAGAGTGACAGAGGAAACAGAAAGTAGCTTGTTGGGAATCAAGTCTGAAGCCACACGTGCAGGAAGCTGACACGTGAACGTGCACTTACAAACACACCCAGGGGTGCAGCCTGAACTCCCCCAGACTCAGAGCAGGAAGCAGAGCTCTCCCTTATGTGGACTTGGTTCCCTTCTCTTTCCATCTTCCAGTCACACCTCCCAAGGTGCCTGAGAAAGTCAGCTCTCAAACCAAGTGGGGTTTCACTCTTTCAACTGTCCATGAATTCTTCTACCACATTTCCCAGAAGCCATGGGGCCTATGTCCTCTTCATGGGCTGGAGACAGACACTGGGCAGGGTTCCAACATCAGGGGGCATGAATCCCCTGACAGTAGGCCAGAGCAACAGGGCTGAACCTCCTCAATCCATGGGTGGGGGAACATAAACACAAAAAAGGCTCCCTTCTCTCCTTCTCTCAATGTCTTGCTCTCAAAGTGGTTCCCCTAATGTCTTTTCATCAAATTTTGAATAAGCATCATGTGAGTACATGACCTTTAAAATTGTTGAAAAGGCACCATTTGAAAGACTGTGCTTTGCAAAAGTGAATGTTCCTCTTGCTGCCTATTGGCCGTGGTCCAGGCCAATGCACAGCCTTTCCTGACAGCAGGGCATATCCTCAGGTCCCCAGGGTCTGTCCTTCATCCCCCAACACAAGGGAGCTAGTACAGCTTCTGGGTCCCAGGGTCATGGCCATCCAAGCGGAGAACCCACTTACTTGCTCAGATGGGGTTTTCACTAAACATTTCTTATCTCCCTACACAGCTCCAAGAGAAGGGTGTCTACAAAGCCATGAGTGAGTTTGACATCTTCATCAACTACATAGAAGCCTACATGACAACAAAGATGAAAAACTGAAGCATTCTAGTGAAGAAACCATCCAGGATGGCGACTCTACTAGACCCTAGGACATAAACTGAAGATCTTTGAAATCTGATCCAGGGTTCTGGGAGAGCAGAACCAGCTCCCTGGAAAACCCTATTGTACCTCTTTCCTAGAATATTTATTACCTCTGATACCTCAACTCCCATTTCTATTTATTTACTGAGCTTCTCTGTGAAATATTTAGAAAGAAGCCCAATATTATACATTTTTTCAATATTTATTATTTTCACCTGTGTTTAAGCTGTTTCCATAGGGTGATACCCTATGGTATTCGAGTGTTTTAAGAGAAATTGTAAGTTATATAAGGAAAAAAAATTGTTCCTTGAGGAGTCAACTGCAGCTTCATTTCCAAGCCTAACCACACTTGACAGCTGTTGGGCTATTTTCCCTGACCTCCCTCTAATTTCTCTTGTCCCTGGGCCTGGGGCTCCCGGAGTGTTACAAAGACTCTTACGCTCGTAAGAAGAGAAACTAGGGAGCGCCTCTGACAATTAATATTCCAGTGGCTCTGAGGGATTCCCCTGACCTCATTTCCCAGCCACTTCACTCTTGAAAGCTGTGGCCAGCTTGTTATTTATAACAACCTAAAATTGGTTCTAATAGAACTCAGTCTGAACTAGAAGCAATTCAATTCCTCTGGGAATGTTACATTGTTTGTCTGTCTTCATAGCAGATTTTAATTTTGAATAAATAAATGGGTCTTATTAATATCATGTTATGGTGTCAGTTGACTTCTGTCTGGCTAAAAATATTCTCTCAAAGTTTCCAAGATAGAAGAGAGTAGATGAATGAATTCTACATTCCAGAGAAAGTAAGCCAGCTACCCTCTCCCAGAAAACCGGAAACCTCCAAATCTGATCAGGGAAAAGCTGTTACCCCTTCAAAAGCCAATAGTAAAGACCACCATATTCTTCCCCTAAACTCAGTCCTTTAAAGAATCATCCTTCATGATCATGCTGATTTTCAAGGCTAAGGATGAGATTCTGTACATACCAAAATTAAAAAGCAAGGCAGAGGAAGTTTTTCAGTGTATTTTAGGTTTTGGTGGCTTTTTCTTTGTCTTCTTTTTTGTTAGTTTTGTTTGCTCCTTCAAGTTCCAAAGTTCCAGGGGTGAATATTAATTTGCCTGTGTTATTGTGAGGATTACGATAAAGTGCTACATGTCTCCGGACACTAGGAGATGGTCCTAGTGCACACAGTTGGCTGTTATTAGAATTCACACCTAAAATCTTCTACCAAATCCTCCTGGGGCTGAGCAGAGGCAACAGGTTGGACCTAATAGAGTAGAATATAAGCAAATGAGCCCACTTGATAGGCTACCCAAGGATTAACGCTGCTGCATTTCTGTTCTCTCCTTGAGCCACCAGACAAATGTGAGATAGGCTGCTGACTGCGGTCTGTTAGGCGGGGCATGGTGGCTGGGGAAGCCCTACTCAAAGCCCTGTGACTTGAGGTGGAGAGGGGAAAGAATGGGCTGAGTAAACACTGATCCCCCTCACACTCTGCCCAGGCAGCCCTGGTCTGGGGGAGGGTGGGAGTCGAGTGGCTGTGGTCAGTTTTTCAGTAAGACTGACTCACTTCGGTTAAAGCAACCATAGGAAGGAAGTGGGAAGGATCAAAGCTGAAATTCTGAGATGAAAAATTAGGGTTAAGAATGGAGGCTAGGAGAAGACAGTGAGAGAGGGAGGAAAGCTCTCTGTACTGAAATGGAGAAGAAGCCATGAGTCCCTCACCCGGGAAGGATTAGGCGATTAGGGGTCTCTGGCAGGCAATGCACATTGACTTTGGTGTGAGGTTAGCACCTCACGTGAGGGAAGTGGGCATCTGAAACCAATAGACAGAAACTCACATGGAGAAGCTGCATAGCTGACAAGATGCTGACAAAAACTACAATTTCTTGAGCACTTATTTTGAGTGAGTCAGTACTAGGCATGTATGTATCAGTTATACTACATGGTATTTTATTGGTATTTTCTGTAAGAGGGAACTGATGCTCAGAAATGTTGACAGGGCTCGGCCATGTGGGTGATGTGGAGAATGGACAAGTGAGGATAGCAGCATAAAACACTTTTCCCTTGTATCAATTATCTATTGTTGCCCTGCAAATTTAGCAGCTTAAAACCATAAACATTTATTATCCCACAGTTTCTTTAGGTCAGGAATCTTGGAGCAACAAGGGTCTCTAATGAGGCTGTAGTCAAAATGACAGCCAGGGCGGCAATCACTTGAAGTCTTGACTGGGACTGGACGATTTACCTCCACGATGGCACATTCACAGGGCTGTTGGCAGGAGACCTCAGTCCCTCACTGGCCATTGGCAGGTAGCCTTGGCTCCTTACCACATGAGCTTCTCTGCACGGCTTCTTGAGTATCTTCACGACACAGCAGCTGTCTTCCTGAGCCAATGATCCAAGAGACAGGGCAAGGGGGAAGTCATGGTATCTTTTAGACTTAATCTCAGAAATCTCATACCATCACTTCTGCCACATTCCATTTGTTAGAAGCACATTGGTAAGGATAGCCCATATTCCAGGAAAGAGGAATTAGATTCCACCTTTTGAAGAGAAGAGTATCAAAGAATCTGTGGACATGTTTGAAAACTACTACACCCTTCTAAGAATTTAGAAGAAATAGCTTTGAGCTGGTTGGCACATCAGACTCCTTGATTGGTGAGGGGAAGGGGAAAATTTGGGTAGGCATCAGAGTGCATGGATGGGTCAGCATCATGGACACTGCCCTCCTTCAGTTCTCTCTTATAGGCTCAGTCTAATATAGTTACTTCTCTGAGCCTCAGTGTCTCATCTGGAAAACAGGTAAAACTTCTTTCCCTTTTTCCAGTGTTATGGACTGAATGTGTCTCCTCAAAATCCATATGTTAAAGCCCTAACCCCCAGTGTGATGGTATTTGGAGATGGGTCCTTTGGGAGGAACTTAGGATTAGATGAGGTCATAAGGGTGGGGTACTCATGATGGGATTAGTGCCCTTATAAGGAGAGACATAGAGAGCTCACACATGTGTGCTCTCGCTCTCTTTCCCCCCACCTGCCCCTCCCCCCATCCTCCCAAGCACAAAAAGGCATGTATGTATCAGTTATACTATCTGGTATTTTATTGGTATTTTACTGTGAGAACACAGTAAGATGTCTGTACCCACTTGCCAAAAGAACAGGCTTCACAATGAAACTTACCTTGCCAGCACCTTAACCTTGGACTTCCAGCCTCCAGAACTGTGAGAAAATTAATTTCTCTTGTTTAAGACTCTCAGCCTCTGGTATTTTTTTATGGCAGCCTGAGCTGACTGATACACCAGGTATCATATAAGAGTCAAATGGAGTGTCAGGTATGAAGGTGTACATGTGTTTTGGATAGGAAGTGTACAGATGAGGTTTGGATGGAGATTTTTTTTCAAATCTTTATTCTCTAAGAAGAGCAACCACCTCCTCCCTTGTCCATTGGTCCCCTCAAGCAGAGTTTGATTGTCAGTGGAGAAAGAGAATTTCTGTCTGTGGTCCCAGCTGCTGAAGTGAGGACGGTGGGACCAGTAAGAGGAGCTCCCCTAATCTATGATGACAGCATGGTTACCCTATCTGGCCACTGGCAGAATAAAACAGAGAGAAAGCAAATGAGTTCTTCCATCCTGGGAGTGAGGCACAATCTGGAAGGAAGGGAATGAGATCAGAGACAAAAAGAAAGAAGAAAGAGGAGGACTGGCCAGATGGCAGAAACTGCCCATTCGATAGCATGTTTCCCCTCAGAACACTTCTGTGAGTGGATTTAATTGTGGAATATGGGAACCAGCTCTAGGCCTAGGGTGAATTAGGGAAAATCAGACATAGCACTACAAGGAAATAGGAACTGGAGCATAAGAACATATACCCAGAATTTAAAATGTCAGGAAGATCTTTGAACTTGCATAAGCTACAGAACCACCTACAGAATGAACCTGTCAACTCTGTGTCTCTGAGTGTTTGGTGGGTCCCAGGTGATATGTGTCCCATTATTCATATCTTTTTTTTTTTTAAAGAAGCTAGTTTTTTAAAAATTTTATTTATTTATTTAAAGAAGTTAGGTTTTTTAAAATTTATTTATTTATTTATTTTTGTCTGCCTTGGGTCTTCATTGCTGCACGCAGGCTTTCTCTAGTTGCGGAGAGCAGGGGCTACTCTTCTTTGCGGCTCACGGGCTTCTCATTGCGGTGGCTTCTCTTGCAGAGCACGGGCTCTAGGCACACGGGCTTCAGTAGTTATGGCACGCAGGTTCCAGAGCGCAGGCTCTGTAGTTGTGGCGCACAAGCTTTGTTGCTCTGCGACATGTGGGATCTTCCCAGACCAGAGATCAAACCCATGTCCCCTACATTGGCAGGCGGATTCTTAACCACTGTGCCACCAGGGAAGTCCCATTCAATACTCCTTTTAAGCACTAACTCACTTGATGACTTTGGAAATTTTACGTGCCCTCAGTTTCCTCAAAAATAAAGTAAGGATCTAGGTCTAGATCAATGGTTTCCAACTGGGGCCATTCACGTGGGTTCTTGAAGGCACTCATGGTGAGGACGAGGATTGTTTTTGAATAAGTTCCAAAATATGAAAAAGCCTAGTAAGAACTGTACCTTTGTCACCCTACCTCCCATAAGTCTGTACAGGCTCAAAAAAAAGCACTGCTACATGCTTGGCTGAAGTAATAGCCACTGTGTATGGAAAAACAGGTTACCTCTTGCTGATTGGAAGCTCTACTTGGTAGTCATATATCACATCTTTGATTAACAAAATCAGAAAATGGAATTTTTTCCTTAAAAAAAATTTAACCAGCCAAAATAGCTTAAAATAGACTCAGGAAAATTGCAGTCCCTTGTGATCAAAAGCTTTAAAACCACTAAGTTCCCTTCAAGCCCACAGTTCCTAATTCCAGCATCAGATTCCTTCAGTCAGCCAGACCCATTCTCACCTGGACCCTCCTCCAGGACATATTCCGGTGTCTCCAAGGTCTGCACTGGGCATTTTCCAAACAGCTTCCCAGTCATCTGCATGTCATCAGCAGCTCCCCTCTCCAAGCAGGGTTGAGCAGCCATAGAGCACTGAGCTTCCAGAAGCTTGACACTCTGGCTGGAGAGGATCTGGGGGAGATAAAAGACCTGAGGGAAAGTAACACAGATTACCTCTTATTCCACAGCACAGGGATGAGGTGTACAGGCTCTGGAATCTTCCAAACCTTGGCTCCAAGCTACATGACCTTGAGATATCACCTGCTTCTGCTATTCTCTATAACATAGAGAGTAATCATTCTTTCAAGGTGTTGTTGCCATAAGAAATAAAGGCATAAATACACCTAAAGCACAGAGTAAATAATTAAAGCAGCTATTCCTTAGACATTTGGAAAAATGCTCAAGTGGGACCAGATGGTAAGATCAGTGCTAACACCATAAAAAAATAGCTGGACACAACTTGTGTGCCAGTCACTAGACTTGGACTTTCACGATAACACCTTCTGCCTCCTTACTCACCATTTCTAAGTGGAAAGCAAAAATGGACCATCTCCGCACTTGAGAGGGAAAAAGGGAAATGATATTTTTTTGAGTGCCTGAAGTTGGTCTCAGAAAAACTTCGCTTGATGAATTTTTAAAAATATACATATCAATTACAACCCACTGCTTAACATAAATGCCTAATTTCATTCAGAGCAATAATAGTTGAACATAACCTTAAATATAGATTAGATTAACTATGTAGAAGGCTTTATTTGATTACAACACTGAACGTTGTTCATACATGTTCATTATCCATCATTGTTGCTTATGTGCTAACAACCTGAAAAATGAGACAGCCTACTACCCTTCTTTTTCCCTTACCATTATTCAAGAAAAATATCTTTTTTTCCACGATCAAGAAGCCATTGTATAATAGAGCCTAGAATTTGTCCCATATACAACCCAGAATGTCATGTCTATTTGAAGACATCTTTCTGGATTACGTAGAGGAGGGGGATATCATTTCCCAAACCGGTTCCTACCATATCTCTTCACCAGGGCTGAGCTAGTAAATAAGGTTAGTATGCGACACAAATAACTAATCAGTCTCCTTACAGAATAATCTCTACTTGCATATGTAATGAGGATGAGATTCAAATAAAAACAGAGGCAACCTAGAGCCCGTGCTCTGCAACAAGAGAAGCCACCGCATTGAGAAGCCCGTGCACCACAATGAAGAGTAGCCCCTGCTCGCTGCAACTAGAGAAAGCCGGCGCACAGCAACGAAGACCCAATGCAGCCAAAAATAAATAAATAAAATAATTAATTTTAAAAAAACAGAGGCAAACTGGCTTCTCCCTGGACTTTGCCTCAAATCAGTGTCATTATGAGATGTACATTTATTCACTCAGAACCTATTATGCGCTAAGTACTATGTTGAGTGCTGAAGAAAAAGCAGTAAATAAGCAGTAAATATGTTGTAAATAAGCAGTAAATATGTCGGGTGCTGAAGAAAAAGCAGTAAATAAGCAGACATGGAATCTACCTTCACAGATTCCATAGCTAGGAGTGGAAATAGACATTACAAAGTTAACGACACAGTTTTATTATAATTGTGATATCTACTAAATGAGAAGTAGGAGCTTTTAAGAGAGCAACTCACCTAGACAGAGGGTTAGGGGGAGGCTTCCATGAGAAGGTGACACTCAGCTGGACATGGAGGATGAGTGGGAGTTGGACAACAAAGAGGGAGGTGATGAGAACCTTAGCAGAGAGAGCCACATATTTAAAGACCCCTTAGAACTACAAAGAACAGGGGAGGGGGTGTCTCTGAAGCAAGGGTAGTATCATGTGTACTGATACTAATCTGTATTGATAGCCAGGCCCTAGGCCATCTTCAGACCCTCTGACCTCTCCATCCCCTCTCATGTTCTGAGGCCTGGAAGTAGGACAGAACTTAAACTGTTTAAGGAAATAAAAAGTGAAGCACAGCAAGAGAGAGACAACATGCATGAGATTTAAGATGAGCTTGAAACAATGGGCAGCGTTAAAATTTTTAGACTTTAACCTAAGAGCAAAGGGAAACCATTGAAGGCTATTAAGTAGAGAGGAAAATATGTATTTTCTGAATGAAACCATTTAGGGACCATTTGCTAGCAGTCTAGACAAGAAGAAATTGAAGCCAGGACTAAGGTGGTAAGAAATAGGAATTGAGGGCTTCCCTGGTGGCGCAGTGGTTGAGAGTTCCCCTGCCGATGCAGGGGACATGGGTTCGTGCCCCGGTCCAGGAAGATCCCACATGCTGCGGAGAGACTGGGCCCGTGAGCCATGGCCGCTGAGCCTGCGCGTCCGGAGCCTGTGCTCCGCAACTGGAGAGGCCACAACAGTGAGAGGTCCGTGTACCGCAAAAAAAAAAAAAAAAAGAAAAGAAATAGGAATTGAGAGAAGTGCAAGTGATCAGATATTCAGCAACTACTTAGATGAGAGTGGTGATGGCAGGTGATGACCAAAATGAACCTCAGGTTTCTGGCCTGAACAACGGGGTAGAGAAGGAGCCAGTTTGGAGGGGAAGGTGATACACTCTACACTGGCCCCACTGAATTAGAGGTGCCTCTGAGACTTTGAGTGAATATGTCCAGAGTGGTCAGCTGGACAGAGAGATGTAGTCTGGAGATAAAGCACAGTAGGTTGGGTGTCATTGCTATAGAGATGGAAAATGAAATCCTGGGGCTGGTGAAAATCACCAAGGGGAAGAGTGTAGAGTGACAAGAGAAGAGAGCTTGGAACCAAGCCCCAGAAAAGCCAGATATTTATAATTCAGAGCAGAAGATGCTGTAAAAACAATCTGAAAGAGTGACCTGAGTGGTAAAGAGAAATAACAGGAGAGAGTGGTATCCCTGAGGACAAGGAAAGAAACTATTTCAAAGAAAAAGGATTGGTTGGCTGGATAAAATGCTACTGGGAGGTGAAATAAGATCAAGACAAAATAGCCCCTACTGAATATAGCAAGTAGGGTCACTGGTGACTTTTTCAAGAATAGTGCAGGGGAATAGCGGGAGATGGGAGATAGATGGTTGTATAAATGGGAGGTGGAAAAGTGGGATGACGTGTGTGGACAGCTCTTTCAAGATGTTGGGCCAATAGAGGAAGAAAAGAAGTTGAAGACAGAGGAGAGAGATGAGAGAACTGATAAAGACAGATTCTTCAGAAAGCAGGAAAGGTAGGATGCAGGTAAAAGGAAGGGGGGCTCTTGAAAGGAGGAGGAACTCCTTCATTGAATAACAGGAAGGAAGTAGGGACAGTGGGTACAAAAGCAGTTTGGTTTGAAGATTTGTTGGCAGGAAGTTGAGGTTGTTTCCATCAGATGGTTTCTATTTTCTCTGACAAGAGTCAGTAAGGACGAGAGAATGCAAGGAAGTTTGAGGAGAGAAACAAAGATTTGAAATGATGTTGGCAAAAATGTGGAAAGCAAACAACTCTCAAGAAACGTGGCAGATTTCCAGGCAGTGCCGAGCTAAGTTGAAGTAGGTGAGCCTGAATTGAAGGGGTCTGCCAGGTTATGTAATCTTTCTCAGGATTCTCTTGGCAGCCTGGGGTGAACATAGATAAGGTAGAATTGTTTTGCCCCATGAATACCACAAAAGGACGAGGGGAAGAGGGCGTTGAGAATACAGGTAAGAGTCTGATTGGAAAGATGGATCCAGGATTCAAAGTTGAATAATGAGGGAAACAAAGACAGGAGAGAACTGATAAAAAGAGATAATGTAGATAAGTCAGGCAATGGACTGGAGGTTCTGCTGAGAATGAAAGGGAGAGGTGGAAGATGTTTGAGCGTCCTGGAGCACCTGGTGGATTCTTATTTCCACATACGTACAGTTCTCAGAGTTTCATACAATGGACACATGATCATTTTAGATTTTCCAAATCTTAGAGGACAAGAGATCTACATTTCTTAGAAGATTCCCTAATATAGATTTCTTGGACTTTCCTAATAAATAAAAGGACCCATATATTTGTAAATATATCTCACCAGATAGAAGTCATTTTTACGTCAGAAAAATAACGATGTTCAAGTATTAAACACACACAACCTTAGAGTCACTCAAATCAAGAAGCGTATAAATTTTGCCAAGATGAATCATCATCCAATAACACAACCAACTGGGAACCTCCAAACACAGATCTTTCCTCTGCTGTGCAGAAAGCTGTCTAAATCAGTGCTGCTCTGGGTGACCTGAAGACCGTTGTTGGACTACCAACAGTGACAAGACCGTGGCAAGGGAAGAAAAGAAATGAAGAGTAAGTGCTTAAAAAACTTCATAGCAACTTGATGGTAGTTTTTTGTTTGCTAGATTGAATCATTGAAAATTGGGTTTGTATTTTGTATGTTTTTTATAATTTTTTTATTTCATTTTCCTAGTAATTCCTGTTGTTGTATTTTATTAAAATGTTGATCCATAATGGATTGGAATTTTTTCTTCAATCTGGTTCTTAGGCTAAGACAGTTTGAGAAGCAAGGTTCTAAATCACACACAGCCAAGCTTATTCCCAGACTCATGGAAACTCTAAATTAGAAGAAAGAGGTAGTGAGATACAAATGGTAGAAATATAAGATACATGCACCCCAATGTTCACAGCAGCATTATTTAAAATTGCCAAGACAAAAAAATAAAATAAAATAAAATAAAATTGCCAAGACATGGAAACAACCTAGATGTCCATCAACAGATGAATGGATAAAGAAGATGTGGTCTGTGTGTGTGTATATATATATATATATATATATATATATATATATATATATACACACACACACACACACACACACACACACACACACACACAATGGAATACTATTTAGCCATAAAAAAGAATAAAATAATATGATTCGTAGCAACACAGATGGACATAGAGATTAGCATACTAAGTGAATAAGTCAGACAGAGAAAGACAAATATTATATGAAAATATTATATGATATCACTTCTATGTGGAATCTAAAATGTAAATACAAATGAATTTATTTACAAAACAGACTCACAAACATAGAAATCAAACTTATGGTAACCAAAGAGGAAAGCAGAGGGGGAGGGATAAATTAGGAATTTGGAATTAACAGATACATGCTACTGTATATAATATAGATAAATAACAAGAGCCTACTGGGAATTCCCTGGTGGTCAAGTGGTTAGGACTCAGCGCTTTCACTGCTGGGGGCCAGATTCAATCCCTGGTCAGGGAACTAAGATCCTGCAAGCTGCGTGGCATGACCAAAAATATATATATAACGAGGGCCTACTGTATAGCACAGGGAATTATATTCAATATCTTGTAATAAACTATAATGGAAAAGAATCTGAAAAAAAATATATATATATAAAACTAAATCTCTTTGCTATATACCTGAAACTAATACAATACTGTAAATCAACTATACTTCTATTTAAAAATATATATATATATATATATATATATATACATATATTATACTTAGACTAACTCAATTTCAAATCCCCACTCTACCACTTACTGTTGACCTTGGGTAAATTGGCTAATCTCAATTCCTTATCTGAAGGTAGGGAAAATAGTCCTTGATTTGCACATTAAGATGAGGATTATGTGAAATACTGTGCTAGTGGCCGAGCACAATACGAGGCCCACAGTAAGGACTGTGAGTTGCCTTAAAGACCATGGGGTTGAACCCACAACCCATTGCTCCAATCAGAATCTCAGGCCCCAACAATGCACCAACCAGAGGTACCTAGCATAGGCAGCATATCCTGACAAGGAACCCAGCTCAGGCAAGCCAAGTTGTACTGGCCAGGTCATCTCTCCCTTTTCTCCATTAAACCAAGAGAACTTAACATCCTAACCAGGAAGGAAATATGGCAGCTGCCACTGGCTGTCATTCTTCCCTTCTCTCTTGATAAAGAACCTTTATTTTGTTCAGATGTCAGGCATCCATGTGCTTCAAGGGAGCTGGGCCTCTCCCATGGTAATTTTATTTTCCCTGTCCAGTAACTGATTTAGAAAAGGGTCTGTGATATAACTTGGTCAAAGAAATATGAGGTTGGCTGAGGGACTACAGGGAAATGTGTTTCTCACACTCTTTTTTATTTTTTATTAATCCCTAGAATAAGTTACCAAAGGGACTGTGTTCCCTCAGCCTCTACAATAACCCAGGCTTTATTTGTAGAAATGGGATAATAAATTCTGCCTATTCTTTTTTTTTTCCTCTTTACTTTTATTTATTTATTTTTACTTATTTATTTATTTATTTTGCGGTACGTGGGCCTCTCACTGTTGTGGCCTCTCCCGTTGTGGAGCACAGGCTCCGGACGTGCAGGCTCAGCGGCCATGGCTCATGGGCCCAGCCGCTCCACGGCACGTGGGATTTTCCTGGACCGGGGCATGAACCCGCGTCCTCTACATCAGCAGGTGGACTCTCAACCACTGTGCCACCAGGGAAGCCCTACTTTTATTTTATTTTATTTTTTATTTTTAACATCTTTATTGGAGTAAAATTCCTTTACAATGTTGTGTTAGTTTCTGCTGTATAACAAAGTGAATCAGCTATATGCATACGTATATCCCCATATCTCCTCCCTCTTGCATCTCCCTACCATGCCCCCATCCCAGCCCTCTAGGTGGTCACAAAGCACAGAGCTGATCTCCCTGTGCTATGCGGCTGCTTCCCACTAGCTATCTGTTTTACATTTGGTAGTGTATATATGTCCATGCCACTCTCTCACTTCGTCCCAGCTTCCCCCTCCCCAGGCCCTCAAGTCCATTCTCTACGTCTGTGTCTTTATTCCTGTCCTGCCCCTAGGTTCATGAGAACCTTTTTTTTTTCCTTTTAAGATTTCATGTATATGTGTTAGCATACGGTATTTGTTTTTCTCTTTCTGACTTACTTCACTCTGTATGTCAGACTCTAGGTCCATGCACCTCACTACAAATAGTTCAATTTCTTTTCTTTTTATGGCTGAGTAATATTCCATTGTATATATGTGCCACATCTTCTTTACCCTTTCATCTGTCGATGGACACTTAGGTTGCTTCCATGTCCTAGCTATTGTAAATAGTGCTGCAGTGAACATTGTGGTGCATGACTCTTTTTGAATTATGGTTTTCTCAGGGTATATGCTCAGTAGTGGGATTGCTGGGTCATATGGTAGTTCTATTTTTAGTTTTTTAAGGAACCACCATATTGTTCTCCAGAGTGGCTCTATCAATTTACATTCCCACCAACAGTGCAAGAGGGTTCCCTTTTCTCCACACCCTCTCCAGCATTTATTGTTTGTAGATTTTTTGATGATGGCCATTCTGACCCGTGTGAGGTGATACCTCATTGTAGTTTTGATTTGCATTTCTCTAATGATTAGTGATGTTGAGCATCCTTTCATGTGTTTGCTGGCAATCTGTATGTCTTCTTTTTTTTTTTTTTGCGGTACACAGGCCTCTCACTGTTGTGGCCTCTCCCGTTGTGGAGCACAGGCTCCAGATGCGCAGGCTCAGCGGCCATGGCTCACGGGCCCAGCCTCTCCGCGGCATGTGGGATCTTCCTGGACCGGGGCACGAACCTGTGTCCCCTGCATCGGCAGGTGGACTCTCAACCACTGCGCCACCAGGGAAGCCCCTGTATGTTTTCTTTGGAGAAATGTCTATTTAGGTCTTCTGCCCATTTTTGGATTGGGTTGTTTTTTTGCTATTGAGCTGCATGAGCTGCTTGTATATTTTGGAGATTAATCCTTTGTCAGTTGCTTCATTTGCAAATATTTTCTCCCATTCTGAGGGTTGTCTTTTCGTCTTGTTTATGGCTTCCTTTGCTGTGCAAAAGTTTTTAAGTTTCATTAGGTCCCATTTTTTTATTTTTGTTTTTAGTTCCATTTCTCTAGGAGGTGGGTCAAAAAGGATCTTGCTGTGATTTATATCTTCTGCCTATGTTTTCCTCTAAGAGTTTTATAGTGTCTGGCCTTACATTTAGGTCTTTAATCCATTTTGAGTTCATTTTTGTGTATGGTGTTAGGGGTGTTCTAATCTCATTCTTTTACATCTAGCTGTCCAGTTTTCCCAGCACCACTTATTGAAGAGGCTGTCTTTTCTCCATTGTATATCCTTGCCTCCTTTATCAAGGATAAGGTGACCATATGTGCATGGGTTTATCTCTGGGGTTTCTATCCTGTTCCAATAATCTATATTTCTATTTTTGTGCCAGTACCATACTGTCTTGATTACTGTATCTTACTCTTAAAGGCATGAAAACTAGGTTTTTTCTGCCTCTGGTTGTTGTCCACATTTGAAGCCTGGAATATCTGAGCCCTTCTTTTTTTTTTTTTTTTTTTTTTTGCGGTACGCTGGCCTCTCACTGTTGCGGCCTCTCCCTGTTGCGGCCTCTCCTGTTGCGGAGCACAGGCTCCAGACGCGCAGGCTCAGCGGCCATGGCTCACGGGCCCAGCCGCTCCGCGGCACATGGGATCTTCCCGGACCGGGGCACGAACCCGTGTCCCCTGCATCGGCAGGTGGACTCTCAACCACTGCGCCATCAGGGAAGCCCTGAGCCCTTCTTGAGACCAAGAGGGGACTCAGCCTAAGAGGATAAATCAACAAGCAGAAAATAGCAAACAGAATAATGGAAAGAACTAGGTCCTTGATGACTTTGTTAAGTCCATGAATTAACCAATCGATCAATTAACCAATCAGATTCTGAGAACTACTTCAGAATTTTCAATATGTGAGATAATAATTTTCCTTTTGACTAAGTCACTGTTATTTGGGTTTTAGGTTACTTGCCGCCAAAATCTGTATGAAAAATATTCATGAACTCTTGGGCTATAAACAGTCCAGCACTTCAATCTTGAGGCTCCCCTTATCCCTTCCTCTTTCCAGGTGGCTGAGTCACCTCTGACTCATCCACTGAACCCCCAATATTTGAGGGAGTTCAGGATAGGCAAGGAGTTCATTCCCTTTCACCAGAGGACATGGATCCTGAGTTTTAGCAAATTTTTACGCCAGCCCTCATCCCACCTTCTGACTGCTTTCATCTAAGGAAACCAGAGCTCTGCAGAGCTAAGTCCACACTCTGATGCCAGGAATGAAATGTGTGTGCAGCACCAGCTTATGTATCTTGCCCACATCTGCCTTTCTCACAGGGCTCTACCAACTCACCTCCTTTCTCCTGAGGTGGAACCTCCTTTCCAGCTCTTTCCCATCCTCTAAGGGCGTTTTCAGATGATTCTTCTTCTATGAAGCCTTCTACCACAATGGAAGACCACACTCTTACTCCACTCATTGACCAAACCTCTGTATAACGTGTTTAGACAACTGATGAGTCTGAAAGATTTTGTCTTCTAGTTATTTCCTATAAACTTGACATTGTTCCTCCAACCTGACTGTGAACTTTTGAGTGCGGGGTCCTGACAGTCCTATATCCCCAACAGCATCAACACAGAGAAAGCATTAAATAAATGCTTGTGTTCAATGAAAAACAAAACTTTCTCTTTAGTCATAAAATCACAAACATTTTGAGTTACACCTTCAAAGGCTCTCTTGTCCAACTGCCCAACTGCCAGCCACAATGATCCTAACAGATAGACCTCAAGCTTATTCTCCAACATTTGCAATAAAGCAGAACCCATCACTTTGTGTCCCATCTGTTTCATTTCTGGACAGCTCGCATTATTGAAAAGTTATTTGAATTTTATTATTAGGCCCAAATTTGTTTCCCTATAATTTGCCTTCAGTTGTTTCACTTTTATTTTCTGGGATACAATAGAATAAATATATTTCATCTTCACATGGATAGCCCTTCAAATATTGAAGGCAGCTATTCTACCTGTTCTAGTCTTAATTTCTTCAAGCTAACTATCTTCAGTTACTCAAATTATTCTGTAAAAGTTGTGGTTTTCAGGATCTTTTCCATTCCCACTTTTTTTTCTTGTATTCACTCACTAAGAGAGTCATTTCTCTCTTACACCTCATTTATTAATTCAACAAGTATTGATCGAGTTCTTCCTGTGTGCCAGGCATATAGCAGAGAATCAGACGTGGAGCTTGCAGCCTCAGGAGGGAAGACAAGTAAAAAACGACACTGAGGAACCAAGTGTGTCTGCCTGGTCACTGCATTGCACAATGTTGGGGGCACCATTCACACATAATACAACACACATTTCACCCCTTGGAGTTGTGCAATGGGGTAGACCAGTCACTGATGGGAGCAAGAGTGCATCAGGAAAGGCCTCCCTACAAGAAAGTATATTTAAACTGAGACCTGAAATATAAGTTAATTAGGCAAAGAGAGAAAGGAACAGTGTGCTGTGCTGAGGGAGCAGCAGGTACAAAGACATGGAGGAGAAGGAGGAAGGTGTGAGAGTCAAAGGCAATAGAGAAAAATGAATCTTGAGAAGTAAGCAGGAGTCAGGCCATACATTTTCTATGAGACCATGTTGGGGAGGTTGACTCATATCCTAAAGAGTGTGGGAATCCATTGAAGGGTTTTAAGCAGGGAAATAACATGATTATATTTGCATTCTGGCTGCTGTGTGGAAAGAAAAAGAAAAAGGACTTCCCTGGTGGTGCAGTGGCTGAGAGTCCGCCTGCCAATGCAGGGGACACGGGTTCGTGACCCGGTCCGGGAAGATCCCACGTGCCGCGGAGCGGCTGGGCCCGTGAGCCATGGCCGCTGAGCCTGCGCGTCCGGAGCCTGTGCTCCGCAACGGGAGAGGCCACAACAGTGAGAGGCCCGTGTACCGCAAAAAAAAAAAAAAAAATATCAGACAGTGGCCTGAACCAAGGTAGTAGCAGTGAAATAAAAAGGAAATTATATAGACATACTTGTGCAACAGTTCAGATGTAGCATCAATTAGATTTGATGTCTCACTGGATGTGGGGAATGAAGGAAAGGGAGAAATCAAGGATCTCTGAGACAAATGGTGATGCCATAGACGGAGACTGGAAATCCTGGAGGAGGCCCAGGTTTTAAAAGAGCAGGAAGATGCAAATCCCAATTTGGGATATATTCAGTTGAGATACCTTAAGATATCTAAATGGATATCTAGTTTGATTTCAGGAGATATTGGCACAGATTTTGGAGTCATCGGTATGTAAACACTTAGTGAAGTTGCGGGAGAGGATGTCAACTCACTCAGAAAAACTATAGAGCATGAGAATAGAAGATTCAAAGCACCGAGGGATACAGTCATTTAATGGGTGGGCTGAGGAAGAGGTATCAGAAATGGAGACCAAGGAGGAACAGCCAGAAGGATAAAAAGAGAAATGGATTGTGATGCATGGAAGCCAAGGGGACCAGGAGGAGTGAAGTGCTGCTGAGAATCCTCAGGATGTGCCCACTGGCAGATTAGGACCACCACTCTCTTTCCCCAGGATTATCTACCGTGATGCCGCCTCATCACCGTCTTGCAGATCCTTCCATTGCAGCCACACTACATTGTTGGCTGTACTTGGTGTTGTGGGTTGAAGGGTGTCTCCCAAAAATATCTGTTCAAGTCCTTTCAATTAAAAAAAAAAAAAAAAAGATCTGGACTTCCCTGGTGGTGCAGTGGTTAAGAATCTGCCTGCCAATGATGCAGGGGAAACAGGTTCAATCCCTGGTCTGGAAAGATCCCACATGTCGCGGAGCAGCTAAGCCCATGCTCCACAACTACTGAGCCTGAGCTCTAGAGCCCACGAGCCACAACTACTGAGCCCACGAGGCACAACTACTGAGCCCATGTGCCATCACTCGCTGCAACTAAAGAAAGCCCATGTGCAACAACGAAGACCCAACGCAGCCAAAAACAAATAAATAAATAAATAAAGATCTGTTCAAGTCCTAAACCCCCAGTACCTGGAATGTGATCTTATTTGAAAATAGGGTATTTGCAGATGTAATTAAGATGAAGTTATACTGAAGTCTTGTGTGCCCTAATCTAATGACTGTTGTCCTTATAACAAAAGGGAAATTTGGACACAGAGACACAGACACACAGAAAAGATGGCCATGTGGAGACAGAGGCAGAATTGGAGTTATGTTGCCACAAACCAAGGAACACTAAGGATTGCTGGCAACCACCAGAAACCAGAAGAGGCAAGGAGGAGTCTTTCCCAGAGCCTTCAAAATGAGCATGGTCCCGGTGACTCCTTAATTTTGGACTTCTAGCCTCCAGAACCGTGAGCGAACACATTTCTGTCGTTTTAAGACACACAATTTGTGGTGGTTTTTTACAGAAGCCCTAGGAAACTAATACCCTGGGGTCAGCTAAAATCCCAATCTTTTAAATTTGAACTAAGACCAAGTTACCTCAACCTCATTCTGTGTTGTACACTGAAGATTTTTACAGTAAATTTATGGCGTGTGCTCATCCAGGTCTGCTTTACTCTTAGATATTTGGACAACTGATCTAGCTTTTGATAAATGTGGTTTCTAGACTTTTGCCCAAGTTGATAGAACATTAAACATGGTGTGTCAAGGCCACAGCACATCAGCTAACAATCAAGGTCTTTCTGTCAGCTAGAGATAATAGACAACTATAGCTTAACCAGACATTGACTTTCTCAGATGCCTTGATGAAATCAAGATACTCAAGTCTGCATAATGGAAGTTCAAATCTACCAGTCCAATGACCATAGGAAACAAATAGCTTATTTAGAGCAGAAAGACCTCAGATCTGTCCTGTCCACACAAGACAGGCACTGTGTAAAAGCATCTGTTCATTTTGTGAACGAGCCTCAATTTCTCTGACCCACTGACAATCTTGCCCCAGCCTTCAGATTTGAGGTACTTTGTCTCCCAGGCATGAGTTTAAGGCCCCTCTAACATATGAGTCTGCACCCACATCTGCAGACTCTTCCTGACTCAGGTGTCTCCCTAATGACAAGTGGCATGGCAGCCTTAAAGGTGAAACCTTCAACAGTGAAAATTTACTGAATCCTAGTGACAGCTGCCTTCTCCTCCACTTGCTCACACACCATTGGTTTAATAATCTGGCATTCCTCTCCCCTCCAAAGGTAGAGAGAGGCAGTGGGGGCAGTGTTTCCACATAGAAACTGGGAGTGAGTGGGAGACTGAGAAAGGAAAGATGCTCACATATTAGGAAAAAGATGTCACAGAAGCTGAAATGTGTTCAGTAGGAGATGGGACAAATACAACTCCATGTTTACTGCCAGAAACCAAAGCTCTGGGTGAGATCTTGAATTCATAGAGAGGAGGGAGGTTAGGGAAGTTCCTGACCTGCAGCTCCCTTGGGCTTTGGTGCATGACTGGGGTGTTTACTGGGTGGTTGATTTTGCTGTACTGGGTTCTTTTATTCCCTCCCTTCTCCTACTGTTTTTTTTTTGTTGTTGTTGTTTTGAGGTATGTGGGTCTCTCACTGTTGTGGCCTCTCCCGTTGCGGAGCACAGGCTCCGGACGCGCAGGCTCAGCGGCCATGGCTCACGGGCCCAGCCGCTCCGTGGCATGTGGGATCTTCCCAGACCGGGGCACGAACCCGCGTCCCCTGCATCGGCAGGCGGACTCTCAACCACTGCGCCACCAGGGAAGCCCTCCTACTGTTTTATAACACATGATAACTTTCTCATCCTTCTCACTTCCATGGGAAAATACTATGAATGAATAAAGTCATATTAATACAAATAAATAATCCACCATTCCAGAATCACCACATATTTATTCCTATATCCTGAATCAAATGGCTTTCCTATCCACAATCTCTTTGATAGATAAGCAGTCAGCACCTTCTCTCAAGCCAGAAAGGAAGAGATCCAATGTTTTGGGTTTTTGTTCCAGATCTCCCAGAAGCTTCTTAGGATATTAGGATTAGTTAGACAGACATGATTAGAACTAGAGAGTCAGCTTTATCATCAGCTATGTTAGTTAAGGTAATACCATAATAGCTTGCTGTGACAGATAAACCCTGAAATCTCACTAACTTAACACATTGGAAATTGATTTCTCACTCCTGGAAAGAATGTGTGTAGAAGGGGAGCAGCAAGGGAGGGTGTGTGGAGAGATACAGACAAGAACTCTGTTCTACATGGTCATCCATGCTGATGGAGGTTTTGTGTCAGAGTCACCCTCAGAGATAGGAGGGACCCCGAACACACCCAAAATGTGGTTCGGATGACAAGACTGATCATCACACGCGCGCGCACACACACCTCAAGAGGATATGGAAATGTTTATTGTTTACATAATGAGGCTTTCTGTGGGGAACAAGGTGGCTTCTCAAACAGGTCCAGGAATGGCTTGGGAGAGAGCAGGGGATTGGGGTTTCGTGATAGTTAGCTGAGGGGGCTTGCTAAGGATTCCCAGGCACAGGCTGAGACCTGCATGGTTTGAACCTCCCACCAGTGCCAAGGGAGGGTGTGCTTAAGCTTTCTTAAGTCTCCTGGGGGCAGAAGAGACAAGGGGAGTCGCAGTCTCTACGGATGTCAGCAGTCAAACATCAAAAACGGAGTCAAACTTAACCCACTTTGCTATCGTCGACCCATAGCTTTCGTGGTTGTCTTGAATTGTCGACATGGCAGCCCGAAGAGAAGGTATTGAATGGAAAGGAAAATGGAAGATTTATGGAGGTTTTTATAGGTAAGGCCTGGGAATGTGGGCATTTCCTTTCTGCCCACGTTCCACTGATTAGAACTCAGTCACTGAGGAAAATGTAGTCCCTGGCCGGGCATCCACTTCCCAGAGACAACAACAGAAGGGACAGAAATCTGCAGTGCAGAGCTAGCCTTTCCTGCCACAATGAATTGCAAGCAGTGAGGGATCTAGGCTTTGTGGGTCCCAAAGCTTGAATAATTTGGAGGCTGTCTCTAAGAAAAAATAAATTAAAAGTTACAGGTATGGACTTCCCTCGTGGTGCAGTGGTTAAGAATCCACCTGCCAATGCAGGGGACATGGGTTTGAGGCCTGGGCTGGGAAGATCCCACATGCCACGGCGCAACTAAGCCCGTGCACCACAACTACTGAGCCTGTGCTCTAGAGCCTGCGAGCCACAACTACTGAGCCCGCGTGCCACAAGTACTGAAGCCGGCACGCCTAGAGCCTGTGTTCCACAACAAGAGAAGCCACCACAATGAGAAGCCCGTGCACCACAACAAAGAGTAGACCCCGCTCGCCGCAACTAGAGAAAGCCCGCGTGCAGCAATGAAGGCCCAAGGCAGTCAAAATAAATAAATAAATAAATAAAGTTATTAAAAAAAAAAAAGTTACAGGTACAAAATTAGAAAAGGCCTGCGCAACTCAGGGCTCTGAATTGAAGCTCCGTTAGCTTCACTGTGAAGGCCTCGCAGGACGAGTCTAAAGTGGCCCCCACTTGCCACTCTTCAGGGTCACCGAGGACAAACCAAGAGGAAAGCGTTGTGGGTTCTGACAGGGCTACAGAACTCTTTCCTGGCGGGGGGGTGAGGGGTTGGGTGGAGTAAACTGTGATATTGGTGACAAGCTATAGAGTTCATGGAACTCCAGTCCAGATCCTATGAAAACAATGGCAAATGTGTTATAAGAATTGGGAAAAAATATTGTTACATATTTTCTTATTATTGTCATATTATTGTTAGTGAAAACAGATAAAATGTTACCACTTTTGAGACAACAATCCCTAAAGAAATTACTTCCCTTTGGTTTTTGCTCTATATGTAGCTACTCAGTGTCTTGGAGCAGGGATACTTTTTAAGTAACAGGTTTATAAGGGTGAAGCATGAGCAAGATTATTTGGTAGTCTATGATTTCAGAAAGTCTGGGAAACAGCAGTATCCCTTTGTAGGCTTCCAGCCCTGAGATTCTCTGATTCAGGGATGTTCTCAGAATGTCCATCACTCAACCTATTCTCTGATGTACCTGGATAGGAGCATGTGATACAAACCAGAGAGGTTTTATGGGGTCTTAGGATCCCATAAGAATTGTGACCCTCCACTCTCCTTATAGACAACAGTAGGACTTTAAAGATTTTTTTTTTTAATTTATTCGGCCATGTCGGGTCTTAGTTGAGGCATGTGGGATCTTTCATTGCAGAGCATGGGCTCTCTAGTTGTGGAATGCGGGCCCAGTAGTTGTGGCACATGAGCTCCAGAGCACTTGGGCTCAGTAGCTGTGGTGCACAGGCTTAGCTGTCCCGCAGCACGTGGGATCTTTGTTCCTGGACCAGGGATCGAACCTGCGTCCCCTGCATTGGAAGGTGGCTTCTTAACCACTGGACCACCAGGGAAGTCCCAACAGCAGGGCTTTAAATATCTGGGTTTCAGCTCTACTGAGTAAGGGCTTCTACGGGATGTACTCCTCCTTACTACCCCACTTTTCTTTTTTCCTTGATTTTCTTATTTATTTTTATTCAGCTTTATTATACCACATCGAATACAGTTTGGGAAGCTTCTATGGGGAAAAGTGATATAAAAATAAAATACTAAACACAATAAATAATAAAGTGAAATAACCAAAAATTTGTTTAAATGATGTAGCTGCTGAAATCTAGACAGACGCTAGGTTATTAAAAGGAATTCTCAGGGCATCTTTTAACCCTCAGCCACATCCATCCACTCACCCAATATTTACTGAGCATCCTCTGTGGGTCCGCTTCCGACAGGTGTCGGGGATTGTGCCTCCAGGGGTTCACCCTACTCCAGGGGCAAAGCGTTTTCAGCTTGCCCTCCCGAGCTGCACAAGTTTGTAGCTACTTTGTGGCAGCCCCTGCTGGGCCTGCTGGGACATCAGGTTGAGGAATGAGGTGGGTTGGAATGGTTGGTGCGGTTACTGCCACAAGACCCACTGAGAGCAGAACGAGAGGAAATGGGCTGAAGCAGCAGCAGGAGGGATGGGGGTTTGGCAGAGGGAAGGCTTCCCCTCTGTCTGGGAAAGAGGAGCTGACTCAGGTGACAGGAGAGCTGGAAGGATCAAGGTGCCAGCTGCCCTCTGGCACCTAGATCCAGGGTGGCTTTCCCTGTGTCTCACCAACCTCTGGGGACTGCTCCTAGCCCCATCATGTGCTGCTGTCTCCGCCACACCCTTTGGCGCTTAGTCATACAGTGCCTGGTGTTGCCTCCTCCAAACTGTCAGGGAGGTGGGGTCTCCGTCTTGTGCTTGTTACTAGGACGTTACTAGGTTCCCGCCAACGTTCAACAAATAGGGACTACTGTGTGCCAGGCGCCGGGATGTATCAGTGAATAAAGCAGACACTAAATCCTGCCCTTGTGGAGCTTGCATTCCAGTCATTATAAATAAGTTAAATGGCTTTTTAGAAGGTGATCAGATCTATGGGGGAGGGGGGGATTAAGTAGGGTAATTGTTTTGTATGTACATCATACATCAATAAAAAACGGTTTTTAAAAATAAAGCCATGGAGGAGAATCCAGTGCCCAGAGTAAGGAGTTGGGGGTGGGAAGGAAGCCGGCAGTCTGAACTAGAGCTGTAAGTGCAGACGTTATTGAAAAAGTGACACATGAACAGAATGTAAAGGAAATAAGTTGTGCAGATATCTGAAGGAGGAGCATTCCATCCGGGGGGCCTGGGGGCTGGCGGGAGGCAGGAGGTGCTGCACGGTGCCCTTCCAGCCCTCAGGTCCATGAGAGCTGTGGCTCGTTCACTGACAAGCGGCCGTGAGCCTCTCTGAGCCTCAGATGACTTCACTGCCTCTTCTTTGCCTTTGGGAGGTGTTCCAAGCAAGCTGTAAACTCCTGCTGACCATGTCAGGGCCCTGAACTCCAGAAGATTTTTTTCTAGGCACTCAGTCAAGTTGAGCCTCCATTTACAAGTCTATAAAATGGGGATGATAATACCACTCTCTCATAGGGTTGTTGGAGGTCAAAATCCACGAGAAGAGAGGTCGCAAAGGGGGAGGGGGCCTCTGAACTGAGCTGGGCGGTTCCTTCATTCACTGTGTGCCAGGAACTGGGCTAAGGGTTTACACTGATTAGCTATTTAATTCTCACAACACAGTATGACAAAGATGCCCTTTCTGTCACTGTTTCACTGATGGGAAATTGAGGCTTACAGAGGGTGAAAGCTTTGAGCTGGCAAGTGGAAGAGCCAGAACGTGACCAGGATCTGTGGGAGTCCAGGGCGCTGGCCCACACCGCCTCTCCTGCTCAGTCACTCAAGCCACACTGTATTTGCTGGTGTGAGCACAAAGAACCAGGTTCTGAAACACAACCTAGACACAGCTTCTCTCACATTTCCTTTCAATCAGCCCCAATCTCTGTGGCCTCCTTTGCTGGGATATAACCCAGTGGTTTTCACCTCCGAAGTCAGGCACCTGATTAATTTTGTCAACTGTGGGAGGGAGGGAAGGGGATGCATTCTTAGAACTGGGGCCGAGGCTGGGGCTGGCGGGCTCCACTTTCAGCTCATGCTAGATACCACCAGCACAGGGGTTTTGAGAGAAACCCTGTGACTCAACCTCACCTCTCACAGCCCCTGTTTCACTTGAAGGCACACCGTCTTCGCATCAGCCTCCCGTGGCCCGCAACTCTGCCCAGCTGCTAACGCCCCCCAGTGACACTACCGTCACCCCCCCCAGCTACTCGCACTGCCTCCCAGCAAGTCACGTCCCAGCATGGGTGGGGGTCCTCTTTGCGGGCTGAAGAGCAACAGATCCAGTGGGTCCGAACAGCCCTGCCCCAGACCCTATAGCAGACTTGCTCAACCAAAGCCACCCAGTGTTAATCACCTTCACCCAGGCAGAAAGCAACGGGTGCCAGTCCAAGACACTGCTGGGACAGCTGCCACTGTTATGAAAGGGCATGGGTCAGCAGGAAGAGAGAGCTCAAAAGGAATAGATAAGGGAAGGGGCAGGAAGACACATTTCCAGATTCCCAAACCCAAACTCTCCTTTTTAGTTAAGTCAACCTGCTTGCACTGATACAATAATAAGACTACTTCCTATGATACATAATAACGAGTGCTGTGTGCCAGGTGTTATGCTCAAGCTTTTACATGTCTCTTACACAGTTTTTCATTTGTTCCTCACAACTGAATGAGGTCAGTGATATTATTTTGTTAGTCTGGGTCCTCCGAGAAGCAGATGACAAAATGGGATTAAATACGCAAATGTTTTACGAGGGGAAATGCCTTTACGAGAGAAAATAGGGTGGGAGCCAGGCCAGGCAGGGAGAGCCATCATACCACGTCTGACCCCATCGAGGAGCGAGGGAGAGGAGTCTGGGCACAGGAGTCCTAGAGGTTCCACAGAGTTGCCAGGGAGTCCTCCAGCCAAAGTCACTAGAGTTCTGGTTCCCCCAGGAACCCCATGTGCCTTAGCATCCCTGCTGTGCCCAGTCATTGGCTGGGGGCAGATGCAGGGGAGGATGGCCTCAGTGCAGATGCAACAATGGGTTTCAGAACAAGCAGCTGGGGCCCTTGGATGATTATGCTGTAATTGGATATCTGTGAGGCACCTGCTCATAATTAATAACTAAGTATTATAAATATTAATATTTAATTAATAGTTGTGGGGTGCCACAATTATTATCTCCATTGTACTGGTTGGTAAACTGAGGCTCAGAGAGGTCAAGTCACCTGTCCATAGTTTGAACCCAGTTGAGTATAACTCCAAAGCTTTCTCCTGTGCAGTGTGCATCTGAATTATTGACCATCGTGTCACAAGCCTGATCTCAGACTCGGTCATCAGCAGATGGCTGAGCACACAATCACTGTCACAGAAAGGGTTTTGGGGGGGAAATGTGGTTGAGCTCCTGAATAGTAAGAAAAAATCCTTGCATGTTTCCTGTGTCCCCCATAACACCTAGGACCCTGAGTTAGAGCTATCTCCTCTGCCATGTGCCTTTCTTTCCCCACTCTCCCTAGTCAGAGGGGCCATGCCTCCCAGGTAACCTCCCATGGCACTCTGGGCCTCTTACAGCACCCGCCAGTCTATCTCACGTCAAAGTCATTTGCACACTGCAAACTCCTAGGTGCTCCACCTGGGACACTCGCTTCCCAGTCTGAGGAGTGGGTCAGGTAACCTGCTCAAAGTCAAATACCAGTAGGAGGCTGAACAAGGCTGAACCTCAGAATTGTCTTTGAGCCATTCTGCCTACACACCCAAAATTTATGCAAATAACCATAACTGAGTGAGCAGAGCTGCTAATGTGTGAGGAGAGGTTTTAGGAATCCCCTTGCCCCCTCCAGATCTGATTTTTCCAGTCGCCCACAATGTGGCCAATGGTATGCATCTTTTGGTTTTGAGAAGTGCTTTGAATGTCCTCTTATTTTCAGCTGACTTATTCTGTCCCCAGATTACCCCACCGCTGGCAGCAAATCCTTTCATGGACCTCTCATTCAGAAAACAATATGCAAAGTGCATTCATTCATAATCGATACTGTCTTTTTGGCAGTGCTTACCAAAACCTAAAATGTGTATACCCTTTGACGTAACTATTCCACTTCTAGAAATCTATCCTACAGAAATCCTTACACATGTGCACAAAGATATTGCACAAGATGTTTGCAACATTAATACTAACAGTTTAAAAAAAATGAGACATCCATCAGTAGCAGATAAACTATTGTATAGCCACACTATGGGCTGTTAAAAATGAATATAATGGTTCTGAGTTCAGTCACGGGCACCCACTAAGAAATGCTAAGTTAAAAAAGCAAGTTGCGTGTTGATTGACGGTATGAAAAAGTTCTGGGGATTGGTTGCACAACAATGTGAACATACTTAACACTACTGAGCTCTACACTTAAAGATGGTGGTAGTAAACTTTGTTATGTGTATTTCACCACAATTTTTTTTTTTTTTTTTTGGCCACGCCATGTGGCTTGTGGGTCTTTGTTCCCCGACCAGGGATTGAACACATGCCCTGGTAGTGAAAGCACCAAGTCCTAACCACTGGACCACCAGGGAATTCTCTCACCACAACTTTTTTAAAAAGCAAGTTGCCGAACAATATGCCTAAGGATTTCATTGCTACTTGTTACAGCCTTCAAAGGAATTTCTCACCTGTGTTTCTAAGCATATATGTATGTAGACAAATAATTAGAGTTTTTGGTAAGACTGGATAAAATCAAAATAAAATCAAGCCACTAGAAGTAGTTATTTCTGAAGAGGAAGTTGGCATAGTTAGGTGAGGAGAGGTTATAAGGAGAAAGCTTTCACATTTCACTCTGTATGTACATGTAATTATGTGTGTATATAATTTCTTTGAATGATTGGACTTGCTTGTGTTAGTTGTTCTTTAGACGCATTCATCCAGCCAGCAGATACTGCGCACGCACCTTCGCTGGGTGAGCTGTCATCCTCAGAACCAGGGCTTCCCTGGTGGCGCAGTGGTTGAGAATCTGCCTGCCAATGCAGGGGACACAGGTTCGAGCCCTGGTCTGGGAAGATCCTACATGCCGCGGAGCAACTAGGCCCATGAGCCACAACTACTGAACCTGCACGTCTGGAGCCTGTGCTCCGCAACAAGAGAGGCTGCGATAGTGAGAGGCCCGCGCACCACGATGAAGAGTGGCCCCCGCTTGCCGCAACTAGAGAAAGCCGTCACACAGAAACGAAGACCCAACACAGTCAAAAATTAATTAATTAATTAATTTTTTAAAAAAGAGCCTGGAATAGGCAGATGAAACTGGATTCCTCATCTACCTCTTCCTCTTCCTTGCAGACTGGCTCAGAGAATGACCTGCCCTCGTCCCACTGTGGGTGGGTGGGGTGAGAGGTAGGATTAGAGTCTCACTATGAGGACCATTTCCATAAAGCAGGTTTCTGATCAGAAAAGGAGACAGCTGAGTGCCAGAGGGCCACTGGCCCCTCTAGGTCTTACTACAAACACCAGATCTCCCCATACCACAGGCTCCAGTCACAACTAACCAAGGTCTCGTTCTCAGAGTCAGATGAGATTGTGATTTCTTTGAAAAGTAAACCTCTGCCTGGTGAATTCAGAACCACTGACCTCCAAATCAGAGGCTAAGGGCTGGGAGAACTCAGCTCTTTCTGAACCTTAAGGCCTCACAGCCTCAGGAGGCTCTAGCTATTTGAGGAACAAGAGACAACCAGCTGCAGGAACTGAGGAAGGAACAAGATCACGTTTCACATGGTCCCAGGCAGCAGTGACCTGAGCCAGCAACTTGGCAGGAGCTTGGGCCAGAGCCACCCAGACTGGAGACTCATTTGCATAATTTTTGCAGTACTTTGCATCATGGGGCCCGGGAACACTGTTACCCTAGGATCAGAGAGGTCAAGACCAGTATTTGGTCACACAGGGCCTGGGGAACAGAAACAAAACTCAGGGGACGAGAGGACTCATGAAGGGAGGGGTATGGCAAAGGGAGAAAGCCAGTTCCAGTACTTCACTTGCAAATACTGGCAGGGGTGTCGGATGGGTAGGAAACTTCACTGCCCCTTAGAGCAAGAAAGTTATGCAAACGAATATATTTGCATGGCAGCTTGGCCCCTAAAATGACTTACCACATGCAGGTTCCTGGCCTCAGGAGCAGCCACTCCCCCCCAGAGCCCCACCTGAGATCCTACAGGCTTGAAGGCCAAGATTTCCTGACCAGAGGCTCTGGGTACTGACTTCCCTTCAGAGCACTCATTATTCCTTGCACAGTGTGGATGGACATTCCAAGGTAACTCCAGGCCTGAGATGCTGGTGTGTGACAAAAAGTGTGATAGCTTAGGTACACTAAAATGTGTATTCGTTACAGGGAAGCTCCTAAGGGCTTCAGGTTTAATACACCTGGAGCCCATGGTGTAGGGACCACGGTGAATGGGGATGAGAAAAAGACCTGCAAAGAACTCTGGCTTTTCAGTGACACTCAGAGGGGAGAGGGGCAAGGAAGCCCTTGACAACCATTCACCCCAATTTTCCAGGACCCCCTAATCTCATGTAATGTTATCCTTTTCTATAATGATCTGTAAAATGCATAACTAAAAATGATCTAAGTTTAACGTATAACCTTGTAAGGATTCTTTAAAAATTAATGAACTTAGGGCTTCCCTGGTGGCGCAGTGGTTGAGAGTCCGCCTGCCGATGCTCCGGTCCGGGAAGATCCCACATGCCGCAAAGCGGCTGGGCCCGTGAGCCATGGCCGCTGAGCCTGTGTGTCTGGAGCCTGTGCTCCGCAGCGGGACAGGCCACAACAGAGAGAGGCCCGCGTACCGCAAAAAAAAAAAAAAAAAAATAGTAATGAACTTAAGAATAGGTGGTGGTGGCGGGGTTTGCGGGGGGGACTTCCTAGGTGGTTCCAGTGGTTAAGACTCTGCGCTTCCACTGCAGGGGCTGTGGGTTTGATCCCTGGTCGGGAAACTAAGTTCCCACGTGCTGCGCAGTGCGGCCAAAATAAATAAATAAACAAATAAAATAATTAACTAATTAGTTTAAAAGACTGGGCTGGGGGGGGGGGGTTGGGGGGGGACAGGCGGCACTTCCCTGAAGGTCCAGTTAAGACTCCAAGCTTCCACTGCAGGGGGCACGGGTTTGATCCCTGGTTGAGGAACTAAGATCCCGCATGCCTCATGGCACAGCCAAAAAAAAAAAAAAAAAAGAATAGGCGGAGGTGAAGAGAAGGAAGGAGCAAAGGGCAAGATGGAGGGATTAGGAGGTGCAAGCTATCATGTATAAAATAATCTATAGAGCAGCTATTGGGAATAATCTATAGAGCAGCACAGGGAATATAGCCTACATTATATAACTATAAATGGAGTGTAAGCTTTAAAAATTGTGAATCACTATGTTGTACACCTGAAACTTATGTGATATTGTCAATCACCTATACCTCAATTTTTTAAAAAAAAGAATATGTGGGGAAATCCCTGATAGGCTAAGTTTTGGTTTTGGGGGAACAAACATGGCAAAAGAGGGGAATCCAGGTTGAAGGGGCTGAAAAGAGAAAATGAACAGAAAATACCGAGGACCCCCCACTGAGGAGAAGTCAGGTTTCCCATGGACAGAACTGATGGCCAAAGGTCCAGCTGAAGTGATGAGCAGACAGCAGTTCAGACCAGAAGACAGAGGGGTGAAACTAGAAAGAGCTGACTCTTACTCCGCAGAAACCGGAGCAGAAATCTGACGGCAACACCTCCACCATGCTGCTCCCTCATTTTCTACCATCAAATTTGTCGAATTTGCCAGCTTGAAGGCCTCCTGAGTCTCCGCCAGAAAAGCTCTACCCTCCCCACTGAGGCCCCCTGCTCTGTCCCTGTCCCATGAAAGCGTTGATCCTCCCTGCCTTCCATCATACTAACCCCCACCTATGCCTCTGCGTCCCAGGAGAGCTGGACCCACTTCTAACTCAGCTGTGTCTCCCCGAAGTCCCAAGCGCTGGGTGTGGCACATGGCAGGTGCTCGAGACGAGCTGGATCGGAACGTGCCATTTCTGTTCCTGGAGGGAGTCTCAAAGAACAGCTCGGGCCCAGGAGGCCAAGGCACTGACACTGCAAAGGGCGGCCTGTTTGGGGGAGGGGCCGTAGCCCTGCACACCCGGACAGCGCTTCCCTCCTCTTGAAGTCCTGGCATGGCCACGTGTCATCCTCCTGTGCCTGGGTCAGGGAGGACCGACCCTTGTTGTCCTGAGCAAGGCATGCATGGAGGGCTTCGTCCAACAGGAGATGAGGATCCAGGATCCAGGATCTTCTGACTTCACTCATCCCTCCAGTCTCAAACCCTCTAGGACCCTAAGAGGCCACTTGGGCTGGGGCAGTTTTGAATGGATCGACTCAGACCACAAAGTATGTGTCCAGGCCTCCGGATACAGAGAAAGAAAAGACAAGGCCTCTGATGGTTGCACGCAGATTTTGTATCTCGCTGGGCAGCAACTGGGTCTTACACTTGGTTTTTCCCGAAGCATAGCACATATAGTAAGTGCCTGGGTATTTATTTGGTGATTTAGTATGTTGGGTCCGACTGAGTGCAGGGAAAGGAAAATGAGTCCACCAAAAGGCCCCACCAGAGCCTGGTGTCCCTTCCAAAGAATGGCTACTCCCCAACTCAGCCAGCCTCCCCCTGGGGTGGCCCCTAAACATGGGCTTCAAGAGACAGAGCCAGAGAGAGGCTGTATCCCTGGGGCTGATCAGAGGCTGGCTCCCAAAGCCTCCTCCAGCCCCCTCTGGCCCCCTGGAGAGCACCCAGCAGTTTTACATTCACCAGGGGTGGGTGAGACAGCCACTTTCCCCAGCCTCTCCAACTCCATCCTCCTCCCTTGAATAACGGAATTTCCTTCGCACCCTGAGTAGGCCAACCTACCCACTCTACCCACTGTCATTCCCAGCCCTCCGTGTTTCCTGTCTCCAACCCAGTCAAAGGAAAACCCCAGGGCTTCCCTGGTGGCGCAGTGGTTGAGAGTCCGCCTGCCGATGCAGGGGACACGGGTTCGTGCCCCGGTCTGGGAAGATCCCACATGCCGCAGAGCGGCTGGGCCCGTGAGCCATGGCCGCTGGGCCTGCGCGTCCGGAGCCTGTGCTCCGCAGAGGGAGAGGCCACAACAGTGAGAGGCCCGCGTACCGCAAAAAAAAAAAAAAAAGGAAAACCCCCCAAATTTTCTGTTATTGTTTACCAACCCAACTGCCTCCTCACCCCAAGGCACAGGTGATGCCCTCAAGCTGACAGGAACATGGACTCAGCCTAGACCACCAACCCTGCTCCAAACCTGGGCTTCCCTGTGTCCTCTGGGCAGGGCAGCCCACCAGAGGGTAGGACACCAATAGTGATAAAGGCCACCTGGCCCCTGACCAAACATTTAAATCCATCATCTTGCTGCATTCCTCAACAGTCACAGGGCCTAGGAGTGCCACCCCCATTCCCTAGAAAAGGAAATTCACCTCTACTCAGTGGAGAAGAATCCAGCTGTCTCCCTGCTTGGCCTCCCTTCCCCGCTCCCTCATCAAGAGGACTTTGGTGGTGGTGGTGTTTTTTAAGAAACTCTAAACTTGGAAGCAGGAGACCCAAGTCAGATTGACCTCTGCTTAGTCATGAGGCCTTGGGAGAGTCACTTTACTTCTCTGATGCTGAGTTTTCTTACAGGTAAACTGGAGGCTAGACTGACTCTGTCAGAGGGCTTTTATGATGGTGATGAGATCAAGGGAAAGAGCCCAGCACAGCACCAGTGCTTCCTAGGTACCTGCAAGTGTCCATAAGCCCTCCTTACATCTCACACCGCTGAAGGGTGTTCAAGAACCATCTCCTGTTGCCCCCTGGAACCATGCAAGCCAGCATCTGCCTTTAGGCACAAAAGTTCCACTGCCATCCCACCTGGGAGTTTAGCAGAAGGAGCTTAAGTTCTTCCTAGAGACAAAGAATCACAGGGCCACACCAGTGTGGAAGGTCAGGGGCGTGGAGAGAGTAGAAAGTCATGGCAAGACCCCACTCACCAAGCCAGGCCCCTCCTGCCCTTCATCCCAGCCACCTTCCCTGAATGTCAGATCCAGTTTTGTGAACTGGGCTGACCTAGATGGAGGAGGAAGGAAAACACAAGTGTTAACGTGTGGGGCAAGAGGATGAGAGGGCTGTGAGATGGGCCTCTGTGGCAGAGCAGCGGCCCTACAGATGTTCACATCCCAATCCCTGGACCGGGGAACATGTGGCCTTACATGGCAAAGGGACTCTACGGGTGGGACTGAGGTGAAGGACCTCCTGCATTATCTGGGTAGGCCCAGTCTAATCACACAGGTTCTTAAAAGTGGAGGCTCCTTCCTGCCTAGGTTAGAGAGATGCGACGACAGAAGGTCAGAGAGATGCGATGTTGCTGCCCTTGAAGATGGATGAAGGGGGCCGTGAGCCAAGGAATGGGGAAAACTCTGGAAGCTGGAAACGCAAGGCAAGAGAATCTGCTAGAGCCTCCAGAACACAGCTCTGCTGAGACCTTAGATTTTAGACCAGGGAGACTATATCAGACTTCTGACCTCATAAATCTAACATATTACATTTGTGTTTTAAGCCACGAAATGTATTACAACAGCAACAGAAAACTAACATGGCCTCCAAAGACAGCAGAGCACTGATAACGCCCTTCCCCTGTACCCCAATTCCCGCCCTACCACCCCTTATCCCCTCTTCCCCCGAGTTCTTATCAATCACCTCTGATACCCACATAAGCACAGACAACATGACTGGATTTCTCTGAAAGCAAAACCTCATGCTGGTTCGTTCGAATGGTGGTTTCTAGAGTGATGGGCAGAGTTTCAAGGTAGGAGCCAGCCACATTCAGGAGTTGTGAGGGGGAGGCCACGGGGCCCCAGGCATGCCCTGCCTCTGCCACAAACCCGAGCAGGGGGGATGCGATCCCACTGATGACGGGGGGGATGAGCAGGCTCTCCTCCAGGCAGGAGACCAGGTCTGAGGATGAGACCACCCCAGGCCTTGGGATCCTGAGTTCTAGTCCAAACCCATTAGCTCTGGGATCCCCAGCACATCCCTTCACTCCCTTGGTCGGTTTCCTCGCTCATAAAACAGGGATAACCATCCTGCCTTGCCTTTCTCCCTGACGGCTCTGAGGATCCAGTGAGAAAATGCAGTTGAACTTATCGACGACCATTTTTCCATCTGACTGGGAGGGAGAGCAGTGGGGTCAATAGACCGATTTCTACCTTGGGCCCCACCGCGAACCAATTCACTGTGTGTCTCAGATACCCCACCTCTGAGCCTCAGCCTTCTCATCTGTGAATCGAGGGGAGTGGGTCATAGGAGCCCTGAGGCCTCTTCCAGGTCTGAGGTATTCTGGCTTCTGCCTGACCCCTATCACCTCCTCCTGGAACTTTCAGGAACTACACCAACCTGCTCCTCCGGACTCTTTCCCAGGATCTGAACCAGTTCACCACCAGCAACTTCTTCACAATCCTCACACCAGCCAGCCCCCCAGGCTGAGGGTGTCAGCGCCTGACTGTGGCTAAACAAGTCGAGGAACTGGGCTGAGAAGCAGCTTGGCTCCTGATTCAATGCTTGGCAAAAGAGCGTGGGCTCCCCACACCGTGGTGGGCACCGGCCCTGCTCTCCGTGTCCCCATACCAGGTCCCGGCCAGGCCCTCAGCCTCTTGCCCGGGAGCCCTCCCCTCCTCTCCCAGGACACACGGACTCTGCCCTCCCAACTCACAGAACCGCTCTCCACGTGCGGAAAGAGGACAGGCGGGGGGTCAAGGGGCTGAGCCCCACGAAGGAAGAGAAAGAAAACCTTTCAACTATTAAATCTGTTTAGTAAAGACAATTTTGCTCATACAAAACAACAAGAGTTTACAACAATCTGAGTGCTGGACACGCCATCAGAGACGGGAGGTGCCGCGGGCACTCGGAGCCCTTCCCTCACACCCAGAGAAGACCCTGGGTGCGCCCCCCAACCCTGCCCCTGAGGGAGATGAAAGCTGAAGCATTACTGTCACCCCTGCCCCAAGGGACCATGGCACAGAGGACCTCTCCCCACACTGCTGCAAATTAATACTGGGGAGGGAGGGCCCTACCCCCCTCCCCCCTCCCCCCCACTGGCCTGCACATATGACGCTGAGTTGTTTGGGGTCGGGGGGAAGGGGCTGATGGGGAGGGGGCAGGATCGGGACATCTTTGGTGTGAAGCCTCCCCCGCCCACCCGCTAGGCCGCACGATGGCGATCTGCAGGAGGGCCGCAAGAGTGGTGCTGTCTTTGCCCACCAGGAGGTGCTGCCGATGCCCCAGAGCCCGGGAGGCACAGGAAACGCAGCAGCTCTGTGTCACTCATCGACTGCCCAGGCTCACCCACGCGGGCTGAGAGTGGGCCTGTTGAGAAACAGCAAAAATGTAAGAAAATAAACACGAACGGGTTAATAGTGGCAGGAAGGGGAAGCAGAGAGATGACGTGGCAGATGAGCGCCTCGGAGGACCAGGACCAGCACTCAGCGCGGAGTGGGGTCCTGGGCGGGGCTCCAGCCTTCCTGGTCGCTGTGCCAGTGCTAAGTCACTCCTCTCCACCTCCCAGGACCCGCTCACAGAGGCAGGCACGGACGGCCTGGCTCAGAATCTGGACACGCTTCCCAGGCACTTTGGCAAAGCCAGCGCGGGCAGGGCAGGCCTGAGGAGGGAGACAGTTCCTGAGCCCCAACGGAGGCCCTCCCTCTGCAGCCCTGCCTGCCCCTGGCCCCTCAAATGCACAGGCCCAGGCACTGATCCAGGCACACGGGCACGGGCACACACGCGCACACACAACCACACTCACTCCTATCCGTCTGGCACACCGGTGACGTCTGAGGGCTCAGCAGAGGAGGTGGGTGGCCTCCTGGCCCCAGCCCTCCACGGCCTGCAGCTCCCGGAAGGCCTCAGCCAGCGGGGACCTGGGGCTGTAGTGGGGAAATTAGAGGGCTGGTGGCACGACACAGGGACGCCCCCTATAAGAGTTTCCACAAATATCCTTTAACAAACCCCAAACCCTTGTAGTATCCAGACAGGAAAGGGTCTGGGGGGAAGGAGCAGGAATGAGGGCAAGAACAATAAAAGAAGTTTCATAAAAATTCTAAGTCAAATTATTGATAAAACTGCAAAATGAGCACAGGTTCAAGAGCACCTTGCTCCTTCTCTCCACACCCTCCCAGCCTTCCAGGCTCTCCCTCTCAGGGGTGGCCAGAACCAAAGGCAGAATTCAGCCTATGACGAGGTCCGGGCTCCATGAGGCTGAGGAGGAGGGGAGGTGGGAGTGAACAGTTCTGTGTCTCTTCATTTAAAAAATAGATTCAGGTCACGAGTTATTGCTTGTCCTCCAGTGGAGCAGGACGGGCCCAGCGGCTCAGTGAGCGAGGGCCGCGGCCTCCAGGGCCCGAGCTTTCTTCCGCCTCTTCAGAAGCAGAGGGTTGGATGCGTCTTCAATCTTTTTTATCTTGATCTGCTCATAGTCGACCCGCATCGTGGCCAAGGCACTGGTCATCTCCTCCTGGGGGGGCAGTGACCGAGAGAGCCGTGAGAGGCGACAGGCAAAGCAAGGGCAGGATGCGGGTGACGGGCGGGAGCAGAGGAGACAGAGGGCAGGCTGGGTGATGGGCCCAGGGCTGGGTCAACAGAGCCTGGCCACCGTGCTGCCAGCGCTCTCCTAGAGCCCTCCAGCGGCCCCACAGGAAGGCAGAAAGAGCGCCGACCAGGAGTCAGGAGACCTGGGTTCATGTCTGCCCCAGCCAATCACTAGCTGCGTGACCTTGACCAGGTCACCCCCCCTCTGGGCGTCAATTTCCTCATCTGCAAAGTGAGGAGATGGTACCAGATGACCTTTCAGGTCCCTTTAGAGACCCAGACAGTAGAGGGCTTGTAGAAAACAGCCACGGCCAACTTTAGACCAAACACACAACCTCTGCCCACAACCCAGCAGGGAAGTGGCTCAGAGCCGCTGTTCCTGTTGTAACAGAGCCCCCCTGGGGTGAGCGAGTACAGAAGCAACCCCTCTGGGCCAGCACCGCCTCTCACACCCAAGCACCTCGGCACGCACCCTCTGAGCCCCTCTTGGCCCGTGGTGCCCTCACCTTGACGTCCTCCCACCTCTCCTTGTCCTCCTTCAGGACCCGGCTGGTGTGCAGTGGGGTCTGAGGGACCTTTGTTGATTGCTGGGGACAAAGAAAAGGGTCAGGGTGAAAGCCTGGGTGGGGTGGAGCCCCAAGGGACAGTCCGCGTGAACCCAGGCCCCTCCAGCCTGCCAGGCTTACCATGATCCAGGGGTGGTTCATGAACTCGGTGATGGTCATCCTCTGGGTGGGCTCTGTCTTCAGCAGGTTCCGGATGAGCATCTTCACTGTGGGGGAAAGCGAGGTGCAGGGAGGGGACAGAGATGGCTAAGGGGCCACCCCCCTTCTGCTTCTCCTTCCCACAGTTTTCAGGGAAAAAACAGATTCAAAGGGGCATGGACACAGTCCACCCAAGGAGCTAGCCTTGAAGACCATTACGGCACCAGCCCTGACAGCCCCACGCGCCCCATACCCCAGCTCTGCCACAGGCCCTTCACACAGACAGGACGTACACAGCAGCTGTGGGCCAGGTGCAGATCCACAGCCACGCCACCCATGTGAGACCGCCCCTGCACACGCACGCACACCTGCACACACGCACATGTACACGTGGGTTCTCTACCTTCCTCTGATACTTCTGACCATTCTGGGTTGGGGAATTCATACTGGCCCATTCGGATGCGACTCTTCATGCCCGGAGAGATGGCAAGGCCATGGTTGGAATAGAAGGGGGGATACCCACACAGCCTGAGCCGAGAGGAAGTGGGAAGAGAGGGACAGAGTTGATGTTATTTAGGGTCCTGCACCAGGACTAGAGCGCGACACAGGCTTCTTCTTGCAAAGGTCACAGAGAAATTGGGACTCACTGACTCAGGTACAATATACAAAGTCAAGGACAGGGCCCGGGAATGCAACAGTATCTAAACCACACATTTTCCTGCCCATAGGCTAATTTATAGCATTTAGCTGTCAGAATCCACTAAACACAGAGAGACGGGGACATGCAGGGGATTCTCAGGCCATCTCCCATCCAGAAGGGGAACGCTAATCTTTGCCTCTTCTTCTCATCCCAGCCCTGCCCCACTTCCCCCAGGCCCCTCCCCACGCACTCACAGGATGTACATGATGACACCCAAGGACCACATGTCACAGGACTTGTCATACTTCTCTGGGCCCAGCACTTCTGGAGCTGCAAACCAAAGGTCAGCGTGGGTGGGCCTGGCCCTCAGAACACTGGGATCCACCGCAGTTCCTCGGTGGCTGGTGCTCCCCATCCAACCCTTCAGCCCATCTGGATGGGACCTTAGCTGGGCTGGGAAGGGGAACAGTCATAGCCCAGACCCAGGGCTGGACAAAGGAGAGCAGAAGATCCTTCTCCAAGAGAGCCCTAGGGCTAGAATCTCAAGATAAAACAAGTCTTAAACTGCAAGAGCATTTCAGACTGCCACTTAATTTGACAAACACGTTTTGAGAGTTTATTCTGTGCCAGTCAGCTGGGGCTCCCGAACCAAATCTGCATCCCAGACTCCACTGGGAATCTGATGGGAATGACAGCGCTACTCAGGAAAAGCGTGCGTGTGTGCAAAATCCCACCCATAACCTCAGGCAGATAATTTCCTGTAATGCTTCAGTCCCAGCTGAGTTCTGACGAGCCCTACTTTGGGTCAGGCCACATCGGAGCCAGTGCTAGAAAGGGCCTGAGGATTCAACTCTCCTAGGACCTGTGGCCCTGAGACCGGCAAGAGGAGGGCTTGAGAAAAGCTCTGGGGAAGACAAGCTCCCCAGGCCTCCTCTGGACTTACCCACATAGTATGGCGTGTAACAAGGAGTGGTCAGAGAGTTGTGGCTGGTGGTTTCCTTGGCAAAGCCAAAATCAGTGAGTTTGAGAATGGCGTTGGGCCTTTTGGAGGTGTATAAGAGATTCTCAGGCTAGAGAGAGAGAGATAAATAGAACCTCTGCTGAACCTGTGAGGGGCTATCACTCCCTCCCTCCCTTCCTCCCTTCCTTCCTTTCTGCCTCCATTCAACAACATTTGTCCAGCCCCTGTGATCTGCACAGCTGACGGTGAGGACCCTCAGCTCCCTGCCTCCCAAGAGCTTACAGCGTGCATGGGAGTCGGACACTGATGCAGAGAACCGCAGTGAACACTGCAGTGACACAGAGACCGAAGGTGCGGTGGTGAGGTGTGGCTGAGGAGCACCGCAGGGTGAGGGTGGCCTCACAAGGCTTCATGACTGGGGTGGGGGTTTGCCCAGCGAGGGCAGGGCCTGCGGGGTAGAGAGTGGCACTCCGCCCCACTCTCGCTCAGGAACCAGGCAGCGGGGATGCAGGATGACTCTGGGGACCCTCCCTAGGGTCACCACGACCCTGACCCCTATGGCCTCCATGGCACCTGAGTTGGGGGGACTGGGGGGGGCAAAAAGAACAGCTGGTACCTTGACATCCCGATGCGCAATGTTGATTGAGTGTAAGTACTGGATCGCCTCGCCGATGCTCTTCATGATCTCTGATGCCTCTGCAGAGAAGAGGGAATGGGGGAGCGGGAAGTCACAAGCGGGAGTCACAAGATGTGTCATTAGGTTTGAACACCCAATACACCAATCCCCCCCACAAAGCCTAAGGCTCCCTACGTCCACCCCCGCCCCCCAGAAACCAGGGAATGAGGAGCAGCCCTGGCTCAGCTGAGGAAGAAGGCCCCAGCGGCGAGCCGGAGAAGGCAGCAGGCCTCCGCACCTCTCACAAGAGCCCCTTCAGACACCCCGTGCCCCTGCCTGCCCGAGCCCAGGCCCCACAACAGACCCTTTCTACCTCTTTCTGTGAATGCCTGGTCTCCTCGGTCCTGGATTCGGCTGAAGAGTTCTCCACCATCCAAACTGAAACAAAGCCACAGTCAGATCTGAGAACATAGCATCCCACTAGCACTCTCCCCACCGCCCCTCCAAAAATCAGGCGTCTACATTTTAAGCTTCAGAGTCCCCACCCGGCAGTCCTCAGAAGGTGGGGCCTGGGTGGGGAGTGGGATGAGGCTGGGCCAGGAGTAAAGCGGGAGGGCTGCTCACCACTCCATGACAATCAGCAGGCACTTCCTCCCCGCGTACAGGTTCTCATAGACGTCCACGATCCGCACAATGTGTGGGCACTGGGAGGCCCGCCAGTGCAGCTCCACCTCCCGGCGGGCCTTGGGGCAGTCCTGCAGCATCTGCAAGCCAAGTGCCTCCTGAGTAACCTCAGCGGGGCAGCCGGCTGCTGCACCACCTGCACCTACCACAAGGCCTGGCCCACGCACTCGCCCGCATCCCCACCGACACACCACCGACTCTCCCTACCCAGGTCCAACACCAGCCCTTAGCACTTTCCCTGCACTTCCTTCTCCTAAGCCCCAACTCAGAGCTCTGCAGCTCCCTCATCTGCTCTAAAAGGAACCTCAAGATGACCCCTCGTGGGGTCTCGACAGCTACTCTGAGACCACCCTTGACCATTCAGGGGAAAGGCCCAGCTGTGGGCATGAAGTCTATTCCAGAAGGCGAGCAGAGTTGAGCATTGGGAGACAGAGGGTAAAGGACACCTGGGCAGAAAGACAGACCGAGAAAAACCCAAACAACAATGGAAAGGGGCCTAGAGACAGGGGAGACTCCAGATCAGTTAGAAAAGGTACCTCCAAGATCCCTAAAGCCAGCGTATCAAATCCCGAGCAATGTCCTTTCAACCAACAGATAGCCGCAGGAGTCAGCCCGGTGTGGTTTGAATCCTGGTTCTTACTAGATCTGCAATCTTGAGCAAGTTACGTAACTCACGGGCCTCGTCCTTGTCCCCTCTTCTTCCATGGACCAGGTGGCCAGGGGTATTAAAGCAGCCTGGCGCCCTCACCTGCCTCAAGGGCTGAATCTTTTTTTTTTTTTAACATCTTTATTGGTGTACAACTGCTTTACAATGGTGTGTTAGTTTCTGCTTTATAACAAAGTGAATCAGCCATACATATACATATGTTCCCATATCTCCTCCCTCTTGCGTCTCCCTCCCTCCCACCCTATCCCATCCCTCTAGGTGGTCACAAAGCACCTAGCTGATCTCCCTGTGCTATGCGGCTGCTTCCCACTAGTATCTATTTTACATTTGGGAGTGTATATATATGTCCATGTCACTCTCTCACTTCGTCCCAGCCCACCCTTCCCCCTTCCCATGTCCTCAAGTCCATTCTCTACGTCTGCGTCTTTATTCCTGTCCTGAAGGGCTGAATCTTGACTAGTCTAAGCCAGGCCCTTTACTAAGACCTGACACTGGTCAAGAAGAACTTTATAGGAAGTCTGCTGAGAGGCCTCTTAAAAGGAGCACAAGGAATGCACACCATCTCTCCTGCATATGACACCTGGTGCCACGGCAGTCATCTTGGTACCGAGAGGTACCCTGGGGTGGTGGGTGATGCATCAGGAGCACTAAGAGACCTTCTGGAAAGTGCACGAAGCTTGGTGAGTAAGATCAGATGGCCAGGACGGAGCCAGATTACAGAGGGCAGGGAAAAGCAAACACAGGAATTTCCAAAAATAAAACTAACATTCAGTTATGCTATGGTCTATGATACGCTGGTCCTTTTCTAATTGTACAACGGCTGCCCATTTTACAGGATGTGGAAACTGAGGCTCAGAGAAGTAGTGTGTCCCAGGCTCAGGTCCTGGGGAAAGGCAGAGCCCGGGGTTGGAAACCAGGCCTGGTGGATTCCAAAGCGTAAACCTTTTCCACGATAACACGCAACTTTCAGAGGAGGGGCAGAGACCGAGACTTGTCAGTCTCAGATCACCAAATGCAAACTGGCTTTGCAGAGGCAATCCCCCAACAGGGGCCAAGATAATTCAGTCTCCTAGGGAGCGGGCAGAAGACAAGGTCGCCATGGGGTCACACTGCCACCTGGTGGCCATCTAAGGACACTGCACAGGTCCTGAGTTTTGCCACCTTCAACTTCATTTATTTGGATGGACCAAGGAAAAAGGTTATTTTCCTTTCCCATGCACTATGAGAAGGAGGAGGAGACGCTGGCCAATTTCATTTGCATGTGTTTCAATTCAACAAGCATTTATTGAGCTCCTACTAGGCCACACACTGTGCTAGATGTCAAGATCAAATAGAAGAGTCCCAATCTGAAAGAACTCAAACTGGGGGGTGAGGGCATGAGGGGAGGTAGACACACAGAAAATGCTTCTAATCCTGAGATAATGTGCTGTAAGACTGATAAGTTCAAAGGGTTCAAGAGAAAAAGTTCTCAGAGCACCCAAAATAGAAAGACCTCTATCGCCCCCTACAGGCACATAGGAACTGAAGCCCAGAGAGGAAGAATTGAAGTTGTCAAATTTACTCAGAGGCAACATGAGGTCATTGGATTTACAATCATGAGAGACTTGGGCTTGGTCTGGAATTTGTCAATTTCTGGTTGCATAGCCTTGGAGAGGCTATTACCTTTCTGAGCCTGTTCCACATTTGTAAGTTGGGGGTTAAAATACCTGCCTGGCCCCCTCCCTCACAGAGCCATTGCAAGCATCTAATGAAAGAATACCTCTAAGTGTGCTTGTTATCAGGAAGGCACTCACCACTGTAAACCATCAGCATAACTGCAACTGCACAGGGGCCCTCTCCATCACCTCTGAGTTGAGGCTGGAACATCCTGATACAACCAAGAAACCCTGATATATACAAGTCACCAGCAAGACTATAGGCTGGGTTTCAGTCTGCAGCCCTGTGACCACCGCCTGGAAACCAGCTCTGTGCTGTAACCAACCACAGCTGTGCTAAATGAGGACACACCAAGGCCCAAACCCAAGTGCATGCCCCTCGGCCCCTCCTAAACTCAGAGCACGCACCGCAGGTTCTGCTTGCTCTCTTTGCTATAGACACGTTAGCGTGTGTGGCATTAGGTAAAAGAGAATCTACAGCCAGAACGCCTGGGTTCACATTCCACCTCCAGGTTTACACACAATTCCCTACCTGGCAGAGGAGCTGGATTGGCCTAGCACAACAAACCTGGTCTTGGGAATCGCACACAATTTGCATCCCAGTTCTGCACTTCCCAGCTTGTGTCAGGCAAGCCAATCTACCTTTCTGAAATGGGTTTCCTCATCTGTAAAACTGGATTCAATGTGGCAAAATAAGAAAATTGGAAAGAGCAAGTATTTTTAAATTCTAAGAGAAACATAGTAAGAATTTCCCATGAAGACTGGTAATTGACAGCCAGGTATGTATTTATCAGAAATCCTTGAATGGATATAAGAACCAGTCCACGCAATGAAGGCTAGACCTTCAATCCAGTCAGGAGGACAGGCTGGCTGACGTCACAGGGGCAAAGCCATTAAGAGCCAAAGAGACTTTGTAGACAGCTGTGGGGTACAGAAGCCTGGAGAGAGGAAAGGAAGAATGTGCTAATCTGGAGTACCGGGCTAAGTAAAGATCAACAAGGGGGCTGCTGAGCTCTGAGCCAGAGAAGAGTCAGGGAAAGAAAACAGGATTCCCCGGGTGCTGCCAGGGGCCACCAGCAGAGGAACACAGCAGGTTCAACCAGAAGCCAAGAGTCACGTGGGAAAGGCTCCTATCTCTTTGGCCTGGACAAGGACAGTGGAGGCGAAAGGGCCCAGAACCACAGCCTTGAGGGCTCACGTCTGAAGGAAAGAAGGGTCTTCCCACCAAAAAGCCACAGGCCCTGAGACAAGGAATGCCTGAAAGGGATTATAAAATATTTTAAGCCCATGCTAAGCCTGGAATGGATACTGCAACTTGCCTCGGCCCCCTTTTAGTTTGCATCTGAAATTCCCTTGCTCTGTAGAGAAGGTCAACTGTTGCATGTGCTAGATTGCAATGCAATAGGCAAGGTCACCTACCTACCAAGTGTGGCGGAGGGCCAGGGACCAGGCCACAGAGCCCATTGCCTGGGGAGGAACCTCTAGGGTAATGGCGGCAATGAGGGAGCTGTGGGAGCTCTCCCAAAATACTGTTCCATTACCATGCAATCCAGCAATCCCAATCCTGGGCATATATCCAGAAAAGAGGAAAATTCTAATTCAAAAGATACATGCACCCCAATGTTCACAGCAGCGCTATTTACAATAGCCAAGATATGTAAGCAACCTAAATGCCTGCCAACAGATGAATGGATAAAGAAGACGTGGTATATATATGCAATGGAATACTACTCATCCATTAAAAAGAATGAAATAATGCCACTTGCAGCAACATGGATGGACCCAGAGAATGTCATATTAAGTGAAGTAAGTCAGAAAGAGAAAGACAAATATCATATGATATCATCTACACATGGAATCTTAAAAAAATGATACAGATGAACTTATCTATGAAACAGAAACAGACTCACAGAGAAGAGACTTGTGGTTGTCAAGAGGGAACGGGGTGGGGGAGGGATGGAGTGGGAATTTGGGATGCAAACTAGTATACACAGAATGGATAAACAGCAGGGACAGCACAGGGAACTCTATTCAATATTCTGTGATTACCTAAATGAGAAAAGAATCTAAAAAAGAATGAATACATGTAGATGTATAATTGAATCCCTTTGCTGTACACCTGAAACTAACACAACATTGTAAATCAACAATACACCAATAAAATTAAAAAAAAAAAAATACTGTTCCATGCCTGTATTTGCCGGGACGTGGAGGGAAGAGGATGGTGCCCCTTATATCCCCCACCAAATCTTCCATCATGGGGCCACATGAAAAGACTCAGGAGTAATCAGCATCCTAAGCCTAGGTGAGCCGGAGAAAAGGAGAGAAACAGAGGCTGGGGCCTGAAGCGCAGCTCACCAGCAAGGAGATCTGAGGACAAGACAGGAAGGAACAAACCCCAGGTCCCAAGGCATCATGCCCTTCACAAGCTCCACCGCTTACCAAGTGTGTGAACTTGGGGAAGTTTTTAATCCCTTTGTGCCGCCATAGTTTCCCTATCTCTTAAATAGGATAATAATAGTACCTATCTATATTAAATGAATTAATACATATGCATTATGTAAATTACTAAGAACGGTGCTTGGCACATAGTAAGCACTGCATCAGTGTTTGCTAATATATTGTTCTGCCCCCCAAACCACCCCCCACAGTGTGCCAGAGTCCCACTGGGGTGGGCAGCTGGGATCTCACTCACACCCATCTCATTTAAGGTGCTATTAATAGCTCCAGGCGCTGGGTGGAGGGGGACCCAGAACACTGGGAGAGAAGCGGGCTTAGGCATCCTAGCCCTGAGTCTCCCTCTCCCTCCCACACCACCTAGCTAGATAGCCGGGGGTGGGGCGCACATGTCCTGAGAGAATGAAGCCATCCATCCCTTCCCAAGACTGATTTGGTGCCAAGAGTGATGCAAAAGTCTGAATCAGGCAAAGCGTGGTGCCGGGCGTGTGGTGCACCTTGGTAAATAAGACCTCCTCTGCACTCCCAGCAGGAGGGCACCAACCCTGCTGTGGGCCAGGCTCACCCACTCCCCTCCCTACCACAAGGAGGGGGCTGACCTGGGCACTCTGCAGGCCAGAAGAAACGAGGAGGACTTGGGAAGGAGAGGTGCTGCTGTGGGCTGAGTCCTAGCAAGCTCCTTAGCACAGAGCTGGCAGCAAGCAAGGAGCAGCCGAAAAGGCGCAGGGAGAAGGGAGCCCCTGCTTCCAGGGAGGGCTCTGAGTTAAAACGTGTGCTAAGCACTTCCAACGGGGAACCCTCAGACCCGCCCCAGGAGGACGCATCCTATTTTATAAATGAGAAAACATAGGCTCAGAGAGCTACGCGATCACTTCAAGGTCTGAGCTGGCTGTCCCCAGCAGGGCTGGAATCTGAACCCCATTCTCACCGCTCCCAAAGCCTCTTTCCCACCACCCCGTGGTAAGGCAAAGGGTACAACATCTGCCCAAGACTGTCCATGACACCAACAGCCAAAATGGGGGCTGAAAATGTACATAGGCCTTAAAGTACAAACCAACCTTTAACTTTGAAATTCCAGAATTCAAGAACTGTAGAATTTTAGAATTTACCCTATGGCACTAATCATAGGTGGAGCTTTAAGGCTATGTATATTCTAAGAGTTGTTTACCTTAACTAGAAATGGCTAGCAAACCGAATGCCCAGCAACAAGCAATAGAGGTTGCTTTTTCAAAAGGAGTTTATCTATACACTCTTCAATCATTAAAATGATGTTTCGGAAGAATATTTAATGCGAAACGGATTCCTAAGTGTCTCAGTCACCTTGTCGCTATCAGCAGTAGCACTTTATTTTTTTTCTTTTGCAGCACAATTCCCAGTCTGAAATTTCCTTAAATTTATCTGACAGTATGTGAAAAAGCAACCTACAAAGCTTTACGTACAGTACAGTTCTATATGTATATCTGTCTATATTCGTGTGTGTACGTGTATGTACACAGATGTATATAGTATGTGTATGTGTGTATATATATACATATATATGGAAGCGCATTCACAGTACAATGTTAATATTGGTAATTATATATCTGAAAGATAGGATTACAGGTGCCTTAATTTTCTTTATTATAACTTAATTTTCTAAGTGACTTACAATTAGCACATATACTTTTAAAGAGGCAAAGCAGCTTCTCTCCCAATTTTAATTGGAGGCTGTCACCCATACCCCCAGGCCCTGTGGCCAGGGAACAGCAGCTATGGGCTTCCAGGCAGTTCTGCCAGGTGGCTTAGCCACAGACCAGGGGCTGCCCAGTCGAGTCTTGAGCAAGAAAGCAGCTCATGCCCAGTGCGCGCTGGATGCTGCACAGCCCTCCTCTAAGGAGAGGAGAAGAGCAGAACTGTAGTGCAACCTACACAGTCACTCTCTGTCCTGCTCCAGCTCCACCTGGCCCTTGACCTAGCCTCCCCAGCTCTCCAGCTAGGAGTGGGGCATCCATGTCTGGCTCAAAAATCCCTCGACCTCTCCTTTCAACCTGAAACCTACAACACTGGGCCCCCAGAGCCCTGAACAGTGAACAAGGAGGTTATGAGGAGTCACAAGGCTGCGGGACCAGGACATGCTGTCCTGGCATCATGTGTTATCTCTCTAAAGAGCCAGGTCCCTCCAAAGCCCCCATCCCTGGCTCTGCAGCCATCAAGGGGATGGGGAGACATGTGGCACTCACAGCACTTGACCTCACCTACCCAGATTGCCATCACTCGGCAAACCCGGAGTGCCTGGCACGTGCCACACGCTGGTTTGGAAGGTGCTGGGAAACAACAGAGAACACAACAAATAAGGCCTACACCCCCATGGAGCTTACATTTTAGTGCAGGAAGTACACAACAAACAAGATTTTTAAAAAAATTTTTTAATTACATATCATGATGTGTGCTATAAAGGACATAAATTGTGTGCTGCCACAATATCTCCCAAATTTCAGAGAGACGAAAGGCTGGAGAGAGGTGTCACACATCTCTTTTCATCTAGCCCAACTCGGGAGCATAAGACATGACAAACAGATAAGTCTTGGTTGAAATGATGGTTTTCCTCTAATCTATAGGGGCAGAAAGAGTATGTCCCTCTTCTAGAACCTCTGCACAGCTCAGAGAGGAGCAACTGATGGGCCTCCCCTAGGAAGTGATCTAAACAAACAAATCTAACAGCAGATTTTTTTTTGATCTTAGAAGGTCACTGAAAAAAAAGACACACAGAAGTACATCACCGGGTCCTTCATGTTAGCACACACATTCCCAAACATTTGGTTGGGAGGTAAAAGCGGTTTTCTATTTTGCTAACTGATTTTCATTAATGTGATGGGGGGAAATCCCGACCTAAAACAAAGCTAAAACTTAAAATGGGGAAGGAACCCAGTACAAAAAGCCTTTAAAAGCACTGAGCCACACTGCCCAGAAGATGAGCGTGACCTTCCCTGTGGTCCCCACCCTCGCCCTCGCTCTTACTCTCCAGGACCTTCCCTGGGGAGCCACAAAGGACCAACCTTCAACCAAAAGACAAAAGGCTTGGAAGTTACACTGTAAATGACAAAGTTTTTTAAATACTTGCAACACATGACATATAAAAGGTTAACTTAACTCTGGCAAATCAATGGTAAAAGATTAACAATCCAATATAAAAATGGCCAAAGAATAAGAACAGGCAGTTCAAAGCAAAAGAAACACAAACCAAAGATGCTCGATGCAACTCATTAAAAGAGAAATGTTTATAAAAAACAGTAACAATAACTTCACCAGAATGGCGAATTTTTTTTTAATGTTTGACCAAAAACGAAACAAAAGAGGAACTTCCCTGGCTGTCCAGTGGTTAGGACTCCGAGCTTCCACTGCAGGGGACACGGGTTCGATCCCTGGTCGGGGAACTAAGATCCTGCAAGCCGTGAGGCCAAAAAACAAACAAACAAACAAACTCCTGAGTTTATGCAAAGATTGCTGAGGAAAAGGCACTCTCTCATACACTCAACAGGGATATAAACTAGTATATTTTTGGCTATATCTATCAAAATTGTAAATGTTCAAACCTTAGGCCCAATAATTACTTAGCTAGGAAATCATCCTACAAATACGTTCCTAAAGTATCTTAATGGCAAAAAAATTGGTCAGAACCTGAATGTCTACCACTGAGGAGATGGTCAGATAAATGGCAGCATCTCCACATAACAGAGTGTGGCACAGCCTGCTGAAAGAGCGCGGCAGGGCTGCATCCGCCACTGTGAGGGGAACTGGGTGTTAATAAATGGAAAAGCAGACGAAGAACATGATGATACTTTGGCTTTTTTGTTTCTGTTCTAATTTTTTTTTTAATGGAGCTGCATTCACATTACTTAAGTAACTTTTTTTTTTTTTTTACTTAAGTAACTTTTAAAGTATGTTCACATAGACAAGAAGCAAACACACCAAAAGGTTCATTAGTGGTTATTCATAAATGGTGGTAATATAGGTAGCATTTTCTTTTTTGTGTTTCTTAAATTTCCAAAAATAAAAATGTACTAAACAGAATGTAAAATATACCACTTGGGTGGTTTTGTTGTTTTGTTTTTTTTTTTTTAAGGCAGAGGGAGAAGATATACAGACACGTCGATGCTTAACATTTTTCTGGAGGTATTTACCCCCTAAAACATCGACAGAGTTGACCCCAGGGGAGTAGGCACTAGAGAGAAGCTAGTACCATTTTCCATTTTTTCCCCTTTTCATTTTATATCTTTCTGTATTGTATGGATTTCTACCATCTGCGTGTATTTCTTCTTAAAAATTAAGTCTAGGGATTCTCAGGGGCAGTATGCTTTGGTCCTATATTTGACCCCCAGCCTGAGCGCCCCAGAAGCAAGCTGACCTGCTTGTTAGAGCAGGAGGTGGGTGGAGATGGGGATACCATGCTGACCTCGGAGGGGGAAAGAGGACCTGCTGGAACTCAGAGTATGAGGGGAACCCAGGTGACAGAAAGACCTGGCATCTTCCTGGAGAGTATAGCCCAAATATGAGAAAGAGCAGGCTGAGGCCCCAAACCGCTACTGCTGACCACTTCTGACTTATTTGGAAATGAATCCTGCGCACAGCAGGGATGTCAACCACGGTGGAGTCTTGGAAAGGAAAGTGAAAGGCTACAGGACACAGATATTTCTGTTTCTTCCAGCCAACTTCGAAAGAGAAAGAAGAATATTCGTGTATACCGCACCAACCATGCGTCAGGTGCACTTTATATATAGAAAATATGCTATATTTAAGCCTCCTAACAGGCCTCTGGAATAGAGCCAATGCCTGACTCCATTTACAGGTGTGGCAACCAGGGCTGGCGAGGTAACTTGCCCAAGGTCACACAGCTAGTGACTGACAGAGCCAGGATTCAACCCAATTCAGACTCTAACCTCCAGGTTCCTTTTTTCACTACAAACGAGGGTTTGACAAACAAACCCAGAGCTGCTGATATTAGTGTACTGTTACCCTGTCTCCTTCCTCCTAAAGGCCTCCTTTCCCTGCTCTGTTTGCTGGTCAGCCCCATTTATCTCTGCATCCGTCAGGCCCAGCACAGAGCTTAGTGCAGAGGAGCTGCAACACACACTTACTGATTAAATGGGCAGACTGTGTATCAGAACAATTCTATAGGCCATGGCTTACAGCAGGATACAAGGCATCTTTCCCCAGGACACAGGGTAGATGACAGGAGGAAGGAAACACACTAGGCTCTCCAAGTTGGCTGTAAGCTAAAATCTGAGCAGGGAGAAAAAATGCTCTGCTCTTTGTAGTATGTAGGTATGACTTTACGAAACCCACAGAGATGGACTATTAAGAGAAAATAAGACAGAAGGAGGTCACGAACACAGCTTCTGGTCCACACCTAGCTCCCATCCATTTGACCCTATACAACTGACAAAGCAAATATAAATTTTCAATTGGAAGTGATAAATGCCACTCATCTTCATCACCCCAGTTTAGCGGAATGAGACTCAAGGCATGTATACCTTAATCAACAGATCTAACGGGAGGTGGAGGGAGTTGAGAGAGAAAGTAGAGGAGAAGGGTCTTACAAATCACACACACACACACACACACACACACACACACACACACACACCCCGCCCCTGACAACAATTACACACACCTAAGACTGGAGGACAGCTGCGTGAAGAGAGAAGGAAAAAGAACAATAAGTAGCTATTGTGGTAACGTGGTAGAAGATATGAACCACTCTTTCCTACACAGTTTACAAAATGGCCCAGATGCAAGACAGAACTCAAATCACCCACCATGAGCACGAGGACATCTGCGAGAGAGACTAAGTCTTTTTCTGCCAAGAGCAGGGCGCCTAATACATTCCTGTCTTGCCTTACTAAAGAGTGTGCCTCTCACACAGCTGAAGATGGAAGAAGGGAATTGCTACCCAGAACTTGATTCTGACCAGAAAGCAAAATCTAGTAAATTATGTTTAAAAAAACAAAACAAAACCTTAATTAGCAAAACAATAACAACAAGAATCCCACATTGGGAGGAAGTAAACTTGTCAATTCAGAGTTCAAAGGAGGGAAGAAAAAGCCTTAGGACAAAAACAATTGTTTAGCCTAGACTTCCAGAAAAACAGTATTTAGAAGTTGAGACAAAGGAATAGCATGATCAGAGATCCCAAAAGGGAGGCATTTTGAAGGACAAGGCCTGGCCTCCAACAAGTGGATTCTGATCATCTAAAGCATGATAATCCCGGAAAAAGGAACCAGGAGGAAGCAGCTGCCAATGGCAAGGCCATGCACAGGGGGCTCTAAGGATGTGTCCAAAGACACGAGCACCTGCCCATAATCCAGGACAGACCCAAAGACAGTGGTGTGGGCTCATAAAACAGCATAAGCAGAGCTTGTGAAAATGCAAGAACTATGAGAAATGTGGCTAAAGGCTACATGCAAAGCTGTAAGAAGCAGCAGGGAGGAAGTGGGCCCCTCATGGGGACAGAGGCTCTAATCTACCAAAATGACAGAGAAGGGGGGAATGTTCATCTCCAAAGTGTTCCTTTTTTTCTAGCAAGGAGAAAGCACTTCAAATTGGGACATACTTAAGGGAAACCTCAAATCCAAGATGGCCCAAGAACCAACCAACTTATAATCACCCAAAGATGACTGAGTTAAAAGACACCGGTCTTAGAAGAATCACATCCCGGGATACAGTAGGAACCTGCAGGTATGATTCCCGAACCACCACTGGTAATCACTGAGGGGCCATGGGGAAAACAGGCAACGCCCTGCTTTTGGGCAGCTAGCATTCCCTCAGTACCCACTCTGCTCCAGGCACCAGGGGGTTCAAGGAGTTCAGTCTAGTGAAGGAAACAGAGTCAAGGCAAAAGAAACAATATGTACACAGAACTGTTAAGAAGAAGAACTGCTTAACTTCACATCTGTCTCTGGCAGAGCTCTGGAGCAGATCATGAATTGGACCTTCACAACGCAGCCTGCTTCCCTAAGAAGCCATGGCACACTTGTCTTGTTACCTTTTCTAGCAGGGTTACTAAATTATAGACCAAACAAATAACAGATACCAGGGTCCTTGACTTCTACAAAGTACATGGACAAAGTCTCCTGCCAGACCTTTGGGATGACAAAGAAAGAGGGGGTGAGATGACAAAGCATTTTGATATTTGTAATTGTTATAAATGACCAATAATAAAAGTGTTATTTAATGGACCTAGGACAGGCTGAACATGCACCAAACTGAACTCACTGCTCCCTCTGACTTGTTGCCCAGTCTCAGTAAATGACAATGACATCACCATGTAGCCAGGTTCCCACATATAAATCCTGAAGTAGTCATCTGCAGCTTCTCTCCCTCCCTCACCCACAGAACCAATCCAATTTTGTCTATGGAAATATCTCCCAAATCTAATCTTCCCTTTTCCAGTCTTGCTGCCGCTTGCTTGGTTCCCTTTTATTTTATGCGCTTTCTAACTGGTTTCTAGACAGTAGACTTAATCTGCTCTCCAATACATCCCACATCAATCCCTGAAAGGCACATCTGAGCAGGACATTTTCTTCCTTAAAGACGTCCATTGGCTAAGAGGATAAAACCCAAATTCCTTAGCTTGGTCTTTCCTAACTCCTAGCCATAATATCTCTGCCCCCACCTCCTAACACATTCTATTTAAGCTACACTGAACTTCACTGTCCTCAAACATGCCATGCCTTGTCACGACTCCACATCTTTGCATCCTTTGAGCGCCAGTGCAATGTCACCTCTTCTGTGAATCCTCCCTGGTGACTTCCAGGCACAGTCAGCCCTCTTTCCTCTCTGCTCCCACAAGGCTCTTGTTAAACTCTTACTGCAGCACTCACTAGTGTTATTTACAAGACTGGTCCTCCTCCTGCTGAATAGACCGTGTGCCTTTTGGAGACTAGGACCATGTCTTGTTCACCTTTTGATTCCTAATCCTGGGTCTAATACATGGCATTATGGACGTACTCAATATTTGCTTGTTGACTAAACCCAGAGAACACCTCCAGCGACAAACCAAGGCATGCAATCTTTGGCTTTGCCTAGAATTTTACCAATAAGCTGGCTGAAGACATAGTAGACAGCAAGCTCATCAGACTTGCAAGTGACCCCAAAATTGGAGTGTGCCGGGTAACAGATTTTTTACAGATCACAGTAGGTGAAAATACGGGCCAAAGTGACCCCCTAAAAAAGCCACATGTTGGGGCTCAAAAAATCATCTATAACGGCCTGTGATGAGAGAGACCTTTCTCAAGTCAGATCCATACCACACGATGAGCGAGAGCAAAGGCTCTGAAGCCAGGCTGCCTGGGTGAGTCTCAGTTCTTCCATTAACTAACCATGAGATCCTGGAAGTTTCCTAACTTATACCTCCAGTTCCCTTCATTGTAATACAGGGATAATAATAGTACCTACTGTATAGGGTTGTTGTTTAGTAAAAATAACAATAATGTACTTGCACTTAGAATTGTACTTAATTCAATAAACTCTACTACTGTTTGTTGGGATATTGTTGTTTCTGTTGTTAAAAGCTACTTCTAAGAGAAGAGAAGCTATAGAGCACTGTTAAAAGCAAGGGCCCTGCGATTAGACTATCCTAAATTCAAGCCAGCTCTAAGCTTAGTAGCTGCCTGACCTTAGGCAGTTATTTCGCTTTCTTTCTTCCTTTTTTTTTTTTAAATAATTTCCCTGACCAGGGATGGAACTCGGGCCCCCTGCAGTGGAAGCACAGAGTCCTAACCACTGGACCACCGGGAACTCCCTTCACTTTCTAATCTCCATTGTTTCATCCATTAAATGGGGCTAATGATAGTATCTGTCAGAGATACTCGCTTTAGCATTACGGTTGATCCTTGATCAACATGGGTTTAAACTACACAGGTCTACTTACATGCGGATTTTTTCCAATAAATACGTACTACAGTACTACAGCATCCCCAGTTGGTTGATTCCACGGATGCAGAACTGCAGATGTAGAGGGCCGACTGCAAAGTTATACGTGGATTTTTGACTGCATGGGGGTCAGCACCCCTAACCCTCACATTGTTCAAGGGTCAAGTGCATTTCAAATGGGGAAAAAAAAATGAGATAAACTAAATGCCCATTAATAGATACTGGTCAAATAAATATGGTATACCCATAATGGTGCATTAAACAATAGGCAATTATAGAACAGAAGGAAGTAGATCCAGACAAATGAGATCAAAACTTCTCCAAAAAAGATATCCTTCCATGAAAAAGGCACGCTGCAGATTGATACATGTAGTCTGGTCCCATTTTTGTAAAATGTTTTGAAAAAGAAAAAGCAGACGTACGTGTGTGTGCACGCACGCATGCGCGCACGTGTATTTACCCAAACTTTTGTAACTATAGACAGCCTTTGCTTTACTTAGTGACATGAAACCATACAAATGACCACACAAAGCAATCTTAATCATCAATGGGGAAAATTAAGATTGTTCCATGACCTTTAGAAATTTTTGTCAAAACATTAAAAACTCTTTTACTGTCAGCTATAAATGAATAGAGAAATGAAAAAAAAATATTTAGTATAAAACTAATATTTATTTAGCACACTGTAACTAAAAAATATCAGACATTGAGAATGAGTGTTTTGTTGCTTTGTAAAGACTCATCCAGAGCCCTCTGAACAGGGCTTGCCTTTTTGTTATTTAACACACAATACCGAGCAAGCATCGCCTTTGCAAACTGCCACGCTCCTTTCTAAGTTTGGATCAGTTTCCAACATTTTATCCTTTGTGCTTTCAATGTTGCAAAATATCTCCAAGAGTGCCTTCAACGTGAAGTTTTTTTTCCCCAGTGTCACTTCCTCTAGAACTTCTTCATCCTTTGCATCACAACCACTGTGTCAACGAGTTTGCCTTCACCGAGTTCCTCTGGCTGCATACGCAGAGTCTCAAACAGCGGCAATGTCAACATTCCTACAATCAGCTATTTATTCTATAATTTCACTTATGTTCAGTTATGGAATTTCACTTTTCATTTCTTTGCTGAAATTTCATCAACGGTGGGCAATTTCCTCTTTTGATTATCCATTTTTGTAAAATGTCACACGAGTTTATCGCTAGGGGACAAGGAGGCAACACAACTGCACACTGTCCTGTGTATGTGTGAACTCAACAACAGATGGGCGGTGACCACGACCAACAGACTCTGAAAGAAGGGCTGTGACTGGTCACTGATCATAACAAACATCTGTTAGGTACTTAGTGATTTGTGGACTGAAGAGCTAGTAGCAAAGTTTGTACTCTATGCAATCACTCAGAGTTCATATACCATGGCAACTGGAATTGGAACCATGCTGTTGGGAGACCGGTGTTATTTAACTAAACTGTGATAAATGAAATTCATGTATATTGTAACTGTGAAAAGCAAGGACTGCCCTTACAAAGAACATAATAGGGAAGTATATATGCTAAGGTGTAGCAGTGGTTACCCTTCAGGAAGAGCTACATTATTTAAATTATTTCAATGACTAAGTTCTACACCGTGGCAATGGTTCTCAACCTGAGATGATTTTCCCCCACAGGAGACATCCGAAAATGTCTGGAGACATTTTTGATTGTCGCAACTTGGCAGGGCACAGAGAGGGCTGCATCTGGGATCTGGTGGGTAGAGGCCAAGGATGCTAATTCCTAAGAAGCATAGGACAATCCCCACAACAAAGAATTATCTGATCCAAAAGGTCAATAGTGCCAAAGCTGACAAGCCCTGTGTTAAACCAAATAGTTTTTATTAAGTTCTTTTTAATAGCATCTTTCTCATAAAGTGGTAGCAAAGATTAAACAGGATGATGGCAAGCAGAAGGTACACAGTAGATGCTATTAATATCAGAGACTCTGTCTAAACGACTTTGAGCTGCATGAGTACCTTAATATCACCTTAGATTTGCGGTATTTTTTTACGAACATTAACTCATCTGATCCAACACCATGATGTGGCTGCCAAAGAGTCAGCATCACCTTCAGTTCACTAGCAGATCAAGTACCTAGATCAAGACAGGAGTCCAGATCCAACCACACTCTGTACCTCTCAGACCACATCTAGAATCCAGTGTCACCTGCTAAGCAAAAAAAAAGTATTAAACTTCCAAAGAATGATGAGCAGTGCATAAAAGGTCTGAGAAGCAAGTCACAGGAGAAACGGGTCAATAAACTGGGACAATTATCCTGAAGAAGAGAAACCCCGAAGGAGCAGCTGAGGAACTGAATGTGATTAACAGTCCCAAAATTCTATAGGGCTGTCACAAAGAAGGCTAAATTATTAGACTTGCCCTATGTGGCTCCCCAAGGCAGAAATTAAAAGGAGCTATCCCCCAATAGTGGGGGCCTGTAAGGTAGTAAGCTCCCTATCCCTGGAAACACTCAAGCAGAGGCTCTCAGGTGGGCTCTCAGGGGATTCCTACATTGAGTGAAAGAATAATCTAGATGAGCAATAAGGCACTTTCTAACACTCACGATCTTGGGTGCAGAATACAGGATGTAATTTCAGGAACAAGAAATTAACAGCCTCCTTTGACCCAGCAATCCCACTCCTAGGTATTGACCCAAGAGAAATGAAAACATTATGTCCACAAAACGACCTGTGCAGGAACATTCATAGGAGCTTTATTCATCACAGCCAAAAATTGGAAATGCTCCGAAGAAGAATGGATAAGCAAACTGTATCATAACCATACGACGGAAAACTACTCCATATAGAAAGGAACGGGCTACCAATGCAGGTAACTAGGTGGATGAACTTTACATAAAAGAGTTCATTGTGATTATTCTATTTATAGGACATTCCAGAACAGGCAAAACTAATCTCTAGTGAAACAAGCACCAGAATTGTGATTGCCTGGGAAGGAGCATGAGGGAACTTACCAGGGTAATAAAATTTTTTGTTCTCTACCTTGACACAGGTTCAGGTTGCACAGATGGAAGCATTTATCAGAACTCGTCAAATGATACACTTAAAATCTGAGCATTTCACTGCTATATAAATTTTACCACCAAAAAAAAATTACTTAAACGCATGAACAAACATTGAACTCTAATTAATGCCTACGTATGCTATGTTTAAGGGCAAACGGTACTGATGTCTGCCACTTACTATAAAATGCATTCCCAAAATAAGATAGGTTGATAAATGGATAGGGAGATGGAAACATGGAGAAAGACATGAGAAAGCGAGTAAAATGTTAATGGTAGAATCTAGGTCGTTGTGTATATGGGTGTTCACTGCACAGTTCTTTCAAGTTCACTGCCTTTTAAAGTATTTCATAATAAAGGTGGGGGGGGCAGTGAAGGAAGTAACAGCCAATAGGGAGCACTAGGGAAAGAAGAGGTGGCCGGGAGGTCATGGGAGGACAGCAGCAAGGGGGAGAAGAGGGCCTTCAGACAGCACAGGGGCCTCTCAAGGGCAGAACTGCAAAAGGCGCAGCTGACCTGGGGACAGGCAATCTTAGCCAAGATAGAGGATATGTGAGGTTAGTGCTCAGACCTTTGCTGTCGTAAGTTCTTGTTCCCATGGGACAAGCTCCATCACTATCGGACTCTAGCCCTGCCCCTCTCTGGCCCTGGTATTCACCCCTGGACAGTGAAGGGACCAGCTCTGACACTCAACTATTCACCACATCTTTGCGAACCATGTTTCTAGACAGGAACCAAAGGATGCAGAGATGCAATTAGAGCTGCAGCAAGCTCCAGCCACTTTCCTACAGGCAAGTTTCCCACAACAAGAAGACTGCTATCAGTATGTACTCAAAAGAAGGGACTGGGTACAAATAGCTCTGTCTGAACGAGAATACTCCACTTTGTGGATTATCCACCGCAAACACTGAACCAATGAGCAGAAGCACCCTGCCCCCCAAGACCCAGCAGGTTTCTGGGACACAGAACATTACGGAAACCCAAGAGAATTAAGGAGATGTATTTGCTGGAGAAAAACAAAAGAAGTCACTGATATTTTGAAAAGTCCAATTTCAATAATTTGAAGATTATCTACTTGACTATCCCTGCTCCCCTGCCCACAATAGCATAGACCATGTAAACCTGACTGCATACAAGACTGTCAGATTTTCTGTGGTATGATTTGCCTACTCTGGCTCTCCACCCGGAGGACGCATGTTCTGGAGTTGGCCAAGTGAAAGAAGGAGACGCCGGAAAGCTGAGTGGCCTAGTTCTAGTCCCAGCTCTACAGTTAGTTACCTTGCTGAGAACCTGCACTCTGTCCCCTCCTCTGTGGAATCTTAGATAAGCCTAGCCTACCTGAGGGCAAAGGTTTCTTCTGACGCTAAATTCTTTGATATGATTCTCTCTTTCTAGGTAGGTAATATAACCTGAAAATGTGTTCAATTTTCACATATTCCATAGCCCTTTAAAGTCACAATCCGGTTGCGGCCGACAAGATCCTCACTCAGGCACGTGGAAACTAGGGTGCAGAGAGTTTAGGACGTTTGCCAAGGTTCCACACTGGCTGCTGATGGAGTGAGGGGTACAACCCAGGGCCCTGAGAAGACCACATACATTCCCTGGAAAAGTATAGGAGACCCCAGGAGCCCCTCTTAGATTTCAGTACCTACAACCAGTCCCTTCTTTCTCTGCCTTATCCATTCTGGTTTCCCTGGAAACCAGAGAATCTAGTACTTTTGGCCTCAGACCTTAAAGGGAAGAAGGATATGTTATGTGCTTCTCAAACCAAAGACAGTTACCTCACAAACCAAAAAACAACTTCCAGCACGACTTCCTTCCTACCATTCTCCTTGTGGGGAGGGGGTGGGGGGCAGGCTGCTTGGAGGTCAAGACTCTTATAGGAGCCTGGAGTGCCTGAGGGTGGGGGAAATCCCACTCCTCCCCTGGAATAACTGTGGCCAATCACCTAGGGGAAATCTGGAATCCTCATCATGCAGGACAACAGGACACCCTGTCTAGGTCCAAATGCGTCCCAGATGCAAGGAGGGCCATGACAGGAAATGGAGACCCAACAAGGCTAGGACCTGTGATAAAGAGGAACACCAAGCGTGCTGTGCCACCCCTCCCCCAATCCATGCCTACTACGCACCAGGCTAGAATCAGGTGAAGACAGAAGGACCGGTGAAGGGAGAACAAGAAGGAGAGATGACAGGAATGGGGCTCAGACACTGCCCTGCTTTCTAGCCTTGAGGGGGCAGCAGGTCAACAGCTTAGTGCCTCACTGCCAGGACCTGGAAAGAACACATCTGAAGGTTCTTCTAAACAAGGAAAGCTCCACCCTGGAGTAAGAAAGAATTTCCACAGTGACCAATTTGCCTAGAAGTGGCAGGAATGCATTCCCAGCAGTGGTGCTGCATCCCAGCTGATGTGAGAGGGAGGAGCCACCCCTTCTCCTCTCCTACTGCCCAGCCCCCCTCCACCCTTACCCAAGACCCAGCAGAGGTTCCTGGCAAGGGTTCCCTCCCTGGGGGCCGCCAGTCCTCAGGGCTCAGAGCTACTGGTCCCTCTGGGGACGCCAGAGCCTGGGAGTCTGCAAACACAACCCCAGTTGCCGGCAGCAGCTAATACTCCTGCTTCCCAAACCAAAGCCCGGCCCACCCAGACTTCCTGTTCAGGGGGCACTGAGGGCAGCATCTGCCCTTTCTCTACTCCCACAGGCAACAACCAGAGGGCCTGGGTTTGCTCCTCCCCCCATCTGAGCAACCCCAGGCCGCTGCTGTGGCTATGGCTGAGGTAAGACAGGGAGATGGCCAGAGAAGCTGGGAGATGAGGGACAGCTCACCGTAGTTCCTGAGGACAGACTACCTCCCTTCCCTTTGGGGAGGTCAAAAGAGGAAACAGAACATAAAAATATAAATACATACACACTTACAAACAGGAAATCCTGGGCCTGCTTTCATGACACTGAGCTCTACCTACATTGGAAGTGCATAATCTCCAGGAAGAGGGACTGATTCCCACTAACATTCCCTTTTTCCCTCAGTGGTTAATTTCCTTGTAAGCAACCATGACCTCCGTGCAAAGCTGCACCAGGAGGCCGCAGAGGCCCACAGTGGGCTTGGGAACTCCCTGGGCCTGGGTTTGTTCCAAGTGAAGAAGCCAGTGAGGCCTTCCTCGGGAGCCGGCCATCAGGGGGACCACCGACAAGTCACCAACGGTCTGAAAAGAATTCTAGCCGAGACTCTTGAATTTTAAAACTCCACAAACTTTATTTAGTAAATCCACTTCCCAATTCTGAATTCTTCCTTAAATTTAAACCAAAATGCCTTCACCTCAGTTCCCCCGGGTGATGAAAAGCCAAGTGCCTTTCCACCCTGGTCTGCCCTCCAGATGCCCTTGGATGGTGGGGAGGGAAGGAAATATCCAGCCCACCTGTTTCTCCCACACTGCCACCTCAAGGTTCAAAGTCCTGCCCCATCAGACAAGGAGGACGCACAGAGCTAAGGGAGCTAACTCCTGCGCCCTTACACTTCCAGTCCTAGCAAGCAGCTGCCTCCAGATCAGCAGGCCCTCCCTTCTCCGATGGTGAGGAGCTCTCAGCAGCCTGGGCCTCAAGCAGGGGTGTCTGCTCACTGCTTGTCGTCGCCACCCTCCCCGCTTCCCCCCCCCCCAAACTGCACACTGCCACTTCCCAGGCATGACAGATGTAACTGCTATTCAGTATGTTCAAGCCAGGACAAAAGCCTTCTCCAGAAGCACAAAGCCAGCAGGAATGCAGACAGGCCAACTTCAATGGAAGCCACCTGCCAGGGGCCCTTCTCTGCCACACCCCCAGCATGCACACACACAGTTTTTTAAGCCTCTCAAACCTGTGTTAACATATAGTCAGGTGAATTTTTCTCTGAATCACTGGACAGTTTTCCCAGAGCAGGGAGACCGTACTGCCATTTCTCAAATAGTATTCTGTAGGATGTTAATAAGTGATAGGTAAAAAGGGGGCCCTAAATGTGTCAGAAGCACCAGGTTATATGCAGTCAAATAGATTCTTTTACTACAGAACGTCTCAGAGCCTTTAGAATGTTAATGTGCACTGCAGAATGTTTCCCAGATTCATCTGATCACAGAGTGTCTCAGGGTTGGTGATGCACCAACACATTCCAAGCCTGTCTGGTGTTTGGAGAAATGGGTGGCTCTTTCTTCCATGCTCACCCAGTCCCCAGTATGCAGCTCTTCTACCGTTTGGAATATATAAGAAATATTTTGCTTACATGTTCCCCCCTCAATAAGCTTCCAGTGAACAGATGAATGAACAGATTCACGAGCGCGCATGCGCTGTGGTATCTTCACAATTCAGTTCAACCGGTGACAAAGCTTCCGCAAGGACCATTAGAACTTCATCCAAAAGACTGAACCTCTGCACACACTCAAGCCAACATTGGCTGTGAATCATATGTGCTTATGTCACCAAGGACAAGGGTTCAACGCCAGATAAGCCAGCTGGTTTTATTCCCTTACCAAGTCTCCCCCTACACTCCCCCAACTGTTTTGCATTTGTCCATAATGGTAACTGGGTGACTGCATTCAACGTACACACCTGTGGTCAGGGAGAGGCCACCACCATAAGTCTCACACATGGTCTGGGTGAGCTCAGCCACTAATACCACCAATTCCCAAAGAGAAACCTTAAAAGAATAGCAGGCTAACCAAGCTCAACTAGCAAGGGTTCTCATCCAACCTTCCCCTCATCATGAGAGTGACAAGACACTCAGACATGACATTAACTGTCAACATCTCCCAGAAAGTACAGTATTTTTATATTCAAACTATATATCTCAGACCATCTCTTGGACCTGGAAGTAGTGCCCCCCGAAAAAAAATGGTTTGTCCGACAGATCCTTCCTTTGCATTGGAAAAATAGAGGCTGTGTACGCTGGGGTGAACTTGTCGAAAAGCCCCTTCAGGAGCCTCTCTGGTTTCTTGGTGTGGGCTTTCTGTTTCATTCACAATAAAGCAGACTCTGAAAGGGCACCACCCACTGACCTCTGCAGCTGAGCATAGAGGCAGGTGCCCCCTGATGACAAGTTGAAGGCACTCTCCAGCCCGCCACCCCTCACACAGGAAGCCTCTTAAAACCTCTGCCCTTGTTCTGAAGCCACGGACTGCTCCTGGCATGCATATTTCTTAGAACACCTTCAGTGGAGATGCAGATCGTGGTTAGTATCTGGGCAGCACCAAGAGGTTGGGGAACTCCTCAGGCTCTGGTTCTGACCCAAGAAGGGAGGAAGCCCTACGTCAGCTCTTCCCTCCCAACCCTAGTAGCATCAGAAGGAAACAAGGTGAGATCCCACGAGGTAATACTGAACAGTCTCCGTCTATCACCGAATACAAAAGTGCACGTTTCATCACCTTAGGAAAAAGTCCAGAGTTTATTCCTACCCTACCTTTCCAAATTTCTCTTTTTGCCCACCTAGCAAAATTAGTTCAATCTATAGAAACTGGGAGTGAAAGGGAACACTGAGAGCTCTTTCTAGTGAAGCATCCCCCCATCTCCCCAAGCAATCCCAGACCCCACCTCCAAGAGCAGAAACAGAAAAGCCCCTTTCCCGCTCCTGCCACCACCACCCCCATGCCCCCCCCCGATCCCCCCACCCCCGCCCCGGCCTCTTCCCCCTGGACTCCTCAGGCTACAAAGAATTCTTTGGCTCCATTATTCCACTTACCTTCTCTAACTGGGAGGGCTTGTGTTTGGATGTAGTGGCTTCTGAAGCTGACACTTTAATTCTTGATTTTAAAAACTTTATTGTTTAAATACCAGTTTTGCCTCTGAGGCAGCCAAGGCTCTGCTCTGCTCGTTAATTATCAGCTGCTAAACAGTACTTTTTTCATCCAAGCTGATAAGGCCCAAGGCCACTGGGGGTAAAAATGCTGGTGCTGGAAAAGAGGCTTCAGCTCCTCTGTGGCAGTCTCGTCAGAATCCAGAAGAAGACAAACAGGCAAGAAGCTAACCCACTTCTGTGGGTACGGTGCAGCTAAGCTAAGAGCCTGGCACTGTGCTTGCACTCGCGGACACCAAACGAACGAGACACACTCTTGTCCTCAAGGGGCTCAGAATCCAGCAGGCCGAGATATGGGAGTGACCATAATTTAAATTCAGAGCAGTCACAGAGCTCGTGTGAGCTACCACCAGTATAGGGCAGAAAGGTATTCTGCCTGGAATTGGGGGTGGGGGGACAGGTAAAATCTAAGCCTCGAAGGAGAAACACAATTCCACCAGGAATAAAAGGATGAAGAAGTGAATGGTGCAAAAGAAGATCTGGAAGCAGAAGAACGCACTGCAGAGTGGGATGGAGCCCTCTCCTCTCCTGGAAGGAGAGAGAGAAAAAGAGAGAGAAAGAGAGACGTGCGCATACATGCGTGTGTGTGTGTGCGTGTTGGGGTGGGGGAAGAAAGAAAGGTCAAAGCCAGCTTGCCTGAACACCATGTTTAGGAGTTCGAGGGACACACTGGAGGCAAGGGGAGGCCACTGAAGGTCTCTAAATAGAAGTAATGTTTGTGGTCACATCTGCCTGGGTACAGATGGCTGAGTCTCTCAATGCCTCTGAAGAAAACCAGATCAGTGGCCTCAAAGAGCAAGCATTAACCATGCAGAGAAACAGCGACTCCTTCCTATGAAGCAGGATGTAAAGAGGGGGAAGGTACGCACGGCCTGTACCAGCTGGATGACCCTTAGGACTCTCCACTGTCAGAGTCCACTGAGATGTGGACCTTTCCTCAATCTCTCAGCAAGGCCTGATGATCAGAAGAATCCTGGGAATGATGTCACATCCCTGCATCTCTCTAGGGCCCCTGGCAGGTCAAGTAGTCTGAAACCCTGCCATGACGCTGGGGCAGCAGAGGAGCACACACAGCCCTGCGCAATTATCTGCAGAAGGCCGAGTGAGGAAGATGTGACTGATGCGTTCTGTGAGGCTCCAGAAAACACCACTAGCACCAAGGGATGATACAACTTCAGGGAACTAAATTTTGACTTGATGATCATAAAACTTTTTTTTTTGCATTTTATATATTTTTTAATACAGCAGGTTCTTATTAGTTATCTATTTTATACACACCAGTGTATACATGTCAATTCCAATCTCCCAATTCATCCCACCACCACCACCCCCCACGCTTTCCCCCCATGGTGTCTATACGTTTGTTCTCTACATCTGTGTCTCTATTTCTGCCCTGCAAACCGGTTCATCTGTACCATTTTTCTAGATTACACATATATGCGTTAATATACGGTATTTGTTTTTCTCTTTCTGACTTACTTCACTCTGTATGACAGTCTCTAGGTCCAACCATGTCTCTACAAATGACCCAATTTCGTTCCTTTTCATGGCTAATATTCCACTGTATATATGTATCACATCTTCTTTATCCATTCATCTGTCAGTGGGCATTTAGGTTGCTTCCATGACCTGGTATTGTAAATAGTGCTGCAATGAACATTGATTGGGGTGCATGTATCTTTTTGAATGATGGATTTCTCAGGGTATATGCCCAGTAGTGGGATTGCTGGGTCATATGATAATTCTACTTTCAGTTTTTTAAGGAACCTCCAAACATAAAACTTTAAAACCGGAAAAAAAAATATTTTAAGAGTAAGGTTTTCTTGAAAAGGGATAAGCTCCCCTAACACTGGAGGAATTTAAGAATAGATTCAAAAGGTTGCCAAACACAGATAATTATCACAGACAAAAACACACATTCCTGAACACCACCTCTGTAGTCTTGTACAATAAGATACAAAGAGTGGAGTTCAGGAATCTGTATTTTCAAATGTTACCCACAGGTGATTCTGACAGTCGACTTGGCTGGGAGCAACTGGGCTAGATGACCATCTGCTGGAATGCAGCCCTAAACAAGACAAACAAAATACTATTTAAAGTCCCTTTCTAAATGATCACCTTCTTTTTACCCTCTCGACTGGGCCCCAAAACCTCTCCTCATGCTCTTACACAAATCCCCTTCCAGCTCCGCTAAATCTTTACCAGGGTGTAGAATGATGACCTCAGAGCCTGGTACTGTCTGAGAGAACATTCTGCAATGATAGAATGTTCTCTTATCTGCGCTGCCCAACACGATAGTCACTAGCTCTATGTGACCCCTGAGCACTTGCAATGTAGCTAGTGCTACGGAGGAACTAATTTTTAACTTTATTTAATTATTTAAATTTAAATACTCACATGTGGCTAGTGGCTACTGGACCAGCCAGTGCGGCTAGCTACGAAAGAGGGTTTATGTATTCACTCTGAGATTTACACAAGCAAGAAACTTGTGACTCTGCTCCTTCCACTACCACCTCTTGGAGCTCATCCCCAGCCTGAAGAGACCGGCCTGATGACAGGGAGATTAAATTCAAAGAAAACAGCAGGAAAGGAGGAGCTCTGTGACAGCTGCACCAGAGACAACAGGTACAGAGAACAAAGAGCCTGAACAAAAATCTTCACCCCTCAGGGCTTTGCCCTTCTCTGCCCAAGAAAGCAATTAACACCAACAGTGCCAGCAGCCGTCACCCCATCCCGGACAGTGGGGCCTGTTGCCTGGTGCAACCACCCAGTTTCCCCAGAGCAAGCAGACCTCATTCTCAAGGATGACCTAAAACATCCCTTAGCTGACTAAAGGTGGAGTCTCAAAGCTGGTTTGTAATGGAACATTTTGGCTGTTCTGGGGTACAGAAATCCAAGGGAGAAGAAATAAATCTCGCCAAAAAAAAAAAAAAAAGTTCCACTACTTTTCCAGACCTCGAAAGTTTTCATCAGGAAAATATATCATCTGCACACTAAAAAACACAACTGGATTCCTGCCCAGGTACAGCACAAAGGCCAAATTCAAACCTGACCAAGGACTCCAGCTTCACATGTGTGGTCCTTCAGCCTTGATTCCTGCTCCCATGTTTTGGGACCCTTTTGCCAGCATCTGCCTGGACACACACTCACAGTGGACAAGATGCTTTCTCAAGGCTCCCTCAGACCAAGTTACTGACTGCCTCCGCTCGGGAGAGGTGCTCAGCCTGCTGCAGAGACACAGGCCCTCAGAGAAGAGGGACGGTGGCAGGGATGGCGGGTGAGGAAGGATGGGAGAAAGACTACAAACTAAAAAATCCCTGCGGGGGAGGGGGAGAACAGCCATCCTTCAAAGACCAGATCTTTTTTCTGAAGTTTACTGGAAGACTTATTTTCCCCCCTTCTTGCTCTATAAAAAGAAAGAGAGAGAAAAAAATGTTGCAACTTCCTTTGTCACAGCACATGCTCAGGAAAAAACAGACCTGACCCATTGCTTCACTTTCCCATCTTCACTAACGGTCAGCTCCATCCCGAGCCCTGACTTCCGCTCACCCAGCTCCTGAGAGACTGGAGGCAAAGATGGCCAGAGCTGGGGCTCAGAGAGCACCCTGAGTGTACCTGCCCACTGGTCTACCTGGGAGGCTCAACACAGGAAGGATGCAACTCCTCAGAGCAAAAGAGAAACCCTGGGAGGGCCCAGAAGAGGACAAGAGCCTCAGCCACAGCTGCAGCCTGGCCAGCCCTTTCTCATCACCCCCTTCCTCGCCGGCTCCAGGCGATAGCCAGTCAACGTAATCCCAAGCATTTCCCATTACCAGAAACATCCCTAGGGAGACCTTGGGTCTTCCCCCCTCAGCAAACAGAAGATGGGAGCCCCAGTGGAGTCCCTCAAACTACTCCTCCCACTGGCCAAACTTCTGTCTGCACTGGCCCCGGGCTCTGTCACAGGTGTGAGTCCATACCAGGCAAAAGTGACCGCACCCCTGACCCCTCCGGCCTCAAGGAGCTCACCCTGAGTCTCTGTATCCTTTGTGGCCCTGATTCCACCACTTTCCCACCACTGGCTCCCTGAACCTCTTTATGTATAAAACTTGGAATCAGACCACCTGGACTACCTCTGTCAGAGGTACTGCCTCTGTCAGAGAGGGTCAAGAGGGAAGACATGTGAAGGCACACAGTCCAGATTTGGGGGGTCAGTCTAGATTTACTCCTTTTATACACAAAGGTGCTCACTCCTCCTCTAAATTTTAAGTTCCCAAAGGCAGCACTTCCATCTTATCATTGCAGCAATTTGCACAAAATAAGCATTCCATACATATTTGATGATAAAATAAAGAGGTGAATCAACTAAGTACTGAATTATAGCAGAGTCAGGGAAGAACTATTAAGAGAGGCAGTTCTGCAAGCTATAAGGAGCCAGGTTTTAGAGCTAGGCACGTCCATCATTAATAGCCTCAGGGCTCTGCACTTTTATTCCTTCCGCTTGCCCCCACCCCAATCACTTCCAGGGCTCACTCAAATGTTGCCTTCACAATGAAGCCTTCCCTGAGCCCCTATTTGAAATTTCAACACCACACACGAGTTCCTTGCCTTCCAGGGTCTCCTCCCCTCCTTTACTTTCTCCTTTGTACCTGTCACCATCGGACATTTATCTGATTATATTCTGTCTGTCTCCCCCTGCTAGAATGCAAGCTCCATGCAGGCAGGATCTTTTTTTTTTTTTTTTGGTCTGCTTGGTACACTGATGTATCCCCAGAGCCTGAAATAACACTTAGTAAGTGCTCAATAAATAATTGCTAACGAGTGAATGATTTTTTTTGGTCTGCTTGGTACACTGATGTATCCCCAGAGCCTGAAATAACACTTAGTAAGTGCTCAATAAATAATTGCTAACGAGTGAATGATTCTAAACATGTTTCCTCTTCTGTAAAACGGGGACTTTTACTTTGCAGTATTATTTTAAGGATTAACAAGGGTGTACGTGAAACACCTAGTACAATGCCTGATACATATAATATCTGCTCAATAAAGACTTGTTACCAATCTGGGAAACTTTCACAGTGTTGCTAAGCTTTCAACAGTGATCTGAAGGAGACAGAAGACAGAAGATTGTTGTAGGTATCAAAGTCATTCTGCTGTTCTGAACTATCCTTAGGGAGGCGGCAAAAGTCATTCTTGGCATTTCTAATTAATTTTATTGGGTAGTGGGTTGTTTTGGATCTCAGAGGGCTAGAAGGCACCCTAAGGCAAATCCCACTTAGAAAGGCAGGGGTCTAGTCTAAACTGCAAGAAAGAATCAACCCTCATTGTTCTAAATCCCTCTCATCTCATATAGCAGAGGTATTAAAGGGGTCTAAACCCAAGGGGATGACCCTGACTAGTCGACCTTCTAGGTTAATCTTGACATCTGGGCCTCCTGATGGCCAGTCAGCAGGGAAGACAGGAGGTAGGCACAGAGAAGAATCCATGTCTATAAACATCGGTTGAATGCCTGAATGAATAAAAATACTACAGCCCGGAGAAGGGTGAAAGAACACTGGCCTGCAGAAAGTGAGGACAGAGAGGATGGCACCCAATCCCGGGATCCCTGGAAGCTGGGCTGACCACCTCTCTCCCAGCATCGGGTTCTTTCCCAGCATCGGGTTGTTTTCCCAGCAGTGGGGTTGCAGCAGCAGTAATGAAAAAAGCCCTTCAATACAGGAGAGCCCTTAGATTTACGAATGAAGAAAATAAGTGAGGCCCAGAAAGGTTCAAGGACTGCTGAGAACCACACAGCCAGGTAGGTCTCTCACATGCCAGTCCAGTTCTGTTTCCCCTGCATGGAATTAACTGGTCCCACGAGGTTCAAACCTTTGACCTCAGTCCCAGCAACATGAGGCTCAATACTGGTCCTCTTGCAACACACAGGAACAAGGCCAGCAGACAGATAGATCACCTTGGACTGCATCTGTGTGTCTCTGCTGTGTCTGGAGCTGACGCGAAGATGCCAAGAACTGTAGGAGAGCTGGCAAGCTCCACATCTGTCCCTCCCTCAGTTAAAGTTCTCCAAGGGGCAGAAGGGTCATCTCCACAGCACAACAGGAAAAGGAGGGGCTCTGGAACTGGGAGGAGGAGGAGAGGCATCAATGGGAAACTGTGGTCAGGGCCCTTACAAGAACGAGAACTCCGTTAGCAGAAACATAAGGTGACAGCTTGAGTCAGCAGATCCGAGTGGGTAAAGGGAAGAACGCCCAGAAGGCTGTCCTGAGAATGGCTTTTTAGCAGACAGGAGGAAGAGCAGGGAGAGACACTTAGGGGGACCCTCACTATAGCCCTGGCTCATTCTCAGAGAGCCCAGGCAAATACTGCCCCTGACCCAGGGCCACCCCCCTCCACCCTGAGGATCACTGCTAGTACCTTATACTTATGTAGGCAGCATGCACTATTACTCAGTTTTCACACCTTTGTGAGGCAGCTAGGTATAATGCACAATGCCAAAATACTCTTTGAATTTTTTTTTTTAATGGTGGCATATAGTCACTACATAGAACTAAGAGGATACAAAAATAATGGAGATGTGGGTCTTCAAGGAACTTACAATCCAATATCTCCACTTCACACATGGAGAAATACATTTAAAATGTGAAAGAAAATGTAAGAGTGTCTTGGCAAGTGTGACGGGGAGGGATGGCGGAGACCTGCTTTTGGCATGAAAGGCTTCACGAAGGAAGGAGCAGCATGTGTACCGGGTAGAAGAGGCAGATACAGACGGGCTGGGGACGGCAAGCATGGGGTGGGGGTGGTAAGGGCGACATAGGACGAATGGGGTACAGGCCACGGGTGAGGGTGTGGGGCTGGAAAGCAGAGCCCCATAAGGAAACAGCTTAACACTTAAGCTGAGGCACAGCACACACTCAGAAAAAACCAGATTGGGGTGAGATCTGAGAAGGATTTGGAAATCTCCTGAACTCTGCGTCCAAAGGGAACCCATGGAAGGGTTTATGCTGGGAAGCTACATGATGAGAGCTGGGCTTTAGGTAAACTAATCCCCATGCTCTCCAAGGAACTGAGGGGGCAAGACCTCATTCCAGGCCGGGGTCCTCAGGGTCGGCCACATGTTCGAAGGCCCAGCCCACCCCCACCTCTACTCTCTAGCCCTTCCTTCTCTAATTACACCTCCAACTCAATTTTATTTTATTTTAAAAAATCTAAAGCAAGGTAACCAAAAGAGACCATGATAGCAGGGGAGATGAGGCACAGAGGAAGGGGAACTCACAGCCCCTTCCTCCTCCCTAAGAGCACAGGTGACTGGAGTGCGGCCAGGGGGAGGGGACACAGAAGCGAGGAAGTCCCTGGGAATCCCACAAGGGCTCCAGTGGAAGGGATATGGTGCTGGGGAGCCTGGCAGTCAAAGGGAATAGCAAAACGACATTTCCGTAAGCGTGAGAGTTTGCAAAGCAGGTTACTCTACGCACTCATTTTGCCCCGTGGCAGATCCGGGGGCCAGTGAGGAGAGAAGCACAACGAAAGGTACAAGAAGACCTTGCTCCCCCAGGCAGCAGCCTGACTGCAGCAAGCTCCAGGGCACACCGGGCCCTCCACCAGGCCACCTGCATTCCTAGGATGCTCTAAGTTCCACACACGTGGCTCCAAGCGCCCAGGGCTCCCCCTCTTTCTCCTGCCCCACCCCCCAACTCTTTGAACTCTGCAGAAATCAGGCATGACGAGCAATCTGCAGATTCTTCACTTAGAAACGCTTCCCTCACCTAAGGCTCCTGTGAAGACTGCCTTTAAAATCCTTCCTTTAAAAATCCCTTCCTCTAAGAATTACAGAAGCCAGGCAAGGAGGCCCAGGAGAGGGAGAGAAGAGGGAGGGCATGGCTACTCCAAGGACAGGGACTCCTTCTGTCAGAGTTAAAAATAAACTCTTAGCAATTTACACCCAACTCCTCCCCTCCAGAGGCCAATGGGCCTTGGCAGATAAATCTCTCCCTGCAGAGGAAATGAGGCCCCAGGGGGAAAGACAGGAGTAGGCAGTCATGGAGACGTGGTCTGGGTATGTAACTCTAGCTGAAAGCAGAGGGTCCCCCAAGTCCTACCTCGGCTCTCTCCCATGCACTCCTTCTCCCAGATAAACCCTAATACCAGAAAACACAGAATCCTCCTATCCAACAGGATTAGTACCAACACCTGCCCAAGGATTAGAAAAATCAGAAAGAAGAGAATGTCAAAGTCAACTAAAGGAAATACTCTGCCCAGTATCTATCAGTTAAATAGGTATCTCAGCTACCCGAGCCCGTTTCCTCTCCTCGTTCTATAGTGCCCCAGGATCCCCGGGCAGTGGGGGAAGAGGCCACCTCGATGGACCTCAAGGGACACAGATCACCAACAGCCCTGCCCCCCACAGTCAGGAGGTAGAAGACACCCATGCTCTCTGTGACATCCTGCAGGTGGCTGAGCTGGGAGGGCCAGAGGGGCCATGGCCTGACTCATGAAACAGGCCCTGAGAGCCAGGGCCCAGTTATTCTTGGAAGCCAAAGAGATGAGGTCACACTTTTGAATCTGGTAACCTGAAGCCCATGCTTCGGAGGTGGAGAGTATAGCTTAGCAGCAGGGCAGGAGTCCTGGGGCAGGTAGCACCTCAGCCACAGGGCGTGTGGCTGGGTGAGAGCCTGGAACAGCCGTGCTGGACTCCTCTGCTCATCCCCACACTCCTTCTGCCAGGGAGGCTAGCTTGCGGGTGGAGTCTGGAGGAAGCCAGATCTGGATGCAAGCACACACACAGTCTAACGGTGCCAAGCCCGCTCACCTCCTCCCTGGCTAATTCAGCCTTCCCCGAGCTCCACGGAGCCTCCACACATAAATCTCGACACCTGGAGAAGCAGCAGCCACGGCTCACTCGCAGCACTCAGAAAAGCCAGTTGGCCCCAAACCACCCACCAAGCTCAGGCTGGAAGAGAAGGGGGCCGGTGGGGAGGGTGTGCAAGTGAGTGTGAGACACAGCTCAGCAGTGTGGCAGGAAGACCTGGGACAGGCGTCAGGGCCTGGCTGTGGGGGGAGACTGCAGCAGTGGCAGGTTTATTTTTAGCCGTTGAGACAGAGGGGCTGAGTGACAGTTCTGGGCCCTGGGCGGGAGGCCCGGTTACACATGTCCAGTGTGGGCTGGGAGCCTCATAACAATATGAATAATCAAAATGGCAGCAAAGTGATCAACTCAATCACCTCCTGGGAGGGCCCGGGAGGGTAAGGAGCCCCACAGGAGCATGAAGGTGGAGAAGCTGGCGGGGCCGTCAAGGGCTCTCCTCCCACGCCCCTCTACCTGTGACTAGAGAGATTTCGCCTTTGCTTCAGGTTCAAAAGAACCATCCCGGACATAAGCCAAACAGAGATGTTCGCCACATCTTCCCGGAGACAGAAAAGGCTTCACCTTCACTCCTCACCTCCCTGGAAGAGCCCTGGATGGACACTGGCCATGGAGATGCCTGGAAACGTCCCTCAAGAGTAAGATGCCCTTTCATACGATCCTTCTGGACAGCTCAGGTTCCTGGCGGAATGAACACACAGCTTGGCTGGTCTTAGAAGGGAACATCAATTACAGATAAAGTTGACCTTGGAGCCACGTCCCAGCCTATACAACCTGGCAGACGGCACATTAAGGTGTTTACCGGATCAGAGAATAAAGACCCCCAAGAACTCTGCACTGCCAGAGGGGAGCACAACCCTATCCCCGCTTCCACTCAGTCTCCTCTTCCTCCAACAAAGTCTTGTGGCCTGGCACTCAGGACCTCAGTCCAAAGCTCCAGGGCTAAAAGCACTGCTTTAGCCCTGAATGGCAGGAAGAAGAGAAACGAAAACAGACCTCGCTAGGCATCTCCCACTCCTCTTGCTTCCTCATTCTCCTTACATCCCTTAGTACCCAGTCCTACGGGTAAGAAGTGGTACCTGGATGTACATCCTAACTTCCCCATAAACTCTGGGAATCAGTCCCCAGCTCTCACCTCAGAACAGCCCCAAACCCATACTATAACTCCAAGTGAATTAGAAGGCACCCATCTGTATGGACCCAGTCACACACCGAGGCAAAGCCTGACAAATGGACAGTGAGTTGGATTAGAGCCCTCCTCCTCCCTCAGCCAGGTGCCCTGTGCCGGGCACAGCCTGCACAGCCAACCACAGCAGCCATGTTTGGCCCCGTAACTTCAAACGGGAAGGAGTTTCAGATGGCGAAAAAAAATGAAGAGTTTCCATCTCTACCCTGAGCCACCAGAACACTAAGATTCTTCTGATTTCAAGGAAGGAGAGGATTCACACCCCACTGAGTTACACAGTCCATCCTCTCTGCTGAGGCACTTGCTGGAACACTCACCAAGTCTTCACACAAGGGAAGGCGCAGCTGGTCAGGGATGGCTATTAATTAAGTGGACGGGAGCTGCCCTGCAACGCAGCAGCGAGCCTATCAAAAGGGCATCCAGGCTGGCCCAGACGCTGCCGACGGTCAGACGTGCAGCAAGTCAGCAAGCTCTCCTGCCTCCTGCCTCTAGCACAGCCCTCCACTATCCACACTGCCGTGTCCCAGGAGCCACTGGCAGCCTGACCTTCTGATGTGTACACTGAGGCCTAGAAAGTTTAACTGACCTGTTCAAAGTCACACAGCTAGTTAGCAGGGCACCAAGACTAGCTCTATCTTTCTTCCTTTCTCCCTCTCTCTCTCTCTCTCTCTCTCTCTCTTTCGAATCCAGCACATAACCCATGGTATCGGGTTCATCCCTAGATATTTATATCCATACATATCTTAAAACACAAAATATCACTATTCCCCTAAGGACTAGAAAAGGTATAAAATCTGATTTTGGTTACATATCTGGTGTACATCGAGCTGCTCAGTGGCATGGTCCCATCTCAATACCAATGTCCCCGTTTCTAAGATGACTAATGTAGAAAGATCCTAGTGACCAGTTAGTGGAGATGAGTTTTGCACTGCCAGCTCCACAATCCCCATACTCTTACCTCTAGCAACCAAAACACCAAAGGAACCCAGACCAAGAGGAGGTCCCAGTGAACCAGGTCCCAAGACACGGCTCTGATGCTGATACCAGGTAAGACCTTGGATATACCACTGAATCTTTCTGGACTGGCCCAGCCTCTTCCTCGGTGAGGTGGAAAGGGTCAAGAAAGATAAGCAGGGAGTGTTGTGAGCTCTAAGGAACTATGAGTTGTGGGTCTCTTTGCCACTGAGCCTTATTTCATTACCAAGAGCAGCTGCAGCCCCTTCATACACGAAGAACAGCTCTGCCCTGCCCACCCACTTCTGTCCAGGACACTGCAGCAACTGGAAAGGTGCAGCACAGGGAGGAGGGGAAAAAAGAGACCCCACAGGATCCTTGGGAAGGCCTCATGCAGAGGAGAGGGAGTAGGAAAGTATGAATCCTGTGCCACAGATGTCAAACTACCAGGGAGAGTCCTGCATCAGAGCACGGGAGGGCCACTTGGGAATCGTGAGAGGACTCAGATGCAGATACTGATGCCCTGTCTTCCCCGCCATGGCTGGCATTCCTCTTGGCACAGACTCCACACATCCCTGGGCTCTGCAGGTAGGGAGGGGGCCTCCGTCATCCCCAGGATGTGGCCAAGGGTTAAGTTTGCCTCCAGCAGTCGTGAAGCTTGGCTCCTCCAGGCTTCTCCCAGAATCCCCTGCACCTGCTTCTTAAATAAAATCGTCAACTGATGATGGCCCAACTCCTCAGATTCCAAGCAGTCAAAACATCTTAATTATGAATACCAATACCTTCATCCTCTAAAAAGGACCCCTTCATTTCCCAGGCACCCATCAATATTTGGTCCTGAGGCCTGGGGCTGCTTTTCTCCCCCTTTTGTCAGCCACTGATCCCACATCTTAGCTGGAGATTATTTTCAAGCTCTATCAAAGCCCAGAATTCATAAGTGAAAAAGAACCATGAGCCGCCCCGGCTTTGATCCTGCCTCAGTGGATGTCAAGAGCCCTGCTGCAGTAGACAGCAACCAGGGTAGGGCCCAAAGCAAAGAACAGGGTCTCTGAACCCAGAAGCTACACCTTCCCTCAAAAAACCACAAGCCCCAACCTTAGAGATTTGTAACCTTTCTTTATAACATCCTGTTAGTTTACTTCATGCTCCTCAAACACTTTAAAACCTGCTTTTAACACAAAGATCGGTTAGGCTCAATTCTGAGTCACCAGCCCCACTTGCTCCTTACCAACTGATCCACTCTCCCCTCAGCTGCCCCGAGGGCAACGCCACCATCACCTCCTGCAGATGTGCTCATTCCTCAGAGACTGTCCTCAGCTCCTTCGGTCCTCACAGATTGCCTCTTCAAAGTTCTTCTATTCCCAACCACACAATTTAACCCCTAGACCAGTAAAGTACAATAGAACTTTCTACAAGGTCAAAAATGTTCTTCTCCATTGTCCAATTCAGTAGCCATTAGCCACATGTAGCTACCGAACACCTGACATGTGGCTAGCAACTGATTTTTAAATTTAGCTTAGCTTAATTTAATTAATCAATTTTAGCTAATTTTAAATAGCTATACATGGGCATTGGCTACCATACTAGACAGTACAGCCCTAGACTACATTTGTTAATTTCACCTTCTCCAAATAAGCTTCCTGACCTCCAAAATTTTAAGGCCACTTTCAATGTCTGTATCCTCCATACAACAAAGCATATGGTAGGATGCTCAGAGAATTGTTAACTACTGTAACAACAGTGGAGATAAAAGAGATTGGTTGATTAATGAAACTTTCCTCACCTTGTGATTCCATCCAGCAAACTGCTCCTCACCCAGCCACAAGCTCTCTTGCTCCCTGACCGGTACACAGCACGAGGCGTGCTGGAGAGGGTGCAGCCTGCACTGTGGGGATGTGGGAGCCCCGGCTCTCCCTCTCAACCATGAGAGGTTCTGATCAGCTCCCCTTCAGAACACCAAGGAAGCCACATGGCAGTGACACAAAGTCACCTGGAGAGGGAGGACTGCTGGAGAAAGGCAAGGAGAAGGAACAGTACTTTGTTTCCTCTAATCCACACAACGGAAAGACGAACAGAGATAAGTTATGACAACATTCTATATTTTGTAAAGCAATAATATGCTTCACCGAATCAGAGTCACACGGCAGAGAGGGACAACGGTGCTGGCTTTAATTAAATTTGTTCAGCTAATACCTAGGAGTCACCATGACACAATGAAGCAGTAAGCAACTGAGGAACCCCACAGGGAATAGGACCAATTACTGCACAAGTGAGCTGAGACCAGGCGTCCCTACCAAAGAAACAGTGAATAGAATTCTCATGTTCTTGCACAAAAAATAATACTAGTAAATAAGGTTTCTAGCAAACACTTCCTAAAAAGGGGAGGGTGTGGTAAAAAAAAAAAAGTTTGTTACTGAAGATTCAAAACTCATGGAGCTGCTGAGTTGGTTTATAAGCTGCCTCTCCAACTCTGGCAACCTCTGCTGGGAAGCCGAAGTCCCTACCCAGCACCCTCTGGCCGACAGTCAAGGAGGGCCTGCGGTGACAGTAGCTCCTCGGGCTTGAGAGGCTCTGGAGCAGCAGCCCGTCCCAGGGCCAAGCCTGCTGATGTCAGTGCAGTACCCAAGTGGGAAGCGGTCAGGCGTCCTGGGTGCTAATCCTGGTTCTGCCCAGTGCATGGCTGTATTACCTCAAGCAAGCCTTTGCTCTGGGCCTTGGTTTTCTCATCTGCAAAATGAGGGGGTTGGATGAGATGACCTCTAAAGTCCCTTCCAACTCTGAGAGAAGTATAAGTATGACTCAGATCTTCGCAAAAGCAGCCAGGAGAGATGGTGAGGCAAGGTCATAGCACCCACCAAAAAGCATGTAAATGTTACCTCTCTCAGGTGGAGGTAGAGAAATAGCAGGGCGGAACGGGACTATTTTTTAAAGCACTGATTACATTTAATAGGACTAAGAGGTCACCAGACCACAGACAGGGAGCAGGGCATCAAGGCAGCCGCCACCTCTCACCAACTCTCAGGGCTGTGAGATAGCAGATATCAGAACCCCCATGACAGGCCCTGCTGCTGCTCTACAGCTCTTTGACCTAACTCCCCAGGAATGGCCTAACACCCCGGGTAGAGCAGAGGTCTCCTCCCTTTTTCTTCAGGCACCTTTCCGATGAGGCAATCCCTCCTGCCCCACCACATCTTCCTCCCTTGCTTAATAATCAAAACACTCCTGGTTTTGAAAATCATTTCAGTACTCAGCACCTATGGTTAAGTTAATCAAGATTCAAGATCTAGAAATCTCTTTGGTGTGTGTCTCTGGAACAGAATTCTTTGAACCAGATTCCCCGCACAGCTATAATTATGTCTCAGCCAGTATTTGGATATTGGAAGCGCTGTTGACACTGTTATCAGTCTCTGAATGCCTCATCCCTTCTTTCTTCCTCTATTATTAAGTTTTTACACAAAGATATGTGGGAAATCTACAGTTTAACAGTTGAGTCAACTTGTAAGATCTGGGAGCAGGCTGCCTGTCAAAACACACTCTGACTTCAATCTTCATCCACTTCTAACCTGAGAAGGACAAACTATGAGTGTTATTTAAAATACTCCTGGATCTTTAGCACAGGGAGATCAGCTCGGTGCTTTGTGACCACCTAGAGGGGTGGGATAGGGAGGGTGGGAGGGAGGGAGATGCAAGAGGGAGGAGATATGGGAACATATGTATATGTATAGCTGATTCACTTTGTTATAAAGCAGAAACTAACACACCATTGTAAAGCAATTATACTCCAATAAAGACGTTAAAAAAATAAAATAAAACAAAATAAAATACTGCTGGATCTTTCCTTTCAAAACCATTCAAAGGGAGAAAAAATCCAAATCTCTCTCCTATTAATTACAATAGAAATCTGAATTGCCACCCAAAAGCATTTTAGAGGGTGGTTTTCTGTGTCTATTAAATAGCATAAGGAGCAGAAGTTGAGAGCTTTTGTTCTGAAGTCTTTATACCATATTCCAGCTATCCAAGAAGATGAGCAGCCAGTGTCCCCAAACTGCTGATGGGTGAAGGCAGATGGCGTCTCAGAGGGGATAGAAAACTCTCCTGGAAAGAATGCCTGTCACTTCCTCAACAGTACAGGTTAACTGTGGTCAAACAGTATTCACTCAACTCCACTCCCCGAGGTCAGAGCCACGGGGTCAAACAACCACTCTCCTTCCCTGCCCCCAGTTATGAGTAGGGAAAGAACGGTCTAAGGCACAAGTATTAAAGGGTTCAGGATACTGATATATTCCTTCTCCAAAAGTCGACATCAAACAACCAAAAGCCCTCAGCAACAGCTTATAGTAAAAACCAAACAAATCTGACAGTGTTGAGGCTAGCTGAAGTTCTCCCCCAAAAGGGAGGATGAAAGCAGCAAGAAAATAATTTCAGAGGCCTTAAAATCTGTTAAGTTGAACATGTTTGTCTTCTACAACCCCCAAGTACCAGGGTCTTATTCTATCTAATTATATATTCCAACAGTTCCACCCATAACACATATCTGAGTTTTGTATGAATAGCTGAAACACAGCTAGCCACAGGGATTGAGGGGGAAAAGAAAATATAACACAGGAAGTATTTTTCTCCTCCTCCAATCATTAAGACACCCCAGGGGAAAAAGGCGTTTTTGGTCACCTTTAGAGATGTGGTTTGATCTGAAACCCCTCTTTGGGGAAAACCTTTTTCATGACCCTGAACATTGGCTCACACTGCACTGGCGACTCATCAGACCTCCAAGTCCATTCTGTTTAACTTCCGAAGTAGATACTCTCACTGAAATCCCCATTCTCCCCCCTACCAGATCCCCTTAAAAAAGAAAAGAAAAAGAAAGAAAGAAAGAGGTTGGTTTTCCCCAGCTCTAGGAAAACGCTCCCTCCTCTGTCCACCAATCGCCCTTGTCCAGGACTCAAGTGGCCATCTCCGATTTGCGGAATCAGCACTGGGCCAAGCCGTGGTTTACGGACCCGGTTTACAATGATCAATGGAGCTATGGGAACAGCAGACACCGCGAAGGAGCCTGCTGGCCTCCCATCTGGAGCCTCACAGGCACTGAAGGTAGGAGGGGGCACGCTCTCGGATCAAAACAAACCCTCCCCCGCGCCCGGGGCGGTCGCGGCGGGGATGGGGGGGGGGTGTCGGTGTCCCAGCGGAATCTCCAGCCTTGCACCTCCCCGGCCGGCGCGCCCCAAGGCAGCACAGCCGCACTCGCAAGGCCCAGGGAAGTGAAATCACACATTCCGGCTCCCAAATAAGGAGCGAGGCTAAATAAACCTCTGAGATACGACTTCTCCAAACCAACCGACCAACCAGCTCAATGAGTAATGGGCCTTTTGTGCCCACAGAAAGAAAGAAGGGAGGAGAGAATAGGGAACCACAATCCCCGAAAATCACTTCCATGAGACTAGGGGGAAAATTAGCAGAAGTGGTCCCGAAGCCAACCGTTGCGACTCGGCTGGATGCCGCTCAAACCCAAAATGGCAGGGTCCTCACGAGTCCTCTCGAGTCCCCGCCACTCACACCCGGAGGTGACCGGAAACTCGGTCTCGGCTGTGTGGTCCGCCGGGACCTGACCTTCCCGCTGCCCCCCGCCCCCTGCCGCGCACTTGGCACCCCTCACGCGCGCGGGACGGGCAGCCCCGCCGCGGCCACTCCTCCGCGGCTCCGACGCCAGACCGAGGAAAGCGTCGGCGCGACCACGCTGAGCCACCGAGAGCTTAGGCCGCTGCGGAGTGCCAGGGGTGTCCCCGGGAGACCCCATCCGCCCGTCCTCCCCTCCCTCGGGCCCCAAACCTACTTTTAGGGCGAATTTCTCCTGGGTCCTCTTGTTGAAGATCTGCAAAACTTTCCCGTTGATGCCCAGTCCCAGGACCTGGGTGGTGACCTTGTAGTCGTCGATGATGGCGTTCTTCTTGATCTGCAGGCTCGACTTGACGTGGAACTGGGGGAACTGCTGCGGGGGCTGCGGCGGCGGCTGGGCCGGGGGGTGAGGTTGGGCCGGGGCGGGGGGCTGCGGCGGCGGCGGCGGGTTGGGGAACATCGCCGGCGTTGGACAGCATGGTGCGGTGGCGGCGGCGGCGGCGGTGGGCTGGGGAACAGCACCGGAGTTGGACAGCATGGTGCCCGTAGGCGCGAGAGCAGCGGCGGGAGGGCCCGCGGCGGGCCCCTCCTCCGGCTCCGGACGGGTTCCCCGCCACCCCGAGCCCGGCTGGGAAGTTTGGTCCGGGCTGGAGCCGGCTTCCCCGCCCCGGCCCGGCTCCAGGCTCGGCGGGTCGCGGGGCTCCGTGGGTCCCGCTGTGCGCCGCTGGCGCCCACCGGCCCTGCTCCCTCCCTCCCACCCTCCCCCCGGGGGCCAGGCGCTCGGTGGAACGCGGGACGGAGGGGCCCCGGCCGGGGGGGAAGCGGCCGCGCGACAAAGTACCCAGCCCGAGGGCCGGCGGCCGCGTCACAGCCTCGTCTGCGTCCGGGGCCGGTCCTTAAAGGGGAGGGTCGGAGGGGGCAGGGCTTGGGGAGGCGGGACGGAGCTGGGGAGGCGTGGGCGTGGGGGAGGGGCTGGCCTTAAAGGGGAGGACGCGAGGCATCCGGAGCGTGAAGGGCCAAAGCTGGGGACTGGGGCTGGGGACAAGGAGCGGGGACCGAGAAATCTTAGTTCTTAAATAATCAGGGCCACGCAAAGGGAAAGGGGAGGCGTATGAAAGTAGCTGCATAATCAGATAGATAATCCACTTTTCTCCAATTGTCTGGCTCTTTTAGAGAGCAGCAGCTGAGGGTGTATTTCGAAGGCGGGGGATGACTAGCAAGTATGCGCCAGATGAGACCTCCGGGGTGACCTGGAATTACAGAGGCCACTCATTCTCGGAATAGGGTGAGGCAAATATGGAATATTTTAACTTGAACACTTTCCTCTGAGTTTTGCATTTCTTTTCTCACAAATTCTGTGCACCTCTCCCAGTGGGAAGAATAGGGTGTGGAGAGAATTCCCTGAGACAATGTACCAAAAAGGGAAGGTCTGGGGAATAGGTCCTGATTTCCAATGTGGAAAAGTTAGGCCCTAAACCTACAGCCATAAGAAATGGGTATTTTTGAAGAAGCCAAGTTCTAGTCCAATTTAGCCCCCTGTCTCTGAGGAAGATACTAAGGATCTAGCTGGACCTAAGCATAGCCCAGATCAGGAGAGGAGATTGGGGAGGCCCTAAATTTAAGCTGCCAGAGGGTGTCGATACATATTCTGATGGGGTTTGGGAGATGATCATGAAATAAATTCCTGCTGACCTCCTCCCCACTCTGACTAGTAAAACAGCTCAGAAATAAGACAAGGAGCCTGAGGTGAAGACAAAACCTCAGCTTAATTACTGATAAGGCCGAATTAGAGAATGTGACTTTACCTATGGCCACACGTGGCCCCTAACACGTTCCCCCAACACTCTAGAGCCCCCTTGTACAGGGAGACCTAGCTCAGGGAGAAGCAGAGGAGGGAACATCCTAAGGAGAGGTGCCCTGGGGACCGAGCCCAGGCAAGGATGGAGTGAAGGGTAGCCTGAAAGGTAGAAGTTACCCTCCCAGCAGAGTCCCTTCCTGGGATTCACTCCAGGGCCCACTCCATGGACCAAGAAGAAATATGATTCCCCTAACACAAATACTCGCTCTTTCTGAGCACAGTTAATTTAGTGTACACCTTGACTTTGTGCAAGGTGCCGTGCTCAGGCCTGCAGTGGTGGATGGTGTTGATCTGTGGGGGAGAAGAGAGGTACAAGCAGACAGCATCAAGAGAGTGGCACTGACACAAGTCTGAGAGGTGAGGGCAGAGGGATTCTCCTCTGCAATAGCAGGTGGTGGAATCTCTCCTCTCATGCTAGAGGGTGGATAAGTTAGACAGTTCCCCATTCCTCTGACTCCTCAAAGATAAAAAGACAGCCTACGGCCACAGAGATTGGAAAACACCTCACCCGTTCTGCAGCACTACTATCACTTCCCTTAGGCGCACAAGGGAGAAGCCCAAGGACTGAGAGAAGGACGCAGGGATGGGGAGGTGGAAGCACCTGCTCCTTGCTTCTCATCTCAGCTGGGCTGGGGCTGTGCAGGGCTGAGAGTTGGTCTTTTTTCCTCTGCAGAGGGTCACCAGTGGCTTCCTACTGCCTGGTACTGAGTTTTCACCTGCTTCCCTCCACACGGCTAGAAAGAGGATAAGCTCTTTTTGCCCTTTCAGAGACAGAAGGCACAGTGGAAAGAGAACAGAATTTAGAGACAAATGACCTGAGTTCAAGTCTCTCCTCTTTGTATCTGAAACAAGGAGAAAAATAATAAAATTGAGTATCAGGGCTGAGTGAGAATTAAATGAGGTAGTGTTCATGAGAACTCCCCAAAAGCTAGAAATGATCATGAAATAATAAATCTTATAATGACTGAGGCATTGCTGGCTTGCTCCTCTGCTCTGTGCCCACTGCATGGGGATCTGCCCCTGATATCAAAGCTGCCTTCCTATCTAGCTGGGACTCTGGGGCGATGCTGCAGCCCAGTGACCTAGGAATAACTAGACAACTGAAACCACAGCTGGGGCTTCCTTCTGGAATTACAAGGACCAGTTAGGCCCAGGGGGCACACAAGGACTCAGTACATAGAGATTACAGAAGCTGCACACACAGCACCCAGAAAACATATACATATATCAACACAAAGACATAAGTGCAATGTGCCTGGCATGTAACAGACATGAAATAAATGTCTAATGGATGGATAATAACTGGGGAGTGAGATGGGCTAAAGGAAGAACCTAAGATGGGCAAGAGATGCAGAGTCTTAAGTTCCATTCCAGTCCTAACTAACTATGTAACCTCATGCAAGTCCCGTGCCCTCTCAGTTCCCTCTTTCTCATCTGTCCAACAGTGATGTTAACATCTGTCCTGCCTCCCTTGTAGAGCTATTGTAAGAATAAAATAAAATATTTTTCCTTAGGACATGGAAGTCCAAAGTCCTATTTGTATAATACCAAGCTCTCAACCATCTGTAATGAACTACTTAAACAATTTTTATGGATATGTAGAAGCACTTCAAAAGTTAAAAGTCTATGCAAATAGAAAGTACTATTTTTGTCTACTATTGACATGCAAACACATATGCCATGAATACTGTACACACAAAGACAATTGAAAGACCTCAGGTACATAGAATTTGGTTAATTATAATCCTCCTCATCATTGAGTCATTGGTCCATCTCTGCTTTTATTTAATTAGCTATTAGTTTGGTTGTTTTGTTTTGTTTTGTTTTTGGGCAGGTTTTTTGGCTGCGCCTTGCAGGGATGTTAGTTCCCTGACCAGGGATAGAACCCAGGCCATGGCAATGAAAGTGCCAAGTCCTAACCACTGGACCACCAGGAAAGTCCTTCGTTATTTTTAATAATGCAGTAGGCACCTGTGAATCCACTACCCAAAATGAAAACTAGCACTTTGACAGTAGCATACATCTAACTAGGTGGTTCCTTCATTCATCCCCAACCCACCTCTGTTTTCTCTGGCCAAGATAAACATTATCTTGAATCCTAGGTTCATTATTCCTTTCCTTTCCTTTTATGTAATTTTATTTCATAAGGACACATAAAGGTGTCTGACCTTCATAAAAGGTGAAGCTCATAGTGTCTTAAAAGGGAGGTGGATAGGGTTCCCTGGTGGCGCAGTGGTTGAGAGTCCGCCTGCCGATGCAGGGGACACGGGTTCGTGCCCCGGTCCGGGAGGATCCCACGTGCCGCGGAGCGGCTGGGCCCGTGAGCCATGGCCGCTGAGCCCGCGCGTCCGGAGCCTGTGCTCCGCAACGGGAGAGGCCACAACAGTGAGAGGCCCGCGTACCGCAAAAAAAAAAAAAAAAAAAAAAAGGGAGGTGGATATGGGTGACTTTATCAGAAAGATGAGGTTAAAATAAGGAAATGTCTTGTCATAGTTTCAGAGTATTCGCCACCTCCTCATGATGACGGTGACGATGATGATAATGATGGCGATTATTGAGTGCTTACTCTATACCCAACACTGTGCTCAGCCTGCCATTGTCTCATTTAAATCTCATGAGGGTCTGTGGTAGAGATTGCTGGCTGTTTCCGCCAGTATCCATTTCCCCCTCTTTGATAGTAAATAATCTTCAGTATTTAGCTAAGCACATGACTGCCCGGAATAAAAACTACATTTCCCAGCCTCCATTACAGCTGTCTGTGTTCATGACTTGTAAATGGAAGCTGTTGAGAAAAGAGGTAAGTCCTCCTCCTTCTCGTCCTCTTTTCTCCTTCCTGGTGGCCGGAATAAAAATGTAATGGCTGGAGGAACTTCCCTGGTGGTCCAGTGGTTAAGAATCCATCTTGCGATGTAGGGGACGCCAGTTCAGTCCCTGGTTGGGGAACTAAGATCCCACATGCCGCAGGGCATTACTAAGCCCACGCGCCACAACTACTGAGCCCGAGTTCTGGAGCCCTCGCGCACCACAACTAGAGAGAATCCCGAGCACTGCAGCGAAGAGCCCACGTGCAGCAACTAAGGCCCAATGCAGTCAATAAATATTTTTTTTTTTTTTATGTAATGGCTGGAGCTTGAGCAGCCATCTTGAATCATGCATTTGGAGACCACAGGTTGAGGATGACACAGCAAAAGGATAGAAAGAGTCTATGTCCTTCTATCCATGGAGTATGCATAGAAGATGGAGCCTGGATCCAACGTATCAGCCCTAAACAACTTACCCAGCCTTTATATGAAATAGAAATAAATGTCCTTCTTATTACAGCAACTGATGTTCTAAGTTTTCTATCACTCACATCCAAATCCCATTCTAACTGTTATACAACCCTATGAGATACGTACTGTTATCCTCATTTATCTATTTTAAAAATGAGGAAACTTAGTCCTAGAGAAATTGAATAACTTTCCTAGGGGTACATAGTTAGCAAAGCACAGAACCCAGGTCTTTCTGACCCAAAGTCCATTTTCATGGCCCCCACTCTAAATCCTAAGCAGACATACACCCACATATCCTTCTTGATGTCCAAAATATGGTATCTTGCCATTTCTGGGCAGGAATGACCTAAAAAGGTATGGCCTATACTTTCCATTTTAGATAAACTTTAAATCTCCCACACCTCAATTTCCTTCAATCTTGACCTAATCTGTTACAGAGTATAGGTCTGTGTTAATTTGCATGACTGTGTTATATGATAGGATTACTTGTGAATCCATGGCAATATCTCTTCTCAAGGCTTCCCCCGTCCTGCCTTCCACCATCAGAGAGTAAAAATTTCCTATTTTGCTGTTATATGGCATTATGAATGGATGACAAAGGGTGAAAATCTATGGAGGTGAATTTCCTGCAAATTTTCAGATAACACGCTCTTGATGAAATACGATCATCCGCAAGCTGTTGGATAGATATATGCACACAGATAAAGTGGGCTTTGTATCTATTGCTGGGGCACACAAACTACTGCCGAAGGCAGCACGATTCACAGGAAAAGCTCTCTTCACTGAAAGCTCACTCTTGGAAAGGAAAATGACTTGAGGCCAGGGAGAGATAGTCTTCATCTTATAGGCTAGTTTTTCTTTGAGAGATTGAGAAATTCTCCAAAGCAAAAATGACAGATATATAAGAATTATTCATCACAAAATTTCTGAAATCTCTGAAAGTGCTAGGGACTGATCCACAGAAAGAAATTTTACCCAAAGTAAATATTGTGGGCAATGCCCTATGTGAGGACATCTCAGAGGGGAAGAAATGCTCTGCTCCTCCACCCCAATGCCCTTATCTGCACCCCATCCTTTGACTGTTTAATGCCACAGCAGGGAGCAGCCGGAGCAGAGGGAAAGAGAAAGAAGGAAGTACCTAAGGGGGAACAGAAACTTAGCCTCAGCACATCGACAGACATGACCTGGTCCAAAGGGACGGAAAACGGGACTAATTAAGACTACAGGTTGCCTAACTGTAAATTCTGTGCCTTAGTCTGGGAAATGGAGAGGAAAGGGGTAAATATTCCATCATAGTCAAGATAGCCCAAGACTGTTGTCCCATATTAAAAGCTTTGCCCCTCCAGTCTAGCCTGTATCTAGCATGTCCATTGCAATTCAGATGAGCATTCAGCCTGGATAGTGAAATGGGGAAGGGAGAAAGGTAAAGGGGATTTGCCATCCAGGAACACAACCAGGGTGTGTCAACCCAAAGGGTCATTGGTCTTTGTCTGGTAACCTGCTGACCCCTGGAATTTTTTTCCATCCCTCACTTAAGATGAGTAAATGGGAGTGGGAAGGTAGGAAAGGTAGGAAGAGATGGGGAGGGGGGACTGGGTAGCGATTTCCTAAGTGTATAAGAATAAACAGCTTCCCGTGAGACCATAATTTTGAGGCAGCGGAACATGGCGGAATCAAGTCCTGGGTTCAAATCCCACCTCTACCACTTACTACTATAATAACTGCACCTCTGCATTCTTTTTGTATAATGAAGGGGGAGATAATATTCCCTAGATTAATATTCCCGTGCCAAGTTTTGAGCTGTTACTGACACATACTGATTGGCCTCTGTGGAGCAGTTATTATGCAGCAGGTACATTCATACCAGTCATCTCTTTCAATCCTTTCGACAGGCTGTACTTAGTATTATTTCTGCTATTCCAATCATTGAAAGCACTGTGGCTCAGAAAGGTTAAATACCCAGCCAAAGTCATCACACTAGAGCAGAAGAGCTGGAATTCAAAACTCATGCTGTTTCCGCTCATGTCAAAGTCCATGTTCCTAAATGCTCCTGTAAGTTGCATTTGGCTCAGGAGAAGGAAACAGTCTGCAACCTGCATCTTACTCAAATTCCAAAGACTCTTCCTCCAAGACAGAGAGTTAAAGGGAATGAATAAAGCCATTTAAGCAGTAATGAATTTAGGATCCTAGGATGTATAAGCTTTTGAGAAATGACTTAAATATATGAGGTACATGTGGCATAACCCACATTTTGTTTTGGTTTTGCTCATTAAATGACAGAGGTAGGAGCTAACTTTTTCCCCCATGTTTCTCTTTAGGTTATGAAAACTGTAATATTGTAGAGATGAAAAGGACCTATGAAGACCACCTGATCTGTCAACTTTCTCAAAAGACCACACCTACATGTAGACAAGTAGGTGTGTGACCTTCAAAGCTTTAGGCTCTCAGAACTTCCGGTGTCTCACTATATCATGAAAGGAAGTTCTTCCTTTTGTGTGACCTATATAGTACATGTTGCGGGCAAGTCCCTCTCATTCCTGGAAGCTCGCTCATTGATGCTGGCCAGGGGTCTCCCCACAGCTTTGGATAGATGTCTAGAACCCTCCCTTCACTGGAGCAGTAGGTGCAGGGGAAAATTGGATGTGCTGGAAGAGAGAAGTTGGCATGTGGGCCAGCCTGGTACCTGCACCTGACCCCCACCATCAACTTTGCACCCCCTTTCATATCCACAAACATTTACTGAGCACCAGTTCAGGTCAAGTATTGTACTGGGCATAGGAATGCTCAGAGGACCCTGATGGACCTTGAGTGCCTTGAGAAGTTACATATATATATATTTACATATATATGTAAATGGTGACAGTTATGTATATACATTACATAAAATGTATCATTTTAACTATTAACTAGTTCAGAGGCATTAAGTACACTCACGTTGTGCAGCCATCACCACCATCCGTATCCAGAACTTTTCATCTTCCTAAATTAGTGCTCTGAACTCATTAAATAATAACTCCCCACTCCCATCCTTCTCCCAGCCCCTGGCAACCACCATTCCACTTCCTGTCTCTATGGATTTGACTACTCTAGGAAACTCATATAAGTGAAATCATACAGTATTTGTCTTTTTATGACTGGCTTGTTATACTTAGCATAATGTATTTAAGGTTCATTCACGTTGTAGCATGCGTCAGAATTTCCTTCTTTTTTTTAAGGCTGTACCATTGTGTGTGTGTGTATATATATATATATATATGTATATACCACCTTTTATTTATTCACTCATCCCTCTTGATGGACACTTGGTTTGCTTTCACCCTTTGGCTATTGTGAATAATGATGTTATGAACATGGATGTACAAATATCTGTTTGAGTCCCTGCTTACAATTCTTTTAGGTATATACCCAGAAGTTGAATTGCTGCATCCTATGCTAATTTTATGTGAAATTCTTTAAGAACTGCCATGTTAATTTCCATAGCAGCTGCATCATTTTACATTCCCATCAGCAATGCATAAGAGTTCCAATTTCTCCACTTAGCTAACACTTGTTATTTTCTAGGTTTTTTGGGGTTTGTTTTTGGTAATAGCCGTCCTAATGGGTGTGGCCTTGAGAGGGTTTAAGTTTGGGTCTTCAGGGCTCACAAACAGGAGAGAGTCATCTAGAAAGTTCTCACCAAAGAAATGACATTTGACCTAGGGATCTAAATGGGCAAGAATTCTCCAGGCAGGGCTTCCCTGGTGGCGCAGTGGTTGAGAGTCCGCCTGCCGATACAGGGGACATGGGTTCGTGCCCCGGTCCGGGAAGATCCCACATGCCGCAGAGAGGCTGGGCCCATGAGCCATGGCCGCTGAGCCCGCACATCCGGAGCCTGTGCTCCGCAACGGGAGAGGCCACAACAGTGAGAGGCCCGCGTACCGCAAAAAAAAAAAGAAAAGAAAAGAATTCTCCAGGCAGAGGAGGAGAAAGGGGTAACACTAAACAATGGAGCAAAGGGAGACGAGAAATTGCACAGCCTGTTTAGGAGCAGCAGGTGGTCAGCACAGGCTGGAATGCAGGGTGTGCAGGGGAGAGTGTCAAGATGTGGGGCGAAAAGCAGATTTAAGGGCTAGACATTCCACTAAGGCTTTGGACTTTGGGCAACAGGGAGCCATTGGTAATACTATGTGAAAGTGCTGTGCAAACTTCAACACATGATATAAATGCAAGAACTTAGAACAAAAAAGAAAGAAATGTTTTTAAAGAAAAAAATGGGGACTCCCCTGTGGTTAAGAATCCGCCTGCCAATATGCAGGGGACATGGGTTTGAGCCCTGGTCCGGGAAGATCTCACATGCTGCAGAGCAACTAAGCCCGTGCGCCACAACTACTGAGCCCGCGTGCTGCAACTACAGAAGCCCAAGCGCCTATAACCCGTGCTCCGCAACAAGAGAAGCCACTGCAATGAGAAGCCCGTGCACCGCAACGAAGAAGAGCCCCCACTCACCGCAACTAGAGAAAACCTGCGCGCCACAACTAGAGAAAGCCTGCGCGCAGCAGCAAAGACCCAACACAGCCAAAAATAAATAAATAAATATTTTTAAAAATAAAATAAAGAAACAAATGTACTAAGACTAATACACATTACCTGGAAATTGGAGGCAGTTTCTGGCATCTACCAGAAAGGACACTGGGCCCCCGGGGTGCTGGTTCAGGGCAGCCCCCTGGTGTTGGGTCCCAGTGCAAAGGTGGCCGAACGACCCGCCCATGTCGACCTCTCTGGTACGGAGGGGCTTAACTGTCCATGAGATGGGAGAGTGGCCTTCCAGGCCTAGAGGGTCACAGGTCTCCCCTCCTTCCTCCTGGATCACTGCACTCAGCAAAGTGTCACCTTTTAGTGCAAGATTCCAATTCATTCAGACACTTGGAAAATCTCCCCAAGCAGCCACCTGCCTCTGACAGCCCCTTCTAAGCCTGAAGTTGGACCCAGATGAGGCCTCCCCAATGCAGCTGCCTCACTGTCCCTTCTGCCTTGGAGGAGCGAGACAAAGGACTCTTCCCTATATTCAACAGGTAGAAGATTTACAAAATTACAGAATATTCCATATCTCTCTCTCTCTCTCTCTCTCTCTCTCTCTGAACCTTTAATACAGCAGTCCCCAAACTTTTTGGTACCAGGAACCGGTTTCGTGGAAGCCAATTTTTCCACAGACCGGTGGGAGGGGGGATGGTTTCGGGGGATTCAAGCTCATTACATTTATTGTGCACTTTATTTCTATTGTTATTACATTGTAATATATAATGAAATAATTATACAACACACCATAATGCTGACAGGAGGTGGAGCTCAGGCAGTAACGCGAGCGATGGGGGCAGCTCTAAATACAGATGAAGCTTTGCTTGCTTGCCACTGCTCACTTCCTGCTGTGCAAGCCGGTTCCTAACAGGCCACGGAACAGTATCAGTCCGTGGTCTGGGGGTTGGGGACCCCTGCTTTAGTACGTGAACATGGTACACAATGCAAAAGCCCCAAAGGACATATAGTAAACAGCTCTCTCCCAGCCACCCAGGTTTCTGCCCGATTTTCTCGTGCATCCTTCCAGAGGTATTTGAGCCAGTCCAGCTTTTTGCTTAGGAACTAGCATGGACTGTGTTTGGCCTAAATCCCAGGACACCAGATCCTAAACTCCAAAGTCACACTGTCAAGAGGGAAGCCCTAGATCATCCATGTTACCCAAAGTCAAAAGGCTTGGATAGCTCATGGCCATGCCAGCCTGCAGTGTAGCCTTTACTCTGTGCTTCCTGGGATCAGGGCATCCTCCGGAGTCTGAGGCTTCTCCCAGCATCGATGAGGGGAGGGATAGGAAGTGAGCGACAATGGCCTGGGGTGGTAGCTGGGTATAGATCAGGGAAGAGGGTGAGACCAGTCCTGGAAGAGGAGAGATGGGGCTATGCTCCCCAGTTCTGTGGGGGAGGCCTCTGAATCTGGGCCCACTGGCTGCCCCCCTTGTGTCTGCAGAGCCATCTGGTGCAAAAGCCCCTGTCAATAGGAAGGGTAGCAAAGAGGGGTGTGTGGGCAGCCTTCCCCTGGGTCAGGGCCCAAGCAGAGGTGTTTCTTCAACTCTCGGTGTGATCGCAGCTGCCCCGGCCACTGAGCTCCTGCCTGCGTCACTCCCCAGGAATCTGGTTCTTGTTTACCACCAAGAAGTGTGGTGATTACAGAGCCAAGCGGCCCTCCTCCAGCTTCCTCAGGGAGTGTGTGGGGAACCCAGGGCCTGGAAAGGGAGACGTGCTGAGTGGGAAAATTAGCGGGCTTCCTCACCAGGATGAGTCAGGGAAGGGCCTGGCGGGACTCCAGCATGGCCTGGGCTGGGACACCTGGGACCATCTTCTACAGAGCTGGGAAAAGAAAGAGCAGGGCAGCAGAAGAAGCAAATGAAGGTGAACTGTCAAGGACCAGGGGCAAGGAACCAGGAAGACTGGAGTCAAGATGACACTACCTGTTGTGCGCTCCGCACTGTGTTAAGAAAGAACAGTGAACTGGCAGGCAGTGAAGCCTCCTGCAAACTTCTTATCCATCCCTAGTGACTGTCCAGCGCCTGCCACAGAATAGGACGCTTATTTTTGCTGGGCAGATGGAATGGAAGATGGTGGCTGGCACTCAGGGAAAGACAAAAGTCATAATAATCACACCAATGGATCAAGCACTTCCTATGTTCCTGACATGGGTCTAAATGCTCACCATGTGTTACTCAATCCCCAGAACAACCCTACAAGGCAGGTGTTACTAATATCCTTTCAGGGACCCAGATGAGGAAATTGAGGCCCAGTGTGTTTAAGTGACTTAAAGTAAGGACTGGAGTGGGGATTTGAAGGCAGGAAGCTGGGACCCAACCCTGTCTTCTTAGGCACCATGCTTTCCTGAGCAGGGAGCAGAGGCCACCAAAGATAGACAGCCTGGGGCATAAGGCTCTATCCTAGAGTTTCTTCTCCCATCAGTTACCCTGCTGTGACCTCACCCCCATGCCAACCCTGGATGGGCTCCACTGGACCCTGTTCTAGGCTTGGAAAAAATGGCAATGCAACTAAGATGGTTATTTTTTCCCAAACCAAAATTCCAATCATCTGTTCCTCTGGATCAAGATCTTGGTCCAAAAGCCACTAAAGGTGTTGGGAGGAGAACAAGAGCTGAGCATCCTACTCTCTCTTCCTCTCCCTGCTCCTTGTCCTGAAGCCTTTTCTCTTCTGTTCCCTCTGCATTTTTCAGAACATTGTCCAAATGCGGGGGTATTTCCAAAACACCAGCTTGCTCCATTTACTTCCCACACAGCTGTCTGCTCTTTTCTCCCTGGGAAGTTGAGCTAACAAGGCAGTCTGAAAATCAGGTCATTTCTACTGTTTTTCAGCGTTTCCAGGGGCCCTGGTGCTGCAAATGGAAATGTCAACGTGGGGTAATTACATGGCCCCATGCCGTTTTCCGACTACCGTTTATCCATAATCGATTCCTGAGAAAGACAAAGGATGTGGATAATCAGCCGGGCAGATGGAGAGTGTCGGGCGGCCAGGACAGAAGAGAAAACATAGCTCCCCTGAAGGGAGAGAGAAGAAAGGCCTCTGGCTCAGGGAATGTCTGCGGTGGGGACAAAACAGGCTCAGACCTGGCCCCAGCAGATAAGGTGTGTGTAGAGGAGCCAATTAATCACTGGACGTGTCCTTTAACATCTGACAGCCTTTGGAAGCTCTCTCTAGGAAATGGGGAAGGAAGTAGTAAGGAAGGACCCTGAGGGTATCACAAGAAAGAGGAAGCATGGGCATTAGAATAAGGTAGAAAGATCACAGGTCCTGGAAACTAGTTATTTAAAGACACTCCTTGTAACACACACACACACACACACACACACACACACACACACACACAGGAGGTTGATAGAGCCTGTGGTGGGACCCCAGTTTTCTTCGGCCGGCTTCTTTGCCTTTAGGTCTGGCTGAGAAGATGGGGCTAGACATTTATCATTGGGCATTTTAGTCAGTTTCACTTCCTGTTTCTCATGCTGAAAGCATAATCATCATCATAATGATAATAATAGTTCCTCAGGCTTGCCTCTGCCTCCTATTTATCTAAGGCCTCCCAGAAGCGTGTGTATAAGTGGGAGGGGGGAGAGTACAGCTTATCTACTCTATCAGTCAACAGCTGAGGGTGGAGGCAGGCATGGAGATGAGGGTAAGGGATAGGAATTAGCAGTGGAAATTATTAAACTCATTTTTTTTTCAAGAAGAGGAATCTAAGTGTGTTGGTATTTCCCCAACTGGCTATTCTCACCACAGAGATGTTTGTAAATCCCTTTTCCCAGGGCCCTCCAAAAATAAATCCTTTCCTTTTCACCCTTCAATCCATCCTAATCTAGGAAATCCCTGTAATCTGAGGCCCAGAGACTTTAAGCTGACTTCCTAGAGTCACACAGCAGGAGAGATAGGACCAGACCAGGCTTCTTGTGCATCCATTATAAGCTGTAACTAGGAAGGGAATTTCCAGCTCTATGGGGAACTTGCAAAGCTGTTAGGAAAAACCACAACTATTTCTGCTAAGGAAAAAATATGCAGTCCTCCACAGACTTGAAACCCAGGATAGTTAAGAGAGAGCTCCGTCTTCCTGGGAATGGGTTGGGACCATCTAAGATTAGGAGAGGGCAGGGGGAAGAGCTTCCAGACTTTGATCAGGACAACTGTTCACAGAATAGAGGTGTCGGGCCAGTATTTTAATTTTTTACCGCCAGTAAAAGGAGCTGTACTTTAAGGACAAAGGTTGAGCACTTTACAGGCTCTGGGGACTCAGATGGGAGTGGAGGGAAGTGGGGGAGGGGGCCATTATCATGATGACAATAGTGACATAGTCCTTCCTTTAGATCCTGCCCTCCCCTTGGGGATTTGAGGACAAGTGGAGGGAGGGAGGAAGCAGGTGGTTCAAGGGTCTTTTCTATATGAACAAAAAACACAGGTAAAGAAAAAAATTAAACCACCAGAGAGAACCCCTAATTAATTGAGTTAAGATTTTTTTAAAAAAAAGCTTCCTCTCAGACACAAAGACACACACAGACACACATCTCACACGGACAGACAAAGCCTGAAGCACTATTTAGCTACACTAAGGATGAGAGGATGTGAGATCACATGTTTATTTATTGTGATATTTATTATTGTTGGATTTTTTTCCCCCAAAAGACAGTCATAAGCCTAGGGCTGGATGGTGAATGCCAGGCTCACAACGTAAAGATGAGAAGTTAACTGTGACCCTGTGAATAATCAACCTGGGGCTGTCAAGGGAGGAATCCATGCAGGGAGGGAATTATACTAACACTAGACATGCACATAGCAATCACTACGTGCAGACGCTGTTCCGAGCCCTCTACATACATCTGCTCATTTAACATTCACAGCAAGCCTGCGAGATAGGCTGCGACTCTTATGATCCGCACCCTTCTCATCCACGCTCATCTCAACCCTGGCTGCCCTCGCATTTCAGAGCCTGTAGACGGACTGGGTTATCGAACCCTCACCTCTGCCTCTCTTCCCAGCAGCAGCTGCCACAGGCCCAGGACCAGCCACATAGTCTGCAGGACCCAGTGCAAAATGAAAATGCAGGGCTCCTTGTTCAGAAATTAGGAAGAATTCCAAGGGAGAAACAGAAGAGCATTAAGCCAAACATGGGGCCCCCTAGGCACAGGTCCCTGTGGGACCACATGGGTCACACACCCATAAAGCTGGCCCTGCAGCAATACCCCTGAATCCCTGCACAGAACAGTTGTGGAATCTTCTGTTATCCGACCCTGGTGTGTGCCGTACTCCTGAAAACGGAAAGGGAGAGAGAAAAACACATTGTATCCCACATACACTGGGCATGTGTGTACGGCTTTGCTGAAGAAGGTATTCCAAGTTTGGTTTTCAGACTTGATCTAGCTGATTTTTAAGGTCTCTCCCAATGCTGTATTAGGAGATCCGTCCTTTTATTCTTCCCTTTCCTCACATGCCACATTCAACTGGTTGGCAGTTCTTGCTGCTTCTGTCTCAGCAAGGCCTCCTGTATCCTCCTCTCCTTTCCATCTCCCCTGCCACTGCCCTAGTTTTCTTTCACCTAGAATATTCCAGTAACTGGCTAACTAGATTCCTTGCTTTCAGTCCCCATTGTTTCCAATCCATCTTTCTCTCTGCTTGTTATGCTTAGGCTTTTGTTTTGTTTTGTTTTTAATAGATATTTATTGGAGTATAATTGCTTCACAGTACTGTGTTAGTTGATGTTGCACAACAAAGTGAATCAGTCATACGCATACACATGTCCCCATATCCCCTCTCTCTTGAGCCTCCCTCCCACCCTCCCTATCCCACCCCTCTAGGTCATCGCAAAGCGCTGAGCTGATCTCCCTGTGCTATGCTGCTGCTTCCCACCACCCAACTATTTTACATTTGGCAGTGTATATATGTTGATGCTACTCTCACTTCGCCCCAGCTTCGCCCTCTCACCCCATGTCCTCAAGTCCATTTTCAATGTCTATCTCTTTATTCCTGCCCTGCAACTAGGTTCATCAGTACCATTTTTTTTTCTTCTTTTTTAGATTCCATATATATGTGTTAGCATATGGTATTTGCTTCTCTTTTTCTGACTTACTTCACTCTGTATGACAGACTCTAAGTCCATCCACCCCTCTACAAATAACTTTCTCTTTTTATGGCTGAGTAATATTCCATTGTATATATGTGCCACATCTTCTTTATCCATTCATCTGTCGATGGGCACTTAGGTTGCTTCCATGTCCTGGCTATTGTAAATAGTGCTGCATTGAACATTGTGGTACATGTCTCTTTTTGAATTATGGTTTTCTCAGGGTATATGCCCAGTAGTGGGATTGTGGGGTCATATGGTAGTTCTATTTTTAGTTTTTTAAGGAACCTCTATACTGTTCTCCATAGTGGCTGTATCAATTTACATTCCCACCAACAGTGCAGGAGGGTTCCCTTTTCACCACACCCTCTCCAGCATTTATTGTTTGTAGATTTTTTGATAATGGCCATTCTGACCAGTGTGAGGTGATACCTCATAGTAGTTTTGATTTGCATTTCTCTAATAATTAGTGATGTTGAGCATCTTTTCATGTGCCTCTTGGCCACCTGTACGTCTTCCTTGGTGAAATGTCTATTTAGGTCCTCTGCCCATTTTTTAACTGCATTGTTTGTTTTTTTGATGTTGAGCTCCATGAGCTCTTTGTGTATTTTGGAGATTAATGCTTTGTCTGATGTTTCATTTGCAAATATTTTCTCCCATTCTGAGGGTTGTCTTTTTGTCTTATTTATGGTTTCCTTTGCTGTACAAAAGATTTTAATTTTAATTAAGTCCCATTTGTTTTTGTTTTACTCTAGGAGGTGGGTGGAAAAAGATCTCTCTATGGTTTATGTCCAAGAGTGTTTTTCCTACGTTTTCCTCTAAGAGTTTTATAGTGTCTGGTCTTACATTTAAGTCTTTAATCCATTTGGAGTTTATTTTTGTGTACGGTGTTAGGGAGTGTTCTAATTTCATTCTTTTACATGTAGCTGTCCAGTTTTTCCAGCACCACTTATTGAAGAGGCTGTCTTTTCTCCATTGTATGTTCTTGCCTCCTTTGTCATAAATTAGGTGCCCATATGTACGTGGGTTTATCTCTGGGCATTCTATCTCGTACCATTGATCTATATTTCTGTTTTTGTGCCAGTACCATACTGTCTTGCCTACTGTAGCTTTGTGGTATAGTTTGAAGTTGGGGAGCCTGATTCCTCCAACTCCGTTTTTCTTTCTCAAGATTGCTTTGGCTATTCAGGGTCTTTTGTGTTTCCATATGAATTGTAAAATTTTTTGTTCTAATTCTGTGAAGAATGCCATTGGTAGTTTGATAGGGATTGCATTGAATCTGTATATTGCTTTGGGTAGTAGAGTCATTTTCACAATATTGATTCTTCCAATCCGAGAACATGGTATATTTCTCCATCTGTTTAGGTCATCTTTAATTTCTTTCATCAGTGTTTTATAGTTTTCTGAGTACAAGTCTTTCACCTCCTTAGGCAGGTTCATTCCTAGGTATTTTATTCTTTTTGTTGCAATGGTAAATGGGAGTGTTTCCTTAATTTCTCTTTCTGATTTTTCGTTGTTGGTGTATAGGAATGCCAGAGTTTTTTGTGCATTAATTTTGTATCCTGCAACCTTACCAAATTCATTGATTAGTTCTAGTAGTTTTCTGGTGGCATCTTTAGGATTTTCTACGTATAATGTCGTGTCATCGGCAAACAGTGACAGTTTTACTTTTCTTTTCCAATTTGTATTTCTTTTTCTTCTCTGATTGCTGTGGCTCGGACTTCTAAAACTATGTTGAATAAATGTGGCGAGAGTGGACATCCTTGTCTTGTTCCTGATCTTAGTGGAAATGCTTTCAGTTTTTCACCACTGAATATGATGCTTGCTGTGGGTTTGTCATATGTGGCCTTTATTATGTTGAGGTAGGTTCTCTCTATGCCCATTTTCTGGAGAGTTTTTACCATGAATCGGTGTTGAATTTTGTCAAAAGCTTTTTCTGCATCTATTGAGATGATCATGTGGTTTTTATTTCTTAATTTGCTAATGTGGTGTATCACATTGATTGATTTGCATATATTGAAGAATCCTTGCATCCCTGGGATAAATCCCACTTGATCATGGTGTATGATCCTTTTAATGTGCTTTTGGATTCTGTTTGTTAGTATTCTGTGCAGGATTTTCCCATCTATGTTCATCAGTGATATTGGTCTACAATCTTTTTGTGTGTGTTATCTTTTTCTGGTTTTGGTATCAGGGTGATGGTGGCTTCGTAGAATGAATTTGGGGGTGTTTCTCCCTCTGCAATTTTTTGGAAGAGTTTGAGAAGGATTGGAGTTAGCTCTTCTCTAAATGTTTGATAGAATTCTCCTGTGAAGCCATCTGATCCTGGACTTTTGTTTGTTGGAAGATTTTAAATTATGGTTTCAATACCATTACTTGTGATAGGTCTGTTTATATTTTCTAATTCTTCCTGGTTCAGTCTTGGAAAGTTGTACCTTTCCAAGAATTTGTCCATTTCTTCATGGTTGTCCAGTTTATTGGCATATAGTTGTTTGTAGTAGTCTCTTCTGATCCTTTGTATTTCTGCAGTGTCAGTTGCGATTTCTCCTTTTTCATTTCTAATTTTATTGATTTGCGTCCTCTCCCTTTTTTTCTTGATGAGTCTGGCTAAGGGTTTATCAATTTTGTTTATCTTCTCAAAGAACCAGCTTTTAGTTTTATTAATCTTTGCTATGAAAACATGACGACCCAAAACCTATGGGATGCAGCAAAAGCAGTTGTAAGAGGGAAGTTTATAGCAATACAATCTCACCTCAAGAAACAAGAAAAATCTCAAATAAACAATCTAACCCTACACTTAAAACAACTAGAGAAAGAAGAACAAAGAAAACCCAATGTCAGTAGAAGAAAAGAAATCATAAAGATCAGAGCAGAAAGAAATGAAACAGAAACGCTTAAGCTTTTATTAGTTACTTTTGAGAACTTTCTCTCCCCTAGGTTGTACATTTCTCCAGGGTGGGTACTCTACTCCCAGTCACCTATACATTCCTCAGCAGCCCTGAGAAAAGCAGCCTGTACCTCCTGGCTACTTCTGCAATGCCTCCTTTGCACATCTCTCCTCTTCCTTCAGGCCCATGTTCTGGACTGGAACCCAGCCTACTGAACTCTCAATCAAGAGAGCACTGCTCTTCTGTCTAAACTCCAGCGGAAAGCATGGCGTCCAAAGTTCTGTCTCCTATTACAGGATCAAAGTGTGGCCAATTGGAAGGGTTAGGAAAATCTGCCTCCCAGTGGATCAAGAACGACCGATAAGGACTAGAAGGCATGGAGAGGGCTAACTGACATTTCTTGCTTAGAACTGTAGCTGTAGGGGCTTGTTTAGCCTGGCTTCAAGCAGAAAGGCAAAGAGATCTGACTTCCATAATCTTCACCACCCATCACAAAGTAATCGGCAACTCAGGATTGTTTTAAAGAGTGATGGTCTTGACTGCTACTTTAGGGAGGAAGTCCCAATCAGAGATGCTTTACTTTGACATCTTTAAAAGTTTTACTGGTACCCTGATCCCATTTTAAGACCAACCTAAATTACCTTGGGCCCAGAATATAACAACCTCCCCATATCAGTAAGGATGAACTCAGCTGGAAAGGTAACCAGCAGTGGTTTAACCCATAAAGCAGGTAGGAGTTTCTTAATAAGACCTAACAGAGGTGATCTCAGGTTTCTCAGCAGCTCAACAAATTCGTCAAGTACCATCAAGGATCCATGGCCTACCATCCTCCTGTATTGCCATCCTCAGCGGACTGGATGTCACCCTCCAGCTAGCTCATCCCTTCACTCTTCCAAGGAGGCTGCAGCAACTCCAAGTTTCTCATCCTCAGAGGACATGGTTCAACTGAGCAAGGAAAGAGGCAGGAGTGAAAAAGAGAATACAAATAAATTTTAAATGCTTTTTTTTTTCCTCCGGTGACTGTCTTATTTATCATGGGAAAACATATTTCCAGAGAACCTCCACAGATTCCTCCTTATATCTCATTGGCCAGAAGTGGGTCACATGCTCATCCTCAACCAATCACTGGACAGAGGAAGTGGAATTTCTCCAACTCCTCCCTTGCCTGGAGGGAGGAGCGCTCCCCAAGGGAAGAAAAAGGGGTATGGGTTTTGAGTAGGTAGCTGACAGTATTTGCCCCACTCCCACTCAACTGACTCTTTCTCCTGATCCTGTAACACATTTAAGTATCCTTGGCCCTCAGGCCTGCCTCTCCCTGACACCTGCCCCTTTTCTCCTCTTCCCTTCCCCAGCAAACTCACTGCAGAAGCCATATAACTGCATTGCCTCCAATGAATGATTGATAGGATCTTGTTACTATTAAAACCTGGGGCCCATAATAAGCCCTATGTCCTCTGTCCCAGAGGAGTGGAATCAAGGTTTTGGATTTGGAAATAGTAAAAGATATGAAAGTTTAGTTTAAAGGATGAGAGGAGTGGCCTGTGTGGGTAATTGTGTATGGGGAGTGGGTGGAAGGAGAGAAAAAACACGTAACATGAACAAATAAATCACAACCACCATATCCAATAAAATAGAAATCGGGAGGCTCAATGTCAGATAAGGGGAAAGCAACATTCCCCTTTCATGGTTTCTCATTATTAAAATTCCAACTTTAAAAGGCTGAGGTCAGAGCTCAGACAATGGGGAAGATGGGGAAGATGCTCTTTCTTCTTTGTCAGAGGACCTGACAAAAAAGGAGCCAATAAGAAATGGAATCAAAAAGGAGAAAGTCGTTTCTGGAAATGCATCTGTGAGATCCTCTCGTAGGTGGAAGGGAAAGAGAATTAGCGTAATTGAACTTCTACCTACTCTAAGGTAAAATACGTCATATACATTGCCTCATTCAGGCCTCACACCATAAGGTAAGAATTGTTCCCATTTGTGACCTAACAAAGAAAAACCTAGCTGCATATTTTGTAAGGGACAGAGCCAGCACTTGAACCCAGATCTTTCTGACCCTAAAGCACATGCTTTGTCATCTCCCTATGACCATGAACAGCCATGAAGTCTCCTTTCCAGGGATAGTGATCTATCTGTACAGGCTCATTCATTCATTAAACAAATCTTTATTTGAGCCCATTATATGTCAGACACAGAGCTAGGCTGTAGGTTAGCTGTGGTTCTGCTTTGGGGAGGGGTGTTCAAAAGACCTCTAGGGGTCTCTTCTGGCTACAGAATTCTGCAACTGTAGGAAACCAAGGCAGCCATAGCTTCTTTCTCTGCTGTTGTCCGTATCTGACGAATTGCCACTGGGGAAGGGGCCAGAACATGGTGGACACTACTTTTCTGCCCAGGCTAGGAAGAACAGTAGAAGGGAGAGTCACCAAGAAGTTCAGTGGTCAAACTGGACTCTAGCAGTCTCTTCCAGGGTCCAGTGTTAAAAAGAGGCCCGGTATAGAGTTTCTTTTGGGGATCATGAAAAAGTTGTGGCTATGGATAGTGGCGGTAGTTGCACAACATTATAAATGTCCTTTAATGCCACAGAATTGTACACTTTAAAAATGGTTAGGGCTTCCCTGGTGGCGCAGTGGTTGAGAGTCCGCCTGCCGATGCAGGGGACGCGGGTTCGTGCCCCGGTCCGGAAAGATCCCACATGCTGCGGAGTGGCTGGGCCCGTGAGCCATGGCCGCTGAGCCTGCGCATCCGGAGCCTGTGCTCCGCAACGGGAGAGGCCACAGCAGTGAGAGGCCCGCATACCGCAAAAAAAAAAAAAAAAAAAAAGGTTAACATTGTAAATTTCATGATATATACATCTTATCACAATAAAAAAATTTAAAGTGCACTTAGCAAAATAAGGTCTTGAAAATAATCTTGAAACACACTGTGCAACATTGCTCCTAAATATACACCTATCCAAAGAATTAACCATTCAGAGCATTCATGCACTCAATTCATTTTAGTTTTGAGCTATCAGTACAAAAAGGAAGGAAGGGAGGGAGGGAGGGAGGAAGGAAGGGGAGAAACAGTAGCAAAACCTCAATTAATTTACACATGGAAAGAGTCACAACCATAGTTGAAGCATAGAATTTATTCTTCTGGCTTGTTTCCCACCAGTAGCATCCAGTGTCTGATAGATAGAGTCACAGTGCACATTTTTAAAATGTCCAGTAAGGTTCCTAAAAATAATTGTAAATCATACAGACTAAGTGACAACAGTAACAACAAAATAGACCCAGGACTTTGTCTTTCCAGCCTGAGCACCACAATCACCAGGTCACTCTGACCTTCCCTGGCAGGCAGCCCTGGGCAGCTGGAAAAAGTGACTTCCTAACCAGGATGCAAGGAGCCTGGCAGCCACGAGGGTCTGAGCCATGTGGGGTGTCTTGGTCCAGGCTGGAGTGACAGCCAGCTTCCAACAGGGAAGACCAACCTAGCAATGGGACTAACTGGGTCCCAGGATCAGGAAGTGCCCCCCTTCCCCATACATACAATGACTCCCCACTTTCTACCTGCAACACTAGGAGAGGCAGTGGCCCCTCTGGAGGGTGGGCAGGCAGTGTCTCCATCACCTCCACGTTACAAATATGGAAAGTGCTAGGCTTGACTAAAGTTACAAACAGGTAGTTCTTTTCCTCCGTGGAGCAAAAAGGAAAAGTGACTCTATGTTCTCATTGGAACCAGGCTGCTATTCACAGCATAGCTCCAGTGTTTTTTCCACTAAATATGTCAATCTGTAAAATTGAAAGAAGATCCTGGCTAGGGGCCATAACTGCAATCAGGAAATAGAGAGGGAGCTAGAGGGACTCTCCAGTTATCCTTTTTTTTTTTTTGAGCTTAGAAGAACCTGCTGCGTACCAAGGTAGAGGGTGAAGTGGCTTTATCCCTTCACTCACCACCAGAGGGGGCAGTGTAACTTTATCCCCGTATTCACCACCAGAGGGGGCAGTTGCTCCACATCTGTGGTCTCTGCAGTGCTGAGAAGGTACATGCTAAGGGTGAGACCCCCTAAGGCTCTAAGGGTCATTTTAGCTCTCCCTTGCCCCAGAGCTGCCTGCATTTACTTATCAAACCTCACTCTTAGATAAGGAAGGCACTGCAGGGATCATCTGGTCCCAGACAGCTGGCTGTTTCCCCCGCTCTTAAAGAGCTCCAGAAATAAACTCCAGCACCGCGCCTGACTGTCACAAGGCTCTCAGTGTGGGCTGCCTACAGCCACCGAGACAGGAGCCAGGTGAGGGCAGATGAACCCCCTCGGGGCAGGCCAACTGTGCATTAGCCCCTGTGGAGGGAGGCGCCTTCCTTCTCCTGCCCAGGAGACCCAGGTAGCTGATTCCATCCTCTGGCTGCCTCGCAGACCAGGCCTGAGAGCAACAGACCCCTGCCTGTGAGCCCGAGGGCTGGAGCCCCTTCATCTGCCTCTTGGGCTCCTTGCTTTAAGAGGCACCCTTTGTGGAGGTGAGTTTGGGCTCATGAGACAACCCCATTTAACATCGACTCCCACCCCTCCTTGCCCCCAATGCATCTGTCTCTGCTTCATTCCATCTGGTGTCCTCAGAGGAATGGCTAATTAAATTGAAAAGAGCTGGCCTATTTTTGGTGTTTTTCAGCTAAGACCTGGAGGAATAGCCACAAAGTTTGGAAGGAACCGCAGGGAGGCTGAAAAGCTCTGGGGTTGGCTGGTTATTCTAGGATTGTCAGGTCCTAAGTCCCATAGGCTGGCTGTTCCAGTTAAGGTTCCATCCCATTCCCTGGGTCATCAAATTAGGGGATGGGATAAAATCTGAAAGAAGGGGAAATATCTTCTTGGTTATTCTCATCCCACGTTGTCCCAGAAGAAACAAGCTGATTTATTTGGCTTATTTGTTGCAAAGTCAGAGCAGCAACAGCAGACCAAATATAGATTGGTCTCTGGAGAAAAACGGCAGGAGTCGGGGAGGGTGCCGGGGGTAGGATGTGGGGTGAGAGCAGGGGTACCTGACCCCTAGTTCACATTCCACTACCTGCATTTGAACAAATACTGTTTCCTTCCAGAAAATTACTTTCTTTCCAAAAAGAAAACTCATCATATTACTTCTCTACATTAAAACATCCTTTGGTTCCTTATTTGTCTGCCTAACTGACAAAATCCTTAACTGTACTCCTAATGACCCTTTAAACCAGCCCAAACCTTTATCACCAGATTCAATTCCTGCCATCCTATACACTAGCCATCCTGAGTTTTTCACCATCCCTTTTCACCTCTTGCTGTCTCAACACACTTCAAGTCCTCCGCCAGGAATTCCCTTCTCAGCCTAGCAAATTCTACCCATTAATGGACTTGCAGTGCAAATATTACCTCTCTGAAGTCTTTTTTTAACACCTCCAGGAATTAGTCACTTTCTCTGCTGTGCTTCCCTAGAACTTGGATCATACCTCCATGACACCTCCTGTCAAACACATTCTAATAATTTTTTTACATGTCTCTGTTCTGTGTAAAATGTGACCTCCTGAGGGCAAGCAGTGTTTTATTCACCCGTACTCCCAGCAGGGAGTTCAGTGAATTTTTTTTTTTAACAATATGTTTTTTTCCCTTTAGTTTTCCTGATCATCTAATATTATTTTATTTTATTTTTATTTATTTATTTTTGGCTGCATTGGGTCTTCATTGCTGGGCGCGGGCTTTCTCTAGTTGTGGCGAGCGGGGGCTACTCTTTGTTGCAGTGTGTGGGCTTCTCATCACAGTGGCTTCTCTTGCTGCGGAGCACAGGCTCTAGGTGCACGGGCTTCAGTATTTGCAGCACAGCGGGCTCAGTGGTTATGGCGCACGGGCTTAGTTGCTCTGCAGCATGTGGGATCTTCCTGGACCAGGGATCGAACCCATGTCCCCTGCATTGGCAGGTGGATTCTTAACCACTGAGCCACCAGGGAAGTCCAAGTGAATTTTTACTGATGAATTAGGACATCACTCTTGGAGGTGGAGAAACCTGTCCTCAGAAACTCCAGGGGGAAAATAAACAGTTCGGCAAATGGATCCTTCCCAGGGGAGATGAGAAGTAACGTGTGGACTAAGACAGCCCCGGTGTCTTTGGCCATGGCTAGGATGTAAAATCTCAGGGATAGAAGATCTGAAACTTGACCTTGGGACGCATCCAGTTGCAAAGTGGCATTCTGCTACCAGAAGGAAAGAACTCCCAGCCCTTGTCTCACCTCTCCTCCGAGCCCCAGCTCACATTCCTACTTCCTCCAAGAAGGCTTCCCTGGACACTCCTGCTCCTGCCTCCCCAGGAGTCCCAGGTTCTTGAAGTTTTACCCCAGGTAGGTGGCACAGTGCTGGTGCATGTTCCATGCTCCAAAAACGTTCATTGATGCTGATGAAATTGCTTGCTTAGGATCATGGAGACTGTTGTACCTACTCTGCCCCTCTGGATCCACTCCCCAGCCTTCTCCACTGTGCTCTGTGCCCCAGGGAGTTGGCCTTTTGGGACTGCACCAGTCAGACTCTCCCATCCTTTGGCTTTGGTTAGGTTTGGTCAATGGAGGCACAGGAGTGAGAGGAGATGGCAGCATATTTGTCCCCTTGGTTCCTCCTTGCTGGCCAGAGGTTGGCAGGGCCACCTTCCTCTACAAAGGGCCTCCTGTAGAGGGGCCTCTCCTGCAGCCTCACCCACAGGCGTGTTCTCTAAGGTTCTCTTGGCCATGAGGCTATGCCTGTGTGCTTGTCCACATTTTGTAAGTGGCCTCTTCATCAGACTCTCCCCGATTCCTCCGTGTTTGAGTGGGGACTGGACCCAGTATCCATAGGAAACTTTTTCATCCTCATGTGTAGCTTGGTGCCTTTCTGGCTTCTTCAGATCCTGCTCTACACTGGTGCCTGAAGTTGGCTCAGAAGCAAATGTATTAATTACAAGAACTTAGATGTTTCTGCCTATGTCCCAATCCCCCACTGATTTCATAAATTTTCCAGCCAGAGAATGCGGGCATCTGGCCCCAACCTTAGGAGGAAACTCTACGGAGTTTGGAGTTCCAGGATAGTTCTTGAAATCACAAATGATCCTGTTGCCTCCCTATATGGTCAGTGTTTTTCTGGACCAGTTAGATTTGCTAACTGGGAGTGTTTTTTTTTGGGGGGGGGGGTGAGGTCCCGATTTCCCCCTTGAACAATCAACCACCTAGTCAGTAAGAATCTCCAGAGCTGTTGAGTGAGCCCCGCCTGCCCACCCCCGGGCCATCACCCTATTCAGGCTCCTCGAGGTCAACCTGTTCCCTTGGCCTCCCCATTCCGCAGCACCGTGCGGTCCTGCAGAGAACAAGTTTTGCCTCCTTGTTATCCCCAGGCTGCTATCTAGCCACCCCACTGCAATGGGGTTACACGCTTCCAGCCATTCTACACAAGGTGTTTTCTCACCAGGAGGATCTGAGCAAATGAGTGTCTTGGCTCAAGGCTCCCCAACATCTCAGGGAACTCATATCTGAACAAGAAGGTCCTGAGCTTTGCTGAATCATTTCACCTAGTTCAGGGACTTCAGTAAAAGATCAGTTCCAGAGTAAAAACTCTCCTCTCGGGAGCCTCTCTGTGTGCTGCCCTAGTTTGCCTGGAGAGCCCTGAGGACCAGGTCTGAAACATGCAGCCTGGAGGGAAACTGAGGCCTGGAGGGAAGCAGCCACCGGCCTGTGTCACAGGAGCCGGTGGGCGGGAGAAGGGAGCAGGGTCAGGTGCACTGCTGAAGCGAGAGGGATGCTGACATTCTGAGCTGGGGGAGGTGCGGGGGTTGGAGGTGGGGCAGGAATGCATGCAGGGGGACAAAGCTATGGGAGAGAAAAGTTATACAGTGGGTGGGGTGGTGTGCACACACATACCAGGGGGCAAGGGGTGTGCTGGCAACAATGGCTTTGGCCATATTAAGACCTGATCAGGGAACTTTTGCCAAGCGTTTCTCCCTTCGACTTCTCCATCCACACAGCCCTCACCAGACTTATCACCCTGTCCCAGTGCCCGGACCTGCGGACTGGTTTTGCCTGGAGTCAAGGCCCACTGGCCGGCTCTCTCCCTGGCCCGAATTGCCCCTTCCCCCTGCTCGTCCCTGCCCACCCAGGCCCCATGAAGAAGAGCTGGCACCCTTGCCCGCGTAGCTCCCCATGCCAGAGGAGACACTTGAGCCGGGAGATTACCGGAGCTCTTTTTAAGTAGCTTCGGCTCATGTGACCGGCTCTCATCCAGGCAGACACATGCAGGCCAGCCCTGCAGGCAGGGCACACAGCGCTATTTATCTCCTGCTGGGTTCCCTTCAGGCAGAGCTGGAAGGGTGGGGCTTTTTCATTGTATTTGAGCCTCAGCTGGCGCCACTGAACTGCCCCAGCCTCAGCCTTTGCCCCTTTCCCAACCCTGTGGGTAAAAATAACCCCCCCATTCTGGCACCTTTGGGGAGTTGGTTGGGGACTGGGGAAGGAGGGTTGCTGGGAGCGCGGTGTAAACACTGCATGGAGGCCAGGTGTTGAACGGGGCATGGCTTTTTGATAGCAGCAGTGGAGAGTCTGGCTCCAAACCTTGGCTCTGCTACTGACCAAAGGGACTTGGGTATTTGCTCTCTCCAGTTTGGGCCTCAGTCTCGCACATTCTCAGTTTCGAAGAGCCTGGGCACCATTCACCCACGGTCACTGAGGCAGGAGGCATCGTAGATAGTGGGTGGTCAGTGGGGGAAATGGTCATGGCTAGTGATGGACAGGGCAGTCACCACAAAAACCCTTTGCTGACGTCCACCCCTACCCTTCTTCTTTTGGGGGGGTTGGACAGGAGGAGACTCCATAGGGCATCTAGTCTGCGTCTATCGTCATACGTATCCCATCGTATGTCAGTTCTTCACGAGAGTTTAACTTTCCACTGAATTTGAGAGCAAGGACAAACGTTTTAATCACGTGTGAATCGCCCAGCACACTGCCTGGCACATTCATTTACTGAAAGAATGAAGAGAAGGTGGTAGGGGGGACCTGGTGCCCACTGGGGGAGCCCCTGCAGAACACACAGCTGGGGGCAGGGAGGGGACGCTCCCAGAGCCCGGGGCTCCAGCTTCTGACTTTACAAACTGTGACTCTGTGGTTGAAGAGCTCTCAGCCTCGGCAGCACCTCCTCCAGCCTCAGCCCCACCCAGGCTTTCCCCACTCAAGTTGCACCCCTCTCCTCTGGATGTGGTAGAATGGAAGGCTGGGACTAAATCAAGAACGGAGGGATTACTCTTTGCCATGCAGCTGCCAGGTTGAGGTAGTAGGGGTGTCGGGTGTGACACAGCAGTTGGGAAACAGTTGTCCCTGCAGGAAGATCCACCACGGAAACCCTGGACCCTTATTTTAGCAGGATCAAGGGGAAGCACCTGTGGTCTCCTAGCGAGGTCTGGAGCCTTCTCCCTGTCACTCATGCTGCTTTGCCTGGAAATCACTCTGACATTTGAAAGCATAGAGTGACTCTGGGTTTCAAAGAGAGGAAAGGGACTCCTGGATGACGAGGGTTTACTGAGAGGGCACTGGGGCCAGGACAGTGTGGGACGGCTGCTCGAAAACTGTAGGAAAGGATCTCAGGGATGAAGTTCCTGACTCCATCCCATGTATTCACCTCAGTCTTGGGCTCAGACAGGGTTTGATGATGGGACAGAAGTAAAGAATGTTGATTAAGCAACCAGAGAAAACAGCAACGCAAGCCAGCTTATTGTCGAGGGAAATAAAGGAGAGAGAGGCAAGAGAGGTGGGGAAGCCTGGTGCCAGCCGTTTCCTCCTCCCCCCGGGGTTGCTTTGGATGGCAACTTAGAAATAGAATTGATGTTTGAGGAGGGAACAGCAAGCGTCACACCCCTGACCTGAAATCATGTCGGAGGAACCCCGAGGGTGACCCCATCTCATCTTCAAGGTCAGAAACAGAGGGAAGTGAGAGCCACGTAGCAAGGGGATAGCGTGTCTCTACACCATCTTTCCTCCTCAGCCTTCAGCTCCGAACACAAGACTCCAACTCTCGGCAGACTAAGAACATTCTCTTCTGAAACTCTCTCCCCTTCCCACCCCATTCACTTGCAGATTTATTCAAATTTTAAAACCAGAACGGACTGTGGATAACTTGGCATTTTCTCTAACTCCACTGCCTGGCTTTTTAAAATTCTGAACAAACAGTCGACAGTGCTGCTGGCGCGCTCCATCCCTGGCAAATGCCACTCGAGTGCACTTTTTCACACACACAGCAGTTGCTCAGTAAGTCACTGTCAAGAGAATAAATGCACCAATGAAGGCCTGTATGGACGGGCTTCGGAAGGGCAGAGGTGAGTTTAGTTTGGGCCAGGGATCCCCCCCAGGGATGATTAAGAATTTTCCGCGGTGGTTTGGATTGGGTGTCCCGAGTCTGCTTGCCATCAGAAGCTGTCAGCAGCCACTTGCAGAGGCAGGGCTGAGCAGCCTCTGTAAACAAGCAGGGCGCATTGCACCCAAACGCATGCTACAGAAAGGTCAAGATCAGCCCTCAGCATTGGCACCGTCCAGCCACAGTCAGTTCATGTGCCTCTGGACGGATGCCTTCCCGGACATTGCAAGGCAAAGGACAACACACCTTGAGCTCTCATTGCCATTTCACTGCCTTTTCTAAGCTCTGATAAGCTTTTGCCTTAAACGCAACAAAAAACCATAGGAGTGTCCTGGCTTGGGGTGTACTAGATCATGGGGAAATCTGAACAGCTATGTTCTTTTAACTTCCCCCTGGCCTGTAGTTTCTCCAGCCGAAGTTAGTTTTTCTAACATGCAGCAGCTTCATGTGAGTTATGGGAAGGTCCTTTTCTAGCTTTAGGCCCTGCTCTCCTAAAGCAGGAAGCCCATTAAAGAAGCCAAGGGACAACTCAAGGGTGGCAGAAGGCAGTTCTTCCGCGTCCACTTAGCTCCTGTTGCCGGGGCAGGAAGGGCTCAGGGCCAATCAGAAGCAGGCAGCAGCTAAGGTGCCTGAGGGCCCCAAAAACATTCTTTCCCTTTCCATTTGCTCAGTTCCCTTAAGCTTTACTTACCCGCAGACAAAAACCCCGGAAACTTCCCAAATAAGCTGCATTCCTTAAACTGCTTGCCAGACCTCATCCTTAAGCTAAGCTTAGGCCCCAGGAGAGTAAACGTGATAACTCTCTCCTGATGGGAGAGCCGATTGTGAGGGCTCCGGGAAGCAGGCCATCCCTGAGTACTGCGCCTGTTTCCCAATCTCCCTTCTTTACAACAATGCCAGAGCTTATGGACAGGCGCTCTGGGGAACTAAAAGGATATTATAGGATGAATCTCTACAAGGCTGTTTCTCATTCCACTCCTTTTCTCATCCCAATATTTTCTTTTTCGAGCATTTCTTTCTCTGTCATTGCCATCAAGTTAAGAGAGGCTGTACCTGCAGCACAGCCCTAAAAATTCAGTGATTGATAACTTGCCTACCACACTGGGAACATTTCAGAGTATAGCACTTAGGGCCTGCTGGGAAAGTTGTCAGCCTTGGTTTTGAAAGTTATGAGATGCTGAAAAATTCTCAAAGCAATTTTTATTTTTTAAAAAACGAACAACCTAAAATTAAAAAAAAAACAGAAAAACACTGACTCATCCATGCCAAACTGCGCTTTCCAGAGGAAGTGTGTCAGCAGATTCAAGTGAACAATGATAGAATCCCATGATCCCAAATGATTCAAACCTGATGCTTTAGAGGCTGACATCCTGAGCTGAAATAGCCACAGGTCACCATCTGGCCTGATTTAGGGGAGTCCTTTCTTTTTAGTTTATTTCTGTAGTAGCAATAAGAGGTGAGAATCTTTCGAGTCAACTGTCAGGCAGGCTTCTCCTGTCACAGAAAAAATTATGAGAGCTTGGGCTTCACTTAGTGGTTGCTGAGCTATATTAAGAATCATATCCTTTCTTTAAAGTCTAGACGATATATTTGTAGCTCTGGCTTATCTCAGGGGCTATGGCTCTCAGGGACCAGAGAGCTTTTAGTCCTTACATGGTTGGGTTCACTGAAAAACTTTTCTCGCTGAAATTAGCAGGCATAATTTGACAGACACTTGGAGAGGATTACCCCTAATCACATTCTGGTTGAAGGCCAGGTTTGGAAGTAAATTCTTTTAAAATCTTGGGCTTTAGGAAGCACAGCTTGAAGGTGAAAGTGGGACATGTTATGTTGAAAAGAGGATATTAAAAATGTTATTAAAAACTGAGAGGCTGATTCCTGGCAGAGGACAACTCTTCCTTGATTTGCTGATCCCTGGCCTTGTCTCTCTCTCCTTGTTTGGAAGACCCAGGTTGTTCACGTTGTGGATGCCTGCAGTTGCTCTGTGCATATTAAGTTATAGGGCTGTACAGACTGGTCACCTCTGGCGAGACTGAAGAGACAGAGGAGAGCGTGTTCCGGCAGTTCTACCTGGTTCAAAGGATAAGCTCTTATCCTTAATTCTCAAAGGAGAAAAAGCATACAGACGCAGTCTAGAACAATCATTGTCACTCTTCCAACTTCTGTGTTCATGACATTGAATAATAGATGAAAGAGAAATAATCAAAAGTAAATGAGAAAGAGTTTTCCATGATTCACTAAAGTAGTAGGAGTATTCTTTTAGGAAATCCCAGAACAATTTATCGGCTGCTACCTAAAATTTCGCATTTAACTTTAATTATGCCTAGTTAGGAATTCAGCAAAACAGAAAGTTTCAACATGACCAGCTGCTACAGATCCAGACTGTTTCACAGTTGAAATTTTTGTTTAATCTTTTGTTCAGTTTTTTGATCACGCAAGAAACCCCGTTCTTAACAGATTCAGTGTCATGAAAACTAAAATACAATGACATTAGCCAGCTAACCTGTCTGTCCCAATCCGCACCTTAAAACACCTAGGAATAAAGTATACTACTATGGTCATAAATTAATTTCATCTGGGAAAGGAGATGCGGGTTAGACTCTTTCCCTCTTCACAGAGCCCCTGGGAGACAGAAGCAGAATCTTTATACCATAGTTAGGTTATGGTTGCATTTTCCTTTTCATTATTATCAGTGTCAAATACCGGACCAGAAGAAGGTGGCCTCACATAACCCTTCTCCAATTACCCTCTCTCAAAAAGAAGAGATGGGAGATTGACTACATAGGTCGACTTGAAAGAAGACAAGAGGTGAGCACACTCCTGGTACCCGGACGGAAACAAACCTGCATCATCTGCACATGCTCGGTAGCATCACAACCGATTAACGCAGAGCTTCATGATGAATGGGAATGCCCATTTGAAGCTCGCACTCTAACACAAGAGAAATCGTGATAGCACATGATGAACAGATCAATCACTGTGAGGGTAGAAAGTGGGATGGAGTCTAATAAAATGAGCAGGTATTAGCTGGACTAGCCAATTTTCCATGTTGAAAGAAAAACATGATTTTAGGAATGAAATAAAACAAACATTCCTACCCAGCTCTGTACTGTGTCAATAACAGTTTGGAAAATCAGTTGATTTTGTAAATTTAAAAATCAATAAAAGGGGTGAGAAGAGTCCCTGCCTGGATGGCAGTTGGGAATGGAAAGAGCTTGGGAAGGTGGCAAGGAAAGCCAAATGGATCTGACTTAAATGCTTCTTTTTTTCAAACAATTTTTTAAAAACGTTTAAAAGTTCCACCTAGAATTGTATTTAAATTTTCCTATAAATTAAAATAAAGTGAAAAACAGTGACCCCGCTCCACTCTTTGCGGCCTGGCTTTTGTTTCTCACTTTACCGTTAGAAAAGTCGGGTCAGAGTTGTGTGGGTGTTGGGCGTTTAAGCTCCATTCTCCTTAATCAGGAGAAACACCTCAATGTTGTGATGCTCCAGAGGAAGCAGCTTGCCCAAGTCAGAGATGAAATATATTCGGAGTCAGGCATCAAACCCAGGTCTCCTCACTATTTTATTCGTTCCTGGGGCAAGGGGAGAATGACGGTTGTTAGTGTGTATTTCAGAATCCAGTTCTCAAACTTTGATGTGCGTGTGAACCCCCTGGGAATCTTGTTAACGTGCAGATTCTGATTGATAAGGTCTAGGATGGGGCCGGCACTCTGCATTTCCAGGAGATGCTGATGATGCTGGTCTGGCCCACAGCCCACTCTGAGTAGCAAGAGAAGTCCACTGCCTGCTAGTGAAGACACTGAAGTGGACTGGCTAAAAGTCAGTCACAGCAAGTTTGGGTCAGGAAGAGCTGGGACCGTATCACCCACCCATCTCTGCATTCCCTGCTAAGCCCCTGTTGTGTGCTACACCTCACTGCTGACTCTTACTGAATTGGAGTGAACTTTGGGAAACATCCAAAGGACTGCTGACAAGCCATGTAGTAGCTGGCAAGGCTTTGGGAAGGCGGTGCTCACAGACCAGTCAAGGAATACATTAGAACACGGTTTCTCCCATTTCTCAACTTAGAAACTGTTATCTTTAAAAAACCTGAACATCATCTCCAGAAGTAAGATATGGAGAAGACACACGAAGAGAATCAGCAGACAGTTTCTGGCATTCTCTTGGAGCTGAGTGGTTAAAGATAAAACTAACTCATGCAGTAAGATTCAATGACCTTTGTATTCTAGTGACAATGATAATAACAGATGATATAAAGAAACCTGCCACCTCATTCCTAGAGCTCAATCAGAAACTTGGGACTTCACCCTCATTTCCTCTTCCAGATTTTGTCACCTTCAGAGATGTAAGGAAAACAAACACTTTTGGTTTCTACTGTCATCCTTCTCATTGGCTCCAAAAAATCTTGACCAAATAAAGTGATAATTTAATCAAGATGGGTGGGGCGTCAAAAAGACACTGACATTATAAAATTAAAATAGCAGCAGCTATTCTTAGCTGACAAACAAGTAAGGCATAAATAATTCTATCTCCCCAAGATGCTCCTCAAATCTACCATCGAAAAAAACTAACCGAGCCTCAGTTTTCTTATCTGGTTAATGGGGATAATAATAACTCCCGTCCTGCAGAGGTAGCAAATGAGATAACGCTGCAGGTTCATTGCCTGGTATTTTGTGGGGTACCCATTTTCACAACTGAACAATCTTTTCCCCCAAAAGTGGACAATGCAGGTGAGAATCCAGATGTATAATTGGTCCATGTTGAGGGATTATGAGGCTAGTTCAGTGAGAAGGGCAAGGAGGAAGGGGAATTGAGGATGCCAACGAGACACAATCATGGGATCCAGATTCAGAGGAACCAAGTGAGATGAGGAGGGAGTGATGATGGTGGTGGTGAAGGGTGGGGAAGGTGCTGGCTGCTGCTCCCAAGTGAGGGTGTTGCAAAGATGAATCAGCCTGGTCCCTGCCTTCTACCTACAAAAGCCATTCTACCCACACACTTCAGGGAACAACGCAACCCAGCCAAACTGCCCTCATCCCTTTGTCACGATAGTGGAAATGTTTCTGTCTGGAAGACTGGGCAGATCCTCCTGAATGCCCATATACCTTAGACCTTCTATTGAAGCCAAGATTTTCTGAATAGCTGACCCCTGGAGAAAGTTGCATTGATTTTGAGATTGGGAGCCTCATATCCAGTTTCCAAATAGCAATACAGAGTGTTCCTCATTCATGATGGTGCATACTACTTCATTTACTGTGATTCAACAAATGTAGTTCCAAGCCCCCCAAACCCACACCCAGGAACAAACCTTGGAGTACCTTTCTGCTCTCCAACTCCACACTGTAAAAAAAAAAACAAAACAAAAAATCAATAAAAGAAGGTGGGACTTTCCTGGTGGCACAGTGGTTAAGACCCCACGCTCCCAATGCAGGGGGCCCAGGTTCGAGCCCTGATCAGGGAACTAGATCCCACATGCATGCTGCAACTAAGAATTCGCATGCCACAACTAAGGAGCCCGCGTGCCACAACTAAGGAACGGGTGAGCCACAACTAAGAAGCCTGCAAGCCAAAACTAAGGAGCCTGCCTGCCACAACTAAGGAGCCCACACGCTGCTACTAAGGATCCGGCGAGCCGCAACTAAGGAGCCCGTGAGCTGCAACTAGGGAGCCCGCCTGCCACAACTAAGACCCTGTGCAACCAAATAAATAAATAAATATTAAAAAAAAAAAAGTCAACCAACTTGACCTGTTTAATTGAAATGATAAAATGGCTGAAGAACAATCTAGCAACCGTAAGACACAGCCTGAATCTCTGTACTAACTCTGATCCAATTTGGTCATTCAGTGCTATGGCTGGGCAGGGATCCAAGCAAAAATCTGACAGTGGCTAGAAAAAGGGTGACAGCTTCTAAAAACTACAATTGTCCCTAAACTTGAAACACTCATAAACCTCCTCAAATCCATCTGGTACAAACGCCATGTTTTAGAGCAGCCCACTCTCCCCGAACTTGAACCGGCCTGCAGAAGACAGCCATGCCAACTTGAATGACTCTGCTCTGCGTCACCCTCTAGGTTGCCAAATTTAGGCATAAACACACCCATTCACCCTCCCAGAGCTTTCTAGAATGGGTACAATGTCATGGGTTGTCTATATCCTGTCGCTTGGCCCAGGTTCTGTAACCTCATGGTCCATTCACTACACAAAAACAGACCACATGCCAACCTCGGCCACAGGCTCCCTTCTCTCCCAAGTCACACACAATGCTGGCTGACCAAGGAGACATCTCACTGACAACACAAACATCGAAATCCTGCACGTGGCAGATGCGTCTGGGGTTGCAGTCCTTTCAACACAGTTTGCTTAAGAGAGCAGGTCTCCCACACAGATAACGACTGGAAAGGCCACCTCACCATGTGCTCTGCCTAGATAAGGCAGGAGGCTTACACCACTTCTCTGTAAGTTCGAGCACTCAGCAGGAGTTAGGGGGCTGAAAGGAGCTGCATATGCCATTGCCTTCCCTAAACTAGGGGTAGGGGAAATAATTAAGGTTTTAAATAGTCCACTTGCTCAGTCCACAGAAGTACCAGGACATCCCCATTTTAAGAGGCTGAGGTCACAGTCTGAACCCTTCTCTGCCCTGTGGTCCTTGTGCCTGACAGGCTGGGGCCATGCTCTGGACATTTGTTCTCACAGCCTGTGCTGTGAGGAATACTTTTGGTTAAGGCACAGGTTCCTTAAGTAACATGCCCATGGCATTTTCCTTCTTTTTGTGACTGTGCTGCCCAACAAAAACAGCCTCGTTCCGACCTTATGGAATCTGTAGAGACCAAATTCTATCATAAAAATGGAACTGGATAGTCCTGAGAACAGTGTTGGAGAAAGCAACGGTCTACTCTGAAGGACACACTGTCGGGACAGAGTTCAGGTGGACTCTTGTTTTGGAGGAGGGTGGAAGTAGAGACACGGCAGGGGGAAGAAAGCAAAACTGCAGCAGTGAGTTAGTTACTGTCCCTTTCACCGTCCTTCTGAATAAGGCATCTGGCTAGCAAGTAGTTTTATCACCAGCCCTCACTGTTTAAATCTTAGCAGAGAAAAAGAGAGGACGTTGAAGTGAAGAAAAAATGAAATGGATTACCACCAGTTTCTGGATTTTCTTCTTATATCTGAAGCTCACTCCCAGTCTAGGGAATAGTCTTCGGTTTAAACTGAAAGTGAGAAAATTGTGGCACATTAAGGTGGCAGATAGCTGGAAAGAGGAGCGAAAGCAATGAAGCTGTAGTTCGGGTTATGTGATAGCAATCACTTTTATAAGGAAAGAGTCCATGGAAATGCAGAACTGCAGTTTGCAGGCTGATTCTACCTTTAACGTTCTGGGTCATTTGGGGCCAAGAACTTCTTTATCTTCCTTAGAGATGGGAGGAGGGATGCATATGACTTGTTTTAAAGCCAGTACTTTGTGAAGTGGCAAGATGTCTGTAAAACGCTTTGAGTGCCCAGGAAACAAACCAGTGGCAAAATAATAATAAATAAAAATAGTAACGACAACATACAATAAAAACACCAGGCATCACAGGATTGAATGGCAGAGAAATGAGCCACTTGGAAGCAGTGACGAGACTTTTCTAGGGGACCCACAGCTTCCCGGAGCTTCCCCCACCCCATACTCTGCTGTGAGCCCTTTCACCTAGCATGAGCCCACAGGACAGGCTGCTGGCGCCAGAGATCTAGCTTTGAGTCTCATCTATAACTACGGCCATGTCCCAAATTAACCCTCTGCAACAGATGCCAAGGGAGACTAGAAGTGAATGTTCAGGATATACTTTCTGGTACATCGTCTACCTTGAGAGAAAGGGATTTAAACCAACAGAATAATACACAGGTTGATGAACACCTGACGATAATAACAAAAGATGCACTGACCTATAAAGTGCCTTTTACTATGTATCCCAGGATGGACAATACAAGCTGGTTAGGTAATTAGCCCTTCAAGAGTTCTTTTACAGTCATATAAAAATGCTTTGCCTTGTTAAAAAAAGATATCTAGTCTACCAAAACCATATCCATGAATGGGCTTGGGTTTTTTTTCCATTTTCAGGTTTGCAAGATAATTAAAAATACCTACATATCATCTCTGAGCACACCAGCTGTCCATTAGCTAATCAGTTTTGGCAATACACTGCACAGAGGTATACCACTACTGGTTTCTGACATTAAGTTAGCTTTAAGCTTATTGGCTATTCCTACAACTGGAGGCAGCTTGGAACCCAGGCCCTGGAAAGCATTTGCAGGATTTACTAGCCTTTTGCCTGACACCTTTTCAATGGTGAGAGGTCTGGGCACAGACTTGCTAATCCAAGGGTGTCTTAGTGCTTGAGCTGGGGTCAGGCGGGCAGAGGGGTCCCAGTGAAGACACCTTTTCAAAAACTCTATGAATAAGTAATCATCACACCCCTTCAGTGCTGTCCCCCAGTCTTTGCTGCCTGGGGGACCCCGCTTCTTACCCCTCCGTGAACAACCTCCCACAAGCACAACCCTCCCATCTGCCTGAGTGGTCACGGAACAGTAGCGAGGTAGGCCCTTGGAGTTAATGAAGTACTTGGCACGTTTGCATTGCTCCAGGAGTTTTGGTGGTGGCATCCCTAGAAGCTCCATCATACAGGCCAGCTGGTCTCCTTCATCCTCTCCAGGGAAGAGAGGCTGTCCTGTTAAAAGTTCTGCAAGGATGCAGCCAAAACTCCATATGTCAATGGGCGTGCTGTAGCGGCTTCCTAAGATGATCTCTGGAGCTCTGTAGAACCGAGACTGGATATATGTGTAGAGCTTCTGGTACTCAAAACAGCTGGACCCAAAGTCAATGACCTTAGTCGCACTGCGTCCATGGTGTTTCAGGAGAATGTTTTCTGGCTTCAGGTCACAGTGAATGATCTTGTTTTTGTGGAGGGCATCCAAGGATTGCAAGATGGATTGAGCAAACTTGCGAACCAACTGGATGCTAAAACCCTGGAACTTGTTTTTTTTAATGAGCTCATACAGGTCTATGCTCAGCAACTCAAAGGCCATGCAAACATGGTTCCGGAACGTGAAACTTTCCAGCATATGAATGACGTTCATGCTACCGGTTTTATCCTGCTTTTTAAGGTGCTCCAAAATCCGGATCTCCTCGGCTGCTTGGCGATGGAAGCGCTTTTCATTGCGTACCATCTTCAGGGCCACGTACTGTCGAAGTTTGTGATCATAGACCCGGGCTACCTGCCCAAAACTGCCCTTGCCAATAATTTTCAGCACCTCGTATCGATAAGCTAGATGGTCTCGAGGCACGTGAATATAGGCCCCATCTGCATCATCATAACCCCCATTATTGGGGCCACCGATAACTCCATGCCTTTTTTTGGCATTTGGACCCACAAAGTAAATTTCTGGATAATTGATGATTTCCAGCTTCTCATAAGCAGTGAGGTGGTGTTTATATTGCTTCAGCGCTTGTTCTGGAGTCAGAGGCAACACTTTGGGGGCTTTGGATGAACTGCTGGATTTTGCTGTATTCAAACTATCTGAACTTTTACCCTGAGAAACTGTAGGAGAGCATTTTTCAGAGTCGTTGACGCCATCTGACTGAAAAGTATCAGATCTTCTGTTGCCAAATTCTTGAAATAGTTGTTCTACCTTCATCTCACCTCCATTCAGAAAGCGCTGAGTAGGATCTCTTGTTAAATGCTCAGTGGTGATCTACGGCAAAGAGAAGTGAATCCATGTTAGAGTCACTAAAAACGGTGGAAGAATGAAAGAATCGTCCCCCTGACTGAACAAAACAACAAAACATGCCAGTTGTGTAGTTAAAAGACCCAAAAGTGAGATAAGAAAAGCAGGAGTCTCTAGAAACTCGTGTTATGTTAATCCTTAGGTTCCCCGACTGCTATGGCCACCCCAACCCCGCTACATAGGCCTCCCCTTTGTTCAAAACAACACGGTCATCTTACCATACCCGAAACATGCTAGATTCCTTCTAACTGGTATGTCTTCCTACCGAGAATCTTTTCACCCCATCCACTCAAATCCTACGCTCTTTCAAAGCCCAGTGCTAGTCCTCCCTCTTCCACTTAGAACTACTCCAAGCCCATACTAACTACGGCTCCACTCACATCTTAACTGCAGCTTTTCGAGTCTACCGCGTAATCTGGCACTTGTTATATATATACTGTCCTATATTGTTTACAAACTGTTTCAAGTATCTTCCCAAATCTTAAGGGCATGTACCAGGAGCAAATTAATACATATTAAAGTGTTCTGTAAATGATAAAGGGACAGAGGCAGGAAGTGATCCCCAGGTCTTCGGAACCTTGGTCCAGAACATTAACATAACCTGGTACCAGGTTCTCCTAGTGCCTGTACTATTCTCCAGTAGGGCTGAACGTTGACCTTGGCCTGGAATCAACCAAGGCCTCATCATCTACTCCTGGGTCCCCAAATAAATGATCACATCTTTCTAACTCAGGTCATTGAATCACAAAATTTCTAATCCAGAGAGAACTCTTGAGATCACCAAGGCCAATTCTTTATGTATCTGATGAATAGCAGTGAGAATCTAAGGCCCCAGGGTGCTTCTTGTAAAACTCTCCTAAAGACAGAGTCTCCTTTCTCTCTCCCTCCCTTGCTCATAGACACATACACTAGTCTCCCTCAACAAAAGCCTACGTGACAAAGGCATACAACTCTTTTTACTTGATTTGGCATCACCTTTTCCTGCAAGGAACAATAACCCACAGAAGAAAACTCTACTTATTAAATACCTCTGAAATGAAATACGATTCTTTGAAACTCGATGGAGGGAAAGACAACGAAAAAGCCAAACACTAAAAAAAATACTAAGAAAAATATAAGAATGTGCTAGAAGGAAAGAAGAAAAAAAGTGCTAAATCTGTTGTTTAAAAGAAAAAGTCGGGCTGGGCCTCCCTGGTGGCGCAGTGGTTGAGAGTCCGCCTGCCGATGCAGGGGACACGGGTTCGTGCCCCGGTCTGGGAAGATCCCACATGCCGCGGAGTGGCTGGGCCCGTGAGCCATGGCCGCTGAGCCTGTGCGTCCGGAGCCTGTGCTCCACAACGGGAGAGGCCACAACAGTGAGAGGCCACAACAGTGAGAGGCCCGCGTACCGCAAAAAAAAAAAAAAAGTCTGGGATACTTCAAAGAACAACTATTTTTCTTAACAGACCCTGAATAACTGTACCCCTGATCTGTATGATTGAGAGCCTCTATGATCAGGGGTAGATAATTCCAGAGAAGCTCTGAGCTATATTTATGATCTCTTAAAATATAACTCAAATTATAAGGTAATGATCCAAAGTGGCCAACCATTTAAAAAGTAGAATTTTAATATAACCTAAGCAAACAACACCTGACCCATCACCTATATAAATAGAAATATAAAAGATGAAAATATAAAAAACAAAAAAGGGATGAAAAAAAATTAAGTGTTGGCATACTTTAGACAGCCCCTAATTTAGTTATAAAAGCATGACATTAGTTTCTGCCTGCTTCTTTTAGGTCATTTAATCAATTTAAACATTTATATAGTACTACCGTTACAAAAATGAGGCACTGCACCATCTTACGTATAAGCAAAGCAGCCAGTACAACGGTAGCCATACTTTGGCATTGAGTTTCTAAATAAAGAGGCAAGATACGGACCAGGAGAGATCTCTGATACCAAAATAGAGAACTATCATTAGTCAAGAAAATAAAATAGGCTTGCAGACAGAACCTAAACACCTTGCTAAAATGTAAATATAATGCAACTTTTTTTTTTTTTTATCAGCAATGAAGTCAAATAACCATTCCTGTTTTTAGGGATGAAAAAAAAAGGTCTCATCCATCCATCTAACATTCACATGAGCACTAATTGTTCACAATTATAAAAGTGCCAAAAAACAGGTTACCTCAAGGCACTACAATCTATTAGGAGATAGGTTTGGCTGAACTAGGGAATTATAATTATTTGGTTTTAGGTAGATTTACATAACAAAACCAAATATTTGCATGCATCTAAACCAGTTTTCCTTAAATTTTTACTACCTAACCTAAATGCATCTAAATATTTACTGCTAAAGTCCTGGGGACACATTCTGAAGAAATGTGAAGTCAGAAGGCCTAGGTTGGGGTCCTGGCTACACTGCTCCAAAACTGTAGGTCCCAGGGTAGGCTTAACCTTTAGCCCAGTTTCTTAGCCTCAATTTCTTTATCTTTAAAATGTGGATAATAATACCTCCTTGCAGGATGTTGTGTGAATCAAATTATAATTAATAATATATGTGAAAGACCCTCAGAAACTATAAAACATGTTAAAAACACTGGTAACAATTCGGCAAAATTCTCAATATATTGTTTAAACTCCAATACACCCTCCCTTTCCCCTTTTAGCTTAGCTTTTCTCTCTGTGGTACCTTCCTCTGCAGCTCCAGACTCCCTCCACCAGACATCTGGCATTAACTATGCCTTCTGCTCCATGAAGGCCTGCACAAGCAGCCTTCCCTTAGGATGCATGGAAACACCTCACCCACTTTCTCCCCCACATAAAACCTCCTTTCAACTTGCCATGCAATTTAATGGGTTATCTCTCCAGAGATATTTGCCCCTTAACAAGATCAATGCCTTAACCCAAGGGAATGACTCTCTAGGACCCGCAGTCATCAATGACAAGCTGGTAGGAAAGGTATTTGTGGTCCAGGGCCCACCCCTGGGTATTTCACCTACTCTGCCTACATGTAAGGCTGTGCTGGCTCTGGAGGTATTCATTTCTGTTTGTGATAAAGAGAGGGTCTCAGGTACAGAATGTTAATAAGAACAGAAATTTAATTTCCACAGAACTATTACAATAAGATTAAGGATGCCATTTGGATTTCCTGACTCATGGTTTTTCCTTAAAGTGAGCCTAGATCTCTCTGCAAATTAAGTCTTATTTTGCCCTCCGGAACTACACAGGAGTGTCCAAATTTCCATGTTAAAGCCCTTCAGATGCCTAATAGGGGCTGTCCTGCCTTCACCACTTTTTCTCTAGGCTCATCATCCCCATCACATCCTCCACCTCACACAGCCTGGGTCAGGCTGCCTTACTATATCCTATTCACGTTCTCAACATGTTATGGGCTGCACGTTATGTCTCTCTGCAAGTGTGGCTCCCAGAACAGAACGAGACACTTCAGGTCTAGTCCTCTGTGGACTGTCCAGGTTTGAACCTCCAATGAACCTGAAGAATTCCAGAAAGGAATTTTTCCACACAGGGAGGGATTCTCGCCTTAGCTTTCTTTCCTTTCCTGTAATAACTCAAATACTGGTCTGAATCAATTATGTATCAAGTCTGCTGTGCTATAAATAAAATCTTCCTTCCATTGTTCTAGGAGAATCTACAATTTTCACACATGTTAAAGTAGTTACAAAACACTATATATTTCTAGTCTAGGGTTATAATCACAATAACTGACCAATGTCTGCAATCGACTTCAAATATTTAACTATGTAATTATATCCAGAGAGACAAATAATGCCAGATTAATCATGTTTTATTTAAGAATGCTTCATATACATTTTTAATTTGGAGCACTCTTTTTTTTTTTTAACATCCTTGTATTGGAGTATAATTGCTTTACAATGGTGTGTTAGTTTCTGCTTTATAACAAAGTGAATCAGCTATACATATACATATAGCCCCATATCTCCTCCCTCTTGCGTCTCCCATCCTCCCTATCCCACCCCTCTAGGTGGTCACAAAGCACCGAGCTGATCAATTTGGAGCACTCTCGACACTTCAAATAGAATCTTCAACTGTGTTAATCAAGTCTTAAAGATCTTGCTGAGAAATTCAGAAAAGGAATATCCTTCTCATCCAGATATAGGACACCACCCTCTCCCTCGCTCTCCACCCTAAATCTCTGCCACACAAAGCTAACCCAATAAAAGCCTATGAGCAGATGATTTATAGTTTACAACAAGAGTGTAAGGGCATCTTGGATAAACAATGAAGCCAAAGGACTCTGTGAAATGAGCAATAGCCTCTCATAATGGAGTCATGGCATAATGAACTATAAGTGTTACTAAGAGGTCAAAAGCACTTTTTTCAGCAAAATTTGCAAAGACACCATTGGTTTAGAATCTAAAATCTTGTGTTTTGCAAGCTGTGTTACTCTGAATACCATACAGTAAAAAAATTCATTTTGATCCTGAAACATACAATTTAATTGCCCTACTATATGGTGATTAGCACTGGCCAACTCTGAAGTAAAGTTAAAATGGACTTTAAGTCACATGATGACCGACTGTAAAAGTTTCCCAGACAGATGTGCTAATTGTCAGCAAGTAACCACGAAATCTGATAGTCAACACAAGGAGTATATAGGTGGTTCTGGAGCTCTTAGAGGTTTTTACATATTAAAAAAAATAAGCTTGTGGAGAATGGAAACTTACTGCACTTCAGAAAGGAGATTAAAAATAGGGTGACCAGCCTTCCAAATATATGTAGCCCGTATTTTGTAATATTATTAGCCTTGAAAGTAGTGAAGGGGTTGATTTTTAATGGCAAAAGCTGACAAACCGTTGGGAAGGACTATGAAAAATGCAAGCAGTTTTTTACATAGAAATAATTTTAGGTCTTAAACAGAAATATGAAGGAGAATTATTGATAAATTAGTCTACTCAATTATTCAGTTTGTTCATTGATGATACATGCAGCAAATTTTAAAGTCACAGGAGAGATTCTCCCTATCATGGAACTTGTCCAAACCCTGCTCTCCCTACCACTCCATGAGTGCCGAGGGAATGGGAATTAATTTATTCTCTTAAACATAAAACGGTGTCAAAAGCTAAATGTCTGCAAGCTCCAAAATGATTAAATGCATCGAAACCAAAATGTATTGTTCAAGTTCTATTTATGATCTATAAAATGGTTCTCTTAAGCATACTAATAAGCTAGGACTGCATTTCTACCGTGCAGGGAAAATCTGCAGATCTGTAAGTTCAGAGGTATTTTCTGTTTCTTGTTCTTGTTAAAATGAGCCATCATAATATACTGCACATATCATTCTATTAAAAAAATAACCACTATCTAGATAAAAGTAGCATGTCATTTTTTCCCCTATTTACCCCAGTGATTGAAAGGAATAGGTGGGTTCCAAATCAAAATCATTCTGAAAAGCTGAACTTGGACCACAGAAATTGTTATTGGAAGTCAAGAGAAACCAAAAGTGAATAAATAAGAGCCTGGGTTACCAGTGAGATGTAACTGTCCCTTGTCCATTTAAAGTAGCACTTCCTCCTTTCCAGGCCCATTAGAGCTCAAAGAATTACTTCATTTACTTACATTTAGTCTTCTGGGTAGAGGTGGTTCAGAAGGATTGCAGAGTGCATTTGAACAGGGTGGGCATTTGGTTTCATCTATCATCACAAAGGTATCATAGACACCATCACCCAATCTAGTTGAAAGGATTACAGATAAAATCTGTCAGTAACCGAAGTATATAAATTTGTATTTCCAAAACACCCTGTGTCTTAACTGCTTCATATCTGCTACAAAGAATAATTAAGACAAACAAATGTCCACACTGCATTTTGGCACTGAATACACACCACAGGGGTATTTGGCAGAGGAAGAGAGGAAACCCAACTTTTCCTCCTTTTTTTATTTTTAAAGAAAGGACAGCATTTCTAGGTTTATATTTTGAAATCGTTAACATAAGTCTTACTTTCTGAATGTTGTTAACAATAGGGGCTATCAAAAGAATCTCATTTAACTTACTACTTGAAAACGAAGGCTAGTTGAAATCTGAAGCCTAAAATCTAACCAGAACAAACAAACAAGACAGAGAACTGTATTTTCAAGTCGGAGACTTGGATTCTAATCTCAGCTCTACCACTGGCTACTCTACCTTCCTCTCTGAGCCGTTGGCCACATGTTGTAAAGGGAAGAGTAGTTCCAGTCTACGCACTTCTGGGTCTCACAAGCAAGAAATAAAAGGCCTTCTTAGGGCTGTTTTCTCTTTATTTATTTATTTACTTTCCTACTTAACATCTATCTAACTTGTAGAAAAATACAGTGAATTCTACGGCAAATACTATAGGGATTCTCTAAATTACAAAATGTACTGGATTCCACATCTTTACCCACTTAATTTTCTGGTGGATGGTGGAAGCTAAATGCCAAATGATCATTTCTCTGCTCTTTAACACTGTGCCTCCACCGCTGTAAGGGAACACAAAAGACGGAGAGGATTTATTTAATCCACAAGATGGCTCTGAATAATGTATTTCATCCGCCACCAAGAACACGGATTTCCCAGTAACACACATCAGCATTTCATTGTATCATTTTTACATGATAGACGATGAATACAATGATAATGAGCCAGCTGCAAGGGAAGAATTTTTTTTAATCTTTAAAACTATGCTGAAATATTTTAGTGGCTTATAAAAACTGTTTTGTCCAATTAGTTCTAGAGTTTTCTTAATCGATGTGTTATAGGAATACAAAGAGAAAAAAAAACGAAAAACAAAAACCAAACAGAAAACCCACTACAAATATTTTTGGAATGTTCTCTTTTTAAAAAACATGCTTACATTCTGATAAAATTATGCCTTTACCGGGAACTGCTTCATTGACAAGAACCAAAAATTCTGGCTGTGACTGATTCTTTGCCAACAGCACGAATAAAACAAACAAAATGGGACAGACGTCCACATTTACAGAGAAAAAGACAGACTGAAGACCTACAAGATTTCCTATAAATAGCCAAAGAAAATTACCCAAAGGTAGTCTCCATGCAAATGAAGTGGGCAGGTGGTCCGTACTCTCCATTAAGGTGTAAAATACAATGCAAGGTGGAGAATCTCTCAAAACACGATCCACAGAAAGCCCTACTCAGCAGAGCCCCTCACCTACACCCCTCACGGCAAAGCCCTTGGTTATCTGCTCTGAGCAACAGGGCTTATTTGAAAAGGTATTGCTCCCTGTCTCCCCCAGTTTGCTAAAAAGCCCCACAAAAAATCCCAGCTTCTGAGTTCCTTACCATATACCCCCGATCTAGGACTTCAGAAATAATCCCCATGGTGGGAATTCTTCTTTCCCTAACTCCGCTCTGGCCCACTCCCGCGCTGGGCTGGGGGCAGGGGAGCTGACGGAGAGGAAGAGGGTGGGCCAGTCCCGGGGAGGGAGTCAGACCCCTTCCCTCGTCCTTCCTGCTTGGGGGCTCGCTCAACCTCCAGCCCAGTCCATCCACGCCCCCCGACCTCGCCTGCCAGTTTCAGCGGCTCACTCGGGCGTCCCAGACCGTTATCCCCCGGCGCCGTTACCTCCGCTGCTGGGGCGGGAGGCCGGCTCCTGACGGCCCCGCATCCTTCCGCCCGGGCCCGCGAGCTGTGCCTCCCATCCGTCAGCTCGGGACCCCCGGAGGGAGGGGCGGCGGTTGGACGGTCAGGCGAGCAGCGTCCACCTGCGCTGGGGCGGCTGCCTCCCGGGCCGCGACGTTTCCTCGGTTAACACTCTCTTGCACACCCTGCAGCTCCGCGCGCGTTCGCTGGGGACTGGCTGGGGTCGAGAACAGCCAGAGGAGCAGCAGGGGCGGGAAGGGGAGTGGTGTGGTCGCCTAGCAACCGCGGCACGCCCCCGGGAAACGCCTCTGCGCAACTACGCGGACACGCACAGGGGCGGGGCCGAGGCCTCTCCCCACTGAGCGGCGCGTGTCTCGGAAGCTATAGCTGGCTCCGGAAGGTAGGAGGCGGGAGGCTCGGAACCCGCCGCCTGAGGTTCTCTTGTCGCTGGCTGAGGCCTGAGGGCCGCGGCTGGGGACGGAGAAAGGCCCTGACGGAGGGTTTGTGAAATAGAAGCCCCCGATTTCTGCCTCAGAAGTGGCAGCCGGCACCTCACAGTCAGCTATCTCTTAGCAAGTTGCAGCCTAGAATTCTAAAACCTCCCTTGAATATGAATAAAATAAGAACGAAAGACATGGGTAATTTCTCAGACTTCACTGAGGGGCGTCCCTCCGGAGGGTAATGAGTTAACAAAGGAAACCAATAGTAATAATCCCATTTTGTGACACCACCGGCGCCACGAATATTTTCATTTAACCTCGGTAACCATACTAGATGACATCCCTCTTTTATATAGACTCCCCTGACTCCCCTGCAATGGGATGCCACGGATGGTAGGGCTCAGAGCCATTTTAAGGATGAGGAAACTGAGGCCAGAGGAGATCATGTGGTTGGCGAAGCCTGAACTAAATGTCTCCAAATTCCCAGCCTTCGTCCTGCAGCACCAGACCCCCTGGAAAGAAGGCTCTTCCTGTCTTCTTCCTTGGAATGGGTGGGGTTTTTCCCTTTACTTTTCTGAAAAGTTAAGATGCCTCGGCAACACCAAGGTTAAGCGGATTTGGATAGTTGGAACAAAAGTGAAAGGGAAGGAGGTTAAAGCAGAAGAACACAAGTGTTGTTTTTTTGAGCGTAACAGCCAGTCGGATTATCTAAACCTACAAAACACGAGGCAGGCTGTCTGACCCTTGAGGAGAGAACTAAACGTTATGGAAATGCCGAACACGGGCGCCACCTGGTGGGGCTTGGGGACTCATTGCATGGTCCATAAACCTGCAAATTTCCATCCAAGGCTCATTTCCGCGTGACTAAAAGTCATAGTCCCTGTTCTCATGGCTTTAGTAAAAAGGCCCTTAAAATCCAAAGGCACTTCACTTTATAAATTAATAATGTGTCAGTTTGGGGAACTTTACTCTTTGCAATCAATGTTTTCTTTAGCCTATGATAAAAATATAAATTCAAAGATTTTCTTCCATGATGATTTAAATTTTTTTTCTAATCTCATGAATAAGCTTTCTTTTCCTAACCTCGCCCAGCCCTTCCCCCACCCTTCCCCAACCAGAATAATCCTGCTTTCATGTGGGTTTGTACTTAGACTCCTATGGAATATTTTGTTTGAAGGAAGAGTTCCATGGCAGCGAAAGGTTTGGACTAGATTGTTGCTGAGGTCCTTTCCAGCTCTAAGGTTGCAAAATTGTATTAAATAATCATTGTTCTTAGTACTTATGTGGACCCCTCAGACCACTTTACTGCGCTAAACGTTTCAATAGGACTTGCCCCCCGCCCAAGTTTTCTTACCTCTTTCTGAATCACTGCTCTCTCCAAGTCTGTTTTAAGACATAGCTTTGTAAGCCACCTTGAAGCATTCTGCTCCCCTTCCTGCCCCTGAGGTGGGAAGCACAGAGGCCTCCTTTGTCTTTAGGCTATTGATCCCAAGGCCACGGGAGGGAGGATTACACGAGGGTGCTGGCACTTCAGGAGTCTCCGACCTTAGTGACCCAAGTAATTTCTTCAAAGAGCCCCTGTTTCATAACAGTGTGGCTGGATTAAAGCCCAATGAGGGATCTAGCAGGAGCCTCCACACCCCAGCTGAACTGCTGCCCTGTGCTCTCCAGCTCCTGAGCAGCTTCTACATCATTTACGCCCTTTCTTCCCTTCCCGTTACCAAAAAACAGGGTTTGCCTCTTGGTGGGTGTTGAGCCAAAAGACGCAACGAAGTCAAAGAGTGAGAGAAGGAAGGATTTATTACTTGCAGCAAGTAAGGAGAACCCTGGGGATCTTTCCCAAAGCAGTGTCTCCCAGAACTGTAAAACTGGAGAAGTTTTTCGTTTGTTTTTGCGGTACGCGGGCCTCTTACTGTTGCGGCCTCTCCCGCTGCGGAGCACAGGCTCCGAATGCGCAGGCTCAGCGGCCATGGCCCACGGGCCCAGCCGCTCCGCGGCATGTAGGATCTTCCCGGACCGGGACACGAACCCGCATCCCCTGCATCGGCAGGTGGACTCTCAACCACTGCACCACCAGGGAAGCCCAAACCTGGAGAAGTTTTAAGCATATTCACGAAAGGGCTTGGGTGGTTGACAGTTCAAGCATCAGTTGATTGAAGTCATGAAGTTCATAAAACGTCAACATCATTATCCCTTAGGTTCCAGTTGAGCACTGGTAGCTGAGCACTCCAGGCTAATCTTTGCCATTGAAAGAGAACTGGGACTCTTTAGAACTTCTCTTGCCTAATAACAGGCAATGTTTCTGCATTCTTTTCTTCCCTTAAGATCATTAATTACTGAGATCTGTTCAAGGGCAAGCATTGTGGCCAGGCTTAGATAACAAAATGGCTCTGTCAAGAAAGCCATGCCTGGTTCTTTTTCTCCAAGGATCCCCTACCCTATCTGCTTATGCTCCGTAGCCCCACTCAAGAGTAGTTCAAAATTTCCATTGTCTCTCTCAGTGCAGCTAAAGCCAGATTTACCTATCGTGGATTAGCCAAATATCATATAAGATACCTGCTTGCTTGTTGAAGCCAGTTCTAATACAACTGCAAAATAAGGAACCCCTAAAAAATGAACAACTAAAATGGAACTATTCCAAGGTCTTCAAAAATCATCAGAACATTCAGAATGTGATTATAACAGTTTCAAATGTATAGATGAAGAAAATATTCCTATGGCCACATGCAACTGGAATTTTGTGATGAAACACCTGTTGGTTGGTTAAGTTTAAATTCTTTTCAATAACTGTAAATTATTCTTTGCAGCATGATGTGCCATGATGCATAGTATACCATATTAATCACAAAATTGGAATGCATTTTTAAAAATCATTTAGAGAGAACCTATGAAACTCACCATTTTCCCCAAGCTATGTCGACCTCAAATTCACCTGAGCTCCAGAAACATGTATAACTATTTTCAGAAACAGAGATTTAACTCACTGAAACACTAAAACCATGTCATTTTTCTGAAGTTTCAGAAAGCTGTCACTCTTCTGAACCTCATGGACTTCTGTTACCAAACTCAGGTTCAGCTGTTCACCACTCGAAAGCCCATACTTGAGAGGCAAGAGTTGGTTGGAAAGGAAAGGTTGCTTTATTCAGGAGGCTGGCAACCTGGGGAGAAGGCAGACTTGTGTCCAAAAACCAACTCCAGAGATTCTGCTGGACCATGAAAGTTTTTAAAAGGAGAATCATTTGGGGAGGGGGTCAGAGTCTTCATTATCTTCTACCTTGTACAGACTAATGATTGGTTGGTGGTGAGGTAACAGGATGGTGTTCCCAGAATCTAGTGTTTAGCCTGAAGTTACCATCCTCCACCTGGGAAGGGGCCTTAGTTCCTGCAGAAGAGCTCAAACATATATTGTTATGTATATTCCTTGAACAGGAACCAGGAACCTGCCCCATGCTTGCACTACTGTTTCTTGATTGCCCCTTCTTTCTTTCTGCAATCCCTCCCTTCCCTGATAAACAACTGTTTGAATCTGCCCTTTGGAACTCAGGAAAGGTCAAGGAGGCTGAATGAAGACTATTTCCTACAGATAAGAAACAGGGGACATGGAAAGGATTTATACCTTGGAGGGCCCTACAGGGTCCTGCAAGGTTTCACTTCCTGTACTTCTTCCCTCTCTCTCTCTTCCCCAAGCTTTGAAAGTTGTCCCATTAATGCTTCTGAATCTTGAAAACAACAACAACAACAACAAATAAAATCCCTATGCTTCTTCCAATACTGTAGACACTTGGTTCTGTATCTCCTAAATCCTGAAGTTTGTCCTTATTAATCCCTAACCCCAGAAATATTTATCTTTTCCCAAAATATCTGTCACCTCTTCTCACTTACTCTTCCCAAGTCAACATGACCAGTTCCACCAATAGACCTGAGGGGCCATATGAAACTATGTTGCTGAAGTTTTAAAACCTAACCAGGACTCTTTCTAATATAATTACCATTTTTTAAAAATATATTTATTTATTTATTTTGGCTGCACTGCGTCTTAGCTGCGGCACGCAGGATCTTCGTTGAGGCATGTGGGATCTTTAGTTACGGCATGCAGACTTTTAGTTGCAGCATGCATGCAGGATCTAGTTCCCTGGCCAGGGATAGAAGCCGGCCCCCTGCATTGGGAGCGCAGAGTCTTACCCACTGGACCACTAGGGAAATTCCTAATTACCATTTATTAAGTCTATTATGTTCCAGGTACCATCAGAAGTGCTTTACATATATTTTCTCATTTAAAACTTATAACAGTCCTGTGAGATAGGTATTATCCGTATTTCACAATTCAGAAAACATTCTCAAAGATTAACAACTTGTCCAAGTTCACCCAGCCGGTGTGTGGTGACAACTAAAAATTGTCACTTGCCATCTGGTACCACAAAAATGAAGTCTCAAGCCACTGCAGTTGCTGACCTTCAACACACCCTGAAAGGAGTTTAGGGTAGAGATCAGGCATGAGGCATTCTGTGCTCTGGGAAAAATTGGCAGAACAGGCCTTCAGATAGTTGGATATGTTCAGAAGATTTTATGAGCCCAGTTTCTTGTACCTTCTCATATCTAGAGAATCACTAAAATCATAAATGGAGACATCTGCTCCTCATGACTAGCAACAACCTTCTGCCAAAATGTGTGCTTGACTGCATGTATCCCTCTTCACCAAAATCACATATATACTGACTTCCGCCCTTACCTCTTCAGAGCAGTTTATCAGAGTTATCTGAGAGGCTGTCTTCTGGGCTATAGTCCTCATTCGCCCCAAATAAAACTTAACTCACAACTCTCATGTTGTGCATATTTTTCTAGTCGACAGTTTTGGCGACCACAAAGGGACGCAGAGCAGACTTCTCTCCTTTACCTGAACTCTAGGAGAAACTGGAACATTGATACCAGCAGACACCTCTTGTGCCCCTCCACCTCCTTGGAGAGTCCAGACAAATTTGGGTGAGTCTCTCCTGGTTCTTGGATCTCCTGTATTGGCTGATGATCCTGAGTTTTATTTGGCAGTGTATAACAGGTACCTGGCCCCCCCGTTGAAAGATTCTGGGGTGGGTGGGGGTGGGCTGGCTGAAAAACAATGGGGTTTGCTCAGTTTAAAGACACTGAGCAGTCTGGGCTGAGTAGTTTGGTAAGAAGCTGATCTGACTCTTTTCCTCAATTCGGCTGCCTTAATAGAATTTGTCAGGATAAAAGTGAAGATATTACATGAGAGCTTTGCTCCAAAGAAGAGGGACAAGACTCCTCCTGGTCAGTTAGAGCTTTCTCAGGCAACTGAGATATGTGCGGGAGTGGTGGAGGCAGAGTCCTCATACGGTGCAGTGGTCCCACAGGGAAATCCACACATTAATTAAAAGACTTGCTCATCCAGGAATCATGTATAAGAATTGGCCATTCAGTGACCCGAGCACTCACAGTGGTCTTAGATCACCGAAGGGTGAAACTGAGCCACATAAGAGGGCTGAAACGACTCTAGGGTGATGCCTAGAGGAGTTAAGCTCACAAGCAGCACACTGGCCCATCACACAATTTCATTAGTAAGTTTTACCCCTGACAAATTCAACTTTAAAATGGGAAATAGAGCCTCTCAAACAGAGAAATGAGGAGCATCAGAAAGCCAGCCTCTGACTAACACCCCCGCCAGGTTTATGTATGTACAAAACTTATATTTACAAGTACTTACTTATTTGGAATTAAAGGAAAACTTTGCCCTGAAAATAGCCAATATGGGCTCTTTTATTGCGTATGCAGTTGTTAGAGAAAGCTGGCTTAATAAAACATCTTTTCAGAATTCTGACCCTTGAGGGAACAGGTCCTTCTAGCAGAACATGCTTTTCTCTCCCTGTGCCTTGAGACCAGGGCTCTCAGGAACAGTTATCTAGACCATCTCTAATTCCAGAGACTGAGGAGAAAAAAAGGGAGGAAAGAGGCCTTTTGAAATTTGACTTATTCTAACTGTTATAAAGTAGTGAGTTTTATATTGTAACACCTGATTCATGACTAAGTTTTTTTTTTTTTTTTTTTTTTTTGCGGTACGTGGGCCTCTCACTGTTGTGGCCTCTCCCGTTGCGGAGCAACAGGCTCCGGATGTGCAGGCTCAGCAGCCATGGCTCACGGGCCCAGCCGCTCCGCGGCACGTGGGATCTTCCCGGACCGGGGCACGAACCCGTGTCCCCTGCATCGGCAGGCGGACTCTCAACCACTGCGCCACCAGGGAAGCCCCATGACTAAGTTTTAAAATAAAACTATGAGATCTCTGATTGTGTCTGTCTATATGTCTATGTGTGCACATATGTCTTTACCTTTGGATGGTATTATCAAAATTAATTTGTAAATGAGATCTACTTAATTGGCTTAAAGTAAATTAAGCATTTATAAAAATTCTCAGAAATATAAAAGGAAACTATCTAGAATGAATTTCAAGTTCATGTGAACTGGAAAATATTCAGCATTAAATTAATACCTGGTATTAAGGTTTGTTTGTAGATTTAATTAATACAGACATGTCTTAGAGTCATCAACATCAAGTATACTTTTATTGTACCTAGGTTTAATAAAAGTCAAATAAGATCTTATTATATCTGTTGCAAATTTGTCCACAAGAAAAATAACTTGGTATAATGAAATTTTTTATTAGTAGATTAAATGTAAATGAGAAAAGAGGTTTTGGGTGAACTCTTTAGGAAAATTGTTTTAGGAATATCTATTTAAAAATATTCTCTCCAGATACTTGGCAACTTTAAATTTTAGAGTTGTACTAAATTAAGTTAAATGATGGAAGTTTATTGAATAACTAGGTCATTCCCAAATAAAATAAGATAATGAAACATTAGTTACTGAACACTGGCTTCCTTTTACAGGGAAACTAAAGGCATTAAGTACTATTAATAAACATGTCTGGTGCCACACTGAGATATTTTCTATAAAAAAACATGTTTTTTACAAATTATTACTGACATTTATGTTTGCCAATCTACAGAATGAAAATGTAAACAACAGTTCATAATTGCATACTTCTTAGTCTTCACTAGAAACTAAGGTTTTAAGAGTTGTGAATTCTAATTTAAACATGTAATTAAAGCTACTAGAAATAATAAAGGAAACATTTCAGCATATAGTAGCAAAGTAGGATGTGTGTTTTCAGTAAAAGAAGATATGAGGAATGGAATTGCATTTCATTAAGGGGAAAAAAAGTAATTTTATCCTAGAGCTGGTTGTTTATGGATGGGAAAAAAATAAGGGACAAACTAGTATGGATACAGAAAGTTACAGAAGGTTTATGGAAAAGGAATCCTGAGAAAAAAGTTCTGTGCGTGGTCAGGATTGGCTAAGTTTAGAATAAATTTAATTGAGTAAATGAATTTTAGAAATAAGCTGGTGCAAAACCTGAATTTGTTTTTTCTCTCTGTTCAGCTGACAAAGTTTTCTTAGAATATTGATCCACTTTTGATAGCAGATTGTAAAGTTTCTTTTACCTTTAACTGGTAATATGTTATAACTGTCTGTAATTGCCTTTGAAATCTTTTTGTCACTTTGGTTAAGTGGATAAACATTGTTTCACAGTGACCTATGATCCTATTTGACCAAGAGTTTTAAAACCTTTTTGATATTTTTTGACAAAGTTCCCAAATCAAATTCTAATGAAGTTCCTTTGACCTCTAGCTAACTTTGACCTCTAGCTAGCTTCAAAGGGCTCCCTGAAATATCCCAAAGAGAGGTGTTAAACTAATTAGGTTCATTTGGTATGTTAAATTACATGGGAACTATTGTCAAATGAGTAATAAATCGTCTTAGGTTGTATTGTATGGGTAAATATTATTAATATACATAGTCTAGAAATTACCTAAAATTCCTAAAAATCTGGTATGTCCTGGTAAAATTTATCAGTCATAATTCTGGTTATTATCCTAAAATGTCACAGCAGTAACCAAGTTTCTTTGTCAATAGCATTGTAATCAGGTCTTTAACTGTGCCTTCTTAAGTCTTTTGTCATTCATAGACAGTTATTGTCTTACACTTATGCCTTTGCAAAAATGCTTCCTCTTCAAGAAGATTCATAGCAAGGACTTTTTGACAAGTACAGGTTTCTGATAACTTTCAGATCATACTGCTGAACTGGGTAAGAAATTTAAAAATTCTAGTGGAAAACCGGATGGCTTCATGAAACTATTAACAGAAACGATTAGTTACATAGGACTGAGTGAACTGATGAATGTGGTTATAATTTTTATGGTTTCTGTCTAAAACATTACTGGCTTTTAATCTGTTTTCCAGATATAAGCAGACCCTTCCCTCAACCTAGTTATGACTTACAGCAATTTGGTAAGTTATACCTCTGTAAACAGAATTGAAACATTTATCTTTTCTGTCTACCTGATTCCTCCAGAAATTGGAAACTCATAGATTCCCAGTAGCCTTATCAGGTAAATAAGGAAGGCAACCTCCTGGCTGGTGATATTGTGGTGATCTTGAAAAGGGAGGAATTCACCCAAATCTATAAGGCAAAATCTGTGACAAGCCTTTGGCATTGCTTTCCTTGCCCTTGAGGCCTTTTTATTTTTTTTAATATTCATTAACTTTATTTTATTTATTTATTTTCTTTATTTGTTTGGCTGTGCTGGGTCTTCGTTGCAGCACAAGGGCTTCTCTCTAGTTGCAGCACGCAGGCTTCTCTTTAGTTGTGGTACGTGGGCTTTCTCTCTCTAGTTGTGGTGCGCAGCCTCAGTAGTTGTGGTGCACGGGCTTAGTTGCCCTGTGGCATGTGGGATCTTAGTTCCCCAACCAGGGATCAAACCTGTGTCCCCTGCATTGGAAGGTGGATTTCTTACCACTGGACCACCAGGGAAGTCCCTGAGAGGGCTTTCTTTAAAAAAATTCAGTCTGAGACTCCTTATGAAAAGTTCCCAACAGCCAATATAAAAGACCCTATATGATCAATTACACTTACCTAAGTAATCAGGCCAAGTTTATTAAAATTAGACTTAATATGCAAACAAATTAATCTTAATTTGGCTATATTTGGTAAAAATGGGGGTAACTTTAGAGAGAAAATGTTTATGTTTTAGTGGATATTAAATTCTAGTTTTGTTAATTGAGGTCTGTATTTACTGCCTAAGCTTCACTTCCGATTCAGCTCCTTGCTATTATGTTATATTATTATAAAGTTTAATTGAATTACTAAAAGGACACTCTAATTTGTTTCTGAAGTTCATCTCAGTAATCTATCTTTGGATGAAGATCAGATGCCTCATGACCTGTAGCCAGGGATTATGCATACTGGAAAAGACATCATTTAAAGGACTATCTCCAACCTAGATGGAAAGACCCTTATCAGGTACTCTTAACTAGCTCATGCACAGCAAAACTGAAGGGAATTGACTCTTGCATTAATGTTTCCACTTAGAAAGGGCCCCTACACTGGACTGGCCTATAGAGAGGATTGCTGACCTTAACATCACCTTAAAACAAGACTCAAACAGAGGAGAAACTTCCAGCCTAGGATGAGAAGAAGATGACATCTGAAATAGACATCTGACCCAAGATGCTGGACCAGACCTGTATACCAATTACTTTGATAATTGCTCACAACTTTGCTTATGAACTGAATGTATTTCACAATCTTATACTGAGTTTAAAGTTAATCCAATTGTTGGCTTTATGGCTAATTACCTATATCCAGTTCTTCTGGATTACTTTGGTGGATTTCTCCACTCCAAGTTTCTAATTGGATAGCCCTTAGGAAATTTATTCTAGAAGAAAGAAATTATAGTTCTCTTTAGGCCACTATTGATATTACTAGGTGGGATCCCTCACCTGGCCAATTAATAATACCTGCTCCGACTCTGACCATAAATATGAATTTTCTTTTAGGGTCACTCAAGCTCAATCAGAACACCAAGCTGAATCTCAGTCAAAAACCATAACCTCCTGTTTATGACAAGGAAACCTCCCACAGTTCTGGTATGTATCTATGTGGCTAACACCAGGCTATGCTCCAGTTTAAAGGCTCCTTTAGTATATTAAATCATACTAAGGATAACCAGCTAACAACAGTAGGAAATTGGGTCGGGTGCCTTATAAACAATACCAATATATAATTTCCTTTAAAGATAAGAATTGGTATAGAACAGGCTAAGTCAGATGACCTGGGGATATACTGGGCCGCACCTAATAGAAGTTCTAGGCTTAAATTCTTATTTATAACCTTACTAATACTACTAGCTATATCATTTGTATTTTGCCTGTTTTACAAAATCTTTTTTTTTAAATAAATTTATTTATTTATTTATTTTTGGCTGTGTTGGGTCTTCGTCGCTGCTCGCAGGCTTTCTCTAGTTGCGGCGAGCGGGGGCTACTCTGTTGCGGTGCACAGGCTTCTCATTGCGGTGGCTTCTCTTGTTGAGGTGCACAGGCTTCAGTAGTTGTGGCACGCGGGCTCAGTAGTTGTGGCTCGCGGGCTCTAGAGCACAGGCTCAGTAGTTGTGGTGCACAGGCTTAGTTGCTCCGTGGCATGTGGGATCTTCCCAGACCAGGACTCGAACCCATGTCCCCTGCATTGGCAGGCGGATTCTTAACCACTGTGCCACCAGGGAAGCCCTAAAATTGCTGTTTTTTGCATTATCAAATGTGTGACTGAGCCTCTGATAAAAGGTGAACTTGAAGCAGTTGACCAGATATATAGCTCTATATCAGATCAATGATCGTAATAGTGTAACTCTAGATATGGGAAAAGGCAACAAGAGGGAATCATTTCCTGTACCATAACAGACCAGTAAGACTGTCTTGTGGTCCAGAAACTTCGGCTACTGTTAATAGGGCCTAGTCCAGTAACAGCACATTGAGTTGCCTATTGACGAAATCCTCACCTGATGCAGGAATGTCCTAGCATTCTGGGACAAAATGGTCACGAAGTGCCTCCCAAACCATGGTCGAATTTATGACCATGATCGGGCACTGCCAGAATTGTCACTTGCCATCTGACACCACAAGAATGAAGTCACTAGCTACTGCAGTGGCTGACCTTCAACACACCCTGAAAGGAGTTCAGGGGAGAGATAAGGGATGAGGCACTCTGTGCTCTGGGAAAAACTGGCAGAACTGGGCTTCAGATAGATATTTTTAGGAGAAGATTTTACGAGCCCAATTTCTTGTATCTTCTCGTATCTAGAAAAGCACTAAAATCATTAATGGAGACATTTGTTCCTCGTGACCAGCAGCAGCCCTCTACCAAAATGTGTGCTTGACTGCACGTATCCTCCTTCACCAAAGTCACATATATTCTGACCTCCCCCCTTACTTCTTCAGAGCAATTCCTCAGAGTTATCTCAGAGGCTGTCTCTTGGGATATAGTCTTCATTTTGCCCCAAATAAAGCTTAATCACAACTCTCACGTTGTGTACTTTTTTTCAGTGGACAGTGGTGAACCGGAATTGAAACCTTGGTCTGCTTGAATCTAAAGCCCAGTCCTGGGGCTTCCCTGGTGGTCCAGTGGTTAAGACTCCATGCTCCCAATGCAGGGGGCCTGGGTTCAATCCCTGGTCAGGGAACTAGATCCCACATGCTGCAACTAAAAGATCCTGCACACCACAATGAAGATCCTGCATGCGGCAACGAAGATCCTGTGTGCCACAACTAAGACGCAGTGCAGCCAAATAAACAAATAAATATATATAAAAAAAAAAATAGAGCCCAGTCCTTTGACTGCCTGTACGCTGCCTGAGCATGCAGAGCCTGTCAGGGTAACCCAGACTAGATCACTGGATCCTTTGAGTTATGTGACAGTTTCCCTTGATCTGAGATTCCCAAATGTGGTAGACGGAATAATCATCCTCCAAAGATGTTCGTGTCCTAATCCCCAGAACCTGTCAGTATGTCACCTTATATGGCAAAAAGGGACTTTGCATTGTGATTAAGGATCTTAAATTCGAGAGATGATCTTAAATTATCAGGATGGGCCCAGTGTAACCATAAACATCTTTATAAAATGGAAGAGGGAGGCAGGAGGGTCAGAGAAGAAGATGTGACAATGGAAGCAGAAGTCGGGGAGGTGGGGAGTTCTGACGCTTGGTTTTGGTCTTAAAGCTTGAGGAGGGGGCTGCAAAACAAGGAATGAAGGTGGCTTCTAGAAGCTGAGAAAAGTAAGGAAACAGATTCTCCCCTAGCGCCTCCAGAAAGGACACAGCTCTGCCAACAAATTGATTTTAGGACTCCTGACCTCCAGAATTGTAAGATATTAAATCTGTGTTGTTTTAATCCGTTAAGTCTGTGCTACTTGTTACATTAAAGCTTAAGAAGCTTGGGTACTATGGTAGATTAGACACGGCCGCATATTCTTTGCAGCTACTCTTATTAGGTGGTGGAGATTCGTTTCCCAGTTCCTGACTTTGGCTAGCCATGTGACTTGCTGTGACCAATAGAATGTGATGGAATTGGTCTTGTGTGATCATGGGTTTAGGCCTCAGAGACCTTACAGTTTCTTTCTTTCTCTCTCTCTCTCTCTCTCGTCTCTTGGCTGCTGCCACCCTATGGACAAGTTTCAGCTAGATTGGTGGAGAATCCTCAGCCAACATCAACTGCCAGCACTTGAGACAGGAGATGAGTTGCCACATGACAGCAGCCACGTGAGGACCCCAAGCAAAGCTAACAGAAGAACCAGGTCAGCAGCCCCTCGAGAACTGCGAGCAAAGAGGTATTGTTATTTTAAGCCATTAAGTTTTGGGGTGCTGCAATAGATAAATGATATGGGTGCTTTTGAAAAACATCAATTTCTGCCTATCCTCCATTTCACCAGATATAGTGATCCTGAATTTCTTGGTAAGGAGCTCCACTGATATTTTTGTTGTGTCTGTTGGTCATCAACAAGGTTTGGAACTCACTAGTGTAGACCTTGGAGACCAAGTTCTACTGGGTCCCCTGTACTTTGGAAGCCTACTAAGTCTGCTCTACTCATGGCACCTGGGCCAAGGAAACCAATTCTCTATCACCTAGTGTACAGGTCAGGACTTTTTCTATTGCAAGTATCAAAAAACCCAACTAAAACTGCTTAAAGAAGATGTATTATAAACTTTTTTTAAACAATTTTTAAAAGCAGTAGGGCTTAATTCAGGTATGGTGTATGTTCTGTTCTCTCCCCATTGCTTGTCTCACACTGGCTTCATTCTCAGGCTTCTTCTGTGCAAACAAGATGTGTACCAGCAGTTCCAGGATCAACTCCGTGGAAAAGCTCTCTCAGTGGTTTCCACAGTCTCATTATATATTGTGGGCTTTGATTGGGTCCATCCTTGAAACAAATCTCTGGCCAGGAAAATGCAGTACTCTGATTGGTCAGGCTAGAGCCACCTGGAGCAAAAAGCAGTGTCATCTGAAGTACATTAGACAAGGAGTTAGAGAGACAGCAATTCTCCAGAGAAAAATTGCTATAGTAGGTTCCAGAAAAGGGATGAATGGATGTTGGGCAGCAAAACTAGCTGACATTTACTAGCTGGACATTGGAGATTAGCTTTACTGGTGTCACTTAAATCCTGATAATCCACATTGAGTCACCTGGCTACTGGAAATCTTCACCTTCCCGATCTCAAATGCCTGGACACTAGGCTTTGAAATGCATCTCACCTGTCACCTGAATGAGGAAAGCAGGTTGCCCTCTCCATCAAAAATGCCCCCAATGCTCTGTAAAACAACTCATGAAGTACTTCTCAGGCGAGATAATGTAATCCCAACTCTAAGGGCCCTACCAATATGTCTCAATGTTCATAACCCTGTAATTTCATGTACCTCTTTGTATTACAATAAAAGCTGGATTAAGGGATGTTGTAGTCAAACATTTCCCCAGGGAGTTAGTCCATTAGGAGGGTTAAAATTAACCAGAAATGTACAAAGATGGAGAATATTGTTTTTATCTGGACTTCTCTTGTGGTGACAACCATATGTGCCTGGAAGAAATTCTTGGATAAGTGCCTTGTGGGGACAAGTGTAGGACTCCCAAGAGACCTTCAGAAAAACATGATGTCGAAACTGCCTTCTGTGGAGGGCGGGTCCAGTTGTCTGCAGGGATTTTAGGTCTGAAAGCTGTTCTTCTCTGCCCTTTTCCCTGACCAGCTCAGTCCCTCTCTCCTCTAAACAAATAAGCACATATCTGGGTTTGAGGGAAATCCGGGTATTTCCACCGGCCCTGATTATAATGATGTGTGCATGGATCTGTCTCACTCCCTGAGACGGGAACTTTGCTTTATTGATAATCTTCATATTCCCCACATCAAGTACAGTGCCTGGCATATAGCAGGCTCTCAGCAAAGATGTCAATGTCACCAGAATTTTAGAAACCACTCACTGACAAATGGAAATCTGTCTTAATATCCACTACTCCCTTCAAAATTGTACTTGCTGGTCACCCTGATGCTGGGGAGTCTTCACTTTTGTTTGTTTGCTTTGCTTTTTAAGACGAAAGCCTGGTCTTGCTCATGAAGAAACACAGTCCTTGTGGACTGAGCCCCCTCAAAGAGCCACAGAGAGCAGGAAGCATGCTGTCAATGGGCTCTGGAAAGTGGTAATCCTTTTCTTCAGGCTTCTTTGCTTCAGCCTTCCGGAGCTGCTGGTGGGTTTCTCCATTGTCCAAAGCCCCAGGGGTTGCTCCCTCCCCTGAGTCTTTTACATCTGCTGCCCTTCTCGATGCAGAAAGCACTAGTGAATTAGGAAATCACAGCTTTCAATAAGGAAAAAGATACCTTTAGAAAATGCCACCTATATTCTGATTTGTGGTCCTTCACCCTACTGAGCATGAAGTTCAAGAAGGCTCACTGGGGGAATTCCCTGGTGGTCCAGGGTTAGGGCTCAGCGCTTTCACTGCTAGCGCCGGGTTTGATCCCTGGTCCTGCAAGCCGCACTGTATGGCCCCCCAAAAAAAAGAAAAACCTTACTGAAATGAGAGCAATATGTCCTTCTATCAAGTGCTCCCAGAAATACCATGGTCCTGAGAACTGAAGAGTAATGGAAAGGAAATTTGACTTTTTGAAACGGATCTCTAAAAGAGCAATGAGAATGCTTTCATTTTCCCTGGGATTTGACGATTAGAAAGCAAGGCATCCTCTTCCCTCATACAGTCTTTTTTTAAACAAATAGCTTTGTTTGTAGACGGCCTAAGCATTCCAGGAAATACCATAAACATCAATGTGATCTCAAACCCATAGTTTCTGCTTCCTGTCCTCCAGTGTGTGCACCAAAATCAGAGTTTATCAAGTGTCTTTTATAGGCAAGGCCCTTTGCTAGGTACACAGAGGATCTAGGTTTTCATCCACACACCAAAATCCCCATGCCCTAGCCCCTCTTTCCCCTGCCCCTTTTTTGTTTTTCAGACACTAAGAATCAGTTCTTAGCTCATATTCATTGAAGTTATACCTACCATAGGAATTGAACACTTTTCATTCACTTTTCCTAAATACTCCTTTTTTCTCTGGCTTTACCTGCCTTTCCTGGGCTGGACCTCACAGGTCATCAGCATATTCCCACCATATGACCCAATACATAGGTAGGGTATGAGTATGTCTTATGCAATATTGGGGACACACTGATACAAAAAATTATTCATTTTTCATTTGAAATTCAAATTTAACTGGGCACCTTCTATTTTTGTTTGCTAAATCTGGTAACCCTACAGGTAGGGAATAAAATCTTTATCTGAACTACTTTGGATTAGACTTGAAATCTGGTCTTGGAAAAATCACCCTAAGTAACTCCCCTCTCCCACCTTTTCCCCTGAAACACAAACACTCAAGTGTGTATAATCTTGTTTCCCACTCTCTTTTTTAATTTTTTTTTTTTTTTATTGCACTGTACACGAACCTGTCACTGTTGTGGCCTCTCCCGTTGCGGAGCACAGGCTCCAGATGTGTAGGTTCAGCGGCCATGGCTCACAGGCCAAGCCGCTTCACAGCATGTGGGATCTTCCTGGACCGGGGTATGAACCCATGTCCCCTGCATCGGCAGGCAGACTCTCAACCACTGTGCCACCAGGGAAGCCCTGGATTTTTTTATTTACTAATTTTTTAAGGTAAATTTTACACCCAGTAAAATGCACATATCTTAAATGTATATTTCGATGAGTTTTGACAAATGTGCACCCCTGTGAAACACACACCCCAGTCAAGATATGGACTATTTCTATAACCCCAGAAAGTTCCCTCGCGCCCCTTTCCAGTTAATTACCTCACCCCAGAGACAACCACTGTAGATTAGTGTTGCCTGTTCTTGAGCTTCATATAAATGGAATTATACAGTATGTTCTCTTTAGTGTCTGGCTTCTTTCTCTCAACAAGTTGCTTTTGAGATTCACCCGTATGGGTGCATATCTCAGTTGTTGATTCTTTTTTATCAAGGAGTAGGAGTCCACTGAGTTGGATGTAGCACAGCGTGTTCATCCAGTCACCTGTCAGTGAACATCTGGGCTGTTTCCAGTTTGGAGCTCTTTAGGAAGAAAGTTCCTATGAACATTGTGTACGGATCCTTTTGTGAGCATATGTTTTTACTTCTCTTGTATTAGTTTCACAGGGCTTGTATTCGTTTCTCTTGTATTTGTTTGCGGTTAACAAATTACCACAAATTGGGTGGCTGAAAACAACAGAAATTTATTCTCTCACAGTTCAGGAGGCCAGAAGTCTAAAATCAAAGTGTCAGCAGGGTTGGTACCTTCTGGAGGCTCTGAGGGAGGCTATGTTCCATGTCCATCTCCTAGCTTCTGGTGGCTGCTGGCAACCCTTGGCATTCCTTGGCTGGTGGCTGCATTCCTCCAGGCTCTGCCTCCATTGTCACACGGTGTTCTTCCCTGTCATTAATCCTGTGTAGCCTGAGGGGCAGTGGACTGGGTAGATAAGCAGGGCAATGGGGCCTTGTGACTAGATGTAATGGATACTTTGGGGTCAAATCCTGTCCCCGCCCTTAATTTACAGGCTCTCTGAAGGCTGGACCTGAATTCTAGGCTGGGCTGACATCACTGACCCGAGCAAAGATGTTCATCTGCTTCTTTCCAAAGCAAAGGAAGCAGACATCAACGCTGGCAGACATGAAGCCGTTGTTCCTGCCCTTCTTCCCCAGAGTTTCCCCTCTCTGTATATCCACCTCTAAACATCCAGCCTTCCCATACTCCAGAAGTGTTGCCCAATCCCAGATTCTAGAAATTCTCTTGCCTTCAAGTCCTCTAGAAATGAAATGATAAACAAAACCCAGACTGTCTGGGCTTGGCTTTGCTGTGGACAGCACAAAACCAGAGGAACTGTGACATTCAGCAATATACCCGCAGCACTTGTCCCCTGGGCCTCTTTCATCTACAGCCTCTGCTGTGTGATCGGGGCAGTTCTAGCTCTAGGTTTGATCACAGGATCCAGAAGTACATCAGGCATCAGTTAAAAAGGAACATTTCTCTAAGGGTCTGGTACTATGTGAAATCCTGACTTTGAAGTTAAGGAAGCATCTTGACTCAGCCCCAGGGCTTTGCATCTACACTTTGCCTGTCCCCTGCCTAGTCTTCCCTCTTACAGCCACAATAAGAAGCCCACAGCTGGCTGCAGGGCTTCCATTCCTCCTCAGTCACCCCATGCACTTGGCTTTTCCTTCCTCCTCACCACAGACATCCAGCTCCGAGCTCAAAGGTCCCTGGGAATGTAGGTCATCTGTGGGGTTTTCCCATTAGGTTCTGAGAGTTTCCAACGACAGGTTTCTGCAACAGAAACCTTAGATCAGTCCCTTCCAGATCTATCCCAGGCAAGGAAATAACTGTAACTTTCTGAGATGTAAAAGATTTTACTTCTGAGCAGCTATACAACTCTTTTTTTGACCAATTGCCAGTGTCTGAGGGTTCCTACAGGCCTCACCTGGGATCTCGCAGGTTCATTAGCTTTTGGGTGTGTGAGTTTGGGGGAGGCAATGAAGAGGAAAGGGGATTTTCAAAAGCCCAGCTGAATATTTAGTTTGAGCAGTCCCAAGAAAGGAGAAAGGACAGGTGGGCATCAAACTCACAAAGAAAGTCTTCACCCTGCTGAAGCAGGGGGCAGCTCAGGGCTCCCAGAGCATGTGGGGCAGGCTGGCTGGGAAGTGGATGCAGCTGTTCTCAGACTGGGTGCTCTGGTCTTGGCTGGCACCCACCTATCCCTGAATACCAGGCAACACATCAGTGCTGAGCTGGGCATAGTGGAACTCTGCCTTCTTCAGATTTGCCTCGTGGTTTTATTTTGCAAGTGCAAGCATCCGATGTGCGTATCTTTGCCTCCTGTGTCCCCCTTTTATATTGTGAGTTCAACATCTTAGGCTTTTAGGTTTTCAATTTCTACATCGTAAGCAAAAGAGCCAGTGGAGGATGATTTCCTGGGAGAACAGCTGGACTGTACACAGTTGTGGCTTCAATCACAGTGACATGGACCAACTGGCTATCTCAGGATGCACTGGGAGTGAGAAATGCTTGGGTTCCTGTATTAGTTATGCAGCGCATCATAACAAACCATCCCCAAGCTTAATAACTTAAAACAATAATTATTTACCATCTCATGACTTCTGTGGACCAGGACTTCAGACGGGGCATAGTGGAATGGCTAGTCTCTGATCCCTGGTGGCTGGGGCCCCAGCTGGAAGGCTTGAAAGCATGTGGGATGGGACGACTTGCCCAGGGCTGGAGGCTGTGCTTCCAAGGTGGCTCAATCACATGGCAAGTTGGTGCTAGGAGATGGGTTCCTCTCCACACGGACCTTTTTACAGGGCTTCCTGAGTGTCCTTTCAAGATGGTGGGGGGTTTCCCCCAGAGCAAGAAATCTAGGAGACTAAGGTAGAAATGGCAATGACTTAGCCATAAGGAGTCACACAATATCACTTTGGCCATATGCTAATGGTCACAGAAGTCAGGCCTGGTCTCACGTGGGAGGAGACCACATAAGCACATGAAGACCACTGAGAGCCCTCTTGGAGTCTGGCTACCATAATCTACCCTCTGCCCTTCAATGATTCATGTGCCTCTTAAATGCAAAACATATTAACTCCTTCCCCAGGTCCCCTCAAATTTCACTCCTTTATCTGTTCAAAATTAAGGATCTCATCATCTAAATCAGGTCCAGGTGTGGATAATGAGCCTCAGGTGTATTTCCTTGACTATAGCTGCTTGAGTACAGTTCTTGATCTGAATATCTGTGAACAAAAGACACAAGCTTTCTGCCCCAAACAAATTCGACATACAGTGTTGGGACAGGGATATTATAACCACCTATAACCATTGTAGACACTCCCCAAAGGGGAGGAAAATGGGAGCCACGCAGGAGTCACTGATTATAGCTAATAGGAAATCCATCAAGGCATGTGTTGCCAGTTCCTTGATTATGGCTGAAGTCTTGTGAATGACGATTCTTGGCTCTACCCTCTGGACTCTAACTTCTACCTTTCCTTTTTAAAAAATAAATAAATAAAAGAGAGCCTATGTTTGCAGCTTACCCAAGAGTGGGCAGCAGGTTGGTAGCCCTGTGGGGCTGTACTGGAGCCACAAAGGGAAAGTTAAAGAATCTGGGCTTGCTGGACTCAGGGTTCAGCCAGCTTGCCTAGCAACAGGGCCACGGGCAGGGAGCAGACAGGTCCCTGATGCAGGCAGAGAAGTTGGGATGGCGCCCTCCTGGGGAAAGGGAGATCTTGCTCTGCCAATAGGGAGGCAGGATGCTGTGTACAGAATCCCCTTGGGTCTTGGCTCCTACTTGTCGACCATGAATTAATTTTTAGGCTGCTAATCTGTGCCTTCTTAGCCAGGACATCTGGTGTGTACAATAGTTTTCACAGCTTGAAATTTCTAGTATTCCCTTGAATAACCTTCCTCGGCTCCTTGGACAGAGACTGCTTCGGTGGCTGTATTGCAATAGGCCTGGTCAACAGCACAGAGTCTGGCATCACACCCCCTGAGTGTGGCTGGGTGGGGGCCCAAGCGGACAAGGATCTGTGGCACTCTCCTCCTCTGGGCTTCTCTGACTTTGGCTTTATGGCTGGGGTGGTTCAGAATAAAGGCATGGTGGGTCAGAAGTGCAGGAGGGGATGGAGTTGTGGCTGGCCTCAGATTAAGGGCAGAGATGGTGGTGGACAGAGACTGTGGAAGGCCTAATCTCTGTTATAGCCCAGATGGACTTCTCCTCTGTGTGACTGTATCACCAAATTAAAGCAATTAGGATTTTTTTTTTCTTGGTGGATGGACACTCTGCTCTGAAATTTTCATAAGCAAAATTAAGTTTAGTAGGGGCCAGGACCCCAGGTATTAAAATCCTTGTATCCAGGGTACACAGCAGTCCCTTTCAGGGAAACCCTATCCCTCACCCCTGCCTGAGACTGTTTTTTGTTTGTTTGTTTTGGACTAATATCTACTATTTATTGGAAAATTTCAAAGCACCCTGCAACATATCACGTACGTTATCTCAGTGGTTTCTCACAGAAGCCCAGGGAAGTATGTATTATTACCTCCACATCTTACTGAGAATGTAAGAGTTTCAGAAAGGATAAGCCATTGGCCCAAGATCAAACTGCTAGGGAGAAGCCAAACCATAATTTGATCTTACTATGCCTCAAAATTATTTTTTTTATAAGCACTCTGAGTTTTAAAAATCGCTTTGGAAACAAAATCCCCCCAAATAATGCCAGAATGCAAAAGGTACATAAAAATGTCCAAAACTGTGGGGTTTTTTAACCAAAAATATTTTAAATAACAGATTTGAAGATCATTTGTATAGTTTTTTCCTCTTAACAGGAGGTCAAACCTGGGACTAAAGTGGATTCCTTGTTATTGTTATTATCACCTCATGTAAATTAAAAAAACAGGAAGGAGAAAAGCTCGGAAAGAATTCTAGCTGAGGCCCCAAGTGTGCAATAAAATGTAAAGATCTTAATAAACAAAAGCCCTGAAGAAAAGCATTCAAGAGGCCTGCAAGTTTAATAAAACACGAGTTCAATTAATTTTGTGCAGCTGAACTAAACTGAACGGAATGAGAGCTGGCAGAGCTCCTACTCAACACGCTATAACGCTGATGGAGTAAAAATGAACGGAATCGCTGTTGGCCCCAGAGATACTACAGACGCGCCCGCTCAAGCCACTCGCGTAGGCGCAGAGCCGAGCAGAAGGGGTGAGGCGCCAGGGTGCACCGCTCCGCGCAGGGATCCGCCCCGCCTTCTCCGGCCCCGCCCCCACGCTTCAGTTCCCAGCCTTGCCGCTAGGGGCGGCCGCGAAGCTGCGCGGCCCCGGTTTCCAGCCGGGCCCCTTTCCCAGCCGGGCCCAAGCATGGCTGCCCCCAGGACTGCGGGTCGGGAAGCCGCCGTGCTCGCGCTTTCCTGACAGCCCCTGGCTGCTGTGGTCTCCTTCTCTTCCCCAGGCCACTCCAGCAGACATGTTTGCCAAGGCCTTTCGGGTCAAGTCCAACACGGCCATCAAGGGGTCGGACAGGTGAGGGAGAGAAGAGCCTGCTCTGCCCACCAGGGCACCCAGACATCTCTCAAGCTCGGCTGGCTCACAGCCTTTTCTGGGCTGGGTCAGCCGACTTGGGGTGGAGGCCGAGGGGTACAGCCGGAGAAGGGACCCCGGGGGGCGGGCAAGGGTGAGTTAGACGTGTTTTGAGAGTGAAGATGGAGAGGAGGCCTGATTTATCTCCCAGGCTGTCTTTTGGATATTTTAGTGAGTTTACGAGAAAGCGTAATTCAATCAGCGCGTACTGACTGCAGTCTGTTTAAGGTGTCGTGGAGGATGCAGAAATGAAGGAAAACGGGGTCCCTGCCCTACCAAGAGCTTTGAGTCCCTTGGGAGAGATTAGATGGGGCACGGAGAACTACAAGTATACGAGAAGAAGTGTCTAGTGATTAGCACTGGCAGGAGAGACAGACGGAGGGTGAGGTGAGAGAGGATAAGGCACATGTGGTAAGAGCTGTTTTGCAAATGAAGGTATCACCTTGAGAATTTTGGAGCCAGTGTTCTATAGTTGTCATTCTTGGTGCCCTAGCAGAGCTGTTTAATCATAGGTTGACAGATTTGTCAAGCATATATGAGAAAGGAGTGGGTCCGAGAGCTATGTGTGGAGTCAGGAAGGTAGGGCTTAGCTTCCAGTGGCAGGCTAACTTGGGTTGCCTACCGGATCTCAGTTTTTTCCTTTCTTTGTAAAATGGAAAGACATGCCCCGGGAACATGTGAAAATAGAAGAGACATTGGATGAGAAAGAGAATGGGATGTTTTGGAAGAGTGAGAATAGGGCATCATCAACCAGTCTTTTTCTTGGCCCTCGTGATTTTATAGTAAGTCTTGAGTCCTCAATATTTATTAAAATCCATCCAGGCAGCATACATACCAGGTATGTGTGCTCTCTGCAGGAGAAAGCTTCGGGCCGATGTGACAGCTGTTTTCCCCACTCTTGGAACGGATCAGGTCTCTGAGTTAGTACCTGGAAAGGAAGAACTCAACATTGTGAAGTTGTATGCTCACAGAGGGGATGCAGTGACTGTGTACGTGAGTGGTGGTAACCCCATCCTATTTGAACTGGAGAAAAATCTATATCCGACAGGTATGACAATGGGATGGAGATGGCCATTACTATGGTCTTTGCCTAATATCTGTTTCTTCCATTAATCCGTCTTCCTTAAAACAAATCAATACAAAATCTCCCTAAGAATCTTTTTGGATTTAGTGTCCCTAGAATTGGGTCTTTCAAGATCAGAAACTGCTATAAAAGTGAGGGGAAAAAGGGTTAACACAAAAACGAAGGTGGTTGCCAAGGGAAATTCTGAGGTGAAGAAACACTTGTTTCTAGTGGGTTAACTAGGGATTGGAGCAGAGGTCGTGAAAAGGGTGGAGTTTCAGGGCATGTAGAAAATGCTTCTTAGAACTTTCACTAGGGGAATTTTCTTAAGATACTGAAGAGATGCTGTGATGGGAAAGAAGCTGGGTTCGTTAAACTCCATACCCAGCTGTCTTAGTGGTGGGCTTTGGTTGAGATCTCTCACAGGGATTCTTTCTTAGGCTATCGTCTGGCTCTCAGGATCCTTTGCTTGCTTTCTTTGTCACAGATCTCAGAGAGGCAGTGTCCTTTTCTCTTTTCCTTGGCTGCTGACACCTACTTTGTCATTTGGGGGCTTTTCTTCCTCCCAGCTTGGCTGCAGCAGTGCAGTGCAGTCTCCTACCCCAGGCCACCCCTACCCCCACCCTGCTTTGCTGCTGTACACATACAAGCCCTTTTTGATCTAAGGCTTTTACTGCTAATCCCTGTGGAAACAGAGAGAATAAAAATAATAAACATGGGAAAGTTTCAGAATTTCTTACAGGCTTGTGCCCTGGTTTCGGATTACTTGCTTCTGAGGTCATAAAAGGAATCCTCGTGGGGGCTCTGTCCCTACTTTTATCCACTATGGCCATTAGGGGCTGCTGCAATCCAGGTGGAACGATAGGTGCCTCCACGTCTCAAGTGACACCCAGTTTCTTAAGTCTCCGCCTTCTTCAAGACTGCAGCCTCCTTGAGAAGGGAGTCAGCCTGCTGTAAACTATATGGAATGTGTTTCCCACAGGAAAAGGGGCACTCAGTTCCCAGAGAGGGGGAAAGGGATACTGGACAGGCAAAAGCAGATGTTCACTTCATCACTAGTTTTAGCCTTACACATAAATATCCAACTTTGGCAATTAAACAGACAAAGCTGTAGCTCACTTCATGTGTCTTCCGACCAGTAAAAGTGATAACTTCTCAAGATCATAGATTGAGAGAAACTACTGCAAAGAGCTCAATATAAATATGTAAAGAATGCAGGTCTCTAAGGCTAAAGGGAGCAAGGATTCTAAAGTAAATAGCATATAACATATAAACCGCTTCACAAACTTGGGGTAACCTAATTTAAAAAAAAAAAGAATGCAACTTCTTTGGGCATCCCCTTACAACCTTCTCTCTAGCTTTGAGTTGAGTTTCTTTTCTACATCTTGATTAATGTGCCCTTAGTGTTTGGCTTTGCCATTCCCCAGGGGGTTGACTTTTGGGCAGTAAGTGTTTTCTGGCTCTCTTCTTGGACAGTGTACACCCTGTGGTCTTATCCCGATCTTCTACCAACATTTACAACATGGCCCCTGGTGCTTGAAAAACTGGTAGGGGGAGCAGGTAAGAGTATTTTCCTATATTCTGGATACTGGCTGAAACCTACTTAGTAAAGGCCAACTACTTTAATAAATGTATCCATTTTGTGCATTCATATGATTGAAAAATAGAATTTTTCCCCCATGTCTGTTGCATCTCTTACGTGGCTGCTTCTATGAGCTCTCTGGGCCTCTCTGACCCTGCTGTAAGGCTTAAATAAGATAAGTGACATGAAAGTGCTTTGTGAACTGCCATATGCTATACTTTAGATTAATAAACTGAATTTAGGAAACCAGAATAAGATAGATCATGGAACTGGACCCTCAGCTTGGCGCTTCAGTTTGACCACTAGTCTCCCAGCAGGAAAAGGTCTGATCCTCAGTTTGCCGCTTTTAATTTTCATTATGAATAATGTAGTTGATGCTTAATAAATGTATGTTTGTTGAGCAAATGAATAAATGATGAAGTAAACTGTGGAGTTAGTTGCAATGCTTTTGTTTCCTGCAGATTTGATGCTGCCAGGACTAGTGGTGCCCCCTGCTGGTCTGCCTCAGGTACAGAAGGGTGACCTCTGTGCCATTGCCTTGGTGGGGAACAGGTACTGTGCCAGTCAGCTGTGCCTATGGGGAAAAAACTTAGGGAAAACTTGGGAGGGGTGGGAATGACAACTTCACAGCCTATGGATAAAGGATTAAAAGAAAAAACAGATTCTTCCTGAACAATCAGAGAGTGGGGAATGGCAGTGAGCCTGTGGGGTGTCCATACATCTGGGCCAAGTGTATTTGCTCCTGCTGCTTCTTTTTTAAAATTTATTTGTTTTTTTTTTCCTTTAAAAATTTTTTTCTTAGATTTACAGAAGAGTTGCAAGTATAGTACAGAGTCCTGAAATATTCCTTACCCAGCTTCCTGTAATGATAACATCCTGTATAAACACAGTACAGTTATCAACACTAAGGAATTAACATTGGTACAGTCCTTTTGACGCTATTACAGACTTGATGCATATTTCCCCAGTTTTCCCACGATGTCTTTTTTTCTTCTTTCGTGTTCAAGCATCCAGTCTAGGTACCACATTGCATTTAGTTGTCATGCCTTCTTAGTCTCCTGTCTGTGACATTTTCTTGGCCTTTCCTGCCTTTCATGGCTTCAACATTATTTTTGTCTAACATCCACATCATAATCCTCATCTTTTAATTATTTTTAATAGATTTATTGAGATATAGTTTTCATACTATAAAATTCACCTGTTTCAAATGTACAATTCAGTGATTTTTTTTAGTATATTTACAGGGTTGTTCAGCCATCACCACAGTGTCTGTTTTTTAAAATAATTAGGAAGTAATCGTATGAACAGTTCTGAAAAATCAAAACCCTCTCACCCCATAATCCTTTTCTCCTAGAAGTAACCATTATCATTCTGATGCATGTCCTTGTCAGCCTTCTTCAATGCATATATACGCGTGCATATAAAATGTATGGTCTGGGGTGTGTATGTTTAAAAATACAAATAAACAAACTTTATCCCTATTACTTTTTCACTTCAGGTAGTGGGGACATTTTCCGTGTCAGCAAGCACAGATAAGCTGAATCTTTTTACCCGCTGTGGGGTGATGGGAAAAGTCCTCTTCTAGTGGACATTGTGGTTGCCTCTACTTTGTCTCTATCACAAACAAGATCTTCCTGACGCCTCTAGGGACACTAGTGCCAATATTTTTCTAAAGTAGATACTAAGAAGCAGAACTTTTTGGCTGAAGATCGTGCATACTTTCTGTTGCCCTATAAAAATGCTGTGTCAGTTTTCCCTCCTACCTACAGGGTATATGGAGCCTGTTTCCTTACATGCTCACCGACACTGGATGTGATGGGTCATTTTCATTTGTATCATCCTGAATGAAAAATGACATCTTATTATTTTACTCATTGCTTCTTTGAGAGAGAAGCATGGTAGGCAGGGGAGGGGTCAGTGTTTAAAGATCTTATTTTTGCTGCTCATATTCTCCTATTTTCCTTGAACCTTTCGGAACCAAGCACCTAGAAATGTTTCCTTCCTTGTTTACCTGTAGCAAAACTTGAAGTTGAAAAGAATGGTGAAATTATTGATTTTTCCCCCCAGTATTCTATCCAAGATAGGAGAAAACTACGTAAATGTGTATTTGGCCTCTCAGTTTGGCATTTAGAATGTATGTGGGAATGAAGCCTAGGTGGTTTATGGAAGGGGATGAGGGTACAAGGGAGTTTACTAAAACTACAAGCCAGGTTCGAGACTGAAGTTCTTGAGCCATTGACCATTCCAAGGGTGGAAGACAAAGACCCATCTTTTAGGAACTGGGAAAGAAGCCAAATTCAAAGATTCTGTGGCAGGAACTGACCCATGGGCACAGTAAGTGGAGCCACCGGATTAGCAAACATTTTTTTGAAGTTCAGATGTTGGGAAATCTGCCCTTGAATCATCTACCTGAGGTCCAGGCAACGTTGCCAGGCTTGTATATTCCCCTCCTGTTAGCCAGCTGGACACCAGTCCTTACAGGCAATGTGTGAGCATTGCTGAGTAACAGTGGGCTGACAGAGATTTCCATTTGGGCTTGGGTAGTTTTTTTGTAGTTATTGTAAATGTGGTTGTTTTTTATATTTTGGACACATCCAGTTCTTAGATAGATAGTTATACAGAGCAAGCCCTGTTACAAAGAACCAACTCAGAAGGAACCTTTAGTTGGTACCACTGTATCTCTCTTCTCTCTTCCCTGTGGCATCCCTCAGCCTAATTTATGGCATATGAATGGCCTCCCTTCTGAATTTCCATATAGGATGGCTATGCCTTTTTTAAATGGGGAGATAATTTATATTTTTGAAATTAAAGAAAGGAAACTTTAAATATCCTTCTGAGTCCTGCCTGGGTTTGATTCATAATAATATAACAATGATAACATCAGTAGAGGAGTTAATTACACAGAAGGGAGTATTTGGCCAAGGAATTTTTGAAAGTCATATGTGTAGGTAATTTGAATAAGATTGAGACTGCACTGAGTTTTAGCTCTGTGATACAAGTGGATGCTTCAGATTTGCAACCGTGGTGCTTTGAACACATGTGTAGAAAGCTGGTCCTGACATGTGCCCTCCTGGAAGACTTTCCCTGACCCTTGTCTCTGGCCTCCTCCTCTCAGAGCCCCCGTTGCCATCGGAGTTGCTGCCATGTCCACAGCCGAGATGCTGACCTCAGGTCTGAAGGGAAGGGGCTTCTCTGTGCTCCACACCTACCAGGACCACTTGTGGTGGGTTCCATGCTTTTTCTGTTTTATAGGGAGCTGGGTGGGCGGAGAGAGCACAGGGCCTGGATTCAGAAGCGAGAGTTTTGATCCCTGCTCTGTCCTTAGTCAAGTTGCTGACCCCAGACATTAATTTCCTTGCAAAATGTGGAGAAAAAAATATATATATATTTTTGCCTGTTTAGAAAAGAAATTACAGAGAACTTTATTTTCTAGGTGAATTGTAGAATCCTAGGGCTGGAAGAAGGCCTTAGGGACTGTCTTCTCTGCCTCTCAGTACAGTGATATTCTTTATTTTTATGGCACTGGTCGATCTGGCCTTTTCTGCCGTGTACATTAAGGCATTTTCTGACCCCATGACGAGTGCTCGGGAATTCTCACATCTGAATCCAAATCAAAGTAGAGTAGATCCTCAGGCACCAGGGTGATAACCTGATTACTTTCATGTTGTTCAAGTTCCACATTTCGGATCTCGTCCTCATTATGGAACTTGCACTTTCTCACTGTGACAGTTGCTCTCTGGAGCTGTATGTGAGTTTATTTTCTGGTTATTTTCTTGTCATTTAAACAAAATAGTAAGTAGTGCTTTTCTCGAAAGCAGTACACCTGGTCTTTTGGCCAAGTGTTGTGGCCTGTTGGTATAGATTTACCCTTACGTTTTTAGTCAGTCTTGGAGTTACTTATTTTACAAGTATTGGCCAAGCCCTGCTTTGCTGGAGGTACAGCCTCATCAGTCTGGGTTTCAGCAGGCATTTGAGGGTTGCTTACTCACGTACTCACAGCACCTTGTTTTCTGACTGTTAGTCTGGGCAATTAAGGTCCTGTTGTCTAAATTGTCTTATCAGTGGCTGCCTCAGTCTCCCCTCCTCCCACCCTTTCAAAATACTTATGGTATTTACCTGATCAGAATAGCCTAAACATACGCTGTGGCCTCACTAGTAGCCATACTAATAAGCCCTTCTGCAGCTGTTAGTAAAACTTTGTTTGACTTGCATAATCTTAGTTAACATAAAGCTTTTTGCTTTTACCGCTCTGCTACGTGGCATCCCTTTTTTTCCTGTCTTCATAAGGCTTAATGGCATAAAACCATTGTAATCCCTACTCTGCAGGTTAGATTGCATTCTTTTTTTTCAATTGAGGTATAGTTGATGTACAATGTTGTGTTAGTTTCAGGTGTACAGCCAAGTGATTCTAGTGATCATTAGTATATCTAGTGATTCTAGATATAGATATATACATATATGTTCCTTTTCAGATTCTTTTCCATTAAAGGTTATTACAAGGTATTGAATATAGTTCCTGTGCTATACAGCTGGTCCTTGTCATTTATCTATTTTAGGCTGCATTCTGATTTAACACAGAAGCAACTGTTTTTGCAGTCTTGAGCAGTCCAGGTGTTTGTAATTTGTTCCATACGCTGAACCTTGGGTTTGTATTTCACCAAACTGGTACTACAGATGCGTTTGCAATCTTAATTTGGTTATTTAATTCAAAATAGTTTTATTTTTAATTTATATGAAGGGAATACTTTGGAAGGGGAGCTCCACTTTAACTATGTTGTCTTTAATCTTTCTCTGTCCCTGAATTTCTGTTAATAATATTATTATTCCTTTGGGTTAAGGAGGAGGCAAGAATTACTCTCCCCATTTCAGAGATGAGGAAACTGAGGCATGGGACTTCTCTGGGCCCAGAATTGGAAACAGATTTTGAGAGGCACACCCAGGTTCTCTGGCCTCTCCTGGACACCCCTGCCTGTGGGTCTTACTCTCTCTGGACCCCCGCTGACCCCCTGACCGGGGCTGGAGAGTGTTGCGGCTGCTGCTCAGTGTTTCTGACATGAGGTTTTTGCAGGCGATCTGGAGACAAGTCCTCTCCACCATCCATTGCTCCACTGGCCCTGGATCCCCCAGATCTCAGTGAAGAGAAGGGGTCTGTCCAGGCAGACACCACCTTGCAGGGAGACATGAGGCGCCTGACCCTGGAGGGAGAGGAGGAGGAGGGGGAGGTTCAGCAGAGGTGTGGGGAGAAGTCCCTGTTGGAAGCCACAGAAGACCCCAGTGTTGGGAGCCTGAACCCAGACCCCACGGACAGCAAGACCCTTCAAGGTACAGCTCTGGCAGAAGTAGGGCAGTCTCCTCTCAGTGTAGGAGACTTAAGTGCTCTGCTCTGCTTCTGACTAGAGCGGCACTACAGCTCCGGGAGGGGAGGGGAAAGTCCTTATTTTTGCTGAGGGTGGTGCCGCAGCCCTTTGCCATCTTACCTGGGAGTCTTCCGCATATGTCGCGTTTCCCTGGATACCCGTCGACTCTGCTATTTGGACTGTTCCCAGCTACACGGCCCTCTTAGTTTTCTTCTGCCTCTGACTTCTCTATCAGAGAAGCATCTGCGCCTGGCTGGGTGGGACTTTGTGGCCTGACCCCTTCTGTGGGGTGAGACCTCTGTAAAGGCTCAGTGTTCTAGAGAGTCTGCGAGCTTTGGTGCCTGGGAATGGGCTCCTTCAGAGCTGAGGGGTAAGGTACGGATGTCACTGTGCGGGGAGCTTACCTGTGCTGTGCGGGCCTTCTGCGGCCCTCAGGAAGGATGTGGTTCTTGTCTTTTCCTTGCAGAGCAAATGGACGAACTGTTGCAGAGATGCTTCTTGTGTGCTTTGAAGTACCGCGTCAAGAAGGCTGACCTCCCTTTACTCACCAGCACTCTCCTGGGCAGCCACATGTTCTCCTGCTGGTATGGAAGGCACGGTGTGGGCTGGGGCTGGGCGGTGGGTCTGTCTCTTGCTCTTTGGTGGTAGGATGGGACACGGCTGATGGGGGAATTGTTTTAGGGACATGATGCGGAAAGAGTGAAGTGGAGGGTTGATCTAGCAAATACTGAGTTTTAAAGACTTAAGTTTTAGCCAGTAAAAGGATGTTGAGGAAATGAAGGTTAAAATTCGCAAGGCGCTTTGAGCACTGCCTCTGCTGTGGTGATTCTGGGCTCTTTTACTGATCGGGCAGCATGTCCGGCCCCGGAAGGGCCCTGGGGCAGCCTGTTTGTCTGGAGGCTTCAATCCCCTCACACCTTTCTGAAGAGTAGGTGGGCCAGATTAGGTTGTGTCAGCAGGAAGAATCGGTGTGAACCCCCCACCCGACCCGCACACACAGCCACCAGCAGAGGGAGTGTTACATGTGGGTTGAACCTGGACTTTGAAGACAGAGCCATCTGGGCTCAAAAACCAGCTCCCCAGGGTGTTGGAGCAAAGGTGTATTTGAGCCCATTACCAGGCTTCTCTGAGCCCTGATTTCTAACACTTGTAAGATTGCTGTCAAGATCAAATAACCTGACATTTAATAAGCACCCAGTAAATATTATCATGTCAGGAGATTTGCTTATTGATTTTCACCTCAAGTCTGAATTTCTTTCTGAGAATTTTGCTCTGTTTTTTAAAAAAGTGGTTTTAAGGGGCTTCCCTGGTGGCTCAGTGGTTGAGAGTCCGCCTGCCGATGCAGGGGACACGGGTTCGTACCCCGGTCCAGGAAGATCCCACATGCCGCGGAGCGGCTGGGCCCGTGAGCCATGGCCGCTGAGCCTGCGCGTCCGGAGCCTGTGCTCCGCGACGGGAGAGGCCACAGCAGTGAGAGGCCCGCGTACTGCAAAAAAAAAAGAAAAAAAAAAGTGGTTTTAATGTAATTCTCTTCCTCTACATGTGAGTTTCTTTAAGGCATTCTATACACGTATGGGGTCTGGAGTGCGTGGCAGGATACTTGGTAATTTGTCCTGACCTTGCTGGGTTGCAAGTAACTGGGAAAGGGGTAGAGGTTCTTAACCTGGGGTGGGTTCTAGAAGGGATCCCTATGAATCCCACTGCTTTTGCTTGTCACATTTTGAGAGAAGATGTACGTTCTGGGGAGATAGAATGATTACAGCTTTCATTAGGGATCTTTCCCCCAAAGCTAACAGTCTATAAAGAGTCAGATAGTAATTATTTTAGGCTTTGCAGGCCCTACAGTCTCTATTGCAACTGTGCAAGTCTGCCATTGTGGCAGTAAAGCAACCATAGACAGTAGATGAACGGGCATTGCCAGATTTGGCCTGCAGGATGTGGTTTGCCTTGCTGCCACAGTGAGCTTGGTGTTGCAGACGCTCACCTGGAGGTGAAACTTCTGAGGCCACAGAAGCCTGTCTAGTTTGAAAGGAATCTAAAGCTGTATCTGGTACAGTAGCCACAAGCCATGTGTGGCTATTTAAGTTTAAATTAAATAAAATTTAAAATTCAGTTCCTTAGTCACATTCGTCACGTTTCCCGTGCTTAATAGCCACATCTGTCTAGTAGCCACCACGTTGATAGCAGAGAACATTCCATCCTTACAGAAAGGCCTATTGGACAGCAAGGACCTGGAGGAGCTAAAGTCTGCATCTCTCTCTGATGCTGCCGATGGGCAGAGAGCTCTGGAACAGCGGCCTCTTTCTGAACGTGCAGGAGGAAGGCTGAGGAAACTGTCCTCCTCTCAGTGTCAGGCAGGCCGTACCACTACTGCTTTGTTAGCTTAACTTGCCTTTTCCATCTGCCATCAGCCCCGAAGGACGACAACTGGACATAAAGAAGTCAAGCTACAAAAAGGTAAGCGGGTCCCTTCTCTGCATACCCACACAGGGAGCTGTGTAGGGGCACACGTGGCGTGAGCTGGTGGACATGGGGAAGCCCTGTCTGCAGGGCTGAGGCTAGAATTAAGCTTTTTGATTCCAGGTATAGGGGGCGGAAGAAAACTCTCCCTGGGCTGAGGCAGTTGGGTGGGCACCCACTCCCCTCTCTCCTTCCCACCCCTTTATATCTGATCCACGTTCTGAAAGGCTTCACCGGCAGGGGCCCTTCCCTTCCTAACTGGATGAGGACAGGGACTGTCCCACGTCCCTCCCCGGGACCTGCCCAGCTCGGTGTCTGGCATGTCTCAGGTGCTCAGCGTGTGTGCAGAGTTGATGAGGTCCCCTACCACTGGCCCTCTCTCCCTTAGCTCTCTAAGTTCCTGCAGCACATGCAGCAGGAGCAGATTATACAGGTGCAGGAGCTGAGCAAAGGGGTGGAGAGCATTGTGGCTGTGGACTGGAAGCACCCGAGGTGAGTGCAGGGGGCCTGGTCACCGCAGCTCAGCTGGCCCCAGGGCACCTGGGCCACGGACCGGGAATCGCCGAGACACTAGTATAAAATGTGTTTTTTCTTTCCTTCTGCTGGGTTTTAGGATCACATCTTTCGTCATACCCGAGCCCTCCCCGACCTCCCAGACAATCCAGGAGGGTAGCAGGGAACAGCCCTATCACCCTCCAGATATAAAATCCCTCTACTGTGTCCCAGCCAGCATGACCCTGCTCTTCCAGGAGTCTGGCCACAAGTGAGTTTTTGGAGAGCAGCCCTTCTCTGCCTGCTTGGTGTTCTGGCCTATAATCCTTTCAGCCTAAGTAGTGTTCTTCTGTGACTGGCAAAACCTGCTCTGCCCCCTCCTCCCTTTCTCCCAGATCCAGCTTCAAGCCTCCTTCCCCTGGGAAGGGTCTCTGGACTAAGTGAATGAGAGAGTAGGTCTCTCCCTTTTCTACCTGTAATTATTCTTCACACGGCCCTGCTGGCCCCTGGCAGGAAAAGGGAAGAACCCAGAGGTCGAGAAGCTGAGGACATCGCCCTGCTGAGCAGGAAGTGAATCTTGGTATTTACAGTTTGTCTCCCAGCATAGCGTGAATAACGCCCCCCCCCCGTCACTTCTCACCTAGGAAGGGGAGCATCCTCGAGGGCAGTGAGGTCCGAACAATCGTCATCAACTACGCCAAGAAAAATGACCTGGTTGATGCAGACAACAAAAAGTGAGTGGATGGGGAGGGGAGCTCGCCCCATGTCTTTCAGTGTTCATCTTCAGAACATGTGGGGGGTGGCTGGGAGGGAGGGGTGCAGGAGATCACAGACTGCTAGCAATAATCAAGGCCAGTGGTTTCTAAACCATGGGCTGTGGACACTTAGAGCTGTGGTCTAAGGTAGTCAGATCCAGATATGCTGTCAGCATTGACTGTAGCCTGAGTAAGCATCATCTCATATGTATCTACTGTTGATTTTCCAATGCACTTGTTCTTGTGAGGAACAAAATGCAAAAATTTAAAAAATTTTACCAAAGCCATCTTAGCTCTTTGGTATTCTCTGTTTTCTTAGTAATATATAGATATAGATATATATCTCTATATATATCTATAATATATAGATATAGATATATATCTATATATATGGATATAGAAGGTAAACTACTAAATGAAGAGTGTTTCATTAATTTTTTTGTTTTTAATTTCAAAAGATACCCTCATGATCAAAAAGTTGGGAACTACTGGTTTAATCATGGTTAGTTAGTAGCAGAAGTGAGCCGGGATCCCGGTCTTCAGAATTTTTTCCCATCCCACTTTCCCCTCCACTGCCTGTTTCTCCTTTGTTCTAGGAAAGCAGACGTGTACCTCCCATCCAGAGGGTACGTTGCTTCATGGACTGTGAACCCCTAATTGGTTCTAATAATCCTGAATGACTTTAAACAACACATAACACATGAATCCTGAGTGGACCCTGGGATCAGAAGGGGCGGGCCTAGGAGTTCTTTATTGCCTTTTCTTTCCCTTTAGTCTTGTGAAATTGGATCCCATCCTATGTGACTGCATCTTAGAGAAAGGTGAACAGCACACAGTCATGAAGCTTCCATGGGACAGTCTCCTGAACAGGTAGTGGGGATTGGCAGCCCCTCCCCAGTGTTTCCATCCCCTCCCCTTAATGTCTATCACATTGGACTTCAGAATTGTCCCTCTCATCAGCTCTGACTTTCTTTCCATAATTCACACCATGTCAGTCTACATAAACACAGGCTTGGGTAATTCTGATGCGGAGGGTCTTTGGAGCGATATGAGCCAACACAGTATAGAAGAACTTGAGAAGGAGAGAGAAGAGGAACATTAATTAGAAATAAGAGCTTCAAAAAAAGAAGGTGTGGGTGGTGGGTGGGGATTGTCTTAAAGTCTTTTCAAAGGAAGGATTCTTATACTCTTTCTTTTCCGTAGACCCAAAACTGAAAATAACTTGTATAAGGAGTTAGCAAATTGTAGCCTGTGGGCCAAATCTGGCCTGCTACCTGTTTTTGTAAATAGGGTTTTATTGGCACGCAGCCACACCCATTTGTTTACATATTATCTGTGCTGCTTTCCTGCTAAATGGCAGAGTTGAGTAATTTCAACAGAGACCATATGGCCCTTGAAAGCCTAAAATATTTACCACCTGGCCCTTTCTAGAAAAAGTTTGTCAATCTCAATATATATGCTAGCAAAAGAAAATCTGGTTAGACAAAAGGTAGAAATTCCTTGTGGTAAAGGTGTCTATAAATGATGCATGATTGCAGCATGTCAGAAATGTGAAGCAGCACTTTATTCTGCTGGGTAAGGGAGACTCTTGAGATAGTAAACTCCACAAGCCCGCCTGGGCAGGTTTTCAGAAGGCCAGGCAAGTGGACAGTTTCTAGGGGCTCGAGTCTCGGATGTTCCCTTCCCTGAGTCAGTGGGTCTTGACTGTGGCCACACTTTGGGGAGCTTTAAAAAATGAATCTTCCTGATGAGAGTCTCTGACTTAATTGGTCTGGGGTTTAGCTCCCTAGCTGACTTGAATGACTCTACTGTGCAGGCAGAGGTAAACCGCCACCTGTAAGGTCAGCTTCCATCTAGCTGTCTGCTGGGAATGGGATATGAGGAAATGGTTTCTGCTGGCTTTATCAGGCACCAACTCATTAACTCCTGTTTCAGATGTTTGGAAAAATTGCAGCCTGCCTATCAAGTGACCTTTCCGGGACAAGAGCCCATTGTGAAGAAAGGCAAAATCTGCCCAATTGACATCACCCTAGCACAGAGAGCTTCTAACAAAAAGGTAATTTTTAAAAGACACAACATTTGAAGATGGTGATTTAATGTCCCTGCTAAGTTCTAGTCTCTCTAATGTGATCGGAGGTTTTTAGATTGGCCTTAAACGCCTCAAAGATTGTTTAGGAAACACCCATGTTTGTGTGACTGGGCTAGGCCCTATGTAAAACAGGTAAAGCTGACCCCCTCCCTCACTGCTCTCTAGGATTTTGTGCTAGGAAACTTGCTAGAGCCTGGTTCTAAAAGTAAACAAGATCTTATATTTATTTTTTTCTTAGAACTATGGTAGGGGCTTTCAGCTCTTACTCATTCTGTTACCTCTTGGGCCTTGCTCAGTGAAAATAACTACTAAAGAATCGCTGAAGGAGGGACTTCCCTGGTGGTGCAGTGGTTAAGAATATGCCTGCCAATGCAGGGGACATGGGTTCGATCCCTGGCCTGGGAAGATCCCACATGCTGTGGAGCAACTAAGCCCATGCGCCACAACTACTGAGCCGGCGCTCTAGAGCCCGCGTGCCTCAACTACCGAGCCCACATGCCGCAACTACTGAAGCCCACGTGCCGCAACTACTGAAGCCTGCGTGCCTACAGCCTGTGCTCCGCAACAAGAGAAGGCACCGCAATGAGGAGCCCGTGCACCACAACGAAGAGTAGACCCTGCTCGCCGCAACTAGAGAAAGCCCACACGCACCAAAGAAGACGCAACGCAGCCAAAAGAAAAAAAGAAAGGAAAGAAAAAAAGAATCGCTGAAGGAACTGAGTGTGTTTAGCTTGGCAACACAAAGTCGTAGGGAACAAATTACATCTGTCCTCAAATATGTGAAAAGCTGTACTTGGAAAAGGAGTGCACTTATTTTGTATGCCTTGAGAAGACAGAAATAAGATTATTGGGTAGAAATCCCAAGAAGCCAGACTTGGGTTCAAAATAAAGAACTTTCTAGTAGTGTGTGGTTATGAACGTGGGCTTTGAGATTAGAGACCTGGGTTCCAGTGTGGCCTTGCTGCTTGACTTTGAGCAAGTTACTTAATGTTATTTTGCCTGAGTTTCCTTATTTGAAGAATGGGGATAATACCTACCTCATAAGGCACTGTGAGGATCAAATGAAGGAATATATGTAGGCGAAGCACTTAGAATAGTACTTGGCATATAAACGTTCAATAAATGAGAACCAAACAACGATAACCTTAATAATTAGCAATAGCCGCCATTTCTTGAATGTGTAATTATGTGTGATGATGGTTTTGTCTTTATGTTAAAAAGAGCCCTTGTCTTTTGGCGATACATACGGAAATATTTGCAGACGAGATCTGATGTCTAGGGGGATTTGCTTTAAAGTAACACAGGAATGGGGGTGGGTGGGGATATAGATGAATCAAGGTTGGTCATGAGTTGATAATTGTTAAAATTCATGATGGGTACATGGGAGCTCATCGTACTATTCTACTTTTATTTATGTTTTAAATTCTCCATAAAAAAAACTTTTAAAAAGTATATGAATTTTTTCATTATTAAATTTGTTATGGTGATCAATGGTCAGTGATCTTTGATGTTACTATTGTGAAAAAGGTTACAACTCGTTGAAGGCTCAGGTGATGGGTAGCACTTTTTAGCAATAAGGTATTTTTTAATTAAGGTATATACTTTGTTTTTTAAGACATAATATTATTGCAAACTTAACAGTATAGTGAGAACATAACTTTTAAAAATATTTCATTGAAGTATAGTTGATTTACAATGTTGTGTTAATTTCTGCTGTACAGCAAAGTGATTCAGTTATACATATATATATTCTTTTTTGTATTATTTTCCATATGGTTTATCACAGGATATTGAATATAGTTCCCTGTGCTATACACTAGGACTTTGTTATTTTTCCATCCTGTATTTACGAGTTTGCATCTGCTAGTCCCAAACTCCTAATCCTTCCCTTACCCACCCGCCTCCCCCTTGGCAACCACAAGACTGTTCTCTATGTCTGTGAGTCTGTTTCTGTTTCATAGATAAGTTCATTTGTGTTGTATTTTAGATTCCATATATAAGTGATATCATATGGTATTTGTCTTTCTCTTTCTGACTGACTTTGCTTAATGTGATAATCTCTAGGTCCGTCCATGTTGCTGCAAATGGCACTATTTAATTCTTTTTTATGGCTGAGTAATATTCCATTGTATATATGTACCACATCTTCTTTATCCATTCATCTGTAAATAGAATGATAGATAGGTTGTTTCCATGTCTTGGCTATTGTAAATAGTGATGCTATGAGCATAGGGGTACATGTATCTTCTCGAGTTATAGTTTCGCCTGGGTATATGCCCAGGAGTGGGATTGCTAGACCATATGGTAGTTCTATTTTTAGTTTTTTGAGGAACCTCCGTACTGTTCTCCATAGCAGCTGTACCAATTTACATTCCCACCCAGAATGTAAGAGGGTTCCCTTTTCTCCACATCCTCTCCAGCATTTATTATTTGTAGACTTTAATGATGGCCATTCTGAACAGTACCTCATTGTGGTTTTGATTTTCATGAGAACGTAACTTTTATATGCACTGGGAAACCAAAAATTCATGTGACTCATTTTACTGTGATACTCGCTTTATCATGGTGGGTCTGGAACTGAACCCACAATACCTCTGAGGTGTGCCTGTATTGGATGGGGTAGAAAGAAAAAATCAGTTTAGAAGCACAAAAATTAATTATTTGGATGAAGGTACCATGGTTGTAGGGATGGTGAACATAGTGGGTGAGGAGGCTTCTGAGGCCCTGGAAGGTTTCTGGAGGGGAGGGCATGTGGTCTGTACCCACCATCAGTCTTCTGTCCCCCACAGGTGACTGTGGTCCGGAACTTGGAGGCCTATGGTCTGGACCCATGCTCAGTGGCTACCATCCTCCAGCAGCGATGCCAGGCTAGCACTACTGTCACTCCTGCCCCTGGGACCAAGGACATCCTGCAGGTTCAGATCCAGGGAAATCAGATCCACCACCTCGGCCGGCTGTTGCTCGGTGAGCATCCCCTCTTAAGAAGCAGACACATTGGTCTAACTTGGCAAAGATCTTCCTACCAACTAAACTCACCCTAGTGAGTCTACCATATATGTAGCTTTTAGCAGCCAGAGAGAGGTAGAACTAATGTTTGAACTAGATCCTTTAGCCCCCAAATTCATTGTTTTCTCCACCATGCTAGTAGTTTTCTTCCTGGTTTTCCTTTTTTTGTAAGACATTTGTTGAGCACCCAAACTTTGCTAGGCACTTTGCTGGGCTTTTTGCAGGCTTGGTCTCTCTGAATCATAACGATGCTGCAGAACTGTTTCTGTTTTGCAGATGAGGAAACTAAGTTTCAGTACATTGCGCTGAGACATTCAGCTGTTCAGTGCTGCAGCTGGGCTCTGAACTTTGATTTGCTTGACTCCCAAGCCTAGGTTCTTTCTACCAACCCTGAGTCACCCAGCCTCCAGTCTGTCCTCAATGCCAGCTGCCGGAGTCAGCTTCCTAAAACAATGTGATCACATCACTCCTCTCTGAAAAACTTTTTATATCTCCTTAATGCCTTCAGAATAAACTCTTAAGCTCAATAAACAAGACCCTCCCAGCCCAACCCCATCTTCCATCCGGGTTCTCTGGCAGGTCCCTGGTCCCCACGCCAGGCTTCAGCCGTGCTGGTCTCCTTTGCTGTTCCGCATGTGCACCTGCATATTCACACCTGGGTGCTTTCCTCTGTGTTGTTGCCTCACCTTGCGTGGCCTCTCACAGCCTGACCTTAAAGGCTCATTGGCCCAGCTCAGGGGTCACAGGAAGCCTGTCTTAGAACATGTCCCTTTTTTTTTTTTTTTCTGTTTCCTTAAATTGACATTTAAAAAACTGCTAACATAGTACTTTCCAATTGTGTTTATATTTCTGGTTAGTGTCTACAACTTGGCTAATTTATTCTGTTGTCTGAACTCCCTGTTAGACTGAACTTCTTGAATCAGAGACCTTACCTTTTTCATCCTTTTTTCATGCCCAGGGTCTGGCCCATAGTAAATGCTCAATAAGCAAATTTATTTTATGGTCTAAGGCAGTACCCAGCAGTTAACTTTTACAGTTGAGCCCCTTTAAGTGAAAAACCCCATACGAAATACAGAGGAAAAAAGATAAACACATGACTGAACTCAGACACACACATTCTCTCTTGTGAGAAAATTATAAATGCCTGAAGTACACCTAGAAGGTAGCTATCAACGTGAAAATTGCTGAAATACACACTTCATCCTCGAGATGTAAGGATAAATGGTCCATTCCCGTTGGAGTTGAGTTTGAGCTGGGTGTAGAAGAGCAGGTCATATGATGGAAATGGTTTGAACTGAGAGTTGACAGCAGGAATGAGCACACAGTGGGGCAAGAGGGCCAGGAGGTAGCTGTGCAGATTGGGGACCCTGGAGGTCAGGGCCAAGGAGGGTCATTGTAGACAAAGGGGAAGGAGTCGCGGGGAGGAGAGCATACACATGCCTCACTGAGGAGTTTCTGCCTTTTGGATTGTAGAAGAGTATCGGCTTCCTCGAAAACACATCCAGGGCCTGGAAAAGGCCCCCAAACCTGGCAAGAAGAAGTGACAGACTCTTGTTTCATGTGGTTGATCCAGAAGAAATCCAAGCTGTGGGCTGGTAATTTATATGAGTATTTTCTGCTTTTGCAAATTAAAAAAATATATAATTCTTTACCAAAATAAATTTTTATTCTAATCTAAATTTGATTTCCCTCCTGTTTCCTCCACTTAGCTAAAATGTTGTACGAAGTTTTCAGATCAGAAGCCATTTTAAATGGACACTCAAGGCCGTTGTGGCGTGCCTTTTCCATTCATGTGGTTTCAGTCATTTTAGTTCGTCCTCTGCTTTCAAGGCTGAATAGCCCATGCAGAGTTCAGGCAGGTGGGCCCTTCCCATTTTTAAAGTCCCTCTACCAAATATTCAACAGCCTTTTGCTATTCTTACTACCTAATTAACCTCCTAGCCCAAAATCACTCCTTCACATCTTTAAAGGGCTATTTATATAGATATTTATATTTGTCATCAATCAATGCAAAAGAAGGAAGGGTTGGCCTTAAGTTCTAGCAAAGTTTAGGCTATACAGAAATAAGAAACAGTGAAAGCATTTTAGGACATGGAATTCTATACAACAATGATTTTTCCCCAACATTGGCAACTGCCACTAACAGCCGTAAGTTGTGATGTGGCTGCAAGATGATGGCTTTGCTGCAGTGAAGTCTTAGCCAACAAATGCTTTCTTTAGCCTCAAACTTCTTCACCTGGGGCTCATGGAAGAGGTCTTCAGTTGCTCTTCAGAGGGTCCACGAACTTTTCCGAAAGAGTGTGCAAGATTTTGTATGATCATTTTCCTAAAAGAGGTTACCATGCTTTTGTCAAATTCCCAGCAGGATCATGTGATGCCAAAAAGGTTCAGAACCCCTGCTGTGGTCCCTGCTCAGTTTGTGGCAGTCATTTCTGTACCAGGGCTCTCCTTGTACGATAGGAAGAAGGGCTGAGCTGAATAACTGCAGAGTTCTTTGGTTTTACCATCAAAAAAACACACTTCAGTTTACTTCCTTTTTTCCCTTGGTCATACCACTTTTGTTTTTTTTAAACCAAGATAAAGGCTTGAAACTATCTACAGTATTCACAAATTCCCCATCTGGGGCTTGAAAAAGAAGAAGGGGATGAGTATGAAAATGTGTGTGTGAGGTTCCTTGCCTTTTGTTATTAGGCCCCGAATAATTGTCCTTTTCACTGCTGACTCACTGTAAGTAAACTCCTTTTTTACCGATCCACTCTGTTGACGTAAGCAATATGAAACTGAGAAAGAGATTTCTAGAAATTGACCCCAAACAAGATTCTGTTCCAGCAGAACCCTTGGACAGTTTGATCTAAGGGAGCACAGTATGTACAGCAGTCATGAAATATGGTCCTCATATGAATACACATAACATGTGGTACTTTATAAAGTTCTTTCACAGACGTGATTCGTTTTGCACAACCCTGGAGGGATTGGAGCCTCAGAGAGAGGTTGTGTCTTGCCTTGTTAATCCCTGCTAAAGACACAAGCCAGTAGATGGTGAGGCTGGATCTAAAATGAACATCCAACTCTTCACTGTGGTTTGACCCAGAATTCTGCTGTGCAACAGTGTTGTCAAGACTTGTGCTTCGAACGGTTTTTCCAGTAATGGTGACACATTTGCAATGACTCATCTTCCCTTTCCTCCTTGTGAATAACATAGGTACATGTGAGGAGGCAGGGGAGAGTTAGGCTGTACAAAGGATTCCTTTTTCTGTGTGCTGAACTGAATAATCTATACCAAGGTCAAATGTACAACAACTTTAAACTTAATCCCATATTGTAACCAAATGAGTTTCAGTGAAAAGCAGAAACTGCTTCATTTCTGGGTTTTGGCAAAATTATTGAAAGATATACTTCTTGGAGGTCTAGGTGAGCACACATTACAGATGTGCCCCATTCCTGGACACTTTTAAGAATGTCTATTGGACAGGGGGTGCTCTCCTAGGGGGAGGCTGGGAGTGGACTGGATGAGCTCCGGGGGCCCCCATTCATTGCACTGTGTGTGATCAATACCGGAAGGCAGGCGAGAATTTCTTTCTAATAACTTTTACGTGGTTATTACCACGGTTACCAAGATGTTCCTTTGACGGACGTCAGAGCTAAGGTCAAGGGACTGTTTTTGTCATCTAGCCCCCTTCCTCCAGGTGAGATAATCTCAAACTTTCAAAGACACATTCCTATCTAATTTTAAAATAATTCTGAAAATAGAAGAATCATTGCTTAACTCAGTAGCCTGTTCTGGTGTTCAATCATCCTTAGCTCCAGAAAGCCCCCCTCTCTGTAGTAAGTCCCCTTTCCTCTCCTGCTCTGTGCGGATGCAGAATAGCCAGGCACCTAGGCAGCACCCCCAGCCCAAGCCTTTGGATGGTTTTCTCAAGCTGATTTGAACAGTAGCCTTCATTCCTCTGTTCGCTGGCAAAAGGAAATCTGACTTGGACACAAAGTGTGCGTGTTCCTCTATTCCCACCCCCTCTCCCAGCTCCCGATTTCCATGAGATGGGGAAGTTCAAGGAACACATCGCTGGTCTGAATGATTTTTGCAACCAGCTTTTATTACTTTCTTTAAAACCCACATAAGAAAGACATTTAAAAAGAAAACACTTTACGCACTGGGCAACACAACAGTAGAAGGCACTCCAGCAGTCATGCCCACCCTGGGAGGGAAGGGACACTCCCTACACACTACTGTTTCGGAGGTAGGGCCTCAGCCTGGGTCCTGGTCTAACTGTGCTTTAGAGAAAGTCTGAATTTTCCCATAGTTTCCTTATTTCATAAACACCACTATCTCTTTATATATAGCTATATGCCTTTATGTATATATGTACATGACTTCTTTTCCTTCTCAAAAATAAAATAGCCACCCCATCAGAGGGAGGTTCTCAGCAGCATTCACAGCGGTTGCACAGGATCCATGCCTTCTATTCATGTTAAAGACATGCAGCTTGAAGAAAAGAGGACTCTGCACCCACCCCTGTCGATACACAGCAGGGAGAGAGATTTTTTTTAAGCGGGGGACGTGATAAGGCTGAGCAGGAGACAGCAGATAACTAGGGTTTTTATGATGTAAAAAATCTCTTTTGAGCTGCTTAACTCGTCCTGTTTTTGCAGCTCTGAAGACTAAGTAGTTTGCATGATGAGGGGTCTGCATTCCTTCTGTGATCAGGGGCATGTGGACTCAGCAAGGGTCAGGGAGGGAGGGAACTGCTGAGGCTACACAAAGAAGTGTGGGCTCAAACCAACCCAACAGGGACTTGGGAAGGCAGAGGACGACAGAGAAATGGTCTCTCAGCGGCTGACGAAGAAATGGTCTCTCAGAGGCTGCACTGGAAAACTGGCCCCGCTTTGAAAGTCCAGAGTCCTTCTCCTCTGTGCAGGAGTGTCTCTGTAGTCCTGGCTACCGGCTTGAATTGTTTGGCTAGTTTTAAGTTTGGACCTAAGCAAGGAGCCAGTACACATGTAGAGTTGGGAATCTGATCCGCCCTGTCCAGGCAGTTTGACCTCACTTCTTGGAAGTCAGAGCCCAGGACCTTAGACGGGAAGGAGGTCTGCGACCCTCGTCCCATACCTGGAGGGAAGATTCTCCTGGCCTTGTCTCCCACACTGCCGCGGTCCACTTCCTGGCAGGAGCAAGCCAGCAGCAGAGCCTCAAGCAAATGCCCCTGCTCCGGTCCCTCTCTGAAAACAAAAAGGCACTGAGGTCAGCAGGAGGCCAGCCCCACGGCTGGCCATTCTTCGAACATAAAGGTCTCCAAGTTGGCTGAGTTGGAGGTTCCCCACTCTGTACTCAAGGCAGCTCCTCTGGCGGTATCTGGAGATCCCAGAGTCCCAGTGGGAGGAGCGAGGCAGTGCTGGAGGCCAAAGGGAAACCAAGGCAGCCAGGCCTCCTCTGCTCTCTAGCCCGGGGAAGGCTGAAGACAGCTTGGACACCTTTAGCTGCAACATGTTTTGGCTTTGACTGCCTGATTTCCGTACTCAGCAGGAGACTTTAAAAATGGTAAATGGCTGGTTTCCCTTTGGTGGAAACACAGGAGGATGATGGCAATATTAAATTCAAAACTGTAACTCAGAAACAAAGAGTTGTTGACAAAGATATGGCTGAAGACCACACATACACAGATATGTATGCCTTTGGGTTTACATGGGCTCAGACTTTTGGGCCATCAGGGCCAGGGCCGCTGCAGCTTCTCTGGAAATTCCTCAGGCAATCTCAGCTTCGGTGCTCCTGACCCGAGCCAGTGGCTTTATGACCTTCCCTTAAGCATGAACAACGGGCACCTGGGGAAAGTGGGGGACAGTCCTTTTATGAGTACTGTCGTGCTCTCAGGGGCTCAGCTCAGACCTGCTAAAGGAATATGCTACAATTCTTGGACTCATAAATAAGGGAACCGTGGATGGCAAATAAGAAAGAAATTGAAAAAGAATAAAAGGCAGAGAAAGAACATATATCTCTAAAATCTTTTTTCTTTCCTTTGCCGGCTGGTGTGGAGAGAGGCAACTATTTGGTTTGTGAAAGGCTTGCCGATGGTGAGAGGACGTGGCGGAACGTTCACACGAGTGAGCGCTGCTCCTGGGCAGCGTGCAGAGGGCACAGCGTGACGGTGGGCAGGCCCCAACTCCACGCACACACGTGTCCATCAGAGATTTTGTGCCACGTCTGGAACTGCTGGGCGGGCACAGATGCACCCAACAGAGGTGTCCTGAGAAAAAGTGTCTGTGGCAAAATAACAATTAATAATAAAAATAAATCCGTGGGCATCGGGAGAAGAGGAAGCAGGACCAGCTAGGCAGGTTTGCCCTGGGATTCTCTTAAGGCCTCCTCCAGTTTCTGCCTAAACTTGTCATACTTCTTCTGCACTTGTTGGATTTTGTCCTGCTCCTCCTTTTCCAGGATTGTTAGGAAGTTCTGGAGCTCGGGGATGGAGAAGGCATCCCACTGTGGGGCGAGAGGGAGATTGGGGGAGAAACAACAGGAGACAGGTTAGTGGGCGCCTGATCTGAGGGCCCCTGCTGTCCCCACTCTTCACACAGTTTGCACATGGTTTGCTACTGAGTAGGCAGATGCGACAAATAAAGCTTGGGGTTTCCATGCCGCACCAGCAACAGAATTTCAAATCCTGGCATCTCGTGGCCAAGAGTTACTCGTCCACAAGCCACATTGTTATTCAGAGAATCAACAATCTTAAATTTCTCTGTAGCCGCTGAGACCTTAACAGTGATGCAGGAGCTGCCTGGGACCCAGCTGTCTGCTTTGGGGTGATCAGCAACAGGCTCCCAACATGCGGACCCTCAAGTGGCACCTGGAGGAGAGCTAGACTTGGACTCAGGAGACTGGGTGTCAACCTGGCTCCACTGTGTGGCCTTGAGCACATAAGTCCACCTTCTCAGCCTGTTTTCTCATCTGCCGTGGAATGAGGGTATGTGCCTCCCTTGGCTGGCAGAGCAGATGATGAGATGAGTCTGTTGCACAGCTCTGCAGAGCCTGGTGGGCCTGGGGGACCTGGCCTCTCAGGAAAGAAGGCAAGTCTGACTTCTCTCAGGCTGACCCAGGAACTGAGGCCCCCATGGGGCCAGGGGTTTCGACTCCTAAGCTCTTTGAGCACAAAGGAACATTAAGGTTTATCTGGTTTAATCCCCACATTGGATAAATGAAAAAACTGAAGTCCACAGAGGGAACCACAATCACAGACACAAGCACCACAATCACAAAGCTTATAGCAGCAAAACTAGAACTAGAAGCCAGGCCTCTAAACCCCCAGGCCCGTGAGCTTGCCACGGGCCAGCAGTGTTCAAACAGCTTCAGCGGAATACTTTTTCCAAACGAAATCTTCCACTATATAAAGCAGATGGAAAGCAGAGCTGCCTGGTGGAGGCCGGGAAAGGACAGGGCCCCGCTCGCCTGGACCCCCCCAGATTTCCACAGTGGCTCCCAAGACTGCTTCCCCGAACCCCAGGCTTCCAGTGAATGCAGTGTGACAAACTCTGTGAGAGGCACCCTGTTCTCGGTCACTCTTCTGTGACCCCACCTGCCACGCAGCCCAGGCCGCGGGGGCCACCAGCTTGGTTTCACCTCACTTCACACCACAGACTGGACTCCGGTGAGCTTCCCTTGGGGGATCGAGGTCCGCTTTGAAGAACCAGGGAGAGACAAATGACTCAAAAATACCCATGCCCAGTGGAGCCCAGGCCATCCTGGAGCAAAAGAACCTGGGTGGAACACAGGGAGTTTCTCAGCGCCCATCCACCCTGAGTTTTCAGAAATAAAGCACATGAAGTCCTGTCTTTCCACAGGCCTTGCCAGACACAGGCCCTGACTTGCTACCCCAGGGCGCTTACAATCCTGGCTTAAATGCTGAACCTCAGCCAGCACTCACCCCAGTCCAGCTGCCTCGAGACATTTTCCTGCTGTGCTGGGTGGTGAGGCTGACCCATGCCCCCCAGCGTGCCCGCAGGCTGGCTTTGTGCACCAAACAAAGGGTCCCAGACCTACCTCCACCTCTCCAGTTTCGTTCTCCTTTAGCACGAAGCTGAGCACATCCGTGTCAGGCCCAGCGAGTAAGCGCAGGTAGAGGGGGCAGTCCGCAACGGAGAGTTTCTGGAAGAGCACTGCAAACCAAGAGAGGGGGCTGGGCGCTCATCTTGGAAAAGAAGGGCAGGGGCTCAGGAGGGGTGGGACCGATTGGAAACGCAGAGGCTGGTGTTTCTAAATGGAAGTGGACATCCTTTCAACCTAACGAAATGAACCTGACAAGAATAAATAGGGTAACAGCCTTTATCTTCGGTGTCTGCTAGAGTGTGAAGCATGTTTCCATTCACATCATCCCCTAAAAGATTAGTAGGAGTGGTGGGCGGTTCCGTCCCATTCCACAGATTAGGAAGTGAGAGCCCAGGGTGTGGTTTTCCTGAAGTCACGCGTGGAGGGAGGGGCACAGTGAGCGGGCAGAATGTGCGTGTGGCCCTTCCACAGACCTAATGCCACATGGATGGCTGGGCGGAGGTGCCACGAGAGGCCCAATCCTCCCACTCCAGTGTGTTGGGGAGCACAGACGGACCTGGGAAAGGTAGTTTCTGGGTGGGAGCTAGCTCTCTCATACCTTGCCCGTCCTTGTGTATCCGCTTAAAAAGTGCAAACTTCTGGGGACTGTCCACGACCATGAACTTCTTGAGCAGCCCCTGGATGACCTCACTGACCGTGGTGGTGCTGCAGATGTGCAGCTGCTTGATGGCGTCCAGCGGCAGGTAGAAGGATGTCCGCTTGTCCGTGGTTGCTGCCAGGTCCACTTCCTTGATGGCGTCGTAGATGGACGGCGGCCGGATCCCAGCAGGCACCATCACCGGCCGCCGAAGTCTCAAATGCACTTTGATGAAACCCGTGTAGGTGCCGTCTTCGCTCTGCGGGGTGGGGGGCGGGGGGGAAGTCATGTGGGGTCCGGGAGGGTCTGTGTTGCTTGATCCTATCTGCCACTCCGGGCCGTGGCCCCAGATCCGGTGGGCTGCAGAGGCCTTTCCTAACAGCAGTGCCATCCCAGTCAAACACCCTCCCGACGGGCTCAGGCTGCCTGCCCCAAATCCCCTGTCACGAGGCAGATGCCGACTGCATTTGGTGGGTCCCCAGGCCAAGAGGCAGGGTCTGGAGTGGCCTCTCTAGTTTGCCCCGCCAAACCGAGGAGGAGCAGGAAGCCTCTGTAATAAGGTCCTCGGAGAACAAGCGCACTGGATTTTCTCCTGCATCTCTTTCCAAAACCCGGCAGTCTGCAAGACTTAAACCCAGGCCTATCCGCGACTGGGTTTTCTAGCGCCCCACCCGGCTGAAGCCCCAAAGAGCCAGTTGCTGCCAGCCACCAGCAGGGGGCAGGTTTCTTCTACTGTCTCCTCCCCTCCCCACTGAAGATGGCCTTTCCAAACCTGGCACAAAGTCGGTGCCCTCCCCTCTCTGAGCTCTGCACAGTCTAAGGAAGCTTCCCCAGACACAGGCTGTAATGACCAAGAAGGGGAGGAGGAGTTGCTGCGAGCTCCCCTTGCCCAGGGCCTCCTGGGCCCTTAGTCACTTGTATATCATTTAATTCCCACAAGCGCTTTGACAAATGGGAACTGATATCTCTATTTTACAGTGAAGCTCAGAGAGGTTAAGGTTTCCCAAAGCCACAAGTTAAAAACAGGAAGAGCCAGAGACTAGATGTGGATCTTATTCTGAAGCCCATTTTATTTCCCTAAAACACACAGAGACCCCTGATAACCCAGGCTCTCAGCTTCACACAAGCCTGGAGGCCTCCAGGAGCCCAAAGAAAGGGGAGGGCCCTGGTGGGGGTATCCCCCAGGATGCAGAGGGAGAGCAGGGGAGCCACATCGGCAGGGGCTATGGAGCTGGAGGGGGAGAGAGGAAGGGGGCGGACAGTGTGGGGCAAGCCCCCTCACCAGCTTCATGCCCAGGCAGTTCTTTTCCCGGGTGTTGTAGCTGTCGATCTTCTGCTTGATCTCCTGCAGCGTGGGCGGGCACCACGGCTCCTCTGGGGGTTTACACTCATTCTGAAACAGACACAGATGTGAGGGTGGATGTACAGTGGCTCTCAGGATGAGGAAGGAAATGACCTCGTCCTCCCAAAGTCCTCTCCAACCGAGAATAAGTGAGCGCCAGCCTCACGCAGTGAATGGGATGGACTCAGCCTGAGAAAAATCAAAGGTCAAACCCCTGCGCAGCCAGCTACCCCGGGGAAGTGACTTCCATCTCTCTCGGCCCCAGTCTCCACACCTGTGAAATGGGGGCAATACCCACCGTTCAGGCTTGTTGCAAGACCAAGGTGAAAAAGCCCGGCACACAGGCACTGGGTGTGAATCTGGTGAATCAGCAGAGCTGTTTTGCTTATGGAGGGTGTCCATTTAGATGCTATGGGAGATGCAAAGAAATGCAAGCCATGGCCATCTCCTCAAGGAAGTAACAGTAGAGCTGGAGAGACAGGAACATACACGTGATCCCAGTATATGCTGATGGGAATGACAGCAATTCTCCCAGATCGAGAGGACCAAGGGCACATGGACATTAGTCCAGGCCCCATGTCACTGGCCACAGCACTTTGCACATAGTAAGAACACACACACACACACACACACACACACGCGCGCGCGCACATACATATTTATCAAATGAATGCATGAACTAGTGGGGGCAGGGGGCGGTAGCCTTCCCTGATAATCGAGGGGATAAATCTCCGCTGGGGCACGGGGACAGCCAGCGTTTACTCAGCACCTCCTCTGTGCCGAGTGCTTGGCTTGCATTATCTCAGTTAATCCTCAGAATCCAAACTGCAAGATAAGAGTTTATTACCCACATTTCACGGGTGACACGACGGAGACTCGGAGGAGTTTAGGAACGTGCCTAAAGCCCTGCAGTCAGCCTCTGCAGAACTAAAAGGGATGCCAGTCCGTTCTGCTGTGTTCTTCCCATGACATCACAATTTATTCTTCTGACTGCCCCCCGACCCCCCGCACCCCCTCTAGGAAGAAGGAAGCCAAGGAGATGCAGGTCGATGTTGTTCACACTGTGGACAGAATTCAGGGGAGAGTTCTGGGGTCTAAGCAAACCTGTCCGTCTGTCAGTTCCCTGGGCTTCTCTCAAGTCCCTTGCCACCCACCTTCCCTGCTTTGTCTTCACGTTGTCCTGTGTGGCCGGGAGTGCAGGAGCCACAGTTTGGGGGAATAAATAGGTCAGTCAAAACCTGCCAAGAATTTGCCTGGTCTTAGAAATCTAGCGGACCCAGGGTGGGTCAGGATTCTCCTCTGGCAAATGAAGAAACAGGCCCAGAGTGGTGGGGCAACCGCGTTCTCCAGGCTGACATCACCCAGCACTGCCCTGTGGGTGTCTGGTTTGGTTGGGGAATTTCACAGCCATGCTGCCGTCACAGCACCACCCAGCTGAACATGTCAGGCTCCCATGGCAGAGCTGTCCAGCCTCCTCCCTCCAGCCCGCCCACGGGAGACAAGTCACACTCAGCAGGATGCCTTCACTCCCCCCTCCCACTTTCCAGTCCCACAGAGCCGATAAGATGTCAAGCTCTGTGGCTGCCGAGGGGAGCAGGCGTGGCCTCCCACACCCACCCCTCAGCATGGAAACGAGCTGACATCCTTTTTCCATCACGGCATCTTCCGCTGGCCTGTCTGCTCCCCTATGTACTCTTCCTTGAGGATCTCGATCAGAACAGCACTGTACACTCACATACCTTACACACTACGTACGTTATTCCTGTTTTACAGATTACAGACAGAGGCTCAGAAGGGTTAAGAAACACGCTTGTGGTCCCACCGCTAGTAAGCATCTGCGTTGGTCCTGGAAACAAGTCCATCAAAGTCTGGAACCCATGCTCTTCTCAATTCCATGTGGTCACCCTAGGACAGCCGCTTCAGCCACTCCCATAGCGATCACTGAAATTCCATGCAACGGGGCTGGGATGAGCAGTCGCTACACCAAGACCTATAAGTTACGTGACCTGTGAAACGTTCAGTGGGTCCCCAGAAGCCTCAGGACCTGGGGCCACCGTGTCACCTGTAAAGATGTCAAGGAGGGACTTCTAGCCTCTGGCAGGAGGAGGCAGGCGCCAGGATGCAGGGCCCACCCTTTTCCTATGTGGTCACTCAGGTCTCTGGAACAGGACCCTGATTTCATGGAGGACCACCCAAGGGCAAGTACTCTCCAGGGCATCTGCCATCTTCTTGAGCTGAGAAGCAAGTGGTGTGAGCCACACAGAGAGTCTTCTTTCGCTGTCGACTTATTCACCCAGGGACCATCACAGTGGAGCTTCTCACTCCTCGTTCCTCCCCACTTAGTTCCTGGAGGCCCTGTCCCCAGCACCCACCCCACTGGGCACATCTCTGTGGGCCCAGACGTGCCTGCTGCCCTCTGGGAGCTTCCAGTCAGAAAGACCAGTATCCCGTTACCAATACATACACTCCATTCTGTCCGTCTCTGAAACATGCAGGCTGTTGCTCCTTAGGGGTTAGCAGCTTGCTCGTACTTATCTACAAAAAAGAGTTAGAAGCTCTGGAAGCTCCTGGAAGATCTCTCATAGTTTCCAAATGAGCTAGAGCCATTTCCCGGTAAGAAAAGGCAGCTGCATCATGGCTTTCAAAGGCCAGTATTCCAGCCTGTTTTTGAATACAGTAAGAGTCAGAGCTGCCTTAACCTAAGGTTTTTTCTTCCTGTTCTCTTTTCCTGCAGCAGATAACCCATCTATTCCCCCCTTCCCACCACAAACCTGGGGAAGTGACACAAGTGGCCGCGGGCACCCTTTGCAGGACTCACGCAGAAAACAACCATCCTGATCTCCATCCCGTCTGGGAGTGCCAGGAGCCCTGTCTGGCCAGCACACTGAATCTCCCGCCCTGGGATGACAGCACCCCTGGCTGCTGCCCGCACCAGATCTGGCAGACAAGATCTGACCATGGACTGAATGAATCACCTCCCAAAGCAGGCCAGCCAGCCAGCCAGCCAGCCATGGCTACGGGAGTGCACTCTTTCCCATCCTAGAGATGGTAGAAAACCTCGACCAGTGCTTCTTAAACCCGGCTGCACGTGGACTCCTCTGGGGGATCTTGAGAAACACAACACCTGGGCTCCATCCTGGAGATCCGATTTAATTGGTTTGGGGTGCAGCCTGGGCAGAGGGATTTAAAAAAATCTCCCAGGGGATTCTAATGTGCGGCGACGTTGGAGAAGAACTGGTATAGACCCCTCCCAAGCAATCTCAGACCTCAAGCGTCCCCATCCAGCTGCAGACTTAACACTTTTGCACTCACAGATATGCACTGCCCCCAAAGGTTTACCGAGAAGGCAGTATCCAGGGTGTGAACAGATCAATAATATTGCGATCTTCAGAGGATAAGTCAAAGACCCCGCTTTCTATTCACCTGCCAGATTCTCAAGTTCTCAGAGTGAAAGATTTGTCTCCATCTACGGGTACAAAGCTAGAAACCAGACAGAGTTTTGTCTCCTGGGGTGGCCCAAGATGGGGACAGAATGGGGAGCTCACTCTGTTGTGATTTTAAAGATAACAGGCATTGCCCTGTGAGGTGTCTCTCCTAGGAGGCTTATACATCTCAGTGCATCTGGCATGGGATGCATCTGCTCTGATTAAGCTCCTGGCATTGGTGGCAGACAGTTGAGCTGTTCCCAATGCAGCCAGCACATCCAGGGCACTGGTGAGAAGCAAATTTGTGTTCATAGGTCCTAACCCCCAGGGTCAGGAGTGGGCTGAGGAGAATGTGCTGGAACCATCAGATACATTCGGGCCCATTTTTTTCTGGACCTAAATCACGCAAACCTCACTTTTGCCAGAAATTTCACTTTCCCTTTGAGACTTCCCTGGTGGTCTAGTGGTTAAGACTCTGTGCTCCCAATGCAGGGGGGCCCAGGTTCGATCCCTGGTCGGGGAACTAGATCCCACATGCCGCAACTAAAAGATCCCACGTGACGAAACGAAGATCTCACACACAGAAATGAAGATCCCACGTGCCACAACTAAGACTCAATGCAGCCAAATAAATAAATACATATTAAAAAAAAAGAAATTTCACTTTTCCTCTTTTTAAACTTGTCAGCCTCTTCCTCCTGCACACAGCTTTCACCATCTTACTGCTGTCTGTCTATCTGAAATCTTTCACCTGTCAAGGCCTCTCTGACCACCTCAGCCCTGCACGATGATGACGATGATCCTTGACTGTTATTAACAGGCTAACTATGTGCCAGGCACTGTTCTACTCACTTAGCATGTATCAGCTCATTTCATCCTCACCACAAGTTTATGAGGAAGGTACTATTATTATGCCCATTTCACAGATGAGGAAATGGAGCCCCAGCAAGGTTAGAGCTAACCTACATCCAAAACTAACACTATACTATCCTGCACTTAAATATCCATCTAATATTATCCTCCAAGTAGACCATCCACCTTGGTTTTTCTTCCTAACTAGACTGAAGCTCCTTAGTGACTTACATCATACTTCTGTCTCTTCTCCACACCCAGTGGCCCTGAGCATGAAGCAGATAATATATACGCTTGCTCAAGAAACTTCAGTGCTTCCCCATTGCCTACAGGGGGAGAAAAATGATCTTGCTTTCTGCTAGGAATTATAGTGCAGTATGTCTTGGATTGCCATTTGGACTGAGTTCTGTGAGAGAAGCACCTGTCTGCTCCACCACGGGGTCCCAGAGCTCAGTTCCAGCTTGGCACATGGTAGAGGCTCAGGCAATACCTGTGGGGTGAACATAAGCGTGTGTTCAGGTTGTGACTCCCATCACTAACAAAGTGATCTTGAGAGAGTTGGATCATGTCTTTAAGCCTCAGTTTCCTCATCTATAAAAATCCTTTATTGCCTCATAGGATTGATGCAAAGGTAAAACCAAATGAAATAATGGGTATTTTGGAAATGATTGAACCCATCCAAAAGGCATGTACTGTAACTATCACTCCAGGCATACAAAGTCCTATCTCTGTTAGCCAATTTCATTTCTCACTTTCCTGGAGCACTTCCTCTGGATTGGCTCACATGTCATAGGGTTTGTTCATTCTTTTCTCTACACTAGTGCTTGGCAAATTTTTTCTGTAAAGGGCCAGGGAGCAAATATTTTAGGCTTCGTAGGCTATCCAGTCTCTGTTGCTACTCACCTCTGCCACTGTAGCAGAGAGCGACCATAGGATGAGTGTGGTTGTGTTTCAGTAAAACTTTATTTGTGGACTCTGGCCCACGAACAGTAGTTTGCCCACGTCTGCTCTACACTGTCATTTGTGCAGTTTTTCTGCCTAGAATACATAGCCCCCATCTCCTCTAGTTCCATCTTCTCTGTGTAGTTTCCTGAGAAAATTTCTCTGGCCCACAGCAATCTCCTCATTTTCTGCTCTCCTAATCTTTTAGGTTCCTGACATTTTAATTCCCAAATGGAGAAAGGTATACAGTATACAGGTTTGTACTGGTCCCCGCCTTTCTCCTAATATCATACTTGTATCAAGAATCAGGTGTTTCCTGTGTATTTCCTCCCACCACCAGTGTATGGGCCTTTGGTAACTTCACTCTCACTTAATGGACACTTTTCGCAAGTAGACAAAAGCTTTATCACTTCATTGGAGTTCTGCTTTCTCTCCTCCCTTCTCTAATTGGGAGGCAGCAAGCTGCCTGAGGAAGGATGCAGGTGGGCAGCTAAGCTCACTCACCAGCTCAGGGACTCATTTCCAAACACCAGCCCCATGGCCTCAAACCCTCAGATTCCTGTCATAGCAGAGCTGCAAATTCCTACGTGCCATGGACCTCCGCAGCTGCCTGCTAATGTTACCTCCACCACTGCCAGGACCTATGGAGTGGCTTCACAGCCTGTATGGCTACCTTTAGCATCTGATTATATGCTGCCTTTACTGTTTCATTATTGTTTCACCTGTGTCAATCCCATCTCCCCAGTTAGATGCTCCCTGGAGGGAGTCAGACAGGATATCTGATGATTATTCTTCTTTGGCACCCTCTGCAGGGCTCAGCGGAGAACTGGGCTGACCTCCAAGGACGTGTCAGAAAAATACCTGTTGCTTGCGTGGCAGGGAGAGAATGGACCAGCCTAGGTGATACTCAGCCCAGAGCCCAGCGTGGACAGTAGTCAGGTCCAGGAGCAGCTCATACCAACCTGCACCCCAAGAAGCAGATGCTGAGAAGGTGTGGGCTGCGTGGGGCTGTGGGCTTTGGCTGGAAGCCTGTCCCATGGCTCAGCTCTTTGCAATTTCTTGGTGAGAATGAACGCAAGCCCATCCAATGACCTGTGACTTCTGGTGAGTCACTTTCACTCCTGGGGCCTCAGTTTCCTCATCTGTGAAATCACTAAGCGAGACCAGCAGAATTCTAAGGCCCCTCTGCAGCTCTAAGATTTTACACAGAAGATAGGATAGGGTGGTTTCTTTCATCACTGCTTCCTCTTCTGTTTCAGAGAACTGGGTGTGGGGATGGGGGCCTCTGGGAGGAGAGCTGGGAGCTCAGCAGGTCTGCACTGCAGCAGTGACAACTGGTCTACAGAACGTGCCTAACGCTTCTCTTCGACTTGACTTTGCTCCTTACTCACCACTGGCTTTCTCTACTCGTCCGCCAGACCCCACGTTGGCCAAGCTCAAGTAAGGTCCACACCTTCTCAACTCACACAGTTCAAGAAAACAAAACAAAAACTATCCCGGAAGCTGGTCACCACGAGCCTTTGCCACATTTCCTCTTTCTTAGCTCTTAGCAAATCTGTCAGCAGCGATTCTTTTGCCCCTTGGGTGGGAAGCATCTCCAGGCCTCTGTCTGGGATGAGAGCCTCAGGCATCGGCTGCAGGAGAATGACCACCTGCAGACGCCTTCTGCCCAGCAGCTGGCCTGACCCAAACACCTGCTGTCTCTGTTTGGCGCATCCTAAGTAGGACCCTCTGAAGGAAAGGGGCAGGCACCTGTCTGTCCAGGCTGGGCACACCCTGCTCGATGCTCAGATCACATTCAGGGTTCATTGGCCCCTTTGTGATGGCCTCAACCAGATGGGAAAGAGGAAGCCCCATGGGGCTTCACTACAGGGCCCCATCCGAGTCCCGATGGCCGTGTTCTGGAATGGCTTCCCCAGCCCCACCCAGGGCAGTGAAGGTGTTGATTCCCACAAGTCCCTCTATGGAGCTGTCCAATGTCCCGAAATAAAAGAATCAAATTCCTTAACTGTGTTCCCTGATAGGTTATTCCCAGCAGAGGAAGGAAGGAAGGATGGAGCCATCCATACAAGCAGAACCATGTGGAATTTGAGCTGCTCTGGGGGGATGTAGAGGAGGAGCCTTGAAAACTAGAGACTGAAGTCCCTAAAGACAAAACTATGGAGTGTGGTCAATGTAGACAGTCAACAGCAACTGACTGAATTGCCCATGGGTTGGGGACTGTGAAAGGCACCTTGGGACTTGAAACCCATGGGGTGTGGTCCCTGTCCTTGGAGCTCACAGGTTATCTGAGGAGGGAAGACAGAGACACACATACATGGACACTGGGACAAGCACAGCACAACAGGGACCAGCCTCGGCGGCTTCCCAGGCAGCCCAGCCCAGCTCCGTGTGTGCGGGCGTCATGTCTGTGGACTCTCTGGGCTGCCAGCATGTCCTGGAACCTGGGCATGGCGTCCCTCACCCTTTCACTTGGCCACCTCTGTCTACTGGCAGGAGCACGTCACCTGGGGTGGCAGGAGCCCCACACAGGAAGCTGGGAAAGCCCTGTGGCCCTGGAGCTTCGCACTTAAGTTCAGGCCCTGTAGGGCCTCATTATCATGATAAAAATCTCAACAGCCAGGCGTGCGCAGGGTTTAGCAGTCACAATCTCATTTAATCCTCGAAATAACTCAATGATGGAGGTATGTTATTACCCACTAGGCCACGCTGCCTGCACATCCAGCCATAGGTTGGCCCTACCCTTGGTCGTCTGTGAACGTGGTCAAGTCAGTCTCACTGAGACTCGGGATGCTTTGCCTGCGAAACGCAGATAAGAAGGCCTTCTTTATACATTTACTGCAGAGACGGAATGAGACTGCACATCTGGAAGTGCTTAGCACAATGTAAGTATACAGCAAGCAGTCAATAAACGCCATGGTAACTACCAGCAGCCTCAGTAGTCGTTCATCTGGCAAAGGGAAGTCTGACTGGTGGGTAGTGATGCCATGCGGGAGTCCTCTCGCCTTAACCTTGGCCCCTGACAGGCCTTTCAGCCTGGGCCACATTATGACTCTTGTTCATGCACTTTCATCCTCAGGGCTGTGGGCCCCTTTCTCCATAAAAAAGTCTTGGAAATTATATTTTATGATTGGTATAAAGACAAATATATAAATGTCATAGATTAAAGTACTTTCTTCAACCTAAAAGTTCATTTCTTTCTCCTGATTTTAAAAGAAATTAAAACATGTTTGTGGGCCCCTGAAGTGCTGTGGGCCCCTGGCACTACATGCCCACTGTGTGTCCCATGGATAAGTAGGCGGTGCCTTCAGCTCTGAGTCCCAGGTAGGGTGACTAGCTGTCCCAGTTTGCTCGGGACTGAGTTTTCTCAGGATGCAGGACTTTCAGTGCCCAAATCAGAAAGTCCTGGGCAGACCAGCACATGTGGTTACTCTAGTAGCCCCAGGTATCCCCTCTCAGTCCTAGACGGACACCCGCCCTCACTTTTTCTGTCTACTGCAGGCCCCAGGGCACAGCTTGTCCTTCTTTCCTCTGTAAAACTGCATCCTTGTACTCTACCCTGGAGGTTTTCTTGACAGTCCCTCCCCCGACCCCACCCCCCACCTGGCTGTGGCCTGGACACAGGTGCTCTGGCTGCCTCTCAAGATCAGCACACATCCCTGCAGCTTGAGCATAGAATAGAAGCTTCCCAAAGGCAGAGAAAGACTTGTTCACTGACGCAGTTCCCGGGACAGGGCCTGGCACACAGGAGGGGCCCTTAAACGTTTGCTTAATGAACTGAGTAAAACACAAAGAAGCAATAAGACGCACACATGCACACACACACAAAACCCAAAATCGAATCTATGGAAATGAAAGGTTCCAGAATTGTATAAGGGTCCTATAGGGCTCCTGCTCCGTGGCACCCATCTACTTCTGAGACAGTAACTGGAAATCAGAGGAGACTCCTGCACTCTGACTGTTTCGGAGGGTAGATGTTGCAAATCCCTTCCATTTCTGTTCTCCCCTCCCCTGGACCGTTACGAAGCCCCCCTTTTTTAGTTCAGAGGTCTAAAGTGTGAATCCAAGCAGAATAGGGTGCCACCTGTTCTACTGCAGTGGCAACAGGAATTTTACCTTGGGGCATTTTCTTGTGCCCTCAACAGTTTCTAGGGCATGAGAAGGTCTTTTTTTTTTTTTTTTTTTTTGCGGTATGCGGGCCTTTCACTGTTGTGGCCTCTCCCACTGCAGAGCAGAGGCTCCAGACGCGCAGGCCCAGCAGCCATGGCTCACGGGCCCAGCCGCTCCGCGGCATGTGGGATCTTCCCGGACCAGGGCACGAACCCGTATCCCCTGCATCGGCAGGCGGACTCTCAACCACTGCGCCACCAGGGAAGCCCGAGAAGGTCTTTTTTCAGGTTAGTTTTCCTCACTGGATTTCCTGCTAGGTCCCTGTCTCCTTTCAGTCTCCCTGACATCTTAGTTTGATCATTCAGTCTGAGACGTCCTCCTCCTCATCTGAGAGAATTTGCCCCCTGGAACTGATATATCTTTGGGGGATACTTTCCTTAATCCACCACTTCTATCTAGAATTAGCGGGCTCTTCGACAGCATAAGCTTACACCCCAATATTATTCCAGCACTGGTTTCATCCTCTATATAGTAGTGTGAGTTGTGTCTCAGCCTGTCTCCCTGACTAGACCATGAGCATCCCAACACCAGGAGTTGCACCTTTCCCATCTCTGTATTCCCAGAGAACCCAGGACCAGAGCACTGCGGAGTGAATTAGGGATGATGGTGGGCAGGGGGAGTGAGTGGGTTCCAATAACTCATCCTAGACTCCAGTCTCTTCAAATGCGAGACTTGGCTCTTTTAGAATCAATTTAAAGAGGATTCCATTGCAAATCATACGTCTAACAAGGGATCACGATCCAGAATATATCAACATCAAGAGCCCCTATAACTCAACAATAAAAAAACAAACAGCCCCATTGAAAATGGACAAAGGACTTGAATAGACATGTCTCCAAAGAAGATGTACAAATGGTCAATAAGCACATGAAAAACTGTTTGAAATCAGTAGTCACTAGGGAAATGCAAATCAAAACCATGGTGAGATGCCATCTCACACCTATTAGGGTGGCTATTTTCAAAAACACAGAAAATAACAACCTGTGTGCATTGCTGGTGGGAATGGAAAATGATGAAGCTGCTATAAAAAAATGGTATGGCGAATCCTCAGAAGATTAAACATGAAATTACAATATGATCCAGCAATTCCACTTCTGGATATATACCCAAAAGAAGGGAAAGTAGGACTTGAACAGAGATTTGTTCACTCATGTTCATAGCAACATTGTTCACAATAGCCAAGACATGGAAGCAACCTACTGATGGATGACTGGATAAACAAAATGTGGTACAAACACACAATGGAATACTACTCATTCATAAAAAGGAAGGAAATTCGGACACATGCTACAGCATGGAGGAACCTTGGAGACATTACGCTAAATGAAATAAGTCAGTCACAGAAAGACAAATACTTTATGATTCCACTCATATGTGGTTCCTAGAGTAATCAAATTCAAAGAGACAGAAAGTAGAATCGTGGTTGCCAGGGGCTGTGGGGAGGAGGGAATGGGGAGTTAATTGTCTAATGGGTGCTGAGTTCAGAAGATGCAAAAGTTCTGGAGAGGATGGTGGTGATGGTGGTACAAAAATGTGAAGGTGCTTAATGCCACAGAACTATACACGTAGAAATGGTTAAAATGGTACATTTTACATTATATGTTTTTTCTTACAATAAAAAAAGAAGATTCCAAGGGCAGGGGAACCTGGGGGCCATGTAACCAGTTCATGGATTCACCTGGTTCCCGTAAAGTTGGGAGTGTCCCTTACTTTCTATATTCCGGGAAAGTGAGGAGTCGATCCTACTTCTAAGCAAGGGGGCCCTCATCCCAGGACCTCCAGGACCAGGCTCTTTTCCTAGGCCTGGCCACTCTCCTGCCAGGTGCACTACGAAATGGCTGAAGCCTAGGGATGACCTGGACAGCCCAGCCTGGCTCAGAGGAACAGCTGCAGCTAGGAGAGGGTCTCCTAGCTTCTTATACGACCCTCCAGAGAGGAGCTCGGGTGCAATTCAGAAGCCTGGGCTCAGAGATCTGGAACGGGCCTTGAGACGAACAGTCCAATCACCCACATTCTGCAGAAACCTGAATCGTTAGGCGATTCAAGCAGTGGGCACTTCCCACCCTGCTTCAGATGGTCTCCTCGCACCCCGTCACAGCCGGCCACGAGCAAGGAGCTACCCCGGCTTTCCAACCTCACACATCCTGGAGAAATGGATGCGACAGCAAAAGGAAGATGTGGGGCAACACTGTCTCATCTTTTCTGTGCAGGCCACGGAATCGTGGAATTCTGCTGAAGTCGCCGAGCTGGGAGCTCGCAATTGGCTTGCCTTCAGAGTTTTCCATCCCCACCTCCGAATCCCTTCCTCACTCTCACCCTAGTGGACATCTCTGCACAAGAATGCTTTGACCACAGGGTCCCGCAGCTTCTAGGATCCCACGTGCTCTGAGAGCCATCAAGCCAAGCCCTGCAGAGTCACGGGGCCATGAGAGATGGGCGGCTCTAGGAGTCCAGCTATTGTGTTCTAATCACAGGTCGTGGGTGCCGGGACAGCAGGCGCACCTTCTCCCACCACGTGCTGGCTCCGGCTGGGGCCGAGCCTCCGTAAATGATTCAGAGAATTCCGAGGTGGTGAGCAGGCGCGTGGGAGCCAGTGCCAGCTCCCCGTATCCCTGCACTGCCACGCTCGTTCAGAGGGGAGGGGCGGCTGGGACACCCGTGGCACTGCCCTGCTGCGGGGAGTGGCTCCTTCTCGGCTCCCCTCTAACTGGAAGCCCCGCCTGTGCCTTCATCTTTGCTGGCTGGGCTGGTGCTGGGTGCTGGAGCCTCGCCACTGGCCCACACACGCCCTCTTGTCCCTGCGCTGCCTGCCTGCCCTGCTAACCCAGCCCACGCTGGTGCTCCGGGATTACTCTGTGATACTGAAACGTGTCTTAGCTGGTCATTGAGTAGCTCAGAGTCTTTCCACGTGTGTGTCTTCTCATTGTATCCTAAAGGCTCAGGGGCAGGGACCTCTGGTTTCCTGTCTCCTAAATGGCCTGGTAAAGTGCGCTGTCCTCAGTGACTCCAAGACGAATGCTGCTGACATGCAGCTGCATCTGTGAGCATCTCCTGGCCTCACTGCTGGGGCTTCGGTTACTTGGGTAATTCTGGAAAGAGCTACAGGAGAGGCGGCATAGCTTAGGGGCTGGGAGCTCTGGCATTAGACTACTTGGGTCCAAGTTCTGGATCTGCCCCTTACTACTGTGTGACCCTTGAACCCCTTCAGTGCCTCAGTTTCCTCACTGTTAAATGGAAACCATATACACAGTTGACCCTTTAAACAACGCTGGAGCTAATCTGCATATAACGTACAGTGGGCCTTCGGTATCCTGCATCCGCGAATTCAAATAACCACAGACCATGTACTACAGTAATATTTACTGTTGAAACCATCCAAATATAAGTGGCCCATGCAGTTCAGACCCGCGTTGTTCACGCGGCAACTGTAGACGATGTGAGGATTAAATGAGTCCATACACTTAGAACAGCGCCTGGCACACATCAAGGCCCAGGAACTGACTATTACTATTTGACATTCTAACCATTTCCCAGCAGAACCCTAGCTCCTGCCCTTTCTCTGTTCTGTGAACAGAACCTTACACCTCCACGCACCGCAGTCAAGAACCCCACCTCACGTCACAATTCAACACCCATCTGCATTCCTCGAAACAGCCTTTATAATCCCAAGCCCAGGAGTTCTCCACCCATTCTCACAGCCAGATGCTGGGCCCTCTTTAGCAATTAGTCTCCACTGGAGGGGCAAGTCTCCCCATTTTACAGAAGGAGAAAGTGAGACCGAGAGCAGTGAGCATGCTTCCTGAGGTCACCCAGAGTGAAGGTTGAGGGCTTGGGTTGCCAGGCCCAGTGTTGGGCCCACTTGAGGGCCTGGGGCCCCCGCCCACTCCACCTGGGCTGTCTGAGAATGCTCAGACTACTGGGGTCACCAAACTGGGATCTTCACTTGCTTAGAGTTAAACTGGGAAAGTTAAACAAATGAGAAGTGTATTGATTCCTCCCCCCTCAACCTGCCATTCCCATGGCTGAAAGGCAGACAGGAGAAATCCATCAAAGCGGGCTCTCCCGCCTCCCCACATGGACCCCTCTGCCTCAGCCCCCCAGGGAGGCCCCACTTGAGGAAGGACCACACCAACACTTGCCAGCAGGTGCCAGGGCCTGGTTGCTTAGTAACCCAGCCCTGCCTGCCCTCATCCTCCAAGGCAAATAGCTGAGCAATCTCAGATGGGGTGGATGGAAAGCTGTCCTTGCATTTTCTGCTCACTCAGTGAGATTTTTCTTTTCAGAGTCACTGGAAAAATCCATTGATTCCTCACCCAGAATCTCAGCAAGCTTCCCTTTCTCACAGTCCTGAGATCCGTTTTCACATACTTTGCCTAAAGTGCTGTGTGTGTCCTCCGGGAGCCCCCGCTGCCTCTTGGGGAAAGAAACTTTTTGAGGAAGAACCTCCAAGCTCCCTCCTCCTTTATCAAACACGCATTGAATGCCTACCATGTGCTGGGGACACGATGATGAACAAGATCTGGTTCCTCTTCCAGGAAAGTACAGCCCATCAAAATGAGGGATAGGGGAGAAGGATACACCAGTGTTTTGGGAGCAGAAAGAAGGGAGCATCAAGTTGCAACCGGAAATGCTCTCTAAACACCCTGGACCCATCAGCTCCCGCATCCTCCTCGCTAACTCACACTTTCCCAGCCATGTGTGACTCCGGAGTTTAGGCCTGCCTACTGCCTCTCCACGTGTTCTGGCCAACGGAGGGCCCTGCCTCTCATACTCTCCGCGGCAATGCTGGTGCCCTGTGGTCCCAGCTCCCCTTGACGCCTGCATCACGGCACGGGGGACAGCCCAACACCACTCCTCACTCTGCGGAGAGCCAGGAGATGAGAAGGATACAGAGGGGCTCACGGACTGGAGGCTGATGAGGTGCTGGTGGCAGAGTATGGCGACCAGGTTTCCCAAGACCAGAACAGGGAAAAACGGCCTGGATTTTAGCATCAGGAAATTGGCTGAATGAGAAAAACAGCTTCCTGCGGCAGGTCACCAGATTAGAGCTGGGAGAGCTGAGCTTAGCTGGAGCCTTTCGGAACTTGACTCTCACCCGAGATGCCATGTGTGTGGTGGGAAGAGCATGTGTTTTGGGGTCGGGTGACCGTGGGGTGGGGGCCTCGCCCTTGGCTAAGCCCCTCTCACATACTACCTCATTGAACATGCCAACCTTTCGGCTTGACAGCAATAGAAATTCTGCCAGTGTGGTCTGTTAGGCGGAAACGCTCTGCTGCCGCCCTCCCTGATTTTTTTTGCCTCGAACTGTAGCCTCATACACAGCAGGGATCCAACCAGCTGGAGTCACATTGTCTAGCACCGTGGACAAGGGAGGACTGATGAATGGGTTGGAGGAGGATGGTGGTAATGAGCACAGCTTCCCTCCCTGCCTGTGTCAGTTATATGCAGGCCTGCTCGGAAACAGGGGAATGGCTGTAAAGACCCTTGACAGTCTCCTCCAGCTCCAGGAGTCTCTGCTTTTCAGAGGTTAAGTCAATCTCCTCCAACCCTCTCAGTGGCTGCTGCAGCTCTGTCACTGCCAGCCTGTCCCCAGCCCCCTCCTAAGCTATGCCCCAGGCTCTCTGATTCTGGGAGCTGCTGCCAGGTCCTGATGAGAGTCACGTGGCTGCAGGGCAGATGCAGCGTGTCTTCCCCCTGGATGACCCTTTGCTCAGGGGCCCCCATCCAGACACTTCATGGGTGGGGAAGGGGGGCAACTAGGGTCTGTTACACAACGTGGCTGGGGCCATAGGTCTTTAAGTGTGGAGACTGCATTTTATCCATCTCTGTATCTCCCAGCACCCCAGTGCTCGGTGCTATAAGAAACTTAAAAACACAACATTTTGATTGAGCCCAGGCATTGTGGGGCCCTGGATGCTACATAACGAGCAGGAACGAAGTGTGGGCTTTGCTCTGGAAGCAAACGGGGGGCTCCGAAGGCTTCAGGACACCAGACCGATATGCCATCGAATGCAGGATATACAGAAGGAGAAGAAACAGGATGGAAACTGGTTAGGTGACCTCCTGGAGCATCTAGGGGTGAGGTGACAAGCCCCCAACATAGGGCAGGGTGGGGGACAGAAAGGAGAGACCGACATCTGTGACACTGTGGAGGCAGAAGCCACAGTGACAGACTGGATGGAAGGGATGAGCGGGGAGACCCCTGAGGTTTCAAAGCTAGGGAGGGGACTAGTAGGGTGGGGTAGAGACAGGGAGAGAAATCAGTCATGGGCAGAGCTACGAGTTGGTTCTGGACATACTAAATTTTAGGCATCTGAGGAGCATGGGAGACCTCCAATAGGCTATAGGAAATCTATACTAGGGACTTCCCTCGTGGTCCAGTGGTAAAGAATCCACCTTCCAATGCAGGGGATGCGGGTTCGATCCTTCGTCGGGGAACTAAGATCCCACAGGCCAAGTGGCAACTAAGCCCGCACGCCACAACTACTGAGCTCGCGCGTCTCAACGAGAGGGCCTGAGGGTTGCAAACTACAGAGCCCACGTGCTTTGGAACCCGCACGCCACAACTAGAGAGAGAAAAAAACCCAAAAAACCCACACGCCACAACTAGAGAGAAGCTCGAGTGCCGCAACGAAGATCCTGTGTGCCGCAGCAAAAGACCCCACGTGCCTCAACGACCTGAAGCAGACAAAAAAAAAAAAAAAAGTATTCTAGAGCCAAGAAGAGAGGTGAGATGGGGGATGTAGGCTGGGGAGTGATAAGTAAAGCTGGGGTGGGGTGGGAGAAAAGAAGAGACAGGGACCAGGACAGCACCAAGGACAGAAGCCACAGGCTGAGGGAGGGAAACCTGAAGTTTTCTGCCACTACAGCTTCCTTCTTCCTCCCGGCCCTGAACTTAAATGCTCCTGATTTTTGGCAAATTTATCTGGGCCTCTTATCCGCAGAGAATATGCCAGGCCAGGACCGGGATGCTACTTTATGGGTAGATTGAGCCATCCAGAAGAGGAGACCGAGGCCCTAATGAAGACAGGTCTGGGTCCTCCACACAGGAGGATCCCCAAGCTGGAAAGCACACAGGTGTGTGTTACCTGGCAAGTCGAGAGCAGCAGAGGGATGGGAACACACGCTGCTGGGCACCCAGGCTGGGCCCGACGATGCCTCCCTTTCAAGCTCATGGGGTGGAAGCTGGATCCAGAGTCCAACCTGATGGTGTAAACTAAGAGCTAGGATTCAAGGTTGACACCAGTGTAAAATCTTCCTTTCTCCCTAAACTGCGTGGGTGAATGGCTGTTGCATGCGCCCTGAGCTATAACTGGAATTGCTTTAGAGGGAAAAGCCAGCTGAGTCAGGATAAACAGTCTAAACTTGTGAAGAGAGAGGGGTGGGTGGGAGGGGAGGAATCTGGAACACAAAGGTGAGGATGTCTTGGGTAAGTCCCAGGTGGTCCTGGAGAGGGGGCTCATGTAGCCATTCAGGCCCCCTTCCTGACCCCACCCTAGGGAAGTCCTTACAATTTAGAGAACTTGGTAGTCAGGATCTATCCCTGCCAGTCCCATGAGAAACTGGTAAGAAGGCTCTGCTCCCATGCGAAGTGGTGAGGGACTCTCAGATAAAGAAGAAGGACAGGCTCGTATCGCACTCGCTAAAAGGACCAGATGAAGCGCCTGGGTCTGGAGGGTTGAAGTGTTTTGGCCACAGCCCCTCAGTTAAGAGCTGGAGCTGAGATGAGAAGCCAGGACTTTGCTTACAGTTCTGCTTCCGTTACATCACGCATCGGTCATGATCACCAAGGGCCGTCCCCTCAACATCCCTGCTAGCACGTTGTGGTGAGAGTAATGGGGACCGCTCTGAGCAGGGACCCAGGGGCTCTGAGTCCTTGGTCTGTCTCTACTTAGCTGTGTGACCAGGGACAAAACCCTTTACCTCCTGGGCTTCCAGCCTAGGAGGCTCTCTGGAATCTGTGATAAATGCTCGTCTTGAATTCCAATTGAAGTCATCAATTACCAAACATTTCCTAAACTGGTGGTTCCCAGACTTCAGTATATATGAGAATCACCAGGGGGAAGTATTAAAAAAGCAGATTTGAGGGTCCTACCTCCAAAGATTCAGGAGCCAAGAAGTCTAGAGTGGACCCTTGACACTCCATTTTCAAAGAGTGATCCAAAGAGAGATTCTGATGTCAGTAGCCAGGGCAAACCTTGTAAGCACCACTGAAGGCTTCGGATGCTACAGAGGAACCGGGGCAGTGCTGAGTAAGGAAAAGCATCTGTCCTCAAAAAGTTCCCAGTGTAGTTGGGGGAGACAGGACACCCACACCCCCATCCCAGGAAGAGCACATCCTTGGTGACAGATGGAGAGGTACAAAGGCAAAGAGACAGAGGTTACGGCCCTTCACCAAAAAAGCAGAGCAGAGCTTCCAGCGGTGGTTGAGCAGAGAGGCAGGAGGAGGATGTGCGGCAGAGACAGCTAAGTGTTTACCACATCCAGCTTCCTCGTCTGCCTGGGCTCACAGCTGTACATCATTTCCCAACCTCCCTGTGGTTAGGTGTGGCCACGTGACTGAGTTCTGGCCAATAGCACGTGGGTGTAAAACACATACACCATTTCCGGGCCTGGCCCACAAAACCTCCCATGTGTTACCCTGAGCCCCACCTGCCAATGTAACTTTACTTAAAGAGGGAAATAAACTTCTATTATATCCAATGACTGAAAATAACGGGGCTGTTTGTTACAACAGTTGGTCCACCCTGATTATACAGGATGCAAGAGAGACCATGCAGCAACTGAACTCAACCAGCATTTAGTCAGCGCCTGCTTCTGTAACCAGTACTTGGTGCTGCCTTGCGCCCGAAGGGGATGCGAGTTCTGATCTTACAGGGTTTACCATCTTCACGGAGAAAAGGAACACTGGGAAGGGCCAGAGAAGCAAAGAGAAGTAAATTCCACAGGAGGGGAATACAGGTTCCAGCCCCAAAGGGAGGCTATCGCGTGGCTGCGCTAGCGTGAAGCATCTTTCGAGGTGAGTCTCGAGCTGGGCAGGCTTCTGAGAAAGCACATAGAAAAGCAGTTATATGGTCCAACGGTTCTGAAGATTTAATTTTTATTGCTCAAATTTGGAACCTACTTATTTTTAGTATTCTTTTCTCTCATGCCAAGAAGGTCAGGGGCAGGTGCTGAGCCTGAGACCTGGGTGTTCCTGCTGCTGGCAGAGAGATGGGGATTTCCCTGACGGGTCCCAGGGCTGTCAGGCTTGGATGACGTCCCTGGAGCCACAGAGGCCCAAGAAGAGATGGGGCAAGTGCAGGGACGGAACCAGGAGTGGCTTCGGACAGTGACCTCTGAGACCACCCCCCCCCCCCCACGTCTTCCTCTTTGTGTCTTCCTTGAATTTTTCAAGAATCAATGGTGTCAGTGTAGACCAGGGAGGGCCTGGGTATGGGGGGGTGGGGTGGGGGGTGGCATAGGAAAGTATTCCAGCTGTGCTTAAGTATAATATTTAACCACAGATGGAGCCAAACTTGCACCTCCATATCCACAAAGAAAACACGCATGATGAAGATACAGCAAGCAGTGTTCTAGGATAGACACGAAGAAGAACTTGTAAAGTTGTAAGATTCAGGGACTGATGAGAGGGACCCCTGCTAGTGTCAAGTGTAGAGTGAATGTTTCTTGGGCCGCTGTGCCTGAGGAACGGAGGGACGGTGAGGGCCTTATGCAGTGGAGGGATGTAAGGACTCAGCAGCTCTTTCCTAGCCCGAGGTTGTTTGGGTCTTTCCATTTTGTAGAAGGCTCTGAGAGGACAAGGACTGCAGTTCACCCCTGTCACACACGGAGTGAAGAAGACCGAGAAGAGCTCTTAACAAGGTTTCTAAGAGGGGGCTAGTCCTGGCGCCGCCCAGCACGGTATTTGGCCTGGTGAAGTCCTCGCGCCTCTCTGGCCTCAGCCTCTCCATCTGTAAAGTGAGGTGCCAGATCCGGGTCCTTCCAGCTCTGACGTGCTGCAAGCAGCGGGCTTTCTGTGTCCCCAGAGCGTTCACCCCGATGCTCTGGATGGCTCCTGGGGTCCCGCAGCCCGTGGAACATGCAGAGAGAGCTCAGAGTGCCCGTGTCCCTGCTCAGGGGGACTAAACTGCCACCCTCTGCAGGCATTTGGGGAACCGATGGGAGTGGAAGTTGGCCTCACTTCCAGAGTCAGATCCCAGACAGGAACAAAGGAGCAGCTGGCAGGGATGCCCAGAGGTCCCAGTCACCAGACCCACACATCACCAAAACCTGCCCTTTGTGGGACTAAAACAGAAAAACCTCTGGGCTGGGAGATGAGAGATGTAGGTTCTAACCCTGGGTCCGTCATGAACTTTCTGTGTGACCTCGAATGACCCCCCCACCCCGACCCAACTCCAGTGTCTTGGACTGAGTGACCGTGTGTGCACTTTCCTGAGAGCAGCTTGGGCTGCATCTCTGAGCACACAGGTTGGGCTTCCCCCAAGCCACCAAGAGCCCCATTTGGACACGTGACCCCGGGTGAGCAATCTAATCGTGCCCAGCAGCCAAGGGGGAAGTCCCCGGAGGGCCCCACCTCAGCCCCCTGAAGCGAAGACTGAAAACTGGGTCTCTCTGCCCCTCTCAGAGAAGGCCCTAGGCCCCAGGAAGCAGCTGTTTTCTGAAAGGAGAGAACAAGCCGGGGCCCAGGGCCTAGGCTCACTTCCTCTGCTGCTGCCTCTCTTCAGGGCCTCCTCTCTGTGAATGAGGACCCTTCCCCACCCTCCCACATCCTGCCCAAGGGGCTGGTGAGAGGCCTCCTGGGCTCCTCGGAGGCCGGGCCAGGGAAGGCTCCTAGAACAGCAGGAGGCTCCCCGCAGCTCTGCGCCAGCCAGGGGCGCGCAGGCAGCAGATACAGGTTGTTCTGACAAGGCTAATTATAGAAGCCGGCTTGGCCTTTCCTGAATGCGGCCCTCAGTCTCTCGGCGACCGGGAAGCACATAAACGCCTTTCCTTGGAGACAGGAAGGAGAAATTCTCCTAGGAGCTCATATGCGATCTCTCTTTGGGTAAGAAAAAAGCAATGTTAGGGGTCAGAATGGGGTCAGGAGATGGCAGATCTCTCTGAAACCCTTTCCAGAAGTGGCTGCAAGGGAGAAGAGAGAGCTAAAATGTTATTAAAGGCGGGAAAACACCCAGACGGACCAGAGACTGAAATATGTGGATGAAGCTCGCCAGCTCCTGAGTCAGCCACACGCACCCCGTCACAGCCGGGGGCCGCCCCAGTGAGTGCTCCCCGATGAGAGGCAGCCCTGCACCCCCGGAGAAGGCTGTGCGCATGGCAAGTCTGGTGCTGAGAAAAACAGTCCCCGACAGCAGTTCTGAACCTCCGTCAAGACTCTTCTCACACTGCAGCCAGGCAGAGGCCGGGGATAAGAGGGGCCATGGCCACCTCTCTGTCCTTTGAAGCATTTATCCTTATCACCCTGTGTGGGGTTCAACAAAACCCGTTTCTTAGAAGGGATTCTCGCCCTCTGAGGGCTTATAGACTTGGGCAAAATGAGGTAGGGGGCTATGCAGAGGCCTCAAGACATGCAATGAATTCAAGAACCAGACAAAGTAGAGTTGATGTGTGTGCCAAACCGAAGGTGTATCTTCAGGAGTGATGCTTGCAGGGGGATCTGGGGGGACAGTGAAGAGAGGAGGCTCTCTGGACCAAGGAACAAGTCACCTCTCCCACTGCCACCCCACCCCAGCATATCTTATTGACAAATATCTCTGTTTCTCCCAAGAAATATCTGAAACAGATACCTTTTTCATTTGCCAACCGAAAGAAACCTCAGCTTTGCAGTGCCCCTTCCTCTACCCAATCATGCAAAAAACCCAGCTTCTGGGACCGAGGGCTTACAGCCTGGCGGGCAGTGAGGGCAGCAGCTAAACTTTGTTCTAAAAACAGGAACCATTTCCTTCCCAGGCAGCAGCAAAACTCTCTAGAGCAATGGTTCTCAACCTCAGTTGCATCTCAGAAGTACCTGGGGAGCTTTTCAAAATCTCCATGCCCAGGCTTCACTCCAGACCAAGGAAATCAGACTCCCCTGCTGTGGGACCCAAGTATCCACATTTTCTAAGGCTCTGCAGGTAATTCCAGTGTGCAGCTAAGGTGCAGAACCACTGGTCTAAATAAAGACCCCAGAGAGCTGGAGTGCCCTTATGTGTATGTGTATGCGTGGGGGTGGGGTGGGAGGGGGTCTTCACAATGAGGCAGGAACTCCAAGAGAGAGCTGGACACCTCACTCTGCAGCCATGCTTTCTGCATGAGGCCTCCTTACCCCAGCCCCCAGTCCTTGAGAACAAGTGCAGCTTCTCGAAGGGGTGCCCCAGAACACAGGTGCTGGTTCCAGAGCCTGTTTTAGTTGATCCTTCAAACACTAAAATCAAAACCTCTCTTCTGATTCTTGGGTGTCCTCTCGCAATTGAAAAGTCCAGGGCATTTATTTGAAGGTCAGACCCCAGCCAATGCGGGCCCTACGGGCAACATGAATTATTAACCACGGAGGCCCCAGAGTCAGGCCTGGGGAAGTTTTTGGTTAGTTCTACTCAGTGTGGGACTGCTAAATTAATGATGAGCCTGCACACACCTGTGAAAGTTAACCGCTCACTTCAGTCTACAAACAGGCCCTTTTAGGCAAGGACCTGGCCTGGAGCCCTCTCAGCTAAATAACAAAACAAATAAATAAACGGAGCTCTACCACCACTCCCACCAAGTATGTGGCAGATAAGCAGCCGCACTGGGAGGGCGAGGCCAGGGGACTCAGGCAAGCTGGGTGTCTAGCACATACAGCCCCATTAGGGAACACATGCAAACTCCTTTAGGCTATCCCCAACTAACCCAGGAAGTCAAAATGGTAGTAGCACAGTGACCTAGGAGGGAAGTTTTAGTTTGCTTCTAAAAACACCCTAGACTTCTGCAAAGTTGCGGGACTGTGTTTTAAGATGGTTTCTGGCCATTTGCAATACGGAAGTCTCAACCTGTTAATGATTATCTTAATGAGGGACTGGGTGCCACCCATTTGCCATCGAGAGATTCAAAGCTCGCATTTGGGGGAAGGTCACCCTCCCAGGCACAGGTGAGCATGTCCCCGAACCACCAGCCAAGCGCTGTCCCCAAATCCTAGAGAGCCATTTTGAAAAGGTCCAGGGACAAGAAATGCCGAAAGGAGCATTTGCCGGTGGCCCCCAAAGGGCTCCAGATCCAACCCGTGGTCTCCTCGGCCAACAAGTTCAAGAGGGTGCGCAGGGCAACTGCCCACCCACGCCCGTAAGACATGACTGCCTGTTTGCCAGGTGCAAGATTTCCCTTCTAGACCACAGAGGTTATTTCCCCACAATGAAAGTCTCTCGTATTATTAAGTTTACCTTCCAAGGATGTTTGCTCTGCACATTCCTGAAAAAGGTGGTCTTGGCAGTGAAGAAGCAATCCTCCAGTTCCTCCTCCAGGCTGCAGTACCCACTGCTCATGCTGCTGTCCACTGTCATCTAGCCCGGAGCTCCGGCCGGAGGCAGCGGGCGCATCTGATGGGGCCAGGCTCTCGGGATGCGGCGGAGGGAGGTGGGGATCCCTCCCCAGGCGGCCGCGGCGTGAGCTTCTAGCCCCGCCGGGGAGCGAGTCCGTTATCGGGCCGGGCAGACCTGGAGCCGGCTGCCTCGGTTTTTTACACTGGGGCCCGAGTGGCTCGGGCGGCGGGGTAACCTGTTCCCCAGCGGCTGCCAGCACGGGGGTCGGACCTGGACCCCGCTGCGCTCACCTCGCTCTCCAACTCACTAGTCATCTGCGGTTTCAGCCTCTCCTCGCCGGCTCCCCCCTCCGCCCCGTGCGCCGAGCGCCAACTCGACACCTCCCCCGCCTCCCGCGCCTTTCCTGCCCCTCTCTCTCACTGCACGCAGAGGAGTTCGGAAGCCACTTCCTCTCGCAAGGTTCCTCAAAGCCGCTGGCTGTCGCGGCGCCCCTCCCCCTCCTCCCGCCCCAGGCCTGCGCCTCCCCACCCTGCCCCTGGACCACTTTGGCAAGTGGACCTAGGGCATCACGAGTCAGATTAGGGATGCAGGGCAGGAACAGACTAGGATGGACCCGAGGGAGAAAATTCCCTCTCTCCTTTCTTCATCCTTCTGGAAGCAGCTCATTCTCATCGCCCAGGATGGCTCAGGTTCAGAAGTAGCACGTGCTCTAAGGTCGACAGTGTCCCTCCTCCCTTCCCCCCATCCATGCCGCACCTCACCCTCTCATTCCCCATTCACTGGGTGAAGGAGCCAGGTCAATCAGAGTGGTTAGAGAAGCGACTGCATTAGAAGAAAATCAATATTGGGCCTGTCTGGAGAAGCAGCAATATTTTAACTCGGAAATGCCAGAAGAAACGGCAGGGGCCCCCCAAAGCATATGCAAATCATATGCAAAATTATGGCAAACTGCAGAGCAAGCAGGCCCTTCCACCCACACGGGGAACTTGGCCTTCAGGAAGCCTCAGGTTGATAAAGGAGCCTGCGGACACCACCCAGGTGATTGGTGCATGTTTCTGGTGGTCTGGCCAAGAGGGGTCTTCGCTAGATCTTGTGATTCCCATCAAGGACAGCTCAATTACATTTCTCCATCAGACTGGATGAAGGAACACCTCCCTTGACGGGCTGAATCCTTCAGATCCTTTATCCACAGTAGTTACAGCCTATGCCTGGTGATTTACATGCAGTCTGTCACTTAACTTTCCCAACAGCCTTGAGATAGACACGCGTAGGACGCGTGTTCCTACGCGTGTTCTGGGACTCAGAACCAGGTGTGTGCAATTCTAGGGCCTGTGCTTCTAGCTACTGTGATGTACAGTCTCTCAGCAGGGATGGCACTGATTTGGTGTGTGTGCTGACATCTTTCAACAGAGTGGGGCTTGGAGTCTCAGGAAAAAAAAACAAGCCTTCAGAGCCTGGCAATGCCAGGGGCACCATGCTTGTAGAGTCTGATGGCCTGGGGACCCCAGAGGGACCCTGGGAGCACCCCAGAGAGTGGCTGACAGGGGTTATCAGGACTTTCTCCAAGTCTGTGTCTCCTGTAGTTCTGAAACAATCCAGTCCTGGGGCACAAGCTGGGTGGAGGGCTAGACTCACCCCCAGACTGCAAGCTGCCAACTCCATTTTCAGCCCTGGCTACTTTTGTGAGGAACCCTCTTCCTCCCCCATCTTAGTCAAATCTGTCAGCTCTCAGGATGGTTTCAAACTGCAGCCCAATTTGGCTCCATCCTCCCACACAGTCTTTTTTTCCAGAAGCCAGTGAGTGCCTGGCAGGCACGAACACGAGCTAGCTGAGAGCCAGCGCCCCAGCCCGCTGACCAGCCTCAGTTCCGGAGAATGGTCAATACTGGTAGCTAGGAGATACCTTGGCAGGGAGATAAGTGGAGGTAAACGGCTGGGGGTGGGGGCTGAGGTGAGCTACGGGGTGTTTCCAGGGAAGAACTCACATTACTGGGGTTGGAAGTAGGTTTTGGCTTTGTCTAGAGCAATCTTTTCTTCAAATGAATATTTTAAAGGCTGGTTTTCTTTCGGGGGGGTACCCCAGAAACTGTGGTCCAGGCAAAGGTTTTGGCCTCAGCAGCACCCCAAGGCCAATGCCAGAATGATGAATGCTGCGGGGGGGGGGGGACCTGCGTGACCCTTGGGCCATCAGTAACAGCCTACCTGCTTTGTTCAGCCAGGGAAGGAACGCACGTTTCTTTATAAAAGGACCTCCTTGCTCACTGGGAATCCAATATTTAAAAAAAAAGCAGGCCCCAGATTCTCTGGCCACGCTGTGTCCTTGGAGCCACACAGGGACCTCTGCAGAGCAGCTCCAGTGCCACACATTTTAAATGTACAATCTTAAAATACAGCTAATAGCAAGCGTTTTGAGCCGCAAGCCAAAGCACCCCAGGAGTCAGCGTGAGTCTCTCCTTGTGAGCAGCACACTAGATGCCAGACCTACTTAAGGAAAGGTCTAAGTGACACTGCATTCTTTTAGGGTGCCGCTCCCTGCCAGTCCAAATATTATGAAAGTTGACATCTGAATAGAGCTTTTCAAAGCCCTTTTACCTCATCACTTAGGTTGCTCTACAACCTTGAGAGCAGATTCTACCCCCATTTTACAGATGAGGAAACTGAGGGAAGCAGCCTGTTCCATCACAGCTCATTACATACTCTCAAAGCCTAGTGAGTGTCTCTGTCTCTACCCCCACTCCACCCGTCAGTGAGTCTAGGCTTGGAAGGAAGCCACGTGTAAGACACCAGCAAAAGGGAGACTGTGCTGGTGAGGACCCTGGGATGCTTCTGAACCCGGCAAAGATCACATACGATACAATAAGTTGGCCAGCCTCCAGGAGGAAAAATCCAGATAGAAGCTCCACAGTCCCAAAAGGAGGAAGACTGGATTCTTTTCAGTGTCCAGTGACTCTGTCTGTACCTCTTCCCCATGAATAATCAGCAGTAGTGGTAACCTGACCAGGGAAGGACGGAAGGTGGCAGAAGAGCCTGGGCAACAGCCTTTCAAGGCTCTGGAAGTGAACGCACAAGGACAGGAACTGGCTGTTCTTGTCCCTGGTCCCAGGAAGAGGAGTCTTGACCTGAAGATGCAGCATCCGGAGCCGCAAAGCCATGGCATCATGGTTGCGGGGTGGGTTTCAGAAAGCCCCACTGAAATGGTAGATGGGCGACTTCCCTGTCTCAGAGCGTCAGATGATGAAAGACATTATTTTAAGCTGTCTTCCTCTCTCAAATGCCATCCTGACACGTAGCCAGATCCCCTTGTTAAATCCACCCTGTGGGTCTGTGTTCCAGAAAAGCTGTGGTACAAAAATGGAAGCCGGGAGCTGGTATTCTAGGCCCAGCTCCAACTCCAGCTTGCTGTGGGATCGTGAGCAACTTTGGACCTCAGGTCTCCTCATCTGAGCAACCGAGGAGTCCAGATATCAGATTGGGGGCTTCATGACCGACCCACATATTCAGAGGCTGAAAATGGGGTGAGGGGCCCACCCTTCCCCGAAAGCTGTTTTGAAATCATCATTAGCCGCCTTGTGCAGGCGCTGTCCCAGTAACTTTATGTGCTTCATCTCATTTAATCCCTACAGCATACCAACGAGGAAGCTACAGTTATTATCTCTGTTTTACAGAATGGAAGAGGAGGTTCTGGCAGGTTAAGTAACTTGCACATAGTCAGACATGCTAGCTCATGGTGGAGCTGAATCAGCCCGGCTGGTCTGACTCCAGACCCCAAGCTGTTGAAGGCTCTGCAGAGTATGAAGCATCTATCCTGGGTGCTCTCAGACTAGCCATATTGCCTGAAATCGCAGTCCGACACAAACAAGTCAGGAGCTACTTTCTCAGTCTTCCTACGACCCTGTCTTCCCTTTGGCTCACTGGGGGTTTCCAGAGTTCAGCCATTGACTGTTTTCTCCACCCCCCTCCATGTGCCCGTGCTCTCCCTGGAAGCTTAGTCTCACCTAGGCCAATGGTATCAACTGTACTTTATACACACGTCTCATAATTCTCTCTCTTCCAGGTAGCTCCAGATGAATACCTGTAGCAGCTCGCTGGGTACCCAACTCTCCCCGCTAGAGCCTCACTCTCAACAGGTCCAAATTGAGCTGACATTCCCTGCCTCGCCCTCCACCTGCTCCCCCTCCTTTAGAATTTCCTATCTTTTTTTTTTTTTTGCAATACGCGGGCCTCTCACTGTTGTGGCCTCTCCCGTTGCGGAGCACAGGCTCCGGACGCGCAGGCTCAGCGGCCACGGCTCACGGGCCCAGCCGCTCCGCGGCACGTGGGATCTTCCCGGACTGGGGCACGAACCCGTGTCCCCTGCATCAGCAGGCGGACTCTCAACCACTCAACCACTGCGCCACCAGGGAAGCCCTAGAATTTCCTATCTTGATGAGTGCCATCAACATAGATTATTGCAAAGCCTTCCCGTAGTTGCCCTTGTTCCCATCTCTGCCTCCTCCAAACTCCTCACTGCCTTGTTGCCAAAGTTACCCTTCTAGACCAAGATCTGATCAGTGTTGTTCTATCATAAAACCTTTCCATTCAGATGTCAACTAATAATTATTGAATAAGTACTGAGTTTCACGACCTAGTATCAAGCTTATTCATTTATTCAACAAATAATTACTAAGCACCTTCTACATGGCAGGCACTAGACTGGATGTTCTGAAGAAGACATAGTTCCTGCCTTCTCATAACGGCCAGTGCAGTGGAACGATGTGAAATTAGACATTATATTGGAGTTACCGAGCTCTCACACACTTCATTCTCTCTCTTAATCCTTACAACCCTGCAAGAACGTATTTTACAGATGAGTAAGCTGAGGCTCAGAGTGGCTCATTTTGCCCAAAGTCAAAGAGCTAGTAAATGGTGGAATCAGATTTCAAACCCAGGGCCTTCTGTGTCTGACAATTTTTCATCACAGTCTCCTCCAGTGACGCCCCAGTGCCTACAACGATATCCTGAACTCCAGAGTGGGTCCTTCAAGGTCTTTCACAGCATGTGCCCAGCCCACAGGTCATACCCATCTCCAGCCACAATCACGCATCCCTTACAGCCGCGCACATTTGATTCACGTTCCCAGCAGCCGCCCTGCCCTCTTGTGGTCTCGCTGTTTCCTCTGCCTGTCAAAATCCTCCTGTGTCCTCCCACTTCCTGACACACGTTCACCAACCACGACCACACCTCCCCCACCTTGCCTCTCAGAAGCAGCCTTTTTCAGATGTCCTCTCTGGGGTGAATCTTAAGAATGCCACCCTCCATCCTGAGAGCAGCATTTGACAGCATTAAACCGCTGTGCACAGCACAGAGCTCAATTTCCCTCCAGGTGACTTCTTGTTGTAAGAGGTACATGGCTGCACACGACTTAGGCTGACTCACAGGAGAGTCACTTTCTCGGGGCTTCTAGCCCACTCCACACTTCTCTCGCTTGGCTGCAAGGCTGACAGCTTCGATAAAGCCCTGACACTTACAAACACCAAAGGCAGTTAAATCATCCCCTACCAAGAAGCAGAAGCCCTGAAGAGCTCATGCTGGGCCTGAGTCAGGCACCCGGAGTCTGCCATCTAATTGCCCTCCTTTAGGGAAACTAGAGAATCATAAAAGATGTTTCTGATCAACAACCCCATCCCTCGCGTGGCCCTCTTCAGTCCTCCAGTAGCCAGGGCAATGTGGTCACAGGCGTGAGACATGTGAATAACTCTTGCACTACTACACATAGAAAGAGAGCCTTGTTGCCTCCTTAGAGCCTCAGGACAACCTGGCCAGCCAGAGGTCATCTCAGACACCTACTGATGCTAGGATAGAAGGAGTGGGTGGGGCTGTGAGGAGCATGGAGAAATGTCTCCAGTGCTTAAGGATTTCTCGAGAAATAAGTACTAGAGCTCTGTCCCTCCTTGGAGCCAGGATATCAAGTGCCTTCTGGTGGGAAGCCGTTCCCCTCTGTCTGATCAGAACTGCGCTCCCCTGGGTTGGCCTGGGCTGCTGAGAGAGGCCTTAGGGCAGCTCCCGTTAGAGGCAGCTGTTCAGTGGAGTCGAATCACTGATAGCTATGGCCAGCACTCCTGGCTTCTAGAGCGTGGAGGGAAATCTGTGGATGGGGGAGCAACTGTCCCAGATATAGCCAGAGTGGAGCAGAGCAGCTGGGGACCAGCTCCTTCCTTTGGCCCCTGAGGATGGGCTGGCAAAAAATGAGATAAAATGGAATCATAAAATGTATCTGATTAATCCAAAAGAAGGAAGAAAAGAAAAAGGAAGCAAAGAACAGATTCGACAAATAGAAAACAAACAGCGTGATGAGAGACTTAAAATCTCATTATATCAATAATCACATTAAATGCAAATGAGCTAAATAACCCAATTAAAGGGCAGAGATGATCCAATTGGATTAAGAAAAACAAGATTCAACTATGTGCTGTCTGTAAGAAATGCCCTTTAAATATAAAGACACAAATAGCCTAAAAGTAAAGAAATGGATAAAGAAATATCACGCTAATGGTAATCAAAAGAAAGCTGGAGTGGCTATACTAACATCAGACAAAGTAGATTTCAGAACAAAGAACATTACCGGGGATAAAGAAGGTTATTTCATAATGATAAAGTGTCAATTAATCAAGAGAATGTAATTATGTTAAATGTTTATGCACTGAATAATGGAGCTTCAAAATACAAGATAGAACTTTAAGGAGAGATTGGCAAATCCCCAATTATATTTGGGATTTCAACACCCCTCTCTCAATAATTGAAAAAACAAGCAGACAGAACACATGGTATGCCTCAACAAATGTTAGCTACTGTTGTTATCAGTCACAATTCAGTTTGATAAACCTTTATCAAGCATTTCAGAGGAGACCCGGGACCAGAATTCCCAGAGAGGTGTGCACGTATCAATCAAGAGTGTTACTTAGGCGTCATTATCAGAATCCGTGTGCAGAGGAGAAAAGGTTGTGAATTTATAGGCACAAAGAAATGATAAATCAGACTAGAAGTGTATCATGGTGAAAGGAAGAAATGGCAAACCAGGATAGAAGGCTTTGAGTGCTAAATAGAAGACCTCTTGTAATGCTTTATTGGTTTTTGTGACTTTAAAGCATTTAGCTTAACAGTAATGATATTATTATATTGTTTTAAGATGAAAAATCTTTGCTACAATTCATAATATTAGGAGTGAAGGTAAGTAAGCTTCTTCACGCAGGCCACATGATAAGCTCAATTCTTTCTGCAGACAGCATGACAGAGAAGGGACGCGAAAGGATTGAGTGACCCTCTCAAAGGCAAAAGAAAAAAAAAAAAAAAAAAAGCATTCCTTAGGAAGCCCCAGCCTCTCTGCAGAGATAGACCTGGTTCCCCAGGTTCTCCCCTCCCGGCTCCCTGGCTCCCCCGTGTGGTAGTTCTGGGTTTAGCCCGTGACGTTGGGAGGAGGGCCGGGGCAGGACCGGTCACAGTCGCTTCCTCCTTTGGAGGGTTCTGGAAAAGCAGAGCTCCCAGTAGGGTGACACTGGTGTGGCTGCGGAGGGAGCACAGGGCTGGAAGCCAGGAAACTCGGCTCTGCACTCCAGCTGAGTCACTGCTCAGTGGCTGCAGGGGCTGAGGGAGGGGATTCCAGCGGGGGCCCTGCTAAGGAATGACAGCGGTGGGCTAGGGGTGGAGGTGGGGTGCGTAGGCAGAAAGGCAGCAGCGACCTGACCTGTGGGGCTGAAACACCAGCAGGCCGGGCTGATCCACCCTGGAAGCCGTCTGTCCCTGTGGTGAATGGGGACAGGGTCTTGAGTCTTTTCATCAACAGAGTAGAGCAATAACTCAGGCCGCAGAAGAGGGGATAATCGTTAAGTCTTGTAGCAACAAGTACCCGCCAAACCACAAAGCTGTAGTGTCCTGGCTTTATATCCAGGAGAGTAATCCATCTTTCTGGGATTGTGGAGAGTAGGCAGAGCCAGACCATGAAGGGTTTTGTGTGCTAATCCAGATTTAGACTGATTTTGAGGGTAATAGGAAGCTGCTGAGGGTTTCCATCACAGGGTGACACGATTAAAAATAATCCAGTAAGGCTGTTGGAAGCACCAGAGTCGGCCCTGGAATGTCACCCGGTGATACTGACATGCTTTCACATACATCTTCTCACCGGAGCCACACAACCAGCATTTCTCAGAGGAGAAACCTGAGGCTCAGAGAAACTAAGAGGCTTGTTCCCAGTCACATGCCAAGATCGTCATCTACACAAACTGAATTAGAGCCTAGCTCTCCTGTCACTCAGGCCAGGGTTCTTTCTTTTCTTTAAGAAAATATGTATTGCCTTTTAGAAATGTTACACTAGAAACACATGACAGCATCTGGTTATTCAAACAGCCCCGAAGCAAACAGCAAAAGTCGAGAGTTCTCTCATTCTACCCATCACCTCCCACCCCCTCCCAAAGTGAAATCCCTTCGAACAGTTGTCTGGGCGCCCTCCAGCCCTCACTCTGCATTTAGGCACACACGCATACACACATACACACATATGTACACAGTACAAATGGGCTTGTCCTGCATGTACCACTGGGTGACTTGTCTCTGTTGGCACTATTCCTTGTCAGTTCATACAGATCCATCCCTCCTTTGTAAAGCACCTTGGCCTTAGTGCTGGTGGCTGGAACTTCCGTCCCGGCACCCCCGCGGCTCTCACCACTGCTCACGGTGCCCCTTAGGAAGGGGCTGGACCCAGTGCCCTGGTAGTCAGGGCACCAGATGACCAGAGTGCAGCCTCTGTAGGCAGCATTTCCCACTGAGGGCACCTGAAAAGATTTTAGAACGATGCCTGGCTCCATAACTATGCGTGGAAGGAATCTGAGACAGTCCTTAGGCATACTGTGTTTTTAATTTTAGAGATTAAATATTAATTTAATGTGTGTCAGGAAAAAAATCTTAAGTACATCAATGGTGATTGAAGGATTTAAAATTTTTCCTTTAACACAGTTTAAGTTTACTCAAATAAATCTATGTAAAGAGAAATATTAAGTAAACAGTAGCATAGGTGGCATATTGATATGGCCAGAATCTCAAGTGTGGAAAGTGCCCAAGTGAGGTTTGGGAACTGCTGGGGGAGGGGCTGGACTTGGCAGGTGGGGACCTGGGAGCCTGGTTTCTAAATGCTGCTCCTGGGTTCTGGAGGGCCAGGAGGAGGGGATGGAATCGGGGCCTGATGGATATAAGATTCATTCCCCGGCTGCAAGTGAGCTGAGTGGAAGGAAGAGTGCTTACGTTTTGGTCTTGTCATCTGTGCATTCCATGTACCAAGAAAAGTGGCACCAAAGGCCTGGGGAACAGAGCTGCCAGGACCCCCCTGGTCTGCAGCGGGTTATGATGAACATCAACAGCTGTGGGCAAGGGCTTCCTCTCTTGGGATCTGCTTCCCCAAAGGCAAGGAAAGGACTGAACCAAACCAGCAGAGGTCTCACTTCATCCCCAGGGCCCTGGGGAGCTACTGGGAGTTTTTTTCATCACAGGGGTGACAGGATAAGAGCACCTTTAGGACCACCTGAAGTATAATGTCTTTGGAGCATGCCCCCAAATAAAAGAACTGCAGCTCTTTTGTGATCTTTAGCCAATGGTAACCATGTCCTCTAGGAAACAGGCTTAAACTGAAGGGATCTGGGGGAGACTTGAAGGGGATTTGCCTGGTCAGCATGGGTGCCCAAGAGAAAAACCAGACATCACAGACCTCTGAGATCTCCAAGCAGAGACTGACAAAAACATAGGCAACTTCCATCCACTCTTCCTCTGTTTCTCCACCTGAGAGAGACACGCACGAACCACACACCTTGTGAGTGCAGCTGGGGCTCTGAGCCCATCCCTGCCCCCTCACACCCCCTCCCCTTCCTCCCTCCCCACCTCTGTCTGGCATGGCAGAGAGAAGACAGACAGAACCTTGGGATTACTGCTTTTCAAAGGTTGAGGCCAAACACTTATCTACAGGATGATCTCAACTGTGTTCTGAAAAATGTATGAACATACAGGAAGAAAATATAAAAATGTTAACTAACAGCGGTTCCTTCTGGATGGAGGAAGATCAATGATTTTCTTTTTCTTCAAGAACAAAGCGGAGAGACCTCCTAACAGCCATGCGCCTCCAAACTAGTGGAGCTCTGACCAGGGCCCGGGCCACAACAAATGCCCACCCCCACTCCGAAAACGGCACTCGCACATTTGGTTAGCTCAGACCGGGTGACGAGGTCAAGGTGAACGAAAGCTCTATCCGGGTACACAACAGAAAATCGAGCCAAGGCAGAAATCGGCACAAACAAGCTTTTTAGAAAAAGGCGAGTTAGCCTGGAGCAGGGCCCAGGTTTTATTGACAGAAGGCTAGGTCCTGTCCCAGCTGTGCCTGAAGCATGCAGCCAGGCCTGTCCAAGACAAACACTGCAGCCCAACCCAGCCGGCCCGGGAGCAAACCCTATTCCAGGCTGGCTGCCGGTGGGCGTGCTGCTCTGCGGCACCCACGAGGGACTCCTGGCTTCTTCTATATTTCAGTGGTGGTTCTGCTCTAGACACAGCCCTGAGTTAGCTTGCCAGAAAATTCCAAGGTTGACTCATCTCTCCAGCAGAGGGAAGGGAGTCACTCTGCTTCCAAATACTCAGATCTGGAAACACCTGTTCACTGTTGAAATTCTGGGAATGAGACAAGGCATGCAGCAAACCCCAGGCCCTGCTCTGGGGCCTTCCCTCCCACCCCCGTGAGAGCTGGCCGAGCCACTCTAGGGCAGGGTTGCTCAACCTCCGCACTGCTCACATTTAGGGCCGGATGAATCTTTGCTGCGGGGCTGTGGCTCTTCTGTGCAATGGAGGCCGTTTAGCAGCATCCCCGGCCTCTGCCCACTAGGTGCCAGTAGCCTCCTCCAAGCTGTGACAGCCAAAAATGTCCCCAGTAACTGCCAGAGGTCCCACCTGGTGGAGGGGGGCAAGATCACCCCCTCCCATTTGAGACCTGCTGCTCTAGAGGAAGAAACAGAGACCCAAAGGAGAAATGCAGGATGGAGTGGGGTGAGCGGGCTCTGGGATGGGGGATGGGTAGGCTCGAGGGGAACAGAAAGAAGAGAGACTTGGAAGTTCCCAATGGGAAAGAAAAGTGGGAAAATAAAGAGTCGTTTAAATAAGATTTTTGGTAAATGTTGTTATGTGGTGTGCTATGTAACTTCCCTCCTCCATCTTCTAAAGAAAACCTTCAGCAAAAATCTGCATCCTTCACCAGGGCTTTGGGGGTCAGATTTGTCTCCCTTCCTTTTCTCACCTGGGACAGGGCAAGGCCCTCCCAAGAGGTCTGGTTACATTCAGACTACGTTATAAACAGTTCCAGTTCCAAAGTGTGTGGAGGACGTACATAATTTTTTTCTCATACTAAATAAACGAGTTACTTTATTCTGTTTACGGGTGGAGCATTCCTCCACGATGAACGAAGTTGATCCAAATTTATTACTTGTCCTTTTTTTTTTTAAATCTTTGGGCTGCACCGCTCGGCAGGTGGGGTCTCACTTCCCTGACCAGGGATCGAACCCGCACCCCCTGCGTTGGCAGCGTGGAGTCTTAACCACTGGACCGCTAGGGAAGTCCTATCTTGTGGGCAAACCCCAATCGGCAGTACCCCAAATGACACAGCATCCTTAACCAGGGATAGGTCTATCTCAAGTGCATTTGCAAGACCCGCAATACTAGTATGCTCATCTATGGAAACAAATACAGAGTTTCAAAACAATCACCTTGCACTCGATTCATTACAAAACCTGCAAGAGGAGGAACTACTGTATAACTGTCATCAGATATTAGCACATCCAGATAAATAAATCCTGTGTTATATAAACTAGGTACTACATTGTAATCTGGTGATCCAGAGAGTTGAGGGCCTGCATCAATGATCTTATCAATAGCACATTTCTCAGGCAAACTGCATATCTTTATGCCATCTTCTGTGATATATGCAGCCTACACCACTCAGCATGCCTCTGGCAATTTCCATTGGCTTTACTGGTAAAAGATCATGGGCCGTTTTCCTTGTGAAAAAAATTTTTGATGATCTACACGGGTTCATCAGATCAATGTACTGGTTTCTTCCCATGCCAAGAAGCCTTAGGCAGGCAGCAGCAGTAAAACTGGGCAATGAATCCTAACTTTTCTCACTGTTCATAATGTCATCCGTGATCCCAGGATAATATGGTGCTATCCTCAGGCCTTTACCATATCTGATAAATGGCAAGGGTACAGCATGAGATGTTCTCGACTGCACAGCTCCCCATAGTACTTGGGTTCATCTTCTTGACATGTTTAAGTATTTCTATATTGTAACTGACTGTGAACAGTGTACAGGACAACCTGCTTCTCATATTCTCTCTGTGAATTTCCAAGACTCTGCCTCACGTTGACGGGCAGCTTACTCCAGGGGTAGTTGTGCCGGATGTGGAACTCCACGGCTATGTGCGTGATGCTGGGAGCCGGGGCAGGAAGCAGCGGCCGGGCCCGAGGCTGGAACGATGCCTCCCGCCTGCCCGCTCTCACGCTGCGGATGGCCCAGGCCGCCCCACGGCCGGGGTGTCTGAGGGCTCAGCGAGGCCTGGGCCACGGGGCGCGGGAGCAGTGGAGAGGGGCGGCTCCAAGTTTCTTTCGGATGTACAGAATTTAAAAAATATATTTTTTAGAATGAATTCAATATCATTCTTATAAAAATACACATCATATTTGCTTTCTAGTACTACTTTCCCAGTGGGAGAAAAAGGCCTGGGGAACAGCAGGGAGGCCGGCAGCACCCATGGGTGGACCAGGTGACTGAACATTGTTGAGCATGTACATCATGGTCAGAAAAAGCGTGTGGATGGCTAGTCTGGGGACTTGGGACTGGACCCCGATTCCCCAGGCCCACTTGTATTCTCTTGAGGAAATAACCAGTCATTCAGCATCTGTGTTGTCTCTCACAGCACCCAGGGCTTTTCTCTCAGAAACATGGGGTTTAATTAAAGTCTTGCTCCCCTACTTTACTGCATCACTAAGTCCCTGGCATTCCCGGGCCTGGCACATGCTCTACATTCAAAACGTATTTGTTAAATAAATAAATGGATGATGTCCTTACAGTAAGGATGGACACTCCTTACTTCCTTAACCAACAACATCTGACCAATACATTAAGGCTTACAGCAAATGTCACCTCCTCTGGGAAGTATTCCCTGATTTCTCCCAACAGAAACAATTGCACCGTATACTCAAAATGCTTCATTCGTACTTTTATTGAAACATGAATCACACTATATACTATTTGGTTGTATTCTGCCTTCCCCGCCAGAATGTAAGCTCTCTGAGGACCAGAACTATGATGTAGCATTTATTATCCCCACTCTTACCAGTGCTTGGCACATAGTAGATAATTAATGTTTCATCAATGCAAGAATTAAAAACAACGCTCTCCTGTCTCCCTCCCAAATCCTCGACATCAAAGGTCAGACACGCCCTAGTTCAAGTGGCTTGGCAAAGCCCAGAACCAAGAGCTGCTCTGGGCATTAACTTCCTGGCCCTTTGACACAGGGAAAGAACATTTGCACAGCCCCTCTGACGTTGATCTGGTCTGGCTGGCTGACTGGCAGGCAGGATGATGTGCTGAGAAGCCTCAGTCCCAGCATCCCCACTGCCCCAGGGCTACGAGGCCTCAGAGGATCCTCAGGAGCTTTCTCTGGGACCCCCACCGCTACCCCTACCCACACCCACACCTATGGCTGGAGCCCTAGGCCAAAGCAGGCTCTGTGCTTGGGGTGGACTACAGGGCACTTCTCAATAGTGTCACCGATTCTGTTCCATCTCCCCAGCCACCTGGAAGAGGGGGTGTGATATTGTGGTTTTTTAATAAGAAATATATATTTGGTCTCTGTCTCCTTTCCTGGCACAGAGCTCCTAAAACCCTTGGAACTTCCTAAGTGAGGAGAGCAACAGAGGTGTTTCTTGTTATGTTAATGAGGTGATTTTGGAGGCCACCTAAGGATGCAGGCTTGTTGCCAGGAGAGGACTGGAACTTTTAGTCCCACCCCCTGACCTCTGGGGAGGGGAGAGGGGCTGGAGGATGAATCAGTCACCGCTGGCCAATGATTTAATCAATCATGTCTGTGTCATGAAGCCTCTATAAAAACCCAAAAAGTTGGGGCTTGGAGAGCTTCTGGGTTGGCGAACACGTGGAGGTGCAGGGAGCGTGGCGCCTGGAGAGGGCATGGAAGCTGTGTCCCTCCCACACACCTTGCCCTCTGCATCTCTTCCATCTGGCTGTTCCTAAGTTAGATCCTTTTATAATAAACTGATCATCTAGTAGGTAAAATGTTTGAGTTCTGTGAGCTGCTCTAGCAAATTAATTGAACCCAAGGAGGGAGCTGTAGAAGGTGACAACACAGCCTTGCCATTGGTGTCTGAAGTGGTGGTGGGGAGGCGCACAGATAGTGCCAGAATTGAGGTGAACTGAAGGACACCCAGCGGGTGTCAGATGATCGCTTTGGTGGTGTGGGACCCTCGCCCGCCACATCAGAATTGGGGGCAGAATCAGAGTGTGTGCTGTGGACCCCATCCAGCCAGAAGGGGACCTCAACATCCAGTGTATGTGGAACACTCACGCCACCTCCCGCCCACCAGAGCTCCTGGGAGGGACAGGGGAGCCCGGGACACCTCAGAGGCTGTTCCCAGCCCGGTCCTTGAGCCCTTGCTGCCTACCTGGCTGAAGGTCGAAGTGAGGGTGCTTTCTGGAGAGGGTCTGTCCCGGGAGGGGCCTTCCTGCTGACTGCAGTCCAGCTGGATCAGGCTGCGGCACTCCGGGTGGCAGGTGAATTTACAGTCTGGAGGGAGAGAACCATAGGGGGATTAGGGGCCAGATAGGAGGCCCAGAGAAATACCCTGGAAGATGGCGTGTATCTCCTGGAGGGAAGAGCACGCAGGAGGGAAGCGGAGGGGGGAGAACACCGTGAGAATGTCACCCGCTCTCTGCGCCACCATGAATGGTGAAGGTGAACAGGTGCTTTACAGTTTGCAAACTATTTGCGCCTCTGTTATTGTGCGTGACCCTGCAACCATTATTACTGCCACTTTACAGACAGGAAACTGGGGCCTTAGGGACATTGGTGATTTTCTAAGGGCAGATCATCTGGCTTCTGGCTGGCTCTCTTTCTACTAATTTACGTTAATCACCAGGGGTCACGGATCGTTGGGGAAGGACTTAACTTTTCTGGGCCTTGTTTTGCAGTCTGTAAAATATAGGTACTAAGTGCCCTGCCTAGTGCACAAGGACGTTTATAGTTAAAGGGAGAACAGGTCTTAATAAATTAAAGGTGCTTCCAGGGACAAAGGCATTATTATCAACAGGAAGGGCTGTCACCTGTCTCTGACCCTGCCCCATCTAGAAATGTGGGGTGGCTTCTCTAACCCAGCTGACGTAGCTTACAGACAACATCCAAAACTAGGTGCTTCGGGGAAAAGCACACGTTTATTTCCTAGACAATGTTCACCTCCACGGAAGTAAGACTTAACGACCAGAGTTGCAAAGAGTCTGGGGGACTACCTCGCAGATGGGGAAGCTGAGGCTCAGAGAGGTAAAGCTAGGTGCCCAACGACACACAGCTCAGTGGCAGAACCAAGGCTGCGAGCAGTCTCCAGCTTCCTCAGGGCTCTCTCTGGAGCCTCCTTGGCAGAAGGGAGGTGAAGTTGAAGGGGGCAGGAGGCAGAGAGGCTGGGGCAGGCCAGGGGAGGGGCGTGTGTATGGAGGATGGGAGTGAAGAAAAGGTGGGCAGCAAAAGAAATCAACTTAAGCCCATCAGCAGGCAACATGCTCAGATTTGAGGTTGGTTCTCACAGAAGCTGCTGGGCCCGCCAGGGTCACCTGTCCCGGAGGTGCCACAGCTCAGCCGGAAGGCCCAGCTGAGGGAGGCTGCCGGAGTCTCCATGAGAAGCTGCTCGATTGTGATGCCAGGTGCATGGGGATGCGGCAGGGGACACGACAGCCTGGACTTGTTTGTATAACCTGGGGACGAGGGGACAACTTTTGGCTGATAAGGGCTGAGCCTCCTGACACTCTTTTCCTTCCTTTTAACAAGTTCCAAAACCTCGGCACATTGGGACTATCTTCTTAAAGCTGTGAAGCGCACTCCGTCCTGGGGCGGCGGTAGGGGTGAGTCTCCTCTTCTCCCCACGCTCTCGGGGAGTTTTGGAAAGAGACCCCCACTCTCCCCAGCTGCCCCCTTCCCTTACATCCCCAAAGATGAGCACCTGGACCACACTCCTTGTACAGGTTTTGCCATTAATGCCTGCAGGGGAGCACCCAGCAAATGTGGGGACATGAAGAGATTCCAGAAGCCCGCAACCTTCTGACTCAGTGGTCTGAAGTCCTGACCACCTTTCTGGGATGGCATTTAGAAGCCCTACTGCTCACCTCCCTCGTGCCTGCAGGTGAGGCCCACGCGACATCCTCTCCTTCACACTCCACCCTCTTCTGGGCATTCCCAGCTCTCCTCCGGAGGAGCTATGCTCTCACCTGGAGAGGGGATGGGTACAGCTCACTCTGGGCCATGCACCATAACCCCGCCCACGCCCACATGCATTCCTGGGCTCCCCCAGTAGGAGATCTCTGCCCGGCACGAGGACGGCCTCACCCCTGGTGGGGGTGAAGGGCACAGGTGGCGTGCAGACCGCATCTCCCCTGCCCGCAGTGCCCAGAAATGCCAGGGCTTTGATAAGGGAGCACCGAGGCCAGAGCCCACACAAAGAGGCATTGTCTGGGCTCTGCTCCTGGGACACACCTATCCAGCTCCTGGCCAAGCTCTGAGTGATGAAGAATTCTCCGGGGCTGCCAAGGAGTGGAAACTCGCCAGCTCTACCTCAAGTGAGAGCTGCCACTGGCTCCCAAAGGGGAGAGCGTCTTGAGAAAGGAAGAAGTCTTCCAGTCTCCTATTTCAACTCTGTGTGCTGCAGACACGGGCACTCTGTGTCCACCTGTGCATCTGAATCTCTCCATTTCTGTCTGTCTCTCTGTGCTCTGCCTCTCGCTGACACACATGCGTGCGTGTGCACACACACACACACAGCACCAAAACCACAGGAACATTTTTTTTTTTTTTACAGCCTCACGCTGAGCTGGACGGAGCGGGGGAACAGAAGACTCCAAGAGGAGTGGTTTGGGATTTTATAAAAAGCACATTTGAGCACCAATGAGCCTGTCCCCTCAGACCGTGTAATCACAGACTGTAGCAAAACCACTGAAGCACGTCTTGATATTTCCTGGCCCCTGGAAATGCTAAGCCCAGGGCTTTTAGGCCAGCAGAGATGAGGTCACAGGCCCCATCCCTTCTCCACACACAGAAGCAAGGCCCCCCCAGCCACAACCAGTAGCCTGCAGGCCTCATGTGCTCTGAGTGGGGACATTCATGAGGTTGCCAAGGCAGGGTTGTCTCCACTGGAGCCCAGTGCTTAAACCCCCACAGGCCATCTTTGCCTCAAGATAGGAGGAATGATGGAGACACAAGCACAGAGGGGCCCTTCTCAAAGAGGGAACTGTATGCCAGGGTGCAGAGAGGGCTCCTGTGCGCTACCCTCAGACCCAGGCTGTATTGGTTTCCTCGCTGCTATAACAAAGCACCACCAACTAGGCGGCTTAAAACTGAAATTATTGGGACTTCCCTGGTGGCACAGTGGTTGAGAGTCCGCCTGCCGATGCAGGGGACGCGGTTTCGTGCCCCGGTCCGGGAGGATCCCACATGCCGCGGAGCAGCTGGGCCTGTGAGCCATGGCCGCTGACCCTGCGCGTCCGGAGCCTGTGCTCCGCAACGGGAGAGACCACAACAGTGAGAGGCCCGCGTACCGCAAAAAAAAAAAAAAAAAAACAACACCTGGAATCATTGTCTCTCAGTTCTGGAGGCCAGAAGTCTGAAATCAAGCTGTCAGCAGGCTCACGCTCCTTCTGGAGCCTGTAGGAGGATTGTTTCTTGCCTCTTCCCAGCTTCTGTGGTTTGCTGGCAGTCTTCGGTTGTCCTCCGCTTGCAGCTGCATCACTCCCATCTCTGCTTCAGTCTCTACATGGCCTTCTCCCTGTATGCCTGTGTCTTCACATGGTCATCCTCACATGACACCAGTCATATTGAATTAGGGGACCATCCTACTCTTAGTGCAACCTTTTCTTAACTAATTACATCTGCAACTACCTTGTTTCCAAGCAAGGTCACATTCTGATGTACTGGGGGTTAGAACGTTGACATATTATTTTTTTGCCAGGTGGGGGGATACAATTCAACCCATAACACAGACCCTGGGCCATATTGGGAACCCAGAGCCCTTAGTCTCGAACGGATGTGGGTTTCTCATGGACACCATCTCCAGAGGTCAGCAGCAGACTGGCAGAGGAAGGAGGCCAGGAAGTGCTGAGCTGAGGCCAGGACCACCTCCCTACTTCTACTAGCCCTGCTCCTGGCCTTCTTGGTCCCTGAAGGTCACCACCAAAGGCACCATCTCGAACAAGGGGGTCAGGACCAGAGGCCATGGCAACCTATGTCCAAAGATATAGTCTTTCTTCTACTTCAGCCCAGAGGAGGTGAATTCAGCAGATGGAACTGTGCTAGGAGATTGCTTTCCAAAATGCAAAAGCTACAAACCTCCCCTTAGTCCCCAGGGCTGCCCTAGTTAGTTCCTGCCTGACCCCAGTTGCCAAATGCACACACACACACACACACACACACACACACAGGCACACAAAGAGGCTAATTTTTCTGAACCAGAGGCATTCTGTTGATAAGGAACCCTTAAGGCCCTTTCACCCCGGGGTTGTATGCAAGATCCCAAGATAGTGTGGCCTCTCCACTTCACTCTCCCCCTCCTCCAGCTGAAGCCAGGATGTGGGGTGAGGATGGGGCAGGTTCCCAGGATTCAGAGCCTGGGTTACAATGAGCTCATAGGCCTCCCTTGCGGTCATTCCCAGGTCAGTGAAGAGCAGCTTCTCACCCTGCATGGCCAAAGCCACTACTGAGGCCCAAGGGGAAGCATGAGAGCCTCTGAATCCAGGAGCCCTGTGTCCATGCTCTGGGTACCCCAGGCCTTCTTGGACAAGGTCAACCTCAGAACAAACTTACCACTTCCCCCGTTCCCCCTCGGGATCTGGCCTGTGCTACAGGAAAATGGAAAGAGGATGGACTTGGGAGGAAGGCCTGGCCTCCACTCACTGCTCAACCAGCTTTGTGACCTTGGGTAAGTTATTGAACTCCTCGGATCATTAATTTACTCGACTATATAGTGGGAATAATAGCCTGTTCATAGGGCTGCCATGAGGATTAAATGGGGTCCATGATGTAAAGCACTGCACAGGAGGCCTGGGACACAGAGGCCCCCAGTTAATGTTCCATCCCACCTCTCCCAACACTACTCTGACGTGTGGATTCCTTCCCGCCCCACCGAGCTCCTGGTGGGTCACCTGTAGTCTCACCAGCTCCCCCTAGCCAGCCATTTCTAAACCAAGCACACAAATAGATTTTAGTTTTAAAATAATTTTGTTCTTAGGCACTACAGAAAAATCTGAAAAAACACATAATGGAAAAGAATATGAAAAAGAATGTGTGTATATATATATATATATATATGTATAACTGAATCACTTTGCTGTACAGCAGAAATTAACACAATACTGTAAATCAACTATACTTCAATAAAATAAATTCTTTAAAAATTAAAAAACAGAGACTTCCCTGGTGGTCCAGTGGTTAAGACTCCACGTTCCCAATGCAGGGGACCCAGGTTCGATCCCTGGTAAGGGAACTAGATCCCACATGCCACAACTAAAGATCCCACATGCCACAACTAAAGATCCCACATGCCACAATGAAGATCCTGCATGCCACAACTAAAGATCCCGCATGCCACAATGAAGATCCTGCATGCCACAACTAAAGATCCCGCATGCCACAATGAAGATCCTGCATGCCACAACTAAAGATCCCGCATGCCACAATGAAGATCCTGCATGCCACAACTAAAGATCCCGCATGCCACAATGAAGATCCTGCATGCCACAACTAAAGACCCACATGCCACAATGAAGATCCTGCATGCCACAACTGAAGATCCCACATGCCACAATGAAGATCCTGCCGCAACTAAGACTCGGAGCAGCCAAATTAATTGATTAATTAATTAAAATAAATTAAAAAACAAACAAACAAAAACCACTATCACCACCACCACACACACAAAAAAGTGCATTGGAAAATTACAATGTTACAAAAGTTTTTAAAAAGCAGGAGTTAAGGTCATTCCGAGCAAGTCAGTGGGGACAGTCCTCAGTCTTGGGGTCCCTGCCTTGGCTCCCTTCTCAGATATTTCTTCAAGAGTCCCCCATTCTTGTGCTGGGGGTCCCTCCACTCAAGAACAACCATGTCCACTCAGAGACCACCTAGAATGCTCTCTGTGCCTGTCTGTCCCAGGCCGGCCCGGCCCTGCTTCACCACCTGCAGCCCCACTGCACCCTGCAACCTCGACACGCCCTGCTCCCCCAGCCAGAAGCACCTCTCTCCACATGGCTCCAAGATTTCCCCTCGGACCTCAGGCCCTCTAGTGTCCTCTTCGACCACACGCCCCTCTAAGCCTCCAGGGCTGCAGCTCCTGAAGTCCACCCTTTCCCAGCCCTTTGCTCTGGGCCCTGCTCAGTGTTCAAGAGGACCAGCCACTATTAAGCATTTGGAAGGGGGTTAGTATGAATTGGTTGAGTGAATAGAGGCAGGAATGAATGGTCTTCTGCCTTTTGCTGAAGTGGAGAGACCAGAGTGTGAGTGCTGACCTACCCCTAGGCTAGTGTCCTAACTCCTGCGTGCCTCAGCTTCCTCTCTAAATGGAGCCGATGGCAGTACCTGCCTCACAGCGTTGCTAAGAGCATTAGACGAGGTAATTACGTAAATCATAACACAACACCTGATGCAAACTAAGAGATCAATAAATACTAGCTATTCATATTAACTGGCTAAAATCCTAGTCAATCTCACCAGTAGCCACAGCATCTGGCATCCTCATCCCGGAAGCCCGTCTGTGCACATCCCATCACTGCCCATTGACCTTCCTCCAGACCTCCACTGAGTCCTGATAAAAAAGGCTCTGATGAACCTGAGACCCCCATTGAGCCCCTCTCCCCAGCCTGAGCAAGGGAGGCCCCTGGTGTCGGCTCCCTGCAGCGGTGAGGTGCCAGGTGTGCATGGAGCCCGGTGAGGGGCAACTCTCCCCCACCTCGGAGAGGCACCTTTGCCCACCTGGGATGTCTCTCCTCCCTGCCTTCCTACCCACCCCCTCCAATATTTGAACTTCTAAAATCTTGCTCTAGTTTCAGAAAAGAAAATTGTTAACCAAAATTGATAACTTCCAGTATTAAAGAGGATGTGGGTAAATGAGAAGGTTCTTGCCTTATTGGTGATACCAATTTCCTGCAGGAATTTATCCTCAGTGTGTATTTATATCTAAATACGTCTCCACTAAAAGGTTCATCACACAGTTATTTATGGCAACAAAATACTAGAAATACTGCACATCCATCTACAGGGGGCCAGCTACAATTATGGTATATTTAGCCATTATATAAGATGATGTAGATTGGTCAACTTGGAAAGATGTCCACAAGCATATTACTGAAAGAGAAAAAGGCTGTGTTTCGTGATCCTAATTATATAAAAACATACACATACTTACATATATATTATGCATAGAGAGAAATTTGGAAGGTAGGTGATATGCTTGCTCTGAGTAATGGGATTTCAAGTGTTTTTCCTCTCTTTATAGTCTAAATTTTTATAATAAATATATATTGTTTTTTTAAAATTTATTTTTGGTTGCACTGGATCTTCATTGCTGCACGCGGACTTTCTCTAGTTGCGGCGAGCGGGGCTACTCTTCACTGCAGTGCGCGGGCTTCTCATTGCAGTGGCTTCTCTTGTTGCGGAGCACGGGCTCTAGGCACGCGTGCTTCAGTAGTCGTGGCTCATGGGCTCTAGAGCGCAGGCTCAGTAGTTGTGGCGCACGGGCTTAGTTGCTCCGCGGCATGTGGGATCTTCCCGGACCAGGGCTCGAATCCGTGTCCCCTGCATTGGCAGGTGGATTCTTACCACTGTGCCACCAGGGGAGTCCTAATAAATATTTATTCTTTATAATTTTATAATGAATATATATTCTTTACTAATATATATTTTATAATGAATATATATTCTTTTATAATGAATATATATTCTTTACTAAAGGTACAAAGAAAAATCATGAACCCACATTGTGGTGACAGCGGCTCCATTATTCACTACCTACAATGTGTTAGACAGCTTATATACATGACTTCACGCTATCAGTACTATGCCTGTATGACATGTTTCTACCCCTATTTTTTAAAAAGCAGACTTTATTTTTTAGAGCAAAACTGAGCAGAAGTATAGAGAGAGTTCCTGTATACCCTCTGCCCCCCCCACCACGTGCACAGCCTCCCCCTGTACCAACATTTCCCATCAGAGTGGCACATTCTTCTGATGAGCCTACACTGACCTGTCGCTATCGCCTGAAGTCCATCATTTACATTAGGGTTCACTCCTGGTGTTGTACATTCTATGGGTTTGGAAAAATAAATAATGACATGTATCCACCATTCAGTATCACACAGCATAGTTTCACTGCCCTAAGTATCTCTGTGCTCTGTCTATTCATCCCTCTCACCCCACTAAACCCTTGGTAACCAGTGATTTTTTTACTCTCTCCATAGTTTTGTCTTTTCCAGAATGTCACATAGTTGGAATCATACACTACGTAGCCTTTTCAGATTGGCTTCTTTCACTTAGGAATATGCATTTAAGGTAACTCCATATCTCTTCATGACTTGAGAGCTCACTTCTTTTCAGTTCTGAATATTACTCCAGTGTCTGGATGGACCACAGTTTATTCATGCATTCACCTATGAAGGACATCTTGGTTGCTTCCAAGAGTTGGCGATTATGGATAAAGCTGCCGTAAACATCTGCGTGCAGGTTTTCACGTGGATGTAAGTTTCCAGTTCCATTCTTCTACTCCTATTTTAGAGATGAGGAAACTAAGGCTTGGAAAGGTTAAGAGACTTGTTGAGAGCCACACGGCGGGTGAGTGGCAGAATTGCAAAGGGAAATGCATCACACCTGGCTGCTTCTCGATAGCCCTGTTTTCTGGGAAACCATCCCCTCCGTTTGGTCCTGGTCCTCCCTACCATGCACCATTTGAGGCCAGGGATGGGCTTTATTAGGGATGGGGGTTAGGGGGGCCCAAGGCCAGAAGAGAGCATGGGTCAGAGGGATTTGGGCAAGGAGTGCTTTCTCCTCTGCCCTAGCAGGTAACAGCAAGAACGTCCCTCCCCAAGGCCTCTGCCTCATTCTGAGAAGTGCCAGTTCACAGCTTGAGTCCCAGCTCCGCCAAGCCACTCAGCCTGGGAGAACCCACCCGGACTGTCTGCCTGCTCTGGACTGGTCCTCCATCCACGGCCCCTTCGTCTCTGGGAGACTATGAACTATTCAGGCAGCAGTCGGAGGTTCTTGCACTGAGCTCCTCAGAGCACCAGAAAGGCCAGCTCTTCAGTCAAGGTCAAGCGCCACAAGTAGTGGGCGCTCGGCTTTCCCCACGCAGAGGCCCAGCCTCTGCAACTCTGCACCCCGTGACACCCAAACAGAGCCAACTGCCCCATCGCGTGGAGAGATGAGGATGGTGGGAGAGCCCAGAATGCACAGAGGCTCCGAGCACCAAAACGCACCCACTTGGCGTCTGTAAGTCAGGCATCCTCAGACAGGCCGCGCAGCCCCTGAAGCACACTGTTTAATGCGCATGATAGAGGTCTTTTAGAAAGGGTGCAAGTGGCAAAACACTAAATCAGGAGCTTCGGAGGACACAGAATCTGGCCTCCAGAGCCACACAGATCAGGGTTTGAATGCAAGCCCTGTTTCTAATTGGGTATGAGATGCCTGGACAATTTACTTAACCTTAGTAAAATATGGAATCTATTTTCAGCCTCGATTTCCTCATCTGCAAGATGGAAGTAATGATATCTTCCTTGCCAGCAGATGCGTTGCCAAAATTAGAGAGCGTGTATGTGAAGCACCCAACAGTGCCTGCACAGAGTAGATGTTCACCAGATGGTAGCTGTCACTTTCAACCCTGGGACCCCTGAGTCTGGGTAGCTGGATTCCTGTTGACTTAGCATGTGATGCTAGTCCTCAAATCTCTCAGTTTGGGGTCCTCTTCCAATGTATTAACTAAGAAGAATCATGAACTTTCTTGCTCACCTAAGTTCCTCCTACCTGCCCCTACCTGCCTCCAGCCCTGCCTTTGATGGCCCAGGGGAGTGAGGCAGAGACACAAGAGGATGAGTCATGCTGGAGAGAGGGAAGGTAGAGAGACGGATTTGTCAAGCTTGGAGGGCTGTGGCCATTGCCAAAATCAACACAATCTATACATTTTTCATACTCCTGGTTAAACGTCTAGTGAGGCAGCAAGAGAATGGAAACTCCCCACTCCTGGGGTCAGACATCCAGCTCAGGACATCTGCATCTTTATGTTTCCAGGAAGGAGCCTGAACCCCAGCTCTAGGGAGACCATATAATGTAGTTCATTGTTTCAGAGGACAGGCCAACCCTGAGGGTACCCAGCACCTCGAACCCCAGCCTGGAGGGCCTGGAGACACACAACTGCCCCTGCGCACACTTCACACACACACACATACACACACACCCTACAGACTGTGACAGAATGCAGGCCAGGAAGCCAACAGGAAGGGTCAATGTTATGGTAGAGGAGTGGCCTGGAAGCCAGGCCCATGTCCCGGGTCAGAGAAGCCAGCCTTCCTGTGGACGGCTGGACTCACCGGGGTGCCGTCTTTGTGCAAAGAGCCGCAAGGGAATGCTGCTGAACGCGCTCAAGTCACAAAATGAGGCACACGGGCTGGCCTGCAGAGGCACGATCCTGCCTCACGGGGGTGGGTGGGTGGGTGTGGGTGGGTGTGCCTCTCGGGCTGTCGGGCCCATTACTCATCTGTCTCCAACACAACCACACAACCCTAGGCTGAAAGCACCAACAAAGGGAAGCCACTGCGGTCAGGCCGGCCCAAGAGTATTGGGCGGGGGAGAAAATAGCGATAGGCGAGTCTGCAGGCCCTCAGTGCAAGGGGCCGGGGGAGGGAGGGAGGGCAGGACAGTTCCTGGCAAGTTCAGATGGATGATGCAGGGAGCAAAGGAAGTGTCAGGCGTGCCTGCCTTGCGACCAGCGAGGCAGGGGACAGGGCCTGACCCCAGGGCACCTTCCCATGTGGTCTGTTTCATGCCACTTCACTCTTTGGGGGCGCTACACCCTGAACCATGCCCCCCACCCTGCCTTGTGTGGATGTGTATATATGTTTAAAACTATAAACAAAATTAATAGGGTTGGGCTTCCCTGGTGGCGCAGTGGTTGAGAGTCCGCCTGCCGATGCAGGGGACACAGGTTCGTGCCCCGGTCCGGGAAGATCCCACATGCCGCGGAGCGGCTGGGCCCGTGAGCCATGGCCGCTGAGCCTGCGCATACGGAGCCTGTGCTCCGCAACAGGAGAAGACACAACAGTGAGAGGCCCGCGTGCCACAAAAAAAAAAAAAAATTAATAGGGTTGAATCTACTTTTAACAATTCATGCTTCCACTTTAGATAGTATTAACTAACTCCCTGCCAGGACTATGCTAGAACTCTCCCTCCTGTCAACGCTGCCCACACGCCGATTTTCACTCTATTACATTATTTACATTTCCAATGTTTATGATATTTACATTCTGTTGTAACTATAAATTGCATGGTTGTCTAAAATTAACTCTACTTTTAAATTAATTCCATTTTTTTACAACAGCAAACCTATTTTTAATTTTAATTATTCTTTTAGTTGACTGAAATTTTTGGGATTATATTTTATATGCCTTATGTCTGCCAATGATGCTTCAAGCACCTTAAAGAGACGTGCCCCATTTTATTGTCATTTTAATACTGTGGTGCTGGGGCCTTATGCATGAAAATGATCAGGAGATGTGGATGGAGAAAATAGAGATAGGCGAGTCTGCAGGCCCTCAGTGCAATATTACAGAGCATCTCTGAAAAGCTCCCCTTGGCCGATAGTGGTAGCAGGCAACAGATTTTGGAAAAATGTACAAGTAAATGACATGAGGTGGGGTCCAGGGTGGGAAAGCCCAATGAACCTCATTCCTCACATGCAAGTGTCTGTAGGAGACCTGTCATCTGGACCCTCTGACACCACATCCAAAAAGGTCCAAGTTGTATTTAGGGTGTGGCCATGAAGATAGAAGTGCAAAGACATGGCACAATATTTGAACAGGGACAATTAAAGTATGTGCACCCACCAGGACACACATACTCAGAGACAGAGAGTTAAACCTTTTTATGCCAATTATGTCTCCTATCTTTCCACATCTGCCTAATTACTAGTCAGTTTTTCATGTGTGCAAGCATGCATCCACTCAACATGTATTTATTGGGGGCCTACCAGAGGTCAAGTACTGTTCCAAAGGACAGCCAGTTATATCCAAAGACTTGTGTAAATGGAACAAGTGGATGAAAGGAATATATATATATATATATATATATACACACACACACACACACATATACATATATGTATATATATATTCAAAGTTATATATTTTAATACAGATATTAAAATCCTGTTTTGATTGTCACCACAGGAAAAGATAAATCCTATTGCCAGAGTACCTTAAGAAAAAATATTTTAAAACACTGTAGACAGCCATAAAAATGAACGAAATAATGCCATTTACAGCAACATGGATGGACCTAGAGATTGTCATACTGAGTGAAGTTAGTCAGACAGAGAAAGACAGATATCATATGATATCGCTTATAGGTGAAATCTAAAAAATATCATACAAATGAACTTATTTACAAAACAGAAATAGAGTCACAGATGCAGAAAACAAACTTATGGTTACCAGGGGGGAAAGCGGAGAGGGGGGGTGGCAGGGAAGAGGGATAAATTGGGAGAGTGGGACTGACATATACACACTACTATATATAAAATAGATAACTAATAAGGACCTACTGTATAGCACAGGGAACTCTTCTCAATACTCTGTAATGACCTATATGGGAAAAGAATCTAAAAAAGAGTGGATGTATGTATATCTATAACTGATTCACTTTACTGTACAGCAGAAACTAACACAACATTGTAAATCAACTATACTCCAATTAAAAATTAAAAAAATAAAATAAAACACTGTAGACAGTTGGGTTTAAGGGAATTTTACAAACAGCAACAAGCCCATGAAAACTAAGGCCAGTGCGGAGCTGCCAGATGCCCTCTTGGCTCAGGTCACCTCAGAAGGGGCATCCGCTTCCTCTAAGCATGTGTCACTCCGCTCTGGGTGTAGGAGAGACAAAGCAGGTGGGGTCCCCCTCTCCAGGGCTCAGAGCCCCCTGCACCCATCCCTGGGGCCCCTGAGGAGACACACGGAGGAATCTGGGCAGCTGGCAGAGAAAGGACGTGGGCCTAGTAGTGAGGGGCAGAGGTGGAATGAGGAACGTGAAGGCTTTTTTTGGTTTTTAGCTTTTGTTTTTAAAGCAAACACCATCTTAGAGAGGGGGCAAAGGGTTGCCTAGCCTCTTGCTAAGCTTGAGTATATTTTTGGTAGTGTTCCACAGACCCCAAAGATAAGGACAGCCAAATAGTTTTGCAAGAAGTCCTGCCTAGGCATCTGCAGACCACAGGGCAGGAGATGAAGCTTCGACAGGTGTGCAGATGTGAATGCACACACAGGTGCGTGCGCGCAGGTACGCCCGATCCGAGTGCCAGGAGGTCACAAGAGGCCAGGAGCAGAGAGGTTCAGTCCTTTATGGGACAGCCAGGCTGCTGCATCCAACTGGTTTTTCCACACCTGCTCTGATGTCATTTGATTTCAGAGTGCCAATCATCAATTGACCATCAACCAACCAGGTGAAAGGAGACTTTTGCAGGAGGAGAAAAGTAAATAGATTACGTCTGAGGCCTTCCCTGCAGAAGACATACAAAGGCTTCTTTACAGCTGTATCCCTGTAGCCAGGACCACCAGAGACTTCTGGAGAGAGCCAGGTCTGTGTCCCAATGACCCCCGAGCAGCCTTTTAAAATGACATACGACTTGCTCCTTGGCAGCAGGCTCGCTTAGCTCCTAATGACGCCCGGTGGACTAATCCAACCCCTGCCTGTTAATTAAGTGACATAGTAAACTCAATGATAGGAATTTTTCCAGAGAATGTGTTTAAGAGTTTTGTGCTCCTTCTCTATTTCTGCCTGGGCAAACCTTCAAACCCTATCTCTTTCATTGAGACGTGGGAGGTCCACCTTGGCCCAGGTAAGACGGAAGAGCAGACAGCGTGCTGGGGGCTTACACGGATGACCCAGTTTGAGCCATCGTTAAAAGTCTTTCTGGGGGGCTTCCCTGGTGGTGCAGTGGTTGAGAGTCCGCCTGCCGATGCAGGGGACACGGGTTCGTGCCCCGGTCCGGGAAGATCCCACATGCCGCGGAGCGGCTGGGCCCATGAGCCATGGCCGCTGAGCCTGCGCGTCTGGAGCCTGTGCTCTGCAACGGGAGAGGCCACAACAGTGAAAGGCCCGTGTACCGCAAAAAAAAAAAAAAAAAAAAAAAAAAAAAAGTCTTTCTGGGAGCAGTTGCCGACGAGGGGCCTGCTCTGTGACCAGCATCATGTCGAATGGTTTCCGTCAATGTCACGTTCAACACACATGACACCTGCTTGGGAGGGGGATTCTTTGCTCCATTTTACAATGGGAAGAACTAAGGCTCAGAGAGGTTAATCTGTACAAGGAAGGCCCTACCACCTGGCATCCACAGTCCAGGCTCAAGTTGCTCTGGCTCATTTGCAGCAACATGGATGGGCCTAGAGATTACCATACTAAGTGAAGTAAGTCAGAAAGATAAATACCATATGATATCACTTATATGTGGAATCTAAAATACGACACAAATGAATATATCTATGAAACAAAAATAGACTCACAAATATAGAGAACAGACTTGTGGTTGCCAAGGGGGAGGGAAGGTGAGGGAGGGAAGGATTGGGGGTTTGGGGTTAGCAGATGCAAACTAGTACATATGGAATAGATAAACAACAAGGTCCTACTGTATAGCACAGGGAACTATATTCAATATCCTGTGATAAACCATAATGGAGAAGAATATGAAAAAGAATATATATATATATATATACACACACACACACACACACACATAACTGAGTCGCTTTGCTGTACAGCAGAAATTAAACACAACATTGTAAATCAACTATACTTCAATAAAATGTTTTAAAAAATTTGACCAGGCTCCAAGCCCATTCTCTTAAATGCTACATTACAGGTCACTCACAGAGCTCCTGCAGAGTCCACAGTCCACAGTCTACCACTCCCATCATCTTTGAGCATCCTGTCTCACCCCTCCTCTTCCAATCAGTTCAACCCAAATGCTAACACAAGTTAAACGAGCAGTGGCTGCAGTGCAGTATTTACCCAGACCTTAATGCTGCCACTCCAGGCCTGATTGATTTCATTAAATCTGTAACTCCTTGAGCTGAAGAGCAAAGGAGCAAGGAAATGCTCTGTTGAATAATTCTTAAGGAGGGAGGATGGACACGAAGACACGAGTGCACATTAAATCGAGGAACTCAGTCTCCAGCTGTCCTCTGCGTGAGGGTCACAGTATGTATCAGGCTATTGATGAGGATAAATTATTCAGGCTGGCTAAACAGTATTTGTCTCCAAATGGGGATTAGATCTAGTGGAAGTGAGATTCCCACCTTTCAAGACGTAAAACTGTAATCAAGAAAATTACATTTTCCACAGTTAAGATCACATTGCCTTTCAAATGCTGCTTTCACAAACTTAACCCAGAGATGACTTTTTAGTTTAGTTCCATACCTAAGACTCAGTGCTGGGACCCACCCAAATGCCCACCTGTCCCCGAATGTGTGTGAGAACAGTATGGAGACAAATGGGGCCGGGAACCCAAGGAAAGCTGATGTGCTCCAAAGATACAGCCATCGAAGAGAAGCAGCTAGAGGCCAGTAAGATGAGTAGAACCCGGCAGTGAGGGGTTCCAGTTCTGACTGTGCAGCTCTAAGCCTTAGCCAGGGGCCTGACTTCTTTGGGCCGCCATCTCGTTTGTGAAACAGAATCACCCCTTTCCCACCCCTAACATACAGAGATCTGGAGGGAATAAATGATATTTAAAACAAATAAAAAACCCAAACAAACACAAATCCCTTGTATCTTTAGCAGAAGAGCACTGCAGAAATATAAGATGCTGTAGCTAGTCTGATCCATCAGGAAGAATGCTAGGCTGGAAGGCAGGTGCCCGAGACCCTGGTCCTGTAGCTGCCACCAACTTTTGTTGGCCTCAGCCTCCTTCGTTTGAAAAAAGGAGTAAGTGACCTCAGATTCTATGAAAATTGAATTGCTACAGTCTCTCCTCCCCATCTTTCACTCAGCCCACACTGTCCCGTTATCCTTCCCCAGCAAGGGCTGTTCTCACCCTAATTAGTGCTCCGGGAAGGAAGCTGCAGCCCAGTCACTGCCTGAGGCTGGAGCTCCTGTCCAGCTGTGTTCCGCCTGCAGCCTCTGTAGCCCCACACAGTCTGCTTGTGTGTCCCCCATAGGCACCTCCACTAACCGTGCAGGTGAGATGCCTTTGCCTAGGAAACGTCACTGCTCCGGGGTCCTCGGAAGGCTGGCTCAGCAGCTTTGCAAGGTGTGATGCCCCTGGGAGCTACAGGATGGGCAGAATGGAAAAGAGTGGCCCCCCAAGATGCCCATCTCTATTCTGCCTGCTCAGGGACCAGATTAGGAGGACTGATTGGCCCTAATTCTCAGTCAGGGAAAGGCTGTTAAAGCCCACAGCCAACACAGCTTCTGAAGTTCCACCTAAACCTGGCAGGGTGGCAGCACCTGAGCTTTGGGCCTGGGGAGTCAGGAGCGCCAAGGAGTGGTGCCGAGCTCAGCATTAAATACCAGGCTGCCAGGGGGCTCCCGCACTGCCTTGTCCATGGGAGAGGCCACTAGGTATCCAACCCCCCTCTGAGCACCCCCATCTGGAATGACTTAGACCTACCTCGAGGAAGCCGGGCCTTGGGGTGGAACCTCTGGAGGGCCTGGAGCTTTACTGATCCCAAATGACTCTTAGGGAGCCTGCGGAAGAGGTGCTGGAGCCGTGAGGTGACCGTTCCGAAGCAGGTGGAGACCGCCTCCTCAGCCCGGCCCTCAGTCATCCCGCTGGGCTACGGGATATCAATAGCTTCTCTCCAGGTCTGGCATCAGGGACAGAGTGACGAAGGGGGGAATCACCGGCCCCGGGAGGACTCCGGGCCTCGTGTGAGCCAGGCTTTGCTCAAATCAGCCCAGCCTCCCTGTTCCTCCGAAGTAAGTCACAGGCACTGGGGACCCCGGGCCGGCACCAGCCAGCCTGCCCGATGCCTTCTCTTCCCAGCTGAGGTCCTATCCCCTCCACCTCCCCCCAGCGGAAAACTTTCTATTCCTGGGGCTTTTAGCTTGATAAGATAAACATGCCCCCACCAAACAGGCTGCAGAAAGAGGCTGCCCTGGGCCTCACTTCTCAGGAGCGCCTGTGAGTCTGAAAATCAATGTCTCCAAAGTTTCAACAGACGACAGAAGTGATCCGTTACCTCACGCTGGTGCCTGGCCCAGGAACTCGTTAATGGATTTCTTTGGGGATGTCGGATTAATAACGCTTTACCAGCTGTACAGGCTCCCAAGGGAGAAGCGCACTAATTCACATCCTCCTACGCTAAGCCCAGGACGGGGGAAGGGCTTTCAGCTGCCCAGGCCCATAGGAAGCGGTGCTGCCTTAAGAGGGTCAGACCACTTATCTGAGAGCAGATACCTGCGCAGAGAAGAGGCGACAGGAGTAGGAATAAGAAAGAGAAGAGAAGAAAAGAATAGAGTCTCTCATGAAGAGGGCAGAAAGTCTGTTCTCTTGCCCTAACATGGGGCTCACAGGGTGTCCCCTAAACAGTGACTCCCAGAAGCAACCAAGTCCTGGTGGGGAAGTTCCCAGAGGCCCTGTCACCCAGGCCAAGACGGGCGATTGGCACTGGACAGGCAGCAGAGCCTTCCAGGAAAACCACTGAAGAGGGTAGCCTGCTCCCACGCTGCCCAGAGACTCCAAAAGTCACCCGCCAACCGCCAGCGGGGGCCAGCTTCAGATGAAGCAGGGGCGCCGTCCCTTAGAGGAAAGGTACCACAGAGGGCCCATGAAGCTGCATTTACACCTCTGGGGGCTGGTCACCTAGCGCTGGGGCCAGAAGGTGAACACTCATGAGTTCAGACGTGAGCCCTGTTGGCCCTCGTGCGGCTGCCAACCTGCTTCCACCATTTTGTGCTGTGGTTCTTCCCCAGGCCACAGAGAATGTTGAATGGCATCACATCCCAGAGGCCAGGCCCTCAGGCCACTGAGAGAAGAAAATGGTAGAACCGACCCAAGCTGCACCTGACCTTCCCAATAGGCTCCCCTATCACCTGCCCCCTCACAGGATCTCTGGCTGGGAGGCCCCAGCTAGATCACCCCTCCCTGCTGAGGCCCTCAGTCCTTGGTACAGTAATAAAGCACACTGTTTACAAGTCATCTATTTAATAGAGAGATGCCCCCAAAGGCCCCCTTCCTCGGGCTGGGACACTGGGTCTTTCTCCCTAATGCTTCCTTGGGGGGGACTGGGCTGCCAGTGGTCTGTTTTGTGATCGTCTAGCTTACCCAGGAGCTCTGCCTAGACAAGGCTCGTGAGTCCAGGTCCCGAGATGACACCGGGGCTGCCACGTGAAGCTGGGAGCCCAGATTCCTGGCCCCACTGGGACATGAGATCTTCACGAGGGCCCAGGTACTCCCACCTGCTTGAGCACAGGCAAGGGTGGCATTCCCACTCCCATGCTCAGAGAGGAGGACACGCACATGCTGGGAAACTTTAAATCATGAGTCATGTGTCATGGGGGAAAATCCCTTCTGAATGCCCCACTTGGGCTGGAGGATATACTGATCTCACTTCTCCTTTTCCTCATCACAGAGATGATTTTGTGGACAGGTTAAGCCATTGGGGAAGCCAGCAGGAAAGAACTGGTTGAGAATCCAGATGGGGCTTTGGGAGGTTCTAGAATCTTCACTCCTGACCTTTAGAAAACCTGGATAGATTTTCTGCTGTACGGATATTTCAGGAGAAACACAGTGACCTCCTGCTGCCCCAACATCTAAGCACTGACCCTCTGACCTCCAGCCAGGGCGAACCTAACTTGAAGAAACAGGCTTCACCATCTTAAGTGCTGGGGTTACAACATATTCTCACCTTGAAACCCTATTCATATAAAGGTCCTTCCAGATTGCTTTTTAAAACACTCATCACTAGAATAGACATTTACAGAGAGTACGCTCAACCCCTTTTTCTAAAAACTCTCAAGTTACAGCTGGACTCTTTTGTTCCATTTGAATAGTAAGGCATCTCTGAGGTTTATTTCTGGATTTTTAATACTTTCCTCGGTTGCAGAAAGGACATAATTGTTTCAACAGAAACCACAAAACCTTCAGCTTCTATTCAACTTGAATGGAAAAAACAGCTTCCTCCAAGTCAGCAAGAAAAGTAAGTGACGATACCCAAATGTGAGCCTGACCTGGAGGCACACAGAGTTGGGGTGGGAGTGGGGGGCTTTCCCCAGATTTGCTGCCCCTCACTCAGCCACAACACTGCCTGGGACAGGGCGGAGGGCCATCATGCAAAGCTCAGTTTATTTTCCAGGCCCGATCCAACTCTTCTGCCCCGTCGCTGTCCCCTTTGAGACACAACCTAATTTTTCTTTGGTTCATGGTTAGTCCTGTGTCATGAACCCTGGGTCCTGACAAGGAGGATCTTTTCAGTTCCAGGAAAAGGTCTTCAACCTGCATTTCCACGCCCCTACACACACCTAATACCAATGGGTGGGGTGGGGAGGGGACAGACACACTCGATTCTTTTATGATTTAAGGAAAACTTCACCTCTTGTTTCAAGACCTCATGATTTACACATGCTGAAAACCTATTTAAAAACCAAACATGGAAAACAGGCTGAAGTGCTGCCAGCTCTCAGTTGTCCAGGACCTGGCTGATCCTCTAGCTTGCACATGGCTTACCGCCCCTTGGTTCACCCTCCTCTTTTTCTGTACCTCTTTTTATGGACATTTCAGCGTTCGTTGGCAGCAGGGAAGCAGATGAATGAGGAAGCTCCACTAACTTGCATATTCAATGACATTAGCTCATGGGGCAAAATGCTATGTGGGGTTCTGGTGCTGATTTTGCTAATGATCCAGGTCATCGCAGAGAAGTCACTGACTCCCTGAATGCTAGGGAGTGACTTCTCCCCTCATTTGTGAGATGGCCATGATTCATCCAGCCCTGCCTGCCTCACAAGGGCACTGCAAGGCTCAGCGGAGCCAGTAGGCAAGAAAACACTTTAGATACAGCCAAGTCATCTCTGAGATAAAAGTAATCTCTGTTCCCACAACTTCTTGGCCATTCTCAGTATTTCTTGTTCCACGTGAATATCTCCATCCTTGCAGGCTCACAGAACACCAATTTGTATCTTCAGCAAACACAATTCTTTCCCAGGTCCAGCATCCGGTAGAAACAAACCATAAAAGGATAAAAAACAAAATGGGCGAGGAACATCGCTCTTCTTTCAAGGCTGACTTTTGTGAACCTGTGGTCTGATTTAGGAAAGGTTCCTGTAAGCCACATTTTCATGTTCTAGCAGCCCTAGCCAACAGCCGCTGCAGACATCTGGGTGAGATCTGCTCTGCCCTAGAAATGTTTGTTCAAGAAACAGGGATGGGGCTTCCCTGGTGGCGCAGTGGTTGAGAGTCCACCTGCCGATGCAGGGGACATGGGTTCGTGCCCTGGTCCGGGAAGATCCCACATGCCGCGGAGCGGCTGGGCCCGTGAGCCATGGCCGCTGAGCCTGCGCGTCGGGAGCCTGTGCTCCGCAACGGGAGAGGCCACAACAGTGATAGGCTCGCGTACCGCAAAAAAAAAAAAAAAGAAACAGGGATGGGGAGCAGAAGGTGGCGTGCAGGCCCTCCACTGAAGGGTAAACATGACCCAGTCTCACTGGGGTCACAGGTGAGGGACATACCAGTCACCTGCCTGCCCACCCAGTGACACACAGGAACTGACTGAACTTTCCAACACCACCCTTCTTCCCAGCCCTCAGCACAATGTCCGCTCGTGCTTTCCCCCTGATGCCCTCAATGAGGCTAGGGCAATAGGGGTGGGTAGGGATATCCTGAAGAAAATCTGGGATGCACTACAGCAACCAGGGGTCACAGACCCCTCAGCTAGCACAGAGTACTCTCCACCAGCAGGCTGGGCACAGGGCAACTGTGCCAGGACAGACCCCTGCTGCTTTTTCTCCTTCCTCTCCAAAAAGGCAAAAGAGAACCAAATGTCACAGCTTTTCTTATGGGTGCATCTCTCAAGAATGTTCTCCATGCCAGGAACCACGGGCGGGCTAGAACAGGCCCTGCATGAACTTGTTGGCCACTTTGGCCAACACCACCACTACACCATGGAGAATTCTCGGGGTCCATCAGGCTCTGCCCATGTCTCCTCGGCATGGTGTTGGGGTGCCTCAAAGAACACCCAAATATCACCCCCCTAGGTCTGAGTCAAGACAGTCTTGAGCTTGGAGTGGCGCTCCTCCTGACTGCTCCCTGGCACCGATCTTATTCCACTTCAACCCGGGAACCGAGCCTGCTGCCCTGCCTGACGTCATCACCTCGGCCTCCTTGCTCATTTCCCAAAGCCTAAAAGCTGGCTCTGCTCTCCTCCTAGCCCCGAGATCCAGCCCTGAAGATGTAGAGAAACTTGCCAAGACTCTTGGAAAAAAACCGAAAGTGACTAAATGCAGAGCTATCTCCCCCTTCAGGGCTGGCCTTCCCAGGGTCAGCGGCCTCCACCACTTCCCGACCCAGCCAGGGGAGAGCCGAACAGAGCCTGCGGGAGGAGTGGGTGGCAGGGTGGGACGAGGCCCTCTGGAGGGTCAGAAAGCATCCTGCCACGGGCACCGGCAGATCTGCAAGCCCATGGTGGGTGAGAGGACTACACGAGCTGGTGCTGCTGGAAGCCAGGATGGGGGGAGGGGGAACGTTCTGTCTGCGTGCTTTGCACGCCTACAAATACTCACCTGCCAAAGAATTCTCACCTTGTCATCAGAGGAATGCGAACAGGAAGGGCCTCTGGTCAGGCCAGAGATGTGCTTCCAGCTTCCTCATCAGCCTTAATAGCACCCCAGCAGGCAGGGCAAAAGCGGCACGCAGCTCCTTCCACGGGGAGACTGAGGGGTGAGGGGTGGGTGTCGGGAGCCAGCGAGGGCCCCGTGGGAGAGCACCTGGGAAGCAAGACCCAGGACGCTCCCACGGCCGGCCCAGCGGGGGGCTGCCCCTGTCCCAGAGATGCTGGGCACGGACCAAAGGAGGGAAATGGCTTGACAGCCCGAGATAGTCAGAGGCCATCTTCAAGGCCAGTCGGGTTTGCCCAACATGAGGGTCTAACCTGCCCCTGCCCCTGTCCAGATGGACGGGCGACTCCTTCTCTCCACGTGAGACCTCGGCAGAAGCCTCCCTGCATTCTGACCTCATGAATCTGTTCTGAGGACGAGCGTGGCAGCCGTATGCAAACCCTTTGTGCTCCTCAGAGAAAAGGCACTGTGGACCTGTGAAGAATTCTTGCCGTGCTCATTCTCTAGGCTGGGTCTGCCCTGAACCTCAGCCGCTCTCCTGAGCCTTTGGCCCCTGTCACCACGCAGAAGCCGGCTTCCTGAGGCAGGAGGGTCACCTCACCAGCTAGGAAGGGCTCTTCGGCTGGGCTGGGGGCTCTCTTTTCCCTGTCACTCAGGGCCTACCTGCCAGGCTTGGCACCGGCTGAATTCACTGGTAAACTTGGGGAAAAGAGAGAGGTACCGGCTCAAACCCGCAGTGCTGAGGGGAGATGTCAATTTACTTCCACCTAATGACTGCAGGATCAGCAGGAGAACACACACGTTCATTACCAAGTCTAATTAGGCGGGCAGACAAGTGGCATTAATCATTTTTGACTGTACCTGGGATTCGAGCCCCTCTTACTCGAATAAGTAATTTTCTGAATAATCAGAAAATTTCATGCTCTGATGAATAGGGGGGGAAAAATTAAACCCACATTTAATCCTTTCACTTTCATCTTTTGAAAATACAGGAAGCAGGGAGGAGAGGAAACAATAACAGCTTGGGGAGCTCAAATGGCCTCGGCCAAAGCATTCCAGGTCCTTTCTCTGTCCTCCCTTGTCCCCCTGCAACCCACTCCACTAGGACGTTCCCTAAGAAGAAAACCCCAATCAGAGCCAGGGGCAGGGGAGGGATTGGGGATTCCACTATCTCTAACAAGAAAACAACCATTTCAGGGCTTAATTTTCCTAACCTCCAAAGCCAAACATGGTCCTGAATTAATGAAAATACTTCAGGTCATATACTTCAGTGCTACCTAGTATCCTAGACGAATAAAACACTTTCCAAGTGCCCAAGGTTCCTGGGTCTGCCGCAGGGACACTCAATGTCCATGTCCCCGTAACCTCTCCTACAAAGAACCCATGACAGGGGGTGGGTTTGTAGGAGCCTGTGGCTGTCACATGAGTGGGTCCAGTCTGTGCAGAGAGGTGGGTTGAGCTCAACCATTGATGCAGCGACGAGACAGAGCTAGAACGTCTGGACAAGGGGCTCTGTGAGATACCAGCCTCGCTCACCAAGGAGGCCCCTGTCCCCATCCCTGCAGGCTCCATGGCAAACACCTCATACTCACACCATAATTCAAGTCTATCACAGGAGGGGAAGGTCGGGATGATGAGCCCCACGGTCCCCCTTCCACCCTATAATCCCAATCACGTAACACTTCACAGCTGTGAACGGCACCCTCTCGAAAGAGGACCGGCTCCACTGGCAACGTGCAAGGCATGTCTAAGCATCCCTCCCTGAATGTTGAGTTGGACTTAGCTTTCCCCATTTTCCAGAGCATTCCTTGATCCAGGATGGCTAACATACCCACCAAAATGTGATGAAAGGTAAAAGGTCAACTCCATGTGCCTTCTACAGAAGAAAGGGTCCACAACCTGTAAGGGACATTCCCTGAGAACAAAGCCATAGGGCAGCCTGTGAGAGTTTTAAGGGTTGTTTGCTGTTGACCATCCCTCCTGGAAGGCTGGAAATGGGCTCTCACTGCTGCAACTGCCCCCACCCCAAGACACACACACACACCACACACACACGAATTCATACAATCTACCTCTCTCTCCCCCTCCCAGTCCCCACTGGATTTCCTTCTCTATCTAACAAACATGACTTCTTTAATCCTGGAAATGAATATTAACTTTGAACTTTTCCTGTTGGCAAATCCAGCATTAACCAGAGCTCAGTTACAGACCTTGAAGTAGGGGTAAGCTTAAGTTAGAGGGATTTTCACTAAAAAGGCAGGCAGACAGTGGGAAGACAGTTTTCGAAAAGCTTCCCTTATTAAAAGCCCATTTTGCCAACACGGCTCCCACCCAGTGTCAGCCTCCTGCTCAGACAGATGTCACGTATATACCCACGGCTCTTCTGCTTGTTTCCAAGAGCAGGGAGATTTAATGGTAACAACAGGCAACCACCCTCACCAACCGCTACTTACTGAGACTGCGCTGTGCTGGGGGCAAGTGGTACAAGGACAAGGGGCCTGGGTCTTCGTGACCTCTAAGCCATGGGCACCCTGTGAGGACGCTTGTCAGCCACAGCAGGCAGGAGTGGCATTGCTAGAGGACGATTAGCGTCCACACTGCCTGAGATGCTCAAGGCACCTTCTTTCCCACTCAGCTCAGCAACCACGTAGCGGTGGAAAACTGTACTCACTGCGTGGAAAGGTGAACCTCAGAAGTGTCAGGAGCCCAAACTCTTACAGCTGCTTGATGAGAGGGGATACTAACACTCATATTGCATTAAACATTTATATTGCCTTCTGCCAGGCACTGTTCTAAGACCTTTCCATACATTAATTCATTTAATTCTCACATGAACACGATCGTGAAGGTAATGTTATCATCCCCATTATTATTTTTTTGTGGGGGGGGGGGAGCGAGGCTAGGCTTGTGGGATCTTAGTTCCCCAAACAGGGATCGAACCCATTTCCCCTGCAGTGGAAGCACAGAGTCCTAACCACTGGCCCGCCAGGGAATTCCCAATCATCCTCATTTTTTAAAACAAGGAAGCAGAACACAGAAGTGCCCAGGGTCACACAGAGACCAAGAGGCAGAGTCAGGATTCAAACCTAGGTCTCTGGTTCCAGGCCGTTCGCTTAGGCACTGCAGAGTATTGCCTTTCAAAAGTCATGGTTTTGACCCTCGCTCTTTGAAACAAAGATGAAACAAACCAACCCCACCATGGAATTAGAACTTCAACTGAAAGAAAGATGATTGGTGAGCTTGGCGGGCTGTGTCTCTACCTGCCAGCCATCAGAACATTTCCCAACTGTTCCCATCCAGCCACAGGTCCACAGTTAAATATTAATAACAACAAACAGAGGCTCCTCTCTATAGCCCCTTGATTCCAACTCTGCTCCCTCTCTGGTGTTCAGACATCCCTGGTTGGTATTAACCCACCTGGCCGGGGACCACCAAGTCACACACAAAGTCAGAGGACATGCCCGTGCACCTGGTGCTTCCTGCCCCCAGAAACTATCTAATGTGAAGTGGGCATAAATTCATTTAATTACGGAGAATCAGGCATATTCACATACAAACACACACATGGACACCATTATCAACAACACCCCCCAAATCATAAAACTATAGGCCAAATAGTCCCCCAATATCTTTTTCGCTCTTGCTTGTAAAGTTTTTTTTTTTTTTTTCCCTCGTGGCCCGTCATGCGGGATCTTAGTTCCCCAACCAGGAATCAAACCCGTTCCCCCTGCAGTGGAAGCTCGGAGTCCTGACCACTGGACGGCCAGGGAATTCCCCCAATGTCTTCATACAAACTAGAATTCCAATGAAGCGGCTCTCCCAGGATTCTGGCACATTAAAACCCATTACAATGAGGATACTGCCCCTCCCTGTGTTGACAGGGTTGGTGGATGCAGTAAAGCACCCCAGGACCCTTGAGAGGGCAAAAGCTGCCGACACATCTGTGGGAAAGTTGCATTTGATTCTCCTGAAGGTCAGGGACATTTGCCAAGTGACAGCAGCCCTTCCACCCGCGTCACACACCTCTATATCTTTTGCCCTTTCCTTTTTAATTAGCACCTGAACTGAGTTCTGGTGGTGGAGGGAGCAGTAACCACTTTCCCCTCCCATCGTCCTCTTCCACTCGACCCTGGCTTAGAGTCTGAGCTCGCCTTCCCTGAAGCCAGCTGCAGTGGGAGGCACACTGCACAGCCTTGGCCACAGAGAGAGGCAAGGTCGGGTTTTCCTGACGCGGATGTAGTTGCTGCTGTACAATGCTGGAGCTGGGTGGAAGCTGTGGGGCTGCTGTCATGCGGGAAGAGGCTTTGCTGAAAGATGCAAGCCACAAGCCATTTCCAGGGATGCTTTCTAGAGGTTGTACCATTGTCTGTGCTTTGTGCTTCAGATATTTAAACTCTCTGTATAAACACATGGGTATGGATATCCTCTGCCAAACATGGTAACAGCAAATGTGAGGTGGGGTGGGTTGGGGGGGTAGGAAGAGGACATCTCTTAAAGAAATACACACACTTAACTGTCGGAAGAGAAAAATAATAAACCCTCAAGAATACTGCAAATTTGCTCAGAAAATCTATACACTGGATGCCCAGTGTTTTAGTAAGGCTTTGAGAAGAGTATGGCTCAGGAGGAGGCTGGAGGGGCCTGAGAACTCTGGGGAGGAAGGGACAGGGCAGGTAGTTGGGTCATTTTCCAGCAGTGACCTAGGAGGAGGAGGCAGGGCACAGCCAAACATCAGAGCAGAGTCCAAAGGTCTGAGGGGCCAGAGGTGGAAGGCAGGAGAGGGCACAGATCCAGGGTCACCTCAGGCTCTTTCAACCTCATAGCCTGTTTCCATCCACAGCCTAACCAGATCTCCTCCCTAACCCAACAGGTCGCCCTGGAGGAGGGGTGTACCACAGGCAGGCGTGTACCATGGGCCTGTACCATAGGCAGACACACAAGTCATTACCCTAATAAGCACGGGGCAAATGGTCATCTCAATACCAGCCTTACAACCCACTCACAAGAACTTACAACAAAAGCAAGAAGGTGCACGGGAGACTAGGCAATGACCTTGTAGCTTCAGGTATCGACCCCAACCTACGTGTGTGTGTGTGTGTGTGTGTGTGTGTGTGTACATATGTGTCTGGGGAGGAGCGAGGCGTGCACCTGTCTGGGGAAGAGGTATTTGTTAAAGACCTCATAAGCATACCTGCGCAGTAGGCAGTCACTAGAAGATACCGGGCAGGGGACTAAGGCGCAGAGCGTCTCCAAGACTTACCTACCTCAGTTAAAGTCGAGGTCTCCCCTGGAGCCAGACAGGGCAGTGCCCCCTCTCTGCCTGCCTCAGCCCCCTCGCAGTTGCTCGCCCATGGACTGCGGTCTTCCCCTGCGCCCCTCCCTACCCTGCCCTCACACTCACTAGCGCAGCGCAGCGCCTGACGCAGCACCTCTCGTCCGCACAGGTCACACCAGCCCCAGCCACTCCGCAGCTCCAGTTCGGCGAAGCAGTGCCCCTCGCCTCGCTCCGCCGGGACGCGGGGATCCTGCGGCTGCTCGAAGATGCTCCGCACGTCTCGGGGCCGGGGCGCTCCAGGCCGCCGCCGCAGTCTCTGCTGCAGACCAGGCCGGAGCGGGCGAGCGGGTCGGGAAGCCCGAGGCTGTGGCTCCAAGTCCCCCCGGGCAGCCCTTCTGGCACAGCGTCCCTCGTGCGCCCCGGGCGCAGTGGAGAGGGGCGCCGGGGCGCAGCGGCGCGAGGGCCGGCCCGGGGACGGCGGCGGCGGCGGCGGCGGCGGCTTGGGGCCGCTCAGGCTCTGTAGATAGCGCGGCGGTTCTGGGTCCAAGAGTAGCCGGTACGGGCGCTGCCCGATGGCCGGGGACGCCATGGCCATGCCGGGCTAGCGGCGGCGGCGGCGCCAGCAGCTCTCGGCGTCGGCGCTGCTCCCGAGTCCGCCTCGAGAGAAGGGAGGCCCCAGACCAGCGCGCCTTTAAAGGGACCGCAGCCTGCAGGGCGGGGCGGGGGCGGGGAGACTTCGGAGAGGCAGGAAGGAAGACCCGAAGGAACAACCGACCCGACCAAGTGGCCGGGGTGGCGGCGGGGGGCGCCTGAGCGAGTGTGGATTTAGGGGCGTCTTCAGGAAGCTGGGGCAGCTGAAGGATTATGTATGGGAAAGGCTCTATACAGGACAACTCAGCAGAGGCATTCTGTTGGGGGTCGCCTGCCTTCAGCCCTGCCTCCTTCCCTCTCTCATCATTTCCCCCAACACCAGATCCCCCGCAACCCGCACCCCAACACGCCCAGGGGAGGGAGCGGGCCGAAGGGAAGGCTTTAGGAGCTAGCTGAGGATGGGGTCTAGAAAGATTTCCACCGGCTCAGTGTCCGTCCGCCACCCTCCCGGTTTTCACGCCGACCGGAGGGATTTGTTGCCCTGCTGTTCCCCTCTCCGCCGTTCACCGTCCCCTTGCGCGCAGAGCCAGGTGTGGGTAGGGGATGCCCGGCTCCGGCTCGCGGGCCCGCAGCAGCTCAGAGTCCCGTTGGCGCGGAGGAACGCGCGGCGGGGAACGCTTGCCACGCTGATGGCGAGAAGCCGCCTCCGCGACGCGCAAGGCTGTCCCCGCGCCACTTTCACTCTGGATTTCCCCTCTCTCAGCAGCCCTGTCGGGTAGGATAGTCCTTTCCCGGAAGACTGGAGTTATAGTTGTCCTGGGTCCTAGATTGTGAGAACGCTCCAGCGCGCCTGGGTTGGGAGAGCTTTTCTTCCTAAGTCAAACCCGCCTCTCCCCATAGCTGTTCTAGTCATTACTGTGGAAATACATCCACCATCACCACCCCCGACCGCAAAAGCCTTATTTTGTATCCGGTATGGACAGCTCACCTGTGGGGCCCAAAGAGCGATCCCCATCTATCAGTTCCAGATCCAGGGTAACCTGGATATGGAAGCTTCATAACCTCCCCACTCCTCTCGAGTTTAATGCTCTACTGTTACCGCCTTGAAAGCCTTAATAATTTTTGAACAAAAGGCCAGCATTTTCTTTTAGCATTGGGTCCCACGCATTGCGTAACCCGTCCTGACCGTCTCTCATAGATGGGGAAACGGGACTGCTGGATCTTTGAACCTGTGTGTCCCGTCAGACCCACTGTATGACCCTGGACCCGCTCTAGCTTCTACAGTTTCCTTAGCTGTAAATTGGTCTGGGAGTGGGGAGACAGGTAGATGCTTTTCCCATCCTCTCCGGTTCCACCACTCTGACTCAGTGATCACTGACTGTCCTCTCAAAACTTGGAGTTCAGTTTGGTTGATTTAGCAAGAAGTCACCAGCAAATCCACTTTGGAAATACGCAGCCTAAATTCTAGACCTGAGTTGCTCCCTCCACTTCCCAGACCAGAGATGGGTCTCCCCCTAGTGTCTCCTAGGGGAATCTTCGCTTTTGCTTTTCGATTTCCCCTTGGAGGTAATTTTTAGGTAATTCCTAAAATGTCAAGAGTCCAGTGGTCAGGGAATTCCAAACTTGCTTTGGCCCATGGCTTCTCCCTCATGGTGGTGACAATCATGGAATCCTCTGGTCCCCTGGGTCTCACCAGAGGCTGGAGCTTCTCACCTCATGAGGTGGCTTCTGGGTACTTGAGAAGAATGACCCCCAGGAGCCAATAGCACAGTGCTAAGAAGCAGAAGGAGTTGAGATGGGGGAGTGTGAGCCAGAGCCACGCCCTCTGCTCTCCCCCTCCGCTTCTCCTCTCCCCGGTCTCCCTTGCTTTCTCTACATCGGTGGTTTTCGAAAGCTGCCATGCATCACAATTACCTGGAGGGCTTGTTAAATCACAGATTACTGGGCTCCACCCCCTGAGTTTCTGAGTCAGTTTGTCTGGAGCTGAGGTTTGAGATTTTGCATTTTTTTCTTTTCCATTATGGTTATTACAAGATGTTGAGTATAGTTCCCTGTGCTATACAATGGGACCTTGTTGTTTATCCATTCTCTATATAATAGTTTGAGATTTTCCATTTTTAACAAGTTCCCAGGCAGTGTTGATGCTGCTGGTCCAAGGACCCCACTACTTTAGATTTGGTGATAAGAGAATGGGCTTCTCTGCTCTTTGCTCCACAGAGCAGCTGAAGTTCAGTGGGACACAACCGAGAAAAAACCCAATGGGGTGTTATTCTACAATGCTTTCTGCTGAACGTTGAAAGAGGAAAGCACAGTTCGCCTTTGTGGTCTCTTTTTCCCATCTCTCCCACTTCTTCTGCGAGCACTTTTGTTGCAGAAACCTGTATCGCGTATAAATATTTGCTTGTATCCACCCTCTGTTATCCATCCATCTTCACAGGCTTGAGACTTGTTCAGAGATCACTCCCTCCAACTTTGGGAGAGCAGTGGGCTGGGTGAGGTCCAGGGCGTGGACCAAGCTTGTGCTCTGGTGACAGCTTGGTGTGGCAAGAAGAAGGGACCTGGCAAAGAGTGCATCACGGGAAGGCCAGTTTTGAAATGCCATTTGTGAAATTGCCAACAATCTCCATCTCTGTCCTGTATCCCCCTCCCCCAAGCATGAGTTTGGGCAGCTCAGCCCAGATTCCCAGGAGAGGGAGGCTCATGGGATGAGTGTCTCCTCTGGCCCTGGGAAACTGAGGACCATCTGGAATAATCAGGCATTAACCCCTTTTCCCAGTTGCCTGAGCTGTACAGAAAAATGCTCTGGTTTTGTTTTCCTGCTCCAGCCCTGATTTGGAGGAGTAATACGAGCTGCTGTCAGCACTGCAGAGGGGAGGAGATCGAGCAGGGCCAGAGCCCTACATTTGGCTTCTGGGATGGGAATGGAGATAACATAACTCCATGTAACCAATCCAAAAAGTTTATCAAGTTTATCTTAAGGTTCATCTCCCTGAGCCAAGCAATTGAGGTCGGAGAGGCAGCTGCCTTTTCTGAACCCCAGCAGGAGGCTCTCTGCTTGGAACTTGCCTCTTCTGATGTCATCTTTCCCAGCCCAGTCTACTTCTTCCCCAAAAAAGCATCCTCTCCCACAACACACACACACACACACACACACACACACACACACACCCCATTCCTCCTTCATCAGGGAAGAAGTACTAAATAAACTCCCGTCTTATTGTAGGGTTAGGACCTGGGGTAATAATGTCTGATGGCTGAACTTCAAAATTGTTTGGATTGGTCTTTGGTCATGCAGGCCACGGGGGTGAGACCACAGCGTCTGCTAAGATACCTCCACTGGGAGTTTTTCCCCCTTGTTAGCAGATCCTCTTGGCTCAGAACCATTGATTTGTTTTCTGTTTGTGACTCACTCCCAGAAGAGTGGGTGTGTTGTTTTTATTTTTGACCAAAGGGAAGGATGGTGACAGTGAGTTTGAGTGTGTGGTCAGTGTGTGAGGTCACTTCAGAGGTGGTTCCAGAGGCTGTCGGGTCCCTCATTGGGTGAGTTGTTTCAAGGCTGTCCCTTCACCCCCAGGGAGCTTCCCAGTAGGAAGGAAAAGGGGAGGACAGAATGTGGCCTGATCTAAAGGGGAAGTTTCTGGGTTTGTTTGGCTTTGAGGCACTTGAAGTTGCTTGAAATCCCCAAGGAATTTAGGGACCTCCCAGTGATTCTGACAGCACGACTATCTGCATGGGATCAATGGACCTGTCAGGACAGGTTAGGTTACGCTGCAGTAATAAACAACCTCAAGTCCCAGTGCCTGTAAACCAGAGACTTCTTTCTCACTCACGTTACATGTCCTTTGCCTGTTGGTAGGGAGATTCTGTTCATCAGACTCACGCAGGGACCCAGGCTGATCGAGCAGCTACCACGTTGAATGTTGCCCATCACCAAGCCAGAGGAAAACCGAGAGAGCCCAGAGGCTCCTACACCAACCAGCATGGAAAAGCTCCAGTCACTTTTGCTCGCAACTCATTGGCCAGAACTAGTTCTATAACCCACCCTCCACAAGGGGAGCAGGAAGTGCATTCTTTCCATGTGCTCAGAATGGGGAAAGAGCTGGAAATATTTGACGAACAGCACCATTCTCTGCAGTCTTTAAGGGCACAGAGCAATCATTCATTTAACAGGTAATTACCTAATATCCGCTATATCGCAGGTGCTGTTCTAGGCACTAGAGATGCAACAGTGAAGTAGCCATGCTCCTGAAGCTTACGTTTAGTGGGAGAGCCAGGTAATAAACATCCCAACCTAAGTGCAATAGAGCCTCAGGTCATGCACACTGTGATGACAAAGTACAGTGAGGGATAGAAAGCAACAGGGGCTACTGTATTGGATTGGGGGGGTGTCAGGAAGGACCTCTCTGAGGAGCAGACATTTAAACACAGACCTGAGTGGAGTCAGCCCTTTGTCTATCTGAGCAAGGGTGGCCCAGGATGAAGGAACAGCAGGCACAGCACACCCCAGACTCTCCCAAACTTTGTGAATATGAGTTCGTTCCAAATATGTATTCCCAGACCCTCCCTCCAGAGACTGATTCTGTAAGCCTGGATATTGGCCTGTATTTTCTGTGAGTTTGATGAATGTGACTCACAGACCACGCTTTGGAAACGGGACCAAGGCAGTGGGTAGTGGGATTGTGTGAGCCCCTTCGTAGACATTAGAAGAAAAACGCTCTTACTCTTGTTAGCTACAGGATGACAGCTCTTTGAGCAGCTTCCTTTCCCGCCTGGGCAGCTTTGGCATATAGAGCTCAGCCCCCCCAGAAAGTCAGTAATACCTTCCATTGCTAGACTGTGAGCCGGGGCTGTGACAAAACATTGTCAGGGAATTAAAATGTTTGCCACCTGCCATGTGTTATACATATTTACTCTAGGAGCACACACTGAGTACCTACTGTGTGGCAGGTACTCTCGGCTTGAATGACCTCATCTTCACGGCAACTCTGTGAAGTGGTCAGCATTCCCGTTTTACAGATGAGAAAACTGACGCTCAGAGAAGGCATGTGACTGGCCCCCAAAGGTGTCACAGTCTGGACTGCAATCTGTGATTTTGCCTTTGCACTGCCCAGCGGGTGTGGTAAAAACAGCAGTGTTTAAAATCTCTGATGTCACTTTGTAGGTGCTGTTTGAAGAACCAGCAACATCTTTCCCCGTTTTCCTCTCTCTATTGAAATCTTGTCCAACTTTCAAAGTCTGGTCCAAATACCAGGCCCTCCACAGAGCCTTCCCACAGTCACTCAGACCTAATTCACGGCTCTTTCTCCCAAGATCCCACAGCAAGTTGCTTGTGCCTTTAGCATCCACATCGTCCTAACAGGATTCACATTTTGTACAAATGTAGTTTGTACATTTTTCTTCCCTCACTTAGGTCTCGTCAGTATTTCTGATCCCACTGTGCAGGGCAAATAAGAGGTGCTCATCAAATGTTTAGTGCAATGAAACCTGGAGGCTCCCAACCTGTACCTAATACAGAATTTATCTCTTAATATCCCTTCAAGCTATGGCTTCTGTACCCACGGAGGGGGAGATGAAGGAATTGTCTGGTTCAGGAAGAATAGAAGGCACTCAAAGCCCTGAGGGGGCTGGGTAGAAGTGGGGTGGTGTTGGGAGCTCCATTTAAGACTCATGCACATCCTCCAAAGTTGCTGGTCACTGCAGGGGGATTTCCTGTCTTCACGTGGTAGTAACTGGCTAAGGGTGAGGGCTGGTAGGGTACCATCTCTCCTTTCAGAGGGTTGGGTTGTGTGTCACCCAACACCAGTGCTCTTGTGGGGATCATCTAGGTCCTTGACAGTGCCTGGGGACAAGAGGGCAAACCAGGGTGGGAATGTGATCAGGGACATGAGGGCTGCTGGAACGGTGTCACCATGAGGGGGGTGGGGTGGGGCTTGTTGTCCAGCAGTTTAGTGGTGTCCTCCATCTGCATTTCAATTATGGAATTTTCCCATCCCCAGCTACTCTGCCAGGCATATGATAAGACTGGTTTGTGTGTGTATGTTTCTTCTTTCTGTGTTGGAAAAACTCAGATATTCCAGGCAGATTTGTCAGCAGCTTTTGCCCTCAGCCAGAGGGGAGGCTCCAAGCCACAGCCACGGACGTTCCAGCACTAAGCCAGTGCTGTGGCAGGCGGCCATGGACCAGAGCAGTGACAGACCAGTGCGAGCAGAGTGGCCTGGACGACCTCCCACTAGAAGCATGTGTGAGTGCATGCACACAATACGCCTGTCTCTCTTCTGGGCCTCTGTCTTGTTCCTCTTATCTCTGCTCCCCCTCCCCTCCCATTGTCTTTCCCTCTCCATCCCTCTATCTCTCCCTTCCTCTCCATCCTTCCCTCCTACCCTCTCTCCTTTCCTCACTCGCAGCTCTTCTCACTCCCTTCTTCTTTCTCTTTTTCTCTCTCGTGAAGCGTGCAGGGAAAGGATCGACTGCTTCAAGTGGCTCCTGGAATTCTGAGCTTCCAAGGAGAATAAACTGAAGCTATTTCAGGTCACACTAGCCCATTCCTTAGCACCTCCCATCGGGGTTGCCTGATTATGGAGTTTTTTGTGAGATGAAGGAAAAAGAAGCCAGGAATTCCACCCTTTACAAAATCACTGAAGCAGTTTGGAAGTGAATCCCTGATGACCAGCTGTGGCGATCCTCTGGGGCTGCCCCTGCTGCAGTGAGGAGGCCCCAGAAAGCAAATGGTGGGCCCAGGAGGAGGGAGGGCACGTCGCTATCCCTTAGACTGGCTTCCCTGTCCTCAGTTGTCAGGTTGGGGGGTGGCGCCTGGTCCAGTGTACCACCCACTGCCCACAGGTCTATACTGGGTATTCACATGTCCTCTGCTGGACACGGAAAACTCTGCCTCAGTATCCTTGAACTTTAGCTTGTGGAAGAATCACTGGGGAAACTCATCAATGATGGCGGTTCCTGGGCCACACCCGTACCAATTGAAATCAAGAGGTGGGTGGGGTCACAGAATCTGGGTTTTGAACCAGAATGCTTGTCTGTAAAGAGGAAACTGCGTAGGGACTTCCCTGGTGGCGCAGTGGTTAAGAATCCACCTGCCAATGCAGGGGACACGGGTTCGATCCCTGGGCCGGGAAGATCCCACATGCCACAGAGCAACTAAGCCCATGCACCACAACTGCTGAGCCTGTGTGCCACAACTACTGAAGCCTGCGTGCTCTAGGGCCCACGTGCCACAACTACTGAACCCGTGTGCTGCAACTACTGAAGCCCACGCACCTAGAGCCCGTGCTCCTCAACAAGAGAAGCCACCACAATGAGAAGCCTGTGCACAGCAATGAAGAGTAGCCCCCGCTCACCACAACTAGAGAAAGCCCGTGTGCAGCAACGAAGACCCAACGCAGCCCAAAAATAAATAAATAAATAATTTAATTTCAAAAAAAGGAGGGGGAAGGAACTGCGTAGATTCTGAGAGAGATGCAAAAACTATCGCCCTGAGGCTCCAGGGCACGGAAAGAGGCACCAGCCCCTCCAGAGCCCCCCGGGGAGCCCGACGTGCCCCTGCTTCCTTCCAGTTGGGCCCCTTTAAACGGAGCCGGCCCGTTTTTTAGAGCATGCGCACCGTGAATCTGAATGCTGCGTGGACTCTTCCCAGATGTTTGTGACTGATCTGAGCCACCGACTGAGCCTTTCTGAGACAAGGGCTCCTGTTTCTCCACCCACCCTGCATGGTGGCCTCAGCCCTGGGCGGTGGGGCTGGGAGGGTGTGCAGAGAACCCACGTGGTGTTTCAGGCCCCTTGTGGAAGTACAGAATCTATCCCTACCCATAACTTTGAAAGATATCATCTCCATTTTACAAATGAGGACCTGAGGCATGGGGTTTCAATCCACCCTCCACACGGGCACCCAAGAGTTCTATCTTTAAAATACCAGTTGGACTTCACCTAAAACCCGTTTCTGTGATTCCCTGAGGTAACGCCCAGGGTCCTGCGTGTGGCCCACAAGGAGCTCTTGGGTCTGGCCCCTCCCTTTTCCCAACGACCGCTTCCCACTTCAACCTGTTCTCCAGTGACACACACGCTTGTGGTTCTTTCCATGCCTGGGCTGGTGGTGTTCCCACTGCCAGGGGTGCCTTCCGTACCTTCTCTGCTAGGTAACCCTGCTTATCTGCCAAGACCCCACTCTGGAGTAGCCTGCTCCCCAAGTCCTCCCCTGACCCCCTCCCGGCGCCCTGAGCACCCTCCCCTGTGAGGGTGGTGACGCAGTCCCACACCTGAGCTGTGCACTCCTGTCTCTGAACGCTCCGATGATACTGAAGGGCCTTTCCCCATCGAGGTAAGCTCCTCCGCGGCAGGCATGGCACCCTAGTCACCCACGTAGTTCTAGCCCCTCGCCCGGGCCCTGGCACACTGCAGGTGCCCGGTTCACATCTGAGCAGCTGAACGGGCTCTTCATTTTAAGTGTCATGTTAGGAATCACTACAGAGAACAGAGGTCGTCAGACACGTGAGGACCTTACAAGGTTCTGGAGGAACTGGACAAGGTCATGGGCCTTGGTCCAGTTCCTTGCTCCCTACTGAGATGGTATCAGAAGCTCTGCAGAACTATTGGGGGGGGGTGGGGTCACCCATGTCAGTGGCTCTGCAGCATAGGAACAAATTGAAGCTTTCAAGTATGTCCCCTGCTGGGCTTTGCTCGTGAGATCATAGAGCCAATCTGCACTTGGACTTCAGGGATCCCCTGGCTCCTTTGCTGAGCTCCACCAAGCATGTGGGGTCCAGAAGCAGCCTAGCTGCCAGGGGAAGTCCACTGTGGGACTTCCCTGCAGGGCCATCGAAGAGCCGTGAGTGTCAGCCTGAACTTAACGCAGGCGGAGCCGCCCAGAGGTGGCCCAGTGTCCAGGGCCATTGGAGCCACAGCTGGCTCCTGAGAACCCAGAACCGGAACCCACTGGGCTTAAGTGGCACACATGAAGCCACTTAGGCCTGATGCAAGCAAACCCAGCGACCCTCCCCCGGGTCTCTAGAGGGTGCTGATCTCTCCACAGAGAAGCAGCCCTGAGGATGTCAGACTCCAGGACCCAGCCTTCCTCACCTCCGCCCTGCTGGGCCATTGGAACAGCCTCTGAGGATGTGGAGGCTCCAAAAACATTGTCAGGGAGGATTTCTAGGGTTAGCTGGGGGTACAGCATAGTGTCTTCATGTTTCAAAGCACAGAGTAGGGCTTCTCACTCTTTTCCCTCCTGTGGTGGGGCTACTTCACTGCATCACCCTTTCCCCATCCCTAGGCTAGGTGGGTAGTCCAGCCCTGGTTAAGGGAAAGCTGGATATATTGCAGGGGAAAGACTAAATCTGCACAGATCTGCATGCCTCACCCCGGCATTATTCTAGCTTCTAGGAAAAATGAGGACTGCTCAGAACAGCCCATAGTACTACTCTCACCTGATATTTAAGGACACAGCCTGTGTTTTGAACAGTGGAGTGGGGGGTGGGGGGAAAGGAACAGGCATTTAGATGGTGGATTTGAGGTTAAAAAAAAAAAGAGCCGGGGCTTCCCTGGTGGCGCAGTGGTTGAGAGTCCGCCTGCCGATGCATGCAGGGAACACTGTCTGGGAAGATCCCACATACCGCGGAGCAGCTGGGCCCATGAGCCATGGCCGCTGAGCCTGCGCGTCCGGAGCCTGTGCTCCGCAACGGGAGAGGCCACAGCAGTGAGAGGCCCGCGTACCGCAAAAAAAAAAAAAAAAAAAAAGACCCTTCTCTGTAAGTTCCAGGCCCTCACAGAGCTCCCCAGATGACAGGGAGCAGAAAAAGAGGAGTGGGAAGGCAAGCCCTCCCAGCAGGAGGGCATGGTCCCTGGGCTCCTCTCTGAAATCAGGGCCCATCTAGGGGGAGGCAGGAAGGCAGGAATCAGGAAGCGAGCAGTCCTGCCCCCATTTCCCAATCCTCCCCCTCACAGATCCCCACCCTGTGCAGTGCCTGATTGGTTGCCAAGCACACCCAGCTGAGCCTTCCCACCTCCCAGATGCAGCCCGTGAGAGCCACTCAAACAGAAAGGAATGTCAAGTTTATTTCACTTCTTGAAGATGCGGGCTTTGATTTCCTCAGGGCTCTGGACTTACGGGCCTGTGCTAATTGGCACGGCTACTGTTGACACTGCTGGCTACAAACCCCAGAACCCGGTGGTGCCTCAGAGGGACAGGGGAAAGGGTCCCCGAGACACTGGCATCCGGCCTCGACCACGTGCTTTCTCAGCCTTAGGCTCAGCCAGACCAGAGGAGAAGGGAACTTGGGCTCTGTCATGCCTGGGGCCACGTGTGGTAACCCTCAGATATCGTGGGAGCAGGGAGAGGGCTGTGTGTTCAGTGTAGAACACCTTAAGAGGAAGGAAGACTGAGATGAGGTCATTTGACCCCAGGAGGCCTCCTCTTCTGTTCCCTGAGGAGTAAAGCCCCGTAAACCAGAGGGGGTGGGAGGGAGCGGCTTTCGGAGCCTCTTCTCCCCACAGCCCGGCCAGGTTCAGCTATACAGGCCAGGGCAACAGAGGAGCTGTACCTGATTCCACGTAAGATTCAAAGGTCAGCCTGGGCAGTGGGGCCAGGATCCAGAGATGGCCTGGTGCCCCACGTCCTGCTGTGCTGCTTCCCGAAGAGAGGCAGTGGAAGGTAATGCTGGCAAAATCTCCTGGCCGTCAGGCAGGAGAGAGGTAGGCTGATGAGATGTGACCAGGTATCGTCCTGTGTTGGGTCCCCCAGTGCAGGCAGGAGAGCAGTGTCTGAACGATTCTAATGCTTCAGGATTCCTCGTGCACCCCCCAGAGTTCAGATGTCAGGAGCCGATGGGACCCTACTTAACCTGTAAAGAGAGGCTCAGGTTAACTTCCGCCCAGGTAGAGAAGCCTGCCGACCGTACTCCAGGGCCCAACACAATCAACTTCCAGAACACCAAGCCATTCGAATCCTCAGCTCTCATCTTGTAGCATCTGTGTCCACCGACAGGAACTCTCTGGTTCCCATCCCTGACTACACGTTAGAATCATCTGGAAAGCTTATAAAAATCCCCAAATCCAAGCCGCACCTAGAGTCTCTGGGGACAAGACCTAGGCATCTGTACTTTTAAAAGCTCCCTTGGTGACTCCAATGCAGCCAAGGGTTAAGAGGAGGGAAAAGGAATTCAGATTGTTTCTTTAGGCTCTTTGGTTACAGCTCTGAACAAGGAAGCAAAAATTCACTAAAATAAAATTTTGAGCTATCTGTAAATAGACTACATATCACAGCGAGAGAAATTTATGTCAGCACTAAAATTATAACTTCCTGCCCCTGAGGGCTAATTTGGAAAGTTTTTCTAAGAAGCTGTCAAATTTCCTCTTTGCAGACATTTAAGAGGATGGGTTCTCCCCTTGCTGGAATGGAACGTGGGATGTCCTCAACCCAAGGACCCTCTGAAACTCCAGGAACAACCATGAGCTCTGCTCCTGGCTTCCCTACCTCCTGGCCCCAATTCTGGCACCCCAGACTGGCGGGACCTCTGGGGAACACCTACCATTTGGTGAGTCCCCCTTCTGGGCACCCTCCCCACCCCAGCACATTGCATATCTTATCCTGTTTAATCCCTGCATTAACACAATGAGGTAGGAATCACTATGCCTATTTTTCAGCTCAGAGCCAAACAAACCTCCCAGGGTCACACAGTTTGTAAGAAGCAGAGTCAGGGTCAAACCCCGTTGGAATCTCTGCAGACTCTTTCCACCGTGCCACTGGTTCCCAAACGGGGAAGTGACAGACATAAGGATGATGGGGAGGACGTGGGAGGTGCATGCACGCACGCGTGAGCGTATATATGTGTAAACAGGGCTGACTTTCAGGGCGAGGACCATCCTTGATTCTGAGATTGTATTCTTCCTTCTCTTTGGTGTTAAAATGCACCTTATAAAGGGGGACTTCTAGATGGCATGGATTTTTCCCTTTCAATTCTGCTTACTGGGTAATATGAGAAGTTGGTCACTCTGTTATTTTCCAGTTTTCTTTTGTGAATTTTACTGGTGTACAAAAGCCAAAAGGCTGAGCCCTGCTGCATCCGCCAGCATCTTCCCCAGTACCTGCCCACTCCCCCCTGCCCCTCAAGGAAGGGACTCGATCAGGTGATGATGCAGAGTCTCTAACACTGGGCCTGCAGCCCCGCGCAGTTCTCCCCAGCTCTGTGCTGCGTTTCCTGGTTCATCACCATTCTGAGGATGGTCGTAAAGGTGACAGGAGCCGGTTTGCATGGGGCGTGAGGCAGAGTCCATGTTCACAGAGAGCTGGACACAGCCGCAAATCCACGTGCCTCCCAGCCCCCATCTCTGACTGCACCGAGGCGCATATCCTCCAGACTACGGTGAAAGCCTACACCTGGTGAGGACACCGACTCACCTGTGCACAAGGCTCTGCTGTGACTGGAATATGGGCCCCCGTCATCAAGCCTGCTCGGGGATGCACGGGGCCTGTGCCCCAGGGGCGAGGGCAGTCTGAGGGCCCAGCCTCCCCACTGCCCGCACAGCGGGGTCTCACCCTTCGATGACGCGGTTGTTGTCCTGGAGGTCAGACGCCAGCACCTTCATCTCCTTGCAGAGCTCTTGCATGCTGTCCAAGGCAGAGGCAAGAGAGGCGGCGGTGGCTAAGGCCCAAGTCGCTCTGCCCAGACACCTTCCAGGGAGGCCCCCCTTCCTCCACAGCCCCACCGAGCCTCATTCCTGCCTCCCGGGCCTGGCAAGAGGCGAAGCCCCTAACACACACACACACACACACACACACACACACACACACACACACACACACACACACACAAGCACACACCCCTCTCTCTGGCACTTACTGGAGAACCAGGTCCTTTAGTGCAGGGCTAGGATAAGGAGCTGTAGTGGGTGGTGAGGCCTGAGCCCCCTTTGTTCTGTCCTGCAGGAGCTGGTGAGATAGCCAGTCAAGGATCTGAAAGAACCACACGTTAGTCAGAAAGGATAAGCCAGCTCATGTGTGGAGGGCAGCGGAGGTGTGGGGAGGGGTAAGAAATCCGTGATACAATGGCCCCCAGCCCGCATCCCTGGAGTGTCAGGAATTTCCCACAAGCCCCTCCTTCTCATCCTGGGAGCACAGCTGGCACAAGCACCATCACTGTGTGCGCTTGTGTTTAGGGGTGCAGACTGCCAAGCTCCTGTTTGTGTCTGACCTGCACCTGTCATGACACAGTTGGAGCCAGGAGCTGCAGAGAAGGGGTGGGGGCAGCCCAGCACCATCTCGGAAAGAATGTGCCCTGTGCTAGGGGCTGGGGAAGAGCATGTGGGCCTTGCTCCTTGAAGAACAGCCCTTCTCTGTCCCTGATGGCAAAGCAAGTGGCTTCTCAGAGCGGCCTGAGTTGGTCTCTTCTAGGAGAGCGGATCAGAAGACAAGCAGCGTTCATATCGCCCCCCTCAGTGAGCCTCCCAGGCTGCACAGGGCAGAGAGGGAGATGTCTCAGCATTTTGGAGCCTCTGCCCTTGCAGCGAGTGGCCTTCAGTCTGAGAACACTAGGAACTGCCGTCCACACTGGTGGATCAGAGACCTCCCATCCACACCAGAGTGTTTGGACTTGGTCAAGGGCAGCTCTGCCCCGAGGCAGGGGAATGGCCCGGATGCCCTCCAGGTGCCCGACTGGTCCAGTTCTCCTCAGTAGCCCCGGGGCCCCGAAGCTCCCCACCTTGCTGAGGCTCTCCTGGGCTCCCTGGGCTTCTGTGTTACAGGCGGCCACGGAGCAGCCCACCAGGCGCAGGTGGTTCCTGGTCTCATGCACCACCCTCAAGAGAGCAGAGAAATGTCAGAGCCTGGCCTACTCACTCTCACCGGGGCCCCCCCAGCAGTTCGGTCACCACACAGACACGGAGGAGAGGTTTTCCAGGCGGCAGAGGCTGGAGCTGGTGGGTGCCAGGCACTGGCCCCCCTCGCTGCCTCTGCCCTTCCAGCTGTGCCCTCAGCCCTCACCTGTCCCAGGTAAGGATGCTGATGAGCACTCTGACCGGGGCTAGTGAGGGTCCTCGCGGAACCACAGTGGGAGCTGCGAATACACCTGTGTCAGGCCGGGCCACACAAGCCAGCGAGGGTGAGCAAGGGCCCGGCTCAGGCTCTGGAGAGGCAGGGACCGCCTGCACTGGCACACTTAAAATGGGAACTGCCCACGTTCCCATTTCCAGAGCAGATCAAAGTGAAGACTCTGTTATGAACTCTCTTCTCTCTCTAAGTGGAGGGAGAGAGGAAGAACACTGCCCCACGGCACAAAACATACACCAAGTCCTGGAGGGGTTCGACCAGTGGTCGATCCTCAACTCTGGTTACACATTAGAATCACACAAGGAGCATTTAAATACTGCCATCCAAGCCCTACTCCAGACCAATTAAGTCAGAATTTGGGGTGGCTTGGCTGGGGGAGATGGAAACGGTATTTTAATGTAAGGGTAGGTGAGTGTCTGGGTCTCAGCCCCATAATAAGCCCACAGGTCACGTGGGCCACAGAACCAGCAGCACCTGGGAAACTGTCCTCTTGTCTCAGGAGGGGAAGGGGGAAGGCGCTTGTCTGAGAGGCAGAAGCCAAAACTCCTATAAGGGACAGTGTGCAAGGGGGGTTCTACATAAGGGCCTCTGCCTGCCCCTGCTTCCCAGGCCACTTGTCCTCATCCCAGAGGGATCTTGTGTTTTCCCCAGAGAGGGGGCTTCTGAACACAACCACCTGGGACATGGAAAGAATCTAGATTTTAGAGGCAGTCATACCCATGTGCCAGTCCTGGGTCTGCTATTTACTAGCGGTGTCGTATTAAGGAAGCAACCTGTTCTCTGAGCCTCAGTTTCCTCATCTGTGAAATGGGGTGATAGTATCCACTGCATAGGGTAGACATTGCGGGATTAAATGAGTTAATGTATAGAAATCACCCAGCATCCTACCTGGTCCACCCGGGGCCAAAAAACCACCCCCCCTTTTTTTTTTTTTTCGCTTTTGTTCTTTACTACCACCTCCCTCTCAGTCGGGGCTCTGCAAAGCCCAGGGCTGTCTGAAGCCAGGAAGGGCCAGGCCAGGAGGGCCCTGGGGACCATGAGTTCAAGAGTGAGGGCCAATGTTACCTCATTCTCTTGCCATGCGTGACCAGGGATGCCTGGTACTTCTGCACACGCTCCTCCTGGAACACCTGCAGGAGCCTTTTGGCTAAATGACTAAAATTCACCCTGAAAAGACAGAAACAGAGGCACAGAGATGAGAAGCCAGAGCCACCTGAGCACAAACCTAGCATCCCTGGGTCTTCATCACCCAAATGTCCAGCCCCTGGCTCCACAGCAGGGCCGCCTCTCCCAAGGCGCCCATCCCACTTAATGTGCATCATGGCGAGCAGAGTGGCTGGCACAAAGCAACTCCAACAGAGGGATGTGGGAGAAGGACAGTGGACCTCAGGGAACACACACGCTCTTGAGCTCAGCCCCCAGAGGAAAGGAGAGATGGTCGTGTGTGTGTGTGTGTGTGTGTGTGTGTGTGTGTGTGTGTGTGTGGAGTCAGGGGTGGGGGCAGAACTGGGGGAGTGAGTCCCCCAAAAAGCATAAAATCATGGAGGACTTCCTGGAAGAATAGAGTGTCCAGGAGACAGAGAAGCAGAGGGAAGCCCAAAGGAGAGTCCAGGCAGAGGCCAGAAGTAGAAAGTAGTAGGTGGTAAGTCAGCGAGGACACCTAAGGAAGGAAATCCTTCAAACAATCGTGTTCATAGCAGAAGTCAGTCCAGTTCCATCACGACTGCTGCTGAGAAACCACCCTCCCCTGGCCCCAGACAACCTTCCCCAGAGGCAGTCAGCCCCTTTCCTCCTGCCCAGCTGTGGCCTGGGCTCAGGGCCCTTTACCACCTCTTGTCTGGCACAAAGACTCGCTCTGCCCTGGTGATGCCCACCCTCCTGCTCACCCGCCTGCCAGGGGGACAGGCACTCACTTATCCAGCTTGTGAATCTGCTCCTCGTTGTAGCCAAGCCCTGAAGGAAACAGACAGGGCCAAGGTCACCTATTCAAGCAGTCAACAGAACTGAATGGCGCAAGGGTTGGCAACAACTGCAAAGCGAAGGCAGCAGCCTGGGCCCTGCTCCACGGAGCTCACAGCCCAGCGGAACCAGGAAGGACAAACGGAGGGAAACAAGCACCCAAGACACTGCATTATGACCAGGTAGGGGTCCACCTGGGCCAGGCAAGCCCGCAGTGGAGGGAGTGGAGGTAGGGAGTGGAGGGATGGGTGCTCGGGGAACACTTCAGGTGGACAGTGGTGGATGAGATGGGGCTTGAAGGATGTGTGGTCAGCCCTGACCCCTCATCCAATCCCCTTCCCAGCGTGGCTGATGCCTACAGCCTATTGACCCCATCCCTGAATACTCAGGCTGCAGGCAGAGCCACCTGGGCTCTGCAGCAATGCGCTGGATAAGCCAGGCCACCACCCTCGACCTCCGCTTTTCAGCCCAGCCACTTCTGCCAGAAGGAGAACTTTTGCCAGTAGGGCTGAAGTTTTCACTACCTTGGCAGCTTCCTGATGCTCTCTGCGCTAGGGAGATGCTGCCCCCTCCTGGGCTTCAGGGGAATGGCCTCTGAAGGCCAAGATGAAGCGATGAGGAGATTCACCTTGCTGCCTGCCCCCACCACTCCCCTAATAGCAGAATCACCTCCCTGGCCTCTTGGTCCTGGGCCCTGCGCTCAGCCAGCTGACTTATGAAGTCCAAGCGACTGATCTGGGATGAGGCCCAGCTCTGCCTCCTCTTAGCGGGAGGCTATAGGCAAGTGATTTTTGCCTCATTCATCACATGTAACACACAGGATGGGTGTGAGGGTAAAGTGAGAAAGTGCCCTGAAAACGATGGAGCATTTTCCAGAATGGCATCTTTCCACACCCCAAGTGTTGGCGGTTAAGTGTTATTCTTCCCGGTTCATTTTTAACTTTAATAAAGGACTCTTGCAAACCAGTACAAATCAAACTCTTTTTGAGGCTGTAAAGTGGGGTGGTTTAAAGCACCTGGACCTAGGTTGCTTGGGTTACTTAACCTTCCTGTGTCTCAGTTTCCTCATCTATAAAACGGGGAGGGTAACAGTGTCTAGAGCATTAAATAAATTAAGAACATGCAAAGCCCATCGGACTGTGCCCAGCACATGGGAGGCGCTCAGAAGTGTCATGGTCACAGGATGACGGAATCCCAGTGACGGAGGCAGAAGAGCCTCTGAAGGTCTCCTAAAATCACAGCAAAGGTGGCCAACTGGGTGTTAGGCCAGCTTCTTGAGCCCAAGGTCCCCCTGGTTTCAGGGAACATGGGAGTCTCAGTTCTCCTGTCTCCTGTGATGCTCCCCCTCCAAGGTCAGATCCAGAGGCGGGACTGAGTTTCCCATCTTCTAGAATCTGCACGTCCAATGCGGTGGTCGTGTGGCGGCTGAGAACTTGCAATGTGGCCAGTACGGCTAATGTGACTGCTCACCTGAATTTTTAATTTTAATTGAATGAATTCGACTAAATTTAAAAACTGAAGCAGTGTACAATGTTTCTTCCCCATCAAACACAGCTTTATTATTTTGGTAAGAGTACATTTCATTTTGTTAAAAAATGAGCTTCCAAGTAGAGATGGCCAATGAGTGTAAAACACACGTGGGATTGTGAAGGCTTAGCACCAAAGAGAATGTAAAGTATCTCTTTAATAATTGTTTCTATTGATTACACGCTGAAATGACAACTTGAATATATTGCATTGTATCAAATATGTTATTCAAATAAATTTCACCTGTTTCTTTCTACTTTTTAAATTTTGGCTACTAGCAAACTTAAAATTACAAATGTGCCTGGCATTGTATTCCTATGGGACAGGGCTTTTTAGATAATCCTAGGGACAGAAGAGAATTTGCAGTCAGGCGCAAGCCCTCAAGTATGGATTTCCTGCACATTAGGAAATGCTGGGGGGCATGGGTGGGCGAGAGTGTCGGTGGTCGGTTCCTGGAGTGTTAGCTCCCCAACACCGAGAGTCACCTGGAGCCTCCCCAGGCTCCCCCCACAACCCCCGCTGCCATCAGCCCCAGCCCTGGGTTCGACCCTCCCCTAGCCCATGATGGGCGAGAAGCTTCCCATCCCTGGGCCTGTAAATGAGCTGCCCCTGCCCAGAAGGTCTTAGTGAGGCTCCGTAGATAATGCAGGCCAAGTGCCTGGACTCATGACTCCATGGTATTTCTCCCGATCCTCCCTTTTCTGGAAAGCCTGACTAACACTTCAGTGAGCCGAAGTCACAACGGATAGGGAAACACTCCTTAAACTGTAAAGTGCCCTGCAAAGGTGAGGGGTCTCTTTCAAGGCCACCACGTCTATTGCATCCAGGCCTCAGCTGAGCCCCGATGTGGCAACAGGCAAAGGTGGAAAGGCTTCACGTCCCTCACTGGGGTGCAGGCAGCGACCTTGCCCTAGACCAGTGGCACCCGGGCACCACGGAGCGCCACCCGCGTAGTGGGCCTCCAGCAGCGCCACTGGATGGAGTGTTAGGGACAACCAGCTAACCCAAGGGAAGGAAGGGGGGAGGGAGGGGAGAGCATGAGGAGTGTTTTGCTCTCCCTGTGGCTCACCTGGCCTCATCCTGGATTTCTTGAACTGTTTGTAAATGAGATACATCTTGTCCAAACAGCACTGAATCTGCTGGATGCTGTGGGCACGAGACAGGGACCAGGTGATGGAAGAATCAAACAGCACAGGTAAAGGGTGAGGGAGGGGAAGGGATGGCGGTGGGAGGAGGGAAGCTGTCTCCCTGCAATAGGAGCCTCACTGCCATAGTTTTGGGGGCCAATCTGGGAGTGACTCTTCTGTTTCTAAACTTGTTTGAGGTACCCTCGGGTTAGCCATCCAGTCACCTCTCATTCCTGTGTTTATTCTTTCTCGCTTTCACACACACACACACACACACACACACACACACACACACAGGAAGAAGCCAAGCAGGACAGGCGACAGGAAAGTGGCCTTTGCTACACAACAGGGCTTGAGAACAGGCTCCGGGAAGGAGCCTTGGACCCTGAAACAGGAGAGCCTGGCGGTGGCAGCTGCGTGTGGGAGCAGAATAGGAACTTCTCTTCTGTCACCTGGCAAGGGCAGAAGTCATGCTTTCTGAGAATACCCAATGCCTGGTGCATAGAAGGGACTTCAATCATGAATCAACAACCCTTGTTTAAAACAAGAATGAATCAAGGTCTTTGGTCCTGCCTGCAGGCAGGGGAATTCGGGACATGACCTCTCCACCCTCTTGGCCTGGGGTTTAAGGTCATTATTGTTTCTTCCTTCCCCTTTTCAGGATACAAACACTTTGTCTGAGATGTTGGGGGTGTTTGTGGGTGGGGGGTTATCCCTCATCCTCGGGCCTATTTAGCTCCACTTCTTCCCTGCAGCTCCTCCCAGGACCCTGTCTCAGCTATTTCTGAAGCTGGACTTGGGGCACAGCCCAAGCGTGTTCCCAGGACCCTGCGGACCCCAGACTCCTGCCCTCCTGGAACCTGGGGTGGACAAGACCCCAGGTCCAGTCTTTATCCAAAGGGCTTGAGCCAGATGTATTCCAAATTCAGAACTATCTTCTGATTTGAGAAAGGTGGTCCATTATACATACACTATACTGTGGAATTCCCTCGGAGGGCATGGTCTGGGGCAGTACTCCCTCATCACATACCCTCAAGTCTTCAGAGAGCTGAAAGAATATTCATCCTAAGTGAGATAAATAAAGACTAGGAAGGGCTTCGTGTCAGTTGAGGTCAGGTTTTACAGCCAAAACAGCGAAGAAACACCCTGTGGTTTTCAGAGCTTTCTGAATTCAGAACTGAGGACCGGGCATGCGGATCTGCCAGGGCGCTGACTGCGGGGGGTGTGGGGCTGTTCCAGGAGCCGGACCACGTCCAGGTCAGAGCAGAGCGGGAGGCAGGGGCTCCACACACCGGGCTGTGAGGGCAGGGGTGCTGGGGATTTTTCTGTCTGTTTAAAGGGAGACTGGGGATTCAGATCTCGAAAATCCCTGGCGCAGGCCAAGCACGTAGGCTTTGGAGGTAGGCAGACCTGACCTGGAGCCTTACGTCTGGCATTTGTCATTTATTGCCTTGTGTCTCGGGGCAAACTAAGCTCCCTGAGTGAGCTTCCTCACCTATAAAAGGAGCATAAGAGTAGTAGTATCGTTATTGTTTTGAGGATTAAATGATAGAAGTAGGAGGACCTATTCGAGGGTCTGACGCAGAGCAAGGGTTCAGAAGAGGTAGGGAACTCAATTATTCTTTTATTTAGAACCATTGCACCTGCTAATATTTGTAATTCACTCTCTAACTCCCAGGTGGAGGCGGGACCCCAGATCTTTTTCTCCTTCTGGCCAGTCTCATGGGAGGCTCTTGTACATTCCTGGATCCCCTACCCCTAGCCCCAGGCCCCAGCATCCTTGCCAAGATAAGGGAGAAGGCAGGCTGACTCCTAAAGAGGCTACTGGGCCTTCTGTGCACCCCCGAAACCCCCCACCAAGAAGAAAATCTCACAGACCTTCTGTCCGCATGTACCTGATCCCGGTTCTTCATCAGCTCAGAGCTCAGGTTGCTCAGGGTCATCTTGGTCTCTGTGATGTTATGGGAACATCTGGAGAGGACCTCAGCCAACTGCGGGACACAAAGGTAGACCCCCGTGGGGGCCTCAGCTGGAGGCTCCGATGGGAAGCCTCCCCACACCCCACTCTACGCCTGACAGCCCCTCACCAACCCCAGCCTCACTCACGGTCCGCAGCTTGGACCTCAGCTCTGCGGCCCTCTTCAGTTCCTGGATCTCAGGCACCCCAGCCACGTTGCTGAACCTCGAGGGAAGGGTTAAAATCGACGTGAGGAACATGACAACCAGACACCAAGTGTGTCTTGGATTGGATCCTGGTTGGGATGAAAACAGCTAGAAAAGAACACTTGGGGGAATACCAAATTTGAGTATGGATGGGTACTACAGAGGAGATGGAATGTTTTGACACAGAGGGGGCAGAGATCATAAGCTGAGAAAAGCAGGTTATAAAACAGCAAGTAGGGCTCCCCTGGTGGCGCAGTGGTTGAGAGTCCGCCTGCCGATGCAGGGGACACGGGTTCGTGCCCCGGTCCGGGAAGTTCCCACATGCCGCGGAGCGGCTGGGCCCGTGAGCCATGGCCGCTGAGCCTGCGCTCCGCAATGGGAGAGGCCACAACAGTGAGAGGACGGCGTACCACCAAAAAAAAAAAAAAAAAAAAAAAATAATTCAGGTTCCGCTGTGGGAGGAGCTAGTGGCTTCGGACCTTAGAAGAACCGACAGGTCTGAGCGTGTTCAGAAAAGAATGAGATTGCGACGCATGGGAGCTGGGAGGCCTCCGAGGTCATCCAGTCCCCTCATTTTGAAAATGAGAAAATAGAGGTCCAGGTAGGAAAGGCGACAATGGTCTGAGGCTAACAGTGAGTTAATGAAGAGCTTGGGCTGGGCCTTCTGACCCTCGGCCCAGCGCTCTTCCTCGTGGGAGAATGAAACAGGCCTCAAAGCAGGCACTAGCCTGACCCTGAGCTCTCCACACCCACCACGCCTCGGAGGAGGCCTTGGAGCCAGAACTGGAGACACAGCAGCCAGCAGACCCCAGGACTCCAGCCCTGGGGCTAGCCTGTCGCTCTCCACACTCGTCAGCCCAGGGAGGGTGGGCAAACAACCAGATGCTCTCTATATATATTTCTTTCTCACTCAAGAACCTAGAATAGATCCTTGTTGGTCATGTTAGCAAGGTCCAACCTCTCCTCTGGACCCTAGGACCTGCCTGCACTCTCCCCTTCCCTCTGTCCCTCTCCAGTTCCACTCTGGGACATTCTCCACTATGACTGTGGCTTCAGCAAACCTCAGCAGCACCTCCCCACCCCTCCAGTCACGTCTCTGCATAGGGCCTTCCCACCCCAGGTATTTGCTCACATTCTGGCCTTGACAGCCTCCCTTCTTCCGGGTCTTCCTGGCTGCGTCTGCCCATCTCTCGTCTCCCTTTACCCAACCGTCCTGCCATGCGCACATGCTGGGGAAGGGCTGTCCTCCAGGGCCGTCTGCAGGCCTGGGGCCACATCCAGCCCTGGAAGCCCACTCTGTGCCTGGGCAGATGTCTTCTCAGAGGGACTCCACCACAGCGCTGCTGGCGGATCCTGCCCTCTGCAGCCCCTCTTCTCTGTCCCCACTTGAAGGTGGCTCAGCCATGCCGGGGGCTCATCTGGAGACTCTCCTCCCTGCCTGGCCACCACCCTGTCTACCCCACGGTCAGTGTCGCTGCTGCCGAGCGCCAGGTGGAGGGCAAGTCTGCAGTGAGTCACCCTGCTCCTGGGAAACTCCCAGGACCTTCCTGAGGACAAGGGCTGTGGGACGTGACAGGTAGGACACCGGGCCTGTTTGGCACAGTCTCTGCTCTTCTGCCACCACCTGTCACCGGGAGAGGCTCCAGCCACCATCAGCTTCCCTGGGCCACAGGGCTCCCACCTCTCACCTGTACCGTAGCCCCTGCTGCCTTCTCAGCAGCGCGCTGGCCGGTGGAGTCTTCCTGCTTATCTCCAGACCCTCCAGCTTGATGTCCTCCTCCCCAGTCTCTCCCTTTCTGTAACCCACCACGCCTAATTAGCCCAAGTCAGAGGAGTGGAGGGTGTGGATTTCCAAGGACTGGGGAAGGGGATCCCGGGAGGCGGGGACAGTTTCAGGCCCAGAGGAAGCAGGAGGAGGTGTGTGGAGGATGAGACCGCCTAGGTCTCCATCCTGTCAAGTCCAGGGGACCGTGTGTGAGTGTGAGTGCTTCTCCCAGAGCCCTCTCCAGGGCCTGGTGCAGGTGAGCAGTTTAAATCTTCAGAGGGGGGACTGGTAGGACAGAGGCCCCTTCCTGGGGCAGGGAGGCTGCCTTGGTACCTGGCGGGGCAGTGCCCTCACAGGTCCGGCCCCCTGAGGTGAGGGACTGGCTGGTGGGGGCAGGGATGGGGCGGGAGTGCCCTCTCCGTTCTAGCATGGCAGGGAAGTCGGGAGCTCTGGGTGGGAGGGGACAAGGGGCATTGTTGGAAAGATTGGGGTGAGGAACAGACAGAGAGAAGGGCTGATGGGTCTGAGCGGGGCTCATGCCGGCCGCGGCCCCCACCCTGGACGGAACACCCACCTCTCAGTGCCGAGGCTGCTGCTGAGGAAGAGGAGGGCCATCCTCGTGACCTCCAGCGTCCGCCTGCACGTGGCCTGGAGTACCTCCCTGCCAAGGGGAGCTTGAGTCAGAGCTGCTTTCTCCCAGGGGACTGAGGGCACTGTGCCCATAGGCACAGCCCCAGGGCGGTGTTGGAAGGGGTCTGGGTTGCCTGTCCTACCCTGCCCACTCTCCTTGCCCTCCCCACCCAGCCCTTGGGGGTACTCACACGAACCAGTGCAGCCCCCGAAGCATCAGCTCCTGTCCTGTCAGCAAGGCCTGTGCCAGCCGCAGGGCCTGGTAGCCGGCACCCAACACACCCTGAAACACAGAGGTGGGCAGGGTCAGGTCCCGTACCCCGAACCCCTGCATGAACTACCCCCTCCCTGCCACCTGGGGGCAACCCCTCACCTTGGCCGTGTTGTAATCTGACTGCAGGTCCACTTTGGGGACAAACTTGGGGATGTCCAGAGCAGCTGCAGATAAAGACCTGGTCTGAGGGGGCTGCCTGTCCGGCCCCGGATGAGGTCTGAGCTCATCATTCCTTATTTCCAGCTCACACTCAGCCCTCGCCACCTATCTGCCACCTCAAGCTTCCCAACTCACCTAGAGCCCCGACCTTCTAAGCCTTAAAGGCACTCAATGTGCTTCTTTACAATTGCAGTCCCTCACTGCCCCCTTGTGTCCACTCTGGAGAACTACAGCCTCATGCCCAAGGCCCCATCTCAACAGCAGAAAATAGGCTAAAAGCACCCCTCACACTCCGGGGTTTCAAGGTCAATTCCCCTCCCAGCCTTGGAGACCCTGAAGAGGAGGCATCATTCAAATGAGAAGGAGTGATATTTTTGCTAGAACGTGGAGGACAAAGCTCGGACCCCTGACCACCTTCTCTTCTCTCCAGCAGCTTAGGCTCCTGCTTCCTCCAAACCAAACTATTGGAGGCTTCCCCACCAACCACAGACTGTGGAGACCACATTGAATCCACATCTCCCTGTTTCCATTGTAGTTTCTTTCCCAGATCTTTGGACGCTGCGAAGCGGTTGGGCAGGCCACCAGCCCGAGTCACATGGCATTTCAGAGGCGTATGCAGAATTAGAACCCAGATCTGCCTTCTACACCCTGGGGACCCAAAGAAACACCCACAAGAAAATGAATCAGTATCCTGGATTATAAACCCCTGCCCCTTGGAAGAGAATGTGAGGAGGAGAAAAGATAAAGCCTGGGTGGCCCTACTCACGGTCCCTGAAGGCCAGCCCCTTGGGGGTCTCGCTGACCATGCTGAACAGGGTCAGGGGGCTGCTTGCTGTCGTGTGGGCGATGTGCTGTGCTGAGACGCTGGGCTCGAGGACACAGAGGTGACCCTCAAAGAGGTACTCCTGGTGCTGGGGGGCCACGTTGGTCTGCTTGTACACGGCCTCCAGAAAGATGGCTATCCTAGACACACCAGAGGCAGAGAGAGGGGAGGGGAAGGGGAGGGCATGTCAGCAGGCAGGATACAGGATCAGGGTGACCCGAAGCCCAGCTAAGACTTTGGGTTCTGCTTTTCAGAGGGAGGGACTGTGTGATTTTTTCTCTAGGGCGGGGAGATGAAGGACAGAGCTCATGTCTTATAGTGGATGGAGACAAAGTGGGGATAGAACTCAAGAAGCCTTCACATCTCTTCCTGCCACACTTCCATTAAAACTCACTAGTCCCATAGCATGCTCCAGAAATACAGGATTCCATGAGTAATACACTGGGGAAATGCACAGCCACACACACACACACACACACACACACACACACACACACACAGTCACACACACACCCCTCAGGAGATCTATAATGCATCAGCTTTATAAAGTTTGCCGAATCTCTCAAGTCCAGCAGCAAGGAGGCCTGTTTAACGTTAACTTGGTGGAACTAGTATTTTTCCAAAGTAAGATTGGACCCAGAAGCTTCCAAATCTAAAGTGCCCACAGAGCACTGCCCAGGACACGCCCCTGTGCTTGGGGAGACAAGGCTCGCGCCGCCCTCGCTCGCGCCCACTCACGTGTTGTGCGCGTGGATGTAGACATGGTGCACGACGGCCTGCGGCAAGGAGAAGACGTGGACGACAACTCGCTGCAGGATGTCACTGGTCTCCGCAAAGAACTGGTCGAAGCCCCAGCACTTGGCCTGCTCCACCTCCAGGATGTTGGCCAGGATGGGCACCAGCTGGCTCTGCAGCCCCCTGCCCCCCGGGACATGCAGACTGTCAGGGGCCGGGGCCCGGAGTTGGCCTCCTCAAGTAGGTAATAGGGGCCTTCCATGAGAATGTCCTGAAGGGCCAGGGCCAAGGGGTGGGATGCAGAGGAAGAGCTGGAAGGGTCTTCCAGCATCCAGATGGAGAAACTGGGGCTAGAAAGGGAAAGTGGTGTACCCAAGCTGCCAGCACACAGGGTGCTCCGCCGGGCCAGGCCTCAGCTGAGAGAAGGACATCGGCCCAGACTTGGGTCTGTGTCTGCCCCTCCCGCAGGGTCCCACTCACATGGACAGCTGACAGGTGATGGGGAGTGTGTAGCTCCACTCCAGGGGCCCGTTCTCCAGCCTCTGAGTGCCTGCGATGGCCCCGGCTGGCTTCTCCGTGGTGATCCGGTACCTGGGGGGAGACAGGACCAAGGCAGCAGGAGCCTCCAGCCCATCACACTTCAAGGGGTGATGGACTCAGCCCGGAGGGCTCAGGGCACTGGGGCAAGTCACCCAGCTGCCCCGAGGCACCCTGAGAATGCAACTGAGAGTCTGGCTAGCAGTCCTGATGCTCCCAGTCAAGTTCTCCACGCTCTCCTCTGTCCATTTCCTCTGCCCCCTCACCACACATCCGTGCCCACCTGCCTCCACACCTGCGCCTGCACTGCGCTCGGCCCCCGTAGCCTCCCCTCCACCTCACTATTCCAACCTCCCCTCCCTCCAAAGTCCAGCTACCCTGACAGCCCCCATCCAAGTCACAGCTTGACCCCTGAGCTGAAGGGGCATGGACCTTCCTGCAAATCCACTTTAAATCTCTTTTGCTCTGGGTCTCCAGCTACTTCTGTATCAGACAGCAGAAAACCATGAGGGAGCCGGGACTTGGGATCAGGAGGCTAGGTCCTTGCCCTTCCCCTTTGCCCCTGGCAGGCTCTGCAACCTTGGCCAAGTCGCTCTGGGAGCCTCAGTTGAGATGTGGTGAGCCACAAATGGAGGGGGGTGCTCAAGGGAAGCCCTGAACTAAGTTCTCCCGTCAGGAAGGGACAGGGCTCAGCCTCTTGTTTGATGGACTGATATCCAAGGATCCAAAAGGAGCCTGCGTCGGGGGCAGACCAGGAGGACCGTGGAGTCAGAGGCAGAATAGGGGACACAGCAGGGACTAGAAGGGAAGGCCCGGGGTCCGCCCCTTCGCCCGCTGCCCGGTGGCCCACCGTACATGATCTCCTTGTTGCGTCGGGGCCCTCCAAAGGGGACGAAGGGCAGGCTGCCAGTGGCCGCATGGTACAGGGTCACCCCAATGCTCCAGAGATCCACGGCGACCCCAAAAGCTTTCTGTTGGGGCTTGTGAAGCACCGCCCGCTCATACATGTCAGGGTGCTGCAGGAGGGGGAACCAGAGAGCTGTCGTGGAGGGGGAAGGGGGCAAGCGCCTGAGCACACCCCATTCAGACCCCCTTCTCCCACCTTCAGGAGGAAACAGAACCGTCAGAATGCATCTCCTTTGTAATCTCAGAAATGGGTGTGGCATGTGCTTATCCAAAGCACCCCTCCCCCCAACCCCAGCCTCTGCCCTGGGGGAAGAGGTGACCACCAGTGCTCCATCCTCCATGAGTATCCTATCAAGGACTCAACTGAACAGGGAGGCCTGGGCAGGCTGCAGCATTGCCTTTCGGCCTTAGAGAACAGAACAAATTGTTCTGGTTGGGGATAGGGGGTGAGAGGTAACCCTGCTGGACACAGGGAGATTGGACAGAGCCCCTTGGAGGGGCACTGAGAGTCACACGGTGAGGGGCAGCCAGCTGCAGGGGAAGCCCTCCGCTCGGGCAGCGGGTCCCCCATGCCCGCTCACCAGGTACTCCTCGGTGCCGTAGACCGAGACGAACTTCTCGTCGTCATCCAGCTCCCGGGCTGCCCCAAAGTCCGTCAGCTTGTAGATGCTCTGCCCCTCCTCCCCGACCAGGCGCATGATGTTCCCGGGCTTGATGTCTCGGTGGACGATGCCGTTCTCCCGCAGGTGGTTCATGCCGGCCACTGGGACAGAGGGAAGGCTGCTTAGTGGCTCTGGCCAGGGACAGCCCAGTGTCAAGGCTCATCTCGGGGGAAGGATCCACATAGACAGAGAGTGGCAACTCACGGGCCACTGGGGCCACAGGAGCAGCAGGAGAACAGAGACAGGCACAGAGCAAAGGATGGGGGTCCCAAGGAGGTGGGGTGTCGAGGTCCCATTGGGGTTCCCTAAGAAACTGAGAGGAATGGTGGCTGTGTCTCCCAGAGGAGGGCACTCTCCTCCCTACCATTTTTTAAAAATTATTATTATTGTTGTTAATTGCGGTAAAATATACCTAACATAAACTTTACATTTTAACCATTTTTAAGTGTACACATCAGGGGCATTAAATGCACTGACATTGTTGTGCTACCATCACCACCATCCACCTCCAGAACTTTGTCAACTTCCCAGACAGAAATTCTACCTATTAAACACTCACTCCCCATCCCCCCACCCCAGCCTCTGGCAATCACATTCCACTTTCTATCTCTATGGACCTGACCTCTCTAGGTCCCTCACATAAAAGGACTCATATAGTAGTTGTCCTTGTGTGGCTGGCTTTTTTCACTCAGCACAATGTCTTCCAGGTTCATCCATGTGTCCTTTCTAAGGCTGACTAGTATCCCATCATGCGTATATCCCATATTTTGTTTATCCATTCAGCTGTCTGTGACATTTGGGTTGTTTTTGCCTCATGGCTATTGTGAATAATGCTGTTATGAACATTGGTGTACAACCTCTTTTAAATTTTATTCTGAAATTGGAGTTTTAAACTGCTGATTAGCAGGAATCAGACACTTGGGTTCTGTCTGTTCATTAGCATCTGTGCCAGGTCTGTGAATGGGGAGCCTCTTAGCTTCCAATGTTCTACTGTGTTTGGATACTTGTTCCAGAAATGCCATACCCCTCTGGGACTTCACCTGCTGCTGAGGGCTGGGTCTGTGGCTGGCCTGTGGTGGGGAGGGGGGTCCCTGGTGGGAGTCAGGGAGGGGCTTACCCACACAGCGCAGCACCACCAGGAACTCGTCCTCGGGCAGCCCAAAGGCGTTCTCAGGGCTCTCCAGCACACTCAGCAGGCTGCCGCTGGAGCAGTACTCCATCACCAGCACCTTCTGCCGGCTGCCCCCCTGTAGGGGACAGAGGGAGGCTTGGGGAGGAGGGCGCTTCTTCTCCCCTTCCTCAAGACGGGGTGGCTCACCCTAGAGCCCAAAGCCCCCATTTCTCTAGGTCTCCGCTTCCAGCTGGCCTTCCTTCCTTCGGCCTCAAACTGAGCCCAAGGTCACCTTTTTCAGGAAGCCTTCTTTGATTAGGCCTCACTCCCCATCCTTACTTTGCCCCCAGGCCCCTGGCACCCTTTACCCCTCTCTGGCCAACATTCTGGCCGACCTGCAGATGAGCATGTGCCCAAGTCTCTATTATTATGTGACCTGACCCTTCCCAGCCTGTCAGAGTCGAGGACAAGACCGTCTTCCTCTGACCAAGCACTGGACCCACCGTCTCCTCCACCGCAAAGAGCTTGATGATGTTCTGATGGTTCAGCTTCCGCAGGACCTCAAACTCCCTCACCTGCACCTCGCGGGGTCGCAGGTAGCTGGCCGTGTTGAAGACCTTCACAGCAACCAGCTCCCCGGATTTCTGCCATGGGGGATAACATAAATGGCATCCCTGCCCTGGGAGCGCACCCCCTCCCAGGCCTCCGTTCAGCCTCTCCCGCCAGCCTAACCCCAGGGGTGAGCGAAGGCAGCCTGGTTGGGGCTGGGGGCTCCCACCCTCAGCTCCTTCCCCTCCTCAGAGGGTGCACAGCCTGTCCCGCAGCACTGGGAGATGACAGGAGCTTGGCACCCCTGGGACCCTGCAGGGGATGGTTCGTTGTTACTGCTACTGTCGCTATTGGCAGTAACTATGGTGGTAGCTAATACTCCTTGGCCTTAGCAGCAACGTTCTGTCTGGCTTCAGCTCTCAAGTACAAGATAGTGCCGTGCGTCTCGTATTCAGTGCAGCTCTCCGTCAGAATAAAGGCAGGATAAATCCAAACGAGTCCCACTTCCCACCTCTGCTGTCCCTAGATTTGCTGCCACCTCCCCTGGATGTTGCCTTCATCCCTTTCTCTCCAGCCCCCAACCGTGCCCGACAGAAGCTTCATCCCGAGGAGCCCTCTTCAGATCCCCACACCTCTGCTCCACTTCAGAGGGTGCAGAACAAAGTCAGAGAACCCTGCCCAGCCAGCTCACACCACCCTTCGTGCCCACTGGGGGCCGACTTCCTGGCTGCGAGGGGGCCGGGGTGGGCTGGGCTGCGTCCTACCTTGTTTCGGGCCTTGTACACACTGGCAGTGGCCCCCTGACCCAGCAGGTCATCCGTGTGCCACAGGTAATTGACGGTGCTCTGCATCTCTTGCTCCCAGCTGGCCGGCCACCTTCTGCTCAGAAAAAGAACATCCTGGGGTCTAGGATTCCACCCCTGACCTGGGGTGGACACTGGTGGCCTGACAAGTAGCCCTGCCAAAGACCACCCCATGAAGGGCTCCATGTGGCCATTCCAGAGGCAAGGGGGCAGGGGAAGTGTGAAGCACAGAAAGGTTAAGTAACTTCTCCAGAAAGAAGCACAGCCACTGGGCCCTCAGACCACAGCTGGGGCCTGTCCCACTGCAGGGCATTCTACCTGTCCCGACTCCCCAGGTCCCTGTCAACGCCCTCCCCAGACAGGTCGTTCTGCGGAGACAAACCCCTTTCTCTGTCACTTCTCCCAGGCACTGCGAGTTCTAGGGGTTTGGCATCCAGGCCTGGGATTGTCCCAGGAAGCAGAAATAGTGCTTGAAGCAAGAGCCCCAGGTCAGACAGTGTCAACCACGTCACCACAAATCTCCAGGATTGCAACAGGAGCCTGGAGCCCCTCCCCACTGCTCGCCTGGGCCCACCACTTCCTGCTGCCGTCAGCTAACATGGCCAGGTCAGAGCTGCTCAGGAGAAGAAAGCGCTGCTGTGGAGAGAGCGTGTGGGTGAGTGTGAGTGTGTGTGAGTGAGGATGTATGTGTGTACTTATGAGTGTGTGTGTGTGTGTGTGTGTGTGTGTGTGTGTGTGTGGAGGGGGTGGGAGAGGCAGGAGGCCATCAAATCGAAAAGCTCAGGAGCCTGTGGAAGGATCTGAAACCGCTCTACAGCTCTGTTTCCCATCTTTGCCCTCATCCTCTTCTCTCCAAAGGCCAGTTCCTCTAAAGCAGTTGGCTGCAGAGAGTGTAGCCTCAGAAGTTACATTCGGTGCTTCTCTGAAGAATAGGGCCATGGCTGGTCTTTATGGGATGGCTGGGAGGAACATAAGAAGGGCCACCACCCCTTAAATACTCTCAAATAAGGCTGAACTAGACAGGGCTGCTTCCTCTTCTATCACCTTAAAGGTTGTCAATCCTAGGGTCACCATGCCTGGAATCTCGCTGTTCCTTAGCTTTGAGCCTTCTCTCTGTAATCTTTTTTTGTTTGTTTTTTTTAAATGGAAATCCTGAGGAGGTCAATTCTTTGAGCCAGAGGCCACTTGGAGAGATCAGAGGTCAATTCCAGTTTCAGAAGATGTATTAGTGTTTGCATTTTATAGAAGCAGCTGAGGGGCTGAGTCTTTATGAAGACAATGTAATAGCTGAGCAGGAATGAGTTGGTGAGCTTTTCCCCTCCGAGGCTGAGGAGGAATCAGCCCGCGGGCCTGGGGCTGTGAAACCAGGTAGAGCATCCTGAAATCAAGGCCAAGGGCCCAGCCAGGGGAGATTTCACCACCTTCAAAATCCTCCCCAGGGCTGGTGCTGGGGTAGAGCACAGCCGAAGGTCTAAGGAATGGGCAGTGTGGCATAGAGGGCAGAGCCTAGACAGGCTGGCATGCCCTGGGCTCTGTGCCTGGCCCTGCCAGGGCTATGCTTAGGAGCTGATGGGCAGCACATCTGGCCGGGTCTGCGTGCTCTGTGCCTCCCAGCCCAGCAGCTGGTGCACAGAAGGGCTCACTATCCTACAGCAGCGGTTGGATGGATGGGAGCCAGGAACCCGTCGTCCCACCCACCTTCCTCCTCCTCCAGGCTCTGCAGTACCTAAAAGCACTTACCCTGTGCTCTGAGCAGCCCCCGATCAGGCAAAGACTCTCCCCAGCAAGTGTGTGTTATGCTTTCTGTCTGTGGCAAGTCCAGGAGCTGAGCTACACCGGAAAGAGGAAGGCGGATGAGAGGCACCCCTGGGCGCCGTTTGATTCTCAGCCTCCGTCAAAGGCCCCTGGCCCCAGCCCTTTAACCCTTTCCTGTTTGTCAACCTCTCCCACAGAGCTGGGGGTTTCCAGCCCAATTCCCCAGCTCCAGGAGACTCTCCTCGCCACTCCCACCCCCAGGACCTGGGCCAGTGGGAAGGACCCCAGGAGAGGTGAGGGCAGGCACGAGAAGAAGCCAGGCAGAAGAACAGTACAGAGGCAGAGCTGAAGGCTGGCTTCGGGTGTTGGGAAGCAGAGCTCCGGAAAGGAGCATCGTAGGTAGACTGCAGCTCTCCTCTACGCCACTCCTTCCTTGCCTCTCATGGGCCTCCAAACAGTCCTTGGCAAGGGTGCCCACCTGAGATGGAGCACAGGGCACCTCTGGGGGCGTAGGGAGGAGCCGCCGCCGCAGAGAGATACAGGGAGGGGACGTGGGCCGGCCTGGAGAGCAGCTGCTGACAGGCCAGCACCCCGGCACTCTGCTAAGTGCTGTCTTGCAGCTGCCTGGCGCCCCGGCTTCTCCATTCAACGCCCTCCCTCCGATGGACTCACCCCATCTCGGCTGTGGGGCATGCAGGCTTGTGGGACTGCGTGACGCCCCCCGAGCTTTCAGGGCTTGTTGTCATTCATGGGCAGCGCCCATAGCATCCTGGTGGCCACGGGCCCCGGGAACCTGAAGACGGGCCAGTTGAAGTGGCCGCGTGCCACCCTGGGAGCTGGGGGAACTGGGAGCAGAGGCCGACACTCAGCTCAGCTCGCTGCCGGCTCTCAGTTCTCTCACTTCCTGATTTCGTTCTTTCTCTCTCTTAAAGAGACAGAGGCAGCTGGGCTGCCGCCACTACTCCCCGGCAGGAAGGAGAAAGAGGATGCTCTGAGCTCCCAAGTGGAGGCAACAGGCCCAGAGTCTGAACCACAGAGAGGCCGGGCACCGAGGCTGAGTGGCTGTGGTGGGCCGCTGGATGCTATTTCTGTACCTGCCATGGTTCACTGGAGCAGGGAAGTTCAGACTCAGCCCCTACAGAGCAGGTTGCTCCAGTTAACCAAGTAGACAGCTGCCTGGGAAAGTGAACTTCCCACACCCAGGGGTCTCAGGGAGGTCCAGGACCTATGACCAGCCACTTCTAGAAGTTGGATCTGACTCATCTTCCCAGTGAGCCTGCAGAGGTCCAAGAGCAAGCACTGCCCTCCAGCATGACCTTGAGCACAGTATACGACCCCTGCCAGACAGTCTTCTCACCCAAGGCATGAGAATGGTAACATGACACCATTGGTTGTGTGAGTGACATGGGACAGTATATTTGGAAATGCATGGGCAACTGGAAAGTGCTTTACAGAAGGCACTGAGGCTCATACACCTTCGGTAATTTGTCTGTGATCTTCAGAGATTGCTGGGGCTGGAACGCAGGTATGTCAACTGCCCATTCAGGACTCACTGCCTCAAACCAAGTTCCCCAGGAGGCTGAAGAGGTCTGCCTGGCTCTGGTCAGCTCCGAGATGGCAGTTGGATAAGAAATGGTTAAAGCCAGGAAATTCCATGTTTCAAGAGAAAGCTGGAGGGACTTCCCCATGGCCACACCTGGTGGTTTCCTCTGGCAGCCCCACCCATAGTACAGTGACACCAGAACGGGGAGCCCAGTTGAGAACTGCCTTGTGCTCACATAGATACACTTACTGATGCCCACCCCCCTCCTCGCAAGCAGCCAGGGCTACTGGGTGCGACCCAGAGATGCTGTCCTGCCGTGTCTGACAGCAGGACTAGGAGAAACGTCCCTTAGACCTCTTGTTCTTCACCCAGGATTCCCAGTTTTCCCCCTGCCTGGCATACAGTAGAATTCCACTTCCTTGACACCCTCTGATTAGGCGAGGCCATGTGATTTCTTAACCAAAAGCATTTAATTGCTAAGGCAAGACACCATGCTCCCCCCCAGCCCCTGTGACAGTGTGATTCTGTTAGATGTGGTGACTGCCCTCTCAGTTTGGGTCCTTGAGTGACCACAGAGCAGAGCTCCCCTGCTGGCCCACAAGGGACATGTAGCTTTGGTGAAATCAACCCTTTTCATTTTTTTTTATTTTTTTGTGGTACGCGGGCCTCTCACTGCTGTGGCCTCTCGCGCTGTGGAGCACAGGCTCCGGACGTGCAGGCTCAGCGGCCATGGCTCACGGGCCCAGCCGCCCCGCGGCATGTGGGATCTTCCCGGACCAGGGCACAAACCCGTGTCCCCTGCATCGGCAGGCGGACCCTCAACCACTGCGCCACCAGGGAAGCCCCCAACCTTTGTTGTTTTAAGCCAGTGGGATGTTCAACGTTAACCCAGCCTATGGCTAAAGCTCTACTTTCCCCACCCCCCCACACCGACGAACCTACCTGGTCCTCACCAGCATCCCTACTCTGCTCTCTCTGCATCAAGCCCGCTCTCTTTCCCAGAGTCTTCAGCACCCTGGAGTGCAATGACTGTGTGTCCAGCATTTACTAGGAAGCAGGCACTGTGTGCCGAGGACACAAAGGGGAGACCTAGTCACCCCCTCCTCCAGGAGCCGGGGTTCAGGACAGCATGGTGAATGCTATGAGATATATACTTCAGCAGGGAGTGATTCTGTGAGCCCGGTAGAGGGGGACTGCAGCAGGGAGGGGCAGCTGATGACCAAGAAGGGCTTGCAAGAAGAAAAGATACTCAACCAGACTTTGGAGGGAGGGGAGCTGGGCAGAGAAGAGGGGGTCAGAGGTATGGCATCCCAGGTCGTGGGGACACATGCACAGGCTCAGAAGTACAAGGTGGGCAGTGAGCTGCTGTGTGGTGACAGACCAAGTTTCGCTGGGCATCCTCTGTGAGGTCACATCCTCTTGTGGACAAAAGGAATGAATGTCTTGCCTGTGGTTTTGAGCTGCTGGCCCGAGCTGGGCAGCATGTCCGTTGTTTCATCTGAGGAGGTACAGGAGCCTGGCAGGCTCCTGAGGGGAAGAGGACGCCTATAAGAGGCCTCACCGCATTTTCCTGAGTGGCTCTGAGGACTCATAGAAATAGAAGTGACAATTCAGAGGTAGCGCTAGGACCAGAGGCACGGGGAGGGGTGGGGGGCGGTCTTTGATGGCAGCTGTCAGGGAGAAAGCTCACATCTGCCTTCTCCAGAGGGAGGCCAAGTGGTGTCCTAGGAAGGGCAGGGCTTTACAGTCAGAGGTCTGAGTCCTGACTTGAGAAAGTCACTCAACCTTTCTCATTGACTTGGTGCAAAACCAAAATGAGATGCAGTGCCTGCTACCCAGTAGGTCCTGAATAAATACTAGGTGCCTTTTCTGCCCCTACGTGGCTTGAGCCTGTTTGTCACAGCTGCCTTACCTGTCCAGTGCCTTAAAGAAGAGGGGAGAGAAGGACAAGGGCCAGTAGGTGTGTGGAAGAGGTGGGCAGTGTGTACTCAGCGTGCCCAGGCATTTTTGAAGGGCTGAGTGTTGAGGTCTTGGAAACTTGCTCCTTGCCCCCTTCACAGGTCGGCTCTGGCCAGGAGCTTTGGGTGCGGAAGCAGGAACAGACACTGCAGCCAGACCTGGCACCACCCCCAGGCAGCGGGAAGAGATGCAGTGGGTGCAGCACCAGGCCACTGTGTACTGTCTTTCTTGGTATGGGAAAGTGAGCATTTCACTCATTGTCTTAACCCTTCAAACCTCCTACTCACCATTCCCTCCCACGCTCTCAGCTAAAGGATTTGCAATTAATTCCGCTGAAATAAAAGAAGCGATCAAGAAGGAACTCCCTCATCTTCCCTCCCCTGAGATGGAGGAAGTGAGGAAGCGCCTCCTCTCTAGCCTTTGCTGGCCCTTGCATCTATGCTCTGTGATCTCACCCTCTTTCTACTGGGTCCTGCCCTTGAGAAAACATGCCTCAATATTGTCCATTGTAAAAAGAGAAACCTGGGCCCTTGACCCCTTTTGATGCTCCCCATTCAAAGCAAAGCCTTTGAATGAGCTGCCAGGAGTTTGACTCCCCCTTCCCACGTGCTGCCCAACTCACTCCAGTCAGCTCATTTCCCCTGTATGGCAAGTGCTATTGACAAGGGTGACCTTTCTTCACTGGCCTCATCTTACCCCACGGGCATCTGCCAGCCGATCCTCCTTGTTGAAACATTCCCTTCTCCGGGTTCTGTGACTCTCCCAGACACCTACCTCTGTCACTCGCTCCGTCTGCCCTCTTTGCTGGCTGCTTCTTCACTGGATTTCTAATTATTGGGACCTTCTCTTTTTTTCCATTTGTATATTCTTCCTGGGGATCTCATAGTTTGAATACATCTATAATGCAATAGCTCCTAAATTTGTTTTCAGGTATGATCTGTCCACAAACTCCATATTCATATATCCAAGAGTTTACTTGATATTTCCACTTGGATGTCTAATAGTCATCTCAACTTTACCAGGCCAAGCAGAATTCTTGACTAACTGTACTACCTCTTCCCCCAGGCACTCACTACCTTATTATATCGTTTCATTTTTAGAGTAACACTATTTTGCTTATTTATCTGTTCTCCCTGAAACCAGAAAGCTCCATTATCTGTTCCTCTGTTCAATACTATACGACAGTGCTTGGCACACGGTCAGGCTTAAACTGACTAACGAATGAGTCTTTGGCATACGTAATATGCCAGGGTTTCTAACTCCTGAGTAAAAGGAAGCTTCATATGCCTATGGATAGAAACATTTAGGTTAGATCATCATGAAGACCGTTTCCTAAATTCAGACCCACCCGGTCTCCTTTTTTGGTTTCTATCTGGATTGAATGGGTCTGTTTTGACTGTCACTGGTTTCCGTCAAGCTCCCATCAGAATATATGAGATGAGTTAAGAGTACCCCGAAAGGATAGCCCGCCTTTGCCTTAGGACTCTCTGAAAAGGATTTTGGGTCCTCTGTTCACAGCTTAAGCACTAGCTCCATCTCACAGCTCGTCACCTACATTCCACAGCACAGGGCGGCAGAAGAGCCTCAGCTTTGACTTAGCTAAGACCAAGGGACCAGCAAGAGAAGATCAAGCTAGAGCTCTACCATAAAGTGAGGGAGGGAGAAAAGATGACACATTAGAAGGGCATGAGAAAGTCGAATAAAAAGTATACAAATAACAGATGGCAATGGCAAACCTAAGGAGAGGATGTAACGTGTCTGGGGTAGGATTCCTTGTATTACCATTGAACATTGGGCATGAGAGATTTGATCCACCCAGGGGCCTCTGGTATTAGAATAAGCCCACGAAACATAAGTGTGGGCCCTAGGGGCTCCAGGATGCATTTCAAACGATCACCTTTGAATAACTTCACCCTTGAATATATGATCTGCTAGAATCAAAATCTAAGGGAGAGAAAGCATTTTCGGTATGCTCCCACCCCACCCCCGTACTCAACACCCACAGCACAAACACATGGGTAAGCTCTTCTTCCAGAGGCAGGGGGCTGCCAAGGGCAGAATGACCCAGGGCTTTGCTTGTGGAGGAACTAAAACCTTCAGTCACCCTCAGTTGTGGCTGACAAAGCTTCCAAGCAACTGCACAGGCTCTGTTCCTGCAAATGGGGAAATCTGACTAGTGACAGAAATGAGAACAGTCCTCACTGAAAACAGGGGAGGTGGATTCTGTGGAGGAAATGGTTCTCATGGCAACAGACTGCCCAATGGTGAGCGGGAAGACTTGCTACACAATCCCTTAGGTTCCACACATGGGCTAAAGGAAAATGCTGGGGTGGGGGGGGGGAATCCACATTCTAAATGCACCTCTGCTGTTGTCTTGCTGGGGGAGGGAGAAGATGGTTGGCTCCTGAGGTCACCCCAACTCTCCTTCTGTTGCCAGGCAGGGCTCCGTAACCACAGACGAATCAAAATCCCTCCTGGGCAGCGGGACTCCTGGATTGGAGATTTCAGGGAGTGGAGAAAGGATATAAACTGCAGCATCGAAACCTAAAAACGTATTTTATTTCGAAGTTGTGCTTTGGATTTTCCCCAATCCAACATCTGTTGAGTGACAGTCTTAGGTTCACACAAAGCATCTCCAAGCATACATACAATATTCCAGTTATCAACACTATTTTAAAGAATATACCATTTTACACAAACGTGACATACAAGTCAGACGCCACAAAATTGCAATTCCCTGGAAGATCTAACTTCTCTTCTGAACGTGAAGTACATATACACCAGCCCTTCCAGTGGTCTGTTCATCCTGTTGCTGGCATCATCTCTCATCTCTTTGGGGAGAAACCAGGGCACCCTGAGGAGGTTGGCTGAGACCAGTGTTTCCAGTTTACAGGCGGCTGGCTGCAAACTCCTCTCTTTTCCAAATTGGGATGCTGGTAGCCCCGCCCCACCTCTGCTTCCCAAAGATTGACCATCAGAGTCCACACCGGGAAAAGGATCCGTGCCTCCAGGGGCAGATTGGGGTTCTTCAAAGCATCATGCTGGTTTAGGAAGCATATCCGAGGAAGACTGGTCTCCCTAGGCCCTGGGTGGCCAGCTCCGTTTGGCTTTTCGGTGTAAAAATCACAGTGTGCAACCTCGATTCCAGTTGATTGCAAGGAGCTCTGCCGAGAAGGACTCTCCTCCTAGGGTTCCTAGTCCTCTGGACAGGACCATCTCACAGGTTTCAGGAGCACCAGAGAGGGGAAGACAACTCGGCTCCCAGAGCGGGGGTAGCAGGTGACCTCTCACACACTGTCCAGTTCATGATGCAAATCAGCAGATGGACACTGACCGAGGGGATGGTGAATGCAAGTCATGTACAGGGCTGAAAGAGAAACAAGGCAGGAGCAACAGAACAGGCCCAAGGTGTTGTCATTAAGGAGCTTTGCCTTTCCTTTCTTAGAGAAGGATGTGCCGGAAAAAGAGGAAAAGGGCAGGTATGGGCACCAATTTTGACCAGTTGGATCAAAAGGAATGTCAAGTGAAGGGTAGGGTTTCATTTCCAGCAAGGAAACAGATCCTTGGGTATGAAAGGCCCCTATTGGCTCAGGACCTGTGTAAGTCCAGGTGACAGACAAGGACAGGCCACTAAACAGATCAACAAAAGCCAAGAATGCGGAGGACTGTGGGTTGCCTCTCACAGGTTGACACACGCACTGAAGGAGTTCTTCATCTCTCCCTCCTGGCTCTTGGGATGGTTTTCCTGGTGTTGCAGGCTACTTTTCTAACTAGCAACTTCCTACAAAGCTTCTCTTTTCCTTCACACAAAAGGAGGAAAATCCTACCGCTTTCCATAGAGCCAACTACCAACTTCAAAATGTTGGTCTGAAGAGCATTTTCTGGGCCAAAGATAAGAAAGTTCAGATTTTCCTATCTGAACGGCAACCCGCTATCTCTCCTAAACTGTGGAAAATAAGGCAAAAAGCACAGCTTTAAAACCAGAAAACAGAGAAGAGGAATGAGTTTCAACTTTAACTCAAGTAGTTGTCTGAGACCCATGAGCCTGGGGTTTAACTGTCCCCAGCCCTGGTCCTCCTGCGATAGCATGATGTTAGGGGAGCTGGGACCATGGGCACCAGATTTGGAAAGCAAATTAAAGCAGACAAGGGTATTATTTTTGCTTTTTGGAGGTGAACCAGAAAAATAGCCGAAGGAAGGCCAAAATATTCAGCATCCAATTTTTGATTTTCTTAGATTCGGGCCTTGGAAAGACTTTAAAGCCCGTGGGGCGAAGAGTTCTCTTAGTTGTGCTTGTCTGGATAAATGAAGACCAGTTTTTTTTTTTTTTTTTTTTTGCAGTACGCGGTCCTCTCACTGTTGTGGCCTCTCCCGTTGCGGAGCACAGGCTCCGGACGCGCAGGCTCAGCGGCCATGGCTCACGGGCCCAGCCGGTCCGCAGCATGTGGGAACCCCCGGACCGGGGCACGAACCCGTGTTCCCTGCATTGGCAGGGACTCCCAACCACTGTGCCACCAGGGAAGCCCCTGAAGACCAGTTTTAAGGAGCAATGTCTCTCTTTAATCTAACTAGAGCTCCCTAAGCCCCCGCTGGTCCCTGAAGAGAGGCCTTGTGGAATAACCCAACTAGGGGATAAACTTAGAATACATTTTCATTTGGGAACAATTTTAGGATTAGCAAAGCTGAATTTAATTTTTAATAGGATTATGAATTTTATGTCTTAAGTACCCAAAAAAGTGGGAGGAAGGACCCATTTCTTACCTTTTCCAAACCTGCCAAAAACACAATAAAACTGTCTTAAGCCTCTTTACCCTAAAAGCAACCAACTATAAAACTGTCTTATACAGGAAAATGTCTTAAATGGAAAACGGTACATCAGAGACAAAGATAGGAACCCGAGAAATGTCTATACATTCAGAAAAACTTTAGAAGTTCTGTAAGAAGATTGGGTTATAGTTCCAGACAATGGAGGAGAGCAAAAGCAAACACCAATGATCAATTCACACCAATAGAAAGAAGACAGAGAGAAAGCCCCCAACCCCAAACAGTTTACAGGATTGAGTCCCATCCTGCTAAATTTCACACGGTGGAGAGAGTCAAAGGCTAGGTTCTCTGGCCCAGACAGAGTTGAGATTTGTAACGGAAACAGAGACCCCTGGTGGCTCCTGTGTGAACTGCCACAATAGCTTACAAAGAGACCAGTCTATCTAGGACCAGGAGAGGCTACACATGCCAGAGACTAGAAAAAGGTGTGTGTGTGTGTGTGTGTGTGTGTGTGTGTGTGTGTGTGTGTGTGTGTGTGTGTGTGTGTGTGTGTGTGTGTGTGTGTGTGTGTGTGTGTGTGTGTGTGTGTGTGTGTGTGTGTGTGTGTGTGTGTGTGTGTGTGTGTGTGTGTGTGTGTGTGTGTGTGTGTGTGTGTGTGTGTGTGTGTGTGTGTGTGTGTGTGTGTGTAAAACAGAGAATGAACTGTATATGATTCTCTATGATCAGTACCCAAAACAAGATGCCACTGAGAGCTGGCCGTCAGCAGCCAGCCATCTGGTTAGGCATCCCTTGTGTCTGAGGGGACTGAGACTTCAGCCCACGGCCCTGTGACTTGCCTTGCCAGATTTCACAGTGACCTGATAATGGAGAAACCTACCTCTGGCTAACCTAAGAACAGTATGTACTGTAGCTGGCTGGATTACGACAACGGGGGGAAGCAGAAGGTAGCGGGAAGGGTGGGGGAGGGCTGGGCGATAACGAGGGCTTCATTCTCAAGGTTTTGGGTGATGGGGAGGCTAATTCCTGCAAGAACAACTTAGAACCTAATTTTCAACTGAAGTCCCCAAGCTAGTTAAATAGGAAGATTTTAATAACAGTCAGTCCCTCCAGTCCCCTTGTCTAGAACAATTAAATTACATCCCTCAGACAGTACAAGACTTGTCAGTGGACTGTGGGGAGGCAGAGGAGTTGACACCGGGGCTAGTGGCATTTGTTTTGGGGAAGACAGTGGGCTTGGGCCGTGTGGCTGGTGGCTTGACTGGGGCCGCCATCTTGACAGACTTGACAGGCCGGAAGGCGCAGGCGATGTCCCCAGCAGTGCTGGCGCTACGCTGGAAGGTGGGCTCAGGGTCCTTGAGGAGCTGAGTGTGCAGGGGACTGGAGGGCTCCGATGTGGGGGCCACCACAGGGGAGGTCTTGAGGGGCTCCAAGGTGTCCAGAACCACGTCCGGGGTGTGCTTGACGCTGCTCTGCCGTTCTAGCTCCCGCAGCTCGTTCAGGGCAGAGTTCATGGTCGCCTCAATATCCTGCGGACAGGAGAAAGGAGAGAGTGAGGCTCACGTAGGGAGAAGCCCCCAGGGTCCTATTTCAACAACCTGGGCCAAATCATGGAGAAACCGACTGTAAGGAGATGTCCAGATGATTTTATTTGGCCAAAATCTTTGAACATCTGGATGTTCAGAATGGGAGGGAAGGGGGGCAAAAGGACTTGCGTTCTCATGAGGGTTTTTTTTTTATCCTTTAGACAGAGTGGTTGAGATGCTTTTTAAATAGAGCCCTCAGGTTTTAGACACACGCATGAATGTATCTATGGATGAGATGACATGTAATCCAGCAGGGACAGGAAAGGTGGATGAACTAAGGGTGGCCAGGAGTTTGGTCATGAGTACATGGGATTCATATTCTACGTTTGTTTGAAACTGTACATAATAAACAATTTTTTAAAAAAGTGGTACAGATGAAGTATGATCTTTGTTATCTTGGACTTTAAAGGCCAAAGGTTAAGAGGGTTAGTCCTTCCTCCTCAAGGACTGAGGGAAGGTTCAAGAGCCCTGGCCCTGAGGATCCATCAGGACACCCCCCCACCCCTGCCCCCGCTCCACCCCATCCAGAGTGCTCATCTTGATGAAGCCATTTCCTTCCACCCATCACCATAAGAGGGGACCAAGGAGTGACCAGGAGGGGGAGCCAGAGCCCACATAGGTGAATCTCCATTGAGTTTCACAGTGGAATACTCCAGATCTTAGGAAACAGCAGGCTTAGCTCAGGGGCTCAAGGCAGAACCAAAGACCCTTTGTATGCAGCCAGCTGCCTCCCAGGGAGACCTCCCAGATCCCTCCCCACCTCTCCACACACTGTGTCTAGCACTCCCAAACCACCGCAGGGCTCCTCCCTTGGGATCAAACTCACGTGGAAAGACTGCATGTTTCAGGCAAAGGCCCCTGGTTAAGGCTTCTTTGCCCTACAGGGTAATCCATGCTTTCTGCTGAGAGTGGTTCAATTTCACTCATCCCTCTGATGTTCTCAAACCTTAAAATTGTGCAGAAAGAACTCCATCTCCCTCCTCAGTCCCGCTCTGCAGCTAGGGTCTGTCCCAGTTATGTAGCTATTCCAACGTTCCTAACACCTGGCCAAAGAGGGAGCTGGGAGGATTCCCGTGGTGCAAGGCAGATTGCAGCCAAGAGCTTAAGGAGAGGCACAGAAACAGAAGGCTAGCAAAGCAAGACATCTCAGGCCTGTAGCTTAATACTGTGCTTGCCAGGTACACCATCCCTAAGCAGAGCACTGCGATTAAGCCAACAGAGGCCACACCCAGCCTCTACCCTGAAGTTGGGGTGAGGAGAATCTCAACTCAGTTGAGACATAAAAGGGCAACGATGAGCCTTTAGTTCCTACCTGGTCTAATGAAAATTATAGAGTTGGGAGAGACGTCTGAGTGAACTGCTTGGAGTGGCCCCGAGAGTCGTATTTTTAGAGGTGGGGTTGGATCTCTAATATTTCATGGAAAACAGAGACTCGTCAGTGTGATGCATACATGGAAGGAAGACCCTGTAGCAAGCAAGGGAGCTCATCTCCACTGCCTCTGGAGGCTTGGGCTGGAAACCTTTCTGGGACCGGAGTGCGCAGTGGCAGAGTAATTTGGGGCCTTCACAACCAGGAGCAGATTGTTGATTGATCATTGATCTATCACTAGGGACCAGAGATTAGCCTCAGGGATGATGGGAATGGCACATTGATATGAAAATGTGGCCAGAACGACCTCTGAGCCTCACCACTCGGGCAGCTTCGCTGAAATCTACCAGGGTCTCAAGACTCAAAATTGGGCTGAATGGATTCTATCAGAAACACTCAATCTGTAACTACTGGCTTTAAAAATTACAACAGGCTTGCAAATAGCCCATATATGAGCAAGAAGCCTGCCTTCTTTTATTTTGTCTTCAAGTTCTTTTTGGGGAGAGAGGGATCGGCAAATTTCTTGGAAAGCCATCTTATCGGGTCTAGATGTCTAACAGTCCCTGAACTCCGTGTATAAGGTACCGTTCTCTTTCAAGTGCCGTCATAATGAGCATGGGCTGCACTAAGCAGCAGTGACAAGTGTAGACTTGTAGTAGCTATTTGTCCAAGAGCCCCCAGTTACCTGTGCAATGACCTCAGGGTCCATGGGCCGGTGGTTATTGAAGCTTTTTGACCTGCCTGCTGTCACCGTCTTCCGGATCTGTGGACTGTCCAGCCGATTCTTCAGGGATGAGTGACGGCTGATGGAGTTGAGACTCCCATGCCCACTGATGGAACACTTATCTGGCCCTTCCTTGGGGAGACTCTGGCTCAGGATGGGCTGGGAAGATGGGCGGCAGCTTGCCCCTACCCCCGGGGAGGCGGAATCAGTCAGGGAACTGCTCAGCCCATGGCCGTCGCTCCGAAATGTTTTCCGGATGCTCCCAGATTCTGGCCGCTTCCTTTGCCTTCAATGACAAACAGAAAGGGCGGTTTGATCAGGGAGCCCTGGCTCCGAGGAAGCTAGGATGAGTGAGAGAGGGGCAGATGTTGGTACCCAGGGACTTCTGGAAGGAGAGGACACAGAGCATGTCCTCTCCTGTGTCACCTTCCCTTGCTTTCTCCATGTCTTTGTCTCCCTGCCACCCCCGACCTGGGCAAAGGAGAAATAGATACTTACTTGGTGGTCGTGGGCTTTGAGTTCTCAAGATGTAAGGTGCTGTCAGGAAAAATGTCTGATTAAGCAAAAGTTTCTAATGGGAGACAGATTCATGAAAAGGTACCCTCCGTTACCTGGTCTGCACAGAAAGCAGGCCCCAGACCCCAGGTAGGAGAAAAAGTCTCACCATCACCAAGGAGGTAGGGAATTGCTGGTAAGAGGAGAGTTGACTTTTCCAAATTTTAGCATGTTTCTTAGTCCACTGACAAGACTAATTATTTTGGGCTTTGGCAAGAGGCTGTTGCTGCTTATTCTGCAGATATGGAACAGAATATTTTTCAAGAGGCTGCAATGCTGCAGAGTTTGGGTCACGTTTGTGCATTTTCTAGGGTGGAAATACATCTACGTGACCCTAAGTCACCCAGCACTGGGCTGAACCCTGGCTCTGAGTCGATCTGTTTCAGACCACTAAAGCTCTCAGATGAAATGGTCTGACAGAATCTTATTCATATGGGTGTTGCCCACTGCTGAATAATTTCATTATCTCTTGGAATCAGATACTATAGGACCTAATCTAAGAGGCAATGACACTTCTGGTTTGGGATGGCAGCTGGGCAGCTCTGAACTTGAATATACTAAGGGCCACTGAGGCTGAGGTGGGAGTTGAGGACGGAAGAAGGGAAGGGGTAGGACCTGAAGATAAGGAGCTGGTCCTTGGGGCAGGGCCACCGCGGAGGTCTTCCTCATCATACACGCCCGGGGCCCGGTTCGGGATTTGGCACACAGCAGCCACTCCGTGAGGCTGCCTGCTCGGCAGCTTTAGCCTTGGGGGTCAGCCACTCTCCAGTGGATAAAGGATGTTCGCAGAGTCTTATAAGGTCCAGTTGAAATGACTTTTCCTCTTCTGCAAATTCTTCTCTGACCTCCCTCCCCCATGGGCAGGCAGACTTCACTCCCCCTTCTGCTCCTTCAGTGCATCTATGGAACCACTTTTTAGTGACTTGTCTCTGTGGCATTCACCTTGCCCGACTGTGAGCTCCGAGGCCAGGGATCACCTTATTCGTCCCTGAATAAGCGGCAGGCGTACCTGGCACAACAGGAGGCGCTCAGTGAATGTGTGGAATTGAACTGAGAGGCCGCACCCTAATAACTCCTTGCTGATTTCCTTTTTCCTTCTTGTGAGGAGGGCTGACTTACAAGGCCCAAACTGCTAATGAGGCAGATTTATGGAGTGGCTGGTGTGGGCCAGGCCCCAGGGATATAGAGGGAGGAAGACAGAGTTCCTGGTTTCAAGGAGCTCAGCCTGGTGGGAGATCCAAGCGCAGCTTGTGTCCTGAGATTGCCTCGGGAATACGGAATAAGGGCACCTAACTCAGCCCTGAGGAATTCAGGGGTGTCAGAAAGCCTTCCCTAAAAAGAAATTTTCGGACTGAGTCTCGAAGGGAGAAGAGTCGACCAGGTGAGAAGACAGCAGATGTGAAGGTCCAGGGGTGGAAGAGAACCCAGGGTACTCAGGAGAGAGAAGGAGCTCGGGAGGAGAGCTGTGTGGGGCAGGAGGCGTGGCTCGAAGGCCGATCAGTCCTAAGGGCAAGACATCCCGGGGGGCGGCTGCTCCCCCACGGACCAGCTGGCGTCTGGGCAGACCACATCCTCCAAGACCCCATCTTGATACCACCAGCCAAGGAGTTCACGGGAACCGCCTTGACTTTCTACCAGATGTTCATCTTTTGAGTATTCAAGGTATTACTCTCTACAATTCCTTTGTACAAATGGCAACAAATACATGATGGCTTAAAAATCTGTACCCGACTAATTAGCTAACTCTCTCTCCACCAACCTCGCCTTGGTTTCTGGGTTAATTACAGGCTTACAACCTTATGATTATAGGCTTACAATTAACGTAGACTTGTAAATAATGAAGAAAATGTCAGCCCACAGTTAACTTTTTACTAGCTGGTCCCCCCAACAGGGCACACTATGCTGGAGGGAAATAAATTAAATCCTCGATCTTTCTTACCGGTCTGACTGAAATTGTGACTACACTGACCAAGTGCGCTGAATCAGCTACTTTACTAAGTAGAGGGTGAAAGAGATGGAAAAGAACCATGTGCCCCAAACACTCCCCCTGCTACCGTCTGGTTGGAAAAAAGCCAAGAGATCTGGGCGACCTGGTGCAGTTTAAAAACAACAAGCATCTTTTATTCTCCTTCCAGTTTCAGTGTCCAGAGGCTACGGTTAACAGGTTTTCAATGTGCAAATCATTTCATTCCTCCAAAGCCAGAGGGGAATAAAAACTGTACATCATCTCCAATCCATATTCATCGGGAGCGCCCTGGGGCTTGTCATCCTGCTGGCACTGGGCCAAGGTTCAGGGCCTGGCGGAAAGAGGTCTGTAGGCTTTGGGGCTTGGTGTCTGGCCCCTTGAGATGAGATTAGTTCTCCAATAACCTGAATGTCTCTAGGGGAGGCAGCAGCACACAGGCGTGGAATCCCTCTAGACGGCCAGATCGGGTGTGGGTGGAGTTAAAACCCCAGGATGTTGCTAACAGCCACTGTGAAAGCTGGGGGGCACAGTTACGAGCATGCTGGACAGAAGTGGGAATCTGCAAAGGGACTAACAGGGAAGGATAATACACAGGGCCAAAGCAATAGGGGGAAAAATGGCAAATTATTTCTACTGGTGTGAAAGGGCAAGAGAAAAGGGAGCTGGGGGGTTAGACAGTGAAGAAAGAGCTCAGGACAAAGCTTTCCTTGTGGGGGTTGGTGGGGGTAGTGGTCGCCTTTCCTCCAGGGGAGCGAATGCAGGATGAGGGAGAAACAGACATGTGATATCTAAATAAACCATCTAGGGTGACATGAACCTGGTAGAAGATGCACGAGACTTTGGATCTTTGGACAGACAAGGGCCAAGGAAGACATCAAAGATTATTATTTGAGTCAGAATTGGAAAAGAGAAGGCACCTCTGAGAAACAGTACAAAACCAAGTTACGTGAAGTGACTACAGCTTTGGCCAAATTTTCAGCAGTCAGATGGCCAGGAAGTCTGAGCGGACAGACGCTGCAGGGACAGAGGGGCACACCCGTCCTTAGCGTGACGGCCGCTAGCCGGAGACCTGGGCCTGCTGACGAGGCCTGTGGATGCTTCCTTGGCCCTGTCCACCTTGGAGCAGCCACGAGCACATGCAAGCTGTCGGGCCGGGAAGTGGGGGGATGCAGCACAGGGATGGAGAGGGCGGTTAGGCCAGAGGGTGAGGCAGGGTGTCGCAAGTCATTCAGGGGAGCAGAAAATGAAAAGCAGAGCTTACTTGTTGATGTTTGCAAGATAAATATCGGCTACATGACCCCCACTGGGACAGCTGGCCCCCGCTCTGGCTGTCACCTTTTCTTCAGGTGGCTCAGAAATGACCTCAATCTCAGACTTGGGGCTGGACCTCTCCACGACACCGTCCTCGCTGGGGGAGAAGGGGCAGGCAGGCAGGGAGGAGGGGAAAACAACAACAACACAAAAAGCAGTGTTAAATCGGCAAGATGGCCCCCCCGACACACACGCGACCCCACAATGGTTCTGAGGCAGCAGCGACACCTGGCTGGGCTCTGGGAGCGGAGGCAAGGAAAGCTACGGGCCTTTGGAGGGTCATTTAAATAAAGATAAATAATCCTGCTGAGTTCTGCGGGGTCCTCAGATCCTCCGAAAGCTGGGCTAGGGGACTCCTGGATTCGAGGTGTCTGCCTTCTACCCCTCGCTGCTTTCCCGGGGCAGCTGTGCCGGGGCCACCTCCTGCAGGAGGTCCAGGTGGCCGTTTATGTGCTCAGGTCCCGAGCACAGCTGGGCAACGGCAGTCAGCTCTGCCATGGCTCTGGAGATGCCGGCCTTGAGGCAGGACACTGCCACACTCTGTCGTAGCGCATCTAGCCCTGCTTAGAGCGTCCAAGCCGGTCCCAGGTCTCTCCACGGCTCTCCCGGCCCCTCTGGCTACTGATGACAAAGAAAGCCCCTTCTCCCCCACAATTCGTCTTCTCTCGGTCCTGGAGTGAAGTCATAATGCTAAATTTGGGAGGGTCCACGCACAGATGGCCACCAGGTATGCGATGTTATCAACAGAGGGAGGATTTCCCCGCAGAACGAGCTGGGGAGAGGCTGAGAGGGTGCAGACTCATTCAGGATATCAACCTTTAAAAAATAATATTAAGGGAAGGACTAAAAACACTGACAGCATCGTATCCAAGGGGAGGGAGTCGGGATCAGAGGCAGGGCAATGGGGCAGGGAGGCAGATTTGAGGGGCCACGGGGAAAAGCCTTCCTGATGCAAAGACATTGCTTCAAAGAGCAGGAACCAACCTACAGCCCGTGTGATGAAGTCTCTCTGGAACCAGTCCATGTTCCCTTTGTTCCCCGACATCCTTTCCCCTCCTCTCCCCTGTCTTTCTCCAAGTCAACCTCATCTGGGTTAAATGAACTGGGTTATTTCCACAAGGCTGCTTAAGCTAGATTTCTACTAGAAAATGAACTCAACATTTTCATTTGCAAGTGGAAAAGCGCCATCAGGTTGTTTAAAAAAAAAGACAGAGAAATCAAAATGTTTTCCCAACCTGATCTTTCCAGAAAGGAAATATAAGTGGTCAAATAATAACCCCTCATTATCACTCATCAGGTATAAATGTGGATGAGTGCTGGCTGGCAAGTTTCTAGAATGACTGGGGGTGGGGGAGGGTGGTGGAGATGTGATTGGCGGGGGAGTAGAGAGTGGAGAGATGAAAAAACAATTCTCCACTCAGTCTCTGAGTCTGGGGGCCCTTCAAAGGAACCACGACACTTCAGGACTGTGTCGGCGCCCCCTAGGGGTTGGTCTCCCTCATCCTCCTGGGCTCCAGAAATAAAGTCTCACTCCCACAGTGCGGCCAGGGACCCCTAAAGGTGCAGGGGGCCTAACGTACGTGTCTTGGACCACGATGTACTGATGGGGGATGAGTCCGTCGATGCCATTGTGCCGGCCTTCCCACCAGTCGTCGGAAGCCCGCTGGTAGAGCAGCAGGGATGCCCCCTTCTTGAAGGACAGCTCTCGGGCTGTCCGGCCCACGTAGTCAAACTTGGCAATGGCCTCGATGGGCTCACACTCTGAGAGGGGTGGAAAAGAAGGAAACACATGCTGTTGGGACTCACAGACTCAGGAAACTGGGCAGAAGAGCCCAGTTAGCTGAACTTACAGTGGTGGGAAGATAACCTAGTGTGAAAATAAGTCACGGATGATCTATAAAGCAGGTATTCCCATGCAGACTGTGCAAACCCCTGAAAGCACTTGTATGCTCTTCCTTGCCTTTGCTTATGCTGTTCCCTCCACCTGAATCTCTCTCTGTCACCTGCCTGATGAAACACATTGAATCACAACTCAAACATCACCTGCTTCCTCTAGTAACTTCCTTGGTGTTCCCATAGCTCTTTATGCCATACTGTACTTGTAAGCATTACTTCCTTTCTGACTGTAAAATAACTCCATTAATTTAGAACACTTAACATATTGTACTTTGAATAACTTATTTACATTATCCACTCTCCCTACTAGAACATGAGCTTTTAGTTGCTATAAAGAGAAAATAACTTGCCCAATCAACTTTCCAAGGAGCAAAATATGGAAATATATGTTGTGGTCAATACATGGAAAAATGCACATGTAAGTGATTTGAAAAATTAAAAGGGGTGTGCAAAGGCAATGTATTTTTACTTTTGTGTATGCTTCTGTTTCCTCATCTATAAAATGAGGATAATAATAGTGCCTTTTTCAGGAAGTTGGTATGAGGAGTCAACAAATAACAATTTGTAAAAGTGCTCAGAACTGTGTGGGCCCACAGTAAGTGCTACATACGTGTCAGCTACTGTTATTACTGTCATCGTTGTCATTATCTGTTCTGGGCCGCAGGTAGAGGTCAGAGAGCAAAAAGAAGGCTCCCACAAATCAGGAACCCAGGGTTAAAATCAGATATTCTGAGTAGTGGAGAGAAAGGCTACTTACAAACAAGACTATGCCTAGACAGCCAGGGCAGGTGGGTCTGCTCCTGAATGGGCAGGGCTGGGGACTTCACTACAGGGGGCCTGTCTAAATATCCCAATGTCAGTTCCATACAGCTGCGGGTTTGTCACTCGACCTCTCTGGCCTCAGTTTTCTTAACTATTAAATAGCAGCTATATCAATTTCACTAGGGATTAAGAGATAAGACATATACAGCCTCTAGTAGTGCTGGGCACACGCAGGCTCTAATCAAATACGAATTTCCCTGGTTCACCAAATCCCTTCCCATTGTGTGGTAAATTATCATATTGATCCATCTGACCTTAAGAGCCAAATCAGCAATCCTAATTTCTTTTTCTCCTTTAAACGCTGGCCTAGGATTGCAGAATTCATAGCAAGGCAGGGAGCAGGGAACACTGCAGCCTGTGCCATTTTGTTCTTGTGCCCAGAAAATTCTGAGGCCCCTTGTCAGCTGCTGAGACTTCCAGAGCCCAAGCGATCCAGAAATGGAGGTGTAGAACTGTTGGCAGGAGGGGGAATGTGCTGGCTGGACAGACCCTAATAAATCATGGGCACCGCCGAGGCCCACGGACGACAGCTGCGCATTCCAGCTCTCAACGCACACACGCCAGGCTGCGCAGCGCATGTCTGTGCTTTGGAAAGGGTCAATTTTTCCAGTCGGCAGGCGTGAGAGCATGTGGTTTCTGCATCCTGGTTCCCATCCCCCTCTGACTTGCTTCTGCCGGGTTCTTGGCACCCAGCTTCACTATTCCCTGGGCCCTCTGTTTTTCAAATGAGCTCTCCTTCCCTTTGGTCTCCAGCTACCTGGCAGGAGTCTGGGCCATGACAAGGGACTGACAGTATGCTGGTGAGACAGCCAGATGAGACAAAGAGCTGGGAGGTGGATGAGGCGCAGTGAGGTGGGGCGAGAAGGGTGAAGGATGAAGGGCTAAGGTCTAGCTCTTCACCTCTGGTTTAATACAGAGACCACTCTATTTGAGAAGGTGGGCTGTCTCTCCAAGAAAGGGAAGGAATGAAGCTGGGAGGCAGGAGAGCTCCCTGCTCGTCTTGAGGGGACTGCTGGACAGGAAGGGCCATCAGGAGCACAGGATATATAATCTCTCCTTTCTGCTTCACCACCCCACAGTCCCACTGACTCCAAGTGGGGCCTCGTACCGTCATCACTTGTGTGGTGCTCTGCAGCCACATCCTGGGTTGAGTCTTCAGCCGAGGTAGTCTCTCCGTGAGGGCTGTCACTGCAACAGAACCAAGAGTAACTGGGACCTCAGCATTTGCTTACAAAATTCTTGTCTTCTCTTTCACACAGCTTCCTTGGACATGGGATCTATCCTAGACTCTCCAGATCCTGATCACATACTCCAGACAGATGCTTATAATGAAATGTAAGGCTCTCGGGATTCTCTAGGCTAGCTCCCGCTACAAAAACTACTCGAGACTACATGGGACTTACAACATCTTGAGACAAGAGGAACCCCATTTGAACTTACAAATCTTTTCGAAAATACGGAACAACTTAGCTCCTCAAGGGTTATTTCTCTAGGTGAATTAGTTCCTGGAGGGAGCATGGTGGAAGGGAAACACCGGGCTTTAGCATCGGCTACAACTGGATCCAAATACCAGCTCTGACACCTGGTAGCTGTGCGACCCTGGGCAATTACTTAATCTCTTTCAGCCTCAGATACCTAATCTACGAATCGAGGATAATGGTCTATATATCTCACAGAGTTGTGTTAGGATTCAATGAAATAAGAGGGAGTGATTAATAAGCAGTGCTTTCTCTCCTTCTTTCTCATCTTGCTTGATGGCTCTGGCTGCTTTGTGGTTTAGTGCTGGTGAGAAAGTAGGAGGTGAGTCATAGAAATGAGTGGGAAACACAAGCAGGGGAAGAAAGTCTGCTGTGGGCTGGACGCTGCAAGAGGGCAGCGGATGAGAGCTGGGTCAAGTTCTTGACAGAATTCATGGAGCCTCAAATTACCCAGGGTGGAGAATCGAGAATGAGCAGGGAAGTTATTAGGAAAAGTCATTTCTACTCCTGATCTCTTGGACTTCAGAGCGCATGGGGAGGGGCACCAGGAAGTTCTGACTTCCTGAAAAGTAGAGAAAAATCCTGTTCATTTCTGAAGTTTCTTCCTCTGGTGGTAGGTAGTAACGAGTGAGACTTTCCAGGCAGTTCTATGGAAGCACCATCACCCCTCAACCCCACATCCTGGCTTCAGTTTCTACCTTTGAGCATACAGCCTCTCCCTCCTCAGCGGATGGGTCCTTCGCTCCTAGAAAGTTCCTCAAAGACCAGGGGACTAATTTAGAACTCACCCCGTGTGAAGCAAGGCAGTTCCAAGGAGGATCTCCAGACCCCAGAGAACATTATGGGAGAACATCAACAGGGATTCCTCTTTATCAGAAAATGTGGGCACACTTTCTCACTGTTTTCTGGGCCTCAAAACCCTCTGAATGAGTTTGGTGACATTCTGGAAACCCTTGGGACCCCAGGGGTGTGCAGGGCAAAGGCTCACTTTTCCCCAGACCTCTGAGTTCATTTCTTTGGCTGTCCACTAAGGCGGCAGCTCCCAAGTTTCATGGAGCCCTGGACTGCTTGTTAAAAAGAGACTGCCTCACCCACTCCCAGAGTTTCTGATTCACTAGGTCTGGGTGGAGTCGGGGCACTTGCATTCCTAATCAGCCTGTGTAAGGCAGGTGCCGTTGGTCCAGGGACCCCACTTTGAAAACCACTGCCCTAAGGTAAAGACAAGCTGATGCTTTATAAGGTCCCTTCTAGCCCTGAAATGCTATGCTTCTCTCATTCCACACGCACACCCCAGCCTACCTAACACCTGTGGTCTCAGAAGCAGCCCAGCATGCTACACCACAGGCAGTCCTGGAAAACTGGGTTCCGGTCTCAGGGCTGGTAAGCGTGGTGCAGTGGGGCTGCAGGGAGGCCAAGCGGCCTTGGTGCTCCCTCTTCCTGGCTGTTCTGGTCTCCTGGCCCATCTCCAGTATACTTGGGCTCTGACTCCCCCTTTGCCACCCCTCCCTCCCCTCCTTCATCCATCTTAGCTCACTTTGCTGGCACTTCTCTCTCTTCTGATGGACAGGCTGGGAGCCTTCTGAGTGGCTATGAACCCAGCAGTCAGATGGTCCCTCCTACCCAAGGTCATTTACTCTTGATCCTGGGGTGCTTCTGGCCTCCCAGCCAGTCTGTGGTAGTAACAGGCCCTGACTAATCTTGTGGTTTTCCCAGAGGCTGCTAATAAATGGCAGATGCACAACCAATGGGGCTGGGGGGTGGTGGTGGTGTGCTGGGAGAAGACCTTGGACAGAACTGAGAGGTAGGTGCCCTCCCATCTGTGCCCGGTGAGCCCTACCAGGGCCCTGCTGAACCGGGCCGTGAGGTGGGGCTCTGTGTCCTGGAATGGGCCCAGAGCCTGCAGCGGTTTGATATGTGAGAAGGCAGGTGAAGCAGGAATCGGGAACACTATTCCACAGCTTTTCAACACTCATGCAAGGGAAACCAACTCTCCAAGTCACATGTACAAGGACAGCTCCTTGGAGCCCACCAGCCAGTAGGCTGGGACTCGAACAACATCCCTAGTCCCCACCAGCCATCTGTCAGTGACCGGAAGCTTTCTCTCCGAGCTGGTGAGCCTAGATTTCTCCAGCTCAGCCTCAGATGCCGGGATCTACAGGACAGCAGAGAAGACCGAACTCAGCGATGTCAGTGGTACTTTTATGTTCACAGACACATGAATAGCATTTTCCTCACTCCTTGGGCTGGAGGCTCCTTCTGTGGGGATCAGGGAGAAGCATGGACTGACTGGCCTCTCATTAAGTAAGCAACCTCCCCTGTCCTCCCCTACCTCAGTCCATAGCAATGGGGCTGGCTGAATTGCTTCCAGATGTTGAATTCAGATGGAATCCGATTTGGGCTGGCTTATGCTTTCAGCCCAGGCTGAAACACTGTTTAGGGGAAGAAGGGAAAGGGAGGAGGAGGAAGAGGTAAGGGATGTTAGGGAGTAAAAGAGAGAGGCAGTTGTCTTTGCGTTTACTGGGAAAATGACCCTGTAAGTGGCACGATGGGGGCAGTGTGGGGCAGTGGGTGGTACCATGCACTGACAGTCAAGGGGTCAGGGCTGGGATCCCCACCACTGAGGTGGCCTCAAAGATCGTCCCTGGCCTCTCTAGATTGCAATGACTTAATCTATAAAATGGAAATCTGTTATTTGTCTAATGGAAGGGTCTAGTAAAGATGTGCCCTAGGGATTCCTTTTACATCTCTGTTTCCAGGTGAAGTCATGACGAACCTGCTTCAGTGGGGCACTGGGCCTAACCTGCCGAAAATGGACCTTACCTCACTTTCTCATCACAAATGTCTGAGATCATTACTAAATTATCATTGTATAAACTCACAGTCAGGACATATGCTTCATAACTGAAATCTTCCCAATAAGACAGAAATTCCCTGGGACGCAGGACTGTTCTTCTCACAATAGCCAGCTCCGAGCAGGAGCCAGAGAGACATCGCTGCCTGATGAACGCCAGTTCTGCGTACAATCTGATCAAATTTCCTTTCCCGGAGATCATTAACGTTCCTGTTATTGCTGTCGTTATCTTTCAGAATGGTCTCTCATCACTCAGAACTCGTAAAAAAGGAGGCAGCCTGAAGTGGCACTGAGTAGTTTGGGTCGAGGTGGGGCCCTGCCTACAGCAACCCCCGATCCTGGCAGCTTGAAGTGCCTCGGAGTGGGAGGTGGGGAGGATCTGGGTGTTTCCCTTGGTCTCGCTTGGCCATCTGGCCCCCACGCCAGTGCGTGTTGGTGACATTTCCCCTCCTCCGACCCTGAGTCCCCTACCAGTAATCCTCCGTGCTCCCTCCTCTGCTGTAGATGGGGCCCTCCAGCTCCCTAGGGTTTGGGAAGATGTTCTCGTGCTGGATGATGATGGTTTTGATCAGCTCATTCACGTGGGCTTGGCAGGACACCTGGTCATGGCCCTCAGGCACTGACATCAGCGAGGGCCCGAAGCAGATGGCGAGGTTGTAGGGGTCCATCATGTTCTCTTCACTGAACTGTGATAAACTGGAGGAGAAGGAAAAGGGGGCAAGCTGAAAAGCACTCGCATGAATGCCCAGAAAACACAGTCACAGGAGGCGCTGCCAGGAGCAAGAACAGAAGCAGCACAGACGGCCCCCTGCTTTTCTGGGCGTCAGAGCCCTTCTAGAAAGCCGGTAGGGGGAGAAGAGAATGACCACCAGGACACTATTCAGGAGCCAAGGGAGGGCCAAGTGGAGGTCCCTCCTTGCAGATCTCGCCCCTCCTCTTTCTCTAGCTCCCTGTTCAAATCCTACTTACCCCCCAATCCCCACCCCAACCCTAGACCATATCCACCAAATCCACCCTGCCTTGCGGACACACCACTCTGCAGAGCTGGATACGCTCCCACAGACCAACCCACTAAGCCGACAGAACAGACGGAGCCCCTCGGGCTGCCCTGGTAATGACACGGTCAGAAGATGCAGGCATTGTGCGCTGTGTTCCTTCTTGAATGGCAAAATAATCAAATTATTAGGGATATTCCATTCTAAGCTCTAGACTTATTTAAAAAAATAGCCAACTGATTAGCTTTTGTATTCCATCAAGCCCGTGAATTTCTTCCTGGAGTAGCTAATGCAATTGTTTTCCATTTTCATAATATCCTCCTCCACTATTACATTCAGGATTTATTCAGGAAAAGGTCAGCATGTAGCTCAGCTCCTGCTCAGGCTTCCCCTGGACGCAGTCTGACTTCATTATTGGGTATTTTATTCCAGGAACTCCCCCTTTCCAGCCAGCAGCTGCTCCAGCCATACCTCCAACCCTGGCCAAGGACCCAAGCCCTTCAGTGGTGAGTGCCCACGGGTCTGTCTGTCCAGGCACTGAAGGCTGGGCTAGCTCTGGATGTACCCTGCCCCTAGGAGTCTGCAGAAACGTGAGCTCTGCTACGGGGTTCTGCCTCCCTTGTGGGCATCTGGATTCTGACAGATCTTGAGAGGATACCAAAGCCATGGTGCTTAGCCAGAGGCCTGGGACTCAGCTGTCTTCATCTGAGTAGCTGTTCTTCAGAACTGAGCAGAGTTGACTTCTAGTGTATCCAGCATCCAGACTCAAATGACCAAGCTGGTCTCTATCTCAATGATTCTCTCCTTCACTGAAGATTCAGATACGTCCCCGGTCCCCCCACAGAATCACTGCAGAACATGTGAAGTGGGACAATGAAGTGGGACAGTGACAAACAACTGTCATGGCTGAGGACCACTGCTCTGTAGGACCCGGTCAGATGCAGGGAGGCCTGAGATGGGTGCGTTGATGGATCTCAGTGGCCGGACTGCTTCATAGGAGGTTTTAAAGATTTAATTTTATAATCCTTCTCTGGCTCCTGAGTTAAAAGAGAGCAGAGATTCAGAAAAGGCTGGTAGATGTTTCCAAGTCTACTTCTTGGTCAAATAAAAACTGGAGAGAGACAGGAGAGATAATTAGCTTGGGAACCTTAGCAGGGACAACGGAGGCATGAGGTGCCACGGGGCTAAAATTGTAGCCCATCCCAGGCTGGCTGGTTCCTCGAGTCATGGAGGGACAAGCAGGAGGAAGTCTGTTTCTTTAGTGTGATCTGACAACGTTTTGGTAACATGCAAGGAAAGCAGTAGTTTCTGGGAAGCCTGGTGGTCAAAGGGAGATAAACTCTAGACCTGAGGGTCCCAGTCTAAGCTCACTGAGAGAAGAGGAATCTTGCCCGGCCTTCTAAGGCAAGGACTGCTCAACTCCTAGGTGGCTACAATGACCAGGGCCAGAGAGGACCTGTGTTTGTGCACTGGGGTCCACTTCTCATGGGTCCAGGTCCATTTCTTATTCCCATTAAAATACAGACCAAGATCCTTCTTTCTCTTCCAATCTACTGGAACACCTAAGTTCTGGGGGTAAAGCCATGGTGCTTAACTACTTGAGGGACACAGGCTCCTTCAAGAATTTGACAAAAACTAAGGATTCTCTCCCCAGGGAAATTCATATATGAGCACATAACAAATGCACACAATTCTGTGTATAATATAATGGTGCTAATAATCCTTGAAGACTCTGATGGCTGTACCTAGTATAAGACCTCAAATACTGGATTTTTATTTTTGAAGAAATATCTAAAATGGATAATACTGGTAACAGCTCCCTCTTTAAAAAAAATATTTTTTTGGTATCGACTTCTACACATGCCATCTCCTCTAAGAACTGTACTATATTTCTTTAGGTTCTGTCCATAACACGAGTGAACTTTCCTAATGGATTTGAACTCATCCTCTTTTGAGCACCTTAAAAAGGTCCAGCGTAGTGGGTTTTGGGGGGAATGAGAAAATCAGGATTGGCGTGGGAAAACTGTTTTTCATCATGCATTTTTCTGGACTTTTTACTTTTAAATGATGCACATTTGTTGGTTCTGAAGAACCTAGGAGCAGGACAGGAATAAAGACGCAGACGTAGAGAATGGACTTGAGGACACGGGGAGTGGGAAGGGGAAGCTGGGACAAACTGAGAGAGTTGTATTGACATATATACACTCCCAGATGTAAAATAGATAGCTAGTGGGAAGCAGCAGCGTAGCACAGGGAGATCAGCTCGGTGCTTTGTGACCACCTATAGGGGTGGGATAGGGAGGGTGGGAGGGAAACGCAAGAGGGAGGGGATATGGGGATATATGTATACATATAGCTGATTCACCTTGTTATACAGCAGAAACTAACACAACATTGTAAAGCAATTATACTCCAATAAAGGTATTTAAAAAACACGATGCACATTTGTATCTCTGATTACATTTAAAAAGAAAAACAAAACATCCCAAGAATTTTAGAGTCAAGCAGACCTGGTTTTGAGTCCCAGCTCCATTGCTTACCATCGTTTTGTACTAGTTCCCTAGTTTCTTCATAAAATGGGGGCAATTATGTGCCCCCTTGATGGGCTGTTTTGAAGACTAAACGAGGTAATATGTGCAAAGCACTTAGCACTGTGCCTGGCACATAGGTGATGTTTAAGAAATATTTTCTGTCATTTTAATGTCCTGTTTGCTTCTTGACATAGGACCTTTTTTTCTTTTTTGTGGTACGCGGGCCTCTCACTGCTGTGGCCTCTCCCGTTGCGGAGCACAGGCTCCGGACGCGCAGCCTCAGCGGCCATGGCTCACGGGTCCAGCCGCTCCGCGGCATGTGGGATCTTCCCAGACAGTGTTCCCTGCATCGGCAGGCAGACTCTCAACCACTGCGCCACCAGGGAAGCCCGGCACAGGACCTTTGATTCCAGTCAGGGAAAAGCAGGGCCGCTGACATTTGGCAGTAATTGACTTACAGGTGTCCACCGTCGTCTTCTCCTGACAGGCATAATCTAACAAGCTGAGGGCTCTGCATCCCCAAATCAAAACCTTAAATCCTCAGGGAGAGCACGAAGCTTTGAACACACTGTTTTAAACATATGACACTTCCATTAAAAACCTTCAACTTCATGGCCTCCAGGGGTTTGATTTGGCAACACCCAACAGACCATGGGTAAGATATTATGCATCAGGGTTGATTTCAGGTTTGAAAGGGATGAAGAGGAATTGTATTATTCACCATGGCTCCAGGCAAAACGTGGGGTTGAGAATCTGTAAATCCATGGTTTAACAGACTTTCCCAAAAGGCTCCTTAAGAGATAAGAGGTAGAAGGTAATTGTGGCTGACTCTTCCTGATGGCCCTTCAAAGGCACTCCCTCACTCCCCTTGCCCCCTCTCCCCAACTTCCATGGTCCCATATCTATTAACTGACTTGCCTTCCTCCCTCTCACCTCCTCAAGAATAGCACTCCAGCAATTACCTTGCTCTCTCCTCCATCATCATTTCTTCTCTATGGGGTCACTCCCACTAGCATGCCAATGTGCAGCAATACCACCCATCTTGAAAACAATATTCTCTCTTAAGTCCGAATCCATGCTGAATTACTGTCCCATTCTCTTCTCTTTATAATAAAATTCTTTGAGAGTTGTCTCTGATTCTCTGGTTCTTCTTTACCGGTTCTGTTATGGACTGAATTGTGTCCTCCCTGCCCCCCAATTCATATGTTGAAGCCCTAACTTGACTGTAATGACTGTATTTGGAGACAGGCCCTTTAAGGAGGTAATTAAGGTTAAATGAGGTCATATGGGTGGGGCCCAAACCCTACAGGACTGGTGTCCTTATAAGGAGAGGAAAAGAGAGCAGAGCTCTGTCTCCCAGTGTGTGCACAGAAGAAAGGCCACGTGAGGAAGCAGTGTGGTGGTTGTCTACAAGCCAAGGAGACAGGTCTCCCCAGAAACCAACCCTGCTGGCATCTTGATCTTGCACTCCCAGACTTCAGAACTGTGAGAAAACAAATTTCTGTTGTTTAAGCCACCCAGTCTATGGTATTTTGTTGGGGCAGCCCTAGCAGATTCACACACCTACTCTCTTCCCGTGCAGCCCCCCAACCCCTCTATCGTGGTAAAACACACACAACAGAAAATTTACCATTTTAACCATTTTAAAGTGTACGGTCCAGTAGCATTTAGCTGAATACGACCCCACTGTACGGATCTACCACATTTTGTTTATCCAGCATCAGCACCCCTTCTCGCTTGAACTGACACCATCAGGATTTTGCCCCTCCTCCTCCACCAAGACAATGCCCATCAAGGTCACTAGTGACATCTATGCTGCTAAATCAGTTCTCAGTCCTTTTCTTAGCTGACCTGTCATCATGTTATCTCAGTTATCACACCCTCCTTGAAACACATTATGCGGCTTCTGGGACACCGATCCCTCTTGGTCCTCCTCCTACACCACTGCCCACTGTCAGCTGCTCAGTGAGGTGTCCCTGACCACTGTATATTAAAGAGGAAACCCTCACACCCACCCCTTACACTCTCCAGTCCCCTAACATGCTTTATTTATTTATTTGTTTATTTTTGGCTGCTTTGGGTCTTCGTTGCTGCCACACCGGCTTTCTCTAATTGTGGTGAGCAGGGGCTACATTTCCTTGCGGTATGCAGGCTTCTCATTGCGGTGGCTTTTCTTGTTGTGGAGCACAGGCTCTAGGCACGTGGGCTTCAGTAGTTGTGGCTCGTGGGCTCTAGAGCTCAGGCTCAGTAGTTGTGGCACACGGGCTTAGTTGCTCCGTGGCATGTGGGATCTTCATGGACCAGGGCTTGAACCCATGTCCCCTGTATTGGCAGGCAGATTCTTAACCACTGCACCACCAGGGAAGCACCCCTGTAACATGCTTTAATTTTCTCCACAGCCCTTATCCTCTGACATATGACATATGCTCTTCTTTTTTTTTTTTTTTTTTTTTTTTTTTGTGGTACGCAGGCCTCTCACTGTTGTGGCCTCTCCCGTTGCGGAGCACAGGCTCCAGACGCACAGGCTCAGCGGCCATGGCTCACAGGCCCAGCCGCTCCGTGGCATGTGGGATCCTCCCGGACCGGGGCACGAACCCGTGTCCCCTGCATCGGCAGGCAGACTCTCAACTTCTGCGCCACCAGGGAAGCCTCTTTTTTTTTCAAATTAATTTCTTTCTTTTTGGCTGTGCTGGGTCTTCACTGCTGTGTGCAGGCTTTCTCTAGTTGCGGTGAGCAGGGGCTACTCTTCATTGTGGTGAGCGGGCTTCTCATTGCGTTGGTTTCTCTTCTTGTAGGGCACGGGCTCTAGGCGTGTGGGCTCAGTAGTTGTGGCTCACGGGCTCCAGAGCACAGACTCAGTAGTTGTGGCTCATGGGCTTAGTTGCTCCATGGCATGAGGGGTCTTCCCGGACCAGGGCTTGAACCCGTGTCCCCTGCATTGGCAGGTGGATTCTTAACCACTGTGCCACCAGGGAAGTCCCATGACATGTGTTCTTATCAGTTTTGCCTGTCTTCCTCCAGTTCTATGTGCTATGTAGGCTCCATGAGGGCAGAGACCTTGACTGTTTGGTGCAATCTTAGATATCCAGCAACTGAAACAGGGCCTAGCACACAGTAAATGCTTAATAAATGCATGTTAAATAAATAAGTGAATAAATACATGAGCATCTGTGAGTCTCTAGGACAATCCAGCCACAATTCTACTTGTCCATTTTCATACAGAAGCTAAAATACTCCTTGTGAAAGTCAGAAGAGCAGCACAGACAGAATCTTTCCAAACTGGGAGGCACTTGAGATGGTGAAGTTTGGAGGAAGACTCAGCTTTTCTGGAGAGCTGCTGAGGTGCCTGAACAGTGAAAGAAGCACCACCAATTCCCTCTTTCAGATTATGGAGCAATATTTGAGGATGTAGAGTGATGCTTCTCGGACCTTCATGTGCCTATGACTCATTAGGGGATTTTGTCAAAATACAGATTCTGATTCATGGGTCATTGGGGGTGGGGTGGGGGAGGAACTGAGATTCTGCATTTCTAACAATCTCCCTGATGATGCTGATGCTGCTGGTCTATGGACCTCTCTTGATTAGCAAGAGACTAAAAGTCTGTATTGTTTGACATCTGAAGAAATCAGGTTTCAAAAGGCAAGCAGCAGAGTCAGCGGCAGTGAGGGGGAGCTACCTGCACTTTGTTTCAGGGTGAAAACCCACTGAGTAGTACAGATGCTGTGGCCGGCAGCCTCTAAAATGAGACATGGCCCTGCCTACTGGTATTCATGCCCTTGTGTAGTTCTCTCCCTTTGCGTGTGGGCTAGATTTAGTGACTCACTTCTAGTGAATGGAGTATGGAAGAAGTGATGGGACGTAACTTCTGAGATTAGGTTACAAAGACTCGCTGCTCTCTTGGGCACTCTGTCACTCACTTGCTTGGAGCAAAGCCAGCTGCCATGTCACGAGCAGCTCTATGGTGAGGCCCATGTGGTGCAGAACTGATGGAGGCCTCTGACCAACAGCCAGCCAGGAAAGGAGGCCCTCAGTCCAACAACCTGCAAGGGACTGAATCCTGCCAACACCACGTGGATCCTTTCCCAGTCGAGCCTTCAGAAGAAACTACAGCCCTGCCCCCAGTACACTCACTGCAACCTCAAGAAACCTGGAGCCAGAGGCCCCAGCTAAGCTGCACCTAGATTCCTGATCCACAGAAACTGTGACATAAAAATAAATGCTTATTGTTTTGAAGTTGCTAAGTTTTAGGGTAATTTATTACACAGCAATTGATCATCAATGCAGATGCTAAGAAAGGATAACATGAATAATTAACAATTAACAAGGCCTACTGGACAGGCATGTACCCAAGGTTCATGGAATGGACTGAACACTAGCTATATAGATATATGTGGAACCAGGTCAAGTCCACACAGCACTGGTGCACTGTGTAAGGAGTTCCATACATATATCTCAGTTCTGGGCGTTCCTTGAGATGGAGGATGTGTACAACCCCAAAAAAGACAATAGCCAGACATAAAGTACACACTGTCAGGACATGTAACAGCAAAGGAGAGGGGTCCTAAAAGTCTGGGCCCAGGCAGAGTTTCCAGACTGGGCCCAGTCTGCATACTTATCACCTGTCACCTTCCTGTGCAGGCAGGTGGTCTTCTCTATCGCCTGTGTCCTGCACTCCATTTATTATTTTAGGAAACACTGTGGTTATTAATGCTGCATCTTTTCAATGAAAGACTTTGATGAGCAAGTTAATCATTTTTTAACCAGAAAAAGAAGTGAAACAAAACAAAAGTCATCATTTGAATGGGTGCAGTTTTCCATGTTTCCTTCGACAGTGGCCACCCTCTCCAGCTCTTATGATGCTTCCTCTACCGTTTCTCCCCACCCACAAACTCCCTCACCCCTCCACTTAGCAGGAAGAAAATGTGGGCAGGATGGGGCCATTGTGCTTACACACACAGTCACCCCAGGACCTGCCTGCTCCCCTGCCTGTTTACCCACGACCGACATGTTCCTCGCTCTGCGGGAGCAGACTAGGCTCTTTGAGGGCAGGTATCGGTCAATGAGGGGAGACAAGGCCTGGTGGCCCTGAGGGGACCGACTGGCTTGAGAGTCATTACCAGAGTTTCCGTCTGCCTAAAACGGGCAGCATGTGAAACGCTGTGTGAGTCATGAGGGGTTCTCAACTAAAGGCAGTTGTGGTGCTGAGTCAGGGCTTGGCTAATGAATGGTGCAGACACAGCCACGTGGAAGCAGCAGGCTGCTGGGCCAGGACCCTCTGTCACTCTGCAGGGCCAGCAACAGGGCTAGAGGACAGTGTGGTTGCCCCTGAAAGGTCTCGGGCGGGGGCTGCTAGCCCAGATGCCTCAAGTCAGGCTGACTCTGGTCTGTAAGCAGAGGCTGAGACGGCCTCTGAACTTGTATTTCTTTGAAGTAGGGACCAACCCACTAGGAAGAGTCTTCATTGTCACAAAGCAATATGAGCTAAAACACCCTAGCCCCTTGGTCTACTTTTTGTTTTCCCTTTTTTAAAAAAATAGATACATGGATCTAAAGAAATGTTTCCCCACTCAATGAAAAGCCATAAAGCCAGAGAGATGATAACGGTAACTGAATTCAGCCTCAGCATCGGGGAGTTTCGGGGAGAGCTGGGGACTGTGGTGAACTGGGGGCGCCTGACCGCCTCATCTAGGCAGCAGCCCGTACTCCACAGGGAACTGCGGCCGCGTGGGCGTGCAGATCCAATGCTGCTAGACCTAGTGATTCTTTCAAGAGAAGCTAGAAATCTAGATTTTTTTAAAAAGTAAAATCTCCCAATATTTAAATGGTTCAATGTTTTCAAGACAGAGTGGACTTAAAGGGAACACATCTATAGGCCTTATCTGGCCCTCGGGTTGCCCACTGATAGACTTTGGCCTAGGCTGTTGAGGGAGATGCTGCAGTGAAAGCAACGTGGAAAGACAGAGGTGCCTAAGGGGAGAAGCATGTCCTTGCTCGTTGTCTTTGCTGCCCTCCATGCCTGCCCTGGGCAAGGACACACTGCTTAGACAGGGAGAAATACTCTGGCTAAGCCCAAGGCCCCTCTGATGCTCAGACCTCTCTTCTAGCTACACTCACTCCCTGGCTGACCAGCTAAATACCATCAGTACACAATGACCTCACACTGTATCTCTGCTCCAGGTTTCTTCCCTGAGCATCCAATTCCTATGTTCAGCTGCCTACTTAGACTCTCCACCTGGAGGGCTAACGGGTACCTCAAGTTAACATGGCCACATCAACACTTTGTCCTGATTGCTTCTTCCACATCTTGTCTTCCCCAGCTCCACAAATGGCATCACGGCTTCCCTGCTGCTCATGTCAAAAATGTAGAATTTTTCTCTTTCCTCACATTCTATATCCTACCCGTCAGCAGGTCCTATCAAAGCTGTACTCCAAATAGATCCTACACCTGACCCCTCATCACCCTCCACCATTCCCTCTCTGGTCTAAGCCACCACCACTCCCGACCGAGACTGCACAATAACCTCTGGTGAGGTCTCTCCCGCTTCTCTCCACATTACTCTATGGTAACTTCTCCATGAAGCAGATTTTAAAAATATATTAAAAAATCAGATCACAACATTCTTCTGCTTAAAACTTTCCAATGGCTTCTTCAAATCTAAACTCATTGTTGCCATGACTTTGGGGCTTGATGACCTTGACCATCCCGTGGCTCCTTCTTTCACTTCATTTAGGCTGCTGCTTACACACCGTCTCCCCAGAGAGGCCTTTGCTGAAGGCCCCTCTGCAGTGTCTCTCCCTCTTTCACCTCTGCCCCGATCCCATAACTTACACTTCCTTATTCTTCTAAGCACTTATTACTACCTCATGTTTCTGTAATTGTCTGTGTCCTCTGCTGGAACATGAGCTAAATGGTATTCAGGTTTTTGTCTCTTATTTCACAATGTATTCTTACATCTTATGACCGTGCCCAGCACACAGCAGGTGTTCAGTAAGTATCTGTTGGGCTGGAGGAATCAACATAGGTCCCTACGTAAACTTCCAGTGACCGAAGCTAAGGCCCAATCAGTTGCTCCCTGGAAAGTCTACTCACTGGTTGAGGAAGGCAAAGAGGTATCTCATGATAATCAGAGTGGTTTTGGGCAGGACCAGGAGGACCTTCCGGATGTGCAGAGCTCTCTCCTGCAGGTTGTCCATTGCTGAAAGAAAAAAGCCATGCGTTACCCTCCACTGTAACTGAGATCCCAGGAAATAGTGGTCAGAAGGCTCTGACTAGCAGCGGGTGCAATATGGAGAGCAGCCGGTCAAGTCCACACAGCACTGGGCCAGTGTAAGGAGCTCCATCTCTGTGGCTCCTTGGAGTGGGGCTGTTGTGATGGGGCATGCAGGCTCCAGAACCTTCTGCGGGTCAGGACTTAAGATGTATGCTCCTTGGGCACAGAAGGGGTTGGAGATGCTCCCCAGCGCATCTATCACCCCCTTATTACAATACCACAGGCAAGGAGCTGACCAGAAACTGCTGTGACTGCTCGACACCCACCCTTGGAGGGCCTACATGTGGGGAGAGGGAGGGGCTGCGCAGGTCCTGTCCTGCCCACTCCACACGTGCATCACCTCATCCCCTGGACAAGTCTGGCTTATCTTCCCCCCTCCCTTATCTGCAGTGGGGATGAGGAGAATGTGGCCAGAGGCAAGAAATGGCAGGCCCCTGTGTAAGCAGTGATATCTGGGGAGAAAACCAGAGAACTTTCCTGACTCTTGTGCTGTGGACTGATTAATTCCAGGTACGGCCCTAGGCCTGTGCTTGCCTCATGGCCCGCCTCCCCACTTTCATGGTGTGCCATGTGGATACTGTCATTTTCTAGGAGAGTCTCTCCATGAAAAAGAAATGGGAGGTACTAGATCAGGAGCAGATCTCAAGGGGAGGATTGGGCAGCTAAGGTCTCTTGTACTGTCCTGGCAACCCCCATCCACTTAGGGTATTCCACCTAGGCCCAGCCCTGGAAAAAGACATGAAGGTAGGAGGGATGCATATATTCAGTCACCCACAGAACACATTTCCACTAGGACTCCCACAGATAGTGAGTAAACCAATAAAACAAGAGAGCTAGCTTCCTGAGTGCTCTGGGTCCCTCTCTCAGAATAACAGAGAGGGACAGTGCTCAGGAATCAAACTGGAAACTCGGGGGTGGGCGGTGGGGGATGAAGACCTTGGTTGATCTGGGAAGAAAAACTTTTCTCCATTTCAAAGGCATTGCCTCCTCCAGCCTCTGAAGCCACCATTTCAACGGCGTCTGCTTCCAGAATGACCTAATACTAATCCAAGTTTCCGTGGACAACAAATGAGAGGGGGGTCCAGTATAATGATCTAAACTAAATGGCCAGGAATAGCTTTTCAAGCCCTAAATTTTAGAGTAAGAGGCAGAGAACCTCTAAGATACCTGCTTTATCTAAAGATCAAGTAGGGACTATCTCTCTCTGAGAAAACATCCTATCACTACTTTTAAATGTGCAGAGGCTTTTATTCCTAGAAGAACACATATTAACACATCTCACAGGTAAGTCATGCCATATTTAAAGCAACAAGCAGGAAATATTTGTAACACTTATGTATTCTCCCTTTGCATCATGAAAAGCACAAGCACTAATATATGAGCTTCTAATAGCTGAAAAGGACTGTGTCTTATATATGAACATAAATGTATTTTAATGAAGAAAGATAAAGCCCAGCAAAGCAACAGAGTTTAAAGTGAATCAGAAAGAAAAAAGCCAGGAGTTCTGACTTGTGATCCAGACTCTTCCTGAAAAGTCATTCTTTTTCCTCCCCTACTAGGGGATAAAGGAGTGAAAACAAGGAAGAGAAACTTCACCAAGGAAAAGGAAAAAAGGAAAACATTACTGGAAAGCTTATGAGAAAAAAAGACCCTGTGGAAATTTGTTATCTGTTGCTATGAGGTGCTCTGGCCCAGAAGCCAATCTGAGGCCAGGATGATACTTACTGACGCAGGCCATTAGGTCATGGAAGATGTCCTTGGGGAAGAGAGGGTGTTCCAGCCCCCGGAAGTAAAGCTTCAGGACGCCAGCTATGGAGTCCATGTCATGGTCATTCTGGTCTCCAGCCAGCGGGTCCTCTCCTAAGGATAAGCAATCCCCCCAAAAAGGAAAGAGAGAGTGAGAGAGGTAAAAACAAACAGGATGAAGCAGCGGTGGTGGGGAAGGAGTGGCCTATTCAAATCTTCATCACAGTCCATCAGCTTTCTGCCCAGCATGTTGGCCATGAGTACGGCAACCAGGGACTAGCAAAAGCAAAGACTGCTTAGGCTCAGGGGCCCTGGGGCCAGAGGAGGGGCACAAAAGTCCATTACATAAATTTGCTTGTGCCAGGCTGGTTCAGGGACATTCCCTCTGGGCTGGGGATGGGACACAGCAATTGGCTCTCTCATGAGATCATGAAACTAGGCTGGGACTGAGCCCCTAGGGGAGGGAAATGAGGCCAGGGAGGCCAGCCCCTCTGATTAGCTCTCGCTCCTCTTGGCCTGTAACAAAGCACACCTACTTACAGGAGAACAATCATACTGGAGTTCCCTATGGAAAATTTCATATCAGATGTAATTAGATTTAATGATAGGACCAACCTCAAATTGAAACTATATATATCCATTTCAGTGACGGAAATTGCCAAAGCTTGTCCATTACCTTAATAGCCCACAAGATAATAAATGGGCTAAGATGAACAGGTGCATTCGCTCTGCCACCAAGGGTTCTGGATACAGCCATAAACTGCCCAGATATCATAGTTAACTTCTTGGGTTTGGGTAGATCATCTGGAGGAGAGGGGCAGGATGAATGGGGCTGAGAAGGAGGAAACTGGGATGTACCCTGGCACCTCCCTGCATCTCTGGGTAGGGGTGGGGGGATGTCTACAAGACAGAAGGTGCTGGGCTGAAGACGGAGGCAAACTGGCTTGCTAACCTCTGGGTACCTCTCAGAGAGAAAGCGCGGAGCTAGTATCCTGGGGGGCTGGCAAACATTTGGTCTTATCTTTCAGGCTGTTTCCTCACCTCTCTCAAAGGCGTTTTTGATGTCATTCACTTCCACCTGCGATCCTGACACTCGGAAGATTCCCTCATGCTGTAGTCCTAGGAAGACAGGGAAAAGTGATCAAGGAGACAAAAAAGCAAATTCAACACCATGGCTCCAAGCCTAGTTGAGTGTCTGTCTCCCTCAGCCAGTGTGTATATAAGCATCCTGTCTCTCTTCTTCAGGCCAGAGGAGGAAGTCTATACAAGGATGGTGGAAAAGTCACTGGAATGAATATGAGGCATTGGCCTAAAGAAAGCACCGAGTCAGAGACTTAAGGGAAGAGATGTCTACACCATTTCTGATTCTGACAGAGTCTATGAGGCAGGCTCCTTCTCCAGCCTTTGCTTCTCTGTCCCCAGCTACAAAGTAGGGAAGTGATTCCTGGCACCTGCTTATCCCTAAGGGTCAGGGATGAGATTTGGGGGCATGGCAGGCAAGCCATTACACACCACCAGAGTTTCATAGGGTCTGAGATCATACTTAGTGCTTTAGCTGTTCTAACACTGTTCGGCTGTTCTAGAGGACAATGCTTTCACTACTTATGAAAAAGGGAGGACATAAATTGGTACAACCACTATGGAGAACAGTACGGAGGTTCCTTAAAAAACTAAAAATAGAATTACCATATGATCCAGCAATCCCACTCCTGGGCATATATCTGGAGAAAGCCATAATTCGAGAAGAGGCATGCACCCCAATGTTCATTGCAGCATTATTTACAACAGCGGTCCCCAACCTCTTTGGCACCAGGGACCAGTTTTGTGGAAGACAATTTTTCCATGGATGGTGGGTGGGGGTGGGCAGAATGGTTCAGGCGGTAATGCGAGCGATGGGGAGCAATGGGGAGCGGCAGATGAAGCTTCGCTTGCTCGCCCACCGCTCACCTCCTGCTCTGCGGCCCAGTTCCTAACAGGCCGTGGACTGGTACATTGTAAATCAACTATATTCCAATGTAAAATTAAAAAAAAAAAAAAGAGAAAGAAAGAAAAAGGGAGGACATGAAAAGACAAGTGATCAGTCAACAGACAGCATTGCAGGCACTGTGCCAGCCACTGGTCCTTGACTGCAGTTTGACTCTAAAGGCAACATGCCTCAATGCCACACTAGAATAATGTGCATGAAAACGATGTCTTTTTGAAGTTTGTTAGGGTAAAAATAATAATAGAAAGTTAATGCATGTGTGGTGATTGCTTCTGTGCTTATAGCCACATAAAGCAGGGGTTACCAGCAAGCCCATTTTCTAGGTGAGGGGATTGATAAGGGATGACCAGCATTAGGTTATGCAGGTGATAAGAACCAGATCCAGGGGCCCAGGCCTTCTGACTGCAATCATGTACTCCTTCCTCAACGCCAGGCTTGTGAGTCCTATTGGAGGGAAAGCGCAGAGGGTGGGGGAGCCCATTTGTCAGCCTGACGGTGGATACGGCTCACAGAGAGCACCCCACATGCAACTCAGAACTGGGGAGGGATCCAGGAAGCATGAGCCCAGGGGCTGGACTGAGCTAGCATCTTTTATCATATCAGGCCTGTCCAGTTTTTCTCAAGAGCACCGTGGCTCAAACTTGGGCATTTTGTCAAAGTTCCTCTGTTACAGCACGATCCATCAACATTTTTGAATCTCAAACAAATTTCTTCTTTGGAAAACAAAATAGAATAATGCTACATTTTGTCCACTGTTTTAGGACTCCCCTCTTGATGGGGGTCGTGTGGTGGTGGTGACTGGATTCTACCAGCTAGACCTTTGCAGTAAACCACACAGGCCAGGACTGAATCCCGAATCCAACTGTAGCAATAGTAAGAAGTAAGCAGGGGGAATTTAATTACCGGGCTTGTAATAGGGCTTAAGTTGTCTGTTCCTCTAGGGGAATCTCCAGAATATCCCTCACAGAATGGCAGGCAATGTTAAGACCCCAATGTAACTACCATATTAGTCACCAATGGGGTGTAACAGCCAGGTAATGCCGTATAAACAAAGAATGTAAACAGCAGGTTTCTCACAGAAACAGTCACCTACTCAGCGACTTGTCGGAAACACAGTATAATATAAGGAACTGTCATCTCAGGGACCAGGCTACTCAGTCTCATGCGTGCAGCCAACAGTTTGCTGAGAGAGGATCATCTCAGTACTTTTTGGTAGATTAGACATCAAGGACAAGCCAATTTGGCCCACGGGCCCAGAACAAGAAGAAATCAGAGGAGAGCTTATTGGAAACCAGGCAGCAGGCCTGAGGCACACCGAGGTCCCTTTCTGTCTGGTTTCCATTTCCCCTCGAGAACCGAGGCTTTAGAAGGGCCAACATGTGCTCTTGCTCAACAGATAGAATCTTTAGAGTGTCTAATCTGATGATTCTGAAAGTAGGAACATTAATAAATGGTCGGTTTCCAGAACGTGAAGGAGAAAAGCACTTGGCTTTTTATTATAATGCAGGTAAGGCCTCACATAACCAAGCCGACACATGCATGACCTTTCTCACTTTTCCTTAGTGCTCACTAACATAAAAGTATAAAGCCAATCAGACTTGGGTAAGTTATTTGGAAACGGCACACAACTGTCCATTTTGTGCTGGATCCAGCTGTTGCCCAGAGTTGCTCTGCTAGAGAAGTCTTGAAATGATTGCCACACCACCACCTCTTGCTCACGTGTCTCTGCTCCCTTCCTCATGGAAATGGTGGGGTTTTTCCATCCTGATCGAGTCTCAGTTGTTCCTCACATCCCTTCTCTTCGTTTAAGTCTTCCTGGATCACCTGGACCCACCATTTACACGTGAGCCTCAGCTTTCTCATCTATATAATGGGGACTAGAACATCTACCTCCAAGGGAACATGAAGATAGTAATGACGTGCAAATTTTGGCAGTTGGTGGGCCACAGATGTTTTGGGGGCTGACAGAATTTATGGACCCTATCCCCATTAAATGCACATATACAAACATTTTATCCATCATCTTTAGGGAGCTCAGGAATACCTTAAGTCCCTATCTGGGGGAAAAAATTCAATTTGCTGAACAATTTTTTTTTTTTGGACATACCACACGGCTTTCGGGATCTTAGTTCCCTGACCAGGGATTGGACCTCTGCCCGCTGTTGTAGAAGCGTGGAGTCCTAACCACTGGACACCAGGGGATTCCCTGAACAAATATTTTTTGAACAGCTACTATAGACTAAGGTTTTTTTTCTTCTTTAAATCAACAATATATTTATTTGCTTCATCTTATAATATTTACACATAAAATGGCTTCAGAATTGCTGGCTCACCACCCTGTGATAAAAACAATTATCGACTACTGTGCATTATTTTACAGTTCTTTTTGTTGTTAGACTTATAGTATATAATCAAAATACTGTTTTTCAAAGAAACTTAGATTATTTTCTTCCTCATCTCCTCAGTGTGCCTATGTTATTCGTCTGTAATACAGTTAGGTTTATTTGTTACCTTTTGTATTCCATTTGGAGTTTTACCCACATCTTTGTTTTATATATTTGTTTATTTATCTTTTGAGTACGGAAAACACCCATGTAGTTCTAAAAGTCAAAATTACACAAAAAGGAATACTCAGAGAAATGTCACTCTTCTCCCATTTCTCATTCCCCCATTCTTTTCACTTTTTTGACCCATTCATGTAAATAACCAGTCAAATATTAGTTTCTGGATTCATCCTTCCTATATTTCTTCTTGCAGAAGTGACAAGGCACATGTATATTCTTATACCCTCTTCTTTCTTACATGAAAGGCAGCATGCTATAGATACTCTTTTGCCCTTTGCTTTTTTCCACTTGACAATATATCCTGGCAACCTCACCAGATCATTTCATGGACATCTTCCTCATTCTTTTTTGCAGCTGCATATTCTCCCACTGTGTGCATATACCATAGTTTATTCATCTATTCTTCCATGTATGGCATTTAGGTTGTTTTGTTTCTAATATTTTGCAATTACAAATGAGGCTGCAATAAATAACTTGTGCAAATGTACTTTCATATTTTGGAGGTGTATCTTCATGGTAAATTCCTAGAAGGACAGCTGGATCAGATTAGTGCATATGTAGTTTTGTTAGATGTTGCCAAATTCCCCTCCAAAAGGGTTGTATGGGTTTGCATTCCCATCAGCAATATGTGAGCATACCTGTTTCCCCAGAGCCTTACCACAGAAATATGCTAAGTTTTGGTCTCCTCATGTACTGTGCCTGTACAGGGGCAGGGACAGGTACATTCAAGCCACGATATCCAGAACGCATCCACTTCTCAACAACTCCACAGCTGACACCCTATGCCATGTCTTCCCTGGGCTACTGCAGCAGCCTCCTATTTCCTCCTATGGTCTTATCTCTACACAGCAGCCTGGAATCCTTTAGAAAGATCACTCCCTGTTCATAAATTCTCCAACAGCATCCCACTCGCTTAGAATAAAATCCAAACACCTACCTTAGTCGACAAAACTCTAAGAGTCTGGCCTCTGGCTTCATCTCCTGCCACTCTCTTCTCCACTCACTCTGCTCCAGCCGCACTGGCATCCTGAGTGCTGGTCCTTGCATATGCCAAGGATCTCTGCATGTGATGTTTTCTCTCCCCAGAACACTCTTCCCCAGATACCCATGTGGCTCACTCCCTGACTTCCTTCAGGATGGCAAATGTCACCTTCCTGCGTGACCTAAGAGTTTCCCTGAACAATCCACCTAGAACAGTATCCCCTCTCCATTCTCCATCTCCTCACCTTGCTTTATTTTTCTTCATGACACTCACCAACACCTGATATATATTAATTTGTTTATCAACTGATCATCTATTTATTGGTCCTTTAGTAGAAAGTAAGGTTCATGAACACAGGAACTTTTTCTTGGTACACAATGCGCAATCAATATACACACAGACGGTCCTCAACTTACAATGGTTTGACTTAAGACTTTTCGACTTTACGATGGTACAAAAGCGATACACATTCAGTAGAATCTGTACTTGGAATTTTGATCTTTCCTGGGCTATTGATACGTGGTATAGTACTCTCTGTGACGCCGGGCAGCAGTCATGGGCTGCAGCTCCCAGCCAGCCATGCAGACACGAGGGTAAACAGACGATACACTTACAATCATTCTGTACCCAGATAACCACTCTGTTTTTCACTCAGTATTCAATAAATTACATGAGACATTCAACACTTTATTATAAAACTGGCTTTATGTTACATGATTTTACCCAACCGTAGGCTAATATATGTGTCCTAAGCACGTTTAAGGTAGGCTAGGCTAAGCTATACATGTTTGTGTATAAGACTTGCAGGTTAGGTGTATGAAATGCATTTTTGACTTTAGATATTTTCAACTTACGATGGGTTGATCGGGATATAACCCTATCATAGGAAGATGTGTGCTTGCTGAATGAATGAATGAACAGAATGTATGGATGAGAGAATCCGAGTTCAGACTCTCTTGTTCCTATTGTCCTTTAGGCACAGATAATTCTTCCTCCCCTGAACTCAGTTTGGACTTATCTTTGCCAGCTGCTTGACTATTAATCATTACCATCTTGTGAAATTTCTTATACTGCTATTCCGAATTACTATAGCTTATCTCTTTTTATTTAACTTTTTACTTGCTTATTTATTTTCTCCCAACTGCGTCTTAAAACCAGGTAAAGACAGGGTTACCCCTGTTTTTGTTTTCCTATTTGGCAATGCATGGTGCTCAGCCCCGATCAGGGGCTTGATAAATATTTACTGACTGTTCAATAGTGCTGTACAATGCTGTTACTTCTGGTGGATGGAGATACAATGAAAAATTTGTAGCTGATTGGAATGGCATAAGTTGTAAACATGCTAATGCAATTATTATTCCAAAAATAAACCCAAGCAATGCCCCAGTTTATTGGGAGGAAGGAGGAAGGGAGAGAACGGCTGCTTCTGAATTGAGACCAGTGATCATCTACATACCTCCTTAGCGCCAAGAAGGTCATTCTGTCACTTTTCTTATAACTAGGCAGGATAACATCTAAGAACAATTTCTGATGCCCAGTTCCTAGAAATGTTCATGGTGCTTACTCAGATATCTGTGTTTTCTAAACACTCTTACACTTGGAAGACTCAATTCACCTCTTTCCCTAAATTCTGTCCAACCAGCCTCGGAGCTGGTGAGGAATGGATTTATGAGATTCAGCGTCATCCAAGCAGAAGACAGCGTGACTTAGTTGAGAAGGAGCCAGCCCTGCCAGACTCTTAAATGTTGGCTACAACCTTAAGAGTAGCTACCAACTGAGCTCTGGAGATGCCCTAAACAGTGAGACCAAACCAGAACAAAAACTGAATATTACCAGGAGTCAATGCAATATTGTAAAAGGAGCTTGTTTTCAAAGCAGTCTGCTGCAGAAAGCCAATGTGACAACAAAGGTCCAGGCTATGCAGTGGGAGATACCAACATGGGCAAAGACGGTGAGTAATGGTGAAACTAGCGTCACCACACTGGACCAGCTAGACTTACTCACATAACAGCTATAATTTAAAACACACTCTGTGGGCTTCCCTGGTGGCGCAGTGGTTGAGAGTCCGCCTGCGGTCCGGGAAGATCCCACATGTTGCGGAGCGGCTGGGCCCGTGAGCCATGGCTGCTAAGCCTGCGCGTCTGGAGCCTGTGCTCCGCAACAGGAGAGGCCACAACAGCGAGAGGCCCGTGTACCGCAAAAGACAAACAAACAAACAAACAAAAAACTCACTCTAAGCTAGAAAAGGGAGTGTGGTAAGTGGCTCAGGCACCTGGGGGTCAAAAATACATGATATTTTTCTCTCAATGTCTAGGTGTGGCCATTCTGAGGTAGCAAACATTATGTGAACAAATAAGATTTTATTCCTCTTTGGAGAATGTCAGGATGGGAAGTCGATCTCTATTCTTACTCTATAAAGAATTCCTGGAAGTTCTTCCCAGTTCTTGCACAAATATGGGCAAGGCTGTAATCCTGCTTACCGTGTCTGCTGATAAACCGGATACAGCTTTCTACCACCAAAGGAATTGCCTGGCTGGAATCCTAAAAAGCCAAAGAAACACAACATTAGAATCTTCAAAGAGAGACAGCCCAGGGTCAGAGAAAATGAGCCAAAACCACATGGAACTTGTCTCAGCTGGATCAGTGGCTGGTCCACAAGAAGCATCCAGCCTGGCCTCCACGCTCCAAAGCACATGCACAACCATCTACTTGGAATGCCTCATACCAACGTCTTAAATTCAGTGCGTCCTATATGAAACTGATCATTTTTATCCCACGGTCCCCCCCCGCCGCAGCCATACAATCAATCAATACATACATATATTCTGTCAAGTTTGCCTCCTAAATCCATTTATTTCTCTCCATCTCTACTGCCACCAACCCAGTCCAATCCACCAGTATCTCCATTCCCATCCCTGTCGTCCTCCAAACCAGTTTTTCTTCCCTCATATTGGTTAGGTGATCTTTAAAAGTGCACATTCCATCGTTTACTCTCCAGGCTAAACTCTTTCAAGGACTCCTCGTTACTTTCTGTACGCAGCCTTGCGTGTCTGGGGTCCTGTCTTAGCCTCCAGTTTTGTCTCCTTCTGCTCCTCAGTAAGTCCTCCTTTGCTCATGGCTTTGCGTGAGCTGCTGGAATGCTCCCCTCACCCTGGACCCCCACCCCCAGGGATGCTTTCCCAGACTCCCCAGATGAGATCAGAACCCCTGTCTACGGGGTCTCAGCACCTTGTACTTGGCCTTCACAGCCTGACTGTGACTTAATTGTGTGGGTATGAATATTTGTTTGCATTTGTCACCATTGGAGCTCGAGTTCCACAGGGCAGATCCTATGTTAATTCTTGGTGTCCATCTCTGGCCATGATGCTCTCACATAGCAGGTGCTCAATTAGTATCAGTGGAAGGTAGCAGAATGAATCAATGGGAGCAGCAGAGAGGGGGTTTGTTTGGCATAAAAGGCAAGAAAGAAAAAAACCTAACTCTTGGAAATAGTGGAAAATAATTGGTACTAACTTAAGCAGCAGGCCTCCCAGATATCAATCTTTGCTCTGCCATTTTTGCTCTACAATCCTGCCATTTATTTAACTTCTTTTGGCCTTAATTTGGTATGTACTAACTGGGGAGGGGGATTGGTGGTGAGGAGAGTAACAGTTCCTATTGGCACATGAACACACTGCTTACCATTTACAAAAGAATTTATAGAGGTGTTGGGTCATATATTAAGTGCTTTAGATGGATTGGTCCTGGTAACAACCCTATGGGATGTGTATTATTACTATCCTCATTTGACAAGTGAGGAAATGAAGGCTTAGCAAGGTGAAATAGCTGCTTATGGTGACCCAGCTGCTAAGTAGAAGAGCCAGGATTCAAAACCAGGCAGTCTCCCCCTGAGACTGAGCATCTCACTGCCACCCATACTGCGTCCTAGGAGATTGGCAAACATAGTCAGGTGTGAATACCAAATATTACTGAAAACCAGTAGGGTTTTCTAGTGCATCGAAACGCACAACCACTCAGTTACAGGGAAGGAAGGGACCAGGCAGAGTGACCTTAGTCCTAGTTAGAAAGGGCTTTAGATGTTCAGGACAGAGACTGGGCTCTCCAGTAGGATGGGTCCTGTGGCTTCTGCCCATTTCACAGGTTGGTTTGTGCCTCTCCCCCGGCTCTAAATTTTCAACTGTAGCTGGCGGTTTGGCCACTAATAGGGAAGCAGCTGGGTCCCATGAAGATGCCAGGCTGAGAGAAGAGCTGGCGTGGCCTCCAGCTCCTGAGCTTGCTGGAAAGCCAGGATGCTGCCAGAGGACGTACTGTGTACCAAAGTGCAGCTGGAGTCAGGAGGGTCTCAGAGACCCAAATGCTCGTCTCATGACCCCCAGACCCGTCTGCTTCCTCCAGCTCTCCAGCTTCAGTAGCCAGTGTCTGCCTTCTTGTTGCCATCAGTAAATTCTACCAGTCAGTCTAGGCTGGTCTCAGAGGAAGAATCTTTTTCAGCTCTTCCTTACATTAATGAAGAAACTGGGTTCCACTATAAAAAAAAACCCCAAACAATTTTTTGGAGGTCTTTTTATGTTTACAAACATCGTTATTATACTTTTCATTTACAAACAGTAGTAGCAGTGATAATGAGGACAGTGATATGAGGGTTTGTAAAGCTTTTCTGGTCCTAAGACCCAGAGGGAAGCAGGTTGGGAAGCTCACAGGTTATGGTTTCAATAAGTTACGTGAGTGCAAAATTCTGCCTCAACTTGTGGTAAAAGGAATATCAATGATAGCTAAAGGGAAGCATGCAGGGTTGCAGAAAGTAAAGCATCAAAGACATTAACCTGCATGTTCATGGTTACCAGAAGTGGCCCAGAGGATAATTTGTGGCAGACAAGAGTGGGCCAGAGATGACCTGTCCTACTGCAGAGGAGTATTTTCCTAGTCCCCAATGCTCCAGTGGAGCTTAAGTCAGAGTCCAGTGAAAACAAAGGACAAAGGACATTACAAGGACAAAAAGTCATGAGGGCTCTGACTCTCTCCTTGTAATGTTTCTGAGCTCCGAGTGAATCCATTTCCCCAGGACGTGCCCTGGTGAAGACCCTCACTTCACCATAGATCTTGCATACAACTGACCGAGCAGTGTCTATGTGTGTTCTTATTCAGTGTCTGTCTCTCCCTTTCTTCCTCTCTCCTTCCCTCCTCCAGTGTTAGAATCCATGTCAGTTTAATTCTTTTGTTCATAATATTTTTGGTCATTTAACCCCAGGGTTGGAAGGGCCCTTGAAGGACGATCGAGTCAAATCCCCATTCAATCAGATTAAAGGAACTTTAAACCAAAAGTGGAGGGAGAAAAGCAGCAGACATAACTTGGAAGAGATAGTAAAGCAGGGGTCCAGTGATTTGCAGCGGAAAGCAATCAAGAAGGTGGCTAGATAATGTCTAAATATGCCATTGTTTGGCAGAATTTCTCACACATGAGAGAGTTAGGATTTTTGCCAGGTACTGATCTTTGTTACATTTGTTAGGTTTACGTTTTCACCAGGGAGAAAATACAAGTCTTGACCCCTGATTAGATGTGGGTAATAAGGAAAACAGAGGCATCAAAGATAAGATGTGGGGCTTCAGGGATTGTGAAGAATAGAGGGTCTCCATAAGAGTCGAGAAGTAAGGGGAGGTGCTAAGGAACCGAAAACGTGGTGGGAAGGTGAGGAGATGGATGCTGAGGGTAGGAGTTGCCACCGCAACTCTTGAGCATCAACGTCCTGCCCATCAGTTAGGAGTTAGATCCAAAGACTCAGAACGACAACGTTACAGAACAAGTGGACGCTTTGGGAAGGAGAGAAAAGAGACAGAATCATCCAAGGCAACGCAAGTGACAAGGGAAAGAATATGGAGGGAAGTCAAAAGAGGACCAAGCCTTGGGGAAATGCTTACATTTCGAGGAACAGAGAAAGATGGGCCAGCAAAGAAGATACGGAAGTAATAGGAATGAAAATTCTGGGCTTGAGGGGAGCAGGCAATGCTTGGAAGCAGCAGTTGAGGCATCTCTTTTTGAAGGAAAGTCAGATGGTCTGAACCTAGGCTTTGCTAGGGTCAAAAATGATTGGAATGCATTGGGTAGACTCAAAAGCAAAAGTTACACAGCTCTTCCTCTTGTTTGGCTGATTTGCCATAAACAACCAAACAAATTTTATTTCCTGGTTATGTATACGTGATTACTCCTCTTCCAAATTACTCACTATTTACCTTTCTGACTATCTTAGAAAAACTCTTCACTGATCCACCATTAGATCTGAGCTGCTGGAAAAAAAGTGAATGAAAATAAGGTCTTTACTTGATTGGGGTTTCTGGTGCATGCTGGAACTCTTACACAAATCTAGCACCTGGCAAATATGCTTTGCTTGCAACTGCCTAGGCACAGCAGGATGAAAACCAGATGGGAGCAGTTCTTTTCTGATTATGAGCCCAACCAGGGACACAGATCACCTGCCAAACCGTGGCCTTTGGCACTCCTGCAGCCAGAGTGGTCGCACCCAGGCTCCATCTATATGTAAGAGGCTCAATTTCAGCCCAGGAACTGAAAGGAACAAACTTCAAGGTCAATCCTGTTCTTATTTTCGAAGGGGGGTGGGATAAAAAACATTGCTCCCTCTTTAAGATATCCACCTATTAATTTTAAATGTAATAAATGATCCCGGGGAGGCACACCGTTCCTCTCTAGTTTTAACTGAAATTATGAAAGAAAGGGGAAGCAGAAACAAAGAAGAGGAATAGAGGAAAGAGAACTGCAATGACATCTTTATAATTTAAAAAATGTGTAATTGCATCTGATGGTGTTCTCATTAAAAGAAGATCCAAAATAGAGAAGGGAAAAAAATTAGTGACAGCAAAGCTAAGACAAGTGCGGGCTATGTTATCAACTTCCCCAGCTGGACTGCCCAGCCAGCTGAAGCAGTGAGATCAGCTGAAGACCCTGCAGGGGCTACCACCATCGCAGAAACCATGTGCCCTCTCCATTCCATTAACTCCCTGCGGCTACAGCCACTGTGAATTACCCAAAATGATTTTTTAAAGGCTGGATCAGCTTTCCCCTGAGTAGACACAAAGACATTTCTGAGCTCTCTCCACCCCCTCTCTGCTAACTGCCTGCTGCATAGCTGGTATGAGCTTAGGGGATACAAAACCATTTTAGTATTTGCCATAAAGTATAATTAGGAAGTCCAATTTGCAACTGCAAAAAAAAAAGAAAAAAACCCGTCAATTAATTTTTTTTAAACAAGCATAAGTGCTGTTTAGATTATCCACTGATGTGGACTGCCCATGCCGAGCTAAGATCCCTCCTAAGGTGGGTCATGAGAGCTGGTTGCTTACAGCTCAGTGTCAGATTTGAATACAACTCTGAAGATAACGCACATAATTGCAGAGCTCAATGTCTCTTGCTTATCATTCCTAGACCAGACTTATCTTTACATTTTTAGTATGTCTTAGAAATACATCTAAGATGACCATGCCACCAGAAACAAACAAAAACCTGCAAACTTGGTCTAGGTGATTAGATGCTGTGAGTTACTGTCATATTGGTACCCATGTATGAAGTGTGAGGCCTCTTTCACGGTCTCCTAGAGAAGTAGCACCAAAGATAGTTCTGGCACAGTCTGCCACAGTCAAACCAGACCTCTAGCATGTAAGAGCATAAACGACTAGAGAGGAGAGGAACGAGTCCCTGCCCCCCTCACTAATTTGATGAAGTTGCCGTAATATTAAACATACTATGACTAAATGGTACATTCCAAATGTAAGCATGAAGGCAGAAAAGTGTCTGTCCCATCCACACTGGAGTTCCATAATTATCTGGGATCTAACCATTTCACGCCAGACAAGCCTGCCTCTTGCTGGGCCCTTACCTGTTTCCTCACAGTTGAGCTACGCCTGTGGTTGAATGCAGCAACAGGGAGGGAAAAGAGAAAATGAGATTAAAAACAATCTGTGAGATAGTTAATGAAACAAACCACATTAATCAGCTCAGTCCCAGAAGTGGCTAAGAGACTTGATAAGTTACCTTCCAAATGAAGCCCAATAAAGCGCTTTTCACAAAAGCTTAGAGGTCTCTGGTTTTAATGTCTGCCACCATTCAAAAGTAGAATAGGAGGGAATTGGTTCAATTTGCAGTAAAATATATGTAGGTCAGACAACAGGAAGATTTCTCCATTTGCAAGGAGACACTAGTAAACACCAAAGGAAGCTATGGTTTTCTTTCTCTTGGAAATAAATCCTTAGGGAAAAGATAAGGAGCGATTTTCCCGGAATTTAGACAGTAGTGTCCAGACTGGAAGGAACCTTAGCGATTCCATAGGTCAATGCTTTTCAAGCTGTGTTTAGCCTTGGAAGCTTTTTCTCCAAGGGAATCTGACTCAGACAATAATACCCAAGCAAGGAGAGCAGTGATGCCTCTTTGAGTGAGGGAAGGAGGTAGGGACCAGAGCCCAGCTGCTGGGCACCTTCTGCCACTTCCACTAGTCTCTTCTTAAGGACCTCTTTGGAATCCTAGAGCTCCTTGGATCTAGGTGATTGCTCTGTCTTGTCTTTTTTTTGGCCACGTTGCACAGCTTGTGGGATCTTAGTTCCCCTCACAGCGACTGAACCCATGCCCCCTCCAGTGGAAGCATGGAGTCTTAACCACTGGACTGCCAGGGAAGTCCCTCTCTATCTTGTCTTATGGATGAGGAAACTGGAGTTCAGCGAGGGGAAAAGAGCAGCCCAAGGTCACACAGTGAATAACACAGCATAAGGGAATTCAGCTCAGCTCTTTTCACTCCCATAGAGCCTTCTGCAGTTATGGCACTTTAGGTGAAATTAGCACCAGGAAGGTATATTCTACAGAATTCCATTATCCTGGTTCCCTCCAGTCAACAAGACTAGTATATTTATGGGATCTTTATTGTGATCCACGATGACAAAACGATGAAAGCCAAATGAAGCTATTTTTAAGTAATGAGCCTATAATTGTAAATGGCCTCATGACTATTGTGTGTGTGTGTGTGTGTGTCGCCAGATATACGTGGTTTATATAATGGGCTAACGCAGGGTCTCTAAGGAGTCCGGCCCGTTAAAGCTCTTTCCCCAGTTAAATCAGCACATTTTTAGGCATCTGAGAACCGTCGGCTGAATGAATGCCTTGCTGGCCGCCAACTCACGAGTTTTCTCATAGCAGCTCCGTGACTGAGAGGGAAAATATTTGGCTGGGGTGGGGGAGGGCGGGGAAGGTGGGGAAAGATTGGGAGGGCTGCATACTTGTACATCAGGCGAGGATGTCTACCAATGCTGTTGGCAAGCAATGCAATGTAATATTTCATTATCAAGCGACACTCGCTAATTAGAGGCTGTCATCTTTTCCACGTATAAAAAAAATTTCAGGTCAAATGCTATCTTCTGATCCTCGTTCCCTAGGTCAGAGACCTCCCAAAACCCACATGTTGAAGTCTAAAAGCTAAGGTTAGGTTACCAGGATCCTCCAGCGTCGAACATTTCTTTTCCGTGCAACGCAGTGGTTTTGGGGGGGTCTCTGGGACTATTTTGGCAAACGGTAACTCTCTTCACTTAATTCTGCTCGGCAAATCCCATTTCCATTTGAGGCCAGATGGGGTCAGCAAGGTAAAGGGATGGAAGCCACCCCTGCCCTAGGCTACCCCTTTGCAAAGTCATCCAACACTTCTACAACTCAACTCCTTGGCTCTTTCCCAGGTTGGGATGGCTCTACCCCTCCGGCCTCTCTTCATCCCTTCCCAGGGCTGTCTCAGGCCACACCTACCTGGCCAGACTGCAATCTGTCCGCTGACCTGTTGGAAAGACAAAGGCAAAAAGCACATGTTGAAGCAGACGGGGTGAAAGGGGGAGACTTGCTCCCAGGAATGACTGTCTGCCCGGCTCCCCAGGGAGCCCCGAGGATCACGTGTGACTAGCCTTCCAGGCAAAAAAGAAGAGGGCACCCTGGTCCTCTTTCTGGGCCTCGTTTCTGATGCTTGTTCCCAGCCCAGGGCTGCTGGTATCCTGAAACCTTAGGATTGCCAACTCTGCTTCCCAGTGGGAAAACGGGTGGATGCGGGGGAAAAATAGCAAGGCAGAGCATATCTTAGAGAACAAATTATTAGAAACTTTCCCAGAGATGAAATTCAGCTTCTCTTCTATGTGTGCTGGGTGTGTGTGTGGTGGGGAGGGAGGGATGAACCTGCTTGCCCTTCAGGCTGTGAACACACACACACACACACACACACACACACAGACAGTTGAGGGTGGAAGGGGAAGAAGGAAGGAATAGTTATTTGGGGAGAGGAGGAAGCATACATCGAAATTCTCGTTTTAGATTCATACTAAATTCTCACTTCCATTACACTGGGCTGAAATGACAAGGGAAAAATATTTAAAATGCTGCTACTGCTTTTAGACTGTGGTTCTCAACCCAACAGTGGGCCCTAATACTAAGCTGGATGGATCATACACAGTCTTAAAAAATGGAATTGAAAATCTTAATGCTCATCTGAAGTATTCTTATGTTTTTTAAAAATATGCATGTGCACTTGGGCCATTATGTAATCTGTGTTGCTTTTTTTGGGTCCACAGTTAACCCAGCTTGGTCTGTATTAGACCGTATTAGATAAACCAGGGAAAGGGTACGCAGGCGCTGAGCCGGGGAAGGAGAGATTGGCTCCCAAGCTCCTCATCCAGTTGCCTGGAAAGGCGACTCTAAGGGCCGAGGTTGCGGGGGGGGGGGGGGGGGGGGGGAGGGCAGGGCTTTTTCTTGCCTTTAAAGGTTGCTAATTGTTGATTACAGTTCAGCTCATCTTGAGCAACACCTCCCCCACCCCAACAGCCTCTCTTACCAAAGGCTCAGCTTTCATCTGCAAAAATATTATTCAGAGCCATTATTTCTAACATCTGTCCCATTTCCATTCTGGAATATTCATACACATCAATTATCCCTCTGTGGCAAGAAACAAGGGGCTCTTGCGTTAGTGACAAATACATACAGAAGGCAGGGACATGATGACTTGCACACAGGAAGACCTATATTTTTCATTATTGCTAGAACTTGTCATCTTTAGATGAAGGCAATTTGCAGCACTGATGAACAGTCACCAACCTTCACCCCTTCATAGTAGCACACTTGGTGCATGTATGTGTGTTGCAAACACACACACACACACACACACACACACACACTCTCTCTCTCTCTCTCTCTCTCTCTCTCCCGCCCTGTTCCCCATCTCACTTATGGGTCATGCTTAGATTATCCTGGCAAAAAGAAATCACAGTTATAACTTGCTTCAAATAGTTCTGGGCTTTTCTTCCTCCGATTCCCCACGGAGCAATCTGATAACTCAAGAGTAAAGATTTTCTATAAGCAAACTTTGGATCTCAATGCCTAGACCTGTTCAGCCCGAGTCCCCTGGGTGTTGCGGAGGGAAGACAACAGAAGTTACTTAACAGGCTTTCTTAACATAAAAGAAAATGCCTTAAAAATCACGAGATCAAAGACATTAGAGATAAAAGAATTAATCATCTGGGGGAATCGTTCAGGGCAGGAGAACAGGGTAAGAAGGGCGGGTAGGAGGCTCTGATTTCTGGGGCCATTGAGCCAGTGAGTGCTGTATACTTCCCTAGATTCTGCAGTTGGTCTGAAGAATTTATTTGAGAATGTTAGACCTCTGTGGGTGCAGGTTTTGCCTTTCACTGGTGTTAGAACACCAGTAGCCTCCCCCTCCCTATCTTTAAGTGAGGAGATCAGTGGGGGAGGGAGGAGGGGCAGGGCCTTCAGAGGTGTCCCCAACTTGGGAATCCCATTAATCATAGGATGCTGAGAGCTGGGCAGGAGACCTGGGCAAGGTGCCAAAAACCCCAGGGAAGCTTCTCTTTCAACCCCTGCCTTCTGTTTGACAGCTGAGGAGAGAAAGTCCAGAGTGCCAGTCCGGTCTTCTGCCTTGCTACTTTCCAGGGTCTGGTTAAAATCATCCTATGAGACCAGATAGTCGATTCAGCACCACAGCTTCAGCCTGGCCAAAGCAGGGAGAGGGCTGCCTCTTAGCACCAGGACCCTTCAAAGCAGAAGAAAACCTCTGCCCCACCTTGAAGCTACAAACAGCTGCAGTCTGCCCATCAACCCTGCCCTTGAGAATCCTCTCCTCTTTTCTCCTCAGAGCAGCTGTGTAGCTCACCTCACAGCTCCCCACCTTCTTGCTTCAGCCTCGGTCCTGCTACAAGAGGAGCTGAGAGTTTTCCCGAAGTGTCTGGACAGTAAAGAACGCACCAGCTCCTTGGCCTCAGTAGTGGCAGAGGAGGCGCAGGAGTGGGGCTGGGTGGAGAGCAGGCACGCTCCATTTAAACAAATAGATGATGCACATTAGTGCTTCATTAAGCATTGGCCCTTCCCCATTACTCAAGCGGTCATTTGGGGCGTGTGCTTCCACATCAAACGAGCGAGGAAAAGCAATGCACTCATATAACCAGACTGAGGATGGAGGCGTGTGCTCAGCACTTGGGCCCAGGGCTCGGCCTTCCCTCACTGCCAAATCTCCAGCAGAGCCCACACTCACTCTCTCCCAGGGTTTTCTGGAGAAGGTCGTGCTTGGCTTGTAGCTTGGTGATGAGGTTCCTGCCCTCCAGGTACTCCTTCATTTTCTGTAAGGGAGGAGGATAAAGAACAATCAGTCCCGAAGGGAAAAAAAAAAAGAAAAATCACAGACGCTCAGCTGTACAATTCCCTTTCTAAGAGGGCTTTTGGTTTCTGACCCAATTTCCACCGGGTCCATTTTTTATTTTTTTAAGGTCCTGAGCATGTGAGCATCTGCTGATTTTCCTGGTGGATTAGTATCCTGCTCTATGTCTTCCTGGGAGCTCCGCGTCAGCCACCATAAGAAGCTATCTCCTCGGGCCCCTCATCCATCTCTTTCAGCTCCTTGGAAGAAAAGCAGGGCGTGGAGGGACTCACTGAGCCCCGCCTTCTTGGTGTGAAGGATACACACCTGCGGCTCATCACCTCCACTGACATCCAGCCCTGCCCGGCCCCTCCCAGGGTGCATTCCTTCACCCCAGGAGCAATGTCAAGGTTCAGCCCCTGCCTGGGCTGCAAGCACCAAGCACAGCATTCAGCGCATCTCTGTCTGAGCCATATTTTCATCATTTCAATCGCTTCCTCCTCTCTTGTGCAGAGTCTTTGTGGAAAGCTTGGGATTTCTGAGCACACAGAGACAGGGGCTGCCACCCTCCACCTGTATACACACATACTGGCGGTTCCAAACGCAAGATGAGGTTTATGGAAATGCGATCCCATCTGCTCTAACAGTCAAAATATGATTGCTGTGCTGTACTTTGTGATTTGACCTCTCTCAACCCTTGTCTGCTCAGTGAGAGACTATGTTTCCCTGGACAATTCATTAAATCTCCAAGACAACTCTATGAACTATGATTATCATTATCCCCATTTTATGGATGAAGGTACTGAGATTTGGAGAGATTCAATAAGTGGCTCTAGGTCAAACGATTAGTGAGTGGTGGAACCAGTATCCACATGTGCAGTTTGACAATACACTGTGTGCTTTTAATCGTTATGATAACGTGCTTGATCCATTATGGTACAGAGCAGAAGGAGAGAAGCAGAACAAAACTTCATAGTATTGATTCTTTACATATGTGTAGCAATTTAAGAATTTTTAGAGTACTTTAGCATGTATTTGACTCTCACAATAACTCTGTACAGCACATAGGGGAGACATATTATTTCCTGATTACGGATGAGAAGGGGAAGGGGATGAGAAGGGGAAGGGGGCATTGCTGATCGACACAAGCCAGTAAGCGGCGGTGGATCCTGGATCCAGGTCTTTGGAGGCCCTCCGTTGTTCACCCAGATGCTCCTGTGTGGAGCTTCGCAAATCTCTGACAGCACTTTTCACCCAGCCCTGTCATGGAGGCTTTGCTGCTCCTATATCTTTCCCTCTAAATGGTATCCTCTCTATGGTCAGAGACTGTGGCATTCACTATTCTTTGCATCCCTGATGCTTAGTACTGTGCCCAGAAGATAGTAGACACTCAATAAATATGTGAAAATGAGTAAATAAATGAACAGTCTCACTTTCCTCTGGATAGAACCTTCCTCAGCAGTTACATACCACGCCTCCAAGTATGCCCCTACTCTCTGAATTAAATAGAAGACAAACAAAAAACAAGCCCTATGACAAACCATTTCTGCTGCTCTCCTCACGACCTGTTCCCTCTGCTCCTTTGTGCTTTTGCATGAGAACACCTGCATGAAAACAGGCTCTGTTGTCACCTTCCCCATCCCATCTGCTCCAGCTGCCAGCTCACCTGCTGTCAGTCTTCCCTGGGTGACATCCTAATCCCCAACCAATGCCTAACTGTGAGGCTTGGAACAGTACTTCAGGGCCCAGAGGCGAAACACCTTCAGGAGACATCCACTGCTAACATCTGAACTGCGAGAGCCCCCTCTTCGGAAGGTTATCCCAAGGAGACTCTAAAGGTGTCCCAATGAGGGAAAATTCACCCAGACACACTATAACCCTTAAAACAAGACCAGAGTGCTCAGAAAACAGCCAAAATTCTGAAAGGAGATGGATGCAAATTCCTTCCTCTCACTCGTGTATACTTGTGATTCTGGAAATCATCTTTTTCATTCATGTTCACAGTTCACTAGTTAACTCTGGCTGTCACTCAGTGAACCATTAAAATAAATAACAATCTGATAAAGAGGTATGATGAATTAACATTTCGGGTTCCACTAAATCCTGAAGGATCAAAAACTGTGTCAAGGTATGACCTGCCTGCCTAATAGTGGAAACAGTGGTTGGAAGTTTTCCGTCTAGGTAAGCCTGGGTACGGGAAGGTAAAAGCATCCTATTCGCAGGCATGTCATTTATCACTTCCCTGTCCCGCCCATAAATCCACGCTCATCTCTATGAGAGGTAAACTGGGAGAAGCAACCTGGGCTTTCCTGGGAGGAGCTTAGTTAGAAGGCTTCAGCTGCTGCTGTCCAGACACACAGCACAGGGAGCTGAGACAGCTGACGACAAGGGAGGAATAGGTAGCTTTTCAATGATTTCTGGAGGCCAGGGGGCTAGGCAAAGAACTGTTCATGTGTAATCTCAAAATCCTTCCTTGGGCAATAAGGGTCACTTTCCTTATTTAAACCATGTCCCAATATTAGGTAATTAATTTTCTTTCATTCCACTCCCTGTACCGTGCTCCTCTCCAGAAACACCTAAAGGTAAAGTGATTACCTGGAGTTTTCCTCAGTGGAGGAAAAAGGAATGGATCATGGTCTATTCCAGATCACCAAAATGAAATCAAATTCCTAAAACACAGTCTGACTGCCACACCCCCATATGCCCCTACTCCATTTTACACGCAATATTATCAAAACTGAGAATTTTTTCCAAAAGTAGGAAGGGAGGCAGGAGTCTATTGGGTGGTTTTGGGTTGTGCCATTGTAAACCTTAAATTCAGTTTTTACGATCTCACTGATTTCTTTCTAAATAATTCCTAATTGGGTATTAATTGTCAGTGATGAGTTTTATTTATTGAAAAGGATTAGTATAATAATTTTTCTTTCTGAGCCTGCCCTCCCTGACAAACATTTCAGTTGCAGTAAAACGGAGAAGTCTGGGTTGGTATATTCTAGTCCTACCACTTACTAACTCTTCCAACCTTGGGCAAGTCACTTAACTCCCAGAATCTTAGTTTCTCCATCTGAAAAATGGGGATAATATCTTTTTTCACAAGGGTGTTAAACATGAAATAAGATAACAAGCATGACTGTGATTGTTAACACGAGGACTGGCAACTAGCAGGTGCTCAGAAGTGTTCCTTATACAGAATCACATGCTCAACCAAAAAACAGTCCTTCTCTAAACTTCTTTGCTTTGTGCTAATACTTAAGAAAGCTCAATCAAAGCAGGTTTCTGGCCTGAAAAAAAAAAAAAGTTTGAGGCACAAGAATGGTTTTCAAATTTAATTTTAAAATACCTCTTCTCTTTAAATACATTCTTTCCATGGTGGTGTAAAACTCACGGACCTTGCCTAGGTCTTGAATTTAATCTGTGAACCCAAGGCCATAAGTATTCACTGCTGCCAGAAGGTGGGGTGGGTGGGAGGAGTGAGCTATGCCTAGCCAGCCCCGTGCACAGAGATACACAGATGTCATTGCTGTGGCTGCTTCCCCACCAACCAAGCACGCTGACACTTCCCCCCCTCCCCGTCAATTTTTAAAGCAGGAAACAGCTGTCAGACAGAATACATAATAGAGCAAACATTTCAACAGGAGCATATCTCCCCACTTTAATTGACAGGGCAGGGGCATTCATGCATTTGTACCTGCTTAGCACACATTTATCAAGTATCTGTTTATTGTTGGAGAATACCAAGATAGAAAAAGCTCTTGGACCTCACCAAGTCTAGCAGCCTTAGAGTACTGTCCATTCAATGGCCAAAGAACTGGCTCCTCTCCAACCTCTTACCTTACCCGAATCTGTCCTCCCGAATTCAGGCAGTTTAGCTTTGTTATTTTATCAGCTATAAGCCCTCCTTCCACCATTTCATCCCCCATTCAAGAACCCCATACTCCAAACCACATACAAGGAAATACCTATAAGGGTTTGACAGCACTTGGCTAAAAACAGTGAGCATTACTGCCTATGAGCAGGGAATTGGTTAAATAAATGATGGAACATCCATCCATACAATGATGTTCTTGCAGCCATTACAAAAGGAGGCAGATCTTTTGGACTAATGTGAAGATAATACCCAAAATAAATTAAGTGAAAGAAGCAAAGTGAAGAACAGTATGGATGGTATACTTCTATTTGTATTTCTATTTATTTTATTTCCTTACATTTCTAATGTAATAATATTATATTAAAGGGTACATCAGTGGTTGTCTCCACACAGAATACCTCTGGAAGGACACAGAAGAAACTGGTTTCAATCACTGTCAGAGGGGAGGGGAAGTGGGAGTTGGGGATGGGTAGAGGCTTGACATTTTTCTGTATTCTCTTTTGAAATCTTTGCATCTTTTTTAACACTTAAAATAAAAAAGGCAATGGGAAAAAGGTAGACAGTGCTGGATTGTTTGTTAGAGAAGACAAGTGATATAAAGCCAAGGAGGTCAGAAAATGTCTTCTCACTTAGAGCAAAGAAGGGCAGAAAGCTGAGCTGTTCCTGAGCCTTCCCCTCACCTCAGCTTCCTCAGCAGGGCATAGAGAAGGCCTGTGTCCTGAGACCAGAGACCAGAAGATCAGAGTTCTGGTTTCAGCTCTTGCTGAGGACTTTAAACAAGCTACCCATACTTTCTGGATTTTTTGTTTGTTTTTTCAGTTTTTTTTTAAAAAAAATCTTTCAAATGAGAAGGTTTGGTTAGATGATTTTTTAAAAACACTTCAAGCTTTAAAATTCCATGATTATTTTCCTGGGACTCTTGCAAACGACTGACCTTTGTAGGTCATGCTTCAAATTTCCAATAGATGTCATCTGGGCAGATGAATCTGATGACAGCCGAGAGTGGTCAGAAAGCTTTCCTAGCAGCCCTCTGGGTCACTAGGCACACTACCAGGAGAGAAAGCCATGACAAGGGACCTCTTCCCAATCTTCCAAAAGAAGGCAACTTCTAGGACGTGCTACTCTGATGTCTTTGAAGGGCACAGGGAAACACATGGGCAACGTTTGTGGAGACAAAAGACTAAGAAAAGCACATCTGCAGTTGTGTTGGCTTTGTAGGGTTCCGCAAGCACCTGCAGCTGTCCTGGGGAACATGCACGCCCCCTTTTCTTGAATGTCCATTTTGCCACCTCCCAAAAGTCTTTTTATCATGAACTATCTGACGCGTTCCAAACACCAATCACAAAAATGATGAACTCTCTTGTAAATCTGTTACTAGACAAGCCCAGACAAAAGAACCTTCCTGTTAGCCAAGGAAATTTGCACACAATTGTGATAAGTAGCATTATGGCCACAAAAGACAGGAAGTGAGTTAGAGGACATCAGTGTATTCAGACAGAGGTGAAAGGATGGGTGGGATTTGGGAGGTCACCAGTTGGAATATGGTCATTCCTGCTCTTACTAAAGGTCAATTTTGAATACAAATGTTATAGCTTCGCTTAAAGCCAAAAAGTAATTTCTGACAGTCTTAAATACAGATTTTTATGTCCAAAATTCTTATTTAATCTTGTTCTGCAATGTAACAAGATTGGGTCATTTAAGTAGCGTTATATCTAAGCAGTCCAGACAGACCAGCCAGACAATCCCAAAAGCCTCTCGAGTATTTAGCAACCTCCTGAGATAAAGAAGCTTGGGGAGGTACGTAGCCCTCACTATAGACAGGAAGTTTTCTTCATGTCTGTCCCAGGTTTTTCATGCCTTCATGCTTTTGCACATGCTGCTCTTGCCTCAACGAATGCCTTCCTCCTCTTGATTCACTCATTGCCTGATCAGCACAGAAATTACTTTGTATGTAATATTTCCCTAACTCCATTTATCCTGACTGCCGTTCATGCACATGTGCATGTATGCACTTAACATTTTTTACATTTATTTTTTTTAATTACCCAAATCAACCTATTGTAATTGTATTGTAATTGTTTACACTCAGTAAAAAAGAAAGTTTTCCCTTCATAGGCCTAATTCCATCATTCTCCTCTTCATTTTATATTCTTAGCATTCCCAGGTTATATAGCACAGTGTCTGGTACATAGTAGATCCTTAATAAATGATCAATAAACAATTTAATAATATTCAATGAATAAATTAATAGTGATGATGGAGATAATAAATTTTCAGCAATTTTGAGCACTCACTACAAAACAGGCAATGTGCTATGTATTTCACAAAAATGAATGAATGAGCCAAAATGTCATTCCATTCTTTCTCTGTATAGATTTTAGTATTTTACTCATAAATGTATTAAAGAACGTTATAATTAAATGACTTAGGAAAATATTAATCATCTGTTAAATGAAAGCAGCAGATTATAAAACAATATGTACAGCAGTATCCCATTTTTTATAATAAAATTATAAATATATGCTCACATCTGTGTGCATGCATAGAAAAAAGCCTGGAAGAGAATATATTCTAACACTATTATTTCTAGGTTATTGGGATTATGGCTGATTTTTAGTTTCTTTTTACTTCCAGATTCTATATAATAAGCATGTTTTGTTTTGTATTACAAGAAAAAAAAAAAGTTATTTTAAAAGAATAATACTGTTAAATCACTCCCTCTCAACAGTCTTCTCCAGGACTTAAAAAAAATTTTTTTGAAGAATTCTGAGCTTAATTACATGAAAAAACAGATTTCTTCTTTGAAGGAGATAGCAAATCACTAGTGTTCTTAATGGAGAAAGGGCAGTGTTCAAAGAAGAATTAAACAAATGTTTCCAGTTGGAGGAAAAATTCAATTTACTACATGCAGATTGTGTTTCTTGACTGAAAAACAAGTTAATTCCTCTCATTCAGAATCAGTATGCATATTCACTGGCTATATTTCCTCTCACATCTGCAAACTTAATTTCTTCTTAGTCGTCAGAAGATTAGGAAATACATTTTAGTTCAGGCAATAAATCCTACTTGGCAAGCTCAAAATAACTTAATTATTAAAAAGTAGCACCAAAGACCAGCCAGCAACCTTCCAAAGGACTGTTAACACTACTTAAAAAAAATTGGGTTCATCTGTCTAAAAGAGGACTGGGAGATGCATGAATAACAAAATATAATGTTTTAGAATTCTATGCAAACCAACAATGCTACACATTACCTGTCCCTTTGAATTTTAGCCATAATTATGAAAAATAATTTCCCACTTTAAATTATAAACTAATATCATATCATATCAACTAGGAAAGATTATGGACTTTAAAAACAAGACATGTGTTAGCCAAAATATTTCGACGTAGTTCTCAAGAACCAAGAGATGCAGTCCCCCTTTCACGACCCCTAGGGATGAGAAGGAAACTTTCAAACAAAAGCTTACTAGCTGGTTAAAAAAGTCTTCAAAAAGAAAATATTCTTGGTAGTGTACTTGGGGCCATCCTTTCTCTTGGGGGGGGTCCCTGTTAGATATACAACTTGTGTATATTTGTGTCTTTAAGTGTAGGGGTGGTCTCTGAACATGCCCAGATCCAAGTCAAGATATTCAAAGACTTGATATCCTGCAAGACACTGGATAAGATATCCTGCAGACACTTGACAAGGACGCTGGGATCCAAATGGCCTGTGTGTGCTGCAGTGCCTAAAGATGATCTTTAAAGGCCACTGAACCCCCTCACCGTGAAATAGAACTGCTCTGTCTCTTGCTGGTTGGCTCTCCTCTTGGCAATGCTGGGTTTGCTCATGAAGGTTTCTGAGACGGTGGACTTGACGGATTCCATAGAGTTGCTGTACTGGAAGCAATCGGACACATCAAAATCCTCGACGGTCACAATGTCCTGGATGGTCTGCAGAGTGGCCTCCATTGTCTTCTTTACCTGCCATGATAAGGACCAACATAATGCATGAGGGGCAGGCTGCAAAACAAGAGGTGATGGAGAAGCTTGGAGAAGTGGGAGAGAAGTGGGCTGAGGAAGGAGGGAGGGGACTGTCAGAGGGTGCAGGTCTGCTTCCCATTGGACGGTGCTAAGTGAGTGATAAATATCACACGGACCCTACTCTCTCCAGTGAGGACCTAAAACCACTACTCCCTTCACGCTACATGCTTGACCCAGCTATTTAATGTTCACTTTTTAAATTTAAGATTAGCTCTTCGTGGGCTTCCCTGGTGGTGCAGTGGTTGAGGGTCCGCCTGCCGATGCAGGGGACACGGGTTCGTGCCCCGGTCCAGGAGGATCCCACATGCCGCGGAGCGGCTGGGCCCGTGAGCCATGGCCGCTGAGCCTGCGCATCTGGAGCCTGTTCTCTGCAGCGGGAGAGGCCACAACGGTGAGAGGCCCGTGTACCGCAAAAAAAAAAAAAAAAAAATTAAAAAAAAGATTAGCTCTTCGTTATGCTGGACGTGCTAAGGGAGAGAGGATGAAACAAATCCAAACCAACCCCATCATACAAAGAGCTGTTTAAAAATGTATGATGGGGCTGGTCCCGCAATGCCCCAGGTTCTGTTTCCCCACCTTCAACAAATGAATGAACCTGTTTGCCCACGTGCAAACTAAGTGACCCATCCCCAGGCTTTCCTGATCTTACCGGGGAAAGTCAGACTTACTGACATGCCAGGTGAGAAGTCACATGAGCTCAAAAGAAAGGAGCTGATAATTAATCATACTGCCCTTTTAACTGGTTGTTGAAAGCCAATACGTTGGGCCCAGAAGAAAGTCACCCTTTTCTAAGAGGATGGAGATATTTGAAGTGTCAAAGTCAAAGGCCTCTGTTTGTTTGAAAATGCTGGAAAAAGCCAGGCATGAGGGGGTGGTTTCAGAGACACAATATTGTTCACACAGCTGCCAAGTGCCATTTTGATTAAATGTGCAAAGGGGAGGGGGGGAAAGCATTTTGCAAAAGCTCAAAATAGAGCTCAACCTTTGGCAATGCAAGAGCAACTTCCTGGAGTTCAAGGGCAGGATGTAGCAGAAGGGGAAAATCCAAGCCTACATTTGGCTACGAAATGTTTGCAGCAGCCCGGACATTCTCTGCATGGCTCCGTCCACCTGCTCCCAGACGGGCAGCAGCAAGAGGTTTGACAGGGAAACTCAGAGGGTGGTTCTGAGTCTCACCTCTTCGTTCTCAATCTTCAGGGTGGATAAGCGAGATTGTAGTTGTTGGCATCTCTGTACCAGCTCACTCTGGACGGGCTGCTGGGCACAGAGCTGGGAAGCCTGCCAAAAGAAAGCAATACTAGGTCAGGAAGGGGACACAGTTCTTTTGTCAGAGTCCCATTACTGTTAATAAAACTACTTATATTCAAGCTGTAAAGCTCGCAAATTTTATGTTAAAACAAAATCCAAAGCCAAAGTGTGTAGACCTCTTCCAGGACCAAATAGCACAAGAAAGGAATGAGCAATGGAACCTGTTTGGAAAGATCTCTGTCTCTCTTTGTAGCCCACCTCCAGCCTAGTGCTTGGCAGACGCAGGTCTATACAGGGCCTTCGGCTCTTAGGAAGCTGGAGTTAGGGCAGAGAAGAGTGCCTTAGGCAGCCCAGCTCCAGATACACAAAGCTTTGGCACAGTGAGGACTTCCTGCCAGAGGTCCAAGTGGCCACCTCGCTGGCCCCTCCTTCATTCCCTGCTGTACACCAGAGTGAAAGCAGGAGAGAAGTGGGTCAGGAGGCTAACATGCCGCTGTTGGCAGCCAGCATGTGTTTATAAATCTGGGCCGTGCATGAGAGCTCTGACTCAATGAGAGAAAGCGTGAAGCCAGGAACAAGTCCACGGGCTTTGCTAGAGGGCCCCAGAGGGCATGGAATCTTGTGGAACTTGGCATTTTCAAAAAGCCATCGTTTTACTCCAGATCTTCACCAGATCTGTGTGGGAGAGAAGTCTGCCCTTCCCCCCCAAGGATCGCTGTCAACAAGCTTCCCCCTGTGTGAGGGGATGGCTAAGCCACTGTCTGCTGATGGGCCCATGGCAATGGCATAGGTGTGAGGTCACCCACAATCCCCAGGATGACAGATGAGGAACAGAAGGCTAGCAGATTGGGAGGCAGGACCACGTGGAGGCAGCTCCTGTCACCTTGCCACCACGTGTCCTTTAGCCTCTCGTCTGCAAAGAGACATCTGGATAGAACTGGCCTCCTCCTTCCCCAGCAGTGGGCACATTCACATGCCCAAGACCATTCTCTTGCTTGAAAAGACAAAACCTCTCTTCAAATGGAGGGGGCTGGGACTTGACCTTTTCCTCCATTGGCTTTTAAGCTCTCAACTGACTTGACCTCCTCCCCCAGCTGAGAGGCTGGCCTGAGCCAGCTCTCAGATCTGAAGCGAGCTGACTTCATTCTGGCTCTTGGATAAGCAGACACAATGGAGAAAGCTCAGTGGCCAGGATGGGTTAGTGCCAGTAGTGAAACTCTCTGGCTGCCTGATGTCACTGGTCAGGCATTCAGAGCCCCACAAGTCTCTGGGGGCACCAAGGGTAGAGCCAAGCACCTCCTCCTAGTACATCTGAGAGTGCTTGGCATCAATTCATGCGCTGAGTGCCCCAGAACACCAATCAGTGGCGGGCCTTGGCCAATTTCAGGGCTTCCGCTCAAAATGCCATCCGAACTTTGGCCCTAGTTCAAGGACTTCCAGGCAGCTCCCTCTTGTTGCCTCCACGGTCTACAGACAGCCCTCAATGACTGGGGATAGATGGCTGCTTTTCCACTCACATGAAGGCTAGGCTGGAATGCAAAACCTTTGCAAGATCTAGGACTGGCCCTGGCCCCTGCTTGGCCCAGCCACTGATCAGCTATATCACACAAAGGGAGGCCCTGGGCAGAAGACTGAACTATTGATTTTTAAAGTAACTTCGACGTAGCAGGGAGGAATCATGGAGGGAAAACCACCTCCATGCTAGTTTCTTTAAGAAGCAGCAGGGCTGCTGATGCATGCTTTGGCAGTGGTCCTCTATCGGGGTGCAAGGTAATGCATTCCAGCTGTGCTCTGGAGTATGGAAATGAGGCTCTGACAGGGCTAGGAGGGGGCCTGAGCACCCAGCATTTGGAATCCCCCTTTATGGAGACAAGCTGTTTGGCTTAGAAGGCATCTCAGTCAACACCAGAAAATGTATCACTCCACTCAGCTGGTCCCCAAGTTCCACTGCTTCTTGGGAAGGAATCTCTGTGGCAGCTGGAGAAGGGACTTGGAAGGCAAGTTTGACCAGAAGCCAGGGCAGGTGAGGAATGGGGCTTCCTGGGGCTTGGTGACACACCAATACACCCTCGTATTCTAATTGCACATGCTGCCATCTCACTTCCCCATCTGTTCAGATGCTGCATTTCCTAAGCCACAGCAATGGAAACAAACTGTAAATGGCCTGGTTTTCCCCAAGAAGGAGAGGAGGAAAGAAATCATCTCCATGTTTTTGTCTTTAGGATAGAAATGTCCCACTCTCCATGGTGGCCTATTGATGAGAGCAAATCCGCTGGTTACAGTATAACAGTTGTCATTCTGGAGGAGGGTTTTCTAAAAAGCATCTGGATGCTAATCTTAACGGAAGCACCACTCCCTTGTTGAAAGGGCATTGTTGTTTTTCCATCACCCAGCATTCATTCTTCCTTCTTCTGATAACTTTGGACTGACTGTCCTTTGCGGGGAACATTCCACTCACAACTCAGGCCATGTGCTTTGGATGGGGCTCTCCCCAACTTGGGGATGCAGTGTGTGACCTCCACATAAGCCAATCAGCCGACTGCAGATACCAGCCACAGTGACTGGGGATAAGCACATCACCCAATCGGGACCAAGGAGACACAATGAGACTTTTGTGGGGGCTTCTAGGAGGGAAGCAGATACTCTTTCTGCTGGATTTCAATCTACAAGGAGATAAGGCTGGAAATATAGTCACCTTGCCCCCACGGGATAAAAGCCTGTTTGAGAATAGAGCCAACACACAGGACGTGAAGCAGAAAGAGAAAAACTAAGTCTTGATAAAATTCCCACTCTTAAACCCAACCATGCCTGAAGATCCATCTTGAGCTTTTCTATTATGTAAGCCTATACATCCTCCTCCTGGTTTAACCCACAGGTCAAATGGTGGCTCCTACCCCAGCAATAAGATTCACTTTGATTTGTATGTACAACCACCAGAAGAGAAATGACAAGGTTCACAGTAATGAAAACCAAAGAGCTTCTCACTCCTCTCACTTCGGTTTATTTAGGCGCTTCTTGTTTTAGTCATCGGAGGTGAAAAGTCATAAACAGGGCCCCCATGTTTGTGCACTGCTGCCTGGGTAGCCATTCTTAGGGTTGACATCTTGGCTCCTGTCCTTTCTGTAGGTACCCATTCTTTTTTTGTTCAATACCCAGGCAAAACTATACCTTTTATCACAGTCTTCTAAACCCAAGAAAATTAGATCCTTCAGAACTCTGCTGAGTGACAAAAGATCACGTCATCACCCTGCTTAGCCCTCCGTCCCCATCAGAAGTCTTTAGTATCTGGCCCCATCTCAGCTCTCGCTTCTTTCAGCCTCACCACTTGGAGGCCTCCACCCCTCTCCTTCCCTTTTGCCATACTGAACTGTTAGTAGCTTTTAGAACGCGCTGGCTGTTTTTCACCTCCTCTGATCCTGCTGGTCCCTCTGGATGCCCCTCCCTGTGCATATTTCTAACTCTCAACTCAGCTGACTGTAAGCTGCCTGAGGGCTCTAATCCCCCTTGTCTACGGTCAAGCCTAGTGGATGGCAGGCACCCAGGAGCTGTTTGCTGAATGGCTGGAAAGGGCTTCACCCACCGGACATGACGCCAGACCCAGGCCTCGCCTTCCCCCGAATAACATAGCTTGAGTGCAGTAAATCTAGACACAAGTGAGCTCAAGCCCCTTGGGTACGTGCGGGTGGGAAGAGGGTCTCACCATGTCCCCCATGTGTGGCTGGAACTCAAACTTCATAGGTGGACAGAAGACATTGTTGTACATCTCCATGAGGCGCTGCTTGTCACTGGTGGCATCGAGGTTTTCTACAGCATTCTCGATGGCGTCCAGACCCTCGTGCTTTGACTGTTCCAGATTCGACTCAGCGGAAAGGAAGGTGCGTAGCGCGCGGTTCAGGCTGGCGTGGTAGCCTAAGTCACAGCACTGCTGTGGAACGGAGAAGGCACGTGAGCAAACCATGGACAGCCCCAGGGCTTGGCAGAGGGGGAGGGTGGCCCCCAGGGCAGATCTGATTCTGTCAACAAGACTAGCTGTGCAGCCGGAAGAGGGCTGACCCTCCACGATCTGGGTGATATTTCTCAGTTCTTGACTCCTAGTTTGATATGGAGGACTCCTTAGAGGACTGTGAGGTGGGTGGAATGAAGAGGACTCATTGGGACAAAATGAAATTATGTAATCATGCTCTTCAGTAAACATAAAAGAGTTGGAAGTTAAGGAGAATATTCTTCTATTTTCAGGTTCCTCTGGGGATACCACTGTAGCAAAATTCAACATAAAAATATAGCCTGCCACTGCCTCAGGGTTACTGTGATTTAGTCACCATATACCAATCAAGCCAGACCATTTCAGCATTCAGGTTCAGAAATCAGAGGTGGTGCAAGAGAACTCCAGGTGAGAGAAGAAACGAATGTGTGTGTGTGGGGGTTGTGGGGGGGCGCTGACCCTACTGGTCGTCAACCCCCGCCTCCGGCAAACTCCCAACGTTCTAGGACAGGCCTTACTTGTAGATTAGGATTTCTGTACTAAAGCTCCTGCTTGACAGCATTTATGAGATCAAAAATTTCTAAACATAAGCCTTACTGGGAAAATTCACATCAGCTAAAGGATCCTGATTGAAGTAACATGGGAAAAAAAAGTGCTATGAAAGAGGCAATAGTATAAAAAAAACACTGGAAGTCAAGCAACCTTGAAAAAGCCACTCCACATCCCTGAACCCGTTTCCTCAACTGTAAAATGAACAGATTTGGCCAGGTCAGTGGTTTTCAAGCTGTAGCCCAGAGCTCTATGGTTCTGTGCTCAGGCTGCCCTTGAGAAGGGGGTAACAGGGCAGCCCAACTAGCAGGACTTGGAGCCTCCTACCCCTGCTTCAACCAAACCAGCTCTGCTCTTGTTTTCTATTTAATATATTGGGATTCTATGTAAGGCCTGGTTTGAGAAAGAAGTCTTCTGCTAGAGAAAAAGTCTGAAAATACTTGGACTAAATATAATCCCTGAGGCCCTCTTCAGCAATGGCATTCTGTAACTCTATGACAATATTCCCCATCCCTCCCAAAGGACCCAGAGATCCAAATTCCTTGGCCATCTTTTATCCCCTCTATTGCTTAAACAGCTTTGAGATTCAGAACTTGAGAAGAATTATCAGAGAAGAATCTATGGATAGAGTAAGACCATCTGCCTGATTGCCATTTCATTCCATAAGCAGGCATTAACTTAACTCTTCCCCCAGCCTTTCCCCCTCTTCATGATCACATTGGGACCAGCCACTATTGGGGAAGAAAAAGCATGTGATGTGCCTCCTCCTCCCAGCATCTAACAAGAAGCTCTGTGACAGAGTGCCTGTCGGGCTGGGCTCTGGATTCAGTGCCAGTGGGCCCTGGCAGGTGCCTGGCTGTGCGGAAGAACAGCATTTACAGCTTAACTAGAGGCGGAGGATGGAAAGACATTAAATTCAGTTGGGAGGGAAGCTAGACAAAAGCGGCTGATTAGGAGGCTGCACGTGCAGGGGCACTTCCTCCTCTGGGAGATGCTGCTGGTCTAGCCAAGCTTCCCTTGAACCTGTAAACCTTCTTGACTAGCTCTGTGTAGACCCTGATGATGAACTCCATGCCTGTAAGTCTGATGAACAGAAGTAATGCTGCCCACAGGGCTGAGCAGGTACGTGGGGGTGGGGGGAGCTTTTCAGGGCAGAAGAGAATTAGAGGGAGGCAGTCTTCGTAACCTTTACATATTTTTGGTAACTCCCCTTTCCTCTCCATTCTCACTCCCTCTACCCTAATTCATACTCTTACCGTTTTACAGTGCTGTTTGCTTCACTGTCCTCAAATATGGTTTTTGTTATGCCTACTCCCTGCTGAAGAACCTATAATAGCTCTCATTTTTCTTCCAAAGTACCGTCCACCTTCCTCAGTTGGGACATTTAAAAATGCCTCCAGGGACTTCCCTGGTGGTACAGTGGTTAAGAATCTGCCTGCCAATGCAGGGGACACGGGTTCGATCCCTGGGCCGGGAAGATCCCACATGTTGCAGAGCAACTAAGCCCATGCGCCACAACTACTGAGCCCACGTGCTGCAACTACTGAAGCCCGTGCACCTAGAGCCCATGCTCTGCAACAAGAGAAGCCACCGCAACGAGAAGCCCGTGCACCGCAACGAAGAGTAGCCCCCTCTCGCCACCACTAGAGAAAGCCCGTGCGCAGCCAAAAAATAAACAAAATTAAATATAATTTAAAAGCAAATAAATATTTTAAAATAAATTTTTTAAAATGCCTCCATTTACTAAGTGTGCTTACTATATATATGCCAGTGTGCTAAGAGCTTGATTTATATTCTACATTTTAATCTGCATAGTAACGCCAGTGAGGTTGGTATTATTTTAATTTTCCGGACTAGAAAGCTGAGGTTCAGTGAAGTTAAGCAAGGTCAATAGCCAGAACAAAGCGTAAGTTGTCTTCAGTCTGACCGTCTAACATCATCTCCCTCTATTTTCTTCTTCAGGCTCTTCTGTTCTAATCCAACGATATACTTTGTTCAGGGTCAAGTATTAGAAAACCACAGGCCTCAAATCAACTGTATGACTGTAAGCAAGCTACTTAACCTCTCTGAGCCCCACATGGGGATAACGCCAGCCTCAGAGGTTGTTGTGTGGCTGATACACATTTAAACATATCTGGCACCATGCAGACATTTAAACAAACACCAATCGCCAATATCTCCAAATCCACTTTCAGCTCCCAGCATTCTCTCCTCCTAAAATGTTTCTCACTCCTTTCACCTGGGAACTGACCCAATCTTCAAGATCCAAATCAAATTCTCAGCCCCTAGGAAGCCAGCCAGCCCTGCAACTCTGGCATATATTGACCTTGGCCTCCACTCAGAGCAACATTCTTCTGCAGCCCTCATGTGACACAGAATGACACTCCCTCATTCTGTGACTCGCCATTTCACATCGCCCCAACAGAAGGCAAGAGGGCTTGGCCAGTGTCTTGTTCCTTCTTTGCATCCCTCACCATTAGGCCTTGCTCATAGTAGGCATTTAATAAACATCAGTTGATTGACTGATGCCAGGAATACAGATTCTAGCCTCCCAGGAAATAATCTACTTAGGCTGAATACTGATCTAAGTCAAGTGGGCAGATGCGGCCACTGAAGCCTTTTGTTTTACTCAGTCTGGATGGCCTTTGGAAGACATGGAACTTTCTTGGGCCAGTCCACTGTCTCTATTATATAACTGCTCTGTAGCTTCTCTGTGTCAGCGCGTGGGGGTCTGATTCACAATGTGCCCTCCGGCTCCTCTATGCCTCCAGCCAACCAGGGAGATTCAGAATAGGTTTTCTAGAGCCTTGGCTCTCCACATATCTGAAAGGGCAAGAGCCAGAAACTGAGGCTTCAACAAAGAAGCAACTTCTCGCAAGGTTAGATAAACAAGATTTGAATATTTCATCCCTGTTCCCGGTAGAATCCCAGTGAGTAGAGGCAGCACATTATTTTGCTCACGATGGGGACAAAGTATGCTTTCCATGGCTTCTGATGAGTTCTGTGGCCATGCCGGGCTCCCCTGGCCATTTCTGGGTTATATAAATGTTTGATGAAAACTCAGGGGAAATCAAATTTTTATAAGAACTTAATGATAGCCCTTCCAGATGTGTGATGACTTCAACTGACAGCTCATTAACCCTTTACCAGCTGATAGTCTCACCCAGAGACTCTAGAGAAGGCCTAGAAAGGAAACACCCACTTCAAACTTCTACGGAAGCAAGAAATAATTGCCCTTAATAAAATGTCCTATTGAGAAAGCTGGGTTCCCTCCTGTCTGACTTGGGTGCACATGGTGTCACAGATTCTCTGCCCACGCACACAGCACTCACAACACTCCATGAGGACAATGCCTGGTTCTTCATTCCTCCATCTGCTCCTGGGGGAGAGAAGCACATTCCAAGGAGCCTGTGGTTCTTAGACTATCTCAAGTCACTTCAGAATATCTTTTTGGTTTTCCTGGTGTGTGTCAGATGCCTCATGTAGATTCCTAAAATCTGAGATTAAATCTTATACTATATAATAAAAAGAAGTCAAGGGCTAGTCCTTGTGTCAATGGACTGACATCGACAAAAATCACTTCTTTCACTTATCCTCGATGCCTTACCACACACTGAGCTTCGACACCGCCAGGAAGGAGGCAGAATGGTGTCCGTAACAGATGGCAATGGACTGGCACAAGATTCATCCCACATCTTAAAGCAAGTTCTGGATACTGGCGAGATCAGAATGTCAAGGGACCCGGGCTCCCCACTCACTCCTGCTCTAACTGTTGGCTCATGGCCAAAGCATCCTTTTGGCCATTTTTATGGCAACAGATCGGCAAGAAAAAGCAAGAAACTAACTGATACATGTAATAACATGGATGCAGCTCAAAAACATCATGCTGGGCAAATGAAACCAGATATAAAAACATATATACTATATAAAAATCCCATCTTTGTGAAGTTCTACAACAGGCAAAACTAATTCACAGTGAAAGAAATCAGAACAGTGGTTGCCTCAGGGTGCGGGATTGATTGGAACTTTCTGAGGTGATGGCAATAGTCTACATCTTGATAGAGATGTAAGTTAAAAGGGTATAGGATACTCCACAATTTGCAATTTAACACTTAAGTTCAGTCACTGTATGCAAATTAGATCTCAATGAGAACAGTGTTGAAAGGCATAAAAAGGAAAAAAATCTTGGCTTAGGAAATCACCTTCTTCCTCCTTCTATTCCTTTCTTCCTTCAATAAACACATTATGTGCTCAGCTATTCAGTAAGCCCTATACTTATGTATGTATGTATTAAGATAAAGAGGAGACTTGGTTCCTGCCCTCATGGAGCTTATAGAGACTAAAAGACATTCCTCTGTTCTTAGTGCAGTGGCTCTCAAACATTTTTGACCTCCAACTTAGTAAGAAATACATCTTATATTGTCTCTCTCTCTCTCTCTCTCTCACACACACACACACACACACACACACGCACCCCAACACAATAGTTTCACCGAATAAAACTTAACCTTACTAGTATGATGCACCCTGATATTTTCGTTCCCATTCTGTTCTAGTCTATTCTATCCTAGTATAGTTTATTCATTAAAAAAAATAATAAATCAAACCCATAAAAATTATTTCATGACTCCTCTAATGGATCATGACCTACGGTTTGAAAAAACACTGTCCTAGGGCCCCCTGTGCTTAGCCCTGGTGCTGCAATTAGCCAGTTACATAGAAATGATTTGTCTGTATGTCTGTGAATACCTCTAGGGTAAGAACTACTTTATTCTTTTTGTACCCCTGATGCTGCTGAGCACATAGCTTCATCCCAAGTAATACTTAAGGAACATTTGTAGAGCAGAATAATGTAAGCTTTTTTTAAAAAAAGAGTAATTAATTTCACCTCAGGAAAAACACAAACAACAAACAAACAAACAAAATAAAACAACTTTACTATCCGTGTGGCCTGGAATGCTACCAGCCTGGACTTGCTCATAGTGACCTAGACCCATGCCCTGGCTGAGCAGCACGGAGGCTGGCAGACTGCTTTTTCATGGCACCTCACACAGCACCCTGTGAAGACAGGCTCTTAACAAACTTCTTTTTTTTTTTAAATGATGAGAATAAGAAGCAAAATAGCTTGCTTCTTGGACTGATTTTAAAATACCCACTCACATCTGATGGAGGCCCTGTGACTGACTTAGCAGTAGCCCCTCTCTTCCCCTGAGGTCAGGGGTTTGGTGAAAGGGTAACGAAACCTACCCTGGGGGCAAAAGAAAGAGAAAAGGACAAACCAGTAGCAGAGGTGTGGTGGACCGCCCAGGCTGACTTTTTTATCGAATGTGAGATAAATAGCAGAAATTGAGCACAAGAAAGAAGTGATTCTCTTCCTCGTGCTGAGAACAGGCCTCTCTCCCAACAGTGAGGAGCTGTTCCCCTGAGGAGGAGAAAGGATACTGTCTAGGGTCCTGACCTCCATTGAAGGACAGTGTTCAGATTGGCATCAACAAGCAGAGAGAACAAAGCAGGGCCTGAACAGGGATCAGGGCTCCACTTCCCCAGCAAGACAATGACACCCGGGGCATTAAGGGGCTGAAATCTACTGACTCAAAAAGCCCTGGCTGAAGGGAGACATAAATCTGTATTTTAGAAACTTTCTCCAATCAGCTCCAATGTGAGGCCAGATTTAAGTACCCAATGATCTAGCCCAATTCTTCAGTTTGCCAGAGGGTGGAGGGGAGACAAAGCAGAGTTCCAAACCAGTTCCACGACAAGCCCCGGATCACCCAGCTAGTTACGCAATGGTGAATCTTAGACCAGAACCACACATGACATTGTGAAGTGTGGTAGGTTCATTCACGGAGAAACCAAGGTAGACAGGCAAGTATGTGAGGTCTGGCCAGAGGCTTGCAAAACCCAGCTGCCGCTTGCTGACAGCCAGAGGCAAATATCAGGCCTCGAGAGGAGACTGGCCAGGGTCTGCCTGAAGCCCTGGGATGCTTATGCTGAGTCGGCTGGCTCCAGGCCCCTCACTTTGATGACAGGAGAGAGAGGTGAGGAAGGGTGTGTACTTACGCAGCTGCAGTCAGGGCTGGCTCAGAACTGGGCCAGACTGGAGTTTGCAGGTGAGATCGACTGCAAGACTTAACTATAAGGTGTGAGGAGAAGCAGCAGGAGAAACAAGGCCAAGGCTGACCCATAAGGCCAAAGACAAAACCCTTATCCCTTGTGCCTGCCCCATGCAAAACACATGAGCCTCATATCCTGCTTCTCTCATCATATTTGTGCCACAGCGAGAAGTATGGGTCACATGTCAGAGGCATCTGGATACCTTCCTGACCAGGACTCTAATTTGCAGTTTAACTTTGGGCAGGAACCCTTTTGACCCCTACCTAGATTCCTTATCTACAAATTGGAGATAGTAATATTGATCCCAAAGGGTGACAAGACAATCAAATGAGATAATATTGAGAAATATTAAGTGCTATATAAATATAAGGTATGACATTCTAACACTTTAGCTCTTGTCACTCACTTCTATGGGCAAGTACCTGATCTAAGGTAATATTTCCTAGGAGACAGAAGTGCAGTGGTTGTGAGCCTGGGTTTAGAAATCAGACCTAGGTACCAATTTTCCCTCTGTCACTTATTAGCTGACTCTGGGTAAGTCATCTAAACTCTCTGAACTTTAATCTGTAACAGTGGAGGTAATAATGCCTTCCTTCCAAGATTCCAGTGAGGACTGAATGAAAAAAATTATGAAGTGCTTTACCTGGTACCTGGTACATGGCAAGCCCCTGAGGGATCCTGGCTACCATCTTCATAATTGTTCTCAAAATGCTTTAAGATGCCTGAGTAACAGAACTGGGGGACTCCTGACCAGATCTTCGAATCCAGGAAAGAGGCGCCCTTGTACCCTTGGCTTTAAGCACTTACATCAATAAGGTCAGACAGGTCGTGGATGTAGTACTTGAAGACAGATGCATTGGTTGCTTCCAAAGCCAGTAAGTACTCATTCCGGGCTTTAATGGCCTTCAGCTTATTCTCTGTATACTTGGCTTGGCGCTGAAAAGGAAACAAAAGTTCAATTTTACTTTTTTTTTCTTTTTTAAAGAGGGGAGATTGTTCTCTAAAAGATGAAAGTACAGCACATTCGAGAACCACAATTGTGCTGCTACTCCCTGTGCGCATATGCCTTAAATTGGGTTCTAATTCTGTTTAATGACATTCAAGGGTATAATGTAGATCAATCCAGGAAAGGTTAATGAGGCTCCCTACTTTAGATGCGTGTCCCACTTTGGTTCTATCTGTAAATTCCATTCTCCATCCTTACACCGCGACCCTGAAGGAGGTGTCACTATATCTGCCTCTGAACACCTGACATCTGAAGCCAAACCCTACGGTTCCCCTCCCAGGCTTAGGAAAGGCAACTACTGTTTCTTGTTTGTCTGCTACAGATGCCCAAGTTCTTCCAATACCTAGGATTTCTTCCAGGGCAGACAGCAAGGTCATTAGGCACTAAAGGAACCCAGAGCTTCCTTGTTCTGCTCTCCACAGGGCTTACTGGAAAATTCCCATATCCTCCCCAGCCCCTACAGTTGCCAGAGCCTACACACCTTCTCCTTCATCTTCTCGATCTTCTTCACTGAGCTCCTCCGGACATGCTTCTCCTCAATGCGGACGTTGGATGTGGAGTCAGGGGAGCGTGGGGTCTGCCGGTCCTCCTGCTTTACGGATTTTCCAATTTGCTTCTCCTCCTGCTTCTCCGCCTCCTTTAGCTTGCTCTGAGCACTGATGCTGTCGGCATTGTACATGTGATATGTCTTCATGACCTGTAAGACACCGCCCACCCCCACCCCTAGAGGTCAAGCCAATGGGGTCAATTCTCTGTTTTACAGGCTAAGAGTCTCAGCTGGACCTCTCCCCCATGAAGCAATATCCTCATATCCTTAAGGGCAAAATTCATACGGTTTGGTTCAGCAAACTTTCTATATGAAAGACCACTCCAAAGCACAGGAAAGCAGTATTTGAACTGAGCCGACATGTCTTATTATTAAAATGATTTTACGTCTTCCACCCGTGATCATTTACTTCTATTTATTAACATTTATAAGCATTTCTATTTTATATTGTCCAAGTAATTTCCATCAGTTAGTCATCTCACAAGACTAAGATGGGAAACACCACCACTCAGACCCCAGGAGCAAAGCCTTCCCGGGCTGTTTGGGACCCTGAAGAGGGCAGCACAGCCTGTGGAGTAGCCTATACTTTGGGGACTTCCATATAAAATGGGGAAGAGGAAGAGCTGCAAACCCGCTTTCTACTGGTCTCACGTCCTAGGGATCTGTCTGTCAGCTTTATCCAGATCAAACAGCCTCTCTCACAGCAGCAGCAAGAACAAGGGCAGCTACCATTTACTGAGCACTTAGTATGTTCCTGGCTGTGTGACAAGTGCTACACACACATTTTCTCATTTCATTCTTGTAGCAATCCTGTGATCTAGACAACAACTCCAGGAAGACGGTAAACCTGCAGAAAATTTCAGGTAAGAGCCTAAGAAGGAACAAAATCCACATCAAATGAAACTGGAGTTGCCACAGGAAGGAAGTCGTATCAAAGGAGAGGTCGCAATTTTCAAATTTTCCTTCAAAGCAACTGTCTGGGAGTCTAGTCCCTTTTCCTAATGAGGAGGCTGGAAAGCCTGGGACCTACATTCATTTCCTCCCAAACATACTACTTCCAGCCACCAGGTGCCTGCTCCTTCCTGCTGCAGCTCTCTGTTTCCACACAGGGAGCCTCTTCTTCTATCTGGAAATTAAAAATGCTTGATGACAAACCAAGGAAGCTGAAGTTCAAGAGTGCTGACATTTTGATTCCATGAGAGGGAGAATTAGAGAGTGTAGGGGTTGGGGTGTATATGTGTGTGTGTGGCGGGGTGGGGAGTGACTGAACAACAGAGGAGAGCCAGGGTGTAATACTAATAATAATCTCTATCAGTACACGCTGTGTGTCAGGGGTCTTATGTATGTCACCTCATTTAATGTTCACAACAAGTCCGAAGGACATGCTATTATTTCCACTTTTAAAGATGAGGAAGACGAGGGACTCCTCTGGTGACGCAGTGGTTAAGAATCCACCTGCCGATGCAGGGGACACGGGTTCGAGCCCTGGTCCAGGAAGATCCCACATGCCGCGGAGCAACTAACCCCGTGCGCCACAACTACTGAGCCTGCGCTCCAGAGCCCGCGAGCCACAACTACTGAAGCCCACGCACCTAGAGCCCGTGCTCCGCAACAAGAGAAGCCACCGCAATGAGAAGCCCGTGCACTGCAACGAAGAGTAGCCCCCATTCGCCACAGGTAGAGAAAGCCCATGTGCAGCAACAAAGACCCAACAGAGCCAAAAATAAATTAAAAAATAAACAATATAAAGATGAGGAAGCTGAGACTCAAAGAGATTAACTATCATACCCAAGGTCACACAGCTAGTAAATGAATCAGAATCAGGATTCAAACCCAGGATTGTCAGACCAAAGTCCACATTCTTAGCCACTAAGCACCAGTGTTTCTCCTCTGCCTACGTCTATGGCTGGATTAGTTGGGAGGAAAGGCTAAATTTAGTCAAGAGAGGCTTAAAAAGAGAATCTGGTTTCGTTTATAAATGAGAGTTAGAGCAGTAGGCTCAAATGGGGGCTAATTTGGCCCCCGGAGGACCAACGCCTGGAGACATTTTTGACTGTCACAACATTATCTGGCCCCAAATGCCCATGGTTCTGAGGCTGAGAAATCCTGGGTTAGAGGGATTTTGTGGGTATGTTCCTCTCTTAGCTGGAGGTGGAGGAAAGAGTAAAGAATACTGGGACACTGACAAAATCAAAGTACTTTAGACTTTAAATAATGTCTCAGTTTCGATGCAGAATGTTTTAAATCAGCTTCACCTTATTCTGAACCTGACATCATTTCCTATAAGTATAAGACCTACTCTGTATATTCTGTACACAGGAGAAGCAATATTTAACAACTGACAGCATTAAAAACCTTCCTAAGTAATTCAGTCTTTCCAGATTGACTAAAAAGCAAGAAAGACGCATCTGTTATCCTGGCAGAAGAAGGGCAGATAGGAGGCTCCTTTTTCTCTTTTGACCTGAATGTGACCAAGGGATTCAAAAGTTCGAGTGAACAGTTATAAAAGTGAATTGATTTTAAGAAAGTGATTTTTTATTCCATGAAGATGCATAATAAGTAAAGAAGAAACACTATGAATAAACATGAGAGACAAAAAAAAGGGGTCAAAGGAATAGTGTCAACAGGACAATAAATGAAGTAATAAAAATCAACAATTTATATTACTCCTTTAAAGAACTCCCCTAAAGAACTTAAAGAACTTGCTTTAAAAGAGTAAAACACTACCTCATCTAAGAAACTATAAATTCCTAAGGGTAAGCACCACTTCTTTTGTGTTTTCCTTTCTGCATCACAGTTAAGAAATATATACACAGTGGTAGTTTTACAATAAATGTGGTTGCCCAAATGACTTAATGACACTGAATCTCCCCTCTTTGCAAATATAGAAGTATAACTAGTGTCTTTCAATTCAAGGGAAAACTAGGTATCCTGAGGCTGAAGCTTGAGTAATTGATGTCAAAACAAGTGGAGAAATAGGGAAGTCAAGATAGGAGTTGGAGAAATATATATAGTGAGGCAAAACAAACTAGGGGAAAAACTCAGAAGTTTAAATTTGCAGTTCTACAAAGGAATTCACTCTACTTTGAAAAACTAAATATTGAATTCATGCCTTTAGCTCTGCTCCTTCCCCAAGCCACACTAGAATAATAGAAAAGAGTTTTTCTATTATTATTTTTTAGGTATAAACTGAGAAAAACAAAAAGAATGAAAGCAGAAGATGAAAAGGGGAGAGGCAAGTAGTAACTGACCTACTGAATGCTAAACCAAAAGTAGGGAGAGGCAAGAAGCAACCAGTAAATCACAGAAGCCCTGAGAGGAGTCGGTGGCAGTGGGATGAAGGTGGAGCTAAAAACAAGAGAAACTATTGAGCACCTGAGAACAGTTAGACTCCCAGACCCCATCCCCTCCCCCTCTGTGGTGGAAGACTAGAGGTTTATTTTCTATGGCTTGGGGACACCAGGCTCAGCTGAGGATAGGGGTACTGAACTTAAAACAGGAAAATTCTACACTGAATGTTGAGATGGCCAGGCCTCTTCATGACTCAGCCCCCAGACATAGGCAGGAGATCAGAAGAGCCTTATCTGAGGAATTTGCCCATCTGATATAAAAGATCTACAAATACTGATATCAGGGCTTCCCCATGGACACAGTCCAGTCAGATCACCCTACAGTAAAGACCACAGTTGACACAGAACTTCCAAGCAGATTTTTAATGTCTCACTTTAAAATATGAGCAGGCAGCAAAAATTACCAAACATTTAAGGAAAATATCTAATGTGAAAGACTAAGACCAAAGCAAACAATTGAGAGTTAACAGAAAGTACACAGTAAGAAGGAAATGTCAAAAATAATCCATCAGTAATATCCCCAGAGAGATCAATGAGAAATGAAAAGACATTGCATCATGAAACAAGAGCAGGATGCAGCAAAAAAGGAATATTTAGAGAACAATAAAAGAGCTCTTGGCGATTAAGACTCAATTCAAATATCTCTCCAAGGAGCCTGACTTCATGCCCTTCTTCTGTGTAGACATGTGAAAGATTCATCACGTCGTATTTCGCTTACTGCTTTGCTTTTCTGTCTCTTCTATTAAAACTAATGCCTTGAGTTCAGGGACATCTCTTATGCGTCTTTGTATCCTTAGTGCCGAGTGCTGAAGACAAACAGGTAGGCAGAGTGGGGGGACTATTAACTGACATTGTTTCAGGGGAGCAGGTGCTAAATTCCAGTCTGAAGTGGCTCTGCAGACAGCTGCTGCACCAAATCAAGGGGACATATATTCACGGGAGGACAGAAGCTTGAAACCTCTGGGGCAACAACAGCTCCAGTGTCCCAACACCTTTTCTTTCTTTCTCAATTCTAGGGCTTCCTTGGCTCTTCCTACTCAGCCAGTCCACGTGGCTCAGTGCCCCCACCTTCAATCCTTTCTATGGGACCTTGCTGGGCTTTTCCAGATACAGCCTCTGAGTATAACTGAGGCAGAGAATTCTGGAGTTCTTTGGGAAGCAGTGTGCTCTGACTTCAAAGGCATTCCTGATTCATCAGTCAGAAAATGAAAACCACTTATGCCATGGCCTGTAAACTAGCCAGCCCATTAGGGGGTAAAAAGCACGTGGAGGAGAATGCTCACTGGGATTGCTCTCTAGGAGCAGCTGTGGCAAGCGGCCCCTGGCACAGAGTGCCAAGTCAGGAAAATCAAAGGCCTTTCAGGCAGATAAAAGGAAGGTACAGAGAGGCAGCTGGCCCCTTATGGTGAGAGTCTGGGCCTCTCGCCCAAAGGCATCTTTATTTGGGAACACCTGGGTCCTGCCCCTTGGATCATCAAGGTTCAAAAATACCTAAATTATCAACCCGTAGGTGATCAGTCTCCCAAAAAGAGGTATTTGTGGGCATTAAGGGCAGATACAAGGTAAGAAGAGCACTGAATATGGTGGGTCTTTGCATCCTTGATTTCCTTTATCCCATGCCCACGAATAACTTCAATTGCTTATAGAGGCCCTTACTGAAGATCAAATAAGGGGAAACTTCCTTATAAGAAGTCCTCCCGGGCCTCCCTGGTGGCGCAGTGGTTAAGAATGTGCCTGCCAATGCAGGGGACACGGGTTTGAGCCCTGGTCCAGGAGGATCCCACATGCCGTTGAGCACCTAAGCCCGTGTGCCACAACTACTGAGTCTGCACTCTAGAGCCCACGAGCCACAACTACTGAGTCCGTGCGCCACAACTACTGAAGCCCACGTGCCCTAGAGACCATGCTCTGCAACAAGAGAAGCCACCTCAGTGAGAAGCCCACGCACCGCAACGAAGAGTAGCCCCTGCTCGCCACAACTAGAGAAAGCCCACATGCAGCAACGAAGACCCAACGCAGCCAAAAATAAATAAATAAAATAAATTTATTTAAAAAAAAAAAGAAAGAAAAGAAGTCCTCCCTTGTTCCCTTCCTAACTCCTCTGAGAGAGGCAGAGACACAGAGAGAGTATATACAGCAAGTATCTCCTCAAAGCTAGCATACAATAGTCCCAAGTTCCTACTTGATGAAACCACTGTCCTATATAGGGTGACCGATCATCCTGGCTTACTCAGGACTTTCCTAGGCTCAGCACTGAAAGTCTCATGTCCCAGGAAAGCCTTCAGTTCCAGGTAAAACAAGATAGTCAGTCACCCTAATGCCATGGTGCCTTTCTCAGACTAGTCCTATACTTATCTCACCCTCCAGAAGAAACAACTCATCATTCTATTCTCTGAACTTTCTAATGGCCTATAGAATCTGCAAACTCATCTGACCCTTAACTATAGTCTGATATTTCATGAAGCATGACTCCCCCAAACTCCCCACTCCCAAGGAAATGGAGACACCAGCACATGGAGTATGTGGAGAGTGGGCTCAACAGAGGTCGGGAGCATCCCCCAAGATCATATAGCTGGTGGAGACTGGGTAGAATCTGCGTTGCCTAATTCAGGAGACTAGTCATTAGACCAGGGTTTGTCAATCTTAGTACTATTGACATTTTAAGCCAGACAGTTCTTTGTTGTGAGGGCTGTCCTGTGCATGATAAGATTTCAGTTGCACCCTGACCTCCAGCACCCTCTGCTCCAGCGGTGACAGTTACAAACATCTGCAGACATTTCCAAGTGTCCCCCTGCATGAAAAAATCCCCCTGCTTGAGAATCACTGCACCAGACTGTTCTTCCTTCTCTGGAACTTTCCAGTGTTCTCTACTCTTTTTTCTCTTCCCATTGCCTACTAGAGGAAAATGTCAAATTTTTGTTTGGGCCTTGGATAGATTCTAAGACTGTGTACTAATTCACCTAATGAAAGGGGACACCAAGCCCAGCCAATTCTTGGTTTGCACACTAATGGGAAGACTTTATGCTCTGCGTGGACTATGGCCTCACAGTGGCCAGTGAAGTCCTGGGCAACTTCAGATGGCCTGAAGACTATAGCCCAAGGTGCCAGCTCGGCCCTCCTTAGAGTAGTGAGTTCCAAGGTTTTTTCTCACTCCAACACATATTATGCCTTTTCACTTATTTATTTTTGTTTAAAAAAATCAGCATATTAGGAGACCTAGAATTTAGAGGAAAGTTAACAGATCCCTAGATGCTGCTCTTCCTCTGCTGCCTCAAATCCCACTGCAGACGTGGCACACTGGATTTATACTGGTTTGCAGTTTGCTGATAACCCACCCGACTCGTCCCCAGAAAGGGCAGCAGCAGAGGCCCAAGATGCTTATGGGAAAACAAAAGGATTCATATAATGACTACATGCGTTATTTTCTATCTTAGTGAATTATTTGCCAGGAGAAAGGAGTAGTAGCTCTTCTTCGTGCCTAGAAGATGCTCTAAAAATAAATAAAGAGCAGAAGTAAAGCATTTAAAAGACCAGAGGGTTCAGGAAACTCATCCAGTCTGAAAAAGGTTCACGTCAACATGCTCCTATTTTTAAACAGCCTTAACTTCATTTGAAAGAAATGAAAACTTGGGAACTGAACCAAAGGGAACCATCTATCTACTTGGCTTCAGAGCAGAAGAGTCACAGAGTAGAAATTGCAAACAAACTGAGCATCACTGGAGACAAAGCTGATGGCCACCCTACCCTATTTACTCGCTTAACAGTTGCCATGACAAAGTGGCCACACCTAGGCTTTTGGATCAAGAACACGGAATTCTCTGATCCCAAATGCCTGTGATACATGTTGCCACTGCCTGTCTTCCTGTAAATTTAAAAAAAGAAAGAAAGAAAGGAAGGAAGGGAGGGAGGGAGGGAGGGAGGGGGGGGGAGAGAGAGAGAGAGAGAGAGAGAGAGAGAGAGAGAGAGAGAGAGAGAGAGAGAGAAAGGAAGAAAGAAAGAAAGAAAGAAAGAAAAAATGCAGTGAATAAGCAAGTAAACACAGGAAATCAATTTCACCTCCAAAACAGGATGGGGCAATCCTGGAGAATGACACAAAGGCCTGGCACAGCCCAGCTGGAGAAGGGGGCCCTGAAAGGCTTTAGCTGCACAATAGTAATATTCCCTATAGGGCAGCAGGCATTTCCTAGGTGTGCGTGTTTGTTTTAATTATAATTAACGAAACACGGCTGGGGGAGAAACAGCCCCCACCATCTCCCAGTGCATGAAGAAACGCGCATCAGCCACAGGCATCATGTGCCTGAAGTGCCAGTCACTTCAGAACAAATTGTGTTTTCTTCTCCAAACCCAAAGCCTGGCCCTTCACTAGTGGAGGCGTGGCCTTTATAAAGCCCCAGGGAGTCGATACAAAGCTCTCTCTGCCTGAACTGGTCCCTTATGTTAAGGGCATTTAGGACTCTGCGTCCCTGTAAGATCACTCGTTCTAGTCTCAAACCAGGAGATCAATCCAAGAACTGATGCAAAACTTTGAACAACAGGTCCTGTCCAATAGGGCGAGTATCATTCATGGAGCAATGCAAGCTATGCTCCTTGCCATTAGGTTCGGGGGTCCCTGATTTGCTGTTAATGAGGGTCAGTTGTGCTGGTGACCTAGGCCTTGGCTGGTCTCTGGTGATGATGCCCCCAAAGAAGCCAGCGTTAGCTTGCACAGCTGAAGAGAGATCTTATTTTGAGAAAGTGTCTTTGGGCTCATTCCAGTTTGAAAATAAGAGTGTGAAAAAAGAGATGGGTAAAGTCATCCCTAGCGGGGACCATGCACTGTCCTCAACCTCAGCTCAGTTCTGTTGCTGACGTGAGTATGGCCACAAGCTGCCAAACGCTGCTTCCCTCTGCTTGTGACAGAGCCAAGCAACCCAGCTGATTTACCGAGTAGAGCTCATTCAGGACCTTCATCAAATCATCTTGGAGCTGCTGGCCGACTTCTTTACTCTGCAAAGAAAGAGGAATGAAGGTTAATTGGGAAACAGAAGGAGGGAGGAGGGGGCAACAAAGGCAAGGGCAGCACGGGCTCTACAAATAACACAGACTCAATTAAGGCCCATTATTTAACCCAGCAAATCAGATAACCACTCTGATCAGACCAAATTATGGTCAGATTACTAAAAGAGTTTTAATAAAATGAAACGTGCCCCTTCTAGAGCCTAGCAAAGGAAATCGCGTGGAGGGAAAATGGCTTGTAGCCTTTGATTTTTCAATTGGTCCCCGAAGAGCAGGCCTGAAAGCCACAACCCACTTGGCAACAGTTGTTAGGTGGGACGAGCTTTCTTGAATCCTTGCAGTCAGGCTTTCCTGAGAATTGTGGAGGAAAGTAAGATGTGAAATAGGGTGAGATAGGCATGCGTATATAAACATCCAAGGACTTCCAAGTACCTGACTAAATAGGAGCCTCCAAGCAAGAAGAATTTATACCTCTTACTTGCTTTATTTCTACCTCAAACTCCCAGGGCAGTGGTACCTCAAACATGACTGGTTGCTAATGTTGATACTGATGATATACGTTAAGGGGCCTCCAACAGATTAATCTTAAGGAGTGGTGGCTCTCAGGTTCTTCGTTGCTGCCGCCCAGGGCTGGCATCTAACTACATGGGGAAAAGGGTAGAAATAGAGAAGAATAAGGAAGCAGGAAGGAAATGAGTCACGCCTTTGATGCTGAGTGTTCTATGCCAAGCCCACGAGAGCAGGACATAAAACTGATTGGCATCACTGGGTCATTGAGAGGGGAAACCTTTGTTTTATCTTCTGCCAGCTCCTTCTAGTTCTTTCCTACTAAAAATCAGATACCAACAATGCCCTTCTAACAGAAGGTATAATACTACCTACCCCCTGGTACAGCTCAGCTCCCAGGCAAAGAAAGGAAGATGTCCTGCATGTCAGAAACATAATAATTTAAGATCTTGCTTTTTTTTTTCAAGATATATGACTTTAAAAATATTTTTTTCTGATTACAAAAGGAATATACATTTATTGTAATAAATAAGAAAACTGTAGAAAACCTCAAAAAAGAAAAAGCAACCCTTAATTCCTACCGCTAAGAAATCACCACTCTAGACTTTGTTATACATTTTTCTCTCTACAATTTTTATGGAATTGGGATTGCATTATACACACTGTAACTTATCCACTTAGACATATGTTGTGAATATTTCCTTACATATTATTCTTCTATAGTATTATAATAGATTATATTGATGTAGTTCCTATATTCTTGGACATTTACTTTGCTTACTATTTTTTGTACTAAAACATGCTGTATTTACTTACTTTGTATATAATCTATGCACACACCTGTCATTATTTTCCCCTAGAAGTAACATTGCTGAGTCAAAGACTGCTAACTTACACCATTAAATTGCCCTTGGAAAAAACTGTACCCATTTAAAATACCAATAGAAGCATATAAGAATGTTTTTTACTTTTTTTGTCTTGAAAATTTGATATGGTATCCTCTTTTAATTTGCAGTCCTTTAATTCTAGTGAGCCTAAACCTTTTTTTACATGTTTAGCAGTCATTTTCACTCTTCCTTTATGCTTTGCCATTTTTCTATTAAGGAATTAATTATGGAATGTAACATATGTGTGACCTTTGTTGTGAGCAGACATGAATTTTTACACCTGGTAGTGTGGAGAGGGATGGAGGGAGCCCTGAATTGGCAATCACAAGACTCTTCTATTTCCAGCTCCTCCACTATCAGGAAAATAGCTTTGGACAACCTGGTCCATCTCTCTGGACCTCTGTTTTCTTTTCCATAAAATGAAAGTCTTTGGCTTAAACGTTCCTAAGGTCTTTTCCAACCTCTGCCATTCTATAATTCTTTGCCATCCTTTGCCTGGCTTCTTGAGTCCACATTAGATTCCAACACCCCCACTTCAGTGTACGGGGGGTTGGCCTTCCTCAACAGAGCACAAGATAATCAGCACGTTCTCCTTAGGGACCAAGATGCGCTACAGGGCTTCCCCGGTGGCACAGTGGTTGAGAGTCTGCCTGCCAATGCAGGGGACACAGGTTTGAGCCCTGGTCTGGGAAGATCCCACATGCCGCGGAGCAACTAGGCCCATGAGCCACAACTACTGAAACTGCACGTCTGGAGCTTGTGCTCCGCAACAAGAGAGGCCGCGACAGTGAGAGGCCCGTGCATCACGATGAAGAGTGGCCCCTGCTCGCCGCAACTAGAAGAAAGCCCACGCACAGAAATGAAGACCCAACACAGCCAAAAATAAATAAATAAAATTAAAAAAAAAAAAAAAGATGCTCTACCAAATGGATGGCTTCAGGAGTATCTTGCTAGCCTTAAATTTACTATTCCCAAATGACTCTCATTCAATGCCCTCAACCGCTGGAAGAAGCCGTAAGAGGAAACGTCTTTTTCCAGGATCTCACATACCAACCTCTCCCTCCCATTGTGAGGAGAGCTGAGCTCCATTGAAGCAGCAGAGGCCCAAGGAGTTGAAGTGAGGCAAAATGACTCACCAACCAGCCACAGATCAGCAACAAGGCCAGGAAGTGACCATGAGTATCATTACCAAACACCCTGCCCTCCTGCCTCCAGGCCAACTCCCCCTGCCAGCCTCCCAGCCTCTCTTACACCTCCTGCTGTTTAGATGGCAGAGGTTACAGGAGAAAACTCCCATTCCTCTACCCTGCTGCTTACCCATGACTTAAATAACCTAGTCCCCAGAAGAGGTGGGAAGGAGAGGGGGAGAAAAAGCATAACCAATCAAACAGCAATTAAGCCCGGGCAGATGTTTCCTTTCGTGTACTGATTAGTTGGAAAAGGACCGACTCAACTATTATCCCTGTTTATTTGAACAGGCTGCTGAAGTGATTCTGACTTACTCTCCCTCTGGCTGCGGGCTGGGCTGGGAACACACGTGCTGTTAGCCAGGTTACAGTTATGATAAAGTCCCCAGCAATTGGGAGAAATTCTGACTCGAGGAGAGAGGCAGGAAATAGCCTGTACCTCTCCTTGCGCAGACGATAAAACGCCACCGTTCTGTATTTCAGAAACCTTAACTGTGTGCCTCTGGGGGCAAGCGTGGCCCCAGCGATCCCAGAAGGGCTTCCGTGCTGGCGGCTGCTGTGGAGCAGTTGTCAGAGCTGGGACGCTACAAGGGGGACCCACCCAAAGACAAGGAAGACATTTATTCCTGGGAACAACAGGACCTGATGAGGCCGAGTCCATGACAACGCAGACTGTGGAGCCTTTCCGTTTCCTATAACAAACAGCAAGGGGGCTTCCCTGGTGGCGCAGTGGTTGAGAGTCCGCCTGCCGATGCAGGGGACACGGGTTTGTGCCCCGGTCCGGCAATGATCCCACATGCCGCGGAGTGGCTGGGCCCGTGAGCCATGGCCGCTGAGCCTGCGCGTCCGGAGCCTGTGCTCCGCAACGGGAGAGGCCACAACAATGAGAGGCCCGCGTACCGGAAAAAAAAAAAAAAAAAGCTAAGGGATTTCTAGGCAGAAAAGAGAAAGAGAATTTACAGAGCAGTCTTTGTGCCCTATCATATAGCCTGCATCTCTTTTCTTTAAAATTTCTTGGAAGAGAATGAGTCATCTAAACATTGCAGGAAACCAAATAGAAGTCGAGGGAAAAAATTACTTTGGGCAAAATTTTTCTCTTAAATGTTCGCATAGTAATCTTTGCCTGGAAAAAAAAAAAAAGAAGAAGAAGAAGAGATGCTTAAATTTAGACCAGAGATGTGGCACAGTGAATGCTGGTTCTCTGGGATAGGAAGTGCCATGGTGTGCTCAGGAGGGAGCTTTTATTTTGAAACTCACCACAACTGTCTGGCCAGTGTGTTTCACAGGCCCCCACTCTGCCTGCTGCCGGGGCGGGGCTGATTGGAAGGCAGTGAGATTGTAACAGACCTGCCAGCTGTGTGCTTACAAAATGGGCAGGGAATCCTCCTTTTCCAACAGATAACAGCACTGGCCAACAGAACCGAAACACACAGCCTCATTTCCCAAAGACCATCAAGTCCTGAAACCTCCTCACTCACAAAAAGGATGCAGCAGCAGAAACGTAAGGACACATGAGGTTCTGTGGTCTGGGCTGCCGGGACACTGGTCACTCAACTTTGGAGCAATACATTTCCTGAGCTTGGATGGGTTTGTCTATGAGCATTTCCCAAAGAACACTGATTATGAAAGGGTTTTCAAACCAGTGCTCATCAGGGAGATTACCTACTACCTGATTCTCTAGGTACTTAGCTCAGCACTAGTATGCTTTCCAAGTTGGGGAGGAGGGGCTGTTGTTTACTGGCCATCTATACTACAAAGCTCTATTATCTGAAGGGGACAAAATTACCCCTTATTTGTATGAAAAAAAAAAAAGAGGAAGTCATGTCTCTGCCATGTGGTGAGAGCTAATTTCAGCCCTGTCCCAAGGCTGAGCCCGTCAGCAGGTAGAAACAGTAGGATCATTTAGTTCTCTGCCGATTAGCTGGTGTCAGCAGATTTCCAAAAAGGAATCCAATTTTCAAGGGCATATATCTCCCTCCACCAGTGCTACACCCCCTTCCCTACCCCAAAGATACTTCTGAGACCAACTGTTAAAAAGACCTAAAAAAATGTAAAATTGAATTTACATTTACAGGTTTCAGAGGAAAGAGACATGAACCCTATATGAAGCTCTGACAGCCGGAGAAGTGCCACCAGATGTAGGGTCAGTTTCAGGGGCGCTGGCTCACCACTTCAAAGTGGCCAAGTTTCAAGAGCTGGAGCTTTGCCTGAAATACTTTTGGTGGGGAGGACAGGGCTAAAAGGAGTGGCTGTGTGGCAGCAGGGCTAGTGCTAGGTGATGGTAGGCACTGTGTCTGGCCCCTCCTCAGCCCATCAAAATAGGTGGTCCAGGATGCAGCCGTGAGGGTGCAGGGTGTGGTGATCCTGCGGGTCAGAGCTCAGGAGTGATTTCTAGATTTCCCTATGGCCACAATACTTGTATCTATGCGGGGGGACTCTTTCTATTCAGCTTTCACTCACTGATTAAGCTAGCACATGGTGGCTCTAGTAAGACTGTGCTCCGGTTATGCTCTGGGGAGCCCATGGTAGCATAAAATACAAATATACTGAATTGCAAGACACTTATAGAGAGGTAGGCTGGGAGCTGCCACGAAATAGACACCTGAAGTGCTTTTACCTTCTGAAGATAGGGTAGAACAGGATTTCAAAAAATACATTTTAAAAATTGTAATCCAGTATAACATGTGTGTGTCTACAGTAAAGGTCCTTTTTATGTGCAGTGCATTCTGATTTTTCCTATTCTTTTCTCCTCTTCAATTTTTTTAATGTTAGTCATAATTCACTAAATTCATTTTACAACTAATCAATGAGTCATTATACACAGGTTTAAAAATACTGGACACGCTACTTGGGGCATTGATAAAGAAAATAGTGGATTGAGGACTGAAGCCCACCAACCAAGACAAGTGCTAAGTAACTTGGCTCTCAAGGTGGCTAACTGCATGTTTTGAAGCAGGTTCAATTACTAGGTCCTGGCAAAGGCGGAAATGCTGTATTTTTAAGGAGTGATCAATAAAGAGTCCATTGGCAAATATTTATAGAACACCTATTATGTGTCAAGTACTTGTGGTTTAACTGGAAATATAGTAGTATACAAAACAGTTTAAAAGTTTACAGTCTACTGAGAAAGATGGACATTAAGCTGATATCTGAGCCTATCAGAATGCAACTATTCCAGTCTCAAAAGCATTACTAGAAATGGAACTTCTTAAGTTAGTTTTCTAGTTCAAGATGAATTTGTTTCTATCTCAGCCAAGAGGTTTCCACACTTAACTCCAGAGCAAGCTAGATATTGAATCTAGCTTGCCAGAAACATGATTTCAAAAAAATCTTGCTATTACATAGCAAATCCCTTCTTTGAATTTGCCTTTCTAAGTTTCTAACAGATATTTCAGGTTGTAAAGATACTGCTTCAGTATAAGTGACTCCCAAAGCAGTCACATTTCATTTTTAAAGAGTCTCTTGAGCTTCTCAGAACCATACAAACTAAAAAACTCACCAGGTGCTCCTTCACTCAGAAGTGAATGGGTGTAGTTAAATTCTCTCAGTAACAAGAGTCATATTTTAAGAGAATAAAAGAAAATGTCAGAAACCTGACACAGTCTGAGACCCAATACCCGTCTCGGAATTTGTCTTTTGAAACACAACTGGTTTCTCAATTAGATTCCTGTTTAATTATCTAAAAAACTTAATCTAAAAAAATCCCAAAGCTACTAAAATATGAAACCATCTAAAACTAATGAAAGCGACAGATTATAACTTTTAAAACCATATTTCTTAAGTGCCCAGCCCACTGCTTTGTACACAGCAGCCAGTAAGGTAACCAGTTATTGAATCAATTAGGTAAACTTTTAGACTTAAACATTATGCTTTCACATAATCACAAGAATAAAACAATATAGCTGCGTTTACTTCACGTAGATTACTGAAAGTGGAAACTCCATCAGAAGTTATCCACGTGAACTCCCTCAGGTTACAGTTCACAGATGAGCCCAAAAAGTTGAAATGACTTTTCTGGGGTCGCACAGCTATCCAGTATCCTGTCTGGGACCACATGCAGTATTCAAAGAGGGTGAAACATGCAGGCACTAGAGCAGGGTTTGACTCCTGCTTCTACCTCCCATTTGTATCACCTTGGGTAAATTGTTTAACCACTATGCCTCAGCTTCTGCATCTGTAAAATAGGATAATAATGAGATAATCCATGTAAAGTGATTAAGGTAGAATCTAGCACTTAGTATGCTCAATAAATGTTAACCATTTTTTAAATTTATTTATTTATTTTTTGCGGTACGCGGGCCTCTCACTGTTGTGGCCTCTCCTGTTGCGGAGCACAGGCTCTGGACGCGCAGGCTCAGCGGCCATGGCTCACAGGCCCAGCCGCTCCGCGGCATGTGGGATCTTCCCGGACCGGGGCACGAACCTGTGTCCCCTGCATCAGCAGGCGGACTCTCAACCACTGTGCCACCAGGGAAGCCCCTGTTAGCTATTATTAATATTAGAATCCAGCCCTCTTAACACCCACTTGAAAGCTCTTTTCCACCAATGTGCTGCCTCCTGATGTACCCCCAAAACATATAATGATCATGGTATGTGGAATTGGGAAGGCTCCCAGAAGCTAATCCCCAGGCAGAACTGCAGCTAAATCCCTCCAGTGGAGGGGCTCTATCAACCACAGGGAAGAAGAGTCTTTGGTTTTCCTCATGCTGCTGATGCACAATCTATTCCCCTCCCCAGTTTCAGTAAGAACCAAAGTAAGAATAACTCTGTAAGAAATATGAAGTTTTCCTAAGGGGGAAGGGTAGGTGTTTAGCAAAAAGGAAGAAATTGGCGGGGGGTGTGGGGCAGTGGCTGTAGAGGCAAAATAAAAAGAATAGATTTACTTTCTATCTCTCTAGGTAGATTAAACAGGAAAGATCCTTCTCAGATGCACAACTGGGACTTGGTTCAATTGGGGTCATAAATTAAATGTCCAAAGGTAGGATCTCCCTACTGTCTAGGTCAGAGAAGACAAAGAATGCCCATTACTAAGTTCTGGTTTAATGAAATCCAAGAGCTTTCTCCTCTAGGGCACTTGTTTCTGAAAGCGATTTCCTTAAGGCTTTCCCAGAAGTTCTGGAATGTGTGAGTAGTCAGACTTAATAACCCACAGTAATGCTAGTGGGCCCTGGGAGAAAATCCATTCTTTGCCATGACAGTGAACGCTATGGATTCAATTTCTACCTCCTGTGGACGCTTACTATGCTCTGTTACAACTGACCAGAGCCTCTTGTCAGGGAAACATATGATTCGAACAAGGCTGAGTCCCACTGGACTAGGGCAGGGGTGGGGTGGGGGTAGGGGGACAGGAAGAGGCTGAAGGTCCTCTGCTCTCCCAAGACCTCAGATGGCAGAGTCTAAAACAAAGACCTATAAGAATCTGAATGTTCCCCCATAGTTGTTTCAATCTCTTGGAATGGCCTATTCTAATACTAAAAAATAAGCTGAAAGCAACATCCCTTAAAAGGAGACAATCAAGTCTGAGGCTTCATTTCTTAAACCACCACTATGATGCTTCTCTTGGCAAATTTCCATCTTTAACTCTTCTGGATAATGATTTCAGTGGGAGTGTAATAATGTCTTTAGGCCCTGATCTCCAGTGCCAAAGGATTTCTTGAGGTCGTATTGAAGATGAGTGATCACCCCATCTCCCGGTCAGGACACTAAAGGCATAGAAATGGTGTCTTGATGACCATGGCATCCTTGGGTAGACTGGGACACAGGGGACAAAAGACACAAAGACAAACAGGCAACATGAGAGCACAAATCTCTCGGCAGCTGTAAAATGGACTCTAGAGGAAAAATAATCAATGGGTTGGAACTGGGCAAGAAAGAAAAAAAAAACCAAAAAGCCAGAATGATATGGTGGATGTAAGCATATGCCCGTCTACAGTAAGGAATTCCAGGAACTGGGTGATGGGAAGAATACCCCTGTGGCTCCCAGTTGACTGCGAGGAGGCTGGAAGCATAGGAGTTAATAGAGCTCATCTGAAAGCTGGCAGCATGAACACGGCATGGGAGGCGGCCTGGTAGGAAGTAAAATAGTCAGCAGCACCCATACAGGAAATGCCTGGGTTGCTGGGAAAATCGCTGATTAGATACTTTAAAGAGGAACCTGGCAGCAAAGTCAGTTCATTGAGGGATCTGTGTAGTTCTACTTTTGGAGTTGTCTTAGAATCCCACCTTCCAGAGAAAAGGAGGAGCAGAGGGTTTAATTATGGAAAGAGCATCTTGATACTTCAGGTGCCAGAGTTGGACCGGAGAGGAGCAAAAAAGCCAACTCTGGGAGATAAATAGAGTTCTTCACTGGCAGAAGATTAGAATGCATTTCCTTGGGGCTGGGGTGGAGCTCTGAGTCTGGACAGCTTTCTTCAGTGACAGTGGTGGTCTGTACCCTTTCGTCTTTGTCCACACTGTGTCCACATGCGCAGCCACTCCCATCAGTCTACGGACAGTTAAAAAAATCTACGTCCTTGGAGAAGGGCACCTTCCCTCATCCCCAGTGAAAAATCAGTGAATTGTGAGAAGGAGGATGTCCAGAGTTTGGAACTGACGATTTCCATTCCCCAGCTCTAAGTGCTTCAATTTTTCCTCTTCACTTCAGGCTTTATAAATTTTCCAGGTCCACCAATAGAACGTGTATCTGACTGCAGTTGCCAGGCATAGGGCCCATATATGTCATTTAGGCCAGGTTTGTTCATTGTTTTTCAAATCTTCTTTATCTTTACGGATTTTGTGTGTGTGTGTGTGTGTGTTTTGTCTATTTGATTATTCAGGAAGTCAGGTGTATTAAGCCTCCCACTGGGGTTGATGATTTGTCTATTTCTCCTTTTAATTCCATCCATTTTTGATTTATATGTTTTAAGTTCGCATTATTGATTCTTCCCGGTAACTTGAATCTTTAATTATTATGAAATATCCTTCTTTATCTCTAATAATACTTTTTGCATTAAAATCTATCTTGTCTGATTTTATCAGAACTATCTTTTCCCATCATTTTGCTTTAACTCTTTCTATATCCTTATATTTAACTCTGTCTATATCCTTATATTTAAGGTGCGGCTTTTCATGTTTCAGTTTTGTTTGTTTAAAATCTGTTTTTTAATTCTGCATGAGTCTGTTTACAGTCATTGTAATTACTGATACATTTAGGTTTAAATCCACCAACTAGCTGTATGCTATTTGTTCTATTTTCTCTCATTTTTTACCTTCTTTTTTCCTTCTAATTAAAAAAAATCAGTAAAAGTCACTCTTGGTTTATTCTCTGTACACAAATGTACAAAGTGGGTAACCACCACCACAGTTAAGACATAGAACAGTTCCATCACCCACCAAAAAATTCACTCATGCTGCCCCTTTATTGTCAAACTCTCCTCTACCCTTAATCCCTGGAAGCCACTGCTGTGTTCTATATTCCTATAGTTTTCTCTTTACCAGAATCTTTCTTACCATCTTTTGGCTAGTTTTTATTTATCAAGTTTCCCCCTCTCTTAGATTGGTTGAGATACTATTTCTTTAGTGATAACCCTAAATTATAACATACATCCTTGACTTGCCAAAGTCTAATATAAATTAATACTCTTACCACTCCCAGGACAATACCTTTAAACCTATTTCCCCATCTCTGCCTGGGCACAGATTCTATTGTTGCCATTTACATTAATTTTATGTATGTTTAAAACCCTGCAATAAATTATTTTTTTAAAGTCAGTATTCATTTAGATGTATACTTTTTGTTTCTCTTCACTTTTTCCTGCATCTCCAAGCTTCTATCTGGGATTCATTTTATTTCTGCCTAAAGAATACCATTCAGTATTTCTTTTAGTGCAAGTTCTGCTGACGATAAGTTATATTCGATTTTTCTTGTCTGAAACTGTCTAGTTCACCTTCATTTTTTTTTTTTTTTTTTGCGGTACGCGGGCCTTTCACTGTCGCGGCCTCTCCCGTTGCGGAGCACAGGCTCCGGACGCGCAGGCCCAGCGGCCACGGCTCACGGGCCCAGCCGCTCCGCGGCATGCGGGATCCTCCCGGACCGGGGCACGAACCCGTGTCCCCTGCATCGGCAGGCAGACTCTCAACCACTGCGCCACCAGGGAAGCCCTCACCTTCATTTTTGAAGGTTATTTCTTTCAGCATCACTCTGCTGTCTCTTTTCTTTTATTGTTTCCGTTGTGAAGTCAGCTGTCAGCTTTGCTATCTCTCCTTTGAAGGTAATATGCCTTTTTTTCCCCCCTTTGGCTGTTTTTAAGATTTCTCTCTGTCATAGTTTTCAGCAACTTTACTCTAATGTGCCTACATGTAATTTTCTTTGTATTTATCCTGCTTGGGGTTCATAATCCTTCTTCAATCTGTGACTTGATGTCTCTTCTTAGGTTGGGACAACTCATAGCTTTTATCTCTTCAAATATTGCTTCTACCCCATTCCCTCTGTTCTCTTCTTCTGGAACTTCAAATGTATGCATATTAGGCCTATTTACCATATCCCACAAGTCTCCTATGCTCTTTTTTTGTTTTGTTTTGATTTCGGTATTTTCCATCCTTTTTCTCTTTCTAAGCTTCCGTATGCATTTTTTTCTGACCTATCTTCCAATTCATTAATTCTTTTCTTTTTAAAAAAATTTATTTATTATTTATATATTTTTTGGCTGCGTCGGGTCTTAGTTGCGGCACGCGGGATCTTGGTTGAGGCATGTGGGATCTTTCATTACGGTGCGTGGGCTTCTCTCTAGTTGTGGCATGCAGGTTTTCTCTTCTCTAGTTGTGGCGTGCAAGTTTTCTCTTCTCTGGTTGTGGCATGCAGGTTTTCTCTTCTCTAGTTGTGGTGCGCAGGTTCCAGAGTGTGTGGGCTGTGTAGTTTGCAGCACACAGGCTCTCTAGTTGAGGTGTGCAAGCTCAGCAGTTGTGATGCGTGGGTGCCTGCAGCCTGTGGGATCCTAGTTCCCTGACCAGGGATCAAACCCACGCCCCCTGCATTGTTAGGTGGATTCTTTACCACTGGACCACCAGTGAAGTCCCCAATTCATTGATTCTTTAGTCAGCTCTGTCTAACCTGCTATTTAATCCACATTGAGCTCTTTATTTTAGTTACTATATTTTTCAGCACTAAAATTTCTGTTTGATTCTTCTTGTTTTTAACATTGAGATAAAACTCACATACCATAATTCACCTTTTTTTTTAATTTTATTTTATTTTTTTGCGGTACGCGGGCCTCTCATTGCTGTGGCCTCTCCCTCTGCGTAGCACAGGCTCCGGATGCGCAGGCTCAGCAGTCATGGCTCACGGGCCCAGCCGCTCCGTGGCATGTGGGATCCTCTCGGACCGGGGCACGAACCCACATCCCCTGCATCAGCAGGCGGACTCTCAACCACTGTGCCACCAGGGAAGCCCAAATTCACCATTTTAAAGTGTATGATTCAGTGGTTTTAGTATATTCACAAGGTTGTGCAACAGTCACCACTATTTAATTCCGGAACATTTCATCACCAAAAAGAGAAGGCTCTCACCTGAGCCCTTCCTCCAACTCCTGGCAACCATTAAGCTACTTTCTGTCTCTATGGATTTGCCCATTCTGGATATTTCCTATAAATAGAATCATGTAATATGTGTTTTTAAGGTTCATCTATGTTGTAGCACATATCAGTACTTTCTTCCTTTTTATGGCTGAGTACTATTCCATTGTATGGATACGCCACATTTTGTTTACCTGTTAATTAGCTGATGAACATTTGGATTGTTTCCAAATGTTCATCAACTGCTTATTATGAATAATTCTGTTATGAACATTCATGTACAAGTTTCTGTGTGGGCATGTTTTCAGATATCTTGAGTATACATCTAGGAGTGGAATTGCTTGGTCATAGGGTAACTCTATGCTTAAGTTTTTGCATAAGTTTGGCTTAAGTTTTTGAGGAATTGCCAATCTGTTTTTCATAGCATCTGCACCATTTTACAATCCCACCAGCAATGTATGAGGGTTCCAATTTCTCCACATCGTTGCCAACACTTATTCTTTTCTTATTTTTATTTTTGAATTATAGCCATCCTGGTGGGTGTGAAGTGGGATTTCATTGTGGTTTTGACTTACAGTTCCCTAATGACTAACAATGTTGATCATCTTTTCATGTGCTTCTTGGCCATTTGTATACCTTCTTTGGAGAAATGTCTATGCAAGCTTTTTGCCTTTTTAAAGATTGGGTTGTTTCTCTTTTTATTGTTGAGTTGTAAGAGTTCTTTATATATTCTGGATACTAGATCCTTATCAGACACATGATTTGAAAATATTTTCTCCCATTCTATAGGTTGTCTTTTCATTTTTTTGATAGTGTCCTTTGAAGCACAAAAGTTTATAATTTTGATGAATTTAAATTTATGTACTTTTTCCTTTTGGTGCTTATGTTTGGTGTCATATCTAAAAAACCATTACCTAATCCCAGGTCACAAAGATTTATGCCTACGTTTTCTTCTAAAAGTTTTAGCTCTTACATTTATACCTTCAATCTATTTTGAGTTGTTTGATTCTTTTTTTATAACTTTCCAGTTTTTTGTTATTATTTGTTTTCATAAACATAGTTAATTTAAAGTTTGTCTGATAACCATTATATGGACCTCCTGTAGGTCTACTGTTTTTCTTAGTAGCATTGCATATACAAAACAATGAGAGATATTAGGCCTAGGATGACAGCATTGTCCACTAGAGAGGATTTAAATTTGCTTATAGCCACTAGATATCTTAGATCAACTTAATCCAATTAGAGATTAAGATAATTTGCAGCTAGGTTTCAGTCCCTGCGAGCCTGCTAAAGTCTGTTTCTGGTTCACTGTTCTACTAAATTATATCCCTGTGGGGTTCCAAAGCCTGAGGAAGTTTACCAGGGCTCCCCTTCCTCAGCCTGAATTCCAATTTTTGTCCTGTTAGCCCTATAAGGCTATTAAAAGCTCTGCTTGGCTTCTCTTCTAGAATAACAGATACCTCTTAGGCAAAAGCAGCTTCAAAGAAGCAGAAGGGCTAGTCTGAGTTACCTACACTGCCATTTCTAGTAGCAAAACTCAAAGTTTAAACTTTGAAGACAGACATTATCTTTATGTGTAGCCCTCACCAGGTCCAGTGCAATGTTGGATACCTAATAAGTATGCTTTGTATGAAAGAAAGAATGGATACTGGTGAAAGTGAAGGCTTACCACATTTATGTTTTAAAGTTGTTCATTTCCTAGGATATGGTAACCAAAATACTCTGGTAAAACAAGAGAGAAGCAAGCTTGAGGTTTTAAATATGGTTCTTCATTACTTCCTTAGAGGCTTTTCAAAAACCACGATCTATCAAAGGATAGGAGAGGGATGAATCCACCTCATATAAAGGGCATATTTGAAATTAGCTGTAGTGATTGAGAATCCAGATTTAAATCTCAGGCATTCTCTGGTAACCCGAAGTCCACCAAAAGGAGGAACTCCCCATGAAGTTCTGAAAATGAGCACATATAAAAGTCTCATACGGGGCCATTTGGGGCTTGAAGAGGTTTGGCCATCTAGTTCCTGGGACATATGTGAAAATAGCTCCACCAACTATGAAAAGGAATTCCTGAATTCCTTAACAGCACACTGGCCTTTCTTAAGTGACACGAGAATAAAAACAGAAAAAAGTAATCATTGACTTCTAATTCTCCAATAACTGGCCATATGCTGCTGATTTTTCCTTTACGATATATGTAACATCTGTCTCCTTTCCATTCCTCCTGCCACTGCTACCACATTGTGGGCCCTTATTACCCTGCCCCTGGATTAGAGGCCCAGTCTTTCTGAAATAGCAGCTCTATTATATCATTTTCCTATGAATAAATCTTCCTTGGTTCCCAAGTGCTCTCCTCATAAATACTCTGGTTTAGCCAAACTATTTTACTCACCACCCTCTGAAAAGTCCTCACACATTCCTGCGCTCTCTTTTGTCCTGAAATCTGTTCTTTCCATACGGAATGTCCTTCCACTCTAACTCCCCCTCCACACTCATGAACTCCTCACTTTTCCATCTCTAATTATGAAATCATTTTCATTTTCAAATTTCACCTGTCTACTTACTGTATGTAAAGCATTTACTGTAGCTGGCACAGGATAAATCTTCAATATATATTCTTAAAAGAAAACTGAGTGTGTGTGTGGGCAGGGATATAATTTTCAATCAATGGTGATATGGAAATTGCATGTCTACTTTTCAAAAAATTAAGTTGTGTCCTACCTCACATTATATATAAAAATTGATTTCGTGGAGATGGCTTAAAGACTATAATGTGAAAGACAAAACTATAAGAAGATAATACAATGGAATATCTTCAGGACCTTAGGGCAGGAAAGGCTTTCTTAAATATGGCAGAAAAAGCACTAATCATAAAGAAAAACGAATGTAACTACATTAACATGAAGACCTTTTACTAACCAGTAGAAAATATGAAAAGGAAAAGACAAGACCTAGTGTAGGAGAATATATGTCTAGCTATATAACCAATAAAAGGATTAATATTCCAGATAGGCACTTCGTAAAAGAATATATTTAAATGGTCAATAAAAATAAGAAAAGGCCCTCAAACTCATTAGTTATCAGATTGTTGTAAATTAAAACCAATATGACAATAGCTAAAATTAAAAGTAAAACTACAGCTAAAGTTAAAAATCTGACCATACTAAACATTGGCAAGGATGTAGAAGAATGAAACTCTCATACATGGCTGGCGGGGGTGAAAGTTACTAATAACTACTTTGGGAAATAGTTTAGCATTATATAAAAAAGAAGATATGCCTATTTTTTAAACCAGCAATTCCACTACTTGGTATACACCCTAGAAATCTGAGCATATGTACACCAGTATGCACATACAAGAATGTTCACCATAGCATAGTTTGCATTAGTCCCAACTGAAAACAACCTAAATGCCCATTGATAACAAAATGGATAAGTAACTTGTGGTGAATTCATAAATGGAACCCTACAGCAATGAAAATAAACAAGGTACAGTTATATGCAACAGAATGGATGACTCTCACAAACTGTGGCAAGCAGAAGTAGCAAGACACAAAGGGATGCATACAGTATAATTCCACTTATGTAAAGTTCAGAAACAGGCAAAATTAAATTATGCTGTTTAAAGGTGAATACCTAGAGGCTATAATTTAAGAAAAGCAAGAAAATAATTATCACAAAGTTAGGATAGTGGGGAGGAATAGAGAGAGCTGTGACTGGGGAATATAGCAGGGACTTTTGAGGTGCTGATAAGATTATGTATTGACCTGTGTGGTTAGTTACTTTGGTGTTTGCTTTATTATTACTCAGTTACTATACCCATATATTTTACATACTTTTCTATACCTATATTTCAAATTTAAAAACTGAAAAACAGAAGAGTTCCATGATTGATTGGTGATATCTATCACAAATGTAGGAAAGAAGTTTTTGCTGATACACATTGGTTCACAGGCCTTCCTTCAACAACCAAGCTGAATATGACTCCTCCTTTACTGCCTGTCCCATATTCTCTAGCAATTATTATCAGTGCCATTTATTGGACACATGATATCTACAATGCCTTGATTAAAGCTATTTATGCAAATGTCTTCTTCCCTTTCAACTATAGCATAAGCTTCTGAGGGATCTGGACTATTTCTTGCAATTAGTAATTAATAAAAAGAGTTAATTGTAGCTTACATTTACCTAGTGCTTAGTGTGAGTTAACCATTTACAGGCATAACCTTATTTAATCTTTGTAATAACTCTATGAGGTATGTTATTATCTCCATCTTATAGATACTAAATCTTGCAGTGGTTATTTGTCCATGGGAAGAACTATGAAATGGCAGAGTTAGAATTTGAACCCACAAATTCCTGTTCAATGCTATTTTGTCAGATTTGTATTTTCCTCATCTTGTACAATGCCTTGCATATAGTAAGCACCCAATAATTATTTATTAAGTGAACATGAGAGGATGAAGGGCTGTAAGCTTTCATAGCAAGAAAGAGAGGGATAGTACAAAAGAATATCCTTAATGCATCAGTTTTTAAATCCTCAGGTATATGTATAAAAGATTATGATCCTATCTGTTAAAAAGAGAATTATATATGTTAGCCATAAAAATTAGCTGCTATGGGCTTCCCTGGTGGCGCAGTGGTTGAGAGTCCGCCTGTCGATGCAGGGGACACGGGTTCCTGCCCCGGTCCGGGAAGATCCCACAGGCCGCGGAGCAGCTGGGCCCATAAGCCATGGCCACTGAGCCTGTGCATCCGGAGCCTGTGCTCCGCAACAGGAGAGGCCACAACAGTGAGAAGCCCGCGTACCGGTAAAAAAAAAAAAAAAAAAAAAAATTAGCTGCTAGGATATTATGGTTATAAGGAGGGGATCCAAAACTTAATGAGCTTTAAATCCATTCACTGTATTTGGATGGCTGGCAGTTCAAAGGGCAAATGGCAAACGCATATCTCGTAAAGCACCCTGGCCATCGTGCAGACAGAATCGAGCCAAGGGGTGACCGATTGCTGCATTCCCACCAATGCAGTGGCTCTATGCAAGCCCTGAACAGTTCATCTGTTCTTTGCTTTGGTCTTGGGACTTCAGGATGAATAGGATGAGGATGGGGGTAAATGACAAGGGCGAGCAGTGTCTTGGGGGCACTGCTCTACAGAGTTCAGGCAGCAATCTTCTTGGGGAGCCCCAAGGAAGGGAGTGGAAAGAGGCTTAAGACAATGGGTGCTTTCAGGAGTTCCCTTAGTACCCAGAGGAGAAGAGAGGAGCAGAGGGAAGGTTCAAACACCCAGGGGAAAGGAAACCACTTTTTGATCCATTCCAAAAACAAGGATTGTGATCAAAGAATCAATTGCTGAAGTTATAGCAGAAAGAAAGCAACAACGGGCCTTCCCGTATTTCTGTCTTTCCATGCCAGGCTGTCCTCTCCCCCGATCATCCCCACCCCCCAACTCCTGGGGACAATTGAGCTGTGTCTCTGGTATGCGTGGAGCTGCAGGTCATGGCCATATTTAACGAGAACATTCATTCTCCACAGGCTCTACAGGGCTCCTCAAAACACCCTTTGTGTCACTGTGCCTTTCTCTCCACCCCCCTTGACACTAATTTAATCAAGATGTCCTAGCTCGTAGATGGGGAGGACTCGTCAGTTCCGCATTCTTTGTGGCATTAGGGTTTTGAAGCAAAATATGTAGAGTTGAAACCAGCAAGTCGAGGAGATGGGGTCAGGGTCTCCAAGCCAGAGCATGCCAACCTTTTGTGTAAACACTAGGCTTAAAGAGTGCACTAGGTTTGTGACATACTCTTATAATTTTTAATTAACCCTAAATATTCTAGTAAGGTTGAGAAATATTTCTTAGGCAAGTACACAGGCAATCAGGAGAGAAAAAAAAGAAAGAAATGAAAGAAAAAAGAAGGAAAGAAAGAAAGAGAGAAAGAGAGAGAGAGGGAGGGAGGGAGGGAGGGAGGAAGGAAGAAAGAAAGGAAGGAAGAAAGGAAGAGAGAAGGAAAGCCAAACAAAAAACAAAGGAAAAATAGAGATGATAGGATTAAAATAAAGGATAGGATTTACACATCAGCACTGTTTCTAGAATGCAGAACTAGAAAAGAGCAGCTCATTGCCTGCTCTTTCTCTCCTAGTCTCCACTCCACTCATCCATAATTTTGCAAAATTTGAAAACTTCAATTGCCTTACCTACAAACCAGATTTTAATTCAAATGTGCCTTTCTTAGCTGCTTCTCTAGACCACAGCCAGAAGTGAATCTCAAAATTGTGGCAGGGAATTAAACTAGTAAGAAAAATAAACAAGGAACCCATCTGGAGCCCTGGGTCCCTGCCCAGGTTACCTGATTCCTAGTCTGATGTTCTCTTCCTATGCTGTGGTATCTCCCCAAAAGAACCGCACTGCTCAGCACCACTTTCCTGAGTTGATTTGTGGATGCCCAGCTGAGCCTCTGAAGCCTGAGTCTTGTGCGCCAGGAGTCAAATTCAAGGAAGGCAGGAGGCAGGCCTGGGGATCTCAGACAACCTATCTGAGGAACTGATTTGGATATGTGTTGAAATTCTTCTCGTCAACCACAGATCCATTTCGTCATGACCTCTCGCTGGGGACATATAACCAATTCCCCTCCATTATCTGCTTGCCAGTTTAATCAGCTCACATCACCATGGACAGAAATATAGTCAAAGGGCTATTGTTTCACAACCCATGAGAGGATTTTCAGAAACCTAGCAAGCAGGACTCTAGATTACAAGAGGGGTGTATCCTCCACAGCTTTTGGAGGAAAAAGAAGCTTGAGCTCAATTCTGTCTCCTCTTGCCTAGATCAAGTAAGCAATTGGCCTGGGATCAGGAATAACCCTAAATGCTTAGACTAATCCCCAAATTCCCATGTAATTCTACAAACCCAATTAACCTCCCAGGCATGAAAAACTAAAATGATTTTCAGCACCCTTGCAAAGCTGTGCTAAAAAAGTTCACTACCCTCTAGTAAACAAACATCTTCTCCAAGCAGCTTAAGGTAAGAACTGAGCCTCTGCCCTTCCCCCACCTCTTTTTGCTGACTTGCATATTTTCTCTATTTTTCTGGAAAAACTGATAAGAAATGCTTCCCTGATACTGTCAAATCATGACTATGGCCTATAGCCCTGGCTTTTATGTTAAGGCAAAGAGAGGATACCAGCTAAGCTAACAAGTGGCAGAAATTTGGGAAAAGGGCCAGTGGAAGCAGCCGCTGGGATATGGAGAACAATATCTCAGTTTACCATATTCTATAACCAAACGGTGAGCACATCTGCACTGGAGATTAGAAACGGCTCTGGGTTGAACAAAAGGTATTTGGCCTAAGAGCTGTCCAAGAGGAGAAGCAACACCTTGTGAAACTTCATTTAATGAGATGTACAATATATTTAATAAAGTTAGCTACGCTAGTTCTTACAAGAATAACCCAGTGGTTATATAGAGATAATCTAGAGAAAATGTGATTGTTTTTTTCCTATTTCAAAATTTTTCCAGCATTTAAATCTATAGCCCAAAATGTAAGCCCTGCACACTCTGATTCCAAATACAGCTGGAATGTCTCTTCCCCATCTTCTCCATGACTCCTCCCACTGCCTTAATTCAGGACCCCATCATCTCTTACATCAACTATCAAGACAGTTTTATTATAACTGTTCTTGCTTTTCTAAACTCTCTCACATCCAAACATTTCAGCGTAATCTTTCTAAAAGGCAAATCTGTCCATGGTACTCCCTTGGTAAAACCCATTACTGGGATTCTTTCAGTTAAGAAGCATTTATAGATGCTAATAAGTAGTGGGCAAAGATGAGGAGAAATAGGATATTTACATTGTCTCAAAGATTCTTTTCACAAGTTATTTGAAGTGCAAAGGGAAAGAAAGTAACTTACAGTAAAACAATCTGGCAGAAACCTACCTTAACCAAGCAATCAGAATGATCACCACTAGTAATGGAAAAAATCAACGGGAAGCGGCTCCTGATAAAATACGCAGTATCACTTCTGTGGTGTTCGTGCCAAAACCCGCTTAATCAGATCTAATCATGAGGAAATAGCAGACAAACCAAAACTGAGGGACATTCAACAAAATAACTGGCCAGCACTCTTCAAAAGTGTCAGTCATGAAAGACAAAGGAAGACAGAGGAAATGTCAGTGATTAGAGGGGACTAGGGAGACAGTAAAACTTAGCACAATGTGTGATCCTGACCTGGCCGCTGAACCAGAAACTGGACATGAGTGGGGCAACTGGTAAAATTTGATCCAGACCAGTACATTAGGCAATAGTATTGGATCAGTGTTAAGTTCCTGATTTTGATCATTGTACTGTAGTTATAAGAGATTTTAACATTTTGGTGAAGGGTATACAGGAATTTTTGTACTGCTTTTGCAACTTTTCTCTAAGTCTGAAGTTATTTTCCAAATGAAAAGTTAAAAAAAAAGCAAAAACCACAATAACATTATGAGCCTTCCCCTTTGCTGGCTTCAGACTCTAAGCTCTTTAGTGAGGCATGCAAGGCCGGCCTGATTCTTCCGCCTCATCACTTGCCATCTCCTACAAGGGTTCTGTGCTCAGCCATCCTCACCCATAGCACCTATTAATTCCAGGACACTATTTGCTTGTCTCATCTCCCAGGAATCCCTATTCACCACCACACCCCCCTCTCTCTCCCCCACTAAGACTCACACAACTTGGTAAGGCAAACCTCAGCTCATGCTTTCCTCCATGAGGAACCCATTATTATACTGTACTATCATGGTTCACTTGTGGATCTGTTTCTCCCACTAGACTCTGCTCTTAGGTCAGGAACCTCGCCATGCCATCTTCCCAATCCCTAGCAAAGGGCCACATAGAGTCAGAACTCAAACACTGTTTGTTGTGCAAACATATTGTCTTCACTTAGAACTCTCTAACGGTTTACCACTTTCCTAAAAATTCCCACACTTCATTACAGAATTTCAGGAAGAAATCTTAGAAAGATGACTCCAAACCCTTATTTTAGCAGATTAGAAAACCAAGTCTTAGAAAGATTAAAAAGTGAGGTCACACTGTGAGTCAGTGTGAAAGCTGGGAAAAGACCCTCACTCCCAGATCAGGGTCTTCTTTGATTCGTAAACTACAACAGAGGCCTCTCTCCTCCAAACCAAGAAAATACTGCAGCACGCACGCAGGCAAAAGTGTCTGGGCCTAGCGTGGCGCTTGGGGAAAGCATGTAATAAACACTTGTTGAAACGAACTGAGTCACCAGGGAGCAGCACAATTCCTTACTTCATTCAGGTTGCACCTGAACAAGATGTGACTGGCTCTCAGGCCTGACCTACCCAAGACACCTGACTGCATCCTGCAGTCAAGAATGGACAGCTGGAATAGGCCAGTCTTCAGTGAGAAGGACTAGTTTTCTACCTAAGAGGCCTATGATCCAGAGAGAGCAGGAGCCTGGCTTTCCTCCAGGGCTGGTGGGAGGCTGAGGCAGAGACTCTGCATAGCCCCAAGCTATGTGGTATCAGGCCAGAGGCAACACACAAGCATCACATCCTTACATCGAACCTGGGGAGGAAGCCCATCCCTCAGAAATCATCAGATGTCAGAAATCATCTGCTCTGATTACAACACCCTTTTTAATCTTTCTGGCCCAGGAGAGGATATGCACTGAAAACTTTAATGATGCCAGCAGGTACAATTAATTTCCATTCCTGCTCTTCATACACTGTTATGTGAAGGGGACTGGAAGGACAAAATTAAACTCCACTGGGGCTTCAGCCTGCAGCTCTAAAACAGACAGACTGCTCAGAACTCAGCACGGAAAACCTCACCCTGTGTTGGACTCATGCTAACCTATGAATGCTTGAAAGACCTGTGTGGCCTTGGGGGCAAGGGTCACTGAAATTAAATCACATTTAAAAGCCCAGGCAGGATTTGATATGAGTCTAATGGACCCAGGAATCAAGCAAGATTTAAATCCAAATGATAACTGAAATATTTTATGTTGTTTCAAAGAGGAATATCAGTTTTATCAGTCAGTGTATCCCTAATATAAAGGGATGTATCCCTAATGTAAAGTTTTTTTATACCTCTATCAAGATTGCTTTCAAATTAAAAACTTGTTAACATCAGCTAGAAAAGAAATCTTGATTTATGTACCATTTCTCTTCCAAAGCAGTTTCATATCATTTTCCGCCGTTATCTTTACAACACCTCCAGGAGCAAGTGGGCAAGAAGGAATGCTTTCTCCTTCAGTTTACCGCAGGGCACACAGAAGTCTGGGAAGGTCAAACTCTTCTGTAAGACTCACAAGAACGTAACGCTAGAGTTGGAAGGACTTTTTAAAAAAATCCCCTGTCTCAGGCTTATGCTACTGTACTCCTTCTCACTATTAGCTGAAAGGATAAGAAAAGTGCGTAAAATCTGAGTGGAGACTTTGTTGAGGACGCCATAGTTTCCCAAGATTCCGAAACCCAAATCGAATGCATCTGCTCAGATCCCATTCTTCCCGATCCCTTTAAAGTACCCACCATTGCTTCCTCTTCTTCTTACTTAGGTTCTCGGAACCATGTTATTCTCATTTTCCTTCTGCCCATTTTAATTTGCTCTTCTCTCCTCTTTGCTGGCTCCTCAAAATCCTCTCTCTAGGCCTCAACTGCCCCTTCCTCCGAATTCTCACTCTCATGCCTTCAACTGTCAGTTTTATGCGGTTAATTTCCAAATTTCCCTTCCAGCCTTAACCCTCACTGAACTTTCTCACTTTGCCAGGTCTAAAACTGAACTCAGAAAGTGTGGTATTGACCTGGTAGTTTGGTCCCACCTCTGCTACTACCTCACTGGGTGACCTAAGGCAAGTCACTTCTTCCTGACTCTCAGATTCTTCACTAATAATTAAAGGGCTGGACTACAACCAGTGGCTCTTCCACATACTTTCCCCAATAAATGGCAACTCTAACTTCCAATTGATCAGGCCAAAATGCTTGGAGTCATCTTTGACTCCTCTTTTCCCCACATACCACATTCAATTCAGCAGCAAATGCTCCATCTTCAAAATACATCTCAGACTCTGACCACATCTCACGATCTCCACATCTACCACTCTGTTCCACCATCATCTCTACCACCATCATCTCCTGCCTGAATTATTTATAGGAGCCTCCTTAACTGGTCTCCCTGTTCTGCTCCTGCCTTGCTCCTCGTTCAGTCTTCTCTTAACCCAGCAGCCAGAACAATCCTATTTCAACAAGAGTCAGACTGTATCATTCCTCTGTTCCAAATCCCAGTGTGGCTCTCCACTGGCCTCCAAGGCCCTGCCTGAGGCAGCCTGCCCCCCATCCCCAGCCACATCACCTACCACTCTTTCTCTTGTCTACTGTGCGTGAGACTGTTTGCTGTTTCTCTAATCAGATAAGCACACTCGCATCTCATGGCCTTAAACATGGCTGTTTCCTCTGCCTGGAATACTTTACTCAGAGAGCTAAATAGCGAGATCCCTCATTTCTTCCAAGAATCAGTTCAAATGCCAATTTATCAATGAAGCTTTCCCTGACCACCCTATATAAAACAGCAATGTCCCCAGGACCCCCATCCTCTTTACCCTACTTTATTTTGTCATCATCTAATATATATTTACTGGTTTATTTGTACACTGCCTGTTTCTCAGACTAGAATATAAGCTCCATGCAGGCGAGGACTTTTTCTGTTTTTGTTACCTGCTGTATTACAGTGCCTACCACAGTGCCTGGAATGTGGGAAGCACACTGTAAACGTTTGTTGAATGACCAAATGAATTTTGATCCTCTCTAGCATTTACCTCCTTCCACATTGTATCAGGTCACTCGGTACTACCTACAACTTCTTTGCTATGCCTCTTAATAAATCCCATTCTTTCAGTTTCCATTGCCATTATCCAAGAACTGGGTTCTATTACCCGCTGGATTATTGTAGTGGGCTCCCAAATAGTTTCTTCCACCCTAAACCACACTGAACATTGCCACCAATGCCACTGGAGACCATGGTTTTCGATATTTCACTGCCCTACCTAAAATGGTCAATGGCTCTTTCTGACCAGTAGCTTGAACTCCTTGAGGTGGCATTCAAAGCCCTCCACACTCAGGCTCCAACCTCATCCCACATCTTTCCCCTATTGCTGGCCAACAGAAAGTCTCTGCTGCTGTCAGACTGGTCTCATGGGTGGCATCTCTAATGGGGACAAAGAGGCAGGAGAGGAAGTTGGCACCAGGTAATATGGAAATATTCAAAAGATAGTTCCAGAAGATAAGACATGGATGGATAATTAAGAATCCTGGCAGCATATAATTAAAAGAACATCAGCCCAATTCTTTCCCCCATATGACGCTTACCTGGCTCACCTCTCATGAATCTGTGCCTTTTCCAAACTCCTATAGACAACTAATTATCTGTACCACTCATTAAACTGGTGTCTTAAGTTGTAACCTGCTTCTGGAGTCTATGGCCTGTCTAACCAACTGAAACGTAAGACATCTGAGAACTTGAACCATGTTTTAAGCTTGTTCTGCAGCCCTTTTATAGTGCCAAGTTGAATACCAAGCAATTAAAGACAATCAAATAATATTTATTAAACTGAACTGAATGAACTGGTAGTGGTACTTGTGCTCCTGGATTTCAATAAAGCAGGGCTCTCTCTCTCTCTTTTTAAAGTGTCTCTGAAAGAAGAATCAGGTGGGCTCTGCAGTTTTCCTGCCTGAGAACTCAAGGACCCAGAAAGGCACTGACTCACAGAGCTGCAAAAAGAGAAGTTTTTTCTACTCTCCACCCTCAAAATGAATATCAAAAGGAAAACAAGGTCATGGGAAGAGGCAGGGCAGGAAAGGATGCGATGCTTATGTGGGCAGAAGGATTGGATTATCTTGGCTTTGGAGAAGAGACGATTAAAGCTACAGACGGGATCTCCCAGTTTGCCTTCTGTGTTTCCTTGCTACCTATATGATAACACAATGCTAAAAAAGATTAGCTTAGAGAGGCAAGGACCACCCTAGCAGGGAGAAGGCACGAGGGCCACACTCTTCTACATGAACACAACCAAAGCTCTGCAGAGCACTTTCTTTCTTTCTTAGCTTTATTGAGGAATAATTAACAAACGTAACTATATATTTAAAGTATACAATGTGATGATTTGATATATACATTGTAGAATGATTACCAAGATCAAGATAATTAGCACATCTATCACCTCACACAGTTAACTCTTTGTGTGTATGTGGTGAGAATGCTTAAGATCTACTCTCAGCAACTTTCAAGTACACATGCTATATTATTAACTGTATGCTGTACATTAGATCCTCAGAACTTGTTCTTATAACTGAAAATTTGTGCGCTTTAACCTACATCACCCTATTTCTCTCTCGGGCCCTGGTGACCACCGTTCTACTCTCTGTTTCCATGAAATTGGCTTTTTTTAAAAAGATTCCATATATAAGTGATACCATACTGTATTTGCCTTTATCTGCCTGGCTTATTTCACTTAGCATAATGCCCTCCCATTTATCCATGTTGTCACAAATGGCAGGATTTCCTTCTTTGTATGGTTGAATAATATCCTATTGTGTATATATATATACATCACACTTTCTTTTTCCATTCATCTGTCAAAGGACATGTAGGTTGTTTCATATCTTGGCTATTGTGAATAATGCTGCCATGAACATGGGAGTGCAGATACCTTTTCAGGTGCTGATTTTAATTCCTTTGGATTTGATTTCAATTCCTTCAGGAGTGGAATTGCTGGATCATAAGGTAGTTTAATTTTTTGAGGACGTGCCATGCTTTTTTCCATAATGCCTGTATACCAATTCACATTCTCACCAACAGTGTATAGGGAGGGGTTCCTGTTCTCCATATCCTCATCAACATTTTTTATCTCTTGGCATTTTGATAATTGCAGGGCACTTTCTTCCCAGGTTTTACTGATTCCTGTGACATTCTGGGAAGGAAAAGTGAGAGTATGAGTAATATTCTCCAGTGTAAAGATGAGAAAACTGAAACCTACTGTAGTGAAAAGAACTCCACTGAGCCAGCCAGGGCCCAGGTCAGCCATAGGTCTGAGGTCTAGACTCCCAGCTGAACTTGGAGACAATGAGGAAGACAGAAGAGGAAGAAGAGGGGAAAACCTCTCTCCTTGCCTTATATCAAGTGGAAGTAGGGTACTTCCAAATGAAAGCACAGGTCATCCAACGTTCCTACAAACAAGTGACTTCCAAGAAGATACCAATGAGATTCTGGATTGTTTCTGGTCGTACCAGAACATGTTCCAGCAGACAGTCAAGACAGCACAGCCAAAGAACCATAAAGAATGTAGGAATGAACTGTGGGATAACTAGCACATAGAATGCTGTCTAATAATTAAAAACAATGTTTTTAAAGAGGATGCAATGACATGGGGAAAATGTTCACTTAAAATGGTAAATGAAATAAATTGCACAAAACTTAATATATAATATAATCTTAATTTTCTAAAGAAAAATGTGCAAAGAAAAAAAGATTGGAAGGAAATACACCAAAATGTTAATACTAATTCTAAGTAATCATTATTTTCTTTTTTTTGTTTGTTTGGGTTTTTTTTTTTTTTGTTTTCCTCACAATGTCTTGGAAGAATATGTATTACTTTTACAACTGGAAAAAAGAAAGTAAGCTAAAGGGTTTTTTGTTTGCTTCCAAATCAAAGGAAACAGAAAATAATGACAGAAAATTTTGCTTCTCAGTCTTGTCCCTGGGCCTTAACAATAACTACTTAGCTCAACAAGAGGATGATTCCGAGAGCTCTTGAGACATGAGGAAGTTCCTATGGACTCTCAAAGACAAGAATTAGTGCAGACAATAAAAATTAGCTGCTAACTGAAAATTTCATGTTGGGTAAATACTAGGAAAAGCTGGACAGAGAACCAAATGATTTGTGGGGCACAGAGTCAAAGAAGGAAAGACAAAAAAACAAAAAGGCTAAGAGCTGGGCAGGATCAGGTAGAAAAACCATAAGATAGACAAAGTCCAGTACCTTAAGGAAAGAAGAAGAGAATGGAAAAACTGAAGATGTTATCTCAAAAGAAGGAGAATTTAATTTTTTTTCACATTTTAATTAAAAATCATGCTCAGGCAAGCAGGGAGAAATTCAAAGGAAAACTCCTGACAAAGACAAATAGGAGAATCCAAAGAAGCCAGTCCTGCAAGAAGGGAGGCAGAAATCAAAGCTGTCTACTCTCTCTAGACAAGGTGGGCAAGAAGCTGAATCAGAACAGCACAAGGGAAGTCATGGCCTGGCAGAGCACCTAAATGTATTACTGCAGAATGCACAAGTCATTAATTCCTTGCATAAGCACTGGCCCTTTAGCTTCCCAATATGATGACTACCACCTTTCTACATGTGAGGGAGCAGAGCACAGTGATGTGAAGAGATGATGCAGGGGAAGGGGGCCATCTAGCTACAAGTCCCAATTCTGCTACCAACCAGATGTACAACCTTCAGTCAACTGCTGAACCCCTCTGTCCATGTCCTTATCTATAAATGGAGATGATAAAGCCAGTACCCATCTTAAAGCGTTGTTGTGATGATTAAATAAGTTAATACATGTAAAGTACGTAGCATAGTCCCTAGCATGGTTAGCACTCATTTAGTATTAGTTACAATTATTATTTTTATTATTGCTGTGAATCTTTTTGTTTTTTTGCAGTACGCAGGCCTCTCACTGCTGCGGCCTCTCCCGTTGCGGAGCACATGCTCCGGACGCGCAGGCCCAGCGGCCATGGCTCATGGGCCCAGCCGCTCCGCGGCATGTGGGATCTTCCTGGACCGGGGCACGAACCCATGTCCCCTGCATCGGCAGGCAGACTCTCAACCACTGCACCACCAGGGAAGCCCTGCTGTGACTCTTATAATAAACAATTGATACCTAGTCAGCTTTCACACCATTATTGTAGTTTCTCCTGGGAGTAATATGTTTTTACAAACTACTGTCTCTTTTCACGGTGCCTGATGAGTTGTATTAATAATCTTCTTTTCTCAGAGAGGTATCTTATAGTCAAGTATAAGAAGTACAGAGATGGTAAAAAGTAACTTGTCTAGAATTATCAATTGATGTTAAAAATATCAGATGGACAACTGAATTGGCACCCAAAATTTGTATGATAGCACCATACATAATACAATACAATAGGCTTTTTTATCATGTGAGAAAAAAATGTAACTGTAAAATAAAGGGTTCAGACTGTCACCACCCTAATCTGGAGGGTCAATATTGGCATCATTATTGGTGGGTTTATTTCCTGATGTGATGCAACATGAAGAATCCAGTGTCTCCTATTCTGTCTTCTAGTCGAAAATATATAACGTGAATACATTTGGCCTTTAGAACCACCTTCTAATTTACAGAAAAGACAGGATACAGGAAGAAGTTAAACAACAAAACAAGGAATCTAGTAGACAAATCTAGAAGGAGGGAAAATCTGTAGGACAACTGGCCTCATCTATGCAACAAATCAGTGTCATGGAAAAGGAACAGTGCTAGATTAAAGGAGACTTAAGGGACATAAAACCAGTGTATATTAGATACTAGATTGGAAAAACCAGTTGTCAAGGACATTTTTAGGACAATTAGGGAAATGTTTACATGGCCTGGGTATCAGATGAGATGAAAGTTTACTGAAATGGAAAAGTAGAAATCTTGACTAAAATAACAGATTATAAAATAGCATATGTAATATAATCTGGTTTTTTATTATCATATTTTTGCTTCTTATATTTTCTAATTTCTACAATGCACATGTGCTATAAAATTTTACAAGGTTATTCAAAAGAATAGAGAGCCAGGGGGAGGAGAGAGGAAAAAAAGAGAAGGGGAGAAGGAGGGGTAGAGAAAAGGGAGAGGGAGACAACGGGAGAGGAAGAGGGAAGCAGGGAGAGAGAAAAGCAGGTTTTGAATTCATTATCCTTAAAGCTCAGACTGTGACCTTGTTCAACAATCTGATTTGGCAGTAACTATGTTTTAAGGATACCATCTATGAACCCTGAAACACAGGTGGCAGGGTGATGCTCTAGAAAGAGCCTGGGAGTTCAAATTCCAATGTCACCTCTTCTTGGTCTTACAAAAGAGTATTTTACTAATGTAAGCTTTAATTTTTTTCAGCTATGCAGTGGGAAGAATAACCTTCTAATATAATGTTTATAGCAGCCTCAGACTGGAAACTTATCCAAGTGTCATCAACAGTAGAATGAATAAAACTGAAAGTCTCATGTCCCAGGAACATCCTCCTCATCCCCAGGCAAACTGGGACTGCTGGTCATCCTAGCTGCTGCCCACTATAGGGGAGATGGAATTTGGAGTTCAAAGCCTGCCAAGTTAGAGGGCTTGATAAGCATCCTGGGCTTTCCATGGAAACCCCAGAACAGTCATACCTTATGTGTATAGAATATGTTCCAGGACTAAGGACAAAACCAAAATAGACCCATTTTAACAAAGCATAAAACCAATTTTCCACAAGCTCAAGGTGATCAACCAGTATTTTAACTGCCTATTAGAACAAAACTTAACACTCTTCAAAGGATGATAAACACATCTAGAGTCTCAGTAATGACACCTACAATGTCTAATATGTCATAAAAAGTTAGTAGATGTGAAAAAGAAATGTGACCCGTGGTCAAGAGAAAAATCAATAAATAGAAACAGAACCACGGATGATGTAGATGTTGAAATCAGCAGACAAGAATTTTTAAATAGTTGTCAAATATGTTTTAAAAATAATGGCCGGGGGCTTCCCTGGTGGCGCAGTGGTTAGGAATCTGCCTGCCAATGCAGGGGACATGGGTTTGTGCCCTGGTCCGGGAAGATCCCACATGCCGCGGAGCGACTGGGCCCGTGAGCCATGGCTGCTGGGCCTGCGCGTCTGGAGCCTGTGCTCCACAAAGGGAGAGGCCACAACAGTGAGAGGCCCGCGTACCGCAAAATAAATAAATAAATAAAAATAATGGCTGAAGAGAAGGGAAATTTCAGGAGTTATATGGAAACTGTAAAAAAAAACCAGATGGAAATCATAAAGCTAAAAAATATAAAATCTGAAATAAAAAATTAATTGGATGCTGTTAATAGCAGATTAGATACAACGAATGAGGATTGGTCAATTTTAGAAATCATCTAAACTGAAGCACACGGGAAAAAAAAGAGCTTGCCTCAGTGACCTATGGGACTGTATCAAGCAGTCTAACAAATGTGCAATTGGAGTCAAAGCAAGAAGACAGAACAGGACAGAAAAAATATTTGCCATAATTTTTCCCAAATGAGGAAAAACCACTATCCATGGATCCTCACTATTTAGATATTGTACTTATCCAAGCAAATTAAAAAAAAATGAACATCACACTTAGACTCATTATAGTCAAACTGCTGAAAACCAAAGATAAAGAAAAAATATTAAAAGAAGCCCCCCAAGTCCCCAAAACATTACATCCAGGGGAATAACAATAAGAATCATAGCTGACTTCTCATAAGAAACAGTGAAAACCAGGGAAGAAAAAAATGCCATATTTAAATTGTTGAAAGAATATTATGTAATTCCATTTATATATTTTTTTTTTTTCAAAATCAGCAAATACTTATACTGTTAGAAGTCAGGATAGTGGCTTTTAGGGGATAACGAATGGAAGGGGGCAAAAGAGGGGACTTGTGGGATACTGGTAACATTCTTTTCTTTATCTGGGTGATAATTACATACTTGTTTCCATTTGTAAAAATACATTGAACTTTATAATATGTGCACTCTCTCTAACTACCTTACACTTATGTAAAAAGTTAAGGGAAAAAAAACTTGCAAAATACATTAAAAGACTAGAGAAAATACAGTTATTTTCTGTTACAGACTATAATATTTTATGGTAAGCATTTGAGGAAAGCTTGTTACTTATTAGTATTATTATTATCATCCTCCCACCAAAAGTTTTGGGAGATTTAAATGGACTAAAAAGTGGACTGAAAAGCCCTAAGCTCAATGGGGGCAAACCTTACTCCTCAATTTGATTTTAAGTGCTTTTTAGCACCTAGTATAATGCTGTATATATAGTTTAATTGAAAATGGTGTTTTATTTTGTATATATAGTTTTCACTAAAATACTTATTGACTACATGATTTTCTAGTTTAGGGTAGTACTCAAATAGGTACAAGGTTGCATGTGGACACTTGTTTTCTGTCCACTGCACCTCTCTTTTCCATACTCCATACTTTAAAATTGTTCTTCTGATACTCTTAATCATCCCTTGATTTATAAAGATCAAAGTACCATTACACCTTTGAATGTTCTGAATATAGCACCTTGTGCTCTTTCAGAAAAGGCAGATAGATACCTGAGGACTGAAACACCAAAGAGACAAACGTATAAACTAACCTAAGCCAAAGACAGCAGGCATCTTTGATACACACATTCCCTCTTAGCTGAATCTTCCTAAGTCCAAAAAAAGCCTGGACCACCCAGAGAGAAGCCCCAAGGGGCAGGATACAGATGCTGCTGACCTAGTGTCACAGAAACCAAAGCTAAAACGCCACAAACAGCACTAGCTGCAAAGCTCCCCTCAGTGTTGGATTTGGCGGCAAACCTGACGACCCTTATCAGCAGAGATGCCTTTGAAGTAGCTGGCAGGCTTCCATCCCCTACACAAATAAGCTCAGCTTCACATCCTATTCTTTTTTCCAAAGGGGATCTCTCCAACAGATATGAGAGAATAAAGCTCAATTAACTGGAACAGAGTTTTGCTACCAACAAGATAAATTAGGCAACTGGAACAGCTGTCTATAAAGCACCACACAACACTGTTAGTGACCATGTTATAACATGGAGGAAATTCAATCAATATCAGATACTGAGATCCATGGGGGAGGGGGCGTAGGGTAGACTGGAGAAGAGATGAAGGGATAAATCAATCATCTACTCTTTCTCCCAGAGATATCTCCAAGTTAAACCCTTTCTCAAGAGGGCAGAGCACAGACTCCGGAAATCCATTCTCTCTCCATTGATTCAATCTACGGTACCTACCAGGGACATTCAACTCTACCATCATCGTGAGTCATTTCCTCTCCTTTTCTCAGTTACGACAACACCACCATAGAACACGCCTCCTTGCAGAATCATCATCCTCTCCCCTCACATATGCCAAACAGCTGGACTCAAAGACTCCATAGGAAATCCTATCCAAAGGGGATAAATGGGTAGGTAGGCAAAAAGTACTGCTTTTAGTTTCAAATCGCGTTTATCCTCTTTTACTGCCAGAGCCATTTCCTTGGTGCCAAAGGAAATCTGACTGGTCATGTCAATTCTCTTGTGACTGATCTCCTGGGAAAAGGACATTAACACCTCAGGGCCCTGCAGAAAACTATTAATTGAACCTCTTATGTTTCTTCCTCAGCACCCTTCTTGCATTTCTTAATTCTTGAAGTGTGAACTATTTACCTGATGCCAGATTCACCCTCTTTCACCCTCCAAGAATAAAGCAGGGAAACGATAATGGGTTGCCTTGACAAACTGACCTAGATGCTTCAACACTGTCTGTAGCAGGGGAAAACATGGCTCACAGACAGACAGATGGGATCTTATGGCTTCAGATGTACCGCTGTGCTCTCGGGTTTCCCCAAGATGGAAACCAGAGTATCTACAGCAGTGATTCTCAACCCTGACTATATGAAAGGATCAGCTGGGCCCTATCCCAGAGAACATGATTCAATTGCCCTGAGGTGGGGCCTTGGCGTGGTATTTTTTAAATTATCTTTTAAATCAACTTTATTGAGGCATAATTTACATACAATAAAACGTATACATTTTGCGTATGTACTATGATACATTGTGACAAATGCACACATTTATGTAACCACCACCATAATGAACACTGTATGACATTTCCATAACCCCCAGTTCCCTTGTGTCCCTTGGCAGTCATCCTCCATCCCCACTCTGGCCCCAAGGCAATCACTAATTTACTTTCTATCACTATAGATTAGGGTTATCTTTTATAAAATTTCATATAAATGGAATCATACAGAATGTACTCATTGTGTCTGGCTTCTTTTTATCAGTATAATGTTTTGTGAGTTCATCTACATTATTGTATCCATCAGCATTTCATTTCTTTCTATTGCTGAGTAGTGCTCATATATGGATGTAACACAATATGATTTTCCACAATATGCTTACCTATCTGTTGATGGATTATTATAAATAAATAGCCAAAACTAACTACCATTCGTTTCCTATGGTAGCCATAACAAATTTTTGCAAATTTGGTGGCTTGAAACAACACACATTTATTGTCTTATAGTTCTGGAGGTCAGAAGTCCAAAAGCAAGTTCACTGGGCCAAAACCAAGATATCAGCAGGGCTGAGTTCCATTAGAAGCCTCTCAGGGAGAATCTGTTTCCTTGCCTTTCCTAGCATCTAGAGCTACATTCCTTGGCTCCATCTTCAAAGCCAGTGGCCCAGCATCTTCTCTCTGTGACTTTGCTTCCCTCTGCTTCTCTCACATGGCTGGCCTTCTCTTTTGTCTGTAATCTCCCTCCACCTCCCTTTTACAAGGACACTAGTAACTGCATTTAGGGCCCACTTAGGTAACGAAGCATAAAATCCCCATCCTAAGATCCTCAAATTCATCATATGTGTAAAGACTTATGGATAAAGTAAACATTCACAGGTTCTAGGGATTAGGACAGGGACATCTTTGGGGTGGGACCATTATTCAGCCTACAACAAAAGCTATTATGAATATTCAGGTACAAGTCTTTGTGTAGATATATACTTTTATTTCTCTTGGATAAATATCTAGACATGGAACTGATGGGTTATATGGTAAGTACATATTTAACTTCATAAGAAACTGCGAAACTATTTTCCAGAGCGGTTGTCCCATTTTACATTTTCACCAGCAACATATGAGAATTCCATCCATCTGAACAGTTGGTATTGTCAGTCTTTTTAATTGTAACCATTCTAGTGAGTATGTTGCATATCTCCATATAGTTTTAATTTGCATTTCCCTGATGATTAATGATATTGAGCATCTTTTCATGAGCTTATTGGCCATTTATATATATCTTCTTTAGTGATGTGTCTATTAAAACCTTTTGCCTATTTAAAAAAATGTGTGTATTCTGTCATCTTATTATTGAGTTCTATGTATTGCAAATGTATTCTCCCAGTCTGTGGCTTATCTTTCATTTTCTTAACAATGTCTTTCCAAGAGCAAAAGTCCAAGAATTGATGAAGTCCATTTTACCTTTTATTTTTCTTTTATAGTTCATGCTTTCTATATCCTAAGAAATCTTTGTCTCTTCAAGGTCACAAAGATTTTTTTTTAAGAACTTCCCAAGTGACTCTCTTGCAAAGAAGAAGTTGAGAACTACTGGTCTGTTGGGAATCTGACCTAGCTTTCTCAATTTAACCTGACTTTCTGCCATAGAACCTTAGGGTAATAAAGGTAAAACAGGAGTACAGTTACCTGAAATACCATAAAAAGAAGAATGCAATTCAGAGTCTTAGGACTGTCTGAATTGACTGCTTTCCAAGCCTAAGTGTGAGCAGCTGTTAAGGGCTAGAAACAGTGACTTGAAAAGCCAGGTTGGAGGTACTTTTAGGGTATCCCAGCTAAGTGAAAGGAGGAGAGGACAGGACTGTCTTCTCCCCAGTGGGAAAAAGCACACCCAAGTTTATTTCAATTTAAACTGAGAAAGTGAGAAGAATGATTTCTATTCTTGGTGGAATTCTTTAGAACATGCCTTTCACAGAGACGAGATGGAGCTGGGAGTCAGAGTTGGCAGTATTTGGCCCCCATTTTTGAAGTCACCACATTAAACAAATGAATGGCAGCAATAATATTTCCCCAGACCTTGGTTCCGACAGGGGTTAGACAGACTGAGCTTTCATTGCATGAAAGGAGATGTCAGGAGCACCAAACAGGCACAATTTTCCCTGGAGTCCTAGACAAAGTGGGCCTGTTTCTAAGCTGTGGACAGGAGGTTACTTTCTCTAGATGTTATATTTAGCTAAAGGAGTCTCTACCAGGGCTTCATGCAACATGTAAAATATGTCCCAGCAGACATAACCACAAACCAGAGGGCCAGCAGGGAGCATCTCTTAAGGGGGTTCAGTAGCATAGAAGGGCCAATTGTGCAGCCACCCTGACATCCCCAAATTAGCTGAGTTAGCTGTGAGCCAGATTTTTGGTCAGTTCTCATATTTAATGAGTCTTTGTTTCCCTCTTACTAGAGATTCTGCCCCTGGGGAGAAAAACATGCTGCCCTATTTCATTCTCAACTTCCAGCTGCTTGTCCAGACACCAGGTAGGAGAAACAACCCAATGTTGATGTTTAACACCTCCAGACCCTTTGAAGGGTTGTGTGCTAAAGAAAAGATTAGGTTAATTCTGTAACTAAGTGAAATATCTGAATTCAATGAAAAAGAGCAAGAAAATCCAGAGTACTCTCTACTCTGCATACAACACCTAGAGAGGCCTAATAGAACACGTAGGTGGAAAACCTTGGGTTCTAGAGCCAGATGACTGTATTCAAATATACTAGTCTCACTTCTTTTTTTGCTTAATCTCTCTAAGCCTCAGTTTCTTCCTCCATAAAAGAAGGATAATAGTAATAACCACCTTATTGTAAGGATTGAATAAGATAATGCATACAAAGCGCCTAAGATATTACCTGGCACATAAGGGTTCCAAAAATTTTGGTTCTGATGATTATAGCCTTTGCCAAAGGATCATTAAGTTTTATAGATTAAAAAAATTTTTTTTTAAGGAAGAAAACCCGTGATTTTTGCCAGTGACAAGCAGGTTCAAATTCACTAAAACGCAGGTAAATTTTCACAGGTGTCCATAGCTGAACCAGAAACAAAGGTATCTTTTCGGAAGCCTGTGTCTCCAGAGAAATGTGGGTTTTCCTTTTGCTACTGGAACCAAATTTACAGGTAAAATAAGAGGTATATTTATTTTATATATTTGGATTTCAGTGTGGTGTCTCTTGGTTGCTGGCCATCATAGATAATAGAATCTGAAACAATGCTTCATTCTTTAAGAAATGTGGTCTTCCATTGCTTAAGCCAGCCGCCTCTCCATACGCAGACCCACTTTTGTTCACTCTTATCTTGGGGACTGTAGCTTACCTATCACAATTTAACAAAGGTCATCCAACAACTGGAAGGAAGCCCTCAGTGTAGGACACCTTTGTCATCACACAATTACAGTGTATTTGGTTTCTAAGGTAGCATGGAAGTCGTATAGCCCAAATACTTTTCCTTAAACTTGAGGGGACTGAGGCATAAAAAAGAGAGGTAATTGTCCAGAGTTTCAGAGTTACTGGCAAAGCTGAGCAGAAGGGAAAGGGTCCCTTAGAGAAGGGCTCTGCTCTAATAGCATAAAGTAAGCCCCAGAAAGCTTCACATAACTTCCAGGGTGACCAGGGACATTCCTCAGTTCTCTTACCCGATTATTATAGCTCAACCAGTGGGATTCTAATTCTTCATGTGCAACATATTCTAAACAAAAGAGACTGAAAATTTAAGGTATGGAGAGAAAATGCTTCTTTGTCCATTACTAGAAAGCAGAGAGCCTCTCGCCCAGCCAAAAAGAATTAACCTATTCTTACAATCAGCCAAGCCAGCTTCTACCTTAGAGTTCTCTGCGTACATTGGACACCAGGGGAGAGAAAAAAGAGGTTATTAACCCTGTGGGATAGTAAACATTGGCTATTCAACAATCCTACGGATATCTCTAATCAGCTATAATTTAACTGATGAAAAGTTATAATGATCAAGAGAAAATCCTATGATCCGTAACAACATACAACCATATGAACAAATCTCACAAATACAATGATGAATGAGAGAAACCAGACACAAAAGAGTACACACTGCATGATTCTATTTATATAAAGTATGAAACCAAAGAAAACTAATCTCTGCTGTGGACAGCCTGGACTGATGTTGTCCTTGGGTGTTGGGACCACCCCTCCCAACACCCCAGTGACTAGAAGGGAGCATGAGGGGACTTCTGGGGGTACTGAAATATTCTGTTTCTTGATCTGGGAGATGGTTACCAGGTGTGCTCAGTTTGTAAAAATGCATTTAGCTGTAAGCCTATGATACATGCACTTTTCTTCAACGAAATGTAATATATAAACAGTCCTGTGATTAATTAGAAATCCTTCCTTACACCCTCAGCATAGAAATGCACGGCTTAAGGAGGTCAATGCTTAGACCACAGCTAGGAATATCATTCATGAGTGGGTAGGGATATACACCATGTCTTATATACATGCCATGCACTTAGGCTTTTTGTGAAATGTGAATGGCATTTGAGGAACCAGGAACATGTCTTTGATAGCTGGCTGCCTTTGGCATAAACATCTCTGAGATCTGGAGGGGTTATAAAACTCTCTCTGCTTGGTTCTTCTCTAACTTTCTGAAGCTGGGAGAAAAGGGACCTGAGAGATTGGGTGAAGTCTAGATAGCTGAAAATGTCTCATAAAAGTTTTCCTCAGATGAACAGAGAAAATGGAGGAGGGAACTATCCATCAACCCCTTTTCTTCTCAAGATAGTCTAAGTGGCTGTCAGGATCGTAGAGAAGTGGTATCTGATCACTGTCAAGGTTCCACCTAAATAGGTTTAAAAATATGTTTTTTAAAAATAAAGATTGTATATATTTCAGGTGTACAACAAGATGAGTTGATACACACATACACAGTGAAATGATTACTACAGTCAATATAATTAATATATCATCTCCTCTCATAGTTACCTTTTTTGTGTGTGTGAAAAGAGCCCCTGAAATCTACTCTCTTAGCATAGTTCCAGTATTCAATACAGTATTATTAACTATAGTCATTAATTTTAGTCACATACAACATCACCAAGTGTTGCAGAATGATTCAAGTTAATGAAAAGCAAGCTAGAGCAGATGCTGGGAAGCATGAGGACACGGTGAAAAGTACCCTCACCCCTAAACCAAGTATGGCCCCAACGAGAGCACAGCCGGGCCACTAAAAATAGCTAGTGAGCTCTGCAAGGAGTTATCTTTCTCTTCCTTCTTTTCATTCTGAGATGATTGTACCCTTAATATCCTGTCTGTAAGACACAGGGAAAGCCCCTTCACAGATGCAACTATGTAGATGGACGATTCTAAAGCAGTTCTTTTTTCATGCTGGTATAAACAGAAGAAATTGTGTTCTAATTCCAGACGTACTGAGATCTGTATACTTCCTAATGTTAAGAATTAGAAAACTGACGAAGAACTAAGGCTACTATCGACCACAGTCCTATTTACTGAAGTCCATTCTCTCCCAGCATCAAATTTTAACACTGGATTTTGTCAACTGCGAACCAGTGAATTCCCTATATATGAAATTAATGATAGCCCTCTATATATCCTCTTTTTACATACCAATTGTGGGAAGATTATTCACCTTCTAAAAAATCTTCTGGGGATGTCAGAGCTTGAATGTTGGACATGGTATATCATGTACAATGGTTGGGGCTTTTGCCACCATTTGTAACCAAAAGTCATAAATAAATGACTCCATTAAGAGCTCAGGTTGAGATAGCTTAGAAAAGAGCTTCTTGGGTTTCCAAAAGGCTAGTTCCACTACTGACAGGTAAGGTGAATTTGGTATAAATTTCTTAAGATTATCACAATAAATTTTGAGTTTTTCCTTAGTCAAATTTTTCGACATACACCCAAGGATTTGTGACAAACAACTGAGCTTCAGAAAGCATTCAGGGATGGGTTTGAATTCCACCTGGGGTACCAAAAAAAAAAGAGGAAGAAAGCATTCAGGGACCCAAAGACAAAGATACGTCATGATAAGAATAACCAAATTCATGAGTTCACCTTGGCCAAGATGAGAACTTGGAAAGAGAACTAAACCAAAAACATAAACATACATGGATTTTCTAAATGAACTAGAAGAATAAATCATGAAATGACACAGAAGGTTTCCACATCTCAACAGCTTCACAAACCACTTAGGAAATCAACCAAACACAGTCATTATTAATATACGCAAATTATGAATTATGCTGCCAGTCCTGGGGTTGTACCTTGCAAATGGTTACTTTCTCAGGGCTACTATAAATTCAACTCAGAAAGGAAGAAAAAGAGCCAATTCAAATTTTTTCTCCATAAGTACATGGCAGGGCAAGACCCATGGAAAGCCTTTTAAGTGGGCCAATAAGATATTCTTTCTTTTATTTACAAGACTGTGTCTTTGACTAGAAATAGCTATTTACCTTTTTAAAGAGTCTTCCTGAGTCCTCACTGACTTGGACAAATCGAGGAATGATATTATTCAGGTAGATGTCACTCAGGGTGGTGTGGTCCCTGCTCTCCCGCTTCACCTGGTTTAAGAGGAGATTCCAGCAGTTGACTGGAGAGAGAACATTTTGATCCTTCCTGCGAGAAACAGCAAGAAAAAAAAAAAAATCAGTGTTGGTAAGCAGGCAGGGCCAACATCTATGACTACAGTCCATGTCACAAAATCGCAGCCATCAGAGCCCAACCAGAAATAAAGATGTCTTTCCTGAAATTGCACCTCTAGTTTTCTCTTTTTCTAAAAACTCAGTGGAGGAAAAAGGGAGAAAATAAGAATAATGAAAAGGGGAAGGAGGAGAGAGGAAGAGGGAAAGAGGATTAGAAGAAGCAGGATTATCTGTTGAGCATCTATTATGTTCTAGAAACTTGGTAAAATCTTTATATGCATTATCTCATCTAAGCTCCATCATTTTGTTGTCAAAAAAGAACTACCATTATCTCCATTTTACTAATTAAAAAAAAAAAAACACTCAGAGAGGTTGTCACTTGCCCACAGCTAGTAAGGAGTCACAGAGACAGTAAGAGGGAGTCAGGGACCAGAACCACAGTTCTGTGCTGACTAGAATGATTCTAGGAGGTCTAACTCCAAATTCCATGACTTCAACCACTAAATCATTTGGTTTTTGTCTAAGATTAGCGGGAAAAGTTAGTCTCTAGACAAAAATCTACACTACAGACTAAATAAATCCCCACACATTCATCTCTCATAGGATTCAATGAAGACAACTGTGGAGGCATTTGCCATAAAAAGGTCACCGAAAACTCTTCAGCCTCACAGAACGCATCTACAGAGGTTAGATTTCATTGATTGAGCCATTTTCTATGTCCCATACAACCAAGAGCATAAACCGTATCTGAACACATGTGTTCCAAAGATGTCTACAACCTGAGTGGAACAGTAAAGCACCAAACCTAGATGTTCATTTCTACTGAAATCGCTGTGATCCAAAAGAATTATTGATTACTTACATAATCAGCTCACAGCACTAATTTAAGCAACACAAAGTTTTACATCTGCAAGTTGGACTTCTTAAAGGAGAGAAACAGAAGGTAGGGGTTATTTATCAAGCGCTTACTGTATACTTGGCCCATGGCTGGGCCCTATACTCATGTTGTTTAACTTGAACTCTACAAAACTTGATGAAGTGGGGGTTATCAACCACATTCAGCAGATGAGGAAAGTTGGACTAAGAAAGGTTAAATATCTTGTTCAAGGTCACATAGCTAAAAAGTGGCAATGCTGGCATTCAAGAACAAGCCCTGTAATTGAAAAGAGAATGCTTGTAATCACTGCAAAGTATCACAACCAGTTTGTTCCCGTTTCCCCTCTCCCCTCCCTACAGACACACTCTTAATGCAAAGAAAGTGAGCTGAGAGTGGCTTGGTTAGCAAGTCTGCACCACTTCCCTTCCTGCTGCCAGGCACCTGTGACTTGTAGAGCATGGAGTTCAACTTAGAAGGGCTCTTTCAGTTCAGTCGTAAGGTAACTATTAACAAATAATCCCGCCACACCTATTCTGGCTTCTGAACACACCATTAAATCAAAATATCTGTCTGACCAGCACCAACAGGCTGTTTCAAACGAATGAATATTAGAGTCCAAATTGAAACTGTTCTATAACTGCACTCCTCCCCGACCCGCTGCCCCAGGCACCACACTTCTGTGGTCAAAATCCCTAACATGTATGTGCTGACCACTGTGGGAACAATTGTATCCACTTACCTTTCTAGGGAAATTAAAAGATTTCTATGGAAATTAAAAATATATACTAGCTAAGAGAGAGAGATACATGTAATTAGTCCGCTCCTTTCAAAATTTCTAGCATCTGGGGAAAAAAAAAGGTAAATAGGAAACAATCCTAAACTCAAAATGGTGAGACCTGCGCACAAGCATTCAGCAATATTTGATATTTCCACTGCAAGAAAACTTTCAAACTGATTCCAAATCAGTCTCAGTTACAAAATCCTAAGTAATCTAATTTTGGGGGGGTGGCAAGATATCCATGTCCTCAGTAAGCATGGGATATACCAGGCAATTACACTTGCTTTTTAAAAGGGCAGATCTCCCATGACCTTAACTTTACAAATGGTTTCAATCTGTTTCTTGCAGATGAATGTGGGTTGGTGGTGCCTCTTTGTTCTTCTCCTAGAGTGCTTTACACACATAAAAACATACTACAATTCAATTTTATAAATGTATAAACACTTGTATCTTAAATGAACAAAGTACAGTAGTAGGAGCTTTAGTGGTTATAAAAGTGCTGATGTCACAGTACAGTGTGGGAGACAAAGAAAGACCTATAATATAACAAAAGGTTAAAGGTATGAACAAGGGGCCTCGTAGCTCACCAATGTACATCACAGATCACAAGTGAGGCAGGAGAGGCAAAACCGGTTCAATACCATGCAAGGTGATGCAGAGCATAAATACCAAGGGGACCCTTGAGTAAACAAAGATGAGTTAAGAAGGATGGGCAGAAGTGGGACTCTTTTAAAATGCCTTATCACTTAACATTCATAAATATATATTTATTAAAAATTTCTAAGGTGCTACAAAAACTTTTACCACATGTATTTATTTCCATTCTTACAGCATGTGGTGGGACAGCCATTATTAGTTTCAGGGAGCAGAAGCTTTAAAATGTGTTCTGAGAAATGCTGGAGTTACAGAGAATCATATTTCAGTTTCAAACAACTGTAATATACCCATTCAAATGAACAACCGCCACTGAAATATGTAAAGGACGCAGGACCCAGTTTCCCTGCAGTAGATACCACCACAATGTCTCATGGGCTGCTGAGGTGAGCTTTGTTATATGCAAGCTTTGGAATAAAGAATCAATGCGTGTATCCAGACTGCTGGAAAACATGTTATCGATCAGAATGTATGCTGCTCTGCACAGGTTTAGTTTTGAATTCAACCTGTGTGCCTCCTTGAGTAAAGCTGTTCAGGTGAGCACATGATTTGAGACACAGTGGCCAAGTTCAATTACGTGCCACAGAAGGCTTAGGGGCCTATGCTGAGTTCATGGTAGACCACAGTTGGGTAGTAAGGATATACACGCTCAATATCATCTCATTTCATTATCAGTTGTTATAAAGCTTATTATACATTTCCATTTATCCAATTAATATTGATGAAGGAGAATAGGAATAGCTTCTGGGTAATGTCAGTGATTCAACTTTAAAACAGAAAACACCCTTCTTTTTCAAGCATCTAAATCAATTTAAAACTATCTCAAGATTATGACAACTAGTCTGCATGAGTCGGGATTTCTTGATATCGAGCAACCCAAACCAGAACCTGAAATAACTTGGATGCTGAAACTGATATAAAACTGCAACTCTGATTCATAATCTGGGTTCATAAACCCAGCCTCATTGTTTCTACTGATTAACTCTGTAATAAGTACTCTTTATAAATTGGCACTTTAAAAGTAGATTTACACCTATGAAACACTGCTTTGATCTGTTGCATATATGGGAGTTCTATGTAAGATTTTCAATTTAAAAAAGGAGTCTATGGCCCTAAAAGAAAGTACTAGACTCTGTTGTCTGTTTCTCCCAGGGTTTCCCAGTTTTTTACGATTACTGTAGTTTTCATACAATATTTTGGGCTCTTTGAGTTTGTATGCTTTCTCAGACTTATTTCTCCTTCCAACGGAGGTGTCTTAATTAATTCATTTATTTATTTTGGGATAGTGGTGGGGAAGGAGAGGTGTGGGGCATGCAGTAGGAGGGGAACACAATTCCACTGTAGAGGCAATTTTCCCAGCCACTGTGAACAAAGGCGAAACACACTTCAGGCTGGAAAATGAGCAAGTCAACGAGACGTGATTTCATAGGGAGCAAATTAAGGTTCTGCGAGAGTGGTTTCCTGCTTCAGCAGCTTTGCAGCCTGATTTTATTTGGGGCTGCTAGAGCCAAGAGAGCTTCGTTTGGTCAGGAGATTGAAATTTGTCTTTATATCTTTTCCATCTATCATTTGTTTGTACAGTTTCCTTACTTCCCCCACCCACAGAGTCTTAGGTTGTGTGATACTTAGGCATTTAAAGAAAAGGGTCTGCATCCCTTAGGCATGTGCTGAACAGCTGCAAACCTCCTCAAACACTAATCCCTAAAAAGCAGACAAAATATCCAGAAGTATTTTTATTACTTAAACATTTTTTCAGGAGGAAGATCAAGAAAACGTAATACTGTAATTGAGAGGGAATGACTCTGGAGTCAAAAAAAAACCAGGAGAAAAAGGAGGCTCAGAAAGTCACGAGCCAACTATGCATCCACAGAATGATCATTGTAAATGATCTAAAACAGCCTAACCCGGGGCTTCCCTGGTGGCGCAGTGGTTGAGAGTCCGCCTGCTGATGCAGGGGACACGGGTTCGTGCCCCGGTCCGGGAAGATCCCACATGCCACCGAGCGGCTGGGCCCATGAGCCATGGCCGCTGAGCCTGCGCGTCCGGAGCCTGTGCTCCGCAACAGGAGAGGCCGCAACAGTGAGAGGCCCGTGTACTGCTAAATAAATAAATAAATAATAAAATACCTAAGGTGAAGAGCTAACTCCATAAAGGTCCAAATTGGCCTTGACAGAACACTTCCCTTTTTTCCATCTCCCCTTTGTTCAGTTTCAGTTGTCTCATCTATAAAATGGACACATGTCCTGTTGTTGTACATCTAGCTCCCCAAAGATCTTCAAAGCATGACTGTAAAATCCTGCACGCTCTCCTGGCCTAAGGTGCCATTTAATTAATGATGACTATGTTCACAGCTCTGCAGATGGGCTGCATGACACAAGCCTGGCATTACCGGATGGCTTGAGCTTCTGCATTGTTCTACTGAGGTACGTTTCCTTTTGGGCCAATGGTCTCTGACTCGCCCACCTCATGGGGCTGTTGTGTGGCTCAAATGTAAAGCACTATACAAATGTGAAGAAATATTATTATTTTTATTTCCAAACAAACTAGGATTCAGCATTCATCAATTTCCAACATGCTCCTCACCCGGCCCTGGGTCAGGGCCAAGAGCTCAGCCTGCTGCAAATGCACAGCCCTCAGCAAATAATGGTTGGGATCAGACCGCAGCAACAGGCAATTAAGCAAGCAGCTGTAAGTCTCTGGGAAGACATGAGGGAGATACCAACAGGAGAGCAGAATTTAATCTTCCACTGTCCTTCTGCCAAGGGGCAAGGTGGAAGGATCAGTCCTGCGTTCCACACGGGAAACTGTGCTGAGGTAGACAGGAAAGAAGCCAAAGGGAGCCCAGATTGCCAGAACCCTAGATGCTTCTGCAGCTTCCACCGAGACCCCTTTCCCAACATTCCTATCAAACCTGTCAGTCTGTATATAAATATGGCAAATGTCAATACATCTAAGAAGAATGCGGTTTCTCACTTTTAAAAACAGACATACATGTGAGGGTATACAAACACCCAGATGAGTTAAACAAATACATCATTCAATATAGATTATTGAGTACCCAACTATGAGGAGGATAAAAAATAAATAAAAGGGATCATTTAGTGATAGTTGGACAGGAAACTAGTGACAAGGAGGAGGCTAGATTTTTAAACCTAAATTCCTGCCTGGTACCTTGATTAAAATGAAGTGAACTGAGGCAGCCAAAGAGATTACTTTATTCAGATGAGTGTTATTAGCCTTTCTGGCTTACTTTTTCTATTATGCATTTTGCTGATGCTGACAGAAGCAGACCGGCTGGATAGAGAGGCAAAGCCGCAGCGGATTTATGGCTTGACAGTGCCATGCATAAAATCAGACCCTTGCTGACCCAGATAAGCCAGAGGATGGTTGGGATTTGCTGCGGAAGGTGTTAAAAGAAGGAGGGGAAAAAAATCACCAAGGTGAGAACTGACTTGAAAAAGATTTTGCCTATAATAGTTGCTGCTGGTTGGGTGACCCAGTGGTACAGTGGCAGCCTGGAGGTATCTTTCAAAGATAGGCAGGCGGGCAGGCAGGGAGGGGGCAGGCACACTTCCCTGGGCTTATCACAGCTACAGCTTCAGTTTTGCCAGCAATGAGAGCAGAGTAGGAGAGTTCAGAGACAGAAAGAAAAAAGGGCCAAAGGCAAAAAAATGTATATTCTATGTATGGAGAAACCAGCTTTCAAATTTTCAGGGACAAGTTAATACCACAAATTGTCTTTAGTAGCCTAGACAGATGATTAGAAAGGATTCAAGCAGTGGTGTACCCACCTTACTCAAAATAGTCTAAACTGTCCCCTATAATCAGATTTGGGGGAAGAGCTGTATGGAAATGGAATTCTTGTGACTCTGGATTAGTTCCAAGGAGCCCAGCCACACCCTTGGGATAATGGCATATTCAAGATCCGGGAGCTTAGGAATCTGCTTTGAAGTTGAGAACTGGACTAGCACGTGTCTGACATCTTAATGACTATTTCCTGAATGACTGTAGGGCCAAGGTTCCTCTGAGTCAGGTCAGAGAACTGGGAGTGGTTCCCAAATCTGAGCCATTGTAGAAGCGAAATGGAAATATCTCCATCAATTTATGTCAGGTGAGAGACTTGGCCTGCCCTTCAAGCACCCCCCACCCCATCCCATGTTCATGGCGAGAGAAGGTTAGAGGCTCACTCAAGACAGCTCTGTGGACCCCGTGAGAAGAGACTTGGTTTGGTGGGGGCAGGGGGCCAGGGTCGACACAAGATTTGAAGCTTTTCCATCCCAATTTCTTGCCTAGATTTCTGACAGCTTATTGTCCAGCCTTCTTCTCTGAGTCCCCGATCTCTAAAGTCTTATTTCGTTCATTCATTCAACAAATACTGATTGAGCACCACTATGTGCCAGGCACTGTTCTGGGCACGAGGGTTAAAGGGAGCAAAATTCTTGCTTCTGACCTGCTTCTCCCATGTTTACAGACCTCCTGGATCCAAGATATGACTTCCCTGCTCCTAAACTGTCGATCAGCTATAACCCACATCCTACCCCAGTCTTGATGCTTGAGTGTACACTGGCTTGGATGGCCCATCATGAAACCCTGATTTGGCTGACTTAGAAGATCTACCTTCCCACCAGCCCATTCATGGCTTCCGCAGACCTGGGTCCTTCCCTTCATTTATATCCCCTGTCCTGCCACTAGCATTCTCAGAACTATAGGGAGGTACAAACAAAGAGGTTACTAAACCCTCCTTGTGTACTCTGAGTACAACCAAAATGCTGGAGAACAAAAACTATGCCAATATGATCCATAGAACTAAGGGCCTAGAAATTTACTTATGTATTAAAATTTCCCCTGTCAACCACCCCCCCAAATAGGCTGTGATCTTTCAAAAGTCTGAGCTGACTAATTCACTTAATTAAAATGAAATATCATAGCAAGAGCAAAAGACATGTGATTGATGACCAAGGAACAAAAGAGTCATATATGTTTCTCAGTTTAAAAAGATTTTATAACCATCTACATTAAGTTAGATCCACATATTCCATAGAATAACCTGCAAACAACTCTACAGTTATATCTTCAGTTTTTTCTTCTGTAGTTAATTAAGATGTCACCAGAAACCCCATAAGTAATTATAGCACATGACAAACACACAGAGAGAAAAAAATACATGCAGATGTGTTAGCAGATTTTTTTAATGAATGAAATTTTGGGAGATGACTGAGACAGATAGTTTGGCTTACTCCTGGTAGTTCATTCTAGAAAAATAAATACCTGTTTGTGCCAAACTGGAATGATGTCACTCAGAAATCCACACACATCTTCAAAGCAGTAACCACTACCTTGGGAGCAAGCATCTCTCAGGCACCAGGCAGGAGTGGAGAAGCTTGATCTACAGCCAGTAACTCCTCTTGCCTGGCAAATGGTCCTTTAGCATGTCAAGTACCAACAAGCCACTTGAGAAGAAAGGGTATCCCTAAGATTCAGACCTCCCCCTCCAGAATACCCGTTAATGAGACAATATGTTTCCTTACTTGGCTCATGATAACAATGAGAAAGGAGAAATAAAGTAAAATGATTTGGTTCTGTGAAACTATAGAGCTACATGGAATGAAGTCTAAATAGTCATCAGGTCTGCGGCCTGCATCATCATCAGTTCTCATGTGTTATTTTGATATTTATCTTGCTTACTGGAAGGAAGCCTCTTGAGGACAGGGGATAGTTTGGAATACTCGATGAACGTCTATCACCAACAATGGGTGGGTAGTTAATCATTATCCACTAATGACAGATATCACAGCCACAGAAATCCTGTTAAATGTAGAGCACAGTAAGACAATTCATTTAATGAATAGTTAATATCTTCGGCCTCCATTAATCTTGCCTAATCAACTACTGCAGCATGAATCTGGGAGGCTGCTGAGTGACTGAATTTGTTCACCCACTGGTTTGTGTGCTGTAAATTACAGCATATTATTAACCATGCCGACACTTTGCTGGCAAAATTTTAAAGGGACGGGTGGAGTAAAAGACGCCTTGGTCAATTTCCAGGTTAGTCGGTTACTGAGTTCTACTGGTCTATAAGGACTCTGGATGAACAATGATACCCCATCTCAGCAAGGTGGTATTCTGTGGAAAGCACTCTGAACCATGCTTACGACCTATAGTCTAGTCTTAATTCTGCCACTTGCTGGCCAGGTAATCTTGGATAAGTCACAGATGCACTCTGGACCTCAACATTTCTTCATCTACTTAAAAAAAAATAAATGGGGACAGCAGACCTGCCCTGCCCAACTCACATGGCTATTATGAAGATCAAATCACATGAGGTAATGTCCATAAAAAAAATCATAAAATGTTCTACACCTACATATCAGTATCGTCATCATGTGTTATTATTGTTATAGCTATGTTATTACTTGGCAGTCCATACAATGTATTTACACACACAAAACAAAGTAGCTAGAGTCATGTCTAAAAAGACAAACATGTCCCCAAATTCCCAGGCCTTATTACCCAAGTTGCAATGAACTTGCTTTATCAATTTCATACTTTGTCCGTGCACTAAATAGGAAAACATGTTGTTGCTATTAATTTATCATCTGGTTCTCTGGAAATTCCCAACCTCAGTGAATCTCCTGTGGAGAGGAGACCTAGGAGAGGCTTTAAAGGGAAGACTTTTAAAGTGCAAAGAGAAACACCAGAGGGTATAAAAAACAGAATCCTGGGCTTCCCTGGTGGTGCAGTGGTTAAGAATCCGCCTGCCAATGCAGGGGACACGGGTTCGAGCCCTGGTCTGGGAAGATCCCACATGCCGTGGAGCAACTAAGCCTGTGCGCCACAACTACTGAGCCTGTGCTCTAGAGCCCGCGAGCCACAACTACTGAGCCCATGTGCCACAACTACTGAAGCCTGTGTGCCCTAGAGCCCGTGCTCTGCAAAAAGAGAAGCCACTGCAATGAGAGGCCTGCGCACCGCAACGAAGAGTAGACTCCACTCGTGGCAACTAGAGAAAGCGCACACACAGCAACGAAGACCCAACACAGCCAAAAATAAATATAATTTATTAATTAAAAAAAATAGTATCCTGGTATTTCAGAGCTAGAAGGGCCTTTCAAGATGGTCTAGAGTCTAGAACAAACTTGTCATTTTCTAAGTGAGGAAACTGAGGCTCAGGGAGCCTGGAGTCACAGAGATAATGGCAGAACAAGGCAAGGAACCAGGTGTCTTGACTAGCAATCATTTTCTTATTTTATTGTGGTTGTTGCTCTACTTCAACTAAGATGCTCTTAGCATCTATAAAGCACTGGTGCTGAAAGAGTTAATGGGCAATGCTCAGCTGCCCAAGCCCCAGAGCACAGAGCTATTCTAAGACAACACATAACAGGAATACCAAGGGTCCATGAACCCAGAGAGAGCAAAACTGCTGGTGCCTAATGGCGCCGGGAAGCATGTTGACACACTGCATGTGGTTACACATGAAAGGCAAGTGAATAGGAAAAGTAGTTTTGAATCCCACCCAATTCTAATTTGGGATTGGCTGTGGTCACCTACTGGAGGGCTGAGCCACACCCCAGCCACTCTGTAAAATGACCCTTCAGTTCCTTCGCTCCCTATTCTGTGGCCTCAGTTAACTCCCTCTCTGCCTTCATGAGGGCCATAACAGATATCAGGAAAAGAGGACGATCAAAGGACAGCAAGGTCCAGGAATGAGTGTGGGTGACCAGGATCACTCTGTAAGGGGAAAATTCTCAGTCTGGATTCAGGTGATTCTCACTAATATCTACCATCTCCAGGCAAGTGTGTGACCTGAAGCCTTGAGCAGCCACACTCCTAAGTCCATAAGAGAGTAGTTTCTCTAAGTGTGAGTGTTCAGGACCCCAACTCACCTTGCATCAGAATCACCTGTAGTGCTTGTTTAAAATCTGGATTCCTGTGCCCCTCTTGCCAGAGATTCTGATTTGCTACAAGTGGAGTGAGGCTCAAGAGTCTGCATTTTAAATACCCATCCCAGGTTATTTTATGCACACCAAAATTTTAAGAACCAATGTTCTTAAAAGCAATGTTTTTCAAACTGGGGGATACAACCCATTAGTGGGGTTAAAAAAAGTCAACTTAGCGGGTCACCAGCTAGCATTTTTCAGAAAATGAAACAGAAAACAATGGAACAGAATAACACAGAACAAAGTGGAAAATATCAGAGTACATCACATAGAGCAAAGATACCTAGGTTTTGTTTTACAAAAATGTTGTTGTTAGTTATTTATTTTAAAATATACATATGTCTGTATTCCAGCTTGCAATATAAGATATTTGGGGGGGGTGATTACACACCCCAGACCCTTTTGAGAATCTGAGGATTTCTTCAAAGTATTCACCTCGAAAGAAGGGAGAGAAAGAGGGAGAAAGGAAAGAAGGGAGGGAGTGAGGGATAGAGGGAGGGAGGGAGGAGGATGTTATGTACATACACATCTTACTTTGCATGAGTCAGGGGTCCCTGAGGACTTCTCTTGGGGACATTTCCTACAGGGTCTAATACTCTGGTCACAGTAGATGCCTGATATTACTGGACTATGCCAACAGCTTTCTCCTGATGCTCTGTAAACGACAGCCAGTGTCTGCAAGATGCACCTGTAAGATATGTGGCTCCACCATGCTGATTCCCTTCCCCTTACGTTTAGGGTGACTAGAAATGTTGAAGTTAAACAATGTTCTACAGAACACTAGGAGAAAGCTGATGGCAAATTCCAAGAATAAGGATTCTGAAAGCGACGGTGTGGGCACAATGTCACTGCTACCTGAGGAACACGCTCCCTGTCTAGAATACACAGGGGCAGCCTGTGGGACTGGCACCATTGTGCACCCCTATTGATAAGGTCATTAGAGGAACATATACTTTATTCCCAAGTTAGCGACTTCTCTGACCTGTCAATACCCACATTTAAAGACAGAGAGACGCAGCCTCACTTTCTCTACGTGACCAAAAGGACAGAAATTCCTTAGTCCTTGATGGAAGATTCAAAAAGGGCAAAAACAATTAGAAAAAGAGCAACAACCCAGCCTGATTGTCAACACAGTCTCATTCCAATGGTTAGAGCTATCTGCATATAGAGAGGGTGAACACAGGGGCTAAGGTTTTAGAAACCAGCCCTTGCCAAACGAGGCATATGGAGAAGAGACGTAAGGGTGGCAAGATATAACATGGGAGGGGGCAGGGGGAGATGGGGGAGCGGGCAGGGAGGACCACTGAGAAGACAGAGACTCAAACCTCAAAACTATTCTAAAATTCCCTGATGCTTTTCAGTAATTTGTTTTCATGTGGTAGATATTGGCACAGCATCTAGGATGCTTTGGGTCCATCTGTTTTTGAACTTAAGCTGTAGGCAAGATTCAGAACAGCTGGAATCAGCAGCGCTGACCATGTTATATGTGTCTGGAGGAAGGAGAGAAATAAAATGAGTGTGTGGAAAGAGGGTTAAATGGGGCAGAGGAAGGGGAATCTGGAAGCCATCCCCAGACAGAAAGGAGAAAATGTCCAGGTCAGAGATGATGCAAAAGAGCTATTAGAGAGGCCAGGGCATCTGAGTGAAGAAGGCCAAGGAGGAGAAGCAGCAGGCCCATCAGAACCGGGAGTTAGCAAACAGGGCTGAAAATTCTACAAGTTCATGTGTCAATGAGCAGTGCCCTGAGGCTTCACCTCTGAGGGACCAGATGGAGCTCATGCAAAGATCCTACATCAAGCATATTACATGAACTACTGATAAACAGTCCTCACAATCACAGCCTAGAACTGAGATGAAAGCTAGATTCTTGGTTCCCTAAATGCAACGGAGGTGATCACGGAGAACGCTAGGGAGAACAGGAGAGGAGTAGTCTTAGGAGAAAGCAGCAAGGGTCCCAATCCATAAAATGGCTTTCCCAGAGTCACAGCAGGCCCAGGGATGGGGGGGTGGGGGGTGTCCACAGGATGGTCCTCAGTGTATGCTTTGTCTGGACTTTTGAACACTGTGTTTTTGTCCTCAAGGCTAAAAACAAAAACAAAAAAATTTCAAACCAGTATTGAAATCTAGTTAGTAGTAGTCATGCCTGTTTCAGAGCATGGGTTAGCAATTCTGAAACTCTGTGTATATTCTAGGAATGAGCGATTAAATAAATATATTATGGATAATGGGTACCAGGTTTCTCAGTGTTCAGAGAACAGAGTTACAAATATGGAAAGGGGAGAAAATAGAATAAAACATGTAGTATTTGGTTGGAATTGAAGATATCGATGTGAACTCATAGGCTTCAATATAGATAACACACAGACAGATAGAGAAATTGATATAGAAGTATGTGGGTAAATGTGTGTACACATACATACATCTATTTACTACCTCTGTCTGCTGAAGGGGACTATAAACAATGGTACTCCAGTAACAAAGAGCACACCTAGCACCCATGGTTTCTAAATACCATTCCTCACTAAAAGAAACCAGGGCTCTTTGAAGAAATGCCTCCAGAGGTGAAACAAGGAAAACACAAGATGTACCTAGAACATCTTGTTGCGCCAGGAAGTATAAGAAGTACTCAAAGAATGATGGGGACATATCAAAAGGACACAGGAACCAGCCTGCAGGGACTCTACTAGCCAAATCTGGGACAATATGAGCATTAAAATAAAGATGTTAAAAGATTATAAACTACTGAATAAAATCAGAATCCATGAGTCCACATTGATATAAACAAACAAACCACCAGACAAATATAGAGGGAGATGGAAACCTCTTCCTTACAGTAGAATCCCAACCAATAAATGTAGAAGGAATGATGGAAACTAGAAAAATTACCATTTGGTAACCATCATAGTAATAACTGATTCAAGTAAGAATCATCAATAGATGCTAAAACTAGTGGGTATAAGGTTTGAAGAATAACATGATATTTACTTGGTCTCAAATGGGACAAATCATTGACAAGTGCCTCCTCACATGGTATATTGAGAAGAATACAACATCCCTTCTACGGTATTCCTGCCCAAAGTACATAACCTGAATAAAGAAATGTTAGACATTAACAGAAGTATCAAATTAGAGAATATTCTACAAAATAGCTGGGCTGAATGCTCCCCCAAAATGTCAATGTCATGAAATACAAAGAAAGACTTAGAAATCTTTCCGCATTAAAGGAAACTAAAGAGACAACTGAATGAAATGCATAATCTTGGACTTTGTTTTGCCAAAAAGAAAATATTTGAAACAAATGGTAGATCTGAATGTCTGTAGATTATATAACATTATTGTGTCAATATGTACACCCTGATTTTGATAACTATACTACCATTGGGTCCGAGAACAACCTTATTTTTTGTAAATACACATTAAAGTGTGTAGGATTAAAGGAGTATCATGTCTGTAACTTATGCTCAAGTGTTTCATAAAAACAAAATATGTATGTGCATGAGTTGTATATGGAGAGAAAGAAAGAGAAATATAAAGCAAATGTTAATATGTTAACATTTTTGGACAAGTTGGGTAAATGGTATACAGAAATTCTCTGACCTATTGCAATTTTTCTGTAAGTCTAAAATTATGTCCAAAAAAAATTAAAGATCCCATTCTGGATGAAAAGGATATCAATTCTCCCATCTTTCTTTCCTTCGGCAGTAAATATATGCTACTTTGTGTTATCTTTCTTCGTATAAACCTTCTGTCTTCCACATGACACAACGAGCCTCCTGAGGGCAGAGGCTGGGTCCTATAAATCTTCGTGACCCCAGCACCTGCCAGAACCTGTTGATCATTGTTGATGATGAAGATGCAGCCGAGTGTCTATTACTGAATCACATGTAATACAGGTGACTAAAAAGGTCCCTCTACAATTCTGGCTCCTCAGTCTTGAACTCTATATCTGTCAGGACACACACACATTCACACACGCCTATATATACAAGCTTAAATGTTTCACGTTAACTGGTAACTTCTATAAGCTAGAATACTGGCTTAGTCTTCTGTGCATATTTAATTCCTAGAACAGCTCTAGAATAAGTGCTGAATAAATGTTTGCTGAAAGAATAAGTGAACCTCGCATAGTAGGATTGGTGTTCACCAAAACTTTCTATGCTAATTCACAAGAGGGCCAGGAGTGGACTTGTTTTTCAGAAGAAATAATAGCACAAGGATGTTCTCAGCCCCCAAAATAATAAGCAAGAAACCTTATCCAAGATTTTCAAACCAATTCTTTCTGGCTAGAATGGCTCAAAAACGGGTCCAGATCTGATAAATCACTTTTACATTATATATATATTTTTTGTATTATATATATTTTTTCCATATGGCTTCCCTGAACTATGCTGTAAAGTAGGTTTCCTAATCATTCATCAGCCGTCTGGAAACTCAGTATGTGTATCTGGGGGCCGGGAGTAGGGTGAGGACAAAAAAAAAGAGGCATCACTGAATTCTTTATAAGCCACATTACCTTCATTCACTTCCAGTTAATGATGTAAAGGAGACCTGGCAAAACCGACACTGAGAATGTGCAAGAATCAGGTTAGCATCTAAGACAAAGCCCCTAACAATACCATTTAATCCGTATACTAGAAGCACCTGAATGGCTTCAGGAGGTGCTAACGGAAGAATGTGCCGCACACCTACCTGAGCGTGTGCACGCATGTATATGTAGAACTCAGTGATAGGGAAGGGCACACATTTCCACGCAGGACCAGAGAAAACAGAAGCAAGGAGGTGGCTGACAAATCTAGTCCATGTATAAAAAGGCGAGGGGGGCGGGGCACAGGCGGGGAGAAGGGCAGAAAGTCAATAAACCTAAGAAACTGAACCTTTCTTAATTGTGCCTGCCTTCCTGGGTTTATTTGCTTTCTATTCAGAGTCCACTCAATGCCTGTGCTTTTGTCTTCCAAAGGAAATGTTTGAGGCATCATTTCCACCTGTACGCTGCGGCATGGATTCTGTACAACTTCCTCCTTTTGCTAAATCCTCGAGATGCTGCCTGTAAATTCAAAGAATTTCAAGCATCAACAGAAACCCCCACCCCCACCCCCAGAACTTAGTTACGAACATCTGTTGTTTACAAGGGTTCAGGCTGAGAGCTGCCAGACTTGTTCTGCAACCTCTACTTTTAACACAGAGGCTGCCAGGGAGGGATGTCTGAATTCCACGCAAGGATGCCCTGTCCCAACTGCTTAAGCAGAAATCGGCAAACAACAGCTCAGCATCCTCCTGTTGAAGATAATCCTAGTTTGTTCGATTCATTTTCTAATCCTGATTCTTTAACTAGCTGTACCCAAAATATGTTAGGAAGCAGAGCTGTGCTCATCAATCTTCCCTGAATTAAAACCCGAGGGGCAATGATCCAATGATCGGTGGAGGTGTATAAGGGCAGGAGACTCTGGAAAGGATTTCAACTCTGAAAAACCCAAACCCTACTTTTTTCTTATTCTCCCTAAATCCTTCATTAACACTGAGCTCTTCCCACATGACTCTCTTTCTCTTCACAGCATGATACCTCAGTACAGCACAGACGTTAGATATTAAAGTCTTTACTTCAATTAACTTGGGACCAAATCTAATTGAGAACGTAACTGCTATCCTTTACCTCTCCCTGGCTGAGCCAAGCACGAGTGCCTCCCGAGCCCTCCACCTTCCCTCCCTTCCCGGTGACTACTGAAACCTGTTTTACACGGGGTCCTATTTTTAGATTCGTGTGCCCATGCGCACATGTGTGCTTATTATTCTCTCCCAGCCTGTCTGATTTTTCCCCATATCAATTATGAGCGTCCTTATGGCAGAGACTGTCTTTTCTTCTTATCTTGTAAACCCTCCCACTTAACACAGTCAGCTCCCAATAAAGATGACATGGCTTTTGCCTTTAAAAAAGAACTGGATCCAAGTCAATTCACTTAATTGGCTATGAATTTCTGAAAATTAAAGAACTTGCCGCACACTGCTTCCTGTGTCTACTGTGGAATTATTATGGACTTACAAGAGCCCAGAAAATGAATACTAAAAGTTCCCTGAGCCCAGCACTGTTGTTAAGGGACATGATCACCAGGGCTGTGCCCCTGGCAAGCTGAAAGCCCAAGGTGTGTCCTGGTGACATTCTGACGGCACAGCCAGCAAGACACAGGAATGCCCCAGCCTCCAACATCCTCCCGACTGCGCATAAAAGCATGTTTTGCTCCCGACCTGCCCTCTATCATTCCCTGCCCTAAAAGAATGATACGAAGCCATTTATGCAGAAGCTTGTAAGCCTCTGTGTGGCCTCATGAGACAGACAACCCTGTAAACCACAGTCTGTGATGCTCATGACTGAGATTTGTGCTGCCCTGGCCTGCTGGTCGTGACGGTGGCCGCTCAGGAGGCTGAACAGCGCTGGCGGTCTTTTATTCCCCTGGGGCGCGGTTGGGACCTGTGGGTCTCAACACTGCGTCTTTAATAACCTGGCAATTAGTGCTAACTACTACCTCCGTGAGGACAAGGACATCCGAGGGTGATTGTAAGACAAATTTCCTCTTGACGATTATGAGCCTGGATCTAAAAATAACACGCCAGGGTTAATGACCTGGTTCAAGGTAGTTCATGACACCTTGTGAATAAGACACCGTATAGGACAAAACATACAACTGCTGAGTTTTTATAAGAACTGGACATACAATTATATAGAGTCACTGAATTGCGTATTTCCTCCCAATGTAGCCATATCATAAAAATCAAGAGGCAGGAAGAGTCTGTCATTCGGGAGGGCCCATGGGGGTCGCTGAAGTGAATGGAGACTGACATACTATTACCTAGGGCCAGGCTTAAGAACGCTTAACTGTGTGCAGGGAATAAATGGTGAATCTAATCTACTAGTGTTTTTACCTGGTATAGCTATGTTTGGTCCCAACTCCTGAGGACAAGAAAAATTGTCACTGCTACTTACATTTACTCTAAGTCAAGCACTGTCTCAGGGCTTCACATATATTAAAATTTGTTTAATCAGCATAACAACTCCATGAGGTAGACACTATTATTATCCACAATTTACAGATGAGGAAACTGAGGCAACTAACAAGCTTCTTGTAAAATCACACAGCTAGTAAGTAGAAAATCCAAGATCAGAGCCCAGAAAATCTGGTTCCAGAGTCTGTGATCTTGACAATCACAGCTATATTCCTTCTGTGGTGATGATAATTAGATCGGGTACCATTTTTTGAGCATCTAGTAAGTTATAGGCACTCAGTTAGTGCTTTACATATATTATATCTAATCTTTAGAACAACTCTTCAAGGTAGGCATTACTCTCCACATTTCAAGGATGAGAAAACTGAAGCGAAAAGGGGTTAAGTGACTTGGTCAAGGTCACACAGCTGTAAGCGGAAGATCCAAATTTGTCTGGATTAAAGCTCTCAGCTTTTTCTGCTAAGCTGTAAAGCCTTCCAAAGAGCTTTCAAATGAATTCTTTCTCTGTTCAAAAGACAGGCCACCACTCTGTCTTGCTGATCCCCCAGAGTGCCTGTGTTGCTTCTATCCTCTTTTGTCCACATGAGAGGAGACCTCCCAACTCTTCCAAAAAGGACCCAACCACCACTGAAAGTTCTATATGGACTGGGCCAGTGAAAAACTCACCAACAGACCTTTTGTTAGTTTCTAAATAAAGTCAGCTTGAGCCATGGCAAAAGGAAGCCAACCTTTGCTCAACACCAGATGCTAATTCTCGGCAAAACCTTCCCTGAAGGAACAAACAACTCCCAAATACGTCCAAAATGAATGAGTGACACACTGGTCCCAGGAAGTAAGGGGTTCTTCCTTCTGGCAGCTTCAGGCTTCCTCCTACTTCCCTCCTCAAAATCACCCCATATTCAAAGAGGAACTTTCTGGTCCTCCACTCTTTTCTGATTTGCAATCACAGCTATAACATTCTCCATGGCCAGCTGACTCTGTTTTTCAACCCAATGCTGTCCTGTGAGGCTGATGAACAACTGTGAACTCAACTCCAGAGGAGAAATCCATCAGCAATAGGTGATGTAACTGCAGAGACTGTGCACATTCAAACACTGGGCCCAAGGCCAAGAACATGGACACTACAAGAATTTCTCTTTAATTAACTGTGTACCTAACCTCCCACTGAAAGGAGTATTGCAGGTCGAACATCTACCAGATTCTTGGGATACCTGAGTGCCGCTCCCTCCCTCACATCCCTTCCAATAAGTTCCACACTCATAATCAGGCAAATAAGCAGATTTACTTTCCATGTGTATTTCCTTAATATACTGCTAATTTAATGTTAGTGAGAATAGAATAGTGTCTTATTCCTATCCCCAGTACCTAGATCAATGTCTGTATATAATTAGGTCCCCCAAATGTGTGCTGAATGAATACACAAATAAATACATCTCTTAAATCCCTTTTCACCCTTTGCAATCTGAGTACCACAGACAATACAAAGAATCGTCCTCTCTTTTAACTCCTAAAACCTTTACTGTTGGAAATCAAACATTTCCACAGCCTCAACCATTATCTCTCTATGAACTTGCCCCACTCTCTACCAACAACCCACACATTAGCTCTGAATATGGTCCAGATCTTTAGCCCTGAATACAGCTATTCATTTTCTGTCAATTACAGATACTTCAGCTTCAATATCCTTCTGATGTCTTAAACTTAACAACCAAACACCAAATTTCTCATATTCCAGACCTTCAAAAACAGCTCCTTCTCCTAACTTTGGTATTTCTATTAAAGGCACCATTAATTTACCAGTCACCCAAGTCCAAAAGAAACTTCACAGCCCTCTTTTTTTTGTGTTGCCAAGATTACTTGAAACCCAAATCCCATCAGTCGGGACTACCCTGGTGGCACAGTGGTTAAGAATCCGCCTGCCAATGCAGGGGACATGGGTTTGATCCCTGGTCCGGGAAGATCCCACATGCCACAGAGCAACTAAGCCTGTGCGCCACAACTACTGAGCCTACACTCTAGAGCCCACGAGCCACAACTACTGAGCCTGCGTGCCACAACTACTGAAGCCTGTGCGCCTAGAGCCCGTGCTCTGCAACAAGAAGCCCGCGTACCACAACAAAGAGTAGCCCCCACTCGCCACAATTAGAAAAAGCCCGTGTGCAGCAACGAAGACTCAACGCAGCCGAAAAAATAAATAAACAAATCCCATCAGTCAGTAATTCCTGTAGTCTTCCCGTACCAGCTGTTTTCCATCTGTCTCTAGACCGTAAGCTCCAGGAGTGCAGGGGGCAGTATCTGTCTGCCTGGCATGTGCGTGGCACATGGTAAGAGCACAATACATGCTTGCTAAATGGACTGAAGAATCGATTTCGATCCTTTCCATCCCTACCCTCCCACCCTAATTTAGATCCTTATTACTTACTGTGACAACTGGTTTCACTGTCTCAAGTTCCTTGTGAATTAGCAAACCATCACCATTAAGGATAAGGTTAATCTTCCTTAAGTAGAGTTCACAACCTCAGCTTGGACACTTGGTGTTCCTACCTTCAGTGGTTTCCAGTGTCCACAGCAGAGAGCCAAATCTTATTCAAGAGTCAGGGCTCGCCATGATATGGTCCTATCTACTTTTGTCCAGTTCCTCCATATACACTCATTACCCCAACCAAACCAGTCTACTCACTGTACCCCGAAAGTGCTTTGTACTTTCCTCCTGGCTGTAGCATCTTTCCCCTCCCTCTCTCTCCACGTGTCAAAATCCTAGCCATTTTCAAGGTCTGGTTCAAATCCCATTCCCCATCTTGAAAGTCTCCTGACCTACCAACTGTGCATCATGCCTTCTGTAGCACGCACTTGGTACCTACCCCATATTGCCCTACAATGAATATCTGTGTTATTATGTTCAGGCATAATTTGTCCCTGATTAGATTATAAAGTCATGTGGGAAAGAACCACTACTTCTACTTTGAATCTCTCTCCTCTAAGAGGCTAGACTAATACCTTAAAAATGTTCAACAAATATTTGTTGTTGAGGAGAAGGAAAAGCTGGAAGAAAGACAAGATGTTGGCAGTGGGTTATAAAGTACCATAAGGTCTTTGTAAGGAACACAGCAGGATAGCATTGCAGGAGTGTTCCTCTAAAACTCAACAGGAAAAGAAAAAAAAAAAAAAACCATAACCCTACCTCAAAATAAAAGATAGAACTGAGCTATTAAAAGTAGGAGATCAAAACCAAATGAGCTATGATTGAAAGGTAATTTACAGCAAGTCTGTGCAAAAAAAAAAACACAAAAAAAACCCAGCCAACACATTATCAATTAGAGTCCTGCTGGGCAATATTAACACAGATTCCACTTAAAAGAGACAATCAAAGGCTTAGCAACAAACAGGAATACATTTAGACTCTTCAAGGAGCCAAAGAAAATGCAAGAACTTCTTCCCTAGGAAGACTTCCTACCCTCTCATAATATCTCTGCTCTTAATCAAACCAGGCAGATAGAATTTCAGACATTAATAGGGTCCTCCCACAATTCAAAGGGATGGAGGAAGCCATATAACCTATCTTAAACAAAGCAGAATAAGATAGATAGAAATAATCACTATACTTCTATCTATAGGGGGGAGAGAAGGAGGGGGAGTGGACTGCGGGGTCAGACTTTGCAATGGAGTCAGAGTTGTGTGAGATTTAGTGAAGGTGTCTGCACTGAGACCGTGTGGGAGAGGACAAAAGGTAAGCAGGAGAAAAGCAGAATAGGAAGCCAAGCCAAAGAGTGACAGGGTAATGGCTTCCAGGGTAAGAAGTTGTCCAAGAGAAGATGAAAACAGCACTTCAGCAACGTTGGTCCCTAAATGCGGTCACTTAAGACTATAAGTTAAAATACCCAACCTACCCCAGTATGAGGGGCTGAAATCTAGCCAGGTTGAGAAACTGGCCTGGAAAAGGGTGGGACAAGTCATGTAGACCAATTTCAGCCCTGGCTAACCTACCCCATCCCAAGTTGAACAGTTTCCATGTCCCTGAGATGTGTCTGTCCAGGGCTCCTGCTGGCAGCTGCTCTCCTGGCAGCACAGGGAGACAAATTCATGGCATTGCTGGGCCAACAGCTGCTATAGCTCTGGGGGAGGTGACGAGTGCCTGCTGAGATGCTCTGGGCAGAGAATAAACTATTCTAGGGACCAGCCCTGGAGTCAGCGAAATCGAGGCTACACTTCTCCGGCTGAATGAAAATACAATTGCCACTCCAGAAACCCAGAAAACCCAAAGCCCTTCCTCTGTCCCAGCTTCTTTGACTTTAATTGCTTCTTGCCCTCATGTTTGACCCATCCTTTCTAGTTCCCAGGGCACGACTTCAGTCTCGGCCCCCATTAACCTTAGGCTCACTGCCATCCCTTCCTAACAGGTTTCCTCCCTCCAGTCCCTCTGCTCCAGCTGATCTTATGCACTGTTGCCATAGTTACCTTTCCAAATCGCAGCCATCCATAATTATGCTCCAAAACTATCAGTGGGTCCCCCATGCTTACAGAATAAAGCCCAAACTCTTATCACCTGGCATTCACGGACCACTGTAATCTGGTGCCTACCAACTTTTCCAGACTTAGTCACTATCACGTTTATTACTCCTGTTCTTTAGTAAAACAGATGAGTTACCTACCAGTTTTGTTTTTCCCAGCTCTATGCCTTTATCAACACTGTTCTCTCTGCCTAAAATGCTTCCTTCCCCATCTTTTTACCCTCCTTCTACAACTTCTGCATCGTTTCAATTGAATTAAGCTTATAAAACCAATACCTTGCATTGGCACTTTTGTGTTTCCATTTCCCATCCACTGAACCTCATCTCCGTAAAGCCCACTCTTCTCTGTGCATTTATGGCACTTTACAAAGTGGATGAGCAGAATGGTCTTTCATACACCTGCCTGCTTGTATATCACATACAGTGTGGCAGAGGCTGCTAATTGTCCCCCACTATCTTTCCCCTCCATCTATATTAATAGAAACTCTACTTTCTGGTCATTAGAATAATAACTACATTTCCCAGCCTCCCTTGCAGCTCAGTAGAACCATGCCAGTCAGATGTGAGCTGAAGAGATGTATGTGCCGCTTCCAGACTGTACCTTTAAAGGGTAAGGATGTGCCTGCCCCTGGCCCTTTTGCTTTTCCCGCTGGCTGGAATGGGGACATGGTGGTCTGAGCCATCTTGGGTCATACAGAACAAGCGCAACACTCTAGGGATGAAATAAGGACCCTGACACAGCCCTGGATGGCTAACGCCCAGACGATTACACGAGAGAAAAATCAACCTCCATCTCATGTAAGATACTATTATTTGGGTCTATTAAAGACCCAAATATTTGGGTCTGCCAAACCTAAAACAGACATGCCTAAAAAGCCTTTCCTAGGCCAAAAATGTCAATTTTCAGTTGCTAACAAATGTTTCAAGCGTGGTGGTGTTGTCTGCCAAGGGCCAGCTCCGTTTCAGCATCGTGGTTGTCTCTGTACAGTAACACTTGTACATGCAAAAATCAGAATACTTGGTTCCGTTTTACAGCACAGAGATGAGTGGAAAGTGGAAAAATGCAAGTGCTGCTGCTAGTGTTACATTGAGAAGTAGAGTCTCATCCCTGGATGAACAAGACAAGGTTAGAAATCATCAGTCACCATAATTCCTCAAATGCTCCCTGGACTTATGCAAGCAGACCATGGGTTTAATTGTGGCAAAAAGAAGAAAATGAAAGACAAATGCTCAAAGTTCAACAGGTGAGGTGTAATTCAGAATTTCACATATATACTTATAGTAATAGAACCCACCTACTCCATGTAAAACTCCTGTACTTTGTAAGGAATAAATTATGTATGAAAGTAGGATGTTGCCTGGACTCCCTTACTGAGTTTCTCACAATCTTGCCTGTGTTACATGCACTTGTATGTATGTCTCACTGCCTCTTCTATTAGGCTGTACCACATGAATTTGTCACTATGTGACATTTTGTGTCTTCCAAAAATCAGCAATTTCATGTCGCACTCTAACAGATTGAAAACTCTTGGGTTTGGGACTCATTTTAGTTATCTTTGCCTCTCGCAATGCCTTATAATGGGAGAATATCAATAAGAAATTGCGGGATTAACTTTTACAGATCTTCTACTTGAAAGCCTGCTAGTTCCATAAGACAACGCTATCCTACATACCTTCCATCCTTTTAAGTGCTTAAAAAAAATCACCTCTCCCTCCTTTGTTCCCCTCTGCCTTCCCTCCCCCATCCTCCCCTGGTAACTTTTACTTCTGGTAATTAACATTTACTACTCCCTAAAATTGGGTGTGCCCAAGCCTTGGGTCCCGGGTTTAGCTCTCTGTCCTTCTCTTTCTCTTCCCTGAGTTCATATAGTTTCATATCTTCCATAGTCACGTTTTTTTTTTTTGCGGTACGCAGGCCTCTCACTGCTGTAGCCTCTCCCGTTGCGGAGCACAGGCTCCGGACGCGCAGGCTCAGAGGCCATGGCTCACGGGCCCAGCCGCTCCGTGGCATGTGGGATCTTCCCAGACCGGGGCACAAACCCGTGTCCCCTGCATCAGCAGGCGGACTCTCAACCACTGCGCCACCAGGGAAGCCCCCATAGTCACTTTTTACCTCACCTCTTACCTCAGTAGTACAACATCTCCACTGGACAGCCCTCCCACTGCCCCAAACCCAACATGCCCAGAGCAGGCTCACCACTCAAACCAGGTCTTCCCTCAACAGCCCCACTTCTATCATAGATGCCCCAGTTCTTCCAGGACACCAGGCTAGAGACACTGGGTCACCTCTGACCATTACAGTTCTTTACCCAATCAGTTACCCAGTCCTCTTCAGTTTCTTGAATACTTATTGAATATATGCCTTCCTCTCTATTCTTTTTTGCTCTCACATCGTACATGGATTATCCCCCCAAAACCTCTAGCTTGGCCTTCTCTGGCATAAAAATTCATTCTTCTACCATCTTTCCTCATGTCTCCTTCCCCACACAAGAACCCAGAGGGCTCTCTACCATGCTGCCACATCAAATTTGAACACCCTGCTTGTCTGTCAAAGAACTGTTATTTGGTGTCTACTTATCTAAACCCTATTTTCCACTGCTTTGGGAAATACCTGTGTTCTCATAATATTTTGCTCATACCTCTGTTAAAGTCCTTTTTACATTATATTGTTTACACGTCTCTTTTCCCTGTTAGCCAAGATTCCAGAGCTTATCTCAGTCTCTGAAGAAATCAGCCCAGAACACAGTACCCAGTAGGCATTTAAAAGGGGTCTGTTGAATAAGTATCAATAGATTGCTGCTCAGGATAAGATCCGACAAGAAACTATTAAAGTAACCTAGCCATAAAGTGACAGCAAAGGAGTGGCAAAGGCTCCTCTATGAGTGCTTGTAGCCCTTTGTTCTTTTGTTCCGCAACACTTACCTCAACTCATCTAACTATGTGATGTGTTCAGTGCCTGTTTCCTCATTCTGTTATAAGTGCCATGTGGAAGATGGTGCTTGTTCATTGTTATATCCCGGGGTACAATGTCTGGTCTGAAGGAGTTCAAGGAATGCACAATGGACATTTGTTGAATGAATGCATACGAACCTCCTGTAATAAAGCTGGATCCCTCACTAGCCCCTTTACCCCTCGCCACCAAACACTCCTGCTTCCTCTCTCTTGCACATGCTATTTTCTCCTACACAAATCTACCTTTAAGGACTAACCTAAATCCCACTTGCTTCATGAAAATGCTCCTGACTACTCCACATCCTTTATTTGTCTCTGATGATTTATCACTGACCTCTTATCACATCTATATTCTACATAAAACCAATGATCTCTTAATGAGACCATTATTGCTTTATCCTCTAATTGCTTCCTATATTAAAAATCTTTTCTCCCCAACCAGATATGGCTCCCTATGGATACACACAATAAACCTGTCTTGTATCTTCCAATACCTGTACAACACAGAGCACATAGCTGGCTCTCAAGAAATACTCACTTGTCGTCTGGGAAAAATGAAGTCAGGTACCACCTTTATCAGAAGGGAAATCAATTCTCCCAGTCTTGGAGAAAACACCCTATTTCTTGTATGTGATCTTAGAGCAGTTCAGCACATCTGTACCTTAATTTGTAGTAAATGTGTCCTTAAGCTGAGAATATAATATAGTACTAAAAATCAAATGCTATTTTAAATTTAGGAGGAGTTTATCAAGAGAATAAATCCAACTTTGAATCATTTTTCTAAAGCAAACAATTCCCCCACTGATCTTCATTTATCATATACTAAAATAACATTTTAGTCTCTCAGGATTGCTTATCATAAAGAGAACAGGACTTGCAAAAGATAAGGGACTCAGAGGACAAAACATCTGGAGGAAATTCTCTTTCTGGCTTCTATTGAAAGTGTCGTATGTTCTCCTTACTTATTCATTGCTCAGAGCTGGCTTGTAAAGGATAAATTGTGTCCCAAATTATTAGGGCGATAAACAAAAATAGAAAACAGGGAAATAAGATACACTTGGCATTAATTCTTAAATTCACTCATTCATTTACTCATCCAATAATATTTAGTGAGCATCTATTATATATTACACTAGGCACTGTGGGAGACTGAACAATGAATCAGAAAAGCTTAGACAGTCCACTGAGGGAAGATAATATAAGGCAGATAGTTCTGAATGTCCTAATAAAAGAACAAAAAAAAAGAACTGCTGTAAGAATTTAGAAGAGGGAGAACATTCTTCCTCCTGGGAGAATCTGGAAAGTTTCTTAAAACAGGTTGCATCTGCATTCAGTCTTAAAACATGGGTATGGCTTCAACTTGCAGAGACGTGAAGAATGGGCACAAAAGTTCATATAACAGGATAAGCAAAGGCCCAGTGGAGTTAGTGTTCTGTTTGGCTGCAGTATAGCAGAACAGAAACAGGAAATAAGGTTGGAAAGCTGGTCGGGCCAGATGTAGAGGGGCTTGAAGACCAAGCCAAGGAGTGTACACCTTTGTGAACAGAGCAACACTTCTCAACAGCAACCTGGGGATCTTGTTACAGCAGACTGGGAGTGGGACCTGAGATTCTGCATCTCCAAAACCCCGGCGGTGCTGATCTTGGGAGACCACATCTTCAGTATCAAGAACACAGACATCGGGGGGCCATTGCACAGAGAGACTGCCTGATCCCCAGGGTGTTCCAGGAAGACTAAATCTGATAATAATGGATCAGGCAGATTGGAATGGGGAGAAGCTGAAGACTGTTGTCTGCAATGCTGGTCGTTCGTTAGAATCATCTGGGAAGCTTCTATACCACACTGTTACCCAGGCCTTACTCCCGGAGATTCTGGTTTAATTGATCTGGAGTGGGGCCCAGATTTCAGTATTTTTAAATAGTTCTCCAGGGAATTCTAATGTGTGGCCAGGATTGAGAACCTCTGCTAAAGATGATACAGTAAGTATTGCACTCACTCAGGCAAAGATGATGATGATCTAAACTAGTGCAACGGCAGTGAGAACAAAGTGAAGGGGCCAGTTGTATAAAATACTGTAAATGTAGAAGGAATAGGCTTTAGCAACTGTCTGCACAGCGACTTAGATTTATGGCTAAAACATTCATTTCTTCCAGTTAAAGACAGTTTGGTGAAATGGTTAAGAACACGGACTCTGGAGCCAGATTGCCTGGGTTTGGATTTCAGCTCTGCTATTCTGCTATTTATTTATTAGGGGCGTGTGTGTGTGTGACAGAAAGAGAGAGAGAGAGACCTTAGGCAAGTTCCTTAATCACTTTATGACTCAGTTTCCTCATCTGTATGTTGGGGATATAACAATAACTAATATATGGAGCTGTGAAGATTAAGTGAATTAACAAATATGTAAAAGCCCTTAGAACCATGCTTGGCATATAGGAAGAGCTTTAAAGGCGTTTGCTGTTATTATAAGCGTGGTTCATCATCTATTCTGATCTCTCCAAGATATCGAACTGAATGTAAGACTGATCTGGAAAAGGAGAAGTCCTTGAGGGCTCTCAACCCTCAGCCAATTTGAAATCACTAGGTCACCTGCTTCATAAATACAATTCGATGGAGGTGGCACACCCTGCCTCCCTCCATCCCGGACCCCATTCTCAAGGTGTCTAAAAGTAACAGCCACAGCATCCCTACTTGAACTGCTGGTCCTTGGTGCTTCGCGTCTTGGCCAGGAAGCGCTCTGCCAGCTTCTCCAGGTTGCGGGAGTAGTCCATCTCGATCTCAGCCTTCTTCCGGAAGAAGTCCTGGAGGTCCTGCAACAGCTGCACCCGGAGCTCACACTGCTGGTCCAGGCATTTCATCTGCTCTGTGAGCTGAGCACGGATCTCTGCAATGAAAGCGAGGCGAGGCAGTCAGACAGAGATCCCTGGAAAAAACCATAACACCAACATTTACCCCTTCCATTTAGTTGTTCCCTGTGCTATGGGGAACTTAAAGGCTTTAATTTTTAAAATGTGATACGAGGCACCACCAAAACTCACCAACTCTTTTCAGACCCTTAAAGAACACTGAAACCAGGGATCTGCTAAATCATTTAAAAGAAACTGCTTATCAGACATAATAATACTCAGAGCTACCCCTTAATGAGCAATTTATTGTGCTTCCAGCAGTGTCAGAATGTAGGCTCCCTTCTGGCAGGGAGCCAAATGAATTATCTCCCAACCATCCTATTAGGTTAGTACTACTTTCATCCCTATTTTAAAGATGAGAAAACTGATTCTTAAAAAGAAGTCAAGCTATTAGGTGGTGGAGCCGGGATTCAAACCCAAACAGCTTCACTTCAGAGTCCAAAGTCCTACTTTTTATACTTTCTCCCATTATTTCAAACTGTTTTTCCACATCTTCATGAAGTAGGGGGAGAGGTCAGGATATTTTAGTGGAGATAGAAAGGGCTCTGCCCAAGGGCAAATAGTGGCAGTCAAGAATGAAACAAGCACCCAGACCGCTAGGCATGCAAACCATTAACTGTCAATCGGATTCCATAGTTTCCAATACCACTGAATGTAATCAATCTTCGAGAAGCTGATATTTTCACCAAAAAATATCACTCATATCTCTGATGCTTCATCCTCACGGATGCTCAGAGCCTCTGCTGTGTCAAAGCTAGAAATATTTCTGGTTAAGCTCTCGCTTGGCAGCTTTCTGGCTGGCCAGAATGCTCGTACAGGGTTAGCAAACACCCTCTCTGGAACTAGCAGCAATGGCAGCTCCAGATACAACCAGATCTGCCTCAGATGCAATACTGCATTCGTTACTGACAAGAGACCTGGCACCCTCAGGAAGCAGCTTGCCAAAGCCAGACTGCAAGGCCTGCAGTGTGTATCCTGCTGAAGTTATGTCCCAATCCCCATCAGAGTCACAGTGGAGTCACTTCTTTCATCCCTTTCTTCCCCACACCCCCACAAGCCTGCTCAGCTCCAATAGCTTAGGATGTGACAGTAACTCCAATCCCAGGGAAAAAGAGCACCTGTATTATTACGCCTTTCCTCTGCATGCTCTAAATTCATTCCCCAACAGCAGAGTTGTAACAGTGCTTTCAGTCTATGCTCTGTAATGCATAGGGTGGGGGTGTGGAATCTAGAGTTTTCATCTGAGCTGCAGATAAATCAGAGGCAAATCCAGGAACGAAGCTATGATGTTGAAAATTCTGCCAACCACTCCTTTTATGAAGCAATGAGGGATGGGCAAATGGTACATTTGGCTTCGCCTTGGAGTAGCTTCGGGCCCATCATCCATCCCCATCTTCATTTTTGTTTGTTTTTACAGATATCGGGATGTACCACAAGTATCTGGTCCTTTATGGGTGATCTCAGGTGATCTGTGAGTGTAGTTCTCACCCTCTTCGGCTCCCTGCCTCCTCCCGTGCCAACCACCAATGCCAACCAGGCCTGCAGTAACCTCACCTGAACTGAAACTGAGCACCGGAGGATTGTTTCAAGCAGACAGAAGGCTGCGCAGAAAAGCCGCCTACCTCATCAAAGCTCTCTTGTTCTGTGTTTTTTTGGAGTCTGATTACAGGGGTGTTGGGGGCGGAAGATCTGTAGAGGGCATGCCAGGCATCTGGTTCCTGCCAGGGATTTCTGGGCCTCTTAAAGGCAACAGCCCTTGCTGAGACTATTCCTCGAGGCATCTGTCCTTTTTCTATCTTTGATAGATAGAAGTAGTAGCTGGTAGTAGTAGCCACTGGGTAGGCAGACTGTGGGTGGAGAGGACATTCACAATGCTCATTGATATTACTTACAACTTGTTCATTAAATAAGAATCAGGGGGCTTCCCTGGTGGCACAGTGGTTGAGAGTCCGCCTGCTAATGAAGCGGACACGGGTTCATGCCCCGGTCCGGGAAGATCCCACATGCCGCGGAGCGGCTGGGCCCGTGAGCCATGGCCGCTGAGCCTGCGCATCCGGAGCCTGTGCTCCGCAACGGGAGAGGCCACAGCACTGAGAGGCCCGCGTACCACAAAAAAAAATAAAATAAATAAGAATCAGGGCATCTTAGGGTGAAAAGGCTTTCCAGGTACCCAGTCAGTAACAGATGTGCAAGAGGATATGGATAGCAAGGGGATGTCAGCCCTCTCTGAGTCACTTGTAATTCATTTAAGACTTTGCCTCAATAAACTCTCTAACTAGTGGAGCAGAAAGGGAGCACAGGAGGATGGATGATGCCCACCTTCGCCATAAAAAGAGGAGGCTAAGCAAATTCCCACAATACCCATAAGTTTCCAGAGGTAGACCGCTCCAGGGTTGTCCTGTCTGAGGAACAAGCACTTCATAGGAGGCCTTTAAGATACGTGAATTAATCTAAGAAGTCCCAACGTGCATCCAGCCAGCATGGAATTCCACCCTGACCTCCTTAGGTGTCTCAACAAATGGGCAGCATTACCCAAAGTGCACCCCAACCTCAGGCATCCCCTCCGGGCCCCTGAAGGAAAGGGAGCACGTGCTTACTGAACACCTTTATACACATCACCTCATTTAACCTTTATTACTAGGCCATAATTGGTATCCCCAATTGTCCTGATTGCACAGATGAGAAAACTGAAGTATGACAAGTAATTTACCAAAGGCTCATACAATTAGGTGCAAGTGGGGTTGAAGCCAAATGAAGGTTTGCCTTGATTTGTCAAAGAGGTTGTCAGTGGGGCAGGGAAACAAGAGAAACGAACAAGAGTCTGGGGTCTCTGAGGTATTTCTGGGGGAATCACAGTTTCTCTCGCTCTAAACCCTGGAATGTCCCCTTCCCCACCTTCCAGATGAGGTGGTGACTCAGGCCCCCAGAGTCAAGTTTGAAGTAGCCCGGTGACTCACTAACTAGCCCATGTTTCGACTAGTCCACAACTGGGCTGGATCCCTTCCTGCTTTCTAGATCTCCTCTACAGGGCAGCTTTGAAGGAAGTGAGAATGCGATATCCCCACCCCAATCCAGGAAAAGGAGAGTCTCTGCTAAGAGATACCACCTGCCACTGTGGTTAATTAGTGATGCGACTCCACTGAGCATCTCCCCTCCCCCACCCCTCCCCATGGAAGGAGATGCCGCCCTGGCTCCCACCCTCAGAGCCTCTGCACAGGCACTTAAGGGAGACTCCAACTACCCCCATCTCCAGGCCTGCAGCTCCAAGACAGAATGGCTGCTCTGTCCAGGGCAAAATGTGCTCTGTCCAGGCTTTTGCTGCTGCTGCTTTTGCTGCAAAGACAAACAATGGTCCCCAAGAAGGCAGCTGTGCCAGCCCCAGTCCTCTGTCCATGCATATGAGGGGCAGGAAACAATAGGCCACTGAACGCCAGCACGCCTGGGCCATGTGCCCAGGCTGGAGGCCCCTCTGTACCCTGGCCGACCAATAAACTACAAGGGCAGAAAGAAGAAAGGGGCAATTTATAAAAACATGGAGGAATTCCTCACAGTTCCATCCACACAGTTCCATCGTGTGCTTAGGCCAGAATGCACGTGCACACGTGTATACACGCAAAGACACACAATCATACCACCCACAGTGCTTCACCACATCAACCCAAGAAGCCTTTGCAAATTCAGTTTATAGTTGGATGAGAGTTCCTGGGAGCTGGGGATGATGGGATCTTTGTAGGTTCTGTCCCTAGAACTACACTGAAGGAGTCAAGTTCTCACGTTCTACATGCAGCTATATCTCAGGGCTATAAAAGTATTTCATGGCCATCCAGAAAGCCAAAGTACAAAGGTCACAATGAACGACCTGGAGTGATGATACATGCCAAAAATGACCTCCCCTGGGCACCTCACACAGCCCATTTATTCAGCAAATCTTCACTGTGCCCCTACTGTATAACAGACCCTGTGCTAGGTGATGGCAACAGAGGACAAAACAGCCCCAAGCCCTGCCCTAATGAAGCATGGCTTGACAAGAAGAGGAAGGAAAAGAAAGCAAAGACAGTCTCATTACTTTTGCTTCAAATATTCTTTATTATAGATAGCCATGGTATTAAGCCCCCACCTAAAGACCAAAGATTTAAAAATCATCAGTAGCAGGCAAAAGATATTAGGCAACAAGCCTAAGAACATTTCAATGTCCTCTGACTCTTTTTCTATTATGTTTTATAAAAATGACACTTGAATACAAACTGCAGCTTCCCTTGCAAAAGGGGCCAAAGTTCTAGAACAAGTTTCTTGAAAATCAGAGTTAACCTTTGGTTAGCATACATTCAAAGATTCAAGTCAAAATGTAACTCCACTGTTCTGGAACTAGACCATGACGATGGTTGCACAATCTTGTGAATATACAAAAACAAAAAACCCACTGAATTGTACACTTCAAAGGGGTAAATTTTATGGTATGTGAATTATATCTCATTACAAAAATTGAACCCCACCAAAACAGCATGTCCTGCTGAGTGCCATCCTGCCAACTAAGGGGAAAATGGTCCAGCAAACAGGCACCAAAAGGAGGAAGGAATTCTTGGTTTCCATTTCTCCACTTGTATGGGCTGAATTTCAGTTCTGCATTGAATTTTTTTTTTTTTTTTTTTTTTTTGCAGTACGTGGGCCTCTCATTGTTGTGGCCTCTCCCGTTGCAGAGCACAGGCTCCAGACGCGCAGGCCCAGTGGCCATGGGTCACGAGCCTAGCCGCTCCGCGGCATGTGGGATCTTCCCGGACCCGGGCACGAACCCATGTCCCCTACATCGGCAGGTGGACTCTCAACCACTGTGCCACCAGGGAAGCCCTGCATTGAATATTCTTAAAGCAAATCTTAGAAGCTGTCCCTCAGGACAGGAAGCTTGTCCAGGACATTGAACTCCACTGGCAGATCACCATTCCATCATTTCTGAAGGGTGTCAGATCAAAACCTGGCAAGGAATGTTTTTATGTATGAGTTCAAATGCAGGCTCAGCACACACATCCAGAAGAGCTCCCCCCAGGATATGCTGACTCCTTGTCCATGCTTGGCTATAGCTGAGATCCTAACTACACCTGTCCTGGGAGTTAGAAGGAGGCTCATCTCCTTTTTAGAAAGAAGCTGAAGGGTCACAAAACGGATGAAATTCAAAGAAAAACTAGACCTAAAAGGATACTGATCATTTAACAAAAACAGGGCCTGCCACAGCGACAACATGGAGACTCTAAAATTATATAACACCTGCCAATGCAGGTGACACAGTCCTCTAGAAACTGTCCTCACTTCAGAGAACACCCAGGAAATTCATCAGTCAGCAGAGTGCTGGGGGATTCTGCTCAGCTCACTGCTTCCAATCCAAAGATATTAACCCCTTTCTTTCCCTCTTTCAAAATTCACCTCCTTTTTTAGGAATTCTGTCTGATTAAGTCATATGGAACCCCCTCCTATGAATCCCTTACCTCTGAGGAGAAAATGGGGGCTGGGGGGAGGCCGGGAGAAAGATGTAATCTTTCAGGAGATCAACACAGGCACGTCCTTCCCTCCTCCTTCACGTGCTGGCACCTAGGGGACAAGAGCTGCCACTCCCACAGGTTGTGCTCAGAGCCCGTTGAGCATGAGGTCAGCCTGGGTTCCCCACTGGGAACCAGGCCTGATGCCGGTCTTTTTCCACAAAATCTGCCTCTCCTGCTTTTAGCCTTTCACAAACACATGATGTCACCTCAGCCATCTCAGGAATATGAATTCCTAGTACCTTTCCAGCAAGTGTTATATAAGAAGACAATTAAGGCTTTCACCAGGCTCTATCCTCCATATCTCTTACCAAGACCTCTTATCACAACGGTCATCGGCTCCTCTCAGAACTATTCCCTGGGAAACAGAATGCTGGAATAACTTGCCAAGTCTGACTCTTTACCTGCAGGTTTGCCTTTCTACAAACTCAGTAATGGGAAGGCCTTTACACTTTTTCTTGGACAACCGAACCAGAGCCCAGAGAAGGGGAAGGAATTTCTGGAGATCACACACAGCTATTAAGCTTCAGATCTAGGCCTGGGACCCGGGTCACTGGGTTCCTAAGCCAAAGTTCTTTCTTACTTACTCTTGTCACAAATATTTATTTGAGCACCTTCCAGGTGCTCTCAGAGTACAAAGACAAAGTCCTCTGTCAATGTTAGCAGAGCAGTCAGGAAGAGACAAGTAAAAAACCTACAACAAACACAGTGAAACAATAATATAAATAAATGAGGTATGCACACAGTGTCGTGACAGCAGAGAGAAGGAAGACACGTATCACCCTCAATCAACTTCCTATACCACATCTTTCAGTGACTGACATTATTACTTATCTCAGTAGTCAGTATGCCAATAAAAGCCATCAAGCTACTCTTAGCAAACTAGAAAACAGCAAATATTCTCCCTCAAAGAGTGTGATCGGTGGCCTTTTTCCTCGTTACTTTACCCTATTGAATATAGCATAGAAACAAACATGAGTTAATCCAAACAATCAATCAACAAATAGCTACTAAGCTTCCAGAATATGTGGATGTGACATACTTATTGTTTTCCCTTCCTTGCATCCATATCCTCCCCGACTCTTAGTGCTTTTGACAAAGCTGATTCCACCTCCGGCCTCTCCAAAGATGGTAGATGTTACCTCCAGGCCCTGTTTAGGAGCTACAAGACCTGGGGACAATGTCAGTCTGAGACAGTGCTACCATCTTGCCACCACGAGTGGAATGGAGCCAACCTAGAGGAAGCAGAGCTGAGGTATGGGAAAAGGAAACTTGAGCCCCTGGATCAATCATGGCCAGATGCCAGCCCTATCCCTGCCCCTTTCCAGCATACAAGCCAACTCATTCCGTTTTTGCTTAAAATAATTTGCATTGGGGTTTTGGTCTCTTGCAAACAAAGGATTCCTAGTGGACTAAGTAGGGAATTCTCAAGTATTCAGAAGCATAAAGGTCCCTGTCCTCAAGGAACTTACAATCTAATTGTGAAAACATGATTAAAATATATAATACATTTTCAAAAAATACATAATTATTTACCTATTACATAATTATGCAAGATACATAATTAAATATATAAATCTTTATTATAGTATACTGCAAGAATGAAACTGAGAAGAAATATTACAAGTAAAAGTCTTAAGGACTCAAAGCAGTGGGGACTAACATTGCTAAAATAAGGCTTCTTGAGAAAGACTAAACTTGAGAGGGACAAATTGTTTGTTTGGCTCACAACATACGCCTAGACCCAAAACAATACCTGGCATATAGTAGGGCTTGAAATTTGTGGAAGGAAGGAGAGGATAAAGAGAGAAAATGGGAGGAAAGAGACGTCTGAACTAGTATTCTGAGGATGGGTAAAATTTCAATAAATGGAAGGGTGAGGGGACAATCTTCCAGAAGAAGGGAAAACATAAGCGGAGAGATGGGAATGTTTGAGCGAGGCCTTTTTATGAGATAGTGAGGAGGCTGGCCTCACCAGAACAAAAGGCAACGTAAGGGTAGGTCAGAGATAAGGGTGCACAGAGAGGAGCAGCTCCAAAGGCTAACAGGGTAGTTTGGATTTCAAGAGGCCAGAAATGGAGCTGGTGAAGTTTGTGTCATGATGGGAACAGAGCTGAAGGAAGATCAGAGTGGAGGAGGTCTGCTGGATGGGTTCCTAGGCCTTCTAAATTAAGAGATGGAGTGAGCGTTAATGAGCAATCCAGGCTGAAGTAGTACAGAGGTCAAAAAGAATAGGAGGATTCCATGAGTGGAAAATCCCCACACATACTAACACTAATCACTAGTAATAATACATACTTTAGAGCCACTGATCCTAAAGCTAGTGAGTCCAAGCTATCCCCTCCTATACAGTGGTGAGCAAACTGGACATGTAAGAGAGATCGCTGGGTTCAAAGGTAAGACAGTTACCTTGGTGGGAGGAAGGAGGGGTGGTGGCAACTGGAGTGCTAGCCTCTCCGGCTTTCCTTTTACTATAGTTTTTTGTGTCGAACTTTAAGTTTGGCCATCTTCAAAACTGTCTGCCCTGTGCAGTAGCTTTCCCCAAAGTTATGAAAGAAAGAACCTTTCCTCCCCTCGCATTAACTCCACACTACCTAAGAACAATGCATGCAGCTTTGGAGACAAAGAGAAACCAGCCAGGGGGAAGGAGAAGGAGAAAAATGGCCTTAAGAGTTTCCGAAGGACGTCCATTTATTAACTGTTGAGTCCCCAAGTGAAGACACAGAAAGCAGCCTCATAAAGCCCATGAGACGGGAGGGTGTGAAGGGGAATATCTCAATGAACTTTAATCATCAGGACTGCTCTTGGCAGGCCGCCTTGGTTCTTTTAAGTGACTCAATAGAAAGTCAAAGACAAAAGGCTCCCAAATGAACAAGCTGCCACATCAAATGCCAAAGTAGTAATTTTACCTCCTAGGCCTTGCCTGAGATGTTTAAGAAACAGAATTCCTGAGGTCCAAAGTCTAGAATTAACTTGTACTACAAACTAAAGATCTGGAATGAGATGACCAACGGCTCCTCTGGGAAATGTTACCTAGTCTGATGCCCCTGATTGATTGCTAGAGACACAGTAGAAGTGAATTCCCAAGGACCATGATAGCCAACCAACAAATCTAGCATATATTCATCTCATACCATCTCTGTGCAAAGATCTGAGTGACAAATCATTGGAACACACAAGAAAATATAAGACATTGTCTTGCTTTCAAGGAGCTTATAATCCAATTGGGAAAAAAAAGGAGACTAAATGCAAAAGCATTCAACTGTATAGGATTGTGTGTGCTAAGTGCCAAAATAATGGTCCCAGATTACGTTCAGAGAGGAGATCAGTATAAACCAGGATCAGCCTGAGTTAGTCTTCAGGCCTGAAACTGGGGAGGATTTAAAGAGGTGTAAGGGTTATAGAGGAAGGAGCGCTGTGATTACTAGGGCAAAGGTGAGGAGGCAGAAATGGGCAGATCAAGCCCAGGAGCCTGTGTGAGTACAGCACAGTGATTTGAAGGTTTATTCAGAAGAGCATGGAGAGAAAGAGGGGGGTGGAAAAGCAAGAAAGAGTGCACATGCTCGATGAGCAGATCAGATACACTGTTCCAAAGGGATCTGTAAACTGTACAAAGCAAGGTAAGGGTCTTGAAAAGCAGAAGGACAGCATAAGAAGAGTCAAAAAGCCAAGGACTTCCCTGAACTCAACTCCTAAAAAGACTAAGCGTCAATTTCAACATGTCCACTATAGTAATGGACAACGGTAAACTGTACGCTGCTCAAGGCTCCAGCGCAACTGAATGGAAAACAAACCAGATCAATCCTAAAATCCACACCCTAAATTCCTAGAGAGCTGGCTCTGGAGGATTTACTTCATTTTGTGTAGGACCCAGCTTGGCCTACAGTATTGGCACATCATTTCAGATTTAGTTCCACCAGCATGGACAAAGCCCCTATTAGTTGTTGGGAAAAGGGACAAAGATGACTACAGAAGACCAGGAGATTCACTCGGCCTTTGAAGTGCCTGTAGAACTTCCTATTGGAAAATGCAGTTTTGTTCTCCAGTCTGGAGTTCTCAGGAGAGGTCAAGTCTGGAGGGAGACATTTGCGAGCCATCAGCAAGTAGATGGGAGTATGAAGTTAACCATGAAAGCGAATGCAGCTGCCCATAGAAAGCATGGAGAATGAAAGAGAAGTAGGCCTAAGCCTGGGGACACCCTCATTTAGGTGGAAAGCAAAAGAAGAGGAGATAGGAAACTAGAGTGAGAATGGAAAGAGATGTATCAAGGTGTCAATAACTGCAAATCACTTAAAGAAAACAGCAGGGCAGAGAGTTTATTAACTTGGGCGATCATTATTGAGAGCCTGCTATGCATCACCCAAGATGAACACAACCACCTTGCTGACAGGCTGGGTCAGCCTGTACTGCTCCAGTTGCTATGACTGTTCCAGTCCTTCATGCTGGTGGGCCGCCCTGACAGCCCCTTGCCTTGTACCTGTGCTACACGCCTCTCAATTCCCACCCCAGGGTTTCCCTGTCGCCACTGCAGCATGGGATTTGGAGGGACCTGCTCAGCCACCAGCCAGGCCATGAAGAAGCACAGGGGAATTGAAGCTCTAGGACATAAACCCCTGGGGATGGGGGATGGCAAATGAAATCTTCTCCCTCCTTTCCCCAGTGGACCATTCAGAGATGTAGTAGCTTCACATATTTTCTCTGAAGATGTCCCACAGGACCAAATGATCAGCCTGTCATGAAGCTGTGGCCAGCCTCTAAGCAGTCCCTTATATTTGTTCTCCCTCCCTCCCTCCCTTTCTCGCTTCCCTTTTCTCCTCATTCCTGCTTCCCTGTGATGGCTCTCACAAATAAAGTGTAAGCTTTTGCCTCTAGAGCTCTAATTCTAGGGAACCCAGACTAAGACAATTACCATGGGCCAGGCACTGTTCTAGATGCTGGATAGATCATCTTTTCTTTGATGAAACTTATTCCCCAACGAAAGTATCTGCTTAGCAGAGTGTTGAGAATAGCTAACTAATAGTTATTTTTCAAGGACTCAACATATTTGTGAAGTGATTGGTTGGTTCTAAGAACTGATTTAGTTGACTACAGTTTGTTTTCTATGAACAGGTAAAGTGTCTCTACAAAAGTTATGGGTAGGTATACAATCAACAGTGATCACAGATGCCATTTATTAAATACTTTCTATGTGACTCATAGAAAGTTGAGTCACCATTTAAGTGTAAAGGTATGTTATCTCATTTAATCCTCAAAACATCCCAGTGGGATAAGTTTGCAATAAAGCAGAATGGTTAAGAGCCCAGACATTGCACTCAGAAAGACCTGGCTTTAATTCTAGCTCTGCCACATGCTAGTTGTGTATCCTTGAATAAGACACTTAATCTCTCTAAGTCTGTTTCATTATCTATAAAATACAGTTTGTAACAGCAGCCACACCTGTGGATTGTTGTAAAGCATAGAAGAGATAACATAGATAAAATAGGTAAAGTGTTTACTATATGCCAGGTACCTAGTAAGATTCTATTAAAAGTCAATCATGATTCCACCCACTTCACAGATAGGGACCACTGAGGTTCAGAGAGATTAGTTAATCGCCTGAAGTCACCAAGACAGTTTCAGATCACGACAGGATCTGAACCTAGATGTGTTCAATCCTAAAACAGGGCTCTTACTCACTCTCCTATATTTTTTTTAATGAAACTGAGATATGGACTCATTTAGTTGCCTTTCATACTGGAATCCTATAGTTCTAGCTGGCAATATTGATTGGGATCCCTGAATTTCTTCAGCTTATCACACAAAAGTCCTCATTCTTACTGCCTTAACTTTGAGTATTTAAGTATTTGTGTTGTGGTGGAGTGGGAAAACACCTTCATATCATTTCTTCTTGAAGGAAATAGTAGCAAAAAGTCCATGCCCACCTAGAGATGCTATCAACTGGAGAGGCAGCAGAGCAAAATCTGAGTTACCATTCAACTTTCTCTGAGCCTCCTTGGCACAAAGAAAGTATTTAGTAAGTGGCATCTACGATCACTATTGATTGTATATGACGTGCCTGCCTATAACTGGAAAACAGAGTGTTTGGGCTCAAAATGCCAGCTCCATCACTTACTAGCTGTGTGACCCTGGACAAATTACTTAACTTCTCTGTGCCTCAATGTCTCTATGTGTCAAAGTTCATTAATAATAGTACCTACCTCTTAGAGTTTTTGAGTTAACATTTGTAAAGTAATTAGAATAGTTCCTGGTACATTGAAAATACCATATATGCTTTGGTTAAATACATAAATCAAATCTGTCTCATGGGCTCTTTAATCCTTTAACTTTCTAGACAAGAAGGTATAGGAAGTGATAGGAATTGAATAGAATAAATTAGTGGCTTCCTAACTCTTACAAGCCAACATACACACACAGGAAACACAATTTCATGAAACAATACATATTCCATAAAGTCTGTTTTTTTACATTTTAAATGCTTGTTGTGGCCCACTAATTTGATTTCATGACCTAGTAGAAGGTCTTGACCTGAAGATTAAAAAAGCTATGGAATAAAACACATGGCCACCAAAGGCAGAACTAGAACAGAGTCTTCAAACCACTCAGCTCCTTCTTCATGGTCATTACTAAATCAGAAAGGGCTTAAGTTTCACTTCTTGCTTGAAAAGAAACTGTACATTCCGGGTCCTCCTCCCATTCCTTCCACATTTCACATGAACACTAGAAGTTCAGAGAACACCAAGGAACCAACGGATACTTCCTGTCTATGCAACTCCTGCTACTGTTGCCCAATCCAATGTGTCACCACTGTGTAACAGGGAGAATTCTCCGGCTTGTCCTTTGAGTTTTGTCTTCCTGATTTTGAGGTCCAGCAACTATGATAAACCATCACACCTTCAGAGCAAAAAAGCTACTGATCTAACACAAAGGCAATGTCATTACATATTTAACAAATGGATTATAAACAGAATAGATGAAACTTATTAATGGTTAAGTTGAAAAAAAAAGAGTTCTTATCTCCTAGAGATAAATACTGAAATATTCAAGGATGAATAATGTCTGGTATTTGCTTCAAAGTGATGGAGGGGAGTGACAGGGGGTGGGGCGGTGGGGGTGGGGAGTGGATATAAATAAAACAAGACTGGCCATGAACTGAGGATTTTCGAAGCAGGGTGATGGGGATATGGGAGTTCACAACACTATTCTCCCTACTTTTGCGTATGTCTGAAATTTTTCATAATTAAAGGTTTTTAAGACACTGATGAAAGAAATTAAAGATGATACAAATAGATGGAGAGATATACCACGTTCTTGGATTGGAAGAATCAACATTGTGAAAATGACTCTACTACCCAAAGCAATCTACAGATTCAATGCAATCCCTATCAAACTACCACGGGCATTTTTCACAGAATTAGAACAAAAAATTTCACAATTTGTATGGAAACACAAAAGACCCCGAATAGCCAAAGCAATCTTGAGAACGAAAAAAGGAGCTGAAGGAATCAGGCTCCCTGACTTCAGACTATACTACAAAGCTACAGTAATCAAGGCAGTATGGTACTGGCACAAAAACAGAAAGATAGATCAATGGAACAGGATAGAAAGCCCAGAGATAAACCCACGCACATATGGACACCTTATCTTTGATAAAGGTGGCAGGAATGTACAGTGGAGAAAGGACAGCCTCTTCAATAAGTGGTGCTGGGGAAACTGGACAGATACATGTAAAAGTATGAGATTAGAACACTCCCTAACACCATACACAAAAATAAGCTCAAAATGGATTAAAGACCTAAATGTAAGGCCAGAAACTATCAAACTCTTAGAGGAAAACATAGGCAGAACACTCTATGACATAAATCACAGCAAGATCCTTTCTGACCCACCTCCTAGAGTAATGGAAAGAAAAACAAAAATAAACCAATGGGACCTAATGAAACTTCAAAGCTTTTGCACAGCAAAGGAAACCATAAACAAGACCAAATGACAACCCTCAGAATGGGAGAAAATATTTGCAAATGAAGCAACTGACAAAGGATTAATCTCCAGAATTTACAAGCAGCTCATGCAGCTCAATAACAAAAAAACAAACAACCCAATCCAAATATGGGCAGAAGACCTAAATAGACATTTCTCCAAAGAAGATATACAGACTGTCAACAAACACATGAAAGAATGCTCAACATCATTAATCATTAGAGAAATGCAAATCAAAACTACAATGAGATATCATCTCACACCAGTCAGAATGGCCATCATCAAAAAATCTAGAAACAATAAATACTGGAGAGGGTGTGGAGAAAAGGGAACACTCTTGCACTGCTGGTGGGAATGTGAATTGGTTCAGCCACTATGGAGAACAGTATGGAGGTTCCTTAAAAAACTAAAAATAGAACTACCATATGACCCAGCAATCCCACTACTGGGCATATACCCTGAGGAAACCAAAATTCAAAAAGAGTCATGTACCAAAATGTTCATTGCAGCTCTATTTACAATAGCCCGGAGATGGAAACAACCTAAGTGCCCATCATCGGATGAATGGATAAAGAAGATGTGGCACATATATACAATGGAATATTACTCAGCCATAAAAAGAAACGAAATTGAGCTATTTGTAATGAGGTGGATAGACCTAGAGTCTGTCATACAGAGTGAAGTAAGTCAGAAAGAAAAAGATAAATACCATATGCTAACACATATATATGGAATTTAAGAAGAAAAAAAAAATGTCATGAAGAACCTAGGGGTAAGACAGGAATAAAGACACAGACCTACTGGAGAACGGACTTGAGGATATGGGGAGGGGGAAGGGTGAGCTGTGACAGGGCGAGAGAGAGTCATGGACATATACACACTAACAAACGTAAGGTAGATAGCTAGTGGGAAGCAGCCGCATGGCACAGGGATATCAGCTCGGTGCTTTGTGACCGCCTGGAGGGGTGGGATAGGGAGGGTGGAGGGAGGGAGACGCAAGAGGGAAGAGATATGGGAACATATGTATATGTATAACTGATTCACTTTGTTATAAAGCAGAAACTAACACACCATTGTAAAGCAATTATACCCCAATAAAGATGTTAAAAAAAAAAAAAAAGAATCCAATTAATAGGGCTTCCCTGGTGGCACAGTGGTTAAGAATCCGCCTGCCATTGAAGGGGACACGGGTTCGAGCCCTGGTCCGGGAAGATCCCACATGCCGCGGAGCAACTAAGCCCATGTGCCACAACTACTGAGCCTGTGCTCTAGAGTCCGTTAGCCAAAACTACTGAGCCCACGTGCCACAACTACTGAAGCCCGCGTGATTAGAGCCCATGCTCTGCAACAAGAGAAGCCACTGCAATGAGGAGCCTGCGCACTGCAACGAAGAGTAGCCCCCGCTCGTCGCAACTAGAGAGAGCCCGCGTGCAGCAACGAAGACACAACACAGCCAAAAATAAAACAAATAAATAAATAAAATTTATTTAAAAAAAAGAATCCGATTAATGGCATGTTAAAAAAAAGACTTAAAAACACACATAGTAAAGGCAAAGGAAGATCAACAAAATAGAAAGAATACCCAGAGATATAATACAGAGCAATTAATTTCCTTAAAATGGATGGACTAAATCTGTGGGTAGAAAAGGGATACTACATACCAGGAAATGTACATAAAATAATCAACATCAAGACAGATACTGTTTAAATTTTTGAACTTCAAGGATAAAGAAAGAATTATTTAAGAATCAATGGAGAAAAAGCAAATTGTCTAACAAAGTAGGGGGGCAGAAATCAGGATGGTCTCAGATTTTTCCAGATTGTTCCAGGCAACATTTGAGGCCTGAAGTAAATGAAGCCACATTCTAAAATGATTCTAAGGGAGAGCCACTGTGATCCAAGAATTTATGGCAAGCTGAGTCACCTCAAGTTCAAGTGTGAAAAAGGCTCAGCCATTCGCCAACTTGAAAGATCTCAGCCTAATATAGACCCATGAACCCCTCCTGAGAGACAGAAATCCTGAACCCAGTAGCTCAATCAAAACAAAACTACAGGAACAAAGAAGCAGTAAAAGAAAAGACCCCCAAAACGGGAGAGTTCAGGTCAGAATGTAAACGTTAGGAACACTGCCAAGGAAATAAAGCCAGATAAGCTACAAAAACTGGGAGATGGGAAAGAGAGGTACAAGGAAGGGCAAGAAAATGAATCACCTAATCTTTCCAGGCAAGGGATCAGCCAGTCTTGTCAAAAAGTGAAGATTTAGCTAAAAATGTAGTTTAAAATATCAGCAATGACTTCAGCCTCCTAATGATTTTCACAATCATTTTCGTAACGTTAGAGAGAACTTAAAGGACTACAATCTTTTGTGGAGAAGAAACATTTATCTGAAGTTCACCAGTTTCTTTACTTTCACTTCAGTTTTTTTTTCTTATGTTAGATTCAAGTAAAATTAAATTCAATTGTTTTTATTTTTAAAGCACATATGGCATAATGCCAATCTTATAAAATTATTTCACTCTCTCCAGCCACCATTCTGTTTCCACGCACCGAAAGTGTGCACTGGAAGAGAAAGTCCACATGCCTGGCACCAAATCCACCACCCCCACCTCCCCTCACAGCCCTCCCTATCTCAGCTCCTAGCCTAGGTTAATCTTTCCACCTGCACACTAGAACCCACACCTTCTTGCTCACTCAAGGCCCTTGCTCCTAAAGTTATACACTCATATTCTGTATCATCCTTTTCCCCTCTCTGCCGGATCATTCCCATAAACAAACATGTTATATTCCCCCACAAGGAAACACAGTCTCCTTGCTCTCCCCCTTCCTCCCCAGCTACTTTTTCATCTTGCCCTCTCTTTACAATAAAACTCAGAATGGTTGTCCATACTCCCAGCCTCTACTTCCTTTCTTCCCTTTTTCTCTTTAGCCCACTGTAATCAGGCTCTTGCTTCTTCTATTCTCGCGGTGGGCAGTAACGATCTCCATGTTGCCAAACACAGACAATTCTCGACACCCAGCTTCCTCCACCACCACCAGAATTGGACAGAGGGGATCACCCTCTGGCCCCAGGACAACACCCTCTACTGATATGCCCCTGGACACACATTCTCAGTCTCCTTCACTGGACCTTCCTCCTCTCTCCCAACCTCCAACTGCTGACACCCCAGGGTTCCATCTAGGGCTTCTTTTCCATCTCTACTTGCTTCCCAGTAGATCTCTTCTGGTTCTGTGCCCGGTGACTGCCAAATCTATATCTCCAGTCTGGACCCCTCCCTGAATTCCTGGCTCCTATAACTGACTTAACATTTCCCCTTGGATGGCTAACAGATACTTAGAACTTAACATGCCCAAACCTGAGTTCTTGATACACACCCTGATCCCCATGTTCCCTATCTTAGTAATGACACCACCTGCCAGGCCAAAAACCTTAAGATTTATTATTGATTCTTCTCTTTCAAACTCCCAATCCAATTCATGAGCAAATCCTGTTCACTCTACCTTCAAAATTCAACCAGAATTAAACCACTTCTTATCCCCTCTACCATTCCCAACTTAGTCCAACTCAGCGTCATTTTGTTCTGAATTACTGTGGTAGCTTCCTAACTGTTCCTGCTGCCGCCACCCTCACTCCCCTACAGTCTATTCCCTGCTCATCATCCTCCAACAGCTTCACATTGTAGAAAAAAGCTGCAGGCTTTCTAAAACCTTACATGGCCTAACCCCTGGCTATCTCTCCAGTCTATCTGTTATGTTCACCTTACTCACTGGTCTCCAGCCACACTGGCCTGTCTGTTCACAGAACATGCCAAGCACACTCCCACCTCAGGGCCTTTGCATATACTTTCCCTCGGCTTGAAGCACACTTCCCCCCAACATTCACAAGGTTAGCTCCCTCACTTCACTCAATTCTTTGCCCAGATGTTGCCTTCTCAGAGCAACCTTGTGGCCACTCCATTTGAAAGAGGCCCTGACTCTCTCTATGCCTTTACCCCATTTTATTTTTCTTTATGACACTTATAAATCTACTTAGTTATGTATTTATCATCTTACCCTCCCACTAGAACATAAGCCTCACGACAGCAGGGACTTGATCCCTGGTGTCATAGTGCCTCACACATAGAAAGCACTCAATGTATACTCATTGAATGAATGAACGTAGAACTCTTTTGGTGTAATAGAAGTTGGAACAATTTATTGCTGACTTCTTTGTACTTTTCAGTTTTGCATATTTTTTAATGAGCATTTCCTATTTTATAAGGAAGCGACAGCTATTCCTTTAAAAATTAAAACAGAAAACCAATCAAAAATCAAAGGAGAGATGTATTATCTAATCAGCTCTACTATATTTTGACAAGTGTTTTTGCCCCATTATTTATGATAGCCACAAAAGAGTTCACAGTGTAATGCTCACCGGGCATTTTTCATAATTGATGAAACTTTTTAGGAGGAAACTTTACTGGAACAAAAGTTTTAATTGCCCAGGACTGACCAAAGAGTGCAAAGACAAGCCTCCCAAGTGAGAATGAAAATTGGTAAGGTTTTCCTAAATATCACTTCCCACTATAATATTTTTTCAATATTGCTACCATAATCTAAATGCCAGAGTCTGTTAGCATCCTGCAAACGAAAGTATGATGGCCTTCAGTAATACTTACATAGAAAATAAACGTATCACTTTCAAATAAGCTGACACTTCTGAACATGTAATAACCAGGGTCACAGAATCACAGGGGCCAGTGAGAAGAATTTAAAAGGGTCCCTGTGAGCCCCCCTGACACACATACCACCAGGAAAAGTTCCTGTGCCTCCAACCAACCCACAGCAACACCCAGCAGTGTCATTCAGCAAGTGGAGTGACCTGCTTCTTCCGCCCCCCAAGAGGCCCCGGGGAAAGTGGAGAGAGCATAGGACCAACCCCTTGTCACTGATGAGTGAGGCCCAATGGCAGATACAAGGCATGAACAGCACACAAAGCTAGGCCATGGTTTCAGTGTCTCTCCCTTATATCCTCACCTCCAGTGTTCCCTGCATTTTCCGCTCTTTTCATGATGAGGAAGAAAGCAGCAATAGCCCGTCCACTCTGGAAATGTGGACTAGGGATCTGGCATTGTGGGACATACCGCAGAAGTTACCTACCCCAAATAGGATTCAAACCCTGGTCTCCTAATACGTCCACCTACATTTTTCTAAGGCTGTTGACCAAGCAGTAGACTGCGAATCCCAAGCAGTTGACACATGTGTTCTAGGGTCTTCACATGACTAATGGCAGTCAGAGCAGCAACTTCATTTTTTTTTAATCAATAATCTAATTGTTTTCCCTTTAAAACTAGAAAGTTTAGAGCCTCTGTATATCACACGAGTGTGCACAATGGTTAGTGGCGACAAGTTAAACGTCATTAATTAGGCCAAGGTGATTTTTTATTGTGGTAAAATATACTTAATATAAAATTTACCATGTTAACCATTTTTTTTTTTTTGCTGTACGCAGGCCTCTCACTGTTGTGGCCTCTCCCTTTGTGGAGCACAGGCTCCGGACGCGCAGGCTCAGTGGCCATGGCTCACGGGCCCAGCTGCTCCGTGGCATGTGGGATCCTCCCGGGCCGGGGCACGAACCCGTGTCCCCTGCATCGGCAGGCGGACTCTCAACCACTGCGCCACCAAGGAAGCCCATGTTAACCATTTTTAAGTGTCCAGTTCTAATGCGGCATTAAGTACATTGTTGTGCAATCATCACCATCATCCATCTCCAGAACTTTTTCATCTTCCCCAACTGAAACTCTATATGCATTAAAGACTAACTCCCCATTCTCCCTTCCCTCCAGTCCCTGGCAACCTCCATTTACGCAAAGGTGGTTTTGAGTGTTCTACAGTTTTTCATCATTTTAATTCTTTGCCACAGATCATAAAATTTATAATCATAGTGGACTATGGGTTGAAAACAAGAAGCCTAAGAATACAAATGATGAAATGCAATTGTCAATTAGAAGTATAAGTATCAAGTCATCCAGTTCACATCAAGAAGGTCTTCACCAGGTCACTATGTAGCATTCATGTCATTCAATCTTATGAATCCATTGTTAAAGACACAAGACATAGGAATAACCATAACCAAATTGACTTTTCAATTGTTAGAAGAAAGGCATTCCATACCTACAATGTGTTATTCCCTGTAAGATATGTAGTTGAAACCATCTGTGGTAACTCAAAGTTTAAAAACAAAACTTTAAAATTACATTTAAGAAGAAGTCATTTTTTTAAGAGTGCAAACCATTGTTTCTCTTATTTAAAAAAAACTATATTAGCAAGTCATTAAATTTCCAACTACATTTTAATGAAGTTGGTCCCAAATTAAGCACAATATTTTATCTTTAAATTTATTTTGATAAATCACACTCTTTCATAATTTATTTAAATAAATTAAATAGTGCATATCACTTGCTAACTGAGAAAAGAAAAATTATCTTGATATATAATGGAGGCTATTAAAATTTTAAGTCTATTTTAAAATAAACTGTACACTATAATATAATTTTAATAATGTTGATAGAAAAGAAAACATTTTACCTAAATTTACTTCTTTATCATAGTTTATAAAAGTGACAACATTATCTTTTAAATTCTTGAGGGGGTTTACAAAATTATATTACTCTGAAAGGAGTTCATAAATTCTAAAATGTTACAAAATGCCAGTCTAATATAAAAAACTTTTTGATCAGACCCCAGTAATGTTAAGGAACTTCTTTTCTCTTGACCCTGTGCCTGCCTTCCCAAGGAAACTAATCTACCAGAGAAAGACTATAAAAGTTCCTGCAGTGTGATGAGCCCAGAATGAGGAGAAAAGAGGGTGTTGTAGGAATATACAGTAGATAAGACCAAACTGGTCTAGGGCTCAGCAAGGGGCTCTCAGAGGTCTTGGAGGATCAGAGTGAGCCAGAGGAAGAGGGCAGGAAAAGTGCTCCAGCCCACAGGCAACAGCATGTTCAAAGGCCCAGAGGCAAGAGAAAGGAAGCCATATGCAAGGAATTGAAAAAAATCTAAGAAATTCAGATTAGTTGAAGCACAGAGTTTAAGTGAGAGGGTGAAAAAAAAAAGAGAGAGACTGATTAAAAAGAGAGGCAAGGATCAAGCCCTGGAGAGTACTGCAAATAGTCTGAAGAAGAATGGAATTTTTCCTAAGAGCAGTGGGAAGCCATTAACACATGGAGTAGAAATTAGATAAGCAAACTACAGTGTTTTTAATGACATAAGTGTTCCACTCCAACTGAGAGCCAAAGTAGAAGTGAAATGTGAGACTTTTTATTTTCAGAGGGTTTAAGGTTTTTGAGACTCTTCTTATAATGACTCCCTCAACCTGAATATTCCAAATAAAGCAAAATGCAAATACCCCACAAAACACAAAAAGCCTAGTGCTTCCAAATATTAGCCAAAAAAACAACCACATGCACCGATCTTGTGAGTAGATCAGTGCCATCATTTAGATATTAGAGGCAGCAGCAGGGTATCTGCATGAGTCAGAAGATTTAGGTCTCTGGGTTTCACTTTCCTCATCTGAGAAACTGTGATAAGTATTTATCCTCTGCCTACCCACTTCACACCCTTTGAAGGCCATGTCTTGAACAATTAAGTGGAAAGGATTTTACCAGCTGTTTTTATTCAATCCCAGAGACAAGAAGAAGTAAATGCTTCATAATGTACAGTTAAAAGGCTTTCCAATCATTTCACACCTCTGAAAAAATACTCCACTGTTCAAACCCATAGATGGGTTTATTCAGATTTGTCAGCGGGAACAAAATTCAGAGCAAGTCAGCTGATGATTGAAAAAATAGTGAAATAAATAAAATAAAAACTAAAGAAAAGACATTAAAACTCAGCTCTTGATTCAGTCTGGTTCCACAGTCATGGGATAGGCTTGGTCCAAATGAAGCTGACAGGAGTAAATTAGCCTGCATTTGGAAGACCCAGGTTCTAGATCTGTGACTTGCATTGCTATTTCTTTTGTTGAATTAGTCATGACTTTACATGTCCCCAAAAGTTATTACTGACTTTAAAGATCAAAGAGAAAGTAAAAGCACCGTGCTGTGGGTTGCATCAGAAACGCGCTCAAGTTCCTATTGTTTTGTCAGGATTTTTAAAGGACATTCTAGAAAATCGTTTTACATTATTTTATGTGTCTCCAGACTTTCTGGGCAGGGATTATGCCAAAAAATGTTTTTAAAAATATTTTTTAAGACATTAAAATACATTTAGAGTAAATGACATGAAATAACACAGTAGCCTGACTAGATGAACCCAATGTGCTTAGAAATTTCATTTTCCTTTCCAATAGAGCAACTTCCCCAACTTTTAGAAAACAAAAAACAAAAAACCCTATTTTAGTTCTTTTTTATTAAATGGCACATTTCTCAGAATGAAAGGCTGAGAGCACAGTTCCTCTAATTCATAAGACCAGTTTATATACACTTTCTATGACGACACTCAGCACAATGTACAGTAATAAGCAATTTATATCTGTTTTCCCTGCCAGGCTAGGAGCGCCAGAAATCCAAGACCATGTCTTATTCACTGTTACATCCCAGCACCTAGTTCAAGGCTGGCATAAATGTTGAGCCGAAATAAATAGAAATGAGTTGTGCTTTCCGTGTCTTCCACAGTATATCTTTGGCAGATTCCAACAAAGCCTCAGAGTTAACTACATGCAGATCCTGGGTCAGCTAGACTCACAATGAAGATTTCTGCCTAATTGCCTCTTTCTCCACTCTTCCTTCCCCTTCCCTCTCCATTTCCAGAGGGAGTTCCCACTGGAAATTGCACAACTCTTTGTGCAGACAGAAACAGCCAGCTTAGTTCCTGTTGACCTGAACAGCATTATGTTCTAGCACAATAACTTCTACCGTCATAGAAGAGTAACAAACCCAATCTGGGTTGTTTTTCTAACTAAAAACTGTCATTCCAACTTCTACATTTATCTCACAGAGCTAGGACCTTCCAAGGCATTCACTTCTCTTCTATCCTCACCAGTCCCATAATAAGCAAATACAACATTTGGACAATCTAAGATAGTGTTTTAACTGTTTTGACCATGACCCATAATGAGCAATACATGTTACGCTGTGCCCCAGTATACATATACACAAACACACACACACACACACACACACACACACACACACACACCCCTAAAAAAAACTGATGCAATATTTATCCTTTTTACATCCAATGCACTTTGATATTTTCTATCCTTTTTTTTACTACTATTCCATTTACATTTTCAAAAAGCTGGTGAGAGACTTCCCTGGTGGCGCAGTGGTTAAGAATCCACCTGCCAAGGCAGGGGACACAGGTTCAATCCCTGGTCCGGGAAGATCCCACAGGCTGCGGAGCAACTAAGCCCATGAGCCACAACTACTGAGCCTGCACTCTAGAGCCCACAAGCCACAACTACTGAGCTCACACACCGCAACTACTGAAGCCCGGGTGCCTAGAGCCTGTGCTCCACAACAAGAGAAGACACCACAATGAGAAGCCCGTGCACCCCAAAGAAGAGTAGCCCCCGCTCGCCGCAACTAGAGAAAGCCCGCGTGCAGCAACAACAACAACAAAAAAAAACCTGGTGAGTGGGTGATAAAATTGGTTTCATGACCTGCTTGGCAAAGTCAATTTTTCTGCAGTCAGAAAACACTAGTCTGCAGACAGGGCTTTTGTCAGTGTTTTCAAAATACGTTTGGAGACTTTAGGCAGTAACACAACAGCTCTTGAAAACAAAACAAATAGAAAATCAGGTACACAAGATGAAATTCTCATCTAGAATAAACCATTCCATATCCCCCAGTGGAAAACTATGCCACCACTTTCTTAGCACAAAGAAACACAGGGACTAGGTACTGATAAAAAAAAAGTCAGGGCTGGACTGGATCCAGATATGCCCAATATCCAACCAAGAGAGAACTCCTGTCCAAGAGTATTGCTCTGGCTGTGGTTTTCTGGGTATGAAGGTGGGTAATGCAGGCTCTCTAGTGATGCAGCCTGACCATCTCTTCCTGGAGTTTGAGTTTCAAAGGGCTTCCACGTCTATTTCTTCACTTAAACGTTATTGGAAAGTTCCTTTCCAGAATTAGAAAGTATTGTGTTGGTGGCATAGAAAAGTGTTTCAGGATGCTCTCTGAAGCATATTTATGCCAAATATGCCAAAAATCATTCTTGAAGCAGAAGAATTCTTAAGCAGAAGAAGGGGAGACGCTGGGTTAAGAAAAATATATGGACTTCCTGTTCTGTGTGCCAGGGAAGGGTGGATGGGAGGAACTTTACCAAAGGACCAAGTCTCAAAAAGCCCAGGTTCAGGTCTCTAGTAAGGCTTTGGTATAAGTTTCTCTACATTCTCCCTCATAATCAACCTCCCTCCCACCCCCAGTTCCTAAAGACAGACCTTATGGAGTTAAGAAGATGGGAGAGATACAAAACTATACGATCCGATGGTACCTAGTGTGATGTACTTATGTATATAGATGTATAGATAGAGATATACACATAATTACAGAGTAAAAGCCAATGGCCTACATGGCATGACATGATCAAACATCATCTTCCCCTATAGACCCTATAGCCGCTCCTCTCAGACCTCATCTCCTACTCCTCCCCATCCCACCAAACCACTCTGCTTTAGCTACAGAGGCCTCCATGCTATTCCTCAAATACACCAAGCACACTTGGGCCTCTGACCCTGCCCCAGGGCCTTTGCATTGGCTGTTTCCCCTGCCTGGAATGCTCTTCCTTCCCCTAGTATCCACTGACACCCTCCCCTCCTCCAAATCTTTGCACAAATCTTAGCACAAATGTTACCTACTTGGGCTTCCCTGGTGGCGCAGTGGTTGAGAATCTGCCTGTCGATGCAGCGGACACGGGTTCGAGCCCTGGTCTGGGGGGATCCCACATACGCCGCGGAGCGACTGGACCCGTGAACCACAACCACTGAGCCTGCGCGTCTGGAGCCTGTGCTCCACAACAAGAGAGGCCACGATAGTGAGAGGCCCGCGCACCGTGATGAGGAGTGGCCCCCGCTCGCTGCAACTGGAGAAAGCCCTCGCACAGAAACGAAGACCCAACACAGCCAAAAATAAAATAAATAAATAAATAATAATTTAAAAAAAAAATGTGACCTACTTTATAAGGCCTCACCTAAAGGCTTGCCACTCCCTGTTTTAAAATGCAACCAGACCTCACTACCCTGATCCTCTTTACTGTACTTTTGACCTTCTAAATGCTAAGTAATTTACATATCCATCATGTTTATTATTTATCTCCATCTTGCCCCACTGGAATGTTAACTCACAGAGATCTTTGTTTTATTAACTGACATAAACCACGCACCTAGAGTAGGATCAGGTACCTGACAGACGATCAACAAAATAACTGTCGAATGAATAGATGAGTGAGTAAATAAAGGGATGAATAAATGTATAGTATAGAATATAGCTCTTTCTTCACCTACTTGGTGATGGCTGACACAAGAACAGGGCCTTCTATTCACAGATGGAGACGAATGACTGAAATACAAATGTTCATTTACACTAAAGGATAATGGTCAAACCAACAGTATAAAATTAATACCATCAGATCCTCCTCTGTTTTTACAGAATAATACTTTTCTGCAGGTGAGAATGACAGCCACCACAAAAGGAGAAAAGAGCCAAGAAAAGAGAGAGGTTTACAGAAAATCAGAAACTTTTAAAAGTTCACAACTTATCCATGAGCCATTTCTATTTACCTTTAACCAGAGAAGGAACAAACAGAAGTTTTAGGAAGATGTTTTTGTCAAGTCTCTGAATGCCTATAGCTCCCTCTAGAATGATTTATGAAGAGGCCAGACTGTGAAAACCACCAAGACTTTGGGTGTGTCTACTGGCCCCAAGGGTGATATGTGAACATTTGGGGGGCGGGCTTAAAAGCCAACAGCCTAGATTTCCAATCCTGAAATTTAACAGAACTCAGCAGCAAATATCCAGCCGCTGTGCAATAACAATTCAGGATCCTGAGCCTGCTTCTCTGTGGGAAGTTACCAGCCTAAAAATAAAATAAGGAAAGTTCAAAGAAGCTTCCCCATTGGTCTCCTCCTCCGTGTCACTGAGGAGGAGACGGGTAGATGTATTTCCCACCAGCAAGCACAGTCCCCAGCCTAAGGAAAACCCCAGAAAGGATTTCAGGCCACAAGGGGGCAGTTTCAGAAGGATGAGGCCATAAAACAATTAAAGAGGGAAGAGGTTAATCTGTAGCTGATCATAATCCATATGCCTAGAGCAGCATCGCTGCAAAAGGCAATCTCACATCAGTCACTGGCTTTTCAAGCCAGGCAATTTTCTTTACTCTCCCTCCCCACCCCCCCACCAAAGAAAAACACATTTTATGATGAAGGAGGGGGAGAAAGAAGGCAGAGGGTTAGATTCCTCACATCTAAGCCCCTCAGGCAACCTGAATTTACTGAAGCCATTCTCCCTGAAGGGGGCATATTGTAACCAAGCTTCCTGCAGTACCTCCTGCCATGTGTAAAATTAAATTAAATGGTCCTTCACTTTTGAAATCCTGCCATCAGTGTACCAAAAGGAACATCTGAGTGTACCAGCCAGGGATGATGGCATTTCCTTTCTACCAACATACACAAATCATTAGGAGATTAAGTCTCTGAATAGCTAATGTGCATTTTCATAAAGAAGGAGAAGTTAAACACTCAGTCTAACACCCACATAGAAGGGGTTGAAAGGGACTGGGATTGCACTTGCTGCTGCCTTGGCAAAGTGATGAAAAGCAGGGCAGACAAAAAGCTAATGGCTTTATTTACCTCACTTTCATGGAGTGAGGGGTGTGGGGAATGGACATGGGAAACCCAGCGCCAAATGCTAAAAAGGGAGGAGAAAAGGGCTGCGGTAGGTGTACAAGGTCCGGGGAAGACTGCCCCACCCCACAGGAGCTGTTCTCTGTGGGCATTAAACCCAAGGACTCTGGAAGGCCTGCCACCACCACGCTGCAGATGGATGATCTAAGGCAAACTGGGACTTAAAGCAAAGCAAGGTATTACTGTCACTTTGGTCCTTTCTGCTCTACCACAGTTTCCACTTTCTGATCCTAAAACTTAAACAAAAGATTTTGATGGTTTTAGTAATCCATCTCCCCTACCTTCCCCTGACTGAACAAAGTTATTTTCACACCCACCTAGTCTCACTTCCAGTATGCCTAAATTTGGAACAATGGAAGCAAGTGGGTGAAAAGAAACAAAGAAAGGAAAATTCAGGAAATGACAATCTTCAGAGCAGCAATATATAATTTTTGAAAAGTAACTCAGACTAGGAACAGACTGAATATAAAATTGAATACAAATCCTATTTAATTCAAACCACTTCCATGTAACAACTCTTTATTGCGCTCTTACTATGCTCTGTGGAGAAGACAAAAAATTATGGGTCAGAGCCCTGATCAGTCTACAGCACAGCAGGCTCCTATTCAGGCTCCAGGAGGGGACTTTTGGGCAAACCTAGTAGAGGCCTTTGGTTAGGGATAGACAAGAAAGAACTTGCACCTACCTCCAGGTCACTCTTAACGGTTTCTCTGTACCTACTTGCCACCCCCATCCCCAGAGTGGACAAAGAAGAAAGTCAAGTAGGCAAGGCAGAAGCAGGGAGAACTCAGGGGGTTGCCAGCAACGACGAGGAACACATACATGTTTCTTGATGAGTCGTCTGGCAAGAAGGGTGGTAGAAAGAATCTTTACATCATATTCTTACAATCTTCAAGGGCAGTCATTCACCGAGATTTTTTTTAAACTTCCAGAGCCATTTATAAGCCTGTTTCTCTCCCTTTTCCTCTATCCTGTTCTGAAAACTACAGAATTTTCAGAGAGAATAAGGAATAAAAGTACCTCTTGATCTGGGATAAAGGAAAAGATACTGGGGTATCAGAATTGACTGGGTAAAAGGGTGGGGGGAAAAATCATAGAAACTGGGAGCAAGGAAATTCTGCAAAGCTCCCTGCCACACGATGTCTACCTTCCCAAGCCCGACCTCCAATTGTCTTCATAGAAACACATATCTGATATCACAAAAAACGCCATCAATTGGAACAGCTCATAAATTCTCATCTCTCAACTTCAGAAGGGTTTTTGTGAAAATGAAAAGTCTCCCCAGAAGCCTGAACTCTGAGGGTCATCAAAACAAGGACAGTCTCTTTTGAGCTTTCACATTGCTCTCCTCAATAGGGGCTGCTCCAGGGTCTGGGTCAGTCTGCAACTGAAGTGATATCAGTCCTCTCTGCCACTTATTCCTACTGTCATTATCCGCCAGGAACAAGCACAAGTCCAAAGCCTTCAGGCAAAAGGATTCTCTGGATCCCAATTCTTCGCTGAAAAATCCAACAGCATGAACAATCTGTACTTCACAACAAAGAGGTTCCACCCTCAAAACGCAAGAACACAGAGGAAAGCCAAGGTGACAGAGCTCGAATTTTGGTAGAAAACACACATCCTCAGATATCTTCTTCCCCTGTCCAAGAGCAAAAGCTGACCAGGTATAGGGAGGAAAAACTCCTGCAGAGTCTAGTTACACACCACTCCTGTCCTTCCTCCCAGAAACCACCCTCCTTGGCAGGTGACCAAAGCCAAACGTCCTCCAGAGACGCACTGCCTTCTCCCATTCTGCAAGGCTTTAAAGCCAAGCTAGGGCCGCCTGCTGTTTTCGGGTACCCTTATAGCGCAAGGTTACAAGTCTCTGACCCTCTGTGTGCCAAATCCCAGACCCTCAGAGATGCAAAAAGTGGAGCGAAGGAGTTTGTGGCTTCAAAGATGGAGAGAAAATGACAGTGTAAAAGAAAAGGTTAAAAGTCTCTCTTGATAATTATTTTCTTTATTTTGCTCTCCTGTATTTTACAAATTGTCTATGATAAACATGTTGCTCTCCTAATTAGAAAAGAGGAATAAATGTCACTTAAAATGTTTTGGAAAATCAGTATAAGCACTATCCAGAATGCTCTGAGACAGTCCCTGGGGGGGGCCCCGTGGGGGGAGGGAAGCAGGAGATGGGAGGCTGACAGAGAGAAAATCCAGTTTTTTTAAAAAAGGAGAAAAGCTAAGGGGTTGGGAAAGGGTGGGAATTTCCTATGATTTAGTGTGCCCATTTAGAGAAAACCGAATTTATAACAGAAGGCACCTGGTTAGTGTGCTGCCCAAGAAAAGACTCGAAATAGAGAATCACTATTTCTGGGTATGTTCTAAGAAGACAGATTTCTACCTTGATGTTTTTACCCCTGGGTGTGTCATGTTGTAAAGACTAAAGACTGCTAGACTAAAGACTCCTAAAGGCTTAGCGTTTCTCTAATGTCTTAAAAGCTTGCCTCCTGTTTCAGGAGGGTCAGAAACAGCTCTTGGCCACTGCCAAGCAGACAAGTCAGGAGCACCGTCCCCCCACCCCGGTGGTAGAGAGCCCTCAGCTCCCCCTCCATCTCTGCTCTCCTCGTGGCCTCCAGGAACACTAAGGCCTGATGGGTTCTTCGTCACGAGACTCCTGAGAGAGGCTTCTAATGTTAATTCAGTGCTACGTGGGCCCAGGCTTGGAGGAAGCGCACACCACAGTGAGGGGAGAGACAGATGCCAATTTTCAACAGAAACATTTGTTGCCTTCCATCTCAGAAAACTCTGCTGGCAGAGAATAGTGCAGGAGGATTTTGTCATTACAAAAAAAAAGCTAAAAAGCGCACCCCAGAAAAATGGACCAATCCTATCAGGATACAACCAATCCTCCATGCCTTTTAAGAGAAGGGAACCAAAATCCTCCCTCCTGAACTCTTGGCCATTTTTACCAAAGCCTGAGGGCTATGTCTCTCCCCAGCAAAGGTGCAACGCTGCCTAGTTAGAGCTCGCTAACCAGTCACTGACCCTGGTCAACGTCTACCATTACTGGCTAAAAACCCAGAATTATAGAAGGGAAGTTTATTTAGGTTCCTCTCCAGGCAAAGGTCTACAGCAGCCCGTGGTAAGACCCTGCTAGTGTAGCAGAACCTGGGAACTGAGAAACCCTGAAGAGACGGTAGATTCTTAACTCAAACAGCAGTCCCCCACCCCCACACCCTGGGTGCTCACAAATCTACAGGGGTATTTTTTGGTCACCAGAATGTTTGGAGAAGTGCTACTGGCATTTAGTCCAAAGGGACAGAGATACATCCAAAATGCAAACAGCATCTTTGCTAAGAATTATTGTGGACAGTAGAAGCAGTTTTGTCTCGTTTTGTTTTGTTTTGTCTTATGTTTTCCTAAAGGGGTATAACAATAACCTGGGGAAACACTTTCCAACAGTAGAAACAGTGCAAAACAGTAAACAATGAGATGTTTCCCTCCTATCCCTGACCCTGCTTTAAAATTCTATACCTCTAAAGAAACACTGTTAATATTTTCTTGTATATCCTTCCAGATAGATTCTATGTGTATACAAACATCTGTGTATACTCCCCTCCCCCTTGACTCTCTACCAAGTTTTTTTCATTTAACAGTATATCCTGGAGATTTTTCACATTAGCACTCCACTGGATGGTTGTGCTTTTATTTATTCAACTAGTCCCCTTTTGATGATCCTTGTCATTGTTTCCAAGTTTTTGCCACCATAAACAATGTCATTCTAAATGCAGATATGAGAATATCTATAGAATAAAGTCTAAGAAGGGAATTGCTATGTCAAAGGATATACGTATTTTAAATTCTTTCAGATACCACCCAACCAACAGAGTATAAGTGCCTGCTACCTTGTACCCTGAGAACGCAATGTATTAGCAATTTTTTTTCTAATATGTGAAAAATGATAACGTGCTGTAGCTATAATTTAATTTGTATTTCCCTATTATGAGTGAGATCTGGGCATTTTTTCCTGCATTGTATGTTGCAACGTCTTTCTGGCTTTTTGTTTGTTTGAAGGAACAGTTCATGTTCTTTTTTTTTATTATTATTGGAGTATAATTAATTGCTTTACAATGGTGTGTTAGTTTCTGCTTTATAACAAAGTGAATCAGCTATACATATACATATGTCCCCATATCTCCTCCCTCTTGCATCTCCCTCCCACCTTCCCTATCCCACCCCTCTAGGTGGTCACAAAGCACCGAGCTGATCTCCCTGTGCTGTGCGGCTGCTTCCCACTAGCTATCTATTTTACATTTGGTAGTATCTTTGCTCATTTTTTCTTTTGGATTCTGACCTCTTTTCACATTTTGTTGACTGTGAGCACTTTATCTATAAAAGAAATTAGCCCTTTGTCATGGGTTGCAAATATTCTTCCCAGTTTATTCTTTTGACTTTATATATTTTTTAATTTATCAATCTTTTCTCAAATAGCTTCTGAATTTTCTGAATCATGCTTAGATTATAGTCCATGGTTTTAAAAGTATTCTCCCATGTTTTCTTTTAGTATTTTTATGGTTTCTTTTTTTCCATGTATATTTTTAGTCCATCTAAAATTTACTTTCATATAAAGAAGATAGGGATCCAATAAAAATTTTTTTCTAAATGGCTACCCGGTTGTCTCAAAACCAGTTATTGAAAAATCCATTCCTCTCTCCCATCCCACCAATATGAAATTCCACATTTAATCTATGCTAAATGCCTGTGTGTATTTAGATCTGCTTCTGAATTCTCTATCCTGTTTTTCTAGATTCTATTTTTAATTTGGATATGGCAAAAACAAATCTAGGGAGCAACCTTGACACATCATAAGGAAAAGGAAATGGCTTCAATAGCCTAGAGACAGTGTTCATATAAATTGGAATTTAAAATCATTCTCTCCAGTGACTAAGTTCAATATTGCATGAGACTTGACCCTACACTTTGTCTTTTATTTATAAACAGTTTATATTTTCAAATGTAGGCCTTTTATTAAAATGTAACATACATATAGAAAAGGACACAACTCAAATATCCAGCTTAAAGAATTTCCACAAAGGGAACAAAACCACACAACTCACACTCAGATGGAAAAACAGTGCCCTAGGGCTCCACAACCTCTTTTGCACAGCTTTCTAGTCATTACACTCCCCAAAGGAGGACCAAGATCCTGATCACTATCACCATAGATTCCTTCTGCCTGCTCTTAAGCTTCATATATTATTTTTATATTATATATTGCACATACATAATATATTACATATATAGAAACTTCACATATCATATATGAAGTTCATATTCCACGTAACATATTACATATGTAACATTATATGTTATATGAAATTTAGAACAGGCAGAATGAATCTATGGTGAGAGTAATCATTTATGTCACTGTATTGTATAAACTGTAAAATCGAAATTTGCTAAGAGAGTAGAACTGAAATGTTCTCATCCCCCCACAGGCCTCCAAAAAGGATAAAGATGTGAGATGATGAATGTGTTAATTAACTAGATGGGGGGTGGGGGGGGTGGTCACCATGTAAACTTGTATCAAATCACCATAATATAGACTTTAAGTATTTTACAATTTTTCATGTCAATTATATGCCAATAAATCTGAAATCAAAATGGAATAAAAATTTTTAAATGGAATCATATACCATGTACTCTTGTTTTCTGCCTCTTGTTCAACAGCATGATTATGAGATTTATCCATGTTGTTACAGGTACTTCTACTTCATATATTCTTATCAATAACTGCAGTAGTATTCCTCTGTGTGAGTACAACACAAATTTATTGTGTTTATATTGTTTTACACCATTTTTACTGTTTCTACTATGCTATATTCATTTTATAGTCTTTTTTTCCTATTTGGGAGGGTAGGTATTTTCGTTCTAGTGGTTATCTTTATACTAATACTTTTTGTAGTGTCCATAGCCCCCTTTTCTCCTTACTTAGTCTCTTACTATTTGCTTTACAGCTTTAATGAATCCTTGGACTCCTACCTATTAACTCTGTGACAATAGTAATGTCTTCTACGTCCCTTCTCTTCTTCTCCTCATTTTTATTTGGTTTATTTCTATTTGTCAGAATATATGTATAATTTACACACATTATTCTATTATTATTCTGTTCTTATCTCTACCTTTGCTTTTGTCTATCTTTAATTATATTCCATGAACACTTTGAAGATATTAATCCATTTTTTTCAGGCTTCCTATTTTTTTCTTTCCCCAATTGAAAGTTCAGCTGTCAGTCCTATTGAGTATCCATTGAATAGGTCTTTTTTTTCCTTTGGTTCCTCTTAAGATTTTCTTTTTGTCTTTGTTTCTTAGGCAGTTTTACCATGATGTGCCCAAAGTGTGCTTTTCTTAATTTATTCTGCATGCTTCAAAGAGCTTCTTGAATGTAGAGTTTTTTTTGTTTGTTTTGTTTGTTTTTGCGGTACACGGGCCTCTCACTGCTGTGGCCTCTCCAGCTGCGGAGCACAGGCTCTGGACGCGCAGGCTCAGCAGCCATGGATCACGGGCCCAGCCGCTCTGTGGCATGTGGGATCCTCCCGGACCGGGGCACGAACCCATGTCCCCTGCATTGGCAGGCAGACTCTCAACCACTGCGCCACCAGGGAAGCCCCTTGAACGTATAGTTTGAATATTTTGTAGTTTTGGAGAACGACTCCACATTATCCCTTTAAATATTGCTTTTATCCTGGTCTCTCTGCCTCTCCTTCTGGGCCTCCAATTACTAGCCTGTTAGATGTTTTCCACATGTGGCTCCCTATACCTCTAGTGTCTTTTTTATATTAAAATGAGAATTTTGGTCTCCATGCTTCCTTTGGCTATTTTCTTCTAGTATATCACTAGTTTACTAATTCTTTTTTCAACTACATGAGACCCATTCAATACATTCTTACTTTCATTTATTACATTTTTTAGTTTGATATTTGTCATTTTATCCTGTTTATAGCTTTCAGATCTCTGTCAAAATCATCAAATTTTTTTCTTACTCTTAAACATATTTTGCAAAGCTATTTTTTTTGTTGGTTTTTTGGTTTTTTGGTTTTTCTTTGCAGTACGCGGGCCTCTCACTGTTGTGGCCTCTCCCGTTGCAGAGCACAGGCTCTGGACGTGCAGGCTCAGCGGCCATGGCCCACGGGCCCAGCCGCTCCAAGGCACGCGGGATCCTCCGGGACCGGGGAACAAACCCGTGTCCCCTGCATCGGCAGTGTACTCTCAACCACTGCGCCACCAGGGAAGCCCTGCAAAGCTATTTTTTAATCCATGTCTGATAGCTCCAATATTTGTATCCTCTGTGAATGTTTCTATCCTCTTTTATTTCTCTTGCTTTCAAATCATATTTTCAAATTACCTTATATATCTGCTTGTTTTTTATTGTCTACTGAATATTTTATATGAAAAAATTATAGAAATAATTTAAGGCACAGACATCCAATCAGGATCCTTAATCCAATTAGGCAGTTAGAGGGTATGAAGCTGGGCCTCAGTCCCTGGGAGGGCTAGTCAATTTCTAGTTCATGCTTAATTCTAAAATTCAGCCCTTCAGAGTATCAACCCAAAGCTCAAGATATTTACTAGAGCCCACTCTCCTTGGCAGGTCCTGAATACAATTTTTTTTTTTTTTGCGGTACGTGGGCCTCTCACTGTTGTGGCCTCTCCCATTGCGGAGCACAGGCTCCGGACGCGCAGGCTCAGCGGCCATGGCTCATGGGCCTAGCTGCTCCGCGGCATGTGGGATCTTCCCAGACCGGGGCACAAACCCGTGTCCCCTGCATCGGCAGGCGGACTCTCAACCACTGTGCCACCAGGAAAGCCCCTGAATACAATTTTTTACTCCTAGCCCGAGAAGTAAAAGTTCTGTTAGGCTTCCAGCGTCTTAGCTGCATCTTCCAGATGTCCCTAGAAGAAAAGTTGCTCCAGGGCCACTCTGAGTTTTCCTCTTCTCCAGGATCTTGACCCCATAATGTCTTACTGCTTTGTTGGCTCTCCATGACTTCAAACAGATTTTTAAAATTCTGTCCTATTTGTTGTTCTATGTGGAATTACCTTGGCCATGATATGCAGAAGCGCTCCAATGAAGAAGCCTGGAGGCTGGAAGTGCAGAGCTGGTGAGTAACTTAATGATGTCATCAGGGATTCAGGGCTCCATTTGTTATTCTTTAGTGATTAGCATGGCACTTTGTATCACAAAATGGCAACTAAATTTCCAGGCATCACATCGTATTTCAAGCAATAAAAAGCATGGAGCATCAAAGAAATGTGCCACACAAGCCAGGTCTATTTCTCTTTCCAAATATTCTTTAATATATAAGAATTTTCTTCCTTTGGGTTCTTTTTGCCCTATTCATAATAAGTCACCTTCTCTTTTGTAACAGGAGACTATGGACAAGCCACATAACCTCTCCAGGCCTCAGTTTCTGTCAAATGAGTGACTTGAACTAGATGATCTCTAAGTTCCTTCCAGCTTGAACATTCTTAGAGTCTATTAACTTACTTGTCTTATTAGGAGAAAAGTAGAAAAAATTAGGGGAATTTACCTATTTAGGAGATAAGAACCAGAGTCTGAAGATACAGAATGTCCAGAGCTTTATCCCCTAGGTAGCAAAGGTCCCAGTTTAAGTTAAAGCAACATACTAAATCCTAGATTTAAAAATTAGGTTGGAGAGAAGGAAATATGTTCACTTTATGAAAAATAATTCCAATAGTCTATCAGGTCTTGTTATAATGTTTTCCTAATACCTTTAAATTATTATTTGATTTACAGTAATTCAATTTGCACACAACTTTCAAAAACATCTCTAAGCTCTTTTTGTTCATGACCAAGGACTATAATTTTATTATTATTTTCCTAAAACAGACCAACACTCCTTGGCTTGTGTATCACCAAGAATATCAGACATTCCTTCCTTTTTGGTATTTCTCTGACCACCCTTCTATGACTTTCGGGGCAATTCTTGGAGTGTTTCTCAAGCCCAACCCAAAACTTCAGCTATCAATATGCATTCAAAGGAAACATCTTTAAACTTCCAACTTGAATTTTTATATATTTACTTATTTAGAGATGGACTGTTGAGAGATTCTATATATTTAGTTAAAAGAAATATGAAAAGATTCCTTAATCTTCCCCACCCTTCCTCACATTCCTCATAACCAATCCCCCCACCAAAAGGGGGTATAATTTGCCTACATTATGTCAAATATTTCAGCTTTATTTTCACCATGGAAAAAGCATTAAACTCAGCTGAATTATTCATGAGACCCTAGGTAACATGATAGTTGTTTTTGGCCTTAGGCTTCAATACTTTCAGCCTTGCAACTCATTTTAGGATTTCTGAATGGGGCTAACAAAGGGCTTTGCTATACACATCATTAAATTGTTGGCATGTGTCTTGGCACAGAAATTTACACTGCACCAACATACCCATATATTTGCAAGGATGCAGGGTAGTTCTTACTTTTATCCATTTTTTTCTACTTCCCTGAAGTTTTACCCAGATGGGATTTTCAGAGCATATGCCAATGTGAGATGACTGAAATATTCAAGATGGAAAAAAACAGGTCTGGGGTCCAGCTTAGAGATTCTCAGTCTACCTCTGAGAATGATCATAAGACTAGTTTGAATGATGAAGGACAAACGTCACCATGCACAACCCTCTGGATTCCTTTGCATTGAGATTGCAAAAGCATTTTTCTGAATTAGCTCATAGAATCCAGCAGTCCATACTCACCTAATGCCCAGTCGTTTAATGAATCGTTCTTTTAACTGTCATTTAAACATGCCTCCTCTCCTGACCTTCCTCCTTTCTGATTGCTTTGGTTTGTCCCAAAGAAAAGAGAGAAAAGAAAAGCAGACAAAGCTCTCCTTCCCCATTACAACACCCAAGCACCACTTTTCTCACTTCTTCACACCAAAGCAGAATAGGTGTTGCCCACTCTTGTACCAAGAGATTTCTTCCAGTCCTATGGTCACATAAAATAAATCGCTGCCAGGTGGCAATGGAACCAATGTCCCTCAACAACCAGACCTGAGCTCTATCCCTATGCTTCTTTCAGAAAAACTATAACCAGTCTCAAAACTTTCACTGGGGACATTTATGGAAATTTTAAGGAAATATTTCATCATCCTATTTTCTTTCAAAATTGTATTAGGTAAGATATAAGGAATATGCATCCATCTCTGTTCTACTTCTCCTCAGGATAAGAGCCAGGTTAACACTACTAAACTGGACCAGTGTCCACCAAGCGACCAGATGTCACATCGGGACAGTCTGACTGCTGAAAATGGGTGCTCTCTGTGAGAGACTTAACACAACACATAAACAAAACTCAGATTTCATCTCCCAGTAAACCCAGTGGGATACTAATGAGTTTTCAAAGATGAAAAGCAAACTGATATCACTCTTGGCTGTCATTTTATTTTGGAATATACTAGCTATTTAATTTTGTCACAATGCTACCGAGTAATACGACAAATTTCTCTCTTTTAGTGTTATTTTTTTTCCATGGCAATTGAAACTACTCTGGAAGCACCCAGAGTCTTAAGAATATCAGGAACTATTAAAGAACATTAACAAGAGCTCTGGTGGGGGGTGGGGGGTGGGGGGGGTTCCCATTTCCTTCTCATGACATCTTTGCTCTCTGGAGACTTGTCTATCACATGACCTCATTTATTTTCTTTCATAGCATCTATCTCAACTTGTAATTATCTTTATTCATTTGTTTACTTATTTATTGTCTGTTTCCCTCATAGAATGTAAGCTCCATGAAGGAAGAGGTTTGTCTGTCTTGTTCACTGTTATATCCCAACCTAATAGTGCCCAGCCTGTAGCAAATACTCAAAAAATACACGTTAAGTAAATACTGAAGCAGTGGTGATGGGCTGGGTTCTGCTGTGTAACAAACATCCCCCAAATCTCAGTGGCTTGACACAACAAAAGGTTGTTTCTTGCTTATATTGTGTGTCCAACATGAATTAAAAGGGGAGAATATGTCCATTGCTGTAGTTCAAGGACCCAGACTGACAGAGGCTCTACCTGGTCACAAATTTTCATATCACTGAGGCAGGAAAAAAGAACACTGCTTTGTCTCATACTGACAATTACTTCTGCTCAGAAATACCATGTATGGCCACATTTGCTGGCCAAAGCAAGTCACACGGCCACATCTAACTTCAAAGGGAAAAAGAAAAGTGGATATGAGCACTGGAAGCCTATGGAGAATTAAATAGCACATCTAGACTCATGCTGTTGTAAGGGGGTTCATTGGGTCCATTCCTCTGTGTCTGGGCAAGGTTGCAAATAGAAGAAGGTAACAGATGTACTAAAGAATCAAACTAACAATGGACATTACATACATCATATCAAAAAGCTTTTCACAATCAGTTATCGACTGATATTACCGGAAAAGCCTTTATAAAAAGAAAATATGTCTTAATTGCTCAATCAAGAGAAAATACCTGTATTCATCATGTCATTTACCTCAGGAACAAACTAAATGATTAAGATGCACTCGGTACTCATGCTCTTTGTAACTGAAAGTTCCCCCTTCTTGGGGACTGATAACCAACAGCAGGAAAAGGTGTAACAATTTGATGTCATGTTTTCAGATGACAAAAAAAAAAAAACCTCACTGAAATCCCATTCATAGATTTTTTTTTTTAATCCAAGTAATACCTGTGAACAAAAGCAGTAAACTGGCAGCAGCATTTAAACCCACAAAGACACCCCCTACCCCATTACCGCGGAAGGCCCACACAACGTTCTGACCCACGTACAGAACTTTCCCTAGAGCTCGTCTTTTGGTATTTCCTGCCAATATAAAGCGTGATTTCATTCCTGCTAGACGGGCCTTTTTTTATCTCCACCAGTCAGACTCTCACAGTGAGATAACCTCCAGTCACAACTCTCTCTCCAAATGAATTCCCAAGTTGCCATGGTAACTAACACCTTCCTCCCAACTGTCAATATGTTTCCCAGTCTTAAAGGCAGCCCTCTTGATTTACTGCCAGAAGTCTCCTCATGCAAGAGAAAGTAGCTTCCTTCTCTCCAAATCTATAAAAGAGCCCCTTTAGAAGACTCTCTGCTAATACTAGTAGCAGCCCCCACCTATTAGAGCCTACTTGTATCTATTATCTCATTTAATCATTTTTTTTAAAGTTCTGCACAGTAGATATCATTCTCCTTATTTTACACATGAAAATAATTATAAAACAAAGGTTATATAATTTAGCCAAAGGGCATACTAGGATTTGAACACAAAATTCTCTGACCAGACTGTCTCTGAGGCATCTTCCCTGGGCTCAGCCCTTCTCCAGCTCAGAGGAGCATCCTTACCTGTCTGGTTCTCTCAGCTCTACCCCTGCTCCTTTTTCCAAAAGGACTTTCTACATTCCAAGACAGTTTAGTTTGCTTTAATATTAACACAACACTACTCCAAATCCAACGGCACTTTAAGGTGTGTTAATGCTGATGAACCACTGAGAAAGAAAAGGCCTCATTCTTCTGCTGTCTCCTACTCCAAGGGCTTTGGTGGGCACGAACCAGATAATGGGTGTTAAGTGTTTTGTACTGAGAATGAAGGTACAAGATCAATACCCCCAAAGATGTTAAGGCCTCCACAATGTGACCAGGTGCCAAGGAATGTCCATAAGGGTGGAACTGCAGCCAAGTCTCCTGGATTTGCTTCCTTTGGTTCCTCTGAAAGCCCCTCTCCCCCATGTGACCCAAATCCCCACTCTTCTCCCCTAAACACAAATTGAGGGACACACAAAGCAAGCACTGTACTTACTTCTTAACTGATCCGTCCCCTCCCCCACACCCAACACACAGGCAGACTATGTTGGCCTTGTAAATAAGAGCCGAACACTTACCGCCCCACAGTTATTTTTCCAGTCTGCCTTTTTTTAACCACTCACCTGGCAGAAACTGTTATTCCCCTGGCCAGCAGTTATTTGTAAAATGGGTCTGCCTCCTTATTTTCACACCAAAGATACTAATTCCTTAGCAGAAAGGGGAATATTGCAAATAAGATAATTAGCAAGTCACCTAGAAACTCCACAGAGGCACACAAACAAGAGAATTAACTCAATTTGTTGTCTATAATAAACAGGATGCTCTATCCACCACAGAGCCCCAGAGGTTGGTACGGAATGACTCATCCCAAGTAGTAATGGTTACAATGGCCCAGTTCCCTATTTTGTAAAGCAATGCACTGAAATTCAGAAAGCGCTCCTCCCCCACCCCATCTTCCCTTGCATACTTCTGCGTATCAATCCATTAACAATCCGCAGAGTAATTTATCTTATTCGCTATTATCCTGTTAAATTGCTCTACCGCCACAGCAGTAATTGCACTGATCAGTGATTCAGACTTCTTGAGCAAAAGGCCTTAAGTAGGTTTCATTATTAAAATTTCCCAAGGTTTTATTATTAAAATAAACCTGAGATAAAGCAGTATGCCTCCATGGAGCAGTCATACTAATGATTTTAGGGTTAGGAAGGGATGTCGGTCCCGTCATCAATGTCTCACTCATGAATACCAGTAATTGGGAATTTATCAACCAATAAAACCAACCGGTGTTCTAAGAATGAGAAATAAAAATCTCATTTTAAGTAGCACATGCAGTGCTGTGTAATCCTTTAAAAGGCTGCCTTTGTTCACTGAGGTAGTGCCTGTAACAGCACACACTGGAAACAATGCAAGCATCCATTTCTAAGGGACTGGTTCAGTAAACTAGGAGGTGGCCATCCACACAGTGGAATACTATGCAGCTCTGAGAAGAGAATGAGGAAGCTCCTTCTGTACCAACATGGAAAGATCCCTGAGACACACCGTTAAGGACAGAAAGCAAGTTACAGAATGGATTATAAAACATGCTGCCTTCATCATGAAAAAATCTACAAATAACAAATGTTGGAGAAGGTTTGGAGAAAAAGGAACCCCCCTACTGTTGGTGGGAATGTAAACTGATGCAGCCACTATGGAAAACAGTATGGAGGTTCTTCAGAAAACTAAAAATAGAATTACTATATGATCCAGCAATCCCACCCTCAGGCATATATCTGGACAAAACTATAATTCAAAAAGATACATGCACCCCTATGTTCATAGCAGCACTATTCACAGTAGTCAGGGCATGGAAACAACCTAAATGTCCTTGGACAGATGAATGGATAAAGAAGATGTGGTACATATATAAATGGACTATTACTCAGCCATTAAAAAGAATGAAATAATGCCATTTGCAGCAACATGGATGCAACTAGAGATTATCATACTAAGTGAAGTAAGTCAGAAAGAGAAAGACAAATACCATATGATATCACTCATACGTGGAATCTAAAATATGACACAAATGAACCTATCTATGAAGCAGAAACAGACACACAGACATAGAGAACAGACTTGTGGTTGCCAAGGCGAGGGGAGGGATGGAATGGGAGTTTGGGGTTAGTAAATGCAAACTATTACATATAGAATGTATGGACAACAAGGTCCTACTGTATAGCACAGGGAACTATATTCAATGTCCTGGGATAAACCATAATGGAAAAGAATATGAAAAAGAATGTATATATATATGTATAACTGAGTCACCTTGCTGTACAGCAGAAATTAACACAACATTGTAAATCAACTATACTTCAATTAAAAAAAAATTCCATGACAACAAAGAACAATAAAATAAAATAATAACTTGTTGCCTTTTGTACAAAAGAATAGGAGGGAAATAAGGATATATACTCCTATTTGCTTGTATTTACATAAAGAAATACTGTACTGATATATAAGAAACTACTGAGTGGCATGTAATAAGGGGCAGGGGGGTCTCTTGGGCGGACCAGAGCTGAGATGGAAGTGATTTTTCTCAACATATACATTTAAAAATAACTTTCCATGTCTTTAATTTATATTTACTACCTATTAATTTGGCAATAAGGGTTAGAAGGCTCTATTGCCTCCACTTTGGGGTCAAATAACCAGGCTTCAGACTTCTTACCTGGGCCTGCTTGGAGTCACTAACCTCAGGGCAGTAATAATTTAGGTGAGAGGAGTAATATTACTTGACTGTCTCCTTAGGGAAGGAGAAACCGATAAAACATGAGGGCCCATAAAAATCTGAACATTATACTTAAGACTGGGTTAACTCAGCCTTCTAAAATGTGCAAAAACAACAGAAACGTGACACTATGCTAAAAACGGGGTTGTGGGTAGAACCGGGTAGAGAGTGGCCTTCCTCTTTTCACAATTGTGATTTTATTCTTGGGTTTTCATAATGGACTTTTGTGAAGAGGGGAGATTTACATCCAAGTCTAGGATTACAACTATCTTAAGGCCACTTTCAATACAAGTGCTTTTTTATAAATCACTTCTGTGGTTTCCCTGCCCCAAACAAGAAGAAGGGAGAAATAGAGGGGCACATCAGGGGTTTATCTAGCTTTGTGGATTAAGAGGATTGGCACCAAAATGAATAAAATTCAAACAATTGTCTAACCCTGATGTCAGAGAGTTCTTGCCTTAACAAAACTCCTAGGCCAGCTAAGACCTTCCTACCTATCCAGATCCTCAACAAGATAAATGCAGACACGAATCAACTGCAGAGTTAAAAGGCCACATGTTCCCGTGTTAGCAGGGAGTCTGGGAAGGAAGAGCCCCCAGAGCTGCCCCAGTCACCCCACTTAAGGGAAAGAGGTTGGCATCCAGGAGAGTGAGTTAGGCAAGCCCTCATGGGAGCCTGCCAGTCTCCACAGAAAACATATCCTGTAGTCACGAGACGACCAGACGAACGGATGCAAACCGTCCAGACAGCTACTGTAGCTTTGCCTCTTCTCTAGATCCAAGTCTGTAGAGGAAATAAATGCCCTGAGCTCTAGTTCTGCCCTCTTCTTCTTGGGAGAGCCTGCATTAGCTAGTGACTCCAACATACCTGTCACCACCAGTGGAGTCTCATGCCACTGAGCTCCAGACCTCTTTCAACTATCTTTTGGACATCATTACCTGGATGTCCTGGGTGCCCCATGTCCTTCTCCCTGGCAACATATGCCCTTTCTATCCACTCTCCCTGCCTCAGTTAATGGCAGTGCCATGCACCAAGATACCTAACCCAGAAAGCTGAAGGGTATCCTGCACTCCTTCTGCCTTGCCCCTACGTCTATCCACTCATCAGCAAGGAGCTGTACTGATTTTTTAACCTCCTATATATCTCTCAAAGCCTTGCTTCCTTTATATTTGCACTGTCACTGCCTTAATCTGTACCTCATCATTCATTCAACAATATTTAGAGAGGACAGATAAGAGCTAGGTGCTTTTAAACAGAATAAAAGCAGAATGACCTCTGCCTTCTGGTGTTCAACATCTAGTAATTTCTTATCTGACCTATTCAGATATACTCTTTCTCCTACCATTCATTCTCTACATAGCACCCAGAGTGTCTTCTCAAAACTTAAATAGATCATTTAATTCAGAGGTCAGCAAACTTTTTCTATAAAGGGCCAGTTAGTAAATATTTAAGGCTTCTGGGCCATATGTTCTCTGTCACAACTACTCAGCTCTGCTCTTGTAATGTAAAAACAGCCATAGGCAATTTGTAAACCAATGGCCGTGATTGTGTTCCAATATGCTTTATTTATGAAAACAGGCAGCAGGCCAGATTTGACCCAAGGGCCATAGTTTGCCAATCTCTGACTTAATTAATTGTAGTGCTTCTCACTCCACTGGAATGAATCTGAATTCCTTCCCATGGCCCACAAGGCCCTCCAACCTCACCTCAGTACCACTTGCCCTTCCTTCTATGCTCCAGCCCCCCAGACCTTCCTTATGGCCCTCAAACACTGTGCCAATATGTTCCCATCTCAGGGTCCCTGCCCTTGCTGTTCATCCCATCAGGACCACTCTTCCTCACATCTTCCTGTAGCTGCCTCAGCTCCAATGTCACCTCCTCAGAGAGGTTCTCACTAACTACCCCAATAGGTCAGCACCTACCCTGATGCTCATTCTAGCTTCCATTTATTTATTTTCTTCGAATTACTTATCACCATCTGAAAAATATCATTCATATTGTCTGTCTACACGACCTCACACCACCACTAGAATATAGGCTCCCTGAGGGCAGAGACTGTCTGATTTGTTCACCCCTAGGTTCCCAGCACCTAGAACTACACCTAGGACTAAGCAGGGGCTCGATAAACATCTATTGTCTGAACTGTTATTGCCTCCAGCCTCACCCCCTCGAAATCACTTTATCCTCACTGCCACTAGTGATCTTTCTAAAATATAAACTGAATCATGTCACTCCCCTGCTTAAAATAATCCCATGGTTCCCAACTGGCTTTAGGATACACATGTAAAGTATGTGGCAAGACTACTATGGCTCTTCTTGTACCTTCTGATGCTTTCCCATTAGACTGTGAGCTCCAGGTGGCAAGGACCATGTCTTGTTCATCTTTTCATTTCAGGTGCCCCAGCAGAGTGCCAGGAACTCTGTAGGCGCTCCATAAATGTAGAATGAAATCGATCAATCAAAAGGGGCACAGCAACTAGTACAAGGCTAAATTAAAATGTGATAACTCAATAAATACCATATTTAAAGCCAATGAAGCAAGATGTTGTACAAAACTCTTCCTTTTCTTTCTTTGTAAGCAACCTGGGCAGGGGTTATGCTTACAATTCTGAATCTAGTCTTGGATTTTGTCATCCAGATTCTACCTGGCAGGCAGCCACCCACCGTTTTCTAAAAGAATGGTAGGAGGAGGCAAAGAGAGAAGTAAAGCAAATCTATCTATGCTGTTTTCCTGTGAGCAGCTCTGGTAAAAGGGTTAGGAAAGGTGACATAACACCTGAGCTAAAATGCAACTCAGGGAGTCTCCATGAATTTCAAATGTCCACATTCTCTCTGTCATCTATTAGCAAAGAAAACCCAATGCTGGCTGTTTTACTTTATAAAATAACCAAAGACGTTTGGGGAATTTCTGCAGAACTGTCTTAGCAATAGAATGGAAATTGTTACTTCTAGAAGAATTTCCATTAGCCCTTTGAAATCCTTCAACATTCATTAAGGCCAAGGAGTTTTCACCTAATGCAATCTGATGGGTGCGAGAACAGAGTCTTTCTAGGTAATACAGGCTCCCAAATTGTTCATCTGGGAAGTAGGGAGGGAATTTATTACTCAGAATCAAAGGGAAATGAAAAGAGGCCAACCCAGAATGTTATTACTGTCTTTCTCAGGTGGGGGATTGAGTTCCAGAGTCATTCTGTTCCCTTCATATGGCCTCCTTACTTAGCATCTAAAAGCTTCGGGTCTTAGACGCAGCCAGCTAGGTTCTCTTCTAATGTAATAGAATCTGCTTCAGCAAAGCCATCTCCAGACTCCAGAAATGATAGGCTGTAAATTACTGAGTCTCCCACCGGATATAATGAAGTGCAAGTTACTGCAGTCCTGAATGACCACTCCACATGCTACTCTGAGTTGCTTGAAGTAAATTTGACTGAGGACTGGAGCAAGCACGAAGCAGAGCTAGATCTGGGCTTACTTCATTTTGAGCCTAGCTCCTTACTACTCACCAATGGGTCCCGTTGCAGAACCCAAGTAGGGGATGGGAGGGAACAAGGCTCCTGGGTTTCTCAATCCTAATGTCTGCTTCTCTCCAACATTTATGGTCTCCATGTAAACAAGCAAAACTAAAATAACAGAATGGGTAAACCTTATACACAGAACCTCCAGAGATTCACAAAACTGCATTCAAGGTACACAGTCAACCTTGAGAACTAATTGACTTTCCTCTAAAGTTAAGTACAAGCGATCTGTTAGATTTGGAACCATTCAAAATTCCTGTCAAGGATCTGCCAGTATGGGAGCCAAGAACCAACTGTTCAAATGGGCCCCACTGCCCAGCTTCTTTACAAGGCCATCTCCTCATACTGTCCCATTTAACAAAACTGTAGCCCATTACCTATCCTCAAATCCCTTTGCCAATGGTACAGAGCCAGAACATCCTACTCCCTGGCTGAAAATCAACAGGATAACCTACCAAACGCCACTTAGAAGGTGCTGAAATGCACGGATTACAAGAGTAAAGAAAAAGTTGAAAATAAGTCAGCCAGGTATGTGCTGTGCCAACAGCACCCTCTAACCCCCGCCCCGACTCTGCCTAATCCCAGCCGGGTTGACACTCACCTCATGAGACAGACCTATAGGTTCTCAGACTGAAACAGAAACTCCTGAGCTGGTTCTTCAGCACCCAAGAAGCAGCAGTAAATCTTTAAAGACCCGATAAGATTTTGATGAGGAAAGGGAGAGTTTCAGATGAATGGAATGCTGGGAACGGGTGGAACACAAGGCCCACAGGGGCAGAAGTTAAGCTGAGCCCCGACAGAATCTTGCTTACAGGGTATTAGGCATGGGCTGGGGCAACTATTCTAGCCTGGGATGTTGGCCCCAGTGAGAATAGCTTGGCAGTCCAAGGCACAGCATACATAGCACTAGCCAAATTCAGGGTGATTGAAGCAAAAGTGTCAAAACCAGGGGATAGAACACCAGATTCTCAGAGATGAATCCTTACCAGAGTGAGGCAGAACTCCACAATGGGTGACTATCGATCTGTTGATTGCCAGCAAGAACTTCACACTGGCTACGAGCAGGGGAGCAGGCTATAGTCCCCGAGGAGAAGGTTCAGAGTTGACAAAAGTAATTTAGCCCTAGAGCCCAGACTGTGTTCTCTACCAAAAGAAATCAAGGCCCCCGGGAGAAATGGCTGATTCTACATCTGGTGCAGGATATACAGCTTGGAACATCTTGTGCCAGAAAGCAAGGAAGCTATCAAAGTTCAATGGGGTCATGTCCAAAGAACATGGGATGAACTTGAAGGGATGTCCACTGACCTAAGATGAGACAATGTGAGCATCCAAAACAACGAATGAATAATGAATGCAATGGGTTGAAGCACATCGATAACATTAATAAATGTGTGTTCATAATAACATTTTAAGAAAACAAAAAAAATTGTTGGTCACCACTGGAAATTACTAGGTCACTAACTCATTATGCTGAAAAGCAATTTTAAAAGGTAGATGGGGTGGGGAGTTAAGTAATTATTCAGCCTTTCCTGTATAACAGTAAATGTTTAAGGGGTCTGGGGAAGATGAAAACAATTTGGCAAAATGGGGATAACTGTTTTATCTGGGTGCTGGGTAAATGGAGATTCATTAAATTTCTTGTGTGTATATTTGAACCCTCTCCCTGCCACCACCACCACCACCAAAAAAAGAGCAATTCAGAACTTGAGTCAAGCAGCTTGGGGTTTAGGCAAGGTCTCTGCCTCTAAGAGAGACCAGGATACGAGTGGCAATTTTAGCCCTAATGGGCTGAGCCAACTAGAGGGATGTGGGGAGTTAGAGGGGCGTCATGGTACCCAGCCCTTGATCTAGAATCCCAGATCCCAGGTCCAGTTGGCAGCTCGGTTTACAAGGTGGTGGACCTGAGGCTGCTTATAGAACTTACTTTTCAGTCATAATTGGCTCAGGAACTAAAAAAGGAACCTGCTTTTGAAAATGGAGCCCTTAAATAAATTCAACCAAGAGGAGCTGGGGAAATTATAGGCTGAGGAAGGGGGCAACGGCTAGCAGAGAATTATGCATAGAATAATGGTAAAAGTCACATTGACTCCTGTAGTCTGGACTCCTTCACCAACAAGAAAGAAACAAAAAAAGACCTATCACTCCCCCAACTCACCCTAGCCGCATCTCAAGAGCCACCCACAACAGCACCAGAGGCAGCAGAATGAAGATGACGTTCTCCCACTGGTCCAGTTGAGAGTGTCCAGACAGAAGACTGGCCTCAGCAGCTCGGAACGCCCCGCCCTAACCGCCACTCAAGTAACCAGCTGGGAAAGCATTCAGAAAACCCGCATCCTGACACACCACTGCCAAACAACTTAAACAGCAAGCAGAGAACAAACCGTCTAAACAGCAATGCCGGCTGCCAGGAAAAGTTTTGTAGGGACAATGAGTAGAGGAAAAGCAGACAGTTCAGGGCCCCCTAAGACCCAGTCTCTTAGCTTCAGCACTTTCAAATGCGGAATCCATCTGCCTCTGGGGCCCGAGGAGCCTCACAAGCTGGTTGTCTCCTTCCATCTCCTCCAAGATAAATGAGCAGGCGAGCTGGCCAGAAAACCACTCAGGGGCATTACTTTTTAAAGAATCTTTATAGGGTCAAAGAGGAATGGGTCTACAGGCTCTGTGTATTCCCCACAGATGCCGGGGATGATGTCAGACTCCTCTTCCAGATGTGTTTAACACTCTGTGGTCACTTGTATTTCTGCCACTCAGAGTCAGTGCTGTGCTAATTTGACTGATTCCAGCTCAGGCTGACCCCAGCTCCCTGGCTCTGGTTACCATTAGCTGAGACTGTCATCTGTACTGTACTCTTCCAGAGAGTCCTAAAAACAGCTCTTCACCTGCTCTTCCAATTCAAGTAATAATGGCTGCCAAAAGAACGGGGGGTGGGAGGGGGAAGGTTACTAGAGAAAATACAATTAACATGCTACCAAAAGAGCAAAAAAAAGCTGGGAAAAGACTACGTAGGTTCACATTTATTTCCCAGGCTGGGTAAACATCCTTTTGCTTTTGTCTGAATGAACAGCCAATTTCAAACTGCTACTGAAAAAAAAAAAGAGAGAGAGAGAGAAAGAAAAAAAGAGGCAGGTTCAAATCTCAAAGTAATAACTTCTAGCACAAAAAACAAGAATGGGTAAGAATTCCATTTCCTGGTTATTGAACCCAAAGGCTTAAGAGTTACCTCTGCCCCTAAGGATCAGAGCATTCTGTATTTGATGACAGAACCCAGGTCAGAATCCAGCATAATCCCAAACAACCCAAGACATCAGGGTGAGTTCCCCTGACCTTGAGATTGCTCCTCTAGCTCTTTGGTAAGAAAATGTACAATAATCAAGAGGAGAGACCCTCTCACTGCCCTAGTTGTGTGAACTCAACTACTCAAGGTCCATCTTGTCCAGACCAAGGGCTCCCATGAGTGACGGTGACCCGGATCTGACCCCAAAGGGCTAAAACATAACCTTACAAAATCTGAAGATTTAAAAGGGAGAATTCAGTGGTGCTCAGAAACTCCACTAGCCCAGCCTGAAAAGAAATAATCTGTAAACAGAGTCACTCCTGATTCCTAATTCTAGGTCTTATTGTTTTGCTGAGTGTCTTAGGGCACAGCTCTAAACCTGCTGCCCTTTATTATTTTGCCCACCTAAAGTAAGAAAACTAAGCTAAAATAAAATTTGCAGCCAAGCCAAAATGAAGCTTTTTTAGCTAATATGGCTACTGTACTTAGGATTCTTAACTTCCTTTGACCCCCAAAATGGCTACCTGGAAGTCAGCATCCCCAGAGTACATTTTATATCTAAACTGGAAATATGCTGAAATAAATTAAGAAAGTCTAGAACCTTTGCTTGAGCAAAACTAGAAGCAGCAAAAACATGGGCTTTTTGCATGTTTGATAGGTATGGTCAAAGAGGCCACCAAGAGTAGAATTAATACAACACATTCTTCATGTATGATCAAAGTGCCTTCTAAAATCGGGGCACCTTATATGACAAAACAGCTGACAGGAAATTAATAAATTTAAGCCTTTTTTCTGCCATCCCAATTACAGCTCGGTCAGCTCACAAACACGTTCTAGCAAATGCTGAAGGAGTTTTTCTCTCTTCGAGGGTCCTCTCTCACTTCATCCTGCTTAACAAAAGACCACACACACACACTTAAAAAGAGGATGGAGGCAGGCCAGCTTTAGGACACATGCTGCATGGGGGGAACTGACTGTCGCAAAGAGAGGGCTCTACACCCCTCTGACAAGTCCACAATAGGCCGGCTAGACACAAACGCCTGAAATAAGGAAGTCCATCGAGAAAATGAACAGTTGGTGAGATCAAGGTTTCTGGCCTAAAGGGCTTGCAGCTGGTCTGGCCATTCATCAAAAACTCTGAATTTAAATGGAAGACACATTCTGACTGTGACATGTAATAAAATAACTGGAGCGGCAAAGGACCTTGATTCTGGTTTCCTTTCCACCCTATGCAGCTCCTGCCAACGGAAGAGCGAGCCTGCCTGTGGTGCTCCTGGCACATCTGGAGTAGTTCCCATTCACACTGGTCAGTCTTTGGGATTTTTCCACATATTACAGGGTCATCATCCATCTATACTCACCCAGAAAGTCCAGATAAAAGCTCCTGTTTGGAGTCTGGAGAGAAATTGTCAAATCTGAAAGTCCATGAACTCTCTCAGCCAGAGGAGGCTAGATGTAGTGAAGACTATGGAACCAGATGTCAGAGGCCTAATTTCAGGTTAACCCTAACCAGCTTTATGACTCTGGGTAACTCACCCACTTTCTTTAGACTCTTATTCTCACATCAGTAAGAGAGAAGTAGACCTAATGGTGTCCCAGATCCCTTCCAATCTTAACATCCTCTGACTTTACAACTAAAAAGTGATACTAACAAGGCTAACACTGTAGGCTTCAACCCAATAGGAGCCAGTTGGGATGATGCTAAGAAGAACTCTACTCCACATAGGCAGAGCCAATCTGACCACGTTATCCCCACACCCGCCATCCAAGAGATGTGCACCACTTGTCCAAGAGCCCCTTCTACAGAGGATATTCACTGAGTGATTCAGCAATAGGCTGATTCGTTCATTCAGCCAACAAGTATTTTCATTTTCTTAAATTTATTTATTTGTTTATTTATTTATCTTGGCTGCGTTGGGTCTTTGTTGCTGCGTGCGGGCTTTCTCTCTAGTTGTGGCGAGCCAGGACTACTCTTTGTTGCAGTGTGCGGGCTTCTCATTTGCAATGGCTTCTCTTGTTGCAGAACACAGGCTCTAGGCGCGTGGGCTTCAGCAGTTGTGGCACGCAGGCTCAGTAGTTGAGGCTCACAGGCTCTAGAGTGCAGGTTCAGTAGTTGTAGCACATTGGCTTAGTTGCTCCACAGCATGTGGGATCTTCCCGGACCAGGGCTCGAACCCATGTCCCCTGCATTGGCAGGCGGATTCTTAACCACTGCGCCACCAGGGAAGTCTGGCCAACAGGTATTCACTGAGCATCTTCTATTCACTGAGCATCTATTCATGAGCATCTTCTACATATTAGGGCTATAGCCATGAACAAAATCCCTTCCCTCATGGAGCTCATATTCTAGTGAGGGGAAAGAGGAATCAGACACTAATCAAATGGGAAGTACAAGGTGGGGGTACCTTTTATAGAGAGTGGTCAGGAAGGACCTGCTGATAAGGTAACTTTTGAGGAGATCTAAGGCAGTGAGCTATGCAGATCCCAGGGGAAGAATGTTCCAGGTAGAGAGAAGAGCAGAGCCTTAAGACAGGACTATGCCCAGGATGGCTGACATGTTAAAGCAAACACCATGAACCCAATATTGGTGAAGAGGAGTCCCAGGGGGAGAACAGTAGAAGGCAAGGTCAAGCAGACAGTGGGGGCCCAACCATGCACAGAATGGAAAAACCACTGGTGGGTTTGAACAGAGTAACATGATCTGAATTCCATTTTTAAAAGATTGCTGTAGTTGTTGTGTTGAGAGTTGACTGAAAGAGGCAAGAGTGGAGGCAGGGAGACCAGTTAGGAGGCTGCTGAGATAGTCCAGGTGAGAGGTGATGGCAGCTAGGCCCAGGGTAGCAGCAGTTGGGGGAGGTGGGGGGGAATGGAGGACAGCAGAGAATGACACACTCTAAAGTAAACAGGACACTGTGGGACAGGATCTTGGGAAATCTTGGAACTACTGCAGAATCTAATGAAGCTAAATGACACTAAATTCCAACATCTACCGTAAGATCTTAAGATTTAGGAGTTTGTCCATCTCTGTCATTCAATGTCCAACGTGGTACCTGACACAGAATGGGTATACAGAAAATGTTGAATGAGTAACTGTGAACTGAATATATTATGAAGCCAGAAGATCTGCAGTTGGATAGGTCTTCAGGAAACAAAAAGCATTTGGCATTAGACCTATTTTACTAACAAAGGATCCCCTCCCCTGGGTGAATCTATCTCTTTTTGTAAAAAGTTCCCCTTTATAACTCTGCAGTGGTAAGTAGTGAAGCTGACCAAAAACATCACATAGTGTAGCTGAGAATCTGAACAACTCAGCCATTTTCCTAAGAGGCCATATGTAATCACACCACCTCACAGCTCCCATCTAAAATACAGGGAGAGGGCTTCCCTGGTGGCACAGTGGTTGAGAGTCCACCTGCCGATGCAGAGGACACGGGTTCGTGCCCCGGTCAGGGAAGATCCCACATGCTGCGGAGTGGCTGGGCCCGTGAGCCACAGCCGCTGAGCCTGCACGTCTGGAGCCTGTGCTCCGCAACGGGAGAGGTCACAACAGTGAGAGGCCCGCGTACCGCAAAAAAAATAAAATAAAATAAAATAAAATACAGGGAGAAACATTTCATGAGTAATCTCATATGTTTTAATGAATATTGAGTCATGAGGGTAACTAGAAAGGTACCATTATAAGTAACAACATTATTAGAAGAAACAAGAAATAACACAAGCCAAATCTGTACTCTTCCTGCAGGACAAGGCTATCCTTGAACGTGCTGCCCTTCCTCTGCGAAGTTCAGGGCAGGAATTTCTAGGAGCCCCCCACCACCAAGAGCACTGCTCTGAAAAACGCGACAATTCTCAACTACAGCAGCTTCTCTGTCAAGGTTACCCTTGAGAGTCCCAAGGTTCTTAAAACCCACAGAAACTGACAGTGTGCAAAATATAGGGGCAGAAAATTCAGCATCAGGAAGAAATCACAACAAAGGTATGTTTTTATACACCACATTCTGGCAGCAGTTTTCTAGGTAAAGTCATTGATCATCTTGAAGGGCTAAATTTAAAAAAGCCCATCGTTAATCAGGAAGTAGGTGCAAGAAACATCTTATTTACCAAATGAGAAAAAGGAGGAAGAAAGATAAGCCATGCAAAGTGGTGGAGACCAGATTACACTGTAAGGGAAGCTGCAACATTTGGGAGACCAAGTCCTAGATGGATTTGCCAGCTGAGTTGGAAATCATTTGATGTGACCTTAGACTAATTATTTAACTTCTGTGCCTCTGTCTCCCATCTGTGCCTGAATCTCCCACTTGCTGTAAAGGAGAGCAAATGATTTCAGACCCCCTCCCCCCTTTTCGACAGGGATGTTATGAAGCTGAGATCTTGTCTCTGGGAGCTCCAGAGTTCCCAGAGAAAGACACTCCACGAGCAGAGGGCAATGTCTGCTCTTAGAAACACCCCCACACTATGGAGGCTCCCGGCATCATGGCTCCAGAGTCGGGCAACCAAAATACTGCATAAAATGCCAAACTCAGGGTCAGGGCCAGCCTCTCTGCAGATAATGTCAGGAGCTCTATGGTGAACCCATTCTCACATATATAATAACTACATTCAGATGTTTAATGAACATTCAGTGATGCTTTTAAATCACCAGGATCTTCCAGACATGACCACATTGTTGCCTATCTATTAGGAGAGATGGCATGCAAGGTATGAAATAGTAGAAGGCCCATGACCATGACCCCTGGGTAAGTCCTGACCCTCTGTATTATGGGGCTAAAAATAATGAGGAATAAATGAAGTAAGATGCGAAATGCTGCTGGCACAGCCCTGGGCTCTTAGAAGGAGCAAAATAAGTGCCAAAGCCCTCCTCCCTCCCAGGGCTCTGCTCAATAAATAACAAGTGCTATTAATCCTTTAATCACAGATCTAGAGAAAAAAAAAGAAACAGGAAAGGGTTCAGCCATAAATATCTTATCTGCCTTTATTCTCCTATAACCCCTCAACTGGAGCAGAGTAAACAGGCTGAACTTTAGTTGGATCATAATGTGGACATCCCCAGGTAAGCCAGACTCATAAACTGCAGACGATTAGGTGACTGGCTTTTCATGGACTGCCCCCTACCTGGCCTACTCAACGACAGAAGCAGACCCAGCCCTTTGTCCCAGCTTCCCAAAGAAACCCATTAGCAGGCACACGTGGCTCCAGTGGGATGTCAGGTTAGAGGGTTTCTATTCCAGCGATTGTGGTCTTAGAATTCCCAAGCACAAGGCAAATGGATTCACAAGGATTGTGTTCATCTACTATTCAAGTCACCATCTGAGGACTATTTAAAGCACAAAGCCAGCGAGCCCTGCTCTGAATGGGAGACCAAGAAGAGGAAACAAGCAGGGTATGTTTTTAATATAGTTCTACAACTTATACAGACAGCGCAACTTGTAGAACCCCAATTTTGGACCCAGGATCCATCCTCACCAGCTCAGATAGCTCACTTGGCTCCCTGTCAACCACTGAGTAGGAAATGTCAAGTTCATTTTACAAATGGAAAAGTGGGAAGCATGGAGGGACAGATGCGTACATTGCTAAGTCCATTGCTAATAACAGAAACAGCTGAAGCTGATGTGTGCCTCCACATGCCAGGCCCTTCCTGGGCATTCCACCTTCTAACCTCACAACCTCCCCACAAGGTAGGCAGTTGTTTTGCTCACATTTTACAGTGAGAAGACTAAGGTTCTAGGAGATTAAATGATGTGCTCAAAGCGACACAGCTTATACATGGCACAGTCAGGATCCGAATCCAGGTCTCTCTGACACTAAAGCTGGTTGTTTGTGGTTTTGTTTGTTTCTAGTTACACCATACTGCCTCTCTTGGTTTCTCTCTGCTAACTTAAGAACCCAAGGAACCTATCATCCAAAACCAAACTAATGTTTAGACATTAGATCTCATGCCTTACTACTGATGTCATCAATTTGATGAGCAAAGAGAATTAGGCAATCCAAGCCCAACATCAGTGTCTTTAGGGACAGAAACCAGACTATAATTCCAATTAGCTGCACAAAACAGAGAAATTCCACATCAGAGGAACTTTTGCTAGAGAACAACAGGAGATCTTCAGCCTCTGATAAAACTTCAACTCATCATTTCTCCTGTCTAGACACCCCTTCACTTCAGCTGACTTCACATATTGTGATCCACACAGAAGACGATCCAGCACCTTGCCATCACGAAACCAAAAGGCAAGTTCTTTGGGATCGCATCAATATGAATATTTTATTTTATTTTGTGAAGCCATTTCCCTGTCCAGCCTCTCTTGTACATACCTCATGTCAGACCTCACATTTCCCAGAACACACCCTAAGTGACCAGGCCTGACCAAGTTCAACAGAACTGATCGCGATTTGTTAGATCAGGGGCAAGATCAATTAATTCTCTGCCCTCTTGCTTCCACAGCATTTAGAGAAAGCTACCTTCACTGGAATTTTTGGTGTCACGTAAATTATCAACAGCAGTTGCGGGGAAGAAATCATGCAAAAAAATTCAGTAGCAGATGAGCTTCCCTGGTGGCGCAGTGGTTGAGAGTCTGCCTGCCAATTCAGGGGACGCGGGTTTGTGCCCCGGTCCGGAAAGATCCCACATGCCGCGGAGCGGCTGGGCCCGTGAGCCATGGCCGCTGAGCCTGCGTGTCCGGAGCCTGTGCTCCGCAACGGGAGAGGCCACAACAGTGAGAGGCCCGTGTACCGCAAAAAAAAAAAAAAGTCAGTAGCAGATATAAGCCAGAAAAAGTAAATGTGACACAATCCAAACCAAGAGGGGCACATTCTCTCAACCCCTTGGGAATGACTTTACCTGAAGGCTGTGTGACTCATCAAACTCAGCACTAAGATGGTGAGGTCTACGGATCCACAGGGGCTCTTGGCAGTAACCTCCATGCTTTTTCAAGCCAGGTCTCCAAGACCTGGCACCGACATGTTCACCACTTTAATGGAGAAGCTTACAGTTCTGTTCTCTCCCCTCCTCCTCCCCAACAGATGATGCTAACTGGCACTTGCCTTACCTAAGGAGGCTAACTTGTAGCAGTGATATAGTGTGACAACTGGAAAATATGGGGACCTCACATAGTCAAAGCACAGACTTACCACAAACAGGAACAAGCCGTGAACCACTTGTCAGGTCTATAGCCAATGTTTTCCCTACACTCATTTCGCACAAATCTTAATCATATCAGGAAAGAGGTAAAAGGCGACTCTGAGGTTCCCATGTACCACTCTAAAGGAAGAAAATTTTTTCTTTCTTCTAAGAGGGGTGACCTGCCTATAATAACTTTTGGGGTAGCTGAATGGACTTAGCGTTCTGAGTAAGAAAGAAAGAAAGGAAATGAGATTTTTTTTCCATTTAGAGAAATGAGGAAGTGGAATGGTTTCTATACAGGCCCTATCCCTTTTAGAGAGTCTGTAAATTGTAATGCCACAATTTCAGGCCCTCCTTGAAGAAATCCCATCTCATATAGGGTTCTGACTAAAGACATGCTCTTGTAAATGTTGACTTGGAGCGATTGTCAATATTAGACAATAAACATACAGGTGTATCACCTTCCTACACCCGGTCTAAGAACGTTCATAATAAAGATCATTCAGTGGTAATGACAGTGACAACACAGATCCTGGCTAACACCATCACTATCCTAATCCAGGAAAATGCTACCTGGAAACATTCCTCCTATCAATCACACCCTCAGATAGGGAAGCTGGATGATTGGTCCAGCTTCCAGACCCTGATATATTCAAATCAATTAGCAGTCACTGGGTGACAAGAAAATGGCTGGCATCCACTGTGGCTATAACATACATCAGGCATTTCTAGTATTGGTCTTACAAAGGCAAATCAGGTTTGACCCCAATGTGAGAGATTGAACAACAAACCAAAGAACACAAGTTTCTGAAGAAGGTTTAATCCAGGCAGCCAAGGCAACCCTCTCTTTCTCAGAAGCTAAACCACTCAGAGTGAGAGGAGCTACTCCATCTACCACATAGATGTGGATCGTTCCTATGGAAGAAGTAGCACAGGTAGGAGGCCCACTTCCCAAGCCTTTCTCTACTTTCTCTCCAGATCCGTTAAAAGAGAAAGCCATTCCCTCCTCTATCTCAGTGTGAGACACACGACTGTAAAATTTTTTACCGAAAGAGGAAGGTCTGGAGGACACTAGCAGCTACCATGAGTTTCTCTATGACTCAAAGCCCCTTGGCTCTAGCCTGGGGCAGCCGGAGTCCACATTCAGAAGCATCGTGTTTCCTGTTCTTCTCTAGGTTAGAGTCCCAGCTAAGAATAGCTCCCCATTCATGCCACTGTGTACACATCTTTTTCACTTGCTGTTTTCTCTTATATATGCATGAAACCCTGTTCTTGTACGTTCTCCAAGGTAAACAAAAATACTTTAAAATGGGCACAGAGCAGCAGCTTTATTCCCTGTCCAGTCTACAAAAAGGCACTCCCCGGAGGAATTCCACTCCAGAGCTGAGTGTCACAGGAACAGTTGGGGCACAAGCTCCCTCCCTCTCTGAAGCTCCAAATAGAGGCTCATACTCCGAGCTGGGAAACTGGTGGCAGTGTTTAGGATGCACTATAGCTGCCCAGAACCTCACCTCTGTGCCTGTCTTAAACCTAAAGAAGACCAGAAGGCTGTAAAATTGGCCTCTTTTTATTAGGTTGGACCATGTGAAATTACCTACAAAATGATGATTTCATATGATTTAACCTAAGAGAATCCTAAAAAGCAAATCGGACATTTTGCAATAAGCAAGAATGCAAAATCCATTATTTCCCAGGTGGCTCCACCCAAGACCATTTCCTATCAGTCTTTAGGAGTTAAAACATTTTGCAGGAAGGTTAAAAGCTACGGCACCCCTTGTAAGACAGGCCTGGCATTGGTAACAGACCATTCCCTCATCTGTTCCATATCCATATTCATATCCACATCCATTATCCATTTCTGGCCCTCAAGAGCTCACAGAGGAACAAGCAAGTAAACAGGTAAATGGAACACAGAATAGAAACTGCTACTCTACAGACAAGTACAAAATCAGAACTGTGAGTGTAGCTTGATTACAACATTTCTCACATTGAATTTGCCTGGTTGTTTGTATGTGGGCTTCACGATCAGATGATGCACTCGGAAGCAGGAAGCATGTTCTCTTTGTCTTTGACCCCTGGCATCTAGCACAGTTCTTACACATAGTCAGTGCCCAATGTTTGTTGAATAACTGAATGACGCATAGAGGCTGAGTGGCCTCTCTATAAAATGAGGCGAGTAAGCAGTGCTCCTGTTAAGAACTTTAAGGTTCTTATGTCTTAGACCAGACTACTAATTATAGCACTAGAAAGAGAATAGCAGACTCCTGATTACAGAACTAGAAAGAAAACCAGAAGAAAAAAAAAAAAATAGAGGGGTCACTATACTTTATAATCAAATGAGTCTGAAATTATGGATTAAAAAGCCTGCCTCTAGCTGGGAGTATGGCAGCATCATTTTCTCTCTCAATTTAATATCTTTTGATTTCAATCGATTTTCCTTACTTTATAAGTTCAAGACTATCAGCAACAAAGGAAGTGAAAGATGTTTTATCAACTAAAGCAAAGGGGACAAACCCAAACCACTTTCTATTTGTCTTTAGGAAAAGAGTATTCACTGGGGTGGGAGGGGGAGTATTACTTCCTCTGGGGGCTAGAATGCCTTTTATGAGTTCAGAAAAAGAAAAAAAATATCGAATTCATATGTGCACCAAAATAGGTAATTAAATGTTGAATTAAAGGATCAAGATGAGGGAAGACATTAGACTGACTGCCAGGTGGTCAGAGTTGAAGGAGGTAAAACACACACACACACACACACACACACACACACACACACACACACAATGTCTATAAAACTCCTCCCAGACTTAAAAAAGTCACTTGGGTCACCTTTTAAATCTATAGAAAAATCATTTCTAAAATAAACAGCAGGTAGCAAACTAACGTCAAAACAATTCATCTTTCAAAGTTGAATATTTTGATGTAGGCACAGGAAGTCTTTCCCTTGCTTCAAATAATCAAAGCTCTGAAAAAAGGGCAGCACAGAGCTCTTCCCAATATGAAATCTTTTATCTATACATTTTACTTCGAAAGGAGAGAGACTGGCCTGAGCACCGCACTGCTTTGGAAGTAGAGGAAGTCTTTATCCTAATGAATTGATCTCATCAATTTAACTGCACATTTGATCCCAAGACCCTTTGTGGGCCTGATGACCCCAGGGAGGTCCATAAGTGAAGCTGTCCCCAGGGTGGTGCAGTCCATCATGGCCACCAGCAGACAGGAAAGGGCCATTGGGGAGATTCTAATTTTATTATGTAAATCACAGGAAACTACATTTAGCTTCTCTCCTCTGTGCAGCATCCTTATTTCTACCCAGTGGCCATCAGCAGAGGAGAAAGAAGTCTGTCCACATAAACGAAAATGACAAGGCTGGCTGCTCCTCTCTGACAGTGAGGGTCCCCCACAAGCACCTATCTGAAAGCTCACAGTTAGATTTCTCTTTTTCTCCCTCACGCCCATTTTAGTTCATTTATTTCCAAGGAGTGCAAAAGGCAACATAAACGGCAAAGGGTTGAGGTCAAGTTCAGAAGCCCTGTGGGAAAAGCATAGCCTTTGAGTCAGACTTTGGAATCCTAGATCTCAGTTCCTAGGATCTACATGACCTTGGGCATGTTACTTAATTTCTCTGAGCCTCAGCTTCCTCTCTGTAAAATGGGGATAATGATACCACCTCTCAAGGCTCTTGTAAGGATTATGTTTGGGGGAGCTTTTAAGGCCAGTGGTTTTGTGAGGGCTATTTGACTTCATTCTGTCTCAGGAAAGCGGAAACTGGATATGAAACTGAAGAAGAGTGACATCCAAATATGGCCCAGGTATGAACAATTTCTGCTTGCATGCATGGCTAGGATGCTGGCGTTTCAGAGAACCAGCTTCGCGGGCTTAAGGCCAAACTGGAGAAGCCTTCCACCGTGATGGGCACAGCACTTTCCAGAGACAGGACCCACATCACACAAAATTCTCTCCCTACTCTAGAATTCCTGAGGTGGACAACTTTATCCAGCTCAGAATAAAACTCAAGGTAGTCAACATCTTTCTTGTCAAGGAACATAAAGTAATCCAAGAAGGATCTAGAGAATTCATTCTAACATGAAGTCAACCTTGCTAATAAATGAAATCACCCTCCTCAAATAAAATCTACACTCTTGTCAAGACAACTGTCAAAAATTGTAATTGCTGCAGACAAGTAGAAAAAAGATGGCCACACAGCAGCATAAAAGCCCTTTGGCTGAAAAGTACATCAAGAACCCTTTCATTTAAGTTCCGGGCCAAGGTGTCTTTATATTAATTTAAAGTCAACCACAAAATCAGTTACAGCTTTTCCTTTGAAAAGGGGGACTAGAGAAGGTGGACTCTGAATGCTGTCTCCTTCCAACCTACAAAAAACGGATGAGTCCAACATTCAGACGTAGCCTTGAGAAGAAATTCTGTTTGCCAGTCCATGGGCGTTTTGTTTGTTTGTTGCTGCTGTTGCTGTTCTCACCCTCCTGACCAACAGGCCCACGGACTAGCACTTTTTAAGATTCATTTCTGTCATCTGTGAAGACGAGGTTTGTGATATCTGCTGGGTCCCAAAAGTGTAGATAGACCAAAGATCCTACCTCTCTCTTAAATTCAGCTCAGAAGCAATCTCATGCCAACAGCTGGGAAAATTACTTCCATCATCACTGCTCCAAAATCGAGCCCTTCCACCCTCTGCCCAGCTCCCAGCCCAGGCTCCCGGGACCCACACTGCTGTTTGTATTGGCCTGCAAGCAGCTTGTTCCCACACACCCAGACCAGCGGAGCAGAAGGAGTTCAGAAGAGCCCGCCGACAAGTGAAAGGCCTGGGAGGGAAGTGACAGGCAGGATCCAATGTCCTGCAGTAGCTTGTTCTCAGTGCCACCTTGGCTTTTCCTTACCACCTGCCAGGAGCCGTTCAAACACTCTGAGCAACGCGCAGTCACAAGGATCCTTTTTATTCGCTGGAGTCCGGAGAGTGCCTACTCTGGCTCCCAGAAAGCCAAAAGCAAGTACAGCTTCTCCCTCTAGGCCTTCTCTTTAGATTCAAGAATTCCTTTCACCCCACCTAGAGGGACCAAACCCCTCATATAAGAAGCAGCACTCTGAAAACAAACGGTACTCATCACTCAATTGCTCCTAGATTAGGCCTTCCAAACGTCCCTCATCTGTAAGTAGGAATAATAACACAACATTCTTTGTTGTGTCTCCTTTCAGGGTTGTGGCGATTAACTGAGATAATATACATTTAGCACAGTGCCTGACACATAGTAAGTACTCAGTAAATACTAATTATTATTAATATTATTTTTATTATTCTAAGAATGAAGTATAGCTATTATTAAGAAAATACCTTCCTAGGGACTTCCCTGGTGGTGAGGCGGTTAACAATCCGCCCCAATACAGGGGACACGGGTTCGAGCCCTGGTCCAGGAAGATCCCACGTGTCACAGAGCAACTAAGCCCGTGCACCACAACTACTGAGCCTGCTGCGCTCTAGAGCCCCTGTGCCACAACTACGGAGCCCACGCACCGCAACTACTGAAGCCCGCACGCAGCAATGAAGACCCAACACAGCCAAAAAATAAATTAATAAATTAATTTAAAAAAGAAAGAAAATACCTTCCTAAAAGACATGTCATTCTAACCCGAGGGTAAACGCTCCACAGTCAATTTCAGTCTCTCCTGCAAACAGAAGGAACAAGTGCGAAAAAAAATCTGAACAATAGACATTCTAAAGGTTGTTATTTGAATTTTGAGTACATTATGTGCAGTGATACACATATAGATCCATTTATTGAGAAAGAGCTGTCTGGCACCAACGATGTGTACAGCACTACACTAAATATGTGTGTGTAGATACACATACACACACACACGTAGAATCAATAAGACAATTTACACTTTTAAGCATCTACTATGGGCCAGGCATTATATTAGGCAACTAGAGATATACAGATAAATAAGACATGGGCCCTGTCCTCCCTAAGCTTATAGTCTAATAGAGGAATTACGATCGATTATAGGTGCTAAGATAAAATTCCATATATCAAGCAATGCATGCAAAAAGGAGAGATATATACAGACGATGCTCTCTTAACCAACTTGCCAGCTTATGTGACATACTTCAACTGCTCTCTACACTACACTGGCTGGTTGTTAGTAGTAGGCCTTTTTCTTGTGTATCTGCTCCCTTCTGCCCCATCAGCCAGGCTGGGTGCTTCCCCAGGGTCAGTAGTCTGTTCATAACAGATATTATTTTAATTATGTATTATATAAAGTAATTAAATATGAGTAAAAAAGGTGTTTCTGTGAAAAATAAATTGAATGCTTTGGAAAAACTTGATAAAAACAAGTTGCTAAAAAAAACTGCCAATGAATTAGGTGTGGGCAAGACAACGGTAAAAAATTGTATTGGTGGAACTAAAAAAATCTAGAAACATTATGCATTTTATTTCTCAAGTGTATTGAAGAACTCACTTTACTTAAAGAGACAAACTGGAAATCACAGACAATGTGTTAAGTGTGCAGTTTATGAAAGAAAGTCAACAGAACTCTACTCAGGAGAACCTCACTCTAAGAAAAAGCCCTGGTCCACATCAAAAGATTTGTGAATATATGTACATATATTTATTTTGAAGTTTAAATAAAATGTTTAGGGACGGTATCTTTTTTTTTTTTAAAGATTCTCTGCTGTAACTGACTTTTGGGACTGACTGACCAACTACTGGTCCAGTTGCCCAGATAAGAAAGTGTCCCCACTACACCTGCCTGTTTTTCTTAGGCCAATAGCAAAATGAGTTTATATTCCCTCGGTCCAATGTAACCTGGTAGCATAGAAGGTTGACCTGGGATTTTATAAAATAGACCCATTAAACATCTCTCAAACAGACAAAGTGCATGGAATTTTAGCCAAATTTCCAGAGACTGAGATGCTAACGCTTGTAAGCATGAGCTGCACACTGACTACTCATAGCCTGAAGCATGGACCAAGAGATGAAGGATGCCCCAGATGCCACCTCAGCTTTGGTCACAGGTCTTGGCACGTGATGCCATCTCTGCAAGAAGAAATGTCTCAGGTGATGTTTTATTGAGAAAAGACACAAGTACTAACTATCAAGGAGGAGTGAGAACTCTTCCCAGGACCCCTTCATAGTCCGTCTAATACATTTCTGTTAATTTGCATAGAACGCTGGATTTCTATCGCACATAACAAGATTCCAGGCACTGAAACTGAACCGACATCATTAGCTTTCCACCAGAGCTTTATGCCATCAAGATGCAATCTGTCAAGGGAAAGCAGCACGGGGCCTCATGTCAAAAGAAGTCTGCAGGAGCAGAAAGCCGAGGCAAAAGGGAGCCTTCAGCAGAGTTTCAGTCTCCTGACAATATTTTTAAAACACATATTTAACGTATGGAGGATCCCATTGATGGAGGAGAGAAAAATACCAACGCTTTTTTTTTCTTTAAAGACACGGGATTGGTACGAGAGGAGGGAAACGAACTGGGGAAGCCTTTGTATATTGAGAGCTGAGTTTATTTTTATTTTCTCTGCCAACAGAGGCAAGGTAATTCTATAAGCATCATTTAACTTTCTCACTAGAAACAAAATAGAGTAAGGCAGTTAATGCCTTGCATTTTACATCTTCCATTCCCACTCCAGAGTCACATGTTTTCCCCCAGAAAATTAAATTGATTCTCACACAATGGCACCCAAACGTGTGCTTTCAAAGGCATATCCCCAAACTGATGGGATCCTCAATGAGAGGATGAGGAATTATTTTCCATTTCAATCTGGAGTCAGGAAATCTGTGGGTCTCATTTCCTTCATTAGGGGTCGGCCCCAATGACCTCGAGGATCTCTCTCCTTCCAAAGGAAGAAAAGGAAATGAGTTTCAATGACAGCTGTCGAATTTTAAGTCAGATATCAGCAAGAAATTCCTAATTTGAGAGCTGTCAATCAGTGGAACAAGTTTCAAAATAGGCTGCGGAATCTTCTTCCCTGGAGACAGATAAAAATAGGCTAGGCCGCCATCTGTCTTGGTAGGGTGCAGCCCTTCCAAGAGGCGGGTGAACAAAACCCTTCTTTCCTCCAAGAGAGTCTACGAAGAAGTGATTAGGCTGATGAGGGAAAAAGGAGAGAGGCAGCAGTCCATCTGGGCCTGGGGAAAGCTGGGGGTTAGGTACCTGAGACTTCCTGTGGATAGGGAAAATTCAAACTGCAAAGAGGAAAATACAAGGGGAAAAAGACAGGAAATAACCACACAGCTCTGAGCTCTTTGGGGAGAGCTCAGCCAATTTGTTTGTCAGCTGCGACAGCTCCGTTTGGTCCTGGGGACAACACACTCAGCCACAGATCCTTGGGGAGGGTATTATTCCCCTCCCTAGTTCCCAAACGAGTGTATGCATGAAGCCTAAGTGGAAGATGGGAATTGTCAAATAAATCCAACGTCTCCCCAGGTGAACAGCAGCACCCACAGAGCATCTCCAAAAAATTTTCCTTTAAAAGACACTTTTCTTTTCTTGGCAACCTTCTTTGGCCATCTGAAATCCTACCCATTTCCTGCATTTCTTTCATTGCTATGGAAAGCTCTCTTGGGGCATGAAAAGGAATGAAACCTTCATGGACCTTTAGAAAGCTAACTCCAATGGGATATGCAAGAAACAGCATCACTACGGCCTGTAACCTCTGCAAAATTGGAGTTGTCCCTCTCTCTGCAGATGTGAGCTAACCTTTGACCCAATCTCTGTGCAACCACATCAAATGTACACACTTGGGGCTCTCAACTAAGTCTTTGTTCTAACACTGTCTTCTCACAGCACACTGGAGTCAGCCACATGGTGTTGTCACAGGGGCCTTTGGGTACCCAGCTTTGCTGGTAGACAAAACACAGGAAGCCCACTGTTTTCTAAGCCCATATGGTACAGGAGCCCCCTGCAGGAGGGCAGCAAGGTCAAGGAGTCAACACCAGGGACTCACCGAGCTGAGGTCAACAGCAAACTAAAGATGGAGGCGAGGGATGGCCACCAGCTGTTGAGAGCTAGACATTTAAGGGCATACAAGGCAAAAAAACAGTGCCTGAGGCTCAGTTCTTTAAACAAGAATTTTTTTCTGGCAGGGTTACCAGCTATGGAGAAACCTGAAGCTCAAGCATGCAGCCTGGTGACTTTTTCCCCCTTCAGCAAAGCCAGAGAAATTTGCAAAGATAACTAGAAGAAAATCAATACCGTAGGGCCCTAGATTTTAAGATGAGCCTTTGCAGAGGAGAAATCTGAGTCTGTTCTGTCCTTGCAGCTGTCCTAGTCAGATGAGACAGGGCTTTTACCCTCACAGAAGGGACTAGACTTATTGAGAAGAACAAGGAGATAATGGATAGAAAAGGGCCCTATAAACTCACGCAGCCCAAAACAAATGAAAGGAAGGGATTATCATCATTGCTAATAGAACACAGGCTGTCCCCCAACTGGGTGGTGAAATGAGAGCAATGTCACCTTACAAAAGCAGAGACTGCATTCTGGGTCACCCCCTGTGGCCGCTCTAGGGTTTCAGCTAGGTAGGACACCATCTTCTATCTTGCTGGTCTGGGGGCAATGCCGGCTATGAAAAGGGGCAGGCCCCTTCTCTTCCTTTGCTGGATGCTACACAGCAACCTGGCCAGACATCCGAACCCTCTGGAATGTGCCAGACATTCTGGTCAAAATCCGGGACTTGGGAACAGCATATCGGGAAGTGTCTCTCCTCAGAACCTAGCTCAGGTGCAAAGGGAGAGTTCTCTCCCAGACCCGCCCTACATAACTATGAAATTCAGGGTTTGCTCATTTTTCAGAGCTGGGATCTTCAACACCGTTGGGGATTCATTCATCAGATATGGGATTCGGATTGTTTAAGGCCTTAGGGAACTGCAACTAAGCAGCAGAGAGCTGGTTTCCATGGAGGAGACTGAGCAGATGATCCGGGAGTCAGGCATCCCCTAGAGGTCGTCTCCTCCATCACCCCATCACCTCCGGCTCCCCTCTGCAGACTACAGGGAAGCCAGTACAGGCAGGTGAGTGGGTGTCCTGTTCTTCAAGCTCTCCTGAGAGGAGAACCCACACAAACTTTCTGTAGCCTGGGAAGGAGGAACCAACACTGGAGTAACCAATCTACTGGCTTCCCATCCACTCTCATAACTCAACGCGATGAGGCTGGCTGGCTACCAGCCTGTATTCTCTGCAGCAGGATAGAGCTAAAAAGGCTGTCAAATCGGAGTATGGGGCAATGAAGAGAGCACTGGATTAGACATCAAAAGATCTTGGAGGGGGGATTAATTAATGCAAAAGGAACAGGAGAGAATTTGAGGGGATACAGAAATGCTCAGCATGTTACAACTGCGGTTACACAAGTGTATACACTTGTCAAAACTCACTGAACTCTAGGTTTTAAGTGGGTGCATTTTCAAGTATATAAATCACACCTCAATAAAGTTGTTTTAAAAAGAAAATTCTGCATTCTAAATTCTAATTCACCTGTATTAAATGTGGGACCTTGGACAAGTCACTTACCTACCTAATGCTTCACTTTTCCCATCTGTTAAATGAGGTTAATAATTTCTGCCCTGCTTACCTCACAGGATTTTAAGGTCACATGACATTATATATGTGAACCAATTTCAAAAGGCACAAAATGCTAAGCCGTTATGAGGTAACTGTAATTATGTTTGCTTCCCGGCATTTGGGACCTCCTTGCTATATATATTTCCTGATGATCTTCAGATGCGGAGGGAAATTCTGTTCTAATTAATAGCTGATGGTTCAAAAATCTTCCCTCCGGAAAACCTTGACCTGAGTATTCTTTCTGCTCGCCCACCTCTTCGCTATGTAAAGGTCACTTACTATGGGCGTGTGGGCCTTTCTGGTTCCCACAGATAAGCTCCCAACATGGAGTACAGCTACTGAGCATGGCCATCCGACCAGAATGCAGACACCATGGCAGATACCATTCTGGAAGCATGCACACTCCCCTTCCTGGGGAAACTAGTGAGTTGGCATTTACCCGTGGCCACAGAGCACCCTTTCAGGCAGAGGAAAAGGAAAGAAAATGCAGGATCTTCTCACAGAAGGACTAAAGGGGAAAAACTCGGAAGCCTGGGCGGTTAGGTACAAACTCCCCTGCTAAAATTAGCTAAAAGGGACTGAGATCATCGAATCCAACTTCTTCATTATCAAAATTAGAAAACTAATTCTCTGAGAGGGCAAGAGTTCAAGGCTAAGCAAAACTGGTTTTTTGTTTTGTCTTTGGCCGCGCCACATGGCTTGCGGGATCTTAGTTCCTCGACCAGGGATTGAACCCGTGCCCTCAGACAGTGAAAGCACTGAGTCCTAACCACTGGACCACCAGGGAATTCCCTAAGCAAAATTGTTAAGTAGGTTCAATTGCAGGTGCCACAACCTTCTAGTTCTGGCCACATGTACATGGTCACTTTCCCCTGAGAGGCTCTCCTGCCCTAATTTGGCATCTAGTAGGCTTAGACCCTTATCAAAACCTCTCATAGGAAACAAATGCAATCTCACACTCAAGTATAAATACACAAATAGCACTTTTGAGTAATGTGAGGGAAGAGGCCATTGTAAACAGGTAAAGCTAATAGTGGAAGAGACATCTTCAGCCCATCCCCCCACAGGGGACCTTGACAACAGCCCCCGAATCACACCCAATAGCTGGTTTTCTGCCCAGCCTCAGGCAAACAGAGAACTAAAGCTTGAAACTGTTCCAGATAAGTTCAAGTGGGTTTACAAAGAAGTTCAAGTGGGCCTGCAGAGTTGTAGGTCTTATCTGCAGGCCTGCCATATCATCCTACAGAGCCTGGGCTGTAAATGGCAATGCTGTCCTGTAGAAAGGTGTGTTATCCACCCTGCATAAATGGGAATCAGAGCTCCACATACAGTCCTTCCACTCATCCTTGCAAATGCTCCTTTTAAATCCATCTTGAGAATACCATTCACTCTGGGATAAAGAAGATGTGGTATATATACACAGTGGACTATTACTCAACCATTAAAAAAAGAATGAAATAATGCCATTTGCAGCAACATGGATGGACCTACAGGTTATCATATTAAATAAAGTAAGTCAGAAAGAGAAAGACAAATACCATATGATATCACTTATATGTGCAATCTAAAAAGTAGTACAAATGAACTTATTAACAAAACAGAAACGGACTCATAGACATAGAAAACAAACTTACGGTTACCAAACGGGAAGGGGGAAGGGGAGGGATAAATTGGGAATATGGGTTAACAGATGCACACTACCATATATAAAATAGACAAACAACAAGCATAGTAAATGTACAGCACTGTATAGCACAAGATACCTTCAATATCTTATAATAAACTATAATGGAAAAAAAATTTTTTAAGAATATATATATATATACACATTAAACAAAAAAGAATACCATTCATTCTAGTTTCACCTGGTGGAGAGAGAAAACAAGTCTCACAGTTGTCTACTTTTCACCTAGTCAAAGCCACCAACATCTCTCACTTGATTACTGCCAAGAGTCCACTTAATACCCTTGCTTCCACTTTTTACCAGCTAACGTCTGTTTTCCACTCAGCAAGCAGCGTGATCTTAAAAATAAATATATAAATCAGACATTCTACTCCCCTGCGGCTGCCCTCCAGTGGCCTCCCACTGCACCCACCGGAATCAATGCATAGTCCTGACCGTGCTCTCCAGGCCGTGTGGTCTGACCCTGCCTGCCTAGTCCACCTCACTCCACATCCGTCTCCCATCTGCTCTGTACCTCTGGCTGCACAGACCTTCCTTCTATTCCTCAAACAAGCACCTTCAGACCTCAGCATCTGCTGCTCCCTTGCCCCCAGATCTTCAGGAGTCACCTCCAAGAGGCCTTCCCTGACCACACATGGGTTAAGTAAGCTCCTCCCACACTGATCCCTGCCAGCCACTCTTGAATCCACCACCTGATTTCTTTTTATTTTTATTTTTTGGCCGTGCCGCATAGCTTGCAGGATCTCAGTTCCCCGACCAGGGATTGAATCTGGGCCACAGCAGTGAAAGCCCGGAATCCTAACCACTAGGCCACCAGGGAACTCCCGCACCACCTGATTTCTCTATTTCCTTCAGAATACTCAACTACCTTTCATTACCCTATTAATTGATCCATTTATCTTTTTACTGTACATTTCTCCCACTAAGACTACAGCTCCATGAAAGCAGACAGTTGCTCTGTCTTGTTGGTAACTGTCTCTAGCACCAGACCACAGCCCGGTACATAGTGGACATGCATCACCACATGTTGAGTGCATGAATGAATGAATGAATGAATGAATATCTTTTAAAGAAATCAAATTGAAGGCTTTAAAGACAGGGTAAGGCTCTCTGGTAGGCCCCACAGAGACGGTGTCCTGGTTCACTCCTGTACTCACAAGAAATGCCAACGCTGGCACACACTTCACTAATAGGGAAATAAGACGCTGAGGTAAAATCAAGTGCCTCCGTTAGGCATTTCCATAATTAATCATCAGCGTTCATAGGCTGAGAGTTACCTCTAATACCAACTCTAGCATCAATCTAAAGGAAACCTATTTATTTAAACTGACAAAAACATGCTGTCGTTTTCATTTCCATTACAAAGCATGCCAATGTAGCAGAAACACTGATTGAACATCTTTCTCTCAACCCAAGTGGCAACTGATCAGCTTACCAAGGGACAAATAAGTTCAACAACTCATGTCAAAAGTAGAAAAGTCTTTCCTTTCTTTCCTTCTCTCTTTCTCCCTTTCTTTTTCTCTTTCTTCCTTTCTTCTTTCTCCTTATGAGGCATAAGTTAGATATTTAAAACACAGAAAATTACTAAGATGTAAAATTCTCTTTTAGGAGACACTAAACTGTGACAGTCATCCATTTTGTTTAAAATAAGGTAAGATGTATATATGTGTGTGTGTGTATATATGTCCGTGTGTGTGTGTGTGTGTGTGTGTGTGTGTGTGTGTGTGTGTATATATATATATATATATATTGGGCAACAAGTAACTAGAAGAACTCCTATTGTAACTGCCCGTGGAACACGGACTCCACAGCCCAGTAAGTGATGTACCACTTCACCTCCATCAACCCCTAATTCCTGCTCCTACAGAGAATAAATCAGATGACAGAACTAAAAGCACTTTGAGTCTCTGAAAGAAAGAAGCTATAGAAATCCTGAAAGAAAAAAAAAACCAAACCCAAATACAGTCTCTGAGGGGAAAAAAAAAAAAAGACATTGCCTAAAAAAGAGAGGCAAGGTGTTAATTGCTGAAGAGTCCTTCAGGTTGAAGAGAGCCACCCTTGACTAGCCTTCTGTCTCCTTTTCAAGGATCTGCAGTGATCCGGTCTCCTATTAAAATCAGGCTGTTTATTCAGTGGCCTTTTGACAGCTAAGATGCTAGGAGCTACTCAGGTGCTTAGGTGCAGCCCAGCCAAGCAGGCCTGCACAGGTTTCCACCACACCCAGGTTTCAGTTTGGCAGATAATGAAAATGGCCAAAAGAGTCATTGATGATTTAAGTATTCACTGAGATATGCTCACAAGATAAGACAAAGGGAACCTCAGAACAGTGAAACCAAATCAAACCAAGAAGACCTTCAACAGTAGTGAATGTCATTACACAACTTTGGCACAAATTGAGGAAGCTTCCGAAACAGAACTAAGACTGCAAGATGCTATGGTCCAGCCTTCTTCCTCCACTCAGAAGCAGCCCCACCGCCACCCCCACCGCATACTCTTCCTTAAAAAAGTATTCTATTCTTTTCTCTAAACCCTCTTGAGCAGCGTATTCAATAGCCTTTCTTTTTCAACCCTACCCCTCAACTGCTTACAGTTGGACTTAAGAAACTGCTTGAGTTACAGCCCAGTCCAACTGTACTGTAGACGAAACTTGAGCAGGACAGGACTAAACTTGAGTTGTTTCCTACAGACAAAAGTACAATGGTTGACATTAAAGAGCACCTAATTGAAGGAAAACTGGTTTTAAGCAGATTAATAAACTCCATGCTTACAGGTTCTCACACTTGGTATATTTTTCAGAAACACCCCCAACAAGATAAGAAGTTGGGAAATGGTTCCCTTGGCTAGTTAAGAAAGAATGTCATCTTAAAAAAAAAAGAAAAAAAAATCATACTAAGGAACTGGCAGACATATGTCATTCTTTTGGACAATGTTTTTGCAAGTAGATTTGATTTTCTTTACTCAAATGTATCCAACTTTGGAGTTTGCAAGGCCAAAATAGATACAGAAGAAGGTCCTCCAATTTCCCATTCTTGGCTCCAAAATAAATTAGTTTTATATTAAGTCAAGACATTGAAATTGCTGCTAAATAAGAATGATTCTAGGTCATGATTAAGATTGCTTTTCAGGACTTCCCTGGTGGCGCAGTGGTTAAGAATCTGCCTGCCAATGCAGAGGACACGGGTTCGATCTCTGTTCCGGGAAGATCCCACATGCTGCAGAGCAACTAAGCCTGTGCGCCACAACTACTGAAGCCCACACACCTAGAGCCCGTGCGAAGCCTACGCACCGCACGAAGAGTAGCCCCCGCTCGCTGCAACTAGAGAAAGCCCACGCACAGCAACAAAGACCCAATGCAGCCAAATAAAAAAATAAATATTTTTTTAAGTTAAAAAAAATTTTTTTTAAAAAGATTGCTTTTCAAGCTATCAACAACAGTATATCTTAAATGCCCAGCACTATGTAAAACATCAGGGGCAGGTACAAAAGAAGTATAAAATAGAGTTCCTATCATACACACCTAACAATGTAGAGACAGCTCTCAATTAATTTACCAAGAGTATGTCGCATAACAGGATTATTTGTAAGTTTGTGTTTGAAGTACAAACACATTTCCCCATAAAAGGCATGCGATAGAGTTTCAGTTCTCAGGCTGGTAGAAAACTGACTCAGCCCACAGCGTAACTGAAATATCCAGTATGTGCAAATGAAACCTGATATAGAAAGAACAGTGTAACAATAGAAATACCTGACATGTATATGGTGCTTTGTTAGCTACAAAGAGTTTTTCATACACATAAACTTCACCATGACTCTGTGGATAGGTGATATTTGGTAGAACATGGTGATGTTGTCAACAGTTGAGGAAATGGAGGCACAGAAAGCCTAGAAACTTCTTCAAAGTCACAGAGCTACTAAGTGGCAATAGGACCCTAACACTGGCCTACCGACTCCAAATCCCATTCTCTTTCCACTGGTGCAAAACAGAATAAGAAATAGGCTGTGGAGGGTTTTGTTTGCTTTGCTGTTTTTAGACTGATGCCTGAGAAAGATGAGGAGGTAAATGGAAACTTTTAGGGATTCCAAAGGAGGCTTAGGGGCACTTTTAGAGGCTTTCAACATTGACAGCACTGGTGCTTTATTGCTTTCATTTCACTGTGAGCCTTGTGGAGGGGCTTTTCTCCTTTCAGGTTCATCACTAGTGCTTTTCCAGTTCATCTGCCATGATTAAGGTATGTTGGAGGATGGTGTTCAGTTTGGGCTCTAACTCATGAAGAAGAATACACCATCAGCAAGAAGGGTTTGGAAAGATTTCCTTGATAATGGATAAGCACTGGAAAAGAGAAGGGAAGGAAGAAGTGTGATGAAGACAACCATGTGCATGAGGAAGACTGCCTGAGGCAGACAGAAGGCAAAGGGGATAGGGGCTGAGGGAGGCCATTATTCTATTAAGAGACCACAGGCCAGTGTAGAGTCAGTGCTCACCACTGCACCATCAGGCCAAGGCACCTTGGCTGCAGGCAGATGAAGGAGGAGGCGGCAACTGCCACAACCCAGCTTTGCATAAATATGGGTCTCTCCTCCACAGTGAGGGTCTCCAGTCGAGACATCTATAAAATTAGCAGATGACAACACAAATAATCACACATCTACACCTTCCACAAAAATCCTTTTAACTGAATAAAAGTGCCAAGAGTTTCGTTCATTCATTAATCCAGTAAAACAATAAACATTTACTGTGTGCCAAAGCGCCACACTAGATGCCAGAAAAACAAACATAAACAGGGACAGTCCCTGCCTTCAAGGAGCTCACAGTTTAGTAGGTGAGAAAGATGTACACATAAATAAGTACAAAGTAATGCAACTGGTATGAATGTATTTAGTTAAACACCAAGTACAGCATCAGCATAGTATACTTCAAGCACAGACAGAAGCCAATAGGTTCCCCAACACGCTCTAGTTGGCAGACTTGCTGTTTATCATTTACCCATCTGTACACAGAGGCCCACACTAATATTAGGCCAAATCTACATTATTAATCACATATTTATTTGTCTGCTAAGTCACTATCTTGATGTCTGCCCTGCGCAAGTCGTTGTTTTGTTCTTATGGGGAAGAATGGGTGTGCACATAAATCTCACCCAAATTGTGTAAGAACAAACCTAAACTTGGGGCGGTACACAAGAGGTTCACTGTAACACGGCATGTCGTTTCAATTATGGCCCAGAAGGCAACGAGTGATTCACTTTAACAAACATCCTGAGTCAATGTTACACAGGTCAAGTCTCCTTAAAACAAACTCCAGGAGACCATCCACCATTTTCTGTCACAGCAAATAAAATCTTAATGTATACTTGTTTGGACTGTGTAATTTACAAAGCAGATGCACAAGCATTATATTATTTAATCAACACAGCAACCCCTAGGTATGCTTATTACATGGTCATCTTATATCTGAAGAAGCTGAGGCCAGGAGAGGTTAGGCATTTACCCAGGGCCGTGTAGTTAATGTAGTTAAGGGTCAAAGCTGGGACTGGTGTGCAAGCCTTCAAACCTCCATTTGGGTGTTTTTTTTCCCTACCAAATTGCTTAAAATCTGGTTGCTTAAAATTCCCAAGCCAACTGTGGATAATCTTTGTTACTCAGAATTTTTTTTAAAAAAGGAGATTATAATAATTCCTACAGTCTCCTTGTATCCAGCACATTGGATGACAAGCAATCACAGGCCATTCTGCTCAAAATAGAAATAACACTAAGAATTCAAAGCCTTTGGAGGTGATGATGGAATCCACTCCGTCCAACTGCCAATATCGAAAATATGTTTTCCCATAAATAGCTTTAGTCTGATCTTCTCTCTCAACAAATTCCACATCACAATCTCCAATCAAGACCTCTAATTCACCATCGAAAAGTTATTCAAATTAGGACAATGAGCCACTTCTGCTCCCACACCTTGAAACAGCCCAGGCACCACCCAGTCAAGTAGCGCTGAACTCAGCCTCTCCCACACTCTCTTGGGATGCTTTTAAAATAACTTGTTCCTTTGCCAGCTCCTTGTCAACCCCTGAGAGCTCCAGTGGTGGAGGGTGGTGGTGGGGTTTGACTTGACTTTTCTTTAATTCACAGGTTGACCCTCAAAAGGGGCCTCTAACAGAATCTCTGGCTGGAGAGAGGTTTATCAGAGGAGAACAGGGCAGCTAGGAGCTCAAGTTTTTCCTTTCCTTGTTTAGCTGTGCTCATCCCCTACAGGGACTGGGGAAAGAAAATGCTATTAATTCCTGAACACAAACAGTAAGTCCCCCTTCAAGGGAGAACATTTCTCAGACTGAAATGTAAAGAAGCTGCAAATGAGGTCAGGTATTTGGCATGGGAGTGAGGTGCCATCTATTTCACGGTTTCTCTGCAACATTCCCAATTTAGAAGAAAGGACAATGACAGATTTAATGAAAGTGGGGTGGCAGGAGTGGGGAAGGGATGGCACTGTCACTTGCCTGATGCAATTCCTGCTTGAATGGAACTGTCACCTCAAACTCAGGATGTCTAGAATAACGCTCCCTGCTCCCTCTCTCGGCAAGCGCGGCGCCCTGACTTCCCTACGACTATTTCTGACATCGCCACCATTGTCCTCTCTGTCTCCCAAGCTAGAAACCTCAGGCATTCCTGACTCTTACTTCGGCCCTGGCTCCTATCTCTGTAGCCCATTTTCCTACCTTAGTAGCGTCTCTGACTATAATGTGGACAAACATGGTACTAAGGGTAAAAGAACAAGCAGGCTTTGGAGCCCAACAGACCTGGGCCTCAGTCACCACCCCACCCCAGGTCACCTGTCACCTTAGATCATCTGTCTGAGCACAGTTGATAGTTGATAGTTCAGTAAATGGAGAATGACACTCCCCTCATCGGTGGCACTAAGAACTGGTCATATTTAACAACATATTCACAGCGCCCACTTCCGGGCCGGGCACAGACTGGTCTACACTGTGTGGGCAGGAGCGCGCCTCCCTTCCCAGTCCAGAGCAACCAGAGTGTCTCTGAAACCGGACTGCATGGCCCCACTCTTCAACCCAGACGGCCTCTATTGTTCTGACCGCGGCAGCACAGAGTCAGACTCTGGCTGATCTTCAAGATCATCAAAATCCACCCAGCCCCATCCTACTCCCCTGTCTCTTAACTCCTCTGCTCTAGCCAGGGTCTACTCACTCACTCACTCAGCAAACATTTTTTGGGTGCCTACCACATGCCAACATGCTGCTGGATGCTGGGAATGTGAAGGTGAAAGGCTGCCCACCCTCAAAGAGCTCACAAGCGCCTTTCTGGTAGGGAGAGTGTATCTGCGGGAAGGGGCACGGGGTGGGGTGAGGGTGGATAGAACCATCATTGTATTACGGTGTAGGAAGTGATGCCGGAGGGGTGAGCATGGTGGGGGCTGTGGGAACACCACCAAGGGAAGTGCACACACGGCCTCTGTTCTTTCCTCCTACCCTCCAGTTAGCCAAATCCTACTCCGTAAGTCAAGGTCTTATTCATTCTGGCCCACACCTCTCCCATCTCTGAATTCCTCAAGTTCTTATCAACACTACTCATTTCTAGTCATCCACTGGCTGATGTCATTTCTTGTATTGCTGTTGGTTAAATTTTTTTTTATTACTCTTTGTATACGTTGGCAATTTTTCTCCACTGGTTTATGCGATTGTAGAGGATACCCACTAAATTCTAGACAGCTCTAAAAATCTCTCGTGTAAACTATATATTAATTATTGGTGGCATAAGTGATAAGTTCAGGGTTACTGACAATCACAAAGTCATGTATTTATTTGGCTAGGTCCTGACTTCTGCATGGCTGACCCTTGAAATCCAACCCAAAACAAGAGAGAAGACCCCTGGTTATCTCTGAAACACTTTCCAACACATAATTTGCTACTACTATAGTTTTAAAACCTTTCCAAAAAAGATTTTAAGTGTAAGAAGCTCATCAAATAAAATCTGAGGTGGACACCCAATATAGCAAACATAAAAGCAGAGCTGTTCTGGTTGGAGCCATGGTGACAGCTTACCGCTGCCTACCTCAGGAGGGAGACATGCAACTCTGCATCAACAGCCCCTGTGGCACATTCCAGATGGCAACAGTGTTAACACCACTACAGCATGAAGGCAAGCTCATCTTGCCCACAAATATGTGGAAATTCAATACACGTCCAAACATGACATTATAAATCAATGGGGGAAAAGATGGCCCCTTTCAACAAATGAAATCAGAACAAATGGTTATCCATAAGGAATATAAAATAAAGTTAGAGCCCTACCTCACACCATTCACAAAAATAAATTCCGCATTTATTCAAGTCAGATTTGTGAGAAGCAAAACTTGAAAACATTTAAAAGAACACATAGGAGAATATCCTTATGATTTCAGGATAGGAAAGGTTGTGTGTATGTGCATTCTAAAATAAGCCCAAACGATAAAGGAAAAGCTAGACAGATTTGAGTATATTAAAATTTAAAATTTCCTATACATCAAAGAATCCAATAAAAAGTGAAAAGTTAAGCCAACTTTGGGAGAAGGTATTTGCAACCCATATCACCAACAAAAGATAAGTATCCAGAATATATAAGAAACACCCACATGTCAATATTAAGAAAAAGAAAGGCCACCTAAAAGAGCTGTTTCTAGACTGCAGTTCAAGAACTGCTCCGGGTACGTTTCCAGCTCAGTTCTCCCAGAAAACACAGTGAGGTGGTATCTTGTCCTACTTAGAAATGTTTATATTTTATTAGAGTTTATAATGTTTGTTACCATATATTATCTCAGCTTATCTATACAACTCTGGCATGTAGGCAGAACATATATTATGCCATTTTTTTGATGAGGAAATTGAGACTCAAGAAGTTAAGTGATCAGTTTTAGGAAAATATATACATCACTTCCTAGTGAATAACAAAACCTAGATTTTCCACCTTCTAATCTACAATCTTTCCATTTTAAAAAAATTACCTCCATTTTTTAAAAAACACCTGTTCACACAAAAATCTGTACGTGAGTGTTCACAGCAGCTTTATTCTTAACAGCCAAAAACTGGAAACAACCCAGCTGTCCTTCAATGGGTAAATGGTGAACAAACTGTGGTACATCCATACAATGGAACGCTATTCAGCAATAAAAAGGAATCAGCTAGCGATACACACAACAACCTGGGTGGATCACCAGATAATTATGCTGAGTGAAAAAAAGCCAATCCTAAAAGGCTGGATACTATATGATGCCATGTACATTAACAGTCTTGAAATGACAAGATTATAGCCATGGGGAACAGATTAGTGTTTCCAGGAGTTAAGGAATAAGGACTAAGGGAGGTGAGATGAGGTGAAGGGGGAGACAGGACTACAACACGTCAACATGAGGGACCCCTTTAGTGATGGCACCGTTCAGCAGTTTGACTCTATCAGTGTCAGTGTCCTGGTTGTGACACTGTACTATAGTTTTGCATGATGTTAACCATTGGGGGAAAACTAAGTAAAGGGTATGTGCAAGCTCTCTGTATTACTTCTGACGATTGCATGTGAATGTGTAATTATTTCAAAATAAAAGATTTCCAAAAAGCCCAGAAAACAAAAACCAAAACTGCCCTGTTGTCGTGCCAGTCATAGGTTAAATGAGATAAAGTATGGAAAGACACTTCTCAGACTGTCAAGTGCTCTATTAATACCAGGAGGCAATCACAATCCTCCTCCTCCACCAGCCTCATCAATGTTACTCATTGTCAGACTATTCTCTCCCTTCTGGGCCTTCTATATCCCTCCACTGTGGTCCTGTCACTGTATTTGTGTAACCTGTCCATTCCTTTTAATAGGCTGTAGCTCCTTGAAACCCAAAACCTTGTTATGTACCTCTAGATGCCCACAACCCAGTACATAACAAGCACATAGTAGGTGTTCAATAAATGGGTGCTGGATTGAAATTAGCTCATGATTTCCTTGTTCAATACCAGATGAACCAAAACTGGTGGCAGTGGGGAGGGGAGAATACTGGGAAGAAGAACACCCCAGCAGCCATGAGGCAATGCCCTGAAAGTTTCATCAATTACCTCCTCCTTCCCTGAGCCACTGAAAACCCAGATGAAGCAAAGGTCTGTACAGAGGGAGTGGCGGCAGTAGCAAAAACATGAGTTCAGTTCATCAGGCCTCCTTTTTTATCCTGTTTCAAGCTCCGCAAATGAAAGAATTGACCATTTATAGTTTGGGTCACTGGAACAAGGTGGAAAGGTAGGCTACAGTGTACTCTTCCGGAAAAGATTTTAAAGGTTAGCTGACAGCCCTTTTCCTGACATGATTAGACTGAAGAATTGCCGGGGGCAGAAGAATATACTAAATGATCTGTTAGAATCTCTCAGAGACCTCACACTCTGGGCAAACAGATTTGGCTCATGGGGCGGGAGGGGGTTCCCACACCCCGAAAACAATGCTAGCAGCTCCTTAACTCCTCCAAATAGTTCTCGAGCATTAAAAAAAAAAAAAAAAGCACAAGCGAGTGCTTTGCTGCTCCTAATGTTATCGTATAATTTTTCAAATTCTTATTCAATTACATATCATGGTCTTATCTGCAATCTCCACAGGCCAAATAGCCCTGCTTTCACATCATGCCCACTGAGCCTGCAGAACACAAGCAATTCCAGCTCTCATAAACATGAGATCGTTTTACATTAAGTTTTGTAAGAGAGTGTGTGTGTGCGCGTATATGTGCACGCGCAAGCTTGTGCTCAGGAGTGCCTCGTCTTCTGTGAGGAACAAGGAGAAGACTTTAGGTAATGGAAGGTTAAAAACTTGGGAGGTTTGTCTCTGCCTGGATAATGATTAACTCTTTTTGCTGCTGAATCCAGAAGAGCTAGCATTTCTGGACTGGCAGTCCTGCTCCCTGGCCCAAGAGGGAAAGAAAGCTCACATGCACACATGTACTGTCAGAAAGAACTAACTGGTATCGATCGATTTCAGGCTTTGGCAGTGGGAACACTACTGTAGTTTTAAAGAGTACTAGGTGTTTTAAAATTGTATTGTCACTGGTCTTGAAATATCCAGATCAAGAACCTCATTAATCAAATCAACAGATATCATCTATGCAAAATGCTTCAACGTTTGTTTAAAACTGCTGACAGCAAAGCATTGAGATAACTTACATCACCACAAATCACTGAATAAATAAGAGAGATCAAGAGATACAGCACAACTGACTCCAAGGACATCTAAAACACTAAGCCTATTAATATCATTTAAAGATGAAAACTTAGGGCTTCCCTGGTGGCGCAGTGGTTGAGAGTCCGCCTGCCAATGCAGGGGACATGGGTTTGTGCCCCGGTCTGGGAAGATCCCACATGCCGAGGAGCGGCTGGGCCCATGAGCCATGGACGCTGAGCCTGCACGTCCAGAGCCTGTGCTCCGCAACAGGAGAGACCACAACAGTGAGAGGCCCGCGAACCGCAAAAAAAAAAAAAAGAAGATGAAAACTTTAACATGTGGAATCTAATTTTAAAAAATGATATAAATGAACTTATTTACTAAACAGCAACAGACTCACAGATTTCGAAAACAAACTCATGGTCACCAAAGGGGAAACGTGGTAGGGAGGAATAAATTAGGAGTTTGGGATTAACATTTACACAGTACTATATATAAAATAGATAATCAGCAAGGACCTACTGTATAGCACAGGGAACTCTACTCAGTATTCTGTAATAACCTATGAGAAAAGAATCTGAAAAAGAATGAATATATATATATATGTATAACTGAATCACTTTGCTGTACACCTGAAACTAACACAACATTGTGAATCAACTATACTCCAATAAATTAAATAAAATTTAAAAAAAGATGAAATCTTAAACCAGGAGTAGGAGAGATGAGTAGGAAGAACCTACAGTATCTGTTCTGTGGTTTCTAGCCTTCTCTTAGGACAATTATGAACATGTAAACTCTATGTGTCAACTCACTTGAAGATAACCATTTTGGATCGTATGTCCTAAAAATGACGAAGCAAGGAACTAGTAATCCATCTTTCTACTTTCTAGCTGAGAAGCTGAGAATCCCAAAAGTGGAAGGACTTGTCCAACATGGCATAGCTAGTCCTCCATGGCCCTACAGCCCTCCTTCCCTCCCTGTGAATGATATTTTTTAAATGCTGTACTGATAAAAATATGAGCTGTCATCATTTTTTTTCTTTTTTTTTTGTGGTACGCGGGCCTCTCACTGTTGTGGCCTCTCCCGTTGCGGAGCACAGGCTCCAGACGCACAGGCTCAGCGGCCATGGTTCACGGGTCCAGCCGCTCCGCGGCATGTGGGATCTTCCCGGACGGGGGCACGAACCCGTGTCCCCTGCATCGGCAGGCGGACTCTCAACCACTGCGCCACCAGGGAAGCCCTGTCATCATTATTAATGGTACTCATTTTAAAACGACAGACTGTTACTTAGCCTATTCATTAGGTGGAAAGAAAACAAACACAAACGTGGAAACACTTCCACTCCATGTTACAGCATACCTCATCACAATCCACAAAGAAATCCCTTAGTTGACAAAGGGCCTAACATATGGAGAGGAATATAAGAGGCAAGAGGCCATCTTACATCCTGGGAGAGGCTGAAGTCCCTTACCCCACAGCCCAGATGTCTAGATTAACCCTACCCAGTTCCACATCCATGCCACCTCCGCCCAGTTTGTCCCAGACCAGATGTCAGGGATTAAAAACCTCCTACTTCCTTATTCTATAATTGTAATTTAAGACAATCACCCAACTTCCATTTTCTTTCTCTTTTAAATTCAAGTTCTGCACACAACATAAATTTCTATAATACCCAGCGTTACACAAGTTCAACCTCTGGCCCATGACCATTGATGAGGAAAACCATATACACCAGTATCAGGAGAGAATTTTCTCACTCTGTAAGTCTCTGAGCTTACTGGAAGTCCTAGGTTTAATATATTTATCCTGATTAAAGCATTTATTGTCCCTGGTAACCCAGTCACAAGTCCACCTCTAGGTCAATCAAGTAACTATCCCTCACCTCAATTTCTCCAGCTGTGAGGCTCACCTTTCTATCAGATCGTGACACCTAACCAAGTGTCACTTCAGATGCTCTCCAGAGCAGCTGCCACTGTGCCACGACAGGGGTCCACGCTCCATGTGTGCAGCAGCCACAGAGACATGGCAAGCCCTGGGGCTGGGGAGAGTGTCATTCAGAGAATACAACAGGTTTTGTACTTACAAGTGTGCCTGCTAAATAGGGGCAAAACTGTTACCTTCAATATCTTAAATAAGCAAAACTAATGAACCATGAAAGCTGGGAAGGGCCTTAGAAATTTTCTAATTTAACCCCACTTTCCTAGATGAGAAAACCAAGGTGTAGGCAGATCAAATAGGTATATACTAGGAAGACATTTAGAACACTGCATTTAGAACTCCTTTTCGCATCAAGATACTAGGGAATGAGAACAATCAACTAAATGTCCACAGCATTTCATAGTTTCGAAGGCATTTCTAATGAATTATTTCATTGGAGCCTCACAACAGTGTTGAGTGGGCCTGGTTTCCCACTCTGCCTTCATCACTTACTAGCTGCGTGCTTTGGAGTAAGTTATTTAACCTCCCTGTTTCTCATCTGTCAACTGGGGATAATAATAGTAGCTACCTCATAGGGCTGTTGGGAGATTCATGAGTTAAGACTACACGTAAAGCACTTCAAACACAATTTAGACATAAGAAGTACTCACTAAATGCTAGCCATCTTCGCCATAATCACCATCACCATTAGCCAGGGCCAAGAACTGTTGTCCCGATTTTACAGATGAGGAAACAAACAAGGAATTTTGAGACCTGAGGTGAGTTACCCCCAAAATCACAGTTGTAAATGGCAAAGCCAAACTAGAACCAAGGCTTTCTGACTCCAAATCCAGCATTCTTTCCCAGGGAACCATGCTGCCCTGTAGTTCAGTTTGTTATGGCCCCAAAGAAGTATTGCTCCAAAATAGATATCTCAGTCAAGATGCTTTCCCAAAGAGCAGCTTACTCATCTGACAAGATCTGGCCCAATTACCCTCACCCCCCTAAAATAAATAAATAAACACAAGAAAAAGACTAGTGGGAAAGAGGAGCAGATCTCCAAGGGGTTTCAACGTTTGGAGAAATTGGTGCCAACTCTTCAGAAACAGGATGTATTTCTTAAAGCTCCTGGCATATCATGTCTTGGCCAGCTCACGCTCCTGGATCCCTTTGTTTTCTGTGCTTTGTCTTCCTGTGGAGCCCATGGCTGGTGAGGTCACCTTCTCCAGGGTGAGCACTCAGACCCTACTATGATTTGAAAGGCAGAATCTGGGCTCAGGCAGCAAAGACAAGGTCCCAACTTTCATGATGCCTTTTGGGTCACCTGCCCACTGATTAGTGCATTTTTAGAAGAAAAGGTTAAAAAAAAAAAAAAAAAAAGGCTCTGCCTTCCCCCTAACAGATGGCATCCTAAAATACTCACAGAAATGGAGGAGGTGCACTTCCCAGCTGCTCTTCCTTCCTCATGAATGTATATTTCAAGTTCAGAACCCTTCTTTCACAATATATAAATAAAGTCAAGGCTACTTAATACCAAATGACTAGAAAAACCAGCGGGGAGAGTTTTTCTGTTGGTCACTTTGGACCTTTCTTCCCCTTTTACCACAGACCATGCAGCTGCTTCTAATAAGGCAGTAGCTCTCTCCAAAACCATGCCTCGAAAAAGTATCCCAGCAGTTCTTCTTCAGGTCAATTCTGTTTTAACTCCTGGTCAAAATAGACCTAAACTTTCTCAAATTTAGACCTGGAATATCTGTTTTAAATGATGAATAAATCCTGGACAAATGTAGAATGTGTTTTGCTTCAATTACAGAAAAATCTTACTTTTGTTTTAAACTCTTTCAAATTTCAGAGTTAATATTTTCCTTGAATTTTAAGGAAAGACATGATTGAAGAACTCAAGTATAGCTCTAGGGCAATGATTCTAAAGGGGCAGAGGGGGTAGTAAATAAGGAAAAACTTAACCCCACTGGGGAACCTCCACAGCGCTACATAGTTTGTACTTGTCCCTGTATGATGATAATATTCACAATGCTTAATCTACTTTGAATTTCAATAACATTAACATAAGGAGAAGTCTTGTTATTGGAGTAGGAGGAGAAATGCAGAAGCAAGGCAATCCCGGCACTGTCAAATCCAACCTCAACTCAGAAAAGGTTCACATTCAATTTATAAGTATTTATTCATTTCCATGCCAGAAGCTGGACGCATGGAAATGAATAAAAGACAATTCCGTCCCCCAGGTACTCAGCTAGTTATAAATAATGAGGTGTAAATGAAGAGATTACAATGTAATATGATGAGTGCAATATAAAAAATAAGCACAAAGACACTGCTGAGGAGATGCTGAGGGTGGGCTGAGTAACCCAGTGCAGAGATGCTAAGGAATCCTGCTTGGCATCTTGCACAGGGTCACTATGCAGAGAGTAGGGATAAGCAGGGAACACTTCCTGGAGGTGGTGACATCTGAGCTAGGTTTTAAAGGATAAGTTTTCCAGGTTCAAGGAAAAGGACCCATTCCAAACAGAAGACAGCATGGATAAAGCATGAAGCATGAAATAACATAATGCAGTAAGGGAACGAGAGGCAGTTTAGCCTTCTAGTGGTAAAAAATGTGATCAAGGTAATTGGGAAGTGATGGATGTAAACAGTCTATGCTATGACCTTAGCAGAACAATAAGTCTGGTTTTTAAAAAAATCACTTTGGTGGTATTATGCAAGATATATTATCAAGATCAAATTAAGAAACTACTTCTAAAAAAATTATTTTTAGTAGTCCAGGTCATTCATTTATGCATTCATCATTACAGCCAGTATATATTTACTAAGAGCCACCATTTAGGCTACAACACTATTCTAGACATGTTTACTATCTGAAGGGGCCCCCCCATAGTAAGAGTTACTTATTTAGCATTTAATACTTACCATACATGATGGAGCTAGCATTTTACACACATTCACAATAAACCAGAAAGGTTGGTCTTATCTCTGTGTCACAGAAGAGAAGTTGAGTGAGCAAGGATATACAGCAAGGAGGTGATACTGACAAGATTCCAACTGAGAGCTACTTCCAAAGCCTACGCTCTTCACATTGCACTGCACTACACAACCTCAAACCATTCCTACCGGAAGTCTAGCAGTAGAGAGAAGACTAAAAGACAAATATTTAAAATCTAAGGCAGTACAAGATCAATGCCATAGCGCTACGTGAATGAACTAGAGAGAAGGGTCATTTCTGATCAGTGCGACCAAGGAAGGCATCCCAGAAAAGTTGAGCTTTACTAGAAGGGTGAGATCTCAGTAGGTGGAGATGTGGGGCTGGGCAGGGAGAAAGAGGTATTCCATGAACAGTGCTCAGAACTTAGACTCTGATGATGGCCGAGGTTCTAATTCCTGTTCATTCACTAGCTGCAGCCTCTGGGTGAGTTGCTGAATCTCCTACACCTCACTTTCTTCATCAGCAAAATGGGATAATAACAGTATATTCCCCCTAGAACTGGTGTAAGAATTATGAAATAATTTATGTAGAGTATTTAGCATAATGCTTAGTACATTAAGCCCCAAACAAACAGCAAAATATTAGTTAATAGTATATGTGTCTAAAGAATGGCAAATAGGGAATTCTCTGGTGGTCCAGTGGTTAGGACTCCGCACTTTCACTGCTGAGGGACCGGGTTCAATCCCTGATTGGGGAACTAAGATCCCACAAGCCACGTGGTGTGACCAAAAAAAATAAAGAATGTCAAATAGTGTAGATAGGCCTCCAGTCCTTTTAAAGTAAAATGAAAAAGTATGGTTGACATGATAGGTTGCAGCCAGATTGAAGACCAAGTAGTATTCACCTTGGAAAGGTGGTCTCTATTCAACAGATGATAGGGAATCAATCATTAGAGGAAAGAAGCCACATTCATAACACTCTGAGCAGATCTCCCATGGAAGCCCCCAGCCCCTACCCTTGGCATCTGGCTCACTTGTGACCAGGTTCAGAAGAGGCCTGAGGCTCAGGGGACTAGTTCAAGCAAAGACTATAGGAAAATAGATACTGTCATTCTTCAACTTGTAACTTATCCAAGATTTTTTTCTTTTCTTTCTTCCCCTATCCTGTATCCTCTCTCCTAAACATGGTACTAGCTGAGACACAATTATTAACACAACTTCCCTGGGAGATTGTTTATTTTTATTTACTAAGGTTAAATAAATTTTCCAGGGACCAATCTAGGTGGCTTGGATCATTATTTAAAACTTGATAATATCTGGCTTTTACTTATTTATTTTTAACCTAATGTCATTTCTATAATGCAGTATTATCTTACTCATTTATTAACACATTATGATGAAGAAACTTTGTGATGGTTTCATTCACTTATCATGATTGTGATGTTTTCATAGGTAGACAACATGCCAAAACTTATCAAATGTATACCTCAAAAAAGTGAGGTTTATTATATGTCAATTAAACCTCAGTAAAGCTGTTAAAAATACAATAAAAGGGGCTTCCCTGGTGGCGCAGTGGTTGAGAGTATGCCTGCCGATGCAGGGGACATGGGTTCGTGCCCCAGCCTGGGAAGATCCCACATGCCGCGGAGCGGCTAGGCCCGTGAGCCACGGCTGCTGAGCCTGCGCGTCCGGAGCCTCTGCTCCGCAATGGGAGAGGCCACAACAGTGAGAGGCCCGCGTACCACAAAAAAAAAACAAAAAAAAACCAATAAAAGTTTAGTCATTCACGTAATTATTAAAAGGTATAAAATTAATACACAATACTTATACTACCAACATAAATATATACTCATAATATGAAAATATGTATATTTAAAGGTTAATTCTAAAAATTTAATGAGGACAGGTGATTATATAGAAATGTATACACAGGCCTGTAAAACTTTGGTGTAGAGGGCATTTTAAAAAAATAGGAATATACCTATGTTCATGGCAGCATTATTTGCAATAATCAAAAGGTAGAAACAACCCAAGTGTCTATGGATGGATGAACGGATAAACAAAACGTGGATTATACATATAATGTCCTTAAAAAGGAAGGAAATTCTGACACATGCTACAGATCCTGGATGAACGTTTAAGACATTATGCTAAGTGAAATAAGCCAGTCACAAAAGGACAGCTACTGTATGATTCCACTTATATGAGGTACCTAGAGTTGTCAAATGTGGGCAGGGGGCAGTTATTGTTTAATGGGTACAGAGTTTCAACTCTGCAAAATGAAGAGTTCTGTGGAAAGGTGGTGGTGATGGTTACACAACAATGTGAATGTAATTAATGCCACTGAACTGTACACTTAAGAATGCTTAAGGTGGTAAATTTTATGTTATGTGTATTTTACCACAATTAAAGAGAGAGAGAGATGAGAGTTCCTACATATTATTGTAAAATCAGTAAAGGTGTTATTTTGTAATTTTCAAAGACATTTTTAAGTGCTCTCATTACTTATTTTTAAATCAAACAACTTTGAAGGTAACTCACCCAGATTCCCCAAAAGGCCAATTCTGTAGCTGACCAGTTAAAACTATTCACTTGAATTGTATTATCAGTAGAAATCTAAATATCAACTTCTTTTTCCCTACAACATGACATCATATTTTCCTAACAAAGCCCTCAGAGGTCTAGGGTCTAAAGTAATCACAATTCCCATGAAGAAAACCTCTCTTCTGGAAGGAGACCCCTACAGGTACCACCAGCAGCCCACGTTTATCTAGAGTGAACAGTGGGAGTTTAGGAGTCAGGGGCTAAGCACCTGCTGATTTTAAAGGGTGTGGACCCTACATATCAGGGCCAGGTCAGACCCTGTAAACTTCAAAACAGAGAAATGATTAGGGCTTGTCTGGGCCGTCAACCTGTGTGGTGCATAATTACCAGATGAGCTCCTCCAAAGGAAATTTCTGTTCCCATTCCCCAAGAGAATGCCTGAAATTGGAAAAGTTAAGGACCCCTCACAAACCTTGTTTCTAACCATTGCGACTTTGCACAGCACACAGCATCCCCAGCTCCTTGCCCACCACCTTCCTCCAGGGCCTTTTAACTTGGAGATACAGAGTACAGTACTTTAATTTTTCCAAGAGCTTCATTTTCTTCCAGGAGCTCACCTTACTTAGAGTTCCTATTTTCCCTGAGCAAAGGAAGAGGTGCCTTCAATCATCTCGCAGGAAAATGATAGCATCTGCTTGGGGATTCCAACGAGATGTTTTACTGCAGCTTTTCACAAACTGATTATATTTAAAGCTCCCTTGAGGAATGGGGGCCGGGAGGAAAGAAGCTTCGGAGAAGACCTTTATTGGCAGGAGTGAAGAACCGCTCACACCTCCCTGGGGAAGTGTGTGTGTACACACAATATGTCTAAAGTTTTAAATTTCATCTCCTGCTCTGAAAGGGTCCTGAAAGGGTTAAACTGTTCCAGGCAAAGGCTTTTCTATCAAAATGCTCCAGATGGAAATTACAAAATTTCACCTCTCAGCTCTGTGGTGCTCACACACTGTTCTTCTAAGACATTAAAAAAAAAAAAAAAAAAACAAGACCCCTAATGTTCTCAGGAAAGAGAATTTGACGGCTCAGCACACAGTGCCACTCTGTTTCAGATGATTCCTCCTAGAATATTTGCATTAACTGTCAATCTCAAGTTTTCTGGGGGACAGTAAAAACTCAAGGTGTGGAGAGGGTACAGGAAAGGGAGCCTTAAACAAAGTCAGGACAATAGCTGGGAGGGTTTGCTGTGATGTGAACTCATCCAAATGCCAGCTAGATTATCACCTCTTGTGATGGTTATGCCCTGCACCTTACCGCCTTTTGCTGCTCCAATCCCAAAAGAAGCTAACTAACTAGAGGCCAAAAGGCCTCAGGTTATGACCACGAATCTGACCATGAGTCTGTCAAGAATTTGCCAAGATTAATGTATATGAAGCACTTTGTAAATTGAGCCATGTACAAATACGAAGAGTATTATTACTTTCGAGTCAGAGATTGAAAGGCATGAACTTTCAAAGGAATCTGAACACCCACAAACCAGAAACAATGATGGTTTTTAAGAAGTCGGCTCCAAGGCAGGCTAAGGAGTCACGCCCTTCATAAAACCACACTGGGGTAGGGTTGGGGCTGCAGTCTCAGAAGTCCCTCAGGGCACATGCAAGCAGGTGGTTTAAAGGGACCCAAAACCACAGGATAGACAGGGTCCCCCAAAGTCCATTAAGGGTCCCCTTGATTCAAACCATTCTGACTGAAAAGCAAGACCCAGGACTCTGGTCAGAGACATATAGAACAACAGCAGTCAACAATTAGACAGTTTACCTGTTCATTTTACAGAATGGGAAACTGAGTTCCAGAGGGTTTAAGTGACTGAACCAAGATACCTTTCACTACTACTGGAGGAACTTAAGCTAGAACTCAAGTTTCATCCTAGACTTGTTTCCTATCATTATAACTGGCACTTTGGGAGTGAAAAGGCAATGCGGCCTTAATGGTCATCCCATTTCAGCAGACCTTACTATTATTGAGCATTTATAAGTGCCAGATACTGTGCTAAATGATTTTGATATACTATCTCATTGAATCCTCACAATGACCTTAGGAAACACATATTATGTTGCCTATTTTCCAGGTTAGGATCCCGAGGCTTGGACAAGTCAGGTAACCTGCCCAAGGAGCGAGGCAAGCGAGTGACAGCGCTGAGATTTAAACCTGGATCCCTTTGACTCAAAAACTTGCGCTCTTAACCACCAGACCAAAAAAGCAATTTTCTTTTTTATCTTGGCATCTATAAGAGAAGTAAGACTGGCAGCACTATGAGTCCCACACAACACATAAAAAGCTGAAACATCATAAATCTGTCCAAGGGCTTCCAGCTAGTAGGGGAGCAGAGCCAACCCAGAACCCGGGTCCTTTGTCTCCAAGTTCTATGATCTTCCATGGAGAACACAGACTCTAGAATGCAAGCTTCATGAGGGAGAGGACTTTTTCTTGTTCACTGCTACATCATCAGTCCCCAGAACCCACTGAAGGCACTCAGTAACTAGTTGATGAATAAAGAAGTGGAGTCCACCTGCTGTGGTTTGGCTGTGTGACCTTGGGAGGGCTTCTTTATCCTCTCTAAGCCTCAGTTTCTTCATGCAGTGAATAGAGGATGAATATTCACCTCCACGTTTTAAGTGAAGATTAAATGAGACAATTCTTATAAAGCACTTGGGACAGGCTGGAACATAATGACCACCCAAAATGGAATCTATTATTATCACTATTACTACTATTATCCATTGTCAGACTTTGGCTTCTTAAGTTTTTTTTCCCCTACTCTGGTCAAATGATGTTTCATAATAATTATGAATAGAATAGAATAGAGAATTGGGAGTCAGTAACCTGCTTCTAGTTTCAGATCTACCACCACCTAGCTGTGTGACCTTGGACAAGCCTCTTTATTTCTCTATACTTGCCTCAGCTGTAAATGAGGGACTAAACCATTCAAATTAGTCTCTTAAGCATTCATTGGGCACCTTCTCTGAGTAAGACATCATGCTCGGCCACCTATAAAATTCTATGATCCTGAATAGTGTTAATGAAAAGATATCAGTGCAAAGCAAAAGAGTCCCCTACTTGTGGCAAGGGTAAAGACAAACCCCAAATAGTCAACTGCATTACATCATCTCAATGAGTAATGTTTGTAAATACACAAAGTATTTAATTGAGACACTTGTGAGAAATCCTTCACCAATACAGAATCAGCAGATACAGTTCTATTAATACCTATCAGTCCCGAACCTTCCAAAAAATAAACATGTAAATTCACTTTGCACCTTAGTCAAATGGCGTGCTTCTGGAGAGAAATCTGGGAGAGTCAAAGTTATTAACGCTCCCTATGGCAACAGTTAAGAATAGGATGTATTAAAAAAAAAAAAAAAAAAAGAATGACATATCTGGTTAAAACTGCAGGGGGGAATTCCAGCAGCAAACTGCAGTGCATCTGGACAGGACACTGAGGCCAGTGGCTTATTGTTTACAAAAAGAGGCCCGGATTATGAACAGTGACAAGAGGCCAAGACCTCAATTATACCTCACAACCACACCTCTCCCAATCCCAGTTCAACTGAAGCTATCCATCAGTCAACTCCCCCATCTCTGTAATAAACCCACCAATATTTGCAGCCCAGTGGATAGAAGGTCCCTCAGGGCACCTCCAGCACTGACCAACCTGATGACATTAAAAAGATCCTACAGGCACAGTGGGGACTTCAAACTACCTTCCAACCTTCCAAGAGATAAAGCAGCTGCCCATTTCAAACTCTAGCCCTACTCACACCCCCGGCAATCATTAGAGGGGAGGCATGCCCCTTCCCAAGTCCTCTATGATAGGAAAAGGTCTTCTCACATTGGTGCAGGGAAAGAAGGAGGGGCCCCTCCCTCTGTACTCCGAAACAAAGGAAAACCCAGAGCTCCAACCATGTGGTGTAACATTCAAGGCCACCCACCTCTCCCACTACCCAGCTGAAGTCTCAGTGGGCTAGAGCCACATGGCTCTTTCCAGTGACTGGCCAAGAAGGGACGGTGCCTTGCATAACCATATGCTGGGGCTCTTTAACAGGCGGGAACCCCTTCTATGGGAATTGCTGGTTAAAAAAGGCTATCTGGGAAGGGGTTTTGATTCATGCACCAAGTCAGGCAGTGGACTAGATGTGCTAGCAGGTCACTTGCTTTCTCTAGGTCCACATTTTGCTTTACCCCTCATATTTTTGCAGAGAGGTAAGCAGGCCTTTAAAAGCATGTATTCTGGAGCAGAGGACAACACAGAAGGGTTAAACAATTATGTCTTCCCATTCTCCAGACTCAGCACCACCCAGCAACAACCCAACTCCATTCAGGTTTAGGTGAGGGCGGAGACCGGGTGTGAGTGACCTTATTCTTTCTGTTCTCTGATCTCTGAATGCAGACAACCAGAGACCAGGCAGGTACAAGGTGCACCCAAGGTGGCCACAGACTTTCTGTGCCTGATGCCATAGCGAGTGTCATGTTTTGATATAGTGCATCAGAAAAAAAACCCACGTCTCCCACAGCTCTCCAAATGGTACACCTTCTCAAGGTTGCCTTTCTCTGCCTGGACTCCTCTTCAACCTCTGAAATAAATTCCCAAACACCTGTCAGATTTCAGTTGTCCTTCAAGGAAACCTGACCCAGACACCCAGAGGCAAATTGCCGCCTTTCTCTCTCCAAGAACCTCCTGCCCCTCCCCCCATCCTATTTAGCTAGGGGAAAAGGACTGCCAAAATAATGGCCAGCCCTACAGATAAATCTACAGCCCGCTCCGAAAATTCCTTTCCAGAGCCTGTGGCCCCTGGCATGGCCAATCCCTCGGAGGCTCAGACCCACATATGAAACCACCTCTGGGGTCAGCCTGCCCCCATCTGCTCCACCCAAAGAAACGAACATCTTGCAAATCAGGGTGGAAATCCATGTCTCCATGGTCTACAGAGAATATGCATTATGCTATTTTTCAAAGCCCTTACCTTTGACCTGAGTATCGTACTCTGCTATAATCTCCTTATCCTTTTTGAATTTGGCTGGAGACGTCATGTTTTCCTTCTTTCTTCCAAATTCGAATTGTGAATTGATAAATCCACGGGAAAAATCCAACCACCGAAATCAATACCTCCAAGATCGCTTCTCCAAAAGGCAGAAGGGGCCCCCCGCGGTGGTCTCCAGCGCTCCGGGGAGCGCGGGCTGCGGGCTGGGCAGGCGGCTACGGCGGACACATGCAGACGGTGGGCGCTGGGGCCGGCGCGGCGGCGGTTGGTTCCTGTGCTAGAGCCCAAGCCGCAGCCTCAGCATTAGCCGGGAGAACTGCAGCGCCCGGAGGCTGGCCTGGGGTCTGACATCAACGACACAGGCGGGGAGTGGAAGTCCTTCCGCACAACATGGTGTGGGGGGCGCGGGGATGTGGACTCGCCCAGCTGGGTCCCCGGGAGGGAGTGGGTGCGTATCGGGGTGCCGGGGGAGGGCTGGGCGTGCTTCGCGGTTTTTTGTTGCACAGCCTCGAAGATGCTGCAGATCAAATCCCAAACGGGAGCCGCAGCAGCGCAGACTGGATCGGAAGTCGTTTGCTCCGGTTCACTTGCCTGTAAATGCAGGGAAAAGAGGAGGGGGCGATCAGCCCCAGCGCAGATCCTAATCGATGCGGGGGTGGGGTAAGGGAAGCCGTTTCCAGCCTGGCCTGGGCCCATTCATCTCAGCCAAACGCCGCCCGGCCCGCAGAGCCCGGCGCAGCGAGGTGGGGAGGAAGGAAGCTCCCTCCGGATTTTGTTTTAAGGCTGAAAGAAAACACTTTGGAGCAGCCGCCTTCGAGGGCTTGGGGTGGGGACTAGCGGCGGGAACGCGGGGCTCCGGGCGGGGACTGCGGCACCTCGGCGACCTCCCGAACCTTGCCAGCGCTGGGCAGCGGCTTCCGGAGGGAACCCTCCTGGCCCTGCCTCTGATACGGCCCCCGACCCCCGGCTGGGGCAACTCCCTTGACTTAAAAGGGGATCAAAGCCAGGGAGGGACAAGCCACCCGGGCACAACTTTTCTTCCCCTGCGCCCCTCCTCCCAGTTGTTTTGTTTTTGGTTGCTAGCTTCTCTTGGCAGCAAAATGTTGGGGGGTGAGGGGGGAGTGATCTGCAGGAAAAAGCCTGCTCGGCACGGGACACATCCAGGAAAACAATGTGGTCGGCAGAAGCAGGAAACGGGTTAGAGGCGAGGGTCGGAGTCGGGAAAACCGGGAAGGCGGGGGGCGGGGGGGGGAGGAAAGCAGCCACCGCCTCTCAGGCCATCCCCAATTGGTCACCCAAGCCCAGAGATCCCAGATACCGCACCCAATCCCCGGCTGGGGGTTGGGGGAAGGTCGTTGAGGGTCGCAGTCCCGACTCCTCGCACCAGGAGGTACCCGAGGAGATCCCGCTCCAACCCAGGCCCAGGAGGTGGGAGGGACTGGGACGGGAGTGCAGAGCCGGGCGTCTCGCTCCCGGACGCGCCGCAGCGGCGACCCTCCCTCCTTGGCCGCCCCTTTCCCTTTCCGCGCCGGGAGTCTCCCACTTCCCGCGCCTGGAGAAAGGGCCGCACCGAGGGAGAAACAGGGAGCAGGAGCGGCGTGGTGGTTCAGACAGGCAGGAAGCGGGAAGGGGGGTGAGAGGTGGGGTCCTGAGGCTGCACGGGAACCGGGGATAACTGGAGCTTCTGCACACGCTTGATAGGCGAGGAGAGGGCAAAGGGAGGATTACCTTGGGGGTGAGGGGGAAGTTAGGAGACTATCGTGGGCCGCGATGTTACATGGAGTACTAGGATATTAGCAACTTTGGGGACCCAGATATAGGTCTGGGAGCGGGAGTGCGTGAAGAGGAGCCATTCCGGGCGGGCCGGGGGCTGGGGCAGGGGAAGAGCCCCGGAAGCAGTGCGGAACACCCATCCTTCTGGGTCCAGGGCTGTAACCCGACTGTCTGCCAGGACTTGGAGACAGAGAAAGAGAGCAGCCGATGGTTACGGGTGATGCCAACGACGGTTGCCCGAAGGTGGACCAAGGCTGCCAGTGTGCAGAGGACTTGGGGAGGGGGCTGGGTGCAGACTGCGCGGCGGCATGTGAGCCAAGGCAGAGTCCCAGGCAGTACGGTAAAGGGCGGAGATGCAGTCCTAAAGAAGTATTTGGGCTGTACTGGGAGATTGGGAGTGGGTCAGGAGGGAGGCGGTCTGAGGGATTTCGGGCGGCAACGCTAACGCGACGCCGAAAGCAGCATCCGCGCCCTCTCCTTCCCGCCTCTGCCCGGATTTGTTCAGTCAGGGCTCCAGCTCCGCGGCGGGGAAGAAGAAAGGGGAGAGGGAAGGAGCCTTTACCTGGCTCTGACGCGACGGGTCCCAGGCCCCCGGCTCCGCTTCCCACTCAGAGCTCTCCTCCCCTCTCTTCCCCGCCACCCGCGTCTACGCAGATCGGTCCCCAGTCCCCTGAGGAGCCTCCGCCAACTCCGCAGGACCCCGCCGGGAAGCAGAGCCCACCCCCTTGCCAATCACCGCCCACTTTCTATCGACCGATGGGGCCTGTAGCCAATAGGAATAGGTGATCCCAAGAGGCTAGGAATGAGGAGGACGGGCTGGCGAAACTTGGAGGTGTGACTAGCACAACCGAGGCGTGGTCACAGAGTAAGCTCCTCCCCGGGTTGCCGAACCCCAAAGTAGAACTGATGGGCGGGATTAAGATAGAACCAACAGCCAAACACATACTTCTGAGAGAAGGCACGACCAATTGGACCGGGGTAGTGAGGAGGGGCGTTGCGGAGAATTTTAGCCAATACAGAGTAGAGAACGGCGGGGACTGTAGAACGTCTTCCAATGAGAAGCGCGAAGGGCGTGCCTTGCCGCTTTCACTGGGGCGGGAGTAGGTTTCGCCCAAACCTCCCGGAGCTGACCAATGAGATCGGAGGAGGGGCCAAGCTCGGCCAACCAGCAAGCCGAATTTATCTAGGCACCGTTACTGGGGCGGGGCGTAGATCTCCTGGCCACTAAAATCTCGCCAGGGGCAGGCTCCCGAGCCTTCCAATGCGGGACGTGGGCGAACTCTGGTTCTCCCAATGGGTGCGCAGCGCTGGCAATTCAAACTGACAGCCGGTTGGAAAGGCAGAGAGTGGAAGAGGGAGCGAAAAACGACGTGTTCAGTGGCAGAGACACCAACGCCGACGGAGACCCCAAAGCGACCTCTGTCCCGCCCCACCAGCACCACCGCGACCTCTGGAGCGGCAGCTCGGGAAAGACTTGAGGGAACGGCGCGGGGCACGAGGGAAAGCTGAGGGGAGGGAGTCGCGAGAGGAACGACGCGAGAGCCCGCACGCTGAGGGCTGGGGACTGCCAGGAGAGAAGTGAAGCGGGCGGCCCGCGAAAGAGCAGAGCGGAGAAGGGTCGCGGGAGGATTAAGGAACACCCGGGATTGCCCGGTGGGAAAAGCTGAGGGGATTTCTGAATCCTGGGGAGAGGAGAAAGATTTCCAAAGAGGACGCGTGGGTAGGGACGCTTAGTCCGCGATCCGAGAGAGGAATTGGAGCGCTCCGAGGGAGGGGCTTAAGGGGGAAGCTTTAGATAAAAGAGCCTGTACGGGAGAAGCTAAGGGAATTGCAAAAGGAGCAGGAGCTAAAGAGTAGAGGATCCTTCAGACTGGAGAAAGGGAAAACTAGAGAAGTTCCCGAGGCACCTTGAAGCCTGCCTCCTCCCCACTTCAAACTCCTCTCCCTTCCCCGAAAGTTAAAGAGAAAGCCAAGGTTGCTGCTTCTCCCCGGTTTCTACTCAATAAATACTACTTTTACCCTCCCACGGGAAAACAGAAAAGAACTCATTTCCTTCTCAATTTCCGGGCTTAGAAAAGATCAAGGCCTCGCAATTTGATTTTTCGCCTGGGAGAATCAAACTAGGGAGGGTATTGCTCTATTTTCAAAATCCCACACCTCATCCTTCCCCGGACGCCATGTCTACGAGCAGCTGTAGTTTCAATGACCGGCGCGTGTCCATCCTGTGTTGCAAATTCTGTAAACAAGTGCTCAGCTCTAGGGGAATGAAGGCTGTTTTGCTGGCTGACACTGAAATAGACCTTTTCTCTACAGACATCCCTCCTACCAAGTAAGTCATGCTAGTGGCGGGCAACGGTAGCCTTTAACTAGATGGGAAAAGTGTATGGCTTGAACCTCTGGGAGTCAACAAGGAGGTTATCATTTTGGTGTTCCAGCCACTCCCAGCAGTCTGATGATCCCCCTGGAGTTTAACTAAGGGGGCAGACTGTCTGGACAAACTCTGTGGTTTAGCCAGAGTGGTCAGTCCTGATGTAATGCTTCTAGTTCAGTTATAGTCATGTGGTCCCTTCAGTTGAATCCCTGGCTACCGTGCCCTGACAGACCTTCCTCTTACTGGATCAAGTCCATGACTGAGACGGTAGGTAATTCAAGCAAGATTTTCGGTACTGTTGGAGAAGAGAGGTCATTTAAGTGTTTTTGATGTTTGTTCCTAAAGTTTTACTCCAAAAAAACATTCCCCAGCTTTCTACGAATTTTTTGCAATTGGCATGCTGATTCAGATCCATTGTCCACCTAATTCAGTATTCTTTTCTTATCATCTCCCTGTCTCTCTCTTTCTGAATGAGAGAGACATATATATTTTTATGGGATGAAACAGGACTTAGCCCTCAAATAATCCCTGTCACCCATAAAGCTTATTTTAGATATTATGCATTGGTTTGCATACTCAAATCTTTTTAAATTCTGTTTTCAGTCACTACCCACATTTAGGTGTAGAGTCCTTAAGAATTTGCTTCCATTTGGAAAAATAGCCATTTTATTTGACTCAAATGTACCTTTTTCTAGCTCTAAAAGGTACTTTCTCTTTCTATAGTCAACATATATGTGCCTTTACATGCTTTTCAAGATTTTGCTCTTTATTGAAACTTTATCATTAAAGTGAAAGAGAAATTATCCAAAATGCACATAGACAGCTGTTCTTTGGACACAGAGCCAGAGAAGGCACACTAATAATCAGACTACTTTAAAATGAATTTCATGATAATGATAGAAACTTTTTTAAAAATTAAATATACTCAAAGCTGTGGACTCTTCCTCCCTTGAAATCTTATCTTCATTGGTTTAAGTGTAGTCATGCCTAATGGCAAAGCCAAAGGCCCTCATTTATTGCAAAGATAAATGGGCTATTATAAGTACCTCTGTGCGTGTGTATGTGTTGCAAAAAGAAAAAGCACTAGACAATAAATCTAGAACCTACTACTGCAAAGTTTCTATGATTTATTGTCTAGTGCCTTTTCTTTTTAGTAGCACATACGGAAACAACAGTTTTAAATATTAACCCATTCGTCTTTGCAATAGCTATGGTAAGTATAAAATAGTCATAAGGAGAGCTCAGATATGTGAATTGTTAAAGGTTAGACCAGAGTCTGGAGTACAATCAGGTCTTTCCTCTTGTCTTCTCTTCCATGTAGGGGTTATAATAGTGATGGATTAATGTGCTAAGATGTATATGAATCAATGAACACATAAGATTTTTTGAATAGAAGGTTTGTCATATTTATAGTGAGCTCACAAATATTAACTTACCCTTACAAAATATACTAACTTTCTCTTACAGTTTCTTTTAGGGTCTCTTGCAGCTCTTTGAGTCTACAAAATTCATGCTAAATCATAATCAAAAGTACATTTTGTGGCAAGGGTATGGAAAAATGGAACCCTGGGCACTGTCGGTGGGAATGTAAAATGGTACCACTACTATGGAAAATAGCGTGGCGGTTCCTCAAAAAATTGAAAATAGAATTACCATATGATCCAGCAATACCACTTTTGGATATATATCGAAAAGAATTTAATGCAAGATCTAGAAGAAATATTTGCACACCCATGTTCTTAGCAGCATTATTCACAATAACCAAGAGGTAGAAGCAGCCCAAATGTCTATCAACAAATGAATGAATAAACAAAATGTGATACATGCATGTAATGAAATATTATCCAGCCTTTAAAAGGAATGATATCCTGCCTGTCACATGCTATAACATGGATGGACCTTGAGGACATTATGCTAAGTGAAATAAGCCAGTCACAAAAAGACAAATACTGTATTATTCCACTTATCTGTGGTATCTAAAGTAGTCAGATTCATAGAAACAGAAAGTAGTGGTTGCCAGGGGCTGCGGGAAGAGGGAAATGGGGAGTTGTTATTTAATGGGCATAGACTTTCAGTTTTGCAAGATGAAAAAGGCCTGTAGATTTGTTGCACAAAAAATATGAATACACTTAACACTTACGAACTGTCCACTTAAAAATGGTTAAATTAGTAAATTTTATGTTATGTGTTTTGCACAACATTTTTTTAACAATACATTTGACTATCTCTATACTTTTCCCTCTCCAGTGCAGTGGACTTCATTGGAAGATGCTATTTCACTGAAATTTGCAAATGTAAACTGAAGGACATCGCATGTTTAAAATGGTAATGTGTGGCAATATTCCAAATAGCCCTGGGTTTGGGAGATGGATGTTGACACCGAAGCACAGAGAAGGGTTCAGTGGGCTGCATCGAGCACTGTTTATCACCCATGCAATGAACCGTTGAAAAACCATTTGTTACTTAGAACTGTTTTTCAAAAGGGTCTTATGACACTTTACCTTTGTATGTGATTTTACAATTTTTCAAAGTGCATTAGCAAATATCTGCTTTAACTTTCAGAAAATGGCAATGTAGTTTAGAGGGAAAAAAAAACCCAAAAACACTTGGATTTACAGTCATAAAAATCAGGCTTGAGCCCTGCCTGGCCCTACCCTTATTCTCTTGTTATCTTGAGTAAACTTCTTAAATCTCTAAACCTCTGAAACTCTGTTTCCTTATTTAATTTATATCTTAAGAAGACAGGTATCTTCTTAAGATAGATAGGTATCTTCTTAAGATAGAAATTAAAATATCTTTTGTGTTTACCTTACAGAGTTGTTGTAAAGATCAAGTGAATTACGAATGTTAAAAGGCTTGGTAAACTATAAAGTACAAGTCAGAGGTCCCACCATGTGCGAGTCATTGTTATAGAGGCTGGAAATCCGGCAATAAAGAAGACAAAGTCATAGACCTTTGGACATTATATTCCAGTAGGAAGACAATCGATCAGTAAGATATTTAAATAAATAAGATCTTGAATAGGGTGGGAAGTACTCCAAAGGAAATAATAATAATAAATGACAGAGAATAATAGAGCTTGAGAGAATGATAAGAGCTATTTTAGATAGCATGGTCAGGGAAGCCTCCTCATGAGAAGGTAACACTGGAGTTGAATCCTAAAGGATGAGACAGGGAGGAGCCAGAGGAAGAATGTTCTAGGCAGAGGGAACAGCCAGGGCAGAGAACCCAAGGCAAAGAAGAACACGTTCAAGGAATAGAAAAGACAATGGCCAGTGTGGCTGAGAGATTGTGAACATCAGGTGAGAGTAGTATGGGTAGATTAGTGATGCAGTCAGAACCCAGATAATCTAGAGCAGCGCCATCCGATAGATGTGTGCAAGCCACATATGTAATTTAAAAATCTCGAGTAACTACATTTTACAAAGTGAAAAGAAACAGGTGAAACAGGTGAAATTAATTTTAATTGTATATTTTACTTAATCTAATAGATTCAAAAAATTGTCATTTTAACATATAACCAACATAAAAAATTATTCATGAAATATTTTACATTCTTATTTTTTATTCATAGTCTTTGAAATTTAGTGTATTTTTATACTTCCAGCACATTTCAATTCAGGCTAGCCAAATTTCAAGTACTTAATAGCCATGTTTTGGATAGCACAGATCTAAACTTTGGTAGGAAGGGTCTTTGGGTTTTCATTTTTGACCAGTGGAAAGCTATTGAAGGAGTTTTAACAAGGGAGCAAAATGACCTGAGGTGTCCCTACTAGAAAGCTCCATGAGAACAAGGACTTTATTCCTAGCACCTAGAACAGTACCTGACACATAGCAGATGCTCTGTAAACATTAGCTGAATGAGTGAATGAATGAATGAATACAGGTGGTAATTAAAGCCGTAGAATTTATTCTTACAATATAGCCTTATAAATAACTGTCAGTCCTAATCCAAGAACATCTTTTGATTTCATTTGTTTGCCTTTCAAGCCGATTATGATTAGAAGACATGTTTTAGGTGGGCTGGTACCTTTTATAGTATTTTTTGTAGGGCCTCACAAAAATGACTGACTCACATCTCACAGGGGAGGAACAAGCTATAAACAGGAATTTTTACAACTCAAGGTGTAAGCAGTTCATGTGGTCATTAAAAACAAAAACAAAAAAACTTCTAGCTAAAATGTTCCCTGTATATTCATTCTATTTAATAGTGACCAGATAGGAAAAAAACCTATGGAAGAGTGAGTTATTTCTAATCAGAAGGATAACCCTGGAGACAGTAAAAACTTTTGCAACTTTCTCTAGAAGCTATGGATTTGCTTCATTTCTGAATTCCTTCAAAAACACTGAGACTAAAATTAGATCAGCCAGCTTGTGTTCGGTTTTCATGGGCTCATGCTGTCTTCCTACTCCTCCATCTGTTGAAACAGTTTTTAGGTGCTGGCATGGACCTGAAACATATAAGAACCCAACTTGCCACAGTCCTGGGGAGAGCAAAAACCTTTTATCCACAGGTCTGAGTTTATTTAATGTATTTTGTCTATACAGCCCATCAATTTTGGACAAATCACAACCTTATGGCATTTAGAAACTAGCTTCTGAAGGGGGAATGCATAAACAATACTAGCAAAGAAACAGAGAATATGTCACTCTTCTTTCACTTAAAGACTATTTTCCCACTTGGCAGTAGAACTGTAACCATTATCAGAGTAACTCCCATCCCAAAAATCCCAGCAATGGAGGTTGTTAGGAGAAAATGAGATCTTTATATGGTCTGTCTGTTTACATTAGCACATAAAAATGCTTACATGGTCAGATATTACCTTGTATCTAATAATATTTACTTTCTCTTTTTAGTGGGAACATTGTAGGTTATCATGTGATTGTTCCATGTTGTTCCTGCCTTCTTTCCTGCAACAATGGACACTTTTGGATGTTTCACAGCCAGGCAGTTTATGGTATTAACAGACTAGACTCTACTGGTAAGAAACAACAGACTCAGACATTCCTCTAACTTTTGTCTACCAAGACTTGAGTGAACCTCTCCATAGATCATTTCAGGATCCCCTCTGAGACTTTCTCACCTGGGTTGGATCCACTAGAGTGAAACTTCGATCCTTTTATCCCAAACATTTACTTACAGAAACTACTAGCCAAAATTCATTGCATTTCTATTTCCATCATCGTATTTAGGAGCCTCAAACTTGGCTGGATTTCTTGGCCTTTTAAAATTAATATTTTAATTGCTCTAAATTTCTGCCTTGATATATAATATGGCTCCAGTGAATTTTGGAAGAATTTAGATTTGACAGTCAATTGTGTGTATGGGTCTGTGTGTGTGTATGTGTGTGTGTGTGTGTAAGAAAAGGGAGGAGGGGAGGCTAGGGTCATGGGGAGCTGGGAGGAAGGAAAACTAGGTAACCTCTGTAGTTGGTAATGTTGCTTCAGGATAAAAATAGCCATTTTGACATCTATATTAATTAATTACGATGAAATTTCAGACAAGGGAAATATTTAATACCAGTATGTTTTACTGATTATTTAGTAGAAAAATACACAACCTATTCTTAAAAGATATTTACATAATACATTTTATATTGTCTGGAGCCTTTCAGTTTTGTTATAGGACACATGTTCTCAATGTCTAATATCTGCTTACACAGAATACGAAGTTGACTTTAATACAAAGTTGACTTTTAGTGGGACTTTTTTAGGGAACTAAAGTTTACAGAACTTTAGTATACAGAACAAGTTTAAAGAACTTGACAATCCAAGTTGGCACTAACATTCTCAGGTTTTTAAATGTATGTCTTAGTCTTCTTCAGAACTTAAAATATACTTCTTTTTTTGAAGTATGATTTGCCTTCACAGACTAAGAGATCATGAGTTGTAAGCTAGGTTGTCAGTGTCTTTAAACCCCCCAATTATGCTTGGGTTTTTATAGACTCTAACTTTTTTTTTTAATCACCTGGCGTTCAGTTGTGGCTTTCAACCCATCATTTGGAGGCCTTAATTTAATACTCTAGTATGTTAAGAAGGCCATTTTTGAGCAAGGACTTATCTGAACCCCCCTAAGTGAGATATAGCTTCCTAATTTAGGCCTCCGGTCTTATATTTGTATTGCTCCTGGGACACATTAAAGGAAGTTTCTGCTTTGATACTATTTTTCCTGCTTCATAGAATTCAAAACACAGGGCGGAGGTTTTTCAATTTTGATTTACTTTTTAATATTGGTCAATTTTTCAAAGATAAAAGCCCAGCATTCTTCCATTTGCACTGAATCTAATCCATGAGAAACAGATGTATCACAGGATTTCCTTCCTCCCTTCTTAACAGAGAAAGGAAGGTGCTGCTTCTGTCAGATCCAGTCTCTTAGTTTATTTTTTCTCCTTTGAACCAATTGTGCCGAGCCACTCACTCATGTCTCTGAGTATCGACTCCAAGAATATCAAACTTCTCCTTTGTAACCCTAATATTATGATTTGGAGGAAGATTTTTCTAGATGCTTCGTATAAAACAGGAATTCTCATGGCATTGGAACTGTACTTGAATCACCTGAATCAGCAGCATCAAAGTAATACGTACACAAGCTTTATAAAATTCTATAATGTTTAGACTGAAAGGGCCCCAGGAAGTCTATGTTCTAGGTTAGCCTTCATGTGTAGACCTGATTTTCTGAGACTCTCCTGTGGAGGCTTGGGAAACCTCAGTTCAGATTCCGTGGGACTGGCAAATGCCCTCAAAGGAAAGTTGTCTTCAGCTCTCCATTCACCTTTATGGGTTCTCATTCTCCCTTAGATTTCTGCCTAGTGATTCCTTTCTATCCTGTCATCTCTTCAAAAGCAGAACATCATCCATTCTCCGGGGAAAAGAAGTGTTTTTTTATTGAAAACAATTCAAACATACAAAAAAATTACAGAAAATAATATGAGAGACATCAATATGCATCAAATAGATGCTAATTTCTTGCCTGATTAAACTCCAGTATCTCACCCAAGAGAGACAGTTCATTGTTTCTGCTATTTTAATAATGTAACAGTGTGCATCCTTATACATGTCTCCTTGGGCACCTGTGCAAAATAGGCAGTTAGAGGAAAGGACGAGTGATGGGCCATATTTAAGATATATATTGTTTTTTTGTTTTTAATTCACAGAATGGAATGCCCAACAGAAATAAGAAATGAGCTAAATCTACACATATGGACAGGCAAATCTCAAAAACAATGTTGAATGAAAAAAGCAAATTAGAAGAGATACATATAATAGCATACTATAAAAAATTTATATACACAAAACAATAATATATATTGCTTGTGGTTATATACATTTCTAGTAAAAGTAGTAAAAAACATCCATGGTGTACTGTTAGTGGTGGAAACTGGATTCAAACCAAATCTCCAAACCCTGGCTCATTCTATTCTACCACGTGACCACTATCTTAGTATGTGTGGAGTGGATGCCCAGAGTTGCTGAGTCTTCCCTGTGCCCACACTGACAACTGGACAGCTTGAGAGTTGCTTTCTTATTGGCTCTCCAAGAGGTCAATTAATAATGGTATTTTTTTTCAATTCAGTGCTTTCAAGTTATAATATAGTACATGCCCATAATAAACCATCTTATTATCCCCTACCATATATGTGGACTTGTATCGTATACCAGTGCTGGATTCTTTAATATGATATTTGACTGTTCTTTCATAATGAGGCTTTAGACTGTCGTTTTGTTTATTGTACTGACAGCTACAACCTGGTCCTAAAGTTTATAGTTTTACCTTGACAGCCTCTAGCCTAAAACCCATGTATATCAAGGATTACTGTTCATATTATAACTGGCTCCAAAACCCTGCTTTTTTTAACCAGAAGAAAGGCACCAGTGACTTCCATACTTGTTGAGGAGATGAGGAGACTTATTCAGGCCTTTCCCATGCTCCCTCCAAGAGAAATGTAATCTAAAAAGATGTTATGAGATCTCCATTCTTAAAAATCATTAAAATAGGTCTTCCTGGTGGCGCAGTGGTTGAGAGTCCGCCTGCCGATGCAGGGGACACGTGTTTGTGCCCCGGTCCGGGAAGATCCCACATGCCGCGGAGCGGCTAGGCCCGTGAACCATGGCCTCTGGGCCTGCGCGTCCGGAGCCTGTGCTCCACAACGGGAGAGGCCACGACAGTGAGAGGCCCGCGTACCACAAAAAAAAAAAAAAAAAAAAAAATCATTAAAATAGATTTGAAAATTCTCAGTGTAGAGTGATTATGGCATAATGTAGCTGGAGGCAAGGTTTGAGGAAATGGACTCCTGAGATCTTTTTGAATTCCAAGATTCTAGAGTTCAAGCCCTTAATTAAAAGTGTTTAAAGAATGATTGTATTCTAGATGTTGGATAATTTTATATCTAGGTATCGATCATGTTATTTGTGGTTCATTCTTTAATAGCTTTTCTCTTAACTGCTAACACTGTGATTTGATGTAAGAATGTTAACATATAAGGTTTTATATATCGTGTTGTGAGTTGTAACAGTAGTCAGCACCAAATAATTTTATGAGCTTTTCTTTTCAGGTGTAAACTTCCTACTTTGGGGCAACTTGCCAGAGGTAGAAGAGAGTACAGATGAAGACATGTCAGATATCTCAGCAGAGGAGTGTATTAGATGAATAGAATTATAATATATATAATATTTAAACTTTTTCCTATGTAAAAAATATATTAATGGACCAATTCAAAAATTGTTAGTAAGGATTTGCCAGTGATTTATCTTTTTGGAAAACAAAAATAGGACATTTGTTGATTTATTTATTTTCTGTCTCAAATTAATTACCTGAGTTTATTGAACCAATGTAGTCCTTTTCTTCTACTTCTGCTTCTACTTCTACCCTTCCTCTCTCCATCCCTCTTCCCAGTATAGGTGTACTCTTAAATTCCGATAGTAGAAGAATCTTTCATGTGTCACTCAACTCTCTCCCAATCTGGGGACGGTTTGCGGTTTTCTTACAGCTAGATGCCAGATGCTGTTAATTTTACATTTGAATAAGGGGCATTAGTATCCACACATATATCACCATGCTTATATCCATGCATAAATCTATGCACATAACCATGCATATAAGCATGTATATATGTGTGAAGCACAGCTGGGAATTAAAGCTTAACAGGGACTTTGTAAAAATAGGCTATTAGGTTTCCATGGGTACTGGTTATCATATGTTATATTGGTGATAACTATGTTAATATGGAACAAGACTTTGTGAATGTATGGAGAAATCCTCTTGATTCCTCAGCATGATGTTAGATAAATGAATTTGCCAGGAAATTATCAATATATACTGTTTACTAATATTATTTATTTACATTCTTCTAAAGTCATATGGATATTGTATTATGAAAGCCAGATAACCTCCATCGTTAAGTTTTCTCATTCTCCAGGGCTTTTTCTGTGAATAGCAAATTTTAGATGAGTAGTCTCAGTCCTAACCCTTAAATAGAAAAAATTTAAAGAAGTGGTTTGCTTAAGCCATTGTACATTATGAAGAAGGTTTTTTTAAATTTTGTTTTGTTTTGTTTATCTGCATTCAGAGCCACACAGGAATAAGAAACTGGGATAGTGTTGGATTCTTGTTTTATGAAAAGCTAAAAATCAGTGTATCACCTTAACTAATATTTTAGCCAAAGGCATTTTGTCAATAGTAATACCAAAACAGACCAAGTTACAGTTTTGTAAATAAAGTTTTGTTCTAAAGATGATCAGCCTTCCTTCAATTTTTAATTTTAGCCACTTTTCTTACCTAAAAATATAGAGAAAAATATTTCTTATTGTACCCACTTTTCTTACCTAAAAACATAAAAGTATAGAGGATAAGAGGTAACATTTATTGCATGCTTACCATGTACCAGTAAGTGCTTTACACATTTAATTCACTTATTCCACACAAGGAACCCATGAGAGGTAGGTATCATTATTATTTCTTTTTTACTGATAAGACAGGTGAGGCATAAAGAGGTTAAGAAGCTTGTCTAAAGTCACATAACCAGTCAGAGGCGTGGCCTGATTCAGACAGACAGACTGACTCCAGAGCTCCTGTTCTTAATCATTATGCTGTACCCCTGAGCACCTTCAGACATGAATCAGCTATGATTTTATTTAGCTGGGACACATGCTGGGTAACAACTACCTTGTTATGTGCTCTAGGTGAGGGCCTCAGTGACTGATTTTAAGGTTGAACAAACTCACTGGATCTTAGGGTAAAACTGACCTGTGGGCACTGACAGGATCATTTGCTGCATAAAGATGAAAGATGAAAGATAAAAGATGCTTCAGGAAATGCTGTTACTAGTACTGGAAAACTTTTCCAAAAGTCTTTCACCCTGACTAACAAAACTGACAGAAGGTCACCAAAAGAACCAAAGGGATGAGTGTGGAACAATTTGGTTTGGATTTGGGTTTTTTTTTTCTTTAAACTCTCCTAAAGACTCTGGAACAAGGTGGCATAATGGATAAGATAAAAAATAAATTGATACTACATTATATACTTCTTCAGTTAACTTGTTCAGTTAGAGAAGAAGAGTTTAATGCTAGAGTAGGCAATGTGGCAAGTTTGGAATTCAACAGAGTTCATCTGGTTTCCGTTCTGCTCAGGCCTTCAAATGCTATGGTTGACTGAGCAGCTCTTTGAAGAGCAAAACGAGACAGAGGTTCACTGATTGAAGCAAACCCCAAATGTGATCCCACCCCAGCTGGAGAGTATTTCAAATTACTCAGCTACCTTTTGGCTAACTGGGTTATGGGAAGGCCAGTTCTAAGCCAAAAATGGATTAATAATGTTTTATCTAGAGAAATACATTCATGACACTTTTTTTAATAAAAGTAAATTACACGCTCTCTGGTAAGAGCAAAAGCAAAATCTCATATGTGGATTTAGCATACACTTTCTAGTCCTAACATAATTCCCAGGCCTAGAAAATCTATTTATGCTTTGGTCTTCTAATATTTGACTCAATTCAGCAAAACTATATTATGCTCCTATGGTGTGCCAAGAATTGCACAATGACAGGCTCACGACTGCCCATATAGAGAATTCAGTAAGTTTGGGAGAGGATAGAACCCTATGAGTCTACTTAGTGAGTGGGATGCTTCCAGTTTAATGACTGGGTAGACAAAAGAACAATCATTCTAAGTAGTAGGAGAGAACAGAAGTTAAGAAAGCTACAGAGAAGAAATCATACTTGAGACAGGCTTTGAAGTCCGTTAGGGGCTTGCCAGCCGGGATGAGAGTTCTGAGCAGAGAGAATAGTGTAAACAAGTGGACTGGAGTTTTAAAGTATCTGGTTTATTTAGTAAATTATAAGTGGTCCCCTATACCTTCCAAGATATGTAATAAGAATTAATTAGAAGATGAAGGTGATAAGGAAAGTTGGGATCATGTTATGAAGACTATTCTATGCCATGGTAAGTTTAGACTTGATCCAGTAGCAATGTAGAGTTATTGAGGTTTTTAATCAGGGGAATAAAATGATCAGGTTTAGGGTGATAGTGCTGATGGTAAAAAATAATTTAGTGTTCCTAGTTTCCTTTCTTTGATGCACTCAGTAACTTGACCATGGAAATTATATTTGTTGCCTTTACCCTAAGAACATATATAAGTTTTTAAGTTCCCTGAATTTCTTGTCTTTCTTGAAATTTCTTGTCTTTCTGGCCTGCAGTGGGGCACTGCCTTTCTTCCCCTCTTCCATCTTGTCATTCCTGAATTTCAAGGAAGGGGCGGTGAGTCATCAGCTCACCCACTATGGCTTTTTTTGCTCTTTTATCTTTTTCCTCAAGTCAGTTTCTCAGCCTCAGACTCAGGCTCTGGTGAGGCATCTTGGGTGGGGTATAATCTTAAAGCCATAATATTCTGCGTAATCCCTGGCTCTGAAAACCAGGTCTTTAAATACTGCTAATCTAGGAAGTTTACCCTACAAAGAACTGCCCTTTTGACCTCTGAGTCACATGTGGCTGATAAAGAATAACCTATTTTACTTTTCTTTGGTGACGGGGAAGCCAACATAATACATAAATCATGATATATAAAATGACTAATAATTAGAACAAAAATGGGGAGTGGGAAAAGGTAGGAGAGGATGTGGATTAAATATGCTTGCTTCAGTGGTGAATTACTTGATGAAGGCTTTCTCTATTCTAACATTCATGCTTATAAGAGGAAATAGTTTCTTTTTCTGCCTTTTTTTAAAACTTTAAAAGCAGCCTAAACCAGTTTCTTTCTTGCCTGGTATTGAGTGTATGCCAAATCTACCCTAAACTGCACAGATGGAAAAAATTAGTCTATGTCTGTGGTACCTCTGGGGTTGAATATTTTTAGTACTTAAATCTTTAGCTAAAGATTCTTTCTTCCAAGACTCTCATAGAATCATTTGATTGTCATCCAATGGATAAACTTACTGAGATAAAAATTAATAATACCATGTGTTGTATATCCCTATATATTTTATTGGGAGCATTCATACACACTTTAATTTAATCCTCAGAATAACCTTCGGAGTTACATTTTACAAATCGAGAAAGAAAACCTTGGTATCAACACCCAGAGAGTTAGAAGAATTTAAACTTAAATCTTGGTCTTCTCATCTTAGTTTAGGGGTTTTTTCCTACCTCCCTAACCTATCTTAAACCTGAGGTCTGTTTTTCCCTCACTAGCTATAAAACTTAGGACAAATTCTCTTTCACTTTTAGCCTCAAAACTAGCTACTTTCATCAATTAATCCATTCAACAAATATTTATTGAATGCCTACTGTGGGCAAAATAGAAGCTGAGGATCCAGAACAAAATCAGGCAAAGTTCCTGCTCTCATGTGGAGCTAACATTTTGTTGAGGAAGAAGAAGAAAGTGAACTAACATTTATTAAGCACTTACTGTACGCATTTCACACTTAACGACCCTAAGAGGTAGATCCTATTGTTATCCTCACCATACAGTTCAGGAAACAAGGTACAGAGACATTAAAAAACTTGCCCAGTGTCACACAGCTAGTAAATGGCACCCCTCTAAGATTTGGAAAAGCCAGAATTAATTAGCTTAATGACTATGTTTCCTTTTTATTTTTTAAAGTGGTTGTCTTCTATCCAAATAAAGTCAAATTTTCCATCAGGGATCTTCCTGTACACATCTTTCCCTTGGTAGATTTTTTATTTAAATTAAGATGGTGACAACAGCATCTCCCTTTTCAGTAAGGGAGACTTGGTGTGCCTGTAAATGATAAAAAATGCTAATCTTATAACTAGAAAGAAAGGAAAAAATAAATCTATGCAAAACTCTTAATTTCCAGCTTTGCTGCATTTCTATCTGGAAACAAAGTCTTTTTTACTAGTCCAGATTTTTATCTTACAAGCGACAACATTTCACTAGAGAGTAAATACCTGTTCTTTAAACTTTTTGTATGTCTCAAATATTTCATAATAGAAAAGTGAATTAAATGACCACCTTTTGCAAACTGCTCTAGTCTCAGCCTTCCTTACAAGCTTGTATTTAAAATCTATTACTATGGAATTTCAGAAGCTGTCTTGCCTCAAATGAGCACTACTGAATCTTCATAACAAGATTAAGTGTTTATTATGAGAGGAGTGAAAACAGGTATCAAATCCATAGTCAAATTTTGCCTTTTGAGACTCGTAGAAGAGTGGGTTGACAAATATCTAAAGATTAATTGGATCTGCCAAATATGGACACCATCGAAGTTTGCCCACCAGAATGCCTCTCTACACCTCCATTCACACAACCCACTTCCTCTGGAAAGGGGCCCATGGTAAGAGTAGGCATATGGGAATGATTCACTTGGGGAAAGCTGTACCCAGAATATCAAAACAGTTTGCTTTTTGTCTCTTATCCTTGTCATAATTTTTATACCCAAAGGAACCACCTGCTATTGTGGCTGTGACACCTGAAAAGTTTTCTGGAGATTGCTCATGTGGGGGTGGATTTCCAGGCTGTTCAGTGGTATTTTTAAAAACATTTTTTGGGGAAAAATATTCTCAGAGACTGGAACATTGTCTTGTCAAAATTGCTCTGTAGCCTTGTTCATAAATACGTTAAAACATTGAACTACAGATGGAATTCAGTAGAAGACATACTGAGCTAATTTCCTTTGCATGATGTTACCCAGAGAAATCAAGCTGTCAGTATCCTGAAGAACAAGCCCTCAAAGAGAGATGGCGGCCAAAGCCATGGGAAGCAGGAAAGACTAAAGAGCTCGCCCTTCAAAAACTTCTTTCCATCCTCCCAAATTCACCTTTTTAATGAAAATGTATTACACAAGAAAAAACCCAGTGTGTTTGACTCAAGATGGTTGCACAGTGATAGTAAAGATGGCAAATAGTAGACTGAAAAAAATTCTTGAATTATAGATCTTTCTTGATACTCCAGGATATATTCAGGAAAAGGAATGACAGAAACAGGGGTTTAGGCAAACCGAATGTCATACTCCAGGCTAACTAGAGACAATCATCTCTCAATCATGCCTCTCCTTTATCAAATTTTAGTTCAGTCATTTAACAAATATTTAAGGACCATCACTTATGTGCAGGCATTATATTAGGTGCTATAACAGTGTACAAAACGTTTTTAAAAATCCTTTTGTGCCTTTCAGCAGCACATAGGCTAAAAAACTAAAAATTACATTTCCAAGACTCACTTGCAGCTAGAGATTCAAACAAAATTTACTTTTTGCCAGTCATATGCACTTGCACAAGTCTTTTTTTTTTTTTTTTCTGTTTCTCTAAACCTATTAGAGAGGTCTTTCTTAAAGATTTATTATTAAAAAATTTTTGTAAGTCACACAAAGTAGTCTAGAATACCAAACGGATTCTGTGCTTAATTTCATACCTGTACTTGCACACATCTTGAATTCAGAACTTACTTAATTGGGGAAAAGGCACATTAGTCATTCATTTTGCTAATGTAAAATGACTGTGGTATAGATCTGCAGCCAGCAGATCTTGTAACAACTCGCTGATGCCCAGATCATGGCTAAGGTGATGTGTTTCTGGAACTAAAAAGTGGTTGGTGGCTTCCTGACACTTAGATTATGGCAGAAGTAGTAGTTCCCTTGGCAGGCCAGTTCTGCAGTATTATTCTGGGAGTCATTCCTAGAGGCCTAGCCTAAAGCATGCCCCTACAGGCCTTCAAAGGTTTTGCAAGCCCTAACTTCACTGACATTTCAGTTACCTTTGCTGTGTAATGAACACACCCCAAACATAAGTTGGTTGGGTGCTTCTTCTGCTGATATCACCTGGGCTCACATATGCAGTGGTATTTAGCTGTCAGCTCTGCTAGGCTGGAAGGTCCTAGATGGCCTCCTTTACACGTCTGGGATCTTGGCAGGGATGCCTAAAAGTCTGAGCCCTCTCTCTTCATGTGGACTCTCATCATTCAGTAATTTAGCCTAAGCTGCTTTATATGAAGGCTGCCTTCCAAGAGGGTGAAAATGGAAGCTGCAAAAGCCTCTTATGGTTAGGTCTGGGGGTCACACAACATCATTGCTGCCTCATTTTATTGGTCAAAGTTAATCAGAGGGCTAGCCCAGATTTAAAGGAAAAGAAATATAGACTCCATTTCTCTTGGGGAGTTGTGGCAAAGTCACATTGCAAAAAGGTATGTGGGATGGGAAGGATTTTTGTAACATGAATCTACTACAACTGTATTAAATCCCTTTCTGCTTCAGATAACTAGAATGGCTTCTGTTATCTGCAGCTGAACTCTGACTGATACAGAAAGCAAGCAGAGAGACCAAACAGCAGGCTGCTGTAGTAGCCTATGGAACAGAGGAAGATTTGGGAGGTATTTGAAAGAGCTCACAGGACTCTGACAGACTGGAAGTGAGTATGAGAGAAAGTGAGGAAGATATGAAGGACGGAATCAAGAATGACTCCAAGGTTTTGTGATCTCAATTACTGAGATGAGGAAGAACAAATTCAGAGAGAAAGCTAGAGTTTTATTTTTAATATGACTATTAGATATCAATCAGGCAGTTAGATATAGGCTTCTGGTGTTTGGGGGAAGAGGTGTGGGCTGCAGATATAAATTTGAGAGCTATTTACCTATAAAAACATTTAAAGGCATGAGACTTGATGCTATGGAGGGAGTAAGTGTAGACAGAGAAGAGACTTAAACTTGGAACAGCAATGTTGAGACATAGGGAAGATGAGTAGAATCCATTTTAGTGTATATTGGGATCTCTGGAGACACTTGTTAACCATGTAGATTCCGGGTCCCTACCGTCATCAATTCTTTTTTTTTTTTTTTTTTTTTTTTTTGCGGTACGCAGGCCTCTCACTGTTGTGGCCTCTCCCATTGTGGAACACAGGCTCCAGACGCGCAGGCTCAGCGGCCATGGCTCACGGGCCCAGCCGCTCTGCGGCATGTGGGATCTTCCCAGACCGGGGCACGAACCTGTGTCCCCTGCATCGGCAGGCAGACTCTCAACCACTGCGCCACCAGGGAAGCCCCCGTCATCACTTCTGATGCAGAACACATAAGGAGGCCTGGCAATCTACATTGTTGACAAGCTCTTTAGGTCATTCTGAAGTGGGTAATTTGGGAGTACCCTTCGAAAAACAATGAAATTTTTTACTATCGATCTAAGAAAACATTTTATAGGTCCTTAAATTCAAGAATACTTCTTTTTCCCTCCCCACTTCCTCTTATGGATCCTACAGAAAAGAATTGTGAGATGCTGACAGGGAAAGTTGGGCCTTCTCTTTTTTTTCTAGTTGCCCTTTACAGGGTGGGTGAAAGTGAACTAAGAACTCCTGCCTGGAAAAGGAGAGGGGATATAGGCCTGCAAATAGTGTCTCAAGAGAAGTATGTTCTCCTTTAAATACCTAACTTGATGCCCAATGATAACACTTTATGAAGCAAAACCAAAAGCAAAGTCAATATTTATTTGTCTCCTAATTATAAGTAGCATACACTCCTTCCATATCTCTGGGAGAGAAGAGCAGTCATATTCTTCCCCATGTTTCATGGAAGGTTTAGAGAAGATTAAATGAAAAACAAATGCTTAGCAGCCTGCTGTAGTTTTACTCTCCTGTCTATCAAAATTAATGCTGATCAGGCCTCTGTAAGGGGAAAATGCCCATCACTGTTTATACCATACCATTGATGCAAGACTGAATTCTTACTGTGTTTCTCAAATATAAAAATGTGAATATATTTCCACTTGGACCTCATCTGGAACTGTAAATCAAATGTTGTTGGTGGTGAAATTAAACGGATATATTCTCCCTTTTGCAGTTCAGTGGTTGCAAGGGGGCCTGAAGCTGCAGGAGCCATGTGCTGGGATAATGATTGCATTGATTAAATGCCAATTACTCCTGGACACTTTTCAAAGGTTTCTGCAGCGGAGTCGAAACTGGGCTTTCTGTCTCAGATTAGATCAGATCTCCATAATCCTAGGTGATAGCTGGTTTGGGATCTCTGGCAATTACTTGTGTCATGTACTTTAATCAACAGCGTGCTTACTATCATAACAAGTCTCCACACCCACCATGAAGCCAGACTCTGTTTCCCCAGCCCCCACCCCACTCACATGAAACTGAGCTTCTGACTGATAGATGATTAAGTCACTCTGGTGAATCATCCTCTGTGGGATGGGGGCAACCCTCCAGCCAGAGCTAGACCTTTACCACAGCCAAGTGCCTGTCTGGAAGGATGATGGATCCTATCAGTCCAGCCAAAGGTCAAGTTACCTGTCTCACTGTTCCACCGGGTATCAATCTTCTGGCTGGCATGCAACCAGCAATTAATTCTCCTATTTAGCATGTGCTTTCATTAGCAAATACTTAGAAAGGGTCTATGCTTGCATGTTGTCCCCAAGGAAATTCTTTCCAACAAAGTCTTGGATCTAATCACCATCATAGGCTGATTTTGCCACCATCTTTGAAATATCCAGCAGATTAGGAGAGACATGGAAGGACCAAAGGCTGAGCTAAGAGGGTGACAAAGTCACCAACTTGCTGTGTGACCTTAGGCATCTTATTTTAAAACAAGGGGACTGAGCAAGTTGTTTTCTGAGATTCCCTTCCAACTCTAGCATTCTATGGATTAATTTCATTTTTGCAGAGATTCTTATTCATTTGCCAGAGGAAATTGTGTTAGTTTGCTAGGGCTGCCGTAACAAAGTACCACAAGTGGGTGGCTAAAATAACATACATTTATTATCTCACAGTTCTGGAGGCTAGAAGTCAGAAATCAAGATTCTGGGAGGGTTGGTTGCTTCTGAGGGCTGTGAGAGAAGGGTCTCTGTTCCCGGCCTCTCTCCTTGGCTTGTAGATGGCCATCTTTATCTTCACATGGTGTTCCTCCTTTACATATGTCTGTCTCCAAATTTCCCCTTTGTAAAGGACACCAGTCATATTGGATTAGGGCCCACCCAAATGGCCTCATTTTAATTTGATGACCTCTTTGAAGACCCTTTCTCCAAATAAGGTCACATTCTGAGATGCTGGGGGTTAGGACTTTAACATATAAATATTTGGGGAACACAATTCAACCTATAACAGCAATTAAATATCAACTAGTAATAAGGGGTAAAGAATAATTATTTGATTGATTTTAAGGCTGATGACCAACAGGGGCACAATCAGCTAGCAAATAAATATAGATCGTTGAATTTATTTTGTATATTCTAATGGCTTAAACCCACAGTGATACTAATCTTTACCTCCACATATTGATTTTGTGTAAGAATCGGCTCTGAATACCTTTGTACCTGAAATTCTTAGCTTTGCTGTACTTTGTAATGTTTTCATCTGTTTTTATAATTGAATGTGAAACTTCCTGAAAAGGTCCTAAGACTAACCAATTATTGCTCAAAGAAGCCTCCTGGGGGTTAACAAGTAGGCAGGCCATTATTTAATGAAATGGCCCTGTCAAGGTTTGATTGAGTTTGGCCACCAGAGGATATAATTATGAGTGGAATATGCTTTTCTGTGCTGATATGAGTCTCCTGATCATATAATGCTATTTATATGTTAAGAACAGAGAAAAGGAATGCTTTAGATTCTGCTGACTCACAGCTACACATTTGGCTTTAATGGAAATAAATCAAAGAGCTCAGTCAATCTGAACAAAGACAGACTGGGGTGGAACAGGGTATTGTCTTTAAAGAAAATGACTGAAGTCCAGATTGATCAGCAAAAGTACACCTTTCTCTTCTGGTTTCTTTTCAGTCTCTCCAGCATGGAAATCCACTAGGTGGAGCAAAGGACCAGGAATTAGCTGACTGGGAGCGCTCACAAGCAAATTTGCAGCTATTCCTTTTCCTCTACAAAACTTAGACAAAGGCTGGGGGAAATTTGGGTCTCTGAAACTGCTTCAGATCAAATGTTCCTTGCTCATTAAAATGGATAGTAGTCCAAAGAAGAAAGAAACTCAGCTTTGCTGAGTTGGACACGATTGCTAAACACACAGGAGGCACACCCGACTTGGACTCTCTCCCCATGGCTTGGCTCACTTTACACATTTCCTTTCTGCTTTCATTGGTGGCAGATGGAATTTGGGGCAGACCTCTTACCCAGGCTCCCGTAGTCCAAAAATCCTATGCTTAGATCATGCATCTTTTTCCTGCCTGCGATAACCCTCCTAAAGTTCTGGTATCAACCTGGTTTCTATTTGAATATGTTCTCTTTGATTCCAGGCCCTTGGATTAACACTTCCTTCCTTAGATTCCAATCTTGCCTTTTTTTCTGCACTTATGGGTTGTTGGTTAGCTGAGCAGGGGCCAGGAACTTGACTGATATTTATTTAAGGACTTTTAAGGTATAAAAGAGGACTATCCCCAGTCCCCCATCAGATTTTTGTCCCTTTTGCAAAGCATACTCCGTATGCCTTTGCATTCAAATTGCAGGGGTTAAATGTCTTGTGTCTCAGTCCACATCTACCAGTGGAAGACATGGTTTTGTTTATATATTATAGTCATCATTCCAGAACCACACAAGTCCAAACACTTGCGGATGAAATGATGGAGGTAAATTCCAAATCCAAAATTATCCTGTTTTCCGTGGCTATGATTCTGTGGCAGGATAATTTATTGAAATATGAATTTCTCTGTTTTCTTCCTATATTTTCTCTTCCCCTTTGATCTAAGCAAGTTAGATAGGCCCTTAGTAGTTTCTCACCTTAGAGATTTTTTGCAGAATGATCTCGCTGTCTTTAGATAAAACCTGAGTTCATTGAAGAGAGCATTCTCCATGCCTTTGAAGGCAGCAGGAAAAGGGAAGGAGAAAACCTCCCAAGAATATGAAGAAGCTTGAAATGTAGAGGTGGGAGTGGGTAAGACTACACGCTGTGGCTGGAGAGTCTTGAAATGGGTCAGTGGACATCTCCGCAGTGACCAGGGTTGGCTGACAACTGTCAGGGTCTCTACCAGGCAAGATCCCAGGACCTTGCACAACCCTTGGAGAGGGGAGCCCCAATAATGACTAAGATTATATTCTCTCCCAATAAAGCTGGATGGGGACTCAGAATCCGTTTTAAGTTGACTCAAAGAAAATATAAACGTCCTTGCATATCTGAGTTTGTTTTCTGAGTTTTGTATTGGCTACAGTATAATTAAGGGTTTGTCATGGAAGTCTGAGATTGCATAGGAGCAGTAGAACATGGTGGCTAAGACTCTGGTCTTAGAACAAAGGTGCCTGGGTTCAAATCTCAGCTCTGTCACTGATTAGGTGTGAATCCTATTCAGTCTTTCTCTACCACAATTTTCCCACTCTGTGAAATGGTGATAATAATAGTAATCACCTTACAAGGTCCTGGTTGAATTCAATCAAATAATACATGTAAAGTGTTTAAAAAAAACAGTGCCTGACATATAGCAAAATTCAATGTGTGTAAGCTATTTCCCATAGAGTTTTTTGTGTGTCACTATTGTGGATGTTGAAATTTTAATTACTTTTTAAAATATGCACACAAATGGTACAAAATCTAAATGTTAAAAAAAGTATACAATGAAAAGTAAGGGTATAAAAGAAAAACTGTTTTCTAATTTCCCTCCCCAGATGCCACCTGTGTCACTTGTTTCTGAATATTAAACAAATGGGATTACCTACATGTTTCTGTATGCTTTTCTCCCCTAGCAGTACATCATGTAGATTATTCTTTAATAGTATCTCATTATATAGATATACTCTAGCTTACTAACTTATTTACCCAGTCTTCTTCATGGACCTCTAAGTTTCTTTCTTTCTTTTTTTTTTTTTTCTCTCACAAATAATTCTGCAATAATTATCTTTATACTTACATCTTTGAGCACATGTCTGGAAGATCTGTGGGATAAATTCCTAGAAGTGAAATTACTGGATCTAAGTAATTACTACTCTAATCTTTGTGCACTACAAAATTTAATAGATATTGTCAAGTTGTCTTCTGTTCAGCAAATTACACTCCTAATACCTTTACATGAAAATGCCAACAGAAGAGGTTATTTAAAATTTTTGCCAATCTGCTAAGTATCCTCTTGTAATTTTTATTTGTTTTTATCTTGAGAGCGAAATTGAGCATTTTTTAAAATATTTCAAAAATCTCATTTTTTTCCATTTTGAGAAATAATCTATTATAAAATGGACTTTCAGAAATGAAAATGATACATCCGCTGGTTTATGAAGATCCTTCCAGTCTCATCACCAGGAAAAACAATATTTCTGCCATCACAAGCTGCCTGACATCTCCGTTATAGGATATACTCTGATTTCTTTGTGGTTGTCCCTCAATTCCACTGCACCAGAGCTAACAGGAGAAGACTCTTGTTTTCTTTAGTGTATTTGGTAGTGGAAGGTGACCAGGGGTCAAAAAATGGAAGTGATATGATCTTTCCTTAGATGCATTTCTTTTTTTTTTTAATTTACTATTTTTGGCTGCATTGGATCTTCGTTGCTGTGCGTGGGCTTTCTCTAGTTGCGGCGAGCGGGGGCTACTCTTCTTTGGGGTGCACGGGCTTCTCACTGTGGTGGCTTCTCTCGTTGTGGAGCACAGGCTCTAGAGCACAGGTTCAGTAGTTGGGGCGCAAGGGCTTAGTTGCTCCACTAACATGTGGGATCTTCCTGGACCAGGGCTTGCACCCATGTCCCCTGCATTGGCAGGCAGATTCTTAACAACTGCTCCACCAGGGAGGCCCCTTAGATGCATTTCTAGAGGCTGCCACTTCCTCAGAGAATTGGAGGATCCAAGAGCAAAAGAACTTGAAGAAATCTTTTACATTCAAGGTACCCCAGTGAAATCATTCAGAGGTGAGAGAAGCAGAAAAATCAAATCTTACAAAATGTCTGAAAAATTTAAAAATTATTCTCCTGTGCTGTTACACTCTCTACAGTTTTTCTGTACAAGTAACGGATGAAATGAGAATGGATCAATGAGATGTTAGCCATTTATCAAAGGAACGTCAAGAAAACCATAAGCTCTGTTGTCTCAGCTGTTATCTGGGAAGGAAGAGGCTCCCAGAGAACTGCACAGTCAGAGCTCACAAGAAACCAGGGAAGAAGGAAAAAAGTTATCCAAAGGAGCTGCTCTCTTTGACACATGCTATTTCTTTTCCAGGAAGGAAACATTGCTAACTAGGAAGCCAAATCCAAATTTAGGATTTAATTAATCTTCCATTTGAAAAGTGCAATCGAGATAATCAGTGTCTACTCTAAATCACCCTCTCTGCCACCCTAAGTATTAGCATACTTATGTGTGAATTGCTATTCCAACCATAAGATGGGCAGAACCAAACATTTCAGGGATCATCTAGTTCATCATTTAATAGATGCAGACATCTAAGATAAGAGTCATCAAGTGACTTTTCCACGGCTACTCTGTGGAGAGTGGGTATCATCGCTAAAATGGGAATTTAAGCTCCCCACCATAGTTTAGTATGAGGCTCTTTCCATCGGTAAAACCAGCTCTGTGCCTATTCAGGGCTCCTATTTCAAATATGTATTTACAAACAAATCTGTTTTAGTCTGCTCAGGCTGCTATAACCAAACAACATGAATTAGGTGGTTGAATAACAGACATTTCTTTCTCACAGTTCTGGAGGCTTGAAGTCCAAGATCAAGGTGCTGGCAGATTTGGTTCCTGGTGAGGGCTCTCTTCCTGGCTTGTATATGGCCACCTTCTCACTGTGTCCTCACATGGCAGAGAGAGCGCTCCGGTGTCTCTCTTTTCATAACAGCACTGATCCCATCATGAAAGCCCCACTTTCATGACCTCATCTGACCCTAATTACATCCCAAAGGCTCTACCTCCAAATACCATTGCCTTGGTGGGCAGGGGGTGGGGGGCATTAGGGCTTCAACATATGACTTGGGGGAGAGGAATGGGGTAAGAGGACACAATTCATGTGTGTGTATGTATGTGTTTTTTGTTGTTGTTTGCCTCTTCCCACCGGGAAGTAAGCTCCGTGAGGACAGGGACTTATTCTGTTTTATTGACTTTAGTATTCCCAGCATAAAACAGTGTCACGTATTGAGCCACAACTATATTCAATAAACATTTGTGGGGTATTTTTGTTTTTAAATTTAATTAATTTATTTTTTGCCACACCTTGTGGGATCTTAGTTCCCCAACCAGGGATTGAACCCGGGCCCTGGCAGTGAGAGCCTGGAGTCTTAACCACTGGATCGCCAGGCAAGTCCCAATAAACATTTGTTGAATTGATGGATTTATTGATGCTTACTATGTGCCAAGCACTGTTCTAAGCATGTTACATTAACGTACAGAATCCTCATATAGCCTTATAAAATAGATACTATTATTCCCTCAATTGATGTGTGAGGAAACAAGCCCCGAGAGGATAAGTCGATGCCCTGGTTTCACAGGAGGCAGAGCCAAGCTTTGAAACAAGGCAGCCTCCTTAGCCCATTTTCTCATCCATTACACTATGAACAGAGTGTAAGTTTCCCCCAAAGCTACTAGGATGCCTATGGAGTTAAAAACTTGCATAGATTTTAAGTAAAGTCTTGACTAAAGTGTTGACATTTTATCCCAATATTCCGTAGTTTCTAGAAATGCTTCTGATTATAACACCTCAAATTCTCTAATATAAACACTATTGTTCTGGTGGGGGCAGAGTTTCCATTGCACCATTGGTATCCAGGGTTATATTATAGACATATATTACTGACTAGTCTTGTGTTTTAGGTAGCCAGGGAGAGGGGTTCCCTTCTACTCAGATGCTTCCCCATACAGTATTGTCATTGACTAATTTTCCATTCTCAGGGAGTTTCCATTGCTGTAAAAAGTGATAATAAGGTTGTCAATGGAAAATGGACTTGGGGGGTTACTGGGGGGCAGTAGAGAAGACCTTCAGAGACTTAAAGCCATAGGAGCAACAGGAAAGCATGACACAGCTTGGTTTTAAGAGAAAAAGTCTTCTTGCCAGTGAGGCTGGACATTCTAGGAAAATAACATAAATTCCATGTTTATTATAGGCTAGGCACTTTCATATTTCGTGTTAAATCATTCTTACTCAACCTTGAGATGTGGATATGGAAAAGGAACCGACACCTCATAGCTAATAAGAGGAGGATCTTGGATTTGAAAGCAGGCCTGTGTGACTTCAGAGTTTTGCTATTTCTACTGGCCTATTCCAGGAAGAGCTTCATCCTTTAAAACAGTAAGATGGCCACCCCCGTCATCCAGTCACTCTTTAAGGTGAGGAAGTATTTGCAGTCCTTAGGAATAGAAAGTGTGTTACTGAAGCAGGAAGCATATTGTACCATTATCACATCAGCATCTAAACGAAAAGTAAAATCCACCAATGAACCGGAGCCATATTTCTAACCAACCTCCAATTCTTTTCTGTGGCAGCTGCAGAGTCTTTTTCTCTCCCCGTCTGCGTCTGTCTCGGTTTCCCTGCTCAGAATAGTTATCTGAGGTTTATTTTCACTTGAAATATATTAGTGATCAAAGTATACTTTCCCTTTTCTCTCTTTTTAAAACAGTTTTGAGATAATTTACATACCATAAAGTTCACCCATTTAAAGTGCACAATTCAGTAGTTTTTAGTATATCTCTAGAGCTATGCAACCATCACCAGAATCTAATTTTGGAACATTTTTGTCACCCCAAAAGAAACCTTGTAGTCATTAACAGTCACTCCTCAATCACCACCTCCCCAGCCCTAGACAACCACTAATCTATTTTCTGTCCCTTGATTTGCCTATTCTGGACATTTCCTATAAATGGTATCATGCATTCGTGACTGTATTCTTTCACTTACAATGATGTTTTTGAGGTTCATCTGTGTTATAGCACATAGCAGTAATGTACTTCTTTTTATTACATCCAAGATCTCCTTTTTAAAAAACCCCTTTTTCATGCATAAATTTGTTCTGAATTTGGGCTGACCTCTCCAGGGAGCCCATCCCTGACCAGAGCCTGTTTCCTGGTGAACCAGCTATAACATCTGACAAGGGCACTATCAGGACAGGAACCCTATTCAAGGAGAAACAGACCCCAGGTTCCTTTCCAGGCCACTGTCCATGGCAATCTCAGGATTCCTTGGAAGGACAAGATGTGGCTGTTTGGATGGCAGCCAAGGAACGACATCCTGATCTTTAGTGGCTGAGGCTAATGGCGCTGGCTCCTCACTCTGTTTTGTTTTCGTTCTTCAGCTGAGTTTAGATTTTTAGATGAAAGATTTTTACTAAAAGCTGCTTCTCTCCTCCTCTGAGAACCATCTGAAGCTCCAGAAGCTTCTTGCTGTGAAAAAGCTTGATTCTGCTGCCACCTGCTGTTCTTAAGCCAGAAACAACTTTGGCAAAGATGAGGTCTTGTTCAAAAGCCCTCGTCTGAATATGCTGTGCTTGTATATTTAGGCCTCTTCTTTATGTCTAGGTTTTTATGTTTTCTACCTAAAAGTTCTTATCCCTTGAAAATACATCATAAGAGTGATCTGACTGAAGCTCTGTCAATAGAAAAGTTCCGCATAAACTTTTTGTTATTTAAATCAGATCTCAGCCATGGTAGCAGAGACGGTGGCCAGGGATCCTCCACAGATAGCTTGTCAGCAGAACACAAGCACCTGTGACAGACTTCCCATCAGCCTCAGAAATAACAGGGGAGATGGAACAGCCTAAGATCATGCAGCTGTGCTGCTGGAGACCAGGTGGTCAACACAATCTAGCATTGATGTTAACGTGGCCTCACTGGCGTCCATGGGCGTGGGAGGCCCAGGAACATTTGGCTTACATGCACACGGGGACACTGAAGCCCAGAGAGTTCAGGGAACTCGCCCAAAGGCGTCCAGCAAATAAATGGGAAAGAAGCCAAATGTCCTGCACCTTTGCAACCTTTCAAAGTTGGCTCCCGAATGGGCTCCTGTTAAGGAAAACCTGAGGAAATGACTTCTTGAATTTTTTTATGAAGCAGGACCTGGAAAGGACACAGCATTGACAGATTCTGTGTTGAGATCAGCTTCGCACAGTAGGACATGCAAAGTCCCAGGAGGCCCACTAGGGAAAAAATACCCAGACCAGGTTTTTACCAGCTGTCCTGTAAAAGAGGCCTGCCCTGCACACTGGCCAGTCAGACTGGGACCCATCTCTGCAGTCCCCAGGGGCATGCAACCTGCCTGGACATTCCTCTTGGATTCATTCGGGCCCAGATATCATAAAGACCCAAATATTGCCTGCCCCAAGCTCGTCTCAGAAATCTCATACATCGTTCTTTCAATCTGTCAGCCAACAAATAATGACTCAGTTCCAATTCTGAGTCCCAGACACTGTCCTAGGCTTGAGAAGGATAAACAGAGAAAACCCACTGGCTCTGCCTCCGGAGCTCTCAGTCCAATGAGAGAAGTAGATGGGCAGATGGATGTTTACAGCACGGCGTGGACATTTACCGCACCCCGAAGGAAGGGCAGGTAACACAAACTGGGGAGAGGCTTATGGACGTTTCTTGGAAGAGGTGACAGAAGCTATAACTTGAAGGACAAGGAATAATTCATCCCGAGGAGGAGCAGTGGCACGTCTCAGCTGAGGTGTAGGAAGCTCCGCACAATGGGAGAATGCACAATTGTGTGATGCTTGGAGCCGCGGAAGATGAGATTTGAAAGGCGGTGAGGGGCCACATCATGAAGGACCTTTCATGCCATCTCTGGGCCTGGGTTCTCCCCAAGAGCAGAGCCTGAAAAAGGGTTGGTGTTTAGGTGGTCTATCTTGTGATGTTCCCAAGGAACTGGAGTGAGAAACTGAAAAGGTAAAACAGGAAAGGAGGGAAAATCAATCTGAGGGCATGTATGGAGCTGGCCTCCCCTGAAAGCCACTGGGCCTTGATCCCACAAGGATCAGAGCTGTCTGCCTGAGAACTGAAAGAGGGGGTGTTTATCTACCAGTTCCTGGCCCTCCTTGGACAAGAGTTGTTATCCCAGGGGTGATAATTCCCTCGTACTTCCAGTCTCACACGCACAGGGTAGTTGGGCAGGTTCCCAGTTATCCCACACGACAACATTGTTGGAGAAGGCCTGGGACAGAAGCGAGGGATGGACAGCTGAGGAGGGCTGGGGTAGGGTCACATGTGCATACGGCTAGTTGCTGCAGCAAAGGCTGGAGTAAAATAGTGGGTCGAGGGGATGTGAGAAGTGTGTGGAAGGGGTCAGCATCATGCTAGGGAGCTTGGAGTTTTCCCTGATGGTACTTAGAAGCCCACTTTTTCTTTTTCTTTTTTTTTTTTTTTTGCGGTACGCGGGCCTCTCACTGTTGTGGCCTCTCCCATTGTGGAACACAGGCTCCGGACGTCCAGGCTCAGTGGTCATGGCTCACCGGCCCAGCCACTCCGCGGCATGTGGGATCTTCCCGGACCGGGGCACGAACCCGTGTCCCCTGCATCGGCAGGCGGACTCTCAACCACTGCGCCACCAGGGAAGCCCAGAAGCCCACTTTTTTTTTTTTCAAGTTTGTCCTGGCAGCAATATGGAGAACAGTTTAGAAAGGATTAGGATGAGAGCCGAAAGCTATAGATGAGCTTCGCAGGGTTGTATATTACATATAAAATGGGGTGCTTATTGTGCCTGTGTGATTTTTAGCTGAGAGGGGTCAGAGTTTTCATCGGATTCTCAAAGGGGTCTGAGGCCTGAATGGAGGAAGGCAACTGTTAAAGCATCTAAGCAAAAGTGCAGATGGGTGATAATAATAATAAGTAAGGCCATGGGTGGAGTGGCCTGGGAGGTCCCAGTGAGTATAAATTTTGGAAGAACAATTATTTGGTACCTTCCAATCTCCCCAACTATATTGCTAGAAGGGGGAGGAGGGGCAGATATCCCTTGCGTGTCTTAGAGCTGCTGACGGCCTCTGAATGTGGCAGATTTAGGGCATGATGGGGACACGGGGTCCATGTCCCACCACATGGCAGATGGCCCCACACTCGGCACCCGACTTGGTGAGTGAAGCCAGTGACGTGCTCTCAGCCTCTCTAGGCACCATCTATATCACAGGCACTGGCTGCTCTGGATTGGGGACTTCTTGAGGAGAAGTGGTAGATAAGGTGGGATCCTTGCTAACATGTATCCATTCATCACCCCAAAGAGGTGTCTACTCAGTAGAAGGAGCCTTCACTTCTGACTCTCACAGGGCTGTTAAGGGATTAGGTCCCTAGTTTAGTATTTAATCTATGCCCTCGTCTCCATTTTATGAGTTGGTTGAAAGCAAAAGCTGCTATCACTTTGTTTAACTAAAAGGTCACTGGTTACAACCGGAATACCACATGCATTAAGTAAAGATAAGGTTCTGACTGTTTTGTTTCTAAATGAACAAATAAGATAAAAGGTTTCAGGCTGCTATTTATAAGCACTTTTTGGCAAATAGCATGTTGTGGGTGTAGAGAGTCTTCATTCCCAGTAAGTGAAAAGCCAAATGGAATAGGCTGTTATAGGGTCCACCTGAGCCCCTCTGCCCTTGACCCTGCAGCACAGAGGTCTAGGGTTCCAGTTCCACATTGCGGGTGCTCTGGAGCCACTGTGTATTTCTGGCTCTGAAGAGTCCTCTAATTTCTTGGTTTGGGCCAGTTTTATGCTTTGTTTTGTTTTGTTTTGTAAATTTGGAAGCCTGCCACTCAAAATGGCCCCACGCATCTATTCAGCGACCAGCTCAAGCGTGTAATATGGTTTCAACAGCAAGCAGGCAAAGATAAGGTAGAGGGGTTGACGGACTAGCTGGACCTCAGGCAGCAGGGCAAGTCTGGGATTAGTTATTTTCATTCCAGTTGTGACTGTGTCACAAGCTGATTCAGGAAGCCGCAGGAAGTTGAGATTCAAGTACTTCCCAGAGAAGAGTAAAGCAATGTTTCCTAATCTAGTGGCTCATGACACCCGAGAGATTTATCATGTTGTCACAGGGGCTACCATCCTTAAAGTGGGATTGGCAACTACTTCACTTTTAAAAATTCTGTAAATATCAATGTCAAAAAAAAAAAACAGTCAAAAAGTGGGGACCTAAATAGGCATTTCTCCAAAGAAGACCTACAGATGGCCAACAGACGCATGAAAAGATGCTCAACATTGCTAATTATTAGAGAAATGCAAATCAAAGCTACAATGAGGTATCACCTCACACTGGTCAGAACGACCATCATCAAAAAGACTACAAATAATAAATGCTGGAAAGGATGTAGAGAAAAGGAAATCCTCCGCCACTGTTGGTAGGAATGTAAATTGGTGCAGCCACTATGGAGAACAGTATGGAGGTTTCTGAAAAAACTAAAAAAGAATTACCGTATGATCCAGTAATCCTACTCCTGGGAATATAGTTGGAAAAGACGAAAACTCTAATTTGAAAAGATACATGCACCCCAATATTCATAGCAGCACTCTGTAATAGCCAAGACATGGAAGCAGCATAAATGTCCATTGACAGATGAATGGACAAAGAAGATGTGGTATATATACACAATGGAATATTACTCAGCTATAAAAAATAATGACATAATGCCATTTGCAGCAACATGGTTGGACCTAGAGATTATCATACTAAGTGAAGTAAGTCAGACAGTGAAAGACAAATACATGATATCACTTATATGTGGAATCTAAAAAAAAATCCAAAATCTTGAATATATATATATATATATATATCTGAATCACTTTGCTGTACACCTGAAACTGACACAATATTGTAAATCGACTATACTTCAGTGAAAAGTTGTTTGTTTTGAAAAAAAAATCTGTAAAAGTAAATCCATTTCTCAAAGGCCGAATGAAAGAATAAAACATCAAACCTTGAACTTCAATGTCTGTTTTAGAATGCAAACCCCAAACCAAACACTATAGAACATGTCTTTTTAAGACTTATTTGTTAACGAATCATTCTTTTTCATGCTATTAATTTAAGGTAAATCAAGGAGCCTGCATTATTTGTTAATGGGGAAAAGCAGAAAATTATCTCAATGTTACAGTAAAGATTATAGTAAAATGAATATTATAATGCAATCCTTGATCATGTGCTGATTTAAACAAAATATTTGTATTTAAAATCATTTTGTTTTTACATACTTTATTATGCAAATGACCTAATATCCTTTAATATAATGATCTTTAAACATTTTAGTTTATGTACTTCCAAAATAAATTTAATGAAGCTGGTTTTCTAAAATGTTCAGGTCATTACAATACTTTATTGCATTTTAGGAACATTTTGTTCTACATAGGTAAATGTTCCATTGAGACTGCAGCTTAAATTACGTTGTGGAAATACATAGCAAAAGGAAAAGAAGGGATTGAGCTACTGGTAAGTGCAGTGCTTACAAAAGATATAGTAATTATGATTTTAAGTGCATTATTTACAGTTGGGTTGACAATATATTTCCATTAAGTTAATCTAAATCTAGTGAGCGCATAATATGAATGACTAAACCAGTGGAATAGTGGTTAATGAGGAACAGCAGGAGACTGCACCCCAGTAAAAACAGAATATGGGTTTATGATATCAATAATCTTTTGGCCAAAATGAATGAAATGTTTCTTCTACAAGTTTGAATGAATGTTTAAGGAAATATGGAGTGGCTCTACTTACTTTTAATATCTTTTCCTAGCTTGAAGATCTAATGTTGATCTGTTGGAAATAAACCTGAGACTTCTCATCTTCTCTTTGAAATAATGCAAAATTCTCATGAGATGTGAGTGAATGTAGGTGAAGTTTTGTAGCATACTGCTATTCTCCAACATAAATTTTACAAATTTTGATATCTTAATTTGAAGCTGCATAGGAAGACAGAAGAATGAAAGGAAGGAAGGGAAGAAAGGATGGAGGGAGGAAAGGAGAGAGGGAAGGAGGGAGGGTGAATAAGGCATAGTCTTGCTTTGCCATGAGTTTGTTGCCTAGATGAAATGGCTCTGCTAAGCTTAATATCTTGATCCTCTCTGCTTTGATCTCACAGAACTCTTCCATAATAATAGTGTTTTCTTCGACAATAACCAGGGGATGGAAGATCACTGAACAAAATTTGCCATCACTCTGCCACTTCACCCTGCGATATACATGAATTCAGGACATCCCAAACCACCTTGTTCCTATACTGTATTTCACCCTTATCAGAAATACGGGTAAGATAGAAAAAGACACACAGCTCTAGTGTAGGATTACAGTGTCTTGAATAAAGAAGGCTTCCCTAACTACAAAATATTGAATTGCCCATTACCACCCTGGAGGTTATTTCAGCCCGGTACAATGCACCATAATTAAGTGCAGTAAGAGTACTAGTCATTCATTCATTCATTCATTCATTCATTTTTAATAAAATGGAGAATAGCAATTCTGAAAGAGGAGATGGAAAATGTGGGCCAGTATGACACCTTGACTTCAGACGTGCTATAAGGCAGATTAATTTTAAGAAAGAGTACTTTCAGAATTTAGGAAATCAGGAATTGATTCTCTTAAAAATCTAAGACATGGAAACTGTTCTCCAAGGTTGGAAACTGAAAATCCATGTATGGAATCTCAATCTCTAAGCATAGAACTTGACACTCCTATATGAAATATGGACTTTCAGGCATTGATTTAGGTCTTCTATGTGTTATTTTTATTATTTTTTTTTTTTGCGGTACGTGGGCCTCTCACTGTTGTGGCCTCTCACATTGTGGAGCACAGGCTCCAGACGCGCAGGCTCAGCGGCCATGGCTCACGGGCCCAGCCGCTCCGTGGCATGTGGGATCTTCCCGGACCGGGGCACGAACGCGCGTCCCCTGCATCGGCAGGCGGACTCAACCACTGCGCCACCAGGGAAGCCCAGGTGTTAATGTTACCTTTCCAAGCATATAATCTGATCCTCCATATGATAATCCACTGAACAGGAAAGGGACTTGGACCTCCCAGCATAGAATCTAGTTCTCTAAGCATGAAAACTTGTAAAACAGGTATAAAATGTGTCCCTTCAAACATGGAACATGGCTTTCCAACTATGGAATTCAAGTCCCCAAACATGGAATATCTCTCCAGTTGTGAATCCTGCCTCTCCAGGCATAAAATATGACTAATATGGGATTCCAATATCCAAGCATGGAATCTGGTGCTCCATGTATGGAATCTCACTTTCCAGAATGGATCCTGGCTCTACAAACACAGATCCTGACACCTCACACAGGAATCTCTATCACTAAGCATGGAATCTAAACTTACAGGAATGGAATAGCACACAATGGGTGGAATCTCAGTCTTCCAGTATGGAATGTGGCTTAATAAGTGTGGAACCTGGCACTGCAGACATTAAATCTGGTGTTTCAGTCATAGGAGTTGGCTGCCTAAGACATGGAACCTGGTCACCCAGGCATGGAAGTTGGCACTCTGTGTACAGAATCAGAATATCCCAAAATGGAACCTGGTGCTGTAATTGTAGAACTTGACATTCCATGAAAGGAATCTCAATCTCTAAGCATGGAATTGGCTCCCAAAGCATGGGACATAGCACTCCATGTATGAAATCTGGAATTTCAAGTATTAATTTATGTGTTCTAGAGGTGAAGTGTGTCTTTCCAGTCATATATTGTGGTGGTCCTTAAGACCCAACCCTACTGGCATGGAACCTAGACATCTAAGCATGAATAATTGCCCTCCTGTTATAGAATGTGCCCTTCAAACATGGAACCTGGCCCTCCAACATGGATTCTGCATTCCATCCATGAAGACTCTTTCAGGTGTGAGCCTACCTCTCTAGTCATAAGATCTGGCACTCTAGGGTTGGAACCTCTACTTTTATATGTGGATCCTGATGCTTTAGGCATGGAATTAGGCAAAACAGTCATTTCATGGAAGCCTGTGTGAAACCTCTCTTTCCAAGTTTGTAACCTGGCCTTCTAGGTTGGAACCTGAACCTCAAGCCATGTCATCTGGCACACTGAGCATGGAACTTAGTCACCTTGGCATGAAATCTTGAATTCCAAGTATGGAACCTAGAATTTTAGGTAGGATATAAGGTCTTACATTCATAAGAACTGATCTGTAGAAGTAGAATCTGGTTCTCCAAATAAGTAACTTGGCTTAAAATGTGAAAAAACTGGACTTCTGAATGTGGAAAAGCAAATCTCAAAGTAATTATTTGACCCTCCATTCACAACACTGGAACCTGGCATTCCATATGTGGAATCTCAACCTTCAAGCATGGAGATCAGCTCTACAGGTATGGAACCTCGCACTCCATGTATGAAATTTCAATGTCCAAACATGGAACATGTCCATACACGTCTGGAGGCTGGAACTCCAGATATGGAACCTGGCATTTCAGTCATAAAGTTTGATTCTCCATGCATAAAAACTGGCCTACCAGGCATGTAACCTGGCACACTAGGTACAGAACCAGTGCTCCTATGTGTGCATTCAGGCCATGTAGACATGGAATTAGGCCTTCAGGCATGCCATGAATTACTAAACTGTGTGATATCTTTCCCTCCTAGCTTATAACCTGGCCTTCCGTGGCATTTAGTTAGAACTTGAATGTCATCTAACCCACCAGGTATTGAACCTGACCATCTAGGCCTTGAATCTTAACTTGTCAAGTATGGAGTCTCAGTCTCTGAGCATGGAACCTGCACTATTAGCACTGAATTTGGCACAATGTGTATGGAACCTGTGGTGGTTAATTTTATGTGTTACTTTGTCTGGCCTTGGGGTGCCCAGATAAAACATTATTTCTGAGTGTATCTGTGAGTGTGTTTCCAGATGAGATTAGCATTTGAATCCATGAATTTAGTAAAGCAGATTTCCCTCCCTAATGTGGGTGGGCATCATCCAATCCGTTGAGGGCCTGAATATAACAAAAAGTGGAGGAAGGAGGAAGTCATCCCTTTACCCCCAGCTCACTACTTAAACTGGGACTTCTCATCTCTTCTCCTGTCCTCAGATTGGAATTTATGCCATTGGCTCCTTGCTTCTCGGGCCTTCAGACTCAGACTGAATTATACCTCTGACTTTCTTGGGTCTCTAAATTGCAGATGGCAGATCATGGGACTTCTCAACCTCCCTAACTGCCTCAGCCAATTCCTCATAATAAATCTCCTTATATACATCTATCATATATATGTATATCTGATAGGATTCTATTTTCTGGTTCTGCTTCTCTGGAGAACCTGACTAATACAGAGTTTGGAACCAAGTGTGTTCTAGAGAAACAGAATTTTAAGGATGAACTTTCTGAATTGGTTCTGGGATTTCTGGAATTGACTCTCTAATCTGATTAGATTTAAAACACTAATGACTATTTCCTGTAGTAAATAGAGTACTGATAGTCCACAGTGTGAACTGTTTATAGAGATACGCAAAATATCTGCAGGGAATATAATTAACCACTTATAAGAAGCAAGGAGCTGGACGACTCTCTATATGATACTTTTTTCAATTTTATTGAAATATAATTTATTTACAATATTGTGTTAATTTCAGGTGTACAACAAAGTGATTCAGTTATACATATGTGTATATGTATGTGTATATATATATATATATATATATATATATATATGTATGTATTCTTTTTCAGATTCTTTTCCATTATAGGTCATTACAAGATATTGAATATAGTTCCCTGTGCTATACAGTAGGTCCTTGTTTTTTATTTTATATATAGTAGTGTGTATCTGTTAATCCCATATTACTAATTTATCCCTCCCCTTTCCCTTTTGATAATCATAAGTTGTTTTCTGTGAGTCTATTTCTGTTTTATAAATAAGTTCATTTGTATCATTTTTTTTAGATTCCACGTATAAGTGATATCATATATTTGTCTTTCTCTGTCTGACTTACTTCACTTAGTATGATAATCTCTAGGTCCATCCATGTTGCTGCAAATGGCAATATTTCATTCTGTTTTATGGCTGAATAATATTTCATTATATATATATATATATATATATATATATATATATATCACATCTTTTTTATCCATTCATCTGTTGATGGACACTTAGCTTGCCTCCAAGTCTTGGCTACTGTAAATTGGGGTGCTATGAACATTGGGGTGCATGTATCTTTTCAAATTAGAGTTTTCATTTTTTCTGAATACATGCCCAGGAGTGGGATTCCTGGATCATATGGTAACTTTATTTTTAGTTTTTTAAGGAACCTCCAAACTGTTCTCCACAGTGGTTGCACCAATTTTCATTCCCACCAATAGTGTAGGAGGGTTTCCTTTTCCCTACATCCTTCCCAGCATTTATTATTTGTAGACTTTTTGATAATGGCCATTCTGATCAGTGTGAGGTGATACCTCATTGTAGTTTTGATTTGCAGTTCTCTAATAATTAGTGATGTGGAACATGTTTTCATGTGCCTGTTGGCCATCCGTAGGTCTTCTTTGGAGACCTATTGGTCTATTTAGGTCTTCTGCCCATTTTTTGACTGGGTTTTTTTTTGTATTTTTATTGAGTTGTATGAGCTGTTTGTATATTTTGGAAATTAATCCCTTGTTTGTCGCATCATTTGCAAATATTTTCTCCCATTAGGTATGTTGTCTTTTCATTTTGTTTATGGTTTCCTTTGCTGTGCAAAAGCTTATCAGTTTAATTAGGTCCCATTTGTTTATTTTTGCTTTTATTTCTTTTGCCTTGGGAGACTGACCTAAGAAAATCTTGCTACAGTTTATGTCAGAGAATGTTTTGCCTATGTTATCTTCTAGGAATTTTATAGTGTCATGTCTTATATTTAAATCTTTAAACATTTTGAGTTTATTTTTGTGTATGGTATGAGGGAATGTTCTAACTTCATTGACTTACATGTGGCTGTTCAGCTTTCCCAACACCACTTGCTGAAGAGACTGTCTTTTCCCCACTGTATGTTCTTGCCTCTTTTGTCGAAGATTAATTGACTGTGTGTGGGTTTATTTCTGGGCTCTCCATTCTGCTGCACTGATCTATATGTCTGCCTTTGTGCCAATACCATGCTGTTTTGATTACTGTAGCTTTGTAGTATTTTCTGAAGTCTGTGAGGGTTATGTCTCCAGCTTTGGTCTTTTTCCTCAGGATTGCTTTGGCAATTCTGGGTCTTTTGTGGTTCCATATACATTTTAGGATTATTTGTTCTGGTTCTGTGAAAAATGTCATGGATAATTTGATAGGGATCACATTAAATCTGTAGATTGCTTTGTAGATCTTAACAGTATTAATTCTTCCAATCCAAGAGCGTGCACTATCTTTCTATTTCTTTGAATCATCTTCAATTTCCTTTACCAATGCTCTCAGTGTGTAAGTCTTTCATCTCCTTGATTAAGTTTATTTCTAGGTATTTTATCTTTTTTGATGTGATTTTAAATGGGATTAAAATTTTCTTTCTCTTTCTGATATTTCATTGTTAGTGTAAAGAAATGCAACCGATTTCTATATGTTAATTTGTATCCTGCTACCTTGCTGAATTCATTTATCAGTTCTAATAGTTTTTATGTGGAGTCTTTAGGGTTTTATATAAAGAGTATCATGTTATCTGCATATAATGACAACTTTACCCCTTCTCTTCCAATTTGGATATCTTTTATTTCTTTTTCTTGTCTGATTGTTGTGGCTAGGACTTCCAATACTGTATTGAATAGAAATGGTGAGAGTGGGCATCCTCACCTCATTCCAGAATTTAGATGGGAAGGCTTTTAACTTTTCACTGTTGAGTATTAGGTTGGCTGTGGGTTTGTCATAAATGGCTTTTGTTATGTTGAGATGTGTTCTCTCTATATCCACTTTGGTGAGAGGTTTTTTTTTCTCTCATGAATGGATGTTGAATTTTATCAAGTGGTTTTTCTGCATCTATTGAGATGATCATGTGGTTTTTGTCTTTTCTTCTGTTGATGTGGTGTTTATAATATTTTTGAACACTTTTGGAAAACTAATGAATATAATGACATTGGTTGGTGCTCTTAATGTTACTGCACAGAGTAGTGAAAGAAAAGATGAGCTCACAGATTCCAATTCCCAGCTCAAGCACCATATAAATGACCTAAGAGCTTCAATATCTGCTCTGAAAGAGATCCTTATCTCCTGTAGCCACAAGACTGAAACTGCTGAAAACACAAAACTTCATCCTGAGACTGGCTGAATTATAGTACAAGTTGAACTCCCAGTCTTGCAGGGTATCTACTGTTAAAGTGAAGGCATTGGTTGGGAAGATATGGGATTGTATAAGTTGGAATAGAAACTTACAGAAAGACCCTTATGAAGCTGGGGACATTGAGACCCTAAATTCTGAGGTTTTTGTTTTTGTTTTTTGCCAGTGGAAGAGGTCTCCTCATCTCCAGTGGCAGTGGCATCCCTACCCAGAATGGCCTTTCCACTTCTGTCTGAGGGGGCTACCTCAATACTCAAGCATGGAACCTGACCATAAATCAAGGAATTTGGCATTACATGTATAGAATCTCAAGCACTAATCATGGAAGATGGCATGACCAGCATGGAACCTGGTTCTCCATGTATGAAATCTGGACTTTCAGGCATTATTTTGGTATTCTACATGTGAATTCTACCTTTATAGGCATTCAGTTAGGTCCTCCATATGATATCCATCCCTATAAGCATGGAACCTGGCATTCTCCCAGAATTGAACCTGGCCCTACAAACATGGAAACTGGCACCCCATGTATAGAAACTCAACCTCCAAGTATGGAGCATGTCCTTACAAGTGTGGGATTTGTAACTCTAGACTTGAAACCTGGAATTTCAATAATAGAAATTTGCTCCTCAAGAAAACCAAACCTTCCCCTACCAGCATGGAACTTGGTACTCCATATGTAAAATCTTAATCTACGAGCTTGGAATCTGACACTCTATGTGTGGAAATCAATATCCAGTCATGGAAAATGGCCTAATAAGTATGGAACATGAAACTACAGACATGGAACCTAGTATTTGAGTCATAGAAGTTGGTTCTACATTCATGAGATCTGGTCTCCCAGGCACTCTACCTATGAACTCTGGACTTTGAGGCATTGATTTAGCTCTCATAGGTGTGAATTCTGCCTTATCGTGCATATAATCTGGCCCTCCAAGTGAAGCCTGGCCCTATAGACGTGGAACTTGGCCTAAACAATCTGACTTTAGGCTTGGAAAATGTGTCCTGATGTAGATCTTACCTCTCCAGGCATAGAACCTGGCTTTCTGATTGTGGAATCTGGGCTTCTATGTGTATTCTTTGGTCTACTAGATATGGAATTGAACCTTCTGGGCATGACATGAGAGTAAAATATCTCTCTCCAAGCTTGGAACTCAGCTTTCTGGGGGTGAAACCAGAACCTCATGGAATGTCATCTAGCCCACAAATGAGACAATTCAGTCTCACGGTTAAGTGATTTTCCCCAAGTTTAAACAACTGGTTTTCACTAGCTTGGGGGCTGAAATCTAGGTCTCCTGCTTTCCAACCAGTGTTCATTGTATAGAATGAGTTCTGCTTATGTTGCCTCTCTCCCTAGTGGTGTAGTGAGAGAAAAGAGAACTAGCAAGAGTCAGACTCTGCCCTGTCTGCCTCTGCGTCCAGCTGCACTGAACTTCACCACTCCACAATTCAGGAAAAGAGAGAGTCAGACTAGATGGTCGCTGAGACCAGACCAACCCTGGCATTCTGTTCTCTGCATCTATTTTGTGATTTCTCTATTAAGGTCCTCTTCCTCTTGTCTTCAAGCTGTGTGAAGCTCAAACAGGGGCAAACTGGGCCATCTGAGCAAGGAGCAACCAGAAGACTAGCTTTGATCCTACCCTGACCTGTCCTCCCTCCTGTGGTTTCCTCCATTATTTCAGCTGTTGCCCAAGGAAGGTATTTTTTATTTGGTTGAAGTTTCCCTTTCAACTCAGAAAATCAAATACCATCTTAAAAGATCTTGACTTTGGAAGTTAGCCTTGCAGCTGCCTGGGGTACCTCAAGATCCCCCTCTATTCAAAGGCCTGTCCTTTTTCTCCACTTTATAGCTCTTGTCTGAGCCTCTTCTTTCTGTTTGGATGGGGTTGGTTGTGAGGGGTTCAGATCTGGTTGCCACCTGGGTGTGAACAGAGGAGAGTGTTAGGGCTGGTGGACTAACCTAGGGGTGGAGGAAATCTTTAGAGCATCTCCTGTCCTTTCCTTCAAGGCAACCACTTTGAACTCTTTGCCCTTCATATATCTGAAAGATAAACATCTAGAACTTTGTCTTGATTTTTCAATTTTAGACATTATTTATTTCCAGCTATGGTAGATGGGTCTTTCACACACTTATGGGTGCCCAGTTCCTCTCTTCCATCTACCTAATATAGTGTTTAGGCTTTTATAACCCTGAAATCCTGTTGACCCCAGAACATGTAGTATGTCTGATTCCATTTCTTTTCTTCTCTAGATTTTCTCCACCAAGTTTCTACATTTCTTTCTTTTTTCCTTATTTTGTTTGCTTTGATTCTCACATCATTTTAAAAAAAAACTTATTCATTTAATGAACAGAACTTGCCTGCAGTCACAAAATAGTTTCTTTGTGTGTGTGCGTGTGCGTGTGTGTGTGTGTGTGTGGCTCATTTGTTTGTTTTTTAAATTGAAGTATAGTTGATTTACAATGTTGTGTTAGTTTCAGGTGTACAGCAATGTGATTCAGATATATATACTCTTTTTCAGATTCTTTTTCCTTATAGGTTATTACAAGATATTGAGTATAGTTCCCTGTGCCATACAGTAGGTCCTTGTTGGTTATCTGTTTTATATATAGTAGTGTGTATATGTTAATCCCAAACTCCTAATTTATCCCTTGCCCGCCCCTTTCCTCTTTGGCAACCATAAGTTTGTTTTCTATGTCTGTGAGTCTATTTCTGTTTTGTAAATAAGTTCATTTGTATCAGTTTTTTAGATTCCACATGTAAGTGATATCATCTCATCTCATTTTTTTTCTCACCAAACCTTCATCATCTCACCCATTCTACTTGGTGTCTTTCTTCCCAGGGATCTCCTATGCAGTGTCCTCTGTCAAGGAAACACTTTACTATGTTTGAAAAATAGCCCTGCCTACTGACAGTCAGGGCTACTTCAGTGAATTCAGTAAGTCTTTGTCATTTCTTTCAATAACCATGTGTTGAGGGTCTACTATGTGACAGGCATTAGTAATACAGAGATAAGTAAAATATTGTCCTTGTGCCCAAGTAGTGACTCTTTCTCTTTCCCTTGCCTGGGGTGGGATCTCTCCTCTTCCCAGCACCTAGCCTGGTACCCTCAGTAAATGCTTATTGAGCACATGATTGGGACCCATTTATCAGGCCCATTTTTGCTCATCTCACCCCTATTCTGCTTTCCTTAGGCCCAAGGCAAGCTGCACCCCTGGAACAAAGTCCTTGCTCCCAGAGGTTGGCAGAATACTGGGGGCTAGGGTAGGATGGCAAATGGGAGCTTTGGCATCCATCCCATCTCCCCATCCGTGAAGCCTAAGGCAGTCCCCTCTCCTCTGAGTCTCTGTTTCCCTGACTATAAAACTGTGAAGCAAGGCCTGCCTTCTCTCCTCCTTTGCATGCAGTTTAGGACAAGGTGAAAGTTCTTGGCTATGCAAGGCTGCGTGAGGCATATTCATTTACTCGTTAGAAGGGATTAGTTTTGGCTCAAATGTATTCTGCAATTATTTTCCAGTGACAAAGAGTTTATGTGTGCATCAAGAGATGGTCCCCTTCTCCTGCCCTGAGGACATCATCACCTGCTCTCTCAGGACAGGGTTTTCCAAAGATTGTCCCCACTGCCACACTCCCTCCTCGGGTCTCTGGTTACCTTCCAGGAAAATGTAATCCAACCCTCCATCTGGGCAATAGATTAAAAATCTCCACCTAATGCAAAGGGCCCCTGCAGATGGCCGTGCACCTGGGACTCCCGAGTCCCTGGGCCACAGGGCCTGGCTTTGGACTTCCCTGCTTGGCCAGCAGCCCTGGAACCTCTAGCTCATCTAGCAGGGAACTGCAAAGCCGGCCCCTCATTAGAACAGCCTCCAGACCAAGTCAGCTCAGAGAAGAGGTGGGAGGTGTTAAACTGATGTGTGTTACTTAATATCCGGTGTATTGGCCCACACATGGCACAATGGAGATGCAAGCTCAGCCACCTTGACTCTGGTAACCAGCATCCTCTCCCCACACTCAGCCCGGCTGGCTCCCAATTTTTCAAGTTTTAGCTTCAACATCATCTTTGAGACATCCTCAATGACTTCTCTGTCCCAGATGGCTCCCCCAGCATGCCCTTATTCTCTCTTACACCTAACTCCGTGCTCTGATTCTCCAATTTATTTTTAATTGTACAATATTTTTATTTACTTGTTTATTCTATGTTTCCCCCTAAATAGTAAGCTCCTGGAAGGATGGATTATGTCTGTTTTCATCAACCAGCCTCTGACACAGTGCATGGTACATTGTAGTTGCTCTACAAATATGTGTTAAATGTCAAATGAAGGAGTGTCAGGAAATGAATCCAGGTCAGAGCACTTCATGGGTAGCAGAGCCTTTTAGGGCAGTGGTCTCAAACTTTGTTGCATATTAGAATCACCTGGGAGGATTAGCAATTCCCCCCCCCCCACAGAAATTAAATCAGAACATCTGGGAGTGAGACCCAACCACCAGTATGGTTTATAAAATCCTCAGGTGATTCCAATGTGTAGCTAAGACTCCAGTGTTTTAGATCAGAGGCTCTTAAATAGAGTCCCTGACGGGCAGCATCAGTGCCACCTGAGGACTTGTTAAAAATGCAAGTTCTTGTGTCCTACTTAGACGAACTGAATGGGAAACTCTGGTGGTGGGGCCCAATAACCTGCTTTTAATGAGCCTTCTAGGTGATTCTGATTCAGGCACTGCATTAAAGAAGGTTGTGCTGTCTCACCTCTTCTCATATGGTCTCCTTTTGTGGGCATCACCAGTAGGAAAAACGGATGATCTTTAGTAAGGTGGCTCCTATCAGAGGTAACTGGGAGACTGTCCCAGATTTACTGGAAATCCTCAGTCCTGGCAACCAGGACATGTGGTCCCCCGTCTCTTTAGAACTCTTTCAACTCAGACACCAGATCCACCAGAGAAGATGAATACAGTGTAATAAGTGCATTCGTGGCCTTTACTCCAATATCCATGTGATGGCTCCCCTAAGTCCTGGGGGGTACATATGAGGCCACCAGATAAACCTGGTCTCCATGACTCCCACTTCAGATATCTGCAGAAAGCAAACACTGCTGGGCCTTACTCAGAGCCCTCTCACTGCGTGCTCTATGTGGAAATTTGGCTTTGTTTTTCAAAAGGAGGCACCAAGACAGTTAAGAAAATATTCTTAGAGACCCACTATCACCTTCCTAGTCACATAAATAGTTTGGAAGAAAATGAAAATAGAACTTTCTGTCCAGTTTTTTATAGGCAACAAAACAATGACACCATTTGCAGGTTGCAAAGGCCTCATCAGAGAGTATCAGGGACTTCTATCTTTTTTTTCCTCTTCAAAACATATTTACTTTCAAATTTTCCAGTTAGCTGGGTATGCTACAAAAAAGCCCAGAAGTTTGGCTTTAGGTTAAAATCACAAACCCAGATCATCATCTACTCCAGACTTCCTCACAAACAAACATGTATGAATGAATTTAAAACCTAAACAGCCAAGGAAGTCAAAGAAAAAACCACAAGTGCCTTTTAACTCAAAGACTGGTTTCAAGAGTGAGTTTAAGCTTTCTAATAGTCCCAGCCAGGATCATTTGGAGGTGGCTTATGACCAAGGGGAAAACGGGGACCTGCCTAATTCTCTGACCCCCACCCCAGCCCAAAACCACAGTCCCTCATCTGAAACCACTTAAACATTGGCAAGTGCAACCTGCCCCAAACCCTGGACCTTCTCAGGCAAGGAAAGGTGAGAGCATTTGTTTCAGCCTCAGGTCAGCGTTGGTGAGTCCTAACCATCAGATTCAGGCCACATTCATCTACTAGCCTCTATTAGGTGCAGGGACTGTGTTGGTGGTGGCAGATCCGGGGTCTGATGAAATCCTCACAGGAACTCTGGGAGGAGGGCACAACCAGTGTCAACACCTCCATTTGACAGCAGAGGAAACTGAGGATCAGAGAGGTTGATTGACTTGAAGAAGGTCACATATCTAGCATTCTACAAAAACAGGATTATAATCTGGTGTCCTGACTTCAAGTTCAATGCCAATTCCCAGCTCTCTCAATTCCATCATGAGACACTTAACTAGTTTCTCATTATTATTACCAGCACCACTGCTACTACTATTACTCTACTATTACACTACTAACTCCTGTGAGCCTTCACAATTACCATTACTATTGCAATTACTATTTTAGCACCTGCTATGCTGCAGGCACTGTCCTAAGCCCTATTTGTGCATATTTTTATTTATTCCTTTCAATAGCCTCATCCAATAGCCTCACCTTATCAGATGCAGATTGGAACCTAGAAAGTTTAGGAAATGACTGGCCTGTCCATGCGACTCCAAGGCTGCACTCTAAACCCCCTATAACATAGCGCCCTTCTCTCCAATTGCAGTGTCTGGGTCCCTCCTTGTCCCTCACGGTTGAATTCCTGCCTGGGTTAATTGTCTGGTAATGAAGTTCCTGGAATCAGGGTCTTGCTTTGTTTCTTCTGATCCTTCTGGGCACTGTCTCATCTCTGACTGCCAGCTCCTGAGATTAGATGCCACCCTCAGCTCACAGCCATAGCCTCCCTTTCACTGGGCCTGTCAGCTAAACCACTGTCTGTGGCTGCCAGACCCCTCTTTCTCAGTGCCTACCTTCTCAGATGAAATTTTTCCCTGGCCCTTACTAGTGGATTCTTTTGAGATGTTGCCCCCTTCTCCTGACAGCCAACATTCCGAATGTTACTCTCTTCCTCATTTTGGACGATGCTGAGTGAACCCTCTCCCAAGTCTCCTGGTCTCATTCTGGTGGGTGAGTCCACCCTCCAAATCTGCAGTCTCTGGTTAGACCATCTCCCTCTCACAAAGGCCTAGAACTCTTTATTCTTTCCAAAAAAATTTTTTTAATTAAGATATAATTGACATACAAAAAGCTGTACATATTTAAGTACACAACTTAATGAGTTTGGAGACAACTCGTTGAAACCATGAAACCATCAGTACATTCTATGCCACATCCATCTCTTCCAAAAGTTTCCTCCCACCCTTTTTATTTATTATTATTTGTTTGTGTGTGTATTTTAAGAACACAACACAAAATCTACCGTGTTAGCAAATGTTTAAGTACACAGTACAGCATCATTTACTACAGGCACTGTGCTACCCAGTGGATCTCCAGGACTTATTCATCTTATATAACTGAAAGTTAGTGCCCTTTGACTGCTACCTTTCCCTTTCTCCTCCTCCCAGAACACTTTATTCTTATATTCTCAGGAAAAAGAGAGTAGGGAGGACTGTCATATATTTACAGGGAGTGGTAACTATGCAAATGTTTATTTGCATGTCTGCCATCCTATCAGAAAAAAAAAGCCTGCTGGGCATATGTATCCTCTACTAACCCTCCATCCAAGAAACAGGGAGGAGCTGTCTCCCTGGGCAGGCTAAGGGATCCCCACCCCTTGCCTTAAACCCCCAGCTGGTTGTCTTGGGGGAAACTTATGTAAACTAATCATTACAGTAACCATGCTATATTTTAATCTGTGGCAGTCTTCACCAAGTCGTATGGACTCAGAAAGGAGAGAGGGACTAAGCCTGCCTGGGTAAGTGAGGGAAGGCATCCTGGAGAAGGTGACATTTGATATGAGTTTCAAAGGGAAGGCAAGAGTTCTCAGTGTTTTAAGATTTCCCTGTGTTAAGATTTTACTACCAATTTATAGCTTTTCATGTTGACTGAAAATTCCATACAACCCAGCCTTTCAAACTTTAGTCATGTCCAGATTTGAGCTGGTGAGGGGAAGACAAAAGAATGTAAGATATGGCCACTATCTTTCAGGAGCTTGCTGTTTTGTTAGCAGAGAGCATACCTACATATGTAACATTTATGTTATTTAAGTAACTTTTCAAGATTGTTTAAGTGTTAGAATCAGAACCTTGGCTGTCTCATTCATTGTGGTATCTCTGGTTCCTGAATACTGACTGCAGTTGACACTCAGTAGGTCCTCAGTAAAGGGCTAGTTGAGTATTGGAATGAATGATGACTCTTTAGTGTGAGGGGAAGATTTGATTGGACTTTGAAGGCAGGGCCATGTTTGAATAGAAGGAGGCAAGAGTGTATATACTCGCTTATGTGACTTAATCTTTCTTGTGGGCAGGTAGTTCATGCATATCTCGTATCCAAAAAGAACTAGGTATTTGGTAGATATTCATAAGTATTAGTTAGATTCAAAGGTAAGCTAGGGTTGGGAATTCCCTGGCAGTCCAGTGGTTAGGACTCGGTGCTTTCACTGCCAGGGCCCGGGTTCAATACTGGTCAGGGAACTAAGATCCCAAAAGCCACGAATCATGGCCAAAAAATTTAAAAAATAAAAGGCAAACTAGAGTTTTATAAGCCCCTACTGAGAAATTACAAAAATATTGGTGTTGGGAAAAGATGATTCAATTCAAATATTCCCCGATTTTTCCTCTGCCCAAACTGTTTGTGTATAATCTACATATTAGTGGATAAACATGTGTTCATTGATATGTGTGTGTGTGTGTATATATATATACACATATATATATATATGTATATATATATAATGGACATTGTCATCATCTTTATGGAGCTTACAATTCTGCAGTAAAACAGGAATGACCCGATAGAAAAATATCATCATTTGAAATATAACTCCAAGAATCTCAAAAGCAAATTGAGTATTTTGGCAGGTTAATCTGGGCATATGTCCTGAAGGAGGAGAAAGATCTTGAGCTGTTTATTGTTGAAAGCCGTGATTATTGAGGTTCTCTGAAAAAATCAGCATTTCATGGAGTCTCTGACTGCTCATTATTTGGGCTTGTCTTCTTTAGACTGCTATAACAATAGCTGCAGCCCCTTGCTGGGTCAGATTGCTTGTGTGTTGCATCTGTGATTCAATACCTCTAGCTTTGCAACTGTTAGGTCTGTGTTGCTGATACTTTGTATTTAATCTTGCTTCTGTAATGCCAAACTGTAACAATTAGAATTTTGGAAGACCATTCCTCCCAGATCCGGTTCTTTAGAGAGTACCTAAGAAAGCCAAAAGTAGAAACTGAGCAGGGGAGGGTTTCAAGTTTCTTTGGCCTCAGAGTGTTCCAAGTTGCCCTACGAATGAGCAAGAACTAGGTGAGCTTCATAGAGTGAGATCTAAAACGGGAAAGTGCAAAGTGGTAGATGTGTTAGTACCCCAGGGAGAAGCTACCAAGTGGACCCAAAGTACTCCAGGTACTGACAAGGTCTGCTCTGTGAGTCCAGGTTCATGCCCAGTGGGAATAAAATCTCTCCTTTTTTTTTTTTTTTGCGGTACGCGGGCCTCTCACTGTTGTGGCCTCTCCCATTGCGGAGCACAGGCTCTGGACGCTCAGGCTCAGTGGATATGGCTCACGGGCCTAGCCGCTCCGCGGCATGTGGGATCTTCCCGGACCAGGGCACGAACCCGTGTCCCCCGCATCGGCAGGCGGACTCTCAACCACTGCGCCACCAGGGAAGCCCTAAAATGTCTCCTTTAATAGCCACTGGACTCTCTGCCAACTCCCCCTGCCCCCGACCCTGGGTTCCCGCTATCCCACCACTAGGAACTTATCCCCTTGATTTAAGGCGGTTACAGCACCAGACATTTTCCTTAAAAATATGAGAGAAGTAATGCCTTGTGGAAATGATTTTCTAATCTTTTTCTTTTTTTTTTCTCAAGAGAAAACTCTTTTTGTTCCTAATAATAAAACCTGCTCTGGCTGAAGCAGGGGTGGAGGCCTCCTTCCCCCTCAGCCTCACCCTTGCTGGTCTCTGAGATATTTGTGCAGAAGCCTGAGGCTAGTGGGAACACTATTTAAAAAGCTTCGATGCCAACAAACCAACCATACAAATTCATTCTTTTTTTAAATTTTTTTTTCTTTTTTTTTCTTCTTTTTCAGATTCATTCTTGACACAACTGGGGAAATATGAATATGGACTGAGTATTCATTTTGTTAGGTATGATCATGGTATTATGGTTATGTGAGGAAATGTCCTTATTTTTTAAAGCTTCATATCCCATGATGTCTGGAATTTGCATTAAAAAGAAGCAAATATGGCAAAATGAAAAATCATATTAAATCAAGGTGGTGGGGCGACTTCCCTGGTGGTCCAGTGGTTGAGAATCCGCCTTCCAGTGCAGGGCATGCGGGTTCGATCCCTGGTCGGGGAACTAGGATCCTACATGCTGTGGGGCAACTAAGCCCGCGTGCCACAACCAAGACCTGACGCAGCCAAAAATAAATAAATATATTTTTTAAAGGTATTGGTTATATAGGATTCATTATAATATTCGTTCTGAATAATGCAAAAGCAGAGCTTAACACTGTAGGACTCCTAGGCATCATCATAAGAGTAGGTCTATCGGTGCAGTTTTCCTGAGATCACACAGGGAGTGGGAGTCTGCTACATCCTCTCCACTCACCACTCACGGGGGGCTGGCAGGACACCAAGCTAGACTGAAGGGCAAAGGATGTATAGCACTTTTTAACATTATGGGCAGGGCTGGCCCCATGCACATCTTCCCCCCCGCCCCTGTGTTGGGCCCCTCCTGCCTGTCTTATCTGAGTAGGCAGGATCCCCTCCGTGTGCTGCTCTAACCTTGCCACCTGCTGCCTCAGAGGAAAACAGAGCTGATCAACGTGTTCCTTCTTCCTTCCCCCACCTCCTCTCCCTCTCCTGGGTATCCAGGGATCCCAGGAGAGCGCCTCTGGTTACCAGGAAGCTGAGAGATGCCTGCTGGGGCAATGCTGCCCTTTCATTTCCGAGCCCTGCCTTAGACAGCCCACTGGCCAAATGCCAGCGCTGCTCTCGCTTCTCCTTGCTCTGCCCTCTGCCACAGTCAGCCTAGCAAGATGAGTTGTACAATCTGAGAGAGAAGTACAGCCTCCCAAGCAGAGCAAGAATCACCTCAGGTATCTCTGCTGGGAGGGCGGGCAGTCACCTGGCTTCTGTTAACATGTTTCCTCTTGAAATTCTTCCCACAAACATTTACAGAATACTCCTGTGTGTCAGGCACAGTGTGAGGAACTAATCATGGTCAGAGACCAGTAACATCTCCCAGGGACAATGAGAGCTCAGGAGCAAATGAACCAAGAAACCTCCTGCAGCCCAGGAAATTTAGACCCACTAGTCTCCAACTGTAGATGCTGGAGCCCCTGGGACTGGACAGATCTATGTCCCTGTAATGGTGACATGTGGCTTGCTGGCCAGCGACTCTGTCGCTTGGTGAGGTTGCTGTTTGTCAATATTCTGGTCCTCAGCTTTGCACGACCAGGAGCTCAGTTTTATTAATTCAGGTCCTGGGGGATATAGGCCTGTGCTGACCATACCTCACAAGAAACGTGTATTCCATATCTACAAGTGAGCAATGCTTGAGCATGGCTGTCCAGTGACCAGAATATTCACACCTGCTTTCCAAGACATACATTTCCCGAATGGAACTTATAACCAGATGGCTGCTTGGAGAGCACAGGATCAGCCCAAAGGAAGGGAGTGACTGTGAGGGAGATTTTACTCAGGCTATAGAAGAGGCCACGGAAGAGCCCCTCGGACATTTTTACACCTAGAATACCCTTGAGTAGACTCTTCTCAAGATGTCCTCTTTCTATACACCTATTCTTTTTTTTTTTGGCCGAGCCACGCAGCATGCAAGATCTTAGCTCCCCGACCAGGGATTGAACCCATGCCCCCTGCAGTGGAAGCTTGGAGTCTTTTTTTTTTTTAATTTTTTTTTTTGGAAGTTTATCCACACTATAGCATGTATCAGTAGTCTGTTCCTTTCTTTTTTTAAAATTAATTTATTTAATTTATTTATTTTTGGCTTCATTGGGTCTTCGTTGCCATGCGCAGGCTTTCTCTAGTTGTGGCTAGTGGGGGCTACTCTTCGTTGCCGTGCAGTGACCTCTCTTGTTGCGGAGCACAGGCTCTAGGTGCACAGGCTTCAGTAGTTGTGGCACACGGGCTTAGTTGCTCCGCGGCATGTGGGATCTTCCCGGACCAGGGCTTGAACCCGTGTCCCCTGCATTGGCAGGCAGATTCTTAACCACTGCGCCACCAGGGAAGCCCCAGAAGCTCAGAGTCGTAACCACTCACTGGACAGCCAAGTAAGTCTTGACTAAACACCTATTCTTTTGTTAGCCACCTATAACACCATCTCAAAAGATTACAACTTTCTGCATATTTGTGCCAGTCGTGCTTTCTGGAGGTTGTCTTGAGATCCTGGGGGAGGCGAAGTGACTTAATGGGAAACTCCTCAGCCCAAGGCTCTCTGAAGTACTGTAGGTTCTGGCATTTCTACACCAATACGTGGAGGTGGGAGTGGTGGCGGGGGTGGGGGGGCGGACGCAGCCTGGCAGCTCTTTCCTTCGTCTGGTTCTGTGGGACGTGAATAGATGTTATAGCAGGGCTTGCCAACTTAAATGCAGCAGGGACCAGGTGTGTAGCGTAGTGAATCGGGCTGAATAAAAGAACAATTTCAATAGGAACTTGAGCATAAATATGCTTCTTAACGCTCTTCACTATAAGAAAAAAATAGCGCAGGTGTGAGGATAAGTGGCAACGGATGCTCAGTGGGGGAGGGGACGAGGTGAGTCCTGGGGACTCTAGCAAACTGGAGAGGGCGCCTCGCTTCTCACAATGACCCATTTACCGTGGCCTTGTGGGGATGAGGTCCTAAGGTTACCAGATCTGAGTGTTTTTCATGAAAACTTCATAATCTGGATTTTTAGGTGAAATCATCTGATTTTTTTAGAATATTGGCAACCAATTCAAAGTTTTAAAACATGCTCCTCTAAACAAACAAAACATGTCAGGGACAGATTCAGTCAGTCAGTCAGTCAGTTAGTTTGCAACTTCTGTTATATATATTTTTATATTTATATTTGGCCCTGCCGTGCAGCTTGTGGGAACTTAGTTCCCTGACCAGGGATCGAACCCACACCCCCTGCAGTGGAAGCTCAGAGTCCTAACCACTGGACCGCTAGGGAAGTCCCTGCTTTATATTTTTGAAGGATCCCATGATGAAATCTTTTAGAAAATGTTGGTTTAAAAAAATTAAATAGGCAGAAACAAATCAAGATAGTGCTTGGGCCTCTGCTGGCATAAATGGAATCAGTTCTTTCCACACTATTTCATACTTTTTATGTGTTTGTCATCTATAGCCTTCCAACTTTCAAAAGGAATTGGTGACTGCCTGCAATTAAAAAAAAAAAAACCACACACACATCTGTGACGCAGGTTGACATGTGGCATCTGTCCCTCCTTTTCAGCACCGCCAGCTCTTATCTCACTCTAGGCTACAGCCAACACCTCTGAACAAATCTCCCATCTCCAGTTTCCCAATTAAGTCCAATCCGTGCACTGCTGCCAGAAGAATCTTTCTAAAACACACAGTGATTGTATCAGCTTCCTGCTTTTTTATCATTTCCACCTAGATTGTAAGCTGCCTAAAAATATAAACTATACTCCTTTATATTTCCTATGTTGTAGTGATTCTCGAACTTTGGTGGGGAACTTATTTAAAATGTGACTCCCTGATTCTTACTACCAAAGATGGATCTGGTAGGACTAGGGTGAGGTCAGGAACCTGCCTTTTGTTTCCAAACAAGCACCCCCAGGAGACTGTGGTGCTGGGGGTCTATAGACTAAAAATTGAGAAGCGTTCTCTTTTAGATCTGGTAGGGACCTAATAAATGGATAAAAATTGAGTTTAGTTCTTCTTAAATCAATGCACCTATATTTCATCTTCCCTGAAAAGATTTTAGTTCCCCATTTCCTTCACCCCAGCCTCTGGTAGAATGTCATTGATTAGTTTCTTACTGAAGTGATTTTTTTAAATATTCAGAGGAGAAAAGAGGAGGAAGGTGCTTATAAATGGCTTTCACTTCACACCCGGCGGATCATCAAGGTGATGGTTTGGAGGCAAATGGTCCTGTCAGTGGTGGCTGTGTACAACCCAGGTGTTCAGGTCACTGAAAAAAAGTCTTTTCCATCTCTGCCTGCCCACACTATCATTTACCCCTCCACAGCAGACTGCCAAAAGAAGCTATGGCTAATGGAAATATATTTTAAGCCCTAATTTCCAAACTTCATGCTCACTTTCTAAAAAGAGAAAGGGAGCCAGGGCCAGGAGGAGTAGCAGAGAACAGCAGCAGGGGTAAAAAGTAATACGACATGCACTTCATTGACCACTTACTGTGTGCTAAGCTCTGCCAGGCACCTCCCACAGGCAATCACTGATCTTCACAATAACCTGCAAGTAGGTATTAAGTGTCCCCATTTGGCAGATAAGGAAACTGTTTGCCTTCTTCCTGTGACATCACCATGACTCAAGCAAGGGCAGCTGGGAAAAATACAGGGCATGAAAAGATCACCACATATTCCGAGTCAACCCCTGGGCACTTTTGTAATGAAGCTTCAGAAGGGGAAAGGGCCTAAGGTGGGGGAAGGAAAACTCAGTCTAAAGGCTCTTCCTAAAGGCATAGGAAATGACCCTTCCAATCCCAAGTGCTCATGGGCTGACCTTACCTTACCCCCAAACAGGCCTTGAAGTGCTTGGGGACTCTGTGATCTGTTCAGCTCATTACCAGCCAAAGATGTTATTAAAGGTAATTGACACTTTCTTGGGCATAAATTCCATTTAATTGATCAATATTACATATCTCAAAAACAAAACCAAAACAAAACAAAACCCAGAAAACAACTCTCGCTCAGACCACCCATCAGCAATATCATTGTAATCCCAGGCTTGAAATCTCTGCTGGTCTCAGGTGTCCTCCTCACCTGTGCTTCTGAGCTGTAGTCCTTCTGGCCATCTGGGGAGGTTCCCTGTCTGTGGTTCCCCGTGTTCACCGAGTGGCTCCCAGGCCCCTGGTTTGGCATCTCCCCCCATCCCCCACTCCCTCCACCTCTCAGCCCTTCCCCCTCCCCCAAGGCTCTCCTGTCACAGGACTGACCCACTTGGCCTGCATGACAGGGATGTGGCTCCTGCCTCTAGGTGGATGTGCTCACTTCTCTGCCCGCCTCCATAGTCACTCTACTGAGTGCCTGCCTCAGTGTTAGGATCTGTTATAAGGTCCCCAGCCAGAGTGACCTCTGCTCTGGGTCCTCCAGCACATCTGGTGGCAGGGCTCTTCCAGTTCGTAAGCATTCCTCTCCTGAGCATCCCAGCCCTGCTGGCTTCTGGGCTCACCACGCTTTGCTGCTCTGAGTGTCTCGCACACACTGACTCTCATCTTTTCCTCTTTTGATGAGTTCCTTTTCCATCTGGGTGAATGTCTGGGAGGTGAGAGAGGGTCATCGATCCCCAGCATCTCAGGGTCTAAGCCTTGTGAACAGCCATCAACCCCAATGGGTCTAGTCACGAATGCTCCATGAAGGCCTGAAGCAAATACAGCCTCCTGCCTACCGATTCATACCCAGCCCACGAGGCCCAAATCTGTAATGAGTATTACAGTGGAGTCCTTTGCTACATATATTTTTTGAATCACACTGCCAGCACAGAGTCTGTATTTTCTGAACCCTGAATTAGAAGGCACGATCTAAGATAAGTTTTGCAAGAAATGGAATATGTCTCAGAAAGCCTGGGACATGTGGCCATCAGTTAATTAAGACACGTGAGACATCTCTGCATCAAGTGATACACTTACAACTTTATTAGGGAGGCATGGAAAATTGAGCATTTCCAAGTTCCAGACAAGACCAAGTTCACCTGCCCTGAGACTGGGCAGGAGAAACTTCCCTGCTGTTCGAAGCTGTGGAGGGGTGGAGCCTTGGAGGCTGGCGGGATTCAGGTAAGTCTAGAGGGGCAGACAGCATTTTTCAGCTGAGAGGAAAAACAAAGCCAAGGTGTGGGGACAGAGGCAGCAGTGTGGATGGGAGGGGAGAGCAGCCTGACCAGAGCAGAAGATTCATGGACGATGGTGGGAGAGGCCAGGCTTAAGAAATTTGATTTGATGTACTAAGCAGGAAACCGTGTGGCTACATGCACAGGCAAGAGCCGTAAACGGTGTTATGGGATAAATCAGCAGGCAGTAGAAAAAGTGGGATCATTTGAAGGGAGTTTGGAGTCCAGGAGCCCAGATCGGGGTACACGCTTTTGTAGCAGCGAGTCACCTGCTCCTCAGGATCTAGAGGAGATCATCTGAGGCCCCACCCCACACACTGCATGAGGTTCACAAGCCCTTGCTTACTCCTAGTCACCTTGGGCTCCATCGTCTAGCTCTGCTAAGTGCTCATTCTGCGTCTTGCAGGTTTCTCCTTCCTCTCTGCCTCAACATTGACCAAAATGTAGGGTGCAACCTCTTCTCAGTCCCCTCCCCATCCCCTCAAATGTCCTCATATGAGGCAGCTATGTGTAGGGGAACGAAGGGGGCATGGGGAGGACAGGCGTACAGCAGAAAAGCAGAGAGCTAAAAGAAGACTTCCCTGTTCTGAAAAAAGCCCACGTGCCATTTCTGCCGACTCAGCACGAGCCGTCAACTTCAATATCCACCTTCTCTCCCTCCTCCTCCTCTCTCCTTTCTTTACTTTCCAAATCCTGGCTTATTTTTTTATGCTAGTGGTTTAACCATCTCTTCCTTGCTGCCTTCCAAATCATGTCATCAGTGTCTTACCTCTGTCGTCCTGCGGTTTGTTAAGTCTTTCCCTAAGCCAAGGCAAATTCTGTGTGAGAGACTCCGGGGCCAGTTTTATGAATTACAATTTTCCTTGGAGCCCCACTCCCAACCTGACCTTCCCTTCACCCCCCAGGGCAGCCCCTGGGGCACCTTTGAGGAACTTCCAGGCTCCACTTTGAAGCCAGTGTTGAGAGTCATTCCATGTTTAAAGCTCCTGAGTCTACGATTCCTGAATTTCAATTCTGTGTGACTGGAAAAAAGAGGTAGAAATGCAAAGTTGAGAAGAGGGTTGGCTTAGAGCAGTGATTTTCACAAGTTCTACTCTCGGAATCCCTTTATACTCCTTATGAGGACTCCAAAGAGCTTTTGTTTTTGTCCCTTGTCTCAATTTTTATGTCCTGGTGATCTTGTCCTAGTGATTAGCTCTTCTGAACATCACTATCCTTCTCCTTAAAAGATAGGACTGAAATACCCATCTGAAAGGACTATGGTGAGAATTAAATGAGATAATGTAAGGTAATTTTTCAACTCCTAAGGGTATGTAAATATCAGCTGTTACTAGTATTATTGTTTGTATAAGTAGATAATGGGGATAACGTGACCTCTTCCAAGTACATAAGAACAGCCTATTTGAGCAGAAAGATTGAGTTCTGGAGTCTTTTCTGGAAAAGATCTGGAATCCTGTTCCCTCACTTACTGGCTGTGTGGGTAGGTCACTTAACCTCTCTGAATCATCTCAATTTCCTCACCATTAAGAGAGAGAGAGGGCTTTCCTGGTGGCGCAGTGGTTGAGAGTCCGCCTGCCGATGCAGGGGACACGGGTTCGTGCCCCGGTCCGGGAAGATCCCACATGCCGCGGAGCGGCTGGACCCGTGAGCCATGGTCGCTGAGCCTGCGCGTCCAGAGGCTGTTGCTCCGTAACGGGAGAGGCCGCAACAGTGAGAGGCCCGTGTAACGCAAAAAAAAAAAAAAAAAAAAAAAAAAAAGAGAGAGAGAAAAAAGAAAAGGATAATAACATGGTGTTTATTTTCCAGGGTTGCAGTGAGAATCTGAGATAATGTATGTATAATGATGGCACCCAGGTAGATATTTAAAAACAAACAAACAAACAAACTCAAGTCTGTACATCTCTCCACATACTGGTTCACTCTAATCCACCCTCCTATGTAATCCTTTGTCTGGAGTATCTTCCTTCTTTTCATTAAACCTTCACTGTAGAAACTGACTGGCAATTCTACTTTTTTTATTGAAGTACAGTTGATTTACAATGTTGTGTTCAGGTGTACAGCCAAGTGATTTGGTTATATATACACACACACACACACACACACACACACACATATGCACACATATGTTCTTTTTCAGATTCTTTTCCATTATGGGTTATTACAAGATATTGAATATAATTCCCTGTGCCATAAGTAGGCCCCTGTTGTATATTAGCAATTCCATTTTAAACTGGTCCTTAATGGCTCTACAATGACATTCCTTGAATTGAGGCAGTCAGGACACCCAATTCTGAAGGCAGAAATATGTTAGAGACCAGATGTGAATTTAGATGAACCTTGGGAAGGGCATGGACCTGGGCCAGCGTAGGAGGCATCTCACAGAACAGCACTGCCTCTCAGGATGAGTCTCTCACCTTGTGTTCGTTCCCACAACACCCTGCAGCCTGGTCCCACTGCATGATGTTCAGACATCCTCTGTGGGGCAGTTACTGATACCCGCTGCTGACTGGGACTCTGGCTCAGAATCAGGCCCCATAAAACTAATCTGGCCCATGACTTTGAATTTCTTGGCCCCGTTGGCTCTGAATTTTCAGAATTAGAGCTTCTCCTTGGATTAGATGCTATTTTTCAGGTCTGTTTTAAACGTATCTCCTGAGGGGTTTAATATTTAGCCTTAACAGCTCAGCTAGGGTCAGGAATTGTGCCAGCATAGAGCCATAAAAGAGGCACGGCAGGAAATTTAGAGATCAACCCATCCAACCACCTCAGTTTACATAAGAGGAAACTGAGGCCAGGGTGATGAGGTGACTTCATCACAGGCACACTGAGTTACCAACAACACCAGGAGGAAAACGTAGGTTTCCTGACTTTAGGTCCAATGACTTTTCCATTTCTTCCATCCATCTTTCCAACAAACATTTATTGAGCACCCACCATGTGCCAAGAGCCATGGTAAGAGCTGGGGATATTGTTATCATCAGGGATGAATAATAGATACCTTGGGGCTTCCCTGGTGGCACAGTGGTTGAGAGTCCGCCTGCCAATGCGGGGCACACGGGTTCGTGCCCCGGTCTGGGAAGAACCCACATGCCGCGGAGCGGCTGGGCCCGTGAGCCATGGCCACTGAGCCTGCGCGTCCGGAGCCTGTGCTCCGCAACAGGAGAGGCCACAGCAGTGAGAGGCCCGCGTACCACAAAAAAAAAAAAAGAAAAAGAAAAAATTACATACTTGGTCATTTCATGCTGCCTCCATCTAAGTGTTAGCAATATAGATAAATGAGCTCCCTGCCACCCCTCCGCCATTAGTGGGGCACAGAATAGGTAAGTGTGGATGAGAAGAGAAATAAAGAGGAAGGTCTCTAACATGGGCTGTCACCTACATATCCACCCACCCAACCTGGGCAATAAAACTTGCCACGGGGATTCCTGGGCTGCTGGGCACAGCATGAGGGTGTTGGGAACATGGAGGGAGAATGTAGCAAGAAGTAAAGGAAAAGAAGAGCAGATCCCTGAAAGCCGGCCTCCCTCCTCCCACATAGCTGAATGGGGCGGGGGTGGGGTGGGGGTGCTGGTGCGGGGGGAGGAAGTACATGGGCCTGCTAATGATGAGACTTGAGACTCTACTCTGGGGAAAGGGGGAGCACTAGAGGAGGAAGCAGGATTCAGCAGCTGTCCCCCACCTTCCCCACCTCTTGGGCTCGGCAGCTGTGCCTCTCCCCACTTCTGCCCCATCCCCGCCCCCGCCCCAGGGCCCCTCTCTCCAGGGCTCCTAGCCTCAAATGGTCAAGTCCACTAAGTTGGCTGGGGACCAGCTTATCCGGAAACTAGAGAGCTGTGCTATGCATTTATCTTTGGTGAGTCACTGCTTTCATTTCATTAAACTTCAAGGAAATTTATTAGAGTTCTGATAGCCACAATGAGCTTAAAAGAAAAACTAAGACTTTCTCATGAACTGATGATAATCAATGGAGAAAGTTTCAACCATGCCCCAAAGGGAGTCAAAGGCAGAGTTATCTGAGCATAACAGGAACACCTCCTGTTCTAAAAGGCCACGGCAGAGAGCCGAGTACCTCTGGGAGACAGCCCCAGCAATAGGGACGCTATCTAGCACTAACTCTGCCTCTTCTCCCTTGGAGCTGAGGTCCGCCCTGGGGCCAGGATTGCGGAACAGGCATATTGTATAAAGGGTCCCCAATCTTTAGCCGCCTGCTATGTTTCTGGCCACCTGGATGCCTGGGCACTGGGTTCCCCTACCTGCCACAGGTTCAGGGGGATGTGGTCTGAGAGGTACCCAAAGATACTGCACACAGGTAACTGGACCCTGGCCTAGTGGGGCTGTGGGAATTCTCAGCAGCATTAGAGTCACTTCTCTGATCTACTCTCCAGAAAACCTCTATTCAAAGGCAAATTAGATACTATACAAATTATTATACTAGTCTGTCTACTTCTGTGAATATTTTTAAATGTCTACAATAACGTGGAGAAATAAAACAACGTTACCTGGTGGGGATAACTCATTTATTCGTTTGTGCTCATTAAATTCTGAATTAATATTCAACAAAAGCTTATTGACTTTCCAGTAGGGGTCAAGCACTGAGTTGGCTTTATCGGCTTCAGTGCTGAAACTTTTGCCTTATGGCGGTGGATCAGACTCTCTGTGGGTGAGGCCTGGGCATTTTACAATTTGTTCAGGAGATTCACATGTGCAGCCAGGGTGGAGGACCACTGTCCTGAGGGATCGATGGAGAAAAGAACACGTGGACAGATTTGGATCCTGGTCAGGCTCTCACCTTTGATATCTATGTGGTGTTGAGAACCTCACTTTCATCTTTGGCTTTCAGGCTAGACTTTCTTCTGGAAAAGGAGAGAATGGGACTTGATGGTCTCTGAGATCCTTTCCATCACTCCTCAGCCTCTTGGTTGAATCAAAGTACAAGTCCATTTCAACTCCAACATTCTAGGACTTTTCAAGATATTTTGTGGTGAGAGGAACTGGAGACTTTTGGAGAATCCCTGAGATCAACACTGGTTCAGCTGACCCTCCCATTCTCTACATCAACTTCTTTTACCCATTGGCTTTCCAGCAGTCTCAGGGTTAAACCAACTTAACAGAAGACAGTGGCAACACCAAGGCTGTAAAAGATGCATTAGTCCCCATAATGGCCCATCTTCCCCAGACTGCTTCCTCCATCAAGACCTTTATGGGACACTGAATCAAGGGTTACTCAGGGAAACAGAAAGGCCAGCACCTGGTGGATGACAAGTGTGACGACAAGTAACCAGGCATCTCTCTGAAGTGTCAGCTCTGGCAAGTAACTCAACACTCTGAGAGGGTTCTGAGTCCCAACCAAGAAGAAGCCTCTGCAGGCTAGGTACCCAGAGGCTAAGGAGAAAAATGCCCTTATCTACTTCCTCTTTTTTCTTTTTTTAAATTTTTATTTTCTGGGGATTTTTTTTAAAATTTTATTTATTTTAATTTATTTATTTTTGGCTGCGTTGGATCTTCATTGCTGCGCTCGGGCTTTCTCTAGTTGCAGTGAATAGGGGCTATTCTTTGTTACGGCGCGCAGACTTCTCATTGCGGTGGCTTCTCTTGTTGCAGAGCACGGACTCTAGGTGCATGGGCTTCAGTAGTTGTGGCACGTGGGCTTCAGTAGTTGTGGCTCGTGGGCTCTAGAGCGCAGGCTCAGTAGTTGCGGCGCACGGGCTTAGTTGCTCCGCGGCATGTGGGATCTTCCTGGACCAGGGCTCGAACCCATGTCCCATGAATTGGCAGGCGGATTCTTAACCACTGCACCACCAGGGAAGCCCCCTTATGTACTTTCTTCTGCCCAGGTCATGGTGTGGCACAAGAAGGACACATAGTCCCCATTCTTCACTGGCCAATAATAATGGGGGAAGGATTTTGAGTTCACCCTTTTGGCCAAAATGGAAGATTGTTAAGAGAAGAGTTATTGATAAACATGTAAATAAATTTTATTTTTCACACTAGGTCTATTCCTGAAAACACTGTGCTCAAGCTGAACATATGAAAACAGAGCACTTCTTTCTTCTTTAATCGAAGTGGCATCTAACAATTTCAATTTTTATTTCTCTGCATCTTAGTCTACTAGTTAGTAATGTAGAAACCAACATTCAAATCCATGGAAGCAAATCCTTTCTAAAGGATTAGATTAAATTACTTGAGGATGAATCACGTCTTTCTTAAAGTTTTAAGTATTTTGGCTAAAGGCTTTACCAATCTTTATTACTGCATGAAGATTCAACTTTCAGTTCATACAGCCGGTCTCAGATGGAGACTCACAAGTTACTATTCCCATTACTCTATTGAGAAGATGGGGCTACAGGAAATGTGCATGTGAGCAGTGGGTCTCTGTTGAAAGGGCACCATATGCTCAAAGGGAAGGTCAATAAATAATGCTTAAAATGAAAACTAAGAAGTAATAGTATATGTTTGTTATTTAGAAATATGGATGTTAATAGCAAATAAATACTAAATGAGTTAAGAATGGTTGTCTCTGTCAAGAAATACCACAAATCACGTAAAAAGATCAATGACAAAGTGAAAAAAAAAAGCAAGTTAAATGTCAGACAAAAGTTAATTACCAAAGTATATAAAGCTTCTAAGGGAGAGAATTAAAAGGTCAACAAAAATTGGTGAGACATATCAATAATTATTAGAAAAAGAAATATGAATGGCTCTTAACATTAAGATGTTCAACCTCACTCATAATAAAAAACAGGCAAATTAAAACTATGCTGAGAATATTATTTTTAACTTAGATTGGCAAAAATCCAAAATTTAAGAATACACTGCTGTTAAGACTATGGGGGAAACAGGCTCTCTCATACTTTACAATAGGAATGAAAGTTGGTTCAATCCCTACAGAGGAGAATTTGGCAATATATAGCAAACTTGTTTGTGCAAATACTTTAACACCCAGCAATCTAATTTCTAGTCATCTACCGCAAAATATGGGAAAAAATATATATAAGGCAATTTATTGCAGCACTATTTTTAACAGCAAGACTGGATACAAGCAAAATGCCCATCAAAGAGGATTGGAGGAATAAACTATGGTACTTCTACAAACTGAGTACTAAGCAACTGCAAAAAGAAAAGAGGAATATCTCTGTAGTCTCCTATGAAGAAATCTTCAGGATATGTTAAGTGAAAATAAAATCAAGTGGAGAAAAATGTGTTCAGTATGATACTTATATAAAAAAATGCCTTGTCACACCTGAAAGTAAGAGAGCTATCAAAGAAAACTAAGGTTTTGTCAAAAGGACTCAAGACCAAATGATTCAGCAGTTCCCTAAAAAGTCAGAGTTACCAAATACGACCCAGCAATTCCATTTCTAGGTGTATACCCCAGAGAACTGACAACATATGTCCACACAAAAACTTATACATGAATGTTCATAGCATTATTATTCATAGTAGCCAAAAAGAGGAAACAAACTAAATGCCCATCGGCTGATGAATGGGTAAATAAAATGTGGTATATTCATACAATGGAATATTATTCAGTCATAAAAAGGAATAAAGTAATGATACATACAAGGTTCATGGCTGAACCTTGAAAACATTATGCTAAGAGAGAGAAGCCAGACACAAAGGCCACATATTGTATGATTTCATTTATCTAAAATGTTCAGAATGGGAAAATCCATAGAGATAGAAAGCAGATAGTGGTTGCTGGGGGCTGAGAGGGAAGAGGAATGGGGAGTGACTGCTGATAGGTATGGGGTTTCTTTTGGGGGTGATGAAAATCTTCTGGAATTAGATGTTGATGATGGTTGCACAACAGTTTTACTATACTAAAAACCACTGAACTGTACACTCATTCAAAAAGATAGATGCACCCCAACATTCATAGCAGCATTATTTACAATTGCCAAAGTATGGAAGCAACCTGTGTCTATATATAGATAATGGAATACTACTCAGCCATAAAAAAAGAATGAACTCTTGCCATTTGCAGCAACATGGATGGACTTGGAGGGCACTAGGCTAAGCCAAATAAGTCAGAGAAAGACAAACACTGTGTGATATCACTTATATGTGGAATCTAAAAAAATACAACAAACCAGTGAATAAAACAAAGAAGAAGCAGACTCACAGATATAGAGAACAAACTAGTGGTTACCAGTGGGGAGAGGGAAGGGGGCAGGGGAAGTATAGGGGTAGGGTGAAAAGGGGGTTTATTATGGAATTATATGAAATCATGCGTGTGAAACTTTTGAAAATTGTAAAGCACTATAGAATTTAAAGAATCTTTCATTCAATAAAAAAGGTGCATTTTATGGTATGTGAATTATATCTCAATTAAAAGATATGTACATTAAAATGATTAATATTTATTGCCAAATGAACAACACAAATACAAACGGACTCAGGTGCCAACTTAAATAAGCTCCCACTGACCAAAAATGGGACAATCTGAGCATCAAAATAATAACTCTAAGTGATTGCAACACACTAAATATATTTAAATCGATGATTGGAAGAATTCCAGGGAACCAATTCATTATTTGAAAACTATTAATAATGGAACAGTACTAAGCATTAATTTCGTCTTTTCTGTGCAAACTGTACCTCAGGGTGACCAGTTGATGAAGAGAAGATTCTCTTTATAGGATTATTTAAATAAGCAATGAAGGAATGATAGAATTAGAATATAATAATTTTGCAATCCTGATGAATTAATAGATCCAAGCAATGGATCTACTACTGGCTGCTGACATCACAAAAAGATAGACAATCAGACATTCTTTATCCCTTATGGAAGCATCCAATAATACCTATGAAGTACTCTTGCTAAAAAAAAAATCTAACCAGAATCTTATCAGTCCTCAGTAAACAGAGGAATTTATTAAACAACTTCACAGAGATGCAAAGGTCAAAATATAGATTGTGGGAAACTACAGGATAAAATAACAAAAACAAAATTACAGGGAACAAAGGAAACAAAAAGATGAAAATGGAATCTATAAAAAAACAGACTTAAGAGACACATTAACTGGTGCCAACGTATGAAACTTTTTTGAATCTGGATTCAAACTGTTAAAAAATTTTAAGGCATTCAACCATTTTTTATTAGACAATCAAGGAACTGTGAAAGCTGATCAATATTTGATGTTAGTGAATTATTCATAGTCTGGGGATTATATTATAGTTATATTTAAGAATCCTATTTCTTTAGAAATACATCTGAAGTATTTACTGATGAAATGATATGATGTCTGACATTTGCATCAAGACAATTTTGGGGTGGAGGGGAAGTGAATGAAGAGGTAGATAAAATAAAATTGGCTATCTATTGATAATTGTTAAAGCTAAGTGATGGAAACATGGGGTTTCCTTATGCTATTCTCTCTACTTTTGTATATGATTAACATTTTCTTTAATAAAAAATTTTAATGGAAGAAAATTATTACCTCTAGGGATTTGAAAATTATTACCTCTAGGGGTAGTATCAAAACTCCAGTATAGAATAATGTGACTCTTTATACTATGTGCATGTAAAAACTAAGTAGATTTTAAAAATTAAAAAGTGAAGAAGATCTACCACAAATATAATACTTAATGGTGAAACTTTAGAAGCCCTTTCACTAAAGTCAGAAATCAATGTTGCCTGCCCTTCAACACTGTAGTGGAGTCTTAGCTATCACACTCAGACAAGAAAAAGAAATAAGAGCAAAATAGATTCAGAATAAAAGACAAAAATTGATTGTTGTTTGCAGACAATATTATACGCATAGGTAGTCCCAAATAATTTACTAATATGAGCGTGCAGCAAGACTGCTGAATTTAAGATCAAGTTACAAAAATCAATGCTGTTCCCAAATACTGGCAATAACTAATTAGTTATTAGAAAATGTGACGGAACAACATTCTACGTATAATGACAACAGAAATTGTTAGGTATGTGGGAATAAATCTATCAAAAGTTTGGAAAACATTTATGAAGAAAAGTATAAAATATTATTGAAGGACAGAAAAATAGATCTGAATAAAATCATAAATATGTCAGTTCTCCCTCAAATTATTCTCAAAATTCAATGCTTTTAACCAAAAGCTCAACAGAAATTTTTGTGGAACTAGACAAACTGATACCAAACTTCACAATTTCAAACTGGTGAAAACCATTTTGAAAATAAGAGCAAAAGGGAGGCTTATTTTTTACTATATATTAAGGTTTATTATAAAGCTTTAGTGCCTAAAACAGTGAAATATTAGAGCAGGGGTAGAAAAAACAGTGGAACAGACCAGAGACCCCAGAAATAGCCCCATACATATTTTGAAACTCAATATATTATACAGCTGCCAGTGGGAAATGATGGAGTACTCAATAAATTGAGTAATTAGTTTGTCATGTGGGGAAAAAACGAAGTTAGATTCTTACCTCACAGATACACAAAAATGAATTCTGAATGGATTAAAGACCTAAATAGTGAAAAACAAATGTTAAAAGTGTTAGAAAAAAATACGGGCTATCTCTGTTCTTGAGATAGACACAAAAAGCAGAAATGATAAAAGAAAATATTGATTTCATTAAAATTTAAACTTTCTTTGTAGCAAATGACCCTATAAATAAAATTAAAAGATAAGTGACCGATTAGAGAAGATATCTGCAACGTCTCAGAATACATAAAAGATTCATATCAGAACATATAGAGTTTTCCTACAAACTGATAAGAAAAACCACCTAATAAAAAATTGTGCAGAGGATATAAACAATTCACAGAAGAGGAAATCCAAACAGTAAATAAATACATGGCAAGATACTCAAAATAATTAGTAATCAGAGATATAGAAACTAAAAGCAACATGAGATGCTATTTTATACCTATCAGATAGGTGAAAATTAAAAAGTCTGGCTGTGAGGATGATGAGAAACTCAAATGCACCTGGGGGGAGGATAAATCAGTAGAACAAATTTAGAGATAAAATATTTAAGATTTAAGATATGGTCCTATCTAATTGAAAATTCATACATTGTATGACACAACAATATTGATATCAAGCATATACTTCTCTATGTACACCTGAAATTCTCACACACAAACACAAAGACACATATATAAGAATGTTCATTGCAGCATTCAAAAATAAATAGCAAAAAAGAAAGAAAAAAAAACCCGCTGGAAATAACCTAAACTATAAAAATAGGACACTGAATAAATAAAATGTTTTATATTCACATATTCGAATGTGAATGAACTAGACTTATATATTATCATGGACTGATCTCAAAAATAAAGTAGAATTTAAAAAGCAAGTTCCAGAATGGTATATGTAGTATGATATCATTTATGTAACATTTTAAAACATATGTTTAAATATATATAATTTTAAATGAATACATCAAGAAATGACAGCCCTTTTGAGTTTTGCCGTCAAGGGGAAGAGGTTGTAACAGCTGGAGCTCGGGGTCCAGTGACTGAGATGGGTTATATATATGTTTTTTAAATGAACGGCAGTAGAGTTTGTTTGCCTGCCGATGGGAGTGATCCAGTAGAGACTTAAAATAATTATTCATAAAGAGCAAAATCCTTGAGAAGTTGGGGCTTGGGCTGCAGAGCACAAGAGGAGGATGCTAGGGTATTTTAGGTGAGAAATGGTGAGTGTTTGAACTGTGGAGTGGGATGAAGTGGAGATGAATGTGTGGGCTGTTCAGGACAGAGACTCTTCAAAAAGTGATGTTAATTGGGTGTGTGGGTGGGTGGATGACACTGTAAATGGGGGTCTGGTTTGATTATAAGGCAAGACAAGGGGACCTCTGGTACGATGATGGGTCGCGGCCTTTCTGAGGGTGGTAGACGATGCTATTGTCACTCCTAAGGAACTTCTAATCTGCTCTGGAGAGTCCCAACAATCCTCCTCCTATATGTACTAAAAACAAAGTGAATTCCACAACGACTACCACGCACTACTTTCTCCGCTGAGTTGGAAGCTTCCTCTGGGCCCTGGGGGTCTATTTTTACTGCTCCAGTGCCTCTCACACACTGGCTGTTAGCCAAGGCTGCTCTGGGAAAAGCACACTGCGCTGGGTCTAGTCCTGCCTCTACTGCTTTACGAGTTCTAGAGCAAGTCACGTGACGTCTGCGGCCTCAGTTTTCTACCTCACAGGGTGCTTAACTGCCTTGAGGCTACTGCTGGTGAAAGACTCCGGGGGTGGGGCTGGGGGTTAAACCTTCCCCTGAACCCCAGGACTCCAGGTCTAACTGCTCCCACCCCACCTCTCTCCCGTCACCACCACTGACCCCTCTCCAAACACATCCTCGCATTTTCTTCCCTCCCTTTATGGCTCCAAGTCTCCACCAGAGTCTGTGGTCGGACGTCACCCCCAAGGGCCGAGGGCTCCGTCTGGGGCCCTGCCTCGCCCACCTGGCCACCCCTGCAGATTTTGGACCCTTCTGGGCTAACGGGGACCCAACAGAGCAGGCAGCCTTGGAGTCCCCACATAGGTGGGTGGCCACCACCCGTCCCCTGGGGTGTGCACCTGTCTTGGTAGACAGTCCGGGGGTTCCAGGTGCGAGCCAAGATGAGGTTATCTGTCTGTCTGAGGGTCCGTGGGTCCCGCCGGCTGGTGAGCGCTTGCTCGCGTCGTCCGCTTCTCTGGCTCCCTGTCCCTGGTCCACCGCCCCCTCTGTCCCTCCTCCAGGACCCTCCCCCGACACCTACCCCCACCCCTCCCCCCAGGCTCTCGGTCCTTCCTCCTGTGGGTGTCACTCCGCCCCTCCTCTGCAGGAGCCAACCGGCGCGCCGAGGGGCCGCTGCGCTCGGGCTGCGCTAGAGCATAAAACTCGCTCGGCCGAGCCGCTGCGCTCCAGCTGCCGCTGGTCGCCGCACGCCGGTCGGGGCGCGTGGGCTCGGCTGGGGCTTCCAGGCCGGCGGGCGACACCGATGGCCGGGAGCGCGCCAACAACCAGGCTTAGGGACATCCGCTTTCCGCTTCCAGAAAAGTTTGGGGAGAGTGGATTTGGGGTGGATTTGGGAGTGGTGCCAGCTCCCCCAGCCTTCTTTCCCTTCCAGAGGCCTCACCGTGCACAGCCTCATCCATTCTTCCTTTCCTGACACCTTGCCTCCCTGACCCCTCCTTCCCTTGGCTCCTGGGTTCCCCCTCCCCTCTCCGGGGTCAGCATCTTCTCCTTCCTTATATCCTTCTCCATCGTCCTCTCTATCCCCATCTTCTTAACGATTGCCATCCAGTTTCAGCCTTTTCCCTGTCATCCCAACCTTCTCCTTTTTTCCATCTTATAACTTCCCCTCCCCACTCCATCTCATTCAACCAACCTCTCCACTCACACTCACACTCTCCATCCATCCCTCTCCTTCCTCCCGTTCCCTCCCAGCAAACTTCCACCATGGATCCTGGGCCTCCTTGGATCACCAGCCCCGCCCCCGGGAGCACCCTCTCTGTCCCCAATGCCACCACACCCTGGCTGGGCCGGGATGAGGAGCTGGCCAAGGTGGAGATCGGCGTCCTGGCCACTGTCCTGGTGCTGGCGACAGGGGGCAACCTGACTGTGCTGCTGACAGTGGGACAGGCAGGCCGCAAGCGCTCCCGCATGCACCTGTTTGTGCTGCACCTGGCCCTGACGGACCTGGGTGTGGCGCTCTTCCAGGTGCTGCCCCAGCTGCTGTGGGACATCACCTACCGCTTCCAGGGCCCCGACCCCCTCTGCCGGGCCATCAAGTACCTGCAGGTGCTCAGCATGTTCGCCTCCACCTACATGCTGCTGGCCATGACACTTGACCGCTACCTGGCCGTTTGTCACCCCCTGTGCAGCCTCCAGCAGCCCAGCCTGTCCACCTACCCTCTTATTGCAGCTCCTTGGCTGCTGGCCGCCATCCTCAGCCTCCCTCAAGTCTTCATTTTTTCTTTACGAGAGGTGATCCAGGGCTCTGGAGTGCTGGACTGCTGGGCAGACTTCCGCTTTCCTTGGGGGCCACGGGCTTACATCACCTGGACCACCCTGGCCATCTTCATCCTGCCTGTGGCCATGCTCACGGCCTGCTACAGCCTCATCTGCCATGAAATCTGTAAGAACCTAAAAGTCAAGACCGGGGCCTGGAAGGTAGAAGGAGGGGGTTGGAGGACTTGGAACCGGCCCTCACCTCCTTCTGCCCCAGCTGCAGCCACACGGGGGCTGCCATCCCGGGTCAGCGGCACCAACACCATCTCACGGGCCAAGATCCGAACGGTGAAGATGACCTTCGTCATCGTGCTGGCCTACATCGCCTGCTGGGCGCCTTTCTTCAGCGTCCAGATGTGGTCTGTGTGGGACGAGAATGCCCCTGATGAAGGCAAGTGTGTGGTCTGGTGAGGGGTGATGTGGGAGCAGGAGGTGGAAAAATGCGGAGAGGAGAGGACAAGAGTATTAGGACAGGGTCACAATGGCTCACAGGCCACACAGGTGACAAATGAGCAGTTAGGAAAGATGGCGCCTGTCCCATGTGAAAAGGGACAGCTGCAACTCCCCTCCGGCCAAAAGACGCCATGTGAGTATCTTTGGTGTGAATTTCCATCTTTTAAAATTTTGGTAACTAATGTAAACGTTTTAAAATACTCTTTAGCCCTAAAAAAATATGGCCATTAGTAGATTTGGCCAAGCAACTGGTGGTTTGCTAGATGTTTGAAAGGGATTTTCAAATGATTCCATCCAGGATGGAAATTTGTGGCCCATGAACTACGTCCCTCGGCACCCTTCCCCCCTGCAACTAAATATGACGTTGAACTCCCTTTACAACAGCCACTTTCAATGAATTAGTCTTGGTGCACAACCCTGAAATTTCAAGTTCAACACTTTTGTCTTTTGTCTTGCTAGTGAGCAAGCAGAGGCTCAGAGAGGAAACATGACTTGCCCAAGGCCACACAGCAAAGTGAAAAGTAGAACCCGAGCCTGGTGCCTCCTTGTTTTTTCCCTCAATACATCCTCCTGCCCCCCCGCACCCCCATAACCCTGGCTCTGAAAGTGATGAGGAGAGGGCCTTTCCTCCTACGTGAAAAACAAAATGGGACTGTGTTCCGGTTGGCACATAGAAGGCCTTGTTCTGGTCATTTTTTGGAGTGAGGTAGATGGCAGCCTCCTAAGTTTTAGACACTGCCAGACGGTCAGGCCATTTAGGGGTGAACTTGTCCTCAGAAAGGTAGATGCGGTGTCTGGGCACCCAAAATGTTGGAGAGAGGTATTCAAAGACATCTGTTCCTGCTCCCCTAAGAAGAGTGGGGGACGAGTCTGTGAAGAGGGGTGACTGTGTCCTCTGCAGTGCATCACATCTTATGCACAGCTTGGGGTATATAATGGGTGCAGCATGTGACTGCCCTAGGGAGGCCCTGTGCACAGTTTCCTCTGGAAGCTTCCAGAGGGTTCACTGGCCAGCAGACCCTGGCTACCACTTCCTACCAGCTCTTAGGGAGTGGTCCCCCTTCCCTGTGCTTTTGTTTCTAATCTCATTTTGCTCATCCTAGCACACACTTAAGCCAACTGCTTTGCTTTTCTGGAGAGATGAAGTAAGTGGAAGGCTGTTCATGATGTCAACACAACTCTGTGAGAGAAGTGTGACGGCAGTACTGAACTCTTACGGTCCCATCATACCCCTTCTTAACCACCTTTCAGACACCAGTCTGGACCAGAGACTTTATAAATTACCCTTAAAGCAATGAGCGTATTAATCCTAACCACCTGTAGGGACCTCCCTGCTCTAGTCAAGCACAGAATAGAAGGAAGGAGGGCTTTCTAGTGCCAAGCACATTCAGGCCTTGTGCTACTTCGGGGTGACCTTCTCTACGTCTGAGTAACCTGAGACTCAGAGAGGTGAAATAACTGGTCCGAAGTGCCACTGCTTAGTAGGGGATGGAGCCAGGAATCGAATGAAGGTCTTCATGGGCCAAGCTTTAACCGTGGCATGGCTTTCTTCCCAACAATCACAGCTGAGCTGATGTCACCAGGGGTGAGAAGGCCATTCACCCCTTTATCAAGGAACCTCCAAGAAGATGGGGATCCTGCTGTTCAGCCGGTGCAGGCTTTCCTGCTCGCCTGCTGTACTCACTGTCATCATCAGCCTGTCCCAGAGACCCATGTATAGAGTGACTTACCGCTTACCAAGAGCCTCACTGAGTATGAAGTACAGGAACTAAGTATCCCTCAGAAAATGTGCTCCCTCAGAAAACTGGAAGCCCTCTGGGACCTTCGAGTCCGGCTGACATTCATTACTTTAGACTTACTTCCCAGTACACCCAGTTTTCCTCCACAGCAAACTAGCCTCCTGGCCACCTGTCCCTGAGTCTTTGGTGAGAAGCTGTCTGTATCCTTGCCCTTGGCCCTGCCCCCGACTGTCAGCTGAGCTTCCGTCAGAATGAAGTGCAGCGGCTGGCCAGGACTAGTAGTGGATCTGCCCTCGGGGGCTGAGAGGTGAAGCCTCTGCAGACTCCAATGCTCCGGGCCCATCTCCAGCCCCTGCACCGGGCCTGGCTCAGACAGGCCTAAATCAAACAGATGCTTCCCAAGTGAAGAAACTTCTGGAACCCCTAAGTCTCTGGCCGAGTCTGGGCACTACATATATATGTCGATGGAGCAGACGGGATAAATACCACCCCTTAGCCAAAGCAACTTCCCAAGTCTTCTGCAGCCCCTGGGTATTAACTGGGGAGTTAACTGGGGAGCAGGCCAGAGCCCAGACAAGCCTGAAGGAGGCTGTGCTTGTTGCTGAGGATGGTCTCTCCTCCACTTACAGGTGCTCCCTCCTTGCCCTCACTTCTGTGCCCTAGACCTGCCCATCCAGGCCCAGGTGTCTTCAGCTTCCTAACTCTATGATTCAAGCCTTCTCTCAAACATTCTGACCCTGGATCTTCCCTTCTCTTGGGCTATGAGTACCGCACTGGAGAGCATACCCTCAGGAGAGGCGCATGAGGAATCTGTGTATCGGAAGATTTCATGGTGCTTTACAGAGCAGGCACTTGAGCTTTGCCCTTCAGTTTGTTGGTTGAAATGGTGGCAGGGTGCAGGATTGCTGCTTTGAAGAGGGAAGACCTAGGTTCAAGTCTACGCCATAACCCTTAAGGTTCCTTCCAGCTCTGACATTGTATTTGGTGATTCCACCTCTAAGGTTCCTTCTAGCTTAAGCATTGTGCGCAGTGATGCTACAGCCTCCACTGAAGAGGAGGGTAACTCAGTATGCAACCCACGCCATAACTGTAGCCGTGGTGCATCTAGCAGGAGGACGGGGCCCATCCCCCCAGCTTTCCTGTTGTCATGAGAAGTTTCATTTCATTTTCAGAAAGAGTATTGTATCTGGAAGAAATCTTATCAGAGTCTTTGAACTCTCACATTTTGACTGCCCAGGAGAGAAATTAGCTCCCCCACCCGCCAAGGATGGTGCATTCTTTGGATGTAATTTCTGATGACAGAGAACAAGTACTGGTCTGGAACGGGATGCCTGGATGCCCTGTACCTAGAAGGTGCACAGTTGGAGATGACATCATGGGACCTGTAGGGCTGTCAGGCTCCACTGATCACCCTACCAGGTCCCTATCACTGGCTTGGCACAGTTGATACTCACATGCAAACTGACTGAATGACAGAATGACTGGGACTGACCCCTAGGGGTCAAGGAGGACGGAATTCGGAAGGCAATGTGCACCCGTATCTATGACATAAGTGGGGATGGAGGTGTGCCTGAACCTGGCTAGAATCATGGTTATTTTTCCTGAATGTTTTATAGAAGTTGCTTCATCCTAGCTCTACATCCATTAGGGGATTCAAGAGCGAGGTTTTGGAACAAAGACAGTGTCTCCTATTTGGTCTGGTCCTGTCCCGGACTATATTTGCACCTCTAAAGTCAACTCAGAGCAAGCCTCGGATCCTGTCATCACCCTGTAGTACAAAACGAACAAATCAATCAGTGAGGCAAGACTCTGGAGTCAGGAGTCCCAGGTTCATGCCCCAGCTGTATTTCTTTCTAATTACAGAGCCCCACGAGAGTCCCAGGTCCTCTCTGGGATTCAATTTCCTTCTCCGATCAGTAGGGACTGGGAATCTCTCCCAGGTCTAAAATTCTTGTGCTTCTCTCTCGGCAGATTCAACCAATGTGTCTTTCACCATCTCCATGCTTTTGGGCAACCTCAGCAGCTGCTGCAACCCCTGGATCTACATGGGCTTCAACGGCCACCTGTGGCCGCGTTCCCTCGGCCGTCTGGCCTGCTGCGGGGGGCCGGGGCCCAGGATGTGCAGGCAGCTCTCCAGCGGCAGCCCATCCAACCGCCGCGCCATGCTGCTGACCCGCTCCAGTGGCCTGCCCACCCTCAGCCAGAGGCCGGGGCCCGAAGACCCACTGAAGGATGAAGAGCAGGTGGACAGGGACACCGTCACCGAGACCAGCATCTTTTAGAGAACACTCCCCGGAGTGTGGCGAGGGTCTCTACCCACCTCAGCACTGGGTGTAAATGCTGGGAGCGCAGGGCTGGAGTTAGGGGAGCCTAGTTTGAGGCAGGGCGAGGAGGCCAGAATGGCTGCTCCTCTTGGTTACATGGCTGCCGTCGTTTGCTCCCAACCTCACATGCTGGGAGTCAGGGAGAATCAGACTGTCTGCTTCCCTGATCCTGCCATATTCACAGGGTGTCTGGGAACCACACGTGCGGTAGATGTGGTGCCCCAGATCTGACAGGCCTAGGGCTGTCCTGTCTGGGGGTCCACAGGCAGCAGGGACTCAGAGGCTGGTCTCCTATCTTGTTTGTCTCATCCTAACCTGACTAGCGCATCCCAGTTCAACCAGGAGAGGGAAGGAGTGAAAACCTGTGAGAAGGACCCTGTCTGCATTCTGAGTTTTTGTTTTTTGGTTTTTTTTTTTTGGTAGAGAGAGGATTGCTTAATGAAGAAAGTGAATAGGTGTGAGGGCTTCACCTGCTATGCCCACCTGTCTACCGAAGGGAAATGCAGGGTTAGCACAGCACCTGGTAACTGGTAAAAACTCTGCAAACGCTACTTCTCTTCTCCCCATGTACCTCATTTAGAGTTAGGGTGGGTGACAGGGCAGAGTATTGCATATTCTCAGTGGAATGACCAACAGGGGGTGAGCGTGAGAAGAAAGAGTGAGGAAAGGAGGAGATGAAAATGGTCACAATAAAATTCCGAGTGGGAGGAAGCCTCGGAGGCAGCAGGGATTGGTCGCTCTCCCTCCTCCCCTCAGGGGGTCCACATGACTCCTGCCTCTTGGGGATGCACAGAGGAGACATCCTTTGAGAAAGTGTGACTTAGTCATGGCTCTGGATTTGTTTGAGGCTCCTCAGAGCTTCCACACAAATCACATGCTTGCCGTGACCAAATCAGGAGCCCAGGACTGGAAACTCGGCTCTGCCATGGGGTATCTGTATGACCTTCGGCAAGTCACCTCCCTCTCTGGGCCTCAGCTCCTCACCTGTAGAACAGAGATGATCTCTAAGGCATTTCCCAGCTTGAAACTTTCATGACTTTGCAAGACTGGAGAAGCGTTCTCTAAGGACGTTCTAACCAGTAGGCTCTGGAAGAATTGTTGTGTTTTCATGACAATGACATTTATGCCCTTTGACTCGATTCTGGTGACTTTGGTTCCTGCCTTGGCCGTACTGTCCACTTTTGCCCTCAGTTCTGTGATGCTGATGCCAAGAGAGCCTGGCAGGTAGAATCTGGGGCTTTGTCCCGCACCTCATTATCCGCAGTGGGATTTATACCATGGGATAACCTCCCCACCATGATTCTGGTTCTACTCAAAGCGATGGTCTTGATGGTGGAAAGACCATCAGCTGACGTCAGGAGAACTGGGTCCTGGTTCTACCACCATGCCACCACCAATGGCCTTGCTCTCTTCATTATGAGGGTCAAATAGGACTGTGCGTGTGTAGGTGGTTTGTAAACTCTTGAACCATACTAAACACGTGAGCCCCTATTAATGTAGGGATTGCTGATCTAATTAAGAGCTCCTGAGAGCACTCCAGGGAGCAGTGACCCTCTGCCCTCCACTCCTAGGGAAGTTTTGAGGAGTGACTGTGGCTTTGGGGATACACTTCTTTAAGAGGCCACTTAGCTCTAAGAAGTCTCATTAGGCTTCCTTAAAAGAAAAGAACCTAAGCTGAGTGTTGTGAGTGAACAAAGCACCCCAGCCCTTCAATACTAGAGAAGGGGAGAGCGGGACACAGACCCTAGTGAGACCAAGGCTCAAGGTGGATGTGGGAACCCACTGTCTCTCTTCACTGCACCCTGTTGCTAATGTCAGTCCCTGACGTCCAACCACTTCTTCCCTGTCCATCTGTCCTGATGGAGCTGGGCTGAGGAGCCTCCCATGCCAGCGTGAGCTGTTGAAGTTGCTCCTTCCTCTGCTTCCACTTCAGACCACAGTTCCTGACCCGGGTGCCCATAGTAGGTACTAAGTAAATCTTTGCTCGTCACGATGACTGGGAGGTACAAGGGATCCCGGCCTTGTACCCCCAAACCTGGGTTTGAGTCCTGATCTCACCTCTTTTCTACCTGTTTGAACTTGGGCAAGTTATCCAATCTCTCTGAGCAACAGGCACCTCATTTGTTAAATAGAAATAACAATGCCCGCCTTGTTGGGAGGGCACGAATGTGAGGCTGTAGACTATACAACACTCTACTGACGCTAGAGAAGATAGTGGCCGGGCTCGGGATTGCATCCCGTGGGTGACTTCCAGGGCACTGGGCCCAAGAGGCTCTACAGTAGGGAGGCGAGAAGAGACTTGGAATCAAGATTGACTAGAGCCCCTTCCAAGCCTACTCTGTGCCTTCTCTAGCAAAGAGTAGCACATAATCCCACTATTATATTTCCAGCTTTGCATCGCATGAGGGTGCATTTACTTGTGGTGGTGGTTTGGGGCCCTCCCTCTTCCTCCCATGGAAAGGCTGCAATTGACCTTTTCCAGAAAGCTAGTGCTGTCCTATGATGAGGCCAATGGGGAACAGCTGGACACTGGGCTGGGGGCTTCAGGAGCCTATTCTAGGAGGCTCCTGAAGGAGATGGCAGGATCCTGTCTGGATCTATGAATGATGGCGTTTGCCGTCCCTGTAGGAAGCTCTCACAGGCATTCAGAGCCAGCACCAGGGCCTCAGATAGGGTCCAGGGAGGTGGGCCTTGTGGGAAGCAAGAAGTAGGTCCCGTGCTCTCTGGGTCATCCTCATTTCTGACAGCTCACCCCTGGAAAAACTGAGTGATACTGTCCCAGGGCTGAGCAATTTTGTAAAATGTTTATGCTGTCCTGTGGACTCTGTGAAATACAGTACTTCAGTCCCGTGGCACCCATGTGGGAGCAGGGGTCTGGGGGTGGGCAGGGCAGAAGATGGCAGGAGGAGGTTAATCGCTTGACTGTGGGCATTTCTCAGAATGGCTTTTTATGTTGTTTGGTACAGGCCAGTAATTTTAAAGATGGCTCTATGTTTTGTATGTAAATAGGTATTTTATCTCTTGAGGGGCTATAGCCTCAGCCTAGGCCACAGCAACTCACTCCTGGGTCCAGAACCCAGACGTGGTTGAAATTGACCAATACAACTACTTAATAACCAGGAGATTTCTGGGCATCTTTGTTTCCTGTGGGCAATGTCAATGGGATATGTAAGCTAAAATAAAACTGTGATCTCCTTGAACAGGGCAGGGCCAAGGGCAAGGTTGAGGGGCGGGGAGCCACCTTCTTGGTACCCCTACATTCACTTAATAGGGAAAAGGAGACAGGAGTGACCTGGGATTTGCCCTGGGGCCACACGGTGGCAGTGTGGAGCTGAAAGTGTGTCTGAAACAGTAATGACCCACAGGGACCTACTGGGAAAGTCACACGGGTCTTCCAGCTCTTATGCCATACTACCTTTCCCTCAAGTTCTAGAGTCTTGATCTCTCATTTGACCAGCTCTGTTGAGATACTTGGACGTGCAGTTCTTTTCGTCTAAGTTTATGGAGGATGTATTTGGCAAGGAGGGGCAAAGAACAAGAGGTTTCTTCTGCAGGGAAAGGGCCTGATATAGAAATTCCTTCCTGAAAGGGTGAGTGTATGAGAGAGCTAGGGGACCTCAATGATGAAATTATAATGTGTTCAGTTTAGAGGCCAGGGGCCTGGGTAAGAAGGCCTCTTGAGACCCCTCTGGACCAGGAAGACTGTCCTGATCTGAGAGCAAATATCCCACTGGTGTTGAGCATAAAATACCTCCTCACCCTGTGGGTCTTGCTGGCCAATAAGTTAGTGTCCCTCATGGAATTCTGCTTCAGTTCTATAGTGAGCATTGGGTGCTTGCTCCTTTAGAATAAAAATTCATGGAAGACAGGTCACATTTACTCTAGTCTACTGTGTATTCCCAGTTCATCACTGGCATGTAATCCACTTTCTACTGGTTGCCAGTAGCAAATCAGTTTATCGGTACCCAGGTATAAGATAGGTTTGGAGAGATGTTATCCAGTCCTTATCCACAGAGGAGCCCAGAGTGGGGCAGCATGATTCTTCCCTGGATGTTCTGATGACATACAACATGGGAGAGAGTGACTTCATTGTACCAGAAGCTGGGCTCCTCCAATGGTGACTACTCGTACAGGCAACCATTTATACAGATTTAGGCAGCTAACCCTTTAAGCTCACAGAGGTATCACAAACAAAAGGCCGTTTTATTTCTAGTAACATGGCTAGCAATGAGAGTCAGGTCATATTGTTAGCTGGCCCCAGTCATCAGCGTATGGGCCCAAGCTCCTTAGGATGTGAACTCAGTCCTCCTCTTCACTTACCAGGTCATCTAAGTCATCTGCACCACTGATGGTCAGTCAAACCTCTGTAAGTCACTTGGAGTCACACTTTCAACTCTCTTCTTAAACAGCAGTTGCCAGGAATGCCTTCCCCTTATAAGCAACTGGGGTGAGTGCTAACGTTAACTTCTATGATATACTTATCTGCCATGAACGTCATACTTTTGAAGCCAATCATAGCAGAAGTTCGCTATTGACCTTAATCAGGTGGTCAGTGTTTTCTCTGACATCAGCATCCTGCTCCCAAGTATCATCACTGCTTCTGAGTTCAGTTCAGGTCAGTCCCTGGAGAATTTATTGAGTGCCTCCATTGCATCAGCCCTGCTCCCTTTCCTTCTGCCTCTTCTCCCATCCATCAATGGTCCATCCTTCTTCCTAAACTGAGGTCAGAAACCACCTCTCTCTGAGATGTTTCTTTCTGTGCTCAAAGTTTTGTGTTTTTTTGTGGTACGCGGGCCTCTCACTGTTGTGGCCTCTCCCGTTGCGGAGCACAGGCTCCGGAAGCGCAGGCTCATCGGCCATGGCTCACGGGCCCAGCCGCTCCGCGGCATGTGGGATCTTCCTGGACTGGGGCACGAACCCGCATCCCCTGCATCAGCAGGCAGACTCCCAACCACTGCGCCACCAAGGAAGCCCTGAGATGTTTCTTTCTGATCAGGCCCACCTGATCTTAACATTCTTATACACAATCTACTTAAACATTGATGAGCTCTGGTTTCATTGCTCTGTGTTAATTCTCCCTTGTCACATGTTGTTTTGTACATGTTCTTGCCTGTCCCCACAACTAGGTCATACATGCCTTGACCCCATCCACATGCTCAAGTCTTATTTTTGTGTTTGATTCTCCTAACTCCCAGGGCCTATCCAGAATTCTGCAGAAAGCAGGTGCTCTGTCCATGCTACTGCAATTGTCCCCTCTCCTGGTATGGGAACTGTCTCAGCAGTATCTCTGCCCAGTCTCTCTTGGGTGTGCTGTAACTTATCTGAATCTCTTCAGCACACTCTTGAATTGTCTCTTTTTTTTTTTCTTTTAAAAAGAGATCAATAAAAAGAGTTTTATTTCTGTTTGCAAAGACGGCGTCATTGTTGTTGACTTTGGTAGTGGTTAGTCTTCATTCTGCCTCTCTAATCAGTAGAATCTCTTTTTCCCCATTAAGAAAAGCTTCAACAAAACTGATAAACCTTTAGCCAGACTTGTAAAGAAAAAAGAGAGAGAAGGCCCAAATAAATAAAATCAGAGATGAAAAAAGAAGTTATAAATGACACCACAGCAATATAAAGTATCAAAAGAGATTGCTACAACTATATGCTAATAAAATGGACAACCTAGAAGAAATGGACGAATTCCTAGAGATGTACACTCTCCCATGACTGAATCAAGAAGAAATAGAAAATACGAACAGACCAATCACCAGTATGAAATTGAATCAGCAATTTAAAAAACTCCTAACAAACAAAAGTCCAGGACCAGACATCTTCACAAGTGAATTCTACTAAACATTTATAGAAGAATTAATGCTTAGCCTTCTCAAATTATTCGCAGAGAAAGGAATGCTTCCAAACTCATGCTGCAAGGCCAGGCACACTCTGATACCAAAACCAGACAAAGATATCACAAAAGAAGTAAATTACAGGCCAATATCACCAATGGACATAGATGAAAAACTCCTCAATAAAATGCTAGCAAACCTAATCTAACAATACATTAGAAAGATCACACATCATGGTCAAGTGAAATTTATTTCAGGGATGCAAGGATTTTTCAATATCCACAAATCAATCAATGTGATACACCACATTAATGAATTGAAGAATAAAAGTCATTTGATGGTCTCAATAGATATAGAAAAGGCTTTTGACAAAATTTAACATTCCTTTATGACAAAAATTCTCAACAAAGTGGTTATAGAAGGAACATACCTCAACATAATAAAGACCATACATGACAAGCCCACAGCAACATCATGCTCAATGCTGAAAAGCTGAAAGCATTTCCTCTAAGATCAGAAACAAGACAAGGATGCCCACTCTCAACACTTCTAACCAACATAGTATTGGAAGTCCTAGACACAGCAATTAGACCAGAAAAGGAAATAAAAGGAATCCAAATTGGAAAGGAAGAAGTAAAACTGTCACTGTTTGCAGATGACATGGTACTACACATGGAAAATCCTAAAGATGCCACCAAAAAACTACTGGAGCTCATCAATGAATTTGGAAAAGTTGCAGGATACAAAATTAGTATGCAGAAATTGGTTGCATTTCTATACACTAACAACAAACTATCAGAAAGAAAAATTAAGAAAATAATCCCATTTACAATTGCATCAAAAAGAATAAAATATCTAGAAATAAATATAACTAAGGACGTAAAAGACCTGTACTTGGAAAACTATAAGACACTAATGCAAGAAACTGAAGATGACACAAACAGGTGGAAAAATATACTGTGCTCATAGATTGAAAGAAATAATATTGTTAGGGACTTCACTGGGGGCGCAGTGGTTAAGAATCCACCTGCCAATACAGGGGACACGAGTTCGAGCCCTGGTCCGGGAAGACCCCACATGCCACAGAGCAACTAAGCCTGTGCGCCACAACTACTGAAGCCCGTGCACCTAGATCCCATGCTCCGCAACAAGAGAAGCCACCGCAGTGAGAAGTCTGCGCACTGCAATGAAGAGTAGCCCCTGCTTGCTGCAACTAGAGAAAGCCTGCATGCAGTAACAAAGACCCAACGCAGCCAAAAATTAAATAAATAAATTTATTTTTTTTTAAAAAAGAAATAATATTGTTAAAATGACCATACTACCCAAGTCCATCTACAGACTCAGTGCCATCTCTATCAAAATACCAATGGCATTTTTCACAGAGCTAGAACAAATAATTTTAAAATTTGTATGGAAACACAAAAGACTCTGAAGAGCCAAAACAATCTTGAGAAAGAAGAACAAACCTGGAAGTGTCACACTCCCTGATTTCAAACTATAATACAAAGCTACAGTAATCAAAACTGTGGTATTTTCACAAAAGCAGACACAAAGATCAATGGAAAAGAATAGAACAGCGGTACCCAACCCTTTTGACACCAGGGACCAGTTTCATGGAAGACAATTTTTCCATGGACAGGGGTGGGAGGATGGTTCAGGCAGTAATGCAAGCAATGAGGGCAATGTTTGAGGCAGTAATATGAGCAATGGTTCAGATGGTAATGCAAGTGATGGTTCAGGTGGTAACGCGAGCAATGGGGAGCAGCAGGTGAAGCTTCCTCACTCACCCACTGCTCACCTCCTGCTGTGTGGCCTGGTTCCTAACAGGCCACAGACTGGTACCAGTCTGCCGTACCAGTCTGCAGCCCGGGGGTTGGGGACCCCTGGAATAGAGAGTCCAGAAATGAACCCACACTTATATGAAGTGTGGGTTAACCTATGACAAAAAATGCAAGAATATAAAATGGAGAAAGGAAAGCCTCTTCAATAAATGGTGTTGGGAAAACAGCACAGCTACATGCACAGGAATCACATTGGACTACTTTCTCACACCAGGCACAAAAATAAATCCAAAGTGGACTAAAGTCTTAAATGCAAGGCCTGAAACCATAAAACTTCTAGAAGAAAACATAGGCAGTACACATTTTGACATCGGTCTTAGTAACATTTTTCTTGGATATGTCACCTCAGGCAAGGGGAAAAAAAGCAAAAGTAAACAATTGGGACTATGTCAAACTAAAAAGTTTTTGTACCATGAAGGAAACTATCGATGAAAAGACTGTCTACCGAATGGGAGAAGAAATTTGCAAATGATATATCCAGTAAGGGAGATATATGGATATCTCCCTTACTGGATATATCATTTACAATATATATACATGTATATATGTATACATGTATATATGTATATATATAGCCACTTCTTCTTTATTCATCTATTGATGGGCTCTTAAGTTGCTTTCATATTTTGGCTACTGCAAAATAATGTTGCCATGAACATAGGAGTGCATATATCTTTTTCTGCCATAAAAAGAATGAAATCTTGCAGTTTGCAACAACATGGATGGACCTAGAGGGTATTCTGTTAAGTGACGTAAGTCAGACAAAGAAAGGCAAATACTGTATGATTTCACTTATACGTGGAATCTAAAAAACAAAACAAATGAACAAACATAACAAAACATAAACAGAGTAATAGATACAGAGAACAAACACATCGTTGCCGGAGGAGAAGGGGTGAGGGGAGGGGAGAAATAAGCGAGGGAGACTGAGATACAAACTTCCAGTTGCAAAATAAATGAGTTGCAGGTGTGAAATGTACAGTGTGGGGAATAATACATAATATCTTTGTATGGTGACAGAGGGTGATTAGACTGGGTGATCATTTTGAAAGTATAGAAATGTCAAATCACTATGTTGTGTAACAGGAAGTAACATAGTGCATAGGTCAATTATACTACAAAAACAAACAAACAAACTCATAGAAAAAGAGATCAGGTTTGTGGTATCAGAGGTGGGGGTTGGGGGAGGGGAATTGGATAAAGGCAGTCAAAAGGTAAAGACTTTCAGCTACAAGATAGTAAGTACTAGGGATGCAATGTACTACGTGATAAATCTATCACACACTGCTGTATGTTCTATGTGAAAGTTGTTAAGAGAGTAAAGAGTTCACAAGGGAAAACATTTTTTTCTATTTCTTTAATTTTGTATCTATACAAGACGATGGATGCGCCCTGAACTTATCGTGGCAATCATTTCATGACGTATGTAAGTCAAATCATTGTGCTGTACACCTTAAACTTATACAGTGCTGTATGTCAATTATATCTCAGTAAAACTGGAAGAATAAAAAGAAGAAAAGCTTTCTAAGGAGATATCCTGGTCCCTACGGCTCCATAAAAAGTACCATAGACTGGGTGACTTATAAACAACAGATATTTACTTTTCATAGTTTTGGAGGGTGCCAGCATGGTTGGTGAGTGTCCTCTTCTGGGTTGCAGACCTCTCATTGTATCCTCACATGATGGAAGGCGCTAGGGAGCTCTGTGGATTTCTAAGAGCACTAATCTCATTCAGGAGGTTGCCACCCTCATGATCCAACAACCTCCCAAAGGCCCCATCTCCCAATACCATTACCTTGGATTAGGATTTCAGCATATAACTTTGAGGGGGGACACAAATGTTCAAACAATAGTAGGAGAGGAACAACAGTGGTAGCTAAAAGGTGTAGGGACATGTGTCAAAAGTTTCCAGCCCCAGAAACTCAAAACCATCTCTTCAGGTCATCTTGGGGAAGAGGAACCTGGGAAGATGAAAGCTGCCCCTGCCCCTCCCCCCACCCCCCTCAGTACCAGGGCTAGAAAGGTCATTTATAGCCAGTAGATGGCGCACAGTTAATGAATGGTCTCTAGACCTGAATGCCACTCATCTGGGGTTTGAATTTGGCTAGGAGTATTTCTAGGGTTTCCTTTTATTTTTTTTTTAAGCATTTTTATTGGAGTATAATTGCTTTACAATGGTGTGTTAGTTTCTGCTTTATAACGGGGTTTCCATTTTTGAGATGTTTGCTTAGTTATTGTGAGCAATTTTTTTTTTTCATTTTGTGTCTTAATTAGCTGTTGGGAAAATAAGTTATATATTTATCTAGTCACTGCTAACTGCATGTTATTAATTTTAAAACATAGTTAATTCTCTAGCATATCGTAAACAATGACAGACTTATCCTCCTCTTCCATAGTTACAGCCTTATTTTTGTTAACTGTTTTATTGCACTGATTAGAATTTCTAGAGCAATGTTAGATAGTAAAGAAATGTCAGGCTTTTGGACATTCCTACTTTGTTCATGATTTAATAGGACTGCGTCTAGGACCTTACAGTTAAATATCATGCCATTAGCTGGTTTCAGATAAGCTGTTCTTAATCAAGTTAAGAAAGTGTTCTTCTACTACTAATTGGTAGTAAAAGTAAAAACAACAACAACCACAAACCGAGAATGGATATTGATTTTTATTGGATTGAATTTGGAAAGTTTTTTTGGAATAACAGATTGTGATGCTAGTTGGCATTTACTACTCTGTCATCTTTCTTTCCTAAGAACAGCAGATTCAAAGGTTAAGTAACGGTGAGCTTTCCAAATGCATTATTTAACGTTCTGAGGGCAGAGCAGGATTACTCAGCAAGATACAATACTGATAAAGGAACAGGATGCAAGGTTAAGCCAGAGGAAAAGAGGAACCTGTACTTGCTGTTTTATTTAAAAATTTTAAGGAAGTTGTTTATTACCTATAATTAAATAGCTCAGAGAGGCATTTAATCATAAGACTGTCAAACAGAACTCTACTACTGTTTATTAAAATCTTTAAAATTTTTTTTATGGAGAGAGACTTCATCACTTTCTCTACTGATATGCGCCAGTGTTTTCATACTTAACCTGGAAGTTCTTCCTAATCCGAATATTCCTTGCTGACATACAGGCATACTTTTTCTCCTATTTTCTTGTCAAAAAAAATAACCAAACACTAGTCCGCCTACAAAATAAGTGCAAGAATGCATAAGGAACTACGCCCCATTAAAAAGCCTAGAATTCACATGGCCACTTGGCTGTATTCCACTGGCTCAAAGACACCAGTGTTCACAAAAGTCCAGAAACCAGGCTTGTGGCTTTTTGGTTTGACATTGACATAATCTGTGGCTTCCTTTATGTTCTCATAGTCCAGGACAGAGTCATTTCTTCGTCTTCCAGGAGCTGAAAAGTCCACTTGTGTGTAGTTCACATCCTTGGTGGCCTTAGGGGAAAAAAGCAAAGAAATTTGGTCAAGATTCCTACCATGTTTGGAGGAGGTACTCAACTCTCACTCAAAGAGGCTCGCCCTAGGCTGGATGGGAAAGAACCTGGGTCCCAGGTAGCTGTGTCTGAGAGCTGGGTCAGGGCAATGAGGAATATTGCTCCTTGTGCCTGTGGGAATGAATGAGTTTAAGGAAGAAAGACGTGGAGACTTAATCCAAGTGAGGTCAGGACTCAGAGTGGACCTTGATCAGTGACTGGGACATGGGAGAAAGGGGTTTCCCGTTAGCACCTTCATTTTTATAGCTCACTCAGACCCACTTTGTTTTGATGCTCTGTGCTGATACGGGCCTGGGAATGAAAGCCCAACCACCCTCACCTAAAGATGATGTAATGCCTCCAGAAGCACCTCCTTCCTTACTCCCGTCTCTGGAGCCACGGTGACCCCAGACTGCATATGGAGGGCTCGGATCATTGGGAGTGTCCATTACCTGGTGGGTGGGAGGTGAGCTGTCTGAGCTGTCGGAGCTGTCTGAGGACGTGTCACTGTCATCTAGGGTGAAATAGAAACTGTTCTTCTTCTAAAGAAAGCCAAAGGGTGTAAAGAGAGGATAGAGGCAATGGAAGGGAGAATGAGATGAAGACAGAGACAGAACGAGGAACTCAAAGAGGAGTGGGGGAGAGAGATACAGAGCCCCCCAAAGAGGAAAAAGGAATAGAACAGAGAAAGAGGTGAGCCTCCCAAAATAATCAGGAACATGTCCAAGAGTCCAGGCACTGCTGCTTTGTCCAGCTCCACCTAAAAGTAATACCAAGCGCACCAGGCTGGACTGTGCTTGGGAAGGGCTATCTGCTGGAAGGGGAGTAGGCGGGGCATGCTGAGCCGCTGTGGCCCAAGGCAAAGAGCTCTGGCCCCAGAAATCACAGGCACAGCTTCTAATCTAAACCTGTCACTAACGCCAGGTAGGTTACATTCCTTTTTGTGCCCTGGTCTTGTCCCCTGTAACACAGAAGGCTGGACGATGATCTCTGAGGTCCCTGCCAACCATGGAGTCTTTGATTCTGACCAGGCTTCAGGGAAGCATCAGGATCAGGGGTTGTGGCGAGGCCCATGCCTCTCCCCTTCCATTGAGACCATGAGTTCATGCAAATGGCATCTTCCGATTCCCACATGCATTGAGGCCTTATCTTGGTGGTGAGGAAGGCTGACAACCAGATTTCTCCAACTGAAAAGATAAAATTTAGAAGGACGGAGCAAACTCAAATCAACCAAAAGATGAAGCAGTGGAAAGAGCAATCTCTGGTGAGTGACTCTCTTGCTGTGGAAGCGGCAGTTTCCACTATGTGAATAGTGACCTGGTGGGTCTCCCAAGCTGAAAGAGAGAGAAAACGAGAACGTGATGTCCCTGTTGGTTCACTTGCCAGAGGGGGATAGAGATGTGAGCCATCACCAAGACTCAGATTTATTAAAGTGCCCAGATGCCATGGCTGGGGGCAGACAGAGGCAGTTGAAATCTCGGCTCCACCACTAACGGGCAGGCAGAAGAAGAGATGCCATAGTATCACAAAGACAGGAGCAGAGACAGCCCCCGGTCCTCCACGGCAGCCGTTCACACATGACCAAAGCTAGAGAAGAACTTAGACCCACACAAACCCAATGCAATCTGCCCCACTGGATAGGATGAACAACCTTCTGAAAATGGGGGCCTGGCTTGGCCTGTACTGGGGAGGGTGTGAGGAATCCTCGGGCTAGTGGTTTGGGTAGGACAGACTAGGGCTGCTGCAGGGAGGCTCCCCGGGAGTCCAGACAGAGCAGAATAAGCTTTGTGACACGTTCTCCCCCCACCCCTGTACTCACGTGGGTAACGGGGCTTAGGCACGGGTGTGCTTCTCTCTTCCCTAGGCTCCTTCGTCTTCTTGGCAGCAGGCGGGCAGCAGTGGGCAGGGCTGGGCCTGGGGACCTTGTGCTTGGCCCTTTTCAGTATCCGCTCATTCTCCTTAGCTAGAAGGGACAGGGCAAGAGTCAAAAGTGAAAGTTCGCTAGGTCAGGCTCATCCTATCCGTGAGCACAGCTCTCATTAGAGAAAATTGACAGAGGGATCTCCTCAAACCTCAGCACTCCTCTGCTCAGAACCCTGCAATGCCCCTCGCCTCACTTGGAGTAAAATCCAAAGTCCCAGCCTGAAGGCCCTCTGGGCCTCACTCCTCCTTCCTCTCCCTGCCCCACCTCAGCTCCAGCCACCCAGCCCCTTTGCTTCTGCTGTTATGAACAAACTCCTGGCTTATGGCCTTTGTAGGTGTGGCTCACTTCCTCACTTCCCTCAGGGTTAGACTCAAGTGTCAGCATCTCAGGGATGCTGACCCCCATCCAATTCATAGCTCCTTGCCTTGCTTCATTTTTTTTCTCCCTAGCACTTACCGTAACCTAACACACATTTTACTTGTCCACTGTCTGTGTTACCCATAGAATGTAAGGTCCATAAGTGCAGGGATTTTTATTTTGTTCCCTGTTGTATTGAATGAATGATTGACTAGAGTAGCTTAGACATACACCATCTTGCCCAATCCCTTGTCTTAGAACAACCAAAGCAGTTTTATTTTCCTTAATTGTAATGTCTTCCCTGGACCGAGCTTCCTACTTTCCTACTGCAAATCAGCTCAGGAATTTAAGCTAATTTCTTAGTCTAACCATACCATTCGCCCTTCTGTTGTAATTCAAGGCCATTTCTTCACATTAAGTCCCTTGGCAGGGATGAAGGAAATTCACCAGGCTCAGGTTAAGTGAGCGCACCCTCAGGAGCATCGCAGCAGCTTGTCTCTAGGCAGAAGCTTGTCTGGGCAGTGGAAAGACTCTGAGCCATCATTCCCAACCGCAGATAGGTTGGGTCAGGGTGGGGATTACCAGCTTAGACGTTGGTGGGGTGAAGGGGCATCTGGCCAGGGATTCCTCAAGTAGCGATATTCGGGGGCTCCAAAGGGGGCTCATCTTGCTGCAGGCTCGGGAGTGGTCCCTGAGGGGAACCGGGAGGGAAGAGGATGTTGAGCCAGTTACCCATGTGCCTGCTGAGCAGGTAGTTGACGGCTGCGAGGAGGCAGGCCTGCAGTACCAGAGACACCGCTGCGATCACTATTCCGTGCCAGACCTTCATTTCTCTGTTGGGAAACGAGGAAATCAGGTTAGAGGTTGCAGAGGTACCGAGATGGCTGCAAACCCATCCCTGCCCCAAGCCAGAGGCAGCCTGCGGGTGTTGCTGTGCGTCTTGGGTCTCTTCCCTCTCAAATGGGAAGGCTTTAGGGGCCGGGGAGGGTGATGTGCACACTTAGAAGCTGGCTACATCCATCAGCCTGATGGGAACCTGGGCTGGCTCTTCCCGGGCCACTCACTCCGTCAGCATGACAAGTTCCTCGCAGGGCTGTCACAGGTCACGAGAGGGGCTTGGGCTCTCTCAGGGGCAGCAGGAAGAGACGTGGATGGAACCACTGGGGGTACCTCGTGTCCAGGCAGCACCAAGAGCGGGACTGCCCTGGAGACCCACGGAGGCGAGGCAGTGGGTCAGGACTCCTGGGCAGTCTTGGCTGCTAGAGGGTCGTTTGCTTTCCTCTCCCCAGATTCCAGTTTTTGAATCTACAAAATAGGCAGTAACAATATTAGCACCTGCCAACCGGTGGGTACTTGCTCGCTGCCCGCCACAGGGTTGAGCCCCCGGCACACCCGCCATCCTACCTGATTCGCACAATCCCGTGACCTAGATGTCACTACCCTCCTTTTATAAGGAGCAATGTGAGGTCTAGAGGGCTGAGGGAGGAGTCTGAAGCCATACAGCCAGGCCTGGATTTGAGCTCTACATCCAAGCCTACACCTCCAACCATTCATCTCTGCTCCGGGAGCCTTACCTGCTGCTGGAAGCACAAAGGGGTCTAACAGGAGCAAACACACTGAGGGAGATTCTGTGAAGAAGCCCAGTGTCACACACACACACATGCACACACATTCACCCACACCCTCCGTGCCTTCATTGGGCTTTAGGCCTAGGACTGTGAACGCTGTTCCACCCTCATGAATATGTTTATTTTAAAATTAGCATATCAATGCCATCAACATGGTGCTGAAAAGGGATAAATTAGGAGTTTGGGATTAACAGATACGAATTACTATATATAAACTAGATAAACAACAAGGTCCTAGTGTATAGCACAGGGAACTGTATTCAACATCCTGGAATAAACCATAATGGAAAAGAATATGAGAAAGAATATATATATATATATATTCTGAATCATTTTGTTGTGCACCAGAAACTAACACAACACTGTAAATCAACTATACTTCAATTAAAAAAAGTTTTTTATTGTCAAAAAAAAAATGGTGCTGAATATGAAGTTTACTGCAAGAAAAAGTCAGGATGGTTTCAAAGCCTTTGAAATGATGTTTACTCAGCACGAGATGGGGCCGCAAGAAGGCCCACTGTCCTCCTGCAGATGGTAAACATTGAAAAGGCTTTTATTTCTGGTAAGGCTTATTTTCCCAGTCAGCATTTCCAAGTGATAAGGGCAGTGTGGAATGTCCTGACATTTTTTTTTTTTGCGGTACGCGGGCCTCTCACTGTTGCGGCCTCTCCTGTTGCGGAGCACAGGCTCTGGACGCACAGGCTCAGCGGCCATGGCTCACGGGCCCAGCTGCTCCGCGGCATGTATGATCTTCCCGGATCGGGGCACGAACCCGTGTCCCCTGCATCAGCAGGCGGACTCTCAACCACTGCGCCACCAGGGAAGCCCTGTCCTGACATTTTTGTTTCTGTGTGTGGTTCTCACACTGGGGCTATCCAAGATCAAACCTGGACCAAGTTGGGAGAGAGGGGAGGCAGGAACTGGGGAGGGAGGCTGTGGGGTTCGCCACCACTGCCTCTCCAGGGCTGGGTGTTGGCCAGCTGGAGGTTGCCAGGAGCTCTTCTTCTTTGCTTAATAGATCATAAACTTATTTCCAGATCAGAAAACCTTCATTAAACAGCCTCAATCTGGGGCCCACAGGCCAAATTTGATGCCTAGATGACTTTGTTTGATAATGTGCTTTAAGGATTTGTATGCGGATGCCCTGAGGAGGGCCATGTACTTTTCAGTCCCTGATTGATCCCTGAAGGCATCTGAGTTTACCACCTTCAGCTTTTTGCATCATTTAAGATTACCACTATTCCATTTTATTAGTATTTTTTAGTACTCTTGACATTCAGAGACAGGCAGTTCCTTGTCTAGAATTGTGTCCTGGGGGACCACCAATAACAGGTGTAACAGGTTAATGCAACAACTAAAATGACCAAAAATGACCCCACACATTTCCAAATGTCCCCGAGGCAGTCACTTTTTCCCCCAGTTGATAATCACTGCATTATATAAATGTTCCATTATTTTAAAACCAATATCTTGGGCTTCCCTGGTGGCGCAGTGGTTAAGAATCCGCCTGCCAATGCAGGGGACACCGGTTCGAGGCCTGGTCTGGGAAGATCCCACATGCCACGGAGTAACTAAGCCCGTGCACCACAACTGCTGAGTCTGCGCTCTAGAGCATGCGAGCCACAACTACTGAGTCCACGTGCCTAGAGCCCATGCTCCGCAACAAGAGAACCCACCGCAGTGAGAAGCCCGCGCACCGCAACGAAGAGTAGGCCCCGCTCGCTGCAACAAGAGAAAAGCCCGCGCGCAGCAATGAAGACGCTACACAGCCAAAAATAAATTAAAAAAAAAAAAAAACCAATATCTTATTTTGTCTCTTTATACAAAACTATGTTGCCTATACATCCTTCTATCATTTTAATATACTGTGAGCACCTTACTAGCCAAATGACACACAGTACCTGTGTCAATATATAGCATAAAAGTCAAACAGATCTCAATATAGATCCAAGTTCTGTTCCCTTCTAGGTGTGAATTATTGAACTTCTCAGTGTCTCAGTTTCTGTACCTGTAAAATGGGGACAATGATAGTATGTACCTCACAGAGTTCTTGTGTGGGCTTGAGGAGTTATGTTTACAAAGACCTAAATACAACGGCAGGCATGTGGGAAGCACTCAGAAATTATTAGGTATTATTCAACCCTAAAACACTGCACCAAGATGATGACTAGAGTTGAGCTATTAAAATTGGGTCTGTCTATTTTTGGAAACTTAGACATTCATTTTGAGTAGTTTGAAAATAAAATCTGGGCAGGATGAGGTATGAAAATGATGACAGATATCATTATTTAAGTGGCTAATGGCCCGTAACCTCAATGAGCAGGTTGTTCCTCAGGGTCTAATTGCAGATTGCTGATCAGACAGTCAGCAGAAACATCTGCTCAATTGTGCGCACACACACACACACACACACACACACACACACACACACACACACACACCAAACAACCGGGAAATGAGCAATTTGATGTAACTATGATCAGAAAAAATGCCTGGACCATGTGAGAGTTTTGTACACTTCATTCCATCATCAAGATGGGACTGTCCTGCCCTGCCCTCTTTCAGGTTTGGATACCCAGCCCCACATTAATGCAGTGTCTTGCCAGCTGCCTCCAAACCACACGTGAGCAGAGGGCTAAGAACATTTCTTCCGTTTACTTCAGACCTGGTGGAAACCCTGAGCCTTCCAGATAGGGCTGAATTCCATTTTCTTGTTTCCCCTTCTCCTGATAAAGGAGCTCTCTTGTGGCCTTTCTAGTAGGTACAGCATAACAAAAGAGGTGAAATAATAAAAGCACACCTTTTCCTGTCTGAGGCCTGCTTTCTTTGGTTAGATATATTCTGGGAAGAGTGCACAAGAGAAGATGATTTATGTGAAAATCATATGGATTAAAGGAATCCTAATCAATATTGCTAAGCTGACTTGATCAACCTTTCAAAATTAAGTAGCTTTAAAGGTTTTTTTTATGAAGAGTTTAAAAAGATTTTTTGGCAGCGTTCATCAGCTTATTGTCTTTAAAATGAAGAATTTGAGCTATAAGAGAACAAGACAGGGAGATGAGAGCCAGGCTCCTCCGCCTGGCTCTGTCACTTGCCAACTGTGTGACCTGGGACAGGTAGAAGTCCTTTCTAGGCCCAGCACTTGACAGTACTCCTAAGGCTCTTTCTAGCCCTCAGCATTCTGTTCTTTAAAGACTGGAGGAGGGGAAAGGGAAGCATAGCTCGATGGAAATTGAATATTTTGAAAGAAAAAAATACTTCTTTCCATTTTATAATATCAACCAGCCTCCTTCATATTACTAGACTTTTCTCCCCTAATTGAATATGCAGTTTTGAAGAATCAAGAAAAGGAGGAAACATAAATACACCAAACTAATAATGAATATAACCACAGAAACAGAGAGGGTCAAAAACTGTGAGACTCCTGAGATTTTCTTTTTGTGAAATATCAATAAAATTATTGATTTCCTAGAAAAATATAATTAGCAAAACGGATTCCATAAGGCACAGAAAAATTAAACAGACTAAAACCGAAGCAAAATAACAAGAAAACAATTTGGGATCCAAGTTCAGTTCCCCTCTAGCTGCTAGGGGCAGAGAACTTGGAGTCAGACAGCTTGGGTTCACATCCCAGTTCATCCTCTGCATGAGCTGGGTCTACTTATTTAAGCTCTCAAAGCCTCTGTTTTCTTGCCTGTAAGATGAGAGCAGTAATAACTAATTCTCAGGATTAGATAGATGAATATAAATGATACCTACTTCTGTGAATGAAATAAGATGCAGTAGGAGAAGCAGTTATTCTAGCTTTTGTCACAAAGTAATAAGCATCCTATAAATGACAGCTATTATTATTTAGAAATTAAAAGCATTATAAAAACTATGTACTCAGGGCTTCCCTGGTGGCGCAGTGGTTGAGAGTCCGCCTGCCGATGCAGGGGACACGGGTTTGTGCCCCGGTCCGGGAAGACCCCACATGCCACGGAGCGGCTAGGCCCGTGAGCCATGGCCGCTGAGCCTGTGTGTCCGGAGCCTGTGCTCCGCAACGGGAGAGACCACAACAGTGAGAGGCCCACGTAACACACACACACACACAAAAAAACTATGTACTCAAAATTTGTGTCCAGATAGTTTTACAAATGAGTCATTTGAAATTTTTAAAGAGCACAGGGCACCAAAAAAAAAAAAAAAAAAAAGGAAAACTCTCCAGGCTCATCTCATTTATGAATACAGAGGTAAATACATAATATTATATCAAAAGTTACTCCAGGGGACTCAGGCTCCCTGACTTCAGACTATAATACAAAGCTACAGTAATCAAAACAGTATGCTACTGGCACAAAAACAGAAATATAGATCAATGGAACAGGATAGAAAGTCCAGAGATAAACCCACGCACCTATGGTCACCTGATCTATGACATAGGAGGCAAGAATGTACATGGAGAAAAGACAGTCTCTTCAATAAGTGGTGCTGGGAAAACTGGACAGCCATGTGTAAAAGAATGAAATTAAAACACTCCCTAACACCATACACAAAAATAAACTCAAAATGGATTAAAGGCCTAAATGTAAGGCCAGATACTATAAAACTCTTAGAGGAGAACATAGGCAGAACACACTTTGACATAAATCGCAGCAAAATATTTTTTAATCCACCTCCTAGAGTAATGAAAATAAAAACAAAAATAAGCAAATGGCACCTAATTAAACTTAAAAGCTTTTGCATAGCAAAGGAAACCATAAACAAAATGAAAAGACAAACCTGAGAATGGGAGAAAATATTTGCAAGTGAAGCAACTGACAAAGGGTTAATCTCCAAAATATACAAATAGCTCATGCAGCTCAATATCAAAAAAACAAATAACCCAATCAAAAAATGGGTGGAAGATCTAAATAGACAATTCTCCAAAGAAGACATACAGATGGCCAAAAAGCACATGAAAACATCACTAATTATTAGAGAAATGCAAATCAAAACTGCAATGAGGTATCACCTCACATGGCTCAGAATGGCCATCATCAAAAAATCTACAAACAATAAACACTGGAGAGGGTGTGGAAAAAGGGAACCTTTCTACACTGTTGGTGGGAATGTAAACTGGTACAGCCAATAGGGAGAACAGTATGGAAGTTCCTTGAAAAACTAAAAATAGAACTACCGTATCATCCAGCAATCCCACTCCTGGGCATATACCCAGAGAAAACCATAATTTGAAAAGACACATGCACCCCAATGTTCACTGCAGCACTATTTACAATAGCCAGGACATGGAATCAACCTAAATGTCCATCGACAGGAATGGATAAAGAAGATGTGGTATATATATATATATATACACAATGGAATGTTGCTCAGGCATAAAAAAGAATGAAATAATGCCATTCTCAGTAATATAGATGGACCTAGAGATTGTCATACTGAGTGAAGAAAGTCAGGCAGAGAAAGACAAATATCATAGAATATCACTTATGTGTGGAATCTAAAAAAACAAAAAGGTACAAATAAACTTATTTACAAAACAAATAGAGTCACAGACGTAGAAAACAAACTTATGGTTACTGGTGGGGAATGGGAGGGGGCGGGGAGGGATAAACTGGGAGATTGGGATTGACACATCCACACTATTATATATAAAATAGATAACTAATAAGGGCCTACTGTATAGCACAGGGAACTCTGCTCAATACTCTGTAATGACCTATGTGGGGAAAGAGTCTAAAAAAGAGTGGATATATGTATATGTATAGCTGATTCATTTTGCTCTACAACTGAAACTAACACAACATTGTAAATCAACTATAGTCCAATAAAAGATTTTTTAAAAATTAAAAAAAGTTACTCCAGGGATATACAGGAAATTAATTATTACAATAATAAAAGCTAACGTTGAGTATCTGCCATGTGGTTTATTTATCTTCTTGCTCTACAAGAACAGATATTATTGCCATTTCCTAGATGAGGACACCAAGGCTTGGAGAGGTTGACCAATTTACCCTGGTCCCCCCACTGGAAGAGTCAAGGTTTTTTTAATTAATTTATTTTAGTTTTGTCTGTGCTGGGTCTTCGTTTCTGTGCGAGGGCTTTCTCTAGTTGTAGCAAGCGGGGGCCACTCTTCATCGCAGTGTGCGGGCCTCTCAGTGTCGCGGCCTCTTGCGTTGCGGAGCACAGGCTCTAGACGCGCAGGCTCAGCAGTTGTGGCTCACGGGCCTAGTTGCTTTGCGGCATGTGGGATCTTCCCAGACCAGGGCTCAAAACTGTGTCCCCTGCACTGGCAGGCAGACTCTCAACCACTGCGCCACCAGGGAAGCCCCAAGGGTCAAGTTTTAAACTCAAGCCCATTTGACTCAAAAGTCTAATCCTCAATCATTACAAGGAGCTGCCTTTTATATACTATAAATACAACATGGATAAATCAAATATTTTAAATGAAGCTGGAAGTTTCTCCAACCTATAATAATAATACTGAATATTTATTGACCATGTTCTCTGTGTACTTTCACATGTATTAATTCATCTGATTCTCACAACCACCTTAGGAGGTAGGTACTATTATTATTTCCATTTTACAGAGGACAAAACTCAGACACAGAGAAGTACGTTGGCCAAGATAATGAGAAGAGTTAATGAGGCTTTGTGCCCAGACAGGCTGGCGCTGGAGCCTCAGCCAATAACTGATGCAATGGAGCAAGGAAAAGTCAAGTTTATTCTTATTTGCAAAAGATGTGATTTTATACCTAAAAATCCCAAAAGAATCAATTGAAAAACTAGTGAAATTAATGAGACTGCTCAGGAAAGTCCCGAGGGCATGATAAATATTCTAAAATTACCAGCCATTCTTTGCTGGTACTTATTGCCATTAATAGCAATAATATTGCTATTATTCTAGCAACAACCAGTTAGAAAATGGAATTGGGGACAGGGGGAGCCAGGAACCTTAGCAAACATCGCAACAGATATATCTAAGAATAATTTTAAATATAAGAATTATTTTGAAGAAAATTTTAGAAATTCACTGAGAAATCTAAAAGACTTTAAAAAAGTCTTTGAAAGAAAGACATCTCATGGGTTTCAGATTGGGAAGCTAAAAGACTAAATATAAATCACTTTGAAATTGATTTATTGGTCCAATATAATTCCAATCAAAATTAGAATGAGAATTTTCTACACCTCAAAATTATTCAAAAATTTATCTGGGGAAAAAATAATAACAATCCAGAAGGGTTGAAACTTGTTTGGAAAGGAATTGTGACAAAGTGGGTTCCAGACATACCACTTTTTAAAAGTAGTGTAGACTTGTAAAATATAACTACATATAACACATATATTATAAAAGTGGTTCACGAAGCAGGGTGAGGAAAGGAAAGGGTTATTTAAGAAATTTTACACACAGGATAATGAATTCGCTACCTATAGGGAAAAAGAAAATATCTTTGATTCAGACACGATATGACAAAATAAATTACAAAGGGATTAAGGACGTAAATATTTTTAAATTGAGACATTAAAATTAGAAGGAAATAGGATTGGATATTCACATATTCAATAATATTTATTAAATCCCCAGATGAGAGAAAACTTTCTCAGTTTATGTGCAACAGAAGAAATCACAAAGCAATACAAGAAAAATAGATTTGGTTCTAAAATATTAAAACTTAATATGTTAAAATAAAATTTAAAGGCAAACAGACAAAAAAACTAGAGAAAGTATGTGCAACACAATTTTAAAAGATTTTACGTTTTGTTTTTACAAAAATTGTTAAGAAAAATCCTAGCACTCCCCAAATGATAAATTGGTAAAAGGCGAGGAATAGACAATTCAACAGACAATTTGGAATGAGATCAAAGGCGTTATTGCAAGGTAGTTCTACCCACTGTGGATTATAAAAGTGAAAAATGGAAAACAATCTGATTGAAAAACAAAGATTAAATAAATTAGGGCAAAGGTATAGGATGGAATATTATACACCTAAAATTATGTTTAGGAAAAATTAATCTAAGGAAGGAGTCTTCTGTGAAAAAGTACAAGACAGTTATATTTAACTTGTACTTTATCAGTATATATATATATATATATATATATACAGTATACAATATACAATATGATCACAACCCTGTAAAAAGTAAATATAAAAAGAATGAATATTTGTAAAGAAAAAAAAAACTCTAGGTCATTAAAATTTTTTTGTCTATTAGTTTAATAACCCCCACGCCTCAATTCGCCTGATTCAGTTAATCAAATCCAGAATAACTCATTGATAATTATTTTGTGTATCAAATATAAATTTTCTCATGAATATACATTTATGAAAATTAAATTGGGGAATCTATTTTCAAAACGGGGAAATGGAAGAAAATATACCTAAATGTTAACAAAACTAGGTACTGAAATGTTCTGGATGATTTTTTCCAATCAGGAAAATATTTTAAGAGTATGGAAACAAGTCTAGAATTTCTGAGTAGCTTAAATTAGCGTGAGACCAAATTTATCTACATAAACATTTTATTTACATCTAAATTCTATCTCACCATATTAATATGACATTGAGATAATCAGCTAAATGTCTGAATTTCAGTCAATCAAATATTTATGAAGTGGTCTATATGTGTGGTCCTGGGTGAAATACCCTGATGGCCACGGAGAAGGAGAGAACGCTACCTGAACTTCCAAGGGTTCATGTTGTACTTGGAAAATCAAGACATTAATGTGTAAAAAAAATCAAAAAATACAAGAGATGCCACAACAAAGCATGATGAATTGTCAGAAGGCGTGTTATCAATAGTACATAATGTTTTAGAGGAAAAAGAGATCCCCATGCAATAGAATATTCAGAGAGGATTCACTGAGAGGGTATTATTCGAAGAACAGTGGGTGATGGATGGGTGGAGAGTGGGGAGCACAGCACTCCAGCTAAAGGTGTCTGCCGACCCTGGCTGTAGGGGACAGTTTTAGTGGAATTAATTGTCTTCAACAAAGTTCACTATAGATTTGACCACATGGGAATAAGATGATATGGGAGAAAGCTGAGTATGCTGCCAGGCAACCTTACAAGTAAGGGCAGGAAAATGGTGAGGAACAGGGACTTAGTGGCCAGGTGAACTGGGCTGGGGATTCCAACTCTGGCCTTCCTTAGCTGTGACTTGCTTTCTCTTGTCAGGCCCCAGTGTTTTATGGGAAAAATGAGGACGTCACCTGTTTCATTTTTTTAACTCACACATGTTTTGTACTTACTTTATGCTAGCATCATGCAAAACATTTTGCATAAATTATCTCATTTAAGCCTCAAAATAACAACCTTATGTGGTAGATAATATTGCTGTCCCCATTTTACATATGAGAAAACCAGGCTCTAATCCGCCATGCAGGAGAAAGAATTCAAACCCCGGCTGTTTGGAGTGAGAGCCTTCGCCACACTGCACATAGTATTTAAGAAGCTTAGTCGAGTGCCTGGCATATATAGGTGCACAACAGGGGTGATCCTCACACCAGAACAGAACGTTCAACCCCAAATTGGCTTACCTATATAAATGCACCCATTTCCACAGGGGCTCACACATGATTTTCAGGTGGGAGGTATAAGCAACCCATAAACAAAGCTATATGGTCCTGGGAGGTCCTTGGTCCTAAACAGTCCCTGCTCCTATGACTGTCACCATGTCCACGCACCAGGAGACAGAGAAGGTCCAAGTACCTAGCTGTGAAAAGGGAGGAAATTGCGTCTGACAAACACCACGGAGAAGAGGACGACAGAGGGTTAGGGCGTCACGTCTGTCCTGGGTATCAGAGAAATTGTCTCTGGATTTCCTTCAGCTCTGGTCACCATGGCAGGGGCCTCACCCCAGGCAGTTGGGACGCATCTGGACTATAAAATGAGAACCTGGATCAACATTCCAGCTCGGCAACTTTCTAAACTCAGCCACCTTGGACACCTTGCTTCCTCTCTCTGAGTCTCAGTTTCCCTGTCTAGAAACTGAAAGGGGTGAGATAAATAGATTTAGTTCTGACATGTTGTTGTTCCATGAGAATTCCATGAGTCTAAAACGACATAAACGATAAGACTCAAATTAACCAGAAATAGCAACTTTGAATCTCAACCAGCTAAGCCACATCTCCAGTCACACGGATTTATACGTGCAGGCACAGCCAATGTTTTAGGAGGAAAATAAGTCATCCAAAATTTCTAACTAGTAATTTGACGGAAAGCATTTTTTCCAAGTAAGTACTTGAGATGAATGCAACTTGGTGATTTGAGAGAAAGCATTTTTACAATTACCTGAGATGAATGAAACTTAGTACCGAGACTAAATCAGCAGGACAAAGAATTGCAAGCAACTTCAGGAGTCATTTTGCTAGTTCTGCAAAGCTCCAGGTGAATTGGAGGGGCCAACTAAATTTTATAGAATTGACCAACTAAATTTTAGAGAAACTAAACATCTTCCTCAGATTATGCTCAGTTTGTGAGCGCTTTGGTGGCTGGGACCATGTCTAGTCCATACTTTAGCTCCACAATTCCTGGCACAATATTTAGAGACAACGTGTGGGGAAAAGCACTTTGTAACATTCTGTACTCATTGCAGTTCAATCAGTTTGCATATAATAAACACTGTTTAAGCTTGGTGGGGGGCACTTGATGTCCCTGAGTCTCAATTTTCTCCTCTGTTAATTAGAAAGCCAAAGGCCTCCCTCACATAATTTGTCAAGAGGGGTAAGTGAGACCATGGAACTTTCCAGCACTGTTCCTGCCTCATTACTGGGTCTCAGGGCCATGGGCATGTCTCCTGTGGAGTCCAGTAGGACCTCATGCTCAGAAGGGCCCCATGATGGGTTTAGTGCTCTGCTGTTGCCATCTTTAAATTCTTAATAATTTTTAAAAAGGGGTCCAAGATGTCCATTTGTACGGGGCCCTGCTGATTACGCAGCTGATCCTACTCAAGGCATTGTACTGAGTAGGGTTGCCGAAGCCCACACAGGGTCAGTGCCTCAAACAAGAGCAGAGTCGACCAATATCCAAGTCTTCCTTGAGTGCCTGGTCTACACTTCTGAGCTCCCAGGCTGCAGGGACAATGGAGAGAAGCCTGCTCTAAGAACACTCTTCTATGCTAAAGTATTCTAGAAGAGTTTTCTGTCACTGACTTCAGTCAAGTCACTCAACACCTTTGTGCCTCAGTTTCCTCAATCATAAAGAGAAGCTATGAACAGCGCCTATATTTTCAGAGTTGTTGTGAGGATTAAATGAATTAATCTACGTGATGCTCTTAACAGTTCCTGAGACATAGTAAGCTCTATGTTAGAGTCAGCTATTATATTTTGCTGTTGTTGTTGTTGGCTTTTCCTTGCCCAGATGTTTGCCTGGCTTTTTTTTTGACAGTGTACATTTTCTGATTCTCATTCATAACATTTTTAAACTGCCAGGCTGGTTCCCTTCCCTCCGCACATCCCAGTTCTTTGTAGCTCAGAATGAATCTTAAGGGAAAAACTCCTGCAGGGAGATATTCTCTGGGATCTGGTTCCCAGTTGACTTTAAAAGAGTAAATAATTTATAGCTACTATTGATGGAGTACTGGACTCGGCACTAAATGTATATTTTCTGTAATCCTCATAGCAACACTGAAAGGTGGCTGGTTTTATACCCATTTTACAGATGAGGAAACTGAGGATTACAAACATTTAGCAAAGTTCTTTGGATCTGGTTCTGTCTGCATCCAAAGTTTATTTACCTTCTAGCCAGAGCCCTGAAGGACACTGCTGCTACTGAAGACAGATCTCAGGTCTCAGGAGCAAGAGACTAATGTCCATAAAGTGCACACTGACAAACCTTAAGTTCACTCCAAGACAATGGCAATTGAATTCCACACCCTGGCATTCTAACACATAAACAGAGAACCTCCTCTGAAACTTCTACACATACATGTTCACAAACAGACACACACTCCTCAAACTAATTTAAAATCCTACGTGCCCAGACAATACTTACCCCCAGGACCATGAGAAAGTTCTGATCCCAGCCTGTGTTTCAGCGATGTCCTGATGGAAACATCTCCCTCACCACCCCCCAGCCCCACCCGGAAGCTTCTCAGTCACTGAAGGTCAGTCGCCAATGTTTCATCATTTCCAATAGGGTGAGGGCATGCTGCTCAGAAGATAATAATCTAGCTCAGTTTTGTAGAGCGGGGTGAAGCAACAGACAACACCTCCTGTCTCTCTTGGCAGGGCTCTACCCTACTGCTCCATGCAGACAGTTTACGTCGATGGAGGTTAGTAGTCTCTTTCCCTCCATGTGAACAAATGTTTAAATTCCACAAATATGCACACGTCCCGGTAGAGCGGAAAGAACCCTGGAGGAGAAGTCAAGAGGCCTGGGTTCAAGTCCCAGCTCTGGCACTAACTTGCCGTACGAGCTCAGACAAATCACTTTCCCACCAGTGGACTCATGATCTTCCTTTGTAAAATGAAGAAGTGGGTCTCTACATATTAGCAAAGGTCCCTTCCAGCTCACCTCATCTCCGAATCTGTGTGTGATACGACCATAGATAATTATGAGTGTGTATATGGAACGTACGGCAACTGATAAGGATAATTTTTTAAGGACTTCTTTACCGTTAAACATTGAATGAGGCCGACCTCAGACGGCTGTTACAGTTTGTATGACAGTGCCAAGGAAGGGAAGGAAGGTCAATTGCAGGCTTTTGGTGGGGTGTCTCAGGCTAAACCTCCACAACCTAAATTTGGGAGTGAAAAAGAACAGGAGGAGCATAAAATGATCCTGAGATAAAACAAAGAAAACAGTACTTTATAGGCCTCAGTGATGTCACCGCCCTACTCGCAACAAGATAACCAATATAGAATAATGGCTCCCAAGTCAGATATATTCAGGTTTGAAACCTGGCTGTACTACTTGGTAGCTGGTTGACTTGGGATAAGTTACTTAACCTCTCTGGTTCTCAGTCTTTTCATAAGTTAATAATAAATGTCTAATTTTTTTAAATCTCATAAGGCTTTTTAAAGTTAAATGATACAAATAAATAGGCAAAGCACTTAACAGAAGCTCCTTTCTCTGGTAAACGAGAGGTGGTAGCTATTTACATTTTTATTCTCTAAATTAAAGTTAGAAATCCACCCCTTGGGCTGAGCGCTGCTCAGTGTTTTCCGACCCGCGATGTATTATCAGTTCACTGAGGAAATATGTCTATAGCTACAGTCTTCTTTCCTTTGCAGAGCTATGTTAAGAACAGGAAGCGCCACCCTTACTCAAAGTTGAGGAATGCATGGGGGTCCTAGAAGCTCTACAGAATGATTTCCTAACTGAGTTTTCAGCACCATCCAGGTTCATCCTTACACTGTCAACATACACCTCGCTGCTCCTGACTCTGCCAGAGTCTCTCAGTTTTTTTTTGTTTTTTTGTTTTTTTTTTTTTTTTGCGGTACGCGGGCCTCTCACTGTTGTGGCCTCTCCCATTGCGGAGCACAGGCTCCGGACGCACAGGCCCAGCGGCCATGGCTCACGGGCCCAGCCGCTCCACGGCATGTGGGATCTTCCCGGACCGGGGCACAAACCCGTGTCCCCTGCATCAGCAGGCGGACTCTCAACCACTGTGCCACCAGAGAAGCCCCTCTCTCAGTTATTAACTCTAGCTACAACTAACCTATAGGAATCAAGCCAAGAATTTTGACCCAATACCTTGATTACCCTTTTACCTGAACCCGGGGTAGACATGGCAGCAGCCAGGGTTGTGTACCATTCACACTGCTCTGCTCTTCTGTGTAGACCACTCTTGGACTAGAACCTTCCGTGATGCCTCTTCAAGGCTCACGATATCATGTAGTTGTTAAGGAGTTTTGAGCATGACATATTTGGGGTCCTCCATGTGTGTACTCTACTACGACAGTGTTGCAATAATAGAAAGTCCACTTGACTTGGACCTCAGTAACCTGGAGCCCCGAGGCATTCGACCTCTCTGGACTACATTTTCTTCATAAACAATTGCAAGTAATTTTGATTCGATCATCCACGACTCTGCTCTAAATCGAGAGTCTGTGTCTTACTCTACTGTGTCCCTTGTTACCAGAACTCTGCCTGCGTCTAGTAGGTGCTCAAGCAGTGTTTGTGGCATGTGTAAGTGAGTGAATGAATTAAAGTGCTGTTATTTATACATGCCTGGGGTATGCCCGCATCTCACACACTGCCTAACTATATGCAAACACTTGCTGAAGATGAGATGATTTGCTCACAAAAGCACTTAGTCTGCTCCTTCCCAGAGGCCACTGTCAATGGATTCCTGCTGGTGCCTCTTGGGAGGTCCACATCCAAGCTTCCATCTGCCTAGCCCGATGTGATATGGTCCTCCTCTCTCTGCTTTGAGCTGACAGCCCTAAATGAAGCTATAACATCTGTAATGTCAACAGGAAGCTATTTCTGATAGCTTATCACGTGGTGGAAGAAGGAGCGGCTGATGGAGGTCGATAACTCACATTCACTTCCCACACCCTACACATTTCATAAGACTGCATCCCTCCCAAGCCCTTCTCCCCTTGCACAATGCCTCCAACATTCGTGGGATGCAACGCCTCACGGAAAACATAGCTACTTTCTGCAGGAGAATCAGTTATCTCTCCCCATTTTTAAGGGGGAAAAACGGTGTGTCAAGAAGACTAAGGAGGGCTTCCCTGGTGGCGCAGTGGTTGAAAGTCCGCCTGCCGATGCAGGGGACACGGGTTCATGCCCTGGTCCGGGAAGATGCCACATGCCACGGAGCGGCTGGGCCCGTGAGCCATGGCCGCTGAGCCTGCGCGTCCGGAGCCTGTGGTCCACGATGGGAGACGCCACAACAGTGAGAGGCCCGCGTACCGCAAAAAAAAAAAAGGATCTTCCTCCAAAAACTGAAGTTAAAACTCGTTGACAGATGCAGTCAAATGCCCACCCCACAGAGTTGTTCAAGATTCAATGAGTCCACATGGGCTCTGTTAACCCACGTGAAACATGTTACAAATACTAGGCTTTATTATCTTTTAAAATAACATAGAAGGAAATGGTGACTGACTGCTCATGAGCGCAGGGTTTCTTCTGGGGTGATGAAAATGTTCTAAAATTGTGATGATGGTTGCACACCTCTACAAATATACTAAAAGCCATAGCATTGTGAATTGTATGGTATGTGAATTCTACCTCAATAAAGCTGATATCTTATCAAATAGCAAGGGCTTTGCTACTGTGGTCACTATGTTATTCCCTCCAAATTGTTCTGCCATTCATTCATTCACGTTACAGATATTTCTTGATAGTTGACAATGCACCTGGCCCTGCACTTGGGATCCAGAGGTAAAGAAGATGGACTTGATCCCTATCCCCATGCAACTGGGGTCATAGACTTCAGACAAGAAATTACACTAAGGTGTGATGAATGCTGTCTCCTGGAAAGTTAAAGGGAGTCAGGGAACATATAGCAGAAGGGCTCATCACAGTCTTTGATCAGAGAAGGACTCAGCTCTGACCTAGGGAGTGAGGGGAGGGCTACAGGCAGAAGAAAGAGCATGAGTAAAATCTCAGTGGAGAGAGAGAGAACTAGTGCATTTGGAAAACTGAGCGCCAGCCAAGATAAAGGGGAGAGAGCGGGAGGGCAGTGAGGAGTGATGAGGCTGAGGGGGTGCGTATGGGTGGGATCACAGAGGGCATTGTGGGCCCTGCTAAGAAGTTAGGATTTATCCAATGGACACCTGGAACCCATTGAAGGTGCGTTGATAAGCTGAAGAAACGTTAACTGATAATGACCACTCAGAGTCTGTTTTTTGAAGAACCTCTGGTTGCAACGTAGAGAACAGATTAGAGGGAGAGACAGAGGCAATTAAACAGATTTTTTAAATACGCAAGGTGTAAAAGTGATAGGATTTGGTGATCAAATTACTTGGAATGGAAGTGGGAGGTAGAGAATGGCAAAGTGACTCATAGATTTTCAGATAGGGCCAGTGGGTGGCCAGTGGGGAGGGAGAGGGCAATGGGGGAGCTGCAGCATGCTTTCTGTGCCTGATGTGTTGAGTGTGAGTACACAGGGGCCCAGTCCAGAGAGTGGTTAAAAACGGGGTCCCTGAAGCCAGACTGACTCTGCTGCTACCTATCGTCTCTGTGACTCGATTTCTTGAAGACAAGAATAACAGTAGCTTTCTCAAGTGCTGCTGTGAGGCTTATATGAGTTATATGTGAGGCACTTAAAATAGGTCTGTTAAGACTATGTAAGTGTTTACACACAGTTACGACTACAAAAGTATTTATCATTATTATTGCTGTCATACACCCAAGAGGTGAAAGCCAGTAAGCAGTTAGATTTGTGTCTACAGATGTCTACAGTTGGAGACGTAGATTTCAGGGGCGTCGGCAAGCAGACAGCACTAAAGCCTTTGGGAGTAGAGTGAGAAGGCAAAGGGCCAGGGGAGAGCCCCGACGTGCTCCAATATCAGAGGGACAGGTGGAGCCTGCCAAGGACACCCCAAGGGCATGGCAAAGACACAGGAGGTGGGGTGGGAGCGCCCAGGTGCCAAGTCTCAAGGAACGTCCTTCTAACTCACTGGGACCTCTGGCTGTCCCCCCACTTGCCTTGTGCAGTCGAGATTGCTCCAGCTAGGTGTTTCCAGGGAACATTGGTGAATTCAGTAAATCAAGTTTTAAACATCTATGCCCAGAGTGTATTAGAGGAGGGCACTATTTATACAAAGCCTGAAATACACCCACTTATAAAGACAAGAATCCTTTTGGAATGAGGGACATCCCTCTACACTCATCAGTTTCATAAGTTTGGACCTTTGTACATTCAGTATATCCTTTTCTCTATCTGGGCTGGCCTTCTTTGCACACAAATTTTTTTTCCACTGTTTTTTGTGTCTGCTTTAACTCCCCTTAGATCATCGGCTCTTAAGGAAGTGAAAAATTAAGGACCACGTGATTTATTTATTTGTTGAGTTCCTGTTTATGAGATGTTGCTGCGTAGTACTTGAGGCAGGTTCTCAAAAAAAAAAAAAAAAAAAAACGTTACTGATAGTGGCCACGCCCTTCTAATGATGGCAAAATCGTCCTGCTGTTCTAGTCCATTCAACTGATCCATGAGAAATATCTCCTTGTAACATGATCAATTGTCATATGTCAGTTGATAATAATTCTTCACATTTTTCTACAGCATCTTGTAATTTACAGAATATTTTCATATAACATCATCAGACAATGCCTATCTCCAAAGCAGTCACAGATTATTTCCATAATCTGTGAACTTATTATTTCCATTTTACAGATGAGAAAATCTCAACTTAAAGAAATTAGTTAACTTGCCAAAGTTGTACAAGGTAAGTGAAGGGCCAAGGCTGATAGCTGACAAGAGAGTGGTGCATGGATTGGGTGGAGGGCAGGTGGCAGTGGGAGCTGTCCATCCTGGAAGCAGGCGCTCAAGGGGTGCATTGTCTGCAGTGGATTTAAAAAATAATAAAACCAACTAAAGGCAGTCTGCTTTTTGTTATTACCATGCACCATAATTCCAAATACTGTCAGAAATACTCCTGCCTGCTGGGCACCGAGAAGCTGGCTTTTTCTATCCTCTAATAAGAAACATTAAGGGAGCAAGTGAACCTCATTTCCAGTCACACAGAGAGATTTTTCTCAGGACTTTGCAAAGCGTTTTACGTTCCAAATCCCTGCCCTTGTTAAAACAGATACATTTCTTGGAGGATGTTCAGAACATTGCAGAATTATGTTTTCCCAAGAGAAACAGCAACCACCACATGGCCAAATGTCTAGAAGCTCCTCAGCCTATTTAACAGAATTTCCCAAGAATCTTTAGAAGAGCAGCACCCATTCACTCATACAGCAAAATGCACTGAGCAGCTCCTCTGAGAGTGATGTAAGGCAGGAGCCATGGGTGTGGAGGAGCAGCAAGGGAAGGAGGACAGCTACATCCGCCAGGCCAGTGGGTTGTGGACAGCTTCTTCTGCAGATGAGCTGGAGGGATTTGTCTTAGTGCCCAAGACCTGGGCCTCCTTGGAGTGTATAACTCCCTTGCCCTCTGCTTTAGCTGTAAAGGCCCAGAATTCTCCCATCCTAACTGAGAAGGGCAGCTGTTTGCTCTAAAACCACAAAGGCTAAATGCAGAAGTGGAGAGCCCTAGCTGCTAGCAGCCCAGACCTGAGGGGTTTCCTGGAACCCATCAATACTAATACTCAACGCTCTCAGTGCTAAAACTAGGACAGTCCAGGGCAAATCGGGATGACTGCTCATCCATCTTTCTAGTTGCTGAGATTTTTAAATCATTATTTAGTGCTCATTTTACTTCTGTTGAAATCACTGTGGGTCCCAAGCTTGGGGCATGGAGAGTCTGGTCAACATCTTCATCTTAGCTACGTATTGGAGCATGAGCTCCAGGAAGAGCCTAGAGCAGGGCTTCTCGACAGCAGCACTTTGTGCAGGATAATTCTATTTTGTGGGGGGGCTTTCCAGTGCATTGTAGAATGTCTAACAGCATCCCTAGCCTCTACCCCCTATATGCCAGTAGCACACACACACACACACACACACACACACACACACACACGCCACTCCATTGTGACAATCAAAAATGTCTCCAGGGGCTTCCCTGGTGGTGCAGTGGTTAAGAGTCCGCCTGCCGATGCAGGGGACACGGGTTCATGCCCTGGTCTGGGAAGATCCCACATGCCGCGGAGCGGCTGGGCCCGTGAGCCATGGCCGCTGAGCCTGCGCGTCCAGAGCACGTGCTCCGCAATGGGAGGGACCACAACAGTGAGAGGCCCGCGTACCGCAGAAAAAAAAAAAAAAAAGTCTCCATATATTTTCAGATATCTGGGAAGGGGAGCAAAATTGCTCCCAGCTGAGAGCTACTGCCCCAGAGAGATGTCTCTGGCTGGCTAACTAAAAATTGGGGGCTGTTGGGTACAGATCAAAGCTGGAAGAGGGGGTGTCCTCGCTTCAGACTGGGCACAGCTACCCCATTTGCCACATAAAAGACTAATAATGACTATTCTGCACCCTCCTTGGATTGAATCAGAAGCAGGGTTAGGCTGGGGTCTCCCTGTGACAGTCCCGCCTGGGCAGGTGTCCCCGTAAACAAGCTCTTCCCACAGGGCGTTACAAGGGTTACTTCCTGTCCTATGGGATGCTCCCTAAGAAAACAAAAGAGAGTTTAAAGAATACTATTCATAAAGTACATTACATATCGGAGGCTCTGAGAAGTCTTGCCATAAAGAAACCTGTTTAAATTTTTCAACACAGATATATGCTGAGGCCACAGTATCCATTTAAGGACCATTGTTAATATCCCAATTGTAAGTTCTTTGGAAACTCTGGTGCCCTCCCTGAGATTTCTGAGAATTTTCAGAGGGTTTGTGTGCTTGTGTTTGCTTCCAGCTCTGAGTTCATCCTCCCCCTGAACTGTCCAACTCATTCAGATTGCACCTCTTACCACTTCTCTCTTATTTCTGCTCTATGCTGACCAAGATGTGGATTTCAGTCCCTTGTCCATGATGTCCCCTTCCCCAAAATACCCACACCAGACCTTGGTGTGTTCAGTGGGCTTTACTGAGGTTTGTGGTGGTGGAAATCTTTTACATGATTTTAGGCCCCTTTTCCCTCAAAAATGTCCTTGTTGTCTCCCCCGCAGCCTCCTCCACCCCCACCCCAACTCTATCCTCACTTTATTGTACAAAACAACTTTGCTCTCCGCTCCTTATTGGCCTTGGACTTGCTTTTGCACTTTCAAAGCCTTGTTAACGGGTGACCACGTAATTTGTCACCCAAACTATGACACTTTTGAGAATGAAAGTGGACCTAATAATAGTTTATCTGGGACAACAGTTGCATACCAGGAAAGTCCGCAAAAAACCAGGGTGTGTGGTCACCCTACATCTGCGCTATAACAAAGGGCTCTCTGCCCTTGGACTTGCCCAGTATCAACAGAAAAGAGGGCAGAGGCTTAGAAATCTTTGTGTTTCCTTTCTACTTCCTCCTCCCCTCTCCAGTCTCTATGAGTGGAAAGGAGCCATAAAGAATGTGTTTTCTTACTGATGTGAACCAGTATGGCATACCCTCCTTCGAAGACAGAAGTGGCTTCTATCATGTTTGGTTTTAAATGAAAAATTATTTTTCTCCATTACTCTTTACTTATTCATCATTTCCCAAACTTATCTGGTCATAGATCTCACCTACTCTCTACATCCCAACATCCATTAACATCTCTCATAACTGGAAGAACACACTTTGGGAAACTTTAAGCTCAAAGGTAGGGAAGATCATCTACACTGCCACGAAATAACCTTGAGTGATGACAGGATTAGGGTGGAGCGGAGACCAGGAGTCCCCTATAAATGAGGAGAATATCTGGAGATTAACAAATGTGAGCAGCGGGAGTAGAGAGAGAGGTGCAGCCAGAGGCATGATCCCCAAAGGACCAGGGGCCCCTGTACTCCCACTGCATGGAGTATGCTGTGGGAAACACTGCCTTAGACCACTGATTCCCAAACTCAGGCGCTGATTTGTTGCACACACCTCATTTCCCCATACTGCTCCCGCCCCCACCCCGGCCAACTCCAGACACACTAACATCCTTGATATTCTTTGACCATGTAAAGTATACTTCCACCTCAGGGCCTTTGCACTTGCTGTCCCTTCTGCCTGACATGCTCTTCCCCATTTATCCTCAGGTCTCACTTTCTCACTGCCTTCAGGTCAAATGTCAGCAAGCCTGTACCTGACCATCTAATACAAAATAGCAACCCACTCCCACCTGGTGTTTCCCTACCTTCCAGGACTTGCTTTATTTATGTCCATAGCACATGCTACCATGTGACAGTCTGTGTACTTTCTTGTTTATTTGTTCACTGCCCCCCTCCTAGAAGGTAAGCTCCATGAGAATAAGGTTTTGTCTGTTGGATTCACTGCTGTATTCCCAGGGTCTAAAATATGGTGGTGTTTAATGCATGTTTTATTTATTTATTTTTTTAGGATTTTTAAAAAATTTTTGGCTGCATTGGGTCTTTGTTGCTGCGCGCGGGCTTTCTCTAGTTGCGGCAAGCGGGGCTACTCTTTGTTGTGGTGTGCAGGCTTCTCACTGCAGTGGCTTCTCTTGTTGCAGAGCACAGGCTCTAGGTGCACGGGCTTCAGTAGTTGTGGCACGCGGGCTCAGTAGTTGGGGCTCGCTGGCTCTAGAGCACAGGCTCAGTAGTTGTGGCATGCGGGCTCAGTAGTTGGGGCTCGCTGGCTCTAGAGCACAGGCTCAGTAGTTGTGGCATGCGGGCTCAGTAGTTGGGGCTCGCTGGCTCTAGAGCACAGGCTCAGCAGTTGTGGTGCACGGGCTTAGTTGCTCCGCGGCATGTGTCCAGGACCAGGGCTCGAACCCGTGTCCCCTGCCTTGGCAGGCGGATTCTTAACCACTGTGCCACCAGGGAAGCCCTAATGCATGTTTTTAAATGAAGGAAAGAAGGAATGAATCAGTTGCAAAGTTCCAGACATCTTCCGAAGTTCCCACGGAGCAGACACTTGGTGGTGGTGACATGTACCCACTTCCACCGGGTGATCCTTCCCCAGCTCCTGTCCCGGGTGGCCCCGCATTCTCTGCGTTCACTCCCTCAGGAAGAAGACTTTACACATACTTGCAGCTCTCCCATGCCTCCTCCCCCCACACTTGGTACATTCCAGCAAAGCTGCTGTGAAGACATAGACACAGCAATCAGCCATTCACATCTCCAGACGTGAGTGTGACTCATGAATTAACCTCTACAGGGTGTCAATTCCTGACAGGGCAGAACAAGAGAGACAAAATACAGAAGCTGGTCCTTGAGTGGTGCGAGCCCCACTCCTGAGCCCTTGCCTCAGGAAGGGCAAGGGCGAGAAAGGGCTGGAGAGAAATGGCTGGAATGATTGTGTCCCTTGTCTCTCAGATGTCACTCCTTTCCATTATAACTGCACTTGTTTCCAATAAATTAGAAGAAATACCCAGTCGTTTACCTCCATCAGAATATGGTTTATGCATTTTAAACACACACACACACACACACACGCGCGCGCACACACACACACACGTGTGTGCGCGCGCGCACACACACACACACACACACACACATACACACACACACATCTAAAGGAAAAGCCGTTTCAGGATCTAGCTGGAGCACAGGTCCGACTTTCCTCTCTGAAGCATCTCACTGGCTTCCCATCAGTGGAATACAATGGAGGCATATTCCACTTGGTCTGGTGATGTCCTCCTGGGGCGATCGAAAGGGGGCATGTTGGCATAGACAGCGAAGTCGTCTGCTTCCCTGGGGGCCAAGTTGATCACGTTGGAATATATGGCATCAGCATGGCAGGAAAGCTCCTTTAGAGATAGGACACAGGTTAGAGGTACCAGCCACTTCCAAAGATAAAACCAGCTACTGGGGCCCCTATAGGACAGCAAGTGGAACATTGGGTTTTTGCTGAGCAAGCCCTAGATCTGCCTTGATTTTCAAGAACATTTCTTTCAGGACTGTTCTCTGCCTTACCACCACCACCCCTGTATGGGGTCTACCTAGGAACAGCATGAAATCCTGGCAGAGCTAACCAGGAGCCCCTCTAGGTATGACTCCACTATTTCCTTACCAAGGATTTGTGGAGAAGATTGGTCTGATGCTTCAGTTGTTTCTTAGATAGTCCTCAAAAAATTAATAAATTCAGAGTCAGCCTGAGTTGAGGTAGTAACCATCTCTCCTTGATTGATTACTGGGCTTAGGGTTGGACTTCAGAATGCAAAATCCACCGCGTTTAACCCATTGGGCCTCTGAGACTGAGCTAAGTGCCCAGGAAGAGGCAGGGGGAGTAAGCACTGTTGGTATACTTTATAATTTGGGTTAGTATTTAGATGAGCTTGGCATCTATATTTATTTTAGTTGATGCATATAAACCACGTCTATACAGATTGCTTATGTATGGCTTTTAGCACAAAGAATTTGTACCATAAATAAATCTTGTTGCTATGTGCTGAGTCCCTGGCAACTCCAGAGAACAGACCCTATAGCCTGCCCTCTTCTACCCTCCCCCAAGGCTGCCCCATAGGAAAGACATCCCATCTCTGCCCTTGGTTTCTCCTCTTTCCTGGTTCCCAGCTCCAGGGCCAGCCGTTCAACTCACTCTCATGCCTCCATTTCTTCAGAGTCATGGACAAGAGCCCCACCAGCAGCAAGATGAGGGCCATGACACCGATGGAGCTAGAAACAGCTGTGGCTGCTGTGCCGAAGCTTAGGGAAGCAAACAAGACAACGAGGATGCTTCAGCTGCCCTGGCTGGCTGCAGTGACCATCCGCAAAATTGCCCTGGGGCCTCCCCACTTCTGTGGGCGCTCTCTCACCTCAGGCTTCCACATCCCCAACAGCCAACCATCTCCTGCTCCCATTTTGAGCCTCTCTCCTCTGCCCCAACCTCCATGGCCATGGTCCCACCCACACCAGTCCACAAATGGGGCCAAACAGACCGTCTTCCAAGATGCCTGATACTCCTGCGTGGGCCAGCCCTTCTCTCACCCACCTGCTGAGTTCTTTAGGGCCAGTGCCTGTCTTCAGGGTGGTGATGTTCTCTGCAGAAAGGGATAGAGAAGTTCTTTTTGTTTTATTTTGTTTTATTAGTTATTTCTGAGATATACATTTTCAAGTAATAACTAGAATTATCACTTAAAACATTATACCAGAACATATAAGATTTTTAGAAATTTCATGTAATGTCTGAAACATTTATATTAACATATCTCCATACAAATCACCCAAAGAAAGTTTAGTATTAGTTGTTTTTTTCTGTTTGTTTGTTTTTTTATACAGCAGGTTCTTATTAGTCATCAATTTTATACACATCAGTGTATACATGTCAATCCTAATCACCCAATTCAGCACACCACCATCCCCACCCCACCGCAGTTTTCCCCCCTTGGTGTCCATACGTTTCTTCTCTACATCTGTGTCTCAACTTCTGCCATGCAAACCGGTTCATCTGTACAATTTTTCTAGGTTCCACATACATGCGTTAATATACGATATTTGTTTTTCTCTTTCTGCCTTACTTCACTCTGTATGACAGTCTCTAGAACCATCCACGTCTCAACAAATGACGCAATTTCGTTCCTTTTTATGGCTGAGTAATATCCCATTGTATATATGTACCACATCTTCTTTATCCATTCGTCTGTTGATGGGCATTTAGGTTGCTTCCATGACCTGGCTATTGTAAATAGTGCTGCAATGAACATTGCAGTGCATATGTCTTTCTGAATTATGGTTTTCTCTGGGTATATGCCCAGTAGTGGGATTGCTGAATCATATGGCAATTCTATTTTTAGTTTTTTAGGGAACCTCCATACTGTTCTCCATAGTGGCTGTATCAATTTACATTCCCACCAACAGTGCAAGAGGGTTCCCTTTTCTCCACACTCTCTCCAGCATTTGTTGTTTGTAGATTTTCTGATGATGCCCATTCTAAGTGGTGTGAGGGAATACCTCATTGTAGTTTTGATTTGCATTTCTCTAATAATTAGTGATGTTGAGCAGCTTTTCATGTGCCTCTTGGCCATCTGTATGTCTTCTTTGGAGAAATGTCTATTTAGGTCTTCTGCCCATTTTTGGATTGGGTTGTTTGTTTTTTAATATTGAGCTGCATGAGCTGTTTATATAATTGGGAGATTGATCCTTTACCCATTGATTCGTTTCCAAATATTTTCTCCCATTCTGAGGGTTGTCTTTTCGTCTTGTTTATGGTTTCATTTGCTGTGCAAAAGCTTTGAACTTTCATTAGGTCCCACTTGTTTATTTTTGTTTTTATTTCCATTACTCTAGGAGGTGGATCAAAAATGATCTTGCTGTGATTTATGTCAAAGAGTGTTCTTCCTATGTTTTCCTCTAAGAGTTTTACAGTGTCCGGTCTTACATTTAGGTCTTGAATCCATTTTGAGTTTATTTTTGTGTATGGTGTTAGGAAGTGTTCTAATTTCATTCTTTTACATGTAGCTGTCCAGTTTTCCCAGCACCACTTATTGCAGAGACTGTCTTTTCTCCATTGTATATTTTTGCCTCCTTTGTCTTAGATTAGTTGACCTTAGGTGCATGGGTTTATCTCTGGGCTTTCTATCTCGTTCCATTGATCTCGTTCCATTGATCTACGTGCCAGTACCATATTGTCTTGATTACTGTAGCTTTGTAGTATAGTCTGAAGTCAGGGAGTCTGATCCCTCCAGCTCCGTTTTTTTCCCTCAAGACTCTTTGGCTATTCGGGGTCTTTTGTGTCTCCATACAAATTTTAAGATGATTTGTTCTAGTTCCATAAAAAATGCCATTGGTGATTTGATAGGGATTGCATTGAATCTGTAGATTGCTTTGGGTAGTATAGTCATTTTCACAATATTGATTCTTCCAACCCAAGAACATGGTATATCTCTCCATCTGCTGGTATCACATTTAATTTCTTTCATCAGTGTCTTATAGTTTTCTGCATATAGGTCTTTTGTCTCCCTAGGTAGGTTTATTCCTAGATATTTTATTCTTTTTGTTGCAATAATAAATGGGAGTGTTTCCTTAATTTCTCTTTCAGATTTTTCATCATTAGTGTAGAGGAATGCAAGAGATTTCTGTGCATTAATTTTGTATCCTGCAGCATTACCAAATTCATTGATTAGCTCTAATAGTTTTCTGGTGGCACCTTTAGGATTCTCTATGTATAGTATCCAATTTGTATTTGTATTCCAATTTGTTTTCCTTTTATTTCTTAATCTTCACTGATTGCCTTATCTAGGACTTCCAAAACTATGTTGAATAATAATGGTGAGAGTGGACATCCTTGTCTTGTTCCTGATCTTAGAGGAAATGATTTCAGTTTTTCACCACTGAGAATGATGTTTGCTGTGGGTTTGTCGTATATAGCCTTTATTATGTTGAGGTAGGTTCCCTCTATGCCCACTTTCTGGAGAGTTTTTATCATAAATTGTGTTGAATTTTGTCAAAAGCTTTTTCTGCATCTATTGAGATGATCATATGGTTTTTATTCTTCAATTTGTTAATATGGTATATTACATTGTTCGATTTGCATATATTGAAGAATCCTTGCATCCCTGGGATAAATCCCACTTGATCGTGGTGTATGATCCTTTTTATGTGCTGTTGGATTCTGTTTGCTAGTATTTTGTTGAGGATTTTTGCATCTATATTCATCAGTGATATTGGTCTGTAATTTTCTTTTTTTGCAGTATCTTTGTCTGGTTTTGGTATCAGGGTGATGGTGGCCTCATAGAATGAGTTTGGGAGTGTTCCTCCCTCTGAAATTTTTTGGAAGAGTTTGAGAAGGTTGGGTGTTAGCTCTTCTCTAAATGTTTGATAGAATTCACCTGTGAAGCCATCTGGTCCTGCACTTTTGTTTGTTGGAAGATTTTTAATCACAGTTTCAATTTCATTCCTTGTGATTGGTCTGTTCATATTTTCTGTTTCTTCCTGGTTCAGTCTTGGAAGGTTATACCTTTCTAAGAATTTGTCCATTTCTTCCAGGTTGTCCATTTTATTGGCATAGAGTTGCTTGTAGTAGTCTCTTAGGATGCTTTGTATTTCTGCGGTGTCTGTGTAACTTCTCCTTTTTCATTTCTAATTTTATTGATTTGAATCCTCTCCCTCTTTTTCTTGATGAGTCTGGCTAATGGTTTAGCAATTTTGTTTATCTTCTCAAAGAACCAGCTTTTAGTTTTATTGATCATTGCCATTGTTTTCTTTGTTTCTATTTCAATTATTTCTGCTCTGATCTTTACGATTTCTTTCCTTCTGCTAACTTTGGGTTTTGTTTGTTCTTCTTTCTCTAGTTCCTTTAGGTGTAAGGTTAGATTGTTTATTTGAGATTTTTGTTGTTTCCTGAGGTAGGCTTGCATAGCTATAAACTTCCCTCTTAGAACTGTTTTTGCTGCATCCCAAAAGTTTTGGCTCTTTGTGTTTTCATTGTCATTTGTCTCTAGGTATTTTTTGATTTCCTCTTTGATTTCTTCAGTGATCTCTTGGTTATTTAGTAATGTATTGTTTAGCCTCCATGTGTTTGTGTTTTTTACATTTTTTTCCCTGTAATTGATTTCTAGTCTCATAGCATTGTGCTCAGAAAAGATGCTTGATATGATTTAAATTTTCTTAAATTTATTGAGGCTTGACTTGTGAGCCAAGATGTGATTTATCCTGGAGAATGTTCCATGCGCACTTGAGAAGAAAGTGTAATCTGCTGTTTTTGGATTGAATGTCCTATAAATATCAATTAAATCTATCTGGTCTATTGTGTCATTTGAAGCTTCTCTTTCCTTATTTATTTTCATTTTGGATGATCTGTCCATTGGTGTAAATGAGGTGTTAAAAGTCCTCCACTATTATTGTGTTACTGTCAATTTCCTCTTTTAGAGATATTAGCAGTTGCCTTATGTATTGAGGTGCTCCTGTGCTGGGTGCGTATATATTTATAATTGTTATATCTTCTTCTTGGTTTGATCCCTTGATCATTATGTAGTGTCCTTCCTTGTCTCTTGTAACATTCTTTATTTTAAAGTCTATTTTATCTGATATGAGTATTGCTACTCCAGCTTTCTTTTGATTTCCATTTGCATGGAGTATATTTTTCCATCCTCTCACTTTCATTCTGTATGTGTCTCTAGGTCTGAAGTGGGTCTCTTGTAGACAGCATATATATCGGTCTTGTTTTTGTATCCATTCAGCAAGTCTGTGTCTTTTGGTTGGAGAATTTAATCCATTGATGTTTAAGGTAATTATCGATATGTATGTTCCTATGACCATTTTCTTAATTGTTTTGGGTCTGTTTTTGTAGGTCCTTTTCTTTTCTTGTGTTTCCCACTTAGAAAATTTCCTTTACCATTTGTTGTAGAGCTGGTTTGGTGGTGCTGAATTCTCTTAGCTTTTGCTTGTCTGTAAAGCTTTTGATTTCTCCATCGAATCTGAATGAGATCCTTGCTGGGTAGAGTAATCTTGGCTGTATGTTCTTCCCTTTCATCACTTTAAGTATATCATGCCACTCCCTTCTGGCTTGTAGAGTTTCTGCTGAGAAATCAGCTGTTAACCTTATGGGAGTTCCCTTGTATATTATTTTTCATTTTTCCCTTGCTGCTTTCAATAATTTTTCTTTGTCTTTAATTTTTGCCAATTTGATTACTATGTGTCTAGGTGTGTTTCTCCTTGGGTTTATCCTGTATGGGACTCATTGTGCTTCCTGGACTTGGGTGGCTATTTCCTTTCCCATGTTAGGGAAGTTTTCGACTATAATCTCTTCAAATATTTTCTCTGGTCCTTTCTCTCTCTCTTCTCCTTCTGGGACCCCTATAATGCGAACGTTGTTGCGTTTAATGTTGTCCCAGAGGTCTCTTAGACTGTCTTCATTTCTTTTCATTCTTTTTTCTTTATTCTCTTCCACAGCAGTGAATTCCACCATTCTGTCTTCCAGATCACTTATCCGTTCTTCTGCCTCAATTATTCTGTTATTGATTCCTTCTAGTGTAGTTTTCATTTCAGTTATTGTATTGTTCATATCTGTTTGTTTGTTCCTTAATTCTTCTAGGTCTTTGTTAAACATTTCTTGCATCTTCTCGATCTTTGCCTCCATTCTTTTTCTGAGGTCTTGGATCATCGTCACTATCATTATTCTGAATTCTTTTTCTGGAAGATTGTCTATCTCCACTTCATTTAGTTGTTTTTCTGGAGTTTTATCTTGTTCCTTCATCTGGTACATAACCCTCTGCCTTTTCATCTTGTCTATCTTTCTGTGAATGTGATTTTTGTTCCACAGGCTGCAGGACTGTAGTTCTTCTTGTTTCTGCTGTCTGACCTCTGGTCGTTGAGGCTATCTAAGAGGCTTGTGCAAGCTTCCTGATGGGAGGGACTGGTAGTGGGAAGAGCTGGCTGTTGCTCTGGTGGGCAGAGCTCAGTAAAACTTTAATCTGCTTGACTGTTGATGGGTGGAGCTGGGTTCCCTCCCTGTTGGTTGTTTGGCCTGAAGCAACCCAACACTGGAGCCTACCTGGACTCTTTGGTGGGGCTAATGACAGGCTCTGGGAGGGCTAACGCCAAGGAGTACTTTCCAGAACTTCTGCTGCCTTGTCCCCACAGTGAGCCACAGCCCCCCCCACCTCTGCAGGAGACCCCCCAACATCAGCGGTAGGTCTGGTTCAGTCTCACCTGGGGTCACTGCTTCTTCCCCTGGGTCCTGATGTGCACACTACTTTGTGTGTGCCCTCCAAGAGTGGAGTCTCTGTTTCTCCCAGTCCTGTCGAAGTCCTGCAGTCAGTTCCCGCTAGGTTCAAAGTCTGATTCTCTAGGAATTCCTCTTCCCATTGCCGGATCCCCAGGTTGGGAAGCCTGACGTGGGGCTCAGAACCTTCACTCCAGTGGGTGGACTTCTGTGATATAAGTGTTGTCCAGTCTGTGAGTCACCCACCCACCAGTTATGGGATTTGATTTTACTGTGATTGTGCCCCTCCTACCGTCTCATTGTGGCTTCTCCTTTGTCTTTGGATGTGGGGTATCTTTTTTGGTGAGTTCCAGTGTCTTCCTGTTGATGATTGTCCAGCAGCTAGTTGTGATTCTGGTCTTCTCACAAGAGGGAGTGAGAGCCGAGAGTAATTCTTTAACACATGCTGTAGACTGAATGTTTGTGTGCTGCCAAAATTCATATGTTAAATCCTAACCCCAGGGTGATGGTATTTGGAGGCGGGGTCTTTGGGAGGTGAGTAGGTCAAGAGGGTGGAGCCCTCATGTATGGGATTACTTCTTTTATAGAAGACCCCAGAGGGTCTCCTCATGCCCTTCCAACCTGCGATGACACAGCAAGAAGACAGCCATCTAAGAACAAGAAGTGGGCTCTCACCAGACACTGAATATGCCAGTGCCTTAATCTTAGACTTTTCGGCATCCAGAACTATGAGAAATAAATGTCTATTGTTTATAAATCACCCAGTCAAACAGTAATTTGTTATAGCAGCCCAAACTGACCAAGACAACACATATACAAATGAGCTCTACAGGATCCTAAGCAGTAATATTAGCTGCCTTACACTGGGGACTTAATATATGCCAGGCACATTCATTATCTTATTTAAGCTTCATAAACAGGCAATAAGGTAGGAACAATTATTATTCCCACCTTACCGTAAGGAAACCAGCTCTCAGGGATCAGACTTGCTCAAGGTCATAGAGCTAGATAGTGGCAGAAATCAGACTTGAACCTGCACCTCTCCAACTTTAAATTGTGTGTTTATGAATACTACACTTTGTTGCCATTGTGCCATCATTTTACTCTTGAGTTCTGCCATTCTTACAAAGGAGTAAGGGTTACCAGATATCCAGAAAAAAGACAACCAGGAGGGTGCATGTGATCCGTCCCCAGGGAGGGGCATGTGAGGGGGTGAGGAATGGTCAGGATACCAGCTAATTGGGCTGGAACTAGGCAGAGGTGGCAGCTGTGAGAACCTGCCCATGCTCAAGTGAGGAGGTGATGGTGATATTATCCACACTGAAAAAAATTCTCCTACATCAAGGGATGAAGACCCCAAGCCCACCCCCTATCCAGCCATAGTCTGTCCCTGGATTCTCAGGGTTAGAAGGAATCTTAAAACATTTCTAACCCAACCCTCTTTCTGTATAGATCTTTAGGGTCAGCCACTGGCCCCTGCTGAGTGCTGGAGCCAGGACGGGAGTTTTCAATTCTAAACCCGAAGCGCTCTTGCCTACACTCGGGCCTCTTCTTATTCCTTCCCTCTTAAAATGGAGGTGAATGATTCAGCCCTTATAGCAGGTGGCACGTTCCAGACACACCCTGGGAGCTGGCTACTCAGACACCCGAATGCAGAGACTGCTGCTAGGGTGGGGTGGAGGGAACCTAGTGGATCGCTAGGGCAATTTAATACCCACTGACGATACATAATATCTGAAAGTGGAAGTACCAATTACAGCCTCTTGGGGCACTAAGGCCGGTTGGAATTGTGTCAAGCACCTCAATGGCTCACTTCCTCTCTGCCTTCTTTCAAGTAAGATAGCTGACCTCACTAAGTTTTTCTTTAACAGCTCCTGCCCAACTTCTGGGCAAAGGGTAAGGAGGGGACTCGGAAACCAGATCTTTCTAGTGCCCATGGCACCAGCAGGGAATTACCCAAGATGAGGTACCAAGTCACAGGACTTGGTGTTTTGTGGTGTTTTGTGCTCCAAAAGCCTGGAGCAATGAGACAGGAGCCTGGGGCTCTGGCTGGGGGTTGCTAGCCAGGGGTTGCTGAGAACAGGCCACACCTGTTCTCAGCAAGGATGACAGACAGCATGAGGGTGTCCACCTAGGCTCAGAAAGACAAGAGCCTATCCTAAAAAAGCAGAGGAGGGTTGGTGGGGGTGAGGAGAACAAGCATGAAGGATGACATCATGAAAGAGCCTGAGCTTTAGGGTCCCGTGACCCAGTCTCAGGTACTTCTAAATGTGTGATCTTAAGACAGTCACATAATCTCTCTGAGCCACATTTTCCTCATCTGTGAGATGGACATAGTATTCAACCCATAGGGTTTTTAAAGAACTAAATGGTGAGACAATTATTTAACAGTAATTAGTAGTCACTTTGCCCAGGGCTCACTTTCAGCTAATCTTACCCAAGCTGTCTAAGACGTCACCACTGGTTCTGGAATCCTGGAACCTATAGTTGGTCCAATTCATCTTGCCAAGGGGTCTACCCAGGAGGTTCTTGTCCCATGTACCGAGGTTCCCAGGATAGGTGGTCCTCGTTAGCTGGAAGCAGAATTTCTCAGAAGTACTTAGCAGCCGGCAGACTGGGAAGCCCAGGGAACTGGAACCTCTCTTCTCCTCCCTGTCTGTCATCCCTCCACGGGAACCTGTTGGGTGCAGAGAATGTTAGACTCTCACTGCTGGAAAGGAGGGCCTCAAAAGGCATTGAGATAGCATTTCCCTCTTCAAGAAGTCATCTTCAGATTGGCCTTCCCCAAGCACACGGTCCAAAGTTGGCTTCGCAACCTCTCTGCCACATCACCCTCTGATCTCTTAATTAATATGTGAATTTACCTCAACCATCTATTTGTTTGCTTGTTTATTGTCAGTTTCTCATCACACGAACGTAAGCTCCCCAAGAACAGAAACCTTCTCATCACTGTATCCCCAGGGCCTAGAATAGTGCCTCACCAACAAATAGGTTCAACATACACTAGTTGAGTGAATGAAATATGCCAAAAACTCCTTCAGAGCACCCTGACCATGTTCTGTCAGAACCGTGGGGAGTCTCCACCACAGGATTTGAATTCCTTAGTTGATGACAAACCTTTATCCTTTGAAGGAGAAATCGATTTTCAAAAGCCCACAGTCATCTGAACCAACCAAATTGTGTGACAATTAGGTGACAATTGATCTGGGAAGTGCCAATTGTGGAAACAGAGGCATTATGCCAACCGAACACGAAGAGCAATGTCCTGGCAGAGCCTGGAGGAGGATGCTACACCTGGGCCCATGGGGAGCCCTGGGGAAGAGAGTGAGGATGACGTAGCCCTGCCAGCCACCATCAGAGGCACATGTATCCTGCCTGGGCCTCCAGCCCCTGTTTCGGGTGGGAAGTGAGGAGAGAGGTGTGTTTAGGACCACATGAAAGAGGATCTATCATCCTCTGTCCCCCACTCACTGCCACATCCCCACAGAGATTTGCAGGAACTGTCAGGAAATCCCCTAACAAGGCGAGAGTTGGAACCCAGAGCCCAGATGACATAGATGAGTCATTAAGCCCCCCAGAATCAGTTTCCCTATTTGTGAAACAGGGCAAGGGTGAAAAAATTAAGGCATGACTATAAAAATGACCAGTTCTTTTCACAAATGTATCTCATCCCTTTCTAGCGTCCTCTTTGCATATGCCCCCGTGTACATTGTGTATTTTTTCTGATAATCATTCTATTGCTCAAGCAATTCTAAGAACTCATTTATGGAGTATAGCCTCTGTAAGTGTTAAGAATTGTTTTTATTTTTAATTTTGGAAGAAGGAGGGAATGTCATAATTTTTTCCGTTTGGGGCTTCTAAAAGTTTCTATGTTATTAGGTAACATTCATATGGTTTCAAACTTAAAAGGTACAGAAGGATAATCCTTGAAAAGCTGCTTTTCTACCCGTCACCCCAAGCAGCTAGTTCCTCTCCCTGGAGGCAACCAGCATTCCCAGTTTGCTGTATAGCTTACGTATACATGAGCAAACACAGACACACAGGCATATAGACACACACACATGATACAGTTTTTTTTTTTTTCCTGTGGATGACTGCATACTATATATATTGATCTGCCTCTTCCCTTTTTACTTAATATACTTCGGAGTTAATTTGTAATCAATATATATAGAACTTTCTCATTCTTTTTTTCAGCTGCGAAGTGTTCTATTCCGTGGATGCCCATGGTTTATTGAACTGGTCTCCTAGTTGTGGGCACTAAGATTTTGTTTCCAATTTTTACTCTTCAAAGGATGATGCAATTATTAAACGTATTCAAACATCATTTGCACATGTGTGAATATACATGTAGAATTAGGGGAATGCTTGTTAAAGTAGCTTTGCAATCCAAATTTTAAGAAGTCAGTGTTACTTTTTAGAACTCCAAAAATGTAGCGTTACCCAGTTGACTACCCAAATAATTAACAAGATTTCCCTCCACATAGCCTTAGGCTATTTCCAAACATCAAACTGCTCCTAAAAGAACAAAGATCTGAGACCACTGAGGGTATTCGACAGAATTGCATCACCTCTGGAGGCTGCCTTCTGTAAGAATCCAAATGTCATCCGCAGCAGTAGCACTAGATGAAGTGGAGTGTTTCCCGGGGTGACTGTGAGGGTGAGATAACTCTCAATGACACAGATATTTCCAAGTATTTCAAACAAGATTTACTGAGTCCCAATCCATAGTCTGCTTAAAATAAGGATGAACAGGGAATGGCCTTGCCGTCAAGAAATCGATGGTCTAAGGCGGCAGGCAGTTCTCAAAGTGTGGTCTAGGGACCTCCTGGGGGTTTCAGAGATCCTTTCAGAGATTTGGTGAGGTCAAAACTCTTTCATAACAGTGCTGAGATGCTAGTTGCCATTTTCGCTCTCTGCCTTTCTCAAGGTCCGGTGGAGTTTTCCAAAGGCTACATGATGTGTGATATGGCAACAGACTGAATGCAGAAGCAGATCTGAGAATCTAGCTCTCTTTTATCAAGCCAGATATTAATAAGGAGATTGGCAAAAACATAAAGCAGCACCTTTCTTCTCACTAAATTTTTCATGATTTGGAAAATATGGTTATTTTTTATAAAAGCATGTTAATTATATTAATATGTAATAGTTATAGTACCATTTAAAAATTAGTTAAATACATATCTTTAAATTGTCTTAGTTTTACTCCCTAATATGGTAAATATAAATGGATATAGCCTACATAAGCAATAGCTCTTTGGGTTCCTTAATAATTTTTTAAAATTAATTAATTAATTTATTTTGGGCTGCGTTGGGTCTTCGTTGCTGCGCCCGGACAACCTCTAGTTGCTGCGAGCCGGGGCTACTCTTCGTTGCGGTGCGCGGGCTTCTCATTGCTGTGGCTTCTTTTGTTGCAGAGCATGGGCTCTAGGCATGCGGGCTTCAGTAGTTGCAATGCGTGGGCTCAGCAGTTGTGGCTCGCGGGCTCTAGAGCACAGGCTCTGTAGTTGTGATGCAAGGGCTTAGTTGCTCCACGGCATGTGGGATCTTCCTGGACCAGGGATCAAACCCGTGTCCCCTGCATTGGCAGGCGGATTCTTAACCACCGCGCCACTAGGGAAGTCCTCCTTAATAATTTTGAAGAGTATAAGGGGGCGCTGAGACCAAAAAATTTGAGAACTGCTGGGCTAAGTAGTTTCTTCACCACAGGGTAGGTGAGGGGCACTTCACCAAGGGTGTAATCAAGGAGCACAAACCAAAAGACGCAGGAGAAAGAGAAATGGGCATCTCAAATGGCAGTATATGTCAAGGAGAACAGGTAATCCCTTGGAAGAGAGAACTCTCTGGGGCCTCCTGACTGGCAACATGGCAGCTGTAGACAGGCTCTGCCAGAGAGGACAGAGCCCAGATGTGGGGGAACAGGCTCTGAGGTGGAGGGAGCAGGGGGAGGAAGCAGAAATCCTGTGGTAGAGCAAGCTGCTGACTGCCTCCCCCTTGGATTCCAAGGGTCACCTGCCCTGCCCCCAAACAAATCCACCCTGGCTGCTGGTGCCTAAAACTCCAGTGAAGTGTCTCATTCTCTTGGCCAAATGGCAAGTTCAATCCCAAACAATGCCAAGTGTTCAAGCCTACAAGAATATGGTTACTTAGATGCATTAGAAGGTTGCATTTTATTAAAACAAGAGTGTGTTTCAATGGCAGGGTGGGGTGGTTGGGGGCAGGGGGTGGGGAATAGGTATGGAGACCAAAAAATATTAAATATATAGACCATAAGAGCTATGCATGAACCCATGATGGCAGAGCGCCACCAACAGATGAGTTTGATCAAGCTAATTCTGGGCAACTAAAATCAAAGAAAAAAATCCAATCCAGCCAAATTGTTTTTAGTGTTTGGTATGTATCCAGCAGTATAAGGCAGTCTCCTGGGGTAGAGAGGAATTAGACATGAGCCCTGGGCTCGGAGAGTGGTATCCCCTGTCCTCCCAGTCCAATCTGGCAGAAAAGGTCTCCACTGACCCCCAACAGCTGTAAGAAAAGGCAGGTGTGTGGTCAGTGCTAAAATGATGTACCAACAAAGGGCTATTCATCCAACAAAAGACAAAACATTTCTAACTTGGGCAATGAGGGAAGGCTGCATGGAGGAGGTGGCATTTGTGCTGATTCTGGACGATAGGAAGCCTTTCTATAGGCAGTGCTGAGACTCTGGACATACCAGGGTGCTAGGAGCAAAGGCAGGGCAGTTGGAACATGCAGTCACTTTTCCCTCGGTGAACATTTGAAATCACGCATAAGAGGAGGAATCCTGGACACCTGAGGATGAAGGGAAGCTGTCACCTAGGATGGCAGAAGGAAGGAGGGACAGAACCTGGGGAAACAGGGTGTGGGGAAGACAGTTCACAAATGAGACCTCAAGAGCCCCATGTGGACCGAGATCACACCTGATCTGACTCATACCAGCCCATAGGCCAGTACCTGGAATGTAGCAGGCCCACAGTAAATGCTTAATGAGTGAGTGAAAGGTTGGACACACTCCTTTTTTCCAGGCTGGCCACAAATGTACTGTTGTAATCAAGCGGGGCCATCAGGAAAAGAGCGGGGAGGATGTTCAACCAAATTTCCTCCTGGCTTCCTCTGAAGTAAATATTCTCACCATTTCTGGGACTTGAACTGCTTTTCTGTTTGTTTTTGCAAAATTTCATTTCTCAAAATAGAAACTCTGTGTCCTCTTGAGGTTTATTACAGAGCCATTTATTGGTTGGGGGTTGCTGTAAAGATCACTTTTAGGTTTTCAGTTTGCATGGTGGCTTATCTGCAAGCTTCAAACAATTGCCTTAACATTTGGCTTCCTAAGAAAATCAGAATGTCAGCCTCTTGCTCCTACAGAAGCTCACCTCTGGACATGTGAAACCAGCAGCTGTCCACAGGTGACTTAACAGGAACTGATTCCAAATTCATTGGTATTACTGTCTTTTACTGGCTCTGCACATGTACTTCATTCAATTTGAAAAACATAATACAATTTATTTATTTATTTATTTTTTTGCAGTACGCGGGCCTCTCACCATTGTGGCCTCTCCCGTTGTGGAGCACAGGCTCCGGACACGCAGGCTCAGCGGCCACGGCTCACGGGCCCAGCTGCTCTGCGGCATGTGGGATCCTCCCAGACCGGGGCACGAACCCATGTCCCCTGCATCGGCAGGCAGACCCTCAACCACTGTGCCACCAGGGAAGCCCAATACAATTTTTAAAGAAAGCACATTTTATCAAGTGCAAAATGGAAACCCCATGCACATCTCATGATTTCATTTACTACTCAGAACTGGGAACATCTCCCATGGCCTCCATGTAGCAGTTTGAAGGATTAGGCATACTTATCCCCATTTGCAGATGAACTGATAGAGGATCCCTAGGGAGCGGTGAGTGAATTGCTCAGGGTCACAGCAAACCTCATGATGAGTATCCAAACACAGGTCTCAGGATCCTTTAGTCTTTCCTCCATTACCTACACAGGCTGTTTCTATGTATATGGGAGCACTTAATTAGCTGTAATGGCCACAGAAATGTTTAGAGTAGCCAAGGAGGGTTGTTCAGGTTGTTTATTGCTCAAGGGCATGACATCCAAGGGGACTATCCCTATCATAGACATCGTTATTATTTTGAATTTTTTCCACATTTTTATTTGACTACTGATTCCAAAGGTAGATGATTTATATTCTTACTACAATAATTTTCTGAAAAATAACAATAAAATATCTTATCTAACAAAAATCCATTTATTATGATAATTTTCTGACAGATGGAAATAAAAAGACTTTTTCTAACAATGTCAACATTTATTTGCTTCATAAGTAAAGCAGAATGAGGTTGATGAAGACATTGTTAATTTAAAACATCTACAATGACTAGTGTTTCCAAACAAGGAGCTGCTTTTCCAACTGTTGTTTTGATTTTTATCTAGATTTTAAAAAATCCTCTGTAAGTATTTGTGTATTGGCTAAATTTAAAATTTTGCGTTATAATTCATATTGTCTGCCTGAACAGTAGCTCAGAGTTCCAAATTTAATCTACCAGATTTTCATTATGACATAACTTACTTTTGTAGTAATGGATGTTCATTTATCACTACATATATACAAAGTAATTATTTATATTCCTAAATTAGAGATTGTTATGTAATGAATTAAAGGAGAGCTACTGTTTACGGTTGTTAAAGGAATTTTTTTCTTTCAGTTTTATTGAGATATAATCGACATACAGCACCGTTTAAGGTGTACAGCACAATGATTTGACTTACATACGTCATGAAATGACTACCACAGTAAGTTTAGTAAGTTTAGTGAACATCCATCATCGCATATAGATACAAAATTAAAGAAACAGAAAAAAAATGTTTTCCTTGTGATGAGAACTCTTAGGATTTACTTACTCCTTAACTCCTTAACAACTTTCATGTGTAACATACAGCAGTGTTCGTTATATTTCTCATGTTGTACATTACACCCTAGTACTTATTTATCTTAGAACTGGAAGTTTGTACCTTTTGACTGCCCTCATCCAATTCCCCCTCCAGCCACCCCTGTCTCTGGAAACTATAAATCTGATCTCTTTTTCTATCAGTTTGTTTGTTTTTGAAGTGCAATTGACTTACAGCACTATGTTAGTTCCTGTTACACAACATGGTGATTCAATGTTTCTATACATTTCAAAATGATCACAGTAAGTCTAGTCACCCTCTGTCACCATACAAAGATACTACATAATTATTGACCATAATCCCTGTACATTTCATTCCCATGACTCATTTACCTCGCAACGGGAAGTTTGTACCTCTTAATCTCTCTCACCTATTTCTCTCCTTCCCTCATCCCCCTCCCCTCTGACAACCATGTATTTGTCCTCTATATCTATGACTCTATTTTTGTTTTGTTATGTTTGTTCATTTGTTTTGTTTTTTAGGTTCCACATATAAGTGAAATCATACAGTGTTTGTCTTTCTCTGTCTGATGTATCTCACTTAGCATAATGCCCTCTAGGTCCATTCGTGTTGTTGCAAAAGGCAGGATTTCATTCTTTTTCTGGCTGAGTAGTATTCCATTAAATTTCTTTCCTCCCTGTATAAAGGAAATTTCTTTATGACAAAAATTAACTGCTGTTACATTTCATAGCTTGCTACATAATATTTTTTAAAGCTACACATTCTAAAATAAAATACTAAGCTCATATGTTATTGCTCCCATGATACTGGAAAGAAAAAAGATATCAAACCAAAAACAGAAAATGAAAAGCTGCCTACAGAAGAAATGAAATAAAATCTTTTGTATTGTTGAATAAATTTGGGGAGGAAAAGGTGAAATGCCAAAAAGATAAAAATAAAAGTTCAGAGCCATAGGTTTCAGTGAATGTGTCACAGAAATGTGAGTAGGATGTGAATTTACGTTTTCATTCCATCATCAACCATGACTGATAGATTTCAAGGAAAACTAGAAAAAAATGCAAAGAACCCAAATATATGGCCAAGTAGTTTGAGTGTGAAACAAAGGCGCACTCTTGCTGAAAATTACCCATGTCAAGTATGAAATTTTTACTTTACATAAGATAACACAGGTTGGAAGTTTAGGGCAATATAACGGACACAAATTTTTCTAAATGGTGAGGGAAAAAATCACTAGGTTCTGGTTACTTATTACACTTCAGTCAAAAGATTCTACCTTTTGCCAGCAATTTGAGAATGAAAAAAATCAACTGGAAAATAAGAAAGAGCACAAAGATTGAGAGCATTTAGCACTATTATTTTTTGTAATCATGAAGAATCTAAAATGAACATTAACAGTAGTATCATATATTCAAATTTCAAATCTGATTTGAAAAATATTTAATTATTAATGTTGCAAAACAGATTCTGTATGATAAAGAAAATATTGGCATTCTCTTGTTGAATACATAATAAACACAATTATGTTTTTAGCAAGATATTATCTAGCATTCAGAGGATGATCCAAGAAAATGTATGAGCATTCGTTTGTGTGTGTGTGTGTGTGTGTTGAAACCATCATTTTATCATTTCTTTTCCAGATAGTATAGTATCTATACTGGTTTTGTGGATCACATGCCATACTCTTTTCTTGTACTTAGAAATAAGGTAGAGAAAGTTACTCTGTAAAAAAAAATATATATATATATATATATATATATATATTAGTGGATAATTGAAGACACTCTTCTAAATTAAAACCAGTTCTCTTAACTTGCTGTTTTATTCTTGGGTCACATTATGAACTCTTCCTGAGGCCACATGGCATGTGTACTTTTTTTTTTTTTTTTTACATCTTTATTGGAGTATAATTGCTTTACAATGCTGTGTTAGTTTCTGCTTTATAACAAAGTGAATCAGTTATACATATACTGTATGAACATTCTAATGAGATTTTTCTCCACTTGCAGAAATCATAGAAGATTAATAATAGCAATAAAGCAGAACATTTATCCAAGATACAAACACCAAATAACATTACACATTATTTAGTGAATGAAAAACAAAACTCGAATAATTAAAATATAGCAGATTTGTTGACCAAAATAGTTTTGAACATTGTAAGAAATGTTAAATGTTACACAATTAAATAACTAAGGCACATCTCTTTTTTTTTTTTTTTTTTTTTTTTGCGGTACGCGGGCCTCTCACCGTTGTGGCCTCTCCCGTTGGGGAGCACAAGCTCCGGACGCACAGGCTCAGCGGCCATGGCTCAAGGGCCCAGCCGCTCCGCGGCATGTGGGATCTTCCCGGACCGGGGCACGAACCCATGTCCCGTGCATCGGCAGGCGGACTCTCAACCACTGCAACACCAGGGAAGCCCGGCACATCTTTTGATGTAAGCCATGTGAAACAGTTATTTTTAGATTTTTAAATTTTCAAAATGCAAATATGTATATATGAAAACATTAAAGAAATTTTTTCCACAGTAAATTTTATAGCCGGAGGAGGATTTTTAGTAGATTTTTAGTAGACCGCCAACAAGAAAACACTGAAGCTAGGCTATAATAACAATTTGAGGGGGCAGGGTTACAACAATGACAAAAAATTTATGACAAACTTAATGGATTTCAACATAAGATACCCCAAAAGTTCTAAGGCTGCCCATTATTTAAACCTAGTAGAAAGTAATATAGCAAAAAATTCTTTCAACATTGCCAAATCCTGTTATATAACCCAAGAACTGTTTGAATTCAGTGAAACATTGCAGAGTATTGAAAACAGAGTAATCAAACATAAATTTGAGACAACTGTCAAATAAACGATGGAAAAGTCAACTGAAAACAGTGTGACTGGAAAAACTCAATTAGAGGCAGTATGGAAAAGTCTTTTAGAAATCATTGATATTAGCAAAGATATAGATTCTAAAACACAAGCCAAAGCTATGCTTTTGAAAAAATATTTTAAAAAATACATTTGTTCAACACTAATTTGGCATAAAATTTATGACAACATATGACAAATTTATGACAATATAAATATGAAAAAAGCAAAAATCAAAAGTTAATGTACAGGAACTTCCCTGGTGGCGCAGTGGTTAAGAATCTGCCTGCCATATATGTGGAACCTAGAAAAATGGTACAGATGAACCGGTTTTTCAGGGCAGAAATTGAGACACAGATGTAGAGAGCAAACATATGGACACCAAGCAGGGAAAGCGGCAGCGGGTGGTGGTGGTGGTGTGATGAATTGGGAGATTGGGATTGACATGTATACACTAAAATATGTATAAAATAGATAACTAATAAGAACCTGCTGTATAAAATAAATAAATAAAATTCAAAACAAGAAAAGAATCCACCTGCCAATGCAGGGGACACGGGTTCAAGCCCTGATCCAGGAAGATCCCATATGCCTCAGAGCAACTAAGCCTGTGTGCTATAACTACTGAGCCTGTGCTCTAGAGCCTGTGAGCCACAACTACTGAGCCCACGCACCACAACTACTGAAGCCCATGCACCTAGAGCCCGTGCTCTGCAACAAGAGAAGCCACAGCAATGAGAAGCCCGCCCACCACAAGGAAGAGGAGTCCCCACTCGCTGCAACAGAGAAAGCCCGTGCGCAGCAATGAAGACCCAACACAGCCAAAAAAAAGTTAATGTACACAATATATTTGAAAACATTACAGATTAAGAAGCACTTTGAGGGACTTTCCTGGTGCTCCGGTGGTAAAGAATCTGCCTTCCAATGCAGGGGACGCGGCTTTGATCCCTGGTCGGGAAACTAAGATCCCACATGCCACGGGGCAACTAAGACCATGTCCCACAACTACTGAGCCCACGTGCCTCAACGAGAGAGACTGCGTGCCACAAACTGCAGAGCCCACGCACTCTGGAGCCCGCGTGGCACAACTAGAGAGAAGCCCTCGTGCCGCAACGAAAGATCCTGCGTGCCACAACAAAGACCTGATGCAGCCAAAAATTTTAAATAAATAAAATATAAAAAACAGAAGCACTTTGAAAAAACACAAAGTTTTACCCGGTTCATAAAACAGTTAATGAAATATATATTATTGATGCCAAACAAATTGTAGCCTCTTGACATTGATGCCACCTTCTCCAAAATAGAAAATATTAGAAAAAGGAAAGTGAAGACTCACTTTAACTGTGAACCCCAGGACCAGCCCTTTTACAATACAAAGATCAATATCAAAATCAATTTTTTTTTCTATATTGGAAACAGCAATAGCTCTTTACAAGATGCAGTATTCTAGATGACATGTGTAATTTGAAAATAATTATGATAAATATGAACTTCTACAACCATTAAAAATACATAATTGAGGGAACTCCCTGGCAGTCCAGCAGTTAGGACTCTGCAATTCCACTGCTGGGGGCATGGGTTCTATCTCTGGTCGGGGAACTAAGATCCCACAAGGTTTTGTGGCATGGCAAAAAAAAAAAAAACATGATTGAAATGGAGGAACATGGTAGGAAATGTGATAACGATGAGACATTGATGTAAGAAAAATCTAGTTGACTCATGTGAAATGCATCAATATATTTGCATCGATAATATATTAGACACATTTTACTAAAACCATTGTAGCTCTCAGGATACCATAACCTTGGCAGTATCAGTCACCAGTGGAAAATGTAGATTCTCACATTTAAAATTATTTAAAAACTACTTAACACCCATGATATCACAAGAAAGACTGTCAAATCTAGTGACCATTTCTATGGAAAATAAGATATTGGAACAAGCAAGCATTGACATTGCCACAGAAACTTTTGTTTTCATGAAAATTACTTTACAACTGAAACTATCTTACAACAAATTGTTATATCCCAGAGGTTTTGCATTCCTAATGTTTGTGACTAAAAACACTAATTTTCTACTATTTTGTATTCGATAATTTTGTGTATATAATTTATGGAGAATAAACTTTTGTTTGCTTTGTTATTACTGAGAAGTACATAATCTACTAACTTGAAAAGACTTTTCTTGAGAAAGGGGCACTTCTTTGTTATTCCCACAAAGGTACCACAGGAGACAGCAGAAACCCTGCACTTTCTCGTGATTTGCTATAAAGTGACTGGGGCAGAGGCCAGCCAGTGAGGCATCCAGGTCTCTTCTAGGACCATGTTGCCTCACACATATTATTATTATTGTGCATAAGTCTGCTTGCCAGGGGTCAGTGTCTCCCAAAAACTGCCAGAATATTGTCCAAAGGCCTTACACAGGCATGTGAAGCCTGTCACCATCTGGCTGCCCACACCTCCAGCCTTGTCACTTAGTAGTTCCTATTATACTTGATGCTACCACCAAATTGCTCTTCTTAGTTTCCCCAGACGCTGTGTGCATCCTTGCCTGTATATAGGCCCCTGGACACCTTCCCTTTCTCCTATTCTTCCATCAGGACTAAACTGAGCTGTCCTCTCCTCCAGGAAGTCTTGCTTCTCCACTCCCCACCCCTCAAGGTTACCAGGCTGGGTGACTCTCCCACACAACATCTCAGACCATAGCACTTGTCACACACAGCTGAAATCTTCTGTAACTTTGTCTGGCTTCCCCACTAGACTGAGACCCTTCCCGAAAGGAGCCATTGACTCACCAATCATTGCACACTGCTGTAAACCCAGCCATAGAACCTAGCTGATGCTCAAGAAATGTTTGAACAAACCTGCATGCAAATGGCCAGATGCATACATCTTTAAATAAGTTCCATCTCACTAATAATTAAAGAAAGTTAAAGCGACAATTTAAAACCATTTAAAAAAAAAAAAAAAGGATGAGGGACTTCCCTGGCGGTCCAGTGGTTAAGACTTTGCCTTCCAATGCAGGGGGTGTGGGTCCCCTGGTCGGGGAGCTAAGATCCCACATGCCTCCGACCAAAGAATCAAAACATAAAACAGAAGCAATATTGTAACAAATTCAACAAAGACTTTAAAAAAAATGGTCCACAACAAAAAATCTTTAAAAAAATAAAAGAGGATGAAAATGCTCAGCCTTGGCAAGTGTTCTGTCAGGCAGGCAAGTTGTTACAATCTTTGTGAAGAACAATTCGGTGGTATGCATCAAAAAGCCCTGAAAATGTCCATACTTCTCTGACCCAGCAAATTCACTTAGAGGAATTTATCCTGAGGAAATTGCCAAGGATGTGTGCAGAGATTCGGACGTTAAGACAGGTGACTGCCAAGTCATTAACAAGAGCAGCAGTGAAGAAACATCCTCGGGATGAAGAAACAACATAGGGATGGTGGATTGTGGTGTCAGTTGTGGGATATCCATAACGTGGAATAAGATTTAACCATTAAAGTGATCTGTGGAAACAAATTTATTGATAGGGAAAGATGCTCACATCATACTGTCGAGTCAACAAAAGGCAGATAACACAATAGAATGTCAAATATTCTCCATTAAAATGAATACACTGTATATGTACATGTCTGCATGCATGCACTGTGTATTCTTTATTTCCCCACCTAGCAATATATTATGGCCATCTTTCCACGTCCACATCATTGGCAATGATCATTTTCTCTGGGTGGTGAGATTCCTCGTGACTTTCCTAGTCTCCTTTCTTACTCCTCTGCGTTTTTTAATTTTTCTTCAGTGAGCTTACATTGTACTGAAAGTGGGGAGGAGAGGAGAGAAAAGATAGAAGGGGAGAGAGCTGTTCCCACTCTCCGGTGCGTCGGGCCCTCATGAGGTTAACGATGAAAGGAGAGAATTGGAATTAGGAGAGTGAGGGGGAGGGGGTGGGTTGAGAACTCTAAGACCTCCAGTACCACAATAACAGAAGCTTTGGAAAATGAAGATAGTTCTTTTAAAGTGTGCAGAAGCAAATGGAATTGCCAAAAGGCAGCCTGGGCATAACTGAAGCTGCCTGTGAACCCAGCAGCTGGAGGAGAAAAACAAAAAATTCTCCTGACAGTAAAACTTCTTTTCACAACCCCTAATTTTCCCCTTCTATTTACGGAGCATCTCTCCTTGCATCTAACAGAGATATAATTTATCTTGCCACTCTGACCTCTTTCTAGTAACGTCTGCTACTTCTAATGTAGGTCAGTGAAGCAGTTTGCAGTGAACCTGTTTTTTCTGGCAGGAATCTATTTTGATATGTGATGAGCAAGGGTTAGACCATCTCCATTTTCCTGGGATCTATTTTAAAACACACTTCAGTAAATGTCATCTTAATCTAGTGCACCCAGCGCCTGCGCCTCACTGGAGTCACTTTATATTTAGCTCATTTTGAAATTCAAAGCCATATGCAGAGGAGGAGCCGCTGTGAAAGAGGGAGCCAGGGAGGGAGCCAGGGAGAGCACCGTGGGTGGCTTGGGAGGAATCTGCTGCCAGAGCGAGGACTCAGGTTCCAGTCCCAGATCCTCCCGGCCTCCACCCTCCATCACCCTCCAGACATTCCTGCCAGATTTACTGGCTCTCAGTGTTGTGGCCTCTCCCGTTGCGGAGCGCAGGCTCCGGACGCGCAGGCTCAGCGGCCGTGGCTCACGGGCCCAGCCGCTCTGCGGCATGTGGGATCCTCCCAGACCGGGCACGCCTGGCTCTTTTTATATTTGTGCAGCTTGGAGGAAGGACTAGCTGCATCACCCGACGTGTTGTTGGGGACGGGGTGTCAGCATCCTACCAGACCCCTCTGAAGGCCCTGGAGCATCTGCAGCATCGCCCTCATGGCCAATGTCCGCTCTCCATCACCCTTCTCACTGCCTCCCTCATCTTCATCCCCCACCCAGCACACCCAAGGGCATACTGCCAAGCTTACAGCCAAGCCTGCTCTGCCAGGATTTCAAGATGCATCCAAATAGAGACATCACTGAGCCCTTAGGAAGAGGTGTTTGGCTGTCGCCCCATCATTCTGTGGACCACTGAATGGGCATGTGTGTGCCCTACTCCTTTCTTCTCTGTCTCTGAGGACACAGAGCCCTTCCAGCAGCTTTAGGAGCAGGCAAGAGGGCCCGAGAATGGCAAGTCAGCAAAGGGCCAACCCCTCACCACGTCCTATTTATTCGGCATTTATTGAGTGCCTGCTGTGTGCTCCCTGCCTTAAAAGGCTCTTGACCCAGTTAAAAGCACACATCAATTTCCCTCTGCAGTTTCTGAAAGTGTAAAACTGCTCCCTGGGGTAATGACGTGCCCTTATAGCCTTGCTAAGATTAAGCTTTGTCATCTTTGCCTTTGTTTTTTCAGATGCTTTTTCCCTGTCTCTGAAGGTTGTGGTCTTTTGGGGTGTACAAATAACAAGCTTCAGCAAAACTGGAAAACATCTTTGTCTTGTTCTTCCCATCAAAGCTGCTGCCTTACAAGTTTAGGTTACCCACCTGTGGTCTTTTCTTACAGATTCTCACAGGAAAACTTAATTTGAAGGTAACAGAATGCCTTGACCATCGCCATTGTCAACACGCTGAAAAGATCTTTTAAAAAGCTAGTTTGTGGTTTGTTTTCCAGAAGTAAATTAACAGGGCTTTTGCTCATATCAAACATTTCCCTCATTTTATTTACAGCCACACAATGTTAGGCAAGGGTCCCTGACTAGTTAGCAGTCATGGAATGCGTCGAATAATAGTCACTTGTTGCTAATAATCACATTTAAAAAAGAAATAGGTTTTACTACTTCGAAAAGATACATGCACTCCAATGTTCGCAGCAGCATTATTTACAATTGCCAGGAGAGGGAAGCAACCTAAGTGTCCATCAGCAGATGAATGGGTAAAGAAGATGTGATACACAGACACACACACACACATATACATACAGTGGAATACTACTTGGCCATAAAAAAGAACAAAATTTTGCCTTTGCAGCAGCATGGCTGGACTTGGAAACCATTATGCTAAGTGAAATAAGTCAGACAGAGAAAGACAAATACTGTATGATATCACTTATATGTGGAATCTAAAAAATTCAACAAACCAGTGAATATAACAAAAAAGAAGCAGACTCACAGATACAGAGAACAAACCAGTGGTTACCAGTGGGGAGAGAGTGGGGGAGGGGCAGGATAGGGTAGGGGAGTGGGAGGCACAAACTATTGGGTGTAAGACGGGCTCAAGGATATTGTACAACACGGGGATTAGAGCCAATATTTTGTAATAACTGTAAATGGAAAGTAACCTTTAAAAACTGTATAAAAATTTTTTTAATAAATTTAAAAAAAGAAAGAAGTAGGTTTTGAAATCCTTACTAGCAGTTCTTTCTGTCCCTTTTCCCCACCCCACCTTGGAACTCCAGAGCCAAGTTTCAAAGGGGTTTAGATGAAGGATTTATTCCCTGGCCCATTTTTTTCAAACATCAAGGTCTCAAAGACTATCAGTGAATTAATTTAGGGCTCTGCCAAGTTAGAGAGAGAAAAATTATATTCACCCTGAAATCCATTTAGAAGAACTAACTACTTCAGGACACTTCAATTTACCCTTCAGAGACTGGGAACAAGAAATGGCAAGTCGTTTGGAAAATTAGCCTTCCTAGGCCTTTAGCGGCAATCAGAGGGCATTGAATAAAAAGGTTTAAGGCCTGAGTTGGGGGGCGGGGGTGGCCTTAGGGAGCTTAACTGCCTGTGGATGCATCAGAGCTGCAGCTGGAGGAGCCCCCAGGCTGGACTTTATTTGCTCTTTCCATTCAGCTCTGACAAGGAGAGAGGCTGCTGTCAGAGGCCTAAAGAGAGCATTCCTCAGGGCGTCCTAGCTTTCATGCCGCTCTCATAAAACGGCTTTTCAGGGAGGATTAGTAAGCAGGTTTTGAAGAGATTGGCATTCCTCTCCGATCTGCTAAACAGATAATGAGGATTTCTAGTCATTAGAGCAATGATACCAGAGCAAAATTCCCATGACACGCACCAGCATGAAACCCCTCTGGGAAGTGCCTGCCGTGTGCGCGGGCATCAAAAGCCCCCCCCCACCCGATCCTTGAACGCGAACTTGAGGTTTCCTGCCCACCCGCACAACGTGGATCCCCTTGTCTGGAATTTAGTTTTCAGCATATTCAACACAAATTTGGACATGAGGAAGTAAGAGGCTCTCAGAGTGTTGAAAAGAAATCTTACATAGAAAAAAGTCCTCTAAGTTCAGGTGTGAACAATTAGTGATGAAGTGACAAGGGCAGCATAATTCGGTGTCCCCAGCTGTCAGAACTGGGATCACAGCTGTGAAGGTCCTCTTTGTTTTACAGAGGCGAAAGCTACCTGTCCTAAGCCACTTAGTAAGTTAGGGGCCGCGCCAAGACTAGGACGCACCCAAGTGTTCTGAGACCCAGCCCTGGGCTCGTTCCTTGCACAAGGGGTTAGTGAGCCCCTTCCATGTTCAGGCAGTACCCACAGAAGCATGGGGGAACCCCTGTAGTCTCATTTCAAATGATGCAGAAATGAAGCCTGTGCTACTGGTCGAGGTGTGGGTGGGTTGGTGGGGGGGGGAACTGGCTCTTGAGCGAAACACACCACGTTTCAAGTTCTGACTCTGCACCTCCTACTAGGTGGGTAATCTTGGGCAACTTACAGGAGCCCTCTGAGCCTCAGTTCATTTATCTGAAAAAGTAAATATGCCCACCACACAGAGCTGTCATGAAAATAAATGTAAAGGAGATTAACATTTCTGAAGTTGGTAGCCCTGGTGCTTAATAAAAGTTGGTCCCCCTCCTATCTGTTGCCACCTGAATTCCTTTATCCTAGAACAAAGGGGGTGGTTACAGACTACATGCATGAACAAAGCATTACTAAAGTGTCATCAGTGACTTAACAAATAAAAAATACACAGGAGATCCTACTCTGGCCAATAACAGAGTCTGAGGGCTTTAGATGTCCAGGACGAAGGGCATCTCTAGTCTGATTAGAGAGTTGAGGAGAACAGGAAAAGGTGGGAGAAAGGAGGCCAGGGCAGGATAGACCAGAGATGTCCAATAGAAATGTAATGCAAGCCACGTGTGTAATTCTAAAAGTTCTAGTAGCCACATTAAAGAAAGTAAAAAGAAACAGATGGCATTCATCTTAATAATATATTTTTTGAACCCAATATATCCAAAATATGATCATTTCAGCTTGTACTCACATAAAAATTATGAATGAGATATTTTATGGGTTTTTTTTTCTAAGTCTTCAAAATAAGTGTGCACGTTACACCTACAGCACGTCTCAATTCAGACTAGCCGCCTTTCAAGGGCTCACCACATTGGACCACGCAGGTGTAAACAAATGCCCATGCGCCAGCCACTGCGCTGGGTTAAGAGTCTAGGACTAGAGCATCGTTCCTGCCGTCAAGGGTCTCGCTGTCTAGTTTAGGATCTAGGACAAATGGGGGAAATTTGTATTCAAAAATATACATTTGTCTGCAGGTTCTCAAGCTACTTATCATTAGGCACTAAACCTGCAGCTCAATCCTTTTCCTAAGAGCCTTAGGCACACCTTAACCACATGGACAATATTCTTTCCCATTGTCCACATAAACAGCTGTCAGATTATGCATCTGATTTTGGGGTTTGGGACATCCAGCACCCCAGGGAGCAGTTTAAGGGAAGGGGGAGGTGTCTTGTTCTCTAATCCCTTTAGGCTATAGAGCACCCAGTTCATCCTTGTTGAGCCCAGATTCCAGGCAAGTAGGAAAGAAACTGAAAGCAAAGTCTCAGCCCTCCTTGAACCGGTTACCTGTCTCTTGGGCCAGAAGCAGCAGCAGCAGGAGAAGCCATCCATGCTGAAGAGGCAGCTGCTCTCACCAGCTGCTCTCTACCACCCTACCCTGGCCTCTTTCCCTTGCCCCTCCCTTGAGAGCCTCTTCATTTCCTCCACTGCCTGGCTGGGCTCAGAGGGAAACACACCACCCCCCGAAATGAAACACCAGTGGCTGGCGCTGCTCGCAGAGCAATCTTCATGCTGTGTCGGTGTGGGCCTGAGCAAAACCACAAGTTGAGATTTGCTTTAGATTCCCTAGTGGTTTTTTGGAAACCTTTCTCCCTTTCTGCAATTCCACCCCTGCTCCCACCCTGAGGTCCTTCCTTAACTATTCCTGCTGAGAAACTAATTCCTACTAAGGAGTTAATGATGACTCAGTGGGCCATCTTTCCCAGGGGTATTTGCATCTCTAAAAGACCGGATAAAAAGAATAGCTAAAATGTATTGAGTGCTTGCTTGGTGCTAGGTGCTATGCTAAGAAGCTAATGACTTACCCTAGGAATACGTGGACAATGGTGGAATTTCAAGCAAGCCAACACCAGGTGGAACAGAGGTGTCTTCCTGGTTATTTTAAAATCATACCTTGTAGACAACTGCTATGCAAGCCTCCTAGGGGGAATAGTCAGTGGAGGAGGTAGAAGGTCAGCACTGTTTTTTCCTTAACTTTGAAACTTTAGAGCCATCTTCTTTGTTTATGGATTGGGGGTAAATGTATGGATTAGGTTTGTTTGTTTGTATCCACTCATTCAATCAACAAATATTTATTGAGTGCCTACTCTGAGCCAAGCACTGGGTTAGGTGCTGGAGATACAGCAGTGATCCAGACAGCCAGAGCCCTGCTCTCCTGAAGCTCGCAGGACAGTGAGGGGAGACACACAATCAAGAAACAATAAAAGAGAATTACAGGGCTTCCCTGGTGGCGCAGTGGTTGAGAGTCCGCCTGCCGATGCGGAGGACGCGGGTTTGTGCCCTGGTCCGGGAAGATCCCACATGCCGCGGAGCGGCTGGGCCCGTGAGCCATGGCCGCTGAGCCTGCGCGTCCGGAGCCTGTGCTCTGCAACGGGAGAGGCCACAACAGTGAGAGGCCCGCGTAAGGCAAAAAAAAAAAAAAAAAGAGAATTACAGATAGTGCTCATCCCTGCAAACAAAATGGACACGGGAGGGTGATGGAGATAAACCAGGGAGCGGGGAGGAGGCCTCCGGGAGGGGGTACGGTGGTATTTTCCAGCATCATCCCTGTGCTCCTTCTTAGCCCTATCTGCTCCTTCTTCCTCCTTCACCCACCTGTGGCTCTACTCTTCTCCATCCAAGCACACTCCTGGGAGTTCTCGGCCAGTTTCATGGCTTTAACCACCTTCTATACATCTCCCAAATTTATATCTCCAGCCCCAACAAATCCTATGAGAGCACCAAACCCATAAATTCAACTGTCAACCTCATTATCACCCCTGGAAAGGCTACCAGCGTCTCGAAATTAATATGCCGCAAAGAAGACATTGATTCTCCACCTCCCCCAACTTGTTTCTGCTCTCCTGATCCTGTACTCAGAAAAAGACACCACTATCCCCTCCAACAGCTCAAACGAAAAGTTTAGGAATTGTTTCTTTTTTGCATTTTTAAATATTTGGAATAGGTAATTATGATAGGCAGAATAATGGCCCTTAAAGATGTCCATATTCAAATTCCTGAAATCTGCGAATGTTACCTTACATGGCTAAAGGGACTTTGCATGTGGGGTTAAATTAAGAACCTTATGATAGGGAGATTATCCTGGATTGTCTGGGAGGGTTGAATCTAATCACAGCAGTGCTTAAAAGGATCTCTGGCTGGCTTAGCATCACTAATCATTAGGGAAATGCAAATCAAAACCACAATGAGATGTCACCTCACACCTGTCAGAACCGCTATCATCAAAAAGACAACAAATAACAAGTGTTGGTGAGGATGTGGAGAAAAGGGGAGGCTTGTGCACTGTTGGTAGGAACGTAAATTGGGACAGCCAATGTGGAAAACAGTATGGAGATTCCTCAAAAAATTAAAAATAGAACTACCATACAGTCCATCGATTCCACTCCTGGGTATTTATCCAAAGAAAGCAAAAACACTAATTAAGAAAGATATACGCACCCCTATGTTCATTGCAGCTTTATCTACAATAGCAAGATATGGAAGCAACCTAAGTGCCCATCAGTAGATGAATGTATAAAAAAGATGTGGTATGTATACATACAATGAAATATACTCAGCAATAAAAAAGAATGAAAACTTTGCAACATTTCAACAAGAATGAAATCATTTGCAACAACATGGATGGACCTAGAGGGTACTAGGCTAAGTGAAATAAGTCAGAGAAAGACAAATACTGTATGATTTCACTTATATGTGGAATCTAAAAAACAAAACAAATGAACAAACATAAAATAGAGTAATAGATACAAAGAACAAACAGGTGGTTTCCAGAGGGGAACGGGTAAGGGGAGAGGAGAAATAGGTGAGGGAGATTAAGAGATACAAATTTCCAGTCGCAGGGTAAATGAGTCACAGGTATGAAATGTACAGCGTGGGGAATACAGTCAGTAATAATGTAATATCTTTGTATGGTGACAAATGGTAACTACACTTATTGGTAACTACACTTATTGTGGTGATCATTTTGAAATGTATAGAAATATCAAATCACTGTGTTGTGTAACAGGAACTAACATAGTGCTGTAGGTCAATTATACTACAAAAACAAGCAAACAAACTGATAGAAAAAGAGATCAGATTTGTGGTTACCAGAGACAGGGGTGGCTGGAGGGGGAATTGGATGAGGGCAGTCAAAAGGTACAAACTTCCAGCTCTAAGATAAATAAGTACTAGGGTGTAATGTACAACATGAGAAATATAACGAACACTGCTGTATGTTACACATGAAAGTTGTTAAGGAGTTAAGGAGTAAGTAAATCCTAAGAGGTCTCATCACAAGGAAAACATTTTTTTCTATTTCTTTAATTTTGTATCTATATGATATGATAGATGTTCACTAAACTTACTGTGGTAATCATTTCATGGTGTATGAAAGTCAAATCATTGTGCTCTACACCTTAAACTTATACAGTGCTGTATGTCGATTATATCTCAGTAAAACTGGAAAGAATAAAAAGGACCTCTGGCTGTGGTCAGAGGGATATGCCTATGGAAGGACATTGGAGACATGGAACATTGCTGGCCATGAGCCAAGGAAGATGGGCAGCCTCTAGAAGCTAGAAAAGGCAAGGCAACAGATTTTCCTCTACAGCCTCCAGAAAGGAACACAACCTTTCTAACACCTTGATTTTAACCCGGTGAAACCCAGGTCAAACCTCTGACATACAAAACTATATGATAATAAATTTGGGCTGTTTTAAGCCACTGCATTTGTAGTAATTTGTTATAGCAGCAATAGAAAACTAAGAAAGTAACATAGTCACATGATTCAAAATTCAAGAAATACAAAATGATGTACAATGACAAGACTCCTTCTCACGCTGCCCCCACCCACCTAGTTCCCCTCCCCAAAAGTACCCAGTGCTACCAACTTCTTGGTATACTCTTCCAGAGATATTTTTGCATATATAAGCAAATGGGACTAGATGTATTTTTCCCCTTTTATTATATACCAATGGTAGTATACTGTACATACTGTTAAGACATTTTCTAACACAAAGAAATATACTAGAGATTTTTCTTCGGAGTTTTTCATTGTTTTATTCTGGTTCCACAGCATTCCATTGAGTAGATATACCATAATTATTCAGACAGTCCCTTTTTGATGCTTATTCCCAAGCTTTCCTATCACAAACAACGCTCAATGGAAAAAAAAAAAAAAAAACAACCTTGAACTAGCAGCATTTTGCACAGGACTAAGTGTGTCTGTGGGACAAATTCCAGGAGTCATCCTAGATCCTTCCTTTCCTTCATCCCCATCCAATTCAGTGTCACATCCTATGAGTTCTATCTCCACTTCTTTCCTAGTACTCCATCTCCGTCCGTTTCAAGCCACTATCATCTCTGGCTGGGGACAGCACAGTGGACGCATCTATGTGAGAGTTTGGTATGGAAGGCCCTCCATTCCCTAAGTTTGCATCTTGCCCTTTCAGGGAAGAGCTCCCTTAGGACCTTGGGTTTCTTGTTTCTGAAATATGATCAATGAGACTAGCTGTCCTGATTTTGTGTGGATAACTGAATGGTGTTTGCCAAGACTTTAGTGATGGAGCTCCAATTAGAGGCTCTCAGATAAAAGAAACTTGCTAAACCTGAAAGGAAGATCAGACGAGTATCTCGGTGTCCTGGAATAGACAACTTTTTTTTCTTTTTGAATAACTACTTTGGGAGGGGTCCATAAGCATTAAGAACATACATAAAATGACACACCACTGTTGATAATGAAAAAAACAGCATTTGATCATTTCCAGCTTTATAAATTTTTTAAAAATGATTCAGTTACAACAAAAAAAGTTTAGATACTTTAGCAAGTATCACCTTGCAGGACCATAATCACATTTAAGCCACTGACTTACCCTTAATGGAAAAAAGTCACACTGCATCTAGTTACTGTAGTATTTCTAAGCATAATTATAGCAGATTGAATGCAATGTGATATACACCAAAATTCATATGGACGTCATATAATGACAGCATTGTACAAATAACATTAATGACCTCCAACAAACACATTTTAAATTAGACTGGTCAAGCTAAATGGAATGTTGGAGCCAAACAGAAATGTAGTGGAATTCAGATTGTCTAGTAAGACTTGAAACTATACGTTAGGATGACGTAAAAACTAAATACTGGTAGAGCCCTAACGAAATACTAGCAGCGACAGTTACAGCCCTCTTAAAAGCTTTTAAAAATCTAGCAAATAAAGATAATACCATTTTTGAGAGAGTATAAAACTTTATATACTTCAGCATAACCTATTTGCTTTAAATCAGGCATTTATTTTTAAGACTGGGAGTATATTCCAGCTGTTGCTTTTCATAAAAGTTTTAAAATTAAGCAGATTTAATGCTGGAATGCAGAATCCTCCTTGGGCATAAAACCCCCAAAACGAACTGTAAATATATCTTGGTTCAGAAAGCAAGATATTTGAATCACTTGAAGTTTGCAGTACTAAATAAAATAGCACCTTTTAGCTAAGCTGTTTGAAGGGCCAAGCAATGATTTGAGGACTGTCCTAATTCAGTGCCCAATGCTGAAAGTAATCTATGTATAAAACTCCTACTTGTGGGCTTCCCTGGTGGCGCAGTGGTCGAGAGTCCGCCTGCCGATGCAGCGGACGCGGGTGCGTGTCCCGGTCCGGGAAGATCCCACATGCTGCGGAGCGGCTGCGCCCGTGAGCCATGGCCGCTGAGCCTGCGCGTCCAGAGCCTGTGCTCCGCAACGGGAGAGGCCACACCAGTGAGAGGCACGCGTACCGCAAAAAAAAAACAAAAAACCCAAAAACTCCTACTTGTTACAGCAGGCCATGGAGAAAGTCAGAAATACTTTTCGATTTCAGGCATAAATTAAGGAAATAATACCTAATAAGCTCGCTTGCTTACAGCACAAAGAAACACTGGCAAAACTCTTAATTCCTAGATGCATGTGCTGTTCTCAGTTTTATTTTTTGTTTTAAAGTTCATTGAATAAGAGGAAGGGAACTGGGGAAAGGAGGAGGACTAAATGAAAACATTTTAAATGGAATGGAACGAGTTTGGCTCTTAAATATCGGAACAATAAGATTTTTAAAGGAGCTACCTAGGTAGCCAAGCAGATTAAAACAAAGCTGCCTGCACGTAGTTCAAATACAGTTTACCTGGCATAAATGAAGACCATGGAACAGACATCATCTTTTTTTTTTTTTTGCGGTACGCGGGCCTCTCACTGTTGTGGCCTCTCCCGTTGCGGAGCACAGGCTCTGGACGCGCAGGCTCAGCGGCCATGGCTCACGGGCCCAGCCGCTCCGCGGCATGGGGGATCCTCCCAGACCAGGGCGCGAACTTGTGTCCCCTGCATCGGCAGGCGGACTCTCAACCACTGCGCCACCAGGGAAGCCCTAGACATCATCTTAATTGCATCTCTAATATGTGTTTTCCTCTTGTGGGTTTCCAAAACATCTAAGGGACCAGGAACAAGGTAAGAGTTTTTAGGAGTGGAGACAAATTCACTTCGAATAAGACCCTGAGATTAAAATTCTGCCTTTATGCTATTTAGCTACAGCCTAAACCCTACCCTGAGGGTGCTTGGGGAAATTCCAGGATGGGAACTGGTTCAGAGAGTCCAATCCTGGTAGCGGAAATAAAAGTAGTCAAGAAAGGAGTACTGCCGAGGTGAGGCCCCTGTCATTAGAAATCTGAAAATGAAAACCCAGGGAGATAACAAAGGAAGGCATCAGATTTATGTCACGTTTGCCTAAGCATCATCTCTCTTCCCTAATAATAAAAATTTTAGCAGGTATTTATTGATCATTTACTGTGTGTCATGCATTTTCACAAATGCTTTTATTTCATCTTCCTAACATCCCCATTTTCCCATTTTACAGGTAAGGAAACTAAGGATCAGGGAGAATTTTCATTTTCTAGACTTTAAATGGTTGAGCCCCTGATCACACAGTAAAAACTAAGGACATGTGGAAACCTTGATAACATTCTTGAACAGTTACAATACACATAAGGGTAGATGACCTTCACAATGAATTTCAGTCTGTTAATACGCACAGTAATATACACATATGCTCCAGACAGCAGTGTTGTGTAAGATCGCAGACTCTATAGTGAGACTTCCTGGGTTCAAGCCTGGTTCCATCATTACCAGCTGTGTGGCCTTGGACAAATTCCTTTATCTCTCTGGGACTATTTACCTTATGGGGTGGTTGAGAGGATTACATGACTGAAGATATTTAAAGCACTTAGAGCAGTGCGTGGCACTTAGTTAATGTTGGGTACCTGTCCCGGTTCATATGGTTTAGCCCGGGTACCAGCCCTGGGCTGGGTGACGCATAGAAAGCACTCACCCCAAGGACGGTCTCCTGGAATCCTCACATCATCCAACAATGAAATCATTCTTCCTTTTCTACAGTAGAGGGGTCTGAAACTCCAAAACTACCCCAATGTCACACAATCATCTAAGTAGCAGCATTGAAATCCAAACCATGCTTTGCCTGCTTTTGGAGTCTGGGCTCAGTAACAAGCACAGAAGCTGGCGGTGCTGGCGTGTGTCCTGTTCTCTGGCAAATCTGAGACATGATCTGCTCTTCCTGCTTACAAGTACAGGGACCCGTGCACGCGCATGCACAGGCACACGCACATGCAATATTCCAGTGGGAAACTTCCCCCGCGCCTGTGCCTTTTGCTGACTATACACCCAACAATTTCTGGTCTGAAAGGCACTTTCCCAGAATGGAGTTGACAGCGGTTTGGGAAATGACTCAAACTAATTGAATTCTTGACATGGCGAGATGCTGGGGACATTGGATCCTTCTTATTTCCAGCTGCGTGAAAGGAAGAAGCTTTGCCAAACCAAAGAAGAGCAAGCCATGGAAGAGAATACACGTTCAGTGCCAGATGCTCTTTATAGCAGTAAACAAATGGTTCGACCACCATAAACTTTTGATTTTCATAATTCAGTGTCCGGGTGGGGGAGGGTAACAAGCAGAGGCATGCATGGGAGAATTTTTGCACCTGTCAACGATACAATAATGATACTGCTGAGAGGTCCCTTGAAGACGAAACAGAAACACTTGCAAAAAGTAAGCAATGACAAGATTTCTCGTCACACAGCTCCTTACCACCATACTCCATCCTGCACACACCCCTCTCTCTTACAATTAAAAGGCCTCAAAATTTCCACCATGTAGAAAATTAGTCTCTCTCCCTCTCTTCCCCTTTCCTCCTCCTTCCCATCCTCTCTCTGTTTTTCTCTTCCAGGAAGAAACTCTTGAATGTCAAGCGCTAGACATTATCTAGTACAGACCATTAACTTGAAAGTCAGGAAAACCTGGGTTTGAAGCCTTGTTATGGCACATTATGCAAGTTACTTAAACCCTCTGTGATTCAGTTACCTCATCTGTAAAATGGGCTTAAAAATAATACTTACCTGATAGGACTGGTGTGAGTACTGAATGAGCTAATGCTTGTAAGATCCTTAGGGCAGAGGCTGGCACATAGCCTATGCCCCCAAAATGTTCCTTGTAGTATCACCCAACCCACCCTCTTCATTTTACAGACAAGGAAACTGGATTTAGAGAAAAGTGATCTATCCAAAGTCATATGGTGAGTGAATGGCAGAGCCAAGTCTGGGTCCAGGCACCCCATCCAGGCCCTCTTCCTGCTGTACTACACATCGCATAGTGTATTTCCCGCCAGTCATCAACTTCGAGCAGAACGAGGTTGGGACGTTTTCCAGTTGGTCATGTCCGTGCTGAGCTGCTGATGTCAGCAGAGCTAGGGCCACGAGCATCCTGGGTTGCTGGCCCCACTGTGGTCAGGGGCTGGCTGAGCGTGAGGGCAGGTGCTGCTTGTGTCTCATAATGACGCACAGTGTCCAGGACTATCAAACCCTGCTAAAGCCAATTTCCACAGAGCACTGAGCCACCAGCCTCTTATTATTAATTTACATTCTGGAAGCCGAAGCTCCAGAAAAGTTGACTGCACAGTGTCACCCTCAACAGCTTTCAAATGTTCTGGTAACACAAAACCTCTGCTTCCAAAGCAGCCTCCAATCCACATCCCTGAGGCCTGAGGTGCTGCACACTCTCTCTCCCCGCCCCCGCCCCCCCCCCCCCCCCCCCGCCGCTAGGACCGTCTCCCAGTGCTGACAGACTGCAGAGACCAGATCATTGTCTGTACTATGACCTGTTTTTGCCCACATGGTACCATTTCACCCCAAATGCTCTTCCCTCTCCCTTTTCGTAAAGAACACACACACACACATACATACACATGCGAACTCACACCATCACCCACGTGCCCAAGGGCTCTTGTTCCCTAGGGGAAGTGTTCAAATCGTCCACAACAATATTTGGTTCTAGCGTGGGAGGATCAGAAACCTGCAGCCGGGGCAGGTGCGGTTCCGGGTGTTTCCAGAGATAACAGACCCATTAGTTCTGACAAACGTTCCCACGTTCCTGCCTCTAATCTCTGCCAAACTTCCCAGATCCAGCCAGAGCCTGGAGCTCCTCGCAGACCATCCAGGATGTCTCTGATCTAGTCAGTGGCCGGGTGGCCACGGCTGCACAGACCAACAAACTTTTTCTCACGTGTCAGCCAGCCACACCCTCCACTCACAACAAACAGAGGCAAGGGGATATGGGAACTAACTGGCCTGGAAGGTGGGAGGGGACGGAGGGATCATGGTGATGATGATGGTAATTCTGTAGCAGAAAGATCACTGGCCTGGAAGGCAGGAGGCCTGAGTCCCTATCCTGGCCACTGAGTGAAGTGCATGCTCTTGGGCCAGTCACTTAACCTCTCTGTGCCTCAGTGTTCTCACCTGCTATAGAAGTGGGCTTGCCTGGAGTGTCTGAAGGAAGTCTCTCAGGCTAAGGTTTCCATGGTGACCATCTTCAGTCCCGATGGCACATATGGGCAATTAGGGGCAAACCACGGCAGGGCTCAGCGCTAACCAGAATTCTCACCACTTCCAGCCACTTCTGGCTCACACTTTCTCCCCAATGAAAGGTCAAAAGGAGGGACTCCTGGAAAGTGGGTAAACGCCAAGGAGGATTTGTTCACTTGGGGGCACGGGTCAAGGGTCTGGGCTGGTCCCCGAGTCCTTTTGATGTCCTTTTTAACATTTTTGGAGCCCAAGGCAGGGCCCAAGTTATCTCCAAGCTCCAAGTCCATCTGCCTCTTGGGCTTCAGAGACGGAAAGCAGAGCTCGCAGCAGCAGTTAAGAGACTTGCCAGATGGCTGGCTGGTCATGGCAGAGCTGACCTAATCCAGGTCCCCTACCTCCTACTCCAGAGCTAGGAAGTGTCGGCATGTGTGACAGCAGTGGTGGCCTCTGTGACAGACAGTGTCAGCTTGTGCTGCAGGCTCCCCCATCACTGAGGCTTAGAGGCGGTGAGAGAACAGTGCAGGTTCCCGTTCCCCTTCAACCTTAAGGGTTCAATTCACCCTTCTTCTCCCACTTGACATCTGCCTTCCCTTGTTGACTGTCCAAACTGTAGACTTGACACTGCAGCACCAGGGCAGAAGCAACATCCTAATGTACTCTGTTAGCCAGGACCTACAATTGCATAGAGTCAAATATCTAGAATATAATCCTTTCTAGATATAGCTCCTAATGACTCTGTTTCTCTTATTAAAAACCTTGACTGATACAGATAATGAAGATATGACACGTCAATATTTGTGAATGCACCTAAGGCAGTCCTTCAAGAACAATTACAGGCTGAAATGTGAGTATTAGAAAAGCTGAAAATCAATGGTCTCAGCAACTATTTCAAGTAACAAACAAATAAAAAAACAAGAGAACCACAAAGCAGAGCAAATCAACCCAAAGAAAGTAGAAGGAAGGAAATAATAACTAGAAGAGTGGAACATTCATACAATAGAAAAGTCACACAATAGAGAAAATCAACAAAGCCAGGAATGAACTCTTTACAAAGATTAATCAAACTGGTAAACCTCTAGCAAAACTGTTCAAGAAAAAGCAAGAAAATACACTTAACAATATTAGAAATAAAAAGTAATATGTTACTAAAGACGCTACAGACATTAAAATGATAATAAGAGGATATCAAGAATCATTTTATTTTGATAAATTTGACAATTTTTTAAAATTGGCAAATGCCTTGAGAAACAGCATGTCAAAACTGACACAAGAAAAAAATTAGAAAATATAACCCTCCAATATCTATTTAAACATTGAATGAATACTCCAATATCTATTTAACACTGAATGAATACTCCAATATCTATTTAACATTGAATGGATACTCCAGTATCTATTTAAACGTCGACTCTATTATTAAAAACATTTCCACAAAGAAAACTCCAGGTCCAGGTAGCCTCATTGGTAAATTCCCTCAAACATTTAAAAAAGAAATAGCACCAATCTTAGACAGACTCTTTCAGATAACTGATAAAGAAGGGACACTTCATAACTCATTTTATGAGTCCAACATAAATTTAATAACAAACTTGAAAAGGACATTACAAGAAATGAAAATTATAGACCAGTCTCTTTCTCATGAATGTAGACACAAAAGTTGTAAACAAAATATTAGCGAACAGAAACTATTTGTGTTTCAAAAATCACTGAACTGTACACTTAAAAGGGTGAATTATTGTGTATAAATCATATCTCAATAAATCTGACTTCTAATAAAGAAAAAATGGATCTTAACTCACACATTATCAAACTTCCAATAGATTGTAGATATATATAAATGTGAAAAGCAAAACAATAAAGCTCTTAGAAAAAACATAGGAAGATGTCTTCATGACCTTAAGGTAGGCAAAAATTTTTGTAACAAGTTCTTTAAAACTACTAATTATCAATCTAAGATCAATTTGACTACACTGAAATTCATATCTTCTGTTCATCAGAAAGCACCATTAAGAGAGTAAAAACATCTGTCACAATCTGGGAGAAGATATTTGTAGTACATATATCCAACAAAGGACTTTATTCCAGAATAAATAAAGAACTCGTACTAATCAACAAGAAAATTGTAGATAACCCACTTCACAAAAGAGGATATCCAAATGTCCAATTTTATTAGTCATCTGGAAATACAAATTACAACCTCAATGTAGCCCACTGCATATTCACTAGAAGACTAAAGTGGAAAAGGTAGGCAACAGCTGGTATTGGTGAGGATACAGAACAACTGGACCTTTCAAAACATTGATATTGGAAATGTTAATTGATACAATCGCTTTGGAAAACTGTCAGTATTTACTCAAGCAAAACACTTGCAAACCCTATTATCTAGCAGTTTTACTCCTAGGCATACATCCAACAGTAATAAGTACACATGTTCACCAAAAGACAAGTACAAGCAGCTCTATTAGCAATAGTCAAATACAGGAGACACCCCAAATATCCATCAGTGGTAGAATGGATAAATAATGATGATATATTCATACCACGGAATACTAAAGACAATGAAAATTCTACAACAGCATGCAATAACATCACGTTGAGTGACAAAAGCCAGATAAAAAAGAATTCATACCATATGATTCCATTCATATAAAATTCAAAAATAGGCAAAGATAGTATAAGCTGTTAGAAGCCAAGAGATGGGTTATCTTGCTGTTTTGTCTTTTTTTTTGAGATTGGTTACTCTTAAGGAAAGTCTCAATGACGGGCAGGGTAGTTGAAGGGGTTTCTGGCAATGGGGCTGTAACGTCTGTGAAAACACTGTACACTTGTGATTTCTGTATTATACTTCAATAAAAGATGTTTACATAGAAAAAATTAAGTGGATGGGAGCATGGCAAAAATTGTTGTATCCATTTAACCAAGGAAAATTGAGTAGGGGAAGAATTAGCTTTAGGACAGAAGAAGATTTCAAGAATCTGAGCCCGTTTGCCAAGGATCTGTGTGATTTTCCTTCAGGCTCCACCATTAGGTAGAAGGACTGACTGAGGTCGGTCAGCAATTTGAAGAGAGTGTCACAGAGACTGACCAGTTCTTTATGAATGCAGAGTCTTATGGCATTCTGGGCCTGGGATAACCCTGCTTGTGCTGAAAGGGTGACCCCAGTGTTCGACACAATGGCCCAGAAGCTGGCGGATCTACCCGCGTTTTCTGTGTACACGAGTAGGTAAGGCCCATCAGCCCCACCAGATTAAGGTTATAACTATAGGGAAACAACACGTCTAGACTTAGCAGTCACAACACCTGGGTTGGAGCTCTTGCTTGGTCTTGTAGCAGCTGTGTGATTTGGGGCAAAACACTTACCCTCTCTGAATATTGAGAAAATGGGGTTTGCCTCAAAGTCGTTGAAAAAAGGACTTTGTAAACTATACCACACTGGAGTAATCAAAGAATCTCTGGGACTGGACATTCATTTATGCAGTGAATAAATATTTATCAAGCCCCTATTCTGTGCTCACCATGCTGCTAGGCACTGGGAACACAATGGAACAAGAAAGACAGTCCCTGCCCTCAAAAAGCTTAATTCTAGTGAGAGGAGGTGGGGGAAAAAATTCAAATGTTAGCTGACAATAAAATAATTACACATTAATGGCTGGAATAACAAAATGTAGTATATGCCTACAACAGAAAATTATTCAGCCTGAAAGAGGAAGAAAATTCTAACAGTAGTGGAATTCATAGAGACAGAAAGTAGAATGGTGGCTGCCAGGGGCTGGGGAAGGAACAAGCAGGAAGTTATTGAACGGGTATAGAGTTTCAATTTTATAGGATGAAAAGGTTCTGGGGATTGGTTGCACAACCCTGTGAATATACTTAACACTACTGAACTGTACACTTAAAAATGGCTAAGAGGGTCGATTTTATGTGTTCTTTGCCAATTTATACAATTTTTTAAATTGCATGTTGTGGTTGGAAAAGGTCATGAGACTCACCAGCCCTCGGACACGTTTACCTGGGGTTCTGGGAGGGTCAGGGAGGAGATTTCTTATCTCTCTGACTCCTTCCCAAGGAAACTTGGCCTGAGCTTACCCTGTTTCAGCAGAAGCGCATTTCTCTCGCTCTCCTCTCTCACATGGAGAGCTTTGAATCTCCTCCATCACATGGCTTCCTCTCCAGCCTGATTGCAGTGGAGACCAGGCCTGGACGGAACTGTGAGTAAGCGGGCAGGTGTCTGGACACCTCGCTTCTGCCCTTCAGAGCTTCCTGCTCCCTTTCAGCCTGGAAAGATGTGAATTGTGGTGGAAAACAGCAAATACTTTGCAGCCAGACTGACCTGGATTTAAATCCCCCCCTCTTGGGACTTCCCTGGGGGCTCAGTGGTTAAGAATCTGCCTGCCAATGCAGGGGACATGGGTTCGAGCCCTGGTCCAGGAAGATCTCACATGCTGCAGAGCAACTAAGCCCGTGCGCCACAACTACTGAACCTGCCCTCTACAGCATGGAAGACACAACTACTGAGCCCACGTGCAGCAACTACTGAAGCCCGCATGCCTAGAGCCCATGTTCCACAACAAAGAGAAGCTACTGCAATGAGAAGCCCGCGCACCAGAACAAAGAGTAACCCCTGCTCGCCACAACTAAAGAAAGCCTGCATGCAGCAATGAAGAACCAACACAGTCAAAAATAAATTAATTAATTAAAAAAAAAAGAAATCCCCCCCTCTTGCATTACTTCATCTCCATGAGCCTCATTTTTCTCAAATGGACACTAGGCTGACATGAGAATAAGATGAGGCAGGAAAAATTCCTAGCACAGCGCCTTGCATAAAGGCCATCAACAAACATCAGCTCCTCCCCCCTCGTGCCTTGAAAACTGTTTTCCTTGGATTCCCACAGATATCCACTTCCCTTCCCCTTTACTGCCCTGCATACAGGGCCCCAAGTTTTGTCTTTCTCTGATCCTTTTCCTCCTGAAAACAAATCAGTTTTAGGTCCTATTTCTGCAGGATCCTGCTAGGTGGCAGAACATATTCTGAGAAATCAACACAATATTAATAAATATTCAAGCTCCAGTAAGTCACTTCGTGTTCAATTAGCATCTTTGCCTAACACAAAAGAGTGAATACTGTGGAAATTCCAGGCACCACCATAATAGTGGAGAAGATACTTGGGGCAAAGGAGTCTTTGGGGGTGCCTCAAGTTGCGTGGTGAATGCACACCCGATGATGGTCCTGGCCTTGGTGCTGCATGAGTTCTGCTTGATCAGATCTGTGGTCTCCATTTCTCACCTCCTTACCCCTTCTATCCAAGAAGCAGGAGGATATTCACAAATCATTGAGCACAGTTGTTTCTATTGTTTGCCCAAGAGGCTCCGACTAATCAGCTTGCAGCAGTCAGAAGCCCCGGTCTCAAAACGCAGGCTGATATTTCTGCCTATCTAGGTACTTGGTGTGAGTGACCAGACCAAGAAGCAGGGGACTGGCTGAGGCTCGTCCTTGAGGTTTTCCAGTGCCCCTTCCTTGACAATCTGCCTTTCTTTCCATGTAGTGACACAGGAGGTGGTGCAGGTAGCAAGCTGATTTTCAGAGGCTAGGACCACTCCCACCTCTCTGGGAACATAGATTGAGTCCCAGTCACCAAACAAGTCTACTGGCAGATTGCAGTGGACACGTAAGTATCCTCCACAGAGTAGTTACAGAATGAGGGAAGAACTCATAACAGGCTCAGCTGAAATTGGATTAACTAAATTGACCTGAATGAAACTGCTGGTCACTGAGAGAGGATGCTGGGAGCTGGCTGCATGAGGCTAGAATATGGAGGTGCTGAGCAGAGGGGCAGGACGGGGCAGCAGACACATGGTACCAACTCTCAGCTTCCTTTCTTGTACATGTGGTGTATCTTCAATTCAACAGAGAGTAAATACTAACACTCGGCCAACTACTCATTCAACATTAATTAACATGTAAGGCAAGGGTTGAATGACACAGGGGTGCAAAAGCGAATTGGACTCAGATTTTGCCTTCACAAATCACTGCAGAAGATGACACCTATACACAAACTTCTACCATGTAGAGTAGAAGGTGGTCAGTACTCCATGAGATGGACCACCAAAGTGGCCCAGACCAGAAAGGGCAAGACCACTTCTATCTGAAGAACTCCTCAAGGGTTTCATGGAGGGGGTGGCATTGATTGAGTCTACACACACACACACACACACACACACACACACACACACACACACAGAGGCGCGAAGCAATCAGGGAAAGTGGAACTAGATTCCTGCCACATACCTAGCACTGTACTAGACAGTGCAGGAATTCAAAGAAATGTAATTCAAGTTTCAATTCAGCTGAAGATAAGTTCCTGCAAGGGGACAGGCATGTGCTAGGCACAGAGATACAAAAGCCAAAAAGGCTCCAATGTTTACTGTCTACTGAGGGTTTTTCAAACTGTAAGGATTTACCCATTTATGGGTCACGACATCATTTTAGGGGATCGTGACCTACATTTTTTAATGAAATGGGCTAAAATAGAAAATATGAGAGTGCACTTCATATATTAAGGTTAAGTACAGTGTCATGAAATTTTTATTTCCTGCGTGTGTGTGTGCATGTATGTGTGTGTACTGGGTCAAGAAGTAAATATATTTCCTGCTATGCATCTCAGTCAAAAAAAAAAAAATATATATATATATATAGAGAGAGAAACACTCATGTGGTAAGAGAGACCAAAATGCAAATTACTAACGTGCTTCAGCAGATTAGAGAACCCAGCAGAGAGTGAGAGCTGCTGGGGTGCCAGGGAAGCTTAGGGGGAGAAAGGGGAAGGAACAGGTAGGAGTAGCTGACGATGCTTCCTTTGTCCTCAGAATCCAGGTGGGAGGCACCATGATGTTCTTCTCCGAAGCCTGCAGGCCATTGTGGACCCAGGGACCTCCCTCATCACAGGCCCCTCAGGCGGTAGCAAGCAACTGCACAGACCACTGGGGCAGAGCCCATGGACGGGGAATTGGGAGGCCTCTGAATAGATCCTCTGCGTTCTATTTTTGTACACTCTGGAGTGTGTCAACATCAGTGTCTTGCCGGATGTCACCTTCACCATCAATGGGGTCCCCCACACCCACCAGCCAACTGCCTACACCCTGCTGGTGAGAACTGTTTCCTTATTCTGCAAGTCACAGGGCCATCCTCACACGGCTGCCACTTCCCCTTTCCAAACAGTCGCCTGTACTCAGGGTGCCTTTACCCCTTGCCCCCCTCCCATCTTATCTAGCTCTGAAAGCATTCCCCTTGGGAGGGGTGGTACTGCCGATGGTGGAAACGCCACTGGGCTGGTTCTAACTTCCTGTTCTGCCATGAAGCAGCAGCAAACCTTGGACAAGCCATTTAATGAGGTTTCTGACATTGTCAGGTAGGACTTTTCAACTGACAAAACTTAATCTCTTCAACCACCAAGTCAGACTGGGATATTATTAGCCCATTTGATAGATGAGGATACTCAGAGAGTTAAATGGTTCAAGATATGAGCTGCTAGAGGTAGGGGGATACAGAATAAGGTTATATCTCTTCTAACATTCAAGTTAACATTCTCCACACAAGAAAATGTCTTGTTGCAGGCGATTGGTAAGTTTGGAGAGTGAGGTAGAAAGGGAACTTCCAGGTGTTTTGGAGATCTATGATCCCAAATTTTCAATATCGCATTTCTTTGGCGACACACTTTAACACACCAACTTTGCCCAAGAGTCACCTGCAGCATCAGGGTGACTGCACCAGGACGGAAGCACTAAGGTGTAGACAGAGGGCTTTCCCTACCCCCATAACTTGATCTCCATTCACTCCTTCCCAAAGCCACCAAATATAAACAGACAGTGCAAGTGAAAACAAATGTTTTGCTTTAAAACACAAGCTTCATGTCAAGTCTCCTAAGCTCCTCCAACAAAGGAATTGTAGAGCTGCCACTGTGAACATGGTGCTGAGGACAAGTTACACATTTCAACTGTGCCAAGTTCATTAGTCTATACACCTTTCCCCACTCCAACACCCCACTCTCTCTCCCCTTCACCCTATGTGAGTCCCTGCTCACACGCACACCCTTCCCTGTACCCATTATGGTGCTATTGTCCTTTTATGCTAGCAGTTTTTGATCAGAGCCACCTTAATCCATCAAGGATGTTGTCATAACTTTGCATTTTTGTCCCCTTCCTCTCAAGAAGACTCTTGAAGCTCTCAGTGAATTTTCCCAAACCCTCATCGGCAACCTCAAATTTCAAATGGTTGTCGGAAAGACAACTTCTGCCTGTTAGACCCCAAGTCTTTACCAAACCAAATAAGGTTGGGACAGTTATACTCCTCTCACGGATCAATGGATACCTACTTGCCTTATAACTTGAAGGAGCCACTCGAATGATTCTTCCCAGAACTCAAGAGAATAGCAGTGGCTAGCCACTTACAGAGCAATTACTCTCCCTTAAAAAATTAAGTTGAGCTTTGCTAGAAACTAAAGAAACCAGAATTTAAGCCAAGATCTTCTAATGCCAAACCTTTTGCTGTTCCAGCCATGCAACAAGGTTTCAGTTTTCCCAATCGTTAAGATGGTGGTAAGGAGTGGAGGTGTATAACAGATGAACAATTATCAAAATTGCAGAACTTAGAAGCCAAGACCCACGTATATGAAATTGTGCAAACACTTTTTTGAGTAAACATGTATAGGTATACGAAACGGAAGAAAGAACCAACCAGCCAAAATTGTGAAGCGGCCGTCCAAGGCCATTTGGTATAGCTACCACTACTACACAGTACAGCCTCTAGACAGCACTACTTCCTTCTTTCCCTATACGTCATTTATATTCTTCTTTCCAATTCCAGAAATTCATGGATGGAATGAAGTTCTTAATTAGTGGCTTTCAAGGTTCTGACATCCAACCTCCAGCTTGGTCCTTCTGGACCCTAAGCAATGTATCATTAAACAGTTTTACTGCCTTTGACCATGGGAATAACCATGTGGGGCTGGCCCCAGCAGTCCCCTAAGCAGGGGCCTTGTGTCTGTGCCAGCCCCCCGGAAATTTACCTGGGCCTATTAGGTTGGAACATTCTCCACAGCTGTCAAAGTTCTTTTCAATAGAATGCAGTTTTTCCAGAGCTGCAACCCAAATTAGAATGAAACAGAGCATGAGAACACACACATACACACTCACACACATACTTCATATACCCACATACACACCAACTCCACCAACATCATAATGGAAGAATTAAGTTGTATGCCCATACTTTTTATCGCTTTTTGCTAATGTTTTATTATGGAAACTTCCGAACATGTGCACAAGCAGAAATTATAGTACAATAAATCCCTGTGCAGCCCCACTCAGTTTCCACAACCCATCAACACATGGCAGGGCCTGTTTTATCTGTTTCACCAGCTACTCCTCTCTTCAGCCCCACATACCTGGATTATTTTGAAGTAAAATTCTTAGCATCACATCATAAATCACCACATCAAATATTTATCCATAAACCCTTCTAATACAGGTATCCCCTGCTTTTCAAAAGTTCACTTTATACCACTTTGCTTTTATGAAAGACCTACATTAGTACCTGTTTTCCCTAAACTAAAGGAATCCAAAGAGGATTTTTTGCACTTATGAAAAAAAGGCAGAAATAGAAAAAAGCAGTCAGTGTTTGTTTTGCAGCAAGCTTTGATAGAGGCAGGGCATACCCAAGCAGTGAGAGTGGTACCACCAAGCTCCTTCATGGGAACTACACTCAGCATCTGGGCATCAAGCCTCCATAGCTTTGAACTGTATCTGTGAGCATCTGAGCTTTATCTTGATTTAATTTGTGTGTCCGTTAGCAAGGTGTGTCCATTAGCATAGTTTCATAGGAAACTTCTACTTTCAGATAGCAAGGGAAACCAGTATTCTTTTTTTTTTTTTTTTGGTTAATTTTATTCAAGCATAGTTGATTTACAATGTTGTGTTAATTTCTGCTGTACAACAAAGTGATTCAGTTATACATATATATATATTCCTTTTCATATTCTTTTCCATTATGATTTATCACAGAATATTGAATACAGGTCCCTGTGTGGGAAACCAGTATTCTTAAAGGTGCTGTCAGTGTTCAGATGTTTCCTATTGCCTCATAAATGTTTGGTCATTTTTATGGTTGACTTGTTTGTGTCAGGATTCAAGGTTCACAAAGTACATTTGTTTGAAATGTCTCTTTTCATCCATAGTTGCACGTTCTGAATTTCACTGGTTGAAATCCAGAGCTGTCATGTAACATGTTTGTCTGAGTTCATTGTTTCTATAAAACGATAGTTAGATCTAGAGGCCTTATTTTGTGGAAGGAACACTTCATAAATGGTGCTGGGTACCTCTACTGTATCCCATCGGGGACAGATAATGCCGGTCGCCTCTCAATTTGTAACGTTAGGACTGATGGGTGGGTTCCCGAGTTGCCAGCCTCATCCACCCACGATAACGTTCCCTTCAGCGTTTGACCTAAAGGTTTCAGCAGCCATTGATGATCCTCGCTTAGATCCACACTATCACTAGGGGCTGAAAACAGGGATTTTTCTAATTCTATTTTTCCTCCTGTATTTGTTAGCTGGCACTCTTCTATAAAAAACAACCCTTTCATTAACTATTGTCCACTATGAGGTACAGCTCATACAAGAAAGGCAAGATTACCTGCTTCTTTCCCTTTATTTACCAGTTTTCAGAATAATGAGTATGTTTCAACTTTCCTGCCATTTTTTAATGCTCAGATCACCCCACGTTTAGCCAGTGGGCGCCCCTTCAGTTTAGCTCCTGTGAACTTTTGACTTGACCTCAATACAAAGAGATGTTCTAGGCCCGTTTTCCCACAGTTCTGGTTCTTTGCAGTGTGTTCATGTGTTTGTTGTAAATGAAAATATTTCACAGTACATGGGAGGGGTGTGGTTGGAGAGAAAGAGAGAGGGAGAGAGAGGTTCTGAACAGATGCTTTTCACCTTTGGGAACCAGGGCCCATCCTAAGTGAGCTGATATGGGGAATCTGGGTCTAAGGACCATCCTTTGCCACTAGGAACAACTTGTCTTTCTTTTCCTTCCTTTCAATTTTGCTTTTTTCAAAATGGAAATATCTTCAGCGTTTTTCTTATTCTAAAATATGTGAAAGTCCCCCATGAGCCTCCTCCTCAGAGATAAGCATTACTATCAATCTGAAGTTATCTTATGCAGACTTTTTTCCTTGCATATGTTATCAGAGATGGCTATTGGTAAGGAAACCTTTTTCTTTTCTCATTTAACAGTAGATTTCCCATCAGTACATTCTTCTAACTCATTCAGCACAGTGTCAATCTATTTATCAAACCCTCTCTTAATAAATATTTGTTCTGTGCCAGGTGCTAAGAGAGACACCCCAAGACCTGCAAGACAACTGGGGCAGGCCCTGGCTGTCACTTCTGGCAGCAGAGGTCGTGGAAAACACACCAGGCTTAACCCTAACCCTAAGCCTGTATCCACATCTGTGCTCCACCCCTCACCAATCTGGCATCCTTGGCTAATTACTTTGTGTCTCCGGGATATTCTCCCTGCAGAGCTCTTGGGAAGAGTTGAGCTTATCTGGATGGAAGCGCTTGGGTCATAATGTTAGCACCCCTTCCCTCTAAGCATCAGGATCCAAGAAGTTCACAGCTACACACATGCACACACTTTTTTTGCTTTGTTTTTACTCTCTTTTTGCCTATATATATATATATATATATATATATATATACACACATTTTTTAAACTGAATTATTGCTTTCAGAGCAATATTTAAGCAATTAAGTCAAAAGCAGCATAGTGGGGCTTCCCTGGTGGCGCAGTGGTTGAGAGTCCGCCTGCCGATGCAGGGGACGCGGGTTCGTGCCCCGGTCCGGAAGGATCCCACATGCCACGGAGCGGCTGGGCCCGTGAGCCATGGCCGCTGAGCCTGTGCATCCGGAGCCTGTGCTCTGCAACGGGAGAGGCCACAACAGTGAGAGGCCTGCGTACTGCAAAAAAAAAAAAAAGCAACATAGTGGAGTGGTCAATAACACAAGCTCTGTGAGGGCGGGGCGCCAACCTTTAGAGGGCATCCCTGCAGACTTTCTCCTCAAGGGTGACATGGGCAGCAACCCTGATGTGCTGGCCTAGAGCCTGGGGGTCCAGGAGTCTGAGTGGTGGAGGCTGCAGTATGAAAGTGATGCTTCAATCACATCTGTAGGAAGTGAAATCAGGCTCAGTCCCAAGGCTGCCCGAACCCAGTTCTGCTCTGAGCACTCTGGTCCCTCAAGGCAGAAGTGATGCTTTCAGTCAGTGTGGACTAAACTCCTGCTGCCTGTGTAAACCTACTTAACCCTAATAGCTGCTTTGGGTTTTCCACAACTGACCTTGACTCTTTGTGACCTTCACATCAGTGGTTATTACCTCTGAAATCCAGGACCGTGTCCCATGTCCCACGTCTGATACTAGCTCACCACCTCTCAGGGGTGGGCCAAGAAGTTTGGCCAAAGCTTCACTGTGCCCTGGGAGTTGTTAAAGGATGCTGTATTCATTTCCTAGGGCTGCCATAACCAAGTACCACAAATTGAGTGGCTTAAGACAACAGAAATCTATTGTCTCACAGTTCTGGAGGCTAGAAGACCCAGATCAATGTGTCAGCAAGGCCATGCTCCCTCTGAAATCGTAGGGGAGAAATCTTCCTCACCTGTTCCAGACTTCTGGCTGGAATCCTCGGCACTCCTTGGCTTGCAGCTGCATCACTCCAGTCTCAGCCTCTGTCATCCCATGGTGCGTCCCTGTGTGTCTCTGTCTCTGTGACTCTTCCCTCTCATAAGGACACCAGTCACATCAGATTAAAGCCCCATACTACCGCACTATGAACTCATCTCAATTTTAATTGCACCTCCAGCGACCCTATTTCCAAATAAGATCATTCTGAGGTACAGGGGTTCAGACTTCAACCTATCTTTTAGGGAAACTCAATTTAACCCGTAACAGATGCTCTGCTAACTGACTGCTCTTATATTTGACTTTTGGCTTCTTAAAATCCTTTTAGGAGTTTTCGGTGTTTTGTTGTTCTTTTCTTGTCTTTTCTCTTCTTTTCTTTCCTCTTCTTTCCCTCACAACAAATCTGTAAATTAGGCAGAGGAGGTTTTCTTACCCTGTTTTGTGAATGGGGAAATTGGGTTATAAAACAATGAAACCATTTGTCAAAAGTAGAGATGGGGCTTCCCTGGTGGCGCAGTGGTTGACAGTCCGCCTGCTGATGCGGGGCACATGGGTTTGTGCCCCGGTCCGGGAAGATCCCACATGCCGCAGAGCAGCTGGGCCCGTGAGCCATGGCCGCTGAGCCTGCGCGTCCGGAGCCTGTGCTCCGCAACGGGAGAGGCCGCAACAGTGAGAGGCCCACGTAGCGCAAAAAAAAAAAAAAAAAAAAAAAAGAGAGATGAAGGTAGAATTCATGTCTCCCAGCTCCTAATCCACTGCTTCTGATTCATCCTCCTCCCCCACCCAGGTAGTTGCCAGTTCAGGATATCTCAAAGGCAAGGATGAAAGGTAGATTCTAAACAGTCCCCCTAATCATGTTTACTTGTTAAAATAAAAATGTATAAGCTGCTGAAAAGTTAATGGTTGCTGACCCCCAAAAGGATTCAAACAGTGTCCTCATGTCTGCTCCTACATGGAGATAAGACCTTGCCAAAGGGTTCCGGGGAGGCTGCTGTTTTTGTGTGTCGGGCATCACTTCCTTTGAGGAATGGTTCCCCTCCTGTTCTAAGTCCTATGGCCTCTCCTGGTGGTTCCTGGGTTCCCGTCATCACCAGTGACATTACAGGGGAGGACACAGGCCTCAAGTCACACCTGTCAGACTCTCTCTCCTGGGAATGGGAATCTTGAGTGGGACCCCACAGGACAGAGGGGCGCCTGGAGCTGAGCCGTGCATGGCGGGCACACAGAGTGCCAAGGTCGCAGGGCTACCCTCCTTCTGTCCTTCCTACTGTGTCTGTTCTCAGCTAAAGAACTCTGGCACGTGCATCTCACTGTAAGAGGGGGGCTGGGATGACTGTCCTGTGTGAGAGTCGGTGGCCTCCGGACTGTGAAGTCTGCTCTTTTCTCTAAGGAAAGTCCCAAAGCATATCTCAGTGACTTTGGCTGGGGAACCCTTAAAAGAAGAACTTGTGCTTAAGAGGATGGTAAGGGGAGAGAAGCTATGTGAGAACTTACCCAACACCCCACACACTTGGGGTGTGTAAAACACATCAGGGTTTAGAGCTATAGGTCCAGGCCTCAGGACCATAGTGTGCCCCCTCTCCTCAGCTTCAACATCTGCCCTCATCTTTTCAACACTTGCCAGGTTATGACATGACACTAGCTTCTATAACAATGAAACCCCCAAATCACAGTGCCTTAGCACAATCAAAGTGTATTCCTCGTTCATGGAGAGGCCAGTTGAAGAGTCGATGATTCAAAACCCTGGGATCCGTCTGCCTTGTGGTTCCCACATCCCCTAGGACCTCAGAGTCATTCTACTGTCCTGTGGACAGGGATAGAGTATGGCAGCTCCTATAAGAAGTCTTCCCAGGCCAGGTTTGAAAGAGGCCCAGTACCAGCGGGACACTTCTCTATACGCATTTGACTTGAGCTCTATGGGACCAGGGGCTCTGTCTTGTTCACCATTCTGTCCATTGCTAAAATGTGGTCCATGACCATGCCTGTCTATAGCGGGTGGGAAATGGCAGTGAGCTGTGGCCTGGCGGTATAAGGGGGCTTGAATGAACACTGGTCGTCTCTGCCTCACCAGGCCTCTGGCTGGGATCCTTTCCTTTCTCCTGATTCTTAAATGTGAGTATGTCTCGAGTTCTGCCTCAGCCCTCTTCTCCCTCTCTCATTCTCCCCTCTCCATTTACTTACCCTCTCCCACATCGGGGATGATGTGTCTCTGCTGAGTGCAACCAATGGAGACAACCCCTGTGTCAACATCTCTAAGCAGACGACCTGTAAATTTATGACCTTTTCAAATTAGCTCCTGTACCTCTGTTTCTCATCCTACACTATCTAGCCTGACCTCTTGTCCTACAATTCATTCATTTACCCAACAAATATTTATGGAGTCCTATCTTGGGCCTGTTTCCTTAAGGGGAAATTTTTTTTAAATGCCTGAGTCAGAAGCTTATATTTAACATTTTATTGGGAAGTTCAATTCAAAGGAAGTAAGAAAGGGGGAAAGGGAAGTGAAGAAGAAAGAGAAGGGGAATAGATACAAGGAGGTGAGTTTCCAAGCTGACTACAGATTTGCAGCAAACACAGCCACCTCCAGCAAACTCTCTGCATGGCAGCAAGGCGGTAGACTGAGGGCAGCTCAGAATGCACCATTGGCAGGGCAGTGGTGAGGGCCAGAGGTGAGTTTGAACCATGTCTTATTTCCACTGATAAAATACAAGTATCCATTTTGTGTCCCCCAAAGGGTCTGACACACTCAGATTATTGAATGAATGTGTGCAAGAGGGAAGAAAGGAAGGAACTTCAATGCACAGTGTCAGGGCCTCCCCTGCAGAGTAGAAGCTGGACGCCATTTTCCAGTGGAGCGTGTGTCAGAGGAAGAGAAGGGAAGTTGCTGACTTTTGATCCATGCAGACAGAGGAAGTGGGGACTAGAGCCTGAAGGTGGTTAGTGACTTGGCTTCCAAAGGTGTTAAGGGTAGTTTGCAAACATCCCCTAAAAGTATAAATTTCAGTCCCATATTCAGAGGCTGTAATGACTAGCTGAGGAGAGTTCACTTCCCCTACCCAAAAGCACCCATAGCAGCTGTTGGGCCCATGGTAACTTTTACATGTTCTCTGAAAGAGGCTCAGATGTGCCTCTATACCTCTACAGATACCCGTCTCTCTCCCTCCCTCCCTCTCTCTCTCTCTCTCTCTCTCTCTCTCTCACACACACACACACACACACACACGTTCATTTAAAACCTGATCTCAGAAAAGCAGAAGAATGGGGGGCAGGGGATTCCAAAGGGCACCAAATTAAGGGCAAACTGGCTGTCATAAACCAGTGGTTGTCCTGAGGGCGAATGGAGGCATCCTTTCCAAAGTAAACCAAGTGGAATATGCCCTAGAATTTTTCCAAATTTAATGTATCCTGTCCAATACTACACTTCATGGAAATCACTGCACCCTCCCTCCAGGCATGTTTGCTAGTGAAACAAAGAAATGAGCTTCAACTGAAGCTTTTGTTCCACCAAAAACTCCTCTCCGGGGCCTGTATCTAGCACTGCATGTGGCCTAGTGTGGGTTCAGGGATATTAAGTCCACCCTTGAGGAATGTATAGTCTACCTGACCAGACAGACCTAGACAGTAGCAAAGAAGCAGCGTCAGAGACTCAGATTGGAGAAAAGGAAGAACTTTTTGACGGTGAGGATTATTAAACTAAAGGATGGAACTCCAAGGAGGAAAAAACCCCATCTCAGGAGGACTGTGGGAACGGAGGGGCGCATCAAATGTATTATAAGCCTTAAAGGGATCCATCTGGGCGTGTCTAAACTCACTTTATTCCCGTTTAATCTGCCAACCATAGTTACCCAAGGCATAGTTCCAGGCAGCTCAAATCTGCCTCACACTAACGTTTTAACTTCCTGTAGTCTCCTAAGAACTTCGGGTTGGGTCACACATTCTCATCTGAGAGGCACAGGGAGATGTCAGGACTTGCCTCCCATCTCACAAGTCTGGTTCTGTGTGTGTGTGTGTGTGTGTGTGTGTGTGTTGATGTGGTGTGTTTGTGTGTGTGTGTGTAGATGTGGTGTGTGTGTGCGGTATTAAAGTGAGGGCAAGGTGTGAGGACTAGAGCCTCTCCCAACCAGGCTGATGGCCGGAGGGAATCTACTGCACGTGTGAGTCTGATAATTCAACCAACAAAAGGGCCCCTTTCCTGGGCGGCTTCCAGCAACAGAGGCAGAAGTTCCTAAAAGCAGCCGGACACTTTTTATGGTGCCCACAAACTGGTACGTTACCTTGCAGACCCTCTGACCCACAAGGGCCCACCCTCATGCCTCCTATGCCTCACTCCCCCCAGGACCAGAGTCCCTGTAAACTAAATTCTCAAGGGGCCCCAAATCCAGTCAGCTCGGAAGCCTGGCTTTCCCACCCTCCCACTCCCTCCACCCACACGGCTGAGGTCACCCCAGCCCAGCCTCTTTTGCAGCTTTCCCAAGTTTGTGCACGAGACGGAGAGGAGGAAAACTCAGAAGGAAGTGGCTTAGCCTCAACAAACTCTTTTTTCCTCCCAAAGCCTTTTTCCTCTGACCCGGCCAAGACTGCTGCTCTAAGAGGAGACCCCGACCCAGAGGGAATCCCCGCCTGCCGTCAGAGGCTGAAAGGGCCCTGGAAGTTTTCTCGGTTCCCGTCTATTCCAGCAGCCCCAGAGGTATTTGGGTTTTGGGGTGTAGGGAGGAGTGGAGGCAAGGGAGGCTTAGAATCTGTCAGCTGCAGGGTTTAGATCCAGCCCAAAGAACACCCACGCCTGAGTAACTCCCAGGGGGTGGCAGCGAGCCAAGGCAGAAAGGACTCCCTGCCCAGCCAGGGGAGTTGGGGCCCGGCTCGGGGCTCTGCACGGCCGGCTGTCAGCAGCAAAGCGATGCAGCTGCCGGCACAGTCAGAGAAGGGCCAACCAGAGACCGGAGCCCTTCAGCAGGGCTGTGTCCTGCTAGCACCCAGAGTCTCCTCGCCACTTTGACAGGGCACCTACTGGGATGGAATCGTGTCAACCCAAGGGTCTCATCGGGGAAGGGGGAACCCCTGGAGTAGGAAAGTGTCCCTCTTGTTCTAAACTGTAAATACGCCTCTCAGCACAGCTCTGTGATGCTTGGGGAGCCAATGAGCAGCGTTGGACAGGCCCGGATGTTAGTCTCAGCTTGCCACAAACTAGCTGTTCCTGACTCTGAAATCCACTGGGCTATGATGGCATGTTTTTAACTGCAAAGTGTCCTATAGTTGCTAGCATTGTATATGAATAAAAATAATTTCTTTGGACTTACAGATCAATCCCCCACCACAGGTCACATGGAGATAGTAACTTACATATATCCTCAGACCTACATAGTGCGTGGTAGGCATGCAGTCCATGTGCTGGATGGATGGATAGACTGATGGACGATGGACAGATGAATGGATGGATGGATGGACAGAAAGATGGATGGATAGATGACTATTTATTGAAGACTCAGTATTCCCGGCATGGGTCAGACTCTTTGGGGGGATACTGAGAGGTGTGAGGCATTGTCCTGCCCACTGGGCACTGACAGCCTACTTGGGGAAATAGAACTAATACCCCCAGAGAACTTAAAGAACAGGAGTGCTGAGCCTCCTGAAACCAGGGCTGTGGGTACACTTCCCAGAGAGAGCAGGTCTAAACCTGCTAGGATTTGGGTGGGTGAGGCAGACTTGTAAGCCTTCCTGTGAGGCAATAAAGGCATATGCTCCCCGATAGCCTCTTTTCAAAGGCAAACTTACTTCAAGACTGTAAATCCCATTTATGTTTTAGGGTGGATACATTTGTTATTTTCCAAAGCGTGGGAGCAGAGAGGGGAGGCAGTGACGTGGGGTAAGATGGTGTGAGGAGGGGAGGCTTTGCCTGCTTCAGAAATCTCAGCTGCCCCCCTGCTCACTGCCTCTCATCCCTCCCCCCCGTCAGCAGAAATGACACCTCACCCAACACCTCTTTTAGGCGGAAGGTTGTGTCTGCGTCCCGGTTGGGGCCAGGAGGGTAGAGAGAAACAAAGTGGGAAGGTAAAAACACAGCAGGTCCAAGAGTTCTTAGAAGACTGACTTTAAAAAGAATGTGTTGCATGGGGTGGGGGCACTGGGGAGGCATCAACTGCATCTTTCTCACTCCCTGGGCACTGAGCTACACTGAACTGTGGCAGATGGGCAAGGCTAGGGCTTAGAAGTCCTGCCAGGCAAGATGGGGAGAAGAGTTAGCCACGTGCAGTGGAGAACAGTCCCCGGCAGACTCTGCTCTGTTCAGACCTGAGCCGGCTGAAGGGGGGCCCTGCATTGCAAACCTGCTTTTCACTGTTATTTAACAGTGGAGGGTGATGACTCAGTCTGGCCTCTAGGAGGATGCACTGGTTTAAAGTATCTGAGTCAGCTGAGTGGGAGGAAGGAGGCTTAAAAGGACAGACATTGCCAAAGCCCAGCCAAGGGCAGAGCCCAAATGTTACAAGAAGGACCTTCAGGCACAGTCTGAAATCTGCACGTGGTTCCCTGGTGAGCCCATCCAGTGTCTACCCTCAAGCCACCCTCCATTGTCAGTGATGTAGTCCTGGTCACCCTCTTGCTGCTAGTTATCCTGGGACCAACGACCAGGCTGTTTTATTTTATTTTATTTTTCAAACAAAAGGGCTCACATATTTACTACTGAACCAACCTGCTAGTGCAGAAGCATAGAAACAAAGAGGAAAATCATTTTTCCCAGTAGAACATGTCCTGCTGTCCAGACAGTGGACAGCTAGATATGGTAAGATGCCAGTGACCTTGATACAGCATCGATATGTGGGCCGTCTCGTGTGTGATTCCTTACAGACCCAGCTTGGCTCTTCTCCAATATCTCCTCTTAGAGTTGTACCTGATTTTATGACCAGTTTTCATGCAAATCCACTGGGAGAGTGGGACAATTCTGTTTTTGTTTCCTGGCCAGGAATTGCTTGATCCTGAATGTCTTGTGAGAAGGCATGGCAAGGAACAGAGTCAACCACACACACCAAGCTGGTGGAGAAGGGAAGAGAGAGACAGGCTATTGCAAATAGCAGCCCCAGCCAATCCCTGCCCTTCTGGCGGGGTGTAGGGGAATCTGCATGGCAGCAGACTTTGAGGGCTCAGCCAGAGGAAGAACCAGGGCAGTGGTGGGTGTAGGGGGCTCAGAGTAAAGGCTGAGGTGAGTTATAAGAATCTGGAGAAGAAAAGACTCAAGTAAAACTCCAAGACTTTAAATCTCAGGAGGGCTGGCAGGTAGCAGAGGAACTGAGCATTCTTTCTGTGGCTTCCAGGAGAAATCCACCCCTAGTGGAGGCAAGTTCTGTGGGGCAAGTCTGGCCATCTTTCCATGAATATGGTGCAGGTGGCTCAAGCACTGGGTGGGAGGTCGGACTAGATGAACTTTGGGGTCCTTCTGTAGTGAACTGGAGAATGATCCACACTGGTAGCTTGAAATCAGCCACGGTGGGAGTATTTACACCACAGAAAGCGGCAGGCACTACAAATCAGGTATCTGCCCCCCACCGTGTTTAACCGTTTAACCAGGTCTTTCCAATTTGCTCTAAGAGCATGACACATGCCACACTGCAGAATCAGCCACAGCCATGAGTGATGTCTATTTTACCCACAAGGGAACAGACTCACCAAGGTTAAGAAACTCTCCCAAGGTCACAAATATATGGAGGTGGGATGAAAACTCTGACGCCAAAACTCATGATCACTCTGGAGTCCCAGGAGGCCTCTCTCTCCTGCCCCAGACACAAAAGTGACTTGTCCTGTCAGGAAGTCACACTCAGATGTCTTTGGGCTGCCATCCTTCCACCTGCTCTTTATAAAGAAATGTTGTCTTTATTTGATGTATATATATATTTTTAGACGTGGTGAGGAATTCCAGGAATTTAAGCCAGGAAACTGGACTTCATGCCACATACACTGAAAAGTCCTCACCAGGCTTTTTTTATTTTTTAAATTTTTAAAATATTTATTTATTTATTTATGGCTACATTGGGTCTTCATTGCTGCGTGCGGGCTTTCTCTAGTTGTGGCGAGCGGGGTTTACTCTTCATTGCGGTGCACAGGCTTCTCATTGCAGTGACCTCTCTTGTTGCGGAGCACGGGTTCTAGGCGCGTGGGCTTCAGTAGTTGTGGCTCATGGGCTTAGTTGCTCCGTGGCATGTGGGATCTTCCCGGACCAGGAATCAAACCTGTGTCCCCTGCATTGGCAGGCGGATTCTTAACAACTGCACCACCAAGGAAGCCCTATTTGATATTTTTAATTACAATAACAACTTAGACTTGTGTAACAAATTTTAACAGAAGGCATATATAAAATAAAACAATAGCTCCTTGCCTCTAATCTACCTTTCCCCACATCCTATTAATCATTTAGTATGTATCTATCCATAGCTTTCTATGTATTGCAGGACAAGCATACATATAATATTAAACATATAGTCACACACACAGGGTTGTTGTTTTTATACAATTGTGATCATACTATACAAAATGTTCAGTGATTTTTTTTCACTTAAATTGTCATATTTTTCCACTTCATTACTTCACTCATTTAAAAACTGCCTAGTATTTCAGAGTATGTATGGATCATAATTTAGGCCAAGGGTCTTTTATTGATGGACATTTAGGTTACAATGTTCTTCAGCAATTATCTTTGTAAAAATGTATGTTTGAGCATATGTGTATTTCTGTTGGATAGACTCCTAGAATTAGAATCTAGGGTATATGCATATTAAATTTTGATACTGTCAAACTGCCGTCCAAAAAAGACAGTGCCAATTCAGAGTCTATCAGCAGTAAACAAGAGTTTTCCCCCACCCACTTGTCAACACTAAATATTATCATCAATCTTCTGAATTTTTGCCACTCTGGTGGGTAAAAGAGTGGTATTTTTTAACTTTGCATGTCCTTAAAAATTAGTAAGTTTAAGTGTCTCCCAAGGGTTACTACTTATCATTTATAAGATCTCTACTGGTTACTTATTCGTATTCTTTGCCCGCTTTTATGTTCTGTGTTGTCTTTGATTGTCTGTAGAGTGCTTTACACATAGTGGATATCGATCCTCTGTTATACGCATGCACTTTCCACCTGCCCCGCCCTCAACCCCAGCTTTCCCTTCATACGCACACCAGCTCTGCTGCACCATGTCAAACCCGAACCATCCAGCCCCCCAGACTCTCCGACAGGGGCACCAAGTGGCAGGGTGTGTGATCCTCATTCTAGTTTCACAGAAGGCGGTAAGTAGGACCTAGCAGCTAAGAGTGTGATCTCTGGAGTCAGGCCTGTATTCAAGTCCCAGTTCTGCCACTTACAGACCGTGCTTTTAGAGATGAGCTAAACACCTCTCTAAACACTTCAGTGGTAAAACAGAGATAAGAGTAGTATCAATCCCACAAGATATTTCTGTGTGCTAACGTTTCTTGAGCCCTTAATTAGTGCCATAAATGCATTATAATAATGTACTATGTGTGTTAAATGTAGTATAATAATGTATTCATTTATTAACCTCCCGATGATATGTTTATTTGCATATTCGCAAAGTGCTCTACAACACCACCAGGCGAGTAAACCTTAGCTTATAGTGTGAGCGTTGACAACTCCGCATGGCAACGTGTGAATCTGCTCCCCTCTGCCTCAGGATGCTCTTTTGACCCCTGTGGTCAGTCCACACACGACGGCTCCTGTTCAGCAGCCCATTCCCTTGGCTTCCACTGTGGCTCTTGTCCCTTTGGCTGCCTTTCTCTCGATCCCCTACAGCTCTACCAGGGTTTTGTTGGGGTTCACCAAACCTGAGCCCAGTGCCCTAGATCCTGTGCACACAGATTCTACGGTTCAAACTCAGGACGTCAGGGGGCAACATGGCACAGAGCAGCCTTCTCTGGCCTTTGACTCACACGTTAACTCATCCGTATACTACCTGTGGGGCCTTAGATGAGTTATGAGTGACTTGGCTTCTCTGAGCCCCGTTGTACTCATCTCATAGCTCATGATTTCCTAAGCCCTACAGAGCAGCCCCTGCAGGTGCTCAGCCAATGCTGGTTCCCTTCCCACTTCCCCCGCCTCCCTTTTGTTCTGACTCCCTTTCCAGGGCACTCTATTGGCCTTTGAGGCTAAGTTAGCGGGTTGTACCAAAGCCTTTAGGAAAGAGCTCACCCTTGCTCCCCTTCCCGACTGGTAACTGATGCTTAGAGACACATACCTTTCAGAAGCTTCTGAGTCACTTCTCCTTTGGCTGGTTTCCTTCTGGGCGGTGACACCCATTACAAAATACCAGCCCCTGTTAATACTTTGAATTCTCTTCCTCTGCCTGTCTGAAGCGTGGGAAATGTTTGACGAATGAATAAATGAATGACAGAATCCTTGGTCTGTATTCATGACCCATCTTAATCTTGCTTCCTTTCTAGGCTTTTCTCTCTCCACACTCTTCGCCTCACCCTTCCCTGAAGCAAACCATCCACCTTCTCCACTCCCCTGTTCCCAGAGCTTTGATATTTCATTTCCTCCTTGGAAATATCACCCCCAACTACCTGTGTCATTTCCTCAGGGCCCAGTTGGATTGGCAGCTTCTCCCCCAGCCCTGAATTCTCACAGCAGTTTCTTGGGGCCTCTGCCGGGGCACTTGACATTTTCTCTCTGCTGTAATCACTCCCCCCTTTCCTTTCTCCCCTGATGACTCCCTGGAGTGGGCTCCTATTTGTTTTGTCTTTTGCCCTGGGCAAGGCTCTCGTGGCCCAGCGAGTTACACCCCAGTAGATAAAGCATTTTTCAACCAGAAGGGGCCTTGGGTCTTTGGGGCCCAGATGGCTCATCCTCTAGTTGGAAAGCCAAGACTCAAAGAGGGGAAGTAACTGGCCCAAGATCACACAGTGGCAAAGTGAGAATTAGAACCAAAACCTCAGGACGTCCAATTGAGAGCTTTTTCCCAGTACCAGGCAAGTTCAAGCTGACCAACTTTTGCTACCTCGACCAGGCAGAGTCAGATCAAGGTTAACTCAATGCACCTACCGCATCCAAGGTCAGAAGACCCAGGAGTTGGGAATAGTATATATGTGTGTGCGCGTAAGGGTCGAACCAAGGAGCCAGTTAAGCATAATTCCCTGAGACAGTTTTGCTTTATCTTGTTAATAATCACAATATATATACATATATAATTTATATGTATAAAACAGACATACAAGTATTTTTCTCTTATAGGAACAATACATGTTTGACATGTGTGTTGTTAAAAAAAATTGGAACGTACTAAAAAGTATAGAGAACAAAGTTAAAATCATAGGTTCCTACCACCCAGAATTAACCACTTACGTTTTTTATATATTTCTTTCTAGATCTTTTTCCATGCAAGTAGGAATTCATTTCAATACGGGGGGGCGGTATGGTATGTACAGTTTAGTGTCTTCTGTTTTTCATTTAGATCCTGTGGTGTAAGCGTTTTCCCACGTTATTATAATATGCTCACAAACTCCATTTTAACGACTGCTTAATAGTTCATCGTGTGCCATGATTTTTTTTTTCTTTATTGTTGGATGTTTATAAATGACGCTGGGAAAGAACATTCTTGAACAAGAGGCTTTGCCTGCGTTTCAGATTATGTTTTTAGGACAAATTCCTAGAAGTGGAGGGCAGGGACATGTTTAAGGCTCTCAATACTCTGTGCCAAGCAGCTTTCCAGAAACATGTACCAGTTACACCCCCACCAGCTGCATTAGAGAAGAGCCTTTTGATTCTGCCAATGCAGCAACACCTCGGGCTGAAGGAAGGCCACTCTTCCATCCAAAGCCTCTCAGCAGTCCTAACAATGGACCCCTTGTCCCACCCCCATCTCCTCTTCCCTCCATCCCTGGCTCCAGGCTTGGAACACAGGCTGTCTGCGAGGCCTCTGTTCAGTCCAGTCCAGCCTTGGTGCTCCACGGGGTTGGTAGAGCTGAAAGGTGAGAGGTGTGCCTGTCCTACAGGGCGGGGCCACCATCCTTCCAGCCTCAGAGAGACCCCCGGGGGGGTGCGGAGGTGGGTGTGTAAGGGTTGCTGAGTCATCCGCCTCTTTTGGAGAACAAACCCATCCGATCCCAGGACAGAGTTCTGCACATGACGAGGGGAAAGTAGAGACCAGCCCCAGTGACAATGGCCACAGGGTTACTCTGGCCAGCATGTAGATGACTTCTGTTTCCCTACAGGCTCTGAAGCCCCTCCATGAATCCTCAGAAGAAGGTGGACCTCAAGCTCATCATCATCGGATCCCTGGGGTAAGCCAAGTTCAGCTCGGGGTCTGAGGGTTGGGAAGAAGCCCCTACCCAAGAACAGTGAGACGTCCTGTATGTGCTCCCACCTTGCATGGGTCCCTTTCTGATTCAGAGTGGCACCAGGGAGGGCATTCCACCCCAGGGAAGGGAACTGAGATGGGAGAAAGAGACTGGGAGTCAGGCTACCTGGTTTCTGACTGCAGCTCTGCACTTAACTCTGCAGTAACTAGGTGTGTGAATTAGGCAAGCCATTTAGCATCTCTCTGCCCTCCTACCTCCTGCCACATTCAGGAAAGACCTGAACCTTTTGCTGTGAGGCACTCAGCTCTCTGCAAACTTCTCTGCTCACTTTGGTCCCTGCTTCTTGTGTCCATTCCCTAGTATTAGCAAGCTACTCAAACTGCAAATGTTAGAAATTCAAAATCTCAGAGAGAGACAGTGGTGAGAGGGTCATGGTAAGATGTTGAGAAAGGTATGGATATGTGTGTGTGTGTGTGTGTCCACATGTGTCTGGGTTTTTTCCTTAGTGTTGGAAAGACTTCCCTCCTCCACCGATTCGTGCACAAGACATTTTATGAGGACTATCAGACCACACTGGGAGCTAGTATCCTCTCCAAGATTATCATACTGGATGACACAACTTTGAAGCTACAGGTGAGCTGCCCTCTCATTCCCTCTTCAATATACACACCTGAATATCACCCCACATTCCGTGGATGGCCACTCACACAGCAATGTGCACCAGGAGCTAGAAGAGTCTAGAGCATAGATCAGAAAACTTTAATTCATGGGCCAAATCTTGTCCGCCATCTGCTTTTGAAAATAAAGTTTTATTGGAACACAGCCCTGCCCGTTTGTTTACTCATGGTCTCTTTGGTTGCTTTCACAGTACAACAGCAGAATTGAGTAGTGGCAACAGACGGTGTATAGTCTGCAAAGCTTACGTTATTTACTATATGTCCCTTTACGGAAAAATTTACTGATCCCTGATCTAGAAGGAAGAGCATTAATCCAGAATTAAGAGGCCCCACCCTAAGGCTCAGGTTCCCTGGAAAACTTGCCAAGTGGACTTGGGCAAGTCACTCCCAAGGTCCAAATCTATCAGGTGGAAGAACAATGACTGTCCTGACGCCCCAGGTGGAAAATGAGGACTCAGATGTGAAAGTACTCTTGGGATGTTAAATATTACTGCAGAGATTCTATAGTGTACATGGGTGACAGGGTGTGTGATGCCCATGTGTGAAAGGACCTCGTGCACCTGTGCCGGGGCTATCTGCCCCCTACCCAGAAAAGGAAGTTTTGACATGATGTGACCTGGTTGGGCATACCTTCAGCCACTCATCACAGCCCCATGGAGCCTCTGTTCTTCCCCTCCAGATCTGGGACACAGGAGGACAGGAGCGATTCCGCTCCATGGTGTCTACCTTCTACAAAGGCTCTGATGGCTGCATCCTGGCTTTTGATGTCACTGACCTGGAGACCTTTGAAGCCCTGGAAACCTGGAGGGATGATGTTCTGGCCAAAACCATTCCAATGGAGCAGTCCTACCCCATGGTGGTGCTGGGGAACAAGATCGATCTGGCAGACCGGCAGGTACCGCTGACTCATTCATTCATTCATTTACCAAACATGTGAGGACTGGCTATATGCCAGGCACTGAGTTAAGTCCCACACATACAGAGTTGAATCAGGCAGGGTCCTTACCTTAAGAATTTCACAATCTAGTAATGGATGCAGATAATTTAAAGACACTTATGATACAATAAGATAAATCATAAGCAATCATAGAGATACACCTTGGATATTTGGGGACCATAGTGAAAGGGCATCTATCTACTTAAGCCCAGAGTATAGAAAGGGCTTCCTATAAGGAAGTGGGTTCCAGGCTGAAGAAACAGCAAGAACAAAGGTAAGAAATAGAATGATGTGAGCCAAGAGCCGAAGGCAATTTTGTCTAGAGAGAGGGAATGGAAGAATGAAGGCATCAGAAGTAGGCAGGTGGGATTTGAATTAACCTGTAGAACAGTATTTCTACCCAGGGTCAGATAGGGGGTCTGCAGTTATGAATTCTTGAAACTACAAATTTTCTGGGAAAGTAGTAATACCGTATTTATTTCTTATTAGCTTAAGCATATTCTATATCACCTGGCCAGCCACTTGACAAATGATCTGCTTGCTCCATGGCTGCGGTGACCACACTTATGTAGGTGTTCACCACTGCAGTGGCATTGAGTAGAGCTCAGTTCATCGTTGCCTACTAATGAGAAAAGAATAAAAGTAGACAATTTATAAAAGATGCTCTTGTGCCAAACAAAGCCCAAAGGACACCAAAAAGAGCGTCTGAACAAGTTGTCTTAGTGTTTCAAATAGAGAAAATAAATGGGGTTCATATTTGAACCACATTTTCACAAGTGTTCAAATGGAGAAAAGTGATAGGAGAACTGAGGCATCATTTGGAATGATGGGTGGGTGGGTGGATGAATGGACGGTGGTGCTTCCAACTAAACTATTACCACCATAAAGAAGAGCCTCTTGTTCAGAGAGAGAGAGGAGTTTGGTTCTGACACGCTGAGTTGGAGGAGCTTGGAGAACAACTAATTGGGAATGACCAGTAAGCTTTAGAACACATAAGAATGAAACGTCAAAGGAGAAGTCTGTGCTGGAAATAGAAATCTAGAAGTCATCAATTCTATGGGAACTTCAGGTTGCAAATTTAGTGTCAATTCTCTAATTACAAATATCCAATCTCAAATAAGAATCAAAGTCCTAAGTTCATTCACAGCCAAGGGGTCTCTCTTCTTTCCACTGGGGCCAGCTGCAAGTGAGAACACTGTTGTCTAGGAGGGGCATCTCATTGCCAACTTTATGTGTCCACACTTCCTCCCCTTCTCAGGATAATTTTGGTTTCAGACCCCATCAGGAATGAAGCAAAAAGAGGGATTAGAGGTCAGGAGAAGCGAAAACACCCTTATTTGACTGGTACTGTCTTAAGATAGTTTGTGCTCTCCGGACCCAACAGGTATTTCAACTTGTCTCTTGGTGGATTACTCCTTTGGGTCCTAAGAAGCTTCCACTGGGAACATTTAACTGTACCTCCCCTGACAAGGGTCTTGCATATTCTTCCTCAGCTCCTAATGTAGGAGCTTAAGAGCCATCCTCCACTCCATGGGGTCCCCTCCTCCTGCAGACACTCTTCCTGATGGGGTTTACAACAGCTCCAGGCTGGCTAGCTCTCTGTGGAGCCCGCCTCTCTTTCATAAGGCAAACCCATGCATTCTGGCTCCATTGTAGGGCCAAGGGTAATTCGTTCTCAGTGCAGTCTGTCCTCTCTCTGCCCTGTTGCCTTTTGCCTTAAATCCCTCAGATGCAATCAGATACCAATCCACTGTAGCCACCAAGCTCCAGGGGTCATATGTTAACCTTTCCAAGTGGCCTCTTTTGGCCAGAGGTGAGGCCTTACATGGTCTCCCTCTTGGGAGGGGTGTCCCCCCAACACAACTCTCCGCCCCCCCCAAAAAATCCTTTCTAACCTCCTTTTCAATCCTTTTATTCCATGCCGGGGTGTTAGAGTCATCTAGCAGATTCTTGGTCATGAACGTTTGGAAATGTGCACGGTCCCAGGGGTGGTCTGTCTCCCAACCAACCTGATACCTGGCATCAATCACACTGTAGTGTCTCTGCCAAAGCTTCCATTTCACATCTTGCTTCATATACCTGCAAGTCGTGGGGTGGGCAGTCGAGGGAGTTCAAGACTGAGAGTCCGACGTTTCCTCAGTGAAATAAGAGGCACCATCTTCTGTTGAGAAGGGAGCCCAGGAGGAGTCTCCAGAATCATGGTGAAGTTGTGCCAGTCACCCTGCAGAGCAACGGGTGAAGGGGCTAGTCAGGGACAAAGACCAGAGCTGATGGGCAGAGCAACGGGTGAAGGGGCTAGTCAGGGACAAAGACCAGAGCTGATGGGCAGAGCAACGGGTGAAGGGGCTAGTCAGGGACAAAGACCAGAGCTGATGGGCAGAGCAACGGGTGAAGGGGCTAGTCAGAGACAAAGACCAGAAGTGATGGGTGACACCAAGGGCTCAGGAGGCCAGGAGTTTGAAGTGGAGTCTATGTTGTGTTTTTCTTCAACCGTGGTACATGGGGTAAAAGCCAGGGACCTGATGGAAGGTTTTTCCAGACAAGAGTAGCTGAAAAACAGAGCTGCAAGGGGACACACTGAGAACCCATGGAGGAAAGAGGAGAGACAAGAAGAGGCTGAAGAACCAGGAGGCTGTCAGAGGTTGAGGAACAGGGCAGAAGGAGGGCGGGGAAAGGAGACCAGACAATGGAGGCCCTGGGTCTGGGCCTGGGAAGGAGAGGCTGAGTGGAGAGAAGGTGAAGACGGCTACAGGGGAAGGAAGTGTGAGGCTCTCGTGAGCGTTGGGGGCTGCATGCAGAGGAAGCTTCACGAGATCGCAAGTGTTCAGTGAACCAGGGGGTACCTGGCAGGATGGGAGGCGTAGGTGACGACTCAGAGGGGTAGAGGGGGTCCGATCCCAGCTGCAGGGAGATGAGCTTTGCTCTGCAGAGAGAGGAAGAATAAAAGTTTGAAAGAAGCAGCAAAGACCCAGGCAAGCCCATCCAGGTCTCTGGGGTCTGTACTGAGTAGGGTGTGGAAATAACCCGCACTGGAGAGGGTGACAAGGGAAGGGCTTGAAGGGAGGCAGGAGGAACAGAGGTAAGGAAGTGCTCGCAGCCATGAAATGAGCACAGGGAGGTGGGGAGGAGGAACTGGAAGTGGGGAGAGCAGAGGGACTTCAGTCCAGAGACCCAGGATCGTGGAGCTAGAGGTGAGGCTGGGAAGCGGCTGCCCTCAAACGGCACAGACCCAGCAGGGGACACCGCCAGTTGCTGAGAGGCACACCCTGGGCTTGGAGATCCAGGCTGGAGACGCTCCCCGCTTGCACAGGGTTGAGTGGATGAGAGCTGAGGGCCACCGGAAGGGGCACCTTCTCTGGGCTCAAATTCATGCTCAAATTCGTGTGTGTCCTTGGCCAGTTCCAGCTTCTTTGTGAAATAGAGACCAGACTCAGATTTCATGAGGTTGTTTGAGGATTATAGGCAATGATGCCTACAAAGCACGTGGCAATCTTAATACATGGAAGTGACTGTTACCCTCCTTAATTTAATATCTCCAAGGTGTGGGCTGGGAAGATCGGGAAGCTCTTCCTACTTAACAAAATGAAAATGAATATTTAAAACATATATGCTAGATGTGGGATGATGAAAAAGCTGTGGAAATGAGCAGTGGTGATGGTTACACAAAGATGTGAATGTACTAATGCCACTGAACTGTACACTTAAATATAGTTAAAATGGTAAATCTTATGTTTATGTATATTTTACCACAATCAATCAATCAATACCTCACCAGGATAATTTTAAAGAAATTACTGACTTAGATTTTTCTTAAAACCCCTACACCTTCTACACAAGGTAAAAGTGAAAAAAAAATTAGTTTATTGGAAAGAACAGTTCTGCTAGCATCTATGCTGCAAGGAATTTATTCACTAGGACGTGAATTCTTTGCTCTACACTCAGGCAGTTTCTAACTTACTGCTGATTCATAACATTGGGATTATGTTTTCTTTGTTATTTTTGATTGGTTTAAGATGTATCGGTACACTAATCTTAACACACACAATTGATCATTTTAAATGCATAGGAAGTATGGGGATATATGTATATGTAGAGCTGATTCACTTTGTTATAAAGCAGAAACTAACACACCATTGTAAAGCATTATACTCCAATAAAGAGGTTAAAAAAAAAAACGGAAAAAATAATAAATAGGGGCTTCCCTGGTGGCGCAGTGGTTGAGAGTCCGCCTGCCGATGCAGGGGACGTGGGTTCGTGCCCCGGTCTGGGAAGATCCCACATGCCGTGGAACAGCTGGGCCCGTGAGCCATGGCCGCTGAGCCTGCACATCTGGAGCCTGTGCTCCACAACGGGAGAGGCCACAACAGTGAGAGGCCCGCGTACCGCAAAAATAAATAAATAAATGCACATTAGGGAATTCCCTGGCGGTCCAGTTGTTAGTACTCCGTGCTTCCACTGCAGGGGGCACAGATTCAATCCCTGACTGGGGAACTAAGATCTCACATGCTATGTGGTGTGGCCAAAGGCAAACAAACAAACAAATTAATTAATTAAATGCATATGAGATGGAAAAGCATCAGAAATAAAAGTCTGCAAAGTGGACTAATTTTGTCAAACATCTGACTTTTAATGAACAAGCCAAATTGTAACAGGGAAAGTAAAATGTTAATAGTATATTGTCGGGACTTCCCTGGTGGTGCAGTGGTTAAGAATCCACCTGCCAATGCAGGGGACACAGGTTCGAGCCCTGGTCCGGGAAGATCCCACATGCCATGGAGCAACTAAGCCCGTGCACCGCAACTACTGAGCCTGCGTGCTAGAGCCCGCGAGCCACAACTACTGAGCCCACGTGCCACAACTACTGAAGCCCTCAGGCCTAGAGCCCGTGCTCCGCAACAAGAGAAGCAACCACAATGAGAAGCCCACGCACCACAACGAAGAGTAGCCCCTGCTCACCTCAACTAGAGAAAGCCCACGCACAGCAACAAAGACCCAAAACAGCCAAAAATAAAAATAAATTAATTTTTAAAAAGTAGTATAGGGCTTCCCTGGTGGCTCAGTGGTTGAGTCCGCCTGCCGATGCAGGGGACACGGGTTCGTGCCCCGGTCTGGGAAGATCCCACATGCCGCGGAGCGGCTAGGCCCGTGAGCCATGGCCGCTGGGCCTGCACGTCCGGAGCCTGTGCTCCGCAATGGGAGAGGTCACAACAGTGAGAGGCCCGTGTACCGAAAAAAAAAAAAAAAAGTAGTCTATTGTCAGCCAAAACAAAATCAATGGAAGTAACACTTTCAAAATTTTCATACTTCCCATGTCCCCACGGCTGACACCCTGAGTTTATTTCCAGTCAGAGCCTAAATTATAAATAGCTGTTATTTTATAAATAAAAGAAGACAAGATGATTTTAAAAATCATGAAGCTGTAACTAGAATTGGAAGGGAAAAGTGCTGTGTGGGTCATTTTCTTCCCAGGGCGACATTCTGAGGTTGAGTGGGAGAGGTGAGGGATATAAAAGGAATGTTAATTTGCAGCACAATCTCAACTGATATTCTAGAGTGTGTATTTAATCACTCCGTAAAAACCAGACAGAGAATGATCGGGGAGAAGTGAGAGAAAACGTCTGTCATAACCGGACTCTGGGCAGGCCCAGTCACTGTCAGTGGTTGAGAAGGGACAGAGAGATCTTCGGGCTGTAGGTGTGGGCTTGTCTTCCTAGCTTTGTCTCTGGGTGACCTTGGGCACCAGTCTGGGCTTCAGCTTCTCATGCCATAGCATATGAAGAATCTCCCTGCTTCTTGGAGAAGCAGAGACACTTGACTTCATTGCAATTTACTTCCATTTTTACTGCAACTCCTGAGCACCAACGATGTGCCCAGAAAAATGCTCATTAGCTGGTGGCAGTAGGATATAAAGAAGGGGGAGCAATAAGAAGAGTAAGTCCAGTCCTTGCCCTAAAGTCTTTTTTTTAAACTTTTATTCCTTTTCTTTCTTTCTTTAAATTTATTTTTGGCTGCATTGGCTCTTCATTGCTGCGTGTGGCCTTTCTCTAGTCGTGGCGAGCGGGGGCTCCTCTTCGTTGCGGTGCACGGGCTTCTCATTGCCATGTCTTCTCTTGTTGCGGAGCACGGGCTCTAGGCACACTGGCTTCAGTAGTTGTGGCGCACAGGCTTAGTCACTCCACAGCACGTGGGATCTTCCTGGACCAGGGCTCGAACCCGTGTCCCCTGCATTGGCAGTTGGATTCTTAACCACTGCACCACCAGGGAAGCCCACCCTAAGGTCTTTTAAAGAACTTTAAAAGATGCAAAACCTTTGGGATTCCAAAGATGCCATCAAGGTATTATTATAACATGTTAATTTCTAATGATTATTTATTTGTGTGTTACTAGTAAGGACAATAATAATCAGCAACTTGGCCATCCTTGATTCTTCATCCACATAGTTCAGGATTTTCCCCGATCTGTTAGGCTTCTTGGTTGTTCACCAGATCAAGGACATCTATGCTCCACAGAACAGAGCAGTTGTGGCCAGTTCGGGGGCCCCTCGCCCCAAAAGGCAGGAGGACCTTAGAGATCAGAGACAAAGACCATGGCCTGGACTCTCTCCCTGCTCTGCTGAAGTGCAGCAGCTCCAGGGAGACTGAGCGTGGGGGACCAGAGGTGTCATCTGGGCTCCCCAAAGGGCAGGCTGCTTAGCTACCCCAGTTTCTACCCTGCAGTCTTAGGAAGCGAGCCTCACAATACCAGAGCAATGCCACTGGACAACAGAGGCTTTGTGAAAGAGAGCCATGAGTCCCTGGGGCCTGCTGCCACTCCTGAGGCCAGGACAGCAAGGGCCAAAGAGACAGGGGACAGTGATGGTTCCTTGAATCCCAGTAAGCTAGGCTTTCCAGAACCTGCAGGAGACAATGTGACAAGGAACAGTCTCAGATCTCCCCCTGGCTGCCCTGGGTTCAAGGAAAGGGGCAGAATGATTCTTTCTCCATGAGAAAAACCTTGGCTCCCTTAAAGTGAAATAATGGTTAGAAAGTATCAGGCACAGCAAATATCAATATATGGTCATTCCCTCTTCCCCAAAATAATTGATTAGACTAAACTCAGGAACCAATGTCTTTGGAAGGAACCCACTGGCTGCCAGAGCATTCTCCAGTCTAATCCTCAAACTGTGATTGGCGTTTGCATTTGGGTAGAGCCGTATTCATTCAGCCTGTACTGAGTGGTTCATGGTGCCAGGCCAAGAGCTAAAAGTCCTGACCCTGAGTTCAAGAAACCTGCAGTCCAGTGGGAGAGACAGACCAGCAGAATTCTTGTGCAGTGCCCTGAAGAGGGCAGTGCAGATGCCATGGGACCACTGAGCTGTGGCTGGATCCAAGTTCTGCCTTCCTTAGCTGTGTGATCTGAGGCAAGCTGCTGAACCTCTCTGAGGCTCAGTGTTCTTATCTATAAAGTGAAGCTAAAAAGACCCATTTCACAAGGTTGTTAGAGGATTAAGTGAGTTAATAGGATCAGATGTCTAACCTAGTATCTGGCCCAGAGTGGGAGCTTATCAACTGTTCCAAAGACTCTACCCCGAGGAAGAAGGGTTAACAGGGACCTGAGTCTCTGCCCAGCAGCGTGGGCCTGGTCAACCAGCTCAGGAGAAGGAAGTCCTCCCTCCCTGGCTAGTGTCTGTTATGTCCACCTCCCTTTGAAGGAACTGAGGAAGGAGTCAATGGCAGGAAGAAGCTCCTAGTGTAGGCCTTAAGAAGATGGCATAGTTCAGAGGGCTCTAATTCTTCCAGGCCTGTATTCAAACCCTGCTCAGCCCCACACACTCCAGTCCTCGAACTCCTCATGTGTAAAATGGAGCTAACAATAGCTACTTCATTGGCTTATGTTAAAAAATAACACGTGGGGCTTCCCTGGTGGCGCAGTGGTTAAGAAGCCACCTGCCAATGCAGAGGACACGGGCTCGAGCCCTGGTCCAGGAAGATCCCACATGCTGCGGAGCCACTAAGCCCATGCACCACAACTACTGAGCCCGCGAGCCGCAACTACTGAAGCGCATGTGCCTAGAGCCCGCCCTCCACAACGAGAGAAGCCACCGCAGTGAGAAGCCCACACACCGCAACGAAGAGTAGCCCCCATTCGCTGCAACTAGAGAGAAGCCTGCGCACAACAACAAAGACCCAACGCAGCCAAAAATAAATTAATTAACTAATTAATTTTAAAAATAATAATAACACCTGTAAACTTACAGACCCATGGAAGGTTCTCAATAAATGAGAGTGGTGGTGGGGAAGGTGGGACTGTGATAATGGTGATAGTCATGGTGGGGATGGTGGAGATGGGGACACAGGAACAGTGATCATTTCTTCCCCTCATGCAGGTGCCACAGGAGGTAGCCCAAGACTGGTGTAAAGAGAAGGATATTCCCTATTTTGAAGTCAGTGCCAAGAATGACATCAATGTGGTACAAGCCTTCGAGATGCTGGCCAGTCGGGCTCTGTCAAGGGTGAGTGGCAGCTGCCAGCTGCCCCCTAGGATGGGGCAACTCAGGAGCGTCCAGAAAAGTATATATTGGGAGGGACGAGGGTGGGACAGGATTGCTCATCATCTTAATTAATCAGCTGTTGAATGGGCTCAACAGTATTCCAATTCTGGAACCACAGAATACCAGAGGCATCAAGCTTCCTTAGAATCCATCATCAGTGGTCCCTCAATCCGGCTGGTTATCATTTGTGGAGTTTCTAAAAAATACAGTTCGATACCTCACCCCTGGAGACTCTAATTTAGTAAGAGTTTGAAAAGTAATGCTCTAGTTCAGTCCTCACTGATGGGAGGGAAGCCCCAAGGTGCCAAGTATTGGTCCAAGTGGAATAATGAAGCCTGCGGGAGTTGCTGACATCCTCCAATCAAAATGATGGATAGATGTAGACCACTTGGTGCAGTCTCTCAACAAGCATGTGTTGAGTATGTCACGTGTGTCAGGTCCCGTCCAGGGCTCCGAGGTCCCTTGCTCTCATAAGGGAGACAGATCGGCACAGGAGTGGCTGCAGTGCAGGCACTGTATGGTGGGCAAGGACTGGTGATGGGGCCTCAGAGGAGGGACACACAGCCCACACTGCAGGGGAGAGAAGGGGGAGAGAGAAGAGGAAGATCGGAGGTCACCTGGAAGTATTAGCAGAGTTTTAATGCCATTCTGATATAGAGTTCAGAAACTCTGAAGAGGGTCCGTGAGAGATTTGCACAGGGAGGGGCTCAGCATGTTTCATTATTCTGCCATATGCAATCAAGGTGGGCTTCTTGGAAGTGGGGAGGTCATCACGGCAGTGATTCTGAATTGAGGAAAGGAGCGAATGAGGATGGGCAATCGGAGGGCTCCCCTCTGTGGAAGGGCCTGCTGTCACGGGTCTGCCTGGCCCTGCCCTGTGGGTTGTCCACAAAGGAGAGGGACAGCAGCCACCCCTAGCAGCTGCCCAGGGAGAGCCTGCCACCCTTACACCCCGTTGCCTGCATCTCGGAGGTTGCCCCCGTGTGCTATTATTCATGCTTCCCCTCCCGGCCCCCAGCCCTCACTGTGTCATGTTAAAAGGAAGAAGAGGGGTGTCTATCTCTAGCACATGGTCAAGAAGTGCTGCTCTATCACACAGTCGGTGACACAGGTGTGCCTGCTCATGCCGTCCCCTGGAAGGTGAGGGATGCTCTTTGACCTCATAGCGTGATACGTGATCACTGATCCTCCACAAACACAGTGCAGTGATCGCCAGGTGCTCAGTCACGGGGAAGCTCCCTCAACCCACAGCCAGTGTCTGTGTGTAGTTAGCAACTGTCCTTTCTGGAGAAGGAGTGTCCTTCATTCTTGAAACTATGTCCTTCCTGCTGTGTCACTTTTATGACACAGTGATGTGAGTGGATGGTAGTTTGTCTGCTTGTTTTTCTTTTCCATTGTCCTTACTTGGCAAAAGAATGGATTGGTGACCCCGTGTCAGTCCCTCACAATGATGGGGGAAATTTACCGATGAGAAGTTTGGCGTTCACGGGTGTGATACCCGCAGTCAGACTGACCTGGGTTTGATCCCGTCCTCATGCTTTCAAGTGGACCCCTGGGCAAGACATATGACTTCTCTGAGCCTCAATTTCCTCATAAGATGGAAATAATTCCATCCCATAAACGTTCTTGAGTTGTCAGGCTAGGGCTGGAGATGTGGACTTCAGTGGCCCCACGGTCAGGTAAAGGAGTAAGGCATCCAAAACCGGAGGTCATGCAGAGAGAACAGGCTTGCGGTTGCCAAGGGGGAGGGGGGAGGGGAGGGAAGGATTGGGAGTTTGGGACTAGCAGATGCAAACTCGTATATATAGAATGGAGAAACACCAAGGTCCTATCGTATGGCACAGGGAACTGTAGTCAATATCCTGTAATAGGCCATAATGGAAAAGACAAAACATATAGGTTTACAAAAGAAAAAAGAAAACAGATAGACTGTCATGGAGTGAGGTAGGTGCCATAGGCTGGGGCGGGGAGGGGACACAGCCAAGGCATCGAGGTGACTCAGAGGTGCTGGTGGCGAAGGCGGGCAAGGATGCCTGCCCAGAGAGGTGACATGTGAGTTGGAGGTTGAAAGGTCATATGCAGTTTGCGTGGGGGACACGGTAGGCCGTTGAAAGCACAAGCAAGAGCCGCAGAAGGGCGGAGAGAAGGGCGTGGCAGAGGCCCAGGCGTGAGTCCACAGGGCTCACGTGAGGGACCACTGTGGGCTCCGTCTGTAAGAGGAAGAACCGTGGCATGGAGGGAAGTGGGGCCGCTGGGCCGAGGTGAGCGATGGGGCTCTCAAGGCCAACAGCACCAGACCATGAAGGCCTGGTGAGCCCCAACCAGACCTTGGACTTCATGCTGTAGGCCCATGACCTCTAGACCCGCTACCAGACTCCCAGGGCACACAGGGGCCCAGTACGGAGGCCAGCAGGGCGCATCTTCCAGCAATGTCTCTATTATTCAGAAATCTGGAAGGGAAATATTTCACCCTAAAATAAACATAATTACTCGAGCACTGAATGTAAAAACTCACACGGATTTTTAAGGTGAAACTGGAGTTTCCAAATCTATACTTTAAAATCAAACAGGAGTTTTCAAGGACATTTCCTACAAGTAGCTCTCCCCTCCTTCCCAGGGAGGTCATGTGCTCATTCACACCAGCCCAGAGTATTCGGAGAGGAAGACGTGAGAGGTGCTGCTAGAATAAGGAGGGAGCCGCAGCCTGGGGTAGGAAGAGCTGGGCTCTGAAGCCGGGTGGGTCTGGCTTATTTCCTGGCTCTACCTCTTACTCACTGTGTCCCTGACAAGTCATACAGCCTCCCCTAAGCCATCACTTCCTTCCCTTTAAAGTACAAGTAATAGTATCTTCCTCATGGGGCTGTTGCCAGGGCTAAATAAAATAATATGGTAGCACAGAGAAGGCATTAAATAAAAGGTAGCTATTTTTAAATGAAAGCTATGGCTAAGGGCTTTCAGCAGGGAAGTTTCATGCTGCAGGGAGGATGCGCTTGATGGGTGATTCAGAAAGGTCCAGGCATGAGAGGATGAAGACGGCAAGGACGGGGTAGATTAAAGAGACTTTGGAGGGAGAACCATCAGGGATTGATGATGATCAAATGTAGGAGAGAAGGAATCAGGAGCTGTTGAGGTTGATACCGAGGTTTCTAGCTTGGCAAACGGAGGGATGATTGATTAGTGATGCTATAGACCAAGATAGAAAAGAGAGGGGAAAGCAAAAGCGTCACACGAGGAGGAGGCAATGGAGCACATGGCATTTGGGGTTCCTTGAGGTTCCTTGGAATGTCTGAGTTCTGCAGTGAGCTCTGGATGGAAAGAGCAGCTTACAGGTAGAGTGCCAGAAGAGGTACTCGGTTTACATTTTGAAAGGAGAGAAGGTAGCTAGTTACGTTAGTTTCCCAATCTGGCCACTTTCAAGGATTAGGGTATTTAGTTATTCCAAAATATGACTAAGAATGCCCTCATAATCAAAGAAGGGACACCCACCTGCTTTGGGGGATTTGGGATGAAGGGATTTTGCTCTTACCAACTTGGCAATACCATCCCTGCTGGGGCCCGGCGTGAACTGCAGCACGGAGGCCGGTTCCTTTTGGATTAATTAGAGAAAGACAAACTTGCCACATCCGGGAGGGAAGCAGGCTGACAGGCAGGTAAGCTTAGTGAAATTATAGGACTTCTATGAGGTCCTCAGGATGTAGGATCTAGAGTCAGGGCTATGAGGTGGCCAGGCTTGGAGGGGCAGACTCCCACAGTCACATCCCCACTGAAATGTGCATTAGGACACTATGGTGTTACTTTACAGTTAGACATGCACATACTTGCTAAGATGACTGGGGTCTGGAGAAAAGAATTACACAGGAAATCTAATAATGGACTGCCAGTGACTTGGAAGGTTTGCAGGAAACCTGAGGAGGGAGATGATGCCCTTATCGAGTGAAATGATGTCATAAATGGGAAGAGCTCAGGGCTGACTTGGACCTGGGGAGGATGTGACTCTTATTGGGTAAAGAGAGCTGGCATGAAGATCTCAGGCTTTGCCGGTGTGTAATGAACGAGGGCGTTTCTCACACCCTCAAAGGCAGCATTGTTTGTTCCTCGAATAAAGTGCAAAGCAGCTCAGAAAGCCCTCAGCTTAGACTCTCCCTCCCAAAGGCTGGCCTCGAGGACAAGGCACAGGTTCTGTTCATGATCCCAGCTGGGCCTTCTGTGGACGTGAGGGTGAGGCATACTCAGGGGTGATGAATCAACAGGCCCTGCCCCCTGGGTCCAAAAGACCCAGCTAGGAGAGTTCCTGATCCCAGGCAAGGTCTCTTTGATGTTTATGGTGAGAGGGGGACCAGGAAAACACAAAAAATAAGAGAATCTTTTCAAAAGCCTGTCTTTCTGGGAGAAGTGGATCAGTCAGCTTAAAAAGGGACTTAAACAGCAATGCTCTGCTCCCCCTCATCTCTCCCTGTGAGGCTCAGATTGTCAGTGGAGTGAGTGGGCCCTGCAGATGGGGCCAGCTGGAGGACTGGATGGTGTCCCGGGCGGTGCAGCCCCGAGCCCGCACAGCAGACCTGGGCAGTCCTGGGGGAAGGAGCCTCAGGAAACTCAGGGGAGGACTCTGCTCTTTCAGGGTGAGGGGCTGGGGAAGGCCTGTGGTGCGCTGGGCCGGCTCTGCCAGCAGTGGGCTAGGATCCTCCCCAGCGGAGGGGAAGATGGAACTGGGGTGTGGAGACATCCCCAGAGGGACAGGCTTTCATTAGGAGACACTGCCCCTGACTCCCCAGCACTAATCTTTCCTAATGAAAATATATATATATATATATATATAACAAATAAAATTCTAATAGTTCCAAAGAATTTGCTGAGGGCTACTCAAGGCCCATCATCCCGGCTGACTAAGGGTAGCTGGTGCTCTGCTGGCCCGGACACCCTACCAGGGAGCGGGTGAGAAATGGGGGCTCTTCAAGAAGCAAAGGGCTTCCCTGGTGGCGCAGTGGTTGAGAGTCCACCTGCCGATGCAGGGGACGCAGGTTCATGGCCCGGTCCGGGAAGATCCCATGTGCCGCGGAGCGGCTGGGCCCGTGAGCCATGACCGCTGAGCCTGCGCGTCCTTTGCCTGTGCTCCGCAACGGGAGAGGCCACAATAGTGAGAGGCCTGCATACAGCAAAAAAGAAAAAGAAAAGAAAAAAGAAGCAAACAGTGGGAAGAAGGGCTGGGTCCCAGGCCCGGTGCCCTGAGCTCTGTGCTGTCAGGCTAACCTACTGCTTGCTGTATGGCAGCAGCAGCGAGTGACGGGGCATCATGGGACCTTCTCATGTGTCTTGGGGGGTGACCATCATGAGGGTGCCGCAGGCAGGTCTGACACAGCCTCCTGGGGTCCAGAGTCACCGGCACTAAGGGTTTGGTTGACATTCGCCAGCTGGGCACCATAGCCGGAGCCCAGGAGCCATGGAGGAGAAAAAAATCAGTGAAGGCACAACCACTCTTCTGGAAATTGTCCCCTCAGAGGGGCACTTCAGACAGACAGCCCCACAGGGGGCTCTGTCCAGCTCAGGTCTGCACCAGCGTGTCCACTTACCCACCTGCCCTCACACACACACCACTGGCTGCGGGGAGAACATGAATGCTGGGAGCTCGGAGACTGGGGGGAGGCTTGGCCAAGGAAAGAGATGTGATCCCTCGAAGAAGAGACCCTTCAGTGTGTAGAACCCATCACCTTGAGGAAGGACGCCCTCACCCTTGAACCAAGCTGGTGGGTCATAGGTGAGGAGTGGCCAGCTGCGTGGGGAGAGGCTTGTTAGACTGAGAAGGGGCTTCCTCTGGACCTCGTTGGGACAGGAGACTTTGGGAGGGTGGGCAAGGAAGCAAAAAGCCCCGGTAGAAACATTGAGTCTATTTTAGGGAGGGATCCCTGGACATGGGAAGTTCAGAGGATGGTGGGAGGTTGAGAGGTGGGCACGGTGAGAGAAGGTTGGGGTGTGGGGACGTTTGCAGGGAGAGGTTTCCTGCAGAAATGAGGAGTGGGCCGTCATCATCTCTGCCTGAGGGCAAACATCACCTCAGTTGTCCCCTCTGGAGAATGGCAAGTTACGGGACCTGGTTGGAGGTCAGGAGACCTGGGCCTCTAATGCAGCCGCCCACCTGCTCTGGGCTCCTGGGAAGGAGCTGGAGGAGGAGGTGAGGAAGGAGGGGGCGGGGAAGACTTCCTCCCCACCGGGCCTCAGTTTCCCAACTGCACAAGGTGGGGGAACAGAAAGCCAGACCACCATCGGCCATTAAGAAATAGAGGGCAGTGCTTCCCTGGTGGCACAGTGGTTGAGAGTCCGCCTGCCGATGCAGGGGACATGGGTTCGTGCCCTGGTCCGGGAAGATCCCACATGCCGCGGAGCGGCTGGGCCCGTGAGCCATGGCCGCTGAGCCTGTGCGTCCGGAGCCTGTGCTCTGCGACGGGAGAGGCCACAACAGTTAGAGGCCCGCATACCGCAAAAAAAAAAAGGAAAAGAAATAGAGGGCAGGTGGAGCTCTGCCTGCCAGGATGCGAACGCTGACTCCTCTTTTCCTTCTCCAGTATCGAAGCGTCTTGGAGAATTACCTCACAGACTCCATCAAGCTCTCACCAGAAGACCAGTCCAAGAGCAGTTGCTGCTGACTTTCCAGACTCCCGCTCTGCACACCCAGGGACAGAGCACGCGCAGGGCCTGGTCATCCTGGGCCCCCACCAGCCCCACTGCCCACCCAAGCTCAGATGGCAGTCCAGGCTCTGCGGCCAGAGCCCTGAATTCCTCGCATCTGCACTGGACCCAGAACCAGAGGGCGGCCCTGCCTCAGGCTGAGTGTAGAGAGGCCAGGGCTGGGCCCTTGAGCCTGGATGAAACTCCGGATGTCACAGCCAAACCCCAGAAGAGTCACGATTCCCTCGCGGACTCCAGCTTTCTTGCCACACTCCCTTCCCAGCCACACCCCTGCTCTAGAACGCACATCTCTGCAGACAGGCCGCTCTCTCTGGAGTCCTGTTATATTCTCCTATGGACTGGCCTTCCTCAGCCCATCCACCACCACCCCCAAGAGCCACAGCACAGCTTTGGACAAGGGTGCAGCTCAGGCTCCCTCGTAACCGGGGCCAGGGAGTGAGGGTCTACCTCAACCCCTGGCAGCAGCTGTTCAGGCCTGGGACACCCCCTGTTTGTCCCCTCCAGAATGCAGGACTGAGGGAGCACAGGAAAAACCCACCGGGGACTGGTGCATTTCTCCCTGCTGGTGCTCAGGCAACTCCCATAACTCTCTCTGAGCTTCAACTTATTCATCTGTCAAATGGGAGTTGCATGTGCCCTGCCCACGTCAGTGTGGTTTTGAAGACCAGAACCTCTGCTTGAATCTCAGTTGCTCTTGTTGAGATACATTTATTATTCTTTCAACAAGTATTTTTGAGTATCTACTATGTACGATGCATTGAGGTCCAGTGACAAATGTAACCAACCTTGCTCTCCTGGATCCGACATTCTGGCGAGGGAGAGAGGCAGTAAACACAGAATTTAAACAGGTATTTTCAAATAGCAGGTAAGTGCTTGAACAAAGTGAAACAAGGTAATGGGGTAGAGAGGGACAGGGGGTGGGGTTGGGTGCTGTTTCAGACAAAGTAGTCCATGAAGGCTTCCCTGGGGAGGTGACATTGACTCAAAGGCTAGAGAATGAGAAAGGGGCTGCCACCTGAACTCGACAAAGAACATTCTGAGGAGAGGTTGCAGCAAGGGCCAAGGCCCCAGGTCGAGGACAAACTTGCATGCCAGGAACAGTGAAAAGATGAATTTACCTGAGGACTCAAAGCTGCTGTCCCAGAGAAAAGCAAAGGGGACCCCGCCCTCTGGATGACTCCTTGAGTCTCTGTCAACCGACCAACAGAGGGCAGCAGTGATCCTTTCCTTCCAGCAGAGCAGAAAGCGGAAGCTCCACAGGCCCATGAAGAGCTGCAGTTTTCCTGTGTAGATGCTCACAGCTTCTTCTCGGGCTCTGGGCATTTTCAACCCTTCGAGATTTGTGGGGCAGGAAAATCCCAGTTTCTTAAGCCTACAGAGAGACGAGCAAAAACTGCAGCATCAGTGATTCAGGCAAGAAATCTGCATCAGTGACAAATACTAGAAGAGGGGCCTGGAAAGCCCATGGAGCCTCTGTCCCTGCAATCTCTACAGCCATAATCTTCTTTTTCTTCTGGCGATAAACAACACAGATAGAGCCCAACCTGAAGGGAATAGGCAAGATGACCCCACAGGGTCTCCCATGACCACATCCATGCCCACCACAGAAGTCTCCTGTCTACACAGAAGTATTCTTCCCTGAGCTCCCAGCAGAGCTGGGGATGTTAGCCTATGACTTCCAAGTGTCATCTGACACTGAAGATATGAGGTGGGAGTCAGTAAGAAAGTCTGGGGAACCCCTTCTCCCCACCCAGCTGTGAAGTAAGAATTGCTTGTCCTGGGCAGCGGCATGGACCTGACATAGGAGCAGGTGGCCTGGAGCACACTTTTGTCTCTGTGTCCTTCATGGGGGTGGCACCCTGCACATCACACAGGCTCTCCTAGGAGTCTGTCGGACTGTGGATTGGACGTGTGGTGCGTGGGCGTGTATGCAGCAGCCCGTGCGCTGCAATGGACGTAGGAACCATTCTAAACGTGCACAACAAATAACAAGTGTGTCTTTCTTCGTTTTAATCTTTTGTGGTATTTAGTTTTTAAAGTTTTTTTTTTTTCAATATCCCCATAGTTCAAAATTCAAAAGATAATAAAAGGGAAGACAGAGACAACAAAGAGTATAATAGGAACAGTGATGTAATTGGCAGGGCCCAAAATGAAAATGCCCCACCCCTTGGCCAAAAATCATGAGGAGTTCCGAGACGGTGACACTGGATCATTAAACCAAGCGTGGGGTCCTTCTGAGCGCAGGGGGCACACACCCAGGAAACTGCGCCTGAGTAAGCACTATGTTTTCAGTGCCCTCCGGAATGACAGAGCCCTGGTCAGGCCCACCTGGGCCGCTTGGAGATAAAAGGTTCTGTCTTTGCAAAAGCCACGTGCCCCAAACCACGCATTCTGAATCTTCCCCAGAGTCAGGAGCCAGGACTGAATGTTCACATGCGGGGTGGAGAGTGGGGACCTGAGGCCCACGGCATCCCTCCTATCAAGACTAGGGGACATGCTGGTGACCAATCTCCAGGGCAAATGGAACTGAGCCAAAACACTGTGGGCCGCTCCACACCCCTCCCCCACTCCTGAGTCTGAGACTGACCCTCGGTTCCCAGCCAGTAGGGGCAGGTATTCGCAGAAAGAGGCAGGATGTGGGGCTGCAACTCCCGGCCAAAGGGAGCCCACTAGAGCCTGGCAGGGGCGGGGGGGGGGGGGGGCGGGCAGCATGTCCCAGGGCCCTGTCCTCAGCATTCTTTCAGAGAAGAGGACCTAGATTAACAAGACTGCTCCAACCAGGCTGCTCCTCTACCCACTACAGCCCTCCTCCGAGGGGCAGCTCCAGGCTGCTAGTGAATAATCAAGAGAATCCAGGCCAGGGCTCTGGGCAGCACACGCCCATGCGGCTTGGAGAAAAACAAACCCAGATCTTCTCGCCAAATAAACCTGGCCGGGCCCTACTGGGCGCCATGGTGCCCAAGGGGATTTGGGGAAACGCTGTTTCTGCATTTGCTCTTTGCTCAGCAGAGGCTCCCACTGCATCCACAGCCACAGGCAGATGCCGCAGTCAGGCCCGTGGCAGGTGCCCACAATGGGGTCCTGTTCCCAGGAGCACACAGTCCAAGGGCAGCCTCAAAGCAGCCACGCTGGCAACAACACCAAAACTAGGTGCCGCGCACAGCAGACACAGCTGCGACAGCGGACCTGCGTGAGGCCAGCCCTGCTGCATGCGCACCTGGAGGCTCCCTCTGCAGTGTGTGCTGGCAAGGCAGGAAGTTTAGTTCCAGTAGAGGGCAGCGGCCTGTACCAGGACACTCTGTGCATGCCTGTTGGGGGCGTGGGGGGAGCAAGGGCTTAGAAGATCAGACAGTAGTTTTCCCTTGCTGAAGTACAGAAAAATTGTAACTAAGCTCATAGGCTTGGAGGGGAGCAAACAAAAAACCAGGTGAAGGGATGCTGGCAGTGAGGGGACAGAAACCCTGCCAAGAGCCCTCCTCATACCAGTGAATCCTCCACAACAGCCCACGGAGGAGGGCATTGGCCTCATCTTTCAGATGAGGAGACTGAGGCTTCCTCTCCCGCCACTCACATCCCGCCATGTCCTGTCAACACCTCCTCGTCCTTGTCTTGAATTCATTTCCTTCTCCCCTCATCTTCTGCTCCAATGGGTCCAGCCGATCACAAGCCTTGCCTAGACCACACTTCCTTCCCCTTGAGCCCCCTGCCTGCCCTCTTGTCCCTTTCCTAACCACTCCACGTGGCAGCCATCGCAGTGGCCTCCACAGGACAAGTGCCTCTTGTGACCTACAAGGGCCCACCGCTGCCAGCCACTGCCTGCTTGTCAGGGCTCAGCTCTGGCCATAGTCTCTCTCGACGCTGCAAAGGGAGGACTTTCTCTCAGTCCCCAGGGATGCCTCTCACCTCCCTGCCCCACCTGGCAGGGGACCTCTGTTGGGAACTCTGGCCCCTCTCTGGTCCTTCACCAGGCCAATTCCTCCTTAGCTGTTAGTTATCAGCTAAAGCATCATTTCCTTCAGTAAGGATTCCCTGATACCAAGACCAGGTTAGGGACCCCACCATGTGCCCCCCCAGCCCCCCGTATCACAGTGCCAGAACAGTAGCTCCACTAGGGGCAGGGATTTTCATTGGTTTTATTCACCACCGTCTGCCTCATGCCCAGAGCAATGCCTGACAAGGGTTGGGACTGGAGAAATATTTTTGGAAGGAAGAGCTCCTGCAGTATTTTATCATAATTGTTTGTCTGTTTGCCCTTAGACTATAGTGTCCCTGAGGGCAGGGCTTGTTTTTTTTTTAAATTAACTTCTATTGAAGTGGGCCTGTTTTGATTAATCATTTTAACCCCAGCACTCAGCATAGAGACTGGTGCATAGTGGATGATAAATAAATACTGTGGAATAGAATAGAATACTGCATAGGTATTTTTTTAATAACAATAAAATGTTCTATGTAATGACATGGAATAGATAGCTGAGATTCATTGTTATGTGAAAAGGCAATGGCAGAATCATGGGAATAATATGCTATCTCTTCCATAACAGGAGGCTTAAATAAGATTTTATGTTCATGTTTGCTTGTACATAAAGAAAACTCTGGAAGGATGCATGGAAAATGGATAAAAGCAGTTACCTTTCAGAGGGGGACTGGGCAAGTGGGAGTCAAGAGTGAGAGCAAGACTCTTCCTTGTATAATTTTATACTTTGAACTTTGAACTCTTTGAATTATTACATAATCAATAATTTAAAAGAAGGAAAATTAATATTAGTGGGAAAAAGTACAAGCAGGGAAAGAAGCAAAACTCCAACCAGGACCTAGCTGCCTCCAGTCAGTCCATCCTATGGCCTTGAATCCAAGGCTGACAAACTTGGATTCTGCCACCAGAGGGTACACGACTAAGAAATGCTCCAAGCTCACATGCTCTGGCCAAGATGCCAAGTCCCTTGGGATGTGGTGAGATCATCTCAAATTCTCTTGGTTCTCGTGTGTCCTATCGGAGGATCCTGTCTCCTGGGATGTTAACTAGTAACTGAGCGATCATTTCCAACATCAGAAGCTCAGTTCTGGAGATAAACTATCAAGTCTGTGCACTCCTTTGTGAATTACCACACTTAGAGGTAGGAATTTCCCAAGGTTAATCTCAGGGCTTACCAGTTTGTCAACACCCTGGAACCCCCTTTCCTAAACCCAGCACTGACCCCTGGAAAGACACTACTCTAGCTTATAGGCTCCAAAGTAAACTGGTACAATTTTTTTTGGATATATTGAGTAAGGCACCACATACAGGCCCTCCAAACCTGCAATTCCACCCTGCACATGCACAACCCTTGCTGGTGCACCAGAGGTCATGATCAAGAATTTTCTCCCACAGTCAACATAATACTAAACAGTAAAAAGCTGAAAGCCTTCTTGCTAAATTCTGGAACAAGATAATGTTGCTCATTCTCGCCACTTATATTCAACACAATATTTGAAGTCCTAGCCACAGCAATCAGACAAGAAAAAGAAATAAAATATATCCAAATCAGAAGGAAGAGGTAAAATTTTCATTATATGCAGATGACATGATACTCTATATAGAAAACCCTAAAGACTCCACACAAAAAACTATTAAAACTGATAAATGAATTCAGCAAGGTAGCAGGATATAAGATTAATATACAGAAATCTGTGGCATTTCTTTACACTAGCAATGAAATATCAGAAAAAGAAAGTAAAAAAAAAAAAAGATACTGTTTAAAATTGCATTAAAAAAAAAATTCCTAGGAATAAGTCTAACCAAGGAGGTGAAAGACTTATATGCTGAGAACTATATATAAAACATTGATAAAGGAAATCAACAAAGATTCAGTGAAATGGGAAGAGCGTATCCCATGCTCTTGGGTTGGAAGAATTAATATAGTTTAAATGACTATACTACCCAAAGCAATCTACAGATTTAATGTGATCCCTATCGAAGTATCCATGACAATTTCCCCAGAACTAGAACAAATAATTCTCAAACTTATATGGAACCACAAAAGACCCAGAATTGCCAAAGCAATCCTGAGGAAAAAGAACAAAGCTAGAGGCATAACCCTCCCAGACTTCAGACAATACTACAAAGTTACAGTAATCAAAACAGCGTGGTATTGGCACAAAAACACATATAGATCAATGGAACAGAATAGGGAGCCTGGAAATAAACCCACACACCTATGTTCAACTAATCTTTGACAAAGGAGGCAAGAATATACAATGGAGAAAAGACAGTCTCTTCAGCAAGTGGTGCTGGGAAAGATGGACAGCCACATGTAAATCAATGAAGTTACAAAACTCCCTCACACCATACACAAAAATAAACTCAAAATGGCTTAAAGACTTAAATATAAGACATGACACTATAAAGCTCCTAGGAGAGAACATAGGCAAACATTCTCTGACATAAATCATAGCAATATTTTCTTAGGTCAGTCTCCCAAGGCAAAAGACATAAAAGCAAAACTAAACAAATGGGACCTAATCAAACTTATAAGCTTTTGCACAGCAAAGGAAACCATAAACAAAATGAAAAGGCAACCTACGGAATGGGAGAAAATATTTGCAAATGAAGAGACAACAGGGCTTAATTTCCAAAATATACAAACAGTTCATACAGCTCAATATCAAAAAAACAAATGACCCAATCACAACATGGGCAGAAGACCTAAATGGACATCTCTCCAAAGAGGACATAACATAACATATGGCCAACAGGCACATAAAATATCCTCAACATCACTAATTATCAGAGAAATGCAAATCAAAACTACAATGAGGCATCACCTCACTCCAGTCAGAATGACCATGATTAAGAAGTCTACAAATAATAAATGCTGGAGAGGGTGTGGAGAAAAAGGAACCCTCTTACATTGTTGGTGGGAATGTAAATTGGTGCAGCCGTTATGGAGAACAGTATGGAGGATCCTTAAAAAACTAGAAATAGAGTTACCATATGATCCAGCAATCCCACTACTGGGCATATATCCTGTAAAAAACATAATTGGAAAAGATACATGCATCCCAAAGTTCATAACAGCACTATTTACAATAGCCAAGACATGGAAGCAACCTAAGTGTCCATCAACAGATGAATGGATAAAGAAGACGTGGTATATATATACAATGGAATATTATTCAGCCATTAAAAAAAAGAGTGAAATAATGCCAACTGCAGCAACATGGATGGACTAGAGATTATCATACTAAGTGAAGTAAGTCAGACAGGGAAAAACAAATACTATATGATATCACTTGTATGTGGAATCTAAAAAATAGTACAAGAGAACTTAATTACAAAACAGAAACAGACTCACAGACATAGAAAACAAACTTATGGTTACCAAAGAGGGAAGGGGAGGGGGAGGGATAAATTAAGAATATGGGATTAACAGATACATATCACTATATATAAAATAGATAAACAACAAGGGTTTACTGTATAGCACAGAGAACTACATTCAATATCTTGTAATAACCTATAATGGAAAAGAATAATATAGATAGATAGATAGATAGATATAGATATATACATACACATATATAACCAAATCACTTTGCTGTACACCTGAAACTAACACAATATTGTAAATCAACTATACGTCAATTTATTTTTTTTAATATTTATTTATTCATTTTGTTTTTGTCTGCATCGGGTCTTAGTTGCAGCACGTGGGATCTTTCGTTGTGGAGTGCAGGCTTCTCTCTAGTTGTGGCGCACAGGCTTCTCTCTAGTTGTGGCACGCAGGCTCCAGAGAACCTGGGCTCAGTAGTTGCAGTGTGCGGGCTTAGCTGCCCCACGGCATGGGGGATCTTAGTTTTCCAACCAGGGATCGAACCCACATCCCCTGCATTGGAAGGCGGATTCTTAACCACTGGACCACCAGGGAAGTTCCAACTATATTTCAATTTAAAAAAAAAAGAATTTTCTTTGTAGTATTGTTTGTAATAGCAAAAAAAATTTTAAAGAAAGAAAGAAACTAGAAATGACCTAGATATCCTACAGGAAATTGGATAAATAAAATGTGGTATATTCAAACAATGGAATTTCACAGCAGTGGAAATAAATAAAGCCACATATATCAACTGGGTGCATCTTAGAAGCTTATAGAAGACAGCAAGCCATAGAAGACATACTGTAAACCATTTATGTAAAGTTCAAAACTAAATGGTTTATCTTCATACTTATTTATCACAAATGCATGTGGTAAAACAACATAAAGCAACAAAAGGCATGCAAACAACGGACTAATGGACCCCAAATTTAGACAGTGATTACCTTGATTGGGGGTCGGAGTGGGGGGAAGCAGAGGGATGCAATAGGGGCCAGACATACAAGGCACCAGGACGATGCTGGGAATGTTCTATTTCTCCATAGAGTTGTGGAGCCACAGGCAGTCATTTTATTATTACACCTTGCATCTTAGATGTATGTTACAGGCATTCTTTTTAATGACTCAAGTATTCAAATTTTAAAATTTCAACCACAGCCTGAGCTTTGGCGTCAGGCCCACCTGGGTTTGAATCCTGACCTTCTTTTCTTAGCTGTGGGACCTTGGGCCTGTCACCTGACCTCTCAGAGCTTCCACGGTCTCATCTGTATGTGGGGATAATAATGCTTACCTTGAAGGGTCATGCACGTGCTATGCCTGCTCGTAGTAGATGCTTAATAAATGGTAGTTATTACTGGATCAGGAAGAATTGCAAGGGTGTTGGTTTAAATCTCTTATTTAAATAATAAAGTGAATAAAGACATAGGATTCTGGGATCACCATTGTAGGTTAAGGGCACAATAAATGAGGATGCAATGAATAAACAAGTGAGGGAACAAACAAAAAAACTCATTCATCCTATTTGTACCTCCACATCTTCTCCCCTCAGTGACTTCTGGGACTCAAGTTGCCTGGTTAGCATTGTGGTCACCTAAAACAAAATCCAATTCTCACGCCTACCCAGGGCATCTGAAAGCAGGCAGCTGACAAGCCTAGCCCCAGGAAGATTCTGTCTCCACCCTCCAATCTGGACCAAAGAGAGGACCTTTGGGAAGAACTCACTGCATTCTCCCTATGCCACGCACCTGGCACAGTTCTGGGCCCATAACAGCTGCTTTTGGGGAGGAGAGGGCTTTGGTCAACAGGGAGCTCCCCAGACATTTGCAGCCTTGGATCCATCACTCTTGAATCTGTGGGAGATTTCCTTGCCCTTAAAGTCTCAGCAACATTTGTTTTGTATACAATGACAGCCCATGATTGGAAAAAATTAAGTGGATTTCCAAATCCTGAAAATGGGAGAGACTGATGTTTTTAGGGCTTCTGAGAATCTCTGCCAGTCTCTGATTTTATTTTATTTTTTTTCCTGTTTCAGGCTAGATCTAGGGGAGAGAGTTACCTGTGGAATCATGGACAGAATCATTGATTTGAAGTCAGGTTATTTTAACCAAGCTTTTGTGTGGTCTTGAGCCATTGTGCCTAGCCTCAGTTTTCTCCTCTGTAAAATGGGGACAATAATTATTTCTTGAGGACTTTCCTGGTGGTCCAGTGGTTAAGACCCTGTGCTTCCGTTGCAGGGGGCACAGTTTCCCTGGTAGGGGAACTAGGATCCTGCATGCCGTGCAGCACAGCCAAAAAATTATTATATCATTATTTCTTGGTCGTTTCACAGGGAAAGATAGAAAAATGATAGAAAGATAAAATAAAATCATGAATATGTTAGTCATTTGGAAACTATACAGCTCTACATAACATGGTGTAGAGAGAGAATGCTGGATTTGGAGTCAAAATACCTTCGTTGGTTGGTTGTTTTTAAGCTACCAAATATATTTTGAGGCTTATTATGTACGAGGCACTGTTCTGAGCACTTTATGAATGTTAAGTCATTTAGTCCTCACAGCAATCCTATGAACTAGGTGTTATATTATCATCCCCATTAGACAGATGGGGAAACTGAGGCACAGAGAGGTTAAATCCCTTGTCCAAGTTGCACACTAGTATGTGGCAAAGCTGAGATCTAAACTCAGGCTGTCAGGCTCCAGAAGCTGAGCTCTTAGCCAGCTATTCTGCCTCCTGCTTGAGAGGTTTGAAGCCTACACCAGCCTTTCACTAATTCTTTCTTCTATCTTCCATTCATTCATTCCATACATATTTACTGAGTGACTACTATGTGTCAGGCACTGTTCTAGGAACTAGGGATGGAGCAGTGAACAAAACAGACTGTTATGGAGCTTGCATTCTAGCCTGGGAGATGGAACATACACAGATAATCACGTAAGGTGTCCAGAGGAATGAGTGTAGTGGAAGAAGGATAGAGTGGGTGTCTCAGGCTGTTCAGGCTATTGTAACAGAATACTAGACTAGGTGGCTAATAAACAACAGAAATCTATTTCTCACAGTTCTCGAGGCTGAAAGTCCAAGACCAGGGGGCCAGTATGGTCAGGTTCTGCTAAGGACCCTCTTGTGGGTTGCAGATGGCCACCTTCCTACCGTGTCCTCACAGGGTGGAAGGGACAAGCTTGTTCTCTGGGGTGTCTTCTATAAGGGCACTAATCCCATTCATGAAGGCTCCACCCTCATGACCTAATCACCTCCCAAAGGGTCCACCTCCTAATACCATCAACTTGGGGGTTAGGATTCAGCATATGAATTTTGGGGGAATACAAATAGCAGGGCAAGGAGATATAGTGTGACCATGGGCCAATGATGTCATCTCTTTGAGCCTCTGATCTCTTATTGTAAAATGGAGCTGCTGAGGCCTTGCCTACTTCAACAGTCTAGGAGCCAATCAAATAAATGACAGAAGTGTACATGGTACATAAACTGTAAAATGCTATTCCAATGCAGGGATTGTGGAATTTGTTGTTATTTCCTCTGTTCCTTTGGTACTTGGTTCATATCTCTGTTTTAGTATGTTCACCATTGTTTCATAGCTGGCCATGCAGGTCACTGTGTCTCTCAATAAACTGAAGTTTTGAGGGCAGGAACAGACTCATGTGCAAAGTAAGTACGAAACAAAGATGTAATTATCCATGTCAATAATCTCTATTTAATGAGCCCCTACTAGTGCCACACACTTCACCTTCAATATATCTTATTATCTCTGTTCCCAGAAAGAGGCTCAGAGGCTCAGGGAGGTGAGTATCTTGCCCGTGGCCATTCACCAGGGAGTGACAAAACCAGCATGCGAACTTGCATCTCTCTGACTCCAAATCTATGATCTATCACCAACCCCAGTCTGTCACTGGGTGTTATTATCCATCACACAGCAAATATTTAATGAGCACCTGCAATGTTCTAGGTGCTTTACCGTGTGCTGGAGACATGGAGATGGATGAGGCAGGTGAGGTATCTGCCCATATGGAAGACAGAACCGGTAAGTTATCAAATAAATAAGAGAGGTACAGCTTTGATACTCTGGGAGTCCTATCCAGGTGGGGAGGCAAAGGAGGGCCTGTGTGAGGAGAGGACTGCAGAGCCGAACCCTGAGCGATGAAAAGGAGGGAGAGGCAAGAGGGAAGAGATATGGGAACATATGTATATGTATAACTGATTCACTTTGTTATAAAGCAGAAACTAACACACCATTGTAAAGCAATTATACTCCAATAAAGATGTTAAAAAAAAAAAAGAATCTGACTTTCAGAAGACCTTGGAGGAAGAGCCAACAAAGAAAAGAAGCTGAGGTGTGAATGAGCTAGGAATGTTCTCCAAGCTGTAGGGCAGCCAGGGGCCTGAAGAGTCATGAGAAAGGGGACAGTGGTAAGAGGTGAAGTAAGAAAGGAAGTCTGGATCTGCACCGTGCAGGGCTTCATACACTGTGGAAAGGAGCATGGGGACTAACAGAGGCTCCCAGGCAGAAGAGTAATGTGATCTGAATGTGATTATTTTTAGAAGAGATATTATTATTAGTTTAAATAGCATTGGAGTTTGTGAATAGTAATTATAACAATGTTTTTTTAAAAACATGTTTAGAAGACAAGAGACAGAGGGGAGAAGAGGTCAGGGAAGGCAGACGTAGGCAGGGAGTAGGTGGAACCACTGCTGACAGTGGTTCAGCAAATGATTTTTGCAGGTGTTTCCCTTCGCCCGAGCTTCAGCAGAATTCAGCCTCCTTTATCTTATATACCGGGTTAGCCAAAAAGTTTGTTCAGGTTTTTCGTAAGAGTGTACGGGAAAACCCAAACGAGCTTTTTGGCCAATCCAGTATACTAATAATGGGCTGTAAATGGAAAACACTAGATTTCCGGGGCGCCACTGTGAGAGGGATCAGGTTTCTTCCCCTTTCCCTTCCTACCCCGAAGAGAGAGGTGGCCTAGAACCCCAGGGCTGAGGGGACCCATCTGCTGCTGTCTGGAGCAGTCTGGAGGATGCTTCTTAAAACCAGCCGTTTCTCCCCAGGAGCAAGGCTGTTGATTTCTAGATTCAGTTCAGTCTTGGCCAGAATGTGGCCTGGGAGTCGGGCCTTCTGGGTTCTTATTGTGTAGCCTTGGCTGCCCTCTGGGAAATGGGCGGACAAACCCAGCCTCATTCCTGCTCTACTCCCATGAATTTGTGAGTAGAAAGAAGATCCCCACAGAGTAGGGACAACAGAAATGGGAGATGGTACTGCTGGGACCTGGCAGAGGCCTCAGATGTCTACACCACCCCTTTTCTCCAATTCAGATGTCTACACTGCCTGTCTTCTCCACCCCATCCCTTTTACTATGCTCCTCCCCAGTCCTCTTCTCCCTCCTGGAGAGGAAGCTGATCCACATCTTAGGAAGCTGACAACAAGCAAAGGAAAGAAAACTCCAAGAAGGAAGAATTTTAAGAAGCAAAAAGATCTAATTTGAAAATTTCTGGACAACTGAGTAATCTCACCCATGCAAATTACACAAGATTATGCGAATTGTAATGTAAATCAGTGTACTGGCACATTTCCTCCTCTATTTCCAATCTCAGCTCTTTGTACTCCTGGAGGTGTCTGGGGTGAGGGGATCCTGGCAGAACCCCCGGTGCTGATGCAAAGCTTGCAGGTTTGAATTTTCCAACCTCTCCCACTCCCAGACTGCAGATTTCTTTTTTTTTTTTAATACATCTTCATTGGAGTATAATTGCTTTACAATGTTGTGTTAGTTTCTGCTGTACAACAAAGTGAATCAACTATATGCATACATATATCACCACATCCCCCCCCCCTTGAGCCTCCCTCCCACCCTCCCTATCCCACCCCTCTAGGTCATCACAAAGCCTTACTTTGGTTCTGTTTCCCTCCACTCAGGCCACAAGGCATCCCTGGAAGGGACCTAGGAAAAAAGCCTTTACCAACCCCCAGCCCCCAAGACATCCCTTGTCCTAGTGGCTGGACAGCACATTTATGTACCATATTCAGAGATGATGGGGCAATTTTGAAGGAGGGAGGAGCTTAAAACAGACTTATGCAAATAGAGCTTCTTTATGCTAATGATATGCAAATACAGTTGGTTTTCTCTCCTTGGTCCCTGGAGCCAAGCAATGACTTGTCTATGTGCAGTGGACCGAAAAGAGGCCCAGAGAGAGAGCTAGAGAGAAGGAAAGGGAAGAAAGAGGCCTGAGAGTCCTGGCTGACAGTCCCCACCCCAAAGTCATCTGACCCCTGGGCAAAGAACAGCTGACAAGGCAGCCCAGGCCGCCTGGAGGAAGCACAGAGCTCAGATGGGTGGGGGTGGGGAAGTATCACCTGTGCCCTGAGCTTTCAGGACAGGTGCTGTCCCCTTCTTTCCCTGTGGGGAGTGCCTCTCACCACCTCCCTCCATCTGTATAGAGATTGTCTCTCTCTCTCTGTTATTATCTCCTACAATTGCTCATAAATGACAACACCCCCCAGCAGCCCGCCCAGCACTTGAACCCCTTCTGGCCCAGGAGGCTTGCCTGAGGATTAGCTCCTCTTTGGAGAGTCCACAATAGCCCTCCATATCCTTTGTGCCACTGTTTGCTGCAAATATTGAAGCTCTCTCCTGAAACCCCATTACAGGCCATCGGGACAAAGGCTTCCCACGGGTCTCCAGGACAGAGCCAGTGCCAGGATGTTCCTCGATACTATACCCGCTGCCTCACCTGCTGCTTCTTCTCCAGTTACCCCCAAAGGGAAATAATCCACATTCACACCAGGCATCCCTGCGCAAGGCAGTGGGCAGGCAGACGCAATGGTGCTCACTCCCAGGCTTGCCCATCAGAGGGGAAGTGGGGAGCTGGGCATTCTGGGGGTGAAAGGGGTCACAGGCAGTTGGGAGATGGAAAGATCTGGGGCGAGAGAAACTCGGGTGGAGCTGAGGACATAGCAGGTGCGCCATGCGCTCCTTTGCCATTGGGCCCTCCCAGATGCTTTACCTCTGCCTGGAACATTCCTCCCTCCCTCTCCCCAGCCTAATTTTCAGGGGCTAGTTTTATTCATCCATCTGGTCTCACCTTAGATTTTGCCTCATCACCTCCTCCAGGAAGCCATCCCTGCTTCCCAAACTTAGGTGTCCTTCCTCAGTACTTGTACCTGGTATTATAACTGCCTGCTCACTCTCTGCTTCCCTTGTCCCTCCATCACCCAGACCTCTGAGGTCCCCAGGGCAGCTCATCATTGCGCCCTCATGTGGCACAGCTCTTAGAGCATGGCAAGTAAATATGGCTGAATAAATGAATGATTGAGTGAATTCAATCAAGTGTGGGCTATGCCTGGTCCTTGAGTCCTCAGAATTCTGACTAAAATGGTGTTTTAGCCCCATAAAGGGGCCTGGGGAGGGAAGGACCAAGAATCTCTCAGTACTTTCTACGGAGACGCCTCCATTTAGTGAAGGGCACTGGACTGAGTCCACCAACCAGGAGACACTGTACAAGTCTCTGATCTCACCAGAGCCTCAGTCCCCTCATCTGGCAAATGGGAAGAACGATACTGGGAAGGTGAAGTGGGAGAATGCTCTGAAAACGGCAAATGAGTTGATACACGAGCGTTACTTGAAGGGATGTGAAGGACCTTGGCTCGGGGTGAGGGGACCACCTCACGAGAGGAAACAGAGCAGTTTTTCAGGTTGGCACCCAGCTGTCACCCAGGAACAGGTGCTGGGTTGGAGACACGGGGTCCTGCTTCCAGGTCTGAAGGTGGCAGGTGCACCTCTTGGGAACCTTGGGAGGCAACCCTGGAGTCTGAAAGCCAGCTGGCCCTGCTTTTCCACCTGCCCTTTCACTCTCCCAGTTACTGTAAGTGAGAAGCCTGGTCAGACGGGCCAGGGGCTGAATCCAGCCACTTAATGGGCAAGTTCTTCATTTCTCTTTGCCTCAGTTTCCTCCTCTGTAAAACAGAAATAATAACAGTGCTACCTCACAAGGTTGTTGTTAAGAAGCTTAGTTGAGTTAACTATACAAAGTATTGAGAACTGCTTCCAGCACCTCACAAGCTCTCCATAAACACAAGCCATTGTTCCTGTCTGTCCCCGTACACACCCTCACTTTGTTTCAAGGAAGCACAGAGATCACCCTCCCATTTTACAGAGGGAGAACCTAGAGAGGTTCCACTGGAACCGGAACTTACTAGAAGTTAACAGTGGTTCAGGAAAGGGAGTTAGACAAAGACCTAAGGTGTCCCAGTTTCTACTCCCATTTCCTTGTGGTTTGGGACTTGAATAAAATTCTCTCATTACTTCATGTCTATTAGCCCTGGCCACCCTATGAGTCAGCGACAGAGGTTTCTCCTGTGTCCCTCTCACCCTCTTAGCAGTGCTGGGTTATAGACACCCCCGAAAGATAAATAGTGGGATGGCTGATGTATTGAGAGATGGACAGCAAAGCAGAAGCAATCCCCTGATCTCACCAGGCTCCCCAGGGAAGCTGAACTATGGAGCCCAGCGCTCACCAGGGGTGTCTGGGAGTCCAGATGTCCAGCGGTGGACAGCAGTGTCCAGGTGACTCTGGCAGCCGCAGGGGCTCAGGGAGGGTACCTGACAGGCCTGGCAAGTTGGGCCAGGGGCACTGGTTCTGAGACAGGAGATTTCCCCAACAGGACTGTCAGAGGTGAGGGCAGCCTGGGCTGCTCAGCCTACCGAAAGGTCTTTAGTCATATGGAAGGAGGACCCTGTGGAAATGTGGCGGCATGTCTGAAAACTGGCAAGCAGTCAACTCTCTAGATGTTTCCCTGCAGGAGCACGGGGGTAGTTGGCGGGGAATGGGGCACCGCCACCCAGGAGTCTGCCCTGGGCAAGCTTGCTCCACAAGGAGAAAGGCTTTCCAAACAGAAGGGACTCTCCACTCGACCTCCAGCTCAGGGGGACAAGTCCTTGCTCGTGGCTTCCCCCTATGCTAAGCAAGTACCAGGCATACAGCAGACAACAAAACACACCTGAGGAATGACTGAATGAACTGTCCTCAAAAAACACCGGGATAGAAGCTTCCACAGCCTCTTCCTGGACCCGTGTCAGGACCTCACAGGTCCCTTCCTCTCATCTCACCTCAGTCCTTTCAGCTGCCGTTTAATCTCTGATTGCTGGGTCAAGAGTCTAATAAATAAGCCTCTCTAAGTTCTTGGATGGTGATAAGGTGCCCCCTCGGCCTTCTCTGGAATAAGTAATCCTAAAAATATCTTTCATCACTTCCTTGGCTCTCCTCTTGGCCCATCTCCAAGGCCTTCCTCAAATTTCCTCCTTGGACCCAAACCTGAGTGTTCCTGGCTGGCTCTGCCAGGGAGAGAGCTCTTGTGTGAAGAAGCCTGGGGTGTGGGGGGGACGGACCCGGAGGTGAGAGCAATTTTCCGCTTCAAGGGCCTCCAGCCAGGGGATTGCCTCCCTGCCTGGGTTTCTGAAACTCTGCTCATTCAACCGGTCTTATCTAACTGCCACCAACCCAGACTCCTTCCCGGCATCCTGGGAGATGAGTCCCTCCCTGGCAGGGTACAGTGTGATGATCGCATGCCCTGGCTCTCGGCTCTCTCCCTTTACCATTCCTAAGAACTCCCCCAAGGGAGCCTGTTCGAATGCAGATTCCCAAGCCCCATCCTCAAAAATTCTGATTCCAAGGATCTAGGGTGACGCCCAACCAGCTTCGTTTTAGGAAGCCCCCCAGATGCTGACGGTCCAGGAATACTGCTCATGGACCATCTCCCCAGGAGACCAAAGGGTCGAATGAGAGGTGGACAGCTCCTACAAGGAGGCAGAGACCTAGTCTTGCTGCCCATGCCAGGCAAGAGGCAGATGGCTAGCTGGGGGCCAAATAGAAGCAGGATCTTGGAGCTGGCCACCTTGGGAAACGGAAACCCTCTCGCACCAGCCCCCAACTCAGGTCCCAGAGCATCAGGAAGCCAGAGGAGAGAGGAGCAGGAAAGCCCCCAGAGGAGAAGAAATGCTGAGCAGCTTCTGCAGTGACAGAGGTTTTCCTCCATCCCAGGGCAATGACGGGGCAGAGACTGGCTGCCTAGTTGATGAAGTCTGGTTGCTGGGTGATGGGGGAGGATGGGGCAAGGGGAGCGAGTGGCCCCTTGGTGACCTGTAAGGCTGTCCAGTTATCCCTCCAGTCTCTGCCTCTCTGTCTTTTGGAGTCATTCTGATCCCTGAAACTGACAGCCCAGCTCAAGGCTCCTGAGCTTCCTGACTGCCCCTCCAGGTCGCCAGCCCACAGAGGAGCAGCAAACGCCCCACCATCGCCCTTTCACCCCATTGGTCTCAGGACCCTCACCACAGTCCCACAGTCCCGATCCACCCTTGATTCTGTTAGTCTCTGTGCAAACCCACCGCACCCAAGGGGAGCTGCCTTCTGGGCAGCCTAGTGGATTTAGAGTTGGGAGGCCTGGCCCGCTAACTAGCGGTGCGAGCTGGGGCAGCCTCCCGGCATTTCTGAGCCCCAGTTTCTTCATCTGTAAAGTGGGACTAATAATCCCCACCTCCAGAGTGCCCGTGAGGATCAAATGAGTGCTTGGTCAGTCAAATGCACGTTCTGTTGACTAGACATCCCCTGTTCAGCCTCAGCTGGCCCAGCCTCGTCACTCTTCCTCAGATACCCTACCCTCTACACCACCCTCACACCTTCCCTGTACACACCCAAACCCTAAGCATCTCCCGAAGCCTGCAAACTCCAGCCTGCAAGGAGTTCTTCTATTGCTCCCCAAATCAGGGTCACCTGTCAGTCTCCTCTCCCCACCTAGACCCCATGCTCCCCAGGTGCAAACTCTACGACTTGCCTGTTTGATCCCAGCTTAAATGATCAGATTTCAAAGAAGTCAGATGTCATAAAAGACACATCACACAAACCATCCCCAAATTCCTCCCTCTCTAGGGACCTGGAAACTAGCTGAGGATTTTATAGTATCAGGTGATCTCATGGTGGGTGGCCCAGCACAGAAATTCAGGGTTGGGGGCATTCCAGTTGGTGGCCTGCCAATCAGTGTTCACGATTCCTATTTGGGGGTTTTGGAGAAAGAAAGAGGCCCTCCCTGGTAGTGCTGGCTGCTGGCAGAGACCTTTGTGCTTACAGCCAAATGGACCGGCTATGAGGACCTGGGGCATTTTACTTTACTTCACTTTTCAGAGCACACAGAACGTTAGAGCTGGAAGGAGTCTTAGGGGCCAGCAGGTCCCACAGCCCCTCCCACCTCCACTTTACAGTTGAGGAAACAAGGAGTGTCCGGCCCAAGGTCACCTCAGGAGACAGGGACAGAGCTAAAAGTCTCGATTGCCTAGCACTCTGGTCTCACTGGGAACTCCACTGGGAGGGAAGGAGGCTAAAGAGCTATGAAATGTACAAAGCACTCTAACATTTGTCTTTTATTTAGTCTCCTCTAACCTGTGAGGTAGGTATAATCAGTAGCATTCTAATTTTACTGTTGTGGAAGGAGGCTCAGAGCAGTTATAGTACCTGCCTAAGGTCACACAACTGACACGTCTGGAGCTCTGTCCTTGGAGCCCATCATGGCAAGCTGTATTACAGACCTGAACGCTTTTGTTTCATTGGGCTTAAGGGAAAAGGGCCCTTTGCCTCCTAAGTGGGAGTGGGAGAGTGGCCATTATAGGAGGTGGGAGGAAACCTCACTCCATAAAGTCTTACCTTCACAATATCCTGAGGAGACCATCCCCAAAGTTACAGAGCCCCTGTAAGTTAGTGAGTGGTAGCTCTTGGAACCAGGCAACATGGAGATCTTCTGTTCTTGGGTGGTTGCCTCTCTCTGTAGTCCTCCACCTGTACATAAAAGTCCCATAGCAGGGACAGCTGCTGTGACCCAGAACCTACTTATTCATTCACTTGCTCATTCAACAAACACCTACTGAATGCCATGCACGTGCCAGGCAGTGTGCTGGCACTGAGGATGCTCAAGTGACTAGGACAGTCAGCAGAGCTCCTGGTGGGGCTGAGGTCCTCCCCGGTCCTCACCTCTTGGCCATTAACCTATATTCTAGTGAGGGAGACAGGTACATAAATAAGGACTTGACCATTCACTGTGGTAGGTGCTCTGATAAGGCTGTGCAGGGGCTCTAGGAGCCCAGGGAGGGGCACCTGGTCCAGGCTGGGGGATGACAGATGGAGAAAGTGGGCTGAATTCAGAAGTGTGTGTAAAGGTAAGCCTGGCAAGAGAAAAGAAAGGGCATTCCAGGAAGAGGGTGCAGACAGCATGAGCAAAGGTGTGGGGAAACAAATAGCATGGCATGTGTAAGCTGTTTGTGTACACTTAGAGAAAGATCTGGAAGGGTGTATCCTCAACTGCTAGGGCTGGTTATCTCAGAAAATTAGATTACGGAGGCTTTTGCTTTCTTATTTGCACATTACCATTTTGTTTGAAATTTTTACAGTGAGCAGGAATTACTTTCATAAGCAGAAAAAAACAACACACAAAGAAAGAATGTTTTGTGTATGATAGATCTGAAAAAGCACGGTGTTTGGGGAGTGTAAAATTGGAGGAGAAAGTACAAGGAGCTGTCAAAAGTCCCCAGGGCCTGGAACAGCAGTGGGTCTGACTCTAGCCCGCAGGCAGTACATGGAGTGCTCAGTAACTGGGTGAGTCCTTTCCTGAGAAGGCTCAGGGCAGCTGGAGCTGATGTATTCCACCTAGAGCTCCAGGGAGCAAGCAGATCCCTGGGGTTCTGGTGCCCCTCAGCTAAAGCTCCCACTTTCCTTTAGGTTGGGACCCGTGCTGAGCTCTGGCGGAGAGGTGATTCCACTGGTAGCATGAGGGGTTCTAGGCTCCTAATCGGGGTGTTTCTCTTGGCCCCTGTCTCTGTTTCACTACCTCACTCCCTAGCCTGGAACTGGGCTAGACCAGTGAAGGACGAAATACCTGAAGCTCTTTAAACAAGGTCATTTACAACAAAAAAATATTTTGATCTTACCGACCTTTCAAAGGAGTTTTCTATAGACATCATTTTTTTTAACACCCTCAGTATTAGTAGGCTCTTTCTCTATTTGTCCTTTGCCAGAGAAGAAGGAAATAACTTGCAAGCTGTAACTCAGGTATATCATTCAAACACACACATACACTTACAGTTCCTTCATCCATTCAGCAGGGTCTGTAGGAAGGGGCTGCAACAATGTCTCCAATCCGGAATAACCTCTCCTTCACTGGTGTTTGGAATTTTATTTTAGGCTTAGGTACTGCTCATCCTCTTCCTATAGCTTCTCCTTTTTCTCCCCCCCTACTACAAATGCCTGGGAAGGTTAGGCTCGGGTTAGATCTCAGCAACTTAACGCAGGTTTGTTGGTGGTGCATATTTTCTCTGCAGAGATCTCAGACCAAATTGGTATTATTGGTTCCCCTGCTTAAAGAGCTCAGAAGGGGGAGGATGCCTGGGGACAGATCAGGGGGGTACGGGTTGGTGTGCCTTACCCATGCCCCCCTCCCAGTGGGGACTGTGAAGAGTCTCCCAAGAAAAGAATGAGAGAGGTCAGCTGTTCAGAGGAGGAGCTTGGTTCAGAACCAGTCCCCAGTATGATCACTTCCCTTTTGGTTAGAACTGGGTGGAACTGCTCCCTCTCCCCTGAGGGGAGGTCTGCCTTCAGAGCCTCAGTAGATGAGGATCAGCTCCAGGAGACAGGGACATGTCTTATTCAATGACACCGCTGATGACAGAGATGACAAGTTTCAGTATCAGGGTGGAAGCAGCACAGGAGACAGAGGGATGTTTCAGAGAATATTTGATTTTAAAAGTGATGATGTGAAAAATCATCCATTACCGATCAAAATCACATCACTTGTGCCAGGAGACAAAACACATATTTGGGAGGCTATTGAGGGAAGAAGGGTGGATTAGGGGTAAGGCGGGGTTTCCCTTACCTAGCTGTGTATTTGAATAGTTTACAAAATACTCATGACCATGTCCCCCCAGACACAGGGACTCTGAATATCTAGGAACAAGGCCTAAGAATCTGTACATTTATTTTCTGAACCCTCCGGGTGGTTCTAAAGTACAGCCAAGTTGGACAAACTTAACTGTGGTTAAAGTGAGAGTGGAGGCTGGGGGAAAGAACCACTGGGTTAGGGCGGAAGGGGGAAGGGAGCCCAGGTCTGAGAGGGAAGGACTGGAGGGAGGAGGGAGTTCTGTGTCCCGTCCTGGTGACCTCCTGATGCTGAGATGAACCCGGACTTGTTTCAGAAAGAAATTTCCCACAGCTCATTCAGCCCCCCCCCCCCCACCAGAAGCAGAGGCTATGATGCGGAGGGGGTGGGGATGGGAGTGGGGTTTGCAGAGAGGGGACCAGCCCACTTAGCACACTCTCTCACAACCAACGTCCTGATAAAAGGGCCAACTTGAATTTCCCTTCGGGGCCAGGAGAATGGACTTAGAGTGGTTTTCTGGGTCCCTCGGATCCCACTTCCCATTTCCCGCCAGTGCCTGAAACGCCTTTGCCCAAGTCTCAACCACAGGGCCTCCTGGGGGTAGGGGTCGGGGAGTCAGAGAACGCAAGCCAAGGGGAAAACCTGGCAGATCCCAGAGCCTTGTGTTTACTCAGCGATTCTGCAGGGTGTTAGGCGGGGATGGGGGCCGGGGTGGGGCGGCGCATATTACAAACAAACCTCAACACAGGGGGTAGTGGGATGCCTCATTCACATGAGCTTTTGAGGAAACACACAATGCTTCCCTGACACTTCTCCTGAACCTGTTCGGGTCCCCCCTCCCCCCTTTCCTAACTTTTGTTATTTTGAGTCTTCTGGCAGCTGCCTTTAGGTCTCTCAGTATGTTTAAACCTTTATTTAGTATGACTACTTTTTACATGTCAGCTCTGGATAGTGACACACCTCCCCTCAGGGAAGGACGGGAACCGACACCCGACAGATCAATCCGCCCCCGCGCCCCGCCGCGCATCTTTCTCCCATCACAGCATTGTCTGTATCCCATCAGAGTTTCCGTGCTGTACCCGTGATTAATTCTAAGAATGACTAAAAATCTCTGGCATGTATTTAAAGACGCTGCGCCCACTGAGCACATCGGCCCCTGCGGGGACGCGGTCAGGACTCCCTGTCCTTAGGGAGCCTCGGTGGAAGTCGGAGAGGCACAGGGCTGGGAGCCTGTCGGCCCCATTCGGAGATAAAAGTCGGAACAAGTCAATACCGGTAGAGGCAGCACCTCGGTGGAAGGCGGTCCAGTTACAGTGTAACCGGACTATCAGTTATCTAGTGTAAATGACTGGTTATCAGATCCTCCTGGTGTGGGTTAGGGAGGAGGGGGAGGACGAGAAGAAGGCAGAGTCCTCAGAGCCTGGGGTGGGAAGATGTAAGGGGTGGATGTGCCCGAAAGGGCAGCTCCTTCGCAGCCGCAGGAGGAGGCTGCGGTTGAGAAAGCTTGCACTCCCTCCACCGCACGCTCAGGTCTCCGGAGGGGGTGGGGGTGGGGGGCAGCCCTATTCACCTTTAGCCGTTCAAGGACACACAGAATGGGCGCTGAGATGTTGATCATGCCTTTGTAAACACGGTGTCCCTGCAGGTAATGAAGATTAGATTTGGGGACTTGTTTTCTGGTGGTTAGGAAAAAAGTCTGACTTTGTATAAAACAGACTGTTTCACAAAGAATGCAGGACCCATTATGCTAAGGGAAAGAAGCCTTCCCAAGAGTACCTATTGTATGATTTCATTTAGTGAATAAAGTTACAGAAAGGCCAAACTAATCTATGGTAGAAAGAAATCAGAAGAGTTGTTTGGTTTTGGTTGGGGGGGGTGGTACTTATTAGGAAGGGGCCTGAGGGGACTTTCTGGAGTCATCACCATGTGCTGCAGCTTGATACGGATTTGAGTTGCACAGGTATATGCGTTTGTCAGAACTCATCTCTGGCACACGAGATCTGTGCGTTTCGTTGTGTGTAAAACTTATCACGAAAGAAAAAGATAACTACAACAAATATTGACCTCTTGTTCATGATGTGATGCTGACTGACGTATTGGCCTAGATGGATCCTGATGTCTGCACCTCACTTTATTTTTTTTATTTTGTTTTATACTTAACTATAGCTGATTTACAATATTGTGTTTCAGGTGTGCAGCTTCAGATTCTTTTCCATCGTAGGTTATTACAAGACACTGAACATCGTTCCCTGTGCTATACAGTGTGTATCTATTAATTCCATTCTCCTAATTTATCCCTCCCCCTCCCCTTCCCCCTTTGCTAACCATAAGTTTGTTTTCTATGTCTGTGAGTCTGTTTCTGTTTTGTAAATAAGTTGATTTGTCATTTTGAACAAATTAGAAAGAAAATTAGAGGAAACTAGAAGGAAAATTAGAAAGGGTGGTGCTAATTATTCATATGGTAATAATTTTACAGTATAAGGAAAACAAGCAAAATATGGCATTTGTGTATACCTATCTTGCTTGTGAATTTTGTAGTCTAATATAATTGGCAAATTAATATTATGAAGTAGTTAGAGGACTGACTTCTAAGACAGACTGCTTGGATTTGAATTTGAACTCCATTATGTGTTACCTTTGCGTGCCACACACGGGGGGTACACTTCATTGCAGTTTGTGAGGTTCTCATTGCCGTGGCTTCTCTTGTTGAGGAGCACAGGCTTTAGGCGCGTGGGCTTCAGTAGTTGTGGCACATGGGCTCAGTAGTTGTGGCTCGCAGGCTCTAGAGTGCAGGCTCAGTAGTTGTGGCTCATGGGCTTAGTGGCTCCGTGGCATGTGGGATCTTCCTGGACCAGGGCTTAAACCCGTGTCCCCTGCATTGGCAGGCGGGTTCTTAACCACTGCACCACCAGGGAAGTCCTGAGCACCATTTCTTCTTAATCTCAGTTAGTAACACAACTCCATTTCTCACCTACTTGCTAGTCCCAGGGAGACTACAAGACTAGAAGCTACCAACCCACAGGGTTCTTTCTCGACCCTAAAGACTCCCAACCCTCCCCCTATCTTCTCATTCTAAGCAGGAGACAGAGGTGAGGCAAGCAGGAGGGCTGAGCCCTCGTCCAAGGAGGCTCTCCTTAACTGGGGATATCAATTATAAAGATTCTGCTGTTGGAGACATAGAGAACCGACATATGGTTGCCAAGGGGGAGATGGGGTGGGGAAGGAAGGATTGGGAGTTTAGGATTAGCAAATGCAAACTATTATAGATAGGATTGGTAAACAACAAGGTCCTACTGTACAGCACAGGGAACTGTATTCAACATCCTATGATAAACCATAATGGAAATAAAACTGAATCACTTTGCTGTATAGCAGAAATTAACGCAGCATTGTAAATCAACTATAATTCAATAATTTTTTTTTTTTTCAAAAAAGAGAGAAAGGGAAAGGGAAGAAAAGATTCTGCTGTTGGTGAAACACAGGGCTGGGAGTCCCAGCTGCCCCAGACTGGGATCCAGAGACTGGGTGTGTCTGATGAGCTGGTGAATCAGAGGCCCTCCAGTCCTCTATTTACAGGAGAGGAAGAGTTCCTTTGGTCAAGTCTCTGGGGCAGAGAAGGAGAACCCAGGAAATGGGCCTCTACATCCTCTCTTCTGAGCCAAGCCCTGGGGATCAATCCAGCCCTTACACAGACAGGGTGCGGGACTCCAAGCAGAGGCTGAAGGGGCTGTGTTCTCATCACACTCGGGGCCTATGTGTACGTTAAAGCCTAAACTGCCATGCAGTGGAGAGAGAACCCCAGCACAGTGGATGGCAGAATACAGGAGTTCTTCTCTCCTACAGCAGTCTCAAGGTGAGCAGGCTACTGGAGCCCTCAGCTTCATGAGGTCATTGATGAGCTCAGATCCCTTCCGTCTGTTCCTTCCCCACTTGCCAGGCCTTTATCATCATGCATGGTAGGTGCTAGGTCACCAGTATGGCTGGTGGAGGAAAGAGCATGGAGAAGACACGCCCAGCACCTGAAGGCCCAGACCTGGAAGGCACTCACCTCATTCTAGGCTGCATGCGCGAGGGTGAGGGAGGCTGGGAAATGGAGTCCAGCTTGCTGCTGGGTGCCTCACAGTAATGCTGGCTCTGGTGGTAGAGGGCTAACAGTCTGCACCACGGCATCACCAGGGTTGGGCCAACACAACGTGACACAGACTGGAGAGAAGCCACCACCCATGCTCCTGCGGGACACATGGAGTGGCTGCCAGACACAGCGTGCACTGAGACATTGGAGCCTCGAAGGCGGGAGCTCCGGGAAGCCGCAGAGCAGAACTCCCCGGAGGAGCCATCTCTCCATGGTGAGGGGGCAACAGACAGCAGGGATGAGTTTGGAGCAGAAAAAGCCACCCAGAGACCCCCGGAGACTCCCAAGCCTACCCACAGGAAACTGCAACCCAGGAGGGGATTCAGGCCCTGAGTCAGAGGGAGGGGGTTCAAGCAGGCAAAATGTGGGTAAGTCACAGTATTATGGGCTCACCAGCTGGTGGGGTGTGGCTGCAAATGAAGCACCTCTTTGGAACCCTTGGACCTTCACAGAGCAAGGCTGAAACCACAATAAATGATGGTTCTTCTATAAGTGCCCTGCGGCAGGACCCAGGATGGGCTCTCAGTCAATAGGTAAGCGCTCATTTTAATAGGCTTAGTAGATTTTGGTCTGTGAAGGACACAAGAGAAGCAAAACACCCAAATCCTACGCTCCAGGAAGGTAGGCTCGTGTGAGCCATCAGAGCCAAATCCCTAAGAGCACCTGGTCAAGTGGTCAAGTGTCTCGTTGCGGTTATCACCTGAGAGAACTACAGGAGTGTGAGTGCAATCAGAGCAGACAGGGCCGGCTTCACGGAGGAGATGTGGTCTGAGCCGAAAGACCTGGAGAACTGAGAAGGGAAGGGAGAACATTTCAAGCTGCATGGGGACAGCGTATAAGAGAAAGGACAAGGTCGGGGGGGGGGGGCCTCTGGAAATTGCCAGACCCTGTGCTAAGTGCACTTCGTGTGTTACCTTGCTTAATCTTCCCGATATCACTCTGAGGTAGATGCTGTTATTCCTCACATTCTGAAGATGAGGAAACTGAGCTCAGAGAGGTTCCGTAACTTGCCCATAATCACACCGCTTATTCCTAGGGAGCCAGAGCCAATCCCAGGACACTCTGGTGGCAGAGTCTGCTCTCAGCCTCCTTGCCAGGGCCAGCAGTGGCATCAGAACATCCAGGCGGACTTGCTGCTGCTCTTGGCAAACAGCCCCAAGGGTCACATCAAAGGCCGAGGCCCCACTGCTCTGAGCTCCCTTCTCAGTGGAGCAGTCCAGGTCCTGCCCGCAAGCCTGGCACCCTCCCTGCCCCTGAAGACGTCTTCAGTGGGAATCACAGCCAACGAATGTACCAGCAGGACAAAACAAGCTAAATGCTCAAGAGGCTCCCGGAGAACAATGAGGCTCTGTGAGCAGCCCAGGCCAGAGCGCAGCCCTGGAGGGCTGACAGGAACTAGCCCCGGCCAACTGAGTTGTCCTGAGGATTCCACAGAACCCGTTCATGCTGTGGCCTGTTCCCTGCACTCCAGGGCGACAATGTGTACTTCTTGAGCCTTGGACCCCAGAGCCACTCAGCCACCCTCCGTCATACCCACCTCTGCCTGTTAAGCTGGGAGACCCAGAGAAGTGCTCCCAGCTGAGGTCCCAGCGGGCTGGCCCCTGGTCCCCTCCTGCACTGTCACACTGGGGCCACATTCTCAGGGAACTCCATGAACGTCTCACACCCCCCTGACTCCCAGAGGGAGAATGGGGTTCAGGCTGGTCAGGACTGACCAGGCTGAGAAGCCCCGAATGTGTCCCAGGCTGAAGCCCTGACTTGGTCCCAATCCCCCACCCAGAATGGACAAGCCCTTTCTTCAGGGCTGAAAACCTACCCCTGACCGTGCTCCTACCTCTGCCTGAGCCTGTTGTGAGTGGTTCTGGGGAAGGAGAGGGAGGAATCAGGGTGCTGGGTGCCCTGACCTTGGAGGGTTGAAAAAAACACAGCAAAAGAGGCTTACTTTGGGGATAATTTTCTGGACTTGTCCCGCAAACACAGCCCCTGGGGAAAAACTCAGGGTAGACACCTTCCCCTCAACCATCCCTTCTCTCCAACATGAACTGAGGGGAGTCCCAGCTGCAAGACTCTGTTCTTGCAAGGGCTGCCCACACCGAGTGCAATTCAGCCCTAGAGAGTCTGGTTTATTCCTTAGGCAGGAGGGCTCCAGGACCCAGAGGGTGAGGGGACTCACCCCAGCCCAGCCTCCCTCAGCTACAGCAGGGCGAAGCAAAGCACCACAGGCAGAGGGTCATTGGGGAACGTGTGGGATGAGGAGGGAGCAAAAGCAAGGGTGTCCCACTCCCTTTCAGGAAAGCATCCCTGTTCTTGTTCAGCACCCACATCACGGACACAAACACCCACATCACAGACACAAACACCCACATCACGGACACACACCCCCACATTCCCACTCACACACTCTCCACTTGGCACCTCCCAGAGGCAGGAGGGGCATAGGGATGGGAGCTCCAAGGCCCAGGTACAGATAATGTCCTGATGGTTTTGCTCTGTTACAGCAACCTGGGAGAAGAGCCTTCTCGAACCTATTCTGCCACTTGGCTGCATCCCTGGGAGACTGGGAGGGCAAGGCCTGCGAGTAGGAGCTCAACACTCCTGGCTCTTGAGACAAGGGAGCAAGGGTCATTCATGGTGCAAAGGTGATAAAGGTTGTCACCTGGCTGGGGTGTGGACAAAGGGCTGAGAGCAGTGGGTAGTGGAGAGATGATAGAGATGGGCAAACGGCCGGGCGGTCATGCCTGAAGGAAAGGAACTTGCCTTACAAAAGCACTTCCCCTTCTGCCATGTGTCCCCTTTTACAGATGAACAAACTGAGCCTCACAGAGGTTAATACTTTGCCCGCGATCACACGACCAGCAAACCCAGAGTCAGGATCTCAGCCTAAAGTCTTGGTTCTTCCCACTGTGTCCTGATGCTTCTCAAGTACATGTGACACAGTCACTGACTTAAAAGAGCTGTTAGGGAGACAACACCTAGAAGACATAGAACACCTCACCTTTGGCTGGTTGGGGTTCAGGGAGCACAGCTGTCAGCACTTAGAGAAGAGAGGCCTGTGTGGTCAGTGGTGATGGGAAGGATGATTTGGGAGGACTGGACTGGCTGGTGAGTGACAGATACCTTCCAGTTTTACTCTCCTGGAGAATGTGGGATAGGAAAGGGGAGACGAGGAGGCATCATTTTTATCGATAACTTTCCAAGGTCAACAGAACTCCATCTTCTGACCAAATTCTCTTGCTGCCCAAGCTAGACCCTGGAGCTAGGGCAAAGCCCTGGAACCAAGATTGTCAATTCCATGTTTCTCCAGCTATCTCAGTTCTCCTAGAATTGGGGGTTTAGTTCCTCTATACCCCACCCTTGGAGGCAGCCCCTACACCAGGTTAATATGTGCTTGGCTTACGGGCCCGAAGTCAGAATTGCAGTCAACATGAATCGCCTGGAACTCACCCCCTCCTCACCTCCAGCCTCGTTTGCAGCATTCCCGGGGCAGCGTGAAGTGCCTTGGACACCTTCACCCAGTCCACCAGTTTCTGGTTCTGAGCAGAATCGTCTCCGTGCGGAGGCTGCAGGACCAGGGCACCTGGGAGCCGCATCCCCTGGGCTCCCAGGCCCGACACTGTAGACCTGTTTCCCCCAAACCTCTCCCTTAACAGAGTGGCTGGTGCCCGACGAGCAGGGCAGTCCCTCTGCAGCCAGCACTCTGGATATCCAGCGTCTCTGGAGAGTGACCAAGCAATACTGAGAAGGAAGGGGGGAGGGGTCACCAAGTAGTCTCCTACCCGCTTTGTGGAGAGAGAGCTTGGTTCGGGCTTCAGGGCCAGGCTGGAGAGCTAGTCTGGGGTCCCGGGTCGAGTCCTGCCTTGGCTCTGACATTGCCTCTCTGGGTGACCTTGGGCAGGTCCCTCCTGTCTCTGGGGCCTCAAGTCTCTCATCTGTAAAACGAGAGAGGTGACTCAGAACCCTAAGACCCATTCTTCTTCTCCCAGTTCTATGGTTCAGCGACACTCCCGTTCCTCTGGCCTCAGATGCTGGGGGGTCTTGGCCAGCTCTGGTCTGACTTTCTCCAGACAGGTCCTGTCCTTACCCTCCACCCTTCAGAGCCCACCCTTAGGTTCCTTCCAAAATGCTGTCCCCAAGCCCTGTGACCGTGTGTATTCTGGGAAGCCTCCCTCTGCCTACTCTTTTCAGAGTCTTGGCCTCCCGAGGACTGGCTTTCATAGGTCTTGGTCACCAGTACTTAGCACAGTGCCAGGCACATGGCAGGAGCTCAGGTTCTCTGAGTTAAAAGACCAAGCACAGGTTGGCGTCACTGCCACTTACCTCGCCTCCCCTGTCTCCTGACCGGTCTAAGATGCTCATCGCTGGGGCACTGAGCCCCTGGCTTCCCTGGGAAGAGAGGTGAGAACTGGCTTCTGCTTGGGTATCTCTGCAGCCCTGCCAGATCCCATGCACTCAGGAAACTGGCAGCCACAGGGCCAGGTCAGATCCTGCCACTGCAGGCCAATGTGCTGAAGATCTTTCTGTCTCCAGCCTTGAGGTGTTTGCTTAAGCCACTGGGCTGCTCTGCCCAAAACATGATCCTGCCCACACCCTTGGCCCAGGCCCCATGCAGGGCACAGGTGCAAGAAGCCAGCAGGTGCAGATAAGGCCAGATGTGGCAGGATTCATCTCCTTCTTGGGGTCTAGCCTCAGTTTGCTAATCTGAAAACTAGCTCTTCCTTAACTGGACCAGCTCAAAGGTGACATGTGTCAGGAGGGAACTTTATCAATACTTTGGCTTTATCTGCGTAACTCAGTAAATCCCCAAAATCTGTTTGGTATGAGTGTATGTGTGTTTGTACACACGCGCGCTCTAAGATGTGTTGAAGAACAGGGCTGGAGCTCTGGTCAGACGGGAACTCAGGGATGGGCTTTAAAGAGAGAACCTGGAATGGAGTGGGGAGTCAGACTCTTGGGGACAAGCTGGGACTCTCCCTATAAAAATAGTACTTCCAGGACAGTCCCTATCCCACTTCTTCCTGGGAGTGGCCACGTGGAGTTTAGAACTCAGGTCTCAGGCTCTGGACGTGATAGGCCCTTCTATGTCCTCTCCTGGGGAAAGCCTTTCCCAACCCCACCCCAACTCCTCAGCCTCTCCTCTGCATGGCCATGGCACTCTGTGTTCCCATGTGACAATGGTCTCTTCACCTCCCTGTCTTCCCCCCAGAGTGGGATCTTCTCAGGGCAGGGGTTGGGCCTTATTGATCTCAGTATCCCCAGGGCAGCATCCTGGCACTGGATAGTGGTTTTTAAGTGAATGAATGAATGGATGAACGAATACAGTTTTCAACTCTAGGGGTGAGGCTGGAGTAGGTTGTCACCAAAGGAGAATCTATACGCTCCAGAGAAAGGTATAGGGTTGATGCTTAATTGCCTTCACCATGAAAAACAGGCAATGATTTAACAAAAACCAAGACTGTGAGCTGCTAAGATGTTGATGTGCTCTTTGCCCCTTGCTCTTGGTTTCTGAGTCTGCCTCTTCTTCTCTGTGTTGTCATTTCTGCCATCTGTCTGTCTGTCTCTCCATAGCTTTGTTTTCCCTCCACCAGCCCTAACTGTGTCCCATAATTTAATTCTATCCAAGATACCCTTCTGAGTCATCAGCCTCTCTCCCTCCTGTCCTCTGCTTCTCCAGCCTCTGGTCTGGCTTCCTCCTTCCTGGGCTTCCCTCCCATGACTGTCCCCAGACTCTGAGGCCCCCGCCCATCTCCCTTGGTGACTTCAGAGAACCCTCGTGGCTCATCTATGCTTTCTGTCTCTATTATACAAGATCTACCTGCCCAGAACTTTGCTGAGACAGTTGGAGAAGGATTAGGGAGGACAGTGAACAAGTTCCCAGCCCCAGAACATATTCTGGACGCCTCTGCCATCTTCATCCAAGTTACCTTGGGAGATATACCTGATGGGGAGGCTGAAAGTGTCTAAAAGGTGGAGTTTCATAAGGTGACTGCCAGCCTTCGCTTTGTAGGTTCAAAGATTAAAGTGATAATATGGACTAAGCATAGGATTTGAAGCCATAATATCCAAATTAGATTCCTGCCTCTTCCATCCAGGTCTTTGTGACCTTGGGTGAGTTATTTCACTTTAGTCAACCTGTTTCCTCCTCTGAAAAATGAGAGTAACATGCCTACATCACATGGTTGCTATGAGAATTAACCCGGATAACCTGTGTGAAAACCCAGTGTCATTATCAAAAGTCAGTCAGACTCAGGGGAGACTGATTCACATGAACAAAACTCACATTAGACCAATCAGTAGACCAGAATGTTCATGGGTCATTTAAAAGAGAGAAATGTACCTGCAGGCATCCCCAGATGCTCCAGTAATTGGGCAGTGCATTCTCTGCACTGAAGGAACCAAAGTACAACCAAAAGGGTTTCCCTGGCAGGCATGGTATCCAAGCAAGGGATCTTAGTTGTTTGATCTTGGTGGCCACTGTCACCTGGCTATAGGGGGAATCTGATAACTTGTCCACCATAGTTTAGAACAGGTCACGCTACCCATGCCACTGGACAGTGCTGGAGATGAATGGGCAAATTCTGGCCCTCTGGTTCTACTTTGTTTGAAGATTCCATCACACAGTCATTCACCCATTCCACGAATCTATATTGAGCTTCTACTAAGTGCCAGGCACTCGGCTATGCGGTAAGCATACGGAAGTGAACGAAACAGGCGCTTCCCTGGCCTCCTCATGGAGTTCACAGTCTTTGGAGAAAGACTGACAATTGAACGCATAACTTCCATCCATCGTGATCAGTGTACTGTTACCATGGTGAAGCAGAGGGAGCCATGGGCACATGGCAGCTAAGCCAGCGCAGGGGCCTGGGGAAGGGCTGCTGGAGGAAGTGTCCACCTGCCCTCAGCAGGTGGCAGGACACGCTTGGGTGGCTTGCCTTCCAGCTTTCTTCGGTCATGTTCAGGCGCCTAGGTACACCCTGACAACTCTGAGTGACCTTGGGTGTTTCCTTAGTCCCCACAAGCAATGCATCTACAGACTCTCCCTTGGGCTGGGCTTGCAGACAATTCATTCTTTTATTCATTCAACAAATATTTATTGAGTCCCTATAATGTGCTGAAGCTAGCTCATTTCTCAGCGGGACTTTCTCCTTAACTTCCAGGGTGCCTTACTGAAGCCCCCTGTACTGATTCCAGCCCACCTCAGAGCCTCTGTTGTCTTCTGGAGAGGTGGGAGGACAGTTCAGGCTAAGGCAGTGCAGCCCCAGATGCATGAAGGAAGGGGCTCCTGGCACCAGCTGGGGACTCCCCTTCTCAGGAAATATGTCAAGAAACTGCCCCAACCCAGCTGTCTGCCCTTTCTGAGGTTCTCCCACCATGCTCAGTGAGCACGGGGTGGGTAGGCAGCTCTAACCCAGAAGGCAGGCAGCAGCCTGAGCAGAACCACAACCGAGGTGGACATTCATTCATGGAAGTGACAGAGGCCTATGAATTAGAGATTTGCTAGCCTTCAGGTCGCCTTACATATCATTGTTGTAAGTCCAGTTTCTTGAGCGCCTTTACCATATCCCAAACCCCCATGCACCCCTTGCACCCTACCTGGGAAGTTAGGAGGGCAAGGAATACTTTCCCCATTGCACTGCTGGATAGATCAAGGCACAGAGCTTACAAGTGACCTAAGGCTGAGGACAGAGCTGGGAACCAGGTCTCCACCACTGCCCCAAACCTCTCAAGGACCCTCAAGGCCTTCCAAAACATGGCTTGTGGCCTTCCTCAGGGGTGTTCAGAGGTCTACTGTCCCCCTTCAACACCCCCCTCTCTCCAACGTTCAAAGCAAGCAGCCCCAGGACCCCACCTCCCTGGGGGCCTCAATGGGTCCCATTGTCCAAGAAGCTATTTGGCTTGACCCCAGCCCCATAAGCAACAGGACGCAAGCTCGGAGAGGGGTCTGCCTTGTCCCCTGCTCAGCCTCGGCTGGCCGCCTTGGGGGAGCCTGTGAGGCCGGGGGCCCCGCTGAATGTGACCTATTGTCTTCAGGGTGGATTTAGGAAGTGCCAAGCTCCCATCAAACAGCCCTGCTCCTCAGGTAAAACAAAAAAAGGGCTGTTCATTTGGGACCTTTCTTCCCTTATCTCCTTTTCCTATCTCCTCAGGCTTAGCTATGGTGTAGTGTTCAAAACCACTTCCCCTCTGAGCCAATCGGAAGCCGGGGCTCACCCTGTGGCCCTGAGGTAAAGTTATTTATAAACGCCTCCCTGGATTATTTGAGCAGAGCCCTTTCGCACACCTCTGGAACACCTTTCGGCTGCCCGCTCCCCAGACACACCTGCAGCCCTGCCCAGCCGGCTCTGCTCACCCACTGGTAAGCCCCACCCAGCCCACCCCCTGGGCTGGGGGTCATCCCTGGAAGAGGGCGGGCACCGGGGGCAGTGAGAGGAGGGATGACAGGAACCAGCCGATCATGGCGGTGGCTGTTTGCCAACCTGGGCACAAGTGGGAAGGAGGCTCTGGGCCCCCTGGGTCTGAGAGCAGCCCCCAGCCCTTCACCTCGGAGAAGCCCATTGGGTCCTCACTCCCATGTCAGGACCTCAGCTGCAGGGCAGGGGGCCGAAGGGAGCTTGTGGGATGGAAGGTCCGGTGGAGGAGGTCTGCTGGACCCCCAAATGGGGTGAGGAGAAACAGCCAGCTCCTTTGCAAGGGCTTCTTTCCTTTGCAGAGGAAACAACAAAAATATTGGAACTTCCTCGGGGCGCCAGCCTTTGAAGCTGCTGGCTGCACCTCTCCCTTTCTTTTCAAGTCTTGGAAGCCAAAAGCTCTTAATGCTTGGCTCACCAGCCTGCTCTGTGTGGCTGTCTACCCCCTCCTTCTGCCCCCCAGACGTCCTCTTGCACTCGTTCGCTTCTCCACCAGCTCGAGGCCCCTGCATGGGCTGCGTGTGTCCCCAGTGTCTCCATGAGTCCTGAGAGGTTGGAGGAGGTGGAAGGAGGGGAAAGTGAGGATTAGGAGAGGGTGAGCAAGGGACTGGCTCCGTCAGGCAGGCAGGAGCAGGACCCAGGGACCCGACTCCCAGGTGCCTGCTTCAACTCAGGAGGGGTGGGACCAGCTCCACTGGCTCCCAGCCTCCTAACTTCTCATCCTGCAGCTTTGAGGGGCCCCAAATCACCCTCAGGCAGTGCCCCCACTCCTCAAAATCAGCCCACGGGCTCCCCAGGCTAGGCCAAGCAAATCTTCTATCATTCTAGCACAACCCACCACCACCACCACCACCACCCGCCGCCATGACACTTGACTCCACTGGGTCTGAGCACCGGGAGGAAGACCAGCTTTAAGGCCGTGCCCCTCAGGGTGGCACAGCACCCCAAGTCAGGCAGACAAGAGGGGGGCTATCCCCCCGATGGCTTCACTCACACGGACACCCCTCTCCCAGAGCCCCACGGCCCTCCCCAGCCCTCCCTTGGCCCTGGTGTTCAGAACCTGGCAGGACCCTCCTTGGGCAGCACCGAGACCAGCGCACATGGCTCCTTCACCACCAGGATGGGCTTCCCGGGCACCTCCCAGAGCCTGGTCGACTGTCCGGAATGCTCAACTGTATAAAGGCTGGGGGTAGAGGTAGACTCCTTTTTTTATCTCTTGATGTCCAGAGTCTTCCCAGGGTTGGGCACATACCAGGCACTTAGTGAGCGTGTGCCGAACTGAATCAGACAACCCAAATCTGATTCCAGTGAGCTCCCTGAGGGAACGAGGGGCCAGCTCAGCACTGAGCAAGCTCTTCATTCCTTGAACCAGAGCAGCGGGCCCATTACTGGGGTCCTTGTACACTGGCCTACTTCCAAGTGAGACTCACCCTAGTCTCCTTACAGACCTCTAGGCATCTAACCTTAAATGTCCATTTCGGGGACCCATGACCTTGGTCAGGTCTCACTGCTGGAAAATGCCTTTCTGCTGGAGCTTATTTCCTCAGCCCAGCAGCCACCCCCAGCAGGGAAAGCAGAGAGGAAGGGGTGAGCAGGCTTAGAGATAAAGAGTGGGGATTTGGGCAGGTAGCAGTGACTCTCTCCCCTACAGGGGATACCAGTCCCTAGAACAGCCAGAGAGCAGGAAGGCAGCACAGGGACATCTTGTGCTCCCCTTCACATTACTGGATTAGGCTGGGGTGAAGAGGGGGTGGGAACTTTTCCCAAGAAACATGGGGACAGTAGAAATAAAAAGAGTAGTGATAAAATGCCTTGGAAACTCACAGGCCTCTATACCCTCACTCCTTCCTGCCAGGGATGTGGTCACCAGCTGAGACCCCAGCTCTCCTCTCCTATCTCCAGCTCTCATCCCACCCACGCTGTCACTCAGAGGTGGCCCTTTCCCTCTGGTTCCCACCCTGGATGAGGCGGGGAGGAACCAGCAGCTAGAGCAAAGGGGAAACCTGAAAGTGACCTTTCCTCTGCCCAGAACACAGCGATCGCCCAGGTAGGGACCAGTGATAAGAAGCCTGAGCTGCATTGGCCGAGCTGGGGTTGCTCCCGTGCCTGGCACATGTGCACATCAAAGAACACCCCCCAATCTCACACACACACACACACACACACACACACACACACACACACACACACTCACTCACCCGGCAAGGCTGAGGAGGAAGCCAACCTGGGCCACAATGACAGGATCACCTCCAGACCTACTGAAACCCCACAGACGGGTTCCTCGTCTCCCTGCTCCCCAGATGTCCTGCCTCTTCTACAAAGATTTTTTTTCCCAGTCCCGGGAAATTTTGAAGGAACAAGGGCATGGGGAAGGCAGGGCGGGTGGCATGTAGAAGCAGATGGGAAAAGGAAGGCCAAGAAAGTCAGAGTGACTTGCCTGAGGTTGCAGAGGAACAAGGAAGAGACCCCTCCAGAATAATTGGAGTAATAATAACAGTCTGAATTTGTTGCTCACGTACTGTGGCCAGGCACCATTCCAAGACTTTCTATGCATTAACTTGGGCACTGTGCCCAAGCCCATCTCTGCCCACTGTATTCTCATGGGCAATGTGACAGACCTAGTCAGAAATATGACTTGGAGGAGATTCCAGTGGGCTTTCTATTGAATGAGTTCACTGTGGGGGAATTAAGATTTTGATGAAGCCCAAGAGGGGGGCCTGCTCTGGTCTGTGCCCTCCCCACAGAGTCCATTTCCCCTTTGTTCCACCCCCAGCTCCTTAGCTCTGCAAGACTTCCAGATCCCCCTTGCCCCAGATGTGACCCCATTCCCCTGCCAAGCCTGGGGAATTGTCCATACACCCACCTCTCCTCTTCCCTTCTCACCTTCTACTTCCCCTGAGCCTCACGGGCCCCCCTCTAGGTCTCTCCAGCAGCTCAGGACCCGCCCTCCTTACCTCCACAGTGGGGGAGGGGCGGGGGCACCCTTTGTTCCTCAATATTGTCACATGGCCCTGCTGTTTCTCCCTGATCCGGTGGGGGATGGGAAGCAGTGGAGGGGCTGACACCGTTTGACGGGAGGCCAGAGCCGGTGATACACACCTATGGCAGTAGAGCCCTCGACTTTTCAGCCATGCTGACATCATTTGGCAAAGGCCGTGTGTTTGTTTAACTAGGGATCAAGTCTTCACGTTCCCTATACCTCTCTCCCCTTATTGCCCGCTCTCTCACCTTCCCACCCCTAACCTAGCACTGTAGGAGCCCTCTCTGGGGGTCCCCGGGAGCCCCTGAACTCTCTGAGAACGCGGGGATCATCTGGGAGAGGCGGTGCCCCCACCTCGTTGCCAGCTCACCCTTTTCCGCCTCTCCCTCCCATCCCCCTCTCCTCCTAGACCTGAAGGACTGGCTGGGGATGAAGTAACCTCCCCGCCTAAGCCCCACCCTGCCTCAACCCCTATTCTTGGAATGAGTAAGTATGATGAGGGTACCTCCTCACCAGGAGCCGGGGCAGTTGCGTGGTTGCAGATTTGCCACTCTGTCTGTCCCTATCCTGGGAAAGCCAAGGCCAGGAGAGGAGTCAGAACCCCCAGCAGAGCCCTCGCGAAGGTCCTGTATCACTGGCTGGGATGGAAGGTCACCAGGGTTGTCTGATGCCACTCAGGGATGCCAGAGGGCAGGATCAGGGTTGTCTCTGGAAGGTCTGGGCCCCTTCCAACAGGAGCACTTGAGTTGGAGTCAAAGGCCTGGTTCCGTTCCCATCCCGCCTCTGAGACTCAGTTTCCTCATCCACAAAATGAGAGAGCTGGACTTGCCTAGACCTCAGGTTCCCTCTGGGCCAAGCTTTCTGAGGCTGACGGGCTGCTGGGCTCTCATGTTTGTACATAGTGCACACTCAGGAGTAGGAAAGCTCCCAGAGCCTTCTCCCCTTCAACACCCTATTTCTGGAATAAGATGAGGAGCGTATGGGAAAAGGGGCAGATTTTGCATTCCAGTAAAGCAAGGGATCTTCTCTCCTCTGTCAGCCTGTGTAAGAGGGAACTCCCGTAGCCTCTCACCCCATCTGTATAAAGCCTGCCCACAGGGGCAGAAACAGTCCTGCGTCATCCAAATTCATCTGTGCTCTCAGAAGAATTTCCAACACCGTCACCCGCTTTCCTGCCTCCCTTCCCTGGAAGCCAACGGTGGTGCACAGGCTGGACAGGTCTCAATAAAGGAGATTCAAGGAGAAAGAGATCCCAGGCCAGGGTGGTCAGGAAAGTCTTCATAGAAGAGGAACAGGTAGGCAGGGAGAAGGAAGAGAGGGAGGAGAGGGGAGGAGGAGGAACCTAGCAGGTCTTAAGGAGGGGCAGGGCTAAAAAGGCAGAATGAGTCAGGACATCTCAGGTAAGGAGGAAAGAGTGGACAGAGGCCCTGAGGGGAAACCGAGGAAGCTTGCTCAGGGGATGCTGAGTGGACAGCTTGGATGGAGTGGGCAGACCCAACCTACAAACCTACTGAGCCCACCAAAACCAGGCCAGGTGCTGTAAGGACGAACATGCCAAAATAAGGAGTCTGGGCTTGATCCTCCTGGAAATGAGGAAGCTGAGGTTTTCTGAGCAGGGGGTGTGGGCTGGGGAATCGGTCAGAAGGCTAATGCAGTAGTCCAGGTGTGAGATAAGACCTGAGAGAGACACCGGAAGGAAATAGCAATGGGATTTGATGAACTACTCAATGTGGAGGCTGGTGGGGAGGGAGGGAGAAGTGTGCAGGGTGGGGAAAGGTGCCACTGAGGAAATGGGGGAATGGGGGGGGAAGCCGGGTTAGGAGGTTTAGTACGATCAGACACTGCCAACCCCTCTGCCCACAAACACACCACTGGAACTGGGAGCCTTTGAAAGTAGCCTGGGAAGGGGCTTCGGGTATCACCGCCTGCTGCTTAGCAAGGAAACAAGATCTCCCATCGCCTCCTCTTCCCTCTTCTGCTTCAGCCCCCTTGACAATTCTGGCTATTGCTTTGCAAGTGGTCTGTTCGGTGGCCAGGCATTGACTCCCCAAACGATGAGTCTTCCTCTGAAGCCGGGCTGGAGCTCTGGATTCCTCCAGAGGGTCACGATCCCCACTCATTGCTCCCAAAGGGCCCGCCAGGCAAAGCACCTAGAAAGTCGGACCCTTCCTGATCTGATGAGAGGGTGGGGAGGGGAAGGAGGTGCGAGGCCATCCTGCTTTACCGGGGCAAAGGGCTGGAAGCCTCTGAATAGTCTCTCCCAAGAGGAAGGAAGCGCTCTCCTATCTTAATCATAGTAATCATCGCCGTTCCAATTTACTGGGTGCCCTTAGGAGACCAGCCACTTCACAGACATGATCTCATTGAATCCTCATGGCAAACACCTGGGACTGTTATTATCCCCATTTACAGATGAAGAAACTGAATCTTTGAACCCAGGTCACTCTGGCTCCAAAGCTTGTGCTGTTTACCTTATGCCACTCAGTCTCTCACTTCTCCCATTGAAGTGTCTCACGTGCCATTGCTCTTATTCTTTTCTGCCCATGTCTTCTCTGAAACAGCATTTATTGATTCACTCAGCAAGCATTTGTTGGGTGCATATTAAGTGCCCAGGCAAGGGCCTGGGCACAGACACTGTGGGCAGCCTCATTCCCCCACTTCCCTGCCCGTTGGGTAGCATCTGTGGGGTTTTGCCAGACACTCAGCCCAAGCTTACAGGTCCTGGTGGGCCTCAGGGTCCTGCGACCCCCCGAGTGGAATGCACCAGCCTGACCTTCATCCACCTGGGCACAGTCTCATCCACAACAGCAACTCGTGTTTGCATCACTCTTGACATTTTACACAAGGCTTTCCTGTCCATTTATTCATCTGATCCTCAAAAAACCTTGTGAGGTGGCTATGGTACCCCAGTTTTACTGATGAGGAATCTGAGGTTCAGAAAGGCAATGCTGCCCCTTCCACCTCACCAGTAAAGCCAGCACTAGAACCCAGATTTCTGGGCCCTTAGTTAATGCATTTTCCACCTCTTCCCCGGTATTCTCTTCTACAAAAGGCATCAACCAGCCTGCTCCCCTCTGATAACCTCTCATTCACCCAGGTTCTCCCCTAGGAAGCCAGTGGGGGAGCATCCTGAGACCCCCGTGTGGTTTCTCACTCTTAACTCCATCTTGAATCTTTTGCCAAACTGGCCACGGCCATCCCACACTCCCCACCTCGCAGACGTAATCTCCCTCTAAGCCTGTCCCTTCTCTTTCCTCACCCTCCTTCTTCCTCTGAGGTCCTCCAGGTGGGCTTCTCCCACCTCTGGGGGGCAGGGGACAGGAGAGCGGACCAGCAGTTTGAGGATGGAGGAGGGAAAGATCCCTGCAGGGAGCTCCTCTGGGCCTCAGGGGCCCTGGCACTTAGTCCTGCCCTGCTCAGCTCCTGGAACGTCAGCAAGGTTGCGCAAAAAGCTAGGAAGAGAGGCACCAGTATACAAGGGTGGAGGAAAGTTAGACACAGGAAGCCGTGGGAGAGCCAGCCGCCGCAGACCATCTTGATTTCCCCAAACACACCATTGTCCCCCTGGGGAAATCTGTTGGTGAAGTCCTAGGCGGTTCCTTTAAGAAGGGTCCTCTTGAGGTCACCTCAGCCATCCCCCACACCCCCCCACCCCGCCCCCAGGCAGGCTGTTTTCTCTCTTTCTTCCAAGCTGACCGGCTGAATGGTATGAGACATTCTGCCAGGGAAACTGAGGTCTAGGGAGGCAGAGGGGCTTGTGGGGACACCAGGGGACGATGTGGGGAGGGTGGTAAGGGGGAGGGGGCAGAGGATCAACCTGCTGAATCCCAGCTGTGACTCCTGCCCTTGCACTCCCACCTCCTTTTTGCCTGGTGTTCAGCGGGGGTGACGGTGATGTAACAGGTGTGGAGTGCCAGCCACGTGCTGGGCGCCAAGCAAAACAGCCAGGGTGAGTGTATGCATCATCCGTGCCTGGGAGGCAAGGCCACCAAAAGAAGTGAGTCTGGTGGAAAGACTTGAAAGAGGGAAGGGAGGCACCTTGCTGGCTGGGGGCGGGGAAGACAGAATAAAAGTCTGCTGAGCTAGGATTAGAGAGAGAAGGCCCAGGCCGGCTCTGGGAAGGGATGCCCCTCGTTCTTCCCTACTCTGCTTCTCCCAAAGCTTGTAAATGCCCCAGATATGAGCCAGCCCAGGCCCCGCTACGTGGTAGACAGAGCTGCCTACTCCCTCACCCTCTTCGATGATGAGTTTGAGAAGAAGGATCGGACGTACCCACTGGGAGAAAAACTTCGCAATGCCTTCAGGTAATGTGGCCCAGAGCCCAGACTCCTCTCTCTTCTACTCCCCACCAAAATCTTCCTGTACCAGGCCATGACTCCGGCACCAGTGTCCCTAAGACAGGACGTGGGGAAGCCTCGGGGAGGTGAGATTCTGAACCCTGAATGTGAGATCCTATGCCTCAGCTCTACTGAGACCCCCAAGGAGGATGGGGAGTGGAAGCAAGGACCATCCACAGGCTCAGAAGGGCTGTAAACCATCCCCAACCCCCTGCGTGAGGTCTCGCCATATTCTCAGTCCACTCAAGTCTCTCCTGGGATCTTAAGGGAGCTGGAGAAGGGCACGCTACCATATGCGGGTGGGGAGCTGCAGAGCCTCTGCTGCTCCTGTCCCTTCTCCTGTCCTTGCCTTATCAAGAAAAATCTGAAGCCTCCCCCACCCCCATGCACTTTGTCCTCTTTCCCTCCTGGGTGCTCCTTCCTTCTCCTGGTCCAGACAATGCCCAAAGACAGCCCCTAAATTCCTGGGCTCTCCTAAAGGGTACCTACCAGGATGTGATCTCACCAGCCCCTGGGCTCTTTCCTCTCTCAGATCCCTGGCACTGTGCTGGCGGGTAGTGAGACCATGCCTATGAGGAGGGGGCTCCACAAGGGGATCTATACCCACACTCCAGGAGCCTGAGGCTACGAGCTTTATCTTCCCCCTTCCCAGACATCTGGCAGACCTCCCTCAGGCTTCACCGGGGTCTGGTTTGCTCTTCCTCACTTCCCTGGGGAAACAGCTGATTCAGTTACCTGAATTGAGGTCACTAGCAATGGCTGAAGTAGAGATGCAGGTGGAACTGGTTCAGACTGGGGGAATCACCCAGCTGAGTCTTCACGAAAAGCCCCAGCCCAACCCTACCTCTCCTGGGAGGCTCCACCTCTGCCCGGTTACAGTCAAGACCTTGGGTGCCACAGCTGTGTCCCTCAGGCAGGCGGGCTCTGCAAGTCTTTGTGCCCAAAGAGTTTAAGTTTGGGTTGTTACTGTACTGGAGGGATGAGGGTACCTGCTGTTGTCCTAAAAGATTAGGATGATGGATAACATAAGGCGATGCAGGGAGCTAACAATTCCCATGTGGCTGGCAGGAGAGCCTTGAACAGTGCCTGGCACACAGAAGGTGCTCCAGTAAATATTTGTTTAATGAATGAATGAATGAATGTCTAGAAAACCAACCTCTCTCCGTCCACTTCCCGCCTGGCTTCTGGAACCTCTGTATGGGTGTTTGGCATCTGTTCCCAGTTCTTCTCTCAGGCTTCAGATTGCTTTGCTCAATATATGGCAGGCTTGCAAGTAAGGCTGGGCATGTACAAGCCCTCGAGTGGGTTGTTTTTCTTCCCCAGCCAGCTCTCCATTCACGAGTCCGGTTTTCCCTGCCACAAACAAACATGAGAGAGTTCCTGCAGGCCTGATTCTCTCTTAGGACAAGCCTTTAGAGATACTTTAAGCTATCTACTACCAATCCAACTCCCCATCCAGCATCCCAGGGATGGGAGAGGCACTACCCACCACAGAGGAGACGGGGGAGTCAGATGGTGATGGTGATGCGGTTCCGTGAAGCACTGGTTGGGACAGAAAATCTACCCAGACTTTACAGGGTACAAAGCATTGCCTGTGTTGATTTCAGTTTTGGGTGACATCCAGGGGACCCAGTGTCAGGGAAACTATTGTTGAGCAAGAGCAAAGAGCAGGAATTGGTGCTGGGCAGGAAAGGAGGCCTAATCAGAGAAGGCCAGTGAGTCACCCGATGGGCCCTGAGTATTTGAGTTCCCTCAGCTGGGAGAAGAAAAGCAAATGCCTGCCCGCCCCCCTTCTAGTCATCAATCCACCAGCTGTCACCCTTGAGATTGAAGGCCCTTGTTTTTACCACTCCTGAGTTTCTAATGAAAGGACCTCAAGGTGCTCAGCAAACAGGGGAGGGATCAACTCTCCCCACCCTGCGTTAACCAACAGTTTCCCCATTCTTCCCTCTCCTGATGAATGAACAGGGGAAAGAACTCCAGCACTCGAGTCATCACACACAAAGGATAGTAGGTCAGCAGAGGTGCACCCTGCAGGGACAGTGGAGCCTTCCTTTGGGGGGAAGTTCTAAGAAATATGGCAGCAGCCCCCACTCAGACTGAGTTTCAATTCAGGCCCATTCTTTCACTTATTCATTCATTCATTTCTTCAACAGATATTTACTAAGCACCCCAGTGTAATGCACGAAGTATTCAAAGCTGAGCAAGAGAGCCAGACTTCTCTCCATGTTGGGTTTACTGTGTAGTGGGAGAGATAGATGAAAAGCAAGAAATTACAGCACAAGGTACACACAATGCTGCAGGAGCCCAGAAGAGGGTGCCCGGGCCTGTGTTCAGTCAGACCAGAGCAAGGCCATCTGAGGTGGAGGCTGGACTTGACACCTCGGCAGGCTCAGCCACCGCAAAATCCATGCCTTTAGGCCGAGTCTCATAGACTTCCCAGGTGAGCAGTCAGCAATCAGACCTCCAGCTAGCGCCTAGGGCATGGTGACGGCTCTCAAGAGGAAGTCCTGCCACACAGTGTGGGTGCTCACTGAATTTTGCGTGAATGAGTGAACGAATGGGTGAATGACCAAGAACAGGATATTATAATCTATTCCCGACTCAGAGCATCCAAGCTGTGCAGTGCTGACCGGAAACCTGCCCTCTTCCCCTCCAGATGTTCCTCGGCCAAGATCAAAACCGCAGTGTTCGGGCTGTTCCCCGTGCTCTCTTGGCTCCCCAAGTACAAGATCAAAGATTACATCGTCCCTGACCTTCTGGGTGGCATCAGCGGTGGATCCATCCAGGTCCCACAAGGTAAGGGGATCCCCTCAGGCAAGCCTATTTCTCTCCCCACCCCATTCTCTGTGACCTCCATAACCCAACCATGCCCCTGGATGTTCACGGTCTCGGTCTTCTGCAGGCATGGCATTTGCTCTGCTGGCCAACCTTCCTGCTGTCAACGGCCTCTACTCCTCCTTCTTCCCCCTCCTGACCTACTTCTTCCTGGGGGGTATCCACCAGATGGTGCCAGGTAAGGCCTCTCCCCTCTCAGCAGGCAGCTGACCTGGACCACAAGGATGGGTGGTGGGTGGCGAAGGGGGCTGGGGTGATTTCCCATCTGCATTCTCCTCTAGCTGGTGCTGCTTGGTCCTGGAGGGACCATCACTGTGCGTGTCAGTCCCAGGTCTTCTGTGACCTTGGAGAAGCCACTTAGCTTCCATGAACTCAGTTAGCATGACCTGTTGGGTCTCCCTCCCTGGAAGGTGGGGAAGACTTGGTGGAATAAGATATGCCATGAAGTGCTGAACAGATGTGGGAAATTACCATCTAACTCCCAGACTGGTCCCAGCGGACCACTTCAGGGACACATGGAGTTCTCTGGTGCTAAGTGAGATGGAGAAAAACGGCCTGACCACAAGGCCTGTTTCTGGCGCAGGCTCTGCTTATATTTCCAAGCCCATTTCCTCATGTGTCCAATAAAACAACATTAACAGATGGGGTGAAGGCACATTGAAGAGTTGTAGATCATGGTTGGATGTGAACGGTTACTGTTATGCTGGAGAGGAGCCTTGGAGGCATGGGGGTTGGGAAGCGTTCCTGGGCCCCTTTCTGGTTTCCACGGGTGTGGTCCAAACCTCTGACTTTTGCTGGCTGGGTGGGGCACCACAGGTACATTTGCCGTTATCAGCATCCTGGTGGGTAACATCTGTCTGCAGCTGGCCCCAGAGTCGAAATTCCGGGTCTTCAACAATGCCACCAATGAGAGCCATGTGGACACAGTGGCCATGGAGGCCGAGAGGCTGCACGTGTCGGCAACGCTAGCCTGCCTGACTGCCGTCATCCAGGTGAGGGGGGCGGCCTCCATCTCTGCCGGGGCCCCACCTCAGGAAGGCACCAGCCCACCCTGCCCCTGCCTCAGAGTCCCAGTTTTGACATTAAAGCTGACTTAGGGCTCTACGTCCTCCCTCTTCCCCACTTTGAGGCTACAAAGAACCTTGAAAATTCAGAGCATCTCTCCTTCCCTGTCTCCAGCAGGTGCATAAGACCAGCATCTACACCTAATAAAACTGTCCTGAGCTAATGACTGTCTAAAGGACTTCTGGCCTCTCTCCACTACCCTTTCCAGTGCCCAGCTCTCTGCCAACACAGTCTTCCAGTTTCTCTAACATCACTTATCCCCCTCCTGGGAGCTTCTTCTGCTCCAAGCCACAGCATCACCTGCATGACATAAATTACATTTCCACCACACGCAAAGGACTCTGCTAGGTTTTATGAAGGCAAACGCAGCAGCACAGAATGTAAGAGCAGGAAGCAACCTTGGAGGTTTCATTCATTGATTCATTCAGTTAATGTTTTTTGGTTGTTTCACCGTGCCAGGAACTGGGCTAGGCTCTGGGGATCAAAGATAAGTAAGAAAGAGGCCCAGTTCTCAAGGAGCTCACAGCCCAGCAGAGGAAGTAGCCATATCAACAGATAGATGTATAGGCAGTGAGGTCAGCAACATAACGGGGCTATGTACCAATACCTTCAGGAACGCCAAAGAGAAAGTCAGGGAAGGCCTCTCCTCAAAGAGAGGAGGTGACATCTGAGCTCAGTCTAAAAGGATGAGTAGAAGTTGACCAGTAACCAAATGAACAAGGCATGGAAGGGACAGTCCAGGCAGGGGGAATAACACCCCCAATGCACTGAGGCCTAAGAGAGTGTGAACTGACCAGGGAATGGCAAGACAAGGAGTTTGGTATGGCCAGAGGGAGGAGGCCTTTGGGGAATGGACCAGAGAAGAAGGTAGAAAGGTAGGCAGGGGCCAGACGATGAAGTCTGAAGTCCGTCCCCTAAGCAGTGGCTTTGGGTCTGACTGGCGGTCGGTTTGGACAACTCAGACTATGGAGAAGATGACGGACGGGAGGTAGATGAGAGTCAAGGCAGGGGACCTGTTGGGAGATTATGCAGAGGTCCAGGCAAGAGTGACAAGTGCCTAGACCAGGGTGGCAGCCAAGGAGATGAGGGGGTAGACTTGCGGAACATTTTGGCAGGAACAAAATGAACAGGGCTTGGTGATAGATTGGAGATGGGGGGTGAGGAATGATGGCTCCCAAGTTTGTGGTTGGCCAGCTGGTGGGCAGGGGTATCAATTACTGAGAGAGGAAACACTGGTGGGTACCAGGAGGAAACTGGAGCCAACGAGGTGAAGTGTCAGAGGCTAAAGTTCTGCTGGCAGGAGAGGGCGAGACAAGGTCAGATGGACTAATTTCCCTAGAGCTGCTGCTGTCAGGGCTGCACGGAACTCCAGCCCTGGGTTTGAGCCAGGCAGGTATGGGAGCTGCTGACCCACCTTGGTCTCTCCCCACCACCCCTCTCCTCTCAGATGGGCCTGGGCTTCGTGCAGTTCGGTTTTGTGGCCATCTACCTCTCTGAGTCCTTCATCCGGGGCTTCATGACAGCCGCTGGCCTGCAGATCCTGATCTCCGTGCTCAAGTACATCTTCGGACTGACCATCCCCTCCTACACAGGCCCAGGGTCCATCGTCTTTGTGAGTCTAGGAACGCACCCCTGTGAATAGAGAGGGGCTTGAGCAGACACATGAGCCGAGTTCACTGTCTTAAGAAGTTCAGAGAGGATTCCAAGAAGTTCCCGCTTTGGGAGGGAGTGTCAAACACGTGACCTTGAGGGCTTGCTGAGGTTCTCTGTGGTTAAACCCTGCAGAAAAGCAGAGGTACACTCTCCATCAGCTCCCCGTTCCAGTGCCTCAACCCCTCCCTGCCTGGGAAGTCCTTCCTTATGTCTAATCTCCATCCCTCCTCCTTTAGCTTGAACTCTTTCTAGAGAAAGAGGAAGGGAATCTGCATTCCCATCCCAGTATGAGCTCCAGACATGCCCTGTGGGAGAGGGTGGTGGAAAGTGGAATCCTGAGTAGGATCTGGATTCTGCTTTTGGTGAGAGCTGATGACACCCCTTCATTGGCTCAGATGCTGGGTGGGAGCCCATGAGAATGATGCTGTCTCCCACAGACCTTCATTGACATTTGCAAAAACCTCCCCCACACCAACATCGCCTCGCTCCTCTTCGCCCTCATCAGCAGCGTGTTCCTGGTGCTGGTGAAGGAGCTCAACGCCCGCTTCATGCACAAGATCCGCTTCCCCATCCCTACAGAAATGATCGTGGTAAGGACCTTGCCCAGGGGTGGAGGGCTGGGGCCCAGGCAAGAGAGGCTGTGAGAAAAGGAATCCGGCTCCAGTCAGAGCCAGGGGAGCCCCTCTACCCACCCGGCCCCCAGCCCACTCGCCCACTGTGAGCCAGTAGGACAGGAGTCAGGGGTGAATCTACTCCTTCCCCCTGTGTATGGCTCCCACTCTCCCTGATCCTCAGGTTGCCCCCTTCAAGGAGGCAGGGGAGTGGGATCTGGGGTCCCCAAAGAAAAGGGAAGGCTTGAGAGGGACCCCTGCCCTGGCCTCAACTTAGAGCCAATCCCAATTCTCCACTTTGGGGTTTGCAGGTAGTGGTGGCAACAGCTATCTCTGGGGGCTGCAAGATGCCCAAAAAGTATCACATGCAGATCGTGGGAGAGATCCAACGAGGGTGAGTCCAGGTGGCTGGGAAGCCTGACCCCACCCCCACTGCACCGCCCCCAGGTTCAGAGTCAGAGATGAAATGAACTCTATGAAAGTACATTATAAACTCTGTGACACTGACCAGCTATGAATTATTACTATTACTTACTATGGAGAAGAGCCACACAATGCTGGCTGTTTCCTGACGGTGAGTCATGAAACACTCCCCGCGAAAGTCTCAGTTGATGGAGGCTGTTAAAGCAAAGCCGCTCTGGTCAGCCCCTCTCTGGTTCTTTGCCTTGCTCTAATACATTGGCTCTTTTACCCACGTGGAAAGGAAGCCGTTAGGACTAACAAAATTCGCTGAGCGTCTACTCTGTGCCAGGCACCACACTGGGCCCTGGGAGGGGAGGGGAGGTGCTTATGCTGCAGAGTTGGAGCAGGCCATGGAGAAAAGGCCCACAGCACTGGGGGCTGCGGATATGCGGACGAGTGCACGTAAGGAGTCCAGAATCTGGATGTGAACAAGTAAGGCCCTACCGCTTACTAGCTCTGTGACCTCAGGCAGGTTATGTTCTCTAAGCCTCGGAGTTTTGCTTTGTCAAGGGGAGTGACGGTAGCGGCCCTGCAGTGTGGTACTGAGGATTCAGACCGGAAGGGCTAATTCATGTAAAGGCCCTGGCACAGAGTGGGGCCCAGCCGGTCCCTGTGGGTTGGTGAAGGTCGCGGTGCCCTCCCTCTCCTCACACCCTTGGGCCCTGCCTCCTTTCTGGCTCCTTGGCAGGTTCCCCACTCCCGTGTTGCCTGTGGTTTCACAGTGGAAGGACATGATTGGCACAGCCTTCTCCCTGGCCATCGTGGGCTATGTCATCAACTTGGCTGTGGGCCGGACTCTGGCCAGCAAGCACGGCTATGACGTGGATTCTAACCAGGTAGGTCCGGCCACCCCCCAGCAGGGCTGAGCAGGACGGGCCAGGGCCCACAGAGGCCTGGCAAGAGATGTTCTGGGGCTCTGGGCTTGGGTGAGGAAGGCTGCCTGCTAGTGCGGAGAGGGGGACTCTAACACCAAGAGGCTGCCTTCTACTTGATTGGGAGAACGTGGCTTTAAAGCAGTAGGGTCACTCTGAAGTTCAAGATCCAGCTTGCAAGGCCAACTGTGTTTGGTCTGTACCCTGCACCCCAGCCCCAGCTTCCAATCCTGTGCCCACAGGAGATGATCGCCCTGGGCTGCAGCAACTTCTTCGGCTCCTTCTTTAAAATCCATGTCATTTGCTGTGCTCTCTCTGTCACTCTGGCTGTGGATGGAGCTGGAGGAAAATCCCAGGTGAGCGCTGCACCAGGAGAGTGTGGGAGGGGTGGGGGAGTAGCAGAACAATTGCCCCGGAGAAGCCAGGCCACCTGCTTCTCCAACCTTCCTCTCCCCTCCTTAGCCTCCAGTCCACCAAAGGCATCTATTGGAAACAAAACAAGAGCGAGAATTTCACACCTATGCCCTGTTTCCAAACCCTTTCTCTGAATAGATGTCAAGCCTGTGCGTCTCCCTGGTGGTGATGATCACGATGCTGGCCCTGGGGTCCTATCTCTACCCTCTCCCCAAGGTAAGAGCACAGCACGAGAGCAGAGGCAGTGAGAGACTCCAGTAAGAGCAGGCCCTGAGGGCTGTGTGGTGCTTTACAGATTACCAAGTGCCATCGTTGTCACACGTTGTCCTAGTCACAACCTGTGAAGTAGTAATGCAGGTTTTACTCTCCCCATTGTACAGGTGAGGGAAACTGAGGCTGAGAGGGTCTAGGTGATCTGCTTGTGGTGACAAGGCTCACAAGTGCAGGGCTGGTCACAAACTCCAGCCTTCTGACCTCAGAGTCCACACCCAAGTCAGTGTTTACAAGTCGGTGTGGGCGCCTGGCTAGGAGGGCTCTAGGCACGGGCCGTGTGGGGATGAGGGAAAAGAGGACGGGCAAAGATGGGGCCAGGGGCCCTATGACTCTAGCACCTGCACTCCAACCCTAAGATTGAATGCAGAGATTTGGGGTCTCTGTCAGCAGAGATGTTCTAGAACTGCAACTCTGTCCTGCCAGGTTTCAGGGTCAGGTGTTTGCAGGAAAGGCAGGAAAAGGGGACACCCCAGGTGACAAGGAACAATGTTCTACTTCCCCAGGCTGTGCTAGGAGCCCTGATTGCTGTCAACCTCAAGAACTCCCTCAAGCAACTCGCCGACCCCTACTACCTGTGGAGGAAGAGCAAGCTGGACTGTGTAGGTATTGGGCGGCCTCTGGGTACCCGTTGTGCCCTTGCCGCCTCCTCCAACCCCACAGCCCTGTCATTTCTTCTGTCAGTGATCCCTCTGGTCGGCTGCTCGCTGATGAGCATAACTGAGTGCTGACAGCTCAGGTTTTGTTTGTTTGTTTGTTTGTTTGTTTTGTTTTTTTTGTGGTATGCGGGCCTCTCACTGTTGTGGCCTCTCCCGTTGTGGAGCACAGGCTCCAGACGCACAGGCCCAACGGCCATGGCTCACGGGCACAGCCGCTCCACGGCATGTGGGATCCCCCCGGACCGGGGCACGAACCCGTGTCCCCTGCATCGGCAGGCGAACTCCCAACCACTGTGCCACCAGGGAAGCCCCAGACAGCTCAGGTTTTGGAGTGAGACATCTTATGTTCAAATCCTAACTCAGCTGTTCACTGGCTTTATGACCAATGGCAAGTCCCTTAACCTCTCCGAGTCCTGGCTTTCTCATCTGTGAAATGGGTATCTTCTACTCTCTACCCCCCACCTCAGGATGCTTATGAAATGAGATAATACAAGTAAGGAGCACATTGTCGAATTGTATCTTGTGTTCAATAAAATTTAGCTATTATTATTTTTATGATTTATAGTTCCAAAGAAAGCTAAATGAAATCATTTTAAAAAACAAAAAAAACCTAGAACATAAAGCCAGCAGACCAGGATCTTAAGGAAATTACCAGACTTCTCTGGAGTTCTGTTTCCTCATCTGTAATGTGGGTGATGGTCATGGCTGCGTCACACACTGGCTCTGAGGATTAAATGAGATCATAATGGGAAAGCCCCATGTAACCATAAAACAATCAGCAAACATGAATTATTGTTTTGATTAGTCACATTCCCAACGCATCTTCCACTGGGCAGTTGAAATGAGGCTACCATATACTGACGACACTGCCTCATCCCCACTTGAGCCCCACCATAAGCTGTGAGAAAGGATTTACTAACCTCCTTTCAAGATGCTGAAACCAAGCCTCAGAGAGGTTTAGTAACACATCAAAGGCCACAGAAGTAGTAAGTGCTAGAGTCAGGACTGGAACCCCAAATCTTAGACTCCAAACCTCTGGACTGGACTGTCTCCTAGGGGAGAAGGTACACTTGCACAGTATGAGAAGGAAATCCTTAAAGCCAGAGAAGTGAGTGGTCCATCTGGGGTCCCCCAGGGAGTGAGGGATGAGGATAGGGAGAAAAATGGCGTCCCAGTTCCCACCCCGAGAGATCTGCTTTTATCACATCCCAACAATCCCCCCCACTGTGACAATAGTTCCTGATATTTACATAGTGCTTTGGGTTCCCATCTGATCTTCACAATTCTGTACAAGAGTGTGGGCAGATTTATTTCCTTCAGAGGAAAATGGGGGACTCTAAAACACCACAGGAGGCAACTGTCAAAACTGCATCCAGGACTTTCCTGGTGGCGCACTGGTTGAGAGCCCGCCTGCCGATGCAGGGGACATGGGTTCGTGCCCCGGTACGGGAAGATCCCACATGCCACAGAGCGGCTGGGCCCATGAGCCATTGCCGCTGAGCCTGAGCGTCCGGAGCCTGTGCTCTGCAACGGGAGAGGCCGCAACAGGGAGAGGCCCGCGTACTGCAAAAAGAAAAAACTGCATCCAATCCTGTCCCCAAACGCACACAACCAGGCCCCAGGCTATCAGATCAGGAAATGTAGCTGAGCACGTGTCCGGCACACAGCTTACTATCAGATGGAGGAATGGAACTCAGGTTTACTGAGCACTCACTGGGCGCCCATCACTAAGGCTAGGACCTTATCTTCCTTAACTCTTTAATCCTTTCATGAAGCTGGTATTATTACTCCCCCTTTGTGAATTAGGCAACTAAGGATCACACAGCTAGTAAGTAGGAGAATGAAATTTGGAACCCAGGCATATCTGACCCAAGACTCATACTCTTCTCACTGAGCCATCCTGACTCCCTGTGTGTGCTGGGGTTGTCTATTAACAAGCAGACAAGATCAGGGAGCCACACTCAATCTAAGGGAGATGGGCAAGTGTAACCGAAGCTCAGTTACATAAAACAGTGCAAAAATGGCATGAAAAGGGAAGGATGGGTCTGAAGTTGTGCTAGCAGAGAATGACCTAGGCTGGTCCAGGAAGACTTCCCCAAAGGGGCAGTTTTCTCCCCAGGCCCGCTTTGACGTCTCTCTCTTCACAGTGCGTCTGGGTGGTGAGCTTCCTCTCTGCCTTCTTCCTGAGCCTGCCGTATGGTGTGGCAGTGGGTGTCGGCTTCTCCACCCTGGTTGTGATCTTCCAGACCCAATTGTAAGTAACAGCCCCTCACCCCAAGGCACAGCAGTGGGGCCCCTGGGCCAGTCTGCCAAGAGCTCCCACGTGAGGCCTGGCCCAGCCCACTGCATACTGTCACCTTCTGGACCTGGCACTGGAGGGGCTGCCAGGCCCAAGGAGAGCCTGGCCCAGCCAGGACTTTCGGCACAGGCTGGGCTACCTGACTTCCCACATCCTGAAAACCCAGGGGAAGCCATCACAGTCTTGGAGGGCTGGGGGACCAGAGAAAGTGGGAGTCAAGCAAGTGGGTGAGACTCAGTGTCCTTTCAAGGGTGCTACTAGACCCCAGACCAAATGGAACCCCACCCCAAGGGAACAGCAAGTCAGAGGACAGCTACGTCCTTGCTATAAAAACATTAAGTGGGCTTCTCTGGTGGTGCAGTGGTTAAGAATCCGTCTGCCAACGCAGGGGACACGGGTTCGAGCCCTGGTGCAGGAAGATCCCACAGCTGCGCTCTAGAGCTCTCGAGCCGCAACTACTGAAGCCCGCGCACCTAGAGCCCATGCTCTGCAACAAGAGAAGTCACCTTAATGAGAGGCCTGCGCACCGCAATGGAGAGTAGCCCCCGCTGGCCGCAAATAAAAAGAAAGCCTGCCCGCAGCAACAAAGACCCCACGCAGCCATAAATTAATTAATTAATTAATTGATTTTTTTAAAAAAATTAAGTGAAACAGACCAGGGGGTCCAGGTCAGGGCAGGAAGGATGCTGAATATCCGGGAAACCCTGTCTTCTCTTCCTGAGAACTCAGAACCAGGAAGTGGTGACTTTAGGACCCCGTAAGCATGTCACCTTGTTTACTCCCCACCCTTTCTCCCCCCTGAGCCCCAGCCTGGGAGCTACATCAAGGAGCTACCTGTCAACCCTCTAATTATAGCCCAGACACAGGCCATCAGGCATATGTCTCCAGTGCAGAAAGACAAACACAAAAACCCCAGGGTGAGGAAGGGACCCTCTCCTGGCCTGCCTCTGCCCAGCCCCCAGCCCCAGTGTCCCTCCAGGCCCATCCGCTAATAGCATTCTCTTATGTTTTTCTTTTCCTTCTTCATCCAGTCGAAATGGCTATACTTTGGCCCAAGTCATGGACACTGACATTTATGTGAATCCCAAGACCTATAATAGGGTGGGTAATCCAAGATTGTGACCTCCCTCTTTTGCCCTACCCCCACCCCAAATAAAAGGGTTTTAAAAAAAAAAGCCAATAAAGATATTGCTGCTAACTGAACCGAGTCTTCCTGCCACAGGCCCAGGAAATCCAAGGGATAAAGATCATCACTTACTGCTCCCCTCTCTACTTTGCCAACTCGGAAATCTTCAGGCAAAAGGTCACTGCCAAGGTAAGGCTCGGTCCTCTGGTGACCAGAGGGGCTGGACAGAGCGTGCCTGGAAGATGCAAGAAAAGGAGCTGGGAGCTGAGAGCAGGCCACTTCCAAAGAGGGTGGAGGTTAAGACTGCTCTCTGCTCTCTCCCTACAGACAGGTGTGGACCCCCAGAAAGTATTGCTGGCCAAGCAAAAATACCTCAAGAGGCAGGAGAAGAGGAGAAGGCTGCCCATACAACAGAGGAAGTCCCTATTTATGAAAAACAAGGTGAACTGAGGCTAGAAACAGCCCATGCCCTCTCCCCTGCCGTCTCTGATCTTGTTACCTGGTACCCCACCTTCCAGTATCTTTGAAGTCAAAGATATCAAGTCTCTGTGGCCACTGCCTGGTGGGTATTGCCTGGTGGATATCTTCTCCTTCGATGAGGAGCTGTCAGCTCTTAGGGTAACCACTGAACTCCCACGGCCCGTCCTCATTTTCTGGCTAAGATAGGATACGCCCGTGGACTTACAAGCAATCCCATACGGGGACCAGCAGTGAATTTCCTGGGGTACCCATCTAACCTAGATCTAGCAAGGTGGATGTAGGTGTGGGAGTTCTGCGGAGAAGGCAGACATGGATAAATGCGAAAAAGGAGCTCAATTGTTTCCGAAGGGCCTTTCTCTCAGAGCAGAGTGGGCTGAGGCTTCGGTGCCTCTCTTGGAAGGGTTGTGGGAGACCAAATGTGCAGGCCCCACCTAAGGAAGGGGCTATGGGAGATGCCGGTCCTATGGGCTTTTGGGGGCTTATATTCACCACCACCAGGTTCAGTTACCTCCACCTTCACGCCCCTTGCCCCAGCTTCAGCCACAGCAAAGTCTGACTGAGTGTGATGACCCCTGACTCTGCCCTCCTACTCCCGCCCTCCAGACTGTCTCCCTGCAGGAGCTTCAGCAGGACTTTGAGAATGGCTCCCCAACGGACCCCAACAACAACCAGACGCCTGCTAATGGCGCCAGCGTGTCCTACATCACCTTCAGCCCTGACAGCTCCACAGCTGCCAGTTGTGAGCCCCCGGCCTCTGCTGAGCCCAGTGACATCCTGGCCAGCGTCCCACCCTTTGTCACCTTCCACACCCTCATCTTCGACATGAGTGGGGTCAGCTTTGTGGATCTGATGGGCATCAAAGCCCTGGCCAAGGTGAGGCCCTCGGGTGGAGGGAGTGCCAGCCCACCCCCCAACCCTAACCGTCACCCCTGCCCCCCTACACTCCCTTTCCTTGGAGCCCTCATTTGAACCAGCTGAGCGAGACAGCTCACCAAGGAACCTAACAGCTCCTAAGGTCCCTCCCTGTTCCCCAGATGCTACCAGGACAGAATGCTCTCTGCAGAGCAGGCCCAGACAGCACGAGGCAATGCCTGCCTGGGGAGGGATACCAAAGCCAGGCCGCTGGTCCACCCTGTCCTAGCACCCCTCTGTAACAGAGTCCACCCCAAGTTCCCTCTCAGGCTGCCAGGAACCCACCCCAGGGTCCTCTGAGTAGAGTTCAGCTTGGCCCTGGTTCGTGGTCTGCCCTTCCTTCCCACACTCACCCAGACACTCTAGCGTCAGCCGGTTCTGGCCAACAGAGGAAAGAAGACATTATATCAGTGCCTCACATCCTTAGACCAGACACACAGCTCACAGGATACCTTGAATAAATGTGTCCACGTGATAACTTTTCAGCCGCCACTTCCGATGACAAGGAGTCAGTAAACCTCAGAGGCTGGCCCAGAGAGAAGCAGCCCAGAGAAACCGAGGGGTACAGAGGGCACATAGGCTGATGGCATCACCAGCCAGGTGCACAGAAGGCTCCATCCCCAGCCCTGGGCTCAACCTGCTTCCCTAGCCTGGACCTGGCATGAAGCCGGGCAAAGCAGTAGCCTCTCTGGGCCTCGGTCCTCCCTGCAGTTTCTGCCTGAAGCCACGATGTCAGGAAAGAGGTGGAGTCCAGGACTCTAAGCAACTGAAAGAAAAGATCTGGCCCCATAAGAAGGGGTCATGGGGACTTTAAGTGGCTGCCTCATTGGCAAAGCCCCACGTCCACCCCGCTGTCCAGAGGAGCAGTCAGCCAGCACTCCAGGGAGAAGTGCTGTGCTTTGCTGCTATTTTTATCTTTGGCTGCCAGGGCTCTCGGGGCTACTTATTTGTTTGGCTCCCCCTCTGATGTGCGTTTTGTGAATCGGTTTTCAGGCCCACTCAGAACATTCCTTTCCTTTTGTCTCCCTACCCAACACCCTCCCGACTCCTCTAGCTGAGCTCCACCTACGGGAGGATCGGTGTGAAGGTCTTCTTGGTGAACATTCATGGTAAGAGAAGGAGGACGTGTAGGCGACTGGAAGGCTGGCAAGGGGCTGAGGTGGGAATAGGTGGGTGGGCTGCTGAATAGTGAGTGGGGTAGAAATGAGAACAGCCAAATGTTCCCCTAAACTACTGGCTGCTCATAAGCGTTTCGGGCACAAGTTAGAAGAGACTACAGCCGGGTTAGAGAACATCCTAGGGGTCTCAATTAGAGAGTGGGGGGATCATGGAGTTAAGAAATGACAAGTAGGATTCTAATTTGCCCACCACTAATTTGCCATGTATCTTTGGCCAAGTCACTTCATCTGTCTAGGGATCGATTGCCACCTACATAAAATGAGGCCGACTAGATAAATTTGGGAATCTTCTCCAAATCCAAAAGTCTATGAATAAGCACAAAGCATAGATACACCATAACCATCCAGGGAAGACACAGATAACACAGTGTTATACGCACACAGTCTCCAGGGCCCACACACACAGCCCCAAACCGTGTCCACATCGCAGTGGACTTTCACCTCATCGGCATGTGTGCAGAGTGCAGGGACACGGACACACAGCAAGAGTGCACAGACACACGGGAGAAAGGGAAGGGGCACATACTGGCACACCCCGTTTCCCGCGGAGGGTCAGCAACTTCCAGCAGGCCTAGCCAGCTTCGGCGCTGGCCTGAGCACAGCCCAGGCTCTGTGCAGCCTCCGTTCAGGAAGAGAGTCTGCACTGGCAAGTGACCTGCTCTGTGTGTGCTCCAGAGTTAGAATCAGAAGCTCCCGCTGACCCTCACTAGACACTCCTCAGGAAATCATGTCCAGGATTGGGTAGGAATAAGGGCTCTTCCACACACTGGACATTGTAGGAAAGGTCTGGATAAACAGCAGGAAGGACGAACCCTCAAGGGACAGAATGGGCAAACGTTTTAGCCTTTCCCACTCGAATCACCACGAAGTACCAACTCCCTGAATCAAACTGCTTCCTTCTGCCCTGGGGTGAAGGTTCAGCATCTTCAAGCTCATGTTGCCCTCTGCTGTCCAGAAATGATACTGCAAAGCCAATGAGAAGGCTCTAGGATATAGCAAGAGCACAGCCCTCAGGCCTCTCTCTCCATCTCCCTCAGGCCCTCTCACCATTTTCCCCCAACCCCAGGTCCTGTCCACGGTGGTGTTAACCTTTTGAAGGTGATCTTTCCCTCCTTCCAGCCCAGGTGTACAATGACATTAACCATGGTGGCATCTTCGAAGATGGGTGTCTAGAGCGCAACCACGTCTTTCCCAGCATACACGACGCAGTCCTGTTTGCCCAGGCAAAGGCCAGGGAAGTGGCCCCAGCACGTACCTTCCAAGGGGTAAGGTCCCTGCACCTGAGGAATCCTAGGCCATGGGTCACTGAATTAGCGGGACGGTTTGGGTTCCAACACCAATTCTGTCAATTAACGGTTCTGAATCTCAGTTTTCTTATCTGTGGAATGGGTACTCTAAGGTAACATTATCCACCACGGGATTTTTCTTTTGTTTTGGTTTTAAGATTAACTGATACTTGTATCTTTTACGTCACTTGAAAGAGCTTTGTATATTACAAAATCCTTATTAATATCAATTTCCAGATCACACAAACACCCAAAGCACAGCGGATTATGCCTGGCATTCTGGCATTGCTCATCCCTGCTATTCCTTCACTCTTTCTACAAGAGGCTTTGGGAAAGGGAGGGGAGTAAGCCTGCCTGTTTTAATTTAGCAGAGCTTGGAGATTTCAGGCTGGTGATGGATGAAGAGTGTGGATCAGAGTTTTGTCTCAGCTTCTTGACATTTAATTTACTAGCTCAGTAAGTGGTATGCAAATGAGCTACAAATAACACTGTCTACAAATAACACTTCTGAAAGCTGGGAGGCAGAAAAAGCCCATTCCACTGGGGTCCCTGCCCAGGCATCCCCAGCCGACGCCACCTCCCAGGCTCCCCTGCCAGCTCAGCTTCTACCCTTGGCCTCCCAAGACTCTGTGCCCCAGTCCATGAAACAAACCTCTTCTGCCCTCTGTGGGTCATAAGAAAGGCTTTTCTGGCCCTAGAGCAACGATTTGCTGTTTGCTTTAAGAGACTGATGAAGGTGAAGCCATCTGTTCTAAGCGCTGAAAGCCTGCCCAGGGAAACACGGGGCCTGGCGCCTGCCTACCACACAGAGGGAAACTGTGAGAGCAGCGGCCTTTCTAGCCTCATGCACCCTGTCACCAGAGCAAAGAGAGGGCGATTCCAGAAGAATCCTCATCATCCGTTATTGCACAATGTCCACTATTTACAGTTTATATATTCTTAAAAATGTATATTATATGTATTGTATATTTAACTATTACAGAACATATTCATATCTATAAATGATACACACACACACCCTTTTCAACAGCATGGTGAGGGAGAGAGCCAGCAAAGTGAGTCTGATTATCCTACTTTTACAGATGAGGAAACAGATTCCCAGAGAAGGGAAATGGATTCACAGGTCAGGCAGCTAGCCAGTGATCCTTGTAAGCTAGGTAAACCTTCCCTGCCTCTGAAATGCCCACCAAGGAAGCCCACCCTGATGTACACCTGTCTGCTGTGAGGAGGAAAACCACAGCTGTGCTGTATTTTGAGAGGCAAATGAGGGAGGTGAGGGAAAAGTCAAGAGGGCAGGTTATGCATCAGAGCACATGGTGCCCCTCACCCACCCCGGAGCCTGCCATTTGTGCCAGACCGTCACTCAGTTACTGCAGCTCATTTTGCACTTGTTTCCCCCATCCAGGCTCCAGTGGACCCCGAGCTCTCTTCGTATGATTCGGAGGAGGACAGTCCCAGCTGCTGGGACTTAGAGCAGGTAAGCTGAAGGCTGGGGGTCAGGAGGAAAAGGAAGGAGACCTTCTCAAACCCAAAGTGTTGGCTGGGCTCTCCCATCTCCAAGCCAGAGCAGTCACCTTGAAGGCAACAATGTATCTTTCTCATCTTTCTTTTAATAGCAGATCTTAATTCTTCTCACTCACTGAAATGCATCATGGGGGAAGGGAGAGTCACTGGACCAAGTCCTGGATAACTAATATCTATTCTTAACTCTCCAACACACCTGCTACTTGACCTTCGGCAAGCCACATAACACCACCAGGCCCCAGTGTTTATCATTGTGAAATAAGGGGAATATGGGGAATACCTTGTCCCATCTACCTAACAAGATTAGTGGGGGTTGCTTTTGTTCTCTGTTAATTCAACTGGTATTTATGGAGTGCCTACGACTTGCCTGACACTATCCCAGGGTGGGCACACAGCAGTGAACAAAACAAAGACCCCTGCCCTTGGAAAACTTACATTCTGGTAGGATCAGATGAATTCTAGGGATACATGAGGGATACAAATATTACTGCACGTGGATGGGCTTTAAGAGCTAAGAGCTATGCAGGTGTGAAGTCTTACTTCACGTAAAGCCCTATGGTCCTGACATGAAAAGTAGCCCCACCCCAGTGCCCTGAATTAAAAGAAACCAGATCACTAGGTTTAGAGGAACTTGGCTCTGGGTCTATTAGAAGTAACATCTCACTTTGTGCCTCTTCCCATTCTTTTGGGGTATGAGTTCCATGGTCCTCTAAACATGTCTCTGGGGGTGCTGAGGGCATGCGGGAGGCATTAGGAAAGAGAGCCGGGGCCACAAAGATTTGGCGGATGGATTTCTGGGTCCCTGTGGAATCTCCAGCACATTCCAAAAGCCTGGGTAGGACCAAAATAGCTTATCAGAGCAAGAAAGGACTTCAGAGCTTGTCTGATCTCAACCCTCATTTTACCTAATAAAGAAAGTGGAACGAAAAAGGAGGGCAGGACCTGTGAAAGTCACACAGCACACCAGAGGTGATTCAAAGTTAGATTTCAAGCATCTTCTCTTGTCAGCTCTGTACCAGTTCACCTCTTAGGCTGACCCTGCCTCTCCCCGGTTCACATACGCACGTGCACACACTCGCACACACTTCCTCAAAATGCCTCTTTCTGGCCGGGGGTTCATAGGGTCACCTGGCGATTGCCACCACTCTGAACCCAACAGGTCTGATGCTGTCTCTCCCCCTCCCACTTCCTTCCTGTGGCCCTGCAGGAGATGTTCGGCAGCATGTTTCACACAGAGACCCTGACCGCCCTGTGAGGGCCCAGCCGGTTCCCATGCTGCCTGCAGAGCACCTGGTACCTGGGACTCCCATGAAGGATGAGCCTGGGATCATGGAGAGTGGCGGGTAGAGGAGAACACCTCCACCAGGACTCCAGTACCTCTCCACCCTCCTCCTCCTCTCTCATTCCCCTCCCAGCATCTCTAGAGCAAGTCAATCTCAATGGCAGGGAGAGACACCTCTTCATCCTTCTGCTGACCCTCAGGGCCCCAGCCAGCAACAAGCAAGCCTCCTTCTCACTCCACCGCTCCCACCCACGCCCTGCCTGTGGCAGCTGACAGGACCCCCGACTGCTGGACTTTAAGACTGAGCCAGGAACAGAGAGGAAGCCGTGTGCTGACGTAGAGTGCAAGCTTCGAAAGTGTCCTGGCGCCAGCATGGCTTGGTGTCAGATGGTGTCAAGCTGTCACAGGACACAGAGACGAACTTGCTTAGGACTGTGTGGTTGCCCTCCCCAGCTGCCCAGTCTGTCTCTGGCAGCTCTGTACCCCTGGGACCATGTGCTCCCACAACCCAGGTATCTCTGTCTTGGTGACTATGTCCCCTTCTTCCTCATCTCAAGGCTGCTGAGACCTCCACTACTACTTAGCACATCAGATTCTAGCCTGGGGAGTGGCTACCAGAGCTACCTCCCCAGGGGCAGCCCACCAAGGTAGCCACATCAGCCTCCTGAAACATTATCACTCCCCCTGCCCTCAAGGGCTGCTTCCTTCTACTTGAGACCAGGTAGGAACCCAAAAGGGACAGGGGGGTAGCTGGCAGAATCCTCTGGCAACCCAGCAACAGATACTAGTTATTCTGCACAAAAGCTTTCCCTCTTTGTACTGGAGATGTGGAGGGGCAGGGGGCGCTAGTACCAATCCAGGGCCAACGGGTGGGACCTGGGCCCCGACTGTCTCCCTGACCTTAGAAATGCGTCCCCCACTTGGGAAATCTGCCTTGTTCTCTTCATTTGGCAAAAAGCCAATGAGTTTAACTCTCCCTTATCAGCTTGGGGCCTGAATCGTTCAGCCAGGCAAGGCAGGACACCCCACCAAGGGTGTATCCCATCTGGGTACCAAGCATGGAGAAGGGCTGATCCAGACTGGGTCTTCCTCCACAGGGATTCCTTAACAAACTCAGGACCTGAGGCCATCTCCTTCCAGGAGAGATGAGAAGAGGGGTTAAGTTCTCTCTATATATAAGAAGGTAGAGAAACCCCACTGTTGACTTGAAAATAAATAGGTTCCATGTGCAAGTGTTTGAGAAATTTTCCATGGAAGTGCACCAAAAACCTTTTGGCCTCTCCCCACTGATTCTCCCAAGTTCCTTCAATGAATGATCCCTGCCCAACAGGATGGGCTGGCCCAGCCTGGAAAAATGTCCGAATTCCTAACTTCAGCCTGACCTCCACTGTGTGCCTGTGCCTTGAGTGAGCTGGTCAACTAGCAAGTCTTCGTAGAGTTAAAGGAGGGGGTGCTGGTGAAGAGCCAACAGATTCTTGGCCTACAAGCATTGCTTCTTTGTGAATTCATTATGCCATCTGGCTGCCAATGGAACTCAAAACTTGGAAGGCAGAAGACAATGTTATCTGGGATTTACCGTGCCCAGCACCCGAAGTGCCAGATTTCGAGAGGACAAGAACCGTAGCCAATGAAAACTCACCCTCCCCTGCTCCACCTCCTGCAGAGTCCAGCTCAGGCCCAAGAGGTGTGGGAAGAGCACAGAGCCTCAGGACATCCCAAGTTAGAGGCGCCTTGTGAACCAAGTGTCTAGAACCCTTGAGGACTTGATGAAGTGACTGTTAACCCCCAGGCCAGCCCCAGACCAAAAGGTGATTGCTGACTCACAGTGGCCTGGAGCTGGGGACTCAAGGAGGGATCCTGAACCATGTCCAGGGGTGTAGGTACTCACAGAGACCACAGTGGATGTAAGATCGGAAACACCTGGGGTGGAGGGAGGCCTTGAAGAGAACTTCACTGTTAGAATACTTTGGAAAGAACATAAATTCACCCAGACCACTCACTGGACATGACTGAGGCAGGAAAGGAGAGCAAGATAGTCAAATAATCCAGGATTTCAAAACTTCTGAATGTTCTTAGTTATACTGACCAGCAATGATGTGGTTCCTGGAGAAGACCGGGACTCTTGAGATATTTGTGTAATTTATTTAATTTAAACACCATTCTCCTTTTGTTCATTTTGCTAATAAAGTGGTTTTGAAATGTGAACAAATGCATGTGTTCGGGTGGTTTTACAGAGAGGCAAAACCAGTCACCTCCAGGAAGAGGTGGCTTGCTTTGCCCTGTCCTGGGGAAAAGAAACAGAAAGCTAAGACTTCTTGAATCTCCCAGCTGCTCTCCAGGTTCCGGTTTTCCACTCCTGAGAAGGAATAAACGTCCACGATCCAGATGAAGAGCAGAGATTGGGGCATGACACCTGGACCAAGGGATCCCCATACTCAGGACGAATTCCCAGAGCCAACTCTGTGATTTCTGTGGCTATCAGGGAAGTCAAACTTCCACCATCTCTTCTGTATATGCTTCACGTGCTAATTCTTCAACATTCATGAGATGTCTGTTAAGGGCCAGTCCCATCAATACTCAACAAAGCTTTCAGAGTCCTTGGTTTGGAGGAGCACACAATCTCCGACATTTCCCTCCCCTGTTTGTGAGACAATGCAAGGAGCAAAAGGCCAAAGGACTCAAGTGTCCAACGAGCTAGGCTGATTCTCAACTTTGTTTGCTAACTGTAGGAAATGGGAGGAAATAAGAGGAATCACAGGGCTTCCCTGGTGGCGCAGTGGTTGAGAGTCCGCCTGCTGATGCAGGGGACGCGGGTTCGTGCCCCGGTCCGGGAAGATCCCACATGCCACGGAGCGGCTGGGCCCGTGAGCCATGGCTGCTGAGCCTGCGCGCCACAACAGTGAGAGGCCCGCGTACCACAAAAAAATAAATAAATAAATAAGATAAAAAGAGGAACCACAGAAAAAGAGCAAAGGCTTGAGGGAGACAGAAATAGAATGAAGTGGAAAGAGATGGAGGGCTAGAGATAAGAAAGATCAGCGGGATAGATGCATGGAAACAAAGAGATCAGGAGAGCTAGAAAAGGGAGAAACAGGTGAAGGAGGAAGAGGATATATTGCAGGGGCAGAGAAGTCACTGAGTTCCAAAATGATAATTTATGTAAAATAAACTAATCTTGCTTTATCATGCTATTCAACTGCCCTGCAAGATCTGAGTAAACTGGCAATTAGCATCCCTCCACTTTGAATTTTATATATGTTTTTAATGATGCTATCTTAGCCTGAACCCCTCCCCCCGCCAAAGTAGAACATGAGACAAAAGCTTCCATACAGGTATTTGGGAGGTGATCCCAGCAAGCGGGAGTGAAAGGCAGGAGGAGTGAAACAGGGAGGGAGGGAAGGCCAACAAAAGAATGAGTTACTGAGATAGCCCCTGTGGAGGGCAACTGGGGCTCCCACCTCCTACGAGCTCTGCAAAATGCATCTCTAAACTGTCCTGGAGAAACATTTAACCATCATTCCCATCTTCTGTTGGTCAAGGGTGATCCCTTGGATATTAACTCTCCAAAAATTATGGGTTGCATGGACGTGAGCACAGAGCAGTTCCAAAGGGGTCCAATGCTGTGGCATCAGGGAAGCCCCCCAGGACAGGAAGGAAGAGGTGTGCGTGAGACCAGCAGGTAAGACTGCTCAGAACTGTTACCCCAAAAGAGGCTTCGTAGGAGAGTTTCGAGTGGCGTAAAAGTGGCATCTAAATCAGATGCATTTCTTTAACTTATCTTTAAAACACATTTTTACCTTTAGTTGTAAAACTACAACATGGCTTTAGCAGTCTTTGGGGGAGTAGTGTCAAAACTTCTACGTTAACTAGACGCTGTGGTGATCATTTTACAATATATACAAATATCAAATCATTATGTTGTACACCTGAAACTAATATAATGTTATATGTCAATTATATCTCAATTTTTAAAATTCTATAAGATGATCATCTCCCCATTCTACAATGGAATGAAGTATTTTAAGACTCTGCCTTCCTAAACATAGTTTCTAATACAATTCCTTGTTAAGAAGAACCAGGGCCCCTCAGAGCAATGGCTGGTTCCAGGGCCAGGGTAGGGTAGGCACAAAATGAGTCTGAAACAACTTTTTATGCCAGAAGGCAAGGAACTGTTAAATGAAAAAAAAGATGGAGGCATATCACAAGGACCAGATTCAAGCACCTTCTACTAACTGAATGTAGGGTAATTTGGGCACCAAAACAAACACAATGATGAATTTTAAACCAATAAAAACAAGAATTGATTCTATACCAATACTAGATAGATAGATAGATAGATAGATAGATGGACAGAAGATAATTCTAGAGGATTTCTAGTATTTTGTAACATCTGGAAGCTTTAGTCCCCACCTATAACATTTTTATGATACAGTTTTCTTATTCAAGGATATAATATTCCTTTCCATTTTAATCTCCTTTTGATAATCTAAATAGTGTCTTCTCATATAGATCTTACACATTTCTCAAGTATATTCCTAGTTATTTTTTACCTTTTTTATTGCCTTTTCCATTATAAATGGAATCTCTTCTTATATTTTCTAACTCGTTGGTGATTGCATATACAAAGGCTATTGACTGTTGTATATTAACTCTGTACCCAGATTACCTGCTGAATTCTCTTCAGTACTAATAGTTTTGTAATAGTTTGGCAGTCGATTATTTCAAGTTTGCCAGCTATACATCCTATGTGTACAAGTAATAAACATTATCAATTTATCTCCTTAAATCTTTATACTGCTAATCTCTTTTTCTTGTTTACTTGTCTTGTCTAGTACCTGCAAAAATAATATTAAATAATAGTGGTGATAATAGACATCCTTTTCTTGTCTCTGACTTTAATGCTAAAGTTTCTGCTTTTTTCTCATTAAACATGATTCTGGCTTTAGTACTGGAAAATATATTTTATCATTTTAAGACTTTTGTCACAAAAGGATGTAGAACAATCAACGTCTGACTTGACAGTGTGAGGAGTTACACTGATCAGCTCCCCAGTGAAACTGGTAACCATTTTTTTAAAAATTTAAGCCTGTAGATATGGTCCTAAGGGCAAACAACATATGAAGAAATATCTATTCAAGAAATAGCTATTAGAAGAATATAGATATAAGACATTAGAAGAAAACACAGAGGTAAATTTTCATGACCTAGGATTTGGCAAAAAAAAAAATTCTTAGATATGACACCAAATGCATGAGCAAGAAAAGAAAACACAGGTACATTGGACTCATCACAATTTAAAACTTTTGTGCTTCAAAGGACACCGTCAAGAAAATAAAAAGACAACCCACAGAATGGGATAAAATATTTGCAGATCATACATCTGGTATCTAGAATATATAAAGAACACTTGCAACTCAAAAATAAAAATACAAATAACCCAATTTTAAAATGGGCTAAATATCCAAATAGACATTTCTCCAAGGAAGATATTCAAATAGCCAATAAGCACATGTAAATATCATCATCATTTGTCACCTGGGAAATGCAAATCAAAACCACAGTGAGTTATACACATACACACATTCTTTTTTTAATATTCTTTTCCATTATGGTTTATCCCAGGAGATTAAGTATAGTTCCCTGGGCTATACAGTAAGACCTTTTTGTTTATATGTGTGTATAACTGAGTCACTTTCCTATACAGCAGAGATTGGCACAACATTGTAAATCAACTCTACTTCAATTTTTAAAAATTAAAAAAAAAAAAAACACAGTGAGGTACCACTTCACATCCACTAGGATGACTAGGATCAAAAAGTCAGATAATAAGTATTGACAAGGATGTGGGGAAATCAGAATCCTCATACATTGCTGGTGGGAATGCAAAATGGTACAGCCACTTTGGAAAACAGTATGGAAATATATCAAATGATTAAACATAGAGTTACCATATGACCCATCAATTCCACTCCTAGGTGTATATCCAAGAGAAATTAAAACATAGGTCCACACAAAATCTTGTACATGAAGGTTTATACCAGGATTATTCATAATAGTCAAAAGGTGAAAATCCAAATGTCCACCAATGTATGAAAGGATGAATAAATGAAGTGTGGTATATACATACAATGGAATATTATTCAGTCATAAAAAGGAAGTACTGATACATGCTATAATATTGATGAACCTTGAAAAATATAAGTGAAAGAAGCCAGACACAAAAGACCACATATTATATGGTTCCATTTATATGAATGTCCAGAATAGGCAAGTATTGATATACAGAGACAGAAAGTAGATTAGTGATTGCTTAGGTCCAGGGAGAGTAAGATGGGGGGAATTAGGGATGATGGCTAAAGGGTACAGGGTTTCTTTTTGAGGTGATGACAATGTTCTAAAATTGACTGTGTTAATGGTTGCACAGCTCTGTGAACATATTAAAACCATTGAATTGTACACTTTAAAAAAAAAAGAAATTTGACATCTAGACACCTTGTAGTGAAGCTTAAGAACACTAAAAACAAAGAGGAGTCCTTGAAAGGAGCCAGAGAGAAAACAGTTCACGACAAAAGATCAATAATTACATTGTCAGTCAACTTCTCAACAGGAAAGATGGAAGCCAGAAGACAGTAAACTAATGTCTTCAAAATGCTAAGAGAAAACAGCCATCAACTTAAAATTGTTTGCTCAAGAAAATTATCTTGCAAGAATGAGGATGAAATAAAGATATTTTCAGATAAGCAATAATTGAGAGAGTTAACTGTCATCAGACTTTCAGTAAAGTAACTTCAAAAGGATGAACACTGGGAAAAAGAAAAATTATTCCAGAAGTAAGGTCTGAGATTCAAGAAGAAAGATTAAACAAGGAAACTGGTAAACATACTGGTAAATATAAAGAAACTGTCTCTATATAATAATAATAACTAATTTGTGGCATTTTAAAAAATAAATTTAAAACCTAAAATAAATAAAAAATAAAATAATGAACAACAATAGCATATAGAGAGAAGGAGACCAGGGTTAAAGCATTCAAATGTCTTCACATTTTTCAGAGGAAAAGGGTTACAATATTAAATTCAAACTTATTAAATATGAGCACTAAAATTTCAATAGTAAATCATAACACAACAAAGAATATAATTTCCAAACCAGTGGGGCAGAGGAGAATACAATAAGAAAAAAACCCACACGATGAAAGTTTAATTAATTGTTTAAAAAGGCAATACGTGGGGAGAAAGAAGCATAGAAAAGGTAGTGCTAATAGGAAGATGATAGAAATAAGTCCAAATACAGACGAAATCACGGAAAAAATGTAACTAAACTAATCTCATTAGTAAAAGAAATTGTCTGATTAGATTAAACTTTAAATTCAGAGGTCCTTCTAAAACATAAGGACAGGGATTCCCTGGCGATCCAGTGGTTAAGACTCCATGCTTCCAATGCAAGGGGCACAGGTTTGATCCCTGCTCGGGGAACTAAGATCTCACATGTCATGCAGTGTGGCCAAAAATGTTTTTAAAATGAAAAAAATAAACTAATAAATAAATTAATTAAATAAAACATAAGGACACAAGAATGGAAAAAACAACCTATACAAGATAAATATTAACCAAAAGAATGAAATAGCTGTATTATTAGCAGACAAATTGGTTTTAAGACAAAGAGATTATGAAGCATAAAAAACCACTATGTCATGATAAAATTTGCAACAATTCTAAACCTGAATGTACCAAATAAAAGTCTCAAAATAAATAAAGCAAAATTGATTTTTTTAAAACTGAAAATATGACAAATCCATCAACAAAATGGAAGATTTCAATATACTGTCTCATTAAGTCACACAGATTTTTTAAAAGTAAGGTATGAAAGAGTTAAGCAATAAAATAAACAAACTTGATTTAATAAACAGATGGAATTGTACACACAACAATTAAAATTTACACTTCTTAAGTACACATGAAATATTTACACAAATTTACACTAGGTCCTAAAGCAATTCTCAAAAAATTTCAAAGCATAGGTGTCATTCCACATTTTGTGACATAATTCATTGAACTTAAAAATCAGTTAGAGGGCTTCCCTGGTGGCGCAGTGGTTAAGAGTCTGCCTGCCGATGCAGGGGACACGGGTTCGTGCCCCGGTCCAGGAAGATCCCACATGCCGCGGAGCGGCTGGGCCCGTGAGCCATGGCCGCTGAGCCTGCGCGTCCGGAGCCTGTGCTCCGCAACGGGAGAGGCCACAACAGTGAGAGGCCCGCGTACCGCTAAGAAAAAAAAAAAAAAAAATCAGTTACAAAAACATAACTTGAACAAAAAAATAGGCGTTTAAAAAGTTTTTAAAAACACTTCTGAAAAACTCATAGTCAAAGAAGAAATTATATGGAAACTTTAAAACACTTAGACCTAAACAATAATGAAAATACTACATATCAAAACTTGTGGTACATAGGGAAGTATGCTTCAAAGTAAACTTATAGCCCTAAAATGCTTTTGTTAGAAAAGAAAAAAGACAAAAATTAATGAGCCAAATATTCAACTATGGTAGTTGGAAAAAAAAACAAAGAAAGCAAAAGAAAGGAGATAGTAATAATAGAATAGCTAACATCCATTGAATGGTTACTATATGCCATGTACTCTTCCAAGCCCTTTACATGTATTAACTTATTTAATCTTTCCAACAATTCTGAGAGGTACATACTGTTATTATCCCCTTTTTACAGATGAGCAAACTGAGGCTCAAAATTTTAAGTAAAGGGCTTCCCTGGTGGTGCAGTGGTTGAGAGTCCGCCTGCCGATGCAGGGGACACGGGTTCGTGTCCCGGTTCAGAAGGATCCCACGTGCCGCGGAGTGGCTGGGTCCGTGAGCCATGGCCGCTGAGCCTGCGCGTACGGAGCCTGTGCTCCGCAATGGGAGAGGCCACAACAGTGAGAGGCCCGCGTATCGCAAAAAAAAAAAAAAAAAAAAAAAAAAAATTTTAAGTAAGTTTCCCGAGATCACTCAGCACAACTCCATGAATGTAGAGCGCCTAGGAATTTAACCCAGGCAATCTGGCTCCAGAGCTTAAACTCTTAGTATAAAGTTGAAAACTTAAACAAAATGAATAAATTGCTAGTAAATATAATATACCAAAATGGAATCAAGAAAACAGTAGAAAGCCTTAAAAATCCTATAACCATTAAATGAAACCAGCAGTTTAAAAGCTTTCCACAGAGAAAATACCAGGTCGAAATTACTTTATTTTTTAGAATTATTAGAAAAATATCTTAGGTTTTTGGTCCTACTTTACATACACACTCTTCCAGAGAATGCAAAAAAAGGCGGGGTGGGGAGGAAGGTCAATCCTTTAGTAGTTTAAATGTGGTAGAAATTTCCCTTTCCTTCCCCTTCCCACCTCTCCCTCTCTCTCTCTCTCTCCCTCCCTCCCTCCTTCCCTTCCCCCCCCCCCCACCGCCATAAAAGCAGATCATCACGGTCCAACATGGCTGCTAGAGCTGCAGCCATCACATATGAGAATGGAGGAAGAAATTTAAGCAGAATGTATCTGCTTATCCTTCATTCTCCACATTCAGTCACATGGCAAACCTGGCTGCAAGGGTCTGGGAAATTTATTCTTTTAGCTGGGTATCAATGAGTTGAGCTCAAACTCAGGGTTCTTATTACTTAGAAAGGGGGAAAGAATATTGGGGCAGCTAGAAATCACTACAATATTCTCTAATTAGATTTCTACTATTCATTTGATATCAAACCCAAAACAGAAAAATTACAGGCCAATCAAACTTACAAACAGAATTGCAAAAATCCTAAAGGAAGATGCAGCAATGGGTTTATCCAAGTTGAGTTTATCCCAGGAATGTCAGGGCAGTTTACATATTTTAAACTTATTAATGTAATTCATTACATTAACAGGCTAAAGGAGAAACATGCTCTACCTGACTTTGAGATGTATTTTAAAGTTATAGTAATTAAGACCGTCATATTAGCATAGAAATAAACAAAGCGACCAATGGAACAAAATAGAAAGCCCAGTTTTCATTCATACATGAAAACTTAATAAATGAGAGAGTTGTCCTTGCAGATCACTGAGGAAAGGACAGACTATTTAATGGATGTTGCTGGGAAAATTGGTTACCTAGTTGGAAAAAAATAAAATTTGACCTGACCTCATACCATTTACAGAAAAAACAATTCCAGATGGATTAAGATCTTTGATGTAAAAGGCAAAAGTTTAAAATTTTAAAAAGATAGCATTGGGCTTCCCTGGTGGTGCAGTGGTTAAGAATCCGCCTGCCAATGCAGGGGACATAGGTTCAAGCCCTGGTCCAGGAAGATCCCACAGGCCACGGAGCAACTAAGCCTGTGAGCCACAACTACTGAGCCCGTGTGCCACAACTACTGAAGCCCGCGTGCCTAGAGCCCGTGCTCCGCAACAAGAGAAGCCACTACAATGAGAAGCCTGCGCACTGCAACGAAAGAGTAACACCCACTCGTCGCAACTAGAGAAAACCCACGCACAGCAACGAAGACCCAACACAGCCAAAAATAAATTAATTAATTAATTAATTTTTTAAAAAAGATAGCATATCCTGGTACTGGCACAAAAACAGAAATATAGACCAATGGAACAGGATAGAAAACCCAGAGATAAACCCATGCACATATGGTCACCTTATCTTTGATAAAGGAGGCAAGAATATGCAATGGAGAAAAGACAGCCTCTTCAATAAGTGGTGCTGGGAAAACTGGACAGCTACATGTAAAAGGATGAAATTAGAGCACTCCCTAACACCATACACAAAAATAAACTCAAAATGGACTAAAGACCTAAATGTAAGGCCAGACACCATCAAACTCTTAGAGAAAAACATAGGCAGAACACTCTATGACATAAATCACAGCAAGATCCTTTTTTGACCTACTCCCTAGAGAAATGGAAATAAAAACAAAAATAAACAAATGGGACCTAATGAAACTTAAAAGCTTTTGCACAGCAAAGGAAACCATAAACAAGACAAAAAGACAACCCTCAGAATGGGAGAAAATATTTGCAAATGAAGCAACTGACAAAGGATTAATCTCCAAAATATACAAGCAGTTCATGCAGCTCAATATCAAAAAAACAAACAGCCCGGGCTTCCCTGGTGGCACAGTGGTTGAGAGTCCGCCTGCCGATGCAGGGAACACGGGTTCATGCCCCTGTCCAGGAGGATCCCATATATGCCGCGGAGCGGCTGGGCCCGTGAGCCATGGCCGTTGGGCCTGCGCGTCCGGAGCCTGTGCTCCGCAACGGGAGAGGCCACAACAGTGAGAGGCCCGCGTACCGAGCAAAAAAAAAAACAAACAAACAACCCAATCCAAAAATGGGCAGAAGACCTAAACAGACATTTCTCTAAAGAAGATATACAGATTGCCAACAAACACATGAAAGAATGCTCAACATCATTAATCATTAGAGAAATGCAAATCAAAACTACAATGAGATATCATCTCACACCAGTCAGAATGGCCATCATCAAAAAATCTAGAAAAAATAAATGCTGGAGAGGGTGTGCAGAAAAGGGAACCCTCTTGCACTGTTAGTGGGAATGTAAATTGATACAGCCACTATGGAGAACAGTATGGAGGTTCCTTAAAAAACTAAAACTAGAACTACCATACGACCCAGCAATCCCACTCCTGGGCATATACCCTGAGAAAACCACAATTCAAAAAGAGTCATGCACAACAGTGTTCATTGCAGCACTATTTACAATAGCCAGGACATGGAAGCAACCTAAGTGTCCACCAGCAGATGAATGGATAAAGAAGATGTGGCACATATATACAATGGAATATTACTCAGCCATATAAAGGAACGAAACTGAGTTATTTGCAGTAGGTAGATGGACCTAGAGACCGTCATACAGAGTGAAGTAAGTCAGAAAGAGAAAAACAAATACCATATGCTAACACATATATATGGAATCTAAAAAAAGAAAAATACAAAATGGTCAGAAGAACCTAGGGGCAAGATGGGAATAAAGATGCAGACCTACTAGAGAATGGATTTGAGGATACGGGGAGGGGGAAGGGTAAGCTGGGACAAAGTGAGAGAGTGGCATGGACATATATACACTACCAAACATAAAATAGATAGCTAGTGGGAAGCAGCCACATAGCACAGGGAGATCAGCTTGGTGCTTTGTGACCACCTAGAGGGGTGGGATAGGAAGAGGGTGGGAGGGAGATGCAAGAGGGAGGAGATATGGGGACATATGTATATGTATAGCTGATTCACTTTGTTATAAAGCAGAAACTAACACACCATTGTAAAGCAATTATACTCTAATAAAGATGTTAAAAAAATAAAATAAAAAATCCTTCAGTCTTAATGTATTTGCCTGGAGTTGCAAAAATGCAGTGTTAACATTGATATCAAAAACACTTTCAGCGAATTCCTAAACAGACGCAAACATTCTCATCTAATATACTTCAAAACAATGTCTATAGACAGAGCAATATTGTTCCAATTGAAATGAAATCAAGCCTGGGGGTGCAGAGCTTCCTCAATGGAATCTAAGGGAATGGTAGTCAAGCCCTAAGCTTCAGAGGAAGCGAGAAGTAGATAAAGGTCTGATAAACTTTGTTCATTTATTTGCCTTTTCCCCCTTTTATTTGGTCTGTTGTCATCTAGAAAGGGATTTACGAGTATCTCAAAGCAGAAGATCAAGTGCAGGCAAGACCTTGCACTAACTTGCCTGGAACCCTACGCTACGAGCTACAGGGCGAGAAACCACAACCCCCAAAAGGCCTTGCGGGCCTGGGGCGGGGCCGTCCCGTGGATTGGTTGTCCTGCATCTCCAGGCAAGGGATGATTGGCCAGCCCTGGGAATGGAGTGAGACTAAGGCAGTTGCGGGAATTAGAGCAGTGACAGGCCGAAGATCGCCGGCTGGCTATTTAGGTCCAAACTCCAGCCCGCCGACTGGCAGCGAGGAATTGAGAGAAACATGGCTCGGCCGTACGTTTGCCTGCTGACCCTGGCGGCTGTGCTACTGCTAGGTATCGCCACCGTCTCCAGATCGAAGGGCCTGCGGGGCAAGGGCAAGGGGCATCAGAGGGCGCCGCGAATCCCTTCTCAGTTCAGCCAAGAGGAGCGCGTCGCAATGAAGGAGGCTCTGAAAGGTGAACCTGGGTCCCCTTCACCACTTATTCTCATATATAGGTCGCTGTCTCCTCGGGCCAACCCGCGACTCCCTTCTGCCGCCACAGAGGTCGGCTACTCGAGCTCGAGCTCCGCAACACCCCACCGCCGAGCCCTGGCCCCATTCACAGCACCTCGTGCCCGGCTTGGGGAGCCCATTCTTCTCCTAGACCTGGCTTCTGGGGACTCCAGCGTTCCCAGCCTACCCTGGAAGCTTCAACTTTGCCCTTATCCACACTACCCCACCCCCACCTCCGCTTGCCTGGAGCACGGGGGTTGGCCACAATCTGATCTCTTTTGGAAGAGGTGGCTGCCAGTGTGTCAGGGGGTCATCACTGCCTTGGGGAGGACGGGGCAGGGCAAAGAATCCCTCCAACTCCTGCATGAAATCTCTGGCCCCATCCCTGCTGGAGGTTGGACTGGATACCCTCCTCCCTCATTTGGGGGGTGTTGCCCCATCACTGCCCAGCTCCTCCGACTGACCCCTTGAATTCAGGCTGAGGGTACTGATCACTGCCAATGTAGGACTTGCTGGAAGATGGGGATTCTTGCCCCTCTCCAGGTCTCCTCCTTAGGTGAAGTGATAAAGGAAGGGTCTAACGTCTTTTTAAATGGCACAATTTTAGGGATCTGAGGGTGCAGTCCCTTCACCTGACACTGGAGGGGACCCCCTAAACTCTTCCCCCCACACTCGAGGTTACTGTGTGGAGGGGGAGCAGGGAGATCTAAGCTGTGGTGTGAAAGGGTAGGGAGAGATGCTGGGGGTGAGGGTGCTGTGTTCTAGACCCCCCATATTATCCCAGTATCCCCTGCCCCCTTTTCCCTCACCCCATGCCCCCAGTTCTGTGGCAAATCCAGATTGTGAAAATGTACAATAAATGTGTAATGAGTAAAAAAAAAAAATACAACAGCTTTTAACTTCGAGAGTTTTCACTTGTTAAATCACTTAAGACTAAATGATCTGAATCTTATCTACAGATGAGGGAAATTGAAGTTTAGGTCAGTTAAATGACCTTCCCCAGCACCCCGCACCTTGGAGTAAGCACTGGGTGACAACATCTAGTGCCTGTAGTTTCTAGATGGCTCCAAAAAGAGGTGTGGGAGTGTTGCCGGGGTGTGAGATGTTCCGGATTTCTTCTCCTAAAGGACATCTCTCCCCTAGACCGTAAACCAAGGCTAAAAATTTATTTACCTTCCCAATCTGCGTTTTCCAGGAGAAAAGAAGAAAGTTTCTGTTGAGTGCTAGATCCTGTGGTATAATGAGATCCTTCCTCACCATTGGGCTTAACGCCAGTCTTTTCCCTTCCATTAAGTGATGGATTAAAAGAAACTGCCTACGTAAACATGTGCCGGCAGATGCAAAAGCTAACCCTCATTGTTAAATATAAATTGTGTTTGTGCTGGAGCGATAGGCCTGGGAGGCAGAGCAGGGCTTTCCCAAAGCATCATAGTATAAATAGTTCTCTGAAGGGCATTGGGCAAGCAGCTCACTAGAGTCTCCCTGCACAGAAGAAAGCAAAAGCTAGATTAGAACCTAAAAAAGGGGCCTCATAGCAACATGGCTTAGAATGCTGAGCAGGGGACAAAACACCTGAGTTCAGAACTCGAGTCTGCCTCTCCATCTCATGTAGGCAGTTTTAGTCTTTTTGAACCTTGGCTTCCCCAACTATGTGGTAGGCTATGACGCAGGGTTGACTCTTAGCAAAACTGAGTACAGAAGTCAGAGGCCCTCCCTTGACATCAAGCTGCCCTGGGTGCATTTGTTCCCAGTGTTTTCGGACAGCCATCTAATCAAATAATTTCATGATCCATGTGTTTCTGCGCCCCTCCTCCCCCCCCCCACCCCCGCTGTTTGCGTTTGATAGTGGAACTCTTTAAGAATGTAAAGCCTTCACCAAGGGATCAACCTAGTGGCAACTCAGCAACTGAGACTTCCGGGTAGAGTGGATGAGATTGTTTATGACTGAAGAGCTTGTTTGGGAGCTTCTAAATCCACCCCTTCCCAGGCATCATGTGCCCAAAAGGCTGGCCTTGGCTGAGAGAACAGTGAGACTCTGGATGAGCCAGTCTAAGAGGAATATGCCTACTCTCTGTACAGAAAAGCACACAAAGCTTCATTCTCGTAGGGACCCAGGACAGCGGGCTCCTTAGATTCATTGAAGGGAGGGTGGCTTCAGAGGCAGAGTGAGACCTTAGAAGCAATTTATAGCAGCTTCCCACTCAGGGTCAGGATATAAAATCTACTCCTGTCTGACCTCCCCCACCCCATCCCATCTCGGACTTTATTTTCCTTTAAGAACCATATTAGCCTAAATAAATTCAAAGAACTTGAGTTTAAATCCCAGTTCTACTGCTTGTTTCTGGACGGTCTTGAGCAGCTCACCTAACGCCTGTAAGCTTGTTTCCTCAGTTTCGAATAAGGGAAAACGACAGTGCCTACCTCAAAGGATTGTATTGCCCTCCACCATAAGATAATGAATGCAAGAGAACTTTTTATGTACAGAGGGCTGTGGAAAAATCAATGGTTGTTATCATCTTCCATCTCTGACTCTGATAGGTGCCGTCCAGATTCCAACAGTGTCTTTCAGCCCCGAGGAGCTCAACACGACAGCCCTGGCTCAGTTTGGAGAATACATTCATAAAGGTCAGCCACAAACTGTGCACAAGGGGCAGGAGGGGTAGCGCTGGAGACACGGTGCTTTTACAGAGTGATAAAGAAGTTAATTTGTGACTGACCACGGGCAACCTAATTTGTATGGGCCTCTTTTGACCAAAGTTTGTACATAGTGGGGAGCGATAGATGGGAGACTCCAGGAGTTAGAGTGGACACAGAGTAGAGACTATAGATTTGCCCTTTGAAGAACCAAGGCACATAGCTGTTGGGTTGGAGTTTGAACTCTCCCAATCTTTGCCCTAAATATGTCAGTCAATACATATAATCTAATCAAAAGGTAGGACTAGGAATTCCTTCTCCCATAGTTGCCAGAACTATGCTCCATGCTCCTCCCACCCCTACCTCCATACACATACCTACAGCCCACACATGTGCACATCCCACCTACCCAAGCCCTACTCCAGATTCATTACTAACACGTTTCTGAGCTTCTAGGCAGTCGACAGCTTTGAACTGTCACATCAGTCCTCTCCCCCTACCCCACTGCCCATGAGCTAAAGAAATATGGGTCAACGGAAAAAAGGAGACTTGGAGCTCCCCCTCCCCATAGAAGAAGCTCATGGAAAGTAGTGAGGCCACTTTCCTAAATCAAATAAAAAACAGCCCCCCTCAAGTCTCAGGCGGGAGGGGCTGGCAAAGGCACGGCAAGGAGCCCCCTCTCTAACACTCTGGGGACGGGTGGATCTGGGGTCAATCCAGCAGGCTGAAAGTCTTCACTAAATAGGAGATAAAAATCAGGAAAGAAATGTACAGTAAGAGTAGACTAGGTAAGCTGGCTGACAAGAAAAAAGCATATTCTTTATTTTTGTTTGGTTGGTTGGTTTTAGGTATCCACAGAGGTATATATGGATTCTTCCAACACAGCCCAGAGGGAGATCAAAGTTCTTTCTCCCATGTTTCTAAGGCCGCCTGTGTTAATACTTATCTATAACCAGAATAGTTGACCCTGGGAACACCCACACCTGCACACAAAATTGTGGTCATATGCTAGACAGAATAATCTTTTATCTCCATATAACACAAACATTAAAAGTATTGTTTTGTAAAAGAAAACTATCTCTGATTTTTTAATATATATATAGTGGTCATGTTTGGTTCCAAGTAATTTGGATACTGGGGCCTATTATATTTAAAATTTAACATAGTCTTCATCTCCGTCATCCTGTAACGTGTATTTGTGACAACATTAGAGGTCAGACCAAGCCAGATCTTAAGCTCTTATCTGTCATAAGGGTGGGGTCTTGATATGCAGGTTATTACACAGTAATAGCACATTATAATATAGGGAAGAGGTATTTCAGAGATTGGGCAAATCAGGAATCAGACTGGCTTTGTACCAGAAGGCTTCCTAAAGGAGGCTGCATGTTTTAAAGGGAAAAGAAAAAAGCAGGGAGAATCAAATGGTAGGAAAACCAAAGGCAACTGTTGAATCTGGCTTTCTCTCATTGCTTTTCATCTCTCTGCTTCTAGTCTTTCCTACTGTGTTCAAAACCAGCTTTATCCGGCATGAAGCTGTGGGAGAGTACAGCCACCTGTTCACTGTCCAAGGCTCGGACCCCAGCCTGCAGCCCTACATGCTCCTCGCTCACATTGATGTGGTGCCTGCCCCTGACGAAGGCTGGGACGTGCCCCCGTTCTCTGGGTTGGAGAGTGATGGCTTCATCTATGGTCGAGGCACACTGGACAACAAGAACTCTCTTATGGTCTTTAAACGCTATGTTCCCTCTGCCTTGGAGTCCTAAAGATTAACCCAGGAGGGGGGTGCTTGGCTAACCCCTGGGAGGCAGGAGGCTATGGTAGAAAGAACCTAGGCTTCAGGATACCTCGGTTCCAGTCATCAGTTTGTCACTTCCCTAGCCCCGATTTCTCAAGTGTGAAATAGGGATTAGAGTAGATGATCCCCAGGTACCCTTTCAGCTCTGACACTAATATATTTATGCTTTCCTCTAGGTGGTAAAAGTTTCATGCAGAGCTCTGCTTCCCTACATCCCATCCCCTGGGACCATTTTAATTTGTTCTCTCCAAAGAGAGTCTATCACATCCTAGTCCCATCAGCCCTATTGCCAGCAGCCAAATGTCTCTGATGCCGTTGGTGCCACACCTTAGAGAATAAGCCTTTCTCCTCTTCCATTGTCCTTCTGTCCCCCAGGCAATCCTGCAGGCCTTGGAGCTTCTGCTGATCAGAAACTACATCCCCCGAAGATCTTTCTTCATTGCTCTGGGCCATGATGAGGAGGTAGAACCCCCTCATCCTATACCTATCTCTGGGTCCCCTATTGGGGGAGGGAGTATGCTTCACCCTGGTCTGGTTTGCTCCCCGGCTGCACTGTCTCCAGGATATGGCGTGGTAATTTGCCAACTTCTCTGGGTATCTGTCGCCAGAAATATCTAAGGACTTTGACCAAAATGCAGATGCCTGGGCTCTGTGCCATAGATCCGAATTTGTTATTTTTAAAGACTTTTTTTTTTTTGTGGTACGCGGGCCCCCCACCACTGCAGCCTCTCCCGCCACGCAGGCCCAGTGGCCACGGCCCACGGGCCCAGCCGCTCCACGGCATGTGGGATCCTCCCGGACCGGGACAAAAACCCACACCCCCTGCATCGGCAGGCGGACCCTCAACCACTGCGCCACCAGGGAAGCCCAAGACTTTTTTTCTTACGAGCAGTTTTAGGTTCACAGCAGAAATGAGAAGATACAGAGATTTCCCTTATTTGCACGAATGCACAGCCTCTGCCAATATCAACATCCCCCACCAGAGTGGTATGTTAGTTACAAATGATGAACCTACACATCATAATCACCCAAAGCTATAGTTTACATTAGGGTTCACTCTTGGTGTTGTACATTCTATGGGTTTGGACAAATGTGTAATAACATATATGGTATCATTATGGTGTCATACATATTTTCACTGGCCTAAGAAGCCTCTGTGTTCTGCCAATTCATCCCTCTCTCCTTCCCCCAAACCCTGGCAACCACTGCTCTTTTTACTGTCCCTGTAATTTTGTCTTTTCTAGAATGTTATATAGTTGGAATTATACAGTATATAGTCTTTTCAGATTGGCTTCTTTCACTTAGTGATATGCATAGATCTGAATTTTTAACAGACTCCCTGGTAATACCTGAGGCAGGCACGTAATCCATCAGATACGCCTAGAGAAGGACTGGTGTGATGGGAAGAGAAATAACAGGGAGATCAACGAATGTGTTTTATTTCCAGTGATGCCACTTGCTTTGACCCTGGGCAAATCACTTCACGCTCTGGGTCCCAGTCTCTTCCCTTGTGAAATGAGGGGCATTGGGCCCTTCCAGCTCTGACACTCCAGGATTCTGTGAGGCAGGATTGTCAAGGGCCCTGCCCCCCAGGAAGAAGCCTGGGTGGGGAGGCTCTGGAGCCCCCAGCTATGCTGAATGGGTCTCTATGAGCTACCTCTGGAGGTCAGGCTGAGAAGGACTGTGGCTCTGGGTTCAATGTCTGCAGGTATCAGGGGTAAAGGGGGCTCAGAAGATCTCAGCCCTCCTACAGGCAAGGGGCATCCAGCTAGCCTTCATTGTGGATGAGGGGAGCTTCATCTTGGATGGTTTCATTCCCAACCTCCAGAAGCCCTTTGCCATGTGAGTAAAGCACCCCAGCCCCCAGCTTGGAAGGCGTTCTCACCCCATTAGAGTTGACCTCAGCCTGGTGTCTCTAGACCATGCGAAACAACTCTTTATTTTACTCCTCTTGCTTTAATCACCCCGATCTTCGACCAGGTCTGGGCTTCCCTTTCCCTTCCTCCTCTAGAGTACATTTTGTTAAGCAGCATGAAGCTGACCTCCTGGCCCACCAGACACTGCACAGATGGGCCTGGGGCCTATGGGATCATTCAGGGTGGGAGGAGGTCAGGAGGGCCCTCTCTGACCCTCTCCTACAGGGTTTCAGTCTCCGAGAAGGGTGCAATTGACCTCATGCTGCAAGTAAACATGACTCCAGGCCATTCTTCAGCTCCTCCAAAGGAAACAAGCATTGGCATCCTCGCAGCTGCTGTCAGCCGGTAAGCAATTCCTGGCCCTGCTCCCTTGCCAGACTCAGGCTGGAAGACCTGGCATTTTCCCACTTTGAGAGTGAGGAAGCTAAGCTTCTTGTCCTGAAGCTGGGCTGAGAAGCCGCCATGGGGGCTGCGGGAAGGACAGTGGGTTAGACATCAGAAGAGGATCTATCCATTATGGCAAGTAAGGGCCAGCAGACAAAAGCTAGGTTAGGTAGCTGGAACAGTCCAAAGTCCAGGCCTGAAGTTAGAGCTCACAAGCTGGAAAAGAACTGTCTAAATTCTCCACCTGCCCTGGCAAGATAACTAAGGCAAATAAAGGCTGCTGGCTGTGGGTCCGGGTCTATAACAGCAGAGCTTACCTCTGGCCGGTTTTCTTGCAGAGTAGGAAGAGGAATTATATTCATTCATTTAAATATTTAACTATCTACCATGTTCAAGACTTTGTGCCCAGTGATGGGCATACAGACAGTCCCTTTCCTCTAGGAACTCAACAGTTAGCGAAAGAGACTGACAATTTGGCTGCAGTGTGGTAGGTGCAATGAGACTGGGGGTGCCTACCTTGGGCTTGGTAGACAGGGACAGCCCCACTTGTGCTTTGAGATCTTGGAACGGTTGGATTGGTGGAGGTGATGGGGAGGTGAGTGGGAGGCCTCCTGGCCAGGCCTGTTGAAACATCCTATCTCTCTCCTTCTCTTCAGACTCTGCTGGTCTTAGACTGAGTTGAGTGAGTCTTGAGAGCTCCATTTCTCTTCCAGACTGGAGCAGACACCAATGCCAAACATGTTTGGAGGCGGGCCGTTCAAGATGGCATTGCAGCAGCTGGCAAATGAGGTATGAGAAGAAATCTCGCAGACCCCTTGTCAGCTGTGGAAGAGGAAGAAAGGGTGGCGGAGAAGTTGCCTTTCGAGTAATAAAGGAGCCCTACTGCTGACCAGTGCTCTGCCCATTCTCCCCTGTTCCCAGCCTGTGGCTGAGCCCAAGATGTGGGGATCCAGCTTGTTCTTTGGGGCTCTTGGTGCTCAGGCTGAGAACCTGAGATCTAACACCGGGCAGCCTGAGGGAGCTGGTTCCCACTCATCCTTGAGGCTACTGCCAAGTGCCCTCAAGGCAGATCCAAAGTAGGGAGAGACGCAGGCCCCAGAACAGTGAGCCTGTTATGCTGACCCCTCTGAAATCCTGCTGACCTGCTGCTTTCCCTTTCAGTTCCCCTTCCCGACCAACATAGTCCTGAGCAACCTGTGGCTATTTCAGCCCCTTGTAAGCAGGTAAAGTTTTATCTTTCTGTCCCTCATATCCCCCACCCCAAACCTACCCACTTCCCAGTCCCCTCTCTTTGGCTTAACTGGGCCTGACGAACCATCCTTCAGCCACCAGACACTACATCTAATTCGTACATAGGACATCCCTCCTTGTCTTAAAGATCTCCAAGGTTCAGGAAAGGGGGTAGTCCAACAACCCATTCTTTCTTTCCATTGTACAATGTCTTACCTTAGTCCTTCTGCTTTAGGTTGATGGAGAGGAATTACATAACCAATGCACTGGTCAGGACCACCACGGCACTCACCATGTTCAATGCAGGGGTCAAGGTAACACCACCTGGTTCCTCCCACACACCCCTCCATCCCTTGGCTTTATCTCCTGGCTTCTCCTTCCTTCTCTGGTTACAATTTGAATAGTAGGAAGGCCCAGTGCTGAACTGTCCTGTGTCATCAGATGGGTAAGCCTCAAGAGCAAGCGTTCTAAGCTGACGTCTACAAACTCCGTGAAATTGCTGGACAAGTTTCATATATGTGCATTTCAGGGGCCCCCTCAGGTTCTCTGGGTCTGTACCCTTCAAAAAAACAACCATTACGCTGGTGTGAAGAGGCATTATTTGGGAGTTAATTCTTGTGACCTATACTCATTCAACATGTAATATATTAATTTAGCATTTTGGTCACATAGGCTTAAAGATTCCCAACCTCCCTACCACCTTTGTATTATTCTTCCTCATATTTTGGAAGATTTATTCACCTCACAAATTAATGAATGATGAATATATTTCCCCCTAGTGTTACCCTGAATTGAATGAGAGAAACTCACCTGCCATTTAAAAAATCTATAACATTTGTGATATACATAACACTTAAAATACATACACTGTCATTCCCCAAAATACAGTAAATATTGGGTGGCCTTTGCAAACGTAAATTCTATGAGGTTTACTTTTTTTTTTGGCCACGCAGCGAGGCTTGTGGGATCCTAGTTCCCCGACCAGGGATCAAACCCCGGGCCCTCAGCAGTGAGAGCGCAGAGTCCTAACCACTGGACCACCAGGAAACGCCCGAGGTTTACATTTTATAGAAATAAGTTTCAGGTGAACCACTACTTTGATAATTTTTTTTCCAAGAACTACTTTTCAGCAAATTGGTCTACTTCCAGTTGGACCAGCCACTAAGGGGCTTGTCTGTTTGAACTAGCCACGCTAGCTCGCCTGGGCTGAGGCCTTTCTGAAATCTGGAAAGGAGTTAGACCATTCCAATTTCTACCAGTACCACCAGCACACATTCAAGGAGCACCATTCACCTAGAATACAGTGTGGCCTTGTGGAGCCCTGGTACTGTGCAGCCCGGGTTGAGTGTAAGTGAATGGTGCCTCAGAATTCACTCCTGACGTAACTGTGTGTGTCAGCCAGGCCCGAGTGTGTCTGGCGTGTCAGCCAGGCCCGAGCTGGCTTCACCAGCTGCCTAGAGAGTTCACCAAAATAACAGTACTGTGTCCTTGCATTTGAATGGTGTTTTTATCTGTCCAGAATACTTTCACATTTGTTATTCCATTTGGTCCTCCTCACAGAGGATTATTGCCCCAATTGCCAATTGAAAGACAGAGACACAAAGAGGTTGTCATTATTCAAAATCACATGGCTAATTTATAACAGCCAGTTCTCCTGTCCCTAGCCTGGTGCTTTTTTTGCACGATACCAGTTCAAAGAAAGATAGGCAATTGGGGAATCTGTTCTCTCGTGGGCTCTGGGGAAAAACTCCCTCCATAGCTTAACTCTCTTCTCCAATTAGTCTTGGATTTTTCCTGGTCAAACAGAGAACAGAGTCAAATTTTGCAGCTGGATGTGGGAAATCACCATCACCGTCACCACCACCATTATCATGATCAACCCCCTGAGAGCCATGATGGGGCCTCAGATGCTCTGGGTGCCCTATCCTGAGTAAGGACTAACGCTGACCGCTGCAGAAATGTCCTGGGTGCCCTGGGAAAGAGCACACACAGAAGACTGCCTGTGGCACTGCATGGGGCCAAAGCAGAGGTGTCCGTGCACTCCCAGAGAAAGCAGTCTTTCTCTGAGCATCTCTCTGTGACCCCCTCCAGGACCAAGAAGCATGAAAGTCTGGCCTGAAGCAGAGACACACCTCTAGCGTTGAACACATGTCAAGGGCCCAGAGAAGACAGGGGCTGACTGAAAAAATTAAGCCTTGGATTTTTCAATCAAATCAGCTTCCTCTCCCCTTGCAGGTGGTAGTTGGCACTTCCTGGGCAGGGGTCAGGTGTGGGGGGCTTGAAGTCGGCTCAGCCAGGATTTGTGGGTCTCTCTCTAGGTGAATATCATCCCCCCTGTGGCCCAGGCCACCGTCAACTTCCGAATTCACCCTGCACAGACAGTCCAGGAGGTACGTACCATGTGTTCCTGACAACTGAGTCAGCATCAGTGAGATGTGTCTGTCGGGACTGCGGTGGAGCTGCAATCCCAGGGCTGGCCCAGGCTCTCATTTGTTCAATGATTTTTCAAAGGCTTCCTATGTGCCAGGTGCTTGGCTGGGATAGGAGATCTCTGGCTTGGGGGAACTTGGAGTCTGGGGATGGGAGATGAATGATAATAATAAGTGACAAATAGGAAATGATAACAATAGTAGCAAACACAGGCAGTGAACTTTCTGTGCTCTTGGCACTGTTCTCAGGTAGACATGTACTCATTTAATCCCTACAACCACTCTATGAAGTAGGAAATATATTATCCTCATTTAACAGGGAAAACAGAGGCACAGATAAACAGAGGAGGTAAATAACATGCCCAGGATTATACATCCAGCACTAGTTCCGGAGTCTGTGCTTTTAGCCACTACACTATACTTGGATTATAACAAATAGGGCTGAACAAATTACCACAGGACCAGTGCACAGAAGGGGGCTGATGCTACCTCTGAGGATCAAGAAAGTCTTTTGTGATCACTAGAAATTTGAACTGGGACTTAAAGACAAATAGGACTTTGCTAGAAGTAAGACATTCAGAATTCAAATAAAGTCTAAAGAGTTGGATAACTTGGGGGAGAAGTAATGGAAGATGAAAATGGAGTTGTAGTTTGGGGATCAAGGCCTTGTATGCCATGCCGAGGAGTTTGGGCTCTAATCTGTGGACAAAAGGGAACTGTCAGAGGTCTTCAAACAGGGCTGTGATAGACTCAGATTCTTTTTTAGGGAGACAGTGCTAGTGGTGATGCTGAGGAAGCCCTGGAGTAAGAAGAAACAGTTAAGCTGTTACAACATCTCAGGCAGTGGGTATAGAGGTTTGAACTAAGGCTGTGGTCATGGGGTGAAGAAGGTACCCACCAGAGGTGGGTGTGAGAGTTGGGTTCAGCAGGTCGCTGTGTGTAATGGATGTGGGGTGAGTGAAAGACAGGACGGCCCCACGGTTTTAAACCTGGGTAGTTGGCCAGGTGCTGATGCCTTTAACCAAGATTGGGAATTCAGGAAGAAGAGCAAGTTCACAGAGAAATAAAAGGGTTTAGAAATTTGAGAAGCTTCTACTATATTAATAGGCAAGTATAAATACCTCAGATCTAGAGAAAGAATGAACTAGAGATAGAGGCTGGAGTATTATTAATTGAAACCTCTACAGCCAATAAAATCCCGCGGGAAGGGTGTGTGGAGTCTGGAGAGAAGAGGGTTGCGGACAGCGCCTTGCAATGTTCTGCTATGAATATCAATTTTAAAATTATAAAAATGAATGTATAATTGCAAACCATGATGAGTGCTATGAGGAAAGGGGGCCGGGTGCTATCACAGAATATAACAAGGAACCAGACCTTGTCTGTGGGGTCAGGCAAGGCTTCCCTAAGGATGTGATATTTGAACTGAAAGCTAAAGGGTGAAAAGAAATACACAGAATGTTTGACATCTGTAGGAAAGGCTAGCTTATTTAAACATCAGATTGAGCTAAAAAGAATTTCGAAGGTAAATCTGATCCTTCTGAAAAGGATCAAAAAAAAGCAACCTAACAACTGTCAGATGAATAATATGTTCCAGGATTAAGCAAGGTAAGGGTCAGGTCATCGAGGGTCTGCCACATTTAGACTTCTGTGGTCCTTTCTCCCTGGGGCCTTCCCTACAGAGGATGTTGTGTGTCCTCACACAGGGCGGGAGGCACACCCCTCATTGCAGGGGTTGGGGGGATGAGTTGACAGCCAGCCCAGAGTCACCCAGCATTGGCAGGGATCTGGGACAGTGTAAGCCCTGGGCTCTGCTGCTTTTCATCCAGTGCCAACCTTTGTCCTCTCCCTGGGGACTCATGGGACCAGGAAATCACTGAATTCCCCTCACTGAGCTTCTTTCCACCAGTTTTTTTTCCATCCTCATTCCAACTCCATGCCCTTTCCACGGGCTGTTTTCCACCAGCTGGGGCTTTCATCTCCCCAGGTTCTGGCACTCTTCCCTCCTCTCCAGTCCCCTGCCACAGTGGCCTTCCTTCCCGGCCTATCTCCGGAATCCTTAGGCCCATCCTGCTCACCTGCCCCAGGGAGGAATGCAAAGCCCCTGTCATCCCAAAAGCACGCAGCACCTCTTTGTCCTGGTCACTCCTCTCCCTCGTGCCCCAATTCCATGCATCAGGGACACTCCCTGCTGGTCTGAGGGCCGAGGGTGCAGAGCCTTGCGCTGGATCCGATGGAAACATAAATGGCTCCCAGAGCCCTCTTCCTCCATCTTTAGCTGGTCTCTCCCATGTCGTGGATGTAGATAGGTCTCCGGCACCCATCTGTGCGGAACAAGCGCCTTCAGAAATGTAACAGGCTTCCATGTAGAAAGGAAAGTTTGTTCTGCATGGGCCTCAGGGAGTAGAAATAAGGCCACTGGGAGATACTTCAGGGAGCCCCCACTTAAAGGAGAGTTTGGGAGTATGGCATCTTGGATGGTAATGAGCTTCTCAGAGGCTGGATGTCCACCTATCTAGAGTGTTTTACAGAAAATTCCTTTCTTCCTTCACTGATTCATTCACCAAGTGTTTATTGAGTGGCCACTATGGGCTAGACATTCTTCCAAGCACTTGGGAAAATGGGGAACAAGCCAAGATTCCCATTCTAAAGGGGCTTAGGTGCTAGTGGGTAGAGACAGCAGGAAGCAAGCGATCAAACTGAAACCCAAGAAGGAGCAAAGACCTGGGGGCAGCATTCAGGCAGCAAGAGCACAGGCCTCGAATCTCAACAGAGATGAAATCCTGCTGATGTGTCTTGTACTATTTTATTCTGTGGACTCTACAGAATATTTAAAAAATAAATAAAAAGAGGTGGGGGGGAGGTTAGATGCTACAGGAAGCCATATCTCAGTTCATTATTAGGAAGACATTCATAACAGGGTTGTTCAAAGGTGGAGTATATTAAAACACATGACGGTGAGCTTTCCGCCCCTGGAAATATTCAAGGACAAGCTGATGACAGCCTGTCATAGTCGATCTAATGAACAGCCTTTCAGTAGGATAGAAGCTGGTCTTGCTAACTCTAAAAGACCTTACCAATTTTAAGTACACATTGTCCTTGCCTTCAACGAATTCATCATTCACTTGAGAGGAAAATACAGCTTCGCATAAAATAGAAAAGAGCTCAGAGAAATGAGGGATCAATGTGCTCTACAGTGACCCTTGAGGTCCCTCTTACCATTGATGAGTCCCTTCTCTTAGTCCCATCCTTGTGCCTCTGATTATTGCCCAGGGTGGTCCCTCCATTCTAAACAGGCGAATAACAGCTAACATACATGGAGTGCCAGGAACCAGCCTAAGCACGTTACATATATTCCGGTAGTGGTAACAACCACCTTACCAGGTAGGTGCTACTATTATCCTCCTGTTAACAGATGAGCAAGCTGAGGCACAGAGGTTAAGCAGCTTGCCAAACATCACACAGCAGTAAGCGGCTGTCTGTGGCACAAAGTTCGGTGTTACTCCTCAGTTTTTGTACATGCCCCTCTCCATGCTCAGACTGCCTCTTGCCTCTTCTCCATCAGTTTCATATCCTTCCTTCAAATTCTGGCTCAAAATTCATCCCACAAAGGAATCCATCTTAAATGAACACCACGCTCTTGCTGTCTCTGCTCCACGCCACCTCAACCTGTAGGTACTTTGGAAGCAGTAAAGCATCATCCCGGTAAAGTCAGACCACGTTCAGATACCCAGCCCAGCAATACCAACTGGATAAACCTTGGGCAAAAGCTCCTTAATGAGACAACTCCCATTGTTACTTTTATTGGTTCACATCTTTTAAAATGTGTGTATCCAACGTTCATTGCATGCCTTTTATGTTCTTCGTACTAGAAATATAGAAATGAGGTGTTTGGGTCAGGACCTATCCTAACAGCTGGTGGGAAACCTGGGCTCTTGTGCTCATTGAGGGTGGTCCAATCTGTGTGCCGTCTTCAATTTCTGGAGGCAGGAACCTTAAAGTGAGTTGGGACAGGGAGCAGCAGACACTTCTGGGGATGACTTCAGGAACCTTTCCAGTGGGTCAAGAATATATCCAGACTATATATTAATTCTTGTAGCAGAGTATTAGGGACATAAGTGCTAGAGTGAAAATAAGCTCTGACAAGTGAATTGGCTCCTACCCCTAATCCAACAGCAGGGAATTTGGTTTGCTTTAAATGGTGGTTTCGAAGCCAGAAGTAGGAACCCTCATTTTCTTCCCAGACTCAGCTCATAGCATGCTTCTAGGGGACACTGACCTAAAAGTGGTCTTCTTGAGATAATGCCCCCAAGCTGTGAGACAGACACTCCCCTTTCTAGGGCAGAGACAGTTCTAAAACAACTGCTGATCAGATGGGTTGAGACTACTGCTGGGACTTTCCCTGGGTGGCTGAGTGGGCTTGGGGGGCCACCCTAAGTCAGCTGCCTGGTCCATTCCCACATGGCTCCACGGGACCTGATCCTCAGGGTCTGGTCTACATCCTGCCTGGGACCAGGACTTTTGCTGAGTTCAGCTCTAGTTATTTCAGACTGAATTTTCTAGAAGCTTCCTCAGGTTCCTTCCTGAGGAAAGGAGGCACAGAGAGAAAACTTGAATACCAGTCCCCGAACTCCTGACTTCTTGTCTGTTGAGCTCATCTTCCTGGCTCCAGTGCAGTCGGTTTCAAAGAGGAAGCAGGGATGCCCAGAGAGAAGAAAGAAAGAAAGTATATGACCCTGTCACCATCCGTCAGAGACTCTCCCTGGCTGAAGTGAGGTCATCACATCTATCCCCCTGTCTCGAGATGGTTGAGATTTCCACTGTGCTGTCTCTTCTACATTTTCACCCAGCCCATGGTTCTCAACCCAAGGGAAAGGACCCAATTTCCTGATTTTCCAATCCCCCACCTGCCTCGTGGCTGTTAAGGCAACCTCCCAAACATTTAACCTAAATCTACCATGCTGTAGATTTCCAGGAAGACCAGCCCTTCTATCTCCTACAACCAGTCGGCTGAAATTGAGGTCCCAGTGCCAAAGTGAGTCTCCTCTGTAAACTCCAGGGCTCTGCCTTGCTGGAGAGAAATCAAGACTGTTTAAATTCATACAGTACTTGGATAGCAGATTAATAAATCGAACTCCCTTTGTTTCCTCCCTCAAGGTCCTAAAACTAGCCAAGGACATTGTGGCTGATGACCGGATCCAGTTCCACGTGTTGAATGCCTTTGACCCCCTGCCTGTCAGCCCCTCTGATGATCAGGCCTTGGGCTACCAGCTGCTCCGCCAGACCATACAGTCTGTCTTCCCGGAAGTCAACATTGTTGCCCCAGGTAATGACTTCATCAGCTGTGGCTGGGGGGAGGGGGAGCTGGAACTGTATCCTGTCTAATATCCACTGCCCCACCCCCACCCCAGCTGTTCAGCCTGGAAACAGCTGGCTGCTTCCTCTCCTGATGGGACTGGAGCTGTATTTTCCCCTCTGAGTAGAAGTGAAAAAGCAAACAGGAAAGGATCAGAAACAATAAATTAGGTCAGCCAAGCCTGGGTCCTTGCTTAACCTAGGCCAGCCAGTCTGGCATGGAGGAGAGGATCGGCTCCGACTCCCCCTCCTCTGGAGGAGCCCCAGAGGGGGCCAGGTTCCCCATCTGGTTCTGATCCATTCTAGGATAGCAGTTCAGCAACAGAGCTCAAAATCCGCAGCCCAGAAACTCCTCCTGGCTGTACCATCTGAATTAACCTCCTTCACCTCTCCCAGTAGCAGCGCCGCTACACCCCTTTCCCAGTCTTCTGACGTACCTTCCAAGTCTATGCTGTATAGACGGTGGTTCTCAAATTTAACAGGAGAAGAGGATCACCTAGGGAATTTATTAAAATGCAGATTACCTGGACCCACTCCGAAGGATTCAGGTTAACCAGCTCTGGAGAGGACCCTGGAATCTGCCTTTTTAACAAATACTCCAGGGGATTCTGACACTGGAATGATGACTGACCACAGTTTGAGAATCTGTGGTCTGTGATGTGAGGAAGAGATGCTCTGATGTGAAGACCTGTGTTCACTTTCCTTTTATCTAGCTTTAATCATGGATTCTCTCATTTTCTAAGCTAATATTAATACTTAGGACCTGCCCCTGTGCTAGGCATGGGCCCTTAAAGAGATTACAGTGAAATTCTGCACCCATAAGCTCCTCGGGTGTGGGGAAAAAGAGCAGCCTTGTTTTTTAATCAACTTAAATCAGATCCACTCCTCAGAAATTCAACCTCAGACATTATTGAAGCCTCCAAGCACCACCACCACCACCTGAATCAGGCCCTTGGGGTCTTATGCGACAGCATAGCATCAGGATCCCTTAGTCTGTGGTCATCGGTCCTTGTGGTTGCCTCTGAGACATCCATTATCCTGGCCACAAGGTCACTTCAGGTTGCAGATTTCCTCGGATTCCCTGGCCTGTCCAGGGGGTGAGATCTTTGACTCTAGACCCAAGAACATACCCTGAATGTACCCTCTGAGATTTGCCACCTGCTTAGACTCCTGCCACAGAGCGGGGCCTGGGTCCCCACCACCTAGGAACCCTCGCTTGCACACTCCCAGATTCTCCTCTCTTGGCCCTCAAAGGCTCCCTATCTTACCCTCTCCTTTCTGGGGCACCTGCCATAATCCCATCAACAGAGTTGGGCTTTTACAGAATAAAGATAGGCAGGCATCAACTAGCAGAAATCCCCAAAGCCAGGAATTGTGAAGGGGCTGATTATCCATTTAAAACCAGGAGTGAAAAGTAGAACAAAACCCAAATTACCATCGCAGATCATCCCACCACACTTTAACTGATGTTCCAGGGGGTCTTTCTTTAAAGAACACTCCTACTGGGGAATGGGGTGACCTGCTACCTTCAGGAGAGGGGGACACTAGAGAGTATCCTGGGACTTTCCAAACCTGAAGTTTGACTCTAGGAAGACAGAGTCATCCTTCAGAGGACAAGAATAACAGGAAATTATGTTCTACTTGAAGAAGATTGCATTTTATAGCAGTAAAATTCCCCCAGAGAGTGTTTATTTCTGACCTGGGTGATATACAAGAAAACTCAGGCAATAAGGAAGATGTACTTAGATTTCTGGATATCTAGATTTCTAGAGTAACCTGGCTATGGGTATGAAATGATGCTGTTGGCCTCCATGGTCATCACGGAGAGAGGGCACTTTGGACCATTCAAGGGATGTCTCATGAATGCCTTTGGGAAGATAGCCCATGTTCCTGGCTGAAGTGGTGTTTTAGAAAGGTTTTGAGAATGGGTAGCCTGAAGGACAAAAATTCATAGTCTCAGCCTTCCAAGGAAGGGCCAGACATCTTCTGTGGTGACACAGGGGTCCCAGTTTCCCAGGTAGCCCACCTGCCACCACTTCCCTGGCTTGGCTGCTCACATAAAGCCCCATTCCTCTTGATTCTTCCTTTCTAGGTACTTGTATTGGCAACACAGACAGCAGACACTATACGAACCTTACCACTGGCATCTACCGGTTCAACCCCATCTACCTGCAGCCTCAGAGCTTCAGCAGGTGAGTGAATGGAACAGGTTTGGACAGCTTGGTGGAGAGAGGAGATACATCTGACCTGTCCCTTTCCCACACCGTTCTTCTGACAGTCCACAGAATGGGAGAAACCCAGGGTTTGCACAAACTAAAATAAAGATATTATGGAACCCAACTGGCCAATTTTCCTGAGCACCAGAGTCTTGCCACTCCCCAGAATGAGTGGGAATTGGTGACTGTTTCCAGGGATGGAGATAATCAGATGACCGGAGAGAACCTGGAAGAATTAGGACCCTTGAGCGCTAATCCCACCTCTTCCTCCCTTTGAGAGAGTGCTTCCCCTCTGGATCTCATTTTCTCCCCCAAGAGGGGGTACTCCAGAGTTCTCAATTTCCAGTCAGTGAAATGCAGACACATTTGAGGTCAAAGGTGGGCTTGTGCTTTGAATTCTCAAAAGAAAGCACAGTGTAGGAGTCTGAGACCTACGCACTAATTTCAACTACTGCATGTGAATTACTACTTTGTGGGTTCTTCAGCAAATTTTTAGTCCTGGGGTATGGGGGGATGATTGCCATTTACCTCTCTGCTCTTTACCATATCCAGCTCCGATTTCCTCATCATAAGTCAGTTACCAATAAAACAAAAATATTTCAATATGAGCTTAAGAACAGATTTCATGGGGGGGGTGTTCATTTTTTAATGGGGGTAGGGGAAGGTAGCTATTCTTTATTTCCTTTCATCTTTGAGGTTACATGTGTGGTTATGTTGTGTTGTGTTGAGGCAGGTTGTGGGCATCGGATCTGGAGGTGAAGTTCTAGGTGAAGTAGAGAAGCCATAGGTACCCTGGGCAATTGCCCTCCCTATCCACTTGTGCCCCTAGTAATGTGGGGTGGGGGATGGCTGGCTTAGAGATAAGTCTAGCTGGAATTCTGGCCTTAGAATTAAAAGATAACTTTCCCTCAGAGGAGAAATTATCAAATGGATTCCAGAGCAGGAGATGATTTGCAGTCCCCAGGAGTTTATTATTATCTGCCCCCACTGTTCTTCGCCATGGACACGGATCCTGGAGAGATGACCAACATGTCATATGAAACCTCGCTTCCTACAAAGGGCTGCTCCCACCTTGCCCACTTCCTACCCCTGGACAGTCAAAGGCCAATGACTTCAGGGGATGTAGGGTGGGGAGTGCTCTGTAATAACACTTGTACTAGAGCAATGGACTCTCTCGCCCAAATCTCTTTCCCTCAGCATCCACGGAATCAATGAGAAAATCTCAGTCCAAGCCTACGAGACCCAGGTGAAGTTCATCTTCGAGTTCCTCCAGAATGCTGATGCAGACCCAAGGCCAGTTCCTCACCTGCACGAACTGTGAGGTCGGGGAGCCAGCTGGATCAGGGATGGCTGATGCTGGGCCAGGACTAACCCAAGGGGGAAGCCAGTGTTGATGAAACTTTGGGTCAAAGTCACATTATACTGACCTCACCCACCTGCCTTGCTCACTCCTAAACTCACTCAACACTCAAGAACAAGGCCAGGGAGAAGGGGAAGGCCAGCAGGAGCCCGGCTTCTCCCTTCCTCCCGGCAACTCCATCCCTCAGCCAACCGGCATTTACTGCCTTCTTGTCACTACCTTAGAAGGTATCTGGCCTGTCTGTCTCACGCTGTTGATTTAACTGCTCCTTGTTAAGTCCTGACTGAACAAATGCAGATTTGAAAAACATCAGCCAGATTTGACCTTCTACAAGTGTTTAATTTAGGGCACGCTTGTTGGGCTGCCTTTTCCATGGCTTATATATTTCTTCTTGCTGTAATTTCCCTTCCTCCCCCAGCCCCCGCCCCGTCTTCTTGGATTGTTTAGCTGGCTCTTCATCTCTCCTCTCCTGCCCCTGCATCCCTCCCCTTATCCTCCCTTTTATTCTACCCCTGGAGGAAGACTTAGTCTAACTATGATACTCCCATAATTGCCACAACAATTGGTCAAATAAAATGGTCTATGCTGCATCAGCTGGGGGGTAAAACAGAGGCAGGGGGCTTTGGAGGAACCCCAGACCTCCTGGTTCTGGAGGCTGGAGCCTGGAGAAGCAAGCCTCTGTCCTCGGGCTCCTCCCAAGGGCTCCCTGGGCTTTGCTCCCTCCCCTGCCCTGTTCCTGCCACCTGCTGCTGCTGTCCCACCCCAGGAGGCACTAATCTGTGGAAACATTTCCCTTGCACATCCCACGGGCTGAGCTCCCAGGAGAAGGGCAGCCTCTCTCTGGAGCCCAGGACCAGCAGGACGCTGGCATCATGTCCTAATTCAGACTTATCAAAGAGAAGTGGAGGACATGGGGTGGGAGGACTGCCTGGAGGGGCTCTGCTCTGGCTGGTGGGGCAGGGGGAGGGGCGAGCTGCCCTCCATTAGGGGACTGCAGAGCTCCTGTCTTTTTTCTCTGGAATCTAAGCCTGAGCGTATTGGAATCTGCTCAGTAGCTGTCAGGTGGGGAGCATTGAAAGGCAGCATTTCTTGGCTCAAGGCTGGGAGCTGTGCTTTGTGGATCACAAGGGAGTCAAGGTCATGGAGGGAGACACAGAGGGAGCTGAGACCTGAAAGACTCCCTCTTTTTTTCCTCTCCAGACAAGGACCTTCCATGCCTTCCTGGGGTTTGATGGCAGTGGGCTCCTTTTCCCTCCTCACAATGCCCGGCCCCTCCTGCCTGCCTGTGGATGTGAGCTGTTCTTAGGAGCTGGGGCCTAATGGAAAGTGTTAGAAACACAGTGCAGGAATTATTTGAGGTTTTCTGCTACTCCCCCTAAGATTCACATTCCTTCCCTCGCCCTCCCTTTTCTGGCCAATTCAGTACTCATTCAGCCTTTGTTAGAGGGTGAGCTGAAGAACAAAAAGGATTCTTCACATTTGGGCAGAGCTGTACAAAGTGCTTTCACAACACCTTATCTCATCGGAGCCACATAAGAACCCCCGTGAAGAAGGCATCATTTTTCTTACAGAGGAAGAGTTGGTTCTCAGAGAAGTTACGCATCTAGCTGGAGGCAGTTTCAAACCCATGTCACCTGGCCCCAAGCTCATTGTTATCCCATGATCCTTTGTGACTGATGAAATCTACTTCCCATTGATTATCTTATTTAATACTGACAATCACTCCAAAGGGGTTACTGCCCCTGTTTTTAACAGATGAGGCAACTGAGGCTCAGAGGTTAAGTAATTTGTCATGCAGGTGTTAGGGGCAGAGTCTGTCTGCATCCAAAGCCTGTGCTAATAGTACTGAAGAGGAAACTGAGTCTCGGAGAAGTCATTTGCCCAGATTACACAGTTCTTAAGGGGCAGCCTTAGAATTCAAATGCAGCTCAAAAATCCCCAAGTCCAGTGCTTTTTCAGTCACACCACACTGCCTGCCCCAAGAACCTGTGGTGTCTGGCTCATTCATTCTGACCCAGGGAGATCTCAAGGACAAAGACTGTTCTACTGTTGGATTTGGTTCTTAGCTCAAGCTCTCTGTTCCCCTGGCTGACCTCTCCCTAGTCACATCTCTCCGTCCATCTGGCAGCATTCCTTACACACCCACCCCCTGCTTCTGGGTTCAGCTCTTCCCCCTTCTTGAGTTTGGGGACAGCCAGGTCTCTAATGATCTGTGGGATAACTGAGAGAAGAGTGAGCAGGGAACGCTGTCCCTGTCTGGTCTCACCACTCTCTTCAAGCATCAGAAACAATAGTGTTCTGAGCCCCCGGAGTGGGAAGGAAAGCCTTGAGAGGGAGCTGCTCCAAATCCTGGCTCTGAGAACACAGAAATTCCAGCCCTCTGTCCCCTGAAGTTTTCTGGAAAGAGCAGCTGAAAGTGCTGGCCAGAACAACGTGAGCCCTAAGATTCTGGGCAGGATGGGCCAATGAACCTGGGACTTTCCTCCACCCCTACCTTCATCCATCTGCCACTCCCCAAGTCCACCTTGAAAGAGCTTCAGCAGATAATCACAAGTGCACAGCACACCCCCATCAAGGAATTAGCTCAAGCTTCTCACTCATACCTCCCTAAGGTTGGAAGGAAGACAAAATATTCATAAGCAAAGAGAGTGGGAAAGGAAAGGAGTAAATTTTGGCTGAAGTCCCTTGATTTTGAGCCTGAGTTGCTGAAAACTTGGCCATTCTAGACCCAGTATTCTTTTCTTCCAGAGGAAATAAGAGAGACAAAGTTCCTACTGAAGAGTTGGACACTTCATTAATTTTTTCAAATTTTAAACCTAATTAAATATTTTAATAACAATGAAACTATTTGCAATTTTTGTGTTCAGTGTCCATGAGGCTATCAATAAAAAGGATAAGTATCATTTCATATGTGTGACATCTAGACCTACAAATGTAAGAATGCTATAAATTACTTAATGCTACAAAATGTTCCTCAACCACCATGTGCAATGTTGCAGATATTACACTAATTCATGAGTTCCTACAAAACCAGAAATTGGGACTCAAAGAGGAGCAAGATAATGGTCGCTCAGCACTCCTGGGAAATAACATGTCGCGCAGGAACCTATTACCGTCATGCTATCCAAGAGGAAGGACTTGACAAGTCAATTTTCTTTTCCCTTAGCTAAGCACTTTGACAGCTGAATTCCTCCCTGCGCTCCAAAGCTAGTCTGTCTCCAAAGTTCACAGTGACACAACACACAAACCTTCAGGGCATTTCAGATGTAATTTTTTTTTTTTTCTGAAGACACAGGGCAATTTATGTAGAAAAGCGTTTCTCTGGGGCCTGAACTATGTTAGTCTTAGAAATATGTGTTTAGGGTGACAGGTGCTCTGTGCCAGCACTGAGTGCTGAATCCCAAGTGACAGAAACACCTCTAGGTTTTTAATAGATTTAGTTCTTTTGTGGCTGTAATCTATGGTACCTTCTAAAGCATGAAGCCCAGGGCAAGGAGCTCTCTTGCCCAGGTCTAAGAGATAAGGTCTTATTTTATATACCCGATGGTGCCCAGTCGGAGGAATCAGGAAGGCCTCTGTGGTAAGGAGGTCACGAATAAGCTAAGACTTCAAGATTGAATAAGAGTTAACAAGGCAAAGAATTGGGGAGAATGGGGTGGGGTGCGGTGGAAGATGCGCCAGACATAATAGAGTGTGCAAATGAGAGCCTGCTGCCTTCAGGAAACTGAAAGGAGGCCTGTTTGGGCCTTGTAAGTCAGGATAGGAATTCTGGAACTTGACTTAGGGACAATGGGAAAGGGAAAAAGAGTTAAAAGGTTATTTTTCCTTCCTTCCATCTTTCCATCCTTCTTTTCTTCCTTTTATTCCTTCTTTCTAACACTTACACAGTGATTACTCTATTCCAGGCACTGTTCTAAATAATTATATCTATGTATATCTATATCTAGATATAGATAGATTTGTGTGTGTATAATCATTTAATACTAATAATTACCCTAGGAAGTAGGCTGTTGCAATGTAACAGTTGAAAAATCGAGTCAGTGGATTGGAGAAAGGTAGGTGTATTAAAAAGTTATTTAGGTTAGTCATTAGAGAAATGCAAATCGAAACCACAAGGGATACCCCTTCACATCTACTAGGTTAGCCATAATTAAAAAAGAGGAAAACAACAAGTGTTGGTGAGGGTGTGGGGCAATTGGAACCCTGGTGCCTTTGCTGGCGGGAATGCAAAATGGTGCCGCTGCTGTGGAAAACTGTTTATTGTTTCCTCCAAAAGTTAAACGTAGAATTACCATATCACCCAGCAATTCCACTCCTAAGCATATACTCAAAAGAACTGAAAACATGTATTCACACAAAAGTTTGTACTCCTAGCAGTACTATTCACAATAGCCAAAAGGTGGAAACAAACCAAATGTCCATCAACAGGTGAATGGATAAACAAAATACATTGTATCCATACTGTGGACTCTTAAGTCGCCATGAAAAGCAATGACACATGCTTCAACATGGATGAACCTTGAACTCATTATGTTGAGAGAAAGAAGCCAGACACAAAAGGTCACATATTACGTGGTTCCACTTTTACGAAACATCCAAAATAGGAAATCCATAGAGACAGAAATCAGGCTAGTGATTGCCAGGAGCTAGGGGGATGGGGGAGGGGGGAGTGATTAATGATTAAGTGGTTTCCTTTTGGTGTAATGAAAATGTGACTAAATAGAGGTAAGAGTTGCACAATATTGTAAATGTACTAAATGCTAACTGGATCGTATTTTTTTAAATTGAAGTATACTGATTTAAAATGTTTCACGTGTACAGAAAAGTGTACACGTGAAACATTTTTCTTTCATTTTAGGTTATTCTATTTTTTTTCAGATTCTTTTCCATTATAGGTTATTACAAGATATTGAATATAGTTCCCTCTGCTATACTCGTTGTTTATTTATTTTATATATAGTAGTGTGTATCTTTTAAACCCAAATTCCTAATTTATCTCCCCCCCTTCCCCTTTGGTAGTCATAAGTTTGTTTTCTATGTTGGTGAATTGTATGCTTTTATTTTATTCATTGAAGTATAGTTGATTTACAAAGTTGTGTTAATTTCTGCAGTACGACAAAGTGATTCAGTTATATATACATTCTTTTTTTAAATATTATTTTCCATTATGGTTTATCATAGGATACTGAATATAGTTCTCTGTGCTTTATAGTAGGACCTTGCTGTTTATCCATTAGCAAGTGAATTGTATGCTTTTAAATGGTTGATTTTATGTTATGTGAATTTTACCTCAATTAAAAAAAAAATCAATCCAAAAAAAAGTCTTTAGGAGGTGGAGCCAATGGATGGCACTTGGTGATTGATGGATGGTAGGGAGATGGAGAAATAGAGGAAGGAGTCAAGAATGACTCCCAGCCAGCTGACTTGAGCAAATAGGAGAGTGACTACATTTACTGAGAAGGGGAAGACTGAAGAAGGAGTAGATATCTAGGAGATGATGAGCTCCATTTCGGATATGACAAGTGGGAAGTGTTGAGGCACCCAAGTCCGGAGCTAAGAAGAAAAGTCTAAGACAAAGATATTTGGGAGTCATCAACATAGCAACATAAATTAACACTACAAGAATAAATGAGACTCAATATCTAAGGGTCTGATCAAGGAAGAAGAACCAAATTTGTAAATTTAAATTAGCATGTTAAAAGACACGTCTGATAAGGGACTGTTATCCAAAACATACAAAGAACTCTTAAAACTGAACAATAAGAACCCAAACAACCCAATTAAAAAATGGGGCTTCCCTGGTGGCGCAGTGGTTGAGAGTCCGCCTGCCAATGCAGGGGACACGGGTTCGTGCCCCGGTCCAGGAGGATCCCACATGCCGCGGAGCAACTAGGCCCGTGAACCACAACTACTGAGCCCGCACATCTGGAGCCTATGCTCCGCAACAAGAGAGGCCGCGATAGTGAGAGGCCCACGCACCGCGATGAAGCGTGGCCCCGGCTTGCCACAACTAGAGAAAGCCCTCGCACAGAAACAAAGACCCAACACAGCAAAAATAAATTAATTAATTAATAAACTCCTACCCCCAACATCTAAAAATAAATAAATAAAATAATCTTTAGGGAATTCCCTGGTGGTCCAGTGGTTAGGACTCGGTGCTTTCACTGCCGTGGGCCCAGGTTGGATCCTAGGTCAGGGAACTAAGATCCCATAAGCCACATGGTGTGGCCAAAAAGAAAATAGTCTTTAAAATAGTAGACGGTGTCAGCAAAGGCATTAAAAATTAATATAAATTTTAAAACATAAAGCCTCTATGTTCAAGGACTTTGTAGCCTAGTTGGGAAAACAAACCCAACACATCAAACAATACGTCTTAAGTTGTGTAACTTAATCATCGAAGACTATATTTCATCTTTCACCCTCCACTTCTCTACATGCGTGCAGCCACACGTTGAAAACTCTGCTGTTCCTGGAAATGCCACAGTCTCCCTTGCTTACCTGCCATGTCACTCAGTTTCCTCTAAATAGAATGCTTTTCTCCTCTGTTTTCAATTCTTCTGGGCATATACTTAGCAGTGGAATTGCTGGGTGATATGGTAATTCTGCGTTAAGCTTTTTAAGGAAATATTGAACTATGTCCACAGCAGCTGCCCCATTTTACATTCCCACCAGCAAACGGACAAGGGTTCCAATTTCTCCACATCCTCACCAACACTTGTTATATTTTCTGGGTTTTGCTCCTCTTTTTTTAATGAGCAACCTAGTGACTGTGAAGTGGTATCCCTTGTGGGTTTTTTGTTTGTTTGTTTTTAATTTATTTATTTGGCTGTGTTGGGTCTTCGTTGCTGTGCATGGGCTTTCTCTAGTTACGGCAAGCGAGGGCTACTCTTCGTTGTGGTGCGCGGGCTTCTCATTGCGGTGGCTTCTCTTGTTGCAAAGCACCGGCTCTAGGCACGCAGCCTCAGTAGTTGTGGCACATGGCCTTAGCTGCTTCGCGGCATGTGGGATCTTACCAGACCAGGACTCGAACCCATGTCCCCTGCATTGGCAGGCAGATTCTTAACCACTGTGCCACCAGGGAAGCCCTCCCTTGTGGTTTTGATTTGCATTTCCCTAGTCACTAACCTAAATAACTTTTGAATACACCTACTTTTCTCCAATCCACAGACTTGGTTTTGAGCTGTTACGTTGAAACAGCCTACTTCACAGAGTAATTATTAGGATTAAATGAGTCAATATGTAAATCCACACAGGAAGATTCAACTGAAGCATCTCCATGTCTTTGAAGACTTCCAGAGCCTTCCAAGTGTTCAGTGTTTCCTCCTATGACAAAGGCATATTGTTCTAATATGTAGCCTTGATTGAGAACCACAGGGTTGGGGCACTGTTCCCCAAACTGGTCAGATCATGGGAGTCATCTTGTGCACTAATTAAAAGGGTGGATTTCCTGGCCTGGCACCAGATCTTTGGAAACAGAATTTCCAGGAGAGAAGGCTGGAAATCTATATTTTAAAAGAAGTGCCCACAGGAGATTCCTATGACCAAGCCTGTTTAGGAAACCCTGGGCTAGCAGACAATAAAGGGCAGTAAACACAGAGGGCATTTTGAAACTAGATAATCTGGTTTGCAAAATATGATCTTCTTGCATCCTGTCTCTGGGAAGATCAAGCTTACTCATCTTTGGCCGATAACTTACTGCAGGAGTGCTGCCCCCCAGACTATCTCCCCACCCACGTCCATGCGACAGAGATGGTCCATCTTTAACACTTTGCAGTTAGGAGTGCCCTCACACTCTGTGAAGTCTAGACCTCAGTGTGAGTCCCAGAGAGAGCCTGAGCTGCCCCTTCCAGATGCCTAATTCTTATTTGTGGCTCTTCCTCTTTGGTGAAATCGTACTAGTCCTTACCGTGTGTGGGAAATGTTCCAAATGCTACGGTATCACTAATATTCACAGCATCTATAAGAAAGAGAGTAGTGTCTCCATTTTTTAGATAATGGCTCAGAGACATAAAGGAGTTTGCTCAAGGTCACATACCTAATATGTGACTGAGCATGGATTCAAACCCATGTGATTGCAAAGCTGTGGCACATTCCACTCTGCAACTCTGCCTCTCTCACAGATTACTTCATCTCCCCAGTTATAGCTCACCAGACTATTTTGCTTGCTGTTAACTCTTCCCAGTTATACCCAGTAATTTCAGAACTGCAGTTCCAAAATACCGGGAACCATCCAGCCTAAAGGAATCCAGGGAGAGTACCCAGAGGGCTTTGGGAAAGGAGAGCTCAGTTAGAAGAAAAGGGGATGGTGAGAGCAACTAGCTTTGAGCACAGATGGCCACACTTCCCCATCCACCCCCATCACTACATCCTCCTAGAACTGAATAAAGCCGGAAGGGGATATCACCTTAGCTCAGGGCAGCAGGAAAGAAGTTGACCTCTGGGAGGGAGATAGCTGGGGAGGGGTTATAGCAAAGGGAAAAATGGGAGGGGGCATCCCTTCCCCAGCAGAAACAAAAGACAGAAAACTTTCCAGCCATGTCAGGCTAGTCTTGTGACTATACCATGCTAGTTAGGGGATCCAGGATTTACAGGGCTCTGGAATTTTGTAATGTTTCAGGATGGGCATCCAGGTAGTTCGTGGAGAAGCCATTGGTAGATAGCGGCTGTTCCTGAAAGAAGGCCAAGGGACCTGGAGGACCTCAGGATGGAAGCTAAATGAACCATATATTAGAAAAGTGCCAGGCAAGACTGAAGAGGGCCGCCCACGGAGGTACTTCCCTCCCAGGCTCCTCCACTGGCCCCTGGCCAGTGATCAACACCTCCTCCTTCCCCCGAATCCTCCACCCCCGCCAACAATCTCATACTCTAAGCGAAGCGCTGTGCCTGCTATACAAGTGCCATTTCATGACACTTCATCAACCCCTCTCCGGCTAAACTGCTAAGTCCCCAAGCTTATCCTATATAGAAAATTCTGGAGCAGCTTCTAGCCTCATTGTCTTCTGGAGGGAGGGGATGCTGTGAGGTTTTTGCAGTGTTGCAAGGGAGCAATTTCTCTTCTGTAGTCATGGGAGTTGGTCAGACTTCTGACCTGACCTGGTATCAGCTATAGCTGAAGGAGGGGAAGGAGAGGACAGTGGAGAGAAAGATGGTGACAGAACACTGTGAGAGAACACAACAGGCCTGGGGAAAGACTTCCTGGAGATGAAGGGGCTGGCAGTGACTCAGTGGTCTTTCATCTTCACGATGGATATTATAGGCCATAACGAAGTTAAAGCCAGTTCTGAAGAAGAAAGTTCCTTATTGGGGAGGTAGGAATGAGACGCCACAACCAGTCTCAAGGCATCTCCTTTGGAAAGGAAACGTGTAGAAGAGCTCTCTCAACTAACAAGCTTTAAGAGTAAGCAGGAGGAAAGCAATTATACCCCAATAGAGATATCTACAAAAAAGAGTAAGCAGGAGGGAATTCCCTGGCAGTCCAGTAGTTAGGACTCAGTGCTTTCACTGCCGGGGGCCCCAGTTCAATCCCTAGTGGGGGAACTAAGATCCTGCATGCAGAGCGGCTCGGCCAAAAGAAAAACAAGAGTAAGCAGGAGTAGCGCCTGCATGACCTTGGAGGCTTTTGCCATACAAAGGTCCACTGTGATGCTCAGAGACCCTTACTGTCTCTTTGACACCACCGCCCCCTCCACCTCCGAGTCTCTCCTTCTGAAGTATCTGGCTGGCTTGCTACCTGCTTGTAGTTCCTGTCTTTTCAACTGCGCCCTCTGCTCCCTACATCCCTGCTTCTCTCTTCACAGACTGTAGCTGTTTCTGCTTTTTTCAGTAGGGAAGGGCTGGGTGTCTTCCCCTTCCCAAGGTCACAGCTGGCTGGGCTGGAAGGAAATCTGCTCCCTCTATCCCCTTTCAGTGTTTGGCCCTAGGAATCAGCGCAACACAGGGCAGACTACCTGAATGAGTCTCATCCATCATTCATTCCACATATTTATTTAGTACCTACTAAGTGCTGGGAGCTGGGAGTACACTAGTGATCAAAATATAGTCTTGTCCCAGTGGCCCTGAGGCTTTGGAAGACCCCAAAACTGGGGCCTTCTGTATTTATATACTCATAGAAATATCTGCAGTACCCGTAACCAACAAAGAACTCATATCTGAAATGTATAAAGAAATCCTATAGGGCTTCCCTGGTGGAGCAGTGGTTAAGAATCCGCCTGCCAATGTAGGGGACATGGGTTCGAGCCCTGGTCCGAGAAGATCCCACATGCCGCGGAGCTACTAAGCCCATGTGCCACAGCTACAGAGCCTGTGCTCTAGAGCCCCTGAGCCACAACTACTGAAGCCCATGCGCCTAGAGCCCATGCTCCGCAACAAGAGAAGCCACCGCAATGAGAAGCCCACACACCGCAACGAAGAGTAGCCCTCGCTCGCCGCAACTAGAGAAAGCCTGCGCACAGCAACGAAGACCCAACACAGCCAAAAATCAATAAATAAAATAAATTAATTTTTTTTAATCCTACAAAGCAATAAGACAGAAAGCCTAATAGAAAGTGGACAAAGAAATGGACAAAGTACTTGAACAGATATCCAAATAGTAAATAAATATATGAAAAGGTGCTTAATCTCACTGGTTACCAAGGAAATGCAAATCTGAACCACCATGAGGTACCACCCACCAGAATGGCTAACATTTTTAAATCTTTATAGATCGACAGTACAAAGCGTTGATGATGATGTGGAGCAACTGGAATTCTAAGACGCTGCCAGCAGGAGTGTAAACTAACATGAGCACTCTGGAAAATGATTTAGTAGCATTTATTGACACTAAACATATAAACATAGCCTATGACCCAGTAAGTCTGTTCCTAGGTATATATCCAACAGAAATAGAAACATAAGTGTATCAAAGGACAGAAACAAAACGGTTATAGCAGCATTATTGATAACAATCCCAAACTGAGAACGACCCAAATGTCCACCAGAATAATAGAAAAATAAATTGTGGTATATGCATTTAATGGTGACAAAATAAAATTCATATTTTATTCCAAGACAGGAAAAATTTAAACAAAAAAGTTTTCTCTCCCATTTGGGCCTCCTCCTTCCCCTTTAGTGTGTATCGTGCGTCTGTATTAACCAGACCTCCTTAGGAGATAACATTCCTTCTCAATCTTGTAAGGGGTCATGATGACCCACTGCTTTATACTGCAGATCTGGATTGCGTAAACTGTCAATATGTCATTTGGTGTATAAACCTTTGTCTCAAAAACGTATATAACTGTGCTTTGACCTTTAATGGGCAGAACAGTCCTCAGAGGTTTCTGAAAAACTGTCTCCTGAGTTATAATCCTCAGGTTGCCTCGAATAAAATTTTCTATTTCTTTCTTAGATTGACTATTGATTAATTTTTTCATCAACATCTGCAATGGCATACCATAGAGCAATGAAAATAAATGAGCTACTGCTACCACAACAATATGCATGAATTTCACAAACATACTGAGTGAGAGAAGCCAGACACAAAATAGTACCAACTGAGGGACTTCCCTGGTGGCGCAGTGGTTAAGAATCCGCCTGCCAATGCAGGAGACACGGGTTCGAGCCGTGGTCCGGGAAGATCCCACATCCCACATGCGGAGCAACCAAGCCCGTGTGCCACAACTACTGAGCCTGCGCTCTAGAGCCTGTGAGCCACAACTACTGAGCCCGCATGCCACAACTACTGAGCCCGCATGCCACAACTACTGAAGCTCGTGCACCTAGAGCCTGTGCTCCGCAACAAGAGAAGCCACCGCAATGAGAAGCCCGTGCACCGCAATGAAGAGCAGCCCCCGCTCACCGCAACTAGAGAAAGCCCATGTGCAGCAACGAAGACCCAACGCAGCCAAAAATAATTAATTAATTTAAAAAATAGTACCAACTGAATGGTTTCATTTATATAAAGTTCAAAAGCGGATACAACTAACATATGGGATTAGATAGAGGTTAATTTGGGAAGGAAGGTGGCATAGTGACTGCGAGGAGACATGCGGAGGGCTTTGGGGGTGCTGGTAATGGTCGAATTCCTGATCTGGGTGGCCATTATACAGGTATGTTCACTGTGTCGTAATTTGTTGACCTGCACACTTAGGATTTGTGCACTTTCCCATAGGTCTGGTATACTTCAATTAAAAAAAAAAACTCACAGGAAAGGAGGAACTGTTAAAGGGGGATAAAAAAAAATAGGAGGTGGGAAGGGAATAGAAGGCATATCAAGATTTTACATACAGGTGGATTAGCTGTGGCAAGATGAAAAGGGAGCAGGGAAGACTGTTGAATGGAGCAGGAACTGTTTCCAGCCCCTGACTGAAAAGTCTCCAGATACATCAACCTTAATTCCCCACCCATCCCTACACCACCTATTGAAAAACTGATCCTTTGGAAGAAACCCAATGTTTCCTAGTCTAGCAGTTACTTCTGTCTCCAGGCGGAGAGACTCAGTGTTTGTAGCCAAAATTAGAACCCCAGTTTTGACACTGACATTTTCTCTACTAGGTGCTGTGAGACTTCAGGCCCTTGATGCAAATTCCCAGCAGCTAAACTGGAATAATCCTGAGGACTAGAGTGGGAGGTGAGGAGCTAGGTTGTACACATTTGCCATCCTTGCCCAAGGGAATCACCTGCCTCTGTTGCTGTGTGTGCTGGGGGGTGCGTGTACTTCGGAAAGAGGAAAGCGCAGCCAAAAGCTTCATACCCAGCACTGTGTTCTCTCCCCAGGCACTCCTCTACTCCAAAACCCATCCAGGGGTCTAGAGTCATGCTCGAATGCACCCCTTAGCCACTTTCCGGGAGGAAAATGACAGGAAGGAACCACTGGTCACAGGTTCCACTGACAAGAGGGGAAAACCTGGGGGTGGCGGTTCCTTTATGGGGGAGGCGGTTCCTTTATGGGGGAGGTCACACCCCCTGCACAAAAACATCCCCAAAAGAACCTGTACTGAAATTGCGTTAGAGAGGTAGAGATACCCCAGGGAGGAAGTGGCAAACGGCGAAATGGGAACACCCCTCTTTGATCCCATAAGGTGCGTCAGGGAAAGTTGGACTTCGTTTAGGCAGGGACGGAGACATCTCTTCCCATGCTGCCACCAGGATCAGTGGGTCAGAGGAAGCCAGGCTCCCCCCCGCCCCTACCTCAGTTGCTGCGTGTGGGACCACAGCGGTGAGTCTGACCTCTCTTCCCGCCCCTTTCAAGGCTGGGACTTTATTAAGGCCGGTTCTATCAGGCTGAGCCACGCGCTTGGAGGAATGCGGATTCTGGCGGAAGCGCGAGGAGACTAGCCAGCAGGAGAGGAGCTGTGTCCGAGAACAAGGTAGGGACGGTTCTCTCCGGGAACCAAGCGCGGGGTTAAGAGCACGGGGATGGCTGCTTGAGGCCCGGAGGTCAGAGCTGGCTGGCTCCACGGGGAGGTTTCCCAGTCTCCCCGGCTCAAGGAAACATTCAAGATGCAGGGATAGACGTGCACAGGCGAACACGGCTTTAAAGAGCGAGGAAAGGTCCCAGCGCGGCGGGGCGGGCCCGAGGGAGGTGGCAAGGCGCCTGGAGCGGGAACCTCAGGCAGCCGGCGGATGGGCGCTGGGACCCGCGAGCCAGCCTCTGGCTCCAGTCGCTCCTCGCACTGCGTTTTGCTGGCGCCCCGCCTCCGCGGCTCGAAGCGAAGGAAAGGGGCCAGGCCGAGTCTGAGCCCGCCCCCTCCCCCGCCCCCGATTGGCTGCTGCAGTTGTCCATCCAGAATCTATTTTTGATGGGGGGGGGTGCCACCCAGTCTGCCCCAGATCACGTTTGCCCCTAGCAGCCAACCAGTCGGGCCCAAGTCCCCGGGCAAGAAGCGATTGGGGGCGAGTGAGCTCGGCCCCACGGTCCCCCGTCCGGGTCCCCCAGCCCCCGCCCGGGAGCAAGGCACTCCCTCCCTGACCACCTCCCCTTCGTGGAAGCGGAGCGGCGGCCTCGCAGTAACGCAGAGGCGAAATGTAGCGAGCCGGGTGTCGCGGCTGGACGCTCGCCTTGGCTGGGGGTGTGGGGGGCACGCCGGAGGCCGAGGAGGACTGCCGAGGAGGAGTGATGAGAAGAGGGGGATCCCTGCACCCCCCAAGACCACGGGTCCCTGCTGCCACACGCCAGGCGCCCCTCTTCCTCCCCAGCGAGGGGCAGGTCAGTCCTGTTGGGTCTAGAGGGTGGGTGGCGAGGGCGGGAGACCTGGAGCGCAGCGCATTTGCTGAGTCTGAATCGGGGAAAGGCGGGAGGGCCACCCAGATACCTCTCCCTCCCGGGGTTTGGGGTTACTAAGACGGTCTTTTTTGTCCCCTCCTCAGGGCATCCTGGGTCACTTTTGCTTCTTTCATCCCATGGCCTTAGGCCCATCTGAAGTCTCAGTCACTGGAAGGAGTGGGGTGAGGGACTGGCTTCTCTTCCTTCGAGCCCCCCTTTCAGGTTAGGTGACCTGCCAGGAAGACGGGAGGAGGAGGGAGGGTCAAGTTTTAACGGACTCAGAAACTTTTCTGGCAAGGGGCAGTGGACTCTCTTGCTCAGAGGTTTCCTCCTGGATCTCTAGTGAGGGTTTTTGAAAGAACCACAGGACAGTGTTTCAGGAGACTGGAAAAGGGAGTCCTGGTGACGTGAGTGACTAGAAAGAGAAAACAGTTCCCATGGGCCAGTTACTGGAGTTTGATCCACCCTTTCCCAAACAGGAGTTGACTAATTGTGTGTGCTTGGAATACTTAAGGACCTATTCATCTTTCCTAGGGAAATTCTCTTTAAATTTATTTTTTACTTGTGAGAGCTATTCTGGTGAGCTGGAATAGGGTGGGATCAAGGCCTGGGGATTTCTTTAGGCAAGAAAAGTGGGGCCATTACAGCTAAAGAGACATGCAAGTGCATGGGAGCAAGTGCATTTTGGCTTATGCTGCTTTGCTTTTTATTTTGCTTTGTTTTATTTACTTATTTACTTGGATGGTGCTTTTGTTTTTTGTTTTTGTTTTTTAAGAATTACATTATATCCAACTCTCAATAACCCTGGGGAACAGGGTGAACCTAGAGAACTGAAATGTGTGCATAATAACCAATAGTTTTACCGTCTTTCCCTTCAAACTGAGATAACACCCTTGTCCTGTCTGACAAGCTCACAAGGCCAAGAGCAGGGGGAGAGAAGTAGGAACAGAGGCCTAGATCCAAGTCAGTGTCTGAGCTTTCTGTAACACTGTTGACTCTCAAGGGCAGGAGTGGGTAGGCCTCTGGCTCTTGGCCTTGGTCTGGCAGCCTTGCCCCATTGCCCAGGAAGTCCTCCCAGTTGTTGTTTTTTTTTCCTCAGGGGCTCAGGGGCTGGGGCTTTTAGGGGTCTGGGGTCCCTCACTCAGTGATCAAATTCTCCCTGCTTATTTGCCCTGTGTGGCTGTAAACAATCACTTTCTACAGCAGGGTGGCTACAGGGAGCTTGTGACTGAATTTGTAACTGACCCCACTGGGAGACCACACCTTAATAATCTTGGGTTCTTAATGGGCATTCAAGAAGGGATCTCCCCCAGGACATCCCTTCCCATTCCCGGTCGCTGAGAAGGCAATGCCAGGGTCTCCTGCGCAGCATCTTCCTAATCCCAGGCTGGCCACATCTCATTGCTGTTGACCACAGTGGTGGTCCCTGTGAGGCAGTGGGTTGCCTGTTGGGAACATGGCAGGGATAGTGCCCTCTGGGCATCTAGATGTCACAGGGCAGGAATGGGTGATTTAATGAAAAAAAGGAAGGCAAATAGCAAACTCTTTATACCTGCCTTGTGGGAGGATTCTCCCAGTAGGAGCTGTCCTTTGCTGTATCATAACATTCTCTTTTTCTTGTCTTCTTTCTTCATACATAAGGTGTTCCATACAGATTCTTGTGACTTTAAGGACCAGGGATTTGGGAAGGTGCAAGGTCTTCCCAGGAAGGAAGGACATCTCTGGAAAAAAGGAGAGAGACAGCAGACAGTGCCCTGGGACCAGCAGAGCCCGAGGAGCTGTGGGAAGCTGAAGGAGCCCAACCAGAGGCGGGGGAAGGAGCCACAGCCCCCGGCCGAGGCTGCCTTCTGAAAGATCTGAACTCAAGCTACTTTAATGAAAGAAGGGCCACCTCAGAGGGCACCCCAGACTTAGCTGGGCTCTTCTACTCTGGATGGCCCTTGCTCTGAGAAGCCTGCACTGAGAACCAAAGAAGTTAAGAGGCCAGAGAAGCTTCCCCCAAGCACAGCGCTGGCCAGCTGGGTCAGGCTTCTGCACCCCTAGTGGCCGGCTGCAGAGTCTGGTGAGGAGTTTCTTGCTCCCCTCCAGCTCGTGGCTTCAGTGCTTGATGGGGCTGCCTGTTGGTGGATCAGTTTTTGCAGCACCTGATAGGAGCGGAGAGCCGTGGGAAGAGGTCCCGCGGCGACCAAGCCTGGGTTCACCCCAAGACTAAGTTCTTTCCAGAGTTAGAAAGGGAGAGAAAGCAAACAAAGAGAGAAGAGTTCCCCCTTCTCCTCCTCCCTTCCCGTCATGTCCTCTAAGCCGGAGCCGAAGGACGTCCACCAGCTGAACGGGACTGGCCCTACTGCCTCACCCTGCCCTTCGGATGGCCCCGGGCGAGAGCCCTTGGCCGGGACCTCAGAGTTCCTGGGGCCTGATGGGGCTGGGGTAGAGGTGGTGGCGATTGAGTCTCGCGCCAACGCCAAGGGGGTTCGGGAGGAGGATGCCCTGCTGGAGAACGGGAGCCAGAGCAATGAAAGTGACGACGTCAGCACAGACCGTGGCCCCGCACCACCCTCCCCGCTCAAGGAGACCTCCTTTTCCATCGGGCTGCAAGTGCTGTTTCCCTTCCTTCTGGCAGGCTTTGGGACTGTGGCTGCCGGCATGGTGCTGGACATCGTACAGGTAGGACCTGGGGAGGGCAGCTCTTGACCCTGAGCCCGGAGCCACCTTTTCCTCCCGGGAAACTGTCTCTTGGAGCTTTTCTTCCACCTCCCTGTCAGAAGCAGCTGCTGTTTCCTGGAGTACTTTTCCCTTTGGATCATGTCCTTGGCTGCTTCTTCGTCTAGTTACTTTCTACAGAAGCCTTGAGGAAGCTCAGTAGTCCCAGGGAGGTGGTCAGGGCAGTATTGCTTAACAGAAGCAGAATTGGTTCCAGAGCTCAGGCTTGGAAGAGGAGAGATGGAATTAGGGTTGTTACCTGCCGTCCCTCCTGGGCATTTCTGCTGAGCCCAGCTCAGTAGGAGACATTTAGATAGGTCTCCTCTTTATACTTTCTTTTCGCTTTACTTTGGGGTTTCAAGGATACCCACAGGAGAAAGCTCAGTTTCAAGTCTCCCCTTCATCCCCCTGCTGGGCAGGAATTTGTCTAGCTGCCAAGAGGGTCTCAAATTAAGTGGGAAGGTTCTTAAAGGCATTTTGTGTTGCTTGTCTGCCTGTAACCTTGGCAGGATCTTGCTGGGGATTGGGGGTGGGCACATGCTGTCTGATACATGATTTGCGGGGGTGGGGGGCGGTGTTGGTGTGATGAGACATAGAAGTGCTAATTGTGTGACATATATGGGGACAAAATATAATCTCTCATGGAATCTCTCAGGAGGACATGGAGTTCAGCATCCCCTCCCCTTTTCCCATCCAACCCTACCAACGATGCATGTGGTAGTACAGAGAGTCCTGCTGGCAAGTCTCACCAGGCCCTTGTCCCAGGAAACAGGGTGGTTGGTTCTAGGTGGTTCTTTCAATGCTGTCTACCTGGACCACTTTGGCTTGAGTCCTTAGGAGAACACTGCAGCTTTGGTTGCTAATGAGGATGACATTTATGTCATTCCTGCTCTCTCCCCTAACCTGTTATCTGGGGGATTGTTCCTCATGCCAGAAGCTAGGAAGGCAGGCTTTGGATTCCTCCCCCTGGTAGCTGCTCCTTCTAGGGCAGCGAGTGGAGGTAATGGGAGGAGGAGAAATGAGACCAGGGTAGCAGTTCTCCACCTCTTCCATCCCTTTCCTGTGGCCTTGGTTTTCATTCTAAGAGTTTTCCAGTTCTGGTTTGGTGCCTCCAAAGGGTATAGAACCAGGATCTGGTGGTGACCTGGGAAGGGGTTGTTTTCTTTTGTGGATAGTAAGAATGGTAGTGGGGAGCATCTGTTGGCCTCTTCTGTGGGCCCATGAGGTAGGAACCGTAACCATCTCCATTGTGTAGATAGGGAACCTGTGGCTCAGAGGGATTAGGTAACTTGTCCCTGGTCATCTGACTCAGAACCTATGCCATTAACCTCTATGGCCTTCACCATGGCTGTGGTTCGCCAGTTGGTTAAAGGCTCTGGGAGGGGTCTGCTCTCTTTGTCTTTCCCCGAAGAACAGCATAGACTGGAATCGGGAACAGCTGGAGTTACATTCTAAAATGAGCAAAGAACAAAAGTTCTTAGAGGGCCCCTCCCTCCCCCCATCTCACACACTGAAAAGACTTCTGACACCTTGCCCACCTCCACCCCTCACCCATGGTCCTGAGACACTGAGAAACCCAGGTAGGGAATCTTTGGAGCCTGACCAGTGTGCCCACAGAGGACCAACATTTGCCCTCAGTGTGGCACCTAGGCCCACCCCAAAGCTAAGGTCCAGCTGGTATGGATGACAATGGCTGGTTTGTTCTTGTCCCCGTCCCCCCAGCCTCCTGCCACAGCTGGTCTGGAGCAGGCCCTGCAGATGGCTGCAGTTATGTCATGGCAGGGGTGGGAGCAGAAAGATCAGGGACCACAGGGAGATTCTTATTCCATATCTAAGGGGGCAAAAGCGGTGTCTGACAATCTCGGATTCAGGAAAAGCAGGACAATTTCTAAGGATTCACACGCATTCCCCCTTCACAAGCTAAGATGACCTTCAGTGGGACAGAATCTGGGGCCCTAAGAGGCTGGGGCCATCAGGAGGAGCTGGCTGTAGAGTATCCCCAGTGTCTCAGAGCAGCTGAGCAGAAGGCCGTGTTGGTACAGATGTCTCCTTGGTCCAGGGCACCCCCCTTTTTTCCCCACTGCTGCAGAAGCCCCAGTCTCTTCCCCAGGCCCATTTCTCTCTCCTCTTATCTGCCCTCCTCTCCACTCAGCCTGTAGAACCAGCCTCTGCAGTGAGATAAGGGGCTGGCGTACTGGCCAAAAGTAGGAAAGGTTTAAGTGGACTGCAGTCTGCTGCAACTTCCCCACCGTGGCTGAAAGTTCCCATAGCATTTGGGAAGGAAAGCAGGACTGGGCCCAGTGTTGGAATTGAAGGGGGTTGGGATCTGGGAGCCTCCATGCTGCAGATGCCCTGCCCCACCTCCTGGTTTGGTCCTAGGCGGCCGCAGAGCATCTCACTCCCCTCTTCTGTCAGCCTTTTGAGGGATGGGGGTGGCAGGAGGTGGTGTGCCAACCTTCACTGGAATCCCCAGCTGTGTTAAAACAGGTGAGACTCCCAGCTCCTTATCCTGACTCACTCCTCACTTGCTGAGGATCCCAAGGAAAGGAGACACCCCCTCCCCGAAATACCTCCTCCTCTCGCTTTTCTTTCCTGCTGTGTATACAGAAGAGTCTACAAAGGTGAAAGTGGATGGCAAGCATGGGCTTAGGGAAGTGGAGTGGGAAAGAAGCGTTCCCCTCATGGCTGGCCTGCCCCCGTGGCTGCTGGCATTCCTGGCTAGGACACTCAGGTTCCACATGTCCACCCCTTTGATCACACTTTGTACAGCCCTCTGTACCCGGGTGCTGCCCTGAGGCCCTTCTCCTTGGACACCTAGAGGATGTCTGCAGGTGGCGGGGGAAAGCCTCAGGTGAAGGTTGGGTTTACTCTAATCTGAGCTGACTTAGTCCTCACCCTGAAAGGTAACTCCAGCCCACCTTCCCAGGTTCTCCTACAGCCTGGTTCTCAGAGCTGCTGGGGATCTTAGTCTTCTTCATGTCCTTGACTCCAGCTTTTCCAGGCTGTGACTTTCTTCCCTGCTGCTGTCTCCCTGGAGGGGAAGGCTCAGGGCAGAACACTCAGAGGCAGGCAGGGGTCTGTCTTTGAGGCCAGAAGAGGTGAGGGATGGAAGAGGCAAGATGGAAGTATCAGGATGAAGTAGCAGCAGGGCCACTGAGGTGTGAGACTTAGGGTGATTGTTCAGAATTGGGATTATTTCTAAGTGTGAAGGGAACTGTCTCATCCCTGAGCCCCAAAATATCAGGGCCCAGTGAGCCCTCACTCCCCTGTATCCACGGACAGAGAAGGAAAGGGAAGAAGAGCTACATTTCTGAGAAGCAGTGTTGATGTGTTCTGTCCCCGCTTCCCGCCAAGTGCTTCCTGGAACGTGCCCTTTTCCATCCCCAGCAGAGCAGGAAGGTGTGGGTGAAGGCTTGGCTGACTGGTTTGACCTCAGGGGCAGGCACTTCCAGCCTGGATGAACAGGATGGGCCTGAATTAGGCCAAAGGAGGAAGGAGAGACACTGTCGGGCCCCTGCCCATTCTACCCACTCCTCACCTCAGGGCAGCCTGCTTCTCGGGCTCTCTCAGAGCCGTGTGTGTGTGTGTGTGTGTGTGTGTGTGTGTGTGTGTACATACATGTCAGAGGCTCCCCTGTCTGAGCTGTGTCTTTGAGAGGCTTTGGTGGGTGAAGAAAGTATGTGTGTAGGCATTGGCTACTTTGACCCGAGTGCCAGCTCAGGGCGTTGCTGGGTAGGGGCACAGGGGGTGTGAGGTTCCAGGCTGTATCCTGGCTGGCCGGGAAGACTTCTGCATAGGGCTGTCATTGCAGCCGCTGGTTCTCCTTTCCTGTCTGTCCCGAATCTTATCGCTGCTAAAACCCTATCCCTTCTAGGTCCTTGTGTAGTTGAAGGAGAGGGTGCCTGTGAGCTGGGAGACGCAGGGATTTGGGAGTATTTATAGTGGCAGCTGGAGGGGCTTAGCTGAGCTTCATACATTTTTTTTCTTAATCGTAAAGACAAACAATATACCTTACAAACAATTCAGAAAATATTGCTGGCATACACTTGGAGTATTTCTTTCCGTGCTCCTTCACTCTGCCAATAAGTACACATATTTTACATTCGCCTACCTGGAGATCAAAGCTTTTCACAGAGCCTGCGGCTTGGAAGCTGGGAGCGGTAGGTGTTATGCAGTGAGGAGGGGATACGAGGCTGGGCTCTTGAGCGGAGCTTCCAAACCACCCTTATAGGTCAGCCACCCTTATGAGGGGCGGGGAGGGGAGCAGAGAGAATTCTTCGTCTCTGGAGCTGCGTGTCCAGTTGAGGTGAGGGAGGAGGAGGTAGAGCTGAGCACGGCCTTGCCTGCTGGGAGCTGGTGCCCCAGAGCTATGTGCTGGCCTTGTCCAAGAACAACAGTCCCCAAGTTCCTCCAGCGTAGACGGGACTCACTGGGGCTGCCTTCTCTTTGGGGGCCCAGGGATGAAAAGGGATTTGCATCCCTCCTGGCTCTTCCTGTGGGTGCCTGAAAGCTCAGCAACTGTGGCTGGGGGACAGGCGGTTTCTTTCCCATCCTTAGTTTTCAGAAAGAGCCTTCCCTAAAAACGTCCTGCGCCTTCCACCAGTGAGGAGCTAGGCCAGGAGCTCAGGTACAGATACGCTCCAGCCCTAATGAGATGAGCCCTTCCCCTGGGTCCTGGTAGGGACTCCCCCTGCCATCAGCACCCCACACACACCCACAAAAAGAACTCTGACAGGAAAAGAGAGGTCCTTGCCTTTATAGGACTCCCCAATGTCCAGCCTCCCCTGGACTCTAATCCTGGCCTTAGCCCCCTCTGATTTCCGTGCTCCTCTTTTTTTTTAACTGTGGTAACAAACACATAAAATTTATCATCTTAACCATTTTTAATGTATAGTTCAGTGCTGTGAAGTATGTTTTCACATTGTTGTAAAACAGATCTCCAGAACTTTTTTATCTTGCAAAACTGAAACTCTACACCCATTAAACAAACATGAACTTCCCTTTTCCCCCTCCTCCTAGCCCCTGGTAACCACCATGCTACTTCTATTTCTAGGAATTTGAATACTTTAGATGCCTCGTATAAGTGGAATCATATAATATTTGTCTTTTTGTGATTGGCTTATTTCACTTAATATAATGTCCTTTTTTGTTTTTTTTTTTTGCGGTACGCGGGCCTCTCCCTGTTGTGGCCTCTCCCGTTGCGGAGCACAGGCTCCGGACGCGCAGGCTCAGCGGCCATGGCTCACGGGCCCAGCCGCTCCGCGGTATGTGGGATCTTCCCGGACCGAGGCACAAACCCGTGTCCCCTGCATCGGCAGGCGGACTCTCAACCACTGCGCCACCAGGGAAGCCCAATATAATGTCCTTAAGGTTCCTCCATGTTGTTGCATGTAACCGGATTTCCTTCCTTTTAGGGCTGAATAATATTCCCTTGTATGTGTAGACCATGTTTTGTTTATTCATTCATCTGTCAGTGGACACTTGGGTTGCTTCTACCTCTTGGCTATTGTGAATAATATTGCTATGAACATGGATGTACAAATATCTCTTCGAGGGCTTCCCTGGTGGCGCAGTGGTTGAGAGTCTGTCTGCTGATGCAGGGGACACGGGTTCGTGCCCCGGTCCAGGAAGATCCCACATGCCGCAGAGCGGCTGGGCCCGTGAGCCATGACCGCTGAGCCTGCGCGTCTAGAGCCTGTGCTCCGCGACGGGAAAGGCCACAACAGTGAGAGGCCCGCGTACCGAAAAAAAAAAAAAATCTCTTCGAGACCCTGCTTTAAGTTATTTTGGGTATATACCAGATGTGAGATCGCTGGATCATATATTAGTTCTCTCCTTAATTTTTTAAGGAACCGCCATATTGTTTTCCATAGTGGTTGTACAATTTTACATTCCATCGACAGTGCACAAGTGCTCCAGTTTCTCCACATCCTCACCAACACTTGTTACTTTCTATTTTGTTTTGTTTTTTAATAGTTGCCATCCTAATGAGTATGAGGTGATATCTCATTGTGGGTTTGATTTGCAGCCTTGCTCATCATTAACTATAGAGCTGTCAGTGCTGGAATTGCCTTTAGGGACCATCTGATCTGGTCCCTGAAGTGTACCTTTTATAGTCAAGAGCTCAAGGCCCTTATAACTTGTCTAAGGTACCCCTGGCTGGTCTCTGTGGGAGGATGTTGGGGACACAGCATGAGGCCTATCCTTGTGGTCTCTTGTGCGAGACCCACGACTCTCAGTCCAGTGCCTTTGCTCATGAGAGCACTTTGCCTCCTGACCTTGATGCTCTGATCAGCCTGCGTACCTCTGTCTGGCCTCCTGACCCCTCGCCTCTCCAAACCTGAAGGCTTTCCATTCTAGAAATGGATAAAGGCACAGGGAAAGGAATCCACATTGCCCTCGGGGGCAACACAGTCCCAGCCTTTTTTGCAAGTCTTCAGTTTCAACTGCAACTAAAGTAGCTTTCAAATAACCAATCCTGGCTCCTACATTTTTCCTACTTAGCACTAAAGAGTGCAGTGCTCTCTGAACCTCAGTTTCCTCATTTACAATGTGGGATAATAATAGCTCCTACCTCACTGGGTTGTTGATAGGATCTAATGAGGAAATGCACGTAGAGCCTTAGGCTGGCACATGGTACAGACTTAAAAGATGTTAGCTGAAGAAATAGGTAGGAGAGCCAGGCCTGATGGTCTCAGGGCTGGAATCCCTGTCTCCTGACTCCCAGTCCAGGGCTCTTCCTTGCAGGGGTACACTTACCTTTCCTAACTGAGAGATTGGGGCAGGTCTGTAGGGTGAGAGAATGCAGAGGAGGAATGAAAAACCTCTTGCAGACCAACACTCTGAGGTTTGGGGGCCTTAATTCAGAGCCTGTTCTAAAGGAGAGCTGCCGTGGCTGAGGCACAAAGCCCTTGGAGATAGATAGAAACCAAACAAACTCTCTAATCTCCTCAACCCCAGCCCCATGGAGCCCAGTGCTCAACAGCTGAGACAACACTGCTCAAGGCTGAGGCCACAGAGAAACCAGACTGAAGACAATTGGAAGGGAGATCGCAAAGGAGTTCTGGGGTGTAAGCCAGCCCGGGGTGACTCAGCTGTGTGGGTCCCTGCTGTCTTCTCCCCCAGCTCCACAAAGCAGGCAGAAGAAGCAGAGACGGGCTAGGGCCTCCTGACTGGAAGGGACCCTCCACGTCTCCTCTTGTTCTGGGTGGCAGGAGGGGGGGCTTTGTTGTTTGGAGTACCACGGACTTGGTTTGCTTCCAGGGTTCCTGGAGGAAAGGCGTCTGACGTGCTCACTCCCTGCTGATTCCATTTTCTCCTCAAGCCCCTGCTCCCAGACTATCCAGTTGTAACCGAACAAGGGCTTGTGTGCCCACAGCCCAGAAAGCCAAACTCTGACAGCAAGTTCGCAGCAAAGTAAGGGCTGACTGCAGGGCACCGAGCAAGGGAGTGGGAGACAAGCCTCAGATCCACTCCCACTTGGTCTCTGAGTGAGGGGGATTTAAAGGGGAAGAACAAAGAAGCTGGGGTTAATCATCATCTTGTGACATTTCTTAATTGTACTTTTGGGACTCAGAGTTTAAGAGTCTATGGTCCGGTGGTCCATGACCCAAGGGTCTGTTAGCTCATTTTGACCTAGAGAAACAGCCTAGGTCTGTACGTTAATGATGTTATGATTGACCTCAGCAATCTTAGTCAACTGACTCTGGCTGATTGGTGTTCAGTTAGCACAGGATTGAGGTCAGAAGGGACAAGAAAGGGATTAAAGTTTTGGATAAAGACATTAATCATAACCTTGGAACAGGAACTCGCTTTTAGGAGGACTCAGTTTCACGTTCAACCTCGATGCCAGCCCTTTGGGGCCCTGAAATGCCTGGGTTCTGTTTTCACCTTGCAGCACTGGGAAGTCTTCCAGAAAGTGACAGAGGTCTTCATCCTGGTGCCTGCACTGCTGGGGCTTAAGGGGAACCTGGAAATGACCCTGGCATCAAGGCTTTCCACCGCAGTGAGTGTCCTGGCTGGGAGGAATGGGGCACACAGAGGACTCGGGGGCAGCACAGAGCCTGACTAGGAGATCACCACAGGCCTTTCTCAACTGTCCAGGTCTGCAGTGTGGGTCTGGGGTGGAAAGGAGTAGGGAGACCCCAGGCCGGTTGTCCTGCTCCTGGGCAGGAGCTCCCTGCCCAGAGTGGTTCCCAGGCTCGGTTTCTGGATGTCCCAGCCATCCTTGGCCTCTTGCCCCACCTCCTGCTTCGCAACCCGCCTCGTGACTGTTTGTGCAGCTTTGACAGGCGAGCATCATGCTGGTCCCTCCACCTGCACAGATGGGGGCCTCCTCTGATCTCCAGCCCTACTCTGCAGCTGGGCAGGAGCAGAGCCAGGCCTTCCCAGCCCCCCTCCAATCCCATTCCCTTTCCCCCATGGCAGGCTGCTCTTCTGTAAGGGAATAGATGAAGAGGGGCTTCTCATCACTCCCACCTCCCCAAACTCTTAGATCGGCCTTCATGGTTCGGAGACTGAACCAGATACAGGCCCCATGGGGTGGGAGGCAGGAAGCAGTACAACTCAGGAGCCCAGGGGAGCCAAGTGACAGGGGTGTCCCTGCACGGCCATGAGCCTGGAGAAGGCAGCAGAGAGAAGTGGCAGCCAGCCTAGCCCTCCCCAACTTGCCCTCCTGGCCGATTCCCATGCCGCCTCACTCCTTCCCAAACACTCTCGTGGCCTCCGTCCTGCACCAGCAGCTGACCTTTCTCCCCTAAGATGGCAAGCTGGCTTCAGAGCCAGGGAAGGATCAGGTCATTTTAACCCATGTGGGAATGAGCTGCCCAGGTGAGCAGGGCAGAGCATGGAATCGGCCTCTGCTCAGTGGCTGTCCTGAGAGGAGGGGAGAAGAGGAGGCTGCCTTGGGAGCCCCCTTCCCAACCCCAGCCAGAGGCAGGAGCTCAAGGCTCTTTTGCTCCTTCCCTCTCACCCCAGCCCCTCGACCCTGCTTCACTTTCCCTGGGGGTCACGTCCTGATCCCAGAGTCTTAGGTCACATGCACTGCCTGCTGATCCAGGCAAGGTCCTAATGGATGGAGCTGCAGGCCTTTTCCAGCCTGGAGCTCCAGACCCTCGTCCTCCCTCTCGCAGGCCAACATCGGGCACATGGACACACCCAAGGAGCTCTGGCGGTTGATCACTGGGAATATGGCCCTCATCCAGGTAAGAGAGCAGGGACCAGAGACAGCGGGGCTAAGCTTCCTCCCTGGTCAGGAGTTTGAAAGGCTTAAGTCAGCCCCTGCCGGCTCCTGAGTAAAGCTCCAGCATCCTGCCGAGCTGGCTTCTCCCAAAGGGACTCCAGGAGGTAACCAGGTTTCCCAGGAAAACAGCCAAGATGGGGGAGACCCCAGTATCTCCACTGTCAGTTCTTGGCTTCCGGTGGTGCAGAGGGCTTGCGTCCCCACAGATCAGACTCAGGAGGAGACCCGGGAGTGCTGACGGTCCTTGACTGCTGTTGTCCCATCTCCCCATGAGGCCACACAGGTTCCGAACTGGGAGTCTTCCCCGTTGAGTCCCAGGCCTTGTGTCTGGACTGAAGTCTCAGGCTCTATTGAACCTCCCCCAATCCCCAAAGGGACACTCATTCAGCCAGTAACATGTCCTGGGTTCCTGCAGGGTGCACTACCCAGTACTGGTGTCTGGTGTGAAACTAAATAAATAAAGACATCATTCCCGCCTGGGAGGACTGGACAGGCCAGCCCCGCCTGCCTCCTGGGGCTGCTGAGGGCAGGAAGAGGTCTCGCTAAATGCTCAGTGACCTCAGCTAAGACACGCTCTGCTCTCCGAGTTACCACTCCCCTCCTCAGGTGCAGGCCACGGTGGTGGGCTTCCTGGCGTCCATCGCAGCCGTCGTCTTTGGCTGGATCCCTGACGGCCACTTCAGTATCCCACATGCCTTCCTGCTCTGTGCCAGCAGCGTGGCCACGGCCTTCATTGCCTCCCTGGTACTGGGTAAGGAAGGGAAGGGAGGGGCAGGGGCGTAGGAAGGGCTGCCCCAGGGGTGTCAACTAAACCTCCAGTCTCTCTTTTTGTTGGTTGATACCCCATTATCTCTTCTTACCCTGGCTGGCCCCTCTCCTTCCTCCCCAGGCATGATCATGATTGGAGTCATCATTGGCTCTCGCAAGATTGGAATCAACCCAGACAATGTGGCCACGCCCATTGCTGCCAGCCTGGGAGACCTCATCACCTTGGCACTGCTCTCAGGCATCAGCTGGGGACTCTACCTGGAGCAGGGTGAGGCTGAGGCAATCAAGGGTGTGACCAGGGTGGACTCCTGGGTGGGACTGGGAGAGATGGTAGTGGGCTTGCACGTGTGTAAGGATGTCTTCTATGTTCTTAACTGTTTGGTGGGAGCACAGTTTGTAATAACTCCCTGCCTTAGAGAGGTGAGGCTAAGTACTTATCTCAAATTCATGCAGGCAGCAGGAGCAGGGGTGAAAGTATTTGAGAAATATGCTTGGTGCTGTCTATTCTCACTTATCTTGGAGGGGTAAGGGGGAAAGGAAAGGAGCTAGAGGCTGGAATCTGCTTGCAAAATGAAGAAGAAGAGGGGAGATAGGGATTTCTGGGGAATCTAAGCAAGAAACCTAGGATCTGGTCTGTGCCCCTAATAAGTTCAATATCTGAGGAGGTTTCACCTTGGTTTCCTTATCTACAAATGGAAAAGGCTGGCCCCATCTACCTCCCGGGTGTACAGTGAGCATCAAATGAGGTAATACATTTACTGGCATTGAGTGTGGTGTTACTGTTGGTCAGTTGGGGCATTTGCAGGCTGAGCCAGGGGGAGGCTGGGAGCAGGGAGCCGCAGTGCTCACCTCCCTCCCATCTCTGCCTCTCTCAGATGTCTGGCAATATATCTACCCCCTGGTGTGTGCCTTCTTCGTGGCCCTGCTGCCTGTCTGGGTGGTGCTGGGTCGACGGAGCCCAGCCACAAGGGAGGTGTTGTACTCAGGCTGGGAGCCTGTCATCATTGCCATGGCCATCAGCAGGTAGGCTCGGGCTCTTGATGCCCACCCTCCCCCTCCCCCCTCCCTTCCACAGACTCACTTTTAAGCCGCGGAAAGAGGAAGTGTGGCACAGACCCTAGAAATGCCTTCAACACTGGATCAGTCACATGTCCTTCCGGTGCAAGTGACAGAAGCCATCTGAAATGGGTTTCATTAGAAAGCAGAACACACTGGCTTAGAGAACTAAAGAGGCACAGCTGGATTCAGGGACATAAATGATATCATTAGGGCCCCAGTATTCTCCATGTCTCAGCTCTGCTTTTCTCTGTGTTGGCCTGCAGCTTCAGGTTTGCACTTCCTTATGCTTACTGATGCCAGCAGGGATTCTTTCTCTCAACAATTCTGCAGAGTCCCATTATAGAATGTCATTGGCTGTCATCCAGTCATGTGGCTATCCCTGAACCAATCACTGTGGCCTTAGGGATGTGCTGCTCTGATTGGATGGGCCTGGGGCCTCACCATCATTGGAGCAGTGTCACTCGAACCACAGTGACTGAGTTTGAGAGAGGTGGTTCCCTGAGGAAAAGCCCAGCACTGTTACCAGAAGGGGAAATCATACTGAGCAGGCAGAACAGCAGGCGGCTCCTCTAGCCAACTTGGGAGGTGGGTAAAGGAGACAGCTGCCTGCCCCAGTTTGCTCCGGGTGCTGCGCCAGTGTGTATGTCAGGAGCATCAGCTGGTCTGGCAAGGGGAGGCGAGGACTGGAAGGACAAGGGACTCCTGGGAGCCACCTTGCTGCCCACGTCCAGATGGACCTGTACCTCTCATCCCGAGGTCTGGAACAGAAGCCTTCAGTGGTCTTTGTGTCTTGTCTTTGTGTCTGTGTAGTGTGGGAGGCCTCATCTTGGACAAGACTGTCTCAGACCCCAACTTTGCAGGGATGGCTGTCTTCACACCTGTGATTAATGGTGAGGTCTTGGCATTAGCTGCCTAGGGGAAAGAAGAGGGCGGGATCAGAGGATTTAGGGGGCTTTGTATCAGTCAGGGTTCTAGCAGGCAAGAGAGTCCAGCTCAGATAGTTCACGACTTGAACTGCTACTTGAAACTGGTTACTGGAACCAGCGCATGAGCACTGGATGCCTGGGTCCACGCAGAGTTTTGGAGAGGGGCTGAGCCAGGCAGGGCCTTGTCCCCTCGGCTGTGTCTGACCGCAGGTGTACACTCTGCATTGATGGAGAAGGCAGGCTCCCTGAGTCTGCAGATCCACCTGTGTCCCTTCCTGCACTCTCAGCCGTGTTAGGAGTACGTGGGACTGCCACCTCTCCATAGCATGGGGGATGGGAGGAGCCTGGAAGACTCCCTGGAAGGAAGGGTGTCTTTGTCTTCCTTCTTAGTGTCTCACTCTTTTCCTGGGGTCTGGTGAATGGGTCGTGCCCTCCCCACTCCCCACCCCCACGTCTCAGGTCTTATGTGTCTCCGCAGGTGTTGGGGGCAATCTGGTGGCTGTGCAGGCCAGCCGCATCTCCACCTTCCTCCACATGAATGGAATGCCAGGGGAGAACTCTGCGCAAGCCCCTCGCCGCTGCCCCAGCCCTTGTACCACCTTCTTCAGTCCCGGTAATGCCAGAGTCCCCACCTCCTAGGTTCACTCCATCACTTCAGAAACAGCTGGGGCCTGCATACGTAGGTTCTCCTTCTCTGTTGGGCTGTATGTACCAGCTGTTCTGGAGGGCAGAGCCCAGGCAGGAAGGCTGTCCTTTCCTGGGTCACCCTGGGGGTTGGGGACCATGGGATGGAGACAGGGATAGTCAGCTGTCTGCTGCCCTGGAGTGTAGCGTGGTACCTCCTGACTTCGAAAGGCCTCTTGGAGCCCGTTCTCCTCCTCCCCTTCTCCTCCTCACACCATCTCTCCCCTGGTTCCAGATGTGAATTCTCGCTCGGCCCGGGTCCTCTTTCTCCTCGTGGTCCCAGGACATCTGGTGTTCCTCTACACCATCAGCTGTATGCAGGGCGGGCACACCACTCTTACACTCATCTTCATCATCTTCTACATGACAGCTGCACTGCTCCAGGTACGGACTGGCAGGGGCACGGGGGCGGGGGCCAGGGCTGCCCTGCACGGATGGGAGGAGAGGTCCAGGCTTGGCCCAGAAAGAGTCTTCCAACTCTTTCTCTGTGACTGTGTGGCCAGTAAACACTGGACAGGGGCTCAGGAGAACAGGCTGTAGTTCCAGCAAGGCCACTAACATGCTGTGTGACTTTTGCTCAGTCATTTTACTTCTCTGAGGCTCAGTGATACATTTGTAAATTGAGAGGAGTGGACCAGAGGTGGTGGACTTCAGGCAGGTGCCACCCCCGCTATCCTGGCCACACAGCTCCATGTGTTTCTGTTCACATGCTGGGGTTCCTTGGGAGATTTCATTTGAATAAAGGGTTTCACAGCTTGAAAACGTGTCAAAACCACTGCACTAGATAATCTGTTGGATCCCATCCAGCCTTGCCATTCTGTAATACTAGGATGCTTTCTCCCTGGCTTTTTATTACCTTTTTTTCAACTTTTTGTTCTGAAGTAATTATATATTCTCAAGAAGTTGCCCCCCAAAATGTAGAGAGATCCCATGTACCGATCACCCAGTTCCCTGCAGTGGTAACATCTTGCATAATTATAGCACAACATCAAAACCAGGAAATCAGTGTTGGTACAATGCACAAAGCTATTCAGATTGCACCAGTTTTAGTATGCACTCGTGTGTATGTGTGTGTGTGTGTGTGTGGTTCTATGCAATTCTGTCATGTGTACATTCATGCAACCACCACCACAGTCGAGATACAGAACAGTTCCATCACCACAAGCCTCCCTTATGCAGCCCCTTTATAGCCAAACTCACCCTTAGTATCACATTTTCAATTTCTACAGATTTGCTTTTTGAATAGGTAATAGTAGTCACATAGTTCAAAAAATGTGTAAGGTTCATAGTGAAACCTCAGTGAAAAGTCTTTTCTCTGCTTTTTCCAGCCATCCAGTTCTGTTCCTCACAGGCCATTGGTGTTATCTGTTTCTTTTTTTTTTTTTTTGAAGTATAGTTGATTTACAGTGTTGTGTTAGTTTCTGGTGTACAGCAAAGTGACTCAGTTTTATATATATATATATATATATATATATATGTGTGTGTGTATATATATATATATGAATATATATATTCTTTTCCATTATGGTTTATTACAAGATACTGAATATAGTTCCCTATGCTATACAGTAGGACCTTGTTGTTTATCTATATCTGTTTCTTATGTATCCTTCAAGTTTATTCTATATTTATGGAAGCAAACATACATATTTTTCTTATTTTCCTCCTTTTTTTTAAACACACATGTAGCACACTATACATACTGTCCACACCCTGGTTTTTTCACTTAATTCATCTTAGAGATCATTCCACACCCATATGTGAAGAGCAGAACACCCTGATTTTTATGGCTGCATTTTCTCCTGTTGTGTAGACGTGCCACAGTTTCATTTAACCAGTCCCCTATTGGTAAGCCCTTATCCATAACTCCAACCCCTCATCCCCGACTTTAGAAATGTTGTGTGTTAGGACATCTTAGCAAGGGCTGGGCCAACCACATGCAGTTTCCCCGCGGCAGTTACCCAAGTTGCCACGTTGCATTGTGAGTTGGGGTGAAGCACACTCGATGGGAGAAGGGAAGGTGTGTGTACCGAGGGTCTGTGGCTGGAGGGTAGCCCTTGGCCACGTCGGGAAGGATGGGCCCGGCTTCATTCCCCATTGTGAACACGCTGGGGGACACTCTCACCTCTACTGTCTTCTCTAGCCTGTGCAGGGCCGGAGCACGGCACTTGATCCCCTCTAAAGGTTCTTCCTGACCCCCTCACTGCCCCCTCCCAGCCATGTGTCCCAGGGCCTGCTCGGGAGGCTGGAATGTGGGGACAGCTGCTGCCATTCCCTTCGTGGGACACGTCCCGAAGTCCTTCTGGCCACGCTCTTTATTTGGGATGCTTCTGCAGCTGCTGGCCAGGGTGTGAAGTTATGGGGGGCTGGCCCTCACCCAGGGCTGGGGCCAGGGCCACAGGAGTCCAAAGCAGCCGTGTGTGGGGCAAGGTGGAACGTGAAGGTGCTAGAACTGTAACCTCTGGCTTCCTTGGAGAGAAGACAGGAGAGCAACCAGGTTTGCCTAAAAATAGGTATCACTTCTGGCTTCTGGATCCCCCAGTGGCCCTGGTTCCGGCATCTGAGCCCCTCAGGGCAGAATTTGCATACCACAGTATTTACAAAGTACAGTCAGGAGTAAAACCTCCCAAATGACTGTGTTGGAGCTTTACCGTTAGAAACCGTTTCATTCTCACGCAGATGCAGTCATTTGGGGATCCCCAAATGTCAGGAATCATGCGGACTATATCAAAGACGCAGGCCAGCCCACTCCACCAGAATATTTTAGACCGAGTTTATCACCAACTTAAAAGTGCGTGTGAATCTTGTTAAAATGCAGATTCCGATTTAGGAGATCCAGCGTGAGGCCTGAGATTCTGCATTTTTCAGAAGCTCCCAGCTGTTGTTGATGCTACTGGTCCTGGGCCCACTAGCAAGGTTCTAATCTAGATCATTCTTAATTTTCTGTAGTAATGGAAGAAAAGCAAGGGCACAGATAAATCAAAGCAGCAGATAATCCAAAACGTCTTTTGAATTGGTGTGCACTGTCTGCTTTGTATTTAGCCGACTCATTCTTAATTCTGTTTTGCTAGGACTAATGTTAAAATAAACTTGCATTCTCTGAGCCCACAACAGCAGAATGGGAAGGGTCAGGAGGAAGGCAGCTTGGGATAATCAACTGTTACTCAGACAGCTGTGCCGGCAGCAGCCTCAAACGCCGTCCTTATTCCACTCTGCTCTGGGACAAATCCCTGTATGAAAGGCAAACTCCAACCCCCAGTCCCCTGCTGGGCTCCCAAAGAGGCCAACGTGGCAAGAATTGGAGTGACCTGAGGATAGGATGACCCAGAATTAGAGACAAGAGGGCTGAATTCCTGCAACCAGTGGGATGTCAATTAGGAAGCCTCTTGTTTAGTAAATTTGGGAGCAGAATGTAATGCTGATGTGGGAAACTCCACGGGGTAGGGGCATCTTCCTTCCCAAAGAACTCGAATTACTCCTGTCATCTGTTCAAGGTGGTCACTGTGGGGTGAAGGAACATAGAGGGGTTGCTGAGGCAGAGGGACGAGCTGTCCCAGCTTAAGGACTGTGGATAGTCAAGCCTTGTGATGCAATGAATGGGTTGATGGCATGGCCTCTGTCTCCCCCTGGAGAGAGGGGATGGCTGCAGGCTGGGCCCTTCTGTTTCTCCAGGTGCTGATTCTCCTGTACATCGCAGACTGGATGGTGCACTGGATGTGGGGCCGGGGCCTGGACCCGGACAACTTCTCCATCCCGTACTTGACGGCCCTGGGGGACCTGCTTGGCACTGGGCTCCTAGCACTCAGCTTCCATGTCCTCTGGCTCATTGGGGACCGAGACACGGATGTCGGGGACTAAGCCTGGTCACTCGGCCTTCTCTCCACCTCTCTGCACTTTCTGTGTGAAATTTTTTTTTGGTTTCTCTTCCCCCACCCCACCCCACTTGACACTCCCACCTCTTTCTAGGACTTCACTTTGATACCGAATTCTCATTATTTTCAATGGGAATTTTTATACATTGAGCCAAGTTTGTAGAGCAAGAATTCAGGCAGGACAGATGGACTGAGATGAATAGTACAAGTAGATTTTTGAGACAATCACCAAGTGCAATTTCATGGTGGGTGCCTCCAGGTGAAGTGGATTGGGGCAGGGGTTTCCATCTGGGATCTGGGGACATTTGGTTTAGCTTTAGCAAACTCAGCCTCAGTGAGTGGGCTCTGGTTTTGGGGGTTTGTCTTTGTTTTCTTTTTTTCTTTTCGGTTGAACAGAGGGATAAATGTCACTCTCCCTTCCCCTCCCACACACACATACTTTTTCTAGAAATGGACCAACTTCAAAGCACTAAGCAGGAGACAGCTGCTCCTGGCCCCAAATAATCCGAGCCCTATTCTCTACCCTGCTCTCAAAGAGAATGAGGTGAACTCCTTAAATTGTGTACATGCTCCTTACCCAATTGCCTGATAAATACCACCAGCCCCTCCCTTTGATCTTTTTTCCAATTGATTGTCTCATCCAGGAAGATATGAGCAGTGGCCTGGTCTCCCTGTTGACCCGCGTCTACCCATAGTTTGCCGGGATCTACATCCTCCCTGGGCCCAGAGAACTGATTATCTCTGTTCAACCTTTATTTCTAATTACTTCTAAGCACGACCTTTCCCAGAGCTTGCCGGGTTGGGTTCCAAGATTAGGGACGGAGAATGGGTATGTGAAAAATGGTTGGGAGGTTGAGGGCAGCCAGGGGTGTTTCACTGCTGCTGTTCTCCTGAAGACATAATCACGTGGTCACCTTAGACCCTGTCACTTCCTGAAATCGCTCATTCTTTCATGCCATGGAGGTCATTTTTCCTTTCTCTTGGCTTCTGCCCACATTCATCATTCATTCACTCATTCATTCATTCAGCAAATACACAGCCTCCCCAAGAGCAGCTCTTCTGCAGGCACGGTCTGAAACATTTGTTGAGCGCTATCTGTTGAGTGCCTACTACGTGTCAGGTCCTGTTTGCACAGGCACTGACTAGCCAGCAGTAAGGGAAACACGGTTCTAACCTCGCCTCGTTCCTAGATATAAAGGCCATGTGCCCTTTTCAATCTGGCAGAGAGTTTCCTCGCTGTATTTCTATCTTTGTCACCGAGCCAGCTTCCGCCTCTAGATTCCACTCCTGGATCCCACTTGCGCACAACACTGACCACGGCTAGAGCCCCTAGCCCCATTGCTCAGCCACTGCTGATTTCCCTAAACTCCCCTTCCTCACCCTCCCTTCCCCCCATCTCCTCACCAGCCACGCAAAAGAGGATTCAGAACTAGAAGGCTGGATATCAACCAACTGCTTCCACTTTTCTCTGCCCAGCACAAGACTGGGAGAACACTGGAGTCTCTGCACCTTCCCCACACGTTACCGTGAGCAGATCAGGATTCTGTTGTCCACACTCACATGTACAAATCTGGGCATTTGGATGCAGGTTTTTTTCTAGCCTGTCTATCCACAGCTTTCCCTTAAGCCCTCCGCTCTGTAGCCTAAAGGGCCCCTCTCCAGGGGAAGACTAGGCAGTGACCCTGACTTTTACCACTACCATGCCTCATCCCAGGAACTTGCCCTTTACTTCCAGAGACTTTCCTCTCCCTCCATTTCCACCCAGGCCACCTTCCAGAGCCTAGAACTTTAGAATTGGAATCATAGAGGTTATCTAGCTGGGGTTGTGTCCAGCAGAGTTTATTAACACCAGCCTGGCCTTGTTTCTGCTCTTCCTCAGGCCTTCTTTCGTCTTGTCTTCCACCTCCAAACCCATTTGCACACAGACTCTTATACAGGCACCAAAACCAACTCTTCCGCCCCTGAGGCTGTGCCCCTGGGGTGTGCAGGTGCCCCTGGGGTGTGCAGTCACCCCTGCCCCAGTCACTCACCGCTTCTTCATCTCTGGAGTTCAGCCAGGCTGCCCTGGGGGATTCTGGAGTGTCCTTTGCCACAAAAGCAAGAAGGTAGGCGTGCCCCAACCCCTGAGTGTGTGAGCAGAGGGAGGACTGCGGGGTGCGAGGGAAAGAAAATGGACTTCATGACTTTCATGGAAGATCCATTTCTTTTCCCCCGATTGCACAAACTGCATGGACTTGTGGCCCAGCTGTGAGGAGCAACATTGGTTTTCGCTTCTATCCTTAAAAAGTTACAGAACTGTGTCCTACGACAATTATTTATAGTGACTATAACTGAATTGACAAATGTCAACGTAACTGATAAATTATATTTGGTAAAATAAAGAGGACGTTTATTTAGGTGGCTGGTGGTTCCTGTGTGTCTCATCAAAAAGCAGCTTCCACTGTTGCTTTGGGCCCCCTCTGTAGTCCCACCCCCTCCTCGCACAGAAGTGGAAAGGGGCCAGAGTGCAACAAGAAATATTTCTTAAATACAGAGATGCGTGATAGAAAACATCAGCCATTTATTGAGAAGCAATCAGTGCTGCTCTGGGACATATTCCAGAAGCCTTACTCTATCCTTGCTCTCCACACACTGACTAAGCCTCGGTTGGGGTATTGTGCAAAGGGTGCAAGCACCTATGGGTTAAGATTCCTTCCCGCCAGCGGTTTATAATCTGCTTGGGTCAAATAATAATAGCCATTCTTTGCTGAGTACTTGCACATGCTTTCACTGTGCTCAACCCTGTAAACTCTTAGCAATTTACAATTGACTGCAAAGGGTTTAGAGTCAGGCGTGAATTCAAATCCCAGATCTTCTGCATTGATCTGTGTGACCTTGAGCAGACCATTTACCCTCTCTGAGCTTCAGTTTCCTCATCTGTACTAATACGTATTTCCTAGGGTCGTTAAGCAACTTCAGTAAGATAACTGACATAAAGAACTAGACACTGTGCCTGGCATACACTAAACCCCAACATGCTAGTCAACTCTGAAGTGAGGGGGAGGTGGGCCAATGACTAGGCAATGTCAATACTATGACCATAGGGGTAAACCGAGGGTGGCTGGGGAGCAGGCAGACGGAAAGGACACCTAACCAAGTCTTGAGGGGCAGGGAAGCCTTAGAGGAAGCCAACAAGAATAGGAGCAGCATGTAGAAGGAGAACCATCCTGGAGAGGAAACAGTAAGCTAAGCAGAGAAGTGAGCCTGGTGCTTTGGGGAACTACAAATGGTTCGCATGACTGGGGTTTGGAGGGCAGGGGGTGATAACACAACCCTCTGAGACACGCACACGTTTGTGACGAAGCAGTTTTTCTGAGATGGCAGATAGGGAAGGGCAGAGTCACGGTGCAGTCTCACCCAGATCCGTCTGACTCCAAAGCCTCTGCTGGGAACCACTGCCCGAGCAGGACACGCTCCCCCAAGGATCCTTGACAATGATATAAATGACACAGTGCTGAGCATTACCCAGCTTGGTGATCAGCCCTTTTTTTTGAGATATAATTGACAAAGTTGTAATATATTTAAAGTATATAATGTGATTTAATATATGAGTACATTGTGAAAGGATTTTCCCCCCATTGAGTTAAGTAACACATCTATCACGTCACATAATTACCCTTTTTTTTCTAGTGAAAACATTTAAGAAATCAGCCTTTTATAAGGGGCCTGGACTCTGGGACTAACTCTTCAAAGCAGTAATATGTTAGTAAGGCCATTAAGGGTTAGTGGAAAGAGGATAATTTCTTGTTAATTATTATTTGTATAATATTTAATATATAGTATATTATACTCTATGATATACTTTTAAATAATAGCCTCATTTACAACTTCAATATTATCTCTCAAAACTTTGCAAAAAAGATATTATCACCTTTTTACAAGCGAGAAACTGAGGCCCAGAGGGGTTAAGTGTCTTGCCCAAGGTCATAGATTCACACCCAGGATTCTCTCAGCCCAGTGCTTTCCCACCATGCCTGGAGCCAGATGAAAGAGGTGTCCAAGGTGTCCCTGTGTAGAGAACATTAAAACGTACTGAAATGGTCAAAAATACTGTGCCTGTTATCTGTTTTGCCCTTGAGACACCTTGTATTGCTGTAAAATGATAATTGTCTACAGAAATAGACAATATCTTCCAGTGGACATTTAAAAACAGGCCTCCCAGGCGCCAGCCTATCCCTGATGATATTTTTGCAACATAATTACAGGCAACACCACCAACCCTGAGATCAGTCAGCTGACAGTCTCCTGAAATCCCGCTGTCTCCAGCTAAAATTCAGTAACTGAACAATCACAGTATAGTGCTGTTTAGTGCACTATATGTTATTACATTATCTAAAGATAAAATATTTTAATATGACTCCCAAGAAAATATATGGCTTGATTAAAAAAATTTTTAAGGGCTTCCCTGGTGGCGCAGTGGTTGAGAGTCCGCCTGCCGATGCAGGGGACGCGGATTCGTGCTCCGTTCCGGGAAGAACCCACATGCCGCAGAGCGGCTGGGCCGGTGAGCCATGGCCGCTGAGCCTGCACGTCCGGAGCCTGTGCTCCGCAACGGGAGAGGCCACAACAGTGAGAGGCCCGCGTACCACAAACAAAATAATAATAATAATAATTTTTTTTTTAAAGCTAGTAAGAAAACCAATTGCAGGGAGTTCCCTGGTGCCCTACTGGTTAGGATTCCCGGCTTTCACTGCTGTGGCCCGGGTTCAGTCCCTGGTCGGGGAACTGAGATCCTGCAAGCTGCGCGGCATGGCCAAAAAAATCAAAAAAAAACAGAAACAGAGTACCTTCCTGCTAGGAGGAATGGAACAGCCTAGAAGGCTGGTGCCCCTGGGCCTGAGGAATAAAATTAGCCTGGGTGGTTAATGTTAGTGTTTCTCCCCTTCCACAGGGTCTCTTTGACAATAGGAACTGTCTGACTTGGTTACTTCTCGTGAAAACACCTCAAACCCCTACCAGCTTGAACTCTCAGTTGAAATATTACATTTAAAGGCCAGACAGAACCCAAATGAATGGATGATTGCGTCACCTTTCAAATATCACTTAAAAAAATCTATGTAGTGAAGACTCAATTCCTTTGGGAAGGAGCAGGAATGAACTGTCACCCGTATCCTCCCTTGGCTTCGATTTTGTCTCTCTCCCTCTATTACTGGCTTCTCTGCTCTCTCCCAGGCTCCCCCTTCCCTTGTCTCCCCACCCCTTCTTCCCATTAAAAAAAAAAAAAAAAAAACAGAAACAAAATGCAGGAATGTGAGAACCAGTTGGCCAGAGAGAAAAAAAATTCTAAACATAATTTGAAAGACTTTATGGCTATATTCATGTTTAGTTATGTTGGGTTGACTAATATTGTCCAGTTATTGGTGTTTTCTTTTACAAAGTTAAATGAAAATAATCCCAAATAAGTAAATATTTTGTCATATTCAGAGCATAGTATAAGTTCCTTATTTTGAACATACTAGAACAAATTACTTATGTTGAACATTACAGAAATTATTTTCTCTTAGCTCCTATCAAAGAAATGTTGAGCAAGTAGATAGAAAACCTAGCTTTAAGGGAGCTCCAAATTGTGACCTGCCTGGGACACCCACATGTTTATCCATCCTTGACTCTGCACAGACTGTCATATGTGTGACTTTCAAGTACATTACCTAAGTTGTTGACTACCTCACAAATTACTCAGAAATCAAGTATGTATCTGGTTTTTAGGAGTTAGAAATCTGTGGGAAAAGTAACTAAGTCAAATATGAAATATTAACTAAGATTACCAGGCCAAAAATCAAACCAGCCTTCGATACAGGTTCAGGAAGGTGCAGGGGAGAGATGTCACCATTGCCTGAGGTATTCTCAGGGGACCCAATCCCAAGCCTGGAACACAGCCACTGATCTTCTCCCTTGGGACTCCCATGCTATGGAGGACAGAACAGCACATCACGTGCCCACCTAGGCTTCTACATTCTCTATCTTTTGCTTTGCTTAGCATCCAGGTTATCTTTTTCCTGTGTCAGGGTCAAAGATGGTGGCCAGAATCCTCTGGGATACCCCAGGGCATCACTAGAATTCTCCTACTCCTCCAGTGAGGCACAACTGCCCACTGCCTTCTCCAATCAAGGCAGATTCTTATTTTTTGAGCTCAATAAGTAAGACTCATCATGTCCACTTTTGGAATGAGGCAACTCTTGGAAAACATGCTAAGGATGCTATACTCTTCTTCTGAGAAGTCATCACCCTACTTTCCTCACACAGCTTAATTTTAAATATAATAACAAGCACAAGCTTTAGAGGTAGACATAGGTTTGAATCCCAGCTTTCTCAGCTCTTTTGATCCCCAGTTGTTCCTTCTGTAGAATGGGACAGCAATGCCTTCTCTGTGGGGCTGTTGAGCACACAGAAGTTTCAATAAACAGAAGCTCTTATTATTATTATACAATGTTGATTAAAACGAGAAGAGAAATACTCAGAATATAGAGTTTGGGATGATATGAAGGAACTAGTGAATTGAGAAGTTAATAGACCCGGACCCACCCTGGATTCTGCTCATTAGTGCCGTGGGTGCAGTTGAAGTTGGACAAAGTTGTGCAGTGTGGCAGACCAGCCAGGTTCATAGGTCTCTGTTGGGTAAGTGCACTGTGACCCTGACCCGGCTTCATCTTCAGTGGCCCAAAAACTCCATCCCATCCAGAAGTCATCTCAGGGAGGCTGACTTAGGCCCACAAACTCACAGAGGCCTGTGCATAAGACAAGATGGTCAGTGGGCCTGACACACATGTAAGCCTGACCAGCACATTCCCTCCCTGGAAGGAAACTACCCAGGAAAAAGGTGATCAGAAGGTACTCAGAGAGTTGGGAATCTTAACAGAGAAGTTTGTTTTATAACTTGAAAATATAATGGTGTCAGGCCTTGTTAGTCAGCTGCAGAGTCTCCACAATAGGGACACCTGACAGACAGCCAGATATTCCCTTAAGACTAAGGTGTCTGCCAGACAGAAGCCAGAGATGTGTAGCCACTCTTCTCCTCTCAATGTCTCCTTTCTTTACTTCTAAGACTGACCAACTTCCCTTCAGATCAACACATTTCTGCTTTAGATATGTTCATACTCCAATCAGTCTAGTCTTCTGCCTAGGAACCTCTCATTACATGTTGATTTTAGAGTTTAACACAGTATTTCCAAGTTCTTGGTGGAGGGGTGGGGGGTTGTCAGTGGGTAACTAAGGGTGGCCTATGGGTACAATAGTCTCTGGCTTGCTCCCCTCTTACAGAGTTGAAAGGTCATAGAAAATTAGAATCATCTGTGTTAGAAGGGAATGCCTTCATTATACAGATGCAACTTTCTCAGTGACACGTTGACAGTTGGGGCCACACACTCAGCTCTTTAAACCAAAAATTCTCCTCTACCCCTTTTCCTATCTTCTTTCCCTGGTTTTATTTGGGGTGGATGGGAGGGTATCCATGGAAGAAGGCAAATGTGGCAACAAAAGCAGTAAAAACTAGGTTATAATGTTTTCCCTGGATACTTCCAGGCTCAAAGCTAGCTGCAGACTCTTGGGTACAAGTCCGCAGAGGAGTGATTGACACGTTGCCCTTTGAGCCCACCAGCCTCTCTCCAGAGGGTTTCCTAGGGTACCTTGCTGCAGAAACTTCTGGCTGAATGCTTAGCTGGGTCACAGGCATTCCTGTGCTTCTGCTTCCTGTGCCCAAAGCAATCACCACAAAGTTATGATTATTTAAGTGAATCTGGAGTTTGGGGCTTAGGGACAGCTGCAGCCCCATGGCCTGACCCTTCTCTGGGTCCATCCCTCCCATCCGTGCTCCTGGGCCACTTGCTGTATCATTTCAGTCTCCATTTCATGTTACAAAGCATTTTTCCACTTTCTTCCTAGCACAGGGGTGGAGGCTATGGAGATTATATAAACTTTCTCTTCTTTTTTTTTTTTTTTTTTTTTGCCACGCAGTGCAGCTTGCAGGATCTCTTAGTTCCCCAACCAGGGACTGAACACAGGCCACAGCAGTGAGAGTGCCAAGTCCTAACCACTGGATCACCAGGGAATTCCCTAAACTCTTTCTCTTCTATTTGAAGTCAAGCTCCCAAGTTCTTAGGCGATTTCCTAGTGCTGGGTCACTTCTTTAATAAATATTTATTGAAATCATATGGTAGTCATCACCAACCTGAAATTAGTGATGTAATAAGCTATACACCACCTCCTCTAGGTAGGGCTCTTGCCAAAAACGTTTTTCCAGAATCTAATCTTGAGAAAACAATCAGACAACCCAGAACATGGGTTGACAACCCAGACTCTCTACAATACAACTCTTTAAAAAGAAAGTCAGTGTTATGAAAAGCAAAAAAAATGGCAAGGGATTACTGTAGATTAAAGCTCTCCAATAGAACCGTCAGTGATAAGGAAAACAGTCCACGTCTGAGCTGTTCAATATAGTGGCCACTATTACATGTGGCAACTGAGCACTTGAAACGTGGCCAGTGTGACTGATGAGCCAATTTTAGATTTATTTAATTTCCATTAATTTGAATATAAATAACCACATATGGCTACTGGCTCCTGTATTGGACACAGCATAGTTCTACATTAAAAAAAGACTAAAGAAACAAAATGACCAAATGCAATGCATGAACTTTTATTGGATCCTGGATCAGAGGAAGGGAAGTGAGAAAAAAATATTTCAAGGGATATAGATAAATGTAAATTTTTTATGATATTATTGAGCTAAAGTTAATTTTTTTAGGTGTGATAAGGGTAACGGTATTGTTACCAAGTCCGAGCTCCTACTGCTTTCCGCACAACAGGCCAATAAATGGAGAGTTGAGTTCTTGGGGCACGGAATAGCGACTATATTTGGAAAGCCAGATGACCAAGAAGATGATGGACTAGTGTTCCAAAGAACCATCTTACCCTAGTTAGAATTCAGGCTTCTTTTATACTAACGGAGAAAGTGGTGTGGTTGGTTGTTGAAATGTCTTGGTGTTGGTGATGTAATCCTTTGTGCTTGCAGCTGTCCACATAGGTCAGATCACCATGTTTCTATAAACCTCCAACAGGACAAATGTTATTCTCTGTTCTGCAACTTTTTATCTCTATATGAACGGAAAAGTATTATACTTACTTTTAAAGGTCAGAGCCTGGACTTCCCTGGTGGCAGAAGTGGTTAAGAATCTGCCTGCCAATGCAGGGGACACGGGTTCAAGCTCTGGTCCGGGAAGATCCCACATGTCGCGGAGCAACTAAGCCCGTGCGCCACAACTACAGAGCCTGTGTGTGCTCTAGAGCCCGCGAGCCACAACTATTGAGCCCACGTGCCACAACTACTAAAGCCCATGTGCCTAGAGCCCGTGCCGTGCAACAAGAGAAGCCACTGCAATGAGAAGCCCATGCACCACAACTAGAGAAAGCCCGCGCACAGCAACGAAGACCCAATGCAGCCAAAAATAAATAAATAAATTTATTTTAAAAATAAATAAATAAAGGTCTGAGCCTTGAGAATGCACTATCCTGTATATTTCAGGTGATAGGCAACATTCTTAACTTACAGCAAAAGTAACAAAATACAAAGGTTAAAGTAAAAGAAACAGATCTAATATGGAGTCAGATTTGTTCTTCCTTATACAGTATTTTGGTTTTATAGGAGAATTTAATTATTAGGGCCTACGTACTAAAGTATTTAGGGATGAAGTGTGTGCTACTTACTTTCAAAAGGTTTGATATGTATACACAAAGAGACAAAGCAGATGAGGCAAAATGTCAGTAATTGAAAATCCAGCTTTAGGACATACTGATATACATTATACTCTTCTTTTAACATTTCTATGGGTTTGAAATTTTTTAAAAAAAGTGGGAAGTAAAAAGGAGAGAGGCAGGCACCAATTGGAAGTGTGATAGTAACAGAGCAAGGCTGACCACTTCCCCAGCTTCCAAAAAGCTGTGTTCCAAACATGTACATGTAAATCTGCTGTTGGCACCCTGAATGTGCTTTCCCTCTCTCTTATTTATGACTGTCTATCTGGGAGACTGAAGCTTACTATCGAAGAAATACAATACCCCTACCCCCACCAAAGGAATTGTCACTCCTTTAATAGAAACTCTGTGACTTGGGGGGATACCAGGAACTTGCTAATCTTCCCTCTTAAATCCTCACTCTTCACACTTCTGATTTGGCAAACTTAAAGTAGCTCCTCTTACAGACAACCGGGGCCAAAGCCAAAATTTTGTATTTGAAATGCTTGTTTACTTTGCAATGTACTATTTGCATATAAGTTAAATAATTTTAAATTGGTCACACAGTTAAAGGAACACAGATCAAACCGATTGTAAATGCTCCAGGTGATGAATAAGGGCTGCAATCATAAGGGAAATATTCCTAAATCGGTTGATGCATAAGTCAGGCTTTAAAGCAGCATTTCTCAAAGTGGAATCTGGTCTGGGTATCACCTCAGTACTTGACAAAAAGGCAGATTCCCCTGGGTTCTACCACAGCCCTGCAGAGTCAGAATGTTCATATTTAACAAGCATCCCCAAGTAATTCTTATGCACACTAAAGTTTGAGAACCCAAAGTATGGTAAGATTTAGGTGTGTGAAAAGAAGCCTGATGGGTATTCTGATAGGTGAAGCACCCTGAGCGAAGATACAAAGTAAAAATGAAATTGGGCTTTTAAAGAGCAGAAGGAACATCACCCTTTGGAGGGGGAAGATTCCCGTTTGAGATCAGGTGAGATAGAGTTGTTAGGTAGGGTGGGGCTTTGGACACCAATTCAGAAAGGTTGGACAATTTTTGGATAATTGGTAGACAATGAAGGAACAATGATGTTTTAGGAAAATCATCCTGGCTGGTTGTACAGGATGCACTGAAGATTTTAAAACACTAAAATCAGGGAGATCAATAAACAGGTTTCTGAAGATGATCCAGGTGCGAATAATGAAAGCCTGAACATGAAAGTGGCACTGAATACAAAGCATAAAGGATGGGTGGGAGAAATGTCTTTGAAGGAAGGATCAGTAGGATGTGGTGACTGACTTTTTAAAACGGAGGGGCTGTAGAGGAATGTGTGTAAGAGGAAATATTAATAATGCTCACTACTACACACTACTATATATAAAATAGATAACTAATAAGGACCTACTGTATAGCACAGGGAACTCTGCTCAATACTCTGTAATGACCTATATGGGAAAAGAATCTAAAAAAGAGTAGATATGTGTATATGTATAACTGATTCACTTTGCTGTGCACCTGAAACTAACACAACACTGTAAAGCAACCATACTCGAATAAAATTTTTTTTAAATGCTCAAGGTCTACAAGCAAAAACAAAAACCTAATAACATAGTTTTAAAATTGGCTAAGGAGTTGAATAGATTTTTCTCCAAAGAAGACATACAAATGGCCAAAAAATACATGAAAAAACATTGAATGTCACTAATCATCAGGGAAATACAAATCAAAACCACAATGAGATATCACTTCACACCTATCAGGATGGCTATTATTAAAAAAAAAAAAAAGACAACAAGTGTTGGCGAGGATGTGGAGAAATTGGAACCCTTGTACACTGTTGGTTGGAATGCAAAATGTTGCAGCCACTATGGAAAACAGTATGAAGTTTCCTCAAAAAACTAAAAATAGAACTATCATATGATCCAACAATCCTATTTCTGGGAATTTATCCAAGAGAATTGAAATCAGGATCTCAAAGAGATGTTGGCACTTCCATGTTCATTGCAGCACTATTTACAATAGCCAGGATAAGGAAGCAACCTAAATGTCTATCAAATGATGAGTTTAAAAAGTAGTATATGCATACAATAGAATATTATTCAGCCATTACAAAGAAGGAAATTCGACAATAAGCGACAACATAGATGAACCTTAAAAACATTATGCTAAGTGTAATACCCAAGTCACAGAAAGACAACTACTGCATGATTCCACTCATACGCGGTATCTAAAATAGTCAAATTTAAAGAGTCAAAGAGTGGAAGAAATAGTGGTTGCTAAGAGCTGGGGGGAGGGGGAAATGGGGAGTTACTAATCAATGGGCTTAAGGTTCAGTTAAGCAAGATGAATAAATTCTAGAGATCTGCTGTACAACACTGTACCTCTCTTGCACACTTAAAATTTTGTATTTTTTGTATTGTATTGAATACTTTAAAACTTAAGAGGTAGATCTCATGTTAAGTGTTCCTACCACAATAAAATAAAAATGTTCAGGTCTGAAGCCTGAGTGAAAGGAAGAAATGATGAGGCCAGTGACAGAAATAGCTGTTTTTGTGGTGATGCAGTGAGAGGGAGGCTCTGGCACGACAGCCAAATGGAGGCACCTTTATAGCAGTTGAACAGAACTGACTGGAGATAAAGATATAAATAAAATTTAGACAAAGAGAAATTTGAAGCCAAGGCAATTCACTAAAGTAAAAAGTTTAAAGAATGATCAGCTCAAGGACCAAGACTGAAGCCTTAGGAAATTCTTAGGGAGTGATGGGATGGAAGGAAACCATGAAAGAAAAAGGCGATCATCACAGAAGTAGGAGGCTAAACAAGAAAAAGTGTCACAGAAGCCGCGTGAGAAACAAATTTCAAGGAGTTGTCAACTATGTTAAAGCCAATGGGAATTGAGAAAAGACCATTGGAAAGGGAACTGAGACATTCGGAAAAGATGAGTAGCCTAGCCTGAACTTCCTTACCTGGGTAACAAATATTTTGGGCTAAATATATTCATTGTGAACCGTGCTGATGTTCTCTCCTCACAGAACGTAAGAGGTAGCCTATCAAGAGATCTAACCAGGGCTGTTTTCCCATTGCCCTGTTGCTTTTACTTCTATTCCTGGGAAAAGTATAGAAAATGGAACTTATTTTCTTTGCCGTGAAGCTCATGTCCCCTTAACTGCTACCTAAAGGGCAGGCAGGTCAGAAAAGTTACAGGCTAAAAAATTAAAAGTATTTGCAAAACTGTAGTTTAATCGTTATTCATGAGCAACAGCAACAACTGGAGGAGGGCTGCCAGTGTACTCCAATTAGCTTCCAGCCCAAATGATGTGATGACTAGAGATTGTGGAAGTGAGGATGAGGAACCGTCTGTTGTTTTCTATCTTTACTGCAGTAGCTAGTTATTAAATATTAATAACTAACATTTAACGACATGGGTTTTCCTAAGAGTCAGCCTTTTAATCTGTCCTTGAATTTGACTGATATTGGGTCTTTGGGGAAAAATATAAGAGCTAGGCTTCATCATGTTCACAAGATCCTGGATATGTCCATCCAACTGAAAGAATAGGAAATAGATTTGGAGCATGAGGGATGAGGCTTGAGCTTTTATTAGTGGAATAATGTATGGCATCTATGGAATAATTTTTAATCTTAGCTCCATAAAACTTTTAAAGATAGTGAGAAATCTACCTGGGGACGGATTTAGGCAGGTGAAATCATGTCGAACAAATCGCTTCTGAAGGATCTTCTCTATTCCAGAATTATTTTAAAATAAGATTCCAAACGGTTCAAAGGATTTGAAACTTTGCGTAGTTTTTTTAAAAAGAAAAATAGTGCATTAACTACACTTCCCAGGAGGCCAGGCGGGCGAGTCTCCTCACTCGCCTACTTCTCTTCACCGCGAGGTAAGATGGGAAATGTAGTGCCTCAAGCAACGCTGCACGTGACGCACGCGGAGGAAGGCGAGAGGGACTGCGCCGCCTGGTGCGGTATGGGGTCTGGGGAGTCTGGTTGTGAACGTCTTTTTCCCCAGAATTTGGTTTTTGCAGTGCGGGGAGGGCTCCCATCTTCTCCCTGACCGTGAAATGAGCTGGCCCGGGTTCATTTGCCCGCCGGAGCAACTCCGGGGAAGTCCCGGTGGGTGAGACACCGTGGTGCCTCATCAAGTTTCTCGGTAGCCGGGCGGGGAGGGGGAGAAGGTGAAAACAGCAGGGGGCTAGCAGTTTGCGCCCTGCGCCCCACCCAGGCTGCGGCCGCCCGGGGAGGAAGCGCGTATAGGTTGAGTGCGAAGTTTCCTTTTTTGCTTTCTCGTCAGAGAAGCCCCAACGGGCGGTTCGGCGGGAATGCCAAACTTCAGTTTGAGCGGGGTCGCGAGCCAAAGGGTTTAAAATAAGTTACTCCCCCCACTTCCCGCCGCCGTATAACGTCCATCCCGCTAGCCATGGGCAGCCGCGATCACCTGTTCAAAGTGCTGGTGGTGGGTGACGCCGCAGTGGGCAAGACGTCCTTGGTGCAGCGATATTCCCAGGACAGCTTCAGCAAACACTACAAGTCCACGGTGGGAGGTGAGACGTCGCTGCGGGGGCGGGGTAGACGAGAGGCCGGGATCACGGGACTTGAGCCGCGGACTCAAGTGGGGTGGGGAACGGGGGATTTGGTGTCTTTGGGTCCTTCCTCGGGCCTGGAAATAGGTGTCTGGGATCCTGAAGGGAGGCATGCTGGTGTTTGATTTGCATGCCTCTCTTGGGTTTCCCCCAATTAAGTTTTCCCAGCCTGAGCTGATTGTCTGGAAAGAGAGCAAAACTGTGACGATGGGAAATGAGGGCGGGTGGATGAGAAAATGAGCGATTCCTGCGTTTCGCTAGGGAACTCAAGTCTCCTCCTGCAGCCTTCCTAGCGGTCACAGGCACATCTCTGCGATCAGCAGAAGCAGCTGAGACCCTTTGGAGCGCCTGGTTAGGTACCAGTTGGGGCTGTTGTCCTTCTTCTCACGGGAGTTACAGACAGCTGTTGAAGGAACAGAAAGGTGTTTAACCTGGCCTCACGGAGCCTAGCTTTGTTATGGAAATACCTGCATGGGAGGGCCCCTTGGCCACACAATCAGATGCTTATCAGGGCTGAAGAGCTGTGTGTTTTTTGTCCATCGATTGCTTAAATAAAGACTAGGAATTCTTCCTAGTGTAAAATATACCACTTTTCTGACCTATCTTCCCACACACACACAGCTTTTTCTCTCAAACTGGGGAGATGAAGGAGGCAGGGAAGACAAAGAGTTAATTCCTTTCTTTCCAGTTTGGCCTTTGGACTCAACTGTCTTTTCAGAAGTAGAAAAATGCCTTCTAATTAGAAGTTTAGATGGGAAGAGCTGGTGAAGAGGGAAAGTAACAAACATTTATTTATCTCCATTAAAAGAACATTTTTTAAGGAAAAAAAATTGCAGTAATGTAAGTTTTGAAATTGTGTGCTAGTGTTCATTCTGGAATTTTTTTAAATTAACATGCATTTACATTGCAGTTAAAACACCCTCCTTAAGAACATTCATCAAGGGCTTCCCTGGTGGCGCAGTGGTTGAGAGTCCGCGTGCCGATGCAGGGGACACGGGTTCGTGCCCCGGTCCGGGAAGATCCCACATGCCGCGGAGCGGCTGGGCCCGTGAGCCATGGCCGCTGGGCCTGCGCGTCCGGAGCCTGTGCTCCGCAATGGGAGAGCACAACAGTGAGAGGTCCGCGTACCGCAAAAAAAAAAGAGCATTCATCAAAATTAAGGGTTTAAAGTTTCAAACAAACAAAAGTTTCAAAGATTGTTTCCTGACCATTCTGCCCCACACTGCTCAATAATATGAGCGTCCCTATTTCATGGATTTGGTTTAAAAGTATCCCACTAATTTTTAGCAATTGTTGTAGTTTTCCTTTAGTAGAGAATATAATTGACTGGCTAATTTTTTGTTCAGTGTTTATTCTTAATTTTCCATAGCTTTTATTTCTGTCATAGACGTGGAGAAATGTATTTCCAAATCTCAGAAATTATCCTGTTGCTGTCCTTATCAAAAGCTCTCCCCCGCAGCCTTAACTCATGGACTCAGCATCTACAGATGTGGCAGTAGATTCCAGCACTGTTCTTAAGCATCATCCATGGAGTATCTTCTTGCTGGTGAATCCTCTGGGACCTTTTCACTTTATCCCATTCCTGCCCAAGATAATTCCTACAGCCTTATGGAGAATGTAGAATTCCCTGAGGGTGTGTTTTTCTCATAATACAGTTGGACTAGAAACCAACACTGAAATGTGGAAGATGCAAAAGCCAACCCACTTACCTCATTTCCCTCTTCTACCCCATCATCCCTTCCCTGAGAAAACCCCCTAAATCTCCCAGAAACTGTTTAACCTGAGATTAGGAGTTGTTTTTATAATTACTCCCATCCTCCTATCCCCAGCCTTAGAGACAAGTAGGATCAAATACATTGATTTGATGAGAGAGTAAAAACTGGAGATGCCTTCAGAGATGCATGTGAATTACCTGTCCCACACTTAATACATGAGTGTGGGCTCATCTCAGTCCATTGAGGGCTTAAAAGTAACCAAACAAATAAATAATGAATGAATGAATGGGATTGGAGTTGTGTGTCTCTAGGGTTGTAATTGCATATTTGATATGACTTTGTGGATTTTTTAAGGTAAATTTAATTCAAGTATATTATACATAAATTTTCAGTGGATTTTGCTCTGAAGGTTCTCCAGTGGTCTGACTCAGAGATGGTGCGCCTCCAGCTGTGGGATATTGCAGGTAGGATGGATAAGACTGGACAAGAACAAGGAAGACATTTTGGTTTAACCAACAAGCTCTCAGAGAAAAAATGGGACAGGGAGACCAGAAGTTTTTTCCTGAAGCTGGAATGATTGAACTGCTCTGAGGACATATAAGCTGAATAGATGTAGAGCTTTTGTAGATGTTTTCTGTAGATGTTTTGCCCTGAATAAATGTAGAGCAGTCTGTGTGGGTGAGGGTCTGGCAAAGTAGTGAACTGTCCAGACCGTAGGTAGATGCTCCCACAGCAGGGGGAGGGGGTGCTCTTTCTAGGTTTTCAGCTGACCTTGGTGAGAAACAAGAAAAGAGAAGACAATAATAATAATAGCTAATCCTTATTTATTATGTGCCAAGCACTTTTCTGAGCATTTTAGATTCACTGACTCATTATTAATCCTTACAACTATCCTATGATAAAAAGCTACTGCTTGTTTCCCCACTTTACAGATGCTTAATCTGAAGCACCGAAAGCTTGACTTGTCTAAAGTCACATAGATAGTAAATGACAGAGCAGGGATTTGGAATTGGGTGATCTGGGCGCAGAATCTGGACTCACCCACTACGCATACTGCCCTCTTTCCCACAATGAAGATGGAAAGTGCAGGGTGTCAGGGAGGGTTCCAAGGCTGGCTCTCAGGATCACCTTCTCAAGAACCGTCTCCTTACTTCCCAGGGCAGGAGCGCTTCACCTCTATGACCCGACTTTACTATCGGGATGCATCTGCCTGTGTTATTATGTTTGATGTTACCAACGCCACTACCTTCAGCAACAGCCAAAGATGGAAACAGGACCTGGACAGCAAGCTCACACTGCCTAATGGAGAGCCGGTGCCCTGCCTGCTCTTAGCCAACAAGGTATGTGGTTGATCTTGGAAAATGGCCCCTGGCCTCAATCCGTGGGCAGAGAGTAAGCGTGTCTAAACTGCACTCTGATTGTGGGTATCCACTTGCCCTTCTCTACCTCCTTTCAAGAGATGTTGAGACTTTCTTTGGGAAGAATGTTGGCTGTAGATTTCAGATGCTGCTGTTCTAGCCATGGGTGGAACTGTTTTAAATCCACACGTATCTGAGCAATGTTTCTATTCCCAGGAAGTTTATGGTGTTGCCTTTTATTTATTTTCTTTGCCAGTGTGATCTGTCCCCTTGGGCAGTGAGCCGAGACCAGGTTGACCGGTTCAGTAAAGAGAATGGTTTCACAGGTTGGACAGAAACATCAGTCAAGGAGAACAAAAATATTAATGAGGCCATGAGGTGAGTAGCTCATCCTGTTCTAGGGATAGGCACGCAGATTTACCCATCTTCCACTGCAGCCCCTTGGACCTCCTTTCCTTGTTTCTGAGCAAACAAGAACAGACTGAGCCACTGGAATGCCAGCTCCTGAAGGTCAGGGATGCTGTCTTCTCTCCTGAGATAATTGGGGACAAAGGGGCATTTAAACCTTGTGGCTTTACTGAGTGCCACCTGGTGACAAGACAGATAATATCTGCCGTTTCTCCATCCAGCTTCTCAGGTTTGTTTTTTATTTGTTTTTTAGAGTCCTCATTGAGAAGATGATGAGCAATTCCAGGGAAGATATGTCTTTGTCCACCCAAGGGAACTACATCAACCTGCAGACCAAGCCCTCTTCCAGCTGGGCCTGCTGCTAGTAGCGTTTGGCTTGTTTTCCCTCCCAGTTCTAGGAGATCCTTCTCTTCCCTTTGGTTGCCCACCCAGCAGTTTTACTAAGTACATTTGAACTGTCTGCTGCTGACGGTCCAGTAAGGAGGGCCATCATCACTAAGAGAAGACACGTGGGACCCATGGGCATTTCTGCTGCCTCTGCTGCAAGTTGCCTGTCACTTGCTGCTGGCTCACGGGGCCCAGTCAGTGCCTTCTGTCCAAAAAAGATCATCTCATCTCTCAATTTGTGATCTGGGATTTTGTGGGAAGGATTAGAAGTCAGCATCTGTGTTTTACGGATCATAATTCTCACCTACTTTTGAGCATATTTTTCCATTTAATGTATATTGATATCTCAATCTGATAGGACTTCAGATTGCAAGGAAAATGAGATCAAAGGTCATTTCCCAAATTCCTTGTTGATCATTGCTTTCAGATTCTTTCTGTCTTGGACTTTGAATTTAAACACCTGATTCTGAGATACAGGAGAAATGGGGCTGGATATCTATGGGTTTAGGGCTACTGGAGGTAAACCAAAAGTCACTATTTCTTTAAGCTTCTCAAGTCATATTAGCTTTCTTTTGTCTTGGTTTTAAAAATAGTTAACCTTTTAAATGATCTGTCTTTGGTTAGAGCGATTCTTTCCCCAAAAAATTAATTCTCACTTTAAGGTTTTCTAGTGTCTCTCTCCCAGTGGGATGGGGACAGGGTTTGCAGGTTGATGTCTTGCCACGTAATGCTGCAAGTGACATCAGCTGGCCGTGGTACCCTGAACTAGGTCTATTCCTCACAGCTCTGGGAGTCTGAATGGAAGAAGAGGGTCAGGTTAACAGAACAAAATCCTACGGGGCAACTTGCTTAGGAGCACTTTGGGTGTCTAGCACTTAACAGCCATAGAAAATAAATATTATGTGTAGACCTTTGCCTGGGGGTGGAGAGTAGATAGACAGAAAATCATTAGGTAATTTAAGTGCTAAATTGGGTGGAGTTTTTAGTATCAAATCACTTCTAGACAGTTTAATTTGTTAAATTCTCACAGGATGGTGATTTATAACCTGCCCAACGTTATGAATATTCTTAGTGAGCTCAGGCTTAGAGCTCTTTGAGAGACACTTACCTAAATAAGTGTTCTAAGTCAGTGGTTCCCAAATCTGACTAGTGAGAACCACCTGGGAAGTTTAACGATTTTAAAATAAAATGTTTTAAGATTTCTGTTTCCCAACCTCAAACCTACTGAACCAAAATGTCCAGGGATGAAGCTTGGGGATTTGTTGTTGTTGTTTTTCAGAGTTTCCCAGGCAATTCTGCTCAGCCCAGTTTGGAAACCCTTGCTGGAGAACGTGGTAAAGATGCAGAGACCCAGGCCTTCCCTGGGCTTCTGTAGGCTCCATTAATTCTCCAGGTGATTTTGACACACACCAGACTTTGAAAAGCACTGTCCTAAGAGAGCTCAGAGGCCAAATATCAGAGCCCTCGGTGGTTTGTTTGTTTTTAATGCCAGTTGTTACAAATTTTGCACAATCTTCTGAGACCTTCAGGTTCTCTTTTGTATTACTCTTTCCAGGTAGGGTTTTTATTACAATGATTCTGAAAATAATAGTGGAATAACAAGTTCTCTGTGAAAATAAAATTGATTTTTATTCACTGGTTTGAACCCCTGAAAAATCACAAATAAATGGGAAATAAGTATTGTATTGATAGTAGTTATTGGCCTTCAATGTGACTTTGTTATTTTATACTGATAGAGTATTGTGGAAATGGAGACTTTATTTTTTAAATACCTTCTTTAAAAATGAAGGTAAGGGCTTCCCTGGTGGCGCAGTGGTTGAGAGTCCGCCTGCCGATGCAGGGGACACAGGTTCGTGCCCTGGTCCAGGAAGATCCCACACGCCACAGAGCGGCTGGGCCCGTGAGCCATGGCCGCTGAGCCTGCGCGTCCAGAGCCTGTGCTCCGCAATGGGAGAGGCCACAACAGTGAGAGGCCCGCGTACCTCAAAAAAAAAAAAAAAAAAAGAAGGTAAGTGTTATTCTGTTTATCTGTTAATTTACCAGTACTGATTGCCTCATTCCAATTCAGAACTTGATGTAACTTCTCAAATACTGCAATGGTGACCATTTAAAAAACTTGAATATGCTTTCTTTTCCCACTTGCTGACTCAGGATATTCCTGCCTTTTCAAGCATTGCTAGAGGCTGGCCTGCCAGCCCTTCTGGATTTTCTCTCCCAGTTGGTCAACGTTATGGCCCTGAAACTAATTAAAGAAGAAAGTGAAATATTTCTCCTTATGTTCCTATCTATAAAGAAAAGGGAAAGCAATTAAGATAAGGAAGAAGAAAATATTTACATGGTTAGAAATGTGATTATACTAAAAATAATTAGATCCTATCATTTGGATGCTACCTCTTGGGTAAAAATTGTTTGGAACATGGATATCATTGTAGCCCTTCCCTAGAGAAATTTCCATATTTGAGACAAGATACCCCTTCAACCATCCACCAGGTCTGTGGCCAAAGAGAAAACATAAGCATTCCCTGCAGACTGTTCTAAGAGACCCAAGGAAAGGCTGAGAACAGAGCTGTGGGACTGTGACTGCCCTGGCTTTCAACTTTGAACAGAATAGCTGAGTGATCAAACAAGCCAGGAAAGGAACCCTAAGTCAAGGAAGGCCCCTAAGCATAAGTGATGGTTTGCTGTTTTGTACTGCTAATGAGCCAGAATTGCTCCAAGATGCTGTTACTCACTTTCCTTTCCTATTGCTAGGGAATATTTGGGTTCCTTATTTTTCCCTTTTATCTCCAGATTTAACTGTTTTCTTTAGATGGTCTTTCTTCTGTCCTCAGGACACTGTCCCATCTAACAGGAGGCTCTTCCTGCCTGTCGTCCTTTTGTAGGCAGTGGCCTGCTTTTGACATGATCTAAGGCCATGGTTAGAAGATGTAAAAATCTCCATGGTAGGTATTCTGTAAAATCTAGTGACTAGATTGCTCAGGGAAATAAACCTCTGTGCCCTTTTCTCCTTCACCCCGCTTGGTTCACTATGTATAGGAAGAGGCCTCAGCTGTGTACATGACTCATTTATTAAAACCAAATAACCCCCAAGTTGGAATGGATAGGAAGCCACTAGACAATGTGCATTGGGGACTTCCCTGGTGGTACAGTGGTTAAGAATCCGCCTGCCAGTGAAGGGGACACGGGTTCAATCCCTGGTCTGGGAAGATCCTACATGCCGCAGAGCAACTAAGCCCGTGCGCCACAACTACTGAGCCTGCGCTCTAGAGCCCACAAGCCACAACTACTGAAGCTCGCATGCCCTAGGGCCTGCGTGCCGCAACTACTGAGCCTGTGTGCTGCAACTACTGAAGCTCGTGTGCCTAGAGCCTGTGCTCTGCAACAAGAGAAGCCACCGCAATGAGAATTCCGTGCACCACAACGAAGAGTAGCCCCCACTCGCCGCAACTAGAGAAAGCCCACGCACAGCAATGAAGACCCAACGCAACCAAAAACAATGATAAAAAAAAATGTGCATTGGAAAGAACTTTACATGTATTTTTGATTCAGCCATAAATACCAGAGACTTGAGAATATATCTACATATGACCTTTGTTGTTGTTAGAAAACCCTGCCTTCTCTTTGGCTTTCAAGCATAATCTGAATTCTGTTCAGTTTTATCTGCAGGTTTCAGTATAATACTGGTATTGCTCTGTTTAGGGTTCTCCAGGGAAACAGAACTAATAAGATGTGTGTGTGTGTGTGTGTGTGTGTGTGTGTGTGTGTGTGTGTGTGTGTATGTAAAGGGATTTATTACAAGAATTTGGCTCATGTGATTATGGAGACTGGCAAATCTAAAACTTATGGAGCTGATGTCCCAGTTAAAGTCCCAAGGCTGGCAGACTGGAAGAGCTGATATTCCAGTTCAAAGGCCACCAGGCAGGATAATTCTCTCTTACTCAGGACAGGGCCTTCAACTGATTAGGTGAGGCCCACCCGCGTTAGGGAGAGGAAACTACTTCACTACATCTACCAATTTAAGTGTTAATCTCATCCAAAAACACCCTCACAGAAACACCCAGAATAATGTTTGACCAAGTATCTGGGCACCCCATGGCCCAGTCCAATTGACACACAAAATTAACCATTTCTTGCACTTAACGGTACTTTACTATGTGATGGTGCTGTTTTGATAACTTTTCTTCACACTCAACTTTAATTTGATTCACACTCATCTGATTAGGAACTAACTATTAATGGGAGTAAAGAAGAGAAAGCAGATAGGAAAGGAAGACGATAAGATAGACATTTTATGATTTCTCATGATATGAGAAGGGCAGCCCAGTAGCACTGGATACCAATATCTGACTTGGTATAAACTCTTCCCTCAGCTCTGTGAGTTGTGTATGCTTCTTACACTACCTTGGAAATAAGAAAGCAGATAGTTCTCATTTTATGTTTGAGGGAACAAATATCTCAAAATTTGACTAACTGAAAGGCAGCTGGTTGAATTCGTAATAAAGCCAAGACATAACTGCAAATCTTCAAATTCCCCATCTCCATTCTGTCATTTAGGTTTCTGTGAAGAATTTGACCTGAAAAACCTATTTTAGAAAATAAGCCCAGACATTTAGAGAAGCAGAACTGGCCCCTTTTGGGTTTGAAACTCTTAGTTTGTGTTATATAGACTTTGAGACCATGTTCATGTGTTGAATAGACACATGTGTGTAATTAAATTTGGAGCCAAATTAAGTGCAGGTTGAATAACATGCAGCACAGATATGTCCTGAGATGTTTGACAAGTTCCTCTTACTAAGATATGTCACCCAAGTGCAGTGACTGTTATTTAATTTTGAACATCAGCTTTCTTGTTTGCAAATACAGGGGTTAAAATGTTTTTATTCTTTTCCATTGTAGTTTATTACAAGATATTGAGTATAGCTCCCTGTGCTACACAGTAGAACCTTGTTTTTTATTTTTTATATACAAGTACAGGGATTTTAACAGCCATTTTATTTTCGACTGTTGTTGCCAGTAGTTGACATCTGAGTGTTTCTGTAAGCCAAATACATATTCTTCTAAGCACTTCACATGGATTATTTTTATTTTCACAATGACCCTATGAGTCTACATATATAGACATTTAAGGCACAAAAATTAAAACTGCTCAAGGTTAGACAGCTAGGGAGTGGTGAACGGATTTTTTTTAATATTGCTTCTGGTTTTTTTTTAATGTAAATGCGTTCATTTTTGGCTGCGTTGGGTCTTCGTTGCTGCGTGTGGACTTTCTCTAGTTGCGACGAGCAGGCAGGGGCTACTCTTCGTTGGGGTGCGCGGGCTTCTCATTGCGGTGGCTTCTCGTTGCAGAGCACGGGCTCTAGGCACGTGGGCTTCAGTAGTTGCAGCACACAGGCTCAGTAGTTGCGGCACACAGGCCCTAGGGTGGGCGGGCTTCAGTAGTTGTGTCTCGTGGGCCCTAGAGCGCAGGTTCAGTAGCTGTGGCGCACGGGCTTAGCTGCTCCATGGCATGTGGGATCTTCCCGGACCAGGGCATGAACCCGTGTCCCCTGCATTGGCAGGCGGACTCTCAACCACTGCGCCACCAGGGAAGTCCCTGGCAAACTGATTTTTAATCTTAAGCAGTGTGACTCCAGAAACTCCCTTTACTATAATACACTGCCTACCATTTTGTATGTGTATGTTTTGATGGTGGCATCCTTGAAGTTTTCCCACATAAATATTCAGTAAGGTGGGAACAAAGAGTAATTTATTAAATGGATATACAGGTTTTCAAATACTTTTATGATGAAAAATTTAAGTCTACTCATTAAGGAAAATGGAGAAAAGAAGGAAAATCCAAACCACTATAGACCCAAAACCCAAACAAAACCTCTATTTACATTTTGATAAATTTGTGTTCAGTCCATTGTTTTTAATGCAAAGATTTTTTTGTCATATATTTGTATTTACACTTAAATCATTTCTGATTACATACCTTTTATGTATACAGTATTGCAGTAGGAGTTGTGGGGGATATAGAGATCTATGCCATAGAACTTCAAAGAAGGAGGGCAAGAAAGGTTTCTTAAAGGGAAGTAGGACAGGAGATGGACACCAATCGAGAAAGAGGTGGGCTAGGATTTCAGGTTGGGAAGAAAGGGGGTTTCGAATTTTTACACAGGTTTGAGAAGTAGCCAGTAGACCAAAGGGCTCATGTTGTAGAGCAGTGGGAAATAAGGTTAGAAAGACTGTGGACAGATTATATAGGTCATTAATTAAGCAATAGTGGCACACGTACCATGTGCCAGGTACTTTATTAGAAGCATGGGATGAGGCCTGGGGAAGAGCGTTCAGACTTTATCATGGGAGCTGTAAGGATGTATTGAAAATTTGAGTATAGGAATGCCATGAGTGCTGTGCTTTAGGAAGGTAGCATTGTCTGTTGTATCTACCACATATTCCAAAAAGAGAAGAGAAGCTGTCGCAGTAGTTTAAGCACGAACTGGTGACAAGGGCCATGGCGAGTGAAAAGTGAATTTGAGAAATGCAATGAAGAAAGAATCAAGAGGTCTCTATACTGAAGACAGTGAGGGCTTGGGGTGGAGTCAGAGGCACCAAGGGGTTGAGCTCAGGTGATTGAGAAGAAGGTGCTTCTGGCAGAGGTGCAAGAGTCAGGAAAAGAATGTGGGTAGGGGAGATAATTTGTTTGGCATAGATAAATTGAGCTTGTGGGTATTCAAGTGGAAATATCTGTTAGGCAGTCAGGATACTCGCTGGAACTCAGAAGCAGAGGGGCTGGCAGTAGTTGGTAGAATGATGCCCATACTGGGCATGGTCGGAATACATCAGTTCTCCTAGGAATGGTTAGGAGATAGTGGAGAAAGAGCGACAACGCCTTGGACATTCACCGTGGTCAAACATGACTGTCATCATTGTCACCTTTTCTCCATCTGTATGCTGTGGGCAGTGTTTGTTAACTCTGTTCCCGGGGCTCAGGGATTGTTATGTTCTAGTGGAGGAACAAACCAGCTGTTGGATTTGGGGGTTTTCCTTCAGTGAAGACAGTGTGATCCATGCTGCCTCCCAGAGTGCTTCACAGTGTCCAAACTACTATACCTTCGCAAGGGATCCCTTTTTGTTGTTATTGTTATGCCAATCATGTGAAGGCTGTAAGGAGCAATATAATTATCCCCATTTTACAGGTGAAGAAGCAGAGGCACAGGAGTTTAGAATTTGCTGAAAGTCACCTAGGTAGTAAATCACAGTGCTCAAGGCCAGTAGTTTTCATTACAAGTTCAGTGCTCTTTTTTGTTATACCTTGGGGTCTCCGCTTTCAGCACTGTTCACTTAAAAGTATTTGTTGGTGGTTTAGATGGATAAGGCTCTGTCTTCTTCAATGTTACAAGGGCAAGTTTTCTATGGATTTTATTGGTGGTGAGCAAAGCAACAAGTATTAGTCTTCTGGGGTTTCTTCTTCAATTTATACTGGATGTCAAGTTGTACATCCTTTTTATTTCAGTGGTAGAAACCCATCTAAACTTAGGTCTTAACATTCTAAAAGTAGAGAGGAAGATGGAAGTCTGGAGCAGAAGAAATATACACTTGAGAAAATGAATGTAAAAGTTAAAACTGGGGACTTCCCTGGTGGCGCAGTGGTTAAGACTCTGCGCTCCCAATGCAGGGGGCCCGGGTTTGATCCCTGTTCAGGGAACTAGATCCCACATGCATGCCACAACTAAGAGTTCACATGCCACAACTAAGGAGCCCATGTGCCACAACTGAGGAGCCCGCCTGCTACAACTAACAAGCCTGCCTGCCACAACTAAGATCCAGCAAACCAAATAAGTAAATAATTTTTTTAATAAAATGAAAATAAATAAATAAAAGTGAAAATTGACTTTGGCCCAGTTTTTTTCTGGCTGTGACCTGAGGCAAGGGAGCATCGTCTTTAACCATGCACCTATCTCCAAGCAGGTTTTTGGCCTCTGGGGTTACAGAAAGACTAACCAGACACACAGCTCTTCTATCCCACCCTTTCTTGTGAGTATTGTGATGGGGCAGAGAGTCAGCAGGTTGGAAGTAGAAGAGTAAAAAAGAAAATAAAGCCTGGAGAATCTTTCTTTAACTTCCCGGCAGGGTCTTCAAAGACAGGTCCCTTTCTGAGCTCCTGTGGTCAGTAGAAGCAGTGTCTATCTTTAGACCTCGTTGGTTGTTTTTCATGAGGCCACAGAACTGGAAGTCCCCAGCACAGAGTAAGTGCTCGAAAATTTTTACGAAGCTCCTGGCACCTATAGCATAGCCTTGAAGGGAGTGGGTCCTTTTTTTTTTTTTTTTTTTTTTTTTGCGGTACGCGGGCCTCTCACTGTTGTGGCCTCTCCCGTTGCGGAGCACAGGCTCCGGACGCGCAGGCTCAGCGGCCATGGCTCACGGGCCCAGCCGCTCCGCAGCATGTGGGATCTTCCTGGACCGGGGCACGAACCTGTGTCCCCTGCATCGGCAGGCGGACTCTCAACCACTGCGCCATCAGGGAAGCCCGGAAGTGGGTCTTTGATAGGGATAGGGAAGAGCCATCAGGCCCATCACCCACACGCTGCCAGGTTTTTTGTTTGTTTTTTATTTATTTATTTGGTTGTGCCAGGTCTTATTTGCAGCAGGCGGGCTCCTTAGTTGCGGCATGAATGTGGGATCTAGCTCCCTGACCAGGGATTGAACCTGGCTCCTTGCACTGGGAGCTCAGAGTCTTAACCACTGCGCCACCAGGGAAGTTCCTGCCACTTCTTACTGTCTTTAACATATGCAGGGGAGAAGGAAAAGGCTACTTCTCAAAATATAACTAAAATCATAGGAGAAATTAAGCATTGGGTTTCAAAGCCCATTAAATCTCATTTCCAGGGAGAAAGAATAACTGTCTTTTCTGTCTCCTGAGCCTGTTTCGTTTTCACAGTTTCTCATAGTTTTATTACATGTATTGTCTCTTCAAGGTTAACCGACATGCATCTAAGATCTACCCTGTCATATGATCAGTGTCTTTCTTCAGTTTCCTACACACTGGCTGTGCTTGAGACGTGTCCAGGGAAGATTCTCTGGGGATGCACTGGAAGGATCTGACCTTGGAGGTTGCACTCCAGGTTCTCCTGACAGGCAGGGAAACAGTGCCGGGGCTCTTGTAGGCATAACTCTGTACTTGCCCACTAAAAAGTAAACTAGAAGTTCAAGTCTTACGTTACTTCCTTCTTAAGAGACAGTGTTTGTTGAAATACTGAGCGAATAAACAAGCACATAGAGGGAAGACTTTAGCCAAAGCTGAGATGAGGAGAGATAGAGGCTATGACCCTCACCTTGGAAGAGGAAGAGCCTTCATTCAGTGGCCATCTATATATAGGCCTTGAAGTAAACTACAATGCCAAGGCCTGGAAGACCCGTTCTGAACTTTCCACCTGCCTGGACATGTAGACTATGGCCAGTTCCTTTCATTACCTAATAAGTAAGTAACAAGAATTCCTCTGCCTCATCTCACGATAACAAATATTGGTATTTGCTAAATAATGGCAATCTGACCTAATAAAAGAGCCTCCAACAAAGTCACTCGTGATCACTGCACCACTCCAGCTTCTGCACTGGCATTTTGACAGTAATATGGATGACAATACACTTAGTCAAAACAGATTCCAGCACCCATTATGCCCCATCAAAAAAAGCAAAATAAATGTTGACAAGATACGGAGAAACTGGAACGCTTGTGCACTGCTGGTGGGAATGTTAAATGGTGCACGTGCTATGGAAAATAGTATGGAGATTCCTCAAAAAATTAAAAATACAATTACTATATGATCTAGCAAATCCACTTCTGAGTATATGCTCCAAAGAATTGAAATCAGGGGCTGGAAGAGAGACTTATACACCACATTCATAGCTGAAATTATTCACAATAGCCAAAATCTGGAAATGACCCAAGTATCCACTGACAGTTGAATGGATAAACCAAGTGTGGTATATACATACAATGATATATTATTCAGCCTTTAAAAGGTAGAAAATTTTGATACCTACTACAACATGAATGAACCTGGAGGACATTATGCTGAGTGAAATAAGCCAATCACAAAAGGACAAATACTGTATGATTCCACTTATATGTGGCTCCTTGAGTAGTCAAATTCACGTAGACAGGAAGTAGAATGGTGGGTACCAGGGGCTGAGGAGAGAGGGGATGGGGAATTAGTGTTTAATGAGTATAGAGTTCAGCTGGGGAAGATGAAAAAGTTCTGGAGATGTGAATGTACTTAATGCCACTGAACTACACATGTAAAAATGGTGAATTCTATGTTATGCATTCCTTTTTTGCTATCAACAATAGCATTCAGGGGTGAAAGGGTGGAGTGACATGGAAGAGGAGATATATATATAACTTTTTTAATGCTTTACTGGTGGACTGTGCTATTCTCTTCCCTTAGGGAAGCCAGATTTTACAAGGGGAGACTTTCAGGAGGCAATAGTGATGGGTTGGTTTGTTTGTTTATGGAGTGTAGCTTCAGTTGGTTATTAACAGGCTGCCTGTGATAGGGATTGAAGTCTATTTTACAATGGTCAGGTAAACCTTGGCCGTTCCCATAGGGATCCTGAGCTCTGCCTCTGAGAGTTTTATGCATCCAACAAATGTTCATGGATTTAAATGGAATGATCTGAGTTACCCTCAGTTATTTGACTTGAGTCTTGAGGCAGCCCCTCCCCCATCCCCACCCAGGGATAAGGGACTGAATTTAACAAATACTTACATTGCACTTACTGTCTGCCAGAGACTGTCCAAAAGCCTTTTCATATATCAACTCATTTAATCCTAATAATCCTATGAATTAAGTACTATTGTTCCCCAGTTTACACATGAGAAAACTGAGGCAGGCACAGAGAGGTAAAGCTATACAACTGTTAAGTGGTGGACCTAAGGTTCAAACTGAAAAACCTTCTGGCCCAGCGCTCATGCTCCTGATCATTAGGCCCCGAAGGTCCATGTCTGGGACTTTAATGACCCTGAAGTGATCTCAAGGTCCAGAATGGAGAATGGAAATTGGTGGTTAAATTATTCCTTGCCTGTGATCCTGCCTCCCTGCTCCAGCAGCGGTTGGGCTCCTGAGGTCTAAGGCTTAAGCAAGGAGAAGGGGCTTGTGGGTTTAAGGTCAAAATTTTTGAACCTATGGAATTTCCCTCCAATTCAGAAGCAGCCCCTTGCTGACGAATCAGCTGCCTATCCCACGGGTTTTGCTATCAGTGGAGTTTCTAGATGATCAAGGCAGGCGAAATGATACATCATTAAGCTAACATTAAATGATATTAAACTCTTAATAAATCTTTTTTCCTAGTCATCCTAAGACGCAAGCCAAGACGAATCTGCAACTCTGGAGTGGAAACCAGGGGGCGGGCCGAGCAGCGACCATTTTTGTTTTGCGGCCGTGCGCTCTCAGAGCACCTTGACTAACAGGACCTCACGGAGGAGGCGGAGCCTATCAGTGAGTGGGGCGGAACCTGGGAGACGTGATGATTCAAACGGACGAATGAGCTCTGCGCATCTGGCAGAAGCCGCCAATGACCGGTCATGTTGGGGCGGAGCCCACAGGCCCTAGTGGCTTTGGTTGTACGGCGGCTTTGGCGCATTTTCGGCTGGTTTGATTCATCCATTTTGAAGAGACAGGGGAGCGGGGGGCTCGTCTGATTAAGGGGCCCTGAACCAAGGAGCAGCGGAGTTTGAGAAGCCAGCAGCTCGGGGTTCGGCGGCAGCGGCCCCCTCGGCCGAAGTTGGGGGGGGTGGGGCGCCGAGCGCGCGGGGTGGGGGGGGTCCTGGTCTTTGGCTTCTCGACTCGGTCCTGTTTCGACAGCGAACATGTCTCGGCCTGTCAGGTCAGTGCGGAGTCCGAGGCCTGGAACGGGTTGGAGGGGGTTGGGGTGAGTGGTGAAGGAGTGGGGGACAGAAGCCTAGAGTCGGCCCTCTCCTGTGCCGTGCGCGGCCTCCTCCTTTTCGGGGCCCGCGCGCGCCCTTGAGCGTAGGGGGCCTTGCTGGCCCGCGGGGCTGCGTGGGGGTAGCGGCCGCGCGCCCATGCGCGCGCTCCTCCCCGCCCCGCGCCGTTGCAGGGCTCTGGGCTGCTTTGCTGCCTCCCCCACTCGCCGCACTGGAGCGGGCGGGGTGTTCCCTGAACCTCCGTCGGTCGGAGGGGGAGGGGTGTGAAGTCAGCGCCCCCACCCAGGCCCCACCTCCTCCGGCCCGGCCCCTTGGAGCTGGCCGCGGGGACCAGCGGACTGGGTCTCGGACCCCACCTTAATGGGGGGGGGGGCGGAGACGCCGTATTGTCCCTTCCCCCCTCGGCTTGCGTGGGGGTGGGGGGGGACTCAGCCCTTTTTCTCTAGCGGACGGGGGTGTTCCATGCAAAGCAGGAGGGGCAGCTCTGCCGCCGGGCCCCGCCTCCGTCCTCCGGGTCGCTGCAGAGCCCCGCCTCTCGGATCAGGCCGGGCGTGGGCGGGACGCGTTCTTTTTCCCTCCGCAGCCGAGAGAGTTCGGGACTAGGCCCTGGAAAATGACTGCTGTGTCCCCCCCAACTCGGAGTTTTGAGCTGGTTAACCCCTGCTACCCCGCCTCGAGTTCGCTCTTTGCCTCCGACTAGAAATGTCCTTCCTCGGAAATGTCCCTACTCAGGGAGGTGTGGGTTAACTGCACGACCTAAATCCCGTGTGGTTCTCGTTCCCGCTACCTCTCTTCCTCGGCGTACACGTCTCGGATGTTTTTGTAATCTTATCTTTACCTTGAATAACTTTAATAATAAACGGGCTAGATTCGGTTAATCGGTAGACTTTATTCTGAGAATTTCAACAAGTTTGCTGTTCCCCAGCGGACGGTGGAATCGCCCTTGGCCGTCCTCCCGGCTATCGTATGGAATGTGCCATTTATGGAGGGGTGTGGCTTAATCCAATCTGTTGAGGCCTTACGAAGGAGAGCTGTTGCAAATAAATATTACTTTTAATATAATGTCCTTGGCGCTTTCAATGTAAGGAATTGGCTGCTTTGCATAGTGCTTTATGGATAAATAGGTTTAGTTTCTAAATGTTTTAATAGTTGTTGCTTCCCCTTCTTCATACCAAGTTGTGAGGAACGGAAGTATTTTGAGCTAGAGCTCTAAAGGGAGGTTTGGAACCCCGGAAAGGGTTTTGTGCTACACCGTTCTGTCTGCAGACTAGAACAGCAGTCTCCGGCTGGTGGGGGTATGGGGCTGCATGCTCCTACGCTCGGGGTGGGCGTGAGGAGAGTGCTAACTAACTACCTGACAGCTTTTCTGCCTAATTTAAACCCACATCTCCGATAACTCACCATCGCCACCGGGAAGAGTTTTGCCTACTTTTTGGCACGGAGTCTGAATAGATATTGCAAATTATAGTTTGCATACTTTTTTTGGCATAATAAATGACCAGTGTATCCCATCAGTTTATGAATAAATGACCAGTGTATCCCATCAGTTTATGTAGAGTATTTTCTTTAGGATCAGGAGAAATAGACAATATCATAATAAAGATTTGTTTCATCTGGATTGGATCTTCTGTCTTCTGGGAGTAAATTACTGTGTGGTGAAGTTGGACTATTACTTTTCTTTACCTTTTAACTGCAGTTCACTAGGTTTTGATGACTTTTAATTTTATTGTTGTAATTTTACTCATTTGCCTGAGTTTGTGCTCCCAAATTTAGACGCTGGAACACGAACAGAACTTTTTTTTCTTGAAAACTTGGATTTTTAATGTCACCGGGTAGGAGTAAATATATTAAGCACGTTCTAATCAGTTTTTTGAAGGCATTGGGATTTGTGCACAACTTTTTTCTTGCTCAGTCTGTTAAAAGTAATTTTAACTGTATATTTGCCCCTAATTGAAGAATGGAGTTAATATATTGTGGGCATTTTTGGCTCACTTTCAAGTTATTAATTTTAAAGCAACTTGGTTTTTGATTATATATTTTAGTGAAGAAGTCTCTTTGTAACTTTTTTGAAAGCCTTTAACATACTCTTGACCAATAATAAAGCAGAAATAATTAAACTTGACTTTGGTGGTTTGTTAAATTTTGCAATAAAAAAAGTTCTGCCTTAGGGAAGTGCTTTTGTAATTGAAGAGTCTGTGTACTTGAGGGAATGTAACAAAAAAAAATAGATGTTGACCCAATATCAGAATGATGAACCTTGTTTAAAAACAAACCAAAAACAAGAAAAGCATGTGTTGGAAAATGTGTCCCTGCAGCTTCTTTTGGGATATGTTTCTGCCCTTAGGCCTGTATATAATTTTGAGGATTTTCTGCTTTTCATTTTTTACTGTGACTATTATTTTCATTTTAATATTAACCTAAGCATTTAAGGAAGATTTAGAAATGTACTAATGGCTGCTTGACACCAGTTTCCAAATGAATGGAATGATGAACTGACCGGCTACAGCAGGGTTTTCCGTAGACGTGTGCAACACATATCTAAGTAGTTTTGTTCACACTGTATTGCTTTCACCTTTTACAGTATCTGACTCATATATAAATGAGAGCTGAAATATTTTAGGCCTTGGATTCAAATTTATAGCGTAAAATTGCAGTCTTAGAGCCAGAAAAAAAATTAGGCAAATTCATTTTACGAGTGACTTAATGTGGGGACCTGGACAAGTGAAGTGCCTTGCATCACACACTAGTAGATGCCAAGATTGGGCCTAGAACCTAGATTCTTAATTTACAGCCCTGCTTATCCTCATCCTCCCCCCTTTCCACATAATCGCTTGTTTCTTCTACCAGATAAGTGTTGATGTCATTTTAGTGTATGGCACTTATAACTTTTCAAAATGCTTTCATGACTCTTACCCTTGTGAGGTAGGGAAGAAAATGCTGTTACTTTTGAAAGAAAGCTCAGAGATTTACTAACTTGCCCAGCCTAGAAACCAGGTTTTTTGAAATTTACCTTCGTATATTCTTCAGAGATCTTCCTCCCTTATTGAAAATGGTCCAAATCACTCAGATCAGTCTGTTTGCTCCTTTCTTTATAATGTAAGTGTACCTGATGTCTTGTCTTCTTTTGTTTAGTACTTGAGACTGCAAGGAAACTTTAACATTGAAAGTTTAGATGTGAAAGCATAGGCTTTTACAGATTGATATAAAATTTTTTTGGTCATTTTTTATTTATGTTGAGAATCAGCTTCCCCAAGATTCCAGATTGCTTTCTTTTCAAAGAGAATTCGGTTGGAATGTGTGTGGATTTCTGAAAAAAAATTGATATTTTCTCTTACCAGAAAATTAGTTTCAAAAAGCCCTCGGTTAAAGGGAAAAACTTGGAAACCTGAAAATTCAAGGTAGCTTGGAATTAATGATACACAGGAAGACACTTAAGAGTTTAGTATACTAGTAAATGTGGTTTTAGATGAGCCTGGTTCCTTGTATCTGATCTTATTCTCTATATCCAGGTCGTGTGTGTGTTTGTGTGTGAAAGAAGTGTGATTTTATTAACCTTTGATCTGTACATTTATTATTACTTTCATGTCACTTTCTTCTAAAAAGACATAAACTCTTCTGTAGACTTTACCTTCAAAGATATCTCACATAATAACTTGGAAAGCCTGAATAATGGGGGAGTTAATTTTATAACAACACTTAAGTATTCAACATTTCCCAACATATATGTCTTTAATCTGAAAATTACAAGAAGACAATGTTGGGAATTCCCTGGCGGACCAGTGGTTAGGACTCAGCACTTTCACTGCCGGGGCCCAGGGTTCAATCCCTGGTTGGGAAACTAAGATCCAGTGTGCGGCGAGGCCAAAAAATAAATAAAATGCCCCCCAAAAAAAAGACTTTAAAGTTTGATTTTTTTTTTTTGGAGTAATTACCAAATAAACATTTACTAAGAGTAAGTGCAGAGTCAGGTACAGAGGATTTCACTTTATCTTGTTTTATCCTTATTACAACCCTGTAATAGAGGATTTTTTTAAAATTCCCATATAGTAGATGATGAAATAAGCTTAAATAATATGTTACTCAAGGTCACAGAACTGTGAAACAGCCAAGATTTGAACCTAGATTTTCTGAATACAATGCTGGCATTCTTTCTGTGGTAACACTCTTCCCTTCCTAGTGTTTGGCATGAAGATGGTCAAATGCTATTTTATTTTGTAATCTCCAAATAATGGTGAGTGCATTCTGTATGCACTGGTTTTTAAGCTCTATGTAGAAAATACTTGAGGGGAAATATATGGCCAAAATATTTTAAATAGCAGTTTTTTCAACTTACTCTTCAAAACAATTCTCAGAATAAGTTTTAATTAAAAGCTTTTTTTTTTTTTAACTAGAACTGAGATTAAGTCCAGTTCCTTCAATTTACTACTGATGACTTTTAAGTCTAGGAGCTAAGGCGTAGAAATGACAGTAAAGCTGGATTTAGACTGCATGAGTCTTACCTATTTAACTCTCCATTAGATTTACATTTATTATATACATTTGATTCACGTAGAATGTTTTACAGGTTCACAATCCTTAGTTTGAAACCATTGGGGACTATATGTGTTCAGAAGTTCAGATTTTTTCAAAAATTTAAAAAATGGGGGCTTCCCTGGTGGCGCAGTGGTTGAGAGTCCGCCTGCCGATGCAGGGGACACGGTCATGCAGGGGACACGGTCATGCCCCGGTCCGGGAAGATCCCACATGCAGCGGAGCGGCTAGGCCCGTGAGCCATGGCCCCTGAGCCTGCGCGTCCGGAGGCTGTGCTCAGAAACGGGAGAGGCCACAACAGTGAGAGGCCCGTGTACCATTAAAAAAAAAAATTTAAAAGATAACAGGGCGCCTATACTGTATATATAATGTACCATCACCAGGTCTGGGGCAGTGCTCCTATAATCAAACACATTAATCTCTGTGGTAAAACCTAGGAATTTTCACACTAAAAGAAAATCCTAAAAAGCCCCTCTTGTTTGCCCCACATGTGTTTACCACCATATAAATTATGAAAAGACTTGGTTGTCAGAACTTTTTGAATTTCTAAATTGTAGATAAGAAGACTAGACCTTTAACAGCACAGTTCCTTTCTCAACCTTCAATTTTAGAAAAAATAAAATTACTCGAAACTCAATAGAGCCATCACTTAATGAGCAACACTTTTTGTGCCAATTCTGCCGGATACTCCTCATGTTTTTCAAAATCTTGAACAACTCTGAGCAAGGTATATATTATCCCTTGTTTCATATGTGAGAGGGCTGAGGCTTAAATTAAGTAACTGATCCAGTTCACCTAACCATTAAAAAGGAAGCAGGAATTCAAATAGAAGTTGTGGCCAGTGTGGTCTTTCCAATCAGACACTGCCACGGGGTGTTAACTCTTTCTTGTGGTAGTAGCACATTTGGGGGTCATGGTTCATAGCAGGACTTTGGTGGGGAAGACCAACTTTAAAGTGAGCGGGGGAGGGGCGGGGTGGGTGGAGGAAACGAAAATTTTTTCGAAGGAATAAGAATATGAGAAGGGGTTAATTAAAGGAAAAGACACCTGAACGTAGAGGAAAAAGCACTGAAGTAGTGTGAGGCTTTAAAAGTGGGAGGAAACATGAATGTTAGATAAGTGGCATTTAAGTGTATACATAATCAGGGACATTTCCCCCTGACCAAAGTAAGTGAATAGATTCCAAAGCCACCTAAAGGACACCACAGAAAATTAATGGGCTCATTTTACGTACATGTATAGATGCAAGAATGCCAAACAGTATTAGCTAACTGAATCCAGTATGTATTAAAAATACATATGATCAAGTAGCATTTGTGCTGGGAATAAAACTTAAAATCTGTCACTGATTCATATTAAAAGACCAAAGGAGAAAAACCATAGCATTTGAAAAGATTCAGCACCTATTATAAAACTCGTCAGTATATTACAATTAGAAGGAAATTAAGATTAATAAATTGGGGTTGATTTAACTTGACAAAAGTTACCAAGATAAGTGGTTGAGTTTTAGTGTTTGAAATCATTGCAATACAACTAGTTAATAAGGAGAAAGTAGTTTTGAATAAAGAAAGGGAGATTGATTTTATTTATGTTTTTGATCTGTTTTCCCCAGAAATATAAAAAGGCCACCGTTCTGTGTAACTCTGGGACACCATCTGTGTTACATCCACATTATAGTCTATGTGAATAGTGCCCCTCTGGCACTTAGAGACTGCGGTGTTGTGGTCAATAAGAGAAAACATTTGATTTAGTATATGACCACTTTGGTCAAAATGGGGCATCCCTGTGTTTTGTTTAAAAAATATTACTATCTAGGTTCTAGGAAGTGGAACTGATTGTTACAGAATTACATTGCCATATTTTAAAATAGTATCTAAATAGCCATAATTATAGGTCTTTAAAATATTTTTGGTGAAGAGACCACAGGTTGCCAAAGTGTTTCAACTGGCTATAGCATGTTTTCAGGTGCTTCTTAGTGCCTATCTACTTATTGAACTGTGCACCTGTTCAGTTACCTGCAAAGCAGGGTGATCTTCAGGGAGATTTCATGTGTCAAGATAAAATGGCCCAGAAGATGAATTACTTGAGAAACTAAAACTTAGCTCCACTGAGAAGTAAAAATCCAGCCGGCTATTCATTGGGCTGGGATAACAGACTATCTTCCACAGATATGCTACAACTGGCAAGATTCATAACAATGCTTCTTTGACTACTGCTTTCCTGCTACGAAAAGATTCTCTAAAATCAGACTGTCAGAAACTTACGCTATTTGAAATTATATCAATCAGAGTGAAACATCACACTTTTGTCAGGAAAAGCTAACTCCTTCTGACACGGAGAGCTATCTTGATTTAACATTTTTAGAGCTTCAAATGAGGGGTTGCTGGGCACAAAATTCACATCTACCTAAACTTCTTTGCCAAGAAATAGGACCCAAGGTCCACTTCACTGTCTAGACCTGATGTAGACCCCTTTTCACACAGTCTGCTGTGCTTTGAGCCTATCAAGGCACTGCTTCATTTAAGTTTCACCTAAATTGTACCCTTCCCCAAATCCTTTTTAAGTTTTCCTCTGTTTGGTGAGATGCTCCACACTTCTGATGTTCCATTACCTTTATTGTAATGAGTCAGTAAATCTTTTTCAGGCTACAGATTTGTCCCTGGTAGTTGGGTTAAGACAATTGGAAGAGTTCACTGAGAGTCCCAAGACTCTTGCTGCAGACAGGACTACTTGGTAATGTGCTCATCTGAGACGCCTTTAATCTCACCTGCTTGAGGTTTACTCTGTTCCTAATTGCATAGTTTTTGCACTAAACTTCCTGTTGGGAAAAACCTAGCCCATTTTATTTACAGAATACTTTGTTATACACAGAAATTTGTGTGTGACTTTTAAATAAAATAGTATACTATATGGAGAGAATATGGTGGAACTGAATGTATTTTGGGAATAAGGAGTGCCATATAAGAGTTCATATTTATTCATCTGGACTGAAATATTAGCAAGTTGATAAATTTAGGAGGGCATTGTGACAACTATCTTAAACATATACCTGGCTTGTCATTCAGAACTCCTTTATTCCCCTTTTGTGCAGAAATTTACTTTTTCCATTTGAAAAACTTTAAAGAGCTATTTCCTGTAATGTTCTTGATTTTAAATATTTACTTTAAAATTTTTGCTTTCTTGTATCTTGTGACTGTTTTTGAATTCTGTTTAATTGTAGAAAGCAGAATGATATAAGATGCAGTCAAAGCAATATATCTTAGCCAAAAGGAACGTGAAGCTCAAAATAAGCAACTGTGAGAAATTAACCTGAATTGAGTTTAGGTATCCCGGCTTCTATGAACTAATTTTCTTATATCCTGAGAAAACTTGGCATATGAAGAATCTTGAGGGATAGAAGAATGGAGAGAGGTAAATGTCCTAAGTTTTAAGGACATTTGATATGCAGAAACTTTAGTATTTAGCCTTGAAGAAAAAAGTGGAAACTGTCGCACAAATTTTAAGGGCTGCTCTATGCAAGAGGGTTTAGATTTAGACCATGGTGATCCCAGGAGCTAGACAAGACAGAATTGGTCAGTGGACTTTAGAGGCAGATTTCACCTCGCTGAGAACTGTCTCATTATCCGGTTTTCTTGGAATTATTTGCCTTGGGAGATCATGAAAGGTTCTCAGTCATGCCCTTCCAGGGACATTTGTTGATAGAATAACACGTTTTGGGTAAGATTGGATTAGATTGTCTAAGGTCCAGTAGCTGTAATACACCTGGTGGTGTATCACCCTTCCCTCTGTCCCCCACGGGCCACCAAACTTTGATAGGTGTTATGAGTGCTTAAGTTTAAAAAAAGTGGTTTTCTTTTTTAATATTTATTTATTTATTTTTGGCTGTGTTGGGTCTTCGTTTCTGTGCGAGGGCTTTGTCTAGTTGCGGCGAGCGGGGGCCACTCTTCATTGCGGTGCGCGGGCTTCTCACTATCGCGGCCTCTCTAGTTGCCGAGCACGGGCTCCAGACGCGCAGGCTCAGTAGTTGTGGCTCACGGGCCTAGTTGCTCCGCGGCATGTGGGATCTTCCCAGACCAAGGCTCGAACCCGTGTCCCCTGCATTAGCAGGCAGATTCTCAACCACTGCACCACCAGGGAAGCCCCAAAAAAGTGGTTTTCTTAAAACAGTGAATTAAAATAGGAAGAGATGTTATACTTTTGTGGCCGTGGATTAATAACAAATCGTTTTTTGTAAAGGTGAAACTAAAAACTACTTTGGAAATCATTTTATTCTATAGCAGTGGCTCAGACTTTTTTGATGAAGTTCCTATAAGATATACATTTTGCATTACAATTTGCTACACACAAGAATACAAATACCTGAAACAAGTTTCAGGAACTTGCCAGTTATTTAGGTGTAATTTTCTCTGATATTTTCTATTTGCTTCTTTTTCTTTTAAAATGCTGGTTATAGGGAATTCCCTGGCAGTCCAGTGGTTAGGGTTCAGTGCCCTCATTACCAGGGGCCTGGGTTCGATCCATGGTCAGGAAGTAAGATCCCACGCGAGCGGCAGCCAAGAAAATAAAGTGCTGGTTATACATCAGTAAATTGATTTCAGGACCCAATAGTGGGTTGTGACCAATAGACTGAGAAACATTGTTCTAGATGTTTATCACTTGGGTGATTAGTGAAAAGAGCTATGTTAGCTATTTTGGGTTTCTCAAAACTTAGATTTCAAGTGCACTTTAAGTGCCTAATGAGAAAATTGCTGAATTCTAGAAAATTAGCTAGGTGTTTCTTCTTCCCTGCATTGGTCAGAACAATAGGACTTCTTCAGGGTAAAAATGGAAGATAGCTTGATTGAGCTAAATAATGTAGTAAATTGTCAAAAAGTCTCTCTGATTTGCCTTGAGAAAATGATTTTGTGTTCTTTAATACAAAGCTTAGGGTGTCAATAATTAAATGTGGGTTTCTATTTTAAAGTTCTGCTTCCTCACCTGGAACTTAATTGTTTCTCCATATTTTGATGTGCAGGTTTGTTAAAGAGTAGCACTTAATTTTGTGGTTTTAAGTTGTTTTCTCATGTTTAAGGTTCAAAGGGTTAGATGAGATCATCTCAAAAAATGTGGTAGTTTCCATCTCTGAAATACTGTTGATCCTTGATTCTTTAGAATGTTAGTTTTACATACCTCACATTTCAGGAATATTATTGATTTGGTCTTGGATGGTTGCTGCTGTAAGAAAGAAAAGGCATTTTGGGGGGTAGACTTACCAGTATTTAGTAAAAAGAAGTTGATGATTAAGAGAATGGAAGAAAAAAAATCCTATTGCTTGAGTTATCCACATTTGGTGCCAAAAATGGATCTTTTAGTGTTCTTTGTCTAGCTTCCAACTTTACCTTTCATTTTTGCACTTTGATGCAAAAGTAAGGGCTTAATCTCAAAGCCCTCTGGTGATCATCCAGGAATTGGTTCATTTGTGACCAAGGTACCTTTAGGATCTAAATATAGCGATTATATCAGCTTTTAAAAAGAGCAGGCACATAATTGAAGTTTTTCTTTTTCTTTTTTTTAAACTTATTTATTTATTTATTTTTGGCTGCGTTGGGTCTTCATTGCTGCGTGCGGGCTTTCAGTGAGTGGGGGCTACTCTTCGTTGTTGTGCGTGTGTGGGCTTCTCATTGCGGTAGCTTCTCTTGTTGCAGAGCACGGGCTCTTAGGTGCACGGGCTTCAGTAGTTGTGGCGCACAGGCTTAGTTGCTCCGTGGCACGTGGGATCTTCCCGGACCAGGGATTGAACCTGTGTCCCCTACATTGGCAGGCAGATTCTCATCCACTGTGCCACCAGGAAAGCCCCTTAATTGAAGTTTTTGTGTTCTTATAGTTTCTATTTTAAACATTTGTTTTCCTTACTGGGTTACAGTTCTCTTTTCTAGTGCAAACTTTTAGACTTACTTAGATGGAACTCCAGTTGATCTGAGTGATAGAAATCGATCTAACTTAAATGGTGGACTTAAAATAGCTACTGTTGCTACTTTCTCTGGCCTAAATGGCAACTGAAAACTTTATCATAAAGTTGGAAATAATATAAAAATAGGGGGGTATTTTGATATTGCATTTTAATGAAATGAGCAACAAACTCTTAAAGACAATCTTTCTAAATAGCACTAGAATCAGTACTCTAAGACATAACGTTTTTATTTTATTTTATTTTTTAAGACAATGGTTTTAAAAGGAGCAGCTTAATCGTGCTGTTCTAATAAATAAGAGTGTTACTTGTGTATTTACATGGGTTCAAGATTGCAGTAGTAGTCTGGGTGGAACAAGTAAGTGCTTACAAGAAATAATGGCTGCTATTTATTGGATAATTGTGTACCTGGCCCTCGAAACAATCTTGAGAGATAGGTATTGTTATTCCTATTTTACAGGTGAGGAAACTGAAGTTCAGTGAGGGCAAGTAACTGGCAGAGCCAGGATTTCAACCCAGTTTTAAAAATCTGTGTTTTTAACTTTTATGCTATATTGAAATTTTGTGTTGTCCTCCCAGTTCCAGTTTTTGATGCTCATTTTACACTGAAGAGTTGGTTTAGCTTTGGCATTTAATTTAAGTAATAAAAATGAGAATGTTTCTTTGTTTTTAGCTAGAGGTAGGACTTCCTATGACTTTAGACTTAAATATTGACTTCTTAATTTCAACTTTGCATAGGAATAAGTTCATCAAAAATGTATATCAACCCTGAATAAGGTAAATCTCTAAGTAGTGGAAAACAATATGTTTTGAATAAGCATCTTTAGAAAGCAAAAAATGAACCAAACTATTAATATAAATCATTATAATGAGTTTTTGTGAATGACCCTTGTTATCATAGATCTTTTATTTAAATTATTTATTTTTGGCTGTGTTGGGTCTTCGTTTCTGTTTGAGGGCTTTCTCTAGTTGTGGCAAGCGGGGGCCACTCTTCATCGCGGTGCGCGGGCCTCTCACTGTTGTGGCCTCTCTTGTTGCGGAGCACAAGCTCCAGATGCGCAGGCTCAGTAGTTGTGGCTCATGGGCCTAGTTGCTCCGTGGCATGTGGGATCTTCCCAGACCAGGGCTCGAACCCGTGTCCCCTGCATTGGCAGGCAGATTCTCAACCACTGCGCCAAGGCAAGCCCCTTTCATTTAAATTATTTTTTCTTTTCCCCTCTTTAGCATTTATAGATGGATTTTTTTTTGACTAGTTACCCTTAAGGCAAGAGTGCTTCTATATTCATATTTTGCTTTACTCAGGTTTTAGTTTTTGTGATAAATAATATTTATTATGTAAGATAATTCTGGCCATTTTCACATAATTGAAAGTTAAAATATTTTGTGTTTCAAGGGAAGCAGTAGTCTTTCAATTTAGTTTTGAAATTTTTTAATTTAATTACTTATATAATGTCAGTATAGTCTGTGTGACATTTCTGTAGTTTTCCTGTGTTGAAAACTAGGATAGAAAAAAATGTACTAAATAATTGCCTTTTAAATCTTTCTTCTTATTTTTGGCCGCACTGTGCAGCTTGCAGGATCGTAGTTCCCTAACCAGGGATTAAACCAGGCCACCGCAGTGGAAGCGCCGAGTCCTGACAACTGGACCTCCAGGGAATTCCCCTTTAAAATCTCTTAGATTTTAAATAACAAGTTTTTCAGTTTGGAGAAAACTAAATTTTCTTTTGTCGTTGGCAGTGGGATTAAATGTCTGATAAGTTGAAAACTCCAGTGGTACATGCATCCCCTCTACTGATTCCCTTTCCCACACTAATCCTCTGCAGATGCCAAGTCCAAGTCCATTCACTCATCAAGCCTTCCTTGAATTTGGTGTTCCAGATGAAGGAGAGACAACCCCTGTCCTCAAGATGTTCACATTTAATAGGGAAGACAGACATTTAGTAGTTTATGTAGTGTCAATAAGGGAGTAAAGTTGTTGAGAGGTGAGGTTATATCTGATATGAGTGAGAGTGATACGAATAGCATTCTAAGCAAGGGAGCTGCATGACCAAGTGGTAAAATAACAACCTGATTGGTGGAATTAAGCCTCCTGGGGTTGCTTGCTTGTTAAGTGGCAAGAGATGAGATCTTAAAAATCTTTAAGGAGATTGGATATTATCCTCTAGAGTATTTTCTAAAATTAGGTTTCTAACAGAGCTCTTAAAATTCGGTCCTAAGAGCAAAAAGTTCAGAAAACATTTGAGTGCCTACTTTTTACCTTGTTCTGTACCAGAAATGTGGATATAAGACATGATTGTTACTTTCAAGAAGCTTAGATTAGTGAAGAAAACAAATGGTACAGTGGTACATGTTAAGATGTATGGTGTGCAAAAGGATAGTTGACCATTTACAATTGAAAAAGTCGTCTTTTTCATTAAACTTTGATAATTTTATTTAATTTTATAGAGCAGCTTTTTAGATCTGTCAAGCAACGTAGGTCATCAGTTCCAACAGATGAGGAACTGAGGCCCAGAGAAGTAAGTGATTTGCTTGAAATTCTAGAACCCAGGATTCCTACTAACAGATTCTTTATCTTGTACTATATAATTCCTTTTTGGAGTGTTTCTAGTGATAGACTAAGGAAGTAACTATATCATTAGTAAACTGTTAGGAAGTTCTTTATATTGAACCCACACTTAATCTGATCACCAAAGCTAACATGTTTTCCCTTTTGCAGGTTAAAAATCCCAGTTTATTCAGTAGTTCTTCATATGATCCTTTGCCATATGGTTACCCTCCTTTATATAGTCTCGTAGGATGTATCTATTGATATCAGAAATTGATACCGGAAATTGTACCAGTATTTTAGCTGCAATTCCACCAGCTAACCTAAAATTATTATGCCCGCGATTTCAGAACCTGTACATAATTGTTAGAGATAAAGATTTAAAACTCCCTCTTCTGGATCCTTTCTCCCTAGTTCCATGTCCCATTTTCCTTGATCCTAAGTAATGCAGAAAATGGTCATCTTTGCACTGTGTTCATAATACTGTTTTTCGTGGCATCTGTCATTAAAAATCCCTATTTCCTGGAACATGATAAGCATTTGGTTACTAGCGGCCCCCAAATAGGGTTTTTTTTAAGAAAAAATATTTTTATTTTATTCTTTTTTTTTAAATTGTGGTAAAATAACATATTTACCATTTTAACCATTTTTAAATGTACAGTTCAGTAGCGTTAAATACATTCACATTTTTGGGCACTCAATTTCCAGAACTCTTCCTCTTGCAAAACTGAAACTGTACATACCATTGACTCCCCATCCTCTACTACCCCACCCCTGGCAACCACCATTTTACTTCCTATCTCTATGAATTTGATTAGGTAACTCATGTAAGTGGAACTAATAGCAATATTTTTGAAATTAACTTTACTAATAGAATGGTATCTTTAATATATAAACTCAGTTTCTTATAACAAAATATAGTTACAACATATTTTATAGTTTTGCATCTTGACTCATTGAGGCAGTAAAGTCAGAAGATAATTCATTGTTGGTAGACTAAAGAAAAACAGAATACAAAATTCCTTAAGAGCCTTTCTTTTTTCTTTCTTTCTTTCTCTTAAATCAAGGATGTGGCTATACCTTCCTCCACATCTAAGCCCCAAACATGTGTTCAGCATTCACCCCACCCTATCATTTTTTGCATATTATATAGAAGTTCTGCCTGCACTTGAATTCTGACTCTCCTGTTCTTGCATTTAAATGGTGTCTTAATCTATAAAACCAGGAATAGTCCTCGACTTAGGTTTAAGTGTAGTTAGTGGCATGTTTCCCTTATAGTTCTTTCGGTTCACTTGTTCAGTTTCCATTTAGTTACAGTACATCTAAGGCTCTTTTAAGTTCCAGGCTGTTTGGATACTAACATGGAAGCTCTTATATCTCTCTAAGAGAGGAATTTTAAACTTTTAAGTTTAGAAAATGAAGTAGGAAAATGGAAATCAAATTTGTTTGAGATATTAAAGATGCCTTACCTAGTAAGAAGTACTTAAAAATCACTGAGTCAAAAAAAAAATCACTCAGTCAAGTAAATACATAAATTTGTATCTTTAATAAATGCTCTTTAGGGAGTTCCATGTAGCCTAGTAGTTAGGATTCCAGGTTTTTCACTGCTGTGGCCCGGGTTCAATCCCTGGTCAGTGAACTAAGATCCTGCAAGCTGCGCGGCATGGCCAGAAAAAAAAAAAAAGGTCTTTAATAACGAGCATCTTTTGAATGAATCCATTTTTTTCCATCCCTTCCTATGTAAGGCTTAACTTACCATCACCATAGTGACGGTAAGTTAATTAAATATAATTAACTATTATAATTAAAAGTCACTTTGCCGTGAAAAAAACTCAGTACTAACCTTATTTATCAGGTGTACACGTGTGTATATCAGTAAGAATAAAGTAACATTTACAGTTTTGGTTTGTGTGCATATGATATCATCTCTGTATAATGAATATTTATGGTAGTTTGGCTTATTTTGCTGTTTTATGTACTTGTGGGAGGTGGGAGGTTGTTTTGTAGGAAAGGATAGTATTTGGGCTATGCCTCAGATGAGCAATATGAGAATTGTCATTTGAAATACTTTGGGTTTAAGCTATACTTTCCTGTAACAAAATGTGACATTTTTTGGCTGAGTTAGGGGCTTGTTGAAAAATAAATTTCAGAGAGCTAGTTCTAATTCTGTTTGTGAAGTAGAAATGTGGGTTCTGATATCTTAGAAAAGTCCTACATTTTTGTGATCTTAATTAGAGTCTCTTCTTTCTACAGAAATAGGAAGGTCGTTGATTATTCACAATTTCAGGAATCTGATGATGCTGGTAAGTTTTGTGATTTCAATAAGTTGTAAATTCGACTGACAAGTGGAAGAATACCCAGTTTGTGTACATTCTTATTATTCTTTTGAAATAGGTTTCATTTTTTATTTTTAGACTGTTGGTGTATATAAATTATGTCAATCTGTGTCACTCAAAACAAACGTTGAACTTGCATGGATTTTAACTTTTCCTTAGTAAATCATTGAAAATAAACACTTGAATAATTTTTTTCTTATCTGGTTTTGGAGTCCAAAGTTTAAATGTGCGATAATTCTGATGCAGTGTTTATTAGTTTAATATATCTCCTGCTATAATCACGGTAAAACTCATACATTTTAATAGGGAGTATGTAAATTTTTTGCATAATAAAGAACGATGAGAGTATTTTGTGAAATACCTTTGATTTGTGAACTAACTCAGAGTGAGTAGTGCATCTTAAATTGTAGCCATAAAAGGTCTTTTTAGAGTATGTCCTTACTCTCATTTTCCAGATGTGTTTACTATTCTTTTTCCTTTATTTTTTTAAAATCTAATTTTACTTTATAAACATAATATTATGTACCTTGGGAAAACCTAGAAAATGCAGCAATGTATAAAGAAGAATAAAAACATAATCCACCCTCCCAGAGGTAATACTAATATTTATTAAATGCTTACTAAATGTTTGCACTTACTCATTTAATCCTTAGATCATTCCTGTTAAAATGGGATTATACTATTTTTATTTCCATTTTACAGATAAGGAAACTGAGGCAGAAACATTATTCAAAGTCCTTTAGCCAACAGATGGCCATTTTAACTTTTTTGTCCTTTTTTTCCTTTTAAAAATATAGTTGACATCTTGCTATAGAATTTTGAGTTCTGTGCCCCTCCCACCCCACCCCTACTTATCTTTCTTGTGTTACTAAAAGTTTACGTTGGTTAATGGTTGTATGGTATTCCATAATTTATAATTATCCAACCATTTAATAATTGCTGAAGCTTCCGACTATTCTAGATACTCACGATTATATATGATGGTGTAGTAAATAGTTTTGGAATAGTCACTTTTTAAGGTTTTATAGGACTTTTTAAATTGGAGGTATTTTCCTCAAGTGCCAGAGTGTGCTATATATAATACTTTAGTTTAAAAGTAATTTACTTGATAACAGTAATTGTGTTAGGATTGTAGAATTGTGGGTTCTTTACAGTCTAAAATGCTTGTAATATAACCAAATTACTATAATAGTTTCCAAATAAATATGAAGATGTGGAAACATGTAAAAGTCTTTAACAAATTAAAAGGCTAGAATATAAAGTAAGATATTTGACTGTGGGTATATTAAAATATACACATGAGGACTAGAGAGTAATATGCAAAAATGGAAATGATTGAGTTAAGGTGGAACTGGAGTAGAAAAGATTTTTTTTTTAATGAAAGAAAATTATTTAGGAAATTCTGCCCTCTCACCTTTTAAATAGCATGAGAGAATTATCAGTAAATAGAGTGGTAATTTTGACATGTAAAAATCATAATATAGTTCATTGAATTTGAAAAATACTTTGTTTAGATGAAGATTATGGAAGAGATTCGGGCCCTCCAGCTAAGAAAATTCGATCATCTCCCCGAGAAGCTAAAAATAAGAGGCGATCTGGAAAGAATTCACAGGAAGATAGGTAAGAGGCATAAGTCTGATTCTTCTTACACTGTCACCACTCAGATGAGGATAGTGTCTGGTCTCTAAATTGGTAGAATCTTCAGTTACTTTGGGAAAGTGCTTATTTTTCACTTAATGTTGTTTTGCATGTTTCATGTTATCTCAGACAGTGCTTCTGAGTCTAGAGGTTAGCCTCTTTAAGGTCATGGAATCCAAGGTGAGCTGCAAGTATGCCAGAATGACTTTGGTGCTACTTCAAACCTCTGAACACAGGCAGAAAGATTGTTTAAGTATATAATTTGTTGCCCAAGGTTAGTATTGGCATTTTCATTGTAGAAATGGCAAAGAATAAGTGGCCTTTCCTATTCAGTCACAAATCATTGGCAGAATCATAACTAAAGCTTATAGAATGTTGCATTGCCTGCCGGGTTTTACTATCTATAGTCAATTCTACTTTGTTTAAATAATTTAATCATTTTGGGCTGTTTCCTTTCCCTTAGTTTTATAAATGAATTCAGATGAGTTGTATTTTTAACTGTAATTGCCTCATGAGACGAGGGTATTGTAGCTTTCATCTCTGCTCTTACAGCTATACACATGGATTCACTCTCGTACTCAGTGTAGCATAACTTTAAGACCTCCTTGATGGTGGTGGTGGTGATGATGATAGTTACCGTTTATGATTATTATGTGCCAGTATCTATTATATGCTAATTTATATTCATTATCATTTAATTCTCACAAAACCTTTATTAGGGTAAGTAATATTAACTTAGAGGGGTCAGTGATTTATCCAAGGACCAGCAAATAGACGAGTAGGTTTTGAAACCATGTCTGTTGGACTCCAAAGTCCATTTTTTTAACCATTAGGCTATACCACTTCCAAACAATACTATTAAGTATGAGCAGTTCAAAGAAATGAAATAATAATTCTCACTAGTTCTTCTAAGTTATTTACTTTTGAGCACTAAAACCACTATAATTCCTAGGCAGAAATCTTTCCATTCTGAATTCACAGAACGCTAAGTTTGTAAAAATAATACTAATTAATAAATGTACCTAAGTATTTTCTGTTTGCTTGAATCGCTAACATCTAGTATTTTCTTTCCTGGAGAATTTCAGAAATCTGGAGAAATTTTGAGGAAAAATAAGACAAAATTATACTGTAGGGAGACACATTTTTCATAGTTTCATAATATATCTCTCTAATCCAGTTTTATATAGCAGCCCAACTTAGAACTATCTTTCATTATATTTATTTTATTTCTCCTAGGAATGAGCATCTTCATGGCCTCTTGTAATGTCTCATCAATATAATTGATATCTAGCCTAAATTTTTCCTTGTTGCAGTCATCTGGCTTTATTACTCTCTGCTAAGTGTCCAGGAATGGTTGAAATAAATATAGCTTTTGTTGCCATTTGTATTAAGTGCCTTGTACGTTTATTCCCTTAGACCAATATTATGTTGCTTTTTGTGTTGGTCTCTACTTAAACGTTTAGCTTTTACTTGACTTCACTGTAATGGTGCTCAAGGATTAATGGTCTCTGTAAACTCAATAATAAAAGAACTAGAGGAAATGATACCGTTCTTCATCATTGTAATAGACTTGTGAATTAAATGCTTACTTTGCATAAGATATTTATATAGAACAGTCATAGGTTTCAGAATTATAGTATATTTGGATCAGATTACTTAGTAAAGAAATGTGTTCGGTTTTTCTTTTTGCTTAGGAATCTTGGGTTCAATAGGTGGTCATTTGAGTGTGGTCTAAATTACAGGAATACCAAAAGAGATTTACAGGATCTGCTGTTTGAGAAAAGAAAGCTATCAACTTTTATGTGACTTTCTTTTTTTGTTTGTCAGGATTTCTCATGGAATCATAAAATTTTAGCGCTGAAGAGTACAAGTGATTTGCCTAAGATCATACAACTAAATAATTCATGACAAAGACAGAACTCTAGAACCCAGATTTCCAATTTAAGATTTGTGAAGATATAAAATGTGCATCTTTGTGACCTAAAAAGTTATTTGATAAAACTTTTCATTGAAGCTCGTTAACTTCTTATTTTACTCTGCAGTGACCTTTAGCTAGCTTTTATTTTCTCCATGATACAAGGCAGGCCTATGTGTTGAGGTTTCTGATGTATAGAAATATTGGATCCTAAATATTAATATTAGGAGGTAATTAATTGATTTGTTTTCATTTTGTTTTAGATAATTTTTTTAGGCATATTGTAATTTATATAACTAAACTCCAGTTTCCTTTAATAATTATAAAGGTGTTTTCTACATCTATATTTGGGGCTATCCATTTACTTGCCTACTTTACCACCATTGATACATTATATAATTTATTTTCAGTATATTCATACTTTGCCTCTGACAACAAAAAATTTTTCTTAGTAAATGTTCTCCTGAACCAGATCTTATCCATAGGTGAAAAGTTTTTAGCTTGTGTTGAGATACCTTCTTTTTTTCCTTTGGGTCTTCAGAGGGAGCAGTGTTTTCTAAAAGTAGATAAAATTGTTCTTAATCACCAGCATTCCTATGAAGTAGGGAAATAATGCAAGCAAGCAGTTCCACTCCTCAGCATCTGTTTGAATATTTTATGTATAAAAGAGGTTTTCTTCGGTGTTCTTCTCCAGTCAGATACCAGAGATTTACGTTCACTTGGATTTTGATCTAAGATTTTTAATCTTTTCCCCCTTCCGCTTACAGTGAGGACTCAGAAGAAAAAGATGTGAAGACCAAGAAGGATGATTCTCACTCAGCAGGTAGTAAAGAATTTTTAATGTAATAGGTGTAATTCTTTTTATATATTTATTTATTGGGCATTTTAATAAGTGGTTTTATTATACTGCCAGGCTCTGTGGTAAATGCTGCATTACAAACGTTATGTGTTTTCATCTTCAAAGAGCTCACAGTGGTTCTCAATCCTGGTGGCTTATTGCAGTTTCCTATGAAGGAGGTTTGTTTTGTTTTTTGTTTTATTTTGTTTGTAGGTTTTGTTTTTAGTTTTTTTTTTTGCGGTATGCGGGCCTCTCACTGCTGTGGCCTCTCCCGTTGCGGAGCGCAGGCTCAGCGGCCTAGCCGCTCTGCGGCATGTGGGATCTTCCCGGACCGGGGCATGAACCCGTGTCCCCTGCATCGGCAGGCGGACTCTCAACCACTGCGCCACCAGGGAAGCCCTGTTTGTAGGTTTCAAAAAAAAAAAAAATTTTTTATTTATTTGGCTGCGCCAGGTCTTAGTTGTATTGCCGCGTGCAGGATCTTCATTGCAGCGTGTGGGATCTAGTTCCCTGACTAGGGATCAAACCCGGGCCCCCTGGATTGGGAGTGCAGAGTCTTAAGCGCTGGACCACCAGGGAAGTCCCTATGAAGGTTTCTTTGTTTTTTTGGTTTTTCTAATTTATTTATTTATTTATTTTTGGCTGCATTGGGCCTTCATTGCTGCACGCGGGCTTTCTCTAGTTGTGGCGAGCGGGGGCATCTCTTCGCTGCCGAGTGCGGGCTTCTCACTGCGGTGGCTTCTCCTGTTGCGGAGCACAGGCTGTAGGCGCGCAAGCCTCAGAAGTTGTGGCACACAGGCTCAGTAGTTGTGGCACACCGGCTTAGTTGCTCCGTGGTGTGTGGGATTTTCCCGGACCAGGGCTTGAACCCGTGTCCCCTCCATTGGCAGGCGGATTCTTAACCACTGCGCCACCAGGGAAATCTGATATGAAAGTTTTTATAATGTACTTAATATCCATCCCATCCCAGGACTTCTCATTCAGTAAGGTCTAGGTGGGATGTTGGGGCTTTGTTTTGTATAAGTATTTACAGATTATTCTCATGCATAGTCAAAATTGAAAACCATTTACATGAACAAATAAAAGATATCAAACTAAATAGAATAGTAAGAATAAGGGGGAGTGATGACTCCAGGTTGGAAAGCAAACAACGATTAGTTTCAATCTGACTCTTTTTAGCTGGGAAGTAGACCTTTGAAACAGTAGCCACAGAGAAAGTTTTTTTGTAAGAATTCTAAATTAAAAGAATTAATTAAAGAGGGGCTTCTCTGATGGCGCAGTGGCTGGGAGTCCGCCTGCCAATGCAGGGGACACAGGTTCGTGCCCCAGTCCGGGAAGATCCCACATACCGCGGAGCGGCTGGGCCCGTGAGCCATGGCTGCTGAGCCTGTGCGTCTAGAGCCTGTGCTCCGCAACGGGAGAGGCCACAACAGTGAGAGGCCTGCGTACCGCAAAAAAAAAAAAGAATTAATGAGGAACTGACTAAATTAAATGTTAAATCCTGATTACTCATTGGTATTTATTTTTTAAAATGTAACTCTTAAAAGAATTGAGAGTTTATCCCATCTTGCTCCCAACCATTTTAGTTGTGGTCTATATTCCCCTGCTTTTGCCTTCCTGGATCCCCCTTTAAATGAGACTGCTGGGCTTCCCTGGTGGCGCAGTGCTTGAGAACCTGCCTGCTGATGGAGGGGACACGGGTTCAAGCCCTCGTCTGGGAAGATCCCACATGCCGCAGAGTGGCTAGGCCCGTGAGCCACAACTACTGAGCCTGCGTGTCTGGAGCCTATGCTCCGCAACAAGAGAGGCCGCGACAGTGAGAGGCCCGCGCACCGTGATGAAGAGTGGCCCCCGCTTGCCACAACTGGAGAAAGCCCTCGCACAGAAATGGGGACCCAACACAGCCAAAAATAAATAAATAAACAAACCAATGAACCGACATTTTAAAAAAAAAAATGAGACTGCTATTTAGCTAATATGTAGAGAGGGTAGACAGAGTTCCACTGGATTCACTCCACTGAGCTATTTTGCGTTCGTTTTTTTCTCAAGTCTGCTAATTGTCTGAAAATAAATTATATTAACCTTTTGCACTAGTGCTGTTGTGATAATGTAACGTACACTTTTATTCATCTGCCTTGTGAATCCTAATTTGAATCTCTTACATTTGTAAGCATTTGAGCAATTCAAGATGAATAACTCTGTACTGGTGTTAAGCTACTGTGAGGTGCGTTTAGTTTTGAGTCTACCAAAGTCAGTTCCGTTCCGTGTGTCTATTTGTCTTCAGGTGAGGTTTTGGGTAGTGAAAGTGATGACTTGAACACTGACCATGGCAAAGCTTATAAGACTCGAGTGTTTCTGGAAGCGTAACAGCTAAACCTTAACAGAATAAGGGAGCCTCAGAGTCCAGGAGAAGGGCTGTAGGTAGAGACTAATAAAAATATAACTTGGTCTAGAGCCAGTAGGCTGGCATCCTGTTGTTTAACCAGATTTATGCACAACCACAACTGTGTGTTGAAAAGAACTTTTAATTAATAAACTATAGTATATGAAAGTAATTTTTTTATAAAATTGTATTGAGATCTAATTGATTTTAATATGTGTTTTAAAGATTTCCCTCAATCTCCTCTAAACTGAAATGGCCACACCTCATTCATTGAAAAGGGATAGTAGTTTGGCATTATTTTAGATTCTGTATGTTTTATATCTTAGAATAAATATCATTGGAAGACAATCTTCCCCTGTTCTACTATTTAAAAATATTTTTCTAACTAGTTTCTAAAAACTGTGTAGATAGGTTTGAATGTGATTGCGAATTTCAGGGCAAAGCAATGATACAAGTTTAAAGTATGTTATAGGAAACATGTGCTCACACCTTAATTCAGCTTTATTATTACTTAGAACTACATGCCTAAGTTATTTCATATGTGCTAGTGGGTGCACAGTCTTATTCAAGCTCATTCTTTGAATTTTAGCTCTTTTGTGTATTTTGTAGAAATTTTTAGGGATAAAATTTACCCTTTTTGAATGAAATAAAGCTGCAGGTTATATCTCATGTCGGCTTTTCTAGTCAGCTGTCAAACCCATAACTCTTTGATCATTGCATTATTACTTGGATATTGCAGAGGACAGTGAAGATGAAAAAGAAGATCATAAAAATGTGCGCCAGCAACGGCAGGCAGCCTCTAAAGCAGCCTCTAAACAGAGGGAGATGCTCATGGAAGATGTGGGCAGTGAAGAAGAACAAGAAGAAGAGGATGAGGTGCCATTCCAGGAGAGTACGTAAAGCTGCCTTGTTACTTTGGTCATGGTTGTAGTTTGTGACCTCGATTACTTCCACATTTTTGTGGATGCTCAGTGTTAAAATCAGTTGCTTAAATTAGATACTAACTATTAAAAGAGATGACTGTTTTGATATCTGTGTATATTTTAAAAGGTTCAGAGATTCTCATGATCGTTATGTCCATCATTTCTAGTCAGATACTGAGTGAACAGTTGTTAGACTAACAGTTACATGGCGGGTGTTGTGATTAAGATTTGTATTTTGGCTTGGTGGAGAAGGGTGTAGACCTCTCCTTGCAAAAAAAGGTGTTAACTAAATTTAGATGTTTCACAGGTTACTCACATTAATTAATTACATGTATATCTGCTTTGTATGTAGTTTTCTTACTTCATTTGTTTATACTTGGGCCAAACACACCAAATCAGTTGTTTCATTTCCCTGGTCTCATCAGGACTATATAGGAGTGATGGAACTACCAAAAGTTACTTGATGGCTTCAGTTTTTATCCAGATTAAGTCTTATCTTTTCCTGTTTTCAACGTACTCTTCAAACAAGCCAGTCATGTAACCCTCATGGTGCGTGCTAAACCATTTTACAGGTGGGGCCAGTGACAGCTCCAACCAGATTGGTAGTATCTGCAAATAGAATCCAAGAGTGTTTGACTTCCAAATCCATTCTCCATTCTTAGCACTCTCTCCCTTTGTTCACTTGGAAGGCTGTATACATTAAGTTGGACGTTGAAATTCTTCTTTCCTCTCAGAAGATTCCGGCAGTGATGAGGATTTCCTAATGGAAGACGATGATGATAGTGACTATGGCAGTTCAAAAAAGAAAAACAAAAAGATGGTTAAGAAGTCCAAACCTGAGAGAAAAGAAAAGAAAATGCCCAAACCCAGGCTAAAGGCCACAGGTGAGCTCTGCAGAAGTCAGATTAAATTACTGCTTTGAAAAATGTGAAGAACCAATAAACCTCTACAGAAGTTCTTCATTAGGGCTTGGCATTGGCCACGTACTTAACAAAAATAAAAGGATCCTGTGTTCTATACCTGGAAGTATCACTTATTTATTAATTAGGACTCCAGCCCCTCTGAAATTCTGGTGGCTTAGCCCTGTTCTTCAACTACTGCCATACGAGAGGCAAGATTTGGGAATGACCTATTAGTGTCAGGTACAGTGGTAGAAACACCCCACCAGCATAGCTGTTACTGCCCTTTTCCCCCACTGATATCACAATCCCAGCAGCTAGTAAAGACTTGAAATTGTGAAAATACACACCTACAGTAATACATTTAAGTTCTGTGTTCTGATTCCTACACCATCCTCTGTGCTAGCAAAATAAAACCACACTTGACAGCAAAGATTCATTTTCTTTAGGCCCTTGTGGTTCCTACCAGGTATTCTCCTATTTGAAGCTAGTTTGTGATTAAATCAGAAAGCTGGATTTGCTTTTTCTTTATTCTAGCAAATAGAACTTTTACTCATCATGTCTTACTGTTAGTAATGATGGAACTGTTAAAAGTTATTTGATGGCTTTAGTTTCTATTCAGATTAAGTTGCATCCCCTCTTCTTCACCCAAGTTTTAAACATAAACAATTTTTAGTTTCACAAGCCACTAAGGATGATGTGCAGTTTCTATAGCATCCTGTTTCTCTATTGTAAACATTACTGCTAACATAACATTACAGTGTTGGTTAAAACGGTTGGGAAACCTGTACCCACCTTCATTTTTAGTAAGTTAGGGTGTTGTCTTTATAGATTTTTTTTCTTACAGATTATTTTCTTTAGTAGCTGATTTTGTTAAAGATGCTTTCTTCCCTTCCCCAAATTGGTATTTTTCTTCTTTCAGTGACGCCAAGCCCTGTGAAAGGCAAAGGGAAAGTGGGTCGCCCCACAGCTTCAAAGGCATCAAAGGAAAAGACTCCTTCTCCCAAAGAAGACGACGAGGAACCAGAAAGCCCTCCTGAAAAGAAAACATCTGCAAGCCCTCCACCTGAGAAATCTGGGGATGAAGGGTCTGAAGATGAAGCCCAGTCTGGGGAGGATTAACAGTGATGATGGTTTGGGGAGAGATTTTATTTAAAAAAAAGAGAAAAAAAAGAGAAAAAAGAAAAAAAGAGGGAAAAAAAAAGAAAACCTACTTAAGATAGAATATGGTTTTGGCTATGGCTTGACTCATGGGCTTTCAATGCTTTTTTTTTTTCCTTTTGTTGAAAATAACATTTTCTTTTTCTTTCCTTTTTTTTTTTTTTTTTTTTAAGAAAACCATTGTATGTTTAATTTACCTTTTTTGTCTATGGGTCTCTTTGTCACGACCCCCTCTTTTCCCTCCCCCTCTTTCCCAATGAAAGCCATGTTAAATTAATCACTGGATTGACTGCTTCATCTTTTTATTTTTAATGGAGGGTATGCCACAGTTGTAAAGCAATAAGATTTGAGGTGAACACTATGGAAATTTTGCTTTTTGCTAAATGGTAGCAAGTTAAACAGTAATCAGAAAACATAGAAGGTTTTAGTTAAAAATGATTGTTTCTCTACCTGAACTTTTTAAGAAAACAGTTGTCATCTAATACAAGTTTATATTCTATATACAAAAATATGGATGTCTAGAAAAATCATGACTTTAAACTTCCACTGATGGGGTAGGTAGGAGATAAAGATGAATTCAGAATTGTTACTAAAAGTATTCATGTTTTTTTATCTTGGGGCAGCACAGGGAATTGAGGTTACCTGACCTTGTTTGAGGGTGTGGGTTATTTTTTTTTTTAATTTCATCACTTGTTATCTCTAAGAGACTCGGAGCCAGTGATCCTTTATCCTGCTACAGTCTTTAAGGAACTTTAAAAAAAAAAAAAAAAGCAAGGGCCGCCAAAACTTAAATCTTTCTTGATTTTCTATTTCATTCTCTAATGGTTCATGTTTTAAAATATATATATGTATCTATTCTGTTTCTTGGATAAAATTTTACCAAGGATCAAAAGAAGAAACCCTAGAATTTAAATGGGGAGATCTATATATCACAGTGGATTTCTTCTCAAACTGACAATGTTTAGGTTTTAAGCAAATAAAGTACCAGTTAATGTGAAACTCAATCACAAAGACTTGACATTTTTGCTTTATGAAAACAGAGAATTGAAATTCTTTTATGCCATAAATGTGCATTCAGATCCCGTGAACCATACTCTCTTTTTATCTGGGGATAGAGCGTTTTCCTTTTCATACCCCTGTCTTCCCATTTCTTCGTAGAAACATGGTATGAAGTCATCTCTTGGATTCCTGCTAGGACATAGGACACTACTGCACAGCCCCACCACTAATGTCTACCAGCCCTGCTCTAGGACATGAGTTCTCCTGGCTCTGTTCTTCACTTACATTACATCCTGTGCTTGACGGGAGTGTGTTAAATGCTGCTCCAACACTATTCAGTCAGCAGTTATCTTTTTACTGGTGCCCTTGCTCACTGCTCATGTTGCTTAAAGCAGGAGTTTAAGGGGCTCTGAGGGGCTGGAGAAACCATGTATTCAGGAGGTCTGTGTGTAGTTGATAACAGCCTTGTTACATGCCTTATGAAGGCAGTCACAAGACAGATCTGTAGGTTTGCTCCTCCACATTCTGGTACCATGAGCTAATGGGAACAAGGTTTAGGGGGTCTTAGTGTGCTAATAAGTCGAAAAATTAGTGAAATTTAACCTCTGCCTTTTTATCTAGATTTGCTTCCTCAATATTTACGACGCAGTTTTCTTTTACCTATTGAGTTACAGCATAGTTTTCTCTCATACAACCTGGTTCTTACAGATGTTCATAGAACAAAGGTTATTTAAGGAATATTTTTACTCTGATTTTTAAGACAGTGTAAGGAATATCCTTATTCTGTGATTTTTTTTTTTTTTTTTTTTAAGAAAGCTCCCAGTGGCAGAGAGTCATTTCACTGTTGCACTATGCGTGTTAAAGAATGAATTTGGAGATTTTAGTACTCGGCCAAAAATGTAAAACTTGAACATTAAGTAGCAATTGGATTATTATCTTTCATGAAGGTTAACTTTATAGTTGTGAACTTTGTAATGAGGTGTTAAAGATTATTCTATTTGCTATATGGGTTTGTTCAGGTATTTTAACAAGAAGGTTTGTGTTCACGTACTGAAAAAACCTATCAGTGTTTCCACCATGCACTTCTATTTGTAGGGGTTTATAACTTTGAGTCTTACATTCCTAGTAACATTTGTGCTTTCCTTAGATTATATTTCGTGAAGATTGGGGGCAAGTGTCTTTTAAAACTTTAGCCTTGGTATTTTATGTAACACAGTCTCTGTAATATATTAATCTGCACTAACATCTCTGTGATATATGCACATCCTTTAGGGGTAATCACATCTTCTAGGTTATTTGTGTGCGTTTGGTTGGGCTTTTTGTTTGGGATCCCTTTTTTAAAGATTAATTCACGAGATTGAAAAATGTATTATATATTTCTAATAGACTGGACAAAGGATCTGTGTCCCCAAGAAAGACAGGCTCTGAATGACCTTTGTTTTCTCCACTTTTTGCTAATGATTTAAAACACTCTGGTCTTCCCCTCAAATCATGCATGCCAATAGGACAGTTGTGGTGTCTCAACTGGAAACAGGTGCTCAGTAGTCAGGCTTGATAGTGATGTCAGAACAGGTTACAAGCGATAAGCTGATAGCGACTGGCCATTGGCACCACCCTTGACTAAATGCCCTCTTTCTCTAGTGTGCCTATGGTGAGGTGGCAGTAGCATTCACTGTCTTGCAGTGCTCAGGAAGTGGGACATTCACTTTGAACGTGCTTGTTTGTATTATCTCAATTCTCTATGTTAGCTCTGTTAGGTTTACCTCTGGAACATGGATTTCGGCAGCTATGCTAACTGACACTACGTTCTAGTTCTTAAGTTTCTTTTTTTCAGACCTCCCCAACACGCACGCACACGCACACACACACACCACACACACACACACCACACACCCCCAGAAATGGGTAGCTTCCATCTTATTAAATCTATTTGTAGCCTGCTGCTGCTTTTAGCCTTCCCCACCTCAGATTATAATCAATGGAGTGGGCCCAAAGGATACATTTTAATTTCAGTAATGGTATATCTGTCCTGCTTTCTAACACATCTCTCCATGCCCTGTTGAGTCCATGTAGGAAAATTAATGGCTGTGTCCTCCTTTATGGAGGTAGTGAGTGAAAAATCTTTAAATCTGGAAGAATAGTAGTTGATTTCCCATGTTGGAGCTTTGATGCTTTTTTTTTTTCTCACAATAACTGGTTTGCTCCAGGTTCAACCCTCAGTTCAATACTTACTCTTGGTACTGGTTCACATAGCATTTTCTTACAGGTAACTAATCAAGAGTGGAATTTGAGGTTACAATCCAGTAGTTTTTGACATTCTTGTGGATATGATCAACTAAACTGAACTTGACACTTCTTCTTTAACGTTTTATTTTTTTTTTAATCCATGAACATTCAATAACAAGTGGCTTTTAGAGTAGTGGTTGAGGAAAGGGAATAGTGCTTTTTCCCTTTCCCTAGGAGATGTTTTGACAGTGTTGGAAAGGCAGGAGCAACAGGGAAAGCTTTATTAAAGGTCATGTGGCCGTTGTGGCTTTTATGAAGAAAGGGAGTTTTGATTTGAGCAGTTCTTTCTGTGCCTGCATCGCCAGGAGCTATGCTGAGGAGAAGAAACTATCACTTTAGGAGTTTGGAAAGGAAGAAACCTGGCCTGTGGTTTTTATGGCATAGAGACAGATACTTAGAAGGAGTGACGCTTTCTGTCACGGGATAGCTCTTGAGGTTGGAGAGTTGTCCTTTTCTCTGTGCATGGAGCTGGATTTATTTGAAAAGGGAGTTAGTTTATTTGAATATTGGGATATCAAACTACCCAGAGCCAAATTTCAATGTGCAACTCATTTTCCCTTTTTCTTGAGATAAGCTTGATACAAAATGAGTCTTTTTGAGTCCCAAATCCCTAAATTACACTTTTTTTCAAAGCCTAATTCACAATTCACAGTGGTGCTGTGTATTAACCACTATTGGGAAAAATCTTGTAAACCTGCCTGTTGCCATGCCAATGGAGTGACTGAACTGGTGACATCTGTTTGAGCATGCTTTGTGGCTGGTGGAATGCCACCATTGTGCATACACTTTGTACATCAGGGGTGAAGGGAGGGTTTTCTAGATTATGGGGGGAGGGTAAAATTGGGATTTTTTTTGTTGTTCTTTTTTGGTGGGGTGTAGGGGTATAGTACTCAGCTTATGCCCTAAATAACTTGTATAAAAACCCCTGAAGTATTGTGTGGGTGTGTGTGTGAGTGTGTGTTTGTTACATGTCTGGCAGTTAAACCTTTGTCTTCTGGAAATTAGTGAATTCTTTTCTTCTTTTCCTCCAGAATTATTTGTTACAAGATTTGTAAATAAGAGCTCTACTTAGTTTGTTTACCAAGAACATGTTGCAGCAAACCTTCTACACCTGATTCCCTCAAGGTTGAAGGAAAGACTTAAGACTTGCCAGGTTAAGCAGCAGCCAGGTTCTCAGTAATTGTTCACCTTAATTCATCTTTCAGACTCCATTTTGCCAGCTCTAAAATTCCCAGTCTTCCTTAATTGTAGTCCTTAACCTTTTACGTTCTGAGCAGGAAGGGTAAAAGAGAAAAACCTGCTTAAATGTATTTAATTGTCCTTGGGCTGAGACCAGGGCATCCCTTAATACTGCAGTGTTGCTGGGTACATGTGATCAGACACCGAGGGTTGGGCATTCTTGCAATACCTTAACAGTGCTGAAATCTGCAGCATGGTACTAAGGAAGTTAAAGTTTGAATGTAACCACTTTATTTAAAAAAAAATTTTTTTTAATTTAAATGAAAAGGGGTTGAAGTGAACATGATTTTGTTGACCATGTTCGTGAATTATAGATGCAACATGCATTGGTAGACTTGTGTGATGGTCTTTTGTGATACTTAATTTTTACATATCCCAGTCTCTGTATGTATCTACATAGACAAAGAAAAAAACAAATTCCTGCTTTCTCTTATTGAAGGGTTTCCAGGACTGCGTGTCTGTTCCTGAGCTCTGTTTTAAGTATGTGTATCCTTTGCTTGTATTTTGTATTAAAAAATAAGAAAAAGAACCCTTTATTGTTGAGCATGTTGGCATTGTCCCTTTTATTTTTTTCTCTTTTTGGGACACATGAAGCAAGTTATTCTTTTTCTGTATCTTTTTTTCTTTTGTAAACTTTTTTTTGTTTTGTTTAAAAATGGCTTTATAAAAGGGCTTTTGTAACCCAGATGCGTGCTCTGTGTACTTCTTGTAATACTCTGAAGCAAATACACTGACTTACTATACAGCTGATCACCTTGGTCTGTCAGCTCCCAGTCCAGCCTGACTTTAGGGGGAACCCACCATCTGAATGAATTCTTTAGAAATTAGCAGTGACCGTCACTGGTGCTGGTAACAAAAGTATGCCTTGTCTTAATTAGTACTTCGGAGTAAGGAATGAAGAGAGGCAGTATATTCGTTAACTTGATTAATCAAGGGAGCACTGGGCTTGGTGCATGAGGATCCCTAGTTAGCGTTGCTTCTTGTGTTCATGTCCAGGTTATGAAGTCTTATGGAGGGAAAAATTCTTTAAATAATCACATATAATAAAGGATAGTATTTAGACTCATAAAACAGACATCTGCGTTCAATTTCAAATACCTATAAAAACTACACTATCTTGCAATTTATAGTTAAGTATTATCTCTTAGATGGAGAATATCGTACAAGATACTGTAGCTATTAGGGATTTTATCCTTTTCAACCTTTCCCCTTGTTTACATTCTTGCCTTGTCATCTGAATATTGTAATTAACATACAAACTCACCTTGGCTTTGAAATTGAGTGCTTTTTGCATGCTGTTAACCTTTAGTGACTAGCTAACTTGGCATTTATTTCTTACATTGTTGTTTGTCCCAGGTCAAAGTTTACTTCAGAAGAACGTTAACCAGCCACTTTTCCTCATAATCTTCAGGTGTTTTATGATTAACATTATCAAATTTCTGTTTCAGTACAATGCTGAAGAAATAGAGTCTGGTTTAAAGGACTTCAAAAACCATCAGGTAGGGCTTCCCTGGTGGCGCAGTGGTTAAGAATCCGCCTGCCAATGCAGGAGACATGGGTTCAAGCCCTGGTACGGGAAGATCCCACATGCTGTGGAGCAGCAAAGCCCATGTACCACAACTACTGAGCCTGCGCTCTAGAGCTCGCGAGCCACAACTACTGAAACCTGCGTGCCTAGAGCCCGTGCTCCGCAACAAGAGAAGCCACCGCAATGAGAGGCCCGTGCACTGCAACGAAGAGTAGCCCCTGCTCGCTGCAACTAGAGAAAGCCCGCGCTCAGCAACAAAGACCGAACTCAGCCAAAAATAAAGTAAAAAGTAAATAAATTTAAAAAAAGAAAAAAACCATCAGGTAGACAAACAGACTCATAGAGGTTGGGTTTGGTAAAAAACCATTCAGAACTCCCTCACTCGACTCCTATCCATGAGCATTACTCTACAGTAACTTAACACTGTAGCTGTACAGCACTTTGCAGTTTATGAAGCTTTTTTATTTACATAGTACCTTATTCAGTTTTCCCAGCAACTGTGACTGCTCAGGTGTTGTTCCTCCAATTCTGTAGAAAATAAACTGGCTCAGGATGTGATTTGACGTGGCTAGTATGTGGTACAAGGCTTGAATCAGGTCGTTCTTTAAATTGTCACAGCTGTTCTAAAACCAGCTCCCATTATCTTATGTAAATGCGTCCCTTGGGGCTTCCTACTGATAATAAACTTTTGAACATATTGCTGTTGTTCAGTATCACTAAGTAACAGTGATACTTGAACCAGTCCAATGAGACATCAAAGATTTAATGGGAAAAATGTCTTTACAATGAGATACGAAAATTTCTCATTAAATACTTAAATTTACTTGAAAATCCCTGTGGTCCCTGCATACGAAGCTTCAACTTATGTAAAAGCTTTCATTTCTTTTTATTTTTGATTATGTTTTAAGGTAATGGCTATACAGAGGAAAATATGTCATCTTGACTGCACCGCCCTTATCCTTTGCCAGTAGAGGGCGGTATTTGTCCTCCATATACTTAGCTACTGGGACCATTGCTTACCCCATCTCATCTTTAGATACCGACTCCTGGGCTCAGCGACCACAGGTTATCGGGACACTCTACCACCTGCTTGGGTTAGAGATGTTCTGTGATCAGTGTGCCCACTTATCATCCTAGTGTATGCAGCAGCAATATTTTCTGATTTCAAGTGCAAAAATAGGATCTCGATTCGTGCACATCTGTCTGCTTGTGTTGTTCCCTTTTAACAGTTCTAAAAGATGAAAGTATGTTGAGATTTCAAAAATGCATCTGTGGACGAAGTGAGAGAGTGGCATTGACAATATATACACTACAAAACGTAAAATAGATAGCTGGTGGGAAGTAGCTGCATAGCACAGGGAGATCAGCTCTGTGTTTTGTGACCACCTAGAGGGGTGGGATAGGGAGGGTGGGAGGGAGACGCAAGAGGGAGGAGATATGGGGATATATGTATACGTATAGCTGATTTCACTTTGTTATAAAGCAGAAACTAACACAACATTGTAAAGCAATTATACTCCAATAAAGATGTTAAAAAAAAGATGCATCTGTGAACTCTTGGCCCCGTTTGGAAACAGGTGTTGCCTTTTGGAATTGCCCTCCAGCTCAAAAGCCTCATTTCTTGCACAGGCAGCACTGGTAACATGTTCGTGTACAGCAATACTGAGACTTCTTTTCAAGGTAACATGGTACCTTGTGTTCCTTTATCTGGCTGGCATGCTTCTCTTTCCCTCCATTATTTTAGTAGAATGGACAGATACCCATTCGAGATGCTTTGGCTGGGCCACCGTGAGGAGAAATCAGCATTGCTCGTGGGTGTAACCCCTGTTTCAATATTGAAGTCCTGGACAAATATAGTGAAATAAATGCTGTGTTGATCCTGAGGTCAGAGAATGAGAGTGCAGCCAGAGTTTACATCCTAGTAAAGAAAATAATTACTTTAAAATATGATAATATAAAATGTTAAAAGTAATAGTTTGCCTTGATTTAGCTCTAAGTTGGCACCCAGAAGTGATTTGTTTAAAAATCTAACTTTGGGGGCTTCCCTGGTGGCACAGTGGTTAAGAATCCACCTGCCCATGCGGGGGACATGGGTTCGAGCCCTGGCCTGGGAAGATCCCACATGCCTTGGAGCAACTAAGCCCGTGCGCAACAACTACTGAGCCTGCGCTCGAGAGCCATCGAGACACAACTACTGAGCCTGCGTGCCACAACTACTGAAGCCTGCGTGCCTAGAGCCCGTGCTCCGCAGCAAGAGAAGCCACCGCAGTGAGAAGCCCGCGCACTACAACAGAGTAGCCCCCGCTCGCCTCAACTAGAGAAAGCCCGCGTGCAGCAATGAAGACCCAACACAGCCAAAAATAAATAAGCTAATTAATTTAAAAATAAAATTTAAAATCTATCTTTAAGGAATAAGTAGTAGATCAAGGAAGATCACATATATATTATTATTATTGGTAATGTTTTAGCTATTAAGTTGAATACATATATATAGAGAGATAGGCATACACACACACAAAAACCCTTTTAATAGAATGTGTGAGACCACTTCCTTGGCCAATGTGGAATGTAATGTGTCTAATGGATGATACTTTTTCCACCTTGACTAGGAACAAGAATACATAAGGCTCTCCTGACTACATGAGATTAGGGCGGATGAGTTAGGTAAGGCTCTGAAGGAGGTAGAAAGTCACTGGAACAAGAAAAACGATGGATGGCCTAAAATTTGGGGGAAATAACAATTTGGTAACTCTAGATGATTGGTTATGTGATAAAAATTGATTCTCGGGCTTCCCTGGTGGCGCAGTGGTTGAGAGTCCGCCTGCTGAGGCAGGGGGCGCGGGTTCGTGCCCCGGTCCGGGAAGATCCCACGTGCCGCGGAGCGGCTGGGCCCGTGAGCCATGGCCGCTGAGCCTGCGCGTCCGGAGCCTGTGCTCCGCAGCGGGCGAAGCCACAAGAGTGAGAGGCCCGCGTACAGCAAAAAAAAAAAAAATTGATTCTCATCAATGAACTCAATGTGTATAGTGATATAATTAATAAAAAGTAGATCGTAAAACAGTTGTCTTTACCCAAAAAGTGTATAGAGACAGTCACATACACTGGGTCCTCACTTTGTGACTATAAATTGGTTCTCTAATACGACTTAATGGAATAAGGTACTGATCATTTAAAAAATATGGTTTTACATCTAAAGTAGTTAAGAATGAAATAGCAAAGCTCTTTTCAAAGACACTAAATGTCTTTAGGAGTCATAGAGGACTCAGCTAACATTCTGTTTAGATCTTGGAACATAATCTGGGGCTTCAGTAACCTAACTTCATATCTAATGCATGCCACATCTCAGTTACAAACTCCAAGCTCCTCCTGTTTGGTCTTTTCCTCCTGCCTCTGACCTAATACACCACTATCTCTCTTTTCCTTTTTTTTATTTTTGTGAATGAACAGTTTCTATGGCGTTAGTGTTTCTGAGGTAAATATATTGTTTATACATGAACCAGATAGCCCTAGAAGTGGTTGGGGAACCAGCTGTCCTGTAGAGAGTCACACAGTTGGCCCAAGTACAAGATAAATAGCACTTCCTGTTAAACCTGGACCAATGCAGAACTTAGACTCCAAAGCTCCACTGTAGGGCGCTGCTGCTGTGACCTCAGGTATGCAGGATATACACGGTGCCTAGTCAAAGAGAGTGCTTGCTGCCCTAGACCTTGCACAATGGGCCACTCTTGGGTTATCACAAAGCAGGTCACTCCTTTCCTCATCTTGCTTTCCCTCATTCTCTTCTCATGCCCTCAAGTGAAGTAATAAGACCTAATATTTGGCTCACGGGCCACTCACTCCAAAGTCAACAGCACTGAGCAGTCGCTGAGAAGCAGATGCCCTGCTCTGGGAGATCCAAGTCCGAGCGCGGACACACTCCTAATGCCAGACAGTAGAAAAGGGAGTTCCTACTACATCTGTTGCTTCTAGAGTTCACCTCTGAATTAGCCAGCCATTTTCAATAATGAAAATTATGGTGACTATATTCCGAACCCAGAATTGGGACCTGTGGTATGATGGAGAGTTTTGTCCTACTCCTCATTAGGAAAAAAGTCTAAGATACAGTCTGGATCTCAGAGTATTAGCATTTCTGTGATATTTTTATAGTTTAAGGAACTAAAGCGTGAAATATTTAAAATGGGATTACTCCAGGAAATGCATGTGACCTGTATAAAAAGTGTAACAGGGCTTCCCTGGTGGCGCAGTGGTTGAGAGTCCGTCTGACGATGCAGGGGACGCGGGTCCGTGCCCCGGTCCGGGAAGATCCCACATGCTGCGGAGCGGCTGGGCCCGTGAGCCATGGCCGCTGAGACTGCGCGTCCGGAGCCTGTGCTCCGCAACAGGAGAGGCCACGACAGTGAGAGGCCCGCGTACCGCCAAAAAAAAAAAAAAAAAAAAGTGTAACAGGTGTTAACAGCAGAGTTGAGAATAGCACGTAACACCTACTAAAGCATGAGTTTGTTTTACTGAAGCCCCCCATCGCCTTTCCTCATCTTGAGACCTGCTTTAAGAGAAGCTTTGTGGCTGGTTGTGGATGAAGCAGATCTGTTTAGAGAGTGATCTTGGGCTAGTCACTTACCCACCCAGCCCCCCATGTCTCCACACCCCATGCCTGTTTCTCCTTTTTATAAAATGGGGATAATAAGAGACTGACTTTCCTCTTCTTCAAAGGGACGCTGTGAGCATGAATGAGGCTGTGTGCACGTAACACCTGGAACCTAAGTTGCTGCTGGCTTTGTAGACTAACCGGCATCAAAAGCAGCAAAGTACCTCTAGGCAAGGTACAGGGCCGGTGAAACCCTTATTCCTGCAGAACTGAAATCCCTTTAGCTTTGTCTTTGAAGTACAAATGAGTTATTTATTAGTGAGAACACTCTTGCAAAAGGGTAAACTTTAACCAGTCCATAATGTAGGGTGGCTTTAGAGGGGAAGGAAGAGTGACAGTAATTCCCAAGTCACCTACTCTAGTGAAAGGGTTTTTTAATAGTGGAGGTACACAGAACTGATTGGCGTTCAAGTGTTTCTTCAGCTTCTCATAGGAAAAAAAATTCCACCCAGTGGTTACAAACTATATTCCTAGTTATGGGACATACATTTCAAATGAGGGAACACTCGTTTTCACTGGAAAACTGATGTTCTCATGATCCTGGAGGCTCACTAGGACGCTTTCTGTGGAGGGCCGGGATCAGGAGACCCTGATGTTTGTTTCTTTTTCTGTTTCATCTTTACAGATGAAGAGCATCTTGCAACCAAACCCCAGGGATGAGCTGCAAGATGGATGCCTCCCTCTTCCCCCACAAATTCTCTTCAGTCTGTGGGGGAAAAAGACCCAATTTCAACAGATAGGGAAGAGGCCTTTATTTTTATATTTTATTTGTTTTAATGTATTTATTTATTTATTTGGCTGCATTGGGTCTTTGTTGCTGTGCGTGGGCTTTCTCTAGTTGAGGTGAGCCAGGGGCTACTCTTCGTGGCAGTGCGCGGGCTCTAGGTGCGAGGACTTCAATAGTTGTTGCATGTGGGCTCAGTAGTTGTGGCTCGAGGGCTCTAGAATGCAGGCTCAGTAGTTGTGGTGCACGGGCTTAGTTGCGCCGCGGCATGTGGGTCTTCCCGGACCAGGGATCGAACCCATGTCTCCTGCATTGGCAGGGGGATTCTTAACCACTGCGCCACCAGGGAAGTCCAGAGACCTTTTTTAAAAAGTTCAATTTGTATAAGTTGAGTAACAGTTGGACTGTACAAATACTGAAATTCTGGTCAGCCTGTTATCCTGTAATACTCTCTTCCATCAGATTTTTAAGAACACCATTTGTGCTTCTTGTGTAGATAAGATAACTCCCAGAAGTTGAAAGTCCCCCTTGTCATGCTATCTTGCCTAAGGAGATAAAACTGGTTATCGGGGCTTTAGTAAAATTTTCACTTTTCTCAACCCAGTTAGCATCTCTGAGCTCTGTTAATGTGCATGACACATGCTTCCTCCTCATTAGGCGTTTTGGATAAGTGTCAGCATTTAAGGTCATGAGAACTGGAATTTTGTTCCCTCTTAAGAGTTTGGTATTAAGAAAACTTAGTTGTACACTGGGATAGCTCTCTCTCTCTCTCCCTCTCTCTCTCTCTCACACACACACACACACACACACACACACACACACACACACACACACACACACACACATATGCACCAGGCTTAGCTTTCACAACATTCTTGTAGAGTCAGAATGCGGGCTGGGGGCAGACAGACAAACAAGGCAGTTTCTCAATAGGAAAGCATCCAGTGGTGAAGCGCCAGCATGAAGAATAAGGAGCCCGCCTTCTTGAGCCCCATTTCTCTAATCACTTGACAGACCAAGTCAGTTCTTGCGTGTGTCAATCAGACTTTCAAAAGAGATTATTTGTTATGGGATGTTTGTTTCTTTTCCTGTTTTCCATATGAAATTCTTAATTGAGAATACACATATTCATTTTCTTATCAGTGTAATAGAGTTAAATGACTAGTAACTAGGACTTCCCTGGTGGTGCAGCGGTTAAGAATCTGCCTGCCAATGCAGGGGACACGGGTTCGAGCCCTGGTCCGGGAAGATCCCACGTGCCGCGTTTGAGCCTGAGCTCTAGAGCCCACAAGCCACAACTACTGAGCCCACGTTCCACTACTGAAGCCCGCGCGCTTAGAGCTTGTGCTCTGCAACAAGAGAAGCCACCGCAATGAGAAGGCCGCGCACTGCCACGAAGAGTGACCCCTCTTGTTTTTAAGTGCTTATGTGTAAAGAATCCTCTTGAGTGTTTATCATCCCTTCTATCATTGAATCCTCACAACAGTCCCATGAGGTCCAGGTAGTATCACTATCCCCAATTTACAGAGGAAGAAACTGAGGTCTAGAGATGGTTAAACAATGTGCTCCAGATCACATCTCCTGACAAACACAACATTCTGCTACTTTTATTTTTCTGCTACTTTTTTATTGACTAAGGCCAACGTTGATCAATTGCATTAGGCTATTCCCCAGAATACCCAGCCTGTAGCCCAAATATCAGGGAGCAGTGAAATGACCAAAAATAGATGAACAAGAGTGATATCATGAAGAAAAATAACAACTTTAGACAGAAAGTCAGGGATCCGGGTTTGAGTTCTCGTTCTCCACCAACCAGATACTTACTTTCCCAGAGTCCCAGTTTTCTCAGACTGTTAACTATGTCAGTAACATCTACTTCTCAGGGTTGTTATGGGGACCATAAGTGAAACTGCCCAGCAAGAGGCCTCATGGTGGTGTTTCCCCCCAGGGGGGCAGGGCTGTGGAGGGGTGTGGGATGAGAAGCCAGTAATGCTTCACTAGCACGAACAAGAAGCAGCCTCAGCTGCTGAGAACGGGAGAGCCCTTCATGCGTGCTGCAGAGGGGCGCTACATTTCTCTGTGTTTTCTCTTGCAGGTGGGATGATGGTGCAGTCCAGGTGAATGAGGGGATGGGAGGAAGGGCTGGGAACCACCCAGCCAGCTGGTCTCAAGGCTCCTGGCTGCCTGTCCTCTGTGCCTCCCAAGTGCCTTGCTTCAGGCACTGTCTGTTTATTTATACTCGTCTTGTGAGATAGCTGGCAAACAACAGGCTTCTTATGTACATTTTGGTACTTGTGGATGGAGCCAGACAGGGGTCTCTGCTGGAAATGCCCTAACATCCAGGAAGGACACAGGCCAGGCCTGCCTCAGAACAACATTCTCTCGGCTGGTCAGATCTCCTTGGTTAGGCAGTGGGGGTGGTGCATGGTGGAAACATAGAGGAACATCTAATATCCCTGCTCTGACTAGGAAAGAGGACAATAACAGTGTGGGCTGGAGAGGAGGGGGGATGGTTGGGAGGGGTGTGAGTTCCCACTCAGCCCTCCCCCTCCGATGCTGCAGCTCCTATAGAGGAGGAGGGCTGGGGTGGGGAGGCCTGGAGTTTCAGCCATACCTCGGTGGACAGGCTACAACTGCCAGCCTAGCGCAGGCCTGTGGGGTCTCAGTCTTGGGGGAAGCGCTGGTGGTGAGTGGAAAGCGACACGAAACAGGAAGTGGGGAGGTAAAGACCCCAAGGTAGCAGCATCCTCTAGGAAGTTGTTTATGGCTGGCAGGCCCTGCGTCTGCCTGCCTCCTGAATCCATCATGGCGTGCTCCTAATTCAACTAGATTTCAAAGGTATTCCATATATTCTAGGACACCTAGTATTTCTTTTTCTGAGTGTGTGTATGTATAAGAGAGAAACAGGCAGAGCCTCAAGTGTTTGTGTGTTCTGGAGGCTGGGAGGCTGGAAGGCGGGGGCTTCTCATCCCTCTGGAGCCCCTCCTCTCTTGTCAATGTAGCCAAAGGACCCGTTGACTGCGGGGTCCTCCCATTTCCCCGGGCTAATTACATGCCTCTTTATGAAAGGAAATAGTTTCTCCACTGAGCTGGGAAACCCAGGTCTCTGGTGCCCCCTCTTCATGGGTATCATGGGAAGGACAAGAAAGGAAGCAGCTGCTTGCAGTCTTCCCTGCCTTCCCTGGCCTCTCCAGGAGCGCCCAGCCCAGCCCGGAGACACGGACTATCTCCTCCCCGCAGAAGCTCCTGCAACTGCCACTGGGCCTGGCTGTGATGTGACATGGATGCTTTGAGGAAATCCAAGCAAAGGATGTGATTAGGTGGTGGATACAGGCTGTATGTAGAAAGGACCCTAAGGAAGTTGAGTTGTTTATTCACAGCCCCTCAGCTGCTGCCTGGGAGTGAGAGGGAGTGTGGCTGTCCCCACCCCGGCTGTGTACAGCTGCTGGGGAGGCTGCTTCAAGCTTGGCTGGGGGAGGGGGTGCGGGGGAGGGTGGGGAGGGAGGACAACCCAGTGTGGGGGCGGGGGAGGTTGGCTGAGGTCCCAGGACAGGGCTGCAAGATCTTCCTCTCCCCCAGGCCCTCCTGTCAGCACAGTCCCTGGGAGGTGGTTTTAGAAAATAGCCCCTGGTGGGACTCTCTGTGAGAGGGATGCAGAGGCGCAGTTATGGGAGCAGGAAACAGCTGGGCTGCTGCTTCCCTGCAAAGGTTACTCATGAGGCAGATTCCAGGATGTGAGGGTTACGGGCACCTTTCCTCTTTCCACCACTGAAGAGACAGAAAGACAGACGGATGGGCGCAGAGAGACACAGAGAGGAAAGATCCCGAGAGCCACAGTCTCTGCAAGACCTGCAGTGAGATGGAGGAAGCTGCTCAGCTGGGAGAGAGCCGGGCCGTACCGAGCCTCAGGAGAGACCATCTCTCCACCTCTTCTCTGTCGCCTTTCTCTGACCGTTTAATCTCAGGGCTACCCCCAAGGTTCCAAGAGCCTCTCCCTCCAATTCTCCTTTTATTTTTATTATTTTATTGTTTCATTTATTTATTTTTGGCTGCATTGGGTCTTCATTGTGGTACACGGGCTTCTCATTGCAGTGGCTTCTCTTGTTGCAGAGCACGGGCTCTAGGCACGTGGGCTTCAGTAGTTGTGGTCACGGGCTCAGTAGTTGTGGCTCACGGGCTCTAGAGCGCAGGCTCAGTAGCACGAGCTTAGTTGCTCTGCAGGATCTTCCCGGACCAGGGCTCGAACCCGTGTCCCCTGCCTTGGCAGGCAGATTCTTAACCACTCCGCCACCAGGGAAGTCCCAATTCTCCTTTTAAAAAATGTCAAAGTTGGAGTTCCCTGGTGGTCCAGTGGTTAAGACTCCACACTTCCATTGCAGGGGCCACGGGTTCGATTCCTGGTCGGCGATGTTGTGTGAGGAAATCGGGAATGGGGAAATCAGGAAGAGGAGTGAAGGTTAACCTGAATTTGTGGCCTTTCAAAGACCATTCAGCAATCTCCTCCGTGAAGAAGATCAGCCCACTCATTTATTATGCCTCAACTACATTCAACGCAGAGTGCGATAAAGAGGCAGAGAAAAGACACAGAGGACACGGTAGAGACTGTAAGCCCCTTGAAGGCAGGAGATCTCTCTCTCTCTCCCATATTTGAAATTTTTATTGAGATCATTGCAAATTCACATGCAGTTACAACAATAAGATTCCTTGTACACTTTGCCCAGTTTTCCCCAAAGGTAACATTTTGCAAACCTATAGTGTAATATCACAACCAGGATATTGACCCTGATACAATCCACCAAACTTATCTAGATTTTCCATGTTACTTGTGCCTGTGCTTGCATGTGTGTGTGTGTGTGTTTAGTTTTATACAATCTTATCGCCTGTGTATGTTGAGTCACAATCCAGATTCTGAAGTGACAACATGACAGGGAACAAGGATCCTTTGTGTCCCCCTTTTATAACCCTCCTTCCCCCCCATTCCTGGCAGCCACTATTCTGTGCTCCATTTCTAAAGTTTTATTTCAAAAAATGTTATATAAAAGGAATCACATAGCATGTGTCTTTTTGGTATTTGCTTTTCTCTCAGCATAATTCCCTGAAGATCCATCCAAGTTGTCGTGTGCATCAATAATTCATCCCTTTTTATCCTTTTTATTGGTGAGTAGTAATCCATGGTATGTTGTTACTAGAGTTTATTTAACCATTCACCTCTGGAAGGACACTTGGGTTGTTTCCAGTTTGGGGCTATTACAAATGAGGCTGCTATGGACTTTTGTGACCAGGTTTTATGTGAACATCACGTGGTTTTTCTATCCAGTGACAGCATCGAGTGGGCACACAGTGGATCCTCAGTCGATGCTCCTTGGAGACTGAGGACATTCTGCGATAGCACTTCGTCCAGGAGAGAGTGAGGGAGGACGGGAGGATTATGGTGCATGCGAGGAGTTACCCTCAACAACGAACCAAAAATCAAGGCACCCCTTGAAGAAAGAATTGACCAAAAGACACATGGTCATCATTGGCATTAAGCAGTTGGGACAAGGAGGGCAAGATTCTATATAGAAACAAAAGGCTTCATAAGACTGTGGTGAGGATGAGAACAATTGACAAGCAGCCTATGACAGTGTGAAACGATACACAAGGAAGTCATGGGGATGCTGAGGCAGCTCTAAGAGTGAAGAGAAGAGGGGCTTGGGAAGCAGACCTGATTCATATCCTGCCATCACCATTTTTTAGCTGTGGTGTTCTGGGCAAGGTACTTAAATGTCTCTGAGACTCCACTTCCCAATCAGTAAAATGAAGATAAATATCCTTCTCATAAGAGTAATAGGAGTAGGGCTTTCCTGGTGGCGCAGTGGTTGAGAGCCCTCCTGCCAATGCAGGGGACGCGGGTTCGTGCCCCGGTCCGGGAAGATCCCACATGCCACCGAGCGGCTGGGCCCATGAGCCATGGCCGCTGAGCCTGCGCGTCCGGAGCCTGTGCTCCACAACCGGAGAGGCCACCACAGTGAGAGGCCCGCGTACCGCCAAAAAAAAAAAAAAAAGAATAATAGGAGTAAAGAAAAACAGGGTATATAAAGTTCTTGACTCACAGCAGCCCCTGAATAAATGTTCATTTCCTTCCTCCCTCCACTCCCTAAAGAGAGGTAAGGGGAAATAGATATTGGAGCGGGGTTAATCGGAGAGACCTCAGGAGTCTGGCTTAAGGGAAGCCTGTTGGGGGGCATAAGAGTAACAGGGAGGATCTGAGCAAAGGTAGGGACGTTGGACCCAGGAGTGGACTGGGTTAGATGAGGCACCTCTCTTCAGCATCAGCGTTGACTCCAAGTAGAACAGGACCCGGCAAATGGTACTTGGCCCAAGGGATCGCCAGTTTCACTACCACTTGGCTGGATACAGCATGCTGGTTGTTTCCACTTTCAAGGTGAGCTTATCCTTGCTTTATTAAAGGCCTGAGATGAACAGTGGGCATCCCTCTTTGGAACGGCTACTGGATAGAATGACTTCCCTGCCAAACCCTTGCAAACTGTCCACTAACCTACCCCTCCCTTCAAATTCCAAACCCCAAGCAGCCAAAGTCCTTGGTGCCTCCAACGCCTTCCAGAAACTGCCTGGCCCCTGCACAGCCCTCCTCCCAGTCCGGCCTTTGATCTGACAAAGATGCTTAACCTTTTGATCCCATCATGGGACTTTCCCCAGGCCTAGGCCACCAGAAAGGGAGAAAGAGAACCGTCCTTTCCTTGTTCCTACTCTTGTTTCTTTTGAACAAGGAAGAGAAGGAGATTACAGGCTCTTGACACCCCGTTCCCTGTTCCCATCCTGCCTCTGGCGCCGCCCAGGACCAGGCTGGGTCCAGAGGTGTGCCGGGAAGAGCCCCCGGCCTTTGAAACCGGTAGTTGGGGGGCAGGGGGTAACAGACCATGGCCCTTCCAATTGCCTTGGTCTTCTCACTCTGCCACTTCTCTCTCCCCTGACCCTTTGGGTCTCCTCAAATGTGGGGGTGGTGGCGGAGACAGGAGAGGGGAGATGGAGGCAGAGCTCCCCTTGGGTGTGGCCGGTCCCAAGGAGCCCTTCCCACCCCGTTCAGGGCCCTCCAGGCCACTCCCGTGGTCACAGCAAAAGTCCGGTCCTGTTCCAAACGTCTTCGCACCATCATTACTGTTTTCACTGGAGTTATTGATACTTCTCCCTGCCAAACTCAGACCTCCCAAAGTGTCCTTTAAAAACATAAATGAGATCACCTCACTCCTCTGCCTGGCTCCTTCTAGAGTCCTCCTGTTGCCCAAGAATGAAATCCACACGGTCTGGTTTCTGCTCACTTACCCAACCCCATCTCTGCCTCCTTCTCTTCCCCTGGCTCTCTCTCCATTCCTGCACTCATCTGCCTCATAGGCTGGTCCTGCCTCAGGGCCTTTGCATTTGCTCTTCCATTTTCCTAGTCCTTTCCTCTCAGATCTTCCTGGGGTGGGCTCCACCTTAATTTTCCAGATCTAGCTCATATGTCACCTCCAGAGGGTCCTCTCTTCCTTGACCTCCCTCCCCATCTCCTCCCCACAGGCCCTCTAACTCATCATCTTGTTTTACTTCCTTCATAGCCATCTGAAGTTATTTAGCTACGAGTCTGTGTGGTTTCCCTCTGGAATGTATACTGCACGATGTAAGGACCTATAGTGTGTCCCCAGCATCTAGAAGGGGCTTAGCCAATATTTTGTTGGATGACAGATGGATCCTCTGAGGTTGTAGCTGGGCTGAGAGAGGCCCATAGTGTGGGCAGAATGCTGGCTGCAGAGACTAGAAAACCAAGTATAAGTTTGCAGCTCAGCTTTGCCATGTATTACCTGTGCGGCCCCAGACACGTTGCTTTACCTCTTTGCATTTAATTTTCCTCATCTGTAAAATAGAAATGCTACCACTTGGCTTCATGAGATTGTGGTGAGGATGAGAGAATTATGTGAAAGCACAAAATAGATATGGAATAAGTCCTGGTTTAAAAATAAATCTAAAAAAATAAAAATAAATCTACATGGTTATCCAAAGAGAGTAGAATAGAGCCTAGGTACTCTTTCACACGAACCTCTTCACTTCTTTAATCAGCTTGATCATTTTTATTCAAGGAGGCTGGCACACAGGACAACTCTAATGGGAGGCTAAACAGAAAACTACCACCCGCAGGCCGAGTCCAGGGCACTGCCAGTTTTTGCACGGCCCATGAATGATGAACGGTTTTTGCATTCTTAAGTGGTTAAAAAAAAATCAAAAGAAGACTATTTCCTGACACATGAAAATTGTATGAAAGATTCAAATTTCAGGGTCCATAAATAAAGCTTATCAGAACACAGCCATGCCCACTCGTTTATGTGTTGTCTGTGGTTGTTTTTGTGCTACGAGGGCGGAGTGGAGCTGTGACAGAGGCCACCTGATGGTCCCTAAAATATTTACTATTTGACCCTTTAAAGAAAATGTATGAGGACCCCTAGCTGATTTTAAAAAGTGAAAGGGCAGGTCTGAGAGGCTGCCTGGAGACAAGGAGAGGGACAGCATGGCCCCTGGGGACCGCTCCTCTTTCAGGGCTCTCTGTTGCTCGCTGTGGAAAGCCCTGTCTCAGCCCTGGTCATGGAGGCAGCACCAACTTCCCCGAGTCCAGAGAGGCACTGGGGGCAGCCGTGCATCTGCAAGCCTCTGAAGAAGGCCCCCCACGGGGGTGCCCCACGGAGCCCCTTGCCCGGCTGCAGCTCCTCGGACCTCCCTTTGCTTTACTTCTAGAATCTGGCGGGGTGGAGGTTAAGTGGCTTAACTTCTGGGACATCAGCTCTCAAAGACAAAGGTAATCTATCCAAGGGAGGACCCCTAGGCACCCTCTTTCCTCCCAGAAGCTGTTCCACGTCCGCACTCCCGGTCCCCGTAGAGCAGCCTGCAAGAGCTCTGATAGATTCTTCTTAGAAAAAAACAGGAGAGCTAGCTGCTTCGAGGATGTGGAAAGTCTGCTCTTAATGACAGGCCTCTCTCTCCAGGGAGCTTATAATCACCTTGGGAGGCTCCCCCTTCCTGGCAGAGACTCAGGGTTGATGGGGCCTCAAGATCAAGGAGGCTGCTGTGTGGCCTTGGGGGCGGGCTGTGGAGGGAAGTGACGAGTCAAAATGCAAATGCAAAGGCTCAGGCCTCGAAAAAGCTGGGGTGCTGTGGTGAACAGGAAGCCAAGAGCAGAAGGGGTTGGGCCGCCGTCCTAAGGTCAAGGCGGGGGCTCCGTGCAGAGGGTGACACCCCGTCTCTCTCCTGGTCCTTCCTCCACCATCTCTGGGGGGTCGGGAGGGCGGGGCCAGACCCCCCACTGCTCTGCTCCTTCCAAGGAAGAAAAGGTCCATTTTACCAAAGACTTCTCGGGGAGCAGAGACAGAGCGTGTCTGTCTCCCTGCGCTCCGGTCCCAGCACCCAGCAGCCTGTGCGCCTGTGACTCACCTTCCTTAGAAGCAGTCATGGCCAGAGGGCCAGGGGTCAGGCCAGGCTCCAGCTCATATGGCTGTGTGGCCCTAGCAAGTCACTTTCTATTTCTCCAAGTTTACGTTTCAGTCCTTTACCTGTCTCCCAAGGTCATCGTGAGAACCAAATGACACGCTGCACATGAAACCACTTTGAAAACCATGAAGCCCAGGAAGGAATGTTCAGGGGAACAAACTGTGGTCTTTGTGCCCACACCACCCAACAGATAGGGCGATCCTACCGTTACACTAACAGTGAGACAGGGCCCAAGTGGCTGAGTGACTTGGAAATAACCTAAACATAACATGCCCTGAGCAGAGTTAGGGGGGCTGGTGGCCTTGATTAGTGAGGGAGGAGGGCCTGTCCCAGAGCTGGGAGGCCCTGAAGATGCTATCACAGCCTCACATGACAGTCAGGCCCCTGCCCGTGGTCTGATCTCAGTATCTCTCTGGTTGGGCCCAGCCTTCCTGGGGCAGCCGCAGCAGTTAGGCAGAGATGGCGGTCTGCTTCCTGCCAAGGCTGGTGCAATGGCTTCTCCCGGTCCTTCGCTCTCTGCTGCTCATCTGCTCAGGGCTGGGAGGGTGGAGAACAGGTTGTTGGTGTGTGGATTTCATGAGACACCCGCCTTCCCCTCCTTTATTCTGGGAAGGTGTTGGTAAAATTCTAGAGCCCTCACCCGCTACCCTGTGTGACTACTGGGGAGCTCAGCACCAAGGGTGTGGGCCTTGGGTTCTAGTCCGGTTCTGCCACCCTGTAGCCACATCACCCTTGGTAAGGACACACCCTCTCCAGGGCTGTGTCCTCGTCCTATAAAGTGCAGAATTGACGCCTTCCTGTCTGCTGCTCAGAGTGGTGAGGAGCACATGGAAGGTGTCTGTGCAGGTGCTTTGAAAACAGGACTCCTATTGTCATGGAATGAGGGATGGGGAAGATAGGGAAGACTGGCAGGGCGTTGGGGACAGGCCATGGCCCTGAGCCTGGGGTTGGAGGCAAGGGACACTGGTGGGAGGATGGACCAGGGTAGTGATTATTTACTGCTCTGTGACAAGCATGAAACTCAGCACTCTGATTCTCACACAACTCTGTGGGATGGGTACCAACATCCCCATTTACAGGGGGTGACCTAGGCTCAGCAAAGTCATTTGCCCCAAGTTTACCCCTAGTGAGGCCAGCAAGCCCAAGCCTAACTCCAGAGTCCATGATCTGTGTACCCCACCAAGTACCTGGTCCTGGTCCATCATAGGTGCCAGGGCTACTGCCAGCCCCTAAAGTGCTTTCATGCAAATTAGGGAAAGGTAGATGCAGCCATGAGCCTTGGCTAGCTGTGCTTGTGAAGTGAATAGCGTGTATCTATACAACTGCACCTTGTAGCCCTGGGAGGGACTTTGAAATTAATTAAAGAAAAGAAAAACCAAACAAAATCCAGGATATAGATTTTGTGGCTTGTTACCCCTCCATTTCCTGGCCTGGGAGCCCAGCAGATGGGCCCCTCCCACCAATTCCTTCTTTCCTCTGGAGCTCCAGAGTCTGGGGGCTGGTAGCCCTGCCCAGACACCTGAACCAGGCCTGTGCCTCTCTTCCCCACAGGCCTGGGGATAGATTGTGCAAAACTGGCACCATAACCTAAGGCAAGAGGTTAGTTCACAATCTAGTTATTAATTACGCACTGGCTTAGTATCTTGAGCATTGCATCAGGACCGTGAGAATGGCTTTATAGACACTTACATTAGTATCAGCTTCCCTATCCCCCCAGACACACACACAGGTCCGGGTACAGCAGTAAATCCTGCCAAAAGTCACTCCAGCCTCAGCCTATTGCCCACAGCTCCTGGCACATTCAGGCCATCCCTGCCAGAATGGGAAACGCTGCCTAGCCAGCAGGATCCCCAAGGGCAGCCCCCGGAGATGGGGCCAGCTGCAGGTCACCTCACCCTGACGCGAGGGCTGTGCACTGCCCTGGACTTGGAGAGCTTGGCGGGGGGTCACTTAAGGAAAGGAGGTTAGAGATTTCACACCTTATCTCGGATGCCCGGGGAAGTCCCTCCTCCAGTCTGACTCCCATCCCTCTTGCTGCAGTTCTAGTGTTTTTCCCTCTTGTTTGGCCCTCCTTGTCTCTGGTTGAGTAAAGACTGTGAGAGCACCTACCAGTGGGGATAGCAGTCTCCTCCTTTTATTCCTGCCTTGCAGTGGAAAAGTCAGCCCTACAGGGAGAATGGGAACAAGACCTTGAGGCCTTTTCCCTTGTGCCCTCCTGCCCCTCACATGACCCCTCTATCTTCCCCACTCTGGAGACTGTGGAGTCACAGCTGGCAACTAAATCCCCTTTGAGCTCCTCGGCCTCCTGATCTGGACTTTGTCCACCTGCTGCTGCTGGAACACAGCTGAGTGAGTAAGCGCTGAGCTCTGCCCTCTGCTGCTGGGCAGGCAACCAGGACTTGGATTCACCCAGATGAGGGGCCTCGGGCCCTCCCTTGCTTCAGCTCTGCCACCTTGGGCAAGTGACTTGACCTCAGTTTCCCCATCCATAAAAGGAGGTGGCACCTGCCTACCTTAGAGGTACTTGTAAGAATCAAACCTACTGATGTCAGTGAAAGTGTTTGTAAATCCTTAAGTGTAGCACAGAAGCAAGTAATTATCCCTCACCTTCACCAGCCTGCTGGCCTTAAAAGCCCAGCTTGGAACTTCCCTGCTTCCCTGGATTTATCCCAGGGATACATGGGATAAATGAACTCCGATCATGTTTGACCTCTGGAACTCGTTTATGGCCTTGACATTTTTGCACTTGCTGATGTGTCCCACCACTTTCTAGTTCCCAGAGAAGACTAACCTCCATGAGGTACCTCATATGTCCTTCCCATCTCCTAAATCGCATTTAGGATTCTGTACATAAGACAGCATGTACGGGACTTCCCTGGTGGCACAATGGATAAGATTTCGTGCTCCCAATGCCAGGGGCCTGGGTTCAATCCCTGGTCAGGGAACTAGATCCCACATGCCTGCCACAACTAAGAGTTCGCATGCCACAACTAAGAGTTCGCATGTTGCAACTAAGGAGCCTGACTACCTCAACAAAGACCCTGTGCAACCAAATAAATAATTAAATAAAATAATTTAAAAAGAAAAATAAAAGACAGCATGTACAAACATGGGTTGAGATTCTCCTCTAAATACATTATTTATGCAGTAGCCTTGCATTCTTCCCAACAAGCTTCCTGCATAAGAATTAAGACTCTGAGATTAAATGACTTGCTCACAGGCATAAAGTTACTATACCTTAGCACTGAGCCTGATTCGTAATTGTTATTTAACAAATGTTTGTTGAATGAGAAATGAATGCCTGGATGCGTAGTAAATAGCACTGGATCTGTCTGATTCCAGAGCCCACATTTTTTCCACTGGAGCGTAGAGCTTCTCAGGGGCTAGCTGGTGCAAGATCTCCGTGGGGGCGTGGAGCTGGCAGAGCTCTGTCACATCTGGCTGTCCCTCCCCATTCTCCAACCAAACCCAGCCCAGTAGCCCCTCAGGCAGTCTGAGCTCCAGAGTAGAATCCTGGGTATTCACAGTGACATAATCACCTCCTTGCTCCAGGCATTTTAGAACACAGCCCAGTTAACTAATTGTCTCTCCCGCTAAAGACTTATAGGGGAGTCGTCTGCTTCACTCCTGAACACTTAAGGGGAAGGAGACAGCATCACCTTTTTGCCTCTGCCTCACTGCCCTGAGCAAGTCCCGTGAAGCGTTCCACCCCCAGTTCCAATCCTTCCTGTTACTTAGGTTTCTAAAACTAAGCCGTCGCGGCTCCAGTTCTCTGCTCCTTGACTGGGAGCTTTCTGCTGATGCCCCAGGAAAATCTAAGAGGCTAAAGGACTCAGTTGAGAGGAAAGTGGGACGGGTTTCATTGGTTCTTAGAGCTGGAAAGGGCTATTGTGTTCATCCAGGCTCACGCCTTACCTGGTGCCTGAGAGCCCTGCAAATGTCCCCGCCACGCTTAATCTGTTGAAAGCGGCTTGGGTCCTGCCCCTTTGTGAACTCACCTATGATCTGACTCCCCGTGACTCTCTCCGCTGGTCTAGGCTGGCTGGCCCTCTGAAGCCATTCCCTTTTTTTTTTTTTTTGCAGTACGCGGGTCTCTCTCGCGTTGCGGAGCACAGGCTCCGGACGGGCAGGCTCAGCGGCCATGGCTCATGGGCCCAGCCGCTCCGCGGCACGAGGGATCTTCCCGGACCGGGGCACGAACCCGTGTCCCCTGCATCGGCAGGCGGACTCTCAACCACTGCGCCACCAGGGAAGCCCTGAAGCCGTTCCCTTTTGACAGTGACTTTGCTGTTGCCTGGAAAAGCCAACACCTTTCCATGGAAGAACAGGCTCAGCATTTCCCTCCCTCTGCTCCCCACTCAGCTGGATTTCTCTGCTTTGGAGGTAATTTTGGTCTCTCCCCCAGTTCCCCATGGACCTGGGTGGGGCACGGGGAGGACTCAGAAGGAGGTTTAAATCCAGAGGAAAGTTCTCTTCGTAAAAGAATTTCTGTTTTTTCACGGTCAGAAGGAAGTTTCCTGAAGAAAGTACCCTTGAAGGTGTTTGTTGTTGTTTTAAAAACTTCCCTGCGTGGGGTACCACTCAGATTGGACTGTCCCCAGCTGCGAGGTGGGGGACCTCATTCGCCAGCAATTTTAAGGCTCTGCCTTGTAGCAGTGATAGTCAGGGGGGAGTACGGAGGACCTCAGGACCTAGAGGCCATGGTCATTCCCAAGCTTGAGGTTTGAGAGGGAAGATGCAGCTGTCCAGTTCTTTCAGTGGTTTCAATATCCTCCTCACTGTGCCCACGGAGTGCTGGTGATGGTGGAAATACCGTCCAAGTACGAGGGTAGACCCCCTCCACCCTTCTCAAGCTGCTTCATCTTATTTCTTCACCCAATCCGTTCTAAACGTCTCAGTTAAGGAGGCCCTGGGGGTGGTTTTCCTTCTCTGGTCCCTGATCTCCCCAACCCCTAACCCTCTGAACAGAAATGAGGTGCAAGAGTCCACACTGGGGAGCAGCCCAGGGGTGATTTCTCATTCCTCTTTCTTCCTCCTTCGTTTTATTTTTTCCTTTAAAAACTAATATTTATTGATTCTTTTTTTTCTGTTTACGAAAGCAATTTATGATCCACATAGATTTGGAGATACAGAAAAATTTCCCTAGTGCCTCCTCCCCTCAAAATCATCCGTTCTGTTCATTGAAAACCAGTATTCAGCTTTTGGTTATGTGTCTTTTTAAAATCATTTCTTTTCTATAGATATACACCTAATTTTAAAACTCTTTAGTTTGTAATAATTTTAGATTTACAGAAAAGTTGCAAAGACAATAGAGTTCCCATATACCCTTCAACAAGTTTTCCCTGATGTTAACATCATAGTACAATAATCGAAACTGAGAATTAATACTGGTGGAGTACCATTCACTAAACTGCAGATTTTATTCGGATTCCACCAGTTTTTCCACTTATGTCCCTTTTCTGTCCCAAGATCCAATCCAGAATATCACATTGCATTAGTATAAAACTAATTTTTTTTTTTTTTTTTTTTTTTTGCGGTACGCGGGCCTCTCACTGTTGTGGCCTCTCCCGTTGCGGAGCACAGGCTCCGGACGCGCAGGCTCAGCGGCCATGGCTCACGGGTCCAGCCGCTCCGCGGCACGTGGGATCTTCCCGGACCGGGGCATGAACCCGTGTCCCCTGCATCGGCAGGCGGACTCTCAACCACTGCGCCACCAGGGAAGCCCTATAACTAATTTTTAAAATGTGTATCCCACTATGTGCACTATTTTGTACCCAGCTATTTTTGTTGGTAATATACCATAAGCATTTCCCCATTCAGTTAAAATTCTTCTATGTCATTACCATTTTTTTAAAACATACTTATTGGAGTATAATTGCTCTACAATGGTGTGTTAGTTTCTGCTTTATAACAAAGTGAATCAGCTATACATATACGTATGTCCCCATATCTCCTCCCTCTTGCATCTCCCTCACATCCTCCCTATCCCAACTCTCTAGGTGGTCACCAAGCACCGAGCAGATCTCCCTGTGCTATGCTGCTGCTTCCCACTAGCTATCTATTTTACATTTGGTAGTATATATAAGTCCATGCCACTCTCTCACTTCATCCCAGCTTACCCTTCCCCCTCCCCGTGTCCTCAAGTCCATTCTCTACAGTCATTACCATTTTTAATGGCAGCATAATATTCCATTACATGGATTTGCCGTAATTTGCTTAGCCAATGGCTTATTATTCCACATTTAAATTGTTTCTAATTTTTCACTCTTATAAAGAATGATGAGAGATTCCCTGGTGGTGCAGTGGTTAAGAATCCGCCTGCCAATGCAGGGGACATGGGTTCGAGCCCTGGTCCGGGAAGATCCCCCATGCCGCAGAGCAACTAGGCCCATGCACCACAACTACTGAGCCTGCGCTCTAGAGCCTGCAAGTCACAACTACTGAGACCATGTGCCACAACTACTGAAGCCTGCACACCTAGAGCCTGTGCTCTGCAACAAGAGAAGCCACCGCAATGAGAAGCCCGCACACCACAATGGAGGGGTGGCCCCCACTTGCCGCAACTAGAGAAAGCCCGCATGCAGCAACGAAGACCCAGTGCAGCCAAAAATAAATAAATAAATTTTATTTAAAAAAAAAAGAATGATGAGATGAACATCTTGTACATACTTCTGATATACGTATCTCTGGTTATTTTGCCATAAGAGAAATCCCAGAAATGGAATTCCTGTGTCCAGGGGACCGATCCTCCCCCCTTCTAAGTCCACGGTGAGGATTTGGGCCTGTTGATGGCCTTTATGCCTAAAGAGACTGTTGACCCCTCATCCTGAGACAGGCAGGGGAAGAAGCAAAGAACCCTCTCAAAGGGGACCACCACCTTTGGGTGGTAGAGATAGCAAGAGGAGGAGGAAACATCAAGGGAACTCCAGGTTCTTCATGGCTTCTCAGGCTTTTTCCAGGCTACCCAGCCCCAGATGGGTATCTTATCTCGGTAGAAAGAGGACGATGCTCGCTCTGAGCCCAAGGATAATGGGAAGGGGCTATGGGTGGGGGTTGGAGCAGAAGCTGCTAATGCATTTTTGCCGGCATCTTTGGTTTCTCCAATATCCAGCCAGACTATTAGCAGTTCCCCAAGGATGCCCTTGCTCCTCACGTCATCCCCCATTTCCTATAAATGGGAAGTGGCTAGGGAGTAGGGTGTGCGTTGTGTGGTGGGGGGAGGGAGCGGGGATGAAGGGAAAGGGACGTGGTGGTTTTCCTACAGCTGACTTAGTGGGGAACTGAAACCCAGAGAAGCTGTTACTAATCCAGAACGACCCAGCATTGTGGGGAGTAGTTTGGGTGTTAGGACTCTCATTAAGGCTTGGAAGTCACTGGTCAGGATAGATGAGGGATTGCTGCCTCTGCCTTGTTTCTGGGGCCCAGAGACTCTGTGTGTGTGAGTGTGTGTGTGTCTGTATTAGTAGTAGCAGTAGTGGTGGTAGTCGTAGTAACTGGACTGAGGGATTGCTTCAGTTTCTTTATCTGAAAATGGTACCCATCTCTTGAGTTGTCACAAGGATTGAATGAGTTAATACATGAGATGCATTTAGAACAGTGCCTGGCACAATCAGTAAAAGTTAACTATTATTACATGAGGCTACACCAGCAGAAAAAGGGGAGGGAGCATCTTCCCAGCAGAAGCCCCTACAGCACCCTGTGCTGGGTGGGGCCTGGAGACTACATCCAACTGGCTTGGTAAAGAAGGGTCACCTGCATTAGGGAGGGGTGAGCCAGGAAAGGGGTCGGTGGCCGGCCAGGACGACGCGGGGTTCTCGGGCGCAGGCCAACTTTCTTGGGGAGGAGTGAGGAGTTATTAAGGAGGGAAAGGTGGCTGAGCCCTGGCACTTCTTATTCAGGTGGCCAGACCCGCTGGGTGGAGTCCAGTATCTCACAGTAGGCTGTGTGCTCACTCTCCCAAGCCCTGCTCCCCTTTCCTCGTGTGGGAGGGAGGGTTCCTATTCCTCTGAGGTGGGACAACTCCCGCCTGCTCCCCCAGTGCTCCTTCCCCAAGCCTGGAAAATACCACCATCCACTCTCTCCTGGCTCAGTAATTTTCCAGCTGACCTGGAATTCCCTCTGACTCCTGCCCCCTTTCCTGGGGCAAAGGAGACACCAGCTCAGGGACCCAGGACTCCACCCAAGTCTCTCTGCTGTCCACAAATGGGTGTGCCAAAGGCTTTGGAAAGCCACTGGGGCACTGGAGGGTCACCTGCTGGCAGGTGGGGGGGGCGAGTGTGCCCAAAGACGCAATGCTGAGACCGTTCTCAAGTTAAACTTATTCAGTGACCCAGAAGGTAGATTCTTGGTTTTTCTCCCTCTGCTCTCTCCTGCACCCACTCTCTCTTCCCCACGGCCACCAGGGCTCCACTATTCCCCCCTCCTTTGTAGATTTCCCATTCTTCTCTGCCTCCAGTTGGAGGTGCCCTTAGAGACCCTCTGGCCAAGTCCTTCTTACCAAGGTTCAGAATATGGGAGGGACTTGCCCAACATCACAGCCGGTTGGTGGCAGGGCCAGCACTGGAGCTCAGTGCCCCAGTGCGCAGTCCATGGCTCCAGTCAACGAGGTCCTCCCCTTCAAAGCCATCTTCCTCCGATTTTTGTAGCATTCAAGTCAACGATGCACAAAAATTGGAGTTCTCTCCACGCTAATAAAACTCCACGGAGGAAGAAAGACACAGCTGGGCCTCCCACCCCAAGGCCAGCCTGGGCCCCCAGTGATCTCCCACTTGCATTGTTCACTCTTGTCAAGGCATTCTGGAAACAGGTATCTTTTGGGACCTTGCTCAACAGCTGACAAAGGGAACATTTTACTGTCAGTGTATCACCTCCTTTCCCCATACACACCCTTAAGGAAAAAAAAATTGAAATTTGGCTTTTAACTTCAGGAAGAAGGGCTGAGTTAGCTATCAGGAAGCTCTTTATGCCTCAGAGAACAGCAAACAGTAGGAAGGGTAACTCCGGGAGAATGTGACATCTCCTTTCAAGGCTGGTCCTGGATGGGTGGGGTGCTGCTCGGACCGGGGACAGGGGGATGGCCGGAATAGCGCGTGGGGGTAATGGTCGCAGACTGGCTCAGGGGAGGAGAGGCGCCCCGCGGAGCCGGGCAGCTTTCACCTAAATGTTTTGGTGGCGAGGGGGCGGCGCACTGCCCTAGGTAATGATAGGGCAGTCTGGGAGCCACGCGGAGGCTGCCCGTCGCGGTCGCAGCTACAAAGACAGCTTGGAGACCTCCCGCTTTCTTCCCTTGGGTACCAGCCCCACCCCTCCATACCCCCTCCCAGCACCCCCACCTCCGTCCCGCCTCGCCCCGCCCCCTCCTGGCCGCCCCAGCGCGCATGCTCTCTCCCCCCGCGGAGTAACCTGGAGAGTTAAAAGCCGCCCGCTGGCGCGCGTGGGGGGAGGCGGGGGGGGACGAGCTCGCACGCGCGGGCCCCGGGTGACAGCCGCGCGCCTCGGCCAGGTAGGGGCGCGCCCGCCCTTCTCCGCGGGGAGGGGGTCCCGGCGCGGGAAGGGGAGGGGCGCTGCGCGGCCGAGCTCCGTGGTGTCGCGTGTTTTGCGCCCCGCGGGAGGGGGCCGCGCCGTGGCTGTCCCGGACCCGCGCGTCCAGCCCCGTGAGTCCCAGGGGAGCTGACGCGGCTGCGGGCGCCCAGGCGCGCCCCCTCTTCCTGCACCGGGCCGGCTGCGGGGTGCTCGGGTCTCCGCGGAGGCGGGCCGGGCTGGAGGCGCCGGGTCCTCCGCGTCCCGGGCCGGGCAGCGGGGTGGGCGGGGAGAGGCGCCTCCCCGGAGCCCCGGGCCGGGCACACGGCGGGCACAGCGGCCGCTCGCTCCTGTTGCCGCCTCCCGCGTCAGAGTTTTCTTTGGAAAGTTGCATTTATTTTCTTCCCTTGTCTCGGCTTCACCGGAAAGGGGCAGGATGAGTCACCGTGGCGCGCACAGTCCGGGACCTGGGAGCCGGGAAAGGGGTCGGCGGTCGGGACGACGCGGGGTGCTCGGGCGCGGGCCAACTTGCTTGGGGAGGAGTGAGGGGTTATTAAGGAGGGAAAGGTGGCTGAGCCCTTTCGGACGTTAGTCTTGGGGCTTGGCTCTGGGCAGAGAGTTGGGCTGGAGTGTGTGCCCCGTCCTGCGCCTCGGTTATTCCTCATGGGAGGAGGAAAAAGAGAGGGTGTCTTTATCCTTGCCTCCCGGGCTCAGGTAGGGATGGTGAGAATCCTGAGATCAGCAGACAGGTGTGATGAGGTGATATCTGGGCACCCACTACAGCTTCTCAGGGCTCTGGGCTTACGCATGGCAGGCCTGCTGGAGAGGGCCCCAGGGACCCACAGGGTTGCTCCTGAGTGAGGGTCAGTCCTTCCTGTAGTCTCCTGTTCTCCCCAGGCGCTGCAGCCCTGTCAGTTGATCTTGCCCTTGACCTCTGAATCAGTTTCCTCTTCCTGACAGACACCCTTGACCTGCTCAGCTTTCCCCCGCTCCCCAGGGCCACACCTTCCCCTTTCTTTTTTCCCAAGGGGCCAGAGTGGAGGGTAGGGAGGGGTTTGGCATGGTGGGTACCTGCTGAGGACTTGCCCTTCAGCTGTTACACGGACCCGATCCCAGTGGAGCAGGGACTAAGAATAGCCCAGCTGCTGTCTTGCTGCCCTGGAGTCTGCAGCCGGGCACAGCCAGTGGACCGGGGCCTAGAGTGACCCTTGCTGGGCTCCTGAAGGCGTTGCTCAGGGGTTGGGGTGAGGCCCTGGGGGCTTCTGGCTGCCTTTCATGATGCACGTAGCACTTCAGAGCAGGACAGCCTTGGTGTTGGACTCACCTGCCCAAGGCCTGGGGAACAGGCTGGCATATGGGGGTGGGGAGGGCAGGGCCAGGAAGCGTAGGCTGACGATTTCCTCAGGCTTCCCTACAGAGCAACTTCTAGGGTGTGAATACAAAGTTATTTGAGGTCACAGTCCTTTTTGTTGGATGGGTCTCATCCTCTCATTCCTCCCTTATCTCCTCCCCACAAGCTTGTCTGGAGCTGGGACTCTGTTGTTCTAAAAGTGCTCAGAAAAATGGAGCTCGAGTCAGCAGGATGAATCTGAAGGTACAGATACAGTTGTGGGTGAACGTACAGCTGTGGACATTCAGGCCCCACCTTAGTGGAGATGTGACTGGGGCGGGGTGGGGGGAGTTTTCCTTCGTACTCACGGGGTGTATAGTGAACTCGCCTGTTCCTCCTGGCTCTGAGGTGTCCCGAAGGAGGAGCTGGACAGTGATCCTTGGTGGCCCAGTGAGGTACCTCCAGGCCACTGGGTGGTGGGAGGATGGCATGGATTCCCCTCTCTCAGCCTGGGTAGGGCTCTGGAGTCAGAGAGGCAGGGATCGTCTCAGGACTCCAAAAGTGAAATTAAGCTCTATCATCTGGACCATTGGAGCCTGATAACACAGCATTATGGATAACAACCCAGACTGTCAGGTGTTTGTATCCTGGCTGCTCCAAACTGGCTGTGGGACAAAGGGCACGTTACTTAACCTCTCTTAAGTCTCAGTATCCCTGGCTGCAAAATGGGGTTGATAGTAATAATGATAATATCTACTCTGTAGCTTTGTTACTTATTAAATAATAAATAGAACAAATGTATATGTAAATATATAATTCTATATAATCTAAAACGTAAAAGAAACACTATAGCTTTATTAAACCGTACATATAGAGCACTTGACTGTGTGCCTGATAGGTAACAAGCGCTCAGTAAATATTAGCTGGTATTAACTATATCTACTATATCTACACCTGTGACCCAGTGGACAGCAGCACAGCCTGGGCATCTGTTCTTGGGTTCTCCTGTAGACCTTTGTTTCTTTGGGACCAAGGCCTCCTGGACTTCGGGGAGTAGGTATGACTCATTGAGACTGGCCTCTAGCACTCAGATGCCTGGGTCTGAATCCCATTTCCTCTTGCACAAGTTACTTCACCTCTCTGTGCTTCAACTTCCTCCTCTGTAAAATGAGGATAACAGTACCTGCCTGGCAGTATTGTGAGGCTTCAACGAGCTGATTAAAGCTCTGAGCCCAGCAGCTGCAAGTAAAAAGAGCTTGATAAATGTCAGCTGCTGTCATTCGGTAACAATGGAGGCAATCATTGTGGCTTACACTCAGGAACCAAAGTTTCTTAGCAAGGGAATGATACCATATACAACTGTACATAAACTGTGAATGACACATTTGCAGTTGAACTTGTGGTCTGGTGCAAAGAACACACCAGGACTTGATGTCCTGGTCTCTCCCCTGTCAATACTGTGTGTGGTTTGTTTTTTAATCAGTCCAGAAAGCCCTGCCCTGCCTGTTCCCTCAAGACGGAAGAAAGTGCCGTGAAGTGATGGAGGTGAATATATATCCTGCAAGGCTGAGTGCCTTCTATGCAGAAAAGGTTATTTGTTCTGATTTTTGGAGAAGTTGTATGAGAGGGAGGGAGTGTTCTGCTCTGTCCTCCCCACCCCCCCACAACGCTTGGGATACAGTATCTTGACACTGCTTTCTGGTGTCAAGAAGAAAAACCCAGCCTGGCTTTCTGTGAACAGTCAGTGGCCCTGTTTGTTGGATAGCAAGGGTGGAGGCTGGACCAGTTGGTACCAGGCCCAGTGTCTTGAACGCTGATGCCACTTGACTCCTAGCAAATAGAGCTGGAGTGTGGAGCTTTGTCCAGTGTATTAAGTGTCCCTGCTTGGGGGCAGGGGCTGGTGACAGAGCCATCACGGGATGGTCCTGATGTCTGGCCAGAACTTCCTGTTTAATCCCTTTTTCTGCTACGTGGTCTGTGTTTCCTCCTCCATGGGAAGAAGTCCACAGTTTTGTCACTGACCCTGAACGACTTGTGGGGCTTCTTGTGTCCGATGTTGGAGACAGGCCTATACCTCACCTGTTGGCCTTGGTTTCTGTGTCTGTAAAATGTAGATGATAATATTCACCTTGCAAAGTCATGGTGAGGATTAAATGAGATCGCCATATTTAGCAAGGAGCCTGCATAGACCAGGTGCTCAGTACAAGTTTGTTCCTTTCCCCTTCATTGTTAATTCTGGAGATCACTGTCTCTGGGAAGCTGGGATGAGCCAGCAAGAAGGAGGTTGAAGACTAGTCAAGGTTTGGGAGAAAGGACTCCTTGACAGCTCGAGGTCCAGGCAGCCCTGGAGGAGGTGGAGGACTTGAGCTGGACAGGGTTCAGGTGAAAGGGAGAGGAGGTCCAGGGGAGGTCACTGGAACTGATGAGTACTTTGAAAGCAAAAATAGGCCCAGTGCTGATGAATAGCCCCGTCTTGGGCCCATGTCTCATGATTTGGGGTCTGGTATTCCTTGCACCACCCCTGACTGGGGAGGGGCTAAAAGGAGAGGTGGGTGCATATAGAAATCCCAGGCTCCAGCAGCTGTGTTTTGCAGACATCTACCCTTTGCATAGTTCCTACCTACTGGTCTCTCACGGCTCAGCCTCCTCTAGGAAGCTCTGGAGGCACTGAAGATGTCCCACTGTAAGGACTTGGGTCTCAGCCCCTGCGCCACCTCATGGTGCTCTGGCTGCACCTCGGCCCTTCTTCTGAAGGCGCTGAAGTCTGTTGTTTCTGAATCCCCAGCCCCTTCACAGCGGGCTTGCACACGCCCGGAGCTCAGTAGCGGTGGGTTGGTAGGCTTTAGTCTCTTTGACAATTCTCTGGGGAAGGTGAGATTGTAATGCACTGAGGTACACTCTCTTCAAGGGTGGGCAAAGTAGGGCTCTTTAACAACGACAAAAAACCACATCTTTTTTGGAGGCCCCTCATGCCCTGCTCACCACTGAGTGGACTGTTTTGGAGAACACATCCCTAGGACTGAGTCCGGCCCAGAGCCCTCTGATGATAAATGGGGCTGGTCACAAACCTTAGGATAGCAGCGCTGAGAGAGCCTGGCCTCCTTCCTGTATCCGTCACCTTCTAAGGGAGGCCAGGCAGCAGGGAGGGGACAAGGATGTGCATGGCTGGGGAGAGCTGCCTGGTCTCGCTGACTGGCAAAGTTCAAGTTCACTAGGAGGGAGGCTGTTCAGGTTTCACTTTGCAGGAGCTATAGGGAGCAAGGGGCGGGGGGAACTTCCCAGTGGCCTGAACGTGCCAAGCTCCCCATTCTTCTCCTGCGTTCCTCTGCCCCCACCCTGGGCCAAGGGATTTCTTGGTACCATACCCCCACCTTGTAGGAGAGTGTTTATTGTGGCCCAAGTAGAGAAAGAATTTAGTTACTGATTTCTGCCAGGAACAGAGTCCAGCTCTGGGAAGGAGTAGGGAAGAGGGCAATTCTGCCCCCAGATGTCTTGGTTACTCGGATCAGTTTCAGGTGACCGCTGACCCTTGGCACTCTGTTGTACTGGAGCAATGTGTAGGCAGGTAAAGGATGGGGTAAGTGCAGCTGGGGAGCCCTTCTCTACCTGGTTCTCCTTGGCTCTCATTGGTGGAAGGCTATAACCGCGCCCCCTCCCCACCAGTGCCATGTGGCCTTGTCAGTGAGCACTCAGTGGGCACCTGTCCCTGGTGAGCGCCCTGCCTGGGGCTGGGGGCGTGGGTGTGAGGTCACAAAGCTGCACGGTTGTAAAGAACCTGACAGCATCTAGACTAGCTCTCATTTTACAGGTGCAGGAGCTGAGTCCCAGAGAGGTAGAGTGGCTTATTCTAGGCTACACAGTTATAAGAGTTGCTGAAACTGGACTACACTGTCCAGGCTCCTACTTCAGTGCACTTTCTAGAATTTTCGAATGGTTTGAATTTTCCATTCAGCCCTTTTTACCTGTGCAACGTTGGGTGTGTTAATGAATTTCTGAGACTCCATTTTCATCCTTGTGAAATAGGAATATTCAATAATTTGTAGGATTGTACAAATGGTATGAATTAGAGAAGGTTTGGCAGGTACATGCAGACGCCTCCTGGACGGTTAGCGGGTGTCAGCCGCCGTGACTATTTTCCCTGTGGCTGGGAACCACCCTGTCTCCTCACTGGGGTTGTTTATCCCACCTTTCCTTTCCCTTTGCAGCCTCCAGCACCAGGCAGGTCTGCTGAGCGACCTCTGCTCACCTGCCGGGCCAGCACCTGGGGACGCATTTACATTCCTGGCATTCCTCTTGCCTTTGGGGGCTGAAAGAGGCACTGGTGCCCAGGTGGGAGGCACGTGGGTGAGGGGGATGGAAGCTGAGAAGAGGATCAGTGTTGGTCCCCCTCCGACCTCTGCTGCTCCTGTTGGGAATGAGAAACCCCCTCCCAAGTTTCTCGGCTGAGGAAGCCCAGACAACTGAAGAAGTGGTTGCCAGAAACTTCCACATACTTCCTCCAAACACACTACACGACTGGGAAGTTGGTGGTATTAAGCTAAGTTGCCTCGCCTGTCAAATGGGTATACTCATCGTACCCGCCTCGTCAGGCGGTTGGAAGATTAAAACGCTTGGAAGAGGGCCTAGCATGCAGTAAACCTCAGTGTTAGCTGCTGTTAGTAAGTGCAGATGAGGAAACTGAGGTTTAGGGAGGTCAGTTAACAAGGTCACATAGCTACAGTGACATATGGAGATGGCACGCGAACCCATGCCAGGCCTCGGTCACCCTATAGAATGCACTGGGTTCGGGAATGTCTGGGCTCAGAGGCCTGTGACACCGGGGGTGGGAGAGAGCTCCAGGTTGAAGAATACGGATTGTCTTGGTTTGGAGGGCACTTGGTCAAGGTGACCCCGAGTGACCTTGGGTCGTAGCTGTTTGCGGAAAGGAAGTCTGATTGGGAGACACAGTTGCCTGGAGTCAGATGTGTGTCTGTTTTGACCACCCGCAGGGGGTGGCCACGTGATTCTGGGAGGGGTGCTTCGCCTAGACCAGCCAAGGTGAGGGTCAGGCCAGCCCCAGAATTCCTGTCGCTGGACTGGAGAGGGGAGGGGAGATCAGAGCAGGCTCCAGGGACTGCCCGCTGTCCTTTCCCCTCCCCTTCCCCCAACCTCCTCTGGCATGTGTTTCCTTTCAGAAGCTGTGCTGGGGCTCTCAGACGGGGCAACAAAAGCAACTTCCCTCCAAGCCACTGCCACCTGTTGGGTTTTCATACATTGGGGGTGAGCGGGGGGAGGGAGCCGTTGCCCTTTTCCCAGCGTCTGCAGGGTGCCCCCTCTGCACCCCCAGGGACTGGGATTCTCTTTGCTGCCCAGTGTGGCGGGGCTGGAGGGGGTGGGGGCCCGCAGCAGCTGGAAGGGGAATCGAGCGGGAAGGGGCCGGTGCTGGCAGCCGGGAGGGAGTTTGATGGATTACTCTGCAGGCCGAGAGGTTTCTCCCTAATCCCCCTTTGTGTCCCGGCCTGCCGGCCCCTCACTCTCTCTGACAAGCTGCTAAGCAGAAGCCTTCCAGTCCGAGGGAAGAAAAGGCAGCGCCGCAGGGCGGACTCTAAATCCCTGGCCTCTGGGCCCTGGGGAGGCAGGAGCTAGGGAGCAAGTCTGGATGGGGGTGGGGCCTCCTCTCCGCTGATGTCGGGGTGGAGAGGTTGCACTCTGAGTGGGGTTCTCAGGTGTCTGTGGGAGCACTGGGAGGTTGTGGGTCTTCGCTCCTCGTGCAAATCACTGTTGCCTTCGGTAGGGTAGGCTTGGGGGGAGCAGACCCTTGCTTCTTTGGAAGTACGCGTTTGAGCTCAGAGAAACAAAGACTAAGTATGTGTTGGAAGGCATGGAAGCCGTGCTTAGACTAGTCCTGTGTCCCCCTCTCCCTAGCTGCCCAGGCAGAAATTCCCACAGCTCAGCATCCCTGACGAGGGGGTCTGTCACGGTGGAGAGCTCATTGCCTCACAAGGATGTTCATCTCCAGTCTGCTGTCTGGCCAGCGCAGGCTCTTTCTGGGCTGTCCCAAGACTCCTGTGGACCTGCCGTGAGGGCAGAGCTCATTTTGGGAGTGCCATATGCTGGGTTTTACGAGGTAAGACCAAGGGCACTGGTCCCCTAGGACTTCTTCTGTGCCCCCAACCTAGAGGATCTGGGAGAGCACAACTTGGAATGAGATTCTGGGGTCCAGCCCGCTGTGGAGGAACAGGGGTCCCCCTTCCCGTGCAGTCTCACGTCCTCTACCTGTGGGCTTCTCCCCACCTGCAGTCCTGGCCTGGGCCAGATGGCCCGGGCTGGGGTGTGCGTTAGGGAGATTGGCCTGGAGTGACCCCACCCCTTTCTGCAGCTGAGTCATTATTCCTCGTGGCTGGCCTACCCCATCCCCAGTTTCCCTCTCTGCAGGGAGGGGCTTCCCAGTGGCCGCGTGAGAAAGAGCACAGTCTTTGTGAGCGTGGAGGGAGGACGCAGGGTCGTCGGCTCGCGGGGTCAGGGTGCGGCCGTTTGATGTGCCTGGCCGGCTGTGGGGACGCTGGCCCGCATAAAGAGGCCATAGAATTGCTGCCTGACACTGGCCCACTGCAGGGCTGCCCCCAGCCCGGCTCCCTCTGACCTCTGTCCTTCAGCGGAGGGAATCTGCTCCCCCAGCTCCACCTCAGCCGCGAGGGGTGGCAGGAGCCCCTTTGAAAGCCCTCAAAGGCCTCTTTATATATCCCTCTGACACTCCCTTCCCAGAGGAGCTACCAGGAGGTGCCTTTCCTCCTGCCTCCTCCACTCTTGAATTCTGGAGAAAGTTCAGGCCAAGTTTGTTCCTGTTGCTCAGTTTCATTTCCCTGTGCTCCCTGCTGAGGTAGCGGGGTGGGCAGGGATGGGGCATTCCAGCCTGGGAGGCTCTGTCCCATCCACTCACCACCTTTGAACCCTTAGGAGAGCTGCCCCCTCTGGGGGTCGGGCTGGAATTTCCTTGGTGCGTGGGGGGATGGGGGCAGGCGCTTAGGTCTTTCCTGTCTCTTCCGCCTCCCACTCCAGGCTGCTTTCAGCCATCTATCCTGTAGGTAAGCATTTCCCAGGCCCCTTCTCATGCTAGGGTGGGTGCTGGAGAGTTGCAGTGGAGCCTACAGCCTGCTCTGGGGGTGCACTCGAAGTCTCCCGGTGTCTGGAGCTGGGTAGGTAAAATGCAGGTTCCCCGAACGTGCCCACGGCTCTCAGTCTCCAGGGCTGGAGCTCTGCTCCCCCAAGGGTCAGGGAAGATGGCCTGGAGCAGAGCTCCCTAAAGGTTCCCAGAAGTCTCGGGTTTCCTCCAGCTTTCTTGCTGTCCCGTTATCAGGGGGCCCAGGAAAGGGGGGAGATATTTGGACCTTGAGAGGGACTTGTCCTCCTTAGAAGGCTGCTTTCACAAGGTTAGGCCAGACTCCCCCTTTCAGGTACCTCCACTTCCCTCCTCTTCCCGCCCCCTCCCCACCAGGTGAGCACTCAGGGGCTGGCTCTTCTGGTTGAGCTTCTGTTTGCCGGACCGGGCGCTCCAGGAGCAGTGGGGCAGGAGGATCTGAGTCAGAAGCATCTCTGAGGCTGGAGGGGAGGGTTGGATCCTGTTTCCCCGTCTGTATTCCTGAGGAGGCGGGGGAGCCCCTGAAACAGAGGGACCCAATGGGGATCTGTCACTTTCAAGCTTTGGGAAGAAGTGTGCCCTGGGGCTGTGGATTGCAGTGGGTGTGACAAACTGCTTCCTGCTCCCCTCTGAACCTGGGAACCTGGGGCCTGGGCTTTTCTGTTTGTGTCCTTGGGAAGAAGGCCCTGGAGGGGCCGCTGGTGACTTGAGCTTGTGCTGTGGGTGTCCTCTGTAGTTTCTTCCACGTGAGGGGATGCAGTGGGAGAGGCTGGGGCACTGGGGAAGCTGTAAGGAGGAGAAAGGGGGGACTTTGGAAGGGAGAGTATTCTTATGGGCTTGGACTTTTCTCGGGCACTTCTGGGCTGGGAAGAGTCAAGTCTGTGGTGGCAAGAGTGCCCAAAAGAGGGAGGACGGGCTCAGCAACCTAAGAGGAGAGGGGTGCAGAGCAGGGCTGGAGCCCGCCCACTTTCTACCCAACTCCTTTCAAGGAATTCCTTACCTGGCCCAGCCCCTGGTCACTGGGTAAAGCACCTCTGGGGGTGGAGAGAGGGGCTGGGAGGGGGAAGCAGCTGGGCGGGGGAGGCGCTGGGCTGTAGGAGGATTTTGCCTTTCTCCCTCGTGGGCTGTGGAGGTCCTGCTTGGTGCTGGGAGTGGGGAGCTGGATTAAAGGAGGGAGTAAGTCAGGTGGGGTGATTAACGTTTGCTGGAGAGCTGCAATTTATTTAAACCACAGGGAGCAACCAGGGCTTGGGTGCATGTTGTGGGAGAGGCTGCGTCTGATAAAGTCTGTTTACTCAGGGAGGACCTGGTCCCTTTAAAACCCAGGGCAGGTGAGTCTCCAAGGCCCTCCCAGACTTGGTGGAACTTGGGGGAGGCGGCTGCCTAGCCTTGTCTGAAGTCCCTTCCTTGGTCTATAGGCTGCAAAGCCCTGGAAGGCAGTTACGGAACGGACACATCTTACCCAGGATTGATGGCCGTCTGTTTCCTTTGTGGCACAGCTCAGAGAGCAACCTACAACATGCTTCGTAACACAAAAGTCCCTGCGGGGCTTAGTGATATTTGAAACGATAAAAGAAGTTGAAGCACCAAGTCATGAGCTCTGAGACTGGAAGAGGGCATGAGTGAGGGCCGAGGGTGCTCCAGGAAGGCTCTCGGGTGGGCCCAGGCCCTTGGCAGTAAACCTTGCACAGGAGCAGTGCTCTTCAACAGTGTCAATGGGGTTGAGTCGGTGAGGCCGGGGAGGGCACTCCAGACTCCAGCCATAAGTGGCGTGAAGCTCTGTCCACCCGTCTACGCCGCCATGGGATGGATGACAGGTTGGGGGACTAGGCCCCACCCTCTATACCTTCTCTGCATAGCTGACTTGATTTCCCCTCTTTTGTGGTCACTTGTAAACAGCGGACTGCAGTGGGTGCCACAGTCAGGAAGCAAGACCTGGAGGCCCACTGCCTGTGGGTGGAGGACCCAGGGTGGGTACTCCCCTGGTGGGATGTGTCTGCACAGGAGGCCTAGCAGGAAGGGCTGTGGGGACGTCTGCTGAGAGTGGAGCCAGGTGGGGAGAGAGGAAGTCTGCCCCGGGGTCACTGACATCATCGCAGTGGCCACCAGGTGGTGCGGTTTCATGCCCCTGTGAGGCTGGAACCTGGGACCGGTCCCACTGTCCCCTGACAGTTGAGCAGCGCGTGTGGGAATATGTCCTCCCCATGGACGTTGAGCATGGAGAGAAACTCAAGGTAGAGGTTTTCAGGCCTAGGTTCTTCCCGGGGAGCGCTTTTTTTTTTTTTTTTTTTTGCGGTACGTGGGCCTCTCACTGTTGTGGCCTCTCCCGTTGCGCAGCACAGGCTCCAGACGCGCAGGCTCTGTGGCCATGGCTCACAGGCCCAGCCGCTCCGCGGCATGTGGGATCTTCCCAGACCAGGGCACGAACCCGTGTCCCCTGCATCGGCAGGCGGACTCTCAACCACTGCGCCACCAGGGAAGCCTGGGGAGCGCTTTTTAAGTGGTTTCAGTGAGAGGTTAAAACCCAACCCGACGAACCACAGCCTCTCTGGTCTTCCTCTTTGCCCTCGTCCTTGGGGTGGAGTTATGGTGCAGCATGGCTTGTGGCCAGGTAGTATGGAAGAGGAAGTGTGACTCTTAACGAAGGGGAATTGAACAGCCCAGCTTTGGGAAGTAGAGAGAGAAAAGCGAACAAACCAGGCCTGGCAGAGGGTTTCCAGGGGGCACCTTGGTAAACAGTGCCTCGGGAACTGGGAATTCAGTTGGTTTGATTTTTTTTTTTTCCTTCAATACTAGGAAACAAGGGCAATTGCAAAGATATTCCAAAACAGAGAATTACTGACATCTAGTTGGCTCTGGAGTGTACTGAGGTTTAAAAATCATATTTACCTTATGAATATGTCAACCTTAGGCTAGTATTAACATGCACTTCCTGATTGGCCAGTAGGGAGTGACACCTGGGTGGCAGGGCCACACCATCAGCCCGGGAGTGAACAAGATTCAGAATTCAGAGCAAATCCTGCAGATCAGATTCACGGGAATCTCTGTGTGTGTGATTGTCCCAGCTCTTTTAGGATCTGAGTGTTGAGTTATGTCCCCACCGAGGCACCCCATGACGACAGACAGGCGGTTAGCATGGCTGAGAAGCTAGACCTGCACGGAGGGCCTGCAGAAATGGGTTTCTGGCTGAGTCCTATGCGGTCGGTGGCAGCAAGGAGGAGAGGCCTGGGCATCTGGAGCAAGGCTGAGATGGAGCAGTCCTGGAGTGTGTGAACAGGCCGGAGCCCTACCCGCCTGGCGCATCATGGTCCAGAGGCTGGGGGTGAGCCGCCTGCTGCGGCATCGGAAAGCCCAGCTCCTGCTGGTCAACCTGCTGACCTTCGGCCTGGAGGTGTGCCTGGCTGCGGGTATCACCTACGTGCCACCCCTGCTGTTGGAAGTGGGGGTAGAGGAGAAGTTCATGACCATGGTGCTGGGTGAGTCCCTACATCCTCCTTCCCTCCTGCTCCAGATATGTGTCCCCTGGGGAAGTAGGGCGACAGGGCCTCTGCCCAAAGAGCTGCTTGGAGGCAGAGGTGGCTGCCTGCTGTCCCTGAGCCTGGTGGGTCAGCCTGGCTGGGGAGGGGGTGACCCTGGGCTGAGGGGGTCTGAGAGAAACAAAAGGGTACAGGGACGTTCCCTGGTGACCTCTGTATCTCTGGTCCCTACGCCATGCATGGCCCACAGGAGACACTGGAGAAACTGCCCTTTGTAATTCCTATCTGTGGTCTCATTTAATTCCTGCAGCAACGCTTTGAGGTTACCCATTTCACAGAGAGGATGATGGAAGCTAATAAGCCGTCAGGTGACTTAGGCCGCTGGACGGTAGCTTAGCTGCTGATTAGGAGGGTCGGGACCACCCTCGGCCCCCACCGCCAGGGCTCTTTCTTGCCGCTAGGGCAGGGGCTGGGCTCCTAACTGCGGACGAATTCTGTAAAAGCCACGGAGGGCAAATGTCACCATCATGTGACTCCCAGGAAGAGGGGGCTCTGTCAGGATGACAGGCTCTGGGGTCCGACTGCCCGTTGAAACCGTGCCTGTGCACGGCGATCACCGGTCAGTTGGGGCACCAGTGATCCTAGTTGTGAGCAGTAAATTGGGGTCCTGTGAAGTACTCAGCACAGCCCCCGTACACAGTGGGCCCTCCATGGGATATCATCATCATTTCCACCCTTCTCGAGGCAGTTGGTACCCTTCCCCCTGCCCCTTCTGGGCCCCAGCCTCCAGCTCATACTACTTGCCCTCCTTGCAGGCATCGGTCCGGTGCTGGGTCTGGTCTCGGTCCCGCTCCTAGGCTCGGCCAGCGACCACTGGCGTGGGCGCTATGGTCGCCGGAGGCCCTTCATCTGGGCCCTGTCCCTGGGCGTCCTGCTGAGCCTCCTCCTCATCCCGAGGGCCGGCCGGCTGGCGGGGCTGCTGTGCCCGGACACCAGGCCCCTGGAGCTGGCGCTGCTGATCCTGGGCGTGGGGCTGCTGGACTTCTGTGGCCAGGTGTGCTTCACGCCGCTGGAGGCCCTCCTCTCTGACCTCTTCCGGGACCCAGACCACTGTCGCCAGGCGTTCTCCGTCTACGCCTTCATGATCAGCCTGGGGGGCTGCCTGGGCTACCTTCTGCCTGCCATCGACTGGGATGCCAGTGCCCTGGCCCCCTACCTGGGCACCCAGGAAGAGTGCCTCTTCGGCCTGCTCGCCCTCATCTTCCTCACGTGCGTGGCAGCCACACTGTTTGTGGCTGAGGAGGCAGCGCTGGGCCCAGCCGAGCCCGTGGAAGGGCTGTCGGTCCCGTCTGTCCCACCCCACTGCTGCCCGTGCCACGCCCGCCTGGCTTTCTGGAACCTGCGCGCCCTCTTTCCCCGGCTGCACCAGCTCTGTTGCCGCATGCCTCGCACCCTACGCCGACTCTTCGTGGCCGAGCTGTGCAGTTGGATGGCATTCATGACCTTCACACTGTTTTACACAGACTTTGTGGGCGAGGGGCTATACCAGGGTGTGCCCAGGGCTGAGCCAGGCACCGAGGCCCGGAGACACTATGATGAAGGTAAGGCTTTGGCAGCCCGGGGCCCTGTTGTGGGAGCTGCCCTCCCGTGGATGTTCGGGTGCAGGGAGATGCCCACAGCCTGTGCCTGGGCTGGAAGCTGTGCCTTGGGCCCCGATTTCCCCATCAGGACGATGGCCCCGTGTGCAGCCTGCGTGTGCAGCTGCTCAAGGAGCGAGTGGCTTTGCTGCAGTCGCAGCGGGGCCTTGGGCTGATCGGGGAGTTTGATCAGGCATTGCCCCAACTTGATGGAGGACGAGGCTGGGCTTGTTTAAGGTCCAGAAGCTGGGCCTTGGGTTCGCCTGGCCCGAACTTCAGTGTGCCCTTTGCTCCCCTACTGACTTTCCAAATCGCCTTGCCAGCCCCTTCCAGCTCAGGCGTCTGGAATTCTATCTTGGAGCAGAAATGTCTTTGTGTTCCCTCTACCTCTCCTGATAGGCTGAGCACAGCCAGCCCTTAGAACATCTTCCTCTGCCCTTAGCCCGTGGCTTTGGCCACATTCCCTGAGGTAGTGGAAGAACTTACACCCCCGTTGCTATGGGCAGGGCAGGGGATGCTGGGGAGCAGTTCCGGAAAATAAGTGGAAGAACTTACACCCCCCTTGCTATGGGCAGGGCGGGGGATGCTGGGGAGCAGTTCCGGAAAATAGCAGGTCTTGGGCAGCAGGTGCCTGTGGCTCCTGATTCTGAGCACCCCTCCCCCCTCATGGTATTGGGTCCTTTTTCCCTACCCCCTGTCTGATGGCCTCTTCCCCCTCCCCACTCCAGGGGTCCGGATGGGCAGCCTGGGGCTGTTCCTGCAGTGTGCTATCTCCCTGCTCTTCTCTCTGGTCATGGACCGGCTGGTGCAGCGATTCGGCACCCGGGCAGTCTATCTGGCCAGCGTTGTGGCTTTCCCCGTGGCTGCCGGCGCCACGTGCCTGTCCCGCAGCGTGGTGGTGGTGACCGCTTCAGCTGCCCTCACTGGGTTCACCTTCTCTGCCCTGCAGATCCTGCCGTACACGCTAGCGTCCCTCTACCACCGGGAGAAGCAGGTACTCGCCCTGGCCACTGAGTGGAGTGGGGTGGAGGGGCAGCTGACCAGCCCAGGACCGGTGTCTGGCAAGAGAAGCTGGAGAAGGAATTCTTTGATCAGAGAGGAAGCCTGTTGTAGCCCCAGGGCCAGAGACTTGGGCTGCGGAAGGAGGGTGTAGATTAGATTCTGGGAATGACTTCCTGGTGTCAGGACTATAAAGCACTTAAAGTGGATGATTGCAGGAAATGTGAAATCCTTCTCTGGAAATCCTGAAGAATCAGGCTAGCAGAAGGCCTCAGTCAGGGCTGAGTTGTTCTGTGCAGAGGCAGGGGGCTGGATCAGATGACCTCTGGGGCACCCGGCTTCAGCAGCCAGTGAGTGGGAAAGGTCTGGTGTGGGCCACGCCTTCCCTTATTCAGGGGGGGACCTTGTGAGTGACCCAAACCTTGCTTTGGTCTCGGAGATGGGGAAAGCTCCCTACCGCCCCTTCCCCTCTTTTGGTTTGTCTTCCTTTTCTGTTTAATTCTCTCTTTTCTTTTCCTGCCTCACTCCTTTGCCTCGTCCCCTCCCCCCGCCCCCATGGCGGATCTCTGAGCCTGATGCGCCTGACACCGCTCGCCTGGGCACTGTGTAAGTTGGGGGGCCTCCTTCCTGCTCAGCCCCACACTAACCAGCCCCTCCAGGGGCCCCCTTCTCTGGGAAGCCTCCTGACCAGGCTGTGTGGTCACCTTTGTTGTCTCCATTGGCCTCACTGAGCTACAGCCCTGGGTGCAGAGCTCTGCCCAGAGGGCAAGAAGTTGGGGCGTCCCAAGGAAAAAGAGATGCAGCCTGGCTTCTAGACTGTAGGAAAGACATAGTCTGCCCCTTGTAGGACATGGGTGGGGTAACTGCGAGGCTGGTTAAGCGAATAGGTAGCTGCAGGGGTGGGGGTGGAGGTGGGGCTTTGGGTTGGGGGTGGAGGTGGGGCTTTGGTTTGGGGGAAGCTGGTCCCCGAGTCCCCTGTCAGTGCATTGAGAACCTTCATCATCCTCCACGCTCTCCCGCCCTGGTTGGGCTGGTGTCCAGAAGCCAGGCTTGGGCATGTGCCAGGGAACGTGCCGAGCTGGTGGTCTTCCCTTCAGGCTGAGAACACGTCTGTCCCCAGGGGCCTCTCCAAGCTTCAGCCACACTGATCTTTTGTGGGGTGGCAGCAGGAGGTGAGGTTCCAGGCATGGTTGGCCCCGCACCCCATCTACGTCTGCTTTGTCCACTTCTGGCTGCACCACGAGCCTTGGGATTCCCTGGTGTCAGGCTTGAGCTCTGCTGTGGCTCCCAGCGCTCATGCAGCTGACCCTGAGAGCTCTGTGTTAGGCACTAGTGGGCCTTGGAAAAGCGGTCAGATGAGTTCTGGCCTCGTCATTAGATAGGAGGGAGGCTCTGGGACATGGCGGGCAGGGCAGGGGCAGGTCACACTGATCCAAGGCAGACAGTGAGAAGGAACAAGAAGGCTTCGGCCTCAGCACAGCTGGACCATGGGAGTCGGGAAGAGGGCGACTCTTTCTGTTCCTCGCTTCCTCTAGGCTGAGTCTGAGGACCCTCCCTGCCCCAGGCTGGGGCCGCAGACCTCACAGTAGGGCAGCAACTATAGCCTGGGCCTGGGACCCACAGTGGGAAGGGAGCGTCTCTCTCTGGTCTCTCTGGAGGTTGACAAGGGTGTCCCAGTAGTGAGGTGGTAGGAGCAGAAGGAGGAGGGTTAGGAGCATCTGTGTGGGGCTTTGGGGCCTTTGGGGCCCCACCTTTGGACTTTGTTCCTCTGCTCTGACATGTCTCTCTGCCCACCTGTCTTCATTCTTCTGTGTCTTTCCTTTTCCTTGGGGTTCTGTTCTCTTCCTAACCTGCAGTACTGAGTTTGTCTGTCACTTACTGATTCTAGGAGAGGCTAGAGGAGACCTAGACTTCTGGTTTCAGATGTCCCCTCCTGGCCCCTGCCCGCCTTCTGAGGAGAATCCTCACTAGACCCGGACCAAGCAAGGTCTGCTCAGTTTTCTGAACTGCTGCCCGATTTTCATTAAGGCCTCGTGCCTGGTTTCTTCTAGCCCCTGGGATAAAGGCCAGGGCCTGTTCTCCTAGTTGGGGGATCCCATGCTTGGGTACATACCTGTCCTTGTGTGTTCCCCTCCCCCCAGGTTTTCCTGCCCAAATACCGCGGAGATGATGGAGGTGGTACCAGTGAGGACAGCCTGATGACCAGCTTCTCGCCGGGCCCTAAGGCCGGATCTCCCTTCCCCAATGGACACGCGGGTGCTGGAGGCAGCGGCCTGCTCCCTCCTCCACCTGCACTCTGCGGGGCCTCTGCCTGCGATGTCTCCATGCGTGCAGTGGTGGGCGAGCCACCGGAGGCCAGGGTTGTTCCGGGCCGGGGCATCTGCCTGGACCTTGCCGTCCTGGACAGTGCCTTCCTGCTGTCCCAGGTGGCCCCGTCTCTGTTTATGGGCTCCATTGTTCAGCTCAGCCAGTCTGTCACTGCCTATATGGTGTCGGCTGCAGGTCTGGGTCTGGTTGCCATTTACTTTGTCACACAGGTGGTATTTGACAAGAGCGACTTGGCCAAATACTCTGTGTAGAGTACTTCCAACCCACTGAGGGAGGACCTGCCTCACTGGGTCCCAGCTCTCCCTATTCCAGTCCCCTGTTGGCCCGGTAGGGCTGTGGGCTGGCCTTCCAGTTTCTATTGCTGCCAAAGTGGTGTGGCTCTCTGCTGCCGCCCTGTGGCAGTGAGGTGTATAGCTGCACAAGTAGGGGACTGGGGCTTCTTCCCTCCCACCTCTCCTCAGTCTTTAGGGCTGGCTGACTGGAAGCTCTCCAGCAGGCTTCAGTCTGGACTTCCACAAGGAAAGAAGGGCAGGGCATTTAATTAACTCTGTGCACTGGAATGCAGGACTCTGCCGGGGGATCACCCAGGCTCAGGGTTAACAGCTAGTGTCCTGGTTGAGAAATACCCAGAGAAGGGATTTGGGGAGCTGAGTAAACTCAGCCACCTCGTCTCCTACAACCAAGGCCTCTTATCCCATAGGTTCTCCCAGTGTCGCTGTTGCATGGGAGTTTGTGATGTGAAACGGCTCCTCTACAGGATTTGAAAGTATGAAAGTTATTGGGGGACGCGGTCCCGAGGGGAGAAGGGAAGCTGCCTAGCCCCACAGCGCCACCTCTCTCCTGTTCCCCCTCCCCTGCATTTTATTAGGACTTGGCTTGTTGGCCCCTGTGTTGCCATCACAGGGACACAGGTTTTTAAATAATTAACTTATTTATTTAAGTAGAAGGGGAATCAAGGTGTTTAGGGGTTGGGTAGGATGAGATCCCTAATGACTAGGTCCCCTGAGACGATTGGTTATTGGGCTGAGAATTGTTAGAATCTCCTTCTCCTGGAGTGATTGGTCTGGCCCCAGAACTGCCTAACCCTGAGCCTGGAAGCTCTGCTTACCCCAACTGATATCCCAAATCCTGTTACCCAAGGCGGGGAGGGCTGGGGAAATGTGAAGGGTGGGGCTTCAGGTCTCAGCAGCCTCCGTAGCCTCACCTCCCCTCTTGGCCCTGCCGTCCCCCCCAGCTCCCCTCTGCTCCCTCTAGGACTGGGCTGATGAAGGAGCTGCCCAACCCCACCTTTCCCCACTGGCTCCACAGCCCTCTCCTTGGGGCTGTTTTGGGACCAGAAGCACAGAGTGTGGCTCCTTGAGCCTTTATCCGTCTCAGCCCCCAGGGCATATCTGTGCTTGGGGAATCTAGCACAGAAACTCAGGAGCACCCCCTGCCTGGGCTAAGGAGGTCTTATCTCCGGGGGCTTTAAGTGCCGTTTGCAATAATGTTATGTCTTATTTATTTAGTGGAGTAAATATTTTATACTGTATGTGAGCAATCAGAGTATAATGTTTATGGTGATGAAATTAAAGCCTTCTTATATGTTTAATTGGTCTTTGTGTCTTTTCTGAGCAGAAAAGACCAAATCTCTCTCAAATTATCCTCAGCTTCCTTCTCATCAGGACCGTTTTTTGGCAGCTTCAGTTCCCAGCACCACCAGCAGGTGGAGCCATAGACCAACACTCTTTTGTCCTTTGGCGATTGGGTGTGGCTGTGCTTCCCCAGAATTGGGGAGTCCCTTTGAGGGTGAGGGAGAGGGCGGGAGAGTAAGAAGTATAGAGAGTGGGGGCATTTTCCTTCTCAAATGGCTCGCGGTGTGGCCAAGGAGATGGAGCAAGCACCCATTATCAACCACAGCAATAGGAAGCCCCTGGCATGTATGGGTGAGGATTCGACACCACTGTGCCTCGGTTCCCACCCTTTCCCACCTCCTTCACCCTTCCTGCCAGGCTCAGGTCAAGTTCAGTCTTCTCAGCCTTGCCATTTCCTCATCCCTCCAAACTTCACCGGCCTTCCTGTCCCTTAAATTCAAGTGGTCAGTATAGTTAACACCCTAGGCAAGGACTAGCTTTATTTTTAAAACGTTCTGTTTTGTTTAACTTTCTATTAGTTTTCAAACATACACAAGAAATGAGCCTGGTGATAATGAACCCAACTTCAACATTTATTAACATTCTGCCATTTTTATTTCCTCTATTTTCCCTCCCCCACCCTTACCCACCCCCTCCCCCGGGGGCTATTTTTAAAGCATATGGCAGATACAATTTCACTTCACCTGAAAATACTTCAGAATGTATCTTTAAGAAATAGGACTTTTAAACAACTTGATCACAATACCATGAATATATTCAACAAACAGTAATTCCTTATCATCAATTACCCAGCCCATGTACATTTTCCCCCAATTGCCTTGAAAATGTCTTTTTACAGCTGGTTTGTTCAAATCAAGATCGAAGAAAAACAACTATTAATTTGCATTTAGTGGTTATGCTTCTTAGGTTTCTCTTAATCTCTAACAGTTTCCCTCTTTTTTTTTTAAATGCCATTCATTGGTGAAGAAACAGCCATTTTTCCTACAAAATTGTCTACATTCTATGTTTGGCTGACTGTATCCTCAGTGTTATTTAAAATGTTCCTTCTTCCCCCCTTTCCCCCCATAATCTGGTAATAAGATCTAGAGGCTTGGTTAGATTCAGACTTGATTGTCCCATCAGAGGGACACAGGCCTTTAAATGTTTAACTGAATACCTCTGTACACTCCTACATAATTTTGAAGAAATTTCAGGTATCATATTCCATCCCTAAATATTTCAGGATGTATTTCAAAAATATAAGCACTTATTTAAAAAAAAACACACATAGTCACTTTGCTATTATCAGACCAAAAAAAAAAAATTCCTTAGTATAATCAAATATCCAGTGTTCACATTTCCCTGTCTCATAAATTTTTTTGTATAGTTTTTGTTCAAACTGAAATAAGTTCCTTATGTTGCAGTTGGTTGATGTGTCTCTTAAATCTCTTGTAATCCACAGGTACCTCCTCAATTTTAATCTTTTTCTTTGCAATTCATTTGTTAAGGGAACTAGATTGTTTGTCCTATAGATCATCTGGATTTTGCTGATTGCATCCCTGTAGTGATATTTCACATGTTTTTATTGCCCTTCTATTTTCTGTAATTGCTCTTCTATTTTGGTAATTATAGTCAGAGACCTATTCAGATTTGTTTTTTTTGTTTTTGCAAGAATACTTAATAGGTTTGTGTACCTCCATAGAAGGGAATATGTATTGTCTGCTTGTCTTCCTTTTTTGATGTTAGTAACATTGATATCTTAGATCCATTTTTTTCATAGGCATTGGAAAATTATGATATTCTTTTATTTCCTAAACAAATGCTGGACTCTTTCCTTATATTTACCAGTTTTCAAAATAATGAATTGGTTAACTCCTAGTGATGACAGAGGTTTTTCCCCTTAATGTCATTATGTATTCATGTGTTTAAACATATGTGATATGTTTCAATCCTTTGCATTTGCTATTCACGTTCAAATTTTTCCCATCTTTGGCCAGTGGGAGCCTCTTCAAGTTGATTTCTTTGAGTCCTTTTGACAAACTTCTAAGTGGTCTTTGAACGCTGCTTTGCTTTCTGGCATGACTAGATGCCCTGGCTCATCTTGTATATTTCTTGCCATAGACCTGGAATGAGCTATTTTCTCTAAGGGTCTCTGATTGCTTTTTATGGAAAAAGGTTTTTTCCCATGGAGACCATAATATCGGCATTGGGAGTACTTGTTACTAGGTTGATCATTGGTTGTAGGTCTTTTCAGTGGACAAAGCTAGGAAAAAAATCTTTTAATGTAAATACATGGTGAGTTTCGGCTGATATTTCCAATTCAAGTTCAGGATTATAGATTATATATGTTTATATATCTACATACATATGTATTTTACTTCTGTATCTAATTTCTACCACACTGAAACAGAGCTGAAGGCCTGGCCCAAGGCTTTCAGCATGTATGTGTGTATGTGTGAGAAGAAGCAAAAAGAACCACCAGTCAGTAATTAATGTCAGCCTGTCTGTGCCACCAGAACGTAGAACCTGGCCCAGAAGCCATGTTCATTCTTTCTCCTGATCCAAGGGAGAGAGAATGAACACTTGGGCAAACTGTTTCAGAATACACAAAAGGAGACTGGGAATCATTAGGGAACAGGAAACTTGGGCTCAGAGAGGCTTTTCTTTTCTTTCTTTTTTTAAAATTGAAACATAGTTGACATACAATATTATGTTAGTTTCAGTGTACTACATAATGCTTTGATATTTGCATACATTATGCAGTGATCACCCCAATAAGTCTAGTGACCATCTGTCCCCATACAAAGCTATTACAGTATTATTATTATTTTTTTAATATTTATTTATTTTTATTTATTTATGGCTGTGTTGGGTCTTCGTTTCTGCGCGAGGGCTTTCTCTAGTTGCGGCAAGCGGGGGCCACTCTTCATCGTGGTGCGCGGGCCTCTCACTGTCGCGGCCTCTGTTGTTGCGGAGCACAGGCTCCAGACGCGCAGGCTCAGTAATTGTGGCTCACGGGCCCAGTTGCTCCACGGCATGTGGGATCTTCCCAAACCAGGGCTCGAGCCCGTGTCCCCTGCACTGGCAGGCGGACTCTCAACACTGCGCCACCAGGGAAGCCCTATTACAGTATTATTGACCATATTCCTTATGCTGTATATTACATACTCATGACTTATTTATTATATAACTGGAGATTTGTACCTCTTAATCCCCTTCATCTGTTTCGGCTGTCCCCTGGCCCCCTTTCCCTTCTTGTAACCATCCATCGTTCTCTGTGTCTGTGAGTCTGGTTTTGTTTTGTTTTGTTTTTTAGATTCCACGTATAAGTGAGATCATGCAGTGTTTGTCTTTCCCTGTCTGATATTTCACTTAGCATAATACCCTCTAGAGCCATCCATGTTGTCACAAATGGCAAGATTTCTTTTTTATTTTATGGCTGAGTAACACTCCAGTGGGGTGTGTGTGTGTGTGCATGCGTGTGTGTGAGTGCATGCACATATGTACATGTATACCATATCTTCTTTTTGTGTGTGTGTGTGGACCTGTACTGCATGGCTTGTAGGATTTTAGTTCCCTGAACAGGGATCAAACCCGGGCCCTTGGCAGTGAAAGCGTGGAGTCCTAACCACTGGACTGCCAGGGAATTCCCACCACATCTTCTTTATCCATTCCTCTATTGATGGACACTTAGGTTGCTTCCATATCTTGGCTACTATAAATAATGCTGCAATGCACCTTGGAGTGCATATATCTTTTAATTCAAAATCAGTAATTCAAGTGTTTTTGTCATCTTCAGGTAAATACCAAGAAGTGAAATTGCTGGATCATATGACAGTTCTATTTTTAATTTTTTGAGGAACCTCCATACTGTTTTCCATAGTGGGTGCACCAATTTACATCCCCAACAATATACTAGGATTCCCTTTTCTCCACATCCTTACCAATACTTGTTGTTTGTTGTCTTTTTAATAATAGCCATTCTGACTGGTGTGAGGTGATATCTCACTGTGTGTTTTTTTTTTTTTAATTAAATACTTTAAAAAATTTTTGGCTGCATTGGGTCTTCGTTGCTGCACGTGGTCTTTCTCTAGTTGCGGCGAGCGGGGGCTACTCTTTGTTGTGGTACACGGGCATCTCGTCGCAGTGGCTTCTCTTGTTGTGGAGGAGGGGCTCTAGAGCGCAGGCTCAGTAGTTGTGGCGCACAGGCTTAGTTGCTCCGTGGCATGTGGGATCTTCCTGGACCGGGGCACGAACCCGCGTCCCCTGCATCGGCAGGCGGACTCTCAACCACTGCGCCACCAGGGAAGCCCCAGTATGGTAATTTTAACAATGTTAATTCTTCCAATCCTGATCACAGTATATCTTTTCATCTGTTTGTTGTCTTCAGTTTCTTTCGTCATAGTTTTCCAAGTACAAGTCGTTTACCTCTGTGGTTAGGTTTGTTCCTAAGTATTTCACTCTCTTTGATGCAGTTAACTTCAGAGGGCCTTTTCTAGCACAAGTTTTCAATATTGGGGACCAGCTAAGCCAGCTCACAGGCTGTGAGGCCTTGTGTTGGTAGCACCTCAGTTTTGTTTTTTTTAATATTGGAGTATAGTTGATTTACAATGGTAGTTCCTCAGTTTTAAACTACATTCTTCACAGAAACACCAACTTGCTAAGAAGTACAGAAGGGGAGGAAAGAAGCAGGAAGAAAGGGGACTCTGGAAAGGAGGAGGAAACTGCAAGTAAGCTCAAAGACGTCACAAATAACATTTACAGAGTCCTTTTCATGTGGGGTCTCAGACGAGTGCAACCTGGCCAGTGCCCTTAAGGAAAATTTAATTTAGGTGGAAAGGAATAAGCATGGATGAATCAAGTGTTCATAGATGTACCAGGTGGGATGTACGTGGAAAATTCAGAACATGAACCAAAGATACTAACAGAGTTTAGAGAAGGTAAAATGATTTTTTTGTGGTGGAGAGAGGAAGGCTCTCTGGCCTCATCATGCTGGATCCTGCCCATCTCCCAGAGGGGGATGGAGCCCTGGGTCCTGGCTTGTGGTCTGAGGCCAGGAATTGGAGAAAGAGGGGTTGGAGTGGGGTTAGATGGGCAGTGCTCCATCTTTGTACATTCATGGGTCTTCCTTTCTGGCCCGGGGGCCTCTCCCTGCAGAGCCGGTTACAGTGAGAAAGGAGAGCAGGAAGAGTAGGGGTGGAAACATCCCATGGCGGGCAGCTTGGATCTCGGGTTACTTCTTGTGCAACTGCGGAAAAAGCCCTTGGTTTCCAGAATCAGATTTGATTACAGCAGCCTGGCAGTTTTGTCACTGTTGGCTGGAGGGCTGTTCAGAGTAGGAACTTTCTGACATCCAACACTGTCACTAGATCTCCACACACGTTAGGAGGTTGCTTGGTGTGCCCTGGCGACCAGGTCACTTGACCTCAGTCTGCCCCTTCCTAGCACTTGACCTTCAACAAGTCATTTTAGGGCTTCCCTGGTGGCTCAGTGGTTAAGAATCCGCCTGCCAATGCAGGAGACATGGGTTCAAGCCCTGGTCCGGGAAGATCCCACATGCCGCGGAGCAACGAAGTCCGTGTGCCACAACTACTGAGCCTGCGCTCTAGAGCGTGTGAGCCACAACTACTGAAGCCCGCGTGCCTAGAGCCCGTGCTCCGCAACAAGAGAAGCCACCGCAATGAGAAGCCCACGCACCGCAACGAAGAGTAGCCCCTGCTCACCGCAACTAGAGAAAGCCCGCACGCAGCAAGGAAGACCCAACGCAGCCAAAAATAAATAAATTAATTAAAACAAACAAACAAACAAACAAAAAAACAAGTCATTCTACTATGTGTACAATGAGGGGGTTAATGGACCATCTCTACAGACACAGCTCTAGACTTCCATGCTCCACAGTTCCCTGCCCTGTGTTCCCCTCCCCAGGACACTGTTTAGCACTTTATAGTCCCCAGTTAATGCTCTCCCCTTCCCTCCTTCCATCAAATAATATTTGTCTATCTTCCTATATGCTGGACTCTAGTGTGCCCTGGGGCTGTGGCACTGAAGACTCGATCACTGGCAGCTCAGATGGGGCTGTGAGGAAGCAGACTGGGAGCAGCCTCCTGCCCGCTGAGGGGCCTCCATCCTGGAGAGGAAGCGGGCTCCAGGGAAGCAAGATGTGGGTCCGCCAGTGAGCAGCCACCCGCACCCTGAGACCACCTCACCGTCTGGCACGATTTCTCCCAGTGACGTGGAGAGAGCAGGTAGGCAGGGGACCCTGTTATCCTTCTTTCACCAGTGACAAAACTGAGGCTTGCTAAGATGATGTGACTTGTCCAAGGGCACACTGACTCAGGGCTGTTTTTGTTCTACCGTCACCAATTTTAAATGGTGGAGGTGAGGGGTATGTAGGAAGCCTCTGTGTTATCTTTGCAGCTCTTCTGTAAATCTAATATTATTCCAAAATAAAAGGGTTCTTTCGTCTTTTGACCCATCTCACCACCTTCTGAAATATACCAACAAAATCAGTTAGTCAACCATTACTGTTCACTGAACACCGGATAGGTATAAGGCTCCATGGTACATATAACCAAGGGGGTAATGAATATGTATCAAACGTGGTCCTTGCTCTCTGTGAGTTCTCAGGTTTCCCCATAGAAAAATAAGACATGTTCAAATGAAGTTATTTCTAATGGTACAAGGCAGTTTGATAAGTGCCAACAATACATAGGAGTACAAGGGAGATGGGGAGAGAAACCACTGCTAGGAGGATGTTTTTTTTAATAGGGAGAAAGATTATTTCCTTCTACAAAACAAGTTCAGTGTTATTTTTTTTTTTAATTTTTTTTTTTTTTATTTCTCATTGCGTTGGGTCTTCGTTGCTGTGCACTGGCTTTCTCTAGTTGCAGCAAGCGGGGGCTACTCTTTGTTGCGGTGCGTGGGCTTCTCATTGCAGTGGCTTCTCTTGTCGTGGACCACGGGCTCTAGGCACATGGGCTCAGGAGTTGTGGCACATGGGCTTAGTTGCTCCACGGCATGGGGGATCTTCCAGACCAGGGCTCGAACCCATGTCCCCTGCATTGGCAGGTGGATTCTTAAGCACTGCGCCACCAGGGAAGCCCCAAGTTCAGTGTTTTTGACTTAATGAACACTTTTGAAATACATGAGCACTTCAATCGATAGTACATACATTTTCTCAGGTTTCCTGCATTAGTTATAAAGAAAACCACCAAGTCATATTGATTCTACATCCTAAATATCCCTCACACTGATTGCCTCACTGCTAACCTCACTGCCACTGTCATGTTGTCCCTCTCCTGGACCAATTCATTAACCATAGCCATCTCCCTTTATCTGGTCTAATCTCCACTCACCCTGACTCCCGCCGCCATTAGGTCCATGCTTGTACTGCAGCCTGAGTTAGTTTCCCATGCACTGAGCTGACAGCCCCATGCTTGGGTGGCAGGGGAACCTCAGGAGACTCACCTGAACATGACTCCTTCACATGTGGCTCCGTCCACCTCTTTATCCCCTTCATTGCCACCTCCCCATTCCCCCAGCCCGTGCTGGGGTTCCCCCAAACCCTGCTTCAGCCATAGTGAGTTTCTTCCCACTGCTCAACCAAACTTTGCTCTTATGAGCCTCAGTGCCTTTGCCATTGCTGCACCCTCTTTGTGGAAAGCCCTCTGCCTCTTCTGTGCCTATGGGAATCGTGGTTATTCTCCAACCCTCAGCTTAAAAATTCCCTTCTCTTGTTCCCTGAAGTTAATCACTTCCTTCTCTGTCTTCCCATAACATACTGCTACTGTGCAACTCATGTATGTTGGACAAAAACTTGGCTTATCCACAGGATGGGGGAAAATATTTGCAAACGAAGCAACTGGCAAGGGATTAATCTCCAAAATATACAAACAGCTCAGTAACTGAAAAACAACCTAATCAAAAAATGACTGGGACCAGAGGACAGACAGCAGAAGTAAGAAGAACTACAATCCTGCAGCCTGTGGAACAAAACCCACATTCACAGAAAGATAGACAAGATGAAAAGGCAGAGGGCTAGGTACCAGATGAAGGAACAAGATAAAACCCCAGAAAAACAACTAAGTGAAGTGGAGATAGGCAACCTTCCAGAAAAAGAATTTAGAATAATGATAGTGAAGATGATCCAGGACCTCGGAAAAAGAATGGAGGCAAAGATCGAGAAGATGCAAGAAATGTTTAACAAAGACCTAGAAGAATTAAAGAACAAACAGAGATGAACAATACAATAACTGAAATGAAAACTACACTAGAAGGAATCAATAGCAGAATAACTGAGGCAGAAGAATGGATAAGTGACCTGGAAGACAGAATGGTGGACTTCACTGCTGTGGAACAGAATAAAGAAAAAAGAATGAAAAGAAATGAAGACAGCCTAAGAGACCTCTGGGACAACATTAAACGCAACAACATTCGCATTATAGGGGTCCCAGAAGGAGAAGAGAGAGAGAAAGGACCCGAGAAAATATTTGAAGACATTATAGTTGAAAAATTCCCTAACATGCGAAAGGAAATAGCCACCCAAGTCCAGGAAGCACAGTGAGTCCCATACAGGATAAACCCAAGGAGAAACATGCCAAGACACATAGTAATCAAACTGGCAAAAATTAAAGACAAAGAAAAATTATTGAAAGCAGCAAGGAGAAACGAAAAATAACATACAAGGGAACTCCCATAAGGTTAACAGCTGATTTCTCAGCAGAAACTCTACAAACCAGAAGGGAGTGGCATGATATACTTAAAGTGATGAAAGGGAAGAAACTACAACCAAGATTACTCTACCCGGCAAAGATCTCATTCAGATTTGATGGAGAAATCAAAAGCTTTACAGAAAAGCAAAACTAAGAGAATTCAGCACCACCAAACCCACTCTACAACAAATGCTAAAGGAACTTCTCTAAGTGGGAAACACAAGAGAAGAAAAGGACCTACAAAAACAAACCCCCCAAAATTAAGAAAATGGTAATAGGAACATACATATTGATAATTACCTTAAACGTGAATGGATTAAATGCTCCAACCAAAAGACACAGGCTTGCTGAATGGATACAAAAACAAGACCCATATATATGCTGTCCACAAGAGACCCACTTCAGACCTAGGGACACATACAGACTGAAAGTGAGGGGATGGAAAAAGATATTCCATGCAAATGAAAATAAAAAGAAAGCTGGAGTAGCAATACATTAGATAAAATAGACTTTAAAATAAAGAATGTTACAAGAGACAAGGAAGGACACTACATAATGATCAAGGGATCAATCCAAGAAGAAGATATGACAATTATAAATATATATGCACCCAACATAGGAGCACCTCAATACATAAGGCAACTGCTAACAGCTCTGAAAGAGGAAATCAACAGTAACACAATAATAGTGGGGGACTTTAACACCTCATTTACACCAATGGACAGATCATCCAAACAGAAAATTAATAAGGAAACACAAGCCTTAAATGACACAATAGACCAGACCAGATAGACTTAATTGGTATTTATAGGACATTCCATCCAAAAACAGCAGATTACACTTTCTTCTCAAGCGCACACGGAACATTCCCCAGGATAGATCACATCTTGGGTCACAAATCAAGCCTCAGTAAATTTAAGAAAATTGAAATCATATCAAGCATCTTTTCTGACCACAAAGCTATGAGACTAGAAATCAATTACAGGGAAAAAATCGTAAAAAACACAAACACATGGAGGCTACACAATACGTTACTAAATAACCAAGAGATCACTGAAGAAATCAAAGAGGAAATCAAAAAATACCTAGAGACAAATGACAATGAAAACACGACGATCCAAAACCTATGAGATGCAGCAAAAGCAGTTCTAAGAGGGAAGTTTGTAGCAATACAAGCCTACCTCAAGAAACAAGAAACATCTCAAATAAACAATCTAACCTTACACCTAAAGGAACTAGAGAAAGAAGAACAAACAAAACCCAAAGTAAGCAGAAGGAAAGAAATCATAAAGATCAGAGCAGAAATAATTGAAATAGAAACAAAGAAAACAATAGCAAAGATCAATAAAACTAAAAGCTGGTTCTTTGAGAAGATAAACAAAATTGATAAACCATTAGCCAGACTCATCAAGAAAAAGAGGGAGAGGATTCAAATCGATAAAATTAGAAATGAAAAAGGAGAAGTTACAACAGTCACCGCAGAAATACAAAGCATCCTAAGAGACTACTACAAGCACCTCTATGCCAATAAAATGGACAACCTGGAAGAAATGGACAAATTCTTAGAAAGGTATAAGCTTCCAAGACTGAACCAGGAAGAAATAGAAAATATGAACAGACCAATCACAAGTAATGAAATTGAAACTGTGATTAAAAATTTTCCAACAAACAAAAGTCCAGGACCGGATGGCTTCACAGGTGAATTCTATCTAACATTTAGAGAAGAGCTAACACCCATCCTTCTCAAACTCTTCCCAAAAATTGCAGAGGAAGGAATACTCCCAAACTCATTCTATGAGGCCACCATCACGCTGACACCAAAACCAGACAAAGATAGTACAAAAAAAGAAAATTATAGACCAATATCACTGATGAATATAGACGCAAAAATCCTCAACAAAATACTAGCAAACAGAATCCAACAACACATTAAAAGGATCATACACTATGATTAAGTGGGATTTATCCCAGGGATGCAAGGATTCTTCAATATACGCAAATCAATCAATGTGATAGACCATATTAACAAATTGAAGAAGAAAAACCATATGATCATCTCAATAGATGCAGAAAAAGCTTTTGACAAAATTCAACACCCATTTATGATAAAAACTCTCCAGAAAGTGGGCATAGAGGGAAGCTACCTCAACATAATAAAGGCCATATATGACAAACCCACAGCAAACATCATTCTCAATGGTGAAAAACTTAAAGCATTTCCTCTAGGATCAGGAACAAGACAAGGATGTCCACTCTCACCACTATTATTCAACATAGTTTTGGAAGTCCTAGCCAAGGCAATCAGAGAAGAAAAAGAAACAAAAGGAATACAAATTGGAAAAGAAGTAAAACTGTCACTGTTTGCAGATGACATGATACTATACGTAAAGAATCCTAAAGATGCCACCAGAAAACTACTAGAGCTAATCAATGAATTTGGTAAAGTTGCAGGATACAAAATTAATGCACAGAAATCTCCTGCATTCCTCTACACTAATGATGAAAAATCTGAAAGAGAAATTAAGGAAACACTCCCACTTACCACCAAAACAAAAAGAATAAAATACCTAGGAATAAGCCTATCTAGGGAGACAAAAGACCTGTATGCAGAAAACTACAAGATACTGATGAAAGAAAGTAAAGATGATACCAACAGATGGAGAGGTATACCATGTTCTTGGATTGGAAAAATCAATATTGTGAAAATGACTATACTACCCAAAGCAATCTACAGATTCAATGCAATCCCTATCAAATTACCAATGGCATTTTTTATGGAACTAGAACAAAAAATCTTAAAATTTGTATGGAGACACAAAAGACCCCGAATAGCCAAAGCAGTCTTGAGGGAAAAAAATGGAGCTGGAGGAATCAGACTCCCTGACTTCAGACTATACTACAAAGCTACAGCAATCAAGACAATATGGTACTGGCACAAAAACAGAAATATAGATCAATGGAACAGGATAGAAAGCCCAGAGATAAACCCACGCACCTATGGTCAACTAATCTACGACAAAGGAGGCAAGGATATACAATGGAGAAAAGACAGTCTCTTCAATAAGTGGTGCTGGGAAAACTGAACAGCTACATGTAAAAGAATGAAATTACAACACTCCCTAACACCATACACAAAAATAAACTCAGGGCTTCCCTGGTGGCGCAGTGGTTGAGAGTCTGCCTGCTGATGCAGGGGACAGGGGTTCGTGCCCCGGTCCGGGAAGATCCCACATGCCGCAGAGCGGCTGGGCCCGTGAGCCATGGCTGCTGAGCCTGCGCGTCCGGAGCCTGTGCTCCGCAACGGGAGAGGCCACAACAGTGAGAGGCCCGTGTACCACAAAAAAAAATAATAATTAAAAAAATAAACTCAAAATGGATTCGAGACCCTAATGTAAGACCAGACACTATAAAACTCTTAAAGGAAAACATAGGAAGAACACTCTTTGACATAAATCACAGCAAAATCTTTTTTGATCCACCTCCTAGAGTAATGGAATTAAAAATAAACAATGAAATTGTTTAATGAAATTTAAAAGCTTTTGCAAAGCAAAGGAAACTACAAACAAGACAAAAAGACAACCCTCAGAATGGGGGAAAATATTTGCAAACAAATCAACAGACAGAGGATTAATCACCAAAATATATAAACAGCTCATGCAGCTCAATGTTAAAAAAATAAACAACCCAATCCAAAAATGGGCAGAAGACCTAACTAGACATTTCTCCAAAGAAGACATACAGATGGCCAAGAAGCACGTGAAAACCTGCTCAACATCACTAATTATTAGAGGAATGCAAATCAAAACTGCAATGAGGTATCACTTCACACCAGTTAGAATGGGCATCATCAGAAAATCTACAAACAACAAATGCCGGAGAGGGTGTGGAGAAAAGGGAACCCTCTTGCACTGTTGGTGGGAATGTAAATTGATACAGCCACTATGGGGAACAGTATGGAGGTTCCTTAAAAAACTAAAAATTGAATTACCATATGACCCAGCAATCTGGACATAATACCCAGCGAAAACCATAATTCAAAAAGACACATGCACCTCAATGTTCATTGCTGCACTATTTACAATAGCCAGGTCATGGAAGCAACCTAAATGCCCATCGACAGTTGAATGGATAAAGAAGATGTGGTACGTATATACAATGGAATGTTACTCAGCCATAAAATGGAATGAAATTGGGTCATTTGTAGAGACGTGGATGAATCTAGAGACTGTCATACAGAGTGAAGTAAGTCAGAAAGAGAAAAACAAATATCGTATATTAACGCATATATGTGGAACCTAGAAAAATGGTACAGGTGAACCGGTTTGCAGGGCAGAAATTGAGACACAGATGTAGGGAACAAACGTATGGACACCAAGGGGGGAAAGCCACGGTGGGGTGGGGGTGGGGGTGGTGTGCTGAATTGGGCGATTGGGATTGACATGTATACACCGATGTGTATAAAATTGATGACTAATAAGAACCTGCTGTATAAAAAAATAAATAAAATAAAATCAAAAAAAAAAAAAAAAAGACTGGAAGATCTTAGTAGACATTCCTCCAAAGAAGATATACATTGACCTCCAAAGAAGGCCGAAAAGCACATGAAAGATGCTCAACATCACTAATTATTAGAAAAATGCAAATCAAAACTATAATGAGGTATCACCTCACACCAGTCAGAATGGCCATCATCAAAAAATCCACAAATAATAAATGCTGGAGAGGGTGTGGAGAAAAGGGAACGCTTCTGCACTGTTGCTGGGAATGTAAATTGGTACAGCCACCATGGAGAATAGTATGGAGGTTCCTTAAAAAAGCTAAAAATAGAGCTATCATATGATCTAGCAATCCCACTCCTGGGCATGTACACCTGGAGAAAACCATAATTTGAAAAGATTCATGCACCCCAATGTTCAATGCAGCATTCTTTACAATAACCAGGACATGGAAGCAACCTAAATGTCCATTGACAGAGGAATGGATAAAGAAGATGTGGTACATATATACAATGGAAAATTACTCAGCCATAAAAAAGAACGAAATAATTCCATTTGCAGCAACATGGTTGGACCTAGAGATCGTCATATTGAGTGAAGTAAGTCAGAGAGAGAAGGACAAATATTGTATGATATCACTTATATGTGGGATCTTAAAAAATAGTACAAATAAACCTATTTACAAAACAGAAATAGAGTCACAGATGTAGAAAACAATCTTATGGTTACCGGCGGGGGCGGAAAGGGGGAAGGGATAAATTGGGAGATTGGGATTGACATATACACACTACTATATATAAAATAGATAACTAATAAGGACTACTGTATAGCACAGGGTAGGTACTCTACTCAATACTCTGTAATGACCTATGTGGGAAAAGAATCTAAAAAAGGGTGGATATATGTATATGTATAACTGATTCACTTTGCTGTACAGCAGAAACTAACACAACACTGTAAATCAACTATATTCCAATAAAAATTAAAAAAAGAAACTTGGCTTATTCATCTAAAAATTCGTTTCACAAACAATTTTTAAGTAGCTACCATGTGCCAGAGTTGTGGCAGGGTGAAAAGATAGGAACAATCCCTGCCCTCTTGGAGGTCCCCAACCAGTGAGGAGTTTGGAGATACACAGAAGCAATTACAGAATGTGTGACAATGCTATGACAAGGGGCACAGGGCTAGGGCAGTGCATAGAGGGGCCCTTGCCCGGTCTGGGATAAGGCTTGGTGGTAGCAGGTCAGAGAGGGCTTCCCAGGAGAAGCAATGGTAAATGAGATGGGCCCAAGCAGGCAATTGCAATCTGTTCCCCCAGCAAGTTTTTCCAGGGCTAAAGCTGCATCTTATTCATTGTTGTGTTGCCCCATATCTAGGTCTGTAGCTACACATAGTAGTCAATGGGTCCTCAGTAAATTTGCTCACTTGATTCAATGAATTGTTAAGCAAACAAAATCGATGGGCAAATGAAAGCCATCTTACTTTTAAGCAAGTGGAAAACCTCAGTTTAACACCCCTGCTTCAAATATCAGGTGGTTCGTCTGAAGATGAAGGCTGTGTTTTGCCTTTGCATTTTTTTGACCTTTAGATTCAGTTTAGTAATACTGTGTGAGTGGTTTCACATTTTTTTGGAGAGAGTTTGTGACTTTTGTTTCAGTATGCTATAGAAGGAAGTCGTTAATTTAATTTATCAATGTCTGTAAATTTTATGGATAATATTTTTCTTAAAATGCTTGTAAAATTTTCTTAACATAGAAAAAGAAAAATTAAAGTTGTGAAGTGGGAGTGGAAGGAAATTGTAGGGGTAGTGGGCAGGTGGTAGGGGGAAGGGGTGGAGTTAAATACCAAGGATGACCTTGCCTTTATGTCCGGGATTTCAAAGCCATTTCCCATCCGATCTCTCTCTTGTTCACAACCAGGGCCAGGCCTTTTGAGTGACCATACTCTACTTCTACGAGTGTGATGGTTAATTTTATGTGTCAACTTGCTGGCCACAGGGTGCCCAGATATTTGGTCAAACATTATTATGGGTGTATTTGTGAAGGTGTCTGGGGATGAGATTAACACAAATTGGTAGGTGGAGTAAAGCAAACGTGGGTGGGCCTTGTCCAATCAGCAGAAGGCCTGCATAGAACAAAAAGGCTGACCTTCCTCTGAGTTAAACGGAGTTCCTTCTTCCTGACTTCCCTCAAATTGGGACATCAACTTTTTTTCCTGCCTTTGGACTCAAATGGAAACATCAGCTCTTCCTGGGACTTGAGCCTGCTGGCCTTCAGATTGGAGCTACACCACCGTTCTCCTGGTTCTCAGGCCTTCAGACTTGGACTGGAACTGCACCACTGGCTCTCCTGGGTCTCCAGCTTGCCAACTAACCCTGCAGATCTTAGGACTTGTCAGTCTCCATAATTGTGTGAGCCAATTTTTTATAATGAATCTTTCTCTGTATATAAATCCTACTGGTTCTGTTTCTCTGGAGAACTGTGACTAACAGAATGAGGTCTTACTAACACCAGGTAAATCATCAACTCACAGACGCCAGAGCTGGGCATCAAACACCTCCCTCAGTTTATGGATGATGAAACTGCAGCCCAAGAAGGAAGCGTCTTCCTGTGGCATATACTCCACCTACCATGTTCACTACTTAGCTGATGCTTGGAGTCTCCTTAACTGGAAACCATATTTACAAAGAATACTTAAAATGCAAATATCTCTGGGAGAATAATATACTGATATGAATTCATAAGAGAATATAAGTGACTTGATGAAATGTTTTCTGAAGAGCAATTTTTGGTGGGGGAAGGCAAGAGTACAAGGTGAAAAGATAGACATAGTTCCAACCCTCTTAGAAAGGGGGTCCTTGATGAATGAGAGTTTCAGAGATGGACAGAAGCAAGCCATGCACGATGGGCATAGTTTGGTTTTTAAAAGTGAAAGGAGGGGCTTCCCTGGTGGCGCAGTGGTTGAGAGTCTGCCTGCCGATGCAGGGGACACGGGTTCATGCCCCGGTCCGGGAAGATCCCACATGCCGTGGAGTGGCTAGGACCGTGAGCCATGGCCGCTGGGCCTGCGCGTCCGGAGCCTGTGCTCTGCAATGGGAGAGGCCACAACAGTGAGAGGCCCGCGTACCACAAAAATAATAATAATAATAATAAATAAATAAAAGTGAAAGGAGGAGGCATTTGGGACAGTGGGAGGTGGGGTCCAGGAAGGGCAGGGCAGGCCCACAGACTTTACCTCCTTATGACCTTGAGAGCTGGTCCAGACCACTGTCGTCTATGTTGTGCTGGGAAGCTGAGACTTCACACTTCTGAGGGCATGAGTGGCTGGAGCTGGCCCAATCCTTAATTTCAGTGAGCTCACAAGAAATTTCTGGAAATACAGACTTCTAGCAGTAATGCTTGCCTTTTAAAAAAAATAACATTTTGGGGCTTCCCTAGTGGCGCAGTGGTTGGGAGTCTGCCTGCCAGTGCAGGGGACACGGGTTCAAGCCCTGGTCCGGGAAGATCCTGCATGCCGCGGAGCAACTAAGCCTGTGTGCCACAACTACTGAGCTTGCATTCTAGAGCCCATGAGCCACAACTACTGAGTCCGCATGCCACAACTACTGAGCCTTGAAGCCACAACTACTGAGCCCATGCGCCACAAATGCTGAAGCCCATGCACCTTGAGCCCGTGCTCCGCAACAGGAGAGGCCACCACGGTGGGAGGCCCATGCGCCACGGTGAGGAGTGGCCCCAACTCGCTGCAGTTAGAGAAAGCCCGCGCAGCAGCGAAGACCCAACACAGCCAAAAATAAATTAATTAAATAAATAAATTAAAAAAAAATAACATTTTGTGTGCATGCGTCTGCCTTCCTGGCTACATTAGGATGTGTTGTGGGTAGAGTGGGCAGAAGCTGTTTGGAGTCATGAGGTGACCAGAAGCCTATTTTCAAACCTTATGTGTAACTTCTCTGCTTTTTGCTTGTATAAAGCTTCTGATTGAGTTTTCTCTTTGGGTCAACAGCTTGAAAAAGAAAGCTGTGTTATGCCAATCTGGCCAGTATCATAATTGTCCTTCCTGTTTAGAGCAAGGGCAGCAGGCAAGATGGTGAGGATACTTGAAATCCCATTACACAATGAAGGTGAAGGAAATGGGGATGTGTTTAGTTTGGGGAAGAGACTCCTCAGGGGACTTGAGAGCAGTCTTCAGCTATTTAAAGAGCTGTTCTGTGGAGGAAGGAATGGAGTTGTTCTGTGTTCTTCTGAGGCCAGGGGGCTGGAGGAAGGTTACAGGAATACAGATTTTGACAGTCAAGAGTAAACGGGCTGCTTCAGGAGGTAGGGAGCTCCCTGCACTGGAGGCACTGGAGCATGGGCTGGATGAGTGCTTGGTGCAGGGTAAGCATTAAGGGTTGGTTGGTCTACATTATCTTTAAGCACTTTCTAACCCTGAGATTCTGATATGAAGCTATGGATGATGGTCAGTTGTAACGGATAGAGGAGTCTGAGGAAGTTTGTTATGAGCATTCATCCAACCAAACATATTGGTCTGTTGTGTATGAAGCACTCTATTCAGCATGAGAAACTAAAGTCCCCGTCCCAAGGGCACAAATGGCTGTAAGACAAAGTGGAATGTTGTATAGGCCGTAAAGAGGTACACACTTCCCTTTCTCTTCTATTAGATATCTGAATCTGGATGAGCAGGCAGAGTTAGGCTAGCACCTAGGAGATTGTTTTAAGATGGCTAAGGAGAACGTGTCAGCAGAAGAGAGATGGCCACGTGGAGGCTGAAGGGGGGACCGGATGAGGAAGGTGTTGGGGGTGATCGGTCCCATGCTGTTCAGAAGGGGCTCCCTTGCCAGTACCCTGTTGTGCAGCGGGCATATCTAGTTACCATGTGCTATGGTCTGAATGTTGGTGTCCTCTCAAAATTTGTATATTAGAATCCTAATCCCCAAAGATGGTGGTATTAGGAGGTGGGGGCTTTGGGATGTGCTGAAGTCATGAGGGTGGGGCCTTTGTGAGTGGGATTAGTGCTCTTACAAAAGAAAGTTCACAGAGCTCCCTCGCCCCTTCCACCTTGTGAGGACACAGAGAGGTGTTGGTTCTGACCCAGGAAGCAGGCTCTCACCAGAATGCAACCATGCTGGTGCCTTGATCTTGGGCTTCCCAGCCTTCAGAACTATGAGAAATAAATTTCTGTTGTTTATAAGCCACGCGGTCTGTGGTATTTTGTTATAGCAGCCTGAACGGACTAAGACATCGTGGAACATTTGACTCATTTAGCCCACTCCTCTGCCCAGACACCATGCTCACCAGTTAGCATGATGGTCATGATTTGGCTTTTCATGTTAATTTCTCTACAGGAAAGGTGTATGACAGAAGGACCCCATCGCAGCACTTATCTCAGTGTTCTAATCATTTGCTGGTCCATCTGTTACCTAGACTGAGGTTCCTTATGGCTCTCTCTCTTAGCTCAGGGCCTGGTACTTCGCAGGAATTCATGAAATTTTTGTTAAGTGATGAAGGCTGGAGGGAACAATCACATCTAATTGGGGTGGAAGTGGGCAGTGGTCAGGAGAAATAGAGAAGTAACATTTGAGAGCTGGGCCTTCCTTGAAGTGCGAGTTCCTCATTCAATACTTACTAAAGCCCCTATTATGTACCAGGCACTAGGTTAGGAGACACTGGGTATATAGAGATGATTGACACAGTACTTGCTTTAAAGGAATTCCATGCGATGGAGGAGACATTCCAGGCTGAAGGAGCTACATACACAAAGTCCTGGAAGTGCCTGATGTGTTTGAGGGGCTTTAGTGTGTGAGGCTGGAGATTAGGCTGAAAAAGGGCTAGACTGTAAAGGGTCACTAATCGAAATAGGAAACATTGAAGGATGATGTGGCCTTTCAACCTTGCTCTTCACAGGCCTGTCAGGCCAGAGTTAGGACTTTATTCTGGAAGCAGCAGAGAAATCAATCACTGGACATTCTAAAATGGATGAGTGACATAATTGAATGTGGGTTTCAGTAAATTTCCTTGTGGTAATGTGGAGGATGGGTTGGAATGCCTGGATACTAGGAGAGAAGTTAGAAGGCTACTGCAATAGTCCTAGCAAGAGATGGTTAGAGCCTTTGGGACAGGCATGAGGAGGGGACAGATGTGAGATATTCCAAAGATTAGATACAACAGACCACGGTGACCAGTTGTGGAGGGTGAGGAAGAAGGAATCATTAGAGATGACTGAAATGTCTGGGTAATGCTTTCAACTGAAATTGGCAAGGAGGATTTGGGGAGGTGTGGCAGGTGCTGGTAATGAATTCAAGTTGTATATTCTGAGATGGAGGGCAGGTCATGAGGACATCAGGTGAAAAAATCCTGTAGGAAATAGGAAACATGGATTCAGAGTTCAGGGCAGAAGTAAGGGTCAGAGATAAAGTTTAGGGGTCATTAGCCTTTGGGTAGTGAACAAAGTGTTGGAGAGAATGAGGTCCCTTGTGGGGAGTGTCTTGAGGCACAACAGCCCAAAGACAGAACTCTAAGGCAAGGATACAGCCCATTCTCCAGAGCTGGTGGAACAGAAGCCCCCAAAGAGACAAAAACTGGCCAGAGAGATAGAAGGAGAATCATGGAAGCCAAGAGAGAACTGTGTTTCAGGGAAGGTGCCAGGAAGAGACATCTAAGCCTGCTTTGGAAGTCAGGGGATGTTTACCTAAGGAGGTGATGTCTGAATTAGTCTTAAAGATGGAGAACAGGATGATGCCTGGAAAGGGGAGGTCAGATCTGGCAATTAGGATGCCTGTAGCCTCCACTAGGGAAGAGTCAATGGTGGGGCCAATAGACATATTCAGTGGATTGAAGAGTGAGTGCAAGGTGAGAAACCATAGGTGGCAAATATAAACCATTATTTTTTGAAGCTTGATACTAAAGGGAAGGAAAGAGAGGAAAAAATAGGCTGAGAGTTGAAGGGGGAAGTTCCCTTAGGATGGGTGGCTTGAACCCCAGTGCACTTCTCTGCGTCAGGTATGTTCATGCCCTTTGCCCAGATGATCTAGTCATTCCGTGAGTATATTGAGCAGCTCTCAGGGTAGGGACTGTGTTGGGTGCTGGGCTGCAATGAGGAACAAGACCTCTCAAGGACCCAGTCCAAAGGGTTAAAGAGACAAATAAGAAATTTCAGGTCGGTGTGGTGAGTGCCACAGACAGGGTCAGTATGGGACACGATGGGAGACACTGGAGGTCACAAACCCAGCCTGGGGTTTGGGAGGGCTCCCTGGAGCAGGTGACATCTGAGCTGAGACCTAAAGTAGAAGATAGCCAGGTGGGGCAGGGCAGGGCAGGGCAGGGGAAAAGGCATTCCAAGCAGAATGTTTTTCCTGCAAATCCTGTCCCCAATTTTCTGTAAATCCTAGACACCCTGGATGCCCGAGGAGCCTCCTGCTGTTTTTACCCCTATTTAACATGCTTTCCTGTGTCATAGTGGTTTTTACCCCCTCGTCTGTGTGTCTCCTGAAGCATCTAGTGCAGTGTTCAGCACATGGCTAATGCTTAAAAAAAATTTTACATGAAATCTTCTCAAGCCCAAGGACCACTATCGTGGCTAATACATTTTCAAGGGGCCCCTGGCAAGGTTAACAAATAGAGGTATAAAGGGAAAGGAAAAGTAGACATAGGAAGAAGAATAAGGCTGAGAGAGACGGCTGGGGTGGGAGGTGGGGAGAAAGCAAAGAAACGAAGATCAAGTGTACATAGGGTGGCGAGGGATACAATTCCAAACAAAATCTAACCAGAACTCTCTGCTCCACGGAACCTTGCCTTTGGATTCTTTTCTGTCACAGGCAGAACCCCCTATTCTCCCTCTACTTTAGGGTTCTCCCACTGGAATCTGACTTCTAGACATATTTGATCAGTTATATGCAACACAGCTGCATTTTCTCAGGAATGGGGAGAAGCTGAGAGAAAGAAGGGAGGAAAAAAAGCCCTCCAGACCCAACAATTTTCCCACTTCACAGGGTAAGCCAAGACAGAATTCAAATTTCCTTCCCTTGAGAGAGGGAAGCTGGGGGCTGTGTCACACTTCTAAATTGGGTACACAACTCACTAGCTAAGTTCTGTAGCACAGCAAAACTTATTTTGTTTTGCAGCTGGAAAAAGTAAGGAAGAAAAAAGCTGGCATTACAGATTTTTGAATTGGCACCATGTCTTTCGAACTCCACCTCTTTCAGGAAATGTTCCTTAATGCAATGGGAGGTGGTAATTTCACTCCCTCTCCCAATGCCTCCTCACCCCAAGAAACCCTGTTTAGAGATGCACTTACCCCTTCATTTGTCGGCCTGACTTTGCTTTTCCCATCATCTCTGGATCCTTTGCTGAATTCTTTGTCTATGTCAATAGGATCAACATAGATAATGTGAAAGAACTCTAAAAACAATGGAAGTCGTAGATAGTAACGATGGTCTCTGAGGGTGTCAGTGTCACTGGTCCAAGACTGAAAGTTCCTAGGAAAAAGAACAAAGCCTCTTTGAGTTTCCTCTACAGTAAACAGCTTAGTATTATGCTGAATAATAGTATTGTGGTTCCTGAATTAACTGTAATTGAAAAAAAAATTTCCAGCCAGTTATCACAATATATACGAGAGGAAACAAAACTTCTAATTTAAAATTCAGAGCAATATGTATCCTACAAGGAGTTGGATAAGCCACCTAGAATCATACAGTTACACACAAGGTGGATTTCATGAGCTTTTGTCAATTAAGTTATATCTTTTCTAAAGGGCAATTAGGAATAAAGTTCCCTCCTCTTTCTCTAGAACATACTCCATATCAATTTTCATGAGCCTAGAGAAAAGCACATTTATCAAAGACCAATAAAATTATTATTTTTACATTTTATTTATTATTATTTATTTATTTGGCTGTGTTGGGTCTTAGTTGCGGCACATGGGATCTTTTGTTGTGGTGTGCGGGCTCTTCGTTGCGGGGCACAGTCTTCTCTCTTTTTGTGGCATGAGGGCTCCAGAGTGCACAGGCTCAGTAGTTGCCGCATGCGGGCTCTCTAGTTGTGGCGTGCGACACGGGCTTAGTTGCCCCACGGCATGTGGGATCTTAGTTCCCTGACCAGGGATTGAACCCGCATCCCCTGTATTGGAAGGCAGATTCTTAACCACTGGACCACCAGGGAAGTCCCCCAAAACCAATAAAATTATTTTAGGTTGAAAATATTAGTGGAGGAGGAAAGAAGTAGCCCGGGTATAGGCTCTAAAGATGAAAATTATATGAAGGTGTGTTTGTGACAGGTCATTAAATGTATTAGATAGTTGCTATGCCCCAGGCACGTAACTGCAATAACTCATGTCTCGTCATGTTTCCCTCTCTGGGAAAACAATGTGTTGTGTGAAGATTACAGCTGGGGCTGAAAGATGTTGCCATGAGCTTTCCTCATAGTCTAGAGGCCACGAGTACCTCGTTCAAGGACATTTTCAGGGATTTTTCTCTGGACCTTGAATACTCTCTGATTATTGGGGATGAAACGTATTTGCCCAGAATAACAGTCTTGGTGAAAAGACATTTCTAACCATCATTTCACTGTTTGTCTTTGGTGAAGTTTAGGCCCTTGACAGGTAGTGCGGCTTAGCAAATGCTGGCAAATTCTATAGACAACTAACATGTATTTTATTTTCAAATAGCTTTTCCTCTATCAAGATCTCAATTCTCACAAATACAGTAACTATAGGATCATTTAATAAGAGTCCAGGCATAGTCTGATCAACCATCTTTTTCTTTTACTCTATGCACCACAGACTAGAAGCGAAAGGTATGACTTTCTTTTATCTTCAAAAATGTTGAAAGTGAGGCCCAGGAAAGATAAGGATATTATTTCCTTAGGATTTCCTCAAGAGGATTTCCTCAGGAGGATCAAGCTTTGGGAGACTGAAAGGCTAGAACCCAGAGATCCCTGATTTTTCTTCTTTCATCTCAGACATGGTGAATTTTGTCTCACATCTATCCCTAGGGGTTGTTGGTGCTCCTTTTGACTTAAAGGTTATCTCTTCTTTATTTCGTGTGCTGCGAGACATGCCTGAAAGACACACCAGGCAACTGGATGGCTCCATGCTTGCTCAATGAGTCAGAGCGCATGAAATATTTCTTTAGGAAAAAGGGATACAGTCATCCCTCAGTATCTGTGGAGGGCTGGTTCCAGGACCCCCAAGGATACCAAAAGCTGAGGATGCTCAAGTCCCATATATAAAGTGGAGCAGTATTTGAATATAAAGCACATCCTCCCATATACTTTAAATCATCTCTAGATTACTTGTAATACTAATGCAATGTAAACTCTATGTAAATAGTTGGCATGCAGCAAATTCAAGTTTTGCTTTCTGGAACCTTCTGGAATTTTTTTTCAGCAGGCTAGTTGAATCCGTGAATGTGGAACCCCTGGATACAGAGGACTGACTGTGCTAACTTGGTGTAATGATGAGGCAGTGAAATAGAAGAGAGGGAAGGGGAAGTTGCCTTAAGAAGAAATGATCATAACTTATTGTTATTGTTTCTTAGAAATGTAATTAAATTGGGGGAACTGGGGTGGCAGGGCTGGGATAACTGTAAAGATTAAAACATACAATCTAGGGCAGATCTGGCAGGAGACATGTGTTTAAACACTCAAAAAATCTGCAAATTATATGTGAGATAGCCCTGAGTAGCTAAGGCTAAGCATGAGAATCCATCTATCTGATGGGAAAATGACAAACAAGATAACAAAAAAGCATAATCTTTTTGGTTGACCAATATAACCACCATGGAGTTTGCAAAAACAGAACCATCTGTTGTGTAAGGACCCATGGAGAGAGATTCTGTATTTATAGAATCCCGAGTGGGAAAAACAGGCACATTAATAAACTTTTTTTTTCAATTCACTAATCTGAAATCCACTTTTCTTCTGGTTTCTCTGCTGTCAACATATACCGTGTTTAAAAACAAACAAACAAACAAACAAAAACCCAGTCAATTTAAAAGCAGACAGACTTGCTATGACTAATTTAAGAACTCCCAAAGTAGGCTCTTTTCCAAAAATACATAGCAATTGACAATACTGGCAGCTCAGTCTTCGGGGTTATGATACAACTATAGACCCTGAGGCTGAATCAGATGTTTACTGCTAGTTTGGGCACAGCAGGGTAGTTTGCAGAGGAACTCTACAACCCTTAACTGTTCCTGGTATGGGGCTTTAAAATGAAATCTTCCCATAAACAAATGTTTCCAATGCGAGTACCTTAAGCAGCCTACCTTAATAATTCTTATTTTTTCCTCTTGATTTCTTTTTTTTTTAAATTAATTAATTTTTTGGCTGTGTTAGGTCTTCGTTGCTGTGTGCGGGCTTTCTCTAGTTGCAGCGAGCGAGGGCTACTCTTTGTTGTGGTGTGCAGGCTTCTCATTGCGGTGGCTTCTCTTTGTTGCGGAGCACGGGCTCTAGGCACGCGGGCTCAGTAGTTGTGGCTCACGGGCTCTAGGCACGCGGGCTCAGTAGTCGTGGCGCACGGGCTTAGTTGCTCTGCGGCATGTGAGATCTTCCCGGACCAGGGCTCGAACTCGTGTCCCTTGCAGGCGGATTCTTAACCACTGCGCCACCAGGGAAGTCCCCCTCTTGGTTTCTAAGATGGAAGTTTTTCAAGGAAAAAACTTGTAGTGGGGGCCAAGAGCACTATTGCTTTTCAGATGTTGCACGTTCCTTTTAAAACACCTATTTCTTAGTTGCCTCCTTAGCGCAGTAGGCAGCATGTCAGTCTCATAAAACACATATTTCTTAATGAAAATATGTCATAAAATTATTTTCGAAAAGCTAACATCTTTAGCTGGCATTGCTTTTCCACGAATACCTCTATGTGTTATAATTACTCTGTATTATGATGGAGGAGGTTGGAAATTAAAGTGATGATTCTCTTCCCAAAGCCTTCAAAGGGATGATAGGATCACATTTCTTTTTTGTCCATTTTATTAAATTATTTTTCTAGGAATTTTCCCTTCAACTAAGTTTTCATATGTATCTTCATAAAATTATTCATAGTATTTTGTTATCATGTTTAAATATCTATAGGATGGATGGTGATGTCTCCTTTTTCATTTATGATATCGGTTATATTTTAAAATTAATTTTTATTGGAGTATAGTTGATTTAAATATTGTGTTAGTTTCTGCTGTACAGCAAAGTGAATCAGTTATACATATACATATATCCACTCTTTTTTTTTTTTTTTTTTCCGGTACGCGGGCCTCTCACTGTTGTGGCCTCTCCCGTTGCGGAGCACAGGCTCCGGACGCGCAGGCTCAGTGGCCATGGCTCACGGGCTCAGCCGCTCCGCGGCATGTGGGATTTTCCCGGACCAGGACACGAACCCGTGTCCTCTGTATCAGCAGGCGGACTCTCAACCACTGAGCCACCAGGGAAGCCCTATCCACTCTTTTTTATTCTTTTCCCATATAGGTCATTACAGAGTATTGACTAGAGCTCCCTGAGATGATCCCATTTCACTCAGTGAGTTCAATTAATTTTGCCATGGGGAACTCCCTGGGGGTCCAGTGGTTAGGACTCGCTCTTTCACTGCTGTGGCCAGTGTTCAATCCCTGGTCGGGGAACTAAGATCCTGAAAGCTACTTACAGCGGCCAAAAAAAAAAAAAATTTTTTTTTTAAACCATGAATTCAACTGTGGGGACGAGGAGGAGGCAAAAATAAATGACATCACCACTTACTGGGTGTCTACTATGTGCCAGGTAATGCACTAAGCACATTACAGACTTTATCACATTTTATCTTCCCAGCAATGCTGCACATTATTATCTTCATTTTACATGAGGGGACTTAGGTTCAGAGTGGTGAAGCAACTCATTGCAGGACACACAGCTAGTAAGACACTGGCCTGTCCTTGGTTTCCTGTTAAATGGGATACACAGTATATTTCTTGGAGGTTTTGTTCAGCATAAGGTTATACCTTCTGCTGCTAAATTGTTCAAGCAGTTTCTTGTACCAAGTGTGACCTGGTTCCTTAAAAATTGTTATTTAATGAGAACCTATGGGCTAGACACTCCGCGAAGTGATTATGCACCTTATCTCCTTTAATCATTACAGTTCTAAGAGATTGGGTTCTCTCCATTTTACGTATATTGAAACTGTTTTGGGAGGTAAAGAAAGTTGCTTAAGACTGACGAGTTAGTGAGAGGCAGAGCCACGGATGGATTCCAGGTCTCCGACTCCAACGCCAGAACGAGCTTTCCCCAGGACACCAGTGTTTCCATTTGTCAGTTCCGGCACTAGAGAACCACAGTGCTGATTTAATGTTTGTCAAGTGTTCATAGTGCCCTGGGATCTGGCACTTCGATGAGAAAGTTGTGGCAATACCGACCTCTCTGTACACCCAGCCAGGAAGGCAGGACGGGAGGCCTGGAGGGAGAAGCCCTCACATTTAAGTTTCGCAACAACAGAAGTGGTCCCCTGGAGGCTGCTTGGCGAGCGCCACCTCTTCCCTCGGGCGGGGGAGACACGGAGGGGCCCCATGTGGCAGCTTCGGAGTGCGGTTTCGGGTCGTGGGCCTCAGTAAACAGCAACTGGCTAGTAATCCAGCGGAGAGTGCAAAGCGGAGAAACCCAAACAGCACCCTCGCCGCGCCCGCACCCCTGGCCCCCCAAAACCGGGACGGGGATGGGGATGGCGGCGGAAACTGCTACGGCGGCGGCTGGCAGAGCCCCTGTGCTATTGGCCCCTCCCTTCCCGCCCCCGGAAGTGACGCGCGTCAGCTCCGGCGTCAGGGAGGGGCCCCAACGCAGCCGGGGGGTTTGAGAGTGGCGGCGGCCGCGGAGCGATTGGCAGGCTCGGCCGCGGCGAAGAACGCCCCGAGCGCGCGCCCGGCGGGAAGCGGCCCCGACGACCCGCGCCGCCGCCGCCGCCGCCGCCGCCGCGTGTGGGGGCGGGGAGGGCGGGGCGCGAGGAGCCGCGGCTGGTGCGGCGGCGGCGGGAGATGCGGGCGGCTGCGGGCACCCGGCGGGCTTGGCTCGGCCGCCGGTGCCTTCTCCGGCTCCGCCGCGGGGGTCGCAGCGGCTGCCGCGCCATCCTCGAGCTCCCAGCTTGAGAAGGCGGCGGGCGGAGAGGAGCATCGTGTTCGAGGCGGAGACCCAGAGGGAGCCCCGCGCGCGGCCTCGGTGAGCGGCCAGCCCCGCACGCCCCGTCCACCCCGCACCCCGTCGGGGTCTTGAGGCCCCCCCAACAGCGGGGAACGCGGGCGGGGGCGAGGGGCTCGCTGCACAACAGGAAACGAGCGCGTGGGGGCGGGCGCGGGGGCTGCGGCGCGCGCTCCCCTAGGGATCCGCCCCTGCCCCGCCCCGCCCGCTCAGGCGGCCCTAGCCCCGAGGCGCGCAGGTAGATGCGGCGCGACCCGCTCCGCTCTCTTCGCCCCTTATTTGGTACCGCGAGGTCCCTGGGGCAAAAGGTCGCAGTGATGTTTTTTTTGGGGGGTGGGGGCAAGAGGGGAGCAATTCTGACTTTCTGTAGTGACAGGAAGTTGGAAAGTGAAAGTACAGTAATTCAGTGCTTACCCAGGCCCGGTGAGGTTGCGGCTCTTCCCCTGGACTTTGATCTCCTCGGGGGCACACGGTCATCCGTGTCTCTTCCTGTCCCCAAGCTCGCTATTCATCCGGTGTCAAGTTTCATTTCTTTTTCTATTTCTCTCCCGCAAACCCCCTCCCCTCTTTACTTTCCGCTTAATGTACAGCTGCCGCGAGGCTGGTGGCTTCTTCATGCCTAAGAAGATCAATTGGAAACATCTTTTGGGGGCTAAATATTAACTGGCTTTGGCAGGAAATAAAGGGCATTGTTGGCTGAAGTAGTCAAACGATACACAATTGGCTTTTTCCCAAGCTATTGCTATTTGAAGTTTAGGGCATTTAAAGAAAGACTCTGGAATTTTATTCCTCATCAGAACGGTTCACCCATCTCTTTGGTTGGTGGATCAGAGCCTCCCTCCCTCTTTGCCGTCTCCCACTCACCGCCCCACTGCGTGGAAAACTTGATGCTTCAATATTTAAGACTGTCAGTGGTGTTTTCATTAAAATGTATTGTGATTCAGTTTTCCCCCTCAGGAACCCTCCCCTCTTTAATTTTGTTTAAATGTTAAAACTGCGTTAAGTGGAATCCATTTAGGGAAATGTTGTTTTTAAGTTTTATGGTAATGTAACAGTACACTTTTAATATTCTGTTAGTATAGGATACTGTACAGTTAGATACATCAGATTACTTTTTGACAACTACGATGATTTTAAGTCAAAACTAGGCTTGATACATTTCATAATTTGCTTTTGTTTTACTTAAGCAGCACTCTGAATTTGGAGACATTTATTTTTGGGGTCTTAGCTACTGTTTCTGAAAAATAGTTGGGCCATGGGTCACCACAGCAACTGGACTATGTATTATAAACATGTTTAGGGTGGGAAAGTTTTCACTTAATAGAGGCTTCCTTTCCCTAAAGAGTTACTTCAACATGCTCCTTTCATTTTAGCACAGGAACTAATCTACTGTCTTTGAAGTGTTAAGTTAGAATCAGTTATGTTTTCCACATTTAATCCCTCAAAAATCAGATTCCTTCATTTGGATCAGTTAAGTATTTCCCTCCCTCATCATACTTCTACTAAAAATCTCTTTTAAAACTGTAACTTCTGGAAAAAACTGTAATTGTAGAAACATTGAGATTTTCGTGAGAAGAAAAATAAAGGGTTTGGGGGTTTTTTGACTGAGAATAAAAGTATTTAATATTTTTGACTTTATTTCACTCTTTGTAATTTTACATAACTGTCTTCTGTAACTTTTTTTCCTTTAATTCTCTTTTATGGCTGAAGAAATTGTTGAATTTCATATTAATAGCACACTTTTAGGAACTAAAATGAAGAGGTTCAGCTTAACTATACGCCCAGTGGTTCACCACCTTTTCAGCCAAAGAATAAACTGTTATCAAAATTGAATGAGTAAAATATTCCTTTAAAGTACCCACTGAGGATGTCCATTTTATGTCTTTGTTAGTTTTTCGCAAAAGAAATTTTTTTTTCCGGTATGTAAGTCCAAAACCACAGTGCCCATTTTCTTTCACAGCCATTTCCCATCCCCGATGCACTGTGAAGTACACTAGAGAAGCTGCAGCGTTTTGCACACAGTTGGGTTCTGCCCTGCAGTATGCAACAGCCCCACCAGCGTTTGGCTCAGTACACACTCTCTCCTAATAACCAAAGGGAGAGGTGGAAGGTAAACCGACACCACCTTGGGAACACCTCCCATTTGCTCAGGATGGCACTTGTGTACTCACTGTGGAGATGTTGATGGTTATTTCCTTTTTTTTGCGTGTATTGCTTAGCCATTATAAACCTGAAGGGTTCAAGCACTGTCTGCATGATAGGCATTAAGACTCTAGGATTTGGTTTGGGGAATTTTTCCAAAAATAAATGGAATTACAGGCACCAAATCTGTAATAGTCTTGAGATTCCGGTTCTCTGCCGTGTTCACTTTCTTCTTTCCTCCTCTCTCCTCTTCCCCTCCTTTCTAGCTTCAACATCATCACCATTACCATTCTCTCACACATATTCACACACTGCTGTAAGCATTGTTGATAATGAAGATGATGTTTGGAAATGTGGAGACTGAGTTCTCTGGTTAAGCTGAAATTTACTGGGAAGTAGTTGTAACAGATTTAGACTAACAAATAATTGTTTAAATGAGAAACATATGTAGTTAAAAAGTAACTTGCCATGAACAGGCATTATCAGAAGAAAAGCCTCTGCAGTAAAGTCAGAGAAATGGCAGGGACCATCCCCCCCACCTCCCCGCCCAATACTTGATGGATATAATATAAAACCTCTATTTTAACCCAGCTTAAGTGAGGCTATGGGAAACTATGATTTCTAGTGAGCATAAAAGCATTAAAGTAGCATTTCATATTTGTACATTATTATCACTTAGTATCTAATAATGTAATACTTCTTTACAACCCACTGGTGATGTGAATGCTTTTATCCATCTAGGGAAGTGGTTTCCCTAATGAACAGAATATTATGACTGTGATGAAAGAGACTTAGATTCATGGCCTGTTTCTCCATTAACTCTATAAATGTGGGAGGCATCTCCCCTATTCTATTCTTTATCATTTTCCCAACTCTACTTTTGGATGACAATATCTCTGTATAACCAGCTTCGAAGTGATAAGAGGATAATTGGAGGACTTTTTGAATGTCTCAGAAGTTACAGAAACTCAGATATTTTCTAGTATAGTTCCTCATCTTTGCCCTTTTTGGAAGCAGACATTGTTGACCCTTTGTGAGTTGTACATAGTTAGAGTTAGGTTTCTCAGGCCTAACTTTTGTATTGTTTGTAGTGTTTGTTTTTAACATCTTTATTGAGATATAATTCACATACCATAAAATTCACCTACTTAGTACAGTTCAGTGGTTTTCGTATATTCACAGAGTTGTATAACCACCACCACGATCTAACTTCAGAATATTTTCATCACCCCATTAACAGTCACTCCCCTTTTCTTCTCCCCACCCATTCCCCATTCCCAGCCCTAAGCAACCACTGATCAACTTTCTGCCTATTCTGGACGTTTCATATAAATGGCTGGCTTCTTTCACTTAGGGTAATGTTTTCAAGGTTCATCCACTGAAGTAGCCCATATCAGTATTTCATTCCTTTTTCTGGCTAATATTCCACTCTGTGGTTATACTACATTTTGCTTGTCCACTCATCAGTTGTTGGACATTTGGGTGGTTTCTACTTTTTTGGGTATTATGAATACCACCGTGAACATTCCTGTGTAAGTGTCTGTGTGGACATATATTTTCATTTCTCTTGGGCATATACCTACGAGTGGAATTACTGGGTCATATGTTAACTCTGTGTTTAGTATTTTGAGGAAATGCCAAACTGTTTTCCAAAGTGGCTGCACCATTTTACATTCCCATCAGCAATGTATGAGGATTTCACTTTTTTCCACATTCTAGTCAACACTTAAATCATCTGTCTTTTTTTTTTTTTTTTTTGCGTTATGTGGGCCTCTCACTGTCGTGGCCTCTCTCGTTGCGGAGCACAGGCTCCGGACATGCTGGCTCAGCGGCCATGGCTTATGGGCCTAGCCGCTCTGCGGCATGTGGGATCTTCCTGGACCAGGGCACGAACCCATGTCCCCTGCATCGGCAGGTGGACTCTCAACCACTGCGCCACCAGGGAAGCCCCATCTGTCTTTTTGATTGTAGCCATCCTAGTAGGTGTGAAGTGGTATCTTGTGTGGTTTTGATTTTAATTTCCCTAGTAACTAATGACAGTGAGCATCTTTTCATGTGCTTGTTGGGCATTGGTATTACTTTTTGGAGAAATGTCTTTTCAAATCCTTGGCCTATTTTCAGTTTGTTTTTTAATTGTAAGGATTCTTTATACTTTTTGATGAAAGTCCCTTATTATTTGAAAATACTTTCACCCATTCCAAGGATTGTCTCCTCACTTGATGGTATTGTTTGCAGCACAAAAGTTTTAAATTTTGATGTAGTCAGTTTACCTGTTTTTACAGTATTTTAACAGAATTGATTTCATTTAAGTCCTGTTCTGATCCAGTGAGATCTAATTCATAGATTTAAAAAGGAAGGTTTTTTGTTTTGTGTGTGTGTGTCAAGTTCAATTATAGACTTTTTAGAATGTGCTTATATATGGCCAGAGTTTCTGCCCTAAAGAATTCTTCCTGGGAGGGTGGGAGGGAGATGCAAGAGGGAGGAGATATGGGGATATATGTATATGTATAGCTTGATTCACTTTGTTATAAAGCAGAAACTAACACACCATTGAAAAGCAATTATACTCCAATAAAGATGTTTAAAAAATATTTTAAAAAATTCTTCCTTATAAACAAGGTGTTTGGAAGTTTTTGTGAGGAAAATAACTTTGTGAGAACATTTCCTTGCTGCTCCATTGCCTAAACCAATGGTTGTTAACTGAGATGATATGGTCCCCCCAGGAGAACATTTGGCAATGTCTGCAGACATTTTGATTGCCAAATTGGGCAGGAGGTGCTACTGGCATCTAGTGGGTAGAGGCCAGGGATGTTGTTAAACTACAATGCACAGGACAGCGTCCTGGAACAAAAAAATAATCTGGCCCCAAATATCAATAGTGCTGAATTTAGGAAACTCTGGCCTAAATAGGAAGATCCTAAAACTTGAGATACTGAAAGATATTTCAGTTCCAGTCTTGGTAATCAAATAAAGGTTGCTAATCAAATAAAAGGAGGATCTATGCAGGTGGAATCCCTGTGGACAGAATGGTGACAGGACGTGTAACTTAGGGAACATTTTGCTGAATTTTCAGTGCTGCCAATGTGTGTAAATTACATTTATGATAATGGAAACTATTTGGAGGAGAAATACCAGTGGAACAAAAGTAGATTATTCCCTATACCTCTGGGCCGCCCTGAGACACACAACATATCCTGGCAAATAAACCAGCTGGGCTAATTTAGATAGATGCTGAAATGGTGGTCTCCTCAGAGAATATGACAATGAGTTTTTAAGATAAAATTTAATAACAGTGATACTCTACTGGTTGGCATTCGTCAGTCTGCTCCTGCAATTTATGAAACTAGCTTTATCTCACAGCAAGACTTTTCTTAAGCAGCGTGGCATGCTTAAGAGTTTGGACTCTGGATCCAGATTGCCTGCGTTTAAATCTCAGCTCCACCATTTACGTGTGTGACCTTAGACAAGTTACTTAACTCTTTAATGAATCAGTTTTTTCACATGTAAAATGAGGCTGCAGTAGTATCTGTCTTATAGGATTGCTGTGGGGATAAAATGAGTAATTAGTCTAATACAGTTAGAGTACTTAAAACAGTGTCTGACATATACGGTTGGCTGTTAATTGTGTATCTTACCCGATGCCTCTTTCAGCTCATTGCTATGGACAGTGCTATCACCCTGTGGCAGTTCCTCCTTCAGCTCCTAAAGGAGCCTCAGAACGATCACATGATCTGCTGGACCTCTAATAATGGGGAGTTCAAGCTTTTGCAGGCCGAAGAGGTGGCTCGTCTCTGGGGGATTCGAAAGAACAAGCCTAATATGAATTATGACAAACTCAGCCGAGCCCTCAGATACTATTATGTGAAGGTAATACACATCCACCTCAAAACAAGAATTGATCCTTCTCTTCTGGTGAGGTTAGAGGTACTAATGTCCTGGTTTATTTATTTATTAAAAGAAATTTTTTTAAATTGAGGTATAATTGACATAAAGTTATATTGGTTTTGGGTGTACAACATAATGATGCGATATTTGTATACATTGTGAAATGATCACTGTTCTGGTTTAATTCAATTTATTTTACAGCTTCAGCAGTTTGGAATTAGGATGAAAGATGTAAATGTTCCAGGTGTATTTCTGCAAATTCTTATTCAGTACCCAGCTCCCATTGCTCATATATTATTCCTCATTACAGTTGTCTTTAAAGAAAACATGATTATAGAGTTGGAATAAGGAAAAGGAACTTTGAGATTCTTGAGGATAAATAAATACTCTTGTTTATATCATAATTTACTTTAAAAATTGTCTCATATTTACTCATTTTTTTAGCTCTACTTAATTTTTACTTTTTAGTTTAACCTGGAACACAAATTAATACCTTAAAGAATAGCTGTTAATACCTCGATGTGATTTCTTAGTTAAAACTTTTTTGTTTAATTTCTTATTATTTTGAATACATTCTTGGGTACTGAAGTGAAATAAATGGCTCAAATGGGTAGAATTAAAGTGAGAAGCTGGGATCTTAATTTCTTTCACCTTTGAGTGGTTGATGTTATCAGCTTTCCTGTATGGAGAGATGAGGTAAGAAGCAGCTGGAGTTTCTGAAGGAAGTAGGAACCTTAGCAGAAGTAATATTCTGAATTCCTTTTTGCTTCCTCAGCATGTGAATGGCTTGTACCTTTGGAGTTATTTGAGATTGCAGTTCAGAAATTTTTGACCTCATACAGATACTTAGCTGACAGTGTTAAGCAATTAAAATCTTTCAGCTTTGATGTAACATATTAGTTCAGTTGTTAATAAGACATTTAAATGTTTTTAACTTGTACTCCATAATAGTAGGAACTGTGTTTGGTATGGCTAGATAAATTTAGATGATTTTGAAGCTTTCAAGTAAACTACCTGTCAAATAGAGAACCCCATTAGGTCAGCTTTTTCATGGGGGGTGGCTAAAGTTTAAGAAATGCTTAAGAAAAGTTTAAGAAAGTCTAAGAGTGTTTATTTTATTTATCTACAGAATATCATTAAAAAAGTGAATGGTCAGAAGTTTGTGTACAAGTTTGTCTCGTACCCAGAGATTTTGAACATGGATCCGATGACAGTGGGCAGGGTTGAGGGAGACTGCGAAGCTTTAAGCGTCAGTGAACTCAGCAGCAACAGTTCCAAAGATGTGGAGAATGGCGGGAAAGAGAAGCCAGCACAGCCTGGTGCCAAGACCTCTAGCCGCAATGACTACATACACTCTGGCTTATATTCTTCATTTACTCTCAACTCTTTGAACTCCTCCAACAGGAAGCTTTTCAAATCTATAAAGGTTGAGAATCCAGCTGAGAAATTGGCAGAGAAAAAATCTCCTCAGGAGCCAACACCATCTGTTATCAAATTTGTAACCACACCTGCCAAAAAGCCACCAGTTGAACCTCTTGCTGCTGCCATTTCTACTGGCCCAAGTATTTCTCCATCTTCAGAAGAAACTATGCAAGCGTTGGAGAATTTGGCTTCCCCCAGACTGCCTTCTCTGGAAGCACCAACTTCTGCATCTAGTGTAACTGCCGCTTTTACCACCACACCACCTATTTCATCTGTGTCCCCTCTGCAGGAGCCTTCTAGAACACCTTCACCACCACTGAGTTCCAACCCAGACATGGACACAGACATGGAATCAGTGGCTTCTCAGCCAATGGAACTTCCGGAGGACTTGTCCCTGGAGCCTAAAGACCAGGATTTGGCTTTGCCAGAAAAGGACAAAACAAATAATTCATCAAGGTCCAAGAAACCCAAGGGGTTAGAGCTGGCACCAACCCTGGTGATCACGGGCAGTGATCCAAGCCCACTGGGAATATTAAGCCCATCTCTCCCTACAGCTTCTCTTACTCCAGCACTTTTTTCGCAGGTAACACTTTCTTTCTTATTAGTGCTGCATTTTTTTTGTTTTGTTTGTTTTTACTCACCTTTTAAAACAAATCCAGAATTTATAACCTCAAGTTCTCATTTGGCCACATAGGCTTGCCTTACAGAAGGTTATATGACCCTGTGAAAGTAACCCAATTCCTCACCTCAATTAGAATTGTCAAAATAAAAGGTTTGGAGTATTGTGTTAAAAAATTCATTGTTCTACAAGTAAATAAGTATTTGGTGTTTCCACTTTCTCCTAAAGAAAATAAGTATATTCTCTCTCTCGCTCTTTTTTTGGGGGGGTGGGGGGGTCATATAAAACAACAGTGATAATCTCAAGTTAGAAGACAACAGATCCTGAGGTCCTTACAAGTTTGTGCAGTTATTTTCATTAGCTATTTCTTAACTTGCTCATCTCATATAACATTTAAATAGTTAGATTACTCCTAGACCTACACATTATTAAGGGGAAAATATGTTTGTGACTCAGTTACCCATAATTTCTCCATACCAAAATTCAGATTGGTTTTGTTTTTCTATTTGAAAAAGATTCTACCAAAAACGGGTTAGAAAATATTTTGACCTTTATCTTACTTGGGTTGTAAAAGTAATTTCTGAGTTTTTCTTCATGGTAAGATTTCCGACTTGGAGATACTTGGAGTGGAGAATAGGACAGTATTTGGATTCAGAGCTATTTGTGTATTACAAGGGTAAACATAATCCTGATAAGCCATTTAGTTATATTTTTGGTTTGTGTATTGCAGACACCCATCTTACTGACTCCGAGCCCCTTGCTCTCCAGTATCCACTTTTGGAGTACTCTCAGCCCTGTTGCTCCCCTAAGTCCAGCCAGGCTACAAGGTGCTAACACACTTTTCCAGGTAAATTACATAAAAGCTTGTCTTCTGTAATTGGGGTGTGGTAAATGAAGAAAGAGGCAAAAAGGCAGTATCCACTCTTCAGTTAATCATTGTAAAACTTCTACTTAATAAGTATTCCTTAGATTTATTTTTGAATTTCTAAGTGTTAATTTTCTGGCCAGCAGACAACTCAGATAAATATTCACGGCAGAGTTTCCTTTTCATTGTTTACTATCCCATACATTTGAATTAGATCAAGAATTGTTTAAAACTGTAGTAGATTTTGAGCCTATCCAATTTTTTTTTTGGTCATTTTAAATACTAGAAATCCTCTTTTCTAAAAAAAGAAAATGTATATATATATATATATATATATATATATATATACATATTTCTTTTTAGAGGGGTTTCCCCTTTTAACTGAGGACTTTAAAAAAATAGAGAAAACTCTTGAGAATAGTGTATCAAATACTCCCATTTCCCCCCTCATTCAGAACTGATATTCATCAGCATTTTAAATATATATATTTTAAAAAATGAATATTGTATTACCTCTTAACCAAGATCTTAGGAAAGGTCTCACAGCTTGCTTTATTTATTAAAACCCTGCAAGGCAGGTATTATTAATCTTTTTTTTTTAAGGTATTTATTTATTTATTTTTATTTAATTTTGTCTGCGCTGGGTCTTCGTTACAGTACGTGGGCTCTTTGTTGTGGCGTGCGGGCTTCTCTGGTTGTGGCGCGTGGTCTCTAGAGCGCACGGGCTCAGTAGTTGCAGCGCATGGGCTTCTCTCGAGTTGGGCTCTCTAGTTGTGGCGCACGGGCTTAGTTACTCCGCAGAATGTGGGATCTTAGTTTCCCCGACCAGGGATCGAACCCTCGTGCCCTGCACTGGAAGGTGGATTTTTAACCACTGGACCACCAGGGAAGTCCCGGTCTCACAGCTTTAAACCATTTTTTTGCCCAGAACATCTAGACTTTATAACTTGTAGGCTTTCTTGTAGTTGATTCATTCACTTATTCAAGGGTGACTCCCTGGGAGATTTTCTTAGATTTTGTAATTTAAATTTTCATTTGTTCTTTTGGAAATGGAATGGTGAGGGGGAAAAAAAGAAAGAAAATTAAAAATCTTACTACTTCTGCAATTTGTTTTTTGCAAAAACTTATAAATTATTGAATAGAGTGTTGAGAATTTTCCATATTTCATTTTACATTTTTCTTTGCCTCTCACAAACAGATAATTGAATTATAGAGAGAAAGTCATAGTGCTCATGTAGCTCCAGCCTGGAATCTCCATATACATTTGGTCTCAGAACACATGATGGGGAGCCCTTTTGTAGGATGAGCACCCTACAACTATTTGCAGCAGTTAAGAGATGGGCATCTCCTCTGGACCTCTTTTTGATAGTCTGTGATTTGCTATACAATTGAATTATACTCTGTAGTGCATACTGTCATTTACTGAGCTTTCTAAAACCTTCATTTGAAGTCAAGTGTGAACCTGTGTACCTTAGCATCTGAGGGAAAGTATAGGTTTGTTCTTTCCATTCCATCAAGGTACGCTGGAGGGTGTTAATATTTAACATATAAGACAAACAATTTTTTAAAAGTTTCTGTGACATCATATTCTTCCATGATAAACAATTACTGCCTTTGTCCTGTGAGCCACTGCAGGTGGATGTCATGTTCTGCCTCAGGGAATATAATAGGGACAGAAAGTGAAATTTAGGGTTGCATAATAGGATGATAATGTGTTTTATTTTCTTTCTCAGTTTCCTTCTGTGCTGAACAGTCATGGGCCGTTCACTCTGTCTGGCCTGGATGGACCTTCCACCCCTGGCCCATTTTCCCCAGATCTACAGAAAACATAACCTATGCACTTGTGGGATGAGAGAACCAAGGAATAACACCCAAGAGACACCCAACATGATTACATTTAAAGTGAGCAATTGATACATCACAATGCTGATAATAGACTATTGTGATTTCTGCCATTCTCCATTAAAAATGCTTTTTTAGGATTCCCTTTGAATAGGACTCAAGTTAGACTGTGTATAAAAATGCCTTAATTGGAGTCCAGACTCCACCTCCCTCTTTTTCTTTCTTTTTAAAAAATATTTTGAACTTTGTGTTAAAGAAATTTTTGGTGGGGTTTAGCAGCTAGCTATGCTTTGCAAGAGAATTAAGAACAAAGTTACTCCTCCTGCCTTACTGGGACCCTTTGGCCAGGAAAAAAATTATGCTTTGAGCATGTTATATAAAGAAATATTAGTTAAATGAAATTGGCCATATCTTTAGGACTTTAATGTGCTCTGTTGAATACTGAGTTGTGCATAAGCAGTAGAGGAAAAAGAATCATTCCTATTCACACCAAGTAAGATTGGAGCAGGACTATTGGGTAGATTCTGTTTTGCTATGAACTATAACATATGTAAGCAACTCCACAAAAAGGCATCTTATTTACATTTATTCAGGGTGGATCTCTTAGCCATATGTGTGATCTTGTCTGAACCTGTCAACAGAGCATGGAGCTAGTTTATTCCCACTTAGGGAGATTTTTAAACCGGGGACTTAAAACAGTATTTGGAACAACCAGTGAGAACATGGGACCCCATATCTGGCACAGAAATGTCATCTGCTCTCTAGGTGGTATGATTACACACCCACGGAATACAGTATGGTAAATGATGGCTTTTAGGGAGATGAACCTGGGGTTTGAAATGTTGAGGCATCTCTGAGTCGAAGATTCAATTGAATAACTTGAAACAACATGTAGGGCTTTTCTCAGTTGGAAGGTACCGGCACGAAGGACCCTTTTCTCTGTTCATTTTATCCCATTTTCTACCGTATATTTGTCTTTTAAATTTAAGGTTGTTAGAGGTTGTGATAGTTTTAACAATGTAATTAGGAACATGAAAAGCAAAGTGAAGCCTCCAAATCTGTAGTGAAGTAAAGATATGCTTATTTCTTTGAGTTTTTTTTTTTTTAATAAGAAAGGAGCAGAGTTCATTTGGCAATGCTCATACATAGGGATTGGATTATTCATATTAGTAGTGAAAAACTGAGGCCTTCATCTCTACCAAATTTATAAAATATTACCATATAGTAATCAGTGCCAGGTGCAGACAGATTTGTTGATCCCCTAAACTGATTTGATACCAACGTCACAGTTGAGTCTTTTGAAAAACTTGGCTTTAAAGTCCAGGATCAGATGATATGCTGCTACCACCACCACCACCCTGCCCATTAAACTAGTCTTTTAACCCTCGAAATAGTTCCTATAATTAACCACCTGAAGTAAATGGAATAAGGGAGTAGTAAGGACTTGAGGGCTCAAAGTGACACTGCTATAAACCAGCATCTTCCAGATACATAAAGTTCACTTTGTTTTATACAGTATGGAGAAACTCTAGCATAAGATGTCTATGCTAGTTCATTAGTAGCAGAGGGACAGTATTCAGGGAGCTGCCTTTATATTTGTAGTGTTGGAGACTGTTACTGGTTCATTTGTGGTTATCAGCTGAAAAGTTCTGTTCCTGAGATGTGCAATAGCAGTGTTGAAAGGCAGTGTTCAGTAGTGATGGGGAACAGACATACTGGATTTTCTTCCCACGTTGAATCATTTCGTTTGCATGCCTCTTTGAAATTAGACTGCTCAGCAGCACTTTGCACTAGTTTTTATTAGGTTAATTCACATTTTGTACATTAGATAAGTAAATATTGATGGCTTGATTTAACTAGATATTTAAAATTTTGAAAGCACAAAAGTATCTTATTTTGAGTCAAAGGAGAAAAGCCATTGGTTTGTTTTCATAGATAGTATCTTTGATAATTAACCGTCTCAGCACAGGGGTGCCTGGAACCAAGGGCACCATGAAAACTCGGTCAAAGCAACTTCCTAGGAACCAGTTTTAGTGAGTCCTCTGCCTATAAACCTCTCCCAGAAGTCTCTGAGAGGTGTGGGCCTTAGGAGGTTGATGATGATCTGCTTTCTCTTTGAGATCAACTGTTTTGGGGAAGTTGGTATGTGTGTTTGTGTGTATGTATGTGTTCACTTTTTTAAGTGAAATGAAACTGCAACTATAGTGCAAGTGTGTATGAGGCAGATCGTTCTATTTGTAAACTACCTCCTTCCTGGAAAAGTCTCTGTTTTGTTATTTTTTTGAACATCCACAGAGTTCTTCTTAGCATCAAAAGGTGACATACCACTTAAGATCAGTATTCACTGGAGAGACTTATATTTGGTAGCAGTAGCTGGTATCCATCACTAGTCACTTTGCCAGGATGAATGCTGGTTGGCCAAAGGAGCCCAAGTTAAGATAGGGGAGCAGGTTTAGTGAGTTTTTGCGACTTCTGCTGTGATTAGCTTAACTTTTCATTTGCTCTGGCCGATATCTAGTCAGTTGTATGCTGTGAGATGTTTAACCACCAGGCTCTCTGAAGGGAAAAAAAAGGCCCTTAAATTGTAGCATTTGCTGATTCCCATCATGTAAGTTACTCCCTCTGTGGTTGATTTTAAGCCCCCACCTTGGAGTTGAGAAGGGGGGCACACAGTTGGCTCAGAGCCACACACTCAGCCAGTGAACCACTGCATTTATTTCACCCTAGGGTGGATTTTCACATAATTTCTAAAATAATTTTTTTCTTTTTGGCTTGTCACAGTGCTTTTGTGATATAATATTCCTCATGGCATATTTTATGTGTTCAAAGGTGGAAACTTCCATTGATTTTTTTAAAATTTATACATGATGGAAGAATCCAGAAACCCTCAAAAGGTCAGCCTTATGCTTCTTTGAGTTAAAATATAGGTTTAATTTTTCTACATCTTGGTGGTTAAAATACAGGTAACAGTAATTTTTTTCTTTAGATTTTGATGGGGAAAATAAGCCCATGAGCCTATAGTAAAAGGGTACTAGATTTTTTTTTTACACTGGATTTTTTTTACAATTCCTTGAAGATTTACATACTATAGTAGAGATCAAAGAAGGCAGCACTGACTGTTGAATCTATTTACATGGCACATTTTTAGTTTTCTCCATACTGTGTGTCACTTAGGCTTGGAGGAGACAGTAAATCAGAGGCTTGGAATTCTGGAACTGTAACTGCAGGCTGTTGATATTATCACTTCAGTGCCATTCACACTTGGCATTGTGTGATGTCTAGTCTAATGACATCGTTTCATCCTGATCTCAGAACTTGTGTTATGATTCTAAAGTTCTCAAAGGCAGTTTTGTATGTTTCTAGTGAATTTATGTACATTAGAGCCATTCACTGGCATTTCAGAAAAGCAGTCTCCAACCTTTTTGAACACACACCTTGATCAATAAAAGGTTTTGAACACAAATACCCTATTGCAGATTTATATGTATATATGTTAAGTTATATACTGCTATTACTAGAGTCCTATATACACTATAAGACATAACACAAAACAGAAATTAAGGATGGCATAAAAATAAATCTTGAGTAGAAATTCTAATATTTTTTTCCTGCATCCAGTAGATTGTCTTGTGCACTCCCCTGGAGGCATGTACTCTACTTTAAAGCCCCCTGACTCAGGGTTTGTTTGTCAGTCTAATCTTGAAAAATACAATGTGGAAGCTTTGGTTGTGATATATGGGGAAATCCTTTACATATTTGATTTGATTTTCATGTAAAATCTCCAGTAGAGATTAGGAATTTTTCAGCAGAGCTTGTCATCAACTTTCTGAAATTTCCTATTTCTTTTTCATGAGAAATTTCTTTTTCATACATTGCCAAATAGCCCATTACCAAATGTTTCCCAGAGCTTCATGCTTATTATTTTTGACAGCCTGTTGTCTCTTTCCTTTTCATATTAGGTGTGACTTTATAATTTACTTTTATTTTACTAGCTGCTCTCAAACTTCTTTTGGCCTTATTAATGTTATATTTTACCAACAATTTCAGAATTATTTCAAGTTGCTTTATGTTAAAATACATAACAACCTCCAGTTTCTTGCTGCATTGGTAAGTTTATTATTATTATTATTATTTTTTTTTGGTAACATTTTGGCATCTGAACAAATAAATATTTTCTTGATGGGTCTGTTCTATCTATCACTTCATTTATTGTATGTATTTTATTTACCCATGCCAGAAATCTAGAATTGTACTGAGGTGCCGTTCTTAGGTGTGTAAACAAGTATGGCGACAAGTGCAGGTCTCTGTGCAGAAGCCTGGAGCTCTGAGTGAAGGATCACAGCAACAGGAAAACTAGACTCTTCATGAAGTACGTAGTCTGTGATCTGAGGGTGTGACAGGATGGAATTGAGAAGTTAATTGTTCAATTCATAATAGTGAAGTGGAGGCCAGCCATAATTATCTTGAGCAGGTACTCTGACCAGAGAATTAGTTCGATGGAAAGTGTTTGGTTAATTATCTTCTTGGTTTGGGGTCAACAATTAATAAACAATTAAATAAACAGTTGTTACTGTTTTTAATGCTGCTGGTGTTGCCTGAAACAAGGTGCCCTGTTATTTCTCTGTGTCATCAGAATTCTGCTTACTGAAGTTGAAGTTTTAATCTTAGAATCTAGAATTCTTGTGGGTGGTGGTGTGTTAAGCAAGAAAAGAAGGCGGTTTGATTTCATTTCTCGTACTTGGTGGAACCTGTTAGGATGAAAGTCATGTTTTTACCTGTAAACAGAGCAGAACTGAAGAGGTGAGTTATTGATGTAGTATAAATGTTCCATTTGAAGCTGCCAGTTTCTTCAAGCTACTTTTCTGAAAAAAAAATGGTGGTAGATTGACAGCCTGCCAGAAATAGCAATTTCTAGGGTGCTGCCATCCACACTTAGTTGTTGTGAAGATGGAAATCAGAGTGGTTTGCGTGAGAGGGGAAAGGTTGGCTCTAAGCTTTCTATAGAAACCAGGAAATTCAGGCTGTTAACGTTTTAAATGAAACCTTTAACAAGAAAATTTATGAGGGATACAATCAAACATAGTCTCTTGAACTCTAATCTTTTGAGTATAATATAGATCAAGAAGTTTTATGAGGCTTAAGTTTTTATTTTAAAATATTTTGGGAAACTAGAGCATTTCTTTCCAAGTCATTCTGATTGGCTGAGTGCATACATGTGTGTGTATATATACTGATGTATTGACTGAGTATATGTTTGTGTGTACGTGTATAAATAAATCTATTTTTCAGAGGGAACATATGGTCATCCTAGTCTAGGATGGTTCCTAGGCTATTTTATACTAAAACTTAAAAACAAAAATTGGCTGCACTTTGCAGTTGTCACTTTTTAAAAATCAATGCCTTGCACATTTGTTTTTTTAAATGCATAGAATCATAGGCCTTAAAGACTAATTGCTTGTCTACTCTTTAGAAATACTGTACAGTGCCACATGTGACATACTCTAAGCAAAGTCATCTTAAACTGTTTTCTTGTATTCATGTATTATTGAGCAAATAAGAATGTTCTTTCTAAAAACTTCTACATTTTTGTGTAAAATCCTTGTTACGTTGGGTTCTACGTTTCTCAGAGAGGAGGTTTATACTAGACGTAGTATTTCTAAAATACAGATTTAACCATGATTGAAATAGTGGTGGAGGAATTCTGGCATTGTAGCTTATTCATCCTTTTGAACTGTACATAGAAAGCATTAGCAGAAAACTCAAGAGTATCTTGGGCTGAATGGTCTTCTCAACTTTGCCTTGTTTCCCATCTCATAAGGGCCCGTTCTTGTTCTTGTCCCCTCCAAGGATTATGAGCCCTGCGAGGACAGGCCTGGGATCTTCTGGACGGGTTGGGGGTGGGGAGGTGCCCTGTGGCTGGGCCTGAGTTCTAGCCAGTCCATCATTCAAGCTTGCCTAGAGTTCAGGGGTGGGAATGCCATATACTGGTATGAAATCACTTGGCACTTTTTGGGACACCATTATTAGCACTGTTCTGTTTTTAATAACTGGAAGCACTTAATGATTATTTTGTTTAATTTCACCTTGAGGATATTGAGGGTCAGGGAAGTTAAGGTTTATTGCTTGCTTATGTTTTCTGGAACTTGACTGTTTGGAGAAGGGATAAGTGGATTACCCAATGAGCCATTCTAGGCTCTGTAAGGTATGCTGTTTTGGCTAGGATGCTTTAAAATAATTTACAAGCTTTTAATATTCTGCTTTGTAGAAATGTATGACTTTTAATGGTTTGCAGTTGGTGGATTATACTCAACTTTGTGAATTCGCCAAATGTAAGTTTCTTTTCTGTTTAATCATTGTTGCTTATTGTCTGTCAGGTAGGGGACACAGTCCTTTCTAAGACATTTCATGCTTTTTGTTTTTGATGGCAGTATTACCAAGGGCCTTTAAGTGTACATTACATTCATTGCTTATGTGATAAAGTAGCATATTGTATGAACTTCCCTGTTCAGTATTAGTGAAGTGAACTGAGATGCATATATGTAAAGATAGAAATGAATGCAATTAATTTTTGATTACTTGAGGCCTGTTTATTTGGTTTGGCCATTCGACCTTTTCTAGTCACAATCATATGTATTTCTTCACTTTTACCTTCTAGCAGTTTCATTTATCTTTGTGGGTAGGGAAGATTAAATATGAAACTCAGTCCAGTCATTTTGCTACTGGCTGGCTTTGGTTTGAGGCAAATAAAAGTTTTGACTTAGTTTTTTAGAATTCTGCCCTTTACACTAGATAATCAAGTTGGCTTTAAAAAAGTGTACAATTTTGTCCTTTGAAGAACAAACTAATAATTTTCTGTGAGCCCTATTGGATCTTCAAGTACGGATAACACTTGAAAATTAAATACCGTTAAACTTTTGATTTTCGCCCACCCAATGTGTAAGTCAGAAAGAGAGCATATGTCTGCTGTGGTGTTAACACAGAGAGATGTATTCTTTTACCTCAGCGTCTTAGTTTGGCCTCTGTAATAAGAACTTGTCAGGGTGCTTTTCTTAAACTCCGATTCATTCAGCTGAGAAGACAGTTACTTCATTGTTTATTTTTCCCCTTGTTTATTTTATTGAAATCTATCTCTCATAATATCTAGTATCCACTACTTTTGTATAAACAGAATACTTACATATAATGCCAGTGCACACCTACCCAAAAGACTGCATTATTGTTAAAGTGTCATTAACAACTTGTCTTGATTAATCTGTTTAATTTACATGAGGGAGACCTTTGAAGTATTAAAATCACTTTCTTTTCTTTTTCCTAAAAAAGCAATTCAAATGATGGTAACTGCTAGCATTTATTAAAATCACATTAATTGCTGATGCAGCTGGAGAGAAACTGCCACATCTTCTAGCTAAGCAGTCTGACTTAACGTGTTGGGAAACTAAGGGATGTTGTTTTAGGGTAATTAGTATGGCTGTAGCTGGAGCCTTCAGCTCTACATGCGTGTGGCAGAAAAACTTTACAGAGTTTAGGTTGGCGAGGAAGAATATGCGCTGGCACTTTGAGGGCTTTATAATATGCTGCTTTTAGGAGGGAAAAGTGTAGTTGATACTCAGTGCACCTCCAGACATAGTAAGGGGTTGCTCTGAATAACCAATCAGGTGATCTTTTTTTTCTACGGCTTCAAGTTTTATGCAAAAATATTGTTAAATTCTGTAATGATGATATGCATCTTTTTAGAAAGATGATACATTTTTAAAAACTATTTTATATAAGAATTGTCAGAGGAATCTGCTTTGTATAATGGCAAGCTGGCTTTAAGAAAGCACTGTATCAAATTTACTAAAGTCCAAAATTATATAGATATGTTAATAGATGTATGTGCAACTTGATATGGACAATTGTATTTTTTTAAATAAATATTTTTAACAAAATGACTTTCTGAATTATTTCCCTCCTCTCACATCTATTGAGGTAGTCTTTGTGTATTATATTCCCGTCTGTGCTAAATGTGGGTAAGGAAAGTTCCAAAGGTTATCATTAAAACCTGGCCTTCAACTATTTGATGTGTATCTACATTAAAATATTTAAAGCCTGTGTTGAGATAGGTAGTGAAAAGGGGAAACTGTAAAATGACTGTTGATACAAAAAGGAATTAAAAGAGTACTGACTGGCTAGAAAGATTCCTTTCCTTGTGAAATCTTTTTATTTTACTTTTAAAATTTATTTACATTTTTTAAAAGTATTTAAATTTTAATCAGGTTCTTTTGTTTCAGTCCTTTGTAAGAAGCAGCTCTTGCTTATTTCCGCTCTAGGCACTGTTTCTTCACGTAGTTTTTGAGATTAGAAACTAGAGACTTCAGTTTGTTCAGCAAATGAAGTTAGGCCTTTTTAGAACTGGTCTGATAAAATATACATGGGGGAAAGTGGGGTTAATAGGTGGCAGAATCACATCAGAGCTCTGTTTCATATCTCTAGATGAAAATAAGAGGAACAAGCGGTTCCGCAGGGGACGACAGTTCACTAGCCCTGGTGAGATGTCCCTTCAGATGATGGGGCAGTGTTCGCTCAGCACAGTGGGTGGTAACCACTTGTGAGGACTGCTGGATTCCCCTAAACCAATGTTCCCAAAATGCATTGCCTAGAACGGTAGTCCCACGAGGGCGAATAAGTTTGGGAAATGGGGTCTTCACCGCTTGGAGAGTTGAAGTGCGTATCAGAATATTAAAAGCTCTAAGAAATCTTTTAGTAAAAAAAAACCTGTTTAGGGCTTCCCTGGTGGCGCAGTGGTTGAGAGTCCGCCTGTCGATGGGTTTGTGCCCCGGTCCGGGAAGATCCCACATGCCGCGGAGCGGCTGGGCCCGTGAGCCATGGCCGCTGAGCCTGCGCGTCCGGAGCCTGTGCTCCGCAACGGGAGAGGCCACAACAGTGAGAGGCCCGCGTACCGCAAAAAAGAAAAACCAACCTGTTTAATCCACCATTTTCTAACCTTTCTGACTGGTGACACGTCCTCTTTTGAGAGGCATAATGTCTATTTTGCAATTATCAATACTTTGTGTTTCACAGATGCATCTAATGATAAAACGAATATCCTAATATTGGGTAACTGGCATTATTAGGTAGGAGATAATCATTAACAGTTGTAAGATTTCACATTGATTGTCACTACAAAGCACTGCACTTACTGGAATACACCCTGTAACTGAAGGGAGTCCATGAAGTTGACTTCATTTGGAATAATTTTCCAATAAGAGGGCATTATATAATGAAAAATGAAACAGGGACAATAATTTCTAATAGCTGTGCAAGTTAGGTGGCAAGCATTGGTGGCAAGGAGGTTGCTGGAACAGAGTTGATTTTATGATTCTCGTATGTTTTGAATACACATCATTTGATAGAAACCCCTCTCTAGTCAAGGTCGCCTTCCGTATTGCCAAATCCAGTGGCCGATGTTCAGTCCACATGGGACCTTATAGCAGCACTGATTACTTCCTCCTTCTTAAGATATTCTTCGCATGCCTTCCAGGAAACCACATTCTCTCCTGAACTTCCTCCTGCTTCTCTGGTTGCTTCTCTCATTTACTCTGCTGGATCCTGTTCTTTTTTTCAAACCTCTCGGTGTTGCAGAATCCCAAGGCTCAATCTTCGATCTCTCTCTACATTTACTCCCTAGATGACCTCATTCAGTCCCGTGGCTTTAAACATTCTTTATATGTAGGTGACCACGAAGTTTGTATCTTCAGGCTTGACTTTTCTTTTAACCTCTAGATTTTATATCTATCAGCCTTCTTGACATCCAAGATAGCATCATAAAATGAACATGTCCTGAAACAACTCTTGAGCGCTCCCGTTGTCTTCCTTAAGGAAGACCATTTAAGGTCTTCCTTAAATGGCCTTATCACATGCCCATAACACAAGTCAAACGCCTTTGGGGTTATCCTTGATTCCCATCTTTCTCTCATGCCCCACACCTGATTTATCAGCAAATTGTCAGTTTGACTTTCAAAATATACTTTAACCCAATCACTCTGACTACTGATGCTACCAACATTGTCCAAGCTACCACCATCTCTTACATAGTTTACTGCAATTATACCCTTTCTGGTGTCCCCAGTTTCATCCTTGTTCCACAGCCTCTCTCTTCTTCACACGACAACCAGAGTATTACTTGTAAACATGTAAATCAGATCATGTCCCTTGCTGCCCACAACTCTCCCAATAACCTCACCTAACTAAAAAAAAAAAACAAAAAAACAAAAAACTACATTCCTACCATGGCTTATATGATCTGAGCCCCCAGCTACCACCCCAACTTATTTGCTACTCTTCCCGCTTCCTCACCGCACTCAGCCACACTGGCCTGCTTGCTGTTCCTCAGACACTATAAGCATATTCCGTCTAAGGCCCTTGCACTTGCTGTGTCCCCAGCCTGACAGGAAATACCTCAGGTCTTTGGATGGCTGCTCCTGCCTCTCATTTCGGTTTCTGCATAAATGACACCTCTTTAGAAAGGCCATCGGAGCATCTCTTGACATTCCCTCTTCCCATCCACCTTCCCTGCTTTATCTTTCTTTATGCACTCAATTATCACTCACCCTGTGGCATGTTACTTGTTTACTGTCTTTGTGAGGCAGGGACTTCTGTCCCATTGTCTGCTGTATCTGCACCTGGATCAGTGCTTTAAACCTAGCAGGTGATCAATAAATCTTTTTTAAATGAATACATGAATTCTCTAAAAGACTTTTTATGTCACTGTGAATCTGGTATACTTCCAGATTCTGGTATACTGATGGGTTAGATTCCCACATCCAAGTGGCAGAAGGAAATCTGGGAACAGGGTGATTCCACAGCACTCTGAGATGTCAACACCCTTCAAAGAAGATCAGGAAAAAAGCCTACTTTCTCTGTAACTGATATTGAAGTGTGGTATAAAACCTACCTGCTTCCCCTTATTCTGATCATATGTAAGAGGGAACAGTGGTTCTCAGTCCTCCCTCAGAGTCTTGTTTCTTCTACAGTATCAGCCATGGGAACCTACAGTATGAGAGAGACCTGTCTTGGGGGAACATTTGGTCATTTGTTTCTGAGCTTTTATAAAAGGATCGACTGTCCTTCATAATGGACAACATGCTTATTAAATTTAAAATATTTTATTTTAGGAAAGGTACTCTTAGATTTGTTTCAATCTTGTTTTCTATATTCACAGATTAATCATGATCACCTTAGATACAGCTATTGATTCTTCTTTCTAAATCTGTATAAAAAGGACGTTTTCTTGAAAAAACCACAAGAAAAATATAGCTGCTTTCTTTTTCCCCGGGTCAGTCACTCACTCTGGTTAGATTGCACAAGTAACTCTGGCTGCCGTCTAATACTTTTAAGTATTTACAGGCATAGTTAAAACTATACCCCTAGACCACCAGCTTTCAAAAGAATTTGGATCTGTTTGATTTACAATAAATATGTACCAAACATATGAACAGTTTCTAAGCTGCTAACGAGGAGGTTTTAAAGATAAAAATTGCTAACAGTTATTAAGCAAATTTCTATGTCAGGCATATGATAATTGCTTTACACAAATGCACTTAATTCTTTCAGAATTCCTTTGAGGTAGGGTTAAGGTTCTTTTAGAAATATCACTTTAAAGATACAAAAAAAAGCAAGGCTGGAAGAGTCTCAGTGATCTGCCCAGGGCCACATAGCTACAAGGTGAGGCCAGGGCTTGAACCAGGTCTCTCTCTATAGCCAGATTCTCACTGTGACACCATGTTGATGGCAGATGGAGCTGGCTAACATGACAATGCCGATGGTTCCAGGATAAGCCTTTGGTGTGGGGCATGTGAACTGCTCCACTTGGACAGGTTATTGAGAACCACGATCCACTTATTTTATATTTATACATGTACATTTGTATTTACACAGAGAAAGTGCTGGTAAACTAACACACAAACAGCCACTGTAACAGCCATTTCACTACTTACAGAAGTCTCAGCACTCTTAACTGCTCCAAGTTGGCTGAGTTTGCATCCTGTCTCTGTATTACTACAGGATTTGATCTGGACAGGAGCTGATACTCCCTGACAGACACTGCTTTCAGTATACTGCACAGCTCGAATTGGTCAGTCGTCCAGCTTTATGTTAAAGAAAATTCTGACGTGATATAAAGAGTTTTTTTCCCTATAGAAGACGTAAAGTTTAAATTAGCTATTTTTGAGAAATTCTTCACGCTGTTTCTATACCTTTTATAAGCCATTCAATGTCAGTAAAAGCAGAAACTCTATCCCATTCTCCCAGACAACTTCTGGACCAATTAGCATTGATGATTAGCAGTGGTATGCTGGTAAATGTTTATCAGATGGCTCTCCAAGGGGACAATAAAGCCATGATTTCTAGCTTTTGCCAATTTCTGTGGTGTAAATACTCCCACCATGGCTGATCTCAAGCCGCTAACATATTATCACTGAAAGTGGAGTTGGAAAGACATACACGGAAGCATACCTTTATATAATATTTCTACCCTGCAGGCACAATAAATAACTTCAAGAGCATAGGTATAAAAAAGTTAGGAAGTGATGAGTTTTGAGTATAGTTAAATTACATTAAAAACGAAGGTAATAAGTTTCTCTAATTTAATTTTAAATAATGGCTGGGTTTAACAACCAGCTCTCAAAATGAATACTTAACAATTGGCTTTTATAAGCTGGTATGAGCTAGCCCAGCATACCACTGAAGTGCCCCAAAGGTAGCAAGATTCAACTTTTCCTTTCGATGTTTTAGATGACAGACAAACTACTGACAGCAGCAGCAGGAGTTGGAGGGCCTTCGGACTATAATAAGGAAAAGCACATAAATCCTTTGAGCATGCCAGGGAATAACTTGGGATTTGTTTTGATTAATTTAAAGTCTGTCTACATATAGCAATGATCATCGCTCTTTATAATTTCAACTTATTTTTTCAAACTTCAACCAAGAGTCATCTTCAAACCCAGGGTGTGGTCCATGAAGGAGGCGGCCAGTGGAGTGAAGCATCTAGCTGTCTTCTTCCTTCCCAGCTGGGTATCCTAGCCCGCTCTTACCAAAAGTCTGAGCCAGGGAAGAGGAGAGTAACTTGAATAGCCAGGTAAACATCTAATGATTTGCCCAGGGAGGACCCAGGTACCAGAACTCAATTTAATTTCTTCTACCCAACCGAGTATTAGAGAAGATCGGAACCAAGGCGTCGAGAGGTTGCCTCCGCTGCCACCCCAGCTTTCTTCAGCCCTTTGACCTGAGCTGGTGCGCAAGAGGCCGGAAGTCTTCGCCAGCCTCCTTCATCTCAGTTTTACCTCTGGTAGCACTCCAGGCTTTCCATTCCAAGTGCTTTGTCCTGGGTAGGAACTACAAGAGAAAAAACAGGTAGCATGTTTGAGCAGTTCTGATTAACTAGCCCTTATTCATCCCAACAGCTTACTCTTTGTTTCTCTGCCATTCAACGGTTCACATTAGGAGGCCGAGTGGAAAGTCAGACCTACTAGTTCTGGCAGACTAGTCGGTGGAGACAGTTTGCTGAGACTAGTGTCTAGGGCTTGGGGAATATGGTGGGGTTTTTTTTGTCTCCCGTGAACAGGGAACTCATGAAGTGTTACTCATTGGATATTCATCAGAGCTTTCTTGAACGGTGGCCTAACTGAAGGCCCTGTGCCGAGTGCTGGACTGAACAACTCTGGTACCTGCCACCTCAGGCACAAGGATGTAGTGTGTGCTGACTGGGGGGCCCACGCTGATGTTTAAAGGGAGTGTATGATCACCTACTGCGAGACAGGACCATGGATGCCTGACCCTGCAGTCTTTTTGTGATTGGTATTTTACTTTCTATGAAGAGGAGAAGGTTTCTGCCTTAAGAACTGGCTGTGTGGACAGCTGGTTCAGTTGCTGGGACTTTGAGAGCTCTGGGCGGAAAGGCAGGTGAGGGCTCAGGGTTATGAAAACAGCTTTGGGACTCCCCCTGCCTGGGGTCTCCAGGAGCGAGACTATTCTTAGGAGGTGTCTCTGCCCTGAAGGAGCTTTTCTTTGCCACTTGGCCTGAAGGACTTCTTTTTGAAAAAAGAGATTTGGACTCGAGTCAAGTCCCAAACTGCAAAGAAATGGCCAATTAGGCTGCTGGGCCGAGTTCCAGCCAAGGAGGCAGGCTCTGCCTCTCCGTGCTCAGCACAGGCTGGAATGCGATTCTTGGCCCATGGTCCCCTGGTCTGGTGGGATGCAGGAAGCCAGTTCACAGACCATGCCCCTCTCCTGATGGAGAAGCCATGAGTCAGCCTATCCCGTTCCCTCTTGCCCTGAGAGCCCAGCACAGACAATCGCAGGGCAAAGCAGGAAGAGGGGAAAAGGAAGCTGTAGAAAAATAAACATTTCCTTGCATTTTACTTGGAACAGAACAGCATTTGTGGCGTGCTAAGATCCACAGCGTCTCTCACGTGCCCCCCTGCTCTGTTTTCCTCCTCTTGTGTAGAAACAGATTCTTTCCTTACCTGATGAGAGTCCAGGGTGCATCCTGTGGAAAAACAGGAGCAAGATATAGAAGGTAAAAGCCAAGCCACCAAAGATCACGCCACAGACCAGGAAACTATAGCTGCCCCGAGCCTGGAATACCTGCCAAAGGGGAAAACACAGAGAAACAGGCCATCAAAACCTCACAGAAAGATGTATTGGAGGAAGCAGCCTTCTCGGGCCTCAGCAGGTTTTTCAGTCAAGTTCTGGCCCAGCATGCTAACAGACAGAAACACTGGTAGGAGGGACATCTTGGCCTTGTTTCAAGGTTATGTTTCTGGAGGTGGCAGAAATCCTGCTGTATGGCAGAGGTTGGACCCAGTGACCCCTGCAGTCCCTTTCAGCTCTGTGTCCTGGAACCTTTGAAAATCTCTGTATCTTCCTTAAAACTCCAATCATATTAGCTGTTTCTATACCCCCAAGCCCTGATCAGAACTCTGCAGAGGAGAGAGATATATCTACATATCCTTTTATTATGATACATGTGTGTGTGTGTGTGTGTATATACATCCTTTTATTATGAAAATTTAAAACATATACTCAAGTGGCATATGGAATTCCCATGGACCCATCACCAACTTTAGTAATTAGTATGTTTCCTCTGTACCCCTCTGTACCTCTTCTTCCCTGCACTAGATTACACTGAAGCAAATGACATCACGTCATTTCAATGCAGAGGGTAGTGTAAGATGTAGCTCTTCCTCCTGTCCAGCAGGACAAAAGGGAAGGAGAATTGAGTAGTGATTAGAGGGATTTTGGAGACTGAAAGACATAAGTATGGACGTCATCTCTGTTGGTTATTACAGGTGTGACTGAAGGCAAGTTGCTTAATCTCTCTGAGTTTCAGTATCCTCCTTTGTAAAAGGAAGCATAACAATATCTTCATTACTGTCTTCCATAAAAAGTAGGTGGATTTTTTTTTTCCTGATGAACAAATGAAACGTGGGTATGTTTGAAGAGAACTGGGTGAGTTGGGCCCTTGATCAGGGCAGGAGTCAGGCAGGAAAGCTGGGCCCTTTGTAGGGTGGCCAGAGGCGAGGAGAGGTGGGGCAGGGAGTGGTGGATTGAGAGGGATGGAAAGGAACTCTGCCTGCAGCCCAAACCCATCCCAGGCTCTGAGAGCTAAACATTCCCACGGGGCCCTCTGGCCCTGCTCCCAGACGTGGCCTGTGTTTGCTTTGGACAATCCCTAGCATCCCTTTACATCTCCAGGTCCCACATTTGGAGGCTCAGCTTCCAAGGGTGGCTCGGAAACGGAAACAGGTGACAGAGACAGAGTGGGGCTCCCGCTTGCTGTGTGGGAGGCTCAGGGAAGGGACAGCCTAGGTTCAGACGGGGGCTGGCCACATCTTCTCACCTGCCTGGAGGGGCGCTCCCTGATTACTCCCCCCACCCCGAGTTTCCCCACATACCGAGCCAACCAGCATCTGGAGGGCCATCTCACCAACGCCTGCCCCTGTTACCAGCACTGTGGTCGCACAGCCTAACCAAAAGAGAAGGATCTGGCTTAGTAACAGCAAGTTAAGGAGACAGAAGTCAGCTGGCATAATCCAGGTTGTTTCTGGGAAGCCTCTGGAAAGCGGTACAGCTGCCTAAGAGGACTACTTTGGATCCCTGAGATCTCTCAGACTTTAGCTCTGAACTTTGCTTAGGTCCCGCTTGTCATTATATCCCTTCCTTGTTCTGAAACCTTCAATTGCTCACGATTGTCTCCAGCGTAAACTCCAAGTTGCTTAGCCTGGCATTCAGGGCCCTTCCCAATCGGAATGCCAATTACCTTTCCAGAAAGATTTCCTGACCTCCTCTGCCAGGCAGGCTAGTGTCCTCACTGCCCTGGCATCGTGCTGACCAGCCACACCTCTGGTCAATCCGGCAACATGGCACAGACCTTCGGAGCCCGAGCTTCAGAGTCAGACTTGGGTTCCAAGCCCGCTACATCACCTACTAGCATGGGACCTTAGGCAAGTCCTTCCCATTCTCTAGGCCCTGGTTTCCTTCGGTAAAATGGGCATGACAACACCTCTTTCGCAGGGTTGCTGTGTGGATAACTCTGACGCAAGACACACGTGAGCGCTCAGCAGAGCGCTGGCCAGTTCTCCGCTTAAACCCTTCAGCGCTGCCATCAGGATCAGGTCCAAATGCTTTAATGTGGTTTGCAGGGCCCTCTATAATCTGCCCCCATTGAGAGCTCAGACTGTCACAGTATCTGCTCACAATCTACCCTCCAGTCAGGAGAAACTCTCTTCCGTTTCCCGACCCTGCACACACTCTCACCGCCAGCTTCTCATACATGCCTTCACCCCCTCCTGAACATTCCTCCTCTTCCTCTGTCTGGAAAACTCCTGTTCATCTTTTAAGTTGAGCTTTCCATCATAATCTTCTCCCCCCAGCCCCCATCCTTGAACCTGGATTAGCTCCTCCTCTGTGCTCCCTCAGCCCCCTGCACTCTACTCTCACGTGCCTCACCCACCTCCCACCTGTTTACCAGGCAGCCTCCCTCTACAGGCTGGAAGCCCATGAGAGAGGATGTGCCTTGAATTTTAGTTCAGTGGCATATACCACTGCTTAATATTAGCACAGTGGCCAACGTACGGTAGACATTTAGTGTTGTTTGAATCAGAGATCGCCATTGTCTCCTCTGTCCTTCAAGTTCCTCACTTACATTTATACCTGTCTGTGCCTTTGCTCTCACCCTGTTCACTGCCCCCCACCCCATCCTTCCCCAGAATGCCTTTCCTTTTTCCTCTGACTTTCCAAACCCTGGGGCAGTTCATGTTCCCTCCCCTCCATGAAGCTATCTCTAGATTCAACACTGGTCAGCAGTACCCACTGTCTATTCCACTCATACGTTCAAAAACCTTTCAGTACCTGCTGTGCATCAGGTACTGTGCTAAACACTGAGGGTACTCAGATGAATAATAAGAGTTAACGTATATACTGAGCACCTGTGAGCCAGTTACGCTGCTAAGTCAAGAGCTTTACATTTGCTCTAGTGCACAAAACCATCCTCACAGGAAGGTGTTTGCATCCCAATTTTGCACATAAGAAAACTGAGGCTCAGAAAGGGGAAGGAAATTGACCTGCACAAGGTCACAAAGCCAGAAGGTGTGGAGACAGGACTGACCTTCAGATCTGCTGATGACCTCAAAGCCCATGCTCTTGCCCTTGTCCCTTGCTGGTGCATTCAGGGAGCGTGTTGTCAAGGAGAGGACGCAGATAACATAGGTAGAAAAGCCTTGAGGTGGGACAAACAGGAGAGGCAGGTACAAAGGAGCGGGGCACACCTTCCCAGTGGGGTCAGAGAAGCTTCCCAGAGGGGGTGAAAGGGGAGGGACTTGAACAGGCAGATGAGAAGGTGGGACAGAAGAGAGAGGGCATTCCAGGCAGAGGGTTCGCTTTGTGCCAAAGTGTGGAGATACAGAATGGGTTTTGTGCTATCAGGGAATAGCAAGTAATTCAACATGGCTAGAATGCGGGCTCTCAGGGGAAGCAGGGAGGGAGAAGGCTGGAGAAAGGAAAAGCGCTCCACAGAAGATGTGAAGGCTGTGAGCAGCTCTGTGTTTCCAAGCAATCCCTCTGGAGCCGTGTAGAGGACGGCCCAGTAAGTGTTCCTCACCCTGGCTACACGTTACCATCACTCAGCAGCTCTGGACCAGTTACATCAGACTTCGTGGAGATGAAGCCCAGGCACTGGGCTTTGTTACAAAGCCTCCAGGTGATTTTAATGTGGAACCAGCAGTGAGAACCACTGATGGAGGCAAATCTGAAGGCCAGGAGACAAGCCAAGACCTGCCAAGGCAGGGATGGGAGTGATTAGAAATTACGAAAAGCTGGGCACCCTTAACTAATCCAAACAGGTTAAGTGGTTGAACTAAGGCCGGGATGGTGAGAAAAGAAGAGGACGGATTTGAGTGATCATTTGCAGCAGAACCAACCAACATAACATTCTTCTTCTTATTAAACTCTAACATTTGTGAATCACTTCAACCTCTGTGGGATATACTATGTGACAGGTGATACCAACATTACTTCATTACTTCCTTTACTCGTTTGAAGTTTGGGGATTATCCTTTGATTTCAAGGACCCAGGTCTCAGGATCAACTCAGCAGATGAGCGGGATGTAGCTCTCATTGCTCTGACCCTGCCTGGTGCCCCCCGCAACCCCCTACACCAACGGCCCCCACTTCTGCTCTAGAGAAATCACTCATCTTTAGTGCTGGTTTTCCAACACTCTAGGGCACCTCTGATTACTTCTGAGGGTAACGTTAAATGTTCAAAACAATTATTTTTAATTAACTTATTTTAAAAAAAGATCTTTGCTATACGCCCTTGGGAGGCTACGGAAAGGGAAGGAGACTAGTTGAGGGAATCAGAGGTTTCCGACATCAGGCACAACCCTCAATCAGGTGTGGAGTCATTGTTCTACTCCTCTGTTTCGAACAAAACCCACAACAACAACAAAACACAGAGGTCCTTTACTGCTAAGTTATAAAACCCCTTTCCTATGCTATAATTTTTCCTGTGCAACTCTGCTTTTCTTTGAACTTGTTATTTCCAGCACATGGGTGTTACACAAGATGCCAGCTGTGGGTCTGTAGACACCGCTACCGGGAAAAAGAAAATGGGAAAGAGATGCTTACTGTTTCTCTGTGGTCTGAAATCACATGATCCGGTATAACGTTGAATGGGGGGGGGGGGCACGTGGGCCAGAACAAGCCTGTTGCCCCCAGAGTCAGGAGGGGAGCCTTCACTTCTGTGAGGAGGTGGGGCAGGGACCTTGTAGCTGGAAGACCCCAGGAAGAGGGGCTTGCGGGGAGGAAGCAGCGCCCGGCCCGAGGGAGTGCCTCTTCGCTCTTGGGCGCGCCGGCTCACCTTTGTACTGCAGGATGTCCTCAGTGTAGGCCAGCATGCTGGGAAAGGTGCTGCTGAGGAACAGGCCCAGACTGGCTGTTCCCACGAACAGGAAGACGACATTGTAGGAGAAAACAAGAAGCACCAGGAACGTCACCACCACGCCGACCTGTCATGGCGGAGACGAAGGCGATGAGAAATTAGGGAAAAGCTGGCTGGTCATGGAGAAAGGAAAACCAGCAGTCCGTCTGCAGACTTGAAAAGTTCCTCTCCAGCCGCAGGGGCAGCGCTGTGTGACCCGTGCGCTCCCCTGTGGAATATGTGGGAACTGCACCTTCCCCAGTTGGTGTCGGCCAAGGAAACCCTGAGAATAGGAGAAAGGGGGGAGGGGAGCCCAGCCAGACATCTCGCAAACAGCGTACCGCGCATGCCTTAGAAACGCTTAGCTCCTACTCCGCTCCGACCTTACAAACAAAGGTTTGAAGCGTCGCCCGGAAAATCTCTAGACTTGGGAAGTTTTAAAAACACCTAACTCTTTTATGTTAGCCTGCATGACAGAAGACTGAGGATGCCAAGGGCGAATTAGCAACTCTGCCAACCAACTCTGCTCCCACTCGGCGTGGCCCCCTCCTCAGTCGGTGGCGCAGACTGGCTGTCAGCCTGCTTCTCACCTCCCTACCAGACCCTCATCCTCACCTCTGCACCGGGACACACACGTTCCCTCTCCCCTGCCCATCTTCTTCCCTAGCCAACTGTAAGCTCCTTAAAGGCAGAGACCTCATCCTATAGAACTCAGCACCCCAGCCGTTCCCCGCAGGGCCCCCCCACCCACGTGTGTACTCATTAACCAGTAAGTGGTTGTTGAGATCCAGGAGAACATCAAGAGCAGAGTGACCCTTAATTTTAAAATGAGCGGAATCTGGGAAGAAGTTGCAGTGAATTCGAGACATGGCAGCTGCAGCATCTGGGAGGTTGCTCAGGGCTGTTCAGCTGTGGTCCCAACAGGCTGCCCACGAAAAGTACCTGAAAAGCTTTAAAACAATTCAGGCACCCAGGTTCCCCTCCACACTTCCCCCTGCTCCCCGAATCAGAATCTCTGGGGTAGGGGCCCAGGAATCTGTATATTCCAAAAGCACCTCCAGTGGGTCTCATGTATGTGGGAATCACTTGCTCTAGGATAATGTTTTCCCAAACTTGCTTGATGACACGAACCCCCTAGAGTGTTTGTTGAATATAGAGATTGCTAGCCCCCTCCCCTGGACATTCTGATTCACCAAGTCTGAGCTGGACCCAGAAATCTGATTTTCCTTTTTAGAAACCAGCACCCCGGGTGAGTTTATCATCAGTGCCTAACTCATGTGGAGGCTTCAGACTTCCTTTTCTCACCAACCCAGAGTCATGCCCACTGTCTTCTCTCTAAGCAGCTGGCCTCGTGTGCTAGAGAGTCTGGCCACCAGCAGCCCCTGTACCCTCACTCTTCTCCACCTCACGGACCTCAGGAGTCTTTCTGCCCGCATCACGTCACCATCACCCCAGCTCCACAGAACAGGGGCCCTCTTCTTACTAAGCTTAGCCCTTCCTTCGCCTCTGTCCTTCGACCCCGTCCCCTCTCCCCTGGCCTTCTTCATTCACTTACTCTCTGACGTGCTAACCTCACAGGCCTCCGCCTTACAGGCTTCCTGCCTTTCTCCTCTGCCTACAAACACGCTCATACCACCTGACTCCTGTCAAGCAAGACTCCCTTCACAGACGTATTTGCAATTCTCACACCTCCACTTCCTTCTTACCCTCAACCTCTTTTTTTTTTTTTTTTTGGCTTCCCCTGTGCGGCTTGCGGGATCCTAGTTCCCAGGCCACCAGGGATCGAACCCACCAGGGATCAAACCCGTGCCCCCTGCAGTAGAACCACTGCACTGCCAGGGGATTCCCACCCTCAACCTCCTGAGTTTGGCTTCTACCCCCTCCCCCCACCTCCCATCTACACTGAACAGAAATTTCTTTCTTGAAAGTCATCAACGAGCACAAGGCCAAATCCAAGGGCCTTTCTTGGGGCTCATGATCTTTGACCTCTGTGGCCTCTACATAGTTCCCAACCTTCTCTCCACTAGAAACTCAATTCAAGGAAGTACTTTCCGACAGTGGATTGGACTTCCTGGAAAGGTGGCGAGTTTCCAGTCACTCGGGGGTGTTTAGACAGACTGTGGACCCTTTGGAAGGGATATTACAGAGGTGATTCAATCCCTGGTCGGAGGTTGGGCTAGGCAAGCTTACAGGAATCTGTGATCTGGACCTCTTTGTCATAGATGGTGGCATGGACACACATGAGGGTAAAAGTCTTAACCCACTTCTCAGGCCCAGACCTCCTGCCTCCGGAGAAGACCAGTTCCTTGAAGGCCATCCTATATGCCAGTCTGGCTACTTAAGAATCATCTGGGAGGGCTTCCCTGGTGGCGCAGTGGTTGAGAGTCTGCCTGCCGATGCAGGGGACACGGGTTCGTGACCCGATCCGGGAAGATCCCACATGCCGCGGAGCGGCTGGGCCCGTGAGCCATGGCCGCTGAGCCTGCACGTCCGGAGCCTGTGCTCCGCAACGGGAGAGGCCACAGCAGTGAGAGGCCCACGTACCACCAAAAAAAAAAAAAAAAAAAAAAAGAATCATCTGGGAGAGCTGCAAGATGTAAATTCCCAGGCCCCAGCCCAGAGATGGTGATTCTGAAGGCCAAGGGATCCCTGCCCTCCACTGGCCATAGGGCTCTGACCAGCTGGGCACCAAGGTGAACAAGGGAGGATCAAGGCCGGCACCTGCTTCTCTCTACTCCTTGCAGGCTGTCAGCTGGGATCTGCTCCAGACACAGCACTGATCGTCTCCTACAGCCCCTTTCTTCCATGGGTGCAAAATCAGAGGCCCACAGCGAGCAAAGGACTTTTCCAAGATCGCACGAATAGGCTCCACCCCTTCGATTTCCATCCCTTCCCCACCAGCATCTCTCTCCTCTCCTCTCCTCCCTCTACTTCTACATTTCTCCCCTGCTGTCAGAGTCCAGTTCCGAACAAATGTCCTGGGGCAGTGCTAGGGCCAGGAGTGAATGGTTCTTCTGGGTCTCCAAAAAGTGAAAGGAGGCCACTTACCACATTGACGAAAACCATGGTAGCTGGCTTCACTCTTGAGGAGATGGGAATGGAGATGAGCCGACCCAGAGTGATGAAGCCCCAGAAGAGGCTGGGGAGGTAACCGGCCACCTTGTGTCCCACAGACAGCGGTTTCTCTACTGCATAGCTGTACACAAAGGCGGAGTATGCCCCCTGTGGGGAGACAGGTCCTGCTGAGCACACCTGCAGCATACCCCCGCAGAGGAGGCCTAGCTGGGGCAGGTGTGGTGTGGGCCGGCAGGGACTGGTCCTGCTGCCAGAGGCTTAGGGGTGGGCTTGGAGCCGAGACCACGCGGCACACACAGGTCTGAGCTGAGAGTGGAACCTGGGCACCACAGCTTACGGACGGTGCCTGCAGGAGCTAGGGGATCCAGGAAGGTGTCTCTGGGTCCCCACGGGAGTCCCGAAGGGTCTGGTCATGCAGGCTCTGCTCCCCCTTCAACCAGAGCAGAGTTCCACTACATGCCTTATTTATGAGGATTCCACAGAAGGTTTTTTGTTGAAGGAAGGGTGCTACAGCTGAAAAAAAGGTGTGTCTAGGCATCTCATTTTACAGATGAGAGGGCAGAGGGAAGTGAATTGCCCAAGGTCACACTGAGAGTTGGAAGTCAACCAGTACCGTCACGAGTACTTTCCACCAGGTCATCTAGGTTTTTAGGGCCTTTTCTTTGGAGAGTCCCTCATATGGCAACCAGTTAATCAATCAGCCATTCAAACCTGTCCTAATCCTTAGAGATTCCTGGAGAAAGGCACTGAACAGAGTAACAGAGGTCACGAGTGGACCGAATAGCTGGGCCCAGATCCCACCTGTAGTTTGTTTACCACATGGCTTGAGAAGCCCAGGCTTCGAATGTATTCCAGGAAGCAGAGTGCCCTAGAGTTTATATGGCATGACCTCTACCTGGGGGAAGAGGGCACTGCCCCTTTAAAAAATGTGGGGAGCCTACACTCAGTAACAAACCAGAGGCCCCTATCCACAGAGTTCATGAAAATAAAAACAACTGAATGAGACAGGAGACCACAGTTCCAAGGGGCTGTATTCAATTCTGGAGAGACTCTCCCCTGGGACTTGTGCTTGGTTTAAATTTTGGGGCCCACTGTAGTACAGGTGAGGTCTCTAGGAAACCCTGACGTTCCTCCTTTCTCTTACCATCCCCAGACTTGAGGCTCAGGGGGCGCAAGGGGGTGCCCAATAAGGGACACCGTCTGAGGGCAGGCTCACCGTCAAGCCGTCGGTCATGAACAGGACCAGGGCGGCTGTGATGTGGATGGCGAAGAAAGAAGAAGGGACTCCTTTGAAGTTCTTCCTCTGGCAGCAGCGGAACAGGTCCTCGTGCCCTGGATGACATACGAGAAGAGCAGGGACAGGTCTCAGCTCCTGCTCCCTTCCTCTGTGCACCCAGAGACGGTGGCCGGCGGTCAGGAGAGCCCTGGCAGAGGGGAGACCACTTACTGCCTCCCACCTTCTCCAGCTTCCAACTGTCTATTAGGAACAGCCCCTGTCCATCTCACAGTGCTGTTGGAAGCAAGGCTCAGAGAGGTCAGGTAACTCGCCCAGGGTCACACAGGAGGGGTTAGGTAGAATGCAGGCTGGAGCCGGAAGTCTGCCTTCCTCATCCTCTTGGCCAGTTTGTTCCATCTCCTGCCTCCCGAGACCAGCAGTGCCAAGGGTTCTTCCCCAACCATTCTCACCTTGATCTATATTCTCCCTCTGGGTGGGAGGGCTTACCAGGGAAGCCTCGGTATGGGGCCATGAGCCTGAGAGTTCATTAGAGCCCCCACCTGGGTGAAACTTAGGGGGCAGCGAGGAAGTGTCTTCCTTCTCAGGAGGCTGCGTCTCCAGGGTGAGCTCATCTGCAGACAGGAGTAGGGGCCTCCTCTGAGGGCAGCAGGTCAGCAGCCGCTCTTTGGACAGCAGATACAGCACAGCCATGGGCACCGGGAGCTGGGGGTGGGCAGAGGGTCAGGAGAGCCCTGTTCCCGTGAGGGTCCCCATTTCCCGTGCCTGGCCTGCTGCATACACCTCCACGTGGCTGTGTGGCGAATGTCTGCACAGTCCTGGGAGAAGACAGCTCTTTTCCCAGGGTGCCCACCTGGGAAATGCAGCCAGGTGCAGTTACACCTGGGCAGGCTTGGTGTAATTGCTGCCCGACTTTAACCACAGTCATTTCCCTGAAAAGACAGGTACTTGTCACATGCAAAGCTTGGACTCACACCGGGCCTCTGCTGGCACAGGAGGTGCTAAACTCCTTTCTAACACCCTTGTCCTGAGCAGGGCTGGAGCAGGGCCCCTCACACTCATTCATGCTGGTAGAGCGTGTGATGCTTTACAAAGAAGTTTGGCTTTTGTTCATCACAGTTCTGTAAAACGTGCTGGGGGAAAATCATTAACCCCATTTTCCAGGTGGGGCAACTGAGGCTTAAAGTTATTACTTAGTCAAAACTGTTACAACTGGAAGAGACGGTCACACAGCTGACTTGAGGCAGCGCTAGACTGGCGCCCGGGCAACCTGATTCTGACCAGTGCCATCTCCATGTCAGGGGCTGTTCTGGGTGATGTTATACCTTAGGAAGGTACAGAGGCTCTCCTCAGGGAAAACAGAGACAGGGACTCCTTGGATTGAAAAATGCATGCTGTGAGCAACACACGTGCAGAGCCCAGTGTCATGTTCACTGATATTTATGTTAAGCCGCTTCAGTTTTATGAACTCCCCAGAGTAATGGGAAATGTCTCCTGTTCCTGAGGTTGCCCGGAGAAGCCTTCACCACCTCCCTCAGGTGCCTTGCCTGTGTCTAACCACCTCGCTGCCAGGGAGCTCTTCATCAAGTCTAACCTCTGCCCTTCCTGCTGCAACTTCATCCCAGCTCCTTTTGCTTCAGAAAGAGAGGAAGCCCAGGGAACTGCGGAAGTGTCCCAGGGGCTAATGGGCTCCTCTGGGCTCGCAGGCGAAGCTGGCCTGGTAGACGGACATCAGGGGGCTGCCAGCCCCTGCCTAGTGCTGCCCTGGGGAAGCCTCCCCATCGCCCGGAGGAAGGCTGGCTCGCATAGACATTTTCCCAAGTCACCTGAATGCCACCCCTGTGCTGACACCTCCCTGTGGGCACCTTGGGAGCCTCCCTCCACTTATAAATAAGTCAGACACACCCCAGCAGCATTAGAGCCATAAATCTGGTCTGAATGGACAGGACAACCCCTGCCCTCAGGAGTCCTGGGTCTGATGAGGGAGGTGAAGCCCTCCCTCCAGTCTGATGGGAGAAACAGGAAACCCACACGAAGAGGCCTGTGGTAGCAGAATGCCTGGGGGAAGGCCAAGGGGAAACAGCTGTAAAAGAGGTGTGCTCACGCAGGTTGGGCTCTCCAGGGAGGTGGGTGGCAGGAAGGACTTCACAGAGGATGGGCTGACGTTGCTGGCAGGAACACACCGGATCTTTATAAGAAGCCCATTCGGGGAAGGTGGGCTCTACCTTAAAAGTCAGAGAATGCCAGGTGGGCTGGCCTGTGTGAATGTGTTTGCCCACGTGCATGCACAGCCCATTCTCTTCTGGGGTGGGCTGTTTATCTTCAGACACAAACCAATGGAAAAAGTCCGGAAATCCTGCAGCAAACAAAGTGCCTCCACTCTGCACCCCATGGGGCAAGAGAAGGCAGACCTCACGCTTAAGCTGCCTGGACCTTCCGGCTTCCTGGTCCCAGAGTCTCAGCCTTGACATTGTACGGACAGTGCTCTTTGCCTTCGTAGGTCCCCTGTGGAGGGCACAGGCCCAAAGCCGCATTGTTTCCAAAACAATGATGGGCATGGGCAGAAAGGAAAAGGAGCAGAGGGAGAGGGGTATGTCTTTCAGAGCCCCCAGTGAAGAATCTCGTACAGGGAAAGTTACAAAAGAGAAGGGAAAATGAGCAGTGACTATAGGGCAGCTGTTCGGGGCTTGTGCTGGGGGTCAGGGTTCCAGCCTGGCCAAGCCTCTTACTAGCCCCTCATCAGGCCCTCGAGCCAGTGATGGTGTGACACCCCTGCCCTGCTGTTGAAGTGGGACTGGGTGCCCTCAACGGCCTCTTTCGATGCTACGTGTAGAGCATCACCCTGAGGCCCAGCCTTCCTGCCTCAGGAGGGCTAGGTAACAAGTCTGCCTAGAGCAAAGACAGACTCCAAGTTGGGGTGACAAGCCATGTGACACCTCCATCCCGTAGCCAGGTGGATGGCCACCTGCAATACGCCTCACCCCAGTGCGCACCCCTGGTGTTCACGACCATTCTTCCCAAGCGGGGAGGAGCTGGCGGGCAGCGTGTCCCACCTCTCCCTCTGGCCCCAGCCTGGGCTAACTTGGGCCGCAGGGCACCAGAGGAGGTTTCCAGCCAGAGACCAGAGTCAGTCCTGACTTAGCAGGGGAGGATGAGAGCTGGGGTGCAGAGGGCCTTGGTATCTGACCCAGACACAGTGACGTGGTCTCCCTGTTCTGCTCCCACCAGGGCAGCCTTGGCAGGCAGGGTCCCTTGGAGGTCATCTTGTCTATCCTCCAGCCTCCACGGGGGCCCACCTCACAGCAGGCACAGGAGAATCCCACCAGTGACTGAGGACCCTGGAGAAGAGCCTGGTATGTCCGGCAGTGCTCTGTCCCAGGGTCTACATCATCTGGCCTTGGAGGAAAAGAGCTGGTTCCCCAGGGAACCTCTGATGACTTGGAAGTTGACCCTGGTCTCACTGCACTAAACCTGCTCACTGTTTCATCTCCCTTGAGAATCGCAATCCCAGGATGTCACAACTGAAGGACCTTAGAGGTGATCTCCTGCAACCCCCTGTGTTCAGATGAATCCCCGGGGGTCAGTCCTCCCCTCTTCTTGCCTTCCTGAAGGCATATCTCAGCCCTAGTACGTTTCTCAGAAACAGAAGAATCTGTACTGGGAGCTGGTATGGACTGGTATGGGTGACTGTCCACTAGTCCCCACCCAGCCCTGCCCCAGTGGCACTCACATTGATCAGGGCCATGATCCAGAAGGCGTAGGACACGCGGGCCCCTGCCCCGTCCTGTGGGGTCAGCGTCTGGTTGGACCAAGGCTGGGCCCCAGTATGGTGGTGGGCCAGGACCCTGGAGGCATGGAGCAGGTGGCTGCCGGAGGTGGCGTTGGCTGTTCTATTGGTAGGCAAGCAGTTGGCCTCAGACAGAAAGGGGTCAGCGATAAGGGGGCTCAGCAGTGCACCAAAGCCCACAAAGAAATGGAGAACCTGGGAAGGGAAGAGAATCGGGGTGGGTGGAGGCATGGCTCAGGCTTTGCCTGCCCCCCACCTTGTGTCCCATCTGGGGAGCCCCTGTCTGGGAGCAGTAGGGTGGGAGGCAAGAGAGGTGAGGAGTGAAGCTCCTGTCACCACCTTCCTGCCTGGGATAACTTGGTGACAGTGGCCAAGCCCTCCCTCTCTCTTCTTTCCCAAAGCTTAACCACCAGCTGGGGGCTGTTCCCAAGTTAGCATCCACCAGTTAACACCCCAAAGGGAAGGGGGCTTAATAAAGGGAAGGGCTGGACTGGAATCCTGGGTAACTGGGAGAAGGAAGGAAGAAGAAACACAGGGAGAGGAGGAGATGAGAGAAAACACCAAGTCCTTCCATCACGCCCTTTCCAACTTACAAAGAACCTTTTCTCATTAGCACTTAGATTCCTCTGACCACCTGCAGGCCAGGATCATCACTCCATTTTAGAGATGAAGAGACCTCAGTCCAGAGATAACGGCCCAGTATGGTCCAGCTGGAAGCGGTCACACTGAACTCAACCCTGCTACTCTCTCTGGGTCACCGTCCTGGTCTCGGGGAGGAGATGCCTGGCCCGAGGGAGAGGGCTGAGGGAGCTCCCCTGTGCCCTGCCCGCCCCCAGCCCCACGCCTGCTGGGGGCTCACCTGGAGGAAGACCGCCGAGTCCTTCTGGTAGATCCTCACCAGCTGCATGTTGGCCACGGTGTCGATGCAGCCCATGGCCAGGCCCGCCAGCGCCATGACTGAGGCCAGCACCTTCACGTCTCGGCAGAAGGGGATGGCGGCGAACACCAGGGAGATGGCCAGAGAAGAGGTGAAGAGGGCCCATAACGACTGGGCCAGGCTGCAGTAGCGGAGGGTGTGGTCAGTGGAGGGGGGCCGGAGCCCTTCGAAGGAAGACCCCCCCACCCCATCCTCCACTCACTGGGTGGCCCCCGGGGAAGCCGAGACGCTTCCCCCCGCCTCTGGTCCAAGGGCAAAGGGAGCTGTGGCAGAAGCTCTGTCACTTGTTAGCTACGGGTCGGGTCGTGGGCAAGATGTCTTGAGTCTGCCCAGATAACAATCCCTACCACACGGGGTGCCTGTGAGAACTGTGTTAATGGACACTTCACAAAGCGTAACTGCTAATTTTGGACTCAGAAGTGAATTTGTATCATTTACTTAAACTTTAGATTGTTTGCTTATAAACAATTATATGCAAAGCTATATCCATCTCTCTCACGGAAGGTGTGAGGGGAATGGCTTTGAGCGCCTCCAGGGAGCCGTGCCACATGCGTGAGCCTGGAGGGGGGCCGGGGAGAGCTGCTGAGCCGGGCTGCACTGCCCTCCCCACACAGGAACGGAACACGCCAAGGCCCTCTGCAGGCACCAGGCCTGAGCTGCCCGAACCGAAGCCCACAGCCGAGGTATTTGGGGAAACTGGTGACCCCTCTATGGGCAGAGCTGTTGGACTCTGTGCCTGGCAAGTGTCCAGAAGGGAGGCCCCACTGAGAGGTGTCTGAGTGGTGACCTTCCCCAGAGGAGCCCACAGCAGCAGGCTGAGGGAGTGAATGGATGAGTGAACACATGGGTGGAGGCCTAAGGCTCTGTCCGGTCTCTCGGGTCCACTCCGCCCAGTAAGCAGACTCTCGGAGAAAGGAAGGAAGCCTCGTATTTTCCGGGGCCAGTCTGAAAGGCTAACGTGGGGGGAAGGAGAGTGGGCAGCAGGCAGCTTCTGGAAGGGAGAGGTTGTAGAGGAAAGTGTCTCAGATTATGAGAAGGTAGACAGCCCCAGGTGCCTCCGTCTGGCTGCCGGACCTGGAGCTGTGGAGGTGGGAGTGTTGGTATTTCTGTGACAAGAAGACCTGAGTTTCCAGCTCACCGAGGAAAAGGGAGAGGCCCCAAGAGACCCCCCAGTCTGTCTTTTCCCAGAGGTTCTTGCCTCTGACCCTGTTGGCTCTCAGCTTTTCATCTCGCCCCATCTTTGATGAAATCCTTTATGAGAAGGGCTCTGCTGGTAGCAGCAGTTCTTTATTTTCTCATTTTCTTGTTTCCAGGCTGATCTGCTGATTGGAGATTACCAATCATGACCCCTGTCTGTTCCCAGCTCAGAGCTGTGTGTGAGGGGGCAGGGGAGACTCACTTCACCCCGGCCACTGGAAGGAGAACAAGAGGCTCGTGTTGTGGAGAGGGCTGTTCAGGTCCCTCCCAGCACCCCCTTCCCGCTCCCCAAGCGTCCCTGCTCTGCCGGCCTCCAGCACCGACAACCTGGACTGCTCACCAAGCTTCATGGCGCTTCTGCTTCCTGCTACCTGGTGGCCTGTCTCATTGGTGCTGGCACAGAGGTGATGCCCACACCTCTGCAGGCTGATACAATCGACAGACCTCTCAGAATAGCTCTCTCTTTCCCCTTCCTTTCCCTGCACAAGATCGACTAGGCAGCCTCCTGGGTGGCCTGACTTCAGGGATAGCAAGAGGGTCCCCATCTCCCTCAAGTGTTCCCCCCACTGAGCTGCTACATGGGCCTGACACTGCCACAACCTCACTCACCACTTGGCGGTAAAGCACCGACACCCCAGGTACAAAAATGCTCTCTTGAAGAATTAATACATTATCATTATTGCCCTGAAAAACCTGGATGACAGTGGTTCACCAGTCCTGTAGCACAGTCCTGAGGGCACGGGACCTGGGGTCAGTGAACTGAGATAGGCAAGAGCTGTGGGAAGGTGTGGGAAAAGAAAGGAGAACTAACATTACAGGGTACACGAAAACAACGAACACTTGTTTACAGGGTCCAAGACATTTGGTGTACGTGACAACGCTGTGAGGTAGACCTTGCAATTGTGCCTCGTGTGACCCACGAGTAAACTGAGTCTGTGAAGGGCTAAGAAAGTAGCAGACAGATCCTTGACCCAAACCCAGGGCTTCTGACTTGCTGTTCCCTATGCCATGCTGCTTTCCCATGGAGGAGTGTGCACGTGCGTGTGTGTGTAAAAAGGCTGATGCTGGGCCACGGACCCAGCCAAGCTGGATAGGGGAGCAGCCAGGGAGCACGAGGCCAGATTCTTCAGAGCCTTGGTCTTAGGAAGCAATGGCAAACAGCTGTAGCCACTAGAACATGAGCCCCCCCAGTGGATCAGGAAGAGATCAGGAAGCCGGCCCAGACAGGGAAGAGAGCGAGTAATGCTGAGTGGGGACCCAGTTTCTGACTCCCAATCCAGGAAAAGGCCAGCGCGGTGTCGTGGAACGTCCCTCCCCTGGCCCTGGGTTCTGACGTTAATTCAGGCCAATGAGAGGAAGGGCCCCACTCCCCCAAGACAGTCTAGGGAACCCTTCCTCAGGAAGCCTGAGAAACGTCCAGGTTACTTTTTTTTTTTTCATCTTTACTGGAGTATAATTGCTTTACAATGGTGTGTTAGTTATTATTAACGGCTCCACACGGAAGGTGCAAACGGGCAAGGGAGAGCAGGGAGCCAGGTGCCTGCCCCACCAGCAGGCTGTGTGACCTTGAGCACACTGCGGACCTGTCAGCCCCGGTGCTCTGCCTTACCCAGAGGGCACACGTGATCACCTTGTCCTGCCATGGGTGCCTGCTCTGGCCTTCCTGGTTCTGTGATAATAGGAGGGGCTGCTAGGCTCCAAAGCAGGGGAAGGGCTTGAGCAAAACAGTAAGATGTCAGCCAGCTGTCCAGCCCTCTGCTGCCCAGGGGTGGGGAATAATGCTGCTGAGGGCCAGCCCCATGCCACCGGGGTGAGCGACCCCAGGGCGGCACTCACATGCTCCTCACATTTTTACCACAAGGGATTCCCCCTGTCCACCCTGGATAATCTCCTTCCCTGAAGGACCAGGGAAAGGGGCAGAATGCAGAACCAGGAGGGGTCAGAGGCATCCCCAGCTCCCCTCCACCCCAAAAGGGTCCGGCAGTCTCCCAAGAGAGGAGCGGGGCCCGGGACAGGAACCAGGGGACAGGACACCCCCTGGGAGTGAGGGCAGGCTGGAGACTGCAGTGCAAGCCAGGGCGAGAGGGAAGGGGTGACAGACTGAGGGAGGGGCAGGCGGAAAGGTCCCCCTCTAACTGGGTCCCCCCACACTGACACCCCAGCTTGTTTGACACCCTTTGTTAAGGCTGGGGGGACCCAGAAGGAGGAGCAAGGAAGCCTGTCTTTGGGGGGATCCCTGTTAGACTCAGATCAGGGGAGCACCCTTGCATGACGACGTTCCCTGGCTCAATGGGTGCTGGAGCCACAGGGAGTGCTCCTTACACACTGGTTAAACTTGCAGTTCCAGTGTCTGCCTGGAACACCTCTCCCCACGTTCTTTGCTTGCATGGCTCTCTCCTGTCATTCAGGTGTCAGCTCAGAGAGGCCTTCCCTGACCACTGAGCTAAAGTAACCCCCAACTCTGTAACTCTCTATCCTTACCCCGCCTTATTTCCTTCATTTCACTAAAATGATCCTTCAGAATGTAGGCTCCATTAGAGTAGGGACCTGTGTCATATTCACCCCCAAAACAGGGTCTGGCTCAAGAGATGATTGTTAAATGAGTGAATTAAAGGGTGGGATGAGTTTTGAGATTTTTTTAATTAAAAAAAATGAAATAGAATTTATATACCATAAAATTAATCTATTCAAAGTGTACAACTCAATGGGTTTTTTTTTAGTATATTCAGAGTTATGAACTCATCACCACAATCTAAATTTAGAGCATTTACATCACCCCCAAAAGAAATCCCTTCCCCATTAGCAGTCACTCCCCATTCCTCTCTGCACCCCACCCTCAGCCCTAGGAAACTACTCATCTACTTTCTACCTCTATAGATTTTCCTACTCTGACCTTTCACATAAATGACACCATAACAGTATGTGGTCTTTTGTGAATGGCTTCTTTCACTTAGCATAACATTGTCAAGGTTTACCCATGTTATAGCATGAGTCAGTACTTCATTCGTTTTTATGGCTGAATAATATTCCATTGTGTGGAGAGACCACATTTTGTTTGTCCATCCATCCGTTGATGAACATTTGGTTTGTTTCCACTTTTTGGCTATTATGAATAATGCTGCTATGAACATTTATGTATAAGGTTTTTTTGTTTGTTTTTGTGGTACGCGGGCCTCTCCCGTCGTGGAGCACAGGCTCCGGACGCGCAGGCTCAGCGGCCATGGCTCACGGGTCCAGCCGCTCCGCGGCATGTGGGATCTTCCCGGACCGGGGCACGATCCCGTGTCCCCTGCATCAGCAGGCGGACTCTCAACCACTGCGCCACCAGGGAAGCCCCTGTATAAGTTTTTGTGTGGACATGTTTTCGGTTCTTTGAGGAATATACCTAGGAGTGAAATTGCTGGGTCAGATGCTACCTCCCATGAAGAGATGGATTTTTAAGCAAGAACCATGTCTGGTGTTAGACCCCTAGGAGACCTTCAGCCCACGTTTGCTACATGCTGAAAGGTGGACAAGCTGCTGGAGGGAGAGGCAGACGCTTTCTAGATGGGAGACTAACCCGGGTCTGGCTCAGAGAAGGGAACTGGCTTTTGTATTGTGATCCCAGAACCACAGGGGGCCAGCATCCTGGGGAAGTAGGTCAGATAGTGGCCTGGGGAACACTGCATGGAGATTGGGTTTCATGCAGTGGGCAGGAGAGAGTCAGAGGTGGGCATTGGGAAGGCAGGGCTGCAGGAAATTGAGAAAAAAAGAAAGGTAGAGAAAGACACAGTTAATATAGCAAAGAGAATAACTCAAGCCTTCCTTTAAGAGCATGTGTGCAGAGGAGAGGCCCAGGTGAGGCTGGGAAAAGGCTGGGGAAACTCTGAAAGCCATTTATCTGCCCTGATGCCTTTGAGATAAAGGGGTCTCCCAACCTGCCCAGGGTGGTTAAACAGGTCCCCATGAAACCAGGAACAAAACCCTAACCTTTTGTCTAAATACCCCTCCTCTTTCCTATCTGACAAAGCACATATCTATACACCCTGCCAACCAGGTGGCTTTGGGTTTGTCTCTTCTCTGAAAGGCTTCCTGCTCTCGATAAGCAAGGTTTTTCTAAGGAAGGTCTAGTCCACGTTTTTCTGGCCCTAATTGCACCCTGCTCCCTCTTGGCCTGCATGTGGTGGCCTCCTTCAAGATCTCTGTCAATGTCAGAAGAGAGAGAGAGAGCTGGTCCCATCCTGAGTGGAGGGCTCCTGCCCTCCTCTGCACCCACTCTAACATCAAGGCTCTCTACACCCAGTCCCTCTAAAGCGTGTCCCTTTGGAGGCATCCAGAAACTCTGCTCAGCCCTGGAACTCAGTCTGGGCCAAGGAGTAGGCAGGACTTGAGCAGGAACCCTAGAGAAAGAGTGCTCCCCTGACTCTCCTCTGCCTGGTGTGTGTCATCCTGCAATTCTCCCCACTCCCGCGCAACAGCTGGCCCTCCCGTCCCTATTTGTTAAACCAACCCTCCTCCCGCAGTACCAGACTAGCTGCACCAGCAGTAATCACGGAAGCTGAAAGCACTAGCAGTGGTATTAGCATTTTAACTTGTGAAGCCCCGAGGAATCAAGCTTTAGAGGCTGGTTTCAGGGCTGGTGGAGGTTCTGTTTGCTTTGGGGGATGGAGGATTGCGATAAGCTGTCCAGCCCTAGCTGGTGACGACTCCTGTCCACACACAGGCCACCCCCGTGATGTCCCTCTATTTCCACTGAAGGCTACTTTGCTCTTAACCAAGGGAAGAGGTTCTTTAAGACATTTTGTCTTTCGGTGGGAGGACTGAGGTTCAGAATTGAAACCTGAACCACTGATGGGACTACTCCCCCTACTCCCACCCCTCAGATCCCAGCCGGAAGCCCCAGAGGCCCATAGTTTCCTTCCCAGGAGTGTCAGCTCAGGAATACTCAGCCCATGAGTACACACAGGGATACTCGTGCCATGCCTTTGCCTGGTGAGTATGGGTTATAACTTGTACACTTCAGAGCTGAAGCTGACTACTATGAAAAAGCAAGAGGGATTTCCAAAGTATCTTGTTCTAGACACAAATGTGCGGGTTCATATCCTCACTAGCTTAATAGCTGTGTGACCTGGGGCAAGTTTCTCAACCTCCTTGTGCTTCAGCTTCCCTCTGCACAAAATGGAGACAATAGCACTACTCTGCAGGGTTGCTGTGAAGGTTAAATGAATTGATACAAGTGAGGTACTAAGTAAGAGCAGTGCCTGGCATCGCCTAAACACTCAATAAAGCTAGTTATTATTGCTACCGTGATCATTCTTTTCTGTGAGCCAGTTTCCTGAGGCAAGACCCTTTCCACTGCCTGTTCAGAGCCCCTCGTTGAGTAAGGAGCCCTGAGGGAGGCACAAAGCAAGTAAGGAAGAGCTGGTCCAGCTTGTTGTGTATCTCTGCTGTTTTCACAAAGCCTGACGTGCCAACCTGCCATTTAGAATGATCCTCATTCCCTTTCCTGTTCTTTGCACTACACAGGCTCCTAAAAAGTTCCAGGTAAGGGAGCTTTTGTAAGTCAAAATACTTGAAAACAAAACCAGAAAAATACCCTGACTGATTTCTAATTAAACCTCTAGGCAGAATTAGAAAGGATCTGGAGCTTTTTCTTAAGATTTTCGGAGTCCCCTATGCATGCAATCCTGTACAAAACCCACAGAAACACTATCGTACACAAGGAGACTTGCTTCTCAAGAGGACACTTGGGTTTCCACGAGGATTTTGGTAGTGGGGATAATCACTCCCTAACTGATGCTTTGTCAGTTGGGTGGCTTAATGTGGGGTCTATATGCATAGACACCTATGCTCCTCTCCATCAGCTCCAGAAGTGAGGTGGAGGGGGAAACCCACCTCACAGATACCTCTAGCAGTGAGCCAAAGGGCAGAGCCCTTGGTGCAGAATGGCTCCCTAGAGGCTTCAACTGTGGTTTTGTTCCTAGGCGTCTGCTCGCTTGAGTCCATGCAGTCCAGGAAACCACCCAGCCAGAAGCCAGGACTAGGGAAACCTCCAGCAGCCTCTGACTTGCAAGTCATCTAGCCCCTGCTTTGGGTCTGCTCTCCCAGTTGCACTAGGAGAGTGAATCCTACTGCCTTTCCAAAGGGCTCTGTGGAGGTGGCCCTGTCGAATTTGAGCCGGGAGACTGAGGCTCTGCAACGGTATCCAAAGGGGCATCTCTGGGGGCCATGCCAGGCAGAGGCCAGGGAGGAGTAACATGGGGTGGGGGAAAGCGGAGGGGGATCCTGGCACCAGAGCTGGAGTGTCACCTCACTAAGCTATGGGTGAGTCACCCTGTGCCTCCCCTACGTGAACCCAAGTGCTAAGGTCCTGTTTGTCTCAGAGGCAGAAGGGGGCCACCTCCAGGGGCCCATGCAGGAACCCTGGCTCCCTCAGGAGCAGGACTACACAGGACCCACCTGCCCCGTGGCCGCCCAGGGGAAGGGACCCCCTGTGTCAGCTGATTTGGAGCTGAGGATCTGAGTGGAGCACACCCCAGGGCACTCTGTCCAGCCGCAGCCAGCTCTGGCACTGGGCACGGCCCCTGAGGTGACACTCCCTCTCCTGCCACCTCACTTCCAGTTCTGTCGCCCACCCCCGGCAGCAGGGGCTGCAGACAAACCTCAGGTCTGCCGTGCAAGAGGGCGACCCTCCCACCTCTGCAAGCTGCCTCACCCCTCTCCCTCGGGGTGTGGGCGGGAGAAGAGGGGTGAGAGCTGTCTATGCCCTCACAGGGGCGAGCAAAGGCGAATAAACAATCCAGAAGTCACCTTCAGTCTCCAGAGAGAGTTTTGCGGGGAGAGCTGGGGTGGGGGAGGGAGGCAGCCCTCCAGCTAAGGCTGCGCATGGCTAGCGTAGCGGGGAGGGGTGGTCGCTGCCTTCCAGAAGGCAGGGACAACCGGCGGCCCGAGCCCCGCGGGGGCAGAGACGAGCGTGGTGGGAAGGGTCGGAAGGGTCGGGGGGCTGCGGCCCTCGGGCGCGCGGACCGGGCACTCACGTCCTCTTGAAGACGCCCCCGAGGGCGCTGCCCAGCAGGAGGCAGAGCTGCTGCGAGAAGAAGACCCAGGAGATCTGGGGCAGCGAGCTGTGCGTCTGGCAGCGCAGGTCCAGCAGCGTGGGCCCCAGGAAGGCGATGCACAGGCCGAAGCTGAAGAAGACGCTCCAGTAGGTGAGCGTGGGCTGCAGGTTGCGGCGGAGCAGCCCTGACACGCGGACGTCGCAGCCCATGGTCCCGGCTGGCGGCTGCCGGTCAGGGCGCGCGCGGTGCCGAGTGCCGCTTCGCCCGCGGGAGAGCCAGCAGGGCTGGGGAGGCCAGGGCCGGGGGAGGGGCGGGAGGGGCGGGGAGGGGCCGCCCGGCGAGGGGCCCCGCCCTCGGGCCCAGGGAGCACCGGGGGCGCCTGGGCCGCTCGTGGGCACCGCGTCCGGGCCAGCGCCTTCCTCGTGCGGTGCCAGGCGCCGGCCTCCCCTCCTTCCTGAACTCACGTTTCCACCCTCCCCCGGCCTCGGGAGACCAACCGGGAGCCGCTCTTCACCGCCACCCCCGCTCCCACCCAGCTCCGCGTCTCTCCAGCCTTTTTATCCAGCCCCCCAGGGTTGGAGGGCCTGGACGCCCATTTTAGAGCTGGGCAAACTGAGAGCCTGAGACGTCCTGTAAGTACACCGAGAGGCTTGGGAGCAGGATCTTCCAGTGCTTCTCCTTCGGGGCAGCTGCAAACCCTCCCCAGACACCGATCTGGCCTGTGGTTTGGCGGTAAAGGAAACACCGAGCCCTCCCCCCTTAAACCTAGGGGCTTCACTGATGGACTTTAGGTCTGACAGCATCCCATCTTACCCTGGAATAGAAGGCAAAATTTCATACATACGTTTTTTTCTTGGTAGAGTATTCATGGCTTTCACCAGAAAGGTAATCACTCTCAGCTCCACAGAAGGGCCTGAGAGCCGGTCTTCACCTGCCGCATCACATTGGCGCCCCGTACAGGTGCGGGATGGAGGAAGATGTAGACGTTCTTCCAGACTCCATCTCTCTCCCTTCTTCCTAGTTGGGGGAGGGGTGAGGAGAGGGCGGGAAGAGCAGGGCAGTGACTTGAAGGAATTCTGAAATAACCCTCTAGGAAAAGAAAAAAAAAAAGAGTTCTGAAGAAAATTGCTTTTTTTTGTTTGTTTGTTTTTTTGTTGCTGGAAAAAGCTGGATGGAGGGTGGAGTGGGAGGGTGTTATATTCCAGACTGGGAGTCCTTCCAGGATCCTGCAGCTGACACAGGCTGTTACTCCCCCCAAATGGCCACGGGGCTGTTGGGTCCCGTGTAGTCCTGCTCATGAGGCTGCCAGACACCTTTCCCGTGCTGACACCTGGAAGCAGAGCAGAAAGGTCCTTCAGGGTCACTCTGCCCAAGTGTCCTAGTAGTAGCAGGAGCCATGACATCATGACCACTTGCCCACCAAGGGGACCAGGGCTGAAAGGGCTGAGGAGATAGGTAGGTGGGTGTCCCCATGACAGCTTGGCATGTGGTGGGGCAACCAGCTTCTCTTGCAGGTACCCTCCCCCCTCACAGTGGCACCCTAGCATCTGCTCCGTTCCCCTAGGTTGTGAACACCAGGGAGGAGAGCCCCAGTGTCCCTCTGGCTCAGTTGGTCTATAGGTGACAACAGTTACTTATTCAGTGGTGATAATGATGGGCCTGCACAGTACTTGCAATTAAGTAAAAAGTTATCCTCTGGGGGGAAAAAGCAAAACTAAGTAATAACTGCAAATGTTTGAGTCCTCTCTGCCACTCCAAGAATTCCAGAACCATAGAAGCTTCAGAGCTGGAAGGAGCCGTCTCCAGTTCAGTCCCGTATCCCCGCCCCATCATTGCTGATAAATGCTTGTCAGTATTGTTCTTGACTGACGCCTCTTACTGATGCAGACCTTACTTATCATTTCCTGGGGGGCTGCCTCCAATGTGGTTCAGCTCTGGTTGTAGGAAAGGTTTCATGTGGAACTGAAATGCTTCTCCCTGTGGCTCCCCACTGCCACCCACAGGACAAGACTATTGCTTTGTGCGCGTTAGCCCTTCACACACATAGTGATCTCACCCACCACCACTCCACCCCTGCCACACTTGGCTTTTCCAGCCCAAATTCCTGAAATCCTTTCATAATTTTCTTGGATGGTGCTTCCCAGTTACATCACCCTACTGGTTCAGATCCTCGGGCCCCAGTGGCAGTGACTCAGGTCAGTGAGGAAGCCTACCATGTCTGGAATGCTAAAAGCATTCTATAACTTGATCTGGGTGGTGGTTACACAGCTGTAAACATGTAAATATTCATTGGGCTGTATGCTTATGATTTGTGCCTTTCACTGTATGTGAGTTATACTTCAATAAAATAGTAAAAAGTAAAAATAAGTAAACAAAAACAAAGTGAGACACCCCCCTGTGAATGCAGCACCCAGTCACCTTATAGTGAAAGGCCTTCCCTTCTTCCCTCCCTCCCTCCCTCCCTCCCTCCCTCCCTTCCTTCCTTCCTCCCTCCCTTCCTTCCTCTCTCCCTTCCTCCCTCCCTCCCTCCCTTCCTTCCTTCCTTCCTTCCTTTGGTGGTGTGGGGCCCTTGATCGGAGAAAAACAGATAAGGAAACAAGCAGTAAGGTACATTTTGTAATAGGCATGCTTTGAGAGCCTGGAGCGGGGGTGGGCAGTGTCTAATTATGCCTGGGAAGGCTTCATGGAAGAGGTGATTACTGAATCAGGAAAGGCAAGTATGTGAAAAGGTTTTGCTTATGTGCTCTTTCTTCTCTTTCTCTATCTCCTCTGTTTTCCAGAATCACATTGTCCACCTCCTCCAGGAAGCTTTCTCAGCAAAATTCTATCCAGCCCCCAAATTCCAGCAAGCCCCCTCCACTCCTTTCACCCTCCAGTCTTCATAGTGTCAGCTATTACATTTAACCAAGTGTTAGCTTCCTGTTCCTGCCACCCTGCCTCTCCTGCAGCCAGTTAAACTGTGGGTTCTTCCTTAAGAAAGGGCTGGGACTATATTTACCTATATTTCTAACTCCCTTCCTTTACCCTGTGCCTCACAGAACACCTTGCAGATAGCAAGTCCTGGATAAGTAGCTGGGAACTGAATTATTTATATAACACCTTTGCAATTATTTTTGATTTTCATTTACATACCATATCTCCCAGTAATAACAAGTTCCCAAGGGCAGGGTCTATCCTATATTGCCTTTGTGCTGTGTATTCAAACGTCTAGCCCTAGCTGGGCACCCTTTGGTCATTCTTAAATTTGAAAGAAATTGGGTAGTCCCTTAGCCATTCTCTGATTTACCTCCTTCTAAATTGGAAGGAAATTACCCTTCCCTCTCACAAGCTCTGGAAAGCAGTTTGAGACCCCAAAATATGGAAGACTGAATAGACTGGCAGAAAGAATCTGAAGGAGTGAAGTGTTCTCAAGCTCTTTCCTGAAATCTGTTCTTTTGCTTCAAGCATCATCTCCTCCAGGAAGCTTTCCCTGACCTTCCTAGAGTCCCTCCTTGGGGCTCCCAACGTAAATCATTGCTAATTACCTGTTTACTGCTGCTTTTTCAAGGCAGGGGCCATGGCGTTTGTTCTTCACTGGGTGTGGGGATTGACTCCTTGGTGAGAGATGTTTGCACTACACTGACTCCTGCTAACACCTGGACGTTTACAAGCAATAAATCAACTGCATGTCTTGGACTATGGATAGGTGATCGACATCCTGGAAATACTCAAGGAGAAAGCAAACAAGATAATGTAACACAAAGTGAAATAAGAACCAGGTACCCTCACCGTGATTCTTCTACATGCAACACGGCTGCCCGGATTCCTGAGTGTAGAAATGCACATGCTGTGCATTTTGTTTTTGTTACTGTTTCTGTTAGGATTGAAAACCTTAAATGTTAGGAAAATGTACAAAAAGAAAAGGTCTGATTATAGGAGCCTAGAGGGGAGTCACTTGGACTTGGGCCTGATTTCATGCTTGGCAGGATCCTCTAAGTGACCATGGACCTGCCCTCGTCCCCAGGGCCCTCTGATTTCTGCTTCCCAGACTCTCAGGAGGCCAGGCAGGAGCAGTAGAGTGAAGTCTGCAGTTCAAGATCATTAAGCATATCCTGCAGTTCCTCTGGCCTCTCTAGGGCATGAGGCTGCCCCTCCCCTACTTCCGGATTTTGTGTTCTCCACATCATTGCCTGGCTGGCCAGGCTTGGAGAGTGAATTGGCAGGCTCTGTCTGGGGGTGGCATGGGGTAGGTTGCAGACAGCTTGGTGCCAAGGACTGCACCCAGATGACCCAGCCACCCTACCACACATGAACTCAAACAGCAGAGATGGGTGTGTGTACAAATATCCAGGTGAACTGAGTTCTTATCTGCATGGAGGGTGAGTGGGGTGGTCGCTGCAGATGCCAAGGGGGATTAGGAGCAGGTGAAATGGCCCAGAAGCACCTTAAGAGTTAGACCAGTGACCACACGCATCCTGGAGAGAATGTTTCATAGCACCTGGCATTTAGTTGGTGCTTAAAAGTGCTAGTTGAAGCTAGTCTAAATTTGAGAGTTGGAAGGACTCTCTGAAATTATCTAGTGCAACCTCCCACTCAGAAACGGAATTCCATTTATAGCATCCCTGCAGGTAGCCACAGCTTCAGCACGCTCAGGCTTGAAGTCAGAAGAATCTAGTAAGAAGAATCTATAAGACCTGTGAAAAACTGAGCCTCAGTTTTCTCCTCTCTAAAATGGGGAGAATAATTCCTCCCTTACTGAGAGAAAATGTAGACAGAGTGTATAACACAGGAGCTAGTACCCTAGGTTCTCAATAGATTATTGTTAATATTATTACTATTATATTTATTATCATCAACAACAACTCAAAATGATCTCCTGGTCTTGTACGCTAGAACAGTGGCTAATGAAACTGAATCCCCCTAAAACTGAGTCCCCCTTCTGAGTTTATGATTAACCTCTCTGTCCAAAACTATTCCCCATCTTATCCCCTCTGGCCTCTATCCTGTGCAAACTAAACACTTATCACCCAGAGTCAGATGACTAAAATTGCTGTTGTCGATAATATCATTAATGTACAGACTCAGGTTGTTTCTTCAAGGCAAGATGAGCTAACAGACCCCTGGGTCATGGACCACCAGACCAGAGACACATAAACCTTTGGCATCCTGACTCCCAAAATTATGATTAAGAAATATCATAAAATGACTAATCCCAGCTTCTTTTCCTTCCCCTTTAATAACCCCTAACTCAAAGACCAAGTGGGAGTGGATCTGAGGTTTGTCTCCCACTCCCTTGCTTGGTGCCCTGCAATAAACTCTTATTTTGCTGCAACACCTGCTTTCAGAGTTTGGCTTTCTACATGGTGGGCTCATGAGCCCTTTTGCTAGGTTATCATTTGGCGACCATGAAGGGACCTCTCAGGTTCCTCTGAAGTTAGTGCCTGTGGTCTGTGGCCCTCTGCCAGTGCAGTCTTCCCTTAGCAGATCCGGCAGCTGAGGCTGTTTTGGCCAGGAGATCCAACTGGGGAATTCCTTTTTTGACCAAGCATCAGCGTAGGCAATATTCCAGGCTTGCGGTGAAGGAATGGTTTTTGGATTAGAAGACATCTACCGGTAAACAACCAGCACAATGGTGTAGGCCAAAAACTTTTAGGTTTGTATATTGATGCCCTCCTAGGCCCATTGCTGGGTATTGGGGGAGGGATTGGGTTTGATAAAAGTATGAGCCTAAGGTTGCTTTTGGAATTGGTTTGGCTTTAAACCTTTTGGAATCGGTTTGACATCTGTCGTGTGTGTGTGTGTGTGTGTGTGTGTGTGTGTGTGTGTGTGTGTGTGTGTGTGTGTGAGAGAGAGAGAGAGAGAGAGAGAGAGAGAGTGTATATTTCTGTCAAAGAAGATGCAGTATTTTAATTGGCCGACATGACAAACAAAAGTTCAGTTCCTAAAAATAGCCTTGTAGGATACTACAAATTTAGACCACCTTTAGTTATAGTTCCCCAAAACTGGGTTGCTGACTTGATAAAACATCTTTTCAGAATTCTGACCCTAAGGGAACACGTGCGTCTAGAAAAAACTTGCTTTTCTCTACCTGTGCCTTTGAGATGTAAATATTCTACCACGGCTCTCAGGAAATTTTATCTTCCTCTTATTTACACCATTTCCAATTCCTCAGACTGAGGGGAAAAAAAGAGAAAAGAGACCGTTTTAAACTTAACTTATTCCAACTGTTATTTATAAACTAGTGAGTTTTATATTATAAGACCTGATTCATGACTAAGCTTTAAAATGAAGCTATGAGATTGTGTCTGTCTATATGTCTATGTGTGCATTACAAATATATGTCTTTTCCTTTGGATGGTATTATCAAAATTAATTTGTAAGGGAACTCTGTTTAATTGGCTGAAAGGAAATTAAGCACTTATTTAAATTCTCAGAAATAGAAAAGATGTAAAATAAACTAATAAAAAAACAAGCACATATTTATTTTGTCATTAATATGATTCAATTAAAAACTAATGTGAAAAAAATCCAAAAAAAAAAGAAAGAAATAGAAAAGAAACTAACCCAAATTAATTTCAGGTTCATGTGATCTGCAAAATATTCAGTATTAAATTATTATCTGGTATTAAATTTAGTTTAAGGAACTTCCCTGGTGGTGCAGTAGTTAAGAATCTGCCTGCCAACGCAGGGTACACGAGTTTGATCCCTGGTCCAGGAAGATCCCACATGCCAAGGAGCAACTAAGCCCATGCACCACAACTACTGAGCCTGCGCTCTAGAGCCCGTGAGCCACAGCTACTGAGCCCACGTGCCACAACTACTGAAGTCTGCGCACCTAGGGCCCGCACCCGGCAACAAGAGAAGCTACCGCAATGAGAAGCCCGCGCACCGCAATGAAGAGTAACCCCTGCTCACTGCAACTAGAGAAAGCCCGCGCGTAGCAACGAAGACCCAACGCAGCCAAAAATAAATAAATAAATTTATATTTAAAAAAATTTAAAAAGTTAGTTTAAGCTTGTTGGTTTAATTAACATAGACATGTCTTTAGAGGCATCAACATTAATACTTTTATTATACCTAGGTTTACTGAAAGTCAAAAAAGATCTTATTTCTTCCTTTCTGTTTTTTCTTTTTTTATTGAGGTATTGTTGATTTATCATATAATGTAAATTTCAGGTGTGCAATATAGTGAATCACAAGTTTTAAAGGATATACTCCATTTATAGTTATTATAAAATATTTACTATATTCCCTGTGCTGTGCAATATATCCTTGTAGCTTATTTATTTTGTACATAGTAGTTTTTACTTCTTAACCCTCTACCCCTATCTTGCCCCTCCCCCTTCCCCCTCTCCGTTGGTAACCACTAGTTTGTTCTCTGTATCTGTGAGGGATCTTATTATTTCTGTTACAAAAATTTCTCATCAAGAAAAATAACTTGATATAATGAAATTTTTATAAGTAAATTAAATGTAAATGAAATGAGAGTTTTTAGGTAAACTCTTTAGGAATAATTATGTTTTAGGAATGTCTACTTAAAAATAATTTCTCCAAAATAGATAACTAATAACCTGCTGTAGAAAAAATAAATTAAATTAAATTTAAAAAAAAGAATAAGTGGTAAGTCTTGAAATGATAGAATTATCTAAGAGAAAATAAAAACTTAAGAGGAAAAAAAATCTCTATATAAAATGTCATTGAGAAAATATTTCTGACTTGACATATTATCCTTCTTCACCAGTGTTTGTTAAAAAAAAAAAAGAAAAGTCTCTCCAGATTTTTGGTAGCTTGAAGCTTTAGAGTTTTGCTAAATTAAGTTAAATGATGGAAGTTTATTAAATATCTAGGTCACTTCCAAATAAAATAAGATACTGGAACATTAATTACTGAATGTAGGCTTCTTTTTACAGAAAGCTAAAGATATTTAGGATTATTAATAAATATTTTTGGTGCCACACCAAGATATTTTCTATCAGAAAGCATGTGTTTTTTGAAACAATAAGTACTATTTATGTTTGCCAGTCTACAGAATGCTAATGTAAAAGGCAAAAGATTTATATGACCTGAAGAGAAACATGAGTATGGATAGAATGCTAATGTAAAAGACAGTTCATAACTGTTTCCTTTTAAGTTTTCACTAGAAACTAAGGTTTTTAAAGGTTAAGAATTCTAATTAATATATGTAATTAAAACTACTAAAAATTAATAAGGAAAACATCTTTGTATGTGAGGGAAAAGAAGGTATTAGGAATGGAAATGCATTTTATTAAGGGAAAAGAGAATAATTTTGTCCTAAAGGTGATTATTTCTTTTTTCTTTAATTTTTAATATTTATTTTACTTTGTTTTTTTTGGCCACGTCATGCAGCATGTGGGATCTTAGTTCCCTGACCAGGGATCAAAACTGTGCCCCCTGTGGTGGAAGCATGGAGTCTTAACCACTGGGCTACCAGGGAAGTCCCTCATTATTTCTAAATGGGAAAGAAAATAAGGGACAAATTAATATGAATATAGGAAGTGTACAAGGTTTATAAGAAAAAAAGAGTCTTTAGAAGGGAATTCCATGTGTGGTCAGGACTGACTAAAATTAGAGTACATTTAATTGATTAAGTAAATTTTAATATTAAAGATAAAATGGCGCACAACTAGAATTTGTTTCCCCTGTGTTAAGAGTACAAAGTTTTCTTGGAATATTGAGCTGCTTTTGATAACAGACTGTAAGTTTCTTCACCTTTTAAGTGACCCGTTGTAACTTTCTGTATTTGCCTTTGAAATCATTTACTATCACTTTGGTTAAGTGAATAAGTGTTGTTTCACAGTGACCCATGATTCTATTTCACCCAGTGTTTTAAATTTTTTAAAAAATATTTTTGACAAACTTCCCAAATATCAAATTCTAATTGAAGTTCCTTTGACCTCCAGCTAACTTTGGGATGTTTCCAAGGACCTCTGAGGCATCTGAGAGAGAGATATTAAACTAATTTAGGATTACTTGGAATGTTAAATTACATGAGAAACATTGTCAAATGAGTGGTAATAATCATCCTTAGGTTATATTTCATAGGTAAAATGGCATTAATATAAATTTTCTAGAAATTATATGAAATTTCTAAGGTTTAAATATGTCCTGATATAATGTTATATTCCTTTAATATTGTATGTCACAAAAATAATCAGATTTCTTTGTCATTGCAATGTAATCAGATCTTTGTGCCTTTTTAAGTCTTTTGTCATTTATGGACAGTTATTGTTTTACACTAGTGCTTTTGCAAAAATGCTTCATCTTCAAGAAGATTCATAGAAAGGACTTTCTGACAAGTCCAGATTTCTGATAACTTTCAGATCATACTGCTGAACTGAGTAAGAAATTAAAGAATTCTAATGGAAAACCCGATGGCTTCATAAAACTGTTAACAAAAAGGATTAGTTACATAGGACTGAGTGATCTGATTAATATGGTTATAATTTTTAATGTTTTGTTGGTCTGAAATACTGCTGGCTTTTAATCTATGTTTTCCAAATGTAAGGAAAACATTCCCCTTAAGCTAATCATGACTTAACAGCAATTTGGTAAATTATACATTTGTAAGCAGAATCGGAACATTTACCTTTTCTCTCTACCTGATCCCTCTAGAAATTGGACACTCTTAAGTTCCCAATAGCCTTAACAGTTGAACAAGAAAGGCCACCTCCTTACTGGTACAGGAATCTCAAGATATGTTAGGGAAACTGAGAAGAGAGGAATTCACCCAAATCTGTAGATATCACAGGCAGAATCTGACAGCAAGTCCTTGGCATAGCTTTCCCAGTCTTGAGAGGCTTCTTAAAAGTTCAATCTGAGGTATCTTATGAAAAATTCCAACACAGCTAATTTAAAATAGCCTTTGTGAATTCCCTGGCAGTCCAGTGGTAAGAACTCGGTGCTTTCACTGCAGGGACCCGGGTTCGATCCCTGGTCGGGGAACTAAGATCCCGCAAGCTGTGTGGTGTGACCAAAAAAATAAAATAAAATAAAATAGCCTTTGTGATCAATTACATGTATGTAAATAATCAGGCCAAGCTTGAAACCAGACTTATGTTGCAAAAAAAATTGGTCTTAATTTGGCTGTATTTGGTAGAAATTAGGGTAATTTTAGAAAAAAAGATTATGTTTCAGTGGATATTAAATTCTAGTTTTGTTCATTGAGGTCTGTGTTTACTGCTTAAGACTCACTTCCCAGACAGCTCCTTCTTGGTATGTTACATTATTGTAAAGTTTAATTGAATTATTAAAAGGATACTCTGTTTGTTTCTGAAGCTTATCACAGCAATCTATCTTTGGATGAAGATCAGATACCCCAGAACTTGCAACCAAGAGATTATGCATATGGGAAAGGACTGCTCCAGCTTAGAAGAAAGGCCCTGTAATAGGTCGTCCTAAGGAGCTCAATCTCAGTAAAACTGAAGGGAATTGACTTTTGACTTCATATTTCCTTTGAGAAGGGCCTCTGCCCTGATCAGGTCTATAGAAAGGGCTGATAACCCCAAGTGACATCAGCATAAAATGATGCTGACAGGGCTTCCCTGATGGCGCAGTGGTTGAGAATCTGCCTGCTAATGCAGGGGACACGGGTTCGAGCCCTGGTCTGGGAGGATCCCACATGCCGCGGAGCAACTAGGCCCGTGAGCCACAACTACTGAGCCTGCGCGTCTGGAGCGTGTGCTCTGCAACAAGAGAGGCCGCGATAGTGAGAGGCCCGCGCACCGCGATGAAGAGTGGCCCCAGCTTGCCACAACTAGAGAAAGCCCTCGCACAAAAACGAAGACCCAACACAGCAAAAATAAATAAATTAATTAATAAACTCCTACCCCCAACATCTTAAAAAAAAAAAATGATGATGACAGCAGTAGTAGACAGCTGACCCAAGAATCCAGACCAGACCTGTAAGACGCATCCTACTAGTTCAGTTGAACTTTTTACCAAAGGTATGTCTCCTTATCAAAAGTGGAAGCTATTATTTTACTTGGAACCATAGTATTGCCTCCAATGTTCAGGATCAGTGGTCCCCAAACATTTTGGCACCAGGGACCAGTTTCGTGGAAGACAATTTTTCCATGGATGGGTGGGGGATGGTTCAGGCAGTAATGTGAATGATGGGGAAAGATGGGGCGTGGCAGATGAAGCTTTGCTCGCTCGCTCGCCCACTGCTCACCTCCTGCTGTGTGGCCCAGTCTCTAACAGGCCACCGACCGGTACCAGTCCACGGCCTGTGGTTTGGAGACCCCTGTTCAGAATAGAAAGAAAATTCTCTAGTGAAGTTGTCACAGAGTATAACTACCCATGACATATATCACTGCTTGCTTTAAGTCTACTGCTAGAAGCACATGTACGATATTTGTGCGACAATTTGGTATAATTGGTAAAAATGTATAGTCTATAAAATGTTTCCCCACTAGCATACCTCTGAGCTTGTTCACTGTGTCTGATTAGTTTTCTCTCAACGTGATAACTAGGCAAATATATACAAACAAAAGGAGGCACCAAGGGACATGGTGAACCTAGGGCAGGCAACAACCACCCTGGCATTGGGGGACAAGTATTTTTGATCATCAATGCTTTCTATTGAAAGATTTGCAAACACAGGGGAAATGATAGAAGAAATTTTCACATATTGAAGAATTGGGAAGTCATTCTGGCTTATACATGATTTAACTTAAACTTTATGCTAATTAGAACCACCTGTGTTGTGGCCTATCAAACATGCATTGTACATCTGCTTTAACCATTAAGGAAAAGAATGCATTTTGAAATAAAAAATAGACTAACAGGGCTTCCCTGGTGGCGCAGTGATTGAGAGTCCGCCTGCCGATGCAGGGGACACGGGTTCGTGACCCGGTCCGGGAAGATCCCACATGCCGCGGAGTGGCTGGGCCCGTGAGCCGTGGCCGCTGAGCCTGCGCGTCCGGAGCCTGTGCTCCACAATGGGAGAGGCCACAACAGTGAGAGGCCCGTGTACTGCAAAAAAAAAAAAAAAATAGACTAACATTGGTTCAGGCATCCAAAGTAGAGCTGGATGGCCATTGTGGATATGGTTTTAGACACTTTCCTGTATTATTGAAACTTGAATTTTCTGAACTGTATCAGACTCAAGGACATCATCAGCTATTCTCAAAAACAATATCTTCTAGCAACTGCAACTGCAATCTTATGGTCTCAAAATCTCCTCTTATATCTTTGAGAATAGTAACAAATGAAACAGCTCAAGTCATAGCCTCCCAGCAGAAGGCACTAGATTCTTTAGCCAGAATAGTACTAGACAATAAAATTGCTTTAGATTAGATTTTAGTAGAAAAGGGAGTCATATGTGTAGTGGCCAATAGCTCCTGTTATTTGTATATTAATACTACAACTGAAGTTAAAACCTACTTAGATAAAATTAGGCAACTCTTTACTATAAGTCTCTCCAGAAGTGCCAGGTTCAGACTGGTTTTCAGGCTTATTTTCTTGAATTTCTCAGGGAAGGAGATCTATTTTCCAAGATTTCTTAAAGTTCAAGTTACAAAAAAGGAAAAAAAGTTCAGGTTGTCACTCTTCCTCCTACTCCTAATTGGGTACCTGAGCATAAAATGTGCTATAAACTATTGCACCAAAATGGGTAGACCAAGGCACTAAGAATTTAATTATGCAAGATTTAGATCCAAAACCTGGAATGTGGGAATATTTCCAACTCGGTGTACAATATTTCCATTCCCCAAACTGAGGCAGGACTATGCCTCTTTTCAGCAGAAAGTAGCCAGAGCAGTCATTGCCCCATTCCCTCAAAGATTTGGAGAAAGTCAAAACAGGAGTAGGGATTGAAACTGAGTCCCCTCAAACCAAGTTCCCCTGCTGAGTTTATGATTAACCTCTCTATCCAAAACTTTATTCCCCATCTTATCCCCTCTGGCCTCTATCCTGTGCAAACTAAACACTTATCACCCAGAGTCAGATGACTAAAATTGCTGTTGTCTATAACATCATTAATGTACAGACTCAGATTGTTTCTCCTGGGCAAGATGAGCTAAAAGGCCCCTGGGTCATGGACCACCGGACAAGAGATTCATAAGCCTTAGGCATCCTGACTCCCAGAACTATGAGTAAGAACTGTCACAAGATGGTGATTAACCCCAGCTTCTTTGTCTTTCCCTTTTAAAAACCCCTAACTCAAGGACTAAGTGGGAGTGGATCTTAGGCTTGTCTTCCACTTCCTTGCTTGGTGCCCTGCAATGAACCCTTACTTTGCTGCAAACACTTGCTGTGAGAGTTCTGCCCTGCTCAGTTACACTAGCAAAGTGTGTCCCTGGACCAGCAGCAGCTTGGCCTGGGAACTTGCTAGAAAAGCAGATTCTTGGTCCTGCTGAATCAGAAATTCTGGGGATGCAGCTCAGTAATTTGTTTTAATAAGTCCTCCAGGGGATTCAGTGGCAGCTTCAGTTTGAGAATCACTGCCCTAGAACCACAAAGGAAATGTCTAAATCCCATTCTACAGAGTGCCATTGACTACTTGAAGACATTCTTCATGTTCTTCCTAAGTTTTATTGTCCCCAACATTCTCTCCACTTCCTTCAGCCATTCCTCATTTACTATGTGTTCCAGACCCCTTGCCATCCTTATCTCCCCATCATATCATGCTCTGATTGTCAGTGACCCTCTTAAAAAGGGAGGCTCCCAGCACCACACCGAGGGCTCCCAAGTGGCCTAATCGGCACACAGTGCAATGAGTTTGCTGCCTCCTCTTCTCTAGAAAAGGAGAGTTTTGACAGCTATTTATTGAGTGCCCACTGTGTGCCAAGCACATGACATACAATAACTTTTTGTTTACTTTTTTTAATCGAGGTTAAACTTACATACATTAACGTGCATGAGCCTTAAGTGAACACGCTGAATTTTTACATATGTATTTACATAGCCAGGTGACTCCCACCCAGATCAAAATATAGAGCACTTCCAGCACCCACCCCAGAAAGAGTACCGTACTTGCTCAATGTTATGTCTATGAGAGTAGTAGTTCATTATTTTTCATTGCTATATAGGAGAACATTATATGCATACACCACAATTTATTTATCCTGTCTACTATCGATGGACATTCAGGTTGTGTCCAGTTTGGAGCTATTATAAATAAAGCTGCTGTGGACATTCATGTACTATTGAGATAGTGCCCAGAAGTGAAATTGCTAGGTTGTGGGGTTGGTTTAACTTTAGTAGATGCTACCAGTTACCCAAAGTGATTGTATCAGAGTACAAACTTACTAGAGTTCCAGTTGCTCCACTTCCTTGCCAACACTTGGCATTGGCAGCCATGTTCATTTAATCATTGTGTTGGTAGTATACCAGTATCTCAGTGGTTTTTTGTTTGTTTGTTTGTTTGTTTTTACAGTCCAGGTCTTTTATTTTCTTTACACCCATCATGCCATGAATTCATAGGGAATGGGCTCCAACAGTTTAGGCTCTTTTCCATTGGTTCTCATGAAGTGTGCTTCTTTGGGTGGAGCAGGCTGGAGCTTCAGTTGAACCCAAGTACCTTTCTCTTTGGCTTCCTTCTTTTTCTGATCATTTTCCTTCACCTGTTTCAGGAAGCTATCTCGACTCTCAGAGTGCTTAATATGCTTGATATGCACATTAATTCTCTTGGCAAGAATCTTGCCCTTAACTTGTTTGTTTACAAGGATGCCAACAGCATGCTGGGTAACATTGTAGACACTCCCAGTTTTGCCATGGTAACATTTGTGGGGCATTCCTTTATGAACAGTGCCCGTTCCCTTGATATCTACAATATCACCTTTCTTGTAGATTCGCATGTATGTGGCCAAAAGAACAACTCTGTGTTTCCTAAAAGGCCTAGAGAACATGTAGCAGGTGCCCCTCCTCTTTGTCTTTGTGTTGGTCATTTTGGCGAATTACTGGAAGATGGTGGTTCCAGCCGAAAAGAAGCTATCTCAGTGGTTTTAATTTGCATTTCCCTCACAAGAAATACTGCTCAGTATCTTATCGTGTGCTTATTGGCCACTTGCCTATCATCTTTTGTGAAATGCCCCTTCAAGTCTTCTGACTACTTTAAAAATTGGATTGTCTGTCTTTTAAAAACTTATTTAGGAGTTTTTGATATATTCCGGATATGTCTTGTCTCAGTTATGTGTAATAACTGAGTAATGTAAATATCTGCTTCTTGTCTGTACCTACATTATCTGTAATCTTCACAATGATCCTGTGATATAGGCCTTATTATCCCCTTTTTATAGATTAGGAAACGGACTCAGGAATGCACAGTATCTTGCCCAAAATCTCACACCTAGTAAGTATTGAAGCTGAATTTTGAGCCCAGGTATCCCGATTCCAAACACTGGATCCTTCCCACGACACCATCTGCCTCTCACACTCCTACTTACACACCTAAGACTTGTGCTTGAGCTTATAGCTATTAACATTTTCCCCCACAAGAGCTGCTGTTGAACCAAGTCTTCCCATCTCATTTATGAGCAGTCGATGTATTGAATCCAAGTATAAGCCTTGGTGTACGTTGAATAATGGAAAGAATCTGGACCTGGGAGTGGGTCAGGCCTGGACTATGTTCTGGGCCCACACTTGGCCATGACAACTCAGGGCTTGACATGATAAACCTAATTTTCTTCAATTGTAAAATGTCAAATTCTTACAGTGTTATGGTGGGATGAAATTAGAGCATATGCAAAGCCGCTGGTAGACACTCTTCGGTGCTGTTCACACTTCTCCATTGCCTTCCCCTGCTCCCGTGTCTCATTTAGTTTTGCTTTGGGTTCCCCTTCCCTGCCAGCATGCTTCGGGTTCCAATTCAGCCATGCAGCAGAAGGGCTACCCCTCCAGCTGTTCCAGAGGAGGATGATACCTCACATGCATAATGTATATTTACTAATACAATTGACCCTTGAGCAACATGGGTTTGAATTGCGCGGGTACACTTATAGGCAGCTTTTTTTCAGTAAATACAGTATTGAGGTTGGTTGAATCCTCAGGTGCAGAACCTGGGATATGGAGGGCTGACTATGGGACTTGCGCATCCACAGATTTGGGTATCCATGGTGGGTACTGGAACCAGTCCTCTGCGATACCACGGGATGACTGTACTCACCCAAATCACTGAGAAAAGTATTGAACGCACTGCACCATTCTCCACCCTCCTCTTTCCTGATGAACCTTTCCTCAGGGCTCAGATGAGCTATACGTTCTACCGGGAGCTCCCCACCAACTCAGGGCTGCCTGTTTTGCCTGCCTTGTGTTCCCCCTGTCTCCTCACTTACCTCCCTTTCTTGTGGTCACCAGCTGGGGTGTTCATAGTGTGGATCAAACGTCAGCTCCTCGAGGACGGAAGTTGAGTCACACGTTAATGCTCAGGGGCACTATACAGCACCTTCCTGGCACTTAGCAGGCATTCAGAAAATATTAGCCATGCGAATATATGTTTAACTGTCATAACCTTGAACTTATGAAAAACTGAGGAAGAAATAATATTCATAGAGGATTCCATGAGGGATGTACAACTCATCTATTGTATTTAGTCGGTAGTTCTCAGACTTGGCTTCTTGTCTTACCATGGAGTTACGTCCCCATAAGCCCATTGTAAGTTGAAAATATCATTAAGTCAAAAATGCATTTAATAGGGAGATCCCTGGAGGCCTAGCGGTTAGGATTCCGGGTTTTCACTGCCATGGCCCAGGTTCAATCCCTGGTCGGGGAACTGATATCCTGCAAGCCCCCCCGCCCCCCCCCAATAACATATTTAATACACTTAACTTACCAAACATCATAGCTTAGGTTAGCCTACCATAAACGTGTTCAGAACACTTACATTAGCCATTAGGCAAAATCATCTAACAGAAAGCCTATTTGATAATTAAGTGTTGAATATCTCATGTAATTGATCGAAAGTTGTACTGAAAGTGAAAAACAAAAAGGTCTTACAGGTAAGGCATGGTTGTAACTGTATTGGTTGTTTACTTCTATGGCCCCTGGCTGACTGGGAGCTCTGGCTCACTGCCACTGCCCAGGATCATGAGAGAATATTGTACTGCAGATCGACAGCCCAGAAATCAAAATTCGAAACTCCAGGTATGGCTCCTACTGAGTGCCTATCACTTTCACATCATTGTAAAGTCAAAATATCAGGAGTCGAACCATCGTAAGTTGGGGACAGTATGTATGTTGGAATCTCAGAAAAGTCAGACTTTCTGGTTGATGGAGTCGTGGGTTGGTAGTTTGCAAAAGCTCCCCAGGGCTTTCTAACGCACAGCCAAGGTTGGAAACCACTGCTCCAGAGGATCCACATTTTATCAACAGGAGCCGCTCGCATATCCTGCACCATTTAGGCCCCTCATTAAAGTGCCTTTACTGAATTATCCTTGGACTTTATGCCTAGTTTGAGCAACTTGAAGATATGTGACTGGAGTTATGGTAGGGATGTTGTTGCCAATGGACCATTATACAAAGACGCACAGAAATTCCTATTGGGCATCTGCACCAGGAAAAGCTGTGATTCTCCTGAGCAACCATTTCATGTTTATAAGATGATGCTGGGAATCATTTAATTATCACTACTTTCCAAGCTTGTAGTAGCTGCTGGGAAGCTCACGGTCAAAGTCATGATCCACCTTTATCACCTATATGGAATTTTACGGTATATGTGTTGTATACTGACTTGATTCCTCTTTATTTTCTGTCCTTTTCTCTTCATCCTCCTTTCCTCAATCTTCCCCATAATAATGCTTTTTAACTGAGATATAATTCACATACTATAAAATCCACTCTTTTAAAGTGTACAGTTCGTGGATTTTAGTATATTCACATCACCACTACCTAATTCCAAAACCTTTTCATCACCCCATTACCCATGCTCAATCCCTCTTCCCCTCAACCTGGCAATCAATGATCTACTTTCTGTCTATGGATTTGTGTATTCTGGACATTTTGTATAAACGGAGTCATATAATTATGTGGCCCTTTATGTCTGGCTTCATTAATTTAGCATAATGTTTTCAAGGTTCACTCACATGGTAGCATGTATCAATACTTTATTCCTTTTCATAGCCTAATAATATTCCATTGTTCAAAATAGATGTACCACATTTTGTTTTTCCATGGACATTTGGGTTTCCACTTTTTGGCTATCATGAATAATGTTGCTACAAACGTTCATTTACAAGTTCTTATGTGAACATGTTTCAGTTCTTTTGGGTATATACCTACAGGTGGGTTTGTTGGATCATATAGTACTTTTAAGTTTAACTTTTTGAGACTCTTTTCTCATTAAAATTTTTTTTTAATCTTATTGTATTGTACGTCTCTCTATAAGCCACTACAAATCCTTCTTTTTGGAAGGAGGCAGAGTATAAATAAATAAATAAATAAATAAATCACAAAGCACTCCCAAGCCATCTGTTTAATAATCTGTGCTAGAATTTTGCCAGGATTCTATATTGAGCCATTTGGTATATAGTTTCCAGAAATACCTTCTGTCTCTTTGTGAAAATGAACATTTTCTTATCTCCAATGTCCTCATCATTTACCCAGGTTGTTTTTCAGTCCTACCTGCAAGGTATTTCATGGCCCTGTGTCTAATTCATCTGAATCTGGCCCCCAGAATTCATCTGCAGCCACATAAGCTCTCATCTATCTTGTGATGTACTTAAATTTTTATATCCAAGTAATTCATGTACATGGTTAAAAATAAAGTAGAACAGAAGAGCCTGCAAGGAACAGTCCCACCTCATTCCTTCCCCCTCTAGTCCTGCTCCCAGAGGCAACTGCTTCTAAATCTTTTAGCTCTTTATTCTGGGAATGACTTCTATATCTCTAAATAATGCGCTTATGTGGCCGTTTCTGGATTTCTCAGTTTAAAACATCCTTTCTTTATTTATAACTATGAAAAATAAGGATTTAGTTCATATATATATCATCCAAATAACTCTCCCCCACCCTACTCACAACATGGTTGTATAACTGTTTTTATTTAATTCCTCTAAATAAAATAAAAATAAATCTGTTGATTACGTATGTTGCTTTAAGTAACATATTTATATCTTTATTTCTCATACCATCAGCTATGGATAGTAGTTTTGACTCACTATTTTGAAGGATAAGGATATCACTCCTACCTTTCCCTTTTAGCTCCCCTTCCCAGCTTCTGTCTTCTGAACATTTACTTTAAATGCTCAAAGTTGATTACCTGTATATATAATTTTCTAACCATAATTAAGTCTTCTGTGCTTTGCCTATTAGTTGGTTCTAAAAGTTTAAAACCAATAAATAATGTTTACATTTGTAACAATGTAAATGTTGTTTATTGCAGAGCCAGCAATGTCCTATAATTATGTTTCTTTCTTTTATTTGTTTTAGTATTTCATAGTTTCAGATTGCCTTTCTTCTCCTTCCCCTTACCCCTCCTCTTCTTCTCTTTACTTGCCATGATTATTTCTTCATGTTTGTTTCCTACTTTTCAGCTTATCGAGTATTCTATTTCTGAGGTTCCTCTTTTTCCCAGGGACCTCACACGGGGCCCTCTCCATTATATGCTCTAATTTGGGCGTGTTGCTTTTCTCTTACATAGCTGTTGGTCGGGGACTTCTTTTCACTGATGCCCTTGACGGGTCCCACTGTTTTCTCTCCCCTCCCTCCCTCCCTCCCTCCCTTCCTTCCCTCCTTCCTTCCTTCCTTCCTTCCTTCCTTCTTCTCTTCCTCCCTCCCTCCCTTGGTTTTTGTTTTTGTTTAGGCTATCATTTTGCTGCACCACATCTCAGGTAATTTCTTAAAAAGGAGTGTATGTGTGTGGGGAGAGATAAATTAGGAGTTTGGAATTAATGTATATATACTACTATGTATAAAATAAACAACAAAGACCTATCATATAGCACAGGGAACTATACTCAGTGTCTTGTAATAACCTATAATGGAAAAGAATTTGAAAAAGAATATATATATATATATATATATATATATATATATATGTAACTGAATCAATTTGCAGTACACCTGAAGCTAACACAACATTGTAAATTTACTATACTTCAATTTAAAAAATTGTTATTAAAATAGAAAGAAAGAAAAAAAGGAGTGGGCGGTATGTCATAGATTTTCTGAGTCCCTAGCTTCTCAAAGTGTTACAGCTCCACCCTCACACTTGAATGATAATTTGGATGGATATAGACTTCTTTGTTGAAAATGGCTTTTTTCACAGAATGTTGAAGGCATCAGTGTAGCCTTTGCTAATGAGAGCCCTGAGACCAGTCTGATTCTTATACTTTTAGAGGTAAATTTTCTTCTCCTCTAGGGAAATTTTAGGATCCTGTCTTTATCACCGTTATTCTAAAATTTCACCATGACGGTGCTCATATGTGGGTCCCTTATTCACTCATTGCGCTGTATTCTTGGTGTCCCCTTTACAAGTTGTCCTTCAGCTTTGGGGAATTATTTTATTTTCTTATCTGAGAATTTCTTCTCTTCTGCTTTTCTCTTTACTTTTTTTCTGGATGTTTCTCTTATCCAGACATGAAACTACTTCTCTAATTCTCTTACATCCCAATACTTTCTATTGAAATTTCAATTTCCATAATCCTATCTTTTATTTCCAGGAGCTCACATTTATTTTCTGGTCTTCCTTTCATAGCATCCTATACTTGTTTAGGGATGCAACACCTCCTCAAATCGCCCTGATTACCTATTAGTTACTGAAAATTTCTTTAGTCTTCTGTTTCCTAAATTATTTCTCTAAAGAGAAATAATGGAATATGTCCATTATGGACATTATGTTACCCCCCCCACACCATTTATCTTTATTTTTTTTCATGCCAGAGGCTTTTTTTCAAATGTCTGATGATCTTTGTCTTTTCATATTTAAGAGTGAGGCTGGGCTGGTCAGGTGGCAGATTTCATTTCATTTCGGCAGTGAGCCTGCATCACACGAGGACTCCAGTATTAGAGGTGGAAGCCCCTGCTTTGGGACCATTGAACTGAAGCCTCCGACTGGAGATGGATCCCTGGCTGCCCTGTGTGTTGCTTGGGAATTGACTGTTCCATGTACCGTTGGCCAGTCCTCCTCACTTCAGTGGTGGCTATGTCTCCTGCTTCCTCTACACCGTCCACCCTCATAGCATCTCAGAGGCCTGAGCTCCACTGTGGTTCTGCTGCGGTAACGTGCAGCCGTCTCTCTCTCTCGCTGCCTGCTCCTCTGGGTTCACTGTCCTCCACCCACTTCATCAATGACCACTCTCTTCTCCATTTCTCAGCTCCTATATATTTGCTGAGAACGTTTATCCGCAGTGGCCTCCCTCCTGTTCTCTTCATCACTGGGAGGGTAACATTTGCTCATTGCTTTATAATCATTTTCGTGGGGTCAGGAAAGAGAAGTGTCGAACACATGTGACCAATAATGTCTTTTTAAAGGGGAATCTTCAGTTCCCTCTTAATGTGTCTGTTTTACCTTTTCCAGAGTGAAGGTCATTTTCCTTGATGTAGGAGAAACAAAGTAAGAGCATTATCATTATAATAAATGTCTCTACACTTCGAGAAACGAGGCTCCAGGGGGCTCCTTCCTTCTCTGTTTGCAGCTTTTGTTTCACCTTTTTACTTCAGATGCTATTTCCAGACCCACCCAGTCACTCTGTTAGAGACCTTTGCACCCTCACATCCAAATGCCAGTTTGTGTCTCTATCCTATCAGTTCTAAGTCCAGAATGTTTCTTGAATTCAGGGCTCCGGCTCCTCTGTCCAATGGTCCTGACCCATAGTTCAGTTCTAGGCAGGTTTCTCCTGCACTATTGCAGTGGCCTCCAAACTGGTTCCTGCCTGCCCACTTCTAATCCAGCCTCCTTATACTCTAAGTTCAGACCTGATTTTATCCCTCATTTACACCAAAAGAGGGACATTTTAAAGCAATTAGTATCACCTCTACAGAGGGCTGTTAAGAAATATGCATCAAAATTATAACTGCACCTGACCCTTGACCTGTAACTGCACTTCTAGGAAGCTATGCTGCATATGGAGTTTTACTTGTGCAAGACGACATATGTAGAGTTATTTATGGCAGCACTGTTTATAAATGCAAAAGATTAGAGAAAACCCAAATGACTATTAGTAGAGACTTGCTGAATAAATTAGAATACATTCGTATGATGGAAAAGTATGTAGCCATAAAAAATGAGAGGAGTTTTTATACATTCATAGGAAATGGTATCCAAGATATACTAAGTAAAAACTGAAGGATGCAGAATAAGTGGCTAACAATTGTGTAACATTTGTGTAAAGGGGGAGAAAATAATATGTTTATCTTCTTGTCTATGCATAAAACCCCTGGAAGGTTACAACAACATTTATTGAGTCCAAGGAGGAGAGCTAGATGGTAGGGGATGGAGCAATAGGGACATTTTCACTATATAACCTCTTGTGCCTTCTGAATTATGGAGCACACGAATGTGTTGTCTATTAAGAATAAACAAATAAAAATGAAAACTCCCTCTTTATAACATCTCAATTTAGTTTTCTTTAAAATGAACTATATTATACTAAGTTATTATATAATAACTTGTATGTTAATTGATATATTCTCTGAATTCAGATTATGTTCTAACATAACATAATCTTTTAATATGAAATATGCATTTTGCTATATTAATATGACTATATATTACATGTTGTATCTATCCTACATATGCCCTTTTTAAAGGTCTCTTATTTATAAGAAAGAGTCTGAAAGGAAAACCTCAGTGGTTATTTCTGGGTAGTTGACATATGAGTGATTTTAATTTTATTCTTTATACTTTTTCTGTTTCTCTGGTTTTTTGTGTTTTGTGTTTTTTTCTTTTTTTTTTTTTTTTGCGGTACGCGGGCCTCTCACTGTTGTGGCCTCTCCCGTTGTGGAGCACAGGCTCCGGACGCGCAGGCTCAGCGGCCATGGCTCACGGGCCCAGCTGCTCCGCGGCATGTGGGATCTTCCCAAACCGGGGCACAAACCCATGTCCCCTGCATCGGCAGGCGGACTCTCAACCACTGCGCCACCAGGGAAGCCCTGTTTCTCTGGTTTTTATGCCAAAGGTATATTGCTCCTAATAATCAGGGAAAAAATTATGTGTGTTTCCACTCCCCTCAGTCCACAGGGTAAAGGTCAGTGTCTTCAATATGTCTTTCGAGGCCCTGCCTACATTTCCGTCCTCTCCTATCACCCCTCCCCCTGCCCCCCACAGGAGGCTTTGTGACCCCTGAACAAGTCCCCTTTGCTGTTCCCCACTGTCCTGTAGAAATGCAACCTAGCCTTCAGCGTCCAGCTTCAATGTTCTCCCGCCTAGAGAGAATCAGTGGCGCCCTCCTCTATGCCCAGGTGACACGCTGTCTCCCTCTGGACTGGATTCCTCATGCTTGTGGCCCTTGTCTTATGAGTCACTGAGCCTCCGGGAGCAGCCCAGGTGCTGACTCAGGATGAACGTAGGGAGAGTGTGGGCCCAACGGCTCTCTTGTGGTTTCCTCCACCTTCTGTGAGATGGAGGTGCTAAGAGAGTTACTGTTGGCTGCAGTGCTCACTTCGCTTTGGTGTCTCCTTTCTGTTCGTGGGTTTCTGGGGCGTGATCTTGCTGTCCTGCCTGACCTGGCCGCAGTCTTTGCTCCCATCCTGGTGGGGCCCTCTACCTAGCGGCATTCTTCACAGAGAACTGCATCTTCCAAACCAATGGTGGGCAAGGATCAGTCCCCAGTGTTCCAGTTTGAGGAGAAAGGGCTCTCCCCAGGGTGGCTGGTCTGCCCAAGGGAGAGGAGGTATTTTCTCATGTCTGTTGGAAAAAGTGGGGCTGGGAGATGAGGTGACATTTGCCCTGAAGACTTCCAATCTCTTCTAGAAGCCTTCTGAGTCTTCTTGCCTGCTCCTATCGAGAGGGAAATTAGGCAGAAGGGAAGGAGATGATAGGAGCAGGAAGAACAGGCCCCACCCTCCATCCCCTTTCTTGGAGGATTTGAGCCTGTTACTTGCCTTTTCGCAGACTCACAGACTGTTACAGAAGCACAAAGCTGTCAGAGAATCCCACTCCGTCCCAGGATCTCAGAGTGCAGAAACCCAGTGATTTACCAAGCCCTACCCCCAGTTCACAGGCAACTGAACCTTAAGAGAGAAGCAGATGTCAAATTCCCTTCATATCCACCTATGCTTTCCCTTAAGCCCTGGCTTAAGAGATACTAATAGAGACTCTCCCCTAATCAGGCCGCTGTTGCCCTCATCCTTATCCTTATTCCCAAGGAGATTTACCAAGAGGATGAATCCCAGCTCAAGAACTCAGACACTTGGCCCCATGTGCAGCATTCCCTTTAGATGACAGCTAGGGCTAAGCTTGGGCTTGGTGGGCACACAGCCCTGGATGGACACAGGCATTTACCTATGAAATCCAGACTAGTAAATGTCCCAAATCCTTCCACTAATGAGCAATAATGACTAACATTTATTGAGTACTTAATATGTGCCAGACATGTTGAGACTTAATATGTGCCTGCATTAAAGAAGTGGATACGTTTGCTATTTCTCTGTTTGATACATAAGGAAACTGAAGCAGGTGGCACAAGGTCACTCAGCTAATGCATGGTCTAGCCAGGATGAACCCTCTGCCTCCGGAGCTTGTACTCTTAACCTCAAGGCGGTACTGCCAGGGGAGAGGCCCTCTTCAGGTCCCCCTGGACTGCTTTCTTACAGCTGCTTGTAAAGTGCACCTATTCCAGGGGAGGGCCTCTGGCCTGCTTAGTGTACCCACGGGGTATGAACTGGTTTCTCAGATCTTTTCCCCGGAGGAAGTTAGCAGTTGGCCTGAGGATGACCCCTGGGCTTCCTGAGAGGGAAAGGGGGAAAAGGAGCCTCTAAAGAGGGCATAATGGTCAAGGAAGAGGGGATAGGGGTCCTTCGAGGCACCCAAGGGTGATGGGAAGGAGGAGAGGAACAGTTAGTTCCCCCAGCTCAACAGAGACAACTCCAGGGAAACAAGACTGAGTAGCAGTGAGGGCCATACGGGGAAGGGCCCCTGGGCTGACCTCTCGGAGCCCATGCTTATGGTGTGATTCTTGGTGTGAAGTTGAGGGTTTGGGAAGTGGATGGACAGGGGAGTGGAGTGGTGGAAACAGCCCTCCAGACACGACCTGGGCTTCAGGGTCCTTCAGACCACAGGGCTTCAGGGCTTCAGGGCTTCTGACCCTCTGAGGGTGTCCCAGGCCACTCCATCAGAGTCCACAAGTCATGATTCTGAATTCTAACCCCCATCGCCCAACCCAGCCCTTGGTTCTCCAACAGAGTGAAGTGGGTCTGTGGCAGCTGGATGCTGTTGGGAGCCCTGACAGCATTGCCTGAAAACTTAGAATCGGCTTCTTCCACCGCTCACCTGCTGCTGTCCGTTCAGCGCCCACTGTGTGCTCACTGGGTCTTCATAGCCAGGCGCAGAGGTGGACGGATTATCCTCATTTGACCTGTGAGGAGTTGAGCTCAGGGAGGTTGTCACTTGCCCAGGAGTGCAGAGTGGCCAAGCCAGCGTTCAAACCCAGAATTCCACACACTAAGTGTGGCGCCTCTTTCACTAGTCCGCAGCTGCACCCCAGGGATTCCCACCCAGGCTGTAGCTTTGGGGCCCTCCTGGGGTCCTCAGCTTCGGGAATTCCTTTCCTTCCCAGGCCCTCTGGCCACCAGTTCTCAAACCTCTATTTGCTTCAGAATTGTCTGGGAAACACATTTAAAGCAAAATGAGTTCACCTAGAGTTTACCCCCCAGGGATTCTGGCTATGGAAGTCTGGGATGGGCCCCAGGACTCTGCATCTTAGCAAACCCCCAGGTAACTCTGAAGCAGGAGGTTCCTGATGTATCCAGCTGTACTTGCCACCTCAGAACTTCAGAGGAGTCTGTCCCAAGCCCTTTCCCATAGCAGGGGTCCATAAAAGTCTGAGGGGTGAACGAGGGCCCCTTTATTCTGACTTTGTTGCTCAGTTTCCTATCTTGTGTGTTTCAAATATTATAAAGGGTGATGGGAGAATTTTCTATGCTGCAGACGGGTTCCCTTTGTCTTCTGAGGCTCCAGGCTGCTTCTCCTGGGTTTCACACATAGGCAGGGACAAATGAGGGGACAGGGCCACCTCCTGAGGTCTCAGCAGGGGCCTGGGGCTGCGCCTCTGTTTTTAGTCCAGGATGCTGCTCTCTTGGCTAAAATCATACAACGGAGACCAACCCCCAAGGCAGTGTTTCTCGACCTGTGGCTCAAGTGCTTCAGAATCCCCTGTTATTTGGCAAAAATGCAGATTTCCTGCCCCACCCTGATTTATTGAATTAGAATTGGGGAGAATGCAGGGCCCCAAAATCTGCATTCTTAGCTAGCACTCCAGTCAACTCTTATGCAAGTGAATGTTTGAGAAATCCTGCTGCAGATCGTGGACTGTCACAGACCTGAGTTCAAATCCCAGCTCTGCCATGAAGTAACTGTGTGGGCTGGAACTAATTCCTAACCTTTGTGAGACTCAGTTTCCGCATCTATAAGAAACGGCGTACTATACCTGCCTATAATCCTCTTGCTGCCAGGATTCAATCAAACCATGAGAAAACTGATGCAAAGCACCTGGCATCCAGGAACCGCTCTGAAGGCACAGCCAGTCTAGTGGTAAAGAGAGATGCATAAATAAATGCCTCCCCTGGGAAGGAAGAGCTGTGAGTTGAAAACACTGAGCATTACTCACCCCACAGCAAACACGGGACAGCTTTAAAACAATTCTGACCTTGCATTTCCCCTTGGGTGAGCACAGGGAAGCTTTTCAAGGTGACTGGGTCCATTCCTACCCTCAGGTGTGAGCCATCCCAAGTTGGGGTTAGGTGTTGGCAAACCTCAGGTCTGCCAAGGTCCCTGGGACCTTCAGCCTTGCCGTTGGCTGCCAGGAACCGGAAGTCTTCAAGTCTTTCCTTTCCCTGGCTCCCCCAGTCCGGCCGATCCAAAGAAATACCAAAGCTTGTAAAAAGCTTCAGCCATTCATAATGGGTCAGTTCCCTCCGGAAATGTTCCCCAGCTCTGCTGAAAGTTTGCCAGGCGACTTGGTGACGTCCTGCTCTCAGCCCACACAATGGGCATGGGCAGAACAATACAGAGTAGGAAAAACATCCCGCCTGTCCATAGGCTCACATCCTCCTGGGACCCCACCCCACGGCTCCCAAAGTTGGGGGTGGGGAGGGAGGGGTGCAGAGGGCGGCAAGAGGATGCCAAAGCAGCTGTGGAAGAGGGGAAGGGGAGTGGAAGCAGGAGCAAATGCCCCCATTTTGGCTGCATTCTGAACCAGCTGGGTGAGTCAGATTAGAAGTCAAATCTGCTTCTTCTGGCTCCGCCGTCAGCCCTGGGGGTCCCTGCTCAACAGCCCTGACACTGGAACGGATTAAAACCTGAGCTGGCAAGCAAAGCAGTTCACAGGGCAGTGAGGCAGGCAGGCATACCTGGTGGGAGGCCTTGCTTTGTCACTTAATTAACTATGTGCAAGGTGTTAAACCTCCCAGGGCCTCAGTTTCCACATCCGTTGAATGGGGTCATCCCACATGCCCTGTCTACCACACAGGGTGTTTTCAGAGCAAAATGGGCTACCATGCATGAAAGCACCTCAATAACTATAAATACATTACTTGGTCACCAACTGGTGTCATTATCCTAACAAAGCAATTGGGGAGTGGGATGGCATGCCTGGGGGAGGCACACTCAAGAGGACACTGCCCTCTTCAACCCAGGCAGCTTGCAACCTGAACCCAGAGAAGAGACCTAACACGTTGGAAACCTGGATACATGAGCGCAGACCACAGGCTGTGAGAATTTCTAGGCAGTCGGGCTGGGGGTGGTGGTGGTGGCTAGGATGGGGTGAAGTGCGGCCGGTGGGGGGGCGGTTATTGGAAAACTTACCTGGAGGTCACACTTCCATACTAGGCTCTCTGTTTTTCCTTAGGTTGTGTATATTTGGGTAGCCTCTTGGGAAATGGAGGTTATGAGGGGCTAAGGCCCCATGAAGCCTTGCGTCAGCCTATTTGGTGCCAGCAGAACTGAGCACATAGTACTCAAGGAGTTGATCAGGGAAGGCTTCCTGGAGGAGGGTTTGAGGCATGCTTAAAAGGAGGAGAGAGGAAAATGGCTCCCACAAAACCCTAAAGTGAGAACAGACAGGTTGATGTAAAATCAGGAGCAGGGAGGACACTCTGAGGGCATCTGCACCCCCCAACCCCATCACTGTAGGGACAGGAGCACTGAGTCCCACCACCTGCCCGAGGCCCAGAGTCTGACTGAGCTGCTGCAGGAGGTGGGAGGGGATGTCCGGGCAGAGGTACGAAGGCTTGAAGGAAGAGGCACCTTCGGGGAAAGGTGGTCCTGGGTCTGCTAGCAGGAGCGAGGAGTGTGCAGTGGGTGATCAGGTACGGGACCAGAGAGAGAGGAGGGTCAGGGCTGGGACACAGAGGGCTGGGGCACTTGCTGGGGATGGGCACAGCCCCTGAGAGATGACAGTGGGACAGTCAACAGCGTGTCTTGAGTCCTCTAGGAGCTCCTCTGCAGCCCAGGGCCACATTGTTTTGAATATTTGGGGGGTCGGAATGGGGGTTGGAGGAGTATGGAAACACCTAGAAACAAGACCGGCTTTACCACGTGACTAAATGGCACTGTGTCTAGAGAGGTCTAAGCTCAAAGTAGAGCGTCACCTGGGGGTGCTCACTGATGCAGGCAAGGAAGGGAAGGACTTGCAGAGGTGGGTTCCAGCAGGTTCCTAACGTATCAGAGGTTTCATTTCTATGTTAATTCATTTTCATTCACTAATATGAACTATGAAGCCTAGAGGTCCAACTCACTTTCTGAGGCTTGCAAGACTGATAGGTAGGCAGAGGTTGAGGAAGGGGCAGGGAGGCAGGCAAGTGACAAGCCCCCTGGGCAGGCCGCTCACACCCTCTGGGATTAGTTGCATCTCGCAGGTGCAGATAACAGCCCATTACTGTCAACATTTCTGCAATCGGCTTCTCTCTCCCAGACCAGCCAGTGAGTTCCTTGAGGAAAGAGAACTGTTTACTTAATTCTGAATCTTTAGTGCTTCACAGAGTGATTTGGACCAAGGAGATTTTTAATAAACGTCTGTTAGGGGCCCCTCCAAGCCCAGAGCCAATGTGGTCCCCATGGATCCTCCTCGCAGTGGGCAGTGACCAGGAGGGGCCAGCCCTGGTCATGGGAACACAGAGCCATCCTCTCTGTGAGCATCTCTCCAGACATGTACATCAGGGGAAATGGGAGTAAAAACTCTAGAGCCATGGAAACCCAACTGATAGAGACAATATAATCATAATAATGGCTTTTGTTGTCCTTTTCATTGACCATAAAGATAACCCATGTTCATTGTGAAAAATTGAGATAATGGAGAAATTCATGATGGAGAAAGTGATATTCACTCATCTGTATACACACTTCTAGTTGTTTTGTCATGAATACTTGTATAAATACAAAATTAGGACTATATATTTTACATACTGTGTATTTTTACAGCCAGTGTATTTCACCTATGTCATAACATAATTATGTTGTAAATAATTTTCATAAGAATGTCATAAGCAGTTTCCCATGAGTTGAAATAGGCTTTGAGAAGAAAGTGAGATACAAATTTTCCATACTAGCTATGTAATGGGTGGAAAAACATGTATTTATACTTCTCTTGTGAGATATTTATGTTGCTTCCATCTTTTTACTGTGTATAACAGTGCCACTGTGACAATCTCTGTCCCCAACTGTTGTAAACCTCTTACTATTTCTTAAGTAATTTGGAGTAAAATGGTGTGTTCATTAAAACAAAAATGTCTGTTAAATTAAAAAAAAATTGTTTTAATTTAAATAATGTTTGTTAAGTTCACAGTACCTTGCCTAACATACATCTGTTAGGATAAGGGACATCAGAATTCTGAAACTCTGGTGACAGTTTGGCAGGATGGGTGGGTTCCCCTGGACAGAGGGGTTTTATTCACTGTTGTGTCCCCTACAACCCTTCCCCCGTTGAGAGAGTGATGCCTGCTTCCACCCTAGAGGACAGGCAACAAAACAACAGCCAACACTCAGGCGGTGCTTTTCTACGTGGCCAATAAATTCTGAGCGCTTTCCATGTATTAACTCATCTAATCTTCACACTAATCCTATGATCACCCCATTCTACCTATGCGGAAACTGAGGCACGGAGAAGCCATTTTATGTGATCCCACAATTAGGAAGTGACGGAGCCAGGATTCGAGCCAAGGCACTAGAGCTCTGCTCTTGACCTCCACACGGCACTGCCTCTATTGCTTGGAAATTCCAACCTTTCCCCCTCCTCTGGTACCCTAAAGCTGGGCAGTCAATTCCATTACAGCCAGAGGTGTAGAGTCACAGGTGGTGGAGGGTAAACTTCAAGTCATCACCTCAAGTCATGAAACGGTACTGGGCCCATCCCCCTGCTCCAAGGCAGCCCTCCCTCCTGTCCTCATCAGCTCCAGCTTTAGGAATTCCCACACCCGAGAGTCAGCCCCAGGTCTTGAAAGGCCAAGGCAGTCTGGCCTCAAAGCAAATGGCCCAGTCGGATGCTCCAGGCATCCTGCAACCCAGGTGGAAGGGTGTTTGCAAGCCTGCAACCACTGTTGGCCACAGTCCTCTCGGCATCTCTGAGGAATGCTTCTTACCTGTGGGCTGTATCTTGCCGCCCTGCTTGGCAAAGTAGAGACCCAAGGAACATGGTCAGACCAGGGGCAGATCTGGCCTATCCCAAGACGGCTCCTTCCTCTGCAACCTGGTAGGACTTACCAGAAACAGTGCATGCCCCTGGAATTCCCAACAAGTGGTCTCCCAGCCTCTGCTTGGATGCTTCTAGGGACAGAGAGCTCACTGCTTCAGAAGGCAGCTGATCCACTGAGTGATACCTGTGACCCAGTGCCTTTTATCCTAAACTCTCTTTCCATGTTTACTTCCCCAGCTACATTTTAAACTCTGTGGAAACAAAGCTCTGGGATGAGGTAATCTTAAAGTCTTGCAAAATCTTTTAGGTAGAATATGCTTAATACATTCTTGCTAATTGAGATCTTATCAAGGGTGAAGAATACAAGACAAGAAAAAATATGATCTAATTTAAATGCCAGGACTAGGATCCCTGGGGGAAGGCGGGCGATGGAATTTCTGCTGGTGGAGAAGGGACTGGGCATGTGCAGAGTGATATTCATGCTACCGCTCACTGAGCACTCGTGTCAGGCCCCTCACGGGAATTCTCTCATGAATCCTTACAATCCCATGGAAAAGGTGTTGTCACCAACTCCATTTTACAGAGAAGGAAACTGAGGCACAGAGAGGTTAAGAAACATGCCCAAGGTGACACAGCTTGCAAACAGCAGAGCTAGGATTTGAATCCAGATTCATGGATTTTGGAGGCTTGGATGTGCAAGATGCCTCCCCAGGGACCCGGGACCCAGCTGATCTCTCCTCCAGGGAAAACATGGATGGTATAAAAAGTCTTTGTTGTGTTTAAAAAAAAAAAAAAAGTAAAAGACAAAAATCCTTGGTAAATTTGAAAAAAATGACTAATGGACAACTCCCCTTCCCCCAAGAAACTGAGACCTCATGAGAGGGAAGCAAAGATCGCATCCTATCCGACGTTGAGGCTCTGAGCTCCTGCAAGTGGGGTCTAAGGGTCAAGTTTGTATCCCAGATACTGGAAACAGAGCCTGGCATGTAGTCAGGAAGTCTCAGGTGAATAATGAGTGAATGTGGGAGGGAGGAACTCAGAAGGAGACAGGAAGATGAGGGGCTGGGCTAGAAGCTTTGAGCACGGAGGAGCGCTGACTGCATCCCAGAGGACCGAGCCCTGTATCCGCCGCTCTGGCTGGATCTGCTTGCTCACACAGCTGCGGCCAGAGCACCGCCATGCCTCGTGTTGACATCACCAGGATGAGACGGACAAGCGTGCAGGAGGACAGAGATGCCGCCTGGCATCGAGAGAGCTTCTCAGGGATTTGGGGCTGGGGTGGACAGCTAGGAGAGGCTTCCCTCGGGAAGAGGCCCGGCCAGATGATCGATCTCTGCATTTGTGTTACTCAGGGCAACCCCAGCAAGAGAAAGGGACAGGTGAGGGGCAGAAAGAGGGGGTAGCAGAGGGAAAGTGGGGACAGGAGAGAGAAGGAAGTGGCTAAGTGGCATCTGCGGTCCCTCTGGAGCCGCCCACCCACCCTGTCCATCCCGTTGAGGAGAGCTGGCGCTGGCTCTCCGGAGCTGGGCACCGACCATCAGAAAGGACGCCGGTCACAGCTCTGGCACAGGAACTGGGGCCCCTGGTGGTCAACACTGCCTTTTGAAGCGGTGGGGAGGTTCGGAGGGTCCCGAGGAGGGGCTGGGTGATGGCAGGGCACATGTGGTGGGGTGGGCACAGTGACTTTCAGCTAACTCACTGGGACCTACTGGTCACCTCTCAGCCATGCCTGTAGGTGAGCGGAGGCTGCTGTTCCCAGTTCCCGGGAACCCAGCAGACAGTAAGGTGGAGACTCCTGTGCCCGCCCACAGCCACCTGGGAGGCAGACGGTATCGTGCAAGCACTGCACTGCTCAGGTAGGCAGACTTGGGTTTGAACTCTGACACTCTCCCTTGCTCTGTGTGGCCCAGCAAGCTACCTTGCCCAGAGTTTCAGGTGCCTCACGGTGAGTGCGGGGACAGCCCCCACCTCAGGGCACCGCCCCCGAGAAGAGGCTCCTCCTCCCCTCCTGCGCCCCTCAGCTGCAGCCTCGTCCTACTGCCTGTATGTGTGTGTGTGTGCGGGGCGGGTCCTTCCCTCCTCCGCCCATAGCACCCTCCTCTCGGGGGCTGCCTTCTCCTATTCGTCTCTCTGAGCCTTTAAAAACAGAGGTCAGTGGCTTCGCCATTCAGAACGAGATCCAGAGTCCCTTCCATGCCCCACAGCACCTCACGTGAGTGCTTCTCAACCCTGGCTATGCGGTTGGGGTCACCTGCAGAGCTTTTAAGAAACTACTGATGCCTAGCCTCACCGCTGGAAAATCCGTGTGAATCACTGGAGCTGGAGCTGGGCGTCCGTACTTCTTAAACGCTCCCTGGCGGATCTAACGCGCAGGACCACTGCTCCACTCCACGTGAGCCAGCCTTCCTGTCACCCCGCCCAGGTGCTGTGCTCCAACCTGGCTGCCTCCTTGTTCATCCTCAAACACCCTCCTTTCAGGACCTCTGCTGGAATACTCTGTCCTTGGGGGTCCACATGGCTCCCCCCTTACAAGTCACTGCTCCCCAATCTTATCAGTGAGGCCCCTGACCATACCGTGTGACAGGCCCCCACCCTCTGCCCTCACATCTCCCCTGACTCTGCTTGCTTCTGTGTCATCACATTTGACCCCTGACGTGTCACATTTATGTGCGTTGTGCTTCCTCCTTCACTAGAATGCAAGCTCTGTGAGAGCAGGGACGTGGCGATCTTACCTCATCCTCACTGCCCAGCACAGTGCCTGGCACACAGTGGGTGCTTGATAAAAATCTGCTGAGAGGAAGGCCGTCAACGCCAGGAGGTCTGAGCTCCCACTGCCGGAGAGCAAGGGTGGGGAGTCTTGCACCTCGGCGTCCTGGCACCCAGCACAGGGCCAGGCTGGGACCAGTTCACGGGGCTGATGATTTGCTCTGGAGACAGGGGCTCAAGGGGTGCTGTGGAGAGTCAAGACTGGAAGCAGGGGTCTAAGCAAAGACGAAGGTGGAAAGGTGGCCCAAAAGGAGCTGAGCTGCTTCGAGGAGGAAGGAAAGGTGGTCTGGCAAGTGTCCCACACCGGGCTGGCCCATGTAGCCTAGCAGGGCAAAGAGAGCGGTGGCCTGTGGGGCATCAGCCCTGACCACTGGGCCCAGACCAGAGGGACAGGGTGACTGAGAGCCCACAGGAAGGGTGGGGCAGGGGAGAGCCAGCCCCAGGTCCCACCAGGGCGGGAGAGGACTGGGGCAGAGCCCAGCATGAGAGCTGCTGTCGCCCTCAAATAGGACCTTTTGTCCGGTAGCTGCAGGGCTGCTGCAAAGCATAAACGACCCCGCCGAGTGGGCCCAGTCGGGGGCCCCAGGCACTCCTGACCCATCCCAGGAGCCCATGGCAAAAGTGAGGCCAGAGGGGGAGATGACTGGCTGGGGGGTTTGCCCAGGGACTCCAGCACAGGGGGCAGGCTGCTGTCTGTGAGAGCCAGCCATAAGGAAGCTGGGGGTGCCCAGGAAACAGAGGGCTCCAGTACACGTGCCCTGTGTGGCGGCAGTCTGGCCACCGGAGAGCCCGACGGCAACCCTCGAAGCCCTTCTGCCCCAGCAGCTCATAACTAGTTACTCCGCCCCTCCAGCTTCCTTCTCCAGAAACATCATTTTTCCTTGAGCACTAACTACATACAAGGGCTGGTAGAAGCCTGACCAGCTGAACACCCCCAAGCTTTCTAGGGCAGAAGCTCAGAGTGCCTTAATGTCTCCACAGAGACCTCCAAAGTCCCCCCACCCAGGTGAGCCTCCCTGGGGAGTGGGCTCTTAAAGGGGCAGAAGCCTCTGTAAACTGGTGGGCGCTGCTATGATACAACGGTGGTCTCTGGTGTCAAGAGGCACTCCAGCAAAGCAGCGTCTGCTCTGGGGCCTTCCCTGCTGTGTGTTTCTCTGGCTCCTGGGGCTCTGCCTGGTCTGCACCTCCCCTCCTCACTCCTTCTCCTCTTTGAAGACCACGGGCTGGAGTGGCAGACAGACCTGGGATTCTAATTTGCTACACGACCCCAGGCAAGTCCTCTAACCCCTGAGAATCTTACTGTCCTCAACTGCAAAGTGGGGAGAAAGGGGCTTGTTGTGAGGATTCAATGAGAGGCATAGTGCCTGGCACACAGTAGGGAGCTTAGCAAACCTTAGGTCTTGGCTAGCCTCCTCCCACATTCAACTAAAAGGCCGGACTCAGAGGCCCACCAATGTGTCTCCTGGCCCCTGCCCTTACTGTCCTCCAGTTTAGCGACTGGCTGCCTTTAAGAGGTGAGGAGGTCTAGGCTGGCAGAATCCATGCTGAGAATCACTCTTTACTTCCATGATCTTGGGGGACATCACCCAACCTCTCAGCATGAGCCTCCTCAATTGTGCCGGCAAACTGGAAGGTTCTTACGGCCAGACATAAGGCCACTGGTCAGGTAAGGCCAGGAGGTTTGGGGCCTGACGTTCTCAGGGTGGTCTTGGGGAGAACAAACCTGGACACTGAAATGGAAAATGCAGCAGGATGCTGAGAACTCTGGGAGATGTGTGTGAAAGGAGGTATGGTCAGACCCAAGGTAAGAGGCCATCTGGGCAGCGGGAAGGGGAGTCAGGTCTGTGCAGTTACTGCTGGGCCAGAGTTATAGGGAGGTTTGTATCCTAGTTCTGCTGCCCTGGCCTTGACCATCCCCCATGTCAACCCTCTCTTGAACTTTGCTCCTTGCCCCCCTAAGTCAGAGAGCCACTTGGTTGGGGGAGCACAGGGTCAGCGACAGTAGCCAGAACCCCAGACCCTTCCCCAGGACTCCTGGCTGGCCCCACCCCTCAGGCACCAGCTTGGGCCACGGCTGGGACCCCAAGCAGAGTCCCAGGCCTCTTCTGCTCCCACCCCAGGTCACCCAGAGCTGACATCCAGCTGTGAATGCAGCAGTATCCGGAATACAGCAGGGAGGGTGCAGGGCACCATGCCCGTAGCCCAGGGTGGGTTCAGGGACACACACAAACCGAACTCTCTCTCCACTTCACGTACACATACAAGCAAGCCCCACTTGCACTCAGAGGCCCGGAGGGGGCCTTCTGTCCTCCATCTTCGGCATCAATCTGTCAAAACCAGCTTTTCAGCATGAGACTGCTCACTCCTTTCTGTACAACATGAATTAAATATATTATCTGTCTTTGCGCTGAGTCACAGGACATTCACAGTACAGTGGGGGAGGAGGGGAGGGACTTGTGGGGAAGCCAAGACCCTCCAGGGCTGCTCCTCAGGCTGAGGGGGGTGCGCAGGGGACCTGGCCTCCCCTTGGCCTCGCCATCCGAGATTCAGCCAAGTGCTGAGGAGACTTTGGGAATAGGACAGGTGTGCTCCACAGGGGTGGGGGCGGGGCCTTCTCGCGGGGCCACGGCCCTAACACTCCCAGTCCCTTGGGGCCTGGGGCTCAGGGCTCGGGATCAAAGTCTATCCCGTCCTGTCCCACCTTCCTGTACCTCAGGCTGCGGTGCTGATCCTTTCTCTGGTGACCGCCCTCTGGGGAGGCCAGGGGCATGGGGAGGCTGGTGCCCAGATAGGGTGGAGCAAGGACAGAGCCACGGGGGCCGGGAAGGAGGGGACGAGGGAGGCTGTGCCAGCCCCAGGGAGCTGGCGGCAGCGTCAGGGTGACCCTGCATATCTGGGGACCGTCCTCGGGACCCTGGACCGGGGCTGGCTTACCAGCGCTCAGGAATGATAAGCGGGAACCACTCTCGGGAAAGGGCGGGGAGGTAGCAGCTTGGGTCAGAGCTCCAAGGGCAGTGCGTGCTCTACCACCTGCCAATTTAAGGCAATCCCATTCGGACTGGGGAGGCGGGCAGGCCCGGCTAAGCTGGCAGGAGTGCAGCTGGCAGGACCAGGCCACCACTGGACTCAACTGGGCGTCCAGCAGCATACGGGGCCTCTGGCGAGGAGTGGGGAATGGGAACAAGTGGGGTATGATGAGAAGAGGGGGTGGGGCTACAACTCCCTCTGTTGCTCTGGGGACACCCGCCCCTCAGGTGGGGGTGGGCTTTGGCACACATGTTGGCACCCAGGATTCCAGAGTCCCAGACAAGGTGCCATGTTGCTTCCTGCTCTCAGGGGGGGAAAAAGGGGAAAGACGTGTGGGCTCCAAGGGGCCTGAAAGGGACTCAACCAAACTGGTGAGGCAGGCAGGTACCCCGGGTGGGGAGGCATGGTGGTGCCCATGTTCAAGGCATAGCGCTCTGCCCGGCCTCTAGATTCTTCTGTCCATGTGGGTTCCATGCTGGTGTCTGAGCACTTTAGGGTGGGAAAGTGTCTGAGATCGCTCCCTGTCCCCTCACCTCCTCCCAGGGAAGCAGCTCATGCCCAGCCCCAGGGAAGGTGATGGAGGGGTTGGTGTCCAGGCCAAGGCCACTGGGGAGGCATGTGGGAAGAAGGGAGAGGAAACAGCCGTGGCCAGCAGGGCTGCCGAGAGGTCTTCTGGACCGGCCGTTAGCCCTCACTCCTCAGTCCTCCGAGGCCACACGGGCCCCATCCTGCCGCAATTGTGCTCAGTGTGACCTCTCGTCCCTTGGGCCACAGCAGGGTGGGCATAGCTCAGAAGATGCTCTGCCGCCGGCTCTTCCCTCGCCCTGGAGAATGGAAGGAAAGATGTGGACTGCAGGGAGAAGTCTGGGCCGAAGGCCACCTGAGATCAGGAGGGACGGGCGTCCTCCAGAGCTACTCTGATAGAACCATCAAGAGCACGTGCTTGGGAGCTGGTCAGCCCTGGGTTAAAATCCCATCCCTGCTACTTACTAGCTATGTGAAATTGCACCTTAGCCTCCCAAAGCCTCAGTCTCACTGCCTGTGAAATGGGGAGCATTAACTAATAGTACCAATTTCAAGGGGTATTTTAGGATTAAATGAGATACTGCATAGAAAGCACTTATCATGTCTGAGGCCATCAGCTAGTCTAGAAACGAAGTATAGTTCTCCCAGGATGGAGGCCAGAGAGCTCAGAATTTGCAGAGAGAATGAACCAGGAAAAACGTGCACCTTCCTCAGGGCTACTGTCAGAGACAGCGTTCTGTCTAGGGTGGGGGTTGAGGAGGGAAACGCAGGAGGAGGAAGCCTGGCAAGGAGATAGGGAAACCAGTCCCTTCCCTGCTCCCCACGGGCCCCCGGAAGACAGGCCAATGTCAGGGAGGCCACGCTGATTCCCACGGCAGGAGGGGCTGCTGGGCCCTATCTCTGTTCCTCAAGAGGGTGGAGCCGCCTGTCCTGGCCTCCTCTAATAAGAGGAGGAGGTGGGGGAGGCATGAGCCCCTACCTGGCTGCTGAAAGGCCAGGCCCCGGTAGCCTGGGTCCTTCTGGAGCTGGATCTCCTTCAGGGAGAAGATGGAAGCAGCTGGGGTGAGAGAGAGAAAAGGCCAGGAGAGAGCTGAGTGGAGCTGGCCCTGCTCCTGCAGCCTAAGGCCCCCACACCCATCGAGCACCCCCTTAGTTAGGACTGGCCCAGGAGCACCTAACTGGGCCTTTCGGGCAGCACCTTGGATCCACAGAGTTTCCTCCCCTCGTTGCAAACGAAAACCCAAGGAGGGGCAGCCAGGCTGCTCAGCTAGACCCAGGGCCTCTGGCCTCTTCGTTCCGGCTCCTCCACTCACACCAGCTGCTCCCTTTCTCTTGTTCTGGGGTGGCCCTGCCCCCTTCCCCCAACCTCCCCTACACACTCACTGTCTTCGAGCTGGTGCACACGCTCCCCCAGAGACCGGAAGTAGGGGTGCCTCAGGGCCGCCTCTGCTGACACGCGACTCTTGGATTCGTACTGAAAAGCAGAGGGTGGGGGACTGCAGGGACCCCTCTGGGCAATGCTATTCCCATGCTAAGTTATATGACGAGGAAGGGAAGGGCCAGAGTCTAACCTGAGAAGCCCCTGGGGTCAGCTGCCCACTCAAGCCAAGGCAGTCTCAGAACTCAGGGTCTCAGATCTCCAGCCACCAGGAGAAAACCAGAAGGGGGGCTTTCAGAGAATGATCTCCTCTTGGGATGGAAATACAGATGCTGAAGCATCTAAGATCACAACTTTAATAGTAACATTAACAACTACCCTTTATCGTGTGCTTATTCAAGACAGGCACCCTTCTAAGTGTATTCCACAACCTCAATTTATCCTCAAGACCATCTTACAAAATGGGAATGACTCATTCTACTTTGCAGTTGAGGAAACTGAGGCACAGAAAAGCTCTGTAACTTGCCCACAGCTACACAGCTAGGGTCTGAATTGGGGTTTGAGTCGGGAGTGCACCCACTCTTAAGTCTGTGGAAGCCAGCACTCCCCTCGGGCCCAGTGGGTGGAGGGTACGTGGGGAACGCCAGCACGCAGGTGGGACGGAGGGCTGGGCAGGGATCTTGGGGCTTCAGCTCTCTGACTGCCTGGCCCTGGTCGGCGTGGGAGCACTCACCAGGAGGAGGCCGGTCAGGAGGTTGATGCCATCAGTGTCCAACCTGCGGGAGGAAGGAGCTGGCACAAGTCTGGTCTATGGGGGCGGGGTGGGACGGGTGGGGCTCACAGCCACCTCCGGGAGGGACAGCCAGGCCCACAGGCAGAGAGGAGGAGTGGGGAGGAAGGGCTACCTGGGAGCATGACTGATGAGCGGCTGGGGCAGGTACTGGGGGAAGTTGTACGCTCGGAACTCGGACAGGGCCATCACACCAGGCCACGTCTCTTCCGTGGGGGTCCCTGGGGAGATGAGAAGGGGTGGCGAGGGGTGAGAGGCCAGGACCGAGGGCGACTTGGAGGGGTGCAAGGTAGGAGGTGGGGTCATAGAATGACTGAGTCCACCCCCCCCCCCCCCCCCCCGCCGCCCTGTAGAGATCCGGTGGGAGCTGCTCTTCCCAGTCCGGATATGCGCCCGGGCTGGACAGAGTTCCGGCGCCGCCTAGTGGTGAGAGGGAGGAGCGGCAGGACACTGACCGAGGAGTCGGAAGATGAGGTGCAGCTCCTCCTTAACCGTGGAGCCGGGGAAGAGGGGCCTCCCTGTGGCCATCTCGTAATGGATGCAGCCCACGCCCCTGCAGGGAGCAATGGGCAGGGGCGGCGTTAGGCTGGACCTCCTTGCACCCCCGCTTCCTAGCGCTGCTCCACCGCGATGCCCTGCCACGGTGACTCAAATGGGTCATGGCACCGGGGTGGGTGGCCCAGAGCTGCAGAGGCTCCTAGCACAGCACAGCCACCCACTACAGCCTCCCTCTGGGGGCTTCTCAGGGCTCTAGGACGCTTTGATCTCTCCCCTTTCACTCTGTAGGATTTGGGTCTGCATAGCCAGCACCCATGAGGCAGCTCTTCAAGCAGTGTTGTCTCCAACTTCCCATCATGTGCCCCTCTGGAAGAGAGAAGTCCACAAATCCACTCTCCAAGGAAACCCCTGGTGTAGGGCACAGCAGCCATGCATCAGAAAACTGTGTTTTACCTTTAAAGTTCGGCAATCTTTTTCTTCTACACTGAATCATATGTGTGTTAATTTTAAGGAAAAAAGTATCCCTTCTAAATTTTTCAGTAGAACTGATGCTTGGGTAAGATTCATCATATTTACTGTGGGCGCCCTCCTGTGCCCTCTGGTAACCCCCTATGTACCCCTGGGCGAATATTTCAGAAGCACAGCCTAGGAGAGTCTATTTAGAGCCAGGGAAACCCCAGTGTAGCTCTGACTTAACTTTATTTTTTGTTTAAATGCATCTTTTATTTATTTTCCCCCTAAACTTGCTTCTCTTTATTTTTTGGCCACACAATGTAGCATGTGGGGTCTTAGTCTGCCCACCAGGGATCAAACCCGCATCCCCTGCATTGGAAGCACAGAGTCTTAACCACTGGACCACCAGGGAAGCCCTCAATTCTTTAACATCCAGTTCAGCAGGATGCCACATGGCTTTTATTCAAAAGAGATTAGACAGTCCTTCACAGAGGCCTTTGGGGCAGCAAAAGCGAGTCGCAGGTGCGGAAGCCCCTGCCCCACGCCCTCAACCCCACGCCCAGTCCCACAGCGCTTGCTTACCACATATCGATGGGGGTGGAGTACTCCGTGGACCCCAGCAGCACGTCGGGGGGCCTGTACCACAGGGTCACCACCTCATTGGAGTAGGTCTTCGTGGGCACTGACTTGGCCCGGGCCAGTCCTAGGGACAGACCCGTCACTGAACCGCGCCCCCCCCCCCCCCCCGACAGTGCCCACATCCTGAGGAGACTGTGTCCGATTCCTCCACTACCCCGCCCCAGCCCTGTGGGCTCTGGCCCTCACCGAAGTCGGCCAGCTTCAGCTCCCCTCTCTCGTTGATGAGCAGGTTCTGGGGTTTCAGGTCCCGGTGCAGGATCTTGCGTCGGTGGCAGTAGGCAAGGCCCCGGAGCAGCTGGAACATGAAAATCTGGGGGAGGGAAAAGCAAGGAAGCAGTGCAAGGTGGGAGCATGTCCCATGGAGGGGAGGGGGGAAGGGAGGAACCCTGCGCCTCTTCCCCGTGGCTGGGACGGGGATGGGGACAAGACTGGGTGGAGGTGAGGTACTTGGAGAGCTACCTGGTTCTCCTGCCCGCGTGGAAGCCACATCCTGGGCCCCAACCACCCCAGGGAATGCCATCCAGAGGGCAGGGCACCAGGTGTACAGAGGAGGCAGGAGGGTGGGGGAGGAGAGAGTACCCCAGCCGGGGAGCTGAGAGACGCCACACTGGGCCAGGAAGCCTGCCTGTGTGGGGTCCTACGCACACAGAAGAGCTCATTCATCCCTCTGAATTTCCCCGAAGCCTCTCTTCATCCTGGCAGGTAACTCACGCTCCCGTCTGACAGAGAGGGAACCTGACGCTCAGCGTGAGAGCGGGGAGGTCCATGCCACGGAGGCTCTCACCTTGACGTTGTGCATGCTCATGAGGTTTCCACAGTGGTCCAGATACTGCTTCAGGTCACTGTCCTGGAACACAGGCCTGGCTCAGCCCTCGCCCTGACCTGACGCCTGGCCAGGCGCCCTTCCCTGGGCAGGGCCCAAGCCGAGGAGTGGGACAGGTCCCTGGCTCCGAGCTGCCCCTAAGCCTGGGCCCTTGGGCCATTCCTGAATGGGAGCATCTGAGAACCTGATTCCAGAACAAGGCCTGGGCCACCCCCACCCTCTCCCCCCCACACCCCTACCCCAACTCACCAGGTACTCAAACACCAGAGTGAGGGAGCGCTCCGTGTGGATGAGGTCATGCAGGGTCACAATATTGGCATGTTTCAGGTTCCTCAGTAAAGACACTATGGGGAGACAGGCCTGCCTGTGTCCCTTAGGCCCCACATGCCCCTCTATGCCCCTCATACCCTCTCCTCCTGGGACCAGCCTCAGGAGTCCCCATTCCAGCAATGGCTCTTGGCCCCCAGGCTGCCACCAGGGCTCAGGCCAGGAACCCCTCCTCCCAGGAGCCCCAAGACTACAGGGCCCTAGGATGCTGTACCCTCTCGGATGGCAGTGCAGGGCGCGCCTTCTTCATGTTCCAGCCGGATCTCCTTCAGGGCCACGAGGTTCTCTGTCAGTTTGCTGCGCCCTTTGAAGACCGTGGCATAGGTTCCCTGGGAACAAGAACCCCAGCAGCCCAGCCACATTCAGGCCCCGCTCTCCTCTGTCCAACGTCCTCCTCTTTGTGCCTCTGCTTGGGCCGTGACTTTGGCAGGACTGCCCTTCCCTACCCCCCCCGACCCCTTCACTGAAATTCTGTTTCTTCCAAAGCCCACTTCTCTGTGAAGCTGTCCCTAACTCCTTCCTGCTCAGAAGGAACTGTCTTTCCTATAAGCCCCCAGCAGGCAAGGTGTCCCTCTATTATAACACCAGTTTTGTTCTTCCTTATGTTCTGTTGATGTTTACGTGTAGGTCTCCTCTGGGTTCCTGGAAGGAAACGGCCACATCCTCCTCCTCTCTGTAAACCACGGCCCACCCCCCCGCCTGGAACACAAAGCCCAGCACAGTGTTTACGGAAATAGCTAATAATTACACGGCGCAAAAGCTTACAGTGACCTACTCGGGCCTCACAACACCCTACGAGGTAGAACAATTAGGATCTCCATCTGACAGAGGAAGAAACCAAGAGCACAGAGGGAGGTCATATAGCTCACACCAGGCCACAGAGCTGGTAAATGGAGGAGTTGGGATTTGATCCCAGACAAGAAATATTAGCAGGAAAAAAAAGACTGGATTCTGCCCCAGAGCCCATCAGCCACCCCATCCTCATGCCCTCCTCCAGGACCTGGGCCCACCTTAACACCTGCCAAAGGCTGGGCCAGACTGCATGGCAAGATCTGTGGGACAGGGGTAGTGGGACCGCAGACTGGGGAAGGCTGGGGAAGACCCTGTTCCTCCTCCTAGCCATCCCGCCCGGCGGCCTGGAGAAAATCCAACCCAGCCTCTTACCTCCCCCAGTTTGTCCAGTTTCACGTATGTTTCCAGTTTCCCAAAGCCGATATCTGACTGCGAGGGAGAGACATAGGGTCCTGTGAGCTTGAAGGTCCCAGCAGTCCCACATAGAGTACACCTCCTCACCCCCAGCCTCCAGGTGGAAAGGGAATGAGACCCCCAGGGGGTCTGAGGCTAGCAGGGTGAGGGCAGCCCCAAATCCTCCCTCTCCACTTCTCTCTGTCCCTGTGATAAAGGAGGGAGGCCTTGGAAGTGTGAGTTTCTTTCTCCCGTGGCAGTGGTGGGTGCAGAGCCCAGGGTTGTAGTCCTGGGATTGCCACAAGCCTTTATCACCTGTCTGTCTCCATCCTGCTCAGAAGCCCCTCAAGGGCAGGAACTGTGCCTTTTTCTCCACTGTACCTTGGGGGTCCAGTTCAGAACCCACCTCGCTACAGCCTCTCTCGTCAGCACACTTGCTCCAGCTCAGTAGTACCCAACCCTTAACAATACGGACTCCTGGGCCTCACCACCCAGAGTTTGATTCTGTAGGTATCTGGACTGGGGACCAGAATCTGTGTTTTGTAGGATACTCCCAGGGAAATCTGATAGGCAGCCAAGACTTGGAAACACGGGCCAGCTGGTTTATTGACCTCACGCCAGTGAAGACTCTGGAACCCAGAGGGGGCTTGGAGCTCAGCTCCAGCACGGGTGGGACTCAACTAGGGAATGGAGGTTGACCAAGAGGACCAGCTGTGGGAATCCTCTCGGCCAGAAGGTGGCGCCAGAGGCCCAGAAACCTCCCCGGAAACTGCTGCAGGCCTCAGCCGGGACAGGCAAAACCAGGACTGATGTCTTGCAGGGGAGAGGGTGTTCCACCCAGGCGACCTCTGACCCTCTTGGGACTCACCAGGGAGGCACGGCGGGACATTCGGGTGAGCGGTTTGGGCAGGTCTGGGCTCTCCAGCTGCAGCTTCTGGAGGAATTCCTGGGGCAGTCGTATGTCCATGGGCAGAGAGAGCCTCTTACTGATGTCCTGCAGTGGCCAGGATGAGACAGGGGCGCCAGTGTTTGCTCCAGGGTAGCCAGGGCTGTGGGACCCTCGCCTCTGGCCCTGGGCCTGGCTTTCCCTGTGAACAACCCCAGCAGGACTGAACCATGGGCTGTGAGGCTTCAAAGATGTGCTGAGACATATATGAACATCCAGGGGTTGCTGTGTGACCTTAGGAGGTGGCGTCCCCTCTCTGGACCAGAGTCACCATCTGTAGAATGAGATTCCTGCAGACACTGCGATTCTGTAAGCACATTTTTCATACACTTGGGCACATGTATGTGGGTCATAAGACCAACAGTCAAATTGTCTCGCCCTTGCTATGTACCAGGAATGTTCAGAGCACGTGGCATATATTCTCATTTAATCTTCTCGATGACCATTTTAACACAAGGAGACTGTGGTACACAGAGGTTGCGTAGCCTGCTCAAGGTCACAGAGCTAATCAATGGCAGAGTCGGGATTTGAACCCATGAAGTCTGGCTCCAAGGCAACCACCTTCCCGGGCATACATCTGTGGATGTGTCGTAGAGCCTGGAGCCCCTCACCTCCATGGAGAAGCGGCGCTGGTTCTGCCGCCGGTACTGCATGCCAGGGGACAGCTGCCCGGGGTCCTCCCCTCTGTCTGCGGGGGAGAAGGTGCTGGACTCTGGCTGGGGGTCTCTGCCCAGAGGATGGAGCTGCAGGCCTGAGAGGGAGAGACATCAGCCACCCTCCCTGCCTCTGCCCCGGCATGGGGGTGGGGAGGAGACTTCACTCTGCCCTTCCCCGAGCAAGGCCAGCCGTGCTGTGTGTCACGGTGTGTCAGGGAGGGTGGGGAGGGGCAGGGGGGATGCCGGGTGGGGAGGGGTGGGGGAAGGGCCCCAGACCCCTCACCCTCATTGTGCCGGCTGTGGAGCTGGTTGAACTGCTCTGTGAACTCGACCAAGGACTCCTCGATGGTCTCGGTGCGGGGCACTGACAGGGAGAAGCGGCGCTTAAAGTTCTTCATTTTGTTCATGATCAGCAGGCAGCAGGCCGCAGGGTCCTAGGACAGAAGTGAGAAGAGCAGGTGAGAACACGGCAATGGGTCCGGTCGACACCAGCTTCCCATCAAGCTCTGTCACCCCGCACTCAGGGGCCAGGGTCGCAGCTTCCTAACCCTCTTCCTCCCTGGGAATCTCATCCCCCCAGGATTCCCTGTCCCTGGGGAGATATTCACAGGGAATATTAAGAAGCACAGCAAAGTACTGCTCATAACAGCAGCTGGATGTGCCAATAGGATCCTGAAGGCCTCCCCAGGGCCAGATGGTAACCTTTCAGCTGCTGGAGGTCTAGAGAGTTCTGGAAGGAGGCCAGGGGTGGCAGGGAAGACACCAGAACCGGGTGGCCCTAGGGCCAGCAGCTCTTTACCAACTTGCACGGAAGAGGCTGAATGTCAACAGCCAGTAAGCCTTACTGACTGATGCCCATAAGCTGAACATAGCTTAGCCTACACCCTTGTAACGCAGTCTGGTCCCAACCCCATTTCATCCTAATATTGACACCTGGGAGTCCCTCTCTGGCTTGTCCTGGGTCCCCAGGAGACAGGAAAAGAGAGGAAAGGGACAAGCTGAGGCCTCTTGATCCCAGCCCCACTGTAGCTGAGGGAGAAGGAGGCAGAGTAGAAATGAGCTGGCCCAGCCCCATTCCCTCCTGCTGAAAATACGGGAGGTCAGGAGCCGTTGTATGTCTCAAGGGAAAGACAGAAATTTACCGGAAACAGACAGGGCCCCCAGGGAGGAGAGGCTGAGCACTGCTGGCCCCTCCCATGCCAGAACCCCAGCAGGCAGGGTGCCTACTGCAGAGAACATGATGCAGGAGAGGGGTGGGTTGCTCTGCTCACTCCAGGGCCCCCTCCCCAGCGAGAAGAGGTTCCCTCCCTGCGGCTCCTCTTGCCCCGAGTGAGGGGACACCCACTGGCCTCCCAATGAGACTTGTGCAACTGCTTCTTCCCATAGACCCTCCCTTCTCTGTTCTGCCCTGAAAACTCAGAGTGGGGCTGTCACGCTTTCCCTTCCCTTTCCCCCCTTCCCCTCCCCTCCCCTCCATGGTTTCATAAGCTTCCAGTGTGGCCACCCCCTCATTTCTACTCTGCCTCCTTCTCCCTCAGCTACAGTGGGGCTGGGATCAAGAGGCCTCACAAGGGCCCCCACCCACGCCTGCCGTGAAGCCATCAGGGCTAGCCCTGTGATGGGAGGGGGCCAGCCTGCACCAAGCATAGCCCATTTCCAGAGGATGCTCTCAGCACTGTCACCGGCCAGTAACCAGTTGCCAAGGCGACCAGGCCCCTCCTGAATCCTGGTTTAAGGGATTATGGGTCAGTAGCATGTTTACTTTGCTTAAGGATCACATCCTTCTGTACTCAGCCAGCCTGGAAAGGGTCCTTTCCCTGGCTACCCCCAAATGCAGCTAAGTTGTGGCCCTCCAGCTCCTCTGAGCCCAGAGACTGGGAATGGCCAGGCACTCCTTCCTCAGGCCGGCACCCCTCAGAGTACCGGCGTTGGGTCTGCACTGCCAGCCGAGCCTGTCTCTGTCAGTGGGCCGTGAAGTCTCCCTCCGTCCGGCTCAACAAATGAAGTACCAAGCATTACACTAGGCACTGGGGTTAGTGGTGAGTCAAGCCTGGTCCCTCTTCTCAAGGAACCTGGGGGCTGTGAGGCCTCCTTTGATGAGAAGGTAGCTGAAAGGTCTTCTTCTTCCAGCTTCCTTGCAAAGCCCACCAGCCTGGAACTTTCTTACTTCTCCATCTCCAAGCTCATTCCTGCCAGCCAACCTCAGCCACTCCTCCTGGCTCTGTGTGATGTCCGGGCCTGTCGTCTGCAGGATTCTCATGGACAGGAAGCTCCCAGAGGCTGCCACCCACCTCACTCTTGTGTGCAGCCAGCCGGGGATGGGGGGGGCATAAGGGGGGCTTCATGACGGTGGCAGCGTGTAGGCTCCAGTGACAGGAGGACCTCGACACGCCCTGCCTGACTCATATTTCCCACACGACAGGAGAGTGGAGATGTCCCCATTGTACAGATGAACTGTTTACAAGTTGGCTGAACACGAGCATCAGCAGGGAGTACTGGGAAACATTCAGATTCCTGGGCTTCGCCCTCAGATTCCGGAACTGAGGCTCTGAGAACGGTGCCTGGGAAAATGCACTTTTAAAAATCATCCCCCATCCCACAAGTTGCATGGGGTGGCCAAAACCAAACACACAAATGAAAAAAAAAAACCCACGCCCAATGATCTGAACACTAGAGCCACGGTTGGGAAGCATCTGAGGTCTAGGTCTGCCCAGGTTTCCAGATTGCACTCGTGTGCTGAGATGAGGAATCCTCGAAGCTGCGGAGGCACAGGAAGGTGGAGGAATGCTGAGTGGAGCAGAAGACCCACCAGAAGGGCAGACAATGTCTGCCCTGCACAAACCGATGCCCCAAGCTCAGTCATGCTCATTCTAGGGGGCGGGGCGACTGGGCACTTGGCTCCCTGAGGTCTGGGCTCTGCCAAGAGGGGCCAGTCACGCCCTCTTCTAAACACAGGCCTCCCCACAAAGCCATCTGGGATTTATGGGATGGCACATAGGGTTTGCGGCTCAGGAATCCACCAGTAGCGGCCATATATCTCATGCCCTTGCATTTGCCTGTAGGGGAGGGAGAGGGGAGCTCATCAAAAGCCTTCTGGGAGGGAGGCCCCCAATCTCTACAAGACAAAGGAGAAGCAGCCTGAACTGCACCTGCCCTCCTTGTTAGCAGCAAGGAGACACCAGTGGGACCAGCAAGCATGTGGACGGTGAAACTGGGGACGGCTCACTTGAGCGGGAATGGGGGACCAAGCAACGCGGACGATGGGAACCAGCTGCTCTGCACCCGGCCTGAGAAGAGACCGAGAGGAAGTGGCTGTCACTGTAGCAGGAGCGATGGCGGTCAGATGTAGGGATGGGCTTTCTGATGGTGGCAGGGGAGCAGGCGGCAAGGGTGGTGACCACGCAGAGAGTGGACGCTGCTCTCGGACGGGGACAATCGGGGCCTTGAACCCGGCAGGGTCCGGGTGTGACAGGGCAGGCTGGGCAGTGAATGGTCTGTTGTTCCCCACCTCAGGACACAAGATGCCTCTGTGACTTCTTTCTTGGGAGAGTCAGTTCCTCAGATTTGAGGGTCAGGGGGGAAGGGCGACAGGAAAAAGGCCTGTTACCTTCGTGCCGTCTGCCCCTCACCCCCATCTGGGGACAGAAGGGCTCAGTGTGACCCGGCCTGAAGCCAGCCCAGGGCTGGGCACAGTGTGGCCTTTGTCCCCAGGGCCAGGGAGCCATCTGGGGCTGTCCCCGTGCAACTGGTGCCAGGGGAAGAGGGAGACGGGCGCCCAAGGACGCTGGCCTGGCCGGGTGGGATGGGGGGATGCTGAAGGAGAAGTCCCCCTCAGGAGCTGCAGGGGTGGGCAGGCAGACCCCCAACCAGGCCTTCCCTCCTGCCCAGGTGAGTCCATAGAGTTCTCGGCCTACCTCCCATCACCTCCTCCTGGGCACACACCAGCCAGCCCAGCAATTCCTGCTGGTGCCAGAGAAGCAGGTAGCTCAGGAGGAAGGAGGAGCCAGACCGAGAGGAAACTGACACTTGCCCCGAGGCCACCGTGCGCCCCGCAAGAAAGGGCTGGACTCCTGGAGTGTTAGCAGGAACGGGCACTCACAGAGCCACCATTCTAATCCTCCCTGGCTCGCCTGTGGAGGACAACGCGGCTCCCAGAGGGGAACTGACTTGCTCAAAATCATGCAGCAATTTCCTGACTGTCGCCAAGTACACAGACTCAAGTGACCACATTGCTCCTTTCTTCTCCTAACTGGAACTCTCCCACCCTGCCCCTCCCTGCGGCCTAGGCTGTAAGCGCGGTTTTCTACCTTCCAGGTCTCCTCCACCGCCACCCTGAATTAAAGTCAGACAACCCCAGCTTCCAATCCCGTGCCACCACTAGCAGGCGGATGACAGCGATTCAGTGACACCATCGCTCGTAGCTTTTCATTCAACAATTATTTATTGAACATCTACTATGTGTCAGGCACTGTTGTTGACCCTGAGAATCCACTTGTGAACAAAACAGACATTAATCCTGCCCTCATTAATCCTGACACTCTAAAAGGGGTGGGGAGAGGCAACAAAGAAAATAAGTAAATAAAATATATGGTATGTTAGATGGTGACAAGCGCAACAGAGAAAAATAAAACAGGAAAGAGGGATGGGGTGTGACAGGTGGGATGTTGCAGTTTTAAATAGGGTGTTCAGGAAGTCTTCCCTGAGAAGGTGACATCTTCTGGGAAAAATTCTGAGTAGGCACCGGGGAGGGAGCTAGTCATACAGAATCTGGGGGAAGCATGTCAGCAAGGGAACGGTAGGTGCAAACGTCCTGAGGCAGAAGTGAGTTTGGTACGGTCTGGGAACAGCAGTGTGGCTGGAGAAGAGAGCTGATCATGTTGGGGTCCCTCGGGATTTGGGAGGGTTTGCGGGGATGAGTGATTTGATCCCATTTAGGTTTTAATTGGCTCCCTCTGGCTGCAGCAGGGAGCTCGGTCAGGAGGTGATGGCTGGGGGAAGCGTAGAGCAGTGGAGGTGGGGAGAAGTGGCTGGATTCTGGGTATATTTTGAAAGTGGAGCCAGAGGGATTTGCGGACAGATTGTATATGGTGTGTGAGAAAGGAGTCAAGCAGGACTCTGAAGGGTTTGGCCTGAGCAACTGGAAGGATGGGTGGCCATAGTGGGGATGAGGGATGCTAGGACTGGAGGTCTGGGTTTTAGGCATGTGTTTCATGTCCAGTGGATGTCTGAGTGGGGATGCTGAGCGAGCTGACACAAGGAAGACACCCAGAAAATGTTAGCTCTCTTTTCTCCTTTTCTTTTTCTCTCGACTTCCTGCACAGATGTAAAAATGTACCAGAAAAGAGGCCCATATAAAGCTCACCAAACACATCCCTCACAGACGTTCTTAGAGCCCATAAGGCACTTTGAAGCCTTGGGATGCAAGAGGACCAGGGAACAGGGAACATGGTTGGCAATCAGCAGGCCTGAGCCACCAGATGGAGACGGAAAGGCCAGGTAGGAGGGGTCCCCCCAATTATTGACGCAACTCGGCAAGGCCACGCCGGGCAGGGGACCTGGGCCTCCTAGCTGACTGCTCTTATCCACGGGGCAGGCCAGGCCGGCCCACGGGCCCATCATCCAGGTAGTGCAGAGGTGGCCTGCCGCTCTCCACCCCCTGGACGACCTCTGCCAGGCCCCAGAACTGACACCTGCCTCTAGGCTGGGACACCTGGGCGACCCAGACCGGGAGACCACGGAGGCAGAAAAGGAGATTGACAGAGCATCCAGGGAAGCTGGGTCACAGCCTCCCTCTCACAGAAGTTTGGCTGCAGACTGGTGCAGAGGGAGGAGGGCAGCTTCACTTCCTAACCTCCAGGGAGCCAGGCTCTGAGATTCCTCAGGGAACCCTTATGAGAAGCCCCTTTGCCTTCCTCCTAAATAAAGTCCCATTCACAAGCCTGCAACCCAAGGTCCTTCAAGACCTGCCCCCCCGTTCCTCTCGGGCTCTGCTCTCCCCACTCCCCAGCACAGCATGCAGTTCAGGTCCTGGGTCTTCAGAAGCTTCCCAGAGCCCCTAGGACCGCAGGGAGCCCATCTGATGGGCCTCCCTCACCGGGGGCGCTTTGATTCCAGTGCCTAATGCTGGCCACACACAGCAGGCCTGGCTGGCTGTGTCACCAGCGCATAGAGCACCTACTGCATTCCAGGCACATGTCAGATACTTTTCCAAGTCCCTCTTTTGGCTGTGTTTTCTTTTCTTTTAGCGCTCAGTCTCTGTGAGTTCAGGGACAGGGGAGGAAGGATGTAACTTCCAACTGCCCACTTTCTGAAGCCCAGAGGGTCTGACCCTTGGTCCCAAAGGCTGACCACCAGCTAGGATCCTTATGACATTCTCTGCTGCCCATTTCCTGCCCCCACCTCAGCCACTCAGCCACTCTGGGCCTTTGGGCAGGTTTCAAAACAACTAGAGGCCACGGCTGACCAAGTCTGCAGACGTCATGAGCTGAGACTTCAGAGCCACTCCCTCCTTGCAGGAGAAGTGTGCCTGCAGGGAGCCGGCAGATACCATCTCTTCCTTCATCTTCTAGCTGACCCTGCTTTGCACAGCTTGAGGCTTTAGTTTCCCTAGTTTGCGACAAACCTCAGGAGAAGCCAGTCACCACATGACTGGCTGGAGCTGAGAGGCAGTGGCAGAAGCAGAAGCAGAAGCCCTGGAGCCCTCATCACTCACCTCATTCCGCGAGCTCTTGCCTGGATGAGAGAGGCTGTCAGCCTGGGGCCTTCTGAGTGGTCAGAATCAAGGGGACAGACAGGCCTGTGGTCACTCTGCCAGCGAACAGATGCTCTGGACACAGGGACAGAGCTCAGAGAAGATTCTCACAGCCCCTGTTGGAATGCAGGAAGCAGGCGGGGAAGGCCTTCCAGGAGCAGGCAGGACTAACCTGCGAGAAGCCGGTCAGGAGGCGAAGCGTCTGGGGCTCAGGGTGGCCCCTGCCCTGGACAAATGCACTACTAGCCTCCACGGCGTCCTACCTGATGCAAAAGTCCCGCAGTGAGGGCCACGTGCTGCCCAGCCCTGCTCTCCAAAATCCTCTGCAGTGTGGAGTCCTGGCAGAAGTCCCAGCTCTCCCACCTACTAGCACTATGACCTGGGAAGACACCCATGCCTCAGTTTCCTTTTCTGCTAAATGGGGATAATGCCTAACCTCCTATCCAATTGCCACTGGCTGCGAGACCTAACTTTCTCAGTTGCTTTCTGATGATGTCACTTCCCTATTTTAAATCCTTCAATATTAACACCACCCTCAGGAAAAAGTCCAAACTCCAGTGGCCAGAAGACTAGGCCTCCTGTGTTTTGACCCCTGTCTCCTCCTTGTCTCAGCTCTCACCCCTCCCTGGGGGGTCCAGCTTTATGAAATGTACTTGGCGTTCTCAGGGTAAACCACACTCACGGCCCACATGAAACTTCACTCGGCCTGGGATGCCCTTCCTCGTTTTTCCCTAGGTAAAAACCACTGCCAAGCGCAACTCAAGTGTTGCTTCCCCTGGGAAGCCGCACGCGGCCACCCCTCCTCCCTCGAGGTAAGATGAGATGCTTCCAGAGCGGCCTGTGCACATTCGTAACTAGATGGTGATGTCTTCATGGCAAGAGCATGGTCTCAGGCAGCTCTGCTTCCCCAGCGCCTCACGGTGGAAGGAACCTACCAGGTGCTCAGCCAGTGTTTGTGGAATGAATGAACACATGGCTGAATTAGACCGCAGCCAGTGCACCATAATGACTCGTTCAAGCCTCTTTCCTCTATACACATTTAAACATTAGGGCCATTGAAGACAAAGACCTTCTGGCACCTTGAACCTCCAGAACACTCTGTCTGTCTGTCTGCAGACCCTTCCACTCTCAGGCAGGCCAGGGACCTGTTTCTATGTTTATCTTCTCCTTGTCAGGCCAGCCCCACTCTCAGCAGGTGGGACTTGAGCCCACCGGGATGGCCTGGTCCTGCCCTCTTTCTGGGCACACTAGAGCAAGCCCGGGGGTCCGCCAACCAGCCCTGGACTCTCTGGGACATCTTTCCTCCTCGGTTCTCCTGGCTCTCAGTGGGAACTGGAACCCAGGGACCTGTGGGCCAGGGACAAGGGGAAAGCCAGCAAAGTGTTCCCATCTTCAAGGCTCCAGTCAGGCATGACCTCTTCCTGGACGCCTTCTACGATGCCCCTCATGTCCTCTCTAGCCTGAAACCCTGCTGGCCCAGCCAGGTGGGGGCCCCTCATCTGTGCTCCCACGGCATTCTGGACGTCCCCAAGTAGCACCCTTGGCTCCCTGTACTGTAAATGCTTGCTTGTCTGTTTCCCTAGTTTGCCTGCGGGCTTGTTAAGGGCAAAAATTGGGTCTGACTCATCATTACACTCCCATGTGCCTGACATGGGGCCTGGCACCAAGCAAACCCTCAAATGATCAGTGAGCAAATCTATAAAAGCTGAAAATTCCTGGCTCTGGGAGCTGTTTGGAGGTAAGAGGGCTGCCAGGAGACTGTCAGTTGCCCACGGGACTCCAAGCCTCATCTGTAGCCTAGCCCTCCTTCTCCAGCCAACTCTTCCCCATGGTAGTGGGGGGAGCGTGGGCTGGGGCAGAGGGGGCAGCTTCCTGGCCAGCAGCAACTCCCCCAGTGAGGTCTGTGGAGGCCTCAGGGTTGGCAGGTGCCACAGCACAGTGAGGGATGGACAGGGGATGGAAACGATCCTAAAGAGAGGTACCAACTGAACACGCACCGGGCTGGGGCCTCCAGGGCTTGTGGAGAGGGGCTTGGCAGACCTTGGGGCCCTCCTCATGGGCTCCCATCCCCTAGGGGCAGATTTCCAGGGCCTCACAGGTCAGGTGCACTACCCAGGCTCAGACCTTGGCCTCGACCCCTATAGATGACCCCTCCTGACCCCCCTGCCCCATTGGTGTGGGCCCCACATCAGCCCTGCTGATACTCTGTTCTTTTTGGCTTCCTGAGGCTCAAGGAATGAAGCCACATATATCATCTTCTGGTATTTTCTTTTTAGCCTTTTCTGGAGACCCAGCTAAGGCTGGCCTGTAATCTTTGTGGAGGCTCTGGATTTCTAAGTGATATGACGGGACAAGGTGCCCTTCTGTCAGCTCTGGTCCTGGCCGTGCATGACATCCCAGACCAGAGGCTGGAGCAAGGAGCCAGCGCAGGCAAGATCTCTGTCTCCCATGTCTGCTTCCAGACCAGGCCTGCCTCACCTCCCAGACAGAGAAGACCCTTTTCCACTCCTCTTAGCAGCATCCATGAAAGACCCTCAAGGAAGGTCCCTCACCTACTACCCAGTGTTTTTAAAATTCCAGAGTCTGGAACTTCTTCTTAGGTCTTTCTTCCTAAATCCCAATGGAAGCAGCTCACAACCGTTTCCTCTCTGTTTGCTTAAGGACAGATGCTGATGCCCGCCATCCTCTATACAATCAGTAGGGGGAGAAGTAAAGAGCGTTCAGGTCACCTCTCCTTCAGCCTTCCCTTGTCCAGACTGAAGAACCTGTCATGGGATCTTTGTTAACATCTCTTGGTTTTCTCGCCATGCCCAACTTTAGCAACAGAACAGCAGGGGCCTTCAAGCTCTGGCATCCCGGGGGACTGCTCAGTCACATGACAGGGAGGGCAGGAGGGAAGGGTTTCCCAGCACCTCCAGACCACATTTCTATTTATACTGCACTCCCAGGCCTCCACCGCCACCAGTTTGGCCCAACAACGCCAGGCCCACATTCTGGAGGACCCTGGCCAACATTCTCCATCCTTTAGGGCAAGCGGGCTTCCTCACACTCAGCATGGCCGCCCTCTCACCAGGCTGGGCCCAGGCGGCCACCTCGGCCTGGACCACCTCCCTGCTCCTCTCTGTCTCCAAGGCCCCCTCTGGGATGCCTCTGAACATCCTGCAGTTGCTCACCTGTTCTTTAAACGTCCCATCAGCGGCACCCACCGCCCAGAGCTCGGGGGTGGCCCTGGTTTCTCCTAGACCCTCTCTCACTTCACAAGTATCCACTCAACCAGGCACTGTCCCAGGCTCTTGGCTTGTCTTCCCCTCCCCCAGCCTTCTGGTTCTCCTGCTTCTTTCTCCCTCCCTTGTCTGGTGGACTTACTTCCTCTACCTGTCCCTGAATGTCAGTGTTCCTGAGAGTTCCCTCTTTGGCCCTTTGTTTCTCCCCATCTACACTCATCCTGGTGACCTCATGCTCTCCTGCGGTGGAAACCACCACCCATGTGCTGATGACTCCCAGATCCACAGCTCTGGCCCCACCAAGCCCCTGAGCCTCACACACACAGGCCCAACTGCCTGCTGGGCATTTCGGTCTAGATCTTCCCCTAGGGTCTGAGATCCTAGAATTACCCCACTGGGCCTAGGACAGTCCCCAAGACAGCAAATAGTTTGAGATGTGTATTTATTGTTTTTTTTGTGTGTGTGTGTGGTACGCGGGCCTCTCACTGTTGTGGCCTCTCCCGTTGCGGAGCACAGGCGCCGGACGCGCAGGCTCAGCAGCCATGGCTCACGGGCCCAGCCGCTCCGCGGCATGTGGGATCTTCCCGGACCGGGGCACGAACCCGTGTCCCCTGCATCGGCAGGTGGACTCTCAACCACTGCGCCACCAGGGAAGCCCTGAGATGTGTATTTAAATGAAAAGGGCATTTGTGTACAACTTGTAAAAGCTGTATGTGTGCTAGATATACATGTGTCATACATGTGCACTATATAAATATATGTAAATACACTGTATATAATCCAGAAGGATATAAATATGTGTGTGTGTGTATATATACCCCCCCCCACACACATATATATATTCCAGAAGGATCTAAGTTAAATGCTAACAGTGGTTATGTAATAGGGTGCAGAATTATGGGTGATTTTAATACCTTCTTTTCGCTTATTTGCATCTTCTAATATTTCCATAATGAACATTCACTGCTAATGTTAAAAGAAGAAGTAACGGGGCTTCCCTGGTGGCGCAGTGGTTGGGAGTCCGCCTGCTGATGCAGGGGACATGGGTTTGTGCCCCGGTCCGGGAAGATCCCACATGCCACGGAACGGCTGGGCCCGTGAGCCATGGCCGCTGAGCCTGCACGTCTGGAGCCTGTGCTCCACAATGGGAGAGGCCACAGCAGTGAGAGGCCCGCATACCACAAAAAAAAAAAAAAAAAAGAAGTAACGCTTCTTTTTAAATGAAAAAAAGTATTTTTAGGTAGATTCCAGAACTATTTAGTGCAAACCTTGGGAGAACTATGGTTTTCTTGAGCAGGGTCGGCAAACTTTTCTGTAAAAGGCCAGACTGTCAGTATTTTAGGCTTTGTGGCCATATGGTCTCTGCCATTACACAGCTCTATCCCCATAAGGGACCCACAGACAAGATGTACATGAATGTGTGGCTGTGTTCCAGTAAACCTTCACTGTGGACACGAAACTTCACATTTTATGTAATTTTCAAGTGTCACAAAATATTACTTTCAACTTTTGAATTTTTCCCCACTACTTAAAACTATAAAAATCATTCTTAGCTCACGGGTCGAGTAATATAGGCTGGATTTGGCCAAGAGCCATGGTTCGCCAAGCCTTGCCCTTGGGCATCAGTGCCTGGATGGCGTTTGAATCCGGCGCCCACTCCTTTGGGAAGTACTTATTTTCCTCTTATCTGACAAGGAGGAGGTCTTCCAGGCCTTTCTCATCCACTGAAGCTGTGGCAAGGACCAGCTGCCCTGGCCTCAGCTGGGGGAAGGCCCTGTGCTGCAGAGTTTGGGGGATCAGAGGCAGAGTCCCTCCTGGGGTCTCCGAGCACAGCTCACCTTGCCAGCAGGATTGGCAAAAGCTGGAACCACAAACCAGCCATCCTGGATGGAGCTCTAGAAATGCCCTAGTCTGTGTCCTTGTTTTTCGGGTGAAGAACGGAAGACTCAGAAAGGGGAGCGAGCTGCCCAAGGCCACTGGGTTGATGGGGCAGAGCCGAGACTAGAACTGAGGGCTCGTGACTTTGAGTTCCATGCCTTTTCTGCTCCCCCAGGGTTGGAAAGGATGGCAAGGACCTGGCCGGAGACGGCATTCTCCGCACCGGGCACCATTATCAGGGAAATCAGCAGCCCACTGGAGGGCTGCCTTGCACAGGGAAGGAGCCAGGCAGGTCTGGCGTCAGCCCAGAATGTGGCACCCAGCCCAGCCGTGGCAAGGGGTGCTGCCAGCTGGGCTCCGTGCCACGAACAGGGAGGGGCTCAGGGCCCCCTTTCCTGGCCTCAGCCTATGCCCTGCTAGCAGAGGGGGTCTAGAGACCCAGCACTGCTGATGTCATGAGTGTGATGCCCTCCAGTGCAGGACCTACCACCTACCTGCTTCCAGGCACTGGATCCTGCCAGGATGTGGGGAAGGACAGCCACGTCCCCTCCTGGGCCTGGTCACCCAGCAAGAATCTCCTTTGCTGGGTGGCTAGGGCCAGAGGAGAGAAGGAGTCCCAGTTCCTGAGGGGATCCCCAAAGGCAGGAAAGGGGAGGCTCCTTTAGGGGAGCAAGGTGTGAGGACAAAAATCATTCTGGAACTTTGCCAGAGTTTCCCACAATAATGATAAAATGGAGAGGGCGCTCAGGGTAAGGGAGGGTAGAAATGCTTTAAGAACAGAGTTTCCTGCCCAACTGAGGGCCTGAGCCCTGGTTTCTACAGGGATCAAGGAGAGGCCAGGGTCCTGAGAACTGCCAAATGTGGCCACTAAATCCATCTGCCACCACCCTGGATAATGACACCAGGCAGGGCAAAATTCAAGGAATATTGTGGACATTATCTCATTGGAATCTCACAACCATATGAGGTAATACTATTACTCTCTCCATTTTCTAAATGAGGAAACTGAAACTTGGGTGAGCAAGTTCCTCCACCTAAGGCAACCACTTACTGAGCGACAGCGGCAGGATCTGCACTGACCCTGGAGTCCATACACTGCCCCCACCCACGGTGAGCAGGAGACACACACTTCACACACAAAAATGATGAATGAGGGGCTTCCCTGGTGGCGCAGTGGTTGAGAGTCCGCCTGCCGATGCAGGGGACACGGTTTCGTGCCCCAGTCCGGGAAGATCCCACATGCCGCGGAGCGGCTGGGCCCGTGAGCCATGGCCGCTGAGCCTGCGCGTCCGGAGCCTGTGCTCCGCAATGGGAGAGGCCACAGCGGTGAGAGGCCTGCGTACCGCAAAAAAAAAAAAAAAAAAAAAACCCTTGATGAACGCACCAGCTGGCCATTGTCGGGTCATGCTGTCTATACTGACCCCTCTATTTCCAGGGAAGACTTTATTTAATGTTTGAAGGGTGGGGTGGGAGCACAGGGTAAAACCATTATCCAGAGTTCCAAGAAAGAGGGTCTCACCACTGTCCCTTCAAAAGTTTGGGCCAATGTCTCCAAGACCAGGGTGTCCTGTCTCACCAGGGTAATTCATGCTGTCAGGAAGCCTCAAGACCCTTTTCAGTTCAAAGGCAATTCTCACACCCGCCTCCTCATTGCTCCTCCTCTGCAGACAGAACCGTGGAGATTTCAGGAACAGATGCGCTCTCCTTCAGACAGGAGGTCTGGCTGAGATGCGCCTACAGCTTTCCCTCTTCCTGATCTGCTGCTGCGCCACTGGCCAGCTCCTGCCAGGCCCAGCCACTGGCTCTGTCATGATCCTGGGTCCCAGACCCTCTGCCTGAGCTGCCAGGAGTCCAGCCTCAGAGCTGGGTTCCGTGTGTGCACACAAATGCGCTGTGGGGACCAGGACAAGACCTCGGTTTGCTCCCACCCCCTGGAGATGGGAAAATGCCTACTCAACAGCTAATGCCAGGAGGGCGAAGGGTCCAGGGTGGACGGGGGAAGAGAAATGTGACTCACACCCAACAGGGTGAAGCTAATCAGGTGAGTCTGGATCCAGGCCAGCCACTCCCTTCTGGACAACAGAGCAGAACAGGGACTGCAATTAATTAAGTACTGGGGGAGGGTCTTCTTACCCCAGGGAAAGGAGGCCCTGCCAGAGGCCCTCAGAGAAGGGAGCTGTTGGGTTTCCAGGTCCCAGTGCCTACCTCACTCATCCTAGAAACTGGGATAGAGGGTAAGGTACAGTCCCATAGCACAGACTCCTGGTCCTCTCCTGGCAGGTTCTCATCCAATTGGTATCCCACCCCACCCGCCATTCTCTTACACAGAGCCCTCCTCCCCAACCTGGAGGAACAGGAAAGATACTCTCTAAGGGCCCGGCCTGATGGGATTAAGAAAGCCTGCCTCCGTCTCTCCTGAAAGCCAGGCACAGTGTGATAACTAGGAATTCCCTTCCAAGTAACAAATACAGCGACCGGTTATTTAGCATTTGCCGTGTGCCAATGCATTACTTCATTTAATTCATGCAACACATCTCCTTATTATGATCCCCATTTCACAGATGAGGAAACTGAGGCTGGGAGAAGCTCAAGAGTTTGCTGGGGAGAGAGAAGTCACACAGCTGGTATTGATACTTGCAGGAGCCGGGCTGGCCCTCTCCTTCAGGCCTCAAACTCAGGGAAGGAAAGAAGAAATCCACGGGGGGATGGATGGAGATGCTGGACAAAAGTCCAGAACAGGGTGAGCCCAGAAAGTAGAGGCACAGCTGGAGTAGGAGCTGGGAGAAGGCAGGCGAGGCTCTGCCCTACAGTGTGGGGCTTGTCTGCGTGGGCACAGGAAGGCCAGCTTGGCAGAGGACAGTCTGGGTCTGTCGAGAAAACAAATGCAGCCATAAAGGCAGCTTCATCTCCTCAAGGCCCGATGGGAAGGCTTCCAAGGCAGGCAGCTCCATCAGTCCCATGAGATCTTAGACCAAAAACCCACTTGTTCCTCAGACCAGGTACCCTCTCTCCTGCGATCCATGGAGAAGCTGGGTTCTGCTTGGCACAGGATAAGGGGGAGCCTCCTTACTCACAGCGCCAGCCCCATCCTTGCTTCTCCAAGGACTGCTATAGAATCAGACAACTCCAGAGTAGGCTGGCATCTCCCCTGATGGGGCAGGAACTAAGAGCCAGGGGGCTTGAGGTCAGATGAAGTGGGCTGGATCCCACCTTTGTGGATTTCGGGAAGGTTGGTATCTCAGAGTCTTTGTTTCCTCACCATAAAATGAAGATAATAATACCTACTTCATAAAGCTGTGTGGCACACTACTTGGCACCCAATCAATAATAAATGCCCAGTCAAAACTAAAATCAAAAAATGGTAGCCACTGAGGCATTCAGAAATCGGATGCAACTTACTGAAGTCTACTCTGGCTCTGGAAACCCCAGTAAGTTTGGGAAGAATGAAGGCTCCTGGTGGGGCGTGGGCAGCCAGCGGGGAGAGTCCCAGTGGGCAATGGGGTTGCAGGGCTGGGGGGAGGTCAGCCTCACAGGCTCATCAGCTGCACAGGAGGTTGACTGGGGCAGGGTAACCCGAGACAGTAGCTCTGCTGTAGCAAGGTGACCCTCTCTCCAGAACACGTTCAAGATGCAGACCCAAACCCAGGAGCCAGTGTTGCCTGGGACCATCTTCGCCTTCCCCCAACCCTAAGCAAGGTGGTCCCAGCGCCCTGGCCAAGGCAGAGGAAAGGTAGGGGATCTCTGAGGACATTTCTGTCAGCCAGACATTCCAGGCATCCTCGTCCTCGAGGATTCTACTCCCTCAGTCCAGTGTCCGGGAATGTGCTGTGTGCCCATGCCCAGCGGAAAACATCACACGAACATGCCGAATCTCAGCGGGCGCTGACACAGGAGGGGCAGGCTGGTGGTGTCAGTGAGTCACAGGGCCCAGGACACAGTTGGGGAACTGCTGAGGGCTGGGCTGGGGGTGGGGCTGAGGTTCTGGGAAGCTGACCCCCACTCCTCACAGCCCCAACTCTCCCACCCTTGCTGTCGGGAAGGGGCTCAGAGAGAATGAGAAAGAGGTCACTGGTGCCTAGCAGGGTGTTCACCCCAAGCACAGAAGATCAGTTACTGTCTCAACAACCGGACTCCCACCACAAGGCCTGCAGACAGCTCCAGAAACCCCCTGCCCCTAACAGGGAGAGAACAGAGGCCTCCAGCAAGGCGGACCTCAGATTTCTGATTCCTGATCATCTCCCCTGAGACAGAAGAATCCTCAAGCCACATCTCCCAACAGGCCACCCACCCTTTCCCACCGCTGCGTTAACCCTTTGCCCGCTGCTGCTGGGTGGGGAGGTGGTACTGCCCCTTTGGGCTCCCGGGTGGGCAGGGAGAGAAGAGGCACAGTAAACCCCAGAGGCCCCCACTCAGCCCCCCACACACCCCTCAGCGCTGGAACCTGCAGGGCTTCACGTGTCCTGTCCTTCCACCTTCACCCCAGGGCCCTGGCCTCCCACCCAGCCACAGCCTGCCTCTGGAAAGTTCACCGGAGCCCAGAAAGGCCTTCAAGGCGGGATGTGGTCCCACACTGGCGGATTCTCCCGTTACCGGAGACTCCTGACGCTTGCCCTTCCCACAAGGAAGGGAACTGAGAAAGCGCCTGGTTCCCGATGGGGTGGAAAACTTTGCTTCCTAGGAGCCCGGGGGCCAAAGTGAGTACCGGCGGAGACTCCCGGGAGTGGGGGGGTGGGGGTGGGGTGGGCGGAGGATCTGAGAAGGCAAAACAGTCCTCCCTCCTAAGCACCTGGAACCTGGGACTGGCCTTTGCAGGGCATCGCCCACCCCCCAACACTCTTGTCCACTCGCCTCGTGATCTCGGACCTCTCCATGTCGCTCCGGTATTTCCCTCCAACCTCTCTCCCCAGGGCAAAAGCAGAACGGCGCCTTTAAGAGCCGCTCCGCTTACCTTTGCTTCGTTCACCCGGCGCCGCGGTGCCCCCTCCTCCGACCTCCCCTTCCTCCCCCGGCACGCCGCCCGCCCAACCGGCCGGACACAGCGCGCCGCCCGCGGGACTCACCGCGCGTGTCCTGGGGTCCGCGGCGCGCCAGCTCCAGCCCGCGACGGCCGGGGTGCGGCGGGTCTGGGCGTCGTGCCCTGCGCCCTGCTGGGGTCCCTGCCCGGGCTCGGGGCGGCTTCCCCAGCTCCGGAAAGGTGAGCGGCTCCCCAGAGAAGCTGCAACCTGAGCTAGAAGAGGAGGAGGAGGAGGGAGAAGGGGAGGGGAAGGGAAGGGGTGGAGGAAGGTGGGGAAGAGGAGGGAGGGGGAGGAGGAAGAGGAAGGGAAGAGCCCGGCCCCCGCCAGAGTTTTTCACACGTACAAGTTGACTCCTCCCCCGTCCCTCCCGCCCTGCCCACTGCCGCTGCCAATCCCCAGGGCTCCCTCTGCCCGGGTGCCCACCCCTTTCTCCCACTCTGGGAACCAGGGTCCAAGTGCCTCTTCCGGTTTCGTTCCTAGGCCTGGCTTCTACCAGCCCTGTGGGACTGGCCCTGAGAGCCTACACTAGGGGATGAGGCCCTCCGGACTCACCCAGGACTGGGGCCAGGGCACGGGGTGATTTGCTGAGTGTCCACCCCTAGGTGTAGCCCTTCCAACCTTCTGAGTCTGAACCTGGATCCCAGCACCTGGCACCGCAGGAGCCAATGTGCATGGCCAGGTCCTGTTGGTCATTTTCGCCCTTAGAGTTCTTGACAACAGTATTCCTGGCAGGGCTGTCCCTCTGTCCTGTCCAGTGGAACTTGTCACTTACCTTTAGGTAAGTAAAGGTAATCATCGCTCCCACTTCCTCCCCTGATGAGGAATGCAGTTTGTCCTTTTGGAATTAAACCCCGCAGGCCAACTGAGAATCATCTAAGAAGCCTTACAGAATAGCTAGTTCTAGTCCAGCTTTCATTTTAGAGAAGGAGAAACTGAGACCCAGAAAGGATATTGGATTGGCCCAAAGTCCCACAAGGTTAGTGGCAAGCCATGATTAGGATCCAGGCCAGTGGCCTCTCCTCCTCTCCCTCCACCATCAGACTTCAGGGATCGAAGGAAACTGGGATGGAATGAAGCGGCCCCATCTGGGCCCCTCCCAGCCCTGCTTCCTCCTGAAGAAGAGATGGGCACCACATCAGGGAGGTCTGTGTCCTCTGTCCTGCTGGTGGACATGGCCTCCGCAGTCTGGGGGCCCTGTCAGGGGTCTCTTGAGGAAGGAAGTCTGCAGTGGGGATGTGTTTCTGTTGAACACTTTCTGACGATTGATCAAAAGTGAATGCCACTTAAGTCCTAGGCTTTGAGCCTGGGGCCCTTTCCCTAGAGAGAATGAGTTGTTGAGGATAGGAAAATTTTCTTTCTGGAAGACATGGGCCTGAGTTTTGCCCTCCAACGTCAACCTGCATCCAACCTGTAGCACAAGATCTCTCGCAACTCCACAGGGCTTGGACTCAGGAGGGAGAAGAAGACACTGGGCCCATCAGGAGAGTGACTAGTGGGGAGTCTGCAGGGCCACCTGGCAAAGGGCCTCCCAACTCTTTGCTACCTAATGTTTTCCCTGCCGGGGCATGCAGATTTCCCGGGCACATGCACTCTAAGAATAAAACTGCCGAGTGTTGAAGGGTTGCAAAGAGCGGATGGATCCAGAGTCTCCAGGCTTTCAGGAAAGGAAGCAACCTTCTTGGCTCCGTAATCCACGTGTGTGATAAGAATACTAGGGTTGCAGGGAGGAGTCCATGCAGAGGCAGGGAAGGAGCTATGCTAAGCAACTGTATTTTAGAGGATTAGAGAGAATGAAGCCAAAGGAACCAGGGGCATGGATGAGGTCAAGAGGTTTCAACAAAGTTTTCTGAACATCTCTTATATGCCAAGTAACGGCCAATTTACTGGGCACGAAAGAAGAATGAAATGCAGCCCTCCCCCTCAGAAAGCTCACCGTCTCATGGGGCAGTAAGTGACCAATTCTGGGGTGGAGGGGCAAGGTTAGAGCTGTGGCTGCCTGGAGGGGTGGTTCTGCTGCTTGAACTGAGGGTTACAGGATGAGGGGACAATGGAGGGGAGGAAGGGCTTTTCTGTTTTTCCAGCAGGGATAAGATGTACACAGTGCAGGGGTGAGAAAATACAGCTACACAGCTCTGTGAGGCCAGAGCTTAGAGTTGGTAGGGCTGGAGGTGACTTCGTAAAGGGAGGCAGGTGCTGGATTCTGAAGACCCTTCTACGTACACCATGGCTAACGAGCCAGGACCCTCCCCTGACAATACAAGGCGACCTGGAGCATTTCAGAGGAAAGAGGTATCACCAGGTCTGTGATTTAGGACGATCCTTCTGGCAGTCAAGTGGAGGATTGATGGTGGGGTCAGATCTGAACATGCGGACCCCAATTTCAAGGCTGAATCTGGTGAAACATCATGCAAGCTTAGACTAGTGCAGTGCAGCAGGGAGGAGAGGAGGGGAGATAGTTAGGAGACAGGGTCATGGAACTTCGCACCTAGAAGTTAAGGGAGTGGAGAGTGTCAAGGTTGGAACCACTGGTGTGATAGGCTAAGCTGGGAGCTCCTTAGGGATGCCTCAATTCCCAGAACTTCCTTGTATTGGCTGTGTGCCCTTGGGTAAGTGACTTAAACTTTCTGAGCCAAGTTTTGCAATCTGTAATCAAAGATGCTAAAATCGATGTGTGTGCTTGTTGTGCATGTTAAAGATAATGTATGCCAAGGCACAGGGCTTGGCTCGTAACAGGAACTCAATAAATAGGAGATGTAATTACTGTTGTTTATCTATTCAACAAACATTTACTGAGCACCTGCTACATGCCAGGGTCTGTACCGGATGGATCCTTGGGATTTAAATCTCAGTCCCCATTCTTATGCAGGTCAGCATCCCAGGGAGAGAGATGTGCAGAGGAAGAGGTCCTTAGCAAGGCAAAGGTAACTTCCAGGAGGAATCCCTTAACTGTGCCCAGGAGAATCAGGGACAGCTTCACAGAGGAGAGGTGACACCTTAAATGATGTAGGGTCAGCTACCTGCTCAGAGACTATCACATCAGCCCCCCCACCCCCTGACATGGGATTGCATTTCAGAATCTTTGAAATCTTCAGTTTTGAAGGCAACGCCTTGCTCCTTGGGGTTGGGGGAGGGGGAGGGGCTGCAGATGGGTGTCTATATGCAGTCTGTATGGCAAATGGAGCCTTGGCAACCCCAGGGAAGGGCATGAGCAAATGCACAGGTAGAAGGGGGAGCCAGGTAAGAGTGACCATAGGCATGTGGGTGGAGCTTGCTAGCAGGATAAAGAGCCTGTGTGTGTGTGTGTGTGTGTGTGTGTGTGTGTGTGTGTGTGTGTGTGTTTGGCTCAGCCTAATTTTTCGGCTCCCTTTCTCTGCCCTTCGGAAAATTACCTCCAAATCCTCTGGTGACCCCCCCCTTCTCCCAGGCCAATTTTCTTTCCATACGTCTCTCAATAAGCCCAGCTTAGTAGAAGCAGCGCTACCTGTGTCCTTCACTAAGGAGGGACTCCCACGCTGCTGCCCCACGAACCAAAACCTCAGGCTCTAAAGTCACATAGACGGTATAACCTTGGGCAGTTACTAACATCTCTGGTTTGCCCGTCTGTAACATGGAGATGGTAATAGTCTCTCTCTCGGGGCTGTTGTGAGGTTTTCATGAGATGTAAATCTAGCGCCTATCAATGCTTGTTTCCCTTCTCTGCAGCCCAATAACTGGCTCCTTGCAGAGGGTCAGACGAGACTCTCTCAGCTGGGGGTTTCCCCTGGTGCTCCAGCTCCTGGGGCCTCTCCCCTGCAGGCCCCTCCCCTCTGCTAGCCTAAAGGGTCTGCTGCATTCCTGGGAGGCTCTGGTGGCCCTAGCACAACAGGCTGGCAGGCCTGAGCAGCATGACCATGGGGGCCCCAGGGGCAGCCCAACCCACTCTTCCTTCTGATCCTGTCCCTCCTCCCCACTGCCAGTGACACGCTGCTGCTCTGCAGTTAGGACAGGCATCCCTGGGTGCCTGAGGGCTGAGTGGGGAAGCTGGAAACAGCTCTCCCTCACAGACTGTGTGGGCAGCGCATTTGAATAGCTTCTGAAAAACCAAAGTTCAAGCCCGCCCCACTTTCTCCTGGGAGGCGCAGCATCCAGACGGAGAGTTCAGCCAACAGAGAATCTCCTTCCTGCGACACTGCTGCAGTCTCTCCTCCTTTCTGGTCCCTCCCTCACCCAGGCAGGCATGGTCTCCAGAAGCACTGCAGGAACCCTTGGAAGATCCAGAGACCTGACTCTGCCCCTAAGGTGCAAGAGTCATTTCTTTATCTGGGCCTCAGTTTTACTCCTCTGCAAAATGGGAATAACGTGAATGCCTGCCTCTCAGGAGGATTCAATGAGAGTGTGAATGTCAAAGTGCTTTGTAAACTATAAAAAGATCTGCATGTGGGTGAGATCATTAGTGTTTGACCAAAGAGCCCTTCTTAGGGTTCTAGGAGACAAGGGAAGACAAGAGAAATGAGAAACTAAGTAAAAACAGAGAGAAATTCTCCCCAAGGGCATGTATGTCCTTGACAGGGAGGGGGGAAAGTGGCAGCAGAGACCTGAGCCCATGTACCAATCCCCTATGGCCTAGCTCCTTAGGCTGTACTAGTCAGTTGGAAAAGCAGGATGTGGCTGGACTCAGCCAGTTCTTACTCCTCCACTGAAGAAACCCAGGCCATTGTTTTCCAATGATATGTGGAGAGTGGGGGAAAATATCATTTACCTGATTCCATTGTAATTCCGGTAGAGAGCCTGGAAGTTTGCACTTTATCACTGCACCAAGCATCCTCTCCTCACTGTTTGTGCCAAGTGTACAGGCACATGTGTACTTGTGCATGTGTGTACACATGTACACACACACAGCGCCCCCCATGCACGACCACTCCAGACCTCAGATCGGGCAACAGCTGCATCCCTAGAGGGTTCTAGGACAGGGCGGACACACAAACAGAGTCAGCCAATCACAGCCCTGTTGACCCTAGCAACCATCAAACCAATTAGAACCCCACCCCTGTATCCAGCAGTGCCTCCCAAACAGACCACACACACACACACACACACACACACACACACACACACACACACACACACACAGAGCCTTCAGGTCGCTGCATTACCACAACAACGAAACCACCACACAGAGCTGAGAAAATGGGAAAGTGGCCCTCAGCAACGAGACTGACAGTCACTGGGGTGAGAATGCAGGCAACCCTGGCTGGGGTTAGGTCATTGAATAGGGTCCCCATGCAGGATGAGGGAGAAGAGAGGCAGCTGGTCCACCTAGGCTTTCTAAATAGCTTTTTTTTAGACATGGGCCTCAGTTTGCTCATCTATAGATGGGGTCAGAGGCTCCTGCTTGTATTATAGTATGTGCTCAGAGCATGTAATTACTTTTCAACTAATAAATAAGGATGGGAACATTAGATTTTCTTTTCAGAAAACCTGAAGAATTTTGAATCTTCTGAGAAAAAGAAAGTTGATTGGTCCCCAGAAAGATCTAAAATCAAACACTAAAATTCAGCTCATGAGTAGATTATAGAGTTGGAACTCAGTTCAACTTGAAAACCTTACTTGGTATCTACCGTTTGCCAGGCACAGATGCTGACTTTGGCTATGGCCAGGTGGACTTTGAGAGGCCTGCAGAACGTGTTGGTGGAGAAGTCTGGAAGTCCAGGAGACCCGTTGGGTGGACCTGGAGGCAGGTGCTGGTAGGGATGGCAGACCGCCTTCGGGAGACTCTGCTCAGGGCCAACGAGAAAGCTGAGGCTTGAACACTGTGTGCCCCACTGCTAAACTGGCTTCTCGCTTCCATACCCCAGAATCCTCCTTTCAGCTACCAGAGCGTTTATCTTAGTTAAAAAGGTAAAGCTGACAATGGGCTCCTCTGCCCAGCTGCATCTGATAGCGCCCCAACAGTGGGCCTTTGGGCCCCTAAGACCTCCTTCGAAATCTGACGAACGCCGAAGAACTTCCTTCCTAGAATCAAAAACACACATGCACACTATTTTTCATTCATTTTTGGGAGCTCTGGGCCTCTTCAGTCTCATTCATGGAGTTGCTTGTGGAGGCATGGGCTATGAGGCCCCTGTGACCTGGCCTCTGCCTGCCTCGTCAGCTCATCTCGACCTCCCCCACTGATTTCGGTCACATCAAACTGCATGTGCTTCCCTTGCACACCTACTGTGTTTCACTGCTTCATGACTTTCATATGTTGTTCTCACCAACTACAGGGGCTTCCTCCTGCTATCTAGTTAACTCCTATTCATTCTTCAAAGCCCAGCTCAGGAGTCACCACCTCCTTGACAGGGTCCTCGATGCTGTCCAGACAGCCTTAATCACTCAGCAGTGTGAAGCGCTTCTGTTCTCTCTACACACTTCTCTCGTTTAGTGTCCCCCAATACATGGGGACTCTGTCTGTCTTCTTTACTGGGGTATGAGCTTCCTGAGGCCAAGGATCACATCTTTAGCCTTTGTATTCCCAGTACCTAGTGTATAATAAGCCTGGAGAACCAAAACGGTGGGACCGAATTGGCAGAGGAAACAGAGCTGACAAAGGAGGTGGAGAACGAGCCAGGAGTCAGGAGCAGAGAGGGTGTCGAGAAGGAAAGAGGCATCAGGAGGAGCCTGGAGGTCAAGGTAGTTAAGGACTGAAAGGCATCATTGAATTTGGCAACTAGGAAGTGAACAGTCCCAGTTTTCCTGGGACTCGTCTAGTTCTAGGATGAAAAGTCCTGGGCAAATGGAGGTGGTTGGTCACCCAACATTGGTGACCTTGACGAGGGCAGTTCTGGAGGGTGGGGTGGGCAGAAGCCTTATGTGGAGGGCCGAGGGGTGACTGGAAGGTAGGGAAGGGAGATTGGGGGTACTGGCGACTGCTGGGCTGTTAGGCTGTGCAGGAGTGGGGAGCAGGAGAAGCCTGGGGGGCTCTCCTGGTGCCGCCACTCTGGAGAGAAAGCAAACAGAGCTGGTGTCAGGAGCACTGTGGGCATCTGGGTGACTTCTTCCTGAGCGGCTCCGAGCCTGCCACCTCTGTCACCCAGCTGTTCCTCCCACCACCCTGAGATCCGCGCAGCACCAGCAGCTTTCCATTCTCTGTGTCTGTGTATTTTGTCCAGTGAGCACAATGGGTCCTGCACAGATGGGTCGGGGCTCCTCTCTTCTTCTGAGTTGTTATTTAAAAGTCTTCTTTGAGCTTGGGTATCTTGTCCAACTAACTAGATCCTGAACTTCTCGGAGGCAGGGATCACGTCCTCCCTCCCTGCCTCCCTTGCCTCCCCCTTTCCTTCCTTCAGTAAACGCTAATTAAGTGCTGCCTATCCAGCAGTCGTGACGATGGGTACAGTTCCTGCTCTCAGGTGTCTCACAGTCTGGGTTCGGGGCTCCTGAATGTGGGGAATTTTATACCCTGGAGCAGAGGAGAGCTTCAGAGAATCTGAAAATCCATACTGTTATAGGCTGATACTGACTCTGTGTGTGTGTGTGTGTGTGTGTGTGTGTCAGAGACAAAGACTGCACGGTTTTAATGAGAGAGACTCTACAAACAAACGTATTCAAGTGGAGTCAATCTGCTGGATTCAAGTCTTAACTGTGGGATATGGCAAATTATTCTCCACTCTGTGCCTCAATTCCCTAATCTGTGAGGTGGTGATCAGAGAGTACCTTTCTCATAGGGTCATACTAAGGGTTTAATGGGAAATGTGTGTAAATAACTTAGCACAAAATAAGAGGACAATTAGTGTTAGCTATTATTCTTTTTGAAAGAGAGCAAGAGAAGCATTTGTGAGACTCTCAAAGGGTTCTATGATCCAGAAAAGACCAAGAGCGAGTGGTCCAGTGGGTGAGGCTGACCTGTGTGCTGACCTGTGTGGGGCATGCTGTAACGGGTGCTAAAGGGGCATTAGTCTGAAGGGCAGTCATGGCACCTTGAACTTCCTCTCTGAATCTCCGGAGCACCAAGCGGCTCAGGACCCTGCTCTAAACAACGGCTCAGGAGTAAAGACTTTGAATGGACCCTCTTGTGGCCGTTGAGTAGCATGTTCAGGTGGGAACAACATGTGAGGAGAGACCAGAACTCCTTTCTCCCAGTTGGACGGATTAAAGGGGGAAAAAAAAAGAAGGCCTTTGCTCCCGATCACATTAAAAAGCAATACCTCCACGGCAATTAGGGCCCCGTAAATTACAGGGGTTCCTCTGTCAGCTGGCTCGGCACTATGTCATTGGCCAGGGTGCCAGAGACGCTGCACGCCCTGCCGGGAGCCGACTCATTGCCAAGTGCCTGCTCCATAATTAAACACAAAATCCCAGTTTCTTCAAGGCACCCGCCCGCCCCTTCTGGGGGACAGGGAGGCAGTGGACAGGGCAGGGCAAGGCTTGGCTATAGGCCCTGCTCAGGGGAAGGGAAACTAGAGGGGCGTGAGTTGTGAGTGGGGAGTCCCAGTCACTCCCATGGCCTTGGGAGGAGATCTGGGAAGTCCTCAGGGAAAGGAAGTGAAAGGGCATGGAACAAGGGAAGGGACCCCACCTTCTACCTGGACACCCAGGACCAAGAGCAAATGGGCCAAACTGGCTTCCCAGGAGATTCTGAGTTGGACTTCTGGAAAGGAAGTCTGGGAAAGGTGGGGAGTGGGGGGTGGCCGTGAGGTCTTTGCTCCAGGTGTCTGAAAACATCTAAGCACCCCACCACCCAACACACACACACCACACACACACCACACACACACACGCACCACACACGCACCACACACACACGCACCACTCACACACGCACCACACACACACCACACACGCACCACACACGCACCACACACACACACACCACACACACACGCACCACACACACGCACCACACACGCACCACACACACGCACCACACACACACACCACACACGCACCACACACACGCACCACACACACACCACCCACACACACCACCCACACACACACCACACACACACACACACACACACACACACACACACACACACCATTGGCTCTCAGTCATCCAGGGACTGATGGGGATGGTAGCTGGGCAGGGGAGGACTCAGGGGGTGGGACAATACAGCCCCCAGAGGCCCTTGTAGCCAGAACTGGAGTAAGGGCTGGGCCAGCAGACAGGTGCACAAGATGGAAATATAACAAGATATGTGTAGGAGAAATCATTTGACAAGCCACTTAGGGCACAGGTGAGCACCCTTCACCGTCAGGAAGGCTCTAGTGACAAGAGAGTGGGGTGGGCTAAACAGCAGAGCTTTTGCTATGCTGAGTGGGGAGCACAGGCCAACTGGGAAGGCAAGAGGGGCCAAGGGTGGTCCCAGCAGTTCTTCTCTTCCCACCCCCACGGAGCCCCTGGCTTCTCTTCTAAATCCACTTTGAACAAGTGAAGAGATATCCTCATGAAGGGGTGCCAGGTCACCGGCCTGCCCTGGACGCCCACACATCTCCAGCCAACCACGGCCACCAGCCGAAGGACGGAGAAGACGCTGCAAGGCTCCTGTAGCCCTTCTTCCCGCGCTGCCGCGCAGGGCCCGGAGTGAGGATGGGGCCGGAGAGAGGAGACTGGAGAGGAGGCACCACGCCCCCCAGAGTCCTCTCGCCTCTCCCCCTGCCTGAGCGGCTTGGGCCTGGATGGTGTGACGTTCCAAGCTCCAGCTCTGGCAGCTGGATCCTGATGGAGAAGGACAGCGCCATGGAGAAAACATTCAGCACGGGCAAGATGGCCAGCTCACTGGGGCCAGAGACAGGGAGACCCAGAGGCCAGAGCTGCTGAAACTGGGGCACGAATAGAGGTAGATGCCGCTTGGCATACATCTGCAAGGCATTTCATGTTAAACTGGGCAGCTGGATTGGTGGCCAGTGCCCAGCTAGAGCCCAGGGAGCTAACTCTGCTGAGAGTCAGAAGAGTGCACAGAAACCCCGGGCCAGCCCCTCCCCCGTGGTGGTCCTCCTGGCGCTGACTGGCCCCAGACCAAGGCTGCTGCCCCTCCAGCCCTCCCCAGTCTGGGGACGGCAGGAGGGTGAGGACAGCCTTGCAGTGGTGACGCACAGTGCTGGCCTCTGAGGCTGGCACAGCCCAGAGAAATGCCAAGGCAGGCCGTGCTCCTCTCACCCCCTCTCAGAATCCCAGCACATCAGCAGCCCTGGGTCAGGCTTGGGGCAGGTGCCCAGGGCAGAGGGAAAGCAGCTGCCCCATTCCCACCTCAGCCTGGAGGAACCGCGTTTCCCAACCCAGCCTATGCTGCCGGGACCAGCTGGGAGCCCTTTGCCACCACACCTTGTGAACCCAGCCCGGTGACCATTGTTCCCTGGAGCCACAGCTCATTTTCCTGGGGGCTCCTCCCAGGCCAGCTTCCCCTTTTCTTGCAGCCTGGGAGGGGCTGGGGCTCCAGAGAAGCCAGGTGTGGCCTGAGGGGTGGGAGGGGAGCCAGGCAGAGAGGAAGGGTCACCATGGGTCAGGAACCAGAAGCAATCTGGACAGGCCCCGGGTTGGGGGCACACCTAGAGGAGTGAGGAAGAAGTAGGGAGTTATACCCACAATCCCTTTTTCTCTGGGGTGAGCCCATGACCAGAATGGTATGGATTAGCAGGGCCTCCCAGGAACACTCCCTGTCTGAGTGATGGAGCAGGTACTAGGCCTGCTCAGCTCAGGTATACCTGAATGATCAGCTAGGTCCAGGGCCCCTACAACTGAATGAATGGGAATGTCTGATCAAAATACACCTGACTGTGCCAGGTACTACCAGGTGAAAATGCACCTGAGTGGCCAGGCAGTGGTGGTAAGTGTCTCCTTGTGAACAGGTGTGACTGGGTACAATACCTGAATATACCAGGCTGCCCCAAATCAGACCTGAGTGCCAAATGGCCGGGCAAGAAAGACCTATTCCAGGGAACCGGCTACTCCAGGTGACAGCCTAGACTCATAGGTTGGTACCTGGCAGTGTCTGGTGCAGCCAGGGGAAGGAAGGGATTGGGAACAGTCTGGACCCCCAGGCCTACAGTTTGCCCCAGTGAGCTTGCCCCTGGTCCCTCTGAGACGTTAATAGCACTCAGCATTTCTTCCTCAGGATCCCAGCCATTTATGAACCCACGGCTGCGCTCTTAAACCGCTGATGACTGAACCTGATTCAATATTTATTCCTGGAGAGAGGGCAAAAGGGCAGGCGTCACCCTAGGCAGCTGAAGCTGCAGTTGGCTGGGTTCTGGGGGAGGGAAGGGGAGGGGAAGGGAGGATGTGCTCTCTTTTCTTGGGTACCAGAGGGCTTCTCAGACCTCAGGTGTGCCCCCAGGCAACCATCTCCTTCCTCTTCCTGGCATGGGCTGGGAAGGACTGGAAGGGGACTTTGTCCCCAGGGAATTGTCCCTAAGAGGGTGAAAGTCGAGTAGATGAGGGACCTCAGCCAGGAGCTGTCAGAAACCCAAACCTCTCCCTTGAGATAAGAAAGCCCCCAGGTCCTGCCCAGGACCCAGTGGGAGGCTTCCATGGAAGGAGGAAAGGTCCTGCTTTTCCCTGAAAGGAGGCGGGGAAGAGGAAAGCGGGGAACTGGGGTGAGGCCCCTCTGAAGAATGAAAGTAGGTGGTGCCTGAGCAACAGGGCTGGGCCGCCCCAGAAAGGAGTCAGCCCCACCGAGACTCTGTAAGCATCCAGAAACTTGGTAATTTCCCCACATTAGGCATTGTAATTCTCCCTGGCATGATTAGCAAGAAACCTCGAAACTCCACGTTCTTTAAGGAAGAGGAGCCAGAGATCTCCCTCACTGGCCAGGCCTGGAGGAGAAGCCCTAGAGATAAGAGTGAATTTAGGCTGCTTCAAAGAGGGCAAGGAGGGAACATATGTTTATGTATAGCTGATTCACTTTGTTATAAAGCAGAAACTAACACACCATTGTAAAGCTATTATACCCCAATAAAGATGTTAAAAAAAAAACACTAATAAAGGAAACTGAAGATGATTCAAAGGAAAAAAAAAAAAGAGGGCAAGGAGGAGGGCGAGGTGGGGGGGGGCTTGCTGAAGGAAGAAAAGGTGGGGTAGGGGTGGCAGCCGGTGTGTTTTCCTGACGGGAGCTGACTTTACTGGGTGCCTGTTGTGTGTCAGGCACTTCATGTAGATCATAGTTAATCGTCATGATAACATTAAGTCGATATTGTTATCCCGTTTTACAGGTGAGGAAACTGAAGCTTACGAGAGTTCGAGTGACTTTCCTAGTTACCTAGTGAGAGGCATAGCTGAATACAAATCCAGGTCTGACTGAGTCCAGAGCATGTGTGCTTTCTACAATGCCCTGATGCTCAAGCCAGGCTCCAGGCCCCCTCCAGATAACACAGCCCAGGACAGGGCAGGTCAAACCAGGGGAGGGAGCCTCTGCCACACCTCAGAGTGCCCACACGCAGAGGTCGTGACCCCAGCAGCCCCCAGAGACTGTGCGTCAGAGGCAGCACCACTCAGGAGAAGAACACAGGTTCCGGCCTCAGCTCAGAAAAATCTTGATTCAGATACCACTCATTAGCCTCTGTGCCCTTGGGCAAGTGGTTTAACTTCTCCGAGCCTAGATTTTCTCATCCATGAAGAGGACCTAATCATGGCTACCTCATAGGGCTATTTGAGATTTAAATGAGATACTGGCTATAAGGAGTCTAGCACATAGTAGGTGCTTAATAAATGGTAGAGTTTCTGGCAGGGCTGACTTCTCGGGCATGTAATCATGCATCACCCGGGGCCCCGTGCTCAGAATGGCCCCGCGCTTAGGAGGCTTGGTTTAATGCTTCATTGTTGCCTTCTTGAAATTTTTAATACTTTTTGAATAAGGGGCCCAGCATTTTCATGTTTTATTGGGTCCCCCAATCCTGCTTATTGGTCTGGGTTCAGTTTCCTGGATCCCATGCTCTGGAAAAAGATTCCGTTTCATCATTTCATGGTTTTCTAGGCCCCGGGAAGTATTTCTCTGCCTACCCTTTCTGCCCGTGCTGTTGCTTACAAGAAATTCAGAGAGAGCAGACAGAACCGTGTCTCACTTTGGTTTCCAGCACCATTAGGGTGGTGGGAGAAGGTCACCCCCTCCTCGTTCTGAGGAGGACCGTGAGCCTGGGCTCCTGGGAATCAGCATCGTCTCCCTGATGCCAGCAGCCCTGTTAGGATTAAAGCTCCGTAAGGTTGGGAGCTTTAATCCCCTACCCAACTCCTGGGGCGAGGGCCGCTGGTCCGGGCAGAAGCAGAGCTCTGAGCAATGTCAGGAAATGATGGGCAGGGCAGACCTCCAGACACAGCAGTTCCCAGGACTGGAACCCGAGGTGGAGCCAGAGGCCACTCTCCCTCGGTGCAGACTGCTCCGAGGCTTCTGACCTCCAAGGCTCTACCCCTTAGCTGTTTTTAGACTCCAGTTCCCAGTGGCCTAACCGTTTGCTAAATTGGCAGCCTGGGCCCACCTCTGAACTCTGAGAAGCATCCTGCAGGGGAAGTAGAAACTGATCGGCTGTGAGGCTGTCTGTCATCTCTCATTCGCTCTCAAAAGACTTACCCCATTTCTAGGTCTAGGAGCCTTTTACAAGAACACTGGAGCAGGGTGAGGGAAGATGAGAGAGAAGATAGTGGAAGAGGAGTCTGGGGTGCAGCTGCACAACCAGGGAGAGGAATCATAAGCCCACCCAAAGACCATGAAATATCAGAGTCAGAAGGGACCTTTGAGAAACTGAGTTCAGAGAGGGAAAGTAAGTTACCCAAAGTCACACAGTGAGGACTGGAACCTGGGTCTCCTAATGCCCAGCCCGGGATCTTTCCATCACATCATTTGTCTTCAGATTCAGAAACAAATTGGGGTAGTGAGAGAAAAAAATAGACAACTCCCCTCATCTTCTGTACACACACACATATATTCACAAACAAACACTAATTCCTCCTGAAGACTGGTGAAGGGAGGTGTTAGACCCTGGTCAGGTAAAAAGGGCATCAGTGTAGGGAGGTACGTGCCCTCTGACCATACATTGGCATGGCCTCTTGAATCTGAGGCTTTGGGGTGGCATGATGTGCTATGCTTCTGCCAGGACCCTTCTCCCAGTGGCTGATCTGACAAGGCTGCTACCTTTCTGAGTCCCCAGGCTGAGATCTTGGGACCTCTTCATGGGAAGGAAGGACCAGGAGTTTCCCATTTAGGGTGGGTTTTAAACATAATAACATTAATTGCTAATATATATTAAGCACTTTATATATGCCGGCACCATTCTAAGAGATTTTCATGTATCAATTCATCTAATACTTACACAACCCTATGGAGATAGATACTCTCACTGTCCCTTTTTATTTTTTAAATTTATTTATTTTATTTATTAACTTTTGGCTGCGCTGGGTCTTCATTGCTGCACGCGGGCTTTCTCTAGTTGCGGCGAGGGGGGCCTACTCTTCGTTGTGGTGCGCAGGCTTCTCATTGCAGTGGCTTCTCTTGTTGCGGAGCGTGGGCTCTAGGCATGTGGGCTCAGTAGTTGTGGCTCACGGGCTTAGTTGCTCCACGGCATGTGGGATCTTCCCAGACCAGGGCTCGAACCCGTGTCCCCTGCATTGGCAGGTGGATTCTCAACCACTGTGCCACCAGGGAAGTCACATTGTCCCTATTTTAAAGTTGAAGAAACTGAAACACAGAGAGATTAAGTAACTTGCCCAAGGTCATAAAGCTAGTAAACAGTAAAGCTGGGATTTGAACCTAGGCAGCCTGGGAGTGGGTAGCCTGTGCTCCTCCATCACTCCCCAAATGAGTGCTACCTTTGGGCTCCTAGTTCAGTGCTCTTGGCAGTGTAACACCTGCTTGAACCCCATCCAGTAAGGTTTTAGTTAGAAAAAGCTATGTATATTTCTATTTACATATACATTTACCCTCTGATTCAGCTCCCCTTTCCTCCCACACCTGGGTGCCAGGCACTGTTGTCCAACCAGGAGGTAAATCTACAGTTGGGGGAGCTATTTCTCTCTTCAAGCCCCTCTTTCCTGCCCCATGAGAACACCCCTTAGTGGCCTATGCTGCCACCTTCTGGCCACAGAGTGTTAAGACAGTCCCTGTGGGTGTTTTTCAGTTGTTGATTCCCAAATATATATATTTTTTGTTATTCCAGATTTTTTCCAGCTTTATTGAGATGTAACTGACATATAACATTGTGTAAGTTTTTTTTTAAGATTGGATTATTTTTACTGACTCATAACGTAGCTTGAAACACAATCTAGAGACCCTTGTCAACACCAGCTTTTTTCCCCCATTTTTAACTGAAGTATAGTTGATTTATAATGTTTCAGGCGTACAGAAAAGTGATTCAGATATATATATATATATATATCACTATTGTGTAAGTTTAAGGCATACACGGGTGATGATTTGATACATATACATATTGTGAAATGGTTACCACAGTACCTTTAGTTGACACTTCCCATAGTTAACTTTTTCTTGGTGGTGAGAACTCTCTGCCCAAATCTTTATCTTTTGAGACCCAGGTCTGTGTGTTCTGATGTGTATGGCTTTCGTACCCCAACACCCTGTAACTCCCCTAACTTCAGAGCTGGCACTAGAACCCAGGGCTCCTGGCTCCTGACTCAGTTCTCACATCACAGCACCACACTGTTTCTTCAACAAGGCAGCAGAAAACACCGACAAAATGAGGGCCTGGAGAAGGACAAGACAAAGATCGCGTGCTGGCTGGTGCCAGACTCAGGATTTAGACCCACATCAGGGCGGCAGCAATACCCAGGGGGGCGGGGGGGGCTTTCTGGAGCATTCCATGTCACTGATGGGGGTTTGGAGAAGGGATAAGCCTTCTAAAACATACAGGTAAGGAAGTGTGAAGCTGAAGGCGGTTGAGCAATCCAGGGCAGCTAGACAAAGGCTTTGTGGCTGAGGAGAGGGGGGAAGGGGGTGGATGCTGGGACTCCGTGCCCCGCACTCGGGAGATGGAGACACAAGGAGCAAGAATGAGGGTCCATGGGGAGGAGTGGGAGAGGAGAACAGAGAGAGAACAGGAGGAGGGATGGACTCCTGGGCTCTGGCCCTGACTGAGGGATCAGAAGAAGAAATGGAACAATGGACAATGAAGGAGGAATCAGATGGAAGAGCTGAAGCCCGCATGCTTTAGAGACAGACTTTCATCTTAGAGCAGGGGCAGGGTCGTTAAGGCCCTGCTGCCTGTTTTTGCGCTGCCTGCAAGCTAAGAATGTTTTTTTACATTTTCAAATAGTTGAAAAACTTCAAAAGAAGAATAATATTTCATGAAACCTGAAAATTGCATGAAATTCAAACCTCGGTGCCTACAGATAAAGTTTTATTAGGACACAGCCGCGCTCTCATTCACTATGTATCGTCTATGACTGCTTCCTGCTGCAGCAGCAGAATGGGTCATGACAGAGACCATGCGGCCCACAAAGGTTAAAATATTTACTCTTTGGTCCTTAACAGAAAGTTTGTGGACCGCTACCTTAGAGAAAAAGGGCCCTGGGTCACAGGATTTGACCCCCTATTGGAGGGGAAGCTGCCTGGGGGAAGTTGAGGCTGCAGACAGAGGGACAACCAAGGAGCCGAAGGAGCGGAGGGACATCTCAGGCCTCTGCAGAGGCAGCTGCCCCGATTTTCCCATGACAAAACTCCTCGGCAATAAACCTGCATCTCCAGCCGCTAGCCAGCTCTCCCCAGGGTGGGTCTTAGAGGGTCCCAGACCCCTCCACATACCTTCTGGCCTGGGAATCCCTGCTCCACCGTTATGAACTGTGTGGACTTGTGCAATTCCATAACCTCTACGCCTTAGGATCTCTGTCTGTAAGATGGGGATGATAAGGCAGACCTTGAAGGACTGTTGAGAATTCTTCTATAAGATGACAAAGTTTAGAGCTCAGCGCACAGTGGCTTTCTGAAGACCTTGCTGCTCTCGGCTTCATAAGTGCGTGCACCTCCTAACTGTGTCCACTAGAGGGCAGGAAGGCCCTCCTGGCGGCCAGGAAGGTGTCAGATGGAGTTGGTCCGCAGGTTTCCGGCCTGGGGAGAGGTGCCTGCCCTGCTGTTTACAACCCTGGCCTTTGATCTGCTCCTGTTCTCCCCACAGCCTGCTGAGGGCCAGACTGTGGCAGAGCTTCCCGCTGGGGGAGGTGGGGCCCGGCTTCCCTCTGGCCCTTTCTTTGTCCCTCAGAGGCAGGCCAGGCTGAGGCCAGGTCACTCACTGGCTAAACACTCCTTCTCCAGTCTATCGCACATCACCTCACATCATCCTCCGACGACCCTGGATGCAGGCAGAGCTGTGGAATAATGCCCCTCATTCTGGTGAGGGAACTGAAGCTCAGAGAGGTTAAGTGGGTTGCCCAAAATCCCACAGCTAGTTAGCAGGCCAGCTGGGATCGTTGCTCATGTCATATGTTCCGGTGCCGGGTGTGGCTCTCGCCGGACTGGCAGGCTGTCCTTAACGGCCACACTCTCCCTGAGCTCCACCTTCTGCAGCTTCTTCCAGCGTCGCTGCCGCTGCCCTCCAGGCTGGTGAAACACCAAAGCACACCTCTACCCAACAGAACTCAGAATGTTCCAAGTGCTTCCGCACACGTGAGCTCATTTCTGTTGAGAACAGGCTCTCCCAGGGGATGCGAGGGCAGCAGCAACTGTTCTGTCTGGGGGATTTGATGCATTTAGGCACACAAGGGCAGATGGGCACATACACACCCAGATGTGTGCTGGCAGGGGACAGTGACAGAGAGGTTGCTGGGCGGAAGTAGTCAGGGGACACTGCTGGGAGGATGGCCTTTGGGAAGCTGCAGGAAGGCGAGTGAAGAGGCAGGAATGCTCACGGTCTTTCAGGGTAAGCAGTGAACCAGACAGAGGTGTGTACCAGACCGAGTACAGGGCAAAGTACAGGCAGAGTAGAGGGCAAAGTGTGAGCCCAAAAGTGAGAGGAGGCTGCTTCACAAAGAGCCTTGAATGCCAGGCTCAGGGAAGTGGATTTGGTCATGTGGGCAATGGGGAGACATAGAAGGCTTTTGAGGGAGGGTGTCTTAGGGTTCCTTTTTTTTTTTTTTGGCCGTACCGCAACATGCGGGATCTTAGTTCCCCGACCAGGGATCCAACCCCGTGCCCCCTGCAGTCCTGCAGTGGAGGCACAGAGTCCTAACCACTGGATCGCCAGGGAATTCCCAATGGTGTCTTAGGAAGGCTGATATGAAAGTGTTAAGAAGACTGGGCGCCTTGGGAAGGAAGCAGAAGAGGATGTTTCTGTGGTCCAGGCTCGAGGTGACTGTAGACACAGTGGAGAGGGCATGGGTTCCAGCGTGTCGAGCTTGATGTAATGTGGGAGGCTGAAGGAGACGGACTAGCCCAAGATGGCAGTAACTGGAGAGTTAGGGTGTGTATGTGTGAGAGTGGGTGACGGTAGGGAAACATGGCTAATTCTTTTTCTATGAGGATGAATTTGAGGACATCAAGTAGAAATGCTCTGTGAATGCATCAGGATACAGCATGAGATATTAGAAGAGAGTCAGAGCTCAAGACGCAGCAAAGGAGGGAATCAGTCACAGGGACATGATCTCTGAAGCCGTGAGAGGGAGTCTGGGTGCCAGGTGAGCAGCTGAAGAGAGGCTGAGGCAGCCGGGGAGGGAGAGGAACTAGAAGAGGTGGCCCAGGGGAAGAGTGTATGTTGGGGCACCCCCTATCCCATCCCAGAGGCTCTCGAGTGGAGCACGTGGCACCCCTCTAGCAACCATGATTGGGTGGTGGAGGGGGGACATTTATCCTAAATTCAGGCCAGTCAGAGAATTACAGCACTTTTGATGGACGTGATGGACAAAAAAGCTCTTTCCATCAGTAATTGAACAAGGAAGCAGTTTCTGTGTCCCCAAGAGGAGCCAGCCTTAGGCTGAGGGAGACAGAGCCAGGGATGGAAACACACTTAGCCCTGGGTGACACCCGTGAGTTGCTCCATCAGTCCTCGCCTGAACCATCGGTGAACAAATAAGTGCACTTTGTTCTGTGAGGTAGGGTTTTCTGTTTCCTGCAAATGGAATATTCCTAACTCATACCAAGGAAGAAGGAAAACCTGAAGAAAGTCACTTCTTGGTAATTGAGGGAGGAGAAGATTTCAAACTGGATGGAGAAGTGAATAGTATCACATGCTGAGCGTGTCAGGTCAGAGATGTCTTACTGACCCAAAACTGTGTGACGGAAGAGGAAACAGTGGGTCACAGAGGTTCCTGTAGTCAGACCCACACCCAGGACTCAGGTTTCACAATTCATTACCTCAAGAGGGAAAGGGGAGCTATGTCTTGGAGAGCTATTCCAGGGGGTCTTCCCCACCCATGGCTTTGGTGTAGTCGCCCAGCTCCCACTCCTTTCCAGAAAGTTCTGGAGATTTAATGGCCATTTCCCTGCCCTCATGCCAAACCTCTACTCATCTAACGTTGACCTCAGACAAGAAAATATCTCATATTTTTTAAACTCTCTTTAGACAAAGAAAGACCACATGGCTCCTAACTCAACCACGCCAACACTGGGACAGTTCTTCCTAGTGTCTGAGTCAATTCCTTTCCGTTGAGAAGGACCCGTCAGCCCTCCCACCGACCAGGGCTTGTTGGTGGATCTGTAGGGCATCTGAAGGTGACACACAGGGCTTGGGGAGAGAGGAGGCAGGCAGGCAGGAGTGGCTGCAGGGGAAGGAGGGCACCCTGCCCCAAACACCCACGGGGCCCCTGTGGCGGGGCCAGGCTCTTCCTGAGCGGATTACCGCTGCGGTCTAAGTGGGCGAAGCTGCCGAGAATGCTACTGTAACGAGGGCTTTTACCGAAATGCAGACACCCAGCCCCGGCGTGTCCTGACACACAGACAGGAAAATGAGCAGAGTAAGCTCCCAGCGCTAAGCTGCTCCACTGTCCTGCCTGTTGCTAAAACACCTTGCAGAGTTTTCTGCCCGTGCCCCTTCCCCTCCAGAACCTCACTCTGGGGCCAGAGGGCTTTCTCCTCCTAAAGGTGGGAGAGGCGGCCCTTCAGGAGGGTGAGAGCCGAAGGGCACAGCTGAAAGCTTTTGTCCTTCAGCCTAAATAGTATGGTGGAGCCCATGCAAGTGAGTCGGTGGCCCAAGGTCTCACGGCAGGTCTGCAGCAGGGTCAGGATTAGCACTAGGTCTCCTGGTCCCCAGTGAGGGCTCACTCCTGTGCACCTTGGGGTCCTTCCACCCCCAAGCATTGCCCCTCACACTCAGTTCTCCTCCATCTCCCACCGCAGACCTAGGGGCTGCTCTCTGGGAGCCCTGATGGGTGACTGGCAGCTCCCAGGTGTAGACCGGCACAGGGTCTTTCTCAATTTGGCGCTGGTTCACTTATAGGGGTGGAGTCACAGGCCATGGTCATGTCACATGGAGGCAGGTAACGTTCGCAGCTGCCAGGGGAAACCAGAGTGGAAAAGTCCCATCCCAGTCTCTGAGGGCCCCCGGAAATGGGGGAGTGTCTGTGCCGCAGGGAGGGGGCCCTGGGAACCCAGAGTAAGCACTGGGGCTTTCCAGCAAGCCGGCGGCTCTAGGTGGTTGAGGAACACAGCGCTGGGCGGTGGGCGGCAGGGGGAGAGGGCAGGGTGGATGGGAGAAGTGGCCCCTGAGAGGCAGGCAGAGGGCTGTGGGGCGCCTACGTAATTGCTGTGCATCTCCACCTGGGTGTCCCACAGTCACCTCAAAGGTAACTTGTCCCAGCCCACTCATCACCCTGACAGCCTTCCTCCGGGGCTCTGTATCCTGGCCAGTGAAGCACCACCCCAGGCATCTAGCCAGAAATCAGGAGGTCCGCCTTCACGCCTCCCTCTTCCCAATTCTTCACTTCCTGCCAGTCACCACGTTTTTGCCAAGTTTACCTTCTCAGTTTTTCTCAGAAGCACCCCCTGCTCTCCAACCAGCCCCCTCTGCTCTCTTCTCACCTGATCAAAGTAACAATCTCCTAACAGCTCTCTCTGCCTTGTCCCTAAAATCCGTCCTCCATGTGGCCTCCATGCCCGTCCCCCTAAAGGGCCAGGCTGAGCAGTTTTTCCATTTAAGTCTCCAGGGTCTCCCCATCCCCTGAGGGATCATCTTGGGCTCTTCAGCATGACTAAAAGGACGGAGGTGGTTTGACTCCATCTTGCCAAAGCAGTGCAGAAACACAGCTGCTAGAGTCTGACTTCCTGGGTTCAAATCCTGCCTGCTACTTTCTAGCTGTGTGACCAAGGGCAAGTTACTAAACTTCTCTGTGCCACCATTTCCTTACCTATGAAATCAGAATGTGAAGAGTACCCGCCTCATAGACTTGTGAGGATGAAGTGAGCTTCTCTGTGCAAAGCAGTTAGAGCTGGGATTGTTCCCACCTCCTCCTCCGCCTTCCTCTCTGCCCTTCCCTGCCTCACACATTCGCTTCGGCAGCTGGGCTCTTGTAGAATTAGTTACAAGAATTCCGCCGGCAAATCCTGCTATTTCTCGTCTCAGCGTCTGGGCACTTCAAACAGGTAACTTCCTCTTCCCCACCTCGTGCGCCCACCGTGCTTGTTGCTTGTCTCGCTGGCTTGTTTGCCTGATATCCTGTCTGTCTCCCCAGCTGCACTGAGCCCCTTGAGGGCAGGCCTGGGTCCCTGGTGCCTAGAACTCTGCATGGCACCCAGCATGCCCCCAAGGAATGTGTGCTGACTGACTGAATGAAGGAAACATTCGCCCCTAGAGTGCTGGGTTTGGGTATTCATCGCAGTGAGGGGTGCTCAGGTAGGGGGATATTGCGACGTCACCATGGTCCCAGAGATACACCTCAATATCTGTGTCCCTCCCCCAGGCACGTCTATTACACGGTAATGGGCATTAAAAACACAACGATGGTCCAAGCCCGGGGAAGGGCCTGGAACCTTCTGGGGTCTACAGATGTGCTGCTGGAGGGGACCAGCAGAGGGAAGAGGCAAAGAAAAAGGATAACAGGACATGAGGTGGCGAGAAGTCTGCTGTCCCCCAACTTTCCTTGGGTCATCAGGGATTCTTGTGACCCTGGGGACCTGCCCCTAGTGTGACCCAACAAAGTTCCCTTTCCTGGAGTCAGATCAAGGAGATGGTCCCATAGCTCTGCCATGCCACTGCCCTGAACCCCATAAAATGGGGATAATAATACCTACTCCACCTTCCCCCTATCGAATGGCTCAGATTCATCCACTCACCTATTATTCAGCCAGCCAGCCATTCAATAACTTTAATAAATATTTTCCATGCCAGGCATGGCACTGGTTGTGGGGGACACAACATTGCTTAAGACATGCGCAGTTCCTGCTCCCGGGGAACTTGGAGAGTTATGAAACAGACAATGAAACCACGAAGTTGAAGTGCGGCGAGTTATGACTGAGAAATAGAGTATAACAGGAAGGAATGAAATAAATGGGGGCAGGCCTCATTAGGGCCCCCCGGACTGCTCTGCTCACGTGGTGGTTACCGGTGCCAGAGACGTGGGGTCTTGTGGTCTCTTATGGTCACAGACTTCTGGCACGATGACCCTACTGCCTCCCTGCCCTCCCATGCCAAGGACTGCCATTGCTGCCCTTCAGTGCATGAAAGAGCTTTGACCTTTTAGGACTTAATATCGTGAAGCTCGAAGTCTCCTTCCAGTCCCTTGTGTTTAGACCCAAGTTTAAGGTAGTTCAGGATGGCTGGAAGAGAAGGTAGACCACCCATAATCCTTCATGACCCCTCTGGGCAGCTGGGACACCCCGGGCCCCGTGCTTCTCCCTCTGGACTCATCCAGAAGCAATCTAGCATTGTTCACAAGCTCCACTCTGGAGCTGGATTGCCTGGGTCTGAATCCCTCCTCACCCACTTTACTACTAGCTGGGTGACCTTGGATAAGTTACCTAACCTCTCTGAGCCTCAACTTTTGTATTTGTAATATCCACACATGTAAGATTACATGACAATATATGTAAAGTGCTTAAAACTGTACTCACAGAAAAACAAACAAACAGTGTTTACACCTGATAAGCTCTCCTGTTTTATGAGCGTTATCTTTGCTTTTACCATGACGTGTGCTACTTGTCTGCCTCTCCCGAAGCCTTTGAGGCCAGGGAGCCTCTGACTTCCTCATTTATCCTGGTATCCCCAGGACCTGGCACAGCGCCTGGCTCAGAGCAGACAGGCCAAAAATATTTGTAGAGTGACGACTGACTAAAAGGTCAGTAGGAGTGCTGGGACGGGCTGGGGAGAGAGACTAAGCTTCCAGGAAGGGGCGGGGCTCTCTGTCTGGGGAGGGACCTGAGGGAAGTTGCCGGAGTCACAGGAGGCAACGTCAGGGGACGCCTGGTCCGGGTGCTATGCTTCTTCTTTTCCTGCTCGCAGCTCCCAGGGGTGCTGTGACCATCTGCTGGGGGCAGGAAGGGCAGGTGCCCAGGGAGGTAGAGTCTGGAGCTAGCCTAGAGGATTTACGCTCCTGCCACTGAGCTCCTGGACCAAGGATGGTTAGAGGGAGTCCACGTGGCCCTGCAGAACAGATGGGGCACCCCTGAAGTGGCCAAGGGTGTGAGGAAAGACCACCGCCATGTAAAGGCTTAAAACTGTAATCACAGAAAAACAAACAGTGATTGCACCGGATAAGCTTTCCGCGTTTTATGAGCGTTATCTTTGCTTTTACCATGACGTGTGCTACTTGTCTGCCACCAAGATGGAAGGGAGAGCCGTCCCGTGTCAGACAGGATGGTCAGCAGATGCCCAGCCCCATGCCCTGACCACGCTGTAGGGAAACTGGGGCCTGCTCCGTGCCGCCCAGGGCTCAGTGCAGGGCCAGGGCTCACACTCTGCTCACTGACGTGGCCTTGCAGAACGCTCACGGGCCTCTTGGACCTCAGCCCTTGAAGCTCAGCAGAGTCCTGGACAGGTGGAGCAGGGGACCCTGACAGCCTCACTCAGCTGAGTGGGATGATGAGTCACAGATGATCGGAAGCACATCCTAATGGAGATTATGTTCTTAATCGATTAAGAACTAGCTTTACTGCTAGTGGAGAAGAAAAGGCCTGAAGTGTTGGCTTCTGGGTGGAAGGGCGTGTCCCTCTGCTCTCTAAACCTGCTCAGGGTTGGGCTCCTTTTTCTCGTCTTAGTCCTTGACCCCTACAGATGGGACCAGCCAAGAAATGACCAGCTGGGAATATTGGCCAAGCCCTGTTTGGCTGGGAACATCCTGCAGTAGTGACAGTGACCTGCTGCAAACACCCCAGTGGGCAGGGACTCCAATAGGAGGCAATTCATGGGTCAGAGGGAGACAAGAAGTGGGCTTGGAGGGCACTGGTTGACTTTAAGTTATCAGGAAGTGCTCTCCTGCCGCTCAGAGATTTCCTTCACCACCATCCATGGTTCTGTTGGCAGCTCCTACACTACGATGACGACTCCTGCATCACCACACACATGCGCGTACACACAGATGCACACATAAACACCCCACACACTGTAATGCAAGCACACACACTCTCACACACACACTTACACAGTCACATATGCACATACATGCGCACACCTCCACTCACATACACAAACGCATGCACACACAACCCTTTCCCACCCTCACTGTCCCATTGACCACATACACACACCACTCTGCCCCTTTCACGTGCTGAGACAATTTCAGACATGCCTTTGAGATTTGAGCTTGTTTCCAGTGGGGAATGAAGTGATAGCCGAGGACAAGCTTGAGGGAATGGTTGGCTGTAGTTCTGTTTGAAGTTGTTTGTGTGATTGTCAACCAGCCGGTGTTTGCAATTGTTTTCCATTCATTTAATCATTCACTGTGTATTTCCGTATTGACTGAATGCGTCCTATGTACTAGGCACAATTCTAGGTTCTGGGGATCTCAGCTGGTTTTCCCAAGAGGTAGATATGGAGACAAGGGCTTTAAAAAATAAAAATGCTTTATTGAGATATCATTAACATACCATACAATTCATCCATTTAAAGGGAATAATTTGGTGATTTTTAGTGTGTTCACAGAGTTGTGCAACTATCACCACAATCAATTTTTGAACATTTTCATCAGCCCATAAAGAAACCCTGTAGCCATCAGCGATCATTCCCCGTTTTCCTCTTTGCTCCATGACAGCCATGAATCTACGTTTCGTCTATAGATTTACCTCTTCTGGATATTTCATATAAATGGAGTCATACAGTATGTGGTCTTTTGCGCCTGGCTTTTTAAAAAATATATTTATTTATTTTCCCTTTTTTTTTTTTTGGCTGCGTTTTGTCTTAGCTGAAGCACACGGGACCTTTGTTGAGGCAGGCGGGATCTTTTCATTACAGCGCGTGGTCCACTCGGGCTTCTCTCTAGTTGTGGCGTGCAGGTTTTCTCTCTCTCTAGTTATGGTCCATGGGCTTATTTATCCCGTGGCATGTGGGATCATAGTTCCCCGACCAGGGATCGAACCCGCGTCCCCTGCATTGGAAGGTGGATTTTTTTTTACCTCTGAACCACCAGGGAAGTCCCGAGACTGGCTTCTTTCACTTAGCATAATGTTTTCAAGGTTCACCCATGTTGTAGCATATGTCAGCATTTCATTCCTTTTTGTGGCTGAATACCATTCTTTTGTACGGATAGACCACATTTTCCTTGTCCATTCGTCAGTTGATGGTCATTTAAGTTGTTTCCACTCTTTGGCTATTACATATTATGCTGCTATGCACATTTGTGTCCAAGTTTTTGTGCGGACATATGTTTTCAGTTCTCTTAGGTATCTACCTGGCAGTGGAATTCCTGGGTCATATGGTAACTCCACGTTCAACATTTTGAGAAACTGCTAAACTGTTTTCTAAAGCAGCTGTACCGTTTTACATCCGCAACATCAATGCATGAGCATTCCAACCTGAGATAAGATTTTAATTGGAAAGTGGTCCCAGGAAACACCAGTAGGAAAAAAGGGAAGGCAGAAAAAAGAAAGGAAGGCAGCCAATAAAGGATCATTATCAAGCAAATTACCACTGAGAGTAATTGAAGCTTCAGGCCACTTCAGGTAAGTCTGGGAGTCAGTACAGAACTAGCACTTTAGAGTCATCCCACCTGAGGAGCAAGGGAGAAGGGGTATGTATACACCACTTCCCAGCAGCCTTGGTTGAGTGTGTGTGTGTGTGTGTGTGTGTGTGTGTGCGTGTGTGTGTGTGTGTGTGTGTGTGTGTGAATTTCCTGTCAATTCCCCTTTGCTTGACGCAGAAGCAAGCAAAGGAACTGCAGCAGGAGAAAGCAAAGAAATGCAGATGCTGGCAGCTGAAGTCAAGCCTGTTGGCCAATGACTGTGGTAGGGAAGAAAGGGCATCGACAGCACCTGCTCCCTTGGGTGAACCAAAGTTCCAGCCCTCACGGAGCTTACCCTTCAATGAGAGAGATATTGACAAATATATGTCGCACACAGGTAGCACCATAAGGGGAATAAAGCAGGGTAAGGGGATGGAGGGGGATGAAGGTAGCTGTGTCAGCTCAGGTGGTCAGGACAGGCATCTCAGAGGAGAAGAGATTTCAGCTGACACCTGAATGAAGCGAGGGACAGGCTATCTGGAGGCCAGTTAAATGTCTGATGGAAAGAGCATTGGAATCTGGACTGTGGGATCAGCAAGTGCTCAGCCCCTGCGCGGGGAATCACCTTGGCATGCTGGAGGAATAGCAAGAGATTCAGAGTGAACGAGGCAGACAGAGAGCAGCAGGAAAAAACAGAAATACAGCTGGGGGGCCAAGCTGGGAAAGAATTTTGGATTTTGTCCTAGGGGTAGACGGAGGCCACTGAATGGGTGAGAGCAGGAGAATTCTCACCTAATTTACACTTGCTCCTTTCTATCAAAGCCATTGGGTTGAAACTGCGTAACCCAGCATTTAGTGAGCCTGTTAGGCTCCCAAAGGTGCTGACACCTACTGCTGGGCATCCAAACCCAGGCCCCAAACATTCATTCATTCACTTATTAGTTCCTGACATTGGTCTAGGCGCTGAGTGTGCAGCAGTGAACATCTGACCTAAGCTCTGCCCTCACGAAGCATACATTCTAATAGGAGGAGACACATAAACAACAAGAATATGTACTATAAGTTATAAACATATAACATTAGAAAATGATCAAGGTTTTAGGCTACAGGGAAAAGTGGACACAAGGAATACAGAGTGCTGGGCGGCTTAGATATTTCAAGTCGAAGGGTCAGTATGGCTTCTGAAGGGGCCGATGACACTGTGACAGCACTCTCAGCCTGGCTCCTGGAACCCCCCTCCCCGCCTTCAGAGAATGTCCCCAGGGACCTCGCAGCTGGAGGGAGGGCACAGCTGGATCTCCGAGGAGGCAGCGGGACCCCAGAGTGGAAGACGGGGGAGTGCTCCTCAGCTGGTCCAGACACACAGCCTAGGAGGCGGAGGAGGAACCAGAGTCGGGGCAGGAGAGGAGGGGGCTGAGTCTGTCAAGCCACAGGGGAATATTGATGAACTTTCTGGCAAGAAGTGACGGAGCTGGTGGGGATGGTGTAATGAAGACAGATGATCCCAGGCCAGCTCAGCTCATCTTCCTGCTGGAGGAGGGAGAGTTACAACCAGGTGGGGGGAAGGGGGTGGGAGGGCTTGCCGAGTGCCCTGGGGAGAGCGGGGGAGGCCCTCTGCTCTGGCGCTGTGGCTAGCCCGTAGCACCCCATCCTCTCTCCTTCTCTGCCACCCCCCTGCCCCCGCCCTCCTCTCACCTTAGTCCCTCCTCCTCTCCTTACTCTTGGGACAAGTCCCTTTCCCCTTTCTCCACTTTTCCTTCCTCTCTCTTCCCCTTTTCTCCCTTTGCCCATCTTTCTGCAGCTTTCCCTTCTCCCTTCTCTCTTTCTTTGCCGCCTTCATCCCCAGCCTCTCTGACTGTGGCCTCCAGAACAGTGTGCAGTTCTCTCTCTGGGGTTTCCTGTCCCCTGGCAACTCCCTAAATAGAAACCACCCCCTCTCCCCATTCTATCACAGTTTACTGAGTGCCCACTCTGTGCTAGGCACTGGCCATGCCAGCCTATAGACTGTGGCTACAGCAGTTCCAGGGAAGAAAGGGAACGGATTTTTATTTTTTGCCTAATTGTACCTCTTCCTCCCTCCCTCTCTCCCTCTCTCTCTATTTCTTTCTTAATGTGGTAAAATACACATAAGATAAAAATTTATCATTAGAGACCTTTAGTACATTCACAAGATTGTGCACCAGCACCACTAGTTACAGAACATTTCATTACCCCAGAAGGAAACCCCCGTACTCATTAACAGTCTCTCTGCCCTCCCCCCAGCCCCTGGCAACGATTAATCTGCTTTCTGTGTTCATAGATCTGCTATTCTGGACATTTCATATGAATAAGATCATACAATATGTGCTTTTTTGTATCTGACTTCTTTCACTTAGCATATTCTCAAGGTTCATCCATGTTGAGCATGTAACAGTACAGCATTCTTTTTTCTGGCTAAATAATATTCCACCATATGGTTATCCCACATTTTGTTTATCAGCTGAGGGACACGGGTTGTTTAGGCACTGAATTTTGAAACAGAAGCCCTTGCACTGAGTCCCACACCACTCCTACCTGTGTGGCCTTAAGAAGCCATGGAATGTCTTTGAGCCTTGACAATTTCACCTGTAAAATGGAACTGTAAATATTTAAATCTCTCATGCCCTTTCAGAGGATAAGAAAAATGAGCTGGTCCTTTAGCTTGAAAAATTGGAAACTGCCTCTCATTTCTTTTTTTTTTAAATTAATTAATTTATTTATTTATTTTTGACTGTGTGGGGTCTTCGTTGCGGCGCGCGGGCTTCTCATTGTTGTGGCTTCTTTTGTTGCACAGCACGCGGCATGTGGGATCTTCCTGGGCCAGGGCTCGAACCCATGTCCCCTTCATTGGCAGGGAGATTGTTAACCACTGTGCCACCAGGGGAGCACCACCTCTCATTTTTCTCTTCCTGTACCCACTACCCATTTGCTATTGAATTTGGGAGACATGGTCAATAAAAAAATCTATATGCCATGGCTGGATGGACTGATGTATACTGTTGTTTTCTCTGTCATTCATTCCATTTCACTGGTCTTAACATGCATTATTTTTCAGATTTTGGTATCTTTGAGATCAACACACACCAGTTGTGTAGTACCTGGCAGTGCTATTTATTTTCTTACGTGGTTTGTAAAATAATTGTGTTCATTACAATCAGTGGTCCAAGGTTTGCATAGTATGCTAGGCAGAGGTTGGTGAATATCACTATGAACAATAATAGAAGTAAAAACAGACTCCTTGGGCTTCCCTGGTGGTGCAGTGGTTAAGAATCTGCCTGCCAATGCAGAAGACACGGGTTCGAGCCCTGGTCCAGGAAGATCCCACATGCCGCGGAACAACTAAGCCCGTGCGCCACAACTACTGAGTCTGCACTCTAGAGCCCGCGAGCCACAACTCCTGAAGCCCGGGTGCCTAGAGCCCGTGCTCTGCAACAAAAGAAGCCACCGCAATGAGAAGCCCGCACACCGCAGCCAAGAGTAGCCCCCGCTCGCTGCAACTAGAGAAAAGCCCGGGCGCAGCAACAAAGACCCAACGCAGCCAAAAATAAATTAATTAATTTAAAAAAAAAAAACCAGACTCCTTAATGACTATTTTTGATGGTGGGGTCATGTGAGTTAACCCATGTCCTGGTATGTGAACTCCCAGCTAAAAAAGTTAATTGAGATGGAAATACTGATTTACTTCAACTGACATAACTTCGACATCATTGTAAAAACCATGTGGGCACATGTTGCTGGCACAAATGGCTGTGAAATGCTTGGCCACAGTGATAGGGTGGGGGAGTGGATGAGAAGATATATGTGAATCAGCTGTATGTATACATAGCTGATTCACATATATCCATAACTGATTCACTTTGTCATACAGCAGAAACTAACACAACATTGTAAAGCAATTATACTCCAAAAAAGATGTTAAAAAAAAAAAAGAAAACAGTGGGACATTTCACAAAATAACTTGCTGTTATTTTTCAAAAGTATCAAGATCATGAAAAACAAGAAAAGATTGAGGAAATGTCACAGATGGAGAAGACTAAGGAGATATGGTTACTAAATGCAATGTGGGATGCTAGATTGAATCCCAAGACAGGAAGACATTTGTGGGAAAACTAGTAAAATTCTCCATAAGTCTATAGTTTTTTAGTTATTGCACCAATGTTAAATTCTGGGTTTTGATAATTATACTGTAGTGATGTAATTTGTTAGCAGTAGGGGAAGCTGAGTGAAGATTATGCAGGAACTCTCTGTACTATTTTTACAACTTTTCTGTAATCCATGATTATTTCAGAATGAAAAGTTAAAAAAAAAGAAGATCTATGTGAATGGGGCTCGTGAACTGAGATGCTTGATGGAAGTGTCAGGTGGGGTCATCAGTCTCTCGTTCTCCCAAAGAACTGCCTGCCCCGCCCCCTCCAACCCTCTCCAACACAGGAGAAGCCACATACAGATACTGAATATGTTTGCTTTCATTAAAACAGGCCAGATAGGGAATTCCCTGGCAGTCCAGTCGTTAAGACTCTGCGCTTCCAAGGCAGGGGGCGCGGGGGTTCCATCCCTGGTCAGGGGGAACTAAGTTCCCACATGCCCCGAGGTGTGGCCTAAAAACAAACAAAAGACCTGAAGAAAACAGGCTGGATATTGTAATTATGTCCCAAGGAGCAGAGGGCCCCATCTGAAGGGAGGAGGGGCAGCCGATGGAAGTCAGGCTAGATATACGGAATTCATGAGTGTGGCTAGCTGAGCACCTCCACGGTGGAACACATCTTAGCTGCTTGGGGAAGGAAACTGTACCTGGTTGTCCTTGCCCCACTCAAACCTTGCCTCCTCTAAACTCTCACAGCAGTTGCCACCAGTCAGGACCTTAGCACTGATTGCTCCTGTGGCTGTCTTCTTTATCCAACTGGACTGTGAACCATTTGGGGATGGTGCCTTTTGTAGCTGCTATGGTTTCCCCATGGGTCCAGGTATGTAGAAGAAATACAGAGAGGAGTCATGAATGAGAGCAGTGATTCTCCAAGTATCCACCCAGACCACCTGCATGGACTACCTCCTGCTGGAGCTGGTTACAAATGACCTTCCCAGGTAGCCACCCAAGAGATTGTATTTCAATAGAAGAGGCAGGTGGGGGCCATGCATCTGCATTTTAACAATATTTTCCAATAATCCTACACTCTGTAAAGTTAGAAAACCATCCAGACTAAGGAGGAAACTAGGTGATCCCATAGGTGTTTCCAATGCGACAGCCTGTGACATACATCTCCATCTCGTAAGCATTCAGTCTCTATCTTCCTAGCCATTATGAGCCTACTGTGTGCCTCGCTCTTGCCAAAGTAGGAGACTTGAAGCTCAACCAGGGCTCAGGGGACTAGCCAAAGAGTAGACTAGCAACATTGTCCTTGCTCCCAGCAAGAAGGTGGAGAGGGCGGAGTTGAGGGTGAGATGGGGCAGTGGGCTGGGGCTGGGGAGAGACCAGGGTGGGAAGGGCTGAGTGGGCAAACAGGAGGGGCACTCAGACCCTGGAAGTAACTGGCTGCCTGCTGGTCCCCTGCCCTCCCACTGCCCTGCCCACCCAAACAGCCTGCCTGGAAACAGGGAACACTGCTACCTAGACACCTCTCTGCTTTAATCACCACGAGGGCTCACCAGGCCACAAAGAAGGATGGGCTGTTGAGATTTAACAGGGCTAATGTCAGAGCGTGAGAAACAAGACCCCAGGCCTTTGGATAGCCTCATCTGCTCCACAAAGCTAGTGTCTCTGAACACACTGATGACATGGAGACCCCTGTCCTTGACCCTCCAGCCTGTCTCTGATGGTTCCCCTTGTCTGAGATGAGCATGCCCAGTGTTTAATAACAGCTCCTGCAGCTAACATTTATTGTGTCAGGCCCTGAGCTAAGCACTTTACATGTATTACCTCACTTATTCTTTATGCCACTCCTACTGTTAAACCCCTTTACAGATAAGAAAACTGGGACTGGGCTTCCCTGGTGGCGCAGTGGTTAAGAATCCACTTGCGGGCTTCCCTGGTGGTGCAGTGGTTGAGAGTCCGCCTGCCAATGCAGGGGACACGGGTTCGTGCCCTGGTCCGGGAAGATCCCACATGCCATGAAGCAGCTGGGCCCGTGAGCCATGGCCGCTGAGCCTGCGCGTCCGGAGCCTGTGCTCCACAACGGGAGAGGCCACAACAGTGAGAGGCCCGCGTACCACAAAAAAAAAAAAAAAAAAGAATCCACCTGCCAGTGCAGGGGACACGAGTTCAAGCCCTGGTCCAGGAAGATCCCACATGCTGCGGAGCAACTAAGCCCATGTGCCATAACTACTGAAGCCTGCGCACCTAGAGCCCATGATCCACGACAAGAGAAGCCACCGCAATGAGAAGCCCGCGCACCGCAACAAAGAGTAGGCCCCACTCACCGCAACTAGAGAAAGCCCACACGCAGCAACGAAGACCTAACGCAGCCAAAAATAAATATAAATAAAATAAATAAATTAAAAGAAAGCTGGGACTGTTATATATTGCATAACTTGCACAAGGTCACTTAGTTCTTTCAACTGGTGAGTGTTTTACCACTTCCTTAGGCATCCATCTTGGTCCCAGTTGTTCTTTTCTGCATTCTCCACAGCCCATCCCTGCCCTTCTTACAGCAAGGGGTCTGGGACTCAACCCAGCACGGGGGCTCTCACCTCTCTGGTTCAAGACACTGGCCTTCTGTTGATGCAGCCCTATGGTGGGCTTTTCTGGAAGCATTACCACACTGGTGACTCATTTTGAGATCCCTGCCAGGTGAAACCCCTAACTTGATGTTTTTTGGTCCTAACGTCCCCATCCTATTCTTATAGAATAAGGTTGCTGTGCCCAGGGACAGAAGTTTACATTCATCCCTATTGAATATTTTCACCTGTATCATTTGTGGTTCTATCTGCCATATCCCTCATAGACAGACCGACAGACACACACACGCTCACACTCCTGTCCTCTAGAAGACAAGCACACATTTTGGACAGTCCACTCCTTGGTGGCCGTCTGTTTTCCATTCCTCTTTTGCAGAGTGGAGAAGCACGCTTCTTCCAGTGTTCTCCTGGTCACACCACATACTCGGGCAAGACAGCTCCATGCCCAGAGCTCCATGCTCTGGGTCAGACTGGCTGGGCTAGAATCCCAGCCTGAGCACTTGGCAATGTGACCCTGGAAAATTAATTTAGCCTCTGTGCCTCAGGGTTCTTCCCTGTAAAGTGGGGATAACTGTATCTAACTTCCTTATTATCTGGGGGATTAAAAGTGATAGTAGGGGCTTCCCTGGTGGCGCAGTGGTTGAGAGACCGCCTGCCGATTCAGGGCACACGGGTTCGTGCCCCGGTCCGGGAAGATCCCACATGCCGCAGAGCGGCTGGGCCCGTGAGCCATGGCCGCTGAGCCTGCGCGTCCTGAGCCTGTGCTCCGCAACGGGAGAGGCCACAACAGTGAGAGGCCCGTGTACCGCAAAAAAAAAAAAAAAAAAGTGATAGTAATTCGTTAACAATGTCTCCTCTTCCTCCTTGCCTCCTTCTGTCCTCTCTGGGTCCCCCAATTCTGCTTTCCTGCCCTGACCTCTCCTACATCTGCTTGATCACACTTGACCTTGGTCACAAAGTAGAACCCAGAATTTCGTGATGAAAGTGCCTTAGATGCAGTCTAATGCAGCCCCTTTGTTTTGCAGATGAAAAAACCACAGTCCCCCCTGCCATCCCTCTGTTGCTTCATTTTGTTCCAAAGGGGTTGTATTTCCAGCACTCCAGTTACCACCTTTTCTCTCTCCAGCTCACGTAGCAATCAGATAGGCCTGCTTTTTCCCCAGTGCAATCAGTGAGCTCCCATCCTCCAGCTTGCTGGATTTATGGCTCTCTGCCGCCTTGTGGGGTCCTCAGGGGTCTGTGCGGCTCAGGAGTTATGGGCTCACAGAGACCGGGCTTTCCGTGCACTTTGCCCAACTTGTCAGTCACCTCCGGGGGTCGGTTGCTTGGAATAAAGAAAATAAAATACCAGGGCCAATATGCTGACTCCATTTTTATGCTGCTCATGGAAATCCAAAATCTTCCCCATGGGACAGGCTGGAAAACATTCAGAGGAAAAAGGAAGACACCATTCTAGGACCAGCCAGGGAAGGAGGACTACAGGGAGGGTGCAGCACTTCCAAGCAGCTTGGTTCTCCTTCTCAGAGGGTCTGTGCCTGTGTAAGTACGACACCGCAGTCACAGAGGGTGGCTGGGGTGGGACTCTAACTTCCTGAAATCTCCGTTAATCTTTCCAAACCAAAGTTAACAGCAACGAGCTTCGACTCAATTCCTAAACCCCCTCCCTCCAACCAAACTATCCCCTTCAGCCCCATCGAACGCCTCTGCCAGAGGGGAGTGAGGGGCCGCCTGCGTGGCCTATTTGAGGCAGTTTTGTAATAGTGTGTGTAGCTGGCTTCTTTTCAAGTGAGGAAAAAAAAATACAACAATAATGTCTTAAGATGCAGGACATTCTAACACTAAAGGAGAGAAGAAGAGAGAGGACAAAATGTCAGACTGAAGGACAATCCTTTAGATTGAATTAATTTGGCTTTATTAAAAAGTCACAAGATTGTCTTTATGTTTGCTTCTTGCAGCAGAGCAAGAAGCCCTGGGCCCAGATTCGGAGATCTGGGATTTCACTTGGGGTCTGCCACTTAGCAGGGTGTGACTGTGGGTAGATTAAACAGCACGCTTGAACAGCAGTAGACTTGCCTTCAGTTTCTCCATCCGTCAAACAGGAACGATAACACTTACCTCATAGGGTGTCGGGGAGAGGGGCTGGGAAGGAAATGAAACATTTAATGAGCATCTATGAATAGACAGGCATGTGACATAGGATGTCCTTTAGTTCTCAGGATAAGCTAATGAGGCTGGTGTCATTACGACCATTTTACAGACGAGGAAACTGAGACTCGTGGGTTACGTGATCTGTCCCCAGTTCTCACAGACCCAGGGCTGGCACCCACGTCCTGCCTAAATGCAAAGCCACACTCTTTCCAGAAGGGTAGGCAGGAGAGGGAAGGTAAAGGCAGGAGCTCCTGGTCTAGGCCTCAATTTTCTCTGTGAAATAGAAAACAAAGTCAGCCACTGCAATGAGGAGGCAGTGAAGTCTCAGGAGTGGTGTAGGTTTGCAGAAGCTTCTTTAGCTGGAGAGAGGGTGCATACCCATCCTTATAGCTTGTGTTGCTAAGAGGTTGGTCAGGAACTGGTTGTCTCTGTGATATGCTTCTCGGAGGGACGGTCACTGTCCAACACATGGAAAAGGAACAGATTTTGTTTTTCATTCATCACTGTATACCTAGAGCCTAGTACAGTGCCTGGCATACAGTAGTACATTCATTTATTTAATAAATACGGAGCACCTACTCTGCACTGGCTCTGCTGTACGTGCTGGGGATTCAGCAGTGACAAAGGCAGATTAGACCCCTGCCCTTATGACATTTGCAGTCCAACAGGAGAATCAGGTAGTAAACACAGAAACCAGCAAATAAAATAATCTCAGATGGGAATAAAGTTCTGAATTTAAAAAGGCAGAGTAAAGGGAGAGAGAGTGTCTGTTGCAGTGGGGATTTTTCTCAGGAGGTGACATTTGTGATGTGACTGGAATGAGAGAAAAAGCGCTTCATGCCAAGATGGGGGAAAGGTGTTCCAGGCAAAAGGAACGGCAAGTGCAAAGCCCTGAGGCAGGACGAAGCTCAGAATGTTTGAGGGAGGCAGAAGGAGGCTTGTGCGGTAGAGAGGAGGCAGTGTGGCAGAGAGTTGTAGGAAAGAGAGAAGAGGGGTCAGATCATATAAAACCTCGTAAGCCAAGTTAAGAAGCTTGGATTTTATTATAATTCCGGTAAGAAGTCTTTGGAAGGTTTTAAGAAATGGGAGGGATGTGATCTGATTTATGCTTTAAAATAATCACTCTGGTGTTGAGATGGAAAGTAGACCAAGGTGGGAAGGAGAAGTGGAAGCAGGCAGGAGGGGGAGACAGGGAGAGAGGGTTGGGTTTGGGCAACGGGTCTTGCTGATGGATTAGATATACAGTGTGAGGAAAAGAGAGGAATCAAGGATGTTCTTTAGGTGTTTGGACAGAGCTTATGGCACTGTTAACTGATATGGGAAAAACGGAGGAGGAACAGTTTGGAAGCAAGAGGTATAGAAATCAAGAATTCCACTGTGGACCTGTTTGAAATATCTGGTAAATATCTGTTATGGGTTGACTTTTGTTTTCCCCCCCAAAATATATCGAAATCCTAATCCCCAATACCCATGATCTTATTTGGAAATAGGGTCTTTGCAGATATAAGTTAAGATGAAGTCATTAGGGTGGCCCTACTCCAATATAACTAGTGTTATATGAAGAGAAAATTTGGGGACAAACACGCTCAGAGGAAAACACCACGTGAAGACAGAGATTCAGAGGGAACATGGCCATGTGAAGACGGAAGCAGAGATTTGGAGTGAAGCTGTGACAAGCCAAGGAACATTTGGGGCTACCAGAAACCAGAAGTGGCAAGGAAGGGTCCTCCCCTAGAAGATGCCAAGGGAGCATGGCCCATGGACCTTGGAATGGTCCATGGCCCATGGACCTTGATTTTGGACTTCTAGACTTCAGAACAGTGAGAAAATAAATCTCTCTCATTTTAAGCCACCCAGTTTGTGGTACTTTCTTATAGCAGCCCTAGGAAACTAATACAGCAACTAAGTGGAAAGGTCAAGTGGGGATTTGGATATGCAGACCTGGAGCTCAGCAGTTTTAAAGCCATAGGACTAGATGAGTTGTCCTTGAGTGTGAATTAGAGAGAGCTGAGAGAAGGGAAGCTTTGGAGAGGTGAGGGAGTGGCCAGTGGGGTGGAGGGGTGTGGAGGTGTTTCAAGGGAAGAGAGTGTTTCAAGGAGGAGAGTGTGGTCAATTGTGTCAAAGACTGATGATATGTCAAGTCCGACTGGCTTTGTTTGGCCTTTGGATCTGGTAGGAGAGAAGTTGAAAAAAAATAATAGTAATAAAAGAGGGAGGCTACTGCTGACCTTGACAAGAGAGATGTCAGCAGGTGGTGGAAACAAAAGCCAAGCTGGAAAGACCTGAGGAGAGGATGTAAGTAAAGAAGTCCAGAGTAATTATAGAGAACTGTTTTGAATTTTGCTATGAAATAACAAAGAAATGGGGCCTTACTTGAAAAAAGGTGTAGGGGTCAAGGGAAGGTTTTTTTTTTTTTTTAAGGCAGGCAATGTTAAGGCATATTTTTATGTTGGTGGGTATGATCTAAGGGAAGACAAATGGTTTGGAATAGAGACGGGAGAATTGCTAGGAGCAAAGTCATGGCAAGAGTGGATGGAGTCCAGTGCAATCATGGGGGAATTGGCCTTAGATAAGAACAGAGCCTCTACATCTCTTATAACTGCAGGGACGGCAGAGAACAGGAGTAGAGATCATGCGGGTGGGTTGGCAGATTTGGTGGTGGGAAGATGAAGTACTTCTCATTTGTCTGCATTTCTTTGTATTTATTACATCAGTGAAGCATGGGGCAGAGTCATATGGAGGGATAGTGTTGGAGGTTTGAAGAGAGAGAGGAGAAGGAGGAGGTATGAAACAGTCCTTTGAGAGGAAGGGAAGATGAACACACCTTGGAAATGTAGAAGGTTGCTGGGTAGAGTTGAGTGCTTTTTTGAGATTTAAAGTCCTAAGTTTCGAGTGAGACCAGTCAATAGGCATGGTTGTGCGATTTTCTTCAGTAATGTTCAATTGCTTAGGTACAGGTGAAGGGTAGGTGGCTAGCAGGATTTAACTAGGATTGGAGTTTTACCAGATAAGTACAAGGGAGTTTCCAAATGGAGAGAGGCAAGGAAGATGAGGGTGTTTGTGAGAGACAGATCATAGTAATGAACCATGGAGATTAAGCTCGATAAGGAAGAAGTGGTCACATGTAGAGCATAGAATACAATAAAAACTTATTTGGTGGATAAGGTCCCTATGAGGTCAAAGAATATTTGGAAGGAGGGTCCCACAGAAAGTTAATTGGAAGGGTAGGAGGCATCAGTGACTGAGATGCCTGAAATGAGATTATTGGAGGTGCAGGTATTGGTGAGGGCAACATTTAGGGTATGATCATGTAAGTCAGTGGAGAAGACAGCGAAAACGTAGCAAGGGATGGGGCCTAACCCCCTTCATATCAAAGATGCTGGAGTTTTTGCAGGAGGAAGAAGTAATTTGGAAGCACCTCCATAGACCCTGAGTTACGTGGGGTGCAAGAGAAAAAAACACCCTTCACTGTTTTCTTTTCCCTTCATCTTTGCCTGTAGGTAGGGCTGTCGAGGAGGCAGTATCTTCAGGGGACAGCCAGATGTCAGTAGAGTGAGACAGTGAAGGGATGCTCAGGCAAGGGCTTCAGGATAGGGGGGCATTGACTGGTGGCAGACTGAGTGCCAGAGGATACAGGGGAAAGGTTTAGGAGGGTGGGGAGAGGTGGGAGACGGGAATAAATTAGTAGCTATGCAGAGTGGTTTGGGGATTCTGGTCTATGGGATTATGGATGATATGGGAACCTAGGACTTGTGATATGAGGCGTGATGGGGCATGTTCTGACATTGTCATTGAGGAAATATGGGCGGTCAGTCAAAGCTACATACAGTCCAGAGTATTTAGCTGGCAAGTATAAGAAGAAAAAGATGAATGAAATGAACTCTTGTATCCTTGAGATGGCCAGTGCTGTGCCAGGCACATGGCATATTCATTGATTAAAACTGCATATATTTGATGCTCTGGTGACTGTAATAGGAGCAAGTCAGAATCCAGAGCACTGCACACAGTAGGTGCTCTGAATCCTGTGGGTGATGCTCATCTCTAAGTACCTTTGATTGCTTAATATGGAAATAGTTTGCACTTTGTCCCTTCTGATGAAAGTCATTCCTGTATTTAGACTGACCAGGGGCTGGAGTGTAGTTGCGTTCTGCCTTAATTAGCAAGGTGTGGACAGGAGGCAGAGGTGCGGATAGGATGGTGACCTGTTCCAAGTTGGAGATTCAGGACATCCCTGTCCCCTAGCCCCTGTCCCAGACTAAAACCCAGCACCATCACTGCAGGTCCTTCTCTGGAAACTCAGCGCAGAAGAAAGAGTAGCCACATCCTTCCGTTAGAGTGAAGATGGCCATTCCAGCCCTGGGCTTTTGGCATTCCTTCTTTCTCCCTCTAGGTGCTTTTCCTCCAGAATAAATGATTTCTATTTTTTTACTCCTATTTTTCTAGCCTCTCTGATCTCATTTGCCTCCTCTTTGTTTCATTGAGTCTGGGGCCACTGTCTCTGTCTTTTCTTCCCCAGAATATCCCACAGAATGCTTCCCTCCTGTCCCAACCCCTCCCCCAATACCACTAGCTATGAGTCCAAAGCTTTTTCTAAGAGGCCTCTACAGTTCCCACTGATGTTATGCCCCAGTGTCTGAGGTGACCTGGCCTGGTCTCTGTGTGGCTGAGAGAGTGTCTCTTTGTGTTGGTTGATGAATGGCTGCCCTGTCCTGTCCGGGACCTCAATACCTGGAAGGTAACAGGAGAAAGCCCACTCCCCTCCTTAGGCTCTGCACCTGCTGCTCTCAGCTTTCCTCGGGGGCCACAGGGTGGCCGGGCAGGTAGCTCGCTTGCTTGCTAAGCCTTAGATGAGCAACGCTAGGAAGCAGGTCCAGGAGTCCTTCCTGCCCTGTCCTCTCTGGACGGAATGGGGCCTGCCGAGAGGCTGCTCAGACTCCATGGCCTTTCCCCCTCATCACCCCTGCTCCATCCCTATCCATCTCATGTTTCTTGCAGGGATTTGGTCTCCCAGTAGAACAATGAGCCTGCTGGGATGCTGTTTCCCTCTGTGACTGAGAGTTTGAACTACAGAATTTCTGGGCTGGAAAATATCTCACCCAGTTAGACATCTTCGCCTTTGCCTGTAGACAGAACAGTGTGCAAACCTTCAGGCCAGAGTCACTTTTTGAAAGTGACTCTGTGGTTTTCCTTGATAACACATCCCGGTGTTTCACACTGTAAAACTCAATTCAGTTCAACAAATGTGTACGGAGTGCCTATTTGATTGTTGTTGTTATGTTGCTTCACATATTATCTCATTAAGATATTTCATTAATCATTTTGGACAGGTAATACACACACAGGGTGCGATATCAGAACTACTGGAGGGTAAACCATGAAATGTGAGTATCTCTACTTATTCCTGTGCCCCATCCACGCAGATCCACTTCCCAGAAGTGACTACTGTTACCAATGTCTTGTGTATTTTTCTATAGATATTCTACCTATATCTAATTTCACTTAATCTTCGCAACAGCCTTCTCGGGTGGGTACTGCGAATCCTCTTTGAAAGATGAGGGCACTGTGGCTCAGAAAGGCTAAGTAAAGTGCACAGAGTGTGTTAGTAACAGTGGCAATTCCACTCAAGGTATGTGTGAGTCCAAAGCCCACACGGTTTCTGTTCTAACATGTTCCCAGTCTGCCGTTTCACCCTTCCCTTCCCTTCGCTTCCCTTCCACAGCCATTCTCTCAGCAGGGTTGGCTCGAGAGCCTGGGTGTGCAGGGCCCTGTCCTAGGTGCTGAAGGCTCTTGTAGAGGCAGGGGATCACTTTAGCCCCTCCCCTCACCAGGCTCACGGAGGAGCTTGAGGAGGCCGACAAATTACCTGAAGCCTGGTGGAAATTTCACAAATGCTGCTTGGCCACGGAATTTCTATATGGCATTTACGCAGGCCATTCTCCCTTTCTGACTCTCAGTTTCCCTATCTGTCTGATGGGGATAAGCTTAACCGTCCAATAAACTTAACTCAAAGGGCTGTTGTGAGAATCTAGAGGTAATAAATGCAGAAGTTCTTAGAAAGCATAACATACAATCCCAGCATACGGGAAGGAGTTTAGGGGGTTCCTATGGGCAGTGTGGAATTGGGTTGACCAAACAGTTCATTCGGGTTTTCCATAAGATAGTGCGGAAAAAGCCAAATGAACTTTTTAGCCAACCCGATACAAGCGGCTGGGATGTGATGGACTGAAGCAGAGTTATCACCATCTATGTCCTTTATTTCAGCGTTGTCTTTAGCAGGCATAGAGTTAGTCCAGTTGCAGCAGACAGTGACTGGAAGTAAAATGGGGGTAGGGTGTGGGGTTGGCCTAGAATGAGAAACAACACACAAGTGAGCCTTTTCCAGAACATTAGCCTGTAGGGGCTGAGTCTTCAGACCCACCTCCCTCTCTGCACGGTGGACGTTTACCTGCCTTCTACAGGGCCTCTTACCAGCAGATCAAGGGCTTTTCTACAAGTTCCTTCTGCCCAGAATTCTTCCGGTGCCCCTCCCAGCACATCTTAACCTCTTTTTCATCCTTCAGACCTCCACGTAGATCTCATTTCCTCAGAGAAGACTTTCTGGACTCCCCAGAGTAGATTAAGAGCCCTTGCTATTCACCATCCCCAGCCTACCCCCAGTGTCTCCTGATTAACTCACATCACACCAGTCAGTACCCATCCTGTCCACCAGCCTGTCAGCTCCAGGGAAGTGGGCACCAAGCCCATCCGTTCGCCTGTGTATCCCCAATGCCCAGCACAGAGCCTAGCACTTACGACATGCTAAAGTATTGGTTGAATAAATGTCTGAAGTCAGTCACTCCTACCTTTGGGTTCAAAACTTGCCTCTGTCTTGTTACAGCCCCTCTCACACAGTTGTGGTTCTATTTTTTTTACATGACTGTCTCATCTGAATCTTTTCCCTTTATATTCCTGGTGCCTAGCCCACATTGTGGCACAGGGGTGGTCCTGAACATTGCTTGCTTGCTGAAGGAATGAATGAACGAATTCTTGACAGGGAGCTGCTTTGAACCAGAGGGCATTTCCTTTGCAGTCAGTTAATGAGCTGTCTTCCCAGGTTGGCCAACAGAAGGTCCAGGAAACGGGGAGCAGGATTAGGCAGGAGCTGATGGGGCTGGAGAGAGGAGAAAGCAAACAGCCTGAATGCCAGCTCCTCCGTGTTATTGTTGCCGTGTGGAGGGCAGGAGATGGCCCCAAGGGAGAGGACTTAGTCATCGAAGGGATCCTCTCCAAGGGCTCTCAAAGTCCTCTCTCATTGAGGTGGGCTTGGCTCAGGTGACTGACGGCAGCTGCCCTCGCCTTTCTCCTTGGGGAGGAGATGAAACGAGCGAAGGGGTAGGGTACTCGGAGATCGCCACCCTCTGGGCTTCTTTTCCCCAGTCTCCCCGTCCCCAAGACACCAGCCAGAACTGGGATGAGAGAGGGGTCGGGCCGAGCCGGGCGGCGGGGGAGGGGCGGCGCGGCCAGCCGGCTGGTGTCCTCTGGCGTCTGGAGCCGAGGCCTGGGGCTCTCGGCGCCCGCGAAGCGAGGCGAGCCGGAGCTGTGCGGTGAATGCAAAGAGCCGGGCGAGCTCCCAGCCCCGCGCCGCCGACGGCGTCCTCAGCCACAGCCCAATGAGAAGAGAGCAGATAATTTATTCTCTAATCCCGGTTCGGGTGCCGGGCGCTGGCGAGTGGCGGGGGCTGGGGACGGGGGAGTCTCCTCTTCTTCTCTTCCCCTCCCGCCGGCCGCCCCCTCCCCGCCCCTGCCGGCTCCCTGCGCGCACACACACATTTCCTGACAATTAGCGAGCACACCTTGGCCGCGCGGCCTCTGGCGGCGCCGCAGCTTTTGTCTCCCGCCCGCCGGGCTGCGAGGCGCGGGCGCCTGGGCGCGAAGTTGCGGACGCGCTGCTCCGGAATGCCGGCCGCCTGCTGCCGTCGGGGGGCGCGGAGGGCGGGGTGTGGGGGGGTCGAGCACGCCGACCCCGGGGCTGGGGGGCTGCCAAAGAGAGGAGAAGAGAAAGAAAAAAGTAAGGCAGCGCTGCCCCTCTTCCTTTGTTATAACCCTGAGTGTGTGCGGGCGTGAGCGCGCGCGGGAGTGTCTGTGCGCGAGTGTGTGCATCTGTGTGTGCGTGCCTGTGTGCGCGCGCGTGTGCAAATGCATGCCTGCGTGTGCGGGTCGGGACCGGCCGGGGGTGGCGGGACCCGAGGGCGCCAGGCTGCTTTGCCCGAAGGGGAGTTGAATCGCGTCCCGGGTCTTTCTCGCTCTGCCCGGAACTAGGGCGAGCTAGCAGGTAGCCGTCCCGCTCTCGCCAGCTTCTCAAAGGACTGAGCTCGGAGTTTGTTGTTAGACAGGCACTGTGCGGGGGGGGGGGGGGGGGGCGCTGGCCTGGGCCGGGCCCGAGGATGTTGGGGGAGTGGAACCTCCCGCAAAGGATCTGCCCCGACCGCAGGGGGCGCACCAGGGAGTCTCCGGGCACCGAGCGCGCCGCCGACGCCGCTACGTTGCCCCCTGGCCCCGGGGTGGGCGCTCGCGATGGCTACTGCGAGCCCGGGGAAGGGGCGAGGCTGCGAAGGTGGCTCGTGGGGCTATGGAGGGAATGGGAGGCGGCGAGACGAAGTCTGTCTAAATGCCAATTCCCTGAAGTTCAGCGCATCGGTTGTCATTTCATACCTTAATGCATATTTATGCTGCGCCGAAACAGGCTTCATAATTAACTCCCGGAGCATCCGCAGAGGTTAAAGGGACCCCGAAGATTTGTGCATTGATTGGGTACCACGGCGGTGTGTGTATGTGTGTGTGTGCGCGCGCGCGTGTGTGTGCGTGCGCCCCGTGCGAACCCATTGAGAAGAATAATTATTTTTCTCCACTGGAAGCTACAGCAGAGAATCAGACAAGGAGTGAAGAGAGAGAGAAAGAGATTGGAGAGGGAGAGAGAGAGAGAGAAAGAGACAAAGGAAGTGAGTGCGAGAGAGGAGACGGCTTAGCATCCGAACTGTGAGTACTGAGCGAAAACAAATAGGCCGAGAGTGCTGCAAACCCCTGGGCCGGGTTGAGGGCCGAGCGGCTGAGGACCCTCCTTTTCGCCGGGGGTGGTTTGGCTGGGCGATGAGGTGTCCTTGAGCCTTGGGCGGACCCCAGGACGCGGGTTCAGGCACTCACCTGAAAGCCAGCTCCGACAAGCCTCAGCCTGCGTCAACCTGCCACCCCAGGTCCGCCGAAAGGAAGCCCCCCACTCCTACCCCATTGTCTTTGTTCGCTTTAAAGGTTTTTGCTGCTGGTGGGATTCAGGGGGGGAGTGTAAGAGGGAGCTAGAGCCCTGGTTCAGGAGGGAGCCGAGTCTCCCTCTCCCGGCTGGGAGAAACCCGCTTTGGGTGACTCCCCGCTTTCCTTTACCCCGTGGTACGGGGTGGGACGGAGAAGGGGCTATAAACGAGGTGGGGATCAGGACTTTGTGACACCTGTGCATTTGTTTGGCACTAAGACGGGAAAAGCAGAGGTGTCCGGTACCCCTGGGGCAGAAGTCCTCAGGAACCAGCTTGGGAGGCTGGAGAAGCCATTTCCTTGGGCAAAACCATCAACTCTTAGCCCTAAGTCCTTCTCCCACCTCCTTCCTCAACCTAGGGCCCTGGCATCCTTAGAGGGGCTGGAGCTGGAGGCGAGCCAGGGAGCAGGAATGCTGGCCTGGGTGGGGGTGGGGGAGGCAGCTATGGAGAGGATGGCTGCTCCCTTTCCTGAGAAAGGGTCCGTGACAGGGTGCCCCTAGGGAACCTGGCTGGCCACCAGCCCCTGCCTCTACCAAACTGGTCAGGAGAGGGCGCCTGGGGGCTGGAGGGAGAGCCCTCCCTTCCTGACCGACATTCCACAGCCTTCTTTTGGAAGCACTAGTATCCTGCTCTTCTCCTCTCAACCCTCATTGACAAATTCTTCTTCAGGTTTGAATATACTTTTTCCTGGTGGTTTTTCAATGTACCTTCATCTGCCAGGGAACAACCTAGCCCAACTTAAGTAACCCTTAAGCTGACTTCGGAGAGAAATTCGGCTGTTCTGAGGCCGAGATGGGAGCCCCAGGATCAGAAAGCTCTGAATTGATTGTCCTCTAAGAAGCCCCCTTGGGGAGCAGTTTTGGTGGCCTGCAAACCCTGCTTACATCCTCCAGGAGGACACAGCTGGGGCTTGGGGCTGGGAACCGCTTCTGTCTCTGTCACTCAGTTCCAACTCCCCATCGCCCCATGGGGCCTGATACAGTCAGGAGAAAGAAAAAGATCTACCACACACACACACACACACACACACACACACACACACACGCAGAATACCCAGCTGAGGCCACTCTCCTAAAGGCATGAAGAGGAAGGACTGACCATCAAATAGGGGGGGGGGGTCAAGTTCAGTTTAACCCCCAGAAGGCATTGTGAAGGTTCTGGTTGGTGGGGAAGACCAGAGGCAGGGCGGTAGGACTGCTCTGAATGCAATCATGTACATCCACATCTAGGCCTGTCTTGCCACAGGACTGCCTGCTTGGTGGCCGTGCCTTAGTGAGTGCTGTCTCCCAGTGCCCAGCACAGTGCCTGTCCCATTGTATGTGCTCAGTGCATGTTTGCTAAATGAGGGGCTGCCCAAAGACCTTCTCCCCACCCTTTATCTCTGCTTGCCTCCTCCTTTGAGAGGTACTCCACTGGGGCTTGGAAAAGCCCAGCTGTGTAATTCTTTAGACTGGACCACAGTTGCCCTATGTGAGTTGAGGAGGGCATAGGAGAAAAGGGGTCAAGGGAGGAATAGGGCCTGGGCAAGGCACTGGAACCTTTTGACATTAACAAACGGCTCAGGTTGAAATGAATGAGAGTTTGCCAATGACCCGTGTTATTGTATTTTTCTTTAACAGCTTGACTGCTCTGAGAGGCAAAACTGTGGCGGGGGTCCTGTGCTTGGGGAGGCTAGATTCTGGTGACACAAGCGCTTCCCTGTGTTCTCCCTCTCACAGCCCAGCACTGGAGCTTAGTAGAGATCAGATGCAGGCGCTGGAGGTGTTAAGCCTGTAGGGACCACCTCCTGCCCCCAGGTTCTGCCCAGGCTCTCTCCTTCCCTAGTCTCTCTCTGCCTTCATTGCCTGAGGCTATCACCAGGTCTCCCTTCTCCTTCCTTAAGAGCCCAGGGACCCTGCCGCCAGGCAAGGAGCTCTCTCTGTTTGCCTGAGAAGGCTCAGAACTGAGGCTCCTGAGACAACTAGAAAAAGCCTTTGGGAAAAAGAGAATTCCTGCCTGACCTCTCTGCTTTCTTGCTCAGTAGAGCAGCACCCCCTGTGCCCCGCCCCCCTCCCGGAGTGGGGCCAGGGCTCCTAAGTCAGTGACTGAGCAGGAACCTGAGCTGATCATACTTTGAAGTAGAGATGGAGCTGGGAAACAGGAAATTTGAGCCATGGGGAAGGCTACTACCTAGGGTCCAGAAATAGGATGGTCATCCTGCTCTTGGTGGCGATCACACCACTCGTCTGGCTCAGGTCTGGAGGACAATATATGGGAGACTTCCAGGTCCATCTGGAACTAGTCTTTTCCTGGGTCAGTTCTGCGCCAGGGACTGCAACAGTCCAATCGCAACTCCAAATCTGGAGGCCTATTTAGGACAGAGGCAGCAGAATCAAACCCCCTAAGGCTCCTCTGAAGTTTCAACAGTACTTCGCCCCCCATCCTCTGTGGGTAGAGTCAGATGCCAGGGTGTGTTTCCTACCCACAACCTGCTCTGGTACAAGGACCCTCCTCCCAGAGAGTACAGGCATGAGGGCACTCCAGGCACACACAAAGCCTGAAATATGGGGCAACCTAGATATCTCTTGCCCTTGTTTCCAAGCTTCATCATTCATTCATTCAACAAATCCATAACCATGTCATTCAACCAACATCTTTATAATCGTGGATATGCTTCCGGTTTACTCTCTTCCAGGTGAGAGTGAGTGCCTCCTTTTCAGTACCTGCCTAACATCCCGATTTGTTGCCACTATGGATAAAGAGGCAGGGCTGCTGGGCTCCACGCTGCCCCCCAAAAGTACAGAAGTCTATGAAAAGCTCTGAGAGGTGAAGTCAGCTCCAATGTAGATTCATTGTCTTGGAGTTGACGGGACGTAAGTTTTGCTCTAACTTACTTCCAGGTGCAAAAATCCCTTCCACGCTAGTGTTCTATTTCTGAGCACCTGCTGTGTGCCTGGCCTTGGTCTGAGAAGTGGTTGTACACCCTGTGTTTGACATCCTTCTGTGGCAGGGAGCACACTGGGCCGCACTGGAGCAGTTCTAGTTTTCCATTCCTTTCTCAGGCTGAGCCCAGTCTGCACCGCTCGCCCCTTCCTCTGTGGCTTTCTCTCTGGAGAGTGAGTGGCTCACCAGCCCCGTCCCCACTCCTCTCCTTGCAAAAGAGTGCGTCCCCCAGCTGGCTTACCTTCAGCTTGGAACCATCTCCAGCCCCAGTGCCCTGATGTAGGCTGAGATCCAGGGTGACTGTGTGCCCTCAAAGGGAATGGTGGGACCGGGGGCTTCCAGAACAGGAGCTGCTGCAGCCTACTCCCCAGTGAAACAGGCTTCAGTTTCCAGGCTGGACTTCTGTTCTCCGGCATATGTGGGCATCAAGGAACTTATTAGTGGAGAGGGGACAGCACACCTGCAGGGCCTCAGGATGTCCGCTCTCCAGTCAGGCAGACAACCCTGAGGGGAGGGCAGGAGGTCAGGAATACCTCAGGTCTGCTTTCACGAGCCATCAGCCATCAGCCGGCTCCCCCATCCCTCTCTGCTTCCTCCTGTTCTGCCTGTTTTCCACTGCAATCCTCCACTTTCCTCATGGTCAGCATTCTTCCTTTGCCAGCTCTCTCCTTTCTCTCTCTCAGCCTTCTCCTGCCCTCTTCTCTAAGAGCAAAATGCCCACCGAACCTCTGCAAGCCTCAGTTTTCTCATCTACCAAATGGGAATAATAATGATCGTGTTTGCATTCACCTAGTGATTATAAATAACAGGGGCCTAGCACGTGCATGACACATAGTTTCCACTCAATAACATATTAGTTCCTTTCCCTTTTTCTCCTATATCACTTCCTTTCCTCTTTCATAATTTCTCTCAGCGTCTCTGTTCTCTCTCTCCCACGTGTCTGCTCCCCTCCTCTGTTCCGTCTCCAGCCTCCATTTACTCCCTCCTATTTCCACCCCCACCCCCCAATTCCTGCCACAGGCTGGTGGCCGGGCCCAGGCTGTGCTGACAGCAACAGCAGGGCTGGAAGGGCTGTCTCGGCTTCTCATTAGAGGCCCAAGAATGTGTGGAGTCATGAGGGACGATGGGAGCCAGCAGCAGGAAGAATGGGGCCTCTGTCAGGGCAGGAGAAGTTTCCCGAATCCTCAGCTCAGCTGAATGGGAGTACCTGGGGGCCAGGGAGGGGTGGAAACTCCCAGAGGTGGAGGGGTGGCCACAGCTGGTAGGCATGGGGGACCTGGCAGGGCTCTCTGGGGTCACTAGCATGGGAATTCTTAGCATCTGTTGGCTTTTCCAGGGAGAGCTCAGACCTCAGAGGTGACTGTCTCTTTCCCTGGAGTGGCCTCTCCTGGGGAACAGGACCAGGGAAGCCAGAGAGACGTCATACCAGTGACCCTGTGGGGTGGCCTATAGGCACTGCTCCTTGAGCTGCCTGAGCCCCACTCGGTCCTCACCCTCAGCAGAGCTGCGGAAGGCTCAGAGGCAGCCACGGAGGAGACAGGAATTGCGGGTGGGGGGTGGGGGCTGGTCCTAGCTTGAGAGGGTGAATCCTTGGGGCTCTCACCAAGTGGTGGCCTTTCACTAGAAACCAGATTCTCGAGACTGGAGGAAGCAGAAAAGGAGGTGAGGCCTGGTGACCTCTCTCCCTTACTCCACATTCCAAGGAGGTCTCGGACAGGCTAATACCTGAGACTTGAGAGCTGTTCTCACCCCTCACCCTCCGGTCCTTCTGGCCCCAGGAACATGGTGGAGAGAGGCTGCCCCGCTCTGGAGCTTCCCTGGGCTTGTCAGGTGGGCTGGGGCCGGCAGGCAGGCTGAGCCTTTCCTGTGCTCGGGGCCAGGAAGCCAGGATTGGATCCCAGCTGCGGCCAGGAATCCGAGGGAAGGACCAGACCGGTCTGAGGATCTTCGAAATAGAAGGCGGGGCCGAGTGCGGGAGCAGAGGATGTGGACGGACACAGAGTGGGGGGCGGGGGGAGCGTGGAGAGGAGCTAGGCCTGCAGAGATGGGGAGGGGCAGTCAGGCAGAAGAGGGGGCCTCCAGGGAGCCGCCTCAGGTCTCCTGCCAAAAATTAAACCATAAAAACGCTGGAGGGGAGCAGCAGGGGAAGGAAGGAGAGAAAAGAGATGGGGAGGGAGGGAGGAGACAAAACAGCCCCTCCACACCAATAGCCCAGCAGGGGGACGTGAGTAATACATGGCTGGTTCAGAGGGAGTGAGATCAAAAGCGAGTAGATACGAGAGGTTTGTGCTTCACCAACCAGACAGCCACAGGCTCAATGAGACCTTTGTTACCCAGGCCCAAGTCAGGGTTGAAGGAATACCTGACCTCCCCTGCCTGCCCGGCCTGCCCTCACCCACCGGCTACCGGCTGGGGGAGGGGCGGCCAGGTCTTCACTAGTGAGTCAAGTTGAGTCGGGCACAGCTCAGACCAGGCCAGTGGTGGGCGGGAAGAGGGAGGAGGCCTGCCCTCTCAGGGCTGGGCCTGGAGCTTCTGGGGGTAAGTGGAGGAGTGAGTGGCTGCCTGGAAGTCAGGAAGTGGCTCTGCGGGAATGTGAGGGAGACCGCGAGGGAGAGGGGCCCTCGCTGGGCCCACCAGGTGAGCAGGCCCTTGGACCCCCGCCCAGAGCCCAGTGTCCCTTGGGAGGGGACTGTGGTCATTCTGCTTGGAGCCCACGGTTTTTTACAAGTCCTGAGTCTGGGATTTGGGGACCCATGGGAGAGGAAGGGAAGGAAAACTAAAGGCTTCTGGGGTTGGGGGCCGATGACCCAAAGTTCAGGTGGGAAGTTTGGCCCTAAGTTTGGGCAAGACTGGGGTGTGCTGTTGCTGGGGAGTGTGCATGGCCCAGTTGAAGGAGGTTGCTCCAGCCAGGGTCCTGCAGAGATCCAGGGCCTCTGAGCCGTGGGGGGAGAGATCCAGGGTCTCTGAGCCGTGGGGGGAGGGCTCAGGTGGGGACTGCTGCTGCTCCCTAGCAGAGCCGGGGCCTGATCTGGTCCTAAGGCCTCTTACCGTTCTGTTGGGGGTCCCTGAGAGAGGTCAAGGCCATGCGCAGGGATCTGAATCCCTTGGGGCTTCCCTGAACTCCTTTTCTCTGAGGCTGATGCATGCCCACAACTGACGCATCATAGGAGAGGGAGTGAAGAGACTACTTGTGCTTAGAGCACATCTTTTCCAGGGTCCTGAGACCTTGGTTCACCTCGACTCAGCTCTTCACCCTAGTCCTAGAGGTGCCTGTACCAACCACCATATCCTGCCAATGAGGGAGGCGGAGCGCCAAGAGGCCCCCTCCCCCTCCCCCACCCCTCCCCCACCCCTCCCCCTCCCCCACCCCCAGCATTGCCCAGGGATGGCTCCAAAGCTGGCTGCCCTCAGCTGGTGGGGATTTCAAGGTCAGGCCCTTTTCCTGCCTCTACTTAGGTCTGAAGACAGAGATCCTTCCGACCACTCCCGCCCTTGTTGTGTCACGCAAGAATGGGTGCAGTTGGTAGCCACCTGGACTAGTCTAGGAAGTGCAGGCCAGCCCCCAGCCTTGGGGGTGCTCAGGACACTCGTTCACCCCTCTAGGCCCAGGCCTTCCTCGGCCCTCTTTGCTTCCTGTGGCTGGACTAGAAAGGGTTAAGCTTTGTAAGGAGAGAGCCTAATATGGGGCTGGTCTTGGGCACTGGCAGCAGTAGCTTTGAAAAGATCCGGCCTTATTCTCTAGAGGAGGAGGTAGTTAAGGACCCTGGGCGGGGGGCTGGAGGCTAATTAAGGAAATTTGAGGAGGTCCTTTATGGCCAGGAAGCCACCCCTCCTCATACCCCGGAGTGAGGCCCATTGTGTGGGGCTTTTGTAGGGCAAGAACTGGAAACTCATTACTGCGGTGGCTTTAATGCTTCAGGGGCCCCGGCAGGTGGTGGGGGATGGTAAGAGAATGTGACCTGGGGGGCCCGGTACTTCCTGGGAGGCAGTGTGGGTGTGTGGGTGGGGCTGGTGGGAAGGTGAGTGAGGGCTCCCCAGGTACCCCCAGCTCCCTGCATCCTTTTGAGATTCCTGCCGCTGGACCCCCTCAGCTCTGCTGTGGCCTATGGCTTTTCATTCCTATGTGATTACTGTTCCAAACTCATGTAGGGCTAAAAGCCATGGGCTACAGTGAGGGGCGCACTCCTACTCCTGCAGCACCTACATCTCCCCCCAGGACCAGGCTAGGAAGCAGCCACAAAGGGGGGCACCAAAGGGGGCTCCGCTTGGGGGCTGTGCATGCAGGGGATCTGGTAACCCGGGATCGAGGCTTAGCTGTGTGACCTTGGCCAAGTCACTTCCCCTCTCTGGACTTGGCTTCTCACTCTGAGATGAAGAGGCTGGATGAGTGATTCCAGAGGGAAATTCCCTTAGGATGGAGGGAAACATTCAGGGGGTGCTGGGATTTCTGAGTTGGTTCCTTTCCCCTTGCCAAGTTACTGAGGCGTGTCTTGTATCAGAGTTTTGGGGGCTGGAGTCGGGGGCATTGGACCACACAGCACAGCACTCAGGCCTTTGCTCGGTGCCTCCCGGACAGCCTCTGCTTCTCGGCCTTGCTCACGTCTCTGTGGTCAGCTCGGAATCCTCAACCTTTTTCTGTGTGAGAGAGACCTCGGGACTTCTCAGTGGCTGAAATAAAAGCGCTCAGGCAACGGAGTGAAACTAGGAAGGCAGCTGCTCCCCATGGGCTGCAAGTTGGAGCCCAGGGTCCCCAGCCTCTGGTCTGCTGCCCAGTCCAGGCATTTGCCTCCCTCCTTCTGGCTCTGTGAATGGTACCTGCTCTCCCTATTCCTGCCTGCCTGCCACTCATCTGGCCGAGGTCCCCATGCCTATTTCTGCTCTCACGTTTAAATCTGCCTAACTCCTTCCCAGCCATCCTGGAAGACCCTAGCAGATGCAAATAAGGCAGTCTGGCTAGAGCAGCAGAGGAACAACCTTCGCCTCCCCTTTCCTTCCAGCCCCCGGTCTGCCTAAGACCACTGAAGAATCAGAGGGTACTATATTTGGTATTGAGAATCAGATTTAGAATGTCTCAGAGCTCTTAATTTCCCCTGCCAACATTTACCAGGCATGATTCAATCTGTCTCACCTGTACTAACTCATCTAATCCTGGAAACAGCCCTATGAAAAGGATACTATCATTATCCCATTTTACTTATGGGAAATCTGAGGCACAAGGGAGCTAAGAAACTGGCCCAAGTTCACAGGGTTAGAAAGAGGCAGGGCTGGAATTCGAATCCCTGCTCTTGCCACATCACGCTGGGTGTTGGGAGAGCCAACAGGCAGATGCATGGGAAAGTGCTGTTCTCACACCAGGGCCTCTTCTCACCAGGTCTCTATTGATGTATGTCCACAAATGGCTCTGTGGTCCAACTCTAATCACCCTTTGTCCATCACAGGTTTTCCTTTTCCAGCAGGAGCAGAGGGGGGAACATGAAAACAACAGGAGAAGCAAAGAGCCCGAGCCAGCTGGGTTTTCGCTGGGGCTCATCCAAGCCATTTCCCCTCTTGCCCCAGCTTAGATGGTACAAGAACAGGGATGAGAATTTGCCAGGGTTTCCCACTTTCCCTCTGGGTTCTCTTGGCCAGAGATCAGAGGTGGCTGGTACCTCCCCCCACCTCCCTCCTTGTCCCGCTGCCCACCCCTGCTCAGAATGAGCCTATCCTATTCCTACAAGGACACCCAGGCACCTGATTTGCTCCCCTAGCTCCCCATGTCCTAATTGAAAAGCCAGGTTGAAGCAGTGCCCCCTTCCTGCCTACAGCTGAGTCCCTCCCAGGAGTCCTGTTGCACAGTTTGCCAGGAAGGCCCCGGCACTGTGCTGGGCCTGGGAAAGAGGGGACAGATGACCCCTTCAAGGATTATTATGGTCCTGTGAGGCTCCAGCGAGGCAAGGCTCTCAGTAGGGGTTGCTGGGTAAACGTTTGTTGAATAAATTGTGAACTGGGAGAACAGGTGGGTGGGGTAAAAGCGGTCAGCTGCCGCAAGCAGGGGCACAAGACCAAGCCCACAACTCACCTGAGACGGTCCTACCTTGCTGCGCCTGGGCCTGGGGTGCTTCTGGGGTTAAAAAGTTGCAGCTCCTTTCTCTTCTTTGACTCTTGGCCACTGCTGCTGGGACAGGCCTAGAGGAGATATGCAGTTATATATTTCACATAATTGTTGAACTGAATTGAATAGGCAAGCTGTCCTCATGCCCCCTCCCGGAGGATTCACAGATCAGAGGGCTGTGTATATCCTGTCACCTGCCTGCGGACAGCTGAAACCTAAAATATTCTGAGCCATCTAAGTCTTTTTCACAGTCTTCAGAGATACCCAGCATAAGGCCTGCCTTGGGAGAGTGGACCCGTGTTTAACACGGCTGTGATTCGAGTGAATCTCTCTGGTTGTATTCGTCCCATGGAAATGGAGTTGGACTGCTAACACTCTGCTTTCTAAATGCAGAGACTATTGAAAAAATCTCTGTCCCATCTTTAGAAGGGCACGGCACTAACGTTTGACTTCTGGGGCCCTTATAGCACCGATGGTCTGGACCACCACGTCACCATGTCAAGCTGATGACCCCAGTCATGCTTGTGATGACCCTTGTGATGGGCCAGCCTCAGACAAGCAGGCCTGGAAGACCCTGGAAGCCAGGGTAAAGACATTTCAAGACTTTTAGTGTTTTGACCCCTTGAGCTCCCAAAGCCCCCAAGTCCCCCAGAACCACTGGTAAATGCGAGGCTGCCCTTGTACTTTTGAAAGGTGGGGGCAGTTTCCCTCTTTCTCCATAAGTGGGCAAGCGAGAAAAGCGGGGAGGATTGGCTTAGGCAAGCCATCAGATGCAGAGGGGACCTTGGCTCCAGATTCCAGGCACTCAGTAAGCCAGAGGCTGGAACTCAGTCTCAAGCAGGCCAAGAAGGAGTTAATCTCCAAGGAGAACTGGGCTTCTCCCAGACTGGAAGCCTGTGCCCAGTTTTGCTGCTGCCAACCCTGGGAAGAAGGCCTGGGATCTGTAGTTTGTGCCACCACCCACCCCTGGCCTGCCTGTTTATCAACACAGTGCTGGAGACTACAGTTCCCAGAAACCTAACGAGGGAGGCCAGGCTTTGGGGAAAAGGGGTGGGGTGTGAGGCTCCGAGGAGGCCCGAGGGAGAGGGAGAGGGGAGGAGGTGGGGAGAGAAAACCCAATTCACTCCCTTTTTAATTCTTTCTCCTGGTGTGTCTGCTCCACCGCCGGAGCTAATCCCCCAAATCCGGTCTCCTAAGCCGCAGCTGCTTCCCTTCGCAGTGATGAATGGCTCGGGGAGGGAAGGTGAATTCATATTTTAATTACTGAGGCGCGGTGCTAAGGGGAGCTGGGGAGGGGGCGGGGGCTCAGCATTGTCCTAGAGGCTGAGGGCACCCCTCCTCTCTAGGTCACTTCTCTTTTGCCCTTTACCTGAGGTGGCGGTGGGGCAGAGTGAAGATGGGAGGGCCTTGCTGGAAGCTACTCTGCTTCGGCAGGTGAGGGGATCGGGGTGGGGGGCAGGGGAAGGAATATGTCCCTTTTTTGTCTGTCAGAGAATCCCAGCCTTGTCCCAACACTTGTAAATATCTCCCTAGCCTTCCAACCCCTACTGCCGCCCACTCTGATGAAGGACGTTGCCAAAATTTGAGACACCTAGGAGTTTGTGGTCTGCAAGCCTGGAGCCCCAGCTTCTTCCTTACCTTAGTTTCTAGCCAGCCCTGACTCCCTTCTTCCTCTTGGTTCTTCCACCATTCAAGCAGTCTCTGACCCACTGCCCCATTTTTGCTGAAGGGGCTAGAATCGGAGGACCCTGGAGGGTGTCTGCAGGGTCCTCTAAGAGAGGAGAAGTGGGGGTGAGAGGCTTGGGGAGGGGGCAGCGGGGAGGCTGGGGATGATCCTCTGTGGCTTGACAGCGCTTCTGCTTGGCCTCTACAAAGCTGACCGGCAGAGGGTATTTAATGACCCCGTACCCCACACCATCTCATCTGGACCTGAGCTGGGGCCAGGCCAGAGAGGAGGATGTGAAAGAAACCAGGGCCAACAGCTTGCAGTCAGATGCAACCAACCGTGGGACAGCAGCTGTTTGTTCAGTGTTCACCTCCCTTTCCTTCCTATTCTGGGTTTTGGGGGGCTGTTTTTCAAATCCTTAGCCCCTCCTGGGCATGGAAATTAAGGTTAAAGGAGAAAGCTGCAGAGTGGGAGGGGAAGTTTCCATAGCGAGCATGGACCACGGATGAGCGGGGGGCGGGGGGGCGAGTGGGGAGTGCCCCCAGTCAGTCCACTGGCTTCACTGAGACTCCCAGACTGTTCATTTCAGACATTCAGACCCCTTTCCCCTCAAGTAGAAACAGTTAGAGGAGTTTCTTCAGGATCTGACTTCTCCAGGGAGCCCCCCCAGCTAGTGTGAAGAGCATAAGGCAGGGGGCCCAGAGCAGAGAGAGGAGCAGAAACCACAGCCCAGGCAAAGGGGGTCCCCAGGTTCCTGCTGGTAGGGCAGAGGGATTCTGAGGGAGAAGGAAGGGGGCTCACAGCAGGCCTGAAAGTGGGGTGGGGCTCTCTGCCCCAGGTCTGTCCAGTGCAGGGGCTGACCCGGGGACCCGCGCGCCACCAGGGCTTGGAGTCGTGCACCTTGCAGTGAAGGCCCCGTCACTCCCGTCACTCCCTGGTAGAGAGTGGGAGGATAGCCAGGCACTTCAGGTCAAAGACCTGAGCTCCCCTGGGTATACTCTCTGCCCTTAGAAACAAGGACCCAGCGCTGCCAGTGAGCTTTCAGACACACCTCTCAGGTACACCTCGGGAGCCAGGTTGCAGCCCCTAGCCCAGCTTTGAGCGGCTTCACTTGACCCTCCTTTCCTCTGATGTATAGGTCCTGGTTCCTTCTCCCAGCCCCCACTGTCGTCACAGTGAACAGAAAACTCGGCACGTTCTCATCTTTCCCGAAGGATCCCTGGGAGGCACAGTCACTGGCCTGGCAAGGGGGAGGGGAATGTAGGGGGTGTTTTTGTGTACGTTTTGCTGTTTTTAAGAAAGCAGGCATTGGATGGGAAGTAGGGTGGGGACGGAAGACGATCTCTGAACCCTGGGACCAGAGACTGTGAGGGTGGTGATGGGGGCCTGATGGTCACAGCTACCTGCTGGACTTGTTTTAGTTGTGAATTCCTTCCCCAGATCAAACGTGCTGTGCCTACTGATTCCTCCCCAAATACTTTTCCTGTACTTGTGGGAATGCTTTGTCGATAGTACCCTTGATATACCCCACCTCCTGCAGCAAAGGAAGTGTATGCATTAACAATTACTGATCACAAGGAAACCCACAGCCCTCCCTCCCTTCTTCCTAATCAGGCTAGGATTCCTAGTGCCCTTTCAGCGCCTTAGCTTTGGGGTCTAAGCGTTAAACCTTGATTAATCTCCTGGAACACTGAAATGAGGAAATGAAGGCCCAGAGAGGCACAGTCACTTGCCTAGGGTGACACAGCATGCCGGCGTCAGAGCCAAGGATAGAACCCAGGCCACCTAATCCCCCATTAAGATCCCGGTCTTGCTCTGGGTTTGTCACGGGAGGGATCCAGTGACAGCTGCAGTGGATAGATCTAGAAATATAGTAGTTGTGTCTTGGCTCTGTCTATATATATCCCGGAGATTGCTCTCTGCTCTCTATATATACTCCAGGAGAGTGGGTGTGTGGATGGTGCTAGAAAGCGGGTATTTAAATAACCAGTCTACCTACCCATGCTGACTCAAGCTGGGCTTCCTGCCCACCCAGCTGGCCATTGGAAATGCATTGCACCTATTAATTACAGTCATTAGCTGGATTACCAGGACACTGAGAGGGGGAGGGAGGGGAGAATCCTGACAGGACCCACTCCACTGTGGGCACTGTGCTTGGTGAGGGACTACCAGCTGGGCCCTCTGCTCTGCCTGGAGAAACATGAAGGAAGTTTGTCCAAAGGAGCCAGGTTGGCCAAGCCTGTGGAACTATTCAGAGAGCCACCAGCCGGGCCCTGCCAAGTTCCTCAAAGACAATGGAAACACTTTGCAGGTGTGCCTAGCATCTGGGGCATTGGACATTCTATGCAATCTCTATTGTAGGAGGGGCTGGGCCCGGGATACGGCTCATGCTTCCTTATTCCAAACCCCTTCCTCTCAGCATCTGGGCTGTCCCTGGTGTTCTTCCCAGAGAGACAAGTGATCAAACCAGGCCCAGGGTGCAGGCATGACCTCAATGCAGTGTGCTTTCTTTTGTCCCGGCTGCCCTGCTGGAGCTGACTTGAATGTATTTCTGCTCCCTCCAGGGCAGGCCCAGGGGCAGAGGAAGGGCAGAGAAGTGAGCTGGAGGCATCTGCGGATGGCTGAGGCCAAGGAGACCTCAGTGAGTGTTTGGAGAAAGGGATACTTTCACAGATTGAGAGCTGGTCTTCTGAAGCCCCCTCCCATGCCGCAGATACCAGAGGGGCCCCTGCTGCCTGTGATGAGGGTCGTGTCAGCCAGAGGTGGGGGACAACATGCCCAGCTGGGGTAAATCCAGCCTCAGCCCCTACCTCAGACTGACTTTTGTGCCAGGGAAGAAAGCATACCCTTACCCTTACATTCTTACCTCCCAAGCCCTTTGCCCAGCCTAGGTGCTCAATAAAATAGCCTGTTGCCTAAAAGAACTCTGTGCTGTCTGTTCTCTACTGAGGAGGATGGGGATTTGTATTGCCCGGAGTGGTTAAAGCAAGTGCCTTATGTTCCCTATAGATTTCCCTAAGGGTTTCAGACAAATTGGGGCCGTTAGGGAAGGGAGGAATCTGAGACTCAGTTCCAGGTGTCAGGGTAGAGGCTGTGCTGGATGAGGGACTTCCTTCAAGGTCCCCAAAGTCCCACACTTGGATTATCGGACTGTGTGATCTAAAGGATCCAGTGGGAACCCCCCCCCCACCTCTAACCTGTGCAAGGTGGCACAAGACAGTTATTTTGAGCTGGCTTGATTCCTGTTCCCAAGCATAGGTGTGTGGTGACGAGGGGAGGCAGAGGGCGGGAGGGGGACAAAGGTAGCTGCAGCCGGGGCCTTCTCTTCTCTACCCTGGACTCACCCAGGCTCCAATTTGAGGAATGACATCAACTCCACCGACCGGGAAACACTGAGGTTTCAAAGAGGCCTTTGTTTGGTGGCGCGCCCCGTCCGCCAGCGGTGTGAGAGGTCTAGCGGGGCCTGGGCAGCCTCAGGAGGGCTCCAGGATGTTAACCCCAGCTTGCTTCTCTCTCCTGCCTTTCTCCTGCCCCCTCTTCCTCCTCTGCCTTTCCCTGCAGATCTTCTCTGGTGAGCAGCCCCCAGCCTGGCCCAGGGCATGCCCCAGTTCACTTTCGCTTGCTTCTGTGGCCTCCACGGTTTCTGCAAGATGAAGAGGAAGAAGGAGGAAGTTCACAGAGAGCGGGAAACGGCGGTGTGAGCGGAGCCAGGGCCCCTTCTTCAGCCCCCAGCAGGTCCTAGGCCTGAGGCGCCTGCTTCTGTCTGAGGCTTGGAGCAGGAAGTTTCCATCTGGCCAGGGCTCTTCTCAGGCGACCCGACCACCTGACCCCGTCTAACCTGTGAGCATCAGCCTCCTGTGTGCCCTGGCCTCCTCCTGCCCCTGGGTTTCCAATCCTGAGACCTCCCTGAAGAGAGGCCCCAGTCACACCAGGGGAAGCCCAGGACCTGCCGTGTGCCTTCCAGAGACTGAGAAGCCCCAGGGAGGCCCCAGGAACGGAGCTTCTTTCTGTCCTGAGGTTCCGAGGGCTCTGGGACTCTGCTCAGGGTAACCACTCCCATGAGGGACATGCTGCCTTGGGCCAGGGGAGCTGTTGCTAAATGGGAAACTGGCTGCTCTGCCAGAGAAACTCCCAGCAGCCTTGACCGTGGGAGAGGCCTCAGGCAGGTAGATGTGTGAGACAGACCTGCTCCAAGCCCAGGATGGAGTCTCTCCTGGGATGCCAGGACCTGAGGCGGGAGCCTCCAGAGCCCAGAGCCGAGTCCACAGGAATGTGGCCAGGAGATGAGTCCTTTACCGTCTGTCCCCTCCCAGCGTCCCTTTGGGCCAGGCCTGAGGGAGGCCACCTGGCTGTGAGTAGTGTGGCTGTGCAGGGCCAGCGAGAGGCCGGGCAGACGTCTGTCCTCACCTTGCCCCAGCTCGCAGCAGGCTCTGTGTCTCCCTCTGCACTGCTCTCTCCCACACTCCAGAAAGCAGCCTTCCCTCCAGCCCGGCCTCTCTGCCCACTCATCTCCACTATGTCTCCTCGGCAGCAGCTCAGATGTGGGCGGCCTCCTTCCCAGGCCCTGACTCCCCTCCTCAGGGACTGCCTTCCGGGGCCAGACCGGGTGATCCCTTTCCTGGACTAAACTGAGCCCTCCCTTTGTTCTCCCATCTCCTGCCTCACTCACCTGCCCCTTCCTTCTCTTCTCAGAAGCCCTAGAGGGGGAAATGCTGGCATGTGGTGCCTTTAGGGGACACTCTGGGAGGAGGGGGCCCTCTAAGACCTTCCTGGACTTGTCCCCTAATCTCCTTACCTCCAGCAACCTTCAGGGTCAGAATCTGTCTCCACTCCCAGCCTATTTCCAGGAGGTAGGAAGCAAACAAAAAACCATCTCCTTCCTTCGCTTCCTTCCTTGCCTCCCATTTCGATGAAACTCGGCCTCTGTCACTGTGCCTGGACCTCTCAGGTGCTAGAGGGTCACGCAGCAACGCCAGTGGCAGAGACACTTTAGGCAGATTCTGCAGCTTTAGCAAGTCTGTCCTCTACTTCATCACAGGAACAATTCAGCCCAGGAACAAAGTCACAGCCCCTCTGGCATCCAGGGACAGAATAACCTTTCTGAAACATAACAAGTGACCTGGGTAGAGGAGGTCAGGGCCCCAGGACAGGAGGGGCTGTGTACCCCTCTCCTTGGAATGTGGACCTCTCTGGGTAGTTAGGGAGGACAGGACACCTCCTCCACTGTTTCATGCAGAAGCAAGGGCACATTCTATCCTGGCAGGCTTTGCCTGTCTCCCTCAAGCCCCACACGCAGGGGCATTTCCTGGGCTTTTGGCGGATTTGGTGGTATCCAGGTCCTCTTTGCAAAGCTAGAGCACAGCTTAAGATTTCTCTCCTCCCATCCTCCAACCCCCTCCTTTGCCCTTACTGCCCAGCCCCAACCTTCTGCAATCTGTTATTTCCTTTTATATCCAAAGAATTATAAACAGAAGTCCTTCCCTCGAGGAAGGAGCAGTAAAGGCCAGTGGGGTCACAAGGGACAGAAGAAAAACCCCCTGGTTCTTCAGCCTCTTGGACAGCAGAGGCCTCGGTGAGGCAAAGAGATGGGCAGAAATGCTTTCAAGGGTTCCTTGATGGGCGGGAGAGCCCACCTGGAGACCAGGTACGTCCCTAGCAGTTGCCTGCGAGGCTGCAGCCCCAGCGAAGTCACTCCTGTGGTGGAGGATGAAATTGTATCCCTGGAGACAGAGGTGTTGGGTGTTCTGTCCTGACCACATGGGCTCACCTGGAGGAAAGGTCAGGAGAGTGGGAAACATATGCGGGAGGGGTGGCGAACGAGAGCTTTCCCCTGTGCTCTCAGGCTTGGCAGCCATTTCAGCTGCAGGGGTTTGGCAGTGAGCCAGCTCAGAGAGCTGCTTCCCCCAGGGGAACTCCATTGGCTCCGGAGGGATACTGGATATCTTGAGCCCCTGCTATGGGAACATGGAGAGGTCCCAAGGTCAAGGCCCAGCTGTATCTGCAGACAGCTGCCCTTGGCCTCCAAGCTGTGGCCCCTTTTTCATCCAGGGCGAAGGTTGAGGCCAACACTGCAGCTGAGTAGGAGGCGGCAGCAGCTTCTAGCCAACTCACCCTACAATCTATCGTCCCTCAGTTTCCTTCTCAGGGAAATGGGGACTTGGCCCCTCTCAGCATCTCGAAGGGGGAGCCCAGGAGAGAAGTTTAACCCAAAAAGGCAGAAGCAGCCCCCGCATCCACAGACCACGTGCCCCAAGCACCTGACTTGTAGCCCAGGCTTTTCTTCCTCCCGTTCCTTTTAGGGGCTGGGGGTGGGGTCTGGCTGCCTTGTTTCCTGCCCTGAGTCTCACGCCTTCCCAGAGGTCAGGTTGCACTGTTTTGTCCTCCCTGTTTCTAATTTCCTCCACTCCAATGTTCTCTCCCAGACCCTGCCTTGAGGTGGGGACGAAGAGCTCCAGGGGTGAGGCAGGTGGCAACATGAGTAGACGATTCCGAGGAGGGGTCGGGCCTCCCGGTCTTGCTGCGTGGCACTGAGTCCTCCTCGCAGACAGGTGAGACGGCTTCGCTTTCCCATCTATAAAAGGGAGAACGCTGCCGGCTCATTTCCTCTCTAGTTATGTGGGCTGTTGTGTGGCGGGATAAAGAGACGTGAAGGGTGCTTGAGGCTCTTACGACTTGAGTGTTGTCTGGGACCCTGGCCGGAGGGGTCCCGAGGAACTTCTTGTCTCAGGTCTTTTTTTATTAGAATGTCATTTCCTTCTCCATTCCCAGAGAAGGGCTTTCTGCATGTAGCATATGGGTCAATGGGAATATATAGGAAGATTGTTATTTTTGGAAAAAAAAAAAACAACAGCAATAATTTAACTAACCGAACTATGCACAAAGTAGCACAGTGGGATGAAAAGAGCATTGAGCCGGGAACCAGCTCTCCTGGGTTCTAGCCCTGCTTCGTCACTGATGGCGTAACCTTAGGCTAATTATATCCTATTTCTGGGATTCAATTTCCTCAACTATAAAGAAGGGACTGCACTAATGTCCTCTAAGTCCCCTCCAGAGTCCAGGGCTCTGTGGGTCTGGAAAGTTGAACCTCAGTGGGGCTCAAGGCTATGGAACCAGAGGGGTTGCAGGTTTCCTGTGCCCCAGCTGGTGTGCTTTGTGCATGCAGCAAATGTGCGGGGAGGGTGGTTGGGAGTGATATGGTAGATCCAGGAAAGGGTGGGAGGAGTGAGAAGGAAAGCCAAGGCACCCAGAGCCTCTCCTGCTAGAATCCTACCCAGCACTCCCCGCTCAGGGAACCAGGATGCCCTGAAGTTCTGTCTCTCCTTCTTGTAGCCAGGACTCCAATTCCAGGCCCTGTTGGGGCCATGCCAAGTGCCACTTTTGTGCACGGTCTCTCTTATACACACACATACACACACACCTAGCAGATGGAACTCAAGGACCCGCTCCCTGCCCCAGTTTATGTAACCCTTTTGCACAGCTGCTGGTGAGCCCATCTCCAAGCTGACTGACCCACCCCACCTTATTACCTTGCCTTCTGCAAGGGGAAGTGCCTCAGGCTGCAATCTGCTATCTACAGACTGAATGTGCGTTTTGCCCGGTGGTCTGGGATGTGCCGGGGGTGGGATGGGCTGATGACCGTCTTTGGATAGAGAGCTGCAGCCCCCAGTCTCCCAGAGCTCCCCCATGGCTGACTCCTGACCTCGGCAACTTGCTTCCTCTCTCCCAGCCCCTGTAAAAGGTGGCGACAAGACCCATTTCCTCCCTACCTCACAGGAAGGCATACATTGCAAGGGTACATTGGATCAGATGTGCCCAGGTGTGGCTTGAACTTTTGGAGACAGACACAAGTGTCTTCCACAACCATGAAGATGCGATTGCACCAGAGAAGAAAATCTCGGGCTGCTGTGTTTGGTGGGCTCCTTGCACGCTGGCCCAGAAAGCATGGTGTTCACCCTGAAGGTGGCTGCTGTGTCCAGCTGGTGATGGGGCTGACACCACGAGAACCAAGAACCAGAAGCTGTTCCCAAAGAGTGAATGCTCCATCCCCGGACACAAAACAAGAGCAAGAGATAGCTGTCCCCGCCATAACCCTGTTCCCAATACAAACTGCTCCCTAAGGCCAAGTTGTGAGCAATGGAGGGACATGGGAGTTAATCCTCTATCCCTCAGGCCATACTCCCAAGTCAGTGCGCCCTGTGCTGGGCTGTTGTGGCCAGTCCTATCTGGGATCAGAACCACAGACCATGAAGACTAAACAGTGACCTTGGCTGTTCACAGGGGAGCCCAGGATGTCAGGACCATCCACCAGGAGGGTGAAGTGTGGGGGGTACCCTGGACATCCCTGGATGAACTTGTTATACTGAGGAAGAAATTCTAAAACCCAGGAGTCCCAAGACTTGGGAGCCCAGGCTCTGGCAGAAGCCTCAGGCTTTGGAGTTTAAGGGTTTCCTAGTGGGTTACTGGTCTGTCTCCTTCCCCTTGGGCAGTCTTCCCTTCTCCCTCAGCTTATTCCTGTGTTCCATCCGAGAGGCGGGAGGAAGGCTGAAGGGGAAGATGGCAGGACCCAGAGATCCTCAGGACTCTCCCAGCCTTCGTTGCCATGGCAACACTGCTATTTTTATCCCATTGTTCATGTTGCTCAAAGGTCTGACTTTCTCTGTTCCAGAGAGGCCAGGCTGGCTTCTGCCCTCATCCTTCAATGCAGTACCTTCTCCCAGAGGCCTGAGAGGGGAAAAGAGTAACGGAGGAGACAGGAACCCACTGGGTCACCCCTCAACCAGGGGAACTGTCTGACAGCGGTTTGCCTCTGCACTTTTGAGCCTTTGGTTTTCTAGTGGCTTAGGTGCTCAGTTTTATGTTTTTAAGGAGATCAAAACTCCCCATCGTCTTCCTGATAGTCTGCTCCAGAGAAAAAAGGAAGAGCTGCTGCTTGCAATGAGTTTTTCCCACAAAGCTATGACACTGGGGCTGCTGCCCTTCTTGGGAAAACCAGAGCTGGTTCTGGTTTTGTACCAACAGGACATTCTGGAAGAATGTCCTGTTGGTACAAGCCAACCCCTGGCCCCTTGAAGGGGGCTGGAGAGCTAAGTTTGGTTTATTAGTAATCAGATGTACTTAACATCACTAAGGAACCTAAACCGGTACCTCCCTTTCCTTTGCCCCTCCACCAAAGAACTGGGGCAACTGGGCTTCCTTCATGCCTTTGTCCAGTTTTTATGCCCAAAGCCAGTTAGCATATATTCTCCAGGCCGGAGAGCAGACTCATGAGTTTCTCTCCTTCCCTCCCCCCACCCCCCAACAGCCGTTTCTTTCCAGAGGCTTGAGGTCTTAAACTTTGATGATGCTCTTGAAGCAGGGTTTAATGAAAGGATTTCTTAGCCTCCCTCCCTGGCCCAGCCTCTGGTCCTCTCCCTATGCACCACCCACCTCAGTGGCAAGGTACCCCTGAGAGCCAATGGTGCTAACCTTCCCCACCTATATGCTTTGATGGTCAGTGAGATTTGAGCCCAACAGCTGGGGTGGGTGGGTTCGGAGGGAGCATTTCATGCATGTCCTTAAGACTATGAACCTAGAGACAGGTCCAGGTCTTCACCCAGTAAAGTACAATCATATTGTGTCAGGCTCCTGCATTGAGGTGAACTGACTCCTGGATGGCTAATTTTTCTAGGGAGGCTGGGACCCATTCACCAAGCCTCTAACCGGTTTCATTTTGGCCCAAGATGCATGGTTTCCGAAATCTATGCACCTGGAGTAAGCGCTTTTCTGGTTGCCTCTGAAAAGCATGCTGGCAAATGCTGCTCTGTTAATTGCTGTAATAAAGACTTTATTATATCCCTCTGCAGTAAATGAATTATGTTGTCAGAGTAGATGGGGCCTCTACCCTCGTGTTTATTTTGCACTGTGATACACGGCAGCAGCAGAAGCTAAACATTTATTTCCACCAACTCTGTTGTGGAGAAGGGAGACTGGGAGGAAGCAGAGTGTGAACATAAAGTGAGGTGATGGGGCCTAGGAGGTGGCTTCAGGAGATACACTGAGCCCTGGGGCTGTGAGCCTCACTTGTGCTATCTAGAAACTGGGGGAAGGCTGGCCTCCTGCCTCCTAGCACCTCAGAGAAATAGTGGGATAAAGCTGGCTGGAGGAGATGAGGTGGAGAACAGGGAAGGTGGTTTAGGACTACAATATGATCACACAGATATAAAGATGCTTTTATTTTTTACAGGAGAATAAAGACCTTTAGTTGTACTTCTCAAGACTAGTGATGTAACAAATGAGAAATTTCAGACTTAAAGGAGAGACAGATGCTGTAAGACGGCATAATATTAGGAACAAGAATGATTATATCATACAGTATGTGAATTATATATCAATAAAACTATCTTTTTTAAATTTTTTTTTACATCTTTATTGGAGTATAATTGCTTTACAATGGTGTGTTAGTTTCTGCTTTATAACAAAGTGAATCAGTTATACATATACATATGTTCCCATATCTCTTCCCTCTTGCGTCTCCCTCCCTCCCACCCTCCCTATCCCACCCCTCCAGGCGGTCACAAAGCACCGGGCTGATATCCCTGTGCCACGCGGCTGCTTCCCACTAGCTATCTACCTTACATTTGTTAGTGTGTACATGTCCATGACTCTCTCTCGCCCTGTCACAGCTCTCCCTTCCCCCTCCCCATATCCTCAAGTCCGTTCTCCAGTAGGTCTGTGTCTTTATTCCTGTCTTACCCCTAAAAACTATCTTTTAAAAGAATTATTATATCATAACTCCACTTTGACTGGAGGGCCAGCAAATCCAAATTATCACTGAAGCAAGAGGCTCTGAGGGGGCCAGAGAGCTAGAGCCATCAGGTTTAACCCCAGAGCCAGCATCCTGTAAGGCATGGAGTAGCCGGGGCAGGATGAGGCTGAAGTGTCACATGCTGCTCCGTAGTTTAGAGGGTGGATTGGCTGCTCCTTGGAGGGGCTGCCCCTTCTCCCGGAGCAGCCACCACAGTGCTAGTACATAAGCACTCAATAGTGGTCGCTGATGGTCTGGGACAAATAAGTGCCCCACACCTTTCAGTCTCCAGGAGTCAGCTGGGGTGCCTGCCCCTGGCCCTTCTGCTGTCAGTATCCCAGTCCTTACCCCTTGTATGGGGAAATGTGTGCTGTGCATGCCTGTCAATTCAATCCGTCCCATCAATATTGAGTCCTGACTGTGCAAAGCCCTCTGGGAAGAGCTGTAGGAGAAACACAGGGAAATCAGACATTCCTGCCCCTTGAGGAACTCACGATTTAATAAAAAGCAACACGCAAAGGCTTGAAGGATGTGACATGCAAGATGTAGAGTACAAGCAAAGTGTTTGGAGAGTGGGGAGGGATCAGGGAAGGTTTCGCAGTGAGGTGGAATTTGAGCTGAGACTTGAAGGATGGAGCAGAAGGCATGTTCAAAGCACAGATCCCAGGACCCCTCTCTCCACTTTGCTAAGCTCTACGACATTTGCCCATAGCTGTATGCACATGCAAAGCCAGCAATCACCTTGCAAACAGGTGCTATACGTAGCCTCTCCTGTCACAGGTGGGCCCTATTGCTCCCAAATTCCTTTTCTCTCCAGGAGTCTGACATTTCAGTAGTGCTTCCTTTCTTTTACTTCAGGATTTGATTCCCTGGGGCTTGTCATCCAGGAGGATGGTGAACACTGGGCAGTTATCAGGCATTTGCCCCACAGCATCAAAGAATACATTGGATTCCCTCCCGGAGCAGGTTTCATTAGGATGGGAGAAAAGCATGGGAGTATCAGTGGGCATCTGGCCCCAGGGCGGCATGGGTTGGTGGGGGGAGAGGGCACCTGGTGGGGAAAAGGGGGCAAAGAAAGGGGTAGCTGGGAGCTCTGACAATGAACTTCCCCTACGTCACAGCTCTGCCTGGCCAGGCTATGCAGTCTATGCCTACTTAAGCTCCTTCACTCTCTAGACCTCCTCCCTCCTTTTCCCTTCCTCCTCTTCTCTTTCTCCAAGTACCTTTTCTCCTACCCTCTTTCCAAAGGATGTCCCATCATGTCCCAGCACACAGCCTGGGTCCAGACTGGGGAGAGAGGCATGGGCTGGCTGTCCTAAAGATGCTGTGTTTCTGTCCTGGATCTGCCCCAGCTAAGATGCTTGTTAGTGGCCAGAAAGACGTGTGACTTCGTCTGTCTAAACTCTGGTTTCCCTCCTTATAGAATGGGTGGATCTCTGCCTCCACCTTCCTTCCTCTCAACTGGCTATGGTGGGGAAGAGCACAGGACATGGGTTCTGATCTCAATTCTCTTCGCTAGCTATGGCAGCCTAGAGAACTCAATCTCCCCAAACCTCTGTTTTCCATATGTAAAATACAGATAATAATGCTCGCCGCATGTTTTTTGAGGATCAAATAAGACAGCATGTGCTAAAATGCTTACTTAGTGCCTGGCACAAAGCAGGAGTTCAATGAGTTAAGTGAAGGGGTTAGTTGAAAGAATTAAAAGTGGCAGTGGATTTTGCATATCTCACATATCGTACTGACTCTAGCACAGTAGTGTGGTGTGGTGAAAGTCAGCAAGTGTTCCTCTAACTTCTGATTCTCCCCGTCCCCCCAGGGCTGAGCGGTCTAGGACGAGTCACTTCCCTGGCCACGTTTTGGGGAGCATCCTGCAGGCGGCGCTCTCCCATCATTTCCGCCTCAACAGAGTTGGGGCTGCCGTAGGGAGCGAGGGGTGAGGGGAAGTGTGAAGGAAAAACAGCCCCACGCATCGCTCACATATTTACATCTGAACTGTCAAAATAGTTATTTTAAGTCGAGTTCCGTCTGCTGCGGGTTTAAAATCAAGCAGGGCGGGGGCGGGGGCGCCCTGCTGGGGAGCGGGGGCGGCGGGCGCGGCGGGCCTAGTGCGCTCGCGCAGAGCGGCTCGGGGTGCTGGGGCTCCCTGACGATGCTTGTACATGAGGCGGTGCGTGCGTGGGTGCAGCCTCTTCCTTTCGCCACTTTGCACCGAGCTTTGGTAGGCGCACAAACCCAAATCTGCCATTTCTGCCTCTCCGGAGCTGATGGGAAGGCTCCCCCAGTCTCAAGGGAAACCGCGCAACCTATCGTAGCCAGGATGGAGATCTGTCCTGTTCTTACGGTTCAGTGGGAAGGAGATTCCACGGCTTTGCTTGTCCACCCTCCCCAGTCCCTGATAACCTCAGCCTGGAAGTTCTTCTCCCTAGCCTACCATCAGCTCTCCTAGCTACACCTCGGGCCCATTCCAACTCTAAAGCAAGACCTCACGGGCTCCGGATCTAGGTATCATTTTGAGGACCAGTTCCCCCATCCACACACAGCCATCCATACCAGAGCCCTTCCCAGGAAGGAAGGGGCTGGGGCATTCATCAGGACTGGTCAACGTTTGGGTGGGCCTGAAGCTAAGGCCCCCTGGGTCTGCAAGCCGTGGAGAGAATGACTTAGCGTTAAATGTCAGGGAAGGCAAGAATTCATTTTTCTCTGCAAAGTGAAGGGCCTGTGGGTTTGACGCTTGTGACGCTTCTTTCTGGCTCTCGCTCGCTCTCTCAGGGGCAGTGGGATTTGAGACAGACGCTGGCTGGCTCTGCTGCCATCAGTATGTGTCCCAGCCCTGTCCAATGTCTGCTCTGTAATGAGTACTGTTTCGGAATGTCACCTCTGTTAATGGGGAAGCGGCACCTGCACACAGCCGGAGCCACCTCTCTGTCTTCATTAGGCAATCCGCAGCCTGGCGGCCGGCTGCCCTCGCTGGGTGACAGATGACGGGATGAGGAGTGAGAACAGCGGCCTCCTGCTGTCCAGGATTCGTTCCCAGACAATGACCCCGAATGCCCGTCCCTGCCGGGCCCCCTCCCCCAAGAGACAGCTGGGAAAAATGCCCTTCTAGGGCAAGGTGCGGCAAGGATAGATAATAGCTAAAAAGCAGGCAAAAGAGAGTGGAGGAGTCATTTCCAGAAACAGACACCTGCCCTAGCCCCTGTGGTCTCCTGTCCAGATTGCACTTTAGGGTCTTCCCCTCCCCCACCCAGCTGTCTTCACAGGCCACTTTTTATGTCCCTCCTGGTAAATCGATGCACCAGGCAAAGTCACAGGGTGTGGGTGTAACACTGTTCTAATTCCAGACTTCCCTCTAGGCAGACCTGTATATTGCCTCCCAGCAAAATCCTGCTCCCTTTAAGCCTTAGCCCTAATATCCTCCTGAGACAGGGGACATTGAAATGAGCCAAGCCTCAGAATGGCATGAGACACTGACATGGCTTCAGAGGACCCCTGCTCTCGTGGTAGAAACATCACCACGGGTACCGTATTTCACTGGGTGGGCTCAGTGCTCCCCCTTCCCCTGCGGCTGTGTTATATCATCGCTGTGGCGTCTCCTTTACTGGCCAAGCAAGTTAAGCTGGGCTCACAAGCGTCCTTCTGTACTTGTCTGTGTGTTGGAGGGGAAGGTGGGTTGGTCCTGCTTTGGAGGGTGAGGGGTGGAGATGATGATCATTCAGAATTGCCCGAGGAACTGTCTCATCCAAAAGTTACACAGCTAGTTGGTGTCTTGACTGGGGCTGGTGGTAGAAGTGGCTTCACTTTGCCAGGCCCTCATTTTGAAAGGCTGTGAGGGGGCCACCTGGGGGTCTGGACCCTTCCCATTACTCCTCTTCCCTGACTCAGTGAACAGCACCCTTGACCACCTAGATATTCGAGCCAGAAATCATCCTTCAATTCAAGCCAGAGAGTCATCTTGACACCCCCCCACTCTCCACCCCCATTCGATCCATCACCACATCCTGTTGGCTCTCCCTCCTAAATCTCCTTCAAATCTACTTGCTTCCATCTCCACGGCTACCACCTTAGTCCAAGCTGTCATCCCTTCTCACCTTGCCCTCCGGTCTCATCTCTACCACCCTCTCACTGATGCTGCTCGAGCCACCCTGACTTTCTTGCTGTTCCAGGTACAGATGACCCTCCCTGACCACCCATTCTAAAAATTAGACCCCTCCCTCCCAAGTCCTTCTCTGTCCCATGTCAGTCTCATTATCACACTCTGAAATTCTCTTGTTCACTTCATTTGCTTGTCTGTGTGCTTTCCCCTTAAGAGGCATAAGCTCTAGCAGGGCAGGAACCCCTTCTGCTTTATTTACCCTTAAATCCACAGCACCAAGAGCTGTGCCAGGCACGTGGTAGGACTCAGGAAATATTCGTTGAAGGAATTAACGAGTAAATGAATGAATGGGTTGCCACAACCTAATGGTACCCTGTCCCTGCGCCACTCCTGTCATTCTCTCCATCGCATCTAGAGGCATCTTCCTCAAACAGATGTCCTCATGCCACTCCCCGGCTCAAAGCCCTTCGGTGACAGGCAAAATGTTGGCAACTGTTGAAGCAGAGTGAAGGGTATGTGTGGATTTCATTATACTTTCGCTCTACTTGCTTGTAATTTATTTCTGCTGGAAACCGTTTAAAATAAATTGAATTTGAAAACTGTGGAAGCAAAAACACATCATAAAACCTTCAGTGGCTTCCACTGTCCTCAGGGTAAAGCCTTGGAGGTCCTTCTTCTCGTGCCCTTCACTCACCAGCCCCTGAGTCTTCCAGCCTCACCCTTTGCCGGTCACCCCATTGCTTTGCACACTGAGAGGATCCCCGTGAAACATCCACACTTCTTTTTTTTTTTTTGACCATGCCCCACGGCATGTGGGATCCTTGTTCCCCGACCAGGGATCGAACCCGCGCCCCCTGCAGTGGAAGCGCGGAGTCTTAACCACTGGACCGCCAAGGAAGTCCCCATCCACACTTCTTAGCACCAGGAACAGTTAGAATTCTCCGGAACAGTAGTTTTGTTTTCATTTTATGAGTATAGAATTGTAGATTTGTGTGCATGTGGCTGCTGGAAAGCTGGGTCAGCTTGGAGCTCCTCCTGCAAGGACAGTAAATGTACATTTAGGCCATTGGCGTCTCCGTCTCTCTTAGCCTCGTTCTTGGCTCCATTTTATGCTCCTGCTTGTTCTTTCTTCTTCTGCTTCTCCTTGGTGATCTTTCTGTGCCTGTCTTCAAACCCTTGCTGGTACAGACTCTCCTTTAAGCCGTGGGAATTCACTTCTCCTGGGTTTTAAGGGCAGAAATGGATGTCCCACCATGCCCTCTCCATCTTGGCCTGTCATCTTTTATTAAATTTGACTGTTCTTTTGTGGGTTGTTCTCCTCCTGCGGTGTGAGCCCATTCCCTCCAGTGCATTCTCTCTCTCTCAAATGTCCTTAGAGGAAAAGCAGGTCCCTGACTGGTCTTTATAGGAGGACAAGCTATATACTTTCAGCTTCCCCTAGTTCACAGGGAAAGGTAGGCTATGATACTAAATAAGGTTGAGAGATGCCCTGTCACACCTGTGTCCCCTCCCCACCAAGAACCCTGGGATAGGACACTGGTGCCGCGGCAGAATAATGGGGTTTTACTCACAGCCTGCACTTTTGAGGCCTTACTATGGGCACTGCTGAAAATAGTGTATTAAGCACTTGAGGTGCATTAACTCAGTCCTCAGTCATTCTATGAAGAGTACACTATTATTATATTTCCATTTCACAGATGTGAAAGCCAAGGCCCAGGGTAACAGAGCTTATAGTAAGTGGCAGGTCCAGGATAGGGACAGAGGCAGTCTGGCCCCAGAGTCTGCACTGAACCACTCTGCATTTGCCTCTGAGGTCCTCTGGAGGGTCCTGAGCTCCTCGTTGAGACTCTGGCAGTCCACAGCCTCCCTGAATTCCTTCTACTACTGCTTATTATCATTCCATGGGGAGACTAGGGTGAAGGACCCCCGCGTCTCGCTCCCTACTGGCCTCTCTTCCCCTGCAGTGCACCTTGCCCTGCACTGTCAGATTAGTCTTTCTGATGGCCCTGCTGTCATCACTGAGCACCCTGTCAGAGGCCTCTAGGGGCAACCCATCATTGGCATCAGAGGGCCCCAGAATGGGAGGATCCTGGAGGCATAAGGGACCTGAGGCCCTACACCCTCGTAGGAAATCCTAGGCCTCATCTGGGCCAAGCGTGTCCATCCACTTATGTAAAGCGAATCCTTTGCTGAAGCTAGACTGCTCTCATCCCCATCACTACTCCAGGTCTTTGTTCATGATGTGTCTGTCCTTGCCTGTAATGCCCATCCTCCTACTTCTGCGTATCCAGACTTTACTTGTTCGGTATGTCCCACTCCGAGTTCCACCTCCTCCAGGAAGCTCTCCCTGAACACCTCCCACCCCTAACCAGGGGTGATTTTTTTTCTCTGCTTCTGAACTTCTACAGCGTTTATGGGTACTGTGTTGGTATCTGATTATGAACTTTGACTTCTTACCTTTTATCTTACGTGTTTTTTGTTTGTTTCTCCACTTAGAACGTAATCTCTTTGAGAACAAAAACCACATTTTAGATGTCTTTCTATTGTCCACAGATTATCCAAAGTTTCTCGCACTTGGGTTATGCACAACAAATCTCCCTGTACAGGACCTATAGGATACCAGAAAGGGAGCCCTCGAGATAATAATTTGTCAGCATCTAAGGGCTGGTTTGTCTTCATAACAGGACTAGAAGATAGATCCATTTTGGTTTTAAGAAGCAGCACAGAGAACAGGGTAGATGGGTAGCTTCCTAACTTTGAGTAGCAGTGAAATTCTGCCTTTAAAGGCAATCCTCGTAGGAGCCCAATATGTAAAGCTGGCACAGGTGGAGTAGTTCTGGCTGCCCTGGAGTGGGGCTGTCCTGTGCCCCCCACCCCTCCATGGCAGGTTAGAGGAAATCTTGGGGCTGGAGTATCATAGCTTGAAAACCACTAGGGAAGATCATGTCTTATTGTACTTCACATAAGCAGCATTTACTAATTTGGGTGCTGAAAGAAGAAACTGTATGCACTCAATCTTATTGAAAGCGTATTTGCTGTTGTGTTTATAAAATGGCAATTAAGTGACTTTCTTCTCTTTGTTTCACACAAATTTGGTTTTGTTTTTTTTCCATTAACCTTGTTCATGCCTTATTCTCTTGAGAAGATGCTTCTGCCAGAGCCCTCACTGCATTTGATTAAACAATCCGTTCACTCCTCTGTTGTCCCCATTAAACAGGCGGCTCCTTGAAAGCAGACACTCCGCTTTATCCAACTGCTCATCTTCAGTCTTAGCAGGGTGCCGGCTGTGTAGTAGGTGCTCAGTCACTGAACTCCCAAGGGATCTGACTCTCTAGCTACACAGCCACCTCTCAATGAGCCAGGCCCAGCTTGTGGCCTCCGTGGAAGGTCCACGTGGGATCTTAGTGTGGCGTAGCTTTCTCCTGCTGCTCAGCCTGAGACTGAGCTGAGCCACACTCCCCTCCCCTCCCCTGCTCCCCTCTTCCCCTGCCCGACTGTCACGGGCTCTGAGAATATTAGTTAATTTTAATATTAGCCTAAGAAAGATTAATTAGGAAGGCAAATTTGCTCCTAAAAGTGTAATTAATTCCAAAGCCAAAGAGAAGAGAGCTACAGCTTATCTGCATTGCCGCTGCCTTAAAGGAGTGTGGAGAATCAAGGGCTGACTAAATGAGCACAGAATAATTTTTTAAGTGTCAGTGCTGTGTCGACTAAACTCCAGATAGTTCCTTGAAGCGGGCTCATGGCTGAGACAAAAGATTTAGACGGAGGTGCTACCTGTGCAAGTGAGACAAAGAGGAAACCTCCAATCAGACATCCTGTCTGGACTGTTCCGGCTCCCAAATCATTCACAAATCATGTGTCTTCCTCTCTTGTCCTCCCACAGACTGGCCTGGTCCAGGTCGGAGTCAACTCTTTTCTGGACTATTGCAATAACTCCCCCAGGTAGCCTCCAGACTCTGCCCTACCAACTCATTCTCCACTCAGAATCAAACTGAAATTGTATCAAACGCATAAACACATCGTCCTCTACCTAGTGTCAAACATAAACTTGGTCATGCCATGTGCCACTTACAAACGTCCAAATGTGCCTAGAGGTGATTAAGTCCTTAGCCTGGCCCACAGAGCTCTTCATAAAGTGGCCAGACCTGTCCACCTGGTTGATTTCCCTCTCGCTCACCACATCCTAGAATGACTGTCCCCAGCCCCCTTGTTACAGGGCAAACTACTGTTCATTCTAGAAGTCTAAGCCCAAATGAAACTTTCAACCCTTAGAACCTTCCAATTCTGGGTTCCTGGAGCACTACAGCTTATTTTCTTGTAGTTATTTGCTTTCTTTTCTCTTTAAGGAAATGCGCTCCTTAAAAGAAGGACTGTAGCTTTTGTATCTTTGTATTCTCTTCTTTCTCCCCTAAGTTAGGCCAAGCATAAAGTCTGTCCCATAGGAGATGATCAATAAATATTTGTTGAAATAAATTGGTCAGTTGATGGTTTCAACAATGATGCCAACTGGATTAGCTCACTGAAACTCAAACTTCCTTCTTTCTCCCCCAGTCAATAGTAAGTCCAGCTTGAAATATCTGGGGAAATGCCTCAGTTCTCCATTTCCTTGTACCTGCCCAGCTGAGGTTCAGAGGTCCCGGTGGATTCGGGAGGAAAGTTGCAGGAGACTCTGCAAGCCATGCAGACTTCAGCCTGACAGCTGCTGGTCTTTGCTTTAGTTAATTTCCCCCTTTGCAAATGGTTATTGGCAATTGAAACTGCAAATCTACTATCTGCTCCCCTATGTAAATTGCATTTACATTTAAATTGTTCATTCTTCCAAAGGATGGGGTTAGTAAATAACAGCAGATTAAACTTGAGGAGAGGAAATTGTGCCCCATGTCAAACCTGAGACTGAAGTGACATCTGGCTTTTACTATTTCCGTTATTTCAGTTTAATAACAGCATGTGGCATTAAGGGAAAAGAAATTGGATCTACATTTTAATGAAAGAAGGAAGCTCTCAGGGTTTAGATACCTTATCATGTTGAATACCTAGTCAATTGGCAATTAAAACTTGTTTCCCTGGAGAAATGGAATAAAACATCTTTGCAGCAGTGGAGAGGATAAAACAAAAAACAAGCTAATGACCAGGACTTCACAGATAAAACCAAGGGAAACAGGTGCTATAAACATCAAAACCAAGTATTTCAGAGTACTGCAGAGTACAGGAATTCTTAAACAGAATAACACTGAGAATAGAATCATGGATATGCCAGTGGGATCCTCAAGAGAATAACTTCAGATAGAATGGTTTGCAAATAATAGGGGGCTCCACCCAATCAGATCATCTGATTGAATCCTTTGTCAACCTAGCTTGGTATTAAACCCCACAGGCCTGACCAAGAAAATATTTTAGAAAGGCCAGTTTAATCCCAATAGTCTGTTGAAATGGAAGCAGTCCCACCTGCTGGCTGCTTTTTTGTTGAAAGCAGTTCTGGGAAATGTGGATAAAACGCTTGTGCATCCTAATAACCCAAGCCTATCATTTGTTTGCTTTGATTGAAACAAATGTGTCAATTTTCAAAGTCTTTGTTTGGTAAATCCAGTGTTCAGATGTTGGCAAATGTTCGAGTTGCATGTTTGTTTGGAAACTGATGCTCTATTCAGAAACTCTAGAGCCATAGCCCTTGGAACCACAGCCTGGGATCACCCAATGAGCCTCCCTGACTATGCATGCAAAGATGGTCCGTCCTTTCCCAGTATCTGGAAAGTGTTGAAATGATAGACTCCCATGGGCAAGTGTAAATGGGATGGAGCCTCCTAAGAAAGAGACTGGATGTAGAATTTTTCTGAGGGTAGGGCTCATGAAAAATTAGAACAGCGGAAAACATCTATATGGTACTTACTATGTGCCAAGCACTTTATGTGTACTATAACTCAGTGAATCCACATAACAGCCCTGCGAGATAGGTACAGTTTTCATCCCCATTACAGACGAAGTAAAGGAGACACAGTGAGGTTAGTAACTTACCCCACCCAATGTCACCCAGCCGGTAAGAGACAGAGCTGGGATTTGACTCTAGCCAGGCTGGCTCCACTGTCCCCTTAACCCCTTCCCGTGATTTCCTCCTATCTCTGATATTTAATGAAAGCATTGTGTTTTCACAAAGTTATATTGTCTTGCATAATTGTTTTTAAAGTCTTAGCAGTCTTTTTTGAAATACCCAAGCTAATTGTCTGAGGGATTTTCCTTAAACAAAATAAAGCAACAATAACAGAAACTAGCCTCTGCAATATGGACAATAATATCTGTGCTGGAGGTCTTACAGGAGTGTGCAGAGGATGAAATGAGAAGATATGAGAGTGCTTTGAAAAGACCAAAGCCATCAAAATTCTGTGACATATTATTATTTATCTATAGTCTATACTGATTCTTATTCCTACATGAGCAGTTCCTTAACAAGTCAATACGGGTTTCTGCCACTTTCTTTTGTCCCCTAGAGTAATACGGCCAAATTACCCAACTACTACTGTAAGTCTTTTGATAATGGCCTAGTCACTTGAGTCTGTTTGATTTCTCCTTTATCTTCCCAGTTTCTTGGCACCATTTGGTCTGGTAGCAGCTCCTTCTTACTCCCTGTGCATAATGATAACTTCTCTGTGTCTCTTGACATTTTACCATGGCAGTCTGCCTGTGAAGTCGACCAGTGCCTCCTTCTGTTTGAACTCAGGTTAAATGAATCATCTGACTTTCACATCAGTCTGTTGCCATGGGGCTTCTGATGTCACACTGTCAGTATTATGATTACCGTAATACCTAACAGGCAAAAAGGGATTGGTTGCTAGTGGAAACCCTTGGGTGAAACTCACACAGTTTTAGTAACCAACCCAACTGCATAGACTTTAAACAACCATGGGTAAGTGGATTAATCATTAATTATTCAGTTGGATGCCATGTGAATATTTTTCTTCCATATGTGTGTTCCCTTTAAGCAATCGTCTAGTGTCACTTGAAACTGATGAGGGCTCTTTTGGAGGTTATTTTTGGGAAGGTGGTGAAACAACAGACAGCTGTTCTTGGGAACAAGTGTCATAGGATCTGCCTAAGCTAGCTTCCAGTTAAAAAAAAGTCTGAGGTGCATTGTCCTTTCCTTCATAACATTAGGTTGTTTACTAGTGGCCTGAAAGTGTCAGTTCAGCTTCCCAAACACCTAGGAAAGAAGGTAACTTACATTTACTAAGAACCTACTGTGTGCCAGGATGTGACTCTGGTCAAAGTATAGCTTTAAGGTGGAGAACTGGTAAGCTAGGTGTTCTTGAACAACCCTGTTACACACGACAATTCGCAGCTTTTTCCAGCTTGTATACAATGTTCTTCCTAATCAGACATTGACTGACCACCAATAAAGGCAAAGTCAGCACTTAAAATTGGTCCAGATCCTCCTATGCTGAGTAGTTGTCTTGCAGTCATTTTCACTGCAATATTAAAAGACTGGAAACGTAATAGAAACGAGGTACAATAAATAAACTCCTGAATTAAAAGGTTTGTTAAAAGGTTGGACAAATGCGTCTGTCTTTTTAGGATCTTGTTAAGTAGGTGGAGGGGTCACTTTTAGGGGATAAAGGGATCAACGGAATAAAACTGATTGAACTTGAGGCTGTGCAGATTTGGAAAGCCATATCAAGACTTGCCTAAATCTATATAGATCAATTTGTGTGCCAGAGAATGAAGAGCTGACTTTTTTCAAATGCCAATTCAGCAATTACAAAGTCTGCTGGTGGTTAATTAAAAACTACCATCTCATTATGTTCAGAGTTAAATTACAAGTGTGAAAAGACTACTGTTTGCAATAACTGAATGCTCTGTACTCTCTGTGCTCTCATCAAAAGGAGGGCAGGGATAAATAACTTTTATTTAACTCACTGAAAAATCTCTCTCAGCTCTTTCATGTTTAATTAACTTCTTCCCAGAGCTTGGGTCTTAACTTAGAGTTCCTAAGCAGTAATGGAAATATTTGTTCATTTTGTGCAGAAGATTTTTCTTCCATTAGTTGAGTAGAAAAGTTAGAAATAATTGAACCCCAAAGACGCTGGGGAAAGTGACACCCATCCAGAGATTTTCATTGAGGCCACTAAATCCAGAAGAGATTTATGACAGAAAATGGCAGAAAATGGTGATTTTTGCTTTACTGCTTGTGTGCCTCCAAGATTGGGGAGCTGGGGTCGTAAACACTTCTGTGGACCGGTCAAGTTTTAGTTCTCATTTGTAAGTCTGTCTTAAGGAACTTAATGTTTTGCTATTTCAAGGATTCCACTGTCAGAAAAGAGACCAAACTTTTATCACCATGGTGGATGTGAAGTGTCTGAGTGACGATGAATTACAGAACGAACTTGACAAGTTTGGATTTTCACCTGGCCCAATACTATGTATGTATGCAGCAAGTATTAGAGACTACTCAATGATTACCTATAAGCTACCTCCAAAGATCGAGAATTATTTACAGTGGAAGGAACCTATGCAATAAAAACCATTAAAATAGAAATAGGAAAAAAATTTAAAACCCAGCTCTTACTCACAGATTAGTAAATTTGGTGCCAAAGAGGAAGGATTGTTTTTTTACAGTAGTGAAACACCAGTTACTCTTGATTATATCACCCTGGGCTCTTTATGCATTTCTAGTATGTGCACTGTGTTAACTGTTTATGTACTTACTGTCCATATTTCCCGCACATAGGATGTACAACTTCGTCTGTCTTGTTCCCCAATGTACCCAATGCCGGACTCCGTGGCCAATCCACAGAGGCCCCACCTTAAGTGATGGTGGAAGGAAAGGAGTGAGTTGAGTAGTTGTGGGGTCTACCTTATCGTAAAAGCCATAATTAGCCAATAATGTAAGATACAAGAATAAGGACCTGAACTGTGAAATATTTTGAATCCAGTGAGATCACATACACAAACAGAGAAACTTAACTGCTCTCCACGTTCCTTCTCAGCTTCCACCAGAAAAGTGAAGGAAAAGAAGTTAGTGCAATTGTTGGTCTCAACTCCCTGTGCATCACCCGAGATGAATGGACCCAGAGAACTGGACAGGGCTCAGGACTATGATGACAGTGAAGGTACCATCAGAAGCTGTACTGTAGATAGCAGCTGTGCGCTTACTCATACCTTGTCCGGCATGATTTATGCAGCTTTAAATGGTAGGCAGGGTGACCTGTGAAATATCCCTACGGGCTCTTTGCACACAGAGCCTGGAAAATAGGCCCTTGGGCTGCAAAAGGAATCTGTTAACTCCATGTCTACATTCATGCCAGTGCCTCAGTGGGGTAGACTGTCAGGGGAAGGACTGGTCATTCTGCACGTTCTCTTACTAAACAGAGCCAACTCTGTGTTTGATTTCTAAAACCGGAAGTTCCTACAGGTGATTTCCAGGCCTCTTTTGAGGTCTCAACCTCTGCTTTGCCTCAATCAATAAATTTGACAATGATTTTCTTCAGATTAAACGATTGCACATCCATTAAGAAATATGAACTAGGGACTTCCCTGGTGGCGCAGTGGTTAAGAATCCGCCTGCCAATGCAGGGGACACGGGTTTGAGCCCTGGTCCGGGAAGATCCCACATGCCACGGAGCAACTAAGCCTGTGCGCCACAACTAATGAGCCTGCGCTCTAGAGCCCGCGAGCCGCAACTACTGAGCCCACGTACCACAACTACTGAAGCCTGCGCGCCTAAAGCCCATGCTCCGCAACAAGAGGAGCCACCTCACTGAGTAGCCCGCGCACCGCAACGAAGAGCAGCCCCCGCTCGCCGCAACTAGAGAAAGCTCGCACACAGCAACAAAGACCCAACACAGCCAAAAATAAAATATAAATAAATTTTTTTAAAAATTAAAAAAAAAATGAAATATGAACTAGGTTGCACCTCCCCAAACTCCTCCTGTGCCTACTGCCTTCCTGATTTAATCTGGGCTGACCACAGCTGGTCTCTTCCAGGTCCCAGGGAGGGCGGGAGTGGTGAACTCTGGGATCCGTGGGTTTCCCTTTAAGTGGCCCCTGCCCCAGGTGCACCGTTCTCCTGCAGGGGTGTCCAGTTTGGGCTCTTAGGGGTGGGCTTGAAGATTCCCACAATGCATTCCGAGGCTCTTTCATCCAATAAATATTTATTAGGAGTCCTATGTGAGCCGCAGTAAAATAACAGAAACTATCACTTATTGAAGGCCATCAGTGCATTTCTGGCCTAACAGGCATTATCTCATTTAACCTTCACAATACTTAGGTGAAGTTCAGACAGGCCAGGTGACTGGCCCAACATCATATAGCTAGGAAGTAGCCCCCAAAGATAAGCTTCCATTAGAATGTGCCATGAAGAGTGAGGTCCGTCTATCTTCATTACCATCACGTGTCCAGGTCCTAGAACAGTACTAGGCACACAGCAGGAATTCGCATATATTGAATATACTGTGACAGAACTGAGATTTGAACCCGGGTCTGGCTGTCATAATTGTGCTCTTTCAACCACATACTCTACACTTTTCTCACAATTTCTATTATGAGGATGAACAGATGACATTTTTGTCCATGTCTGGACAAAAAATGGCAGTTTCATATAGTTCAAATTAAGAGCTCAACAAACAATGTAAGTGCCTGGGGCCCTCTGAAAAGTCCCCTGTAACGCCTGGTATTGGTGGTGGCGCAGACACTGGGAGCTTTCCCCGAGAGTCTGGCATGGCCTCATTTGGAAATGGCAGCAAAGTTTGGGGACAGACCCCACTGGCCCCTGAGCAGAACAGCTGGCATGGGGGTACCTCAAGGCAAGTGACGACCCCAGACCCTTTCTGGATGTGAGATGCCTGCAAAGTCTTGACCCAGACCTGGGGCTGCCTCTGTTCCCTGCCAAAGATACGAGCTGAGGGGACTAGACCAGCCCTCTGATGAAAAGCAGTGTCAGACTAGAAGATTCCAGAGAGGAAGGCTTGTACACTCACTGCTCACAACTGCCCAGGACTGCAGGTCAGACCTGCACAAGCAAGCTGTTGTGGTCTCAAGCCATCCCGGTTCCCAGCATGTAGCCCTCCGAAGAGGTGCATTTATGCGAGGGCTAGGAGAAAGCTGGTCCTTCGGTTTGCTTTAGACTGTCTACCTGATGCTAGCCAACTGCGGGCAGTCAGGTCAGAGGGGGAAGCTCTGGTTCAGTCCTACTCTTGTAATGCTATTCTGCAATGTCAATGGCCGGTGGTTAATACAAACAGAAAACCTGCTTCTCAAGGTCAGGTCTGAATTGGATGTTTGAATCTGCCCGTTGAGGACCCTCAATAAGACCCTAGTGCCATTAGAATGGAGGGGTTGTCATGGAACTCATGGGATCTTGTGGAATTCAGCCTTGGGCATTTCACAGAGACATCCTGGGCTGGGGTGGGGTTGTGGTGGAGGGGCAGGGCAGTTCCAGGCCTGAGGCTGAGCATTAGGTCATCCAAACAATGGGTGGATTCGATTTTTCTCATTTTCACTCATTGTTTTGTCACTAGGTGGACATAGCGTTAATGATCTCACCTCTTTTCAAACTTCCCAAATATCTGTGACATGGAGAACTCATTTAAAATCCCCTGCATTAGGGCTTCTCTGGTGGCGCAGTGGTTGGGAATCCGCCTGCCAATGCAGGAGACATGGGTTCGAGCCCTGGTCCGGGAGGATCCCACATGCTGCGGAGCAGCTAGGCCCGTGCGCCGCAACTGCTGAGCCTGCGCTCCAGAGCCCACCTGCCACAATTACTGAGCACACGTACCACAATAACTGAAGCCCATGCTTCAGGAGAAGCCACCACAATGAGAGGCCTGTGCACCGCAAGGAACAGTGGCCCCTGCTCACCACAACTGGAGAAAGCCTGTGCGCAGCAAAGAGGACCCAATGCAGCAAAAAATAAAAATAAATAAATTAATAAAATCCCCTGCATTAAAACCTCTGCTGAATGTCCAACAGCACACAACTGCACCAAGTTTATCAAAATGCTTCTTCACAGACTTAAGCCGAGGGTTGATCAACAACCTTTTCTGCTCCTGGCGGTTCCCCTGCTTTTAAAGCCTTTTTGCACAGGTTTGGCCTGCCCTCCCCTGCATGCTTCTTGGGATACAGAAGAAATCCTCCTTCCCTATCTTGACAATCAGGGATGCATGAGGCTTACAGCTGCTTTGAAGGGGCAATGACTAGACTAAAAACGCGCCCAGATGAGCAGCCAGCTCAGGCTCTGCAATGTATTTCTCGCAGAGGCGTACAAATGTGACAGCCTCCCTGGTAGAAGCCCTCCCTGTGCTCCCAGGGGAAGGCCTGTGTGTTCCACAAAGGCCACTGCAGAAATGTTCTTTTCCCTCAGAAAGGCAAAGTGAATTTTCTTCCCCTCACAAAAATCTTTGCCCTACAGTTGAGAGAATTCACTCCTACCATTGGTGTGTATTCCCTTTGCTAGCTCATATGTTCTCATGGCCTATTTTCCTTTTGTTTCCCATGATCCAGAGCTTAATGCCACTATCATTTCGAAAGGAAATATCATATTCTCATCAGAAAAAAACAAGGGACCCAAAAAAGTATGTACAATTCTAATGCATGAATACTTTTACACATATATTAAATATAGAAAATAGCACTTTTCATGTGTATTAAGAAGGGAAATAGAGAGTCACTACATTCTGTTACAATGGTAAAATCCTGGTTTAAAACAGCTCATTTTAATGAAGGTTTCTGTTTTCTGAAACTATTTCCACGTTCTAGCATAGGACCCAGAGTCACAGTGTCCCCCTGCGCCATCTCCTCACCCTGAGATAGCCACCCTCTCTCCCCTCCAGCTGTTGTCCCCTCTCTCTCCTTTTGCCGCCCGTGGTCTCGTATAGACCCACAGTGAGCATGGAATAACTGTGAGTTCCTGTTCCCGTGTCTCTCTCTCTCTCTCTCTCTCTTTCTCTCTCCCGGACACTGCGGTCATTGAAGCACAAGACCAGGTGTGTGAGAGTAACAGGTTTGAGTAAGCCCAGCTGGCTTAGAGACCCTGCCCTTCCACTTGCTAGTTGTGCGACCTTAACAGATCTAAGCCTCCCCTAGTGCAGCGCTTAACAGCAGCGTCCGCTTACAGGGTGGCTGGGAAGGGAAAGGCCAGTAACGCTCTTAGCCCTGGACCTGGCACATCATTAGCTCACATAATGAACTCCAGGTCGTCAACTCTGGGGAGCCTTTCTCAGTCTTCTGACCACTGTCCCTCCTTATTTAGAGACACCTGCTTTCTTCGGTTTGGGCAGCTCTGTGCTCTCTTGGTTCTTGGTTCTACCCTCTACTCAGCTGTGCTGAGTCTTTGTCTTTTGGCCCCTAAAGAAGCTTGTGCCTGAGGTCTGTCTTCAGCCCTCTTCCCTTCCTCTCTGCATCGTTTCCCTTGCTGTCTCCTCACTTCCCGCCTCTATGTCGTGACTCCACATAGAACCTCCACACAGGACACCCCTCCTAGGCTTAGGCCTGCATATCCAGCTGCTTTCTGTCCTGGAGAACTCCTTCCTTCTCCTCTTCCCCTCCTGCTTTCCCTCCTTCCCGCATTCACCCAACAAATGTTTGTCATCATGAACATTTCAAAGATTAGATATATGTATATATGTATTTATACTTCCCCCTGTGGTTACATTCCAGCACCTCACATTCAGGGTATCCAGGATCAAGCTCATTTTCACTCATCCCAACCTGCATTTGTGGCCTCTGTTTATCCTGATGGCTTTACTGCCTTCCCACTGTCCAGGCTCAAATCCTCCCCTCAGCTCCTTAGGTATAAACAATTGCCAAGTCCCATGGATTAGAATTACGAGTTTTTAAAAAATTATCCCCCCTTCTCTTCCCACTGCCGCTGTCTTAGCTTGCATTCAGCTACTTAAAAACAATTTTTTTTTTTTAACAATTGCAAAATCCTCCTAACTGGCCTCTCTTCCTCCAACTTTTCCCAGTTCGGGTCCAAATCTATCAGCAGAGATTGAATCACATTATTAATTTGCCTGGAGACTTTACAACAAGAGGCAAACTTATTATGCACCATGAGGAGACACCAATGTCTCCTGTAACTTTATCTCCCTCATCGTCGGATCCAAACCATAATTACTTGTTTCTGCATCTCTCACACTTTCTTCCCACGTGCCTTTGCCTCAACTGTTCTTTATGCCTGGAATTCCTTTCATTTTCCCACCCCCTCCCCATTTTTCTTCCTGTTAAAATATTGTGATCATTTAAGGAACGTCTCAAAGGCCAATCCTGTGCATCCCTTTACAGTTGCCTTTATTCCCTTCATTGGCTGTCACGGGCTCTTGCACATAGTAGGATCCCAAAGCTCACCTCATCAAACACTCTAGTGACAAACAGGTTAAGTTTACAAATGTGATCTAGTATTTAAACTACCTGCTGAGCTTAAATACCAAATGAAAAGGAGCCCCCAAGTAAACACTCCTGCAGTACGCTCTAGCTTTAACTTCCCGTTTAAACACAATTCAAATTAGATGAAGGAATTCAGATATCTTATAAATTTTCTAAAAGGTTTTTAAAAATCTTCTAAATGGCTCATTAAAGGAATCCTTTCCATTCATTAAACCTCGTTTCCACAGAAACCCCTTTTGTATAGTTCCTGCAAAGACATTTACAGGAGAAACAGCAGCCTGAGTATTTAAAAACGCATCAGGTGGGACCAGTGCCCTTCAGTCTTTGCTTTACATAAACCCGAAATAAAACCACATCAATATTTTGAATTGGCAATAGAATTTAATAGAAAGTTTGTGATGGCATAAAATGTTTTGATCTGAAGGATTTACATAAGCCATTTTGATTCTCAGAAGGGCCCCAAGACATCTGTTCAACTTTAAATCTGAAAGTAAATGTAAATAAGCACTTAAATTTCCATGTAAAAGGTGGTAGAACATGTGTTTATTGAGACACTTGTCGAACACCATAGACTTTAATTACTTAAAAGCAGTGGTCTGTACCTAGCAGTCCTCTAAGTACCTGCAAAGGTAGTATTTGCATTTCTTTGAAACACCAATGAACACACATTTTCCTCTCATTTCAGTAGCTTTCTAGTGGAATACAAACCACTTTGAGATTTGGATTATGTCGATTTGTGGACACTTTTTCATAGTCTGTGTGCTTTATCAAATCACATATATGGCCCATTTGATTTGGTGATTAAGACCACCGGAAAGCCAGGTCATTATTTTTTTTAATTGTTTTTTTTTTTTCATCAGATAGACTCTAAACACAGCTTATGTTTCCACTGATGGAGGAGGGAGTTAAGCCAATGTGTATAACTCAGGCTCTAAGTCCCCTTCCCCTAAAGAGGAAAAAAAATAGGGTTTGGGGGCAGTAGGGACCATATAATTTATCATCCCAAACAGGATACTTTTGAGAATGAAAGGGGAGACTAACCAGAAGGGACTCTGGAATAACAGAAGTAAAGCAGCACTGTCCTGGCGAAACGGGGCATATTGTCACCCCGGGTTTGGGAGTGGTTCCAAAGGGTGAAGTGTTTGGACGTGCATGCTGGTTGCGGAGGACTGATGCAGGCAATATCCAGAGGGCAGCTGACCCGGGCAGGTGTGTGCTCCTGGCCCCATCTGGGTGTTTCCTTATTCTCTCCCAGACAGAGCATGCTGTTTCCTGCCAGAACCTCTGTTCATTCTGTTCTCCCATCCTGGAATGCCTTCTTCTCATCTTGCCACCTGTCCTATACTACATTCCACTAGGAGTTTCTCAAAATGGATTCTGTGGGTCTGGTTCTAGGAGTCTGCCTTTTCAATCAACCCCTACTTCCACCCTCTGCCCAGGAGCTTCTGCTCTAGGCTGTAAACTTTTGAGGGTAAAAACCTATGTCTGAATCCTCTATGTTTAATTCAACATATGGGGGGAGAGGGAGTTACTCAGTCCCTGTTGGCCAAACTGAAAGGAAACTTTACCCTACACTGATGTTGAAGAGCTCGCTTTCTGACTTCCTAGTCTGTGGCATCTCCTGGACATACCTTGATGTATTCTCTTGAGAGACAATGCTTAGGTCATCACAAATTGATGACCATCCAGGGAATGGTTGTAGCAGAGCTTCCACTCCTGGATCTCAGCCTGTGAGTTAACAACTATTTATTGTGTACAGGGCATTGTGCTAGACCTTCTTGAGGAAGAAAATAGGAGCAAAAGGGGCCGTAGTTTCTGTCCTGAAGGAATTTAAATAGAGCTCTGGAAACAAAGAATATGTGTACCAAAAATATGGACTCTAGAGTCTGACTGCCTGGGTTCAAATCCCAGTTCTGCCACTAACTTTGACAAGACACTTGGCCTCTCTGTGTCTTAGTTTCGTCATCTATAAATACGGATAATAATAGTCTCAACTGCATAGAGTGTTGTGAGGATTCAGTAGAAATATGTAAAATAGAGTAGTGATGACATATAATAAGAGTTGTATAAGTGCAATAAGTATTATTCTATCATTAATATTATTATTATATAAAAAGCATGATCTTTAATTATCTGCAATACAAAGCAATATAATTAGTGAAAAATAATATAATGGAAACTGAATCTTTAGTACTGAACTCCCAAGTGCCATAGAATGTGATTTACAGGTGCCTACAAATATGTTTATATAGTTAAATATACAGATGTAACTAAAGATTGTTCTCTGTGGGCGCCGTGTGTTGAATGAGGCAGACCAAGCATTTAAAAAAAGTCATATGTGCCCTCCCAGTATATAGGATTCCTTCTTCTCAATCTTAGGTTTAAATCCATCCTGTGCCCCTTTAAACACTTTTTTGAACAATTTATTTTGAGATAAGTTCAAACTTAGGGAAAGTTGCCAGAATAGTACATAGAATTCCCATATCCCAGATAATCTAATTGTTACCTTTTACCACACTTTTTTTTTTATTGGACTACAGTTGATTCACAATGTTGTGTTAGTTTCAGGTGTACAGCACAGTGATTCAGTTATACATATATATATATATATATATATATATATATATTCTTTTTCAGCTTCTTTTCCCTTATAGGTTATTACAAAATATTGAGTATAGTTCCCTGTGCTATACAGTAGGTCCCTAGTGTTTGTGTGTTTGTGTGTGTGTGCACGCATGCAGGTACCCTACCATTATGTCTTTCTGAACCACTGAGAGCAAACTGTAGACATGAAGCCCCTCAGCCTTCCAGCATGTATTCTGCTACCCCCAAAGGATACTTTCCCACATAACCACCGTATAACACTCCAAATAATGAAATTTACATTGATTCAATGCTAACATCCGATATTCAGACCCCATTCAGATTTCATCAACTGTTCCAATAATATCTTTTGCTTTCTGGTCCAAGGCCAATCCAGGAACATGTGTTGTCTTTAATTGTCAGGTCTTTTCAGCCTCCTTCAGTCTGGAACAACAGTGCCTCAGTCTTTCCCTGTCAAATGCCCTTGACTGTTTTAAAGAGCATAGGCCCTTCATTCTGCAGGTGATTTTTCTGATTTTTCTTTTGACTATTCATAGAGGCCATGCATCCAGGCAGGAATTCCTCAGAAATGATGCTGTGCTCTTCTCATTCTGTTTCACTGCTGGTAATGCCAGCCTTAATCACCTGGAAAAGTTGGTGTCTCTCAGATTCCTCCATAAAGTCATCATTTTCCCCTTTGGAACGGAACAGTATTTTGTGGGGAGATATTCTGAAATGACACCTCATCAAACCTTATCCATTAGCCCAGTACCCATAAGTGACTGCCTAATTCAACTTCCATCATCATGATGGCCCATTGGAAGTTTCTATTTCTATTATTTCTTCTCAGTTTATTAGTTGGTATTCTATTGTGAGGAAGACTTTCCCTTCACCCTCATTTATTTATTTATTTGTTGGTTGATTGGTTGGTTGGTTTGTTCATATGTCTGTTCATTCATTCATTCATTCATACTAGTATGAGTTCATTGACTCTTCATTTCAGTGGTTGTATATGTTGATATGATTATTTATCCTAATGCTCAATTTGTCCCAGATTTGGCTAGTGGGAGCCCTGGCAGTCCAGTGGTGAAGACTCCATGCTTCCACTGAAGGGGGAGTGGGTTCAATCCCTGGTCAGGGAACTAAGATGCCACATGCCATGTGGCAAAAAAAAGAAAAAAAAAAAGATGGATACTGTGTCCTTTTGACGTGTCCTCATCATTCCTTGAGCATTTCCTTAATTTCTGGCCCAACAAGATGTTTCAGACCCATCTTGGGCTTTTTCTGCCGCAGGAACGCTGGTTCCTTTTACTGCAGGATATCAATTCAGAAACCAAGATCTAGGCCTTCAGTGAGCTCCTGGTTGCTGGAGAGTTGTTGCTTCTAGGCCCTCTCAGTGGACAGAGCTAGAAAATAAATGTTTGTGTATATGTACACATACACATATGCATCTATCACTGTTTTTATATATCTCTCTCTATGTATTTTTAAACCATGAGTCCATATTGACCTCCAATTACAATCCAGCGTTGCAGTGTTCTTTCTAACCTTTCTCCTTTCTGTGTTTGTAAGTCACTTCTCTGACAGTGAGAAACCTGCCTTCCATTAGCCTCAATATGTTTACATTTTTGCTCAATTTTCTAATTTTCTCAGTGTAACCAATCTCACAATCATAGTAGCCTGCTTCTCCTCTGCATGGCCCCCATCATCACTTCCTTGACCCCTGGACATGCCAGCACCTCTATGTGGCCCTCCCCTTACTGTCCTCCTTGGACAAAGGGCACACTAAAGCCTCCATGCGGTCCCCTCCCCTACTGCTCTTGTTCTTCAACCACCAGGTGCCCCAAAGTCCCCTCCATATCCATAGCTCCCTACCCCATTTCATTGTCCTGCAGGCATGCTGACACTCTGAGTCCATGTCCCCTCTGCCACACTTCCAGTGCAGGACACACTGACATTCCAGGGAAGGAAAAGGAAGAGAAAGAAAGCTTCATGTCTCTTTTTCGTTTCCAGTTCTGAGGTCTGTTTCATTGTCTTTGTGCCAGGACTTTAATAGGATTTTTACTCTCTGTGTCTCAGTTGCTATTGTTGCTGATAATATACCTTGTAGGCCTATAATTATCATGTGCAGGGCCTACCTCAAGTGCTGCAATCAGAAGGCCCAATGTACCAAGGGAATATACTACCATTAAGACTACCATTAAATGTGTGGTTTGAGTTGCATGTCAAGATTTTAGGAGACCTGATCAGGTTAAACATCTCTACAATAGTTTCTTAATTAATTGAAAAGCATCTTTATTCCCAACAGTAGTTATATATTACAGCTGGATCAAAGTGAAGAGTAAATTACATATTCTATAACTACTTAATAAGCCCTTTGTTCTTACCTATGACATGTGCTAATGGGAGCTAAATGCCATCCTTACAAGGAATGTAATTTAACATTCTTCTTGTAAAAATACTGACCTCCTGGTAGATATGCTTAAATATGCCTAATGATCAATATACCTTTATCTTGTTGATTACATGCTGATTCTTTCTGTGTAGTGGAACCCAGCTTTGAAATACAAGAGCAGCAGGAAGAGATAGTGAAACCAAATTCTGATTACAATGATTCTAAGATGATAATAAAGGTAAACTTATTTATTTTCATAAAACTGAATTATGAGCAGTGGTGGTCTTTTTCTGTAGGAAAAATATTAATTTGTTTAGGAAACACAGCTTTCCTTTCCCTTTCATCTAATATAACCATTACTGACTTTAGCTAATTTATAATTTGCATTATGAGTATAGACACATGTATCCGTTTTAGGGAGAGGAATTTCCTGTTGTACCTCTCACATGAGGACCCCTGAGTTATTTTAATCTCTTGGGACTTGTTAGGGCTTTGTGAGCACCAGGCACTATTCGTCGCAATTCATGGGTCCAGGCATGATTTACTATAGATAATTATTGATTATGGAATTTACTATCTGAAAGCCTTCTTGGAGGAGGCTATATGGTTCATCTTATAGATGAGGAAACAAGTAGAGAGGGCATATGACTTGCCCAAAGCACAGAGAGTTAGAAGAAAAATTGGAATCGAATTCCAGTCTCCCAGTTTCCATTCTATTGCCCTTTCCAGTATATCAAGCTGCCAGAGGGGCGGAAAAACAACCAGGCACCTGAGTAGTGAAACAGCTCCCCCCAGTGTCCCTTTTTTTTATATCGCAGAAGGACTCCAGAGCATCTGTTCACCCATGGAAGCAAAGACTTTCTTTCTGATGATTGCTTTGCAAAGAAAGTCCTTGCGAGGCACTCGTTGGTGACTCTTCCATTCACACATTAAACCATGCTACAGAAATAATGAGAGTTAAAATGGGCTGACACATATGCATATGGGTACCTGGAATTCTCCCAAGTGGACAAAAAAAAATCTCAAACCTGAAAAACTTTTTTTGACATTTTATTATAACACATCTTACGCATCCAAAAATTTATAAAGAATCACAGAATGGGTAGAGTCCCACTCCAGAGATTTAAAAAAAATCATTGCTAATTCAGTTGAAGATTCCAATGTATCCCTCCCTGATCATATTCCCTTCCTTCCTTTCCCCCAAGGTAACCACTGATCTCAATTTTCTAGTTTTCATTCTTTTCCTTTTCTTTACAGTATCCACAGACATTAGTTTCTCATGATTTGGGACTTTATTTAAATTATAATGTAATGTAAGTATTCTTCTGTAACTTTCCTTTATCATTCAGTATTATGTTGTGAGCTTCATCCCATATTTGTAGCTCTAGTTCATTCATTTTTATTGCTATCTACTTATTATGAAAATATATCTATCCATTCTTTATTTATTGGACATCTGGATCATTTCCAAGTTTTTCTAATACAAGCAATGCTGCTACAAACATTGTGACAAATGATCCATTGTGTAAATGTACAAGAAATCTTCTTCTGATTGAATGAATGATCTTGGAGTGGAACTGCTCCACTAGTAGTAGAATCAAAGGATATATCTCTCTTCAACTTAACATAGCATGCTAAATTGCTCTGAAAAGAAGCTGCAGCATTTTATGTTCCTACCAGCAATACATTAAGAGCTCCATTGTTCTAAATCTTCTTCAAAATTTAGTATTGCCAGATTTCATTTTTGTCAATGTAGTGGTTGGAGGATGGTAGTTCATTATGATTATAATTTGTATTTTTCTTATTATTAATAAGTTGAGCATCTTTTCACATGTTTGTTGGTCATTTGTGTTTTCTCATCTGTGAAATGCCTGTTCATTTCTCTTGCCCATTTTTCTATTGTTTACCCTTTTCTTGTTAATTTATAAGAGCTCTATATATTTTGGATACTAATTCTTTGTTAGTCATTAAGTATAGAACATATCTTCTAGTAGCTTGGGATTTTTTTTTTTTTTTTTTGAGAAAAAGATTTTTTTGCAGTAGTCTTAGGTTCATAGCAAAATGGAGAGGAAGGTACAGAGATTTCCCATATAACCCCTGCCCCCCACACATGCAGAGTCTCTCCCATTACTAACAACCCTCACCAGTGGGCTTATCTTTTCACTCTTTTCTTGGTGACTTTTTTTTTTTTTTTTTTTGCATTGAGAGCCCAGAATCCTAACCACTAGGCAACCAGGGAACTCCCCCTTGGTGTCTTCTTTTTTTTTTAATGTAATTTTAAAAAATGATTTCAAACTTACAGAAAGATTCCAACAAAATGTTCCTGTGTGGCCTTAACCTAGGTTTACCAAGTCTTAACTTTTTACCACATTTTTTTTGTAATTTTATCTATTATTTTTTTCTCAAACTAAATTGTAGACATCATGACCTTTTACTCCCTCCCCAAAACTTTATTATGTATTTCCTTAGACTAAAGACATAAGGACCTTCACAGTACAATGACAGGAATCAGAAAAAAATTTAATTGAGATTAAATTCACATAACATAAAATTTACTATTTTAAAACGAACACTTTAGCGGCATTTAGGACATTCATAATGCTGTGAAACTACTACCTCTATCTAGTTTCAAAACATTTTCATCACCCCAAAATAAAACTCAGTACCCATTAAGCAGTTATTCCCCAATTCCCTTCTGGCAACTATTAATCTACTTTCTATTTCAGTCAATTTACTTTTGGATTTTTCATTTGAATGGAATCATTCAGTATGTGATGTTTTATGACTGACTTCTTTCACTTAGCTTAAGGTTTTCAAGGTTCATCCATGTTGCAGCATGTATCTGTATCTTTTTATGACTAACAGTTCATTGTATGGATATACCACAATTTGCTATTCATTCATTCATTGATGGACATGTGGATTCTTTCCACCTCTTGGATATTGGGAATAGTGCTACCTTGAACATTCACATACAAATATTTGAGTACGTGTTTTCAGTTCTTTTGGATATATAATTAGGAGTGGAATTGCTAGCTCTTATGGTAATTCTATGTTTAACTTTTTTAGTAATGGCTAGTTGTTTTCCACAGTGGCTACAGCATTTTACATTCCTACTACCTATATATGAGGATTCTAATTTCTCATATCCTTGCCAACACTTCTTATTCCACTCCAACTTTTTTTAAAAGTCAGCCTGGTGGGTGTAAAGTAGTATCTCATTGTGGTTTTGCTTTGCATTTCCTTAATGATTAATGATATTGAACATCTTTTCATGTGCTTATTCCCCTTTTGTGTATCTTCTTTGCAGAAACGTTTATTCAAGCCATATGCCTATATTTTAACCAGTTAGCTTGTCTTTTTGTTGTTGACTTGTAAGAGTTCTTTATATATTCTGAATACTAGACTGTTATCAGCTATATGATTTAGCAATATTTTTTTTCCCATTCTGTATGTTGCCTTTCTTGATGATGTCCTTTGAGATCACAAAAGTTTTCAGAAGTTTGTCTATGACAAGTCTTGGCATAGATTTCTTTAGGTTTATCCTGTTTGGAATTCATTCAGCTTCTTGAATCTGTAGATTACTGCTTTTTGCCAAATTTGGAACGTTGTCAGCCATTATTTCTCCAAATATCTTTTTTTGTTGTTGTTGTTTGTTTGGGTTTTTTTTTTGCGGTACACGGGCCTCTCACTGTTGTGGCCTCTCCCGTTGCGGATCCCAGGCTCCGGACACGCAGGCTCAGCGGCCATGGCTCACGGGCGCAGCCGCTCTGCGGCATGTGGGATCTTCCCGGACCAGGGCACGAACCCGTGTCCCCTGCATCGGCAGGCGGACTCTCAACCACTGCGCCACCAGGGAAGCCCTCCAAATACCTTTTTCAGCCTGACCATCTTCGTCTGCTTTAGGAACTCTGATTACATACATTAGATCTTCTAATCCCTTAAGACTCTGAGACTCTGTTTTTGTTTTGTTTTTAGTCTATTTTCTCTCTCTTGTTTGGTTTGGATGATTTATATACGTCTATCTCCAAGGACATTGATTCTTTCCTCTGTTTTCTACATTCTACTGTCAAACCCATCTAAATAAATTTTTTGTTTTGGTTGTTGAATTTTTTTCAATTCTAACATTTACATTTGGTTTTTCTGTATATATTGTACTGTCTGCAGAGAATTAATATTTTTCGTTTGTTTCAAACATGTCTCATATTGTTCCTTGAAACATTTTATGGTGGTTGCTCTAAAATCCTGGTCAGATGATTTTAATATTTTTGTCATCGTGGTGTTGGCATCTGTTATTGTTTTTTCTCACTTGAGTTATGAGACTCCAGATCTTACTTAAATCTTTTGCTTTAGCTGACCTCCTCATACTCCACACTGGTGGGGAAGAGGGGTGCCAACTCTTTGCTCTCACGTGGGGGTAGAAGTCCAGTTCCCCCACTGGGCCTCCACTGATGCCCTGGTGTGTGTATGTGTGCCTTATCATTGCTGGGCTGCTGCAGGGGCTCCCACGTGGCCTCCACTGACACCACCCAGCTGGGGAGGGGGCTTCTGACACATGGAAGTGGAAATCCAAGCTTCCCATGTGCCTTTATGTTGGGGGTGGAGTGTGCCATTTGGCTGAAGTAGAGCAGTTACTGTCAAAAAGTTTTCTGTCTTGCTAGGCTGCTCCTTTTCCCTTTCTTTGTCCTTTGGCTTTTTGGGGGGCTTTTTTGTCTGAACCCATTGATGTTTCCAGGTTACGGCTTCTCCAGCACCCAGTCCAGGATTTGTGAGGTAAAAAGAAAGCTCAGAGCACTCACCACATGTCATCCCTCGGGTCCCAAGGTCCCTAGCCCATCTGCTTCTCTCCATCTTTCAGAGTCTTTTTATGTTTGCTTTGTATATAACATCCAGGTTTTTGGCTGTACTTAGCAAAAGAAACTGGGAGAAGCACATCTAAGCCATCTTGTTCCCAAAACCATTTTTGAGCAGTCTGTCCTTTCTCTTCTTATCTGCAGTGTTAACTCTTGTCATGTATCAAATTTCTATACATACATGGGTGTTTTAATACGTACCTAGGATTTGTTTAAATCAAGTATGGTAAGGTGATAGACATGGAGACCACTGCCTTTGAAAGAAGAGTTTATTACCTACAGCTCCCAAGAGGAACCCGCACATCATGCCATGCAGGGCCACATGGGGAAGTATCAGGGTCAGGCAGGAGGTAGGAGTGAAAGAAAGCATGGGCTCACGCCTTTAGTGTGATGTTTGCAGGAAGGAGTGGGTCAAGCAAGGCAAACATTTTAGGATTAGCTAGTTTGAATAATTTTAGTGGGCTCTGGGCTATAAGTGTGGTCCCTAGTTGTCCAATATCTGGCCAACTAGGAGAAATAATGGCTTGGTGTGTGAGAGTTAGGTAGGAAGGTGTTTGGGGTATGCGTTTTGGATTGTTTGGTTTGCATATGAAAGGCTTGCTTTACTATCTCTAGGAATTAGCTAGCCTTTTTTTTTTTTTTTTTGCAGTACACGGGCCTCTCACTGTTGTGGCCTCTCCCGTTGGGGAGCACAGGCTCCGGATGCGCAGGCTCCGGACGCGCAGGCTCAGCAGTCATGGCTCATGGGCCCAACCGCTCCGCGGCACGTGGGATCCTCCCGGACCGGGGCACGAACCCACGTCCCCTGCATCGGCAGGCGGACTCTCAACCACTGCGCCACCAGGGAGGCCCTAGCTAGCCCTTTGAGAGGCAGTCTCTCAAGGATTAGCAAGGCCCCAAGATGTCAAAGCATAAAATACAGAAAATAAAAACTATGATTAATACAATGGGGTCTCTGATTAATTCATCTAGCCTGTGCTGAGAGCAGAATGTCTTAATTCCCATAGCACCCCTTCCCCCACCTTGTCGTTGTTTTTAAATGGTGTCTTTATTTTACTTGTCCCTTTGTTCTTCCACATAAATTTTAGAATGTTTATCAAGTTCCATAAAAAATTCAGGTTGGAGGGCTTCCCTGGTGGCGCAGTGGTTGAGAGTCCACCTGCCGATGCAGGGGACGCGGGTTCGTGCCCCGGTCCGGGAGGATCCCACGTGCCGCGGAGCGGTTGGGCCCATGAGCCATAGCCGCTGGGCCTGCGCGTCCGGAGCCTGTGCTCCGCAATGGGAGAGGCCACAACAGTGAGAGGCCCGCGTACCGCAAAAAAACAAAAACAAAAACAAAAAAACAGCTATGTTTGCAGAATCTAGCTCTGAGCATGGGGAGAAAGGAGCAGAAGTATTCCATTTCCCCATGGGTGCCATTTACTCTCACTAAGCCACTGCTTTAATGAACGCCAATATTTTTTAGTGCCATTGTAAATGGTGTTTATAGTGAAAATCATATTACAACAACATTAAAGGAATTGTTTAAAGATGAAAAATAAGTCAGCTACAAATACGCCACCTGACGCAAAAACTGATTTAATTTTTTCTGATTTAATTTTTTTCTCTCTAGGTTTTGTTTATGTGCATATGCAGTATGTATTTACACAGTTGCCATCACTGTGTACCTACAATTTTATACTGTTTACTGTGTTTAACATTAATCGATAACCTTTTCCCTGTTAAATAGTCATTATAATAATTATTTTTTATATAAATTTATTTGTTTATTCATTTATTTAATTTTTGGCTGCATTGGGTCTTCGCTGCTGCACGCGGGCTTTCTCTAGTTGCAGTGAGCAGGGGCTACTCTTTGTTGCGGGGCGCAGGCTTCTCATTGTGGTGGCTTCTCTTGTTGCAGAGAACAGGCTCTAGGCGCATGGGCTTCAGTAGTTGTGGCACACGGGCTTCAGTAGTTGTGGCTCGCGGGCTCTAGAGCCCAGGCTCAGTAGTTGTGGCGCACGGGCTTATTTGCTCCGCGGCATGTGGGATCTTCCCAGACCAGGGCTCGAACCCGTGTCCCCTGCATTGGCAGGCGGATTCTTAACCACTGCGCCACCAGGGAAGCCCTTATAATTATTATTATTATTATTGGCTGCAGAGTCACGTTGATAGGCCATAATTACTCTTTTTTTGAAAATCAAAATGTCTACCTTTTACATACTGTAGGAGAGCTCTAGGAATGTTAGTAAGGCAAATAAATTATAGAAGAAGAGGAAATCAAAGACCTATACCTCCTTATGGCAAGAGGAAAGAGAGGGAGGGAGTATCTGATTGCCTAAGAGCTGTGAAATCCTATAATTTGATTTTGCAACAGATTTCTACCCTAATGCCTTACTTAACATATCTATTTTTAAATTTAAGAGAATTAAAAAGAAGTTGCATGTGACAGGTACGTGGAGGTTCATTTTACTACTGTCTACTTTTGTATATGTTTGACACTTTCTGTAATTAACAAGGCTTAAAGAAAAGAATGTGCTTATAAAGGATTTTTCCGACACCCTTGGAAATCATTTGAGGTGTCTCTTGGTGAGCAGATCCCCAGAGCCCACGCACGTGGGAATTTTCAAAGTCTCCCTACCTCAAGAGTCTTTGCTTCCTTCTTCCGGGAAATTGATATAGTGTATGTGCAGAGATGTCCATGCTGGGAACAGTGCTCCCTCAGATGTGGCACTCTTGTGCCTGGCACAGCTCCCACCATCTGCAGAGACCCTGCCCAGGTATCACTAAACCACTGTTGAGAACATCTTTAAGAGGGTGGGGCAGGGAGTAGAGGGGAAGGGGTGGAGGCAGTAGCTGACTCATCATTGCTGGCCTAGGCTGGGAAGGGGTGACCGGTAGTAAATGGTTGTAGAGCAGGCCATGCCCTCTCTACCCCACCTTGGGCTGAGACCATCACACCTGCTGATACAACACATCCTGGAGGTGATTGTCCAGACTCATTAGAGTTACATGCTCTTTTGGGGTGTCCTGACGACACACTTGCTAAGACCAGGGCTCTCCTTTCTCCTGGTAACTCTGTGACTCACGTGAATGCCCAGGTGCCCCCTGTCCTGTCCTACCCTCCATCACACCCTAGTCAGTCTTTCTCAATATTGCTGTCAGAACATCTCCTTTTGGGACTTCCCTGGTGGTCCAGTGGTTAAGAATCTGCCTTACAACGCAGGGGATGTGGGTTCAATCCCTAGTCAGGGAACTAAGATCCCACATGCTGATGGGCAACTAAGCCCGTGTGCTGCAACTACTGAGCCCAGGCCCTCTGGAGCCCACACACCATAACTAGAGAGAACCCCTCACACTGCAACGAAAGATCCCACGTGCTGCAACTAAGACCCAATGCTGCCAAAAATAAATAAATAAAAATATATTTTTAAATTACATTAAAAAAAAAAAGAATGTCTCCTTTTGATTTTCCTTCTGGTTCTTGTTCTATGCTGGTGTCGGTCAGTCCTTTCCCTGTCTGAGACAAGTCCCATCCTGCTCCTGTATATCTGAGAGTTCTTGGTGGCTGTCTCCTTTGCCCTCAGCCTCTGGAAGTATCATGAGGTCTCTGGCAGCACGGCAGGTGTCAGAGGCTCCTGTTGTGTTTAGGGGTCCTGAGCCCCTGGGAGGGGGGCAAATATCTACACCCAGTGGTAGATATTACGGGTTGATTAAAGAGAAATGGAAAATCAAACCATCATGTTGTACACTTTAAATTTATACAGTGACGTGTGTCAATTACTTCAATCAAACAGGGGGAAAAAGAGAAATAGAAAACAGCTCTGTGAGATCCAACAGATGGTCTGATTGGGGAGAAGGAAGTCAGTGCAGAATACTTAACAAAATCTCAATGGTCAGCTGTTTAGGACAGGGATGGTGTGGTGGTCCCTTCAGAAATCCTCACTGCCAGCGTGGGGACTGGTACTCAGCAGCACGGTACAAATGTTTGTTGAATGAATAAATAAAACTTCAGGTCAATAAAGTCAGGTACAGAACATGTATATGAGTGCCAAAGAAATATAGACCAGATGAGTGATCTGAGTGGATAGAGTAATAAAGAAGACTTCTTGTAGGAGGGAAATTATTTTTAGAAACTGAAGGGTGGAGAGGAGTCTAGTGTAGAGTTCCATTGATAATACTGTATGACCTTAGACAAGTTACTTAACCTTTCTGTGCCTCAAACATCATCTTCAAAAGGGAGCAATGAGAGTGCCTACCAGTTGGGGGCAGGGTGGTCTAGGAACCTCAGTGAATTCATGGGAAATGGGACCTGGAACTTGATAAACAGCGGTCAGCAACATCATCTGATACCACATCTTTACATTCTTAGGGGTCACCCTGGACACTGCAGACATTTGAGGATGATAAGGTCTGAATCTTAAATATGAATGGACTGTCAAGGAAAACCAGACATATGAGGAGAAACAGCAACATGAAATTTATAACAATTATCACTATTACAATCATTATGACTAATGTTTATTGAATGCTTACTATGTGCCAGGAGATGTTTTCATCACTTTGCATATATTAAATCATTTAATCTTTGCAACTGTATTTCACAGGGAGGAAACAAAGGCCTAAAGAGCTATACCTTTTCACTTTACTGAAAAAAATACCATCATGAAAGAAATTTGGGAGAAAAGGAAAAAAGAAAAAAGCCACGACTGTCTCTCCTTCTACCCCTTGTACAGAACATTTTCACTTTCCTAAATTATTTTCTAGTCCTCGTTCATCGCCAGCTTGTTTTTTGTTTTTTTTGGCCAACTTGTTTTTTAAAATAACTTTATTCTTTATATAAGAATGGTGCAGGCTCATAAAATAAGTTCCAAGCAATAAAAAAGTACAAATAAGAGAGCAAAAGAAAGAGTTATTTAAGAACAGAATGCTGCTGGCATCATGTGACCTTCGTCACTGGCATGTCTATTGTGTGTGAATCACTGAGGTAAAATATTACTCTGCGGAACTTGGATGTTTTTACTAATTACTGAATAAAAGAAGGCAAAGTGAAAGTCTGTGCTATGAAGTACTAAACAACCTGATATACCAAAAACTTATCAGTTCTCAGAGTATATGACTTTTTCTAGAAAAAAAAAGATTCTTTGTACAAGACATTGGAAACAATAAATTCTTCTTGATATATAAATATATATATATATATATTTGATTCATTAGAGACCCAAGGCTCCCACCAGTAAACCAAAATCCCTAGGAGGCTTCTGCCTGGATTCTAAGCATTCTGAGGGAAGAAGGTAATGCTTTTCTTAACATATGAGGAGATATTATTGTCTTATGTAACTCCGGGAACAAAATTCATTATTCAGATTTCTGTGAAGGGTTTGAGTCTGTAAAGAACGTGTTGAGAAAGAAGAAAGATTGGTGATGTCTCACAATTTCGAAGCCGAAGGGGCCTTACTTACTGTCCAGTTCACCACCCATGTTTAGAGATAAGCAAACAGGCCAGAGAGGCTGAGGGGGATGCCATAAATCACGGTGAGCTGAGACCATCCCAAGTTTCTTGATTTGTAGTCATTTAGAGACATTTATTCCTATTTGTGGTAAAGGGAAAAGAGAAGAAAAAACAAAAGAGCAAGTAGACAGGACATTTTATGGGTCAGAGAGTAAAGAGAGTAAAGGGAACTAAAGAAAGTTCCCTTACTTCTGAATAAACTTGGGCCGATTTCCAGGATTTGACTAGCAGATCAGAAAGTACCCCCTTGCCCTTTTAAATGCAAAATAAACAGATTTCAAAAATAGTTCTGGGCTTCCCTGGTGGCGCAGTGGTTGAGAATCTGCCTGCCAATGCAGGGGACACGGGTTCGAGCCCTGGTCTGGGAAGATCCCACATGTCGCAGAGCAACTGGGCCCGTGAGCCACAACTACTGAGCCTGCACGTCTGGAGCCTGTGCCCCGCAACAAGAGAGACCGCGACAGTGAAAGGCCCGCGCACCGCGATGAAGAGTGGCCCCCGCTCGCCGCAACTAGAGAAAGCCCTCGCATAGAAACGAAGACCCAGCACAGCCAAAAATAAAAATAAATAAATTTAAAAAAATTAAAAAAAAAAAAAGTTCCCATCTCCACCCTGAAAGGCAGTGCTTATACCTGTGGAGAGAGAAGGAAGAGGGCCAGTGAACTGATGCCCCCCATCAGCTTGTACCCATCCCCACTGGGGACCAGGGGATCTGTAAGTCCCTAAGGTGGCCTTGCACCAGCATTGAAAGACGTTACACAGTAGGTGATAAATAAATGCTCTGTGGGATTTTAGAGATCTCACATCCTGGTGATACCCTGTTAACATTACTCATTGAAATTAGCACAGGTTTTAAATGAGTGGCACTCTTCCCTAAAGCCCCACTGTGGTTACTCCCTTGGGCCCAAAGGCCCACAGATTTTAAGGGGTGCTCAAGTAGCAGTTGTACACAATCCTAAGGGCCACTACTGTTTTCACAGGTGTGCTGCGAGAGCATCAAACGTCAGATTCAAAGCATAGAATAACATCAGAGAGAACGCCTGCTGCATAGTGAACAGGAGCGCTGGGAGCAGGAACATAGAAACGTTTCCAGCAGGCTTGAAACTTGCTGTGTTTGGCATCTTCATCACTGTGATATTTGTCTACATAACTGTGGAAGGGAAGCCACTCTTTGGTTAAGTGCTTTAGAAGCAGAGTGATGAGCGCGTGCCTGAGAACTGCTCCAAGCCCTCTTGCTTCAGGAAAGAAGAGAGGCTACTCTTAACGGGGTGGGCCCAGCCCCATAGCCAGGTAGTCTTCCCTTGCACTGTGTTGCTCTCAAGGATCTGTAGCCAGGCTCAGACAGGTAGAAGCAATGAGGGAGAGAACAAGGCACTTGTGTCAAAGGGCTTGATAGTAGGAAATTCCCCGAGTCAGGTTGGCTACCATTAAAGGTACTTTCATGTTTGTGCAGACCTCTAGAAAGGACACTGTGCCTGGAGTTTTTCTCTTTAACCACGGCAATAAGCCGTGGATCACATTTTATTCACTCATCAAATTGTATAGTCAATTATGGGAAAGGCCACAACAGGTAATTAACAAAAAAGGAATTGTCTGGTTTGGCAAACACAAAGAACTAGCCAACATCACCAGTAATGAAAGGAAAACCACTTAGAACCAGATCAAATATTTGCCGTTGAAACTCAGCAAGGTTTGAAAAAATTGAGGCCTGGTGAGGGAGTGTAATGATCATGGCCCCTGGGAGCAGGTAGAGCTGAGTAGGCACCTGAGCTCCTCTGTTTATTGGCTTTGTGACCTTGGGTGAATTAGTTTCTTCTCTGAGCTTCAGTTCAACTTCTGAAAATAGGGATAAAATAGACCTCTTAGGGTGATGAAGAATTTGAAGAAATGATATGCATATAAAGTACTTAGTTTGGTCCACACCTGACTGGTAGTAAACCCTCAATAAATGCTCAATAAATGCTTAAGCAATGTTACACTTTGGCATAATATTTTGGCTTCTGGGAGGAGCTAATTCTAGATACAGAGAAGTCTTAGGTACCAGGAAGTTGACTGTAGCAATTTTCATGGCAGCCAAAATGTAGAACCAACCCAAATATCCAACAATAGGGGAATGCTTTAATAAGTTGAAGTATAGCCTCTTGATAGATGACGATGCAAGAATTAAAAATATTAGTTTATCATGACTGAAAATGCTTATATAAAAAATTTTATAGCAACTTTATTGAGATGTAATTTGCATGCCATACAATTCACCTAAAGTGTACAATTCAATGATCTTTAGAATATTCGTAGGGTTGTACAACCACCACCACAATCAATTTTAGAATATTTTCATCACACCTAAAACGCTTTTTTTTAATGGTAAGCAAAAAAGGACAGAAATTTGTTACTACTGTATTATCGCAACTATACAAACAACACTGGAAGAAAATATGTCAAGATGTTAACAATACTTCAATGATGGGACTCTGATTTTCTTTTCCTTATTTCTATGTTTCCATGTTTTTAAAGATTTCTATAAGCAGGGTGTGTTAATTTGCTAATGTGAGGAAATTTTAATTTTAACAAATTGTATACCGTATTACAGTTTGGCTGCAGGGAAAACTGGCTTAAACAGACAGGGATTTATTTTTATCTCATAAAAAGAAATTTGAGGTTTAAGCATATAATATTGTTAAAAATAACTAAATGTAATATGAGCCTGATTCAAATAAACGAACTGTAGAAAAATTATGTTCAAGAAAATTTGAAACTGACTAGATATTTGGTGATATTTAGAGATGCTGGATCTCATTGAGCATCAGCAGCTATTCTGCGACCATGAGTTAAAAAGCATAAGAGGAAGGCAAAGAGAATCACAAAGACATTGGCCTGCTATCTTTGTTCTGTTTTTTGTTTTTGGCCATGCCGCGAGGCTTGTGGGATCCTAGTTCCCTGACCAGGGATTGAACCTAGGCCCTCGGCAATGAAAGCACGGAAACTCAACCACTGGGCCACCAGGGAATTCCCTGGCCTGCTATCTGTGAACTCCTGAAATTAGTTCTGCAACTCAGGCCATTGCATTAGCATTTAAGGCAGAACTTAAGGGCTCACCGCATCCCATCACCAGCTCTGTGTTACGTATTTCATCCAGAACAGTAAGAGAGGCTGGAAGAGTGGGCACTCGAGCTTTTGCAGCATCTATTTCAGACAAGGGAGAGGAGGACTGGGCATAAGAATAGGAGAAAGCAACCTAGAGTGACAGCCACATGTTCAGTTGTTAATAAGATCAAGCATTATAAAAAATAAATAAACCTCCTAGACAGGGTTCTTCAGTACTTTGAATTTTTGCCAATTAGTTCTTTTAAATCAGAATCCTGGAATCAGTTTAAAGAGACTGCACAAGACTTCTAGTTAGTGCCTTACCACTCAATGTGTGGGTCCCCCAACCGGTAGTATTAGCATTTTGGGCCCTACCCCAACCTACCAAGCTGGAGTCTATATTTTAACAGGATCCCAGGATCCCTATATGTATAAAAGCTTGAGAAGCACTGCTGTGGTCCCTGCCCATCAGATGCTTATGTAGGAGGAATCCTAGCTCAAGCCTAAGCCAGCCTGAGGACCTGGAGTCCACTTAGGAGTGTCAGGCCAGAGGACCAGTAGGGTAGGTCCATCAGGGGTCTATGCACACTGGGGACTGCTTCCCTCTTTGAGAAAAGTGTGTCTTAAAGGAAGACACTCAGGCATACAAGTTTGTTTGTAAACAGTAAATGTTTCACTATTCATCCATCCAATAATTTGTCTCCTGTATACCCTCAATAGAATGGCAAATAAAATCAATATAAGATACAATCCCTGCTCTTAAAGAACTGGTAGGGTAGATGGAGATGCCAACAGACATTGCAGTGTTAAGTGATCTCCTTGATGGTAGGACAGGGGGCCCTGGGAGCAAAAGAGGGCAACTTTCTCAGATGTTGGGAGTGGACATGGGTGGCTTCCTAGAGCAAGTGGTATCATAGCTGAATCCAGCAGAATGAGTAGGATTCAGTCAACAGAAGGGGGAGGAAAGTGGGTGAGGCTAAAGGTGAAGGGACTGTCTCCAGGCCAAGGGCACAGTGTTTACAGAGATTGGTATGTGAAAGAGAACAGGCGAGTTTGGAACCACTAGGGAAAATGAAGGTGGTGGTGAGGGATAGGGCTGGAAATGAAGGCAGGGTTCAAATCATGGCAGGTCTTGGGGGCCATATTAAAGAGTCCTAACTTTAATTCCGAGGCTAATGCAGAAGAGGAACTCTCCTAAGAACTAACCGTCCCTGCCTCACTGATTGTCTTCTGCATCAGTTTTCACAGCTTCCCCCGAGAGCTGGGGAGAGAGGGCTTCTGAAGAGGTACCAAACCTAAGGAGCTGGTGGCCCAGCCCCCTGAGGGACCTTGGGCGCGCAGGGCAGTTCTCTGTGTTGGGCCCTGGCAGCAACAGGAGTGGGTAGCTCAGCATCCGTGGGAGGGAGGGAGCACACTCTGACATGCTCTTCAACATGTGTGCCCTTGACAAGGGCAGCAAATGTAGCAATGCTACAGGAGCAAAGGCAGCAGAGGGGAAGTCGGGACATGCTCCCCGGTGTTGGTGAGCAGACGTGAAGCACATTTATGGGACTCCCGGAGAGGGAAGGAAGGAGTAGCTGCAACTGCCCCGTGCAAATAGGGTTGTGGGGGGGAGTGAAGGCGAGCTGTTGAAACCCCTCTGCATAGAGAACTCTAAAACTGCACTGCCATGTCTTGTGAATATTCATGATGTGACGCAAGTATTTCTTGACCCTTTCTTCCAGGCTCACTTTTCCCTGGTAATCTGGGGAAAGTGTGTATGGGGAGTGGGGCTACTGTCCTCCCAGGACCACTGTCCTCCATCTCTCAGAAGCTGCTGCTACCAAGCTGACCTCAGCAGAGGGTTGGTGCAGGGAAGCTGGGTGTGTAACAGGCTTTTCTGAAACTTTAGACATAATGAGGAAACTGAAATGTGGGGAGGAAAGAACTGGGCCTACTTTGGTGCCTTTCCCAACACAGAGTCATCTACCCACCCCCACTCCACCTTCAGCTACCCACTGATGAAGCAGAAGCCATGACACTGAGATTTTCTTTTTTAAAAAAAAATTAATTAAGTTATTTTATTTTTGGCTGCGTTGGGTCTTCATTGCTGCAGGCAGGTTTTCTCTAGTTGTGGCGAGCGGGGGCTAGTCTTCATTGCGGTGCACAGCCTTCTCATTGCAGTGGCCTCTCTTGTTGTGGAGCACGGACTCTAGGCACACGGGCTTCAGTAGTTGTGGCAGAGGGCCTCAGTAGTTGTGGCTCACAGGCTCTAGAGCACAGGCTCTGGAGCGCAGGCTCAGTAGTTGTGGCGCACAGGCTTAGTTGCTCCGCGGCATGTGGGATCTTCCCGGACTAGGGCTCAAACCCGTGTGCCCTGCATTGGCACGTGGATTATTAACCACTGCGCCATCAGGGAAGCCCTGAGATTTTCTTGACTTTGGGCCAAATCAAATTCCCAGGCAGGGCTCCCTCCCCCACTAGTCTCAGCAATAGGAAGGGAATTGGTATAGTGATTTATTCTCTCGTCAAGGGCAAACTCCCAGCCATCAGGGTGTTTATTTTTCCAGTTCTAACTACTTGTCTGCCTTCTCTACAAATTCTGGAGCTCCTTGGGTTGGGGACTGTATCTTAATCATCTCTGAATCTCTTCTCAAAGTCTTAACTCCATCCAGAATGAGCCCACTTCCTTTTCAAGCCATTTCCAACCCAAATAGACATTTGAAACCACAAAACCAATAACCTAGATATCACCTCCTACTTATTCCTATGAGGAGAAGTTCCTAAAATGAGCAAACTGCTGCTGAAAGGCGTCCCCGTCAACCTCATTATGCGTGTTTATCCCTTAACAGTCTGTCCTTCCTGGGCATGGGTAGTGTTCATGCGGGTAAATGTCACTATTTACCTCGGGTTAAGACCTGCCACCCAGAGAGGATGTTCTCCCTCTGATTGCCAAGCAGTTAAGGGAAGTGCTGGCTGGCGAAACAGGATTCAGCTAATTGCACGTCCCGCGGGGCATTGGATTTTGTGGGCATGTGTTCTGCATATGGGGCAACGAGGCCTATTCTATCACGTGTGCTGTTGAAATCTCTACCCAGCCAAAATTCAGGCTGGCAGATGGAAGAAATTCTTAAAGTCTCTATTTCTGGTTTTCAACATTCAAAGAAACAGTGTGCTACCACCTCTTAAAAATAATTGGTTAAGCACCAAGATATATTCATTGCCACAGTCATAAATAAAGAAGTGCTAGACCACATTATTCACATCTAGAATATTGATAATGATTCTTACATGCAAGAAAAAGGATTACTGATGTTTGGGAGGTTGTCTTTTTTTGCTTTTTTTTCCTTCTGTCCTCAAACCCCACCCGTACCCCCCAGCCAAGAAAAGTCTTGTTGATTAAAGTGAAGAGGCTGATCTTTGAAGTAAAATTAAACTTTACTCTTTCCCGAATCAAGAAATAATCTCAAGACTAAAATAAGAAAGTGGCAAAGCAACTTAGCATTTGATTCTGAGGAAGATTCCCCCAAGAAACTTGGATGGCAGAAAATGAAAGGGAAGCCAATTAGCTTGTGTGAAGCCATGCTAGCTTTGAACTAGCTTCGCTCCAGAAGAAATGCACCCATTAAGAAAGTACACAAAAGTAAGCACAACTGCCATCCAGGCTTCTTCCTGCCTGGTGCACACAGACAGCTTCCTGTCCATTTCCTGCTGGCAAAGCAGGTGAGTGGAGAGCAGGAAAAAACATGCAGAGGTGTTATAGCTACGCACCAAGCAGCATTGCTTTCACGGGCCCTCCGGCGTTACAGGACCATGTTCACTGAAGAATGATGACTCCGTGAATGTTCTCGTGTGGGGGTGTAACCTAAACACAACCCTGCCTAATGAATCACTCTCTGGAGAGCCAGAAGGGGGCTATTCTAGGTATACTGCCGATGTGGGTGAGGACGCGTCTCCTCATTTCCTGGCAACGGGAGAATGCTGTGACGACTCCAGTTCCTAGAGAGCCACTGTTAAAATCCTCTTTGGAGTTGAGGGATTAGCTAAAAATATGTTGAGGGGACAGGATGAGTTTGCCTTTTGGTTCTTGTTGTTTCGACTAGGGTTTTTTGGCCTCTTGTGGAAAATGGGTTACTAATGTCCACTACTGTCCTGATTAGAGGGCAGCTCTTTTGCTTTTCATAAGACTGATGTCAAGCGAAAAAGAAGGGCAAGTTTGCAACCTGCCCAGGTAAGGATGGCTCGGCTGCCACGAAGAGCACGTCTTTCTAACTGATGGTGCTGGAGAGTTGAAACATAGTCTAAGGAGGACAGCACAGGGGAAGGTGACTGACCAGGAACTCAGGGGATCCGAGTTCCAATCCCACCTCTGCCCCCAGCTACCTGTGGACACGTAGGGCTTTCCTGGGACCTCAGTTTCCTCCCCTGTAAAATGAGCACGAGAATTCTAAGTTAGAAACTACATGGATGAACCTGAAAGACAGTGTGCTAAGTAAAATAATCCAGTCACAAAAGGGCGAATGCTGTACGATTCCACTTCTATGAGTTACCTAGACTAATCAGGTTCATAGAGACCGAAAGCGGAATGATGGTTGCCAGTGTCTGGAGGGGGGCGGACTGGAGAGTTGCTGTTGGATGCGTACAGAGTTTCAGTCTGGGAGGATAAAAGAAGTTCCGGAGCTGGATGGTGGTGACGGTTGCACAGCAGTATGGGTGTTTAGGTTCACTGAGGCACACAGCTAAACATGGTTCAAGTGGTGCATTTTGTGTTATGTATATTTTGCCACAATTTAAAAGAATAAGAAAGAAACGAGGCGATTTTTCGCAGCATTAGTGCACAATATCAGGGGTTCTCAAACTCAGACATCCACAGGCCCAGGCAAATTGTGTAAATGAGTGAGCGAGCCCTGTGACTTGCAGGATGCACATCACGCTGGAGGCGGCAGCAGCTCCCCAGCCCAGCCGAGACTGGCCGTGTAGGAATGTGGGTAGATTTTTCAAGAAGAGTGAAAATTCTGGATACTTAGGTGAAATCTCTGAATTCTTCAAATTGGCAACTAATCTAAAAAAAGTTTTTAAACCCACGAAACTGTGGGCCAGACAAATTCTATTCTGCTTGCAGGCCTCTAATGTTCTCCCTCCATGTGGATAGCCCATCTGTATCATCTGGTTTCCTTTCTTCTTTGCATCCCATTCCCCGCTTCTCCCTCAATAACACATTGTGGCCAAGACAAGCTGTATCTGGATAAGTCCCTTGACTTTCCACTGTGTGCCCATAGAAACCCAACCAGAATATGCCAGAACAGGCAGGATATACTCCACCTGTAACAGGCGTGTATGCCGGCGTCAACATTGTGGTGGTCCTAACAGGGTCCATCAGAGATGTGGGGGGCACTTATGTACATATTCTAGCTCCAAACTCCACTAACTCTATCCTTTTTTTGTTTACTTTCCTTAATGGAGACATAGTGAAATAGTCCCTGACTCTCCCATCACACTTGATGCCTTCCAACTCTTCATTTCTGTTTTGAAACTGATCAACTTCCTCGCTATATCTGGTGTCCATTCTCCTTAGCATATTCAGAAGTCAGATGATATCATGCATATTTCTTGATTTTTGACGACTGTGGAAAATATCGATACATCCCAGTACGTGAGACCTCAGGGTAAAGGGATTTTATGTTATCAGAGTAGTAACAGCCATGTAGATGCTAGAGGTTTCCTGTACTGTATTTCACTTATAAGCCCGATATTGCAACTTGGCAGAAGAACATAGGCAGTTTTCTGCATTTGCTAGCAGCTTTATTTAAAGGTGGGACATTGCTTGCAAAAGTAGGCCATTTGGAGGGGTGTAGGGAATACATCGCTAATCACCTGCCAGTCTATTTCTCGCTTATACCAAAACTGGTAGCAAAAAAAAGGAGAAGTCTGGGCATTTCCTTAGGCAAGGTTTTCTACAATTAATTCTCAGTGACAGCACAGATGTCTCCCGCTTGTGAAAAGCCATCAGAAGGTTCTTTTTGATGTGATGTGTTCTCCCAAAGTGGGGAAGCAGAAGTATTGCTTAGATGAACAGATCTGCATTCTCAGCAAATCCTGCTGGTGATGGGAAGGTTGGGGCTCTGTACTCAGTGAGTCTTTCTGCCTGTCTACTCCTGTGGTCCAGCATGGCCTTATGCCCAGTGATTCCTCATTCAGCTGCAACTTTTTCCAGATAACTTCAGTTTGCCTCTTTGAGAGCTGTGGCAATTTCCTTCCTAATGGTGTGTCTTTTTGTTGACATTTATGAAGGGTTTACTATGTCCCAGGCCCTGTACTAGGAGCTGGGCTATAAGGACGATCTAGTGGGAGAAGCAGAGTCATAAACAGAGGATTATAACTTGTCCGGAGTCTGTATGAATGGATGCTGCTTTGGTGCTCTGCCCGGGTCCCCTTCCCTTGCCCAGTGTACCCACACCTGCTGTGTGGGTTGGCTGCCAAAGGCTCATGGGTACCACTCTCCTCCTAAGCGTTGTCCTCAGCTGATGGGGGCTGCTTCTCCTGACCAGTCAGACCCACCCAGGGTAGCCCACAGCCAAAGACTAACTGATTGGGAAAAACAAAAGGCCAGCCCTGTGGCATCAAGGTGGGGAGAAGACACCTCTGTGATGTTAATTGTGTTCCAGAGCGCTCCACTTCCCACCCATCCACCTTGGATCAGGCCAGGGCTTGATGGTACCTGAGACCACAAGAGCTTAAGTTCCACGTGGCTCTTTCCCCTTATCCTGCTTCAGACCCTTACAGGTTTTCTGAAGAGCACTTCTGCAATAAGTTACAGGCCTCAGACTCTGCTTCTAGGAAACCCAACCTGTGACAGGTTTATGAAGACGATATTTTATAGGAATCTTCATGAAATGTTATACCTTTCTTTGCTTTTGAAGCAAAGAATCTGAGTATACAATTTTTCAGGAGAAAATATTTGTGAATCACATATCTGATAAGGGGTTAATATCTAAAATATATAAAGAGCTAATAGAACCCAACAGCAAAAAAACAAAATCAATATGACTAAAAAATAGGCAGAGCGTCTGAATAGATATTTTTCCAAAGAAGACACACAGATGGCCAAGAAGAACATGAAAAGATGCTCAACATCACTAACCATCAGGGAAATGCAAACCAAAACCTCACCAAAATATAACTTCACACCTGTTAAAATGGTTATTATCAAAAAGACAAGCAATAACAAGTGTTGACAAGTATGTGGAGAAAAGGGAATCCTTGTACACTATTGGTGGGAATGTAAATAAGTGCAGTGACTATGGAAAACAGTGTGGAGATTCCTCAAAATATTAAAAATAGAGCTACCATATGATCCAGGAAACCACCTCTAAGTATTTATCTGAAGAAACAAAAACACTAATTTGGAAAGATACATGCACCCCTATGTTCATTGCAGCATTATTTACAATAGCCAAGATATGGAAACAGCCTACATCTCCATTGGTAGATGACTGGATAAAGAAAATGTGGTATATATATACAACGGAGTACTGTTCACCCGTAATAAAGAATGAAATCTTGCCATCTGCAACAACATGGATGGACCTAGAAGGCATTATGCTAAGTGAAATAAGTCAGACAGAGAAAGACAAATACAGTATTATCTCACTTTTATGTAGAATTTTAAAAACAAAACAAAAAACCAAGTTCATAAATATGGAGAACCGATTGGTCATTACCAGAGTTGTGTGTGTGTGGGGGGGTGCATGGTGGGCAAAATGGGTGAAGAGGGTCAAAAGGTACAACTTCCAGTTATAAAATAAATGTCATAGGCATGGTGACTCTAGTTAATAATACTATATCGCATATTTGAAAGTTGTTAAGAGAGTAGTTTTTAAAAGCACTTATCACAGGAAAAAACATTTTTTTATAACTATATAGGAACAGACTTACTGTGGTGGTCATTTCACAATATACACAAATATTGATCATTATGCTGTACACCTGAAATTAATATAGGTTAAATTATGCCTCGGTAAAATATATATAAGTATAATTTTGCATATTTTGGAATGACTTCCCCTTATGTGTCCTCAGTAAAATGAGGACATTGAATGAGATGCTCTCTCTGCGAAATCTTATGTGTCTTTGACTTTGTAACCACAAGCATCACTTTGGGGATGAAGTGGAAAGAGAGAGACCTGGGTTCAAATTCTGACCCCACACCTAACAGCTGAGGGTCCTTGCAAGCTGCTTGGCCTTGCTGAGCCTTCCTTCATCTGCTGAATAGGAAGTGATATCTATCTCAGCATTGTTGTGAGGACTAATGAAATAATCTATGCTGAAGCACATGGTGCAGCACCTAGCAGTAAATCATACTGTTATTACTACTAATATTTTACTTCTCTAGTAAAATAGGGACACTTAATAGGCCTGTAAGACAGCTTGCCCCACACTACATGGTCCCAGACTGCTGTGCTCTCTGAGTCGTTGGCTTTGTCTGTTTTTCCTCTGCCCCAGGCTGTCAACTATCTTGAACAATTCTTTCCTGCATTTGAATTTTCTGACTAATCTGCTATAGATTGGAGAAAACCTTTAACCAGACTTATTAGAATTGACTGGGTTATTATTATTATTATTATTTTATTAAATTTCTTGGCCTGTCTACTCGTCTCATGGTAAGTTGTAGATGGGCAGCTTTCAACTAGACTGTGGCCTCTTAGAGCTCGAGGACGATGTCTTAATCATCAGTCTCTAACACCTAGTCTAGTGCCAGCAGAACCAATAAATGGGATCTAATAAATTCAAGTGGGAATACACTCTTAATAAGGATTGAAAATAAAATGTAAGTAAAGAGGCTCACAGTGAGGGCCTAAACCTCTGCTACAAAGTCAAGGCCATACATTTTTGTTCTGGATAGCTGAGACTTCTAGGTAAAAGATTTTGAGATTGAAAAAGGTTTTATTACATAAGTGGACAATGTAAGGGGAAAGGAGAGGGTGAATTTTATCTTCCAATTAATGTTAATAGGAGGACTAAAATTCTGAATGTTAAAATTCTGCTTTTCTTTTCCACAATCCCCATGATGGGCACAGTGTCTTAATACTATGGGTTTTGCAAACAATAGTGAAACTCAAGGGAAAAGCCACATGGTGTTTGTCCCCTGTAGCTCCTAATCATCCTCCTGTCATTCTCCTTTGATGTCTTCCTTGTCTGTTTGCCTAAATGACACAGATACTCCCGGCCTGTTTCTGGGCAGAGTTGTTTCTTGCTCTTGGAGAGTCGTACGGGAGCCAGATGAGAGAGAGCTAGGATGCTTAATCAGCTCTCTTTACTGCTCAGGCCATCAGGCAGGGATGGGAGGAGAGACGGCTCCTCTGAGATCAAATTCTACAAAGTGCTGCAGTGGTACATTTTGTTCACACAACAGTTAAACTGGTTAAACACTGCCTGACCCTGGGATTGCTGGCTGGGGGCCCGGGTTTGGTCTTCTTATCTGTCTAACAGGAGCCTACAAAGCAAGAGTCCTTCTGGGCTGTCTTTAGGCCTAGTAAGGAGGTATATTTCTTCCTTATCTTAAAGGCCCAGCAGCTTCTGTGCAAAACTCACCTGGCCATAGCTCAGTGGAAATTGGAGCATCTCCTCTCAGAATCATTACCACACAGATTCCCCAAATCCAGTGGTCCTCAACCTGGCAGCCCATCAGAATCATCCGGGGACATTTTAAGTGCCGTCTGGTGCCCAGGCTGTCCCCCAGACCAGCAACCTCAGAATCTCTGGGGGAGGGACACAGGCACCAGTACGGCCAAGGTTGGAAATGAACTGCCTTGGGTGAAGACCACTGCAGAGAAGGTTAAAAGATTTCAAATGATTGAGCTCAGAGAAGAGGAAAGAGTGTGACCTTAAGATTCGTGAAGGCCCCAGTGATGTAGTAGAAGAAACTTCTACATGGTATCAACTCACGGGGCTTGGGCTCTGGTGCTGCCACCTACTACCTCTAGATCTTGGGAAACTAACTCTGCGCTTCCGTTTTCTCACCTATAAAATGGGTTTTGTGCGGTAGATAATACACAGAAAATACCTGTACATAACAGGTATTCAAAAAGTAGCAGTTACTAGACTCACAGACTTAGAAAACAAACTTATGGTTACCAAAGGGGAAAGACGGTGGGGGGAGCATAAATTAGAAGTTTGGGATTAACATATACATACTACTATATATAAAATACATAATCAACAAGGACTTACTGTATAGCATAGGGAACTCTACTCAATATTCTGTAATAACCTATATGGGAAAAGAATCTGAAAAGGAATGGATATATATATATGTGTATATGTGTGTATATATGTGAATCACTTTGCTGTACATTTGAAACTAACACAACATTGTAAATCAACTATATTCCAATATAAAATAAAAATTGAATTAAGAAAATAAAAGGAGACAATAAGAGGATATATATATTTTAAAAAGTAGTAGTTATTATTAACACAGGCAGTGCTTCCTTAGCCAGATGAGAACCCTTTTCTTGGTTGTCTTTTCTCCACTTGCAAGCCTTTCCCCATTTAAGTTGGGAAGGAAGATTAGAAGAAATTTAAATTGTTAAAATTGCTATTCTAGATGACTTCTTTTTTGCTATATACTTTTTTACATTATTTTCCAATCGAACTAGTTAACAACATCTTTTCATATGTTCATAGGCAGTTATTCTTTCATGGCATGACAGGTAATTAATTTTCACAGTTCATTTAAATGACAGAAAAATAAACCTACGTGGAGGCTACAGAAATTGTGGTTGGACTTTTCCTTGCTTTTCTGGTCCTGGTTATACCCTCTTTTAGTCAATCACATACCCACCAAACATACCTTCATAGCGTCCCACTCAAAGGATGTGAAGTTAATATAAATATCGCCTGCTAAGTTTGCTGTGAAACCTTTAACCAAAATTAGTTTAACTCAGGATGTCTTCTGGGTTTGTTGTTTTTAATTCTGAGGATTGTGTTTCAACAATCGAGAGGTATATTTCCTAATTTTGAAATGCTATATGGAATTGCACAGTTGTAACTTCCTCAGATGTATACACAGTCCCATGAAGCTTTCAGAGGACACTTTTGTATAAATTAAGATGCTAGAATTAAGCATGGTCTGTGGTCACACACAAAATTTGGTACTCATCTAAACTTAGTGGCATAAGTAACATTAACTAAAATCTTATTATATGCCTGGAACTGTGCTAAGTATTTTACATGCATTATCTCATTTAATTCTTTCAGCAATCCTATGAAATAATAATATAATAATAAATATATATTATATTATTATAACTATATATATATTATTATAACAATACTGATTTTATAGCTAAAGACATTGCGACCCAGAAAGTTGATTTATTCAAGATCAAGTGGAGAACTGGGATACAAACCCATATCTATCTGATGCTAAAGACTTCACTTTAAAAAAAAAAGGCTTTATTGAGATATGATTAACATACCATACAATCCAACCACTTAAAGCATACAGTTCAATGGCTTTTACCAGAGTGTGTAATCCTCACAACAATCAATTTTAGAACATTCTCATCAATCCAAAAAGAAACTCTATCAATTAATGAATGGATAAAAAATGTGTGTCGGGGGCTTCCCTGGTGGCACAGTGGTTAAGAATCCGCCTGCCAGTGCAGGGGACACAGTTCGATCCCTGGCCTGGGGAGATCCCACATGCCGCGGAGCAACTCCAGTGCACCACAACCACCGAGGCTGCGCTCTAGAGCCTGTGAGCCACGACTACTGAGCTCACGCGCCTAGAGCCCGTGCTCCGCAACGAGAGAAGCCACCGCAATGAGAAGCCCGCGCACTGCAACTAAGAGTAGCCCCCGCTCGCCACAACTAGAGAAAGCCCGTGCACAGCCACGAAGACCCAATGCAGCCAAAAATAAATACATTAATTAATTAATTTAATTTTTAAAAAAAATGTGTGTCATATCCATACAACAGAATGTTATTAGGGGAAAAAAAGAAATGAAGTTCTGATATAAAAGATTTTTTTTTGATTCTGCTTTTGGTCTCATATCTAAGAAACCATTGTCTGACCATAGTTAACAATCCCTCGATAGTTGGTAAAAGAATAGATTTTAAATGTTATCCACACACACACACACACAAAAGGAAAGATAATGTGACGTGATGGAAGTCTTAACAAACCTTATTCCGGTAATCATTTTGCAATTTATACATGTATTAAATCACCTGTACACCTTAAACTTACGTATGTTATATATCAACTATATCGCAACAAAGTTGAAAAAAAGAAAGAAAGAAACCGTAGCCAAGAAGATTTGTGCCTATGCTTTCTTCTAAGAGTTTTTTTTTCTTTTATTAAACTTGTTTTTTATTGAATAGTTTTAGTTCTTATATTTAGGTCCAAAGCTTTTACTCTTAGCCACTGCACTTTACTGTTTTGTGTGTGAATAGACAAAAATGTGTCTACAACCCATGGAGGAGGGGGTAGAAAGAATGAGGCAACTGAGTAATTGGAAGGTAAAGTTATCTCTGGATTTTAATGATCTGCATTTGTCCCATGCCAACTATGCTTATAATTAAGAATTAAATCACTTGCTCATGTCCTCAGTATATTTTTAAATCTTGTTTACAAAAAGCACTAAACATTCCCATTTCCATGACCCTAAGTCCTCATCCCTCCCAAGACTGTGTTGATAATCTTCTAAGTAGAGCAAGTTCCTCTCCTATAAAACCCATTACCCTTTATTGAAATCAGTTGCATGTTAATTTATTAGGCTATAAGACAGGGACTGTGTCTTTCCTTTTCACCGTCGTGCCCTCGGTGCCTAGCATAGTGCCTGGCACCTGTTATGGGCTCCACACATCCCTGTGGAAAGGAAGGCTGCATGGGTTCCTCATCTATAAACACTTCAGCTGGACCAAACCAGTTTTACAGTCTGCTGCCAAGTTAATATTCTAAACACTGCTCTGATCATTTCACCCCTGGCTCAAAAACCTTCAAGGACTCTCCATTGCCTTCTGAGAAGCCTAGCTCCTTAGCCTGGCATTCAAGCAAGGTCTGTCTCTGGCTCTACCAGTCTTCCCTTCACCTGACCTTTCAGTACTCCAAGGCATCTTTGGAGCTAGTCAGACCTAGAGTGAAATCCTGTCACTGCCACGTGTTAACTGCTTGACTAGAGCCACAAGTTGCTTAAACCCTAGAAGCCTTAGTTTTCTCACCTTTGAAGTGGGAGTGCTGACACTCACTTTACGGAGGTAGTTGCAGTGGGTTACAAATAATACATTTAAGCATCTGGAATATTGCAGGGACTTAACATATGAGAGTGGTCCTTTGCTTCTGTCATAAGATTACCAGATTTAGCAAATAAAAATACAGGATACCCAGTTAAATCAGAATTTCAGATAAATGACCAAAATTTTCTAGAATAAGTAATCCTAAATATTCCAATTTAACTGGGCTTCCTGTATCTTATCTGTCCACCCCCGATGTGTGGTTTTTCAACCACACCCCAGTCTGCAAACGCGGATCTACTGTGTCTCTGCTTGAACGTCCTCCTCTCTACTTTGCCAAAATCTGCCACCCATTTGCAGGACTGGCTCAAACACCTCCTCGCTCCAGAAGTCTTCTCTGGCAGCCTTAGAGAATTATGCTTTCTTCTTCCTCTCCACTCCCAAAGTGCAAAGAGCACACTGATCATGTGTCCCTTACATGCTTCCTTCTACTCTGGACATGTATGTCCTGTGCCTTATTCCCCCTGGAGCCTGGAAGTTGCCTGAGCCCACAAACCAGACCTGGTATGCCATCTCATGCTTTACACTCAAAGGTGCCCCATAGCTATTTGTTAAATGAGAAAAATGAGACTCGATTGTCCTAAATCAGAGCTACTTTCTATTTTCATTTTCAGAGTAGATTTCCCCTTTTAAATCCTGGAATCTGGGTATCACTGGCACATGGGGCTTTTAAGAGACTTTACCGAAATCTTCCAATTTAGGATAAAGGGGAGGAATGTTAACCTTTTTCTTCTCTGGACAAGGAAATGAGAGTTCATGAAAAAGAAAAAAAACAAAAAGACAGAACTGGCAAACCACTGGTTACAAAATAAAATAATTACAGCGTTAAAGGAAAACGTCTCCATGTGAACAAAGTTCTCTTTTCTTGCGTACACAGGCAGACAGATGTATTCCAGCATCTGTCTGAGTAGGTTTGCACTGAAAAGAGGAAAAATGAAATCCCCGGGGCACTGTTTGCCAAGGGATTTGCTCCCCTTCTTTGTCTGTTCTGACTAATCCCAGAGTGGCTGAGAGCTGCCCATTTTGTCTCTGGGTTCAGGCAGAAGGGAGAAATATTTTTCAGAATAGCCCATGAGATGGCTGGGCTCCCTGAGACAGGATTTGGGGAAGGACAAAGGAATCGTGTGGGTATTTTGTGAAGGGTGTCTGGATTGGGGGCCTGTCATTGGGAAGGCATCTGCTCTTGCCATTTGCAAATCTTAAGTAATCCTCTGTATACAGCCGCCTGGCGCTCCTTCCTGCCCACTTAGACTGTCCTTCCCTGCAGTGCCCTCTGATGTCAGGCCCCCTCTTTTACTGCTCTAATTCAATGGCTTCTTATTGGAGGTTCTGCTTGGCTAACGGCTTCTTCCCAGCTGCAGAGCTGACATTTACTTACTTGATTTCCACCCCTCCCTGTCCTCTCTGGCCTCCTTTGTGAGCAGAGCTTAAATCAGGCAGGATTTCAGATCCAGCACCTTTTTAGACTCCAGTTTGGGCCTCCTTTTTTGGGAAGAGGAGGGTGGCTACGTTGAGAAGAGCCTGGGAAATAGACCCTGGAATGATCAATCCTGACACCTGCAGATAAACCCAGCTTTGTGACTTATCTGTATCCCAGAACCCCAGCTGTCCCATGGGCTACCTTCCTTCATTTGCTCTTTAACCTGGACCCCAGCCTGTTAATTTCAACTGGAACACTCTTTCTTTAGTTCATCACCTAACATCAGACCACTGCCAAAAGAGCCGTTGCTCATTTTCATCATCGGAAAGGTTCCGGGGTGAACATTAGACCCTCTCGTCACTAGGATTTCACATTCAGAACTGCAGTTTAGAGCTATGATCTTCTTAATGGCTATCTTAGTTGTCACAATCCCAACTCATCCCCTTCTCTTCCCTGTCCCTAGATGTGAGCAGCTTTGGAGAGATGAGGGAAGTAATCCTGAAAGGATTTCACATTTGAAACATCTTCACCGTATCATCATCTTTGCATTTGTCTCTCACTCAGTCTTCTATCCCCAAACAATACAGAGAAGGAAGAAGAGCCAGTATCCCCGAACATTTGCTCAGAATGGATAGCCACAGATTGAGTTTAAAATTATTCTCAGATTATGGGTTATGGGATGTATTTATTTATAGGCATCACTCCATAGGACAAACAAACAAGGAAGCTCCCCTTTGGTCTGGGGCCGTTTGGCAGCAGGGCTTCCATCTCCAGCATCCCCCGAGCAGCTATCGTTCAGGCAGGCTCTTTGCTCGCGGTCTATCATCTGTCCCCAGGGACCAGTTTTACTTGATTCTTAATTATATTCTACTTTCCACCCCCTCCAGTCCCTTTATACATGTGCCCGTGTGCTCACACATACATATACACACACAATTCCTCTTTAATTGGGCTGCAGCAATCCCTCTCAGGCGCTTCTAATGCGGCAGACCGTTCATTCTTGGGCTACCCTAATGGACAGCTGTCTCCCCGGGCCAATGCTTCATTAGGTGTGACAGCCTGCAGCCAATAGTCACCATGCCACTCTGCTCAGGGGCTCAGGTGCAGCTCAGGAGGGAGTTTGGGAGACAAAGGGCAGAGGCAGTGGTGGTGGGATGGCCCCTGGAGCAGATGCAGAAAGCAAACTGGAGTGCAGTTCACTTTCTTACATCAGGTTATGAAATTAGGAGCTGGGTTAATAAAGGAAACTCTGTTACCCAGGTGTTGCCACTGTAACCGAGAGATTGACGTTCAAGCCTCAGGAAATATCGAGAATAGCTGAATCTTCACAGGTGACCCGCTACCTGCAAAATCAATGTGGCCTGTGTACGAACATCTCCTCCCTGTGCAATCCCCCTCTTTTACTTCTAGCTTTCACTCTCTCTTTCCTGTCTTTGTGGGGAGAGGTCAGGGAATAAGAATATCTCCTATGTTCTAGACACTTATTACTGATATACTTGTTTATATAAACATATAAAAATCAGTGTCATTTACATACAATAAAATCCACAGTTTGGTGGGTTTTGACAAATGCATATACCCTGATAACCACCACACCATTAAGTATAATCTCATAACCCTCACATTTTAATCCCCATGAGATAGATTGGTGTTATTGGCTCACTTTTTTTTTTTTTTTTGCGGTACGCGGGCCTCTCACTATTGTGGCCTCTCCCGTTGCGGAGCACAGGCTCCGGATGCGCAGGCTCAGCGGCCATGGCTCACGGGCCCAGCCGCTCCGCGGCATGTGGGATCTTCCCAGACCAGGGCACGAACCCGTGTCCCCTGCATCGGCAGGCGGACTCTCAACCACTGCGCCACCAGAGAAGCCCCTTGGCTCACTTCTATAGCTGCAGAAACAGAGGACCAGAAAGATTAATAACAGTAGCAATAAGAATGGTAAACACCAAGGGCTGGGCACTGTTCTATGTACTTTACACACATATTACCTCACTTCATCCTCTCCACAATCCTATTAGTCCCATGTTACAGATGAAGAAACTTGTCCAAAGTCTCACAGCTGAATAATTGGAGTGGGATTTCTGGTGCTCAGTTGACGTTCTTACCTCAGAGAATAAAAAAAAGTTCCCCTAGTTAGATTTTATTTTACTCCAGAGAGACAATCCTCCCAAAGCAGAACTCAGAGTCATAGAGTGGAGAAGCCACACGTACCACATCTCTGCCATTCCCCCCACTGGCTTTCTTTAAGCTCCGGACAGTCTGCTCTAACCTCATGGACAGAGGAGATGGGTCTTAAAATGCAGCCTTGTTTGGTTACCCCTTGAAACCCTGCGCTTTTCATCTAAGAGATTTCTGTGAGCCATCTCCTCAAGCAAAGTGATCCAAATTGCCCTAAAATGTTGGGCGTGAACTGGTAGCATGTGTCTAGCTTTGCTAGCAGTGCTGACTTTTCGAGGGAGCTGCTCTCCCTCTCTGAACGCTGATGCCCACTCTATGCACAGAAGGACAAAGGTGTGGGGTGGCTATTTGGGACTCTAATACCAAAAGGTCCACCCACGCCTCTGCCTTTTACTCACAGTCCCAGCACTCCAGAACAGGGAAACCGGCAATGGTTGGCTAAGGGCTGAGGTAGACATTTGTTCTCTGCATAAAAGCCCTGGCAGTGAGGCTAAGGACGGCCCCTTTCTCTCTTCCCTCCTTTCTCTCCCATCTGGCAGAGGAGTCCGGCTCCCTAAATCTTTTTGTTGGTTAGTTTCCATGACAGTTATTGTCTGTGTGTGTGAACATGTCCACCCCCTCACCCTTTCTCCCTACAGAGCAGGCCCTCACAGCTGAGGCTCGGTAGAGAGAGAGGCAGGCAAAGCCGCCAGGGCTCTGCAAGCAGGCTGAGGTCCTCTTGGTGGGGCGATCACGCCTCCTGAGCTCAGAGACCCCCAAGCTTCCGTGCATTCAGGATGGGGCCCCCTGCGTAGGGCCTGGCTGCATCCCAGTTCATCAGCCAGAGGCAGCAGCAGGGAACTCGTAATCCTGGAGAAAGCCCTTGGGATCCTGGGGACACTGTAGTCCCTGCCCCCAGCCTGCTCCTAGGAGGAACCTCGAGCCGACCCCTACCGGGTCCTCTCCAGCCCCCTCTCCTCCTTTGTCTCTGGCAGATGATCACTTGATATCCTTTTCCCCTGGTCAGGAAAGTTTTATTTCAATCCATGTATGCAGAGTGTCACCTTGGCATTCCCCAGTGCCTGCTGCTGGGGAGACAGGTAGCAGTGTTGGTTAGAGACAGACTGGCATAGGATTGGGAGGGTCTCTAAGTGCCTTTCTTCCTCAGCTTGGCCACTCTGGCTTTGCAGTTAAAGTTTCCTTCCCAGCTGGTTCTAACCTAATTAACTTCCAAGATCACTGTCTTGGGCACAGACTGACCAACATACAGCCAACATCCAGAACTTCTAGTTCTGGTCTGAATTAAGCTCAACGTATTGAATATGAACTATGTACAAATTGCTGTGCTTGTCTTCAAAGGAATTGCAAGAATGACACACTACAGTGGTTCCCACCTTCAAAATGTTTACCACCTGGTAAGACAAGTAGAACCTCTACACAAATGGTATGTGGACTCCAGGGTCAGACAATCTTGATTTCACACCCTATTCTGGCTCTGTGACCTTGAGCAGGTCACTTAACCTCTGTAAGTCTCAGTTTCCTCATCTGCAAAATGGGGATAGTAGTGCTTACCTTATAGGCTAAATTATACACACATATATATATAAAACTTAGATCCGTTCATGACATTAATAATCACCATATCTTTGTTAACTATAATTATTAAACTCATATGAAATTTAAATTATATAAAATATGTAAAGAATTTGGAATAGTTCTCTGAATATCAGTGGTGGTTATTATCATGGGAGGCAGTTGTACGTGCTCACACAGTTACAGATAAAGTTCTAGGAAACATGAGAAGATCGCTCTTGCCTGCCAGGATCATGCAAGGCTCCTGGAGGAGGTGGCATTGAGTTTGAGCACTGAAGAGGGAATAGGATTTCAACAAGCAGGGATGCATAAATGTAGCAGAGAGCACCAAGCCATGGTGCGGCACTAAGAAATGAGAGTTCTATTGGGTGTCAGCTCTAGAGCACTTTGGCTGGAGACCAGGCACCGAGCCTGGCCGAGAGGCTGAGCTGGACTTTGGGCCCCAGCATCTTGAGGACAAGGGCCAAGTTTGGGGTGTGACACTGTGAATACCGGAGTAACTAGCCCAGCCCTGGGAGGAGGGAGAGTGTGACACTTGAAAGACATCCAGGCTGGGAACCCCAAGACAAAGGTTCAGGTCCTGGCTGAGCTCCCAGTTGAGATGGGTGCTCTGAGGCTCATGTCTTCTCCCCCTCTGGGTTTGGTTTCTCACCTGTGAAATGGGAATAATAAAACTTGGTACACCTCTCAATTTTGTTATAATTATTAACCATGTCATATGAATGTGAAAGTATAAATCAATATGTAAAATGCAAAGTACTATTCTTCAAGATAAAGAACAAATAGTATATCATCTGCACAGCTCTGGGGGAAATGCAGAGGAATAAATCATTTAACAAGGAGACATGAAAATCATCTAGCATAACACCTGACTCATAACAGTAGTTGAATAAATGATCTCTCCCATAACTGACTGATTGGTTAACTTATTCATTCATTAATTCAACAAGTATTCCTGGAGTCGCCACTGTATGTCAGGCTTTAGGCTTGGTGATGGGAGAGAGTGGTATATAAGAGAGGCATAGACCCTGCCCTGAGACCCTTATAAGCAATTCAGGGAACTGGCAACCTGAGGACGTCCCTCTGCCCCATACTAGCAGCTTCCATCCTGCTGGCCATCTTCTAGTTTCTTTCAAGGATTATTGCTATTGGACATTTATTTTATTTATTTTTAAATCAGTGTTCTTTTTTAAAAAAAAATTTATTTATTTATTTTTGGCTGCGTTGGGTCTTTGTTACTGCGGGGGGGGGGGCTTTCTCTATTTGCGGTGAACAGAGCCTACTCTTCATTGTGGTGTGCAGGCTTCGCATTGCAGTGGCTTTTCTTGTTGCAGAGCATGGGCTCCAGGGCACGCAGGCTTCAGTAGTTGTGTTACACAGGCTCAGTAGTTGTGGCACACAGGCTTAGTTGTTCCGCAGTATGTGAGATCTTTGCGGACCAGGACTCAGAACCCGTGTCTTTCCTGCATTGGCAGGCAGATGCTCAACCACTGCGCCACAAGGGAAGCCCGCTGATGTTTCTTTTTCATTGATTTTAGGTTCCTAAGACACACACCCCTCCATGGGTCTTGAGAACACCTCCTCTCTGCCCTCTGCTGGTGGGGAGTTGTAAGGGCTTCACAATAAACAGCTCAATGTTCGTTACTTATAAATATCGTGAATTCCTGCTGCCTTCCATCACCCCTGAGATGAACTGAAATGCTTTAATATTTAAAGAGGAATGAATTTGTAATTAGCACCTTAACTGTTATATCTGAGCCATTCCGGAGGTTTTCTATTTAAATGCAAATTGAATCTTCCTGAGGGAAAGCTAATACGTGATGAAAGTAGATAGCAAGAGATGAGGCAGCAGGAGGAGGGAGGTGGTGCTGACGTTGTGTTTTAGACCTGCTGCCTGCGGCCCACAATGCCCACACCCATAGACCAGGCCCTGAGGCTAAGGGAGCCTGAGGTGGGGTTTGGGTTGCTGGAGCCTGAGTCTCAAGTCTACTGTTTGTGGGGATGCCCAAATCAGCAGCCATTTGGGCGGGTCCTCACTGGGCTGCTGGAAGTCATCTTAGCATCATGGTGGCCTGGAGAAGATATTGGCTTTGGAAGAAGATATTTTCAGACAGAACTGGGTTTGAATCCAGAATCCTCTTCCGATTAGCCATAAGAGCTTGGGCGAGTTTCTGAATTCCTCTGAGCTTCCATGCTTTCATAATGTGAGCAGCCGTTAGTGCTTGTTCCTCTCAAGATTGCTGTCAAGATTATGTGAGAAACAGAGAAAATGTGTCAGGTATACAGTAGGTGCCCAGCAAATGTTAGTTTCCTTCCATTGTCATAAGATATTGCTATGCAAACTTAACACGTCAAGGTAAGCGAGAAGCAGGCTGTCAAGGAAAAGGTGGTAATACCTCTATTTCCCTTTAAAGTAGCGTAAGTGGGCAGGGGGCGGGGGCGGACACAAACTTTTTCTATAAAGGGCCAGGTAGGAAATATTTCACACTTTTCAGGCCATACGCTCTCTGTTGCAACGATTCCACTCCACCATTGTAGTGGGAAGGCAGCCACAGACAACACATAAACGACTGAGTGAATGAGCATGGCTGTGTTCCAGTATAACCTTATTTATAGATGATGAAATGTGAATTTCACATCATTTTCACATATCACAAACCATTTTTCTTTGGATTTTTTTCCAACGATTTAAAAATGTACAAACCGTTCTTAGATCACATGCCATACAAAAACAGGTGGAGGGCTGGATTTGGCCCACGAGTCATGTTTGCTCACCCCTGCCCTAAAGTATTACAAGAGGCCTTCACCTAAGATTTGGGAGACTCTGCACCAAGGAACCTCTCAGAACATAACTCCTGAGGCTGGGACCACAGGGCAGGGATGTCACCCAAGGAAGAAAATAGCCCTTTGGGCCAGGACTTCCAAGGATCCCTGGTGACGGTCTCTGCTGGGGTGGCAGCCGTTGTGTCAAGGCGTGAATAGAGGGGTCATTCTACTTCTTGCCTAGTGATGTCCAGGAAGGACTGAGGGCTCGTGGGCACTGAGCAGGCAGCCATCTCCTGGTGACAGGCTAGGGGTGGGTGCTCAAGGGCTGTACCCTCAACTGGGAAAGCAGTGCAAGCTCCTTGGGCTCCCCAGACCTCCCAGGGGCACACCTGCTGAGGACAGGCCGGACCTCTGATTCACCCAAGGCTCGGCCTGTTTCTCCCCTTTCCTGGGCTCTCTTACATCTATTGTTAAACACACACACACACACACACATACACACACACACACACACACACACACACACACACACACACAGAGCCCACTTGCAGCCAGCCTGCCATGCCTCTCTCCCTTCTCTGTCTCTAGCACAGAGAGAACACAGGTCACTACACCAGATGGCAACTTTGCTGCTGAGGCAGACTGCCGGTCTCCGGTGGGAGGAAGGGTTAAAGCAGGGGAATGGATGACGCCAGCTCCGCAGTCCCCACCCCTTTCTCTTTAATAATGTGCCTCTGCCTGGTCCCTTCTCCAGAACCTCTGGGGAGGAGGGTGCGTGTGTGTGTGTGTGTGTGTGTGTGTGTGTGAGTGTGTGTGAGATGTGACGCACCAGAGGACAAGGGGGAGAGGTGAGGAGAGACAGTGCCAGAGGGAGAACCACCCTGTACGTCTATAAAGGTCCCAACCAGGGTGGACAGACACCTCTTTCCAGCTGGAGGATGAGCCAGACCTGCTTCTCTGGCACCCATGGAGGATCGTGGGCTCCCGGAGGTGGAGGTGAGCAGAGCCACAGGCTGGAGAATGAGGCTGCTCTGTTAGAAGCTGCCCGAGGCCTGGCAGGAAGACAGAGGCAGAGGGCTGGGACCCCTGAGGGTAACTGCTCTCAGCTCCTGGCTCTCTAGAGGCCCCAGGCTGAGTGTCATCTCATGCCAGTCCAACTTGCGGGTCCCCCTCCTGCTCCTCCCAGCCCCGTAAAAGGGCCTGGAGCCTTGCATCCCACGGCACATCAGGTTCAGCCAGTATCTGCTGCTAACAGGGAGGCAGGGAAGGAGAGGCAGGCCCTGAGAAGCCCTCCTCCTAATGTAAGCAGTGATGATCAATAGGAACCCAGCAAGTGTGATGTACAGCAAGTGAGCAGTACCCACCTGGAAACAAGGGGGCTCTCCAGGGAGTTGCCAGGACGAGGATGAGACGGCAGCCTTGCAGCCTGAGCTTTTGTCCTCCGGATGAGACAGCTTTGCCGGGAAGTGGGGGCCCGTGCAGGAGGTGAGCAGGTGAGGCTTTTGTCTGAGGAAGGCCTTATTCCTGGGCCTCAGAGCTCTGTGGACTGGGCTGTGTGTCCACCACCCTGCTCCCTCAGAGCCTGTCAGCAGGAGAGCCAGCCCCCCCCGACCTTGCCCCCTAAGTGCACACACGCAGGCACCATCCATGACAGGCGGGCTGGCCCATCTGCCAATCAATCTTCCTTGCCGATTTTCCAGCTGGAGCAGCGGGGCTGGTGTGTAAATGATTCAGGGCCCTCTCTCAGCTCTGCCAGGACATGGAGCTCTTTTTAATTAAGAAGAATGGAGGGTGATGTTGGCTCTGGAGATGGCAGTATTAACTTACTAATGAGCATTTAAAGAGCTGTGTTTGAGAGCCCTGCTCCTGCCTTCCCTAGCCTACAGCCTCTTGCTCCTCTGCAGAGCCACCCAGACCCCCGTCAAGGCTCTGCTATCCTCTACATTAGAAGGGGTAGAGGATAAGCCCCCCCACAGTGCCCAGTCAGGCCCTGGCCCTGTGACCTGGGACAAACGGGCCCATTTTTTGCTTTTAGAGGAAGGGCCAGAACTGGGATGACTTGAGCCCTGAGTCCTCTGCCTCCTGTTCTTGCAGCTTGTGGGAGGTCAACAGGCACCCCGGAAGTGTCAGGACCCAGCAGGAAGCATGATTAGGCTTCCAGGTGGGTGCCCAAGGTCTACAAAAAGGCAGCCCATTAGCCATAGCTGCAGCTATCACAGGTCCCTGTGTCCCCGGCTGAGCTGGGGGAAAATGCAGGTGGTGGCAACAACAGCCCCAGGGGAAGGCCCCCAGTAAAGTCCCTTCCGGTGACAGAACCTTGGGTAGTGGGCAGTGCCTACAAGAGTCGGTGAGGCGTGTGTGTTTGCACGTCTCGGAAGAATGTGAGGATGTCCATTCTGGAAACTGCTGCTTTGTCACTACGGTTAAACGATTATTTCTCTAGGGCTTGCCACCCTGCACGCCCGCTGTGGAAGAACACTCCGGCTGGGAGAGACCTCAGGCTGCCGTCTGCTTCCTCTGCTTTCTAATTTTACAGACCCCAGAATGGATATGACTCGCCCAGAGGTGCACAGCCCGGTTACGATAAGACAATGGGCTGGAACAAAGGTTTCCTGACTCTCAGTCCTGTGTCTTTCCTGTTTCCAGTACCTCCCAGGGGAGGTGACACCATGGTCTCTCACCTCACCTCCTGCTGGTGTTTTAATTTTCTGATGCTCCCGGGCAGGAAATTCTTCCTTTTTTATAACCCAGATCCTCAGGCTTTATTATAAGCCCCATTTCCTCTTACAATTTCCTCAATAAACACAGGGAAGTCGTCAAGGTCTTTCAAAGAAGGTTTCTCTTCCTGCTGTCATTGTCATCTTATGCATTAAACGGAAGAGTATGCGCTTCCCAATTCTTTCTTCTAAATCGTGCATTTTGTGAGTCTGAAAATCAAGATGACCACCCCCCCCACCCCGCCCTGCCAATCCCTTACCTGTGATCCATTTTACACTTAGGTAAAATGTCCCGATTTTACCTAAATAGGCAGAAGTTGCTCGTGGGTGGACAGATGCATTTAACACTGATACCCAGTAAGTCCCTCTAGGCTCTATGCTGTATGCTCTGTGCTCTGTGCTCTGTGCTGTGTGCTCTGTGCTCTGTGCTATACTTTGGAGTAGGAGGAGGGAGCAAGGTGGGTACTGGAAGGAGTGTGGCTAACTCAGCTCTCTAATCAAGGCTGCATGGTCAGGAGGGGAAGCCCTGTTGTCTGAGGCCATCCCGTGGGGCCTCAGACTGACACCCTAAGGGTGCAGTGCCATATGAACAGATGCAGATTATGGTTGTGACTGCTGGCACCTGTGTTGCACCAGCTCCAATCAAGTCCTCTTGAGCCCTAAATCCTTCCTCTGGGCTGATGTCAGGACTGAGCAGGGCGGGCTCTAATGAGGCTTTTCAATGTTGGGGGAGGAATCTACCCTTCCCTTGGTCTGCTGGCAGCCTCAGTCCTAATTGGATGAGTCACCTTCCCTCCCCAGCCCCCGAATACCAGAAGCCCAAGCTTCTGGTGAGGAATAAGAATGTGCTTGTCTAAAGGAGGGGCACCAGCTGTTCTCCAGATCACAATGCTGTTTAGGCTGCAGTGGAAGGAATTCCAGTTAGCTAGGAGGAAATATCCTGTCCAAGACATAGGCCCAGAAATGGTTGGATACAGAGGGTGTGGGCCCTGGTGAGGTGCTACCGCGTGAGATTGGCACGTGCTGTTGGACACACTGCCTGGAGTGCACAGAGAGTCAGAGGTATGGAAACCTGCCGCCACAAAGGGAGGAGAGCTGTACTCTACAGAGGACCTACTGCCTGCCCAGGAGCCATGCCTGGCATCTTGTTGCCCCCATAATGCTAGAAAGTAGATTTTCTTCTTCCCTTTTTCACAGATGAGGAACTGAGATTCAGGATGTAAGTGATTTATTCATAGTCACACAGCCAGGGGACGGCTGAGCCAGGATTCAAGCGTCTGTCTGATTCCAGATTCCACACACCTTCCCACTGCCCTGTGACTGTGGGGCACTGCAGAGAGAGAACTACACAGGGGAGGTGACCCAGCCTCAGGGGGCTCCAGGTGCGCCCCTCCCCCAGAGTGGTACCCACAGAGGGAGTTCCATGGTATCCACTGACAGGAGGGTAAACTGTATTTCTGAGGAGGGAGAAAGAAGCTACTGTAGAATTTAATAGCTAAACAACCCCTCTTTCCCCACCCCCACCCCTGTGTGCTCTACACTTGGAATCCCACCAGTCCCTTGAGGCCCTACACACAGATACTACATCCATAGTCTGCCACACTGGGAATCTGCCTAGTTTACTGGGAAGAGACTGTCACCTCACTACACCCTCAGCTTCCCCAAAACCTACCACAGAGTTCAGTGAAGGCCGGCCCCTGAATAGCTAATAAACTCAATCGCTGCTGAGTCAGACTGTGCATTTTCATGTATGTAATTAGGCCTTAATAAACCCAAATTGAGACTTAAAAAATAATAATAATAGGGGCTTCCCTGGTGGCACAGTGGTTGAGAGTCTGCCTGCTGATGCAGGGGACGCGGGTTCGTGCCCTGGTCTGGGAAGATCCCACATGCCGCGGAGCAGCTGGGCCCGTGAGCCATGGCCGCTGAGCCTGCGCGTCCGGAGCCTGTGCTCCACAACGGGAGAGGCCACAACAGTGAGAGGCCCACGTAATAATAATAATAAGTATTTCTGGGGCTGAGCACCCCTCAACCGATTTGACTGATGCATTAATATCACAATAATTAAGACTCCAAAGTACCAAAGGCTTCATCTTTAGAGGCTTTCATGAACTTTCCTCTCCCCACTTTCCTACCTTCCCAGTACCACCTTGTAACCAAGGCAAAAACTCAAACACTTTCTTAGAGAGCAGAGAAACCCAGACCCGATGCAACACAAGGTTTTAACGCAGAAGGATTTAGGCTTGACATGAGGAAGAACTTCCTGATGGGGAAAGTGGTTACCCACAGGAACGAGCTGGTGAAGAATTAAAGGGGGTCACTGGACTCCCCACCTCTGCTTGGCACTCCACAAGTCCCCAGCTTGGTGCACTCAGCCCAGGCATGGAAACCGCAGGTGACTCAGGGAATCTTAAGTGGTGGTTGCTAGGTTACAAGCTTCCTCAATGTGCATTCAGTGTAAAGACTAAAGGATGTCACCTGGCTGGGAGGAAGAGCTATGGGGGAAGGAGTGGGGGAAATGGAGAAAAGCCAGGACTTCCAAAACAAGGAATTAGGTCATGGCCTGGAAGGCATCCTGTTCTTAGTACTTTTCCAAGGGTCTGAGTCCCATAGTCCTCACAGAGGGTGTTGCTTGCAGGACATGAACATTAGGTTAGAATGGGGCCTATTCTGGGCCTGGATTCTAGTCTTTTCCCAGCTATGCTGCCTGGCACAGACAGTATGGCAACGGGGAGAGGACAGTCACTGAAACCTTTGAGGTCTGGGCCCCTTCCTTCACTGTAATTGGACAGAAAGCCAGGTGAGAGTAGTGAAGTCTGATGTCCTTAATAATGCACAATTCTTTCATTTGTGATTTAATTATGATAAAGCGAAAGAGCACTGGATTTGGAATTCACAAACTAGACCCACCCTGAACGGCTCACACGGTCATAAGTCAGTTACTTCATGTCACTAAGTCTCAGAGTCCTCATCCGTAAAAAAGAGTGCTAATACCTGCCTGACAACCTTTCCTAGGGTTTTTAAGATTACGAGAAAGCGGATGTGCGAGGGCTTAGTTTAGCTCGAGTTACGCAAACATAAAGTAGTATGAACTTTATATACCTGCTCACTGAGCTGTCCCAGCTGGGGTGGGTGGAGGCACAAGAAGCCTTGCCTCACTGCTTTGGGAGAAGGCTCCATGGGCAAGAGAGGCTGAAGGTGGACCCTCAACAAGCCCCTCTGAGGAATGCGTATGGCTTTTAATCCTCCTGATCACCCTGCCGTGGTTTTGTGAAGACAGTTTAAATTGATGGTTGAGGGTTTGTTCCCTATTCCTCTGGGCAGACTGTGATCTCCAGGAAGAAGAGAAATGTTTGATGTTTCCTGTGAAACTTCATTACTTCAGACCACATTTTTTGGAATTTGTGTTCTTATTGAATAAACAGAACACAAATTTCAGGGAGGGGGAAATTTCCTCCCTTACTCGTAACTCTTGAGTTCTTTTGGCTGGTCTAATAGTTAAATTGACAAGATTATCAGGAGGGGAAAACAAACCAATTTCATTCACATGCACAGAGGTCCCATAGAAATGGGACCCCCGCAGTGCCATAGCAGGCTGTTTATGTGTCATTTTTATTTATTTTTTATTTTTTGCGGTACGCGGGCCTCTCACCGTTGTGGCCTCTCTCTTTGCGGAGCACATGCTCCAGACGCGCAGGCTCAGCGGCCATGGCTCACGGGCCCAGACGCTGTGCATCATGTGGGATCTTCCCGGACCAGGGCACGAACCCGTGTCCCCTGCATCGGCAGGCGGACTCTCAACCACTGCGCCACCAGGGAAGCCCTATAGGTCATTTTTAGACAAACAATTACTTGTGAAGACTTACCAAAGGGGCTTGCACTTCAGGTACAGACTAATGAAGTAACAAAATCTGTTTATACAGTTTTCTTAGCCTTGAATTCCCTAACTGTGGTGATAAGTAAGGATGCTTTCTCTCTCCTGATATGGGGAGGATACTTTCACATGGGAGATTTATTTCCCACTTTCGGGGGAAAGAAGGGGTACAGAGTGTTTTTTTAATATCAAATGTTTTTTCCCAACGGCTGTTTCTCAAGTAACTTTAACTTAAAATAATCAATATGCCATTGTGGTATACCTTGGGGTGGCCTGCTCTGAGCCCCAACACAACTGTCCTCTGTGAAGGTTCTTAGAGGTACTTACTATGTAAGTACAGAGAATTCAAACTAAAAAGCAGTGGAATTTCTAAGCCAAGAACTCAAGATGTTAAGGTGGGCCTATGAGCTGTTAAGAGGTACTGTGACCTCTGTTTCTCACAGGAAGTCATTTCTAAGTGAGGGGCAAAATGTTTGTGCTTGTTCTCAGTTTTTCTTTTTCTTGGTTTTGTTGATAGTAGTTGTAGTAGCAATGGTCTTCATAGTGATTTACCAGCCCCTTGCTGTGTGTCAGAAGCTGAACTGAACACTTTACAAATATCATCTCATTTTAAAAAAAAATAAATTTATTTATTTTTGGCTGCGTTGGGTCTTCGTTGCTGCACGAGGGCTTTCTCTCGTTGCGGCGAGCAGGGGCTACTCTTCGTTGTGGTGCTCGGGCCTCTCACTGCGGTGGCTTCCTTTGTTGCAGAGCACGGGCTCTGGGCATGCGGGCTTCAGTAGTTGTGGCTCACGGGCTCTAGAGCTCAGGCTCAGTAGTTGTGGCGCACATGCTTAGTTGCTCCGCGGCATGTGGGATCTTCCCGGACCAGGGCTCGAACTGGTGTCACCTGCATTGGCAGGCAGATTCTTAACTACTGCACCACCAGGGAAGTCCCAAAAATATCATCTCATTTAATCTTCACAAAAATCTACAAGGATATATCTATACCATGGAATGCTACTCAGAAATACAAAGGAATAAACTAGTGATACATGCAACAATTTGGATGAATCTCCACAGGATCATGCTGGGAGCAAAGAAAGCCAATACCCGAAGGTTACATACTGTAAGTTTCTATTTATATAACATTCTTGAAATGACAAAATTATGGAAATGGAGAACAGATTGGTGGTTGCCAGGAGTTGGAGAGAGAGGGGTGAGAGGGAAGAAGGTATGGGTGTAAAAAGGCAATATGTACACCTGAAACTAACACAGTGTTGTAAATCAACTATACTTCAATTTAAAAAAAAGGCAACATGAAGGGTTCTTGTGGTGACGGAAATATTCTAAATCTTGACTGATCAATTTCCATATCCTGGCTATATTATTGTACTACATGTTTTGCAAGATGTTACCATTGAGAGAAATTGGGTAAAAGGTGTTATTTCTTACAACTGCATGTGAATCCACAATTTATCTCAAAATACAAAGTTTAATCTAAATAAAATAAAGAAACTGAGCCTCGGAGTAGTTAAATAATTTCAGAGCCAGAATTCAAACCCAGCTCTGTCAGACTCCCAAGCCTGAGCGTTTCAACACTTGGCTCTATTCAAGGGAACCATGTGGAAGGACCCCACAAGCCTGCAGTTCATCACACCAGGTGGCTCACTGGTGTCATGGGCACTTTTGTTACTGGGGACTACTGTCCTGATAAGGCCATGACAGAATGGCTTGAAAGAATTATCTGGCAAGACCTGTGGGTTGGTGCTGAGGGCCAAGATTTGATAACCAGGTTTTCCCTTCCTAAGGTGTGATGTGGGAGGGACCACTCACGTGTTTGCCTTTCCACTTTTGTCTGTGGCTGTGTGTCCGCATAACTGTGCATTTTCTGTCAGTTTCTCTGTAGATATGAGCATTTCCGGGCGGAGGGTGAGGTGATGTGTAAATTATGCACATGTGCGCAGGTCGGTGTGTACATTGGATGCACCCGTGTCAGGTCTGCGTGTGTCACACCCACATAACTTGTTTCTATTAGGTTAAACCATTTGATAATATCTCCCCCAAAGCAAAGTCGACTATTGAGCCAGGCTGTCGCGAACTGGGTCTGTGTACTGTAGATAAACTGGGTAATTGGACTCTCTGCCTCCTCATCCAAAACAAACACTCACAAACCGCCCACCCCCACACTGGAGGGAGTCTAGTCCCCGTCATCTGGGTACTTGGCTCTAGTGCCCCGCTTTCCCTGAACAGTGGGCAAGGTGAGCGTCTCCCGCCGGGCCCTTTCCCTCCCCCGCAGGCCGGGCGCAGCCAGGGCTTCTGTAAAGAGGTCAGGGCTCGCTTCGCCGCGGGGCGCACGCGGGTTCCTGCACAGGTGTGGCGGCTGATGGTGGGGATGTGCGTGGAGCCGGCTCGCCGGCCTCCCCCCAACCCCACCCTCCGGCGGCGGCTCCGCTTCTCCTTCCTGCTGCTCATTTATTCTCCTCTTCTGGGTGTGTGACAGCGGTGTGCGGACCGAGGAAGGACAGAGCGCCCTCTCCCCTGCTCCCCGCGCCGCTCTCGGGTAATGCGCTGCCTGCGCCTCGCCGCCGCACTGTGTAAGTGGCGCGGGGGCAGGGACGGGAGTTGGCGGGGAGGGAGAGCCGGGGGAGGCAGGCGGCGGCGCCGAAAGGTGTTAACTCCTTGCTTCGCCGGGAGGCAGCCTGGCACAATGAACCCCGGAACGCCCCCGGCCCCCTACGCGTTCCGCGGGTTTCCGACCAGCTGGCTGGGAGCGGCGCGGGACAAAGCGGTGCGGGTTTGATGCCGCCGCGGGGTGGCGCCCTCGCCGCCGCGTCTTCCCTTGAAAGTTGGCGGGGGGCTGGGAGCCCGCTCGCCCGCCCACGCCAGGAGGCCAGGGCGCCGGGCCCGGCTGCCCTTGATTCGCCCCATTCCTCTCGCAGGACCGGGCTCGGACGCCTCCGGACAGCTGAGTCTCGAGGGACGGTGAAGCGCTGGCCGGCGTCGGGGCCCTTGCTGGGGGTCGGGCGGGAGCAGGCGAACCGGAGCGAGATGGAGGCGGCGAGAGGGGGCGCGGAGTAGCCGGCGGACCCCCGGGCTCGCACTTCCCACGGCGCTCCGCGGGGGCGCGGCGGGCGGGGTCCCCGGGGCTGCCATGGAGGTGCCCAACGTCAAGGACTTCCAATGGAAGCGCCTGGCGCCACTGCCCAGCCGCCGGGTCTACTGCTCCCTGCTGGAAACTGGGGGGCAGGTCTATGCCATCGGGGGATGTGACGACAACGGCGTCCCCGTGGACTGCTTTGAGGTCTACTCCCCCGAGGCTGACCAGTGGACCGACCTGCGGCCCCTGCCCACAGCCCGGGCCGGGGTGGCTGTCACCGCCCTGGGGAAGCGGATCATGGTGATTGGGGGTGTGGGCACCAGTCAGCTGCCTCTGAAGGTCGTGGAGATGTACAACATCGATGAAGGCAAGTGGAAGAAGAGGAGCATGCTGCGTGAGGCCGCCATGGGCATTTCTGTCACGGCCAAAGGCGAGTGGGGCCAAGGCTGAGGGCGGGCAGAGAGAAGGGAGTGGGGTGCCACGGGGAAAGGGATGGAAGCCAACCCTGAGTTGGAGGCCACTGTCACATTCCTGATCCCCAGTTGATCTTTACAATGGACACTGAAACTAGAGACCCGCTGGCCTTATTTCACAGATGGGAAAATTGAGGCTCAGCAAGTGAAGTGTCTAGTAAATCAATATGATGCCAGAGCTCCACTCCACCCCACCAGGTTCCTCCCAGCAAACTGGGCAGGCCGGGCCAGAGGGGAGAGCCAAAGGGGGCTAGTGCAATGTCCCTGTACATCCCTTCATTCAGCGGAGTGATTGGGCCTTCCACCCACAGCACCAAATCCCCTGAAATCTTCCTTGCAAGTGCCACGACCTCCAGACACATATTTGGGGCCCTGGGGATGTTCATACCATCCTCGTACCATCACTAGGCCCCACTGGGAGGGCTTTGGGACCTGATTCCAGGACCTTCTCACCACCATCTGCTTCCTAATCTCAGAGACACTGATGAGTGGACACCATAATGTTCCTGAGGGTCGTGCTTCTGGGGCATCTTGCCCAGGTTCACTAGGTTCTCAGGGCATGCGTGTGCTGATCACGTAGCTTTGATTCTCATTTTGCTTTTTCCAAGCCCATCATTTCTTTCTTTTCAGGCCTGGTACAGCCCAGAGCACAGAGGGGGCTCTGAAAGCTCTTTTGCTAAAACACACAGGGTTTTATGGAAAATGGCCCAGCAGGAGTTAGGAGACCCCAAGTTCAGATCATACAGGCTTAGTGGGATGCAACCTTCTCTCCTTCTCTTGCAAAACCATTTCAGCTGCCTGTCAGGTCTACTGTAGATCAGAAACCAGTGTTTCTTGAGTACCTGCTCTGTCCCTGGCACAGTTCTAGGTCCCAGGGAGGAGGGAAAGAGGCAGAAGATCTGATCCCTGCCTTTAGGAGCCCAGGTCTTACCAATGAAGGTCAGAGAGAGAAACTCTAACTCAAAATCCCTGAGGGCAGAGTAGCCAATGGGGCCTCCTGAACTCCCAGTAAGAAAGATGGAAGGCGTGGAGGCCCATGGGGAAATAGAGAGGGAAAGGGTCGTCCTTTATCCGCAGATCTCAATAAGTGGGGCTGAAAGATTAAGAACCAACATTTATTGAGTGCTTACCATAGGCGCCTTATAGGTATGAACCCCTTTGACCCTCACAACCTGTCTGATGAGTTAAGTGCTATTACTATGTTCATTTTAGAGAGAAGCAATGTGAGGCCCAGAGAGGTTAAGTAACTTGCCCAAGGTTACGCAGCCAGCAGGTGATGGTCGAGTCTGTGCTCTTAACTATGGCATTGAATGGGTTCAACAGTTAGTTTACTAAGAATTTACACGCCTGTGTGCCACGCTTTCTAGCAGATGCTGGGGCCACAGATGAACAAATCTCAAGAACCTAACAATCTATCGAAAGAAGCATACAAAGGTTATTTCAGTAACGTGTGGCAAGTAGGGTGAGGCAGGTGCCACGGGAGGTCCTGGGCCGCCGCTCTCAGCCCAGCCTTGCAGTCCAGGGACACCCAGGTGACTCTGAAAGGATAAGTAAGAATTGGGTGCAGGAATGGTAGTGTGGACTGGATGTGAGGGTTCTCAGCTGGGGGTGTGTGGGTGAAAACAGGAATAGAAGAGGTGGAGTTTGTGTAAGGTAAATTTCTCACTAGCAGGCCCCATCTCCCAGCCACAGGCTAGGGTTGGGATTTGTTTTCCCTCTTTTTAGTAAAATTGAAAAGTAGAAAGAAGTAGTACTCATCCCTGCAATCCCCTTGAAGAATGAAAGTCTCATAGAGCCAGAAGCAGTGAGGACTGGCTACTAGGAGACAGAATCCCGGGCAGGGGTGAGTCCCTGGGAAAAAGAGGGCCCTGGGGGTAGTGCTGTGTCCTTAACAGGCTGCGTGAGGTACTGGGGTGAGGCCCAGGGAGACATGGAGGCGTTGCCCATCCTCTCTGCTGCACTTTGTCACCTGCAGCCAAAAGCAGTAGAGAGTGGGGGGGACTCACTTCTCTGGGCAGGGCTTCTTATAGGGGCCAGTTTTCTCTCCTCCAAAGCCTCTCCCTCATTCACCCCTAGCGCATTCAGTGCAGGGTGCCTCCTGGAGCCCAGAGCTTTCCTGTGCATGAAGGAGGATAGCCTTCCCCTATCCGGACAAGAAAGAGATGGCAGCAAGCCAGTGTCCCACGAGGCCAATGACAGCAGGGCTGACCTCATTTCCAAAGGCTCCTGCTAGGTCTAGAGAGTTCTGATCTGGGAGTTCCTGAGGAAGAGGCCACTATTGGAGGGTATCAGAGGAATACCCCTTCTCTTTGGCATCCCTCTGGCTGCCCAGGAAGGAGGAGAATGGAGGGGATAAGACCTGCAAAGGGGTGTCCAGGCCTAGACTCCACTGCAGTATACCTCTGTGAAAGTCTTAGTATTTCGGGTTTAACCGAGGGCCAGCCACCAAGGAAGGCTAAGGCATGTAGGCCTGACACGGCTTCAAGAAGACCCAGGCTCGACTGTGGCAGGAACTTTTAATGGTGCCACCAGCCCATTCTCGGGCAGAGCGGTGGTTGGGACCTAGCCGGGCTTCAGTGCTTGTATTCCAGGGGTTAACAGAGCCTGGCCATGGTAGGAGCTGAGTACGATGGGCCTGTCTCATAGTGTCTGCTGTATGGCCTTTCTCCCTAGATTACCGAGTGTACGCGGCAGGCGGGATGGGCCTGGACCTCCGTCCACACAACCACCTCCAACACTATGACATGCTCAAGGACGTGTGGGTGTCTCTAGCACCCATGCCCACCCCGAGATATGCTGCCACCTCATTCTTCCGAGGTTCCAAGATCTATGTGCTGGGTAAGGACCCATGGTTGTTGGCCCATGTCTGGCCCTTCTTCCCTCCCCCGGGTCAGTTCCTATTGGAAGCAGTGCCTGTGTGCTGAGCATCTCCGGGGCACTGGGGGTTAATCACGCTGCCCCACCCCTCAGGGAGCTTCCTATATGATCTGATAACAGTCAGAAGGGGAAACCCAGCCCCAGTCCTCAGAGACTTACTCTTCTGCCCAACCTTCGCCCTACTCTGGCCGCCAGGGGGACGACAGTCCAAGTACGCGGTCAACGCCTTCGAGGTCTTTGACATCGAGACTCGCTCCTGGACCAAGTTCCCCAACATTCCCTGCAAGCGGGCCTTCTCCAGCTTTGTGACCCTAGACGACCGCTTATACAGCCTGGGTGGCCTGCGGCAGGGTCGGCTCTACCAGCAGCCCAAGTTCCTCCGGACGATGGACGTGTTCGACATGGAACAGGGTAAGCTGGGCGCCAGTCCCCAGCTGCGCACCTCCCTTCTGGCTGAATCCCCCACCATCCACCCAGGCTCACTTACCCAGCTGGGTGAGCCTTTCAGAGTCTGAACACCCTTCTCCATTCAGGGCTACTCTTGGGATCAAGTTCTTTCATCTGTACAGGGTTCCCTTTGATTGGTTAGTTGTTTTTATCAAAGCCTTTTCCACCTATTGTCCATTCTTACAACGTCCAGCCAGGGCCAGGTGAGGAAGGGCTTTTTCCTGTTTTTTACTCGTGGAAAAACAGAAGGATCCTGACTCTGACGCTCTCTGCCTCTAGTCAGCCTCCTTTCCAGCTTAAAGCCCGTGAGAACAGAGGTAGGACAAGGTGATTTGTCACAAGAGATTATGGTTCCTTGGATTACAGCAAGCATGGGAGAGGGTAGAGTATCATTTCAAACAGCAGGAGACATTGTATATGTGCTGAGCACACAGGGTAGATGGAGTGGAGATGCTACCTAGGGTGAGAGCAGTTTGGGACTCATGTGTATTTGGAGGGGCGGGTGGTCAGCATCTAATTCTCTCTGTGTATCTCCTGCCATCACCCATGGCCTGTAGGGGGATGGCTGAAGATGGAGCGCTCATTCTTCCTTAAGAAGCGGCGGGCAGACTTTGTGGCCGGCTCTCTGAGTGGACGGGTCATAGTGGCTGGAGGACTTGGTAAGGATAGAGCTTCCGGGCTGGCACTGTGGTCTGGTGCTTGGTGGATTCTAGGCAATCTGCATGAGCAGGAGAGGGTGCTGGCTCCTTGCACACCACCTGCCTACTGCTTTAGTCCAAAGAATTTCAAAGCACTCCCCTCCTCCCAGCCTAGATGTCGTGTCTCCATGGCGGTCTATCTGTCCTCTTACACAGGAGAAACTGAGGCCCAGAGAGCATAAGGGACATACTGATAACCATGTGACACAGGCTTGCCCAGCACAGGTCCCTGGGCCCCCGTCCAGGAATGACTGGAGGTGAAAGTGTGGCAGGGATTGGCCTTGGTCCTCTTTCTCTTCTCCCTGGATACCCAGCTCTGTCATGGAGCAGAAAAGCAGTCTGATCAAATCAGTTATTCTAATGAATTCAGGATTTGCTGTATAAGACCTCCCAGAGATTAGGGTATGTTGAAGGCGGGACCCCAACATCAACAGGGGAGAGACAGATGGGCAGCAGAGCTTCCAGGAACCCAGAGTTTACTCAGTGTGGACAGACACCCTGTTTACCCACACAGGAAAGCAGCTTGACGTAAGCTAGACCATGTGAGCAGCTTTCTCAGTAAAGGGCAGAAGAGAGGCAGTAGTGTCTAGAAACTTCTGGTAAGAGCAGCGGTGGGGAAAGAAAGTTACTCTTGAGATGAAAAGACAGAGAAGGCAGGAAGGACAAAGCAGCTGTTTGACAAAAGGGTGGGGAAGGAGCAATTCTGTAGCCAAGGAAGTTGAGGTTGATTGGCTTCTGCTTGTGGTTCCAGAGGGGGGCGGGGAGCAAGATGGGGGGACTTTCCCGGGGCAGATTGGTGACTGGACTCCTTTGTAAGGTCCGGTTCCCTTGGCACTTTCAGGGAACCAACCCACTGTCCTGGAGACGGCAGAGGCGTTCCACCCGGGGAAGAACAAGTGGGAGGTCCTCCCCGCCATGCCCACACCCCGCTGTGCCTGCTCCAGCATCGTTGTCAAGAACTGCCTCCTGGCCGTGGGGGGCGTCAACCAGGGTCTGAGCGATGCGGTGGAAGCCCTGTGTGTCTCTGACTCCTAGCTGGCTCTGGGCCCAGCCACCGTGTCCTGGACCGGATCACCCCACTCTGGACAAGAGGAATGATCTCATCAAAGTAGTTTGGGCTGCTTCCCCGGACGCCAGCTCCTGTCAGCAGCCAGTGGGGTTAGGCCATAGGGCTCTAGGTGACCTCTCCACCTCCAAACCCTACCAATCCGAGAAAACTGTAAGAAGTCTCGATGACTCTGCCATCCCCCTTCCCCTGTTGGGGCTCAGGTGACTTCTGGGGAGAGTTCTCACTTACTGCTCAGGCAGAGCAAGGTAGGTAGCAGGAGTATATGCTACCTCCCTTCCTGTGGGTTTACCTCTCCCATCTCCAGGATAGGGGGTACGCAGGGCAGTTCTGACCCAGAGGATAGCTACTTGTAGCTGTCCTTTCCCTGGATCTGCGCTAGTCTGAAGGTCTCTTGGGATGGAAGATGGAGAAGGGTTGCGGGGTCCCAACCCCTCTTCTCTCCATTGGTCTACATCTCTTCCCCCTTTGGTGGCTAACTGTGGGCCTGCCCTGGACCTCATCTACTCAGCAAGAATTGGCCCTGAAGCTGGAGGCAGCTGATTCGGAAGGGAAGTCGGGTTCACGTGCACTGGTCCAGGTCAGAAGCCCTGGCCAGGAAGGACCCATGCCTCTCGGGGTCCTGATGGGAATGTAATGATGGGAATGGAGCAGACTCCCAGCCCAGGGTCTGCTCCCCACTCTTCTCCTCACTTCATTTCTGCTTCGGTCACCCCTCCCCAACAGAGGCACTCCTCCCCTTTGTCACCGACAGCCCCAGAGTGTTTCTGTGTGAAACCTTCTTATTTACACTGTGGCATCAAAATCCACAAAGGGTGGATTACTTGCACTCTGGTTAACAGCAGGAGCACAATGATTAAAATCTATATTCCTATCTTCTCTGGCACCCTGACGCAGGGGTGGGGTGGGCGGTGTCTTGATATGCGGAGGGGACCGCATGAAACAGTCCCTCTGACATTCTCAGGCTAAACGGGGCCCCAAGGGACCACCTGTTCTTGGCTGTTCCTTCTGAGGAGGTTCCACCTTCAAACCACCCTGCCCTGACCAGTCACCTCACTCCTAGGAAAATAGCCCACTTTCTGTCTCCTGCGCGTTGACGCCCCACAGGCGTGTTGGGAAAAGGCTGCACTCGTTAACTGACTTCTTCGTTGGGTTACGTCTTGTGACTGGCCTCAGTTCATTCAGCTCGAGCTCATTTCTGTCTTGCCCACAGTAGAAAGGGAATTGCTCACCAATGTAAAAACGTGAAGGACGTGCCTCCTTTTAGCTGGTATAGCACCGCTTTCTGATTCCAAGTTATTTTTAAAAGCTGTGCTAACACGGGGGATACAAAGATGAAAAAAATACATGCCCTGGAGGGGCGGTGGGGGGGGTCAGGGAGCACGTACCACATGCTGGTATGATTATTTCTCCTGAAGCAGGAACACCCGTCTGAGGGGTCACACGGAGCCTCCTGGAGGAGGTAACACCTCCACTGGACCTTCACAGACAAGTGGAACCAGGGTCTTTACGGGACAGTCATTTTGCCTCCCTTTCTCTCGTACCTGATCTTTTTCTTTACCTGGGCACTGGAAGGACACTGCCACCTGCTGACCCAGCCTTTCCCTCCCACCTTGGCATCCTGTGGCCATGGGTGCCCCCTACGGAGCAGACTGCAGAGAGGCCTTCCCTACTGCTTCCAGACCCCCACCCCCAGCCCATTTCCGTTGAGCCCCCTGAAGTGACTGTTAGAAAGAGAGGCTGGGGCAGCAGGTTAGGGGAAGCATCGCGAAGCCCAGCCCTCCATTCCACTTCTGTCTCTGCACTGCCTGCTCCCACGCTCCCCAACCCCTCCCCAAGAAAGGCATTTACGAATGGGCTGCCTCCACCCCTTCTAACAGGAAGCCTAGCTTTGTGTGTAGGAGGCTCTCCAAGCACACAAAATGGCACCAGACATGTGGATGGGACTGAGGCATTTTAAATAGTTGGGGTACCTTAGGGCTGTAGCCAGCCCTAAAGGTTCTTCCCATTATGAGAATGGGGGACTGACTGCTGCAACCCGTGAGGGCCGCTCAGGGCTCAAGCTGGTATCTGCTGAGGACTCACCTCTTGGAGGTCCATGCTGGGAAGACTTTGGGTGTGGCTCACAGAGGAGCGAGGGAAATAGGGGGTGTCAGCGGCATACCTCATGGCTGTACCTCATGGTGCTGCAGAGGCCGCTCAGGATCTGGGGTCCGATGGCCTGGCTCGGGGCCTCAACGCCCTCCCTGCCTGCCATAGGCCTTCTCATCCCCGTCTGTCCCCTCTCTTGTCTTCATTTCCCAATCTGTAAAACAAAAGCAATGACAATGCCATCTCACAAGTTGGCAAAGCACCCGCTTCAATCCTCAGATCAACTCTGTGGAGAAGGCAGTATCCTCGTATTTTGCACATGAAACAACTAAGCCTCCAAGAGGTTATATAACTTGTCCAAGGTCACAAGCTAGTAAGTGACTGAACCAAATCTGATTCTAAAACCTGTGACCACAGTACTGCCTTGCCTCAAATGGAACAGCACATAGGAAAGGGGAGAAAATCAGCTGCTCTCTACTCTGTAGGGGTTCAGAATGTCAAACCTGGAAAGATGGAGGGCTCCAAACATTCCTTTTGTTTCCCAAGGAATGAGTATGAGAATTAGCAAGGAAAGATTGGGAAGGGCTCCCTAACGTGCAATGAGCATAGAATATTCCTAAATTTACATCCCAGGAAGGTTCCCTTCTGGCTCTTTGACTGTGTCAGCTACTGCAAAGCATTGTTTGACACTGAGCTCCAGTTATGTGTCTGGCGTGGTCCTGGACTTGGGATTCCTGCCCTCCAGTAGCTGCAGCCTTGGGAGGGAGCCGGGGACTAAATCTGCAGTTAGTATTTGATGAGACAAGTGTGAGCCTTTGCTAGTGTAACCCAGAGGTGCCCCATCCTTACTGGCTACAGAGAACTGAGAGGAACTGAGGGGATCAGAGAGGTTTCCAGAAAACAAATCTCAAACTGCACTTTGAAAGAAGAGGGAGAACAGCCAGGCAGAGGAGGATGACCCCAGGCTTTGAAGCAAGAAATGTGAGTTCAAATCATAATTGTCATGTGCGGATTGAACTTGGGCACGTTGTTAACCCCTGAATCTCAGTTTCCTTATTTGTAAAATGAACAAAATAAGGCCTCACTGAGGTTAAAAGCTACCTACTATACACAAAATGATTTGCATATATAGGGTGAGTAGCTGCACTATTATTTTTTGTTGTTGAGGGAGAGACAGAGGTGTTCTCAAGTCCACTGAGGGACAACATGCACATTGCAGAGAATCTAGGGAGATGGGCTGGAAGTACAGGCAGGGCAGATCAAGAGGCCTCACGTGCCTTGCTAAGGAGTCTGGACTTTATCCATATGGGAAACTGGGAGCAAATTAAGGATTTTAAGTGGAGAAGCATCGTGACCAGATTTGTGCCATTGGAACATAGGATCAGCCAAGTTCCTCTTCTGAGGAAAACGAAGTAAAATCGCCAAGGCACCATCTAAGATGAGAAAGAACCCCAGGGACTTCCCTGGTGGCATAGTGGTTAAGAATCCGCGTGCCAGTGCAGGGGACCCGGGTCCAAGAAGATCCCACATGCAGCGGAGCAATTAAACCCGTGCGCCACAACTACTGAAGCCCGTGCGCCTAGAGCCTGCGCTCCGCAACAAGGGAAGCCACCGCAGTGAGAAGCCCACGCGCCGCAGCAAAGGGTAGCCCCCGCTCATGGCAACGAAGCCCACGTGCAACGATGAAGACCCAACACAGCCAATAAATAAATAAGTAAACTTTTTTTTTTTTTTTTAAAGAAAAAACCCCAGTTGGGGTTGGAATCCTCAGAAAAACACGTGGGCCAAGCTTGTCAGGCCTCCTCTGGAGGAAGGTCCATCTGCTGGGCAATTAAAGTGCCAGGAGGGTTTAGAACCACAGAAAGTGGACAAGTCCCTCCCTTCCATGGCTTCTTCTCCTCCAGAATTTCTAATGATCTCTTGCATTTGCGTTGAGCTTTCTGGCCCACAGATACACTGAACAGGAGGTGGGGTACCATCAGCCTTTTCCAACCCCCATCTGTAGAAGAAGAAACAGAACCGGGAACCCTATGACTAACCCAAGCGGCACAGCTAACAAGTGGTGGAATGGAGACTCTAATCCAGCTGCCGGGGTGGAGGGTAGTGCACACCCCCACCGCCCACCATTCTGAGCTCTGCAGTAAGAGATGGCATGCCCGCCCCTAGGTGGCGGCAGAACAGGACCAAAGCCTCAGGCCAGGCTTGGTGAGATCAAAGAGTTGCGTGGGCAGGCGCTTCTTGTTGGCATTAGACAACTGCAGAAGTGAAGGCATGAGGCAGAGCACAGGCAAGAGCTGAAGAGACGGGCACATAAAATGACCCAGACAGGTTGGGCAGATAAGCTTCCATTTTATTGGTTTCCTAGGGCTGCCATAACGAAATACTGCAGACTGGTGGCTTCAAAAACAACAGAAATGTATTGCCTCACAATTCTAGAAGTCTGAAATCAAGAGGGAGGGGGAAACTTCCTTGCCTCTTCCTGGCTCTGAGGACTGAGCTGATCTGGGAAGGCTTCCTGGAGGAGACTGCTGTTATAACTGGGCCTCAAGGGAAGGGAGAATTGGGTGCCAAAATGCACACAGGAGTGGGGAGTGATGTGAAAAATGATTAGAAGGCAAGTTGGAGCCTGTGCCGACCCTGAATAGTGGGTCGATGCCTCGAGAAGAAGGGTTTGAGGAAGGTCAGCATCAGTGTGATATGATGGTTGTGGCCGCCTCTCCAAGCACACCCCTCTCCATTGGCGGTGCCAGGAGTGACGGGGGAGGGGGTGGGGAGTAGGGGGGAGGAGCCCATCTGTGGGAAAGGGTGGCGAGCCAGCTGGCTGCAAGTGCAATGTCTCTAGAGTACCCTGTGTTACGTTCTTGTAGAGTCTGCATTCTCCCTCAGGATGTGACCCTTTAATAATTTAAACTGTGGGGTGTTTTCCCAAATATCCAGTTCATTTGAGCTCCCCAGGCAGGTGTGTGCCTGGTTCAAAGAACCCCCAGAGCCCACGTGTTCCTGACGGCGTGAAGCAGAGCACCAAGAAACCACCGTCCGCAGCCCAGAGGCCAAAGTGTCCCTCTTTCCAAGAGTGATGGACCCCTTTACAGGTTATGTGCAGTTGGTATTTCATACCAGACAAACTTCCTGCGACTCCACCCAGCATGCCCTGGGCCAGCCTGACCCCTGCACATGAGCACACTCACAAACATACACATGCTCACACACACACACACTCACCTCTCTCCCTTTCCCCTCCCCTCTTTCTTTCATGCTCACACACACATCTCACACACCCACATTCCCCTCACTCTTACACAGATCTTACATGTACACTCGCAGATTTACACTCACATAATCACTCATGTTCACATACACAACTCACACACCTCACTCTTACGCTTCACACTTGCCTCACACCCTTACAATATAGCTCACACTCACACGTGCCTTAAACTCTTATACCCACACACTTCAAATACCCCCCACACTTTTACACATTTGCACGCACTTCACACGCATGTGCACACCCGTTCACGCACATGTTTACGCTCTTACGCACGCCTCGCACTCACACATATACCCCTCACACTTACACTCTGGTACACACACTGGGAGCAGGTGCCCGGGCTCAGAACCCCTTCAGTGTGGACGGTGAGTTGCCAGCTCAGGAGCATCCACTGCTTTGACATCCGCACTGCCGGCCCCTCCAGAACCTCGTGCACAGTTTGCTGTAACAGTCAGGGGGACCTTCGCACCCTCACTTCCCTAGGACCTTAGGAAAGACTGGGATCCATCTATTTTACAGGGGAGGAAACTGAGACCCAGAGGAGTCCTGTGGCTTCCCCAAGCTGTCACGAGTTCCGTAAACGGGGCGGGGCGGGCGGGGGGAACCGTTTGCGGCTTCCCTGCTTACCTTCACGCGCTCAGCACCTGGTCCATGCCCTGCACGCAGCCAGCACTTGGTAAACCTGGACTGAGACAGTAAATGGGTGAAGGGAAAGGACAGGGGAAAAGATCCTGGTGCCCCAGTCCCATTCCTAATTTAGCCAGGCTGAATTCACCTGGCTCTTGAGACTTTTCTTTTCTTTTCTTTTTTTCATGCAAAACCTCCCAGCCGCCTGCCTCCTCCAAAGAGGAAACATCTGGCAGACGACTCAGAAGGTCAATAGGGGGAGGGGCTGGAGGCCCGGAAGTGTCTGAAGACTTGATGCCTGAGGTGACACTTTAGAAGTGGTGGCTTTTGTAGGTGGTTCAGGGAGAACTCTGTCTCCCCCAGGCTCGTGGGGTCCGCCTCCCCCTCCCCGCACCCTCCGCGTTGCTGCAGTGTGGAGACCGGGCGGGCGAGGAACTCCGGGCTTGCGGTTGGTGGCCTTCTGACCCACTTGGGCACTAACCGGGCTGTCCAGGCTCCAGCCTCGGTCAGCCTCGGAAGGGGGGGTGTGGATGTGCCAGGAGGTGAGGGACCCCTGAGGCCCCATTCACTGTCTCTAGAAGGTGGCCCACCTTGCCTGCCTTATCTGGAGGACCAGAAGGAGGACTTTGGGGCGACCGGCCTCCCATTCAACAGACAATGGGCCTTGGTCCTAATCTCAGTTTAGCAATTCACATTCTTAAAAACAAACATTTATAAGGCAATAATAATTTACAAATCCCTTTCCCAGGCTCCCCACTCCAGATACAGCAACCCCATCTGTAGGAGAAGGGACTGGATTGGAGCTGCCCTTCCAAACTGGTCTTACTCTGCCTCAGACTCAAGTCCCAGCACCTCAGGGAAGGCAGCTCAACCGTGGGTGGAAAACGACCGCCTCGTCCCACACCTCCGGCCCCCTCCACATGGCGGCTGGATTCCTCTGCCCTTTCAGAAACCGTTCTCATCTGCAAACCTGCCTACACCCTCACAGAGCTGAAACACCCTCCCTCAGCTCCCCCGTTCTTCCAGGTGATTCCCAGCCTCCGCCTTGACTTCTAAGACCCTTCACGAAAGTCCTGCCCTTCCAGCCCCCCCTCCTTACCTCTGCCAAGTGTGGCTTGTGGGAGACCACTGGAGCAGGCAGTTCCCTAACCTGTCCCTGCTGCTCCCCCCCCCACGCCCCAGCCCATCCCTCCCCGCAGAACACAGAATACCCCCTCCTTGTGTACCCCCACCTCACCCCCCTACACACAGGGCTCCTCAGGACACGGTGAGATCGTCAACCTTCATGCCCAGAGCATCACTGCGCTGGGCACCAGAGCCTCAATGTGGAATAAGTGGCTGAACGGAACAAATGCGTAACAAACAACCAGACAGAAGGAAAGTCAGGCAACCAAGGGCCCAGAGGGCACCAGCTTCGAGAGGAACCTTTACAAAGCCCCCTTCCTCTGAGCGCATCTGGCTGGTGTGAGGAACCAGAGCCAGGAAATCGGCAGTATTTCAAATCCCCCTGCTTACGGGGTGGGTTCTCTCTCCCCTTCTCCCCGGGCTCTGACAGGAGTGATATAAGGTCAGAATTGGGCTTTTCATAAACTTTGGGTGACAGCCAGCCTATTAATCCAGGCTGGTGGTAGCAGCCCCAGCACAAGACTGTGCTAGCGTCATTCAGGGCCAAGAGAAATGCTGGCTTCCCTTCCCAAGGGCCAGGAGCTGGTGACCTGGCTAAAGAATGTGCTTGGCTAGGGGTTTACATTCCAGGATCAGTTTGGGAGCAAAGGGCTTAGGTTGCCAGTGGGAGCCAAGTATGGGCAGGGAGGCGGCACTGGGCAGACCTTCCTCCCTCGTCCCTCCTGGGCATACCTCCCATGCCCTGCCCTTTCTGGTCCTGCCTGGACCTCTTTGGACCTCCCTGAGTGCAGGGTGGCGGCTGTGGACCAGGAGGAGGAAGACCTCAGCCCCCTCAAGGGAGCAGCATTTAAATGGAGTATAAAGTACTGAGTTCTAAGCCACAGTATCCACAGCCATAAATCCCCAGCTGCTGGAGAGCCTTTTCCAGTTTACAAAGAGGCTCCACGTTCAGGATCTCCTTTGGCCAATAGGAACTGAGGCCTGAAGGGACTGAGTCACCCACCCCAGGTCATGTGGCCAGCAAGGGGCAGAGCTCGGTATGGAAACCCATTATCTGACTGCCATTCTGAGGCTCATGTACCCCCTTCTTCATCTATAGCAACAGCCTTTGTACCCCAGAATCTAACCCAAGGCCCTGACCTCACAGAGTCAGTGAAGGATCAGTGACCACTGTAATGATAGGGGTTTATTTTTATTTACGTCTTCTCCATCTCAGTCCATCAAGGATCTCAGATGACCAATGGCAACAACACACCAGGGTTAGCTGGTGGACAGTCCTCGGTGACTGGGTACCCAGTGGAGGAATCCCATGAAAGCTTTTGTCCCAGTCATAAGCATAGGGGCCCCCCCTCTACACCCCCACCCCACAGCAATGGGAGTTACACAACCTCAGAGATTGAGCATGAACATAGAAGTGAGGGGCAGAAAGGAGCTCTTTTTGTTTTGCCGTTAACAGTGGGGTAAGGAGACCCCTTTCCAAAGTACTGACTAGAAGCCCTAGACTTTAAAACTACACAAATATCCACCCACCCCACCTCCCAACTCTCAGCAAGAACCCTCGTCTGGCATTAAAAAACAAGCAGTGAGAGTAATTCAAAGGCCCTTCCTCTTCTCCCCCAAGTGAGGCTGCTCCCTCCCTCCGCCAGCACAGAGCTCCAGCCTTGGGCGGTTTCAATGACCACTTCCTAGCGCTGAACTTATCTTAACAGTCCTTTGTCCCAGATCAGATCAGCTGTAGCTCAGGGGGACAGCCCCTTGCTGTCATAGCTCCCATCCACACAAACACACACTTCGGTCTCAGCCAGAATGGGGGTTGGGGGGAGCAGACTTGGGAGGACCAGAGCCCAGCAAAACCCCAAGCAGACTGAGAAGAAACCATCAGTCTGACAGCTTCACATCTTGTTTCCTCCCACAGCAAGCCCAGGAGGGGTCCTGAGGCACGCTTCAGGTTGAGTGAACTATGACTTAGAGAGCTTAGTCTACTTGAGACTTGGGTAAATCAAGGATCGTCTCCAAGCCACAGTATGATGGTTGAGAATGCTATTTCTGGAGCCAGATTGCCTAGGCTCCAATCTGGCTCCACCACTTGCCAGCTCTGTAACCCCACATGGGCAGGTATTTAATTTCTCTGTGTCCCAGTTTCCTCATCTGTGCAATGGGGATAATCATATGTTAGAACCTATTTCATAGAATTGTGGTGAGGACTGAATTCATTCATACAGTGACTAGCACACAGTAAGTGTGTTAGCTGTGCAAAAGAGAATAATTCTTACCCAGAGAGTTGCCGAGAGATCAGGGATAGTCATAGTCAGTTAGTGGCAGAGCAGAGCCTGGAGCCCAGGGTGTCAAACTCCTGAGCCAAAACATCATGCCAGGGGTGGGAGCGGGAATGGGGCTCCTGAGTGTCCTGTAGTGAGGGAATCGGTTGCCAGGTGGGCAAAAGAACAGGCATGACTGAGATTTCTAATTTGTCCCTACTTAAACATTGCAGAGAAGTTACAGCAGAGTTGAAATGCAACTCAGAGTTGATTTATCCAAATCCCTTTCTATAGACGAGGAAACTGCACCCCAAAGAGAAAGTCCTTGGCCATGACCAACAAAGTGGGTAGTGGTGAAAGAGGAGGTGGAACCCAGGACTCCTTTTTTTTTTTTTGGCTGTACCACACAACTTGCGGGGTTCCCTGACCAGGGACTGGACCCCAGCCCTCGGCAGTGAAAGCAAGGACTCTTAACCATTGGACCACCAGGGAATTCCCTGGAACCCAGGACTCGTGACTCCTGTCCGTCTGTGTGTAATTTCCCTGCTGCTCCAGGTGAGAGACAGTGCAAACTCTCTGGCTTGGGGAGAAGAGCTAGCTTCTCTTTGGTCACATCCCTCTCAGGCCTGGCCTGTGAATAACATTCAATTTCCCATTGTAACTGAGAGCTTGGGGACTGTTTTCAGCGTCTGCAGCACAAAATCCCCCAAACTCCTGGTAAGGCTTACTAAATTTACATTGTAAGCGGCTCATCAGTTCCATCTTGTGTTTCCGAAGCCCATGTGGGCACCACAAGACAATGTGATTCTTAAGGACTTGAGTTGTGATGTAAGACTGACAGAGTTTGCCTCCCAGCTGTGTTACTCGTAGCTAGGACTGAGTGGTCTTGGACATGACACTATATCTAAGATGCTTAGAACCAGGACTGGCTCAATAAATGTCGGATAACATTATACCCATTATTGTAGTTGCTCAGCACATATTTGTTGAATGAATGAATTAATTAATGAATGAAATGAACAAATTGCTCATTAAGTGAACAAATTGCCTAAGCAGACCTCCACTTGTGGTCACAGCATCGGGCATTTCATAAAACTTGCTAGGCTTAGTTCGGTCAGCAGAGGGCAGCATTGAGTCAAGCATTTCAATTTGCCGGAGACTTGCAGAATTCACAATCCTGTTTTCGGATGCCCAGCTCCCAATCTTGGAGGGCCACTTCTAACGTGTAGGTTCCTAACCGAGCAGTTCCACCAGCCCCTGAGAAAGAAAGGTCAGCACCTTCAAGGCCATATTGTCCACCACCCGAGAGTGTCAGTTACTGAGGGCTGTAGCTCAGAGCTCTGAGAAAGGGAAATATAATGGTTGAGGTCTCAGGCAAAGAGGTGGTAAGCTGAGCCCTTTAGCCTGCAGCAGCCCTTTTTCCAGAGAAAAGGAAAGAGGGGCCCAGGCATCTATACTGAGATAAATCCCAAGGCAGGAGATGCTCTAGGGCCTGGGAGCTCCCCTGCAGATCATCAGATCCAGAAAGTGCTTAGCTGGCCCTCTACTTTCCTGCCCCCACTACTCCCTCAGCATCTCCCCTCACTCCTACTCCACCCCCACCCCATCCCAGAAGGTCTTTCATCACAGTTTACCCTCCCTTCAAGGACCAACTGGCCTCCTGTGAGGCCCTCCCTCAAACCCCTGAGCCAGAATAAGACCCATCCTTTCAGCCCCACGTGGCATTTTGTACCTGTCTTTTTTTTTTTAATACATACATAGTTTAAATTTATTATAGTTTGTTTTCATCTCTCCAAGGGAATGACTGGATTAACAGTGTAGATATGGGGATGTGAAATTTATGGTATGAGATCAGACATAGGGTAGTTGCAAGAAGTTGCTTATTTTTTGGTTAACACTCATAAAATTTTTTCCTTCATATTTTCTTCAAGCATTTTTAAAAATAAATTTATTTATTTATTTAATTTTGGCTGTATTGGGTCTTCGTTGCTGTGCACAGACTTTCTCTAGTTGGGGCGAGCTGGGGGTTGGGGGGAGCTACTCTTCGTTGCGGTGCACGGGCTTCTCATTGTGCGGGATTCAGTAGTTGTGGCTCACGGGCTCTAGAGTGCAGGCTCAGTAGTTGTGGCTCATGGGCTTAGTTGCTCTGCGGCATGTGGGATCTTCCCAGACCAGGGCTCCTTTACACTGGCAGGAGGATTCTTAACCACTGCGCCACCAGGGAAGTTCCTTCAAGAATTTAAGTGCGTCTCTTGTGCCCTAAATTTGTGCTACTGACCAAACCACCTATCTAACCTTCTTCTTAGCTTTTATTTTACTTTTAAAAAATTTTTATTGGAGTATAGTTGACTTACAGTGTTGTGTACGCGGGCCTCTCTGCGTCGCGGCCTCCCCCGTTGCGGAGCACGGGCTCCAGACGCGCAGGCCCAGCGGCCATGGCTCACGGGCCCAGCCGCTCCGCGGCACGTGGGATTCCCCCGGACCGGGGTACGAACCCGTGTCCCCTGCGTCGGCAGGCGGACCCCCAACCACTGAGCCACCAGGGAAGCCCCAGCCTTCCCACTTCCTGCTTTGGATTACATGGTACTTTATTTATCTTATTTCCCTTACTAAACTGTAAACTTCCTGAGAGCAGGGAGCTAATTCTTAGTTGCCCCTCAAGAGTCATCTTAGATGTATTTCTTTTTCAGTAGAAATACCCCAAAGCGTGGCCTTGGTATCCCTCACCTGCCCTCCCACGGGCACCCTGCACTTCACACATCACAGCAGTCCTTACTCTGAGCCACATTAACATCCTCTTCTGCTGGTCTGGACACACACAGACACACACAGATTGTGAGTGTGCAAGGACTGGCACAGATGTTTGTTCCTAACTGTCTCCCCAGCGAGGCACCTAGTAGGCTCAATAAATGGTTAATCCCAGAGCCCCTCACACAGTGATCACCAACAGTAGGCTTCCCCCCAACACCCCGCAACTGGCTGGTGGGGCAGGCAGCATTGAGATGGCTCAGCTCAGCCCAGATTCCTGGGCACATCCGAGCACATGACCCAGGAATTCCCCAATACCTGCCGGCAGCCAAGTCCCCTGACGTAATCAGATTCTCTGTCAGGCATTCTCGCTCTGAGACAGACCAGGTCTCCCTTGAAGGAATCTGAGCATTGAGTTTTAGCAGTTAAGATCATTTCCGAGTTGTATGCTGTTCCGGCTCTGTGTCTGTTTGTCTGCCTCCCTGGCCTGTCTGCTGTAGGCAGACAGCGGCCAGGTCCATTCATCACTAAAGCCCTCTCTTGTAGTTCCTTAGAGGCCAGCAGGCTGCGTCTTGACTGGAACTGAGATCTCTTTTCTCTGCAGACTTTGGCTATCACGACTTGCCCCCTAAATGGGGATTCACATTCTGATCAAAGGAATCTGAAGTGAGGGCGGGGAAGGTCCAAGAGGTACGGGAGATCTATCCCAACTCCCCACCCCCCCACCCCTGCAATAGTCAGTTTAGCTGCGAACAGAGGGAAATCACTTTAGCCTTTGAATTCCACTGCACACGCATTCCTTTAGTTCATAAGCATCTATTGAGTGCCTTTTTTGTGCCTAGCAGTGGGCTAAGTGTTAGGGATACCTGGAATCTAGATTAGGTCTAGACTAATCTAGATTTCATAGAAGTCTTGATTAAGCTTGAAAGGGAATTTTAGGCTCATCTGTATGATTCTTTCATCTTACTTATGATAAAATATTGATTCATCTCATCTTCTAAGCTGAGACCAGATCCTTCAGGTCTCAGCTTAAAAGGCTCTGTCTTTAGGAAACTGCCCCAGACCAACCTCCTCCTCTCTGCGCTAGGGACTCCCTCCTGTTATATACCCCAAGGGCATTCTGTTCTTCCCCCATTGTGTACACATCTTCCTCTGTCTAGGATTTGCTTATTTCTCACTAGACTGAGAACTTTCAGAGACCATGTCCACCCTGGCACCATCATATCCATAGGCCAGCACCTAGTGGGCACCAGTATTTGTAGAATGACTAAGTGATGGGGTAAAAGGCCACAGACATGGTTGGTGTCAGTCAGAACTAGAACTCAGGGCTCCTAACACTCAGCCCTGTGCTTGATCTTATATTACCCATGCTTCCTCTTGAGAGCCCTAATCTATCTAGATGGCCCCAGCTACCTGGCCCCAGGAATGGATGCAGATCTCATTGGGGAAAGGAAGTGGGGGGGGGGACTTTCACCTGGGCCTCATTCTATTTTCACAGATAACCCAGGGGAGGCCGGCAGAGAGAAGAATGCCAAACTGGCTACCACCTCCTGTGATCCTCCAGATTTGGGGAAGCAGTGTTGGTTTCCTACATAAGTGGATCCTCTCCAGCTACAAAGGAAGCCAAGCCCCATTCTCCACCCCTAACTCACAATAGAAAGGATCAGTGGAAGTGGGAAAGTGGGCAGACACTAAATATAAATTTCAGTCACTGGGGATCACGTCCTTCTTGATCTTCAGCATGTCCTGAATACACAGCTGGCGGCACCATCCTCCTGAGGCCTCTGAATCCCAGCTCTGCCAGTTTCTCACCAGTTGTGTGGCCTTGGGCACAGGATTGAGCTACCATGAAGACTCAAGGGGAAATGTTCCTTTCTCCCCATTACACTCCACATCTAGATGAAGCAGGAGAGCCTGTGGATATTCTCATTTCACTCTAAATGACACTCAGTATGGGGATTCTGGACCTGGGGGTTCTGCTCCAGGCCTTAAAAATGAAGCCATATGTCATGACTTACCTGGCTCCAAAATCACAGAAAGGAAAACTTGAGTGGGCAGCTATTTACAGGTTTAGGGACACAAGTTATATAGCAGGAGTGTAACACATTTTTTAATGAATGAATGTTTCCCTTTGTTTCTCTCCACCTCCTCCCAATGCTTTGTAAATTCCACCACCTCTTGAGGGACCCACTCAAATTTAGAAGCCTTATTTGCTGAAGAAGTAAGAACTTTCCAGAACTGCATTTCTGGGATACAATTAAGGTTGATCCAACTGAAGACAGTTGAATTCAGAACCCTGAAACAGCTCTCCCCTAGCCCTCCAACTTGAGAGTCTGCCTCCATCCCATTCCATCCCTCCTTCCTCCTTACGGTCTTAAAGAAGTGGTCAAGTGCCTTTACAGATTTTGATTTGAGAGAAGCAAATTACTCAGGATGGGGAAATACTTTGGGGACCTCTAGTACTGTCAGGTTGCCCCTTGCTAAATGAGAACAGCACAATGGAAAGACAACAGGTGCCTCTAACCAGGACCAAGAGCCTCTCAGGGGTAAGCGCTGTTCCAGAGCCCCTGAAAATTTCTGGACCCCAGTGGTATCAACCCCCGCCGCCACTCACCCAACACCCCTCAACACCCCCACAACATCTCCGCCCCGCCCCGCGTAGCCGACCCCGGCGTAAGGTATTCCCCTTGCCTGACCCTCGGGGGCCCAGGTGGGCGGGGCTCCATTGACACCTTTCCCAGCCTCTCTGGGAGGAGGCGGAGCCAGGGACCCGGCAAGCCAATGCTGGCGGTCCTGGTCACGCGCAGCCGGCGATCAGGCCAATGGGTGCCGGGGGGTGTGGCCAGAGCCTCTAGTTCAGGGCGTTTATAACAACTTGGAATTCGGCGCCTGGTCGCGCGCCTTGGTACGGCTGTGGATTCTCGCGCCGCGAGTGGGCAGGCGACCTGGGCTCTAGGTCTCTCTGCCCAGCCGATTCCTCCTCTGCCCTCGCTCACCTGCTCGCCATGGAGTCCTTGGCTTTCCCCCGGCGCCTCGGCCCGGCTCCCTCGGCCACCGCTGCCCTGGCCGCGGAGCTCGTTCGGCCTTTGGCCGACGGGCTCCTCAAGTCGCCCAAGCCCCTAATGAAGAAGCAGGCAGTGAAGCGGCACCACCACAAGCACAACCTGCGACACCGCTACGAGTTCCTGGAGACCCTGGGCAAGGGGACCTACGGGAAGGTGAAGAAGGCGCGGGAGAGCTCTGGGCGCCTGGTGAGTGCGGCTCCCTCTCGCGGCGCCAGCCGGCCAGGCTCGGGAGTTAGCCGCAGGCGGCGGGTGATGGAGGGTGGGCCGGGAGCTAGTGCCTTGCTTGGTGGACTTGCCCGCATTCAGTCTTTACCGCGCTGAGGTTGCGTATGTGTATGGGGTGCTGGTAGTGTTCACTGTAGAAATTGGCCATGGCTGTAGGGACAATGGTCGTGGACCTGAGAACCCCACCAACTCCGGTCAGCAAGTGATGATTGCCAAATAAGTGAGGCGGGGTGCATAGAGGACGAAAGGTGTCCAGAGATGAGAAGGCTTCCTAAAGACGATGAGACTTAAGTGGAATTTTGCTTGTAACAGACTATCCAATAGAGTGGGATGGGGAGAGGAAGTAGAAGGCACCTGATCTTAGCAAGGGGTTAGTAAATGTGTGTAGTTGAGTGAAAAAGTGAATGAAGTGTCCAGTTCCTCAATTCAGTTCTAATAGTCTGGCAGCCCAACATACTGTGGAGATATCACCCCCTCCCGGGGGGCGCGGGTGGGTTTGACATTTAGGTCCTTTCCAGGTCTAAGATTGAGTCAGAGTTTCATTGTGATGGGTTTTTAATTCTGGTAAATGTGAAACTAGGCTCTCGTGAAAGATCCACTGTGCCCCAAGATACCTTTGGGTTTGGGGCCTTTTCAGGTATGTGTCCTGTTAATTTGGGATGTGTGTGTGTGTATAGTAGTAGTAATCTGTGGGACCTTGTGTAATTTACTTTATCTCTGTACTCTGTTTCCCCTTCTGCAAAAATGAAGAAAACAGAGCCTCCCTCACAGCTGCTATGAGGATTGAATGAGATACAAATATGAATTTAAATTGTTGCTGACAATAGAACCCGCCATGAGAACTGGTATTTATATTTGAAAAGGCTGGCCCCGAAGGGATAGCAGTTTTGCCAAAAGTTAACAATGGTCCCCAAACTTGAGTTTAATGTGCATAGGAATCACCTGGGTGCTTGTTTAAAATACTTCTTCTCTAGTTCCACACCCAGAGGATTTTATTCTGAAGGTGTAGGATGGGGCCAAATAACCTGTATTTGGGGGGACGGCTGCGCCCTGCAGGCTTGGCATGTGGGATCAGGACGCAGATCAAACCTGTGCCCCCTGCAGTGGAATCGCAGAACCTTAATCACTGGACCGCCAGGGAAGGCCCTAAGTACTCTGTATTTTGACAGGCCTTTTAGGGCAGGTGGTTTAGGGATTGTTTTGCCAAATCCAGTTGGGTGCTGGTTATGAGATGTGCATGTATGTGTGTGTGCCTGCATGGGTGGCCATGGTCTGCCCTATCAGCTGTGGCAGGAGTTACCTCCCCAGACTGTTTGCTTTTGCAGCCAGTAGATGGTTTCAAATTCAAGAAGTCATTTCATTGGTGAAGGAGAGTGGATGCTGGGGAAAGGGAATGGATTATGGCCTCATCAATAGGACCGAGTATGTTTTTCCTGCTAACACCTGGCACGGTCCCCAGTTGCCTGCTGCCAGGTTACAGCTATTGGGCAATCATGTACTTCCTGGCTTTCCTTTTCTTTCTCTTTCTATAAAGTGTGAGGGCCGGGTGAGGCTCCAGGCTGGAGACAGCTGGGCCCAGGCTTTGTCAGGGGCTCAGCTGGAAAATAGCTGCTTGTGGCTCGTGCCTCTTTTGGGGGGCAGACTGGATTGGGGGCACTGGGGTGGCCTGGAAACTGAGATTGAAGTTCAGAAATCCCATTAAGCTCTTGACCTGGGTCACCGCATGTGTGTCTCTGTGTGTGTGTGAAAGAGAGAAAAGGAGAGATCATTGATTCTGGAATGAGATAAACCAGCTTTCAGTTTTCAAACCTCAGTGGCTGTAGGCAGGGATTCCAGCTCTTATTACATCAGAACAGAGAGAATTCAGAAGGTGCTCCCTGGCTTCATGTCTCTTGTATACAGGGAGCCCACATCAGGAGGAGTGGGACCTGCCCTAAAGCTCCCTGATCCATAGACCGCCCTGTACTTCTTGCTCAGGGTCTCCCTCCTCCTTGGAGAGCAGCTCTACGCGCTGCTAATTGTTTCTCAAAATTCTGGAGAGGAATCCTCCCCCCACCGCACCCCCATTCCTGTCTCTTCACTCTTCTCCCTGAAGAGAGACCAACCTGGTGCCTCAGGATCTTCAGTGGGGGAGAGGGGTGTGGGAGCAGCCCACAACCTCCCCTCAAAGTGAACTGAGGGTTCAGAGGAAAGCCCGCTGGGTGACTTCCATCTCAATTTCTCTCCACATTTCGCATTCCCACCCTGCCTGGATAGGATTCTCAGGGGCCAGATGGGATTGTCCAGAGGGAGGGGCAGGTGAGCAGGACTAATGGCTCCTCCAGGAGGGCATTAAAGGAAAAACCAATATTTGCTCTGGATCTCCTAGCTCTGACTACACTCCTGGTAGCCACATGGCATTTCCTCCTTTGACTCTCACAGCTCTCCTGACCACCCCTCCCCTAAAAACAAAAACACCTGCTAGGGTCCCTGGAACGGTGGCGTCCCCCAAAGCCTTTAGGTTGATCTGCATGGAATTTTTACTCCATGAGGAGCACAGGGGAGTCCAAGGGGACAGTGATCTGGGGCAGGGGTGCTTCTGTCTCATATATTGGATTGTTGCATGGGATTTCAAAATGTTTGAAAATGACTGAGATGGTCTGATTCCTTCACTGACAGATGGGGATACTGAGGCCCAGAGAGGGAAGGGGACATGTCCTGTGGCTGGTTAGTGGCATGCCTGCAACATAGGCTCCTGACTTGACCACCCCACGTGCTAGATGACCAATACTGAGTCTTGCACTGGGAGTTGGCTTTGGGCTGAGCCCAGGCTTGCCTCAGTGTGCTTTGTCATTCCAACAGCTAGCTCCGACTGCCTTTCCCAGAGCTCCAGGCGCGCTGAGGGTGGGAGGAGTCACTGGGAACAACCCCCACCCCCATACATACTGACAGTGTCGAGAGATCCCGAGTAGGTGAGCTCCACTACATTTTACTTTGTCAGGAAGACTGCTCAGCTCAGCATCAGAGTGCAAGCATTCAGAATCCTGGCTCTACTGCTTACCGGCTGTGTGACCTCTGTGTATCTCAGTTTCCTCATCTGTAAAGTGGGGATTATAATAATTCCTACCTCGTGGGGTCCTCATAGGATTAAATAAGATAATATATGTGAAGTGCTCAGCACAGTAGCTGACACACACAGTGTTACTATCCCAGCAAGGCTGGCTTTGTTGAGGTCCTACCCTCCCTCTCTTGGGGGAGGGAGAGTCCACCCCACCCTGGGTCTGTCCTGCCCTGAGCAAGAGAATGGCTCGTGCTCAGCTTCCCTAAGCCCTTTGGTCTCTACGTCGTTCAAAGTCCCAGCCTCTCCTTTAGCCCCTGATCCAGAGAAGGGCTCCCGCCTGGCCAGCTGCCAGAGGCCTCTTCTGTGTGGTGCTGCCCTCCCAGCTCCTCCTGCATCTGCCTGCTCAGCAGCAGGGAGGGAGACTCCAGCTGCAGGTGACTCTTGTCCTTGGACTCTGGCCAAACCACACAAGAGGGCTGGGCAGGGAAGCACCTTGCCTGGCAGCCTGGCAGAGTGGGCAAAGAAAGGGTGGGCACAGCATGGGGTTTAGGGGAAGCAGCTCAGCCTCCCCTCAGAGCCCATGCCTGCTCCCAGCCTGGTTCTCTGGCAGGCTGGGTGGGATGGTGAGCCATCCCCACTCTGCCAGCCCTGGCCAGCCCAGCCCAACCTCTCCTGCATTATCTAAATGGGTCATCCTCCAGCTCCTTGCCCCACCTCCCAGAGGCAGCTGCTCCGTGAAAGGCCAAAAAGGAGTCAAGGCTCTTGGCTCCAACTCTGGGTGATAGCTATGACCAGAGATGCCCAGCTTGTACCCTCTCTCCCGGCACCTGAAACCAGTACCTCTAGATCTTCTTTTTCTAAGACCTTTCTGCCATCCTCTCCTGAATCCAGATTATTCTTTTTTTTTTTTTTTTTTTTTTTTTGCTGTACACGGGCCTCTCACTGTTGTGGCCTCTCCCGTTGCGGAGCAAGGCTCCGGACACGCAGCCTCAGCGGCCATGGCTCACGGGCCCAGCCGCTCCGCGGCATGTGGGATCTTCCTGGACCGGGGCACGAACCCGTGTCCCCTGCATCAGCAGGCGGACTCCCAACCACTGCGCCACCAGGGAAGCCCCAGATTATTCTTGATCTGAGTTCCTGTGGGGACTGGGAGGAGAGAAGGCAGTGTTTAACCAGTTGAGCCCCAGCGCCCATCTCTCCAACGTCTTTGTATATCTGTAAGTGGGATGAGGGTGGCTGGTGGTACTGCACAGCCTGGCCCATGGCAGGGTGTGGGGCATTCCCTTCTCCAGGGGTAGGAGGCAGGGAGCTGGAGGCAGGGCAGAGCATCTGCAAGGAACTTTTGTCTTCTGAAGTGGTGGTTTCTCCAGGCAACACCCCTCCATCTTGGGTCCTGACAGCCTTGATATGTTGAGGAACCTCGGAAGAGTCACCTTTCTGGACTTTTGTGTTTGCCATTTACAAAATGGGATAAGGAGTTAGCTCTGCTGCCTTTCCAGCATGCAGGGCCACAGCGGCAAGAAAATCACTGGGCTGGTATCAGTAGGAATTTTGCTCAGGCAGGTAAACATAGATATAGCATGGGGCCTCTGAATAAACCTATTATAACAATCCTTGGTTAGCACCTTCCTGGCGTAGTAGCACGTGACCCATTTCTGAAGAAGCTCAGCGGAGAATGCTAGAGTTTGGAAGGGAGCTTAGAGATCCTAATGTGCAAATTCGTGTATAGTTCCTTTCCTTTCTTTCTGGCCTGTGCTCAAACCTTTCTCTCTGCCTGGAATGCCCTTGTTGCACTGCCCCCCTCAAAGGCCTGCCCACCTCGGCTTGGCAAACCCCACACTTCCTTCAAGATCTAAAACAGAGTTTTCCCCCAGGGGTGATTTGCCCTGCTCCTCCAGGCGAAGGAAGCTCTCCAGTGCTCCCGGAGCCCCTGGGCAGCCAGGGTTCTCAACCGTCATGTTCATCACACTAGACTGGACCAAGGGCCTTGGCGCAGGGGCTATCCAATTTTTGTCTGAATCCCCAACACCTACCATAGCGCCAGGCACCTACCATAGCGCCAGGCACGTAGTAGGCATTCAGCAAATGTTTGGAGGATAAATGTCCTTTTATTTTTCAGATGAGGACATTAAAACTAGCCAGGCCAGTTAACAGGATCATTTAAGTGACTTGTCTCGAGTTATGTAGCTCCAAAGGGGCAAATAAAGACTAGATACCTGGGCTCTTGACACCCCTCCACCGATCTGGTGTTCACATTTATATTGTCATTGTTGTGCCTCTGTTTCCTGCCCCCTCTGAGTAGGGTGGCCGTATAATATAACATCTCAACTCGAATACTTTGCGGAGTAAAAGGGGCACTGTTAATAATTATACGGGATGACCCAGGATTGTCCCCAGGGAGGTGGCCTTCCTACCTCTGGGTGATCCATTCAGCGACTGTTTTTCTCTTCCTTTCCTCTAGTCACTATATTTGAATGGTTGCTCAACTATATTGCAGATGAGAACAAAGGTCCCTCAAAATGAGTTCTCACAAACATGGCTGACTCTCCACCCATGCCTTGGAAAAAGGGCAGAAAGTCTTATCTGGGCACTGGTGCCATCAGTCAGGGATCAGCCCAATGACTTAACCAATAAATATTTATTTGTGATTTGTGTTCACCAGTAAACAGTTGAGGTCTGTCCAGTGGGACTAGGATAGATGGGGGAACAGTGGCCCAGCCCCACCAGGGCAGTGATACATGGCTCTTCTTGTCTGTCACCTGCTTGGGGACTGGTGGAGGCATGAGGACCTAAGTTGTTTCTTTCCTGGGAAGTACCAGCCAAGCTGTGGTCTCCTAAGACCTAATATAGACAATGCGGGGTGGGGGGGTGGGGGTGGGGTCCTTGACCTCACCCCCTGAGGCCAGAGCATGAGCTTGCAGGAGGATGGAAGTGTCCACTAAGGATCAACAATTCTGATTTTAAACAGTAGACTTCCAGAGTTGAAAGAAATAGATCTCAGGATTCAACTTGTACACCCTCTACCCATGCAGGGACTCCTTCTAGCACCCCTCAGAGCCCTTTATTTTTTTGAAACCTCATTTCTTTTAGGCCTTGTCTTCTTTAGAGCTCTGCCTCCTAGCCCACGATGATTTATCTCATTGTATATGTTTGTGTGTGTACAACTGTACATCCAAGATATGCCTAGTTTTTGCATATGTGTGTTTCTTAAGCTCTCAGATATTTGTTTCATTATCTAGGTATGTGATTTACATGTGATTTTTTTTTTTTGTTATCTATTAATTCAGTTTTATGGGCCTTTATCTGAAGAGCTCATGGCATTTTATCTATTGTCTGATTTTTTTCTTTTTAACAGGAGAAAAACAAATTTAATTTCACATGTACAGGAACCCCCCCCCCCAATTATGTGGCTTCCCAACAGTCAGGCAATTGAGGCTTACCTGCCATCCTGAGCTAAGGAGAAGGGGGCAGGGGTCTGGCATTGGAAAGGGGAGGACGGCAATTCACAGAAAGATGGGAAGAGCGAATGCTTGGTAGATGAATGTTTGCTGGGCCATGCAGATAAGTCTTCCTGATGAAAAAAGTTATCTCTGCTAATAGCGCTCTCTCTGGCACAAGCCTCCTATCTAAATTCTTTAATGCAGTGAAGGGAGGGATAAAAAGCTCTTCTTGAGCCAGCTTCATTGTCTTCAGCTCAAAATCATCCACATGCCAAAGTGACAGTCTGGGGTAGCCTGCCCTGAGCCCCACCACCAAGTAATGCAATTACGTTTCAGTGCAGGCATTTATGTTCATATTTATAATCATCATAACCTTTAAAGTCTCGGCAAACATGTTTAGTTGCCACTGGATTGGTGTGTCCTCATGTACAAGTGACAACTCTTTCATTTGTACCTAGAGTTCATTTTTTGCAGTTATGAGACCATAATTCTTTTCTGCAGTGATAATTCATAACTGAAAAATTATCAGAACATTATCTGATATATCAAGACAGTTGCAGCTCTGGAGTTTCTATGTAGGAGAGACGTTAATGGCTCTAGTGGGTTGGAATTAGGAGCAACAAGAGTTGTCTTGAAGCTTCACTGTATTGTCTGATTTTTAAAACAAAGAATTCAGAGAGAAAAGAACTAGTCCATAAAATCTCCCCTTCAGGGAGAGAAAAAGGGTCTGGAGAGGTGTTCAGGAACCAAGCTCCAGGCCGGTTGGAGGAGGATTTAAGCCCCTTCCCCCCATCCCCACCCCCTGGGCAATTCTAAGCCGGGGATTTTTCTGCTTAGCTCATTGCGGTGGTTTGGAGCAGAAGGGGTGGGGGGCGTGAAGAGAGCGCCTGAGGTGCAGCCCGGCCCCTGCAGCTGCAGCGTGGGCCCCTCCAGGGGCTTGGGCAGGAGACTCCATGGTGACCGTCCCTCCTGCTGCCATTGTCCTCCCTGCCCTGCTCTGGGAGGGCGAGAGAGCCGGGCCTCCCCTCTTTCATGGATGCAGCTCCAGGGGAGGAGCGGGGCGGAGGGCATGCCATCCCTGGCCTGTTGCCGGGGTGACCAGGCCCAGGGCATTGTGAGCTGCTCCTCTTACAGGATTACGGCTGTTCCGCATTCTTGTCTGAGGGGGACACAGGCCCGAGGCCCGCGGTCCGCAGCGGAGCCGGAAGCCTTTGTCTGCCTCCAGAGCCCTGTGAAAGGGGGATTAGAGGCCCCGCCCCTTGGGCTCTGGGTTCCCTTTTTTCCACCTCCTTTTGAACCTTGAGGGGAGGCGAACCCTCCTGGGAAATGAACGAGGAGCTGTTTTCCTCAGCCTGTGCCTCGGGATTTCTCCTAACTTGCCCCGCTCCTGTGAAGGGGAAGTCTTATATTTACCATTTGTGTCCTTGGACAGGACTTGTCAGGAACTGACCAGCCCTGTGACACCCCACCCCATACCCGCCCAGCGCCTGATGCCAGAGTTGTAGCCTCCGAGGGCCCCGGGGCATCTATATGGTCACTTCACAAAGTCAAAGAAGGAAAGCACCCCAGACATCTTAGTCCAGCCTGTTTATTTCACAGAAAACGAGGCTGGGAGAGGGCATGGGCCTTGCCCATGAGCACAGCAACAGAGCCTGGAGGGCCCAGGTCCCCTGACTCACCACGCGGTGTCTTCCCCACACACTGCATGCGCTGTTGGTACTCTGTCACCATCGCTGCTCAGTGCGGTGGAACAGAGAAGGGGGCGAGATGCCTCAGTCTCTAAGAGCTTTGCTTAAGCTGCTTCTTGGCGGTTCATTCTCCACTTCCTCTTGCCTCCCTCCACCCTTCCTGAACCCACCACATGTACCAGCCAGAGAGTTTAATCCTTAAATGGCATTTTCACCTTTACGGACAAGATAGCAAAGCCCAGAGGACTCTGTTTAACTGTCTAGTTGTTTGTTTGTTGCTGGGGGAGAGACATTACTTACCTAGACCGAAGAGACTAGCATTTTTTCCATAACTTTTTTGGGTGATTTTTGTGTGTGTGATAAAGCATATGTAACATAAAAGGTTCCCTCCAGCCTCTCTGCCGCCCGCCCCAGTGAAGGGTGGAGAGGCTTCTCTGGGTGCGCGCTGTGGCCTTTGCAGCGGCTGTAGGCAGATCACCAGGGTCAGGGCTCCCAGAGTGTCCTCAGGGACGCCTTTACCTGCCAGACCTTTCTCCTCACTCTCCTGCATTCTCTGCTCCCAGGTGGCCATCAAGTTGATCCAGAAAGACAAAATCAAAGACGAGCAAGATCTGATGCACATTCGGCGAGAGATTGAGATCATGTCATCACTCAACCACCCTCACGTCATTGCCATCCACGAAGGTACAGAGGTGGAGCATTTGAAGCTGTGTGTGTGTGTGTGTGTGTACGTGTGTGTGTGTCCAGTTGGAACAGATGACACAGAGGTAAAAAAGACACAGGCTGGATTTGAAACCCAGCTATATGACTTTGGGCAACTAATTTAATTTTGTCTCTGGGCCTCAGTTCCTCATTTGTAAAATGGGATAATCCCACCTACATCACAGGGTTGTTGCAAAGATCAAATTAAATGTCACCAGGGAATTCCCTGGTGGTCCAGTGGTTAGGACTCTGTGCTTCCACCTCAGAGGGCACGGGTTTGATCCCTGGTCAGGGAACTAAGATCCCGCATGCCCTGTGGCACTGCTGGAAAAAAAAATTCAAATTAAATGTCACCAAGTGCTCCTCTCATGGGAGGAACTCCACAGATTGTAGGCATTTTTGTTCTTAGGTTTTCCGTACCGGAACACTGTTTCCCCAGACGAATGAGATCCTTAGCAATCTGGGGGAGGCTGAAACATACGGGGACCTGCACGCGTCTCAGGTGTGTGGGTGCTGTTTTTCTTCATATACAGGAGCCAGACCTCCTGTCCTCTGAATCATTCCCGCCATGGGGCTGGCTTCTACTTCTCCTCGTCTCTTGAAGCCTCCTCTTGCTCTGACATCGGTGCTGGCTTTCCACTCCAGCTGCCCTGTTCCCTGTGACCCAGACAACAAAGTGAGCAAGAGAGGGTGATGAGGGAAAGAGGGGGAGCAGCCTCCCACACACACCTGTCTGCTTCCAGCCTTTACCTAATATCAGTTAGACAGGAAGTGAGGAACGGCAGGAACAGCAGGAAGGAGGAAAGGGAGGCTGTGGCTTTGCCCTCAGTCTGAATATTCCTGATAGGAAGAAAGAGAGGTCTCCTCTCTTAAGTTCTGTTTAGAGGAAGACTTAGGGCAGAGCCACTGACATGGCCCTGTGGCCTGAGCCTTTCCCATGAGCCCTAGCAGGTGGCTGGAAGGCTAATTGTTTCTCTGTTTATTTCCCCCAGGGAGGAGTTGGTTAAGCCAGGCTAAGCTTGGTGATTGGGCTGTGTGTGTGTGTGTGTGTGTGAGAATTCTTCCCCACACCCATTATCTACAGCTAGGTCTGGGAACTGAGCTCTGAAGCTTAGGATGTAGCTGCTACTTACTGCACCTTCAGATTCAGCAAATGTTGGGGTGTCATAGTTACTGTGTATCTGGTAGACCTCCCCCAGATCCATCCCCATCCACAGACTTTAAGAGATATGGACTGGGGGGAAGGCTGCAGTCCTGGGAACTGACTTCTAACATAGGTGCTCTCCAGAATGTGCCCTGGCTGGCTCCTGACCCCCAATTTTACGGCACAAAGTTTGCACACATCCTGCAGAGATGTGGAGAACCACAGGGGTGGAGCCTCAGCTAGGCACCCCCCAGCATTCTGGGCCACTGTGCTCCCCTAGGAAAAAGCACAGTCCTCCTGACCATGTATCCAACTGCCTGGGAGCTGGGACTCTTCTTGGGAGAAGCCTCCTCTCTTAGCTCCTTCTCACAGGCTAGACAGTAATCTCTCTGGGGCTGGCTGAGCAAGCCAAACTCATAGGACTCGTTTGACACAAAGATGCAATATCACAAAACACAGGGTGTGTTTTGACACACACCCTGCTGAAGGGCCAGTTTGGTGAACCAGCCATTCCCTACTTTTCCAGGAGGCAAGACAAGGCCTGAGGTGGCAATAGGGCCCCTTCCTCACATGGAGATGAGCCAGCTGGAGTAGGCTGGCTGCCAGGAGCCCAGCCAGTCAATTAATTACTAAATATTTATTGATCGTTTCTATGTACAAAGCCCCAGCCTGGATGTTCTGGACGGGAAGTCAAAGATGTTAAGGGTGATCAATATCTCAGCTCTCCACGGTACTTTACAGTTTACAAAGCACTTTCATACTTTTATTCCTCTTCTGATCCTCAAGTCAGGCATTATTATGGGCATTATTTTTCAGGTTTATGCGTGAGGATGCTGATAATAAATATAACAGTAGGTACAGTCTGTTGAGTGCTTGCTTGTATGTCAGAGCCCACACCAGCTTGCTCCGCCAGCCTGAGAGCTGTGACTAACTTTTATCTATTCCTCGCCCCAGCTCTGTGACGTTGCTATCATTATCCCTCTTCAAATGAGGAAACTGAGGCACACTGATTGAATAACTTGCCGTGGTCACCCAGCTAGTAAATGATGGGGGCAGGATTCAAATCCCAAACCTACATTCTTACTGATGTATCTAGAAGAGATTTGCCCAAGGTCACGAGGCAAAAAAGTACTGAACCAGAGAGCCTGGTTTTTCATTCTCATCCAGTGATGTCTCAGAATTTGCAGGGTAGTGTTAAGAATCCTCCAAAGCCTGAACTTCCAAGGAAAGGGAGGGTGAGCCAGTTCCCTTGGCCTTAATTCGTTGCTACTGGAAGGTGTTGGGAGCATCAAAGGGCACTGTCCTGCCTCATTAGCAGATGTCTCTGGTGGGAAGTCCTGTCTGGTTTGGGGGCCTGGGAGTGATCCGTGTTCCCTAGTGGGGAGCAGTGCACTCTGGAGGGGCCTGACATTCCTGCCTTGCTCTGCCCCAGTGTTTGAGAACAGCAGCAAGATCGTGATCGTCATGGAGTATGCCAGCCGGGGCGACCTATATGACTACGTCAGTGAACGGCAGCGGCTCAGCGAGCGCGAAGCCCGGCATTTCTTCCGGCAGATTGTCTCCGCCGTGCACTACTGCCACCAGGTGAGCGGCACCTGCCTCAGCCCTGTGCTGAGGGGGTGGTCCCTGGGGCTCGGGGGCTGGTTTCACCAGAGAGATTCCATGACTGGTCCAGGATCACACAGGGAGATCGAAAGAGGCAAGACTCAGGTCTGGACTCAGCCTGGGGAATGTTGGTGTCTCTGGCTTCAAGTCTCTTGGCTGGGGTTGGAAGGACCATGATTTGTTGTAGTACGTACCAGTAAAGATGGGCCTCCCAGCCTACCTGTGCTCACCCCCACGCGGCCCCCTTTGTGTTTCCCTCACTGTCCAGACCAGGTCCTCATGTCCTTCCCTCCCTGGTGGCCTTCCCCTGACCCTCCTCCCTCCCTCTTTCAGAACAGGGTTGTCCACCGGGATCTCAAGCTGGAGAACATCCTCTTAGATGCCAATGGAAATATCAAGGTGAGCCTCACTTCTTGTCTAAAGCTGCTTCCCTACCCCTCCCCAGCCTGTCTGCACTGTCCCTTGCCAAGCATCTCTAAGCCCCTAGGGGCTTCCAGAAGGAGCTGAGCAAAGCTCAGACTCTTATGTGGGTACCGATAAGGACCGTAGCCATCATCCGCTTCAGTACCTCATTCTATGGATTGAAAGCTGAGGCCTTATGATAAGCAGTGATTTGCATAAGGTCCCACAGCTAGCAAGTGGCTGAGCCTCAGCTAGAACCAGAGTCTTCTGACTCCCTGACCAGTGCTCTTGACGTCACAAGGCTGAAGGAGTCTAGATCTAAGGTTGGCTTCTGCTCACAGCCTTGGGACTGGCACGGAGAGGCCATGGCCTGAGTTCTCCCCACCTGCACGCATGCACATGCACGCACGCATGCGCACTTTAATCTGCCGCAGTTAGGTAGCCCTTTAGCACCTTTCACCACAGCAAGCACTCCAGAGCCAGCTTCCTGCTTTCTGCAGCTGCTGAATTCCCGTGTCTAAGTAGTTAAATTTAGGCCTGAGAAGTTCAGGTCGATGTGATAAACTCGGGTCTTGGGGCTGGAAGGGGAGATGGCAAGGGCTGGCCCCTGCAGATACCTGGAAGGGCTCTGACTCTGCAGTCGGACCCTCCTCAGAATCTTCCCGAACCCAGATCATAGTCCTTTCCCCAGTGGCCCCTGACCTGTGCCCTGAGGTGCCCTGAGGCGCCCTGGCACTGAGTTCATTTTCCTTACCAGTTCCCGGAGTAGGTGGGGCTCTCTTTGATGCTGACCAGGAAGGGGGAAGCCAGAGCCAATAAATCCACACAACCCAGGCAGGCACGAACTTTCCCATCTGCACCAATCATCTGCCTCATTATAGGCTTCAACTGGTAACTGCCTGATAGGAGGCCGATAAAACCCATAAATGAAGGAGCCAGAGTTCATAAACAACTTCTCCCCACCCTGGGCATACGTGACCGTCTGCTGGGGATGAAGAGGTTGGGAGCAAAAGGGCATTGGCCTCAGCCTTTGTCTGAGGATAGCTGGCGGAAGGGCCTTTCTGAGGAATGAGAAGATGGGCTTGGGGCCCCTCAAACCCTCAATATCAGAGGGCTCAGGAAGTCCTGTAAGAAGATCCCTTCTACTAGGCTATAGCCATGACCGTAATCTTTGTTCTTCCTTCAGTACTGCTTCTCAGCTATACTGGGCTGACCCCAGTCCCGCCACCACGTTCCTGCCCGGGTGTGAGCAGAGAGATGCATTCTTTGCTGGGAAGGGCAGCCCAAGCCCAAGTCATGGGGTAGCTTGCTTCTGAGGTTCATGGCATTGGCATAAGACATTGTCTGTCCCCCTCCAACTGGTAGACCCTTCCTTTAGTCAGTAAGTGGCCGTTAGTCCCACCCATGGGTCACAGCTGTGCTAGGAGTTGCAGGAGGGGTGGGGGCAGGAGGTCAGCATGGGAAGCATATTGATGTGGCAGTATGAGGAGACGGAACTGACAAGCAGGGGCTACCGTGAGCCACTGCAAATGGTAGGGCTTCATGGGAGGAGGAGATCTCAGGGCAATGGAAGGCTTCCTGGAGGAGGTGGGCTTGCTGGGTCAGGAGGATGTGTGTAGGCAGAGAGAGCATCCCTGGAGTAGAGTACAGCGTGAGCAAAGGGGCCTGGGGAACAGTGAGGACCCTGAAGCTCCCCGACACCTCTGCCTATGCTTTCCTCATTGACACAACCTCCAAAGGACTCTTTCTTCCAGGGCCTGAGCTGTGTTGGTGGTGCCCGGTATGGGGTAGGGGTCATGGGCACCCTTTCCTGCTGCTAGGGCCTGGGTTTCCCCGGGGTCTGGCGGGGGGCAGACCAGGAGCTATAGAACAACACAGGCCTTGGTGTGACCCCTGCCTGTGTTTGACCCAATTCTGCAGATCGCTGACTTTGGCCTCTCCAACCTCTACCACCAAGGCAAGTTCCTGCAGACATTCTGTGGGAGCCCCCTCTATGCCTCGCCCGAAATCGTCAACGGGAAGCCCTACACGGGCCCAGAGGTAAGTGTCTGGACTCCTCCGCCAGCCTGCCTCAGCTTAGATCCTGAGAGAGGGATGCGCTACTTTTCTAGTTATTCCCTTTCTCAGATCACAAAACTCACTTCCCCACCAAAGTAGTGTGTGGCCGGGTCTCTAGCGGGAGTGGCAAAACTGGAACAAGAGTCTTCTGCCCCCCAGTCTGGTTCTGTGCCCCTCACCTTCCACATTCCCATTTCCTTTCCCAGCCCCCAGCCAGCCTCCCTGGAGGGATGGTATCTGTCACAACCAGCACTCCTGGCCCAGAAGGGATGACCTTGTCACTGATCTTATGTTTGTGGCTGCTTCTCCCAAGGGGAGGCAAATGACAGCAGCTCTCCATGAACCTCAGTCCCTTCTGCAGCGTCACCCTCTCTGCCCCTGGGTACTAGAAGGAGGTGGTCCTCAGATACACTGGGCTCTGGGTTCTCCAACATGGGCTCCCTTTTCCCCATGGTACTGAATGAAGGTGAGGCTGGAAGCCCTCTAGCCTGTGGCATGAGGAGGTCCTTGATCCTCTCTCTCCCTCAGGTGGACAGCTGGTCCCTCGGTGTTCTCCTGTACATCCTGGTGCATGGCTCCATGCCCTTTGATGGGCAGGACCATAAGACGCTGGTGAAACAGATCAGCAATGGGGCCTACCGGCAGCCGCCTAAACCCTCTGGTGAGTGAGAGGTGTAGGTGTTCTCATCTAGGTGCTGGGTGTCCTTTGCTCATTCCTGAGGCAGCGATTAAACAGTGACAGTAAAGTGAAGAGGGCAGCCCACTGTGGATGGAGTGTGCCTTCCACCTCAACTCCTGCTGCCATCTCTTTGCCTCCTATGTCTGTGGCCTCTGAGGAAGGAAGCGATAGCTCCTTCCTTCCTTTATGGGCAAGCTTTATCATATTCGGAAAGTGCTTCCTAAGGTCTAGCTGAGATCCTCTTTGCTACAGTTGTCTCGTTTCCTACTGCTTTTGTCCTTGTCCTTAGAAATCTTTTTGTCCTTTCACGTACGATGTGTAAGGCAAGAAGAAAGGTGTGAGGACCTTGGTTTACTCTTGAACAGTCCCTACCTTCAGAGGGTTGCATGTCAGTGGAGCAAAGGAGGATACACACTAACACATAAACATGGCTGTGGTCCTGAGGGGTGGTGGGATGGAAGAGGAAATCTGACAGTCAATCCAGGGAAGCTGGAGACTGGGGGCCCGGCCCGGGCTGCAGCGTGTCTGGAGCCCTAGGTGGGAGTGGCATATCTGACACAGGAGTGAGCAGTGTCTTAGCACAAATGGGGGTAAGCCAGTGAGGGGGACTGTGGGTGCCCATGCTCATGCCTATGGATCTGAAACCCTTCTCCTTCTTCTTTTAGATGCCTGTGGTCTGATCCGGTGGCTCTTAATGGTGAACCCTACCCGCCGGGCCACCCTGGAGGATGTGGCCAGTCACTGGTGGGTAAACTGGGGCTATGCCACCCGTGTCGGGGAGCAGGAAGCTGTGCACGAGGGAAGGCGCACCGGCGGCGACTCTGGCCGGGCCTCCGTGGCTGACTGGCTCCGGCGGTCCTCCCGCCCCCTCCTGGAGAACGGGGCCAAGGTCTGCAGCTTCTTCAAGCAGCACGCGCCTGGAGGCGGGAGTCTCGCCCCTGGCCTGGAGCGCCAGCATTCGCTCAAGAAGTCCCGCAGAGAGAATGACATGGCCCAGACTCTCCAGGGGGACCCAGCTGCTGACGCCTCCCCTCGCCCTGGCAAGGGCAACCTCAAGCTGCCGAAAAGCATTCTCAAGAAGAAGGCATCGACCTCCTCGGAAGGCGCAAGGGAGGGCCCTGAGCTTGGCCCCGTCCCTGTGAGCCCAGGACAGGCTGCCCCCCCGCTCCCCAAGAAGGGCATCCTCAAGAAGTCTCGCCAGCGGGAATCCGGCTACTACTCCTCTCCTGAACCCAGTGAGTCTGGGGAGCTCTTGGATGCAGGGGACGTGTTTGTAAGTGGGGATGCCATGGGGCACACGCCCCCCCAAACCTCAGGGCTGCTGCTCCATCGCAAGGGCATCCTCAAACACAACAGCAAGTTCTCCCACGCTGCCCTGGAGCTCACAGCCCACACCGCTTTTGGTTCTTTGGATGAACTGGCCCCACCTCGCCCTCCAGCCCGGGCCAGCCGCCCCACGGGGGCAGTGAGTGAGGACAGCATCCTGTCCTCTGAGTCCTTTGACCAGCTGGACTTGCCCGAATGGCTCCCTGAGCCCCCACTGCGGGGCTGTGTGTCTGTGGACAACCTCGTGGGGCTTGAGGAGCCCCCCTCAGAGGGCCCTGGAAGCAGGTCCCTGAGGTGCTGGCGGCAGGACCCCCTGGGGGACAGCTGCTTTTCCCTGATGGACTGCCAGGAGGTGACAGAGGCCTACCAACAGGCACTGGGGGTCTGCTCAAAGCTCAGCTGAAGGTGGGGGGCGTTGCCCCATCCCAGCTGGCTCTAAGACGCAGCTGGCTGCACCCTGAGGGGAAACTGCCTTCTTCCCTGCCTCCCAGGACCAGCATCCCAGCCCAGAAGGCTGGGAAGGTTTGCAATTGAGCCCTGGGGAGGGCTGGATGTGGGAAGTGGGCAAGTGAAGTGTACTGAGGGTTCAATGTCTTCAGCCGCATGGAACCAAGAAGGTAGTAGAAGGGAAATGAGTAGAGAAGTAGAGAGGAAGGCCCAAGGCTGAGTCCAGGTTGCCTGTTTCTTGTACACATAGTAGGGCCGCAGAGAGCTGGAAAGAGCGCTCCCAGCGCCCAGCTCCTATAAAGAGTAAGTTTTGTGCATGGTGCCCTCCTGCCAAGGTGGGGATGGAAACTCTTGAAGTTCACATACGCATTCCCATCTCCACCAACCACTCAAACTGGAGTGTGGCACCCCCCTAATGTGCCTGGGGTGTCCTGGGAGTGGTCTTCTAGAGTGTGCCCTTCCTTATTTATCTGAGCAGTAAGAGAACACAGCCTCTGTTTCCTCAAAGGTTCTCTCCCCTTTCGCATCCTCCAAACCTGGCCCAAGCCTCCTGGAGTCGCTGCTATGAATCTAAAAGACTTGAAAAGGCTCGGGCTGCTATTGGACATCATCTCAAGGGGCCCGGATTCCCCTGGACCCCACCTTGGACCTCAAAGACTCTGAACTTCTCTAGCCTCCAAGCTGCTCCTGCTACTGAGAATGGATGTGTCTGTTTCTCTGGGCTTTCAGGGCCTAGAATGTTCTTATTTATTTTTATGTTTTCAGCTCTGCATTTTTAAAATAGTGAATCTTACTGTTTTCAATAATGTGAATACTATGTTCTGGGGAAATGCACTATGACATCTAAGTTTTGTGTACAGGGAGATACTTTTGCAATGATTCCCTAGTGATCAAGGGGAAGCCGGGGGCCTTTTATAAATCTACATGTCCCATCGCTCTGTCTGGAAGGGGTCTCTGGCTCCCTCACTCCACGCCCTGATTCTATCTACCTGATGGTCCCTCTTCCCTTCTGTGGTGGCTAGAAAGAGCCACCCCATTAAAAACCAGAACGATGATTGGAAAATAGCTTCTGTGGTTCTCTTTGGGGAAGTGGGGGCACAGGTCTTCGAGTTTTCTCTTAACACACACTCCCTTGGGCTCTCACAGATGGAAAAAAGAGAACCTGCTTCATAAAAAGAAAACACACACCAAAAACCGAGCTCTTAGCTCCAAAGGACTCCCTGTCACACCTCCATCAGCGGTTCTGCCCTTGTAAACACCCAGCGGGGAGGGTGCCCTGGGCTAAGGGTCCCAATTCGCTCCTCCTGCATTTAGCACTAAAGAACTGGGTTTGGCAGATTATACAGCCCTGCCCCCACCCTTCCCCCTCCTCTCCCATCCCTCCCCCATCTAGCTCCGTCCCCTGCTGCTTGTAGGCACCTCCACCGCCTTTATTCTCTCCCTCCAAAGAAATCCCTTTCCCTCCAGTGCAGGCAGCTGCTCCCCACTCCGCCCCCCAACCGCCTGACTCTTAGAGGAAGTGAAGAATGCTTGGAATGCCCCCCTCGTTGGCCGTCCCTCTCCACCCCCTGCAGAGCATTCCCCGGACTCCCGCTCCATTGAGAAACTCCCAGGCTCTGAGGGCTAGGATGAAAGGGAGGATAAGGACAAAGTGCAGGCAGGCAGCCGGCTGGCTCCAGCTTCAAGCAGGCTCCCTCCCCCATACCTCCCCCGGCTCTGGTGTTCGCAGGCCCCCAAACAGTCTGCTCCCCGTACACCTGCCCTCCTGCCGGCCTTCGGTGCCTGCCGCTTTGGAGCATCTGCACTGCCCTCCCCCTCCCTGCATCTGGGGAGCTGGCAAAGTTGCTGAGTCTGGGGAAGAAGTGGGGAGGCCAGGCAACTACGGGATCGGGATGGGAGAGTAAACAAGAAACCGTTTAGGCTACAGATGGGGTATTTCAGTCTGATAATTTTGAAAAGGCTCCACGTCTCCTGGTGATGGGGTTCCCACCTCCAGCCTTTTCATGGAGACTTTTCAAAGCTCTTCCAGCCCCGAGGCTCTACCACTTGAAAACAAGGCAGGTCCAACTGAGTGCTGGAGCTCTGGGCTAGACTGTGGGTAGACACAGGAGAAATATAAGGGAGGGTCTTTACCCAAGAAGCATAGAGTTCAGATGTGGAGTTAACTGTGTTCATTTATTCATTGACTCAGGAATCAAGCCCTATTGTGTGCTAAGCTAGCTCCGTGGAAGATACAGGTAATTGCTCTGTTTCTGGTGCAACGCATAAGATCCTAACCTCAGAGAGGTTGCACACTGAACAGCAAGCCAGCATGCATAAAAATAAGTAAAATTCAACAGAAAAATTTTTAGTTCAGAGAATGTTGAAGGGGAGTTGGGATGATGAGAGAGAAGAATTGCAACTTAGGAGGTAACAGGGCTACCATTTTTTAAGTGCTTATGTATCAAACACTTGATATGTTATGTAATGCCCAGGAAAGCCTTGTTAGTTCGGCACAATTTTTATCATTCTCGGGTCACAGAGGAAGAAATTGAGACAAAAACATAAAGTAACTTGCCTAGTTAGCAGGTGGGAAAACTCAACTCAAATCCAGGTCTGAGGGATGCCAAATCTTAGCGGAGTGGGCGACGTGGGGGGGGCTCATTTAAACTAGATTGGGTTTGGAGAGTTGGGAGAATATCAGTGAATGGAACTACAAATACTTATTGAGACACTATTACATGCCACACTCTTGTCCAGGCACAAGGAGTATGGCAATTCCTTCTGCCCCAGATGCCTTCCTCTTACCTCCAAAGCCCCAAAAGGGAGCTGGGAAATAGAGGGTGAGTGAGAACACGGAGAAGCTAGAGTGGGGAGACAGGACAGAGGAGAGAAGGGACGCCAAGCCCCTGCAGCCCATCCTACTAACACTGCTGGCGGGGCGGATTTCTAGGAAGAGGAGGGGACACAAAGGTACTTGGTCCTGAGATCTTTGTCCTCTTTGAGGTCTGTTTGCTTAACCTCTTCCAAGCCAGGGGCTGGGAGGGGTGGGCAGGAGAGGGGATGGATGTGGCAGAAGCCCGCTGGGGAAAGAGACTCTGGGTGGGAAGAGAATGTCTACTACTCCAGCCCCTAGAGACCCAGGCTCGGGGATTCCATTTGCACGGAGTTTCCTTCCCCTCACTTGCCAGGATGCTTCCCCTCACTTGCCAGGATGTTTCATACCAAAAGCATTCCAGAAAGCAGGCTCAAAGAGATGACTCTGGGCCCCAGGGGGGAAGGCTGCAGCCCTAGGATTATTTAGTGCCACATCAGTGCTTCTGGAATGTGAATAACCCAGACAACCACCGGGGGCAACTTGGGGAGACAGGAAAGGGCCTTCAGAGACCAAGGCAAGAAAGTCTTGGTCAGAATTCTCACCTTAGCCTCAGCCCTTTCCTGGGGCAAGTCCATCCAGGCTGTCCCTGAGTGGAAACCCCCTCACTGGGTAGTACCGAGGCTCCTCTGCGCGGAGCGGGGAGACCCCCACAGCAGGCATGTCAGGAGGAGCCCTTCCCTTCTCCCCAGACCCCATCCCAGTCAGGCTGCCTTGGACCTTCTGATGGGCTGGTGGGAAGGGGAAATGGCGATGCAACAGTCCCCTGCATGGCACAGCGCCCACATCCCACTAGAGCTTCTGCTCAGCTCTGCAAGCCAGAATCCAGAGACTCACTGACAGCCAGAGCATGTCTGGACTGTGATGAAGCCAGGACAAAGGGCGAGCTGAGGAGCCTGGGCGTTTTTAAGAGGAGACTGGGGTTGGGGGGATACATTTGTATACAAAACGGACAAAAATCTCTACCCTTACGGGGTTTCCATTCTAGTGGAGGAAGATAGACAACGCAATAGATATAATAAATAGGTGAATTATATAGTATATTAACAGGTCATAAGCATATGAGGAGAATGGGAAGGGGACAGGGAATAACGTTTTAAATTGGGGTGATCAGAGAAGGGCTCATCGAGAAGGTGGCATTTGTGCAAAGACCTGAAGGAGGGAGGTGCTAACCACATAGATATTTGAGGGAACAGTGTTCCAGGTGGAGGGAACAGACAATAGAAATGCCTTAAGTGGGAGCAGGTCAGGCTAGTTCTAAAACAGCCATTGAGGTTTTAGGGCGAGCAACATGGCACCTGCCATGCCTATGCTAATGGTTCCGCCATGGCCCCGCAGCCCAGGGACTCCTCCGGAACTGTTGGGAGCAACTGCAGCGGAAACTGCGGCAGAGCCGGCCAGGCTTTCCCAGTCCTCAATGGGGACCAGCATTAGCGGTCCAAGGTCCAGCTATACTTACAGAACCAGCAAATGATACCAATGGAAGGAAGGAGATTTCCAGTTTTTTGGAGAGCATCTTTTGGATGGCAGCTCCCAAAGACAGACGCAGCATTGAAGTTAACAGGTGTAGGAGAAGAAACCCTCATAAGCTTATTAAAGTTAAGAACAATATAGACGTTTGTCCTGAATGCGGTCACCTGAAACAGAAACACGTCCTCTGTGGCTATTGCTATGAGAAGGTGTGTAAAGAGACAGCGGAAATCAGAGGACAGATAGGGAAGCAAGAGGGAGCCCCTTTCAAGGCTCCTACCATGGAGATCATGGTGCTGTACTTGGGGGAGACACCCTCCGAGCAAGATCAGGGTAAGAGGATCATTGAGAGAGAACGGAAGTGGCCATCCTGGTTCACCCAGAATTGACACCAAACATGTTTCGAGAGGATAACTTCACATAAGACGTTTCTCCTGAAAAAGAGGAAGATGCTTTGTTTTTATGTTGGTTGTGTGCTTGTTTTTAAATCATCAGCATAGCCTAAAGCATTCTCTATAAGCAGTTAGTTTTTTTGCGGGTAATTTGAAGAATGCATCAGGAGTAAAGTCTGAAAATGTTCGTTTATGCAGAGGCTCAATGGATTTATGTGTCTGTTTCTATTATACTATGAAGTTTTAGTACACAGAATTTTCAGGACAGAAAAATAAAACCTAATTTAAAATTCATAGCCAGAATTATGCGTCTGGGCTCTGGTTTTGTTTGCCACTGGTTTCTCTTACAAGAATACTTACACAAATGCTTTTGTTTAAGTAACACCTGAAAATAGGTTATTTAAATTCTGGGTATCGCTCTTTTAAGATGGTAGATGTAGCAGTAAGAAAAAGTTCGTTCTGTTTGGTTTTTTTGTTTGTTTGTTTCAGCAAATTAAAATTGCCTTTGTATAGCACTTTAAAACAAAAAAAGCCATTGAGGCTGGAACAGAGTGAGTGAAGGAGAAAGTAACAGAGAGAGGGTCAAGATAGGAAGCAGGGGTCGAGCAGTAGAGCACCTAGGGCCTTGTGAACCATTATACAGGTTATGGTTTTTTTCTGAGTGAAATGGGGAGCCAGTGGGAGGTTTTGAGCAAAAGGAATGGTGTAATCGGACTAAGGATGTTTTTTGTTAATTCCTCTGGCTGCTTGCTGAGAATAGCCAGGGGGTGGGGGTGGCCTGCAGGACTTGAGGGATGTTGCGTCCACTATTCGAGTGGGAAAGGTGGCAGGTGGAGGGGGGTGGGGGAAGCTAGGGAGCACTTCGACCTCCAGCGGCGATGAGAGGTATAAGGAGTCTGGAATTTGGGAAAGAGATGTGAGTTGGAGATAGAGATTTAGGAGTTGTTGCTAGGAAAGAGTTTCTGCTTTGGGTGGAAAATCACCTTAGTTGATCTCTGAAGTCCCTGAGTTCTAAAGGTTCTAGGATTTTATTGAATAGGAAAGCAGTTATTTGTATAGCTGATCAGTTGTTTGTGAAAGCTTGACAGCCTTGACAGCGGGGGAGGTGGGTGTTGCTGAGCTGGGGAGGCAGTTCTGCCTGTTTGCAACTGGCTTTCTCCTCCTGAGGAAGACAACGGGGCTTCTCCCATCCTTGGGAGAAGGCTGGGGGGCGGGTTGGGGAGGAACGGTCCGTTGTAGAACTGAGTCTTCCTGTACGAGAGGGCTGTACTAAAAGACTTCTCAAGACCCTCCCGCTCTGAAACTTTACGGCTGTGCATCTTCTAAGGCTTTTACAGGTTTTATAAGAACATGGGAAATGTCACTCTTGGGCCAGGGCTCTGCCTCTGACACTGGCAGAGGGGATGGGAGTTGCCTTGTACATCCCAGGCCCCAGAGAAGAAGCCGGCTCCCGGATTCCCAGTTCTCTGCCTGTGTTTCAGAGCTTCCTGCTTCAGATCACTGGGGAGCTTGAGCGCAGCCCACAGGGGGCCTGGGGATCTGCATTTTTAACAGGCCTGGTGATTGGTTCTGATGACACCGAAGTTTGAGAACTGACTCCAGGTGAGAGCCTTAACTTGCCTCTACAGAGCTGCTGCCTTTAGAGGAATTTTATGCCACTGGGCACACAGCTTCTCTCTGGGATACAAACCTCTTTCTCTTTCTCCCTCTCTTACTCTTATTCTGCCTCCTTTTGGCTCTAAAATGCTCCCATCACCGATTGTTTCTCGGAAGAATTCCCCATGCTTTTCAGGCTCTTCCCTCCTCACTCCAGGCACCAGTCCTCTCCCCCAGCTAATCCCACCTTCTCAATTTCACCTTTTCCCCTCTGGGGGCATTTAGGTCATGTTGGGAGAATGAGTCATCCTAGGGTTGGGGAGGGGGGCTTTAAGTCCATAAATGGGCAAAAACTCTGATTTCAGGTCTCAGTCTCTAGGAAAGAGCCAATTTCTCCCCACTGTCCCCCGCCCCCAAAGGAATTCCCCAGAGAAAAGGAAGGCGTTGGGAGAGGTACTGACCAATGAAATTCTAGAAACAGCAGTTTTTTAGGAGATAGGAGACTGACTCAGCTTCCCTGATAAACAGTGCGGGCCAGGATTTTCCCAGCCCAAGAGGCCAAAATCCCATTTCCGGGCGGAAACGAGGGCCCAGCCAACACCACCCCCTCCCTACTCCTCACTGATTTCCCCTCGTAGGAGAATGCAGCTCCAGGCGGTGCTGACCCGGGCTCTGGACAGCACAGGCTCTCAGCTATCCCAGCAGGGCTGACCACATGCCTCACCCAGACCCCGGGGAAAGGGTGCTGTGACTTTTTAAAGTTCCCTGGCTGCATTCTGAATCACCCTCCAGCCTGGCCTGCAGTGTCTTCCTGATCCTTGGCTGTGCCCATCAAGCAGGTGGGCCCCTGGTTGGTAGCAGACCAGCCGCTGGCATGGAGCCCCCCCTCTATTAAGGGACCCCTGGCTTGCTCTGCCTCCCAGCCCAGTGCTCAGTTCTCTGTGAATGGAAAAGCCATGGGCCAGGTGGCACCTGGGGAGAGCTGGCTGTCTCCTCCTCAGAACCTCACACAGTGGCCAGGTCTCCCTTGAGATCCTTTCACAATTCAGGGTCTGGGCCTCCCGTGGCTCCTCAGAAACCTTGCTTGCAACAGGCCCAGGAGACTAGGGGGCAGACTCACAAACCTCCAGGAGACGAACAGACACAGCCAGAATGCCAATTTGTTGATTCATAATGAAAAATAGAACTGCTGTGAAACCCACCAGACACTCGGGTTTGCTGATGAGCACGTTCGCCGTCTGTTGGCCATTTCACACGAGGGGAAGCCGAGACTCAGTGGGACGGTTACTCGGGCAGCACAGGAGCTGGGCAGGGAACGCTGTGGCCATGAAGGGTCTTCGTGGAGTACCAGCCTCTCAGCCAGGACGCACCAGGTGGCCGTGCTCAGGACGCGCTTCCCCCGTACAGCTCTGGAGGACATCCCATACATGTATTTGTTGCCCCAGAGACAAGCTCCTGGCTTAGCACATTCCTCCTTTAGGCAGAACACAGGGCAGTCACTTAGAGAGCCCCTTTCACAGTACACTCACACCAGTCCTGTTTCCCCAAGGATTAAACTGGATGACTCATCAATGTGCTTTGTAAGCAACACCTCCCCGAAGAAACTAAGGAGTGGGAGAAGGTACTCAATAAGTGTTTAATAAAGGGCCTCCACCTGCTCTCCTGGCCCCAGCGCCTTAGAAATGGGAATCTGATAGTTGAATCAGTGAAAAGCCATCCCCTAATACACCCATCAATGTGTATGGAGACCTTACTTTGTTCTAGGTGCTGTGGAAAATACGGGAGCAATAAAGGCATGGTTCCCTCCCTCAAGGAATTTGTATATAATAAAGTTGAAGCTATAAAATAACATCTACAGGATGATCGTGAACAGCCCAGAGGTGAGTGTGCTCAGGGCGTATGTCTGGTACAAAACATGTGTAGTCTGCTCATGTTCTATTGGACTTGGTAGTAATGGGACCACTTGTGTGGATGAGGGATGGACCACTGGCTGTTTTGGGTCCCCACTCTTTTGTCACTAGATTGGTCAGTAAATGAATAAGCCCCCCACTAACTAAAGTCTCTAGGTGTCTAGGCCCCAAGGCAGGGTCTCACTTGCGTCCACTCAGTTGAAATGCGAGGGCCCAGCTGTCCTTCCTCACAACCACTAGCCGTGGCAGGAAATGAGAGAGAGGGTCAGAACGAGCAGATGAACACCAGGGAGGGACGGGGGAGTAAGGTGGTTAGCTCCCTCCTTGCCAGCTATGGCTGGGGCCGGTTGGGGCAGCGAGCACACTGGTTCTTTGACCCTGTCCCCAGCAGCCCATCCATTCTTTTCTCGCTGCCTGGAGGAGTTTACCTTCTTTAGAGCCTCTCAGAGCCTCAAGATGAGGCAGAATTGTAACTCTCTCTCTGAGTCAGCTTGGTCCACTTCATAACTTGTGTGCCACCCCTAGGGCCCTTGGGTCCGAGTCTTTCTAGACCCATTTTTTTCCATCCCTGCTAAGGCACTAGACGAGATCCGGCCTCAGCCTCCTCCCACCCCCACTACCTATCTCGGAAATAAGAACCAGCTTGGAGTCACATTAGATTATGTGTGCAGTGTGTCATACACCCACCCCAAATCAATGTCAGGGGCAAAGCTGCTGCTACCGGTCAGCACTGAAGTCTCTGGTGTTGCTCTAGAGCACCAGCTCTCAAAGTGTGGTCAGGGACCCCTGGGGGTTCCCCAAGTCCTTTCAGACGAAAACAAGGTCAACACTGTTTTCATCATAATATGAAAACATCATTTGCCTTTTTACTTTCATTCTCTCATGAGTGCACAGTGGAATTTTCCAGAAGCTTCATGGTGTGTGATATTATAACAGACCGGATGCTGAAGGAGACATAAGAATCCAACTCTGCACGGCAATGTGAACATACTTAATACAATCAAACTACACACTTAAAACAGTTCGGATGGTAAATTTTATGTTATGTATTTTGTTACCACAATTAAATTTTTTAATTTTAAAGAAAAGAATCTGTCTCTTTTTCATTAAGCCAAATATTAAAAACATTTGCAAAACATGTAGAACAATGCCACTCTTCTCACTATTTTTTGTTTGTTTGTTTTGGAAAATATAGCAAGTTTTTGTAAAAATGTTTTATATATGTAAATGTGTAATGAGTTATTACTGTCACTTTTTAAAACTTATTTTAAAATAAATTAATAAATATTTTTTAATTTATGTTTTAATTTCTAATATGATAAACGCCAGTTCACCCACATAAATGCTCTTTGAGTGTCCTCAATAAGTTTTTAGAGTATAAAGGGCTCCTGAGACCAAAACATTTAATAACTGCTGCTCTACTGAGAAGGAATACAGCAGGTAGGGTTGCCAGATAAAATGCAGGATTCCCAGTTAAATTTGAATTTCACATATACAACGAATAATTTTTTAGTGTAATATTACCTAAAACATGCTGAACTAAAAAATTATTCGTTGTTTATGTGAAATTCAAATTTAACTGGGTATTCTGTATTTTTATTTGCTAAATCTGGCAACCCTGACAGCGGGAAAGATTTAGGTTAGACTGAGAACTTGAGTCAGATGTTGGGATTCTGACCCAGGAAAGGATGGAGAATTTCTGACAGCTTTGAGAAAAACGAATGGTTCTGAGGGCCCTAAATGCTTAGGGCTAGGGGTTACAGCCAGGAGGTGGGGAGGGGACAAAGGGTCTTCCCTGAGCTGGGCCCAAGACTCACTCCAAGAAACCCAGGCAGCTGGAGGATTAGCAAAAGCAGTGGAGAGTGAAACCCAACGTTGGGAGGGCTGAGGTCTCTGAAGGATGTCAAAAACATGAGGCAGTGAGGTCATCCGGCTGCCCCTGAGCTCTGCTAAAAATAGTTGTGGTTGCCATAGGGGTGAGAGCTATCAGGAAGCCAGGGTGAATCTCCATGTCTGGTTGGGGCTGTGCAGAGATATAGCTGGGGCGGTTGGGCCGTCAGGCCAGGTGGCAAGAAACCTAAGACACACGTTTGGGGCTAGAAATAACAGAGACAAAGAATTAGTCTTAGGAGCAGCCCAGGGGAGAAGGGCCCACACCTCCAGCTAGAATGGAGGCCAGTGACAGGTCCCTCCTCCCATCAGCATAGGGAAGCTCTAAGAAGCTCTTTCCTTTAAGAGAGGCAGGGGTGCCCCAGAAATAAGACTAGCAGGGAGGTTTGGGTGCTTTTTTAAAAAATTATTTTATTTTTTTGCCTTCAACATGTATTTAGCATTACTCTATACTTGGCATTGTACCCATCCCTGAGGATTCTGAATTGAATAAATGTGGTTCCCACCCTCCAGAGTCCGGTGGAGGAGACAGAGGCATAAAACCAACACAAATTCATGAATTCTTTTTGATAAGGGTTAATGATCAAAGGCCCGAGCAGCAACCCACCCACTGCAAGCCAGGCCTCTCCCTTTAGCAACCCCCAGCCCCAGCCCGGGCTGCAAACCAGCTGAGGGTGGAGAACCACCCAGATGCCTGCAGAGCGACACTCCAAGTTCCAGACCCTTTCTCTGCCCACACATCTCCGCCAGCTGTTTGGAGCAAAGGAAAATAACCCAGTTTGGGGAAAGACATAAAAATGACAGTTTTCTGTCTTGAACCTTCTCCCTCAGCCCATCCCAGCCTGGGAAAACCTGCTAGATGCTTCTTGAGAGGGTTCCTAAAGGCCATTACTGGCTTCCAGTTCAAGTGGGTGAGTGTGTGTATGAGGCAGGCTGGCCTTCGTTGACCATGGAGGTTTGGGACCCTGTTCGAAGTGACAGAACAGGTAGAGACAAAAGACAGTCTCATTTCTGGTGTCTAGCGCTTACTGAACACACATGGATTGAGCCCCTATTGCCAGGGACCAGGGTGGGATGTCGAGTCCAGAGCTCCAGCCTGCTAGGGGCACCGTCATTACACAGGACACTGGGGAAAGCTTCATGGAGGGAGCGAGCTGCGTGTTGCAGGCTGAGTTTTCTGGGTCAAGTAAAGGGGTTTTTAAGGAGCAAGAATTCCTTGAAAACTTAAACACTGACTTCAGACAGTCAAGTCTGGTGCCTGTATGTAAACCTCATTCGCTCAGTTGTGCTCCATATCCCAACTGCCACCCCCTCTCCAGCCCCATTTTATCCTCGGATATGCTCCTGCCAAGTAAGGTGTCTGCTCTGTAGGGAGAGGCAGGTCCAGGGGCTCTTTCTCTGTCCCCCGGGTTCCTGGGGTTCAGGATCCAGGTCTGGTTTCTGCCCTTGTCTCTCCTCTCTCACAAGCTGCAGCCTGGTAGCTTGGCCCCTCACTGCTGTGCCAGGAGGGAGGCTGTTAGCAGCACAGCTCAGCACGGGGGCAGGCGGGGTGTGTCTCTCTGGAGCTGCAGCAGGAGCCCGCTGGGCACGGTCAGGAGCGGTCAGGACCAATTTCCCCTGCAGCCAAGTGCAGCCGTTTCTCTGTTGTGCCTTCCCCACCGTCAGACAGACTGTGTTGGCTCCTCTGAGGCCCCATGTGAGAAGGAGAGTGTTGGCTCTGCCCAGATTGGCTGTGTGACCTTGGGCAAGTCAGTGGACATTGACCTCCTATTTGTTCAAGTATAATCTGTACTCCAGGGTCTGTCTGAGGCAACATGTGTGAACACACTTTGTGAGCTGTAAAGCACAGCACTGGTGTGAAAGGCTGTTACTTTGTGGGAGTCCAGAGCCCCCCATGGTTAGAACAGGGAGGCTGTCTCAGAGTTTACTTTTCAGGCATCATCTTCCACATGGGGATTCCTAACCCGGGGTCCCGATGTTCTGCAGGGAGTCCTGGTGGCATTTGTAGGTTTTTTGAGAAGGTACATTTTCTGGGAAGATGATGCAGAGCTTTTCATCAGACCCTCAAGAGAGTGGACAAGTGAAGACCTGTTGAGAGCCACTGCCCGAGCCTTGGGCTTCATCTCTGGGGGTCATCTGCCAGGGAACCCCGACCCAGGAAGGCCGAGAGGCCTCCGAATCGTTGGAGGCAACAGTCATGCAGGCTGAGTGACCTATGTGTACCCACCCAACAAGGACATGTCTAAACAGCCACATGAGTCCAAAATCGCCAAGGAGGTGTTTGCTGAGCCCAAGTTCTATGCAGGCCAGCAAGACAATAGAGCTCATGGGATCTATATCATGCCAAAGTCTAGGAGGCGATTGCTCTGTACTATTCTCTATGTTGGCCTGATTTGGACTGGAAGGCCAAGTCCCATTCTAGATACCATGTTACTATAAGAATGCAGATAAATGGAAATATTTCCAGGGGACACAGGCCAAGCTGTCAAAATGTCTTGAAACCAGTCTTAGGAGGAATGACTAAAAGAACTGAGGGTATTTGGCTCAGAGCAAAGAATTACAGAGTAGATGGAGACTGGGAGTGGACATTAAATTCTTGACATGCTCTCTAGTGGATTCTATAGGGAGGCAGATAGTAACTTAGTAAAAGGAAATACTTTCTAACCGTGAGCTTCATGGAGTAGATGGACTGGAACTCCCCACTACCCCACATATTTGGTCTTTTGGAAGGGAATAAATTGCAGCTTCTAAGCTCTATCCCAGAAGAAGAGGAAGAAGAGACAATGACCATTCCTCCCCTGGGACTCAGGGAGAATGGGTGTCGTCTTGTAGAGGGGAAAAGGGGCAGGGCAGGGAACAGCAAGCCAGATCTGGGCCCCTGTGGCCTCTGCCTGCTTTCACAAAGGAGTCTTCTCTGACTGCCTGGATCAACTGTGGTCAAACCCCTTCCTCCATGGCCCCTGCTGTCTTGCTCACAGCTTGCACACAGGTTTCCCACTCCTGTCCTCACAGCTCTCAGGGCCCTCCTGGCCCACCACCCAGCAGGGCAGGTCCCGTGAGCTGGCCTTGGATGGATGTTGAGGGGAGTTTGTCCACCTCCACTCACACTTCACGATGGATGGGGGTCCCACAGAGGAGCCCAGAGACGTGGTCTGAGGCGGAAGCTGCCCGGTCCTGTCTGGCACAGCTGAGGAGGCTGGCAGGTGTGCCCCCTCTCTAGTGACCTCACCTGAGCCTGCCAGGCGCACCCTCCCTGCCACACCCTTCCTAAACCTCCTTCCAAACCTGCCCTCACCCAGCAGGCCTGTCGAGCACCGCGCCCCATCTCAGGGCCCCAGGGGAGCCTGGGGAGAGTGAGGTAACTGTGGGTCAGCCCCTCACCAGGGCCTGGTCTGGTCTGAGGGACGGGGCTGGCCTCCTGCCTCCAGTCAATTCTGGGTCCCTGATGACTTCCGGGGTTGGAGGTCACAGAAGTGCAAAATGACAGACTGTCAGGGTTGTTATATACATGGGGAAACTGAGGCCTGCAGCGAGCAGACACAAGCAGCAGGACGCCCAGTCTGCAATGGGAAGCTGGGGGACTGCATGGCAGGGGACTGCTGCCCTCCTGGCCCCGGCAGGCCTCTGACTTGGGAAAAGTCTGAGGTTTAGAGCCACCTGACAGTTCTCCTGCTGCCTCCCTTGCTTCTTTGCTTTTTTCGACCCATATGAAGGTGTTCTGGAGCGTAGGAGCGAGGTTAGGAAAGGGATGGCCCTGTGGGGTCAGCAACGTGGGCTTTGGAGCCAGACAGGCATAGGTTAGAACCCTGGTTCCTGCCACCTCCTGCCAGCAGGACCTTGAGAAGTACTTAGGTCTCGCTGAGCCTCAGTTTTCTCATCTGCAAAATGACAATAATTATTATCTAGAAATGCAGAATGTGTTACATCTATTATCTCATTTAACTCTCACAGCAAACAGTTTGAGGCAGATATTATCTCCAACGTTCAGATGAGAAAACTGAGGCTCAGATACCTCGTGCAGGATCTCGGGAATCCTGATGAGTGGTAGAGCTGGGACATAACCTGTGACTGTCTGATCCCAGGGCCCGTGCTCTGGACCACTCTGCCATTCTGCCGTGGCCTTGGAGGATGGCTGGGAGAAATGACGGGGGTGAAGTAACAGGATATAGCGCCCCTTCCCCAGGCCCTGATGAGGTGTCGCAGGGAGCAGGGCTGGGTGAGGGAAGAGGAGAGAGGGGCTTCTGGGTCCAAAGTAGAGGCCACTGCGAGGGTCCCGGGCCTGTGGCACTTCGGGTTAGTGGAAGGGGAGGGACCGGAAGTCTTCTCGAAGGTGGATGAGGGCAGAGCCAGGAAATAGAGATTCTGTGGTTAAAGCAGCCCCTCAGTGTTCCTGAGACCGTGGGGCTGAGGGAAACTCAGACTCAGGAGGAACACGTGCCAAGCTGCTGACAGTGCTTTCCCCTGTGGAGGGACAACATTTTTACTCTCCAGCCCCCATATTGTTTGCATTTTTTACACCGACTGTGCATTATTTGAATTTTCTTGTAAAGGAAAAATAAAGGCTAGAAAGATGTATGTCAAATGCTACTAGTGGGTGGAGGGTATCATCTGTGACTGAAGTTCCCTCAAATTTTCTACGACAAACATGTATTAATCACTCTCAGAAAATATTATTTAAATGAAATTATACATGTAAAGTGTCTAGAACAGCACTTCTGCCATGATGGAAACGCGTTCCGTCTGTGCCGTCCAGTACAGCAGACACCAGCCACACGTAGCTCCTGAAATATAGCTAGTGCAGCCGAGGAAATGAATTTTTAATTTTATTGAATTTTAATTAACTTACATTTAATTTTAAGTAGGCCTGGCCTTTGAGGGTTCAATAAGACAGACTGTGCATGATGGTGCGGGCTTTATTTATTTATTTTGGCCGCGCCACGCGGCTTTCAGGATCTCAGTTCCCCGACTAGGGATTGACTGAACCCGGGCTGCGGCAGTGAAAGCCTGGAATCCTAACCACTAGGCCACCAGGGAACTCCTGATGCTGGCCTCTAGAAGAAAGTGTGCTGCCCTGTCACCATCTGAACCCTTCCTGATGAGTGCCCTCTTCCCTGCCCTCTCTTTCCTCCCCGGCTTCAAAGCTTCCTCTACCTTCCTCTACTGCCTCCCCCCTCAGCCACCTTACCTTCCTTCTCCAACCCTGTACAGAGCGCAGGGGTTCCTCGGTCAAACCCCTCCAGGTGTGCTTGTCGTGATGTGCACATCTGCAGGTGAGAGTCCAGGCTCAGCACCGCCTCACTGTAGCAATCTCGAGAAAGTCACCGCCTCTATCTGGGCCTCAGTTTCCTCATATGTATAATGGGAGTCTTGGCCAGAGATTCCATAAAGACCTCACGGCCCTTTACCTAGCTGCTGAGGTCACAGGCTGGGATCACTGGGCATGGCCAGGGGTACTGGGCACTGCTGAGCAAGAGGTACTTAAGTGAGGTGACAGAAAGGACTGTCTGGCTGTCAGGCTTATGAGGTGCTGGGACGGGTGAAAAATGTGTGATGAAAGATGTGTCATGGAGGGAAGAGAACTTTGCTAATCCAGCTCCCCTCCAGCAGCTAGCCTCTCTTTCTTAGATCATAACTTCGTTTTAGCAGTTACCAAGCTCCATTGTCATTTTTTTTACCTCTGTCTTCCTGGATAGATTTTGAGATGTTCGAAGAGAAAGAGTTTGTCTAGTTCACCTCAGTATCCTCCATCTCTTACATAAAACAGATGTTCATGTAGGTTTGATGAACAGACGAAAAAATTGCTCCTTTGGATCCTCCCTAGGCTTTTCCCTCTGGAGTTGGTATTAAGCTCTGTGGCTCAAAGGACTCAGCCTTGGGAAAAAATAGAAAGTCAATGGAATTTGTAGAAAATTGTTTTTCCCTTTCTGCCTCCTTGAAAATGTTTTTTCTTCAACCTCTCAAACCCTAACCTTCTCTTTCTCTGGCAGAGTAAAGAAAGTGTTCAACGGGAAAAACGAATTCATACTAAGGTGTGAATGGCTCAAGGTTTACCCCTCGTAGGGTCACCTGCATTTGTACGTGTAACAAGCAACACTTAGCCTACCTGTGGGGGTCAGGCTTCAGCTACAGCTGCGGCGGCGTTGTCAGCAAGCCTGGGTTTGTCCTGCGGCAGCCGTTCACCGGCTGTGTCCATGAGTAAGTTCCCCTCATCTTTCTGAGACTCGGTTTGCTATCTGTAAGCGGAATCTTACGTCACCTCTCTAGCTACCCACTAGGGCTATGGTGGAGATAAAATGAATCCATGTACACAAAAAGCATTGTTAGCTGTGAGGTCTTGGATAGGAAAAGGGATTGATATTGCCATGACTTTGGGCCAGGGAGGAGGGGTCTCCCCTCACCCTCAAAATCATACCTGAGCAGATGACAGCTGTGCGTGGAAGCCACCACCCTTTTAATCTCACAGCTGCCAAGTGGAGAAGAGAACCCTGGCATTCCCTCGTCTTTTGCCCTGCTTCCGGGGGAAGATGAGAGGGAGGCCAGGAGAGCCTTTGGAGCCAACCTTGCTCTCCGACTCACCTCCAGATGCCCTCCTCGCAACCTGGGCATCCAGCAGTGAGGACTCCCCACGGTTAGAATACCGGTCCCGACTCCTCTGTCTGCGTGCGTTCCTGCTCACGGACCTCACCAAACCAAGCCGCCTCTCCACCACACTGGGAGCCTGCACTTGAGTCTGCTTCACAGAGATACTTTCTGGATTTCCCAGAAACTCACTAGCCTCGTCCATCTCTCCATCTTAAATTCTCCATTTGTGTGAAGGTGGGGACACTAAGGCCCAGAGAGGTTGCATGACCTTCTCAGTATCACACAGCATTGTTGAGTGTTAGCCCCCAAGTCCCTAGACTTCTGGATGGTCCCAGGTCTTCCTGAGGAGAATGCTCACCCTTTCCCTTCTCTCCCCAAACTCCCCTCACCTTCCCTTTCTCTTTCAAGCACAAACAACCCCTCTGAAACCCCCAAGTCCCATAAGTTCTGGAGTGGGGGTTCCCTTCCCCTCTTCCCTCTCCTTCTCACTGGAGTGGCCTTAGAAGCCCCTTCCCCAGGTATCCTGCCCTCTGGGGTGTAGGCTGGGCAGTACCGATGCCTGAAACACCGCATATCCCTTCAAACCATGTAACGATGCCTCTGTCTCACCTGCACGCCCAGAACCTGACCAAAACCATCTGCTTGGGACACTCTCCATTCTTGCTTCTTGCCCGTCCTTCAGTGCTCTGAGAAGCCTCCCCAAAGGTCCCTATCAGAGTGGAGCTCTCCTCCCTGGACTTCCCACTCCGTCCCCTGCTGCAGCACTTATCTCTTCCTGCCTCTGTTAGAGGGCTGTGTGTGTGTGTGTGTGTCCCCGCTAGGCTGTGAGCTCCATGAGGGCATGGACCATGTCTTACTTTTCTTTGTGTCTACATGCCTGGCACAGAGCAGGTGTTCAAAACTGCATTTCTTGAATTTCATTGAACCTAAGCCTAGTGGTTTGGGCTACAGGCTACCTGGACCACAGGCTGCCCACCTTTGATGAGAGCTCCAAGACCAGCAGAGAAGGAAATGGAGAGGAAGGAACGGGACCCCTGGTCAGCCCCTTCTTCCTCGGCATCCACGCTGCTGTCGCTCAGGTCTTCCCATCCTTGGCCTGGCGTGGCCCTGCCTGACTGAGAAGATGGAGAAGGGACCAGCCAGAGACATATAACAGGTCCGTGCTGGTGACTTGTCTCTTGCATGAGTTTATTTAATGCCCAGTTTCGTGGGAAATCTTCTCCTCCTCACCTCCACCTCAACTCTGGGTGCTTGGGGCTGGGCTCAAGTAGAAAAAGAACAAAGGGACCCAAGAGAGTGGCACAGAGAGAACTCAGCCTTCCTGCAGGAGCCCAGAGATCAGAGCGCCCAAACCAGCTGGAGACCCAGATCCTTCTAAAGGGTTTACTTTAGTCTTCTCTTCAGAGAGCTGAAATCCCTACAAGAACAACCAGAGTAAGGCAACCAAAGGACCTTTAGGCTGGGAGGTGGGCGGGCAGCAGGGTCCAGGCACCCAGAGCTTGTGGAATCTCCTCCGGGTGCTTTTGGAAGCAGAGCCAACTTGGTGGGTGGCTGCCTGGGGGCAGGGTCATGGCCAAGGTGGTCTATCGAGCACCCCTGGGCCCCTCATCTTGAGTTAGACTTTGGATCGGCTACCGGGGAGGGAGGGCTCTTCTGGGAGGACCCGAGTGTGGGAAGCAGTGCTGCCGTCACCAACCTAGACTGTCCTTCTAGCTGGGTGACTCAGGTCCTGCTGACAGGTCTGGATGTGCTGGGGCAAGTCCCAGCCTTCCCTCCCTCTCCACCTCTGTCCCAGCACGTCTGGTGGAGGCCGAGCCTCCTCCTTCCAGCTCCACTGGGGGGTTGGCTACAACCGTTCAGCCTGAGGGGCCACTGCCAGCCACTCTCTCAAGCCCTGCCCCAGGCTTGGCCCCGAGCAGCTCAGAGCCCTCTGTGGGGACCCCAGATGGCCCAGCAGCAGCCTGACAGTTGTCTCCCTTAGGGAGAGAGATCTGGGAACCTGGGGTGCAGGCACCCATATCTGACATCTCCTCTGAGCCTCACGAATGCCCTGCCACTTGGGCAGCCCAGGCATCCTTATCTCGACGAGGAGACGCGAGCCTGCAACCCCACAGCCAGCGCTGAGTGGCTGAGCCTCCACCCAAACCTGGGCCTCCTGATGCCGATTCCTGAGCACACACCTGGGCCCGTGGTCTGGAGGAGGCTGGGCCCCAAGCACTGATATACTCACAGGACCCGGGTGGAGGCAGCCAGCCTGGGCCAGGCAGGCCTCATCCAGTCCTGTCTCAAGCTGGGGCCTGACTCCCTGGGACTGGGCCGGCTTTGTCTGCAAGTCCTAGAGGAAAGGTGTCTGGAATAAGCAGGCTCTCAGCTTGCAGGGAAGGGGAGCTGTGAGGGCCTCTACTGAGCCGTCAGGAGTTGGAGGCCAAGACCTCCTCAGTCGCCCTCAGCCTTGCTTGTTTCTGTAGGGTCTGCCTTAGACGTCTCTGAGCAGTTCTGCACTTGAACATCCCCTTGGCTTCAGGAAGGGGGAGGAGTCATAACTTGCCTTGGTTAGTCCCTTATTAGGTTCTAGGCGCCAGGCTAAGGTGTGACACGCAGAATGTCCTCTCTCCTGCACCCCAAACCTGTGAGCCAGATGCCATTTGCTTTCCTATGGGCAGAGGAGGAGGCTAAACTGAGACTGGAACCTTGTCTGAAGTGGGTGACAGCGCTGGGACTGGAGCCCAGAGCTGCAGGCTCCAAAGCCCAGGCTCTTACATTGGAAACTTGACCTCACTTAAGGGCGCCGTCACTGACGGGGGGGCCTGCCACGTGGATCCATCCAGGCGTCCCGGCTAAAGCTCCCCTCCTCTCCCACCCTGTGGCCCCAGGTCTTTCCTCCTTTCCCTCCCCTTCCCCCCAGAATCACCTTGAGTCACCTGGAGTGGCGGGGGTCAGGTCACTGCCCTCGGCCCCGTGCCGTCAGAAGGCTTTGGTGTGGGCCCAGGCTGCACCTGCTGCAGCGCCACCGTTTCCACGAGGCTGGCAGGGAGCACCAGCTCTGCACGGGCACAGCAAACATGGCACAGCAAATATGCCGTCTCCAGGCCAGCCAGCTGCCCGCCAAGTGCTGCTGGAGCACTACCACACAAGTCCAAGCAGAGATGAGTTCTCAGCTGCCCCCAGCCTGGGCCACTGAGGCTGCGGGAGGGTGCTGGCCTGGCCGGGCCCTGTGAACCCCAGGTGTGGGGCTGGGACCTGCAGGACGGACCCCCGGGGAGAAAGCCTGCCCGTTGGTCCTGCAGTCTAAAGGAGGGTGGTCCCCTGCAGAGGCCACCCTGACTCAATGTCTCACCCTGTGACCCCTGGAGGGAGAGGCAGGCAGGTCCAGATTGGAGCAATTTGTCCCATTTTTACAGAGTGGAGAGAGGCTCAGACATGAACAAGGAAGGGCAGTGACTGTCAGAGGAATGAAACCCAACTCCTAGTCGGGGCCTGGGCTTAGCGAGAAGCCCCTTGTCACGAAGAGGCAAATATAGGGTCTGCCTGTTCCGTCCTTTTTTGCAGAAGATGGCTCTGTAGCCGGGGGTGGGGGTGGAGGTGGGGCTGATGTTCCCCTCTCCTAGGGCTGTTTACTTTGCAGCCTCAGGATCAGCTGAGAATGTCACGCCCCAGCCTCCCTCTTCCCTCCTCCCTTTCAGTGTGGACTGTGGCTGGCAGTGACATTTAAGAACCAATGCAGGGAAGGCACCTGACCTTGGGGAGGAATGTGGGAAATGTCTGCAGCCTGGAGCAGCCACCCCCACCTGGGGCCCAGGAATGTGGGCTCCTGGCCCAGAGCCCATGGCCCCCAAGGGAGGTGTGCATGTGGTTGGAAGAAATGGGGGGTGCAGGGCCCAGGAGTGACATTGTTGGAAGGCCCTGTAAGGTCACCTGGTGAAACTCCTACCCGGTTATAGAGGGTGAAGATGAACCATCAGTGCTGCCCTCCTGCCAGCGCCAGCGCAGCACCCTCTCTGATCCAGTTAAGGGCACAGTCCCCGACGCCTAAGTCCCCTAAAGCCCAAGGTCATGGATACATCTGTGTATCTGTGTATTGACTTCTCAGACCTACAGAACCACAGAATGTCAGAGCCCTTTGAAATTAGCAGCTACTGCATCCATCCATATTACAGATGTAGAAACTGAGGCCCAGAAAGATGGGAATTGGCCACAGGTGCACTAATTATGGGCCAGGGCTCTGGGGTAGGTGCTTTCCCTACAGCCCTCCTGCTTTCACGAACTGGGGGCATCTCCTCGCAGTAGGGAGACTCAGGTGGGCCAACTGAGCTCCCACAGGGTTCCTGCTGGGAATCCAGTGCCTTCTGTGGGTGCCCTTAACTGTCAGAGGTGGGAAATACAGTCACAGAGCAGACACTGAGGGCCTCTATGCTCAAGGCAGGTGATCTCTGCTCTGGCTGGACAGAATTGAAAGGCCAAGCTAACGCCAACAGATGCTAGTCTTTGGAGCTGAACCCTAAGAAAGTGCTGAATAAGGACTCTGCTGCCCTCCTGTGGCCATACCTGGGCATGACTGCTGTCATCGAGGCCTCCAGCTGCTTATGTTCTCCAAACTAAGGAAATCTCTCCCAATTTCCCTCCTCCTAGAAAGCACTCCAGGGAGGCTGGATGGGGTGGACATCATCTCACCTCCCTATCACCCAGGCCAGAGCTTTGGCTGTGGAAAGCAAATGGGAAGGGTGGATGACACTTTGTTCAATGTCAGATCCTGGAGGACGAAGGCCACAGGCCAATAGGTGAGGCCCAGTCTGTGTTACCCAGAATGCTTGAGTGTTGGGAGAGACTCGGTGGTTTCCATGGAAACAGCCTAATCAACCAACGCTAGACGGGATGGTTTGAAAATTTAGAGGATATTTATTTCTCGGGAAGGTCCACAACAGCTGGCAGGCACTGCCCTCCCCTGTTCCAGGGGATTTCTCTCTCCTTTTCTGAGAAATCCCCTCTCTTCTTGGAAGTGCCCTTGGGGAGGCTGGGATGTGAAGAGAAACCATACACAACACTCCAGAGCCTTAAAAAAAAGAAAGCAACAGACAACCTCCCCCACACAGATACACACATACGGAATAAACAGACATATAAAAGAGGCTGAGGCGCCGCTTGGGAGAGTGGGGCTGGGAGGCTCTGCCCCACTTCCCCCAGCCAGGAGGCTCCAGATCTAAATGGCATGGAAGTGCCCGACAGCCAAGCAGCAGCCCTGGCTTCAGAGAGAGGACCGGAGAGGGGGGCGGGGGTGGGACCTCTCCCTGGAGCTCAGGGGAATAAGGGACAAAGGAACCAATAAATAAATAAATAAACAGAACCCTAAGAGCTTGGGACCCCTGGGGCCTCTTTCCCTGAAAAGAGCAGATCCAGGGACAGGCAGAAAGGATAACAGGGAACACACAAATCCAAAGCCACACCTAACTGGCCTCCAGAGCCTGCATCCTTCAGATCCCAGAAGGGCCCAACCCAGAACCCAGCCTCAACCCAGCTCTGGAGGAGGGAGGGGTGAGCTGGGGAGCTTCCTTCCTGAAACTCTTGCCTTCATTCTGACCATCTCCACAAAGAGGGAGCCGGAGCTGCCTGAAGCATGGGCTCTTCCCCAGGAAAGCCGAGGCATGGCCCTCTCCCGCCCCTCTTCTCATTGGCCTTCCTGACCCATGGCATCTGCGTCAGCTGGGAGGAGCACTTGTGTGACTGTAAATAATCAGAACAGTCCATCCGGGTGTCCTCTGCTCCATTTGGCCACCGACGCCCCCACCGCCTCCAGCCAGGGCTACACTGACGGCTCCCTTCAGGCCAACAGGGAGGAGGCACTGGACAGAAGAAGCAAGGACAGAGAAGGGGGCAGAAGTTGCTGGAATGGACAGTTTGGGCAGGAGGCCAAACTGGACACATGATGAAGTCCAAGGACTCGGGAGTCCCAGGGTTCCCCCGGAGAAGCATGGCCAGCTGGGGGCTGGGGAGAGCACGGGGTCGGGACAGGCCGGCCGCTCAGCTGGGCAGTAGCACGTGCTGCAGGAGGTAGGTGAGGGAGTCCCAGTGCTTCCAGAGGAGGAAGAGGACGAGGACCAGGAGGGCAGTGCTGGTGATGCGCAGGCGGGTCTTCATGAGTGGTGTGATGAAGTTGGCGAGAGTGGACACGAACACCAGCAGCACGGCCATGAGCGCCAGGATCACGTTGATGAACTTGCCCAGCAGCGCCCGTGCGTTGGCGTTCTCCACGCCCTCCAGCTGCACCACCTGCTGCTGTTGCTGCTGCAGCTCCAGCTTGGTGACCCGGGTCAGGCAAGACTCCACAGCCTCCTGCAGGGACACAGGGGTGGGTGCATTGGAGCTCGGGGCGGGCAGACCCCCAGCCTAAACCCTACCTGCCCCTCCGAGGAGGTTACAATGCACAGGGTGCCCCCTCCGAAGGCCAGGCAGGGTAGAGAGTGATCAGCTGCAGCTAGGGGCCCGAGTCCTTTAATGATGACTATCTGGGGAGGACGGTGAGAAGTGGAAGTCTTGATTAAGGGGAAGCGGCGGAACCAGCCCACTCCCGGATTCCTCTTGAGGCTGCTGTACCTGGATGTCCCGGGCCCTTTCGTAGGACTGGTAGGCCACCTTCTCCTCCATGCTGGCCAGCTCCTGCTTCAGGTTGGTCATCTCATTCTGGTGAAGCTCGGTCAGGTCGTTGAGCTGCTCCTCCAGCCGCTCATACCTGGCGGAGGGAGAAGGTATGACACCAGTCCCAGCTCCCCAAGCCCCTTGTCTCTCCCCAGGATCAATTTCACTCATTCTCAGCAATGACTCAACCCACCCCAGGTGTCCAGCCCTGTCCAATTTTAACAGCAACCACAATGAAAGCTACTACGTACACAGCACTTCTTATATGCAGGCCCTGGGCTAGGCACTTTCGCCACATTATCCCATAGGATCCTCCTCCACAAACCTTCAAGATAAGTCCTAGTGTCATCCCCATTTTACAGACGAGAAGACTGAGGCATAGAGAGGTTGAGGAACTTGCCTGAGATCACAGAGCTCATGAATGGAGGAGTCAGGGATTGACTAACTTCAACAACCTCAACCCTTAAGCCCTGGGCTAACAGGCTCTCCTGGGTACCAGGGACCCAGGGACATAGAGACACAATCCCTGCTCTGAAGGCACAAAATATAGAAGATGACTACTATGGCGGGCGGCGGGGGGGGAGTTAGCTTTCAGGCAGGTTTCCCCCTCAATTTTCCAAACCTTCTTCCCATATATAAAGAAGAAAAGGTGCTAACTAAAGAAAAGATCCCGAAGACTCCCAAGGAGCAGGTGCCAAATGGCACACGAGAGGCGCAGAGCAAAAGCAGAGCCGACAGAAGGGAAGGAGGGGACAGGCTGACTCGGGAGCCCCGGCTGAACGATCACATGGACCACGCCAGACACCTACATACGGTGACTTTACAGGTTTGGACTCAACCCTCACAAACCCTGTGAACAGGGCTTCACGTTATTCCCGCTTCACAGATGAGGACACCGGGTACGAAGAGTATTAAGAACTTTGTTCAAGGTAAAGGGTAAAGAGTAGAGCTGGGATCTGAACCCAGGCAACCTGGCTCCAGAGTCAGCGCTCTTAGCCAGACTCTCTCCAGATAAAAGGCCATGTAGCTGGCTCCTGCCTCGGTTTCCCCTTTTGTACAACAACCATGTAATCATCAAGGAGGGACGCTCAAAGCTCCTGAGACGGGCAGAGCCTTCCTTCCACAGGCCCCGTAATCCTAACTTCCAGCTGCCCTGGAAGCTGGTGGAAGGGGCCTCGGAGCCTCTTCCTGGCCCCTTCCAGCAGCCCAGGAGCCTTCTAGATGCTCCCCCGTCTGCTGCTACCACCAAGTCTGCAAGCCGGTGCTCGGCCCCTCTCCCCAGGGCCGGGCCGGGCGGCACACACCTGTAGCGCTCCTCCTGCAGGCACTGGGTCATGTAGGTGTAGTCCCTCTGCAGCTGAGCCTTCAGGTCCTCCATCGAGTCCTCCAGGTGGGACTGGCCCTCCTTGATCTCCCGCAGCTCTTCCAGCACGGCATCCATGTTTCCGGGGGCGCCGTACAGCATGTTCGACTTGGGGCTCCCCAGCGCCGCAGCGGGCCCGGCCCCCGAGTTGCTGCCCGCCCCAGCCGAGCTGGCGCTAGCGCTGGAGCACTCATCGTCGCTGCCGTACTTGGGGCTGGACACGAGCGTGGCACTGCCGCTCAGCGCCCGGGCCGCCTCCTCGGGGGGCCCGTCGTCCAGAGGGTCCTTCAGGTGGGCGATGTTGTCAGCGCTGCCAAACTTGTTCCGGATGAGGCTGGCGAACTCCCGGGGCTTGGACACCACGGCGGTGTGGGTGGCCTGTGAGAGGCCGGAGAGGCTGCCCTTCACGCCCTCCACCACGCCACCCCCAAAGCCGCTGATGCCGGCGCGCATGTTGGCGCCCACGTCCTTCAGGCCCTGCTGCATGTCCCGCAGCACATCCTTGGGCTGCCGCGACGGCCCGTTCTGCTCGATCTCCTTCAGGCGCCGGCGGTAGTGCTCCAGCTTCTTGTGCAGCTGGGCGATGGTCTGGGCCGACTTCTGGTTCTTCTTCTCGAACACCTGCTTGATGCGGGACACCTGCTGCTTGTCAGCGTTGTTGGCCAGCTTCAGGTACTCTGCCACGTTGTCGTCCCGCGCCTCCTGCTCGATCTTGATCTGCTCTGTGATCTTCAGGATCTTCTGGTGCAGGTGATCGATGGCGGCCTTGGTCCGCTGGGGGTCCGGGGCCCCGTCCGGCACGTCCAGGCTGATGGGGCCATCGGCGTCACCGTGGCCAGGGCCGCCAGGGAGGCTCAGGGCCGCGAGGTCCCCCTTGTCGACCTGGGGAAGAAGGCAAGCAGAAGAAGCGTAAGTCAATCAGGAAACCAAGGGAGGGGGCCCACAGGGGTCTCTCGTGTGTCCCTGGACAACTCTGGACTTGGAACCCTGGACTTTCACTGCCTGGAAAACAGATGCGGGATGAACAGGAAACTTTAAGCAAAGAGTCCGAAAGGATAATGGCAATGACAACAGTATTCCCTCACAGCTGCCATTTAGGAAGGGCTTGCACATCTGCTATTTACCCAATCCCCACAACAACCCTAAAATGCAGTCTAGGCAGACCTGCTCCTCCTTTGGCCCAGAGAGTTCAAGCAAGATGCTCAGGGACAAACAGCTTCAGGAAGACAGAACTGGCAGCCCAGAACTCTTTTTGCCCCATCACATGGACCAAGCAGGTCTGAGGCTTCACTGCAGTCACGGGGTTATTTCTCGGGGATGAGACACGCTGTCCCTCTGGACTCAGCCCTCCATAAGGCTTCTGCCTGGAGCAGGCCTCTCCCTCAGAGCTGACCAGAGCCTACACTTGGGCCCCATGCAGGCACAGGAAGCACTTCCCTGCACCCTCCCCACCTGGGCTTCCCCAGTGCAGCTCAGCGGGCCACCTGCCTCAGCGGACACCTCTCGCAGCCCTGCCCTTACCTTCCAGCTCCCTGGGGTCGTCAGCAACCTCTTCCGCTTCATGATGGCGGGAGCGCCCAGCCCTGCCCGGTCTCCCAGGCCAGGGAGAGGAGCACACCCCCACCTGCCTGCTGGCTGGGTCCCCAAGGGCTCGAGTCCCAGAAGTAACCCACAGGGAAGCGGGGCCCAGGCTGGGGGCCTGGGGGTACCAGCCATCCAGCATGGAAGGAGGTGAATGTGCAGGAGGGAGAGGACAGCGCCTTTTCCTCGCAGGCAGGCAGGCTTCCTGAGTGCATCAGGGTGGCACAAAGAATGGAGCAGAGAGACTGAGAGAGGATAGGGGGCAGGGAGAGAGGGGAAGGAAAGGTCACAGAAGATAGGAAAGATGGGAAGCAAGGTCGGATGAAAGCAGGCGGGCCTGGAGCCCCACTCTCCCAGGGCCAGACCTGCCTCAGCCTGTTGGAGGACCGCTGTCCACAGCCGAGTCCCAGTGTCTTATCTCCACGCAACAACGGAAGCAGCAGGAAATGGCTCAACCCCCTGTATTTTTACACACAGCACACCCTGGGCCGGTCAGATATTCGCTATTTTTGTGTATGTGGGGGTGGGGGCAGGGTGAGGTGCACATGGGGGAAGGGGTTAAACACAAAGAAAGTGACCCCAGCTCGCAGCTCACGCACCGGAAGCAGCCCGTGCCAACTGCAGGCAGAAGCCACTGGGCTCCATCTCTGCAGAGGTGCAAAATGATTGGCAAACGCTGTTAAAAACAACAGCCCTGCCAAACTCAGGAGCCAGAGGAGGGGGTCTCCTCTGTGGGCTTCCTCTTCAGCCTTTTCAGGTCCCCGTTCCACTGGGGACGCTGGGTACAAAACCCATCCCTTCCCATACCTCCTGAAGTCAGGACTTTCCTCTGACATGTGCTTTGGGTCTCCCCGCATGTCCCTTTGCCCTCTGCCGGGTGCCGATACCTTCAGGACCTTGTATATCAGAGGAGCCAATTCCACAGTCTCCCTTAATGACCCGTCCCAAGGTCTACTCGTTGCAGCAATCTGACTTCAAACTGCATCGTGCAGTGAAACCCCTTCTTCCTGTGCTGTTCCTGCAGTGACGGCAAACACCCCATCTCTCGATTTTCCTGACCCTCAGTATTCCCCCCTGTAAAATGGGGATCATCATACCTCCTCTCAGGCCTTTGGTGAGGGTAACACAAGATGATGTGCAGCGAGCAGTCGGCACAGCACAGGCAGAGGCACTCATCGGTGCCGTCTGCATCTGCCAGCACAACATTTTGTGTGTGTGGCGGAGGAAATGAAGTTTATTTAAAAGGTTATACCAAAAAATTTGCTCAACATTGATACTATGAGGCAAAATTTAATTCTATATGCAACACACAGCTTTTAAGATGAAAGAACTTGACCCCTTTATAAGGCCGCTGTGCTTTCCAAAGAGACTCAACACTTTCCCTCTCTTCCACTCGCTGCGTGGGAGAAAGAATATTCAGAAAATGAGTTGGGATCTGGCGGCCTCACTGCCTGATGCTCAGCTAGGTCGCGGGCTCATCTTTATAAAGAGGAGAGCGTCGGTCCCACCTACTTGGAGGAGTGTCGGAGGACCTAATGAGACATGGACTCGCTGTGAAAAGCAAAAGGGCTTTGGACTACAAGGGAGTGTGAAAGAGCAAATTCCCTGCCCGTCCGGGCTCCAGTCTGGCAGCTCAGAGCCTTTTACCCCTCAATTTGGTGGCTGTCTGGCTTACAAATAGAAAAGCAGAGCTGAAGCTGGCTGTGAAATCCCCATGAATGAGAGAACAGGCACTCCAGGAAAATCAGCAGGGCCTGGTGGTGAGCTGAAGTGGGCTGCAGTCCCACCCGTTTCCCCACCGCCCGCCCCTCTTCTCTGCCCTGGGGCCCAGACTCAAGCCTGGGGTTCCTGCGGCAGGACCCCAGCTCCTTCCTGCCCCTCCTCCACTGGGTCTACAATGCCTGGAGCCTCTGGCTGGCTCCAGTCACAGAACATGCCTCTTTGTCCCTGCCCCCAGGGAGTTCTCCGCTCCCTCCTCTCCCCAAGCTCACCGCCCCCCCCAAGGCTGCAGCGCCCTTTCAGGACGAAAGGGAGACAGGGTGACCAGGAAAAAAGAGCCAAGGAGGCTGCAGACAGACAGGCAGAGGTACAAAGAGGGATTATGCTTTAACAAAGGAAGGAAAATTAGAGCATTAGAAGAAAAAAGATGAGAAAGCTGTTAAGAGGGATGAATCTAGCAGAGCACGAGGAGAATGAGATTTGCTCACAAAAAATAAGAGAAGAAGAAGAATCGCAATGAGACAGGATACACGGCCCATGCAGGACAATGGAAAGGGCACTAAGTGTGGAAGCAAACACCGGTTTAGAATCCTGGCTCTGTCACTTACCAGCTGTGTGCCCTTAGATATGTCATTAACTTTTCTGGGACTCAGCTTTCTCATCTAGAAAAAGGGGGTATTTCTACCCACCTCAACGGATTGTCAGGAGGATAAAATGAGACCATGAAGGCAATGGTCACAGTACACTCTCAGGGCACACGGCAGGTGCTCAAAAACAAATCACAATCAACTGACACTTCACGTCCACTAGGACGGCTAAAATTTAAAAAGGAAAATAACAAGTGTTGACGAGGATGTGGGGAAATCAGAAGCTTCACACCTCTGCTGGCAGGAATGCAAGATGGCACAGCTGCTGTGGAAAACAGTTTGGAGGGTCCTTAAAAAATTAAACATGGATTTACTTTATGACCCAGCAATTTCACCCCTAGGTGCAGCCCCAAGGAATTGAAAGCGGGTATTAAACAAGTACTTGTACACATATGTTCACAGCAACACTATTTACAATAGCCAAAGGGTGGACACAACTCAAATGTCCACTGATCGTTGGGTAATGGGTAAGCAAAATTGGTAGAGTCACACAATGGAATCTTACTTGATTATAAAATGAATAAAGTACTGATAGAGGCTACAATGTGGATGAATCTCAAGAGCACTACACTAAGTAAAAGAAAACAGATACTAAAGGCCACATACTGTACAATTCCATTTATATGAAATGTCCAGGATACTTAAATTCATAGAGACAGAAGGCAGACTAGCGGTTGCCAGGGGCTGGGGAAGGGAGAAATGCGGAGTGACTGCTTAATGGGTACAGGTTTCCTTTAGGGATAATGAAGATGTTCTGGAACTAGAAAGAGGTGATGGTTGCACAACCTGGGTGTGGAAGGCCAGGGCCCTCAATCTGCTGGCCTAGGTTGCAGGGCCAGCCCATGTCCTATTACAGAGTGGGTCTGCGGGAGGGTATCTGAGTCCTTCATCTTATGGGCACATTTTTAATACAGCAGAAGCTCTAGCTGAGACTTCCCTGGCGGTCCAGTGGTTAAGACTCTGTGCTTCCACTGCAGGCATGGGGCACAGGTTCAATCCCTGATCGGGGAACTAAGATCCCACACACGCTGCTCAGCACAGCCCAAAAAAAAAAGGAAGAAGCAGCTCTAACTCACTCACTAAAAAGAGGAGCAATACAGATCACTGAACTCCCGGTCACTAGCAGGTGAAAACTCCCAGGGTGCCCCAACCTGGAGCACGGCAGTGGGTGGCCTACACAGGCACTGCTGTTCCTCTCTCGAAACTGTCACAGAGCCTCACATGGCCCAGGCCACCCAGCCCTCTGTCCATGCCTAGCCACCAACACCATGGCCTCCTCACCCCACTCTCCTGCCTAAGAGGGGCCAGACACTCCGCAGGCACCTGACCCCAGGAAGAATCCCTGTGCACAGGGGGGCAAGTTCTAAGAAGAGGAGAACCGTGGAGAGTGGCCCATGCTTCTTCCATGACCCCTATCCACACAAGGCAACCCAGAGGCCAGGTCACGCTCCCTGCTCAGGGTGCCCACCAGCCAGGGCTGAGGTCACTGACACTGTTCTACACAGACAGTGATGTTCGAGAAGTGCTGATGAATGTTCTGGAAGAGCCAGAGCTGGGACGCTGTCAGAAGTGTCCGGGGCACAACCTTCCCTATTCGTCTCCCTGCTCTGGAGAGACACACCCCTGGGAGCACCCCCTCCACGAGGCTTCACAGCCCCTCAGACTCTTCTCCCTGCCCGCTTCCAGCAGAGCTGAGTGAAGCCGGATTAGGCGCTCTGCCAGGTTACAGGGCTCCCACCTCCTCCGGGGCCTGAGCTCACATCTCCATGTTAACCCGGCCAGACACGGGCCATGGGTCTTCCTCTCACACACTGGCCCGGCAGCCTGGGTCCCTGAGGCAGACACTGTTGGGACAGAAGCATCCAAGCTTACATGAAGCTCCTCAGTGCAAAGGGGAAGGACGCTAGCCATGTAAACTCTGAGATGTGAATCATGGGTCTATTTCTCTGGCAACAGTACAAACACATTATAAACATGCTTCAAGATGGACCATATCAACAATTACACTTGCAAGGAATGCATGCTCCACACCTGCGCTCCCAGGTTCCCAGGAGACCGGAGATGGCCCCCAGCCTGTGACTCCCCTCCCCCAGGGACAGGCAGCCTCCTCCTACATTTACAAAGTGCTCTCCTGTTAGGGTCCCCAGAGCAAGCCGCATAGAAGATGATTCCTGTCCTAGCTACCTGCTCAGGGGTTGGAAAGCCAACACTAAGGTCACTCTTGGAAAAAAAAAAAAAGAGCAAAGAAAAGAGCTTTGGGGCTCCTATGCCCCCCTTTAGGAGAGCAGGGTGGCCCTGTCATCCCGGGTCAGGTGGCCTGTGTGCCCCCTCCCAGGGTGGAGAGCAATGGAGTCGGGTGTCAACCCTGCTTTGTCTGTGGGTCTGACCAGATGGGCTGAGGTCCACGCAGGGTGCTGCTCCTGGGCTGCAGTGACTAAGAGCCCCGCAGGTGAGTGTGACAGGCCTGTCAGCACGGGTGACTCAGCAGAGATGCTTCCATCTGCTGACTTCTCGCCCTGTGACTCTGATTTGAGCACCCTTCTCAGGATGGAGAACACACAGATTCCCCTCTTTCCTCGAGGGAAAGGGAGGTAAGCCAGGCCAGGATGGAGAGGGACAGCCATGGCCAGCAAACACCCCACCCCCTGCTCAAAGAGGCAGTGTGACCCTACAATGAAGCTGGGAGGGAGGCAACCTGACATCTCCCACACCAACCTGATGCTCCAGCCAGGGCAGACTGGGAAGGTTACGCCAACCCTTGGTCCTCAGCCAGGGGCTGCTCCCATTCTCCCAGATAATGCAGGTGCTATGAAGCCGCTCAACCCCGGCTCTGAGGCATCATCACAGCTAACCCAAGCCAGGTGCGGGAGGGGCGGGGAGGGGCGGGGAGGGGCAGGTGGTGGGGGAGGGGAAGGCACCAGCCCATCCAGTGGTTCCATTGGTGCCTGGGAGCCCACGTGGCTTTTCTCCAGAGGGCAGGGAGGCAACTGCTTAGATAAAGGGGTACACGTGGAGGAGGATATATTACATATATACACCTGGGGCTGTTCACTGGGTAAGAGTAAGATGAAAAACTCCTGCAGTGAGACCCCAGCTGCCACACGAGGGATTCAAGGGCAGGTGCGTGAGGGACCTGGCTCTTCCTGCAGTGCCCCTTCCTCGTTGCATGAGTGCCCTCAGCGGCTTTACAAGGAATTTTACGCTGCTACGAGGGACTGCAGGGTGCAGAGTCCATACAGATGAGGAAACTCACTCTTGCATCCTTTCATGCAGCACCTACGATCTCCAGGCAGCCGGCCACTGGGTGGAGGCTTCAATCAGCCTCCTCCTGCAGCCAGCAAGTGCTTCCTCCCGCCCTGAGCCTAAGGGTGACTCTTCCTGGCAGAGCGACACTCCTCTCATCTAGCCCTCGGATTCCAGTCCTTTCTGATAGGTCCACCCCTTGGTTCTGGTCAAAACTACATCCTCAGCTCAGCCGCCTCATTCCCTGCCCTGCTGAGAACAATGCCCTTTTGTCCACACAAATGCCCTGCTGTGCTGTTCCCTCTGCCTCCTCATACCCACACCCTGGCTGGAACCCCGGAGCTGCCCTCCCACCTTGGCGCCTCCTTTATTCTCAATCCTCCAAATTCTCCCAAAGCTCCAAGCACCCAGCACTTTGCTCCTTCCGGACCCTCCTACTGGGATGGTGCTCACTGGCCCTTCACATTCCTCCCTCCCGGTCACTGTTTCTCTGTAGACAGAGGCAGCCACAAGCGGGAACACCCCTTCCGCTTAATTTCATGTCAGCTCCTCTGGCCCCACGCGTTGTGACGTCTGTAGGTTTCTGTGTCAGGGCTCCCTCACCCAACCCCAAGGGCCCTGCCAGCACCCGTCAGCCTAAGCCTGGAGGCCTGGTGTTCACCCCTCCTCCCTTCTCCCATCTCTATAATGGAGAGAGAAGAGGAGAGGGGGCCACAACCCAAGAGACTGGAGAGGAGCACAGCCCACCTGACAAACTCCAGAAATGGCTTTCTTCCATCCCCCAACCCCACCCCCATCCCTACCAGGGCCTCACCTGTGTAGGTACCGTTTCCCAAAGCCGTGCTGGTGTTGGGGTACCAGGGGCCCTGAGGCCCCAGCTTTCTGCAGGCTGTGCCAGGCCCCCGGGATCACAGTCCCTGGGCAGCGCTGGGCTTGCCAAGGAAAGCCGGGGTCTGCGAGCAGGTGTGCCGGAGCTCCCAGGCTCTGCAGCCGCCATCTCCAGTCTGAGGCCCAGCCTGGGGATTAGGGGCGGATTGCGCTGGGAGATTTCTCCCTCCCTGGGGCTCACGGCTGCTCCTTCCCATCTGGGAGGAGACAGGGAGGATCACCAAGCGGGTGCCCTCCTCCACCCTGCCCATCCCCAAGTCCAGCTGTTGCCACTATGAGTCCAGTGTTCATGAGGACATCCAGGTGTGACAGATAGCAACTCCTGCCTGGGGGCAGGTTGGGGAAGCACATGGCAACACGTGCACCTGCATCTTTCACCCAACCGGATGGATGCTCCGCCCCTCCCCTCCTCTCTCCTCTCCCCTCTCCTCCTCTCCCCTCCCCTCATGCACGCACAAATGCCTCTCACCGTCAGAAGCCCCTCTCACAAACAGGCACAGTCCCATCAACTCCCTTCTTCAGCCTCAGAACAGAAGTGGACCTCCTAGCCAGGCTTCCAGGATGGAGGCAAGCTCTTCAAAGCCAAAAAGGCTGGAGCCTGGAGGGAACTCTCTGGCAGATGCTAACACAGCCAGCTCAGCCTGCAGTCTTCTGCCTCTTTCCCCGCTGCCCTGCCCACAGGCTGAAGGCACCATCACTCCCAAGGCTTCCTCCCTACTCCAATAACTGCCTGGAGGAAGCAGGCAGTAGCCAGCCTCACCAGGGGATTTCCTCGTCTCTGAGATCCTAGAAATCGACTTTCTGCTCTGGACACCGCTGCCAGCTACTTCCCCGCTAGCTTCTACTTCCCATTCGTCACACCCCCCCCTCCACCCCACCCCAGCAAAAACACCCAAGATAAAACATGGATGGCAAACTCACAGCCGTCTCTTCCTCCTTGGACTTCATCTTGACAGTCCCAGCAAGAAATCCCGTGAGCGGCCAGCAGAGGGGGCGAGAGACCCACAGTTGCGGAGAGCAAGCTGTAAGGAGGGTGCCGGGGTGGCCAGCAGAGTTCAGGGATCTGCCGGGCCTCTCTAAGGGCAGCTTCCCACAGCAGAATCACCAAAGACGACGCAGATTCTGCACCCACTTGAGCCTGGTGAGAGACTCGGGGCTTAAATATTAAGGATCGGCATGGATCACGCTGACGGGGCGGCCCAAATTCAAGAAGGTGCACGGAGATAAGGGCCCAGTGCTATCTCTAGGGCCCAATGCCAGGGCCCTCAGCCAGAACACCAAGAGCAGAAGTCCCCACACCCTAGGCTCGTGGAAACCTTACAAACATTTGTGGTGGCAATGACTTGGGGTCTGTGAGGACAGGGGCCTAGCAAGGGCACAACACTGAGGTCCCAAGTTGTGGGGCCGGCTCGAGCATAAGCAGTCAGGGCCATGCGGGGTCAGGGACGCTTCCAGCAGCTTCCCACACCTGTAGATGACCTCCCGCCTACGGCACTTGAGTTTTTTCTTCATGCTTTGGGCATGTGCACTGTTCCTCTTGCATAAACAAGTCTTAAGTCTTAATGATCCCAGGAAGGCAGGGATCAGATCTTAACTATATCCTGGCCCTTCGCTGTGTCTAGCGTAAGACTGACCCTTCCTGGTATTGGCGTCTGTAGATGACTGTCTGATCTATCCCACGGAGCTGAGATGGAAGGCAGTCCAGCTACTGCAGTCTGTCCTAGGTAGCCACGGAGGCAGCCTGGTCTTCTCACACTCAAGACATCCTTCCTCTGCCCCCCACCCCCTTCTAGGCTCCGCCAAGCTAACATATGTAACCTTTTCTTACAAGCAAAACGGGGGGCGGGGAGGAGAAAAAGGAGAAGGCAGTAGCAGCAGAAGCCCAGAGGCAAGGAGGCGGCTGAGTAAGCCGAGCCCTGGGGCTCTCATGACACCTCACAAGGTCTCACTCCCCAGCTGCCCAGGATCATGAAGGCTCAGAAGCACCACGAAGAGGTTCCTTCGAGGCCTCACTGCACCACCAAGATGACCCTGAGGTGGCATCTGGCGTCTCCCTAATGGGAGGGTTCAGCTCACCTCCAGGGACAACTCACCCATCAGCACAATAACCGAAGAGCAGGAAAAAGTGGGGTGGCGCTCAGGGTGAACCATTAGTCTGCTGAGAGAAAAGGGACGAACAGGAACCGGGGTGATGTCTGCCAGGCAAACCAGCAGCAGAGAGGTCCCTTTGCCTCCAGAGTATGTTCTCGTCTTAACATGTCTGAAACGTTCCCAAATCTGCCAGGGATGCAGAGTTTCCTGCCCTGGGGGTGGGAAGCGGGAGCCCGCGGTGCCATGACGTGGTGGAAAAGGTGATGACCAGGGTGTGGGTCTCAGCTCCATACCTGCTATGGGAGCTTGGTCGCGCGAGCACAGGCTCTGTGACTCAGTGTCTACCACTGCACTGGGAGGAGTGCGTGAAGGGGGGGCTTGGAAAGCCCCGGCAGGAGAGGAGTGTGTTGCAGGAAGACACCTCGCTCCCTGGAGGCAGGTTACACCTTTCGGCACACGGCAGAGGGCTCGGGCCAGAAGGCCTGCTGTGACTCCTCATCCCGCCACTCGCTAGCAATGCAGCCTCCACAGGCCCTGTACACGCCTCTTCACAACTGCAAGAGGAGGCGGCAGCACCCACAAAGCAGCAGTCTGGAGAAAAAGGCCTCAGGGATGAGACCGGTGGCATCCGGAGCTGGAGGAGAGGGTGGGTGAGCTGAGCCCTGGAGATTCTCTGCAGCTCAGCTGCAAAATCATACATATGATCCTTATCTCCCAGGGCTGCAGGGAGGGGAGGATCAAACGGGAACATGAGTAAAAATGCCTGACACATCACAGGTTTTATTGAAATAAATGACTAAAGACCTAGCAATCCCACTCCTGGGCATATACCCTGAGAAAACCATAATTCAAAAAGACACACGCATCCCTATGTTCATTGCAGTTCTATTTACAATAGCCAGGACACGGAAGCAACCTAAGTGTCCATCGACAGATGAATGGATAAAGAAGATGTGGTACATATATACAGTGGAATATTACTCAGCCACAAAAAGAAACGAAATTGAGTTATTTGTAGTGAGGTGGATGGACCTAGAGTCTGTCATAAAGAGTGAAGTAAGACAGAAAGAGAAAAACAAATACCGTATGCTAACACATATATATGGAATCTAAAAAAAAAAAAAAGGTTCTGAAGAACCTAGGGGCAGGACAGGAATAAAGACGCAGACATAGAGAATGGACTTGAGGACACGGGGAGGGGGAAGGGTAAGCTGGGACGAGGTGAGAGAGTGGCATGTCCATATATACACTACCAAATGTAAAATAGATAGCTAGTGGGAAGCAGCCGCATAGCACAGGGAGATCAGCTCGGTGCTTTCTGACAACCTAGAGGGATGGGATAGGGAGGGTGGGAGGGAGATGCAAGAGGGAGGAGATATGGGGACATATGTATACGTATGGCTGATTCACTTGGTTATAAAGCAGAAACTAACACACCATTGTAGAGCATTTATACTCCAATAAAGATGTTAAAAAGAGAAAGAAATGACTAGTCCTGAGGCTCCTTCACATGCGTATGTACACACACACACACACACACACACACACACACACACACACACACACACACACACACACACACACACACCCCACAGTTATTCTAGGAGGTGCCTGGAAGACTCCGCCTGGGACAGAAAAAGCCAAAAAGTAGCTACATACGGAGCAAAGTTGAGAGTGGCAGTGGACACAGGAAGAGCTGCAGCTGCACTAAAGCGACAGGCTATGGAAAGACATTAGCCACCGAGCAACTGGCCTTGTGCAAAGAGAAGTGCTGCTGGGTAACCGCCACCAAGTGTGCTTCCTGGCAAGTCCTGGCTGCCCTGCCACCTCCTCTTTGGCCTGGCAGAGACAGGCTTCATCTGAGCAGGGGGACAGGGCAGTTGCTGGCCCTTCGCAGGCTCAGGCAGCTGAGCCAAGGCAGGCGTCTCCAGCCACACTCTTTCCGCTCTCACAAGTTACCCTGAGTCCAGGGCGACAGACGGGCTCCCGTCATCCTGGAAGGGGACCCTGGAAGGAAGCCTGGACCCTGAAGGAAGCCCAGGTCCTGTATGCCAGGCTCTCCTCTGCATGCCCAGCAGGTTTCAGCCCTCTCTTTCCCCAGGTTCCCCTTAATTTAGTTTTTTTTTCCTCTTCCCCTCGTTTTCATGCAGTGCCCCTTCTTTCTTTAATACTCTTAAATATTAAGTTTTTTCTTGTCTCTTCCTTTGCCATTGTTATTACTCTTCAGGTCCCCACACCCACCCCCCACAACACACATTCTTTAAAAAAATCTTCTTATTTTTCTTTCTCCTGCGGGGCGGGCGGGGGGGGGAAGCACACACACACACACACACACACACACACACACACACACACACACACACACACACACACACACACACTGAAGGGTGGGAAACCTGAGAAGTCATAGGCTTCAGGAGCAAAGACTAATGCTGAAGAGCAGCTAAATTTAGTAGCTTCAAATACAAGGTGATGTCTTCAAAACATTTCAGGCTCCAAATGTGCTGTGAATATCTCCCGGTTAGGATTCCTCCATGAAAGGCTGGCAGCTGCCCCAACGCTCACCTCTTGGAAATGGGGGTTTGGGAACTGGTCAGTACTCAGAGGTCACTCCCCTAACACTCACTCTTAGAGCCAGCCAGTTGGTGCATTTTCTTAGAAACTCATGTCACCAAAGAGCCCGGCTTCCCTCTGGGGACACACAGGAGGAAGGGCCACCTTCTTCAGGGTGAACTAGAGCAACTAAGGTGGGCGCATTTCCTAGGAGCATGTGGAGAGGCTCGGCCACATGAGCTGGAAAAGCAGACAGGAAAGGCCAGAGTAGAGAGCGCTGCGGGGCGTGCACACACCACACCACCTTGCAGCTGCTTCCAGGGAGGGAGGAGGCCATCTCTTTCGCCCATGGGTCCTCGCCCTGTCTAATGCCATGGACACTCCTGTTACAGAGTTCATGGTCATGAGCCAGACGCCGGGCAGTGGAGAGGACCACACCTAGGTCCCTTTTAGGAAAATCAAATCTGGTGCCAGCTGGGTAGGAAAGAGGGACAATTTCCATGCCTTCTATAGCCACTCTATTTCCCTGGGGGAGGCGACACTGGGAACAGGCCTGGGAGAAAGTGACCCAGAGAGGAAGGAGTGTCTCCTTTTTGGGCAGTTTTTAGGAAGCAAAGCGCCCTCCGCCCCACCCTATTTGCCAAGAATAATTTAGAATGACTCCCTTCTAAAAGCAGAGGACTGAAACATAGAACTCTTGGGGCGTCCTGCTGACTCAGGGCTCAGAGGTCATCATGAGCTGACGTGATTCAATGAGAAATGTATGTGAAAGCAAAGCGGTCTGCAAACTGCAGCATGCTGGCCAGTGGGCTCAAAGGGACACGTCAAAGGCCATGGTTGGCATGGCCTGGGGGTGTCCACAATGCCCTGAACCCTTGAGGAGCCAGTAGACAGGCATGGCACCCAGATAATATTTGGGTCTGAAGCTGCCTTCTCAGGCAGCAAAGAAACCTTATATAATGAAGTTAATATTACAGAGCACTTTTCTTTCCAGGGCAGGGTTCGCCTTTCCGGCCACCCAAAGGAGGCCTCCCGGTCACAGTATCACTTAGGATCTGATTTAGCTTCTGCGGATCATGCTGAATTATTCACTAGCTATGGATACTGGCCCAGCTCTGGGGTCCCGGTGGTGGGGTACCTGAAGTGAGCACACTCCCCAAATCCAGACTTGGAGGAAGGTCAAAGGGACAAAAGAATCAGGGGCACCAGACTCAGGATGCGGAGGATGTGGGCGCAGGAGCTGGGGCGGCGGGATGGCTGGAGGCAAAGAACAGTCAGACAAGCTGCCTGCAACACCCCAGCGCCTGCCACTGGAGAGAGAAGGGAGGTCCGAGAAGGCTTCTGTTCCCAGGAACTTTGCTCACTGCCTCCAGCCCTCACTGCAGTTCAGGGGAGCCCTCGGTTCCCTAGGAGCCTAGAAGGAATGCAATGGGGTGTGTGCACTCATCACTGCTCCTGTTTCAGAGTCCTCTGCCCTGTGGTGCATAGAGAAAGCCCAAACTGTGCCTGTGAAAAGAAAGAAGAAGCAGAGCAGGGATCAGGTAAGTGATACTGTATTTCCATTGCCTCATCTGGCACCAGAAGAGACCAGGGTCACGTTTCACATCTCAGGGATGTGGTGAATCCAGGGAGGAATGTGCCCGGTGGCTGGGGAGACCTGTGCTAGCTGCCAGGACCCATGCCCACATCACCAGCGCTGGCTCCTTGTCATCTGGAACGGATGACAGACAGCTCGTCTTGCTGCTTTTATCAGCTCTGTTATCACCCAAACCTTGAGCACACCTTCCACCGGGGCGTGTCTGAGGGGGCTGAGGCTCCTGGCGGGAAGGCTGGGGGCCTGACTGGTGTCTCCCACCCGTGTCTGGGCTGGTAGCATCTCACACACACACCCCACCCCCGGGGTTGTGCTTAGAGTCAGGTGGGTAGAGAAGGCATGACATCAGGTCTTGATAGGTAACTTGGACGGTATCTAACTTCACCCCCTGTACCTAGGGGAATTTTGTACTCCCAGAAGCCAGAGCTAATCCGGAGAGCACTGGGTACTTTCTATCTAGAAAGAAAGTCATGGATGTCAGTAGGGAAAAGACGAATAAAGGCTAGTTCCAGAGGCCAGCTGCCTGCTGGGGCAACTGAGTCCAAAACCCTGCTCTAAAGTCAAGAGGCTTCTGCTGTTCATGATCTCTGGTGTCAGAGCTTTAGGTAAGGGGCAGAGTCATTTCTTCGGCCCCTCTCCTGATTGGACAGGACCCCTAAAAAGCAACGGGGCTTCACCTGAACATGAGGAACTCAAATCGGACTAAAGGAAGAACTTAACTCACCAGGTACCTCAGATATACTGGGCAACAGGGGCTTTTAATCACTGAGACAGGGAGCAGCAGCTCATGGCGAAGCACAGAGCTGCCCTGCCTTGGCCTGGTGGGCGGCTGGCAGCGTGGGCACTGCCTTAGGAGGCCCTCCTGAGGCCGCTGGGCTGGCTGCCCCTCTGCCTAAGGAGGCTTTCCACACAGAGGAAGAGAGAAGGGAAGAGGGGATGAGAGAGGGTGGAAGAGGGGTACAGAGAAGGCAGCTGTCCTCCCCAGCCACTGGGTGTGAGTCCAGGCTGGCACGGACTGGCGCATGTACACGAGCGACTGAACAGAAAGAGTGTAACGCAGCTCTAAAGGTGGATGCGTTTGTGTGGACAGGCCAATGGGCCAGCCGGACAGGGCCCCGTCGGCCTCCCACGGAACCTGGGCAACAAGCTCAGACACATCAGGAGGCCTCACAGATGGACGGTCCAGCCTCCCCCAGCTGCCGAGGGAACCTGTTTGGAAACCTCTCTCAGCAGAGCTGGCCCCACCCACCTCTGAACCGGCAGGCTTCCAGACATTAAAAAAACCAGGCTCCTCGACACCTGCCAAGATCTGTCTTCTTGGCAAGAGCCTAGGGCTAAGGGCAGCCCCTCACCTGCCATTCCTCAGAGTAAACAGGGGTGCTTATTTATGCCCCTTATTTATTAGGGCAGAGGAGAAATCTTGTTGTTGGAGAAATCCGGTGGGGGAGTGTACAGGACAGGCTGTCCAGAGTCTGCTCTGGTTTATGTGATGAGCGGAACGTCCCTGGTCTCCCCGTCTGGGGCCTGGAGATAACACCTCCATGAGGCCACGGGGAAGCGACCATCGTGGCATCATCTCCACACTCTCCCCCTCACCCCTCAGCACCTGGTCCTCTCTCCGGCCCTGCCTACCCTCGAAGCCAGGGGGCAGCAGGCTGGCCTGTCGGTAAAGTCCTCCTGCCACTGAGCATTCCGTGCTGGTCTCCTAAGGCTCTGGACATCCTCTGTGAGCTTCAGGGTCCCAACACCCCAACCCACGCTGCTCCTCATCCTCTGGGGACCAGCCACACTGCACAGACGGGGAAGGATGACCAGGGCGAGGTCAGGGGCCGGGCAGGTAGAGCTGGCTGTGAACTCAGCACTCCTGCACTCTTCCTCTCCCAAGACCCTCCAGCTGGAACACCTTGCACAAGCCTTCTGAACGCGGCGACAGCTGGAGAGAGCTTTTGAACAAGGCCGAGAGCGCATCAATGACCAAGCCAAATGTGGGAGAAAGGGAAAACAAGCCTCTGACCCCTGCAAGGGCTAATCCACTCTCTGAAAGTCTGGGAGCAGGTTATCAAGGCAGGACAGAAGAGTTGCTAGATTTTCCTGAGTGTACACTACGTCTTCTAGGAACTGCTGCTCAGTAAAAGAGAGACCGGGAAGGGGGGTGAGACTCATCTGCTGAGGAACCAGGAGGTCCAATTCCTCTGCCACTGTACATATAACCAGTGGTCCCTGCTGAAAACTCCAGGGCCCAGATTTCCAGAGCTTAAGGCCACACACAGATGGGGAACCCAGATGTCACCTGCATTCTCTATTTACCTGCTGATGCCCCAGGGCACCAATAATGATGACTTAATTTTTCCACTTTATAGACATAAGACAGAGAGTGGTTACCTTGCTCAGTGTCACACAAATAATAGAAAGCAGAATGGCGAGGTTGAGATGACAATCTGTTTTTGTTCTGAAAGGGGAATCATTTAAGACACAACCTTGAAGACAACCAAGTAGATCTGGAGGGAACGAATGACAGGCGAACAACATCACTAAGACTGAGCTGCTTCCTGGGACTGTGAACGCTTCTCTGTGCCTCTGCCGCACCCCTGCTCTCCGTGGGGCTCCAGGCCCCCTACTTTCTTAGGGAGGGGCCGGGGTGAGCCTCACAGGACAGCTAAGGAACTTTAGCTGCCTCCCGGGTGTTTCAGTAATTCAACCCCTTGATAGGGCCGGCTCTGGTCTGAAAGTCAGCTGCTAAGCTCTAAACAATGGCAAGGGGTGTGGGTAGTGGGGGAGGCTTATGAATTAAAAATAGATGTTAGTAATCACCAGGGAGCTTGCAGAGAGCATGTGGGGCTATGTTTACTAGAGAGAGAAGAATCCCTTCTATTCATGCCCAGAGACCAGGGTGGAACCACCACCAGCTTATCACACCAGCCAACGGCCTCTGGGTTTGGGGGAGTCAGCTGACCATGCAGGTTTACTGATGGCTGGAAGACCCCCTTCCTCAGGACATGGAGGCACCCCCTCTTCTCAGCATCCCCCAGGGCCACGGCCATCCCTGGGGGGACAGCGCCAGATCAGAAAGGATGTATAACTGAAGGGGAAATTGCAACCAAGAGATAAAGCCACCGTCCTTGGGCTGAGGCAACCCGCTCATGATGGAAATTGCACAAAATGGTCCCTGGCGGTTTTAGTGACTTCAGATCTCAGTCTGGTCTTGTGGACATGCTAGAAACATGGGGTCTCGTCTCCTCTCTGCCATGAACTGGCTGGGTGCCCTTAGGCAAGCAGCTTCCTGATTCCTATAGGCCTCAGTCTGCTCATGTGTAACATGGAGATAACAGTACCTGCTCTGACAACTTCACAGGGATGTTATGAGGAGTAACCAGGGAGTATATGTATGACAAAGCTTCGGAAAGATGAAATTTCTCAATAAGGATATAAAACAGTCATAGGAATAACCATTTTCCCCATTCCCAGCCTGAACCCAGGGACCCTTCCCCCAGTGTGCTCACCCAAGTCTCCTGGCCTGTCTTCCACCAGCAACAAGAACAGAACCCTGCCACTGTCACCTCCTGGATACCGTGGGGGCGGCGTAAAGACCAAACGGGAGCCTGCAGAGAAGCTCCCCAGCTGATGGGCTCCCCACCCCCTCCCCCCTGCATTCCCAGTCAGCAAACATCAACAACCCCTCACCAGCCTCCGAAAGTGCCCACCCCGCACCCGCTCGCACAGCCTCAGGACTACAAGGTTCCCGTTCTCCCTCCTCGCTAAACAGCTCTAGGACCAGAGACCCTGGCTTGACAGGACTGTACAAATTTGACTTTAAAAATGTATCCGCTGACTCAGCAGTGAGAGGCGGGCGTGGCAGCTGTTGCAAACAAAATACTTGCTCACTGAGAATCCCCTGCAGTCCAGTGGTTAGGGCTCGGCACCTTTCACTGCCGTGGCCCGGATTCAATCCCTGGTCGGGGAACTAACACCCCACAAGCCAGGCTATGCGGCCAAAAAAAAAAAAAACTTGCTCGTTAAGGGCTGAACAACTGGCTCACCCTGTGGGTCCCTCTGGGTCTCCCTTCCCTCCACAAGGCCACGTTTCCCTTTTAGCCGACACATCCAGATCTCACTCTTGGCACAGACTTCTCTGTAGTTAAAACTAAGCTTGCAGATGGTCCAGTGCCATCGTTTTAAATACTCTCTACATGCTGACAACCCCCAAGTGTCTGCCTCCAGCCTGGGTTTCTTCCCAAGACTCCAGACTCCAACATCTGACTGCTTATTTGGCCTCCCCGTGTGGATGTTCAACAACCAACTCAAACGTAACGTGTCCAAAGACTAGCTCTTATTGCTGCCCCACAGCCCCTCCAGATATCTGGTCCATGTGCTGTCTTCCCCAACTCAGTTAACGGCAATTCCTTCTTTCCAGCTGACAGGCCAAAAACCTGTGAGCCATCGCTGCCCGCTCCCCTTCTGTTGTGCCCCACATCCATCAGGAACCTTTGTAGCTTGATCTCTGAAGCAAATCCAGAATCCAGCCACTTCCCCCACTCTCACCCTGCAGCAAACCACTGCCACCTCACCCCTGGAGGCTTCCAGCAGCTTCTAGCCAGACTCCCTGCTCACGCTGTGGCTCATAGCCTTGTCTCCAAACAGCAGCCCGAGCGGTCTTCTTCAAGGGTGTCACTCATCTGTACAAAACCTAATGACTTCTCATCTCACTAGAGAAAAAAGTCAAAAGCCCTTTTCCTGGCCTACTAGTGATCTGTAGCCCTCCCTGCGCATCTTTTAAAAACTAACAAAAACCAGACTGCCTCAACGAATATTGGCCTCCTTTCTCCTCCCCGGAAGAGCTGACCCTCCACTTCCGCCATCTCCTCAATCTACTAAAACTAGTTACTTGCCACAGTTATCAATGACCCCCACTGCTTGATACTATCTACGTACATTTCCCAATCCAGATCTGACCTGTCACTCCTGCTGCATTTCACTCTGTTGAATACTTACTTCCTCCCTCTTTAAACTCCTTTCTCCTTATACTTCGGCATCATTTCTCTCCAGGTTCACTCCTGCAGACCTGGCTACTCTGTCCCTTATACGTCGTCTCTGTCCTTGGTCTCAGCCCCCTCGACACATGTCCTTCGACCGTCTCATCGCACCCAGGATTTCAAGCTCAGTACTGGCTCCCAGGGTGCTCGCCCCAGCCCAGACCTCTCCCCCAAGGCACTGCCAGGTGGTGCTCTTTAGATGGACAGCTCCCAAAGGCACCTACAACTCAACGTGTCCAAAAGTGAATGCATCACTTGGCTCCCAAAACATGCTCCTTCTGTGTTTCCTCAACTAAAGAATGCCCCATTCCTAAAGCTGCTAAGCCAGGAAACTAGAGCCCTCCTCTACTCTTCCTTCGTCTTCCATGTCCACTTTCTCGCCTATACTATCGATGAGAACTGCCAAAGGTCTTCTGAATTTATCTCTGACTTTCCATCCTCACTGCTGAAGCCTAGACTCCGGCAATAGCTCCAATAACGGTTTATTTGACTCCATTCCTGTCCCCCTTCCTAACCTACTGTCTACACTAAGACCCAAAGGGACCTCCTCCTGCCATTTTCCTGCCTAACACCCTTTGATAACTTCACACTACCCCAAACTCAACAGGGCAAGGCCTTTTGTGACCTAACCTCTACCTACCTGTCAGCCCCCAAAAGTGCTGGACGCTCCAACGACAATGAACCCCGGGTAGTCCCTGGCATCAGCTCGCTTGCCTTTGTACACACTACACCGTTCCTCCCCCCACCCTTCCTCCCAATTCTCTGGCTAAATTATACTCCTTCTTCAAGATTCAGCTCGATGGCTTCCTCTAGAAGGTCTTTTCCAACAAGCTCCCGTATCCTCAACACAGCCTCATCACCATATCTTGTCCATTCACCAGTCTGTCTCCCCTCTATTCAGTGAGAACAGTACCTCCGGCTTATTCGTTCTTATAGCACATAACAAGTAGGCAAGAAATATCAATACTTATTATATGAATAAAAGAATGAATATAGAGATTCAGAAAGTACCAAACTAGATTTTCTTCTTACCAAACAGCCCTTCATGGATTCCTCCTCTAACTTCTTTGGTTGGTAACAATATTAAAAACCATACTGCGCCAGGCTCCATTCCAAGTATTTGACATATATGAACCCATTTAATCCTAGAGCAATTCTACTATTATTATCCCCATCTCCAACTGGGAAAACTGAAGTACAAAAAAATTAAGTGACTCAGGCAGTAAGTGGCAGAGCCAGGGTTGATGCTAGACTGTGCTCTCAACCACTGCATGTATTACCTCTTGAGAGCATGTTTAAGGAAAACAAACCAAAATTACTATCAGCCTGAGCAAAAGATAATTTTCAAAAACAAATCCCCAAACAAACAAAAATCAGCCTTTTGGGGATCATCTCTTGCTTTTGGCTTGTCCTATCTCTGGCTCCTTCAATGAGACACACAGCTCTGCAGATGGCAGTGTGTCCACACCCACCAGGCCAGGCCCCAGCTCAGGTCCTCAAGGCCAGAGGCCCCTGCGCAGGTGGCTCCTGCCTCTGAGTAGCCCCGACCCGGAAGGCCCTCCTCTTGCCCCGCCTCACCTTGTCGCTGAGACCCTCGGCCTCCTCGGCCAAGAGGTTGCCACCATCAGCCAGCAGCAGGGACGTGTCAGTGGTGGAAGAAGACCGGGGGCGGCACTGGTGCTGGTGCAGGATGGCGGCCAGGCTGCTGTCCTGGGGGGCCTTGCGCAGCAGGTGGGGGCTGCCACGCTGAGGCTCCAGGGAGCTGCTCTTGGTGCGCCGGCTACTGCCCCCGCTGCCGCCACCCCCACTGCTGCTGTGCAGGCTAGCACCCCGCTTGATGGAGGGCCGGGAGCGGATCTGCTGCAGCACGCGGTTGAAGGCAGTGGGCCTGGCGGGCAGGTCGTGCAGGGACATGGCATAGGAGACGCGGTGCATCTCCGGGGAGCGCTCCTTCTCGTCCGGGGAGTCATGGTCGGACATGCCCTGCTGATGCTGCTGCTGGGAATCCTGAGACGTCGGGTGTTCCCTCTCCCGTGACCGGCGGCGGCCGTGGAACAGGTGCTTGAAGCCGTGGCCAAACATGGAGCCCTCTGAGAGCTGCTGGATTTTCTTAAGGAGGAAAGATGAAGAATCTGGTGAGTGGAAAGCTCTCGAACGCCTAGTCAGTTGCGGGCAGAGGTGAGGGGTCCCTTCCTGGGATATGAGTGTAGCTCCTACAGCCATGTGAATCTGGAAGATCCCCATGAATGTCCTGTCATGTCTTAAAGGTCACCTTGCAGAAAGGTGGCAACCCAGACCAATTCCTCTCATTCACAAAGAAATGTACCTGTATGGCTTCCCACAGGACATTCCAAATCCACACACGGTTCAGGATTACTGGTCATGATATCCTTGTGCCTATAGTCTGGGGCTCAGTGGCACATGCGGGCAGCACTTGGCTCATGAGGCTTATCCCTCTGGACTGATTCTCCCTCCATCCCCTAGTCCCTTTCTCCTTCCAATTAGGTCCTTCCTCCAGATGCTCTTTTGGCCCACCAAGCATCCATTTCCAAAGACGCCTCATTGCAACACTCACTGGGAAAATCAGGGTCATACAATCAGGTTATACAATTGTAGCAGATATTGCTAATGACCTACCAATAACTATTCTCCTTTCTTTCTTACCAAATTGCATGGCCTTATTGTGCCATGCTAAAAATTCTTGCTTCATCAGACCCCCTTGCAGCTACGAGTAGACACGTGACATAGTTTGGGCCAATGAAAAGCAAGGTGAGCGTTTCTGGGGAAACTTTTGCTTACCTAATAAAGGTACTAGCCCTTTTTACTTTTCCCATCTGGAACGTGGAGGCAATGCCTGGAGATGCAGCAGCCGTCTTGCAACTGCAAGTAACTGGCACGACGATGAAGACCTACACACAGATGGTAAAGTCCCCAACAACAGGCCTGGGAACTTGAAGGCCTTATGGAATCACCAACCCAGCTGTGAATGACTACGCTGGGATTCTTGGTTCATGAAATAAACAAGTCTATCTTTATCTGTACAACTCTAGAATAATTTCCTCTTATTTATAGCCAATCTCATTCCTGACATAGCCGTAAAATAAATTTTACTGAAGCTTCTGAGTTGGTGAATACTTCCACATGCCAGGAGGGTGACACATCGCAGTCCAAGGGCCCGAGAAACTCCTGTACTCAAGACCTTCCAAACCTCACCGTATGTGCCTCTTCCTCTGGCTGTTCATCTGTATCCTGTATAATAAACTGGTAAATGTTAAAAAAGTAAATAAACTACCTCAATGGGCATACCTTGTAGTGTGGTCGGTAACGTGACCACTTCTTTAGAAGACAATCAGAATATAGTCTTAGTGTCTTTCCACTCAGACTGGAACAAACCAAAGGGGCTCTGGAGCCCAGTGCTGCACTGGCCCCAGCCTTCCCTCTTAGCTCTGCCGCTGAGATGTTCCACCTGCTCCCCAGGCAGCACTGCTCAGTGAGAGGCGACCCAACCACCCGGCCAGGGTGAGGCAACGTGTGGGATAACTCCAGACAGCTGCTTCTGTCAGGGGGTCGGCTCATGTGGTGGAGCCGAACCCTCGGCAGAAAGCCTCAGAGCCAACAGGAGGAGGGGTGGGACTCTGAGGACCAGGTGAGAACGCCCACTCTGTAACTCCTGAGAGGGAAGCTCGGAACCCAGCCACATGGGGTTCAATGTCTTCATCTGTAAGGAACAACTCATCACCTCAGGAGGCAGCCTCGGTCATCTACGAAACCTTGCAAAGAATTACAAGTACTGGCTTTTCTTTTTTTTCTAGAAACAAACTTACAGAGCAGAAAACTTGAACCATGCAGACGCCAAGGAGAAAACCATCCTCAGCTCTTCTGAATTAGCTGACCCCACTCTCACTGTTAACTTTATACCTCAGCGTGGTTTGTGCAGACACTACTGTTACGATGTAAGCTGCACTTACATCTGATGTCAGTAACAATGCACACTATTGCGGATTACGTCAAAGTGCAGGATTTTCCGTTTTCACCTCGTTTGAGTAGCCCCACAATCCTCAAAGTAGGTGGGGCCTTTGTACAACCCATTTTACAGGCCAGATAAGTTATATCATCACAGCTCACCGTGAACTAACGGTTTACAGTTTTCAATATGCTCTTTCTCCTGCATTCTCTCACTTGATTTTCCCAGAAACTAATAAAGGCAACAGCAGCAACATTTCCATTTTTAGGTGAGGAAATTAATGTGACCATTACTCCTTCTCAAGAAGTTAATCCCGGGGTAGCCCCGCAGATGCTAGGTTTCACAGTGCCAGGTCTCCCGACGGGAGCTACCATCTCCTCGGGGCCAGCCTGAGGCAGAGTCTGCTCAGGGTAAAACCACCCCGTCCAAGGCAGGCCGGACTGAGGCGTGCACTCCGCCGGACTCGGAAATGGCCGGATCCTGCCGCCTCTGGACCAGGGACAGGCCAGGACACCCTCCTCCTCGTTGGGCCCAAGCTGATAGCAGACCATCCTGCAGGCACTGTAGATGGGGCCAGCTGGCTCTGGCATTTGCCCAGCAACTTCTGCTAAATGGTCACATTACATATTCCAAATTGTCTTTCTAGCATATTCTATTCCAAGCCTCTTTCTCCTCTCCCCACCACTCCTAGCCTAGCTTCTCCAACACTGAGGCCCCTCTTCCACATCCACTCAGATACAGGGTTCCCTTCAAAAGACGGCACCGGAGTCCCAAGGCATTTCCTCTCCCTGAGCCCCAGGAGAAGGGGGCAGGCGCTGGGGACAGCAGCCACCACTGTCTGCTATACTGCTTTGAATCCTAAAATCCTTGGTCAAATGACTTTTACTATCATACAACGGCATTTTTCAAAGTGCTTTCCAATGTGTGCTGTCACTCTAACCTGACGCTAGCCTAAGCCCAGGAGGCAGGATGTCACAGAGCATCAGTGTCTTCATTTTGCAGATGAAGAAACTGCAGCACAGCACAGTTAAGGGGCTCATCCCAGTCACACGGAAGAATCTCCAACTTCTAGTCTAAGCTACCTTCACTGGCTCACACACTGATTCCGAGACTAAAGCAGATACAGTATTTACATGTGTCCCAGAACAGCATCACAGGCAGGATCAAAACAAAACAAACATGCCTGGGCCATGGGGGGTTCCGCCCCCTGAACTGCAGCGGTGAATCTTCCCGTGCCACATTGTAGGACTGGGGCAAGACCTGTAACCAGTGTGGGTTTTCCTTTCCCACCTTCCCATCTGTTCTGCAGGTAAAGGAAAGCCAGGGTGACCCCAGGACCTTTGCCCCAGCAGCGCTGAGGAGTCTGCTAAAGTCTATGGTAGAGATGAGGGAAAAGAACAAAAAAGAAGACAAAGAATAATGGGGGGAGAGAGATGGCACCAAATGCAGGGGTTTTTCCTCACTTATAAGACATGGGCTGGGCTGTTTCTGCATGTGGGTGTCAGGGAGGAGAGAGTTAAGGAGTTTTGACATAACACGGTGAGTAAGTGTTCAAAAAAAAAAAAAAAGAAAGAAAGAAAGAAAAAGAAACCAGCACATACACATAACCAGCCACAAGTTTTGGAAATGAGGAAAACCATGGTGACTAGCTTGAGGGAACTCAGCCACCAACGCGGCAGAAAGCACCACCTGCTCTGACTAACAGGTTCCAGCTACTAAATGTCACTTGCTTCTCCACATTGACTATTGCTTTTCCCCAGCTGCCAGAAACCATTTTGGTGGCCAAATGAAGCCATGTATTTATTAGGAAAAGAGAGCTGAGACGTTTCAGAGCTAGAGATGAGACACAAACAGCTCTCCTGATCCATGAGAACAAGCAAGGGCTGTCCCAGAACTGCCCAGAGGCCAGAAGCAAGGCAGAATGGAGAGCATCCTGAGGCCAGGTGCCTGTACCTGGGCAGGTAAATGACAGAAGCTTGCTGTCTTTCCCTGAACTATCTTAAAGGGCAGAAAGGACGCCATCTCCTTGGAGTGCTATCATCGTCTCAGGAAGAAAGCGTAGGCTAGATGGTTTCCGAAAGATCCTTCCTGAGAAGGCTGTGGTCTCTGAACAGTTAGGCTTCATCCCCTTTCCTCCCTGGGTGTGGGTCCCCCAAAGGGGAAGTCTGCTCCAAAAGCTGCAAACACAGCTGCATGAGGTCAAAAGTAAAATGCTTCGGGGTGCAGTGACTTTGGCACCATCTGGTTTAAAATAGCCAGAAGCAGCTTCTAATTCCTCCAAGTCCCTGTATTCTTAACAACTCCCATTAGAGCTGAAAGGATCTTTAAAAGTGACACTAACCTAGAGTTAATTATCCCACCTGGCAGCTGACCGCAGCGCTGACTGCACATCCCCTCCTCCTGCCTGGGTTTGAAACTCCCTCTGCCCCACCACAGGTCCGGCTGGGAGGGTTCAGGGGGTGATTGGGTTACCGTGAGCCTTAGCAAGCCTAGGTCGCCAACGTTCCTCTATTTATAGGGTCTCTATGGAAACAGGGCCAGCATTAGAGAGCTAATCGCTGTAAAAAAACCCACAGAGTCCTACTCTGGAGATACAAAGTGGATTGCAGAAGTCTTCAATTGCCCTTAGGAGGCCTTGGGTGGGGAGCCTGGGGTTGGAGCAGGAGAGGAACTGCCACCCCAGGTTTGGCGCTGATGGCCACAATGATGAAAAGTGAGCGGCTGCAACTGTTTCTCTTAGAAACACAGTGATGAAAGATTTTTGGAAGCATTTTTTTCTTCCCCAGCATCCCAGCTGACATGAAACAAACAGATCTCAACTCAGGGGCAAGTGATTTCCCCATTCTCAATTTTATTTTAATTCCTCATTCCTTTAGGCTCAGAGAATTCTGCCTGAGCCAGTGCAAGTCAGGCAAGGTGACCTCATGCAGCAGATCTTAAGGCAGAATCGGCTCAACTTTTATCAGCATAAAAGATTTTTTTTTTAATGATTTTTTTTTGATGTGGACCATTTTTTAAATCTTTATTGAATTTGTTACAGTATTGCTTCCGTTTTTTTTGTTTTTTTTTGCGGTACGTGGGCCTCTCACTGCTGTGGGCTCTCCCGTTGCGGAGCACAGGCTCCGGACGCGCAGGCTCATTGGCCATGGCTCACGGGCCCAGCCGCTCCGCGGCATGTGGGATCTTCCCGGACCAGGGCACGGACCCGTGTCCCCTGCATCGGCAGGCGGACTCTCAACCGCTGCACCACCAGGGAAGCCCTTGCTTCCGTTTTATGTTTTGGTTTTTTGGCTGCGAGGCATGTGGGAATCTTAGCTCCCCAACCAGGAATTGAACCCACACCCACCTCACTGGAAGGTGAAGTCTTAACCACTGGACCGCCAGGGAAGTCCTAAAAGATTCTGATTAAAGGTATCTTCGCGGTGTGCCCTCTCTCTGCCTCTTATCCTACACCCCGTTCACTGCCCCCCGTCCCATACAGCCCTGTCTGACCATGCTGGTCTAAAGTGACCTCACCACCCTGCTCTGAACTCCTGCTCTGAACTCGTCATCTGCACCACACATCTCGCAATTAATCACGTTCTGCCTTGTGACACGGCTCTGTCAAACTGTTATCCAACTTTTCACCTGCTTCTGGATGGAATCCTCCATGAGCAAATGGAGGGCAGGAGCTATAACATCTATTATCTTTGTGCCCCCAATAGTAGGGGTAGAGACCTTAACACAAACATGGCCATTGCTACTTAATTATTTTCTGAGCGGAAACTGTGTGCATCTACAAGACCATCTTAAAAAGGCGATTTAATCCTTAGACAACTATCTTTTCCAAATATTTAAAATGCTCATTCACACAGTTTTTTGTGTCTAACCCAGATCCCTCCTGCTGCAGTTAAAACCTCGTCTCAGTCTATCATCTTAGTAATTGCCTGGAAAAAGATGAACACAGGGCTTCCCTGGTGGCGCAGTGGTTGAGAGTCCGCCTGCTGATGCAGGGGACACGGGTCCGTGCCCCGGTCCGGGAAGATCCCACATGCCGCGGAGCGGCTGGGCCAGTGAGCCATGGCCGCTGAGCCTGCGCGTCCGGAGCCTGTGCTCCGCAACGGGAGAGGCCACAACAGTGAGAGGCCCGGGTACCGCAAAAAAAAAAAAAAAAAAAAAAAAAAAAAAAAAAAAAGATGAACACAGACCCAGGAGCCTGAATGTGTTTACTGTCCTCACAAATGGCTTAGGTCAAGGCTTAATGTTCTCACAGCCAGCTTTGTTTTCCAGGTGGACATCATTCAGCCAGCTTGGCTGGAATAAGGAAGCTTTTAGCCATTTGGTTTGAAAAGTCAAATATTGTCTTTCTCACACAATCACAAAACATAACTGCAATCCCTCAACAGTTTTGTTTTAACTTTTCAACATGCAGAGAGGCTTAAGTGTTTGGCTGATAAAGGTGGACCCTGTCTAGTATGGCCTCATTCTAAGAATGCACCCTCCTCATCCATGAGCATTTCAAAGCGAGATGTCTTTCTTAGAGGAGAGATGAAAATAGGCATGAATTTTGAGTTGGCCTCCAAGATCACCACTGAGAAGCCACCTGAGATATTTTTCCCCCAGCTCCTGACACCCACACTTTTTTAAAACTTCAACCCCAAATTCAGGTCCTATCAAATGTTTCAATTCCTGTTGACGGAGAGATTCTTGTTAATGGGATTGGCAGTTAAGACAATTAAATACACGAAAAGCAGCACATTCTGTAAATGCCAAGCCTGCACGACAGTTCCCACTGGAACAAGGGCAGCTGGGAATTCATCTAGAACCCAACATGTGGCAGGAGAACAGACAGCTTCGTTCACCACATGCTTTCCCGTCGGCCACCAATTCCTCCTCCCAAGCCCACATCCAGCGCTGCTCTGAAAATTCCTGATGGCAGAGGGGGTAGGAGAGGGACAACCCCAGGCCTTAGGACCCTCTGCAAAAAAAAAAAAAAAAACAGGCACCCTCTGCATTCTTCACCACCCTCCACTGTCCCTGACTATTTACAGGGCTGGGGAACTGCTGTCCAGTCAAAAAAGGGCACTGACTTTACAAGGGACCTGGCACGTGCCCTTTCACTTCCCCCCTTAGAAAGTGCTCTCCTCTTCTTTGGTAATTAACGTCTCCACCCTTTACAACTTGCTCTAAGTGCACCTCTTCTGAAGAACCCCATATGTTTCTGATTCCATCAGTGATGCTCGAAGCACCCTCAAACTTACATGTGCTTCAACGGATGACTTTCTTGCAAGTGCTTTACCCTGTTTGCCTGGAGGCAGAGGCAGTGCCTGCTGCCAAAGAACTGATTTCCCATTTCCTTGTGCTTAGGTCTACCACAATCCTACCTCCCCTGATGAAACCTCTCCCAGGGGTCCTGCTCCCACCTGAGGCTGTGGGAATCTTCACACCTGAACACTCCTGAAGGAGAGCTGGGGGCCTCATGATGCAGCAAGACCACATAGAGCCCTGCCCTACCATCAGAACCCTTCCTCAGGGTCCCAGAGCACACACAACCCTCCATCCCGCCCGCATTCCCACGAAGTCGCCTGTCTTCTCCATTGAAAAAGTGGAGAAGCTGAGGCCCATTAATTTTACTAAAACCCTGGGCCTTAAAAATAAATAAATAAAAGAAGATAAAAATAAGCAGAGGCTTCTTGGGAATGTCAATGTTCTCTCTCTTAATTTGGGTGGTAGGTAGACGGGGTGTCTGTTTTGCTGTTGTTATTTAAGGGGTACATATGTTTTCAGACACTTTTATATGGATGTCGTGTTTTACAATTTAAAACATGCCTTCCCCGCTGAAGGCATCAGTATCTGTTAACCCATGAACCCCTTGCCGGCAGGCTCTCTATTGGACCGCTGAACAAACAAGGGGCATCAGGCGCAGGTGACGCATCTGTGAGCAGCACAGGCTGCGAGCCAGCAAGGAGAATCATATAGGATTCAGTTGCGACTTTCCCTCAGCTCTTTGGTTTCTAATCGCTCTTCACTCTGAGCAGACAGGAAGACCAGTGAATGGTGTGGATGAAAGAACCCAAATGAGTCCTGAGTCAAAAGCACTTCAAGGGGCTTCCCTGGTGGTGCAGTAGTTAAGAATCCGCCTGCCAATGCAGGTAACACAGGTTCGAGCCCTGGTCCGGGAAGATCCCACGTGCCGCGGAGCAACTAAGCCCGTGCGCCACAACTACTGAGCCTGCGCTCTAGAGCCCCAGAGCCACAACTACTGAGCCTGTGTGCCACAACTACTGAAGCCAGCATGACTAGAGCCCGTGCTCTGCAACAAGAGGAGCCATCTCAATGAGAAGCCCGCGCACCACAACGAAGAGTAGCCCCCGCTCACCACAACTGGAGAAAGCCCGCGTGCAGCAACAAAGACCCAACACAGCCAAAAATAAATACATAAAAATTAAAAATAAAAAGCACTTCGAACCAGGATTGGAAAGGTGCAACTCAGAGCACCCCCTTCTTCCAGGAAAAAATATTAGTATGCTTCAGAAATCCCTGGAGAAATTGTTTGCAGGGGCTTTTGTGAGGGGAAAGAGAACCTCAGGGGAAGTCTAGGGGAAGGTCTCCAGCCAGCAAACCCAGAGCCTTCCTTTCAGGAAAGGCTGGGGAGAGGTGGAGAGGTCTGCGATTTCCTCCCCTGCCCTTGGGATTCTAAGAGGCATCAGGACAGAGCCAGCTGACTCTCGTGCTGAGCCACTCATCCCAGGCCTCAGCAACATCTACCACATGCTGTATTTTTAACAGGAACGTGTGCTTCGTGTCCCTTTCTGCAGTTTTTCCCTGAGCCCCTCCCACTCCCACTCTCACTGGTACTGCATTTACTTGCCGGAAAATCTTGGTGTACTTTTGGTCAGCCGACACTCTCTGTGACCAGCAATCTAGCATCTCCTCCCAACTAGCAAGGAACCTGGCAGCAGCAAAGGACTGGATAATGATCACAAATGAATCAAGACATGAACTCAAGTGGTTCAACAGGAATCCAAGCCACAGGGGGCAGGGGATGTGACTCCGAATTGTTGGGCTCCTGTTGCAGGAGCGTCTGCTGAGATCACCCCTGAAGGTCACATCAAATGTGTGGAGTAGCTGAGAAGGCCCCCAAAGTACCTGCATACAGTTACAGTTTTATGAGTGCTCCTTTAAGATTGCTGCTTAATTATTTTTCCTTCTTTTCACTGGTCCTCCCCACCCCATAATCACAGATCCCGGGCCACCATAGGAGAAATTTACAGTGCGGTTCTCCACAACACTGAAGGACCATGGAGGGAGACCACGGGAGTCCCTGAAAGCTCTGGCTGCCACTAGCTAGGGCACATTCAGACCAAAATTCTCTCCTCTCCCTCTGCACAACTTCCTCAGAGGTGCTTCACACAAAGCCTTTTTTTTTCCCCCCTTTCTCAAGATGATTTCCTCCATTGCACCTAATCCATCACAATGCCTGGAGCTGTCAGAAGAAAACAGAAGTGGGACTTAAGGGACCAAAAGTTCCTATCTCCAAAGTTTAAAATGAAAACAAAAGCAAGCCAGAACTGCTGGTTGCTCCAGGCCAAACACAGGTATGAGACAGGGTGGGTGTTAAAAATCAAACTTACCCCGTTTTGGTACCACCATCAAATCTAAAACAAGTTAGCTTCTACCCAGTGCTAGAGCCGAAGATGGATTTTTCCATCATTGGAAAACTGTGCCAGCACTGGTAAACGAGTTTGGACACACTTCAATATTCCTGGTCCCTTTCCCCCAGAAAAAAGGCTCAGAAAAGTTGAGTGATGTGCCTGAGATCACAGAGCAAATCAAATTGCGACAGCCCCCAAGTTCATGCCTGGTTCTGAAGTCCCTACGCTGTAAACACGTGATAAAGCAGACAGAGATAAACAGGAAATGGCCCTGATTGTCTCCCTGTGCTCCCACTGAGCAGGCAGCAGCTAGGTTTTCTCTGGGCTGCCAGCCTGGGTCCACATGGCAGTGGTCACCTCGGTGATACGCTTTCTGGTGGGGGTGGAGGATAACTTGGAAGGACAACATCTTTTCTCACACCTGATCACAATTTTGGTTCGGGGAAAGTCAGCATTTAACATCAAATGTAGAGTTGTTGCTATGTCTGCCCCAACCAGAATGAGAGTGTCACAAAAAAAAAAAAAAGAGAGAAAAAGAGAGGGAGTGTAAGAGGGTGGAGATGAACGAGCTTCTTTAAGCAGCTTTATCTACAGAGACAAAGACACTGCAGCCCCATACCACAACCAGTCCACCTTCCCTCACGAAGGCAGCTGGGGGAATGAATGGAGCTGGCCGTTTCCAGTGCTGCTTGAGCTGAAGAGTCGGGGAGTTTCCAAGGCTGCTGCTCATGGACTCAGCGTGAGAATCCCACCTGGTCAAGGAATCAGGGTTTGCTGGCCAGACCCATCTGGATCGGCCCAGAATGAAGATGAAGTCTGCAGCAGAAGGCTGGCCCCCTCCCCACATCAGCATTAAGAGCAGCTCTTTTCCTTCACCATCTCAGTTAAAACAGGAACCACACCTCCTGACCACACAGGGTGGGCTCAGAAGTGGCAGGTGTGCCAGGTACCAAGGACTTCCTGCGCACAGCCTACCCAGTGGAGCTCATCTTAGACATAAGGCTAGCCCCAAAACTCTGAAAAGGACAGCAGCAAAACCAGAGGTCACATTCCAATAACTACCACAAATTTTTAAAGTACATACATGGAGGTAGCAGTTACGTTCTCACCCCTCCCCAAGAAACACAGACAGGTAACACACAGGTAAGAGCACACTCACCTGCGCTCTAAACTTCCTGACTCTGTGCCGCTCAGGCCAAACGAGGAATGTCATTGGTTTATTCTGGTGAGCTCCTTAGTGGCTGCTGCCATAGGATACAGGCTTTATTTAACATAACGGACGGAGTCCTTTTGCTCCCCTAGCTAAGACCTTGCACCCTCTCTGGAGAAAATGACCCCAGGCATCAATCTCCGATGCATCTAAGTTCCTTCCTTGGGCTGACATCTCTCTCACCACTGTGGTGAGCTGGCTTGAGAAGCCTGAGCCTGCAGTCCCTGTGGCAGCTCCAGCAAAGGTGCATTATTTATCACAGCTGCTGTTTTAATTAATATAGAGACATCCAATACAGCTCAATAATTGTCTCGGCAACCTCAGGCTGGAAAATAAAGGACTCCCAGCTGCATGCAATCTCCTCTTTCGGATCCTGGTTCTAAATGCCGGCTCTGCGTGTGTGCAACTTGAACCGAGGCCCCAAGCCAGCCTAAGCACTAAGCGGCCACCTGTCAGTTCTCCACGCTGGGGTTGGTTTAGCAAGCGGGCAGGGATCTCCAAGCACTAGCTTAACCTCTGGCTCCACCTAACGGCAAGAAACCCACACTCCCCTTTCACAGATGGACAAACTGAGCTTCACTCCAGGAAGGTCCCCAAAGGAGGAAACTAATTCAGCAAAGGAAACTAACGGTCTTTTGCTTGGGCTCCCACGCTGTCATTGTCTTCCCCTGCCATTTTACAGGAGGGAAAGTGATGTCAACTTTTTAGTTAGCATCTTGGATTTCTCCAGCCCTTTGTCTGCGAATAGCACTTCACACACATTATTCAAACAATCTCGGATGCGTAAGTCACTAGAACGTCTGCTGAATAATGAGGAACAAACACAGAGGCCCGAAATAAGCTGAAAGAAAGAGGCACAAATGGTACCTGACGTCCAGCACAGGGTCTGGCCCAACATCTGCTCATTCTCTCTGACCTTTGTCTGGCTTCCCCATCACTTTTATCCTGTTAAAGCACTCCTGCGTGGGGCGGGGAAAGCTAAGTCGCCGGCTGGACTCGTAAGGGGAGGGTCTGCGCTCACCTTTAAATCGGGAGGCTTGCTTCGGGGACCCGGGTTGGGCGCCGCGGCAGCGCCCGCATCCAAAGTTGGCCCGCCAGCGGAGTTAGCACCCGTGGCCTCCCCAGGCCGGAGGTCCGCGCCCGGCAGGTGGCAAGCTGCATCTTCCAGCCCAGCTCCATCCTCCTCACCCTGTTGTTGCTGCAGCTCGTCCGATTTGCACCTCTTCATGGTGTATGTGGGTCGGCAAGGGGAATCTGTCCTTCCAGCGCGCCTTCTTGGGGGAGACCGCACCCCCTCTTACACTCAGAAACGAGGCTCGGGGTCTAAATGATTAACGAGGAGAGGAGTCGGCGGATCACAATTTCTTGAATTAAAAAAATAAACCTTTTTAAAGGAGGGTGAGAGAGGGGAGAGGAGGGGAGCCTTGGTTACAGCTTGGAATAGTTCATTACGACCTGGGGAGCGGAGACAGATCACAATCGAGGCTGGGCAGCAGGAGTCCTTGGGCAGTCATTGGAGCGGGAGGAGATAGCCCCCAGCCCCCAAACTTTCTGCTTCAGGGCAAGGGCCGGGCGGAGGGGAGCTGGGCGGCACAGCGTATCCCTCCCGGCGGGCCGGGCTGCTGGGCGCGGCAGGCATGGCGCGGCCGGCCGGGCAGGTCCTCGTCGGCAGCCCTCGGCGCCGACTGCGGCCCCCAGCCCTGCCGCGAGCCCCCGCCCCACACTGGCCGGCAGCGCAGCCCGCAGCTCGCCGCGCCCCGCCCCTCCCCCGCGCGCGCGCTCTAGACCCACTCCCCGCCCTCCGCGCCGCCTGCTGCAAAGCCTCGACCGCCGCCAGAGCCAGCGGCAAGCGCGCAACCTACCCCGCCCAGTGCCTCGGCCCGGGAGGGGGAAGGCGAGGCAAGGAGGGAGTGACAACGGCAACGGGCCAATGGGAAGCCCGGAGGGCTGAGGGGGGCGTCGCGCGGCCACGTTTTTAGGGTTGGTTGCATCGTGCAATCCCCCAGGAGAGGTCTGGAGGGCAAGGCTGCTGTGTTTTAGCATTGCAGAGAGCGGGCTGCGGAGTAGAGACTAGGGGCGGCTGGCCAATGGAACGCGGTTTTAGCAGATGCGTGAGGATCTGCTAAAACTCACTCAGATGCGTGAGTCTTCCAGGAAGGACTCTGTCGGGGTTCCCCCCACCCACTCATTTTATTTGGCGGGGAGGAGACGAATAGGGATGCTTATCATCGCTGCTTTTTTGCTCTAACTTTGCACATTATGACATCTCTTCAATGAGGAAGACGCGGATCCCCTCTGACGCTTGACCTGAAACACCTACCAATGCCTACATTCAGAGCTGCGAATGCAAGCAGAAGAAAGCGGGTGTTCTGCCCCATCGCCCCTTCCCTTCCCCCCACTTTAAGTAAACTATCTTATGAGTCTCAGCTTTATGCTCAGAAATGAGAATGTATTTCATTTTTGAACACAGTAATGTATGTGAGAGTTTTTTGCAAACTGTGAAGCAGCTTTTAGATAAGAAGGGGTATTTATGGCAGGAGGTTGAGACATGGAAGAGAGGAAAGGAATGCAATCTCTTTTTCCCATAAATCTCAGCCAAACTGCGCCGACTAATCTGGAGGCACAAGAGAGCAAATACTGGGGTTACCAAAATATTCAGCCTAGTAATAATAACAACCCCATATGAGTGCCTACCCTGTGCTAACTGTGGATACCATGGTTTTTGTCCACCCAGCAGCCTAGACGAACAGTTCTCAAAGTAAGGTCCTGGGACCAGCAGCATCAGCATCGCATCACCTGGAAACTTGATAGAAATGCAGATTATTGGACACCATCCAGACCTACTGAATCAAAAATAGTGGGCCCCAAAATCTGTTTTAACAAGTCCTCCAGGTAATTCTGATGTAAGCTAACATTTGAGAAGCACTGGCCTAGACTGTAGTGAAGGGGCCACTCAGTCAGTGAGTCACAGTGATCTCTAAAGTGTTTCACAGTTTCCCAGTCTCTTTCACACCCATCATACCATTCTGGCCTCACTTCAGTCCTACTAGTCTGCAAGTCTCCTGACTCTGTTCTGTCTTTTTCCCACTCATTTTAATGTGTGTCCTAGAAGAGCCTAAGTTGTTAAGAATTTACTTCAGTCTAGCAGCTACTTTCTAAACAAGGCAGCTCCATTTCTAGAAAACAGGAATTTAGGATGGGCTGGAAATGTAGAACCACCCCCACCTCCACTACACAGTATCAGGCACAATGTGGAAACACAAGGCCACAAGCCTTTAGCATTTTCAACGGTGAGGGAAAGGCAGAATGTGACTTTGAAGTCGGTGGCAGGAGTAGATAGAACCAGTGGGGGCAGATGACCTCAGTGCAAGATGTCAGAGTCTACTGCCCCCTGCCTGACTCGCCCCAGTGAAGTGCAGGGGCCCTACAGACCCTGGGTGGCAAATGGTGAGCACATGTGGACACATGTTCATGACCTGACTCTAGGCTGAAGAAAAGTGGAGGCAGTTGGTGTGAAGCTTTAAGGGAGCAGAGACCATAATCATTTTGAATTATGTCTCATTTCCATACTAGGTTGAAGTTGACCTTGAATTTGATGTTTATAATATTTTCCTGTACCCATAGCCTGATGGACAGATTTCCTGTTTGTGGCCATATTTAGCAGGTCAACAAAAAAGTGGTGGGTTTCATGAAATCAGCCAATGCTTTACATTCCATTTTGGAGAGGCAGCATTGTGCAGAGCTTAAGAGCTCAGACTCTGTGGCCAGACTGCTTGGGGACAAATCCTGGCTCTGCTCTCCACTGACCATGTGATTGGAGGCAAGTTGTCTAACCTCTTTAAGCCCCAGTTTCCTCTTTGAGAAGTGGGGATACCAACCTTATAGGGTGTTGGGTAATATATGTAAAGCACTTAGACATTGCCTGGCACAGAGTGAGCTCCCTGGTTTTAAACAGAGATGTCATCCAGCTTCAAAACATTGAACATTCCACTCCAGTGGTTCTATCCTTGGGAGTTCAAATGTGTCTCACCCATTTCTGACTTTCACTGAGTGTCATATTATAGAAAAAATATGCTACTGCCAAAGAAGTTTGGGTGAGAAGTTGTGTAGAGAGCTGTGTGACCTGCAACCACCAGTTTGAAGCTGATGACAAATTTTCATTAGTCATAGTCGATTCTTGAGTACCTAAAATAAAGAGAACTTGAAAATACTTTGACTGAAATTTTGTTTAAAGGATTAAATCATTCTATCATTCTACGTTTCTCGGGAAAATATAGGCACATACTATCTTTTGACGTTCAAGATAAGACAAACATTTACAGGTTTACAATACAAGAGATTATATTCAATATGTAGGAGTAGCAGTTTCCATTTTGCTTTGGCACCACTGGTTAATTATAATTAAATAACATGGTGTAGTGGGAAGGACACTGGTCTTGGTGTTAGAAAATACATGTAAGAATTCTGGTTCTGTTACTCCCTGTGTGTTCTTGGGCAACCAAATCACTTAACCTCTCTCATCCTTGGGTTTCTCATCTGTAAACAGGGGCTAATAATATCTATCTTCACATGGTTATTTTAAGGATTAAATTAGACAATGCTTGTGAAAACACTTGACACATGGTATGTGCTCAGTAAACCTGAATGAAACAAAAATAATTAACAAACTTGTCCAAGCCCACTGTCTGCCACATGAGAAAGGCGGGATTATCCCACTAAATTTAATGCTTTTTGTGAAAGGAAATCCCAGTTAGGCTAATGGAAGGGGGCAATCCTGCTAATATCAAATTTGCTAAACCAATAAGTGTGTAAACAAGGAGGATAAAGATTAGGGTTATGGAATCCTGTTATCCTTGTCGACAGCCACTTCATTTACCTTGAAAAACTGATGCAGCTTTAATTGTGGAAGATAAGGTGCCAAGATCAACAGGTAAGCATAAAGTAGATTTTTTTTTCTTTTGTAAGATCAATTAACTCTAAGAAATAAAAGGCTTCTCTTTTTCCAATAGCAAGAGTCTTGTAGATTATCCAAGGATAATTAATTATCCTATTCTGCAAAAATTCTTTAAAAAAATTTAAACATCAAATGGGTTGTCAGAGAGCTATTTTAGGATTTAACATACTAACTAGAGTGCTTTGCTTAGAAGGTAAAAGTACTCTCTTGAGAAACCAGTTATCATAATTTTGATCACTGTGTTTTGATACCAACATCATTACAAGTATTCCTTTGTTAATGTAATTTTCTTCCCTTTCTTTTGGAGATTTCCACTTCCACTCAATGCTCTCCCTAAAAGAAACTGGGTTCCGTTGGATTAGGAGGTGTAAACTACGCAAATAATCGTCAGGGAGATTGGCTGGATTGTTGCTGATGTCACAATCCCACCACCTAAGTACAGGCTTTTTATTGGCTATTGTAAGAGGCAGGCAGGACTGGGAAGGCTCTGCATCACTCGTGAGTTGGAGAAAGCTCTTGAGTCTAAACTAAATTTTACCCTGTTTTTTACTTAAAGTGTATTCAGAAGCATTTTCCAATATGTTATTATATTTTTCCATGTTATTCCATATGCTGTTACTTAGACATATTTCCATATGTCTTGGTAAACATTGTAAATGATTGTTTACCATCCTATCAAGTGAATGTATCATGGTTTATTTGACCACTATCCACTTTATTCTTAGCTATTTGTTTCAATTTTTTGCCTTCAGGTATAAAACTGTAGTTACTATTTTTATCGAGAAATAATATATATTATTTCCTCCATAGCATAGACTCTCTGACACCTAACTAGCAACGCTATAAAGGAGTAAACGAACCCAGATCGCCACTTTTGTCCACATCTTTCTAGCAGCTTTCCTAAGACTTGCATGGGAGATCCAAAGTTTGACTCTTTCCTTGGAGCGGTGAATCTCCTATCCGTAATACAAAAAAGGGGGAAGTTCCTGCTTCTCATTTCAGGTAGGATGCATATTCTTCATTCTGGGTGCTGGTCGCTTCTCAGTAATGGGAGAAAAGTCACAAGCATCACGGCCATGAACAGAGGAGGTTTGTGAAGCATGAACTTAAATCCTGATTGTACTGCTCTCTGTGAGAGCCTGGGACTGGTAAAATGGCTGCTTTGTGTCCTTCTCCATCTCCATAGGGAACCCATACAAACCTCTGGACAGTCTGTTACTTAAAGCTGAAAATGCTAGACCTTAAAAAATCAGAAAAAGAGAAGAGAAGGTATCTGCTTTGCTCAGAGAGAATCAGTTTTTATTATTTTACATCTGAAGATAAATATCTATGGCAGTTCCCTCTATTATTCTATGCGGTACTTTTAAATATAATAATAAGAGCAAGCACAGAGAACTATAGGTGTTTAAAGAGAACCATACGTGTTAGGCATTTTGCTAGGAACCCTGTGAACTCTCTCTTAATCCCCATGTCAAATCTGCAAGGTAAGAGTTATTCACTCTACAACTGAGCAAACAGGCTCAGAGAGATTATAGCACTTTCATAGGCCTGAGAGCTACACACTGCTCTGTCTGACTCTAAAGCTAAAAGCCTAATAGCCTAATAGTCCTTTCACAACTGTAATTTTGAGCCACTCTTGTGGTAAAGAATTTATCAGTGAGTATTAGGCTATAGTTAGATGTATCTCCATTCATTCAAATATATTCATGAAATAAATATCATTTACAAAGGCTTTACAACATGCTTGTGGAAGATAGAGAACAAAAAAAGACATTGGTCCCTGCCTTTGGACTTAAAGTCCAGCTGGGGAAATGAGACACAAATGAAATGTAAAACAACAACATAAGATTGAAGTGGTAATGTCTGTCAATACTCCAAGGGGGAGATAAGTACCACAGTCCAGAGAGAGACCGATCTCTGTGAGGGATTAAGACGACTCCAAGGAAGAGCGTTATGCACATTCATCCATATCACGAGTGTTAAAAGGATCAAATGTCACTTTAGAATGATTCTGAAGCCTTTAAGTAGGTAAGAACTATATAAATCATCTTGAATATAGAATCACTCAATATCTGAATCTCTTTAATTTTACATCTGCATGTTACAGAACTTTTATGGCACGTTAGTGGTGGGAAAAACTTCTTTTTTCTTTTTTTTTTTTTTGCGGTACGCGGGCCTCTCACTGTTGTGGCCTCTCCCGTTGCGGAGCACAGGCTCCGGACGCGCAGGCTCAGCGGCCATGGCTCACGGGCCCAGCCGCTCCGCGGCATGTGGGATCTTCGCGGACCGGGGCACGAACCTGTGTCTCCTGCATCAGCAGGCGGACTCCCAACCACTGCGCCACCAGGGAAGCCCCTTTTTTCTTTTTATTCCCTGAGACCATACAGCAGTGTTTCTCAAAGTATGGTTCATGGACTATCAGCGACATAAATCACCGTGGAATTTAGTTACAAATGCTGATTCCTGGGCTCACCCCAAACTAATGGAAACAGAATTTCCAGGGGTGGAGCTTGAAAATCTGCCCTTGAAACAAGTATCCTAGGTGGTTCTTATGCTCACTAAGTTTGAGAACCACAGATGTAGGGGAAGACTTGGTTGATCACATTTATTGATAGATTTGTCAATTAGTAATAGCTCCTTTTATATCAAGCACTTACTATATGTTAGGAACACACTCCTACTTAGTCTGTAAAACAAACTTTGTAGTTAAGTATCAATCTCCATTTTACAGTAAAGGAAACTGAGGCTCAAAGAGGATTAAAAATTTGCCCCATGTCACCTGGCTAGAAAGAGCTAGCCAAACCAGTTTTTTTTGACTTCAATGTCTGTACTTTTCCCACAATGCCTACTGCACTGTTACTTTGGGATTGAGTGCCTATTATATGTCATATAATTTCAGTCTAAACCTTTCAATACCATCCAATGGTACTCTTGCATTGTAAGATAACTAAGATTCAGAGATATTAATATATAGCTCAAAATTACCTTCCACCAGTTGGAACAGAGCTTCTTATTCTAGTATGACTTTTCCTCAATTTTACTTCCTCCTGACAGTTCCTAAAACCCTTTTCAGCTTTGACTATTGGGGCTTCCTTTCCTTGTTGTTATTTATCCTGACCCTTCGCACCTAGTTCGGAATAGCAAACCATAAGTTGAAGTCTATGCTTCATTTTTTTCTTTTGCGGTACACGGGCCTCTCACTGCTGTGGCCTCTCCCGTTGCGGAGCACAGGCTCCGGACGCGCAGGCTCAGCGGCCACGGCTCACTGGTCGCCCGCTCCGCGGCATGTGGGATCTTCCCGGACCGGGGCACGAACCCGTGTCCCCTGCATCGGCAGGCGGACTCTCAACCACTGCACCACCAGGGAAGCCCATATGCTTCATTTTTAATAGCTACCACACCTCTTCCCGACACAGGAATGGAGAGCTTCAGTCTCTCTGAATCAAGAGGGAAATGTCAGTTGCTTGAAAAACCGTCTGCTGATCTTGTGACTGCAAAGAGAAAAAGACAACTTAATCCAGGAAATCTTTCCTGGGAAGCGGGAATCACACTATCCCATATGAGATCTTATTCTGGAGCATGCATGCTTGTGTTATAAATCATTTTCAGGGAGTCTCATATGGCCTTGGGGCATATCCAAGCAGATAGAGGGACAAAGGGCTGTTTTCATTGGTGAATCTTCCAGGCGTGCCTTAAACCTCTCACAGGGTGCTGGTGAAAGAAGACAGTACTCTCTTTCAAGATACAATGACATAGCACAATTCAGTAATATATAGCTAGAGCCATATAAATGTCTGTACCCTTTCACCCAGTAAAACCCTCCTGGGAATTATCCTGGGAAATAATTCAAAAGAAGAAAACAGGCAACAACACACCAAAAAATGTTTATAACAGTGAAAAACCTGAAGCAACCTAAATGCCCAAGGATAGGGAGTGAATGACTAACAGTGGCACAGCAGTGTAATGGAATATCAAGCTGCTGTTAACAGAGAGAAATATGAAGAGTATTTAGAGACACGAAAAGCCTTCTTTAACTAATATAAAAGGAAAGCATTAGAAGGCAAAGTTGTGTTGAGCTAGAATAAGGGCTTTGGGGTTGGATGAACCTGTGTTACTAGCTGGATGAACTTAGACAAGTCACTTAACCTGAGTCTCAATTTCCTCATCTATAAAATAGGGATAGAAATATATATCTTTCCAGTGTTGCTGTAAGAATTAAAGATGATATAAACGAAATGATAAAATTTTGGATAAAGCCTGGATAAAGATGGGAGGGGAGTGCTAAGAAATAATCATAAATTTTAAGCCAAGATATGGGACTATTGAAAATTTTATTTGAAATGAATTATTTTTATGATATTTTAAATTTAATACAATTTTTTTTCCTTTATTCCTCCTCACCCTTAAAAAACGGTCATACTCCCTACACAGGATATGTGTGTTCGTGTCATCTGGAAACCTGCTAATGGATCACTAAGCTCTATTTTGAGAAAGTTCTAGATCAGTGCTTCTGAAATCAGCTCCAGGAAAATGACAGGAACCCTAAACACTGACACACAGGAAGGTCACTCAGCTAGGTTCAAGGCCTGCTTTCCAGGCACTTAGAGATTTTTTTTTTTTTTTTAAACATCTCTCTTGGAGTATAATTGCTTTACAATGGTGTGTTAGTTTCTGCTGTATAACAAAGTGAATCAGTTATACATATACATATGTCCCCATATCTCTTCCCTCTTGCATCTCCCTCCCTCCCACCCTCCCTATCCCATCCCTCTAGGTGGTCACAAAGCACAGAGCTGATCTCCCTGTGCTATACAGTTGCTTCCCACTAGTTATCTATTTTACATTTGGTAGTGTATATATGTCCATGCCACTCTCTCACCTCGTCCCAGCTTACCCTTCCCCCTCCCTGTATCCTGAAGTGTCCATTCTCTAGTAGGTCTGCATCTTTATTCCCATCTTGCCCCTAGGTTCTTCAGAACCTTTTTTTCTTTTTTTTTTAGATTCCATATATATGTTTTAGCATACGGTATTTGTTTTTCTCTTTCTGACTTACTTCACTCTGAATGACTGTCTCTAGGTCCATCCACCTCACTACAAATAACTCAGTTTCATTCCTTTTTATGGCTGAGTAATATTTCATTGTATATATGAGCCACATCTTCTTTATCCATTCATCTGTTGATGGACACTTAGGTTGCTTCCATGTCCTGGCTATTGTAAACAGAGCTGCAATGAACATTGTGGTACATGACTCTTTTTGAATTATGGTTTTCTCAGGGTATATGCCCAGTAGTGGGATTGCTGGGTCATATGGTAATTCTATTTTTAGTTTTTTAAGGAACCTCCATACTCCATCAATTTACATTCCCACCAACAGTGTAAGAGGGTTCCCTTTTCACACGCGAAGCTTGTTGGGTAGTGCTCCCTCTCTCCTCTACAGTTTGGGGACGGGGAATGTTCTCATGACCAGAATGCCTTCCATCCACCTTTGCTTCAGAATCCTAACCCTCACCTGCATTAAGCCTCCATCTTGCAGAGCTTGATTCCTGAGAAAGGGGATAGGCAGGAGGATGATATGAAATATTTTCTTTTGGCTAAAATATATTGAGCATACTCTGTGTCAGGCATTGTGTTTGGCACATGTGGATAGATACATACTAAGCCAGCTGGAAAATGTTTTGGAACTCAGGTTTCAGAATTTTCCAGAAAACCTCTACGAAAATAAAATAGACAGGGACTTCCCTGATGGCACAGTGGTTTAAGAATCTGCCTGCCAATTCAGGGGCCACGGGTTCCATCCCTGGTCCGGGAAGATCCCACATGCAGTGGAGCAACTAAGTCCATGCGCCACAACTACTGAGCCTGCACTCTAGAGCCCGCAAGCCACAACTACTGAGCCCGTGTACCACAACTACTGAAGGCCACGCACTTAGAACCTATGCTCTGCAACAAGAGAAGCCACTGCATTGAGAAGCCCGTGCACCACAGTGAAGAGTAGCCCCGCTCGCTGCAACTAGAGAAAGCCCGCGCACAGTGACAAAGACCCAAAGCAGCCAAAAATAAATAAATAATTTTTAAAAAATGCTTTAAAAAATAAATAGGGCTTCCCTGGTGGCGCAGTGGTTGAGAGTTCGCCTGCCGATGCAGGGGACACGGGTTCGTGCCCCGGTCCGAGAAGATCCCACGTGCTGCGGAGCGGCTGGGCCCGTGAGCCATGGCCGCTGAGCCTGCGCGTCCGGAGCCTGTGCTCCGCAACGGGAGAGGCCACAACAGTGAGAGGCCCGCGTACTGCAAAAAATAAATAAACAAAAATTAAAAAACAAATTAAAAAAATAAAAAGATAATATAGACAAAGAAAAGGGTGTTGATAGGTTTTCAGCTATCCATCTTTCTCCTTCCAGGATCAGCCCAGAAAGATAAAAACGTGTGTTACAAGGTCTTGTGGCAGGTAAAGAAATTAACCAAAAATGAGTTCCACCAAAATGCCAGGCAACATAGTGGAAAAAGGATCAAAAACATTTAGACTTGGAAAAGCATTACTAGTCTTCCAATCTTACTGATGAGAAATGAATTGTGGCAAAGCAATGTTCAGCGCTTCTTCTGGAAAGCTTTGGGTCAGTTACTCTAAAAAATTTCTGGAAACTTTGTTCTTCTACTTTCTTCTTCTACTTTGTTCTTCTAGTTGTTCTTTTTCTTGGCAGTAAAACAAAGATTACCTCTGTTTGGGGTTATACTAAATTTCTTTTGATTGTTTTTCCTTCCCATGCTCTGTATCCTAACAGCCAGGGATGCCACTGATGAAATATTCAGCATTGGAATGATACTTGAGGTATAATTAAATAGAATACATTTAGCAATTCTGTTTTATAGACCTTTAATCTTCAAGTTAATAAACCTACATGTAGAGAATCTCATAAACAAAACCAAAACGTTCTTGGAAATACATAATTTCCTTGGAAAAATACATAATCCTGAATGTATTTAGTACAGGGAGGAAAGAAAACATTTATTAAACACTCTTATGTGCCAGGAGAGTTACTAACTGCTTTACACATTATGTCATTTAGTCTTCCCAACCCTGTGAGGTAGGCATTAGCTTCACTATACAGATGAAGTAACTGAGGCTCCAAAAAGTTAAGTGATTTGCCCAGGATCACAAAGTAAGTAGCATCACAGCTCAAACCAGAACTCAGGTCAGATTCTGACTCCCGTGCTTTTTCCTAAATTTTTACAGGATTTCATTTCCAAAGCACTTTCTCTTCCTATGGCTCATTCCATCCTCCCCAAAACACAGTGAGATTAAACACAATTATAGAATTCTCCCTTTTAGCAAGTCACAGAGCCAGGATAAGAACGTAAGCTTGTAGCAATCATCAGCATCTCAGTTATCTTTTATTGAATGCTTTCTATGTGCAAGCCTCTGTACTAAGCATTTTTAATACTTTTTTCCCTGTTTCAATTCTCATAATAACCTTATGAGGTGGTCATAATTATTATCCCATTTGATGGATGAGAAAACCAAGACTCCGAGGGGCGAATGACTTGCCCAAGACTATACAGTAGCAAGTCAGGACTAGAAATCGGGTTTGTAAAAATGATACCACAATTGATAAAAGCAGTTGTCATTTATTAAACACATCATGTGTCAGATACTGCTTCTTAAAAAGATTTTTTATTTCTAAATACTTTGAGATTTATAATTGGCATTGATTTTTTTAAATATTTATTTATTTAGGCTGCACCGGGTCTGGACTCTTAGTTGCGGCAGGCATGCAGGATCTAGTTCCCTGACCAGGGATCGAACCCAGGCCCCCTGCATTGGGAGTGTGGAGTCTTACCCACTGGCCCACCCGGGAAGTCCCGGCATTGTTGTTTTAAATGCTCATAATAACCCTATGAAGAAGGTACTATTATTCCCCTCTTACAGATGAGGAACTAAGACTTATAGATAATGAGTAGTGTCTCCAAGGGCATACAAAAGGGAAGGGGTAGAACTAGGATTTGAACACAGGTCTCTTTGACTCCAATCCTATTTCCTTAATCCTCAGACTTTGCTGATTCCTGTTACGTCTCTGTACACTTTTTCTACCCAAAGTGTGGTCCACAGACCAGCAGCATTGGCATCACCTGAGAGCTTGTCATAAATGTGGAATCCCAAGCCCTACCCCAGACCTACTGAGTCACATGTGTATTTTAACAAGATGCCCACGTGAGTCTTGTGCACATTAAAGTTTGAGAGGCACTGCTCTGCAACACACCAGCAATATACAGAATAAGCCGAGAAGGGAGCAAGGTTGTCTAGAACAGGGCTTCTCAAACAAGTTCCCTTGGAAATCAATTTGAGCTGGAAAGAGGTATGTTCTGCTGCTCAACTTGGTAATGGTGATCTTTTCCAATTCATAAATAAAATTAAGTTAATGAATTATATTTTCTCATCTTCCATAATTTTTCCTCTCTTCTTTGGAGTTGAATATCACTTGCCTGTTAGTAAGTTTAGATGATGACAATTGAACAGTAGTAAAGAAATACCTATGGAAAGCTCAGAAATGTTGTTTAATTGTTTGTTGTATTTTTTTCTTTAATTTGTGGGTTTTTTAATTCTTGGACTTGTGATTGTGATTTTATGGTGCATAACAGAGAATAGTCATATTTTCTCATAATAAACTTGTTCCTAACTCACATTACAGAATTCAATGTTAATGTCTTTTGGTGTTCCACAAAAAGCACCTGATTCCCACCTATATGAACATGACTATCAAGTCTTCAGAATCTCTCTAGAAATCATCTAACCTAGAGGAACTTGCCATAGGAAAGTAAAGTTAGAAAGGATAACGTATGTCTCACCTATTCCTCTTCCTTCTAAATACTTTGAGATTTATAATTGGCATTGAGGATCAACATTAATAGATACAAATATAACCTACTGGTTCTTTCTGAATAGAAGTATGAGTGGTTTTTAAGCCATGTTCTCCTTTGTGTTTTTCTCAATATTCAAAAATATCTAGAGTGAACATCCAACAAATATCTAATGAACACTTACTAAATGACAGACACTCTTTTAGGTGCTGGAGACACAGCAATGAACAAGCCAGACAAAAATTTCTCTTCTGGATTGGTGGTTGCCAGAGGCTGAGGTGAGGGTGAGGATGAGGGTCAGGGGCAAAACGGATGAAGGGAGTCAAAATGTACCAACTTACAGTTATAAAATAAATAAGTCCTGGGATGTAATGTACAGCATGGCTACTAGAGTTAATGATACTGTACTGCACATTTGAAAGTTGCCAAGAGAGTAAATCTTAAAAGTTCTCATCACAAGAAAAAAATTTTTTTAACTGTGGATGGTGACATATGTTAACTAGGCTCACTGTTGTGATCATTTTGCAATATGTACAAATATCACATCATTATGTTGTATACCTGAAACTAATGTAATGTATGTTAATTATACCTTAATAAAACCCAAAATCTTGGTTCTGATGTCAGTATTTTTGGGCCTTTCCTCTTGGGCTGGTCAGATTCCTTAAAGAAGACACTGCAAGTTTCCTCTCTGGAGAGTAAACGTCTTGTAGCTAGAGATCTAGGAATTGAATGGAGGAGGAGGGTTGGGAATCTTCACATCCAGTATCCATTAGTTCATTTAATCTCCCATTTTATACAGAGACCTCTGATTCAGCCCTCTCTGGAGAATAAATACTTCAGTCTTCTTTTGGAGGAGTGGGGTCAGGGGGACAGTTGAAGAAGGGGAAGGTGATTTGGAGATCTAACTGCTCTTAAACAGATTTCAAAATCCTTGTTTTAATCCCTGCCCATGGTTCAAGATGTACATGGCAGCCCTGTTGTCCTATACACAGTAGCTAGGAGGGGAACTACTGTTACCAATTCCTGAGACTTGAGGGATTCTGCAGTTTACATCAGGTTGGGTCTCAGCTTTTCCCACTTGGGGTTTCGGATTCAGGTTTTTCCAGGCTAGTAACTTAGTTAACACTTGTCCATTTGCTTCCCAGCTTCTACTTTGTTTTTTTGTTTTTGCTACTGGCTCCTCTCATTATTGGGTGCTTATGTTTTTAAAAAAATTCCATTACTGTCATTTTAGTGGTGTCCTAGGAGGGAACAAAAGTAGTTCTGTGTGTTTAACATCATCACTTGCAGGAAACACTTTCCTACACTAACTTAAATCCTCTCTCGTTATCATTCAAACCCTTATTCTCCCACATTTGTCCTTAGAATTAGATATTGGAATAAAACATGTATTTTTACTTGTAGCTGATTGTAATTTAGGAAGAGTTCACCGTCATTCACACCCTTTAAAGTTTTAAGTAGCAGGAAAAAATTGATCACTTTCCCCAGCAGATCAAAAATGGAGATGAGACATACACATATTAAAAATCATGTGTGTAAAAGGTTAGTTACTGCAGCATTGTTCATAATACCAGAAGACCGCACAAAACCTAACGGTCCATCAACAGAGGACCTGTTAATTAAAACATCCCAATCCATATGGTAGTATAATATACAGTCAAAAAGGATGAGGCAGATCTTTATGTTCTGCTGTGGAAGAGTCTGTAAGGGCAGAATAGAGTAAGTATAGTATGCTATATTTGTGTTTTAAAAAATATATTTATATAGTATCTACATCTGCAACAGTAGTTACCTCCTGGGAGGGGAACTAAGTGGCTGGGAGACAGGGAGTAACAGGAAGACTTAGTTTTCCCTTGCATACCTTTTGCACCATTTGAATTTTATATCACAGTCCTATATTACAGTAAGTCCCCTACATACGAACCTTCAAGTTGCGAACTTTCAAAGATGCGAATGTGACATTCCATCAATGTCAGGCGTGAGTGAAATTGCAGCTTGCCCTCCGTCTCCTATGGCTGATGATCTTTCAGCTCTACCATCTCCCACCTCCCACCTCCTCTCCCTCCTCCAGTCAATAATTCTTGCCTGTTCACTCGATGCCAGCCCCTGTATGCCAGCTATTGAACTGTACTACTGTACTTTTCAAGGTACTGTACTGTAAGATTAAAAATGTTTTATTTTTTCTTTGTTTGTTTTTTATGTATTATTTGTGTGAAAAGTACTATAAACCTATTACAGTACAGTACTATATAGCCGATTGTGTTAGTTGGGTACCTAGGCTAACTTTGTTGGACTTGCAAACAAATTGGACTTATGAACGTGCTCTCAGAATGGAACTCGTTGGTATGTAGGGGACTTACTGTACTTACTTTAGAAATAAAGAACTAATGAATAGTTTTTAAAAGGATGAGCTCCATGAATTTTACCTTACAGAATGCTCTCCCTGATTACTTCCACCTAGCCATGTTTCACCCCTTCTTCAAGATGTTAATTCCCAATTCCTTTTTTGGACAACTCCAGCTCAACTACTCTCTCTTCTGATCTCCTTTGCTAGAAATTACTGTGTGTGGCAAATCATCACACATTGCTTTGTTACACCACTTCTAAAAAGTAGTATAAACCATCTTGCATTAAACTTTTCATTTTGTATTTTCATTTGTTTCACTGAGCCTTTTAGGGGTTGCAATGGACTTTGAAGGGGTCTTCAAAGATAAAGAATGACAAATGGAGAATACGTGAGCAAGTAAAAGGGAAGGAGAACATGAGAAGGAATTTGAAGTTCCTTCTTAGGGGCAGACTTCACACGCATTTACCAAGTAGAGATTCATGTGAGCCAGTGACCCCTTTTTATACAATACTAAAAGCCCCTGGACAGGTAAAACCTTCCCATTTTACATGGAATTAACCCAATTATCACAACATCAATAAGCTAAGAGCACTTGCACTCAAGGAATGAGAGGTTGGAAGACTAAAGCAAACATTTTGAAGCAAAACTCACAAAATTTTAGGGGGCATAAAGATCAACTAGCCCAAACCCTTACTTCACAGGTCTCAAGGCAAGGCATTGGAGAAGTTCAGACTCAAACTCAAGTCTCCTCTTAAATTCTGTTGGGGGACTACACTATCCAGCCTGTGGGAAAAGACATCTGGCCTGGGTAGAAGATGGGGTCTTTCCACGGCAAGAAAGACAGGAGGGCTCTGTGCCTGGAGAAGAGGAGAAAGAAAGCAGGAAGTGAAAAAGGAGTGGTTGTCAAGTTTTGTTTTATTCCTAATTGTGTCCCAGGCTCCGTCACAATCCATGTCACTAGAAGTCTTCCATATTATCAGAAGCCAAATTAAGATAATCAGAACTGGTTTGGAAGGCTACTAACCTCAACTTCCCCTTACCCAGCTCGGTCTCTCTACTTCAAGAAACCAACTAAACTTCAGCTTACAGCTCTTTAACGACCCTTCTACAACCCCCCTTCCACACCTGGAGAAGGAAAGTCTGAAAAGGAGAATGCAATGCAGACATGAGGGGTTTCCCTATTTCCGTGGTATTTTCAGCCGCTTCCCCAGTATCTACTGTATTGGAAAGTGAGAGTCATTTAGGGTAGCCATGGAGACAGTACTAGCCTCAGTCTTGTTTCCTTACTTTTCTTTGCTATTAAAATCTTTCGCTCTGATTTCAGTAAGGCACCCCTCCTTCTGCAGGAGTCCGGGTTCTGCAGGTGCTCTCTCTCCTCAGGGACACTTCTGTAGGGAGCAGGAACATGCTTTTAAGTCGGGAAGAGCGTGTGAGCTCTGTGTGAAAACGGGGGAGATGTATACCAAAGGACGGTCGGTCGCATCCACAGTCTCCAGGTTTTGGAGCTCGGCCCCGGCCCAGACTACAAGTCCCAGGAGACCCCGCAGTGACGGGGTGCTCCGGTGATCGTTCCCTCATTCCTCTGGATAGTGGAGATAAAGGTTCCGTTCGCAGCGCACTGCGGTTTGGTTTGTTTTCAACGGCGGTGACGGAGGTTGGGAACCCGGCCGACTGCAGGCGGGGGCGTCAGGAGGCGGATTCCTCCTGCCCTAAGCACTGGGGGGCGGGAGGAGGGGAGCCGGACCAGAGGGCCGGGCACCAAGCCGCGAAGGCAGAGCAGGCTGAGGCGATGGAGGGCGACGGGGTGCCGTGGGGGAGCGAGCCGGACTCGGGTCCCGGCCCGGGAGGCGGCGGAATGATCCGCGAGCTGTGCCGGGGCTTTGGCCGCTACCGCCGCTACCTGGGACGGCTGAGGCAGAACCTGCGCGAAACGCAGAAGTTCTTCCGCGACATCAAGGGCTCCCACAACCACAGCTGTCCCTCCTCCCCCACGGAAGGCGGCGGGGCTGAGCGCGGCCCTGCCGGCGATGTCGCCGAGATCGGGCTGCAGGCGGGTAAGGAGGGTAGCCGTGAGGAAGACAGGGCTGGAGAGGCAAACTGAGGGTGGGCCACACCCCTGCCCCTGCAAACAACCCCGGGAAGAGGCGGAAAGTGGAAGAAGGGCCGCGTGGCGAGGCCCCCGGACCTGAGCTGGCCGGATCCGAGATGCCGTGGGAGGGCATCTCTCGGGGTGGGGGAGGGGCTCCAAGGACTCGGCCGCGGGGACCAGAGGGCAAGGGGCGCCCGAAGGCAGGAGTGCCAGGAGCAGGATCCAGGGGACCGGGCTGTGCACGGGCGGGAGGGCGGAGGGCCCCAGTTTGAGAGGGCGGAGGTTAAGCCTCGGAGTGAGGAAAGTTGCTCTGAGTTCGGGGATGAGCAGTTGTGGTCAGAGTCCCAGTTAGGGATGGTGGAATGGAGGGATGGAGGACGGGCGGTAGGCAGGGAGCCCTAGGAGGCCAGGGAACTGTAGTGGATTTTGTGTGTCCGATGTGTGTGTGTGTGTGTGTGTGTGTGCGCGCGCGCGCGCGTCTGTGTGTTTGACTATGTGAAATACGCTTGCATCAATCATTTGGCAACTCTGTGAAAGGAATGTACTGGGGAATGGGGCTGGGGTCGCTAAAGGAAAGGATGTCTGATGGGTGCCAGGGAATTGCCAGAGATGCGGATTGTGTTTAGGGTGAAGAAGTTAGACAGGGAAAGGATCGTTTTTTGGTCCTGAAATTTGACTTGATTCTCTCTGGGATGTGTTAGAGGCCCTAAAGCATTTAAAATCGTGCAGCGTTTTTGACCTTTCCTAATTTGCTTCCTCTTAAACTGCTGTTGGTGGGGAACTGGAGGGTTTGATAACTTGGTCTAATTAGGAAATAACAGATTGGATGGAAGAAGGGACTGGCATCCCATGCAGACAGATACCTTGGGACAGTATAGCAGTCAGTGGGTTTCATTGAGTGATTCTCTAACTAAAGTGTGTATTAAGATTAATGTTGAAAATATCTCAGGCTCTATCCCACAGATTGATTATGTCTAGTGGGTGGGTCCTAAGAATCTAAACGCAAGCCATGGGTAGGGATTCTGACGCAAGTGGGCCAGCAAGCACACTTTCAGAAACACTAATTTAGATGCTGACAGCAAATTTGAACATGAGGCGTAGAATACAGTGAATTCTTAAACTCTTCAGAGTTTGTGTGTTGGGCCCTATATTTCCAAAGTTGCATGTTTAATATCCTAAATTTGTCTGAGACTCCAGAAATGGTGATAAAAATAAGATTCTGATTGATGATATTCCACTTAGTTGGCCTGGATGTAAATAAAAAAGCTTTTATTTTACCTCATGGGATAAGTGGGACAAGGGGGTATGACTAGCTTTTCTGAAGTTGTGGTTTTGCCATCTTCTGCCCAGAGATTTGTTATTCTTAAAATGGACCCATAGAGGGAACTAATTTCTGTGAGGCTATCAAAAACAATTGGTGAGAAGGGCAGATGTTTTCAGGGATGAGCCCCAGAACGTGTACTTTCACCCTCTCCCTCAGCAATGCTTTCCAGCGGCTTTCCCTGCTGCTCACAAGTTTTTCTTATAGCTTATCTTAAAAAGCCCTCTGTTGCTGTAATTTTTTAACAACTATTTTAGAATTACTACTGATAAAAAATCAGAGAGTAGATTCACCTCAGAGAGATGGAGGTTTTCAAGGCACCTTGGCTGGCTCTTGTTTTTATTCTTTAAAAGCCAACTTAAGAAATACAAATGCACCTTTGTATTTTGCCTCATTGGCTTTTCTAGTTGACTGCATCATGAACTAATCTTTTCGTATTTAACTCTCTTCACCTTCTGGAGTCTGTCCATCTGAAATAAAAACCAGGAGAGGGTACAGATGACAGGACTGGGAGCCATTTGATTTTGTTCCATGAAATGCTTCCATTCCTTTAGTGTGGACAGTTTTATTTTTGGAGGTGAAAAGGAGCATCAGGAGAAATTAGTGAGGTGGCACTTACTGTGTATATTTTGGGGATGCCATTTTCCCAGCTGTTTAGGTGATTGTGTTAGAAAGTAGAAACCATTCCTTAAAAGACACCTAGCTCAAAAAAAAAAAAAAAAAAAAGACAACTAGCTCTTGTTCTCTCCCTTTACAGACTATCTTTAGAAGGTCAAGTTCATTCAGAGACTGTCTCAACTTTCTTCTGTGAATGTTGGTTTCTGATTAATAGGAACTTGAAATTTTAAGCGAAGGAACACTCAATTCTTAACGTCAATTCTTAAAACCTCTTTTGAAGGTTTAAATTATCATTTCAGAATGGAAGTGTCTTCTAGGTTGGATGTAGTATGGTATTTGAGCAATTGAAGATCATGGATTAACTGTAAATTTTTATTATTTCACTTTTAACCACAAAAGAGATGGGAACAACCCCCCAAATAATGCTTCCTTCTTATTTTTCACAGTTTTCAATTCACTGAGGGCAGTATAGTGAGTATATAATGTACATGATGTTTTAGAAGTTAAAAAGTAGGTGGAATCTAAAATGAGAGTAGCTTGGCCTGTACAGGGAAAACTGAATTATAATGAAACCGCCTTGATTCAGTTCCTCCTTTTCTTCCCAAAGCACTGGCCTTCTTTTCACGTAACTATAGGGAATGAGAGCCCGTCTATCTGTTGATTTTCCTCTGTCAGAGGGTTCAGAAGTAATGAGATAAAGGCTTTGACCACTTCTGAAGACAGGCAGAATGGAGTACTACAGAGTAGCAGAGGGAGAAGTATTTTTCTTGTTTTATGATCTAGTAGAGTTCCAAGCTGTTGCAGTGTATCATAAACCTCTCAATTTTAAGAAATTGGAATGACTTAAATGTATTTAGTTGGAATGCTTTAATCTGTGCCACATTCCTTTCTTCCTGGTTCCGCTCCTTACTAACTGAGTGACCTTGGGCAGATCACAACGGCGCTGTGCCACGGTTTTCTCATCTGGAAATGAGGATTATAATCATAGTAGTTGCCTCTAGGGTTGTTGGGAGTTAGTATATGTGTTTAGAACAGTGCCTGGTAAGGTGCTGTGTAAGTATTAGCTATTACTAGTCAATAAACATTTGAGCCCCTGGTAATGGGGTTAAAAAGTAAAAACAAACGTTGGTCTTGGCCTTGGGTTAGTGGAGATCAGTCTTCCCCTTCTATAGTTTTCTGCTAAGAAAGAAAAAAAAATATAATTATCATTACAGTGCACCTGTTTGTTTATGTTGGATGAGGGAGGAAAAGGACTATCGAAGATCTGAACCTGGCCCTCTAGAAAGGGGTAATCTAATCTCAGCCATATGCATACGCAACATATAAAGTAGAAAAATTGGAAAAAGCTAAAGGTAGATTATAGGCATTTTATGTGAGTTACAGTTCTTAGGTTTTTATAGCTCTTTGCCATTGGTTTGCTAACAACTTCGTTTCTCCAACATCCTTCACCCTCTTTTGGTTGCCAGAATTAAAAGGGAGAAGAAAAGCACTAGTGTACTTATTTATTTAAGAAAAGCCCTAGTGCACATTTTTCTTGGACTTGTTAGACAGAAATTTGTATGGATAATACAGTTTAAGTGGCAGAGTGGCATCTGGGCAAGGGATGGAAAGTTGGGAGAGAGGATTTTCTTTACAGCCTGGTTTCTTATAGTTGCCATCTTCATGGGGCTGAGGGGTGGAGGGGAGTCGGTTGTGGGGTAAATCAGCCAGAGACTGGGAAGGGTGTGCTTTCTAGTAATTTGCCATGATCTGTTTAGAAGAGCTGCCTCAGCATTTCAACAGAAGCTTAGCAGAGATGGTGCTATAACTGTGATTCTTATTTGTTACTTGTATTACCTTAGATGAACAAAACCCCATTTCCCCAATTATATCTAAAACTTTCACTTTCTCTCAATTTTCTTCCTGTATGGAAGCAGCATATAGTAGTCAAAAGTTTTAACCACCATTGTTTTCTGGTGTAACAAGTGGAAAAAAAAAAAGTAGTCAAAAGCAAGCACAAGCACTTGAATCAGACCTGAGTTCCTCTTCTAGTTCAGCCTTTTATTAACCGTGGGACTTGGGGCAAGTTACTTAACCTATTGGAGTCTTGGTTTCTTCATATGTAAAATGGGAGTGATATAGAATGCCACATATTATATGAATGCATCTATTTGAAATGTCCAGAACAGGCAAATTCATAAAGACAGAAAGTAGATTAGTGATTGCCAGGGGATGGGAGGAGAGGAAAATGAGGAATAACTGCTAATGGGTATGGGATTTCTTCCTGGGCAATAAAAATGTTCTAGAATTAGATAGTGGTCATGGTTGTACAACTTTGTGAATAGGCTAGAAACCACTACATTGTGTGGTTTTAAAGTGTGAGTTTTATGATATGTGAATTATATCTAAATAAATAAATAGAATGGGAGTGATAATGTCACCTCACAAAGTTGTTGTGATATTTAGAGATAATATACATTAAAGCACTTAGCACAGGCATATAGTTAGTACTAAACATACGTGACATTTGAATGTGTGTGTGTATGTACTTGGTGAACATTAGATTAGGAGGCTGGAACAGGGGTGTCGGGGGAAGAATAAGAGGAGTGATGAATGGAATGAGGAACAGAACAGTTTTGAGCTGAAGCCAGATTTAGGCCCAGGTCTCTAAGCTCCCAGTCCCGTTCTGCTTCTGTGACTCCTCCCTTGTTCTTTCCTGATCTGGCCATGGGAATAGAAAATGCACCCTGGCAATGGAGAGATTACGTTACAAGTGAGTCATAACCCAGGCTCCATAGCTTGACATGGAACCATAATCTACTTCAGTGGGAGATTTTATCTGATTGAGTGAGTATAATGTGACACTACCTACTCAAGCCTTTTATACCAATTTCCAGTCCCTTTCCTTTCCCCTTCCTAATCTTCCTTTGCTAGGATAATCTGTTTCCCATGGCACGGGGCAGCGCACTACTAAAAAGGCTTGGATAATTCTGCCTGCTCTTGAAAGAAAAGACATTATTACCTTTAAGATTATTATAATTTTTAATATGTTTAGTTTAGTCTTAAAAGGCATTACTGATTTCAATATGGTTAGTTCTTCAGCCTTGCAAGTAGCATTTAAAGAAAGCATGGATTTAAATAAAAATCCATCTGGTCTTTAGATTTTGTTATGCTCTGTCCACTTTCCAGTCATCAGCATTTATTTCTCCATGCTTCTCTGTCTCACTATGTTAAGTCAACAAAGAATCTTCCTGCAATAAATGCACTTCTCAAAAGCAATCTTTTGAAACTAGAACCTCAAAAAATATGTTACTGAAGTAAAGGGAAATATGAATTTCACCTTAAACCTATTGCTCAATTCCTATAGGCTCTGGACATACAGGTCATGTTTTTATTTATTTATTCATATGATAGCTATGGATAGATTTGTCTTATCTCGCTTACTAGATCGCGAACTCCTAAGGGTAAAGAGTGACCTACCATAGTGCTTTGTACATAACAGGCAAGTCTCTGTTAGATCGTTTACATATCTGGTAGATATTGGAATAATGTTTTTTTCCACTCCAGAAGGGCAATTTTTCCCCCATGAAAGATATGGGATTTTGTATCTTTGCCAAGATTTTCCTCTCTGGGCCCCTAAAATAGAACAATGATAAGCATTTGATAGATGACTCATTAGGCTGGAGCTGCTAGTATCCCAAAGAATGATTTTCATGTCCCAAAGAATGAGTTGCATGCAACACCGGAGCTTCACCATGATATGGGAAGTAAATATTCATTCACTCAACAAATCTTTATTAATGCCTAACTTTGTACTGGGTACAGGACACACAATGGTGAAACATTGTCCAACTAATTGATATTTTAAATTCTAAGCTGATGTTAGAATTGTTAGAATTCTAACACGTTAGAATGTTGTTAGATGTTAGATGCTAGAATGTTAGAATGAAAGAAAGAAGGATTAGTGTTTCATCATGTTCCCTCTAGAGGATTTCCTACACATTGGTTTCCTGCTTAACCATTAGTCTTTGAGGACAGGAGGATAAGGCATATGAGAAATTCTAAGATTAAATGGCATTGATAAAAACAGTAGTTGAGATGCTTTACTAACTTTCTGACAGTACAGGAAAACTAGCCCCAGTCTGTCTCTGGGATGGAATAACTATAATTGTCTTGTTTGCATGGTTCAAAAGCAGAATGCATTCATGAAGATTGTTGTTAGGGTATCTTTTATCTTCATCAGAGGTTACTCACAGGGATGCCAATATGAAGCGTGTGAGGAGTGTGGGTGGATGCGGTTTTTTCCCTAACTGTTTTAAGACCTAAGGTGAATTTGCTCTTTACTTTTTGTAGGAAAATAGTTCACCTCTAGGGATAGTGGGTTTTGCTTCCTGCGTGGTCCAGGGAATCTGAATGGTGTCATTCATAACAAGAGTGTAGAGTCCCTGTGAAAGATGCAGCTTTTCTTTCATGACTCTCAGAGGTCTGACTGGAGTCCCCTGTAGGATTTTCAGTCTAAGTATAGGCCACCCCATGCTTGAAAATTGATTCCATTCTTTGCCAAATGGGGAGTCTGGTAATCTTGGGGATCCTGGAACTTGACACTTTAACAGAGGAGAACAGATGTAGCAGTGGTTATGTGCCCCCTTGCTTAAAGCTATAAATCAGCCTCTCTGAGAAAGTCTCCTTATAGATAGTATTCCTCCAAAGTCCAAACCAAAACTCTCTGAAGGAAAGTAGGTCAGAGCATGGGGACTCATCAGAATCCCCTGTGGGACCCTGGTTGAATTGCCCATCACATGCGGTGCCTTCTCTGTCGTATTTAGTAGGCAGTGTGCAGTGTGAGTGGTTTGGACGTGTCCCCAGCCTGTGGGGTGCCATGTGGCTGCGGGAACCTTTTGACCGCAAGTCTTTGGAGTTGGGCTTTATAATGTGCTTCCGTTCCCTGGGGTGGTGTTCTCTGGGCAGGAAGATGGGAAGTAGAACTTGAGGATTGTTTTGCTTTTCACTTGTTTAATAAGACATCAAAACTATCCCAAAGAATAGTAATAGCTTATGTATTCATAAAAGCCCTTGACTATTAAAAAAAAAACCCTCATACTTCTTTTTAAAAAAATGCTTTTATCACTTTTATTTTACTCAGATATAAAAAAAGGTCTAATTTTAGCTTCATCAGATTAAGACTTCAGTGTGTTATTTATGCCAGACAGATTTTACCCTTTCTAGTTTATATAATGGGAGAGAATTATATTTCCCAGGATTTTCTTGGTTAAGCCAAGCTTTCCAGACTAAAGATTAAGTAAGGCCGTATCATAAAAGCAACTGGATAACAAGACTAATTTGAATAAAAGCTCTGTTTTTATTCAAATTAGAGAGACAGTGACTGAACCAATATGGAGCTTACTTTTTTAGGAATATTCTGTGCAATATACTGTAGCCTGAACTTTTAATATTATGGAGATATGTAGGGGCAAAAAGGAATGAAGAACTTGGGGGAAAACAGCTAGTAGGAGAAGTCATTCTTATTCTTTTGGCATATAAGAAGTCCTCTGGGGAAACCTATCTCAGTTTCTCCTGATTGAACAATTGGCCTGCTCTGCTGGCTCATATTCCATGGAGAAAAGTGGAGAAGTTCTGCTGTTGCAACTTGGAAACGTGGTTGGTTAGTCGAGGATAAAAGTAGTTGGCCTGTGATAAAGAGGCCTGAGCTGCAGAAGAAGTGGAGGTGTGTTCCCTACTGCTGCACATCAGGAGGCCGCTGCAGGCAGTGCAAGGTCAAGCTTCTTCTGGTGGCTTCTTGTTCAATGCACTGGATGGTTATAGGTAACTTTCATCAAAGTGTCCTGTCCTGGAGTGGGTGTTTGTGTATACTGCTTAGTCTTGAGGACTTGGGTTCTAAATCTGATCCTGAACTACTTGTTTAGATGAGTGCCTTGTACTCCCCAGACTCAGAACTGGCATCAGAAAATGATCACAGGAAGATTGAGGAGAAAGAAGGTAATGTGCAGGGCAGAAGTGGCGACAGTGAGGAAACTTATTGTTTAAATTGTATTATTACTGTATATGATGTATTTTTTACCTGCTGGGTTTTTTTTTTTTTTTTTTGCGGTACACGGGCCTCTCACTGTTGTGGCCTCTCCCGTTGCTGAGCACAGGCTCTGGACGCGCAGGCTCAACGGCCATGGCTCACGGGCCCAGCCGCTCCGCGGCATGTGGGATCTTCCCAGACCGGGGCATGAACCCGTGTCCCCTGCGTCGGCAGGTGGACTCTCAACCACTGCGCCACCAGGGAAGCCCAGTTTTTTTGATGAATAAAATTCTATCTCTTAATCTCTTTTCTCTGAGATCCAGACCTGGATACATTTTGCTGGTTATCTTTTTGGCCAATATTTTAAAAATTATTTTGAAATAATTTCAAATTTATGTAAATGTCACCAGAACAGTACAAAGAGTTCTCATACCCACTCCACACAGGTTCTCCAGTTGTTAAGATTTTATTGCATTTGCCCCATCACCTAATCTCTCTCTTTCTATTATAATATATGTATATATTTTTCGGAACCTTGTGAAAGTGAGCTCTAGATAGGTTGTCTTATCTCTTCTAAACACTTCCAGTGTGCATTTCTCCCAAACAAGGACATGCTATCAGCATGCAACTTCCCAAATCAGGAAATCAACATTGAGTCAGTATTACCATCCAGTCCATGGACCCCATTTAAGTTTTGCCAACTGTCCCAGTCGTGTCTTTTTCTTTTGATCCAGGATCCTGTCCAGGAGCACATGTTGCATTTAGTTATCATGTGTCTTCAGACTCGCCGAATGTGGACAGTCTCTCGGCCTTTCCCTGGCATTTATATCTTTGGCAGGTTTAAAGAGAAGGCTTTACATTCTATGGGATGACCCTCAGCCTGGATCTAGCTGCTTCCTCATGACTAGACTCAGGTCATGAGCTCTCAGCAGGACTAGGCACAGAAATGACGTGATATGCAGTCACATCAGGGGTACATGTTGTCGGCCCACCCACCCTTGGAGATGTTAAGCTTGATCTCTGGTCATGTTGGTGTCCTTTAGATTTCTCCACCTTAAAGTCACACTTTTTCCTTTTGCAATTGATTAGTCTTTTGTGGGAAGGTGTTCTAAGGTTTCACGGATGATCTTGTTCCTGAAAATGCCTCCCTCCACTAGACCTAGCATCCATTGACAACGCCCACCTGCCTCAGTGGTGGTTTTTCTATCCACTATTTCTTCTATATTTCTTAGTTGGTATTTGCAAAGTTAGAGCATTCCTTTTCCATTGTTTGTTTATTATTTATTTATATCAGTGTGGGACTTCTGAATTTTTTCAATGGATTATAATTTCTTATTATCATTTAAAAAAAATTTTATGCTTAAATTGTCCCCAGTCCAGTGAGTAAGCCCCCCTTTGAGGTGGTTCCTGTGTCATTTTTAACACATTCCCACCATTGGATCATTCTTAATGGTAACTAGCTGAAAGAAGCTGCCTTCCAAATGACAGAAACTAAGCCCTGAGTGAAGCATGGGGTCGGCTTCTTCGAAGAAGCGCTTCCATCTCTGCATCCCGTAAATTACAGCTTCAGCTGCCAGCTGCCTTTCTATTCCCTCTGCAGCTCGACCAGCCTCAGGAGCAGTTTCTCCCAGAAGAGAACTTGTCAGCAGGCTGCTGAGTATGGTCTCTTCATGTCGCATGGCTCCCAGGACATATAAGCCCTGCGGGGGGGGGGGGGGGTGGTATGGGCAGGGGAAAGGGTGGGGGGAGGTTATGTCCCCCTTCCCAGGTACCAGTACAGTCTGCTTTTCAAAAGCTGTTCAAGATGTTAACATGACCACCAGGTAGGATAACTTGAGTGACATTTCTGCCAGCTTGACTTTCAGCTTCCAACAAGAGCTTTAGCTGCTTGAGTACATTTCCATCTCTAATCTCCAAAAACCATCCCCTTCAACCAAAATACCTTATATTATTTGGTCCTGAAGATTCTGAAACCCAGACTCTTCCTTAAATGGGGATGCCCCTTCTAAAATTCAGAATCCTTTAAATTTAGCTGAAGGTCAGAGAGCTTGTTTGGGAATGATAAATAAATGCTTCTTGGCAGAATTATTTCTCTCTCAGCTCCTGGGGTTTTTGTAGCTCAATACTTTGAAGCTTGTAGTAGAATTGATTGTAGTAGAAAGACTGTATAATGTTCATTTCTCAATTTAGGATTTGTTCTGTACTCTTGGCACATGTAGTTAATAACAAATAAAACATCACTACTTATTTGTGGAAATGCATATTTGTATCACTGATTACTTCAGTGACTTATATAAAATCCTTTGTATTTAACTCACTTTCAGAGAGGACTTCAAGTTCAGTGTTAAAGGTGAGGTAAAAAATTGTACCGAAGGAGGGAGATCCTTGGGTATCAGGAACAAGTATTGCAGTAGTAACTCAGCTGAGACCTGAATTGACTCTGAAGCCCCATCAACCTTATGAGTTTCAAGAATAGGATAAGGCAAAGATAGAGTTCCACTTCACTTATTCCATATAGTGCCTTCCCTCCTTGGCCATGGACTATACCTTACCCGGCTTTCACTCATATTATTGACTGGGATGGAAAACAGGCAAGAAGGAGAGTGTGATGATATAAATCCATTACTCCAAAAACAATTTAAGCAACGTATCTAACCTAACGGGTCACTAGAGACATCAAAAGGTCATTAACGAGAGATTGGTTCAAGATGGTGGAGTAGAAGGACGTGCTCTCATGCCCTCTTGCGAGAACACCAGAATCACAACTAATTGCTGAACAATCATTGACAGGAAGACATGGGAACTCACCAAAAAAGATACCCCGCATCCAAAGACAAAGGAGAAGCCACAATGAGATGGTAGGAGGGGCACAATCACAATAAAATCAAATCCCATAAGTGCTGGGTGGGTGACTTACAAACTGGAGAACACTTATACCACAGAAGTCCACCCACTGGAGTGAAGGTTCTGAGCCCCACGTCAGGATTCCGAACCTGGGGGTCTGCCAATGGGAGGAGGAATTCCTAGAGAACCAGACTTTGAAGGCTAGTGGGATCTGACTGCAGGACTTCGACAGGACTGGGGGAAACAGAGACTCCACTCTTGGGGGGCACACACAAAGTAGTGTGTGCATCGGGACCCAGGGGAAGGAGCAGTGACCCCAGGGGAGACTGAACCAGACCTACCGGCTAGTGTTGGAGGGTCTCCTGCAGAGGCGGGGGGTGGCTCTGTCTCACCGTGAGGACAAGGACACTGGCAGCAGAAGTTCTGGGAAGTACTCCTTGCCGTGAGCCCTCCCAGAGTCTGCCATTAGCCCCACCAAAGAGCCCAGGTAGGCTCCAGTGTTGGGTTGCCTCAGGCCAAAGAACCAACAGGGAGGGAACCCAGCCCCACCCATCAGCAGTCAAGTGGATTAAAGTTTTACTGAGCTCTGCCCACCAGAGCAAGGGCCAGCTCTACCCACCACCAGTCCCTCCCATCAGGAAACTTGCACAAGCCTTTTAGATAGCCTCATCCACCAGAGGGCAGACAGCAGAAGCAAGAAGAACTACAATCTTGCAGCCTGTGGAACTAAAACCACATTCACAGAAAGACAGACAAGATGAAAAGGCAGAGGGCTATGTACCAGATGAAGGAACAAGATAAAACCCCAGAAAAACAACTGAAGTGGAGATAGGCAGCCTTTCAAAAAAAGAATTCAGAATAATGATAGTGAAGATGATTCAGGACCTCAGAAAAAGAATGGAGGCAAAGATCGAGAAGATGCAAGAAATGTTTAACAAAGACCGCGAGGGCTTCCCTGGTGGCACAGTGGTTGAGAGTCCGCCTGCCAATGCAGGGGACACGGGTTCGTGCCCCGGTCTGGGAGGATCCCACATGCCGCGGAGCAGCTGGGCCTGTGAGCCATGGCTGCTGAGCCTGCGCATCTGGAGTCTGTGCTCCGCAACAGGAGAGGCCACAGTGGTGAGAGGCCTGCATACCACAAAAAAAAAACCAAAAACAAAGACCGAGAAGAATTAAAGAACAAACAAACAGAGATGAACAATACAATAACTGAAATGAAAACTACACTAGAAGGAATCAATAGCAGAATAACTGAGGCAGAAGAACAGATAAGTGACCTGGAAGACAGAATGGTGGAATTCACTGCTGCGGAACAGAATAAAGAAAAAAGAATGAAAAGAAATGAAGACAGCCTAAGAGACCTGTGGGACAACATTAAACACAACAACATTCGCATTATAGGGGTCTCAGAAGGAGAAGAGAGAGAGAAAGGACGAGAGAAAATATTTGAAGAGATTATAGTCGAAAACTTCCCTAACATGGGGAAGGAAATAGCCACCCAAGTGCAGGAAGCACAGAGAGTCCCATACAGGATAAACCCAAGGAGAAACACGCCAAGACACATAGTAATCAAACTGGCAAAAATTAAAGACAAAGAAAAATTATTGAAAGCAGCAAGGGAAAAATGACAAATAACATACAAGGGAACTCCCATAAGGTTAACAGCTTACTTCTCAGCAGAAGCTCTACAAGCCAGAAGGGAGTGGCATGATTTACTTAAAGTGATGAAAGGGAAGAACCTACAACCAAGATTACTCTCCCTGGCAAGGATCTCATTCAGATTCGATGGAGAAATCAAAAGCTTTACAGACAAGCAAAAGCTAAGAGAATTCAGCACCACCAAACCAGCTCTACAGCAAATGCTAAGGGAACTTCTCTAAGTGGGAAACCCAAGAGAAGAAAAGGACCTACAAAAACAAACCCAAAATAATTCAGAAAATGGTCATAGGAACATACATATCGATAATTACCTTAAACGTGAATGGATTAAATGCTCCAACCAAAAGATACAGGCTTGCTGAATGGATACAAAAACAAGATCCATCTATATGCTGTCTACAAGAGACCCACTTCAGACCTAGGGACACATACAGACTGAAAGTGAGGGGATGGAAAAAGATATTCCATGCAAATGGAAATCAAAAGAAAGCTGGAGTAGCAATACTCATACCAGATAAAATAGACTTTAAAATTAAGAATGTTACAAGAGACAAGGAAGGACACTGCCTAATGATCAAAGGATCAATCCAAGAAGAAGATATAACAATTATATATGCACCCAACGTAGGAGCACCTCAATACATAAGGCAACCGCTAACAGCTATAAAGGAGGAAATCGACAGTAACACAATAATAGTGTGGGACTTTAACACCTCACAACAATGGACAGATCATCGAAACAAAATTAATAAGGAAACACAAGCTTTAAATGACACAATAGACAAGATAGATTTAATTGGTATTTATAGGACATTCCATCCAAATACAGCAGATTACACTTTCTTCTCAACTGCGCATGGAACATTCTCCAGGATAGATCACATCTTGGGTCACAAATCAAGACTCAAAATTTAAGAAAACTGAAATCATATCAAGCATGTTTTCTGACCACAATGTTATGAGATTAGAAATGAATTACAGGGAAAAAACCATAAAAAACACAAACACATGGAGGCTAAACAATACATTAGTAAATAACCAAGAGATCACTGAAGAAATCAAAGAGGCAATCAAAAAATACCTAGAGACAAATGACAATGAAAACACGATGATCCAAAACCTATGGGATGCAGCAAAAGCAGTTCTAAGAGGGAAGTTTATAGCTATACAAGCCTACCTCAAGAAACATCTCAAATAAACAATCTAACCTTAAACCTAAAGGAACTAGAGAAAGAAGAACAAACAAAACCCAAAGTTAGCAGAAGGAAAGAAATCATAAAGATCAGAGCAGAAATAAATGAAATAGAAACAAAGAAAACAATAGCAAAGATCAGTAAAACTAAAAGCTGGTTCTTTGAGAAGATAAACAAAATTGATAAACCGTTAGCCAGACTCATCAAGAAAAAGAGGGAGAGGACTCAAATCAATAAAATTAGAAATGAAAAAGGAGAAGTTACACAGACACCGCAGAAATACAAAGCATCCTACGATACTACTACAGGCAACTCTATGCCAGTAAAATGGACAACCTGGAAGAAATGGACAAATTCTTAGAAAGGTATAACCTTCCAAAACTGAACCAGGAGAAATAGAAAATATGAACAGACCAATCACAAGTAATGAAATTGAAACTGTGATTAAGAATCTTCCAACAAACAAAAGTCCAGGACCAGATGGCTTCACAGGTGAATTCTGTCAAACATTTAGAGAAGAGCTAACTCCCATCCTTCTCAAACTCTTCCAAAAAACTGCAGAGGAAGGAACCCTCCCAAACTCATACTATGAGGCCACCATCAACCTGATACCAAAACCAGACAAAGATACTACAAAAAAAGAAAGTTACAGACCAATATCACTGATGAATATAGATGCAAAAATGCTCAATTAAATACTAGCAAACAGAATCCAACAACACATTAAAAGGATCATATACCATGATCAAGTGGGATTTATCCCAGGGATGCAAGCATTCTTCAATATACGCAAATCAATCAATGTGATACAGCATATTAACAAATTGAAGAATAAAAACCATATGATCATCTCAATAGATGCAGAAAAAGCTTTTGACAAAATTCAACACCCATTTATGATAAAAACTCCCCAGAAAGTGGGCACAGAGGGAACCTACCTCAACATAATAAAGGCCATATACAACAAACCCACAGGAAACATCAGTCTCAATGGTGAAAAACTGAAAGCATTTCCTCTAAGATCAGGAACAAGACAAGGATGTCCACTCTCACGACTATTATTCAACATAGTTTTGGAAGTCCTAGCCAAGGCAATCAGAGAAGAAAAAGAAATAAAAGGAATACAAATTGGAAAAGAAGAAGTAAAACTGTCACTGTTTGCAGATGACATGATAATATACATAGAGAATCCTTAAGATGCCAACAGAAAACTACTGGAGCTAATCAATGAATTTGGTAAAGTTGCAGGATACAGAATTAATGCATTCCTATACACTAATGATGAAAAATCTGAAAGAGAAATAAAGGAAACACTCCCATTTACCATTGCAACAAAAAGAATAAAATACCTAGGAATAAACCTACCTAGGGAGACAAAAGACCTGTATGCAGAAAACTATAAGACACTGATGAAAGAAATTAAAGATGATACCAACAGATGGAGAGGTATACCATGTTCTTGGATTGGAAGAATTAACATTGTGAAAATGACTATACTATCCAAAGCAATCTACAGATTCAATGCAATCCCTATCAAATTACCAATGGCATATTTTACAGAACTAGAACAAAAAATCTTAACATTTGTATGGTGACACAAAAGACCCTGAATAGCCAAAGCAGTCTTGAGGGAAAAAAAAGGAGCTGGAGGAATCAGACTCCCTGACTTCAGACTATACTACAAAGCTACAGTAATCAAGACAATATGGTACTGGCACAAAAACAGAAACATAGATCAATGGAACAAGATAGAAAGCCCAGAGATAAACCCATTCACCTATGGTCAACTAGTCAATGCAAAGGAGGCAAGGATATACAATGGAGAAAAGACAGTCTCTTCAATAAGTGGTGCTGTGAAAACTGGACAGCTACATGTAAAAGAATGAAATTAGAACACTGCCTAACACCATACACAAAAATAAACTCAAAATGGATTAGAGACCTAAAAGTAAGACTGGACACTATAAAACTCTTAGAGGAAAATATAGGAAGAACACTCTTTGACATAAATCATGCAAGATCTTTTTTGATCCACCTCCTAGGGTAATGGAAATAAAAATAAGCAAATGGGACCTAATGAAACGTAAAAGCTTTTGCACAGCAAAGGAAACCATAAACAAGATGAAAAGACAGCCTTCAGAATGGGAGAAAATATTTGCAAATGAATCAATGGACAAAGGATTAATCCCTAAGGTATATAAACAGCTCTTGCAGCTCAATATTAAAAAAACAAACAACCCAATCCAAAAATGGGCAGAAGACCTAGTAGACATTTCTCCAAAGAAGACATACAGATGGCCAAGAAGCAAATGAAAAGCTGCTCAACATCACTAATTATTAGAGAAATGCAAATCAAAACTACAATGAGGTGTCACCTCACACCAGTTAGAATGGGCATCATCAGAAAATCTACAAACAACAAATGCTGGAGAGGGCATGGAGAAAAGGAAACCCTCCTGAACTGTTAGTGGGAATGTAAATTGATACAGCCACTATGGAGAACAGTATGGAGGTCCCTTAAAAAACTAAAAACAGAATTACCATATGATCCAGCAATCCTGCTACTGGGCATATACCCACAGAAAACCATAATTCAGAAAGACACATGCACCCCAATGTTCATTGCAGCACTATTTACAATAGCCAGGTCATGGAAGCAATCTAAATGCCCATCGACAGACGAATGGATAAAGAAGTTGTGGTACATATATACAATGGAATATTACTCAGCCATAAAAAGGAACGAAATTGGGTCATTTGTAGAGACGTGGATGGATCTAGAGACTGTCATACAGAGTGAAGTAAGTCAGAAAGAGAAAAACAAATATCGTATATTAACCCATATATGTGGAACCTAGGAAAATGGTACAGATGAATCGATTTGCAGGGCAGAAATTGAGAGACAGATGTAGAGAAAAAAAGAATGGGCACCAAGGGGGGAAAGCGGCGGGGGTGGTGGTGGTGGTGGGATGAATTGGGCGATTGGGATTGACATGTATAAAATGTCATTATAAACATTGTATAAAATTGATGACTAATAAGAACCTACTGTATAAAAAAATAAAATTCAAGAATTCAATAAATAAATAAAAAGTCATTAATATTACTTCCCGCCAATTCTTCCTCTTTAGAATAATCTTAACCTCAGCCCAAAGGGTAATACAGTCTAACTGATGAGGGGAACATTAAAAGTTTCTCTGAAAAGTACCTACTGTTTCTTTTAGAAAAGGGACTCTAGAGCTGTTGGGTAGAATAACAATAACATTTTAAAAAGTGTTCACCCGATAGTGGTAGTGCTGTTTTTTTCTCCCAGGCCTCATCGTCTTGGGCAGTTTTTGTAAGGACTCTGTCAGTCTGCTTTAAATTGGGGTCCTACAACTACTGAGTTGTGTTTGTCCCCACATTGGGAGAAAGTGAGGTAGGGCAGGTGGAGGAGGAACAATTTCTCCTCTATCTTCTTATTATCTCCAGCTGGGCCTAAGAATTAAACTGACATAAGACAGATAAACAGGAGAAAAGCATAAGCACTTTGTTAAATTTTACATGTACATGGGAGTCCTCACAAAAGAATGAAGACCCAAAGAAACAGAGTTGAAGTGGACAAAGAAGTAAATTATGAAAGCGTGACAAGACAGAGGGGCTTGAGCTAGGGAAATTAATGGTGGGAAAGTAACTAGGAAGGTACTGGCTAGTTTAACAAGGCTTATTTGTACAGATTTTTCTTGATCTCGACTCCCAGTCTCTGGTGATAACGAATTTTGCTTTCCTTCTGTTATAGGGAGGACATCTTCCCAATGGGGGTTTTATCTTGCTTTCAGGAAGATAAAGGGGAGGTCAGAGTGCCCTTCTTACACCTGCTGTTTGTCGAGTGCCTTTAGCTCAAAATAATCCTTATGCCAAAGTGGCATTCTGGGGGATGGCATATTCTGCCACCCTTCAGGGACATTGTTTACCATTAAGTATTCACCTGACCCCCTGAGACTTAAGAACAGTTCCTGCTCTGCCCTGTGTTCCACTTTTTATCTGCTTAGAGAAATGGAGAAACATGGCTTCTTTTTTGTTCTGTTTTGCCTTTTAAGCTACTGCTTCCTCATCTACAAATGGGGATAATAATAGTTTATGTCTGGTAGAATTGTGAGCATTAAATGAAATGGGGCAAATAAAGTGATGTACTTAGAAAGGGCTCAGTAAATATTATTGTGGGTGAGGAAAAATAATTTTCCCTTTACCCTTCTAGGTTCTTGGCCGAGACACCCCTGTTATAAAAAGATTAATGGGAGAGAAACAACCAGAAATTTAATAACATGTGTACCTCCTGTACACGTGGGAGATACCCTGGAAAAACTGCGTGACTCCAAAATGGCCCGAGCCACTACCTTAAATACGATTTCCAGCTAAAGATAAAACACTACTGGGGTGGGGTGAGGTGGGGGGAGTCATTTATGGGCGTTTATCAGGAAAAGCACAGTAAAGAAGGGTAAGGTGGTTGTGCAGTTTTAAGTGGTTGCTTTCTGCATTGATAAGAGTTTCTAGAGATTTTGAGCCCTCCTCTTCCTGGTACTGGAGGAAGACCCCCTTACAAATGGAGATTTCTCTTTTAAATATGTCTCTTACGAAAGGGTAACTTCTCAGTTTCCAGAGCTTCACCTGTGTCTGTTTCGTAAAAATAACCTGTTCAAAATAATATGTCAAAGAGGCATATTTTGGGATGATATATTTCGTTCCCCTTCATTATCTAAAACAGATAAACAAAATGCGTTGCTGCTTTAGCTGCTCTCCTCCTCGTAGTTTGAAACGTTTGTTTAGAAGTAACCCAAATCAAGATAATCTGTTTTTAAGAATCATCAAGAAAAGAAGAAGTCTTGGCTTGCATTGAAGACAATCTGAATTTTCCTGCAGCCAGAGTTGGCAGGGTTAAAGCGCTCCAGCCGAGAGGCCGTGCTGTTACCTTCCGGCAGCCCCATATGCAGATGCTGTTATATTAATTACAAAAGAAAACCTGATTAACTCGAAAGTCCTTTAACTGTCAGTGAGGCAGTTGCTCAAATCTGAAACAGATTTTCTTCCTCCCTCCTACCTTCAGTCTACAGTTTTTAATCTCTTCTTAAGAAAACGGCTAAAACTGCCTGGTAGGTCCTCAGAGCCCCTGGCTAGTTCAGTCAGCTTTTGATCTGCCCTTATAGTAGTCCAGGGAGAGCTCGAGTAATTAAATTCACGTACAGTTTAAAATAAAAACAATCAGACCAACTGCCCATCCCCCTCAGTTATTTTTCTTTCAACAGTTAAAACCTGATGGAATCCTGGAATTTCAGAACTGGAAGGGGTGTTAAAGATGATCTAATCCAAGTCCCTTAGTTCACCGATAAGAAATCCAAGGCTGAGAGAAGCAAGTAGATTGCCAGTCAGTGGTGAAGCCCGGGATCAGAGCATCTGCCCTCGGCTGGTGCTCTGCCCACTCCCTCGCTGCGCTCCTCCCTCACCAACGCATTTGCCGAGAGTAGCAAGGAGTGAAACGATCTCGTTTCAGCTTCATTTCTCTCCATGCTCTTGTTCAAATCTTGTAGACACGTTGAAGAGCAATGAAAAAGCTAAAGATTGGTGGGAGAAGCAAAAGCCTTGGATAATGACGTTTCGAAAAACAGATGGCGATATCCATTTTGAAGACCTTTTCTCAGTCCAGTGGGTTGCACGCAGAACGCTAGCAGAGTGCGTGGAAACGAAAATTAGAACCGGTTTCGCTGTCAGCCCCCTCTCCCATTGCACTGGCCTATGGTTGTTAGACTCTAGCGGGTTTATTTATAGTGACTATTTTTGTCAGTACAGACATGGGGGTGTGATAGTTTGGACCGGATGAGTAATGGGGTATGTCCGCTGTGGTTCTGGCCAACGCAGCATGGTTTACTGGCTTTCCTGTAGTTGACCCTGAGGTCTCAGAGGTGTTAAGATCTCTCCCTCTGGTCCTGAAAAATGGTTAGTTGGTTTTTGTTCTCTGTTACCTGCTCTCCCAGCAGCACCAGTCACAAAACTCATTTAAGCTTATTTTTATTATGGTTTTTATTTAGACTTATTTTTATAACTTTTGTTATAGGAGTTTGGACACCCATCTGAGATCTGAGGAAGACTGGTAAAAGAGAAAGTACAGTACAGAGTGAATCTAACTGGACTTTTCACTGCTCAGGCTGAGACTGTGGTCTGCAGGTGAATGGGGAGGTACTATTCTGTTGTCCACCTCTACTCTCCATGTTGAGATGAAGGAGGTTTTTAGGAATGACAGTTGCTCCTATGCTATTCATGGTACCGGACTGTTCATCATGCTACTGGACTTTTCTGAGTACTTAGTAGAACCACTTCTGGCTTTCTGTAGACAATTCTCCATGGTAAATGGATTCTTGCACAAAGCAAGAAAGCTTATAACAAAGCACTAACTATTTTTTAGTCATTGTGTTGGGTGTTGAGGATACAGAGGGAAATATGATGGTTCTTCCTGCTTTTGGTAATTATAAACATACAACTAGAATAGTCTGTATAGGGGAGCAAAATCTGCCATCTCAAAATGTGTCTCTGTGGTATGAGGATTACTTTAGGCTTGGTTGTTTTAAAGAAACAAAAGGCTCAGGAAGAGCTTTTATCTCCTCTGCCTTAACTGCCTAAAAGAATTTAGATAGAGGGCCTATCCTAGAAAGAGAGCTATCACCAGGGCTAGCTACAGTGTAATATGAACCAGGTGTAGTAGTCAGGGGAGGAACCTAGCAAGGCCTGTTTGGTCAAAGTCCTCTCTGTGTCCCATTGTTTCTGGATGACCCAGCAAACATTTTACCAAACATTTACTCTTCATTCTTACTGTGGATTGCCTTGTTTCCCTTTGAAGACTGAGCCCCCTACCCCCTCTCCTTAGTCCAGGATGACATATGTATCTCATTTAACCCGTCTTTGGAATGGCATGTTCGGATTCCCCATGTGTACCTAATTAAATTTCATTTTCTCCTGGTAATCTGTCTCATGTCAATTTAATTCTTAGACCCAGCCAGAGGAAACTAAAAGGGTAGAGGAAAATTGTTTTTCCTCCCTGACAACTGTGGTAAGTGTTGTTTAGTTGTCAATAAGATATGAAGGGACTCAGGACTCACTACTTGCTAAGTGGTAGCACAGCAATTGGCTGTGTCCCCTTGCTTTTAGATTGTATCAGTGGGTCAAAAATTAGACCAGTGGTCTGGTGTTTTACTCTCGAGCTTAGTAAATACCTTGCACAGAATTGGGCACTCAGTTAACACTTTGCTTTCTCATCTCTGTCCCAGGAGAACAGATTTCCTGTTTCAGTGTCTGGTATTACTGGTTTACATGTGCTGGCCAGGTGATGTACTTATAGGCCGATGTGAAAGGAAGGGCTTAATGAAATTCATAAAGGGGGCTGGGTGAAAGCCAACTTCCTTAAATCTTTTGGTGGTGCCACTTGTGGGAGAGAAAAAGATTTGAGGATTTGAAATACTGAGTTTGAAGCAGGATAGGTAGAGTCTGAAGTAGGACAACCTCTTAAATGAATCAGGTCTCTCTTGCTTCAATTACATAAACAAAATGAATAGCTCATGGTTAAGTGACTAAAGCAAACAGTTTCACTTGGTGCCACCCTAAATTTCAATTAAGATGTATGTATTTGGCTCGGAGATTGGACTTCTAACAGCCTAAGAACCGTGTGTCTGTGCCTTTCTGGACAAACACAAAGTTGCCTGAATCTTAGACTTGGGCAGGCACTGGCACTGAACAAGCTGGGGAGTGATCGAGTTCAGAATATGAGAGTTCTAGTCAACTAATTTCTGGTTCTTTTTCCCAAAAAGATGTTCTCATACTTTAGGAAGACTTTTGTTTTCTCTCTTTTTTAAAAAAAATTAATTTATTTTTTATTTTCATTTATTTATTTTTGGCTGCATTGGGTCTTCGTTGCTGCACGTGGGCTTTCTCTAGCTGCAGTTGAAGAGTAGCGGGGGCTACTCTTCATTGCGGTGCACGGGCTTCTCATTGTGGTGGCTTCTCTTGTTGCGGAGCATGGGCTCTACGCACGCGGGCTTCAGTAGTTGTGGCACGCAGGCTCAGTAGTTGTGGCTCGCGGGCTCTAGAGCACAGTCTCAGTAGTTGTGGCGCACGGGGTTAGTTGCTCTGAGGCATGTGGGATCTTCCCAGACCAGGGCTCGAACCCGTGTCCCGTGCATTGGCAGGCAGATTCTTAATCACTGTGCCACCAGGGAAGTCCCTTGTTTTCCCTTGAGTATTATTTGATCTGTTTAGATGAGTGTGGTGCCCTGAAAGGATATTTCTGAGATGGATCACATCTCTTCCTAGATTTGCCTGGATTTTATCCTAACAGGTAGTTCTTTCCCTTTGTCTTATTCAGGGTCTCGTCCTCCATAAACTGAAAGAATATGATTTGATTAGGAGATATTGATCTTAATTGAGCACCCAGTGTTTTAAGAAAACAGATGACTTGGCAGCTGGGATGCTGTCACCAGCCATCAGTGAAATGAACCAGAAAAGATTCTAGAGCTTATACACACCTGAATAACATTTTATTTCAATACATGTGTATTTAAAGACTGGCTGATACATTTAGTTATCAAATATGTTATAAATGAGGAAAATAAGCTAAAACTGCATGTGGTAGAGTCACTTTAAAGGGCCTTTATATGTTCAAGTATTAGGTCTTGTGTCACAAGGAAGGTTTTCATTTTGATATATTCGGTTCTTGGATTCACATCCCAGTTAGTGTAGTCTTTTCTGGCTTTGTCAGTTTAATGATCTTATACTTGAGTCCTTGTAAACTCCTTAGGCTGTCCCTCCACTGGTTGAAAAACGAGAGGGGAGGGTAGATCAGGTCACTGCCACCTTTCTGGATAGAAACAACTGTTCTGGGAATGAGCCAGAGAGGGGAATCCTGTTTGATATTTGAGGAACCTTTTCTGACTGGGATGTTTTCCTGGTACCTCCTTCAGCCAAGAGCTTCCTAGAAATGTCTTTTCTAGGAGCCTGACATCCTAATGGGATCTCCCTGGAAGTCTCTCCCTACCCCTCCTCACTCTTCTCTCTGTACTCCTTTCTCCTTCTCCACCCTCCCCTTCCCCAACCAGGCCAGCTGAGCTGCATTTCCTTCCCGCCTAAGGAAGAGAAGCACCTCCAGCAGATTGTGGACTGCCTCCCCTGCATCTTGATCCTCGGCCAGGACTGTAGTGTCAAGTGCCAGCTGTTGAACCTGCTCTTGGGGGTGCAGGTGCTTCCCACCACCAAGCTGGGCAGTGAGGAGAACTGTAAGCTTCGGCGCCTCCGCTTCACCTATGGGACTCAGACTCGGGTCAGCCTGGCACTCCCTGGCCAGTATGAACTAGTGCACACGCTGGTTGCTCACCAGGGCAACTGGGACACCATCCCTGAGGAGGACCTGGAGGTCCAAGAGGACAGTGAGGATGCTGCCCATGTTTTAGCCGAACTGGAGGTGACGATGCACCATGCTCTCTTACAGGTACCAAACTCATACTTACATAGTTGCACAGATATATACCAGCTTTCCTTGTATTTGAGCTTTCTCAGAAAATAATTTGGCAATATGTACTCTGGGCTCTGAGCATCAGCTGATGCTCAGAGTCAAAGGAACATGATCTAGGAAGTTGAAAGCCAGACAAGGCTGTAGCAGTGCCCATCGCTGCCTCTACTACCATGCTGCAAGGCCCTGGGCAATTTGCTTAATTCCTGTCTAAAATTGAAGGAATGTGTTACTTGCATCTCAAGTGTGCTTTGACAGAATTAGGATCAGGGTTAGAAATCCTTTTTTCATTTTTTAGCAGGAAGGTGTCGCTAGAATTGTCTCTAGCCATCCCTTTCTGAAAGGTGCAAATAAGATGATTAATGTTCTTATTTAAGTTGAGAACAAGTGAAGAACTTTTGAAGTTTTCCTTAGACCTGCCATTATTTACTAAGTGAGACAGATCATGTCTCCTACTTTCTAAGGGACTTCAGAACTTGAGGACAGGTCTGGCTCAATGTAAGGAGATATGGAGATCCCGTCATCTGAAGAATATCTTTGCTTTTCTCAAAGATATTCTTCCAACTCCCAAACAGAACATAGGTCTTGCGGCATCTCCTAAAAGATCATATTGTCTATCTGGTATTCAGATCTCCATTTAGGAAGGACTCGTCTCTGTATAGCTAGGACTGGGCTATTTGATTAGGCCAAATGGGGTTGAGCAGAGGAGGTGACTATGTTGGGGGTCAGGAGAATGGGGGGAATGGGCAGGGAAGGTGACTATGTCAGGGATCAGGAGCTGGTAGGAATAAAAGAATGCAGATGTGCTCAAAACAGAGCGTCCATCACCTTGGTTAGCTGTGCCAGGAAGGAAGGGCTAGTTTGGCAGGACTAGGAGAATGGTTTCTTCTTCTCTTCACCTACCCCTGTTCTAGAAGGCTTGATCTCAGTCAGTGAGTGAGTCCTTTGATTGTGGCCTCGGCCTATGATCCTCTAGAAGTAGAGACTGCCATCTCATTTCCTTCCAGAGTCCAGATTTCCTTTATCTTGATAAACGCTAGAGGGGGCTCTGTATACCAGCCAGCATTTCCTCTCAGCTCAGTTTCAGTGGTGGCTTTCCTCTGTGTTCAGACTGGCAGCGTGCACTGCTTAGCTCCAGGACGATGTTAGAGTTCTTGGATAACTCTGACAGTAGCTCTGACGGTGATCTTTGTTTATTGACTGAGCCTGCTCAGTTGACCCGCCAACTTCTTCACAATTCCTAAGTATTTGATCCATACACAATCTCTATAGTATTCTGCTCTGGTCTAGTTCCTTCAGTGTCCAATAGCGTGGTGGTTTTCAAACTTTTTTAGATTTTAATTCACTCTAAGAAATAACATTTTATTATCAGGACCCAGTACATATATACACGCATACATTTGAAATAAAGTTTCATAAGACAATACTTTTACTTCTTGCAAAACACACTGATATTTTCTTCTCTATTCTATTTGACTTCTTTTTTAAAAAAATGATGGTAGCAGCCCACTAAATTGATGATCTGACTTAATGTATTGTGACCTGCAACTTAAAAAACACTGTTAAATAGCTGAAATGACTGCTATTGGTTGGGTGGTGATTTTTCCTGTTTTTGCCTTTTGTAAAGAGTCTTGGAATGTGAACAAAGCCATCTGCAGGACAGGCACATTATCTGATTGATTTTTCTGTGTCCCTTCACTTTATTGGTTTTAATTTTTCATGCTCATTTACTTTGGTCGCATGAATTGAGGCGATAAAGTAAAGTCACAGAAAAGAAAGTGAGAGCCATTTCCCAAGTGCATACCTGAGCACGTATCTTACTGGTGAGAGTTCCCATCGCTGCTCCAGGTATATGTAGTAAGTAAGCACTCAAACTGAGTTAACAGTTGAGGAGGCTACTTGGCGGGGAGGGAAGTTGAGACCCCTAATTAACTTTCTGTCTGCACAGTTGAAATATATATTCTCTTTCTTGAGAAATATTCTTCTCTTTTCTTGTGGAATTCTCCAGCCTCTCATTGTTCTGTTTCATGTGGTTTGTGAGGCTTCCTTAGCTAGTGTTTCTCCGGATCTGCTTTATTCTCCACTGGTTTTGATGTGGAAACAGCATTTCTAACTTTAGAATCCCTTGATGCTGAGCCTCAGAGGGGCCTTAGCAGCCTTTGGGGCCCTCAGGCCCTGCTCAGTCACTGTAGTCAGGCTCCTGTCTCCATTTAGTGTATCAGGGATGCTCAGCTTACTGCTGGGAGCATTTTCTAAGTACCTTGAAGATTCTTTGTGCCAGTGAGAAAGATTTTTTTTTTTTTAGCTCCCGTTATATTAGGTCTAAACAGCCAGGGCTGTGGCCAGGGAGTTAGCTCTAAACAGCCCTTCCATTTGGTTTGTAAAGGGAGTGGTAAAGAAAGGAAACATTTAGCTAAAGGAAACCAAGATTGAAATAGGGGAAGTGAGATGTTCATTTTTAACTGTCAAATTATTAAAACAGAATTTCCCCTTACCCTCTTATACAATGGTCATTCTTCTAATACGTTACTTTAAAGGCCTCATAAATTAGCCATTTTCAGTTTGTTCTGGAATAGGCCAACTCACATGGTACCCGCATGGAATACCACAGTATTCCCAGCTTTTTAGCTCTGGGTCCCCTGAGATTCTCAGTTCATAATTCAATAATAGAGGAATACTATCAAGCTGTTAGTTTCTGAAACCTCATGTAGTGTTAAAACATAGTCATTTTCGGGCTTCCCTGATGGCGCAGTGGTTGAGGGTCCGCCTGCCGATGCAGGGGACGCGGGTTCGTGCCCCAGTCCAGGAAGATCCCACATGCTGCGGAGCGGCTGGGCCTGTGAGCCGTGGCCGCTGGGCCTGCGCGTCTGGAGCCTGTGCTCCGCGACGGGAGAGGCCACAACAGTGAGAGGCCCGTGTACCGCAAAAAATAAATAAAAAATAAATAAAACATAGTCATTTTCCAGCTGGCAACACATTTTGCCATTCACCATATTCACTAGTTCTGTCTTCATTTACATACTTCCGCTTCCTAACCTTCACCCCCTTTCTGGTACATACATCACCTCCTTTTCTTTTTTGTTCCTTTTACAAGTCCAGTGGAACACAGCTGTCTGCCTTAGAGTTGCCTCAATCTGATGTGTGAGTGTGTATATGTTTTTCCCTATGAACACCTCTAAGAAAAGGAATAAAAAGGAGCAGAGATGATTAAACGTCCTCAGCCTAAGATGGGATTCCTGCAGCCTAGCAGTGGCGTTTCATTTTCTGTGGCAGTTTCATAGCTCTCAGTTTTCTGCTCTAATCAATAGCCTGTTTATCCCTACCAGGTGTTTTCTGGCCCTCTGGACAAATGTACATGTCACCTGGCAGCCAGGCTGCCACACACTGTCATGGTTACTGGCTCATGGTGATGTCTGGTAGGGTGTATTTCAGGGAACTAAAGTAGACTGATGTTTCCAGGAAAGGTCTAATGACTTGCAAATAAACTTTTTTTTTTACTACTTTGAACTCTTAACCATTTGGAGTAGTAAAATTTTCTCTTTATAACCCTCAGTCAGTAGCCATCAATGGAAATAATCTGTTTGTAATTTCATACAGACATTGATATTTTTATTTTTTAATTTTTAAAAATTAAAAGTTTTTAATTTGATTTATAATTTTTTAGTTATTTACAGTGTTGTACAGCAAAGTGATTCAGTCATATATGTATATTTTCTCAAATTCTTTTCCATTATGGTTTACTACAGGATATTGAATATAGTTCTCTGTGCTATACAGTAGGAGCTTGTTTTTTATCTGTGTTATATATAGTTGTTTGTATCTGCTAATCCCAAACTGCTAATTTATCCCTCCCCCACCCTCTTTCCCCCTTGGTGACCAGAAATTTGTTTTCGTTGTCTGTGAGTCTGTTTATGTTTCATAAATAAGTTCATCTGTGTCATATTTTAGATTCCACATGTAAGTGATATCATATGGTATTTATCTTTCTAACTTACTTCACTTAGTATGATAATCTCTAGGTCCATCTATGTTGCTGCAAATGGCATTATTTAGTTCTTTTTTATGGCTGAGTAGTAGTCCCTTGTGTATATATACCACATCTTCTTTATCTATTCATCTGTCAATGGACACTTAGGTTGCTTCCATGTCTTGGCTATTGTAAATAGTGCTGCTATGAACATTGGGGTGCATGTATCTTTTCAAATTATAGTTTTCTTTGGATATATGCCCAGGAGTGGGATTGCTGGATCATATGGCAACTCTCTTTTTAGTTTTTTAAGGAACCTCCATACTGTTCTCCATAGTGGCTGTACTAATTTACATTCCCACCAACAGTGTAGGAGGGTTCTTTTTTTTCCACACTCTCTCCAGCATTTGTTATTTGTGGACTTTTTAATGATGGCCATTCTGACTGGTATGAGGTGGTACCTCATTACAGTTTTGTTTTGCTGTTGTGATCTATTTTATTCATTTATTTTTAAAAATTTTTATTGGAGTATAGTTGATTTACAATGTTGTGTTACTTTCAGGTGTACAGCAAAGTGAATCAGTTATACATATGTATCTCCACTCTTTTTTAGATTCTTTTCCCATATAGGTCATTACAGAGTAATGAGTAGAGTTCCCTGTGCTATATAGTAGGTCCTTATTAGTTATCTGTTTTATATATAGTAGTGTATATATGTCAATCCTAGTCTCCCAACTTATCTCTCCCCACTTTTTCCCCCACTGGTAACTATAAGTTTGTTTTCTATATCTGTGACTCTATTTCTGTTTTGTAAATAAGTTCAATTGTACCATTTTTTTAGATTCCACATATAAGTGATATCATGTGATACTTGTCTTTCTCTGTCTGACTTACTTCACTCAGTATGACAATCTCTAGGACTATCCATGTTGCTGCAAATGGCATTATTTTGTTCTTTTTTATGGCCGAGTAATATTCCATTATATATATGTACCATATCTTCTTTATCCATTCCTCTGTCGCCTCCTTATAGTTTTGATTTGCATTTCTCTAATAATTAGTGATGTTGAGCATCTTTTCATGTGCCTATTGGCCATCTGTATGTCTTCTTTGGAAAAATATCTATTTAGATTTTCTGCCCTTATTTATTTTTTTTTTTTTGCGGTACGCAGGCCTCTCACTGTTGTGGCCTCTCCCGTTGCGGAGCACAGGCTCCAGACGTGCAGGCTCAGCGGCCATGGCTCATGGGCCCAGCCTCTCCGCAGCATGTGGGATCTTCCCGGACCAGGGCATGAACCCGTGTCCCCTGCATCAGCAGGCGGACTCTCAACCACTGCACCACCAGGGAAGCCCTCTGCCCATTTTTTGATTGGGTTGTTTGTTTTTTTGTTATTGAGTTATACAAGCTGTTTGTATATTTTGGAAATTAAGCCCATGTCAGTCACATCATTCGCAAATATTTTCTCTCAGTCTGTAGGTTGTCTTTTCATTTTGTTTGTCCTTTCCTTTTCTGTGCAAAATCTTATAAGTTTGATTAGGTCCCATTTGTTTATTTTTGCTTTTATTTCTATTGCCTTGGGTGACTGACCTACCAGCTTTCCCAACACTACTTGCTGAAGAGACTGTCTTTTCTCCATTGTATACTCTTGCCTCCTTTGTCGGAAATTAATTGCCCGTAGGTGTGTGGGTTTATTTCTGGGCTCTCTATTCTGTTCTGTTGATCCATACAGACACTGTTAGTTTTAATTTATCAGCAGTTAATACTTTCATAACCCCAAATCAAAGTATCTTACTAAAAAATCACAAATTTATGCAAAATTTTAACCCCCAAATTTACTAAACTTGTTTGTGGCTAGAAGACTAGCTTCTCTCAATTTTTGTCTAGTTTTTAGTATTTGTTTTGGTGCCTTATGAAACTAAATTTATGTGTTGCTTACTTTTAGTTAGATACCGTGTCTTCTCTTGAATGTATCTAGATTGAAAGATAACAGTTGACTGGTAAAAAGTTGGAAAGAAGCTTGGGTGACTATCTTCAAGGTAAGCAGATACTTTTGGGAGGAGAGAGTGTATGGAATTAGGTCAAAGATGGCCATTTCTAAGGGAAAAGAAACAAAGTTGGGGTAATATGTATAAGAGAAATAATGCTATTCTAGAAACATAATTAAAGAAACCCTGATTTTATGGGGCAAAAAGAAAGGAGAACTAAAGTGATGTGTTAAAAAAGGATATGGGAAGTTCAGGCAAATGCTAAATTATAAGTTCCTTCTAGGCAGTAATTCTATGTTCTTTGAATTTAACATCGCTCTTGCCTTTCCCCTAACACACACTAACATAGTGAAATATAACCGATACATTGCTCTTTGCCAAGAAACCTGGTAATACTTTTAATAGGTTAATTTTACCTATTAAGGATATATGTGGTTTAGAGGCAAGATTCTTTTTAAAATCCCTATGCTCACTGTAGTAGCCTTGATCCCTCTTAAAAAGAACAGCTTAAAGCTGAGGCTATATTTTCTCAATTCACCACCACTGATTCATTTTTGGCCTTCTAAGATTAGCTCTTTGGGGGAAAATCTGGCAAGAGATTATGGTCTTAATCTTCCTCTCATGTTTTCTCCCTTTTTTAAGGATCCTATCTACCTCTTTCCTGCACCAAATGGCATCTCTTTCTATCTTCACTATCTCAAAGATCTGTTTGTGTTTCCCTTTCGGTAATGGATGGTGGTGGTAGGGAATCCTCCCTGATTCAGAGATGCAAAGGTTGAAAGTACTGTCAGCAGGCAGAAATTCTGTTATTCGGGCAATTAAAAATATTTTCTTTTTGATTTCTTTTGCAGCATTGTTTCATAGCAGAGCAGGGCTTTTACTTATAGCCAGCGTATACTTTTTAATATAGACAGTAGGACTGTTAGGGTCCCTGAAATCATCCTGTCCATCCTTTATTCTTCTTTCAGAGCTTTCCTAACACCAGCCCAGACAGTTCCTGACACAGTGGACCTTCAGTTACTGTTTAAACACTGTCTTTGTAGTTAGGTGGGCCTGGACTTACATCCTGGCTTGGTTACTTAACTAACTGTGTGACTGTGGTGCTGGGGTGTCCCCCATTTGTAAAATAGAAGTAGTAATCTGTATCTTTTAGGACTGGTGTGAGGCTTAAATAAGAGACTAAGTGTAAAGCATCTAGAACAGTGTCAGGCACTTAGCAAGTCTCCCTTTGAATGAATTAATCGGTGTCCTTGAGAAGAGGATTTCCTATTCTCTCAGTCACCTGTCCCTTCCCTGACAGCCATCCACGGTGGGACTCCTTCCTTTTGTCAAACTTAAGTCCTTCTGGTTCCAGCTTACTTAGAGTTATTCTGCTCTAGTTAGAAGCAAAGTTCTTCATAATTATTATGAAGTACTTTTGTAATAAAATGAGAGATGTTATAAAAAGGTAAAAAATACAAAAGTTAAAGTTATAAAGTTAAAAGGTAAAGTTTCCCCTCCTTCCTTCTTCTCCGTTCTACTATGGTCTCTCTTGATTGGGTCTAGTAAGTGATAAGAGAATAAAGCTTCACTTTCCTACTTTTATCTGTATATGTGGGTACCTGGATGTTTGAATATCCACAAGGTATTGAGTTGTCCAAAAAGTTCGTTTGGTTTTAAGTAAAAATAAAAGACACGTTTTTCATTTTCACCAAGAATTTTATGAAACAATGTATTCCCTCACCGAACGAACTTTTTGGCCAACCCAACAGACCACACAGAGGCTGTTCAGTACATTCTTGTCAACTTGTCTGTTATCTCATTCATCACAGTATGAAATCAGATAGTTCTGATCCTTAAGGGCTTCATGCTTATGAGTTGAGATGCAGACCTAAAGCCTTTACTTTGGGGTGTTTGGGACTGTAAACATATTTCCACTTTTAGCATGATGGCCTCATGTTTCCTGTGGCTAGTTCAGGGCTTTGGTTGGGATTATGGTTTTTCCCAAGTCTTGTTATGGCCTCTGAGTTACCACTCCCTACTTTTTACTAGGTAGGGAGGTGAGCTTGTATCTGTTCTATGCTGACTGCTGGGGTGAAGCTCTGGGTTGACACAGCTGCTTGTGGCCTGTTATATTCTAGAAAGCAGCTCAGTCAGTCGCAGCTCCCCAGTGGAGAGTGTTTGTACCAAGAGTAAAGGGATTTTCAACAGTGTAACAAGAAGAGGGAGGTATTTGCCTTTATATGTAATTGACATTTAAGAGTGATAGTTCAGGGAACTGTATAAAAATGAGGAAAAATCAATCCTGTGTAAAAACAGATGGGAAAAACCTCCCATTGCCCTGTGAGAGTGGGCATGGGAGGAGAATTGATAGTGACGATAGGTAGAATACAGAGACAGGGATTGGAGTCGAGGCTGTGTCAGTTGCTGGGCAAGGGCAGGACTCTTATATAGTTATGTACTTCTCTTCTGTGTGATGTAATGAGGCTTCAGAACTATAGGGAAAACAAAGATATTTATGACCTACCTGAGTACGTGATCATCTTCTGTTTGAACCATCAGTTAAGATAATCATCCTTAGCTATCACTGAGTTTCAGTAATGTGCCATGAGCCGTAGAGTAAGGAGTCCTCACCAGTAAGAGCCAATATTCTTAGGAAGTGGTCAGGCTTCAGTGATTGAGGCATTTCTTCTTGGCACTTAAGGTAGTGTCATTTTACATAAAAAGCTTTTACATAGAAAACAAAACCAGAGAGGTAAATTCTGGTGTTTGCAGAGTAGCAATCTCCTTTCTATTACATTCTCTTAATCTTGCCAAGAAAATTGATGTAATATATCAACTTATGTAGATTCGACAGATTTGTGCAGATGTATTCTAAAAGAGAAATCTCTTTAGGAATTTGCTGTGACTCAAAATGGGAATTATGGCGTACTCTCATGATTCCCTGGGATTCTTCTTCCTTGATTGAGTTAGGAGCAAAATGCTTACTCACTGCTTTATTCTTGGAGTAGATGCAAATAGCAGGTCCAGATAAATGTGTGGGATATGGGCTAAAAATAGAAAATTTTGTATAGGATGATTGAAAGTGGTTTTGAGCAAGTAGTAAAGGCATCATTTATTCATCCAGTAATTGCACATTTATTTATTTATTTACTATTACTATTTTTTTGGTCACGCCAAGCAGCAGGTGGGATCTTAGTTCCCCGACCAGGGATCGAACCCACACCCCCTGCAGTGGAAGCACAGAGTCTTAACCACTGGACCGCCAGGGAAGTCCAACTGCACATTTATTTATTGGATGCTCATTAAGTGCCAGACACTGTTCTAAGTGCCAGGAAGGAACACAGCCTTCCATGAAACAGTCTGAGGTCAGTCTTCCCTCTCAGGTGGCCATAATAGGACCCAGAACAGGGCTCATCCTCTCTGTGAATTTTTTTCACTCCCTGTCTCCAGGAGACAGTGATGGCTTCCCTTTTTGTTTATAACCGTCAGGCATGAGTCATCCCTTTGCCGTGAGTATTGCAGAATCACATATCACATTCCAGTCTAATTTGTACTGCTGCCAGGGTCTCAGCCAGCAGCTCTTTTTGCCTGTCTTCCAACAGTCTTGGTAGTCAGAACAGTGAAACCGACTGCACAAGTTAATTAACTGGGGAACGGAGGAGAGCATGGTACTTGTTTTCTATCCATTTTTGTTTAGTACAAGATGTATTTAGGAGTAGACAACTTCTTTCTAGGTGCCAATGTACCAGGCAGTACCTACCATCAGAATTCATTTTGGGGGAATTTAAAAAAATTGAAGTATAGTTGATATATAATATTATATGTTACAGGTGTAAAACATAGTGATTCATAATTTTTAAAGGTTGTATTCCATTACAGTTATTATAAAATATGGGCTATATTCCCTGTATTGTACAATATATCCATGTAGCTTATTTATTTTATACATAGTAGTTTGTACCTCATAACCCCTATCTTGCCCCTCGCTCCTTCCCTCTCCCCACTGGTAACCACTAGTTTGTTCTCTGTATCTGTGAGTCTGTTTCTTTTTTGTTATAGTCACTAGTTTGTTTTATTTTTTAGATTGCACATGTAAGTGATATCATACAGTATTTGTCTTTCTCTAATTTCACTTAGCATAATGCTGTCCAAGTCCATCCATGTTACTGCAAACAGCCAAATTTTATTCTTTTTATGGCTGAGTAGTATTCCACTGTGTGTGTGTGTGTGTATATATATATGTATGCCATATCTTCTTTATCCACTGAATCCATTTTTTAAAAAATGAATTTGCAACTATGAGCAAATAAAGTCAACTGTCCCTTACAAAGGCTATTGGTTCTACAAATGGACGTGGCAGCTTTGGCTGATGGTTGTGTTACACACACAAAATGGTCCTTTGAGGAAAACCTGGAAGCTTATTTTAGAATTTTAAGAAAATCCATCAAATAAACAAGCCAACAAAATTCTTCCTGAAAACTTTCTAAACAACACTTAACTTAGGTTTTGAATATTTAGGCTTTCTTCCCTTAATATTTCTATAATAAGTTTGATTGATTTATACCTTTAAAAAGATATTTACTTAAGTCAGAAGCAATTTTTAAAATATTTTTAAAAACCACTGTCATCTGTAATTATCTTGTTATAAATTTTCAGTTCTTGGGGTTCTCTTCTAGCCTATCTAATTATTATATGTCTTTAAAGTTTTGGCACTTAGGCAATTGCATGTGGTACTCTAAACCCTAAAAGTTCTTACCCACTTTTTGAATGTGCCTCATGAAGTGACTGGTACTCCAGCCGTGTGACTCAGTGTAGTGAAGGGGCTTGTTTTGAATAGCAGGGTGAGTGTCACACTAGTCTTCCAATCAGAAAACATTCCATGCAATTCGAGGCACACATGAAACAGCAGATTTCTTCTTGGCCTAGGCTTGGGTAGAAAGCACGAGGATTTATACAGTGTTTGCTCAAATTACAAATGCTGAGATGGTAAAAGCACTTTTAGCTTTAGGGAGTTCAAGGTGGCCAGCCAAATGAAAGTTCTGTGACCTACCTGCGAATAAAATTTATGAGTTCTTTGTTGAGGAAGAAGGTGAGACCTTTGTGCTTTGCTGGAAATAGGAGAGCGCTCTCTCTCTCTCTCTCTCTCTGTCTCTCTGTCTCTCTGTCTCTCTGTCCTTCAACACACACACACACACACTACAAGAAACAACACACACACACACACACACACACACACACACACACACACACACACACACACACACACACACACACACACACACACACACACACACTACAAGAAACAATAGGCTGGCATTTCCCAGCCCTTTCTTCCTTATCTGGAGGAGATCAAAAAGGAAAAGATCCCAGGTTTTGATTTTTAAAAATCTTTCATCAATGATACCTATTGCTCAAAAAAGGAATAAAAACAGAGTATTAGTCTGAAAGCAAATAAACAAATTGATATCTTAGATTTCAAATAAAGTAAATTTGCTACATCTGATAACTGTTAAGGACACAGACGAGCAGATTTGTGTTGAGTTCTTTCATAACTCTTTAAAATGTACTAGAATTTTGCAAAGGATTGATTTTGAGTCTGCAGACTTTGGAGTTGGTGTGCCTGCAATGGTGATATAGGCACAAGTCTCCAGGTCAACACTTAGGTCTGGAGTGCCAGGCAAAGTAGGCAATTTCAGAGATTTGGAGGAACCTATGCATGGATGGAAATACATGCTCTTAAGTGCTTCAAGATCCTTAGGAAAGAAGTAGAACAATAAAAAGAAACTACTAGCTAGGGAAAGGACCTGTGGAAAGTTGTTTCTAAACCAAAAATCATTCTTGAAACTCACTTCAGGCGTTGGGTTTATCAGTTATGACTGGATTCATCGTACATAACAATCAGAAAAGTAGGGACTTGCTTAAGCAAGACAGAGGTTACTTTCTTTCCCTCACATAAAAGAAGTCTAAAGCTAGGCAGTTGAGGGCTGGTGTGGCAGCTCTGTAGTCATCAGAGATCCAAGCTCCCTATTTCTTTTTTTTTTAATTAATTAATTTATTTATTTATTTATTTTTGGCTGCATTGGGTCCTCGTTACTGCATGCAGGCTTTCCCCAGTTGCGGCTAGCGGGGGCCCCTCCTCGCTGTGGTGCATGGGCCTCTCATTGCAGTGGCCTTTCTTGTTGCAGAGCACAGGCTCTAGGCGCGCAGACCTCAGTAGCTGTGGCACGCAGGCTCAGTATTTGTGGCTCGTGGGCTCTAGAGCGTGGGCTCAGTAGTAGTGGTGCATGGGCTTAGTTGCTCCACGGCATGTGGGATCTTCCTGGACCAGGGCTTGAACCCGTGTCCCCTGCATTGGCAGGCGGATTCCCAACCACTGCGCCACAGAGAAGTCCCCCTATTTCTTTTCGCTTCATCATCCTCAAGGCTGGCTTCTACTCTCACGTTTGCCCAAGGACTGCAGGATGATCACTGCTGCTCTGTCTGTCACATCTGTGCTCCAAGCAAGAAGGGCAAGTCCAAAGGGTGTACTTACTAGTAGAATCAACCCTTTAAAGAGCTTTCCTGTTGCCCCACCTATTATTGGCCACCCCTGTCTATAAAAGACATTGCCTTCCCAATAATGCAGAGGTTAAATATTGGATAGGCAAATCTTAATCTCTGCCAGACCAAGTGAACATGAGCATAAAGGTATTACTAAGACTTAGGTGGCTAAGACTTTGGGATGCCTGCCAACTCCTAGAATAGGACCGTAATGTTTGGCAGATCTAGCCTTTAGTTTGCTGCTTGATTGATTGATTCAACAAAGTTAAGGACTTACTCTGTACTAGGCACTGGAGTTATAGTAGTGAACGAGATAGACATGGTCCCTGTCCTCAAAGAGTTTATAGGCTAATGGGAAAGAATTAGGTTTTAAATAAATAAATTTTAAATGTGTTGAACATTAAGAAAAGGAGAAGTAGAGAGTGCTCGGGATTGTGTAATAGGAAAGACTCCCGAGGGGTATGACACGATGTATACGTTGAGATTTAAAGGACCTTGGGAATTAGCCGTGTTAGAAAGATAGGGATGAGTTAGTCAGGTTAGAAAGAGGGGGAGGAATGTTCTAGGCAGATTGACTCCCAGTCTGTTAAGAGTTCTTTCTTCATCTACTAGTTGTCTTATTTCTTCATCAGAGGGAATTAATGGGAGTTTCCAAAGCAACAAAAGGGACTAAATATTCTTTTTTATCTAAAATGGCTAAAAGAAAAAATAAATAAATAAAAATAAATAAAATGGCTAAAAGGACTGCCATCCTTTCTACTTACTTGTTTTTTCACTCTCTCTGGACAAGTGCCTGCCTGCATAGGCTGCACCAGGGAGTGTTGGTAACCAAGGAAGGAGGTGGACACATGATTGGGGCATACCGAAGTTCAGTTGCCCCATCATAGATCTGGATTTTGGTCTCAGTGTGGGACTTTGGGGAGGCAAGGATTGGTTCTGACCCTGAAGTGCTGATATGACCCCCTTCCCCTTCTAGGAAGTGGACATTGTGGTAGCACCGTGCCAAGGCCTCCGGCCCACAGTGGATGTTCTGGGTGACTTGGTGAATGATTTCTTGCCTGTGATAACCTATGCACTCCACAAAGATGAACTCTCTGAAAGGGATGAGCAAGAGCTTCAGGAAATCCGAAAGTATTTCTCCTTTCCCGTATTCTTTTTCAAAGTGCCGAAGCTGGGCTCGGAGATAATCAGCTCCTCCACCAGAAGAATGGAGAATGAAAGATCACCACTCCATCGCCAGCTAACTGACCTGGGCTATCTGAGCAGCAGTCACTGTAACTGTGGGAACCCCAGCCAGGACACCAAAGCTCAGAGCGTGTTGGTGGAGCAAAGTGAGAAGCTGAGACACTTGAACACATTTTCTCACCAGGTGCTACAGACTCACCTGGTGGACGCAGCCAAGGCCCTGAACCTGGTGCACTGCCGCTGCCTCGACATCTTTATTAACCAGGCCTTTGACATGCAGCGGGACCTGCAGATTACTCCCAAACGTCTAGAATATACACGAAAAAAGGAGAATGAGTTGTACGAATCACTGATGAATATTGCCAACCGAAAGCAGGAGGAAATGAAGGACGTGATCGTTGAGACGCTTAACACCATGAAGGAGGAGCTTCTGGATGATGCTGCCAACATGGAGTTTAAAGGTAGGTCCTAGAGAACTTGGTAGGGCGCGGGGACTACAGCATCCTCTAACTCTTTTCCAGCTGGAAGTTGAGTTCATTAATTCTGAAGCCCAAAGGAACCTCAGGATCATCTCACCTATCCCCACTGTCATTAGCAGGAGCCCACCTTAAATCATTTAGCCAAGGTGGCATCTTTTGTTCTGAGAGACCTTCCTGGAAGATTCCACCATCATTCCTTCCTAGGACTGTTAGTCCAGCTTTTGGTAAATTCATCCCAATAGTGCTCTTTAGTCTCCCGTTTATATCTGTATCCCCTTGGCCTTGATAAAACTGGAGAAGAGCTGCTTGAAGAATGTCACTGAGTCATGCTTCAACCCTGGCTCCTTTGGCATGGCCCATGCTTCTTTGTCTGTTCTTTTTTGTGTGTCATGGTCTCATTTTCTTTTCAGGCTGCTCCTGAGACCTAACTCAGAAGGATTTCCCAAAGTAGCGGTTTTGGCTTTTCTGGCATTCCCATTCTTCATGAATGACTGTTAACAAAACTGGGCCAAATGCTTAGTCTGGTCTTTTGGTGTCTGAGGTTTAGATGCTACTGACTTGGTATACTGTCTTCTGCATGAACATTAGCTCTACTACCTATTAATTAAAGTACGTGGTTTGCAAGTTACCCTTTAGGTTCTCAGTCATGGCTATGCATCCAAATAACCTGGGAGGCTTTTTGAAAATGTAGATGCTTGAGACCATTAAAGACCGCTCCAGACCTACTAATCAGCATTTCTGACATGGGACCTAGCCTCAGTTTTTTGTCTTTGTTTTTTTCTAAAACAACCTCCCTAGGTGGATTCTGCTTATTGCCATTTTCTAGATGAGGAAACTCAGGCTTAGACAGGTTAAGTACTTTGCTCAAGGTCACACAGCTACTAAATAGTAGCGGCAGAATTTGAATCTAGACAGTCTGATTCCTGAGCCCATACTCTTAATTTCCATGCTTTACTGCTTCTTAATCTATTCCCAGTGACCGATGCTACCATCTTCCTGGGAACCAGCTTCAAAACCTCAGCATGGGGACTTCCCTGGTGGTCCAGTGGTTAAGACTCTGCGCTTCCAATGCAGGGGGCACGGGTTTGATCCCCGGTCGGGGAGCTAAGATCCCACGTGCTGCGCAGCTCGGCCAAATAAAAAAAATAAAAATAAAAAAATTTTAAAAAGTAAAAAAAAAGTCTTAAACAAAAACCTCAGCATGGTCTTTAACTGTTTTCTTTCTCTTGTCCCCGTATCCAGTCAGTCGCCAAGTCCTGCTGAGTCTTCTTCCCTATTTCATATATACCTTTGCTTCTCTATTCCTTCCTCTTTAGTCTAACTGAACTACTGTTACCTGACTGATCTCACTGAGATCTTTCTCTCCTTTCCCCAGTTCATCTTTATTGGCTCTATTTCTACAGACTGAGTTAAGACTCCTTTAGCCTAGTATTCAAGATCTTCCAAAGCCTAACCCTTTCCAACTTTCTCAGTCTTATTTCCCACTATGCACCTTCCTGTAATTTCTTTTTTGGTTGGTTTCAACTGCTTCCTGTCCTCTGTATGCTTCCTTTATTCTATTTTATTTTTTTTTGCTTATGCCCTGCCCTAAACCTGAATCTCTTTTATTTGTGAATTTTCAAATCCTACCTACCCTTCAAGGCCTCTTCCAAATAACATTTTTCATGAAGTTGTCTTTAATTTTCTTAGCTAATAATGATTGCAGTTCATCTGAACTCCCATAGAATTTCATCTGGAACTGAAATTTCTGGTATATTTCACTTTTTATCTTATTATTATAGTTGTTTATGTTCCTCTATTTTCTCAAATCCTAGAAATGAAGAACAGGATCTGGGTCTTTATTCATCACTATATCCCTTGCAGCAAATAACAGAGTCTGTGTATAGTATATCTTTGGAGAATGAATGAGTGTGTGAGTGATGGTATATGTTTGTCACACTTATAGATACAAAGGAAATATACTTTAGCAAGCATAGCATGCTTGATTTCTTATAGGTCTTTCTAAAGATGAACAAAGATCCCTCTTTGGCGAATTCCCATTGTAGGGAGGAGTTGCTGAGAAGTGCTCACTTGCAGTGGAAATCCTAGGAAATCTTCTGAATGTTTAATTTAATTCAGTGCCTGAATAAAAGACACTGGAGCATCAATGCCAGCATCAGAGTAGACATGATAAAGGGTTGTCAGGGCAGGTAGGTTGAGCAGTCAGTGAAAACATTTGATTGTCTATCATGTACCAGGTAATCATGTTTGGTACCTGGGGCACAGTGGTTAGTTCAGATGTGGAGTAACTGGGAACAAGTACATCAAATGTCTGGCTCTGTTAACTACATCATGGACTTGTGGTTCTACTTACCTAGTTGGCTACATCTTAGACAGGACTTACGTGCTGCTTCTTACCTTGTTCTAATACATTCTGGGTATCCTTCAGGCAATGACAAGTAGATTTAGAAGAGAGCTGCCACATATCCTATGGAGCCAGATTTTTTTTTTTTAATTTATTTTTTGGCTGTGTTGGATCTTCGTTTCTGTGTGAGGGCTTTCTCTAGTTGTGGCAAGCGGGGGCCACTCTTCATCGCGGTGCGCGGGCCTCTCACTATCGCGGCCTCTCTTGTTGCGGAGCACAGGCTCCAGACGCGCAGGCTCAGTAGTTGTGGCTCACAGGCCTAGTTGCTCCGCGGCATGTGGGATCTTCCCAGACCAGGGCTCGAACCCGTGTCCCCTGCATTAGCAGGCAGATTCTCAACCACTGCGCCACCAGGGAAGCCCCGGAGCCAGATTTTTATTACTGATTTTTGTTTGTTTTAAAATAAAGGTAATGCATGCACACTAGGTATCATGACATACATACTTTATAAATTATTTATTTTTTGAAAAGATAGTACCTATAAACGTGGTACTTTACTCAAAGATAAAAAGATACTGTCTCCTAGTCATCTAGTTTTCCTCTATATGTTCTTCTGCCCTTGCTTTTTCACTTACCCCATATCTTAGAGATCTTTCCATAAATGTGCAGAGAAATTTGTCTTCTTCTAATAGATATACCTTAATTTATTTAACTGTTCCCCTACTGCTGGATATGTAGGCTGTTTCTTGCTTTCTTTTCTTTTTTTAAATAAATTTATTTATTTTATTTATTTATTTTTGGCTGCATTGTGTCTTTGTTGCTGCGCGTGGGCTCTCTCTAGTTGCGGTGAGTGGGGACCACTCTTCGTTGTGGTGCACGGGCTTCTCATTGCGATGGGCTCTCCTATTGCGGAGCATGGGCTCCAGATGCACAGACCTCAGCAGTTGTAGCACACGGGCTCAGTAGTTGTGGCTCGTTGGCTCCAGAGTGCAGGCTCAGTAGTTGTGGTTCACGGGCCCAGCTGCTCCACAGCCATGTGGGATCGTCCCAGGCCAGGGCTCGAACCTGGGTCCCCTGCATTGGCAGGCGGATTCTTATCCACTGCACCAACAGGGAAGCTCCTTTCTTCCTTCCTTTCTTCCTTTCCTCCCTCCCTCCCTTTCCTCCCTCCCTCCCTCCTTCCCTTCCTTCCTTCCTTCCTTCTTTCTCTTCCTTCCTCCCTCTTTCTTTCTTTCGTTCCTTTCCTTTCCTTTCTTTTCCTTTCCTTTCCTTTCTTTCTCTCTTTCTCTCTCAGAGTATACTGCATTGATCATCATTGTGCATGCATGTATTTGAGACTTGTAAGGGTATATTTCTAGAAAAATAATTCCTAGAAGCAGAAACAGTAGTTGGGGCAAAGGGTGTATAGATTTCTTTTGTTTATTGGTTGGTTAGCTTAAATTTTTGATAGATATTGCCAGATTTCTTCCAAAGAGGTAGTACCAATATAAGTTTCTAACATTAGAGAGGGCCTTTTTAGGAGGGAATTTTTATAGGTGATTTGTCTTCTCTTAAGTTCTTCTGTCCTCTGGTTTGCAAAACAGACTTTTCTAATCCTGAGAGCTAGTAGCATAGTGGGGACAACGTTCCAGTTTTACTTTTTATTTCTCTAGTAGTTGATTAAAATTGAATTCTTGACTCTTGGATTTTTCTCATTAATATGCTAGGAAGTGTGAATTATTACAAAGATAAGAGGCTTTGGAATCCATGAGCTTTGGATTCAAATGCTAGCTATATTACTTCCTAACTGTACCATCCCTTCCCAGTACCCACTTTATTCTCTCTTTGAGGCTTTTTCCTGACATATAAAATATAACCAGTAATATACCCCTGACAGTGTTGTTGTTGGGATTAAATTAGATTACATATGAAAAATACTTACTGTGCATTTCAAATAGTCTGCAGTCAATAAATGTTGTTTCTCCTCTTCTATAAATGTGATATAAGAGCTGACAAAATCAATAGGTTCATTCTGTACACAGTTGCTCCTTCTCACGATTCTTAGATGCCTTAAGTAGTTGAGGATTGCTTGGCCCATGGTCATACTGAGAGTCAGTTTGTCAGCCATATGCGTTTAGTAGCTGTTGTTCATGGTAGCTCCTTGGGTCTGACTTGGGAGCTGCCTTTATTCAGTGTGCCTTCCCCTTCCCCTCACAGCCAACTAGCTTTTTGCTCTGCCTCCGTAGATGTCATTGTCCCTGAGAATGGAGAACCAGTGGGCACCAGAGAGATCAAATGCTGCATCCGACAGATCCAGGAACTCATCATCTCCCGGCTTAATCAAGCAGTGGCTAACAAGCTGATCAGCTCTGTGGATTACCTACGTGAGAGCTTCGTCGGAACGCTGGAACGGTGTCTGCAGAGCCTGGAGAAGTCTCAGGATGTCTCGGTTCACATCACCAGTAATTATCTCAAACAGGTACTCAAAGGGTAGTTAAGAGCGTGTCACAGATAACACATGAAACAGAATCCACCCACGAACCCAGCTTCAAGTTAGTCAAGAATTTCCCTTTCAACTTTTTGCCAGTCCAGTTTGAATTCTATTTTATTTTCCTATCTCATGACCACTGTCCGTGGGAGGTGCTTGTGAACGGTCAAATTGCAGTTAAGTCAATGAGCAAGAAGATGAAGATGAAGTAAAGGAGCCCAAATAGTCACCAGATAGATGATCAGCCTGCATTGACTCTGCACATACACTGAGGGATAGATTTGGGAACCTTGAAACTGCACCATGTTCTTGAAATAAATATCATTTATTACAATTTTTTTTTTTTTTTTTTTTTTTTTGCGGTACGCGGGCCTCTCACTGCTGTGGCCTCTCCCGTTGCGGAGCACAGGCTCCGGACGCGCAGGCTCAGCGGCCATGGCTCACGGGCCCAGCCGCTCCGCGGCACGTGGGATCTTCCCGGACCCGGGCACGAACCCGTGTCCCCCGCATCAGCAGGCGGACTCCCAACCACTGCGCCACCAGGGAAGCCCCATTGATTGCATTTTTAATTAGCCACTCTACTCAGGGAATATTGACTTTCGTTTGTGTACTCTCTTTCAGATCTTAAATGCTGCCTATCATGTTGAAGTCACATTTCACTCAGGGTCCTCAGTTACAAGGATGCTGTGGGAGCAAATCAAACAGGTAGATGTTGTTTAGGGAAGTGTTTTTCAGCCCCTAGTTGGCTTATGTGAATCTGGTCGCTCCAACAGAAACTGACGTCTAGGGTGTCTGTCCTAAACAAACTGATGTCTGTCAGGGCAAGTGGCCATTTGTCGTGGTTTGCCTGCCTGGGAGAATCCTGGTTTATGCCTGTTCTGAAATAATTATTAACAGTGCCCCCTTTAACTCTTAAAAGTGATGTGTCTAAATGATATTTTATGGAGCCATAAAACCCTGCTTCATTATCTTCTTCATATTTCTTTTTCCCAACCTAAGTGTTTTCTCAGAAGCAGGCTTTGTTGCCAGAGGCCATGAGTGCGGTTTCCTTTCTGATGTTCCATCTGACTCTTCCGTAGAGTTATTTGCTGTGTTTAGAAAGGGGTTTATCAGGCACCCCCAGTACTGAGTGTAATGTATTGATCTGTGAGCACGCAGACTAGGCCTAGTGTTCTTTGATGCTTTCCGCTGGGCTGAGCCCCGATTCTGAGGTAGATGGAATTGGAGAGGAGTGCTGGACTTCATACAGCTCTTATCTTAAGATCCTGGCCTAACGAGTGGGTAACCCAGAGAGGGAGGGGTGTTGGTTCTTCCTGGTGGTTCCCGTCTCCCATCCCTCAGTGTTCTCACTGTCCTCACCCTGACAGATCATCCAGCGCATCACATGGGTGAGCCCACCTGCCATCACACTAGAGTGGAAGAGAAAGGTGGCCCAGGAAGCCATCGAGAGCCTCAGCGCCTCCAAGCTGGCCAAGAGCATTTGCAGCCAATTCCGGACTCGGCTCAACAGTTCTCATGAGGCCTTTGCAGCCTCCTTGCGGCAGGTGGGTATATAGGAAAGGACATACAGCTGGATCAATCGGAGAGGAACCTCATCCACTGTGGAATGTTTCATCTACTGCTGTCTACATAATTTTTAAAAAGTCATCAGTATATTTCCTTTCTATTCTGTTAAAGGATAATGCTAAGTTACAGGTTGTTTCATCAGTAACTTTTTCATGTGGATATTTCTCTAACTCTAGAGAGAATGGAGGGAACTCAATTAATGTCTCCCCACTTCACTGAGTGAGGAATGAAAATCGAGGGGTAGGCATTTTATATGAGTTTATATAGTATTTTAGGGATGAGTGACAGAAAGGGATGACATTCCAACTTCCATAGTAGTTTGCAGTTATGTGACATCTGCGTATCCCTTTGGGGTGTGCGCGTGTGCATGTGTACATGTGTGTGGAGGGGAGGGTGGGTAGACGTGATTATGCATCCAGGAAGAAAAAGTATTCCTTAATGAATGCTCACGGTCTGCCAATCTCTGAGCTATGTTACATATATCTTATTTAATTCTCACAGGTATCCTCATGAGGTAGATATTATTATCCCCATATAATAGGTGAGGAAGCCAGAGCTGGGGACCTGATAAGTCATATTTCTTTCTTCTTTTTCCTTCCCAGCTGGAAGCTGGCCACTCAGGCCGGTTGGAGAAAACTGAAGATCTATGGCTGAAGGTTCGGAAAGACCATGCTCCCCGCCTGGCCCGCCTTTCGCTGGAAAGCCGTTCTTTACAGGATGTCTTGCTGCATCGTGAGTCCTTATTTTTTTTCCCTAGTAAATTGGAGGAGGAAGGTTCTGGATACCTGACATCCTCATGTCCAACCCTGGAGAACCCCAGTGTCTAAAGCTGCTTCCTTGTGAAGCTGCCTAAACACCCATTGATGTGTTTTTGAATTTCTGATGAAGTCTGTTTGGTCCTGCTATTTATATAGTTCAAATAACACAACCAAAGTTTATTCAAATTAAACCAGTTAGGTTACTACTGGTTTAGAAAACATCCAAATTTCTTCCCCTGGCATAATTATGACTTCCTGCTTCTAGGCAGGTCCACGTCTAAGAATCTTAGGGAGGTTGCCCAGCAAGTTCCCATCCTTCCTGCCTTATCTCTGTCTCTGTACCTTATAGGTAAACCTAAACTGGGACAGGAACTGGGCCGGGGCCAGTATGGTGTGGTGTACCTGTGTGACAACTGGGGGGGACACTTCCCTTGTGCCCTCAAGTCAGTTGTCCCTCCAGATGAGAAGCACTGGAATGACCTAGCTTTGGAGTTCCACTACATGAGGTGGGTTCTGGTCTCATTCATCTTCGTGGGGAACGATCCAGAGAAGAAGCTTAGAAGCCTGGTATAAATTTTGTACCAAGAGCTATAGTAAACCTTGTCTCTCCATTCCTATGTCTCAAAATGTTGTAGACCAGTATTCCAGTGTCTGGCCCAGAAATGTGCTCTCTTCAAGGCCTTTCCTGCCTCTACCTGCCCTTTCCCCACCATCCTAATTTTTCAGACCCATCCTTCCATTTGACTTTCTTCCTTAGTCCTTAAGGCCTGTCAGTTTTTAGATTCCATAATTCTCTGTCCTCGTTAGAGAGGCCATTCTCTTTGCCCTCTCGCTGTACTGAGGGCTATTACCTCTGGGCCTGGACTCTGCACGGTCTCAGGGTTATTTCTTCCACTGTAGTGACATGCTATGCAAGGTTAGCTCTAGCCCAGACCTTTCCGCTCCTCACCAGGTCTCTGCCGAAGCATGAGCGATTGGTGGATCTGCACGGCTCCGTCATCGACTACAACTATGGTGGTGGTTCCAGCATCGCTGTGCTGCTCATTATGGAGCGGCTGCACCGGGACCTCTACAGTGGGCTGAAGGTGAGGCAGGGCAAGGAGGGAGTGAGGTCCAGCTGGCAGCCAGATCCACAGGTTCCTTTCTGGCCTTTCCTCCTTTCTTCTTTATTCAGAGCCTCTAGCTCTCATAAGACAATGTTGGAGTAATCAAGCTTTATTACCTTCATTTCCAAAAAACCTTAAAAATGTCTCAGAACATGTTTTTTTGCCCAGTTTATATCCAGAATACTGCAGTTCACCACTTTTACCTCTCGTGGTAGTGTAAAAATCTAGACTACACAGAAGAGCAGAAAAGCTTTCTATAACTCTGCTATTCTTTCTCTTTTTTCGTTCTCAGTGAACTAAGCTAGTTTTTATTGTCAACAAATATTTATTAGTGACTACTTTGTACAAGGCCCTGCATTAAGCAACATAAGGGGATGTCAAAAAGTATAATTGGCCAGGGGCTTTTAAAAGAATTGTAGGGACTTCCCTGGTGGTGCAATGGTTAAGAATCCACGGATTCGATCCCTGGTCTGGGAAGATCCCACATTCCGCGGAGCAACTAACCCCCACGCCACAACTACTAAGCCCGTGTGCTGCAACTACTGAAGCCCACGTGCCTAGAGCCCGTGCTCTGCAACAAGAGAAGCCAGCGCGATGAGAAGCCCGCGCACCACAATGAAGAGTAGCCCCTGCTCACCACAACTAGAGAAAGCCCGCACGTAGCAATGAAGACCCAACACAGCCAAAAATAAATTCAAAAAAAATTTTTAAAAATAAAATAAAATAATTGTAGTCAGTGAATATTTCATGAACAGGTGGCATTTGAGTTGGATAAATGAACCCTGATGGGTAAAAGTTGGGCAGATGGAAAGAAGAGGTCATACCGGGGGAAGGAATAGCTTAGTGCCCAGAACATTTGAAGGACACTGACTGTGTTGGAAGAGCTGGTTCATTTGGGGAATAGAGGGGAGATAATATGCAAAGAAATGTTGGGAACAAATTATAGAAGACCAAAAACGTTAAAAGTTCCATAGCATTCAAATTCTGCCGTAGACAGTGAGAAGTGGAAGATTTTGAATGAAGGTGAAATACCCTCAGTTGGATGTTGAGTTCCCCTCATCTAAAACAGCCACCAGCGGGGAAATAGAGAGGTTTCTTTTGTTTGTCCTCTACATTGGAGCTGGAAAAGCTAACCCCAGAGTATCTGGTAGGTCCCTTCTCACAGGTGCCTCTTGTACCAGTTTATATGGAATAAGACAGAAGAATCCTCAGAAATGCTTGCAGGAGCCATGAGAAATCAATATGGTGAATAAAATGACTCTGCAAGCGGCTTTCCTTCTTCATTTCAGGGGAGTTAAGCTAAGTACCATGTGATGCTTTTCCATAAGTGGGTTAGACAACCATATATGGGCTTTTGGATGAGTGATATAACATTCTCCAGAATTCAAGAGACCCTAAATTGGAGGCTTGGTAGAAGTAAGATGGGTGACTTTGGTATTTGAATCCATAAAACCAAAGGCTAACCAGTCCTACAAAGCAATGGAAGTAAATCTGCCTGAGAGTCCTAGAAATACTCACTTTGAGCCTCTAAGGCAGTTCTAGAGTTTGTTCAGGGTTAGAGATGCACTCATGCCTTCAGGCGTTTGGTTGTAGCTCTCCTAGTCACATTTGGGGATCATCCGGCTGGCCTAAGTGCTGCCTCCAAGGGATCTGACCTGGCCTTTATGGCTTGCCCTTCCTTGCTTTTCCTTTATTTCCCTCTCCTGACTGCCTTCTTCTTCCCTTATTCTCATCCACTTTTCTGTCCTTGTGTACCCTAGTGTGGTCAGTCTTTCAGTATCTCACAGAAGGAACTCTTCGTTGGTATAAGCAAGTTGGATTGAGGTGTTGTCTTCTTAGTGACAGGTAAACCCTTTTGTCTCCCCAAGGCTGGGCTGACCCTGGAGACCCGTTTGCAGATAGCCCTAGATGTGGTGGAAGGAATCCGCTTCCTGCACAGCCAGGGACTTGTCCACCGTGATATCAAACTGAAGAATGTGCTGGTAAGTAAGAGCTGTTTCCCCAAGATAACTCCCTGTCTCTATGTGTAAGTGACCTTTGGAGGGAGGTACACATGAATGTAAATTCGGTCACAGGAAAAGACTGTGACCAGTTAACAGCAGAGTGGATGGATGGTATCTTGGACTTGAAGCTTAGGGAGGAGTTGCATCATAGGCCTAGCTTATTTTGCTTAAGATTTTTTTCTCCCAACACTGTTGAGAAAATTTAAACTTACAGAAAAGCTAAAAGAGTGGTACAATGAAGACCCACATACTGTTCACCCAGATTCATATTCTGTTTCCTATTGTAGTCTCTCTTTGTTTCTCTCTCTCTTTCTTCACACACACACATACACACACACACACATTTTTTACTGAACTATATGAGAGTAACTTGCAGATAAAACTTTACTCCTATATACTTCAGCTTGTATCTTCTAAGGAAAAGGACATTCTTCCACTTAATTAAAATGCCATTATTCACACCCAAGAAGTTTAAATTGAGACAATATTATTAGTTAATACACAGTCTATATTAACATTTTCCAGTTGTCCCAAATATGTTCAACTATCCCAAATATGGTCTATTTGTTTGTTTGGCCCAAGATCCAATCCAAGGATCATACAGTGCATTTTGTCATGTTTCTTTAGCCTCTTAATCTAGAATAGTCCTGCCTTTTTTTGCTTTTGTGACATTGATATTTTTGAGGATTCCAGGTCTTGTTATTGCTTAGGGTTTGAGATGCTGGATGAGGACTGAGATGGGTAAACACACCTTAAAAGGTAAGATAGTCATGAACCTACCAGTCCTGTTATCTAAATTATAAAGAATCTTTTGACATACTCCTTTTGAAAATATATTGGATTATCACTGAAGTGTCTCTGGCAACACTTAAATGATATATAAAGAGGGCTTCCCTGGTGGCGCAGTGGTTGAGAATCCGCCTGCCAATGCAGGGGACACAGGTTCGAGCCCTGGTCTGGGACGATCCCACATGCCGTGGAGCAACTAAGCCTGTGAGCCACAACTACTGAGCCCACGTGCCACAACTACTGAAGTCCGCACGCCTAGAGCCCGTGCTCCGAAACAAGAGAAGCCACCACAATGAGAAGCCCACGCACCATAACGAAGAGTAGCCCCCGCTCGCCGCAACTAGAGAAAGCCCGCTTGCAGCAATGAAGACCCAACACAGCCAAAAAATAAATAAATATATTTTAAAAAATGATATATAAAGATGATAGCAGTTTTGGGGGGAGGGAAATATCTTCCTAAAATTCTAGGCTGAAACCTAAGAGGCTTGTCAATAGCCAAATGAGACAGATTTTTTTTTTAATTTTTATTTTTATTGAAGTATAGTTGATTTATAATATGTTAGTTTCTGGTGTACAGCAAAATGATTCAGTTCTACATATATATTCCTTTTCATATTCTTTTCCATTTTATGTTATTACAAGATATTGAATGTAGTTCCCTGTGTTATACAATAGGATCTTGTTGTTTATCTGTTTTATATATAGAAGTTGTTATATGCTAATCCCAAACTCCTAATTTATCCCTCCCCTACCCCCTTTCCTCTTTGGTAACCATAAGTTTGTTTTCTATATCTGTGAGTCTGCTTCTGTTTTGTAAATAAGTTCATTTGTATCATATTTTAGGTTCCACATAGAATTGATACCACATGGTATTTGTCTTTTTCTGTCTGACTCACTTCACTTCTTTTGATAATCTCTAGTTCCATCCATGTTACTGTACTATTTCATTCTTTTTTATGGCTGAGTAGTATTCCATTATATATATATATGTGTGTGTGTGTGTGTGTGTATATATATATATATATATATATATATATATATATATACATATATACACATCTTCTTTATCTGTTCACCTGGGACAGATTTATTGTCTTGGACCTCAGGAAAGGAAACTAGAGGGAATTAAAAAACCCTCCTCAGCTGACTAGAGGACCTCAACCTTCTTATTTAGCAACTTCCTGCCCTGGGTTCTGGAGGTCAGAGGAGAATAATCAGGAACTAATAATACTTTCCTCAGTGCCCTTCATTTATTCATTCTTCCAAGATTTGCTAAGCTCCTGATATGTGCTAGGCACTATGCTAAGTGCTGGGGGTACAAAGATGAAAAAGGCAGTCCTTGCCATCAGGTTGTTTACAGTATGGGGAGAAGACAGTAATGGGAGTGAATCTAGAGACAGGGAGAATAGAGGCAGAGTTGATTAAGTACTGCTGTGAGGTAGATGCCTACTTTTGAGCTTGGGTATGCAGCTGAGCGCTACGTGCAGGACCAGGCATAGGATGACTCTCACCCTGCTTTGTTGGCAGTTGGACAAGCAGAACCGTGCCAAGATCACTGACTTAGGATTCTGCAAGCCAGAGGCCATGATGTCAGGCAGCATTGTGGGGACACCAATTCATATGGCCCCTGAACTTTTCACAGGTAAGCTGGAGGGCAGGGAGTGGGTTTGGGCAGGGCTCCGTGTTTTAACCAAGTGCTACCCTTTGGGCTAAGTAGTATCCACAAGTACTACTGGCAGTTCTGGCACAGGCAGGGGAGAAACCAGAACAGGGGAAACCTAAGACAAGTAGGGGGACAAGTGAAGAGGTAAAGGGGCAAGAAAGAAAAGTGTAAATGGGAGTCACCAACTGTTGTTTTGGATGTCTCTCTGGGCTATTAGTGCCATCATTGCCATAGTCAACCAATTATTTAATCCTAAAGTATTGATTGAATAACTCCTATATAATAAGAGTTGTCCTCTATCATTAAAGAACTTACAGTTGACAGAGATATATTGAGAGGTAAAATAATTAAGAAGCAGTATAAGACAACATGTGATTAAGTGCTACATAATGTTGGTGTTCAGAGAAGAAATGTTAGATGGTTTTGTGGTAGAGGTGAAATTCTGGATAGAAACTGAATGAGATCTGGAAAATTTGGTAGGTGGGAAGGGAAGTCAATATATTTATTAATATATTCTTTGAGCTAGGCACTGTGGGTATGTTATATCATATATTTTGTTCCATTTAATCCTCATGACAATTCTGTGGTGACACTGATGCATTTTTATGTCCATGTCATGGATTAAGTTGAGGCCAGATTGATGAAGAAACCCACCCCAAAACACTGAGCTAGACGTAATGAGGCTGGGATTGGAATTTAGGCCTTTCTGTCTCTAGAGTCCAACCATGTTAAGTAGGAGAGAAAATTCTGGAGGCTGGGGGAGAGGAAATAGGAGCAAAATTGCCGATTAGAAATAAGCATGACAGGAAAGAAATCAGTGTGGGAAGTAATAGCAAACAAGTTGGAGATAAGATATATTTGAGCTTGAAATTTATGCAGTGGAGTGAAGGCTTGATGTGAAAGAAGTAAGGAGCTATTGGGCTTTTGAACAGGTGAGGGATGAAAAGAGATGTTCATGGAAATGTTTAGTAGCAGTAGGTAAGGCAGATTGAGTGGCAAGAGCCACGTAGGGAGACCAGTGGTGGAGACCAGACCTAGGATTAAGTTGGTAGTAGTGCTGAAACAAAAAATGTTACAGATTTGAGATCAATTCAGAGGAAGGATGGGCGAGATTTTGTAATTAACTTGATATGGGTGATGAACAGGAAGGAATGACTAAAAGATGACTCTGAGGTTTTGAGCCTGAATGGATGAGGAAGGTTGCGTCATCGCCAGGGAAGGTGGAAAGGGAATGGCAGGTCACTTGTTAGTATTGGTAAGACTTAAAATTAGCAATTTATAATATTTGGATTTCTCTCATTAGCCACAAGTCTTCCCCCAACCCTTCATTGAGTGATACATATAAGGATTAGGAGTTAGTTGGATAGCTGTAGTCCTACGCACATTGAAAAGAAATAGACAGTCATCATTTTTCTTTCCCTGACTTTTAAAAAAATTTCTATTCCCACTTTTATTATTTTATCTTGGCTACTTCATATTTAAATTCATTTGATTATTTCTACTGCAGTTCACCCTACTGCTGTAAAAATAATCTTTCTAAAATATTTTCTTCATGTCACCTCCTGCTCTAAAGGATAAATGACTCCTGCTGCCCATCAAATCCAGACTCTTCTGTCCGACTTTAAAAATCTTTATGTTATGGTTCCAACCTATCTACCCACCTGTATTTCCCAACTTTATTTCCCTAACATGACCTTTCAGGATTAATCTTTTTGATTGTCCCATTAAAATGAAGGCCCGGACTTCCCTGGTGGTACAGTGGTTAAGAATCCGCCTGCCAATGCAGGGGACATGGGTTCAATCCCTGGTCCGGGAAGATCCCACATGCCGCAGAGCAACTAAGCCCGTGAGCCACAACTACTGAGCCTGTGCTCTAGAGCCTGTGAGCCACAACAGCTGAGCCCGAGTGCTGCAGCTACTGATGCCCGCGTGCCTGGAGCCGGTGCTCCGTGACAGGAGGAACCACCGCAATGAGAAGCCCGTGCACCCCAGCGAAGAGTGGCCCCTGCTTGCTGCAACTGGAGAGGACCCGTGTGCAGCAACCAAGACCCAACACAGCCAGAAATGAATGAATGAAAGAATAAATCAATTTATTTATTTTAAAAATAAAAAAGTACTTCACACAAACAATAATGAAATACAAAATATAATGACTATCAGTGAAATATAAAATAAATAAAATAAAATAAAAGGCCTGTTTTCCTTCCCCTTTGTCAGGTTCTAGTCTTGGCTCTTTCAATCTTTAGCCCTCCCAGTGCCATAGTTTTCCGTATTATAAAATGGGCATTATAAATGTGTCCTGCCTAACAGGGTTGTTATAAGAGATAATGGGCATTAAAGGCTTTAGGAAAGAATGTGTAAAGGCCTCTGCAGATGCAAGTTAGTGGTGATGCTGTTGATTCCCTCCCTGGCTCACTACTTGTCACCCTTTCTTGCTGTAGGGAAGTATGATAATTCTGTGGATGTCTACGCTTTTGGCATTCTTTTCTGGTATATCTGCTCAGGCTCTGTCAAGCTCCCTGAGGCATTTGAGAGGTGTGCCAGCAAAGACCATCTCTGGAACAATGTGCGGAGAGGTAAGAACCACGAGCCTTGCTTTGCCCTGACTCCCCAGAAGAGAGCAGACTGAGACCAGGCACTGCTGCAGCGGCCTCCTGTCCTCCTCTCTGGCCACTCCACAGCAGGACCTCATAAACGTTTAAACCATCATGGAATCCAGAAAGGACATTTAAGTCAAACCTCTGCTTCCAGGCAGCGTGGTTCTGAACTCTCAGACAGGTTTTTATCTTTAAAATTTCTAATTCTTCAACATCCTCTGCCAGTGTATTCCAGTTTTTCATCACAGTTACTATTAGGTTCTAACCTAGATAGCTGCAGCTGAAGCCAAAGCTCACTGCATTGTGTAGCATCCTGAGCCCCAACTGGGGCCCTAGTTCCCTGGATCCTCTGCAGAGAGTGGCTCACTGATAGAGCAAAAGCCTTTCACTTCTCTGGGAAGGAGGACTGTGCTGGTTCTTCCCAGACCAAAGAAGTCATTTGTGACTCCATCAGTTTCAAGGGGACAGAGCCTGTGAGCTGATCATGCCTCTTCATTGTGTCGGTTCCCTTCTCGCCACCTCGGGTCTTATTTCCATGCTCCTCTCTCTAGGGGCCCGTCCAGAACGCCTCCCTGTGTTTGACGAGGAGTGCTGGCAGCTGATGGAAGCCTGCTGGGATGGTGACCCCTCGCAGAGACCTCTCTTGGGCATTGTCCAGCCCATGCTCCAGGGCATCATGGACCGGCTATGCAAGTCACATTCTGAGAGGCCAAACAGAGGACTCGATGATTCTACTTGAAAGCAGAGACCTTTCTCTTTCGCTCTTTCTTTCTTTCCTTCCCCTCACCTTTTGGCTATGGGAAGAATTTGACATTCATTACAGAGAGCTCCCAAGGGGACTGATGCTTGCGGGGCAACTTGAGACCTTTCCAGGCAGAGATGACTCCTGGATAGGGAAGAGTTGGATGGCTTTGAGCATATCCAGCAGTTCACTGATGCCCAAGCTGTTTCTTTAGCCAAAAAGTCAGGATAAATCTCTTCTGTATGAAATTTCAAGAAAAGTCTTACCTAGTTCCCTTTTCCAGACTGTCTTTTAACTCCAGCCATAATCGGGACTCTGTGCTCCCATAGTGGAGCCCACATTCCTAACATTCTTTGGAAGTCTTAGTTCATAGCTCCGTTTACACATGGGAGGTTAGGTTTTTCTCCACCCAGAGTCCCTTTTCAGTTTATCCCCCGTGGCTTAGTCTGCTCTCAGATACCAGTTTTCTAGCAGATTGCGCACATATTTTGCCTGAGTAGGGAGAAGCAAGGGAGGGGCTAACGCTTAGTAAGGAGATGAGTGGTTGCAGTTCATTTTTTAAAAAGTATTCTGAGAAAAGGTGCAGGTCAGCCAGAGTCCACATGTAGATATTTGGAAGTGTTATTTAAACGCTCAGCAGGCTGAGTACAGGAATACATATGTATAACACGTGTGTATACTTTGCTTTTGTTGAATAACAGTGTCTGCTAATTTGGGGTTCTTCTGTTGCTTGGCATCCATTATTTAGGTGATGCAATGCCATGAAATGTACTGTATTGTATATTACTTGGGAAGACACTAGATATTCAAAGAGGCCTGGCAGCACTTGGGCTGTAGAGGGCTCAACAAGGCCAAAGTCCTGAAGACTTTACCTCCTAGCTTTGGTTGTCTGTGCTCCCACGTGGTGAGGTGAGATTGTGGCAGGAGGAGGAAGAAGGATGGGATGAAAGAGTTACCCTCACCGTGTTCCATCCTTCTTACCAACTTAATTAGGGCAATTTACCCCAGCCTGAAAATGATTACCTGGCCATTTTTAATGTGCTTGAGGTCTGGTCGCTTCTGTTGCTTCAGAATTGAGTGACGGACCTTCCTGCAGAGCAATCAGAAGACGCGGTGGAGCCTGGGGCTCCAGAGTAGCTGCCTTAGTGCCTAGGGAGCCAGCGGCAAGGTCAGTCTGGGGGCGTTGCGGAATGCACGTCGGGGTGAGGTTTCCACAGGCATGCCCTAGTTCCCTGGATCCTCTGCAGAGAGTGGCTCATTGATTGAGCAAAAGCCTTTCACTTCTCTGGGAAGGAGGACTGTGCTGGTTCTTCCCAGACCAAAGAAGTCATTTGTGACTCCATCAGTTTCAAGGGGACAGAGCCTAGGCAGCAGCTTCTCCTAATTTTTAACACTAAAATTCAAGGAAAGAGTGAAGGGAGGGATATATTACTACCACGGATAGAAACAGGGGACTGGTAGAACTCTCAAGCAGTACCTGTCAGCTCTCCAATGCGTTTTTTTTGCATTTTCACTTGAGCTGCCAAAGAGGTGTTGACAAAGCTTTTTCCTGATCAGCAAAGTGGTTTGGGGTAGCGGGGCTGCAAAATGATAACTGCACTGAATGACACTTTATTTTTTGGCTTATTATTTAGCACTGAGAAGCCAAAAGGGATTGGTGATTATAACAGCACTTTGGGGAACAGACTCCCTCTGGCCTTGCTTTGGAGAGACGGCATGCGTGGTATTCCATCTGACTAATCAGGGAACCTCCTAAGTTCATACTGCATCAGAGTGGAATAAATGGCCCTCGAAGAGTCCATTGCCGAAAGAGTAGTTGCTTTCTTTGAGTTTTCAAAGCTTGATTTTTGGATTTGCTGGATCAAATAACCCACTTTTTCTTTAAAAGAAAAAAAAAGAGGGTTTATCCTTCTAAATGTGGGGGTGGGGTGGGTTAGGGCTAGTGTGATGTTTAAGTGGGTTAGGAGGGAGTCAACTTGAGAAACCTGTATGGCAAACTCCCTTGGGGGGTTTTAAGTACACTACTGTTCTGAAAAGGGTTTTATTTTTAACTTTATCTGCTTTGTTAACTAACATCCAGTCCACAGAGCTGACTGAAGAGACTGTGTGTGAACACCTGACACTGGGGGGACACCTTACTCAGAGGGTTGGAAAGGAAATTGGCCTGGACAGCTTGTTGTCTTTTGTCTTTATGTAATGTTTTCGTTTGTTTCAAAGGACTAATGTTTATTATTACAGTGTTAAATAAAAAGTGTAATATACTAAGTGTGTAGAATAAAAGTGCAATAACAAGAGAAAATTACTTTGGCACAAACTTCAGTTCTTACACGCTCTCCCTCCTTGTGCTACCTGTCTCTTTCCATGATATTGTTACAGCGGGACAGTGTTAACTGTGTATATTTTTAAGAGATGCAACTATGGGTTAAGTCTTCATTTAGTGTAATTTTGAATGGCTGGGTTTGGTTTTATAGAGTATTGTGTATACTTCTGGGGTGCACAAACACCAGATGTGCTGTATAATAAAGATCACATTAACGTTTTAGGTTCATATCTGTTTGGCTTTTGTTTTCCCTTAACCTCACTGTGTCTACAGAATGCTCTCTATTCCATTCCATTTCCACTGGGACCCTAGAGGTCTTTTAGTTTGCCTTGGAGATCGATGGAACATGTTACTCTCCCCCATGGATTGCTCTCGGTCTCTCGGCACTTGACATAACCACTACCAGAGGGTAAGGCCCGGGAATGGGAGGCAGGAGAGCCAAGACGGGGGCAAAGTGGTGTGATAGCAATTTATTTTTCAGAGCCTCTCCTGGGTTCACACCCTTTCCGCCAGCCTCTTTTCAGCACGAACTTGCAACATTCTGAACTTGTGCACAAGCCTATGTACTCTTCATTACACTGTGAGAGAATCTGGGCGTGGAATCTATATATGGGCCTGTCTGCATTTGGAATATGTGAATTTTCTTTTTAGCCTCAGCCTGCTCTTCAGATTTGCTTGCTCGGCAGTGCCTGATGGACACCATCATAGGCCTCTACCAGCAGAGCAGCACTATCTGTAGCCACCAGGGACTGTCAGTCAGCACGCAGCATGCCTTCTCCCAGAGGGTGTGCGTGTTTGTTTTGTTTTGGATTACCACATCATACTCATAGCTGCTTCACTTTTTGCTGTAACTGCTTGTGATCTGACTGCAACACAAGTTTGGCCAGGAGATGGCAGCACACCTTAAACAGTTGATGTGTTTGTGATTAAGTCTTAAAGAAAAAGCTAAGGTTGAATCTCTGGTTCTCAGCCTCCCCTACACAATAGTCATCTAATGTAGATAAGCCTGTTACACTTGTGAAACTCTCCACTAACTCCAGCCATCTTTCACAGCTAAATATATCCCATCTTTATGCATATACCGTATATTCTCCTACTATAAAGTTCAGAATGACTGAGTTCTCTTTCTCATCATTATTATTTTGGAGAAAATAGTTTGTGGTATATACATTTTTAGATTGCATATGCTTTTCCAAGAACACAGTCCTCAGCGGCCTTGTTCTTTAAGCAGAGCAACTGGGGTGGCCTTCCTGGCCTTCCAAACCCGTTTGGGTGGGGCTCAGAGGGGAGAGGCCTAGTTTCTGAACATTATTAAATTCAACTTCAGAATTTCTGTCTTTAACAGGTCCCCAAGGAGTCCACAAAGTGCTAATTGAATAGCCTGCTTTCAAGTGTAGTTATCACAGGTGGCTATGTACTGGTTGAGACCTCTTAGGGCACTTCTAGGGATGGCCTGTTCCTTAGCATATTCTAAAGGTAGCATTTCAGATCAGTGGGAAAATCGACTATTTAACAAAACTGGCTATCCATCTGAGAAAAAAATAGACTCAAATCATCATGCAAAAAAAGGTATACCAAAGATCTAAATGTGAAAAAAGGCTGTAAAGGAACTAGATAATAGCACACACATTATTTACCATATGCTCGGCACTATTCTAAATGCTTTACCTGTACTCACTAACTTAATCCTCACCACAACCCCATTTTACTGATGAGAAAACTAAGGCATAGAGAGATTAAGGGTCATGCAACTGATACGTGCCAGAACTGGGATGTGAAACTAAGGAGTCCAGCACCAGAAACTCTGCTTCTACAGAGGACCACTGCACTGTGCTGCCTCTAGGAGAAAATGTATGTAACTATGTATACTTATAGTTGGGAGGCAGGAAGAACTTTTTTTTTTTTTTACATCTTTATTGGAGTATAATTGCTTTACAATGGTGTGTTAGTTTCTGCTTTATAACAAAGTGAATCAGTTATACATATACATATGTTCCCATATCTCTTCCCTCTTGTGTCTCCCTCCCTCCCACCCTCCCTGTCCCACCCCTCTAGGTGGTCACACAGCACTGAGCTGATCTCCTTGTGCTATACGGCTGCTTCCCACTAGCTATCTATTTTACGTTTGGTAGTGTATATATGTCCATGCCACTCTCTCACTTTGTCACAGCTTACCCTTCCCCCCCCCCCATATCCTGCAGTCGATTTTCTAGCAGGTCTGTGTCTTTATTCCTGTCTCAACCCTAGGTTCTTCATGACATTTTTTTTTTTTTTTGTTACGCGGGCCTCTCACTGTTGTGGCCTCTCCCGTTGCGGAGCACAGGCTCCGGACGCGCAGGCTCAGCGGCCATGGCTCACGGGCCCAGCCGCTCCGCGGCATGTGGGATCTTCCCGGACCGGGGCACGAACCCACGTCCCCTGCATCGGCAGGCGGACTCTCAACCACTGCGCCACCACGGAAGCCCATGACATTTTTTTTTTTTCTTAAATTCCATATATATGTGTTAGCATACAGTATTTGTCTTTCTCTTTCTGACTTACTTCACTCTGTATGACAGACTCTAGGTCCATCCACCTCATTACAAATAGTTCAATTTCGTTTCTTTTTATGGCTGAGTAATATTCCATTGTATATATGTGCCACATCTTCTTTATCCATTCATCCGATGATGGACACTTAGGTTGTTTCCATCTCCGGGCTATTGTAAATAGAGCTGCAATGAACATTTTGGTACATGACTCTTTTTGAATTATGGTTTCCTCAGGGTATATGCCCAGTAGTGGGATTGCTGGGTCATATGGTAGTTCTATTTGTAGTTTTTTAAGGAACCTCCATACTGTTCTCCATAGTGACTGTACCAATTCACATTCCCACCAGCAGTGCAAGAGTGTTCCCTTTTCTCCACACCCTCTCCAGCATTTATTGTTTCTAGATTTTTTTTTTTTCGCGGTACGCGGGCCTCTCACCTTTGTGGCCTCTCCCGTTGCGGAGCACAGGCTCCGGACGCGCAGGCTCAGCGGCCATGGCTCACGGGTCCAGCAGCTCCGCAGCATGTGGGATCTTCCCAGACTGGGGCACGAACCTGCGTCCCCTGCATAGGCAGGTGGACTCTCAACCATTGCGCCACCAGGGAAGCCCCTGTTCCTAGATTTTTTGATGATGGCCATTCTGACTGGTGTGAGGTGATATCTCATTGTAGTTTTGATTTGCATTTCTCTAATGATTAGTGATGTTGAGCATTCTTTCATGTGTTTGTTGGCAGTCTGTATATCTTCTTTGGAGAAATGTCTATTTAGGTCTTCTGCCCACTTTTGGATTGGGTTGTTTATTTTTTTGTTATTGAGCTGCAGGAGCTGCTTGTAAATTTTGGAAATTAATCCTTTGTCAGTTGCTTCATTTGCAAATATTTTCTCCCATTCTGAGGGTTGTCTTTTGGTCTTGTTTATGGTTTCCTTTGCTGTGCAAAAGCTTTGAAGTTTCATTAGGTCCCATTTGTTTATTGTTGTTTTTATTTCCATTTCTGTAGGAGGTGGGTCAAAAAGGATCTTGCTGTGATTTATGTCATAGAGTGTTCTGCCTATGTTTTCCTCTAAGAGTTTGATAGTTTCTGGCCTTACATTTAGGTTTTTAATCCATTTTGAACTTACTTTTGTATATGGTGTTAGGGAGTGATCTAATCTCGTACTTTTACATGTACCTGTCCAGTTTTCCCAGCACCACTTATTGAAGAGGCTGTCCTTTCTCCACTGTACATTCCTGCCTCCTTTATCAAAGATAAGGTGACCATATGTGTGTGGGTTTATCTCTGGGCTTTCTATCCTGTTCCATTGATCTATCTTTCTGTTTTTGTGCCAGTACCATACTGTCTTGATTACTGTAGCTTTGTAGTATAGTCTGAAGTCAGGGAGCCTGATTCCTCCAGCTCCGTTTTTCGTTCTCAAGATTGATTTGGCTATTCGGGGTCTTTTGTGTTTCCATACAAATTGTGAAATTTTTTGTTCTAGTTCTGTGAAAAATGCCAGTGGTAGTTTGATAGGGTTTGCATTGAATCTGTAGATTGCTTTGGGTAGTATAGTCATTTTCACAATGTTGATTCTTCCAATCCAAGAACATGGTATATCTCTCCATCTATTTGTATCATCTTTGATTTCTTTCATCAGTGTCTTATAATTTTCTGCATACAGGTCTTTTGTCTCCTTAGGTAGGTTTATTCCTAGATGTTTTATTCTTTTTGTTGCAGTGGTAAATGGGAGTGTTTTCTTGATTTCATTTTCCAATTTTTCATCATTAGTGTATAGGAATGCCAGAGATTTCTGAGGAAGAACTTTCTTGAATATGATCAGGAACCCAGAAGCCACAAGGAAAAAAAGTGATAGAAATTATATAAAGAACATATGTAAGAGCCAAAGACACCAAAACCAAAATTAAGACTAATCACTAGTTTAGAGAGAACAATTGCAATATACAACTGATAAAAAGTTCATATTCCTAATAATATGAAGAAATCAATCAAAAAAATCTAAAGGCAAACTGATTAATAAATATTTGAAAAATGATGTTCATCTATACTAACAATCGGGGAAAACCAAGATGATATTTCATCTGTCAAATTACTAAAAATAAATATGAAAAACCTATTCATAAGTGTGGAGGATGAGCACTACCTATGTTGTCGGGGAGTGGATACAGCCGCAAAAGGCAATTTGGCAGTAAATATTACAAAAAATGTTAATGTATATATCCTTTGCGCCAGAAATGACTTCCAGGGAGTCCCTACCTACAGAAATATTTGCACATGTGTGCAAAGCTATGTAAGTACAAGGGTGTTTATTGCATCATTATTTGTAATACTAAAAAGTTGGAGGCAGGGCTTCCCTGGTGGCGCAGTGGTTGAGAGTCCGCCTGCCTATGCAGGGGACACGGGTTCATGCCCCGGTCCGGGAAGATCCCACATGCCACAGAGCGGCTGGGCCCGTGAGCCATGGCCGCTGAGCCTGCGCGTCCGGAGCCTGTGCTCCGCAACGGGAGAGGCCACAACAGTGAGAGGCCCGTGTGCCGCAAAAAAAAAAAAAAAAAAAAAGGATATATTTAGTATGACCCCTTTTTTGATAAAAATCCCTTCCATTCTTCCATAACACCAAATTATCTGGAGATCTAGTCCATCTCTTTATATACATGCATAGAAAAAAGTCTGTAAGAATATATATCAAAATGATAACAGTGGTTTTCCTAGGGAGAGAACTTCCAACTTTCAGTGTATTGATTTTCTGTTATTGTATTGTTCATCTGCTATGAACATCTATTTTTTTTTTTTGTAATTTAAGAAAATGAATGAAATGGCTAATTTAGGAGAAAGGAAATATGTATTGGAAAGACATTAGGGCTCACAAAATCAACAGGAAACTATAAGTTCAGGCTCATAGATAGAATCAGTGGGTTGGAACCAGAGCAACTCTTCTTCATTGTGACTGTGAAGAACCATCTTCACTCCTGATGCGTCCACAGCCAGGGAGGATTTTCTCAACTGGCCCAGTATGGGCCCCAGACCTGTCTCCTACCTGTACTGGTTCTGAACTGGAAGGCTCTCTCCCCTCCAGATTCCACGGTGGGAGACAAGCGCCTAGATTTGCCTGCTCACTAAAACCGCATTCAGTGGAGAAGTAATTCCTGAAAGGTAATCAAAGAACATTTAGAAAAGGGACCTAGATTCAGGACAGGCTCCAGGTTGACAGATGTCCACTACAGTTCACCTCTTGGGCTGCTCCAGTCTTCTGGCACTACTGGGAGGCCAGGTCGTGGAAGGAGATTTATAGATTGGAACCTGTGCATGGAGGGGAAACAGCTGGGTCTCTGGTAAGTTCATTTTTAAATCTCTGGACTTTTTTTCATTGTAAGAAGACCCCCTTAGCTTCTGTTTCCTTTCTTCCGCCTTCCTTGTTTTCTTAGCATGGCTTCCCAACAAGATTAATCACAAAGTCACTCAAGCACCTAGCAATGTGCTAAATCAGAGGCCTTTTTTTTTTTTTTTAAATCAAAGTGTAGTTGATTTACAATGTTGTGTTAGCTTCTGGTGTACAGTAAAGTGATTCAGTTATACATATATATATATATATATATACACACACACACATATATATATTCTTTTCCATTATAGTTTATTACAAGATATTGAATATAGTTCCCTGTGTTATACACTAGGACCTTGTTGTTTATCTATTTTATACATAGTAGTTTGTATCTGCTCAGAGGCTTTCTATGTATGGATTCCAGGAACTGGGAAGCTAAAAGGATGAGGCGATTGCCAGGCTCAATGTGAAGCCACAGGCTCCGAAAATTAAGGGAGCTGCTCCTGGTTCCAAGCTGGCAACGTAGAGAAACAATGCAGAATTAGTCTGAGACATTCTACTGAGCAGGATTTGCTTACAATTTTTAAAAATTATTACTTATGGGCTTCCCTGGTGGCGCAATGGTTGAGTCCGCCTGCCGATGCAGGGGACACGGGTTCATGCCCCCGTCCAGGAAGATCCCACGTGCCGCGGAGCAGCTGGGCCTGTGAGCCATGGCCGCTGAGCCTGCGCGCCCGGAGCCTGTGCTCTGCAACGGGAGAGGCCACAACAGTGAAAGTCCCGTGTATCGCAAAAAAAAAAAAAAAAAAAAAAATTATTACTTACTATTTGCTACCTGCAAAAAAGCATGTGTAACATCCTTGTAAATCTGTGGACCAGGACATTACCATGGTCTTGAAGGCCCTCTGTGCTCTTCCCAGATGCCAGTCCCCTGCCTCTCTCCCCCACCTCAAGGTTACTATTGTGCTTATCATTCTCTTGCTTAAAAAAAAATTTTTTTCCCCAAATACACATGTACCCTAAACAATACATAATTTGGTTTTGTATGTTCTTGAGCTTTACAAAAATGCTGTTACCTGTATTTAACCTTCTGTAACTTTATTTTCACTCCCATGTCTCTGATTTTTATCCAAGCTAATTTGTTGTCACTGTAGTATAATACACTTCACTGCAGTGTATTATTCCAATGTGCACATGTACTGCAGTCGAGCCATTTGCTTTTTCTCAGGGAACCAACTTTTGGTTTGGTTGTTTTCCCATTGTATCTCTTGTTTTCTATTTCATTAATTTCTGCTCGTCTTAGTTATCTTTGTTCTTCTTTTTAGGGTTATTCCATTGTCCATTTTCCCAGGACCTTCTTTTTTTTTTTTTTTAATAAATTTATTTATTTTTGGCTCCCTTGGGTCTTTGTTGCTGTGTGTGGGCTTTCTCTAGTTGCCGCGAGTGGGGGCTACTCTTCGTCGTGGTGCGCAGGCTTCTTATTGTGGTGGCTTCTCTTGTTGCGGAGCACGGGCTCTAGGCGTGCGGGCATCAGTAGTTGTGGCACGTGGGCTCAGGCTCAGTAGTTGTGGCTTGCGGGCTTAGTTGCTCCATGGCATGTGGGATCTTCCCGGACCAGGGCTCGAACCTGTGTCCCCTGCACTGGCAGGCGGATTCTTAACCACTGCGCCACCAGGGAAGCCCCTCCCCTCATTTCTTGAGTTGGATGCTTAGCTTATGGATTTTCAATCTTTCTAATGTAAACATTTTATAATCTTTCAATCTTTCTAATCTTTCTTTCAATCTTTCTAATGTAAACATTTACGTTCAGAATTTCCCTTTAAATACAACTACTGCTGCATCCCATAACTTTTAATATGTAACATTTTTTGTTATTATTCAGTTTTAAGTGTTTTCTCATTGCCATTGTGATTTCTTCTTTGCCCTGAGTTTTACATAGGCATGTTTTAAAATTTCTAAGTGTGAGGATAAATTCCTTTATGTTTTTGTGGGCAGACAGCATGGTCTGTATGATGCCAGTTTTTAAAAATTTGTGGGAACTTGCTTTATGGACTAGCTCATGGTGAATTTTATTTTTTTAATGGTTAAGATGATAAATTTATTTTATGTGTATTTCACCGTGATAAAAAAAATTGGGGAAAAAAAGGGATTGAAGTTCTGATACACGTTACAACATGGATGAAGTTCAAAAACATCACGCTAAGAAGCCAGTTACAAAAGACCACACATCATATATTCCATTTACATGAAATGTCTACACCAGGTAACTCCGTAGAGATGGTGCAGTTTGGTGGCTGTCGGGTGCTTAGCGGAGGAGCTGCGACTGCTCGTGGGCACGAGGTTTATTTCCTGAACGTGTTTCAGAAACGGCAGAGGTGGTGAACCTACAAAATGCCACTGAATTCTTCAGTTTATTTTTTTTAAGTGGTCAAAATAGCACATTTTATGTTAGGTGTACTTTACACCATTTTTTAAAAACCCTATAGAACCGATTAAATTCAGGCTGACAACCTGCACAGAAGGTGCTGGAAGGGGCTCTGCTGCCACGAACACAGGCCCGGCCAGACATGCCCAGGCATGACCTCGAGGCTGCATCTCTGCCGTGTGTCCCTGTCTGGCTACCGCCCGTCAGACCCGCCGGCATCTGCATGCGGTCCTGACCCGGGTCAAGGGTGCCATTTGTCCCACCAGCCTGACCCTTCTCACTCGCCCGGCCTTGGCAGTGAACACCAATGCCCACGCAGGTGCCAGGATCACGCCTGCACCCGGACCATCAGGGGACCAGCGCAGGGCCGTCCTAACTGCCCAAGGTCATTGTCACGATCGAGCTGGACGAGCAGAGCCCGGGAGAGGACGCCACCCCCACCCTCCGTCCACCCCACCCCCCACTGGCCGCCGAGAGGCTACTGGAATGTTCCAGCAAAAGCGAGTGGCCCGGAGCTCGGAGCCGCCCCTGGTGAGCATCTCAAGGACCTGCTTGCGAGTGGGGATGGCCCCACATTCTCCACATTCCGCCTCGGTGATGCAGCCCCTGCCCACGCGTCACCCCACATCACCCTCCAGCAGAGACCCCGTGACCCCCACGACCCCAGGAGGGCACCGCATCGGCTGTGCCGACCCCCATCACCATCCCCTACGTGAGGCCCCAGACAGGCATCCACGCGGGGATGAAGCCAGGAGGGAACCGAGTCGGGGACAGAACGGACAGGCCCGAGCCCCTCGGGGCGGCACTGCCAGGGCCCTGGCCTGAGCTGATGGTCGGGCAGCCGGAGACCGAGATGCAGAGATGCTTGGGCGACCCCTGTGCCGCGGGCCAGCACGGGCTGCTGGCGACGGCTCTGGGTAGACAGACAGCCTGTCACTGTGGTTGAGAGCCATCAAGGGGGCAAAGAAACGAGCTGGGGGACCCCTCGTACAGAGCACAATGGAGGGGACCCTCCTTCCAGCAGGAAGGTCTACCTTATTTTATCCTTTTATGTGTCTGAAAAGACAACGTGAACTATCAAAAGTGCGCCCCTTCTGTGATAACGTGGGTACCCCAGGGTGGGGGGTCATGAGGAGGGGCACCCCGCGGGGGATGAGGACCCCCTGGGAGGCCCACCCGCCTCCGAGCCCCCCACCGACGAGCTCCTCTCTGGCCACCTGGGGCTCCTGCGGGTGGGCTTCTGCTCATGGGGTCTGCTCCCAAAGGGCTGCACTCTCCACTCCCTCAATGTCCTGCCTTGAGCCACGTCCTGGCAGGTCCAAGGGCCGCTCGCAGCGAAACCACACATGCACACAGGAGCCTGCTGTCCTGGACGGGGCGGGCGGCGGCCAGAAAGTCTTACCCATGGGACTGACTCCCCCCCCGCCCCCGCCCACCTTCTCAGGGCGACTTCCAGGCCTCAGAAGCTCCAGGTTCACCCCCCACCTCTAGCTTTATCTACCACCGGCGGACATCTGCCTCCCAGCCAGGACGCACTGGGACTCCTCACTCTCCCCCCAGCCTTCCCAGACCTGCCCGCACGTCTGCCCCCACAACCACCTGCTGGGGCAGCACCTCCTGCCGGCCCCTGGGCTGCTCCGGCCTTTTCAGACTGCCTGCTCCACTCCCACCAGGACTCCACCATCGGGATGTCTCCATGGCCTTGCTGACGGCTCCTCCAGGGTCCACTGTTCTCTTTGGGAGACCCCAGGGCCTGGCCCTCATCACTGGCCACACCCTCCGTGGCCTCAACAACCTCCTCTATGCTAAGGGCTCCCAAATCTCTCTTCAGCCCCGATTGCTCCCCGAAATGCAAGACTCACGCACCCAAGTGCCCACTGAACAGCTTCACTGGGTCTGACGGACCACAGACTGAGTCCGGCCTCTGCTCAAATCTGCGCCCACCCCACACAGGACGCTGCTGGCACCCAGAGGCTGGGCCCAGGGACCTGATCCGGAGCCCACCCTGGGACCCCTGCTGGCAGGAGGCTGAGCCAAGTTCCCCTAACTGAACAAGCGGCCACCGTGGTCCAGAGCCCCTCAGCACCAGGCCAGGGCCCGAGGAGGGTCTGGTGATTGGTGTAAAGTTTCTCTATGCCCAGTGGGGGCCCTGCCCTGGAAGACGAGGCAGGGCACGCTGTTCAGGGTCGGGGCCTCCGGGTCATGGTCAGAAGCTCTCCTCTGACCCACAGCCCCTGGGACTCTATATTCAACCAACAGACCTGCCGTGGAGGAGGAACGGATGCCTCCCTGGGGGGCCCGGTAGGGACTGGGAGGGGCCGATGACCAGGTCTGGGGGTGGCCGCAGCTGGGACAGACACACGGGAGCAGTGTCCAGCCATCCCAGCCAGGGCCCTTCCCGCCGGGGGGCATCAGGGCTTCTCCTGGGCTTTACCTCACGGCACCACTGACCAAGCCAGTGCCCTGATGGTGGACACACCCCTAGCCAAGGGCGAGGACACCAGTGAAAACCCCACACGAGGCCACACCCGCTGCCCACTCTGCTTTCAGACTCTTCGCGAGGAGCACCTAAGCCTCGGGCCACCAAGCTCCATCGTTCCCCGCCTCGCAGAGCAGACATGTCAACCCATCACCGTGACACACGTCGTGGGAGAGGCGGTACTCACTGTCTTCTCCAGGACAGGGCATGCTGGCTCCTCGGGGATGCCGGGGAAAACGTGAAGGATAGCCCTTCGTCTTTGCGCTGACAGGACAGGCGGAAGGCCTCCATCTGGGAGGACACAGTGCAGGGGTCAACTTCACTGTCCACCCACTTGAGGGTGAGCGGGTGGCCCTGGTGGAGGTGGCACATCTCCCGCACCTCCTCACAGAGCTTGTCAAAGGTGGTGGTGGCGTCCAGGCTGGTGATCAGGATGTCCCTGCTGTAGTGCGCCTTCAGGTGTCCGCAGCCGCCGCTCCTGTCCATCTTGCGGCCGGTCCTGCTAGGCATGGCGCCCTCTGCAAGCTGCCGTCAGCGCCGCGCCCCGGACGCTCGGGCCATGGCGCGGGGCCCCAGCGGCCGGGCTGGGGCGCAGGTGAGGCAGACGGCGGAACGCGGAAGGGAGCGCGCGGCACGGGAACCTAGGAGCACGGCCTGGCCAACTCCGCAGAACTTAGCAGCAGGCGGGGCGGGGCCTCATGGTGAATTTTTAATGAGAGTTTTATGTGACCATGAAAATAATCAGTATTTTCATTACTTTTTAATGATTCATTGATGGGAGTCCATTTTGCCCTTTGAGACTAAATGAGACAAGGGCACTGCTATTCTGTGCTGTTCAGTGTCTGGCACACAACAGGGATTATGCTGAATGATTTCTCCTCGCCCCTCCAAATCTACTCTTCCACCTCTCCACCCAGCTCTGTGGACCACATCTTTTTTTCTGGGGTTTCCAGTTGGGTTCAGCTATACCCGTGGGAGTTTGGAGGGTGGCGGGAGAGAGAGATTGGGGTATTTTTCACCCGAGCTCACTTCCAGCTGGGCTGGATTGGCAATGGCTTCCTGCTTCCTGAAGGTCACAGCTCCTGTCAGATGGCTTTTGCCTGTAGCTACAGCTCTGGCAGTGTAGCTTCCACTAACCACTCTTCCCTTTACCCCATCAAGCCTAGGAGCTTCCCACTGCTATTAGTCTTAGGATGCTTTGCTGATTCCCCATAACCCTGCTTACATCTTTTAAATAGTCCCTTCATTAAACTTCCTTCAGTTCCTCCTTTTGAGTATGCCATCTCTTTTCTGATAGCATCATGATTGATACAGTAGCATAATGAATATTTGTAGAATGAATTATGTGAAACCATCACACACAAATTTTCACAGAACAAGACAGAACTTGGTGTTTGAGTGATGCTCAGGTTGAGTGATGCTGAAGAGTAGAGTGCGAGGGGGCACTAGAGAGAAATAAGACGAGAGAGATGGCAGGGACCAGATCATGAAGGACCCTGTAGGCCATGAGTTATGTTCCTATAGGTCTAGTTCCCTGAGAAACAGACTCTGAGATCGATATTTATATGCAGGAAGTTATTGGGGAGATCTCTAGACCACTTAGGATCAACACCTTCGAGACGCAAAGGAAGCGAGAACAAGCAGAGGAGAAATCTGAAGTGCAATGAAGCTGCAAAGGAGGCCCGAGCCATTCCATGGGGAGCTGTGGACCTTTAAGAATACTACAAAACTGTCCTACCTTGAGGCTGCAGGGTAGAAGTTCACGGTCTCTGCCACTTTAAATGTCACACAGTACTCAGGAGAGGGCACAGCCCATGTCCTCCCTTGAGGCTACAGGGTAGAAGTTCATGGTCTCTGCCACTTTAAATGTCACACAGTACTCAGGAGAGGGCACAGCCCATGTCCTCGGCCCCAAGGCTGGAGCCGGAGCTGGAAGACCTTGGAGCCTGCGTTCTTCAGCAGAGAGTTACTTTTTTCTCCTTCACCTTCTGGTGCCAGAACCAATTCTGGATATGCTTCATCATTTAGCATCATGAAGACCTAGAAAGTGGAATGAGAAGCTGGGAAAAAGATCTCTGCTGCTTCCTCTTTTCTTTCCTAAGAGAGGTGATCCCTGGGCAGCAGCTCAGGCTTTTAGAGACAGACTTGGAGTTGGAAAGACTTTTTAAAGCACCCCGTTTAAGCCCCTCTCTTTCAGCGGAGGACACTGTGATCCAGAGAGGAAAGGTGGCCACACAGCTAGTTAGAGGCCAGGACAAGACTAACACCCATGTTCCTGATCCCCAGGCCAGTTTTCCTTTCTTAATTATTCCCTTTGGCCCTCTGAGCTGAAAGGAGGCTGGCAGATGGGCTCCTTCATCTCTTCCAGCCATGGGGTCTGGCATAGCCTCATGTATGGAACCCCCATCCAATGTCAGGCACTAGAAAGGAGTCTGTGGCAGCTCATGTCATCAATCCCATGGTCCTGGGATGCTAGGATGTGAGAATAGCTTAAGAAGCACAGCTTGCTGAACCAGAAGCTAAGGTGAGGGATGCCGGCCAGGGCAGGTAAGGGGAGAGGCAGCCTGAGGATGTTACCAAGTGCTCACAAATTGAGGGTTGGGGGACGGGGCACCAGCTGGGCCAGGGTTTCCCTGTGGGGTAACTTTTCCCTCCCCAGACACAGGGGAGGAGGACCTTTCGCTGGACAACACTGCAAGCTGGATCCAGAAGAGCCAACTGCAGCAGGAAGAGAAGGGTGTGGCAGAGCAGAGAATGAGGGCTTTGGGCATCTAGAGAAGGTATCTGTCTTTGGTGGGCCTGGAGAGCTGAGTGAGGTTGGAGACAATCTCAGAAGGTCAGGCTGGCCCAAGGAGGTGGAAGATTTGTGCCATTTGTGGCTTTCAATTGTCAGCTGTTGGCTGCAGGTCCTGTACTTCTTGAGATTGTATTCAGGAGAGCTTGTGTTCAGGAGAGCTCTGTGTGCTGTCTCTGGTGTGTGTGGTCCTAACAGATGTTTCTGAGTAATGCAGAAGAATCTGTAAGTCATAGGCCTGTTCCGTGGGCCAAGCCACTGGACGAGAGGGACAAAGGTTTTCATGTCAGCATTTGGATAGAGGAAAAATGTGGCAGAGGCTAGGTGGATGCTTTCCCTGATGCTGGAACCCTGGGGGAAAAGAGACTGGGGTAGATGTGAACCTATAGGTCAAGCCTGTGACTGCCTTTCCTTCTCTCCCTCTTGAACCTGTACTATGTCCAGACTTGCAGGGCCTGACTGTGGGACCTACCATTGTGTCCTTTGGAAACAGGAGCCCCTGATCCTCATGCTCAAGGACGAGATGGGGGGAGGGAGAGTGACTGGTGTACTGCTGTGATTAAGTGGTGAGTCTGAGTGGTCACTACCTCTTTCCCTTCCCTAGACTGTGAACCTGGTAGGCAGAAAGGGCAGACTGCCAACACAGTGGGAGGACAAGAGCATGGGTGACAGAGCGCTGACACTGCAGGGCAGGAGTAGGCAGATGGGCAGGGAAGGTGTGGTGTCTAGCAGGGAGCTCAAGCTGCTCATTCTCAGCAGGTTCAGTGGGACAGTAAGGTGGAGGCTTTCCGAGAGATGCTCATCCCTGTGTCTTATCCCTCCCTGGCCACACACAACAAGGGACTCGAGCAAGAGGGCTGCACTCAGGCCTAGTGGCCCACGTGCCCCAGCTTGTCCTTAAGTATCTTACTGTCCAGGAAACGTGCAGTTCCTGGTGAGAAGCCCCCAGCTGCCCACCCACATTCTAGAATTGGGAGAATACACCCATCTCCTTGGGGTGAAGTGCTGATTCAGCTGAAAGAGGTCTAATGTTCGCCACAGTGCTTGGGGCACAGTGGAGTAAACTGCAGCCCTTATTAGTCTCTAATTTATAGGAAGAGCATGGTCTTGGGGCCAGACACAGCTGAATTAAAATTCAGACTCTGCCCCTTAGCCAGGCTATGTGTCGGGGCAGGTCATTTTTCTTCTTAAAACCTCAGCACCTCATGTGAAAATAGTGATGTCAGTGGCTATGTTTTGCAGAGTTATTGTGAGGTTATATCACAATATATATATCACATATTATATCACAATGTATATATCACATATTATATCACCAGTCCAGTCCTCTTGGGCAGCAGTCCCCAAACTTTTTGGCACCAGGGACGGGTTTTGTGGAAGACAATTTTTCCACGGATGGGGCTGGGGGATGGTTCAGGCGGTAATGCAAGTGATGGGGAGTGATGGGGAGTGGTAGCAAGTGAAGCTTCGCTCGCTTGCCTGCCGCTGACCTCCTGCTGTGCGGCCCAGTTCCTAACAGGCCACCGACCAGTCCTGGTCCGTGGCCCGGGGTTTGGGGACCCCTGATCTGGTGGCTAAGACTCCACACTCCCAGTGCAGGGGGCCTGGGTTCAATCCCTGGTCAGGGAACTAGATCCCACATGCCGCAACTAAGAGTTCGCAGCCCACAACTAAAGACCCCACATGCCACAACTAAAGATCCCATAGGCCACAGCTAAAGATCCCGCATGCCGCAATGAAGATCCCGCAAGCGGTAACGAAGATCCTGTGCCGCAACTAAGACCTGGCACAGCCAAATAAATAAATATTTAAAAAAAGAAAGCCCCTCTTAGAACTTATTTTCCAATGGCAGTTGATATAAAATAACATATAAAAACACAAGAGAATAAATTAATACCAGAAAGAGGTAAGTGCATGGAAAACAAGATGGAAGACAATAAAATGAAAGGTGTCATTTTAAATTAGGTGGTAAGGAAATAACTCTATGAGGAATAACTCTATGACATTTGAGCAGAAAAATGAATAATAAAATTTAATCAACTATACAAAGTTGGAGAGCTACAGAGAGGGCAAGGGAGATTGGATGTTCTAGGCAGTAGGAGCAGCAAAAGCTCTAAATGGGAACAAACTTGGCATGTTTATGAAACAAGAAAGTAAAGGTGGCTGAAGCCCAGAAAGCAAGGGAGAGAGTTCGAAGGTGAGGTAGGAAAAGAAGTTAGGATCAGTTTATGGGCTGTGAAGGCCAGGGTAAGGATTTTAGATTTTATTATTAGTGCAGTGAGAAAACACTGGAGCAGAGGAATAATATATTTAACTTATGTTATGAAAAGGTCACTGCCTGCTGGGTAGACAATGGGTCATAAAGGAGCCATAGAAGAAGCAGAGAGATGTACTGAAGAACTGTAGTGATACAGCAGAGATGGAGCAGAATAGATGGAATCAGGTTAGATTTTGTAGATTGAATTAATACAATTTGCTTGTAATTTGGATATGGGTGTGCTGAGGAAGGGAGCATTGAGAATGATTCCTAGGTTTTGGCTTGGGCAGCTGGGTCCCTGATGAGGGAACTTTACTGAGATGAGGGAGATGGGAAAGGAACAAGTTTGACAAAGAACTCAAGACTTCTGGTTTCCAATCTGGTTTGTAAGACTTCTGGTTTGTAAGAAGCTTGGAAGTTGCCACTCCATCCTAACAACAAGTAAAACACTGAACAGACTGAAAAATAAACAGATCCATCAGAGAAGTGAGGTCACAGAGCAAACTACTGCCCCTAAAATTGGAGAGAGAGATAGGCCAATACAGAGCAGAAACCTGCAGGAGCCATTGCCAGGGTATGAAAACCTGAACTGTAACTGATGAACTGCTGGAGGCTCAGTGTGGACAAGTTTGAGGGCTAGAAACTCCAGGGGTACCCAGTCATAGGGGACCCCCACACTTTTATGAGTTTTACCTCCAGTAGCTTGGCCATTTCTCACAGTAAATATTGAAGAAAAATCCCCTCTTGCTTCCAGTAGGGGTGGGGGAAAAGGAACCATTTTGAACTATGCCAGAACATTCTGTTCTTCTTAACAAGGCTTGCCCTAAAGAGAAGTTATTTTACCAGAGTCTAAACTATTGGGGTTTGTTTTTTAGAGACCAACTAACCTGGGGGAAGGGAAACACCCAACTCCAGCCCACTCTGGCCATCCTGTGCCACCTAAGGGGTGGCTAGGGGAGGACTGAGAAGCACTTGCGAATTTCACAGTCCAGAGGCACAGGCTCATTAAAAGACTGACACCTAATCACAGGACTACAGAACAGTTCCTCTCCCCACACCACATCATCACACTACTAAAGGCCTATTTACCATAGTTCCCTTTACCCAGTATATCATGTCTTCATCAGACAAAAATTGAGGGAATCTGTTGCCAGTAGACCTGCCTTTAAAGAAATGTTAAAAAAAAAAGTTCTTCAGAGAGAAGGAAAATGATATAGGTCAGACATTCAGACTTACAGTATGAAAAAAAAAGAGCACCAGAGAAGGAATAGTGAAGTTAAATAAAGAGTTTTATTTATCTTATTTTTAATTGATCTCACAATAATAGTTTCTTCAAAATAATAATAGCAATCATTTATTCAACTATGTATTCTTACATATGTATAAATATATGTATATATAATTTATATGTTTATGTATAATTGAAATAAATGACAGCAATGATATAAGGAACGAGAGGAAGGAATAAGGATTATTTTGCTATTATAAGGTACCTGTATTACCCATGAAGCAGTACAGTTGACCCAAGGGTTAGGGGTGACGATCCTCCATGCAGTTGAAAATCTGCATATAACTTTACAGTCCTCCCTCCATATGTATGCAGATCTGCATCCACGGATTCAACTACTGTGGATCATGTAATACTGTAGTATGTATTTATTGAAAAAAATCCACATATAAATGGACCAGTGCAGTCCAGACCCATGTTGTTCAAAGGTCAACTGTATAGTGTTATTTGAAGGTGGACTTAGATTATTTATAAACATATATTGCAAACTCTAGAAAAAACACTAAAAAAATGTTTTTTAAGAAATACAACTGATATGATAAAAAAGGAAAGAAAATGGAATCGCTCCTCGGCCTTTTGGCTAAGATCATGTGTAGGAAAGAAAATGGAATAATATAAAATGTTCATTTAAAACCACAAAAGGCAGAAAAAGAGTGGAAGACAAAAATAGGAACAAAGAACAGGGCAACCAATAGAAAACTGTAACAAATAGGGTAGATACTAATCCAACTATACCCATAATCACTTAAATATCAATTATCTAAATATACCAATTAAAAGACAGATATTGTCAAAATGGATCAAAAAAAGAACCCAACTATATGTTGTATACAAGAAACCCACTTTAAGTACAAAGACACATATAGTTTAAAGTACGTGGATAGACAAAGATATACCATGCTAATACTAATTAAAGAAAGCAAGAGGGGGTGGGATAGGGAGGGTGGGAGGGAGGGAGACGCAAGAGGGAAGAGATATGGGAACATATGTATATGTATAACTGATTCACTTTGTTATAAAGCAGAAACTAACACACCATTGTAAAGCAATTATACCCCAATAAAGATGTTAAAAAAAAAAAAAAAAAAAGAAAGCAAGAGTAGCTATTTTAATTTCAGATGAGCAGATTTCAGAGCAAAGGAAGTTATCAAATATAAAGAGGGGGGCTTCCCTGGTGGCGCAGTGGTTGAGAGTCTGCCTGCCGATGCAGAGGACACGGGTTCGTGACCCGGTCCGGGAGGATCCCGCATGACGCGGAGCGGCTGGGCCCGTGAGCCATGGCCGCTGAGCCTGCGCATCCGGAGCCTGTGCTCCGCAACGGGAGAGGCCGCAACAGTGAGAGGCCCGTGTACCGCAAAAAAAAAAAAAAAAAAAAAAAAAAATATAAAGAGGGGCATTCCATAATGACAATAGGGTCAATTCTCCAAGAAGACATAATAATTTTTAATGTGTATCTGCCCAACAACAGAGTGTAAAAATACACAAGGCAAAACCAGATAGAACTTCAAGGAGAAATAGATGAATCTGCTATTATAGTTGGAAACTTCAACACCCCTCTATCAGAAATGGACAGATCCAACAGGCAGAAAATCAGTAAGAACACAGTTGAACTCAACAGCATATCAATCAACTAGATATAATTGACATCTGTAGACTACTTCATTCAACAACAGCAGAATACATATTATATTCTTCTCAAGCCCACAGGGAACATTCGCCAAGATAGACCACTTTCTGGGCCATAAAACACACCTTAACATATTGAAAAGAATAGAAATCATATGCTTGCTCTTAGACCATGATAGACTTAAAGCAGGAATCAATAACAGAAAGGTAGCAGGAAAATCCTCAAATACTTAGAGATTAAACAACACACTTCTAAATAACACATGGGTCAAAGAAGAAACCTCAAGGGAAATTTTAAAATATTTTGAACTGAAAAAATATCATTTATCAAAATTTGTGGGATACAGCAAAGCAACTGTCATGGTTAATTTTATAATATGTCAGCTTGACTGGGTTAAGGGATGCCCAGATAGCTGGTGAAACACTATTTCTGGCTGTGTCTGTGAGGGTGTTTCTGGAATAGAGTAGCATTTGAATTGGTGAACTGAGTAAAGTAGATGGACCTCCCCAAAGTGGGTGAGCATCATCCAATCTACTGAGGGCCTGAACAGAAAAAAAGGCAGAAGAAGAGTGAATTCATTCTCTGTTTAAGCTGGGATATCCATCTTCTCCTGCCCTCAGACATTGGAGCTCCTCGTTCTTAGGCCTTCAGGCTCAGACCAGGGCTTATGCCATGGCCCCTACCTGGTCCTCAGGCCTTTGGACTCTGGCTGAATTATACCACCAGCTTTCCTGGTTCTCTAGCTTGCCGATGGAAGACTGTGGGACTTCTTGGTCTCCATAATCACGTGAGCCCATTCCTATAATAAATCTCTCTAAAAATATATGTTCTGTTTTTCTGGAGAACCCTGATTAGTACAGCAGTGCTTAGAGGAAAATTCATAGCATTGAATGTATATAATCAGAAAAGAAAAAGGATCTAAAACCAGTCATCTAAGCCACCTTAAGAAGCTAGAAAAAGAAGAGCAAATTAAATCCAAAGTAAGCAGAAGGAAAGAAATAATAAAAATATAGAATCAGAAATAAATTACATTGAAAACAGGAAATCAACAAAACCAAAAGCTGGTTCTTTGAAAAAATCAGTAAAAGTGATAAGCTTCTAGCTAGGCTAACTAAGAAAAGAAGGGAGTAGACACAAATTACTAATATCAGAAATGAAAGAGGGGACATGACTACAGATCACATAGACATTAAAAGGATCATAAAGGAATATTATGAACAACTCCATGCCCACAAATCTGATAACCTTGATGAAATGGACCATTCCCTGAAATACACACTTTGCCAAAACTCACACAAGAAGAAACAGATAATCTGATAGGTCTGTGTCTATTAAAGAAATTGAATCAATAATTAATAACCTTTCAAAATAGCAAGCACCATGCTCATACTGGTTCACTGGTGAATTCTGCTAAACATTTAAGGAAGAAATTATATCATTTTTCTACAATCTTTTCCAGGAGACAGAAGCAGAGGGACTGCTTCCCAACTTATTCTACCAGGGCATTTCCCTAATACCAAAACCAGACAAAGACATTACAAGAAAAGAAGACAACGGATCAATATTTCTCATGAACATAGATGCAAAAATTGTCAACAAAATATTAGCACCAACAATGTCTATAAAGAATTAATTAATTGGGGCTTCCCTGGTGGCACAGTGGTTGAGGGTCTGCCTGCCGATACAGGGGACGCGGGTTCGTGCCCCAGTCCAGGAAGATCCCACATGCCGCGGAGCGGCTGGGCCCGTGAGCCATGGCCGCTGAGCCTGTGCGTCCAGAGCCTGTGCTCCACAACGGGAGAGGCCACAACAGTGAGAGGCCCGCGTACCGCAAAAAAAAAAAAAAAAAAAAGAATTAATTAATTAATTATAGAATTATACCATGATTTAGTGGGATTTATCCCACATATTCAAGGCTGGTTCAACATTTGAAAATCAATTAATGTGAAATCATCCCTCAGTATCCATGGGGTACTGGTCCTAGGACTTGCCACGGGCACAAAAACCCTCGGTTGCACAAGTCCCATAATCGATCCTCTGTATCCACGGGTTCTGTATCTATGTATTCAATCAACTGCAAGTTATTTTGTGGATATGGACAAATTGATTCTAAAGTTTATATGGAGAGGCAAAAGACCCAGAACAGCCAACACAATACTGAAGGAAAAGAACCAAGTCAGAGGATTGACACTACCTGACCTCAAGACTTACTATAAATGTACACTAATCAGGACAGTGCGATATTACTGAAAGAATAGATAAATAGACCCACATGAATTTTGTCAACTGATCTCCAAAAAGGAGCAAAGGCAATACAATGGAGAAAAGGTAGTCTTTTCAACAAACGGTACTAGAACAGCTGGACATCCACATGCAAAAAAATGAATTTAGACTCAGACCTTATACCTTCACAAAAGTTAACTCAAAATGGATCACAGAACTAAATATAAAATTATAAAATTCCTGGAATATAACATTTTCCTAGGAGAAAATTTAGATGACCTTGGATATGGTGATGACTTTTGGATACAACACCAAAGCCATGATCCATGAAAAAAAGAAAAGAACTCTTAAAACTCAACCTGATTAAAAAATGGGCAGGGGATTTCCCTGGTGGTCCAGTGGGTAAGACTCTGTGCTCCCAATGTGGAGGCCCACGTTCGATCCCTCGTCAGGGAACTAGATCACACACTCACGTCGCTACTAAGAAGCCCGCATGCCGCAACTAAAAAAAGATCCCGCATGCCACAACTAAGAAGTCCACGTGCCGGTGCCGCAACTAAAAGAAGATCCCGTGTGCCGCAACTAAGACACGGTGCAGCCAAAATAAATAATAAAATAAAATAATAAATAAAAAATAAATATTTAAAAAAATGGGCAAAAGATCTGAACAGACACCTCACCAAAGAAGATATACAGATGGCAGATAAGCATATGAAAAGATGCACTACATCATATGTCATCAGGGAAATGCAAATTAAAACAATAAGAGATACCACTACACACCAGAAAACTGACACCACAAAATGCTGATGAGGATATGAAGCAACAGGAACTCTCATCTATTGCTGGTGGGAATGCAAAATGGTACAGTCATTTTTTTTTTAATATTTATTTATTTAGGCTGTGCCAGATCTTCGTTGCGGCATGTGGACTTCTTCGTTGCAGCATGCATGTGGAATCTAGTTCCCCGACCAGGGATTGAACCCAGGCCCCCTACATTGGGAGCGTGAGGTCTTACCCACTGGACAACCAGGGAAGTCCCAGTGCAGTCCCAGTCACTTTGGAAGACAGTTTGGTGGTTTCTTACAAAACTAAACATATTCTTAGGGTACAGACCAGTAATCATGCTCCTTGGTATTTATCCAAAGGAACTGACAACTTATGTTCACACAAAAACCTCCACACAGATGTTTATAGAAGATTCATTGACAATTGCCAAAACTTGGAAGCAACCAAGACGTCCTTTAGTAGGTAAGTTGATAAATAAACATTGTCTGATACACCCAAACAATGGAATACTATTTAGTGCTAAAATGAAATGAGCTATCAAGCCATGAAAAGACATGGAGGGAAACTAAACACTTATTACTAGGTAAAAGAAGCCAACATGAAGAGACTACTCACTGTATGATTCCAACTTTATGACATTCTGGAAAAGGCAAAACAGTGGAGACAGTGCAAAGATCAGTCTTTGCCAGGGGTTGGGGGAAGGGCAGGATGAATGGAGCACAGAGGATTTTTAAAGCAATGAAGCTATTCTGATACTATAATGATGGATACATGACATTATATATTTGTCAAAATCCATAGAATATACAACATAGGAGTGAACCCTAAGGTAAACTATGGACTTTCAGTGATAATGATGTGTCATTGTATGTTTACCAATTTTAACAAAAGTACCACTCTGGTGGGGATGTTGATAATGGAGGAGGCTATGCCTGTGTGGGGGCAGGGGGGTATGTGGGAAATTCCTGTACCTTTTGTTCAATATTGCTGTGAACCTAAAAAAACCTAAAAAAATTTTAATACATTTTTTAAAGAGTGTATTAAAATTAATAAAGATATTCACTTCTGACTTAAAAAGAAACTGGGTTCTGGCCTGGCATGAGGTGGACTTCAGATTCCATTTACAGAGCACTGAGGGTGGAGATATTGGGGAATAAACTTTTCTTCTTCCTCCTATAAAGATTTATTGCCAAACAGAACAGTTGTTCTCTTTTTGGAAGCACCCATAGCTTGAACTCTGACTTCTATAACAAGTTATCTAACTTCCCTTAAAAAAAAAAAGGTCCTGTTGGACTAGGGGGTAGAGACGGTGAACAGGGAAAAAACTGCATTGAAAATCCCATCAGGTTTTTGTCTAATGTTCTTAAAGGGCTTTAATTTGAACTTCATCAAGAATATTAGCATCCAGCCCACAAAAGATGATCAAAATAATTAGAATTGGAAAGTCAGAGAATTGAGAAGAAACCAACCTGTTCTTTTCATATGGTTTTTCTTTGTTGCTTTTTCCTTTATGCAATGTTTTCCTGTTTTTGAAGAGGAGCAACTGTGGATTTTCTTTATCAAAGTGATTTTGAATGGCTGGGTTTGGTTTTAGAAATAGTTTTGTAAGTCTTTTCAGTTTGAAATAATACTTCCTTCCCTAACCCCTTCCAACACAAATGGGGTTTGAACATTCTCTGCTGTTAAGGAGTGGAATTAGTTAGGACCCTTGTAATCAACAAAAATGTTTTGGGATAGCACAAGCAAAAGGGCTGTCTTTGGGACTTTACTGGTGGCCCAGTGGTTAAGACTCCGTGCTTCCAATGCAGGGGACGCGGGTTTGATCGCTGGTAGGGGAACTAAGATCCCACATGCCACGTGGCCAAAAAAAAAGGTTGTCTTCTATAAAGGTCCAAGGCTATTTAACAGAATGAGAGGAATTTAATGCAACATGTTCTGGATACAAGTTGGATGCAGAGAGCATTATCTTTGACTTGTTTCTGAACCTCTTTTTTATTATTCAATCTGCAGCCAACTACCATGGTTTCGGAGACAATGGCCCTGTAATACACGTCTATTCTCGTCAATAGATGTATCAGACTATGGAGGCCAATTAATTCCTACTTCAAATTCTTAGGAAAGGAGTCTAATTGGGTTCAGTTTGGATCAAGGCATATAGAGCAATCAACTGTGGCAGGGGGACAGGGTGCACCACGTGCATGGGGTTCCCTTTCTGCAAACTTGTGGTTGACGAGTAGAGGCAAACTGGACTAGCTGTGTAATTTGTGGGGCCCTGTGCAAAATGAAAATGCAGGGCTCCCTTGTTCAAAAATTAAGACTTTCAAGATGGCAACAGCAGGACATTAAACCAAGTGTGGGGCCCTTCTAAGTGTGGGGTCCTATGTGACTGCACAAGTCTCATGCCCTGAAGCTGCTCCACGCTCTGGTCCTGGAGGAAGAGCCTCCAAAAGGAGTTTTTAGACTCCATATGTTGGAAATAGAACCAGTGTTTCCTGTTTTTTGAAGATCGTAACTTTAGATTGACTTATGTTTTCCACCATTTTTCTAGTTCCTTATCGCCTCTTCAGATCCAGATCTTCAGAACTTTATGTGGAATTGCTTGAATGTAAGTTAGTTGTATTTTTAAAAGTCTTTCGTCCTTTCCTTTTATTGTTAGGCAATGATCTTCTGGAAGGTTGTGCAAAATTTGATTCGGGTTAACCACCTTCATGAGAAGAGTTGTAGGAGAAGATAATGTCCTTTTTCTTTCTTTTTTCTTCTTTTTTCGGCTGTGCTGCCCAGCATGCGGGATCTTAGTTCCCCGACCAGGGATCAAACCCGTGTCCCCTGCAGTGGAAGCGTGAGTCTTAACCACTGGACGGCCAGGGAAGTCCCTGTCCTTTTTCTTTTTAACTTTTTATCTTGAACTAATTTTAGACTTACAGAAAAGTTGCAAAGATAGGCTTAAGAGTTTCCATATACCTCTCCTCCGTCTTCCCCTAATGTTACCATCTTACATAACTACAGTACAATTATCAGAACCCAAAAAATTAACATTGGTGCAATACTACTAACTAAAGGCCTTTTTTGAATTTTACCAGTTTTTCTACTAATGGCTTTTTCTTTTTCTAGGATCCTGTCCAGGATCCCACATTGCATTTAGTTATTTCTCCTCAGCCTTGTGCAGTCTGTAAAAGCTCCTTAGTCTTTCCTTGTCTTTCATGACTGACTTTTTTGAAGAGTACTGGTCAGTTACTTTGTCAAATGTCCCTCAATTTGAGTTTGTCTGATGTTTTAGAATAGCTAGACTGAATATTACAGGTATGATGTGTGTCCTCAGTGAATTCTATCACAGGTTCATGATGTTATGTATCTTATTACTGGTGATATTGACATTTATCACTTAAGGTGGTTTACACTAGGTTTCTCCCTGTAAAATTACTATCTTTTCCTTTATAGTTAATAAATATCTTGTGGGAGATATTTTGAGACTATGCAAACTCTGTTTCTTCTCAAACTTCTGCCCACTAATTTTAGCACTCATTAAAGGAACTTGTCTGCAACAATTACTAGTGTTTACCTAATGGTGATATTTTCTATAGTTCTTTTTGTCTTTAGGCTTATAGTATCCCATCAAGATGCTGTTTCCCAGAATTCATCTTAGTTCTTTTCCTCCCATCCTTTTTAGTGTAGTTATGTTATTGCTTTAGAATAGGTTCATTTGTTAGCATTTTTATTCCATTTGGGTTCTCTCCACATCCTAGCTGGTTTTAGTTGTTTGTTTATTTTGGGGGTATGTGATACACCACTATGGTTCTAAGGGTCAAAGCAATACAAAAATATACACTATCCAAGATGGCGTACTAGGAGGATGCAGAATTCGCGTCTCTTCACAACTAGGGCACCTACCAGGCACCAGTGGGGGACCACGGACACCTAAGGGGACAGGAGGAACCCCCAGCCATCAGGTAGGACGTGGGGCATGGGGGGAGTGAAGGGGGAGGAGAAGTGGAGGCAGGACGGGACTGGCGACCCTGAGGGGCAGCTGGGGGAGGGCAAGGGATCCCACGCCCTAAGGGGAAAATTGGGGAACAACTGGGAGGGCAGAGGATCAACAGGGAGCATGGCCAGGTTTCCCCTACCCACTTGGGCCCCCAGGAACCTCTGCTGAGATCCCAGGCCTGATCCTCTGCTCACCAAGGCCCCCTCCAGATGCACAGCTCCTGAGGGAGTGGCAGGGGGAGAAGGGGGAGCAAAAGTAAAGGCCGGACCTCCAGGACCAGCACCCCTGAGCGGTGGTTGGGGATGGGGAGGTGTTCTGACACCAAGTGGGTCCCCCACCCCACGGTTAGGGGTCCAGCGGTGACGGGGGAGACCCTGGGGGAGACGGTGGGGGAGAGGCATGAAGGAATGGAAGGGAACGCGGACAGCGCTTTCCCTGTCCACTTAGGCACTGGGGAGCCTGTTGGGCTCCCAGGCCTATTCCCCTGCCCTCAGAGTCTCCCTCTTGCCGCTCAGAACCTAAGCCCCGCCCCTACACCCGCACCCAGGGCCCTACCTCTACACTTGGAAACCCCCAACTCACTGGGCCTAAACCCCACCGACACATCCTCACTCAAGGTCCTACCTCCAAACTCCAGAACTCCTCACTCCAGACGCCCTGCTTTCGACGGGCTGCCTCTCCCCTTCCGCCGCAGGTACTAAGCAGAAGCACCGCCCCATGCTTGAACGTCGCCCGGCCTAGGCCCCGCCCCATGCGCAAACATCACCCCCCACACGCCTAGGTCCTGCCCCACCATAAACCCCACCCCCGCCTAAATTCCACCCCCGCCTAAACTCCGCCCCCATAGCCAAGGTTTTTCATTTTTCTTTTTTTTTTCCTTTTAGATTGGGGTTCTGTTTTACTTTGTTGATTCATTGATGTTGATTCTTTTATATTTTTATTTTTCCTAATAAATATTTATTTTTCTAATTTTATTTTATTCTTTATACTTTGTTATTGTTCTCTCCTTTTGGCTTGTTCCACCACCCCCCCCTTTTTTTCTTTTTCTGTTGTGGTTTTATTTTACCTTGTTGCAGTTGTTTCAATTATAGTTTTATTTTTCCTAATATATACTTTATCTTTCTAATTTAATTTTGTTTTTTATTCTTTGAGATTGTACTGCTCCTTTTTTTCTTTCTTTTTTTTTTCTTTTTTTTTTACTGCGCTACAAAGCTTGCGGGATCTTGGTTCCCAGGCCAGAAGGTCAGCCCCGAGCTCCTGTGGTGGGAGCTCTGAGTCTTCCCAGAGGTCCTCATCTCAGCACCAAGACCTAGCTCTATCCAACTGCCTGCAAACTCCAGTGCTGGACGCCTCAAGCCAAACAACCAGTAAGATAGGAATACAGCACCACCCAACAAAAAAAAAAAAAAAAAAGAAGAAAGAAACGACAAAAAAATATGTTACAGATGAAGAAGCAAGGTAAAAACCTACAAGACTAAATAAATGAAGAGAAAATAGGCAGCCTACCTGAAAAAGAATTCAGAGTAATCATAGTAAAGACGATCCAAGATCTAGGAAAAAGAATGGAGAAAATACAAGAAACATTTAACAAGGATCTAGAAGAACTAAAGAGCAAACAACCAGTGATGAACAACACAATTACTGAAATTAAAAATACTCCAGAAAGAATCAATAGCAGAATAACTGAGGCAGAAGAATGGATAAGTGACCTGGAAGATAAAATGGTGGGAGTAACTGCCAGGGAGCAGAATAAAGAAAAAGGAATGAAAAGAATTGAGGACAGTCTCAGAGACCTCTGGGACAACATTAAACACCCCAACATTCGAACTATAGTGGTTCAGAAGAAGAAGAGAAAAAGAAAGGGTCTGAGAAAATATTTGAAGACATTATAGTCAAAAACTTCCCCTACATGGGAAAGGAAATAGTCAATCAAGTCCAGGAAGCATAGAGAGTACCATACAGGATAAATCCAAGAAGAAATACGCCAAGACACATATTAATCAAACTATCAAAAATTAAATACAAAAAAAATATTAAAGGCAGCAAGGGTAAAGCAACAAATAACATACAAGGGAATCCCCATAAGGTTAACAGCTGATTTTTCAGCAGAAACTCTGCAAGCCAGAAGGGAGTGGCAGGACATACTTAAAGTGATAAAAGGGAAAAACCTACAACCAAGATTACTCTACCCAGCAAGGATCTCATTCAGATTCGATGGAGAAATTAAAACCTTTACAGATAAGCAAAAGTTAAGAGAATTCAGCACCACAAAACCACCTTTACAACAAACGCTAAAGGAACTTCTCTGGGCAGGAAACACGAGAGAAGGAAAAGACCTACAAAAACAAACCGAAAACAATTAAGAAAATGGTAATAGGAACATACATATCGATAATTACCTTAAATGTAAATGGATTAAATGCTCCAACCAAAAGACATAGACAGGTTGAATGGATACAAAAACAAGGCCCATACATATGCTGTCTACAAGAGACCGACTTCAGACCTAGGGACACATACAGACTGAAAGTGAGGGGATGGATAAAGATATTCCATGCAAATGGAAATCAAAAGAAAGCTGGAGTAGCAATTCTCATATCAGACAAAAAAGACTTTAAAATAAAGACTATTACAAGAGACAAAGAAGGACACTACAAAATGATCAAGGGATCAATCCAAGAAGAAGATATAACAATTGTAAATCTTTATGCAGCCAACATAGGAACACCTCAATACATAAGGCAAATGCTAACAGCCATAAAAGGGGAAATCGACAGTAACACAATAATAGTAGGAGACTTTAACACTCCATTTTCACCAATGGACAGATCATCCAAAATGAAAATAAATAAAACACAAGCTTTAAATGACACATTAAACAAGATGGAATTAATTGATATTTATAGGACATTCCATCCAAAAACAACAGAATACACTTTCTTCTCAAGTGCTCATGGAACATTCTACAGGATAGACCATATCCTGGGTCACAAAGCAAGCCTTGGTAAATTTAAGAAAATTGAAATCATATCAAGTATCTTTTCCGACCACAACACTATGAGACTAGATATCAATTACAGTAAAAAAAATGTAAAAAATACAAACACATGGAGGCTAAACAATACGCTACTAAATAACCAATAGATCACTGAAGAAATCAAAGAGGAAATGAAAAAATACCTAGAAACAAATGACAATGAAAACACGATGGCCCAAAACCTATGGGATGCAGCAAAAGCAGGTCTAAGAGGGAAGTTTACAGCAATACAATCCTACTTCAAGAAACAAGAAAAATCTCAAATAAGCAACCTAACCTTACACCTAAAGCAATTAGAGAAAGAAGAACCAAAAAAAACCCAAAGTTAGCAGAAGGAAAGAAATCATAAAGATTAGATCAGAAATAAATGAAAATGAAATGAAGGAAACAATAGCAAAAATCAATAAAACTAAAAGCTGGTTCTTTGAGAAGATAATTAAAATTGATAAACCATTAGCCAGACACATCAAGAAAAAAAGGGAGAAGACTCAAATCAATAGAATTAGAAATAAAAAAGGAGAAGTAACAACTGACACTGCAGAAATACAAAGGATCATGAGAGATTACTACAAGCAACTATATGCCAATAAAATGGACAACCTGGAAAAAATGGACAAATTTTTAGAAAAGCAAAACCTTCTGAGAGTGAACCAGGAAGAAACAGAAAATATAAACAGACCAATCACAAGCACTGAAATTGAGACTGTGATTAAAAATCTTCCAGCAAGCAAAAGTCCAGGACCAGATGTCCTCACAGGCGAATTCTATCAAACATTTAGAGAAGAGCTAATACCTATCCTTCCAAAATATAGCAGAGGAAGTAACACTCCCAAACTCATTCTGCAAGGCCACCATCACCCTGATACCAAAACAAGACAAAGATGTCACCGAAAAAGAAAACTACAGGCCAATATTTCTGATGAACATAGATGCAAAAATCCTCAACAAAATATGAGCAAACAGAAACCAACAGCACCTTAAAAGGATCATACACCATGATCAAGTGGGGTTTATCCCAGGAATGCAAGGATTTTTCAATATGTGCAAATCAATCAATGTGATACACCATATTAACAAATTGAAGGAGAAAAACCATATGATCATCTCAGTAGATGCAGAAAAAGCTTTTTTTTTTTTTTTTTTTTTTTTAGAAAAAGCTTTGGACAAAATTCAACTCCCATTTATGAAAAAACCTCTCCAGAAATCAGGCATAGAGGGAACCTACCTCAACATAATGAAGGCCATACATGACAAATCCACAGCCAACATCATTCTCAAAGATGAAAAACTGAAAGCATTTACTCTAAGATCAGGACCAAGATAAGGTTGTCCACTCTCACCACTATATTATTCAACATAGTTTTGGAAGTTTTAGCCACAAAAATCAGAGAAGAAAAAGAAATAAAAGGAATCTAAATCGGAAAAGAAGAAGTATAACTGCCACAGTTTGCAGATAACATGACACTATACATAGAGAATCCTAAAGATGCCACCAGAAAACTACTAGAGCTAATCAGTGAATTTGGTAGAGTAGCAGGATACAAAATTAATGCACAGAAATCTCTTACATTCCTATACACTAATGATGAAAAATCTGAAAGAGAAATTAAGGAAACACTCCCATTTACCACTGCAACAAAAAGAATAAAATACCTAGAAATAAACCTACCTAAGGAGACAAAAGACCTGTATGCAGAAAACTATAAGACACTGATGAAAGAAATTAAAGATGATACAAACAGATGGAGAGATATACCATATTCTTGGATTGGAAGAATCAACATTGTGAAAATGACTATACTACCCAAAGCAATCTACAGATTCAATGCAAACCCTATCAAACTACCACTGGCATTTTTCACAGAACTAGAACAAAAAATTTCACAATTTGTATGGAAACACAAAAGAACCCGAATAGCCAAAGCAATATTGAGAAAGAAAAATGGAGCTGGAGGAATCAGGCTCCCTGATTTCAGACTATACTACAAAGCTACAGTAATCAAGACAGTATGGTACTGGCACAAAAACAGAAAGATAGATCAATGGAACAGGATAGAAAGCCCAGAGATAAATCCACGCACATATGGTCACCTTATCTTTGATAAAGGAGGCAAGAATACACCGTGGAGAAAAGACAGCCTCTTCAATAAGTGGTGCTGGGAAAACTGGACAGCTACATGTAAAAGAATGAAATTAGAACACTTCCTACCACCATACACAAAAATAAACTCAACATGGATTAAAGACCTAAATGTAAGGCCAGACACTATCAAACTCTTAGAGGAAAACGTAGGCAGAACACTCTATGACATAAATCACAGCAAGATCCTTTTTTGACCCACCTCCTAGAGAAATGGAAAGAAAAACAAAATGAACAAATGGGACCTAATGAAACTTCAAAGCTTTTGCATAGCAAAGAAAACCATATACAAGACCAAAAGACAACCCTCAGAATGGGAGAAAATACTTGCAAACGAAGCAACTGACAAAGGATTAATCTCCAAAATATACAAGCAGCTCATGCAGCTCAATATCAAAAAAACAAAAAACCCAATCCCAAAATGGGCAGAAGACCTAAATAGACATTTCTCCAAAGAAGATATACAGACTGCCAACAAACACATGACAAGATGCTCAACATCACTAATCATTAGAGAAATACAAATCAAAACTACAGTGAGGTATCACCTCACACCAGTCAGAATGGCCATCATCAAAAAATCTACAAGCAATAAATGCTGGAGAGGGTGTGGAGAAAAGGGAACCCTCTTGCACTGTTGGTGGGAATGTAAATTAATACAGCCACTATGGAGAACAGTATGGAGGTTCCTTAAAAAGCTACAACTAGAACTACCATATGACCCAGCAATCCCACTACTGGGCATATACCCTGAGAAAACCATAAGTCAAAAAGAGTCATGTACCACAATGTTCAACGCAGCACTATTTACAGTAGCCAGGACATGGAGGCAACCTAAGTGTCCATCGACAGATGAATGGATAAAGAAGATGTTGCACATTTATACAATGGAATATTATTCCGCCATAAAAAGAAAGGAAACTGAGTTATTTGTAGTGAGGTGGACAGACCTAGAGTCTGTCATACAGAGTGAAGTAAGTCAGACAGAGAAAAACAAATACTGTATGCTAAACATATTTATTGAATCTAAAAAAAAAAAGGTTCTCATGAAACTAGGGGCAGGACAGGAATAAAGACACAGACGTGTAGAATGGACTTGTGGACACATGGTGGGGGAAGGGTAAGCTGGGACAAAGTGAGAGAGTGGCATGGACATATATATACTACCAAATGTAAAATAGATAGCTAGTGGGAAGCAGCTGTATAGCATAGGGAAATCAGCTTGGTGCTTTGCGAGCACCTAGAGGGGTGGGATAAGGAGGGTGGGAGGGGGACGCAAGATTAAGGGGATATGGGGATATACGTATGCATATAGCTGATTCACTTTGTTATACAGCTGAAACTAACACAACATTGTAAAGCAATTATACTCCAATAAAGATGTTAAAAAATATATACAGTATCACTACCTCCTCATCCCTGTTACCCCATTCTCGTTTACCCCCCCTTTTTTCCATTCTTTTCACACCTGTTCCCTATAGGTAACCAGTCTCCTTAGTTTCTGATTTATCTTTTCTGTATTTCTTTTGCACATATGGGCAAAAGCAGAATGTTTTCTTATATTCCTTTCTTTCTTAGCCCAGCATAGTATAGATAAATCTTTTGTGGTTTGCATTTTTCTTTTAGCAGTATGTCTTGGCAACCACTTTATATCATTTCACAGAGTTCTTCCTCATTTTTTAAAATAGCTGCTGAGTATGCCATTGTATTATATACCATAAATGTATGAACACTTAGGTTGTTTCCAATATTTTGCAATTACAAACAGTACTGCAATGAATAACCTGTGCATATGTATTTTTCCATTGTTGGAGGTGTATATTCAAGTGAATAGCGCAGATCTTTCTTCCCCTCCAATCCTTCTTTCCTCCAGGGAACCAAGAGCTGTGCTGATGTTATTGCCCATATAATGTTTTCTTTCTTAGCTCTACGTTTGAAGTCTGTAATCTCTGACAATAAGCACAGATTGTGGTCAAGTGTACACTTTCTGAGAAAGCCTTCACTCCCTGTCTCAGCCAATAATTTGGGTGGCACCCCCAGCCTTGTACTACAGTAGTGGTTTTCAACCTTGTCTGAACATTAGAATCACCTAGGAGCTTTTAAAATACCATGCCTAGGAATGCTCTAGGTAGATTCTGCAATTAATGCAGGATCTCTGGGACCCAGGCACCTATATTATTTTGAAGTGCCCCCAGAAATTCCAACGTGTGGCTAAAGTTGAGAACCACTGGTTATATCCTTGAAATGTTACAATAATCTCCTGGCCTTCACCATACTGCCTGTGATTTGAGCCAGCTGCAGGAGTGTATCCTAGATGATTAGGAGGTGCTCCACTCAGAGAATTCCTCATTTTTACCTGGAGAAGAGGTAAATACCTGCTGGCCTAATTTCAGGAGGATCTGTAAAAGTCTTTAATGAAACAGAAGTTCAGCCTAGCTAAAAAAAAGTTCTTTCTCACATAGAATCTGAATGACAGGTACAAGTTGCTTCAGGGCGAGAAGGAAGAATATTAAATTTCCCTTTCTCCCCTTCAACACACAAATATGGGTACCTTCCTTTGTAGTTGGTAGTATTAATAAGACTTTGTAGGGAATTCCCTGGTGGTCCAGTGGTTGGGACTTCACACTTCCACTGCAGGGTGCATGGGTTCGATCCCTGGATGGGGAACTAGGATCCTGCATGTCGCATGGTGCAGCCAAAAAAAAAAAAAAAGACTTTGTAAAGCAAAAGTCGACCAATAACACTGTTTATCATCAAATCAAAGATGCCACAAGTTATAAGACACATGATTATCTTATCTTAGTGATTCTTAGCACTAACAAACCCACTGGTAAATATGAGATATAATCAAATGTAAGATATATCCCTATTTCAGAGATTTTTAAATGTGGAAAAGTGTACATATTAGAATTGATGAAATACAGTAGATCTTTAGCCTAGACTTCTTTGAACTCCATGCTTGTAGGATCACTTCAATTTCTCACAGGCTCCTTAAACTCAACTTGTCCCAGTGGGGTACTCTTCATCTACATTGCCAAAGCTATTCCTTTTCCTGCATTCTCTACTTGGGCAAATGGAACCACCAAACTAGAAACATGGGAGTCACACCAGCCTCCTGACCTTCTACTTTCCACATGCAAAAGGTCTTTCCCATTCAGTCAGTTCTGTCTGGTACCTCTCTCGAATGCATTACCTAGGTCTTCCTCATCTCTACAAGATTACTGTAGTAATCTCCTAACTGCTTTCCACCCCTCTAATCAAGCCCCGCTCCACACTGTCCTTGTTTTCTTTCTTTAAGCATCAATCTGATCATATTATTCCTTGCTTAAAAATCGAACAAGGGCTTCCCTGGTGGCGCAGTGGTTGGGAGTCCGCCTGCCGATGCAGGGGACACGTGTTCGTGCCCCGGTCCGGGAAGATTCCACATGCCGCAGAGTGGCTGGGCCCGTGAGCCATGGCCGCTGAGCCTGCGCATCCGGAGCCTGTGCTCCGCAATGGGAGAGGCCACAACAGTGAGAGGCCCGCGTACCGCAAAAAAAAAAAAATCAAACAAGATGAATACTCCATCCAAAAAATAGACAGAGGATATGAACCGGTCACCTCACAGAAGAGAAAAATACACACTTATACATGTGAAAAGCTGATCATCCTTATTAGGAAATAAATGTAACAATGACATTTTTTCACCCACCCAGTTGGCAGCGTTTGAGAGAACTGATAATAATGAATGATTACAAAGGTGTGCAGAAATACTCCTACATACCATTGTTGGTAGTACAGTATTTGAGATGCATTTTGGCCACGTTTTGGATATGTGAAGGAATGCAAACTGCCTGTTAAAAACCAAAATTCAACCAAGTAAGTTTGAAGATCTAATTGGCATTATTAAACTAGATGGGCAGCATCCCATCTAGTAAACAGAAGGGCACTCTGAGGGATGTACAAAATGGAAGCTTTTTATAGGAAGAAGGGTAGGGTAAGGGAGTTATTAGCAAAAGAAAAGAAAGGATTATTTTTAGGTCAAGAGACCTTCTTTCTGGGAGGAAGGGAATGGCAAGGGTTTTATCATGCAGATTGCTCCTTCTGGGGGGTGTTGGGTGGTAAGCAGAGGTGGAGAGGGCCCAGGAGACATTACCTCATTGGTGCTGAAAATACCAGACTAGCCAATAAAGATTACATTTCTGGTGAAGGTTTGAAACTGCATTTCGATCAGGTGTTAGATCTAGATCCGTTTGGGGCCTGTGGTTTTCTCTTTAACATATCTAATTTCTCTGAGCCTCAATTACTGCACTTGGTCAAATGGGGCCAGTAGCTACTCTAATGTTCTCAAGGAAATGAGATAATTTTTTTCTTTTTTTTATAAATTTATTTATTTATCTTTGGCTGCATTGGGTCTTTGTTGCTGTGCGTGGGCTTTCTCTAGTTGCAGCGAGTGGGGGCTACTCTTCCTTGCGGTGCGCTGGCTTCTCATTGCGGTGGCTTCTCTTGTTGCGGAGCACGGGCTCTAGGTGCGTGGGCTTCAGTAGTTGTGGCACGCAGCCTCAGTAGTTGTGGCATGCAGGCTCAGTAGTTGTGGCACACGGGCTTAGTAGCTCTGCAGCACGTGGGATCTTCCCGGACCAGGACTTGAACCCGTGTCCCTTGCATTGGCAGGCAGACTGTTAACCACTGTACCACCAGGGAAGTCTGGAAGTGAGATAATTTAGGGGAAAGTAGTAATAGCTAACATTTACTGGGCACTTGCTGTTCTAAGTATTTCATATGTGTTTACTCATTTAACCTTCACAATAACCCTGTAAGAACTACCCCCGTTTTACGTATAAGAAAACTGAGACACAGAAGATAAAATACTGCCCAAGGGGTGAAGTTAGTACTAAGAAAGGAGCTGGGATTACTGGCTACATAAGAGGCCACATAATCTACATAAGAGGATTTAGCTCCAGTCCTACGTTTTTTGCAGCCAACCTACGCCCATCTTTCCTTTTTGTCATAGCCCACAGCGTCCATAGTCAAAACCTGTTTATACAGAATTTGCCCATTCGCTAGTTTCATCAACTAGCCTCTAGTAGCTTTGGGTATCTCGTCACAGTTCTTCTGTCTGATTGAGTTCCAGGGAACTCAGCCACCTCCCATTCCAATTCACTTCCAGGGTCCGGGTCAACGCTGGGTACACGGTAAATCCTTAGATAAATTCTATCGGACGTTTCTATGGGATCGATGTCATACCTTTACAAATGTGAAACAATTCTCACGAGACTGAGACAGATACACGATAACTAGGCTACATACAGGGCGAGTACCGCCTTGTCGCGTACGGCTGCGCTCCACACTCGAGCTCTGGGGCCAACCGTTCCTGCTGTGCTACTTCAGGCACTCGGCCGGAACCCTTCCGGCGGCATCTGAGGCAGCCCGCCGGGACAACGCCGCTGAACGCACAACACGGGAAGGATTAGTAGTCTAACTATGTGCCTAAATTCTCTAGCTCACTTACATGATCCGAGGGAAAACAGCCCCAAATTCTTGCACTTTTAAAAAAAACCTGAGTGACGATAGCATTTTTATCCATTAAAAAATATCATAATCAAGTGATTCCGAGAGAGTTTTTTTTTTCTTTTTGGTTAGGCATATATATGGACAGCCCACTTGAAAGAACAAGGAAGGCGAGGGAAGAAAGCGGAAGCCGTGGGGTCTTCTAAACCAGAAAGTCTCCGGAGCTTGTGCCAGGCTCTTTGCGGCGTCACCCAGTTAGACGCAGGTTTTGGAAGCGGTTGGAAGAGAAGGTGTCGTTGCTGGAGCTGAGACCAGACGGCCAGAGTCCTCAGGGATGAACCTCGAGTTACTGGGTGAGGAGGACTATGGCTGCTTCTTAGAGAACCTTTTGGTCCTGGAAAGGAGGGAACCCAGGCGGAGGGGACTCAGGCTGCAACATTAGGGACACAGTTCTAGATGCATCTTTTTGGGCGCCTTGATATGGAGCAGCAACAGGGAGAGGAAGCCGAGCTTCTGCCTGAGCGGAATGCATTGCTTCTCCCGAGGCTACTTTGCAGTTCAATTGTGAAGCGTTAGGGAAAGATAGTTTTGTGACTTAGTTTCGATTACAAGGATCACAGGTGCTGAAGTAGCCCAGAGCAGGCAGGACCAGAGTTACTGGGGGAAGGAATCTGAGGAAGTGAGGCTTGAGGTAAAGCTTTGAACACTTGTCAGGGTTTTGGGTGAAGCATGGGGTTTTGAAGAAACATGGGGTGCCTAAGGAGGGGAACGTGTTTATCTTCTAGTACAAGTTCCTCATTGAATAAATTAAAAAAGGCTCAGAGGGTACTGACTTGAAGGCACTCAGAAAGTAAATGGTATAGTTGGCATATAGGTGGCACTGGAATCCAGTTACCTTGACTTTCTGTTTAAGGTCTTTATCAGGGACGGTGTGTAAAACACTGAGGGGTGAACTACAAGGCAGTTTACTTTTGTCACCCTCTCTGATTCATTTCCTCCTTACCCTTTACCCAAGTTGTTTATAAACAGTAGGTTCTTCTGGGTTTTCATTAGGTAATATTTAGCATCGTAGCCTAAGGATGTCTGAGGTTTTCAAGAACTAAGCGACTTGCTATTTTCAGTGGTTGTGTTTCTCTTTAAAAAAGTTAAATTCATGAGATATACTGGCAGTCTTAAAGACTGTGAAGCTATTTAAGGAATGGTCTTTGCTTTTAAGGAGCTTTTTGTTAAGTGTGGAGAATAAGGTGTTTATGTAAATAGCTATACTATATTGCAGAATATAGGTCACCCTTTTTTAAAAAATTTACTTTTTATACAGTAAGTTCTTATTAGCTATCTGTTTTATACATATTAGTGTATATATGGCCAGCCTTAAAGAGTCTTTACTAAGGGCTAAGAACATTTGGAAGAGGGAGTGAATATCTTTGGGGCAGGGGAAGAAAGGTAATCAAGAAAGAACAAAAACAACCAACCAAAAAACCAAACCTGTGGAGGATTTGGAGTTTTGAGTGGATATTTAAGATTGGTAAAATATTGACAGACTGAAGTATGAAGATATTGGAAGGAGTGTTTATTAGGAATACGTTTGAGCTAAGACATCAGTGAGGTGAGTCCTAAAGGTATTTTCCGGCTTGGCCAGGTTGTGGGTACTGTGAATAAGGAGAAGGCCAAGAGATGGGATTAGTACCATCTACTCCTTGGAGGCTTTTGAATACCCAGCTGAAAAGCTGTGCTTTTTAAGGAAAGTAGGGCAGATCCATTGAAGGGTTTTGACCTGGTAAGTGACTCAATCAGAGCTGTGATTTTTTTTTTAAAAAAGATTTATCTGACAACAGTGTGTAGTTGAGTCTGCCAATTTGGAGGGCTAGAGTAGATGAGGGATAAAGAAGGTCTGAACTAGAAAATGGAAAGAAAAGACATTGAGAAGGTAGAGTTGACAATTTGAAAATTGACTACATATCATGGTGGTAGTGGCACTGGTGGCGGTGCTGGTGGTGAGGAAGGGAGTGAAGTGAAAAATGATGGGAACTGTGATGGTGCTATTCATAAACATTTAAGGACATTTGGAAAAGACAGTTAGCATTGGGTATGTTGAGTGTGGGCCTGTGGTTCAGAAGATGGGTTTGGATTTATGAGAGAGATTTGTAACCTTCCTACTGGTGGGCTAGACAAAACCTTGTGAGGAGATGATAAGACCCAGGGAGCAAGTGGGAGGGGAAGAAAAGAAAACTGCTGAGGACAGAATCTTGGACAATCATCTATATTTAGGGAATAAGAGGAGGAATAAATGATAATATATCAACTAACAGTTACATAGTACTTACTATGAGCTAGGCCTATTTTCAAGTGCTTTTCATATATTTATTCATGTAGAGGTAGAAGAGAATGCAGGTTGGTGTGGTGTCTTCCGTAGAAGCAGTTGTAGAGCAGTTGAGGCTAAGAGCTGAGAAAGGGCTACTCTACTTAGTTCTTGGGCAACTTTGGGCTCCTTAGCAACTTGAACAGAAGCTGAGTTACAATGATTTTAGGAAGATGAGTGACATGGACTGGAGGCAAAGGGTTGATGTTTATTTTTAAAAACTTAACTATGGAGGAAAGGTGATAGATAGGCTCATACCTTGAAAGAAAGAGCAGATGGGAAAGATTTTTCTTGTATGATACAGAAGATTCATGTGGGTAAAACTTAGGAAGGAATATTTAGCATTGGAAGGTTAGACAATTTAAAAGAAGGCTGACTGGATTCAAAAGATATAAATCTCTATGGGAATGACTTGAGTTTTATAGCAAGAAAGTTAATTATTACAGATATAAAGGAGAAAGGAACAGAAGTAATGTGATTGTGGGAGCATACCAAACCGTAGCTGGCCAGATAAAGGAAAGGAATGATAATGTATTCTTAACGTGGACTCTCAAATGCTTTTACCTCTGCAACCACTTCTGAGCACTTGCTGTGTATTAGGCAGTAGGCACTGGAGGTAAAAGTTAAATAAGAGTTTTTCAAACTTACTTTTACTACAGCTCATCGTAAGAAATGTATTTTCTATCACAGTCCATTATACATACATACACATATAACTGTTTCTGAAAATGATACTAATTGTTATGCTCAGTGTCCTCTGATATCTTCTGATCTATTAAAAAACTTTTATGGTATGGCTCACTGAATGATTTATCCATTTGTGGTGGATTGGCTCCTGATGTTTGATAAACACTGAAATAAGATACAGCTTTTGCCCTGGATAAATACATAAAACTAGGAGGATAGGGGCATAAACAAATAACTATGAAATGGAACCACAGTAAATAGTGGGAACCCCATTATGGGAATCCAGCTGAAAGAGCAATTAATTCTGCCTCGTTGGGGTTGGCGGTAGAATTTGGGGATGACCTTATAGAGGAAGTGCCATTTAACGCAGACAGTAAACATGGAGGAGGATTTTTCCAGAGGGACAAATGGAGAAGGTAATTACCAGTGCAGAGAACAGTAGGGGCGAACATTCTGAGGCATGAACATGTGATACATATTCTGGAAATGGTTAGCAGTTTCCAACTGGTGCTTAGGGTGGATTATGCAAGGTTCTGTCCCAGGTGCTAATGCGGAGTTAGTCAAAGATAAAATGGAAAATACTGGTTGGGGCCAGATTATTGCTTTTTAAAATTATACTTAGGAGTTCAGCATATTGTTTAACAAGGGAGATTTTTGAGCAGGTAAGTGACATGATGAGATTTGGGGCTTAGAAAGTTGGCTGTAGCAGCTTTCTTAAGGATTGATGAGGGAGGCCAGACTGGAGCCAAGGAAATATAGTAGTTATGGTAGCGATGGCATCAGATTGGGGTGTGGTAAGATCAGTTATTTAGCCACCTGCAAGTTGCATTTCTCTAAAAAGAAATGCTGCGGATTGTGTCGTCACCTGTTAGACTGAGGAAGTGGAATGGAAACTGCTACTCTGGACCTAACTTACGGTAGGGAGGAATTGGTTGGCAAGTTGAAAATACTTTCACTGGGAGAAAAGGACCACGAAATTTTAGAGTTCATGGTAACCGAGTTTTTAAGGAGGTGGATGTTGAGCAATTTAGAGAATAGATATTATTCCAAGACCTAGAAAGCTAAAAGGTAGTTTGGAGGAAGGGTCCTAACTGGGAAAAAAGGAGGAGGCACCTGAGGGAACTGGTGTGCTTGCACTGAAAGCAGTCTAAACTCAGATTCCAAAGAGGCATGTACAAAAGAAGGGCACGTTGCTGAAGGTGAATATATGAGGGTGGCACTAGCTGTTAAGAATAGTGTCAGGAAAGCTAATGTGACTGAAGGCAAAGATTGTAAAAATGAGGCAACTAGAAAGGGTTTTTAACATTATGTGGAGTGCTAAGAGCAAAGAAGTTTCCTGCTTGGTTGGGCTGGATGGTGTAATACCAAAATTATTCATTCAACACTCAACAAATATCTTTCATGCGCCTACTCTGGGCTTTTATAGTTTATAGGCAAAAGGGAAGTGGAATACTTCTTTTTTTTTGAATTTTATTTTATAATTTTTTTTATACAGCGGGTTCTTATTAGTTGTCCATTTTATACATATTAGTGTATACATGTCAATCCCAATCTCCCAATTCATCACACCACCACCCCGCCCCCACCCCCCACCCCCGCCGCTTTCCCCACGTGGTGTCCATACGTTTGTTCTCTACATCTGTGTCTCTATTTCTGCCCTGCAAACCGGTTCATCTGTACCATTTTTCTAGGTTCCACATATATGTGTTAATATTTGTTCTTCTCTTTCTGACTTACTTCACTCTGTATGACAGTCTCTAGGTCCATTCACGTCTCTACAAATGACTCAATTTCATTTCTTTTTATGGCTGAGTAATATTCCATTGTATATATGTACCACATCTTCTTTATCCATTTGTCTGTTGATGGGCATTTAGGTTGCTTCCATGAGGAATGCTTAACTTCTTATTTTTCTTTTGCCTTCTCTGGGGAAAAGGATTTTTGTTTGTTTGTTTTTGAACAAATAAAGTGATCATTGGTTATGGCCAAGAAGAGTCCTCAATAGGTAGAGATTTTAGATGGGTCACTTAGTTCACTTCTCTTGGTCGAATTATATTCCTTGGCCGTGAAGGAACTTGGCATGTGAAATAATGTCGGTGATCTTTGAGAGTTGGGGAGAGGAAAGAAGACATGCTGAAAGAAAGAAGATGGGCAGAATTTTGACTATTTTCAATAAAGGGCAGATGTGTTTTGCAAATCATAGACTAGTAACCTTGAGGTCAAATTTGGGCAAGATTATAGAGGCTTTTTAGTGCAGTTATAGTTAAGAGTAGGGTTTCTTGGTCAGGTTCCAGTTTTGCCACTTTTTAACTGTCAGTTTGGGGATAACCTTTAATCCTAACTTTCTTTATCTGTGAAATGGAGTATGATAGTACTCAATAGTGAATTGAGAGGATCAAATGAGACAGTATGTAGAAGACCTTAGTACGGAGTCTGACACATAAGCATTCAGTAAGCCGTAGCTGCTAATGATAAATGCAGGCTTGAGCACTTCAAAGAAATGATAAGCCAGCATGAGTTTAAGTCTAGAAAACTCATTAAAGTTCTTTAAATTCATGCTTTTCAAATTAACATATACAGTAGATATTTATCATAACAGTGGACACAATACAAATATGCATACAGAAAAAATTGCCTTTTTCCTCCTTTCCAAATGGTAACTGTCTGGAATTTATCCTTTTATACCTTTTCCTTGCTCATATGAGTATAATTAAATACAATTTGTAAGGGCTTTGTTTTTGCTTTTTTACAGAAATAGAACTTTTTATACACATTTTTTGCAACTTGCTTTCTTCACTTAATTTTACGAGATACTATTCCTACACATTAGGAGATAATAGAACTAAGGATTTTTAATGCGTTCGTGTAGATACACACTCACGATATCAAATTTTAACTTAACTGTAAATGCTTTTTTATTTTTTATATTTTTTGGCTGTGCCGTGCAGCTTGTGGGATCTTAGTTCTCTGATCAGGGATTGAACCTGTGCCCTCTGCGTGGAAGCATGGAGTCTTAACCACTGGACTGCCAGGGAATTCCCTATAAATGCTTTTTTTTAAAAAGTGTTCTTTTTTTCCCTTGCCTCCTCCATTCTTTGTTGATAATCCCGTGTATCTCCTTCCATATTTTTCTCTATGCCTATATGTGTGTGTGTGTATATACATAATGTTAACAAAAAAAATGAGATATACACTTTGTGTCTTGCTTTTTTTCACTTAAGTAACACCAATAAAAATTTTGAAGAGAATTAGTGTAATTTATTTGAATACCACAATTTTTTCATCCATTACACTAATAATGGGTATTTACCTTGTTTCCAATGCGGTGTGGGGGGGGGGTGTCTTTTTTTTTTTTTTTTTTTGCCACCAAGAACAATAGTTTAAGTACCCTTATTCTTACGTCCCATTGTTGTGTTTACATCTATGGAGATTAGGTTTCCAATTGTAGGATTACTGAGATGAGGACTATGTATATTTTTGCTTTTAATAGATGCTGTCAGATTCCTTTTCCAAACGGCTATAACAGTTCCCATTTTTATAGGCAATATCCCTTCCCCCCCAGCAGGTGTTCTCTCTCTAAATTTTCCTGTCTGATGGATGAAAATGGCATCTCATTTTTCATTTGGTTTACATTTCTCTGAATTTGATGTTTTCCTTTGTTTAGAGGCCATCTCATTTTGTTCTTCTGTGACTTGTTTATTCACATTCTTTATCTTTTCTTTTTGATCATTTTTCCTTATTGGTGTATAGACTTGCTTTATAGTGTAGATGTCAACTCCTGTCCGTCATCTGCATTGCCAATTTTTTCTAAATCTTTTGACTGTTTATGGGAACTTGTGCCATGCAAAATGTTCCAGTTTTTATATAATCTAATGTATTTCTCTTTTCTTTCGGTTTTCCTAACTTGGTTAAGGTCTTCCCCACCCTAGATTATACATGGGATCTCCTAGGTTTTCTTCTAAGATTTTTGATTTTAAAAAATCATTAATTTACCTGAAATTTATTTTTATATGTGGTATGAGAGAGGAACTGGAGCTGTTTTTTCTTTCAGATGGATAGTCAGTTGTCCATCCCTATATATTAAATAAATTCCCACTTAATTTAAATGTTATCTTTATCATATATCAGCAACCTTACAGTACATGTAGATTTTTTTTTAACATTTTTCTTTAATCCATCTGGAACTGCATAAAATTTACTAGTTTTTGGAGAAAGCCATTAAGCTTTCCCACCCCAGAATGTAGTTTGTCTTTTCACTTATTCATATTTTACGGCCTTAACTAAGATTTTATAGTTTTCTTCTTCATACATGTCATGTCTTTCTTATTACATTTTTTCCTTAAATATTTAGCCATTGTGAGTGGAATTTTCCCCTTCATTTTCATTTCTGGATATTGATTGCTAACCTAAAGAAAAGCTGTTAATGTTTGAATGTTTTTCTTGTATCAAACCACCTTGCCTTATTTTCTTATTAATTTGGGTGGTTTTTAAAATTAGAATTTCTGTGTTTTCTAGGTATTCAGTGTTATCAGCAAAAGAAATAGTTTTATCTCTTATAGTCAATGTTTAAACCAGTTATTTCATTTTCTTATTCCATTGGCTGGAACCTCTAAGAGGAATATTAACTAATAATGGTGATATATCCCTTTCTAGTTGCTGATACTAATTGGAATGGTTTTAATATTTCACCTTTTAGAATGATAATTGTTGTGTTTTTGGTTAATAGTTTTTATCATTTATTGTAGTCTTCTGTTAGATGTGGCTGTTATTAGAATGAGCTATTGAGTTTTAGCAAAATTTTTTTTTCAGCATCTACTCATAGGATTGTATGGCTCTTAAACATTCTCGTCCAAGGATATATTGAATACATTAGAGTGCATTGTGCTATTGTTTGTTCCTTTGGAGTGAGTTTGGAGTAGGCCTATTTTTTTTTTTCCCCTTGCTATTCCATTATGCCTTCTTACATGGTAGAATAATAAACTCCAGATTTTTTGTGTTTAGAATTCGGTTATACTTATATACACTGCTAGAAATTACTTTTCATTTCTGCAGAATCTAGAGGTGAAATACCCTGTACTGTTTGTGTTCTTTTTTTTTTTTTTTTTTTGCGGTTTGTGGGCCTCTCACTGCTGTGGCCTTTCCCGTTGCGGAGCACAGGCTCCGGACGCGCAGGCTTAGCGGCCATGGCTCACGGGCCCAGCCAATCCGCAGCATGTGGGATCTTCCCGGACCGGGGCACGAACCCGTGTCCCCTGCATTGGCAGGCGGACTCTCAATCACTTCGCCACCAGGGAAGCCCTGTTTTTTGGGGTTTTTTTAAAGAATCAATTTAATTTTATTTATTTTTTGTTGCATTGGGTCTTGGTTGCTGCACGCGGGCTTTCTCTAGTTGCGGAGAGCAGGGGGCTACTCTTTGTTGCGGTGCATGGGCTTCTCATTGCTGTGGCTTCTCTTGTTGCAGAGCACGGGCTCCAGGCGTGCAGGCTTCAGTAGTTGTGGCACGCAGGCTCAGTAGTTGTGGCTCGTGAGCTCTTGAGCACAGGCTCGTAGTTGTGGCACGCAGGCGTAGTTGCTCCACAGCATGTGGGATCTTCCTGGACCAGGGATCTAACCCATGTCCCCTGCATTGGCAGGCAGATTCTTAACCACTGTGCCACTAGGGAAGTCCCACTATTTATGTTCTTAAGTGAAAGAGACTCTTGTTTTCTTTTTGTATCATCTTATCAGGTTTTGGTATCAGCTATGTTGGCTTTATAAAACACGAATACATATTTTTTTCTGCTCAGAAATAGCTTGAATAACATAGTAATTACCTGCACCTTGAGATTTAGGAGAAATTGCTCATAAAACCATATGGGCCTGCTGTCCGTTTTTTTATAATTAAACATTTAAAAAAAATTTAATGGTAGGTCTTTAACAACCTCTCAATGTGTTTTTTCCTCATTGACCCAGTCAAGGACTTTTCTTCTGTAATCAGTTTTGGAAATGTGTCATTCATGTTTTTTGAATTATCAAGTGTACTGTGAAGTTAAATCCGACCAGCGTTTATTTCTCTTTGGCAGCTACGTTTGGGCATCTTTTTTACCCCCTTTCCTGGTCTTTAGAACCAAGCCTAAGAATCTAATTGTAACAGAATGTTAAATGTTAGATGATGGGTGGTTAGATGGTGGGAGGATAGAGAATATAAAAGTGGCCTTGAGCATCTAGGGGCAGTGGCCTTGTGCTACCATAACCCTACTTGACAGCATTCTTGCTCAGGCTCTTCAACCAAAGTGGCCCAGACGAGCTTAGTCTTTTTTATACACACTTTTTCTTTGTGTTCCTTTAAACTCCTTGTTATAATCCTGTTAACTAGGATGACCCTCCAAAAAAGGGGAAAAAAACCCACAACACCTAAAACATAAAACAAAAATACAAAATCAGGGGTAATCTGTGTTGAAGGGTAATCATACATTAAAATGGTCCCAGGATTCTGGATTCTCTCAGAATCTTTTTGTTGTTGTTGCTTTTTTGGCCACACTGCCCTCTTCAGTGGAAGAAACTGTGCCCTCTTCAGTGGAAGCTCGGAGTCCTAACCACTGGACTACCAGGGAGTTTCTCTCAGAATTTTAAATATGGCTTTCCCATCTCTGAACACAGAAGTCATACTCTACTCCTTCCTGAGTACTTCATATTTTTAGGTTGTGTTTTTTTGTTTTGTTTTTAATTTTTCAATGAATACTCCTTTTTTCTCTCAATCATGTGAATATAGATTTATATTATTGCTTTGGAAATATATATAAGATATTTTGTTAATAATACATATTATAATACATATATTACATATAATACATATAATATGTGTAGTATTTTGTTTAAAGAACAAACCTTAAATATGTTAATGTTTGTTTAAGCATATAGAAATATATGGAAGCTTTTACCTTAGTAAGTGGGTTGCAGGGAGGAAACTATATCATTTTTTAATTACACATATCTGTATTACCTACATGTATGACTTTAGTAATTTTAAAAAGGTTCTTTCAGAATAACCTATCTTAATCTGGTTTCAGCTTTTCATTTCATTCCTGTCTTTAGTATTTGAATGCAATCAGACACTGAAGTCTGGTGCACATTAGAGAAATCAAAATAATTGCCTTTTGTTGGGGGGCAATTATTCATCTTTATTTTCATCTTTCTTTTAGTTTTCTTAACTTTAGGGCCTGTATTCTGATTAGTTTTAATGTTTTCACTGTTTTGATTTCTATTAATTTTTATAAAGGACAAAATGTAATAAAACTGGTTTTCAGACTTTTTTTAAAAAAAATGGAAGTACAGTTGATTTACAGTATTATGTTAGTTTCAGGTGTATGACATAGTGATTCAGTATTTTTGTAGATTATACTCCATTTAAAGTTAGTATAAAGTATTGGCTATATTCCCCATGCTGTACAGTATATCCTTATAGCTTATTTACTTTATACATAGTAGTTTGTACCTCTTAATCCTCTATCCCTATATTGCCCCTCCCCCTCCCCTTTCTCCACTGGTAACCATGAGTTTGTTCTCTATATCTGTGAACCTATTTCAGTTTTGTTACATTCTTTCATTTGTTTTATTTTTTAGATTCCACATGTAAGTGGTGACATATAATATTTGTCTTTCTCTGACTTATTTCGCTAAGTATAATACCCTCCAGATTGATCCATGTTGTTACAAATGGCAAAATTTTATTCTTTTTTATGGCTGAGAACTATTTTATTATCTATATAAATATTCATAGATATATAAATATTCATATATATACACATACTCTATATCTTCTTTACCCATTCATCTGTTGATGGACACTTAGGTTGCTTCCATATCTTGGCTCTTGTAAATAATGCTGCTGTGAACGTTAAGGTGCATGTATCTGTTTGAGTTAGTATTTTCATTTTCTTCGAATATATACTTAGGAGTGGAATTGCTGGATCATATGGTAAAAAACTAAAAATAGTAAACTTATTTTTTAGATGAAATCTTATTTGAATGTCCTAAATGTAAAACAGCTTCCTTGGATCTGTAGTTCTCAGAGTATAGTTTAAATATCATGCTAATAAAATGTTTAGGTAATAACATAAGTAAATACTGATAAAGATGTTGCTACTGCATTAAACTTCTAAACCTTAAACTTCTGACAAGCAGGCAGTATCGTACTATAGCTCAAAATGTTTATCACTAATGTATAAACGCCAAATTTAATATAGGAAAAGTATTCAGGGATGTCTACCAAAATGTTATTTGCTTAAGAAATTAATACAGAGAATTGTGTGTTTAACCAACTACCAGATTGTGTTATAGCCTTAGTACTATTATTAGGAAGGGAACCCTGTTGGTTGGCTGCTCTTAATAAAGGTTTTAAGAGAGTAGTTGGGATTTAAGATAAGTTGACTGATTTGATTTTTTAAAGTTTGTTACATAAAAATAACCGTAAAAACACCCCATTACATGTTTACATTAATAACGTTTTTATGAAAAATAACTTTTCTAAAACAAAACTTATTTAGTGAGAAGAGTGGCATTGTTTTGCATTTTTACAAATCTCTTTAATGTTTGCCTAAATATCAATAGAAGTTGGCTGGATTCTGCTTTCATACTGTTTCAGTATCACAGCTCGTATAGCCTCAGAACTCATCTGTAAACTTGTGAAATAATGAGAGTAAAAAGGCACATACCATCTTGGTGTGATATTGAAAATAGGTGTGACCTCATGGAGTCCCTGAAAGGGCGCCAGTTCTCCATCCACACTTTGCAAGCCACTGCTGTACACTGTTTGTGAGCGGTAGTTGTGAGCTGTAGGATTCCTGGTATGTTGCACATGTTCCATCAACTTTCTTCCTTTGCTTTGTTGCAGAGTCCTTTGGGCAGAATTATCCAGAGGTAAGAGTATTGTATTGTGATTTTAGAAAACGGTAACTCCCTAGCTTTTATGTTTGAGTGGAAACTACGTTTTCATCTTTTTTTTTTTTCTTGACAATAGAAGCATTAAATATGATGATCTTTTGCTATAAAAGGGAACTAAATGTTTAATTTTGAGCAGCAGGGGAGGTAGATAGGCAATGTTGGCTGGAAATTTCAACATAATGTAAATCTTACAGTTCATTTCCCTTTAAATTAAAAAAATACTTTTGATTGAAGCATTTTTCAGAAACAGTACTATCACCTTCATGTAAATTTTTTTTCTGTGTGCTTTTATAGTTTTGATCAGTGTTTTTGCATAGTAATAACACGTATGGTATAAGTGTGCTTTACATGTAAAAATATTTTGTAACACTTAGAGTGTGTTTAATGTAGTCGTGATTATTTTAAATGGCTTGATATTAATATAAATTTGTTTGATTTTCCTAATGTTACACAGGGGTTTTGTTTTATTTTTCTTGGAATAAATTTCAAGAACTATGATTACTTGATCAGTAAGATGACTCTTTTAGTGAATCCTGTTTTATTTTGCCTAATTGCCTTCCGGAGAATTTGTACGAAGTTATAGTTGTAATGCAAGGGATTGGTCACATCTGTTTCTAAAAATTCTCTGTTAGCTTTTATAAATATTTCTCTATTTGGGCTAGTTTAATAGATATGAGAACACACATAGAGATTATTTTGGTATACATCATAATTTAAATTCAAGAGAATTATCATAGATGTTAGAGAAACTTTAAGAAATTATTTGGATACCTGGGTATTATTGTCTATATTCTTATGTTCATTTTAATCTTTAGGAAGCTGATGGAACTTTGGATTGTATCAGCATGGCCCTGACTTGCACCTTTAACAGGTGGGGCACACTGCTTGCAGTTGGCTGTAATGACGGCCGAATTGTCATCTGGGATTTCTTGACAAGAGGCATTGCTAAAATAATTAGTGCGCACATTCATCCAGTCTGTTCCTTATGGTAAGGAATTTTAAAGTTAATGTATTAAATATTTAAATCGGGGGGATGAACGGTGACTGTGTAGTTGCCAGTCTCATTAGATAAATTTTAATATTTAGAGTTTTAAATATACAGCCATTAGTAACATAATTTCTCATAGCCTATGGAGACCTTGAATCCATGCTGCTTTCAACACCTTTGGGGGAGAAATTCATTGTAATATGGATCTGTATCAGGCTCTGTCTGAGAATATTTCAGTACTGAAATGAGACATTTACAGATTGCAGCTGTAGTATTCTTGTGGTATTGACCTTTCATTTAGAATAAAAAAATCCTGGTTAGGAGGGCAGCTTGGAAGTCAAAGTGTCCAGCCTTGTCCATGTTCTTGAATTACAGTAGTTTTAGTGAACACAAACATGCCTGTTCCTTCATTGAATTGTAGTTATTAAGGCTTCCCATCAAATATATTGAGCTGAAATCGGGTATTATATAAATCCCATTGATTTCATTCTTATTCTCAGGGACTATCTGTTTTCAGAAAATTTTATTTTGGGGCAGCACTTCTTTTAAATGAACTTGGGACCAAAAACACCTAATCAGATCTAGATTTATTAAACTAACATATTTCCTTTTGTCGAAATATAAGCAGCAGTGGTATTATAAAGCACTGGATTGGGAGGAGGCCTGAATCCCAGTCTAGCTTTGGCCACTAATGAACTGGCGGCTTTGGCCAAAACGTTTCTCTAATATGCAAAATGAGAGAACTGGCCTGTATGATTTCTTAGGTTCTTTCCAGTTCCTTTGCATTTTATTTATTTTTTTTATTGTTGTGCTCTTGCAATAAAGATTTAAGTAGGTACATACATTTTTATCAGCTTTATTAAGATACATATAATTCACATGCTATAAAATCCACCCAATTAAAATGTACATTTCATTGTTTTTATATATTCAGAGTTGTGCAACGATCATCACAATCTAATTTTAGAACTATCACTAAAAATATACATGTATTGGGCTTCCCTGGTGGCGCAGTGGTTGAGAGTCCGCCTGCCGATGCAGGGGACACGGGTTCGTGCCCTGGTCCGGGAAAATCCCACATGCCGCGGAGCGGCTGGGCCCGTGGGCCATGGCCGCTGGGCCTGGGCGTCCGGCGCCTGTGCTCCGCAATGGGAGAGGCCGCGGCAGTGAGAGGCCCGCGTAATGGAAAAAAAAAACAAAACATGTATTTTTATTATAAAATAATAATAATTTAGAAAATTATGGAAAATACAGCAAAGTAGAAGATAGACGACTATCTCCCATAGTCTTACCACTCTGATATTACTACTGTAAATATTTTGATTTGTTACTGTGTATAATTTTTTAAAAGCGTAGGACTTCCCTGGTGGCATGGTGGTTAAGAATCCACCTGCCAATGCAGGGGACACGGACTCGAGCCCTGGTCCGGGAAGATCCCACATGCCACAGAGCAGCTAAGCCCTTGTGCCACAATTACTGAGCCTGCACTCTAGAGCCCACAAGCCAGAACTCCTGAGCCCATGTGCCACAACTACTGAAGCCTGTGCACTTAGAGCCCGTACTCCTCAACAAGAGAAGCCACCACAATGAGAAGCCCGTGCACTGCAATGAAGAGTAGCCCCCACTTGCGAAACCAGAGAAAGCCTGCGCGCAGCAACGAACACCCAACACGGCCAAAAATAAAATATATAAATAAATAAATAAATTTTAAAAATTAAATAAAAAGCATAGTTTGTAAGCGTGCTATGTTTTATTTTATATTTTGCTCTTTTCCTGTCTAACACTGACCAGACATTTTCCTGCTTGTGTAGCCTTTAAAAACTTTTTTTTTAATGGCTAAATATCTTCTGATAGATAAACCATAATTTACTTAACCATTTTTGTTTCTCTGCTACATAATGTTCAGTCAACGTCTTTGCACATAAAGTTTTTCTCTCATACAATCATTTCTTCAGCAAACATTGAACATGTATTATATACCAGATACTGCTTTAGGCATTTACGATTAGGGTTAGGGTTAGGGTTTGGGGGACACAAAAACAAGTAAGGAGAGATTCTTGATTGGTAGGGGGAGGTACATGTGCATACAGCTACATGTACTAAAGCTTTGTAGGTCCTACCTAAGAACTATATTTGCGATTTAGTGGAGGCAAAAGTGCAAAGGAGGAAATGATCAATTGTATTGGAGAAGAAGTGTGGTCAGAAAAGGCTTCAAAGATGAGGTAATTTCTAACCTCAAACTTGTTAGATGACTAGGTGTTTGCCAGTTGTATTCCAAGCAGAAGGTGCTGTACAGGCAAAAGCACATCAGCTTGAAACAAGCATGGTAAAATGAGGAACTGCAGGTAGTTCAGATTAGCTGGATTGTGGTATCAGAGATGTGACATGGCAACAGCCAAGGTAAACAGGTCCTCATGGAGCACATTGTGTGCCACACTATGAATTTGAGCTTTATCGTGTAGGTACTGTGAAGCCATTAAAGGACTTTAGGAAGGAAAGTGACGTGATGAGCTTTTTATTTTAGAAAGATCTCTAGAACAGCATGTGGGAAAGAGATTGAAGGGGACAGTGAATGAAGTTAGGATTGCAGTGGCCTAGGCTAGAGCTGATGAGGATAGGTGCAGTAGGAATGGAGCTGAATGGTACAGATGTGAGAAATAGTAGAAATAAGAGGTCTTAGGCATTAATTAGATAAGGAGTGTAAGTGAAGTAGAGAAGTTAAGATCCTCAGGTTTCCTGCTTGGATGAAGATGTTAAGTGTAAGATTTGAGGGTGATAATGGTGAATTTGAGATCACGGTTGTGTGTCTCCTGTTGTATTTTATTGCAAATAGTTGTTTTATGAGTATCTTCCCTGGAACATGGTAGGTGCTGTGATACATGAACCTTGTCTGCCATTTTACTGTAGCATTATACCTGGTATGTAGTAGGCATTCAGGTACTTGTTGGATGGGTGGGGATATCTTAGTGAAGATGCCCAGTAGGCGTTTGATCTATGTTTGTTCATTAGTGTAGACTTCCAAAAGTATGTTACTGCTAGGTCAAAGGGTTTGAACAATGAGAGATTTTCCCCCTCTCCCTCCAACATTTTAAAACTTTTTATCACAAAACTTGATTATTAAGAACTTTAAAACATTCAAACAATATATGAGTATATAGAGTAAAAAACGAAAGCTCTTTGTCTACTCTTTAAGGTAAGTAGTATTAGAGTATATGGAATATATCTTTCATCTGTAAGATATATCTGTATCTCCCTCAGCATGTATAAAAATACACATACACATATACATGTGTATGTTTTTTAAAAAGCGGAGACATACTATACATTTTGTTTTTTAGCTTGCTCTTCCACTTAATATATAGTGGATGTTTTTCTGTGTTGATATATGTGTGTGTGTGTGTACATACGATATATATAGTATTGCTTAGTATGTATGCATCATAATTATTTAACTGTTCCCTAATTTTTGGTATATATAAGTATACATGAGAGTTATGATCTGTAGTTATATGCATTTTGCATTTTTCTTTGATTCATCCTCATTTAGTATATAACTTTATGTATTATTTTAATTGTTGTGTAGTATTTGAACATGTTAGGGACTAAGAAAATTTCATCAAAGAGAAGTTTTGGATAGGCATGATAGCTGTCTTCAGCTATTAAAGAACTGACATGTGCAAGACAAAAATTGACCTAAGGAGAAGAAGCAGGACTGGTAGGTAGTGAACGGGATTTATAGGGAAACAAATGTTACCTTAGAATAGAGATGAGCTCCCAAGCAAAGGTGCCTATGGATGGGATGGACTGCCCAGGAAAGAACTTACCAGTGGGACTGGCCCTGCTTCGGCTTGCTGTCTCTTCATAGGGATGCTACAGAAGATATTCAGTCACTGGATGGGGGCCATAGGTAGAATGAAATGATGTTTAAGACTCTAAGATATTAGACTTAGTAAAGACCTGTCTGTATTTTGGAACGAAACAGTATTGTCAGATGTGAGGATGTATGAGAATCCCTAATTCTTGAATTTATGGAATTTGGAATTGAAGAATATATTGTTAGTTTTAATGGGAAAACCCCTCTTAGTTTCACCTCTGATTATAATTTAATTTCTAAAAATAGATTTCCCTCTATTATAACAGAAATACAAGCCTGCTATGAAAGAAAAAGTTATTAAAATGCAGAGGGTTTAAAGGAAAAATGGAAATATAGCTAACATTCTGTTTCATAGTCAGATTGTGCTAAAATGCTTAGGGGAACAGCAGCAGAAGCTGTCCCTTGTTTCTTCCCATTCCCAATAATCCAATAATGTCCCATTCCCAGTGTACTTCCATTCTTTTGGTTTGTTTCTCTTAATATTTGTCTTCATATTTCTAAAGTATTTATGCATATTACTTCTTCTTAGTTTGTTAATTTCAAGAACTTATCCGTGACTTTTTATTACAGTATATGTGAGCTTTATCTCACCCTTTTACCCTCCCATCATCTACTGAAATTGGGTGGACCATTGGCTTTTTTGTTATCAACCCTCAAGTTACAGTATCTGTAGGCATCTTCTTTTTTAGATTCTCCAGAAGGATCTTCTAATTGACTGGGAGTGTTCTAGAGGTTGTGGGAGACACAGGCACCTGAGTCCTTTGTATGCAGACTTGAGCTTAGTCCCTCCACATTCACTTCCTCAGTTTACTCCTCCCTTCCTCTGCTGTGAGTTACAAGTCTGGGAATACATTTATCTTGTCTCTAATATAATTAATGGTTTTTGAGCACTTACTGTATTGCACTGAGAGTTTTTTATGTATTAATGTTAAGTCTCTCGAGAGTCTGCAGGTAGATACTATTATTTCCATGTTATAAGTGAGAAAATTGAAGCTCAGAAAGGCTGTATAACTTGCCCAAGATCACGCAGCTAGAAGGTTGTAATGTCTAGGCTTGAGCATAAATCTGACTTGAGCCTCTGTTCTTAATCATGAACTGTGTTGCGTCCTCTATGTTCCTCAGCAGCAACTCCTCTTCATTGCAAAATTTGAATGAAGACTGATTTGGGGTTTCTTTTTCTGTTTGTCTCTTCTGTTTTTCATTTCTCTGTTTTCTTTTTTGCCTTTCTGTGGGTTACTTGAACTATTTTTAGAGTTCCATTTTGATTATCTGTGGTATTTTTTATTCTTTTATTTATTTATTTATTTATTTTTGGCTGCACTGGGTCTTTGTTGCTGCTCACAGGCTTTCTCGAGTTGCGGCAAGCGAGGGCTACTCTTCGTTGTAGAGCACGAGCTCTAGGTGCACGGGCTTCAGTAGTTGTAGCACGCAGGCTCAGTAGTTGTGGCTCGAGGGCTCCAGAGCACAGGCTCAGTAGTTGTGGCACACAGGCCCAGCTGCTCCGTGGCATGTGGGATCTTCCCAGACCAGGGCTCGAACCCACGTCCCCTGCATTGGCAGGCAGGATCTCAACCACTGCTCCACCAGGGAAGCCCCTGTAGTATTTTTTAGTGTATTTCTTTGTATAGCTTTTTAATGGTTGCTAGGTATTACATGGTATATACATAACCTATCATAGTCTACTGGTGTTGACATTTTACTAGTTTAAGTGAAGTACAGAAACCTTCCCTTTACATCCCTTTACCCTCCCTTGTTTATAGTATAATTGTCTTAAACATTTCCTTTATGTATATTGATACCTATATAACTTATAATTTTGGCTTCAAACATCAAAACTCTAGAAAAAAGTATTTAATTTTTTAAAACCTTTTTCATTATTCTTTCTTCCTGATGTTCTAAGATTCCTTCTTTTATTGTTTCCTTTCTGCTTAGAGAACTTCCTTGAGCCGTTCTTTTAGGGTAGATCTGCTGGTGACAAATGCCTTGATTACCCCTTCGTTCTTGAAAGTTAGTCTCTCTGGATGTAGAATTGGGGATGACAGTTCTTTTCTTCCAGCACTTGAAAAACTGTCACTTTCTTTGGACCTTCATGGTTTCTGGTGTGAAATCTGCTGTCGTTTGAATTATTGTTCCCCGTAGGTAACGTGTCATTCCTCTTTCTGCTTTCAAGATTTTTTTCTTTGTCTTTAGTTTTCAGAAGGTTGTGTCTTGGAGTGGATTTCTTTGAGCTCATCCTGTTTGAAGTTTGCCTAGCTTCTTGAGGCTGTGTGTTTTATATCTTTTGCCAAATTTGGGAAATTTTCAACCATTATTTTTTTTTCATGTTTATTGGAGTATAATTGCTTTACAATGTTGTGTTAGTTTCTGCTGTACAACAAAGTGAATCAGCTATATGTATACATATATTCCCATATCCTCTCTCAACCATTATTTCTTCAAATACATTTTTTTTTTTTTTTTTTGCGGTACGCGGGCCTCTCACTGTTGTGGCCTATCCTGTTGCGGAGCACAGGCTTCAGACGCGCAGGCTCAGCGGCCATGGCTCACGGGCCCAGCTGCTCCGTGGCATGTGGGATCTTCCCGGACTGGGGCACGAACCCGTGTCCCCTGCATTGGCAGGCGGACTCTCAACCACTGCGCCACCAGGGAAGCCCTCTTCAAATACCTTTAAGCCTTACTCTCTTTCTTCTCCCCTTCCAAGACTCTGATGCCATGGATATTAGATATTAGATCTTTTATTATAGTCCCACGGGTCCCTGAGGCTCTGTTAATTTTTTTCATTCCATTTTTTCTCCTATTCAGATTGGGAATTTTTAATTCTGTCTTCCTCTTTTCCATTGGCTGCTGAACCCATCTTTTGAGTTTTTTATTTCAGTTTTTATATTTTTCAGTTCTAAAATTCCCATTTGGTTCTTTTCTCTATATTTCTGTTTCTTTGCTGAGACTTTTTTTTTTCCATTTGTTTCAAGCATGTTTGTAATTGCTTGTTGAAGCATTTTAATGATGGCTGCATTGCAATCCTTGTCGGGTAATACTAACACCTGTGTCATCTGTGTGTTAGCATCTGTTGGTTGTCCTTTCCTAGTCCTTTGGCTCTTCTGGAGACTTTTTTGTGTGTGTGCCTATTGATGCTAATGGGTTGTTGGCATCTCCGTCACCCAGTCCAGGATATATGAGGCAAAAAGAAAATCTAAGGACCTCACTGCTGTGTCGTTCCTCATATCCTGTAGTCCCTAGACAGTCTGTCTTCTCTTTACCTTTTTATGTTTGTTTTCTATATAATGTTAGGATGTTTAACTGTACTTAGCAGGAGGAATTAATTCCTTCCTTAATTCTTTTCTTAATTATTTTAAATAACACATACCTATCTGTACTGGTTCACTTATACTATGATAGTGCTACTTCTGGGACAACTTCAGAAAGCTCAACTACTCCTCCCCCTCCCCCCAAGGGGAAGAAAACCTGCTTTTTGTTAAATCAACACTTAAGGGCCAGCTGATTTTATACTTTTCTAAAATGTTTGAGTCTCCCTTTTTTCACTGAGCCACTTGTACTGTTATCTTGAACTGTTAAGAGCTTCTATTACTAGATATGAAGATGTCATGAAAACATTCTTTTTTATTGCTTAGTTAGGAAAGCTTGTTGTGGATTTGAGTATATGTTTAAAAAATAAAGAAGAAGAAACGTTGGTGACCCATGCAGTTAGGGCAATAAGTGTGACTCATGCTTTTTTATCTATAAGGATGATATGATATACTTAGAATGTGTGCTAAGTTACCCTTTTTCCTTCTCAGCTGGAGTCGAGATGGTCATAAGCTCGTGAGTGCTTCCACTGATAACATAGTGTCACAGTGGGATGTCCTTTCAGGCGACTGCGACCAGAGGTTTCGATTCCCTTCACCCATCTTAAAAGTCCAGTATCATCCGCGAGATCAGTATGTTTAATCTGTGCTATTCTCTCCTGGGGTGGGTCTAATTCTATCTCCAGGCCCATGACAATTTCAGTTTAAGGTTTTAGGATGCAAAAGCCCACATCTCTTCAACCTCTTCTATATAAAATAATCTTTCCAGATTATCTGGATCTAGTGAATAGATTTTAAAGAGACTGTTGTAGTATATAGTTAAAAACTGGCCTATATTAATTAAGACTTCAGAAATGGGCAAAGGTAGAAATAAGTATAATAACTGTTCTTTACCTGGGGTTTTCCTCCAATTTGAATTTCCTTAGTAGGGGAAACGGTTCATTATGAAAACTATATTTAAGAAAAAGAGTTACCCATCATTCTATTACTGAGATATAACTATTTTCATTTCTCTAGGTTTTCTTTTAGGCAAGTTCTCTTTAAGTATAAAGCTTATTGTATAGTGCTTCATAACTCACAAAGCACTTACTAGCTCACAAAGCATTTGTCTATTAGATGTGCGCAAATATGTATTTTTACATAGTTTTAATTGGTATTTTGCCTTTCACTTTATTTCATACATATTTTACCAGTTTGCTACATCTTCATATTTATTTTTAATAATTACATTTTATCTTGTCAAGGTAAGATCTCATAACTTTACTCAGTCATTTCCCTATTATTAGGAATTTAGAGTTTAGGCTTTTTCACTATTTTAAATATGCTTGGGCTGGGAGAGTTGATGAGGTAGTAGATAGGAATTACAGAAAAGAGCAGAGAGTCAGCCTTCTGATACCATAGCAACAGCCAATGTACTATTCATATTTTTAAACAGGAACAAGGTTCTCGTGTGTCCCATGAAATCTGCTCCTGTCATGTTGACCCTTTCAGATTCCAAACATGTTGTTCTGCCCGTAGACGATGACTCCGATTTGAACGTGGTTGCATCTTTTGATAGGCGAGGAGAATATATCTATACAGGAAATGCAAAAGGCAAGGTAAGCGTAGAAGCTTAGAAGCTGGTGAAATATGCATCAGTCATCCTGTACATTGGCTCATTTCATGTTTGCTTGTTCTTTCTTTGAAATTTCTTTTACCCCTTGACTAAGCATGCCTCCTGCCTGTGGTAAATATAGCCTATTTTTCTCTCATGCCTTAATAATTTCTGTTCTTTGGATTTAGAGCAGTCAGAGGTTATTTGACCTAGAGAAGGATGGGGGGCCTTTACTGGATGCTAGTAATGAAAGACCATTACTAAATTATAAAATTTAAAAATCATATCATCAATGGAGTACTGCTGATAAAATATCTGATATCTTGGTCTGCAAATGTTGTGTAATTTAGGCTAGCTTAGTCTATAGTTTTGTGTACTAAGAAGTTGGATTTGATGAGCTTTAGGGTCCTTTTCAAGCTTATTAGAGTTTGAGTTCCAGTGCACTTTGATTTTTTTTTTTTTTTTTTTTTTTGACTGGGACGTGTGGGCTAATACAGTTTCATGGCTGCTTTAGAGAGTGGCAGGTTTTTTTTTTTATTGTGGTAAAATGCACTTGACGAAATTTACCGTCTTAACCATTCTTAAGTGTACAGTTCAGTGGTGTAAAGTACATTCACATTGTCATGCAGTCATCACCATCGTTTATCTCCAGAGCTCTTTTCATCTTGCACTCACCTAGTACTTACTAAATAATAACTTGCTATTTCCTACTCCCTTTCACCCCTTAGAAACCATCATTCTACTTTCTATCTTTATGAATTTGGCTATTCTAGTACCTGTATAAGTGGACTCATCCAGTATTTGGTTTTTTTGTGATGGGCTTACTTCCCTTAGCATAATGTCCTTAAGATTCATTCATGTTGTAGCATGTGTCAGAATTTCCTTTCTTTTCAGGTCTGAATAATATTCCATTGTATGTATGTGTCACATTTTATCTGTTGATGGATACTTGGGTTGCTTCTACTTTTTGACTCTGGATAATGTTAAACATTATCTTCTAACAATAGGTTAAGACAGTGTCCTTTAATTGAAGAGGTAAAAGGCAATAGCAGTTGATCAAGTTGAATACATGGGAATAGAGATATTTATATTAATATTTTCACCCAGTCTTTGCCCAGCTTCAGAAACAGAAGTCAAATGTAATTACTGTAAGTTATCAGAATACTTATTATTTTTCTCTTTTAAACTTTAGATCTTGGTCCTAAAAACAGATTCTCAGGATCTTGTTGCTTCCTTCAGAGTAACAACTGGAACAAGCAATACCACAGCCATTAAGTCAATAGAGTTTGCTCGGAAGGGCAGGTAAGTGAGACCTGTCTTTTTAGAGACAGTTTTAAAAGTGAGTAGAATGCAAAAATACATTGAGATTCACAGTTTTTGTGTATATTATACTTATTTTTTTTTAAGTTTACTTAGAAAATAGTTATGGAAACTGTCACTGTCTGGTTCTTAAGTTTATAAGATTTACTGCTTTGAGCCAGCAGTCACATCTTATCGGGAGGTTAACAGGCAGTTCCTTTACAGAAAAGATGTCTGAGTGGTCTGTGCATAGAACCAAAATGTCTGGCATATGGTAAACACTGGGTAAAAGTGAGCTGTTATATTATAATCAGAATTGATACCACAAATTCACATAGTAACTGAATATGCACTTTACTTACATAAAACCTATTTATTTACCCTTTTAATTTCAGGTGTTTTTCTGATAAGTTTGATTACCCAGCTAGAAGTAGGTTTATGTATCAACAGAAACAAGAAGAAAATAGGTTGTCAGTAAGAGAAGTAACAGTTATCCTATTTTGTATGGGAACCACCATACATACTTAGAGGACATTCATGTTCAAATTCTCTTGAAGCAAGAGACAGTGAAGTCTGTAAGAAGGTGGTAAAATAACTTGTATTTTAGACAGGTTTCCAACACTCAGTGTTATCACAGTAAAAAATTGGGCAATCCAGAATGATATATTTAGTTTATTAACTCATTAAGAATATACTATATATAAAGCAGGCCAGAGGAATGAAGTATTTATATATATTTAACTGTAAGCTTGTGAATTCGGGAAACTGGTTTCAATTTAGAGGTTTTGGATTTTAGTCAAATACTGCTGATTAGTTTGTGCATCTAGGATTCAGGGATTACACAGGAAGGGAAGTAAAGCGTTTTCTCACTTCACGCTATATTTTGGCTTGGAAGGTGACAAGTAGATATATCAGTAGTCCAGTCTATTACTTAGATTTTCACTCAGTCTCTCCCTGATTTGTTAGTTGTCTTATGGTACTGTTCTAAGTAACTGGTAGCCATGGAAAATGTTAACAGGAACAGATTCTGACCTCTGGTGTTGATATTTTTTTATCTTTTCTGTAGTTGCTTTTTAATTAACACAGCAGATCGAATAATTAGAGTTTATGATGGCAGAGAAATCTTAACCTGTGGAAGAGATGGAGAGCCTGAACCCATGCAGAAATTGCAGGACTTGGTGAATAGGTATGTATCACAACCTAGAAGAATATGTGCTAATTCATGGCCTGGGGTCAGGTTCTGGTTCTATTTGGGTACTTTCTTTGTCCTTTAGGACCCCATGGAAGAAATGTTGTTTCTCTGGGGATGGGGAATACATAGTCGCAGGGTCAGCCCGGCAGCATGCCCTGTACATCTGGGAGAAGAGTATTGGTAACCTGGTGAAGATTCTCCATGGGACAAGAGGAGAACTCCTCTTGGATGTAGCTGTGAGTAGGATGAGAGGTTGCTGTTGTTACTTATGTAATACAGAAAATCTTGGATTCATCCTTAGAATTGATTTTTCTTTGCTTCATTAAAATTTAGTGGCATCCTGTTCGACCCATCATAGCATCCATTTCTAGTGGAGTGGTATCTATCTGGGCACAAAATCAAGTAGTAAGTATTTTTCTGGTTTAACTGCTTTGAAGCTAGATACCCTTTCCTTTTATCAAAGAACTTTACAAATAGTAAGCCCAAAATTACCTTATATACTTTCTTTTCCATATGATTCTTCTAATTAAATAGTTCAGTGCATCTAGTTTTGCTTTATTTTAATGGTAAGGTCTTGGTCCAAAGTCAATTTACCAGCTCTGTTTTCAGGGAGAAAATCTAGTGTACTTCCTGGTACGTTTTTCTGTTGCTCATCTGAGATAGAGTTTTCTTGTGCTTTTCTTATTTTCAGCTCAGTTAGCTTCTGTTTTACATCTTGGTTTTATTTTGAACACCTTTAATTATATTTGTAATCAGTGTACTCAGAAGAAAACTTAACATTTTACCTCAGAATTACATCTTAAAAAGATTAAAGAAGGCAGTTATTTATGAAAGAACTACAGTTAATACCATGGAATGTTTAAGATAGGAAATGCCTTAAGGTAATAAAACTGTAGATACCTAATTTTTATTATCTGCCAAATTTGATCTCAGAATTTTGAGTCTTGTTCATGGTCAGTCCTTTTATTTATATCATTAATGTCTAGGTTACAGACTGCTGCTTTCTCACACAGTTAAGTAGTATGTTTTGTTTGTGGCATAGGAAAATTGGAGTGCATTTGCGCCAGACTTCAAAGAATTGGATGAAAATGTAGAATATGAAGAAAGGGAATCAGAGTTTGATATTGAAGATGAAGATAAGAGTGAGCCTGAACAGACAGGTAATATTTCTCAATTGCAGGTAGTATTTCCCAAAGGAAAAATGATTGTTTTACTCAGTACTCATTCTTAATTTGTGTTGAAAATTCATTTCAGCACTTAGTCTAATTTTTTTTCCTAAGCTTACACAGTTTTGACAGTGTTTTTAGAATATTTATTTGTAAGGCATTGACTCAGGGCTTACATGGGCGTTACTAGGGCTCAAGCAGCTCTCTTAACGTTTCACTTTGTATTTCCTGACTAATTGCAGATGATTAAATGAGGATTTGCATGGGGCACCTAACAAAGCCACCCACACACGCTGGGTGCTCAGCTGCTGTTTGCGTATTGTCACTCCTTTGTCAGTAAGATGAAGGTAAAGAGCATGGGCTCTGGAGTCAGACCGCCTTGGGCAGAATACTTATTCTTTAAACCTGAACTTCCTTTTCTGTAAAATAAGGATAACAATAGTACCTGCCTTTTAGAGTTGTGGGGAATAAATGAGATAATTCATGTAAAGGGCTCACTATAGTGTCTAGGCCATAATGAGCATTCAGATGTTCTCTTCTATTATGATTATGATCGTGATCATTGTTATTTTTATCTCTTGGCTTCTGAACTTCTAGATAGGAAGTTACTTGAGAATAAAGATTTCATTTTATAGCCCCATCGTTGTCTAAACACAGGGCTTTGCATCTGGCAGGGGTTTGTGTGTATGAATGCTTAATGTGCCCAGTTGGCACTGTCAGCTTGAGTAATTAATGCCACGGGTCATTGACTGCTGGGCCACTTGATGATGTCAGGAATCAGGGAATTGGGATTGAAATTAGTTCTCTCCAGCTTGAAAGTCCTGGTCCTCACTTCTGTGATATTAGATAACTTACATGCCTCCTGTGCCTTAGAAAGACCGTCAGGGCTGCAGTATATTCTGGATTGTATTAGTGTTATTGGACCGTGTTGTACGAAGCCTTCCCAAACTTCCGCAGAAGTTCTTTCTCCTTCCCATCTCCTTGGCACATTGCACATACCTTTACTGTAGCACTTACTGTATGGAACTGAAATTATCTGTGTGTATGTGTCTCGCCTGTTAGACTTCTAAAATTTTTACTGAAGAACCGTTCCCAACTTCCTGGGGCATTGCTCTATTCCCAGTGCCTAGCGTGTGGTGGAAATTCAGTGAATATTTGCAGAACGACTAAGTAAAACAAACTGTTTGGTTTTCCTCCTTTGTTTCTCCTGGATTTCAGTTTATGAAAACCATAAGCTATATGTAAAAAGCAGTTTTCTACTTCTTCTCACACCTCTGCTGTGTTTTTGTCCTGCAGGGGCTGATGCTGCAGAGGATGAGGAAGTGGATGTCACCAGTGTGGACCCTATTGCCGCCTTCTGTAGCAGGTGAGCTGCCGCTGAAGGCTGGGCCTGGGGTGCTCCTCCTCCTCAGTCTCTGGTTGTGCTGCTCAGTTCCCCGGCTCTTCCTTCAGGCCCATCTGCCTTTGACCTCAGAGATAACTCCTTTGGTGCGCAAGAAATCCCTTCCCTTCTCCCTTGATAGAAAAATCTTAAGAAAGTGAAATAATTTGTTTATGCCGTTTATTTTTACTACTGATTTTATTAATCGTGTTGTCTAATTTCCTTTTTAAAAAGTTTATTTATTTATTTTTGGCTGCGTTGGGTCTTCGTTGCTGCGCGCGGGCTTTCTCTAGTGGCAGCGAGCGGGGGCTACTCTTTGTTGTGGTGCGCGGGCTTCTCACTGCGGTGGCGTCTCTTGTTGTGGAGCACGGGCTCTAGGTGCATGGGCTTCAGTAGTTGTGGCACGTGGGCTTCAGTAGTTGTGGCTCACGGGCTTTAGAGCACAGGCTCAGTAGTTGTGGCGCACGGGTTTAGTTGCTCTGCGGCATGTGGGATCTTCCCGGACCAGTGCTCGAACCTGTGTCCCCTGCATTGGTAGGCGGATTCTTAACCACTGTACCACCAGGGAAGCCCCTGTCTGATTTCTTTTTATTTGTCTTGGCTTTCTTGAAATTTTAGATCCATACCTGTTGCTTATGGTTAGATGATTCTGCCCTAGAGGAAGGGTTCACGGTTTAAGCAACTTTCTCCTCTTTTTTCCTATCCCTTTTCTGATCCTGTTCCAAATAGTGATGAAGAGCTGGAAGATTCAAAGGCTCTATTATATTTACCCATTGCCCCTGAGGTTGAAGACCCAGAAGAAAATCCTTATGGCCCCCCACCGGATGCAGTCCAAACCTCCTTGATGGACGAAGGGGCTAGTTCAGAGAAGAAGAGGCAGTCTTCAACAGATGGGTCCCAGCCACCTAAGAAGAAACCCAAAACAACCAATATTGAACTGCAAGGAGTACCAAATGATGGTAAGAGCCACATTTTCTCTCCCTCGCCTGACAGAGGCCACTCTCTAGCACAATCTGGTAATTTCCTGTTTGGGTGATTTTCCCTTAAAGGAATTTTCCCATGAGTCTTTTTTATAGTGCTTTACAACTTTGTAATAATTTCATCTGCTTCACGTCTCTTTTAAAATGGGGAGATTCTGCCCTCAGTACTTTGCCTCAGATGACATACTTTAAGTCTGACATCTGGCTCAGTTTGTTTAAATACCCTACCTCTCCCCCAAGATTCTCATTAGGTAGTAAAGTACTAGTCAGACTTGGACAACCTTAATTCTTCCTACCTACTTTTACAGTTTGACTCTAGAAGCCTTTTTAATTACATGGTTGAGTCTGGCCTGTCGCGTACCAAAGCCCATTCCCTTTCTGCTCTCACATGCCAGTGTGCACATGTGCATTCCTGTTGTGGCTTGTGTGATAAAGTGTCAGTGTGTCTTTGAGCTACCTTTTCCATTTAGAGCTGCTGTGGCTTCGTATGAATCACATAGGCCATGTGGCCAAGGAACTATTTCTCATTTAATAGCCACACTTCTGTAGTTTATAATTAATAAACAAAACAAACTTTTCTTCTTGTATTAGTGGACCTGAGATGCAGGAGCAGAATTCTTTGCTCATGGATAGGTGGCATGGCACATACTCAGTTGGGGTGATGTGTGGATTTCTTTCTTTGCCTATCTGTCCTTTTACAGAAGTCCATCCACTACTGGGTGTGAAGGGGGATGGCAAATCCAAGAAGAAGCAAGCAGGCCGGCCTAAAGGATCAAAAGGTAAAGAGAAAGATTCTCCATTTAAACCGAAACTCTACAAAGGGGACAGAGGTTTACCTCTGGAAGGATCAGCGAAGGGTAAAGTGCAGGCGGAGCTCAGCCAGCCCTTGACAGGTAAGGACACATTGGGAGCACTGTCTGGCTTGCTTCGTGGCCTTGCTTTGTACAGCCCCTGACTCCGTTTAACTGCAGCATTTTTTCTTTCCTTCCCTCCTTTTCCCCAGTGGCAGATATTCTCTGAGTTTTAAACTACTGCTGAGGGCAGGCTAAACCAGATTTGGCTTAATTCAGTGGCTCTTAACCTTGGGTCTATAACCAGGTTTCAGGGGATCTCCATTCCCTTGGTCTTATGCAAAATATTTTATGAATAATTTTTGGGGGAAGATGCCTGTACATTTCACTGGATTCCTGTAGGAATCTGTGACCTGAAAAAGGGTAAGAACCCCTGGTTTAATTCATTTTTTTAATCTGTGTTTGCTCCTAGGTTTTTTGTTTTGTCTCAAATGAAAGATCCAAACAGATAACCAGAAATATGAACTTCTTTATACAGCCCTTGACCATTTAACTGTAGCATCTTTTTTCTCTCTCTTCAAATTGTTCAAATCCCAGAGGTGGTGTTTTTCTCTCTTTCAGTAGTCTAGAAGCAGTGATGGAGTTGTTTGTAGTACCATCATGTTAAGGAAGAAGATGAGGTGTTTTGTTTTTTCAAACAGGAGATTACCAAAAAGACAAACTTTGTAGCTTCTTAACACCTAAGCCTCTTGAAACTTACTGTTTTCTCACTTCTATATAATTGAGGGATTTTTATTGGAGGATGGAGAACAGTTTCAATTTCCAGTCAAATACTTGTGAATCTAGGCTAAATGGTCTTTTGTTTGGAAAATAGTAAGCAAACTCAAGTTCATTTCTGCTCAAATATTGTTGGGCTTTGGAAACTTTTTGTTTTGTTTTATATTTAGGCACTGCTTTAGTTAATACATTACTCTCAGTTTTCTGTGGCTAGGTCAGTAGATTCAGAGGCAGGACTAACAAAATATCAGTGTTTGTGTTTAGGGGTTTTTTTTCCCCACTTTAAAATTTTAATTGTGTTAATCCAAATGTGATGATATGCAAAACAGAGTTCCTTAAGCCAGTTAATCATTGTGAACATGAATTCTCTTCTGCAGAGAAGCTGAAACAGACTCAATTAGTCATCATTTTGAGTATTCCCCCTCAAGTTCACTAGATTTAGACTTTCATAGTCCAACACCATACCATTGGAGCACTAGCATTTTTTTTCCCAGCAACAATATTTATGGTACTCCACCGATAATCAGTTACCATCTCCACATTCAGTCCACTTAGGGCCATGTCTGTATATTTTTAAAAATAGCCTGGAAGAGTTATATGGACATTGCCAGCAAAGATTGCATGTCAGTAATTGACTAATGTAAATAAAAACCATCCTTCCATAACCCACTTCTTGCATAAGCAGATGCCACTATAGAAGAAACAATTTGAAGTTCAAATAGATTTCCCTGGCCCCAAGAGCTGAAATGCTTCAGGGTGATTTCAAATGTAGGCAAACATATTGAATTAATTCAAATACTCTAAGACATACTTTCCCAGCATCTTCAGAATCTATCTGTAAGTAATCATTCGCTTTTTAATACTAAGTGTATGGCAAATAAACCATTTGAAGTTTTTAAAAACTAAAATTTTCTCTCTATAATACAGTGATTTCAACTTTTAATTATAGCTGATATGATCACTAACAGTTACTAAATATTTTTGACATTTCTCAAATTGGGTTTTTGTCAAAGGTACCATGAAGTACTGTTACATTTTACAGCTTAGAGTATAACAGCAGTGGTATTTTTTAGCTATGCTTCAAAAACATGTAAATGAGATGTTAGAAAGTTTACTTAGCCATAAAGGAATGGGCCTTTTTATTCCCTGAAGTTTTCAAAATACTGCATTGAAATTTTGATCTGTGTGTGAAATACATAGTGTTTGTACATGTCAGCATTTCAAAACTCCTTCTAGCAAGACTGGATATCATTATCAATGGCCTATTAGAAGTTTATTCCCACTCAGCTGACAAGGTTAAAAAAGGTACCGACCTCGTTAAAGCCTAGAACCTGTGTCTTGAAACAGCAGGGTGCTTCAGACTGGATTTTTATTTTCTTCATTATTGTTATCAGGGACTTGAGTTGGTCAGCCTTAAATGGAGGCAGTTATTTTAACGGCTTCACCCTTTGAAAGGACTAGAGGAGACTTTTACATAACAAGGCCAGGGTGATGATATGCTTTCTGACACCACACAGACAAAACAACTGTCTAGATTACTGCAAACATTTCACCAACTTCTCATGATTATCTGCATCGCATACTTCCCCGTGTAACCTCTACTTCCTTCTTCCCATCTTCTTCTTCTCTTGCCTTGGTTCCTTGGCCTTTTCCTGAATGGAAATCTCCAAAACTGAAATGGCCAGATCAAACTCCCGAGTGTGCTGAGGAGCAGGATCATTAAGAAACCTCAAAAAAGGCATTGTGGTTTAGTCCTGACACTTCCTCAGAAGGGCTTTTAGCCACTAGCTGCAGTGTGGTTTGGGTCTTTATGAAGGCTGTGAGTCTGGGGGAGAGTGCTGAAACTGAGTATCATATAGCACGCCATTAGAAGTCTCAGTTTCAGGACAACCTGTCATACCTTTTGTGTGGGTTTCTTCGGGCGAGGGTGGTGCTTCATCCAATACCATTTTCAGCTTGGAGGGCCCAGAGCAGGCAGAGGCTGGCTGACACATGCTGTTCATTTTCACATAGCTCCCCCAGGCCTCTGAGGTAATAAAAACTTTATGTCTCACGTTCTTCCACACCTTGGAGAGTTTCAGTAAAAAGCAGCATGCTGTCACTGTGGATTTTCCACCAGATATTAAGAAATGAATCCTGATCCTCAGTGGCTGAGGCTGAACCATCTTGAAAGATTAGTTCAGTCTGATGGGTGTATTTATAGATTCAGTGCTTTGTGGACCTCCCCGCAAATGCCCTGCTTTTGCATTAGAGCCAAATCATTTGAAGGCAGATTGTAGGTGTAGGCTACTGCTCAAGTTAGATAAATGCCAGCTGTTTGTTAATATCTGCAATTCATCAGTTACTGAAGAAACTGTTCAGTAAGCCCTGATAGGCCTGACAAAGCTGCTATAGTCTGTTGCATGTTGCAACAGGAGATTATGCATTTCAGGCGACAGTTGGAAGACACATAGACCGCCAATAGAAGTAATCTAGCCATCTGGAATCTGAGGCTGTAGAAAATTCTTCCCTATCAAACATCTCATCAGTATTGAACAGTACCAGTGGACTCACATACACGAAGACACACTTTCTGTGATGAGGGAGGACCCATCAGTGAAGCTTAAGGGTAACCCTGAGCCGGGGACTTTTCAGAAAGTCCAGATCGACATAGCACCATCTATCAGATTCCCCCTGGTTACCTTATTAGATACTCTGCAGAGGACAGTCCTCAGGATCGAAACTTGAGATGTGAGCAGAGCCACCAGTGTCCCGGTTGCCCTGTGACCGCTCAAAGATTGCCCTAGAAGTAGGGCTCCTTGGCAGTAAACACCCTCGGTAGCAAGTGTGACAAAGTTGTGGTCTGTCACATATGTGGTCTAAAGGCCTTGTGGGTTGGTGGGCATGAAGGGAATGGTCTGTTGAGGCCAAACTGAGCAGAGGTGCCACTTCTGGGGGCCGACAGGCCCCGCGCTGATTTCCCTGCCTTTGGCTGCACCACTGCCCTCCTGGTGCTGGCCCCCCACCCTGGGCCTCTGAACTATGTTCTGTTCACTTGCTGAATCTGATTGTTTTAAATGATTAGTAGGGGCTTCCCCCCCCCCCTTTTTGAAAAATGATCAGTCTCTCAAAGACTAATTTATGAATTCCTGCTAAAATCATATTTTTAGATGGCTAGTTGGGTATTCTCATTCTGTGTGGTCTTATTAGCTGACTAAGGTAATGTTTGAAAATTAAGTGTTTTCTTAAGCCACCCTGGCTTGGCTGCTTTGGGGAGGTACCAATAACAGCTGTTTACCATTAGCTGAATTTTTCTTAATTTTATATTACTGGAGATTTCTGTCATGTTGCGGGTAAATAATACTTGGGGCAGATTTTTAAGTAGCCTGGAGATCTTCTGCTTTGTTGCTGTTGCTGTGTATCTTATCTTGCTCACAGACTTGCTTGCTCTGGTATTGGTTTGTTGCCTGATGCCTCAACAAGCTTTGTTTTTGGTCTGTTCACAGGAAAGAGAGCGATTAAAGAAAAAACATTAACTGACCTCAGATAATCAGTATAATGATGTAGCTCATTAGTCATCTTGAGTGCCCATTATTAATGCAAGCCACTTTTTCCTCTCATGAGTTAGGCTTAAAATGTCAATGTTGTCTTTTTTTAAACTGTTAAACTAGATTGGTCAGGGTACCTGTGGAAACAGTCAGAGAAGCTAGCCTTAAAGTGTTAAAGGCCTGTTACTGAGCCCTGTGGAGTAGATTCTTTTATCTCACGATTTTTAAAAAAATCAATTCAAGAAGTTAATTATTATATTTTATGTTGAAAGATCTGAAAAACAGATGCTTAAATATACTTTTTATCTTACTGAACTATATAAAGTTTAAATTTGATTTTTAACATGTAGCATCCAGGAGAGTTTGTATCTCATAATTTCAGTCTCTTCTCAGGCAAATTGGAATTTATTTTTATTGCCAGTTTTCATCTGTGCTTGAACTTATTTAAAATCAGGTTAAAAGCAAGGTTTATAAATGGGTACTTTTTTTTTTTACAACTTGGGCAATTATTTTTAACTATTTTACCTTCAAGTGGAATGTTCTTCCCCATTCCAGATGACACTGGGAGGACTTTCTTCACCTTGATCTCTTTTTACACTTCCTAGTTAATATTTCACAGCAACCCATTTAAGGATGTCCCTCAGAGATTGAACAGCTTCTATGGAGTAATCAGGGAAGTGTTCATTTGATTTTACTATTTAGGATTTTATTTATTGATCAGTTGTTGGCGCATAGAAATGCCAACAGTAGTTTTCATTAACATTTCACCATATTTGGGATTCTGAGGAGCTGAGAGTATCATTTAAGGAACAAGGGTGTTTGGAAAAGGGTTTGTTGCTCACCTTTAATCATTTAGTGGCGAATTAGTTTAGTATATGAAAGATTGAAAGAGGCAGTAGTACCCTAGAATTTCCTTTCCTCTACTTAACTGCACTTTTTGGAATGTGAAGCATTGTATGTTAACACCTTGGAGAATGGTTAGAAGCTTGGAAAATGTGTAGAAGTCTGATCATTTTGCCTTTTTTTCTCCCTTTGGGGCAGTGCTGAGAAAAGTACTGAGGGAGGGGGTGGGGTTTGGATTATTTGTTGCTTCAGTAAAGAGTAATTGGGAGTTGGAGTTGGTTTTAACTTAAAGGGGGGAAGTTCTTAGCCCATGTGTGCTTGTAATGCATCATCCAGCATCTGTATTTGTGTTCTTGAAAGTAACTGGTCTAAGTTGATGCTAAAAGAAATCTTTTTATGTCTCATCTCTTTAGCAGGGGGAGCGATCTCAGAACTGTTATGAAGGCCCTTGAAGTTCTTTGTTCTTCCCTACTTTGCCATCGTGTGGCCTCTGGACACTGTGGTCAGTCATTTGAGATTGACTTTAATTTAAAACAAAGGCCTCTGTCTTCCACCCAGGAGGTGGAAGGAGTGAATTTTATGTTTGAATGAAGAATTGAATTAAGGAAGAAGAATATATGTCCCCTTCCCTTTCAAGCATAAGTCCAAATAGGCTCTCAGGAATGAGGATTTGTGAAGACATCAAACAGGAGTTTTGACTCATTTAAACTTTAATGCTTGTTATGTTGCTGGAGAAGAGATTCCTGTTTTGCTTGTCTGTCTTTACTGTACCCAGCACCATTTCGGCCTGTCATTTCCTATCTCCTACTTTCCTTCCCTCCACAGTGCACGTCCTTGAGTGACTTGTTCTTATCTGTAATTTTGCTGCCTGTATCCTAGAAAAACGTCTGTTGCACATTCTTTCTTCCATTTTTAACCCACTCACCAGATACCTCCTATATTTCCATATTGTATTACAAAGATGGGCAGAAAAGAAAGATTTCAGATTTTCCAAAAGGAAAGAAAGATAAGAAAGGCCCCCTCTTTGTTCACATACTGTAACCTTTTGCTCCAGAAGTTGAGCTATAAGAGAGTCAGGTTTTTCTTTGTATCCTTTTCATTGCATGGTTCCCTCCAGTATTGGTTCATTCTCATTAATCATGGTTTTTGAAGATAGCTAGTTCATTTGTCTCCAGCAAAGAATCATCAGTAGTTTATATTGCTTTACCTGTACTGGCTTCCAGAGCCAGAAACAAACCGAGGTGTCTCTCAGCAGACTTCTTTTTTGCTGGGGGTGGGGGAATCTATGCAAGGACTAAAATAAAACCGTCCAAAATCAAAGCAATGACAACACAGTTCAAATCAAAAAATCTAAGCACCTTTTTTTTTTATCATTGCTCGTGGACATCTGTCCTTCCCATCAGTCATTGCATTTCCCCTCCTTGTATCCACACCCCTTTTCCTTCCTACATGTTTCCAGTCACTTCCTTTCTGTGAAAGGTTGCTTAGCTTTTTAAAAAAAAATTTTAATTTTTGCTTTTGCTGTTCTTTGTATAAAAAGTAGCAGATTGGATGGATGTGTACACTAGGTGTTTGAAATTCTCTGAAAATCCAGAGTGAAGAAACCAGGTGTGGAGGGAGGGGCCTCTCCAGCCTCTCTTGAGCAGAGCTTTGAGCTGCCTGGAAGTGCTTAATCTGGATCATCATTTTCACAGTATTTTCAAAGGAGAGTTAAACACTGTGCTTGTTGGGAAATCGCTGTCAGTTGGTGGTTGCTCCGATAGGTAGCCAAACGAGGTGATTACCTTTTGGATTTTAGCATAGAAATCAAAGTAGAACACATCAACAAGAGCCTCTTCCATTCCATCTTTAGAACCAAAACGTTCAGTAGTTGAAGCAAGAGCTCTCCCTGAGTCAGTGGCAAAATGTCTATATTTTTAGATGCCACTGCTTTTTCCTCAGATGCTCATTTTGTGAATTTCATTTCCTATTTCATATTAGACCAGTGGTTGAGATTGGTAGGTGGGTCACTAGACATGTTTTTGTTTTGCAGACATTATTTCCATTTTGTTTCTCTTTGTACTGTACAGTGCAGTAGTATGCAAACTGTGTGATACAAGAGGTTTCTGCCTTATTTCCACATGCAGAGTAGCTGGGGGTCCTCTGCCTGAGCATTGGGATGTTCAAGCTCTGTCCACCTCCTAAACCGGCTACTGAGAAAGTCAACTTCAGCCCTGTCAGAGTGTCTCTGGCAGCAGCTCCTAATAATTATTTATGCTTTTGGAATTTGTTTCAGCTCCTAAAACCTTCTGTCTATTTCAGTTTGATTTTCTCGATTTGTACAATATATGCATATTCTTTTTCCCTTTTGTCACCTGCCCACCCCCCAGTGTTTTGTTTTCTAATGTTCTGTAGTTTTGTACGAGATGAGACTTAGCCTTGGGTACTTCTTGCTGAAGCTTTAATGCTTTGTAAATAAAACCTGATGTTTATTAAAGAACAGGTGTAGGTGTGTGTTTGTAGACACTGATCACTTCTGAAAGTCACCGGCCACTTCACTCTGTACAACAGAAAATGCAGCTTACTTTGTTGATATTAGATCTTCTCCGTGTAGAAATAACAGCTGGAAGGGCTAAGGAGTGGCCAGGTAGTCCAGATACCTGCCTTTGGACAAGAATATAAAGAAACAATTCAAGCAAAAAGTTAGTGAAAAAAGGATCATGTAGGAATGCCCTCTCTTCCAATTCCTTAGCTCAGTAAGTGTATAACTACTCCGTAGAGGCCTCAGTGCTAGGAGACATTGTGGAGCTTACAAAAACTCTTGCCAGGAAGTTCCTGCCTTCCAAGGACCTTTCTTAAAGTGTAAGTACAGATAAATTCCTCTTCATTAGCACTTTTTCTCCCTAGATTAAATAGCCTTGAAATCCATCGAATACTTATTGTCTCCTAAAGAATAAGATGTTTCATAAAGTCTATTTAAGTCTTTGATTTTAATCATCTCCAAATCTGAGTGTCTACTTATTAATCCTGTTATGTGACTGAGAATCTTTTTTGACATCATAGCTGTTGCATAGCAACTTTGACCCAAGTGAATGATGAGCTCCTTTCTCGTTCTATGGGGTTGGGGGGACTGGACTGAGAGTCAGGAAGAATTATATATCCTCTCCCCCAGAATATATCTTCGGTACCCTTAGGAAGGAAGAGTGCCTAGAAGGGGGAGAGGAGCTGCATTTAACATCGCCTGTCTTGCTGCTAAGCATTGATTCTAAAAGCCCATTTGGCCCTTGCCTTCGTGAATTTTCATTTCTTTTTAAAATTCCTTACACACTTTACAAAGTGTTTTCATGTACAGTTTATCACTTTTGATGCTCAAAGTGACCTTCCTGAAATAGGCAAGGAGGTCTTAATTTACAAAGGAGGAAACAAATTCAGGAAGGGTAAATCACTTGCCTCTCAGTCCAGAGTTCTTAATCCTTTTTATAGAAGGTTTAGGAGCATTTAAAGTTAATAATAACTTAATTCAAGTTAATCCTCTCTTTTTTTTTTTTAGACTTGGTATTTGATTTCTTATTTGGGCAGATTTAGCTGGTATTTTTGAAACCTTTGAATTCAGAGCCTACAATTTGGAGGGGAGGGGAAAGGGTGAGGAATGGTACAGCCTTACTATACATTGAGGTAATTTGGAAATTCACTTCAGCTTCTGAAGTCTTTTCATCTTTGTTTCCCAAGAGGTGGACTTAAATGCATTAAAAGGATGGGAAAAGAATGAAGACTGGTAAGGTGGTTGTTAACAAGTAGTGATAGTAAAGCAACAACCTTGTGACATTTTTTCTGCCGTGTGGCCTCACCTGTTAATAAGGACTGGACTTTTATTAAGTTGTATTGTTTTATTGACAATGCATGCATCATATCTTTCGACTTTGAAGGCTATCTCATGTCGAAGGAATTAAATTACGTTGCGGAGGATTTAGCTGGAACACGTCGGGTGTTGGCTGAGGGTGGTGAAATGCCTACTAAGACATGAAGACTTTGGCCACTAGTTTCATCCTTGGGAACCTGGTGTTGGCCTTCTATCTCCCTTTGGTGGTGACTTTACCTAAAACACTGGCCATTCCTGAGAAACTGCAAGAAGCTGTGGGGAAAGTTATTGTCAATGCCACAACCTGTACTGTCACCTGTGGCCTTGGCTATAAGGAGGAGACCGTCTGTGAGGTGGGCCCTGATGGAGTGAGAAGGAAGTGTAAGTCTCAGCGCTTGGAATGTCTGACCAACTGGATCTGTGGAATGCTCCATTTCACCGTTCTCATAGGGCAGGAATTTAAGCTGAGCTGTCTGAGTTCAGACATCCTGGAGGTTGGACAGGAAGCTTTCCGATTCACCTGGAGACTTGCTCGGGGTATCATCTCAACTGATGATGAAGTCTTCAAACCCTTCCGAGCCAGTTCCCACTTTATAAAGTTTCAGTCCGCTCAGGAGTATGACTCTGGGACCTACCGGTGTGACGTGCAGCTGTTAAAGAACTTGAGACTTGTCAAGAGGCTCTATTTCGGGCTGAGGGTCCTTCCTCCTGACTTGGTGAACCTGAATTTCCATCAGTCCCTTACTGAGGATCAGAAGTTAGTAGATGAGGGCCTGGAAGTGAATCTGGACAACTATTCCAGGCCTCAGCGCCCACCGTGGAAAAAGAAGGTGACCATAGCTGTGGGGATAGGAATTGCCAGTGGTGTGACTGGTGGCGTGTTGGTGAGCATCGCCCTGTGCGGTGCACTGAGGGTGATCCACAGCAGTGCCATCCTTGAGACCTGACAAACCTTGCTGCCGAAGGGCTGGCTGCTCAGGAAGCCAAACTAGCTTTTCAGGGGAGTGTTCTGCCTGCCGGATTGTGGATTAACTAAGGGGGGGGCTTCCACTACCACAGGAGTGAGTGGGGGTTGTGATGCGGGGCAACATCATGGTAGCTGTGGGCAATATTCCCTAACTCTGTGTCCCAGATGGATCTCTTCCAGATCTTCCCTGCCCACTAGGTACCCAGGAAACCTGACTGCAGGCATCTCCCTGCTCCTGGGAAGAGTTCTGTCTTCCAAGTTTGCATTCATTTTCTACCCTTTACAACTTGTATGCCTCCCTACCTTGATCTCCCTTCCGAGCAGTATAATCGTGTAGAAGGATATAATAGCTTTTCTAGTGAAAGTGTTTTTTTCCTCTTCAATAAAAACAATTCCCAGTAGCTGTATGGAAACCTAACCTTTTCTGCCCTTTAGTTTAAAATTTCTTGCAGTTGTTTAAATTGTCCCATAATCAGTCTGGTTTGGGGTTAAACTTACACCAGCGTTTTTAGAATAGACATTGAACATATCGCTTTGTTGGGGGCATATGCCCATGTGTGGCAGAGCCGAGGGTGTTAGTAATGACTTCTGACTCAGGTATGTAAGAGACAGTCACTAAATGTTAATAAATTATTTGCACCCCTTATACACTCCCAGGTGAAACCTTTGTGCTCAGTGCTAAGTTGAATTCCTGGTGAAACACTGGATTCTTCAGCTGGTAGATTGCCCCTGAACAGTTCCTAGGCTTGCTCCCTGTTCCTGTCCTTCTAGCTCTTTCAGTGCCCTGAAGCTTGTGCTGCTGGAGGTTTCTTACAGCAGCCAAGGCCCCGTAACGGAGGACTAGTACCTTCCTTCCTCAACAGGAAAACCAATCTTAAGACCTTCAGAGGCCATTCAGACTGTGTCTGAGATAATTGCCTTGGCTTGTGGAACTATCAGGGAAATTGCTCTTGGGCCGCCAGCTGAGCTAATTCTATATGAGATAATTAGCATTTCTTCCCCTCACTTTTTTCTCAGCACAGAGGAAGTAGCAGAAACAAGACTTGGACCAGTGGTTATCTTCTCTGGCCGTGTGTCTGAATCACCCGAATGAGCTTTTGAAAAATAAGATTCCTGAGCCCTAACCTGAGGATGCTAATTCAATTTAAATTATGACCAGTGGATCTCTGTTATTTCTTCTATTTTATATATAAAAATAAAGTCCAACCCATAGAAAAGTTGAAAGAAAGGTTTGATGACATCCACAGACCCTTTAACTGGATTCACCGATTGCAAACGTTTTGCTCCAGTTCTCTTCCTCTCTAAATACATATTGATTTTATGTGAAGCACTTGAAAGCTAGTCACAGACATTGTGACCTTTTACCCCTAAATCATGTATGCATCTCCTAATAAGGACGTTCACCTGTATAACTACAATGACTTCATCACACTAACAGTTTCCTAATCTTACAAATAGTTGATACTTCGTTTCTCCCAATTTCTAAAATCTTAGAACTTTTAACTTGATGTTTGATCTAGGATCAAATGAAGGTTCACGTATTACATTTGATTATTATTTCTCTTAAGTCTTATTTTACAACAGATCCCCTACTTTTCTTTTTTTCATGACATTCATATTGAAGAGGCCATTTGTCTTGCATAGTGTCCCACAATTATTTCCTCATGAGTAGATTCCTGAGGAATGAATCTTAAACATTTTTGACAAGAGCCCAGCGAAAATAATATGTACTTATTGCATGACCTCGGGAGGCACAATGTCAGGGTGACCCATGGTTGATGCTAAGCTTGATCGTTTGGTTAAGGTGGTGACTGCCAGATCTCTCCAGTGGTGGACCTGTATATGTTTTCCTTTTGTAATCTGTGGGGTGATGCTTTGTGATTATCTGGTTTCTAAAAAACGTTCACAAGCGTTTTAGAATCCATTCATGGTCTTTGCCTTATTATTACGTGCTGGGGATTGCAAAATGATGGATTCTTTAAATTCATTTTTGTATTTATTACCCTGCATTTTTCTGTAAAGAAATGCTATTCTTTTTATTCTTCTGACGTTTCAATGAATTCTCTTTTATATTCAGTGAATTATATATAATCCATTACTGTTGTCATATTTTTGATGTTCAGATTGTTCCCAGTTTTGGCCAGAAGTCCCTTCAAGCCAACTCCTTTGTCCTTTTGGTGTGGTCCCACTTGACTTTGAGCATGTCCTTGCATGGTAGTGTTGCAGCTGGAAAATGTGACTAGAAATTCAAATTCTTTTGGTTGTTGTGAAGAGAGGCTAGAGGCACCTTCTCACCAGGTGGGGGTCACTATGTCTCCGCGGGGAGAAGACTTCCCTTTGGTACTGCTGAGTCAGTACAGGTATCCCCCGCTTTTTGAAAGTTCACTTTCCACCACTTTGGTTTTAGGAGAAACCTACGTTAGTACCTGTTTTCGCTAACTGAAAAGAAATCTGAAGGATTTTCACTGTTTCAAAAAAAAGGTAATTGCTTCTTTGCTTTACACCATTTCAGCTTAAGAAAGATTGCATAGGAACACTCTACTTTTGAGGAGCGGGAGAAACCTGTACCTCAAATGTCTTAAAAATCAGGGAAGCTTGAGCAGTACCATCAGATGAGCACTGTTTACTGTCCATCCTGTTAGGTAAAGCCAGCCAGCCTAGGAGAATGCCTGCTCTGCTGAGGCCTGCCTTAAAGTTGCTTGGCCTAATTTTTCTCCCCTCCCAGGACTGAATGAAGCAATATGGACCGTGTGTTGTGACTTCCTTAGCGGTGACTGTGTGAAGGCTGAAGGTGTTGGGTAAAAGCCTAGGGTTAGAGAACAGGACAAGGAGATACTCTTTAGTCTGAGGATAAAAACACGCACAGCTGGTGCCAGCTGCCTCAGCAGGTTGAGAAACCGTCTTTATTTAAGAACTGCCTGCTACCAGAGTCAATAAATAACTACCATTATAAGAAGTGTAAGAGAGACAGACAGTAGGTCAGTGGGAGCGGGTCCATTTTAACAAAAACTGAGTTAAGTCAGTGGTCCAGTGAAGCCCCAACCCTTGCCCAACTGTGAGCTTTTCTAAGCTATGCAGGCCCTGGAGGGGGTGGGTCAGTTGGAGTCTGGGGGCCAAAGCAGGGTGCACCCCATCTGAGGGCATGAGGCTTCCTAGGGCTCTGGGGAAAGCTATCAGACCCGTTTTTTTTTTCCTCTCCAGTTTCCCTTTATTGTCCTGCCTTCCCAAAGCCTATGACCATATATACAGCTACCAAGCACCTCTTTCCATGGAGCTCTTTGAAGTTCCTTAAAAGTGCCCATCTAATCCCTCATGCCACTCCAGGAGCCTCTCTGGCAACCTTGCTCATCTCCAGGATGAAGCCCAGGTTAGGTCTGAGCCAGGGAAATAGCTGCACCTGTGCCTCAAACCCAGGTTTGAGGATACTGTTTATCCCTCCGATACAGAGGAGCCCAGTAGGCTGTTATATTCTGAGATCAGGAAGCACACAGACCTCTAGCTGGAGAAGAGATGAAGGGAGTGAAACATTATAGAGCCAGCTCGGGCTCTTGCCCAGAGTAGACTAGCCTGGCTCCTGCGACTGCCAAGAGGCAGCAGTATATGCTGGGAAAAGAATGCCTGGGGTGAGCCTTGCCCCGTAAATGACTGTGACTGCAGTCACTTCCCCCTGCATGCTGCAGGGGCCCCAGCGGGCAAGAGCTCCAAGACTCTTCCTGTGCTGAGCACCTTCTGATTCCAAGAATCCCAGCCCTGACGGACACTTGCAGCGTCCCCTCCAGTCTTCACCTACCCTAGACCCCAAGACAAACAGCTGTCAAAATTTCTCAGAGGTCCCTACAAAAGGAAGAAGCCCCTCAATTACTCAGTCCAGGGTCTCCTTGCAGATGTTTTTTCTGACGGCTCTCCTGTCATTTTATCAAAAAGAGCCCCCCCACCCCATGGCCCTCCTGTTCCCTGGGACCACCTGTATCATTTGATTCCCTGGATGAAAGTAGGTAACCCAATCGCACTGGGCCCTGAGACTCCACCTGAAGAGAGCTGCCCTCCCCCCAAGGGTGAGGTATACATCTGGGCTGTTGGAGCAACCAGGGCTGAGCAGCCAGGGCTGGGGCAAAGGGCGCTATAGGCTGAGCCCCAATGTACGCAGAACGGAGACTCTCCCGAGCCCTGAAGCGCTGCCTGTCCCTAGTCCTCAGGCACTTGCTGGCCACTGAGCTGTAGGGTGAAGTACTGGTTTGTGGCTGTTTCCCCTTGGTTGCCTGTCTGGGGCTTGGCGTGTGAGAGGGGAGAGATCCAGGATCGAGTCGTTACCACAGCAGGAACGAGCCTCAACGCGTGCGGGCAGCGAAGGCGACAGTCAGGCCTCTTGGGCAGGAAGGGACTCTGAGAAGCCGTCTGATCTCTTCTTCTGCCTCCACACCAGCTCCTGGGCAGCCACGTCACCAACAGGCTGTTCCCCTTCACGTGCCTGCGTGTCCTCAAGCCACCTGCTGTCTTATTCAGTCTTAACCAGCACTCTGCCTGAGTCTTGGCCTGCAGGAACATCCATTTTAGTCCAGCTCTGTGTCCCCCAAACAAGTTCTTCCTGCACGGGGCTTACGTTTTCCTGAGGCTGAGTTCTCCTAGTTAGAAAAACCCTTCCTGGGTTTCCCAGAGGGTCTGTGTGCCTCCACAGAACTAAGACTCTCAGTCGTTCTCTCTTGCCTCAAGCAAGCTTAGGGGCTGCAGCCGCCAGCTGCACAGTTGAGTCCCTGTGGCAGTCCAGGTCAGCCCTCTCGGCCCAGCATCTAGACACCTGTCCCTTTGCTGCTCCTCCCGCAGCCGAGGCAGCGAGGAAAGAATCGGCTAAACCCTGGAAGGAGGTTTTCTACTTTCAGCATCCCCTTTCTGATAGAGCTGGGTACAGGCCAGATCACAGCCATGGGGGACCAGGGTGGATGCTAGGACAAGTTTGGGTCCCTGCAGTGGAAGAATGGTCACTCAGCTGAGCCCCCAGCACCTCGCATGGGGGTGAAGGGTGGGAGCAGGTGAGGAGGTTTTGATTGGAGGGCTCCAAGGAGGCAGTCCTGGGCCAGGGGCAGGCTGGTAGGTTCAGTGGTGGCAGGGAGAAGGCATGTGAGCTTACATTTTTAAAAAATTGTAGTGGGTAAACACCAACATAAACCTGCCCAGGAAAATAGAGCAGGACTTGAAAAATTTAAAAACCATAACAAAATAGAGCTCTAACTGTAAACTACAGAAACCAGGCTCAGGGGGCCTGTGCCCTACAAGATGTCCCGCTGCTCCTATATGTGAAGGGCCACCTGTCACAACATAGGCTTTGGAGTTTCCTGGTTGTGCCACCACTGCTGCCTGGATTTGGGGAATCCCTGCCCTTGCTTTGGCGTCTTTTCTTGGAGCAAGGGCAAGGGGAGCAGGGGGCTTCAAGCCAGCACTGCATATTGAGGTCCCAGCAGAAGCTAGGCTCAGAAGGCAAAGAAAGACTGGGGTCTCCTGTAGTCTGCATGCGCCTTGGGTTGGGACCCAGCCATGCCGAGCACCCCACCATCACCCACCTGCACCTCTTGAAGAAGAATTTTCATAGCCCAGTGCCCTTCTTAACCACCTTCTTAACCAGGTCATAGCCATTCAGCACTGCCCCCTTCCTCTGGGTAGACAAAGAGCCTGGGACAGGAAGGTTGGAGAAGAGTGCTATCCCAGCCCCATCATTGACAGGCTGTGTGACCTGAGGAAGGCCCTCCCCCTTCCAACTCTGTTACCTCATCTGTAGAGTGGTGGCTTGGGCCCAGTGAGGTCTATAGCCTCTTCCAGCTCTGACGTGCTGTGACTGGTAATACACCCAGAGCGCAAGCTAAGATGTCCCATTTATTTACCCCTTCGTCTTCTGGGGGAATGCAAAAGAGCATCCGAGGCAGCCTGGGGGGCGGGTCGCCATGTGGCCCAGGGCGTTCCTGCGAGCAGGTAGGGCCGCATTTATCCTTTGCCCTTCTCAGAAGACTCCTGACTCCAGACACACAGAATTACAGCTGCATTTTGCTGGAGGAGGACGGTGGAGGCACTCCTGCCTCCTACTCAAACCCGCGAGGGACCGTGCAGGCTGGGGCTTGGTGCAGTGGGGGACCTGCCCAAGACAAGCCCTTTAGTCACCCAGCTACCTGTACGTGGCTTCTGTCACTCTGGGGTGACAGGGTTGGGTTGGCAGTATTGGCTAAGAGGGCAACGTCACCTTGATTGTGACTGTGCCGCAGGCCAAGTCTGGTGCCCCTTTCCACCAGGAGTCTCAGCTTCTCAACCCCTCTTAGCTCCCACCCAGCAGTCGGGAGCGTCGCCCCCCGGAGCTGCAGGGGCTCAGGCTCCCGGCCTCAGACACCAGAGCACTGGTTCTCAGCCATCAAGGTAGGTGGCAGGGGCCTCCAGGGAGTTATCCAGGACAATGTCAGGGTCCAGCCGTGCTGTCCTTTAAGAGGAGAAAGGAGGAGAGTCCCTGGTCCCCAGGTTTGGCCCTCTCCTTAGACTGAGAGATGCTGCTGTTTAAGCTTTGTCCCGTTCCTGTCCGGTGTTCCCGGGCTTAGGACTCCGCTCTCTGGAGCAGAGTCCATATGCGGTCCCAGAGTGCTATCTCCGCTGATGCGCAGATGCCTGTTTAAACCCCCTTCTTCCTGTAGGCCTGCCTTCCATCCAGGCACCCTAGAGGGCCCAGGCATAGGGTTCAGTATCATCATGGAAGTTACTGTCTGGTGCCTCTTGCTTTAAAGAAAAAAATTCCTCGCATGGGTTCTATCCTGTGGCAGAATATGAAATATCCTACCTCCTACGAAAAGGGCACTGCTTAAAGTAGGTATTTAAAACCAGTCATTCTCAGGCACAGTGTTGGGCCACCTTGGCATTGGGAAGGGGCTGGGGCCAGCTGGCTCTGTCCATCGGAGGTGGGTGTCCAGCTGTGGCAGAGAGGGAGGGGTGCCGAGATCAGAGCTCCAGGTAGCCTATGAGGATCAGTGTCGCCACGGAGTGACAAAGGACGGTGCCAGGATGTGGGACTGGACAGACTGCTGAGTTCTCCACCATCATGCTTGTGCCTGAAACCAGCAGGCGGAAATGGGCTGAGTGAGCTGGGCCTGGGACCTGCACATCCCTGTCCCACCCTCAGGACAGAATCCAGACCTTTCCTAAGGAGATTCACGGAGGGCTGGCTTCAGGACGGGGAGGTGTTCTCAAGCCCTCCTTCTGCAGTGTTTTGTAGGACCTTTGCTCTTGTTCCCGTGAAAGGAGTGCACTTACCTCAGCCCTCAGGGATGTTTGGGAGTGGGAAGGAGGGGGCAGCAAGGGCAGTTCCAGGGCTACTTTGCACTTGGTTCCTGCCTGCCTGCTTTTTTCCCCCTTGGGGACTGGCTGGGTTGGGGTCTGGCTTGGGTGGGAATGATTCCTGCATCAGGCATCTGGATGGACCCTGATACTCCTGGGGGATAAGGGGAGAGACAGCACCTCCATTCCTCACGATGTGGACTTCTGCCGGGACCCCGTCCCCCCCTGGCCCTGTGGTCCGAATCTGCACCAGGGCATGGCCAATGTCTTCAGGAACCGCAATTTCTATCCAATTCTTGCTGGTGAGGTGGAGCGTGGGAGTCGGGTGTAAGTCGTTCTGGTACAGCATCTGTGGGAAGGGGGTTAGCCAGGCAAGAGTTTCCTTACACCAGGACTGATTCTCCTCTTCCCTAGCCCCAGGAATGGGAGGAGCCCATATGGTTCTGGGCCCTCGAGGTCCTGCCTCCTCACCCCTCCCGTTTCCTGTTGACCAGGTCCAGGCTCTTGAACAAGCTCCCCACTGGGAAGAGGAAAGCTTGCAAGCAGCTGAACTGGTTCTGCAGACTCCTTAGACCAGAAGGACCCAGACTTCACCCAGTCCATTGCTGCCCCCTTGAACCCTGTCTTTCCGCAGTCATACCATTTTCTTCTAGTCGCTACTACCTGCTCCCTGAAGAACTGCTCATGGATTTCACGCCTCTCACAATCCCGAACTCTCTGCTTACATCTAACTCAGATCCTTCTGGCTAGAAACTGCAGCTCCCTTGTGTTTGCCAGAAATACAAGCGAGCTCTTCCTCAGCGTTCAGTGCCTGGTTGATCCCTTCCTTACCTTATAGCCTGTGACTGCAGACTCATTTCGGAGCGGGACCACAGGGTCCCACTTAATACTAAGACTGGAGCTCGAGAAAGTCCAGGAGATGTTGCCAGGGGGTCGCCGTGGAGCTGCCAGAGGAGGGAGAGAGTTGGGGAGACTTCCCAATGTTTCCCCACCACTCACCCCCTTGCTTTTAGCCAGCCTTTTTCTAGATGTCTTCCCAAAGCAGTTGGACCCAGAACATTCTGTCACCGCTGCCTGAGAAGCACACTCCAACAAAGTTTGGAGAAAAGGGAGGCAATTCAGAGGCCATGAATTCCATTCCCTCGTTATTATTAGACGTGCTGCCTCGTTTCTGTCCTGCCCAGGGCTTGTGGGCTGGAGCATTTGTCTTTCGGGGAAAGAGTGATCCTAGAGGCACCGCCTCCAAAATATACCGCCCAACCCCCACCCAGGCTGACGGACTCACGGGGCTTCACGGTCGTGGCATTGGCGGAAGGGCTGGCAGGCCCAGTGCCGGCCCGGTTGTAGGCCCGCACAGTCACGTGGTACTTGGTGTTGTAGTGTAGGCCGGTGACTAGGGCACTGGTGTCTAGCCCTGCTGTCCTCACTCGGTCAGCAGCTGCTTCTTTGTCCCCGGCTTTCCAGTAGCGGATCTGAAGGGGGCAGGGGTACCCTAGGGTCAGCAGTCAAACCCAGGACCTCGGGGCTACCCTGACCCTGGCTCTGGACACCTGCATCCTGCTCCTTGCTGGTGCTTGTAACTCAGTCTCGGGTCTCAGAACCTAGACACTAGATCATGAGCTCCAAGGGAGCAGGGACAAGTTGGTGTAAGTGGCTGCTCCCTTCTTGGTGCCCAGCAGAGTGCCCAGTCCAACGAGAGAGCTTAATACGTGGGCTGAATGAGGGAGCGGGGGTGTGGGCACTGACTCAACCTAGCGCTGGCCTGCTGAAACCAACCCCATTTAATTAATTCAAGGAATCCCGTGGGGACTCTGTTAAAGGCTATGAAACGCACATTGTACTTGCAAAGTAGTCCCCCAGCCCTCACTCCAGCAAGCTTATGAGGGCTGCGGAGTAAATGCAAACCCATTGTCATAGACCTCGTAACACCAAGGCCTTCTAGATATTCTTCCAAATCAATGGCAGAGTTTGCAGCTATCTCCTCAGTGGGGCTCACCTAACCCATTGTGCTAAAGCCCAGAGCTGACTCTCCTGAATGGAACTGACAACATCACTAGTATGATGATTCTCCCTTAGACAATGACATTTCCTGCTTGCCCTTCTTTCCCTTCCTCTCGCTTTCTCACTCTCCATCCACCCCCGCATGTACCCCAGTGTGGAGTCACCAGTGGGCCCAAGTCTTGGGTCAGAAACTGCTGGGCCCAGAGTTCCTCAGGGACAGGATGAGCGGCTGGTACATAGAGGAGGCCATGCTGTTCTCTGCAGCCCTGAGGATGCCAGGCTAACTGGGCTCTGGCATGAAACGGGCAGGCTACGCCCCTTCCAGGACCTACTCCTCCTCCCCTGGGCTCCCACAGCGTCCAGTGCCGGCTCGAGCCAAGCAGTAACTTCAAGGCTGTCCACAGGCATCAGCTAGAGGGGCTTAGCTGAGGTTGCGTCCATGGTGCTGCATAGACTGCGTGCTGTGTGCCTGGTTAGTGAATGAGTGATTCCAGGAGGAGGACTAGCAAGCCATGAGGTGCCCCCGCGCCTTGACCCCCCGACCCCTTCCTCTCCCAGCCCAGGTCAGTGCTCACCTCATACCCCAGGAGGATACCATTCATGTCCTGCCGCACCGGTTCCCAGGTCACGTTCATCTCTGAGGATGAGACCCCTTTGGCCCAGACCTTGGTAGGGGCCACCCTGGGTTCTGAAGACCGACACAGAATGGGTTTGGGTTCCCGGGCACTCCCTGTACCCTACAGAGCAGCTGCCAGCTGGGACTGCCCCCTCTTAGGATTTTATGGAGCCCAGGGTGCAGGGTGCAGAGCATCCCCCGGGGCCCACTTCTCTTTCCAGAGAGCCTCCCTCCTCTAGGCCTGAGGGGAGACGAGGTAGCAAGGGCTAGGAAGGAAGCCAGTGGCTTAGAAGCCAGGTGTCCTCTCCACCCCACCTGCGGAACCTAGCAGGGGTGTGAGGAGCGCTCCCGCACCCTACACCCCGTGGACACGCTGCTGGGGTGGGGATGCCGCATGGGCCCCGGGGTGGCCCACCTTCCTCAGCCGAGTACACAATCGCGGTGAGGCTCTCAGGCCCATCCCCGCGGTGGTTGTAGCTGCGGATCTTGACCTCAAAGGGGGTGTAAGGCCGGACGCTCTCGTTGCTGTAGACGAAGTACTGGGCATCGGCGCCGGGCACCCGCGCGGTCTGCCAGCTAGTGCTGCCCTGCCTGCGGAAGGACAGCAGGTAGCCGAAGCCGTCTCCGTTCTGGTACTCCCGGGACATGGGCTGAGGGGCAAGAGCGTGGCATGGGCGAGGGGCCGCGGCTGCGTTTTCCTGCCCGTCCTCCAGCCCCACCCAGCCTTCACCAAGAGGGGTGGCCCCAGGGCTGCGGTGGTTCCATCCTGCAGTGGGTACCAGGGGAGGGGAGGGACCTTGTCTGCTCTGGAGTCAGGACCGTGCAGTGGCTCTGTCTGGGTCCTCTCTGCATGCTGCGCAACTCCTGAGACGAGTCCCACCAGGTGCGGGTGGGGGTGAGGGTGGGGTAGAACTTGTCCCCCCAGAGAACTGGAGGCATAGCCCTGCCTCTGTCCTTGCAGCTTACCGTCCAGTTGACAATGAGCTCTCCAGGGGCTCCACCGCCTCCTCTGAGACCTGAGGGTGCCACCGAGGGGGCTGTCAGGGCCAAGGGACACAGACAGTTAATGGGCAGTGAGGGAACAAAAGCTCTGAGTCTGAGACCAAAAAGCATCCTAGGACAAGGACACCCTTCCAGTGGGCCCTGGCTACACGCCAATAAAATGGACAACCTAGAAGAAATGGACAAATTCTTAGAAAAGTACAATCTCCCAAGACTGAACCGGAACCAGGGAGAAATAGAAACTATGAACAGATCAATTACCAGTACTGAAATTGAATCAGTAATTTAAAAACTCCCAACAAACAAAAGTCCAGGACCAGATGGCTTCACAGGTGAGTTCTACCAAACATTTAGAGAAGAGTTAACACCTATCCTTCTGAAACTATTCCAATGGGACCTGGTTTTGTCTTTCAAGAGTCCCTCTGGACGTGGGCTTTGGCGTCAAGCAGACCTGAGATCAGATTCCACCTCTGCCACTTACTAGCTGAGTTTCTCTGGACGAGTTACTTAACCTCTCTGAGCCTCTGATTCCCCTCTCTGTAAGATAAGGATAATAATGTTTCTCTCAAAGGCTGTAAGAAGAATAAAATTAAACAAGACAGTGGCTAGCATATACATATAGTATACAAGTTTGAATTTGAACTCAGCTCTTCTGATTTGAAATCTCATCATCTTTCTTCTGCATCATAGCTGTCTTTGTGCTCAACTCCTGGATACTACAGTGAAGGAGACCACTCCTCACCCTTTGACTGTCCAAGAAGTTCAATCAAAGAAAGTGCTCCTTCTGGAATTCTTTACTCAGGAGAGGTACAAGTAAAAAATATTGAATGATTCCAGAAAGAACCTGGAGAGTCAGCATGGGGCACACAGGAAACCATGTTTATGGACACAAAAAGGCAGACCCTCATTACACATTCAGTGGGGCAGGCCTGGGTGGGTATGGAGGGGAGGCAGGTCCTGATTCCATGCTGCTGGTCTCAGGATCCCAGGGCTCTCATTCTGGGCCTTCCCCTTCACCTCTTCCCTTCCTTCCCCACTCAGGTTCTGACACCTACCTGCCTTTCAGGGAGGGTTGTGGGCAGATTGTCTATTCTTCCTGCTCCCAAAGAAACCATCTAAAGAAGGACTTAGAGCACCAGCTGCTTACTTAGTGCCCTGCACAACACACACACACACACACACACACACACACACCTTCCTCATTAACTGATTCCTGCAGCTCGTGCACTTCCAGGGAGGATATCTGCCCATCACCCCATGGTCCTGGGTTCAAGTCCAGGCTCTGCCAGTGTGACCCTTCCTTCACATGGAATGGTTTTTCCATTTTTTAAAAAATTAAACTCTTTACTTTGAGACAATTGTAGATTCACATGCAGTTGTAAGGTTGGCCTATTTTTTTAAATAAGTGGTTTGGACTGGATGGCTTCCAGCCCTGACAGGCTGTGGCCCAAGGCACAGTACGTTGTGCAGTGTTGCGGCCTTGCTCTGACTTGGGTTCCTTTCTCATCTGTTTTGTTAGAGTCCGAAGCCTGGTGAGCAGGGTTGGAACTCCATGTAATTGCTGCTTGCTTGGGGCTCCCTTTAAGGAGGGCTAGGGTCTGTGCCCTGACATTACTTCTCACCCAGGGCTCTGACCTGCTTCCTTGGTCCGGATGTTGCTGGAGGGCCCACTGGGCTCCCCAGTGCCCAGGATGTTGCTGGCTAAGACCCGGAACTCATAATCCATCCAGGGCGTGAGGCCCAGCACCTGGGCGGTCTCGGCGTTGCCCTCGATGTTGGCGGGATCTGCAAGGCACCAGGGAGTCAGTGTTCTGCACTTCATTTACTGATCTAGATGGAAAGGGCAGGGACTGGGTATGAATCACTTTTTTATACCCAGCTCTCACGGTGGTACCCGCTATATTAAGAGTTCAATACCTTTTTCAGGAATGATTGGGAAACTCGTAGACCTCCCTGCCTTGGAGCCTTTGTAAGATGTTGTGTGCATCCCACACCCCCACGAATGTTTTCATTGCCCCATTAATAGTCCTGCCAGTGCTTCAAGGGTGCAGACTGAGCGCCTCCCTCTCCAACTCCCTCCCCATTCTTCTGCCGCCTGTGTGACCATCTTCCCTAATGGCCTGGGAGCTCCCTGCAGGCAGGGGGTCTACACTTGTCCCTCTTCGAAGCTCCAGGCTCAGCCTTGGCCTCTGACCCCCAGCACCCCCCCTCGCCCCCCCTACAGCCAGGCCTAATCAGTACTGACCTGGGTGGGGCCTCACACTTACTGGTCCGAACCTGCTTCCACTTCCCTGCAGGTAGAGTACGAGCTTGCAGGGTGTACTTGGCAATGGGGCTGTGGTTGTCAAAGCCACGGCTCCAGCTGAGCTGGACAGTGGTGTCACCGATGTCTCTCACAACCACGCCTCCTGGGGGACCTGGCGGACCTGCACCAAGAGGTCAGAGCAACAAATTTGAGCCAACCTCCTGCAGGCTCGCTTGGGCTGGTGCAGTACCAAGAGGGAGCAGCAGAGGGCGCAGGAAACATACACCGGGTTGGGAGGGCAAGGAATGGGGGCAGTAGTGAGTGGCAGATGGGGTGTTTTGAGGAGGAAGGATGTGTCCAAGGCTGGAGGGGTCACAGAGGCTCTCTCACAGAGATGTGTATAGATTTCCCAGCATGAGGCTTTGAAACTTCTGGCCTCAGCAAGTTCTCCAGTCTTGGGATGTGTTAGGAGTGGATTTTTTTTACAATTTTAGCTTTGGAGAAAGAATATTTTATTCATTTAGGACCTGCGAAGAACCACGGGATGAGTTCAGCTCAACAGACTTGTTAGGAGCCCTTCCCACGGCTTTCAGGGAGAGGTGGGGTTAGTTAGGGAGCGAAGGTCAGAATAGCCCAGCTGGCCTCTGAGGGTGTCACAGTGGGGGTGGGGTGGGAAACCCATCACCTCGGACCAGGACTGTGGCCTCCTTAGATGCACTGTCCACCACCGTCTGGGCCATGCATGTGTACTTCCCACCGTGGCGCAGCTGGGCGTTCAGGATGGTCAGATCCCCAACCGTCTCCTTCTGCACACGCGGGACAGGAAGCGGGGCGGGTCAGAGGAAGCAGCCCTGGCTAGTGCATGAGTCAGGGGACAGGAGGCGGGGCTCAGAGTCCCCTGCTCTGTTACTTCCCCAGACCCCTTGCACCTCGCTCTTCCTCTCTGTTCCGTGGGAGGGATCAGCTAGTCTCTACTTGGTACCACTGGGGATTAAACGACATTTTTTTTTACAGAAGACAGTGATGGTTCAAGTTAATGATATCATCTGCGCTGGGGGGCAGGATAACAAGAGTAGGGGAGTGAGTCTTGCTTGGTGTCTGGAATTCCAGGTTTGACCCTAACCCTCTTCTAAATGCATAGACGTCGGGTGGAATCCGGGGAACTGCCCGTCTAAGGGAGGGTGCTTATGAACCCAGGGATGAGCTTGCCATCATGGCATTCCTGGGGGAAGGGGGAAAAGCTTTGGGGGTGTTGATGGCTCTCGTGGGTCCCCTGTCTGCCCAGAAGGAGGGAGGAGCCCTGGGTTCTCTGGCCTCAGGCCTTACCACACTGGCCCTTCGGTAGTGACCCCCAGGCTTGTCGAAATCGATGGGGAAGTCATCCAGGGTCCAGATGAAGGTGAGGTCCATGGTGGGGTCGTGGGAGGCGTGGCACTGCAGGGTCAGGTTATCTCCCAAGTTGATGTCGGCACTCGAGGGGGCTAGAGTGATCTTGGTTGCATCTACCAAGACAAAGGGCCCCTGAGTGGAAGGGGAGGAAGTAGGCCCAGGCAGGGGCGGCAGGGCAGGGTGAGAGGCTCTGTCTTGAGCCCCAGGAAAGAGAACAGGCAGCGTGGCCAACAGCATCCTGACCTCCCAGCAGCCCCGCGAGTGCGTGAGAGGGAGGCAGGAGCATATCCCGGATGGCGGTGTTTCGGGGCAGTCCCAAGAGAAACCGAATCCTGGGGTAGCCTCAAAACCAAACTAGGGGCTTTCCTGGTGGCGCAGTGGCTGAGAGTCCGCCTGCCGATGCAGGGGACACGGGTTCGTGCCCCGGTCCGGGAAGATCCCCCATGCCACGGAGTGGCTAGGCCCATGAGCCACGGCTGCTGAGCCTGCGCGTCCGGAGCCTGTGCTCCGCAACGGGAGAGGCCACAACAGTGAGAGGCCCGCGTACCGCAAAACAAACAAACAAACAAACTAGGAGGAACATGGGAACACAAGAGCCCAATGGCGAGGAGGGACGGCACCCCGTGGTGGCTGAGTCACCAACCTCAGCCAAACCATGGTCCTTACCTCGCACAGACAGGATGCCCGTGCTGTTGGCTTTGCCCATGAAATTCTCAGCAAAGCAGGTATATTTGCCTTCATCTGACCGACTGATGTTTCTTATGATCAAGGTGCCATCCGGAGTTACAGTCACTCTGCAGCAAGGACAGAGCAGATCTGGCCAACCCAGTGACACACTGTAGTCACGGGAAGGGGACTCACCTCCAGTGAGAGAGAGGGTGAGCAGGAATTGCTCAGGTGGGGTGGGGCTGGTACCTGCTGCTGTTGACCAAAATCTCAGTGCCTTTGCTCCAGAGCACCACGGCCTTCGGAGCTGCCCTGGGCTGACAGGGGATAACGATCTCTCCCCCTCGGGCTGCGGGGATCAGACGCCTTACAGGATTCAGCCTAAAGTCGGGGGCAAGCGCTGGAAGGAAGGGGGAGCGCCCCACAGTCACGCAGGGAATCAAACCAGCACTCGTTGCCCTGGCGTCAGATGTCACCTGGCTACATGTTAAACATTTTATGTTCCCTCTATGGCCAATCCACGAGTGACCCCCTAGCAGCACCACTTCCAAAATAGCCAGGATCCAGCCCCTTCTCATCACCCCCACTGCCACCAGATCTCTGCTGGTTGGCCTTCCTGATTTTGCATTTTCTTTCTACAATCTCTTCTCCACCCAGCTGCCAGGAATATCATTTTAAAAACACAAAACGGACACTCAGAATGAAGTCCAACGCCTCCCAAGGACTCACAAAGGAGTCCCTACCTCTCTGATCACATCTTCCTCCATTTCTTCCCTCACTTATTGTGCTCTATCACCTGGGCCATTTTTTTCCTCTTCTTTTTTTGGTTCCGTGAAGATGACATGATTTTTCCTGCCTCAGGACCTTTGCACTTACTATACATTTCGCTTGGAAAGCCCCCAGATCTTCACATGGTTGGTTCACATCCCAAATGCAACTTCTTCAGAGAGGTCTTCCCTGACCATCCCCTCTAACTGGCCCACCTTACCCACAGCACTCTGCGGGATTTTCTTTACTGTATTTTTTATGGCTGTCTGAAATTATCTTATTTAATTGTTTGATTTTGTGTTTATTTGCCCCCCTCTCTCCACTGGATTGTAAGATACTTGAAGGCAGAGACCTTATTTTTCGTGTTCACTTCTTAGGAGGTGTTGAAGAAATATTGGTTGAATGAATGAATGAGTCTTAGTTAAGCCTCACTACAACTGGATGAGGTAGGTACCGTTCTGTCCATTTTACAGGTGAGGAAACAGACTACAAGCTTAAGTCACACATCTGAGGATACTGGACTAGCTGACGTTTACTGGGCGCCTGTTATGTGATGGGCAGGTTCCTTATGCTTTAGCTCTATCATCTCCTTTCATCCCCACAGCAGCTGGATGAGGGCTGGGCTGTTATTGCCCACATTTTATTATTCAAGAAACTGAAACACAAAGAGATTAATAACTTGCCGAAGGTCACACAGGCAAAGGGGCTGCATTAAACCCAAATCTAGCTGATTTGGCTTTCAGTGACTTTTGCCACTTTTTTTTCATGGCGGCAGACATTTCCTTTTCCACGTCAGACGCGGGTCAAGCCAGAGACCCTGTCCTCTGGGAGCTCCATCTAGTGTCTCATCTCCTGTCTTAAATCCCTGAGTTCTACTCAGAAGCTGTTGGAAAACTAAGGAAAACTGCCAGGTGAGCATGTGCATTTAGAAATGCTGCAACTCACAACCCCTAACGCCCCCCACCTGGGTGTCCCCGGGGACGTCCTCTCTCCCTGGGCCCCTTACCTTGCACGGCCAGCTCGGCACTGGCGTAGATGGTGCCGTGCTTGTTCTCCGCCACACACTGGTACATGCCTGAGTCCTCCAGGCTCAGCTTGGAGAATCGCAAGTCTCCGGCCAGCACTTCTACCCGGGCCTGTGCAGAAGATCAGGACCACTGGGTGGGGGCTTATGGGGTGGATGCAGTGGAGACTGGGCTGCCTGGAGGGGGCGCCTGTATGCACAGTCCTATCCAGGGCCACCTGGAATCCCAGGACGCACAGATTCCCCTGGCCTCCCCGCACGTCTGCACCCGGAAGCCAGAGGGGCAGGTGACACACTCAGGACCACATAGTGCTTTTGTGGCTGAGTTGGGCCTGAACTCAGGTCCCTGGACCCTCCAGACTCTATCCAGTTGACCAGCCTGAGGCCATGTGACTCTGGGATGGAGAGAAGCACCTAGAACTACGCTGTGGCACCCTAATTGGCCCAGAAAGGTTGCCAGTGTGCGGAAGGGGAGGAGATCTGGAGGGTGAGGGAACCAGGTGAGCAGAGGAAGGTGTGCTGGGTGTGTGGAAGGAAGCCCCAGGTCTCCTACCTGGGAGACCAGAGGATCCCCATCCCGAAGCCAGCGCACTGTGGGCCGGGGCTTGCCGGCGGCTGCGCATTCCCAGTGCAGGTTGGAACCGATGTCAGCCTCCATGTCTGAGATCACCTTGAGCCACTCGGGCTGAGCTGCGGGGAGCAAGGGAGAGCAAGGCTGGGGAGGGGCTGGGGAGGAGCTGGGAGGAGCTCCGCGAATTAACTGGACTGGATTTGCAGGGCTGCAGCTCCTGCGCCAGACAGCAGAGGGCGCCAGCCGCATTCCGGGGTGGGGAGAAGCAGGTTCAAGACAACTGGCAGTGCCAGTAATTCTTTTAGCGACTTAAGTCATTCTAATGCTTTCCATGTGCTTTCTGCAACCTTGACTGAAGCTCTGAGCTGACCACAGCACCAGCCTCGTCTGGTCCCATACCCAGTGCACCCCGTGGGCAGGAAAGTTTCAGCAAGGGGCTGCCTAATCTCCTCCCTGACTTCTGGGTCGGCTTCCTCAAGGACAGGGGAAGGCAGGCGAGGGTGTCCGGCTCTGTACCCTGCACGATGATGCGGCCCTGGACGGTGTCGCGGCCCTTGGAGTTCTCCGCCTCACACTCGTAGGTGCCTTCGTCCTCGAAGCCTACGCTGGGGATCTGCAGGGTGGGCTCGGCTGTGGCCCACTGTGGGGACAAGGAGCCATCCACTTTGCGCCACTTGATCCTGGGGACGGGGCTGGCAGGGGAGACAAAGCCAGAGGGGGTGGGCTGAGCTAGGCAGACTCCCTTGTGCCTGCAACTCCTCCCCCAACCCAGGTCCCCTTGAGATGCTGGGCAGGTGGGGACGACGGGGAGGAGGGCCGGGAAGAGACAGAGGGAGAGCGGCCAGGAGAGGAGGAGGGGCCTCTCCCAGGGAGGCTCGGAGCACAGGTGGTCTGTTCCCTGAAGCTGACTTGCCCTCCCTGCCTGACCCCACCCTGCCCTGGCCTCTTCTGGGCCTGCCCTCCTCAGCAGCGGCCTGCAACCTGGTTCTTTATGGGTCCCCTTCCTCCTCTCCCAAACAGGGCCTTGCCTCTACTTTTCAAAGGGGATTAAGTTGTTAGTAATCTGTGTACTAAAATGGACTGAGGTATCGGTGAGTCTTACAAGGTAACGCATTACCCTTCATGTGTTTTAAATATGGATTTTCTGGAAGCCCAATAACTGTCCACAAAGCAGGGGGCATCTTGGGTAACCACAGGAGATATGTGAGGGAGGAGGGGACCAATGCACAAATCACATTCTTTCATTCATTCTACAAACATTTATTGAGTACCTGCTATTTGCTTAGCCCTGTTCCAGTGAGTCCTTTTTCTGAGAGAGTAAGAGTTCTATTATACATTTTCTATTTTAAGAGATAACTGTTAGCATCCATAGAATACTTACTAAATACCAGATGCTATTCTAAGCACTGTACATATATTAGTTCATTCAATCCTCATAACAACCCCATGAGGCAGGTACTATTATTATCACCATGTACAAATAGGGAAACTGAGGCACAGAGAGGTCTCCCAGCCAGCAAGTGACAGAGCTAGTAGTTGAACGAGGCAGGCTGGGTTGGGGTCCACGCACCGTGCTACCTGCCCCCAGCCTGGGGTGTTGTATAAGCTGCCTGAGCCTATCATGCACGTTGCTGGGAAGATGTCTCCCCCAGAGGGTTAGTGCTCAGTGAGTGGCGGTTGCTACCCACTGTGGGTCCGGCACTCTGCTAGACCCTGCGAAGGCACCGAGATGACTGAGAGCCGGCCCTGCCTGCCCTCTCCCTGAGGGGCTCTGAGAGGCTGTGCCCTGGCCTGTCTCCTCCCTCCCCCACCACTCACTTCCCGAAGGCGAAGCACTCCAGGGTGACCTGCTGCCCCACCAGCGCATAGGTCTCTGCTGGGAACCGGGCCTTGATGCTGGGGGCAAAGAGCCTGGTGTCTGGGGAGAGAGGGTTCACACATCAGATCCAGATCAGGTGCTCCTGTGCTTAGGATCTCAGCACAACTCAGAGCCCACACTTTCTTGACTCCCTTTCCCCTTGGGGGCATGCAGCAAGGGTCTGAGGCCATGTAGCAGGAAGACCCTGGGGTCCAGCCCCAGACCCTGTGCCCTTTGAGCTGCTCTTCACAACTTCAAAGGGAAGACCCCCTTTCCCAACGCCACTTGACCCCTTCAGCTCCCTCCTCCTCGCCTTGCCCGCTGACCCTGACCTTCCGCAGCCAGGTTGAGCTGAGCAAACTTGCTGAAGACGCTCTTGGTGGAGAAATCCATGTGGCTTGTGGCCAGGCAGGAGTAGTTGCCCAAGTCTGAGGCATTGGTCCGGGCAATGTACAGGTTCCCTGTGGTCTGGGACACGAAGTGACGCCCATCCGTAGGGATGAAGTTGGGGAACTCGTTGAGGAGCCAGCGGTAGGACAAACCTAGGAATGGGGAGTTTGAGGAAACCGGGGGTGCTGGGCTAATGGAGCAACTCTGGGTAGGACCTCAACGCGCTGCTGGGGATCCGTAGACCCTGTCCTGAGAGCCCCTGTGCTCTGAACTGGGGCTGAGGGGAGACCTAGAGGGAAGATGCGACTTTATCTCTGCCTTCAGGGAGTGCTGTCTGCTGGGGAAACAGCCCCTGCCCTTGGGGACCTCCCAGTCTGATGGGGGGGTGGGGCACAGAATCATTTAGAGTTGGGCACCCCGGGATCAGTGCTTCCAAGGGTCACTCACCACCTCTTATTCCATCCCTCTTCTGCTGAGCGGCCAGAAGCCCCTCCTGTGCCCTCTGTCTAACATGGCCCAGGGGCCTGACTCACCTGGGTAGTGGGCGGGTGGGTTACAGGGCAACATTACACCCCAACCTTCGTGGGTTTTCACTGGGTCTCGCTCCTCCTTGGAGAATTCCTGCAGGACTGGAGGTGGAGACCGTGTGCTCAGGCGCTGTCCTCCAAGCCTGCAGGACCCTCCCTTCCCAGCTCAGGCTCCATGGGGAAGTAGTCAACCGCCCTTCTGGACACTTTCCAGCCCTGTCTTCTCTACCCCAAAGCATCCCGGCACCCCGTGGGGCTCACAGCCAAAGCGGAGGACAGCCTCCCTGCTGACGACGGTGCCCACTGGGTTGGAGGCCAGGCACTGGTAGACGCCGGCGTCCTGGGCTTTGGTGGGGTTCATGATGACCAGGTTGCCCCCGACCAGCTGGTGGCGGGAGCCTGGCTCCAGCTTCATCTCGGTGCCATTCATCTTCCACCTGCAGTGGGGGCGGAGAGGGGCTGATGTGACGAAAAATTGCCCACTGCCCAGGGCCTCCCAACACCACTGCGAGGGTCTCACCTGTAGGTGGCCGGAGGGCTGGCCCGGGCACGGCATGCCAGTGTCACCTTTTCCTCGGTGGACTCCTCTGGGAATAGCAGACCGAGGGGCTGGTCTTCAAAGACAGGCCCAAAGGTGGCTGGGGATCCCCAGACTGAGCTCCAAGCTGCAGATGGGGGACACCACCAGAGGTCTCAGGGCCTAGGGGCCAGCTGGAGCCTGGCCTCCAGGGCAGCACTGTCCAATAGAACTTTCGGCAGTGATGGAAAGGTTCCATTTTCTGCCCTGTCCAGTACAGTAGCTATTTGCCATTAGCCACTGTGCCCCTGAAATATGGCGAGTGCAGCTGAGGAACCAGATTTTAAATTTTATTTAATTATAATTAATTAAACTTTGAATTTCAATAGGTTGGGCAGACCCCATCTAGTCACTTAGTTCAGTCAGTCACCCCTCCTATACTCAGATATTGAGTACCTGCTGTATACTTAGCACTGGGCGAGGCCCTGTGTAGCAAAATGAGTAAGACACAGTCCCTCTTCCTCAAGGAGCTTGCGACCCAGGGAGGAAGACAGAAAACTGACAGTAGGTGAGAGCCATAATAGTGGCTTAGGTTCAAGAGCAGGGACCCTCGGAGTGGAAGCAGTCAGGGGACTCATGGAAGAGCTGACCTGCAGGGTGTGAGATGGGCCTTGAGAGATGCGTGGAAGCCACTGGCTAAAAAGGGGGAGAGAGGAGGTGTGGCCCTGGAGCCTAGTGTTCCTTCTGGGGAGGGCGTCCTGAGAGAACGTGCTCTGGCCCTGGGCCTCTATTAGCTGTTACAGGACCCTTCTAAGCCTCAGCGTCTTCACCTGCGAAATGGAAAGAAGATGAACCCCCCTCCCAGGGTCTGTAGCAGGGTTCAGCTTGACACAGGGTGTGTACTCAGCCACTGTCTCCTGGACCCAAGTGAGGGGGCCGGGTGAGGGTCAGGGGAAGAGGAAGGCTCAGTGGTGGGTGGATGACGTACACGTTGCTTTGGGGCATTTTATAAAATTCCATTGTGACATTTCAAGAAAGAGAGGCCCAGAAAAGGGAGCGACTTGCCCACAGTCAAAAGGGCAAGCCTGTGGCACGCGCAGCTCTAGACCTCGGGTTCCTGAATTTGCTGGGCAGATGGGTATCCCGCATGCAAATGGCATTTTCCTGCCTGGCCCCCTCCCGGGGCAGATGCCTTGCTCTCCATGTCCCCTTGTCCAGGCTCACCAGGGCAGGGTCTGAGAGGCAGAGGGCAGTGTTTCACATCTGCCTCTGTTTGCGGACTGGTGTGGCCGGTCATTCTTTGCCTTTGTGGTGTCAGGCAGGAGCCAGGCCACCCCTAATTGGCTCCTAACCCTCCATGAAGCTGATTTCAGGCCCTCCTTGGTGGGTCGTGGGGGATCCCCATTAACCAATTAGTGCCTGCTCTCCTGGTGCATCCAGCTGTCAGCCCTGGTCCATGGGTGGGGGTGGGCCCCATGCCACAGCTGAGGCCCAGCCTTGGACCCCTGGGAGTGATGGCAGCTGTCAAGCAGCTCTCAGAATGAGGAAGGAGGCAGGGCTCCCTGAAATGGCATCCCCCATCCGCCCTCCCCACCACCCATCACTGTCCCTCATCGCCGCCCCAGGCCTCGGAGATGGCAGCGCATCCTCTCGGCTGGAGAGCCCAGCTTAATCCTAAGTTAATGATGGTGGTGGAAGGTAGGGACCCCTGCCCCAGCTGGGACTGCCGGGAGGGGAGGGAAAGGAGGGGTAGCGGAGGCAGCCAGGCTGCTGGGAACAACCTTGCATAATAGCAGCTTCCAGTAACTCTGTCTGGATGGTGGTGGGGGGAGGGGGGCGGATGGTGGCTGAGTGGGCCCGGGGCACACTGATACTTTAAGCTTCCAGAAAAAGCTTTCTCTCCGGCATTCAGCCATATACACACCCTCACCCAATATCCACAGACACATGCTTTCCACCTCTCACGTATACACACTTCCTTATATGCACACAGACATCACACATATATACATACGTGACTCTCTAAGCTACTCCAGATTTACACACATCCGTTCCCATGCACGTATGGCTACAAATGTCCACATATACTTATTTATATCTACATCTGGGCATTCATAATAACAGAATAGATGCTATTTATCGAGGGCTAACTCTTTACCAAATACCATGCTCCACATTTCCTTCTCATAACCTCTTTACAAAGTAGCCAGTGCCATTTTCTCGTTTGGCTAATGTGAAAACTGAGACTTCGAAGGTTGAATCACTTGCCCCAAGTCACACAGAGAAGGAGCAGATCTAGGGGTGTGGACCCTGGCCAGCCTCCCCCCATAGCCAGTGTCCTTAACCACAGGGCTCAGAATTCTTGACTTCAGCTTCCCATCAGGACCATCAGAGATGCTGCTCTATCCTGGAGGTCCCGAATCAGAATCTCTAGGAGTGAGGCCCAGGAATCTAGATTTTAAAAGGGCCTCACGGGCATTCTGAGGAGTGGATAGAGTTGAGAGCCATGTGCTGTGTGTAAGCCCTTCTATACACATTCATCATCCCCCAAATGCAGCATGCCCTCCATGCAATAATAACGCACTCACATCTCCACCCTCTCAAACATCCAGACACACCCTCACTCACCCCACACCTCCCTCTGAAGCTACACACACATCCACCCACACATGCACTTTCTCTCTCTCTCTCTCTCTCTCTCACACACACACACACACACACTCCCAGGGAAAGCCACCCACTCTGTGCTGTCCTTGTTCGGCATCCTCTCTGATTCTCTCCTGATTCCCTATCCTGACAACTCTGCTCCCCCAAACACAGGTATCAGGATCTCGTGGAGGAAGGAGATTAGGGAGCTGAGACCGTGGAGGGGAAGCCGTGCTGCCCTTCTTTGCACTGGGATGCAGGAATCCAAAGCTGCCTCCCCAGGGTAGGTGCGCAAAGACAGCCAAGAGCTGAGGCCCCTTCCTAGGGGGTGGGAACAGCCATGGGATGTTCCGCTCCTGCCTCTGAGGTTGCTGGAGGTGGCAGACCAGGTCCCGTCTCCCTTGGCCTTCCTGCCTCTCTGGGTCTATGGACCGCGGAGGCTGCACATACTGCTTACCTCAGATGATGGGGTCCCAGCACTGACTGACCCTGAGGGTGGGGAACGTGGAGGAGCCCGGGTACGTCCGCCACTCTCTCTGGGGTGGGTGTCTCCTGCCCCTTGCAGCCTGGGCTCCCCACCCCAGCAGCTCCTCCAGACATGGGGGGCCCTGGCACTGGGAGCTAGGCCTGGACCTGGGGGCCTGGGAGGCTCCCCTATTTCCCAGTAGCCTCACTGACTTGGATGCTGGGTTGGGAGGCGGTTAGAACATAATGAGAACATCTGAAACTATGCCAGTGGAGTCCTTCCCTGGTGAGATGAAGAATTTAAAATGTGCTGGTTGCAGCCTTGCAGGGGCTGTGGGGTGGGGATGGGGTGGAGCCTGAGGTATAGCTAGAACTCCAGAAAGACATCAGAGGATGGGTACCCTTTCTCCCACGGAGATCTTTAAGGAAAAAAGAAATGTCTATTGATCCGGGCTGAGGGTCAGGGCAGAGAGGCCAAGCAGCGGTTCCAGTAGGCCCCTCTGAGCAGCAGCAGCTGTTGGAAAGTTCCCCCAGCTCAGACAGCCTGGGGCTCCCATACCGCCTCCCTAGCCCACTCTCCTGAATCCAGCCAGCCCGGGCCCCTTGTGCTGCACTGCTCGGTTTTCCGTGCCCTCCTTTTCCTTCTGCCAAACGCCTTCCTCCCCTCTCCCCACTTGAAGCACCCCTGGCGTGAGAGCTTTTGCTTGGGTCCCTCTTGCCTTTTTCCTGGGCCACGCCCTGCTCTGCCTTATCTCTTCCCAGATCCCATTCCACATTTGGTCCATTTGCCAGCCTTCACTGTTGTCCTGAGGAACCCTCCCAGAGTTGTGTGGTCAGGGCACCCTAGAGCAGTACTATCCAATAGAACTTTCCGTGATGATGGAAATATTCTATAAACGGTGCTATCCAATACGGCTATGAGGCCTTGAAATGTGGCTAGTACAACTAAGCAACTAATTTTAAATTTAATCTTGCAGCCTTAAGAGGCTGCAACTCTGGGCTGATGTCATGGAGATCTGGTTGTGCCATAGTCTCGCTGTGTGACCCAGGGCAAGTCCCTCACCCTCTCTGGATCATCTACAATACGACAAAGACTCATTCCCTCTCCTCCTAATCTCAAAGGGAAAGTAAACTCCACAAACAGGAAACTTTTATAAGGAAATGGCCTCAAACTGGAGTGCCACGCAGTGCAGTCAATTATTTCTGTAGTCACATCACTAACATAATAGCAGTGATATAACGCTGTGATCATGCCCGCTAGGCTTCGGAGTCCAGACAAGCCCCCTTACCTGGAGTGGAGACAAGGGCCACAGCGGCCAGCATTAGCAAGTGTGATTTCCTCCTGGCAGGTGTCCCCATGGTGAGCATTCCAGGCAGAAGTGGGGAGCGGAGGAGAGGAGCCTCAGCCCTGCACAGGGAGAGTCTGGCTGGAGGCTGAGAAGGACCTAGGGAGGCAGAAAGGCGGGGGAGGACTCTGAGCTGAGGAGCGCCCCTCCCAGCTCCAGGTACATCTGGGTCAGCGGCGATGCTTTTGCCTCAGCCTGGGGAGAGGCTGGAATTGCTCTCACCCTCCCCAGGGCCCCAGGGGAAGGGGCTTGGCCATTACCAAGGAGCTCTTCCCAGGGCCGAGTGCCTCCTGCTGGCCCCCTGGGAGTCTGGCTCTGCCCTGTACCCTTACCCCACCTCCCGTGCAGCCAGCAGGGTGTTGCTCAGGGAGTGAAAGCAGTGACTAATTGGGAGGCAAGAAGCCAGCGCCTGCTCACCCGGTAATAGCTCTCAGTGCAGGGCCAGAAGAGAGCAGGGCCCGTGCCTGGGTTTGGGGAACTAGTAACATCTTCTAGGAATCGGGCCCGCTTTCCCCTGCCCCGCACACAGCTGCCTGGGTTGGGGGTAATAAGCCCCTCTGGGAGCTGCAGCAAGTCTCTGGGAACCAGCCTGTTTTTCTACCAGTGAGGAGGGGTTTCATTGATTCGCCCACACCCTCTCACCTGGACCCCAGGTAAGGCACTTAGGTACTGTACATGATGGAGCCATAACCTTGGCCCCCTTAGTAAGGTTTCCCAACCAGATGGGCTAGTGGGCCTGGACAGGCCTTCTGGGCCGAAAGAGTTAACGCAGCTCCTAGAGGAGCCTCCCTCTTGCCGAGATGAGCGGAGATTTGGTTAAATCCTGGAGCCCTGAAGAACCTGCTCCCTGGGGGGCACCGAGAGCAAATCAGAGCCCCCCTCCGTCAGTCTGAGAGAGGGGGGCCTCATCCTGGGGGGAGAGCAGGTCCAGCCTTCCACCAACTCCCCATCTCCATGCTGTCCTGCCCAGTTTGGGGTGGGGGGAGTGTGGAATCTCAGGGGCCTGCTTCTTGGTTATCAGACTGAGTCTGGGTCACTGGGCTCCCAGGCTACTGGGAGCCAGATCGCCCTGCTGCATATTCCGCTCCTCCGCCCTGCTACCTGCTTTGCAGAAAACTAAGAGCAGAAGGAGGGGATCTAAGGTTGAGGGAGAGAGCCCGGCTGGGGGCTCTTCCACTAACTGGCTTCAAGACCCATGCCATCTCTGGGCCTCAGCGTCCTCATCTGTAAAATGGGTGCTCTCTAGCATCTCTTCCAGCTCTGAGACTGTGATTCTCCCAGAGTGCAGGGTGGCCGAGGGCCTGGGAACGCTGCCCCCGGGTGGGAGTGGGGAGGTGGAGATGGCAGGCTGCTGATGACCTGAGTCTGCCTCTAGGGCCAGTGCAGAGTCCGAAGACCGGTGCAAGCTCAGGATCTCCCGGCCTCACTGTGGGCTCTATTCCCCAGGAAACAGAGGGCTCCCAAATGCCCTTAAACCTCAATATTGATCACCACCACCCGTTCCTGCCTTCCCAACAGCCACAGCTGGCACCGAAGGGGCAGGCGGGGGGTGGGGGGAAGAGAGGGGAGAAGTGGGCCCAGGGCCCGTCAGGGAGGATATAGGCTGAGAAGCTTGGTGTTCCGATTCGAGTGGCGGAAGTGGTGTTTAAACAGATGGCACTCCCTCCCCCGCCCCAGCTCCAGCCTCATACCCACCTCCCTGTGTCAGGAAGGGGGCCAGGTGCCACCTCTCCACCTGTCCCTCCCTATCCTTGCCACTTTCAGTTCCAGGCTTGAACCCAGAGGTTCAGCACTTCCAGCCCGTCCAACACGCCCCCAGCACCCTCAGCGCAGAATAGGTATCACTTGTGTGTTGTACTTAACTGCTTGAGAACAGCTGTGATTGTGTGCCTCCACGTCACATGCTCACACTCACACTCACACAGTGGGCTGACCAGTCTTCAGTGCTGCCCAAGGGCAACCCCAGGGCACACACACACACACACACACACCCCTCATACTCCCTCTCACACAAATTGTGTCTCACTCACACACTCCCTCCCTCTCTCTCATACACACATACACTCTCACACATGCTCTCAGTTTACTGGGGTCAGCAGGGTGCTTAGCCATGGAAGAATCTAGAAGCAGGACCCTGGATGGTACACAAATGCAGGAAGCTGTCCTCATGATAGGGAGCCACTGGGGCACTGGGAACCACAACAGGCGTTGGAATCGATGGACAGGAGTTGGTGACCTTGGCTTCATCTCCTAACAGTGTTGGGAGCTTGGACAAGTTCTCTCCCCTGGTGGACCTCAGTTTTCTCATCTGCGCAGTGGAGATCGTAACACTTCCTTTGCAGAGCTGTTCTGAGTGTGGAGTGAGGTACAGAGTGCCCTGCAGAGGCAGTCTTGGGGCTGTTTGGACTTGCCTTCGGGTAGCGGTGGGGATAGGGGCGTGGAGAGAAGATGGGGCACCAGGCCCCCTCCCCACTTCAGCCAGAGCAACTCCACTTATACTTGCTTTATCTGCTGGACTTCCCTCTGAGGTTCCCTTTACTCAAAGGTTTCCGCAGCTCCGAAGAGTTTGAAAACACCCCTTTGGCACAGGTGTGCCCCGTCCGGAGCCTGGCACAGAGAAGGTGCTCAGTCATCGTTTGCTTCCTGCCCTTTGTCTGCCTGCCAGTCTTGAGAGCTCAGCGAGGGGGTAGGGTGTGGGCTCGGGGAGACAGGCACTTATCCTGAGTGTGTCCGAGCAAAACGGAAACAGACGGGCAGGGACCTGCGGCCGGGGCTGGAGACTCCAGGGACGAGTCTGCTGCTGCCCGTCTGCTGTTGCCCACCAGCAGTGCTGGAGAGAGTGGGGTGGGTGTGCGTGTGTGCGTGTGTACGCATGTATGTGATGTTTGTGCGTATCTGTGTGTTCTGTCTCTATGTCCCTGTGTACATGTGTGGTCTGGTCTTGTGTCTCTGTGTATATGCATGTGTCTGTGTATGAGTATATCTGGTCTTTGTGTATTGAATATATGCCTCTGTGTGTGTGTGTATCTGTGTGTCTGTGTCTGTGTCCCAGCCCTGCCTCGTTTCCCGGTGATCTACCAGGAGCCCTGCACCCTGGACCATTCACCTCCACCCCACAGTGGTCAGAATTATCTGTTATCTCTCTTACCATAAGTAATTACCATACATCATGGATAATACAATCCCTCTGTTCATCCTAAACTTCGATTTAATCCTGGACTTCTATCAGTCACTTCTGGACTCAAGGGCCCTGGGCACCCCCTGGGGCCTGAGACCTGCAGCCTCAGAGGAGACATGGGTTGGGGCGGGGCTGGTACCAGGAAGCACCTAGGGTTGCCCTCGGGGAGCATTAGAGGCTGATCAACGCCATCAGATGTGCATTGAGCCAAGCCCGCTCTGTGCTAAGGCCTTGGGTGAACGCACATCCCCACCCCCCAGAGCTTGGGTCAAAGGTTGGAGCTTATTTCCTCCCTGGCACGAGGCAGTTGGCACGCAGCCTTGCCCTGCGCCCATTCCCACTGCGTATCTAACACCGTGTGCCAGGCATCGTGCTAAGTGCTGGGGAGGCAGGAATAAAAACACCGCCTTTGCTGAGCTCCCTGCCCAGCTGAGTGCAGCAGGGGATGTGCTCACGAGCTGCATGGGCCAGTCGTCTCCCCATACCATCTGCCCTGTGACACATTCTAGAATAGCCAGGATGGAGGAGGCCTTTTTGTCAAGTGCAAGGCCGGCGTGGAGCTATGCCAGGCCTAGAGCTGGCCCTGTGGACCCTGAGCCAGCCAGGCCTGGCCCCGGCCAGCTGCCCTGGTGCAGGGGTGCAGGCACAGGCTGGTACAGGCGGACACAGGCTGTCACCATCCGGGGCCGGTCCTGGGAGAACGTGGGGGGCTCCTAGGCTGCTTGGGGTTCCGGGAGACCAGGGAGAGCTGGCCGAATTGCCGGGCCCAGGAGACAAAGGGCCCGGAGGACAGCTGGGGATGGAAGGCTGTGAGCTGGACTCCAGGGTTTGCTGGCTGAGGGCCCTTGCACAGAGGCAGTCAGAAAATGAAAGACACACTCCACCCAAGTGCTTTCCCTTGGGGTACTGAGCTCCTGGCCCCCAGCCTGTCTCTCCTTCCCCCTGGACAATGGAGATTTGAGCAGCTTTGGGATGGATGGTGGTAGGAAAAGAAGGAGTTTGGAGCCCATTTGAGGGCAGAGACTAAGTGACTTGTTGTAAGCTGACAGGTATTATAGGAGCCCCTCGTGTCCCCACCGTGCTCCACCTAGCAGCACAGCACGCTGGCTTAGTGGGGTGGGCTCTTGCGTTGACAGATCTGACACTTACTAGCCAGTGTAACCTTAGTATAACTAACCAGCGTAACCCCAGTTATTACGTTCATTCCTTAACCTCTCTGAGCCTCAGTCTCCATCTGCAAAATGGGGATGAGAGGGGTAGTACCCACCTCCCGGGACCCCTGTGAGGTCAGCACAATTCCTAGCCCATAGTAAGCGCTTGAGAAAGATCAGAGCTCATCACTGAGAACCGTCATGGGCCTCGAGCACGGACCCCAGCACACCGAGGGCCACACAAGTGTGTCGACAGACACTGTGCCCGGCTGTGGGTCGGGCTCACTTCCACACAGTCGCGACATTCGGGCCAGGCTCACATGTGTCGAGAACGCTGAGAGTCTCCCAAAGACTCCCTGGGCTGTACCCCACAGGCGTGGCGGGCCTGGGCCAGCACCGGCGGGCATGCCGTTCCAGACAAGGCACAAGGACACACAGAGACACGTCCAGACACCACGTGTGCAGGAGAGCACCTGGCTCGGACACCCACGCGGGCCCCCCCAAACAGGTGCTCAACCTCAGCCACTGCACCTCCTGCATGTGGGGTGTACGATGGGAGGGGGACTCTGCCTATGAAAGGAATTGCCACCTGGGACGGGACCACTGTCTTCCGGGAAGGTCTGAGCCATGCCCACACCCCCCGGGAGGATGGGGTGTCTTCAGTGGCCTGGTGGGCCCGCGTGCCTGGTGGCAGGAGCTGGCAGGAAGAGGACTGCAGTTGAGAGGCTCGGTGCGGGCGGGGCTGGTGCCCTGAGCTGGAGGAGGTCCTCCGGGCATATTTGGGTGGGATAGGGACCTTCTCAGTCCCCACTGGGGGACAGGGACTGCTTGGTGACAGGGCAGCCTTGCAGCTGGGTCCCTCCCCAGCCTGCTCTGTGTGCTCCCTCTCCTCCCACCCCTCGGTGTTCTCTGCAGCCTCTTTGTATTCGCAGCTGGTTCCCTGAGGCCCCAGCCCTGGCACTGCCGTGCCCTCGGGGGAGAGCTGTGACTCCCAGGCTCGTGGGTTTGCCTGAGCTTTCGGCACGGGGCCGGGGAAGTCCGGCCCTTGATCTGCAGCCGGGAGTCTTTGGCCCTTCTGTCCCCACCCTCTCCACTGAAGAGACCCCTCAAAGTGGGGAGTGGGCAGAAGGGGAGAGCCTTGCATTCTCCTGGGAGGACCTGGGGGCGGGCAAGTAGCACCCAGACTCGAGGTTTCCCTACTTGCCTGCCTACTCCGTGTGGGGTCTGGGGGCAGAACGAGTGAGGGCTTTGGGAGGGGGGCCCTTTTGAGACATCAGGCATAGGAGCGATTGTTTCAACTTGGTTCAGAAGATCCAAATCGGGAAGAAATTACTGGAGCAATTTTGCATGTCCCCTCATCTCTGCTGAGAGGTGACTCCCTCTAATTCCTGGACGGCTGGTTCAGAACCAAGCCTGGTCGAGGTGGGTTTGAACTTGCTCCTCCCCTCAGGCTAGTTTCCACTCTAGGGCCCAAATTAACTGTACCTGTTGGGTTGCACCGCAGGAAGGCCACCCTTCAGCCAGAGCCAGTGTCGGGAGCCTTTTGGTCTATGAGGTCGGTGGACATTGAGAGGATGTGGGCTAGGCTGGAGAAGACCCAGCAGGTTTCATCTGGATGTGTGCCCCAAGTGTGGGGTGGGGCTCATCAGATAAAGATGCTGAGGTGCACTTGGGTTTGCACATGCTCTGGGATAGAGTGTGTTCAGTTTTGGGTGAGAATGTCACACACTTTTGCTTTTGTTTGCATCCTCTCTGGGTAAACAAGGAAACATGGGCTCATTTTGCATCAGGAGAACTCATTAAACCCATGGAAGTACTTCTTTACTCCAGGACAGTTACCATTGGGGCACAGAACCCATGGGAACTCCCATGAATGTTGCAAGTTAGCAAAGTCCTGGGGGGTTTGGTCTAGATTAGGGAGGTCCGGAAGGTTGAGAGGTGGTCAGCATGCAGGAGGGAGAGAAAAGGATGTCTGTCTTCTTATGGATTCCTGAGTCACCTCCCCCTGTACCATTTGCAAGAGGATAACCTGAGGCTGGGAGAAATTAACAGGTCACCTAGCCCAAACTCTACTTCTAGGCAGAACTGTCTCTAAGCTTGGACGGACCCCAGTTCTCCACACCCTCACAGAGTCATTGGAAAGGAGGTTGCCCTACTTCCTCATGGCACGTCTTCCTGGTGAGGAAGTGTCTCCTGCAGTCTAGCTTCAATCCCTCCTGCTTCACTGGCATATCTTTTGCTCTAGTTCTTCTTTCCCTGTGTATCAGTCCTCAGCCCTGTGGTTCCAACCTCAGGCATAAATGTGTGTAGATAAGCTTTCTCACAAACATTTGGCTGAAGATGTTTCTGGGAGGTGGGGCACAGTGTATTCTCCAAACCACCCCAAAGGTATTGCTTCCCTGATGGCCTTAAAGTCAGAGAGGATACCTTGGGGGTACCTCCTTCTTTGTACTTACTCCTGAGGAGCAAGTGTGGTCAGTTGGTCAGAGACAATGTGTGCAACCATCCCGTTGAGCACACTTCTTCAGAGGCCCATCCCACACGTGTCTCTATTTGAACAACTGCTGGCAGAGAAGGTGCTGGAATGGAGTTGCATAAGGAGTGAAATCTGGCAGGGGGAACGGTGCGGGGTAGGTGGAGGAGTGCATTCGACCAGGAAGGGAATGCGAGGAGAGAGCTTGGCCGGGTGGGGCATAGAAGATGCGTGGGGAATAAGAGAGAGCGAGAGCAGGGGACACCTTTCCTAGGGCAGTGCACCCCTGCTCCCCTCACTGCTCATGGTGAGCCCCAGAAGGACAGGTGGATCTTGGGTGACTTTGATGCCGTGGGCTCTGCGGCCCCTCCCTGTCTGTCTCACCTCCCACCTCCCTCTTGCCGGCTGGCAACTCCTGATAGATCTCATGGGAAATTAGGAAGAACTTTGACCTTGTGGTCAAAGCCTTCCTTGAGTGGTCCTGCAGCCTGGCTAGAAGGGGTTAACTTGGGGCACCCTGGGGAAGGGCATGGATGCTGTTGTGTCTAAGGGAAGAACTCCCTCCCCCCGAGGACAGGAGTCAGGGCACCATCTCCCTGCTCCACCTCCAGCCTCTCCCACAGGTTCCGGTGGCTCCGTCTGGTTCCCTCTGAGTGCAACTGGGAGGCGGGGACTCAGAGGCTAAGTGGAGGTAGGGGCTCTCCAGGCAGGAGGTTGGGAGAGAAGCCTGAGACTGCTGCCCAGAGTGATGTCAGATCACCGACCTCCTGGGTTATTTGGGCTCTTCCTCCTACTGCTTCCCTTTGAGCAGAAGAGAAAGGATGCCAGCTGGAATGGGAAGGGAGTTTGGGGCCTTGGGGAGTCATGCTGAAAGGAAAGGGTGATAAGAGTCTGACCAGTTGCAGGCTGGACATGAAGTGGGGGAAGTTAAGGGCAGGAAACCTGGGGGCTAAAAAACCTGCCCTTCTCCAGGGCAGGGGCTGTGGGTACTCACAGTTCACTCCATCCTGGTCTGTCTAGATTCCCAAACCTCCAAACAACCTTGACTGACAACTTTTCCTCCTGGGATACAGGCTCAGCCCCCAGTGCTCTGTGGCTGAAGGGTCCCTGGCTTTTTCCCTGTGTAGGGTCAGGACCCTCCTTCCACAGGCACTGTCTTAGCTCACCCCACTCCTTGCCTCCCAGACCTGGGAATCCCTCCTGGAGAAGGTGATGGGATTCATCTCTGGGCACTGGCTGGGGCTGCTTCCCCCACCACTGGCTATTATGTAAGCCCTACAGTGCTGGACAGAAGGATTGCCCTCTCTTTCTAGACCCCCTAAATGGTACCCCTCCCCCTTCTAGCCTAGCCCCTTTCCCCACTGGAAAGCCAAACTTCTGCAAATCCTTTCTTCCCACCCGTGAGGCTGAGGGGGAGGGATCCGAGGAGAAGATAAGGTTGGGGAGGGGGGAAGGGATGTGACTTGCCTCAGTTTCTCCTCCCTATGTCCCCGCTCCAGGACAGGGCTTTGCCCAAACTTGTGCTCCAGTCTCTCCTTGTCTCCCACAGCCTTCCCCTCTGCCGAACAGAAGCAAGACTTTGCAAAGAGGTCACCCTGCACAGGCAGACCCAGGGGGACCTCAAGTCTGGGCAGTCAGGCTCAATTCCTTCTAGGGATATCTGGGCGCAGGTCAGGGTCTGGGACTTGTCCTCATGGAGAGTCAAGCCCTGGACCAGGGGTGTGGGGCAGGCCCATAGCCTCTGCCCTCTCCGGAGGCAGTTGTTGCTACCAGCCTGTGGCTTGAATTCCTGGACACACTGCTGGGGTCCAGGTTCCGGGCCAGGCTTGGCCTGCTAGGGCCCTGAAGGATGCCACCCACGTAGGGCGGAGGGCATCTCCAGTCCTGGTGGCCCCTGTGGGGCTGGGGTGAGAAGTCAGACTGGCCCCTGCCAGCCAGCTGGGGTTCCTGCCCTGTCCCTGCCCCCTCCCAAGTTGCCAGGAAACTGAACGCGGAGCCCCTGCCCACAGCAGCGCCCTGGGAAGCCCCAGGAGGAGACAAAAGCGGTTGGCACCTACCTGGGCTGAAAGAAGGGTGTTGGCTGGGGTAGGTGGACGCTGCTCATAGCCCCCTGGGCCACCCTCCTCTCCTCCCGGCTCGCTTCAGTTCAGCCTCAGCTGATCCCTGCTGTCCTGGCGCGGCAGCGGCGGCAGTGGCGGTGGCGGGTGAGGGCGCGCGCGCGCGTGTATGTGTGTGTGTGTGCGCGCGCGCGCGCGCTGGAGCCACTGCAGCATCTCTGCATCAAGATGTGCTCCTCCCTCTCCCAGGCTCCGCTCACTGGCTGGCTCCCGACGCTCGCTCGGGGCCCTGGAGACCGCTTCCTTCTGCCCCCCTCCCACCCCCTTCCCGTCCCCACCCTCCTGGCTTTACCTCATTTGCTGTCATTTAAGGGCTAGGGAGCGAGCCAGGCGCCCGCGTCTTCCATAATGCATGGGCAGCTCAGCTCCTGGCGCTGTCTGGCCTGCCTGCCCCCACCTTCCCTGCCCAGGCCAGAACGGAAGGGCTGGAGAGGGGTGCGGTGAGGAGGCAAAAGAAAGTGGCTCCTATCCTCAAACCCTAGAGACCTATGGAGGCAAACTCCTTGTTTCCTCCAGAAATTCCCTATTAGAGGAAGGGCTGCGAATCAGAAATCCCCAGTTAGTGGCGCAAAGCAAGTGGGGTGGAGGGCTGCCTCCGTTGCCCACCTTACGTGTTTATTTTTATTGTTTCCCTTGCTTATAAAAGTAACACGGGCTCTTGGTCAAAATATCCGAACATTAGAGGAAATTTAAAAATAGATAGTGAAAGTACCTTAACAAATTTAAATCACATGCCTCCAGGTTTACTATTTTCATGTATATAATTTCATGGGTTATAAGTATTATTTTATGCAAATGGATCACACAATACATCATGATTTGCAAAATATTTTAAAATTATATAATAGATCTTGGGCACCTTTTCACATCAGTGCTTATGGATCCAAGCCCATTTTCAATCAGCCAGCTGTGTATTGTCATGAAAAGCTCACTAGATTGGGGGTCTGAATGTCTGAAAGGTAGTCTGGGCTCTGCTAGTCACTGGCTGTGTGTTCTAGGGTAAGTGCTCCGCCCTCTCTGAGCCTCACTGGTAACCCGAAGGGGTTAAAGATGGCCAAGGCCCCTGCCAGCTCTGAGATTCTAGGTGCTCAGCCAGGTGAGTGACACATCTCTCCTGCTCTGCTCCTGTCATGTGGCAGGTGTGCCCAGGAAGGCTGGGGCCTGGAGGAGGAGGGACAAGCCATCTGTGGTGGCAGTGGGCCCCGTCAGGCTGTCACTGTTCTCTCACCCCCGCTGGTCCACCTGCTGTCCAGCTCGCACAGACAAGACTGGTGAGTGGTCCAGATGCTAGAAACAGCTGGCAGGGTCAGGCCAGCATCAGAGTTTTCAATAAGCATACCTGTCAAGCCTGGGACATGGCTCCATGTCTTCCTGAGTGGAGGGGGTCACAGGGGCTTGGGACAGACCTGGAACCACAGAGAAGGGCCTGGAAAGGGAGAAGGAGGTGTGGTGTGGAAGAGGGTCTGCTGCGCAGCCTCCAAGGCCTGAATGCCTGCCCAGGTCCCATATGCTCTCCCCTCCGGTCCTCCTGCCGCCCCGCCATAGAGCTTTCCCAACTCGGGAGATAGTCTTCATTGTTCCTGATGGAGACTGTGTGAGCCACGTCTCTTGGATAACTTGGACTGCTGCTGTGCAAGTTCCTTCCAGGATGTCCTTCCTTTTTCTGCCTCTGCCCACATTGTCCTTGTCTGTCTGTCTGTCTTCCTGGGGCTGGCACGTGGACCCCGAGCTCCTGAGGTGAGCCCTGCCCTCTGACCCCGCCCAGGTCAGCCCAGGCTCTGAGGAGAGGGCTTCAGAGTTCTCTCCAACCAGAGATGGCTGCCAAGAGCGGATGGCTCAGCTGCTGCCCTGGGACTGACGGACCAGCCATTGGCTGGCTCAGGGGCCAAGGGTCTGGAAATGCACACAAGGAGCATTGCTTTAGATTGACACTGCTGTCTTTGTGACTCTGTTTTAGGACAGCTGCTGCCCTTGTGGTGGGAGCTGGGTTCTTGGGGAGGCCACAGTTCCCGTCCCAATGACACAGGTGGCTGGGGTCTTTAAGATGCTCTCAGATCCCTCTGCAACCTGCCTGCCCTGCCCTGCCCAGGTGGGCTCCAGCAGCCACAGTAAGTGAAAACAAGAGTGAAACTAAGTGGAGTACAACTAAGTGAAACTAAGCCTAGGACTGGATTTGGGAAACATTTCCCAAAGTTTCATCTCGGATGGATCTGGGTGGTTTGGGAGGCTCCTCATTGCTGGCCTCTACGGTGCTTCTGTTTCTGACAAGAGAGTGGGCTGAGCATTTGGGGGTCCAGGCTGAGTTTTGCTTGTGGGTCCATTAGTTCGATAATGACAAAAATATTTTATAATGGTATTATTAATTATTGTGTAAATTATTAATAATAACTTGAGTGTCTCCAACGTGCCAGGAACTGTACTAAGTGCTTTACCTGAATTATCCACCCAAGGGGGTATGTGTTGTTATTATTATGCTCACTTTACAGATGAGGCTCAGAGAGATTAAGGAACCTGCTCAAAGTAAACAAGTGGAGAAGCAGAGACTGCTGGTCTGGCTCCAGCCCCGCATCACCTGCACTTCTCAGGTGGGCAAAGCAAGGGACAGGACAGTTCACTCTTTTTTGGTGCCTGTCAGATCCCAGAATCCTCAGCACGGTTGACTGTAAGGGCCCCTCTCCTTTCTGTAGCTAATCAGTGTGTCTCCCTGTTGTCTAGAGCGGGACACCTCATCTCCAAGCTGAGTTTCCACAGATGTCCAGATGGGGCAGAGAAGGGCCACCCGAAGATGATCAGGCAGCTAATCTAATGCGTCACTGATCTGCCTGTAAGCATGTGGTGATCCCAGAGCGGGGGGTCCCAGAAGGCATCCTGAGGGCCACCCAACCCTGCCCAGACCATCTGCTCCTTCCTCCGGAGGCCCTACCAGTGGATCTCCAGTGGTCAAGGAGGGGCCTCGGGCCAGCCCCAGGGGACCAGTGGAGAGGAGCTGAGACCTTGCCAGGCCCCAGGGCCCTGAAGGTGTTGATCTCCTCCCTCCTCAGTGCCAAGCCTCACATAGCCTTTCCTGCCCCCGCCCCTCCGCCCCCGCCAGCCTCTTTACCTCTGGTTTCAGGCTTCAGACCTTTTCTAGAGCTCCCAGGAATGTTTATGTGTTTATGGAGCCGTGTCTTTGCCTAGAACAGTGGGGGATTCAAGAGCCACAGGATGTGGTCTGCCTTCAGTGTTCCTGTAACCTTTCCGGAAGCAGTCTGACGGTGGTAACAGGACGGTCCATCCACAGCTTTGGGGAAGAGTGACAGGCAGGTTGGGCAAAGCTCTCAAACAGGACCAGCTTGACACATAATCCTGCTACTTCTGGGCTGCGTGGCCCTGGGCAAGCCACTTACCTCCTCAGAGCCCCAGGTTCCCCATTTGGAAAATGGGGGTTAAGACACAAACCTCGCTGAGTTGGTGTGAGCTTTGAATTAAGCACATAGTAGGTGTTCAATAAACGTCACTACTTCCCTTTGGACGCTTTTAGGATTCAGCTTCCCCATCTGTAACGAGGGTGGGCACCTACGAGGCTGAGCCCTTCTCCACTTCGAGGGTTGGGTGGCTCTGGATTCACATTCAAGAGAGCTGGACTCTGCTCTGTCACTCCCAGCTGGATGACGATGGCAGGTCACTGAAGGACACTTAATCGCTCTGAGAATCCAGTTCCTCATCAGTGAAATGGGAATAATCCTATTCCTACTTAGAATAGTTGTAAGGACATGTGGATAAAACATGATTTTAAAAGCAGTTTTTGTATGAACAAGTGCCATGCAAAATACTGGTTACAATTCCCTCCACTGCAGTCTCTGAAGGCAGAGCTTATCTCATTGATGTCTCTTCCCCCCGCCCCCGCCCCCCGCCCCCGGCTTAACATAGTGACTGGTGCCTAGTAGAGACTCACATAACTATTCGTTGACTGGTGAATGAATGGTGGAGAATAACCGCTGTGACAGTTCAGGTGGGGGGAGAGAGGGAGCTAGGAGGTGGGTGAAGGTTTCCATCAGTGGGGGTGGGGTGGGGTGCATCTTGAATTGGGCCTGGATGGACAGAGCGGAGGTGGGGAATGCATTCCTGGCATGAGGGTGTTGGGGGCTGGAAAGAGCATGATTTGCGCAGGTCCAGGAGGAGCCAAGTTGAACTGAGCCCCCTGGGGGCTGGAAATCTCACTACTCCATCCACATTTGCCTTCCTAATTTTGCTCGAGGGCCTGAAGGGGTCTGCGGCCCGGAGGGGCCTAATTATTCTCTTAGCCGTTTCAACCCAGGGCTTCTCGGAGCTTCTTTTCAGGCTTATAATAGACAGTGCTAATGTCATTATTAATATTTAATAGTAATAGTGCTAATAATGCCCTGCATTTATGTGGTCTCTGCGAAGAGCTCAGAGAAGCTGAGATCTTTTTTTATGAACAATTTGGCCAGTGTGGGAGGTGGGAGGGTGGGAGGGCAGGGGCAGCAGAGGAAGGATTGAGTCATAGGGAAACTGAAGCCCAGAAAGGTTGGGCCCAGGTCACAGAGTGGTGGAGGTGCAGCTGGGACTAGGATTGGCTGCTTGGGTTCCCTGCCTCTCCAGGACGTCTGGGTCTGAGGAGGACATGCTTGGTGGGGGAATCTTCTGGCAAAGCCAAATTGTGACCCTGGATGTGGCGGGGCTGCCGAGCAGGGGCCTCTGAGTGTTCTTGTCATAAGCCTGCCCTGGGTGGCTAACGTGCAGCCTGGGAACACGGGAGCCGGAAGGGACAGGTGAGGACACTAGGAGTCCTTGGCCAGATTCTGCAGGCCTCCCTGAGCCTCAGGCCAGGCCCCTGTTTTCTAGCATCCCCAGCCCACGTCAGAGCACAGACCCTCTCTCTACTCAGTCTTCTTCTTTTTTTTTTTTTTTAATTTATTTATTTTTATTTATTTATTTTTGGCTGCGTTGGGTCTTCGTTGCTGTGTGCGGGCTTCTCAACGTCGTGGCTTCTCTTGTTGCAGAGCACAGGCTCTTGGCGCGTGGACTTCAGTAGTTGTGGCACACGGGCTTAGCTGCTCCGCGGCATGTGAGATCTTCCCAGACCAGGGCTCAAACCCGTGTCCCCTGCAGATGAGATGATTCTTAACCACTGCGCCACCAGGGAAGTCCTACTCAGCCTTCTTGCGCTGACGTTGTCAGGGCCAAAAACATACCCCACAAAAAAGCTAGCACATTGGAATTTCAGGGCTGCTGTGTAGCACTGTCCAGGGAACTGCATTTATATAAGAACGGTGCGTGGTGCTCCTTGAAGGAGACAGTGCAGAGCGGAGTGGACGGCAATGGGCTTTGGCATCTGACAGCTATTGATTCCAACCCCATCCACTCTGTTGATTGGCTGGCGACCTTAGGCTTCTCTAAGTCTCAGTTTCCTCGTCTGTAAAATGGAGGTGAGATTACCTGCCTTAAAGGGCTGTGTGGATCACACGAGGTGAGGTACACATGTTGGACAGCAGTGGAGGGAGCAGTGGGAATCTCAAGCTTCCGGCACCCTTGGAGGGAGTGTCCAGTGTGGGCGATGCCAGCGGTGGCATCCTGATCAGGCTGTTTCTGAGATGTGACCTGCATGTGTCTCTGCGGGCTAGCCTCCCTCAGTTTCTGCCCGTTTCTGCGTTGGCTTCTGTAGCCTCCTCTGATTCTGTGATCCATCTGATAACCTTCTGGTGAATTTCCTTTTTGCTTATGACGGCCAAAGTCCGATTCTGCTTCCTGCAACCAAGAACCTGGACTGATTCTGGACTTAAAGTTCCTAGCACAGTGCCTGGAACAAGAGAAGTGCCCAGTCAGTGATAGCCAGAAGTTGTTAGAAAACTGTTGTATCCACGCACCCAGCCACATCCGTCCTTTCATCCATCCATCCGTTTAACAAGCAAATATCGAGTACCTCTTGTACCAAGCACCGTACTGAGTGCTGGGGACACTGAGGAGAATAAGACATAGTATGAACCCTTGAGCTCACAGTGTAATGGTGAGATGACAGGAAAAATAATCAAAATACATTCCGGTGAGTGCTGTAATCCAGGCTTGCACAAGCCTCACCTGCCTTGGCCTAGTGAGGCTAGGAATAGAGAAAACATTTTAACTGAGTCCCGAAGGAAGGCTCTGAGCTCACCAGATAGGTCAGCTGTATGAGGCATGCGCTGGGAGGGGCAAGGAGGGCGTGGTTCCCGGCGGTAGCACCGCAGAGCAGTGAGTGAGTTTGGGGCGGGAGTTGGTCAGCATGTCTGGAGTTAAAGGAACAAGGAACAAGTGAGGCCGGAGGAGTAGCTGCGGTCAGTCCTCGAAGAGCCTTATGAGCCCTGTAGGGGCTTTATCTGAGAACAGTGGGGGCGGTCAGAGGGGTCTGAGCCGGCAAGAGACAGGCTGAGACGTATGCTTTGGGAAGTTCACTTTGGGGTGGCAGGGAGGGTGGAAGGCCTAGAGCAGACACAGACCTGGAGGTGGGGATCCGGGCTAGTCAGGCACTGTCAGAGGAGAAGTGACAGGGACCTGGAAGGATCCTTGGGCTCAGACCTGCATCGGCCAGCCAGAAGTCTTCACTTGGGTGCCCATGGGCCTCTCACATCTCTAGATGGGATGAACCCCCTGTCCCCACCCCCGTGATGTTCAGTTTTGTGTGTCAACTTGGCTAGGCTACAGTACCCAGTTATCTAATCAAACACTGATCTAGGTGTTGCTGAGAAGGTATTTTGTAGATGTGGTTAACATCCACCATCAGTTGACTTTAAGTAAAGAGGTTACCCTCCATAATGTGCGAGGGCTTCATCCAGTCAGTTGAAGGGCCTGAAAAGCACAACTGAGGTTTTCCTGAGGAAGAAGAGATTCTGCCCTCAAACTGCAGCATCAGCTCTTACCAGAGTTTCCAGCCTGCCAGCTTGCCTACAGAAAACAGACTTGCCAGCCCCCGCAATTATGTAAGTCAGTCCCTTGAAATAAATCATATGTGTGTGTGTGTGCGTGTATGTGTGTATATATGTACATACACATGCACCTGTGCACACACATCTTACTTGTTTTGTTTCTTGGGAGAACCCTGGTTGATACATCCCTCTTTGCCCTGTCCACCTGCTTCTCCTCCTGGGTTCCCTGTCCCATGAATGACACCCCCCAGACCTTCACATCCTCTGTGACTTCTCCCTCCCTCACCCTCACTCCTGTGTCTTGCCAACCACTCAGTCCTCCCACTTTGCCTCCCAAGGGCCGCTCCTATACATGTCCCGCCACCCGCCCCAGCCTCCCTCCCACAGTCTTAGCTCTGACCCTCACCCGTTTTCACCTGAATTCTTACCATCTGTCCTCCCAGGGTTTCTGTTTCCAGTCTTGCCCCCTCCCATTCACCCTCCAGACTGCAGTCAGAGAGAGCTTCCTAAAATGCAAATCAGATCATGCCACTTTCCTACTAAAAATTCTTCAGCTTCTCTTGTCTCCAGGTTGATGGCAGGCTCCTTCCTGTGACACACGGGCTATTGTCATCTGGCCCCTCTTTAGCTCAGCCCTTGTCTTGCATATCCCCAGCTCACTCAAGGCATATTGACCTGCCTGCCCTTTTTGGAAGTGGCTGGACTCTCTCATTTCACTCTTTTAGTGTTGTTCCTTGTTTGAAATGGTTATCTTTCTCCCTTCGGTATACCTGTCTAAGTCCTCCTTGCTCTCAAGGATTGGCCCTGAGGTCCCACCTCCAGGAAGCCTAATCTGCCCCCACTCTCTCGGGCACTAGGTGGCCCTCTTCAGTGCCCTTGTCATCTCATAGGCAACCCTCTCACTAATCTGTATGGGGATGGGGTGTCTCACCCTGTGTCTTATACCTTTGCATCCTCATCATAGTATCTGGTGCTCAATATATATTTGTTAAATGGCTTGATTAGTGGGTCATCCATTCTACTCTGGGGTTCAGGATGGGGCAGAGGAGACCATGCTGGGCCACATTTGGCTACCTCCCTCTCCAACCTGGATGTCCTGGTGTTGTGATCCCTCTGAGATGCTTGGGTCCAAGTGCTAAGTGTGTGTTTCAAAGTTTCAAATAGTTGGAAAAAAAAAGAAAAAAGTTTTGTGACATTTGACAAAAGGATATGAAATTCAAATTTCAACGTTCATAAATAAAGATTTATTGGAACACAGTCACACTTGTTCATCTGTGTATTTCTGGCCACTTTCATGCTGCACTGGCAGTGGAATAGTTGCCACAGAGGCTATATGGTCTGCAAAGCTGAAATTATTTACTATCTGGCCCTTCACAGAAAATGTTTGCCAGTGCCTAGTTTGAGCCATCCCTTTGTCAGCTGGAGCCTGGGAATCAGAAACGTGGGGGGGTGTCAGTCACTGATGTTCAGGTGTCAGTTTTCTTTCTTGCCTTAGCTCAGTGGTTCTCAACCAGGGGACATTTGGCGATGTCTGGAGATAGTTTTCATGATCACGACGGGTGTGTGTGTGTGCGGGGTGTGTGTTTTAGGCATCTAGGGGGTAGAGGTCAGGGATGCTGCTCAGTGGCCTATTAAGCACTGGGCAGCCACACAACTAAGAACTACTTAGCCCCAAACGTCAGCAGTGCCGGGGTTGGGAACCCTGTGCAGAAGCTCAGGACAGGGCAGGCCAGAGTCCTGGTAGGTCTTCTGGATTGAGGGCCCAGCCAGAACTTCCACTGCCCTGGAACTGAGCAGTCCAAGGACTGTGTGTATAGGGAAGGGGGCAGTGGGCAGGCCAGCTTTCTTCTTGGCCCCCTGAGTCTCCTGTACCTGTTAGGGGCCTGGGTGGGCCTCCAATGAAAGAATCGCCTCTTCCCCTATAGGCCCCTAAGGAACAGGACAGGTGCCTACCTGCTTGGGCAAGTGAACTTGGTTTCAGAAGGGGAGATGGTTATCGAGGCTGCCAGCTGAGGTCATAGGGAGGGGTGCCAGGGCCAGGGATGTAGAGGAACTGGAGGTGCTCCCAGGGGACCAGGTGATCAGGGTGTCCAAACTGGCAGAAGGAACGTGAGGCAGGGGGAGCCCCAGGGAAGGGGCTGGCACTGCTCCCACCCAACCTTCTGGAGAGTGAGAAGAACAGATGCTGTGACTGTCAGATGAGATGCTCCTGGCACTTTGGGAAATTGCAAAATTAACAAAAGGACAGTTGCTTTCAGGGAACACAAGCAGCAGCGCAGTGTGTACAGCTGGGCTGGCCTCTGGGGACTCCCTTTCCTTGGAAGGGCACAGAGCAGGGGTCCTCCTGCCTGGCTTCTGGGCTGCTTGTGGATTGGGATTAGGGAGAGGGAGGGCTGAGCCCGAGCGTCGGGCCTGGGGGCAGAACAGGGTCAGGTCAGATTCAGGGCCAGGGTACATGGAGCTTGGAGTCTGGTAAGTGGCAGGGCTGTTTGGAGGTCATCCCATCTATCCTCCTGTCTCTGGGTCCAGCCTCAGCAGACGGTGTCTTGCCGGCTGAGGATCCAAACAGAGGGGCCCTCAGCAGGAATGAGAATTCACCAGCTGTTACTTGCAAAGCCCCCAGAAGCAGCAGTCAGCGCTCTCTGGAAGCTTCACGGACAAAGAGGCATGTGCCTGAGGGTCTGCAGGGAGCCTGCACTTTCTCCTGGTAGAGAGTGGGGGCAGCAGGAGTGGCCGGAGCTGGTGTGGCCTCATCCTGGATGCTTACCTGGGACAGGGAGGGGACTGTGACTAAAACCATGTGGCTGGGAGTAACTGAGGAAGGGTCAGACTAGAGCAGGTTCACTGGGTCCAGCTTAGAGGCAGGAGGATTAGACTCTATGCTTCTAAACCTATTAAAAGAACAGGAAAAGAGAAGGACGATAAGCAATTTCCTAAGTGGGGATGGTTTGAATTGCAATGTGGAGCTAATTTAGACCCAGAGAAAACTCCTTTTTTTTTTTTGTTCTTTTTTAAAACATTGAAGTATAGCTGATTTACAATATTGTGTCAGTTTCAGGTGTACAATATTGTGTTAGTTTCAGGTATATATATATATATATATATATTTCAGAGTATTTTCCATTATAGGTTATTATAAGATATTGAATATAGTTCCCTGTGCTATACAGTAAATCCTTGTTTTTATCTATTTTATATATAGCAGGGTGTATCTGTTAATCCCATACTCCTGATTTTATCCCTCCCCACCCTTCCCCTTTGGTAACCGTAAGTTTGTTTTCTATGTCTATGAGTCTGTTTCTGTTTTGTAAATAGCTTCATTTGTATTATTTTTTAGCTTCCACATATAAGTGATATCACGTCATATTTGTCTTTCTCTGACTTTGTGACTTCACTTAGTATGATATTCTCTAGGTCCATCCATCCCCAAAAAACTTTCTAACACTGTGATGTCAGACAAGTGACAGGGGAGCGGTGGAATCCATCTCAGGTGTCAGGGACCTGCCTGCCTGCTCTGGTGGCCAGACCTGGATAAAGGTCCCCGGACAGATGGTCCTGGGGCACAGCTTTGTCCTTGCCTGGGAGACCCTCTGCTTCCTTGTTCCTGGAGCTGCAGCAGCTGAAGTATAGACGGGAGACTGGGAGTGGGGGGTCTGGGGACTCCGAGTCTCTGGAGGCCCTGGGCATCGGCCAGGGAGCCCCCGAGAGGAGGCAGTTGCCCGTCTGTCCATCGGAGAAGTGAACTGGCCATCAACCGATGGCCAGTCATGACTGGGAGGAGAGCAGGGCCAGAGGGCAAGGGGCAGCAGACAGATGCAAGGGGTCATGCTCCTCATTTGCTGGAGTGCCATCCCTTTCCTTGTCAAAAATCTCTCCGGGGGACCAGCCAGCTGACAGATGCGCCCCGGAAGAGGGGGGGCTGCCGGCCTCCTCCCCGTTGGCCAGCCGTCCCTGGCTTCTTCCCTCTTCCCTGTTTCCCTGGAGCCTGCTACATTGTTAGCTGGCACCCCAGGGGACGGACTTCAGATGCAGGGAAGCGGGTGTGTATTTTGTTCTGTGGTGGTGGGGTCTCTGAACCAAGAACCTATTTGGCTAATGAAGTCGTAATTACTCCCGGCCTCACTAATAGGATGAAAGCCAGAGGCTCCCTTAAAAGCCACTGATGGACCCGCGAGAGTGTGCCTGACAGCTCTGAAGAGGGGCTGGACAATCAGAAATGGAAAGGGGTGGATGTTGTGGGGGGACTGGGGGTGGGAGGAAAGGGCTGAAGAGGCTCTGCCCTGGTCTGGGGCCTACCTGCTCCTGGGAATGAAAGTTATACCTACATATTCCTCAGTTTAGGATAAGACGAGTTTCCTGAGAATTATCATATTGTCTCTTCTGCCCCCAACTTTCCCAAACTCAAAACAGCTTCCAGCTGTCTGCTTTGGTGGGAGATAGAGGGCCAGGGGAAGTCTAGGGCAGCTAAAAATCCCAAACTATTTCTACCTGTCTTTAGAATGAGTCTATGTTTGTGTGTGTATATATATGTATATGTATATGTATATATATATTTTTTCTTTTTTTCCCCTCGAAAAACCTTCAGCCTTTTCAAATGCAGTCTGGTTGGCCATAATTTGAAATGTGAGCCTGCTTTCCCCAAGGAGGCCTCAGCTAACGTGGAAGGCAAGGGCGGGGCATTCACGGGGGGTGTGGCAAGGGCGGGGCATTCACGGGGGGTGTGGCAAGGGCGGGGCATTCACGGGGGGTGTGGCAGAGCCAGTTTGCATTTAGCGTTTGATGTGGGGAATCCGTGGGATGAGGGGATGGACCAGGACTCACACCAGCCCTCACATCCTGTGGGTCCAAGCCGCATGCACATAACTGAGGGGGGCTGGGGTGACTCCAAGGACCCTGCCAACTAAAGACTGCCCCAATGGCCCCTGTGCACACCCAGTCCAGCCCATATTCTCTCCCCAGCAGTTAGCCCGTGGCCTTGACTACCTCAGCCACACCAGGGCACAGCCCTGAGGAAAACTTGGGAAGGACGCCCATGTGGTTCAGGAAGAAGGACCTTTTGTTTTTTGTTTCCCATGGAGGTTGTTGCTGGACCTTGGGAGGGAGAAGGATGGCAGATTTTAGCTCCTCTGGACCTAAGAGCTGATTGCATCAATGATGGTCTTTGCCAAACTCCCCTTCCTTGGGGAGAGGTGTGTCAGTGTTGAGCAGGAAGGAACCCTGAGTCTTATACCTGTGGCCTAGAAGAGGTGGTTTCTCCTGTGCTGAGCTTGGGCATTGGGCTCCTAAATCTCAGGGGAAATGACCCCAGGGAGGTAACTATATCCAACTGCATCTGGACCAGGGCTGTGAGAGCTCATGGAGGGGACATTGGCTGAGTTCTGTCCTGTGGTCATTCTCCCTTGGGACAAACCCAGGCCTTCCAGACATCTAGCCTCATCCTCTTCTGCCACGTGGGTTATCTGGTGGGTAGAGGGTTGTGCTGTGTCCTAACATCCAGGCTGGAGCTAGAAGGGGCAGGAGGGAGGGAGGTGAAAGATGGACAGTCCTTTCCAATAAATGAGAGTGGGTTCCTAGGCATTCAAGGGAGACAAGAGCACTTAGGGGACTCTGGGAAAATTAATTAATGGGGCTGTAGAATGAACCTCTAGCTCTCAATACTCATCACTGGCCCTTACATGCAACCACTTGGAACGTGGTGAACTTGCTTTTAGGAAGACAAAAACTGCCTGCTCCCATCCCCTTTCACCCCACCCTCCCCACCCCCTCACCCCCAGCCCAGTTGATGCCCCACAATCTAAACCACTAGCTGGGCAGTGAATACAGTAATGCAGACAGCTTGAATACAAGGAGGGCCTGCTTACCCTGCGGGGACCATTAGGTCCTAAAGATCAGTGGATCACCCACTGTGCATGAGGTACCACAAAGGTCATGAGTTGCTGTCGTGCCCTCCAGAGGCCTGTAGACTGGCCAGGCATAGGGGGGACAAGTTGGGCACTTACGCTGAAGGCCAAGGGGAAGGGGAGGCAGGAAGTTCAAGAGAAGCTCCTTGGAGAGAGACAGATCTGTGGGCCAAGGTACTTATGAAAGGAGGGGTTTGAGCCTGGCTGGAAGGATGGGAAGGACTTTTGAAGGAAGGAGTCAAGGTCAGGGTGAACATTCTAGAAGGCAGAAGAAGGAGATTCATTCATTTATCTAAATTTAACAAATTATTATATAGTGCTTACTATGCTTCAGGCATTTTTCATATTTTAACTAATTTGACCCTTACAACAACCTAAAAGGTAGCTACAATTATAACCCCTGTTTTATAGATGAAGAAACTGAGGAAAGCAAGGTTAGGTGACTTGCCCAAGGTCACACAACTAGGACCTTACTGCCCTGTCTGCCGAGCCCTGGCTCCTTCTCGGTACTCAAGGCCGACTTGCAGAAGGATGAGCGCCTATGGCTTCCCTGCCCCTCATCACATGACCAGCGGCTGCATGGCACCCCAACCCTCTCCTGAGCTCTCCTGGGTTCTCTTGGGGTGGAGTCAGGAGCCCACATGTCCTGCTACAGCAGCGCAGAGCAGGAAGGGATAAACTGTTGCCGGGTCCTGTGAAGAGCTGGCAGGGGCTGCTCTGGCATGAAACCTTTGAAGCACGTCGCCAGGGCTAATTCTCCACAATGATGCCTGTTCATGCCCAAGTGTGGCAGTGAAAGCTGAGGTTTCAGAGTCAGACGGACCTGACAGCTGGTTCTGGCTTTGTCACCTACCTGGGGCAAGTTATTCAGCCCTGTGGAGCCACAGTTTCCTCATGAGTGACAGGATAGAAAGCTACCTGCCTCAGACGGCTGGTGTGAGGTTAAGAGAACATTTGCATAAAGTGCGCAGCCCTCTGCTTTGCACAGCTGGCCGGCGTCAACATTATTAGTTACTCTTCTCCTAAGTCACTTAATGTAAATGCACGGTGACCCAAATACCAGCTGCTGCCCTCTTGCCTCTTTGACATCTACATATAAATGGCTTAGTTGCCTGCCAATTCCATGGTCTGTGGAAGTCAAAGCCTCTCCCGTAATTTTTGCTAATTCCTGAGGTCTTGTGCTCTGACCTCTACATTCTCCTGTGGTCTCTGCTTCATCCTGCGTCAATTTGGATGTAGAATTCGCCAACTTTGCTAGTTTTTATAAAACGTCTACTCACACGAAGCTAATTCATCAACTGGGTAGATTTGACTGACAATGTGGGGGCGCCAGGTAGGGCCACATCCCAGAGTGCCCCGCCTTCTCCTTGTGGCCCTCTAGTCTAGGGGTCCTCAAACTTCAGTCTGCCTCAGCATCACCTAGAGGGTTTGTCAAAACACAGATTTCAGAGTTTCTGAGACGGTAGATCAGGGCGGGGCCCGAGAATCTGCAGTTTAATAAATTCTCTGGTGATTCTGATGCTGCTGGTCTAGGGACCATACTTGGAAACCACCACTCTAACCTTCCTTCTGCCTGTCTCTGCGCCTCCGCTGCCTTTTGCCCTGGATTGCTGCAGAGTTCTCAAATCTCTCCCCTCTGTCATGCAGGATTCTCTTGCTGCTATCTGCAAACTCCCTACCCAGACTCATCATGGACCCTCCATTTAATAGGATTCAGCCCTGTTAGAGGGCAACTGTGATTTTAAATATATACTAAGTAATTTTGTTTGTCTGTTTCAGAGTGAACTACTCCCCTGCCCTCCAGACACAGCTCGCCCTCTGCTGTGGTCTCTTACTTGAGCCTGAGGGGTCAGAGTTCCTGTTTGGGGTAGGTAAAATGAGTTCCTGCGGAGCCTGAGCCAGGACTGAGAGTGTGTTTCTGGACCCTGCCAGACTGTTCCCTGTCTACACAAAGCTGTGCTTCTCTATCGTGGGGTCTGGGGCTAATCAGCAGCAAGTTCTGGGAAGGGGGGTGGGAGTGGGGGTGGGGAGCTGGGCCGCTGAGCCGCAGCTGTGGCTCCAAATTGCTCTGAGGCCCACGGCCTGGTCCGTGCTCCAGCAGGAACCAGCATCAAACAAATGGGCTCTGATGCATTAAGTGGGGAGAGGGTGGCTGAAATGGGCCCTTCCCCACCCGCATCCAGCTAATACGGTGTTGAGCGGTAGAGGCTGACTTGATGAGAGGAGCCATGACGAATCCTCAGCTTCCATCCCTTTGGGGGCAGCTGGGCAAGAGCGGGTATAGCCTTCACTCTTAATAAAGACTGGAAGATGACTTGTCCCCTCCCACTGGGTCAGTTAATCCAACTGCACGCTGGAGATTAGCATTTCTAATGGGCTGGGAGGCGCAGCCTTCAGAAGACAGGGATGAGGGATGACAGATATTCTGGGGTTTCCCGGGGCTCTGAAGGGAGGCGGGCCTCTCTTTGTTTGGCCTCAGTTAAATTGAGGTCGATGTTCTTCGAATAAGGTGGTCGCTTCATCTCTCCACTTCTGTCCCCTTGAGAGGGGGCTCCTGCTCTAAAAATGGGCCAGTGGACCCCCCAAATGTCATATCCAAGTCCAAAATCCAAATATCCAAAGAGGCTGACACAAAAGTCTCGGATTCACCTGGCCACTTCTTTCCTTCAAAGCCACAAGCTGTCTCTGTCATTCATTCATCCACTTATTCACTCATATTCTTTCATTTTGTCCTTGCTCTGTACCAGACTGGCCTGTGGATACAGAGGTGAAAAAATGGTCTCTTACACTTAGGATGGTCACAATTTAGTGAAAGAAACAGACAATAAATGTCATATGACAAGCCCCAGTGAGAGATATAAAATAGGTGTTCTGGGGGCATAGCGAGGGGATCTCAACCAGACCGTGCTGATGTGTGTGTGTGTGTGTGTGTGTGTGTGTGTGTGTGTGTGTGTGTACTTGTGAGGTCATATCAGGATCAGGGAGGACTTCCTGAGACAGTGTCACCTGCACTTCCTGTTAAAGATGTGTGACCCAGCACGGAGGCCACACCCTGCCTTCCAGGAGCCCAGAGAGATGATCTGTAAGGAGAAAGGTGATTCGAGAGGTATGAGAGCCTGGAATCAGGACTTACAAGGCTTGGTTGTGAGCATCAACTCCAGGGATTATGAATTATCCAGAGGGAGGGGGGGTCTGGAAGGTTGAGAGGAGAATATTCCAAGCGGACTCACCTTTGGGCCATAATTCGTTGAACCCACAGTGTTGAGCCCGCTGTCCTGGACACTATCACATTGCTTTTGTTACCTGACTGTCGCCCATGACAGTCTGAATTTCCTGAGGACTGGAACTCTATCCTACTTACTTTATGTCATTAATTGGCCCAGAGTAGGTTATTAATAGGTGCTTTTTGAGCTCAATTGAATTTCCAAAGTTGAGGAGTCTGAGAAATCATTGCATGTCAGGGGAGCTGGAAATAGCTTGAAATGGCTAGAATTTAGGGTATATGTGAGGAGTAGTAAAAAAAAAAAAAAAAAAAAAAAATGAGGCTGCAGATGTAAGGTCTAACATGTCAAACCATGGAGTTTAGATTTTATCCTATTTTATAGCAAACAAGGTTATTGTAGCAAACTTGAAGTTTTCCAGTAAAGGAGTGACATGATCAGATTTGTATTTTAGAAGACACTTTTGGCTACAGTTTCAAGGGGGAGTATGCAACACAGGAGGCAAGGACACTGTCAATTCAGGATGAGGCCTTGGACTAATGGAGGGACAGTGCCAGTGGACACAAGGAGCAAATTTCTGAGACAATCTGTGAACTTGAGAATGATAAGGTCTTTCTCATATTCCAATAAGTGAATAGGGAGGTTCAGAGGTGGTGTGTGATAAACCCAACGAGTTATTCAGAAGGAGCCAGACCCGGAAATAAGGTCTTGTTTTAATCTAATGAAGCAATAACCCCTCAAGTCAATGATCTTTTCTGAAGGAAGAATAAACACAGGTGGCTGGGATAGTTACTTTGCGGTTCTTTGTCCGAGAGATTTGGGTCTACGTTTGCAGGGGGATCTTTTTGCCCTCATTTCCCATTACTGCCTACAAACCACTAGTTATCTTTCTACACAAGCAGAACCACTCTACTCCCCACACTAACCTGAGGAAAGGGAGGGGGCTTGCAGTGTCTGGGCGCATCCTCACGCTGCCTGGGTGACGGTCTTCAGCCACTCCTCAGGGGGAATGTGCACAACTACAGGCCAAAGTATCAAGAAAGGCGGCGTGGTGAAACTTGAGCGGTGTCCCTAACCAACACAGCCCTCTCTGTTTCCTTCCCTTCTCTACTCGCCTGTTGATTGAGATTCCTTTGAGCCTATTAAGAGGGGGGTTTGTTTTGTTGTAAGCAGTTTTATTCATCCTTTCAACGATATGAAATGTCTGTTCTGTGTCAGGCACAAGGCGGGGCATATGCCAGTGTTCTCACATCTCAAGGCGGCAGGGCTGCAAAGGAGGAGCGGCTAGGAGGCAGAGCTTCACTGCACATTCCTTTCCTTCTCCCAACATCCCAACACGGCACTTTTTAACAGGTGGTTGTGCACAAGCACATGTCAGTTGCATTGAATCAGGGGTGTCTCCATGGCTGAGCACATTCCTATACCACTCGTTCTACCTTGAAAACACTAACTGTGCCAATGAGTTTTCCAAGATAAGACCAACCTCAAGATGGGGGCTGGTATCGCAGAATTTCTGGGTATGCTGTCTGGTGCCCATGAAAAACCCCACAATTCATTTCTGTCATTAATCCCCAGACATCCCTCTTCTACTCACTGAGGAAAATGAACAAATTACATGGCCAGAGTCCATTTTGAACAACTTTTATTATACGTTTAGTGTTCTCTATACAAAAGAAATCAGTGTTTTTTTTACAGTGATTCAAAAAAAATTCTGAATAATTTGGCCTTTTCATTGCTCATGCAGTCGTTTATAAGTCCACATATTAGATGGTCCTCACGACCCAGAAGCCTTCCCTGCTGAAGGTCGAGCGTGACACCCTCAGATATGCATCTGTCACTGACAACGTTGGTTAATGCAAAACAACTCGCAAAAAGGAAAGAACACGATGTGAGAGGGGTTAAAACAAGGTGTGCCACGGTGAGTTAAATATTTAACCAATGGAAGAAAAGATCAGACCAATTTGTGGGTGTGTGGGTAGGTGGGTGTGTGGGTAGGTGGGAAGGGATGGAGACATTCGGAAAAGATTTCCCCACTGAAAGGAACAAACTGGAAAATGTGTGTGTTGAAGGGAGGTGAAGGGCAAGAGGTCGTCCAGGGCCCAGCATGGGTGAGGGTGGGACCAGGACAGAAGGTGGCCATGCCACAGACAACTGATGCTCAGTGCAGGAGGATGTGAGGTTGGCAAAGAGCTGGGAGCTGGGCAGGGGGACAACACTGACTGAGGACGTCGAATTTGGGAATCAGAAAGGAGAGCAGGACAGGGTCACCTGATCTGCATCCTTTTTGAAAAAGAAACAGAGAAGTGCACAAAATTCTGGATTTCTTCTCCCAGATTTTTGTATTTATTGCTTCACTGAAGTCTTTACACGTGCTGACCTCCAGCCCAGCGAATCCCGGGGTGGGGGAGCTTCCATGGGCCCTGCTGCCCCTCGGCACCCTGCGGCCGTCGCTCTTCCGAGGGACACAGTATGCTGGGGGCGCGATGCATTACGAAGCGAGAGACACCACCCTAGGGGATACTCTAGGCTTCATGGTGACAAACACCAATCAGCTCGTCACTCTCTTCTCCTGGCTTGGGTCTCCCCTTAACAGCACGGCTCGTTCACCACAGGCTGGCACAGACTGGCTGATCTGGGACTCAGAAAAATCCGCTGATTTCATCTGTGGAGGTGTATGGGGATGTGGGAGACGTGGAAAGAGACATGGGAGACAGTGAACCAGCAGGCCAGATCTTAAGTAACACCACTGCTCCCAAGGCGGCAGCTGCAGTGAGATGAAAGAACACTGAACAAGGAGTCAGAAGGCCTGAGCTCAAGCCCTACCTCACCTTGATTTACTAGCTGTGTGACCTTGGGCAAGTCCCTTTACCTCCCTGGATTTTAGCTTACGATGAGTACTTTCAATCAGATCAGCTCTGTGATCCTTTTGCATGCTGAGATCTGATCCTGTCTTAAGCTAGACAGCTTTGTACCTATTTCACTTCCATCCTTATCATTACAAAACATCCATTTAATACTAATGTACTGCTAGAGGGGCACTGGTTTTAGGTGTGGCTTGAGATACTGGGTGGTGGGGTCTGGTGCCTTCCCTGGACAGCTGTCCTCCTTTCCCTCTGTTCCTTCTCAGAACCCATTCTTAGTAGGGGAGGGAAGGAAAGGGCACTGCCCTGGCTTGGGCTGGGCAGGCTGGGGACAGCCACGAGGTTGGCTTGAACTCCCATGGGGTGGCCCCTGCCTGGTTTCAAGGAGGGGCTGCCCAGGATTTGGGCTCTGCCCGGGGCACTGAGTGTCCTCCTGACATTTCAAGCTCTTTGTTTCGTTCGTTTGACTCCTCTGGTTTTCTATTTTAATCAGGGATCTCCCTATATGCTACTCTTAAGCCACCATGTAAAGATCAACTAGGATCCACAGCGTGATTTCTTTCCAGTGGACCTAGCTGGGTGGAACGAACTACAACACGGGCTTGTGTGTGTGTGGCAGGGGCTGGTGCAGTGGTGACCGAGGTATCACGGGCGGGGAGTGTGCTCTGTGCCCTCCCGCTGAGAAGTGATTCCTGACACCTGCCCCACCAGCTGAGAGCTCAGGAAGCCTCGCCTTTTCAGCGTGTTAGTGGAGCAGCCTTGCAAAGACTGAGGCAAGAGTGTGTGAAATCCCCACGGCTCTCGTCACACGGGCTGTTTGGGATGCTCTGTGACTCGGCTCTGATACGGCAAAGAGCCCCAGGAGCCTTAAAAAGCTGCTGCCTGTGCTGTTCCTGGGGAAAATTCGCTCTCCTTCGGATCAGACTCTGTCTCTCTTGGTTTTGCCTCCAAGAATTGCCCAAGTGGGGCCCAGCGCGGGCAGCCTCCTTCCCCTGCCCTGAGTTGTGCACGGCACCCCACACAGCCCTTCACATTTCATCTCCAGCGGGCCTGGCTATGGACTCATCCTCTTCAAGACAAGGTCGTAATCTGGATTGCTCCCCCGAAAGTGCCGCCCTGCAAAGGCGCCTGCCACTAGGTCTGCCGTGAGTGTGCGGTGTGGCTGCCGGCTGTGTGCAGGGAGGCAGTCCAGCAGCTGGAAAAGCCACAGATGTCTGTGGGTCTGTTCCCACCCCTTTTCCAGGGCTAACTGCGTGCACGGAAACCATGAAAGCACTGTCTGGGCCCAGGCAGCGGTCCCCTTGCGGGGTGATTAGTACTGGCACCAGCAGCCTCTCGGACCTTGGGACTGAGACCTTGGGACCTGCCAGGAAGGGGGTAGACCAAATGCCTCTGACCCCTCAGGGCGAAGGCAACGGACGAGGGAAGTGGCTACTTTTCAGCTGAAACTCAACCATCTCCCCAAAAGCAAGGTAAGGAAAGAAGGGTCCCATTCACAACGACCCAGGCAAGGTGAGAGGCAGCTGTCCCCCGGCCCTGCAGTGGTGCTCTCCCTAGACACTGGCCTCCCCGCTCCTTTAGCTGGGCCCATGCCCCCACGTGGGGACAGGTTTTCAAAGGAGGGACTGACTAGGGGAGACAGAGGCACCAAAATACAGACAAGTTTAGCAACTTGGCCCAAGGGGCAGAGAAGAGAGGCTCAGGCAGCAGGACTGCCCCTGTCTTGACGAGTCTTCAGGACCAAGTTCCCGCTCCAAACCTCTTCCCTTTGAGCCTGGAGCCACTGGCGGCTTAAGCACTCAGTGCCAACCAACGCCAACCAATGCCACTCTGTCCCAAGACTCAGTTCCACGACTGTCAGCCCTTCCCCCATCATCAGTTGTGTGGAGGACTTTCCTGAGGCAGAGGGATGGGTGTGACATCTTACAGTCCATCCTGCCCAAAGAGCTTACTTCCGGTGCAATGAGTTTCCTAGTGCGTCCTGTGCAATATGGAACGAGGGCCTGACAGACTGACTGCTCTGCTCAGATCCAGAGTGTTTTCTGGAAAGGCCGGTCCTTTAATTCAGCTCACAGGCACACTTCCCTGACATTCCCTAGGCTACAGGAATGCCCAGCAGTACCCAGGCAGGTGGAGGAGGAAAGGCAGGGGAGGGGACCCCTGAGCTGGCTCCCTAGTCCCCTACTATTCGCCCTGTCCCCCATCATCACGAGAGAGCTTCCCCCCAGGCTTCCGGGCAGCACACCTGGCTACGGCTTGGACCAAAGGAGAGTCACTGGCTCAGGTTCAGACAACATAACTGGCTCAGCTCTGGGCTACATTTTCTCACCTGCAGACAGAGTAGGTGTGCCTATGGGCTTGACCTTCAACTGACTGATTATTAAGTGATGCAAGCATTGCTAATACCTTTGCGGCTTAAACATGTGGCAAACGATGCTTTAATAATGTCTCTGAAGGACACAGCCTTGCTCCTGCCCAGGTCGCCTGGCAAGAAGCTGGAGGAGCCAATCAGAGGCTGTGTCTGTGGCAGGTGGTCCACTCCTGGGGGTCAGCTTCACCCTCCTGAAACCGACTTTAGCTGCAGCAACAGCTGAAGGGTTACTCTTAGGCTCTAGATCTCTCTCTTTCTCTCTCTGAGGCTAGGTACCTTTGGTTTCAAAATGGAATAGGTAGGGAGCGTGAAGGCAGTGCCTTGGGTCTCAGAGAACTGCAGGTCTGCGAGTGTCTCCATCTGGGGCAACGGGCTGCGGGGCACACTTTGAGTGGCTGCTCTGGTTCTGCTGTGATGCTTGCATAGGCCGCCCCATTCTCCTTGAGACTGACGTCACTGGAGGCTTCAAGGCTTGCAGGGAGGGGCTGGGAACCTGGGAACTGCAGGGACAGGTCAGAGCTGCATAAGGCATACGAAGAGCACTCCCAGGCCAGGCTTTACAGCACTGTTGGTGGGGGGGGGGGGTCTCCTCATAGGTAAATACCCTAAGGAAAGGACACACCGGCTCAGTCTTGGGGGCAGCAGGGCCCCATCCACACGCCATAAAACACCAGTTTCAACATCATACAGGAGCTGCTATCTGCTAGAGACGAAAGGGGGAGCAGTGCTTTCCACCCCCAAGCACACCAGCACAGTCTTCACATCGCAGGGGTCCATCTCCTGGAGGGCAGCAGCACAGACCCTGACCAGGTGGGAGACACCCTCTACTCTGGATGCAGTGGGTGTGGTCCTCTCTCCCACATCCTGAGTTTCACTGATGGGGAGGCAGGAAGTCCAAACCTAGCCCTTTCCTTCTCTCTCGAGGTGGGCACAGCTCCCTAGGGACGGACGCCTGGTTTTCCTCTGCTTGAGGTACACAGTCACTGGAGCTGAAGTCCTTCCCGCTCCTGTTCCTTAAACTCCTTCAGTCATTGCAGCTTTCGTCTCAGACACTCCAGAGGCAGGGGCAGGGTAAGAGCCAGGAGCAAGAGGTAAGCCCACCTCCCAACTGCACCAGAGCAAGGCAAGAAGGCCTGCTTACCCTCTCCCTGCCAAAAATACTGTCATTTTCCAGAAAGGAGCCAAGCCCAGCTCAGCAACTGACAAGGCTGAGGTGGATGGGTTGGGGGCCAGGGGAGGCATCTGGCGAGAAAGGCATCCTTCGGAAATACGTTGGCCCAGCTGCGGTTTGAATACTATAGCTTTTCTGTATGTTCGTTTACGGATCAATCCTTTTTTTGCCTATCTCTGAAGTTTCCTGGGGTAGAATCCACCTATTCTTTCTTTTTTTCCAGGGACATTTCTTCAAAAGGAAAAGAAAATGTAGATGTTGGGTCTGGAGGAGAAGACCCACAAAGCAAAAATAAAGACAATGAGTAAGTACCATAACCAACAGAAACTGGTGAGTGTGTGTGTTGAGGTCAAGGGCAGGCAGTGTGGGTAGAGGCTGGGGGTGGCTGTGAGGCTGAGCAAGGGACCTGGGCTCCCTCCAGCTGAGCTTAGCCATGGCTCCAGCTCGCCCACCGGTGGCACCCCGGGGGGGTCATCGGGAGGGGGCTTGCGGTTGGCTGGGTGGTCACTGGTCCTCACAGCTTGGCAGACTCCCATGTGGTACCCTTGTCCCTGAAGGTGGTGGTGGCTTCGTGGTAGGTCTGCAGTGGCTCGTCTCCCCCTCTCCCCTCCTTCTACTTGCAAGGTAGTGGCTGTGCCTGGGGGGCTCTGTTAGGCCAGAGAATAGATGGCGTTGACAGGAGATGTGGCCTCTGAGCTTTCGTTGCCCTCTGTCTCTTCCTTGTCCTTTTTGACTGTGTACTGGCCGATGAAGGAGCCGTCCTCATTGAACTGTCCCTCGCCGCCCTCGCCGTAGTCCACCAGGCTGTCATCACTCTCCTGCTGCTTGATGGTACCATCCAGGGACGTCTGGCTGCCCTGCAAGGGCTTGTTGTCCTCGTCACTGGATGGAGAGAGGACAGAGAGTCAGGGCTGGCCCACCCAGCGCAGCCCAAACCCAGGCCGGGTGGAGGAAGGCCTCCAGCCTCTTGCCAGGCACGCGTACCACACAGCTCAGAGAGGACGGGACCTCAGGATGACCCAGACCAGCCCTCACTCCCCTCCCCGTCCGGCCAGTTCTGCAGAAGGGAAGCTGAGGCCTAGAGAGGACAGCATCGTCTCCCAGGCGAGGGGCAAGCTGGTGCGGAGCTGGGATGGACCCACACTCCTGGACGCTGGGTCTGGGGTCCTCTCCGGGAAGCTGGGTCGCTCTCCGGGATGGAAGCAGGCAGAGGACGCCACCCCATGGTGAGGCAGAGCCAGCTGCTTGTAGACCAGGGGGACAGGAAGGGTCAAAGAAGGGGAGTCAAGGACTTGGGAGTTCTGGTCCCATGTGTGTCACTGTGTGGTTCTGCAGCCTTGGGAAGGCCCTTCCTTCTTACTGGACCTTAGTTCCTCCATCAAGAGGGTTCAACTAGCTTTGACTCTCTGTGATCTGTGACTGGCTCTGGAAAGACTCTGCTCGTGACAAAAAGCAAGGGTCTGGGCCTTAAAGGGACAAACCTCTCCCTGCCTTTCCCCTTCTTTGTCTTGGTGGTGTTCCTCTCAGTTCTGGTTTATCCACAAACAGATGCTGTTGTTTCAGGGCTAGCAAGTGATGGAGGGAGGAGGGAGGGACATGCAAATGAGATAGGAGGGGCCAGCAACTTGAGACAAAACCAGCAAGGCTCAGAGGATCCAGCTTAGCCCCCCTCTGAGGCCCCAGGTCCTGCCCTTAAGCTCCTCTCATGCAAGGAGAGCTGGTAGTTAAAGTGGCGTCTACCCACTGGGGTGCCTGCTGTGCCCCCAGGAAGTGAGATACCCCGAGTGGGCCGGCATCTGCTCAGGCACCACAGCCCTTCCCCTGGCTCTTCTAGGCTCAGAGGCGGGGACCAGGTGCTGCTGGCTGCACTTCAGAGGAGACGAGGTCCCGGCAGGCGGCAGCCGGACCAGCAGTGGGCATCTGGGTCCCGGCAGGCAGGACCACAGCGGTGCCAGGCAGTCTGAGCAGACACCCCCCGCCCCCACTCCCCTGCCCCAGGCCACACTTAGCCCTTCCTGGGCTTGTGGCAAACCACCGGCTGAGTTGCCATTAGAGTGGGCCGTGAGTTCTCACTTCTAACCGCAGTGCTGGTCAAAGACAGCTGTGGGGGGAGGGCCGGGAGCCAGAGGACCTAGGCGTCAGGAGATGGAAGGCTATTAGCCCACTGCCCCCATGAGCTGAGTGAATGCGGCCCGTTACCCTGCTTAACTGTGTTCTCTGACGGCAGTGCTGTGGGAGAGGCAGCTGAGTGAGGGAAGTGGGTGTCTGGGGTTATGCTGTATTTGTTCAGGGGGTGGAATTCACGTTTTGAGAACCAGCAGATTCTAATGACCAGGCTCCTTACCCTACTTGCCAGTGTTTTTCACAGGCACCCTCTCCCCAGCGCCCTCCATTCCCCCTGCAAGGGAGTGACAATTGTGTCTATGTGGTTCTCGGGAATTCCAGGCCCCCAAGCTAAATGCAATCACTGAACAGGGTGGCCCAGTGGGGGTGGGAGGGGTCCTTAGTGTGTCAGGTTCTTGTGGGGAAAGAGGATCTAGGTCTGGAAAGAACAGACCTCTCCTAAGGGAAGCCTGAAAGAAACCCAATGACTATGGCCCCCTGGTCCAGCCACCTGTTAGTCTACCTTCCAGGAGACCTTCGAGGACCAGGCGGACAGACAAGGGAGAGAGAAGCAGAGAGAGACACACCAGAGAGGTGCTCGGGCAGCGAGGTCCCAGACGAGCAGGGTGAGCCAGACCCCCAGCCTGTCCCGCCCAGAAACTTGGTTTTTCCTCTAATGTATTGATTTCTCCCCTTTCCCAGTTTCGGACTCTTGGACTCATCCAAGTGGGGGCTCTAGGATGGATGTCGCAGGCCTCCCCAGAGCCGAAGCCAAGGGGTGTGTATGTGCGTGCGCGTGTGCGTGTACATGTGTGTGTGTGTGTGGTGTGGAAGCCCGTGCGTGCGTGCACCAGTATATGTGTCTCCAGCCTCAGTGTCGGTGGGTCAGGGGGTTGGGGTGGTGAGGCAGGTGTTTTCGCCCAACAGCTTTGGTGTCTGGTGGAGGAGAGGTACCTGAGGAAGTGGCTTCTCATAGCGCAGGTTACCTGGCCCTGTATTTGAGGAGGTCCTCACCCTTCCTCACGCTGCATTGAGGGCCTGGGGAGAGAAGGCCCAGGGCCTTTGGAACTGATGGCCAGAGGACAGCTCCTGGCCCATGGGGAAGCTGGGCCCCACCTAGGGTGCCGAGGACAGCCTGGGGAGGGTCTCTCGTGCTTGTTCTTTGAGAGGCTCCTGGGGATGCATGAATTGGATGGATAGACAGCGTCTATAAGCCGCCAGATGGGCTCCTGTGTGGGCAGAGGCTCTGCCGCCCATTGATCTGATCCTGTTTGAGAGGCTGCAGATGGGCAGAGTGGCGGCGGCCCAAGATAGGATAAGGAGAGGTCAGAGGAGGATGGGGTGACCTGGCCCCAGAGAGTGACTTGGTGGGGGTGGGGAAGGAGGGCTCCAATCAGAAGATTTCCTCCCTTTGCACTTGGCCTGGGAACGAGACCTCCATGACTCACCCTGCACCATTCCTTCACTCAAAGCATACTTGCCAATAAAATGGACAGATTACAACTTTTGTTAAGCCAGATACAAACGCCCGTCCAGATCTGAGAGGGAGCATGGGCATAGGACAGTGGCAGTAGCTGGACGTGGGGCCCCTGGGCTCTCCAGTTCTGCACTAGCTCACTGAGTGGAGAGCACAGGAATCTTCCAGGTCACTTCCCAGCCTGGGCCTTGGTCTTCTCATTTGGGACACAGGCACTGGACCAAATGCCTCTCCAAGGCCTATTCCAAGCTGCAGCCCAGAGAAGTCATTCTAGTTCCTGAGGAAAAGGCCTAGAACACCTCCCCACGCCCCCTTCATCCCTCACCTAGTTGAGTTTTAAAGACATTACAACTTCCCCAGGTCATCATCTTCGGAGTGAAAGTGGGGTGTAGGCAGAGAGCAAGCTGAGAGCAGAGCTCATTTCACAGCAAGGGGGGCCTGGGTGCGCTTTCAGAGCAAAAAGGTGGAAACACACATACAAAGATGCAATAAACCTGAGTCGTGCAGCTGAATGAATGAAATGCTGTTCATCGAATGAGTGTAAGTGTGTTGGGCAGTGCGCGCCATCCCCGGGGGTATGGGGGTGCTGTCACAGAGGCGGAGGTGACAGCCTGATGGGAGAGGACATCCGTGCAGTAGCGTCTCAGCCCAGCTGAGCAGCTCTGAGGGAAGGGGGCTGCCTCAGGGGGGGTGAGGAGAACCCACCTGACAAGGGGTGCTCTGTGTGAACAGGAGTCAAGGAGATCGCGCACCTGTAATCAAAGGAGCCATCCTCTTCTTTGGGGTCCTCAGGGCCAAGGGGAACATCCTTCTTTTCTCGCACTTGGTCAGTAAGGGAAGCAAAGACACAGACGTCATAATTGAGCGTGCTCGAGCTCTGCGGGGCCCCAAAGTACAGCCAAAGAAGCCGCCTCTGGGTTCCGTGACTCTCCCTCTTAACAAGGCCCCATCCATGCCCCCCTTGTTCTTGCCTCCCACGGTTGCTCGGGTGCCAAGTGAATTCTGCTTCCTCCTCCCCGTCACTGGGGCTTTTCTTACATCCCCACTGACAACTGAAATCTCCCCCGACCCGGCTCCCCACCACCGCTCCATGAGGTCTTCTCCAAACACCAAATGGATGCGATCCTTGGCACATTTCTTTTTCTCTTTTTTCTTTTGGCTGCGGCACTCGGCATACTAGATCTTAGTTCCCTGACCAGGGATCGAACCCATGCCCCCTGCAGTGGAAGCGCTGAGTCCTAACCACTGGACCGCCAGGGAATTCCTTGGCACCTTTCTTAATCTGGTTCCATGTTATAATTATGTGTGCACATTTATTTTGCCTGTAACAGAATGCCAGTTCTTTTCTCGAGGGTGGGGACTGTGTCTCTTCAAAGCTCCTAAGAGAGTGCCCTGGGCAGACAGGACACGCCACACACACCTCTGGAATGGAAGGTGCTCTCTTAACTGTGACCTCACTTGTTTGTGCGACTCCCTCTTCCCACACCTCCTCTGTGATGTATCAGCGTCCCTCCCAGGCCCTGTCTTGTGCTGTGATCCTCCTCCTATGCCAGCGGCACTGTCCTTGAGGGAGGGGTCACCTCTCCTTCTAGTATCCTTAGCACCCAGCACAGAGCCTGGCACACAGCAGACACTGAGGTGAGTGACTTCGTTTCTTCCTGAGGTACGAGGCAGGATAATCACCCCTATTTTAGGGGAGGGAAGCTGAGGCCTTGAAGATGTCACGTAACTAATTAGCAACTAAAGTTTAAGGTGGAGACTGGAGCCCTGGCCTCAAGGCTCCTGGTTCACTCATCTTCCTAATGGATGGGGGGCTTCCCTTGGAGCTGGAGGAAAGGAGATTAGCTGTAAGAAGAACTTTCTGGAACGGGCAGAGGAAGGCTGAGTTTATCTGATCAGTTCTCAGGTGCATCAGTTCCACCTGGAACAGAGGGTAAGCTCAGAAAGGCTGCCCTTCTCCTAACGCTGCCTTTCTGTCTTACAGAAGAAAACCAGCCCCAACACAGCACAACAAAGTGAAAGAAAACAACATTCACCAATAAAGGAGTATAATTTCCTGCCCTCCCTGACTTGAAGGAGAGGCATAACTCTTTAGAATCCTAGGGTCTGAGGGCACACGGGCCAGGGGAAGAAAATAAAACAGAATCTCCTCTCTCTTTGAGTTGAGTTTTAGGGGATCGTGGAGGAGGATGTGTTCACAGAGATGCGCAGAAGCCGGCACTTGGGGAGCACGGGGTGTGTCTGGCGATGGCTTTGGGGGCAGGGAGCAATTTCATTGTGCAATCCAGCTGGATTTTCACTCTCAGGGTCATCCATTATCCTGTCTCCTGTCACCCTACCCACTCCATCATAGACAGATGGCTTTCTCATCCCTGTTTGAAAAACAGTCAATATTTCCAGAAACAAAAAAGCCAGAGGTCCTTGTCCTTGACCTTGGTTTGTCTGGGCTGGAGGATCTTCAGGCCACAGAAGAGAAATACTGCTCTGGGACTCAAGAAAAGCTCAAAGCCCTTTAAGGACTGGGGGTCCCTCTCAGTGCAACCCACCCCTCAGCCTCTGCCAGCTCCTCATGTAGGAGCATCTGACCCTCTATTGGTATATCTGATTTCAACCCAGCCACGCTGAGAGCCCAGCTCTGCGGCCTCTCTCATGCATGTGCTTCTTCCATCCAGACCTCTCTTCACTCCGGCCTCTCTCTTACAGTTCCAGAAAATGCATCTCTCCTTCCCACTTCACTGGAACATAGGATCCTAATGAGATTCAGGCTGAAAAAAGCCAATTACTGAGCAGATGGGTGGTGAGTCAAGGGGAGGGAAGGTCATTCTTAATGGGAGCCAGGGTTCTTTCCATCTCCTCTCTGGCTGCCTGGACTGTTCCATCCCCCCACCTCAGGCGAACTTAATTAACTCAAGTGCTTTCTGGCAACTCTGAGATGCACGGAACAGGCAAGAGGACTGTATGTCCAAGCTTGGCAAGGACTGTGCTCACTGAGAGGGTGGAGCCTCCTGGAGCTGGCAGGGGACCTGGTGACTCACAGGAAAGCCCGCTGGCCCTGTCCCCCAAGCCCACTCCTCTGACACCTCTTACCTGGGTACTTGCCGCCTCGACTCCTCTTGATGAAACAGACGATGAGCAGGGTCAGCACCAGGAGGGCGACGGCACACATGAGCCCAATGAACCAGCCCTGGGTGGCGATGTCCGCCTGGTTGTTGGTGTAGGCTGGCGGGGGAGGGCCAGAAGCAAACACGTGGTGAATGATTCACGTGGGAGAAGGTGAGGAGGGGAGGGAAGAACTTCAGTTATTTCATGTCCAGGTTGCTCCTGCAGCCTAACGGTACCACCCAGCAGCTCTCTGGCCCAAACTACCCTACCCTGCTACAGGGACAAAGAGAAAATAATGTAAAAGTCAAGGTCAAAAGGTCAGAAAAGAAGCACAGGACAGGGGTACAGGAAGCAGAATAAGCAGCAGGAGGCTGAACAGGCCCTTTAGGATGGGAAGTTTCCTAAGCATGAGGCGTGGCATTCTTGCAAAGCCGATGGCTGGGCACAGCCTGGCGGGGAATGAGGGAAGGCCAGGGGTTGACTATGATTTCCCACGAATGAGCCACAGGGGTGAGCCTGCACGCTACCCGTCAGGGAACAAGGTCACATGGCAAAACCCCTGGAAGAACGAACGCCTTCGCAGGCCTGCACAGGCACAGAGCGGCGGCCTGTCCCACCCGTACGGCCCTGAAGCCAGTCGGGCTTCCCGGCAGTGGGTCGCAGGTGGGGTGCCGTTCCAGGATGCCCCGTGCTTCCTTGTGTCTCCCCAGCTGCACTGTGGGCTCCCTGACAGCAAAGACAGCCCCTGTGTGGGGAGCCCAGACGGGCCGGTGGCGAGGTTAGGGCCAGGGCTGTGCATTCAGCACACCCCATGCTGCCTCTCCCAGACCACTTCCGTACGTGGAGACCCCTGTGACAGCGGGCCCCTCGCTGTCCCTGCCTGGACATGTGGAGACCTGTCTCAAAGTGGGCAGACACCCTCATGACGCGAGGGGCGGATGGGCGGGCCTGGAGACCAGAAGCAGATCTGACGGTGTCCTGGAGGACCAATGGCTAAGGTTAGAGATCAGAAGGGGTGGGGTGGGTAGGAATCACTTGCCCTCTTCCTTTCTATGGACTGGAGAACAAAAGAAGCAGCCTTCCACGGAAACCACGACGTGGAGGACAGGAAGGATCACAGGGGCAGAACAGACCCTGGGTAACCCTGGGGCCAGCAGAGCGAGCGGAGTGGCCTCTGGGACAGCCAGACAACATCGGGAGTGCTGAGAGCCACGCAGCCAGAACCGAAGCTCAGGGCCTCCTCGGGGGAGAAGCACAGGCACAGAGGATGGACCCTGGGCCCGTGCCGTACTCTAGGGTCTGCATCACACACCATTTTGTGGGGCACGTATCTGGGTGCAGTCTACCCTTTGCTCTTCTTGGGCAGAGAAACTGTCTTTACAGCGTTCTCAGCATCTAGCCAAGGGTACTGCACCAAGATGGGTCTCAATAAACAATGAAGACTGATGAACAAGACCTTCCACGCTCTCTGTGCTCTGGCTGCCCAGGCAGCCCGGGATGGAAAGCAGCTGAGTCCCATGGGAACATGGCTGTGACTACCCTGATCCAGGTACGCTGTGGGGCAAATCCCATCCCTGCTTCCGCTCCCGCTCCCGAAGGCCATTTCCTGCACAGGGTCAGAGAGGTCTTCCTAAACCCCATGCAGGATCAGATCACTTCCTCGCTTCAACCTCCAATGCTTCTCATTACTGTTAGGAAAAACCGTCCATTCCTTATCCTGATCTGCTGGGCTCCATCAGTCCCATCTCCCACCACCCTGGACACTCCAGCCACACTGGCCACTCCCACTCCTGCCCCAGGGCCTTTGCATCTGCTGCTCTTTTTTTCAGATGGCTGCCTCAGCAAATGTCATCTCTTTGGAAAGGCCTTCCTGGAACTTCCCAGCTAAGGCAAAAGCCCTCTCCCCCACCCAGCCACTCTCTATCCGAGGGCTCGAATTTGTCCTCTTCATAGCACTTATAACCATTTGCTATCTTACTAACAGTTTACACCCATAAGCACTTCCTATGGGCTGGCACGACTCCAAGTGCTTTCCCATGATTATCTAATTTAATCCTCACAACAACCCCATAAGGTGGATTTTTACTATTACCCCTATTTCACAGGTGGGGAAACTGAGGCACTGAGGTTAGTGATTTGCTTAGGGGCCCAGAGCTGGTAAGTGGTAGAGCTGAGCTGTGACCCCTGGCCGTCACAGCTCGAGTCTGTGCTCTTCACTACTCCGCTCTCATCTCTCCACCCAGAAGTAAGCTCCTTGAAGGAGGGACTGTCAGGGTTACTGTCATCCCCCCAGTGCTGGGACACAGCCTGGAAAATAGAGGCACTTGAGTCTGCTTCCTGACTTCCTTCCCTTCGCTCAGTCCACTCATCCTCTTGGCCTGATGGGGTCTCTGCTTCCCTCAAACTCCACGTTGCCCTCCCTTCTGCATCACCCATTCCAGCATGCGACTCAGTCGCCCGCTGTGGGTCCCCTTGGCAGTTATGGCATCTTTTTGTGCTTGCTTTGAGCTTTGCTGGAGGAAGATGAAGACCCAGGCCCCTCACAGATTCACTAAGTCATACTTCAACTGGACCTTCTCTGCAGCCTGGCCACCCTTCCACTCCTTTCTCACTGCCCCTCCCAACTGCTCCCCCTCCCCTTCTCGCTGCCCCCATGTGACCCTCTCTTTGAGTCAGTGTCTCGGTGTCGAGCTCACCTGCCCCACTCTGGAGACCACTGAAACCTCACAGCCTCCACGACTGTCCCTTCCTTCTGTGTCCAATGCCTCACCTCCTTGGTGGCTCAATCCTGTAAGGATCTCTGAAAACTCTAGCATTTTCAATTTCTTCCTCTGTGCTATCTCCTCCCTTCTGCTGCTAAGCACGTTGAAGCTCCTTGTATCTTAAAACAAAAAACCCTTGAGGAACCTGGCAGACTTTTTGGCTCTAGTGCATGCACTGTCCTCTTATAGGTAAACTCTTTGATCTTCCATCATCTCCAGTTCCTGCCAACTCCTTTCTCTGCCCCCAAGACGCTAACCTCGAGCCCCTCTGTACTCAGCGCTCATCCACCACCACTGAGGGCATCTTTCCCAGACTTACCTCGACACCCTTGACTCTTACTCTCACCTGCCCTCCAGTCCTGCCCTTCCAACTGGTGATCCTTTTTTCATCTCTCATTGTCCTTCCAGCCTGTCCTACACTGTAAGCCCAGGGCTTGCTCCTGACATCTCCTTGGATGGTCCCTCTGCCCCCTTCCTGCCCCCATGCTTCTGCCAGTGGCTTCACAACTCATCTCTAAGGGCTATCATTTTACTCCTTCCAAAATGTCTCTTATATTCACGTCACTGCACCATTCTAAAGGAGTCCCCTCACCCCAGTGTCCATCAGATCCCAAGGATACAATGACACATCATGTTATCATGTTCCCAGAACACTTCCATCATGCCAGGTGCTCTGGTCTTCCCCTCCCTGCATCCTTCCCATCCTGCCCCAGACAGCCTGGATTGCCACCCTTCTTGCCCTCCACCTTTCCACATTGTACCCCCTCCTTCCTGAATCTCCCATTCCTCCAGCTCACACCAATCTCTGAACCCCCACTTCACCCCTATTTACTCTGCACAATGTAACATTTAATTGCTCTGTTTCCTGCGTTCTGATGTCCAATGATACTATTAAGGCTTGAGAAAAGGGGATTCCTTGGGCCCCCTCGTACTTAGCATGATGTTGGTCACCTAACAAGCAGTCATTGACTACTTATTGATTAATGACCAATTTAATCCTAATATGCTATGGTTAACCTGGGGTGTCTCTTGCATTTTTTCCTGATAACAGCTGGAGGGTCACATGGATATTGGCTTGACCACGTGCCACCTGGGCACTGGGATGAAGGAGCCACTTCAACTTGTGTTTGGATGGTGGTCACCACCTTTTGCAGAGAAGTTGGTCTGAATGTCTGCAGTGACCTGTTTGCTCCACCATCTTGCTGATAGCCGTCTCCCACGAGACTCCTTTCTCTTGGGAGAGAAAGTCACAATACCAGGGAAAGTGGCCATATGGGCAATTTAGAAATTAAATGTAGCTTTCCATTCCTGACAGCACCACATAAAGTTCAAATGTTACCTTCAGTCCTCACTGAAAAGATCAAAGAAATTTCTGTGACGTTTGGACACAGAAGGCTGTTCAAAACCAAGTAGATTTTGTAACTATGCTTGGTGATAGATGGCAACTAAACCTGTAGTGATAATCATTTTGCAGTATATACATAGATCAAATCATTATGTTGCACGCCTAAAACTAATCAGTGTCAATGATACACAAAAACAAAGAGACCAAAAACCCAGTGGGATCTGGGGTAAGGTGGGCTCAACCAGACCCCATCAAAATGACTCAGTTTCTCAAGAACCAAAAGAAATTTAGGACGTGATCTCACTCACAATGTGACCCCACACACAGACTCTGAGAGGAATAAGGCGTTTTTGCAAGGCAGTTACATTTGTCTGCTAACACCACTCTTAATCGATCCGTTCAACATGTCTCCAGATCCCTAACGGACACAGTAATAGCAACATCCCAAGACCAGGGTATGTTTACACTCACCACCTTTGCTGTAGCTAACGGAAGCCAGAACAGCAGCCGTTCACTGGGGACACACAGGTCCTAATAACTCTTACTCTGGCCTAGAGGCCATATTTTGTGTGCCTTCCACACCGCACCCTACAATCCTGCTCAGAAACGGGCAATTCACCTGCAAGGCAGACAGTTCCCATAACTCCGAACTCTAATCAGGAGGAAATTGGTTTGGCCATTGGAGAGAGGCCAGTCACTCAAAGTCAGCAAAAAAATTATATTTCAGAAATAGGGCAGATGAACAAGTATGACAGGGATGGGCTTTTTTGTTTGTTTGTTTGTTTTGCAGTACACGGACCTCTCACTGTTGTGGCCTCTCCCGCTGCGGAGCACAGGCTCCGGACGCGCAGGCTCAGTGGCCATGGCTCACGGGCCCAGCCGCTACGTGGCATGTGGGATCTTCCCAGACTGGGGCACGAACCCGTGTCCCCTGCATCGGCAGGCCGACTCTCAACCACTGCGCCACCAGGGAAGCCCCTGGGCTTCTTCAAATGCAGTTTAGCTTGGCTGCTCTCACTTAAGCATCATTTTACACCTTTCCATCTTCACCTCGCTCCATCCTGGGTTTCTCCCAAACACAGCAGAAAGAGGCCAAATACAAGTAGGTCCCCTAACGTCCCTCCTCCCGGAGTCCCTGAGGTCTAAGGCAGTTTGCTGTCTGTCTCGCTGGCCCCCGTCAGCCCCCCATCCCACCTGCCCCAGGATGTAAGAGCTGGCAGGCCTCCTGGAGTCCAGGGTTATGTGTTTGTGGTCCCTCGGGTCTCTTTGGCTTCAAAAGCTTCAAGAATTGGTGATTAACTTCCCATGTGAGATCTTTCTGGTGAGAGTCAGGGAGCTTGTTAGCATTCCTTGTGGTTTTCTTCCATTTCCTTCCTGAACCACTGTAGCATGTTTGAGTCTATAGACTACAGTGATGGCCTGTGGTTGCCTAAATGACTAGTGGTTCGGCCCAGAGATGATCACTTACGTTGATGAGACACAGAGACCTGGGACATTGTGTGAACTTGACTCTGGAGTCCTGCCACTCCTTTGTGTGTTTTCAAAGGATCTGAACACACACTCACAGACACACATGAACTTCAGAAAGTGGAAATATTTTCCTTCTCTATGTAGTTTGCACATAGTCATTTCCAGCCAGCCAGGGAGGTAAGTGAGCTGTATGTACTCAGGGCGAGGGTCATACCTGCCCTCTCCAGCTTGCACTGGGAGGAACTGGGGAAACATGCAAGTGCTGAAGGCCTCAATCACTCTGAAAGCAAGTTATGGGATCAGTTTCTCCATAGCAACCACAGGAAAAGAGAGATGAACACCTGAGTCAATATTCAGAAGTGTATTACCAATCATTATTATTATTTTTCTGTAGTGCATGTTTCATATCTCAAAGCAGATTGGGACATACCCCAGGGCAGGGGCTGGTCCTTTTTGCTCTGGCTCTTTCTCCCCAACCCTCACCCACAGTCCCAGGGCTCAGCTCTGGGAGAAGTCGAAGTCTGAAAGCAGGCTGAGCTGGCTTTTGCTGCAATCCCTAGGATGGAACGCTACCCTCAAATCTCATCTTTGCTTTCTGCCCCTGTGCTGGACTCAGGTTTGTAATGAGCAAAATCAAATGCACGCACTGGTGAGCAACAGCCTGGGACCCCGACTGGGTCAGACAGAATCCAGCCACCTGCTCTGCTTGGTCAACTGTCCAGTCCCCTGGCCTGGCTCCCAGGGTGACCTGGCTGCTCACGGACATCCTGCCTGAGTTGGCCACGTTAGCCTCAAGCAGGCAGCCGGACTCTCAGACTCCCCGAGACTTGATGGCATGGGCATGCACAGGACAGGCAGAGACACAGGGAGGAGGCCGGGACACCCAGACCAGGAGGCACCAGGCTAGCAGGGGTGGAGTGAGGCCCTCATACACATGGGCAGTGACTCTCAAGATGCAAGCTACCAAGATCAGCCTCGTCAAGCCAGGCGCAGGGAGAGTAATACGTACTTAAGTCCACATTCATATAAATCATTGTGTTTTTTCCTTTATCCTGTGTCTAGTAACCTGCATCTGATTAGGATGTGCCTTGAGGCAGGGACTGGTGCTTCCCGCTCTCAGTCTCTTTCTCCACACTCATCCTTACCCCAGGGCTCAGCAAACTGGCCACTTGGCTAGCTTGCCTGGATGATTTTAAAGAGACACACAGAAAGAGAAGCAAGTGTCCTCACGGTCTCCAGACTGCCAGCCACCCTGATCAACAGACAGATTTCTGAACCTTGTACCTTTTACTGAGCCCCAGTTGGTACAAGTGAAGAAGCTTCTCTATCCACAGCCCTGATAGATCCAGAGCTCTTTTAGGATTAGAAAGCTTCTTCCCCTCCCCAGAACGACCAAAGGTCAACTACATTTAAGCCACGACAAACTTGGGGCAAAATTAAACCAAAACAACTTGTGTAACACACTTTCGAATTTTTAAACAACAGATGACAGTGGCAAGGCAGTGACATACATGCTGATCCTTGGTTTGGTTCCTGGGAGGATTTTGGGGTCAAGACCCTTGGATGGCCTATCCCCTAACCCCACGTGCGAGAAGCAAGCCCCTGTGCCTCCGGGACACACTGCCCCCAGACCCACACGAGGGGACCATGTCTGCATATACACCCAGCCCTGGTGGCTCAAGCACAGTGGAGGCCAGGTGGTCTCCCCTGCCCTCATTCTACAACACCTCCGTTCCCCCCCTGCCATCCCACTCATCCCCACAGGGTCAGAAGCATGGTTTCCTATCTACTGGCATGCACTTTTGGCTCGTTTTGTCTTCCGGGGAGCTGCAGACTGACACATAAGAAGAGCCGAGCCACGTCATGCAAGGTGAGGAAATGGGAGGATGAGTCTTCTTTCCGAGGAGAAGAGACAAGCAGGAAGCCGACAATGAGAACAACATGCCCCATGCTTGTAGGGGACGGCCAGGCCAGGCCAGATCCCCTCTCACCTGTACTGGTCATAAAGGTGATGACGGTACTGCTGATGCCCTCGTTGTCCCGGGAATAAACTCGCAACGTGTATGTCATACCGGGATAGAGGTCTGTCAGCTGTATGGGCTGGGCCTGGGCCTTAACAGGGACAGTTTTTTTCGTATGGTTGCCTGGGGAACAGAAACCTCAGTCAGCCTAAGGCTGGGCATGATGAGCTGGAGAGGCAGTGCTTAGGCTCCTGGGCACCTGTCAAAGGTAGAAGCATGGAGGGTGGGGGAAGGGGCCAGGCTGTCTTGCAGACCTGGAGGTCACCGGGCAGCTCCACCAGCTTTCTCACATGCTGACTCTCCTACACGATGGCCCTGCAGCCTAGGACACTGTTCCCTCTCCTAAAGTTTTCTGTCCTCACCCCAGTCTTAAGCACTTAGCACATCATGACCTGCTTCCTTAAGCTCTCAGGGTGTCAGCCAGCGCTCCGTTACCCTGGAGAGGGTCAGAGAGCCAGTCAGCATCCCTCACGGTAACCGGAGGTGAGACGGCCTCTGCTTCTCAGCTCTCACTCCTGGTTTCCCCTCTCATTTCTCACTGCGTGGTGAATTCACACATCAGGAGAAGCGAGTGCCTGGGTGTCGTCTGAAAAAGTGCGGACCAAACTAGGAATTCTGTATTCTGTGGATGTGAATATCTCTCCAACCGCAGAGAACTAAGAGTTGGCTTTGTTCTCCCTCAAAGAGCTTTGGGTTGATTTCCAGCACAAGCCAAATAGGCCAGCATGGTGGGTCTGAGCCCTCAGGAACAGGGGCCTTCAGTCAGAGAAGGCAGATAGCCTGACCACACTTTACAGCCTCACAAATCTCGACGCTTGCTCCCCAGTTCCAGTAAAGAATGAACAGCTCAGCTCAAGCCACCAGCTGAGACGAGTGACCCTGGACGGTGTCTCTGACCTGTGAGCAGCTAGTGTCCCTCTGTGAGCAAAGCACAGTTGAACCCCAAGTCTGGACTGGCCTAACCTGTCTAGGGGAGACAGCTGAGAATCTGGAACCTGAATTAAGGAGATCCAAGCAAAGGTGAGATCTGGCTCATCTGGGGGCCACCAGAACCGTCATCCTGGGCAGGAAATGGATGAAGGGCCCCTCACCCAGGCCGCCCCCACCGCAAGGCACCCCTGGACCTTCACTAACGGCCGCAGAAACCCCTTCCTCCTCCTCGAGTCTGCTCTTCCAACCTCGCTGCCGCCTGAGCACATGTCGACTTCATTAAGCCACAACGAAGCGGCTGGAAGGCCTCCCTGAGCCTGGGGGAGCGCATGGGATCTTTTTAATGGCATCTCCGCCACCCGCACAGAATGCTTACTGTCGATGTACTCAACCACAAAGTCAGTTCCGGGCCCGAAATTGTGCTTCCAGGTGATGTTGGCCCATTTACTGTTGGGGAGCACTGTGACGTTCCAGATGGATTGCTCATCGGGGGCTGGTAGGGGGGTTAGAAGAGGAGTTAGTGGTGAGGAGGGAGGCAGCACTGTAGACACACGCACACACACACACACGCGGGCAGCTAGGAAAGGGTAGAGTAGGAAGTGGCTGTGCACAGGGCCCGCCAGAGCTCCAAGCTGCAGCCTTGGTAGCCAGGCTAGGTATGAGCAAGTACAGTCAGGAGGACCCGTATGTGAGGGAGAGCCGGAAACTGTGTGTCCACATAGGTGGGAGTAGGAATGAAAGAGTGGGTTTGATCCAGGCCATTGGAGGCTCTAACCTGGGTTTATTCCCTTTTTAGGTCCCTTGTCGTGGATGTGAACAGTGCAGCGAAAGGGGCCAGTGAAAAGCCCCATTAGCTAGGATGCAGACGGGGCGGGAGAGGTGTGCCAGCCTCTTTCCCCTCAACTATAGACATTCTACAGGAAGGAGAGAGGGTATCTTGAAAAGCCACTTGAGAGTCATGTTGAGATTTGCAGAAAGGACAGGACCAAACAGGGGAAAGCCTTAATGGGATCCTGAAACTGGAGGTGGAGAATGGCAACCTACAAGGGTGACTCTAGTCTGAGGAGCCCCTGGGGTCATTCTTGGTCAACAAGATGCTGAATTATTGAAAAATGGCCTCAGATTCTCTAAGGGGACTGGGGGCCTAAAACCCCAGGGCCCCAAGCAGAGACAGTACGAATCCTTCCTCTCCCTTTCATGAGCTAGAGGGGACCAGAGAAGATAACTCCTTCTTGACACCCAACGTTCAGTGGTCCAGATACCAGAAGAATCCTGCTCTGTTGCCTTCTCAGCACTGTATCTTTGAGGCCCGATCTCTATGTAACACAGAAGACATTAATTATCTAGTTCCTATGAGCTGGGAGCTACTCTATCAAAGCCATCACCCTGTCTGAAACTACAGCCTGTGGACAGGAGAATGGCACTCATCTTCAAACGTAATCATTTTTCAAGCATCCCAGCGGTCTGATTACCCCATTTCCCAGCAAAGATTTAATAGCGGAATACTAGCACGAAGGCTTCTATTTCAAAGACTTTACAAGTGTGGCTCCTCTATAGTTTATTAGCATGCAAGGGGGCACTGTCACCGGCTCACCTGTCAAAAATAAATGAATAGAGTACATTGGTGATGCATTTATTCATTAGCTATTTGACATGTGACTGAGTCTGCAGGGCTGGGGAAGTGATAAAAGATCTCCTGGTCTCCACTTCAAAGAAGCACCTTCTCTACTACAACCTTGTCAGTTGTCAGTCGCCCCAGGTGAATATGATTCATTTTAGAAAGAGATTCCATTGATGGCATGAGGCATTCTCCGTGGGGAGGGCAGAAGGCAGCCTTCTTTACTGATCTGCCAAAGGTTTCCGCTGTACTGGCTGCTTTAACTCAGCCCAAATCCCAGCTCCTTAGAATCTCACGGCTCTTTCTAGTGGGAATGAATTATGATCAGTTATGATTTGGGGACTTGAGATTTTTCCTCCTCAGCCCTGGGCCCTGGAAATAGCCAAAGAATTTGCGTTTAGACAGTCTGACCACCAATACAACCCTGGCCCAAATCTGACTGTCTTAAAGGTAATGGAGATTGGGGCACTATTAGATAAGGTCAAGCAATGGGAAACCAAAATGATTTAGAGGTGGGAGCTGGAAGAAGGCACTGGCATCTAGAGAGACCAAGATGACGATCACTAAAGAACAGAAAAGCTCAAAGAAAGGCGCCGAGAAGGAAAGCTGTCAATTACTATAAAAACAAGAGGAAGAAGTGAGGGGAAGCAGGGATTGTCCTGTCAGCTCCTGGGATGTGAGACTTAAGACGTATCCCTTGAAATCTGAAAAAGACAAGTTAAGGACAAAGAAAAAGTCCCATTTCACCACCCAAAAGAGTCAACTTAGGAAACATTTTGTCCCAAGTTGTAAGACACGATAAAGATGAACTTTCATTTTGAAAATCCTGGACAACAGAGCCACTCTGCTGCGTTGAGGGAGATGAGAATGTTGAGGGCAGCCCCCGAGCTCTAAGGATAAGGTCAGAGTGTGGCCGGGCCCCCGCAGCATCTCAGGCTCAGTTAGCAGTTGGGATGTGAGAGTCCATAGGCTACTCCTCTGTGACAGAGAGGCCAATCCTTCCAGAACGAGCAAGACCCACTCCCTGTCTTCATTCTTGGTACATCTCTTCTGTGAACTCAGAGCATTAAAGTGGGGCACGGAGGCCCACCTGAATGCAAAAGAAGCCTCACTGTGGACCCAAAGAACACCCGTCAGTCACCAAGCTGCCAATGGCAGCTTCTCATAGCCTAGCAGGTTTCTCTCAGCCAACTCTTGCCTACAGAGCACGCTGTTTAAATTCTCGTTATTGCAGCTTTAAGGCAAATCAGTGTTTTCAAGGTCTGAGGAGCATAATGTCAGCTACGTACCACGTGTCTCCCCTTACAGCTCACATAACTCCATGTAATTGGATTGAAGAAGATACTCGCACATGCATTAAGCCTCTATCCTCATTCAAGTGCTGAGAGAAGAGGGGTGGGATGGGTGACAGCGAGGCCTCGGAAGGCGAAGGGACTTGCCCAGGAAACAGAGGGGGCCTACAGTTCTACGGCTGCTGGAGGAGGGTTCCGGGTGCTTCCTGCCAGCCCTGCCGGCTGCATCGTGCTTTACAGCTGGCCCGTGGCTCCACAAGCTAGAGGCCCTCCCCTCCATGGTAATAAGAGTGTTTGATGTCAGTTCTTAGAAGTACTGCTGGATTCCCGAGGGGGTCTCCTCATGCTGGAAGAACAGAGCTTCCTGGCCTGGCTGCGCGATGCAGGAACAGCACACTCTCTGGGCTCAGCAGGTCAGCCCTGGGATCGATTCTTATTTACCAAGGGCCCCTAGAAAGGCTGCGATTTTCCCTCCGTGTGTATATCTGGGGGTGTGGGGAATATGAGTGGGGAGAGCCACAGAGCACTCTGTGGCATTACAGGACTCCTTGGTAATGCCATTTCCTGCAAGCTCTGACTAGAAAAGTCTATAAGTGCGCCTTTCGGGGAGAGGTGCAAGGGAGGCGCAGGGTTCTGGGGACAGAACCTGGCATGGCTGGCCACTCCCCACTCCTCAGCCCTCTGCTGCAAGCCTGGGGCATCATGGCAGAGACAGGAAGCCTTCTCAGGCTGGTTGGCCAGTGTCAGGCCCTCTCCTTCCCCACTCTCCGCCTTCTGGAGTGCTCAGCCCTAAGCTGATCCCTCAGCATGTGGCTGGAGGCAGCCCTACAGTCTGGGGCCTGGGGGCCCTCTGTGAAAGAACAGGGATCCGAGGTTAGGACAGGGGCTCTGAGCAGTGGAGGCCACCATAGGGGCGGGTGCTCTGTGCCTCTAGGCCACCAGACAGAGAATCTAGTCTCCTGTGCTTTCAAAGCAGAAACAAAGGGAGGTGTTGACCAGCACCATCTCAGACCCGCCCCCCCCCCCATCTGAGGAAGCCTGTGGTTGGAGGGACAGGAGCACGGATGACGGGCAGTACCGGATTCTTGAATCTCAGTCCTGGTGGTGGTGGGAGGACTCTCCGTGGTGGTGGCGGCAGCAGTGGTTGTAGTAGTTGTGGCGACGGTGGTGGTGGCGACGGTGGAGGGTGCGACAGTTGGGATGGTGGGGACTGTTGTGGCTTCGGTGGTGGCAGCAGTGGCATCAGTACTGCCCACCGTGCCTGTCACACCCACCGTGGTCGGGGGCGACGTGGGAGGAGCTAAGGGGGAAATGTAAAACAGCCAAGTCTGGTCGGTGTGGCCGTCCCCAGCCTGGACACATGGCCCCACGTGCAAGGCAGGCAGCCCGCAGAAGAGACGGAGCTTAGGGACCAGAAGCCTCCCCGAGCAGGATGGACTGGGTGAGACGGGTCGCCGTGAAAGAGAACAGGACCATGGCAAGGAAAGAGAATGAAGCCTGTGTGTTTCATTTTCTTCTCATGGTCTGTGTGGCTCAGAGCGCCAGCATGCACACAGCCAAGGGCGTGATGAAGACGGGACACACACCAGATCACTCAGACCCCAGGGATGACATGGAGTCCCAGGTCAAGCAGCACCCAGCACAGGCCAAGCAGCACCACTTGGGTCCAGGCCTGGAGCCCCGGCCTCGGAGGTGGGCAGGCTGCGGGGCCCTGCCCTGCAGGAGCGCCGGGAAGCCTGCCATTCCCACCCATTCACGCCCAAATCACCCCCTCTCCTGCCTGCTTGAGCTCTACCACCACCCAAACCCAGTGACAGAGAGAGAGAACGATCCCCACTCTGTGGGCAAGGCTTGCACCTTGGTTTGTCTTTCCTACCTCCACCGCCAGCCCCTCCCCAGGCTCTCAGCTCTTGTTCATTCCCTAGCCTCTCCTCCCTTCTTCTCCGTCCAGCGACGGTCCCAGATTACCCCAATCCACCCTGACTTGTAGTAACTGCCTTTCTCTCTAGGGCATCTGGGGTCTGGACACCGGAAGCCCTTTCCCTTTGATTAGAATGTGGGAAAAGGGCACTGATGGACTCGCAGTGTGGCCTGCGCTCAGTAGCACCATCTTCCCAGCCCACAGTAGATGTAGAAATCCCCCAAAAGAGCATAAATGCAAAAGAGCATAAATCTTCAGAGAAGTTCGAATCTGCACTACCTCTTACTTCCTCATCTCCCATCCAAAGCTACCCTTTGTCGTCAGTCAGCCCTAAGGGGCTAAGTCTATCATGACAACATTTCCATAGACCGTCTTTCCTTCTACAGAAGGGTTGTGGACACTAACAAAGGGCTGGCCTATTACTCTTTAGTTCCAGTATTGCTAAAGCTTAGGGTATGAGAAGAATGATGGGCAAATCAGAGAGAGACAGAGCTGCCTCTCCTCCTTGCCCACTATCTCCTGTGATCTGACCACAGTCTACTTTCTAGTGTCACCACTGACGGGGCAGAAGGCAGTGATGTTAAGACATAAGTAGGTAACTCTAACTTTCAAGGAAGAGTGATATCCTACCTTATCTCAAATCTGCAGAAGATCAGGAAAATACTATCCCCGCTCTCCAGAAGGGAGCCAGGGCAGCGAGGGAACCAGAGAGAAAATTGCCAGAAAGCCTTTCTCAGGAAAGAATCAAGAGATCCTAAGTCTTCTCAACAAGAGCCAGACCAACAGAAGCCCTTTCATTCCCCCGGGGACGCCAATATTACAAGTCCTCCATAGAGAAGGAGGGACTGTTCCCGGGATCCCAGTCGCTTCCCTATTTGTAAGATCAGAGGCGTTATTGGGCCTGAGGGTGCTGACCACAGAAGTCACACTGGGCAGCTGACTATGCCCCATGCATTCCAGAGATTCCTGGGCAAGGTGAAGGCAGACTGCGCTATATTCCCCAAACCCCAGTCAACTGGCAGACATCAGGGAGGGGTGGGGGGAGGGAAAGTGCGGTGGGAAAAACTCTCCCTCTCACAGTCAGTATTCAAGGATGTATTTCAGTCCAAGGTGGCCCCAGGCCTGGAATGCAAGCTCAGCGCTGTAAGAGCTCAGCCTGCGGGAATTCGCCTATCCCACCCACCAAGACACACACACACACACACATAAGGGCCTGAGAGATCACAAGGCAAAGGTGAGCTCCCTCTCAGGCCTGATGCCTGGCAGCTCCCGTGGCCACGGAACACACATGGGCTTTCCCTGCTGTTCTGAGCTGCCGGAAGGAACCCTGAGAAGCTATTTTGTCCATCTGGATAGGACTGCTCTGCTCTGGCTCCTTATCAATAGTGTATTTTCTAATAATTTCTGGCAACTGCAATGTTCACAAGGTTCCCCTTTGCTATGACTATTTAAAAGGCGTCATCAAAAAACTGAAAATGCCTTTAAAGTTAAATCATCCCACTCTGTGCAGTGCAGAGACGTGGGCTTCCCTTCTTATGTGCACAGTGGTGCTGCATTTCCTGGCCCCCGGAAGCTATTCACACTCTCACGTGGGCCCTGGTCCTCATACAAGCAGGTACACACACTCATGCTCACACAGGGCCTACAGCCAGGCCCACACGCTTCCCCGGGCGCTCCAGCGAGCAGCCCTAGAAACAGAGATGCTGAGAGAGGCTAGGCTGGAGCGAGTTTCTTCCTGGGCCCTGCTGGGCAGAGACAAGAATGAGCAATGACTGAGGATGCTTCCACACTCCCTCCCCTCCCTCTGCCAAGTGTGACAGGAGGAAGGGTTTTCTTTGATGATGGCTACCTAGATGCTTAGCCTTCAGCTCAGCAGCAACAATCAGGTATTAGCGAGAGGGGACCAGAACGGGGTGGGAGGAAAGGAGGTGCTTCCAGGCGTCCTCCCAGAGGGTCCCCGGCACTGGAGGCACAGCGGAGAAGACACCTTCTGGGCTGGCTGAGGTCCCAGCTGGTAAATCAGCATCCTCTCTGGCCTACTCATTAGCTGTGTCTATTGTCCCAGGGTTGGACAGGGCCAGAGAGACTGGGAAGGCAGAGGTAAGAAGGCAAGGCTCTGAGGGAAGGGACAGAAGGGTCAGGTGAGTGAGTTGTTATAGGTGGGAGGGGAGGGCAGGTTTTCCATGGGAAACTGTCCAGTGCTCAGGTCTAAGGGGATTCAGATGATTTCAACCCCTGGGGCGGGGTGGGGGTAGCAGATAAACGGGGAATAAGGACCAGAAGCGGGCCTTACAGTCAGAGTGGCCCACAGGCTGGACAGACTCGTTGCTGGGCTAGGGGGTCATCTTCAGCCACAGCAGGAACTATGGGCTGGAGAACCACCCTGGTCACTGCCCAGTGGAGACCACCAGCCTGGCGACCGAGAGTAATGGGGCGCCACAGTGGGCCTGGAGCTGGAAGCACAGGACCCCTACCTGAAGGCAGTGTCAACCTAATGGCTTACCTAATGCACACTGGAAGGCACCCCAGCTATGGCCAAGCGTTTTCCACCAGAGTTTTGGGCGACACCATGCAGGAGATGGAGAAAATTAAGACAACACGTCTCTTATTCATTTTTCGTTGCCCAGAACCTGGGCACCTGAGCTGCCCACCAAACACTGGCAGATATGAGCCGAGTCAAAGACAAGGATAGCAGTTTCCAGACATTCCAAGGTGGAGGGTTCAGTCCAAACATGTCCACCTGGTGCACGGACCACCCTGGCCAAATCACAGATGGCCAGGACAGATGGGCAGCAACCCTAAGAGACTGCAGATAGGGGTGCATGACAGGAATTACCTTTACCGGGTGAGATAGGAACAGATCAGTCTGCGGGGGAGAATGCCCACGTTCGGAGAAGATGAGAGGGAAGGGAGCAGCGGGCTGGACTCCAGGCCCGCGTCACCAGTATAGAACCTGAGCGCCATCACCTCGCACCTGCAGACTGTGCAGGAGGTTCTTATGCATTTAAGGCTGGGAACGGCTGATGTTACCAGCACAGCTCATTTACCAAGATGCGCGTTGTGCCTCTACCACCATGTCACATGGAAGCTGGAGCCTAGGAAACACATCTGACCGATGGACAGAGGCCCTGGCAGCCTCTGCACACCAGGGTGAGCTTGGATCTTTCCTAAGCGAGAAGTAGGAAGTGGGGTGTTTGGAAGTACATCCATCCCCCTCATACCTGCCACACACGAGAGGGGCAGCACAGACTGGCACGGATGCCCACTGAGCAAAGCATATTCCCCGCGACCAGATCCACTTGCTTTGGGTCCTGGGTGCCAGAATGGGGAAGGTGGACTGCGAGCTGCTTGACCAAAGAGCGTCTAGGTGATTCATGTGGTGCCCTCCCTGCATCTCCCCTTCCATCTCCACTAAGTTGCTTCGGCTGCCCTGAGCACCTGCTATAATAGTCCCAGGGGAAACCCTTATGCAAACTTGAATCAGGAAGTTAGGGCCACTCCCAGACTGCAAGGATGGCTTTCTCCCGGTCTCCAGGCCCAGGACACCTCTCTGCCTCACATCCCAGCAGAGGTGGGGAGGCACTGGCCCCTGCAGGCCTGGGTTATTTGGGGGCGGGGGGGGATGGAGAGGACTGGGGGTGGGAAGGATGATGGCAGCGCACCACCCAGATCTGACTGGTGGAGCAAACGCAAACAAAGGAAGCAGGGTGCGCAACAGAAACAGAATCAACCTAGAATAGCGGGGCGGGGGGCGGTAAATGAGTGAAGGTGGAGGGGAACCAAACCGGGTAAGGTGGCGTCCTCTTCCTAAGCCAGCCCTCCAGTTCCTCACCCGGCTCTCGCTTCTCCCTGCTGCCTGGAGCCTGAGAAGGCTCTGGCAAACCCTTGCCCTATAGCCTTGGTTCTGCCTCAAAGGAGGGCAGCGGAAGGCACCCTGAGGCCCCTGCCTAGTTCCTCCAGCTTGAGGACCGGCCTTCGGTGGTGATGTTCCTCAAACCCACAACATGAGGACTTGAGACAAGGACCTTGGCTAGCAGGTCATCTCCTGCTCCAGCCTTGCCTGCCCAACTCCTCACTGTGCGTCCACCTCCCAGACCCCAAGAGTGGAGACTGTTCTTAACACCCAAGACTCTGAGAAGCTGGGTTTCTGAGGGGTGAGCGGGCCATCAGTGCATGGTGTCCACTGAGACTCCAGGTCCTGGGGCACCCGGCCCCATCCTGGGACATGCAGACTCGTTCTCACTGACTAGAAGCCATGGTGGGTGGCAGAGCTGGTGCCAGGCCCCATGCAGCATGCAAGGCCAGCATGCACGGCGTGCTCCCCCACAGGCCACCCTTTCAGGGGATGGCAGCCTGACCAGGAGACAGGAGCCAGCTGCCCCCACTCCTTCTAGGGCGCAGTTGGCCACCCAAAGGCTGTGGACCCTTTCTCTGTGCTCTGAGATGTCAAGCCTGGGCAAGGCCCCAGGTGGCTCAGGGGAAGTAATCACTCAGCTTCAGAGAAAGCTGCAGCTCCAGAGAACAGGTCTGCAGCCTATGCCTGTGGGGCCTCTTCTAAGCCAACCTCCTTCTCTAGCGAAGGGAGGAGAACGTGTTTGATCTCCTCTGGTCCCATCCTCCACATACATCCTCCTGGAGAGTCTGGCTTCCCAACCACTGAAAGGGTGAGTCCGGAGCATGCTTTCACCCCAAGCCTCTCCCTCCTTCTCCGCTCTGGCTGGGCTGGACTCCACCTGAATCGCCCCATGCCATGCCCATTACCTCCGCTGCTGGTACGGTACCTGCGGTTGGAGCAGCTTCAGAACACAGCGCCCAAGATAGCCAGAGAGGGAGAGGGCGAAAGAACGAGAGGGAAGAGAAAACAGCACAGGTGAAACCACAAGACAAGCAATCACAGGACAGAGAAGGTTCTGGCTCAAATCTGACCCAGACGGTGTGGCCAAGTGCTGGTCACGGCCCTGAGGATGCCACCTGCTGTTCGGGGATCATGTTCAACTCCACTGGGGTCTGGCACGTTCCTACGGAAAACTTTCCTGGGTCTTGGAAACCTTTCTAATATACTCATTTCTGCCTCTACTCAAGGACAGCTAAGAGGTGGCAGCAGAAACAGTCCACCTCGAGTGCTGTATTCCCAGGTCTTTCTCGAAGGGTGTGTCCTTTCCTAGCTGGGCTGGGGTGAAGGAGTCTGGGTAACCCTCAGTGACGCCAGGAACTGAAGGCATAAGGTACAGGTGGTTTAGGAGGACATCAACGCCTGTCAAGAGGACGGTTCCTTCATCCCCAGGGGCAGGCGCTGAACAGTGCTGGGGTGGGGGGTGGGTGAGAGGGAGCGCATTTGGCTGGCTGAACGCTCCCCACACCAGCTCAGCCTCGGAAGGCTGGGGCGTGTGATGGACTGGAGCCCGGAGCCACTGTCCTGCTGTCCTGCTGCCCCGTTGTATTATATGAAGGAAGAAACTCAGCTGGGGACTGAGAGCCCTAAAAGGAATTCCTGAATTTGCCGCAAACCCCTAGGTTGAGAAGAAAGTCTCTCTTTGTTCTCCTGTCCCCTGGAGCTGAAGATCCTTCCCTGGGGCGGTCACTGGGGCTGGGCAACGGGGCTTTGTTCATCTGATGTTCTGTAATGGGGGGGAGACGGGGAGGGAGAAGAGGCTCTCTTTATGTATCTCCTTACAGAATTAAGTAATCAAGGAAGTGCATCATCCCTGGCCTGGCCTTTGGTAACAGACATATAGTAACCACTTACCCAAAGTCCCCCAGCCCTAATAAATTGCCCAAGTCCCCAGGAGACTGGAAGGGTACACTAGGAGGGGAGCTTACTGTGTAGCTCACTCCTGGTTTACAAGAGCAGAGAGGTAGAGACACAGCACTGTCAGCCTTTCTCTACATTCTGCCTGCCCCCTCTCCTCTCTGCTTCAGTGCTGGCCTACTGGCCAGGGAAGTGGGGCCTGGGGAGGGATGCAGGGCTGCTTATGAAGCTGCACTGGGAGCCTGGGGTAAGGCAGCAGAGGCAGCAGGGCCTGGAAGCACTGCTCCTCTCCTGGGTTGGGGGTACCGGTGCTCAGGACGTCCAATCAGGCCAGGGTCAGGCCACCGGACCTCAGCCTTCTGGGGAAAGCACTAGACAGGATAACCTGTTGTCAGCTTCAAGGATTCCTAATCACATCACCCCTTCTTTGAAGTCTTCCCTTGTAGAATCAACCCCCCTCCCCTGCACAGCCACTGCACTTCTGCCATCTAGACATGCACAGCTCATGGTGAATTACAATTAGATATTCCTGTGGATGTCCCTCCTTCTAGACTGTGAGCTTATTAGCTTTACATCCCTTGTTTTGGGTACAGCGTCTGGCACCTCATGCTGTGGGTGCTCACGAAATGGCCTTTGAAGAGACCATGGTACCTCTGGAGAGGCAGAGCCTCCACCCGCTGTCATAGGGGATCTGCCAATATCGAGGCTTCTAGTGGCTCGCCTGCCCGAGAGCTTCCTGGAAGCCAGAACGTGTGCAGATAGGCCTGGGGCCCCCTCTAGTGGAGTTCTCAGGTAGGTGCAGCTCTGGGGCGGGGTGCGACGCTGCTAGATGCCAGAACCCAGGAGAGGAACTCACGTGCTCTCTGTGGAGCTGGTTTGGCGAGTGGCTGTTTCCAAACCCCCTTTCCTCTCCTCAGCCTGACAACTCCCTCAATTCAGGCGGCAAGGAGGGACTACAGGGACTACACCTCCTGCTCTACTCATGATCCCGGCAATTAGCTTCAGTCACAGCTGTTCCCCTCTCTTCTCGGTGCCACGCATCCTTGAGAGAAGAAGGGGCACCCCCAGATCCCTCACGGGGCGGTCTCCATTGTACTGCTGCCTCCCTCACTAGGCGAGCATCTTCCCTGCTCTTTGGAGTTCGTGAGCACATTTACTTCCAGTATGCTTTCTCTCATCCCCTCAACTCAGCTACGATTCACACTCTCTTCCCTATTCCCCCACCAGAAGGAAAGATCACAGATGTTAAGTAGCTGAGTAAGTTAAGGCCAAGTCGGGATCCAGGTCTGACTGCATCAGTAAGAAGATGTGTTTTCCAGATACATCGCCGGTACCTACCTCTCAGCACACAGGGTGGCTCCCTCCTCTGGAGGGCTCGAGGGCCTGCAGCCTCTCCGTCCCAGGAGGCCGGGGAGGCCAGAGGCCGAGTGAGTGTTTCTCTAGGCATCTGAATTCCCCGGGACCATTCGCCCCGAGGCTGCCGCAGTGCACCTACCTTCATTCGGGGGTGCTGGTGACTCCTCTGTGACTGCTTCCCCAGAGCCCACCTGCGTCCTGGCACTGAGGGAAAAGCGGTAGCGCGACACGGGGTCTGCTCTTTGCATCGTGAACTTGGTCTGATTGGGAGAGAAGTTTTCCACTATCTGCTTTCCTACTTTGGTTCCATTAACTGGGGAGAGACAGGTAAGTGGAATTGAACTTTAGCAACATTGACCATGATGGGTTATATGATCTGCAGCTGGAAGGACGAAGCCTTCCCGACTCTGCTGGGAAGGGAACCCGTGGAACCTGCCCGTGATCTTAAGGACTCAGGGGAGGGAGGTGATTCAAAGGCCGAGGGCTGTGCAAGAACTCCTTTCTGGCTCTTTGATGACGCACCAGGGTAACACTTTTCCACTGATCTCATTATCGCCAGCTCAGTGCAAAGTTATGCGGCTGATTCGGAAAGATTCAATTTTTAATCCTCGAGCCTTTTCAACAAGAACAGAACTTGAAGTTCCTTTTTTCCTTTCAAACAGAACTAGGGCAAAACCACTAGAGCTTTTCATTGTTAATGCCTCCTTTGTAAAAGGCCTCCTTTGTCAAATACCTCAAAGGGGGAAGGTCAGGTCCAGAGATGGATTCAGGACCACGCACACAGTTGGCTATTAAAATCCTCAACAGCACAGTACCTGTCCTTTGAGCTTCACATTGAGGCACACCATCACCCACTTTAGGAGACTTAAAGTTTTTCAAATGCATGACACTCCTGTCCCTGCCTGGTGATGCTGAACGCTTTAGGTGAGGTCGTCCAGACCCAGGCTCCTGACTGAGCCACTCCCAATTCCATGGCAGCTCTACATACAGCTGCCTTACCATAAATGGCACCTTATTAAGGTGTCCCCTGGATTCCTATGCACGTACTATCCGCCCATCGGATGGAAGGTCCATCAGGTAAGGAAACTTCTCTCCTAGACTTGTAGGTGTTAGAGACTCTAAGATTCCTGAGGGCAGGGGTTGAATCCCTCATCAAACCGGAAGTCCCCTTTGTCTCACTGGGCCGACTGGAAGCTCCCTGCAGGAGGAGGTGTGTCAGAAGAGCCGGGACTGGGTCTCACTTGCCTCCCCTAACCCTACAGGAAACTTTTTCCCTGGCCCCTCTATCCCTCCACAACGACCTCTGTACCCACAGGCTTTCTACCTTGATTCCTTAGGGAAAGTGTTGAGAATGGGGTTTCTGAGGGCAGAACGTACAGGCCACGTATTTGAGAGTGTATCCAGTCAGGATCCCATTGGGGTGTTCTGGATGATCCCATTCCAGGTTGATTGTCTCCAGGTTGGGCTGCCGGACTCGGAAACGCCTGGGGGCACTGGGTACTTGGGGAAGGAGGAGAGAGTGGGGGAGATGGGGGAGAGAAGAGGGGTGGGCAAGATGAAGAAAACACAAAAAACAAAGCACAAGTATGAAGGCATTGACCTCTGGGCAACCCCCGTGCTGGATCGCTGTTAAGCCAGAACCCAGAGAACTACGAGGTGGCCAGCGCCCATCGCCCCATCCAGGATGGCGTTTCCCCAGATCTAGGACAAGCACGGCTCGGACTCGGTTTACATGGGGAAGAAGTCAGTCAAGTTCTCCTTTAGCAACTATCCTGGATTCAACACATGTTAGGCTCTGATCCTGCAAAGAAACCTCCAAGGTGGGCAGGCATTCCCAGGCAGGGAACCAGTTTTAGCCGTTTGGTAATAGAGCCTGCAGTTCCCAATCCTCAGACAAGGATTCTCACCGCTGGGTCCAAGCGTCAGGCCCTGGCCTCTGGGCTGAGAACACCGGGTTCGGGGATGAAGAGAGAGAAACCCACGATGGAACATGTGGATGGTGCCAAGAGCACGAGCAATGGGGAGAGGCTGGTGATGAGAACCAGACGAGGAGGGGAGACAGGAGTAAAGAAACAAGAGGGGAGAACAGAGGAGAGGACAAAGGAGGAAGAGAAGAATGGGGAAAATAATAGTTAAGAAGGGAGAAAGGAGAAACAGGAGAGGGCAAAGCCACTGCCCAGCTGGTTCAAGAGGGCTGGCAGGAACAGGAGATGCGCCGGGACCTCGGCAGGTGTCTGCCTCCCAGGACCGGGCCACCCACTGCGGGGCAGTCTCTTGACTACAGTGGTGTAACAAGAGTGAAGGTCCTCGGGTACGGCAAACCAACCAGGTGCCTCTTGGGGTCAAGGTGCCTGAGCTCCCTCAGGAGGTGGTGGGCAGGCAGCCCCAGCTCCCGCAGTGCCCTTGGGAGTCCGTGTGCACATCCCGTCTGGAATCATGTCAGCAGCCAGCACAGTCTCGTCTTGATGTACAATCTCCCGTCAGGGCAGCCGCCTTGGTGACGGTGCTCCATGAGCACGGCCGGAGCTGCTCAGCTCGCAGGTCATCCCTCCTTGAGGTCAGGCAGAGGTCAATTTGTGTGGTCCAGGCCGAGCCACGCTGGAGCCGCTCAGGGCCACCTGGCCGCGCCACCCTCGTCCTGCCCTACCCAGGGAGCTGCGGCCGGACCTACCTCCTTCCGGGGTGGTGAACTCCTTGGTCTCACTGCGAGGCCCATCGCCTCGCCCATTGACCACAGCCATCTCCAGCTTGTAGTTACTGTAGGGGAAGAGGCGGGACACCACGCCACGGAGGCGGTCGCCGGGGAAGCCGGCTTGCTGCCTCTTCTGAGACACCCACAGGTTCTTCAACAAGCTGCTCTCCCTCCAGTAGTAGGCCTTCAGGACAGAGGCAGGCCGGTAAGGGTTCGGCCAGGCAGGGCCAGGTTAGTTGTTAGTGGTGGTGCTCGTGGTGACCGGTGTTCCCTTTGCTGGCCACAGGCTCCAAACCCCCGACGACCTCGTCCGGCCCACAGAGGGCTGGGGGTGTCCTGACAGTCCCCATACATTAGCCACTAGTGAGTGGGGACTGATGTCAAACAAAATGAGAGTTTTTGGTTTCAATCATTTTCTGAGCCATGTCGCCTCTCTGGGGAACAGGCAAGTCAGCCCAACTTACAGCTGAGCGGCTCCGTCTTGAGACTTCTTTCCAAGCTGGGAATAGGTTGCTCAGGGAGTCCGTGCCAGAACCACAAATTTGAGCCAAGGGTCCAGGCACGGAAAGCTCTTTTCCGTGCTCAAAGACCGCATCACCTTGAGTTAGATTTAGTATGGTTTAGATTGGCAGCGGGCAGGAGTTGAAAAGCAGCAGGTTACCCCCGGAAGTCTGAATATAAGAAAGGGTTGATTTAATCCATTGAAGTCAAATGGTTCCTTTTAATACTGTTTAAAGACCTTTAGAATAGTGACACGTCCAAGCCAATGGGAGACCGGGCTGTGGGGTGGCAAGAGCTCGGATGGGATGGGACGGCCTGTGCAAGGCGGTAGTGTCACAGGTACAGTCGAGAGAGTCTGAGACACGGGGTCTGATGAACAGTGGAGGAGAAGCCCCAGGTCAGCTGTCACACGAGCATCACCCGGGGCCCCCAAGGGCAAGGTAAGGAGGAAGTCCAGACTTAAGAGGGGGACCCAAAGGGAGCTTTAGCCAAAAAAATCTCTAGGCAAGTAGGTTAAGGGTGCAAGTTGGGGAAGAGCTCATTTAAGCATATATATCACCTTGCCTTCCTTCCCCTACCTACCAAATCCATTTCCCGAGAAGAGACTGACTCCCTCTGTGTGCCCCCAACTGTCCATCAGCCAACTCTCGATGACCCCTAAGCCTGTGTTACCCCGGGGCTACAGCCTCCCCAGGAAGTTTTAAAAAGAGCTACTCATCAGGGAGAGCCTTGCATACCCTGGGTTTTCTCTCCCTTCCCTTTCAAAGAGAGAGACGCCAGGGATGGAAGAGGTGGCCAGGGGAAGCCAAGGGCCTCGATAATTGGAGTTGGCTGTGACAACAGGGAAGGGTTTGTACCCTTCTAGTGGCTCTTCCGGTTAGTTGGGGCTTCATGAAATCAGACCGGGTGAGGCAAGCAGCCCAGCGGGGGCCGTTAGGAGAGGGGAGGGGTGTAGCTCAGCGGTGCCCCAACACTGCTTCTGAAGATACATGTGTGTCCACACACATGTATTACAAGCATAATGTGCTATGTACGGGCAACCCAAACCCAACACCCTTCACATGATTTTCTGCTGAGCAGAATCTCTCAGCATACCCAGTGCAGGATACATCTGGGTGTATATATATTTTTTTCTGGGTGTATTTTTGAACAGCTAACCCTAGACATCGTCTTCTTGAACCAACTCTGGCTCCAACAGCTATCCCAAGGGACCCCTTCCACATATCTTATGGCCCGCATCTGCTACCCCCTTGCCCTGGTTAGCGAGCCGGGTGGTTAGACAGGGCTTGGGGCTGGCTTCCTCACTCGGTACTCTCTGAGCTGGCCCTGGACCGTGTCGGAGTAGACGCGGTTCCACTGAAGGCTGATGGCTGTGCTGTTCAGGACTCGGATTTTAACATCAGTGGGTGCAGCTCTGGGATCTGCAATGTGTTGGGACAGAGAGCTGGTTATGCAGGCGGGGCTGGGCCCCTGACTCCGGAGCCCCCTCCGACTTGTTCTCTGCTGGCCTGCACCTCCAGCCCACTCTGGACACTGGGTACTCCCTGAGGGCAGGGGCCATGCCTCCTCCACCAGCCTGGACTTGAAAGAGTGTGGGGAGGCTCAGGACAAAAGGGCGGCAGCACAGGTGGAGGGCTCTGCCTACGCGTTTAGAGGGCAATTATGTGCAACCGTCACACAGAGTCTCTGTTTGCCCCTCCATCCCATTGGCCACCCTTCCCCACCCTGCTTTGGGTCCCGGGAGGCTTGTCCTCTCTAGACCGTGTCAGCGGGGCTCCCCTGTTCTCAGGCTTCCAGATGGGTCTGCCCAACAGGAGCTCCCAGGGCAGGAGAGGGAAGATGGTATCTACCCCCCTGGCTGCCCGTTTGCGGGGAGGCAGGGTGACAGTAGTGCACTCTTCTACACAAGGGCAGCCCTCGCTGGCCATGGTGACTCGCCCGCCGCCAGCCCCTCAGGGCCGGAGCGGTATAACAGCCTCCTGCTGTTGCTGGCGCGCCAGCTGGTTTGCTGTACCTTGCTGCTGTCCCTCTTAACCCTGTCCTCACATTAGAAATAGTCCCCTTTGAGTGGCATTTATTTTCTGCCAGGGCCCTGCAGGAAACGTTACCTACAGACTAAAGACACCCCAACCAAGTTCAGGAGAAGATCCTGATCCTGTGACTACTTGCAAAGGGAGGGCCACTCCTCTCTCCCCCATAGCTGGTTCTCACCCCGTTTTCTCTACTCTGCTGCAAAAGCAGGTGTGCCCCAACCTCTCTAAAGCATCTGCCGCAGGGGTACACGGATGCGATGGAAGCCGTGAGGTGGTCCGTGAAGTCCATGGCTAGATGCTGCCTTTTCCATACTTACCCTCCAGTAGTCCCTACCGTCTTCTGTCCGGAAGTGTCTGCCACCGTGCAGATGAGGCGTGGGACAGACGGAGGGCCTGCTGATCCCGTCTACTTATCTCCCAAGTGGGTCCAATGCATAATCACTTCCAGGGAAGCGCCCAACCCTCACTTACTCCCATCTCACCGTTATGAACCCCACTGGCCCTACTCCTGACCCCAGCATTGGCCCTTGTGACTCTGCTCCTCCCCAAGACTCTCTCCTCCCTTCCCTCTGGTCACCTCATCCACCTACATGATTTCTTCTTGGATCAGACCCAAACACACCAGGACATGGATTGCCCTGACCAGGAGGGGCGTCACCGACGCTGTTGCTTTGCTCAAAAGCCTACAGGATTGATATGCTGGGGGCAGAGAGGCTACCACCATCTGGAAAGCCAGGCACATACTTCTACATATATGCCCAGAATTGTGTTGATTTACTCAGTGACAGCCTCCAAAGAACTTCTCTTTTTATGTTCAGTTCCAAGGGCTCAGAGCGACACTGGGAATGTCGCAGTGCCTGGTCTGGAGGGTTCCAGTCTGGGGCTCTGTGGACCTTGCTTCCTCAAGGATTCCCCTGGGGAGCCCAGGGAGGAGTCTGGCCTGTGGCCCTGCTTCCAGTGGAGGTGCCTAATTATGGCCCGTTGGGACGGATGGTCCGTGGTGCTAGCAAGCCCTGGCAGTGAGGTAGATCAGAAGGCCTGGGTTCTATTTTCAAGCCTGGCATTTGCTATTGTGCAATATTGGCAGGGGTTTCCCTTGCAGGACCTCAGTTTTCATGTCGATAAAGTGAGAGTATTGGACTAGGATACTAACTAGTGTTTGGATGATACCATCTCTGCTCCCGGCATTACCTGGGGCCTGTCTGCTCTAGGTCACTGCAGGGGATTTCTCTTCCCTGGGAACTGGCTGTCCTCCCAGGATGCTCTCGGAAGACCCCCGACCCACCCTGAGGTTCCTGGTCTGTGAGGGTGGCCTGTGCAGCCCAGCCATCAGGGTCCTGGGTGGGGACAGGGGAGGGTACTCACAATCTTCTCCAGAGTAACCGATGACAGTGTCTGGTTCAGGGCCCTTCCCAAAGTCATTTTCTGCCTGGACTCGGATCTCATAGGGCACGTAGACAGGGGTCTGCCCCACCACATAGCGGGAGCCCCACACAGTGACATTGTTCCAGGTCTCTCGGGTCTCTCTCCGCCGCCACTTGACGATGTAGCGCAGGTTGGGGCCAAAGGCGGAGGTGGCGTTCATCGGCTGAGCAGGGAGAGAGACGGCAGGAGTGGAGAGGGTGCAGGCGAGGAGCCCAGGCCACCCACGGCTCGCACTCTTTCTGTGCCAGGCACCCTGCCCCAAAGTGCCCCAAAGCGGCCAGCCCCCTGGCAGAGCTGGGGAGACCGTGGCCCCCACTCTGAGTCCCCCCAGAGCCTGGAGTCCTGTGAAGCCAGCAGCGCGCAGATTCTCCACCCAAGCCCTAGTCCCTCTGATTCCACAGCCAGCCCGCCTGGCAGGTGCACAGGGAGCGAAAGCTTTATTGTCGACAGGACTCTTTCCTGTGATGGAGCAACCAGAAAACAAAATGTGGACAGTGACATAATGTCTCCAAAGTCAGAAAGGGGCGAATTTGGTTCAGCCACAGCATGCGTGCTGCCAATGAACGCAAAATTCCAGATTTCAGTCCTACTTAATCCTTGCATGTCTGCCCTGTCCTTCCCAAAAGGCTGGAGCTGGGAGTGAGCATAACTCTTGTTTTTGTTCCCTAAGGGCCTGGTCCAGGAAGCAGTCCCCTGGGAGCCTGGAATACAGAGCCGTAGACCAAGAACCGACCCTTGCAAGGTCCTGCAAGACGAGTCCCGGTGTCTTAAGTCTGGGCTCTGCCCAGTTGCCAAGGCTGCTGTGATACCAGGCTCTCCGAAGACGGGGATGGTCGTGATTCCAAACTCTGTTATCTCCCTGTTTCCACTACTCACGTCAACAGCACAAAAATGTTAATATTTCAGTGGCTGAATTTGCATCTCTTAGACTTGGAAGGGGTTTGGAAAAAAGTCATTTTGAGGCCACATATCCCAGTTTTGGTTTGGAAAATGTGGGTCAGTGAGCCGAGATGAAGATGAGCTTTTTCAATCCTGGCCCGGAGGACATCTTTTAAGTCACCTTGTCCATCCTGGACTTACAGATGGCTGGCACTGGAGGACCACTCAGAGGCTGGTCTCTCCCCACTCCCAGCAATCTCCAGTGATGGGCCCCCAGAACACACCAAAGCGAGGTACTGGTGTTTGGGCTAAATCTTTCCTACAGACTAATCTAAATTTCTCCCTCTTCTGAAGAAGCCCATTGATCCTGCAGGACTCTGTCTGATTTTGCCAGACTGACAGTCTCTGTTCCTTGGTCATCTCTGCTCCTGTCTCCCGTCTTCAATGTTGCTCTTAGACGTTCTCCTGTTTGGTTTCTGGATGCTCAATGCAGAGACGAGTAGCCCCCGCACCAGCCAGGTAGTCTGAGCCACCCTGCGGCCTTGGAGTCACAGGGGTGTGAAGGGCGAGGGCTCCCAGGCTGCGAGGCAAGCAAGCCCATCGTGGATGGGCTGCGAGGGGCTCTTACCGTCCACGTGATCTCCATGTTGTTCTTTCTGGTGCCCTCTCCCTTCACATCAGAGGGGTTGGACTCAGGGGCTGGAATCCAAATGGATGCAAAGTTCAACCCCAGTCTGTGCATTACCAGGGCACAGTAAGCAGCCTCTCTCCCGCAGCCTGACTGCTCCCTTCTACGCTCTGTCTTTTCTCAGCGTCTCTCAACACACTCTGTCCCATAAGCAGCTGAACTCGCTCTGCCACTTTCTCATAAGGCTGATGTGCCTTCCTAGCTAAGATTTAAACCCCCCAAAGCAGGGATAATTTCTTTTGAATTTTAATCCCTTACAAGACAGCATTTATCATGAGGCTTTCCACACTTTAGATGCTCAGTACAGCCAACTCAATGTGGCTTATCCCCTGTGTGGATTACCCACTAAGCATGTTTAATGCCAGACTGGTTTACCCTGGCATTCAACATTTTTGGGGAGCGTCTCCACCCTCAATGAACCGGCATGATTTTAGAAATCTAAACATTTCATTACCCAAGTGTGTTAAGAAACCTGGTGCAACCCCAGATTATATATTTCTACTGCAAATCTTTGCCATAGCTCTTCCCTTTGAAGCAGAGCATCAAGAATTATTCATAATATTAGTAATAATAAAAATGACAGTTAACTTTTATTGTGTGCTTGCTATATGCACATCACGGTAAGTACCCGAATCCCATTTTCGAACGTAATCCTCACAACAGCCCCATGATGGAGATGGTGTTATTATTCTCTGTTTCACAGATGAGGAAGCTGAGCCTTGGAGAGGTTAAGTAACTTGCCCAGATTCATGTGGCTGGGGACCGGGGGAACTCAGTCTGAACTTGGGGAACCTGGCTTCAGCACCTCCCGTTAGCCCTCAAGCACTCACGTGCTCCACTGGTTCGGTAGCGCTCGGACGGGAGGCTGGGATGGCTGCTGCCCACCTCATTGATGGCAATGACCCGGAACTGGTAGTTGACATAGGGGGACAGCTGGAGGATGGCTGAGTTGACACTTCCTGGGAACTTGGAATGGTCATGCCAGACCCCTGGCTGGAACTGGTCCTCTTCAAACTGGACAACGTAGTCTGAGGGGGCAAAGGAAGACAGAGCTGTTTGGGGAGCTGAGTTAGTGAGTTTTTTCTCAAGAGCACTCCTTCATGGTTTCCATTAGTCTTTATAATCTCCCTTGGGTAGACAAAGGCACTGGTATTCTTCCCAAAACCCAGAAAGGGAAACCAAGGCCTCCACGCGTTCTGTCAACAGGCCAGGACACACGTCAAGTGAGGCCGAAGTGGGACCAGAAACCAGGGCCAGGTCTCCGGCTTCCGGGCTGCCGTCCCCCCTTTCTGGACAGTAGTGCAGGGCCTCGGCTGACCTGTGATGGGGCTGTTGTTATCGTCCCCCGGAATCCAGGTCAGTCTCACGCTCCTCTCGGCCAGGTCGGTGAGCTCCAGGTCCCGGGGTCGGTCTGGCCGTCCTGACAGCAGAGGGAGAAGACACCACGCAGGCCTCCCGAGTTAGAGCCGTCCCGTCCCTGTGCTGGCCTCAGCCCTGAACACTGTCCCACGGACAGGACTCTGGCGGGCTGAGGTCACCACTGCAGGAACCAACCCCAGCCTGTGCCGGAGGGTCAGCACAGGGACTGCCCCCTTCCCTCAGGGTTCAAGGAAGAACAAAGAGAGAACCCTGAATTCCACCACCACCCGCAAAATATCAAGGAATGCAGGGCACAGGGAGAGCTGGGGCCAACCCACCCCATTGCTGTGGATGTTCTCGGAGTGCAAGCACTTGGGAAATGCTGCCGTTTGCATTAGACCCATGCTCACAACCTTTAGGAAAACTGGTGAAGAAGTCTGGGATTTTGTCTCATTTTCTCATAATTAACTTCTACTCAGTGTGCCGAGGCTCTGAGGGGGCAGGAGCCCGGGGGGTGTTTGGAGAGCTGAGCAGCGCAGACCAGTTAAGGGAACAGAGGGGACAAAGACAGAGGACCAGGCCAGGGAGGAGACAGGGACTCAGTCTAGAAGTTTCAGTGATGGACAGCAGGACAGAGGCCCTAACAAGGGTGGGGGCAGCACCTCTTTGGGGCTCCAGTCTCACTGGATTTCCTAAGTGTGTGTGCGTGCCCTCCCGGCCTGGGGATAAAGGCATCTGGCCACTGACTGCTGAGGGTGGGCGTGATTTTTTTCCTCCTATCCTGGCTCCTTGAGCCAGCTATTTCCACCTTTTGGCTGGTTACTGGAAGGATCTGGAAGGTGAGTCACTGGAGCCCACATTCATGTGTGTTGCACACGAACGTGTGCGGATTGGAAATGGGTGTATAGTAGATGTGAAAGGCTGCAAAACAGATGGGCCTACAGATAACTCAAAGCAAGTGGGTTTCCTGACTGAATACACTTCAGAGGCTAAGCTGGGGGAGGAGAACAGGCCACCCCCAGGGAGTGGTGGGCGTGGCCAGAGTAACGGACTGGGGACGCGGGAGCGACAGCCGGACTTTGGAGCTCAGTCTGTGAAAGGAGCAGGAAGCCGGGAGTCGGGCTGTGATGGGCTAGGGTAGGTGACGTGGGCCTCTTCAGAGGAGTCAGATTTGGCAGGGAGCGGGGCAGGCCGCCCCTTGCCTGTACACAGCACTCCTGTCCGGCAGTGCTTTCCTCCTCCTGGACTCCTCCCTCCCAGACACCTCGAGTGCTTGGCAACGGTCCCCGGGATTAGTATGAATTACCTTTGGGCAGGGCAGCCAAACGGTTAGTTGGAGTGGCCTGATCAGCTGCAAAGGTAAGATGGGTTATCCAGGTTAGCAGGTTATGTGGGGATAAAGGTGTTCTCGAAGGGTGGGAATAGGTAGCCAAGGCCTGAACAGCTGCCCCTGCGCAACTTCACCCCTCCCCCACTTCCACGGAGAGGGCCCCACCCTCACAAAGGCCTGCCTGTGCTCCCTCCACAGCCAGGGGCAGACACCCTGGGTCCCTCCTGTCCCAATGCTACGACTGTGCCTGGGCCCACTGTTCCCTGCGACCATGCAGCGACACTGCTGAGGGACAGGAGTGCACTGAGAGTTATGGCAATAGGGGGCCCAGAGACAGCAGAGATGAGGAGGTGATTTGCTTCCCCGGACGGGAGAGGCTACGTCCCCAGGTCTGGGATGGCTTAGTATTTACAGTCTGGCCTGGACACGAGGGCAGGCCAAGACAGGATCGCCCAAAATGCACAGCACCTGTGAAGTCCCATCAGGAAAGGGGTGCAGAGAGGAAGGCTAGCAGAGGGTGTTGGAAGGACAAGCACAAAGTTCAGGGATCCTGAACTTGCTTCAAGGATGGATTGTTTTAATTGACTTAGTGGTTTAGAGTTAGCTGTAAAGTTGGTAAAAATGATCCCAATGAGAACCCCCGTCCATTTCCCTCTCTCCTTCAGGCACCCTTCAGGTGAGGATTTGGGCAAGTTAATGGTTCCATTCAGGAGGTAAGGCGTCCAGCACAGCTTGTTCAGAAAGGAGCAGCTTCCTAACCCTTAAACCAGAAGGCAGGAGGATCACCAGGCCTGGCGGGAGGATCACCAGGCCTGGCTGGCTCGCTGACCACGGGCTCTGCCCTTGGAACCATCCTCCGCTTCTCTGGCCTCGGGAAATAGGGGGTGGGGATCAGCGCCAGTGTGGGCAGCGGCAGTTACCTAGCACGGTCAGGTAGGCCTTGGCCAGGTCTTGGTCCAGCTCGGTGCTGGCAACGCATGTGTAGCTACCCTGGTCCCGCTCGGCCACACCAAAGATGGTCAGGGAGTCCTCTTCCTTCTTCATCCTGCAAAGGTATCGGGGAGGGGTTGGGAGGAAGGTGAGGAGGGTGACAGTGAAGGGGGCAGGCAGCAGGAATGCTGGGCACTGCCCGGCTGCTTTCTCCCTGAAGTGGGCACGGTGGGTCAGAAGGGAGGAGGCGGTGCTGTAGTCTGGGCTGGGCCGCCACAGCCCCTCCTAGGGGACGTGAGGCTCCACCTCAGTGCTTCGAGAGAGGCAGGGTCTTCATGTCACCTTGAGCACTTATGGTGCTTGCGGGAGGGGACGGGAAAGTGGGTGGAGCCAAAGCAGCCCTGGCCCATATTCACTGTCCTCAGTTCCCACACTGGGTCTGCTCTCTGTGCCTTTCCTGTGCTGTGCTCCCCTCCCGAATTAGGGCACAGTTAGGCCCACGCCCAAAAGGCAGGTCTTCTCGTACTTCCAGCTCTGTCTTCAGCCCAGATTGACGCCCAGGCTCAGCCCAGGTGCCCCGGGCTCCTCTGTACTGTCTCCCACAGAGGGAGGAGGGCACCAAAGAGCAGGGCTGACTGTGAGCATGGCTGAGGGCCAGAATGCCTGCACCCCCCCACAGGCTACGCCCCTGCAGAAAACCAGATCATCGCTGGAAACAGCTGGTACCGATGCTCAACCTGCCCCGAGACGGACAGAGTCCTGAGGGGAGGCTCGGATCAGCCGTTCTTAACCCTAGCTGCACATTACAAACACCTTGGTGGGACTTTTAAACACTATCTATGCCTGGGCCCTCCCTCAACTCCAATTAAATCCGAATCTGGGATGATGGATGGGTGGGGCAGGCCTGGGCCTGGTAAGCGGTCCCAGGTGCATTAAGGGCGGAGAGCCCCATTAACCACAAGGGTTAGAGTCTGCTCGGCCAACCGTGCCCTCTGCTGGAGAACAGGAGCGCTGCAGGCAGGGCTGAGAGGATGGGGAGGGCGTCCTGGCTGTGAAAAGGAGGAAGGGAAAGGATCAAAATAAAGGGAGGAGGACAAGAGAAGAAGTGAGGGAGGGAGGAGGAGGAGAGAGAAGCAGAGCCCTGACGGGGGAGGGGGGGAAGCTGCAGTGGGAGGGGGGTCTCGCCTGATGTGGAGGGAGTCGCTGAGGCTGTCACGCCCTCCTCAGCAGTTCCCCAGTGACACACATGACACAGGTTCCCTGCATTCTTCAATGCATCCCCAAGAGCAAAGGAAAACAAAACGCCCCAGAGGAGCAGCAGGAAGGAAGGAGGGGGGAGCAGAAACCTGTTCCCGACGTAGAGGGGCTCGTCGTCCTTCAGCCAGTACACCGTGAGCTTCAGGGAGGGGTCGTGCTTCACGCGACACTCCAGCTGCACCGTGGTGCCCCTTTTGGCGACCTGGTCCTCAGGCATGCGGTAGATCCTGGTGGGGTCTGTGGGGAAGCCCCCGGAGCTCGTCTCTGCCACCCCACGCCCGTGTGGCCACACAGTGTGACATGCATGACCTCCAGGTTAGATGGACCACGGAAGTGGCAGAAATAGGATTCGGTTACATGAATGGTAGGGGACGCCTGGTATGGGGGGATCCCAAACAGTAGCCAATCCCCAAATCCTTTCTCTCCAGTTCAGGAACATAGGACGTCTTTTCTGGGGTGGTAGTGGGGAGCTGGTGTGGGTAACAGGCGTCCCTGCCTACGTCTGTTTGGACCAGGCTGGTAATGACTCAGTGCTCGCAACACCAGGCCAGCCAGAGGCCCTGGCCACGAAACTTCCACGGAGAGGACACACAGACCTGGAGGGAGGTCCCACTAGGTATTAAGCATTAGGTGTGGCACATTTTCAAAGTGAGTGACACACATGGATAACCTTGAGGAGATGGCTTCCTTGCCCTCCCCACCCCTCCCTCTAGCTAGCAACTCTCTGCTTTACCTTTGACCTCCAGGCGGACCTGGTTCTCAGCTTTGCCCAGGATGTTGGTGGCAACACAGGTGTAGATGCCTTGGTCCTCTTTGCGGATCATCTTGATTTCCAGACTGCCGTTCTCGTAGACATGGTAGTTGCCACCATCCAGGTTGCTTCCTTGCCCATTCTTAAACCTCACAACAGAGCGGCACGACACACAGCATACTGAGAAAGGACCAGCCCGGGGGGCGGGAGGAGCCCCGAGCCTTGTGGGTCTTGCCTCCGACCACTGGGTGGCCTTGGCAAGTCTCTGGGCCTCGGTTTCTTTCTTTGCACAATAAGAGGGTTGACCCAGCTGATCTGCCAACTCCTCCCAGCTTCAACCCTTTAAGGCTCCCAGGACTTGCTGAATACCTCTCATGGGCCAGATGGAATGAGAAAGGCGAGACAGAGGACCCCGTGGGGGAGGCCTGGTCTCCTGGAACTTACCATCGGAGTGTGGGGATGGGAGACCCAAAGAACGGGCAGTCCAGCCGCGTGCGGTTGTACAGGATCACCCTGATGAGCTGGTTCCGGGGTGACAGCATCCGAGGCGGCACGTCTGCAATTCCCAGAGAACTGACCTTGGGTGGGGAGTCTTCCTCTTCCTCTTTGTGGACCAGTCTTATCTCTCTGTTCCTTCTCCTCACAGCAGCTTTCTCAGCACCAGCGTACCTTCCCCCATCAACCTCCCACCTTTAAGAAGCCTCTGAGGATTAGGTGAGGAAGGAGGAAGCTTATCCATTTGTCCTTCACCTACCCTACATCCAGTCCAGCTTTTGCAAAGGGTTCCCCCCAATTTTCCAGCAGCTTCTATACCTGCCCCTCCACAGCCCCAAGGCTTCTCCTCGCTGCACCTGCCCACTGCCCTCTCCCTGCTCTGGGAATGCCACAAACATATTCAGGACTATTTCCCACCGAGACCATGGAGAACCCAGGGAGAGTCAACATGGACACACCAAGGAGACGAGACGGTCCCTCCTCTCATCAGGGGAGGAAGGGGACTGAGACTGACTTTTGGCATGGAATGAACTCTGTCTGCACACCCAGCTCTATGGATTTTAAGTCCTCCACCCTCCCCGCAAATGTCATTCTGGGTCTCCGTGCTTCCCCCATCCTGCCGCCCTCATACCCCACCAGCCTGGTCAATCACTGGAGAAGAAAGTGTGCCCATGAGGGGAGCAAGGTCCAGGCAGGCGAGTGGAGGGAGGGGTGCACTCACCCAGCACGCTGACGAAGGCGTTGGCCAGCAGGTAGCCGTGCTCGTTGGAGGTGTTGCACTGGTACACGGCCCTGCTGCTGATCTGGGTGTCCCGGAAGATGATGGTGTCCCCGGCCACCTCACGGTTTGGGTTGGGTGGTGCCGCTACAGTCAGAAAAGACACTCCTTGTGAGAAAGGGGGAGGGCAGGGCGAAGGGCACTTGGGACTCTGGCCAGGACTCCCTGGTAGGACTGGGGTGCTGCGGAGGCAGTAGCACTGGGCCAGCTCAGACCCAGCTTCCGGCCCACCACTGCCTAGCTGTGTGGCCTGGGTCCATCACTGAGCCCACTAGAGTTTATTTCTCAATCCATCCAATGGGAATAGGAATCCCGGTCAAACCTACACAGCAGCTGGGCAGCTGTGGTTGACAGCGTAAGCTTTGGAAACAGGAGGGGTGTGAATTCTAACCACACTACCTGCCGGCACTCTTCAATGGCTCTGCACTTCAGTCTCCTTGTCAACTGAATGGGGATAACATACCACCTTGTGGGGCTCTTGTGAGGATGACCGGAGATTCTCTGCATGCCATTAGCAGAGGGCTCAGCGTACACTGATTATTATCGTTGTTGTTATTTTAATTCAATGTGCATATACTCAAATGTATTTTGAAAAGGATAAAGCAATGTCCAACTAGACGGGACCTACCACCTTCCCATCCTCTGAGCAGAGCACTCTGCAGACATTCACAAAGTTAAATCCCGAAGTCGATGTCTGCTGAAAGCTGAATGAGTCCCTGCGTTTGCCAAAGCTACCTGATCTTCCCAAGACGAGTGCACACTGAGAAGACAATCCCTGCTGCAGTTCTGCTGGTACCACTGGCTGGGGATGCAGAGAGCAGAGGCTGGGGAGTGACCATGGGGTCTCACACCTGTCCCTGTTATCACTCCAAGACCAGGGGCAAATCAATAACGCCTCTGGGCCTCATTTCCTTTACCTGTCAAATGCGGAAGCATTACTCCCATCTTTCCCCTACTCTGAGGAAGGTTAAGATAAGAGAATGATAATGAGATAATGAGCTGTACAAATAAAAGTTTTTTAGAAGTGTAAAGAATCCCTACTTTTCTCATCTTTCACCACCAGAAGGTGCCTTTCCTCTGTAAGATTTCGGGACTGAGCCAGATGACTTGGTTTGCGTGATCTAGGAACTCATCCAGGATCACTCAGACCTACCACAGAAGTCGGCAGAGAGGAACCCAGGGTCTGGCCCCGTGGGCTCCACCCCACAGATAGCAAGTCTGAGGCCGGAACTAGGGAATCAGCAGGTGAACAAAGCCGAGGTCAGCATCCTTATCATCTTTCCAGAGTCTCCACTCAGCAAAAAAGCGCAAAGGAAGCCTATGCCAGCAACTTTAAGTCTCCTTGCCCGGCAATTCCCACAGACCAGCTTTCCTCCCGGTCACTCCCTTGAGTGACGGGGGACCTTTCCCTGGGCCAAGGCTCAGCTGTAAATCCTGAACTTTGCATTTATTTAATGGTGCTGTGAAGTTTAGAGCCTTTGTTTGCTTTGTCCCCACACTGCTACCAGGACAGGGAGAAGGGCAGAGGGCAGGCCGTGTCCGTGTGTCGCTCGTATCCAGAGGCAGGATATTTCCTGGGATAACTAGATGCTCAGTACTAGACAGGGTAGACGTATTGCGCTGTCACAGCAGCCCACAGCTTCCCCACTCACCAGCCATGTGACCTCGGGCAATTCCCTGCACCATCAGAGCCTCATTTCCTCATCTTTAATGTTTGAGGTTAAAGAGATAAGAGGAAAGCACAGTGCCTGGCACACAATAAATGTCTAGGAAGGTGCGTTCTCCTCTACCTGTCTCCCTGCCTCGCCACCTGTTTCTATCAGCTGTTGCTTGTGAGTTAGGCTCTGAGGTCTTGCCATCTATTTTTTGCCCCATCGGGTTGATAACACTGTTTGCATTTCCTCTGACCCCTTAGAGAAAGTAAGGACAGGACACTTAAAAAGTAAATGCAACTGGAGTGAAAATGATGTGAAAAGTTGACCTCTGGCTGGAGTCACCCACTCCGGTATCTGGGTAGGACTGAATCTTCCTGACGTCTGTGCGCACTCAGTAACTGCACTGTGCACCTCTGCTCTCATAGGGAAGTTTTCCCTCATTTCTGACCGTATCTTTCATGTTGTCGCGTAACCCTGCCTCTTATTTTGCCCTCGGCAGAGAGAGGGACTTGGGTAAACGATGGGAATGAGTTCCCGAGCTCTCGTCTACCTCCTGAGCCCCAGCCATCACTCAGAGCCTATACTCTCAGGAGATAGATACAGGCTGAGGTCTCTAGCCCTTGAACTGGGCTCTGGAGTTGTAAAGGGCAGAAGGCAGAAATTTATGAAAAAACCCCAGGGAGCAGAAATCCCCTAAACATGGGAACATAACCACGGGCCTTCTGTTCTCTCTCACACACAAATGAGGCAGGTTTCCTGCCTCCTGAGATGTCCAAAGAGATGGGCCACTCCCTCACTTCTGCTGCAACAGGGCTGGCCCGCAGGGATGGTGAGCTGCATCCTCTGGCAGGAGACAGAGCAGAGGCAGGAGGGAGAACAGTGCGTTACTCACATTGCAAAGGTTCCCCATTCACCATCCACTGGACGGTGGGCTTGGGGTTCCCGTTGGCTCGACACACCAGTCTCCCGTCCTCGCCAGGAGCCAGGATAAGGTTCTTGGGTTCGTCCAGCCAGTAGGGAGCAGCTGGAAGACAAGGACAGGCATAGGCAGGGGTGTCAGATGACAGGAGCAGCCAGAAGGAACCAGTGGGCCCCCTCTAGGAAGGCAGGAGCCCCCGAGTGCCAGCCCCAGGCCCCCGCCACCTGCCCAGGGCTCATCCCGATAGGGTGACAGTCTAGGCTGCCTTTGGTCAGCTTGGCACTACAGATGCTGACTGATTTATTCCAAGTTCACAGAACAAGAGTTCTAAACTGGGGCTCCCTGAAGAGCTGTTAACAAACATGGGTGCCAGGGCCCATCGTCGACCTACTAATCGGAATCCTCAGGGGACGACCGGGCGGCCAATGCGTTGAGAGCCCCCCAGGCACTCGTGGTGTGCACCCAAGGGCTTGAGCCAGGGAGGGTGGTCAAGTAGCAGGGCTCGGCCCTGTGGATTCCTGCGGTTGTTGCTGCAGGATCAGACCATTTAGGAAAGGCCTGATATTCATTTCTTTTAGACACTAAGCTTCGGTTAGAGCAGGCGCTCTTAGCCGGCCACCCCTTCCAATTTTCTGGAAATTTCTGTGAACATGTGGATATGGACTTTTTTGAGAAGAGGGTCCTTTGGATCAGAGTCCCAAAGATCTTGAAACCCCAATAAGGGTTAAGAGCCCCTGGTTCGAGCGTGGTGTTGAAACCAAGGTCACAAGTCAACCTGAGCATGTACTAGAAAGTTCTTGCACTGCGGTTTCAGACCTCATCACCCCAATCCTCATTCAGCCCACCACTCAGACTGAGAAGTGACTAGTGCACGCCCCCCCCACAGTCCGTGGCTGGGACCCCCACAGAGGATGTGCTCTGTTGCCTACAACAGCTCAGGTGGCCCATCTACGCTTTGGGGGGAGGGAAGTGATTTTTTGAAAAATAATTTGGGCCATGATGACGCCCCATTTTTAAAAGAGAACCACACACAAGTATACAGACAGCACAGGCCTAAGACAACACGCCGTGAACAGGACTGCGAAACGAAAGACAGAAAGGTTCTGGGTGATCCAGATAGGCCACAGGAGAAAGCGCACCTGCTGAGGGAGCCCCAGGCACAAAGAGGAGTTGGGCAATGGTCAGGGCAGATTCCCTCCCTTAACACCTCCCTCTTTCCCCCGCCCTTTTACACACACACACACACACACACACACACACACCCCTGGGGGTGACACCATTCCTGCAGGACACTATTGCCACTAATCAGCGTGCTGGACGTTTTCCCCACTCACCCTGCCCCCCAACCACCCTGAGAGGGAAGGGTGGCCACGGAGCGTAGGGCTGGCAAAATCATCGTAATGAGAAATACACACAACGTACCCTTTACTCTCACCGAGATCGTGTGCCGGATGCTGCCCATCTTGTTGGAGGCCAGGCAGAAATACTCCCCGGAGTCTTCCTCGGACACATTGGTGATGCGCAGGGCCTTGTTAAAGTTCTCAAACTTGGCTTTGTCAGACGGGAGGTCCCCACCTTTCTTGTACCATGCGATGTCTGGTGTTGGGCTAAGAGGGACCAGGCGAGAAACAGGGACTTATCATGAAGGGACTTATCTGCTATTATTGTATGGAGCCCGGGACACCCAGGTATCCTTCAAGTGTACTCGGGCCCAGGAGGATGCAGGTCCTCTGAGAGCTGATGCCTCCTATGCAGAGGGGATGCTCAGCCGCAGGGCGCCTGAGGGACTTATCTAAGGTCACAAGACGGTCTAACACACATACAGGAAGCCTAGCCACCTCCTTTCCTCATTATCTAAAAAAGAGAGGCGGCCAGTGGGATAGAGATGACTATGATTTGCATCGTCCTCACTAGGAGCTGTTCGCCTCGCTTTTTGCACTGCCACAACGCCCGCCCCCCCCAAAATGTGGCAAGAACAGAGCATGCACAAACCCCCAGCCCAGCCTCCTGGAGGGTGACCAGAAGTCGGGGTGCAAACTGTACGTACACCCCGGAAGCGATGCACTCCAGCAGGAGGTCCATGCCACGCAGCACCATCTGACTGCTTGCAGTGCCCTGGGGATACATGAAGCTGGGTGTTCTTTCTGCAACTCCTCGGGCTGAAACAGGATGGAACAAGCTCTCGTGAGCTTATTGCCCAGAGGGCTGACCCAGCTAGGCCAGAGCTGTCGGGCTAGAGAGAAAGGTTATCATGCCCTCCTGCTTACCCCCTTACCCTCAGAGGCACCAAGCCCCAGACCCTCCCCGCTGAGACCACCCCAAGGGCCGGGGCATCATTAAGAGAGGTGTGTTAGGAAGCGCAGGGCTCCTCGGCCCCACCAGCACATGTGTGTGAGCAGCTCTACGTTCTGACAGGATCTGCCAAGAGGAGCCCAGCTTCCCTCCCAGTTCAGTAAGCCTCTCTGGCCCTGGAACGGGGGAGGAGTTGCCTGAGCAGCGAGTAGTCTACTCCCCGAGCATCTCGTGTTGGGATCCAGAGGCCAGCACGGTGGCCTCCAGGGAGGCCATCTCAGCAGCAGTGGAAGAAAGAGAAGGAACATCTGGGGGCCACAGGATAACCTGCTCTTTGGGACCCTGGAGACAAGGAGCTGGGATGAAGCCACAGAGACTCAGATGAACAGTCAGAGATGCAGGGAGTATTATTAATGGTTTAGCAAAGACATGGAGAGATTTAATGAACAGAGATGACAGGAAATCACTTTGGGGCCAAGACCATTCTGCTTCTTCACTAATGACTCTGGAAGGGGGTTGGGGAGGAGGGTGTTAATTGGATGTGAGAGACTGGGGGAGGGGTGAGAGGCAAGGGGCAGCCAAGATGGAAGAGGCGATCTGCAATTCAACGAGGCTGGAGCAGCCATGGGGTCTGGAATCAATGACATGCACACAGCTTTTGGAAGCCAGATGGCTCACAGAGAGCGACGCTGTCAGGGTGGCTATTTCCCTGTGGAAGGGGTCATGCAAGTCTGGGGTCACCCCAGCGCAGTGGACCCCACCTTACCTCAGCCTCACCTCTCCCTCAGAGCACAGTTCTATGGAAGCGGATAAGATGGGACGGAGAAGAACAAGGATTTTGCAACCAGGAACCACAAAGCAAAGGGAAACTGGAGCAGTCACCCCTGCTCAAAAGGTGTATGACTGCAAACAAGAAGAGTTAAAAATATAAATATAAGCTGGGCCTACCCATGGGTTTCATGGGTCTTCAACTCAGCTGGAGAGGTGAGAGCTGGAGGGGAGGCAGGGCTGCCAGGAGCTGGGAGCCCTCAGACATGCCTGGAGCGAGAGCGAGGCATTCTTCCCGGCAGGAGTCAGGTATTGTTACTGGGTGCCGGCAGAATGAGGACAGAGTGGCAGGGGGATCTCTGTGTCTGTGACGTTGCTGGACTTATTGAGCTAGCTAATGGCTGGCTGGAACAGTGGGGCTCCTGTCCTAGGGGCTCCCAGCTTCTCTCCATCAGCCATCAGGGGAGTGTGTTTCGTAGAGTTGGCACCTCTTTTATCCTTTCGTCAAGGGGAAGAACTGATGAAACGTGGAGGTAGTTAGGCCACTGGCACAGTACGTGGCACATATCGAGTGTTCAGTAAGTGTTTGTGGGATGAATAAATTCAAGAGGAGAAGAGGATAAAAAAGGCAACAATTTACCCCATGTTATCTCTCTCTGTAGATATGCTCATCTGTCCCACCAGCACACACATATACAACAGTGGCCACTGAAGGGGTTAAGCCATTATGTGGTTAATTGGTTACCGTCTATAACTCTTATAGCATCCAGCTCTCAGTACCGAAGAAGCCTGATACCAAAGCAGCAGCTTCCTCCCACCCATCATCCCGGAATCACCCACACGGTCAGACAACACAAGGTCAGGGGCACATGAGGAGAAGATTTGATGGCAGGAGGCTCTGGTGCCGGTTTGGTGAATCTGGGAGAGCTGCGAACCGTGGGGTTACGTGGCAACTCAGTCGGCATACTCCTTCCACATGGGAACAAAACCTGCAGAAACCAATCTGTGACCCTGTGGACATTTAATTCACACCATAGCGTGCAGCCCTGCAAGTACACACGACCAGCAACGCATTAAGTACAGGAAAGGGGGAAATGAACACCGAGGGCTGCTGTGGCTGCCTTGACACACTGCAGCTGTGACTATAAAAAGGTTACAGCAATCCTTCAATTGTAGGATGTGGGCTAGCAGCCACAGAGTTGTTCCAAAGGAGGAGAAGCTACTGGGAAATGAGCCAAAGTTCAAAACTACAGGGAAGAACATCCTAAAGCAGAGGTAATAATCAGGCCGCCACTTGGCCGTTTACTATGGGCCGAGCGCTGGGGCTGGGCTCCATCTCCATCACCATCATCACGTTCGATCCTCTCGGCAAACTTGGGGGGTATTACTCCCATTTTCCACACAGGAAACTGAGGCTCAGTGGAGTCAACAGACTTGCCGAGGTCACAAGCCAGTTAGATTTTGGACTGTGGACCGTCTGGTGTCAAAGCTTGTGTTCTAGCATCTGTTCTATATCGCCTCTCTCTTTAAAGATGGATACCCTACTTGTTCCTACTTCTGACAGTCAGCTTTGGGAAGAGTTTTTGTACTCAAACCAAAGAATACCAAAATTCAAGGGCCAAAGACGTAAAGGAGAAAGATATTTTTGTCTTAATGAGCTGCTCTGGTGAAACTCTTCCGTGATGCTTTTCTCAAATATTGTTCTTACCATCTCAGCTGAGATTCTATCTCTCCTCAATGGCTATTAAATCAAGTCAGGCCCAAACTGGAAAAACAGAAGCTGGGCTGGACATTAAGAGGCTCCAAAGACATCTCAGCTGGATTGTTAAAGCCACAGAAAGCTTGAAGAGGAGGCAGGGTGACACATGGTATCATTAAGGGATGAGAAAGCTGGACCCAAAGGGGAGATCGTGAAAAAAATGTGGTCTTACATGAAACGGATTTGCAGGAAAATTTACAAAGGATAATCCAGCTGGTGGTTTTGGGAGCCACTGCTCCCAAGGGAGGGTAGCTCATTTCTTCCCCTGGAGACGTAGACCCAGAAGGAGGGTCGGAGACAAAGGCGACTGATTACTCTAGAGACTCTATATGGTGGAAGATGACAGAGTCTTTTAGGGCATCATAGGATCCCGCCACCTTCTCAGAGGTGGGGATCCCAGCCTCTCCAGCTTGATGACACTTCCCTGACTCTCCCGTATCTTCAGGGCTGGACCTGATATCTGAGCATCTCAGAACCCAGATGCTAAAGCTCACATCTGTGAGGACTGGGGAAGAGCTTCCCATGCAGGCCCATCTGACCTCTAGGCCAAGGGCAGTCCATCCTCTCCTGCCTCTCACAAGATGTGGTACAAGAGCAGGCTCATCAGTTTCCAGGGAAATCTGGTCAGCAGGGGGACGTCAGCAGACGCCTCTGCCTCAACCACCTTGGCTTTAAAGAGCCCATGAAAAATGCCTCAATCGTGTCCTGCAAAAGTACGGGTCAAAATTGCTGAAAACCCGAGTTGCTCCCCCTCTGTCAAGTACTGTGTGTCAGCAGAAGAGAGTTCAATGAATCAGATGTATCTGAAATCCACAAACAGCTTTTAGGGGCGGCTGGATCCTACCTTTAGCAACTTGTGATTCTCAGAACTGAGAACTCATGGGCCTGGATCCCTGGCATCTCACCACCTGTCTGGCTCTAGAAACGGCTGACAAAACAACCCCAGAAGACAAGAAAAACTCTTTGTCTAGTAAATTTGATACCTTCTACTGCCAAGGAAATCTCTTCCATAAATCTAACCCAAATCCCTCATGCTGTAGTTGGAGGTTTTTCTTATCCAGTTCTCAGCATAGCTGAGAATCTGAAAAGCTTTCTGGAAAGCTAGTCTGCCCTAAAATTTCTCCCTCCGTAGTACTTTCTTCCCATAACTGTGCCTGCCTCTCTCCCCTAAGCTTCTCTTCAAGTTCTCCACGTCCCTCTTAATTTTAGAGGCAAAGAACAACTGTACTTGATATAGTCAACACCAAGCCTTTCCGATAATGGTAACATTTATTAATCATTGCTGTGTCTGACACCACACTAGGAACATAAGCACATTATCCTGTTTAAGCTTCACAACAAGCCTTCGGGGCAGGTAATACACCCATTTTGCAGATGAGGAGATTAAAGGTCTGACACACTAAATGACTTGCCCAAGGTCACTCAATGGTATGTCCTGGAGGCTGAGTTTAATTCAAGGCAGTCTGCCTCACAGCACACATCCTTATCTTCCTTTCTCCTTTCCTGGATGAATCCTAAGTGGCAAGTTACAATTTTCAGACCAGCTTCCCCCTGCTACTTAGCAGGTCAGGGGGCATCTGGCATATGTTCAGAGGATACCAAACCACTATAGAGATCACTAGGACAAAGTATAGCCATGGGCTGGCCCTACTGTTACAAAAGAGGCATACTTCAAAGCCAAGTTCAGAGGCGTACTGGGTACTGTTCATCATACTGTGTCTCTCTGTCCAGCTCCCTGAACTCAGGAAGGACCTTATCTTCTTTCCTTTCTTTTCACTTTCTGTTTCTTTCTAGAAGCATTCAAGTTAGCTGTCCTTTGTTCAACATGTACCTCACTTTGACTTTATACCCTTTCCAGCTGGGGTCATACTTGGTCAGCCCCACTCTGCCTTGGATTGAGGAGATGAGGTCCATCTTCTTCTGAGCTCTTATGAGTTTTGCTTGGTTTCATAGCCCTGGATGGTTCTTATAACTCCTACTTATTCACTTACAATAATATCTACCACTGGTCACAAACTGGTTTAAATGGCTGGAATCGCTTAAACTTATATAACTGATAAAACAACTCTATATGCATGTCCCCCTCAGTGGCTTGTCTTATATAAAGCAAGGAGCTTGGACCAGATAGCCTCTAAGAGACCTTCTGGCTTTGATAGACTCCAGCTTTAAGAATACTTCCATAACAGATTACCCGGAGTCCAATTGAGAAAAAGGCACATTCCACACCAATGCTCTGGGGCTCTTGACACAATGGTGTTGGCCCCATTATTTTGAAAACAAACAATGCCCCGAATCCAACAAAGGTCCCCTGCTTCCTCGGGCAGTAAATCTCTTTGGCAGGATCTCAATGTGGCTCTGGTTGCCCGGTGCCAAGTTAAAGCCTTTGCCACTCTCGCTGGCTCTCACTCCCTCTTCCCACCCCCGAGTCCAGACCCCGATCATTGTTTATATTAGCACATCACAATACAGACACTTCCTATCTATTTGAGCCCACAATGACCCCCCTGGGGACCTGCAGCCTCAGCTTCCGAGGCATAACTGATGATGGGAGCCAGCTGCCTCTCCAGAGCCAGCAAATGAGGATTCCTCTGGCTGCTCAAGGAAAACAAGACATTCTTGAGCCATGGTTGGGGGTAGCTCAGGTGTGGAAACAGCCAATTACTCTACTAATCAGCTTGAGCAACCAGTTGTGTGATGAGTTAGAAATAGGCCTCATGGAAATTATTCCATGACTTGCAAATGTGTGGGTGGATGGGCACTGGATTTGCATGCACTCCCACAGCAGGGAAGAGACCCAGGTGATAGATTGCAGTGGATGGTCCAACTTCTTTTATACTTACCTTGAAAGAGAACTCAGAGCTAGACTCTTCCTCCTATTTCCCAGATGGATTTTAAAGGGATATGGGACCTGTGAAATGGTACCCCAGTAACTAAGGCTAGAGGCCAGTGCAGGCAATTCACATCCAGACACTTAAGAGCTAGCTAAGCACACACTACAAAGCTTTCTGTGTTCTTTAAACCACCGATAGAGACGAGACCTCCCCTTTCCTCCTGCCTGTGGGAACTCCCTATCCTCAGGTATTCTCCATCCATCCACCACTGATTCCTAAGTTTCTACTGAACCCTCCAAGAAGCTCTTTTGAAGTCCTACCCTGGCTTGACCAACTTGTCCAGAACTCAGACTGGAGGCTGGCACATTCGAAGGGTTCGCACCTCCCCTCCCACGCTGGCCACCTTCCTCCCCGTGAGCAGCGCTCTAGAGGTGGCGCCTTGGTATCTTGACCTGGCCAACTGTCAGACTCGGTACCTAGTGTGAGTTAATGGCATGGTATCAGTCAAGTTAGGCAAACTGGGGTTAGGACCGGCAAGGTTACTCCCAAGGTTACCACGGCGACTCACCACTGTACATGTCAGGGTGGTTTCTTAAGGACGAGTCATTATAGGGGTGGTCTGCAATAAACAAAAGAGGGTGAGCAAACAGGGACCACGGAGAGGTCATGGAGGCATAAACGGGAGAGAACAACAGAAATGCAAAGCCACAAAACAACCAGGGAGCACCAGTGGTCTTTTGCAAAGGAAACACACAGCATATTTGGAAAGGAAATGGGCTTGGTGAAGAACAAGCAACACAAAACAGCGCCCGAAAGGGAAGAAAAGGTTAAATCCTGCAAAAGAAGGCAATAATGTTTCTTTTTTAATAAAGAAATTAGGCTTGACCTTTAATTGCTTGGTCCTACTATGTTTTCAAACAAATGAGATAAGAATTAGTGGTATCCCGCAGCAACTGGAACAACTCTTTCCCACCAAAATCCTCAGTTCCCAGGACTCTGGATCAGGCCAGCTCCTGGGGTCGCTGAAGAGAAAGGAGTGTTAGTGAGCCCTGGGGCAAGAGCAAAACCCTACCTGAGCAGAAGTTAACTTGCAAGGGGTGGGAGGTAAATGAGGGGACAAGACAGAGAGAAACAGATCATCAACAGAGTGGGACAGAGAGACCCTTGGCATTGTCCAGCAATCATGCGCTGACCAGCAACAAACACCCCCCAACCTGTCCAGGGGGGCACCGCCCTGGTCTCTGAGATGTGTCTGTTGGCAGAAAGGCCTCCTTCTGAGGAGGTGAGGAGTGGTCCAGGGAGGTGGGGACGGCCAGGCTGAGGTTCAGATTTTAGGATTAGAAAGGCCACCTGGGACAGGGGAGAGAGTGTGAGCTGTGAGTTCTACACTTAGAACAGGGAAAGGCCTGCAGACGAAGACAGAGGTTCAGAGCTCTCTAGACTAGCTTGGGATGAAGCCATTCCTTAAGGAACAACATCAGTGGGCTCCAACGTTACGTAATTAAAACCTTTGGGCATTTCATCCTCAGTGAAAAAGGCATTCTGGAATAGGGCACCATCATGCCAACATCCTTAAGTAGATTTTCATTCTCCTATCACTGTCCCCTTCCAGCTACTGGGTTCAAGTTTTGACAGTACCAACAGAGGGTGGGGAGTGGAACAGCCGACTGGAAGCCAAGCAGACGGCCCTGAGAAGCCTGGACTGAGCCCAGCTGCCTGAGGGGGGAGAGGTGCTGCCAGAACATTTGCATATTTGAAGACAGATCAAATCCTGTTACCACTCATGCCAGGGAGGCAAGGCGAGCTCTTTTCTGGGACCCGCATTGCGCTGCATCGCAAATTTGCTTAACACCTGCTAGAAGGAGTTTCATTATTCAGAACCATCCTTTAAAATGGAGCAAGTTGTAAAAGACCTAGCCTGCGTTTGGGAAGCTGGCGTGGGTTTATCTGGAGCTAAAGGTGGGAACTGATCTGCAGTGGAAAGAAGGGACAGGGTGGCAAAGGGGCGGGAGGGGCAGCAACTGGCCTTGGGTGGTGACGTCCCCCTCCTGGGGAGGACAGGGCACACACAGGTGAAAGGGCCCTTGCTTCATGCTCCCAGTGCCACCAGGTGAAACAGAAGTGGCCAAGCTCAGGATTGACCTCTTGGTTTGTGGATTCTGGAGCACATCTGAGAGATTTAGGGAGACTTTCTGACTCCTTTAAAAAGGTCCCTGAGACGACAGACATTAGAAGGAAGCAGGGTTAGCGCTCCACCGTCCGCCTCAGGGCCATCCCTCCTCCCTCACCACGGCTGCCTTTTGTCCCCAGGAGGCGCCCGGTGCCTGGGTGGTGTGGACAAAGTGGGACGGGCATCTCTTTGTTACTCCAACTTCACTGTTTGTCTTTGACTGCATTCCAAAACAAAATTTTAAAATGACTTTATATTGCCCAGTATTTGGTATTAGATCCCTTTCTCTTCTTCCTTTAATGCAGGTAATAAAAACTGGGCTGTGATGAGATGTATTTCTTCCCCAATGGGCAGACTGTGAAAGAAAACCCTGGTGAGAACAGTCTTTGAAGCTGTCCCAACTTGTCTGTTTTGTCTCCCACCCCCAGACCTGGTTCTGAAGGTACAAGAAAAAGCTTGTGTCCTCTCCAGGCAGGAAAGCAGAGAGAGCACAACTGAGTTATTTTAAGCAACTGTGCCCAATTCTGGGCTGGCTCGGATGCCCAGAACTTGCTCCCGGCCAAAGCTGCCCTTGGGAGAACTCCAGGAAGCCAACAGGGTTCTGTTCCCATCACCCAGGGGGTTTCTCAGCATTTGGGGGAAAGCGATTTCAGTGGAGTAGGGGACCCAGAAATGAAGCAGAAACAAACATCCCTTACCTCCTCTGGTAGGGAAAAGGATGTTTCTGGGAAGTTCAACTTGTAAATGTTGTTGAAATCTCCAGCTGCTTAATTCCACAGAGGAAGGCTCTTCCCCACCTCTACCTCCCTGCTTCTACCCCGTGTAACAGTGAGGGCCTCTGCTCAGGACTGCAGATGGTCCCCTGACTCAGTCCGCAAACAGCAGGCAGACTTCAAGGTGATGGCACTGAAGGCTATCCAGGGAGCATCTTGCTCTTCGTACTCCTGTCTCTCCCACTGCCCGAGGCTGCCTGCTCTGTCCTGGCTCCGGAGGCCCCTCTGAGGTCCTGGGCAGACCACACTGTCCTCCCCAGCTCAGCCAGCTGGCAGGCGATCGCCCCTGCACTGAGGCGACATCTCAGACAACCCAACTTTCTTTGCAGGGGTCCTCTCTGGGCCTGGGTCCGGAATAAGAAAACCAGGGAACAGGTAGCAAGTGGATCGGAGCTGGGCGACCCTGCCAGGAACAAGGGGGGCTTGTCCCTGGGTTGCTGGCCATCGTGTTGGCTACCAGAGCACGGGCAACTCAGAGCAGTGTGTGGGGAGCTGTACAGGCAGGAGAGGGAGAATTAGAGGAGGGTGAAACGGGGTTCAAAGAGAGAAAGATGAGAGGGGAAAAGAAGAGAGAAAGAAAGAGGGAGGCGAAACAGTGAAGAAGGAAGTGAAAAAGAAAAGGGAAGAACATGAAGAGAAAGGAAGAAAGAAAAGGACCACAACAGGAGAAGGGGAACGGAAGGGACGCTGCTTCTTGTGGGTCCCCCTCCGTGCTGCGGTGGAGACGGAGCGTGGGGCAGGGCTGACTCTCAGCACCAGGGGTTCCCATCACTAGCAGGAACTGGTGGGGAGAGAAGAGCCCACCTGTCCTGACCGAGGGGTGAGCTCACCCGCGCCTCTCCCCCACCGCCTGTGCCCACCCAGGAGGCGTCATCAACCACCCACCCACTTCCGGGGGGCGCTCCGGGAAGCCAGGGCTCAGCCTCTTTCCTTCGACCTGCGGAAACTGCCCGTGCCCACGTGGGGCCCTCTGCCTGGCCTCCCCCATGACCGTCTCTGCCCCTGGCATTGAAAACAACACTCAGAGCTGGGTCAGACAGACGAAGGTCTATGGGGGGCTTTTCTACAGAAGGCAAGTTACAAATCCATGGTATAAACCAACACAGCCACTTTCAATGTCCTGAGCAGGCTGAGGACTTTGCAGCCAAAGCTTCAGGCCGGCTGGCACCTGGCAAAAAAAGTGTCTCTCTGACCTGTCTTCTTTCTCTCCTGGTGGAGGGTCACAATGCTAAAATGGGTCAGGAAATGCTGATTCACTCTGATACCAGCCAAACAGAATCAGGGAATAAAACTGAAAACAAATAAAACTAAAAGATAAACCTGCAACTTTTAAACACAGAGACTCCACATGGTCCAGCATATACTTATTACAGAATCAAACACAATTCATTTCGCTGTACTCACTAATGTGGATATTCCATACTGTTGCTTTATTCTAGAAATAAAGATAACCAAACAAAGACTAGAAATAATCAAGCTGGCTGCATGAGAGCGATGGTGGATGACCACCTACAGTAGTGCTTCTCAAATTGTGGTGTGTCCCTAAACACCTGGAGAACCAATGAAGACCAAAGAGGCCCCAGACTGCCGGGCAGGAGAGGGCTAGGCTTAGGTACGGGTGCCAAGTTTGCCAGGTGATTCTTTTTTTTTTTTTTTAATTATTTATTTATTTATGGCTGTGTTGGGTCTTCGTTTCTGTGCGAGGGCTTTCTCTAGTTGCGGCAAGCGGGGGCCACTCTTAATCGCGGTGCGCGGGTCTCTCACTATTGCGGCCTCCGTTGCTGCGGAACACAGGCTCCAGAAGCGCAGGCTCAGTAATTGTGGCTCATGGGCCCAGTTGCTCTGTGGCATGTGGGATCTTCCCAGACCAGGGCTCGAACCCGTGTCCCCTGCGTTGGCAGGCAGATTCTCAACCACTGCGCCACCAGGGAAGCCCGCCAGGTGATTCTGATTCCACCAAAATTTGAGAAGCGCTGGTGTGGAGTAGGACCAAGTTTAACTCAAGGCTCCAGAATCAAGAGATGTGGCTGAACAGCAGCTAAAGTCACTCAGGCACAATGAGCTGCAAGGATTTCTAGGTCAAGATTGGGGACAAGGCTCTTCCCAGACCCAGGTGCCAGTGGCCGCTTGGGCTCAGCGGGCTGCTGCCCCCAGCCCCCAGCTCCCAGCCCCGGGCAGGGGCCTGCACTTACTGGTAAGGACTTTGAGGTTGAATGGGTTCTTCTGCTGGATGGTGTGGGTGAAGTGGAAGCGGGCATTGCAGCTGTAGTCCGTCTGCATGTCCTGCAGCATCACATTAGAGAAATACAGGTCTCCGTTATGGCCCTGGGAGACACGCTTGTCTTGGGTGATGGGCTCCATGGCTATAAGGAAGCAGAGGTACAGTGGGAGGTTAGCAGTAACGATAACAGTAATAAAAATCATCATAGTTCTGGTAATTGAGCGCCTACAGAGGACCAGGTGGGGGCTGGGAGCTTGACATTATTTGATTTAATCCTTTCAACTCTGAGGCAGGGCTTATTCCCATTTTAAGGATAAGAAAGCAGAGGATTTAACATGATCTGGGTCGCAAAAGCAGTGAGAGGGGAGTAGGATTTCGATTCAGACCTGCCTGCCCACCATGCTCAGGCTCCGTGACCATGCTTTTCTATCTCCTGTTCATGCCACAAAAGATCTGACTGGCTCCGAGGCCAGAGGGAGGAAACACAATCCTTCAGATGCTCCCCAAACTGGGAGTCAAGTTCACCTGTTTTATTTTTTAAACGTCTACTCATCCCCAAGAAAGAAAAAGCACCACCAATTATAATTGTAAGAGGTATACCAATCAACGATGCATACCAACAATTTTAGGACACCTTCCAATTTTAGAGATGTTAAAATATGAAAATGTGTGCTTTTTAGAATTAATGACATCATAGGAGTGGCTGAGAATGCTGACAACATAATCTACGTTTCTTTCAAGCACTGCATCTGTAAACTCAAATGATCAGGTTTCTAGGCTGTTAGGTTTAAAAAAATATACTTAATAAGGCTGACTGCTCACAGGTATCTCATTCTCATCCCTGACGATTGTTTCTCAAGTCACCATTTCTTCTTTTTTTTCTCTTGAAAAGTGGTTCTATTTTATTTATTTATTTATTTTACAATGTTGTGCTACTTTCAGGTATACAGCAAAGTGATTCAGTTTATATATATATATATATATATATATATATATATATATATATATAAAATACTTTGTCAGATTCTTTTTCCATTATAGGTTATTATAAGGTATTGAATATAGTTCCCTGTGCTATACAGTAGGACCTTGTTGTTTATCAAATCACCATTTCTTAAAGCATTTCTTAAAGGTTAATGATGCCAACTTTCCAATGATGGGCTGGTGAGCTTTTCAATTCATTTATCAAAGATTTACTGTAGGTGTCAGGCACTGTGCTAGGCACTGCTGAAAGACAGATAAGAAAGACAGTTCCGGGCTTCCCTGGTGGCGCAGTGGTTGAGAGTCCGCCTGCCGATGCAGGGGACATGGGTTCGTGCCCCGATCCGGGAAGATCCCACGTGCCGCGGAGCGGCTGGGCCCGTGAGCCATGGTCGCTGAGCCTGCGCGTCCGGAGCCTGTGCTCCGCAACGGGAGAGGCCACAACAGTGAGAGGCCCGTACCACAAAGAAAAAAAAAAAAAAAAAAAGAAAGACAGTTCCTACCCTCAAAGCACCTTCGGTCTAGTAGAAGAGACAGCAGATAAATGCAATGCAGTGTGGTGCGTGGGAAGCCCCAGATGAGAACGGGATGAGCTGAGAGAAGGAGCACCCAGTCCATTCTGGGGCTTGAGCTGACACTTGAAGGCTGCATGACATTTACCAGGCAGAAGGGAAAGGACCTAAGTGGTTTCTAAGCAGCAGGAACAGTGTGTGCTAATGCTAAGAATCCACAGCCTGAGCAGGGGAGTGGGGGTGGGGAGAGGCAGGGGGTAGGGGGAGGGCTGGAGAGTCAGAGGGGACCACGTCAGGAGCTGTGTGCCAGGGAAAGGGGTCTGGGCTTTATGGGCAGTGATGAGGAGGCAGTGAAGGACTCTGAGCATGAATGAATCAGTTTTACATTTTTAGAAAGACAGGGGAGGCCAGGTACAGATGATTACTCTAACCCAGGGAAAAGCTGACGGTGGCCTGTGCTGGGTAGATGCTAGAGAGGATGGAAAGAGGAGGGCCATGAGATTTGCTCAGGAGATAGCATGGACACAACTTGGTGTGATGGGGGGGGATGAGAGGAGAGTCTGAACTGTTAGCTAACAAACCAACCCTCCAGCCTGTCGCCCACATATACTCACAGTGATGAGGCAAGGCAGGGACAATGATTGAGCACAAAGCCATCCTCACCTCACAAAACAATTGAAAGCAGCCTCTTTCGGAAGCAGGCTAATAAGAATTCAGAGATGGGGACTTCCCTGGTGGTCCAGTGGCTAGGACTCCACACTCCCAGTGCAGGGGACCCAGGTTCGATCCCTGGTCAGGAAACTAGAGCCCACATGCCGCAACTAAGAGTTCGCATGCTGCAAGGAAGATCCCGCACGTGGCAAAGAAGATCCCACGTGCCGCAACTAAGACCCGGCGCAGCCAAATAAATCAAATAAATATTAAAAAAAAAATTCAGGGATGGAGAGAATGATGGGTGACAGGGAGGAGTATCTATAGATTGATGAAAGGATGGATAGATAGGGAAGGAGGAGGGGAAGGAGGGGATGGGAGGTATTCAGGAAGGGAGGGAGGGAGGAAGGAAGCCAGGATGATGCTCAGATAGATAGCAGTCTTCTATCCATCTTCATAATGCCCTCTCCCTTTATTTGACTGAAAACACAGGAATAAACATCGGTCCAGAGCAGTTAAGTGAGCCTCTGCCCAAAACTGAGCCAGGACAAGCTCTGAATGATGTACTCTGTCCCCGACTCCAAACATCCTGTCTCCCCATCACTCCTTTATCAGAAGTTTCATTCCTGAATCCCGCTTCCGTCCTACAAGAAGAGTGAATCAGAGTAAATCCAGCTGCACCAAAGACTGAAAGAGGAGGCTTCGTTTCAACCTGCCTTCAATTGGCCGACTGAAAACCAGTTTCTCCTCCGTCCCATTCCTTTTGCTCTTCCTCTTTTTAATCCTCACAAATATTACTGAGCACTTATTGTGTGTCTGGCCCTGTTCTAAGCACTTTGGATGTATTAACTCATTTATCCTTACAATAATTCTATTAGATAAGTACGATTACCAGCCCTATTTTTTCCAGAGGAGGAAACTGAGGCCCAGAGATGTTAAGCAGCTTGTTCAAGATCACACAGCTAATAGCAGCCAGGCTAAAGAGTGAGCCCTAGCAACCTCTCTCTGCAAAGCCGGTGTCCTCTGCCACATGGCCACCTTATATCTGCTTCTCACAAGTCAAGGTCGTCTAGCCTTGGGAAGACCCCTCCCCATTTAACACTCCCTAAGATTAAAAGAGAAATAAAACACCAGGCCCCCAAGACTTACAGCTGCTCATCCAGAAGATGACTGGGGACGGAAGTCCAGGTGGGGGGTTGCACTGGAGCGTCAAGGGAGCACCTTCTTGAACGACGACAGGGTCTAGGTTTTCCTTGGGCCACAGAGGAGATTCTAGGGAGAAACAGACAAAGGAGGATCCGATGAGAGTAGTGGCTGGGCTGGGGCAAGGAGCAGGGTTAGAGGCTGGCACGCAAGGAGGGCAAAGAGAGGAGGAAATGGGAGAACAAGGGAGGCATGAGAGAGGAACGGGGCCTGTGAGTCCAAGCGAGGCGCAGCCCTGGAGAGGCGGGAGAGGCCTATTTCATGTGACTGGATGCACATCCTTAAAGCCTCTTCTCCTTCCCCGCCCTGCGCCCGGAGTGGCCAGTGAAGTTGTTCACGACCGTTTTGGAAACTTCTTTTCCAAGGAATCTTTTTGAGTTGGGGGAGGTGAACCCCTGCTCAGAGGCAGAAAAGCAAGCAGGACACGTGGGGCACCAAGGTACCTGCAGGACAAGGGTGGGGCAACCCTTCTGGAATGACCCTCCATGCCCTGCCCTCCACTGACCCAGGGCATCCTGGGCCTGCCCCATGCACTCACTGGACACCTGCAGGCGGATCCTATTGGACAGGGCCGTGCCAAACTTGTTGCGGGCAAAGCACTGGTATTCCCCCTCATACTCCTCTGGCCGCCCACCACTGCGGAAGTCGATCACCAGGGTACCAGACCTCCTCCTCATCGACACCCGGGGGTCCTTGGCGATGTTGAAGAACCTACTGTTGCGAGTCCAGTGGAAGCTGTGGACAATGAAGGGGGTGGGTTGGAGGGGGGTGGGCAGGGACAGCGAAGAGCAGCAGGGTGGGCTCCAGGCTCTGAGCTCCAGGTCAGAATCTCAGGGCCCTAGACGCTGACTCAGGCCCATAACTGCTCCTCCAGACCAATGGGTCCCAGCCCTGGCTGAGCAGCAGGACCTGCTGGAATGCCTGATAAAATGCCAGGACCCGGGTCCCACCCAGGTGAACCCCTGGGGCAGGTCCCTGACATTAGTAGTTTTACCCAACCCAGGCTGGGAGTCATGGCTCTAAGTGACAGATACCAAGTAGCCCCTGGGGGCTGTGCTCTTTAGAGGAGTAGGCAGCAATTTTGAGTTTTTAAATCCAGAGTCAGCTGCGACTTCCACCCCCAAGCATTCCCAGCCTCCGACTAGGAATGCAAACCCAAATTCCTATTCCCTGTGACCGGAACACATCAGCGAGAGCCAGCCCTGTTCCTCCTGTGTCTTCTACTTGATAATCGAAATGGCCCGGGTTACCTATGCCGCTGCATAGGTAAGAGATCTTGGATGCAGATTATAAAGATTAAAGATCCACTGATTATGAAGAGATCAGTGGATGCAGATTATAAAACGGTGGCTGTACATTTCGGGAGGAGCAATTTTGAAAGAAAGAGCAGCCTTAATAAGACTGAGCCCCGGGGTGGAGAGACTAGAACATCCCTGCTTCTCCTGGGGGGACATGTGTCTGCAGCTGCCCAGGACTTAAGTAAAAGAAGCAGGAGCCATAGCGGCTGCTCGGTGTCTCAGAGTCATTGTTCCTGCGAAGGACCGTGGAAGAAAGACCAAACCTCAGAAGCAAGGTCACCAGTGCCCTGCCTGACTTTTCAGGGTGACTCCTGCTTCTCCCGTCATGGGCAAGAGAGGCCCTGCTTGCTCCCGGGCTCACAGCTCTGGGCCAGACCATCTCAGGCACACCCGGGGAGGGAGGCAGAAGCAAGATGCCACACACCTGAGGCAGGCTCCACCCGCCTCATTTCTCCTGCTGACAGACACACTCTACATGGGGGCCTGTCACATCTGGGTCTGAATCCAGCATGAGGCTCCTGAAAGCTCCGGCCTGTGGATGCTGTTTTGAAGGTGGTGGACGCGTCCTGCATCCTTATCACCAACGCTTATCACTTGGTAGAAACGAACCTGGCCTGGGCAGTCAGAGGCCTGGGATCGGGTACTTCACATCTCTGTGCCTCCACTTTACGGCCTCTTCACCAGGACACGAGTCCTTCCCCAAACGGCAGTGAGGTGTTTGAACAGACAGTGTGAGGAACATCTAACACAGAGCCTGGCACAGCAGGCTTGCAACTCATGTCTGCTGACACCTCATGTGATCCTGATGTGCACATAAATAAGTAGAGACGAGCTCAGAATGAAAGACTCAAGTTAGCCTGAAGAGGAACTTCCTATAACCTAAGCATGGGGTGGCTGCTGGGAACATAGGCAGTGGGAAGAATGTTTGACTCAAAGTCGGAAAACTTAATACCTAGTCCTGGCTTTTTGGCGTGAACTTAAGCCAGTTGAGTTTTCTGGCCCCCAGTGTCCTCATCAGCTAAATTTCCTGGCTATCCAAATTGTACCTTCTACCTGTGGGTGCCTAATGGACACTTTTTGAATGGATACAGTTAATTTCTCAGCTGCTTCAACTATCATCAGACCCAGGCGGAAGGGGACGGTTTAAATGCCCTCTTCGCAGGCCCCTTTCCCTCCACCCAGCTTGGATTTACCTGCCAGTACACTCACCTGGGGGCAGGGTTCCCTTTTGCTTCGCACTCAATCAAGATGTTATCGCGGGGATCCACGATGTGCTCCTTCACTGACTGCTTGGTGATGGTTGGGGGCTGGGACACTGCAACGGCACACACAGTGGGCAGTCAGGGCTGCAGGGACCTGCCCTTGGGGAGCGGCTGAAATTAAGAGCTTCAGGAGCCACACAGACAAGCAGGCAAGCGGGGGGTGAACAGCGCCCCATTCTAGAGACCCAGCTCCTTAAACGGGGCTGCAGGAAAGGGAGTGTGTGTCAAGCACTAAGCATAAGAAGAATCCCTTTAAGATCTCATAATATCTTTGTGAGAAACTGAAGGCCAGGCTTTTGTTTTACTCATTCTTGTACTCCAGTGCTTAGTACGATGCCTAGCGTACAACAGTTCTTGACAAATGTTTGTTGAATGAATACAGGAGCCAAAAGCTGCTCGATTTCCAGAACCTAGCGGCCATTTCCAGAACCTTCTGAGCCCTGGAGGATCAACAGTTGGCCAAACTGTGGTGAGGCTGGAGCTGAAAGATGCTTCAGTCCCTAGAAGCCCTCCCAGGGACTTACTTGTCTGCAGCTAAAGAGCCAGCTCCTCTCATTGGAGTCCCGGACTCCAAAGTTCTCCAGGGATCTCCGCCCTGGCCTTTTCCCGCCCCTCCTTGCTGCCCTCCTAACTCCCGGAGGCACAAGTGCAGACAGGCACCCAGGGGACTTACGCTCATTCTGAATGCTTGCTGTTAGTTCCCGATGGGTTAGCATTGTGAGGGGGGGAGAAAAGAAGACAATGGTTATCGGTTATCTGTGGTCGGACACGACTGATCGCCCAGGTGGCCTCACACCCCAGCATACAGGGAGAGGGCGAGGCAGGCCTGGGGAGGGCAGCGTGCGGGCTGTCTCCTCCCAGCTGCGGAACTCCGTGAATAGCCAAACGGGGGTGGGGACAGACCCGCAAGTGCTTCACGGAGAAGGTGATGCCTCCCCCAGGAGACCAGACTGTGCAGTTGAGCAGAATGACCACCTTCTGACCAAATGATGACGTCTCCAGGGATGTCTCCCATCAGGAGTGGCAATGTTGCTCAGAAGAGGCTGGGGTCCGAAGATGCAGCCTGTCATCTCCAGATGCCCCCGAGAAAAGCGGGTTCCTTAGCCAAGGGTGCAAGGGTGAGGCTGGGGGCACCAGGGAAGGAGTGGATCTGAACCACCGCTACAGGGGGAAGCCCGAGGGCCCAGCCAGGTCCACAGGCCTCACTCCTCCCTCTACACCTTCTTCTCTTTCACACCTGAAAGCACCTTCTCTCCTCATGGTCTCCTCCTTTGCCATCCTTTGGAAAACTCGAGGGACGGATGAATTATCGTCGTCTGCTCATGGCAGAAGTATATTGTTCTAGGGAAACTCTGCTTCTGAAAAACTCTGGGGATGAAGCAGAGCCCACCACTCCTTTCTGTGCTTTTTACAAAGAGGGTAAAGAGGCAGGTGGCACAAATTTTCCCCGGCGCTCACCTGAGATGTGCATGTGCTCATGTACAGGTGTGCGCATGTTTGGGGTTTGGGCTTCTCACACTTTGAGAAGCATGAGAATCACCTTGCAGGGGGGTCTGGTTAAAATGCAGGTTCTGACTCAGTAGGTCTGGGCGGGGTCTGAGCTTCTGCCTTTTTGACAAGCAGCCTGGTGATGGCGGTGCTGGTGGTCTGTGGACCACACTTTGAATAGCAAGGTTTCAGAGGTTTTAGAGGGTATACTCTCGGGGGGGGAGAAGGGCTTGGTTAAAATTTGTCTGCAGAAAAGAGAACATGTGTTGCTATAACTTTTTCCCTTACCATTATACAATATATATATTACATGATTATATTTCTGTATGCCATTCTTATTTCATGCTGGTGGGGATGTCAGACACTGCCGGTGTTGTGAGCTGACCTTTTCCGAGTGATCGCTTCCTGGGGGAAGGCTGAGCACGGTGACCTCAAAGCTTTCTGACTTGACCGCAGTGAGCTACGCAAGGGGAGTTTAGGGGCTCAGAGAGGGGGCGGCCTGGAGAAGGCAGAGTTAAGACGGGACTAAGAGATGCAACAGGAGCCACAGGAGAGAGAAGGGAGACAGAGAGGGGAGACGGAGGGTAGCAGGGATGAGGGCCCTGCTACACGTGCTATCAGGAAGTGAAAGTGTTGAGAGTAAGGCTTATGGAGAGGTTCAAAACAATTCTTTCACTGGGCCAGGGTTGTGTGGCCTGTTCGGGCACTGAAGAGAAATTTTATCTGCTTTACCATGTGCCTGGGGCAGCCCTGGCAGGAAACAAAAGGGAAAAGAAAAGTCCAGGGGAACAGCAGAAATCTGTGGTTTCTGAACACAGGCTCTGTGGAGCGCCCCACTGCAGCATCTTCACCCTCTATGATTTCCCTGCCACGGCCCAAGAAAGGTAATTCTGGAAAATCAGTGGGGCTGGGCAGGGAGGGGGAGCTGGGGGTAAGGGACCATTGTCCGGAGCAGCAGGGCTGACACCTGACCTACTCCTTTGACAACCAGCCCAGACCCCTGGGTTCTTCAACTCCAGACCCAGTTGACGTCTCTTGGGTCCTCCTATCCATTTGAGGACTCTGGCCTCACCCTGGACGGAAAGCCTGACAAAGGATCTGCTTTGCCCACATGGGCTTCCAGCTTCTTTTATATAAAGGCCAGTTCAATGGAAACAGCCCTAGACGTTGCCCAGGGAATCTCAGGTTCTTGGAAGGGAAGTCACTCAGTTAAGGTCACATAGGAAGTTTGTTGCAGAATAGGAATGAGAATCAGCTCTCCCACTGCTGGTCGAGAGCTCTTTTTGCAAATCCATCCTTGGCCGGAGAGATGAGCTCGTCTGGTAGGGTCTTGGCACTCTGTTCTCGACACTTTGGACAGAGCTTGGGGGAGGGGAGACGCTCAGGATGCTGTCCCCAGCCCCACACTGAAGTCAGGCCGGGGGCCTCCTGAGAAACTACTTGCCTAAAGAGGTAATGACATCTGCAGCCACCATGGTGCTACCAAGGGGTTTATTACAGGGACACAATCAACCCAGAGGACATGCCGCCACAGGGAGAAGACAGCGAGGACAGCCTTCCTAGGGACAAAGGCGACCCATCTAGTCCCGGGAACGCCCCTGCCCCCCGTGTCACACCACTTGCCCTCTCTCCTTCTATGGAAGTTGCTGGATGACGATGTCAAGTGGAGAATGAATTTGCTCTTTTGACTTCCAAGGGGGAGGAAAAGTCTTCCAATGGTCTCTGCAGGGGGTGAGGCAGATGCCTGCCCAGTCTGCAAGGTTTCTTTATTCATGAACCACTTTTCTTTCCCTGGCTCTGATATCTACCACCAAAGCAGTCATCCCTTGGAGAATGGAGTGTGTGTGTATGTGTGTGTGCTTTGCTGAGGTGTCCTGCAGCCTCACTGCCCGGGATGACAGTGAGGAGGAAGTGTTTCTCCTACCCCAGGGACCTCCTCTGTGGGTTCCTAGGAGAAAAATGCTGAGTTCTTTGATGTGGGGAGGGAGACGGAGGGGCAAGCTGCCAGCAGACTCACTTTTCTGGCAAAATCACTCCGGTGGATGGGGCAACCCTTTGCTTTTTCCAAAGGTCATGCTGTTCTGCTCGGGGTGGTGAGTTGGGGTACATGTGACTCGGCTGGCAGAGCAGTGGGAACGGGAGGCCGAGTGTTCAATGAAGGATTGTGCCTCGGCCCGGGGGTCCGTTCCAGGAAGGCTGCTGCACCCAAGCTCCCCAGGGCAGAAGCAGCGCCCTGGTCCTTAAGGCACAGACGACGCCCTCGCAAAGGGGAAGCGAGTGGAGGGCACGCCGGGCCGGGGAGCCTCTGGCCGGAGCCCCTCAGTCCCTTCCAGCCAACACACAGAGAAAGTTGCGAGCGCCTGATCTGAGGTGGTTCCCGTTGGCTATTGTGAGCAATGCTGCATGAACGTGGGGGTGCAGATACCTCTCCTGCCTTTTGCAACAGCATGGATGGACCCTGAGGTCATTATGCTAAGTGAGAATAAGTCAGAGAAAGACAAACACTGTGTGTTCTCACTTATATGTAGAATCTAAAAAAGTCAAACTGAAAGAAATAGGGAGTAGGATGGTGGTTGCCAGGGGCCGGGGGTGGGGCAAGTAGGGGGATGCTGGCCAAGGGGCACCAACTTTCAGCTACAAGATGGATAAGTTCTGAGGATCTCATGTACAGCATGGCAACGATAATTAACTGTACTGTACTATATACTTGTAAATTGTTATGAGAGATCTTCAAAGTTATCACCACACACACAAAAAGGTAACTATGTGAGGAGACGGATGTGTTAACTCACCCTATTCTGGTGACCATTTCCTACTGTGTATGTGCATCAAATCATCGAGTTGTACACCTTAAATTGACATATATGTCAATAATATCTCAATAAAGCTGGGGGTGGAGGGGAGAAAGCCCGATCTTTCCCCAGCCCATTCCACTGGGGCTCAGCCCAGGGTGAGATGGAAGGATGGGCTCAGATAATCTGGGGGGCGTCTATCCTGGGCCCAGGGGGAGGGAAAGTCCTGGCTGAAGAGGACTTCTTCCCATGGCAACTGGGTATTCTCTGAAGGGCTTGCCTCACTCTTGCCTTGCATTCAGCTTTTGTAGACTCAGTCTGGAGACGTCGCCACGGCCACTGTGCCTGCAGCAACCAGGGAGGCACAAGTATGTATGAGGCAGGCTCCAGCAGCTGCGGCAGGAGTGCACAGCCCAGGGCACTGGGAGTGGCTTTGCAGAAGGACTCACCTCTTCATTCAGAGGAACACTGGCCCCGCCACTATGAGCAGGAGAAAACAGCTTTGTTTCTCTGCTCCTCAGATTTCTAACCTGTCAGCTAAGGATAATACCTACTTCATGGATTCGCTGTGACAATCATGGGAGATGATGCCTGGAGAGCTCTTAGCTCTCTATTAAGCACACAGCAGCTGCTACTCCAGGGAGAATAATGGGGGCTCCAAGAGGAGCTAAAAGGGGGCAGATTACCAGAGGTAGGGGTGCGGCATGTTGTGCCAGACTGGGGATCCAAGAGGCCTGGGTTCTTTCCATGAGTCCATCACCCGTTTGCTGTGTGACCTTGAGCAAGTAGGGACCTGAGTTCTCGTGAACACATGGGAAGGGGTCCTGCAGACCCTCCTCAGGGTCCTGGCAGCTCTCTGGCCCACAGGTGGTGCTCTGGAGAGACTGACTGCGGGGGGGTCCTGCCCGGGGCACAGCTGAGCTTTAGGACTCCAGATTCCTAACACAGACATCAAAGCCATCTGTTTACAGGTTCACCTTGCAGGAACCCCTCACCCACCAGCCCCGGGGATCAAAGTGGCAGGTGAGTGAGTGAGGAGAAGCGGCAGAAGAGAAATGAGCCTTCACCACTTCCTTCATAACGCAATTTCCTCTGCAGCCCCTCTCCTCTCCAAGGACGAGGCCTTATCATGCTTCTTATTAGACTATCTGCCTGGGACTGTTAATGAGAAACTATCCTTGAGCCAGCAGTGCAGATGGTCTCCATGGGAACAGTCCCCTTTACAACTCCCCTCTCCCTCCCTCCCTAAGTGCGTGCGTGCGAGTGCGCACACACACACACATGTACACAAGTACACACATACACACGTTGGGGCCATAGGGAGGGCAGTAGGGACCTTGTCCATCTTGCTCAGGGTCCAGCTTAGAGTTTCTCCTGGCCTCCTCCGTCCAGAAGCACCCACTCCTCTGAGCAACTATTACTGGTGAAGTCGGGGGCGGGGAGCAGAGATACCTGCAACTCTTCTCCAAGCTGTGCTAATTCCAGGCCCCAGCGGCTGGTTTTGGAGAGCTCAGTGGGGACTTCTTGGAGGCTATATCACTCTCTCACCCCTCCCCAGACACCTGTCACCTGGAGAGAGCCCAAGTCAATGCTGGCAACACGTGGGCCCCATCTATTCCTAGAAGCAGGGAACAGGGGACAGAGGTGGTATGTCTACCTCATAGCACCGGGATGCCAAGACTTTCTGGCAGAAGTGTCAGAATTGTGGCAAAGGTGGTACACATCTAAATGCAGAGCCAAGGAGCATGGCTGCCAGTCAACGGGCCATTTATGATTGCAACACCAGATACGGTTGCTGGAGACATGGCTATTAGATCAGCATTTTAAGCTTTACTTTATGATCCTGATGGCCGAATAATTCCCCCACCACGGTAAACAGATGCCATGGATTTTACTTTTCAACTTTACCATGGGGAAGTTGAAAAGAAACAGAAGGAATCCATGCCTGGTTCTCCCACGGTGACATTATAATGGGGCTCTATTTTAATGTCTCATTTAGCCACAGTCTTTTGCAGAAGTAATCTCCTTCTCAACCCTCCCAGGCCATCTGTCCCCCTCATCACTTCAGCCAAGAGGACCTGGACATATGAGAAAGGCAAATAAGAGCTGTCCACCACGCTCGGCCCCTGGAAACTCCACTTCGATAGGTAAGTCAAGACGACGGAGGGCCGAGGGAGGGGTGTGGAGGGAAGAACTCCCCAGTGACACTAGACTTCCAAACTCTGCCGGCTCTGGTCCCACTCAGCAGGCTGCAGGCAGCCATCCTCGCAGCCATGGCCCTGAGAGACGGCACTGCGACTCAAGGACTCAGGTCCCCAAGTATGAGGCCACCTGCATCGATTCTTCGGAGGGAAACCCAGCTCTGAATCCAGAAGCCACTGCTTCCCCATCCCCAAACATCTCTGAATGGTCTTCACTCTCCCCTGACCTTCCCTACCCTCCAATTCCTCTGCCACAAATCAGGAGAATAAAAGAGGACAGCGCAGGACTCACGATCCATGGGAATCTCGATGGCCCCGCTGAGGCTGAGCAGGCAGAAGAGGAAGGCTGTGTGGACCCAGGGCGGTGGCTGCTGCCTGGCCATCCTGAGCACTGGGCCTCGCTCCCTGCTCCCTGGCCCACAGCCTCCAGCCGCTGTAACTGGGCCTCCCGGACAGAGCTCAGCTGTGGAAAGAAATGTGATGACAGGTGAGTTTTTCTTGAACTCTTGGTTTGCTCCAGCAATCCTACAGGGCCTCGAGGACTCAAGGGTCCCCTTGGATAGAGACCTATGTTCCAATACAGGGTTTCTTAACCTTGCACTATTGACTCTGGGGACCCAGTGATTCTCTGTGTGGGGAACTGTCTTGGGTATTGTAGCACGTTGAGCAGCATTCCTGGCCTCTACCCACTAGATGCCAGTAGAGCTCACTCCTGCCTCCAATCAAAACATGTCTCTAGATATTGACAACTGTCCCCTGGAGGGCAAAACCACCCCCTGTGGAGAACCAGTATTCTAGAAGGAAGGACAACTCAGCATAGAACAGTCATGAAAACAAACACTGGCTCCCAGGTCCAGCACCTAGAAGGTGTCATGCACTGAGCCAGCAGGAAATGCACCAATCTCACAGCCTCTATGAACCACGTGTGATGAGTGGACCCGAGGCCGAGTGTGTCTGGGGTAGCAGCACAGAGACAAGATCACAGTGCTGTCCTTTGACCCAGAGAGAGGGGGAGGGGAGCGCACTGTGGGCCGGAAGTTTGGTAAGTGAAAACTTGGTTGCCCCAAAGACTTTTTGTAAATGAATGATTTCTGCAAATACTTTGTGCAGCTAAATATTTGGCGGTGGTCCCTGATGTTGTCCCTTAAGAGATAAAGGCAGTGCTGAGATGAGGGCCCAGGACAGGAGGCTCCAGGAAGGTTGGTAGAATAAGCAACATTTATGACAGCACGATGTTCACATCCTTAAGCACCAGACGTCATTCCAGGGCTTACAGGGGTAAGGGGTAAAAATGGCTGTCCAAGGAGCCTGGAACAGGTCCTTGAGAGACAAACCCTTTTCCCCTTGTCCTGAGAGAGAAGAGCAAGCATGGCCTAAGCTGAGGCTCAGATAATGAGCTATAAAACTGCCCGAGGCTCGGAAACACCGAGTTGTAAAAACTGGTCCATTTTGCTGTTCTACCTACCATGGAGCCAAAGAAAGCAAAGAGGACAGTGGGAGGCAGTTTCCCCACAATTCCTCCAGCTTTGCTGGACCAACAGCCATCTAGCAAATGGACACATTGTTTAAAACAATTTGGCAGCAAAACGAAGCCTGTATCACCTGTACAACCCCACCGTCTCGCAGCTTTCCAGACTGAGGGTGTAAGGCATGCCCTGTGCCGGGATGTGAGCAAACTAGAGGATGCTGATTCAGATTTCAGCAATTTCTTTCCTGGAAGCTGGGCCCAATACCAGCCTCCAACCTCATGTGTATTTCTGGACTCCATCTGCTGGTCTCCTTTCCCATTGCTTCCTCCTTGGTTTTGGGCACCACTGTTTCACGCCAATTACTGCAACAGCTTCCTAAATGGTCTCTCCCCACGTCTACTCTTGCCTCTCTGGTTCATTCTCCATCCACAACCAGAGTGCTTACTCCTCAAATGCAAGTATAACTATGCCACTCCCCTAGTCAAACTCACTAGCTCACTGCTGCTCCGAAGTTGAAGCTGAAGCCCGTGAAATGGCTCAGGAGCCCTGCATGATGCAGCCCCGTCTGCAAGGTCATTTCTTATCACCATCCCCTCGTGTTCTGTGTTCCGGCCACCATGGGTCTTCTACCAGGTCTTTCAGTGCATAATGCTCTGTTGTGCTGACTTCTGCACAGATTAACTTCTGTCTAGAACACTCTTTGCACCTGCCTTCTCTCATCAGGCTATGCTAAGTATGACTTATGTGCCCCCTTGTCTGCGCTCCTGAACACCACTCATGACCCCCTATTATAGCACTTGTCACTTTGTATTCTAAAAGTACTCTAAAAGTCACTAGTCTGTACCCCCTATAGAAAGGAAGGTACTGTAAGGGAAGGTGCCTCGTCTTGTGATTCCTGGAATACAGCATAGTGCCTAAAACATAGCAGGCACTCAAAACCATGTGATGGTTTTGGATGAATGAAATGAGCAAATAAAAATGAGCAAATATTATTTTGGATGAAAAATGAGCAAATAAAATAATAAACCACTTGGATCACATTTTTTAAACCTGTTTCCCCACAAAACCACCAGGCGGCGCAGGAGAACACAGGCTTTGGACCTGGGCAGCAAACTGCGAAGGCTTCCAATCAGTGGAGGACAAAATTCCCTCCCTACACAGGCACTGCTCTCTGGCCAGGGAACCATCCAGCTGTAAGAGAGTTAAGAAAGTACAAAATGTCCCAAGGCGGGGACTGTCTGGCTGGAAGGCATCACAGCAGGTCTTTGGTTCTTTCTCCTAAGATGATCCTCACACTGTCTCAAAAAGAGTCTGCGAATGCCTCTCCGTGGCTCCTGCATTTCTAAAGACTCGACTCAGGTTATCCAACTGCAACCTTAGTGCTGAGGGAACCGGCACTGGGGGGAGGTTCAGCTTTCCTTCCAGGAGGACAGTGGGGATGGCTCCAGTCTTGGCTCCATGACCGCCATGTTTTGTTCAGGAGCTGCCAAGTGGTAGGAAGTGATGGGAAAGAGAAGGATATCTTATTCTGGGAATCTTGATGGAAACGGGAAGCCAGAAGCTATTCATTAACTAGATACACATTGGCAAGAAGAAAGTCCAATTATTTGGGGTGTCTTTAACTCACAATTTAAAAACACAGCAGGAAAAGAACAGAGAAATAATCACGTTTAGCTGTTTGACAATTCTCTCTCTCTCTTCTCCTGGAATCCAATTTTTCCAATAAAATCTTTAAAAAGGAAGATAATTTAAAGAGCATGTAGCTTTATGCAATCCCCTTACTTCTCAGATGAGGAAACAAGAGCGGAGAAAGGGGAAGTGATGTGCTCAGGGTCACTGTGCAGGTTAGTGGCAAAGCTAGGAAAAGAACCCAGGTCTCCTGATTCCTAACTCAGGGTTTTTCCATCCAATTTCCCTGTCTCTCAATATGCATGATAGGTCCTAAGCAAAGTTGCAACTTAAAAAAGAAATGTATAGTTTTGCAGTACCTCAAAAAATTAAGCAAAGAATTACCATATGAGCCCGTATTTCTGCTCTTAGGTATATGTCCTGAAGAATCAAAAACAGGGACTCAAACAAGTACATGTACACACATGTTCATAGCAGCATCATTCACAATAGCTGAGAGGTGGAACGAGCCCGAATGTCCATCAAAGAATAAATGAATAAACAAATTGCAGGTTATCGCTGGGAGAGGAGAAGCAGACCATCCAGCCGGGGGCGGGGCTTGGGGGTGGAGTTGTCAGGGCTCTTCAAGGGAAATGCTATCTAACTGTGGAGCATCCCGTGGAGGAATAAGGAAAATCCCATATCCTTGAGAGGGCAGATAGAGGCTGCAGAAGAGGGGGTGGTGATGACTGTCTTGGAAAGTCGGAAGAGGGCGTGGAATTTTTCTGTGTAGCTCCACGGGGGCAAAAGAAGGATCAAATGGGAGGAAGTTCCAGAGAGGCAGATGCTTCTCTGAGATGCAAGGAAGAATGATCCACAGCCATCGTACAAAACCAATCATGAAAATGAGACACACCACCCACACACACTGCCACTATGATGTACCTGAAGGATCCTTTTATATCGAATCAAACAGGAAAGAGGTGAACTGTAAGGCTACAAAATACATTGAAGGGGGGCCTATTGCACGGGGAGTGAGGAAAAGAACAAAAATAAATAAAACCAAGAGAAATCTTGTGTGGACTGGTGGTGTACTATGAACTAGAGAATATGATTAATTCAATTCTTGTGTACCTGAGATGCCCGTACCCCAATCCACTGTGTGAAAAGAAAAGCCAAAAAAAAAAAAAAAAGAAGAAGAAGAAGAAGAAAGAAAAGAAAAAAGAGAATAGAGTCACCTGAATATGAAGTGTTCTGCATGTGATGTGCTGAGCTCACTGCTTTTCATAAAGAATCCATATGGCATTTGGTCAGATGTGTCCCTGACAATGTGCCCCCACAGGAGGGAAACTGGATGCTTATCAGGATTACCTGGGTACTCTTTATTTTATTTTATTTTTTTTGCGGTACGCGGGCCTCTCACTGCTGTGGCCTTTCCCGTTGCAGAGCACAGGCTCCGGACGCGCAGGCTCAGCGGCCATGGCTCACGGGCCCAGCCGCTTCGCGGCATGTGGGATCTTCCCGGACCAGGGCACGAACCTGCGTCCCCTGCATCGGCAGGCGGACTCTCAACCACTGCGCCACCAGGGAAGCCCCCCTGGGTACTCTTTAAATACACAAATACTTGGATCCTCAAACTTCTAGGTAGGGCGTCAAATCAAGCCTGCAGATTAAAACTTTTTTTAAAATTTGAATGCCCTTAGAACCTCTGTTATCTTACATGGGAGTGCTTCACACACTTAGGCCTTCTTGAACCCAAGGACTTTAAATTTGCAAGCCCTGTGGGAGATTTGAATTCAAAATATCTAAGATGGGGCCCAGGAAAGCGCACGTGAGTTGAGTGATGATCAGCCACTGGGGGGGACAGCAGACATGACAGCCTCTCTCGGGTGAGTTCAAGAGCATTGGCCACGCAGCAAAACCACCTGGGTTTGAAGCCGCTCCCCACTTACAAGGGGGGATCACGGGCAAGTACTGAAACTTTGGAGCTTTGTGTTTCTCATCTGAAAAATGCATATAATAGAAGCACCTATCCCAGAGGGCTGCCACTGTGACTTGATACCCCAAATCCTATAGAAAGCACTTAACAAAGCATGGGGGTACAAGCTCAAGAAATGTTAGCTAGTGCTATCCATCGGGCTTTGAACTACCTCCAGGACACTACCAGCAACTGCTCCAAGGAGCAATACTACTTATCCAACCGCAATCAGGGTGCTTTTCTATTTTTCCCTTCTTCTGGGTCCTGGTTTGCTTTCCTTCCCCAGATTGGGGGGCCCCTGGTGTTGATTCCACAAGCTGTCCCTGGCAGATGGACGAGAGGCCCACAGCTCCCACAGGCTGTCGCCGTCAGGAGCTCCCCGCATTCCCGCAGCCCCATTCTGAGCAAGCTGTGGTGTTCACAACACATCTGAAGTGATGGGGAGAAAAGACAGGCTGCGCGGAGACACGCCTCAGTCGGCAGCACCACGGCCCCTGCAGCAGAACCCGCCTTGGACTTTTGGCCAGCAGTCAGCTGGCCATTCGTTCACTTACCAGACCTGGTGGCAGGCGCCAGTCTAGAGAATAGACAGGGACAAGAGCTGAGGTTTCTCTACTCTTGCAGAGCCTACGTCTCAGTGGGGAAGACAGGAAATAAACGTTGAACAGCAACAACAACAACAAAATCAGGCAGCAGTAAGTGCAAAGAAGGAAATACAATCTGACCTGCACACAACGTTTACAGTAGCCTTTTCCATAATTGCCAAATTTGGAAGCACCCAAGTTGTCCTTCAGTAAGTAAATAGATAAATAAACTGGTCCATCCAGACAATGGAATATTTTTTTAGCACTAAAAGGGAATGAGCTATCAAGCCTTGAAAAGACATGGAAGAAACTTAAATGCCTATTAGTAAGTGAAAGAAGCCAATCTGAAAAAGCTACCTACTGTATGATTCTAACTATGGAACATTCCGGAAAAGGCAAAACTATGGAGACAATAAAAAGATCAGGGGTTGGAGGGAAGGAGGGATGAATAGGTGGAGCACAGAGGATTTTTAGGGCAATGAAACTACTCTGTGTGATACTCTAATGGTATCATTATAATTTGTCAAAACTCATAGAATGTACAATACCAGGAGTAAACCCTATTGCCAACTATGGACTTTGGGTGATAACGATGTGTCAATGTAGGTCCATCAGTTGTAACAAGTGTACCACTCTGGTGGGAATGGTGATGACACAGGGGTGGCTGTGCATGTGTGGGGGCAGGAGGCATATGGGAAATCTCTGCACGCTCTGCTCAATTTTGCTGTGAATCTAAACGTGCTCTAAAAAATAAAGTCTATTAAAAAAAAGAAAAGAGAAACTACAGTGATGGTGATGTGATAAAAGCAAGGAAGGCCTCTGTGAAAATGTGACATTTGACCAAGATATAAATGGCAATAAGGAGCCAACACTGTAAAGATGGGTCAGAAAAACATTCCAGGCAGATAGAACTGCCTGTGCAAAGGTCCAGTGGCAGGAAGCAGATGGGGACATGCAAGAAACTGAAAGAAGCTGGTGTGACTGGAGCTTGGAGGGTACGTGGGGAACAGTACGAGTCATAGTCGGAGAGGGAGACAAGAGTATACTCCCAGAGGGCTGAAGGCCAAAGTAAGGAATTAAAATATATTCTAAGCATGTCAGGAAACTATTGTAGGGTTCTAAGTGGTGAATCGACCCGATAAGATTTGTTTGTAAAGACCACTCTGCTGCGTGGAGGGTGGAATGTAGATCGACAACACTGGAAGCAGGGAGACCTTGTAGGAGGCGCTGTATCCTCTGGGGCAAGGCCAGCCCCTCAGCTTCCAAACCCAGACACTTCATCACACAAAGTTTTATTCCCGGTGGTGAGGGCAGAGCTGAAAAATTCTGCAAAAATCTTTTAGTGCTGGGTGTTTACGATGGGTCCAGAGAAGCTGGGTGGCTTCTTTGGAAGTGCCTCAGGCCCTCTCCGAGGGGGAGGGTGGGTGGCTAGCTGCTTCACAGTCCTTGTTTTACATTGGGCTTTTGCATAAGGTTTCGTTTCAAGAAAGGATTCTGTTAGTAAAACAAAGAACTGAAAACCCCTGTGCAACAGCCTAACTTCCCAAATGCAGAAACCCTGCGCCCAGTGGCAAAAACATGTGAGTGCAACAGCCAGGTGCAGGCGTGAGGAACAGCACACCAGGCTGGGGCCGCAGCACTGCACTGGAAACCGTCTGGCTTCCCGTGGCTAGCATCTCCTCACTGAGGCCTGGGGTGCCTTCTCGGGACAGCCTCACAATCCCTGACACCCCTGGTCAACCTGTGTCCATCCCCACCCCAGCTGCTTCTGTCCTTTATGTCTCTCTTAAAATAAAACGTGCTTTGAAAGCCCTCCCTGATCAGGCCCTTGCATACCTGCCCAGTCTCATCCGCCGCTCCTCCACTCACCCCATTATACTGAATTATTCCTAGTTCCATGAATAGTCCTCGCTCGATCATCCACCCACTGAGAGAGGACCGCACAGACAACGGCCACACCATCTACGACAGCAGGAGCCTGGCCCACAGCCTCTGCAGCAGACAGCCCAGAGTGGTCAGGACTCGGGCAGTGACTACAGGCTTTCAGATATTTTTTACCAGTACTTCCAACTCAAGACCAACCCGGGAAAGACAAATATGCTTCTCAGACCAATCACATGGGATGCCTGCTTCTACTTAGCCCGCCTCCAGGTGCCCACGTCAGTCTGAGCATACAGGAAGTCTTCCCTTTCTTTCACTAAAAACCTGTCCTCTCCCCTCTCTGCCTTTAAGTCTCTGCCAAAGCAAGTGATGGTGGCTGACTCCCTTGCTATAGCTCACTCCAAATAGCCTCTGCTTGTTCTCATTTGGGTGGCATTTATTTTCACACTAACTTTACATAAATTACTCTCTTTTCCTAGTCTGCCTTTTCTGCTCTTTCACTCAACTTTCTGTTATCTTTCAGGCTCAGCGCAGGTGACACCACCTCTGGGAAGCCTTCCTTGGTTTCCCTGGAACACCCTATCCCACCAAGGCTGGATGCAGTCCTCATCCTCCTTGCTCTCAGAGAATTCTGGGATATACTCGCTGTAATGAGTGCTAGGTCTTGGTGTAGATTGTTGTCTCCCCAGTGAACTCCTTGAGGCTGTCAAGCACACAGAGAACCTAGTGGGCATTTACTGGATGTTTATCCAGCATCCTTGCTCTCCTCCTCCTATCCACTGTACCTGTGTTCATCAGCTAGCACTGCCATTACAAAATACCACAGATTGGAAATTCACTGTCTCACAGTTTTGGAAGCTGGCAGTCCAAGATCAAGGTGCCGGCAGGGTTGGTTTCTCCTAAGGTCTCTCTCCTTGGCTTCCAAATGGCTGCCTTCTTGCAGTGTCTTCACACGGCCTCTCCTCTGTGCAAATGCACCTCCGGTGTTTCTTCCTCTTCTTATAAGGACACCAATGTTATTGGATTAGGGAGCATCATAATGACATCATTTAACCTTAATTACTTATTTAAAGGCCCAGTCTCCAAATAGAGTCACATTGTGGGTAGACCTTCAACATATGAATTTTGGGGGGGACACGATTCTGTCCATAATAGTACCCACATTTTTCTTCAGCAAATTTATCTCTGCCTCTTTCCCAGAATGATCCTACCCCAATTCCAGGGCTGGCTTGTGATTAATATAAGAAAATTAGCATTCCCTACCCCTCACCAATATGGTTGGTTTAGGAAAGGATACTTCATCCAGCCGGAGGCAGTGTGCTTCACGTAGACTTCTGCTAAAAGCTCTGAGAAAGACAAGTTTCCCCCTTTCTTCTGAAAGAGATCCAGTGAGGAACCCCGCTAAGGGGAGAGGATGGAGCTTCAGGGAGTGGGAGTAGGGGGGTCTCCAAGCATAATGTGAGGATACTCCAACACTGCAGAAGGCAGAGAGAAGACACAGGAAGACCTGATCCTTCCCGTCACTGAGTCACTGATGGAGCATTTCCTGAAGCAAGCCCTACTTGGGGATTTTAAATTACTTGTGTGTTTATATTAAAAATTCTCTTGAATTTTTAGGCCAGCTGGAGTTGAGTTCTCTATCACTTGGAAATGACAGTGCTGTCAGAGTCAGAAATGCCCCTAGTATGTTGGTTGAACACATAAGCTTCCCATGACCTCCACTTTCTGTATTAAAAAAGCATTCCTCCCTCCACCTACCTGCCTGCCTCTGCCTGGACCCGGCCCCAACCCTCTGCTCTCAATTGGTTGGCTAGTGGGAAGCTGCTGCATTGCACAGGGAGATCAGCTCGATGCTTGTGACGACCTAGAGGGGTGGGATAGGGAGGATGGGAAGGAGGCTCAAGAGGGAGGGGATATGGGAATACATATATACATATAGCTGATTCACTTTGTTGTACAGCAGAAACTAACACAACAATGTAAAGCAATTATATTCCAATAAATATATTTAAAAAAAAAAGAAAGAAAGAAAACTCAGGGGATTTCCATCTCCTGAGGCCCTTAAAATGTAGCCAAAGTGTGTACTGTGCTGGAAACGAAGGAGATAAAGCACCCCCCCCTCGAAACCCTCCCGTGCTAATGGGGTGTGTGAAGAGGTACACAGGAGGGTGTCATAATCAGTGCTTTTTTCCCCATCTTAAAATAAATAAATAAATTGGTGAAAAATAACCCCAAAACTATCTGCTCTCTCCTGAATTTCCAAACTCTTCTCAACTTGCTCCCTGCCTTAGCAGAGAAACATGTTCATGAGTTTCTCTCATAACGAAACCATAACATCATTCTCTGCATCTCACAGCCTCCCTACATGTACCTGAAGTTTTTTCTTCCATTTCTTCTCATAAAAGTTTTTTTTTTTTTTTCCTACAGTGGTCAATGGCTTCTGTCTTTACTTATTTCATTCCCATTCACTCCTCATCCAACGACATCCTGGAACTCTCCTGTCTGGACCTCCCATTGGCCTCCCGATGGCCAAAACCAGTGTTCTCAGTCTTTATCTTGCCAGACCTCTTGGAGGCACTAACACTTGTTAACCACCCCATCCATCCCTCCTAACATCCTTTCCTCCTTGGCCTCTGAAACACCACCCTGGGGCCTCGTTTTCTCTCTGGGCCTCCACGACGGCACTGATCACACTGCTGGATCCTCTTCTGCCTGATGTCCTCAGTGTCTCCATCAGGGTCCTGACCCTCCATCTCTATTCCCTGCCTTTGTTGGTGGTACCCACCTAAGTCACCAAGCTAGACACCTGGAAGCACCCTTAAATCCCACCTCTTCTCACATCTCACATCCAGGCACCAAGGCCCTTGGACTGTCTCCTTCCTGGTGTCTCTCATTCCCCCTCCCTTCTGCATGTTCCCATCTGTTTACCTCTGATAAATATCATGTCTCATGAACCACTGCAATAACCTCCCAATTGGTCTCCTTCCAATCCATTCTCCATGTTGCTATTACAGTGATTTTTCTAAACGGCCACCTGATCATATCAGTGCTCTGCTGCAAACCTTTCCATTTCTCCCCATCAGTCTATAAGATCAAATCCAACCCCCCAAGCGTAGCATATAAGGCTCTTTGAAATCAGGTTCCTGGAGGCCTCTCCAAGCCCACCCAAACCCTAAATGCTTCCTTACTGAATGCTGTGCCATTTTCTAAGCATACCACACCGTTTACAGCCTCCACACTTTACCTGTGCCATCCCCTGTGCTTGCAAAGGCCTTCCCTCCTTGTCACGCGATTAACTCCTACTCAGTCTTCAAGACCTCACTGCTCAGACATCTTCTGCTCAGTGAAGAATTCCTTGTGCTTAGCCTGTGTCCCCCACCCCCAAGCAGAGCTGAGAGTCCATCTCATCTCTACTGTAGCTTAAACCTGCCTCTCTGAGGCCCTTAGCACACTGGCAAAACTATGTGATTAAAGTAAGGGTTGGAGACCTTTTCTGTAAATGTCTAGACAGTAAATATTTTAGGCTTTGTAAGACAGACGGTCTCTGTCACAAGTACTGAACTTTACTATTACAGTGTGAGGGCTGCCATAGACAATAAGTGAGCGGATGGGCATGGCTATGTTCCAATAAAACTTTATTTACAAAACAGGCAGTGGGCTGGGATTGGCCTGAGGGCTGTAGGTTGCTCACCACTGGCTTACGCTTTCTCCCCTCTTTGTGGAATTCGTGAGGCTCAGACAATGCCCTGATCATTTTTGTGTCCCTAGTGTCTGGCAGGGCCCCTGGCAGGAAACATTTATGGAAAGGAAGATCCAAGTAAAGATCTCAGTCCTGCCACTTATCTTTTGTAAATTACTTGTTTTCTAAGCCTTTTTTAAAATCTCAAAAATGGAAATAAATATTCCCGCTTTGCCTGCTGCAGAGGCTCATTGTGAGAATCACATGAATAATGCATAGGAATGTGAAGCACAGTACAGATGGAAGCTGTTTCACTGTTCAAGTGACTCCACTACACACAGACCTTTATCAGGTAAACCTAAGTCCTAGAGAGGGCCTGTGATCTGCCCATCGTGCTGTCCATCTGCTGGCCGGTCTGGGGCTTAGCCACAGGCCACTCTCTGCCCTAAATCATCCTCCTACTCTGGGAGCTAAGCCCAGGGGTGAGGTTTCTCGACCACTTCTCCTCTCCCCGTCACTCCACCTGTCTTCTCCTAGATTCCAGATTCCACAGGTGCCCCTGGGCAGGTGTGAAAGAGACTGTGTGTGTGACAGATGAATGGCTTGATGGCCTCCAAGGCCTCCCTGAGATTTGAGGATGGTCTCTGGGTTAGCCATGGCCGCTGAGCCTGCGCGTCCAGGGCCTGTGCTCCGCAACGGGAGAGGCCACAGCAGTGAGAGGCCCGCGTACCACAAAAAAAAAAAAAAAAAAAAGAATAAAGAAAGGGGAAAAGTCTGGAAGTGGTTGGGGCTCAGGGAGATCATGAGGTTGGAACCAAGTTCAGTTCGAAATGCCCAGGGTCGTGAACAAACAGCTCTGCAGGTAGTCTGAGGCTGTGCTCCCGAATTACTGCCTGGGGATACGCACACCAACAGATTAGTGCTATGAGGCCACGTGCCAGCAACTAGCTCTTAGAATAAACTAATGGAATGACGAGAATAGTACTACAAGAACCAACTAAGGAATACACTCACACATCACTGCCACAGGATATTGTGGGGGAACAGAGAGATAATAAAAGCCCGACAGAGCCAACGCAAAACTCAGCCATTCTGCATTAGATTAAAAACAAACAAACAAACACGCAGCAGGGTTTATTACTATAGGTGCCCAGAAGCAACCTGTTCAGAAATCAGAGAGAGGAGCTGAAACAAAAGAGGAAACAGAGGCACATCAAAATAAGTGAGGAAGGGCCGTGTGTGTGAGGTCTGAAAAGAGCTCGGAAGTATTCCAGACTGGGCGGGGGGGTTCCCTGTAGACAGGCAGGCAGGCCCTCTTAGCTGGAACTCAGGACTAGGATATAAGGAATTTCTCAAGTAATCTGTTCCCAGTACAAACCAAGAACAGTTGTAAATGATTTATATATAAATCTGAGTGGCTCAGGTTACTGCTATAATAATCACATTTTCCCTCACTTTCTGTTTTCTTTCTTGAAGAACGGAGAAAGAGCCAGTGTGTGTCCTCTATCACGTTTGTTTTGGCAGAAAAAACAGTCGAGGAACTGGCCTAAGAGACAATATCTACACTCTCTGTGCACCAGGCAAGCCCCCGTGACCGGACTCCCGCCCCGCTCAGCCTCCTCTCCCGCAGGTCCAGCCCAGACCTCGCACCACTCCCCAGACCGGCCAGGTGCTTTCTGGACCTTTGGCCACACTCTGCATAGGCTGGAAGTGCTAACCCCTTACCTCTCTACAAGGCCCTCAGTGGCAACCTCTCTGCGATGCTGACCCTACTTTCCCACCGAAAGTGGGCTGCAATTTCCCCTGTGCTCCCCAGCACACTCTGTTCTAGGGGTCATTTCCTCCTGCCTGTGGGAATAGTTGCTCCAACATCCATCTCCTGCATCAGACTTTGAACTTATTGAGGTCAGAGTCCATGTTTTGTCTCCCTTTGTAGTGAGACAGTACGATAAATATTCGTGGGGCCAGTGAACAGCCATCTTATCAGATATTTCCTATTACTGAGAGATATGCATCCCATCAATGAATTAGTATATTATAAACCCTTGATTAAATCACAAATGATAAAAACTGTTGTTACAGTATAAGCCTGAGTAATAAAAATAACAGCTGTGAAATCATAATAATAATATCTATTAAGCATCCCATGAAGTAGATAGATCCTGTCCCTGCTCAGCAGACACATTCATCTCCTTTTTTTCCTGAAATCCTCCCCCACTCCCTCTCAGGGTTTCTGTCTGATCGCAGTCAGGCCACCCTGCTTTCTCCAACCCACAGACAGACCCTCAGGATCTTGGGATTCAGCCGCTCCAGGCACTAACTCCAGAATGGCCATCACTTCTGTTCCCAGCCTCCCCGCGTCTCATCCCGAGCGCTTCCGCTTAGCTGCCCTGGTTCTGAGGTCACCTTCAGCAGAGGGTTGCCCTGGGCACTGTGGAGGACCCTCCTCCCTGCTTCCCCTCCTACCTCGGGTCCCCTCCTCCCTTCCATCTCTCATGCCAAGGAAGGAACCATGCAACAGATGGTGACCTGAGCCCACTCACTCCCTCCACTCACAGGCATCTGAAGGCCAGAGGGGTTTCCTAGGAAACTGGAAATGCCCCCTATTAGTGATCCTCAGCCTGTCCCAAAGAGACAGAGCGCCAAGCAGGGAGAAGGAAGATAGAGGGGTCTCTGGAAGAGGATGAGACAAGACGGGGAAGCCGCAGGGGGAGCTCCCTGCCTTCCTCTTGAGAAAGCCCCAGGGAAGCTTGATATCTCACACCTCCCCTTCACCGCCCACGAAATGACCGCAGTCTCAGCATCTTTACAAAGTCTCTCTGCCCGCGCAGTCCTCCCACCTCCCCTTTATGGAGCTGCAACGGCACCAAACCCTCCCGGGCCCAAGGACTTGACAGCCTAAGAAAGCACTCACCAGCCTGCTTCTAGATCTGCCTCTCCCCGCTGCCCAGGAGGGGAGACCCCGCTTCCTCCCTGTGTGGGGTTGAACCAGTTGTCTTCTAGGATTTTCCAACAGCTAAAGACACCTTGTTATGGGATTCAAGCCCCCTCCCCCCTCCTCCCTTCTCGGGGTTGGAGGGGGGTGGTCTCCATCTGCTCGGTGGCTGTGTTTCATGCTTGGCTCCCTTGCATGGTCAGGGGGAGAGATCTGGGAGGAGTGAGGGGCTGTGTGTTTAACCATTGATAGGGTTCCGCTTGGTGGCAGGGGCACCAGCAGGTCTGGCCCCTCCTCTCCCTGCCTGGGCTAAGTTCACAGAGGCTGTCAGGGTCTCAGCAGGAGTGCAGGGTGGGGGAACAGCAGTATCAGGTGGCCCTGATTCCCGCCGGGAGGGGGTGGAGGGGGACACCTGGGTTTAGGATTAAGGATTTGGCTGAAAACAGCTGTTTCCTGCTCAACACCCAGAACTAATCTATAGGTTGAAACCTGAACCACTGGGCTATTTATTAAGTTGGGGGTGAGGGAAGGAGGGGTCAGGAAAGAAGAAAGGGGGAGGGACCTTTTCCTCGAGGTGCCCACCATAAATATCTAGTGAATTTCTCGTGTTCACTGCAGGCTCTCTGGGGCACAAAGCACTTGCGGGGCACCTTGGTGCGCAAAAGCCACCAGGCAGCCAGGCTCCACACGAAGGCTGCGCCCACCAGGAAAGTGCCCCCCTTCTAGGGGGAAAGGCACAGGCACCTCACTGTGCGGGCAGAGCTGGGCGAGTCACTAAGTCAATAGAGCTTGGACGTAAGAGACCTGCTGCATACTTTTCATAACTGATTTCTGTGGATCTACGACAAATCTTTTAACCATCTGCTTATAGTGGACCTTTAGATTATTTTTCTTTATTTTTTCTCCATCACCACAATGCTACAATGAACACCCTTGTACATACAACCCGATATATGGAAGACGTGGGGTTGCTGCCTTATCCTGTTTCTTTGACCCCAGGCCAACTGGAGCCTGACACATCTTAGCCTGGCATAGCTAGACAGCCCAAAGTATCCAGGCAGCTGGGTCCACAGCCCAGCCCTGGACAGCCGACCGCACAGGCCGGCAGTTGCTGGGCACACTGGGAGGGATATCGCCGGTGCTTTCTGAAGCCAGCTTTCTGAAGTTCTTTGGGGCTGTCCATTTTCTCCTCATTATTATTGCTTATTCGTTCATCCTCCAAGAGGCAGGACTGGGAAACACACATGGAATGGAAAAGACTCTCAAATGTAGTCAGTATAGCTGCCTGTTAGCTGATGTGACACGCTGTGCAGGGGCTGCCTTCAATAAGGTTTGTGGATATCTGTGAATTTCCCTTATTCCGGCTCCACTCACTGCCCCTGCTCGGGGTTAACTGAGCTCTGACCAGTTTTCTTATAGAGATTAGCAGGTAAAGCAAATTGCAAAGGGAACAAAAGTTAACATGTAGGGTATGCAGACAGCCTCCACCTTGGAGACATCAGCTAAAGACACAGGTAACAACCTTCCCTCGGTGGGGGGAGAAATTCTGCCACCTCCAAGAAGGAGAAGAAGAGCCCCCACCTCTCTACAACTTAAGAACCAACTTCACACTCATCTCCCTGTTTTCTACCCTCAGGGAGGAAGTTTCACAGCAATTAGACACACATCTTCTTCACAGCTGGAGGGAGAAGAGAGAGGGCTGTGAAGCTCTCCACCCACCTCCAAGTGGGGGAGAAGACACCTGGGATAGCAGAGCCGGCTCCCCTGGGCCTGTTAGTAAAGGGAAATTGCTCTGACGAAGGCTGGAGGGGGAAGTAAGCATAATCCTATGTGTCCAAGGTACAGCCCAATATTTGGGAAGGGTAAGAAGGAGGGACCTGAGTGGGAGAGAAGGTAGAGACTGAAGGTAGAAGGCCTGAAAGGGAGGCTTGGATTTAGTATGAGAAGACCTAGGGTTCCTCAAAACATGAAACACAGAATTACCACATGACCCAGCAATCCACTCCTGGGTATATACCAAAGAGAACTAAAAATGTATGTCCACATCAGAACTTAAACATGAATGTTCACAGTAGCATAACTGATCATAGTCAAAAAGTTGAAACAACCTAAATGTCCATCAACTGATGATGCATAAGTAAAATGTGGTATATCTATATATAAAGGAATATTATTCAGCCATAAAAAGGGAATGACATATGGACACATGCTACAACATGGGTGAACCTTGAAAACATCATGCTAAGTAAAAGAAGCCAGACACAAAAGACCACATATTGTACCATTCCGTTTATACGAAATGTCTGGAATAGGCAAATCTACAGAGGTGGGAAATAGATTAGTGATTGCCTAAGGCTAGAGGAAGACCAGGGTCGGGGGTGGGAAGAGGAGTGACTGATAATGGGTATAGGTTTTTGTGGTGGAAGTGGAAGGTAATTAAAATGTTCTAAAATTAATTATGGTGATTGGTGCCCAACTTGGTGAATATATTAAAAATCAAAGCATTGTATACTTTACTTTTTTTTCAAATTTATTTTTTATTGAAGTATAGTTGATTAACGAGTTGTATACTTTATATAGGTGAATTGTATGGTATGTGAATTATATCTCAATAAAGCTGTTATTTAAAATATCAATGAGAAAAAAGAATTAATTACATAAGAACTTGAAAGATTTTGTAAGAAAACTGTGATACTTCAAAAAGGGAAATGAATGATTACATTTATAAATGCAGTTTCAAATGTTCAAAGGAATTTAACTAAGTTTATTAATGGAATCAAACAAGTGATTGTTAAAATTTATGAGATTTATGAAGAGAATTGTTAAAATTTGTCAGTTGACATGAAAAGTTGAAGAAAAATTAGGTTTGGGGATTCCTAACTTTAACATATTGAACATTGATTTTTTAAAAAAGACCTAGGGCTAAGTTCCTGGATGCCACCCAGAACAAGTCACTGTTTGTCTAGTCCCTATCTCCACAGTAAACTGCAAAACGCTGTACAAAGGGAATGTTGCAGAAAGAACAGCCTGAACGCTCAATCTCTGTCCTGGCGGCTTTCCTGAAGGGTGATAGCTGTACAAACCCCTATAGCCAACTTTCTTTCAAACCCCAGCTCCTCATTCGAGTCACTGACCAATGCGTTCCCAGGCTCCCTGAGTGGGGTGTCCATTTGGAGTCGGGGCCTCTGTCCATCTGAGGAGCTACCATCTGGACCCATCTGCTCAAACGTCACTCACGTTAAGCTGCTTACTCCACCCTCTATTTGTGGGATTCCAAGCCTAGTTTCAACAGACCAGGGTTCTAAAGCCATTTGAAAACCATAGGATGAGCTCAAGCAGGAAAAATAAAAAGGGGCGGGGGGTGGGGCAAGATTATTGAAGAAGCTTGGGTTGAGGGAAAGGGAGATGACCTCCAGCCCCTTAACTGGACCGTGAGCTTCTTGAGAGTGCGGGCAGTGGCTTCCACCTTTTTCCTGTGTTCTTCATAGAAGCGAGCACCAGCTCAAGGCAGAACAGGGCTAGCTAAGAAGATGCAGACCAGGGGAAACACACCAGACATGGATTCTGAGACGCAGCTTCAAGAGTAAATGACGTAGTATAATCCCTCTGGCGCATGGAAGGGGCATGGACTCGCGAGCCACGCACCTTTGTTTCAATCCCACCTCAGCCGTTGACCTGCTGCGTGGTCTTCAGCAATTTGTTTACTCTCTCTCTTAGAGCCTCAGTTTTCTTGTCTTTGAACGGGATAATACACTTACTTATTATAAGATTATTGTGATGATTATTAACTGAGTTGATTTAATTCATTTTGAATGAATTAATGGGCTAACGTTTATGTATAGCATCTAACACAAGGCCTGGCCCAAACTAAGCATTCAAAAACTATTAGTCATTTCCCCTTCCCGACAAGTTACAGCTGGTGCAATGCTTTGCTACATGACTTTGGACAAGCTGGACTTTCGAACCTACAGATCTATTTTGTAGATGTACAAAGTACACAATGCCTGTGCTAATAACCATACGTTAGCTCTGTGGCCAAGGAGTTATTATTCACTCTTAGAGCCGACATACGGTTATCTGCACAAGTGTTGTCTACTGTGGACCAGAGAGCAGGGAGGTTCCTGCAAGATTCCAGACCAGCCAAAGCAGCTCTGCGCTGCCCTCTCTCCTGCCTTTACCCTGGCTTCCTTAACCAAAGTGCTTCAAACTCCTGGAGACCACCCTGCATGGCCCCAATCCTGCCCTTGTTCATGCCAGCTTCTTCCACCAGTGGTCCATGACCTATGACATCAACTGCACCAGACTCGAGTCAACCTCAATGGAGCCAGGTCAGTTCTTCTGAGGCTTCCATCCTGCTGCCAATATTGGTCTAGCTGCTGATATTCCAAGGATTGCACAACCCCGGTGGCATTTTTAAGATTCCTGTGTGACATGATAAGGAGGCACAGGGAGGAAAGGACTAAGACAGCAGGAGGGAGCAGCATCTGTTCTTCCTCTCTCTCCAGCCCTCTGCATTCACATCCAACACAGACATCGGTCTGGATCCAACTGCCATCCTGGCAGGCTTCTACAGGCTGGAGGAGATGTGAAAATACAGGCGCGTGGTGGAGAGGAGGTGGAACAGACAGGGGAAGGTTGTTTCCTGCATTATAAGATGCATTTGTCTAGAAGTCTGGTGCAAAGTGCTGGCTATTATGCTCACACCGAAGACACCATTGGCTCCAGCGGTGTAGGGGAAAGCTTGGTGTTAATGCCCCGAGTGAGCGCATACACCTGCTTGTAGAAAGCCCTCCCTTTGCTATAGTCTATAATCCTCCCATTAGAAACAGAAACTCACAGGGTGACATGCTGTCTCAAACCCAACAGCTCAGCCTCCAGTAAAAAGGTGGGTTTAGTAGGGCAGCAAGGAAGGCTGAGAGGGGTGTAGAAGTGATTGCATCACCTCAGCAGAAACGAGGTAGATAGCACACGCGATTGAGGGGAATAGCTTTCACTGCTGCCAGCTGTGGCTCCACACCTAGCCCTGCAGATCTCAGCACCCAGGAGAAGGTGGCTAAGCATGGATGCTGCCTCAGGGGCCCGGAATTGGTCCTGGGGCAGGGAGTGCGGAGGCAAAACAGTTCCTAATGCAGTTCCACGGCCCTTCCCCAATCATCCCACAGTGGTGTGTCCTGAGCCCACGTTGGCCACAGCAGCCTGTTGTAATGTTTCTGGAGAGAGAAGGCCCAGCTTCTTACCAACAGGCAGAGGGGCTGAGGAGTGTGAGTGCCATTAACCAAATGACTCCATTTGAGAAACTGAAGGCCTGGGGGAGCTGGGTGGTTCTGCCTTGCATCAGAGGGCAGGTGTCTGCTCTGAGTGCCTGGCGAGGCCCAGGGGCTGAAGCACTGGGGCAGGGGAGACACCGGATGGGAGAGATTGGTCTGTGTGGGAAGGTGCCTCACACTGGGGCTGCAGGAGGAGGGGGGAGGGAGGAGACCTGTGCTGGGGAGCAGATGCCTGGGGCCGCTCCAGATGGCAGTGGCCCAGAACAAAAGGAGAAGAGCCAGAGGGAAGGAGGACAGAGAAACAGAGGACTTGCTCCTCTGAGGCTTCCCAAGTGGAGAGACAAAATCAGATTCTTACCTGGAACCTGGCCGGAGGCTTGCTCAGAAACATCTATGCAGCCCCAAACCACCCTGAAAAAACCCTGCAACCCCGAGCCCAAATGGCCAACCGTGTGGGTCCCAGAGCTGGAGAACTGCTGGGATTCGAATTCAGCTGCTGCCGCTTTCTCAGCTGTGGTGCTCCGAGCATGTTCCTCCACCTTTCTGTATTTACGTCACCAGTAAAATGTGGGTAACAATGGGCCCTATTTCATAGGGTTACTGTGAGGAGGATTAAATGGAAAATGCACAGCGTTGGCGGCTGGGGAGTCCTCCAGTGCTGATTCTGGCAAGGATGGCTGTTACCACCTCTAAAGAACCGGCTCAGACCCCCGCAGAGCTTAGTGGTCCTCACGTGGCCATATGTGTGCGCTCTTTTCTTCTTCTGTTAAAAGTTTCCCTGTATGTCTTAAGGTCCTCTGATCCTTTGACTTCCTGAAGGTGTGGGTGCCTCAGACTGGAGGAGGCAGTGTGGTGTCCCAGCAAGAAAAACGGCCCACAATTCAGGACATCTGAGTTCTTTCTTTTTTAAAAAAATTTATTTATTTTTGGCTGTGTTGGGTCTTTGTTGCTGTGCGCAGGCTTTCTCTAGTTGCGGTGAGCAGGGGCTACTCTTCGTTGCGGTGCGCGGGCTTCTCATTGCGGTGGCTTCTCTTGTTGCGGAGCACGGGCTCCAGGCGCACGGGCTTCAGTAGTTGTAGCACATAGGCTCAGTAGTTGTGGCTCGTGGGCTCTGGAGCACAGGCTCAGTAGTTGTGGTGCACGGGCTTAGTTGCTCCGCGGCATGTGGGATCTTCCCGGACCAGGGCTCAAACCCGAGTCTTCTGCATTGGCAGGCGGATTCTTAACCACTGCGCCACCAGGGAAGCCCCAGGACATCTGAGTTCTAATATGAGTTCTGTTGCTGTTCGTTTTGTGGACGTTGGAGAAGTAACTTCTTGAGCCTCACTGTGTTCATCAGTCAAATGCGAATGATGACGCCAGCCTTGCCCACATCACAGAATTGTCGTGAAAGTCAAATGACACAACTAATGTAAATGAATGCACTGTAGAACTATAGTGAACCAATATTAGGTTCCGATTTTTGGGCTCGTGGATTAGACTGGAAGGGTCCAGAGGTGCAAAGCCTGGATAGGTTTGCTCTGCACCAGGCAGGATGCAGCAGGTGTGACTCTGGCTGCCACTCGTGCTGCTGGGTAGTGACATTGCTATCATCAGAGAAGGTCGGGGGGCTCCCAGGTTCCTTAGGCAGGGATCTGGCTAGGCAACCCAGAGTGTGTGTGCCCAGGGAGGAGTGTGGAGGGGCCTTAGGAGGCGGAGCAGAGATAGAAAGTAAGGGGGGTTCATGAAAAAGTGCCAAGAGAGGGGCCACGGTGACCACAAAGCTGGACTAACCCCTGATTCTGGCACAAACCTGGGGATCTGTTCCCATGCTGTTTTACATATATTTACAGGCCCATTATAATAACCTGTACACTATTTTTGCAATCAGAGTCCTCCAAATACAAACCAAAAGAATGGTGCCCCACCCCCTGCCCCACTACTGCCAGTATGTTAAAGTTCAACACTTAGTAACAGGTGAAAAAGTCCTGTGGTCAGATGGATTTCCCTGGTGGTCCCCGAAACCTGACACTGTTCTAAGGCAAGTCGCAGACCTAAGAGAACCCACACAGAAACTACCTTCATAAAACAAGTATATCTGAGCCGCTGTTGATATGACAAATAATTTCATTTACTGAATACCTAGTATAAGCCAGGCACAGTGCAGGGTTCTTTATGTGTTTAATCTTTACAAGATGTTCATTATTATCCCTACTGTATAAACCTAGAGTGGTTTGAAACTTTCCTACAGTCACAAAGCAAGGACAGCCAGAATCCATGTCATCAGCGTATTCTGTTCCTACCTTTCAACTCCCTCCCTGCCTGCATCCTCCCAGCCTAAATCTCCAACTCTTTCTGGGAGAACAGAAGCCATCTGAAAAGGGAGTTGGAGCAATGAGGCTGAGATGCCCACACTCAAGAACAGGGAAACCTTTCTCTGTTCGGGCCTCCAGGTCAGACTCTGCCAGCCCAGAAGCCTCCAGGCTGCTAGCGTGTGATTCAATGCCAATTACTCCTTGGTTAAATTTGTAGCCCTTATTGCTTGCATGTACTCCCCTGCCATCCCTGCCTTGAGACTAAGACAGGAGTTGCTGGGAGCAGCAGGAAATTTTACCCCAGAATGGAACAATGCAGACCCTGGACACAGGGTGTGGCTTCAGTGATGTCAGCTTCAGCTGTTTACGGTGCCCTGGACAGCTGTCCATCTGCCAGGGCCCACTGCTCCGCCCAGAGGAGGGGTTCTCAGACCGCCCCCCATATGCTGGGGCTGTCACTCAGGAGGCTCCCAGGTTGTGGAGGCCAGGCTAAGGGGGAGTGAGGGCCACAAACACAGCTGTTTCCCAATTTTTCAATTGAACAGTCGGGACAATGGCAGGGCTAATGCCGGCTCACTGCATCTGCTGGAGAAAAAGGAACAAATGCTTCCCCAAAGTCAGCCTCTGGCCTAGGAGAGCCTTGAGGTCTGGCTCTGTGGCCAACTCTGGGGAGAAGGAAGGAGATGTCCCCTCAGAAAATTCCGGGGCCTGAAACGTCTCTCATCAAAGAGAAGGGGCAGGAGGTGAGAATTTCTTCCCACCCTACCCCTGAGACACGGGGCCCAGGCCCAGGCCCAAGCCCCACTCACCGTCTCTGCCTCATTCAGCCTCCTTCCTGTAACACCAGAGGGGGCTCCCTTCCAGTCTGCAGCGGGAAGGAACACTCCAGCGTCCCAAATTGCACATAAGTCAATCAACCTGTCACAAAGCAAGCACAAAGAAGAACCCCAGGGTCACTTTGGGAGAGGAAAAGAAAAGCCTTTGTGCTTTGCAGCTTGTTCATTCACTGGGAAATTACATCGTTGTCCACACCCATTTGGGCAGTTTTACATAGCATAACAGCATCTTTGTTCACAAAAATTCAAAGCACTCTGCAAGAAATGGGACCGATTCTGCAAGGTGCCTAAGCGTGCTGGACTTTGGGAAGCTGGGATCATCTCTCTCTTCATAAGATCATTATTGTGGCCTGACATCATAATCGAATTGCTGAATCCCTAGTCACCTGAAGGAGTTAAGCCACTCCTCAAAGAATCTCTCCTACACCCAAGGGAGAATTTACCCATGATTATCTCATTAACTTTTTTACTTAGGAGAACTATTATGTTTTTCTTCCCCATCTACAGATAATCAAACCAAGTTCACCATAAATAAATTACCCATTAAAAGGAGATCTAATTTTAGTGTTAGGAGACATGGGTTTTAGGTCCTAGCTTGTTTTATCATTTTGCATAGATCACGTCCCTACATGTGGCTCATTTTCTTCATCTGTTAAATGGGGAGAAGGTACAGGACAGTGGGTCAGACCACTAGACTATGAGGTGGCATTTCAAGAGTTCAAGTCCCAGGTCTGGTCCTTTGCGGCAATCATTTAGCCTTTCTCACTACAGATAACATATCTCACTTAATCATTTGCTTTAACATTAAAACGTGTCTGCAGAAAATGGTCACATCCACCTTTGTAGAGGGGAATGCGGCAATATCTATCAAAATAAGTATGCATTTACTCTTTGTCCCAGTAGCCTCAGTTCTAGGAATCTTTTTGAAATATATCTTATGTGATGCCCAAGTTCTGACCTACAGGATTATTGTCAAGTGAAAAGAAACACGATAGGAAAAAGTGTGCTTAATATGCTACCATTTATTTAAGAAAGGGAGAATGAATGCAAAGATATATATGTATTTGCTTATATTCTGCAAAGACAATAAAAGGATAAAGCATAAAATAAAATTTAAAGGACTTATAGGGAGGGGGAGGAATGAGGTGGAGGGAACAGGGATATTGAATATACCTTGTTTTGTGGATTTGCTTTGGAACATGTAAATATTTGACATAATTATAAGCAACAATATTTTTGAAAGAAATCCCTAAAATGAAAGTGTAGCAAATGAGTCTGTATGTCCAGCTGGTTGGCATAACTACACATAGAGAAATTAAAACACAGTAATTTGACTCTATATCCTTGGAGGGATATATCCTAAGAATAAAAAGAACTGCCTCATTCCCCCCACCCCAAAATCCTAAACTGTTTTCGATAATCATATTATTGATGAAGTTATGGTATTATTATTGTTGTTGTTATTCTGAGACTTTTGTATGTGTATTGTGGGATAAACCAAATGAGTAATAATATTTATATTACTGAAAAACAAGGGTTTCCTATTGCAAGAAGATACAAATGTAAGCTCGATGAGATCAGGTTAAAATTTTGTAGTCCTGATTGTGAACTGAGAGTATCAGGATGAACTCCATATGTTTTATGTTACATCCATCCATCCACACACACACACACACACACACACACACACACACACACACACACACACAAAATACCTAGCAAGGCCTAGAAACAAGGATCATCCTGGAAGGAATGAGTACCCCCTAGCAATCAGATTATGAACTCTATATACCATCCCCCACAAAGAAATCAGGCTTCCTTGGAGAAGGGTCTGAAGCAGCAAATATATAAGATGAGCCTAGAGCATCTTGTTACACCATAAAAGCAAACAAAGCGTCAAAGATTACTAGAGTTGGGGGGACCTTCAAGATGGCAGAGGAGTAAGATGTGGAGATCACCTTCCTGCCCACAAATACATCAAAAATACACCTCCATGTGGAACAACTCCTACAGAACACCTACTGACCTCAGACTTCCCAAAAGATGCCTGAGGGCGACCTATACACAGAGGTGGGGCGCAAACCAAAGCTGAACCCTGGGGACTGTGCGAACAAAGAAAAGAAAGGGAAATTTCTCTGTGCAGCCTCAGGAGCAGCGGATTAAACCCCACAATCAACTTGATGTACCCTGCATCTGTGGAATACCTGAAGAGACAATGAATGTTCCCAAAATTGAAGCGGTGGACTTTAGGAGCAACTGTAGACTTGGGGTTTGCTGTCTGCGGCTGATTCGTTTCTGATATTTATGTTTACCTTAGTTTAGTTTTTAGCGCTTGTTATCATTGGTGAATTTGTTTATTGGTTTGGTTGCTCTTTTCTTTTAAAACTATTATTATTATTTTACGTTAATAATTTTTCTTTTTAATTTTTTTTCTTCTGAGCTGTGTGGCTGACAGGCTCTTGGTGCTCAGCCTGGTGTCAGGCCTGAGCCTTTGAGGTAGGAAAGCCGAGTTCATGACACTGGACCACCAGAGACCTCCCGGCCCCATGTAATACCAATCAGCGAAAGCTCTCCCAGAGACCTCTGTCTCAATGCTAAGACCCAGTTCCACCCAACGGCTAGCAAGCTCCAGGGCTGGATGCCACATGCCAAACAACTAGTAAGACAGGAACACAACTCCACCCATTAGCAGATAGGCTGCCTAAAATCATAAGAAGTTCACAGACACCCCAAAGCACACCACCAGACGTGGTCCTGCCCACCAGAGAGACAAGATCCAGCCCCACCCACCAGAACACAGGCACAAGTCCCCTCCACCAGGAAGCCTATACAAGGCACTGAACCACCCTCACCCACTGGGGGCAGATACCAAAAACAATGGGAACTACGAACCTGCAGCCTGCAAAAAGGAGACCTCAAACACAGTAAGTTAAACAAAATGAGAAGACAGAGAAATACGCAGCAGATGAAGGAGCAAGGTGAAAACCCACCAGACCAAACAAATGAAGAGGAAACAGGCAGTCTACCTGAAAAAGAATTCAGAGTAATGATAGTAAAGATGATCCAAAAACTTGGAAATAGAATGGAGAAAATACAAGAAATGTTTAACAAGGACCTAGAAGAATAAAGAGCAAACAAACAACGATGAACAACACAATAAATGAAATTAAAAATTCTCTAGAAGGAATCAGTAGCAGAATAACTGAGGCAGAAGAACGGATAAGTGACCTGGAAGATAAAATAGTGGAAATAACTACTGCAGAGCAGAATAAAGAAAAAAGAATGTAAAGAATTGAGGACAGTCTCAGGGACCTCTGGGACAACATTAAATACACCAACATTTGAATTATAGGGGTCCCAGAAGAAGAAGAAGAAAAAAAGGGACTGAGAAAATATTTGAAGAGATTATAGTTGAAAACTTCCCAAACATGGGAAAGGAAATAGTCAATCAAGTCCACGAAGTGCAGAGAGTCCCATACAGGATAAATCCAAGGAGAAACATGGCAAGACACATATTAATCAAACTATCAAAAATTAAATGCAAAGAGAAAATATTAAAAGCAGCAAGGGAAAAGCAACAAATAACAAACAAGGGAATCCCCGTAAGGTTAACAGCTGATCTTTCAGAAGAAACTCTGCAAGCCAGAAGGGAGTGGCAGGACATATTTAAAGTGATGAAAGGGAAAACCTACAACCAAGATTACTCTACCCAGCAAGGATCTCATTCAGTTTTGATGGAGAAGTTAAAACCTTTACAGACAAGCAAAAGTTAAGAGAATTCAGCACCACCAAACCAGCTTTACAACAAATGCTAAAGGAACTTATCTAGGCAGGAAACACAGGAGGAGGAAAAGACCTACAAAAACAAACCCAAAACAATTAAGAAAATGGTAATAGGAACATACATATTGATAATTACCTTAAATGTAAATGGATTAAATGCTCCAACGAAAAGACATAGACTGGCTGAATGGATACAAAAACAAGACCCATATATATGCTGTCTACAAGAGACCCATTTCAGACTTAGGGACACATACAGACTGAAAGTGAGGGGATGGAAAAAGATATTCCTTGCAAATAGGAATCAAAAGAAAGCTGGAGTAGCAATTCTTATATCAGACAAAATAGACTTTAAAATAAAGACTATTATAAGAGATAAAGAAGGACACTACATAGTGAACAAGGGATCAATCCAAGAAGAAGATATAACAATTGTAAATATTTATGCACCCAACATAGGAGCACCTCAATACATAAGGCAAATGCTAACAGCCATAAAAGAGGGGAATCAACAGTAACACAATAATAGTGGGGGACTTTAACATCCCACTTTCACCAATGGACAGATCATCCAAAATGAAAATAAATAAGGAAACACAAGCTTTAAATGATACATTAGACAAGATGGACTTAATTGATATTCATAGGACATTCCATCCAAAAACAACAGAATATACTTTCCTTTCAAGTGCTCATGGAACATTCTCCAGAATAGATCATATCTTGGGTCATAAATCAAGCCTTGGTAAATTTAAGAAAATTGAAATCATATCAAGTATCTTTTCCGACCACAACACTATGAGACTAGATATTAATTACAGGGAAAAAAACTGTAAAAAATACAAACACATGGATGCTAAACAATACACTACTAAAGAACCAAGAGATCACTGAAGAAATAAAAGAGGAAATCAAAAAATATCTAGAAACAAATGACAATGAAAACACGATGACCCAAAACCTATGGGATGCAGCAAAAGCAGTTCTAAGAGGGAAGTTTATAGCAATACAATCCTACCTCAAGAAACATCTCAAATAAACAACCTAACCTTACACCTAAAGCAATTAGAGAAAGAAGAATAACAACAACAACAACAAAAAAACCCCCCAAAGTTAGCAGAAGGAAAGAAATCATAAAGATCAGGTAAGAAATAAATGAAAAAGAAATGAAGGAAACAATAGCAAAGATCAATAAAACTAAAAGCTGGTTCTTTGAGAGGATAAACAAAATTGATAAACCATTAGCCAAACTCATCAGGAAAAGAAGAGAGAAGACTCAAATCAACAGAATTAGAAATGAAAAAGGAGAAGTAATAGCTGACACTGCAGAAACGAAAAGGATCATGAGAGATTACTACAAGCAACTATATGCCAATAAAATGGACAACCTGGAAGAAATGGACGAATTCGAAGCACAACCTTCCCAGACTGAACCAGGAAGAAACAGAAAATATAAACAGACCAATCACAAGCACTGAAATTGAAACTGTGATTAAAAATCTTCCAACAGACAAATACCATATGCTAACACATATATATGGAATTTAAGGGAAAAAAATGTCATGAAGAACCTAGGGGTAAGACAGGAATAAAGACACAGACCTACTGGAGAACGGACTTGAGGATATGGGGAGGGGGAAGGGTGAGCTGTGACAAAGCGAGAGAGAGGCATGGACATATATACACTACCAAACGTAAGGTAGATAGCTAGTGGGAAGCAGCCGCATAGCACAGGGATATCAGCTCAGTGCTTTGTGACCGCCTGGAGGGGTGGGATAGGGAGGGTGGGAGGGAGGGAGATGCAAGAGGGAAGAGATATGGGAACATATGTATATGTATAACTGATTCACTTTGTTATAAAGCAGAAACTAACACACCATTGTAAAGCAATTATACCCCAATAAAGATGTTAAAAAAAAAAAAAATCTTCAACAAACAAAAGCCCAGGACCAGATGCCTTCACAGGCGAATTCTATCAAACATTTAGAGAAGACCTAATACCTATCCTTCTTGATCTCTTCCAAAATATAGCAGAGGGAGGAACACTCCCAAACTCATTTTACAAGGCCACCATCACCCTGATACCAAAACCAGACAAAGATGTCACAAAAAAAGAAAACTACAGGCCAATATCACTGATGAACATAGATGCAAAAATCCTCAACAAAATATTAGCAAACAGAATCCAACAACACATTAAAAGGATCATACACCACGATCAAGTGGGGTTTATCTCAGGGATGCAAGGATTGTTCAATATACGCAAATCAATCAATGTGATACACCATATTAACAAACTGAAGGATAAAAACCATATGATCATCTCAGTAGATTCAGAAAAGCTTTCAACAAAATTCAACACCCATTTATAATAAAAACTCTCCAGAAGGTAGGCACTGAGGGACCCTACCTCAACATAATAAAGGCCACATATGACAAACCCACAGCCAACACTGTTCTCAATGGTGAAAAACCGAAACCATTTCCTCTAAGATCAGGAACAAGCAAGGTTGCCCACTCTCACCACTATTATTTAACATAGTTTTGGAAGTTTTAGCCACAGAAATCAGAGAAGAAAAAGAAATAAAAGGAATCCAAATCAGAAAAGAAGTAAAACTGTCACTGTTTGTAGATGACATGATACTATACATAGAGAATCCTAAAGATGCTACCAGAAAACTACTAGAGTTAATCAATGAATTTGGTAAAGTAGCAGGATACAAAATTAATGCACAGAAATCTCTTGCATTCCTATACACTAACGATGAAAAATCTGAAAGAAAAATTAAGGAAACACTCCTATTTTCCATCGCAACAAAAAGAATAAAATACCTAGGGATAAACCTACCCAAGGAGACAAAAGACCTGTATGCAGAAAACTGTAAGACACAGATGAAAGAAATTAAAGACGATACAAACAGATGGAGAGATATACCACGTTCTTGGATTGGAAGAATCAACATTGTGAAAATCATTATACTACCCAAAGCAACATACAGATTCATTGCAACCCCTATCAAATTACCAATGGCATTCTTCACAGAACTAGAACAAAAAATTTCACAATTTGTATGGAAACACAAAAGACCCCGAATAGCCAAAGCAATTTTGAGAAAGAAAAACAGAGCTGGAGGAATCAGGCTCCCTGACTTCAGACTAGGGGAACCTAGGGACAGGAGAGGAATAAAGACGTAGACGTAGAGAATGGACTTGAGGACGCGGGGAGGCGGAAGGGTAATCTGGGACGTAGTGAGAGAGTAGCGCTGACATATATACACTACCAAATGTAAATTAGATAGCTAGTGGGAAGCAGCTGCATAGCACAGGGAGATCAGCTTGGTGCTTTTTGACCACCTAGAGGGGTGGGATAGGTAGGGTGGGAGGGAGACGTAAGAGGGAGGGGATATGGGGATATATGTATACATATAGCTAATTCACTTTGTTATACAGCAGAAAGTAACACAACATTGTAAAGCAACTATACTCCAATAAAGATGTTAAAAAAAAGAAAAAAAAGATTACTAGAGTTATGCCAAAAGGACTTGGAAGCTACCCAGCATAAGGTGTCCCTGGTCAAGTTGAGCATTAAAAAGGATCATGACTACGATAGGTTGAAACATAACAAATGTGTTTAAACATTTAAATCTTATAAATCGCTAATAATATTCTTTAAAAGCCCAAATAACCTGTGAGTCACCTTTTAGGGATGTTAGGAATACACTTTATTATTTTAAAATCTGGTCAATAAAGCAAAAGAGGGAGGAGTGGGTAGAGGTATCGTGAGACAAGACTGGCCTTGTACTGATCATTGTTGAAGAGAGTGAAAGATACATCAGGTTCATTACATTATTCTCTCTTCTTTGTAACACATTTTCAAAATAAAAATAAAAATAAATGATAGAACAGGTTGAGAAATGAGAAATCTTAGAATGTCTTGAAACTCTTTAGAACCAGAGTCATTTAATCCTAACAACAACCCTATATGGTGACCAAGGATATAGATATTATTATCCTCACTTTACCCTGGAGGAAATAAGTGTAAAGAATCCTTTGAGTCAGGATTCAAGCCCACATGTTCTTAGCCCAAAGGCTCACTATTTCAGAGGTGCCTCTTTAATGTTCTCATCTTTTATATCTGCATTAATAAAACTTTCCTTGCCTATATGAGGTTAATGGGGGGCTGCAATGAGAAACGTACTTGGAAAACAAATCTTTGTATAAATATTTTGCTGTCATTTGAAAATTGGGGATCAGATATACCCTATGCGGTTGCTGTGAGGATCCACGGAGAACTGTGATTTGAAGATAGATAGACAGATATCAAGAAAGAGAAACAGAAAACTCTCAAAGATGAGTGAGGTTGCCATTACCCTGATACCTCTATCATCACTCACAGGACTTCAGGGTTAAATGAGAAGTGCGGCTTCAAACACAGGGTCTAGACTCTCCAGCTGACCCAGGGATAGGAAGGTTCCAGGAGGGACACCTGATGCTCTGGGGACGATCAGGGATCAAGAAAGACACCTGATACCCTGCAAGCTGCAAGAAGAGCAGCTCTGAGGCCCAGCTGGGTGGGGACCATGGCCAGGTTGCTGGGCATCTCATGTTCATTCTCAGATTGTCCTTCCCTCTGCCACAGAAGAAAAGTGGGTCTGGGGACTCTAAGACTTTTTCACCTTGGAATTCCATGATTCTACAAATGCTTATTTCTGAAGAAGTACAAAGTCAAACTTGTCCTGAGTCCTGGTTCACGTGCTGCCTCCCTCTGGATATTTAGTCTGAGCTCAGGGAACAAGAACTCTCTCTGTCTCTGTCTCTTGCTTGAGGTTCTTACTTAAACATTTAAAAAATTACTTTATTTGTTTTTTGAATAGGTAACCCCTTCATATGATATGAAACTCAACAGATACAAGAGTGTATAGTAGAAGTAGAGTATATATAAGTAAATTTCCCTCCCAATCTTGTCCTGCAGCTTCCTAGTCCCACTGAGCCCCTCTCCCCCACCAGCCACTCTTACCAGTCTCTGTGTATCCTTTCAGAGACGTCCATGCATACATAGATACATTTTAAAAATTAAAGCATACTATACAAATTTTCTCCTAACTTGCCTTTTTCAGTTAATATCTTAGATGTCTTTCTATATTAGTTCATATGAAACTGCCTTATTACTTTTAGCAGCTGTATAGTATTCCATTGTATGAACATATAATAATTTACTCAACCCTCTACTGATAGACATTTAGGATGTTTGTAATCCCTGGATGTAGAAAATTGCTGCAATACATATCTTTGGATAAATATGATTTCTCTCATTTGCAAGATTATTTTTAGGATAAATTCTTGGATGCAGAATTCTTAGGTCAAAGGGAATGTGGCTAAATTGTTCTCCATGAAAGTTTTCACAACTTAAACTCCCACCAGCAATTTCTAAAAGTTCCTGTTTTCCTTCTCCAACATGCTGTTGCTATTATTATTTTTTAATTTTAACCATCTGATGCACAGAAATTGGTGTCCCTTTGTGGTTCTCTTATTATAGTGAGGTTGAGCACTTTTCTTTTCTTTGAATTATTGTATTCTTTGCCCAGTTCTCTACTGGGTAGTTGGTTTATTCTTATCAGTTTGAAGGAACTCTTTATTTTTTAGGAAAATTACCCCTTTATTTATAAGAGTAGCTGCAAACTGTCCATATCATTATTTTTATCCTGACTTTATTTATGGTGTTTTTGCCATGCAAAAAAAAGTTTTTTCATAGTTATAGATCTTTTGTCATACTTAGGCCTCTTCTTTCAAGAATATTTTTAAGTATTCCCATGTTTTCTTTAGCATTTCTATAGTTTAATATTTATGTTTCAATCTTCTATTCATCTGAAAATTACTTTGAAATCATAGGAGGGAGGACTATAACTTTATAACTTTATAAATATATAAGATGGCTTTCCCAACACCATGTACTGAAGAATTCACATTTTACCCTTTGGTTTGAAATACCTTTTTTGTTTTCATATATTAAACCCCTTTATGTGTTTGGGTCTATTCCTGGATCTTCTCTTCCACTCATCTATTTATCTCTTCATACGCAGGTACCATACACTTTTAATTACTGTAGTTTATTTGATTTGATATTTAAGAATTTTCCTGTTTATTTTTGCTTTTTTTTTTTCACATGAACTACAAAATCAGATTCTCTAGGTTTGTCTTTTAATCAGATGGTATTTTATAAAAATCATATTAAAATTATAAATTAACTTAGAGAGAACTGACATATTTATGTTGTTGAATCTACTTAAGAATGTGACATACCTTAAATTTGTTTAAATTTTCTTTGGGGCTTTTCAACTACATTTTAAAGTTTTCTCATATAGATTATATACATTCTTGTTATATTTATTACTATGCATTTGATCTTTCATTAAGCTATTTTAAAGAACTGTTTTAAGGACTTCCCTGGTGGTGCAGTGGTTAAGAATCCGCCTGCCAATGCAGGGGACACAGGTTCGATCCCTGGTCCGGGAAGATCCCACATGCCGTGAGGCAACTAAGCCCATGTGCCACAACTACTGAGCCCATGCTCTAGAGCCTGCGAACCACAACCACTGAGCCCGTGTGCCACAACTACTGAAGCCCATGTGCCTAGAGCCCGTGCTCTGCAACAAGAAAAGCCACCGCAATGAGAAGCCCGTGCACCGCAATGAAGAGTAGCCCCCACTCGCTGCAGCTAGAGAAAGCCTGCACACAGCAATGAAGACCCAACGCAGCCAAAAAATAAATAAATAAATAAAAATTTAAAAAAAGAATTGTTTTATATTAATTTTGAACTCCACTATTTTGAATTTTATTTTCTAAATAATTCATCATTCAAAGGGAAAGCTTCAAGGGAAATTTAAAAAATACATTGAACTGAAGGAAAATTAACATACAATATATCCAAATCTGTGGGACACAGCTAAAGCAGTGCTGAAGGGAAATTTAGACCACTAAATACATACATTAAAAAAAAAGGAAAAGTTTCGAATCAGTAATATAAGGTCCCACTTCAAGAAAGTAGAAAAAGAGGAGCGAAATAAACCCAAAGCAAGAAGAATGAAAGAAATAAAAAGCAGAAATTAATGAAATAGAAAACAAAAACAATAGAAAAAAAATCAATGAAATAAACTGGTTCTTTGAAAAGGTTAATATGATTGACAAACCTCTAGCAAAACTGAAGAAGAAAAAAAAGAGAGATGACACAGTTGCCAACATCAGGAATGAAAAAAGCGAATGTCATTACAGATCCTGCAGACATCAAAAGAATACTAAGAAAATACTATGAACAATTCCACACTCATAAATTAAAAAACGTAGTTGAAATGGAACAATTCCTTGAAAAACACAAACTACCACAGTCTTCAATAGGTACTAGGTAATTTGAATAGGTTTATAATCATTAAAGAAATTGAACTCATAATTTAAAAATTCCCCAAAGAGACATCTCCAGGCCCAGATTCTTTCACTAGAGAATTTTAACAAACTCTTAAAGATAATCACCACCAATTCTATAAAATCTCTTCCAAACTATAGAAGAGGAGAGGACACTTCCGAATTCATTTGATGTAGCCAGTGTTATCCTGATACCAAAATCAAATGAAGACCGTATAAGAAAGAAAGAAAGAAAGAAAGAAAGAGAGAGAGAGAGAGAGAGAAAGAGAGAGAGAAAGAGAGACAGAGAGAAAGGAAGGAAGGAAGGAAGGAAGGAAGGAAGGAAGGAAGGAAGGAAGGAAGGAAGGAAGGAAGGAAGGAAGAAAGAGGAAGGAAGGAAAGAAGGAAAAAAAAATTAGCAGATCAATAATACCTCTCATGAATATAGATATAAAAATCCTTAACAAAATATTAGCAAATAGAATTCAGCAATATATAAAAAGAATTATAAACCATGACCAAGTAGGGTTCATTCCAGGGATGTAAGGCTGGTTTAATATTGTAAAATCAGTCAATGTAATTTACCATATTAACAAGCTAAAGAAGAAAAACACATGACCATATCAATCAATGAAGAAAAAGCATTTGACAAAATTCAACACCCAGTCATGATAAAGAAAACAAGTCTCAGAAACATAGGAAGTGAGAGAAAATTCCTCAACTTGATTTTTAAAAATCTACAAAAACCCACAGCTAACATTATACTTAATGGTGAAGAACTGAATGTTTTCTCCTCTAAAACTGGAGACAAGGCAAGGATGTCTACTTTCACCACTCTTATTCAACACAGTGCTGGACATTTTAGCCATTGGAATAAGACAAGAAAAGGAAATAAAGGGCGTACAAGTCAGAATGGAAGAAATAAAACTGTTTCTTTGTACTGATAACCTGATGGTCTATGTAAAAAATCCCAAGGAAACTACAAAAAATTGTCTTAGAACTGGAGCCATCAAAGTCTCAGGATACAAGGCAAACATACAAAAATCAATTGTATTTCTGTATATAAGCAATGAACCCATGAAAAAATTTTAAATACCACTTACAGCCCCTCAAAAAAATAAATAAGTATAAAATGAACAAAACATGTACAGGACTTGTATGCTGAAAACTACTGATGAAGTAAATCAAGGATCTAAATAAATGGAGAGACATATCATGTTCATGGATTGGAAGACTCAATGCAGTAAACATGCAAATTCTCCCCAAATTGATACACTGGTTTAAAGCAACCTTTATCAAAATCCCAAGATTTTTAGTAGATATAGACAGATTATTCTAAAATTTATATGGAAATACAAAAGAACTAGAATAGCTAAAATAATTTTGAAAAAGAAGAAAAATGGGAAAAATCAGGCTACCCAATTGAAAGACTCATTATATAGCTACAGTAGTCAAAACTATGTGGTATTGGTGGAGGAACAGACACATAGTTCAATGGAACAGAATTGAAAACACAGAAATAGCCCAACACAAATATGCTCAACTGATTTTTGACAAAGAGGCCAAAGGAGTGGAGGAAGATAGCCTTTTCAATAAATGGTGCTGGAGGAATTGGACGTCCATAGGATCCACAGGCTAAAAAAAAAATTCTTAACCCAAGTCCTTATACAAAAATGGGCTCCAAACGGATGGTGGAGTTAAAATGTAAAACTATAAGACTTGTAGAATAAATACAAGAGAAAATCTAGGCAAACAGTTCTTAGATTTGATGCCAAAAGCAAGATCCATAGAAGCAAAAATTGATAAACTGGACTTCAAAATTTAAAACTTTGCTTTTCAGGAGATAAGAGTGGGAGAAACCAGGCAGATGACAAAGAACTAGCTCTCTGTCATAGAATATAACTAGAATATAAAATAAAGAACCTAAAAACTCAGCAGTAAAGATGCAAACAACCCAATTAGGACATGGCCAAAGTCATGGTAAAGACACTTCACTGAAGTAGATATTCAGACGGCAAATAAGCACTTGAAAAGATATTAAACGTCATTAACCATCAGGGGAATGCAAATTAAAACCACAATAAAAAGAAAAACCCAGTGAGATATGACTACACATCTATCAGAATGACTAAAATAAAAAATAGTGACAACAGCAAATGCTGACAAGAGGTGGAAAAACTAGATCACTCATCCATTGCTGGTGGAAATGTAAATGGTACATCCAGCCTAGAACAGAGTTCAGCAGTTTCTCAAAAAAAAAAAATTAAACATGTAACTATCATGTAACCCAGCAAATGCACTTCTGGGCATTTATCCCAGAGAAATAAAGACTTATGTTCACACCAAAACCTGTACAAGAATGTTTATAGTGGCTTTATTCATAATAGCCCCCAACTGGAAACAACCCAGGCATCCTTTAATGGCTGAATGGTTAAACAAACAGCAGAATGTCCACATCATGGGACACTACCCAGCAATAAAAAGGAAAGAACATACATTATTGAAACATACATTAACTTAGATAAATCTCCAGAGAATTATACTGAGTGAAAAAAGTCAACCCAAAAGGTTAAAGTGTGTAATTCCATTTATATAACATTCTGGAAATGACAAAATTATAGAAATGCAGAACAGATTTGTGGTTGCCACGGGTTAAGGAAGGGGGGTGGTGATGGGAGGAGGTGGGTATGGCTATAAAAGGTCAACAAGAGGTATCTTTGTAGTGATGGAAGTGTTTTTTATCTTGACAGCATATCGTCAATATCCTAGTTTTGCAAGTTGTTACTACTGGTGGAACCCGGGCAAACTGTATAAGGGATCTCTCTGTATTATCTGCTGTAACTGCATATGAATCTATAATTGTCTCAAATTTTAAAAATTAATTAAAAATAGTTTTCAGTTGATTCCTTTTGAATTCCATGTAAATAATTATATCATCTGTAAATAATGATAATATCTCCTCATTTCCAATTTTTATACCTCATTTCTTTCTTTTGGCAGATTCAACTTAATGTTAGGCATAGGAAAACAAATTAGGAAAGAAAAATCTGCTATCCTATAAAGTAATACAAACTGGATGGAAATAATTTTTTAACATATTCTCATTACAGGCTAGCACAGATTACAGAATTTTGACAGTATTTCTAAAACCTAGATGTATTTAAAAGCTATTGCTCCTGAGAACAAATTGCCCAACGCTAAGAGCATCACGAGTGTTCAAAAATGACATTTCCAAGAAGGGAGATTCGTTAGCCTTCCTTGATAACTTGCTTCACTAAGTGGGTCTCAGATTCCAAATGAGCAAAAAAAATCCCACTAAAATCCGACACTGTTATTTCAGTACAGCTGGACCTGCATTCTGAAGCCATCAGCAAGAGGAAAAAGAGGTTCTCTAAATGCAAGAAAGATGGGCATGCACTCTGGAAAGTTCAAGACAGATGTGAGCACTTTCACTCACAGTTTCAGCAAAGTTAGACCAAACAGAACAGTAAACAATGTGGAGAAACAGTATCTTCAAAATGTGCCCAGGGTATAGGGGTAGAGGATCAAGAGGTACAAACCAGTAAGTATAAAATAAGCTACAAGGATATGTTGTACAACACAGGGAATATAGACAATATTTTACAATAACTATAAATGGAGTATAACTTTTAAAAATTGTGAACCACTATATTGTACACCTGTAACTTATACAATATTGTACATCAGTTATGCTTCAATTAAAAAATGTGCCCAGAGTGATTGCTGGTGATAGTGGGGAGGCCAGCATCAAGTGGGCCCCTGCAGCTCTGCCTGCTGCATAGTGAGGGGAGGAGCAACCAGGAGAGGCTAGAGGGGCCTGCATGGCCACTGGAAAGACACTGCTAAGAGAACAAAATGACAAGCCACAGACTGAGAGAAAATGTTTGCAAAACATAAATCTGATAAAGGGCTGGTTGCAGAATATACAATGAATTCTCAACTGAATAATAAGAAAACAAACAACCCAATAAAAAATAAGCAAAAGATCTAAACAGATCTTCACCAAAGAAGATATATTTGGCAAATAAGCACTCAAAAAGATGTTCAACACCCTTAGTCATTAGGGAAGTGCAAATTAAAACCACAGTGAGATACCATTACATACCTGTTAGAATAATTGCTCAAAAAAACCCCAAAACTAAAAACCTTGCAATACCATGTGCTGGTGAGGATGTGAACTGAAACTTGCATACATTGCTGGTGGGAATAAAAAAATAGTACACCTACTTTGGAAAACAGTTTGGCAGAATCTTAGAAAGTGAAACATACAGTTACCATATAACCCAGTAATCCCACTCCTAGGTATTCATGCAAGAGAAATGAATATATATTTCTACACAAAAACCTACATGTGAATATTTATAGCAAGTTTATTCATAATTGCCAAAAACTAGAAATAAGCCAAATATGTGTCAACAGGCGAGTGGATACATAAACTGTGGTACATAATACTATGGAATACTACTTACCAATAAAAAGAAATGATCTACTAATACATGCAGCAAATCAGAGGCATCCCCAGTGCATTGTTAAGTAAAAGAAGCCAGTCTCAAAAGACTACATACTGTGTGATTTCATTTATATGACATTTTAGGAAATGCATGCTCTAGGGACATAATAAAGATCAGTGGTTACCAGAAGCTGGGATTGGGAGGGAGAAGATTAACCAAAAAGGGGTACATGAGAACTTTATGGAATGACGGAAATGCTCTGTATTTTGATTACAGTGGTGGTTACATAATTGTATGTGTTTGTAATATTCATAGGACTGTACACCTAACAAAAGTGAATTTTATTCTATCTAAGTTATACCTCAATAGACCCGACTCGGGGAAAAAAACCTCTTAAGGTATGGGAAAAGACAAATTAAAACCTAGGAGAAGCGGGCTTCCCTGGTGGCGCAGTGGTTGAGAGTCCACCTGCTGATGCAGGGGACGCGGGTTCGTGCCCCGGTCCGGGAAGATCCCACATGCCGCAGAGCGGCTGGGCCCGTGAGCCATGGCCGCTGAGCCTGCGCGTCCGGAGCCTGTGCTCCGCAACAGGAGAGGCCACAACAGTGAGAGGCCCGCGTACCACAAAAAAAAAAAAAAAAAAAAAAAACCTAGGAGAAGCTATTGGATATACACATCTGACAAAGGATTACTATCAAGAATATATAAATAAGTCCCATAAGTAAATAAGAGGATAAACAATCCAATAGAAAGATGGCTAATAAACACACTGATATTGGGAAATGCAAATCAAGACCATAATGAGATACCAATTTACACTCACTCGATTTGCAAAAATTACTAAATCTGATGATATCAAGTGCTGAAAGAGGAACAGAAAATAGCAGCGTTGGTGAGGATGTGGAGAAACTGGAACCCTTCTACATTGCTGGTGGGAATGTAAGATGGTGCAGCCTTTATGGAAAACAGCATGGTGGTTCCTCAAAAAATTAAAGACAGAATTATCATATGATCTGGCGATTCCACTTTTGGGTACATATAAAAAAGAATTGAAAGCAAGGTCTCAAAGAAATATCTGCACATCCATGTTCACAGCAGCATTATTTAAGATAGCCAAAAGGTGGAAGCAACACAAGCGTTCATCAACAGATGAATGGATTAACAAAATGTGGTATAAACATACAATGGAATATTATTCAGCCTTAAAAAAAGAAGGGGATTCTAACATGAGCTACAACATGGATAAACTTTGAGGATACTATGTAAATTGAAATGAGTCAGTCACAAAAGGACAAATACTGTATGATTCCACTTATATGAGGTACCTAGAGTAGTCAGATTTCATAGAAACATAAGTAGAATGGTGGTTGCCAGGGGGAGGAGGGATGGGGAGCTGTTCTTTAATAGGTACAGGCTTTCAGTTTTGCAAGATGAAAAGAGTTCTGAAGACTGGTTGTACAACAACGTGAATGTACTTAACACTACAGAGCTGCACACTTAAAAATGGTTTAAATGGTAAATTTTATGTCATGTATATCTTACTACAATTGAAAAAGAAAGATAATGATTACTTCTGGTAGTGGGGGAGGTGGAGAGAACAGCTGAATGGGTGTAGTGGGACCATAAGATTAGATATTTGCTATTCTCAAAGTCCTACTTTTTGCAGTAGGTGGTAGATTTGCAGGTACTTACAGTATTACTATAGATAAGTAGGTACAAAGATAGCCAATTAGGAAGGAAAGCAGGTAGCAAGGAAGGAAGGTAAGAAGGAAGGAAGAGGGGAAGGAGGGAGAGAAGGAATAAAAGAGAGAAGAAAAACAGCAGGGCATGCATGGACCAATGATGAGAATGAATCATGAACCAAGGATTATAATTAATCCAATGCTCTGTACCTGAGGTTCTCCCCCACAAAAGTCTGTTCCAGTGGGTCAAAGGAATCCTGGATTACCTAAAATGAAAGGATCTCAGAAATCTCTAATTGAATTCCATCATTCAATGTGATGAGAAAAGTGATGCAGAAATAGATGAGAAATATGAATAACGCTCAGAGATGTTCAATGATCTCTCTGTCACACAGCTATCTACGTTCTAATCCTTTCTCAACCATGTTTGTTAAAACAGGAAGCAGCAATGAGGGCAAATGAAGAACAGACATCCATTCTTACACTAACCATCACTTTTAATCCTTACAACATTCCTATAAGGAAGGCATTATTATCCTGATTTTACACATTAGAAATCTGAAGCCTAATGATGTTAAAAAAAAAAAAAACTTGCCTAGGGTTTCTCAGCTGGTGAGTGGCAGAGCCAACACTCAAACCCAGGTTGGTGGGTGTCTCCAGAGCCCACACTTCTTTGATGCCACGTGGAAGCCTAGTTCACAGCAATAAAGCAACATTCCAACTGCTACTTTGTGAATGGCCCTGGATTTCTTTTAAAAGTTCTCTTTGTGATTATATCAGAAAAGTGTCATTATGCCCAAGGGGGAAAAGGGGTATAATTACCCTTGGTTTATATATTCCATATGTCTTGGTTTTAAAATACACCATGAATGAAAGACAAATTGTAATGGTAACATGACCTTGCCAGAGAAATGTTTTGATTTATAGAAAACTCTTCTTAAAGAAGATAAAGTAGGTATGTCATAGCAATTGGACCCCTAGTTCTGTGACTAGAACCTAGGAAGAAATGCTCCAGTGAAAGATAGGCTCCTGCTTCAGATGGAAGAGACTTGGAAAAGATCACAAACTGATAGACAGGAGGGGGTGAGGGCAGCACTCCACAAAGGCTGAGCCATCATCAGGGATGTGGGAAACACCCTGAGTCCTTGACTCCCAACTAGGCCTCAACGACATGCTTCACAGAACAAGCTAACAAGTGAAAATGGGAATCTGACTCTATCAAATTACCCATGACATTTTTCACAGAACCAGAACAAATAATCCAAAAATTTATATGAAATCATAAAAGACTCAGAATTGCCAAAGCAATCCTGAGGAACAAAAACAAAGCTGAAGATATAACTCTCCGGACTTCAGACAATACTACAAAGCTACAGTAATCAAAACTGTGGTATGGGAACAAAAAAAGACATGCGGATCAATGGAACAGAATATAGAGAGCCCAGAATCAAATCCACACACCTATGGTCAATTAATTTTCGACAAAGGTGGTAAGAATATAAAATGGGAAAAAAAAACAGTCTCTTCAGCAAGTGTGCTGGTAAAGTTGGAGAGCCGCATGTAAATCAATGAAGTTAGAACACACCCTCACACCATGCACAAAAATAAACTCAAAATGGCTTAAAGACTTAAATATAAGATGACACCATAAAACTCCTAGAAGAGAGCATAGGCAAAACATTCTCTGACATAAATCATACCAATGTTATCTTAGGTCAGTCTCCCAAGGCAATAGAAATAAAAACAAACCAAAAAAATGGGACCTAGTCAAACTTAAAAGCTTTTGCATAGTAAAGGAAACCATAAAAAAACCTAAGACAACCTATGGAATGGGAGAAAATAGTTGCAAATGAGGCGACTGACAAGGGCTTAATGTCCAAAATATAAAAACAGCTCATACAACTCAACAACAAAAAAAACTAACAACCCAATAGAAAAATAGGCAGAAGACCTAAACAGACATTTCTCCAAAGAAGACAAACAGATGGCCTGTAGGCCCATGAAAAGATGCTCAACATCACTAATTATTAGAGAAATGCAAATCAAAACTACAATGAGGTATCACCTCACACCAGTCAGAATGGCCATCATTAAAAAGTCTACAAATAACAAATGCTGGAGAGGGTGTGAAGAAAAGGGAACCCGCCTGCACTGTTGGTGGGAGTGTTAAGTTGGTGCAGTCACTACGCAAAACAGTATGGAGGATCCTTAAAAAACCAAAAATATGATCCAACAATGTCACTCCTGGGCATATACCTGGACAAAACTATAATTCAAAAAGATATGTACCCCTATGTTCATAGCAGCACTATTCACAACAGCCAAAACATGGAAACAACCTAAATGTCCATCGACAGACAAATGGCTAAAGAAGATGTGGTTCATATATATAATGGAATATTACTCAGCCATAAAAAGAACAAAATAATGTCATTTGCAGCAACATGAATGCAACTAGAGATTATCATACTAAGTAAAGTAAGCCAGAAAGAGAAAGACAAATACCATATCATATCACTTATGTGTGGAATCTAAAATATGGCACAAATGAACCTATCTACAAAACAGAAACAGACTCACAAGGAGATCAGAATTGTGGTTGCCAGGGTTGGGGAGGGGAAGGGAGAGGGATGGACTGGGAATTTGGGGCTGATAGATGCAAACTATTACATTTAGAATGGATAAACAACAAGGTTCTACTGTAGAGCACAGGGAACTATATCCAATCTCCTGGGATAAACAATAATGGAAAAGAATATTAAAAAAAGAATGTATATATGTATAAAACTGAGTCACTTTGCTGTGCAGCAGAGATTGACACAACATTGTAAATCAACTATACCTCAATAAAAAAAATGGGGATCTGACATTGTTCATGAGAGGCATTAATATCACACTTGTCCCAGCCACGTGCACATGGGGAGAGGACTCGCAAACCAAGATTACCTGCTACTTAGGACCAAAGGGGAGGAGCATGAGACACAAGGCAACTGAAACCACTTCTATTCCCACTTTTTTTTGCTTGTAGATGCAACCAAGTAAATCTTTAAAAAAAAAAAAAACTGGTAATATATACATAACATAAAACTTACCATTCTAACCACTTTGTGTACGGTTCAGTGGCATTAAGTACATTCACCTTGTGGTGCAACCATCATTACCATCCATCCTAAGAACTTCTTCATCTTCCCAGACTGACACTCTGTACCCATTAAACAATATATCCCCATATTCCCCTCTCCACTTAGCACCTCCAAGTAAATCATTTTAAAGTACTTGCGATAGAGTATTGAGTTTAGTCAAAACAGGTGGGTGGTGGGACTTCCCTGGTGGCGCAGTGGTTGGGAGTCCGCCTGCCGATGCAGGGGACACGGGTTCGTGCCCCGGTCCGGGAAGATCCCACATGCCACGGAGCGGCTGGGCCCGTGAGCCATGGCCGCTGAGCCTGCGCGTCCGAAGCCTGTGCTCCGCAACAGGAGAGGCCACAACAGTGAGAGGCCCGCATACCACAAAAAACAAACAAACAAAACAAAACAAAACCATGTGGGTGGGCTAGGGAATCAGCTAGTCAAATTAGCTGTGAAGTCACTGAAGCAAAGACAGAACCCCAGTCCTCCAAGACTTTATCAACACAATGGGAGGATGATATTCTCAATTCCTGTACTTGGTTGGCTAATCCCACAACGCTTCACCTACTCTGTGCCCCCACGTGTGCAGCTGCTTGTGGCTGAGGAAATACATACCTCGATGCTGCCTGGCTTCATTTTAATTCATGCTTTTGAATCTCAAGAGGGCCTCTAATGGCATGGGACAATCGAATGCATCTCCCCCTCATCTGCCCTCCCAGATGGCAGTTCACACCTTCCCCTCTCTTCTTAACCCCCAACCTCTCCTTCCCCACTCTTGTTTCCTTTGTTTTAATTTTTATTATGAAGTATAGTGAGTGAATCTCCATATGCACACCAGCCAACATTGACAATTACTGACCCAAGGCCAATCACACATTATCTAACACACACACACACACACACACACACACACACACACACTTCTCCACTGGATTATTTTGAAGCAAACCCCTGTTACTGTATAATTTCATCTATAAATAGTGATTTTTTGGCATCTATCTCTAAAAGATGACCCTTTTACAAAACATAACCTTAGTAACATCACGCCTCCAAAATTATCAATAACTTTTATTATCAAATATCCATTCAATGTCTGAATTTCCGGCTCACAAATGTCCATTTTTTTACTGGTTGTTTGAATCAGAATCCAAATAACGTCCACACGTTAGCTGATAATTATGTCTCTTTTAATCTGTAAATTTCATCTCTTTATTTCCCTTATACTTTATTTGTTTTTAAAGAAACTGGAGTTGCATCTCTTTTTTTCCCCTTACCCTTTATTTTTTTGAAACTGGGATTCCCCCACCATTTCTTGGCTGGTGGCCACGTTTATTCTTTGACAGAAAATAGAAGCAATGAGTAAGAACTTCCACAGGTGCCGCCGCTCCATTTGCCCACCTACCTCTGTCTTGTATGTTTCACCTTCTCTCCCACATCTGTGGATGACCCATCTGTGCTCTGGACCCCATCCCCTGTTGCCCACTCGGCAACAGTGCTCCAGCAATTCTTCTCTTCCTCCTGCCTCATCATTACTGGATCTTTCCCACCAGCTTACAATGCTGTGATTTATCCCAACCCACGGACTAGCCTTCCCTTGCCCACACTCTTGCCTCTGGCTATGGCCCTATTTCTCTTCCCTTTACAGGACAAATCCTTACAGACCTGCCCACGCTTACGTCCTCCAATTTCTCTTCTCTAAACTTCATTTAAACCCGTACCAGTCAAGATTCCCCCCCGACAATTCAACCCAAACTGTTCTTATCAAGGTCACCTCAGTAGTGTAAGTCCAGGGGTAAATAAACTCCTAGCTCTCATCTTTCTTGCTCGTAACACAACAGATCACTTGTCCTCCTGGAGCACTTCCTTCACTTGACATCTGGAGCAGCACAATCTCCTGATTTTCCTCCTTCCTTATTGCTGGTCTTTCTCCATCTCATCTGCTGGACCCTCCTCTTCCTCCCAACTTCTAGTGCTGGATGGAGTGCCCCAGGCTCAGTCCTAGGAGGTCTTCTCTACATGGGCCCTCTGCCTTGTGATCCCATCTAGTCTCACAGCATTAAACACCACCTGTATGCTCAAAACTCCCAGCTTTACATCTCTAGCCCAGACCTCTCCACCAAACTTTGGACCCACGTATCTAACTGCCGACGTGGCACCTCCGATTGTATTTCTAACAAGTGTCTCAGAGTCTGAAACTCAGCTCCTGATCTCACCTTCCTCCTCCGACTCCACCGGCACAGTGGAGTCCCATTTCATTTAATGACAGCTCTTCCAGGTGTTCATGACAAACCCTCGAGTCATCTCTGACTCCGCTCTCTCCCTCTCACCCTGCCCCTGAGCATCAGCAAATCCTATCACCTCTTCCTGGAAAAGGAATCTGCTCTCTCCTCGCTTCCTCTGCTGCTCTTCTCCTGGTCCACACCACCATTCTCGTCTACTACCTTATTTCTCTCCCTCTGATCTTTGCTTCCATGTTCCCTTCTCAGTAAGGAATTCCTGGTCACTGCATCTAAAATTACAAACCATCTTGCCCCAACAACCTTCTCTGTCCTCCTTACCTGCTTTATTTTATAACTTCTTAGCACTTATTACTTCCTAATGTACCACATATTTTTACTTATTTTAGTTTGGTTATTACCTGTCTTTCCCTATTAAAATGTAAGTTCCTTGAAATACAGGGATTTTATCTATTTACCATTATATTTCTGACATCTAGAACAGTGTCCAGCCCATAGAAGGTGGTCAAAAATATTTGTTGAATAAATAAATACATTTATACATGTAGCTATAGTAAAAAGTATCTCCTCCACACAGGCTTCCTGGAGTCCTCTGAACCTCCCCAGCACTTAGTCTGAAATGCAGCAGTTGGTATTATGTATTTACTGCCACGACCCTTAGTCATTTCTCCCTCTAGACTCTGGGTTCTCTGAGCCTGAGACCTGGTTTCCCACTTATCCTTTCTCCCCCTCAGCCCTACATAGTACTGGTCATGAATTAGCTGTTCCTGCCGCTCAGGCTCTCAAACCTGTGTGGACTCAATATTTATTTTGGCTAATATTAATCTCTTACATTTTAATAAACTTTTTGTTTTCACATATGATCTTTTTTTTCAATATTATCACCACCACAACCATGTGAGGAGGAAAGGCAAGGGTATCTATCTCCCCTTCAAAAAATAACACTGGTTATTAAGCGATTTAAAATTGTCCAAGTATTTCAGCATATTCACTATATTGACCCTCATAACCTCCCAGTATGGTAGACATTACTGTCATAATTTCCATCTCACAGGTAAGGAAACTGAAGCTCAAGTGATTTTTAAAAATCCTTTATCTGGGGACTTCCCTGGTGGTCTAGTGGTAAAGGATCTGCCTTCCAATGCAGGAGACGCGAGTTTGATCCCTGGGCAGGGAACTAAGATCCCACATGCCGCAGGGCAACTAAGCCCGTGAGCCACAACTACTGAGCTCGCGCACCTCAACTAGAGAACCCACGTGTCGCAAACTACAGATCCTGTGCGTCACGACTAGAGAGAAGCCCGAGCGCTGCAATGAAGAGACTTCATGCCGTAAAGAAAGATCCTGCGTGCCTCAATGAAGACCCCGTGTGCTGCAACTAAGAACCGACGCAGCCAAAAAAATAAGGAAAATTTTAAAAATCCTTTATCTGTGGGAAAGTGGATTTGCCTTACCCAAGGTCATACAGTTAGAAGCAGGAGAGCCAGGAATTGAACCTGGGTCTCATGATTTCACATCATGTGGTCTTTCCTGTCCACCATGCTTCCTTAGTTTAATATTGATGGGAAAACAGTGGTCCTGGTAGCAGAGAAAAGGAATGGAGGAGAATTTGCTCAAGGTGACATGTAAGTCATTTGTGGGACAAAAGCAAGAGCTTCCTGATTAATCCAACATCGCCTTCAGTAGACCTCGAGTTCTCTTTCTCTCTTGCCTGACATCAGCAGTCATGGTCTCCAGGGGAGGTGATAGGGAGGAAGGGCGGGGAGACAGAAGGATTCCATTTTTGCCAAGGATGGCCAGACAAATACAACGCATGTTAGACAGTGCTCTAGAGGCACAGCTGTCCTCCAGAGGCGGGAACTGGCCCAACCTGTGCCACCAGCCTCACCTGCGCAGCAGAGTGTGAGCTGTGAGCCAAGCTGGGGTTTGGATGAGGGGAGCAGAGAGACAGCCTGGGTCTTGCCAGCTATCTGTCTCTGTTCAGGAGCTTCTCCTTCCCTCCTGCCAGGGCCATAAGGAGGCACCTGAAACAAGCCCTGGGCAGAGGAGACCAGCTCAACCAAGACGGGCACAATCTCTGACATGACTGACTTCACTGGCTTCCCATTTTACAGATGTGATGAGCACTTGCTGCTTTTGCAGCTTGCCAGGAAAAGGCAAGAAGAAGCGAAGGTTTCAAAGTCCTCTGGTGGCAGTGTGGAGTCAGAAAGGCTGTGACTTTTTTTTATGGCTTTGGTAACTTTGATCATTGTGCTCTTATTTATTCTCCTATGTCTGTGCTTTCTATCTCTCCCATCAGCCTGGGGGCTCCCTGGGGCTGGTCTGCCACTCCCCTTCAGGGTGACTTCATGAACACAGGAGCTGTGCCTCTCCCACCACATTGGGAGCTGTCCGAAGGCAGGGGCTGTGCCTCTCCCATTAGACTGGAAGCTACCCAAATTAAAGGTCATATCTCCCAATAGCTTTAGAATTCCCTGAACCCCAGGGCTCCCATCTCCTCTATTAACGTCCCCCAACACCAAGGACAGGGGCCTGTATTCTCTCCTCCCCTGCAATCTGACCTCTCAGAAATCCATGAACCACACAGGACCCAGTCACGCTCCTGGGAGGAGATCAGGCACTCAGCTCGTCCTGCGATGCCCAAATCTCACATATCTGGACTGAGATGCAGAGCACACCGGCTGCACTTGGTCTCTCCGTTCCCTCCCTGCCCCTCCCTCCTGGCTTCTGGCCCCATGAGCCATGCTGCCCACCCTGTGAGCAGAGAGAAAGGAAGGGCTCTCTCAGCCTAGCAGCACAAGCCTAGTTTAATCACAGAGTGCTTTGCCCTCACAATTAGTCGTTTCATGCTTCCTCTTACAGTTTAATGATAGGAGAAAGAAAAAGGTTCTTCCTGAGGAAGAAGTCTACTTCATTTTTTCAGATAACAAGGGTTAGCTATACAACTTACAGTGTCTCCTTTTATACCGTTATCTCCTAAGAAACTTGGGGGGGGGGGGAATCTGTGCTCAGATGGAATTTATATCTCCTCTCAGTTCATGGGTTTTATTATTTTATTCCAAATTTAATCACCTTGTTTTATCTAAGCCATTATAAGAGTCTTCAAATCCTAAATTATACAGAGATGCATTAAAAATTATATTGTGTGTATATTTTGTCTTGTTAATGACCTGAGAGGACAAAATTATGTAGTGGTTCCTAAAATGGGCTTCAGAATTAGAGACCTGGATATCCATCCCAGCTTTGATTAGTTTACCAGTGAATTACTAACTGTGTGGCTATGGGCCAATTACTCAACCTATCTGAGCTCTGGTGGCCTCATCTATGCATTGGTGACAGTATCTCTTCAATCCATTCTCACTGGATCTAAATTCCTTACCCTGGTTTACCAGGCCTTCCCCTCCTGGCTCCTGCCTATCCCTCTGCTCAGCTACCACACTGTACTTCACAGCCCCACATGCTCACAGGCTGTTCCCGTTGCCTGAAACTCGCTGCATCCCAGCCCCACCTGTCATCTTCTTTCCTGCTGGGTCCTCATCACATCTCGGTTTAACAGTCACTGCCTGGGCGAGGCCTTCCTTCATCCTCTACTTTAGACCAAGCTAATCCCTGTCTGCTGGCCAGTGTTTCCCAAACTTCAGTGTACATATAAATGAATCACCCAGTGATCGTGCCATATTTTATACGGCATGTCTGGGTGGGGCCCTACATTTGTTATTTCTAACAAGCTGTAGGTGATCTGTTACTGTAATCAAGCAGGATGCTGTGGGGCCTTCCCAGGACAGACCCCTACGCTGTAGCTTCTCTCTGAAGTACTTAGATAATAGTATCTGATGCGTATTTCCTGGGTTGTTATACAGATGCTAAAACCACCACCAAATGGAAGAAATGGATTACATGGTGACCATGAGCATGTAGCCCCCAGACCTACTGGCACCTAAAGATTGATAATGTTAACCCCTGTGACACCACCTTCAACCTCACCATCAACCAACCAGAGAAATGTTCATGAGCTGATCACATACCTTGGGATGTCCTTCCCTCACCTTGCCTTTGAAAATGCTTTGCTGAAACCCTTCGGGGACTTCAGGGTTTTAGAGCGTGAGCCACCTGTTCTCCTTGCCTGGTGCCTTACAATAAACGCTGCACTTTCCTTCACCACAATCGGATGTCAGTACATTGCCTTTACTGCACGCAGGTGAGTGGATCTGTTTGGTTCAGTAACAATGCTGCTGGGAGGAGTACCCTTGAGAGTGACACGGCACCTCTGCATGCCTGTAATCACTTGTTTAATGATATCTGTCTTCCTGCTAGACTAAGATCCCTACTCCAGCCCCTAGCACAGTGCCTAGACAAGAAGTGCTCAAGAAATGTTGGCTGATTAAACTGAGCAATATCTATAATGTCTTTAGCCTGATTTCTAGTCAGACTAAAAAGGATTCAATAAATGGTGTCAGCCATTATTAATAATAATATTATTATATGCTCACTACAGCTTCTTGAGGCAAGAACCATATCTTTTACTTCTTTTCCACCCCAAATAGTTCTTAGAATGGTCCTGGACACAAAACCAAGGCCTAGAATGTGTTTATTGAATGGATGCCTAAAGGAACAGTGAATGAGAGACCCTGGTCCATGGCCCTTTATGAGTGTCCAACGTACGTAGAATGTCACAATTAATACATCCCCAGCCTTTCATATAAACCCAAACCCTCCTTTCTACCAATTCCTGCTTGTGGTTAGGAGCACAGAGTTAGGAGCACACACACAACAGAGACCAAAGAGTTACTGAGAAATCCTCAGAGCAAACAAACAAGTGACAGCCCAGGAAGGAGGGTATTGTTTTAAAAATTATTTCCTTAGTCCTCAAAGAACTGGAACAAAGCAGGATTGTGCTGGCTGCCTCCCCTGCAAGAATTCACATTCTAGGCCTGTCTAAATGCTACTCAGAATACAATTACTGAACCCAACGAGCAGCAGCCACAGGCGGGGGCTGGGATGCTACCCCTCCCACCAGCTTCACAGCAACTCCAGGCAGTGAACTTCACTCTCTGCATTCAGCTTTTCTGATTACCCCACCCGGCTCCCCGCCTCCATTTTGTTCCTTTTGGCCTACACCATGCTGTCTTCATCAGGCCAGAGAGTGGGCAGAGCTGTGTGCAGTCCACAAGCTTCTAAACAAAATAATCTCAAGGAGACGAGTGGACCAGGCCATCTCCAGGCAACCTAACCCACTGGCAGAACGAATTCCCTTCATTCTCAACCTCCTACAGATTAGGGAGGAAAGTAGAAACCTGGGGAAGGCGCTTGAAGACTTTGTACCTCCAAGTAGGTGCTTATAGAGCTAGAGGGGCCACTTATTTATACAAAGGGGGTTGGAAACATCAACCCGCAAATTCAAATGTAGGGTCTTAAGTATTTAAAGAATGAGTCTTGAGTGCTGATCTGCATTTTCTTCACATGAAGAAAATGTAAGAAAATAGGATTAAAATCAAACCAACAAATATTTACTAGGAAAGATACTGTGGGGGGTAAACAGAAATAAATAAGATAGGACACTGTCCACGTGGTTTACAATCTTGTTAGGGGGATGAGATAAATAAGAATAGTAAATAACAATGTGGCATTTAAGTAATGCCTCAAGGCTACAGTATCAGAGATATTACATTTAAAAGTCAAATGAATAGTTCAGGTATTCCACTTTATAGGCAAGGCCTTTCTGGAGACCACATCTTAAAGCTCACTTTTGTAAGGTGAAATCCTCTTTCGGGTCACTCCAGCCACATTCCGTGTCGTCAGCTAAAATCAGAATGTGAATGAGTAAAGGCAGTGAGAATGGATGCTCTATTAGGCAGTACCCAAAGAGCAGAGATCAATGACACAAAGGGGCAGATGTATTGAGAACCCTGATGTACAACAGCCAAAGTGCTTCGGAGTTCAGAGAAGGAAGAGCTTGTGGGAGACTCATGGGGAGGGGTGGTGGCTGCCAGGAGGTGGGATGGGGGCTCTTGAGCAAATTGTTAGACAGTCTAGGTCTTGGAAGATTAAAGAAGGTGTAGAAATTAAGTCTGGCAGGAAAGTCATGAGTCACTTGATACTAGGTTGTGTTTGTGCAACGATTCAAGCCTGGCCTTGAGGGTAGGAAGGATGCCAATTTGAATGGAGAGGAAAGTTCGTGCAGAAGAGCAGTGGAAGAGGACCCGGAAAGAACGTGGAAAACTTTGAATGCTAGACTAGAGGTTTTTTCTTTTTAAATTTTGCAAGTTACATAGAATACATTCTTGCAGTAAAAGATTGAAGTAATACGGAACCCCTTAACACCTTCTTCTCTCACTCAAGTCTCTTCTACATAGACAACACTGTTATTGGCTCGGTGGCTATCCTTCTGTCGGGCTAGAGACTTCATGTAACAGGCAATGGGGACTCACTGGAACTTTCTAAGCCAGGGACTGTGTTCAAATTGGGAACAGTCAGCAGAGGTGAGCAGGTGACTCCTCAAGAACAAAGTAATGCAAGGCACGAGGTTGAAGAGGGTGAATGGTGTAGGAAGTAGACAGTGAGCAAACAAGCTTGAAGACGACATTGAGATTGACCGATGGAAACTGGGAATGAGGGAGATTCATCACAGACAGAAAAGAGAATAGGTGGTAAAGTATTTTAAAGGGAGGAGCTGAAGGGGAGACCAGGAGTACAGAGGACAAGGTCCACCACAAACAGAACAAAGATGATAGGAATACAGGGTTTCCAAAGTCAGGACTAGCTGCACCAGCCAAGATGGTGAGGCAAGTGGCTGCAATATTGATTTAGAACTGAGCAAAGCCCAGAGGGCTGATTCAGTATCCCAAGCAGGAAAGGCCTCCAAGGAATAACAGAGGCCAATGAAAGGTGGTAGGCAGAAGGATCTAGTCAGTATTTTAAAACCTGACCTGTTACCTGCCTCAGTGGTAAAATAACTGTTCTTGCTACACAGTAGCCACTCAATAAATGTTGGATTGAATGTTCTCAAGCCTAAGTTACAAGGACCAAAAATATGAGTATGGAAGACACCATTGGTTTCCTACCCAACACCCATCCCTCCTTCTTCCTTAGTTTTCAGGACCCCATTTTTTTCCTGGTGGTACCAGGCTCAGGGAAGGTAAATCTTCCTCTTGCTCCAAGGGATGAGCCATGATTTGGCTAAATCAGAATGGTAACACCATCTCCTTTTGCTTGTGTTTGGTTTAGTAATGGCCAAGTTGGCCTATGAGACATAAGAGGAAATCAGCTGGGGAAACTTCTGACAAAGATTTTTATCTCTGTCAAAGATACAGCAGAGGCCTGACATTTTATTCCTTCCAAGAACTTGACTATTTTGGGATATGATGCTTAGAAGTATGGCAAACATCCCATAAGCATGAGGTGCTAAACCTGGGGACTAAGGATCAAGAAACTTAAGATACCAAAGAGGAAAGGCAACAAAAGTTGAGTCCTTTATAACGTAAGTCCTGCCCCAAACCTGAAGCTACCTACCTTCAGACCGCTTATTATGAGAGGTAATTAGGTGCCCTTTTACTTAAGCCTCTGTTATGTAGTCATGCTGTTCACAGTCATCTGAAGGCTGGCAAACGGTAACTGGTGAGATAATCAGCTTTTACTAAGACCCTGAAATGTTTAACTGGGCAACAAAGTTCTTGCTGTATACTGGACACAGTGAACAAGAGGAGGGAAACGGGGAGAAGCTGAACAGAGCAGGGAAAAAGCCTAAAACAGCTAGGGCAGCCCAGGAAGTAGTAAACTCAATTCAGTTCAAACCAGTGCAGTGCAATACAATGCAACTTAATTTAATTCAACAAATATTACTCCCTGTCTTCTCTGTACACAGCCCTTTGGGGAATAAAATGCTAAACACATGGCCCACGATGTTCCAGGAATCTCTTTCTCCTTTTCTTTAGCAATTATAGATTAAGTACCAAGCTCTGTTACGAGATCACTTCTTGGCCTACTTCGAAGGTTCTGTTTCCCTTCCCTGTACTTCAAACATGGCTGTTTCCCAGGGTCTCCCTCTCAAGCAATATCTTCTTAGTCTACACCCGCCTCTCCCAGAGCATCTTATCTTTGCCAAGGGTTTTAATTACCTCCTACTTGATAAGGCTCCCAGTCAATTTCTCATGTCCTTCCTCCTCTCCCACAATTAAATCCATATTTACAGTTGTTTACTGACCATCTCCTCTTGGGTCTCCCATAGGTACTTTAAAAACAACATAATTAAACCAGACCTATGATCTTCTCTACCAAACCTCTCCCTCTTCCTTATGGTCACATTATCAGTGAATGACACCATTATCCACTTGGCCAGACTTGAGAACCCTAAGCCTCCCATATCCAATTCCTGTCTATAGATATTTTGGCTCCCAGGTATCTAATTGTTCTATCCCTTCCTATTCATGCTTCCTGCTGTGCTTTAGTTCAAGTCTCCACAGGATCACTACAAAACCTGGTAATTGTTTTCCTGCTGCCTAATAATATTTATCTTTGAGCTTCAGCAAGGTATATGGTACAGTTCTGCTTTGCTGTGGCCACAGAAGTTGCAGACTTCCTTAGGACCTAGAGCATTTGGGTCAAAAGGCTAGGTGGATTTCCTCAGCCCAGCTCAGTGACTGTCACTAATTACAGTCTCTACTTTTCATCGTTTGTTCCAGGTTGGGTTGGGGGTCCTGCTCACCATCTTGTCCACCTGGTCCAGCAAGGTGAGTGAACATCAACTGACTACAGCAGAATGTCAGACTGTAGGACTCTGAGCAACTGTATCTGCTTCTCGGGGGATTGAGTTGGGCTGCCAGTGGCATGAAGGCATGGGATGTGATGGGGAAGGGTTTGGGGCTGTCTAGAAGGAGGGAAGCACCTAAGCTGGAGAAGCAGATGGTCCACTGAGAAGCCTGGGATTCAATGACACATCATTGAGGGCCATGAGCTGTGCGGCCAAGGCCTGGATGGCAGGAGTCCTGGGCTCTAGTTCTTACCAAGTCATTTAACCCTCTGGGCCTTTGTTTCCTTCCTTCACAAAACAGAGGTGTTACAAAGCAAGACTCTGTATGCTAGTCCAAGCTCCCCAACTTTAAATCATTCTGGATCCTTCTACCAGAAGTGAAATGTATGGGCCAGAGGTGAAAGGTAGGACTGTTTACCTATTTCATCATTTATATATATAAACTGTGAAATTACATCATAGTTCCATTTGTAACGCAACTATATATTTCATTCATATAGTATAATGCTGTCCAGTAGAAATATAATAATGCAAGCCACATATGTAATTTTAAATTTTCTAATAGTCATATTAGAAAACTAAAAAGAAACAGGTGAGATTAAGCTTAATATACTATATTTAACCCAATATTAAAAAATTAGCATTTCAACATGTAACCAATATATCAAAATTATTAATGAGATAGATTACATGGGACACAGTTATTAAGTCTTCAAAATCCAGTGTATTCTACACTTACAGCACACCTCAAATTGGGCCAGCCACATTTCAAATGCTCGATAGCCACATGCGGCTAGTTGCTACTGTACTGGACAGCACAGCCCTCGACCAAGCAGCTGGCAGCAGCACCTACCAGATGTGTAAGGCCAACTTAATCATCCTTTTGGGCCACCAGGTGACTGCAGCCACGTGAGTGACTCCAGGCATGACCATCAAAAAGAATGTCCCAACCAAGCTCTGCTTAAATTGTTGACCAGAGAATTGTGAATAAATGATATGGTGGTTGTTTTAAGCCCCTAAGTTTTGGGGGTGGCTTGTTACGTGGCAATAGAAAACTGATACAGCAGTAGATAGTGCTGCTGTCTTTACTAAAGAAACGAAGGTCTTAAGGGACGAAGGGGTTAACTATTCAAGAGAGTAAAGAGGGTGAATGTAAAAGTAATTTTCAAATTGGCAGTCAGTGTCAGAGACTGACTTTATTTCAATTCTGCCAACTCTAAGCCCCCGTTTTATGCTTGTATATTGCTTGCTCAACCATCACATGCCTACACAGATGCAAGGCACATCCTTGGTGCTAAGTATTAACAGAGGAGTCCACAGAACCTTTTTCCCTGGGCTGGGTTAGGTGCAGGGCTCCATGGAGGAGGACTGGAGAAGATAACGTTTTCTTTGTAGACTAGTTTTGTTTGACCAGAGGTTGGGGCACGGCAAACTAAACGGCAGCTGTTGTTGCTACCTGGGCATCTTTTCTCTTCATCTGCATCCACAGGAAATCTAATAATGCTTCCTGGCACCACCCCCAGCCCCACTCTGTGCCCCACACTCTTGCTGGTATTGAAAGAAAATCTATCTTGCCTCCTGTCCATTGTGGTGTACGGGTGTGTGGTCAAGTGCCTCTCAGCCACATCTGTCACCAGGGCCTTTGGCCTTTCCTTCCAGCCCCAGACACTGCTGTAGTGACCAGCTCTGTAGAGCTACACACTTCACACAGGCACCACCCAACCGTGCCTAGACTTATGCCCACTTCCTGTACCTCCTGCTTCCGGCCTTAGGGCTTCCTATTTACACTGGGGGTTGAGACACAGCAGGGCCTACTCAGGGGGACTGGGCATGTGCAACCCAGAAATGTAGGGGAATTACACCCAGTGGGATAAGGCTTTGGCCCATGGGAGGGGGGACCCCTTCCACTCCTGACTGATTGTCCTGAGGAGCAGTCAGTTCTTCAAACCCTGAAAGACTGAACCACTGGTTGGGCTTGATACCAAGTGCTAGCCAGATCAATAAAGGATCCTCATGTTGGCCTGCCCTTTCCCTGCATCTCGCCGTCTCCTTCACTTCTGCTCTCTGGGATTGCACCCCCTGATAAAGGTGCAGCACGTAAGCCTTTGCCTTAGGCTCTGTGTTCTAGGGACTCCAGGCCAGATGCCAAGTAATCTAGGATTTTTCCAGCTGGTAGATCTTTACGTTCCACCCTCAAATATGACGTTAGGCATCTTATGCTTAGCTGCCTCAGTGAAGACCCAAATTTCTCTGGCTCCCAAATGAGGTAACACTTTCTCTACCATCCCACTCTGCTTGCCCAAGAAGGCCCGGCCCATGACCAGAGCACCAGACCAATGGGCAAACACCAGGGCATACATGCACTGTCATTCCCCTCTACCACTCCTCTTGGAAAAGGGCCCCTCACTTTCCAAAGACACAGACACTGTTTTTCTTAAGTACTTTTACTTATGATGCTTAAAAGACTTCACTTCTCCCCTTCTGGTATTACTTCATGCCTAGTTTAGGAACAAGAGCTTGAGTTTCACATGCCCCCTCGATTTACCTGTAAAATGCATGGGTTGGGTGCCTTACAGCCTGCCTTGTATCGCTGCCTAGATCTTCATGTAGAGCAGACTGGTTTTCTCAAGCATCCTGGAGGCACTGTGAAGGCACACGCCAGGTCTCACACAGCTCTGGCCCCTGGGCCACTCCCAGCACAAGCACACCCGGAGCAAACGCTATCTGAATGAATGGATGGGGGAAGGGGTGGATGTTACCAAGGAGGTGTCTCAGGAGATTTAAAGTGCTGACTAACTCTTCTGCAGGTCTAACACCCGGCGAGTCAGCCGCATCTGCTTCCGTGCTGTGCAGCACCCTAAGCAGGGCAGCTCTCATAGACAAGGGAGGCCCACAAAGACCCTGCTGGTCTCATGTGCTCACTCTGTTACAGTGCAACCAGAAAGGGTAGTCGGTTACTGCGCCGGAATTACCCTTTTAAGTCGCAGCATGATGCTGAGAGAAGGTTGGGTCTGGTTACAATTAGTAGCAAGCACTGATGTTAATGGATTCTATAAATTTGTACTCTGAAGACCTGATGACAGCTCCCAGCATCCAGAGATCACCGACTACCACCCAGTATGTCTACCTTCCATGACTGTTCCTGGGATCTGGGAACTCTTACAAGCCTCTATTTTAACCTGACTGAAGAAAACAAGGATGATAGACATTTGAAGCCGGACTACATGCTTCTGGGAAAATGGCCTGGAGGAAGAGAAACACAAAGTCCTGGGATCTAACAAGACACTTACCACTGTGGAGAGACGTGGGTAAAGCAAACTGTAAACCATGAAACTCTATACAGAAAGGCAGTATCATCTGCTGATACAGAGTAAGTAAAAAAGATGCTAGGGCTTCCCTGGTGGCGAAGTGGTTGAGAGTCCACCTGCCGATACGGGTCCGTGCCCCGGTCCGGGAAGATCTCACATGCCACGGAGCAGCTAGGCCTGTGAGCCATGGCCGCTGAGCCTGCGCGTCCAGAGCCTGTGCTCCGCAACAGAAGAGGCCACAACAGTGAGAGGCCCGCGTACTGCAAAAAAAAAAAAAAAAAAAAAAAAAAAAAGATGCTATTCTGAGCCAACAGGGATTCTGTGGATTAACGACCACATCTGTTTCACTGTTCCCCTCTGTTAACCTGGATAATGGAGCACTAGAACAAAAAGAGTCATTTCTGATGACCTCAATAATGGGCATCTTGCTTTAAAATTTAAAAAGGAAGTAACCTAGCCACTTAGTTCCCTGACCCTGGATAGGGTGGAAAAATGATGCTGATACACACGTTTTAGGAATTCTACACCTGGTTGCTATTGATCTAACGGCATTGATAGAAGGATTTTATAAACCAACCACAAAGAAAATGCTGTACAGTCTTAATTTTCCTTAAACTTAAAAATATAATAATTGGTTTTGAAGTCTCACAATATCCTCTTGAGTCACTTGAAGAGACATTTGGGTTTTTGCAGACTTGGGCTGGAACCGTTGAGTTGGCAAGTCTACAGCCTGTTCTTTCTTCTCCTTCAGCCCCCAACACTCTGCCAATTCTAGGAGTCGCTGCTCTAGATCCCTCCAGACAAGACTGGATTCCAAGGAAGACACATTCTGCAACCCTCAAGCTGGCACCTACTTGGAAGCAGCAGGCACTAGGCCTCCCAATTGGCCCCTCTAATTCCAGGGCAGCACAAGATCCCCTGGAGGTGGTACAGCCCCAGAGACTGTTGGGTGGCGGCAGAAACCAATCCAAGTAGTTGGCTATTTCTTGCAAAATGCCCAGCCCTGGAACCCTGCCTGACAGCATTCTAGCCCTCTTGTCACACTCATTCATTAATTCTACAAGTATTTCTTAATCTCTACTACATGTGAGGTCTTCCCACGCCACCACCTGGCATGCTGCCTCCCAGATCACAATCATATTCCATATAGAGAACTTAAGGTGCAGTGTAATGGGGTTGGGCCCACTGATTCCAGACTTCATTCTGCAATGCAATGGGAGTGTTTGGGGCTGGCAAGATTTGATGGACAAGAATACAAACTATCAGATAAATGCCCAAAGACGAAGAGGGAGGCAAATATGAGTGAAGACTGGTGGCAGCGAAATCAGAGCAGAGCCAAGGAGTAGAAGAGCAAAAACCTAGGAGTCATTGCAGTCTCTGGTAGTAAACTGGAAATAACAAGGTCTCTTTATCACAAGGCCTTAGGGCAGCTGATTCACCTTCCAACATTAGCACCAGATGGATAAGAGCCAGGGACTGTTCCAGCTCTGTTTACCCACTAATTTGTTAATAGCAGGTCCATAATTCTAGCCTCAAGCTCCCAGAATCAAAAGCAAATCAGGTTCCTCAAAAAACTAAACATAGAATTACCATGTGATCCAGCAATTCCACTTCTGAGTATATACCCCAAAGAACTGCAAGCAGGGGCTCGAAGAGATATTTGCACACCCATGTTCATAGCAGCCTTATTCACAATAACCAAGAGGTACAAGCAACCCAAGTGTCCATCAATGGATAAATGGATGAATAAAATGTGGTGTATACATACAGTGGAATATTATTCAGCCTTCAAAAGGAACTGAATTCTGACACATGCTTCAACATGGATGAACCTTGAAGACATTGTGCTAAGTGAAATCAGCCAGACACACAAGGACAAATACTGTATGATTCCACTTACATGAGGTACCTAGAGTAAAGTCATAGAGACAGAAAGTAGAATGGTGGTCGCCAGGAGCTGGAGGACAAAGAAATGGGGAGTTGCTGTTTAGCGGGTACAGAGTCTCAGTTGGGGAAGATAAAAAATGTTCTGGAGATGGATGTGGTGGTGATGGCTTCATAACAATGTGTACTTAGTATACTTAAAACGGTTAAAATATTAAATTTTGTGTTGTGTGTATTTTATTGTGGGACTCGAGGGACATTGTTCCAGCTAATGATTAAGAACTCTCCAGACAATAGGGGCTTCTTAGACAATGGGTGAATTTCCAGGATGTCCGGCCCCCTTCCGAGAAGGAGGGAGATAAACAAAATGTAAAAAAGGTATCTGTCAAAGACCAATCAGGAAGCTGGGGACAAGTTCCCTCTCTGGTCCGAGCCTAAGCCGGGACCAATCAGCAGGAAAACACAACCAAATCTATAATTTACATACGGGGAAGTGGGAACCTATAAAACTGACATATTCGCGCCCAAAAGGGGTTCCTTCTTCGACCTCCTGCGTGAGGACCAAGGAACCCCGGTGCACCGGCCTTCAATAAACCTCTTGTGTTTTGCATCGGCTTCCGACTCTTGTTGTTTCCTGGGCGAGTCGAAACTCCTAGGAGACCGCGAAGGTCTAACATTATCACAATGTTTCAAAAAGAAAATCAAACACAAGTTATTCCTGTGATGAAATAAAAATCATGACACAGTTGTACTAAAGGGGATAACAGGCCAGATTATTTGAAATCAGGAAGGTCGTACAAAATCTTAAAACCTTACACTCAAGTTAACTATCTCCAACCAAGAAATAATAATTTGAGAAGCACTGGACTGGGCTTACTGAATGCCTGGGTTTCAGATCCAGCTTTGTCACTAATCTAATTATACAACACTTGGTGAGGGAGTCACTCCTCCCTATACCTCAGTTAACCGACATGTACAATAAAGGGGTTAGATTTGATGACCAAAGCCCCTTTCAGTTAGGTCAGGGGGGGTCTCAGAACATGGTCCAGGAGCAACAGCATCACCTGGGAGTATATTAAAGTGCAAATTATCGAGCCCCACCCGAGACTTACTGAATCAGAAGCTCTGTGCATGAGCCCAGCCACCTGGGTTTGAATAAGCTAAGAGGTTTGAGAACCACTAACATAAAACATTTTATGTTTTTATAATTGATAATGAACTCAGTAAGCCACATTTTTTTTTTTTTTTTTTTTTTTTGCGGTACGCAGGCCTCTCACTGTTGTGGCCTCTCCCGTTGCGGAGCACAGGCTCCGGACGCGCAGGTTCAGCGGCCATGGCTCACGGGCCCAGCTGCTCCGCGGCATGTGGGATCTTCCTGGACCGGGGCACGAACCCGTGTCCCCTGCATCGGCAGGCGGACTCTCAACCACTGCGTCACCAGGGAAGCCCAAGCCACATTTTTAATAAAATAAAAAGCACAAATATCCAAACACATAAAACAAATGCATTAGGAAATGAAGAGGATAATCGCTTTTTAAAAACATGAGATGTAAATATAAAGTAGCAAAATCATTTAAAAAAATCAGAATTAATGTACCCAAATGAGTACTGTCCTTAAAATAATAAGAACATATCACCTGTGTTCTAAGGATGCAGTCCTTGAGCAAAACATTTTTAAAATTTTATTTGGAACCGTTTCTGAGTCAGTGTAGAAGCTGGATGAAATCAGCTTCATTTGTTTGCAACTAAAAGTATCTTCATTCAGCTTGATCCTATACTTATTTTCTTGATTAGGCTGCTCCCCGAAATCAAATTCCCTCTAAGAAGAAGACTTCCCCTCACTGAGGAAGAATGAACGCGCCACAGGCTCAGAGGCAAATTCCAAAGCAGAGCTCACACGTGTTCTAAATAATGACAGACGCGTGTGTCTGGCATCTCAGAGTGCCCATCTGGGAAGGGGCAACACTCGCTGCATCTGAGCTCAGACCTGAGAGCTGGCGGTGGAGCAAAAGACCACCCCACCTGGCCAATCCCTCCCTTCAGAGCGAGTGGAACGGCCATCACCACTTCACAGGTGAAACCGCTAAGGCCAGAGGGGCTGATGGATTTGCCGAAGGCAAGGGAACTAACAGGTGGAACCAGAACTGCGCTTTCCTAAAGAACCCTGCATAGGCTAAGACCTTGGAGCTTGGGAGTGGGAGCTGGACAAGAATGGAAGGCCCACCCCACCAGGCTATGATGTCAGATCGGAAGAGGAGTCTCCAGCTCAGCTGCTTTCTTCAGCAAACAATAGACTCTTTTGAATTTACCGAATATTTTGGCACCAGCCCTGGTCGATGCTTTCTCCTGCGGTGGGTTGGAAAATATTTCTAGCATCCCACAGAGTCCAGTGAGAGTGAAGAGTGTGAAAGATTCCTCCTCTATCTAGCCACACAGACTTTCTGGCCTTTGGGAAGGAGGCACCCATGCACCAAGCCCCTGGGAGGGCAAGGCGAGGGTGAGGATGGAGTTTTCTGTTCCCCTGGCTACTGGCCACTCGGAACTTCTGCCTGCCCCTCAGCGGGAGGACTTTCTCCTTGCTCCACGTGTGTTATTCTAAAGTGTTCACTTGTGGGGGCGGGGACATACTAAAAGTGGAATATTACTTTGAATATATATCAAGTTTTTTCTTAATCCCACCCGTAACTCCTCAAAAGGTCTTTCAAATCCTCTTCTTCCCTTTGCAGATCTCTCCCCGTTTGAGATCTCTATGTATGTTGTGCACTATCCTTTGTTTTATGTGTAATTCTCCAGCCAGACTACGTGCCCAGTGGCTGATGCGTGATCCTCTCTACTTTTCACAGCATCCTGCATAGTGCTGGCACCGTGCAGGCACTCAGCAGTCCTGTGGTGCTGATGGGGACGCTAAGTTACGTTACCACGTTTGCCTTCTGGGGCTGGGTACTCAGATAGGTGCCCTGTGGACATGGATTATCTCAGTGAATCCCCACATGGTGCGAGGTGCCAGGGGCTATTAAATCCACTTTTCAGATAAGAAAACTGAGGGTCAAAAAAGTTAAGTAGCCTATTCAAGGTCAAGGAGATTAAGTAGCCTATTCAAAGTCAAAGGGAGGGGCTTGGGTGCAAATCTATGTCTCCCTGGACTCCAAAACCAGAGCTCTGAACACTTAGACATGGCCTATTTCTCCAGGTCCTAAATTAACGAGTTAGAAAACCCCTGACCTCATCTTCTACTTCAGGTATTCCTGCCCCAGCCAGGTCTGCCTGTTCCCTTCCTAACCTCCACACTCTCCTGCCTCCAGGCTGGGGGGAGGGGGCAGGAGGAAGGGACCTCAAAGCCCACGTGGTGGTTTTAGGAACCTCCACCAGGATGACTGACCCTGGAAGAACAAGTGGAGGGGGACAGGAAGCTGTGGACAGAGAAGGGTAGGGCATCACGGGGCACGAACATCCTCTTTCTCAGGCCTAGCTGCCTTTCCACTCGGGAGCCACTCTATACACAGACATTACCCGCAGGGCTGACAGTCCCCCAGACACAGTCCTGCCTGAAGCCTGACAGGGTGAGGAAGCCACATCACAGCCCCATGTCCAAGGAGAATAACTGTCACTCCAGCAGAGAGCAGGATACATTTATTTTAACTTCTCAAAGCAAACCTCAATGCTTATGCGTGAGATGCACGGGCGAAAACCGAGGTGCTGAGGTATTGCTGCCCGTATCTCGTGGCCCACCTGGGTTCCTGTCCTAAACAGGAGACGGCAGAAAGAGCACTGAGCTGGGTGTCCTGACTCTTCTGTCACTCTCTGGGCCTCAAGCACCCCATCCCTACAACAAGGGAGTCGCTGCGTGGCTTGTAAAGGGCCTCCCAGATCCTCAGGTCTGCAGCCTGTGACCAGGCTGGGAAGCCACCTTGCCAATCACACGCTGCTGCACCAGCCGGGCTGCAGACAACGGAGAGCTGATGCAGGAGATAGGGCCGTATCCTGGCCCACTCCCTGGGAACTTGACCCCGCTCCCCCTCAACCTCAGGCGAGCTTTGACAGTCTCCCAAGGAAAATGCTGACCTCTGGTCTGGTTGATTCCCAGTTAAACAAAGGACTGCAAGCTGGTGAGCTGGGGACCGTCTTCCCCAGGGCTGGGTCATCTTCCACCTGCCAGCTGACTCCCACGCACCCTCCATGCCCCAGCTGCACACGCCACAGGAGGGGGGCCAATGCTCCCTGGAGGGGATCATGCCAACATGACTTCAGTGACACATAAGTGATGAGGAAGAGGCCAGAAAGCAGAGTTTATGGGTTACGGCTCCACTGCAGTCCCAGCCCTTGCACAGCTGTCACTCAAATTCAGGCTTTCAGAGCATGAAGTACCCTCAACTTAACTGCTTCACCTTGTTCTATCCAAGTTCAGATTCCATTTCGGCCAGGCACACATGCTCCCCAGTGGCCCGTGAGGGCTTGCCCCATATGGCTTCTTAGCGTTACAAACCAGGCCCTCAAAGCGAGTCACCCAAAGCTCTTCTGTCCTGTATTAAGACCTGCCCCTTTCTTCTAACTACTGCTTAAGGTCTGTTTTCCAGAAAGTCCTCCAGAGTCCACCTCCAATGCACCCTACCTCGTGAGCCCTTATGTGCATGATTTCCAACAGCTACACATGGATTTCCCAAACTTGACTAATATACAGACAACTTCCAAAGGAAAAAAATCCCCAGACTCCCATGGGCACATCCAAGAACCCCCAGGGGTCTGTATACCCCAGTGTAAGAGGTACTGTCTCAAGAAACCAAAATCTAATTTTATGAACAATGTCTTTCAACTGCAAATTAGAATTGCAAAAGAGTTTTCTCTTTTAAATTTTTTTTTTAAATTTATTGTATAGTTGATTTACAATGTTGTGTTAGTTTCTGCTGTACAGCAAAGTGATTCATTTATACATATATATACATTCTTTTTCATATTCTTTTCCATTATGGTCTATCCCAGGAGTTTGTATATAGTTCTGTGTGCTATACAGTAGGACCTTGTTATCTGTTCTATATGTAATAGTTTGCATCTGCTAATCTCAAACTCCCAATACATCCCTCCCCCACCCCTCTCCCCCATGGCAACCACAAGTTTGTCCTCTATGTCTGTGACTCTGTTTCATAGATAAGTTCATATTTTGGATTCCACATATACATGATATCATATGGTATTTGTCTTTCTTTTTCTGACTTACAGAAGTTTTCTCTTTACAGCTGGTGGAGTAATATAAAAGCACATTGTAAACATTCTCACAGAATCGAATGCAATCCTCTGAGCTACACAGTTTGTCACTTAGTCATCCAATATTTATTGACTGCTTCACATGTGCCAGGCGATGCTCTTAGCAATGGGATTCAGGGGTAAACAAGACATTGTCCCAGCTCCGGAGGAGCAGATCTTCCAGGAGGGGAGGAGGCAATCAAACAGTGAACAAGTAAATACACAAGTGCTGTGAAGAAAAGCAGAGTAGGGAAAGAGGTAAGTGAGGGGTGTGGGAAGAAAGGAAGGGCTGATTTGACACAGGGTGGTCAGGAAGTGATATCAAAGCAGAGGCCTGAATAAGGTGAAGGAGGAGGAGGTGACGGGGGAAACAGCTCTAGGCCAAGGGAATAGCAGGGAAGGGCCCCAAGGCAGCAGCCAGCTGGAATCCTGAGGAAGAGCCCAGAGCCCAGTGTGGCAGAAACCAGGGAGCCTGGGGGAGGAACGGGTGGGAAGGGGCCAGGTACACTACTGAGTACACCATGGAGGTGAGTCTGACTTTATGGGAAGCATGAAGGGAGGCCACTGGAGGGCTTAAAATAAGGAAGCCATGGCTTTTTCCTTCTCTTTGTCCCCTACCCTGTGTCTTCCTGTGCATCTCGTTGTCCGCATCAAACTGGAAGCCCACTGAGCGCATGGGCTTTTCCCCTCTCATACCAGGAGCTCCCTGAAGGCACAAACTATGTTTCCCCTTCCTTCTGATACCTCCTTTCAGCCTCCAGGACAGGGCCCAAACCCTAAACCCTACCTGCCACCTAAAGTGCAGCAGCTCCACACAGGTGTGGCCTACCTCAGGTGCACCGCTGCCCCCTCCTCTCCCGCCAACTCCCGGCTGGGCCACCTGAGGCCCTTAGAGGAGCCAAGGTGGCAGCTCAGGCAAAGCTGGTCCCTGCCATCACGCTGAAGCGCCGTCATGGAGAACACACCAACACCAAGCCCTGTATCACTGCAACAGCCTGAGGCCTCCACTGCCACCACTGCCCCAAGGGAGCCTCAGCTGCCCGTATCCAGAGCAACCAGCATTTGTGAGTTGCAGTCCCTGGAGGGCAGGCAGCATCACTCTTGCCATTTATTCTGAGTGGAGACACGCTTTTCTCCTGCTGGTTTGGAAGCGCTCAATTCCTAAAAGAGGTGTCCTTGGGCTTCCCTGGTGGCGCAGTGGTTGAGAGTCTGCCTGCCGATGCAGGGGACATGGGTTCGTGCCCCGGTCCGGGAAGATCCCACGTGCCGCGGAACGGCTGGGCCCGTGAGCCATGGCCGCTGAGCCTGCGCGTCCGGAGTCTGTGCTCCGCAACGGGAGAGGCCACAAGAGTGAGAGGCCCGCGTACCGCAAAAAAAAAAAAAAAAAAAAAAAAGAGGTGTCCTCATCCACTTTCATCTATTTCCTCTCTCTGTCAGCCAGGTGCAAATGGAGATGCTATGCTGATTTGAAGATGGGATATTCTCCTGGGTTCTATCTGAAGCTGATACTGCATAAAATCTTGCTTCTATATTACCTGGGAACTCAGAGTGGGGAAACTAGGAAAAAAAACAAATCACACACCTGGAAGGAACTTGAGATGTTCCATTCTCCTGCCTCTGAGCCTGATGGCCCCTGGCCCCATCTCACGGCAAAAAAAAAACTTAAAAAAAAAATGAATTAAAAACTAAATTAAAATGCTAATAATAAACATTTTCCTTTCCTTAAAAGAGACCCCAGCCTGGGACTCTGATTTCAACGTTTCATATTTCTTTTTGGTCAGGCAGGCAGAGCTTTCTACATTTATCTTACACTATAGGTTACAGCTTAAACATGGGTAAGGATGAGGGGCTTCCTGGGATGAGTGGAAAAGAGAGTCATAGGTTTTCTTTTAAAATAAATAATTTACTGCCCCCTGCTACAGAGGTACTTGCTGATGCAACCTTCAAAAATATGTTCACACTCAAAGCAGGCCTCCATGCGAAAGAAACTGGGCACACCAAGCCGACTTCATCCCAGAAAGAGAGGAATGGCACCAGCAGCTGCTCTTGTGACTGAACCCAAAACCATCTGATACCTAGACTAAGTCAAACCAGATCAGAAACTGTCCCTTCGTTATACTTAAAACCACTTCTCTCGTTCCCACAACTCCTCTCCCTTGAAAGATGCCAAATCTTCGTTTAAATAAAAACAGAACAAACCTAGCTCATTCTCTTCTCTCCATCCCTTTCTGCAGCCTCAGGAAAGAACTCTTTCTGAAGTTCCAGTCTTCACTCTTCCCCTCCTCCCAAAGAACTCCCGTCTTCAAAATAAAAATAAATCCCACAGTCCTCTGTAAAGTCGAGAGGAAAAATATACCTACCATTTGGCTGCCCCCAATCCTGTGAGAAAGCACATCTCGCGGGGTTTTATACATGCACGTTCCTGCAGCTCAAGAGACAGTCCCCGGCCCCCTCTACCTTCTCCCACCTGTGCCTGAACTTCTCATTCTGCTCAGATGGGGCAGCACAAACACAATCAGCTCCACCCCCTGCCAGCTACGTGGGAGGCAGTGAGCCCCAGTTTCCTTGTCTACAAAACAGACACAATTGTACCCATCTTACAGACTGTGTTGGGGGGTAAAATCAGACAATGTACATAAAGTGTCTGGCACACACACATGTTAGTTGTTACTGGCTGTTATTTTTGTGGACCACAAATTTCTCGAGAGCAGATACCAACAGTACATAGTTGGATTCCCAGCATTTAGCGCAGTGCCTGGCACATGGTGGATATTTAAAAAAAAATTAAAATTAAAATGTTTGTTAAATAAATCTAGTTGAAGAGGCCATAAGCTTATTTCCCACTGGTCCCCGCTCCATCCTAAGACTGCCTTGGCTGTTCCCCTAAGGGAATGGTTATCCTCACATAACCTTCTCTCCTACTCAGAAAAATTCCAATAAAACAAACAGAAGAAGGAAAATGCTCTAAGAAAGGGGAGCCTCTCTGCACAACACCTTGCCAGGACTTGCCAGGCCTCTCAAAAGATTTTTCCCCCTCCCCCTGCCTCCTGGATGGTGTTCAGTACCCAGCCGAATAATGAACCATCAGAGAGGATTCCAACCGGTAGCAATTAACACTCTTCCAGCTGGGAACAGATTTAGCTTCATGATGCCCAGATCTACTGATTCCCCTTCCTTCTTCCAGAAAACACCAACTGCTGCCACTCCACTTGGGAGGACCCCACAGATCAAAAAGAGGAACCTGATCAATGAAACAAGATTGGCCAAGTGTCCATACTTGTTGAAGCTGGGTGATGGAGACATGGGGATTCATGATACTACTGTCTCTACTCTTGTATATTCTGAAAAATAAACAAAACCTTGATTAATGATTCCACCTTTTACAGAACTAGGGCAAGGAACCCCAAAGGGTTACTCTTTTCAAATCATAGGGGGAACTCCAGACATGGATTTCCATTATAAAAGAAAAGTTCCAGGAAATACCTCTGGCATTTGAAAGGTCAGGGTGGTATTTAGGTGGTATATAGAAAGAATGTTGGCCTCTGTGAGCTTGGGCAAGTAATTTAACCTCTCTGCCTCTCCTCTGCTTCCTTACCCTTAAAACTCAGGCTTTGTCCCTACCTCACAGGGCTGTCCAGTGAGGCAAAGGAAGTGAAGCTTGTAGTACTGTGACAGCACCTCAAGCGGTACCTAGCCCATAGTAGATGCGGGATAAAATTTAGTTTCTTTTCGTCCCTTAATGGAACAAAGATGTTCTATTGTATTCTAGTATTAAGAAGCTTAGTGGAATCAAACTCCAGAGGTTAGCTGGCGGACAACAGTAACTAAGACACACTAAAAAGAAGGCTTCTAAAGAAAGGAACTCGACTCCATTGCCTGGGAAACCTGAGCTCCCAAATACCCATCCAAGACTGAAGTGTTTGAAGCGCATCATTTGTCATAGGCACTAAGTTAGAAGGGATAGGGCGGCAGGCTAGGAAAGAGAAATGCATCCCTCTCCCAGGCCTCGGGTGGCGGTAGGTTTAAGCAAGAGGAGACGCTAGAAGGGACTGCTGAGCATTTGAATACCATGATTACCAGACAGGTATTTGTACACAAATGTTCGTAACAGCAGCATTATTCACAATAGCCAAAATGTAGCGACAACCCAGATAGCCACTGACAGATGGATAAACAAAATGTGCTCTATTTATACAATGAAATAACATTCAGCTTTAAAAAGGAACGGAATTCTGATACTTGTTACAACATGGATGACCCTGGAAGACATTATGCTAAATGAAATAAGCCAGATACACAAATACTGATTCCACTTACTAGATTACTAGAGTAGACAAATTCACAGAGACAGAAAGTACAACGGTGGTCACCAGAGGCTGGGAGAGGCGGGGGAATGGGGAGTTAGTGTTCAATGCGTATAGAGTTTCAGCTGGGGAGGATGAAAAGGTCTGGAGATGGATGGTGATGATGGTTGCACAACGAAGTGAATGTACTTCATGCCCCTGAACTGTACATTTAAAAATGGTTAAAATGGGGCTTCCCTGGTGGCGCAGTGGTTGGGAGTCCGCCTGCCAATGCAGGGGACATGGGTTCGTGCCCCAGTCCGGGAGGATCCCACAAGCCGCGGACTGGCTGGGTCCCTGAGCCATGGCTGCTGAGCCTGCGCATCCGGAGCCTGTGCTCCACAACGGGAGAGGCCACAGCAGTGAGAGGCCCGCGTACCACAAAAAAAAAAAAAAAAAAAAAGGTTAAAATGGTAAATTTTATGTTGTATATATTTTACCATAATGAAGTAATAATAATGATGATGATGATTAAAAAAAATACTATAATGACAACATCCTGGTTTTAGTTTGTATCCCTTTTTCCCAAGGGCTGAAACAACCTTAAAATATCCTCAAATAGGCCCACTTGTAGCATGGGTCAACTGAATCCCAGAAAGGTTAGGCAAACTGTAGCAAATCTTTAGCAATGTGTCCTTCTCCAGCAGGCTGCCACCTAGGATCGCTACTGCCATGTAAGAGTCAGTCCTGTCTGCTGCCCTTCCTGTCTGCCCGAGGACGGGGTGGGCTGCAGACCTGACACACGCCGAAAAGCGTGGTGTTGATCAGCCCCAAGCCCCCTGCTGCTTGTCCTCTGGCACCTCCTTGCTGGGCAGGACACACACACACCTCAGTGCCAGAGCCCTCAGGCTGGGCTTGACCAGGGTGTGAGGAGCTGGCCTGTTCACTCCAGCACCCCGACAGAAGCTGCCCTCTGAGGTCTGCATCTTGTGCCTCCCTGCCCCTCGATTCACTCAAAAGCACGCTGGCACTCCAGGGTGAATGTTCCCCAGGAGAGCGGCTTTCAAACCCACTTCGATGCAAAGAATGGCAGCAACAGTGGCAGCAAAGCCTGCAGCAGGAGAGAGGACAGACCCCTGCTGCCCCAGCCCTAGCCCCGCATGCTTTCCAACCCGGATCCCACATCCACTTTATGGTTGAGAACAGAATCCTCCACATCCGAAGTTCCTCAGCCATTGCCAGAATTCCCCGAAATCTCCTCTCCCTCTGTTTTCCCTAAACTTACTGCTGAAGCAGAGGGAAGGGAGTGTCTTTCTCCTGCCAATGTATCTGTGTCCACAAATGAGGGCAAAAACAGGCTGAAGGGCTCAGGGAAGGACTGAGAGGGTGCAGAGACCTGGGGAAATCAAATCACTCTTACTCTCCCTTGAGGCTTATCAAACTCTAGAAGTGGCACAAAGAGACCAGCCTATATATACAAATATACAGATATCTAGAACAGCAGAAACAATCTACAATGACCAAAAGCCCTCAGAGGTTGCCTGGGGCCAGGGCCGGGAGGGAAACTGACTGCAAGTGGGATGAGGGAATTTTTAGGGGAGATGAAATAATCTATATCCTGATTGGAGTTTATCAAAACTCATCTGACAGGACTTCCCTGGTGGTGCATTGGTTAAGAATCCGCCTGCCAATGCACGGGACACGGGTTCGAGCCCTGGTCTGGGAAGATCCCACATGCTGAGAAGCAACTAAGCCCGTGTGCCACAATTACTGGGCCTGTGCTCCAGAGCCCGTGCTCCACAGCAAAGAGAAGCCACCGCAATGAGAAGCCCGCACACTGCAACGAAGAGTAGCCCCCACTCGCCGCAACTAGAGAAAGCCCATGCACGGTAACGAAGACCCAACGCAGCCAAAAATAAATAAATAAATTTATTTAAAAAAAAAAAAAACCTCATCTGACTATACCTTTAAAATGAGTACACTTTATTGAATGGAAATTATACCTCAATACAGTTTATTTTAAAAGTTAAAAAAAAAAAAGAGCTCGGGTAAGAAAGTCACATGCTTTAGTAGTAATTTAGAAGGCAAATCTTAAAGGCTCAGTAAGGAAGACGATACATCCCAAATGACTGTGTATTTACCAGACAATTCTGTGCTGAGTCTAAGAGACCTACAGACCCCTCCTCCCTCCGCCTCTCCCCACTAACCCCAGAATTTCAGAGTCAGGCAGACAAAGACCCCATCAGACCTCTCCTCAGGCTGATGGAAGTAGAATTCCAAATGCTTCCTCAGAAGTAGTTAATAACATCCTGTCTTGGTTGGGAATTTGCGGAGGGGGGAACTGGGTGGCTGGTCCCTCCCATTGGCTTTTAGTGTGTGCTTAGGCCCATTACCCTGCCACTTACATCTTCCCTTACAAAGAGCCCCCAGCAGGGGAGCTAAGAGGCTTGGGGAATGGGAAAGCTCCAAGGAGAGCCCAGAGCCTGGAGACTGGGAGCAGTGATTTTTATGGACTGCACAGGTGCCCACACTCAGCGCTCCTGGACAATCTGCAAGAATTTTGCATTCACAGTCTGTTTTTTGGGAGAGGAAGCACTTCAACTTTCTATTACTGTATTATTCAGGCACTTCCAGACCTATTTTTCTTTTCCCTTCTTCCGGCAAAATATAGTCTATTCTCAGGGACGCATGACTTCTGGGAAGCTCACAGCTTCAGTAGTGTCCCCACACTCCTGGTCTAACCTGGAGGCTGACAGAGAGCAATGGGAGGCTGGGGTCTCCCCTCCACAGAGAAGGGATGGAGAGTTACAAGGAAGGGACATGAACAGGATGCTTGGATTTGCTAAGGGTCAAAAATCCAGCTCCAGGGTAATCAAAATTCAGTTATGTCTACATTAACATCCCCTATCCAATCCACCTTCTTCTAGAGGCTGCATGATTCCTGGAGAATTAAACAGACCCACACTCAAATTCTGACTCTCTCACTTAATCACTGTGTGACCTTAAGTAAGTCACTTAACCTCTCTGTTTCCCCATCTATAAAATGGGGATTGCGGTATCTGCCTCCTCAGATTATTGAAGGAACTGAATGAGGACATACATCAAAAGCACAGGGCAAAAAAAAAAAAAAAAAAAAAAGGACAGGGCAGTGCCTGAGGGCAGCCAGAGAGCATTATGCCACCCTCCTCCACCCAACCTCTTCATCCTGACCCTGCTCAGTCCAGAGCAAAATGGAAAGTTACCTCTCTTTTTCAAAAGTGATTATAAATGTGGGCTGACTCCATCACAGGGGCCTCCTTTAAGTTTTGCATACCAGAAAGAGAGTATGCTGCGTTCACACGGAAATGAAAATGTGGGCCTTGAAGTACTTTTAAATGTCAACAGATGTTTGCTTTAGGCATGCAAAGTGTACCAGAATCCATGAGAAGTATAAACTGGGTGAGGTTCAGACCAGGGACAAGACAGAGGTGGGAAGGGGAGAAGGGTGCTGGCAGAGAAAAGGCAGGATCTGGGGCAGATGCAATCAGGACCAGGAGACAGAAAGGCGTAAGGAGGGAGGTGGGTGCAGGACGGTGGGTTAGAACTGTAGGCAGGGCCCTGGAGAGCCTGGCACAGGGCAGAGAGGGGACGGAAGAAAGCCATGATTCGATTTCCCAGGTCCCCAAAGTGCTGGTAACAGCTGAGCTGTGAGGAAGACCCATGAAGTCAGAAACCTGGCATAAACCAGAGGAGGACTCTCACCTCTAGAGACCCCGAGTAAATGGGGCCAAAGGCAGGGCTCAAGGAGACCTGAACCTTGAGCATCCAACCTAGTGTTGGCTCCCAGAGCTAAAGGGGGTGGCGGCAGGAAGCAGCCAGGAGATTGCTGGGTTCCTTCACCTGAGCCAAGGTGAGCAGCAGGGGACAGAACCACCAGCACTTGGCAAGGACAGCCCCCGACGTAGGCCTGGCCCAGCCTAAGGACAGTCTGGGCCTGGGAGAGAGACCAATGTGGCCACGTGGCCCTGGACAGAGGGACTCTCCTCCTCCTTCCTCCTGTGCTAAATGATTTCATGGATTTGTTCATTTATCTGCACAAAGGCCAAGAGGCAGGTGTTATTAATATCACACTCGACAGACAAGGAAGCCAGGAGGTCACCCCACCAGGGGCAGAACTGGGACTGGACTCCAGACAGTCTGGCTCCACCACCCACATGTCTGACCATCCTACAACACTGCCTCAAGGGTGCTGTACCCCCTCCTCACGGCAGCAAATCAGGGGAGGAGAGACAGCACCCCCATTCTTCTGAGGCTGCTCCATGGTACAGATCAGGGTGACAGAGGGGCAGAAACTGCATAAGCAGCTCTGCAGCTGGTTGCCAAAAGGGGCCCCCGTCCCTGCCCAGATGCTCACGGATCTCACTAGGGGGCCCTTTGCTCTGGCTCCTACACTGAGTCGGCTTGGAGAGGCCCCAGCTGCCGTCGCTAAACATGTATCCACTACAGACGCTTGTGTCCCGTGTGGGGAGGCCCAGGAACCGGGGCCCTGGCAAAGATAAGTACTGCTTTCTGGGTGAGCAAGGCACATCTGCCTGGGAGTCCATTAACCCACAGGCCACTCCAGAGCTCCCAAGAGCCGTTCCCCTCTCTCAGCCTTCCTCTTGGGGCCTAGGGAATTATCCAGTCTCCCCAGCCTTTCCACATCCCAAACCCCAGTTGGGCCCTTGATGCGCCCAGGAGCCGCTGGTCGTTGACACCCGTGTTACTGACACACGGGCTGGCATCTTTCAGGGACTGGCCAGGGGTCCAGGAAACAGAGCTGCCAAAACCCCAAGAAAGAAAATCCATCGAAGGGTCATCAATCCAGAGTCTGGTCTGCAGGAAGGCCCCCTCCCCCTCCCGAAGAGCTGGATGCTTCTCAAAGATCGCTAAGGAAGAACATTCCACACAGTTCCCTCTCATTGTCGGGAAATACCCGTGCATCTGAGCCACCAAATTAACACATGCTGCTGCCTTCTACTGGGGAGGCGGCACGGCACAAGGGCTCGGGGGGCACAGGCTCTTGTCCAGGGCGGACGGTGTGACACTGGGCAACGTGCCTCACTCCTCTGGATGCCAGCAGAGGACAGCACAGGTTGTTGGGAGAGTTACAGGAGACGACAGAGGTCAAGGCTCCAGCAGTGCCGATCCCAGGGTATGCTCCCAATGAACGGTCGCCACTGTTACGGCTGTTAATGGTGTCCCCATCACCGAGGAAGGCCACCTTACCAGTTCCTCCGGGTACACTGAGAGCACGGCAGCCACAGAGAGCAGCGTGCCCACAGCGTGACTCAGCCTGCTGCCTCTATGAGGAAGGCCCCTGCCTCTGTTCCTGGACCTTCCAGGAACCTCCCACAGCAACTGACAACCATAAACACAGCCAGTAGGAACCCCCGAAAAGCTTGGTGGAGGACACTGGGTCATTCCTCCAGGCCAGGTGCCCAGCCGGGCCAACTCCCACTGGACTGACCACACACACACCCCTACACCCCACCTCCAGCTGTTTCTCCAGCTCTCACGTCCTCGCTAAGCAGAAGAGCATCCAGCAGAGCAGAGAAATTCCAAAAACTGTGCTCCCAAGAGCAAGTAGATGCTTCTAAAAATAGTCACTGTTCCTTCAGACCGTGGGAGGCGGAAGGGGAGCGAGTGCCCACAGCGCCTGCAGGAGTGGAGAGCCCAGGAGAAGCGTCATCCTCTGCAGAGCCTGCTCATCGCCGACCGCCCTGAGGCCAGGGCCAGGGCAGGTGACCCCAGGGATGCGCTGTGCTCACAGAGCCTGTCCTGTTTGCTTTGCGCACACGGGTGAGGGAGCAGTCTGCACGGCTCAAGTCTTAGGGGCGGGTCCCCCCTGCTTTGGGGGAGGTTGTCCCTTTCTGGTTTGAGGCAGGGACGTGATGGCTCAATAACCTAGAATCAGCCCATTCTGGCCCTAATGCAGCCTCAAACCTTCCTAGGCTAAGTGGGGACACTGGATCCTTAATCCAAACAAAAATGTAAAGTCACTGGGTCCAAATCCCTGCCACAGGGAGCCCTGCACCCATGAGGAGGGCAGGACAGACCGTCCCCTCCACCACCTTCCTTTTCCTTCCCATTTCACAACCAAACAAGTACACATCTCTCAGACAGAGTTGCTTGAGATGAAAGGGTTTCCTAACTCAAGGTAGCCCCTAGCCAGGCTGCTTCCAAAGGTCAAAGTGAGCATCGCCAGCTCCCGATGGAGACAGGCGACCCACGCAGCTGACTTCCCCCTTGCTCTGGTTCCGCACCACGTGACAGGGAACCAAGACTCCCCTGAACCAGGACCTGCTCTCCATCCCTGGAAGCCAGCTGAGAGCAAAATGGCCTATTCTCACTTCTTCCTAACCAGCAGCTTGTGCATTCCTGACCTGAGATCCACAGATGCCAAGACTGAGACAGGCCGGGGTACGAAGAGAAGGCTGCTTTGGGCTGGTGGAGCCCAGAGTAAAGGGCTGAAGGAAAGAGAGGGAGAGACTCAGGAAAGACTAACAGAGGAGAGGACCGAGTCACAGAGTTAATGCGGGCTCTGCAATTAGGTCCATAGGCCCGAGTCCTCCCTCTGCCAAAATGCTCTTCGGCATCTCCCTTTCCCAGACACCCCCGCCCCTCAGACCCAAGCTCCCCTGCCCGCCCTCGCCCTTGCCTCTCTTCCTCCTACGTTTCAGTTCATTCAGCACAATCGCTTCTCTCCCTTCTAGGCTGCTTGCTTCACGTTCCTGATTCTAACGCCAAACGGGTCCACTCTCTGGCTAGGAAGCTTCTTGCAGACCTTGTACACAAACACAACTCCAGCATCGTCAGGAAACCATTCACAATTCTAACACATGCCACTTAGGAGACTTTTGAGGCCAAAGCGGTAGGACTCACCTGGGAGGAGGAATGGGGTAGCGATAGGAAGCCAAGGGGTAGGGTAGAGTCGACCCTCCTAGCTCTGTCCTGAAGGAGACGTGGCCAGTTCATGCAGCATCTTCTCAGTCTCCCTCCATGGGGATAGGTGGAGATGGAAAGCTAGGCGTTCCTTAGACCCCAGGCCATCCCAAGGGGCAGATGTAGGACTGAGCAAAATCCCAGCTAGACCTTCCCCTTGGATACTGGCCTCAGAGCAAAGACAGCAGCCCTGCCCTCAGTGCAATCCAAATAACTCCTGGCTTCCCTGCTCCTTGCCACCTCCCACTGGCCACCTCCCCAGCCCTCCGTGGCATAAACAGGGCTTTATTATCTCAAGCCCACCACGTCCTCAGAGAGGGCCGTGAATGGAATGCCACACAGTACACTTGTTTATTAATAACCACTCATAACCCCAACCCGTTCGCTCACTCGCTCACCGCTGGATTCCCTCATGAATAATGGAGGAGTTGTGTGGCCCATGACACAAGCCAGGCTGTGCTGCTCAGGCCCCAAGGGGATAGACAAAGAGGGGTGCCAGGCTGGGCCAGGCTCCCCAAGGCGGGAGTGGAATGGGGAGCAGATCCCCCCAGTTAAGATTCAGAGGCATGATGTTTGCGGGGGACCACGGCGTGGAGTGGGTGGTACCGCCTCCCCCCGCCATGAAACCCAAGCCAGGGACGGCAGCAGGTCACGGAACATTTACTCAACACCCACCCTGCCCATCCACATCGTTCTGTGCTGGCCCCGCACAGAACAATGGCTCTCCGTAAACCTCAACGTCAGCCCACTCACTGGTCCACTTCTGCTTCAGGGCCTCAGGACAAACCTGTCTCTCTTCCACTTGACAGCCATCACACATCTGATGGTAGCCATGAGTGTGCCCTCCCTCCAACACTCCAAATCTCCAGGCAAAGTACCTCCAGTCCCTTCAACCACTCCTCATGAAACTATTTCCAGCCATTGCACCGTCCTGCTTCCCCTACGAGGGCCAAACTTCAGAGGGTCAGGCTTTCCCTCAAACTGTAAGGCCCAGCTCTCCTATCCTGCTGGTGAGAGTGTACCCTGCTAACATCCTTCTGGAGGAAAGCTTGGAAATACATTCAAAAGTCTTTAAAATGTTTATGCCCTTTGTTCCATAAATTCCATTTCTGGGAGTAGATCTTAAGTAAATAATCAAGGATAATTAGAATATATAAGTCACACAAATGTTCGTCAGAATACTGCTTATAAAGGTAAAAAATTAGAAACATCCTAAACAGCCATCACTAGGGGAAATGTTAGACTATGGCACGTCCATGGTTTGACAGGGTGTAGAGTATGCAAACAAGGGTTCTGGTTCTGCCATTTATTGGCTGTGTTACTTTAGGCGAGTTACTTAGCCTCTCTGTGCCTCACTCTCCTTATTTGTATAACTGGGATAATAAAAGTATCAATCTCAAGTTACAAAGATTCAATGATGACAGTGTCTGATAGATATGGTAAATGGTTAAAATAAAAAGGCATGGATTCTTACTACTACCATAAGCAATGAAATATTACATAGCTATTAAAATGATGAAATACGGTAGAATAATATTTTAATAATATGAAAAATTAAGTGAAAAAAGGCAGATTACAAAAATAGGATAAGAATGGCTACCTTTGGTAGTGAAACTATAGATAATTTGCATTTTTTTGCTTTGTGCTTAACTATATTTTGTAAATTTTCTGCAAAGAACATAAATTACTTTTGTTAACAAGAATAAGTATTCTTGTACTTACGGTGCCATCCCTAGCATGCAGCACAGGGCACCCCTGGTCCTGGATGCTGCCCTTCCTCTGGGGAAGCCAATCTGGCATTGCCTTTGACCATCACATCACACTGCTGCCTTGTATTGAGCGTCAAGTCGATAACCCAGCCCCGTGGCCCTGGCTCCCTCCAGCCCCACACCTTGCCCCCAGCCTGGCCTTTTCCCAGGGGCTGCTGTTGAGCCCTTTTTCTTGCCTGTAATGAACACGGGGCTAGTGGAGTCTGCAAGAGTGTGGGAAGGATAGTTGAGAAAGGCACAACCAGAGTGGAAGGTGCTGGCCTGAGGTTCAGTGCTGCAGTAGAGGGGTACCTCTCAGGTGGGGGGCAGAGGCAGCCCCTTCTCCATCTCAGCAGGGTAGGGAGGGGTTAATGGAGAGAGCAGATTTATCCAACATTGAAGAGGAATAAAGGGTGGCAAGAATCTGAGAAAATCAGGCCAACGTCCAGATTGGGGGTGCACCCAGACGGTGCACCCCCCCACCATCCACTGCTGTAGAGTGTCTTTGGCTCTTCTCATGGAGGTAGCCACACTGGCCAATCCCTCAGAGCCACCTGCAGATAGCAGCCCCTTTCTCAGCCCAGAGCGACGGCCCAGCGGAGAACAGCGCGTGGGGAGGCTTGGCAGCCAGAGGGGAGGAATGCAGTAGAGGGCAGAGAGCTGCGGGGCTGGCTGGCCGGAATGTGGGTCACATTTGCAGAGGACGGCCCGCACCAGCCCAGAACGGCTGTAACAACAGCTGGCCTGGCGTGCCTGGGGCAGAGTTCCGTCCCATCCTAGGCGGGGCAGCCGAGTCCCGCTCACTAACTCAGGATCACTCCCCCCTCACCCACAGCCCCCTCCTAAGAGGACAGGTATGCCACTCTTCCACACCAGAGCAGATCAGCAACGAAATGATTTGGGGGACTGGTGACCTTGCCAGAGTGTGGCTAAGGGACTGTCCATAGGACCGAGGGGACAGGGCGGGGCTGGGTGAGCCTGAGGCCCTCAAACCGCATCTGTTAACTGTTAACTCTTGCGGCTAATGGTCCAGTCTCATCTCTAGGGACATAATTCCCATTTTCCGGAATGAAAAGCAAATTCTACTACAACCAGAAACTTGCTGTCGTGAAGTACTTCATCTAAAGTGGTTAAAAGATAGCTGGGTGACCCCCATCAGAGGAGCTGTAGAAATCCCTGCACAGAGCAGGAGGTGGGCTGAGAGCAACTCCAAGGGCTCGTCCAGTGCCAACACCCCAGGATTACACAAAGCTGGAGGCAGCTGGCAGGAAGCAAATCATTCAGAAGTGAGCCTGGGATGAGAACGGCAGGTGTCCGTAGAGCAGCGTGGCCTAGGATTGTACCACCCAGGTCTGCGGTCCATCTCTGCTGCGCTGTGACTGCTGCTTGGACCTGTTTGTGGTTGTGCCTATGTGTGAGTGTGTGTTTGCGAGCCTGTGTGAAGGCACACACCTGGGGAGGGGTTTGGGTCACCACGTGTACGCCCCAGTGAGTGTGAGCACACTTTACTCGGCCGTGTGTGTGTGAAGGTGTCTCAGTGTATGTATATCTAAGTGCATGCCTACCCGCCTGGCTTGGTGGGCTTATGTGTAGGACTAAGGGTATCTGTCTGTCTAGTGGCATGTGCATGCGACTTACGCTATTAGTGTGACTCATTATGTGTGGGTATTTGTCTGTCTGTGCATGTCTACAGGTGTTGCAGTTCACATATATGGTATGGGATGGGTGTCTCCTCGGGTTTATAGGTTGGTATCATCGTGTAGGTATGTGAGTGCAAATATGTGTAAGTTATGATAGATGTTTGATGTGTGGGTCTCTTAGTCTCATGCGTGTGTTTGTCCTGGTTCCTATATGCATGTCTGTGGGTGTGTATGTCTACCTTGATGTCTGTACTACCTGTGTGTGTGTGTCTGCACATGCGCGTGCTTGGGTGTGCAGGAGCAGAATGAGGACGGGGAGGGGCGGTCCCACGGTCTCCCTGCCGCTCTTCAGTCAGGAACAACACTGAATGAATCTTCCACCTGCAAACCCTGCAGGGGCTCCCTGTTTCTGCAGAATAAAACCCCCCTCCCCCAGTCTGACACCTAGGGAACTCCATGTCACCGTCCAGTAATCTGACTATACTTGTTTTTCTCCAAATGTCCGAGATAGCTCACCTTCACCTCTGCTTTTTTCTGTTTCTCTGCCTAGAGTTCCCTTACCCTGTCTCTGCCCAACAAAATCTTACTCATCCTCGAAGGCCAATACCACCTCCTCCAGGAAGCCAGTCCAATCCTCAGACCATTCCTACCTTCAGCTTCCAAGCTAATTACGTATATCCCTCACTAAGCACAGATGCCGTTCTCCTTTCATTGCAATGATGTGTGCAAGTATTTCCTCCACTATCGGACGATGAAGAACTTAGAGTCAGGAACGTCATCCTGTCCTTTGTGGCTCCCCAGGTGCCTGGTTCAATGTCTGGTACACAGAGGCCTGCAGTAAATGTTTACTGAACTATATGACTTGACTTCAGCTACCCAGCAAGCTGAAAATGGAAACAACATTGATATTGTCTTGGGGCCTTTAGAATTGGGCAAGTATAAGACATAGGCTTGCGAGTCCCCAGCCCTGGTGTGCTGTAGGGCTAGGAAAAACCAATTACCCTCTCCAGACTCAGGCTCTGTGTCTAAAGGAGCCGCTTCCGAGAAAAATTGCCCAAGGTCAAATGGGACAGTTGGGCCAGCTTCTTCATTCTTGTGAAGCATGGTTACCTAAGAACTGACCTCTCTCAGGGGCTGGGCACTGCTCCAAACGTCCCATCCACACTGGAATTCATACGGCCGGCTGCTGCAGCCAGGATGGAGTCCAGTTACCAATTTTCCTTTAGCAACTCTACACGCACACGCCCAATCCCAAGGTTCTCTCACGTAGGTTGAGCTTTTGCACTGTGAAGGTGCAGCCTATTCTGCCTTCCCACCAGCTAGATCTCCAACCTCTGGAGCAAGACCCTGGCTCACGATGATGGGGAAGGGAGCAAGTAGCACTCTTCAAGTCCTGGCACCACGAGAAAGATCCCCTGAACAAAGAATTGAAGAATGACGGCGGTGTTTGACTCATACTTTGGGGAAATCTACCAGAAAGGCTAAAATTCTACACCCAAAATTGACATTACTAAATGTTGGTAAAGATGTTGTTGAACACATACACTGCTGGTAGAAGAATAAACTGGCACAGTCACTTTGGAAGACTGTTCAGCAGTGTGCACTCAAGCTCAGCATACTTACACCCTGTGGTCCAGCAGTTCTACCTCTGGGCATGCACCCAACGGAAGTCAGCACCTACCTCCATAAAAAGGCATGTTCAAGAGGGATTATATTCAAATTCATATGGCGTTGCAAGAGGCCCTGAAGAGCCAAAACAATCTTGAAGAAGAACAACAAACCAGAGATTCACATTTCCCAATTTCAAAACTTTAATATAAAACTACAGCAGTCAAATCAGTGCAGTACTGGCATTAGGACAGACCAATGGAATAGAATTTAGAGTTCAGAAATAAACTCATATATCTATGGCCAATTGATTTTTGACAAGAGTGCCAAGTCCACTCAATGGGGAAAGAACAGCTCCGTCAACAAATGGTGCTAGGACAACTGGATTTACACATGCGAATTAATGACATTGGATCCCTACCCCACACCACGCACAAAAATTAACTCAAAAGGGATCAGTGACCTAAATATAAGAGCCAGAACTATAAAACTCTTAGAAGAAAACTAGAGGTACATCTTCACAACCTTGCGTTTGGTAATAGCTTCTTAGATGTGACACCAAAAGCACAGAAAACAAAAGAAGAAATACATAAATTGGACTTCATGAAAATTTAAAACTTCTATGCATCAAAGAACACTATCAATAAAGTGAAAAGATCTGCAGAATAAGAGAAAATATTTGCAAATCACATATCATAAAAGTTTAGTATTCAGAATTTATAAAGAACTCCTAAAACTCAACAACAAAAAGCCAAACAACAGGTAAAGGATTGGAACAGACATTTCTCCAAAGAACATATGCAAATGGTCAAGAAGCAAATGAAAATACGCTTAACACCATTAACCATTAGGAAAATGCAAATCAAAACCATAATGAGGGCTTCCTTGGTGGCGCAGTGGTTGAGAGTCTGCCTGCCGATGCAGGGGACGTGGGTTCGTGCCCGGGTCCGGGAAGATCCTACATGCCACGGAGCAACTAAGCCCGTGAACCACAACTAGTGAGCCTGCGCGTCTGGAGCCTGTGCTCCGCAACAAGAGAGGCCACGATAGTGAGAGGCCCGCGCACTGTGAAGAGTGGCCCCCACCTGCCACAACTAGAGAAAGCCCTCACACAGAAATGAAGACCCAACACAGCCCAAAATAAATAAATAAATTAATTAATTAATTAAAAAAATAAAAATCAGAGAGAACATTTCCCAGCTGTGGTCAGAGGAAGTCCTGACTACTGAATAAAGGCACACAGAGATGCAACATTGGTGCCTTTGAAGATGGGAGAATGAGGCTAAGAGCCAGGGAAGGCAAGGCAAAAAAAAAAAAAAAAGTTAAACATAGAATTACTGTATGATCCAGCAATTCCAGTCCTACATATACACCCCAAAGAACTGAAAACAGGAACTCAAACAGATACCTACCAACAGAAACACCAACGTTCATCACAGCATTATTCAAAATAGCCAAAAGGTGGAAAAAACACCAGTGTTCATCAATGGGTGAATGGATAAACAAAATGTGGTCTATCTAAACAACAGAATATTATTCAGCCATAAAAAGGAAAGAAGTTCTGAGTCATGCTGAAAGACCAATGCATTTTGAAAACATTACGCTAAGTGAAATAGGCCAGACACAAAGGTACCACCTACATGAGGGATCTATGTAGTCAAGTTCATAGAAACAGAAAGTAGATTAAGGTTACCAGGGGCTTGGGAAGCAGGAAATGGAAGTTGTTGCTTAATGTTTACAGAGTTTCTACTGGGGTGATGAAAAAGCTTTGGAAATAGAGACAGTTGTACAACATTGTGAATATCCTAAATGCCACGAATTGTATACTTAAAATTGTTTAAATGGCAAATTTTATGTCACAAACACACACACATTTACAGCAATAAAAAACAATTTTTTTTTAAATTACTGCAGCATCCTTCCCTGCTTTGCTGTCAAACCCATCAGTATCTGACCCCAAATAAATGATGGTCAGGACAAATGCGACAAAGATATGAAAGAGATTTCAGAAGAATATTTCCCCAGAGGGCGATATTCTTCAAACCTCGGGGTGAGTTACCGTGATGATGGAGTGGTAGAGTGGTAGATCTATTCTTGAAATTCCACTGACCTTGTCATTCACTTCTCGGGCCTGGGGGACAGTGTCACCAGCCTCCAAAGTGCCTCCGAAATCTCATGAGAACCAGACCATACATCCCTGACCCTCCAGGCCACTCTCTAGATGTCTTTAGTTCCATCCCCTTCACTGCTGACTTCAGCTATGTTTCTTTTTCTTTTTAATATTTATTTATTTGGTTGCACCAGGTCTTAGGTGAGGCAGGCAGTCTCCTTAGTTGCGGCTTGCAGGCTCCTCCTTAGTTGATGCTCCAAGGCTCCTTAGTTGCAGCTCACCGGCTCCTTAATTGTGGCAGGCGGGCTCCTTTGTTGTGGTACGTGAGCTCCTTAGTTGTGCCGTGTGGGCTCCTTAGTTGTGGCATGCGAACTCTTGGTTGCGGCACGGATATGGGATCTAGTTCCCCGACCAGGGATTGAACCCGGGCCCCCTGCATTGGGAGTGCGAAGTCTCATCCACTGTGCCACCAGGGAAGTCCCTTAGCTTTCTGAACAAGGAAGAAAAACACTACCATCCGGTAGGTGAAATATATCCAGAACTTTGGCCTAGGAGCTTTGCCTGGAGTTCTCTGACAGACTTCCAAAGCTGGCTGAAATATTTAACCTTTAAAAGGAAGCCCTGGGTTGTCCAGGCTACAGCAAGAGATGTGCTATTTTAAAATTTTAAAAATTCAACTCACCAAGGCACCAGTTCACCTGTACGTACTGGTCACCAGCCCCCCTTCTCACATTGCCCCCAAAGATGGAGAACGATCAAAACAGACATTCTGTACATGGTCCCCTTCCCAGCCAGACCAATGGTTGGAATACCCCAACTGCCCTACTAACCCTCATGAAGAGGGGATGCTCCCCACTGACCCCTCTCCTCCCCGGCAGCTGGGCAATACTATTTTGTGTTAACCATCCCACCACAATCCCAGGTTATATATTAGACTTTGTCTCCCTAAAACTCCCAAAATGCATATCTTTCTTGATACCTTGGAGCTGTATATAATTCAACCACCATTCACATCATCTTTTTATTGTACGCCTATAAGGCTTTCTGACTGATCTTTTAAATGAACACACCAGAATTTATACATTCAAATGAGTGCTGACTCCTTCAAAGAAGTCCCCTTGGGAGGCTATATACATATTCCAACAATGCACTCTCCCGAGCTGAGAACATTTCTGAAGCTTCTCCTTTGGAACTGCTTTCAAAGCCTGTAGCGTATTCTTTTGATGCGCCCCCAAGGTGGCAAATTTTTATCCTATGTGGGTAGATTTGATGTTTCCTCTTACCTTGAAAGATAGGGCTAAGAATGGCAAAGATGGTTGGTGATGCAGTTGGGAATACTATTTAATGTTAAAAGCAAAGAATGATTATCAAGGCAAGATCTCTGAAGACTGTTCCTAGGGAGGATGAAGCAAGATTCTGAGCACTGGATCCACTGTAGGGACAAACATGCAGCCCTCAAGTGGTGCAGCTTTGGAGAAAAGCACATGTGTGAATGATTAAGATCTGGTTACACCATTAAAAACTATTAGAAATCACTCCATTGTCGCCATAGATTCCTTTGTTGTGTCCACTCTCGTCACTGTGTCTGACCAGGCGCTAGGAACTAGAAACTTTCCAAAAGTGGCCGCCAAAGGTCATAGCCTAGAGTGGGCATAGGGACCAGGCTGCCCCCTCTCTGACAAGAAGACAGGGAGTGGCACATGTAAAGACGTTGGCAAAGTCTGGTGGGTCCTCGTTAAGTTAAACATTGAATTACCATATGACCCAGAAACTCCACTCCTAGGTATATACCCCAAAATACTGAAGACACGTGCTCAAATAAAAACATGAACAGAAATGTTCATAACACTATTCACAATAAACAACCAAAATGTCCATCAACAGATCAATGGATAAACAAAATGTGATGTATACAGATGAAATATTATAGAGCCACAAACAGGAATGAACTGGGAGATTGGGCCTGACATATATACACTAATATGTATAAACAGATAACTAATAAGAACCTGCTGTACAAAAAAAAAAAAGTACTGTCTCCTGCTGCAATGTGAATGAACCTTGAAAACATTATGCTAAGTTGAAAGAAGCCAGTCACAAAAGGCCACATAGTGTATGATTCCATTTATATGAAATGTCCAGAAGAGGCATGTCGAGAGAACAGATTAATGGTTGCCAGGGGCTAGAGACGGGAGAACTAGACAGTGGTGATGGCGCACAGCACTGTGAATAAACAAGATGCCACAAAGTGAACACCTGAAAATGGTTAAAATGGTCAGTTTTATGTTATATGTGTTTTACCACAAAGAAGAAAAAGAAAAAAGAAGCTGGCAGAGTTTCTATGCTGATCTCTGGCAGGAGAGCGGTATGCAGAGGGCAGTGGTGCTGGTGCTGGATGGCAGCGCTCACAGGGGGTAGTGCTGAAAGCGTCACAGGTGGGAAAGAAGAAAGGGTGCAGGGCCACTGGCCCACACACCAGTGACAGTCACCAAAACCATCAAGACCACAGTAAATGCTTTTTTTTTTTTTTTTTTTTTTTTTGCGGTACGTGGGTCTCTCACTGTTGTGGCCTCTCCCGTTGCGGAGCACAGGCTCCGGACGCGCAGGCTCAGCAGCCATGGCTCACGGGCCCAGCCGCTCCGCGGCATGTGGGATCTTCCTGGACCGGGGCATCGGCAGGCAGACTCTCAACCACTGTGCCACCAGGGAAGCCCAGTAAATGCTTTTTGATGGGCACTCAAGCCATGTGTGAAAAAAAGATCCCCTGTGGTGAGAAGCAGGGACATTTCCCGAGATAAGGCCAGAGGAGGACTTTTGTAATTCAGCTGCTTTTCCTGTCAACTCTAATCTCTGCCTGTAGCATCATGACCATCTGATTAGGACATCACTGCTATCTCTTTGGGGTCATCAGGGCTGTGAGCCTATGCGCTGGGGAGGGGGCAGGGAAGGAGCTGTCCTTCCCCTGGAGATAAGACTCCCCTCTTCACCAGCAGCTGCTTGTCATGAGGGCAACCCAGGCCACACTGCTCTGCAAGGCACCCCCTCCCTTCTTTCCCCAGCTCCCCGAGGGGCTCACAGATGCTCCCGGGGCATATCTGCAGGCCCAGCTGGAGGCTTTAGCAGGAAACTCACACACCAGTCGGGCAGCTGAGGCTGCTCTCCAGCCACCCGTGGCAGCCTCCAGCTTAGGGGTATGTTTTCCTAATCTTCGTGTGTGAGGATTTACAAATTCAGAGAACAGACAAGACCCTTAGCACCAATTACAGGACTAATAACATTAAGTCTTACATGGTTATTACCGACCCAGATCCCTTATTAGTTGTGACAGCCAGTGAATCAGGGGAGCAGTGAATTGTAGTATATATGAAAAATAACTTTAAAAATTCAGTGGTCTCGGGCTTCCCTGGTGGCGCAGTGGTTGAGAGTCTGCCTGCTGATGCAGGGGACACGGGTGCGTGCCCCGGTCCGGGAAGATCCCACATGCCGCGGAGCGGCTGGGCCCGTGAGCCATGGCCACTGAGCCTGCGCGTCCGGAGCCTGTGCTCCACAACGGGAGAGGCCACAACAGTGAGAGGCCCGCGTACCGCAAAAAAAAAAAAAAAAAAATTCAGCGGTCTCGGGTGGTGGTGGTGGGATGAATTGGGAGATTGGGATTGACATATATACATTAATGTGTATAAAACAGATTACTAATAAGAACCTGCTGTATAAAAACAACAAAAAAATTCAATGGTCTCTCTTGCTGAGGCTCAGTGCAGCTGTTGGACCTGAGACCCAGCCTCCAGGAAAGACTGGGAGAGAGACCTAGGCACACAAGGCCTGCTGCTGACTTAGTCATTAGCCCAGGCCTCCTTCGCACCTCGCTTTCACTTCTTGCACACACAATGCCAGCATTTACTAGGCACCTACTATGAGGCACCATGGAGCCTAGAGTACAGGGGGGAGTACAGACTTCCTGGTTAGCTGCATGCTTCTGGCGTGTTCCCGTCCACCGAGGCCAGGAGGAAGGGATGAAGGACGGACTTCTGCAGCCAATGACGGGCAGTGCAAGGATGACTAAGGCAGGGGAAGGCACTGCCCAGCTGCGCTGCTTGAGGGGATCTCCCCAAGGACAGAGGCACAGTGAGTGTGGCAAGAAGTTAATTCATTCCATTTGCTAGGAGACACCAAGGGACAGTGTGAAACAGGCTCTAGGAAAAGCAGCACGCAGAGTGCCTGCACTAAGGGGAGAGGCCCGGCAGCTGAAAAGCCGGTGAAATGACCTCTGGAGGGTCTTTCCAGAAAAAGGAGTCAGGCTACGGCCCTGGTCATCCCCCACCCTGGGGCCACACCGGGGTGGGGAAGGAGCTGCTACAGAGTCCCCACACTGAAAGCAGGCAGCCTCCACCCCATAAGAAGGCTCCTGAGACACAAGAAAAATGAGGGGAAGGGGAGGGGAGGCTTTGAGAGGCAACTGTCAGGTCAACCACTCAGGAGCCGCCTGTTGCCATGACGACGCCCTCCTGCATGGTATCCAGGAATAAATTACTGATCCTGGACACTGCTTGCCTGCCTCCCCAAAGCCCCCAGTGCCCTCTTCAATGCCACCATTAATCTCCCCTCCTCTACCTATTCTGTATTTGCCTGAAGGAGAGTCATTCGGAAACCAAAGAGGAACCAGGAGAAATCACTGGGGCCCCCTAACCCTCCATCCCCCCGCCTCTCTGCCTCCCTCATCATTATCCCCCTAGCTGCTCTATCCACCTGTTATGGGCTGAACTGTGACCCAAAACTCCTATGTGGAAGTCCAAACCTCCAGTATCACAGAATGGGACTGAATTCTGGCCTTTTAAAGAGATAATTAAGGTAAAATGAGGTCATTAGGGTGGGCCCAAATCCAATATGACTGGTGTTCTTATAAGAAGACAAGGTTAGAACACAGATGTACTGAGGGAAACTCATGGGAGAACACAGGGAAAAAAGGACCATCTACCAGCCAAGGAGAGAGGCCGCAGAAGAAACCAACCTGCTGACACTTCGATCTTGGACTTCCAGGCTTCGGAACTGTGAGGAAATAAATTTCTGTTGTTTAAGCCACCCAGTCTGTGATACTTTGTTATGGCAGCCCTAGCAATACACTACCCAAATAAGACCCCCTTAAAGCCAGTTGTCATTTTGGGGTGCCAAACAGAATGAAAACATCATCTCAGCAGCACAGCCAGAGAACTTTGAGATCCCATGTGTTCACACAATGGGCTTCCAGGGCCCTGAAGCTGGGAGACAGAGGGCACACGAGAGGCAGGACAGACCAGCCCAGAAACCAGCCAGCCGACCCGGTGCCAGGAAGGCAGGGCCAGTCTGTACAGGAAACTGCAGTGGTCCTGGGTTCCTCTGCTTAGGATGACCACAGCAGAGTCATCCCACTTCTTGGGGCTCAGTTCCCTAACCTAAGAGAACACAAGGCTGCCCCAAAGGCAGAACCAATGTGCAACAAGGAATGACAAGAGCTAGAAGCGGCCAAGGCCCGCAGCCCAAGGTGAGTGGACTTAAGGCTCTATTGTGAGAAAGAGGCAGCACCTGCTGTCTAGTGTGTAAAGCTGTGAGGGGTGGTCTTCAGGTCAAAGGATAAGCACTAGGTAGAGGCTGTGGAGAAATTGGAACCCTAGTGCATCACTTTGGGAACATAAAATGGTGCAGTCCCTGGAAAAAACAGTTTGGTGGTTCCTCTGTAACTTAAACACAGAATTACCATATGACCCTACAATTCCACTCCTAAGCAGACACCCCCAAAATTGAAAACAGGTACTCAAACAAGTGCACATATACACATTTTCCATAGCAGCACCATTCACAGTGGCCAAAAGGTGGAAACAACCCAAAAGTCCATCAACGGATGAATGAATAAACAAGTTATGGTACATACATACGATGGAATATTATTTAGCCATGGAATGGGATGAAATCCTGATACGTGCTACAATGTGGATTAGTGAAAACTAAGTGAAAGAAGCCAGACACAAAAGGCTACACATTGTATGGTTCCAGTACTGGCAAATCCATACGGACAGAAAACAGATGAGCGGTTGCCAGGGGGTGGGGGAGGGGGAAATGGAGGGCAACTGCTCAATGGGTATGGGCTGTTCTTCAGGGGTGACGAGAAAGCTTCAAAGCTAGAGAGAGGTGGTGGTGGCACAACATGGTGAATCTATTAAATGTCACTGACTTGTTCACTTAAAAATTGTTAATGTTACGTCATGCAAATTGCATCTCAATAAATTATTTTTTTAAGTTAAGCCCTAGGTATATGGGAGATCAGTCTCTCTACCTCGGTGTAGGCTTTACAGACATTTACACTCATGCGTGCACACACGTGCACACAATCAGGGATCGCTCAGCCTCCCCTGCTCCACACATACATCTTGTCCTGCAGTTAGAGGTCTCCTCACTCTTTCTACTCCCTCTGCTTCCTTGTTCATCATTCTCTCTCCTTTTCCCCATGTGAAGTCAGTCAGAAAGAGAAAAACAAATACCGTATGCTAACACACATATATGGAATCTAAAAAAAAAATGGTTCTGAAGAACCTAGGGGCAACACAGGAATAAAGACGCAGACATAGAGAATGGACTTGAGGACATGGAGAGGGGGAAGGGGAAGCTGGGACAAAGTGAGAGAGTGGCATGGACTTATATATACACTACCAAGTGTAAAACAGATAGCAAGTGGGAAGCAGCCGCACAGCACAGGGAGATTAGCTCGGTGCTTTGTGACCACCTAGAGGGGTGGGATAGGGACGGTGGGAGGGAGACGCAAGAAGGAGGGGATATCTGTATACATATAGCTGATACACTGTTACACAGCAGAAACTAACACAGCATTGTAAAGCAATTATACTCCAATAAAGATGTTAAAAATATATATTATTGATCTTTTAATGCTGAGCTTAAAGCCTGACTTTTCCACAGAGGCTTCCCCAACGACCCCAGTCAACAATGGACTTCCTTCCTCCCTCCTATCCCCAGTGCTGTCTATCGGCTGCCAATGAGAGTCAATTATATTCGAGCATGGAATGGTGTTCCTGATTCTTTTTCTGCATGTGTAACTTTTGTTCCCACATTAAGATTATAAACTTGAGGAAGGGACTGAGGCGCATACATGTGTTCTATCTGCCAAGCACTAACGCCGCGTCTGTGGTGGTGGCAGAAGCCCATTGCTGGAGTCAGGTGGGCTGAGAGCTGATCCTGGCTCCATGCCTCCCTCATTGACTGAGCCTGAATCTCAGGGGTCCTCCTCCAGGCTCCCAGTCAGAGCTCTCCAAGCACTGTAAGGAAGCTCAAATGTGGCCTTGCAGGTAAAGAACCCTGCACACTCCAAAGCATGAGACAATGGAAGACACTCTTCATAAAGCACATGCTCCATAACCACTTGATGAGCACAGGGACCTGCCGGGCACAGCAGCCCCCAGGGTTCCAGCATCCCTGGAGGTGGTGGGTCTGGAGGAACAGCTGGCAGCACAGTGAGGCCTGGAGAGGGTTCAGCGGAAAACTGCTTCTCACCAGGGACTCGCCAGGGGACCGAACGGCTCCTGCCTGGACAGGGGTGGAAGGGGACCCTGAAGGAGGAAAGACTGGGACTCTGGCTAAATACACCATCCCCTGATGACCCCCACCGAGAGAAAGGAGCAGAAATGCCCCCAGGTAAGGCAGATCTGTGCTAAGCTGGGACTGGGGTTCCTGTATCCCCCAGACGAATGGATGACCGGGGGAGGACTGACCAGGCTGGAAGGACTCCAAAGGGGTTCACCTCCACAAGGATGGCAAAGTGAAAGGAGACACTTGTCCTAGGGAGGCAGCCACAAAAGGGCTAATCCCAGGCTGGCACACACCCACCTGTCCAAGGGCCCCCTCCCTCCTCAAACTACAACGTCTGCTGGGAATCAGTATGCAGTTTCTCACTGCAGGTAATTAGGTCAGCTTAGAGGATTTCCCAGGTCAGGAGGGTGGGGGAGGCAACGCAGCCGCGCTCTACTGTCTCAGGCCAAGCTCCCGGGTGCTGAGCTGGCCCCTCCCCCAAGACAGGTACTCACCTCCTGGGTGAAGTGTCTGCCACAAAATGAAGCGGCCCAGGTGGGGAAAGTGGAAGTAGTTGAGGCCACCTACACGCAGCCCCCACTCGCAGTGGGATGGACCCATGGCCCAGATATCAGAATGAGCAAGGGAAAGAGAAGTGGCAAGGATGTTGGCCCTTGCCGAGAGTCTGTGAATAGGTTAGACAGAAAGTCCTGGAAGGTGGAGTGAGGCAGCCTAAGGGCAGTCAGCGAACAATCTAGCAGCAAGGTTATGCTAATGGTCAAGTCTAGGTTTGAGAGACAGTCAGGAAGCGTGCTTGGAGCCCGTTCAAGGAGAGCAGAAAAGAAGCCAATCAGCTCTCCGGTGGCCCATCTCTCTCTCTAGCCCCTCCCCCTTCCCTCTTTCCTATGCCAGCGGAGATCCAGTTGAGTAGCAGGCGGAAAGGGTGTGTCCTGAGAACCCCACTGAGAAACTCACTCACACCTTCACCAACGGGGATTCCCTTCTCACTCTCCAAGTGGACAAGTCAAGAGCATCAGAGACGTCTCTCAACATATGTCAGTGAGATCTAGAGGGGCTGGCATGGGTTTGACACCATACCAGGAGGTATGCACCGTGTGAACAGCTGTGTTCAGGACACACACGCACATAGCAAATGCCTCCCTCAGATACGAAAAGAACATGAAGGACTGGCTCAGGGTTATAAACCCTATGCTTCAATTGGCTTCATCTTAACTGCACCCCAAAATAATATGCGAGCCAGTTACTGAGCCCTGACTATAGAAAGATACAGAAAGAAGGCCCTAGGCTGGGGCTTGGAGAGGCCAGTCAAGTCTAAATGGGGTATATGGAGACACACACACACACACACACACACACAGGAAATGACCAAAGTTGAAGAGAATTAACATATAAGAATATAAGCTAATGGGATTATGGGGAACTAAAGGCAATCAATTATCTGCAGCAAATGTCCAGGCCTAGGATAGCTTACTTCTGAGCCTGAATGAATGCAGTGGGTACCCCACTTCTAATAGGGGCTCAAAGTATATAAAAGCGTTTGTTTTCAGCCTCAGCAAAAGAAAAATTAGGAAAGATAATCTGTGTAAAAATGATATGCAGTAGATCATTCATAAACCAAATGTGGACTGTAGATTATCTAGGGTTTGGGCTTTCTGTGACATTGCTTCCCATCTGTTAATGTGGTCAGAAAAGAGGCAAGCCAGGCTGGGAGGAAGTGGCATGGAGACAGTGTCTACTGACAGTGCAGAAGATGCTTTAGGCTATGTGAGGCCTCAGATGTGTCCCAACTCCAAGTCCAAGGGCCCTTCCTCCAGACCAGGCCATTAGCATCTCTTTCAAACATGTAGCTAAAATTCTGATGCCATTGAAGACACGCCAGCCAGCTCACCCAGTCGAGGCATGCCTAAGAGTTTGGTGAGAGCCCCCATGGTGCCACAGCAGTGCTCCCAGAAGTCCCAGGACCAGGCCCCAAACTCATCCATCCCTGGACTGACCTCTGCCAAAGACAACTTTTAGGGGAGAGAGCAGTGACCATTTGGCCACACTCATTTCTGAGCCCCACTAGCAGGCTCCAGCCATTGAGGCCAGCAGAGCAGGCCACCATCCCAGGCCTGGGGTCAACTGGCCTCTGCTTAAACATTCCCTAAGACACAAAGCTCACTCCTTGCAAGGCTTCTCACTCCACTTCTTATTTGGAGGAAGCTCTTATAGGGTCAGATGATATCTAACGTCCCATCCAACTCTATAATCCAATGAGTCTAATGGTTAGAAAGTTCTTAGGTAAGTTGGACAGAATGTTGCTTTCTGTAGTTCTGACATCTGGACCCTCAAAGACCTTGTCTAATCCCATTTCCAACAACAATCTAGGGGAAAGGGGGCACACTGTGTCCACAGCCCCCAAACTAACATATTCTCCTGTTCTTCATCATGGTTTTCAGACCCTGCACCATCCTAGAATCCTAGTGTGTCAGAGGCAGAAGGAACCTCAGAAGTTGTTCTTGTTAACACTTCCCATCTTTCTGTCTTGTAATCACGCCAAGGAAATGATAACATAATTTGGTTATTTTTGCATATCTTTAAGTTTTAAAATATGCTATTTTAGATCAGATTATTATTAAAATGTTTATAAAGTACGGTTTTAACACAATCTTTAATAATGGTTATTACATGCATAAATTTGACTCTCCCCCTTCCCAATTTAGCAAGGCGCACATACTGTCCAATTTAGTTCAGGTTAACTATATAAGAAGAAGCATGATTTGTTAACACATTTTTAGGTGGCATATTATATCATGTCAGGCTTGGGGATCAAATTACACTATAGTAATTGAATCAAATGTTAAGATACAACAATAGTCAAAAGCTGCTCTCACATCCTGAAGCTGGAAATTCTTATCCTTGGTGCTTTTTGTAAGTTTGAAATTTTGTTTCTGCAAGAGAGAAGTATTCAGACTAATTTACACGCACTTCTCTGTTATAGGTGTAAAAAGTATTTATTCCCAGTAAATGAAAATCCACTTTAGGTATATTTATCACTTTTTTTGAGTATTAGAAACATCTTGATGTGCTATATAAAAATTCTGGTCAAATGAGTACAATCTGGTAACCATCATCTTCGGGCAAATTTGTAGAATCATTATTACTGTGTTCCTCATTAGCTCCGTGACGGTCCATGTTTCCTGCCTCCACTCATGGTTCATTATGGATAAACGCAATAATAGATGACTAAGAAGAGAAGCAAATTAAAACTCTGAGGGCAAAAGCACCCTGCAGTCAGCAGTGTTCAGAAGATAATACAGTACCTAATCTCCTCGAAGTCCTCACACCTCACACGCTAGGAGAGCCCCAATCTGTCTCATATTAAGGAGGGGAAAATGGAATAAAAGTATTAATTGATTAAAAACAGAAATGAAGGGGCTTCCATGGTGGCGCAGTGGTTAAGAATCCGCCTGCCAATGCAGGGGACACGGGTTCGAGCCCTGGTCCGGGAAGATTCCACATGCCGCAGAGCAACTAAGCCCGTGCGCCACAACTACTGAGCTTGCGCTCTAGAGCCCGCGAGCTACAACTACTGAAGCCCTCGCGCCTAGAGCCCGTGCTCCACAACAAGAGAAGCCACAACAATAAGAATCCCGCGCACCGCGATGAAGAGTAGCCCCCGCTCGCCGCAACTAGAGAAAGTCCATACGCAGCAACGAAGACCCAACACAGCCAAAAATTAACTAACTAACTAACTAAATAAATAAATAACAGAAACGAAGTCAGATGACATTTTAACCACTTGAGAGCCCCCAGAGTTTTAGAATTACAGGTTAGGGAACAGGTCTTGTTCAACCGTCACCTCACCCACTGCTGCACTGAATTTTTTTTTTTTTTTTTTTTTTTTTCCAGTACGCGGGCCTCTCACTGTTGTGGCCTCTCCCATTGCGGAGCACAGGCTCCGGACGCACAGGCTCAGCGGCCACGGCTCACGGGCCCAGCCGCTCCGCGGCATGTGGGATCTTCCCGGACCGGGGCACGAACCCGTGTCCCCTGCATCGGCAGGCGGACTCTCAACCACTGCGCCACCAGGGAAGCCCTGCACTGAATCTTTTAATGAAGAAACTGAGGTCTACCGAGAAGGATTTAGCTGAGGTCTCCTGGTGAGTCGGGGCTGAGTGAGGCTCAGTACCCAGTCTCCTGACTCTGAGTTCTCTCCTCTCCCTGTGCAGCCAGCAGTGACAGGATGGCTCCAAAGCCCATCTGAGGGTGAGGCCCTGTCAAGGGCCTGTTTGCCTGGTTAGGCCGCACAGCAGCAGGCACAGCTCCTTTCCCACAGGATATACGTGATAATTGTTTCTTGGATGAATAAATGGAACTGTAGCAGGGCCAGGATTTGTATACCTGCTTCTCCTTCTCACCCCTGGGTCATGCTGTATCTGTCCCCTTTCCACAGAGTTGGGACAGTTTCTATCCCATCAAGAAAGCAGCCCCTCACGACCCAGCTGCTGGCACGTCCCAGAGGATAAACGGACCAGGACGTGGTGTGGTCCACCATGCTGGCTTAGCCCCTTCGGACTGCTCCAAAAACAATACCACAGATTGGGTGCCTTACAAACAACAGAGATTTACTTCTCACAGTTCTGGAGGCTGGGAGTCTAAGACCAGGGTGCCAGCACGGTCAGGTTCTGGTGAGGACCCTCTTCCGGCTGCAGACGGCTGCCTTCCTGCTGTGTCCTCACACAGTGGAAGGGATGAGCTAGCTCTCTGGGGTCTCTTATATAAGGGCACTGATCCCATTCATGAGGGCAGCACCTTCCTGACCCCATCACCTCCCAAAGGCCCTACCTCCTAATACCATCACCTTAAGCATTAGGTTTTCAACATATAAAATTTGGGGGGAACACAAGCTTTCAGACTATAGCAGGCTCACACTTGCGAAAATGAAAGAGGTGGATCAGTGGTTCTTCAAGTGCGGTCCCTGAACCAGCAGCAGCAACACCTGAGAACTTGTCAGAAATGCACATTCTTGGGCCCCACCCCAGAAGGCCTGACTCAGGAACTGTGGGGGTGAGGCCCAGCAACCTGTGTTCTAAGAAGCCATCCAGGGGGCTCTGATGCAGGCTGAAGTCTTGAGACTCACAGAGTAGCCTGTGTTTAAGGTCCCTTGCGGCTCTGACAGTTTCTGTCCCAGCCTGGATAACGAGACAGTGGTCTGGATGACGATGGTATCCAGGAACGTTGGCAGAGCTCTCGCAGCACCAAGTACTCTTCTGAACACTCCACGTAAAATGACTTAATGCCCCAGTGGAAGCCAATCTCTGCAGGGAGGCTCAGACGCAAAGAGTTGGGTTGACGGGCCCAAGAGTGAGGCCACATCCTCCTACTCAGTGGCTGCTGCCCTCCAAGCCTTGTTCAATAAAGCCCCAAAGGGAGGCCTGAGAAGCAGGCTAGAGGCAGACACCAATCCAGATGTGTGTAAACATGCAGCATTTACCCAGGCCAAAACTGGTCTCCCTGGGCCACACCTGGCCTCAAATGCTCTAGGACTCTCTTCCCAACGTGTCAAACCTGACTTTTGTACTTTGAACAATGCAGGGTCATTCAAATAATGGCTTGCACGGTGTTACTGCTAATTATTTGATTTACTAACAGTTGGGGCAGGGATGATAATGTTTCTAAGTTGCAGGTGAAGATCAGAAGCTAATAATAAAAATAAATAAAAATAAAAAAAATAAAGATCAGAATCTAGGCTGTAGCTGGGACCAGGAATGAAACATCCTGAGAAGGGGCAAAGGACCCTCCAGGACCCCTGTCCTTGTCCTCTGTCCCCAGTGGCCGACTTCTAGCAATAACTCTCAAACCAGGATAAGATCAACTGAAAACATGCACATCAAATCTTAATGGCTCTTATTTCTAAGTGATTGGGGTTTTTGTTTGTTAATTTTTTTCAAGTTTTATAACTTTTACCTTTATAACCAGAAAACTAACATTTAAGAAACATAAAATGTGGATTTCTGTACTTTACTGTATATATGCTTTACTTTAATACAAGTTGTTAAAAAAAATAATGACAAAGGGGATTGTATCCAACCCACTGAATCTTTCTATCCCTGCTAAGAGGTAGCGTCAGTTCCTGGACAGGAGGGATGAGAAGGACAGGATGAATTCTCAAGACTTCCCTGGTTGGGGCTCTGGGTCCCTGAGTCTCAGTGTGTCCCTCTGGGAAATGGGGAAATGATCACTGTTTCCAGTGGGTTAATGGGAAGACAAAGGCAGAGCCAGAAATGAGTCCCTAAGACCCAGACTGCCATCCACCTCTGTATTCATCTTATCCACAACATAGCTGAGACTAATGCAATCGAGTTCCTCTGGCTCTGGAGGGATCCTGTGAGCTTCTACCTCAGAAAGAGACGAACCTGACAACTCCCACCATTACTCCTTACCCCCCATGCCTCCTGCTTATGGGGAAAGATGCAAAATACAAAGTGGCTGTCTTCAAATGGAGATAGAAGCGCATCCGTCACCAGGCCAGGGAAGAGTCTCTCATAACCTACTAGGTTTGTGGAATTTTCTGGAGAGAAAAGGTAGAAGGGGGTGCGGAGTGGCAGGAAAGAGTCAAGTCCTCTACAACCCCCCGACTTCCCAAGTGCACCAGAGGGTAACCGACACAAAGGAAAAGAGGCTTGTGGACTTTGGAGGAAAGAGCTAGTCGGGACTCTCCCCTGCCTATGGAAGTCAGTAGCCCAGTGGGAAAGAGAATTCGGCCTGGCCCTCCCCCTTCCCCACTGTCTCACACTGGCGTCTGGGGTAGGTGGGTGGAGAGGCGTGGGGCAGCAAAGGTGCTCTACAAGTAGACGGTGGTGAGACAAGTTTGGGCTACCAGCCGGGAGGCTGGGTTCTACTCCTCACTTTGCTATTAGGTTGCTGCCAGCTTTGAGTGAGTCCCTTCCTCGGGCTTCATCCTCCTCCCGTGCAAAGTGATGGACTCCCCAAGCTCAGATGTCTAAGAAACCCATGAGATACTAAGGCTTCCCCATAACCGAGGAATCCATCAGCTGGTCAGACCTGTGCCTTTTACTCCAGCGGGAGGGAACAGGGTGGTGGTCAGGGTTACAGTGGACTTTCTGGCAGGGAAGGATCTTCTCAGCATTCAGGAGAACACCGAAGGTTAAGAGCTCAGTAGGATAGAACCTGACTGGAATCAGAAGGGTCTGAACTGAAGCCCCGAACACACAGCTTACTAGCCGAGCGACCTCAGAAAAAAGCCATCAAGCTCCCTGTGCTTCCCTTTCCTTGCCTGTAAAGCAAGGCCACTGAAAATACTTCATAAGTGAGTGTGGAGTGAGACACCTATTAAAAGCCCACAGCACATAATAAGCTCTGAGTATCTGGCAGCTGTCATTATTCTAACCTCACTCTTCCTATTATTACTACTACTGCTGCTGCTGCTATGACAACAACCAGGGATGGGGGAGGTCACAGCGACTAAATGCCTAGAACCCATGACCACAGTACACTTCCTGTCCTCCCACTGGTGGTCAGGCTGATAACCAAGGTCAATTTACACACATCTGAAAGAAGAAAACCACAGGGGCTCCCAAAATACAGTCACACATCAGCCTTGAGTTATCTCCTCCCAGAATGAGTGCCCAGTAGAGAAAGAGATTTACTTTTCGGGAAGCTTAACACCTTCCTTCCCCCCCTGCCCCCCAGCCCTACACACACAGAGCCAGCAGTCTTCCATCAGTACCGTGGAGAATTCTAGGATAGACTGGGGCAAAGGTTGAGCAGGTGCCAGCTGCCCAGCTGCAGCTGAATATAGGGCTCAGAGCAGCCTACACAAAACAAATGAAAACTGAACAAGCAAGCCAGCCAGCAGCCACATAGCCAGTGGTCATGCAAGAAGACAATGGGCTCTTCCCAGGCCTGGCCACCAAGTCCCGTGGCTGTTGAGACCAGGACTTGAAACGCTGCCAGAGCTGGGAGAGTGCAGTGATGGTCACATGGTGTTCTGGGCCAGAGCGGCTTGAACTGCTCTCCGTCTCCCTAGGGATCCAGGGCTTGCCTTATGCTAGACACCAGCTGAGACCTGTGTCCCAGGAGAAGCTCAGGAGAGAGCTAGACTGGGAATCCACAGGTAGATAATTTGGCTTGGCTCTGCTCTGACTCATGCTGCTTCCTGAACCGGTCACCCAACTCTCTATGCTTTGGTTTCCCCACCTCTACAGTGGAAATGACACATTAGCTCAGGGTATTAACTTGGTGTGGCAAGGGTATGATAAGGATACAAGTAGATTACAGGGAGCAAAACGAGGGAACTGAAATGGCTTATTATAAGAAATGAACTCTCATACTCTGGACTGATATGTGGTCTCACTTCTACCTCCGTTTCATTGATTAACCTTGTGTTGATTTCCTCACTGTGTCTGTACCTCAGGAAAGTCACGCCTTTCTCCCCACCATCCTTTTTCGTTACAGGTGTGGCCAGCATGAAATTAGAAAATTAGGGCTTGAGGATAACTGGATTGTCCATTTCTTCTGAATTTCTACCTCGTCCCCTTTGAAGACACTCCCTAATGAGATTGTTAGGAGCACAGAAAGAGTAAAGCTCCACTCTAAATCTCCTCCTTGAGTCTTCCAAACTACCATAGATTAAAATGAACTCTCTCTTAAACTCCAAGAACTATGTGGTCCAAACCATACATTTGCATTTATTCTTTATTACTTTGTGTAATTAGTCATCTTGACCATGCATGGATGCCTGGTACGCTTGCTCAACTAGAGTGCAAGGTTTTTTGGTTTTTTTTTTTTGTGGTACGGGGGCCCCTCACTGTTGTGGCCTCTTTCGTTGCGGAGCACAGGCTCCGGACGCGCAGGCTCAGCGGCCATGGCTCACGGGCCCAGCCGCTCCGCGGCACGTGGGTTCCTCCCAGACCGGGGCACGAACCCACGTCTTCTGCATCGGCAGGCGGACTCTCAACCACTGCGCCACCAGGGAAGCCCTTTTTTTTTTTTTTTTTTTTTTTTGTGCTGTACGCGGGCTTATCACTGCTGTGGCCTCTCCCGTTGCGGAGCAACAGGCTCCGGACGCGCAGGCTCAGCAGCCATGGCTCACGGGCGCAGCCGCTCCGCAGCATGTGGGATCTTCCCGGACCGGGGCACGAACCCGTGTCCCCTGCATCGGCAGGCGGACTCTCAACCACTGCACCACCAGGGAAGCCCGAGTACAAGGTTTTTGAGGGCAAAGATTGCCTTTCCTTCTCCACTGTAATTCTCATAGTACCTAGCACACAAATGAGCAACTATTTTAGGCTCAAAAATATTTTCTGATTGCTCCCCAAAGTTGTTAGGTGTACTTGAATAAGGCTGGGCATGAAGCTACTATAAGGAAGGGAAGGCGGGGAAGTAACAACAGCAGCTCACCTTCATCGGCTACTTCTTATTTAACCCCAGGCATTATGCAAAGGGGTTCATGTGCATTATCTAATTTAATCTTCACAAATCCATGCAGGGTAAGCACTATTTAACTCCCCGGTTTACAGATGAAACTTAGAGAAGATTTAAGTCATTCGCCAAAGATCACACAACTAGTGAATAGAGAGACAGACTGGAATCCAGGCAGCCTGATTCCAGGGCCTTGCTCTTGCACTATCTTCTACTTGCAAGACCGGACGCATGCCCTTGAGCATTCCACACTGGGAGCTGAGAAAAACAAACCTGGGAGGGCAGAAAGAGGAGAAAGCAGATAAATGATCTGGAGCAAAAAGAGTCCAAGCCAGCAGAATATCTTTAGCCACCACTGAGTAGAACTTGGCCTGTTTTGGTCTGTCCCCAACATACCAGCATCTGGGTAGACCCCAGATGATGTCACCAGCCTGTTGAGAAACAAAGCATTCTTGCTCTCAGAAGCCCCCACTGTAACTTTTTAGGGTGCCATCCAAAAGCTTTCTCTTTATTTTTCAAGGTTTAAGAATGCAGAGGGGGCTTTCCTGGTGGCGCAGTGGTTGAGAGTCCGCCTGCCGATGCAGGGGACACGGGTTCGTGCCCCGGTCCGGGAAGATCCCATGTGCTGTGGAGAGGCTGGGCCCGTGAGCCATGGCCGCTGAGCCTGCGCATCCGGAGCCTGTGCTCCGCAACGGGAGAGGCCACAATAGTGAGAGGCCTGCATACCACAAAAAAAAAAAAAAAAAATGCAGAGGAACCATGGAATGTGTTCAGAGAGGGCTTTCCCAGTCTGACTCAGAATGCGGTCCTGACCCTACTCCCGCACCAGCCTTCCAGAACCTTCCAGAAGGATCCAGCAACACAGCATCATAGTCTTTTACTACATTTCCTTTTAGCTTGACTTTCCCCTAACCTGCACATTCCACATTCCCCAATGTCTATGCATCATGAAGGCCCCCGCTGCTGTGAAGGGAGCCAGATGAAGAAGGAAAAGAGCCAGAGACCTGGGGCCCACCAGCCAAACCCACCCAAGTCCCAGAAGCCCAGTAGGCTCACGCTGATTCCTAAACTATCCAGGACAGGTTGTGCTGGAACAGCCACCGTCCGTGGGAGTGAAAAGATTAAGCACTAAGACCCCAGACCTCTACAGTCAGATAGGGTATTTAACGGTGTCACACAGATAGGTCGTGGGTGGCCAAGCTTCCAGGTGATAGGGGATTCATTTTTTAGCCCAGGCCTAACTGGAAGTCCTTACTCTTATCAGAGCGGCAGCACGCTGACCTGCACAACCAGAAACTCTGAAACTCTGTTTCAGAGTTCTCAGAAACAGAAAACCCTAGGGACACTCAGAGAGAAAGAGAAAGGAAACCCAAAATATAAAATGGAGATTTAGCAGAGAAAAGATTGAAGCCACACAATGGATAAACACTCTGCACTTAAAAGGAAACACTGAACAGTTCATAAACAAAGCTTAAGAGAAGTCTGGATGCTGTAATACTACTGGCTTTGACACAGGAAAGCAGTATCTCAGCACAGAATTTCATGGAATGAGTAAGAAAAAAAATCAGCCAAATTGGAACACAGCAAGAGGACGAATGCAGACCAGATACATGAACAGAGAGTTAGTCATTTCTCAGTGAGGAGCAGAAATTTATATCCAAAGGCCCAACATGGGATACGTGTAGTGCCTGTGTCGTCATGCTTGAGTTTCCTGTCCCAGTGAAATATATATATATATTTCTCTCTCCCAGTGTGGATTCTGTTAGTCTCAGCTAATATGTGATAAGATCTTGAGTTAAAGAACTCTTCCAGGTAAAGACAGATAAGCACCTGGACTAGGTGGATCCCTCCATAACTGGTCAGACCATGCAACTCGGCCCTCCCCGCTCTTTTACTGAATAGCTTAGCCAGGATGACTTCTGCCAGGACGTGTCCTTGTCATAATGGCAGCACTGCTGAAGCTAGAGAGGTGGGCAGAACAACAGACATTGGGATCTCCTCTCAGTGCTAAATCTATTGGAGAAGACCCCCCCCCACACACACCGCTGGATAGGAACACGAGCACCAGATGATGAAAATATTCTGTCGATGTTATATGTGTGGAGGGAGGCTCCTGGGATTGTCCCCTTTTATGTTCCCATTTTCTTTTAGCACCAGAATGAAAGGTAAACCTCGGTAGGCAAAACAGACGAGAGCTGGGTTCAGTGGCTCTGTCAAGCAGAGAGGGGACTGTGGGACAGACGGTGATTCTTCTGTGCGGAAAGTGTCACAGCCTCCGCCTTGGGGCCTGATGAAGACTCAGAGCAGTGGTTCTACAGTGCCTTGTGGGCCAAGACTCAGAAGACTTCGGTGCCATTGGACCCTAACGTTCCCTAACAGAAGACTGGAGTTTCTTACTTAAGTAAGAAACTTAAGACTTAAGTTTCAGACTCTTACCTCACTCTTCAATACAAGTGACTCCCAGACACAGAAACTTCTCAAACAAGGGACCATCAGCCCCATGTTGGAATTCAGAGTTGCCCATTGGGTAATAAGCCAGGATTAGGAGACTTTGGAATCAGATCCAATCGCAGCTCTGCCACTTAGAGCTCTCCTACTTTGGGCCCATTCTGAGCCCCCATTATTCCATGTGATGGGTATAAACATCCAGTCCAAGGTTGTGATGAATCAATGAGATGACAAAAGCCAAGCATCTAGCATAGGCCCTGACACAGGGCAGGTGTCCAGTCAACAGCTCGTCCCTTAGTCCCTGGCTGTCCTGTGGACAGAGGCACACATGGTGGGACCTGGGAGCGCCTGTAGAACAAGGGTTGGAAGACCAATACCTATAGCTCAGCTGGCCACTTTTAAAATGAATTCTTACACAATCGCTTATCTGTACAACACGAGCATTTATAGAGCCCTTTCTCCTATATTATTCTTATTTAAATAGTCTTATTAGGTAGGCATTATTGTCCCCATTTTACAATTGAGAAAATTAAACCTAAAGAAGCTTAGATAACTTGCTCTAGTCCTTTCAGATCCCTAATCCATCTGGTTTTCAGATCCCTAATCCAGTGCCCTTTCTGCTACCCCACAATGGAATAATCATCCATTCAATATATACTTCCTGAAAGTTTCCTATGTTCTGGGCATGGATCCAGGGACTGGGTACTCACTTTGGTTCTAGCACGGGTCTGCTCTAAGCCAGCCACATTCTTTGATTCCTCATGGCTGGTGGTACATCCATGGGAGCAGTGGCCAGAGTGATAGCGCGAGCCATTGACCACCTTCATGCTGACTGAGGACAGCTGTGGGGCAGGGCTGGTGAGGTAAGGCATTGTGCGCCTTCGAGGCACTTATCATCTCCTGGGGTAAGGAAGGAATAGCCAGGTGAAAAGCAGATCAGAGGGAGAAGAAAAACCATCCAGAGAGCCAGTGGTTCTCAGCCTGGGCTGTATATAAGAACCACCAGGAGGACCTTTAAACATTCCTGTGCCGAGACCCAGCTCTTAGAGATTGTGAATTATTTGGCATAGAGAGGGTCCCAGCAGCAGCACATTTAAAATCTCCCCAGGTGAGGCTAATCCGTTGCCAGGCTGAGAACACACGTCTAGGGCCTTGCCAATCAGAGTGTGCTTTGCTGACTGGCAGTACTGGCATTACGTGGGAGCGTGTTAGAAATGCAGACTCTCAGGCCCAATCCAAACCTACTGATTCTGCCTCTGCACTTTAACAAGATCCCAGGTGACTCATGTGCTCGTGGAGGATGGAAAAGGGCAGGCTCCTCCCTGTGAGTCAACCAGAGAAGTCCCTCCCCAGCCCCAGCTGGGAGATGCAGCCCACCTGCTCCCCACCAGGCAGGGCACACCCCTCGAGAGTAGAGCAAGGGGCTCAGGTGCCTTCGGGGAGCCACGTCACTAAGCTCTGCTTCTCTCGTCGCCTCCAGAGCCTCACCTGAGCCTGCATCACGGGGCTCCATGTACCAGAGCTGCTGGAGTCCCAACAAGCCCCTCTGTGGCCAGGAGGGAATCTGAGAGCAGGACCCTGTTACCATTTCAGCGACAAGAAAAAAAAGGAGTTTCTTCCCCTTCCACACAGTCTTTGCCCCCACTCCCCCTCCCCCCTCTCCGAGTGTCTTCACCACAGAAGAGGCAAGCTCAGGACAGCAGCGCCTCAGCACAGCCCCAGCGAGACAGTGAGCTGCCTGATCCACCATAAAGGCAGCACTGTCACTGCAGGCATGGGGGTGGCTGGTACCAGCTAAGCCTCATGAAGGAGGGAATCCTCAAGAGAAGGCCAGACAGAGACACATACATAAAATGACCCTTCCAGCATCCTGCACCCCTCCCCCAGCTCTGTATCCCTCCTACCACTTCAGTCTTTGTTTCTGTCTATCAGTTGTGTGTGTGTATAATTTTTCACACATGCCTGCCTTTGCTCTCCCATTAGACTGAGATCAACCATCCCTGGCTCCTCCTTTGTCACTGCCCACAGTACCAAGTACAGAGACTTATGCCCAGCAGGGGCTTCATAAATATTATTTGTATTCATGCGCACACATTTTCTAGGAGTCAAACTGATAGCTCCAGGCTAACAAAGAACTATTCAACAAGCAGGCATTTATTAAGATTATCAGAACACTGAGAGTCTATGGAAGAAAACTGTAAGGCATGGCTTCAAAAAGCACACACTCTGGTTTAGGAAACCAGACTTATACATAGAAAGCCTAAGACCCGAGACCCAAAGAAGTCAAATGTGTTTAGGATATGTGCACTGGCACGTGCCTATGCAATGGAAATTTTCTGCTCCAGTCTTTTGACAGGTTATTATTACTTGCCTATTAATTGGCATTTTAAAGCATTTTCCCCCTCTGGTATCTCTACCACTGACCCACATCCCCATCCTGGGCCACATCCCCCATAACAGGTAGACAAGATGAAATGATGCCTACAGTCAGAAAAGGAGACGGATCAAGACCAGGAACTTCTCTCTGCTGGATGCCCACAAACATCTGATGTAACAGCACAAAATCTGTACCCCACCTCACCACAAAGCCAAGTGTCCAGGGCCATACACACTGCATTGCTTGCCCATTCAAGGCTCCAAAAAGTCTCGGGTCAGGTCCCTGGGACCAGAGCCAGAATCCAAGAAGCCTTCTCCTTGCCCTTGAAAGGAAAACCGCAGTGCGTCATGCATGGTTGTCCCCACCGTGACAATAAAAAAGGGCAAAACTCACAGCCAGGCGCGGACTCTCAGTTCAGATTCAGCTTGGGGTTTTCTCCAGCAATGTGCCAAACTCATCCCCATTCAACAGTCCAAACTCATCCCCATTCAACAGTCCATTTTTACTCTAAGTCAAAGAGGTTTAGGTAGGAGGGACAAATATGCAAGGGTAAGTGCAAATTGCAAGGATTCTGACATTAGAGCTGTGCAGTTGAATATAGGAGCCACACATGGCTATTTAAATCAAATTAAAAATTCAATTCTCAGTCACATTAGCCACATTTCAAGGCTCAATAGCCACATGTGGCTAGTGGCTACCATGTTGGACAGTGCAGATACAGAACATTTCCATCAGCACAGAAAGCTCTATTGGACAGCACTAATGTTGAACATTTAGATGTTTCATTTGAAGCAATGAGTAGGGCCTTCTGGGAACTTTTGTTGCTCTCTCCAGCACATTGCTTCTTTCACAATGAAAGAAGCAACGTGCTGAGAGTCTCATGTAAATACAAAGACTCTAAGGCAAAATTTATAGGGCTACAAATTGGGTCATTTTAACATGCGTATGTGCACACACATGGTCACTCCTTCTTAAAAGGGCCATTACTAGTTTCTCCCAACCCAAACTTCTGCTTTCATCACAAGGATTGTAGGATTGTAAGTCAGATGATGCAGACAGACCAATTTGCTGCCAGAAAGCCCACATGCTACCTAGTCCTAGCCAGGACAGTTTTCCAGATCCCTTTTGGGCGGTTCCATGCATTTCCTGGCCTTACCTTTTTTTTTTTTTTTTTTTTTTTTTTGCGGTACGTGGGCCTCTCACCGCTGCGGCCTCTCCCACTGCGGAGCACAGGCTCCGGACGCGCAGGCCCAGCGGCCACGGCTCACGGGCCCAGCCGCTCCACGGCACGTGGGATCCTCCCGGACCGGGGCACGAACCCGTGCCCCCTGAATCAGCAGGCGGACCCTCAACCACTGCGCCACCAGGGAAGCCCCTGGCTTTACCTTTTAACCTGGCATCATCAGGGAGAAAAATGTTGCAGATGGCAGCTCAGCACCCTGGACAGCGACAAGCTCCCGACCAGCCAACAAGTGTTTAAAAGTTCCAGTACTCCCCTTTTCTCCAAACCCCCTTCAGATGCAACTATCCCCAGACACCACTGCCTGTGACGGAATTTCCCATTCACTTCTCCTAACACCACAATCTTGTCTTTAGAGCAAGAGCAAGCTCAGCTAAGAAGCTTAAATGCTCCTCACCAAGACAAAGTCCAACTCCTTAGTCAGATTCAAGATTCTCTGGAGTCTGGCCCCAGCTGGTCCCTGCAGCTGCAGCTTCCACTGCTCCAGCCTGGCCAATTCAATGCCTGAGTATAAGTTCCCTCCTCTAAACCTCTAATTATGCTCCCTTAGCCCACCAGAAATGCCATTCCCTTACCTTTATCTATTCAAATCCTACCCATCCCTAGGGACCCAGACCAGCTCCTGTTTCACTTCAAAACCTTCCCAAAGGACTTTAGTCTACTTTGATATCCTCTCTTCTCTGACACCTCAAAGCATTTCTAGTTTAGATCATGCTTTAAGGAACTTGATTACATACCCTCTTGTACCATTACTAGGTTCATATATAGTGTTTAAAGTGGCCTGGTGTGTGGAAGAACTGACTTTGCCAGAAACTAGCCACTTTGATCAGTAAAATAACGATCTTAGATTAAACCATCTCTAACATTCGATGAGTTGAAGATTCTCTCAAAACAAGTTGCCACCCAGAAGTGTGCTCTGCTCATAATAAAGGCTTCAAAGACTAAAGAGCATTGTGTAAAAACAAACCAAGGCACAGCTCAGAGCTGGGATCAGCCAGAGAACCCTGGTTTAGCTCCCAACATGAGTCACAAAGGCTTCATTTCCACTCAGTGTGTGATGACGATCAGAAAGAGATCTAGTTTCTGTCCTTGCCTACGTCAGCACAGGAAAATTGCCTGTGGCCTCAGAGGCATTTTCCTTCATAAAGAACATGTCACCTCCAACAAGTGGGAAAATACCGCACAACGGGTATTATAACCTTGGCATTGTAAAAATGTCTCTCACACAAACATGCATGGATAGGTCAACCAACACCTGACAGCAGTGTACTGACTCCATTACTAATTATGCATAAGCCCAGACAGACTATGGAAAATAACAAAAAGCATACTCTTTGTTGGTGCCCCCAAATAAAACTCTGACTAGTCTTACAAGTCAAGAGGTTCCACGGGGGAGAGAGAACTGACTTAAAATTTCAGCTCAATATTTTACTTCTTGTCAAAACGATAGTTATAGTACCTCCTCATGTTTAAAATCCTATTCTCAAAGCACTCAGTTTATGGATCTACATACAATAGGATACAGGGATGACTCTTTCGCTCTTGCACATGGAGAAATTAAGGCCCAGAAATGTTTAATAACTTTTGTAATGCAAATAAAGATCACACGAGAATGAGAATCTAGTCGGAATAATTTCAATAACATAAGCAGCGTGTACACACAAACACACATATACACGTACACACACACATTCAAAGAACTCAATAATATAAAGAGATGAGGGAGTTCCCTGGCGGTCCAGTGGTTGGGACTCCGAGCTTTCACTGCTGAGGGGGCCGGTTCAATCCCTGGTCCGGGAACTAGGATCCCGCAGGCTGCTGAGCAAGGTCAAAAAATAAATAAATAAATAAAAGTGGAAAATAATATAAAGGGAAGAGTTACGAAACTCACTGACCCTGGAACTGGAAGATTCCACTGAGTACTTGCAAAAAAGTGCCAAAGCAAATTGGCCAGCATTGGTAAAGAAGGAACTCTCATCACTGGGAAAAGTCCTTGGAATTGCTCTGCCAGCCATTCACTCTCATCCCAGAAAGTCGTAAGATCTGAGAACAAAATTTAGCATCTGGTCAACCCACCCCAGTTGGCCTAAACTGGATCCAGGAGAGTGAGTTCAGCATGAAGGGCCAGAATCATCCTGTCCTAAGCCCTTCCCCAAGCCAACCATCCTAAGTGCTAGGAGAGGGAAAGCAGTGAGACCCCAGTATGACCAGGCTAGAAAAGTAAAGGCTCCATTACTCAGGATCCTCTACGACTATGTCTCAATATACTGTTCCCTCACCAGGAAATTACACGCACCCACCACCCAAGCCATGCCATTTATTCATCATGACTCAAACATGCCCTGCACACGTGTGCCTTTGAATCTGCTCCTCCTCCAGCAGCTCTGACCATTAAGTCTTCAAGTCTTGAGGTCTCAAGACCCATGCAAGAGGCTTTTACAGATCATCTAAGCCCAATATAACCTCCTGTCATCCTTCTAGCATTTACTGTCTGGAATTAGCAAATGTTCCTTATTTTTGAATATATATCTCTTATCTCCTTTAGGGTGGAGATGAGGTCTCAGGAGCCTCAATTTTGCTCCAGAAGATGGTGCAGTACCCCTTACCCACGTTCAATAAATGTTTGGTGATGATGACGAAAATGCTAAGACCTCTCCAGACGGAGACCTAAGGACAAAACTAGATATGCAACTATGTCCATGGGGCTGGGTGGGGCAGGCAGAACAAGCCCCAAAGGGAAACCGCCTGGAGAACAACTGCTCACACAGCCTTCCTCCAACTTCAGTGTCAGGGGCTTCCTCATTCTAGGACTGAGTCAGAAGTCTTCCCTTCCTACACTTGAGCCGCTGATCCCAAGCTGTTTATCTCGTTAACTCTGTTTATTGTGATCCTGGTAAGAGGTTCTAAAGCCCTCCAAGCCCCTCTCTAATTAAATTCATTAGAACAGATTGGGGCTTTCTTTCTGCATCTCAGAAAAATTAACAACACGATTAGCATCATAATGACGGGGAGAGGGGCTGCCGGGGAGGCCTTTCAGGAGGGGCTGGCCCAGTCTGGGAAGGGAAGAGTGAAGAGGGGCAGCCCAAGGAGAAGGCAGATGCTCAGGCAGCTGCTTCCTGGAGGAGGGGAGCTACAGTAGTCAGGAAGGGATAATGACGGCCTGAGGGGACGACCCCACCAGGCCCCAGGCATCCCCACTTTTTCATGGCTTTGGGGAGAGGAAAGGCAAGACAAGAAATTAATCAATTACATGAACACCAGAGACAGGCTTCTGGGACTAGAGGCTTTTAGCAGTCTTCTAGTTTTACAGAAAGAGAAACACAGTTAAGCTCTGTTAATGCTGGGGCTGGAAGTAAAACATAACCCCCTCATGGTTTTCATGAAGGTGTCCTTTTCTATAAGGCTGTACTGCAGGAACCTGGGGGAAGCAGGCAGGGTGAGGCAAGGCACTTCTTTCCCAGAGAACCTGAACCCATCCAGTATTTGCTTATACCCCTGTGGGTTCCCTCATCTAGAAAACTCTCATCTTCCCTTCCTTATTAAAATTCTACCCATTTTTCAAGGCTCAGCTCCATTCCCACCCCTCTCTGAAGAGCAGCTAGCATTGGCGAGTGTTTACTGCCAGCCAGGGAGGGTGCTGGGCCCTTCACTGCCTCATCACATTTAATCCTTATTATGGCTCTGCAAGGTTCATATTAATACTCTCATTTCACAGACTGGGAAACTGTAGCTCCTCAGCCAGTAAGTGAAAGAACCAAGGTTTGAAGGCAGGTCCGTCTGATGTCAAAAGCTGAGCACTTTCTGCGATGCCATGTCACCTCCCTGACTCAAACCATACTGAGGCATAACTCCTTCCTTTGCAATTTTACTGTCCAGGGCCTGAAGACTTAATTATACAACGTCTTGTATTATTTCCAAGGGTTTTCACATGTTTCCATCTTATTTCCCCTATTTGAAAGCAGGAACCACATTTCTGTATCCTTCAGAAGGACAAAGTAGGTACTGAAAAATGCATGCTAACTGAGCCCTTCTAACAGATTTTCCTACAGGGGCTCGTACGAGTGGATAAAACATTCCAGTCCTACCAGGGTCAGAGAGCTCACAGGAGAGGAGCATGGGCTTTGGTGTCAAACTAATATATTTTCAATTCTAGCTCTGCAACTCACTGTTCTATAATCTTAAATCACAACCTCTCTGGGTCTGTTTCATTATGTGTAAAACCGGGATCCTAACACTACTTTTTTTGTAGCGTTAACCCTTATGAAGGTTAAATGAGATGGTGAATACCAAGCATGTAGTAGGGTGCCTGGCACGTAGTAAGCACTCTATAATGATGACGATTCTATTATGCCACTTTGATTCTTCCTAGCTTGTCTCAAAACCTAAGGAAAGGAGGGTAGTTCAAGAAATCTCAAGCTGGCTGGCACAGTCTGACCAATATCCCAGGTCAGCAAAGCTGTGGAAGTGCCTCCTCAAGCACCAGCACAGCCATTAGCTCTCAGAGCCCTTCCCTGCAGCCCCAAGGACCAGGCCATACGCATCTAACATCTGCCCTTGCAACTAGGCCTGGGCCCTAGCCGAGCATTTGGAGTAAAGGCTCGAAAGTTTGACATCAGGCTGCTCTAGCCAAAGCAGGGGTCCAAACAGTGTGGTACGATCAGCCCAGGTCCTACAGCCCACTGGGCCCCCTCAGCCATGCTCTTACAATGCCAGGAATCCCTTTACCTCCGGTAGAGCATTTCTTGTACCGCATTTTAATTTGTTTTCATTTCTGTGTCTCTCACTTGACTTACACACACAACATCTAGCTTAGTTCCTAGGACATTTTCAAAGTCTCAGGACATACTAATGAAATGAGCTAAATCAGATGTGTAGGTGGAGGGGTGGGGGATGGATTCCTCAGACAGGTGAGGCTGGCTGTCTCTATCCTTAGGCTCTTTCCCAGTTCAGCTATGGATGTTCCTGGTGACCTGTGCTCGAGTGTAACTTTTAAGGATTTCCCTGTCACTATCAACCTCCTCTCCCCTATCTGGACCTCTTTGATGACTCCCACCTGACTCTGACCTCCCAGAACTCCAAGACCCTTCCACCCATGTCAGAGTTCACAATACTTTTACTCACCTTGTTTCTGAGCACATACCTGAACTTGCTATTTCTCCATCAGCCCCCGGGCCTCTTTCCTCTCACTCACTCTGACATTCTAAGCATATTCTGACCACACTTTGCCCCTAAAATACAAGGGCTTAGGAAACAGGAATGGCAGAGTTGAGTAGCCTCGATCTTGTCCCCAAGTTCCCCCTTCAGGCTGAAGCAGTAGCCAGCAGGGTTCAGCTGCACACAGAACATCCCCTCTTCCCCCTCAAGCTGGGGATCTGGTAACATCTTGCATCTTACCTTCTCCCTCACCTTCTCCCTCACATTCAACTTCCATGTCAGCCCTGAACCACCATTCTGACAACATCAACCAGCATCGGTAAAGGGGGGGCTGATGCCACTGGAGTGAAAGATGCTGCTGTTCACCATCCCTGTCCCCATGTCCTCACTCAAGCTTATCTATGTTATTTGTCTGATAACTTGTCTCTTTCATTACACTGGCAGCCCTGAGAGAACTCTTTTCATCTGTATGATCCCAGCACCTAGCAGAGCAGCACACTCTAGGGTTTAATTCGTATTTGTTGAATGAATAAGTATGTAACCAGCCTTGAATTCCTCTTACTTCCTTCTCCCTTCTTCTCCCAGGCCAAACAGACTGAAGACTGAACTTCTCTGCCTCTCTCTTTCTAGTTTCCTAAGAAATTCTTTTTCTAAAGACTAAGTGATGCTCCTCACACCCCAGGTCTCAGATGGTCTTGGAGGAGAGTGGCACCAGGGGAAGGGGACACATTGCAACAACGGAGTGATGGGAGCCTTGGAATCCTGTCTCTCAGTCACTGCAGAAATAGGACCACCTTCTATGCCTCACCCCTTGGATATCCAAAGCCAGAACCCAACCCCTAGATACCAGCTACCTCTTCAATGTACCCCTGAAAGATCCAGCCCGGCCCCATAAGCCCAGCTTGCATCAGCCCACAGGGAGCTAGTCAGGTCTTGCTCCAGCTCTCCAGGGAGCTGGCTTCCCTTTCTGTGTGCCTCAATGCATCCCTGCTGAAGCCTCTGTGATGTCAAACAAGGGATGAGGGATGAGGTGCATTGCACAAAACTGGGAGATGTGTACATTGTTATCAGAATCCCCCACTTAAGCAGTCAAGCATTTCAACGTCAGGACCTTAATCCAATCAGCTCTCAGAGACGGCTCCAGGTGATGCCTCCTCGCTGGGCCAGGAAAAGCTGGCAGCTCTGGGAACGCTGATGCCAGGGGAAGCTTCCTGCCCCACCCCCACTCATGATGGGCGGGGCACAGAAGGTTGACAAAGCAGAGGACAGCCAGTCCCCCAGCTGCACACCCGCCCCTCCACCCCTTGCTGGGCACTGCCTGAATCCCATTCAGAGTTGCTGTTCATGAGCTGAAGGAGTCCACTCATGTTTCTAAAGTGAGGGAGCCTTGCAGAGAAGGGACAGGATCCGTCAGCAATTTGCTCTTAACCTCCAATTTAAGGCCTGGGATTTTAGCTGAGGTCCCCAGGGCAGGAATCGGGCTGCCCTGTTTCACATTTCCTGTTTCACAGGAAACACAATTTCTGGCCTAAGTGTGAGTGAGTCTCTTTCCTCATCTATGTTATTCATTCTCGTTCTCTCTCTCTTTTTCTTTCTAAACACGCGTGCGCACGCAAGCGCACATGCACGCGCACACACACACACCTTCAGCTGAATCCAAACACAAGAGGAAGAAATTACTGCCTCAGAAGTGCCCGCTCTGTCACGACAAAAGGTAGAATCATTAGATGCATAGCAGACCCCACCCCCATCTTCTTTAATTCTTCCTGCAATACAAATCCACCAGATCCAATCATCCCCAAACCAGGGGAGACAGGTCTCTGCCTTCCTTCTTCTCCCTGCCCGCTGCTCCCACAGTTGGCATTGACCAATCCCCAGGGTCTCCACACACGTTTTCCCTGGGCTTCTCCTACGTACGTTTCAAGTTCGGTGGGCTGTGAACCTGCTGGTCTCCAGCTCCATACAAACAATTCAACTCGGGCCCAACCAGGTCTCAAAGCCCCGTGATCTGCCCTTGCCCGAGATTTGACTGCGGCCCAGCAGGGCTCATCACAGTTCCAAGGGTAGATAATACACACCAGGCCCTCATGCCTGGAGACAGACAGGCAGAAAAGGTACATTGTCATCCACTCCTTTGGACTGAGGAAAGAGGCATCTCTGCCCAACACACACACACACACACACACACACACCACTGCCAAATGCCAAGGAAAGAATGAGGAACAGAACCCGGCTCAGGGCAAGAGAGGGGCTGCCATGGGGACCAGAGACTAGGTGATTCAGCACTCTGCCCACTCAGCCCAGCCCATGGGCCACACTCATGACAGCTCCCGATGCCAAAGTGCTGACTTGGAGGCTGAGGAAGAATCCCATCTAAAATCCAAAATTCCCCAACCCTTCAGTGGGGCTCCTCATCCAGGCCTTTGCATCCCCAGGGCTCAGATCAGGACCAGGAAGAGGGTGCTCAGCCATCTCCTTGGACCCCTGCCCCAAGGGTCCTAGTTTCCCTATGTTTAACACCGCCCCACCCCCATGCATCTAGGAAACAAATCTGAACAACTAGGGGAAGAGAGTAGCTGAAGAGGAACATAAGAGAGGCCTACAAACACCCAGCATCCTTTGCCCCCAAGCCATGAATAGGATCAAACATACAGAAGGGGGTTAGAAGTGGATTCTGCAACAGCGAGTACATAGGGCCTTCAGAGCCCTAGGCCTCCCCAAGCAGGGAAGGAGGGCCCAGTGGCAGAGAGGGGGGCTCAGTAAAAGCCATGTGGCTACAAAAGCACCAGGAAGGGCAGGTGGGGAAGGCGATGGGTGGCAGCCCAGCTAACAGCCAAGGGGGAGAAGATGGGGTTCTTGAGATGGTGGAGGAGGAAACCAAGAGGCAGTTGGGAAGGGGCTGGGACAGGGTATGCAGAGGGGACCCGAGAAGGACAGAAGCTGTGAGGGAGCTGATGGAGAGACAGGCACACAGAGTGATGGGGGTATGAGGTGGGGACCAGAGCAGGGAGGGCAAGGAGAGAGGCTGGTGTGCGGGGCAGGAAAAACAGAAGGGACAGGGGTCACACAAAGTGGGGTGTGGAGGTAAACAGGTAAGGGCAGAGCTCGGGGATGAGGCAGGGACAGAAGGAAAAGGGGAAGAGAGTGAGGTGCAGGAAGGGGGAGGGGAAGCAGCCAGTGAGATAGAAAAGGTGTTGGGGCGGACGGGGTTGGGAGCTGGATGGGGTGGGGTCCAGATATTGACTATACGATGGATTCAGGGCAGGTAACAGCGTGGAGAGAAGGGTCGGGGGTGTGGATGGAGGGGGATGGGGACAGGTCAGGGGATGGAGACGGACAGAGGAGGGCGGGAACAAGGGGGTGTCGCTAGATGGGTTTCCATGACCCCCGTTCTACCCCCACCCCCATCTCTCTGCTGTTCGCGCTCGCCTACCTGCAAGGGCTCGGGCTCCGGCCCTGGGTGCAGTCGGTGCTGTCCGCTGCCGGCGCCGCCACTTCCCCAGAGTCCCCTGCAGCGCCTCTCGCCGCCAGCCGCCGCATTAGGGCAGAGACCAGCCCGTGCGCGTCCCCGGGCGGCCAGCGCGCCCCCGACACCCTGCGTGCGCGCCCCCGCGCCCCTCCCTTCGCGCGCCGAGCGGGGACCAGGACGCTGGAGGAGCAGGGCAGGATGTTCCCGCGCCGCCCCGCCAGGCGCGCTGGGGAGCGATTGCCGGGCCTGGACCGGGGAGAAAAAGCGCCTCCTTTTCGCACCGACCCACGGGCCTCTTTGCGGACTGGCGTTGAAAATGATACTAGTTAGCACCCGTTTCCGTTCGCTGAGCGCCTACTGCGAGCCAAACCTACAGGAGGAAATACGCTGGAGACCCAGGGGTATCACGTGTTTGTCCCGTTTATGCCCCTCCACCATCAGACTGACTTCTTGGGGGCAGAAACTTGTCGAACAGCTTGTGTTCCCAGGGAGACTTGCTTCTGATAGACTCTCCAGGAACGTTTGTTTTTCTTTTGTTTTTAACAGCCGATGATCTTTTTTCTTTTTATATAAATTTATTTTATTTTTATTTATTTATTATTTTAGGCTGTGTTGGGTCTTGGTGCTGCGCGCGGGCTTTCTCCAGTTTCAGCGAGTGGGGGCTACTCTTCGTTGAGGTGTGCGGGCTTCTTATTGCGGTGGCTTCTCTTGTTGCAGAGCACGGGCTCTAGAGAGTGTGGGCTTCAGTAGTTGTGGCGCGTGGGCTTAGTAGTTGTGGCTCGTGGGCTTTAGAGCACAGGCTCAGTAGTTGTGGCACACGGGCTTAGTTGCTCCGCGGCATATGGGATCTTCCCAGACCAGGGAACGAACCCGTGTCCCCTGCACTGGCAGGTGGATTCTTAACCACTGCACCACCAGGAAAGCCCCAGGAACGCTTGTTGATTGAAGAGTTGGTGGATCCCGAATTGGGGACGTGAGAAATGTTGTGACACCTGCTGGGGGTGGAGTGGTCTTCTTTTAAAAATGGGAAATTTCATCTGCCTTAAGGGGGCTCAGGCCTGTCCGGACTTGAGTTAAGAGGGAAGAAACCCGGGACTGGGAGGCCAGAGATCCAAGGGCTCCTCCTGACTCTCTGCCGTGGTTAAGACACTTCTTTGTGGGCCTCAGTTTTCTCAACTGAACAATGAAAAGTTGATTGGATAATCCTTCAGGTCCCTTCTGGCTCAGAGATGGAGACTGTGAGGCCCTGGCTGACGATTGCGCAGGCAGAGACCCGAGCTCGTTCTCACCTGAAATTGTGGAAAGATCTGGATTGGGTCATCACAGAATCTTAGGCTAGAAAGAGCACTTGGAAGAAGCTTTGTCTATCCCTCATCCCAAACCACAATTCCCTCGGCAGCGCCCCTCTGAGGTCCCATTCAAAACCACATTCAGCCCCCTTCTCTGTGCTCACACAGCCCCTGCTCCAGCACCACCTGTCTCCCCGTCCCCCCTTCAGCCTGTGAGCTCTGGGAGAGCAGGAATGCATCTTGTTCCCCATGCTGTCCCCAGCCCTAGATAGAACATAGTAGGTGCTCAATAAGTACTTGCTGAAGGAATGAATGACTGCCGGTGATAGTGAATCATCCAAATAGCTGACAAAATACCCCTTTTTAGGTGGCATTGCATGGTGGTGGTGAGACCAGCTTAGAGACAGCCTCCTGGGATTCAGATCCTACCTCCGTCACAACAGATATGGATGAAAGTGGGCCATTTACTTATTTTCCTTTTATTTCTTTTGAAAAATATTATTAAATCTGTACAAGCACGTAGTTGAATTAGAGCCAAGTCATTCTATAAGATTTCTTATAAAATATGTTTCCCTCATGTTTTCCCCTCTCTAGACGTCATCCCTTTCAACTCTTTTGATCTTTGGTTATTGCCTATTTACCGCTGTATATCTAATAACATGCCATATTGCTACTTCTTGCTTCTGTTTTAGGCATTATCTGCTTTTTCTTTAAAAGTCTTTATTGAATTTGTTACAATATTTCTCCTGTTTTATGTTTTGGCTTTTTGACCGTGAGGCATGTGGGATCTTAGCTCCCCGACCAGGGACTGAACCCACACTCCCTGCATTGGAAGGCAAAGTCTTAACCACTGGACCGCCAGGGAAGCACCTAGGCATTATCTCTTGATTCCACCCTGTGACGGACACTCTTCACCTCACATATACCCTTCCTGTCCTCCTCTCCAGCCTCCCAATCTAGTCATATCTCGGCACTGGTTATATCAGAATTAGTATTTATTATGATTACTTAAATCCTATTCACAACTGACCTTTTCAGTTCCTGCAAACTTTTTGGTTTTTTTCCTACACTTAATAACTGTCATTTTTGTCTACTCGTTTTGTTTCATATATAGTAAGTATCTATAATTCAACTCTAAACTCTCCATCAATGGTCTGTGTCCATTTGTTCAGACCTTTCAGGTATTCTATTAATTTTATCTTCTTGAAGATTCTCTCCTAGAGCCTTCTGATGTGTTCCAGTCCCTGTTGGTTTCTCTATGCCCAATGCACTGCTATTGATCTCTCCAAGCTTCAGTTTCTTCATCTGTAAAATGGGGATAATTATTATACCTCATAGAGTTGTGAGGATAAATGAAATAATTCATGTAGTGTAATTCATGTAGTTTGTCATATAATAAGCACTTGATAAATATTACTGATTACTATTCTAGACTAGAAAACCAAAGCTCAAGTAACCTACCCAAGTAATACTTCAAAGCCTACATGTGTCTGACAGCACCTAATTAAAACTATTATTTTAGGGTGAGAACTAAGAACCTTAGATTTACAGTATTAGAATCTTTCAGTATGGTCAAGTTGAAGGAACACAGGATTTGCCAAGAAAGTCCTGGCTGGCCAGCAGGGTGAACTTGGGCAGATCACTTAACCTCTCTAGGACTTATTTTTCTCATCTGTAAAATGGTGATAAAGTGAACACCAATGAGATAAGGCCCTTTGTAAACCAAAATGCCCTGCACAAATGTTAGCTATTACCAGCATTCTCTTCCTTTTCTTCACCTTTTTTTAAAAAGCAGCTAAGAAAACTGAGGCTAGACAGAGAGAAAATCACACAGTGATTTGGTGGTTGAAACTGAACTGGAACTCAGGTCTCACAGACTTAGTGTAAAGAAATTAATTCTGGCCAGAGGGGAGTGCAGAACTGCCAGAGGACCTGAGGGTGGCGAAGCAGGTGTTTCCTTGGCTTTGGTGTCCCCGAGCTGCTGGCCTGTCCTGACTAGGGGATGGGCACCACCTGCTGGTGATAGACTGTGGGCACGGAGACCAGCCTTGGCTCACGCAGGCTGGTCTATTTGTGTGTCAGGAACAGGCTGAATCAGTAACAAGGGCAGAAAATGGTTGCTTTTTCTTTCTAGACTTTTATCTGGCCTTCCTGCATTCTTTTCTTCCCTGAGTGTGTATCTCTAGTTCTGGCTGAAAGCCCAGCAGGCATGGACTCTGCTGACCCTAGACTTGAAACCCCACTCCCTGTGTCCTCTGTCATGGTGACTGTAAGTCACTGATGATTTTCATATTCCCTAGCATCTAATGGCTCCCAACCAAATTGCACAAGCCATGCCTTACCCTGGGCTCAGGCCAAGATAAAGCCCCTGCGCACTGTCTCACGTACTTGTAGGACACTGGCATTACAGGCCTGGGGAACACTGAGGGACAGGGCCGGGCCCCACCAGTGTCTGTTATACCCTCCAAGCCACCCTCCTCCACCTGGTCCCCAGAAGATGTGGGGAAACCGACAGTTCCACGCATTATTGCTAGAGGTTTAACTTTATACAGGGCAATTTGGCAGTGCCTTCAAGACTTTAATGTAGCCTTTGACCCATCTAAGACTCTAGCCTGCAGAAACACTGGCACAAATCACAAAACTGTGCACGCACAAGGATGTTCAGTGTAGCCCATTCAGAGGGCAACGGTCAAATACGTTGTGATAATCTGTGCGGTGGAGAGATAGGGAGCTACCTAAAAAATAATACACACACATCTCCTTTAAAAAGAAGAGCAGTGTAATAATATGTAGAGTATGATCCTTTTGGGGGGAAAAAAAATAAAAGCCAGTTGGTATAAGAGGGTGGAAGAAGGAGAGAGAGGGAATGATGCCGTGGACCTGTTTAGGAGCTGAGGACAGAGCACCTGGAGGAAATCAGGAGGGACCTGATTTTTGTTGAGGCTTTTCCCGTACTAGGCTCTTCCCATATGTTAGATCACTTAGTCCTCACAAAAGCCCAGTGAGGTGGGCATCATTGTCTCCAGTTTACTGATGAGAGGCCAAATGAGGTTAGTACAATTGCAACATCACACAGATGGGATGTGGTAAAGGATTAACTTTGCCCAAAGAGAGGCCTGGCCTTTGCCCTAGGCTTCTGGGAGGTAATCTCTAAACCCTTGGGATGTCCTCCGTGACAAGGGTGTCTTTGTCTACTTCTGGGGGCTCAGCCACACTAGATAGTCTATGCTAACAATGCGGTTTATGGTAGGGGCTTGGGGCACGACCTCCAGAGGGCTGGAAGCTCAGGTCAGTCCCATGAGTCTCAATAAAGACTCTCACACTGAGGCTCGGGTGAGCTTTCCTGGCGGGCCGTCGTCAGTACATACTGTCACACATCACTGCTGGGATTCAGCAGTGTCCCCACGCCTCCACGGGGGGAGGACAGCTGGAAGCTCTGTGTGTGGAGCTTTCCTGGGCTCTGCCTCTTCCCGTAGCTGACCTTACTCTGTATCCTTTTGCTGTGATAAACCATAACCACGGATATACTAGCTCCCAGTGAGTGTTGTGAGTCCTGCCGTCAAATTATTGAACCTGAGGGTGGTCTTGGGGATGCCCAAGCTTGCAGTTAGTGACAGAGTGGGGGTGGTCTTGTGGAATGCTCCCTAACTTTGAAGACGGTAAGTGGTGGAATCTGGAGTCACACAAAGATCTCAGAGACGCCAGTGTGCCCCCTCCCCACTTCCCTGCACTCCCTACACTGCCGCGTTGTGTGACCAGCGCTGAAGGATAGAAATTCTAGCGTCCTGTGGAAGAACAGAGTGGTGGCCACACTAAGGGACAGCAAGGTGGGTGGGTGAGGATGTAACAAAGCAAGCTGAGTGGCACGCTCAGAGCGAGTACAGAAGGACCACATTTTAGAAAGATCCAGGAATCTATGCCCCTCACAGTGCAGGGGGTCAGGAAGGCAGATACAGAGAAAGCCAATGGGAGAGGGACTGTCTTATCTCTGTGCATCCACAGAGCTTAGCACAGCACGCTGCTCATAGCTGAAGCTCCATAAATATTTGTTCAACAGATGAATGAATGTTTGAATAAAAGCAGAGCTCCTGTGAGTATAGACCACACTGCCCGGTGATGGGGACCACTAGCCACTAGTTTAAATTTAAACTAACTAAAATTACAAATTCAGCTCAGTCACATTAGCCACATTTCAGCCACAGATTGAAGAACATTTCTGACATTACAGAAAGTTCTATTGAACAGCACTGGACTACATTATGACTGGTGGCACCTTGACTTGTGCAGTGCACAACCTTCACAACTGTTCGGAGCAGACCTCTGTGAATGCAGTACCTCCCAGTAGGTGGTGTTGTGCTAGCTGCTGCTGAAAGAATCACACAGACATTTATGGTCTAAGGCAGGCATGAGAACATCTAAAGAATGACCTGTTAATGCATACAGGCTAACCGAAGTAAAGAGATTATGTTTAGGTATTACCAAACATATAAATAATGAATAGCCCAAAGAAAAGAAATGTAAAGAGGTTTAGCTATCTTCACAGCCTGAAAACTGTCTGTTTCCCTTCTTATGTTTGAAATGAACATAACTCTGCTAGGATTATTTCTTGGAGAAGTAAACATACTTGACAGAAATAAACATGCCGGCTATTGAAATACAGCTCCCCCAAAAAATATTTGCTTTCACGTAGCAACCGCAGAAGGTTTCTAACATGGTAGCCACTGATATTCGAGGTGACATTTACAGTGATCTTTCCTGTTGTTTTCCATAAACCATTGAAATGTCTGATCATTTACAACATTTCAACCTCCAAATGATCTTTCTGACACTGCCTCTTGCACAGAGCAAATGCACAAAAATTCTTTGTTTGACCATGTTTCTTGGTTTTCTATCAGGGAAATATGGTCCCTGTACCTTGCAGGTCCTTTCCATCTTCTATAGGCTATGATTGCACACTGCTAAAGGAATCATAAGTCTAAATGGCTCAGGATGCCTCCTTCTGCACTGGACCAGACCCAGCAGGTTGGGGCAAAGCAAAGGAGGCTGCACCTGCACTTTGCAGCAAGCCAGGGCCCTGCGCCCCAGACCCCAGGCCCCAGAATCCAAACTTCTCTGTTTCTGCCCCTCCCAGCCACTGCTTCCCAGCACAACTCCTGCTGGCTGCCAGCATCAGCATGAGCTGGGAGCCAGGTGGTAGCAGCTGAGAGCCTGACCTGTGGGCCTGGCCACCCCCAATTCGTTTATCTTATTTATGCCAATTTATTAGCACAAAACCCCTGGGAAAGCAGCAGGAGGAGGTTTCTGCTTTAAATAAGCATCAATATGGCATCATGTCTGTAAGCTTAGGCCCTGGGTGGCTGGCCCTCCTGCCTCCCACCTCCTCTAGGTGGGTAGACCCAGGAGAGTAGGTCTGACTGGGCAGATTGGTTGGTGTGTGCTTCTAAACCTTAAACCCAAGACTGGTCACAATTTTACAATTGTGTGTGCTGACTTCCTGTTAAGGGTCCTCTAAGAGTCCTTTTATAAGAAAGAATCTGTCTATTAAATGGCAATGACTTTGTAAATAAAACAGCCTTAATAATTAAATCTTGCTCTCTCTCTCTCTCTCTCTCTCTCAGGGCTTCACACAGACTAACTCTTTCAGTTCTGAAGTGTCAGGAGCTGGGGAAATGTGATCTTCCTGCTGAGGAGCTCCTGGATCAGAATGAGTCCCTATCATTCACTCCCTTGTTGAAGATGGGGCTGGAATAAGGGGTACCCACCCTCTCAGACACAGAGAGCATTTGAAATGAATAGATGAATAGCCATAACTTAAGATGATTCAAAGCACCTGAGAAATTTTCATGGACCATGAACTCCTTCTGCTTCATAGAGACCAGGTACCATGACGAGGTAGATCTTATCTGCAAAAATGCAGGCGTCAAGGAGGGGGGAAGGAACCCCTCAGATACTGTTTGTTCCCTTACTAACACCCAGCTGTAAAAACTCCAAGAACAAACAAAATCTTCTCACCTACCCATCCTCTTGCCCAGGGAGAACATTCCTTGGACAGTCATTTGGCCATTGTGTACATATTTTTGTGTGTTGGGGGAGAATGAAGCAGGGATGTGTTGGTAAATATTTAACAATGGGTTCACTGGGGAAAAAAAATAAAAAAGAGAGAAGCCCTGATGTGTAGCATTTTCTGATTTCCATGGTGTAAATTCTCCCACCGTGGTCAATTTCAAGGTACCAATATGAGGTCACTGAATGTGGAGTTGGGAAGAGACACACGGGAAGTAGCTCATGATTATGTAATATTTCCAACGCACCAGTACAATAGACATGAATAACCTCAAGATCATAGACAGTAGTAAAGTGTAGTAGAATAATTAGGAAATGATGTTTTGAATTATTTCTTACTCTTCAATATAATTATTTAACTGTGAGGTTATATAATTTAATTTTAAGTAATGACTGTGTTTCACAACCAGCTTGCAAAGTTCCTGAAAATTAGCAGGGGGCTCTTGTGAGCGGACACAGGCAGCTCAGGCACACTACTGCCCTGAAGCCATGCCATCACACGGCTCTGTCCCTGCTCTTGCCGCTTTCTGGCTTAGAATTTCTATTTTGTGTTTCCCAAAACAGCTTCAGCGAGGTCAGTATATTAGGCCTGTTTGAAAGAAGTGGAGGACGCCGCACAGCTGCGTTAGTGGCCAGCGCTCCCATCCCAGCTGCCATGAGCGCTGCAGTGATGGTCAAAGGCTCGCCCTGTGTCCTTCTCTGGGGGCTGCTCTGGCTGACAGGAGCAACTCCTCCCTGGGATGCCTGCAGGTTATGATGGCCAGTAATAACTCATGCGGGGTGCAAAGCCTGGCCTCTTGTACCAGAGAGGACTATGCCATGGTGTGAGTTACACCCAGAGCATCTGTGGATCAGGCCAAGGTCTTTACCTGAGACACAGCCTGGCTTAGCAACTTCCTTATCATCCTGCTTCCCACATTCCCTGTGTCTGAGAGCAATCCTTCCATAAGTCACAGGACCCAAATCTCTGTCCTAGGCTCTGCTTCTAGGGAACTTGACCAAAGACACGAAGCCCCAGAGGGATTTCCCTGAAGTCGCACTGTGACCAAGGCACGATTTGTACCCAGGTCTTCCGATTCCCCAGAAAGTGTCCTTGCCATCATCCCACAGCTGCTGCTTCTACTCAAGACTCTTCAGCGACTATGGAATGAAGCTGAAGCCCACACACCTTCGCATGGCGTTCAAGCCCCCGGTGCTCTGACTCCAACTTTCCTTTCCAGCCTCGTTTCCTAGGATTCTTGCTACTTACACCCTTGACTTCAGCCAGAGCAGACTGCCTTCCGTTCCTCAAACCTGCTGTGGGTTTCTTGTCTCCATGCTTTTGCTTCTGTTGTTTATTCTCCAGAACAAATAAATTTAAATGTAGTAAGTGCCTACCGCATTCAAGGCATTGTACTCTAGAACAGCAGTCTTCAAAATAGGGTAGATCTATCCTTGCGGGTAGCAGACTTTCCAAGAAGTATGTGCACAAAAGTAGTTTTAAGCGAACTGGTTTCTAGGTCCTCAGCTATTTGTGTTTTCCTAAAATTGTCTGAGAAGTGGCCTGCATTCAAAATAGCCCTTTTCCAGAACCCTCCTGCACTGTTGGTGGGGATGTAAATTGGTACAGCCACTATGGAGAACAGTATAGAGGTTCCTCAAAAAACTAAAAATAGAGCTACCGTATGATCCAGCAATCCCACTCCTGGGCACATATTCGGAGAAAACCATGGTTCTAAAGGATACATGCACCACAATGTTCATTGCAGCACTATTTACAATAGCCAAGACATGGAAACAACTTAAATGTCCACCGACAGATGAATGGATAAAGAAGATGAGGTATATATATACAATGGAATATTACTCAGCCATTAAAAATAATGAAATAATGACATTTGCAGCAACATGGATGGACGTGGAGATTATCATACTAAGTGAAGTTAAGTCAGACAGAGAAAGACAAATATCATATGATATTGCTTATATGCAGAATCTAAAAAAAATGATACAAATGAACTTATTTACAAAACAGAAACAGACTCACAGACATAGAAAACAAACTTATGGTTACCAAAGGGGAAAGGTGGGGGGAGGGTTAAATTGGGAATTTGGGATTGACATATACACACTATTATATTTATCAATAAAATAGATAACCAACAAGGACCTACTGGGAATGCAGGGAACCCTGCTCAATATTCTGCAATAATCTAAATGGGAAAAGAATTTGAAAAAGAATAGGTATATGTATGTGTATAACTGAATCACTTTGCTGTACACCTGAAACTAACACAGCATTGTAAATCAACTATAGAATCAACTATAGTCCGATATAAAGTAAAAATTAAAAAATAATAGCCCTTTTCCCACCTGACCAGAAAAAAAAAAAAAAAGAGGAAAAGCCCTCATCTGTCTCAGTTTTTACTATGGTGCATTTCCCTACGGTACAAAAATGTTTCAAAGTACTGGTTTGGGGGAAGGCTCCTTTAATAGGGCACATTTACCTTTAGGGTGCTCAGTAGTAAGAGACTGTGATGGAAACACATGGTTATGCAAGGTTGGCCTGGGCTTTCATGCCAGGCAAAGGGGTTTTAGCCGGTGCAGGAAGCAGCGGGGCCATTTGGCACCAAACAGCCGGATACAGGGATTTAGGCTGGAGTTGGTTTGGGGTCAACTTTTCCCTACTTCCATGCTTTACAACATGGGGTCATTAGTGCTGTAACAAGGGTTCTAGAACATGGCATATCTTCAGGGATCATCAGTTTTGCTCAGACTTGATGGAGACAGAGATGGGATGGTGGAAGTTTAGTACTCTAGCTAGTAAGCAATTGTATACATTTCTATATTAAAGTAATAATAGCTAACACAGCGCTTACTGTGTGCCTGTCCCATGTAAGAACTTGATATCTATTAAACACATTGATTCATTACATCAAAGCCATGAGGAAACCAAGGCTGAAAATGGAGGTGAAGTACCTTGCCAGAGGTCTCCCAGCTGGCAAACTGAAGAGCCACATTCAAACCCATGTGCTATGGGTCCAGAGTCTGTGCCTTTAACCAAAAACCGGACGCCTTCAAGCAGATGTGTTTTAAAGTAGAAAGCAATATTTGACGACTGTTTAAGCTAAAGCTTTAGGTTTTCAGCTTTTGTGAACTGCTTCTTTTCCTAGGGGTGGGATGGTGGTTGGCAGGGGGGTGGATGGGTGGGGCATTAGTCACTCTGCTATGACCTTGGGGTAGTTGGTGGAGAAGCTTTTCCATCCTTCTGGTCTCTATCTATTCTGCTCGGTGGGGAATAAAATGGGGAACAAATGGGGGATGGGTAGGGATGTCTTGAGAAGAAGGGATGAGGACAGACCCTAATCCTGGGGAATGCCATATGGGTATACATGAAGTTAATCTTCTGTTTCCCAGCTCATTAGAGATGTTGGGAGAGATCAGACTGGGACACCTGCTGGAGTCAGGAGGGTAATGATACCTATTTCATCATCTGGGCTGTGTCTGTTCTGGAGAAACCCATCACCAGTGAGAGCGCTCTGTCTGCGCCACGCAGGGATCTGCCAGGGCAACCACAGGAGAGGAAAGAAGTGCAGAGAAGCCCCCAGAATGATGAGGGGCAGGGATCACAGTGAAAGTGGAACCTGTGGCCAATGCCGACTTGCCTTGGCGAAAAGGAGAGAAGAGGATTATGCTAAAATGAGAAGGAAAGAGAGCATTTCTATATGTTATAGCCAATTACAAATATGCCTACCAAGAAATAGGGCAAGGAACTGATAAAAACATGAGTGAATATGTCCCTTGCCCCAATTCTATTTTTTTAATTAAGACTTTATTTTTTAAGAAGTTTTAAGTTCAAAATTGAGTGGAAGGTACAGAGATTTCTCGCATCCTGTCACTCACCAGGGTGGTACATTTGTTACAATTGATGAAACTGTGTTGATACATTGTTATCACCCGAAGTCCATAGTTTACCTCTGGGTTCACTCTTGGTTTTGTACATTCTATGGGTTTGAACAAATATATGAATGACATGTATCCATCATTACAGTATCCTACAGAGTGTTTCCACTGCCCTAAAAATTCCTCTGTGCTCTGACTATCCAACCCATTCCTCACCTAACTCCCGGCAACCATCGATCTTTTTACTGTCTCCATAGTTTTGCCTTTTCCAGAATGTCATACTGTTGGAATCATATAGTATGTAGCTTTTCCAGATTGGCCTCTTTCACACAGTGATGTGCATTTAAGGATCCTCCATGTCTCTTCATGGCTTGATAGCTCATTTCTTTTTAGTGCTGAATGATATTGCATTGTCTGGATGGACCACGGTTTATTTAACCGTTCACCTACTAAAAGACGTCTTGGTTGCCTCCAAGTTTTGGCAACTGTGGACAAGGCTGCTGTAACATCAGTGTGCAAGTTTTTGTGTGGACATAAGTTTTCAGCTTCTTTGGATAAATACTAAAAAGCCCAGTTACTGGATCATATGGTAAAAGTATGTGTGATCTTGTACGAAACCACCAAATTGTCTTCCAAAGTGGCTCTACTATTAGAGTCTATTATGAGCCCCATTTTACAAAAGAGGAAATAAAACACAGAGAAGTTAAATTACCTACCCAAAGCCCCAAAGCTAGCAAGTCATAGGGTCAGAATTCAAAACCAGTCTGGCTCCCTAGCACATATACTTTACCCCACTCTTTGTTATAGTTCATGAGCATGGGAAGTGGCCAGGGTGAGATAATAAGGGATGAACATAAACGTATGGGCACCAAGGAGGGAAAACCGCGGTGGGGTGGGGGTGGGGGTGTGCTGAGTTGGGCGATTGGGATTGACGTGTATACACTGATGTGTATAAAATTGATGACTAATAAGAACCTGCAGTATAAAAAAACAAAGAAAAAAAACAACTAATACTAAACATTCTTTGGGTTATTTATATGGAAATATGTTAATATAAATGTTTCAGACATTATATGAAATTTCTAAAAATCTTATATGTTCTGGTATAATGTTATAAGTCATAATTCTAGTTATTACTTTAAAATGTATATCTCAGAAATAACTAAATTTCCTTGTCAATTGCATTATTATGAATGTTCATCAAATCTTTAACCATGGTCATTTTTAAGTCTTTCATCATTTACAGAGAGTTCTGGGTGTACTCTGATGCTTTTGCAAAAATGTTCCTATAAAAGGGTTTCAGGGGCTTCCCTGGTGGCGCAGTGGTTGAGAGTCTGCCTGCCCATGCAGGGGACACGGGTTCGTGCCCCGGTCTGGGAAGATCCCACATGCTGCGGAGCGGCTGGGCCCGTGAGCCATGGCCGCTGAGCCTGCGCGTCCGGAGCCTGTGTTCCGCAACGGGAGAGGCCACAATGGTGAGAGGCCTGCATACCGCAAAAAAAAAAAAAGGGTTTCATCTTCAAGGAATTCATGGAAAAGACTCTGACAAGTACAGGTTTCTGGTGACTGACTATACTGCTGAACTGAATGAATAAGCATTTTCAGAAATCAAATGGAAAACTGATGAATTCATAAAAGTGCTAACAAAAGATCAAGATAAAAAAATTAATTACATGGGACTGAGTGAACTGATGAGGATGATTATAATTTTTGTGACTTTCTGTTTGATTAATAATAAAAAATCCCACAAGGACTCAGAGGCAAAAAATATACAAATCAATTTTCACTGCAAAGTAAAGGAGCTGTTATAGTGGAGGATTCCTGGACTGAATGTCAATATCATGACATAGTATGAGTATGTTTCGTGTTAGGTAACTGCAATCATTTTTGCTTTTGTTGCGGTCATCCATTTACAATGCTCGGTGTCAGTTTAGTTATCTCTTGTGAAAATAAAATACAGTGTGTGTGTGTGTGTGTGTGTGTGTGTGTGTGTGTGTGGAAATAAAATAAAATAAGGGATGAACAGAAATCCCACACATGAGAGTATGTACCACCCTGCCCCCAGGAAGTCACTGAGCTTCTATTTCTTTAAACTGAGCACAGCCAAGCAAAGCCCCTCGGTGGGTCAAAATGCAGCCCGTTGGGCCCAGACTGGGCCCTGCTTTAGAGGGATTTAAGGGAGCTGCCAATATCCCAATATCCCTTGTGGTGTAGCAACTTTTATCTGAATGTCAGCAATCTTTGAATTACATTAGCTTTTTATCATTGTTGTTGCCGTATTTTTTTTTTTTACTTTTAAACATTAGATTATGTAATATCAAAAACAAACAAAAAACCCACAGTGGCTCTATTGTTTTGCGTTCCCACCAGCAATGAATGAGAGTTCCCGTTGCTCCACATCCTCACCAGCTTTTGATATTCAGTGATTTGGTGCCAATGCTCCAGATTTGGGCCATTCTAATAGGTGTGTAGTGGTATCTCATCGTTGTTTTAATTTGCATTTATCTCATTGTGCACTTGTATCTCTTTTAAGTCCTTTTGGTCTAGGAGGAATTTCAGAGGTTGGAAGTTCATGGCCTCATGAAGCCAGAACTCCCCATAAAGAGTCTCTGAATGACCAGTGAGATACAAATATAAGAGCTCCAGCTTCTGTGTGGGTCAGTCAGGCTATGGCCCTTTGAACGTCTCCTATTGCAGAGCAATAAACCATGTTTGGCTGGGGAAATTCCAGAGCATCATGACATAACCTGTGATATGGTATGACCAACCTTGGCAATGGTGGCCAAAGGGGACAAGTGATTTTACTAGATATGCCCACAGTCATGTAGTCAGTCAGCCATACCTCTATGACTGATCCCCAATAAGCTCAGGTGAGCTTCTCTGGCTGGCAATAGTCTGTACATGTTGCCATTATCAGCGGAAATAATGAAAAATCTATAATAGGAATAGGAAAGAATTTTTATTTGAGCTATGCTCAGGACTATACTCCAGGAGACACAGATTCAAGAAGAACTTGTATTGTGTTCTCTAAGATTACAAAATGGGGGAGGCTTATAAAGGGAAAACCCACAAAATTACATAAATTGTTGGTCAGGAATTAGGATTGGAGCTGGTAAGAAGTAAGAGTGCCTGTTAAGCAAGATTGGTTGGGGTCCAAAGTTGTTGCTTAATAACTAGGGGGGACCTTGAGACCATAAGGTTGCAACTGGCAGCTAGCAGATATTGTTTTGAGAATGGCTAGTGGTGTCCTTGAGTCTGATACAGTTCAGAAAATTCGAGTTCTGAGTAATGTAGGAATGTGTCTGAAACCACAGCCACAATGGCCACCCAGATGCATTTTGGATGCTTGAACCAATGTTACTCCATTTTCATTTTTAAATGCATTCTTTTATTTAATGGCTAAAGCAGTTGTACAAAGCATATCTGACAGGCCATAAATAGGCTGTTTTTGTTAGTCTAAAATTCAAGTTAAATCATGTATAAGCTTGAATGACTTCCCTATACCCAATATGTGAAAATTTCTTCCATCACCACATATCTTCGCTGAGAAAAGTAAGTGCTGTCCACATGTCTCCACTGGGAGAGGACAACTGGAAGTTTGCTCCTAGTCTCTCCTGGGCCCTGACCTGTGTGTCTATTTCCTCTGCTGGTTTTAATATTTTCTTTCATTGTAATAAACTGTAACCATGAGTATGATAGCTTTTCTGAGTTCTGTGAGTCCATTTGGTAAATAGCTGACCCTGCAGGTGGTCTTGGGGATCTCCAAAACTATAGTCCAACTTTTTCTCTAAATCAGACTCCAAATGGACCCTGAGTGCAAAGCCTCTCTGTCCCATTCTCACTCTTCCATGTGTCCCCCTACAATGACCAGTTGGATGCCTTCCGCAGATCAGGGTGCTGCAGCTGCCAGTTCCCTTCACCCCCAAGGGAAGGGGCCCATGGGACCGAGAACAACTCCCTGCCCTTCCCCTAGGCTCCCAGTCAGAGGGCTCCATTTCCATTGGTCACCCTCCTTTTCTTTCATTTGAGCCACTTCCCAACCAAAGTCCAATTTTGGAACTAACCATGTGATTTGGACATAACAGTTTATTAGCAATGACTTCCTGAGGTCCTATGAACAACTTGCCCAGAACCCCACCCAGTGGAGATGCCGCATGGTCACAACCTCCAACAAATCACTTCCTCTCTCCAGGCTTCAGTTCCTTAGCTTCCTTTGGGAAGACTGCTTACGACCAATGGTGGCTGTAAATGCTTACAAACTGCAAAGTGGTCTGCACACTTCGGGAAAGGACATTTTCAGAGAGAGTGCAAAGAGTTCTGTCCTGACTAGCTATAGACAGAAATCAAAATTTTGTCTGTTTCCTTTTTCTCCACTTTTCTTAGAAAAGAAATATTTTCTTTTAATACTAGCAAAGAAAAAGAAAATTTCAAGAAAGTTTGAAAAATAGAATGTAGTGCTTTCCCAGGTGACTTTGGGAAAATAAGCCAGATGTATGGTTCAGATTTTAGAAAGACAATTTGGTGCAAATACCATACATTATGTAACAACCCCAGTGACATGAGGCAAACACTCTGTAAATCAAACACATTAATACTATTGCAGTGAAATGTATGAATATTCACAATGAGTGAGATGAATAAAGCTATAATTCATTGCCTTGTGATAGTTCAGGTCAGGTTTGGCTACCAAGTGACTTCAGGCTAAATTAGTTGTTGCTACCATATAAGTTATGAAAAAAATTCAGTTCATAGAACTTCTTGAGTAGGTTAAATTTTTCCATATATTTCTTTTTTTGAATTTTTCTTCTAGTTTTACTGAGATATAATTGACATATAGCACTGTATAAGTTTAAGATGTACAGCATAATGATTTGACTTACATACATCATGAAATTATTATCACAATACAGTTAGTGAACATTCCTCATCTCTTATAGATACAAAATTATCTCATCTCCTTGTGATGAGTTCTCATCTCCTTGTGATGAGAACTCTTAGGATTTACCCTCAACAACTTTCATATATAACATATAGCACTGTTAATTATATTTATTATGTTGTACATTACATCCCTAGTACTTATTTATCTTATAACTGGGAATTTGTACCTTTTGACGGCCTTCATCCAATTCCCCCTCCCCTCACCCCCTACTCTGGTTAACCAGAAATTTGATCTCCTTTTCTATGAGTTTACTTGTTTGTTTTTGAAGTATAACTGACCTACAACACTATGTTAGTTCCTGCTACACGGCATAGTGATTTGATATTTCTGTACATTTCAAAATGATCACCAAGTTAAGTCTAGCTATGTCACCATACAAAGATATTACATAGTTATTGACAATATTCCCCACACTATACATTTCATATCCCTGACTCATTTATTTTGCACCTGGAAGTTTTACCTTAATCTCCCTCACCTATTTCTTTCCTCCCCCCACCCCCCTCTCCTCTGGCAACCACCTGTCAGTTTCTCTGTCTCTATAACTTTATTTCTGCTTTGTTATGTTTGCTCATTTGTTTTGTCTTTTACATTCTATGTATAAGTGAAATCATACAATATTTATCTTTCTCTGTCTGACTTATTTCATTTAGGATAATATCCTCTAGGTCCATTCATGTTGTCGCAAATGTCTTTCTTATTACTGAATAATATTCCATTGTATATATATACATCATAGTTTCTTTTTCCGTTAATCCAATGATGAATACTTAGGTTGTTTCCATATCTTGGCTATTGTAAACAATGCTGCTGTGAACATGGGGGTGCAGATCTGCTTTTTAGCTGGTTTTTCATTTCCTTTGGATATATGTTCAAAAGTGGAATTGCTGGATCATATGGTAGTTGTATTTTTAATTTTTTGAGGAACTTCCCTGCTGTTTTCCATAGTAGCTGCACTAGTTTACACTCCACCAACAGTGCAAAAACATTGTCTTTTCTCCACATTCTGGCTAACACTTGTTATTTGTTGTCTTTTTGATAATAGCCATTCTAACAGATGTGATGTGATATCTCACTATTGTTTTTTTTTTTTTTTTACAAGAGATAAACTGCTCACTATGGTTTTGACTTGCATTTCCCTGATGATTAGTGACGTTGAGCACCTTTTTATGAATCTGTTGACCATCTGTATGCCTTTTGGAAAAATGTCTTCAGATCCCCTGCGCATTTTTTTAAGATGTTGGCGGTATGAGTTTATTAAATAATTTATTTATTTTTGCTGTGTTGGGTCTTCGTTTCTGTGCTAGGACTTTCTCTAGTTGTGGCAAGCGGGGGCCACTCTTCATCGCGGTGCGCGGGCTGCTCACTATCGCAATATCTCTTGTTGCGGAGCACAGGCTCCAGACGCTCAGGTTCAGTAGTTGTGGCTCACGGGCCTAGTTGCTCCGCGGCATGTGGGATCCTCCCAGACCAGGGCTCGAACCCGTGTCCCCTGCATTAGCAGGCAGATTCGCAACCACTGCGCCACCAGGGAAGCCCTCCCTGCGCATTTTTTAATGATTTTTTTTTTTTTTTTTTTTGGCTGTTGAGCTCTATGAATTCTTTACATATTTTGGATACAAGCCCCTTATCAGATATATGATTTGCAAATATTTTCTCCCATTCTGTAGGCTGCCTTTTCATTTTGGTGATGGTTTCCTTTGCTTTACAGAAGCTCTTTAGTCTGATGTAGAAATCTGTACTTTAAAAATGGGGGGGGGGGTGTCAGGAAATAGAGCTCTATAGGAGTAACATTTCTATATATCACTGGAATTAAGCTAGTATAACTCTGAAGCTGATTATAACGAGTTAAGTTGTATATGGTAAAAGGCTTAGGGCAACCATTAAAATAATTAATTTAAAAAAGTTTTTAAAAATTGAAGAAATTAAAATGCTACAGTAAAAAGATTCACTTAGTGCAAAAGAAAACAGCGAAAGAGGAAAAAAGGGACAAAAAAGACATGAGATGTGTAGAAAATGAAAAGCAAAATAACAGGTGTAAATCCAACTGTATCAATAAAACATTAAATATAAATAGGCCAAACAATCCAAATAAAGACAGAGATTGTCAGAATGGATAAAAAAAGTTAAGATCCACATATATTCTGTCTACAGGACTTACACTTTGTTTTGAAAGATACAAATAGACTGAAAGGAGAAGATACACCATGCAAATAGCAACCACAAGAAAGCTAAAGTGGCTATACTGACTGATATCGATAAAATAGACTTTAAAACAAAACAAAACAAAATGTTACCAGATGTAAAGAGGAACATTTCATAATGACAAAAGGGCCAATCCATCAGGAAGATATAACAATTATAAACATATATGCATCTAATGACAGAGCACCAAAATACATGAAGCAAAAACTGACAGAAATGGAGAAATAAACAATTCGACAATAATAGCTGGAGATCACAATATCCCTTTTTCAAAACCAGAACATCTAGACAGAAGATCAACTAGGAAATAGAAAACTTTAAGAACACTATAAACCACCCAGACCTAATAGACATCTATGAAACACTACCCAACAGTAGACTATATATCCTTCTCAAGTGCACATGGAGCATTCTCCAGGATAGACCATATGCTAGCCCATAAGACACATCTCAGTTGCACTATTGGGCGTTTATGTCAGAGAAATGAAAACATGCTCACACAACAAACTGTATATAAACATTCATAGCAACTTTATTTATAGTAGCCAAAAACTTGAAATAACCCAGATGTTCTTGAACAGGTGAATGGTTAAATAAACAGTATTTTTATCATAATTATTAAAAGTATTATTATTACCTAAAACCACCTGAAAATCTCACCACCCAAAGTCAATTCCTGCTACTACTCTGGTGAACATCCCATCAACATCCTACAAGCACACACATTCTACACACAAACAAGTATGTGTGCACCTCCAGCACTTGTCTATCCTCCCCACCCCCTGCAATGATTCTCAAAGGGAAGCTGAGGCTCCCAGAGGAGCATATCACAATTTCCTTGGGTGAGGGGTTGAGGAAAGCTACATGGCTTGAAAACCTCCCCAAGTGATTCACCTTCACCCCACTACCTAGAGACTCCCTGGACACTTTATACAAATGGGGTCATAGCACATACTCCTTTGTAAACTTTTAAAATTCTACGTTAAATTCTACCTTAATATACCTAATGGCTGCACAGTATACATTTTTTGTTGTGGTGGTGGTGGTGGTGACAGAATTTTAAAACTAATTCCATGTTGGTGTTCTTTAGATTTTTTTCCATTGAAAATATAAAATTTTTGCAGTGAATGTTTTTGTATATATAATTAGCACCTATATTAAATTACTGTTATTGAATTTCTGAATCAGTGGGTTTGAACATTAAAAATTGTTTAAACATAATGACAAAATGCTTTCTAGGAAGATTGTACAGATTCACATACCCATCAATGCTTATTGTTGATAGTTTAGTCGTAAGAGCGTCCCCCACACCCTTGAAGTATTGCCTCCAGGCCCCTGACCTCAAGTAAAGATGCTAATGCTGCTCTTTAACCTCTTAGGTTACGGCACAGCCAGGAGCCTACCACGCCTCTTTTCCTTTGCCACAAGCAATACCATTTGCTTCTCTCTGCTGCCACCTTGTGCTGGAACAGGAGACGTTCATAAGGGAGGACCTGAGCTAGAGCAGCTGGCAACCCCTGACTTCCGGGGCATGGAGGAGCCTGTCGGCAGATCCTGACAATCTGTCCTAAATGGACCAGGACCACAGAGAGTGAGGCCTTTGAACTTCAGTGCAAAGGGAGGTCTGGGACAGAGCCCAGAGGAGACCCTGGTGTGAGGGAAGAAGAGCTCAGAAACCTGAATACTAGATCTGATCTGCCCCTGATTTGCTCTTGGGCGTGTGTTATTTCTTTGCCCTCAGTTTACTCTCAGCGACATAGAAGTCAGCCAAGGCCAGTGTTCTGCAAACTTCAGGTGGTGACCTGCTAATGAGCTGTGAATTCTGTTTACTAAGTTGTGGAAAGACTTTTTTTTTTTAGTGGAAAGGACAAGATAGAAAATTATGGAAATGTCAAAAATACACTGCATATAGTAAGGTAAGTATTGTTTTCTGAATCTTCTCTACATAGGGTGTCTTGGGTTATGTTGTAAAACGTATTTGTTACTGCGGGTCTTGGCCATTATGGTTAGAAGGCCACTGCCTCAGGATCCTTCCGGCTGGAGTTTACTGTTCTAATTGGGCTACTCTAGTGAGAAGGTCCCACCATGTGGAGGAAGATTTGGTGCTGTTCTGACACGGTCCTTTTTCTTTCCCTCCTCAGGAAGCCCCAGCTCTAATGAAGATGACTGGTGAGAGCTTCTCATGGGGACCCAAAGCAAAAACAACAACAAACTACAGCACTTGAGTAAGAATTCCCTTAGAGCAGCTCCCTTTCAGGGGTGCCCAGCATGGGGCTGTCAGTGGAGGTGCGTATGTCATTGACCTGGCAGAGGCACTAGATGGAGCCACTGTGCCAGGGAAAGACCCACTTCCCCCAACTCATCACCACCCTGCTGGAACTGCAGAGGGCCTTGAGAACACACGAATCCGGGATGAGGAGGGTGCAGCAGGTCTAGAGGCCCTGGACGCTCTGACCTGGGTCCCCTTGTGTTCCAGAAGGCTGGAGTGGGAGAGAGAGATTGTTTAGCCGCGGGAGCCTCTGATCCTGTCTCAGAGCTGGAGCCAGTGGGTCCTGCTACGGCTTTAAGGTTTGAGGCAGCCGCAGAGGGCAGGAGCTGCCACTAGGGGGCAGCAGAGCATTGATGTTGGAAGTGTGGGCTCTGCCCTCAAGGCTGGGAACAAGAGCTAAAGGGGTTTCAGAGGCAGCAGGGAGCAAAGGGCCTCCAGAGAAGAGGGGAGAGACTCTTAAGATAGGCGCCCACCAGGGGTGTGCTGGACCTAGCTCGCACAACCAATGGTTGAATTTTCAAAACATTTGCAAGCCAGTTGTTAAACACAGCCGTTGTCAAAACTTACAATGAAATAAATTATATTTTTAAAAAGGAAACAGACACTAAAAAGTCCTCACTTCTAATTATTATACTACAATCTATTATCTATGTTCCTGAAGTTTATTCAGTCTGTGTGGTGAAAATGCTGTATAGCATTGTGCTACCCTGCACAGTGGCATCACACTGCCAGCCTGAAATCGGTCACAGTGGCAGAATTTACACTGTGGAAATCAGAAAATGCTACAAATCAGGGAGGCTCCAGCTTATTTTGGAGAGCAGTTGTTAATTTTCCAGTACATCCTGTCTCCAGTTCTGTGATCTTCCTCCACCCCAAACAGCCACTCCCACCATCGTCAGTTTAAGAGACTCTTCTCCAGAACAGGGAGATGTGAGACATGGCTTTGACCTTCAGCACTGAGAAGACTTAATGACTTTACCTGGACAAGCAGACATGGAAGAACTTACAACTGAGACCGGAGTTCAAAAGGAGGACGCTGGGGCAGGGCCGCACACTTCCCCATCTCTCCCACCCCACGACCCCTGTTGCATGGGGAGCAGGTGGAGAAGAGATGATCAGCCTGAGGAAAAGACACAGGAAAGAAAACAGCCTGGCAAAAACTTGAAGGGCTGGCTGTGAGGGTGGTTCAGATCCAGGCTACAGAATTAGGGCGAAGAAATACAGATTTGACTTAATACGAAGAAGAACCTCAACTACAGCTATTCAGAGATGGAATGAGATGTCTCCTGAGTGCGACTTCCTCCCCGGTGGATGGGGTGCATAAAAACAATTGAAGACTTGCACAAGAAGTCAGCTAAACTCTTGCTACTTAAAATGTGGTCCACAGCTCAGTATCATTAGAAACGCAGGATCTCAGGCCCCACCACAGACCTACTGAATCAGAACCCACATGTTAACAGATCCCCACATAATCCATAAGCACATGACAGTTTCAGAAGCATTAAACGAAATTACCTTTTAGATATCTTTGAGGGGGATACTCATTACATTATTGCTTATAATGGCATATTACATGGAAATAATCTAACCATCTATAATTTTGAGAACTGGTTAATAAAGTAAATCCACGTGATAGAATCACTATTCACACAGTAAAAAGAATGAGATGACTTTTATACACTGGTAAGAATGAGATTCAAGCTGCATTGTTACATGAAAAAAAGCTGTCATTCCTAAAATCAAAATGTGTTCTAGATTATCAATCAAATATTTAAAAATAAAAAGGAAACTCTACAAGAACTGGAAGAGTCATAAAAGAAAAGACTAATAAGCTCAGACATATAAAAACTGCACATTTCTACCTGGCAAAAAAACAAAACAGGGCTTCCCTGGTGGCGCAGTGGTTGAGAATCCGCCTGCTAATGCAGGGGACACGGGTTCGAGCCCTGGTCTGGGAGGATCCCACATGCCGTGGAGCAACTAGGCCCGTGATCCACAACTACTGAGTCTGCGCGTCTGGAGCCTGTGGTCTGCAACAAGAGAGGCCACGATAGTAAGAGGCCTGTGCATGGCGATGAAGAATGGCCCTGGCTCTCCGCAACTGGAGAAAGCCCTCACACAGAAATGAAGACCCAACACAGCCAAAAATAAATAAATAAATAAATTTATATTTAAAAAAAAAAAAAAAACACTAAAAAAGCTACGAGGAGCTTCCCTGGTGGCGCAGTGGTTGAGAGTCTGCCTGCCGATGCACGGGACACGGGTTCGTGCCCCGGTCCAGGAAGATCCCACATGCCGCGGAGCAGCTGGGCCCGTGAGCCATGGCCGCTGAGCCTGTGCATCCCGAGCCTGTGTTCCGCAACGGGAGAGGCCACAACAGTGAGAGGCCTGCGTACCGCAAAAAAAAAAAAAAAAGCTACGAGTGCAAATGACAGATAAGAAAGTATTTGCAACATCATAAAAAGAGGTTACTTTAATAAAGAGCTCCTACAAATCGATAAGAAAAAGACCAACAGTTTCATAGAAAATAATGGATGAAGGATTTAAACATTTCATAGGAAAAGGAAGGCAAATAATGCCTTTTATTTTTTTAAACTTTTTTGGCAGCGTTGGGTCTTTGTTGCTGCGTGTGGGCTTTCTCTAGTTGCAGTGAGCGGGGGCTACTCTTTGTTGCAGTGCGCAGGCTTCTCATTGCAGTGGCTTCTCTTGTTGCGGAGCACGAGCTCTAAGTGAGTGGGCTTCAGTAGTTGTGGTGCGCAGGGTCTAGAGCGCAGACTCAGTAGTTGAGGCACATGAGCTTAGTTGCTCAGCAGCATGTGGGATCTTCCCAGGCCAGGGCTCGAACCCGTGTCCTCTGCATTGGCAGGTGGATTCTTAACCGCTGCGCCACCAGGGAAGCCCCAAACAATGGCTTTTAAACTTGTGAAAGGATGTTCAACTCATTCAGGGTGCAAATCAGCACTATGATGAGACATCATTTTTACTTAGATTGGCAAAAATCAAATAAGTTTAGTACTGTGGGAAAGGAAGGAAACAGGTACTCTCATACAGTGGTATCTCTATGGAGGACTATTGGTAATAGCTCTCAAATTTTAAATGTACATACTCCTTGATGCAGCTGTTTCTGTAGATACACCTGTATAAAATGACATACATTCAAGAATACTGTAATACCAGTTACAATAGCAAAAAGTTGGAAATAACCTGACTGTGCATCATTATAGCTCTGGTTAAGTTCATTTCTCACATGCATGCAATGGAATTATTATTTGAAACCATCAAAAATAATCCAGCAACTCTATAGGGACTTAAATGGAATAATCACCCACATATTTCTAATTTTAAAAAACAAGATATAGAACATTGTAGTGTGTTGCCATTTGTGTTAAAATATAAACTCTTATATTCTCAGAAATCTCTGGAGTGATAACATAAGAGACAGGTACCAGTGGAATCTGAGAAGGTAGTCAGGGTAGGAGGGAGCTGAACTTTTCACTGAATGCCCTTTTAAAATGAGTTACAGTTTTTAATGCTTTGATTTGAAACAACAAACATTCATTCACGAGGAAGAAGATCTCCATGGTGCACACCAAGCACCCTCATCCCCTTCCCAGACTTGAGTGGCTGGAGTGTCCTGGGCTCTGCCCTGTCCTTCCACTCTTCTCTCCGTAATTAAATACTTTCTTTTCTTATGGATCATTCAAGGCTCTGACTCCCTACCTCCAGCCTCTGAAGGCAACCTTCCCCTGGCTCTCAACATTTAGCTGGTGGGACGTGCAGCCCTTTCTTCTGGCTGCTCTAGGCATTATTTGCTTCTCTACAGGTACCATTAGAGGTGTCTGTACTTCCTTATATCACCTAGCATGCCGTCAGCCTTTGGTGATATCACCCCTCTCACCCCTGACACTCACAATCACACCACACAATGCAGTCTGTCATTGTACCCTGGCTGAGTTACTCACTGGAGAACTGTGAGTCTCACCTCCCCAATGGCACTGGGAGCTCCTTGAAGGTGGGGGCCTGGGTTTGGTTCATCTCTATGCCCCCCCTCAGTACTAAGAGCAGAGTGGGTGCTCCTGAAAGACGTCTTGAGTTCTCAGGTGATGGATGGCCATTTAACATAGGTAACACCACTGCTGTCTTCACTGCTCACCCCCCTTATACTGGCACTTGGTCCTGAGTGACTGGAGGCATGGTCACTGTGCTGCAGGACTGTGGTTCTTTCCTGCAGAGACAGCAGCCTGCAGCTGGCCTCACCCTCAAGAGCTCAGAACCCTGACCCTCCTCCCACTGCTGCAGTCACTTTCCTCCGCTCCACCCACCCAGCCCTCTGGAAAACATGTGCAAGTGCAGGCAGGTCTCTGTTCTCTATTACTGCATTTCAATCCCACCCCTACCTGAACCATTAATATGTATGTACTGAGGCTCCATTTTCTTTTGTGAATTTCACAAGCTCAGGGAAGCTTTCATCAAATATTTATCAAGTGCCCACTATATGTTAGACACTGTGGTGGGCACGGATTGTGAATAAACACTACACAGATTCTGCTCTCAAGGAGCTTATGGTCTCTGGGAGGGGAAGTCACATGAGCAAAATGAATATAATGTTGTTAGCACAGTGATAGAAAGATGTTACAGGAACACAGAGGGGAGGGGATTACCCTATGGGGGTGGGTGGAACGAGCAACAGTTTCCTGCAGGAGAAGGTTCTACACCCCAGCCTGAATGATAAATGAGAATCTGGGGCGCCCAGCCCAGGTTTTACAGCCAGTCTTCTCTTTAGCCTGATACTCTTCAGTATCCTCCCTTTCTTCCTCAGCAGAGGAGCTGTCCGATGTGGGGGAAATAAAACTGGTTTTGCTAAAGGGACACGTGGAATGAAGTGAGATACTCATAGGTCAGTTGTGTAGAGTCTAAGACTGGGAGGGGCAGTAGCTTAGGGTGTAGCGTTGGAAGGGGGTGGAGGGGAAGCTCTGGGGTGATTAAATCTTGCCTTATCAAGAGTCCAGCTAGAAGTCATTCTACTCCCTTCCAGGGAAACTCCTCTCCAGTTCAGGCTCTGCCCTGTGGGTGCTGCCAGGAAAGGGGCAACGGGGCAGGTACGCTCCAGGCTTGAGGCCCAGGTGCAAGCTGACCACTCTCCCACCCCTTTGCTTGCCACCCCTTGCAGAGTCCCAGGATGCTGAGAAGTGTGGTCACACTGAGGGTCCTGGCTGGCCAGCTGTGGGAGGATCTGACCCCACGTGAGTACAGGCTCTTGGCTGCACCATTTGAAGTGTTTGGAATATGCGCGTTTCCTCTGCTGGAGATGTGGTGGGGCGTGACTGTATTAGGGGTCTTTGGAGGTTAGCACAGTCATCTAGGACTTCCTCCCTGGGCTCAGCTCTGGAGGAAATCTGGAAACCAGCGTGGATGGGAGTGGAAACACTCTGCTCCACCCTCTGGGAGGACTCAGCCTCAGGGCGGCCAGGTAAGGAGGGTTTAGACCCCTCTGATTAGGAACTCTTTCACCTTGAGACTGGCCCTGCAGAGCCAGGAAGGGGTTTCCTGAGTAAAATCCTCCAAAGCTGATTGATTCTCATGTGGCCCAGAGACCAAGATGGCAGGTGCCAGCTAACCTTCCCTTCAAATTCGGGCACTTGGGCTGCCGCAGTGAACACTCAGAGGCGCCTCTCTCCCACTTGCCTCCACCACTCCCCACCCGGGCCCCCTCCGCAGAAAAAAGGCTTCTTGTACAAAAATCTCCCATTTGAAGCACTGGGAATCCTATAAGCCGACTGCATTAGCCGCGTGTCATAAATATTTATGCTCCCGTTGCTGTGTGTGTCAGAGTGTATGTGTGCAAGCAGGGGAGAGGCAGACTTCAGGTCAGTGAAAGGCAGAACGTTCTAACCCTGAGCACGGTCTGGGGCGCCCACATGTGGTGAGCTTGGGCCTCTGGATGGGATCAAGCAGAGACAAGTTGGCCACCATCAGGGATGATGCTGTAACTGGAGTTCTGAATAGGGTAGGAAGGAGAAATCTACGACCCCTCAGCCCACTCCAGTGCCCAGATGCTGTGATCCTGTAGAATATAGATGATCACTGTGGTTTACAGTGAATGACACACGGAGACCCAGGCTTCAATCTCCACACGCTCAGCACCAAGAAAGTGCTTTCATAGAGGTCATCTCATTCTGCCCTCCACGATGCCCGGGGTCGGTACCGACCATTCCCTCAGCTCACGGAGGAGGAGAATGAGACTCAGAATGGTGACATGACTTGTCTGTAAACAGCAGAGCTGAGATTCAAATTCAACATCTTGGCTCCAAGACCAGTGCTGTTTTCCCTGTGACACAGCTGCCCAATCAGTCCCCCACGCTGCAGGCATTGGCAACGTCACAACCCTGCCTGCAGGGGGCATGCTGTGCTGCAGGGGGTGCTTTGAAGACGGGGTAGGGGCACCGTGCACAGCACAGAGACCTAGAGAGGAGACTCAGCCGACCCGGGAGCCCAGCAGGTGGGAGGTTGCAAGGCCCGACTCTGCTCACCTGTAGGGGTCAGCAGGTGACCCCCAGGGCAGTCCCCGAACACAGCCAGATAGGAGGCTGGGAGCCTCCTGTCTCTCCAGAGCAGGATCACCCAGGATAGCATGAAGGGGTGCCTGCCCTTATCTTTCGGTCTTGAGCACCGGCTGAACCTCTTGGAGCTTCTGCTCACTCTGCTGTCGACCTGCGAAACGGAGCTAGAAGCTGGCCCGCCTCCCCACAGGGCTGCTGTGAGCGAGAGCTGGCGTCGGCGGGCCTCAGTCAGCCTGTGGTGCAGCAGGTGGCCGACAAGCAGGCAGGCCAGGCACTGCCCTTAGTCCTCTCCCTCCTCTCCCCAGCGCCCACCCTGATCTGGCCGGGGCCGCCCTCCGCGTCCCCCGCCCTCACTGTGCCTCCCCTCCCCCGACCTGGAGTAGCCCCCCTGCACCAGTCCAGCTCCACGCATCCCTAAGGATCCCACCTTTTCCTTAGTGACTTCTCTGACAACTTCGGTCCTCATCTCCTCTTTCCAAAAAGTCTGAGTAATATCTTGGGGGTTACTGTACCGGCCCTGCCCTGCTTGGCCCTGGGTTGTCTCCATGTACACAGTCCAGGAGGCAGAAAGCAGTGATGAGTCTCCTAGCTCCTGAACGCCTCTCCCAGCACCAAGCCCAGAGCCGGGCGCACCTGTGGAGGAAGCAAATGGAGGAGCTGGGCTCTCCCACAGGCCCTTAGCCTGCCAGGCCCTGGGCCAGGGCAGGGATATGAGCTCAAAGAGGCGGGGGGAGACAGATAATGAGAAGCAATTATAATGCCAGGTGACAAGGCTGTGATAAGGTATGCACTGGTTTCTTGGGAGCAGAGAGGAGGCTGGTGACTGAGTCTGTGTTGAGGGAGGGAGGTTGGATGTGGATGTGACAGAAAGGGGAGGAAAGGAAGGAAGAAGGAAGGGAGGGAGGAGAGAATTCTTCAGTCCAGCTAAGAAGTGTAATGGAGAGAAATGGACATTTTCTCATCTTTGCCCCTTGCAGACTCAAAGGGGAAAAGGGACCTTGTTCCTGATGGACAGGCTAGCAAAATTTGCCTCTTATGTAGCCGCAGCCCAGGTGGAGGCAAGGCTGGTGGGAGATTCCTTAGACTCCGTCTCCACTGGAAGATGCCATGGAAGATGCTCCAGAGGACCTGATCCGCCCAGCATCGGGTGGGGTGGGCCCAGCAAGAAAGCTGTGTGCCGAGGGGCCACACCTCGGTGGTCTTGTTCTCCTGGAATGGCCTCCCTACCTCCCCGCAGGCACTCCCAGCCCTCTTGCCATGCTGGCTTGAAGACCCTGGAGAGCCTGGAAAGCCCCAGGGCTTTCAGACTCGACAGTGGCAGCTGGCAGCTCTCACTTAACCCTGCCTTTTCCCTTGATGGGGAAGAAGAGTGAGGGTGGTCTCTATAAGGTGAGACTCTGTAAGGTGTGGTGTAATGGGAAGCTGTCAGGGTTTAGAGCCCATAGTCCTGGGTTCAAACCCTCGCTCTTCCATTTGCTGGCTGTGTGACCCTGGGAAAGTCATTTCCCCTCTCTACACTGAGTCTTCAATGAGAAACAGCTGCACGATGACCCACCTCACCACCGAGGACTTGTGAGATTAAATGAGATGCTCTCTATGAAGGCGCCTGGCACGGAGCATGTACTCCCTGTAGACTCAGGAAGTGTTTGCTTATTCATGCCTGACGTGGGCACTGCTCGCCGCTCACTGACTGTGACTGCATCGACCATGCTTCCATCCCCGCCCATTTTCTAAAAGGAGGTTGCTGAGGTCTAGCCCTGATGGTCCATCAGAGCAGGAGCGATGCCTGTAAGTCTGGGCTGATGGATGCAACATTGTCCCGAGGCAGGGGGCCCCCTTGGCCTCTAGCCAGCTCTGCCAGTGTGTAGCATCCAGTGTGTAGCTTTGTTCAGGTTTGCCTAGGAAGCTGCCCAGCCCACCAGCTGGTACCAGCAGGGCAGCGCTGAGTGTACGGTGGTCCCCGGGACTTCCTGGCCTGGAGCACCTGGGCCCAGGAGAATGCATATAGCCTTGAGAGAGGTGTGGTTGGCAGAGGAGGGTGGGAGGGAGTCAGGGGGCCTCGGAGGACCCAGAAGAGCTTACCCCACCTCCACGCCCCCAGGACAGCCAACAAGAGGACCTGGGGCTCCCAGCCTTCTCCTGCTCTCACCAGGGACCCTCTGGAAGGCCTGGGATGCATACAGTTGCCACAGGATGCCTGCTTCTGCTGCCCCCAACCCAGGATCTGGGCAGCGGCCCAGGCCAGGACATTTTCATTCCTATACAGAAAATCTGCGAGTTGGTTATCTAGTCCAACCCCTCACCTCACAAACTAGGAAAGTGAAAGCCACAGAGGTGGAGTGACTCGCCCAGGTGTGCAGAGCTGGCTGGTGGCAGAACCGTGGTGGTCAGCGGCGAAGGGGGAGCTACAGGTTGTTAGGAGAATGTCTAAGGAGAGGCACGTGAAGTCGGCCGCCTCGAGAAGGGCTGTGACTTCGGTTGAGGAACTGGCCAGCCTGAGGCAGCTCCACAGAGGGGGGCTAGGAATGAAGGCCCCTTGCCTGTGTTTCTTCTGCCCTCTGACCCCCAGCAGGGCTCCCCTGGGCCAACATAGCAGAAAGCCTGGCGGGATGGAGATCCCAGTGGAGAAATTCTCCCTATCCCAGCCAACCGGAACCCAGCCCCCCTCGGACTGGAGAAGGCCTTTCTTTCCCAAGTTGCTCTTGCTTCTCCTGTGGCTTTATGGGAGCACTGGGGTCTCCTGGGGATTGAGGAGATGGGCCCTCATCTGCTCCCTCTTCCTGACCAGGTTCACGAGCTGCCCCCATGGTTTCTAGCCCTCCTTGGTCCCTACAAGATTCTGCCCCTCCTCCCTCTTTCTACCCTTATGTCAAGGCTGCTCAGCCTCGGTGCTGTTGACAGTTGGGACCAGATCATCCTTATGGTGGGGGCTGCATCGCAGGACGTTTAGCAGCGTCCCTGGCCTCTACCCACTAGATGCCAGTAGCAATGCCAGATGCCTTCCCTGCACCCCGAGTTGTGACAACCAAAAATGTCTCCAGATATTGCCAAGTGAGTGCCCCCTGGGAGGCAAAATTGGCCCCAGCGGAGAACCACTGCCTTATATTGACTCTTCCTAGGGCAGACACCTGGGCTCAACCCTGCTTTTTATATTGAAAATGAAAACACTCTGTTTCCTTGCTTCCTAGGTACTCATCAGAGCTCTCAATTTTGAATCCAGTCAGTTACACAATTAGCAAACGCAAACACAGCCATTTGCAGGCATCAGCAGGCAGTAATTTTTTCAAAAGAGATACACAAGAATACATACATATACAATGGAAAGCTGTTTAAATACAGATAGGATGTATTTATTTATTCCTCACCTTGTTTCAAAATGGATTTAAGGCAGCTTAAAGTAAATTAAAACGAGTGACTGGAAATGAGACAAATTGAAAATAAGAGCATGCATTTTAAATGGAGGTTCGTAACCTAATGCACGAAATGAAGGATTATGCTCTTGCTAAAGATGGGCCATAAATTTAGCTCCATGCTCTTAGTACCCAACTTAAAAGGAGAAGCAGGACCAGTTACAGTGCCCGTGGGGAGCTTTTCATCACCAGGACCCTCAGCTCAGTTGCCCTGAGTCTGCTTTTTCATGGTGACCTGTCACTGGGCTGGCAGCACCTGCTCACTGTGGCAGGTGGCCAGCAGGTCAGGGTCCAGCCTTGAGCCTCTCTTGGGAGGGGCTGCTGAGATGCCCAGGCCAGGACCAGAATTTTTAGGAGCTGGAGGGAGGAGCATATAGAACTGTCTTCCTGGTGGCTTCCAGGAGTAGAATGGAGCTCTGTCCTTCCTTCTAGGTATTATCATGCTTTTTAGCATATAACTTGTCTCACTTTGGGGCTGAGGACATGATACCCATTTTATGGAAAAAATAATAACAAATGTTTGTTAAGCACTTAATATGGACCAGTCCCTCTGTTACATGCTTTATGTACATTATCTCATTTTTTTAATTTTATTTTTTATTAAAGTATAATTGATTTACCATGTTGTATTAATTTCTGCTATACAGCAAAGTGTCTCAGTTATATACATATATATTATTTTTTAATATTCTTTTCCTTTATGGTTTATCCCAGGATATTGACTATAGTTCCCTGTGCTATACAGTAGGACCTTGTTGTTTATCCATTCTATATGTAGTAGTTTGCATCTACTAACCCCAAACTCCCAGTCCATCCCTCCCCCTACATGATCTCATTTAATCTTCAGAGTAACTCCATGAGGCCGGCACAGGTGAGAAAACTGAGGCTTACAGATAGGAAACTGAGGCTTATAGAATATTAAGCAACTATCCCACTCTCCCAGAGCTAGTAAACAATGGGACAGGGACTGAAGTGCAGCCTGGTCTTACTCCAGATCCTGTGAGCAGGTGGCCTGCCTCTCCTGGCTCTGCTGGGAAAGCTGGAGGTCAGAGAAAGAAAGGAGTCATACCCTAAACTGAGAGGCCAAGAGGGACAAAATCTCAATACGGAGTCCCAGGCAGTGTTTCCTCCACCCCAGGGAATCCTTGCCTCTGTGCTCAGGGGGAAGAAACAGCTTGTTTTATGAGATGGGAACTGATCCTGTCTCTATTTTAAAATTAGATATTTTGTTCATTATGGATTTTTTTGCATTAATTTTGATCTTAAAAGTATTGCATTAAAATATTATTCATCTTGATGACAGAGTGTTTTGGCACCCCGTTAAATTTGCACGCCTGGGGCAAATATAATACCTTACTCACCTCATCCTAATCCTGGCTTCCAGGGAGACTGACACTGACCATCACCCACATTCCCTCACTCAGCCACAGTTTCCTTGTCATGTGAGAAGAAATAGCCTCTTCTCTGCCTGACAAACAGGGCTGAAGAGGCTGAAAAAGCAAACCCCAGAGGGCTGTTTATTCCAAGAATCGTACCAAATACTCCCAGACTTCACAATCTTCATCCTGCCACACCAGCAAGGATTATCGTCCCATGTTGCAGGTAGAGGAACTGAGATTCGGGGTCAAAATTACTCATCCAAGGTCATACAACCAGGCTGGACTCATGGTCCAAGGCTTTACCCACCACCCCACCCTGCTTCTTTGTCCTGAGCTCCTCTGGTCCTGGTGGAGAGTATGGGGCAGGTGGCTCTGGTCCCTGATCTCTCTTCTTTTCAGGAGGCTGAAAGCTGCCTCCTTACACTGCCTCAGCAAGCTGTGAAAGCCAAGCCAACCAATCTGTAGCAAAAGCAAATGCACTCTATGGAGAAAACAAGATGCTGTCCGAGTTAATAAGGTTTCTCTCGCCTACCCTCAGCCTCCCTCTTAAACAAGCTAGCAAGTGTTCACAGTTTGCCTTTAAGTAATTTAGGGAAGGTATTTGAAATTCCCATCTGCCCTGCTCCCCAACCAGTGATGTTTCTTGTCACTGGCTAACAGCATTTAAAATATTTACAGCGCTTTCTTTACCCTGGGGTGTATCAGAACAAACCATAGTTACCACCAATAAATCAAAAATTAATCTCCAGAAAGCTCTGCCTGTCCTATCCCTCAAATAGCAGGTAGCAGAATCTATCCAAGCAACTTGGCATCAACAGAATTGTTGTTTCCCCAGCATCCCCAGGGCGGAGGTGAATTGCAGGTGAAAAATGCAAAGAAAAGGGCCCCACACTGCACCCTGGCGGAGCTGCTCCACCTGGGATTGGGACTGATGCCTGGGGAACCCTCACTGACATCGACCCCTGGCTCCTCAGCCCTAATTATCATACCAACTCCTCCCAGACACCACAGTTCTCTTTCACCCTGAAAAGGCCTCTGTCATCGTGCGAAAAGTACCTCCTCCTTTGCTATTTTTTCTCTTCGTTTTTTTCTTTTCCTCCAGTTAGAGGTCCCTCCTCTCATCTTTCCATTCCCTCGCTTTTCCCTCTTGTCTAACTCTTTCCTTAAACTCTATTGATCTTTTTCTCTTCCTTTCTCTTTCCTGTTCCTTTGAAAGCTCCCTCCCTCCTTTTTCATGTCTTGGAATTCAGGATAGAACAGTCAGACATGTAACATGTATACCATGTGCTCTGTACTATGCTGGGGAGGAGTGAGTTTCCAGAGATGTGCAGCATCTCTGTCCTACTAGTGCCCACCGTCCAACACCTGACTCTCCTTTCTCTGCCTTCCGGTCCTAGACCCTCTCTGTGTTAACTTCATGTATAGCCTCAGCTCCTTAAACAATATGAAGGAAAATAGAAACAGAAGCTAAAACCTCTCCCCCACCCGCAAATGCCTGCAGCAACAGGGTATGGCATGAGGTGGACAGAGGTTCGGGGCAGGAGTAAGAACGCAGGCTGGGCATGGGCTGGGGCTTTCCTCTGTGATGTCCCCACTCTTTTTTTTTTTTTTTTTTAACGTATAACTGAATCAATTTACTGTGCAGCAGAAACTAATGCAACATTGTAAATCAACTATACTTCAAGTTAAAAAAAAAAGAAATGACCAAACAGCAGAGATTACCAAAGCAGAGACATTGATGAAGCAAACACAATCTGCAATAATAAATACATCTGCAATAGATGCGAAATATCTTTAAATTATTATATAATTTAGACAGTAAACATGGTCTATTTTTGCTTCTTTCCAATAGAATACATTTGATCCCTTTTTTGTTTTATACAGCAGGTCCTTATTAGTCATAAATTTTATACTCATCAGTGTATACATGTCAATCCCAATCGCCCAATTCATCACACCACCAGCCCCACACCCCGCGGCTTTCCCTCCTTGGTGTCCATACGTTCGTTCTCTACATCTGTGTCTCAATTTCTGCCCTGCAAACCGGTTCATCTGTAACATTTTTCTAGGTTCCACATATATGCGTTAATATACGATATTTGTTTTTCTCTTTCTGACTTACTTCACTCTGTATGACAGTCTCTAGATCCATCCACGTCTCAAAAAATGACCCAAATTCGTTCCTTTTTATGGCTGAGTAATATTCCATTGTATATATGTACCACTTCTTCTTTATCCCTTCGTCTGTCAATGGGCATTTAGGTTGCTTCCATGACCAGGCTATTGTAAATAGTGCTGCAATGAACATTGGGGTGCGTGTGTCTTTTTGAATCGTGGTTTTCTCTGGGTATATGCCCAGTAGTGGGATTGCTGGATCATATGGTAATTCTATTTTTAGTTTTTTAAGGAACCTCCATACTGTTCTCCATAGTGGCTGTATCAATTTACATTCCCACCACCAACAGTGCAAGTGGGTTCCCTTTTCTCCACATCCTCTCCAGCATTTGTTGTTTGTAGATTTTCTGATGAAGCCCATTCAAACTGGTGTGAGGTGATACCTGATTGTAGTTTTATTTGCATTTCTCTCATAATTAGTGATGTTGAGCAGCTTTTCGTATGCTTCTTGGCCATCTGTATGTCTTCTTTGGAGAAATGTCTGTTTAGATCTTCTGCCCATTTTTGGATTGGGTTGTTTGTTTTTTTGTTATTGAGCTGCACGAGCTGCTTGTAAATTTTGGAGATTAATCCTTTGTCAGTTGCTTCATTTGCAAATATTTTCTCCCATTCTGAGGGTTGTCTTTTGGTCTCGTTTATGGTTTCCTTTGCTGTGCAAAAGCTTTGAAGTTTCCTTAGGTCCCATTTGTTTATTTTTGTTTTTATTTCCATTACTCTAGGAGGTGGATCAAGAAAATCTTGATGTGATTTATGTCAAAGTGTTCTTCCTATGTTTTCCTCTAAGAGTTTTAGAGTGTCTGGTCTTACACTAGGTCTCTAATCCATTTTGAGTTTATTTTTGTATATGGTGTTAAGGAGGGTTCTAATTTCATTCTTTTACATGTAGCTGTCCAGTTTTCCCAGCACCACTTATTGAAGAGACTGTCTTTTCTCCATTGTATATCCTTGCTACCTTTGTCATAGTTTAGTTGACCATAGGTGCGTGGGTTTACCTCTGGGCTTTCTATCTTGTTCCATTGATCTATGTTTCTGTTTTTGTTCCAGTACCATATTGTCTTGATTACTGTAGCTTTGTAGTATAGTCTGAAGTCAGGGAGTCTGATTCCTCCAGCTCCGTTTTTTTCCCTCAAGACTGCTTTGGCTATTCGGGGTCTTTTGTGTCTCCATACAAATTTTAAGATTTTTTGTTCTAGTTCCATAAAAAATGCCATTGGTGGAGCTTCCCTGGTGGCGAACTGGTTTAGAATCCGCCTGCCAATGCAGGGGACATGGGTTCGAGCCCTGGTCCGGGAAGATCCCACAAGCTGCAGAGCAACTAAGCCCATGCGCCACAACTACTGAGCCCACGAGCCACAGCTACTGAAGCCCATGAGCCTAGAGCCCGTGCTCCGTAACAAGAGAAGGCACCAAAATCAGAAGCCTGCACACCGCAACAAAGAGTAGCCCCCACTCGCCACAACTAGAGAAAGCCTGCGTGCAGCAGGAAAGACCCAAAGCAGCCAAAAATAAAATAACTTAATTTTTTAAAAAGCCATTGGTAATTTGATAGGGATTACATTGAATCTGTAGATTGCTTCGGGTAGTATAGTCATTTTCACAATACTGATTCTTCCAATCCAAGAACATGGTATGTCTCTCCATCTGTTGGTATCATCTTTAATTTCTTTCATCAGGGTCTTATAGTTTTCTGCATACAGATCTTTTGTCTCCATAGGTAGGTTTATTCCTAGGTATTTTTGTTGTTGTTGTTGCAATGGTAAATGGGAGTGTTTCCTTAATTTCTCTTTCAGATTTTTCATCATTAGTGTATAGGAATGCAAGAGATTTCTGTGCATTAATTTTGTATCCTGCAACTTTCCCAGATTCATTGATTAGCTCTAGTAGTTTTCTGGTGGCATCTTTAGGATTCTCTATGTATAGTATTATGTCATCTGCAAACAGTGACAGTTTTACTTCTTCTTTTCCAATTTGTATTCCTTTTATTTCTTTTTCTTCTCTGATTGCCGTGTCTAGGATTTCCATACTATGTTGAATAATAGTGGTGAGAGTGAACATCCTTGTCTTGTTCCTGATCTTAGAGGAAATGCTTTCAGTTTTTCACCACTGAGAATGATGTTTGCTGTGGGTTTGTCATATATGGCCTTTATTATGTTGAGGTAGGTTCCATCTATGCCCACTTTCTGGAGAGTTTTTATCATAAATCGGTGTTGAATTTTGTCAAAAGCTTTTTCTGCATCTATTGAGATGAGCATATGGTTTTTATTCTTCAATTTGTTAATATGGTCTATCACATTGATTGATTTGCATATATTGAAGAATCCTTGCATCCCTGGGATAACTCCCACTTGATCATGGTGTGTGATCCTTTTAATGTGTTGTTGGATTCTGTTTGTTAGTATTTTGTTGAGGATTTTTGCATCTACATTCATCAGTGATATTAGTCTGTAATTTTCTTTTTTTGTAGTATCTTTCCCTGGTGTTGGTATCAGGGTGATGGTGGCCTCATAGAATGAGTTTGAGAGAGTTCCTTCCTCTGCAATTTTTTGGAACAGTTTGAGAAGGATGGGTGTTAGCTCTTCTCTAAATGTTTGATAGAATTCACCTGTGAAGCCATCTGGTCCTGGACTTTTGTTTGTTGGAAGATTTTTAATCACAGTTTCAATTTGATTACTTGTGATTTGTCTGTTCATATTTTTCTATTTCTTCCTGGCTCAGTCTTGGAACCATGGACAAATTCTTTCTAAGAATTTGTCCATTTCTTCCAGGTTGTCCATTTTATTGGCATAGAACTGCTTGCAGTAGTCTCTTAGGATGCTTTGTATTCCTGGGGTGTGTGTTGTAACTTCTCCTTTTTCATTTCTAATTTTATTGATTTGAGTCCTCTCCCCCTTTTTCTTGATGAGTCTGGCTAATGGTTTATCAATTTTGTTTACCTTCTCAAAGAACCAGATTTTAGTTTTATTGATCTTTGCTATTGTTTTCTTTGTTTCTATTTCAGTTATTTCTGCTCTGATCTTTATGATTTTTTTCCTTCTGCTAACTTTGGGTTTTGTTTGTTCTTCTTTCTCTACTTCCTTTAGGTGTAAGGTTAGATTGTTTATTTGAGAGTTTATGTTTCTTGAGGTAGGCTTGTATAGCTATAAACTTCCCTCTTAGAACTGTTTTTGCTGCATCCCATAGGTTTTGGATTGTCATGTTTTCATTGTCATTTGTCTCTAGGTATTTTTTGATTTCTTTGATTTCTTCAGTGATCTCTTTGTTATTTAGTAACGTATTGTTTAGCCTCCATGTGTTTGTGTTTTTTACATTTTTTCCCTGTAATTCATTTTTAATCTCATAGCATTGTGGTCAGAAAAGATGCTTGATATGATTTCAATTTTCTTAAATTTACTGAGGCTTGATTTGTGACCCAAGATGTGATCTATCCTGGAGAGTGTTCCGTGAGCACTTGAGAAGAAAGTGTAATCTGCTGTTTTTGGATGGAATGTCCTATAAATATCAATTAAATCTATCTGGTCTATTGTGTCATTTAAAGCTTCTGTTTCCTTATTTATTTTCATTTTGGATGATCTGTCCATTGGTGTAAGTGAGGTGTTAACGTCTCCCACTATTTTTGTGTTACTGTCGATTTCCTCTTTTACAGCTGTTAGCAGTTGCCTTATGTATTGAGGTGCCCCTATGTTGGGTGCATATATATTTATAATCGCTATATCTTCTTCTTGGATCGATCCCTTGATCATTATGTAGTGTCCTTCCTTGTCTCTTGTAACATTCTTTATTTTAAAGTCTATTGTATCTGATATGAGTATTGCTACTCCAGCTTTCTTTTGATTTCCATTTGCATGAAATATCTTTTTTCCACCCCTTCACTTTCAGTCTATATGTATCCCTAGGTCTGAAGTTGGTCTCTTGTAGACAGCATGTCTTGTTTTTGTATCTACTCAGTGAGCCTGTGTCTTCTGGTGGGAGGATTTAATCCATTCATGTTTAAGGTAATTATTGATATGTATGTTCCTATGACCATTTTCTTAATTGTTTTGGGTGTGTTTTTGTAGGTCCTTTTCTTCTCTTGTGTTTCCCACTTAGAGAAGTTCGTTTACCATTTGTTGTAGAGATGGTTTGGTGGCGCTGAATTCTCTTAGCTTTTGCTTGTCTGTAAAGCTTTTGATTTCTCCATTGAATCTGAATGAGATCCTTGCTGGGTATAGTAATCTTGGTTGTAGGTTCTTCCCTTTCATCACTTTAAGTATATCATGCCACTCCCTTCTGGCTTGTAGAATTTCTGCTGAGAAGTCAGCTGTCAACCTTATGGGAGTTCCCTTGTATATTATTTGTTGTTTTTCCCTTGCTGCATTCAATTGTTTTTCTTTGTCTTTAATTTTTACCAATTTGATTACTATGTGTCTTGGCGTGTTTCTCCTTGGGTTTATCCTGTATGGGACTTGCTGTGCTCCCTGGACTTGGGTGGCTATTTCCTTTCCCATGTTAGGGAAGTTTTCAACTATAATCTCTTCAAATATTTTCTCTGGTCCTTTCTCTCTCTCTTCTCCTTCTGGGACCCCTATAATGCGAACGTTGTTGCGTTTAATGTTGTCCCAGAGGTCTCTTAGGCTGTCTTCATTTCTTTTCATTCTTTTTTCTTTATTCTGTTCCACAGCAGTGAATTCCACCATTCTGTCTTCCAGGTCACTTATCCGTTCTTCTGCCTCAGTTATTCTGTTATTGATTCCTTCTAGTGTATTTTTCATTTCACTTATTGTATTATTCATCTCTGTTTGTTTGTTCTTTAATTCTTCTAGGTCTTTGTCAAACATTTCTTGCCTCTTCTCGATCTTTGCCTCCATTTTTTTTCCGAGGTCCTGGATCAGCTTCACTATCATTATTCTGAATTCTTTTTCTAGAAGGTTGCCTATCTCCACTTCATTTAGTTGTTTTTCTGGGGTTTTATCTTGTTCCTTCATCTGATACAAAGTCCTCTGCCTTTTCATCTTGTCTATCTTTCTGTGAATGTGGTTTTTGTTCCACAGGCTGCAGGATTGTAGTTCTTCTTGCTTCTGCTCTGTCCTCTGGTGGATGAGGCTATCTAAGAGGCTTGTGCAGGTTTCCTAATGGGAGGGACTGGTGGTGGGTAGAGCTGGGTGTTGCTCTGGTGGGCAGAGCTCAGTAAAACTTTAATCCATTTGACTGCTGCTGGGTTCCTTCCCTGTTGCTTGTTTGGCCTGAGGCAACCCAACACTGGAGCCTACCTGGGCTCTTTGGTGGGGCTAATGGCAGACTCTTGGAGGGCTTATGTGAAGGAGTGCTTCCCAGAACTTCTGCTGCCAGTGTCCTTGTCCCCAATGTGAGCCACAGCCACCCCCCACCTATGCAGGAAACCCTCCAACACTAGCAGGTAGGTCTGGTTCATTCTCCCCTGGGTTCACTGCTCCTTCCCCTGGGTCCCAATGCGCACAGTACTTTGTGTGTGCCCTCCAAGAGTGGAGACTCTGTTTCTCCCAGTCCTGTCAAAGTCCTGCAATCAAATCTCACTAGCTCTCAAAGTCTGATTCTCTAGGAATTCCTCCTCCCATTGCCAGACCCCCAGGTTGGGAAGCCTGATGTGGGGCTCAGAACCTTCACTCCAGTGGGTGGACTTCTGTGGTATAAGTGTTCTCCAGTCTGTGAGTCACCCACCCAGCAGTTATGGGATTTGATTTTGCTGTGACTGCGCCCCTCCTACCATCTCACTGTGGCTTCTCCTTTGCCTTTGGATGTGGGGTATCTTTTTTTGTGAGTTCCAGTGTCTTCCTGTTGATGATTGTCCAGCAGCTACTTGTGATTCTGGTGTTCTCACAAGAGGGAGTGAAAGCACGTCCTTCTACTCCATCATCTTGCTTCAGGCTCCTACTCTTTTTCTTTGCATGACTATGTCCTCAATGAATATGAAACTGAATTATTTTCTTGCTTTTTCCTCTGCTTTTTTCTACCTTTAAATTCTGTACTTGAATAGACTTGCTACATGCCTTCTGGTAATGAGATTCTTTCTCAACTTGTTATTATCTCTGTAACTACCTGAATTTAGAGAATTTATAATTGTCATGACTGTAAAATAACACATGCTCATTGTCGCGAATTTGGGAAAGGGAGAAAAATGCAAAGAAAAGGAAATCCTCCCATAATTCCACCACGTATAGATAACCACCATTATTAACAACTTGGTATATTTTATTCCATTTCTTTTCTATACATATGTGTGTGTTTAATAGGGTTTTCACAAATGTATCATAATCAGAATGTGTTATGTAGGGTAGGGCCATACTGCAACAATAAAGATATCCTCAAAATTTCCCATATTTTAACACATTAGAAGTTTACTTGTTGTTCCTATAACAATCTTGGCTGATTGTTTAGCTTTGCAGGGTGGCTTTGCTTCACAGAGTCATTAAAGGCCGGAGCTTCTTCCATTATGTGGCTCTACTGTCTCCATAGGGCCTTGTTATTGTCTCTGCCCAGTTGTCAAAAAGGGGAAGAGAGCATGAAGGAGGCACACCCACTCCTACAAAGCCTTGGATCCAGGTAGCACACACCCCTTCTGCTCACATTCCACTGGTGTCCCCACCTAACACCAAGGGAGGCTGGGAAATGTAGTCCAGCCATACGCTTGGCTACAATCCCACTTCTGTTAAAAGAGAGAATACTTACATCCTATGATGCTTCCCATAGGTTCCCTAAGCTCCCCCATGAGGACTGTTCACCATAAATGCCTATGCTCTCACACCTCACTTCCCTTACATGTGCATTCGCCCTCCTTTGTGGGTGCTGCCCCAGTGCTTGGAGCTCCCTTACCAGTCCCAGTTCCCCTAGGTTCTCAGATGTCACCCTGTGGGGCTACATGATTCAGATGTCTCATTTAGACTGTGAGCGTCTTGAGGGTAGCATCTGACAGACAACCAGAAGTCAATAATTTTGCTGTTGAGTTCTGCTGCAAAATAGGTACTTAATATGTATTTGCTAAGCAAGACAGGGAATGTTTAGGAGAAAAAGAGAATATGGGCACTGGCCAGCACTGCAGGGTTGTCAGGAATGATGAGCTCCAAGAGCTCATCTGATGGAATAGGTGGGAAGAGAGTGAGGCAGTGGAGAAGTTCTGGGCTGGGGGTGGTAGCATAACTAGAGTGGAGGCCAGGAAAGGTCACTCTCAACAAGCACTCTCCTATGGTAACTCCTCATCAGTCATTTCTAAGGGAATGTGTTGATGTGATGATTATTTAGACAACAACACAAAGACATTAGAGGAAAGCAGGAGTGAAACACCAAGAAAAAGTGGTGGAAGAGCTTCCCAGTCTCCACCAGTCAACTGCAAGGGCCCCACCTCCACCCAGGCTTTGCCCCCCAGCCCAGCCCTTGCAAGCTGAGAATGGTCTAGGGTTTAGAACCTGCGTGTGCTTCTGGGTCCATGACCCTGCCTGAGATTTCACAGTGGAGTGGTGGAAGTGGGTTAAAGAGGGAATGGGTTTAGAAGGTGTAGGTACAATAAATGAAGTCTTTTCTTTTGAGCTGCTTGGCTGTGAATGGAGGAGGGAGGATACGACAGTAGCTAGAATGGGATGTGAGTTCAATAAAGGGCTTTTGGAGGTGGTGGGGGAAGTGGTAGTTGTCCTGTTTTTCTTTGGTTTGGTTTGGTACTAATCGGAGGGATTGGAGTATGTTTATACGCTGAAGGGGAGGAGCCAATAGAGGTTAGAAATATAGAAGAGAGAAACTGGACCCATCAAATGAAAATCACGTGCTCTTTGAAAGACACCTTTAAGAAAATGAAAAGACTAATACATATATATTTCATATAAAGATATTGTGGTGGCCAAAAAGTTCGTTCGGATTTTTCTGTAACGTATGAAAACCCAAACAAACTTTTTGGCCAACCCGATATAAATATATCTTTATGGGTTGTAAGAGTGTTACAACTCAATAATGCAAGAACCAAAAAAATGGGCAAAGGATTTGAATGGACACTTCACAAGAGAAGATACAAATGGACAAGAAGTGCATGAAAAGATCCTCAGCATCTTTAGTCAACAGGAAAATGAAAATTAAAACTACAATGATTGAGGATATGGGGAGGGGGAAGGGTGGGCTGTGACAGGGTGAGAGAGAGTCATGGACATATATACACTAACAAACGTAAGGTAGATAGCTAGTGGGAAGCAGCCGCATGGCACAGGGAGATCAGCTTTGTGCTTTGTGACCGCCTGGAGGGGTGGGATATGGAGGGTGGGAGGGAGGGAGACACAAGAGGAAAGAGATATGGGAACACATGTATATGTATAACTGATTCACTTTGTTATAAAGCAGAAACTAACACACCATTGTAAAGCAATTATACCCCAATAAAGATGTTAAAAAAAAAAAAAACTACAATGAGATACCACTATACATCCACTAAAATGGCAAAAATACTGACAATACCAAGTGTTGGTAAAAATATGAAACAAGTGGACTTCTCACGTATTTCTGGCAGAAGTATAAAATTATATGGCCACTTTGGGAAAAATTTTGGCTGTTTCTTAGAAACTAAACATGCATTTACCATACAACTCAAATTTTCACTTCTAGGTATTTACCCAAGAGAAATGAAAACATGTCTACATGAAGATTGTATATGTATGTTCACAGCTCATACAACTATGAAAACAAACCAAACGCCCATCAACAGGTACATGGATAAATAAACTAGTGTATCTATACAATGGAATACTACTCAGCAGTGAAAAGGGTGAATACTGATACACACAAGAGGATACATCTCAAAAACATCACGCTGAACAAAAGAAGTCAAACATAAAAAAATGAATTCCATACGATTCCATTTATATGAAACACTACTACAGCCAAAACTAATCTATAGTGACAGAAAGCAGATCTGTCACTTCTCAGCAGTGGTTGCTGGGGAACCGAGTGCAGGTGGCAGCTTTTTGGGGAGACAGCGGTGTTTTACATCTTGATTGTGGGGCTAGTGCTTACACAGGAATATTCATTTGTCAAAACTCACCCATTGGCTAAAATGGTTGCATTTTACTCTATATGAATTACACTTCAATAAAGCTGATTACACACTTTTTAAAAAATATGGGAGAGAGAGAGAATGACTGGAGACCAAGTCCTAAATGTAAAATGGGATCAAAACAATAGACGGAAAGGTTAATCTTGAATAGGAAAATACGTACTTTCTCCTCTGAGCTATAAAAATAGTGAGGGTGCAGGAGAATGGAGAGACTTGGGGAGTCTGTGGGGGCCGAGTGAGAAATCTCTCACGACCACAGCGAAAAGTAACCTTGCAAAATCAACAGCCCACAAGTTCTATCTCCCATGAGGAAGATGGTGATGGCCTGTATTTTTTACAGCTGTAAAGGCTGACCAGGTGGATTTCAAAGGTTATCCAGGACCACTACATAATGAACCCAGTAGTTCAGACTGTTAGCTTGGGTTGGCACCATTAGCCGGTATTATATTTACATAAAGCCATTTTGTACTTGCAGGAAAAACGTCAGGTCCTATAAAGCATCCAGGAATGTTAGAGATCTCAGGAAGCCTCTGACCACACATTGTTATGCAGCTGAAACAGCAGACTTTTGTTGTTGTTTTTTGCCTTGCGTTTTAGGGGGAATGAGACATCCCAGCGAAGGCTTACACATGTTATTTGGAAGTATTGTGACAGCCAAGAAATTGGGCTGGTGTCAAAAGAAACCACAGTGGCTGTTTCCTTTTTATTATTTTTTAAAAAGCAATTTTGATCTTTCAAGCCCTGTGAGAAACAAAGTTTACTAAATATGCCTCTGTGGGGATGTGTGTTGATTCAAGCATTTATCTTGTCTCTGATCCCAGAGAATACATTCCTCTTCCCCCGGCCTTCTCACCCTCTGCCATCAAGCAGGTCTCCTCCTTCTCGGGGGCCCCCCTCCCCAGGCTTCTAAAAATCTGTGGGATAAAGAGCAAAGGATGGAGCCCTTTCTGGAGAAGGTAGGTTCACCTCCTCACCCTGCCACATTTGCCTTATGATTACAAATGGCAGAAAACTGTCTTAAGAAGAAAAAATGAATGTGTGGCTTATGTAACACAAAGTCCAGGGATGGGCCAACTCTGGCTATGGCTGGATTCAGGGCTCAAACCTGTCACAAGGGCATGCTTTTGGTCATCTCTCAGTTTGCCTTCCTCTATGTTGGCTTCAGCCTTGGCTTCATGTGTAGAAAGCTGGCAGCAAAAGTCGTACCTTGAATTCCTCTCAGATTCTTATACCTCTAATGATATTCCAGAAACTGACTTTGGTTGGAACCTTTTGACCTGACTTGGGTCAGGTCACTGTCTCTGAGGAAATGCAATATGCTGGGTTGCTTAGGACCTCAACCCAAAACACATAGCCTGAGAGGAGTGGAAGTTCCCCCAAAGCAATATAACAGAATAATTACAAAGCAATATCATAGAATAATTACTACATGAAAGAAGTGGGTAATGGGAGTCCCAAACAGCCAGTGTCTACCACACTCAGGGGCACTAGGCAGGTTCTTCAAGGCTGATTATCTGTCTCGGGCTACTGAGAAGAGAAAGTAAAGGTCAATGTGTTTCCTAATTCCTACAGAGCTTGAAAAAGTATTGCAGGAGCAGATATGGTACCTGCCAGCGTTTGGAGAGAGAGCTAAACAATTCCGCAGACCAGTTTACAAGGCTTTCCATGCTTTGACCCCAACCTCTGTCTCCACTTCTCTAATTGAACCCTCTCCTCCAGCCTAACTGATCTCATTTTGCATGAATTAAAAACTCAAGTTCAAATTGCCCAGGTTCAAACTGCAACCCCACCATTTATTATTTGTATAATTTTGAGCAAACCTATTGCCTATTTGTAAAATGGAGATTATAATAATACGTGCCTTATGGATATCAGGTTAAAAGGATTAAAGGAGTTCACATAAAATGCAACAACTGGAGGATGGTTTGTTTTTGTGTTTTTTTTGTGTGCTCCTCTCTCAAAGCCATTCTCAGCCCTTCTTTGCACCACTTGAGGCCCAGGATACTCATCCCTTTTTTGGACTGCATCACCTGGGTGCCTTTGTCCTCTGGCTTCCAAATGGGTCTGACCATGGGGTTAGAGTATTTCTTACCTGCCCTGCACTTGTATCACAGCTCTGGCAGTGGCTGTGACCCTCCATGGACTGCAACTCTTGCCATGTCCCCTTCTCCATGTCTCCACTTCTCCCTTTGTCCTTTGGTGACATTATTTCTTCCATTACCTTTTCAGCCCTGGATAATGATGGTTTCACACCATTGCTAAGCCCTGAGTTCCTTAGCATCCCTCATCTCCTCCCTTAACCCTACTCAGACCTCATCATAGCTCTTCATTAAGATAGCTTTATCTACACCACCTGATGTAATGCTGTTTCCTGCTGAGACCTTGACTAATACAATAGTTGGTAACGGGAGTGGTCCCAGAAAACAACCTTCAAAGTGAGATTTGGGGACCAGTTCTCTCAGTTATTTAATGAATGCATAAGTGACCTTATTGCTGGCAGAAATGGGACACTGGTAATCTGCACCATGATGTAGCATTAAGATTCTTCAAATTATCACTGAGAGTGATGTAAGATAGTCAGTGGAAGGCAAAGTTTTAAGTGATCAAGTGACCGCTGCACTTGATTGCTATGGCAACAGTGGTAATTACAGTAATTGTAGTGTGGGCTGGTTACTTCTGACTGTGCTAGAGAGTTTATGAGAGAAAGAGATATTGAGGAGCTTTAAGCCTTGAACTTCCAACTCAAGACATGAGTGTAGAACCAGAAAGTTTCTGTGGTGGCCTTAAAAGAATCCTTATCTCTTGCAGCCTCAGAGAAGACATAACTGTGGGTCAGGCCTGAAGTCTAATTGTGTGGGCTGAAGATCGACAATGCCTGGTAGATGTACCACGTTATCAAGTTTCTAGGCTAATGTTAGGGCACTGGTTGGGAAGAGTTACACATTGGGGTAAGGACATTTGGAATGACACAAATGAAAGTGAGATAGATGAACCCCTAGTCCCCCTGAATCTCCCTTGCTGGAGAAAGCAGTCCCTTGCATAAAGGCTTACCTATGATTTCATACAGGGCAGTTGCCTTGCAAGAGGTATACCTACGGCCCCAGGTTATCTCACTACCACCAGATTCACCAGTGAGAGTCACATCTCATCACAGCCTAGGGGAAAATTTGAAAGATCTCCTGCAGGAGGAGGTAGTTATACTACAAATGAATTGCGATATCTTTCCATTTGTACTGTTAGGAACCTTGGGAACATGTATATGTGAAGAGATTCCAAGAGTATTAGGCTGAGGAGGATGAAATATAGCTGGATTGGATCAAATTTGTCAATATGGGTGAATTTACCTGGGATTCAAGGTGTAATATTGCAGTTTAAGCAGTTGGGAGTGGCTCTAATAGTTTGCTTGGTTGAGTAATTAAATATTGGATTTAATAGTGCCTTATGTCTAATGAGGCTGAGCATTGCAGAACTTCCCTAGCACATTGTGGTAGGAAACCCAAGTTTAGGGAGATGGGAAATTGAAATGTATCTATTGTATGTAACCTGATTAATCCCTCCTCTAAGGCCCAGAGGATACTCCCCTCACGAAAACATTTAAAAACTCATCAGTAAGAAGAACACCAGCATCATTGAAAAGCTCTGTGGTGGCTGTCCTCCATAGGTCAGAGATAACAGTGGGAGATGCTGCTATTGAACTAGGATCTCTAACGCTGATTGTAAAAATGGGAATCCCCCCAGTGACAGGCTACTGGAGACAGGTGGGCTCAATTAGTCTAATGTGCCACAAGAATAGAAGAGTAATCAGATTGTTTTGTTCCACATGGCTTTATGGTAGTGGCTAATTGATCACAGGGTCCAAAGGAAGGAAATAGTTGTACAACCTACTATGAAATGGCTTGATCTATATCAGCACAGTCTACTAGAAATACAACATGAGCCACATTCGTAATTTAAAACTTTCTAGTTGCCACATATTAAAAAAGTAAAAAGAAACCATGATAATAATTTTAATAATACATTTTATTTAACTCATATCTAAAGTGTGATCATTTCAACATATAATCAACATAAAACATTCCTGATGTGATACTTTACTCTTTTTTGGGCTAAGTGCTCAGTAGCTACATGTGACCAGTAGCTACCACGTTAGATAGCATAGATCTATCAATATATCACTGGGAAAATTATTACTGAGGTGGATAGAAACCTGATTCAAGCAGCCATAGTGATAATTCTTAGTTTCCCACCCAGTTTGCCTAGAGAAGGTGTTTACAAACTCAGAATCCTTTGACTGAGGGAGAGGCCAGCTCCCTTTAAGGGAGCCTGAAACGTGACCAAAAGTATATTCTGTAAATTTCTTCCAAGCCTTCTCCAGAGGTACCTGAGGGGCCATTTGCTAGGGTGACCGGGCAGGAGAGAAAGGGAAATAAACAGCCCTGTGTAGGTGACTGGATACTAGCTCTGAATGGATGCTAATTTCCGGGAACCCTAAAAACCCACCATGATTATCAGCCAGCGTGGAAACTTAGGAAGGTCTGATGATAAATGAAATCTTGGCGTGAGCTCTCCTACAATAACTCTAGTGGGCCCATGGAAGAGACACAAGTGGCAACTGGCAGAGTCCCCACATTAGTTCCCTGATCCATGGAATAAAAACTACTGGGTGAGAAAGGCCAAGAGAAAGCCTCTGGAAAGCTGACTACCCATCCTCTTGCTTGCCAAAGAGCAAACAAAAAGCAACACCACATTCCTGGGGGGACTTCAGAGATTAGGGTCACCATCCAAGCCTTGAAAGATGAAAGGATGGTGGTTCCAGTCATATCCCTGTTTAATACCTATTTGGTCAGCAAAAAAGCCATATAGGTCGTGGAGAATGACTATGGATTACCCTACACTTTATTAGGTAGTTGCGACTGCATCTGCTCTTCTGGCTGTGGGGTCTTTATTAGAGCAATGGCACCTGGTAGATAGCTATTGACTTGGCAAATGATTTTTTCCTTTATCTTAATGAGTAAGAACAATCAGAAGCTGTCTGCTTTCACCTGGCTGAGACAGTGGTCTACTCTCATTGTCTTCAGGGTTATGTCAACTCTCCTGCTTTCATTTAATTCAAAGGAGCCTTGATACCTCACAGTACTTCATGCTGGTCCATTATACTGATGACATCATGTCAGCTGAACCTAGAGAGCAGGATGCAGCAAGAACCCCTAAAGCCTCTGTAAGGTATAGGCATAGCAGAGGATAGAAGAGAAACCTCACAAAATTTAGAAGGCTGACACATTGATGAAATGCCTAGGGGTCCAGTGGTCTAGGTCATCTTGGGATAGCCCTTCCAAAGTCAAAGTTAAATTGCTCCACTTTACACTGTGCACCACAAAGAAAAGGGCCCAATGCTTGGTGAGTCTCTTTGGATTTTGAAAGCAACATTTGGGTGATCTGCTGTGGCCCGTTTGCTCAGCAACCCATAAGGCTGCCATTTTAAGGTGGGTCCCAGAGCAGTAGAGGGCTCTACACCAAGCCCAGGCTGAGGGACAAGTTGCTCTGCCACTCAGGCCTTATGACCCAGGAGATTCAACGTACCTGAAGTATCTGAACTTTTGACCAAAGGATACAAAGTGATGATGTGACCTGAGCTGTTCATTATGAATTGGGTATTATCTTATGCCCCAAATCATAAAGTTAGGTGTGTGCAGCATCATTCCATTATTAAATGGAGATCTCTTCCTCAACCCACATAAGTGGTCTCATAGGAACTTCCACCTGACCAGTTAACAGAAGAAGGATAAACTGTAGACCTGGTTTTTAGATAAGTCGATTTCCATGTTGACACCAGCCAGAAGTGGATGGCTGATGCATTACAGCCCCACTAAGGGTGGCCCTGAAAGACAGTGATGAAGAAAAACTTCCCAGTGGGCAGAAACTTGGACAAAAATATCTCATTTGCTTGGAAGGAAAGGTAGGCTGAAGAAGAAGTCTATACAGTCTCATGTGCTGTGGCTAAAAGATTAGTTGGATCGGTCAGGGACTTGAAAAGACTAAGAGTGGAAGACTGACACAACAAAGAGAACTGGAGAATAAGTATATTGATGAAACTCTTGGAATGAGTGAAGACTGAGGAGATAGTTATGACCCAAGGAAATGATGATCACCAGTGATCATTCACGGTAGAGGAAGCTTCCAAAAATAAGGTAGATAAGATGACCAGCTTTGTGGCTGTAGTCAACTTCTCTGCCTATCCACCCTGCTCCTTGCTCTGTGGGCCCAGGTATAGAGTGGCCAGAGTGGCAGAAATGGTCACAACAATAGAGACTTCCCCTCCCCAAGGTTTCTGGCAATCACCACTGCTGAGTGCCCACCTTGCCAGTAGCAGAGGACAACACTGAGCCTGGAAAGGCTACCAGTCCCTTGGGAACCAGCTAATCACCTAATTTTATTGAATTATTTCCATCTTAGATGGGGCAGTGCTTTGTCTTGATGGGAATAGATACATATTCTATATACGGATTTACCTTCTTTGCCTGAAACTCTTCTACCAGCACTATCAACAGGGGACCTACAGAATCCCTTATATCACCATCATGGTATCTTATATAAACTTGCCTCTGACCAAGGGACTCATATCAATACAGAAGTTGTGCTCATGCCCATGGAATTCAGTGATGCTACCATGGGCCCTATAATCTGGAGGCAGCTGATATGATAGAAGAGTGGAATGGCCAATAGGGACTCTCTTATGACTCTAGCTGGGTGACAACACCCTGAGAGATTGGGGGTGTTATCCTATAGGATGCCATATATGTTTTAAACCTGACCATACGATGGTGCCAATTCCCTCAAAAACAAAATATAAAGGTCTCAAAACCAAGTGGAAGAGGTGAAAATGACACCTCTCATGATTATATCTAATAATACATTTATAAAATTTTTTCCTGATGTGTACATTCTCTTGGTTTGGGTAGGTTTCGAGATCTTAATTCCCAAGGGAGGAATGCTCCCACAGGGAACACACATAACCATGGTTCCATTAAATTGGAAGCTGACACCACCCCCCTAGCCATTTGGGGCTCCTCTTGTCACTGACCCAACAGCCAGAGCAAGAGTTTCCATAACTAGTTAAGGTGATTGGTTCTATTTACCAAGAGGAATATGGGCTGCTGCTATCCCCCAGGACTACTGCTTGTTTCAGGGCCCTGTGTGGGGGATGGCTTTAGAATACCACCCACCAAGACCTGGTCAATGGCAGAGGAGAACCTCCGGCTGGCTCAGAGAAGCCCAGGCTGGAGGGCCCTCGTGGGTTCCATTCTCCATCCTTCTCCAGCCCTAGTGAGAAAAGACAGGGTTTGTGGAGTTCAATTCAGTTCAACAAACATTTATCGGAAAGTTTTTGGAGGTAACAGTGCAGCATAACTTACTAACCAGAACATTCATGAAATGAATTTTTCTGGTAAATTGAGCTTGCTAAGGAACTAAGTGTTATTCTGAAAACTCTTATTAAATATCTCTCTGAAATGTCTGACTCCACTTCCTTCCCACCATAAGCACTGCCTAGTGAGCATGGTTGATACTTCCTTTGATGAACAGGGACCTTAAAGGCCCTCAAGGTGATTATTTCCAGAAGAGTAAGTCTCAAATTGATAATGTAGATAAAGAAAGGGAAGGTGATGGGGCCGAATGAACTGCACAGGACAGAAGGTACTTTATCAAAAGATAAATTCCTGATATCAGCCCGATTCACCATCATTGGCCTCTGAAAGAGGAGTCCTGAAGGAGCTCTGGTTAGAAAGCTTTGGGAGCTGAGGATGTGTTGCTGTGATGATGATGGCTGTTCACCTGTGATCTCATGTTTATATGGTGCTCTACATTTTCATGCCTCTTTACATATTTATGCTCTCATTTGAGTCTTCTATCAGCCCTTTGAGATGGCGAAGGCATGTTCTGTTATTCCACTGAACAGTTGGAACAACTGAGGCACAGAGAGGCTGGTGGCAGACTAGGACACAAATCCCTTGAATTGCTACTCATTATTTCTTTGGTTTCTGATCTGAGGTATTCTCTCAGGTCTTGATAGTGGGAAGAAGACAACACATCTCCAATGATCTTGAGAGGGGAAAAAAGAGGCAGAAAAAAACCGCTCAATGTGTTGTTTTCATAGCAATGGGAAAGCTGGGCTGCAGGAAGATTGGACAGTCAAGGGATTTCCCCCAAATTTCTACATGTGGAACTAAAAGTTGTATGTTTCGCCCACATGGTCAGAACCCCAGGCAACACAGCACAAAGGCCATTCTCCGCCCACAGTGGCAATCTCCTGCCATTGCACTGATGTTCTCAGCCAGGTCTCTGACACCTGCCATGAGGACACAGTCAGGAGATGCCTCCACCTTGGGAGAAAGTCTGTGGCCAATGGGATGTGCCTCTTGCTTCTTGCTGCTTCCCCAAAGGGAGGGGAACTGACCTTCTGGCTCTGACAAAATGGCTCTTCACAGTGGAGCAACGAGGGGTACACAGAGCATGGAGCTGGCAGTCAGGAACCTGGGTTCAAAGTCTCGGTAATACAACCGCGGGCAAATCAAATGAGTTTTCTGTGGCTCAGCTGATTTCTCATGCACACAGGAGGGGGCAATTATCCATGTTCCTCTTTAAGTCTAAGACTGCTCTGAAAGTGAGATCCTATGAAAAGAAAGGTGTTCTGCACTTTTTAGAAACTGGAGGAATAGAGACAACCAACCAAGGCACTCGAAGATCCACTGCATTGGTTGTCTGCAGCGTTCTGAGGCTGCCGCCCCTCCTCCCTAAATTTCTGCCCCCTGCCCCCATTCTGCATCCGACAGTATGTTATCATTTCTACCTTGGGTCTAATTGGTGTTGAGGATGAGGTATACATTAATGTCTGACTGTAACCCGAATGAACAGGAGTCGCTTTTTTCTCTGCAAATCGGTTTTTACATCTATAAAATGTAGAGGGGGAGGTTGAGGCAGAGCAGTCAGTTCTATTAGATGATTTTGAAAGCCCTTTACAGTCTAACAGTCAGTGAGTTGATAAACTCTGTCTCCCTAAAGAGAAACTGCATGTTTCAGGCCATGTCTGTGAAAAGCTAAGGACCAGACAGGCACAGGGAAGTGGGCAAGACATTTAGGAAGAGCAAAACGTGCGGAGGGGTGAAAGGATTTGGACTCCCAAGCGGCTGAGAAAGGGTTAGCCCAGAACAACGAGTGGACTGCTGCAGAGAGATGTCAGGACTGAAGGAAGTTCATCAGAGCAGCCTGGGAACCTGGACACCTCTGCACCTGGCCTCCAGGCCTCTGTGCATCACGCTGGCCTCCCTGCAGACACATCGTGCATTTGTGCATGTGGTCCAGTGGGGTCCCTCACACTTAGAAAGCCTGGCTCTGCCCTCTCTCTTCAGTCCAGTGAAACCAAGAGGCAGAGTTGCTGATCTCCTCTATGGACAGTGAAGGCAGAACCCAGGCAGCCACAGGCCAGATACTGACTTAACATGGTGGGAGACCTTATATCTGAGCAGGGTGGACAAGAATATCAGAGCCCATTAGCAGAGCCGGCCACAACAGGCTCAGAGAACAAGTATGGCTGGCAGCCCTGCAAGAAGTCTTAGGGCTCACTCCTTACAAACATAGCTTTCACAGGTGCTTGTCTTAATGGCAGGGGCCATCAGGCCTAAAATCTTTTGCTATTAGGTTGATTTCCTCCAAGCAGGAAGATGTGAGGGCAAGGAGACCCACATTCCTGAGGATGAAGCCACCAAACAGAGTCCCACACCCTCCCTCTCGGCTCTGCAGTCTTTCAACAGAAACCCTGAAGACTTTGGCAGGCACAGAGGGCATAAATGGTGAGACCCTCTGACTCCCTGGAAGAGCCAGGCCAGCATTTCTCAAAGTCTGAGCCAAGAAATCACTTGTATCAGAATAACCTGGCACACTAATTTGAAAATGCACATTCTTGGACTTCTTACCAGTGAATCTGAATCTCTGGGGGAAATTTCATTTCTTAGCAAGCTACTCAGTGACTCTTATGTCCAGTAATGTTAAAAACCATATGACTACCCTCCATTCCTGGCAAATAGTAGACACTCAGGAATACTGTGTTGAAAGAATGAATGTATAATTGAATGTGTGTAAGGGAGAGAAAGCTCATTCTCAGCAAACCAAGAAGAAACAGAAGTGACTAGGATGAGAGTCAGGGTTTATTGGACCTGGAAATGGGTTCAAAGACTTCCAACAGAATCAACATTCTCCTATAACAATATATAGCATTTAAAAATTTCTATTGAAGTACAGTTGATTTACAATGTTGTGTTTAATTTCTGCTATACAGCAATGTGACTCATTTATACATATATACATATTCTTTTTCATATTCTTTTCCATGGTTTATCATAGGATATTGAATATAGTTCCCTGTGCTATACAGTAGGACCTTGTTGTTTATCCATCCTACATATAATAGTTTACATCTGCTAATCCCAAGCTCCCGATCCTTCCCTACCTCACCTCCCCTTGGCAACCACAAGTCTGTTCTCTATATCTGTGAGTCTGTTCTTGTTTGGTTGATATGTTCATTTGTGTTGTTGTTGTTGTTGTTTGGCTGTGCCTTGCTGCATGTGGGATCTTAGTTCCCTGATCAGGGATCGAACCCATGCCCCCTGCAGTGGAAGTGCACAGTCTTAGCCACTGGACCGCTGGGAAAGTCCTGTGTCGTATTTTAGATTCCACATATGAGTGATATCATACCGCATTTGTCTTTCTCTTTCTGATTTACTTTGCTTGGTATGTTAATCTCTAGGTCCATCCACGTTGCTGAAAATGACATTATTTCATTCTTTTTAATGGCTGAGTATAGCAATATATAGCATTTTGTAGTTTACAAAGCTTTCATCTTTCTTCCCTTTTGAATCCTGATGAAAAAACCCTAAGATAGACATCACTATTGTTAACTCATTTAACACATGAAAGAAACCGAGGTTCAGAGAGTGTTCATTTGCCCAGTATCATGCAGCCAGTAGGCGACAGACACATGATTCAGGTCCTTTGACAAAGATCTCCAGGCCAAGCCATCATGCAGAATCTCAGCTGCTACCATTTTCACCAAGTACAGGGCGAGGAAATTGGCCTGGAACGGTACTACAATGGGGTGCTGTTAGGAGGAAGGGAGACCTTCCTTAACATGTGTGATTAAGGTGGTAAGGGTGGTGCAGAGCAGGAAGAGAGGGCGGAGCTGACTACTACTGAGCACCTACTGTATGCCGTAGCCGTCCACTTTGTACGTATTATCTCATATAATGCTCACAACCACCCTGTAAAGATTTCATTGCCCTCATTTTGCAGTTGAGGAAAATGAAGCTCAAAAGGGAAGACAAGGAAGTAACTTGCCCATGACACTGGCCACAGAGCTAGGAAGTGGCAAAGCCAAGTTTAGAACTCAAGTCTCATCAGATTCAGAGCCCATTTACTAAACATTTCTTTGTCACTTTTTTCGCCTCCTTTCCTGCCTACCGTTGGATTGATGCAGAATTTTTCAATTTTTTTTTTCTTTGACTGATTAGTTTTTTTCCTTTTAGGAATTACTGAATTTTTTATATGCACTTTTATTGAATTATATACCTTTAATATTTTAACATATGTACTTAACAATGTCTAACATGACTCATCTCTATCTTTTTCCTGAGCTATACAAGGTATTTACAGTGCTGTGCATCTGATTTCTCCCTCCTGTCTTTCAAGATACTGCCATCTATTCAGTTGAACCACATGAAATCGCCAATATTCAACAATTTTTAAGCTATAAAAATGGCAATTTCATACAAATAATATTTTCAATGAAAGCAATATGCTAGTTACATTTCATAATTAAACTCCCCCAAATTAGATATTTAAAATATTTGATACTTAGATTTACCAACATATAAACCAATTTCCTTACACGTTATTAATATTTTTGGTTTATTTTTTAAACATAGAACTTATTTATTTAATCACACACACACAAAACAATGGGAACCAGCCCAATGAATGTTGCACCAGACATAACTGAACAAACCCTGTGCTGGAGAAACACGCCCTGTCTCTCACTTTTTCCTGATTCTGAGGCCTCTTCATTCAAGCCAAACAAACTCTGAGACAGATAAAATTACACCAAAACATTTAAGTATTGTTGCTTCTTTCACACAATTTGACCTGGATTTGATGCACACAGTTTTTCTGGAATTGACCTTGGGTAGGTCATTTTTACCTCTCTGAGTCTCAGTTTTTACTTAAGTAAAATTAAGGTTTTGTGTCTTGGGCATGGGTTTGCGTCAGAATCACATGAATTTTTTAAATATCACTATTAGTTTTTGAGACCTACTTCTTTATGTTCAGTTTCATTAAAAGTATTTTTCAATGTAGGGCTGTAAGTAGCAAACTCAATCTTCAAATGTCTGAAAACATTTTTATTTCACATTCATTTTTGTATGACAGTTGAACTGAGTATAGAATTCTAGGTTGACAGTTCTTAATCCTGAGCATTTTTCTTACCCCTTTCTCTCTTTTCATAACTCTTATTAACCTTCTTCCAACCTTCTCATTATATCCTCCATATACCAATGAGCCTGGTTTTCATCTCTTTATCCCTCTGAGCTTCATTCTAGATTATTACCTCAGATCTAGTGTTTTAAAAATTCATTATTTCTTTCTTTGACCTTGAAAAGGCTATTATTCAAACTTCCATTGAGTTTTTAAGTTTTCACTATTATATTTTTTATTTCTAGAATTTTCATATGCTCTTTTTGACAATTCCATTTTTTGTCATATGGTCTTATTCATATTTTCCTGATGATTATTCCTCCTTTAATATTTTAACATTTTAAGGGTACTTATTACATTTTCTTTCAAATATTTTATTATATCTGGATATTGCAGTGCAAATTCTTTGACTTCAAGTGCTTGCTAACTATCCCTTCTGGTGGTTTGTTTTCTTTTGTGGTTATAATATTTGACTGTGAGCCTCTATTCAATGGCTCCCATGTGTCCTGGGCAATGGACCATGGGATTCCCATGTGTCCTGGGCAATGGAAGTGTCCTTTCTCACAAGGCATCTGCAGGGTCCTACAGAGTTTAAAAGTTTCTGGCTGGTTTTTATGTTAATTTCTCAGCTGGGGTCCCTGTACCATGGGAATTGTGGAAATTTAGAACACAAGCTTGTCAAAATGGTTTAGGATGCCAATTTCTTGAGAATGACCCTGTGTACATCCATGGCCAGCGTGGACATAAAGCTTTCCTTATCAATTTCCAAGATGGTTGGTAGAGATTGTCTTATTCTTGTTGCATGGGTTGATCAGACTTTCACAATCCCTACCTTTACGACAGCTCAACTCTACTCCCTGAGGCCCTCAGCCATGTCTCCCCTCCCTAGTCAGGTACCAGAACTCCAGCCCCCAGCTGATTTCATAATTCCACGGGCCATTCTGGCTCAGCAGCTCCTAGCCATCCTGACTTTGAGTCTCCTCTCTGTTAATCTAGCATTGGGGATTTCTCTCCCTTAACACTGAGCTTGGCTATGTTTAAAATTTTTCTTTTGTTCTATTTTATCCGGCATTCCCATGTGTTTGGAGAGGGGTGGGGCTGTGAAGGTAGAGTTGTTTTCTATCAGCTCAGTGCACCACATTGACCAGAAGTGCCCAGTCCTTGCTTTACAATGCACAGCTCCTTTTTGGGGGTAGATTCATTTTCTCTTTTATTCAATGTCTTTTCAGAAGGAATAAAGGCCCAATTCCCTTAGATGTCAGATGATAAAATGAAGACTCCCATTGGAAGGAAGGAACCTGAGTGAGCAAATTAGAAACAGCCAAGGGAAGTCACTGGCAGGAGTACCTGTTTTAAAAAGAAATTCAGAGCTACTGAATTGCAGTAGGAATTTGAAAATGGAGCTGATCTCTGAGGCTTGGAGCACCAAACAAAGAGGCAGAAGTGCTGAGGAGATAATTAACATAAGTAATCTAAGCAGAAACTGCATACAAGCTGCTTTAGACCTGTGAAAAGGCCCGAGGCTGCCTGGAGGTGAGGGAGAAAAGATAAATAAGCAAATGTTCAGAGAAAGGGAATTTATAACAGTTCTGTTAATGACAAAGCATTCAATGTGTACTGTGGAGGTTTTACTTCTTTAAACCCTTCTCTAACTAGAGTATTTCATAGCTTCTAAAAACTGTTTCCATGCCATTAGATAATTAAATCCTTGTTTTAAATGGAAACCAAGAGAATATATCCAGTGTTATATGCCTTTCTTCTATCACCCCTGCCCAAAATAGTCCAACTACCTGCCCTAGTTCTTACCTTAATCAGGCAACACTGATCACATGGGGGTCAGTCTCTGTTGGAGTTAGAGAGCAGCCACTGACCTTTAAATGATGCTCAGCACCCTTGCATGGTGGGAATATCACAGATATCACAAGTCAGTAGGAGTGGAGTCCATCTAGTGTAAACAAAGGGAACAGAGTTTTCTGGCTACTTAATGCTAAGGGGGGTGAGCTACTTCAGCAGATGCTGGAAGAGTTCAGGAGAGGGATGAAGCCCAACCCCCTGCCCTCCAATGTTCCCCACCCGCCAGGCTGTGAGCAGTGGTAGTGAGTTAGGTCTCTGAGGAAGCTAATGACTGTGAATTCTATTCTTACCCAGTTTGTATGACTCCAATCACCACAGTACAAGCAGCCTGATTATAGGAACTAAATAAATACCGGGAATGCAAATACCCTCAGGGAGAAGGGGCGAGGGGAGAAGCAGAGCATGGGGAGAGAAGGGTCCTCACCCTCTGGTTTAAAGCAGGCAGGAGAGGAGAAAATGCTTTCTTAGAAGTGGAGAGGACAATGGCAGAAGTTTTTAGATCCTGCTCTGCAAAGGGTTGAGCAACTAGCATGATGCCTGGACACCAGGAAGGCTGAGGCCAGGGGATTCTGGGACTCTGTCCTGATCCCGATAACAATGATGGTGATGATGACAGCAAACACTTCCACGGTGCTTGATATTTACCAAGCACTCTTCTAAGCACTATGTATATAACTCATTTACCTCATAGCAACCTGGCAAGTTAGGTAACCGAAGCACTTCCCCAAAGTCACACAGTAAGTGATGGAGCTGGTATCCAAACCTTGGCAGACTGACTCAGGTGCCCATGCTCCTAAACACGAAGCTCTGCTGCATTTATATGTGGAGATATATATCAATATCCAGTGATAACAATAATACCAACACTAGCACTAATACTGCTCTTGAACACTTGTTCTGTGTCAGGCACTGTGCTAAGCATTTTAGATACATCATCGCATTTAACCCTTAGGACAACTCCATGGGTAAAGTTGCAATACTCCTCCAGTGTTGTAAATGAGACGAGAGATCCTTAATGGTTAAGTAACTTGGAAAAGGTCATTCAGTTAAAAAGTGGCAGTGCTGGGGAACCAGCTTTTGTGTCTAGAATATATGAGCTTGTCAAGAAAGAAGGGTTATGTGAGAGATCTATCCAAGGGCCAGGAAAAGAGCTTCGTTGGTCTGGTGAAAAGACCTCCATTGATCTGGTGCATACAAACACAGGCACACAACCACATAAGGCAACACTAACCCTTCCCGAGGTACTTCTGGAAGAGAATGGAAGGCACCAAGGATGGCTCTTTTTCTCAGCATTATTTTCTTTGCTAAGAACAGTGTTGAGATATATAGAACAGGGTTCTGCAAACTGGGCCAGGTCCTGTCCATGCCTGTTTTTGTAAATAAAGCTTTATTGTAACACAGCTGTGCCATTCATTTATGTAGTGTCTATGGCTGCTTTCATAATATAATGAATTGAGTAGTTATGATGGAGACCATATGGCCCATATGCCTACAGTATTTACTATCTGACCCTTTACAGGGAAATTCGGCTGACCCCTGACATAGAAGTAAAAACTGAAGGGGTCTGCTAGCGGATTGGATGTGGAAAGAGCAGAAAAGGGAGGGATCCAGAGTGACTATTAGGTTTGCGGGCACTCAACAATTCAGCAACCTTTTGTGGAGCCCCACCTATGTGTCAAGCAGTACACTGCCACCCGCTGAGGACTCAGAAGTGCAAAGTGTCACCTTCTGGGAGAGGCACACACAAATGCAAATGGCAGATGGAAATAAAACCGAGATGAACCTGGAAAGGTGGACTTAGTACATCATCTGTGAATGATGAAAACAGCCATGATTTCATTTTCATCTTATCCCAGATGCTTAAGTCAATGTGATGGGCTCTTCCTCTCACCCCTCCAGGAGGTCGTATGTAAACAAAGAAGAGTGACCTGGTAAATCAGGAAAGGATGGAGAATTCACTTATTCATCATCAATCTTGGGAGCCCACTATATGCCAGGCACTGTGCTGGGTTCTGCCCTCATGGAGCATTGCTGACTGTAACCAGAGTGTGGGAGAAGAAGAAAGGGAGAGGGGAAGAAGTTTTGGAAAAATGAGGGAGTGCACATCAGATGGTTTCTATTCTCCCAGGAAAGTAAGGGAAGAAGGAACAGGTGTGGGAGGCTTGAGGCAAGAACAAACGGTATCAAATAGGCCTCTTCTGTTGTAGAAGAAGTTTTCCTCAGAAAAAACCATAGTGGAGTAGCCAGACAGTGTTGGGTGCCATTTTGAGGGATGAAGTTATGAAGGTAAAAGCAGGTTCAGCAGTACATAAGGTTTTCTTTCCGCAGCACTGAGTTACTCAGGTGAGGCACAAAGATGCACACGGGTGAGAAGGACCAAACAGGAGACAGCCTCACGGCAGGGAGGAAATGCAGGAGCATGAAGTCTACTATGGAGCAGCAGCATTTGTTAACTGGAGTAAGGTCGTGGGTCAAGATATTGGAAGTATTGATTAAGTCCAGGTCTGCTGAGTAGAAAACCCTGCTTCCTTGTGGAAATCTAAAGATGTTCTCTCACTGAAAGGCTCTAATGATTCTAATGAAGCTAGGACACTTTAGTTCAAAGAGATGATTAGCATTGTCAATTAGGCCTAGATGCATTGATTTTCTAATTAGCCTTTGGTAGTGCTATGGCCTCTTCTCTCATCAGGCTCTGTAAGCACAGGCTGCCACCAACACAGGTCAACATCCTCATTCAAGTAGGGACTCAGCCAAAATATTTCCTTCCTTAAAAAATATTTTATCTTGAAAATTATAATTGAACATTTACAAATTTTTGGATGTAAGACCATGACATTTTTTATAAGTATAGACCCACTAGTTTTTCCCTCTTTCTTCCATGAGTCATACTCATAAGGCATCAGCAAAGATTTCTATTTTATCCAAGGACTTGAAAGCATTTGCATAGCAATCTGAATGCAGAGTGGTTAGGACTTTTATAATTTCCCTCCAAACTTTTCCCCACTGATTTTTTTTAATATAAATTTATTTATTTTATTTATTTATTTTTGGCAGCATTGGGTCCTCGTTGCTGCACACGGGCTTTCTCTAGTTGCAGTGGGTGGGGAATACTCTTCGTTGCGGTGTGCAGACTTCTCATTGAGGTGGCTTCTCTTGTTGTGGAGCGTGGGCTCTAGGACAGGCGGGCTTCAGTAGTTATGGCTCACGGACTCAGTAGTTGTGGCACACGGTCTTAGTTGCTCCGCGGCATGTGGGATCTTCCCGGCCCAGGGCTTGAACCCGTGTCCCCTGCATTGGCAGGCGGATTGTTAACCACTGCGCCACCAGAGAAGCCCTCCCCACTAATCTTTTACAGACAACTCAGGCACACCTAGATAGAAAGCTTGTTTCCTTCTTTTCTTTTCTTTCCTTTCCTTTTCTTTTCCTTTCTTTCCTTCCTTCATAAATTATCTCTCCTTTATGGGCTTTTTCCAAAGTATTCAACCCAATTTTCATAGAAACATTTTTTTTCACTCATACTTTATCAGTTTATATAATATTTAATTAAAAGTATGTAATTACAAAAGAGTACTACTGGCATACAGGTTTTGGACCAAACACAGCTGGCTCTAGGTAAGCAGACAACATGAAGGGTGGACATCAGCTACCTGTCTTTCCTGAGAGATGTGTGGAATAAGGGGGCTTCTGCTATACCTGCTCTGCACCAGGGGAGCCTGAAGTCTCTCAGACAGAGGCCAGGTTGATGGCTGACTCTATGCTGGGATCTGAGCGGCACAACGGGGCCCACATTGAAGCCTCAATGGCAACAGAGTAGAGTCCTTTCTCTGGGCCTGGAATTGCCCCTTTTCTTGATCATCTTTCAGGCTACAGATTGGCCTTGTGTGAGGAAGGGAGATTCATTAAGTCTCCAGCATATAGAACTGTTTATCAGATTTTCTTCTCATGGAGGGAGCTGACAGGTCTCAATGTCTAGAAACATGGTCTTTCCTAAACAACCAGCTTTTGTCCAGGTGCGCCCTCTAAAAGGGTGGTATGGATGTGAAACCCCACCTCCGCTGACCTGGCTTCCTGGGTGTGGATCCCGGTCCTCTGTGCCCACCACTAGCTGCCACGGGTGTCGGCTGCCCTGGGATCCACTGCTCTGCTGGGAGGATGCAGGAGTGGGGAACGTGGGCAGTGGCATTTGGGCAGATGAGTAAGAGACAATCAGCCGCCATCACTGTTGACCTTGACTGCAGCTGCTGCCAGAACTGGAGACTGAGCTGACTATGCTATTCATGACCCCAGACCCGTGGCGTTAACATAGGCGGCTGGTGACATGGGAGCTCTGAGGGGACGGATTTATGCCTCCCATTTCCAGGATCCTGCCAAGGGGAACCTGCAGTGAGATGGGGGGCAGTGGGCCTGAACACTGCTTCCCTACAAAGGAACCTCGGACCTCTGGCTTCTGTACCTTGGAGAACACCAGCTTTATGACAGTAAATTAAGAGATGTCCAGGTACCCTGGAAGCAGCAGAACAGTCATAGCTCCAGAAGCTAGAACATTTCTGTGGTGGGAGAATATAGAGGTTAAGAGCACTAGCTTTGGAGTCAGTGAGGCCGGGTTAGGATCCCAGTACCTGTTACTGGCTGGGTGACCTTGCGTTACTTCTACAGCATAATCTTTTGGACATGTGGCTCAGTTTCCTCATCAGTAAAATGGGGGAATCCATACCTACCTTAGTGGGTTAAGAGGAGGATAAAATAACATAAAGACCCTTAGCACTGCTGGCATGTTGGACATTTCCCACAAATGCTAGCTTCCTGGAGCATCAGGAGGGAGATGCTGTGGTGTAGAGAGGTGGGTTATAAGTCGGACCTCTCCCAGAATCCTCCCTGTGCCTCAGTTTCCCTTTCCATACCACGGGAGGGTGCTTTCTAGTGAGGAGGCAATGAACCTTGGCAGCAGTGCCGAGCTGCAGTTTAGGACCTTTGGGCCATCAGCATTAACTAAATAGAGGGGGTGCTGAGACAACATCAGAGCCACCTGGCATTTGGAAATTTCTAGATTAGATCATATGATTCTCCAGTGACAACCTAACCCAAAAGAATTTTCCACAGTTGCCTTTAAATTCCTAGGGACGTGAGGGTGAGGTTCATAAGTCTCCTTCTGATTCTACCTCAGGCCTCCTTCACCCCAGGCTCCCCAGGGCCTAAACGCAGTGTTGTGGTTTTAAAATATTTATTCAAATTCTTTTTTTTTTAATTTAATTTTATTTATTTTTTTATACAGCAGGTTCTTATTAGTTATCTTTATTTTTAACATCTTTATTGGAGTATAATTGCTTTACGATGGTGTGTTAGTTTCTGCTCTATAACAAAGTGAATCAGTTATACATATACATATGTTCCCATATCTCTTCCCTCTTGCATCTCCCTCCCTCCCACCCTCCCTATCCCACCCCTCTAGGTGGTCACAAAGCACCGAGCTGATCTCCCTGTGCTATGCAGCTGCTTCCCACTAGCTATCTATTTTACATTTGATAGTGTATATATGTCCATGCCTCTCTCTCACTTTGTCCCAGCTTACCCTTCCCCCTCCCTAAATAACGAAATAAATAACGAAATTGGGTTATTTATAGTTATCTATTTTATACATATAAGTGTATATATGACTGTCCCAATCTCCCAGTTCATCCCACCATCCCACCCACCACGCTTTCCCGCCTTGGTGTCCATACGTTTGTTCTCTACATCCGTGTCTCTATATCTGCCCTGCAAACGGGTTCATCTGTACCATTTTTCTAGGTTCCACATATATGTGTTAATATACAATATCTGTTTTTCTCCTTCTGACTTACTTCACTGTGTATGACAGTCTCTAGATCCATCCAGATCTCTACAAATGACCCAATTTCGTTCCTTTTTATGGCTGAGTAATATTCCACTGTATATATGTACCACAACTTCTTTATCCATTCATCTGTTGATGGGCATGTAGGTTGCTTCCATGACCTGGCTATTGTAAATAGTGCTGCAATGAACATTGGGGTGCATGTGTCTTTTTGAATTGTGGTTTTCTCTGGGGATATGCCCAGTAGTGGGATTGCTGGGTCATATGGTAATTCTGTTTTCAGATTTTTAAAGAACTTCCATACAGTTCTCCATAGTGGCTGTATCAATTTACATTCCCACCAACAGTGCAAAAGTGATCCCTTTTCTCCACAGCCTCTCCAGCATTTGTTGTTTGTAGATTTTCTGATGATGCCCATTCTACCTGGTGTGAGGTGATACCTCATTGTAATTTTGATTTGCATTTCTCTAATAATTAGTGATGTTGATCAGCTTCTCATGTGTTTCTTGGCCACCTGTGTGTCTTCTTTGGAGAAATGTCTATTTAGGTCTTCTGCCCATTTTTGGATTGGGTTTCTTGTTTTTTTAATATTGAGCTGCATGAGCTGTTTATATTTGGAGATTAATCCTTTGTCAGTTGCTTCATTTGCAAATATTTTCTCCCATTCTGAGGGTTGTCTTTTTGTCTTGTTTGTAGTTTCCTTTGCTTTGCAAAAGGTTTTAAGTTTCATTAGGTCCCATTTGTTTATTTTTGGTTTTATTTCTATTTCTCTTGGAGGTGGATCAAAAAAGTTCTTGCTGTGATTTATGTCAAAGAGTGTTCTTCCTATGTTTTCCTCTAAGAGTTTTATACTGTCCAGTCTCACATTTAGGTCTCTAATCCATTTTGAGTTTATTTCTGTGTATGGTGTTAGGGAGGGTTCTAATTTCATTCTTTTACATGTAGCTGTCCAGTTTTCCCAGCACCACTTATTGAAAAGACTGTCTTTTCTCTACTGTATATCCTTGCCTCTTTTGTCATAGATTAGTTGACCATAGGTGTGTGGGTTTATCTATGGGCTTTCTATCCTGTTCCATTGATCTATATTTCTGTTTTGGTGCCAGTAATCTGTTTTGATTACTATATCTTTGTAGTATAGTCTGCAGTCAGGGAGTCTGATTCCTCCAGCTCCATTTTTTTCCCTCAAGACTGCTTTGGCTGGGCTTCCCTGGTAGCACAGTGGTTAAGAATCCGCCTGCCAATGCAGGGAACAGGGGTTCGAGCCCTGGTCCAGGAAGATCCCACATGCCGTGGAGCAACTAAGCTGGTACACCACAACTACTGAGTCTGTGCTCTAGAGCCCACGAGCCACAACTACTGAGCCCGCGTGCCTAGAGCCTGTGCTCCGCAACAGGAGAAGCCGCTGCAATGAGAAGCCTGCTCACCACAACGAAGAGTAGCCACCGCTCACCTTTCTCTGCAACTAGATCAAGCCCCTGCACAGCAACGAAGACCCAACACAGCCAAAAATAAATTAAATTAAATTTAAAAAAAAAAAAAGACTGCTTTGGCTATTTGGGGTCTTTTGTGTCTCCATACAAATTTTAAGATTTTTTGTTCTAGTTCTGTAAAAAATGCCACTGGTAATTTGTTAGAGATTGTATTGAATCTGTAGATTGCTTTGGGTAGTATAGTCATTTTCACAATATTGATTCTTCCAATCCAAGAACATGGTATATCTCTCCATGCGTTTGTGTCATCTTTGATTTCTTTCATCAGTGTCTTCTAGTTTTCTGAGTACAGGTCTTTTACCTCCTTAGGTAGGTTTATTCCTAGGAATTTTATTCATTTTGTTGCAATGGTGAATGAGATTGTTTCCTTAATTTCTATTTCTGATCTTTCATTGTTAGTGTATAGGAATTCAAGAGATTTCTGTGTATTAATTTTGTATCCTGCAACTTTACCAAATTCATTGATTAACTCTAGTAGTTTTCTGGTGGCATCTTTAGGATTCTCTATGTATACTATCATGTCATCTGCAAACAGTGACAGTTTTACTTCTTCTTTTCCAATTTGTATTCTTTTTATTTCTTTTTCTTCTCTGATTGCCATGCCTAGGATTTCCAAAACTATGTTGAATAACAGTGGTGAGAGTGGACATCCTTGTTTTGTTCCTGAACTTAGAGGAAATGCTTTCAGTTTTTCACCACTGAGGATGATGTTTGCTGTGGGTTTATCATATATGGCCTTTATTATGTTGAGGTAGGTTCACTCTACGCTCACTTTCTGGAGAGTTTTTATCATAAGTGGGTGTTGAATTTTGTCAAAAGCTTTTTCTGCATCTATTGAGATGATTATATGGTTTTTATTCTTCAATTTGTTAATATGGTGTATCACATTGATTGATTTGCATATATTGAAGAGTCCTTGCATCCCTGGGATAAATCCCACTAGATCATGGTGTACAATCCTTTTAATGTGTTGTTGGATTCTGTTTGCTAGTATTTTGTTGAGGATTTTTGCATCTATATTCATCAGTGATATTGGTCTGTAATTTTCTTTTTTTGTAGTATCTTTGTCTGGTTTTGGTATCAGGGTGATGGTGGCCTCATAGAATGAGTTTGAGAGAGTTCCTTCCTCTGCAATTTTTTGGAAGAGTTTGAGAAGGATGGGTGTTAGCTCTTCTCTAAATGGTTGATAGAATTCACCTGTGAAACCATCTGGTCCTGGACTTTTGTTTGTTGGAAGATTTTTAATCACAGTTTCAATTTCATTACTTGTGACTGCTCTGTTCATATTTTCTATTTCTTCCTGGTTCAGTCTTGGAAGGTTATACCTTTCTAAGAATTTGTCCATTTCTTCCAGGTTGTCCATTTTACTGACATAGGGTTGCTTGTAGTAGTCTCTTAGGATGCTTTGTATTTCTGCGGTGTCCTTTGTAACTTCTCCTTTTTTATTTTATTTTTTTATTTTTATTTTTTTTTGTGGTACGCAGGCCTCTTATTGTTGTGGCCTCTCCCGTTGCAGAGCACAGGCTCCGGACACGCAGGCTCAGCAGCCATGGCTCACGGGCCCAGCCGCTCCGTGGCATGTGGGATCTTCCCGGACCAGGGCACGAACCCGTGTCCCCTGCATCGGCAGGTGGACTCTCAACCACTGCGCCACCAGGGAAGCCCTCATTTCTAATTTTACTGATTTGAGTCCTCTCCCTCTTTTTCTTGTTGAGTCTGGCTAATGGTTTATCAGTTTTGTTTGTCTTCTTAAAGAACCAACTTTTAGTTTTATTGATCTTTGCTATTGTTTTCTTTGTTTCTATTTCATTTATTTCTGCTCTGATCTTTATGATTTCTTCCCTTCTGCTAACTTTGGGTTTTGTTTGTCCCTCTTTCTCTAGTTCCTTTAGGTGTAAGGTTAGATTGTTTATTTGAGATTTTTTCTTGCTTCCTGAGGTAGGCTTGTATAGCTATAAACTTCCCTTTTAGAACTGCTTTTGTTGCATCCCATAGGTTTTGGATTGTTGTGTTTTCATTGTAATTTGCCTATAGGTATTCTTTTATTTCCTCTTTGATTTCTTCAGCAATCTCTTGGTTATTTAGTAACATATTGTTTAGCCTCCATGTGTTTGTGTTTTTACGTATTTTTCCCTTTAATTGATTTCTAATCTCATAGCGTTATGGTCAGAAAAGATGCTTGATATGATTTCAATTTTCTTAAATTTACTGAGGCTTGATTTGTGACCCAAGATGTGATCAATCCTGGAGAATGTCCTCTGTGCACTTGAGAAGGAAGTGTAATCTGCTGTTTTTGGATGGAATGTCCTATAAATATCAATTAAATCTATCTGGTCTATTGTGTCATTTAAAGCTTGTGTTTCCTTATTAATTTTCTGCTGATGATCTGTCCATTGGTGTAAGTGAGGTGTTAAAGTCCCCTACTATTTTTTTCTTTTGCTGCATTTTTTTTTTTTATTGGAGTGTAGTTGATTTACAATGTTGTGTTAGTTTCTGGTATACAGCAAAGTGAATCAGTTATACATATACATATACATATATATATATATATATATATCTCCATTCTTTGTCAGATTCTTTTCCCATATAGGTTATTACAGAATATTGAGTAGAGTTCCCTGTACTATACAGTAGGTTCTTATTGATTATCTGTTTTATATATAGTAGTGTGTATATGTTAATCCCAACCTCCTAATTTATCTCTTCCCCCCATGTTTCCCCTGTGGTAGCCACACTTTTGAAGATCTGTGAGTCTGCTTCTGTTTTGTAAAAAAGTTCATTTGTACCATTTTTTTATTATTAGATTCCACCTATAGGTAATATCATATGATATTTGTCTTTCTCTGTCTGAATTTCTTCACTTAGCATGATCATCTCTAGGTCCATCTATGTTGCTGCAAATGGCATTATTTTGTTCTTTTTTATGGAGAGAGGAGAATGCAGACCCGTGGTGACAGAGGCCTTAGAACCTTGCAGGGGAATGTCCCCGGAGCTCCACGGCCAGGAAGTGAAGGAGGAAACAGGACTTTCAAAACAGAAAAAGTAGGTCTGCTGAGAACCAGAGCTGCCCAGTCAGACCTCTGAGGTCTCAATGCCAGTTTAAGGTTTTCAAACAACAACTTCTTTTCTTCCCTGAGAAAAACTGCTTGGGCAAGCTTCCCCAGTGTGCATTTTTGTCTGACAAGAAAGCATTTTGTCCTCTGTCAATGGAAATGCCAAGAACAAAGCAAGAGGGGCGTTGCCGGGAGGCAGTCAAGCAGCTCCCCTGACCCAGGTGCTGGAGGCCCGGGCCCCCGGGGCTCAGATGCACCCAGAAGGACTCTCCCTGGGGCCTGGGCAGGTGGCAGGACAGGAAACATCAGTGACCGCATGGACGCCTCGGCTCTGGTCAGTGGGTGAGGAGGCTTTGGGAGAAAATGGAGACAGGTCTGTCTTGTTCATTTATTAATAGGCATTTGTCACACACCAGGTTAGGAAATAATCCTCCCATTGTCAACGTGGCTTAATCCTGCTCTTGTCAATATGTCTTCCGGGGTCTTGCAGGGAAGGGAGGTGCTTTCTCAAAAGAAATTCTTTTCAGAGATAAATGCAGATGTGCCTCTCTTGATACAGTGGGCCTGTCCATGCAAGGAAGTATGTGTGTCTCCCATGTGATATTCAAGGCATCAAGGAAACGTGCTTTGTAATGGAGTCCTCGATCTCTTGAAGAAGTCACTCCTTAGGTGGCTTCTGTATAAATAGAGGCTTCCGCCTACTGGGTTTCTTTAAAACAAGGGTTTTTTTTTCTGCATTTTTCTTGGTTCCTGGAGTCTTCCAGCGAAGATGGGCTAACGCAAGCAGGCTTCCCAGGTTGCCTTTAGGCTCGTGTTTGTCATCGTCCTAGAATAGTTGTGCCGTCTTACATAACCGTAGCAGCATTCTGACCATGCAGAATGATCCTAATGCCTCGGGGTTTTGGTGCCAAAGGTCCTCCATTTAGAGGGTGACTGTCTCATCACTGTGAAACAGTTGTGACTTGCTGAGGACGCAGAGATCACACCCCTTCATTACAAATGCTCTTCCAGAGGTCATAAAGCTCACATCAACGGTAAGTTTCAAGAAGGACTCTAGGCCGCAGGCTGGATTCTCCCACCACCCGTGAAGGCAGAGGCTGCTGCTTCCCAGAGAGAGCTTATCCCCTTACTATTATTGTGTTACTGTCAATTTCCTCTTTTATAGCTGTTAGCAGTTGCCTTATGTATTGAGGTGCTCCTATGTTGGGTGCATATATATTTGTAATTGTTATATCTTCTTCTTGGATTGATCCCTTGATCATTATGTAGTGTCCTTCCTGGCTCGTGTGACATTCTTTATTTTAAAGTCTATTGTATCTGATATGAGTATTGCTACTCCAGCTTTCTTTTGATTTCCATTTGCATGGAATATCTTTTTCCATCCTGTCACTTTTAGTCTGTATGTGTCCCTAGGTCTGAAGTGGGTCTCTTGCAGACAGCATATATATGGGTCTTGTTTTTGTATCTACTCAGTGAGCCTGTGTCTTTTGGTGGGGGCATTTAATCCATTCATGTTTAAGGTAATTATCAATATGTATGTTCCTATGACCATTTTCTTAATTGTTATGGGTTTGTTTTTGTAGGTCCTTTTCTTCTCTTGTGTTTCCCACTTAGAGATGTTCCTTTAGCATTTGTTGTAGAGCTGGTTTGGTGGTGCTGAATTCTCTTAGCTTTTGCTTGTCTTGTAAAGCTTTTGATTTCTCCATCGAATCTGAATGAGATCCTTGCCGGGTATAGTAATCTTGGTTGTAGGTTCTTCCCTTTCATCGCTTTAAATATATCATGCCACTCCCTTCTGGCTTGTAGAGTTTCTGCTGAGAAATCAGCTGTTAACTTTATGGGAGTTCCCTTGTATGTTATTTGTCATTTTTCCCTTGCTGCTTTCAATAATTATCTTTGTCTTTAATTTTTGTCAATTTGATTACTATGTGTCTCAGTGTGTTTCTCCTTGGGTTTATCCTGCCTGGGACTCTCTGCGCTTCCTGGACTTGTGTGGCTATTTCCTTTCCCATGTTAGGGAAGTTTTCAACTGTAATCTCTTCAAATATTTTCTCGGGTCCTTTCTCTCTCTCTTCTCCTTCTGGGACCCATAGAATGTGAACACTATTGCGTTTAATGTTGTCCCAGAGGTCTCTTAGGCTGTCTTCACTTCTTTTGATTATTTTTTCTTTATTCTGTTCTGCAGCAGTGAATTCCACCAGTCTGTCTTCTGGGTCACGTATCTGTTCTTCTGCCTCAGTTTTTCTGCTATTGACTCCTTCTAGTGTAATTTTCATTTTAGTTATTGTATTGTTCATCTCTGTTTGTTTGTTCTTTAAATCGTCTAGGTGTTTGTTTTTTAATTGTTCTAGGTCTTTGTTAAACATTCCTTGCATCTTCTCGATCGTTGCCTCCATTCTTTTTCCAAGGTCCTGGATCATCTTCACTATCATTATTCTGAATTCTTTTTCTTGAAGTTTTCCTATCACCACTTCATTTAGTTGTTTTTCTGAGGTTTTTATCTTGTTCCTTCATCTGGTACTAAGTCCTCTGCCTTTTCATTTTGTCTATCTTTCTGTGAATGTGGTTTTCCTTCCACAGTCTGCAGAATTGTAGTTCTTCTTGCTTCTGCTGTCTGCCCTCTCTTCAAATTCTTCAATACTCCCCATTCAAACGGTGTAACCTAATTTCCCTCCCATTGAATGTGAGCCAGACTTAGTAAATCAACTCTAAAAAATAGAAGGTGGTGGGAGTAGTGCTATGTGGTCGTGAGGCTAGTTCATCAAAAGGAAAGCTTCTCCCTGGCTCTTTATCTCCTGGCTCTCTTGCTCTGGTGGAAGCCAGCTGCCACATCATGAGGACACTCAAGTGTCCTCAGAGGAAGTCCACAGGGAGAGGAACTGAGGCTTATTGCCAAAGGACAGGACCACCTACTCATATAGATGAGCTGCCTTGGAAGTGGCTTCTCCAGCCCCTGTCAAGCCTTCAGATGATGCAGCCCCACCAAAATCTTATCTGCAACCTTATGGAGACCCTGAACCAAAACTGCCTGGCCAAGTCTCTCCCAGATTCCCAATCCACAGAAACTGAGTTTATTATGTCTGTTTTTTTATTATCATGTTAAAGCTATTAAGTTTTGGGGTAAATAGACATGCAGCAATGGATAATAAATATATTCCATCTCCGTAAAGTTAAGTGTAGCTTGGGCACTCTGCTTTTACTATCATGGCCAGTCTGTCTGCTCGCCTGGGTGAAGGCAGCAGGGGCTGGTAGGTCAGGAGCAGTGCTCTGAGGGCAAAGAATTTTGGATCCTGAAGAAAGGCTAGCCCAACCTTTATCCTGCAAGGGGCTCAGCAGGTAGGCCGCCACTTCTTAAAGGCTAGAGAAGGTCCTGGGACCCAGAGCATAAAGGTAGAGCAGGTTTCCAGAAGGGTCTCCGATTGAATGAGCTCTGCCACCAACCACAGTTGGGGTGAACACTGGAACACCAATAAAAGGAACCAGGAAGCTGGGTGCTCAGAGTCCTAACAGACACAGAGACTCCTCTTCTTCCTCTCCCTCTCCCCAGCTGCTGGTGCGCTGCAGGGTTCCATCTGCAAGGGGGAGGGGGGCAGCAAACACATTCCTGAAAAGTGGCACTTTTCATTTTTCAAGGTAATATGTTGTATGACAATTGTAGACTGATGGGAATCTGTTAGAAGAGGAAGAGTGTGAAAACAGCACATTTGGAGAGACAGCTGTCAGAGGTGGCACCTTCTTACACACTTGCCCTTCCCCAACCAGAAATCTAATCCCTGCTCCCAGGCAGGCACCCATTGACGTTAAAACCTGAATACATCTCTTTACTCACCCCTCCTCTCACTCTACCTGTGATATGTAAGAGATCTCAAGGTTGGAACCCACCTATTGGAGTTTATCTATTATTCCCTGTGACAGCTACTGCAACTTGCCAATTTAAAAGGATTCTAGACCCGATTCCAATGTGTAGTGTGTGAGAGGAAGGGGGATAGTTTCCCCATACCACCAAGCGATTCTCTAACACCAGCTGGATGTCCTACAATTCAACTCAATTTTGACACTGATAACATCAGATCCCACAGGTTATGTGTTTAGTCCTACAAGACTGCTCCAGCCCTCCCACCCCACCCCCACCCCCGCCACCCCATCCTTCAGATGCCAATAGTAAATCCAGGAGGTTATCACCTGGGCTTCTGACCAACCGGCTGTAGAGGTTCCAACAACTCCCTCCTTGGGTTCATTTAATTTGCTAGAGCAGCTCACAGAACTCAGAGAAACATTTAACTTACTAGATTATCAGTGTATTATAAAAGGATGTAAATCAGGAACAGCCAGATGGAAGAGATACATATTCCAAGGTATGGGGAAAGGGCTCGGAGCTCCCATGCTCTCTCTGATCATGCCACACTCCCCAAACCTCCCCGTGTTCACCAACATGGAAGCTCTCCAAGCCCAGTCCTTCACGTTTTTATGGAGGCTTCATTACATAGGCACAGTTGATTAAATCATTGGTCATTGGCGTTTGAACTCAATCTCCAACCCCTCTCCCCTTCCCAGAGGTCAGAGGATGGAACAGAAATTTCTAATCCTCTAAATACTCTGTTGGTTCTCCTGGCAACCAGCCCTCAGCCCTTGTTACCTAGGGGCATTCCCGAAGTTACCTCATGAACATAACAAAAGACACATTTATTGCTCTTATCACAGGAAGTTCCAAGGGTTTTAGGAGCTCAGAGACCAAATATACATTCTTTAAATTCTTTAAATTTATAAATCACAATATTATACCAATCAAAATCTGTATTCCTTCTCCTTTTTTTCTAAGAGAACCCAGCCCAAAAACCATGATCCTAAGCCTCCCTTGCAACTATATGAGGCCAGGTGACTAAGTTCAGGCCAGTGATCTATAAGCATAAGTGATTCATGGGAACTCTGGAAAATTGCTTAAAAGAAACGGACTCATCTGGAGGGTGGGGCCTTTGTCCTCCTCCTCTTTCTTATTTCAGCTACTTAGAATTGGGATGTAATGGCTGGAGCACCAGCAGCCATTCTGGACTATGTGGTGACCTTGAGAATGAAAACCAAGTGCTAAGATTGTTAGAGTAGAAAATTAGAATATTAAAATACATATGACACCATTCTGTACCAGGTTCTGTTCAAAACACTTTTTCTATATGAAATCATTGAATCCTCAGCAATCCTATGAGACAGGTACTTTTATTATCCTCATTTTACAGCTGAGGAAATAGAGAGGAAAGATAACTTCTTCAATGTCTCATGGCCTGAGAAAGAATTAAAACCCAGACAGTGTGCTTCTGGAGACCATGCTCTAAGCAGCACCTTGCACTGCCTGTGTTCCCAATGACTGAGGATCTGCCACATCAGCCCTGGGCTGCCTGTCTCTGCACTTCTTTTATGTGAGAGAGAAATAAACCTCAAGCTTGCTTAAGCCCCTGCTATTTTGAGCTTTCTATTGTCAGCTGCCAAGCCTATGCCTCCCTGATACATCCTCCAAATTGATTTTCATGCCTCCAGGCACTTGTTCAAACTGTTCCTTCTGCCTGGAATGCCCTTTCCCTTGTACACGCCTCTGTTAGTGCACCTCTTATGCAGAACAGCATCACAGTTCCTTGTTCACCCATCTGTCTCCCAAGCCAGAGGGTCACCTTCCAGAGTGCAGGGACACTGACTTAGTATATCTGCACCCACAAAACTTAACCTAGTCTAGCACATAATAAGCATTCAATAAATGTTTCCTGAATTTAATCAAGTTGGGGGGGAAAAAAACCCCTGCCAGTCCTATACAAAATCAGGATAAAATAGTGTGACATCAGATATGTTAGAGTGCCTTCCTCTCCTCTCCTCCTCCTTGACCAGTGTTGCCAAAAGTCTTACTTGCTTATTGATTCTTCAAAACAGTTTGTCTTTTATTCCACAGTGAAATGAAACACTCTGGGTATGATAGGCAATTTACATGTTATTTGATTTTCTACAACACTGAGAAGTTTGTTACAGATGAGGGAACTGAGGCCCAGAGAGGTCAAGTGATGCTCCCCAGGTCACACAGCTGGTAAGGGGTAGATTTAGATGAACTCAGGACTATCTTATGTCACACACTCATATTCTTATAAATGAGAGCTCATTGTTGAAAACATGTCACTTGACATCAAGAGTGCTAATCTGGGATTCCACAGGCCTAGTTTCAAATCAAGCCTCTTATCTCTGGGGTTGGGCCTCAGTTCCCTCAGCTATAAATTGTGGGTCGTCTCTGAGGACCCTTCCAGCTCGAATGGTAGATAATGCTATGATTTAAATTCGCACTAAGTGTAGGTGATTGAGAGTCTTTTTTGTATAGGAAGGTAAAGAGGGCAAAAAGGAAGCAACTGGAAGGCTCTGGTTTAAAGGCAGCTCAGTGTTAATTCTGCTAGACACCGGCTCTGCTTGGCCTGCCTGGATCTCAAAAGTCATCAAGCCCATCCCCCCCCCCCCAAATTATATCCGACAACGTGGTCACCTATCTGAGCTGGTGGAAGGACAGCAAGAAGGACATTTGCTGGCAGGACCTGGAGTCTATAAACAGATCTCTTTCGGCAGAGTCACTGGGGATGGAGGGGGGGTTCCAAACTGGAAGTTGCAGGCTCCCATGGACCTTTGTGTATTGACATTCACCAGGGAAGCTCCTACTGCATCAGGAATTCCAGGGAGGCTGTCACCTTGGGAGTCTGGGCAAGGCGAGTGACTGTGAACAAATACAGCATGTACTCTTGGAGGAACCAGAGTGCCGGAAAAATCCCTAAGGGGCTTCCGAGAGCCACAGAATGCGAACTGAGCACAGGCTGGAAGACAGGCAGGCTACTGCCTCTCGCAGACCCACAGCTCTCTGCCAGGCCTCCCTGCGCTCCTGCCCTCCCATGGCGGCCCACCCAAGCCCATGAATCCTGAGTTCAAATCCAGCTTTGATGCCACCTGTCATGTGAATTTAAAATTTTAATCTGTTTCTCCAAGTTGTTCTTTATTATACAAACAGAATTAAATGAAATGATTCTACTCAAATCCATCAATTCTAACTTGCCACACATATCTGATAATAATCAATACTGACACTTTACGGCACTTTACAGCCTATAAATTACTCTCACATCCATTACCTCATTTGGGCCTCCCTTTAGCCCTAAGTGTAAGAATTATGTTGAAGCATACGAAATTGCTGATAGTCAATTGTTTTTGACCTACAAAAATGTCACTTTCCTATGGTTCAGCTTAATATTTGTGCTGTCATCCTCATTTTGCAGACGAGGAAACTGAAGCTTTTACTTGCTGTGTGACTTGTCCAAGGTTGTATTAGTAAATGACAGAACAGAGACTGTATCTCTGATTCTGATTCCAGACATTGTTTGTTCATCCCACAAGTATTGAGAGCCTGATATATGCCAGGCACTTGGTGGATACCAGATATGCAGAGAGGGGAGACTACCCTTACCCTGTCTGCTTGGGCACGTGCACAGGGTACCGAGGAGCACAGGGAAAAGAGTATCTAATTAACACATGCTGAGCGCTCGCTCTGTGTCAGGCCCAATCCTGCTTTTATGTTTCTGCTTCTGTATTATTTCCTTGTATAATTACGTTTTATTATTTATAAACATAATAATAATTATTAATACTTATATATCAATTAATCCTCGCACCAGCCTTGCCTATGTTTTAGGCTAGGAAGTTGAGGCACAGAAAGGCTAAGTAATGTGCCCAAGGTTAAGTGGCAGAGCCAGGTTTGAAGCCCAGGCATGTGGTTCCAGCCTGACTCTGCCTGCCTGGGGGCATCTGGGCAGGCTTCCTGGAGATGTCCTCTGTGCCAAGCCCTGGAGGATGCTTCCGGGCAGAGGGAAAAATCACATGCAGAGGTACAGAAGCCTGAGAAAGAAAGGCATGCTTTTAGGAATCAGCCTAAGTGTTAGGGAAGTGGTAAGAGATGAACTTAGACAAATAGGCAAGGGACAGGTTCTGTAAAGGGTTTATATTTTATCTCCTGAGCAATAGGGAGCCATTACAATTCTTGTGGGGGGAGTGACAGGATTAGATTAGCCAGTTGGCAAGGTCACTTGGATGATAAAGTGGGACACATATTGGAGGCAGGAGGGAGGCTAGAGTGTGCTGTGATTTGAGGGTACGGGTCCACTCACAGTCCCCTTCTCTAAACCTCCTTGTGACTAATTTTCCATCTAGTTCCTTTCACATCCCTGGCCATCGGGCCAAACCACTTGCTACTGCTCACGAGTCACTTTAGTTGCTTACCTCAGGCCAACTCTCCTCATCTGAGTGGTGAAAATACACTGCAAAAGTCCTGTCCCTGGGAGGGCTTGCCTTCTCTGCTGTCCTTCGAGGCTGGCCCTGAGGGCAGTTCTGATGCCACAGCAGTCCCTTACTGTGAGATTGCAGAATATTGTACAGAGCCGCCTGCAAATCAGGCTCCATTTGTCCTCTGCAGTCAGCAGGTCATAGGGCGCTCTCCACGAGCTCGTAGGTGTGTGCTGAGGGTAGGCGGCAGTAGAACAGGAGCAGGTGTGTCGAAAGTAACCCGAAAGCAACAGGCTTGTGTCTTCAGGCCCTGCTTGACCCAGCCCCAAATATACTGCTTCCACCTGGTGGTGTGGTGGTGCTGGGTACACTTTTCTTGGTTTACTGGTCACATCATACACGGTTCATAATGGGCAGCGTGGGTTGCATGATCCCCTGGTATCTATGTTCTGGTGTTTAGTCTATGAGCTGTGGGAGAAAGTCAAGAGCTGTTTCTCACATGAAGAATTACTGGGCAAAGAGATGATATCATTGTTCGAAAGCCCCAGGAGCCCCCACTGGAATCCTCCCACTGGTGTTCTCCAATGGCTCTACGTGGAATCCTGACCTACCACAATCCTGATCACCACTGGATCAGCTGGGTCATGAGAGGCACAGGCCATAGGTACTTACATTTCGACTTGGACCCTCAACAGAAATGTCTCTTGCTTTTGGCTCCTTTCAAAGCTGGAAGCTGCCGATGTTTGCCTTAATCTCTGCATCCATCATGGCTCTGGGAGGACTCCAGAGACCCCTGCTTGGTCCTTCCTACGGCAATAGCCTTTACTCCATGGATCTGGAGCCAGGGCAGGGATTCTGCCAGTCACTCAGGTTGTTTATTCCAATTGTTTAGTCAGGAACTGAGAAAATAACCATGGGGTACCCCATGGGGTCTACCATGAGACAGACTCAGGTAAAAATCCATTTATCACCTGGCCCCCAAAGCCACACATTGACCAATGGATAAAGTAGTATTTGAGGTCCCCAAGAATTAATGTTATACCAGAACCAGTGTCCAATAAACCTTGAAAGATCTGGGTAATCCAGTTACCCTGTTCAATACATAGTTACCTTGGTAGGTGGCCAACAGATCCCTTCAGGGAAGGCTAGAAGATTCTCAATGCACTACCATGGTGTTACTGCAGGATCTTTCCTCAAGGGCACTTGACTTTCCCTTTGTTCCATGTCTGTGAACTGATTTAGGAGTGGGAAAGAGGCGAGGGCCATGATTTTCCATTTTAGCTCAAATCAGACCTCTATTTGCCAGTCCTGGAGTTTTGGGCAGTTATATGATTAGGCAAAGAGGAGCAAGAAGGAAAAGGGCAAACGTCTCCCTTCTTCACTGGGAGAGGCTGCAGGCTTTCTTCTGTCGGTTGTTGCTGCTTCTTGGCAGGTCATTGAGCCCCTTGTGGGACAGGCACCAAATGCTCCCCTCAAATGTGAGCTCCCGGTGGACCTTGTGGGGACTTGCACTCTACATTTCTCTGACCCAGGAGATTGACTCTGGCTTGGCTTACTTCCCCATCCCCCCCCAATCCCCACCGAATGTACTCAACCCTGGTCTCCAGCTGCCAGGATGACTTTGGTGGGCAGTCAGTCCTCGTGTGGAGTCACTGACAAGACAACTCAAGACCAGCTCCCTTCTGCTATGGCCACCCAATCGTTGGGAAACTCTTGGGTCTTTACCATGCCAAATGATAGGAGTATAAGCTTACTGCCCATCCCCACCCCATACACAGACTTGGCCCCACCATCTTTCCCCAGGTCTCCTTTCCCTTGCTCAGGTCAGCAAAGCAGACATCCAACCAGGACATGAAATGACAGTCTTCTCTGCTCCCTTCTTTACAAGTGATTCTCTTAGGGCATCCCCTCTCCTTTCTCCACCCATCAGGTGTGAAGGGAGGGAATAGCTTCTCACCATAAACACTGTATCCCCCAAAGGCTAGCTTATGTCTCTCAGGTATCACTGCACATCGTGGGGACAGTGAGGGTGTTGGTGGTGACGGTGCCCCTGGTATGTCCTGAATAGAGGTGGCGTGATGACTCTGTATTTAGAATGTACTTAGCATCTTCTATCCTAACTTTTGGCCTTAACCATAATTCCAGGGCAAAAGGACATGACCCACTAGACATCTTGGTAAATATATATTCTTCAAGACAGTGGGAAAAAAGAAACATCCTCTGGGTCCTCTCAGAGTCAGTGGGTGGGTCTCATATAAGTCTATTTCCACATTTCTATGCCCTCCATTCTCTGCATTCCTTCCTTATGTCTGAGGAATTTCTGGCTTCTCAACTCCATTTAGTGTGGAATCCATGCTTCAGTCAACCAAACACAGAATTAGAACTTAGAATTAGTGACTTAGGTTAGGACATTCAATTGAGAATCTTCAGATTCAGACAATCTCATACTGTATTCTTTTCTTGGTCTTATTCTCTCATAATTCATTCTCACATGGATTCCTCAGATTTTTGGTGATTCAAATTAATAATGTCATGTTGTACTTTTGGTGTGTACATTTTCTCCTCCAGAGCTTGACCATGTAATTAACTACCTCCACCCCCCGCCACCCCCCAGCATGCTGTGATCTACCTCTAATCATTTTTTTCTGTCTGGAGATAATAAGGATAGTGACTCTTATCCTTGCAAGGTAACTGCATAAGGTGGGTCCATACAGGGTTTACAAACAAGGCAGAAACAGCTGCAGAGGGGGAGTAGCTACTGTCTCTAGCCAGAAAGACTCAGTCGGGGTGAGAGGTTCAGGGTGCTTTGAGTCCCCCCAGGCTCCCCACATATCCTCAGTCCAGCTTTTGGGGCCCCACTCTTTGCTGGTCAATGCCCTATTTTTCACATTAGAAATGTAGAGAAGCTGTGGCTTTTTAACAAATTTGTCATTTGACCACTAATAGGATTAAACTTTCTAATTGATTATGACTATCTCAGTCCTACGACCGAGCTAGAATAAAGCCTTTTAGTAAGGTCATAGAAAGTCCCTGGGTTTCTATAAATGCCTTGGGCTGGAATGTATGAATTTGGGTTTTCCATTTTCTCCGCAAGCTTCCCAGTGCTGGCAGAAGCAAGCCTACAGCCACCCTGCCACCGTCCCTTCCAGCTCCCACCCTTTCATTCTTCACTCCACCCTGTTCCTTGACTTAGTTTGGGCTCTCCTGAAAGCGAGCTTGAGACGCAGACTCAGACGCAGGTTGTTTATCTGGGGTTTCCATCAGGAAGCAGGTGAGGAAGCAGGGTGAGTGAGACAGGAAAGAGAGAAAAATGAACAGAGGGTGTGTGATTGCGCTGCTGAATGTGGTGGGCTCACGCCCACTGGGGGTCTTCCGAAGCACGCGAGAGGCACCTTTGAATTGTCCTCTGAAGGAAGGGAGTGGAACCACTTGTCCACTGGCTCCCATCCCCTTTTGGTTGAGGTTTGCCCTCAGGAATGCTAATTTTCCTCACACTTGGGTGCTGGCTGCACTGATCGTGAGCTGAGGCATTCTCCTGCGCCTTTGGAGAAAGCTTTGAGGTAGAAAAGCAGAGAGACACTGGTACACGCTTAAATGTGACTGCCCCACCGCTGCACTGAAACCTGGAGGTGGGAGATGGGCTGCAGGCATCAAGAGCATCTGCTCCAGAGCCTCTGTACCCTTGTCTACAGGTGGTAACTTCAGGAGCTGTTTTGCTACTTGAGCCACAAGGTGCTAGAGTTCCTGGCCGGATTCCCACTGTCTTCAGCTCCAACCAGGCAGATTACAAATCCCAACCCTCCATTTCTCCAAAAGTCTGTTTCCTGCCACCACTTAAGACTCTGATTTCCATATCTGCTAGGGTTCTTTTTTTTTTTTTTTTTTTTTTTTTTGCGGTACACGGGCCTCTCACTGTTGTGGCCTCTCCCGTTGCGGAGCACAGGCTCCGGACGCGCAGGCTCAGCGGCCACGGCTCACAGGCTCAGCCGCTCTGCGGCACGTGGGATCTTCCCGGACCGGGGCATGAACCTGTGTCCCCTGCATCGGTAGACGGACTCTCAACCACTGCACCACCAGGGAAGCCCCTCTGCTAGGGTTCTTGACTGTAAATATCAGGACTGACTTAGACTGATGTCATCTGAAAAGGGAATTTATTGAAAAAGCACTGGATAACTCATAAAATTGCTTAGAAGACTGAAGAAGCACACTCAAAACAGGCGGGAAAGAAGGTAGCCAGCCCTCGGCCAAGCCGGCCTTCCACTCAGAATTTACTAAGGCTCTCCCAGGTACTGGCCTGGGGGTGCTCTACTGAGAGCTGGAGGAAACACATCTAGAAAGAGTGGAACAACCCAACCACTGAGTAAGAGAACAGCTGGCTCTATTTGTCTGGAGCCCTCAGGGAAGCAGGCATGCCAGCTGGACAGGTGGGGAGTGCAGGCCTGAGCAACCTCCCCTGGGGTCATGGTCACCAGAAGACCCCCTGTGGCCGCCATAGCTGTAGGTGTTGGGGAGGGATCCTCTCCTTTCTTAGACCTCAGAACATAGGCCCTTACTTCTTGTCCTTGCATATACTTCCATTCTGGAGGAGGTTATTAAAATTAATAAGCTCAGCCATTCAGATTGTAAATCTACTTTGCTATGGGGAAGGAAAATCTTTAAAATGTATATACATTAAATCCAGTGGAGTAATTTATAGGTACCTGACCTGATCATTGAATCCAGCTTGGCAACCACACGTCTGCTTTTCAAAGGTTTAACTTTAATGGCTCTTTGCTCCCCGACGGCCTCCCTTCCCCATTCTCTAGTGGGTCCTAGACGCTAGACCCTAGACTCTAGCACTTTAGTTTAGTCTGCATTCTCACTTCTTTTTTTTTTTTTTTTTTTTTTTGTGGTACGCGGGCCTCTCACTGCTGTGGCCCCACCTGTTGCGGAGCACAGGCTCCGGACGCGCAGGCTCAGCGGCCATGGCTCACGGGCCCAGCCACTCCGCGGCATGTGGGATCTTCCCGGACCAGGGCACGAACCCGTGTCCCCTGCATCGGCAGGCGGACTCTCAACCACTGCGCCACCAGGGAAGCCCTGCATTCTCACTTCTGCCTCAGCCTCCGAGACTCATCCTGACCTCAGTCGTGGAGCAAGTTGAAGGCGCCCTACCTAGTCCAGGAGCTCAGCTGCAAGTCACCAAGCCCTGCTCCGACGGCACAACCTAGTTCTTGGGCTTTGTTTGCATCCAGGTTCTCAGCAAACATCCCTCCTGGGCCTCTTCAGTTTTCTGCCTAGAAAACTTGGCAAGAACCCAGGTGCTCCAAAGCCAAGACCCAGCCTTACTCCTGTTTATCTTTCCAGGGTACTGAATTCCACCATTCTTTCCAGAAATCTCACCCACAGCCCAAACGGCTGCCAGTTCTCCTGGATGCTGACCACCTGCCCGTTTGGCTCTCCCATAGCTCCCGCTCGTAGCACTCCCCCTGCCCCGTACCGAGGTCCAGAGCTGCTGGGGTCCTCTCCTTTTCCCTTTGATAGGCTTCCCTAAGACGGCCACCTATGCCCATCTGCACACAGAGTTTACTGCTTGTCTGGATTTCCCCCACCACCTATGGCAGAACCTGCCTACCCTCCCCCAATGAGTAGGACTGTTTTCTCTATTCTTGCCACTCCTGGTCTGCCCCTTCCACTGTTCCTGAGTTCTAGACTCCCATTTATAAGAGCTTGTCCTTGAGCCTGCCTGCTTATAATTCCTGCCAGCCCTAGTTAATGGTTCTTTTGTGCTCTTCCAGGAATGAACAATCCACTGATTTCAGGTAAAAGCTGCTCTCTTTACAAGAGGATGGCTTCCATCAAGTTGTTTATTCCTATGAGAAAACAACCATTTTCTTATCTGTATGTTATTACATTTTGTTCATTCATTTAATTCATATTTATTGAGCAATCCTTTTTATCAGGTACTGTATTAAGTGCCAAGGATATAGGGCCAATTAAGGCATGGTTCTTACCCTCAAAGGACTTATACTCTAGAGGAATAAAAGTTCTATATTAAAAGAAGTACAAAACAACGTGGTAAGTTGTGCTATTTTGTTTGACGCAGGAGCAGAATATGATTAATTTTTTAAGATATTTTAAAAATTGTAGTGGATGTTTGACTCGTATGTGCAGAAAAGACTGGAGCTGGTTTCCTAGGAAGGCTTGAAAATGCCTAGCTCTCAATCTCCTAGACAGCACCCAGAGGACAGGGGTGGAGGGGCAGCTACTGGATGAGGGCAGGCATGGTGGGAAGGAAGCTCAGAAGCTTCCAGAAGTGGATGGCAGTTAGAATAGTAACTAAGTAAAAATAACCAAGTCCAGGGTATGTCAATTATCATTGTTCAGCACATGAACTCTGACAGAGCATCACTCTATATGTCAGAAATGCAATTCCTATTATCGTAAACTAAACCCAAGGGAAAAGTCCAAGGAGTTAAGGAAAAATAAGCCAGTTAATTCCCCGATGTCTTTAAACAGAGTATAGGATGAAGTAACCTGCTGGACCAGGCCAGGGTGATATGCACCATCATATGTGATACAGAGCAGAAAAATTAACAAAGAATAATAGGTAAAAGCTAGACTTCACTGAAAACAAAAATTTAAAAATCCATCCATTTATTCTTTTGTTTAGAATCATTAAAAAATTTCTAATGAGTTGAAATCCACATAATATAAAATTAACCACTGTATTTTATTTTGTTGTTTTATTTTATTTTATTTTAAAGTGAAAACGAGTGTATTTAGAGAGACACACATTCCACAGACAGAATGTGGTCGTCTCAAAAGGCAAGAGTGGCCCCAGGGCATGGAATCATCTGGGAAATTGAGAGCAAAACATTTTCATCCTAAAGGAGACCCTGTACACAAGCAGTCACTCTCTACTCCCCCCTCCCTCTAGTCCCTGGCAACCACCAGTCTGCTTTCTATCCTGTGGATTTTCCTATCTGGACATTTTGTATAAACAAAATTATGTAACATGATCTTTCATGTCTGGTTTCTTTACTTAGAATATTTTTGAAGTTCATCCACATTGTAACACGTATCCGTACTTCATTTCTTGTTGTGGCTGAATAATACTCCATTGTATGTATACACCACAATTTGTTTATCCATTTATTCCATTGATGGACACTTGGGTTGTTTCCACTTTTTGACTGTTGTGAATAGTACAACTATGAATATATGTGTGTAAGTGTTTGAGTACTGTTTTAAATTCTTTGAGGTACACACCTAAGAGTGGAATTGCAGGTCCTATGGTAATCCTATGTTTTATTTTTTAAAGAACCAGCCATTTATTCTTAACCAGGAAATTGCTGTGTACCAGCCAGAAATGGTAGAGAAAAATGACAACAGGACTTCTAAAAACCCATAAATGTGGGGATTTGGGTAGACACCACTGGCTGATTATCAAATCAAACTCTTTGTCTTCCTAGACACACAGCTAGAGTATATTTCCCAGTCTCTCGTGCAGCTAGGCGAGGCCATGGGTCTGGGTTCCTGCCGATAGAACACGAACAGAAGCAATGTGTGGCAATTCCAGGTCTGGCCCTTGAACACCACCCACAGGCAATCCTCCAGGCTCTCTCCTCTCTGCAGGCTTGATGCAGATAAGATGGCAAGCTGAGAAACTACATATCACAGAGGGGGAACCACCAGATGGAAGGAGCCTAGGTTCCAGAATTACCACTTGGAGGAGAGTTGCTACCCATCAGGAATACTTGTTTTAGACTTTAAATAAGTGAAAAATAAACTTTTATTGTGTTAAATCATGAGAGTTTATGAGTACTCTGTTACAGCTACTAGCATTGCCTTATACTTACCCTAAAAGGCAAATCAGAAGACCACACCTTACTCAGACAGACCTGGTGCTTGGGGCTAATGTGAAAGACCAGAAATTGGGGGCTTCCCTGGTGGCGCAGTGGTCGAGAGTCCGCTTGCCGATGCAGGGGACATGGGTTCGTGCCCCGGTCCGGGAAGATCCCACATGCCACGGAGCAGCTGAGCCCGTGAGCCATGGCCGCTGAGCCTGCGCGTCCAGAGCCTGTGCTATGCAACAGGAGAGGCCACAGCAGTGAGAGGCCGCGTACCGCAAAAAAAACAAAAAACAAAAAACAAAAAAACAAAAAGCCGGAAATTGGGAAGAGCCCAGTAGGCCAGGGCAGCTTGAGATTGAAGTGAATTTGAGCTCATGGTCCTTCTGGGTCACGCACAGAGAGAGGTCCAGGAATTGGTCTCTGGAAAGTTTAAACAGGACAGCATCTGAACCAGCCTGAACTATGACTTGCTGTGGTGTCCTTAGAATAAGGAAAGAAATGAGGCCTCTGCACCTAGTAAATTGTTTCAATCAGGAAAACTGTGGGTTAAAAAAAAAAAGTGCTTCTGTGATTAGACTGAATAGACTTGTTCTTCCTTAGACTCAGAAATCTGTTGATGCTCATCTGTTTTTATGCTTTGTTGCTTTCTTTGATAATTTCCCATCTGTCTTCTCGTAGTTTCTTAAGAAATTTCTATTTGAAAATTCCAAATCAGACTGTCTGACAGGGAAGAGCAGTCAGGGCAAACTTAGGCCAGCCCCTAGAGGCCGGGTGAAGTAGCGCAGGGATTAATATTTCTCAGTCTGGGTTAGCTAGGTATTTGGGACACACAGTTCATTCATGTGCACACTATCCCAAGAACTTCAGCATACTTAGCATCCCTGGCCCCGCCCACTAAACGACAGTAGAGACCCAGTTATAGTGACAATCAAAACTCCTCCAGACATTTCTAAACAGCCCTAGGCAGGGGTAGCACCCTAACTCCCAGGCTGAGAACCCTGAATGAAAGATAGAAAAACCAGGTAAAGGAGAAGAGTTTGAGATCTGAGAGAGACTTATAGGATTATGATCCCTGAAATTGTCCCGGCCTTCTTCATAGCAGGGTTCTTCTCTAGCACCTTTGTAAAGACTCTCCGTCTTAAGTCTTTTTCTTAACTGTCTTCTCCCTGGACCACTCCAGCCCCCTGTTCACTCAGCCCCTAGCCAGTTCCTCCCACTCTCCAGTGTGGATCAAAATTTTCTGATTTTCATTTTCTCAAAGATGTTTTTTTCCTACCACTTCCCACCTCAGGCCTTAGACCTTCCAAGTGTCCTGCTGGCTTGTTATTAGGGCCATCTCACAATACAGTGTGTGTCTAAACCCCACCTTTTTTCCTCTTCAAAATAATAGATTGGAATGTTGATCACAGGTATTGAAGGCCCTGCCAGCTTAGGAGAACGGCATTAGCAAAGGCTGGGGTCAGGAGGAAGCCTGGCATGCTGGAGAGGTGGTGACAGACGGTTTGGCTGGAGGCTGTGTACTGGGAGAGAAGGTGGGAGAGACAGGCAGGAAGCAAATGATAATGGTCTCAATAAGTCTTCGCTGGACATTGGGTGGGAGGAGAGTCCCCAGCCCTTTTGATCCAGCTCTGGGGTATGGGTCTTTTGTGATGCTGACACCATAGGAGGGAGATCTGAGTCCCTGGGGAACTGTGGGGAGGCCCTGAGCGCAGTAGCCAGTGCCAGATGAAAGGAGATGAGGGTACCTTTCTGTCTTCAATTCTGGGAGTCACTTAGTTAGAATCAGATGCCTGGCATGGCAGTGAATATGAGGAAATGCTCTTTGGGAAGGGGCCCACAAGAAAGGGCAAGGAGTGGGGCACAGTCATTGAACTCAAGGTGGTTGAGTCATTGGCCAGTGTGCCCACCAACCCACAAAAATCTCTCACCTGAAAAGGTTCTCTCTCACAGAACAGGTCAATAAATCATGCTGACTGCATTTACTGATGAACCAGGAAATTGGTTTGACTATCTCCCAATTACCATTTTCTCTTCATTATAATATGCATCTCTCCTCTTCCCCTACACATGTTCTAACATTTCTGAAATAAGGATGTGTCTTAAAATAGATGTGTAAATTTCTTTTCTTTTTTTTTGAAGCAGCTATTAAATCAGTGGTGTATCTTATAATCAATGGCATATTAGAATCAAGGAAATAGGGTAATTACCAGAATTGATTTCTCATTTTGATGTTGTATAGACAAGAGTGTTCACTGGGCACCTAGAAACACCTTGCTTACTGGTGCATGCAGAACTGTTTGTGGACAGTCTCAGTAGGCATTACACACACACACACACACACACACACACACACACATACACACACCATACGTGTGCTCACCACCCACCCCACCTTTGAGGTGCTGCTGGCTGTGGGTTTGATGCCATCAGACCCCCAGGGAGCCCAAAGAAATGCACAAAGTGTGAAATCACACCCTTGGAAACATCATGAAGAAATTGCTTTTGGCCCACTCTGCTGCTGACTGTGCTGCGACCAGTCTCAGTGAGGGGCAGAAGAGCTCTTCCCAGCAGGAGCCCAGGCCTGGTCAGTGAGCTTCAGGCAGGCAGAGTTGATGGTTGTTGCTGACACAGAAGCATCCTGGGAGCTGAGGTGTTCCCCGTCTGGCACCACAGTCCCGGTCCCTTCAGGGGGCTCAGCTACGCCACAGGAGCCCCCACTGCTTAACCTTCTGCTCTCACGTCTCAGCCTGGCTTGGTTAACTTCCCCATCCGTCATCCTAGGAGAAAGGAACGAAGTGGTTGATGAGGTAACCAAGGTTTGTCATGAGAAACAGAGGATAATGGATCACCATTAACACCATAGAATAAGCCAAGGCAGTGGAGAATGTGAGCAAGTGGACTGACGAAGCGGCAAGGCCTCTGCTGGAGATTCCAAAAGCTTCCATCAGACAAAGTCAATGAGCCTTGGTGGACCACATGCTGAAAGAGATGGGAGGTAACTCAGGTCACCAAATTTCCAAGTGTCTAAGCCCCAAATGGGCTTCTGAGTATGCTCCTGCCCCAGAACCTGGCCTTGGAAGGAGATGTGGTACCCAGTGGATCATGGCCTTTCTTCTCAATCTGAGGCCTCTCAGATTCTCAAGAAACTTAGGCTCAGGCTATGTTGAATAAAAGAAAGTCCCTCCTGGCACCATTCCACAGTGACCTCTGCCCAGGACACCACTCCAACTTAACTTTGTGGCCATGGAAATTTCTGAGACAAAGCATTTTGCCTCTAACTGGCTCCTCTTTGAGGGTGACTTTGTGCTACGGGGTGGGGTGCTGCGGAATGGGTTGAAGATTTGACCATGATTCAGGCTTGCTTGCTTGGCTCCTTGCCTCCAGGCCAGGGGCTAGGGAAGCTGACAGAGCAGACGACATGCTATAGCTGCTGGCAGAGAAGCCATTGTCACCCCCCTGAAGGATCGTCCCCACCCCACTGCACAATGTCTGCAGAGAAACCCCAAGGAGATTGATCAGCCAGCATCTCTGATTTCTAATTTCACTTAATGCTACTAAGGGGGCAGTTTGGGCCATTTGCTAGAGAGGGCTGGCAAGGTTCCAGAATCCTTGGCTAATGACTCTCTTGTATTAATCCCATTAGTCTACTATCTGCCACTTTTGACTAGGTCCCTCCCTTGGTCCCCTCCCCGACCCCAAATCTCCCTTCCCCTGGAGGAAGCTCACGACATGTTCCCATAAGCCAGGACTGGGCTGGCCTTGCTCACCAGGCTAGTTTTACCAGTAATTGAAAGAGCAGCATGGGCCATCACCCATGTGGGGTGACTGAGGCAATGCCCTCAGGAGAATCACAGAGTCTCAGTTTGAAGAGCTCTAATCTGTCATGGAACTTTCCCTCTTTTTTCTCTGTAGCAATGGTTAACAATCTTTAGGAGGCACACATACAAAATCACCTCAGGATCTGCATTTTTAATGACACGTTTAACATTCTTATCCAGGTGGTCCTTTGAACCATACCATAGCATCTCTGATGGATGGTTTCTGCTCTCTGATTGGACAGCTTTGTTCTCTGAATCCATGAGAAGTAAGTCTAATCCTTATTTCATATGACCACTTTTCTTATATTTGGACCTAGGCCCCATGAGCCTGTGTCATAGGAGAAAAGAGTCTTAGTTGTAGACTCATACAAATGTGAGATTACATTCTAGTTATGCAGGTAACTGCCGTGTGATTTGGGGGCATACAACATCCTGTGGATGGTTGGAGCCCCAGTGCTGGCTCTTACATGTTCTGGGCACCCTGGTTTCTGGCAGGAGGAGAAGCTCCATGGTAATTAGTTTATATCCTGCTTGGAATCTTGTGATTTGGGACAAACATAAATGAGTCTCTCTACTCATTTATGAAATGGAAAAAGTAACGTATTGGGGACTTCTGCTTCTGGGACAATGGAATAGATGTCCTTTCCCTGGTTCCTCCTGCTAAGTACATCTAAAAACCCTGGACATTACATATAACATAAACCTAAGAAGACTCGGAAAGGTGGAGAGCCAAAGGCAGACTGGCTAGGTACTTCAAGACCTGAGGAATTACATGGTAGTGAGGTCCATGGATCTTCTTTTGGCCTCATACATCCCAGACTTAGAGCTGAAGAAGCCAGTGACCCAGAAAAACCAAGAGGCACAAAAAAGAAGACAACAGACACAAAAAAAGAGAAAAATCTCCAACAAAAACCTGGTTGAGTTAAAGGACCAGGAAAGGGGCAGCCTAGCAAGATGGAAAATGTTTAGACAATTACTGCTCCACTCCAGCCAAACACCACAGAAAAAAACCATTACCCTACCTCCACCCATGCCAGCAAAGGTTGAATGGGAAGCTTAGGTTCCTGTCCTGCCTAGGCTGTAATGAGGTGTCCCAACACACCTGCCATGATGCTGTCAGAGAAGGCCAAGTAGGGACCAGGGACTTTCATTCCAGATGACTGATACCAAGATGCCCCCCCAACCACAATGTCAGTGGAGGTAACATGGGAAGTGTCTACTTACACCCCCCACCTAGCAATAATGAAGCTCCCCTCCCCTTCTCCACTGGCATGGTGTCAGACCTAGTGGAAAGTCAGGAATTTCATCATCAATAAAATGTGCCAGAGGAGACAATGTGGGGAGCTGGAATTCCCACCTCTGACCAGCAGCAATGAGGAACCTCCCTCCCTTGGCTGCAGGCTGAATGGGAAACCAGACTTCTACCTTCACTTGCCAATAATAAGGTGGTCACCCACAACATATTCCTCTGTTGGAGCTTTGTCAGAGAAAACCAGATAAAAAAGAAGGTTTAACTAAAGTCTGGAGTCTCATAACGTAACATAAAAATGTCCAGGTTTCAATAACTCATGTGCCTTATCAAGAACTAGGAAGATTTCAAACTGAATGAAAAAACAAAGATAATCGATAGATGCCAACATCAAGATGACAAAGATGTTACAATTACCTGACAAAGATTTTTAAATAGCCATGATAAAATGCTTCAACAAGCAATTATGGGCCCACCTGAAACAAGTGGAAAAGTCTCAGCAAAGAAATAGGGGTTATAAAAGAGAACCAAATGGAAACTTTATAACTTAACAATACAATACTCAAAATAAAATGCTCAAAGGATGGGCTCAACAGCAGAATAAAGGAGACATTTAAAAAATCAGTGAACTTGAAGATACAACAATAGAAATTACCAAATCTTACATAATTGAGGGAAAATAGGCTGAAAAAAAAAAAAAGAAGAAGAAGAACAGGGCCTCAGGGATCTGTGGGACTATAACAAAAGATCTAACATCCATGTCATCAGAGTCCCAGGAGGAGAAGAGAAAGAGGGTGGGGATGAAAAGGTACTCAAAGAAATACTGGCTAAAAACTCTCCAAATTTGATGAGACGTAAATTCATAGATTCAAGAATCAGAGTGAACCTCAAACAAGATAAGCCAAAAGAAATTCATACCAAAATATTTCATAATTAAGCTTCTGAAAACTAAAGACAAACAATCTTGATACAGTTCAAGAAAAATGGCACTACCTGTAGGAGAAAAATAATTTGAATGACAGCAATTTCTCATCAGAAGCTATGGAGGCCAGAGAGAAGTGGCACAATATTTTTGTTTTTAGTACTAAAAGAACTGTCAACCTAGAATCCTATACCCACTGAAAATATCCATCAGAAATGAAAAGAAGTTAAAACATTCTCAAACAAAGGAAAACTAAGAATTTGTCACTAGCAGATCTACCCTATAAAAATGGCTAAAGGAGGGGCTTCCCTGGTGGTGCAGTGGTTGAGAGTCTGCCTGCCGATGCAGGGGACATGGGTTCGTGCCCCGGTCCGGGAAGATCCCACATGCCGCAGAGAGGCTGGGCCCGTGAGCCATGGCCACTGAGCCTGCATGTCTGGAGCCTGTGCTCCGCAATGGGAGAGGCCACAACAGTGAGAGGCCCGCTTACCACAAAAAAAAAAAAAAAGAAAGAAAAATGGCTAAAGGAAAATTTTGAAACAAAGGAAATAATAAAAGGAGGAAACTTGGAACATTGGAAAGGGAAAAAAAACAATAGAAAGAGTACACGTATGGGTAAATGTAAGAAGATTTCCTTCTTGAATTTTCTAAATATTTGATGGTTGAAGGAAAAATTATAACATAGTCTGATGTGGTTCTAAATTCTTGTAGAGGAAATACATAAGAAAATTATGTTGCAAACAAGGAGGGTAAAGGGACATATAGGATTTAAGTTTTCTCTAACTCACTCAAATTGTTAAAATGATGACATCAGTAGACTGTGAAAAGTTACTACATATAATGTAATGCCTAGAGCAATCACTGAAAATGCTATACAAAGGATACACTTAAGAACACTACTGATAAATCAAAATGACATTCTAAAAAGTAGTTGAGGGCTTTCCTGGTTGCGCAGTGGTTAAGAGTCCGCCTGCCGATGCAGGGGACACGGGTTCGTGCCCCGGTCCGGGAAGATCCCACATGCCATGGAGCGGCTGGGCCCGTGAGCCATGGCCACTGAGCCTGCACATCCAGAGTCTGTGCTCCGCAACGGGAGAGGCCACAGCAGTGAGAGGCCTGCATACCGCAAGAAAACAAACAAACAACAAAAAAAGTAGTTGAGCAGTCCACAGGAAGTTAGAAAAAAAAATAGAGAAATGAATAACAGAGGAACCAAACAGAAAACAAAATGTCAGCCTTTAGCCCTAACATATCAATAGTTACTTAATATAAATGGTCTAAATATACCAATTAAAAGACAGAGATTGGCAGAGCGGATTAAAAAATATGACCAGCTATATGCTGTCTACCAGAAACTCATTTTAAGTATAAAAATATAGTCAAGTTGAAGGTAAAAAGACGGGAAAAGATATATCATGCAGACATTAATCAAAAGAAAGCAAATGTGTCTATATTAATATCAGATAAAATTACCAGAGACAAAGAGGGACATTATAGAATGATAAAAAGGTTAGCTATCAAGATGACATAGCAATTCTAAATGTGTACATACAAAAGAACAGAGCTGCAAAATATGTAAAGCAAACCTGATAGAAATAGACAAGCCACAATTGTAGTTGAAGACATCAATATCCCTCTCTCAACAACTGAGAGAACAAGTAGACCAAAAAATCAGCAAGGGTGTAGAGCCTGGAGATTTCTTTTGGGGGAATGTTTTAATTATTAATTCAATTTCCTCAATAGCTATAGAACTTTTCAAATGATCTATTTCATTTTGGGTCAGTTGCGGTAGTTTGTTTTTTTTCCAGGAAGTGGTCCATTTCATCAAAGTTGTCAAATATATTCGTATAGAGTTGTTTGTAACATTTCTTTCTTATCCTTTTGACGTCTGCAGAGCTTCCAGTGTTATTCCCAGCTTCATTCCTAATACTGATAATTTGTGTCCTCTCTCTTTTTTTCTTGCTAGAGGTTGTCAATTTTATTGATCTTTTCAAAGAACCAGCTTACTGATTTTCTCTATTGTTTTCAATTTCATTGATTTCTACTGTTATCTCTATTATTTTCTTCCTTCTGCTTGCTTTGGGTTTATTTTGCTTCACTTTTTCTAGGTTTATTGACTTGAGAATTCTTTTGTGTGGGGTCCAGACCATAAGAACCAGCAGTGGGGGGGTCCCAAATATCCACAGGATGTGACAGGGAGGGGCTGAGTGCACCTCAGTGAGAATACTGCCAGAGGATGTAGAATCATCTTCTTTTAAAAGGAGGTAATAATTTCCTATAAAACATGACAGATTGATCTCACGTACTTATCTGAACTTCTTTCCAGTATCTCACTAAAGTTAGATTAAACTAATTTAAAGTCATAAACCCTCAAGTTCAAAGAGGATAAGAGTCAAAGATAGAAAAGAAATGTTTTTTTTTAATTAGAAACTGAAATGTTGGTGTGCAAATAATAACTGACTTAGCAGACCAAGAAATTTGAACCTTAGGAAAGCCAATAAAAAGAAGCCAATCACTACCCCAGAGCTTTGTAAAGGTTTTGGAACTGGAGACTCCTTGTATTGCTGAAGTGGGAGTTGTGGGGTGGGGCTAAAATGGGAGGATTGGTTGAAGATCTTTATAAGAAGCATTTAGATTTCCCAGGTCGAATCTCCCACCCCTGGAACTATGTCCCTATCCCAATCCCACCCTAACAAAAGAATAGAGGTTTATTCTCTTGAGACTGAACTAGAGGGGCTCTGTACCTGGGAATACCAACACAGATGAGCCAGGAGTGAGCAAAGGGGAATTAAATCAAAGCTTATATCCTGAAATATGAGTCCCCTGCCACCCTAGTCCTCCTTTTCCCCTACTTGGCTCCCAGAACATAGACAGCCAGTCCTACACTTACCTCCCACCTGTAGGCGGGAGATTATAGAATTCTTCATGGCGGAAAAGAGGAAAAAAATAAAGAAATTTATATTTGTTCCTCTTCTCCTCAAAAGACAGGATCCTTGCTTAATCATTAGTGAAGCCCACTAGTTGACAAGCCCAGCTGAATTTCCAATCAGATTTTGTCTCCTACTCTTAAATTTGAATGGGTAATCAAGTATCAACAATCAGGAGGAAAACATCTAGACGAGTCTTCCCCAAAGTAAAACAACAGGGAAGAAAGAATAATGAAGAAACACACAATGAAAAAAAGCATAAGAAAACTTTAAAAAATTTAAAGTATATTTATAGCTATAGGAGAATACATTACATCCATGAAACAAAAACAGGATTCTATAAAAGAGAATAAGAGAATAAGAAAGAGTTCAGAGAATAAGAAAGAATAAGAAAGAGTTCCTAGAAATTGTATATTGTGTAATATATATATCGATATAGATAGATAGATAGATATAATTTCAAAAGTCAAAAAAGTTTTAAAAATTATGTTAAGGAAATCTCCTTAACAGAGAATAAGAAAGAGTTCTAGAAATTGCATTACATATATATATATATATATATATATATATATATAACATTTCAAAAGTCAAAAAAGTTTAAAAATTATGTTAAGGAAACCTCCTAGGAGTTGGAATAAAAAGAATGAGGGAGGGTGACAATAGAGAAGAGTTAAGAAAACTAAACAATCAATTTATGAATAACAGGAGTTTGGGAAGGAGAGAACAGCAAAATGGGGGAGAAATTAGCAAATAAGTAATGTTAAAAAAACCTTCCTAGAACTAAAAGTATATATATTTCCAGGTTAACAGTTTTCATATTGACAGATTTCCTATTAATAAGAATAAAAAAGACCTACACCAGAACACACCCTTGAGAAATTTCCAGATTCCAGAGATAAATAGAAGAATATATATGCTTTCAGAGAAAAAACAAAGCAAAACAGCAAAGATTACATAAAAAGGTTAAGGAAAGAATCCAAAAGAGAATGGAGCAATGCCTTTGAAATTTTAAAGCAGGGACTGGCCAACTATAGCCTGTGGGCCAAATCTATGTCACAGCCTGTTTTTCTACGGCCCCTGAGCTAAGAATGATATATAAATTTTTTAAGTGTCATAGAAAGAAACACAAGGAAGAATATGTGACAGAGACCATGTGTGGCCTCTAAAATCTAAAATATTTACTATCTGCTCTTTTACAGAAGTTCTATGAAACTTATTCTAAAGAAATTTCTTTCAATCCAATTAAACTATTAAAGTTTAAGAATATATAAAACTCACGTCCCAACTTATTCTATGAGATAAGTATTACTCTGATACCAAAACTAATATTATCACAGGAATACTACAGACAATCTACAATACTACAGACTATCTGTTATGAATATAAATGCAAAAATACTCAACAAATACTAGCAAACCAAATTCAGCAACATAAAAAAGGATTATACACTGTGACCAAATGAAATTTGTCCCAGGAATGCAAGGTTGATTTAACCTACTAAAATCAATCGATGTAATACACCTTATTAATAGAATAAAGGATAATAATAACCACACGATCATCTCAATAGACAAAGAAAAAGCATTTGACAAATTCAACATTCTTTCATGATAAAAACACTTAACAACCTAGGAATAGAAGGGAAGTTCCTTAATCGGATAATAGGCATCTATGAAAAACCCCCAGCTAGATCATAATTAATGGTGGAAGACTGGATGCTTTCATCCTAAGATCAGGAACAAGACAAGGAAGTCTGGTCTCATCATTTCTTTTCAACATTAAACAGGAAGGGCTAACTAGGTCAATTAGTTAATAAAAAAACTAAAGTTATCCACTTAGGAAGAAATAAAACTATTAGCAGATGACAACACCTTGTATATAGAAAATCCTAAGAAATCCTCTAAAAACTAGTAGATTTAATAAATGAATTCATCAATGTGGCAGGATGCAAGATCAATGTATTAAAAATTTAATTATCTTTCCATACACTAACAATGAACAATCTAAAAATTAATTAATTGAGGCATTAAGGAAACAATTCCATTTATAATCACAGTGAAAATAAGAAAATGCCTAGGAATAAATTTAACAAAAGAACTGCAAGACTTGTACACTGAAAACTACAAGACATTTTAAAAATAAATTAAAGATTCAAATAAATGGAAGGGGATCCCATGTTTATAGATTGGAAGAATTAACATTGTCATGATGGTAAATAGTCCCTAAATTGATCTACAGATTCAATGCAATAACTATCAAAGTTCTAGATTCTTTTTGCAAAAAATGACAAGCTGATTGTAAATTCATATGGAAAGGCAAGAGATCCAGAATAGCCAAAACAATGGTGAAGAAGAAGAGCAAGTTGGAGGACTTATACTTACCAATTTAAAACTGACTACAAAAAAGAAAAAAAAAAAACTGACTACAAAGCTACAGTAATTAAGACAATGTAGTACTGGCATAAGAATTGACATATAGATCAATGGAATAGAATTGAGAGTCCAGAAACAAACCCTCAAGTATATAGTCAACTGATTTTTAACAAGGGTGCCAAGACAATTCAACGAGGGAAAGAATAGATTTTTTTATTTCAACAAATGGTCAGTGAAAACTAGATATCCATAAGCAAAAGACTGAAGTTAGACCCCTGCTTCACACCATATGCAAACATTAACTCAAAACGGACCACAGACCCAAATGTAAGTGCTAAAACTATAAACCTCCTAGAAGAAAGCATAGGAGTAAATATTTGTGGTCTTTGATTATGCAGTGGTTTCTTAGATACAACACTAAAAACAAGTGACAAAAGGAAAAATAGATAAATTAGAATTTATCGAATTTGAAAACCTTTGTGTATCAAAGGGCACTAGCAAGAAAGTGAAAAGATAACCCATAGAACAATACATATATCCAGGCTACATAGAGAACTCTTACAACAATAAAAACACAAATTGTACAATTTAAAAGTTGGCAAAGGATTTGAATAGACATTTCTCCAAAGAAGATATACAAGTGGTAAATAAACATGAAAATATGCTCAACATCATTCTTAGGGAAATGTAAAGCCAATCACTTCACACTCACTGGAATGGCTAAAATAAAAAAGAGAACAAGTATTTGTGAGGATATGGGGAAATTGGAACATTCATACATTGCTGGTGGGAATGTAAAATGGTTGTCACTTTGGAAAACTGTTTGACAGTTGCTCAAAATGCTAAACATAGAGTTATGGAACCTAGCAATTCCACTCCTAGGTATATACCCCAGAAATGAAACGTAGGTCCACACAAAAAACTTATACATTAATGTCCAGCATAGCATTATTCAAAATAACCGAAAAGTGGAAGCAACCCACGTATACATCAACTGATGAATGAACAAACAAAGCGTGGTATATTCATATGCCAGAATCATTATTTAGCAATGAAAAAGAATGAGGTACTGATACATGCCACAACATGGGTGAACCTTGAAAAGACTGAGTAAAGTTAGTCACAAAAGACCACATATTATACGGTGAAATGTCCAGAATTGGCAAACTCATAAGGACAGAAGGTAAATTAGTGGCTGTCTGGGGTTGAGGCAGGGAGTTTGGGGAAGTAAGGTGAACAGAAATAGTGAATGATTGCTAATGTGGACAGGGTTTCTTTTTGGGGGTGTTGAAAATGTTCTAACATTAAATTGTGGTGTTCATACTACTGTGAATACTACTAAAAGCCATTGAATTGTACACTTTAGGTGGGTGAGTTTTATGGTATGTGAAATATATCTCAGTAAATCTGTAAAAAATACATAGACGTTTTCAGACATTTTCAAGGCTTCAAAAATTAATTTCCCATTTATCTTTCACAAGAAGCTACTTGCAGATGTATTCTGCCAAAAAGAGTAAATAACCTCAGAAAGAGAAAAATATGGAATTCAGAAAATAAGAAATTTAGCCCAAGAGAGAGGAAAAGAAATTCTCAGGTTAATGATGAAGGGGTGCTCGTGATAACAGTTGTGCAGCAAGCTTCAACAGTTACAAGTTAGATCTAACAGAAAGAAAAAAGTATAGGAGAGGTCCGCCCGCGGCACGCACAGCAGCCGCAGCCACCTCGCGCCCGGTCCCGCGGTCGCAGCTCGAGCCGCAGCCTTCGCGCCGTCGCCTCAGCCCCTCGCTTCGTGGGTCGGTCCTTCCGGCACACGGGCTCCAGCCGCGCCCGCAGCCGCCCTCCGAGCCCTTCAGGCCGCCCTGGTCTCCTCGCCCGGCCCGACCCAGCCCGTGAAGATGGTGGACCGCGAGCAACTGGTGCAGAAAGCCCGGCTGGCGGAGCAGGCGGAGCGCTACGACGACATGGCCGCGGCCATGAAGAACGTGACAGAGCTGAATGAGCCACTGTCCAATGAAGAAAGAAACCTTCTCTCTGTGGCCTACAAGAATGTAGTTGGGGCACGCCGTTCTTCCTGGAGGGTCATCAGTAGCATTGAGCAGAAGACATCTGCAGATGGTAATGAGAAGAAGATAGAGATGGTCCGTGCTTACCGTGAAAAAATAGAGAAGGAATTGGAGGCCGTATGTCAGGATGTGCTGAGCCTGCTGGATAACTACCTGATCAAAAATTGCAGTGAGACCCAGTATGAGAGCGAAGTGTTTTATCTGAAGATGAAAGGAGACTATTACCGCTACCTGGCCGAAGTCGCCACTGGAGAGAAGAGGGCGACCGTCGTGGAGTCATCTGAGAAGGCCTACAGCGAAGCCCATGAGATTAGCAAGGAGCACATGCAGCCCACTCACCCCATTAGGTTAGGCCTGGCCCTTAACTACTCCGTTTTCTACTATGAGATCCAGAACGCCCCAGAGCAAGCCTGCCACTTGGCCAAGACCGCTTTTGATGACGCCATTGCTGAGCTCGACACTCTCAACGAGGACTCCTACAAGGACTCCACGCTCATCATGCAGCTCCTCCGAGACAACCTCACGCTCTGGACAAGCGATCAGCAAGACGACGACGGTGGAGAAGGCAACAATTAAGGCCCCCAGGTGGACTGGCAGCACACGCTGATGCTACTACTGCAGTCTTTATTTTTTTCCCATGAGTTGGGGGTCGGGTGGGGGAGGGAAAGGGAGCGATGACCTTCCTAGGGAGAAACCCACGACCTGTCCTGTCTTTGATCGCCTCTTTGACATTTTTGCCAAAATACCACTAGTGGAAAGTCAGGCTAGCTGTGCTGGTATTGGAATAGCAGCCTCACACTGGCATATGGACTGTTCTGTAGATTAATGCAAGTGGAGCTGTCCTTAATTTAACTTATTGCTAGAAAATAGGGTTTTAAGATGAAAAGAAAACTTAAACGGAATAGCCCTCATTCAATAAGTTCTGTGGTTCCAGTAAGGATTTTTATGTACATGTGCTCTTGTCTTTTAAGTTCTGGGTACTTTCTAGCTCATCTGTTTTAGCTGTGCATTTTGTTTTTCAGGGTGTACTCTACCAGACATGGAATAGTTAAAATCCCAAGCTGATAGGCTTAGAACATAAGGTATATTTATCCTTGTGGTTTAGGCCTTGCCAGTTTTCAGAAGTTTCTGATTAGTTGACAGTATTAACACTAAATTGCAGTTTACAGTATTTCTACATTACAGCCATATGTGACATCAAGCCATTGTGATTGTGTGTTTTTCTTATTTTGGCTTTTACATCCTTATTCAGCCTCATCCAGGTTGGTTTTGCTGTTATCTGTCTCCTAGGCCAAAAGGCTTGCCTGAGGAGAATCAAAGCTACTTTAGGTTTTGTTGAATAGGTGCTTGGCAGATGGCTGTGGGATTTTTGTCCTTCTTTCTTCTTAACTTAAATCCACCACAAAAATGATTAATCACTTTAATAGAAACGTTAAACACCACAAAAATAGAGAAAATTCAGATCTGTATGTCATTTACTGTGCTGATATTTCCAGAGAAATCCTGATTTTTTTCAGCCGCCATAGCTTCTTCCTCAGGGACTGCACTGCTGTCTCACTCCTCACTTGAGTCTTCCCTACTGTACCTTGTGCCCAGGGCATGCACTCGGGTGGGTTGAAAAGCTGTTGGGTTGTAGAAGTTGGCGGTCGTTTTGAGGAAGTTTGTGGTGCAGTGTGTGAAAATTCAGGTGCTAGGAGCTTACTGGTAGAAAAATCCTAAAGGAAGAGCTCTATTCGTAAACATTCTGTCCAGTTTCAGGAGCCTCGTGTGTCAGTTTTTCCTCCCTGAAAACACTCCTTCCCCAAATAATCATTGTAGGAAAATAAACTAAAATCATTATCAGATAATAAATACTTAACTCCTATTTGACCAAAACTTTTTCTATGTATTTTTTTCTTTTTAATGAAAGCATAGAAGTTGGAAATTCATTTGTGCCATCTGTACACGTTTTAGAATTGAAGGAAACCACGATGCTATTTCCACAAGTTTGTTTCAGTTAGCCTTAGGTCCTTGGTTCTCATTTTGGATAAGTCTTAACACACGACCTGTTGCATGTGCATTCAGCCTTTTTTATAAAGTCAGTAACTGTGAACTGCTGAGATAGGTAATGACACCAGACTTGTTTGTTTGTTTTATTTAGGCAGGGAGAGGAATGAGTAGTAATTGAGGAAAACCTGACAGTTGCTTTTGCTAAAATGAAAATGGAGCTTCCAGTTGTGAAATGCACGTGTTGACCAGGATCCAGGTGACAGTGAAGATAGAAGAGTGTGACGATGCTCTGTAGTGTGGCACAGTTACCCAGCATGACTTTCCTTAGAAGGCCCCCTCCATATGCTAGAGCGGAAGTCCCAACTAACCAAACCTACCGGAAGAACTAACAGAAGAGAGCTTTATAGCTTCTGTGCCCTAACAGGGGCCTAAGGTCAATGCCACGGATGGGAACAGATTTGCGGGGGTGGGGTGGGGGGGTTGGTGGGGTTTTCCTTAATTTATCTTCATGTCCAGTGAGCAGTGCTGTGTCCTTCCTTGTAGCATTTGGAAATGATTTACTGGAATTACAAAACCTATTTTTCTTTTAAATTTTAGCTTTGGCTCTGGCTGCTTTTTAGAATAATGCAAGATAAAACCATGTCTGAGGGCTAAAAATGAAGGAGGGAATGGGAGACTTGATATTTAAGCAGCTTGAATGGTTTCTTTTCTTTTCTTTATTTTTAAAGAAATGCACTTGCCTATGATGCTGTCTCTCCAGTGAAATGATTACTCCTCCATTACTCTATTGATACAATATTGTGCATGCTAGTGTTGTATTTCTATACAGTAGCTTGAAATTTAGTAACTTATACTGTAGGTGTTATGTATTCCTATGACAAAAAAAATTAAGTCTTCAAATTTTTTAAAGTTTTTTTAATTTAATTTTTCCTTTTGGGGGTAAAGTTTGCTCTACCAAATAGTGATCATAACAAATTGATCTGTTTTGGATGTTGCTATAGTGACATGCAGTTATATATTTTGTTTTTAAGGGTGGGGGGGAAGCAAAAGAAACACCAGTGTTAGCTTAATCTTAATGTCTGGTGTTTGTCATGGTGAAATTATAACTATTACAGTGTAGGAGAACAACGAATATGTTCTCTGAATGAGCCTTTGTGCTTTTTGTCATGTTATGCAGTGAACTATTTTTAAGGTCTAATCAGTGATTATTTTTCCAACTCCGTGTTTCTCTAAGGAATTATTTCACACACGGACCATTCTTAGCAGTTTTCCTCAGTGATGGAATATCATGAATGTGAGTCATTATGTAGCTGTCGTACATTGAGCAAATAAACTTACAGATCTGAAAAAAAACAACAAAAAAAAACAAAAACAAAAAAAAGTATAGGAGAGAAATCTTTGAGGGAAAAAAAAGACTACTTAATATGTTTGCACATATTGAGATGATTTTTATTGTTTGGCCAGAGAATTTGAAATGAATTTGTGATAAGTACATGGAAAACTAAGCAAGCAGGCAAACAATGAGGCAACTATTAACTCCAGCAAAACATAAAGTTGTCCAAAAAGTAAAATCGTTTTATTGTATTCCCCAGATAAGCAGCGAATTACATTTCCATAACCATAACCCATCAACACTGAACACTGATTTCACCCACAAGGTGAGAGTACTATAATGGAGGATGGGAAGAATTGATTGTGAGTGGGGCAGGAGTGCAGGAAAGGTTGGTGTAGGATCCAAAAAAGCTAAAACTGAAAAACCAAGAGATAGCAGTATAATCCTGCTATTTAGAAATAAGGGGTTGGGGGAAAACAAAAGAAACAGAGAAGAGAGTCAAAAGCAGTTTTTTCTAGGAAGCAGGAATTCAAAAAAGTAGGGGGAAAGGATTGCAATTTTTTCACTGTAGACTTAGTGGTACTATTGAATTTTTAAAAAAACGGTACCCATGCATTACTTTGATTTTTTAAAAAAAGAATAAATAGTTTTTAAAATAAGGAAGATAGTTGTACTGGAGTTTCCTCAAAGAAACCACCCTTTCCAGAGAAGCTCCTCGGCTGCAACATTCCACCCTTCTCTTCCTTTTCTTCAGCCCACATCAGCTTCCCTCCTCAGTGACTGACTCAGCCCCCTAACCACTTGCTCCTTTTTGCCCCAGTATGGTGTGCTTTGGCTTCTCCCTCGGTCCTCTCATAGTCATCCAGGTCCATTCCCTGTCTCTCTCGACCTTCCCTTCTGCTTTAGAATCCTGGACATGAGCCTGGGCTAGCCTTACTCTAAATTTGTCAGCCTCAAACAGTTAGTCTGCTAACAGTTAGTCTGCTAACCCCTGCTAACCAGGGGTGGGCAAGGTCCTCTCCTGAAATCTGGATCAAGCCACAGACCACATATCACTCCCCTTACTCATTCTGAGTCCGCTAAACTCATTGGTTTCTCTCAAGCTATGATGGCAAGTCTCCACCACAGACTTATATAATTGATTTTTTAGCCTACACGCAGCGTATTTATCTATATAGCATTATATTTTTCTAAAAAATATCTTGTTTTGACTCATCTGTGGAGTAAGGAGCAAGGATAAACACTGTATAAATGACATACAATGTAGACTCAAAGTAGAGGTGCTCAGGCATGTGGCTGGCAGGATGGACACTGTCCTCCCAGACACCTGTCATCTCAAGGAGAGGCATGCTTAGGCCGACCATGACTTGGAGTGCCATGTGTGTGTGTTTGTGATCCAAGAGAGGGAACCTGGTGCCCCACTGCCTTGCATATTCATGATGAAGGTCAGAGGGGATAGATCCTGAGCTTTGCGATATGGGTTACAACCTTGTTGGCATGAGAAATATCCTATTCCCCAATGAGTGGTGTGAGAAGTTTGCATATCAGCATTGGCTCCAACCCAAGTTCTTGAAGCCCTCCTACAGAGCCAGCGTTCCACTGGGCTGCGCAAGGGTCATCCAGCAGACAATCTGGTTTGTCCCTCCTCATCGGGTCTTTACATATCTGAGCTTACTGACTTTTGTGTTATGTTTTCCTCTAACCTTTGTGCTATTCAGTCTTTATCCAAGCCACTGATTAAAATCTTGAAAAAGTCAAAACCAGTGAAAAAGCCCTGTTGTTTATCTCTGTGATGATAATAATCAATACTTTTTGGCTACTGAACCAAAAAGATCTCTATCTAATATGCTATCATCCAACTTATTCCTCTAGCTTGTCCACAAAGGTAGTTATAGGAGTCTTTCTCCAATTCACGCTAAAAATCAAGAAACCACATATTCATCAGGCCCTATCCACAGCAAGGACATGGATGGTAAGGGCTGGCCTCAGAGACAGGGGGTGAGGAAGGGGTTCAGGAAGCCACATCCAGCTGCATGGAGATGGAAATTTTAATTGCCCCAGTGGATGCAACAACGGAGAAAAGAAAGCAGAGCTGTGAGGAGATCCCAGATCATGAGCCTATTAGAGTAAATGTGTTAATTAACATGTTTATCAAATCTTTCCCTCTAGGATTAGAGAACCCCCCAGACAGCCTGAAAGCCTTGGCACCTAAAAATGGAGACCACTGAAAGAGAGGGGACAGAGAGCTGGGAGAGGAGGGTCCCTCAGCCCCTCCTTTCTCTCCATCAGCCCCCTCACACGGCATCTGGTGTCCTCATACATCAGAAGGTGATCGCCTAAATTGCATCATGTGTTAGTTACTCTCTCAGGAATATTAATTATGTCCAGGCCACCAGGGGAGCACAATGCTTAACCCATACATGTGAATTCCTCTTTCCAGGCTCAGCAGGAAAAGGATTGGGGGGGAGGGGGTACTTCAAACCAGACCGCAAGGTGACACAACACTCACTCTCAGTTTGTTCTCTGTATACATAGTCATTGTACTTATCACTGTGAGATAGTTGTTTACATGTCTTTCACATCTACTAGATTGTCAGCAGCCTGGTTAATGCAGATACTACTGTGCTGTTCATCTTTGCATTCCCAGGGCCTGGCATGCACCTGGCGTACTCCACCCATCTGCCCAACGAAGGCTGGCCCGAGGGGTCCTGCAAAGGGCTAGGGTGGCATCATTCCAACTGCTCCTCTGTGCTTGGCATATAGTAGCTGCCCAACAAATATTTGGTGAATAAAGGAAAGCAAAATACTTGCCTGCCTGCGAGGAAGGTCTTAGGACAATGCTTACAGGAGACTCTGCCTGCACGGCCCTCAGCTGATCAAGGCCAGTGAAAGAGCCCTGTGGTACTGCTATGGACTTCCCCTCAGGATGACGAGAGTCATGGTGGGTCAGAACGTTCCCTGCAGTTCAGGGAATAAAAAACTACCTTGTGAGGCTCCTCTGCAGCCTCTGGGGTGGAAGGCATCACACTCACAAGCAGTTCTGACATTTGGCACGTGCTAATGGAGCACTGACTATGACCCAGACCCTGGGGAGAGAGCAGACACAGGTAACGTCCCTGCCTTCATGAAGCTTATATCGACTCTCAGGGAGGCAGACAATGCAAGTAAATATGTAACATGTCTCATGATAGTGGGGGTAATGAAGACAACAGAGCAGGGTGAAGGGGTAGAGCCGGGGTGCTGTTTTGTGTAGAGTTCAAGGAGGACCTCGGAGGTAAGTAACATTTGTTCTAAGGCCTGAATTCAGTTGTTCATTTGTGTAGCAGTCCACACGTCTGGCCACCCTCTCTGCTTCCTGCTGTTTCTCCAGCAGGCCAAGCCCCTCCCACCTCAGGGTTGTTTCCACTGCCTGCGATTCTCCTTCCTAGCTGTTTGCTCTAGTTGTTTCCACTGCCTGCGATTCTCCTTCACCTCTTCAAGTTTTTGCTTAAATGTCACCTTCCCAATGAGGTCCGGCCTGACCGCCCTGTTTAAAACACCCTCCCCATTCCCTATCCCATTATACTCCTCTCTGTGTTCCCCGTAACACTTATCACCCTCTAATGTAGCACCCAATGCACTCGTTTGTTAGGTGTGCTGCCCCTGCCCTTCTCCCCTCCCTAGAATGGAAGCCTGACTGGTGCGGGAATTCTCACCACTTCGGTTCACTAATCCATCCCAAGTGCCTGGAGTGACGGCACAGGGCCAGCGCCTGGTAAGTGCTTCAAACATCCACTGCTCCTTCAACCTGATGTGCCTGCCCTGCACCAGGTGCTGCCCTGCGGTGGCAAGAAGCCCCCTTGTGATGGTGGAGGGGGGCGTGGAATGCTGCCCCTACTTCCCTCTATGCTGTTTTGGGCTAACTCTGGGGGGAGGTGGCATGATTGGCTTTGGAGTCCCTGGGCTCCACTTCCTGACCACCTCAGCTCCTGCCCTCTTCTCTTCCAAAGAGCACAGGGCAAGGACCTGTCTCAGATCAGGAAGCTGGAGGCGGACCCGGAGAGCGTAGGCATGGCCAGAGGCAGGGGACGGAGTCCGAGGAGGGCTGGGAGTCGGGGCAAGGGACTCAGCCTGCCAGGGTGGGTCGGAGTTGAGGCGAGAGGCACAGGGCCACCTGGAGAGGCCAAGAGAGGAGAAACCCCTTCTTTATCGCCTCCCTCAGGGATTCTGTAACGAGCCTTGCGACACCATTCCAGTTCCACTGTGCAAGGCTCCTGGTACTCTCAGCGGGGTGTCTGGGAGAATTAACCGCCTGAATGCCTAATGACAGACACAGGAGCAGAGAACAAGTGTGTATGTGGGGGGCGGGGTGAGGACGAGCCCATGCCTTCTCTCTTTAGAATTATTTGTGGCCAGTTGCAGATTTCCATCTTCAGAGCCCGTATCTTCTGTGAACTCAGCCACCCCTCCCCACACCACCACTGTTGCCACTGTTCCTGAGTCTCTGGCCAAGGGACTGACCCCTCTGTTTTCCCAAGCAGGGATTTTCAGATTCACTTCCCTCAAGCTTAGCACCGATGCCTGCTGAGCCACGGTGCCCTCCCTCCTGTGACCACTCCAGGCTGACAGTCACTTTCCCTAGGCTCGGTCACTTGATGGCCAACAAGTGTTCCCTGAGGCTGGTTAGAGTTAAGTCCAGAGCAGTGAATTTCTCCCTTGCTTCCTCCACTTCTGAGCTATGAAATTATCCATTAAGCAAATCTATAATTCATCAGGTTATCCACATTTAGTCTAAATTAGATCTCATCGCCTCAGGCTAGACTTTGAAGTCCTGCTTCACCTGACTCTACTACCCAGCCAGCCGCCCCACGGAGTCCAGTCAGCTTCCTAGTGCTGGGCCCCTTCTCCCCACTACTCGGTCCCCACACCGCTATCCCCAGCCGACCAAGGATAGCCCAATCTGATCCCCTCTCCAGAAGCCCATCCTTCCCTCTTTGCCGTAATCCAGCTCTTCAAGGTCTCGTCTTAATTCCAGTCCTTACCATGAGCTTCCTGGGGCTTCTGCAGCAAATGGAAATATTTTATAATTAGGAGTACACAACTTTGCACTCCATTTGTTTCACATTTGCAAACCCATAGTTGTTAAGCAACACGAGGACGGGACACTGTAACAGACCCCTCACATCCCCTCACCACGCCACAGAACACACCATGAATGCTGTTGAGCTGTACCACCTCGTTTCTGCCCTCCTCGCCAGCACTCTCTCTCTCTCTTAATCCAAACTACCTTTAGCACCGCAACCCTCGGTCCCACGTTCCCTTCAGTCCTCAGGGACTAGACAACCCTGGGTACATGGTCAGACTTTGGATCGTAGAGAATCAAGCTGGCTGCAAGCCTACTGAAGAGATTAGAAATGGGGCTAGAGTGGATACAGGCCAGTCAGTAGGGCCATTGTAGCAGGCTGGATGAGAGACGGTGGGAGTAAGTTCAAGGAGCCACTGATAGAGATGGAGACGAGTGGATGGATTCAGGAGATCATCTGAAGCACTTTTGCATCTACTACATCCCTTGAGATTCATCTCCCTCAACAAGCTGTGACAGATAATAGTAGTACATGTAATTTGGATCTCAGTCTAGGTGATGAAACCAAGACGAGGAGGGATGGAGTGGATTGCCTGGCTTCACACAGCTGGTCAGGGGGGGCCTGGGACCCACACCCAGATCCTCGGGCATCACATCCAGGACTCTCTGGTCTCACGCCCCGGAGACTAACGCTGGAGGTGCCATGGGAGGGCCGGGTGTTAAGCTGAAGAACCCTGACTGGGCTACCTGCCTGCAGCTATTCCCTATTCACCAATTGATTTGTAGTAACCTGTAATTATTTCTGCTGAATTTTTTTGCATGTTCCATTTGTTTTTTACTCTCCAGCAGACAAGCTACAGGAAGAAGCAGCTTGGGACATAAGTGGGAGCAGAAGAGCCTGTCTGGCTCTGGGATAGAAGGTTAGGGGAGTCCAGATGCCAGCCTTCTGTCTTGCTCCCCTCGGCTCCCTCTGCCCTTTCCTCAGTCTCTCTTCCTCCCCACAGATGGGGGGCTGAGTACTCCTGAGCCAGATCGCTCTTCTCAGTGTCTCTCAGGTCTGTCTCTGCCAGAAGGAAAGAATCTCTCCAGAGTCCCTAACTCCGTTTCTGCCATGTAACAACTTGCCATTGGCACGTCTCTCAAGACACAGACTTTTGGAAGGAAAAAGAAGGAAAGAAACTGCAAGGATGGATTGTTAATTTTCTAAATGAAATATGACTGTGAGATTCTGCCTAGCTAGCTGGAGGGACATTCCACTATGCTTCCCCTCTGTAAGGTGGTCTGAGTGTTCAGGATCCTTACTCAATTTGGAAAGCTTGGGGAAAGTCTTCTGCCCATAGTCCAAACCTGTAGGGTCCCTTCAAGGGAGTGAGGGCTGCCCCTAGGGGCTAGTCTCTCCGTGCCAACTTGGCCATAGTCCTCCAGACCCTATAAGAGGTTCAGCTGGGTCCTGGGTCGCTGTGTGGGTGTGGAGGGCAGGTCTCCCCCACGCACAGAGCCTGCCACTCCCTCACTCCTCCTCACTCTCCCTTGGGGTTCAAACCACTCCCACCAGCTCCAGTCCAAGCAGCAGCCTCCTGTGGAGCCAACTGTTTCCAGCCACAGCTTTGGTAAGTTAGAATTTCTTTCGCTTCATATTTTAGAGTGGAGACACAAGGAAGCAGTCCTGTCCACCCAAGGGGTTAAGAAGAACCTAAACCGTAGTACTCAAAGCGTGGATGATCTCCCTGGAGTGGAACTGGGGTGAAGCTGGAAACAGTTCTCACTCTTTTGTGACATGCCTATAGACAGGAAAACAGAGGCACAATTCGTTTCTCGATCTGGTTGTCCTACCACACTATCATTTGTCAGGTATTTCACAAACACAGTTTTGGATCCTCACTATTATTATCTCAGGGTAGTTATTATTAACCACATTTTACATATGAAGAGGCTCAAAGAGATTAAAAAAGTGCTTTTTGTCCAAGGACACGCAACTATTAAGTGATAGAGTAGGGATTCAAACGCTGGCCTGGCCAAATTCTATTTCTACTACTCCAGCTGCTGCTGGGTAGAGATGAGTTCTCTTCACCAAAGGCATTTGCATTAGCAAAGCCCTGGAAAAGTCAAAGAAAGAAATGCCCAAGTAAAGTCTTCAGGGATCAGTGTAGTGGGGAGCTATTTTCTGCAGGCAGCTTCTAGAGCCTCTCGAATGTATACCAGACCAAGAATAAATAAATAGATAGATAAATTTATAAGCATAAACAAATACTGAACTCTAGTTAATAAGATGCTAAAATGTTTAAAAGTTAAGTGTACTGATGTATGCCACTTACACTGAAATGTGTTAAAAGCATAAAGAATGGACTGATGGATAGACAGATGTGTAATAAAACAAATATAGTAAAATGCTAGTTATAGAATCTAGGCGGTGGGTGTTCACTACGCAGTTCTTTAAATTCTTCTAGGGACTTCCCTGGTGGCACAGTGGTTAAGAATCTGCCTGCCAGTGCAGGGGACATGGGTTCAATCCCTGGTCCGCGAAGATCCCACATGCCGCGTAGCAACTAAGCCCGTGAGCCACAACTACTGAAGCCCGCGCGCCTAGAGCCCACGCTCAGCAACAAGAGAAGCCACCGTAATGAGAAGCCCGTGCACCTCACCGAAGAGTAGCCCCTGCTTGCCCAGCTAGAGAAAGCCTGCGCGCAGCAACGAAGACCCAACGTGGCCAAAAAAAAAAAAAAAAAAAAAAAAAACCTTCTGAATGTTTAAAATTTTTGCTATAATATATTGGTGGGAGAAGAAATCACACAGGTAAGTCACACCACCTCTTGTCACACATCACTGTGGCTCGAGGGAGCGTTGTCATTAGTCACCAAGTTTTTCCTACAGGAAGAGTCCTGGACTACACACTTGAGAATACAGAATAATGAAGGGATAGGTAGTCCCTGCTTTGTGAAAATTTAGTATACCTGGGAGAAAATAGGACAGAGTCATAAAATCAACATTTGTAACAGTGGTTCTTTATTTTCTGCCTTAACAGAAGGGGAGCAGGTTACAAATTGCTTGTAAGTATACATTGTCCAAAAACCTCTTCTGATTGACTTTGATGCGTAGGACAGCCCACTACAGTTAAAGAGTCAGAAATGGACAGTAAGGGAAGATGACTCACAATCCCCCGGGGATTACAGAGACTCCCACAGTGGAAAATTCACCCACAGGTGAATGTATTAAAGAACAAGAGCGGCTCCTTTGGATGGCCGATTGGTTTAGTGGAAAGCTCAGCAGAGTTGGATCCCAGCCAGTCCCAGCTCTTCCCATTTATATCAACTTGAACTAGTCACGTTCTCTTCAAAGCTTAATTTCCTCCTCTGTTAAGGATGATAAACTATTGCCTGCAGTTCAAATTTTGCCTATGACTTGTTTTTATATGGCCTGAGAGTTAAGAATTATCTTTATATCTTTAAATGGTTAGAAAAAATCAAAAGAAGAATAATTTGACATGTGAAAATTATATGAAATTCAAACTTCATTGTCCATAAGTAAAGTTTACTGGAACAGAGCTGCTCTTGTTTTTTTTTACACATTGTCTATGGCTGCTTTCAACTACAAGAGCAGAATCAGTTGCGGTAGACACCATATGGCCTACGCAGCCTAAAATATTTACTTTCTAACCCTCTGCAGAAGAAGTTTGCTGATCCGGTGTGAAATGGTCCATCCACTAACTTCACTTCTCCATCTACCTCATTTCACAGAATTGCTGTGAGAATTAACACGCGCTTTGGGCTTAGTAAACTGTAAGGTTCCATGAGACGCAGGGTGTTACTACTACTGGACCTCATTTCTCTCAATACCATCTTAACAAAGGGAGGAGAATCTGGAAGGAATATTTTATACGACAGATGGGGAAACTGAAGTTGAAGAAGGGAGACAAAACAGTCATGCAGAAATAAATGCCCCTATTTCACCCACAAGGCTTCCGCAGCCAGGGCCTCAACTATGTACCTCTGCAAATCTCAACGTACCTCTGAGAAGAACAGAATGGGGAGGACCATGCATTTTTCAGAAATTTTATGAGACAGTTGTTAAAACACACCCATTACTAAAAAGCAAATTACATAAAGTTACAATCAAATAAATTATAAAAGAAAAGGTAATAAATACTCAAAATTCATCACTTCCTGATTATTTTACAACATTTTATTACTATCTCTGCTTTTGAAGTTATTTATGTCTTTTGTATCTGCATGGTGAAAATACTGTAGAATGGTGTGCTTCTGCACAGCTCTTCCTGCCTTTGCATTCAATGATGTCACATTTGGTATCTTGAAATTAGTTTCGGTGAGAGTGTTTACAACTTGACACATGGCAAACCCTATAAATTAGGCGTTCCCCTCACCACAAAGCTGGGCTTAAACACTTACCTGCACACTGCTGGGACCAGAGCTTCTGGTTACAGGAGGTTCACAAGAGATATAGTGGGCGAGAGAGTGGAGAATGATAGAGGACAGAGGGCGGATGCCACAGGTATAAAAGAAGAGGAGGCCGCTTTTTTCTTGGACCAAGAAGCCTTTGAACTAGGAGTATTTGGAGACTAAGACTCCAGTACTTTCCCCAGGGAACCCTAGAGCCTTAGTGTCTGCAACCATTACTGTGATTCACATTCTGGTTATATCTCCAGAGCGGTGAGGCCTGAAAGAACCTGGTTGCATAAAGACAGGGTCATTGAGGCTCAGAGAGATGAATGACTTGCTGGGAGTCAATCAGTGCCTCAGAGCCAGGTCTAGAATCCCAACTCCTTCTCCCAGACCAGCTCTTTGTAGGACAGTGATGCTGTTTTACCAAGCACCTGCTGATGACAGGAAATGAATATGTGGACCTGCATGGCTGTTGTCTTCCCATCAGGTCCCATTGAGGACCTGCCTCCCTCCCCTTTTGTCAACAAATGTCAGGGGCCTTTGCCACACAGAAGAGTCTGACCACCCATGTCCTCAGCTCACCTGTACCTTTGCAGCTCTCTTTCTCACAGCCTTCAGTCATCTCTCTGGACCATTCTCCTAACACAGGCTCATTAAGAGCATATGAAGTGTTGGGCTCATGGGTAGGGTGACTGACTATGGCTTTGGGAAGCTCCTGTCTTCTAGGCAGGCTGTCAAAGGGTGTCTTTGATCTGGATTTCTGCAGGAGCCTACCAACCAAGAAGGTGCACAGGACGAGGCAAGAGAAGGTGTTCAGGAAGTGGTCTGCTCTCTAAGCACGTGAAACGATTTTAGATCGTCACTTGCACTCTGTATCATCATCATGCACACAGTAGGTTCTTGGAGAGTCATGTTTGGAAGGAACCCAAAAGATCATCACGTCTAGTACTTCGTTCTACAAATGAGGAAACTGATGTCAGAGAGAGGAAAGACATTCCTAGTAAGTGATGGCGTCGGATTCAAACCCAGGTCTTTCTGAAATTTGTTCTTTTCTAAAAACAGAGCTAGGATTTGGAACCAAGATGGCGGAGTAGAAGGATGTGCTGTCACTCCCTCTTGAGAGAACAGCAGAATAACAACTCGCTGCTGGACAATCATCAAAAGGAAGACACTGGAACTCACCAAAAAAGACACCCCACATCCAAAGACAAAGGAGAAGCCACAATGAGATGGTAGGAGGAGCTCAATCACAGTAAAAACAAATCCCATAACTGCTGGGTAGGTGACTCACAGATTGGAGAACACTTATATCACAGAAGTCCACCCACTGGAGTGAAGGCTCTGAGCCCCACGTCAGGTTCCCAACCTGGGGGTCCAGCAACTGGAGGAGGAATTCCTAGAGAATCAGACTGTGAAGGCCAGTGGGATTTGATTGCAGAACTTCAACAGGACTGGGAGAAACAGAGACTCCACACTTGGAGGGCACACACAAAGTAGTGTGCACATTGGGACCCAGGGGAAGGAGCAGTGAACCCAGTGGAGACTGAACCAGACCTACCTGCTAGTGTTGGAGGGTCTCCTGCAGAGGCAGGCAGTGGCTGTGGCTCACTGTAGGGACAAGGACACTGGCAGCAGAAGTTCTGGGAAGCACTCCTTGGTGTGAGCCCTCCCAGAGCCCCACCTACCAGCAGTCAAGTGGATTAAAGTTTTACTGAGCTCTGCCCACCAAGCAACACCCAACTCTACCCACCACCAGTCCCTCCCATTAGGAAACCTGCACAAGCTGCTTAGATAGCCTCATCCACCAGAGGCCAGAGCAGAAGAAAGAAGAACTACAATCCTGCAGCCTGTGGAACAAAAACCACATTCACAGAAAGATAAACAAGATGAAAAGGCAGAGCGCTATGTACCAGATGAAGGAACAAGATAAAACCCCAGAAAAACAACTAAATGAAGTGGAGATAGGCAACCTTCCAGAAAAAGAATTCAGAATAATTATAGTGAAGATGATCCAGGACCTCGGAAAAAAAATGGAGGCAAAGATCAAGAAGATGCAAAACATGTTTAACAAAGACCTAGAAGAATTAAAGAACAAACAAACAGAGATGAACAATACAATAACTGAAATGAAACATACACTAGAAAGAATCCATAGCAGAATATCTGATGGAGGAGAACAGATAAGTGACCTGGAAGACAGAATGGTGGAACTCACTGCTGCGGAACAGAATAAAGAAAAAAGAATGAAAAGAAATGAAGACAGCCTAAGAGACCTCTGGGACAACATTAAACGCAACAACGTTCACATTATATGGGTCCCAGAAGGAGAAGAGAGAGAGAAAGGACCCGAGAAAATATTTGAAGAGATTATGGTCAAAAACTTCCCTAACATAGGAAAGGAAATAGCCACTCAAGTCCAGGAAGCGCAGAGAGTCCCATACAGGATACACCCAAAGAGAAACACGCCAACACACATAGTAATCAAACTGGCAAAAATTAAAGACAAAGAAAAATTATTGAAAGCAGCAAAGGAAAAACGACAAAATAACATACAAGGGAACTCCCAGAGGGTTAACAGCTGATTTCCCAGCAGAAACTCTACAAGCCAGAAGGGAGTGGCATGATATACTTAAAGTGATGAAAGGGAAAACCTACAGCCAAGATTACTCTCCCTGGCAAGGATCTCATTCAGATTCGATGGAAAAATCAAAAGCTTTACAGACAAGCAAAAGCTAAGAGAATTCAGCACCACCAACCACCTCTACAACAAATGCTAAAGGAACTTCTCTAAGTGGGAAACACAAGAGAAGAAAAGGACCTACAAAAACAAACCAAAACAATTAAGAAAATGGTCATAGGAACGTACATATCAATAATTACGTTAAACGTGAATGGATTAAATGCTCCAACCAAAAGAGCATTGCTGAATGGCTTGCTGAATGGATATAAAAACAAGACCCATCTATATGCTGTCTACAAGAGACCCACTTCAGACCTAGGGACACATACAGACTGAAAGTGAGAGGATGGAAAAAGATATTCCATGCAAATGGAAATCAAAAGAAAGCTGGAGTAGCAATACTCATATCAGATAAAATAGACTTTAAAATAAAGAATGTTACAAGAGACAAGAAAGGACACTACATAATGATCAAGTGATCGATCCAAGAAGAATATATAGCGATTATAAATATATATGCACCCAACATAGGAGCACCTCAATACATAGGCAACTGCTAACAGCTATGAAAGAGGAAATCGACAGAAACACAATAATAGTGGGGGACTTTAACACCTCACTTACACCAATGGACAGATCATCCAAAATGAAAATAAATAAGGAAACAGAAGCTTTAAATGACAGAATAGACCAGATAGATTTAATTGATATTTATAGGACATTCCATCCAAAAACAGCAGATTACACTTTCTTCTCAAGTGCACACAGAACATTCTCCAGGATAGATCACATCTTGGGTCATAAATCAAGCCACAGTATTTTTTATTTTTTCCTTTTACATCTCCTTTAATGTTGTTACAGTGAATATACAATAAACACAAATGCGGGAGGGGGACTCCTTTGCTATTATTGTATTATTATTATTATAATTTTACTAGCAAAACCGCAAGCTTGTCCCAGACAGCAGCTTGGGCAGTCCTTCTCTTCTCCACCCCATGTCAGTCATTTATTTCCACCCGCCTCAGACACAGGTAGATTCTAACTCAGTGCGCATCCTCACTATCTAAACAAAAAGGCAGAAGGAGAAGGAGTGGTCTCTAGCCCCAAACTCCCATACGGCAGCAGCTTATTCTCAAAACCCCACGGAAGCCACCCATAGTGGCAGGACCCTTTTGAGGCTGTACGACAGAAGTAGACTAACCGTAGCCAACGGGCCGAATCTGGCCAGGGCCTGACTTGTAAGGCCCAAGAGCTAAGAATGATGTTTACATTTTTAAATGGTTACATGGTTGTGTAAGAACTACAGGATATCTTCGATTTTATCCCCTGGAACCACAAAGCCTAAATTATTCTGGTCCCTTAAGAAAAAATTTGCTGACCTTCTCTACTCCTAAACCTAAGCTCGGGGCAGAGTGGAAAGTCTGGGGCCTGAACCGACACAGTGGGGGCCCAGCGCCCGGCCTTCCATCCCGCCGTCTGTCGGGGGCCGCCACCTCCCCCGGAGTGGCGCCGGGCTTAGCTTGGCCGGAGAGGCCCCCGGGCGGCCTCAGACTCCCGCGCCGCTCGGGCGGCCTCGGTGGGGGCAGCCCCAGCGCTCGCGCAGGCAGAAGTGCCAGACCAGGGCGGAGCAGCTGAGCAGGGCCAGCGCCGAGCCCACGCCCACGGCCCCGTGCAGCAGCGTGAGTGGCCTCGGCAGCACAGTCAGCCGGCCGCAGGGCCCGAAGGCGGGGCCGCCCGCGCCGTCGAGGCCCTCGGCCCCGGGCACGCTGCTCTTCCCGGCCGCGTTGGAGGCCACCACGCAGACGACGTATGCGCCCCCGGGCTTCAGGCCCTTCAGCTCCGCTCGGCGAACCGTCGAGTTGAGGGGGGGCCCCTTCTGCGGAGCCCCGGCGCCTTCCCAAAGCAGCAGCCAGTACTGGTGGACCGGGGAGAAGGAGGCGCACCAGTGCACCACGGCGCGGCCCGCCTCGGCCTCCATGCGCACTTCCCCCAGGCGTGGCGGCTCGGGCGGCTGCGTGGCGCTGGAGAGGCCAGGGCACAGGCACGTCGTCGGGCCGGCCCTCTGCAGCTCCTGGCAGGGCACCTGCAGGTGGCGGCAGCGGTCGTAGTCGCAGGGGACAGCCGGCAGAGGTGTCTCATCTTGCTCCTCTTCTTCCGCGTCTCCCGCCAAGGGCTGCGCTCTGGGAACCGAGGAGAAGGTGACAGCCAGGAGCCACAGAAGGCGGGGATTTCCCGGCATGGGGTCGGTGGGTAGGCCTTGATGCAGTGAGTAGCAGGCCGGGGGTCCTAAGAGGTCCCCAGGAGCACAGGCTGCGCAGTCAGGTTTTCTCAGTGTCTTCAATTTCAATTCTGTTTTGGCTCAAAGCTTTTATACCCCTCAACTGTGATGTCACCACCTGGCCCCCCTTCCCCTGCCCCCCTCCCCAGTGAGTGCCAAGAAGAGGGCTGGTCCCTTCAGAGGGCCTGAGTCACGGGGCCAGGGGTGGGGGAAGCCACATGCAGCGGTTTCAGCTGGAGGCCAGGATGCCTGGGTTCTGAAAGAGCAGTGGAATGTGGAAAGCAGCCAGGAGCTGAGAATCCAAAGGCTGAAGTCATGTGAGGGGGTGAGGAGGGGAACACAAAGGACGGGGCCACCTGGCTGGTATCAGAGAGAAAAACAGCTGTGGACAGCATGGGGCCTGGGCTACAAAATGCTGTTTCAGTAAAAAATCATACCACATCCATGGCAGTCATTTCCTGTCTTCTGCCTCCCAATGGACTGAGAAAGGGAGGGGTACGGAGGCCAGAATGATGTATCCCAGCTTTCCAGACCCGCCCTATGCTATCCCCCTCCCCAGAGGGAGATGAGAGTCACATGGATGGAGTGGGCAGGTTTTCGCTCCTTGGACGTCCTAGGCTGATGAATGGAAACAGCTGTGCCTGAAATAGTCCAGGGTCTGGAGGTCTTCCCCATCGGTAGCCCCTGACAAGACAACCTCCTCCAATCGAGGTGGGGGATGCCTGGGGAACATCACGTTTTCAAATGGCCCTGAATCCAGTTCAGAGTCAGGGAGGCAGCTGGCATGAAAAGAGTTTATTGGGGGAGCCCCGGAAAGGGAAAGGGATCGGGGGGGTGAGGGCTGGAGTGTGGGGACTCTGCCCTATTCTCTTCAGGAACTAGAGCAAATGGGGCGCTGTCGGACAGTGCCTGTGGAGGGTTCAGAGCTGCCCACGGTCTCCGGGGCAAGGGCAGCGGCAGAAACAGGCAGGTTGGCCTCCGTCAGCAGAGCTGCATCTTCCCAGGAGCCTGAACCGTCACTGGCCTCGGGCTCTGGCTCCTCCTCGCCACTCAGGGGCTGTTGATCTGGTTTCTCCTCCTCAGACAGCTGGCCTTCTGGCTCCGAGGGATCTGCACGGCTCTCACTATCCTCTGTAATGGGTGATAGCTGAGTGGACTCCTCCTGGCCTTGGGGCCCTGTGCCTGGCTGATGGGCAGAGATCCTCCGCTGGACTTCCTTGTGGGACCTGTCTCTGTTTCGGATGTTTACCTGCAGAGAGAGGCGGTGTCGGGGCCAGATGCCCCGCCACACCCACTGCACATAGCTGAAGAGCACGATGACGCTGAGGAAGGTGAAGTTGCTGGCGACACCAACGAAAGCGCAGGTCATCGGGAAGTTGTACAGCAGGTACCTGAGCCCAGTGAAGTGGGCGTGGATGCGGAGGTGGGCTCCGTACAGCTGGACGCACTTGCTGTGGATCTCGATAACGGCTCCGGTGGTCGGCACATACGAGTTCTCCCTGTATTCTGGGTACAGCTCCACCTCCAGGACCTGCTTCTGCTCTGCAAAGCCAAACAGCAGGAGACTAGAGAAGACCAGTGTGTCAAGCATCTGGAGCAGGTTTGAACGGTAATGCAGCATCACGGAGCGTGAAGAGGTGGAGATGATTCGGCCGCCTCTGGTGTAGCATGAAATGGTGACCAAGAACATGCCCAAATCTTGATTCACAGGAGACTCTGGCAGCTCAAGCTCTAAGGTAACGCGGTACGGCTGTCCATACATCAGCACCCGATCACGTCCACCCTTAGCCAGTGAGACATTGGCAACAGGGAAGGAGCAGAGTACGGAGGCGGAGGAATCACAGTCGGTCCTGTAGTAGAAATGCACGGGGCTGAGGTGGCTGACTGTCGGCATGTAGGAATAGTAGAAGGAGCCATAGAGGAAGACAGACACCCAGAGCAGGAGTAGGATGGTACAGAAGAGCACCCCAAACTGCAGTAGCAGCTTGCGGGCACGGCCTGCCAGGACGTGGCCCATCTCCTGGGCCCACAGTAAGGCAGGTACTGGTGGGCCATTGACCATGATGGGGAGTGCAGGGGGTCTGGCCCCGGGTTCAGGCCTTGAGTTCCTAGGTGCTCTGCCACCTGGACGCCACCCCTGGCCATGGGATGAAGCAGCTGGTGGTTCCAGCCGCGCACGGCCCGGGCAACCGCGAGAAGCCACAGTATTTTTAAGAAAATTGAAATCATATCAAGCATCTTTTCTGACCACAATGCTATGAGATTAGAAATGAGTTACAGGGAAAAAATGTAAAAAACACAAACACATGGAGGCTAAACAATACGTTACTAAATAACAAAGAGATCACTGAAGAAATCAAAGAGGAAATCAAAAAATACCTAGAGACAAATGACAATGAAAACACGACGATCCTAAACCTATGGGATGCAGCAAAAGAAGTTCTAAGAGGGAAGTTTATAGCTACACAAGCCTACCTCAAGAAACAAGAAAAATCTCAAATAAACAATCTAACCTTACACCTAAAGGAACTAGAGAAAGAAGAACAAACAAAACCCAAAGTTAGCAGAAGGAAAGAAATCATAAAGATCAGAGCAGAAATAACTGAAATAGAAACAAAACAATAGCAAAGATCAATAAAACTAAAATCTGGTTCTTTGTGAAGGTAAACAAAATTGATAAACCATTAGCCAGATTCATCAAGAAAAAGATGGAGAGGACTCAAATCAATAAAATTAGAAATGAAAAAGGAGAAGTTACAACAGACACCGCAGAAATACAAAGCATCCTAAGAGACCAGTACAAGCAACTCTATGCCAATAAAATGGACAACCTGGAAGAAATGGACAAATTCTTAGAAAGGTATAACCTTCCAAAACTGAACCAGGAAGAAATAGAAAATATGAACAGACCTATCACAAGTAATCAAATTGAAACTGTGATTAAAAGTCTTCCAACAAACAAAAGTCCAGGACCAGATGGCTTCACAGGTGAATTCTATCAACCATTTAGAGAAGAGCTAACACCCATCCTTCTCAAACTCTTCCAAACAATTGCAGAGGAAGGAACACTCCCAAACTCATTCTATGAGGCCACTATCACCCTGATACCAACACCAGAGAAAGATACTACAAAAAAAGAAAATTACAGACCAATATCACTGATGAATATAGATGCAAAAATCCTCAACAAAATACTAGCAAACAGAATCCAACAACACATGAAAAGGATCACACACCATGATCAAGTGGGAGTTATCCCAGGGATGCAAGGATTCTTCAATATACACAAATCAATCAATATGATACACCGTATTAACAAATTGAAGAATAAAAACCATACGCTCATCTCAATAGATGCAGAAAAAGCTTTTGACAAAATTCAACACCCATTTATGATAAAAACTCTCCAGAAAGTGGGCATAGATGGAACCTACCTCAACATAGTAAAGGTCATATATGACAATCCCACAGCAAACATCATTCTCAGTGGTGAAAAACTGAAAGCATTTCCTCTAAGATCAGGAAAAAGACAAGGATGTTCACTCTCACCACTATTATTCAACATAGTATGGAAATCCTAGGCACGGCAATCAGAAGAAAAAGGAGTAAAAGGAATACAAATTGGAAAAGAAGAAGTAAAACTGTCACTGTTTGCAGATGACATGATACTATACATAGAGAATCCTAAAGATGCCACCAGAAAACAACTAGAGCTAATCAATGAATTTGGTAAAGTTGCAGGATACAAAATTAATGCACAGAAATCTTACATTCCTATACACTAATGATGAAAAATCTGAAAGAGAAATTTAGGAAACACTCCCATTTACCATTACAACAAAAAGAATAAAACACCTAGGAATAAACCTACCTAGGGAGACAAAAGACCTGTATGCAGAAAACTATAATACACTGATGACAGAGATTAAAGATGATACGAACAGATAGAGAGATATACCATGTTCTTGGATTGGAAGGATCAATATTGTGAAAATGACTATACTACCCAAAGCAATCTACAGATTCAATGCAATCCTTATCAAATTCCCAATGGCATTTTTTATGGAACTAGAACAAAAAATCTTAAAATTTGTATGGAGACAAAAAAGACCCCGAATAGCCAAAGCAGTCTTGAGGAAAAAAAATGGAGCTGGAGGAATCAGACTCCCTGACTTCAGACTATACTACAAAGCTACAGTAATCAAGACAATATGGTACTGGAACAAGATAGAAAGCCCAGAGGTAAACCCACGCACCTATGGTCAACTAATCTATGACAAAGGAGGCAAGGATATACAAAGAGAAAAAACAGTCTTTTCAATAAGTGATGCTGGGAAAACTGGACAGCTACATGTAAAAGAATGACATTAGAACACTCCCTAATACCATACACAAAAATAAACTCAAAATGGATTAGAGACCTAAATGTAAGACCAGACACTCCAAAACTCTTAGAGGAAAACATAGAAAGAACACTTTGACATAAATCACATCAAGATTTTTTTCATCCACCTCCTAGAGTAATGGAAATAAAAACAAAAATAAACAAATGGGACCTAATGAAACTTAAAAGCTTTTGCACAGCAAAGGAAACCATAAACGAGACCAAAAGACAACCCTCAGAATGGGAGAAAATATTTGCAAATGAATCAACAGACAAAGGATTAATCTCCAAAATATATAAACAGCTCATGCAGCTCAATATTAAAAAAAACAAACAACCCAGTCCAAAAATGGGCAGAAGACCTAAATAGACATTTCTCCAAAGAAGACATACAGATGGCCAAGAAGCATACGAAAAGCTGCTCAACATCACTAATTATTAGAGAAATGCAAATCAAAACTACAATCAGGTATCACCTCACACCAGTTAGAATGGGCTTCATCAGAAAATCTACAAACAACAAATGCTGGAGAGGGTGTGGAGAAAAGGGAACCCTCTTGTCCTGTTGGTGGTGAGAATGTAAATTGATACAGCCACTATGGAGAACAGTATGGAGGTTCCTTAAAAAACTGAAAATAGAATTACCATATGATCCAACAATCCCACTACTGGGCATATACCCAGAGAAAACCACAATTCAAAAAGACACACGCACCCCAATGTTCATTGCAGCACTATTTACAATAGCAAGGTCATGGAAGCAACCTAAATGCCCATCGACAGATGAAGGGATAAAGAAAAGTGGTACATATATACAATGGAATATTACTCAGCCATAAAAAGGAATGAAATTGGGTCATTTGTTGAGACATGGATGGATCTAGAGACTGTCATACAGAGTGAAGTAAGTCAGAAATAGAAAAACAAATGTATATTAACACATATATGTGGAACCTAGAAAAATGGTGCAGATGAACCGGTTTGCAGGGCAGAAATTGAGACACAGATGTAGAGAACAAACGTATGGACACCAAGGGGAGAAAGCGGCTGGGGGTGGTGGTGTTGGTGGTATGCTGAATTAAGCGATTGGCATTGACATGTATACACTGATGCATATCAAATTGATGACTAATGAGGACCTGCTGTATAAAAAAATAAATAAAATTAAATTTAAAAATAAATAAATAAAAACAGAGCTAGAACTTGGTCTCTTAACTCCAGGCACAATTTGAAATTCACAGAACCGTAACTTTTTAAAGATAGTAATCTACTATATATTCCCGGAAGTATGCTGAGCACTGTGAAATGAATTCAATAGACACAGTTCCTGCCATCTATGATCTGGTTTATAGTTTAAGACTGATAGATGAACATAGATGGGAAGGGAGTTTTAGACTTAGATAATGGATATATGAACAGAATTTACATTCTATGGCTGGTGATAATAGATGTAAGCTTGGTGCAGAGGGGAAAGCATGGGTTGGAGAAACAACCACCTGAGTTCAAATCCTATCTTTGCTGTTCGTTAGCTGTGTGATCTTGGATAAGCTACTCAGATTCTCAGAACCTCGGATACCTGACCATAAAATGGGGAGAGTGATATTCCTTAAACAAGGATGTTGTGAAGCTTAAATGAGATATTTGTAAAGTATTTAGTATAGTACCTGGGACTTAACAGATGTTCAAATAATGGTGACTAGTGACAGATAGTGCAAGGTATGGGGAGTGGGTTGGGCCAGAAACATGTGAACCGGAGAAGAAAATGATTTACCTCCCTGGTGCTGGTCACGGTAACAGCAAAAATTCCTCATATTTGCATGTCTCCTTGTAATGTACAGACGGCCCTGAGAGAAAAAGCAGTGTTGGTCCTATTTCCAGGCTGACGTACCTTCATATTTTTTCAGCTGAAATGCACTGTTCCAGGCATGTTCTAGATTACGGGGCTTTAGTGATGCAGAAGCAAATGCTAACGGAAAAGGCAGCAGCCCAGAATCTGACTTGAGTTCTTTGAGCTGCTATCTCTTTCAGGCGCCACTCATTCTTCTAGTTTGGGGAAGGCCTAGAACCCCCCAAATGTCCAGGATTCTGAGCGCGAGCAAAGAGGGCTGGAAAGAGGCGTCATGTGCTGACTCAGGCCACGGCGCTCCAGAGCACCACTGAGGGGTGGGGTGGTCACTAGCACCTGGTCACTCCAGGGTCACTTTCCTGATGGCCCTTCCAGGTTGGCACACACCCCTCCCAGGCTCAGGGAGCCTCATTACCCCAGGACAGCTGCTTCTGGACGGCTGCTCTGGGTTCTGTGCAGGCAGCCTCTGGCATTCAACCCAGTTGAAGCCGGAGTGTGAGGAACTAAAGACAGGACAGGTGATGCATGTCAGTGACCGGAGGGAGGCAGAAACCACTCCCGGCTCCGCTGGTCTGCGTGGATGTCGGCTTAGCCTGCCAAGAGCCTGCGGGAGAGAGTATAAGTACGTGGGTGTCCACACGTGGAGAGTGGCCCGGTGTGGTGGGGAGCTTTCATGCACGGTGTACATGGAAGAGGCATGTATGTTTATGTGTATATGAGTATGTTTGTGGCATGGGTGTTTGAGTGCATGCTGTATGTTGTGAGAACGGTGGGTGTGTGTGAATGTGCATGTGAGCTGTATATATCCAAGATGTAAATAGATTGCAAAGAGGCTGATGCCATAAGCCACAGACAAAAACTTTGTAGACGAATGCTTCTAACATGAACCTGTATGTGTCGTGTGTCTGTGTGGTTTGGGCATATATGTTTGGTCTAGTGCTCTGTGCGTTCAAAAATGTGTGCAAGTAGGGCTTCCCTGGTGGTGCAGCGGTTGAGAGTCTGCCTGCCGATGCAGGGGACACGGGTTCGTGCCCTGGTCTGGGAAGATCCCACATGCTGCGGAGTGGCTGGGCCCGTGAACCATGGCCGCTGAGCCTGCGCGTCTGGAGCCTATGCTCCGCAACGGGAGAGGCCACAACAGTGAGAGGCCCGCGTACCGCAAAAAAAAAAAAAATGTGTACAGGTAGATGAGTGAGTGTTGTATGCATTTGTACATGAGGCTCTATATGTGAGTGTTGGGTGTGTTATGTGTGTATCTATGTAAGTCTGTGTGTGCTTCTGGCCCAGGCTGGGGGCAGGATATTAGTGTGGGACAGTGAAAGATTCCTATTTTCCTGTGGGCCCAGGATTCTCTCTCCCATAGTCTGTTACAATTTATCCATCCTGAGTGAAATCCTAAAGGTTTGGATAAATCAGTTAAGGCTTTGACCCCCAACAATGTATCCACTTGCTGCTTACACCAGAGCCACCCAGAGACACCTCCCTGATAGGTCCCACCACCAGGAGGAACCTCTGACCCAAGGGCTGGACCAATACAGCCTTTCTTAGCCTCCCCTCATTCCGTCCCTCAATGAGCAGAGCCTGCAGCATAACCCGAACAGTCCACCCTGGCCACCCCCCGACACAGTGCTTTGTTGCAAATGTCCCAGTTTCCCACCCAGGACCTAGAGGGGCTGGTTGGAAGGCCCAGATTATTTCCTCACTACCTTGTCATCTCCGAAAGCTGCTCACTCTAATAGGCCCCCTCTGCTCTGCGGCTGACATTTCTCTCTGCTTTTGTCTAATGAGGTACAGGAGGCTGCTGAAACTGACAATAGAATTACCTGGGATGCTAGATCCTGTCAATCTCCATCAAGAGCCCAGGGAGAAAGCAGTCAAAGCACCAGGACACCTTGGTTCTGTTATTGTCACGGGGCTCACCGTGAGAGCAAACAACACAACCTTTCCCCTAGACGCACACCCTGGGCTGATGAGTCAACCTGGCTCCCAGCCCAGGCTGCAGCACCCACCTCGCCAGCCGTGCCAAGGAGCCAGAACTGGGAGAGAATGCACCTCACTGCTGGGGGTACTCAGACATCAGCTAGACCTCAGATCTGCCTGAGGTTGACTCAACAGCCTTTCCCCACCTTAATGACTTAATGGAAAATCCAAAGCCTTTCTATAATTTCCTGGGTGACTTATCTCCTCTTAAACACCTCTGGTTTTGAGCTGCTGATGGATTATTTGATACATGGACCATCTCTGATTCCTCCTCCATCCTTTTCCAGTTCCCATGTGTGATATTGTGATTTATAATGAGAAATGTATATTTGGTCTTTATTTCTGGCACAGAGCTCCTAAAACCTTTGGAATCTTCTAAGCGATAAGAGCGATAAAGGTGTCTTGATATTCACAACAAATTCCTTTCAGTCACACCTGAGTTAATGTTAATGAGGTAAGTTTTGGAAAGCACCTAAGGATGGGGGCTGGTTGCAGGGGGAACTAACCATGTGATTGGAGGGCTGGAACTTTCAGTCCCATGCTCCTAACCTCGAGAGGGGAGTGGGGCTGGAGACTGAATCAGCTGCCCATGGCCAATAATTTAATCAGTCATGCCTATGTAATAAAGCCTCAATAAAAACCCAAAAGAATGGGGTTCAGAGAACTTTCAGGTTGGTAAACACATGGAGGTGCTAGGGCAGTGTGTGCCCGGGCAGGACATAGAAGCTCCGTGTCCCTTCCCACACACCTTGCCCTACTCACGTCTTCCATCCGGATGTTCATCTCTATCCTTTATCATATCTTTTCATAATAAACTGATAAGCAATATGTAAACTATTTCTCTGAGTTCTGTGAGCTGCTCTAGCAAATTACTTGAATTAAGGAGGGGATGGTGGGAACCTCTGATTTATAGCCAGTCAGTCAGAAGCACAGGTAGCTGGACTATTGATTGGCATCTGGGGGGGAGGGCAATCTTATGGGACTGAGCCCTTAAGCTGTGGGATATGATGCTGGCTCCAGGTAGATAGTGTCAGAATTGAGTTAATTTCTTGGTAGCATTGGAAAAAAACACACATTGGAATCAGTGTCAGAATCGGACCACCATCTCAACCCACTGTGAAACTCAGTCTTTTTCCTCAATTGACATTTTTTTCAATTTATTTGGTTTTTTTAATTGGAGTAAAATTGCTTTACAATGTTGTGTTCGTTTCTGCTGTACAAATGAAGTGAATTAGCTATATGTATACCTATATCCCCTCCCTCTTGGACCTCCCTCCCACCCACCCCCATCCCACCCATCTAGGTCGTCACAGAGCACCAAGCTGAGCTCCCTGTGCTATACAGCAGGTTCCCACTAGCTATCTGTTTTACACGTGGTAGTGTATTTATGTCAAACCTAATCTCTCCATTCATCCCACCCTCCCTGTCCCCCACTGTGTCCACATGTCCATTCTCTATGTCTACACCTCTATTCCTGTCCTATAAATAGGTTCATCTGTACCATTTTTCTAGATTCCACATATATGTGCTAATATACGATATTTGTTTTTCTCTTTCTGGCTTACTTCACTCTGTATGACAGATTCTAGGTCCATCCACATCTCTACAAATGACCCAATTTGGTTCCTTTTTATGGCTGAGTAATATTCCATTGTATATATGTACCACATCTTCTTTATCCATTCATTTGTCATTGGACAATTAGGTTGTTTCCATGTCCTGGCTATTGTAAAGAGTGCTGCAGTGAACACTGGGGTACATGTGTCCTTTTGAATTATGTTTTTCTCAGGGTATACGCTCAGTAGTGGGATTGCTGGGTCATATGGTAGTTCTATTTTTAGTTTTTTAAGGAACCTCCATACTGTTCTCCATAGTGGCTGTATCAACGTACATTCCCACCAACAGTGCAAAAGGATTCCCTTTTCTCCACACCCTCTCTAGCATTTATTGTTTGTAGATTTTTTGATGACGGCCATTCTGACTGGTGTGAGGTGATACCTGATTGTAGTTTTGATTTGCATTTCTCTAACTATTAGTGATGTTGAGCATTTTCAAGGATGTCCACTCTTGCCACTCTTATTCAACATAGTTTCGGAAGTCCTCGCTATGGCAATCAGAGAAGAAAAAGAAATAAAAGGAATACAAATTGGAAAAGAAGAAGTAAAACTGTCACTGTTTGCAGATGACATGATACTATACATAGAGAATCCTAAAGATGCCACCAGAAAACAACTAGAGCTAATCAATGAATTTGGTAAGGTTGCAGGATAGAAAATTAATGCACAGAAATCTCTGACATTCCTATACACTAACAACAAAAAATCAGAAAGAGAAATTAAGGGAAAAATCCCATTTACCATTGCAAAAAAAGAATAAAATACCTAGGAATAAACCTACCTAAGGAGGCAAAACAACTGTACTCAGAAAACTATAAGATACTGATGAAAGAAATCAAAGACGACATAAACAGTTGGAGAAATATACCATGTTCTTGGATTGGAAGAATCAATATTGTGAAAATGACTATACTACCCAAAGCAATCTACAGATTCAATGCAATCCCTATCAATCAAACTACCAATGGCATTCTTCACAGAATTAGAACAAAAAATTTTACCATTTGTATGGAAGCACAAAACACCCCTAATAGCCAAAGCAATCCTGAGAAAAAAACGGAGCTGAAGGAATCAGGCTCCCCGACTTCAAACTATACTACAAAGCTACTTCGTAGCTATTACTAGCTACAAAGCTAGTAATCAAGACAGTATGGTACTGGCACAAAAATAGAAATATAGATCAATGGTACAGAATAGAAAGCCCAGAGACAAACCCATGCACATATGGTCACCTAATTTATGACAAAGGAAGCAAGAACATAGAGTGGAGAAAAGACAGCCTCTTCAATAAGTGGTGCTGGGAAAACTGGACAGCTACATATAAAAGAATGAAGTTAGAACACTACCTAACACCATTCACAAAAATAAACTCCAAATGGATTAAAGGCCTAAATGTAAGATCAGACACTATAAAACTCTTAGAGGAAAACATAGGAAAAACACTCTGACATAAACCACAGCAAGATCTTTTTTGACCCACCTCCTAGAGTAATGAAAATAAAAACAAAAATAAACAAATGGGATCTAATTAAACTTAAAAGCTTTTGCACAGCAAAGGAAACCTTAAACAAGATGAAAATAAACTTATAAAAAGAACTTTTTTTAATGGGAGAAAATATTTGCAAATGAAGCCATGGACAAAGGATTAATCTCCAAAATATACGAACAGCTCATGGAGCTCAATATCAAAAAAACAAACAACCCAATTAAAAAATGGGTGGAAGACCTACATAGACATTTCTCCAAAGAAGACATACAGATGGCCAAGAGGCACATGAAAAGATTCTCTTAAATTGACTTAAAAAGACTTCTCAAAGTTAGTCTTTTCAACAATGGTGCTGGAACAAGTGGACACACATATGCACAAAAATGAATCTCAACCTATACCTCACACCTTACACAAAAAATTAACTCAAAATTAGTTTAAAATGGGGACTTACCTGGTGGCACAGTGGTTGAGGATCCGCCTGCCAATGCAGGGGACACGGGTTCGAGCCCTGGTTCACGAAGATCCTACATGCCGCGGAGCAACTAAGCCTGTGAGACACAACCACTGAGCGGGTGCTCTGGAGCCCTCAAGCCACAACTACTGAGCCCACGTGCCACAGCTACTGAAGCCCATGCGCCTAGAGACCGTGCTCCTCAACAAAGAGGAGCCACCACAATGAGAAGCCCGCGCACCACAAGGAAGGGTAGCCCCCACTCACCGCAACTAGAGAAAGCCCGCACGCATCAATGAAGACCCAATGCAGCCAAAAATAAAATAAGTAAATAAACTTTTTAAAAATTAGTTAAAAATGGATCATAAGGACCATTTTACATATGGATCATATGTAAACCAAAAAACTATAACACTTCTAGAAGAAAGCATAGGAGAAAGTCTTTGTGACTTTGATTAGGCAAGGAGTTTTTAGATATATAATAACAAAAGTATGATTCATAAAAGAAAAAAAATGTATCCATGTTCAAAATTGAATTTTATATATATAGATATAATGTGTTCTGAGAGCTTTACCTTTCTCTGCACCTTTATATTTGCTTCCAGTTCCTAACTGATACCATGTACTTGTGAAAGAGACCATGGAAAAGACACCTGGGTTGATCAGATAACCAAGAGATCTCTGCTCCTATTGAGGCCTGACCCACAGGCTTGCAAAGGAGCGGGGGCGGGGGAAAGGGTAGGGTACATGATGTGTTGCACTTTATTAACCCAAGACAGAAGAATGTGTAAAGGGTGGTGAAGTCTCATTGGAACTGACTGGGATTTACCACAGGGAAGGCCAAGACTTGGGGCCAAAGGCCCACCCAAGCGATTAGCCAGTGACCCACTAATGGGACCTGTGCAGTTGGAAGAAGGAAGGGTATTCTTTGTTCTTCACCATCCCTGTAAGAAAAGGGCAGTTTCCTGCACTTGGGAACCTGGAGCAAGTGCTCCATTTCAAATAATTCACTCACCTGCGATTGAGGTGCTCTTGCTACTGGGTGTCCATGTGCTCTAATTCTGGTTTGGGATATGTTCTGTAAAGATTTTGACAATGAAAATGTGTTTTTCTTTGTTAAAAAAATTTATCAGTGTACTAGAAGTAGTATATCTGTAGGTACAGGTCCATCTCTGCCCACAGGTAGGGGTGTTTTTCTTCATTTAACAGATTGACACTGGGGTCTGTTGCCCAGAGCCTCCCAACCCTTAACCATTTCTAGGTGAAGGCAGAAAAATCCACAATTAGTCACTCCTCTAAAGACACTTCAGCTGAGGTAATAAGCCATTTGGAATGTTCCCACTCCAAAAATAAGTGGTAAATATTGTAATTTAGCAGATAGAGTCTTAAAGGGAAAAGCAGCATTTGACTCATCTTTGATTTCTCCCCATTAGATTTGGCCAGAAAATAGATAATATGCATTGATTGGTTTCCAAGCCCAATTCAGTAGAGCGGGAGTGCTGATTCCTTTCCTTATCCCACTTGTCTCTTATCTTTTTATGGAATTAGATGAGAAGCTATGGTCTGAGTGACCCTTGTGGTCTAAAACAGTTTGCATATGTACTACTTGAAAGGGCTGTCACATAGCTACAGATTCCATTGGCCACCAAAGACTGGAACCCACACATATGTCCCATAGGAAAGGAATTTCTAGAATGCTGCTGCTTCTCTGGTGGTGCCCTCCCTGCCTGATGCTTCACATTTTGGAACTCTGTTCCCTGCACAGTAGATAGATCAGGGCTGCAGTCTCTCCCAACCTTAGCCCTTGGTGCTAACTGTCCTGCAGGGAAGTGCCTGTGGGGTTGTACTATCCCATAAGCCACTCAGGTGCTGAGAGTAACCACCATTGGGATGACACAAGCTGAAAAAAGAGTCCCCCCACCACTCAGTGACACCTTTCTTCTTTCCCCTAGACCGGAATATTGATTAGGGAGCGCCTCGACATGACATTCTTGTGCTGTCCTTGAGATTAATTTGTCAGCAGGAGGGAGCAGACTATGTAACCAGATATAAGAATTAATTTTTATGTTGAGGGAGAAAATTTAAAAAGAAAGAAAGCATCATATAACGATTTTTTTTTAAAGAAACATTAATTTTGCTTTAAACTTCTTTTGTTGGGGCTTCAGTTCTCACAGCGGCACTTGGCCTCCACAGGGCAGTAGGACCAGGCCCAAGGGCTAGAGTTCTATTCTCTTTTTGTAACCTTGGAATCTTTTGTTGCTCAAAATACAATTAAAAATGGCAGAAACTTGTTTGTTGGGAAAAACGAAAAAATGATAAATTAGATATTATTCAAAATTAAAACCTTTTGTTATGCAAATTACACTGTTAGTAGAATACAAGCCACAGATGGGAAGAAAATATTTACAAATCGCATTTTTGGGGTTTTTCTTTCTTTTTTTTTTTTTTTTTTTTTGCAGTATGCGGGCCTCTCACTGTTGTGGCCTCTCCCGTTGCAGAGCACAGGCTCCAGACGCTCAGGCTCAGCGGCCATGGCTCACGGGTCCAGCTGCTCCGCGGCATGTGGGATCTTCCCGGACCGGGGCACGAACCCACGTCCCCTGCATTGGCAGGCAGACTCTCAACCACTGCGCCACCAGGGAAGCCCTGGGTTTTTAAAATAAATTTATTTATTGATTTTTGCTGTGTTGGGTCTTCGTTGCTGTGCGTGGGCTTTCTCTAGTTGCGGTGAGCGGGGGCTACTCATCGTTGCAGTGCGCAGGCTTCTCATTGTCGTGGCTTCTCTTGTGGAGCACAGGCTCTAGGTGCACAGACCTCAGTAGTTGTGGCACGTGGGCTCAGTAGTTGTGGCTTGCGGGCTCTAGAGCTCAGGCTCAGTAGTTGTGGCACACGGGCTTAGTTGCTCCATGGCATGTGGGATCTTCCCGGGCCAGGGCTCGAACCCGTGTCCCTTGCATTGGCAGGCGGGTTCTTAACCACTGTGCCACCAGGGAAGTGCGCAAATCACATTTTTGACAAAGGACTTGTATTCAGAATATATAGAGAACCCTCAAAACTCAACAATAAAGAAGCAAACACCACCTAAAAAATGGACATAAGATTACAACAGGCATTTCTCCAAAGAAGGTACAGGGTTGGCAAATAAGCACATGAAAAGATGTTCAATATCATTAGTCATTAGGGAAATGTTAAATTAAACGCACAATGAGATACCTAACACTACAAATCTGTTAGAATGGCTAGAAAAATTTTTTTATACCTGAAAATATTACCCAGTGCTGATGAGTTTGTAGAGCAACAGGAACTCTCATACATTGCCAGTGATACAGCCACTTTGGAAAACAGCTTGGCAGTGTCATATAAAGTTAAACATACACCTACCATATGACCCTACAATCCCACTTTTCTTGGCTTAAGAGAAATGGAAACATGTTCACACAAAAATCTGTGCATGAATGTTTACAGCAGCTTTATTCAAAATCACCAAAAACTGGAACGACCCAAGTGTTCCTTAACCAGCAAATAAATAAACAAACTCATGGAGTGGAATATGACTTGGCTACTGGTTGACATACAGCGTGGCTCAGTCTTAAATGCATTTTGCTAAGTGCAAGATGTCAGATCCAAAAGGCTACATATTATATGATTCCATTTATATGACATTCTGGAAAAGGTATAACTTTAGGGACAAGAAAACAGATCAGTGGTTGCCAGGGGTTAGTGCTGGGGAGAGGGACTGACCATGAAGGGGCAGGACAAGGGAATTTTGGGAGTGATGGAGTTGTTCTATATAATGTCTGGGGTGGTGGATCCACAACTCTGTACATTTGTCGAGACCTACTGCACTGAACAGCACAAAAAGTGAATGTCACTGTATGCAGATTGTAAAGAAATAACCAGAATGTTGGGGGAACTCAAGATGGAATACACTAAGAAGTAAACCAGATTGTGTACAAATGAACCATATACCTACACTGAAGGGGATGGGAAAGAAAAGAACTAAACTAAGTAACTTTAGAAAATAGTTTTGACTGGATACAATAAGAGAACAGACCAAAAGGACTGTATACAGGTATTGTACGCTAGTCAGGAAATCTGCTTCTCACAGGGCTACGCGTTAGCATTTGTGCAGTTACCTCACGTGTGCGCGTATTGGGGTTTAACAAACCAAATTCAGCCACTGCTGGTTATCTACAGTAGTTAGGGTCTGCGAGTCACTGTGGACACTGGATTAGCAAATCCTGAACAATCGCTCCTGGGGAAATACAAGGTTAGCTTCCTGTGAGCCCCTGGTCACAACATCTTCGTCAATCAATCAACACATGACTTTGCTTTATGTGTGTTTTTTATCAAAGACATCTTATTAATATATATCGTTGATTCACTAACAATGAGCTCGTGGTCAACAGCACTAAAACTCACTCCTGAAGGAAGTTCAGCTAACACCCGTGATTTCCCCATAAGGCGCATCACAGCTTCCTCTGCTCAGCAACACAACACGGCCCTTCTGCGCTGTGCTTGGGGACCATTTTAAACAGCAAAATCACCAACAAAAAGCACAAAGATGAGGAAAATGTGGCACTAAATAGTCCATGAAAAGGGCACTTGTTTACAGCAGGAGAGCTGAAGCAAGTAGGCAGAGGGTCGCCTCATTTGACCTCAGCTGAGAACACATGCCTCTGGCAACTCAAATTTTTCACCACTCTGCACAGGTCTGTGAACTACCGACAAAGCGCCCTGAGTTTTGATTTGGGGGTGAAGAATTAATTTTAGTGAGTAAGAGAATTTGCAAATACAGAATCCACAGTAACAGGGATCAACTGTATATTGTAGATAATGAGAGCCAGATGAGGGGAACAGGGTATCAACCCAACAGTCTCCCTGAGGTCAGTTATGTTCCCAGAGTGCACTGGACTTTCAGGAGTGAAATTCAGAGAGTTCAGCCTGGAAGGGCCCTCAGAGACCAAGTATCCACCACGCCTTCTACAGAAGCGAAAGCTGAGGTCTGGGGAAGGGAAGGGACTTGTCCAGGTCACAGTTAGCTCTGTTCTGTCTCCATTTCCCGAAATGATACTTGGATGCCTCAGTACCCATCTCTGGGATCTGAGGCCCTGAGAGGTTTGTAGGAGTTGGCGTGGATGGGAATAGAATGCTTGAAATATAGGCCTCAGTTTACCCAGACTGATCATGCTCTTATACCACCTATCTGCCAGAAAGAACTTAAATAGCTAGAGCCTTGGGCTCAGTCTCAGACCTCCCTCCCTTCCTTTCTATCAGTGCTCACTCCTTAGGTGATCTCATCCATTCTCATTACTCTTAAGTACCATCTATATGCAAATCTATACCTCCAGCCCAGACCTCTTCCCCTGAACTCCAGACTCCAATTTCCAACTGCCTTCGCCACATCTCCACCTGGATATTTAACAGGAATCTCAAACCTAATATCTACAAAACAGAACCTTTATTCCCTCCCCATTCTTTCCCATCCCCAAATGGTAGCCCCAGTTGCTCAGGCTAAAATCTTGAGCCATCATCCTTGAATCCTTTCTCCCATTTTCTACATCCCATCCAGCAACCAATTCTGTTGGCTCCAAGCACTTCCTACCATGTCCATGGCTACCACCTAGGCCCTCTAACTGCTGCATTTGCCTCCAGAACTGGGTTCCCTGCTTCTAGCCTTGCCGTGTACAGTCTGGCAAATGGCAAGTGGAATTGCCCTTATGGAAAATCCTGTCACATCATTGCTCTTCCCAAAACCCTCCAATGGCCTCTCTCTCATTCAGAGTAAAATCCAGGACCCATAGAAGATGCCCAACGCCTGTGCGAGCTACGATCTCCTCTCTGCCCACTCTCCCCTCATGCCCCAGCTCCAGCCACTAGGCTCCCTGCTGTTCCTGAACACTCAGGCATGCTTCAGCGGGGCCTGTGCTCTTACCGTTCCCTTTACTTAGACAGCAGGTTTGCAGGTCTTCAACACTATCCTCCTTGATCCCGACAAGCAGATCTGGGTTGAAAACCTTTGCTTGCTGGCAGGGTCAGACCTGGAATCCATTAGCTCTCCGGTCGGCCATCCTCCTGTCCCGCCACTCACTAGCGATACTCAATTCTTTACACGCTTTTTCCACTTCAAGGTTGGATTTGCATCTCCTCTCTCCAGGTTTGGAAAGTGTCCCTAATCACTGGAGAATCTAATTACCACTCCTAAGTGAGTTCTCTGTCTCTGTTATGCAGATGTGGCTGTAATTGTGTCAGGCAGGTTTTGTTGCCGTTTTTATCTTTCCTCTGCCGTGTCTCCCCACCCGTACCCCCAACCCCTTTCAAACTGGAGTTGCAGTTACCTTTATTTTTTACTGTGAAGGCCCCTGAGGTCCCCAGCTCCCTAACCACTGAAATCGCCTTGATTACCCACTCTGGATCCCGGGAGCCACAAAAGGTCTGCCTCAGGAAAAACAGAAGGAAAAATAAACAGCGTTTAGTGGAATTTATTTTCTTTCTTTCGAGATGCAAATCAGAAGGTTCCAGATGAGCTCTGGGAGCCTCAGTGTGGGGCGGGAGGAAGTTGGCTGTGGGAACAGGAGCAGAGACTGCGGGGGTGGGGGAAAACAGGCCCCTCTGCAGCCTCAGGGGCCGCACTGATTCTAAGCAGAGCGGGCGGAGTGGGGGCACGGGAAGGGAAGCAGCACCAAACCCCAAACTGTTACATTTGCTATTTTGTCTTATTGAAAGTTCCTGGGCCCTCTCTGAGCAGAGACTCTTGGGACACTCTGGCTCATTTCAGCCTTGAAATTATCTACTGGCAGACTTGGCCGTGGAATGTGTGCTTCCCAGGTCCCTAGGAGGGGGCGAGTTCATTGCCCTTGGGATGGTCCAGGACCACTTCCTCAGCTGCCATCTCCTGGTGACCCTGTCTGAGGTTCCATTTGTTCATTCATTCACTCATTAACTAACACACAGAGTGCCTACTATGTGCCAGGCAATATTCCAGGTGCAGGGAATATAGCAATGAACAAATTAGACATGAGCTTCCAATCTAATGAAGGGAGATAGACAATACACAAATGTGTGGATACATTACAGCAGGTGGCAAGGAGTATGAAGAAGAAAATCCAGGATGGAGAGGATAGAGAGTGAGGGAGACGACTCAATCTGGAAAAGGTAGTCAGGGAAGAACTCTGATCAAGGGACATTTGAGCAGAGCATTTTGCAAAAAGTGAGGCTGGAGGTCCAGGCCTGACTCCCCCTGGCCACCCAGATCTTCTACTTGTCTGGATCCGGGGGTGAAAGTGTTGAAGACCCACAGACCTGCCTGGGGGGAGCTCGGGCTCTACCCCAGATAGCTGCGCGACCTCGTGCACGACGGACTCCCAGTAATTCACCTGTTAAATGGGACCTAAAGCGCTACTTGGTGATTAAATGAGATACTGTGTAAGTGTCTGTGGAGTTTAAATCCGTGGACAGTGTGCTAACTTAAAAGCACCTTCTCAGTGCAGGTCTTACAGAAACTTGTGTTGCTTCCTGTAGGGCATAAGGTTGACCCCCTTCAGGAGGAGGTAACTTTTGAGTTGAGAAGGCAGTTAACCCAGGGGAGCGAAGGGGCTGGCAGCCGTGCAGCTGGGGCAGGTGACTGCAGAGGCAGAGTGACAGAGGAGCTGGAAGGGCTGAGTGTGTTAGAGAACGTGGTCTCGCCCTTTCTCTCCCTGAGCCCCAGTTCTCACCTTCTCCCCTGAAGAAAGCATAACATCAGAGGGGTCACCTTGAATGCAATATTTGTGCATATATAAAAATCATTTGCAAATGTGGATCCTTTATTAGTAGTAGCAGATAATTTGTGTCATACCACCCACTGCCTGGACTATCATGCCCTTTGATGACAGAGACCAGATTTTTATTATTTTTATTATCACTTTAAATTTCTGGCACTTTGGTGCATTATGGGTGATCAGGAAATCTTTAATGAATGACTAACCAGTTTTGACACTCCCTTCCTCCCCACTGCTGTGGCATCCACCAAAGGCAGGAGACTCCTTGAAACCAAACAATTTAGGTCTATAACTGGCATGACTCAGAAAAGGATTAAGGGACTTTGGGGATGCAATCCGCCATATGTGACTTCTGGGCAATGTTGGAACCAATGTCCCAAGTTTTCAAGAAGAGAGTGAACTGCAAGGGGCCTCTCTAAAAGAGAACAGATTCATCCCATCCTTACCTCTTATCTGGACTTGAACATGAGAAGCCTAATTGCTGTGATTAGAGAAGAATGAGTCAAAAATTATTCTTCTTTTACAGGGGTATATGTGTGTGTGTGTGTGTGTGTGTGCATTTAAGTTGTGGTTATGGAAGTATTTCTGCAAGTCAAGTATTAGCTGAAGCTAAGAGTTTGTGTTCAGCTGGTTTCCATGGTAACCCATCAGCTTCCTTTGCTTCCCTCTCTCCCCCTCCTCTGTTATGGGTATACTCCTTTTCTAAACAGGAGGCCCAAGATTAGTAAAAGAGAGAAGGGACCCTCATCCACCCCGGCCTCAACTGCTCACAGACATTGTAGCTGAGGAGGTGTTGCTGGAAACCTGAGGTGTCTGCCTGTGGGGCTCAGAGATGGCGGGGGGACTGATGGGCTCCCTGCTCCAAGGTCACCAGCCCCCAGATTCCTGCTCAGGCCCAGCCCCACCCTGATAGCTAGGCTGGTGCTGTAGGCACAACTGTGCCCAGGGACTTAATTACACGCTTGTGATTTTGTTCTTTCCCAGACCAGGTATTGGTTTTTAAAACAGAAGGACAGCGAAGGATTCAGCGGAAGACAGGAGCTGAGAGAGGCAAAGAGAGGGAGAATGACAGACAGACAGCGTCCGTCAAACAGCACAATAACCTTTGACCCTTTGATATTTTGACCAAACAACAGTCCCCAGAGATTACTAGTGAAGGAATAGTCAAAAGACAAGGTCTCAGACTCAGAACAAATGTAGCCTTAGCCCAAACATTTCCCAATTTGCAGGTTACCTATTTTATAATACAAGGTGTATGAACCCATTAAACCTTCCCCTTCCTTCTGCAATGTGTATATAAAGAGGGTACCATCCTTTTTTCTTAATATTTTCTAATATAGTTAACTTCTTAGAGCAAGGAGGCACATCCTAAGAATCATAAACTTGAAGTTCTACTTAGGCTAAATGACCATGTGCCAGGCACCACTCTCATGCCATCACATGTGTTAATTAGGTTATTTCATCCCTACAAAAAGCCTGTGATATAGATGCTCTAAGAGCCTTCATTTTACAGAGAGGGAAAGAGAGGCACAGAGAGGTTAAGTAAATTGTCCAAGGTTACACAGAAAACAAGTGGCAGAGCCAGGACTCAGACTCCAGGGTCTGTGTTTATAACCTCTCTACTAATGTGGCTAGAAAAGAACTTAGAGAACATCGTGTTTAACCATCTCACTTTACCTGGAGTAAGGAAGTGACTTACCCAAGGTCATACAGCTCCTGAGCAGCAGATGCCAAGGGCAAGTGCTCAGATAATTAAGCTACAGCTGGTCCCTCCCCTTCTGAAAAAGGTCTGGGGCAAAGATCTCGCCCAGCCCCACCCCTGCTGCCTCCTGTCCCAAGGTTCATACCCCTTGCTCCCTTGCCTTTGAAGTGTCCCTTGCCAGATGTCCCTGTCAGCCCTACCTGGGTGAAGGGGAGGAGGCTCTGCCCGGCAGTCCTCGGAGAGTGGCAGCACCACCCACCACCCTGCCATCTCTGCCTCGCTCCTCCCTGTCAGATGCCTCCTGGTTCCCAGCTGTCTGTCAGCAGCTGCTCGGGGATATAAATAGCCAGCCGTTGGCAGAGGCAACCCAGGCAGAGAGGGGTGGGGGGGCGGGGGGTGGGGAGAAGATGGAGTGGGGGTGGACAGGCAGTGAAGAGACTCGGGGGTCTTCTTTGGGATCTGAGCCGCTCATCAGAGGGGCTGATTGAGGCCTGATAGAAGAACGGGAATTGGGGTTTAGCAGGAAGCAGCTAAGCAGAGGCGTGGAGCAGGCCAGCTCTGTCATACATCCCCCGGGTGCCTGGTACAACCTGCATGACCCCAGTTCTTCCCTCTTTCACCTGATTCTTGAGGAAATATAAGGGGAGCTCCTCTCCCCACAGGATTTGTCAGGTGTAAGGAAGCTAATAAAGAGAAGACAGTTCTGGAGAGGACAGGGCTCCTGAGGCCTGATTAAAGCCCAGAGTAAGGACAGAAATAAGAAGTAAAAGGGAGATCTTGGCAAAATTGGGAGGACAAGAAAAGAATTAAACATTCAACTAACATTTATCAAGCCTCTACCACACGTTGGGTGCTTCCGCACATATCACCCCATTTCATCGTCTCTGTAATCCCAGGGGTGGGCATTCTCTCTATTTTACAGATAAGGACAGTGGGGAGTGAGAAGGAGAAACAAGGAAACACAGGGCTGGCAGATCATCGGGTGCAGTCCTCACTTGCTGCTGAGGAGACACAAGGAAGTTAGGGACATGCCCAGAGACACACAGCCAGGCAGGGGCAGGGCTGACTGGAGAGAGCTCGGCAGCCCAGCAGTCACGGCACCCTGCGCCCTCCTCCCCCGGGCTGCACGTGGCGGATACGGAGTCAGGGGGAGAGCTTAGGTAAAGCTCAGGAAGGGGTTCCCCGAAAGGGGACATTTAACAGACCTATTTTATGGCTTGACAAAGGCTGCCCCTCTGATGTCTCTTGGTGTAGGACCGTCTCACACTTCAGTGTACATCAGACTCACCGGCAGGAGGTTGAAATGGAATGCTGAGCCCCCCACCCCCACCCCGGAGTTTCTAGATGAGCTAGTGTATGTTTATACGTTTTATTTTCTGTATCTTAAGATGTTTTGAAATCTTATAAACCCTTCTGGCTGGGGAGAGAGCATGTCCCGGGCTAATCAATTCTTAGAGGTAGCAAAGGGCCCAGCTGGGAACACATCTTCCTTTGATATGCAAACTAACTATCCCAGAGCCAAACCTCTTCTGTTTGGCTGGGACACCCCAAGAGAAAATGCTTCTGCCTCAATCATCCAAGGCCAGGTACCAGGCAACTAGGGACACCCTATCGCTTAGAGCCCACCAGAATTATTCAAGCTAGCCAGTCCTAAACTGTTTACCCTGCCCTGCCTTGCTTTTCCCACAGAAGCCCGGATGAAGGCCGTGGCCTATGCTCTCGCCTCCCTCCTGCCCCTTCTGCTTCCTGACAATGCTTCCTCACGTGACCCTATGCGGCATGCTTCCTGTTTCTAGAAGATGTGAGTATAATAAACATGTTTTCCTGAACCTCTCCTGTGTCTCTTCTTGTGGCTGCACCTGACTCACCATCACATAAAAGAACATAGTTCAATAGGTCTGGGGTGAGCCCTGAGAATTTGAATTTCCAACAAGTTCGCAGGTGATGCTGACGCTGCTGGCCCACTTTGAGAAGGTGGGTTCAAAGGTAACTGGGGAAGGAAAAGACAAATTTGCATAGGGCCCATGAAACTTCTTGAAAGGAACAGGATCAAGTCGCTGATCTCAAGTTCAGTAAGTTGTGATGGACTGAGATGTAATAAACTTAGACATCACTGGTGAGGATGGACACCAAGGTCTCCAAGGGAGAAATCCTGAGGAAAGAAGAGTCTAGACCGGGCTACACAGTATGGTCCCCGTACTGGCATCAGTATCCTGTGGGATGAGGTGCAAATTGTTAGGTCCCATCGAAGACCCGCTCATCAGAATCTCTGAGGGTGTGGCCCAAAGTCTGTGCTTGAATAGGCTCTGCAGAATTCTAATACCGTACCCAATAAAATCTGGGAAGCACTAGTCTACACTGGTCATCCGGCCTTAATGCTGGAGCTCAGGTTATCTTGGTGGCAGAGTGGCTGATTCTGCCACAGAGTGGTACTGTATCTAGCAACTCTTCCCAGTCCAGCTACTTAGCTGGTGACCTTTGGGGACAGTGGCTGAGCACATGAGTATACACTCATTTGCGGTATATCAGGGGCCCAAGAGTGGAACATCACTGTGCTGGTCTGTGTAGGAACCTGATCAGCAAGGACATCAAAGCAGCAGTGGAAAAGCACCGCTGGACTGTGGGAGACCACTGTCGGAGCATCATGTCATGAGGCAGTGACAGGAGCGTGGACTGGTCAGGCCCTCCAGTTATCTACTCGCCCATCCCTTCCCACTTCACAAGCCCTAGGACTTTTCTAACAATTACAAGGGGCAGGAGTTGTGGAGGAAGAAAGGGTCATCGAGAAAGAGATTCCAGACTTCCCGCTAAATTGGGCAGATGGATGCTTAGAGGATTAACTTGAATACTAAAAAATCTGTGACCTGATTTGTACCCTAAGCTGAGGAAGCACATCACACTGGTTATCTTTTGATAAACTTCATATTTTATTTATGTCTCTAACAGAGACTGGTTACTGGTACTTGCAACTGAGAGTTCTGACTAATGGTAACCCGAGGGCGAGGTAAGGAAGGAGGTCTTCTTGTGTGGTGTGCAACCCAGCTTCTTCACCCTGCCCTGAAAGACTGCAGAGTCCATGCACCTGAAGACGATTCCATGAAGGTTTGCTGCAAGGGAGGGTCCAGGCCAGGAGAAGTAAAGATACCCCTCAGTACGAGGGGTGCCCCCAGCCTCATCCTGCCTTCGGCACCCACACCCGCTCACACATTCCAAGCCCCGAGGCTACTTCCCACCTCCCGTCTCTGCTTCCATCTTCCACCCTACCCAGATGACAAGTGCCTATGCCTCTTTGAGGATTTGGTTGGGGACCTTTTCTCAGATTTTCCAGACCTGCCTTGTGATGGTATGGCCATTGCTTCCCAGGCTCCCACTGGACACTATCTGTACTTCTGTCAGAGCACAGACAATCCTGTTTGCCATACTTTAAATCCTAAAAGGCAAAGATTACCTTGCCTTTGTCTTTAGGTTCAGCCCCTTGCAGGGAGAACAAGACCATTACTACCCAGGTGGAATTTATAATCAGGTACGATTTTTATAAAGTTATCCAAATAAGGAATTAAACCCTGAATGATGAGTCTTAGATGCCTGGTATTTTACCAATTAAACTACCAAGACTTTAGCACCTAATCTGACTAAGAAACACCCCTACCTGGGGAGCTCCCTGTTAGATGGGCGAACCCAGCTCCTGCCCCAGGGAACACCAATCTGGTAGGAGTAACACATCTCTTGCCCTCAGGAAGTTCCCAGTATAATGGGTAAATATATTAGTCATGACACTGTTGCCTGCCACTTATGGGTTCCTTTTCCTGTGGTGGGAAATGTGGCCCCTAGAAGTCCAAGGCTAAATTGTCCTACAGTTCACAGTCCAGTGGGAGAGTCCCATGTCCTAATATCAAGTCTCAGAGAAGGCACTGTGTGGCCTGGCCAGGTGTCCATCCCTTGGTGGGTGGGTCAGGGTGAGGGGGTGGGCTGGTCAGCCCTACCGATGTACACAGAACAGGTTTGCCATAGGAGAGGGCTCTGGTACGGGGGTGGGAGGGTGGACAGGTAAAAACACTGTCCCCCACTGCTGAGGAAGCTAGACACACACCCACACCCAGCCCAGATCATAGATGTGGGCATGTACAGCAGAAGCAAGGGCAGATCAATACTCCAGAGTGCACTTAAATGCTGAGGGGGAGCCTGGCATTTGAGGTCAGGTGGCGTTAAACAGGGAATGCTTGTAGAGAGAGGTGAATCTTGACTGGGAATCTGAAGAAAGAGGGCAACAGGTCCCTGGGTCAGAGGTGGCAGAGGGGTCCTTTCAGATGCCTGAGATCTGGGATGGGGTGTGTTGGGGGTGTACTCTGAGGAAGGAGAAGACAATCTCTCAGAGGATGCTGGAGATGTGAGGCCCTAGCATTCCCACAAACTGCGCCCAGGTCCTTTGCCCCGTCCTCCCAGTTACAGCATAGGACGCTTTCCCTTCCGAGCTTGGAACCGGCTCTTGGGAATCCACAATCTTGGAAGGACTGGAGAGAAAAATGCACAGCTTTAATCCTTCCAAAGGGAGAGATGGGGCAGGCAGGGATTTAAGTCCCATGGAAATTAGGAATAATGGTGGGGGAGGGGGAATTGAGAGAGAGAAACAGAGACAGAGAGGTGTTTAGCTTGTGAAAGGAGCAGAGTATGGGGTGGGAACAAGAACAGGGGCAAGCCTCACTGTTGTCATGGCAACACAGGCAAATCCAACTGTGCTGTAAACACCGCTGTGTTCGAGTCTTTTCCTAAGCCAAAGCCCCAGGACACAAAGGACCGGGACAGCAGAGCCCAGGGTATGAGGATCACCCCCAGAGAGCCTGCGCCCATCATGTCTGGACACTACCCTGGGCCAGGGGTGTGGAGTGGGCAGGATCATCTGCCCTCCTTTCAGAGGTCAACTCTCCCCTTGGAACAGAGGGAAGCCCCTCATGCAAAGTACCTTCATCTACAGAAAACCACCAAATGGTGTAGGTTGTGCACCCGGAATTGTGGGGCTGTGGGGAGCAGAAGAGGGGTGTCCCATCAGGTGGGCACAGATGGTGGCACAGCTCTGCCCACGCATATCCCATGAAGCCCAGGGCGAGGGATCTGGTGAGGCGTGGCCCTGCTCTGTCCTCCCTGGGTTGGGGCCTGCGGCTCCCGGAGGTGGATCCCTTCAGCTGGCCGGAGGAGGGGTGGTCTTGGAGGAAGCTCTGCGGAAGCCTGGGAAGCTGAGTTTCCCCTCGCTCCCCTATTCTCCACCCCCCCACCCCCCCTTGTATTTTTTGTTCCCTGTCCTCTGCTTATCTTCTTGCAGCTCTCATTTTCTTTCCTGCTCCCTCCCCGCCCACCATGCTGCTCTCCCTCTTCCTCTTCCCCTCTCCCTCCACTTTAGTCTGCCTTTTTTTTTTTTTAACATCTTTATTGGGGTATAATTGCTTTACAATGGTGTGTTAGTTTCTGCTTTATAACAAAGTGAATCAGTTATACATATACATATGTTCCCATATCTCTTCTCTCTTGCGTCTCCCTCCCTCCCACCCTCCCTATCCCACCCCTCCAGGCGGTCACAAAGCACCGAGCTGATCTCCCTGTGCTATGCGGCTGCTTCCCACTAGCTATCTACCTTACGTTTGTTAGTGTATATATGTCCATGCCTCTCTCTCGCCCTGTCACAGCTCACCCTTCCCCCCATATCCTCAAGTCCGTTCTCCAGTAGGTCTGTGTCTTTATTCCTGTCTTACTCTTAGGTTCTTCATGACATTTTTTTTTCTTAAATTCCATATATATGTGTTAGCATACAGTATTTGTCTTTTTCTTTCTGACTTACTTCACTCTGTATGACAGACTCTAGGTCTATCCACCTCATTACAAATAGCTCAATTTCATTTCTTTTTATGGCTGAGTAATATTCCATTGCATATATGTGCCACATCTTCTTTATCCATTCATCCGATGATGGACACTTAGGTTGTTTCCATCACCGGGCTATTGTAAATAGAGCTGCAATGAACATTTTGGTACCTTTTTGAATTTTGGTTTTCTCAGGGTATATGCCCAGTAGTGGGATTGCTGAGTCATATGGTAATTCTATTTGTAGTTTTTTAAGGAACCTCCATACTGTTCTCCATAGTGGCTGAACCAATTCACATTCCCACCAGCAGTGCAAGAGTGTTCCCTTTTCTCCACACCCTCTCCAGCATTTATTGCTTCTAGATTTTTTGATGATGGCCATTCTGACTGGTGTGAGATGATATCTCACTGTGGTTTTGATTTGCATTTCTCTAATGATTAATGATGTTGAGCATTCTTTCATGTGTTTGTTGGCAGTCTGTATATCTTCTTTGGAGAAATGTCTATTTAGGTCTTCTGCCCATTTTTGGATTGGGTTGTTTGTTTTTTGTTATTGAGCTGCATGAGCTGCTTGTAAATTTTGGAGATTAATCCTTTGTCAGTTGCTTCATTTGCAAATATTTTCTCCCATTCTGAGGGTTGTCTTTTGGTCTTGTTTATGGTTTCCTTTGCTGTGCAAAAGCTTGGAAGTTTCATTAGGTCCCATTTGTTTATTTTTGTTTTTATTTCCATTTCTCTAGGAGGTGGGTCAGAAAGGATCTTGCTGTGATTTATGTCATAGAGTGTTCTGCCTATGTTTTTCTCTAATTTTGATAGTTTCTGGCCTTACATTTAGGTCTTTAATCCATTTTGAGCTTATTTTTGTGTATGGTGTTAGGGAGTGATCTAATCTTGTTCCCTGGGTCGCACTCTTCCCTCTCCCCACCTGCCTTCTCTCTATTTAAATCGATAGGAAGCCAGAAGAGTAGGTGGAAAAACACCACGCTGGGGACAGCAGGGAGGAACGCTTTAGTGTCATCTTCCTGCCACAGTAGAAACAGAGCAGAGATCCCGGGAGGCATTATCCCGAGGATGCAGGTCACCTACGCACCCCACCCCAAAACCGGCGTCGTGGCCTGGGCGGCAGGAGACCAAGACTTAGCGGAGGAGAGAGGGGCCGCACCCAGCCCCCTCTTCTGTGTCGCCACCCTGCAGCTAACTGCGATCCCAGACCCATGGGAAAACTGGAACTTTCCTAAACGTGGTTCACCTTGGGACTAGCCCCGCAGAAATCCTAGGTATTCTGCATTCGCAGTTTGGCCAAAGCGGACTGAAAGCCTCGTGGACAGCATCATGTACTGATGAACATGGGAGGGGCAGGAGGCCCAGGTCTCTGCTGCGGGTGCTCCCAGAGTTGAAGGAACCCCCATGCCAGACCTCTGCGTCGGAAGGCCCTCCAGCTGGGCCTGGCAGGGAGGATGCAGGTCGGTCTGAACGTCTGATGTGGACAGCTTGGTTGGGAAGACTTTCTCTGGAATTGAAACTAAAGGCCAGTAATGAGGAAGGTCCTTTGATTCCCATTTTGCTAAAATAGAAATACTCCTTAAGTTGTAAACCCACCCAGTGAGATGGGGACTATTCCTAATGGCCCGTAAACACATTTCCTGAAGCTTACAGATCCTTATCTTTGAGAGGCAACTACCCACCAAGGAGCTCCCCTGACACTGGAGAGCTACACTAGATATAGGATAGCCAAAGTGTGTCCCAGGGTGTCACCCTGCCCCTCATAGAAACTGTTGGCCCAAGAGACCCCTCCAGATGCATGCAGACTTGTATCCAGAGTCATCTTTAAGTCTCCAGGGTCCTAGAGTATGGACCAAGGGTAGTGAGGAGAGGGACCGTCATGCAGAGAGCATTCACTCTTGGTCCAGGGCCCCACACTGTGGGGAAATATGGGATCCTGGGTACGCTGGGCAGCAGAGGTGGTCAAGCATCAATCAACAGCATCTGAGGCTTGTGTGTGCATGTGTGTGCATGTGTGTGTGTGTGTGTGTGTGTGTGTGTAAAATGACTGGATCACATATACCACATAGAAAGAGAAAAAGAGAAGATCAGGATAGCAAGCACAAGTGGTGAGAGCATCCTCTCGGTAAGGCCTCATGGAGCACTTAGCTTCTTTCTGGCATTCACCACAGTCTATACCTGCTGATCATAACAGTGGTTGTGGTTGTTCTAGAATTCTAGACCTTCTAGAGAACTTTGACTTTCCAGAGCTCTTTCTCATCTATTATCTCATTTGATCCTCAAAGCAATTTCATTGGGATCACTTTCCTAACTTCCAAGATAAAAGCTGAACTCAGAGAGGTTAACTGACCTGCCTAAGCTCACACAGCTTATTAGATTCGATAAAGTACTTCCCGGTTGTTTCCAGTGGGTCAGAAATGTCTTATTTCTTGAAAAGAGATGACGAATTGCTTGGTAGCTCACTGGTCTAAAACACATCAGGTCTAACGTTGGTGTAATACAGCTCAGGAAGTTGCCCCTCAGAACATCCTGGGCTTGGGCCAGGGTGGAATGTGTGGGCAGCTGCCTTGCAGGACACGAGAGTAAGTAAAAAACTAATATGCCTGGGAAAAAGCAGCGCCTGTAAGACTTGTGTGCTGCACCTCAATGTCAGTTTATTTGCTTATGTGAGTGCACACACACACACACACACACGTCCCCTGGGCGCCCTCTCCCTGGGTGTCCTGGGTGTCCTCTCCCTGCCTACTGGCGTCCTGTGGCCAGGCCTGCTTGAGAGCAGAATCCTCGATCTGAACGAGGGAGCAGCCCCGTCCCTGCTCTCCAGGCTCTCCTCATGGGGGGTGGCTGTACACACACAGTGACTCGACACCGGCAAAGAAAACACAAACAAATGCAGAGGAATAACCCAGCTTCAGGAGCTTTACACAGCCATGCCAGGGCGCGGATAGCAGAAGCAGAGCATAGGACTGGGGGTGCTGAGTCCAGGCAGCTGTGTTTGGGGTTCAGGAACTGACTTTAAGGGTGAGCTCTAGTCGGTACATAAGTCCTGAGGCCCCTCTACAGACAGTCTGCATTGAGCACAGTTGGGTAGGTGCTTAGACACCCCCAGGCTCTGACCCAGGTCCTTAGGCTCTCACTGGGTCTAGGGCAGGAAGGAAAAGCCGCCAGAGACCAGATACTGTCCCTGCCAAGGGGTAGAGAGGAGGCACTTCCCTAGAGGGCTGGGCCAGCGACCTCCTGTGGCCAGAGAAGCTTGGCTACCTGTCCTGGTCGTGCGGAAACCTGCACTGAGAGCCCATCCTCAGTTCCGTCGGGGGCTGCCTCTCGGCTAGAGTAACTGGCCTTCTGAACAGGCTGGGAGAGAGGTCACTTCGCAAAGGAGGACACTTAAAGGACGCAGCAGGTCACTGAACTCCTGGAGGCCGGGCCTCCCTGCCGTCTTCTTGCAGCTCTTCCTCCCCACAGGCCTCATTTGAGATCTTCTGGAGGTTGATTTAAATCAAGCTTCACAGAAAAACTCCTACCTTGTATCCCTTGGTTTACATTCCCTAGGCTCATTTCCTGCTTGTACTTTGGACCACAGTGAAAAGATATAAACATCTCTGTGTTTGAAGAACCTCTGAGGAGCCACAGCCGCTCCCTGGCCCTTCTGTGATTGGGGAAAACACTCGGGGTGTCAGGCACCAGCCTTCCCCGCTGCCTTGCCCTGGGCCAGGGGAGTTGGGAGAGATGGGGTCCTGTCCTGCTTGGGGAGTGCCAGGAGACCAAGGGGGAGGAAAGCTCCCTGCCCCCTGCACCACAGCTGTTTCTGCATTTTATAGCAGGGCACCTAATTTATAAGCTGTTTTTACTGCTGTTGTCGAACAGCCACAAACCAAAGAAATAAGTAGCTGGAGGAACACTGTCTCCCCTCTGCCTGGGCCCTCCCAGTCTCTCTGCAGGGTCAGGGCCTCTGTCTGAAGGGCTGGGGAGCTGAGGTGCTCTGTGACAGACCCTCCAAAAGGACCCCCCCAAGCCCCTGTGAGGAGGGAGACACATTCAAGGGGGCTGGTGGGAAACGCGTTGAGAGCTGGCTCCCTGCACTGGACACCTCAGCCTCTCCAGACAAATGAGGATGTGCCCAAACCTTGCTGCCTCCTGGCTGAGCATACCTGGACTGCCCTGCCGCCCTTTCTCCCCAGTGCTGCTGGGCACAGAAGTGCCAAGCATGATGTGTGGCAGAAGGAAGGCCGTGATGACATTGTCACCCGGGGCTCCATGCTGCCTGGGGACAGCCCGGCCATGGCTCTGCCCAGCCCCCAGCCCTCAGGGCCCATAGTGACAGCACTTGATTATAGGCACTGTGCCCTCATGGGGAACGATGTCTTCTACAAAATGATACCTTAGACTGCTCTGGGGCCCCCTTCTTTTTTTTGGGGGGGGACCCCCTTCTTATCACGTCTGTGCTGGGCCCATAGTGGGCAGGTCACTGGTACACACAGGGATTAAGCGGTGTGATTCTGGGAGGGAAGGAGCGAGAGCATGTGAAGGAGGCGGCAGGCAGCCAGGAGGGTGCTGAGTGTGAAGGGTGAGGGACCACCCAGGGAGGAGCTGGGAGCACTCCTGTTGGACCCTGGGGAGGAAGGCCGGGGAGCTGGCCATGTCTGACAGCCGCTCTTCTGTGGTGGGTCAAACACAGGATGTGTTTGGTTAGGTGTTAAGGCCCCAGCCAGTCTCCCCTGCAGAGAGAAGGGTTAAGGCCTGGCCTCTTCTCCTTAATCACGCTGGACGAGCAGAGGAGAAGGATGGTGTCTCCCGGGGCATCCAGGAGTGTGTCACCCAGCTGAGTATTGAAAACTGAGGTTCCCAGCTAGAGAAGGGGAGACAGCTATTCAAGCCACGGAAAGCTGGGTAGGTCGTGGTTACTCCGTTGCTGAATCCTGTTTGCCGAGGCTCAGCACAGATAACAGGCGCAGCCATGGCTCTGAGTCAGGACCGCCCTCTCTCTACAGCCACCCAAACCCAAACCACAAGCTCACCTAAACCATTCAGAAATCCCTCTCCCTAGAACTGCCGGCCTAAGCAACTCCCCTGTTCCCATCCTTTGACCCAGACCCAGACAGAGATCAGATCAGAGCCCCTCCTGCCCAGGCCAGGCTCTCTCTGCTGATGGCAACTGCACTGTGTTCCGCCGGCTGCCCTCACCACGGTCCTTCACTCTTAACCAGCACCACCCTCTACCTTCCTACCCACCTGCCACAGCCCCAGTTAGTCTAGCTTCCGTTCAGCAACCTGTGCGGGCCTTCTCTGAGTAAGGAGGATGAGAGGTGCTAAGGAAGGAACCCTGAGGGATACCTCATCCCGGCCCTTGAGGGGCTCACAGGAGAGTAGAAAATCCTGGCACGATAGCAGGAGTGATGCCACAGACCATCTAGCTTGACCACCTCATTGTGAGGCAACTGGGAAAATTTAGTGACTTGTCACAGAGCAAGCTGGTGGCAGAGCAAGGGCTAGACCTCTGTGCTCTTTCCAGAATTATATTGTGATATGTATGGACTTGGTGTCAGACAGACCTGGACCTGACTCCCCGTTCTGCCATTTTCTAGTTGTGTGACCTTTGAAAAATTACCCAACGTGCCTGAATCTTAGGTTCTTCCTGTTTAAAATGAGGGGACAAATGCCTTGCTGACAGGGTTCTCATAACTATCAGGGTACGACGAAGCAAAGTGCAAGGCAATGGAATGAACTCAGCAGATGGTAGCGCACGGGAGGCAAACAGTGGAAGAAGGCAGAACGGTAACGGCAGCGAAGGTGATTGTGTGTCAGGGACTCCTTGTGTTCTTTCTCCCATCAATCCTCCAGAGTAAACACCTTTACTTTTCAGGACAGTTGAAGAAAATGAGACTCCGAGAGAGAAAGTAAACTGCCCAAGGTGAGCCAGCTAGCAGGTGGGAGAAGCACCACTGTGGGGTCCACCCTGCAGGCCTGCCTGTGGCTCTCCTGGTCCCTCATATACAATTCCTCTGACTCTCAACCTATGAACATTTATTGAGCCCCGGAGGTTTACAAAACACTCTGGGGATGCAGAGCAGAGTAAGGTGGCATCTTTGCCCTCTAGGAACTTAAAGTTTGGGGAGGAAGGACATAAATAAAAAAAGACAACTGATAGTCCAAGTCAATGCCAAATAATTCCCATGTGAATTCTAACCCAGGAGGGATCACAGCGGGTTGGGGTAATCGTGGAAGGCTTCACATAGGAAGTAGGCACTCCAGATGGGCCCTGAAGGAGGGAAATGTTCAAGAAAAACAGAAAGGTAGGAACAGACGTTCCAAAAGTTGGAAATAGGATGAGCCGATACCTGGAGGCAGGCTGTGTCTCAGCATGGAGAGGGCATACTGAGTCCTGAGTTTGCATACCATCTGTTCATTCACTCATTCATCCCTTTACTCACCCATTTGTTCAACAAATATTTCTTTTCATTGAAGTACAGTTGATTTACAGTGTTGTGTTAATTTCTGCTGTACAGCAAAGTGACTCAGTTAGACATATATATATTCTTTTTCATATTCTTTTCCACAGGATATCGAACATAGCTCCCTGTGCTACACAGTGGGACCTTGTTGTTTATGCATCCTATATATACTAGTTTGCATCTGCTAACCCCAAACTCCCAATCCTTCCCTCCCCTCCCCCCCTCCCCCTTGGCAACCACAAGTCTGTTCTCTAAGTCTGTGAGTCTGTTTCTGTTTCATATTATGTTCATTTGTGTCATATTTTAGATTTCTCAAATAAGTGATATCATATGGTAGTTGTCTTTCTCTGTCTGACTTACTTCACTTAGTATGATAATCTCTAGGTCCATCCATATTGCTGCAAATGGCATTATTTCATACTTTTTAATGGCTGAGTAATATTCCATTGTATATATGTACCACATCTTCTTCATCCATTCATCTGTCAATGGACATTTATGCTGCTTCCATTTCTTGGCTATTGTAAATAGTGCTGCTATGAACATTGGGGTCTATGTATCTTTTTTTTAATAAATTTATTTATTTTTTATTTTTGGCTGTGTTGGGTCTTAGTTGCTGCACGCAGGCTTTCTCTAGCTACGGCGAGTGGGGGGGTGGCTAGTCTTCGTTGCAGTGTGCGGGCTTCTCATTGTGGTGGCTTGTTGCGGAGCAAGGGCTCTAGGCGCATGGACTTCAGCAGTTGTGGCATGCGGGCTCAGTAGTTGTGGCCGACAGGCTCTAGGTACGCGGGCTTCAGTAGCTGTGGCACGCGGGCTCAGTAGTTGTGGTGGACGGGCTTAGTTGCTCCGCGGCATGTGGGATCTTCCCGGACCAGGGATCGAACCCGTGCCCCCTGCACTGGCAGGCGGATTCTTAACCACTGCGCCACCAGGGAAGTCCCCATGTATCTTTTGTTTGTTTGTTTGTTTTTGCGGTACGCGGGCCTCTCACTGCTGTGGCCTCTCCCGTTGCGGAGCACAGGCAAAGGACGCGCAGGCTCAGCGGTCATGGCTCACGGGCCCAGCCGCTCCGCGGCACGTGGGATCTTCCCGGACCGGGGCACGAACCCGCATCCCCTGCATCGGCAGGTGGACTCTCAACCACTGCGCCACCAGGGAAGCCCCCCGTGTATCTTTTTGAATTATAGTTTTGTCTGGATATATGCCCAGGAGTGGGTTTGCTGGATCATATGGCAACTCTATTTTTAGTTTTTTGAGGAACCTCCATACTGTTTCCCATTGTGGCTGCACCAGCTTACATTCCCATCAACAGCGTAGGAGGGTTCCCTTTTCTCCACACCCTCTCCAGCACAACAAATATTTCTTGAGCACCTACTCTTTGTCAGGCATTGTGCTAAACCTTGGGGATAGAGAAATGAACAGGGTGTGGATGCTATTCTCAAATAACTCAGTCTAGTTGGCAAGACCAGCAATACAATGTGAAAATAGTAAGGTAGACAAGTTTGCGTGCTAGGGGACCCAGAGGAGTGGTCTTCCATCCATGCCCATGGAGTCAGGCAAGATTTCTAGAGGAAGTAGTGTCTAAGCTGAAACATGAGGGACACAAATATAGAATGATTTAAAAAACATTCATATTCACCATTATCATAATCGGCATTGTCAAAATAACTTACACTTATTGAGCCCTCACTAAGTACCAGGGGCTAGATAGAGTACTTTACATATATTCTCTTCCACTACTTGTGACATCCCTAGATGCTATTCATTACCCCTATTTAGAGATAAAGAAATGCAGGCTAAGAGTTTTTACAAGGCTTGCCCAAAGTGACATGGCCAGGAAGTGGCAGAGTCAGGATTCAAACTAGGGCAGGTGGGTCTTAACCTTTATGTCCCTAACCATGTACCATACTAGAGGTCAAGAAGAAGTATGCTTAAATCCCATGGCATGCATGTTTGCATACATGTGTACAGGTACGTGTGTGCATGGGTATTGCTTGGGAAGGGTGTTTGTTTAGCCCATTGGAGGATGTTTTCCAGTCTGCCCACAGTACTCCCCAGCATCACTCCAACTGCCCACACCCTTAAGCTCAGACTTCCTGCCCCTGGCCTGGGCTGATCCTTCAGTGTAAACCTGGTGTTCCAAAAGGCCAGAGCACCAAAAAGCAAAGGAGCCTCCAGAGAGACAGAGGCACCTCCTCCTTTTTCTTGAGCTTTCCCCATCCCTTCATTCCCTTTTGAAGAACTGGCCCCAGGAAAAGTAGGGGGCGGGGGCACAGAGCCACAGAGCTGGCTCTGAGTTGTTGCCAGAGCAGCTCAGGTGAAGTCCCACATCTGTTGTCATCAAACTCCTCCAATTAACAAACCAGAACTGTCAATCAGAAATAAATTTATGAAACTCATTCTCCAAAAGAGGTAGCATGGAGTCCCACAGTGGGCTATAGACCAGCTCTGCCATTAACTGTTGCAAGGTCTCAGGGTCTTCACCCACAAAATGAGGGGTTTTGTCCAGGCAAGCCTAGACAGGAGACAGAAAAGGGGGGACATGCACTCCTGGATGATTGTCTACCTTCCTGGGAGCCCCACAAGATCAGGATGCAAAAGATGAGGGTGGGCCTAGATGAGCAGTAAGGAGATGGTGTGCGACCGAGGCAGGACAAGCCTGTGTCTTTCCCTCCGAGAGACTTAGGGTGGGGAGGAAGAACAGAGCTCCTGGGGCTGCTCATGTGGGGTGGGGTGAGGGTGGTTAAACGAATCAAGTCTTAGGATGGCTCTTTCAGCCCCCCCTACTCTGGACACCCCCTCCCCACGCCCCAGGGCAAGGCACATCTTGTATCCCATGCCAACGGCAGGGTGGAGCCTCGGCTCACCAGGAGCGCACCATGGGTTCAGAAAATGCAGACTTGGCCCCAAAATAAAGTGGCAGAAGAAGCAAGTCCTCCGGCAATTGAATTCGGGATCCTCCTTAAACTTGAAAGTGAAGCTGATTAGGCGTAGAATAATCAAATAAACAAAATATGCTTATACTCCTGCTTCACAGGGAAGATAATCCACTTAGAATACAATACCCCAAGAGGAGGCATAGGCTGGAAATAGGTAGGGCTCCCAAACCAGATTATAATGATTCTGGGGAAAATGGATTCATTATAGGTTGAAGGAGAGCTGAAGTATTTTTAGCTATATTCCTAATATTTAAGAATGCCAGGAGAATCTGGTACTTCCAAACCTATCCTGAACATCGTGCTAGAGATCAAAGGCAGCCCAGGGGCTGACAAACAGTGGTGACAAAGGGTAGAGGTTTTTTTAAAAAACAAAAACCAAACAACAGGAATTGAACACTGGTATAATCCTCAGACCTTACTCAGATTTCACCAATTTTACACGCACTCCTGTGTGTGTGTGTGTATGTATGTGTGTAATTCTATGCAATTTTATCTCTCGCATGTGTAGATTCATGTAACCAGCACCACAGTCAAGACGCAGAATTGTTCTATTCACACAGATCCCTCGTGCTGCCCCTTTATGGTCACATCATACCCCTCCTCTCCTCTTAAACCACCCCTCCTCCTCATACCCTGGCAACCACTAATCAGTTCTCCATCTGTACAATTTTGTCATTTTGAGAATGTCATATAAACGAAATCATGCAGCATATGACCTTTTGAAATTGGCTTTTTTCACTCAACACAACGCCCTGAGAGCCATCCAAGTTGTTGTACGTATCACTAGTTCATTCCTTTTCGTTGCTGAATCGTATTCTATGGTGCAGATGTACCAGATTGTCTAACCATTCACCCATTGAATGACATTTTGGCTGTTTCCACTCTGGGGGTATGACAAATAAAACTGCTATGAACATTCGTGTACAAGATTTTATGCGAACCTAGGTTCTCATTTTTCGGGACACACATCTGGGAAGATGACTGCAGGATCATATGGTAAGTATATGTTTAATTTTTAAGAAATGGTAACTGGGGCAAATAAACAGGCACATCTGGGAATGTTCCAGATTCCAACCAAAGTCAGAAAGCACGAGCTTTGGACCACCAACTGGGAAGTGCAAGCACCTTCAGCTCGTGGTCAGAGGTGTCCACTAAGTCCAGGCCGGGCCCAGGTGGGAAAGGAACCGATACTTATCGCCCTACACAGACTGAGACTGCAGCTGACACAGCGGAAATGGCCAAAGCAATTGGAAGAAAGAGCTATCTGGACTCCAAAGCTATCCCAAGCAATCTAGAGAGACCTCAGAAACAAATTTTAAACAGCAAAATAATTCTGGCCTCCAACAAGCCCCTAAACATGCTAGAAAGATGGGCTGCCCAGAATGATTTTCAAGCCATAGCCGTGTCCTGGTAAGTCAGAGCCCTGCACATGAAGAGCACAATCAGAAGAGCATACTTGTGGGCTTCCCTGGTGGCGCAGTGGTTGAGAGTCCGCCTGCCGATGCAGGAGACACGGGTTCGTGCCCCGGTCCAGGAGGATCCCACATGCCGCGGAGCGGCTGGGCCCGTGAGCCATGGCCGCTGACCCTGTGCGTCCGGAGCCTGTGCTCTGCAGCTGGAGAGGCCACAACAGTGAGAGGCCCGCGTACCACAAAAAAAAAAAAAAAAAAAAAAGAAGAGCATACTTGTTCACTAAGCAGCTGTGTCGTGGTCCAGCCCCAACCATTCCGCTGGCTCTGCCTCCCTTGACCAGAGGGGCTGCCAGGTGGAAGGCACCAGACCATTCAGTCACTCCCTCAACAGGGATTTGTTGAGGCCCTACTATGTGTACAGCACTGTGATAGGCTTCTGATTCAACCAAAAGAAACCAGTAGGTGGTCACCATTTGGAGAGAATGTTGAGGGCTGTTCCAAGGCACCTTAAGAAAATTAGCATCTCAACCAGCTAGAACTTCTTAACAGAGGGCAGGCTACAGGACATGTGGAGAAGGCAGGGTGTTGGGGACCTTAGGGACAGTGGTTAACTCTTATTGAGTACTTTGTCACCGCCAGGCGCCAGCACTGTGCCAAGCACTTGATAATACAAATGGTCCCTGCCTTACGATGGTTTGACTTAACGATTTTTTGACTTTACAGAGGTGCAAAAGCAATACACATTCAGTAGAAGCCATTCTTCAACTTTTGAATTTTGATCTTCTTCCAGGCTAGTGACATGCAGTGTGATACTCTCTCATGATGCTGGGCAGCGGCAGTGAGTGACAGCTCCCAGTCAGCCACAGATCACAAGGGTAAACAACCCATCCACTCACAACCATTCCTTACCCTGCGAACATTCTGTATTTCACTTTCAGTACGGTTACAATCAATTACATGAGCTATTCAACACTTTATTATAAAACAGGCTTTGTGTTAGAGCATTTTTCCCAACTGTAGGCTAATGTTAAGTGTTCTAAGCACATTTAAGATAGGCTAGGCTAAGCTATGCTGTTCGGTAGGTTATGTTAAATGCATTTTTGACTTTAGATATTTTCAACCTATGGTGGGTTTATTGGGATGTAACCCCACTGTAAGTCAAGGAAGATCTGGACTTTAATAGTGTAAGATTCATGCACTGTATACTTAATGAATTTCCTACTATGTGCCCAAATGACCGAAGAAGACATTGATTTCACGAGATGGTGGGGAGTGACTTGGACAAGAGGCAAAAGTGTCCCTGAATAGCCCCAGCCTGGCATGGCTGACGCTTTTCTGCTTATCCTGTGCTGGATACTAGGGCAGTGATTCCGTGACTCTCCAATGCAGAGGGGTGGGGAAATTTGATCTCCAATTTGGGACTTACATACAGATTGAAAGAACATATTTAAAATGCTACTACAATTCTATGTTTGGAAAATTAAAATTATTTTATTTTTATAATAAAAATTAGAGTAAGTAAGGCTTGATAAAATGATCTTAGCTAGTACAGATACACAGAAAAATAATAATTCTCAAAGAGGGCAAAGTTCTGGGGCGAGATGCTAGAGAATCTCTGAAGGTGTGTGTGCTATTTTTATGCTCATCACAAAGAGAATTTGAGTGAAAAGAAAAAAAATGTATTAGTGGGTTATCATATTCACCTTGACCCTGCCTACTTTCTCAAATAGACCCTCTTCCAACCAAAGTCAGAAAGCACGAGCTTTGGACCACCAGTCAGGACCTTCGATGCCTCCTGTCTCATCTTTCTTTCACTGACACTGTCCCCTTCCTCCACGAAGCCCTTTGCAATGTCAAGTTGTTCCCCTTTTCTCTGAAGGTTCTACAAAGAAAAAAGCACCTCACATTTTGGAAACTAACTGGAGCCGGCCCTGGCTGAAAAATCCCCTCTTTTGGTGAACCTGTCAGAGGGTCTGTCTGGGTGGTAAGGGTCCTGCCGCATCAAGCATTCCCTTTGGCAAATCTGGTAGCAGAAGGACAGGAAGGCTGGGTAGTGGGAGACCGTAGGGCCTCCATCCTGAAGTACCCACTAAACAGCATCTGGCAGCCCCTAGAATGTTCTAAACTTCAATCAGTGGAAAAGGAGCAAGATCAGCTTCTTTTCTTTGTCCTTAAGAAAAAAAGATACATTCCAGATATTTTCACCGTGATGAAAGAGGAAGAACCGCTGAAGTAGCAACGGAAATAAATTAACACCATCTCAGCTAAAATCACACATGATTAAAACCTGGATCTGAATGTACTTTCCTGTGCAGAGAGAGCATCTTGAAAATGACATGCATTAGTCATTAGTCACTCCAGCCTCCCTACTCAGTGTGTGGGGAGATCATCTCTGACACTGCAGGGGGACAGGGGAGGAGAAGGGCTGGGTGCCCGACCCGGGGCCTCAGCTTTCTGTTCTCCCATCTGGAGTCTGAAAGTCCCACTCGTCTGTGACGGGGGCATCCAGGTGAGCCAGGTGCAACTTCTTCCAGTAGCCGTTTCATCCATCTTCCCTTCCAGGGTGGGACCCATCCAGCAGAGGTCTGTGGACCCATCCAGCCTGGGGTCTGTGAAGGGATGTGGACTATTAGCCATTCGTGCGGAAGTACACAGATGTGGCCCAAGGCTCTAGGCTCTCTGCCAGGGTCCTGGCCTGCAAGGAGCCCAGCATTTTGGTCACCTCCTCGGGTCCTGCCTTCAGGCAGATCAGTCTCCCTCAGCTGAGGAAGAGGTGGCGCTAATTTACATCCTCAACTCTCTTCTTTCTCCTACTTTTCTCCTCCTTCCTCTCCTTATAATTTTGCTTCTCCCAGAAAAGAAAAGAAGCCCCCCAGCAAAGAAGATGAGTTTACAGTGCCTGAGGAAAAGAAGACAGAAAAGACTTCGCAAAGCCAAAGGACCCGGGATTCCCACATACAGAGGCTGGTGACCAGTGACAGGCTGTTCTTCATCCCCCCTGAGGTTGAAACAGGAAGAAATGTGGTTTGTGGTAGGAGGAGCAATAAGGATAAAACATAAGGATGACTTTTCTGACAGTGAAGATTTTAATCCCTTTGACATGTGGCTCTCGGGGACTGTGGGATGTCTTCCACGAGAGGCAGAGGAGTTGTAGAGGGGGAAGAAAAGGAAAGAACAACAACAAAAAAACCCAGTGTACTTCGACCAGAGGACATGGGACTGAGTCGGGTTTGAGCTTCTTCCTAGCTGGAGACTAGCTGCTGTGGAGCTCATAAGGACCAAGTGAGACCACACGCTGACCGCTCCCTGCGCAGAATCAGGAGCTTAGAGTCAATTTTATCCAAGTTGCTTATCATGCACGACAATGCCTTGGGACAAGAGAATGGACCAAGCTGACCTCTGCTTGAAGAACCATTTAATCTAGGAATAGGACAGTGTCCAGGCCACGCCTTGCTCAGCCCCCTTTCCTTCCGTCCATTTTAAGGCTTAAGCGTCAAGACGTGGGGCCCAGGATGCTTGCTTCAGGCTGCTTAGCAGGGCTGGCACTAGGGTGAGGAAAGGCGCCTAGAGCCGAAATTTAAGGAGGTGTCCATTCTTACGGTCCTGCATGTGCAGGGTCAGCACCTGAGAGTACGTGCTGCCTTAAATCTTGCTCCCTAGGCAGCTAGCTTGCCTCATTCTGGTTCTAGTCTTGCTGCTCAGCCCTCTGCCTTTGCTGTTCAATGTGTTTCTGGGTGGGGAGCATGTAAGAGCCTTTGATGAAGCTACTATCCCAGGGGGGTCATCTGGACTCATTAGTTTTTACCGATTCACTTCTCTCTAAACCTACGGAGGTCAAATGGAAAGGACAAAGTCAGACAGAGCTGAAATCACCCAATCAATAACACTGTTTGATCCAGGGAACAGCTCAGACACTAACCCCTGCCCTGAGCACTCCAGGGTGGAGACTACCACCCAGGGCGCTAGGGGCTGAGAGGGGCAGGGGGATATATGGGAGGATTTTGTCCTATGCACAGAGAGCATATGAGAAATCTGCCATGAGCAAGGTCCTCTGCTGGGTACTCTGGGGAAATAGTAATGAATGATACAGTTCCTCGGGGGAGCTAATAATTTAAGTAGGAAGGCGGGATGCCCAGATAAAATAACTTTTCAGACAAAGTGCAAATGATTGCAAATAAACATAAAGTGGCATAAACAAGACTGTTCCTGCAGAAGGGAAACAGTGGAGTGATCAGAACCAGGGGTGAATGGGAGAAAGCTTCCTGGAAGGAGCTGAATTTTCTCCATGGCTTATAAATTGTGTTTCTCAAAGTGTGGTCCTCAGAATCACTTAAAGAACTGGTCAAAATTGCAGTTCAGGGGCTTCCCTGGTGGCGCAGTGGTTGAGAGTCCACCTGCCGAGGACAGGGGTTCGTGCCCCTGTCTGGGAAGATGCAGAGGACACGGGTTCGTGCCCCTGTCTGGGAAGATCCCACATGCCGCAGAGCGGCTAGGCCCGTGAGCCATGGCCGCTGAGCCTGCGCGTCCGGAGCCTGTGCTCCGCAACGGGAGAGGCCACAACAGTGAGAGGCCCGCATACCGCAAAAAATAAAAATAATAAAAAATTGAAGTTCAGAAGCCCCACTTCAGATCTATGGATGGGATCCAGGAAAGTGCATTTTAATCAGTTCCCCAGGTAATTCTTTTGCTCACACAGTTTCAGAAGCTTCAGTTTACAAAGCAAAAATAGACCCAGGCACTGGCTGCTGGGACAGACCTTAGGAATGATCTCTGGAGAGCCCTGTGAGCTCTAAGACCTATGTTGGAACTAATTCAAATATTGGCAGTAAGACCATAAAGACTTCCTTCTCTGAGAGAAAATAAGAAAGAAAATATAGGGGTCAGAGACAATGCAAAGATAAAAGTACAGGATTAGGATACACGGAGTCCCGGTTTCTTTGCCCTGTCAACCATTTCTGAAATAAAGTGTTCAGAAATGAACACAGTCTGATTGGAAAAGAAGAAAATCACAGAAGTAATGCCATGTGAAAAGGCTGAATTTGAGAAATACTTTACTCTTAACATGTGAGATACCTCACAAGTATCTTCTTTGCAGACTTTGGGAATAAATAACCAAGGTTTTATGGAGACCCACGGTAAGAAATACATTGAACACCATGACATAGTACACACATAAGATTTCATGAAACTGGAACAAAAGTGTTAATGAAATATGTTCTATCCTATTCTATTTCATTTTTTTAAAAAGTTCTTATTGTAACTCACTAATGGGTCTCGACCTGCAGTTTGAGAAACACTGAAGTAGACGGGAGGTGAGAGACGGGCACCTTGGGACAAAGTCTTCTTGGCAGCCTACGGGTTACACAATGAGGTGGGTTAAGAGTCAAATGAAAAGGTCTCTGAGGGTCCCTGGCACTGACCTCTCAGGAGGCCTAACCATTCTCCCTCCTGCCTTCAAGTATCTTCTCAAAAATTTCCTCCTCCAGAAAGCCATCCCAGATCACCCTCATCCAACTTCATGTACTCAAATCCCTCTCAAATGTCCCCCATTTGGGCTGTGCATGTAGGCAGCCCTTAATTTGTCTTAAGAGACATATGCACTTCAGAGTTGGCCAGGTGTACCCACAAATGATGCTGCCTGGTTGGGCTGTTTTCAGATTGCCATGGGGCACAAAACCCTTGTCCCCCAGCTTCAGACCTCTGAGAGTCTCTCTCTTGCCTAAACAGATTGCGTATGAAGGGAAGGGGAGTCTCTCCAGTCTTCTCCATGGCTCCCTCCTTCCCGCCACAAGAGCATTTCTCCCAGGAATCTTTTGAATACATTACGTCAAACAGAATGGGATTTGGTTACCATATTGCCCAGTTTAGCTGTTTTATATATTCAAATTCAATTTAACAAATACATAGTGCAGGTGTATCATTTACAGTTGATTAAATATGGTATTTATACTTATGCCTATAAAAAGTTGGGCACCAAGACCTTGGTGAGGATTGTAATTTCCATTATCACATTGTTCCTGGGCAAAACCAGATTCAACCTACATCATTTTACCTGCAGTACCTTTTCCAGGAATATAACCCAAGATAAATTTGAGGACTCCCTGCAGTTCCACACAGCTCTGCCATCTGCAGTGTCCTCCTGCCTTTCTGGTTCTCTGTGCTCCAAGGGTGTTTGTGGATCCTGGGAGCTCCCTGAAGGCAGGGGCCAGGGGAAGAGCCAGGTTTTGTGGGGCCCTCTTAAGAAAAAGAACAAATACAAAATTAGGCCCAACGGTGATATTTCTTTAGAACTAGAAAGATCACAATAATTTATGTAAGCCTTGGAAATTCAGATCCCTTCCTTGTGACACCTCTTCGTTCAGTTCACCAGAAATGCCTGCATAAAAATGCTTCCTGTTTGTAAACCGGCCTCCCCTCCTCCCCTCCTCCCCTCCTCCCCTCCTCCCCGCAAGTGAACAACCATAAAACTTAAGCTTCATCAGCTTCACCGTGAACATGCCTCTGGCAGGGACCCTGTGTTCTCCTTTCACTGTGGTTCCCCAGTGTCCAGAATACAGGGCTCTGTGCTGGCTGAGCCCAGGCAGGAGAGATCAGAGAGTGATGGGCACACCAGGCCAGTGTGTCTCAAAGCAGGGTTCATCTAGCCACTTGAATCAGAATTACCTAGAGAGTTTGTCAAACTGTAGATTCCTGCAGAATCTGACTTTGGGGTAGGACCTGTGAGTCTGCATTTGTTCACACGCTCTAGATGATGCTTAAGCCTGAGGACCACTGCTCTGGGGCCACACTCTCTACCTAGTTCTCTGCCCACAGATGATACAATTCCCTTATCCCTTATGTGTCTTACAGGGTCTGCCACTTAGGAACCAGCAGGGTTCAAATTATGCCTGTAGATCTTAAACTCTCTGAGTCTCCATTCTCCTGTCTGTTAAATGGGGTAAGAGTCAACTCAGAGGATAAAATGAGGGAGATGTGTGAAAAGGCCTGGCATCCAATCGCAGCTCTATAAATTCCCTCCCTTGCCCCCTACCTACCAGGCAATCCATTCTGCTCTGCTGGTCTCCACTTTCCTGCATTCTGCATTTGCTAGTCCCTGTTTGCTCTGCCAGTTTCACCTGTCCCTCCATCTGGGCTCAGCTTGAAGCTCAACTCCTCCGTAAAAGCTTTTATGAATAACCCCAACCTGTAACAGCCTTTTCTTTCTGTATTTCTACAGCACTTCCTTTGCCTTGAAATGTTAAAATGTGTTTCATATAGTTCCAACTTGTCCCTCTAAGCTCCTTGAGGCCATTATACCCCACAGCAGGGGTGGAGGGTGGGGGCATGGGAGTGGTTTAGGAGGTACAATGAGAACTTAATATGTGCTTATTGAATACATGAAGGTGAGAACCCCCTCTGTGCATACAGAACACACAGACCTTCAAGCCGATTTGATAAAAGCCTCCAGGCATGCAGTTACCACCGGCTGTGCCCTTGGAGAAGACAGAGCCAGAAAGCTCTGTCCCTGTTCTCTCTGAAGCTCAGCTCACAGGAGGCATTGAGCTAAAGCCCTGGATGAAGGACGGCAGACCAGATGCCACGCCTGGCAGGACTCCCCATCCCTTGGGCTCCACCCCACCTACTCCCCTATGGTTGCTTCTGCAGGCTCTGGTCAGAACCAGAACCAGTAGGGTGTGGCCTGTCATGGACCTGAGCTTGTCACGTCCATTTTGAGTGGTCCAGGTTCAAGCCTCCACTAAAGCATGGGCCTCAGGCAGTTGGCTCCAGCAGGAGACACACTCTCCTAAGCACCGACCAGTGGCGGTGTCCTAGCCTTTCTAAGCCACCAGGTAGCAGCCCAGCACCCGCCTTCAGCATCCTGCTCTCCTTTCCCAGCGTTCACAACGTCCAGCCTGCAAGAGGGGCATCCCCCAAAGCCAAGCCCCTGAGTGGGCTTGCCAGCTCCTGCCTAACACCTATGGAGATTGATATCTTTGCTAAGGGCCAGGATGGAATCTTCCAGAAAGCCAGAGCTGCCCATTTCAGGGGGCAATGCTGGAAGGGCATGAGAACTGGTGGGGGAGGGGTGGATATTCCATACCATTCTTTAGGATGAGCGGTACCCGTACCCATGGACAAATTCTAACCCACTCTGCATCCCTTAGTCCGCTGTTAACTTGGGGGAGGATAACACCACGCAAAGCAAAAATGCTATGCTTATGAGTTGCACCTGTGCTCTAAAAGCTGCTGAATTTCTCCTCCGTCCTCCTGGCCTTTACAAGGGAGTAAGAAGCAATATCAAAACAGCCGTTCCCTTTCCCCTCTCAGATCCACGCGCTGTGCTCCCTTCCTCTTTCAGACAAGCCTTGCGTGTAAAAGCACGAGGACACCACGGCCCCAGACGCTCAAGCCTCAGCATCTGACCCCACCCAACTCCTCCGTGTGTGTGTGTGTGTGTGTGTGTGTGTGTGTGTGTGTGTGTGTGTGAGTGAAAGGGGCCTCTGGACACTCTGGAGTTAAAATGGCAGCAGGACTGGAGGGGGTGGGGGATGGCGTGGCAGGCTGACTGGGAGAAGGCGACCGGAGTGGGCTGGGGAGGTTGGGAGAGCGGCGGAGCAGCGAGCGAGAAGCCGGGGGGAGGGGCGCGCGGAGGGGCGCGAGGCGCCGGGGAGGCCTGCTCGCTGCACTTGCGAACGGGCGGCGAGCGGAAGGAGCGCACGATATCGGTCGCCAGCCTCCCGCCGGACGCGCGGGCGGGAAGGTGGTTGATCTGCCGGCGCCCTAACCCGGCTCTGCCCCGGGACCACTCCCAGGAAAACTCCGCGGCAGGGAGGCGCCCGCGACCCCACCCCGGCCTGCGCGGGCGGCGCGCGGAGGGAGGGCAGACTGGTCTTCCTCAGCCCAGCCCGGGCCGGAGTGGAGCGGTGCGCGGCGGCGCAGGCGGCGGCCGGCGGCCGGGGGTGAGTGTGCGGCTTGCGACCCGGGGCGCGCGGGCTGGGGGCCGCTGGGCCGGGCGGGCGCTAGGGGAGGGGCGGGCTTCTGCCGCGACGCCCGTAAGGGAGCCAGGGACTCGGGCGGGGAGGCGGCCGCGAGGGGAGAGGGAAGGAGGGCTGGAGACTGGAAAGACGGTTGCCGACTGCGCAGCCTGGACCCGAGGAGGGGGCGCCCGGGCCTGAATCCACCGGAGAGGCCCGAACCGCCCCAAACTGTTGCTGGGCAGAGCGGGGCCCTGAGATGTCGCGGAGCCGCGAGGTGGCAGAGGTTAGGGAGGGCGTGACAGGCGCGGACTCGCCAGGGGAAGCGCGCCAGAGCCCGGGGACTTTCCCTTCCTTGGAGCTTGGGTGTCCAAGGTGGCCTTGGCGTCTGTCCGAAGTATCTGGAACCCGGAGCCTGCCTCTTCCCGGGCGGCAGGGGTCTGTGCGCAGCCTGGGCTGGGACATTCGGGGTGGGGGATGGGCGGGCCTAGGGTTCAGCCTGCGGGCCCCGGGCTCAGCCTGCGGGCCCCGGGAGTGGAAGGCCAGCTCGGGGCCCACCGCGGCACCCAGCCGACGGGAGGGGCTGGCCAGCCACAGGTGGTGCGTCTGTCCTGCAGGCGAAGGGCGGCGTAGGCTCCGGCGGCCCAGCCAGCGGGGAGCCGCCGGGTGAGGGGAACCTGAGCCCCATTAGGGCTGAGCTGAGAAGCTAAAGAGGTGCGGGAGACCTGGACCCTGAGGGTGGGCCCTAGGGTTGTTGCTGTGCTCCCCCTCTGTCCTTGTCCTTTCTTCCCCATCAAAGGAACAGGAAGGAGGATGTCAGCTGGGCTTTGTGCTCTGTTCTTCAGGCTGCCGCAGCTCCGGTCTGCTGGAACCAACGCAGCTTCTAATAGGGCACCTTGCAGGGTCTGGAGGGGGTGGGCTGGGCGCAGCGCTCAGTTGCCAGAAATGGACCCGTCGGGCCCTCTACTTGAAGACCCCAGAAGGTGCGGTGGTAGAGAAAACGGACACCCCAGGTCAGGGGAGTAGAGGCGGCTCCCTGCCAGCTTGGTCATCATCATGGGGAGATCTGGGTCTTATCATGCACCCTGGCAGACGGCAGGCTCCCCCTTCCCCGCCAGCTTGGGGTGGGCTCTGGCCCATGTCCTCTTCCTGAATGAGAAGGCAGGGATCCCCTCCCACTGCCCACTGCTCCTTAAAGGTCCCTCCAACAAGAGCACTGGGCATGGGATGGGCAGGGCTGTGTACAGGGCACTGAGGCCCCCTTGCCTGTGGGCCCTGCTGTTATTAGAAAAAAGTCACATGTGGGTGGCCTGACCCACTTTCCTGGCTGGCCAGGTGTCCTTATGGGGAGAAGACGGAAAGAGAACACAGCTAGGGGTCTGAGCCTTCTAGACCACTTTCCTTCCCCTGGGCTTGGCTCACAGAGTCTCCTCCTCCCCACGCGGGGTGGGAAGGGGGTGTCCCTCTAGACCTGGGATGAGACCTCATTATTTGGAAAGGATGGAACTAAAGGCCTCAGGCTTCAGGGATTGAGACCTGCCCAGGGTCTGGCAGACACCTGGCATCTAGGAGCACCCCCAAATCTACAGCCTCCTCCTGCACAGCCCGACCCAAAGAAGACACTGAATGGCAGGGGGAACTCAGAGGTCTGCTAAGACGAATTCCACCCAGGCTGAGACAGCAGGTTTCCTCTGTAACGCTCCACCATTCCTCTCCACTCCCCATTCTTTATTTCCTGTGTCTCCCCCCCTCCTTCCTCCTCCTCTCTTTCTCCTTCACTCTTCACTTCCCCTTCAAGCATTTCTTCCTCTCCCTTTTCCCTCAGACTGCTCTCACTCTTCTCTCACCCTCGTCCTCTCCCCAGACTTCTCCGTCCCTCCTTTCCAGGTCTGTCTCCACCTTTGCCCCGTCTCTTCTATAAACTGCTGCTTCAGCCTCAAGCCAGGAGTGTGCACTTGGCTCCTGGCTCCCGAGCATCCTGACGGTGGGCACACATGCACTGTTAGCTTTGCTGTACCCCCTTTGCAGAGGAGGAGCCTGGGTGGAGGGCCTGGCAGCTGCATTCCCCCTGCATGATTCCTGTACCTTACCACTTGCCCCTCCTACCTGCCCTCTTTTTTTTATTATTATTATTAGAAAGGGGAAAGGAAATCCATTGCTTTTAAAAAAATATTCATTCATTCAACAATTTATTGAGCACCTACTCTGTGCTTAGCACTATTTTAGGAGCTGAGGATACAGCAATTAAACAAACCTTTATATCTCAGGGCAGAACCAAAGTTGTATCTGGACTTCCCAGCTGATTAGGTCTGTAATCACCAGGCTGTTTCAAAGACCCACTACTTGTAGGGTCAGTGGGGGATGCGTGTGAACAACCCTAGTAAATTGTCATCTTTATTATACCGAGTGACCTCTAACATGACAGGCCCATCTTCTTACGGTAAACCAGGTACTGCAAAGCTTACAGACCCAGGGTCATCCTGTCCTTAAGACATTTCTGACCTCAAAGGATGGACCAGTTCATATCTTACCATTTATCTGGGAGGGCTGAGTAGAAGGCCAGTGCTTTAGATGGAGAAGGGAGAAAAAAACATATTGGTTACTGAGTACCTATAAGCACCAGTCTGTCGGGAGCTTTACAGAAATTATCTCATTCAATCCTCCTAATAACCTTCTAAATTCTGGATTATCATCTGCTTTATAGCTGAGGAAATTGAGGACCAGAGAGGATAAACCACTTGTCCCAGGTCACAGAGGTCTCTGTATTGAAATCACTGATTATCTGCAGTTCACTTGGCCCCTATGTCTGTGACATCTGGTAACTTATACAGTTATCTGAAGATTACATTTTAACCAAGTTTTTCAGGAGCATGCCTTGTCTCCTCAGAATATTAAAATATATAAGGATTTGATGAATGGTTGCGTGAATAAGCTTTCTCATGGGATCCGGGAAGGCTTCCTGGAGAAGTTGGGACCCTGGGAGAGGAGGCAGGGAGGGCAGTGGATCTTCCTGATCCCACACAGGTCTGTGACAAACTAGGCAGGCAGTCTCTCTCTCTCTCTCTCTCTCTCTCTCTCTCTCTCTCTCTGTCTCTCTCTCTGTCTCTCTCTCTGTCACACACACACACACACACACACACACACACACACACACACACACACACACACACACACACACACACGGCATCTAAGTAGAGTTGATGAGAAATTGCCGTTTCCATTCAGGGTCAGTGTGTAGGAGCTTGGTCCATGGCCAGTCTAATGAGTCAACGTCATTGGTGTTCTCAGCCTCCTTGGGCAAGTCTGGATTCTAGAAAAGCTCCAAAGCAAAGAATGGGGGTGGGAGGCTTTCAAGCCTGCAAGAACTACAGAGGACAGGGATAATGGATGGAGGCTGGGTGGGACAGGAAAGGGGGAGAGTGACCTAGGAACAGACAAAGGCAGGAGATAAACAGAAACAAAAACCAGAAGGCAGGAGACATGCACGAAAAGACACAACGGGCAGGACAGACAGTGTGCGGTGGGATTGCTAAGAGAGGATGAATAAAAAGGATAGCTTTATGTGATACTTTCCAGAGGGCCTTGGTCTCTCTGTCCCGCAGCATAGAGGCTGGAACATTCAACCATGTTAGCCTTATGCAGACGTGTGCTTACTCAGTCAGCCTATCTTTTCTAAGTACCTACTGTGCGTTCAACCCTGTGCTAGGTGCTAGGGACAGAGACAAATCAGGTGTTGCCCCTGCCTTCTAGGAGTCGACAGTAAGAGTACAGATTCTAGAGCCACACGGCTGCGGCTCAGATCCACCCCTTCTAGCCGGGTGACGCTGGGCAGGTTATGTAACGTCTCTGTGCCTCGGTTTCCTCATCTATGAATGGGATAATACTAGTACCTACTTCATAGAGTTGTTGTGACGATTAAATGAGTTCATACATGCACTGAGTTTAGTGCCAGATAACTATTCTTAAATGGGGGAGTCAGTCTTACCATAATGAAACAAGTGCTATAATATAGGGATAAGCAGATAAAGAGGTGACTGTCTCTGTCGCCAGATGAGGAAACGGTCATCAAAGGACATGATATTGGGGCAAGCCTTGAAAAGGAGTCAACCAGGCAGAGGTGGTGGGCCTGGAAACCCTGGGGCCCAGGAATCGTGTGTGGAAAGGGGCTGTGTCGTGTGTGTGTTGCCTTCTATAGATAGTAGGAGCATCTCGGACACATCCTACCTCAGCCTCTTTGTTCCCGGTGCTCAGAGCTGAGCTTCCAGTGCGGCTGGCAGGTCGCCCAGAACATCCCCACACTCTCCAGCCTAAAACATTTGGCCTTTGGGCAGGGGACCTGGTACATCCCTGCTGGGATTTGGTCTCATGACCTTGGCCTCCTAAATGTTCTAAGCCAGCATTGAGCAGTCTCTGCTCCAAACCCAGAGCTGCCATGGCCCTTGTCCTCTGGCTTCTTGTGCTTCCTGGGGACCCAGGAGAAACCTTGGCCTGAGGGACCTGCCTTTTAGGAGGTGAGTTGACCCAGGCTTGGTTTAGAATTCAGTTTCTCTCTGTACATTTCTTCCACCCACACCTTCCCTGCTGCTCAGCATGCCATGGTCTTGAAGTGAATTACAAGAGGAAGAGCAGGCAGAGGGTTCCTGGGGCACTAACTGTTCTTCGCCTCCACCTTGCACAGTGTAATGGCACTAATTATAGCAGCTGGCATTTACTGAGCACTTACCATGTGCCAGGCACTGTCTATGTGCTTTACCTACATTTTCCCATTAAGTCCTCAAAAAATACCCCATTAGGTAGGTCCTCTTATTATCTCTAATTTAAACATGAGGAAACTGAGACTCAGAGAGGTTCAATAACTTGCTCAAGGACATGTAGCTAGAAAAAAACCAAGGGAGGACTTAACCTTTCTGACCGGTGGGCTCCTCTCCTTAACGCCCCCAGAATCCAGTGTCCCTTGGGCCTGGAGGGTGCTCTGGGGGCATCCTGCCCATTCTCCCCACCCCCTACAGTAAGAAGCTCCCCAAGTCCTGTCCAAGCCAGGGGCTGCCTGTCCCACTTTTGGGACCTTCAGAGAGGGTTTCCCTTCTTTTTCCTCCCAGAGGTCACAGCTCCTGGAGAACGAACATTGTTTCCTCTGCCTCAGCTAAATGACTCGGAGGCCACATGGAGCTAGTGGCCTCAGAGAAGCTGGACCCTAAGATTCAGTCCCCAGGGCCGCAGTAGTGGGAACCAGCGCACAAGTGACTTCTGGGAGACGTCTTCTCCCAGTGACTGATGTCCCAGTGACTTCTGGGTGGGTGGGCTGCAGACCCCAGATGAGGCGGAGGGAGGTGGGGAAAGCTTGAGATTAGCACTGTCAGTGGGGTGTCTCTAACAAGGGAGAATCCTGTGTCTTGGGAAGAGCAAGTACAATTGTTCCTATTTACAAACATCTCACGGGACAGATCCTTCAGGAGCAAACATGTGGAAGAAGGGGCAGCAATTATTAGGCAACCAGCACAGGTCCCCCAGGAAAGGCGGGTCTGTCTTCCCTCATTCTACCCGGGGGCGGGGGGTGGGGAGGTAGGGGGAGGAAAGGGGCGAGGAGAGAAGAAAGTCAGGGAAGGTCGTGTTCCTTTACAAACCGTTCTCAGAATGAGTATCAGAGGCAGGTGACAAAAGTGTCTGTCTTTGGCCTGGGAGGGCAGGGGTTGTAATGCCCAGGAGATGGAGAGACCACAGAGGGCTGGCTGTCGGGCACGCTAGGAACCTAAAAGCTGTGCACGGAGGGGAGGGACTTGACATGTTACCTTCCCTGGCGGTCACCCCCGCCCCCTCACCTTCTACTTTTTGGACAGAACTCCCAATGGGATGAAGGTCACTGGGGCTCACACAGCTCCAGGCCTCCGAACCTCAAAGTATTTCCCCAGAGCTGGCCCAGGGGTGAAATGGTAGAATCCCACATCTAGGGGGAACCTACAGAATTTCCTGTCCGTTGCCCACCTCTGAGCACAACTGTGCCTCGCATCTCAGACCCAGGGTGGGGCTGGGGTCTCTTCATTCAGCAAGTATTTATGAAGCATCTGTGCCAGGCACTGGGCGTGTAGGTAAAAATGAGCAACCAGAGATCTCTAGAGCTTATACTTTATTGTCTGAGGATAGAGTAAATAGTGCAGTTGACCCTTGAACAACACGGGTTTCAGCTGCGTGGGGTTTTTTTCCAATAGTAAATACTACAGCACTACATGACATTTGGTTTGATCTGTGGATACAGAGGAACCGCAAATATAGCGGGCCGACTGGAAATTATATGCAGATTTTCAGCTGTGCAGAGAGAGGGTCATTGCCCCGTTCCCCAACATCGGTCAAGTGTCAACTGTGTATTAGAAAGTGGCAAGTGCTAAAAAGAAAAATAAAGCCAGGAAGGGGGTTAAGAGTGTATTGTTAGGAAGAGGAGACTTTGTAGCTTTGTACAGGGCAAACTCGCTGAGAAGATGACATGCGTAAAGATGAAATGGAGGCAGATGGTAAGGGCACACCTGGCAGAGGAAACTGCAGGTGCAAGGGGTCAGAGGCAGGGCTGTGCCTGGTGGGTTTGAGGAGGCCAGATCTTGGAGAGCCTGGAGCTGGGGTGAGGAGTTTGTTTCTTCAGAGTAAGATGAGGCTTTGCAGGGTTTAGGGCAGGGGTGATATGATCCGACCTTTTAAAACCCCAAGGTTTGGGCTTCTCTGGTGGCGCAGTGGTTGAGAGTCCACCTGCCGATGCAGGGGACACGAGTTCGTGCCCCGGTCCGGGAAGATCCCACATGCCGCGGAGTGGCTGGGCCCGTGAGGCATGGCCGCTGAGCCTGCGCGTCTGGAGCCTGTGCTCCACAACGGGGGAGGCCACAACAGTGAGAGGCCCGGTACAGCAAAAAAAAAAAAAAAAAAAAAACCCCAAGGTTTGGGCCGTCCATTTCTGCGTTTTACTTGGGTGGCTGGTCAAGAAGTTTTCCAGGCATTGAAGCTAATTTAGTCAATCAGTATTGACCCACCAAGTCCTCACATGATGGGCACTGCCTCCTAGGCAGTGAGGGGGTGGGGGTGGATAGGGGGGAATAAAAAGAAGCATAAGACACACTCGTTACTGGTAAGGAAACCTACCAATCAGCTGGAAAGGCAAAACTTATACTCACAAGAAATAAGGAGGGAATAATACCAGACAGTATTTAAAACCAAGTGCTAAACTGTGTGATTTAGACTATAAATGTTATCAGAACTGTGAGCTCTGTGTGGGAGTATATAGGGAACGTTTCCCCGAGGAGGTGCAGCTGATTTGGGCCTTGAAAACCGGGTGGGGTTTGGATCTGCAGAGGGGAGGATTCTCAGGAGGGGAACTTGTGGGTGTGGGGAAGGGTGGCCAGGCCAGGGGAGGGCACGTGGGTGGGAGTAAGGCCACAGGAGCGTAAGCTGCCCAGGACAGGCACTCTGTCTCTGGAGCAGCCCCTTCCCCATCACCCAGGTTTCTCGTGTCCCCTTTATTCTCTCAGGAAACAGGAGAGCAGCCCTGTAGAGAATGGAAACCATAGGCCAGTACTCTGGGCCTCTCCTTTGCAGAGCCAGCTGATCTCTGTCCCTTGAAGCCCTCTTGCTCTTCTCAGGTCCCATTTCCAGCTCTCGAGTTGTTTTCGTAGATGCGCTCTCTTCTAATCTGATGCCATCCACCAGCGCCCACTCAGCCCCCTGTTGTCCGGGGCTCAGTTCTCTGGAATTCCCTTGAGCTCCATTTTTCTACCCTGTCTGCAGCCAGCTTCTCTTCTCCCTTCCTCTCACTGCCTGAGCTCCTCTTTGGTAGGTTACTCCTAGAACATTCCAATTAGTTTCGTGTATGGCAAAATGGAAATGAAATTCTGCCCAAAAGAGCATCCATCCCCCATGAGGGGTGAGTCTCTCTTTCCCCTAGAGAGGCCGCCTGGGTCCTGGGGGTTGGGCTTACTTCTGGAGTGTGGAGACAGACTGCCCTGGGGTAGAGTGGGAGCATTGGTGGCGCTGTCCCGGCCCCCAGCCAGAGAGCCGGAGCCAAGGGTCGCAAGGGCTAAGTGTTCTGCTCCACGGTCTGCTCTCCCTCCGCTGGGCCCTCAGCAGCCGGAGGAAGGAGGGCCCACCAAGCTCTATCCCCGAGGCTCCCCGGCACAGCCACCTCCACGATGCAGGCCTGAGCCTGGGGCTTGCCTGCAATCCAGAGGAGGTAGAATCAGAGCTGGTTAGAGTCCCTCCTGTAACCATACGCCCTTGGGCGGTTTCTTAGGTTCTCTGAGCCTCAGTTTCCTCACCTATACATCTGGGTTAATAGCACTCACTTCATAGGGTTGCTAACGATAAGAGCTAAGTTGTTGAGTGCTTATGATGTGCCGAAAGCGTTACTGCATTTATCTCACTTAATCCACAGAACGCTGTGCAGTAGATGTTATTTTCCCCCATTTTACCATTGAGGAAACCAAAGCTGAGAAACATTAAGTAACTTGCCCGAGGCCAGCAAGTGGCAGAGTCAGAATTCAGCCCCACATCTTTCTGACTCCAGAGCCCTGGTTCTCAACCACCCCGTTAAACGAGCTAATCTGCGTACAGTGCCTGCTGCAAAGTAGAAGCTCAGTAAATGTTAGTTCCTTTTCTCTTCAATCTCCCCAGGGCCGTACCTCCAAAGAATAGCTTTCTCCTCCTGCATCACATTTCTTCTCCAGGATCCCTTGGGACATATAATAGAAGTAGGAATGGGAATGGTTTATACCAAGGGGGAAAAAAGGGCTGAGAGAGGGTGAGTAATTTGCATAAAATCATAAAACACTAGGGCTGTGATTAATAACTAGAGGGCACCCTTTCTCATAAGAATCTGGTTATTCAACCCCACTGGGTTCCAAGCAGTCAGCAGAGAGTATCTTGCAGAGGTGAGAACAGAGGTCATGCTATGTGGGAGGAGAACGTGAGGCCACCATCTCCCCCAGGAGCAAGTGTTGATCACTGTGGGCCTAGAAATGTGCTAGCAGGAAGAGTCTAAAACCTGTGCCCTCTGAACTTGGGTCCTGTTTCTGGAGTTTATTACAAATAATCTGGGGGCTCCTCTGGATGGATTTAGGAAGGGACAGTGTTGAAGGTCACGATGTGGGAAGAAGGGCCACTGTCTCAATTTTTTTTTTACTGTCAAATCAGTACACCTTTTGCACCAGGTGCAGTGCCAATGGATGGGGACGGGTAATGGGGAGCCAAGGAAAACAAGGACATGGACTCGGGGATCACCAGTCTGGTGGGGGAAGATCACTCACATGCAGGCGTGGATGCACATGCACACACAGCTAGCGCCATCTGACCTGACCTGGAAGCGAAAACAAGAACAGATGCATGCAGGGTAATCTGAATGTATGGTTACAGAGGGAGGGGAGAGGAGAAAATTGAGACTGGTGGGTTCTCCACAACAGCCCTCATGCTTTCCTCCCTGGAGACCTCTTTACTGGTGGACACAGAGACCACCTTTCTGCACACCGCACCAGGACGGCCTAAGCCTGCCAGCGTTCACACTCAATGGGCAGACCCCAGAGTTCCTCTGAATTTCCTTGGGAGGATCCTCCAGGGAGGAAAGGAGGAGTCCAGGCCATAGCATTTAAAACTGCTGGCAACTGAGTCCTCTGGTCATGTGGCTTTCAAACATTTCTAGAAATTGATCCATATTTCAAGACAAAGCTATATGTGTGGTAGGCAGAATAACGACCTCCCAAAGATGCTCACCTCCTAATCCCCAGAACTTGTAAATTTGTTATGTTACAGGGCAAAGGGAATTAAGGTTGTGAATCAGCTGACCTTAAAATAAAGAGATTATCCTGGATTATCCAGCTGGGCCCAGTGTAATCACAAGAGTCCTGTAAATGTAGAAGAGGGAGGCAGAAGTCAGCGTCAGAGTGATGAGAAAGACCCGACTGGCCGTTGCTGGCTTTGAAGATGGAAGGGGCTGTGAGCCAAGGAGTGCGGCAGCCTCTAGAAGCTGCAAGAGGCAGGGAAACAGATTCTCCCTTGGCGTCTCCACGGAGGAACACGCACCTGCTAACACCTTGATTTTAGCCCAGTGAGACCCATTTTGGACTTCTGACCTTTCAAACTGTAGCTAAATTTATGTTGCTTTAAGCCACTAAATTTGTGGTAGTATGTTACCTCAAGAACAGGAAATTAATACAGGGTGCTGTAGTTGAAGCAAAGCCAGTGGACCAGAACCCCACTACTTGGCCTCCTCCTGACCCGTGACCCTGGAGGAATCGCTTTCAGAACTCCGAGGCTCTGAAGAACCAGTTTGAAATACACTGTGTCTGAAACACAATCTGGTTATTTTCGCCACGATGAAACCGAGGCCCAGAGAGAAGTGGCTTTGTCAGAGGTCACGCTGAACTGGTAGACTCAGTCCAGGGCCTGCTCCTGTCCCGTCAGAGATCTCGGGTGCTCACCCGCGTTCGTTCTCATCCGCTTCTCCATCTGCAGCAAATGTGTGTGTGCTTCTACCTACGAAGAGCTGGGTGCTGTGCTCAGCACTGGGCAGAAGCACAAGTGAGTTCGACGTTCAGGAATATGGGAGAAAGTGGTTGAGTGCTGGGCCTGCCCTCAGCCCCTCACTGAGGGGCTTCTTCCTGTAGACATAGGCCAGCAGCTCAGGTTGCTCAAGGCTGTCAGCCTCCCTCACCCTGGGGCTGGTCCCCAGGTGGGCTTGGTCATAGCCACCTCCTCTGGGCAGAGATGCAGTTCTATGAAGGGAGGGGGCTTGGCCCGCTGGCCCTGCTGCACCTGCCCCTCTTGCAGCACACAGGGCCTTGGGGGAGGGGGGAGCGGAGGTGGCAGAGCCCGGTGCCCCACCTGAAGTCAGCACTCCGCTAGTGCCTTATCTCCCCTCTGCCAGGCGTTTTGGCCTACCCAGCTCTCCCCCACAGCACACCTGAGCCACTGGCCAGCCCCCAAGGCTGCCATCTCCGGTGTTGGTCTCCATGGCAACCCCACATTTGCCGCTCTGGTTTCTAATGACTTATTGGCATGTGTGGTAATTTGCAGAGCTTGGCAGGCAGAGCTAGGGGAGCTAGTGGCGGGAGGGTGGGGGAAGTGAGGGGGACTTGGCAGTGGGGAGGACGTTCAAGTTTGGGATGGTGATAGAGGCACCCTTTTCTTCCCTCCCCACCCTTCCTATTCCCTGCTGATTAATATCTGCAGTATAGAAGCTGCTTCAGGTCCAGGGCCTCCCCTCTCTGAGGAGCATCAGCTCTCTCCAGGCCCCTGAGTTGGAGACAGATGGACAGACAGATGTCGAGCACAGCTGCTCACCTGTCAGGCAGCAGCGGGTAGGCATGGGGGGCTGACAGCCGTGTTCATCTGTGCAGGTCAGACCACTCGTGTTTTCTGACCTCTCCTGCCTGCTCCCTGGGCCCTGAGAACGAGGGTCTCTGCTGGGCCCAGTAGTCTCCCCACCTTGTGGGGAGGGGACGAGGGTGGTATATCCACAGGACAGGTCTTTGCCACGTCTTGGCCTCTCACACGCTCAGAGAACCCAGCTAGGCGGTGGCTGAGCGGGATGCCAGATTGCATAGGCAGTGGGTGAGCCAGCCAAGCAATCAAAGGCGGAGAGATGAGCGAGGCCCTGACCCTCTCCACTCCTCTTCAGCAAAGCTTACCCAACCTCAAAACCACTTTCCCAGGGCAAGGCAGCGGGGAGCCTCGCCTGTGTGCCACGCAGTCTTCCACACTTCGCTGCCTCCTCCTTCGCTTCTGTCTCCATCCTGGTCTCTCTTTAGGCAGAGAGGCAGCCTGGTGTGCTGAAAAAGAGCACCATCTTTAAAGTTAGATACGTCTCGGTTAGAATCCTGGCGCCGCTGTCTACCACTTCTTTGACCTTGGACATGTCTCTTAACCTCTCTTTGAGCCTCAGTTTGCTTATCTGTAAAATGGGATTTACATACCCATTTCACAGGGTTGTGGAAGTGAAACCAGCTCACACTTCAATACTTGGCATATAGTAGGCACCAATAAATATTAACGAATTTAAAAAACAATCTTTTATCTACTCCAATAAATAGGAGCAAAGTGATGAATAATTTAAAAACTTCTGGTGGGCTTGGTAGGGTTTTCTTTTTCTAAGTATTCGAGAATAGTCTTCATTTATTCAGTAAATATTTGCTGAGTATCTACTGTGTACAAAGTACTGGGCCAGGTGCCGGTCTTTCCTAATATTTTATGATTAGGGTGCAGTTAGGTTGCCTGTGCATTCTCTAAGCATATAGCATCTGACAGGAGGTGGAGGGGGAGACTAGGGAGGGCTAGTGGCAGAGAGAGGGTGGCCCAAGGTCAGCCACATAGTGGATCTTCCATGGATGTCTGAGAAGTGGCTGGCCCCAAGAGAAAGGTCAGCATTGTGAAGGCTCTGTCTGGGTCATGTGCAATGAGACATTCTGCCTGACTCCTCAGAAATGGTGAGTCTGTTTTTAGAGCTGGAAAGTGGATGAAGTGCTCCTCCACTTTCATAAGCTGCTGCTGAGGCTTGAGGGGGCTGCCAGCGACCACCCAGCCACCAGACGGAAGAGGAACAAATGCACCTGCCCCTCACCTGGGCAGCTGAGCGGATCACAGCTCGCTCAGCTGATGCTGGGAGGGAGGCGAGGAGAGCAAGAGGGAGCTGGGAACTTGGCTTCCATCTCTGCCAGCAGATGGACTTCTGCCTGCAGCAGGAGTCTGTCTGTTCTTCTATCAGCCTCCCTGCAGCCTCTTCCAAGACCGAGTGCCAGAGATGCGCAAACAGAACGTCAGAGACAGAGACGGCTGGGGCCCTGGAGAGTATCTGGCCCACGCTACCCCGCCCTCTTGTTCACAGTATAGCACACAGACACAATGATAGCGGCTCAGGGACTCTGACTGACCCGAGGGCTAAGGGGGGGGGTCAATGTCTCAGCACACCTGTAACCCATCTGTGGCACCCTAACATCGATTGGGGAGCTTTAGGTTAGCCAGTTCCCCCAATCTGTCTTTACTGATGCAAAATCTGAGGCCCAGGGAGGGGAAAGGACTTGCCCAAGGTCACACAGCATGTAAGTGTCATCAGGACTAGGTATTCATTTCCGAACTTCTGACCATACGCTATATCTATTACCTCTTCTCAAGACTCCTTCTACTTTCTTTTCTGACCTTTCACTCTGGAGAACATACTTAAGGTACAAGGGAATGTAATTTCTCTAAGACCATTATTCCCCTAATCTCATAAAAGTCAGGCTGCATTTCTGCTTCCCCCTTATCATCACCAACCACCCTCTTGTTCAGTGAAGCCTTTGGCATCTGCCCATAGACATCCTTCCCTTTCCAAGTCTGTCCATTGTTTTGGGGGAGATCAATGACTAGATGAGCAACTCACTCTACCCCCAGACCCATCAGCCCCTTCACCAGCTTCCCGGCTCAGCCACTCACTCCCAAGGTCACACCCTAGATCTTGCCGTCACCTGGAAATCACCTACTAAAGCACCCTGCTTTCTGGTCACCACCTCCTGGTTCCCCAGCTTGTTATCTCAGACTCCCACACAGCCGTTTTTTAACTCTTTGAGACCTTTGGTCCATATGGACGTAGGTCCATTGGGACCTATGTTCTAGATCCTTTGGTCCATTGGCACCTCTACTTTCTTGCCATCCGTGACCTTCCTCTGACTTCTCTGAGTGCAGATAAATTCCATGTTCCATCACTTTAAGAACTCTCCTGCCAATATCCTAAACTCTCCTGACCCTCTGTCTTTATTGCCTGGTCTGGCAAAATCCCAGTTCCAGATTAATCACTCTGTCTGCTGCTTTCTGCCTGCACCCAGACCACAAGCCTGCTAGAAAAAGACAAAATGAGGCAGGTTGGGACCTCTCAAAATTCGCCATCACCAACCCAACTTGTTCTTCAGAAGTGCCTGGTGTTCCTACCACATTCCCGTGGTTATCTCCCTCCTGACTCTCCACAATGACTGTTTCACACCTCCCTCCCCAGAACTCTACCTACGCCCTCACTCTCAGCCGAGGACCTCACCTCCTACTTCACAGAGAAATCGAAGCCATCGGGAAAACACCCTCAACTCGTTTCGCCAAAGCCTCAGACCCAGCTGCCTGTGCACCAGTCGTCTCCCCCTTCCCTCCTGTCTGAGCAGAGGAGGCAGCACTTCCATTGCAGACCAGCTCTTCCTCCACTTGTGTTCCAGATCCTGTCCTCTGGTCTCCTCAGGAACATCCTTCCCGCCACGCTCAAGCTTCTCCCATCTTCAACAACAACAGAAACCTTCCTCAAGTCCAACGCCACCGCCTGCCGCCTTATCTCCTTTCTCCTTAGGGGCCAGATTTCTTGAAAGAGCTGGCTCTACTAGCTGTCTTCGTTTCTGCACCTCCCACTCCTTCCTCTGCCCCACTTCAGTCTGGCCTCCTCCCCCATCGCTCTACTGAAACAGCTTTCCATATCACTAAGTGCAGGAAACATTTTTTAGTTCTCAGAAGCATTTTTTTACTCCTTTCTGACACTTCTTTTCCCTTGGCTTCTCTGACCCCATATTCCTGGCTCTTCTGGTTATTCCAAGTCTTCTTGGCTGACTCATCCTTCCCTTCTCTATCTTTAAACATTGGCATTGCTTATGGTCTGGTTCAAGGAGTTCTCTTCTGACTGCATAGCTGTCCCTAAGCCATCTCATGAAAGGCTTCTGTTATCAGCCACGTGCAGGTGACACCCAGAAGTACATCTCTAGCCTGCGTCTTTCCCTTTGAGTTCCGTATCCTTATGTCCACCTGCCTAGTTGACTAAGTTGGGAGTCTCAAGAAACTTCAGACTTGGCATATCTAAAGACACAGTCATGATTCTCCTAATCTTCCACTGCCTCTCCACCCGCTGCCTGATCCCCCTTCAGCATTGCCTGGTTTTTGAATGGTACCCCCTCAAGCCAGTTCTGTGTACAGGAGTCGTCAACTCTTCTCCTTACCCCCTTATAACCAGTCCATGCCCAGGTCCTGTCTGATCTCTGGGACAGCATCCATGTCCATCCACTCCTTCCCATCCTCACAGCCTCCACTTCAGGCTGCCCTTACCTCTCGCCTGCGCCCTGGAATCCCTTTCTAATTTGGGTGTCTACATCTGCCCTTGCCAATTCAGTCTCCAAATAGCTGCTAGAATGCTCTCTTTTTTTTTCTAAGTGTTTTTATTATTTATTTTTTTGGCTGCATTGGGTCTTCGTTGCTGCACGCGGACTTTCTCTAGTTGTGGCGAGCAGGGGCTACTCTTCGTTGTGGTGCGCGGGCTTCTTCTTGTGGTGGCTTCTCTCGTTGTGGAGCATGAGCACGTGGGCTTCAGTAGTTGCAGCACGCTGGCTCAGTAGTTGTGGCACATGGGCTTAGTTGTTCTGCGGCATGTGGGATCTTCCCAGACCAAGGATGGAACCCATGTCCCCTGCATTGGCAGGCGTATTCTTAACCACTGCACCACCAGGGAAGTCCCTAGAATGATCTTTTAAGGACAGAAATCTGATCTGGTCACAGTCTCCCATACTCTCAGAACTCTTCAATGATTCCCAGTGCACCCACCACTGCCATGCTCTACACTCTACACATTGGCTTCTTACCATTCTTTGCTAAGCTCTTTGCCTCATGCTTTTCACACATGCTGTTCCCTGTCCCTTAATCACTCTTCGTATTCCATATTTCTCCGTCAATTCTAGTTAGCTTTCAGATCTCAACTCAAATAACCCTTCTTTAAAAAAGCTTCCCCAGGGTACCTCCAGAATTTTATCAGCCCCCTGTTAAACACTCTCATAATGCCCTATATGCTTCCTTCATAACACACATCATGATATCTAATTATATAATTGGGTGTGCTTATTAGATAAATGTCCATCTCTGCCACTAGACTGTGACCCCATGAGGGCAGAGACACTGTTTAGTTCACGGTTGTAACACTGGCACAGATTAGGCATTCAAAACTTATTTGGGGAGTGAATTAATTAGTGAAAGGTCTTTAAATACAAAAAGGATCTCGTCTCGGGCTTCCCTGGTGGCGCCGTGGTTGAGAGTCCGCCTGCCGATGCAGGGGACACAGGTTCGTGCCCCGGTTTGGGAAGATCCCACATGCCGCAGAGCAGCTAGGCCTGTGAGCCATAGCCGCTGAGCCTGCGCGTCCGGAGCCTGTGCTCCGCAACGGGAGAGGCCACAACAGTGAGAGGCCCACGTACCGCAAAAAAAAAAAAAAAGATCTCATGGAAAAAGCTGAGAGTGTGACCAGATGACTGCTGCCTTGCCTGTGTTCTGCAGTAGAAGGAAGCAGGGCTGCTTCTCCTCTCCCCTTTCCTTTCCCTTCACTGTCCTTCCCCAGCTAAAGACTTTGCCCAGCTTCAAAGGAGATTTACTCTGATTTTCCAATCAGAGGTGTAGACTCCTCTTTACCAATAGTTCTTTCAGGAACAATAGCAATAATTTTTCACCCTACAAAGCTCTCACATATATCATGGTGTTTTGATGTTTTTTAATGTCCTTTGAGCCACCCTTATGAGGAAGCTGGGGTGTGTGTTATGATCGCTTGTTTCACAGTGGGGGAAGCTACTGCTCAGAAAGGTTTAATGGCTTGCTTGCAGCCACGGGACTGGTCAGCAAAGAGTTAAGCTCAAACCTGGTGCTTGTGGCCCCACTTCTGTGCTTCTCTGCACCATTGCATATACATGCTTGTAGAAAAGAGGCTGCCCCAAGTTCTGGATTATCCACAGTAGTGGAAGGAGGAGTGGTACAAAAAAAAAAAAGCAAAAAACCCTACATGGGGTGGGAAGGAGGAGGTGGGTGGAACGTGATGTGCAGTTTGGTTTGTGGATATACCTCCTGTGTGGTTAAGGCCGGTCTACGTGGGCTCTGCAGAGCCTGCACTGGGCTTCTCGCTTTTCTCAGATACTTAGAGTCCCTCATTCAGTGCCAGGACAGAGTGACAGATCAGGCTCTCTGGGTCCCAGGAGCAGGAGGGCCTGGAGAATCCAGAGGAAAGAACGAGGGTGGTTGAGGAGGATGTCGGACAGTGGCCCCTCACCCTCACCTCCGGACGGAGGATGCCTGGGCTCTTGGGGCATACACAGCCTCCCTGCAGTGGCTTCTGCCTATTTTGCAGCCTCTCACCCTACCACTCTCTGCCTTCTAAATGCCCAAGTAAAATCAACTGCCTCTTGGCCTTCCCATGCTGCTCCACACCGGTAAGCTTTGCTCGACTGTTCCTTCTGCCTGGGTGCCCTTCATACACTCCTCACCTGGTTGACTCTCCCTGTACTTCTTTCCTGACATCTTTCCCGGGAAACCTTCCCCAAAGCCCAGAGACCTCCTCCCATGTACTGAGCACACTCAGCATGCCGTATTAAACATGTCTTTGCTGCGTCTTCCTATCATGCTGGATTGGAAGCTCCTTGAGAACACAGACCGTGACTTACTCACATTGGTGCTCCCAGCGCCTGGCAGGTAGTAGTAACAACACCAACAGCATGTAATGAAGGCTTGCTGTGTGCTAGATATGTTAAGTGCTTTATATTAATTCACTGAACCTTAAGAATAAGCTCATCTTGTAGGTACTATATACCCTATTTTTAGAAAAACTTTTTGTTTCAAAATAAGTATAGATTCACTGGAAGTGCAAAGAAATGTAAAGGGAAGTCCTGAGTACCCTTCATCCAGCCTCCGCCAACATGCACATCTTATGAAGCTATGGTTCAATATCAAAACCAGGGAATGGTTGTTGATAAATTCATAGAGCTTATCCAGATTTCATTTGTGTGTGTGTAGCTTTGTGTAACCACCACCACAATCAAGATACTTAACTGCACCATCACAAGGCTCCCTGGTGCTAACCTTCATAGCTACACACCCCCATCCCTAACTCCTGGCAACCTCTAATCTGCCCTCCATCTCCATGATCATGTTATTTCACAGATGTTATATAAATGGGATCATACAATCTATGTCTTTTGCCATTGGCTTCTTTTCTATCAGCATAGTTTCCTTGAGTTTCATTCAAGTTGTCCCCTGTATCAGTACTTTGTTCCCCTTTGTTGATGAGTAGTGTTCCCTGATAGGGATGTGCTACAGTTTAACTACTTACCCACTGAAGCACGTTTGCATTACTTCATTTTCAAGTGAGGAAACTAACTGGCCCGAGGTCACACAGCTAGTAGGTGGCATTTAGTAAGTGTTTAGTAATAGGCACCTTTAGATTTGTCTGTTGTACTGAGCTCAACTGATGGCGCTTCGTGCTCTTAGTGCCCAGCCTAGTGTTTGACACACAGTAGGCGCTCAGGAATGAGGCAGAGAGGATGTGGATGAAATAGCATCTGTAGCAGTACAATTTTTTTTTTTTACATAGGTAACAGTAATGTCTAACTTGTCCCTGTGCCTAGACATTCACAAGAGAGAAACACATCCCTCTTGATATCTTACGTAACTGCACTTTCAGTTTTACTTGGAATATCAGAAAAGGAAAATCGGGGCAGTAAATACGATCACATACAGAGGCTGGCATTTTATTGCCTAAAATGCCCAAAGCGATTGGTTCCAAATTACTATATGCCATGTTTGCATGGTGTTTTGCATCTAATTTGCAGGTTGCTCATTTTAGCACAATGCAGAGAAGCCCTTCCAGCTCCTGCTGCTTGTCACCACCACCCTCTCAGCTGCTCCAGGCAGGCTGTGCTGGTGCAGGCTGCACAGACCATGGGTTGGGTCCAGAAAGTGCCCACCCTAGGCCAAGAAGGCCACCAGGGCGTTTTTGCCTGTAGAAGAGGAGCTGAGTTCTTGCCACTCGGCAGGGGCCTCAGGAGGTTTAATTAAGGAGGATTTGTGGAGCAGTTGGAATCCTCAAGCTCAGGTGTGGAGCCAAATGCGATTAAGTGACTGGAAAGGCCCCACGAGCTATAACTGGTCTCGGTCCCGGGCACCGCACCCCGGGGACGGCTTGCTCGAGCCCCTGTGCCATCCCTGTCTGTTAGAGGTGAGGTGGCAAGAGAGCTAGCCTCAGCCTCCAGGGACACAGTGGGGATAAGTGGGGTCTCCAGGGCGGGACTTTCACGGAGGGAGTTTGGAAACGTGTCCCGTGACCTCAGAGGGAACCTGTGATTTTAGTCCAGTCAAGGCCTTAGCAAGGGCCCTGTGTCGGAGGGACAGACGAAAAGGGTGAGACCGTGGGCCCTGCCCTCAAGGAACTGCTAAGGGTGTTGACCCAGCCTCAAAGCAATTAATTAAACACCAAACTAAATGGTATAGGCCCTAAAGCCAGTGGTAGTTGGTGGAAAGAGAGACGGTGTTTCCTGGAGAAGGTGTCCTAGAGGAGGTGCGACTCGGCTGGACACGGAAGAACAGGCCTGGGACCTGCCTCTCGGGAGCAGTACCTCCTTGACTCCCAGGCTCAGGGAGGAAACACTAGAGGAAAACAAATACAGTCTGGCAGGAAGTTCACAGAGGTTTAACCAAGACTCCAGAGTCATTTTGACCTTTCTGCAGGTCATTTGGGCCTATGTCCTCAGACCCCTGGGAATGTATGGCCACTCTCTGTCATCAGGGCCACTTCAAAGGAAGAGTTGACTCCTCTCCCTAAAGAGAGCGGAGTCATGGGTGGGGAGGCAGAATGGCCTGTTGAGAGGATGGGCTTGTTAGGAGGTGCAGCCAGTACTGGGGTAGAGGGTGTGGCGTGTCTGATTTAGGGCCCCTGTTCTAAGGACTCAAGTTGAAGTTTGGTAGCTTAGGGACTGAATGGAGAGAAAGGACTTGATGGTCACTGTGATGGTGCTGCCAATGGGACAAGAGAGTACTGGGGAGGCGGCCAAGGAAGAGGGGGGAGATGAGCCTGCAGAAGAGGCTGATCCCGGAGGGAGGGTGAGCACAGGAGAGCACAGAAGACAGGAAGAGAGTTCCGAGAAGGAAGGGCTTCTAGCGGTGCTGGATGAGTCCATCAAGAGCTCCCGGAGGCTGAAAGCAGAGAAAATGCTGCTGGATTGTGAAGAGCTGTGAGATTGAAAAGCAGCTCACAGGTGGCTAAGCAAGAAGGCTCTGCTTAGGAGGAGGACCAGACAAAAGTGGCATTTTTATTGTTGGTTTTAAAGGCAGAGAGAGCGTAAGTGAGGGAACTGAGTTTCCTGAGGAAGTGGGAAGGGACGAGGTTGGTTTTTAAAAGGAGAAAACCTCTTTCCTTAAGACAGAGGGAAGAGAAGACTAGCAGCTGGGCAGAGGTGTGTGTGGGCAGGGAGGCACAGTGCCGGAGGGCACAGGTCATGCCTGCCCATCCCATCAGCCCCACAAGTCGGCAAGGCCACCTGTCCAGAGGACGGGGTGCAGACGGGGGCACAGTGAGAAGCAGGTCTAGGAAAGGGCTCTGCAGAGTGTACCGGGGCGGCAGCAAGAGAAGAATAAAAGGATTGCAGCAGAGAGGGCCTGGTGGGGCTGGTATCGTGGGTCTATTGTATGGCTGGTCTGTAGGCTTCTCTGTTTTCTTCCTACACTGCTTTGGAAGGAGAGGACCGGAGTGGGATAGGGAGAATAGCGAATCTTTTAATTGAGGCAGGGGCAGCATTGACGTCAGTAACCTTTGCCTCACTTCCTTGGGCCTGGGCTCCTAGGAGGCCCAGCCTTCTACAGAGACCCTCCCAGCCTGGCCTCCTCCTGTGAACAGCCCAGCCAGGAGGTCTACTCACCTGGCCTTGCCATCTGGGGAGCTCTCCGCTTCTCAAAGCTCGAGGCTATTTCTTCTTGTCCTGACTTATCAATGGATCCGGTTCTAAAAGAGTCCCATTTGCCCTCGCTGCTCTCTGTGCACTGTTTTCATTTTTCTCCCCTCCTCGATCTTGCAACAGCAGCTTAATAGCCTGCAAGAGGGTCAGACTGGGAAGATGAATGCTGGCCTGTGGGGGACTGCGTCCTGCCTCTCCATTAGGGACGTGATGGAAGGCGGTAAACAGAGAATGGATAATCCAAGGAAACACAACAGACGCAACAAGCACCTTGCAGGATAATCCAAACAGCATTTCCACTTGTGCTTCGAGTGTGCTGTGATGGCTTGAGTACACCGATTTGCTGGTCTAATTAGGTCTGATTTGGAGAGCACTGGTTGCATCTCCTAGAGGAGAGGCAGCAGCAAGGAGAAACCAGGATGGGCAAAGAATGATTGCTGGTATCGTGGGGAGAAGCCACCCAGTGAATAATCCCCAAGTGCACACAAGCAGAATGGAGGGTCCAGGATGGCTGCCCCTATGTGAACACTCAGCACGTCAGAGCAGTCCAGATACTGCAGGACCCCCCAGAACACTGTACTCACGTGTGTTGTATGTTGACCTGTGATGACCAGGTGTACCAGGGAGAATGCCTGGGAAAACCCCTGTGGGTGGAGTCAGGGCAGATGTCCAAGATGACACATCCCTGTGCCTATCTATCTCAGTTCCTAAAGGGCTTTAGTAAAACCAGTCGTCATGAAACCAAGCTGTGCTCTAAGCAGTGGTGTCCCCAGATTCTCTGAGACTTATGACAGGGCTGAACTGTGTTTCTCAGTGTCCAGACAAGGGACTGTGGCAAATTTAGAGCCATATGACTTGTGCTTAAGGCCCAAGTTCCCAGCTGCTTACCAACTGTTTGATCTTGGGCAGGTTATTCTTTACCTGAAGGTCAATTTTTCATCCATAAAGTGGGACTTATACTTGCCTGACAAGATAACGTGTGAGAAGGCGTTTTGCAACTTCTTAAATGTCTGACCGCTGTTGGAGGTTGAGAGGGAGAGGTTGCAGGGAATATGGAAAGGTCGTGGGGCTTGAGTCATATGGACCCGAGTTCAGATTCCAACTGTTGGTAAGTCTGTGGCCTTGAACAAGCTGGTGAACATCTCAGTCTCGGTTTCATCATCGTAAAGTGGACGTGAGTAAGCCAGTCAGAATATCATGACAATCAAACGACGTGGTGTTTGGAAAGGGTCTGACGTGGTAGATGCTCCCCAAACATTGCGCCCTTCACTCTCCCCACACCCCTATCAATAGCTCCCCTCCCAGGCCTTCAAATCAAGGACGGCTCAGAAGACGTAATTTACACACATTTCCAGACACTCCTGCCCTGCGTCTGTCTGTGGAAATGCCACGTTGTCTGCACCCTCTCCAGGGTCTCCTCTTTAGCTGCATGTCTCCGTCTTGGGTTTCTTCTTCCTGTCCAACAGCAGGTGCTTGCTGAGGAATGCATGGCTCATCGAACACAGTCTCTGGTCCCTATGGAGTCATTAGGCCATTCTGTGGAACTCCATCTCTGCCGGGGACCAGCTTTCCCCACCACTGCATCTCCATGACGTTTGCCTGGCCATCCTGGGGCAGGGTGCCCAGGGGACAGGAGTGCTGGAGAGGGCTCCTTGCTCAGAGTAATTCCCTCCCCGGCTGAGGGGGCCTACTCCCTGTCCTGATTTGAGTTAGCTCATAGAGCTGCCCTTCCTTTCCCACTACCAATTCTGTCTGACAGTGCTTCCTCTGTGCCGCAGCACAGCAGCCCCTGACCCTTCCTGCCAAGGGTGTCTGGGAGCCCTTAACCACGCAGCTGCCCCTCATGGCTCCCAGCAGGGTGGCACTTAGGTCGTGACTGGACAGACGTCCAAGCCCCATGTGGTCTTGTCTGTGGACCATTGTCTCAGAATCACTCTTGGTGGGGAGAGGGATGTTAACAATGCAGATTCCCAGACAGCACTCCAGTGTCCAGAAATCTGCATTTTTTATATTAATTTTTATTGGAGTATAGTTGCTTTACAATGTTGTTAGTTCCTGCTGTACAGCAAAGTGAATCAGCTATACATATACATACATCCCCTCTTTTTTGGATTTCCTTCCCATATAGGTCACCACAGAGCATTGAGTAGAGTTCCCTGTGCTCTACCGCAGGTTCTCATTATTTATGTATCTTCTACATAGTATCAATAGTGTATGTATGTCAATCCCAATCAACCAGTTCATCCCACCACCACCCCTTTCCCCTTGGTGTCCATTCGTTTGTTCTCTACGTCTGTGTCTGTTTTTCTGCTTTGCAAATAAGATCATCTATACCATTTTTCTAGATTCCACATATATGCATTAATACACGATATTTGTTTTTCTCTTTCTGACTTACTTCACTCTGTATGACAGTCTCTAGGTCCATCCACGTCTCTGCAAGTGACCCAACTTCCTTCCTTTTTATAGCTGAGTAATATTCCATTGTATATATGTGCCACATCTTCTTTATCCATTCCTCTGTCGATGGGCACTTAGGTTGCTTCCATGTCCTGGCTATTGTAAATAGTGCTGCAGTGAACATTGGGGTGCATGTGTCTTCTTGAATTATGGTTTTCTCTGGGTATATGCCCAGTAGTGGGATCTGCATTTTAAATGAGCTCCCATGTAATTCTTATGCATCGTAAAGTTGGAAAACCCTTGGTGTGACTTTTTTTTTTCCTCACTTTTATTGATGTAGAACTCACACAGTGAAGCACACAGATCATAAGTGGGCAAACTGATGAATTTGTCCACAGGGTGTACCATACCCCCCACGTTACCCATAGCCCAGCTCAAGATGTAGAACACTTCCAGCCCCCCAGAAGCCTCCCTCGTGCCCTTGACAGTCTGACACTGTTCACAGTTCTAGCAACATACTTTAGTTTTGCCAGTTTTTTAATTTATATGATCGGATTTCTTGGCTTCTTTCGCTCCACATTGTGCCTATGCTGCCCACTTTTAAAGGCCCAAACGACGTATCTTCCATTCCCTGCACTTTACTCTCTCCCGCAAGATAGGTAGGTAGATAGGAACAAAGAAAAAAAGGAAAAAAAGAAAACAAACTTTTCCAGGGCCTAACCCTAACCCCCCTCACTGCAGTTTCCTCCCTGTCCCTGCCCCACCCCAGGCCTTGGAGAAATCACTTTTGGTCACCATCCTTCAAGCATTAGCATTTCTGGAGGCTCAGGACCCAGGGCTGTGCCACCGTGGAGGACCTGAGCCTGTTCCCCTGCCAGACTCTCTGTCACAGCTACAGGGGACGCACATTTGTTGTGTATGGATTGCCAGAGGCCAGGCACATTCCAGACGAAATTCGCCAACTTAAGCTACAAACGAAATTCGCCAACTTAAGCTACAAACGAAAAGACAAATGAGATGGAAATTGCACAGCACAAGCCTACCCCTCATCAGTAGGGATCACTTCTGACACACTGAGCTGTGCAACCTGTTCAGGCCTTTCTCTGCAGCTGAGGTCAGCAGGGCTCTCCTGGCGCTGGGAACACTAGCTCCTTTGCCCCCAGCCCGGCAGAGGGGCGGCCCGAGAGGCTTTGCGAGGAAGCCGGCCAGGGTGGAGTGGGGTGGGATGGGCTGAGGGTTTACAGATAGAGGACACAAAGCAGATACAGAAACAGGGCAACACAGAAAGAAGATTTCATCATTCCAAAAAGAAAAAAAATATTTTGAACATCTACTATGTGCCCGGCCCCATGCTAGGTGTTCAAACTGTAGAGGTAGAGAAGATCTGCCCTTAAGGGGCTCCCAGCCCAGGGGATGAAAAGAGAGAAAGTGAGATGATGGGGACAGTGACAGAAAAAGCAAGAAGACACATCTGGAAAAGGGGGGGAGGCACTGGAAGGGAGAAGTAGGGATGGGCAGGAGAGCCGAACAGAGGAGCCAGAGCCCTACGACCAGCCAAGGCCAGTTCAAGACCCGGGATGTACTGGAGCCATAGGTACAAAGCAGGGAGGAGGGGGCTTCCCTGGTGGTGCAGTGGTTGAGAGTCCGCCTGCCGATGCAGGGGACACGGGTTCGTGCCCCGGTCCAGGAAGATCCCACATGCCGCGGAGCAGCTGGGCCCATGAGCCATGGCCGCTGAGCCTGCACGTCCAGAGTCTGTGCTCCGCAACGGGAGAGGCCACAACAGTGGGAGGCCCGCGTAATGCAAAAACAAAACAAAACAAAAAAGCAGGGAGGAGGGAACTGGGAGGAGGAGGAGCTGGGCCTGCCTGTCCTGCCTGGACCGGGAAGGGGCAGCTGTGAGGACAGCCTGGAGAGGGAGCACTCACAAACGGCTTTACAGACATCAACTAATTGTTTCTTGGTAAAGCGTCAAGGAGTAGGGCTGACGGAATGAGCTCACCGGTCTGGTGAATGGGGAGAACTAATAAGCAGAATATTTGGATGATGGTTTACTTGCTCTTGTGTGAAGAGGAGTCTCCATCCCTGGGTCTCTATCTTATGCATTTTCTGAGTTGAGGGAGTTGCAGAGAGGCAGGCAGTGCAAATTTGTTTTCATGTGGACTCAAGCTAAATACAATTTTTGTAATAATAATAGCAAACACTTATAAAGCAGTTACCAGGAGCCAGGCTGTCCTAAGCACTTAACTGTATTAATTCATTTGCATAGTAAATATGCTGGGGGCGGGGGATTAGTTCAAAGCCAAACACTAGTGACTTTTTTTTTTTTTTTTTTTTTTTTTGCGGTATGTGGGCCTCTCACTGTTGCGGCCTCTCCCATTGCGGAGCACAGGCTCCGGACGCGCAGGCTCAGCGGCCATGGCTCACCGGCCCAGCCGCTCCACGGCATGTGGGATCTTCCCGGACCGGGGCACGAACCTGTATCCTCTGCATCGGCAGGCGGACTCTCAACCACTGCACCACCAGGGAAGCCCACTAGTGACTTTTTTTAATTATCCATCTCCTTCCTTCCTCCCCACTCTGAAAGTTAAGAACTGTTGGCCAGGGGCTTCCCTGGTGGTGCAGTAGTTAAGAATCCGCCTGCCAATGCAGGGGACACGGGTTCGAGCCCTGGTCTGGGAAGATCCCACATGCCGCGGAGCAACTAAGCCCGTGAGCCACAACTACTGAGCCCGCGTGCCACAACTACTGAAGCCCACGTGGCTAAAGCCCGTGCTCCGCAACAGGAGAAGCCACCACGATGAGAAGCCCGCACAACGCAACAAAGAGTAGCCTCCACTTGCCACAACTAGAGAAAAGCGCGCGCACAGCAACGAAAACCCAATGCAGCCAAAAATAAATAAATAAAATAGATACAACATTAAAGAAATAAAAAACGTTTAAAAAAAAAAGAACTGTTGGCCCCTGAAAGAACTCTGAGCCAACTCTTCCTCGCTTGGGTGAGCATGAAGCAGAAGCCCCGGGGGGCTGGATTTGGGAGCAGTTCCAGGAGTACTTGAACGATTCCAGATCTTGGTGGGTCAGACAGGCTCACCCTCTGCCTCCTCATTCTCTGAGCTGAAGTGCTTCGAGCCAGGCCCCATGCTAGGTGCTCAGGACGAGAGGAGACATCTTGAAGGATGTAGCTGGTCATTAGGGTGAGTGTAGCCAACTCTCCAGGGACTGCTCTCTGCCTGTTACCAGAGCCAGAATCCATGTGCATCCCACCACTGTGATGTCTCTAAGCCTGATTGTCACCAGGGAGCTAGTTTCCATAGCGACAGAAATACACTAGACCCTTGACATTCTCAAGAGAGACATCATAGCCTGTCATGAATCCATGGATTAGAGACTACCCTATAATTTCCCCCATAAAATGTAGTAAAGTATGGCTGAGAAATATAATGAGGATGGCTAGTGAGGGCAAAGTCACCTTACTCTCAGCTTGCCGGGAGGTTCTCCTGAATCAGACTCACAGCCTGCAAGTCAGCACTGTGCACTATTTCATGTCAGATCGGGGTTGGTTGTTGCAGTGGAAACCACCTTATGGTAAACTTGAGAATGCCAAGTGTCTGCTGCTTTTCGAATGACAGGAAGCAGAGAGGGACTGCGATTGAACGTGGTAGACTGAACACTCTCTCTCTCCACTACCACACGTAAACAAGAGTAAAGGAGAAGAGGTGCCAGCCCATAAGGGCAAAGGAGACCAGAGTGAATCAGTGATGTCTGTGCAGCGTTGGAAGTTGAGAAGCTAACTGACAGCTCGATAGAGAAAGTAAAGCCTAAAGCTCCGCAGTGGAGAAGCCAGTGAGAAACGGACAGACTCCTGCCACTGAACGACACATAGGCTCAGAAATCAGTGACATCTGAGGATAGAATGTGGATTCGGGCCCCAAACAGGAGAGTGATGCCTCACCCCTTTTCACCACAGAACTGTCCCTGCTTTACCCGAGCAGCATCTTGGAGAGAACTTTATTCTCCAGAGAGACTGAACCCAAGAAAAGCTGGCTTGGGAACATGGGTACAAAGTATGGGTGGAGATGAGGCAATATATTGAAAAATGGGGATTTTCTGAATGTTTGCAAGCCAGATGGGGGAGCCCCTTGACCTATTCCTCCTGTTGGCTCTAGGAATGTTGGTAGCTGGGCAAATAGTGACATTTGGGGGACTCCACTGAAACCTCCCATGGCGAGACCCACACATGCACACAGAGCTTCCAGTCAGCTTCTAAATGCCTCACTCGTAAAAACGAGCCATCAGCCAAGCACTACAAGATTTTTAAGGAAGGCATCCAATATAAAAAAGCATTAGCCAAGGGAGGGTGGGAGGAAGACACAAGAGGGAGGGGATATGGGGATATACGTATGCATATAGCTGATTCACTTTGTTATACAGCAGAAACTAACACAACATTGTAAAGCAATTATACTCCAACAAAGGTGTTGGAAAAAAAAGCATTAGCCAAAATAAAACAAATTGAAGGAGGTAAATGTATGCAGGGAGCAAAAGAAAATGTAAACGCCACCACCATCACCATTGATATCCTCAGAGAAATAAGGGAGGATTTTATACTCACAGAGCAAGGGGCCTTTTAAAAAAAATTGAGATATCAGGAATTCCCTGGAGGTCTAGTGGTTAGGACTCAGTGCTTTCACTGCTGAGGGCACAGGTTCAACCCCTGGTCAGGGAACTAAGATCCCGCAAGCCACATGGCATGGCCAAAAGAGGAAAAAATTTTGTATGTGGTATAACTCACATACCATAAAATTCGCCCTTTCAAAATTAACAATTTAGTGGGTTTTTTAAAATTATTTATTTTATTTTATTATTTTTTAATTATTTTATTTTAATTAATTATTTATATTAATATAATTAATAAAAATTATTATTTTTATTTATTTTTGGCTGAGTTGGGTCTTTGTTGCCGTGCGCGGGCTTTCTCTAGTTGGGGCGAGCGGGGGCTACTCTTCGTTGCGGTGCACGGGCTTCTCATTGCAGTGGCTTCTCTTGTTGCGGAGCACGAGCTCTAGGCACGCCGGCTTCAGTAGTTGAGGCTCACGGGCTCTAGAGCGCAGGCTCAGGAGTTGTGGCGCACGGGCTTAGTTGCTCTGCGGCATGTGGGATCTTCCCGGACCAGGGTTCAAACCCCTGACCCCTGCATTGGCAGGCGGACTCTTTACTGCTGCACCACCAGGGAAGCCCTTTAGTGGTTTTTAGTATATTCACAAGGTTGTGCAACCATCATCACTATGTAATTCTAGTTACATCATCTGTTCAGTCTACCGCGTTCAAAAAGAAACCCCATACCCATAAGCCGTCACTCTTCATTCTTTCTCTCCAGACCCTGGCAACTACTAATCTACCCTCTGTCTCGATGCATTTACCTATTCTGGACATTTCCTAAGTGGAATCGTATAGTATGTGGCCTTTGTGTCTAGCTTCTGTCATTTAGCATAATGTTTTCAAGATTCATCCGTGTTGCAGCATGATCAGTACTTCATTCCTTTCTGTGGTTGGATAATATTGCATGTATGGGTATTTCACATTTATCACTTGATGGACATTTGGGTGATTTGCAGACAGTGAAAATGCAGAGAACAAGAATGAACTCTTAGATATTTAAAATATATTCCATTTCCTTAAACGAAAATGATTACATACTTTCCAGATCGCAAGGATCCATTAGGTGCCCAGCACAATTAATGACAAAAGAGCCTCACAAAGACACATTTTAAAATTTCAAAATGTTGGGGATAAAGTGAAGATTCTGCAAGTATCTGAAAGAAAAAGACAGGCTTTAGGATAACAGCAGACTTCTCAATAGAACTCTGGCAGCAAGTAGATAGTGGAAAAATTCCTCCGAACATATGAGGGAAGGTTTTTTTAATCTGAAATTATATTTTCAGTCAGTCTATCAATTAACTACGGAGATTAAATGAGGACGTTTTCAAACATGCACATTTTCAAGAAACTCACCTCTTTTTCAAAAGTAACTTGACAGTGTGCTCCACCTAAACGAGTAAGATGACGTGAAACCCAGGCAGAGGGACGTAACGGTAAGAATATTTACTACTGTAAGAAAAAGCTTGAAAGGACATACACCAAAATGTTAATAGCAGTTAGTTAGAATTGGGAGGTGGGAAGGGGGATTAGTTAAATTTTTTCCATGTGTTTTTCTCATTTTTCAATAACAGTGCTGCATTGTACCTAAATGACTATATTTTTTGGCATTTTGTTGGCAAATGCAGAGAGCCAAAGGCAGGAGAAGAGGTACAAAGGACAGAGAGGAAGGATATGGCTCTCCAAGGGCCCTTTTGGCTCTCACCTCTGTTACCCCCCACTGTGGGTGCCCCTGTCTAACACATCTCACAGCGCCTGGGCCTACATGAGACCTGTGACTGTCTGTCTGCCCTGCTAGGCTGAGAGCTTCCCCAGGGCAGAGCTGAGTCTTGTTCGTCTCGTGTATCCCCAGTGCTAACCGGGAGCAGGCATGGAATCAAAGCTTGAATGAATATGTAGAAAGAGAAAGGGAGGAGGAAAACAGAAAAATAGGAAAGAGAGAATTGCCACCAAACATAGACCATAAAGTGAATGAGACCTGGGAGCTGGGATGCGATCACAGTTTTACAGACCTCCTGGCCTGGAAATCAGAGAGGGTGATTAGAGATCAAAGAAGGCAGTCAGCCCTGGGCGTCCCCAACCTGGGGCGAGTGGAGCCAACTCCTGGAGTAAATAATGCCCTAAACATTCGAGTTGAAAGGGACCAGTGGTCCCATAGCCCAGGACTTTTATCTTGCAGATCAGATTCAGAAGCTGAGTTCTGGTGGGTACCCTTACATAAGTCCCTTGCTGCTCTGGGCCTCAGTTTCTTCCATTGAAAAGCAAGGAGGCAAAATGAAGTGGCTGAGGTGTGCTCTGACCCCCTGAGGCTCTTAGAACGTACATCCCAGGAGGCAGAGGACCAACTCACCTTGCTTAGGTGTGGAGGCTGCCTAAGGCACACACCTCCACGTGAGGGTAGAGGATTGGGGGAAAGGCTCTGCCTCCCAGCCAGCTCTTTTCATCTGTGGAGGCAGCTTCTGAAATGGATATGGTGCCGGACAGTTTGGGGCCAGCTCTTTCCCCCCAGGAGGCAGACACTGGCCTGGGACAGCAAGTGCAGACCCAGGCACCTACATCAGATTCACCTGCTTGGAAGTGAGTCAATCTTCAGGTTTCTGGGCTCCACCCCCAGGCCTGCAGAATCAGGGACCAGAGGAGTGGGATGGATATTTGCACGTTAACAAGCACTCCAGCTGATTCTTGGGCACACTTTGATTTGAGGTATGTTGGATTCAGGGGACTGGGATTCGGGATGGGAGGTTCAGTGCTCATAATCGAAATAGCTACCATTTATGCAGTACCTACTCCATGTGGGGCACTTTTCGACATCTCTAATCTTCACAACAACCACCCTGCAAAGTAGGTATTATTACTCTAATTGTACAGAAGAGAAAAGTGAGACCCAGAACAATTAACTTGCCAGACAACACACAGCTAACGAGAGAAAGAGCCAGAATTTTACCTGGGGTCCTTCTTTACTCTCAGACTAACTCTCGCTCCTTGCTTAGGCCAACAGCTGCTGCTTGCATGCCTCCAGTGTTGGAGGTGACCTGCACTGAGAGGGGGTGGGTTCGTGTAAAGGTGGGGCTGCTGTGGGACAGCAGGACAGAGGGTGTAGAGGAGCCCCCTGGCCATCTCTGCTTTTCCCTTTCCCTCTACTTCTCAGGCTTCCTCAGGCTCCCAGGCATGTTTTGATGGGGCGTGAAGCCATCCATGACCTCTGTCTTCCCTTCTTTCCAGCCTCCTATTGTCTCACTAACTAAAGACATCTCAGATAATTCCCCCTGCTGTGAGCCACTGGTGGTGCGCCAGCATCCCACTAGGGAAAGCAGCAGTAAGCACCTGGTACCCTGGCACTGAGGAGACACCTGGGCACTGGCAGAGGCCAGCTGGAGAAGGAGGCAGAGCAGGGGAGAGAGGAAGTAGCCCAGGGACAGGACTGGAAAGGCAGCGGTAATTAAGCCCCACAGCTGGAAGGAGAGGGTTCTAGAAGGAGCCAGTGCCCCACCTCTGGGCAGGCCCACACCTTAGCTAGAACTGCTCAGTCCCCATTCTGAGCAAGAGGCCCCACAGCTCCATCACCTGCTCCTGTATTTGACAGCACTTCCCCCAGGATGCTTTTAGTGGTGACTCACCTGAAAGCCCCCCACCTCAGAGCCTTTGCCCTGCTGTCCCCTCTGCCTTACAGTGACCGACCGTTTGGTTTGCTTGGGACTGAGGGCTTTTTGAGATTCAGGAGAGTTAAAGCTGAGAAATGGGGACAAATTGATCATCGTACTCTGCCTCCTCCTCCTCATTCAGGTCTTAGGACAGGTCCCTCCTCAGAGAGGCCTTCCTGGCCACCCAGGGTACAGCAGCACCAGGTCACTATCCTATACGTTTAGTTCCTGAGTTCGTTTTTTATTGCTGCTCTAACAAATCACCAGAAATTTGACGGCTGAAAACAGCACGTATGTGTTGTCTCCGCTCTGTCGGTCAGAAGTCCACGGCTCTCCTGGTCTCTCGGCCCCAGGTTCCAAAAGGCCAAAATCAAGGTGTCAGCCAGCCTGGACGCTTCATCTGGAGGCTCTAGGGAGAATCCACTTCCAAGCTCATGCAGGTGGCAGGGTGGAACCCAGTTCCTTGCGGTTGCAGGACTGAGGCCCTGCTTCCTCGCTGGCTGTCAGCTCCCAGAGGCCTCTCTTCAGTCCTTGTGCATAGCCCCTGTATCTCAGAACCAGCAACAGGATGCCAAATCCTTGTATGCTTGGATTCCCTTTCTGCTTCCAGCTGGACAAAGTCCTGTGTGTTTAAGGACTCGTGGGATTAGATGTGCCCCACCCAGGTAATCCGGGACACTCCCCCTTAAAGTCCACAACCTTAGTTACATCTGCACTGTCCCTTTTGCTATGTAAGATAACAGATTCAACAGATTCCAGGGATTAGTGTGTGAAGGTCATTGGAGGGCCATTCTGCTTACCATGTTCCTTCAGAACGCTGTCACTATCGGGTGTTTTATTTACCTATGTATTTATTCTCGGTTTATTGTCTATCCCTCTCCTCCCCATGTAAGCTCCACGAGAGAGGGGGTGGTATCTGTACTGTTCACTGCAGTGTCCCTCGTCCTGTTTTAGTGCTTGGCACATTGGTGTTTGTTGAATGAACGTTATAATGACTATTGAATATGGCAACTTCTGGCAAGTCCAAAGAGGCTTCTTAGAGCCCACCCCTCAGCTGGGCAGATGGCAGGAGGTCAGGCAGGGAGACACCTGCAGCTACAGTGGGCCCTCCTGGCAGCTGGGCTGGAAGCCCCTAGCACTGCTGGCTTCTGACCAGCTGCACCTTCTGCGCAGCTGCTTCCCCAGCCCGGCCTCTCTGCCGGTGTTCCCCCCTCTGCCTACCCAGAACCCCCAGACCCTCAGTCTGTCCCTGCCTGAGGATCCCAAAGGGCAGAAGCCTGAGGCTAGATGGCTGCCCTGAGGGGTGGTGAAGAGGCGGAGGACCAGTCCAGGAGGAGGCAGGGACGGCTGGCCTCAGCTGGGTTCAGAGCCAATCCACCTGGGACTTTAAACAACTAATTTCCCCAGTCTGCAAAATGACCATCTTCTGAGGGAAAACAGTTAGCCCACTGCAAATTGTAATTGTCATCTTACTCCTGATTTTAATTTGGACTGATGGGAGGGCTAAGTGATTCTGGCTCCCTCCCCCTCCCACCGTCCCATGGCCCTGGGCCCTCACCTGCCAGTGGGCATTTAACCCTTGGCTGCCCACCTTGCAGAGACTGAGGGATGTTTGGTGGCTGGTGCAGGCCGGGGTTGGGCTGAGCCGGTGCTGGCAGGAGGGAGAAGGAAAGAGAAAGGCTTTGAACGGGCCCGCAGGGGAGCTGCCTGTTTACAAGGCTCCTAGGCAATCACAGTTTTATGGATGGAATTGACTGCTGAATCGCTCCTCTGTCACAGCCAGTTACCTCTGGCTGCGCAGTCTCTGGGGACCCAGCTTCCAGGAGCGTCTGCCTCCGTTGGGCCAGGGCATCTCTGCGTGGCCTTGCTCTTCTCCACCCCCTCAGTGCCCCCGCTGTCGTGAAGCTGTGATTCTCTGCAGCTGGGAGAGGATCCAGTGCCCACCGCCTGCTATTCATGGGGTCGGTGTAAGTGACTTTGCATCATTTAGTTCAGCCCCGCTCCTACTAAACAAACGAAGGCCTGGAGGAGGAAGGGACTTGCTCAAGGTCACACAGGGGTCCGGCCTCAGGAGGAACACGCAGCCCATCGTGCTTCTTATTGCTTACTTGTCTCTCCTCTCCTTGGGTGCTCCTTTGCTCTCTTGCCCATGGCTTACCCCCAGCGCAATGCGTGGCATCCTCCCAGAGGCAGGAAATGAGGCGCAGGCAGAGTCCCGAGTCTACCAAGCCCCTCCCCCGACTCAGCCTCACACATGAGGCTGGTTTGGTTCATTCATTCACACATTCCTTCATTCATCCATCACAGCCACTGTGTGCTGGGAACCGTGCTACGTGCTGGGACCCAAAGACAAGACCCATCCCTGCCCTCCAGGACTTCACAGCCTCGTAGTTGTCCTGTGTGGAGCTGTTCAGCCCTGGGTCCCAGCCTCCAGTAGGTCGTTCTTCAGTGAGAACTGACTAATCCTGAGCAGCAGCAGGTGAGGGAATAGCTGCTGGCTCCTGGCCCCTGCCTCTGGCTGTGGAGCGACCCTGAGCTCAACCATGTCGTCGAGTTGCTGCTGCTTGAGGAGCTAGGTTTGGAACCAGGAATTCAGGGTCCTCATCCTGGCTTTGCCGCTGGCTCTCTCTGTGACCTTCCACAAATCCCCTCCTCCTTCCTGAAGCCAGGGCCTTGGCTCTGGTGCCTCCACCGCCGCCTTTGGTGACTCTGGCAGGAGCTCACCCGGCTCCACGCTGGTGGAAGCCTCCTGTCTGGTCAAGGGCATCCTGGGTTAGGGCTGCCACCACCACCCGGTAACCTGAGTCTGTGAGCCTTCCGTTCCTCGTAGGTAAAGCAGGGCAGATGGTATGAGGCCGGCAGGTGAAGGTTTGCACGTCAGCAGGCAGGCATGGAGCACCTTGCGTGACCCCTGGAACAAAGCCTGCGGTGCTGCATGAGAGGGCGTCTTTGGTGTGCCCTGGTGGGTGCCACCGCATCTGAGTACCATCCTTTAGTTTGGTGGGAGCACTAACTGGAGGCTCGTGGGGAGGTGGAAAGTGCATGGAAGTGGGAGTCAGGAGGGGAAGGGATTTCCTCTCAGGGCCTCAGCTTCCAGGCCATTGGGTCACGTCCTCTCCCAGGCTTCCACTGTTAACAGGCGGGTCAGCAGCTGCGATTTATCCCCTAGTGAGGGCAACCTTGGGAGAGGCCACAGCTTCATCTGGGTTCCCCCCAGGCCCCTCCGTCACCGCCTTCTGAGGGAGACACAGACGGCAGCCCTCTCCAGCATTCTCTCTGCATCTTCCCCATTGCCTGCCCCTCCCCTCCCCTCCCCTCCCCCCTCCCCTCCCCCAGCCCCCTCCCCCCAGCCCAACCAGCTCCAGCCCTGTGTTGTTTCCCCACTGCTCCTCTTGGCTTTAGCTGGGCCACCTGCCTGAGTTCCTCCTCTTCCTCCCCCACCCGTGTCTGCCTCCACCTGCTGCCAGATCTCCCTCCTCGGCCTGACCTGAGGGAAAGGCGTGGGAAGGTTGGGTCCACAGCCTCAGGACCCCTTTCCCTTGGAGGGCGCTTAGAGCCCATCCCCATAGGCCTGTCTCTTGTCACTAAAGAAAAGAAGCCAGATGCTCCAGTGTGGCTGGCTCCTCATGGCAGGACATTCCTACCGCAGCCCCTGCTGCTGCAGCTTGACCCATTTCCCTCAGGCGCCTGGGAACCGTCACTGATGTATAGGTTCTCAGATGCGAGAAGAGGGGTGCATTGAGCCCAGCCTTCCCTTCCCCGTGCAATGCATACCTGGTCCTTCACTTTCTGCTTGAACATCTCCCGCCCGCCTGCTGATGGGGTGGACAGAAATGCAGCCTGCTCCGGGCTGGGGGTAGGGAGGGTTCTGCCCCTCCCGAAGTCATTACACTAACCCTCACTGGGATCTCCATCAGTGCTTACCAAAGACCACCTCCAGAGTGTGTTAAGCAGGCAGGTTCCTGGTCTCAGCTCCAGAGAATCCAGTTCCAGAAGTCTGGGTGGATTCCAGGAATCTGCAGGATTAACAAGCACCCTGTATGGTTGTTCTGAACCTAATTCTGGTTTAAGGGGACCATGGACCACCCTCTGTGAAAGGTTGTTTGATCTGGATGTGACAAGAAGAGGTCTGTCCCCTGCTTGTTAAGGCCTTGAAGTTCAGGGTCCGAGAGAGAAGCCATCAGCCCCCAGTCGGACTTGGTCAGAGGCCTGGAGCACTGGCTAACTAGGTCTTCAGGTTGCTGTCAGCACCCTCTTCCTACCTTGGTCCCTCTGGTAATCCTGATCTTCGTCCCTACCCCTGCCCTGGCCTGGGGAGGTGGGAGCCTCAGGAGAGGAGAGGGGCTGGTTGTGGGCAGCAGCTGGGAGCCCGGGCCGGCTCTGTAGGAAGGATGTTTACTTCCCCAGGGATTAGGCGATGCCGTGATGCTCCTGGGTGAAGATTTTAAGGCCTCGCCCACCTTCTTTAGACACACTGCATGAGCAGAGCACTTTGAATCCCTTACTTGGGCTCGCTCGGCTGGGCACAGCCCCAGGCTCCACACCCTGGTGGCGTGGGGGCTTCGGCGCAGCACCCCATGGCCCACATCCCAGCCCGGAGGGCGGTGGTGTCTGCCGTAAGGCACAAGCACATCGAGTCACCCTAGGAGGTCAGGAGCATCACCCCTGCACTTCCTTCCGCCCACTGCTGCTGCTTGCCCCTCACGAAGACTCACGTGAGGAAGCAGGCACGCCGAGGCTGGGTGATTCGTACTGTGGGTCACAGAGCTTTGGGGAGCACTCAGAAGCCATCTGCCCTAATCCCTTCATTTTACCCTTGGGAGAACCAAGGTGCCGAGGGGTAATAGTCTCCCAGATTCTCATGGAGGGCCCGTGGAAAAGCTGCGCATGCAGCTAATAGTTGACGAGGCCAGGAGAGTGTTCAGTCCTGGCTCCCAGGAATGGGACGGGGGAGCCTTGAGTAAGTGGTGGAGGTGGGATTGAACCTAATCTTTCTGATCCACAGTCTGTGCTAGTGCTTGCTGCTCAATAGAAATATAATGTAAACCACACTTGAACATACGGAGTAGCCACATTAAAAAAGTAAAAAGAAACAGGTGAAGTTAACAACATTATTTAACCCAACATATCCCCCCAGATTATCATTTCAAAATGTAATCAGCGTAACAGAGTTATTAATGAGATGTTTTGCATTCTTTTTGCACATTAAATCTGTACAAGCCGGTGTGCATTTACATGTACAGAACTTCTCAGTGTGGACTAGCCACAGTTCAGATGTTCAGCGGCCACATATGGGGCTGCCATGTTGGACAGTGCAGGCCTGTGTTCTTGCTGCCGCTCCTTTCTGCTGAGTCACAGGGTGACTATCTCCCTGGCCTCTGCTGCCCCTGACTTCCTGCTGTTCCCAGGGGGCCATCCTCCTCTTCCTCTGGGCTCTTTCAGGATCATACTTTTCCCTTCCCTCTCACCTGCCCATCTTCCAGGCCACCTCTCTCACTCCATAGCTCTCTCCTGGAGGACTTGTTGTCAGACAAGAAACCTTTCAATAGTTGAGACAAAGGTGACAAATGTTCCTCATTTACATTCAGGTTCTCTCTGGCTTTTTGGGCCCTGTTGAATGGCACTTCTATCAAAGCATCTCACTTGGAAATGTCAGTGTGGCTTTTGGTAAGTCATCAGTCACCGTGATGGCGATGACGGAACAGTGTGGTGGTGTGTAATACGCTGCGGGACGGCTCTTTTGCAATTGCGCAGTATTTTGTTTATCCAATGGGGCATGAAATCTCTCTTGAAGGAAACTATTAACCTGCCACGCCAGGCTCCTCAAGGCCTTCCTTTCCACTTAACTTTCCAGCCTCTTTTTTTGCCTTCTTGCTCCTTGGCTACCTGGAGTCAAGAATCTTGCTGTCACCACAGGTTTCCTGGAACCTTCTCCCACTCTAACAGGAGGCAAGCCAGCTCCCCTCCAGGCACCCGTACAGGAGCCGGAAAAGCTGCTCAGCTGCTGCAGGGCCCTGGCTCTGAATCCAGGTGCGGGGGTTGCCTGTGAAGCTCACCTGGACCTGAAACAGTTCCCGTGCAAGGAACGCCAGCCTTCCTCACAGCCGCTGTTCATTCCTGGGTGTGATTGCTGGTCCTGCCTCCCTTTACCCCTCTCTCCTTCCTGCCCTCCCCCAGCTCCTCCAGAGTCCCCAGCAGACTGTGCTGCTCCCCGGCTACACACACTCACCCAGGTGCTTACGATCCCGATTTTCTCTCAGTTTCAAGGGAAACAAGAGTAGATTTTTGAAAAAGAGCACTAAAAATTTAAGAGAAACAGTAACGCATGCAAAAAACAAAAACCCAAAAAGCATAGAAGTCCCAAGATTTTCCAGATCACATATTTCTGATCAAAAATAAAGGTACTTAAATCTGAGATGGGCTGGTTCAGTCCAAGCAGCTTGTCCCCGGCTCCTTCCCCTCATTTCACCCTTGTGTCTGGACTCGCCTCTTTTTTCACGGTGGAGGGCTTCCTCCCCTCCCCGCATTTCCTTCTCATGCTTTTGGGGTTGAGACTTTGGCCAGGTAGTGCAAGTAACCAAACATGGTGGCATAGAAACAGGGGTGGGCTGAAGCCCCCTGAGTTGTTTATTGCTGTGCTGAGAGAGCCGTTCCCCACCGGTACCTGGAGACTGTGACGCCTGCTCAGAGGCTTGCCTTGTGGACCTGAACCCCATTGTGGAATCCTCTGACCCGCATCCAGACACGTGGGAGGAAAGGCTGTCCAGACCTTCCTCCATCCATTCTCTCTGTCTTTGTGGTCGGTGAAGAAGTATCACGCACGCGCACACGCACGCACACAATCTTTCAGTGTGAGCCTTTCTCCATTCCTGATCCCTCTGGGTGCTGTGTTATGATCTCTGCAGAAGACAGTATCTTGTGAAGAAAAGAGATCTCGTTCTAGAGCTGGACCAACCTGGCTCCCGTTTCAGCTCTGTGCAGCTTCTTGCCTGGCTCTGGGCCAGCGAGTCACCTCTGAGCCTCAGTGTCCTCATCTGTGAAATGAGTCGAGGACGCCAGCCTCACAGAGCTAGCCCTAACACTGCCAGTGCTCACGATGGTTAATTCCCCTCCTCCTCCCCTTGAGTAGCAGGTGCACCTGCAGGTGCAAGGTAGAGAAGGTTCTGGGGTGATTGGCAGAAGCCCTCTGCCCTGACCCCGTGGCTTGAAATAGACAAGTGCAGAATCCAGACGGGATGAGCACATCAGCCTCCTCATCGTCACCTGCTACTCATCTAGTCTAGACACAGGGTTAGGCCTTCTCCAGCAGGACCCAAGCTGGCCACCTTTTACAGATGGGGTGGGTCTGCCCCCCTTCACAGGAAGCCTCCCGTTGAGGACAACCCCACTGCCAGCCATGGGCCATCACACCATTTGTTCTTTTACCCCAACTGGCATTTGTTGAGCACCAACCATGTGCCAACCCCTGTGTGAGGCAAAGGGGAAGCCAGGCTAGAGCAGGCCCAGCCCCTGCTCTGGAGAAACTCAGGCTAGGGAGGAAGACAGTCCACGGCTCCTGCTAAACTAGGGTAGGTTCTGGAGGAGCAAGAGGGGGGAGGGCAGGGATTGTCACCACGAGGTGACAGTTGAGCTGGCACGGGAGGATAATTAAGAGCTCCCCAAGCAGAGAGTGGAAGGGCATTCCAGAGCAACAAGTTCAAAGGCCTTGCAAGCGCAAAAGAGAACAGCCAGTTGCTATACAGTTCAGGGAAAGAGAAGAGGAGGGGAGGCCCTGGAGAGGTGGGTGGGGATGGATGGGGTGGCTGCTACTAACGCAGCCAAGGGGTGTGCCCTTTGGTCAAGGAGAGCCAGTGGCCTCCCTCATCACAAGGAGAGAGATGGAGAGGAGAGGCTGCACGATACACAGATGGAAAACCTAGATGGCAATTATGGGATGTCAGGAAAGAGCACTGTGCAGAGGAGAAGGGGCCTTCTGGCGACCCATGAAGGATTGGGAGATTCGGGTCAGTGTGGGCAGACGTGGCTTCTGACTGCCATTCACGTGTTACCAAGAAGCCCTTCTCCCCTGGGGCCCCTTTTCTCTGATATTGCAGTAGTGCAGCAGGAGGGTGTAGGTGTGCACGTCCCTATCCATGCCTGCTGTGAAAAAGAACTCATTTATTGAGCTCCTGCTGTGTGCCAGCACTGTGCCAGATTCTTTGTCAGTATTACCTCATTGAATCCTCAAGATAACCCTTGAGGTGTTATTCCCATTTTACAGATGCAGGAACTGACTCTCAGGTTAAGTAATTTGTTCAAGGTCACAACAGCTAGTTAGAAGCAGAAGTAGGATTTGAACTCAAGTCTTTCCTATTCTGAAGACTTTGTTCTCTCCACTCTGCTGTGTAGAGCATTTGGCTCCCAGCTTCCTGAACCTGATCTCCTTCTAGCCCCTGGGGTTCTGGAGGGATTTTTATGACATTGATGCTGCCTTCATTATTAGAAGGCTGTCACTGGGGTGACAGAGAACAGCAGATATGGAGCTGTCACAACGGGAAAAATGAGGTGACGAGGAAGGCACATCATCACTGCAGCTAGATGAGAGGCGGCCACAGCTCCGCCTGGCAAAAGACTCCCTGTCACAGTTCTGCTTCAGCTGTGTCCCCAGACTCGTCCTAGCCCCCCTCTTCAAGCAGGTAGAATCCAGGCCTCAAAATCTACTGCTGTTTCTGAAGGACGAAGAGACCTTTATGGAAAGGGGCCAAGCCATCATCTTTAGAACTGACCAAGGAACCAGTAGAGCAGTGCTTCTTAGCATTTGGGGGTCATAGACCCCACTGAGGATCTGATACAAGCTATGGACCTTCTCTCCAGAAAAACGCACCCATACGCTCACGCTCACACATGTGCACACAAACACAATTTCAGGTATTTTCCAGGCTCTTCAGTCCATCTGTGGACTCGAGATTAAGTAGGCTTTTTCTCTCTGGAGATGCTGGGGGAATATGTTTACGATGAGCACAGTTGCTGACTGTGTTTACCCTTCTGACCTTTTCCTTGTCCTGCAGCTCCTGGAGGAAGCAAAGGAAATGTATCAGTAACTCAGATCCAGTAATTGCTTTTCAAGAATGTCTTTGGAGAGGTTGAAGCCACAGGCCACAGGAGAGCTTTGGCTTCTCTGTATTTAAATTGCTCAGAGTCCTTCATGTCTATCAGGGCATAGGTGGGCTGCCCAGGCACTGAGGAGTGGGCTCTGTGTCTAAAACTCTGCCAGGATGCTGGCTCCCGGAACCCTGGGAGCTCCTCCTTGCACTAGGCTCACTGGAGAATGCTTTGGAGGAGAAAGCCCGTTGCTGCAAGGCCCTGAGGTCCTCTGCCTCCTCTGGAAGTTCCTGTCCCTCCCTGGCGGGAAGCACGTGCGCTCTTAATAGAGCTGCCTAATCACTTGTTTAAACTAGACATTTGGTGCGTAATGACTCCTGGCTGGGATCAGAAAAAGCCATCAGCCATCCTCTGCAGGGGCCAGACCTGCCGGACGTGGTTCCATTGGCTGGAGGAGCAGGGGGTCGTTCTCCTTAAGGCAGTGCCCACTGTGTGGGAGCCCAGAGATGGGGGAACTTCTTAAGGTTGGGCAAAGACAGCTGACACCTTGCTCCCTTCCTTACCAGTTCTCCTGCTCCGGGACACAGGGTGATCCCAGAATGTGATGGAGTGAGAAGGTGGAGAGGCAGAGCACCTGGGGTGGTTTCCCAGCTCTGCTAGGGGCACTCAAAGGGCAGCTTCTGGGACCAGTCTCCTGTGCACCTGACTTGCCACCCAGCTGGAGGAGACAGAAAATCTGCCAGTACCTAAGGCTTCCCAGGCTCTCGGGTATGGCTAGAAAGCCAGCAGATTTGCTATTTGCCCAGAGTTTTGAGATCTGGGGAGAGAGATACTGGAGAAATATAAGCTACAGCTGAGTTAATTATTATTATTTTTATCATTATTACAGACAAGAATGTTCCCCTGTTAATTCCCTGGGAAAATGACTGAAAACGAGCTGGCACCGCCCAGGCTTTGAGCCCAGGAGAGCAAGCAGTGGCAAAATACAGCCTCCAGATCTGCTCCCCTCTTAGCTGGGTCACCTGGCCGGGCACCGCGCCTCTCCCCAACACACAAGTGCACACATGCACACACACAGACACATGCACACAAACATGTGCAGCCCAAGCTGCTCCAGCAGAAGGGAGGGTACGTAGCCCCTGGAGCACTTGTTCTTATCTCGGTGAAAGAAAACTGGCCAGGCTATATAGCAGAGCCCTGAGAGTTGGGGGAAAGACCCTCTGCTTTAGTTGTTCTGGAGATTTCTGTTGATAAGCACTTTTGCACACATGCATCCCATAGGCTCCCTCACAGCCTGGCAGTTGGTGTGCTGAAGAGTGAGGGCTCAGCATCACGCAGTGCTGGACCTGGATCATGGCTCCTACACGTACTAGCTGTGGGACCTGGGCAAATTGCTTAACTTCTCTGAGCCTCCATTTCCTCTTCAGTAAATATAACTACCACTATCAGGGGGTTGTTATGTGGGTTAGATAAGAATGAAGCTTCGTGAAAGGCCCAGTACAGAGTAAGTATTCAATGAATTTTACCTACTAAAATTCAGAGAAGATATTCTTATCCCCATTTTACAAGTGAGAAGAAACGGGCTCGATGAGATAGTCCCATAGTTGGTAAGCGGTGGAGCTGGGATTAGAATGCTGCTGTTTCCCTGGGAGATTTACATGGTGGCAGTATGGACTTGGGCATCCTCCCGCTGCTGCCAGCTCGTCCTCCCTGGCCTGCCTGCACACATGGCCACCCCTCTGGGGACTTCTCAAAGAGGTCACCTGGACAGCACCTGCAGCTGTGGCTCAGTCTCTGCCAGGTGGGGGTGAGGGAGTGGGAATGGGTAGAGGAGACCCGGGAGCCAGGAGGAAGCCTCAGGGCCTGGTGGGGGCAGGGAGACGATGGTGATGGATGAAGAGCAAAGTGGGGGAGGGGTGAGAAGCGCGGGGAGCGTTAAGAAAAGAGGTGGAGGCTGGGAGAAGACACAGCCCCACAGCTGGCTCCTGGGGAGCCCCGTGGCTGGACTCGTCTGGCTCCGTTTGCTGAGTCCTGAACGCACCTTCCAAGAGGAGCTTCCTGTTGGGTAACAGTAAAGCATCCTTAAGCTTGGTGGCAAATCCAGCCATTAAATTTATTTTTCAAATATAATGTGATTGAATTTATGGTACATGAATTATATCTCAATGCTGTTATTTATATATAATTATGTAATAATTATATATACATATATATACCTACATATGCATATACATGCATATGTATAAGTTTATATATATATAAAATGGGGTTGTTAAGAACACTGGTTCTTACCCCTTCCTGGTTGTATGAGCTTGGGCCCGAGGCTTAACTTCTTTTAGTCTCAGTTCCCTCATCTAAGGATTAAAAGAGGCGATGAGTGGCAAGTCCCTGGCAGAGAAAAAGCCCTTCATGGAATTAGCTAATTGTTTTGCATCTGTTTTAGCGGGACAAGGTGTATGCCGTTGCCCGTAGTTTAGGATTAAGGAAACTGAGCCCAAGAGAACTGTCTACAGGTCTGGAGGGCAGGCACTGGGTGGAGCTCGGCGAACGTCTGCAGAGTGAAAGGCGTTTCGCCCCTTGCTGCTACAGCTCCGGGCACCCGAAGAGGCTGAGGAGGGAGGCCCTGTGGCCCAGGGGCCAGCTGGATCCCAGGGGGACAGTGGGCCTCCCCAGAACTGCTGGGGCTGGGCTGGACTCCCCTAGGCTTGCTCGCACAGAAGGGACTCTGACAAGCCAGGTGCTGAGAGGGCTGCCAGGGAAGGGAGGCCTCAGGGTGGGATCCTTGGCAGGCATGCGAGCCCCAGACACGCTTCCGCAGACGGGAGGCAGGAGCCTGGGTGGGCTCCCTCTTGGGGCAGATGAGCTAAAATGCAGTTTCTTGGCAAGACAGGCCTTTTTTATTTCAACCTGTCTCTCACCCAGGAAGTGCTTCCCCACATCCAGCCACAGCAGGCTGTGGTCTTTCATCTGGTTTCCTGACCTCTGGTCCTTAGAGGAGATGGACTTGACTTCAGGTCCCAGCCAGACACTCTCCCTGAGGCGGCCAGGAGGACAGGTTGGACCCCCTGAACGTGCCAGCATGTTCTCAGCACACGCGCTTGGGTGTGACCTTTCGCGAGGCACAGTCACACATTCTAGGTGTGGTGGGTTAGGAGGTCAGGGTCCTGGAGAAGGCCTAGTCCCACCCCGACTTCACCCTGGAATTATTTTCCTAGCTGGGCGCCTGGAGTGGAACCCATTCCAAAGGTTGAAACAGGAAAAAATCACCAGCCTTAAGAGGTAACAGGGAGCAGTGTTGTGAACCTTGGCCTCTGCAGTCAGCCTGTCTGGGCTTGCTTCTCTGCTACATACTACTTACAAGACCCTGGGCAGGCTTCGTAATATCTGTAAGCCTCACTTTCCTTATCTGTAGAATGGGGCTGCCGGAAGTTCCTACTCCGAGGGTGTGGGGGGATTCAGTGAGACCCTGCATGGGAAACACTGAGCTTGGTGCCGAGTGGACACTGAAGCTCGAGTTGGAGGCCTGGCCCTGAGATAACGCGCTGAGAGTGCCCTGTGAATGGTGATACACCCACGGGGTCAGTGCTGGCGATCATACCGCCCAGACTGCAGCCAGCAGACCTTATGCCATGGCCTGACGCTTGGGCTGGGGGGAGCAGGCAGTCACAGTTGGGGTCCCCCTACGTTCAGTGAATGCATTCATGAAGCAGAAAGGAGGCCAGAAAAAAGCAAAGAAGAGAAAAGAAACCCCAGCAAATTCTCCTCTGTCCTCCCCCAGCTCTGCAGCTCCTGGGGGAACTGAGCTGCATAATACAATGGGATTTAATAAAATGCCTTTAACTCACAAAGTTTGTCTGCTGCCAGCTCCTTAATTAAATTGCCTAATGCTGCTTTGCGATGGCAGCACAAACTCCTGTGTTTAAAGAGCACGGTGTTGCCATGGCACTCCCCCGACAGGACGAGCCAGCTGTGGAGGAGCATACAGATGAGACGTGGAGCCTGGCCCCTGCCCGCAGTATCCAACACACACACACACACACACACACACACACACTCTCTCTCTCTCTGTCTCTCTCTCTCTCTCTCTCTCTCTCTCTCTCTGCAATAGACTCTGGTCTGGTTTTCCTGGGAAATGATTTAATCCTTGCTAAGAAAGAGGAGACTCGGGGCCATTTGACCAGAGCACAGCTGGCCAACTGGTACGGCAGTGGGTCCCAGGCCCAGCCCTGCGAGGCCTGGGCAGCCAGGTGTCCCCCTAGCCGCCCGCTCCTACAGCACGCAGCTGCCTCCATTGCCCCTGGTGCACCATCCAGATCCACTTGTCTCCGTGTGATGAAACCCAAGAAGGGTGGGTAACACTGGATGAGAGTCTGATTGGTTTGATGAGAAAGGTGGAGGGTGGAGGAAAGAGAAAATCACTTGCTTATGGATTTTTCCTTTAGATGCAGTGTTTCTCAGCCCTAGCTTCACAGTAACACCAGTTGGATATTTTCCCAATATTTTATTATGAAAAATTTCAAATATACAGCAAAGTTGAAGGAATTTTACCGTGAGCAGTAATATACCCACTACCTAGATTCTACCATTAACCTTTTACGAGACTTGCTTTATCACATCGCTTTCCATCTATCCATCAATCCATCTTATTTTTGGTGCATTTTAAAGTAAATTGCAGACATGAGTACACTTTTCCCTAAATACTTTAACAACTATGGAGTTCAACTTTATTTTACAGTTTTGTTTTTCTTTTGATGTAAAATTTACATACAAAGAAATCCTGGGGAGTTTTAATTCCATGCCTGCATTGTACCCCCAGAGATTGATTTTAACTGGTCTGGAGTGGGATGTAGGCATCAGTATATTTTAAAAGATCCCCATATGAATCTGTGGTGCAGCCAGAGTTGGAAAACAGAGATGACAGGAGACAAAGGATTGTAATTTTTTTCTCCTAAGGAGAATGTGGAGCTCTGGTTGACCTGTCCCCTGCCTATCCTTCCAACCCCACTCCCCTTTCCCCCTGGTGCTCTCCGTGTGTACATCACATGTCCATGTTTATGCTTCTGTTAGGATGGAACTCTGTGTACATGTGAATCCACTCATTCTCACGTTAGCCTTATAAGGTCTCATATGTCCCAATGGCAAAATCCATATCTGTTTCAGATATTGAATGAGTCACAGAGATGAAGCCAAACAAGTTCTCTTATGATGATCAGGGTGCTACGATGACCAGGATTGTGGCAGCAGTGGATGGAGGGATAATGATGCTAGTGGAGGGTGTTCAGAGTGATGTGTGGTGATGACAGTGAGCGAGGGGCCCCTAGTGATCACAGCTGAGGACAACGATGACAGTGGGGCGGTGATATTGGTAGAGATGGTGTGCTGTAGGTGGGGCGACCACCGTGCTGGTGAATCTCAGGTGACAGCATCGTGGTGGTTACCATGTTGACGTTTCCCTTCCTGTGAGGGCATCGTGCAAACAGACGCTCATTCGCCACACTGATACGCATCTGGGAAGAATGTTGGTTGTCATGTGGCAGGAAGCTAGCTTGGTCCCCACATTTGAGAACCCCACTGCTGCAAGGTGCAGCTCCTTCCACAATTTTGAGAGGCCACCTGAGAACCTTATCCGCCCTGGAGCCCTGGAAGAGGCCCCGACAGAGAGGCAGCAGCCCCACATTTAGCCACCCTGTTCCGTTGCACTTTAACGAGACGGCTCCAGCGTTAAGTATGAGGGGGTCATTAGGAACGTTTATTTAAGAGGAACAGCTCTGAGCCAGGCGGACTTGGGATGCCAGCCATCCCGTGATCGATAGAGATTTTATTTGCTGCCTGCGTGGTTTCCTGTTCCTTTCATGCCCGGTAAGCTTGAGGGAGGAGAGAGGAAAGTGCTCTGGTTCCTCTCTTAACCCAGGCAGTAGAGGGCAAAGGGATGCAAAACCCCAGCACTCCTATCTCTCACCACAGTACTTAGCTGGCACCCCTCTGCATTGCCCTGGGCTACGGGGATGAGAATGAGGTTGGGATGCTAAGATATGCTACTTTAAGTATATATATCAAATATATATTAATATGTATATATGAATAAGCCCAGGAATTGATGCTGGAAAATACCTTAATAATGTTGTCCAACCCTTTCATTTTACAGATGAGAAAGCGAGGGCCAAGTGGACAACAAATAAAATCTCTGTTGAGAACGACAATAAAAATACTCTTCGTGTATATAATATCTCTAATGAGGCAAAGACACCTCACACCTGTGATCTGATTGGATCACGCCCTGGGAGCTGGCAAGGAACTTCCTGCCCATCTGACAGCTCCTGAGTCGTTCCCAGATTGTTTCCACCAGCAGTGAGCCTAGGTGGTATTTGTGTAGCACTCACAGCTCACAGCATATTTCACACTCATGTTTTCATTAGATCTGAACCAGATCTCTGGACAGAAAAGATGGAAGGAACTAGTCTTATCCCCATTTTTCAGAGGCGAAAACTGAGGTTCATGGAGGTTAAGCATTTTGCCAACCTTGCACAGTTAGTAAGTGGTAGAGTGGGAACCAGAATCCAGGATCCCAGCATGAGTTTACTGGGGCTGCCGTATCAAAGTACTACAAACTGGACTGGATGGCTTAAATAACAGAAACTTAATTGTCTCAGGTTCCGGCGTCTAGAAGTCTGAAATCAGTGTGTCAGAAGGGCAGCAGGACCAGGCCGTGGTGTTTCTGAAACCCGTAGGGGAGACTCCTTCTTTGCCTCTCCCAGGCTCTGGTCCTGGCTTCCCTGGCTCGCAGCTGCAGCATTTCAATCACGATCTCCATCACCACACTGAATTGTTCCTGTGTCTCTGTGTCTGTGTCCAAATTTCCCTCTTCTTATAAGAACACCAGTCATTGGATTAGGGCCCACCCTAACCCAGTATAACCTCATCTTTACTTGATTACATCTGCAAAGACCCTGTTTCCAAATTAAGGTCACGTTCACAGGTTCTGGGAGTGGGACTTCACTGTATCTTTTGAGGGGGGGGGCACAATTCAATCCGTAACGATCCCTGACCTAAGCCAGTGGCCTTCCACAATGCAGTTTGCGTCCTGTGCTCCATCCCATTCATCGTCTTCTGCTACCAAGGACGAGGTACTGCCCTCTCCTGCAATGCAGAAAGTGGGGCTGGCTGGGAGCACTTTTCATCTTCTGCTCTTGCCAAATGATTACAAGCTACTAAGGTGGACTCATGAAATATGGGCAGGCTTTTTGTCCTTTTTATTCCCAGGCAGTAAAAATCATTAAGGCTTGCTCTTAATTAGTTTCATTTCGAAGCTTCTAAATATTGATTTAACCTACACTCCTTTGTACTTGCTGCAGTCACTGAATTATGCCTGTTATTGATCGTGAGATGGAAGTGCTTCTATCCACCGGGCCCCGGGCCCTGGAAGGCACTGGACCCCCAGCGGGTGTGTGGGGCTCAGAAGGCATTGATGGGCTTGGAGGAAAGAAGCCCCTGCCGGATTGGAAAGGGCCTTCCCTTAAAGAAGGGCTGTTCAGCTTAGGCCTGGGGCCAGTTTCTTTCTCTTGGGCTGGCCCAGGCTCAAGGGAATTTGAATAAGAAGTCAGCTGGAAATCTCCCATTCCATTCTGGGCCTGAAGAGAGCTGGGCAGTGGGAGCCGGAGGAGGGTGATGTAGGGTCGGAGCATAGAGCACGGGCTTTGGCAGCCAGCCAGACCTTGTCTGCTTCCCGGCTCTACCAGCTGGGTGTTCTTGTGCAAGGTACCTACCTATCCTCCACATCTGTGAAATGGGGCTAGTAATCCCCACATCTTACTGTGGTTTTGAGCATTGAGGGCAACCACTCATTTCAGAGCCCAGCCCAAAGCCTGGCTCATAGGCAGTCCTTGGTCAATGGCTACCATTATTAACATTGCCGTCCCACTGAGAAAGTAAGTCTGGACTTGGAAGCATACTGTCTTTTAGCCCTGGCTCCGTTACTCGTTTGCGGTATGATCTTGGGCAGGTCACTTAATATCTTTTCCATTAAAATGGGGATAATGGCATCTATGACCTTGCAAGGCTATTGTGACTATCACTCAGGATCGTGGAGATGGAAGAATTTAGATCGCAAGGTGGTGCAGCCAGTCATAATAGATAGTATTGATGGCTATAGTAGTCGCTGCCTTAGATGCCCTCTGGGCTGCCCTCTGCCTCCAGTATCATGTCCAGACTGTTCTGGCTCCAGCCTCTCCACCTCACCTACACTCTTGGAAACGAAGGGGGACCACTCAGTTCTTAGAGTTCACTTCATCATTTTTATCCCAGCACCTTTGCTCCTGGTGTCCCCAGTATGTATAGAATGGTCTTCTACCATCTGTGCATCTGCTGACCTAGGCAACACTTCCCTGGGAGGTTTTGTTAAAAACAACCTTATTGAAGTACATTGCATACCAACAAATCTACCCATTTTTAGTGTATAATTCAATGACTTCTAGAAATTTCCTCACAGAATTGTGTTCTCTCCTCCAGACTATGCCCCTGTTGCTCTTGGTAAGTGCTTCTGTGACACCTCTTATCATACTTTAATAGAGTGTTTTGTTTTGTTTTTAAATTTGTGACTCCCGCCTGCCCTCCCCATGACCTTGTATCCCTATCCCCTCACAGCGCCAGCATACAGTCAGGGCTCTATTAATGCTCATTGGGTAGAGAGCTTCCTTGTGGCTGGGACAGAGAAGGTGAGAGGGGTCTGGAAAACTCAACTCTTATCTATCAGGATAATGATAAGGAGTTCATCATACACATAGGTTTTGTGTATTTTTAATAGCTTTTTATTTATTTATTTTTGGCTACATTGGGTCTTTGTTGCTGCATGCAGGCTTTCTCTAGTTGCGGTGGTCGGGCTTCTCATTGCAGTGGCTTCCCTTGTTGCAGAGCACGGGCTCTAGGCTCATGGGCTCAGTAGTTGTGGCACACGGGCTTCAGTAGTTGTGGCTCCCGGGCTCTAGTGCGCAGGCTCAGTAGTTGTGGCATGCAGGCTCAGTAGTTGTGGCTCGTGGGCTCTAGAGTGCAGGCTCAGTAGTTGTGGCACACGGGCTTTGTTGCTCTGCGGCATGTGGGATCTTCCCAGACCGGGGCTCGAACCCGTGTCCCCTGCATTGGCAGGCGGATTCTTTTTTTTTTTTTTTTTTTGCGGTACGTGGGCCTCTCACTGTTGTGGCCTCCCCCGTTGCGGACCACAGGCTCCAGACGCGCAGGCTCAGCAGCCATGGCTCACGGGCCCAGCCGCTCCGCGGCATGTGGGATCTTCCCAGACCGGGGCATGAACCCGCGTCCCCTGCATCGGCAGGCAGACTCTCAACCACTGCGCCACCAGGGAAGCCCCGGCAGGCGGATTCTTAATCACTGCGCCACCTGGGAAGTCCCCACGTAGTCCACCTGGGAGGTCCCCACGTAGTTTTAATTGAGCGTTCCTAGCCGGCACTGTTCTCGTTTACAGAATTCTAATCTCATCTGGAGGGTCCTTGGAGGTAATCTAGCCCAGTGATTCTCCATGCGCATACATCAGATTCACCTGGATGGTTTCCTCAAACACAGGTAACTAGGCCCCACCCTCTGAGTTTCTGATTCTGGAGGTCTGGGGTGGGCTTGAGAATCTGCATGTCTAACAAGATTCCAAGTGAGCTGATACTGCTGGTCCAGGGACCTCAACTTTAGAACCACTGCTCTAGCCCCATCTCCTCATTTCACAGATGGGGAGCCCAAGGGCTAGAGAAGTAAGAGGACACACTCCAAGGTCTGTCTCAGGCCGGAACTAGAACCCAGCCCTGTCCTGTCCCATGTCCTCCACCACCAGTTCTCATGCCCTGACCTATCCTTCCCACCCTGACTTCAGAGAAGCTGGATAGGGGCACAGAAGGTCGGACAGGGCTTCTGACAAATGCTCTCCACAGGCCTGACCCCGAGCTGGGGAGGGGTGATGGGGGGGCTGCTGCGGGAGAGGCCAGCGGGACTGAGGAGGGGAGCAGGGGAAGAGGAGGGCCACGGGAGGGGAGCGCGTGAAGGCGTGGGCAGCGCAGGCCTGGAGGAGGCGATGAGGACTGACGGGCCATTCTTACTGCGGTTGCGGATGGAAAAAAACCCACTGCGGGGCCTCAGCTGTAGCCATTTATCTCTCAGGCCTGCCCGAGACAGCTGACAGAAGGAGAAGGCAGTGAGCCACACCGAGACCAAGGCTCCTTCCGCCTCGTGATTTATCCCGGGGCTTCATCTGGCAAACCTGCTGATGAAACGAGTCTCCTTTTCTCTCCGCCTCATCAATTTTCATTCTGATTTCATTTTCTTTTTCCGTTAGAAGAGCTTTGGCCTTTCTCCTCGTTTAACTGGTCTGTTCCCCATTTGCTCTGCCTCTTTCTCCTCAGCCACCCGGGCCCCAAACCCTCTCCCCAGGCATTCCTCCCACTCTCGCCATGCCTTGGTGCTCCTCTCACTATTAGTTCTGGGCTGATGAGTCACAGAGTTGCCCTCGAGGGGCTCACAATCTGAGAGAGGAGTTGAGCATCACAGTGGATATGGGTTCTTCAAGGATGGGAGAAGGAGAAAGGGATTGATTAATGGAGCGTGGGCGGTGGTCAGGGAAGACTTCAGAGGGGGACGGTGTGAACTGAGACTTCAGAGATGGGAATACACAAGCGGTGACACGGACTTGTGGGCGAGGCCCCTGCATGTGCAAAGGCACGGGGGCAGGAAAGAGCGTTGCTTGCATCTATCTGAAGCCTTCCCTCTCCTTCCGCTGCACCTAACTCCCAGGGATCCACTGTGTCTGAAGGGCTGCAGGAGGGCAGCCTTTCAAGAATGCTGCAGGGTCTGCCCAGCACCCCCGGCTAATTCTAGGAAGGGCAGGGAAAATTATAGGGAGAGAGGTGGGAGAGGCTCGAGGTCAGTAGCTGGGCTTGGCTGCCCCCCTGGCTTGCGCCTGCGGCCAGTGTGGAATGTCCGCAGGCTGCGGTCAAGCTGGGACATTTAGCGCTCTGCTAGGAGGGGCCCTCTCGACCCTTCCAAGGAGCACCTGGGCAAACAGAGGAGCTGCTCACCTAAGGCAGGAAGAGTGAGCTGTTGGGTGAGAGTGTGTCAGACATTGGTGATCTGTAAATGAACTGAGTTCTAGAGCCTTCTCGAGTCCTAAAGACTAGAACTGGACCCTGGTTGGAGGCCCCGGGGAGTGCTTAAAGTTGACCCAGGAGAGGGCAGCTCCGTCAGGAAGGAGTGTCAGACTGAGATGGAAGGGTTCTTAGGAGAGGCTGCCTGCGTTACAGGCCACATGACCATGGACAGGCCGTCTGGTGCGGGCCTGGTACACAGGTGGCCTGGAAGCCAGGGACTGTGCCTCAGACCAACCGAGGTAGATGAAAAGGGAAGAGCGCTCCGGTGAGCGCCAGGCACTTAGCAGGCATCATCCTTGCAGATTTCCCCCCATGAGGTAGGCTCTCTCCCTGCATTAGAGAGGAGGAATCTGAGTAAGGATGCTCGAGGTCATACAGCCAGCACCAGGATTCGACTCCAAAGCCCTCCTTTGAACCGCTAACCTAAGATCTCAGAGTGTCCGCAGGATTTCCAGAGGGGGCGCCTGAGGGAGTCCAGAGGGGGAGGTTCGTCTTAGGGTGGAATCCAGAGGCAGAAAGTTAAGTCAGAAGTGCCTTCCCAATCAAGGGAAGGGCTACAGTGGCCATGCAGTGGCCAGAGCCAGGGCAGGGGAGCCCGGGCGTGTGCCTGTAGGAGGTGCGCTCTGGACCTCCTTCACGAGGCCAGACTCAGGTCCACCTGCTCTTCAGGAGCTCTGAAGCAACCAGCCCCCTTCTGTTCTCGGGCCCTGCCCTAGCTTGCCTTTCTCTCTCTCCTTCCGCAGGTATCTTCTGAGCTCCTACCATGCGCCAGACTGTTGGAGGAACTGGCCACTTGGAGCACAGTTCTTCCCCTGAGGGCCTCACAGTGTGGAGGGAGAGACAGACAGACAAGTAAACAGCCAGTGTATGATGGAGGGACGCTGAGGCCCCAGAGGAGCCCAGGAGAGGCATGGAGGGGTCAGAGAAGGTTTCCGGAGGATGGGCAGATAAGTCAGCAGAAGGCTGGCGACGCGCGGCGGTGGAGCTCAGCCTGGCACTGCTCTCCAGGCCCCTGCAAAGCTGGCTCCACTCCCCTGAAGCCTCTTTGGTGCAGTGCAACCAGACAAAAAATGACTGTGAGCTACCTACTGGCGCCTTCCACTCCTACTTAAGAAATAACGAGGCAGGCTCCCTTCCAGGCAGCAGAATTGCAACGCCCTCTGTCCAGGGCCAGTCCAGAGGCCTGGGAATGTAGACATTTCTTCCTGGGAACAAGTCCCTTCCCTCCCGGGCCGGGAAAGGGTTTTTACTGGAACTGACTCTTCTCATTGCAGAGGGGAGGGGAGGGCAAGGGTAGACAAGAGAAACCTCATCCTTTCACCAGGAGATGCCCTCTCATTTTCCTCCCTTCTCTCCTCCCGTCTCCCCAGTATCCTCCACTCTTGGAATTCAGCTTCTGGCACCAGAATCATGGAACTAGAAAGGGCTGGTGTGTGAGACACAGCTGGGTTCACACTCAGGCTCTTGCACATTCTAGCTGTGGGACCTGGGTCTGATCCCTTGTCTGCACTGAGCGTGAGGCTTCTCTTCTAAAAAGTACCTACTTACAGGGTTGTTGGGAGGATAGGATGAGGTATCTCTAAAGTGGCCAGCAAATAGAAATCCTGCACACAGAAGGCACTCGGGGGCGTCGTATCCTTCCTCTGACACTTTGATTTATGTCATCCTTCCAGTGGCCTCAACTAGAGTTGAAGGGACTCACCTCACTCAGAGAGGCTCTGCAGACTCATCATTTTCAAGCTTTTATAGCTGCGACTCAAGGGCAAAAATGCATGATTTTGCATCACATCCATCTGTACACAGGTGTGTGTGTGTGTGTATGTGTGTGTAAAACAGAGGGGAAAAATTTCTCAAAACAACTCTTAGTCTAGCTACATACAATGCACTCTATTTTCTATTTCATTTTTTTAATGTACATTTTTATCCACTTTAAACTGTTTTCATGACCCACTAATGGGTTGCGATTCATAATTCATGGCTGTAGAACACCTCCCACCCTTACCAGGAAATTCTGCACTGCACTAGGCTCTGAGAAGACAAAAATAAATAACAAACCATCCTTTCCTCCAGGAGCTGACAGCCTGGTTGAGAACACAGGCTCTCAGAATGACGATAAGGAAGGTGCTGTTACCGTGGAGGTCTGTTCAGAGTCTCCGGGACTGCGGTGGGTGTAACCACCCTTCTAGGAGGGCCTCTGGGAACCTGTCACAGAGGAGGTGGCATTTGGGATGGGTTTTTACGGCTGAAGAGGAGTTTGATAGTTGAAGTTAGGGAGAGGTTTTGCTGGTTGAGTGAGAGGCCCGCGGAGGAGAAGGAAATAGCAAGTCTAGTCTAGGAGGAGCATGAGGTGCCTGGGAATGAGAGGGTCACTCAAAGGTGAGGAGGCTGCTGTGAGAGTCAAGACAAGAAATGAAAAGGGAACGTTAGCATGAGCACTGTGGTGGGTGTGTGTGAGGTGGGAGGGACGTGTCACCATGGTGGAGATTTCCAGTCTTGGAGACTGGTGGATGGCAGTGCCTCCTGAGCAGGTTTGGTGGGAGATGTTGGGCTTGGGACAAGTTGAGTGCAAGGAGCCTCTGAAATGGGCGAGTGGAGAGGTCTGGGGCAGTTACAAGTGAGTCTGGGTCTCTCCTTCCTGGTCACTCCCCAATTTGTCCTCTGCCTGGTGCCCCAGATTCTGTAATCAAAATACCTAGGGGTCTGGCAACAAAAAGGGCCCAGCAATGCTGCCCCAGGAGGTGGCCAAGACCCAGCAGGGCTTTGGGGAAGGGCTGCCAGGAGGTTATCCTGCCATCTTCTTGTCTCAAGGCAGCATGACACTCACAGGCCCAAGTCATAGGATTCCAACCGGAGAGGGGACCCTAGGGCATAGAGCAATTTCTAGATACGGGAGTTGTAAAACAAGAAAGAGGAATCAGTCTCCCTTCCTGGAGATCGCTGATTAAGTGTGAGACCCTGAGAAGCTATAGCCACTATGAAGCAGGAGGATGAATTAAGTGAATTTCAGGTCTGAGGTTCTGGCGTTCCCTAAAGCCAGAGTCAGCTGTTTCCAAAGACCCTGGTTCCAAGTTGCGATGGAGAAGGAAGGGGAATTCTGGGCTTAAAAGATGAAACTGATGGATGATGATAGAAGTCAGGACAATGGTTAACTCCAGGTGGGGGCTGGACATTGACTGGGAAGGGCCGCACAGGAACCTCGGGAGGGCTGGAAATGCTTATATCTTGCTGTGGGTGGTGGTTGTACTGGTATCTACTAAGGTAGAAGTTCATCAAGCTGTGCACTTGGGATTCGCGCCATTTATGTACTCTCCTGGACGTACGTTACACCATAATAGAAAGAAGTTGTTTAGGACGAAAGGTGAGAGACGAGAAGTAGGGGCTAAGGTGGGAGGAGAGGCAATGGTGAAGGGGGCAACGAAGGCAACTAAGAGGCACGTCATAGGCCTTGCATCCTGGCTCCTCACAGCAGTTCTGTGAGAGGGTCTCATCCTCACTTCCCAGCTCGGGTCGTCTAACTTTGTCCAAGGTCACCCACAGTGAGCGGCAGAGCCAGACTCAAACTCTGATCACAGAGCCCAGGCTCCTTCCACTCCACCACTCCTGCTTTGCATAAGTTATTTATGGAATTCAGACTCTGGAAGACTAGATAAATGCCGAGGTCTCCTCCAGCTCTGAGGTCCTGGCTGTCTGTGATTAAATGAGAGGTGGGAGTGAGGGGCCATGCTCACCTCTCGGGAGGAGCGGAGGCCAGGTGTACAGATGGAGGGATGGCCTCCCCCACCTCTGCATCCCCCAACCCAGCGCTTATCTGCTGGTGAGGAGGCCGGAGTTTATCAGTGCTACACTCAATTATGCTGCCCTTCTGTCTCCGCAGCTCAGGGAGACCTGGCACTGAAGCAGCAGCGAAGGCCAGGCAATTGATCACTGCCACTGGCTGTTCCTCCCTCCGGAGGGCTCCCAGCTCAGGGGGGGGCTGGGCAGAGGCTGTGGGGAGGGGAGAGGAGTTGGGGGAGGAGAGGCTTGGCATCCAGCAGCCCCCTGGAGGAGCAATGCTGTCAGTGCTGGCAGGAGCCCGGGACTGTACTGGGGGCAGGGCCAGAGATGGAGGAAAGGGAGAAGAGCAGCTCTGGCTGCTGACGTCAGCTTCTCCAAAATTCTTCATTTAGGGCTTTGCCAAGGGTTGGAGTTTAATGGGGAGTGTACGGGATCAATTCCATACTTTCTGCTAAATCCAGAGCCGCTGCCGGGAGGAGGTGGGTCCGCTGGGGCTTGCAGAGCCAGCCCTTCCAAGAGAAACTTTGCTCCTTGAGCGGGCAACCCTGCTTCCCCTGTCACTGACGGTCATGTCTCCAGCTGTCCCTGAACAAAGAGGAGCACCCAGCCCCCAATCCGAAGGCAGGCTGAGGTCTCTGCGCAGCCTGCTGGCTCTGTCTGTCCCTGTGCTTCCAGGCCCAGCCACACACTCAGAGGAACAGGGTCTTCCCCATGTGTCCCCCAAGGAAGTCACTCTAGCCAGAAATGAAGGAATGGTGTCTGAGGGGCCCCCTCAGGGAGCGTTGGGGAGGAGCAGGGGACCCATTCGTCTCTGAAAAGACTGGCACCTGAAGCAGGCATTCTGGGCCACCAGCCCTGCACTCTGCTCCTGTTAAGGCGGGCGTTGAGCTGCCAGGCAGTGAACCTTGGCTGGGCTGGTGGGGCAGGTTACAGAGTCAAAGACCTGGGTTTGAATTCTGACCCCACCACGTCAGAAGCTGTGCAAGCTCTGATGTGTCAATTAACCTCTCCTTGCTTCAGTTGCTTCCCCTGTAAAATGAGACTAAACAATCCCTCTCTGTCTGCACACAGGGTTGATGGGAGAGTTACACACTTCACAATTTGTATCCACTCACCAGTACCCTCTGCATGCTCAATCCTACACTTGGCTCACCGGGAACACAAAAAGCATGCAAGACATAGCCCCTACGGCAAAGAGCTTGAAATCCAGTTGGGGAAAACGCACGCGTGATAGTCTGAACTCCTGCTCACCCCGGGAGATTATAGATAAAAGACAATTAGCTTTCTCTGCAGCTCCGGCTCCCAGCAGAAATTGCTAATCAAGCCTGCATGAGTGGGCCATGTGCAAGACAGCCTTAAGTGGTGATGGCAGGTGAGTGGGCAGCTCTGAGTTCTATCTTGGAAGGGGCTGTGTGCTCAGCAGTGACGGGGAGGACTTGTCTGGGCCTTTGCCAAGCCTTGGGACCAGAGGTGTGTACGAACATGAGTCATCCAGCCGCTGCCCGTCTCTGGGCCGCTGGTCGCCGAGCCCCAGCCCGAGGCTCCTGGCTGAGCGGCTGGAGCTCTGGCTCACCACCCGCCCCCCAGCCCAGCCACAGGGGCGAGGAGGAGGGTGAGCCTGGAGTGGAGGGAAAGGCGAATCTCTGGACGTTTTTAATGAACTTTTAAATGGCTTCTCTATCCCATCCATACAGTTGAGCATCGGTAGGACAAAGGTGCCAGGACAGAGATGTTGGAGGAGGAACCTGGGGCTCGGGCAAGGTCTGAAGGCCCTCTCCACCCACTGCAGCCTCCTCTCCCCTTAACGAACTGTCTTGGGCTCTCCTAATCATTTTACATTTTTGGTCCTGCCAGAGTGGCACTCTTAAAGGCGTGACGTTTTATCTAGTCCCGCTCACAGCTCCCCATCCCACCTGGGGGCGACCCTGGGCCCAGAGTGGGCAAGCTTAATAGGGGCTTGTTGAGTCCTGGGATCCAACTTCTATCCCCCACTAAGAAGTCCTATAGCTGGGGAGCTTCCCAACCCTGGGAGATGAAAGAGAACTAAGCCTTGCTGGGCTCTCTGTGTGCACCACACCCAGTCCCTTTAATCCTAATGACAAGTTCATTTTACACATAAGGAACAGATGCTCAGACCAGTGAACCTTTCCCAGGGTGCTCTGGTAGGAAGTGGTAAGTAACAGTGAGATCTCTTTGCTGGTGGGTTCTACTTTCTTGGGTGAGGCCTGGGCAGGAGGCAGGAGCCTCTGGTGTGTACGTGTGGCAGGACCACAGCCCTAGTTCCGTGACAGGGTCATCCCAGGACTCAGCCTGTCCCTGCTGCCTCTCCACTCACATAGCGCACGGCAGAATCCCCCCCACTCTTCCTGACCACCGCTCACCGGCCCGGGTGGCTGAGTACTCCAGGCTCCCCTCTGCACGTGGATGCGGGTGTGCACGTGTGTTTGCCCTGAGTTTTATGTGTCAGTGTACACAACACCCCCACTCAAAACCTCTGTGCATTTTAAGTCATGTTGTTTTTCCCACCTTCAGAAATAGCTGCAGAGGAAGGTGGGAAGTAGTCGAATGTAAAGAGGCGTGCCGCTCCCTTGCTCGAGGGAAGCCTCCAACTGCTCCCCTCCCCGGCCCCAGCATCCTGCAAGTGGGATGAGGTGGGCAAAGAGCCCCGCTGGCCAGCTGAGAGGCACTTGCCTGGAGGGTGGTGGAAGACAGCTCCCAGCTTCCTGCAGCTCCCTGATAAGGAGTCATCTCCTCAGGGGACAAGAATGGGCACCCAGCCTGCTGCTTCGGCAGCCAGTACAGCTCAGGGTATCCAGGGTAGGTTCGGGCCAGATCTGGGGGCAGAGAAGTACAGTGTAAATGGCACAACCTCTGAATTCGTGTCTCCCGACATTTACCAGCTGTATGGCTTGAGCCGAATTCTTTAACCTCTTCCAAACCTCAGTTTCTTCGTCTGCAAACTGGAGGTATTAATGCTTATCTTGTAGACTCTTTATGAGGGTTAAATGAAATAAGACACAGTCTTTGAAAGGTCCTGGCAAATAGCAGGCATTCAATAACTGTGCACTCCACTGATGTCTGCAGCTGGAAAACTACCCAGTCAGACCTCCACTCAGGAGTCAGACCAGGCCCAGGGGCCCCCTTTGGTTCGCCCTTCTCGGTTCTAGGCCAAGGCTGGACTTTCGTCTAGGGCGAAGCATCTTGGCCATGGGTTCTTCTAGAGAACCAGGATCGATTGTCCATACCCAGGAGGAAGGAAGAGCAGGGGCTTGGATTCTAGACTGGAGTGGGGGTAGGGACCCAACCTCCTGGAGGAAGGAGCCCTGGGACCACAGAGATTGATTTATACGATCAACCCTCACTGGGCACCTGTCCTGGGCTACAAGCGTGATGATGAGCGAGACAGGTCCCCAGTTGGGGAGACATTTCCACATGATGTGATCAGGGCTGTGACAGAAGAAAGCATGGGGTACTGTGAGAGCACAAGGCAGGCCCCTTAGCCATCCAGGGGTGGGGAGGGTTAGAAGCAGCTTTCTGTAGGAAGCGACTGACCTTAGGTTGAGTCTTGAAGAACAACTGAGAGTTGTCTGGGAGACAGGAGCGGGGGGTGTTGGGTAAATATGACCTGAAAGGTTGGTCACAGTGAGTCAGTAGGATGGCAAAAGCCAGGAGAATTGGCTGAGGCCAGATCACATATGGTCAGGACTGAGGTGCTCAGACCCAGGCTTCTTAAACCCACCAGCTCCTGGCAGTTTGGCTAGGCTACAGGGGAAGGGAAAGCCCCTGCCTCCAGGTAGGGAAGTTGGCAAAAGCCAAAGCTGTCCCCTATCCCAGGAGAGCCTAAGCAGACCCCAGGTGACCACCCCACTTCCCCAGCCTGTCTGGGTGTGGGGTCAGGGTCCACTGCCTTTCAACTTGCCAAGTCCTGGGAGCGCACCCTGGAATCTAGAAGCCGCATTTGTTTCTACCACCCTCTACCCACACTGCTCCGAGGGATGTCTGAAAACTGTCGCTTTATTTCCCATTCACTCAGTGAGGAGGGATGTGAGGAAGGTTGGAGAATCTACTCCACATCTCTCTGGGCTCAGAAGGACTCTGAAGATGACAACTTCAGCCATCCCCTCTCCTCCACACACACACACACCTTCTGCGAGTTATACTGGATGCTTCCAAGGCTCAATCTCTTGCCCCTTCCTTGAAGACTCCCAGTCACTCCCCCTGCAGATCAAAGAAAAGGACAACAAAGCCTAAGGACTGGAGGACAGAATCCAGGAGCCCTGGCTCTGATCTTGTCCACCCCTCTCAGCTCCTTTGACCTCTTGAGTCAAACAGGGGAGACACAGGAGGAGGGAGTAGATTCTGCTTCTCTGCAACCTCCTTAACTCTGCATCCTCTTTTTCCAGGGCTGCCCCGATGGGTCATGGCAATGAGTGAGCAGACCGAGCGCCAGTGGACAAGGATGGAGAGCCGCACCCAAGAGGGCAGGAAGTGATGCCCACCCATCCCCGCGTAGAATGACTGCCCAGGGAGAGTGGTTCCCCGGGCCCTGGCAGGGCTGCTGACCCTCAGCCTGCAAAGCGCTAAGAGCACAGGGACTCCAGACTCTTCTTGTGGATGGTCCCCTGCCCTGCAGCTCCACCATGAGGCTGCTTGTGGCCCCCCTCTTGCTAGCTTGGGTGGCTGGTGCCATTGCCACTGTGCCCGTGGTACCTTGGCACGTGCCCTGCCCCCCTCGGTGTGCCTGCCAGATCCGGCCCTGGTATACACCCCTATCGTCCTACCGCGAGGCCACCACCGTGGACTGCAATGACCTATTCCTGACAGCTGTGCCCCCGGCGCTGCCCGCAGGCACGCAGACCCTGCTGCTACAGAGCAACGGCATCGTCCGCGTGGACCAGAGTGAGCTCGGCTACCTGGCCAATCTCACAGAGCTGGACCTGTCCCAGAACAGCTTTTCAGACACCCGAGACTGTGATTTCCGTGCCCTGCCCCAGCTGCTGAGCCTGCACCTGGAGGAGAACCAGCTGACCCGGCTGGAGGACCACAGCTTTGCAGGGCTGGCCAGCCTTCAGGAACTCTATCTCAACCACAACCAGCTCTACCGCATCGCCCCAAGGGCCTTCGCCGGCCTCAGCAACCTGCTGCGGCTACACCTCAACTCCAACCTGCTGAGGGCCGTGGACGGCCGCTGGTTCGAGATGCTGCCCAGCCTGGAGATCCTCATGATCGGCGGCAACAAAGTGGACGCTATCTTGGACATGAACTTCCGGCCCCTGGCCAACCTGCGCAGCCTGGTGCTCGCAGGCATGAACCTGCGGGAGATCTCTGACTACGCCCTGGAGGGGCTTCAAAGCCTGGAGAGCCTCTCCTTCTATGACAACCTGCTGGCCCGGGTACCGCGGCGGGCGCTGGAGCAGGTGCCTGGGCTCAAGTTCCTAGACCTGAACAAGAACCCGCTCCAGCGGGTGGGGCCCGGGGACTTTGCCAACATGTTGCACCTCAAGGAGCTGGGGCTGAACAACATGGAGGAGCTGGTTTCCATTGACAAGTTTGCCCTGGTCAACCTCCCTGAGCTGACCAAGCTGGACATCACCAACAACCCCCGGCTGTCTTTCATCCACCCCCGCGCCTTCCATCACCTGCCCCAGATGGAGACCCTCATGCTCAACAACAATGCTCTCAGTGCCTTGCACCAGCAGACAGTGGAGTCCCTGCCCAACCTGCAGGAGGTGGGTCTCCATGGCAACCCCATCCGCTGTGACTGTGTCATCCGCTGGGCCAATGCCACGGGCACCCATGTCCGCTTCATCGAGCCTCAGTCCACCCTGTGTGCCGAGCCACCAGACCTCCAGCGCCGCCCAGTGCGGGAGGTGCCCTTCCGGGAGATGACGGACCACTGCCTGCCCCTCATCTCCCCCCGCAGCTTCCCCCCCAGCCTCCAGGTGGCCAGTGGAGAGAGCCTGGTGCTGCACTGCCGGGCGCTGGCTGAACCAGAACCCGAGATCTACTGGGTCACTCCAGCTGGGGTTCGACTGACGGCTGCCCGGGCAGGCAGGAAGTACCGGGTGTACCCTGAGGGGACCCTGGAGCTGCGGAGGGTGACAGCGGAAGAGGCAGGGCTGTACACCTGTGTGGCCCAGAACCTGGTAGGGGCTGACACTAAGACGGTTAGTGTGGTTGTTGGCCGGGCTCCCCTGCAGCCAGGCAGAGGCAAGGGATGGGGTCTGGAACTCCAGGTGCAGGAGACTCACCCCTATCACATCCTGCTATCTTGGGTCTCCCCACCCAACACAGTCTCCACCAACCTCACCTGGTCCAGTGCCTCTGCCCTCCAGGGCCACAGGGCCACTGCTGTGGCCCGCCTGCCACGGGGCACCCACAGCTACAACATCACCCGCCTCCTTCAGGCCACGGAGTACTGGGCCTGCCTGCAAGTGGCCTTTGCTGATGCCCACACCCAGTTGGCATGTGTATGGGCCAGGACTAAAGAGGCCACTCCTTGTCACAGAGCCTTAGGGGACCAACCTGGGCTCATAGCCATCCTGGTTCTCACCATCCTCCTGCTGGCAGCCGGGCTGGCAGCCCACCTTGGCACTGGCCAGCCCAGGCAGGGAGTGGGTGGGCGGCCTCTCCTTCCAGCCTGGGCTTTCTGGGGCTGGAGCACCCCCTCAGCCCGGGTGGTATCTGCACCCCTTGTCCTGCACTGGAATCCGGGGAGGAAGCTGCCCAGGTCCTCAGAAGGGGAGACACTGTCACCACCATTGTCACAAAATTCCTGAAGCTCAGCCTGTTCTCAGCAGCAGAGAAATAACTAGGACTACTTTTTACCAGAAGGGAAGCCATCTGGGCCAGGTACCCTGCCAGGAAAGTAACATGGGTCCACGTGCTTGAGGCCTGGCAGCTGGACCAAGACAGCCAGCTTTGTGGCCCTAGGGGGTGCTCCTGCGGCCTCCAGAAACGGCCCTTACCTTCTGAGGGCTCCTCCGCTGCCATTTGAGGAGCATCTCCAAGGAACAGGAAGGACCCTGGCTAAAGCTGCCCACCTCCCCAGTTGTCTGTGTGCCCAGAGGCTCCTGGGCCTGGATGTCCCCCGCCTGTGTCCTCAGGCCCTTGGCCCACAGGATGCGCCCCCTCCTCTTCTCTGTCTCTGTGCAGTCTCAGTTGCTTGCTCTTTCCCCTTCTGGGCAAGAGCTGAAGGAGGCCTCTCCTCCCCACCTCGGGGGACTGCTCCCAAAGTGGGGCCCCAGTTGGATCAGGAGGACACGTGGGAGAGGGATGCCCAGGAACGCCTCTTCTCGGCACCCTTCTGGCCTGCGCTCTGAGGTTGACTTTCTATAGGCAATTTTGTACCTTTGTGGAGAAATGTGTCACCTCCCCCCAACCCAATTCATTCTTTTCTCCTGTTTTGTAAAAAATAAAAATAAATAAGAATAACAATAATAAGGGGAGGGGAAGGAAACAAAAGAAAAATAATCCTTTGAATACTGAGTATGACTAAAGAGCTCTCTGCTCTGAATCTCTTAAAAGCCTGAGGGTGACAGAAAGGGGCTGGAATGGGAGAGGAGGGAGGAGAGAGAGAGGAACGTGGTGCGAGAGAGCACAGTTTTTCCCTTTAGGTTTGAATTCTGACCTGCCAGGCGCCTCTGGGCCTGCTCCCCAAAGGGCCTGGAGATCTGGAGAAGAGAGACAAAGAGCAGGAGAGGCTGGCACGAGAGGAAAGAAGAGACAAGGAGAGGGAGGGAGAGGAAAATGGAGGAAAACCTGGAGATGGAGAGAGTGGAAATTTCCATCACCAAATGTTGTCACCCCTTCTCTTTCTGTGATAAGCAATTAACATGCCAGTGCATGGGAAGCACTTCCCATCCTATTTCTAATTAAACCCAAGAGGCAGAGTCATGCAGAGAATTGCAGATCATCAAGACAGCAAGAACTTGGGCTCACTGGGGCAGGAGGGGGTTGTGGGGTGACGGAGGATTTGGGGAGGGGAAGGCTGTGGGACAAGAAAATTGCTGCATTTATCTTTCCGGTCCATTTCAGTATAAGCTGCAGTGAGCCTGGTTTGCTTTTGCAGTATTTTTTTTTTTCATGGATTGACTTCTTAGGACCAAATGTGAAGAGAAACATCTTTGGAAAAGCAGAAGAGCCAAGGGGAGGGGCTGCTGCGGCAGCCGAAGGGCGGTTCCAGAGCAGAAGGCCGCTGGACCACAGCTCTCGTTCCTGAGATGGGTCTCTTGAGACCGAAAAGAAGCACCACGTGAACCTGGCGTCTTCTGCGCTACAGACACGTTTAGCAGACTCATAGGAAGCGGGGTCTAAGTCACACTAAGGTTGCAAATGTAGACACAGATGGAAGCCAGACCAATAGAGCATCAGGCCCCATGGAACCTAGAAAGAGAACACTCACCCCAAGCCAGACGATGATGCTTCTCTCTCGGTAAGCACAAAGAGAGCAGGGTTCTCTGAAGACCTTCAGCAAACAGCCACTTTAGAAGCCTTTTCCTCTTGGGCAGAAGGGTTCTCACACATCAGCCTGCATCAGAATCACCTGAGGGCTGGCTGAACACAGACGGCTGGTCCTACCCCCAGAGTTTCTGATCTAGATTTGGGTGGGATCTGAGAATTGCATTTCTAACAAGTTTGCTGCTGGTCTGGGGACCACACTTGGAGAGCCATGGAGCTCCAGCCTGCGGTGGCTAGAATGTTTCACTTCCTCTGTTCAGGGTCGCAGCTTTTCTCTACACAGCAGTACAGGTTATGGTCCCGTGAGAGAGTTGGGGCGGGGGTGGAAGATGGCCCCTCAGCTCCTGCCCGCTCTACTGCTGGGCTGCTCGACCCCATTTCAAAATGACAGCCCACTGCCCTGAGTCACCAGGCTCCAGCCACATGTGCTCTTTCCCATGGGCAACTTACGTGTTCTTTCGGGGAGGGAGCTGGGAAAGCTTTGGGACCATCATAGCCAAGTTCCGGGCAGCCACGCCAACTAACTGGGGCTGGCCTGTGGGATCCAGCCTACTTGCCATTGGTGAGGGTTCATCCTCTGTGATCCAGAGGCTCTGTGGGGAAGAGGCAGGCCAGGGCCTGTGCTGATCATGGAAAACTGAAGTTAGAAGTCAGCGCCTCTCCTGTCTAGGGTGAAGGGCAGGTGCTTCCTTTCTTGATGGGCCCACATGGCAAGGAGAATCCTGGTGCTGGTCCCTGAAGCACCCACAGCCCTGTAAAGCCTGTGAGCCCTGCAACCCTCTCCCATCAGCTCCTCCCCTGCCACCCCAGAACTCCTCTAAGACCTCAGGGTTCGGTCACAGCAACCAAAAAGTGACCCCAGCACACATTAGATTCTGCAAGCACGAAATACTTGTAAAGGTACCTGCGGTCGGAGGATGGAAAGGCTGGAAGTTGAAAGACATCTTTGCTACCCTCCTTTCCCGAAGACTCCTCGGTTATAGGCAGGAAGCCCTGGGGGAACCATGGAAGCTGTGAGCCCTGAGGAAGAGGGGTGCAGCTCTGGCTCCCAGTTTCCATGTCCTCAGGGGCTCCCGGCACTGAGCCCTTGAAAATGAATCCCTTCCTGGGTGGGGGGAAGGCAGTTATGGTGATTTAGCCTTTCTCTCAGCTGGATTCCCTGGTCCTGAGCATGTGGCTGCCCCAGAGCGTGAGGTGAGCCGGGGAAAGGACGTGAGTGAGTGGCCTCTTCTCCTGGAAAGAGAGCTGAGCTGCAGTTAGCTTTCAAACTAGTCTGAGTGCTTGGGCAACTAAACATGCTGGGTTTAAAACAAACAAAACGGCTATTTAGCCTGGTCTCTTCTGGACATTTAAGGTAGCTTTTTTTAAACCCTAAATAGAAAGCAATATTTATCACTGTTTGAATTTTAAGTTGTTACAGAGAGCCTGTCACTTCCATCTATTGAGATGATTTCAAAACCCAGCTCAATTGTTGACTGTTTATGTCCCTGGCGGGAGCACGCCACTGCAGGATCCTATCCTGCCTTTCTGTCCTCAGCCGCGGCCCAGACAGATGGTGGAGCAGACTCGGGCCAGGACACAGTTCTGTGGCTCACTACCACAGCAGCCTTCCTACCAGCCCGACACGGGCCCATCAATCAACCCATGTGAGGTGGCGGCTCAGCCAGCTGTCAGTGCAAACCACTTAAATACACTCTCTTGCAGCCCACGTTCCTGCACTCTCCCAGGAGGCGGACTTCCTGGAGGGCTGTGCCAATAGGAGGAGAGAGTGTGAGGCAGTCCTGGCAGCTCTCATACTAGTCCCTGTATCGCAGAAGTCAATGAGGTTGGCTGATCTAGTGTAGGGTGACCAACTGGGACTTTCCTGGTCTCAGCACTGAAAGTCCCTTGTTTCAGGACCTCTCTCAGTGCTGGGAAAACCAGGATGGTTGGTCACCCTGGTCTAGTGACCTCTTTCTAAGTGTTCCAGGCACCTTCCTTCTTCCCATTTTCCCTTCTGCCTCCCAATCAACAAATATTTAATGAACGTGACTATGCGGCTGGCACAGTTCTAAGAACTAGGGATGCAGAGAAAAATCTCTGAGCCCATGGACCTTGCATTTTAGTGAGGGAAGGAAGTTGATGAACAGGACAAATAAGTAAGAATATATAGCATGTTGGGTAGTAGTGAGTACTATGGAGAAAAACATAAGTCAGGGAAGAGGATGAGTTGGGATAGGGGGGTTTACATAGCGGGGTTCAGGAAAGACCTTGTTAAGAAGCTGACATTTGAGTAATGCTGTGGGGGAGGGAACCAACCAGTTATCTGGGGGAAGAGTGGTCCAGAAAGAGGAAAGTAAGGGAGAACGCCAAGAGCAAGGACGCTGTGTCTGGAGCAAGGGGGAGGGGGGCAGGGAGAGGACCTGGGAGACCTGAGGGCAGAGAAGTAGCCGGGCGATCATGCTGGGCCTCATAGGCCACTGGAAGGACTTGGACTTTTCCTTCCAGTAAGAGGGGAGACACTGGAGGGTCCTGAGCAGACGTGGCATGATTTAGCTCAAACAGATCCCTCTGGTTGCTAGACTGAGAACAGAGCATGGACGTGTGGGGTGGCCGAGGGCAGAAGCGGAGAGGTCACTTAGGAGACCACTGCAATAATCATCTCCATTTAACCATCGCTTCTAGAACTTTGCTGGGGGTGGACCCGAAGTGTACCTCTCTTTCCTGAATCTATCTTTTCCCCTATTTTTGAAAATCAAAGCCACATTTACTCTTTCGCAGGATCCTGACCGCTCTCTCTCTCCCCACTGTTCTTCAAGGCAGCTCATGCAGACCAAGGCTCCTCCATCACATCTGCTAGTTCTGTCAGTGCCTCATAACAGAGACCAGAACTTATGTAAGGTAGTGAGGGATGATCCTCACTGCTTTAATTTCCATCTTAATTGTGTTTGTCGTTCAAGCAGTCAGTCATTCCAAGGGAGAGACAGCAGTGGCAGGAGTCCTTATCCTGCCTCTTCCCTGACAGCGCCTCGCCGTGGAGTGTTGCAAAGACACTGCAAATGCAATGTGCTGACAACGCATTGGCTGTTCCAGGCCTGACGTCTACCTTCCTTCTTGATGATTTCACCAAAAGAACGCTTGTGTGTTCCTCATAAGTTTCACACATGTCAGATCAACCCGTCCTTAGCCTTCCCAGTACGATTGTTACCCATTTGGGCTATCCTTTTACAGATGCCCTTTGATTAAGAGTATCTCCTTGTAATTTTTATAGAATGGTAATAATGCCTAAAGTCAAGCATTTACTATGTGCTAGCCACCCGAGTAGGGATTTCACACGCACCACTTCATTTCAGTCACAGCTACCTTATAAAGTGGTTACAGTTACCCCCATTTTACAAATTTAGATATCAGAGCCCAGAAAGGCTAAAGGACTTATCCAAGGTCACACAGCGAGTAGGTGGCAGAGCCAGGATTCAAACGCTGTCTGATTCCAAAAGCTCTTTTCTAACTACTGCTCTGCTATATTCAAATGTATACGCGTTAAAAGTATGCCAGTAGTTTTCGAGAACATGAGAACTTCTAACATCTGTGTGCAGATTTTAGAGCACTCTGTGCAGCCACATATATTTTGAGACACTGCCCTCTTTTTTTAAACTCAGGATAATTTGTGGCTTTATTGTCAGGACTTCAATTTTAAAACCTCTTGAACTATATTCTCTTGAGAATCACAGCTTATAATTCTCTCTGAATTTTTGGAACATGTATTTTAGAAGCCTGGGTGTCTGATTTTGCCCCCTCATCCTTTCCTTCCTTAGATACTGTGAACTCTAAACTTCCACAGCGGCTTCCTCTGGAGGTTCTGATCTCCCTCCTCACCAACTGGTTCTTCTTTGTGGATCAGAACTGCATCCAGAGCAGCCCTTGCCCACGGGCTTCCTTTTTTTCCTGAGCTCAGACGTCGGCTGGCCAAGTCAGGAGCTCGTCAGAGGCTCAGCATTGAGCCGAGCAGTGCACCAAGCAAGGATCTGGGTGGCAGGAGTCCTGTCCCTGCTTCCTCTGGCCTCTGTGCCCATTTTATAGCATCAATTAGAAAACACGGTCCCCATGGCCTCCTTCTGACCCAGTGGCCCGTATCATTCTCATACCACAGGCCCTCCTGCGCCATTCTCCTTTCATCTGCATGCAGAATCTGGCTGTGCTTGTTGTGAACGTCCATTGCCTAGCTACAGCTGTGAATCAGTATCCCCACCCTCCGCCTCCACCACACACTCCAAATCTTTGTGCCCCTCCAGGTTCCCTTTCCTATAGTCCCCAGCCAGGGAACCCAGAGCTCCCCTCTGCCTCGTTTGTAGAAATTTCCAATTGCCATAGTCCCCACCCCTACTGTGCACAAAAAGAGACCTGGTTGTCTTGCTTGTGGATGTCTTAGAGCACGAAGGGCCAGTGTTGGAAATGGCAGCTCCCTTAGCAACAAGAGAACAAAAGTAGGTTGAGGAAGTGCTAAGGCACTATTCCTCATTCCTTCATTGCTACCCTCAGAAATCAAAAAGGATCAGGCTATCAGCCTGTGAGGAGGGAAGAAAGAACCCAGGCTCAACCTACATGATAAGAATAAGGGGCAGTACGTGGTGGCACATTACTAAGCTCATTGATACTTACCCTCTCTTGCTGTTAATAATAACTCAGTGAGTTATGCTGTACAGATATGATTATTATTCCCATTTTACAGGTAAGGAGATCGAGGCTTGGAAAATTTAAATAACCAAGGTCACACAACCAATAAAGGTAGAACTGGAATTTGAACCCAAGTCTTCTAATTCTGAATTCCCATGCTCTGCTCACCTACCCACACCATGTTCTCCATCAAAAATAAGGAGTGAGTGGCATGCACTCCTCTCAGGGCGGGGGGATGCGGTGTGAAGCTGGATGGAAATCACCAGGTACTGACTACAGAGACTAGAGAGGAGATGGAATCACTTGTACTGACAAGGATCACAGAAGCTGGGTGGGCAGGAGCCAGACCCCACAGATGGACTCCCAGGACTGTGGAGGGGGCGCTGGCCCAGGCAGAGGAGCCACCGCTGAGAAGGGTAAGCGGCGGCAGTGCCTGGCTCCGGGGCTCAGGCCACTGCTTGGTGAAGTCCCACCTCTCACAGCTGAAGCCAGCCTCACAGAGTCATCTGGTTTAGGCCCCTGCCTTCTAATAGCCTGGGTATCATTATCTCTGTTGACTGCACAGTGAGAAGAGGAGGGGAACCAGAATCTCAACCTTCTGGCTCAGGGCAGGGCTGGACTAGGGCCCTCCATCAGTGCCAGTCGTTCAAAGATGGAGAGTCCATGGGCGGCTGTGAAGGCTAGCAAAGTTTTCTGTGCACATGCATACGTAACGTTTTCTGGAGAGAGGGCACCTTGGATTTAATAAGACTTTGAAATGGGTCAAAAACCCCAGAAAGATCAAGAATTACTGCATTAGAGGGTACTACAGTCCCACTCACAGCTGTAGAACTCGAGACTCTAGTTGGGAGTTGCCAAGGGAAACAGAGCCACCCACAACAATTTGCAGGTCTGTCAGGGAGGATTAGGTTGAGGAACATTCACCATCTCTGCACCTAAATGGATTCAGATTTGCTTACATAGACATTTCCTTTAAAATAAGGAAGATGAAGTGAAGTCTCAGTGTTTTCATTTGCAAAGCAGGGGCTCCTATGTCTGCTCCTAACGTTCAATCAAAGCTTCAAGCTTTTAGCCCATCAAAACCTACAAGCTCCCTAGAACTCTGCTGCACCTCCCACATCAGCCCCATGGGTCCCCCAGCCCCGAGAGCCACATGAGAGCTCACTCAGCCACTTAACAACATCCATCTGACAAGCATGTGCCCCGGGAGGGCACAGGATTCACCCAAGTGCCTTGGGAAACCCAGGCTCAAGCCCTTCTCTTTAATCTTGAGTAGATTAGAATCATCCATCCTGTTCTATTTCTCCTTTACTCCTCTTCCCCAATTCCTCAACTTCTCTGACCCCCCCCACGCACACACATGAGCTGTGTGCACACGTGCGTGTCCATGTGTTTGCACAAACACACACAACTTTGTAAATGTCATTTGCAGCTCTGTTCCAGTCCCCATTCTACCCACCATTTGCCAGAAGCTATTTTAAGCACCTAATAAAACTGTTTTAGAGTGAATCCTGGGATGTTCTGCCCTTTGCTTCCCCAGGGCAAAAGCATTTGGGCTCCAGATGGAGCTACGTGTTGGCACCAAGTGAAGAGAAGGAGAAAGAATCGACCCAGGATCAGCAAGAGATCTCAGTCTCCTGCCCATAAGCAGTGTGGTGTGTCTACACAGAGACACACACCTGGATTTAAATCCCTGCCGTGATCTTTACTATCCCTGAGACCTTGGGGTGCTGACTACACCTGTCTGCCTCGTCTGTGAATGAGAGCTGCTAGTACCTCTATGGTTCTCAGCCTGGAGCACACATCAGAATCACCTGGAGTGGCGCAGTGGTTGAGAGTCCGCCTGCCGATGCAGGGGACACGGGTCCGTGCCCCGGTCCGGGAAGATCCCACATGCCGCGGAGCGGCTGGGCCCGTGAGCCATGGCCGCTGAGCCTGCGCGTCCGGAGCCTGTGCTCCGCAACGGGAGAGGCCACGGCAGTGAGAGGCCCGCGTACCAAAAACAGATCGCTGTAGAATCCCCTGGAGGGCGGTCAAAACGCACATTGCTGGGCTCCACCTGGAATCTGGAGCGAGGCTTGAAAACCTGCATTTCTAACACAAGCTCCAAGAGGGCGCCGCTGCTCCAGGACCACTCATGAGAAGCAGTGACCTAACTCACGAGTTCCTGCGAGGATTAAATGAGAAGATAGATGTAAATCACCCGGCACCTAGTCAGGTAGCCGTTCTCAACCTTGCTGTGCAGTAGAATCACCTGGGGACCTTTGACGACTGGGTGCCCAGCGACTGCAGACCAATTAAGTCAGTCTCTAGAGGCGAGATATAGATATTACTACTTTTTAAAAAAGCCTCCCGGTGTCCTAAAGGTACAGTCAACGTTGAGAGCCTCTGTCGCAGAAGCTCAATGCATTTGAAACGCACTGTATGAGCTGCCCAGCTGCCCCTCTTTCCAGGCCCTCTAATCTTTCCTCAGAGCCCCATTGCCCGCTCCGGTTTCCCTGGGAAGGACGGGGGGAAACTTAACCTTGGCTTGGGCTGCTGGAGTGGCCAGGTGCTGAGGACCATTTGGAAGATGAGAACCGGTTCATTCATTCAATCCACCCGGTCAGTCATTCATTCACTAACAACCAAGCTGCTGTGACTGTATTTATGAGGTGCTCGGGGCCATGGGGATGAAAAGAATCCAGTCCTGTCCACAGGAGTTTGTACCCTAGTACAAAAGATGTAGAATAATCGCCTCTCAGGTTTGGAACTGTTCTCTGGCCTCAGCTCCCACCCACCACAGGAGTTCTCTCCACAACGGCCCCATCATCTCATCCCAAATTTAATACTTTAAGTGACAGAGAGCTCGTTACCTCGCAAGGCGGCCCATCCAGTTTAACGATTCTACATTTTAAAAAGTTTTTCCTTAGACTGAACTGAAACCACAGCCCTGCGACTCCCACTCATTAGATCTAAACTCTGGAAGAAACTCACCCCAAGCTATCCCTTCCACATGCAGGCTCAGCTGTGTAGAGATGCCTTCCATGGTCAGGGGAAATTACAACTGCAAACTGAGAGTATGTTCCTAATTACTATCAAAGTGTCAGAAGGGCAATACAGAGGTTCTTGTTAACTGAGTATTAGCTCGCCAGTTCTCACAGGGGTGCTGGGACACAAAAGTCAGCATAACACAAAAATAGTTACTAATGAACCTACCACCCTCTAACCTTAACCCCTCACTCAATTTTGTTCTTTCCCGTTTAACTGCAGTCTCAGCCTGACCCAACACCTGTGGCAAAGGTCTTTGTTAGCCTCTGCTGGCTGTGGGCAGTTACTACCACACAAAACAAATAAGAGACAAACCAATTGCAAAGTGAAATTGCATATCTTGCCTCCCGAAATGCAAATGATGTTGTTAGAGAAGTATTTAAATCACCCACAAAGCTACTGAAACAATAAGACCGGGGTGGGGAGACCAATTAACAACTGAAGAAGAGAAAATCAACAAGGATCATACACAGCAGTCACCTCAAAAGTAAATGATTTGGAGACCCCAAATTAAGAGAGGCCCATGGGAAACGGATGCAGCCCTGTAATGTTTTTATAAAATGAAGACCCTCTTTAAGACCCCGCTTCAAAAGTCAGACAAGAAATGAAGAGTGTTTCCCTCCAGGAATCTATCATTTGGTTAAGGAATCAAGTTTTAGCTAATAAAAGAGTTTCTATATTGTGCCAATAACACAAGACAGCGATGATCAAGAGCTGAATTGAGGGGCACACAGCTCCTGAGATGAGGGGAGGACAGCCCAGTGGAGACTGGAAAGGCCAGGGAAGCCTTTGCCAAGAAGAAGCTTGTTTTTCAAGAAAGACACACACACACACAACCCCTCTTCCCTCCTGAGTCCTCTGGTTACTCACCATGTCCTAGTCAAGAGGCCCAACAGCTTAGGAAAGGCGAGTACATCTAACCTACCCGGCACACTGCAGGGTTTATGGTCAAGAGCCCGGGAACAAAAACATGCAATGGACCACACCAAATGGCAGAGGAAGGCTGAGGAACCCCTAGGTGGCGGAGAAAACACTTGAGCCCCTGGGTGACCTCAGTCCAGCCCACCGGGGTGTGCTGCCAGCAGGCCCATGCCCAGGACCCCAGTGGGTCTGGCTGCTTTAGCCCGAGGGGGACGCGAGGAAGGCCAACGGCGCATCTGAGCAAAGAGGAAATCAGTGGCAGCCTTCCCCTCCGTGCTTTTTCCCCATATGGGTGAAAAGGGCTTCCTAGTCATCATCCCATCCATCCCTGGCCTCCAGCTGGACCTCAGCTACAGTTTTCTGGAAAGTAGGAGAAACAGGGAGGCGGAGATACCCCTAAATGAGTGTGGAACCAAGGCAACTTCATGTGTCCCACCTCTCAGCCTCCCCACTATTTTTACTAATATCAAGGAGAGAGTAAGTTGAAAATATGTGCTCAGAGGAGAGACTCTGTGTGTGTGTGTGTGTGTGTGTGTGTGTGTGTGTGTGTGTGTGTACCTGGGGCTGCTCAGGGGAGGAGAGTCAGAATCTGGGTTGACCTCTCACTTCCTACCGCCCTCAGAAAGGGGGAGCTGCTTATACCACCCCGACCTGCCTTTCCCTGCTTTGCCTTTTGTTAAACTTAAATCACCTGATTTTTAAAATTTTCATTTGAAATTGTGCTTTAAAACACATAATGCAAACTGTAGCGTTGTGCACAGTTCTAAGCGTACAGCTCAGAAGTGCCCAAGGTGCTCACACTGTTGTACAACCGCCTCCACAGCTTCCTCATCTTGCAAAATGGAAACTCTATCCCCTTTCAGCAACGACTCCCCATTTCCCCCTCCCCGCAGGCCCTGGGAGCCACCACTCTACTTTTTGCTTCTATGAATTTGACTATTCTAGATACCACAACAATACAGTCTTTTGTGACTGGCTCACTTCATTTAGCATAATGTCCTCAGAGTTCATCCACGTGTAGCGCGCGTCAGATCTTCCCTCCTCTTGCAGGCTGGATGATGTTCCACTGTGTGTATACGCCACATTTTGTTTACTCATTCATCTGTTGATGGACACTTGTGTTGCTTCCGCCTCTTGTTTACTGTGAATGATGCCGCTGTGAACATGGGTGTGCCAACATCCCTTTGAGATCCTGCTTTCAATTCTTTTCTATATATACCCAGAAGTGGGATTACTGGATCATATGGCAATTCTATTTTTAATTTTTTTGAAGAATTGCTGTGCTGTTTTCCACAGCAGCTGCGCCATTTTACATTCCCACCAAGAGCACACAAGGGTTCCAATTTCTCCACCCTGCTTCGCTCTTAAGGAGTTGCTGAGAATGAGGGGCTCCCCAGAATCTCTGGACTTGAAATGAGAATCCAGGACCTCAGAATGCCTGCGGTCCTACCCTTCCCGGCCTTCTCAGAGGTCTCGTGGTCATCCCTCAGCCCCTGAGGAGCCTGCTCTCCAGCAGGCCAGGGAAGGACAAAGAAAACAAAGTCTTCCAAGGTAGCGAGCAAACACCCAAGAACAATAGCGCTCAAGTAACCGGAGCACTCAGCAATGGGACTGATCTGGGTGAGGACAGGAGTGAGCTGCCACCCCTACCCTGAGCTGCACCGGCAGCTGCACCGGCAAACAGAGCACAGGGCAAGGGGGCAACGGGGGAGAGGCTGGCTGGGGAGCGCCTTATTCTCAGTGAACGTGGGAGTCCAGGCCACCGTCAACTCTCCCCTGAACCACCACAGCAGCCTGCAATGTAGCCTCCATAGGGCTTCTTCAAAAATTCAAATCCGGTCCTCTCGCTTCCCTACTTAAAATGTTTCATGGCTCCCACTGCCCTCAGACTAAACTCCTTGACACAAAATCACTGCCCTCCACGACCCAGCCCTGCCTAGCTCTCAGCACATCTGCTGTGCCGCTCCCTCCTCCCCCGACATTTAGCCACACAGATGCATTCCAACTGCTAGGACACACCACACTCGCTGCCTCTATTGGGCCTTTGCACACAATGTTCTCTCAGCTTGGGACATTCTCCCTCACATCACCCTCCTTCCTCTCTTCATCTAAGTAGTTCTAGGCACCCTTTGGGTCCCAACCTAGATGTCGCTTCCTCCACCACCTCCCGGATTCTGAGTCTCAGTATTACCATGGGGGCATGGCAGGACTCTGCCACTGGTGTGTTCCCTGGAGACTCACCCATGTTCCTGACGCTAGGTTCTGTGAGCAACGGCCTGCAACCTGGCCTCCCAGCACCTAGAACACAGCATGGCCCAGTGTTGGTGCTCATTGCATGAGTGAATGAATGTGTGAATGAAGCCATGAAGGCTTGAGTCCTGAGGCTGACGAGACCTGGGAGGCGCAGGGGGCCGGCAATTTCGACCTTCCACCGTCCACCTTTTGACCTCTTTCTTGTCTTATGGCCTTTACTGTCCCCCAAGTTATGGGGAAATGAGGATAGGCCAAAAAGGGGGCAGGGACCGTGCAAATGCAGCACAAACTCTGGAGTTCCTTGGGAGGCTGTTCCAAAAGCCTGGGTTATCAGGATATGTGAATTTATCTGGCTGTCCCCTACTCCGTGACACTGAGTAATGAAGAGTTTATGGTTTCTTCCACCCTCCCTGGCTTCCCAGCTTCTGCCCAGTCATCACCTCCTGCCCCTCTCTGGCCCCCCATTCCTAGGACACGGCTGTGATCTATGGCCATTCGCCCAGGGAGCCAGCCTGGCCAAGGGACCCAAGGCCCCAGGTACAAAAAGTGATGCAACTCTTGGAGCTAGGCTCTAACTGGCCATTCCCCATGAAGTGTAAAGATTTAGCAAGACAAAATTCTCCCCTACAGCATCCTGAATCTTCCCCCTGTAGCTGATAAACAGCAAGTCCCAGACCTGGGAACAATCAAAAGAGAAGAGCAGTGATTCAGGGGAGAGGAGCACAGAACGGGGTCCTCCCCCTATGCCCGTTCTCTCCCCAGGGCCCCCAGAGCTGCCGCCCTGGGAACACTAGCATTAGGGAAGTTTGCCTACATACCACTGTCATTATCACAGAGCCCACGCCATTTCTGCTCTCCAGTGCCATCCTCTTGTGTGGCAGGGGGGTGAAATGTGGCCCTTCGTTTGTCACACAGCTAGCCAAGGGCAACGTCGGGTCAAACACCCAAGATGCCCGCCCTCACTTACCAACGGCGCTGTGGTAGGTGAGGGCGAGCAGAGCCCACACCGCCCTTCCTCTCCCGTGGGCACCTTTGGCTCTCCAACCCCTACCCATTCTGGGACTTGGGAGGGTCAGATAGAGTGTCCAAGGCCTCTCACCCTCCTTCTCTTCTGTGCATCAGGAGCCACATTACATCTTTTTTTTTTTTTTTGCGGTACGCGGGCGTCTCACTGCTGTGGCCTCTCCCGTTGCGGAGCACAGGCTCCGGACGCGCAGGCTCAGCGGCCATGGCTCACGGGCCCAGCCGCTCCGCGGCATGTGGGATCATTGCCGGACCGGGGCACAAACCCGCATCCCCTGCATCGGCAGGCAGACTCTCAACCACTGCGCCACCAGGGAAGCCCTACATCTTTTTTTTGTTTAAAGCATATGTTACTTTTCACAGATTTATTTATTTATGGCCACGTTGGGTCTTCGTTGCTGCGCGCGGACTTTCTCTAGTCGTGGCTAACGGGGGCTACTCTTCATTGCGATGCGCGGGCTTCTCATTGCGGTGGTTCCTCTTGTTGCAGAGCACAGGCTCTAGGCACGTGGGCTTCAGTAGCTGTGGCTTGCGGGCTCTAGAGCACAGGCCCAGTGGTTGTGGCACATGGGCTTCATTGCTCCACGGCATGGGGGATCTTCCCAGACCAGGGCTGGAACCCGTGTCCCCTGCATTGGCAGGCGGGTTCTTAACCACTGCGCCACCAGGGAAGCCCCCGACATTACATCTTAATTAGGAGGAAATCCGAGGCAATTAGTATGGGGTCCCCTGCAAGGAGCACCTTAACTGAGAGCGACAACCACCCCCACACATGCAGGGGCCCCAGAGCACTCCACCTGGGCTTGCATGAAGCTGCTGCCGGCCGATGCCTGCAGCCTTGGCCCAGGTTACAAGAGCCAGGCTTTGGGGCCCCCTGAGTTCCACGCAAACGCAGCCTCCTTGGTTATCTATTTGCACGGGGGGCTGGAGAGATGGGGGGACAGTCCAAAGGCCATCTCATGTGCAGAGCTCAGCTCAGCCTGGAGGAGGGTATTTCCAGTGAAATGAGATTCAGTTACACCCATGAGAAAGAAAAGGCCCAGATAGATGAGGTTAAGACAGGTGCTCAACAGCTGTTCTAAAAGATTACTCTGCTACATCACACAGAAACACATGCATGCACACACACACACACACACACACACACACACACACACACCCCATAGCTCCACTACAGAAAGTGTCACTTAGCATCATCACACAAACCAGGACCAGCCAGCTTGTGTGCGACCTCTCCTCCCTCCCTCTCTGCCCAATACATAGATCCAGAGACCGGAGTCGCAGATGACTCAGGCCAGACCCAAGGGGGCTTGCGGTTCTTGCCCTCTCATAATAATTCCTGCTTTGAGCTAAGCTCCACGGTAATTCAGCCATGCAGGCCAGAGCAGTGGAAGAATTTGTCTTGCCAAAAAAAAAGCTAATGGGAGGCGAAATGGCATTAATAACAGTAGAGTGTCTAGACAGGAGGCACTGGTCCGGAAACTCTCTGCCCTGGTCAGGCCTCTCCTTACCCAGCCTGAGAGCCACACGCAAAGGGCATTGGTAACTTGGGCCCCCTTCAGCAAGGGCTCCAGAGATCAGGGTGAGGGTCTAGAGGAGAGCTTTCCCCAGCTGCAGCCTGGGAGAGCCATCTTCAGATGGCTGGGGGCAGAAGAGAATGGTTCTCAGAAGGGCCTGTGAGCTATAGGGAGGTAGGTTTCCACTCAAAGGGAGAAAATTGTCTAACAGTCAAAGCTGGCTAATGATAACACAGTCATCTTGTAAGGTGGTGAGAGCTCTGTCACAATACATATTCAAACAGTACAGCATAGTGTCTGGGAGCTTAAGCCATGGAGTCAGACACATCTGGCTTCAATTCCTGACTGTCTACTTACTCATTGTGTGATTTGGAGAATGTAAATTGAAACTCTTTGTTCACTGGTACATAAGCGTAATAATTACCTCCTCAAATTTTGAGGCATATGTGAGGTTAGTGCATGTAAAGTAGTGTACCTCACAACAGTAAGCACCTGATAAATTTCAGCTAGAACTATTCTTATATATAATAACAAGCAAACACTAGGTGGCTACCCGTTGGGGGATGCCAACAAAGAGAGTCTCAGAATGGTTGGGGATGGGAGTAGATAATCTCTGAGATCCCTTCCAACTCAAAGGATATACAGATCCACTCATTCATTTTTTTTCCTTTCCTTTTTCTCATTCAACAAATGAAACTGCTCTGTGACAGAAACTATACTAGACCCTGAATAGACAAAGATCAGAGGATGCCTCACCTCTTCCTTCCCTCTGAGAGCTCTTTAATCATTTCTTGCCTTAAAGCCCTCCACAGCTGGTCAGAAGGATGAGATGTTGGCATGCAACACACACACACACACACACACACACACCCCACCACCACCACCACCACACTGCTTTGCCCTCACCAACATGACAGACACTGAGTCCTACACAAAGCACAGATGTTTCTACACTTGGCTTTTCATCCTGTAGCTAGCTCTGGCTCATATGCCACCTCACAGGCTGTCTCTGGACCCTCCTGATGGCCCAGCCATGGCAGTAAGAACCCTCTTCCACAAACCGGTTCACCAGATACCTATTCCTTGGGTAAACAAACAAACAAAGGGCTGCAGACCTCCACCATTACAAATGTGACCCTGGTTTGCAGGGACTCTCATTCCACTAGGAATAAGTATCTGTTCCAAGAGAACAAACCGTAGCCCCTCCGTGGATCAGGAGCTACATTATATCTTAATTAGGAGGAAACCTGAGGCAATTATCTGAATTAACCAACGTGGTCTAAAGGAGCCCACAGGTCCCCCTAGATTACGGTACAAGTCAGGAGCTCAGGGTTGGTTCCTGCTTTAGGAATGTTGGGCATTTAACAATGGCAGTAACCAGCTTGGTTTTGGTGAGAGGATGTGGCTGAGCCATGCCAAGCCTTCAGCCTGGCCACCACGGCCACTCCGTTCACAAGTCCACTGAGCAAACGCTGGGGGTGCTGAGGGAGAACCTTAACTAACATCCACAAAGTGGACCACCTTGTCCGCCTGGCTACTAGTAGGAGCTTGGTCAAATCCACACGGAACACAAATAGTTTCATATTCTGCCCATTCTAAGAGGCCTGTCCACACATCTTTTTTCTAAACTTCCTTGTCACGAATTCTTGAATCTTATCCCTTCCAAGTTGTGACCATCTGGCCAAACCATTAGTAAAGCACATGAATTAGTGAGAGACTTACCTCAGGCCATCTCTCTTTCCAAGTAAAGTAGTCAACAAGTTGTCCTGCTCAGAGCACTCCCACTGGGGCACTCCAGAAAGAGCTCCAGTGCCAGGGGAGTTGCCTTCGGGTGGGTGTCACTGTATCAGGAAGAGTTCTGAAGAGCAGTCTGGGCTGTCCTCCTCAGTCACCTCCTCTTGAGGTCACAGGTGTCGACTGAGGAAGAGGTGGCAGAGCAGATCAGCAGTGGGCACCCTCAGAGTGTGAGTGACTTGTGACGAGAACTTAGATGCGCCACTAGTATTGGCTCAGTCCCGCCGATGCCACCTGTACCTGATTACGTGCGGAGCGCCTCTGGGAAGGCTGAATTTATGGCTTGTCAGTGGTGATGAGTAGTTTTGGTTGTAAGGTCATGTGGTACCCAGTGGTCAGAGATGTAGTCTATCAGGGCTGACAACAAGCCAAAACTACTTCTCAAAAGCATAGCGAGCTGACAGAGTGTGCTTGTTCCCAAAGCCACAGGACCTCCCCTGGGATCGTGCTACTGAGTTTGCCACAGGTTCCACAGAGCGTCCCAAAACTGGTCCCCAAAATCCAGAGACCGGCTCCGAGTCGAGATGGAGTAATAGAGTCAGGATTTACCCTCCCACCTTAAACAACCAAAAACCAGAAAAAATATGTGAAACAACTGTTTATAAGACATGGCAGGGCTTCCCTGGTGGTGCAGTGGTTAAGAATCCACCTGCCAATGCAGGGGACACGGGATCGAGCCCTGTTCCGGGAAGATCCCACATGCCGCGGAGCAACTAAGCCCGTGCGCCACAACTACTGAGCCTGTGCTCTAGAGCCCGCGAGCCACAACTACTGAGCCCACGTGCCACAACTACTAAAACCCGTGTGCCTAGAGCCCGTGCTCTGCAACAAGAGAAGCCACCGCAATGAGAAGCCCACGCACCGCAACAAAGAGTAGCCCCTGCTCGCCTCAACTAGAGAAAGCCCGTGCACAGCAACGAAGACCCAACACAGACAAAAATAAATTAATTAATTAATTAAAATTATAAATAAATAATAAATTTTAAAAATTAAAAAAAAAAGACATGGCATACCAGGCAATGAAGGGCAACAATCTCTTTGAAATGGGAAATAAATAAGGTCATCCCTATAATTGCCCCAGTTCACTACCTTAAGAGAATCTCCAGGCCACAAGTGGGGAGAGGGAACCCAGATGGATCCTGATGGGCTTCCTGAGTTAAGGAGCTGATGCTGAGAGTACAAGGCAGGTAGAATTCATAGGACAGAAAACTGGAGAGGAAAGAGCTGCACAGAGGGAGAACTCTGGAGATCTAAAGCAAATGCCCTTCAGGTACTCAGCTGAGTACTGATCAGCACGTACACATGAGGAACCTCTTCGAGGCTGGGGGAAGAATAAACCGAGGATTAAAGGGAACAGTGCTGAGCCCTCACACAAGCTGGGAATAGCGCTGGTTCCTACAGGCCAGACCGGAAAAGCCCATGATTCATGAGCACTGAAGAGAGTACATAAAAGCATCTTGCCTCAGTATCTAGAGATGATTTCTTAGCTTTCTCAGTTGACATTTTGGGCTGTATTGCTTTATTGTATATAAAGCAATATACAATATTGTGCTTTATTGTACAATAATTCTAAACATTATATATCTTATAACAGAGCCTCAAAATACATGAAGCAAAAACTAACAGAACTGTAAGGGGAAATTGACAAGCCCACAATTAGAGATTTTCGTACCCCCTCTTAATAACTGATAGAACAAGTCAAATAATTAGCAAGGATATAGAAGATTCGAACAACACTATGAACCAACTTGACCTAATCCACAATTACAGAACACTCCACCCAACCACAACCAAGCATGGATCAAGTAAGCAGGAAACTGTTATCGAGAGAGATTATCTTCCGGGCCATGAATAAAACTCAATACACTTAAAAGGATTTAAGTCATACCAAGTATGTTCTCTGACCTCAATAGAAATAAATTAGAAATCAATACAGAAAAATACCTAGAAAATCCCTAAATATTTGAGAACGAAACAACATACCTCTAAATAATCCTTGTGCCAAAGAAAAGGAAAACTAGGAAGTATTTTGAGTTGAATGAAAATAAAAAAACAACATCAAAATCATTGGTTTCAGGATAGTAGGACTTACATTGATTTTTATTATTAATCATAACAACTAAAATTTGTTGAGCAGTTACCATTAAGTGCCAAGCATACGTAAGAACTTTACATATATTATCTCATTTAATCCCTATAAAAATTTCATATTACTAGGGTACTATTATTATTCCCATTTTATACATGAAGAAACAAAGGCTTAGAGAAACTAAAAATAATCATTGGGGTGCTGCTAAAGCAGTATTATGGGGGAATATACAGAACTAAACACATAGCTCAGAAAAGAAGAAAGGTTGGGGACTTCCCCCCACAGTCCACTGGTTAAGACTTCAAGCTTCCACTGCAGGGGGCGCAGGTTTGATCCCTGGTCAAGAAACTAAGATCCCACATGCCGCACCATGCGGCCTAAAAAATAAAAAACTCAGAATGAAAAACAAAAGAAGAAGGTTTTAAATCCATGCTCCAAGCTTACTTCTATCACGTGATCTGCCTGTATCTGCCCCACAAGAGTAGGTGCTCTGAGGACTGCATCATGTATTGTATCCATCCTTAGTCTACTGACCCTAACACAGTGCCTGGTCCACCACAGGCCTCCAGAAACATGACTTGACCAAAATTCCACCCTCACTGTTCTCCCTATCACAGGAGCTAGGAGAATGCCTCTGGACCTAGCCTTCTATTCTGTTGCATCTGGAATAAACAAAATTCTGGCCCCATAACATGGCCCAGGGAGCCTCTGAGGACTGGCGATGGGCCCATTCCCAAGCCAAGTCTGCGAGGGAAGACAGAGCCAGCCACCCTGACCCTTGAAAATCCACCGAGCTCTTTCCCACCACAGGGCTTTTGCACCTGCTGTTCCCTCTTCCCCCAACTCTTCCTGTGTCTGGCTCTTTCTCACCATTTTAGTTTCAGTTCATATCTTCAGAAGGGCCTTCTGTGCCTGTTACCTATAACTCCATCTTTTAGTATCATCACTGGGATTTTGTTTTGGATTACCACCCCTCCCCCAGTGGATCCAGTCCTGGTGAAGCTATCAATCAAGGTGGCTTGGTCTCCCCTGGCCAAAGAGTTGAGGACTTTCTGTCCCTGGACTCACAACAAGAGAACACTGTTGGGGGACCTCTCTCCCAAAGGCTACCCCTGAAGAGACTGTCTATTGCTGCCACAAAATAACCCTGGTTCCTGTGCCTTCCCTTATTCTTTCTCTCTTTTACTCTTTCCCTTGATCCTGTGAACTCCTCTTATCCTTCCAGAAATTTCCTTTTGCTGAGTCAGCTTCTACTGCTCGCAGTAAAGGACCCTGATACTAGTGTCCCATCCTCAGTCATTACCTGTTTATTCCTCTGGAGGCTCACCAGGTTCCCGTTTGCCATGTGAACAGTGCTTCTCTTAAAGAGCAGGGGCCACAGCAATGGCTTGACTCATGCAAAGAACAAGTTAGCTCAGGGAACCAACCCTGTTGATTGTGGGTATGACATCCAGGTGTTCCCCAGGGAGAAGCAGAACATTCCCCAAAGCTGCTCGATTATATTTTCACCATCTGGAAAAATTACTTTTATACATGACAACAGGATAGCAAAATTTTCTGATACAGGGTGACTGGGAAAGGCAGGGGCGGTTGTGGGGGGGATGGATTCCCCGAGTGTCTACAACTACAGAGACCCCAGATGTGGTCAGGACTGGGTCAGATGAGGAATGGGGGCAATGACCTTGGGGCCTCTTGGACGCTCCACTGTCTTCCCCTAAAAAGGGCTGTGGCTGAGTCAGAGCTGCTGGGGATGACTGAATCTTTTCAACTGATGTCCTAGACATCTCAGCAGTAATTATCTCCAGCTTAGGCTGTCTCTACCCAAGGCAGCTCAGTATTAATGTGCCCTGTGTTGAGAGTCCGCCTGCTAATGCAGGGGACGCGGGTTTGTGCCCCGGTCCAGGAAGATCCCACATACCGCGGAGCGGCTGGGCCCGTGAGCCATGGCCTCTGGGCCTGCGCGTCCGGAGCCTGTGCTCCACAACGCGAGAGGCCACGGCGGTGAGAGGCACGCGTACCACAAAAAAAAAAATGTGCCCCGTGGCAGCCTTCCAAGAGCCTCTCGCAAAGAACTCAGGCTTTGTCCCGCCAATTATCTGCCTGTGCTGCTCATCCCAGAAGGAAGGAGGGGCTGGGGCCGAGTAGCATCTCTCTTCCAGAATCCGTTCAACAGTCAGTCAACAACCATTAAGGAGCCCTTCTGAGGCAAATGCCTATTTCATTCACTCTGATCTTTAACCACCTTCTCTCTCATACTATTTCCTAGTTGTCTCCTTCTCTTTCTCTCTGAGTCATTCATTCAACAAAGATGACTTTGGAGCCCGATTTTCTGGGTTTCACCCCAGCTCTTCCACTTACTAGTTCTGTGATCTTGGGCAAACTGTACCTCGGAATCAATTACCCACTCATGGGGTTATTGCAGAGAGCAGATGAGTTAAATATGTAACCTGCTTTGGAGGGTTTCTGGCACATAGCACTGTAGATGTATTTGCTATTATAATAACCATTACTATGTTCCAGGCATAGCACTAGCTCTGGAGATAAACAGTGACCAACGAGGAAATTCCACCTGCCCTCATGGACCTTACATCTTAGCAGGGAGCCGCATCTTATGATTGTGACAAGTGAAAGGAAGTAGAAGTACACGGGCTGGGAGAGATGTAATGGGGGTGGCACCTGAGTTGAGCTCTCCCCTCCCCAAGGAAGCCTCATTGAGTTGACTTCAGAGGACGGTGGGAGTTGGCTGGACAAAGAGTTGGGGGGCCTGAGGTGGGAGGAGCATCTGAGGAAGTGAAAGGCCTATGTTAATGGAGTTCTCAAAGAGCAGGGTGGGGAGGAGATGAAGAACCTGAGGGAATCAGGAGTCAGGAGACCTTGGTGTGGGCCACGTAAAATTAGAGTCAACACCAAAGACATGAATCACAAAAGAAATAATTGATAAGCTGGACTTCACTAAAAATAAAAACTTCTGCCCTGTGAAAGGCAAATCAAGAGAATGAGAATACAAGCCACAAACTGGAGGAAACTATTTGCAAAGGATATATCTGATAATGGACTGTTATCCAAAATATACAAAGAACTCTTAAAACTCAGCAATAAGAAAATAAATAATCTAATTGAAAGATGGGCAAAAGATCTGAACAGACACCTTACCAAAGAAGATACACAGATGGCAAAGAAGCACATTAAAAATTACCCTGGGGAATTCCCTGGCGGTCCAGTGGTTAAGACTCTGTGCTTCCACTGAAGAGGGAACGGGTTCAATCCCTGGTCGGGGAACTAAGATCCCACAGGCCATGCCGCACAGCCAAATAAATAAATAAATAATTTTTTAAAAAAGTTACTCTGTCACATGTCACATGTCATCAGGAAAATGCTCATTAAAACAATGAAATACCACTACACACTACATGTTAGAATGGAAAATACTGACAACACCAAATACTGGCAAGGATGTGAAGCAATAGGAGCTCTCATTCATCGCTGGTAGGAATGCAAAATGGTGTAGCTGCTTTGAAAGACAGTCGGCAGTTTCTTACAAAGCTAAATTTATTCTTACCGTGTGATCCAGCAATCGCACTACTTGGTACCCAAAGGAGTTAAAAACTTACATTTACACAGAAATTTGCACACAGATGTTTATAGCAGCTTTATTCATAATTGCCAAAACTTGGAAGCAAACAAGATGTCCTTCAATAGGTGAATGGATAAATTGTGGTCCATCCAGGCACTGGAATATAAATCAGTGCTTTAAAAAAAACAAAAGAGCTACCAAGACATGAAAAGATATGGAGGAAACAGATCCATATAACTAAGTGAAAGAAGTGAATCTGAAAAGGCTACGTACTGTATGACTCCAACTATATGGCATTCTAGAAAAGGCAAAACTATGGAAACAGTAAGAAGATCAGAGCTTGCCAGCAGTTAGTGGGAAGGGAGGGAGGAATACATGGAGCCCAGAGGATCTGGGGGGCAGTGAAACTACTCTGTGTGACACCACAATGGTGGCTACATCTCATTATACATTTGTCCAAACCCACAGAATGTACAACACCAAGAGGGAAGGAACCCTAAGGTAAACTATGGACTTTGGGTGATTAAGATGTATCAAGTTAAGTTCCTCAGTTGTAACAAATCACTACTCTGGTCAGAGATGTTGATAGTGGGGAAGCTATGCATATGTGTGGGTAGGGGGGATTTGGGAAAATCTCTGTACTTTCTGTTCAATTTTGCTGTGAACCTAAAATTGCTCTAAAAAATAGTCTATTAAAAGGAGGGGACTTCCCTGGTGGTCCAGTGGTTAAGAACCTGCCTTCCAATGCAGGGGATGCATGTTCGATCCCTGGTCCGGAAACTAAGATCCCACATGCCTCGGGGCAACTGAGCCTGTGCTCTAGAGCCCGTGTGCCACAACTACTGAGCCCACATGCCTTAGAGCCCGCACACCACAACTAGAGAGAAGACTGCACGCGCTGCAACAGAGATCCCACGTGCCGCAACTAAGACCTGATGCAGCCAAATAAATAAATAAATATTTTTTAAAAACAGGAAAAGGAGAAAAAAGTCAACCAAGGCAGCAACAGTGGAGAGGGAGAGTGAGAGGGAGCCAAACTGAATATGTGAACGATGAACTGGGGTTAAGGGAGAGAAGAGGCTTGAGGGTGACTCCCTTGATTGGCCCCAGGCCCTGGGGGTTTGGTGAGGGTCTGTTGGGGGAAGAGCCAGCCTGGGAGTGTGATGTGATCATTTCTGCCTTAGACATGCTGGGTTTGGAAAGTGTGTGAAACACCCAGGCAGGGGTATCCAGCAGGCATTTAAATTTATGGCTCTGTGTTGTACGGCAGAAACTAACACAACATTGTAAAGCAATTATACTCCAATAAAGGTGAAAATTAATTAATTAATTAATTAATAGCTCAAAACAACAAGGTCCTACTGTATAGCACAGAGACCTATATTCAGTATCCTATGATAAACCATAATGGAAAAGAATATTTTTAAAAAAAGGATGTGTATATATATATATACATATATATATATGTATAACTGAATCGCTTTGCTATACAGCAGAAATTAACACAACATTGTAAATCAACTATATTTAATTGAAAAGAAATTTTTTTAATTAAAAAATTTATGGCTCTGAAGGTCAGGGATGAGGGAGGCATCTACATATAAAAGATGGTTTAAGCCAGGAGAGTGGAGAGATTGCCCTGGGCAACATGAAAAGACAGAAAAACAGGAGGCCTGGTTTCTGCAGAGGTTACGCATGGTCCTTCTTATGCGTCCCAGCCACACCCTGAGCCCCCAAATTGTGCCTTATTACCAGTCCCCATCAAAGCACAGGCAGCTGGGGCTCCCCTATCTTTAGAAAAGAAATCTGGTCAGACTTCAGGGCCCCAAGTTTAGGTGGAGTGGGTTTGGCCAACTGAGAGTGGGGATGGAGGAGGGGAGATGCTTGAGGGACAAGGGAAATGTGGCCCCAGCTGGGAGGGAGGGGAGGAGAACAAACAGGAAGGGAAAGAGGTGGTTGAGGGAAAGGAAAGGATGGGCTAAGGTGAGAAGGAAAGACAAGGCCAAACCCACCCAGCATAAATAGCTTTTGTAAAAGAAATCTCCTGGAAGCTAGCATTTACCTGTAGTGGGAAAGGGAGCTTCTTAGCAAATATATGAATGCAGGTATGAGTGTAAGTGCAGGTATGAATATGGATAGCAACGGACATAGAAATGCATGTGGATGCAGATGTAAACGGAGATGGGGACGCGTGGATGTAGCACGCATCCTGGTGAGGAAAAGAGCACTGGGGAAAAGGGCTAAAAATAAGCAAACCGCCGGTCTACCGTCCTAACAAATCTGTTTTCATTTCCTTGTGTGCCTTCCCTGTCCATGTACAAGTGTGCATAAGATTTTACCTCCCTGCAATCTTAATGAATACGGAATTCTCCTTTCTGCTCCCCGCCACGTGTACACACACCTGAGAGGCAAGCCCCTCGGCAGTCGTCTGCTTTGGCCAAATGTTTCAGACTCTAACATTAGAGTCAATTACCAGCTGAGGGAAGCAAAGCTGTGCCTCACCCAGCAAAGTCCCGGACACCAGAAAGCAAACTCCTCCTGGAGTCATCTCCTCCTGGCAAGTCCCCTCCCCCTCCTAACACCCCCACCCCAGCTCCGACCCCACCCCAAGCTGGGCCCGCTCTGCGTTTGTCTTGGCCTCGGCTTTGAGTTTCCCCATCCTTCCTCCTCTGAGTGCCCACTGCTCCCCCCAGGCTCCAGTCACTCACCCCTCCCCCAGCACTGCATTGCCTCCCCCCGCACTAGGTTCCTCCATCCGAGGTAGCGGGCAGGTTTTTCCACAGTTGATGGTCCCTTTGCAATCCCTGCTCTTCCTTCCTGCTCTGAGCAGCTGGGAAAGCCAGCGACTCTACGTCTCATGTAAGCGCTTTTCCATGTCATGTGCAATCTGTGTGGTATCAGTTTTACTGACTGCATGTCCTCTACCTAACCATTGCCTAGGGTTGGAAATGTTGGGCAACTACTTTTTTTAAAAAAGGGAGGGTGGGCTTCCCTGGTGGCGCAGTGGTTGAGAGTCCGCCTGCCGATGCAGGGGACACGGGTTCGTGCCCCAGTCCGGGAAGATCCCACATGCTGCGGAGCAGCTGGGCCCGTGAGCCATGGCCGCTGGGCCTGCGCGTCCAGAGCCTGTGCTCCGCGATGGGAGAGGCCACAACAGTGAGAGGCCCACATACCGCTAAAAAAAAAAAAAAAAGGGAGGGTTTTCCCCTTGAAAGCGTTCCCTATGAGCCTGAGACATGGGGAGGGGCGCGCTTCTCCCGATCCTTGGGCAGTTACATCCCAGAACTGTGGAAAGCCCGAGACAGCGGGGTTGACCCGTGTCCTGCCTTATCTGACCTATTTTCCTGTAGCCCCAGGGGAAGCCTTGGAGAGGGCCCCAGTCCCAGGGACACTTGGATCACTATCGCTCGATTTGCCACATTGCTTTATAGATGCCTCAGGATCCTCCCTCCTCTGGTCACCACGAGGACCCTAAGGGCCGGCCATGTTCTCCTCATCTCTCTGCACAGCCCTCAGCTCAGTCCCGGGCACATTGTGATATGAATACACAGAGCAAACACGAAGGGAGCACTTGCTCTCTGCCATGCACAAGCGCCTTACGCACATTAATAACCTAAGAGGTAGGCCACTAGTATGCCCATTTTACTGATGCTGAGACTGAAGCCCAGAGAGGTTAATTAACGTGCCCACAGTTATATGGGAAAGAGAGACCCAACTCATTTTCAGGCTCCTGAGTTTCTAGGTGAAACTTCCCTGAAACATTCATATAGCAGCAGAAATCTGGAGCCAGCTCCAGGTCTGGAAGGGATGGCTCAGAGGAAACACTGCCCCCAGCTCTGCTTCTGTTGAGCAATAGATGGCCTCAAAGTATTTAGAATTTCCCCAGAGTGAAGTAATGATTATAAATACCTTTATTACAATAGGACTTGCACTGCTTTTACATAAACTTTTGAAAGCACTTTCCTATCAAATCTCTTTTTATGTTCTGTGAAGAAGGCAGGGCAGGTGTCCTTTCTATTTCTGTAAAGAACCCAAAGCCCCGAGAGAGGGGACTTATCCAAGGTCACAGCATGGTGAGGGCAGGAACGGTGTCCGTGAGCTGGAAAGGCTTTCAGAATAGGATGGCGCCCGTCTTTACTTGTGGAAGAAGCCCTCCTTTTGCCATTTGCTCTTGGCTTGAGGCCTCTGTGCTCAGGGCCCAGGTCTCAGGCCCGGCACTGCCTGTACACCGGCCTGCCCCCTTCTTGGAGGCAGAGGCTGAATTGCCAGCACTCAGGATGGTGCCAGGTTGGCACAGGTCTCCTCTGCCTCAGTGGCTGCACCCTGCAAAGCCAGCTTTATGAAGGAGGACCAGCAGTTATTTCCCACCTAAAACACTTGCAAACACCAGACCCTAAAGTGAGCTTGCTCGGTGGGACCTGCCTGAGTAACTCTGTCAATCTGTCATAGAGAAACCGGCCCCTCCACCCAGAATGTGGCTGAAACCAGAGCCTGGGTGTCACAGCAGCCTTACCGCCACACCTGTAAGTCCAGGCTGAGCTGGGAGGGGGCACAGAATGAGACAGACAGTCCCCGGCTTCTCAGGAAAATGCGCAGTTGGGATGTCTGTACAGTAGTGCATGTGCACGCTTGGGAAACCCCCACCAGATGTAGGGGAATCCTAGAGGGTTGGCTGCCCAGCAGCTTCTTTTCTAGAAACTGCACATCCACATGGTTACAGCGAGACTCCCAGGGGCCATGTGCCTTTCTCCCCAGCCCCCACTTCCAGCTACATGATTGGACCAGCAGCAGAAGCCCATCTGAGTTGGGCCAATCGGAGTTCTTCCCTGAGAATTTGGATTTAGAACCGAGAGATCCCAGCAAGGTCTGGTTTTCTCACAAACAAGACGGATATAAACTTCAAGAATGTTGGTGCTGGCCATTTTCCTCCATATAGGCAAGGATACAGAGGAAGGCAGTCTGTATCAGGAGAAAAGAATGAGTCCGACCTGAAAATGAAAAGAGAAGGCCCAGTAGCATTTATACCCTTGGGTTCTCTGATACTCTAAGATTCTTCTAACAAAGGCACCATTTTTGCTTAGAGTTGGTTTCTGTTAATCGCAATCAATAAAAAGTTAATATAGGGCTTCCCTGGTGGCGCAGTGGTTGAGAGTCCGCCTGCCAACGCAGGGGACACGGGTTCGTGCCCCAGTCCAGGAAAATCCCACATGCCGCGGAGGGGCTGGGCCCGTGAGCCATGGCCCCTGAGCCTGCACATCCGGAGCCTGTGCTCCGCAACGGGAGAGGCCACAACAGTGAGAGGCCCACGTACCGAAAAAAAAAAAAAATTAATATAGTACAACTCAGTTGTTCTCAACCAGGGGTGATTTTGTTCCTCAGGGAACATTGGCAATATCTGGAGCCATTTTTGGTTATCATAACTGCAACTACTCATCCTACAGTGCACAGGACAGCTCCCACAACAAAGAGTTTTTCAGCACAAAAGTAGATGGTAGCAAGGTGGAGAAACCCTGGTGTGACTGAATGTACCATGTATGTCTAAGGCAAGAGCATCATCATATAAAAGTAAGTTCTCTGGGCTTCCCTGGTGGCGCAGTGGTTGAGAGTCCGCCTGCCGATGCAGGGGACACGGGTTCGTGCCCCGGTCCGGGAAGATCCCACATGCCGCGGAGCGGCTGGGCCCGTGAGCCATGGCCGCTGAGCCTGCATGTCCGGAGCCTGCGCGTCCGGAGCCTGTGCTCCGCAACGGGAGAGGCCACAACAGTGAGAGGCCCGCGTACCGCAAAAAAAAAAAAAAAAAGTAAGTTCTGTGTCTCCATTTAAATGGTAATATTCTGGTGGTGAGAGTTCTCAAGCATTGAGAGTGAGAGGAGTGTGGGTTAGTGCAACCTCTCAGAAGAATCATTTAACAATACGTATATCAAGATCCTTAAAATGTTCACTCTTAGATCCAGTAATTGACTTTGTAGAATTTATTTGTGGTAGAAATTCTTAATTCAGAGATATACACAAATATTTATACGGAAGGATGTTCATTGCAGCTTTATAATGGTGAAAAATCTTAAATATCCAACCATTGCGTATTGGTTACATAAATTACGATACATTCGTGTCACAGAATAATATATGTAGCACTGAAGATTATGTTTGTAAAGTTTACTTAATAACAGGAAAATGCTCATTATGTTAACTGAAAAACAAGAATATAAAAATTTTGATACATATATGCTGTAGGGAAATGTATCAAAACATTAATCATGGTTATATCTAGAGAGTAGGATCACAGCTAGGTTTTGTTTTCTTAATTTTAAGAAATATTTTCCAATTTTTCTACAATGAAACATGTATTACTTTTATAATTAGGAAAAATTAATACCAAAAATGAATCCTAAAGTCAGAATTGAGGACAGTGTAGATTTATTCAGTTATCCAAAAATAAATATATACATCAAGAACCTTCCAGGTACCAGACATCGTGAACAAAAGACAAGGCCCCTGCCCTCGCTGGGTTTCTAGTAGAGAAGGGGAAGCAGCCTGGAGTTTCCAACCACTTTCAAATTCACCCTCATAGAAATCCTTTAAAAAGACTTCATTATTAATAGTTAAATATCTACCATTTATTGCGAGATTATTGTAGAAGTACTAGATGTCTTACAGTTTGGATCTCATGATCTCTGCACAACACCCCAGAGAAATATGGTCAAGTCTTGGTCAAGGTCACGTGGCTATTGGCAGTGGTCAGGATTCAAACCAGACCCATTTATGCTGTGAACAAATTACCTGTCCACTCTGCTCCCTTCCTCAGTGACTGAGCATTTGTGAGCCTGAACCAGGTGAGGTGGCAAATGGGGGTCCTCAAGGAGATTTTAGAAAAGGACATGCAAAGTAGGCCACAGACCAGGTATCAGGCTAACAGGCCAAGGGTCAGTTGTTTGTAGTGTCAGGGAAGGCGGCAGAGCCAGGGGTCAGCAACACTGTCACAGCGGTGCTTGAAGCATCCCATGGGAAGGAAGGATGAAAATCTCCCTCTTCCTTGGTGATGGAGAAGCCCAGGACAGGTGGGAGTGGAGAGACTGGGAAGCCCCAGCAGTGAAGCTGCTGGCTTGTGATCAACGGGTTAACTTTGTGAACTGAATTAAGTAACAAGAGTGGATGCCTGGAGTGGAGCAACTTGGTTGGTTTGTGCCCAGGACAGAGGGGACGGTATCTGCACTTCCAACAGCTGGCTGACCGGGTAAAACACTTCCCTCAAAGCCCAGGTCACTGCGGTTGGCGGGGGCGTCCTGGCGCCTTCAGTGGCAGAGGCAGAAGTGGAGAAATACCAGGCAGCCTGAGCTGATTTCCAATCACAGTCTGGCTCCTTGGTTCAGATATTTTGTCCTGAGAGGCAGAGAAATTTCCAGGAAAAAGCCCCAGGCTAGGAACCCAGAGGCCTGAGTTGGAACCCCAGGTGGACCTCATGTCAAAGGACCAGACCTTGTCACATAACCCCCCGAGCGCCCATGTCCTCAACTGCAGACAGAGAATCACAGAGCCCTCCCTGCCCCTCCCGAAGAAGCCAGTTCTCTTGGGGCCTTAGTGTCCCCTTCTGTACAGGGGAGATGATAACAGCACCTCCTTCTCCCCAAGTAACACATAACACCCGCCCTGAGAAAAAGCCTGGCGCAGAGGGACTTTGCTGCTGCCGCTGCTGTTTTTAGGCTAATTTGAGATAGATGTGGAAGTGCTTTGAGAAACACAAAGCACTTCATGTTCAAATAAAAGGTGTTACTTCCATTCTTCCTTCTTCCCACCTGGGTCCTCAAAACATCCCTCTCCACACCAGGCAGCTGCATTACTCACCGGTACAATCACCCCAAAACCTGCCTTGAGCTCCCTCCTGCCCCATGTTCTCCCTAATCTGACCACCCCTTCACCTGGCTGACTCAGACCCCCTCCCCCTGGCTGACCCTGAAGCCCCTCCCCCTGGCTGACCCTGAACCCCCTCCCCCTGGCTGACCCTGAACCCCCTCCCCCTGGCTGACCCTGAACCCCCTCCCCCTGGCTGACCCTGAACCCCCTCCCCCTGGCTGACTCTGAACCCCCTCCCCCTGGCTGACCCTGAACCCCCTCCCCCTGGCTGACCCTGAACCCCCTCCCCCTGGCTGACCCTGAACCCCCTCCCCCTGGCTGACTCTGAATCCCCTCCCCCTGGCTGACTCAGACACCCTCCCCCTGGCTGACTTGCTCCTGCCTGGCCCACAAAGCCCCGTTCTGCTTCCTCTGCTCTGGAAGCCTTCCCTGACACCCCCAGACTGGGCCAGGGGCTCTTTCTCTGGGCTTTGCCAGCACCTGTGCTGACTCCTAGCTGAATATGCTGTAATTTTCTGTTTTCACATTTTGGTTTTTTTTGTCTTTTTTTTAGTCTCTTGCCCTCACCAATTCCCCTCTCCTCCCCTCCCCACTCCCGACCCCCACCACTATGAGCTCCCCACGCACAGACAGGTGTCCAATGTGTCTTTGTGTCCCTGGTATCTGGTGAAGTCTAGGCATATGATTTTAGGCTCAGCAAATGTGTATGTATTTGAATGAATGGGTAAATAATGTATATGAAATCACTCTTGACAGTCTTAAGAATGATTATTTTTAATAGTTCATTCCACAAATACTCATCGATCACCTGCTATTCTTTGCAAAACCTCTCCTAGGTGCCTTAGGCAATGCACATGAGTCCCTGCCCTCAAGGAGTTTGCAGGGGAATGGGAGAAGCCCTAGTGTAACTTTATTCCCTACACACTTCAATAGCATATATATATTAGCATAAAGATGTGCTATGAAACAGGCCCAGGTGACATGTGGAAGTACAGTGAGGAACAGCTCTGCGGTGGTGGTGGTGGGGGGTGGCTTCGGGAAGGCTTTCTGAAGGAGTGGGTGGCTTGAGCACTGCCTGTCAAGGAGCCTCGACAAAACCTGTGGCAGGACCTAACCCTCCCCCAGCCCTGGCCCATTCAGTCTCACAGCCCGGCCCTGCCTCCCTGAAGGCGGCCAGCCCGCCTCAGCTCCCTGAGGCAGCCACCCCGGGACCACAGGGAGCCCTTGCCTGAGACCTCTGAAGTGCCCCCTCTGGCCAGGGCCTCAAGGCCAGCAGAGGCAGAAGTTGGTGGAATAAGGCTTTGGAGATACCAAACCCTGGCCCTGCCACTCACCACTGTGTGGCCTGACATGTTGACTTTACCCAAGGCTCAGTTTCCTCATGCATAAAATGAGGGCAACAATTGTAACTGGTGAGATGGTGACACAAATGAAACAATACATATAAAGAACCTGAAACATTAAAAAAAAAAACTCTAGGGCTTCCCTGGTGGCGCAGTGGTTGAGTCCGCCTGCTGATGCAGGGGACACGGGTTCGTGCCCCGGTCCGGGAAGATCCCACATGCCGCGGAGCGGCTAGGCCCGTGAGCCATGGCCGCTGAGCCTGCGCGTCCGGAGCCTGTGCTCCGCAACGGGAGAGGCCGCAGCAGTGAGAGGCCCGCATACCGCAAACAAACAAACAAACAAAAAAACCTCTATAGGGCTTCCCTGGTGGCGCAGTGGTTGAGAGTCCGCCTGCTGATGCACGGTACGTGGGTTCATGCCCCGGTCCAGGAAGATCCCACATGCCGCGGAGCGGCTGGGCCCGTGAGCCATGGCCGCTGAACTTGCGCGTCCGGAGCCTGTGTTCCTCAACGGGAGAGGCCGCAACGGTGAGAGGCCCACGTAACCAAAAAAAAAAACACCTCTATAAATGTAACCTCTTTTTACCTCTAGGATCCATCAAACTGCAGTACTTCTCAGGCAGGGTGGGTCTCTGGGCCTAATGGGTGTGTCACTCAGACATCTTACAGGCCCTGCCCCTCCCTCTGGTCTTCAGGTTTTTCCTGGGATCCCAGGAAAATGATGCAGGTTAGCAAAGCCCAGACCTCCTAAATTTTACAGGTACATTTAAGAATCTCTCCCATCAGCTGGTCAAGAATTAGCCTGTAATTAGACTGTAGATGTCTGAAAAGAGAGAATGGTCCCATCTGAGCCTCTGAGCCTGTGAAGCACAAGAGGGCAGGCGGAATTACCCCAGATGAGGAAACCAGGTCTGGAGAAGGGAAATGACTTGGCCAAGGTCACACAGGGAGCTAGCAGCACAGTTCAAACCAAATCTACTCCTGCTTCTACCACGTAGAGTTACTATCTAACAGGCTTGATGCCAGGGCTGAAGGCCCCAGCAAATACAAGTCACACCTAGAGCCACACTACCTAACTCAGGGATTGGTTAGGTCTGGGGGAGATACTTCTGGGAGCTAATCAGAAATGTCTAAAACCCTCAGCAAATAGATCTAGCTCTTAGCTCTGCAACTTAAAGCCCTGAGACCTTGAGCATGTCCCTTTCCCTCTCTTGGTCCCCTCCTTCCTCCTTGTGGAATGAGGCAATTTTCCTTGAAGTCCTCAAGATGCCTTGTCCCCTGACTCTCAGGGGCTCCCAGCATTCAGAGGAGGGGGTGTAAGGCCAAGTCTCCAGCCTTGATCTCATTCTCTTTCAAAGGACACAAGCCTTAGGAATATCTGGCCATTCATCCTACTCCCTGCCCCACCCCCTTCCCCTGCCTCCTGCTTCCCAGATGGATCTGTCCCTAGTCCCCTGGTTGTCAGTGCTGCAGCTGGCTGGCGGGGAGGGAAGGAAGAGGCCGGATTCATAACAGCCTTGCCTGTATCTACCAAGTAGATAGATACCCCCACCCACCCCATTCACTCTGCAACTGTATCATCTCCAGTCACCCCTCTCCTCCCTGCACCCCATGCCCCAACCACAGGAGCCTAACAGATTCCCAGGTCAACAGCTCCTTGCAGCTGGACCCTTTGCTGGGGGGATGGGAGCCCTCTGAGCTGCACATCTCAGGGAGAAGACGACTTGGACCTCTGCTTACTGGGTCTCCTCTCTGTTCCATTTGTCCCTGTGCACGAGGTTGGTAGGAACAGTCACAAGTCACCTTGCCTGACACATTAAGGATGACGCAGAAGCCCAGGAACGTTCAATGGCTTGCTCAAGTTCAGGGTAGGAGCAGGAGGGGGAATTTGCTCACTCAGTGTCTGGGAGGCACTTGGCCAGGACACCAGGCCTCCCCTGTACCCACCCCACTCCCGCCATAGCCTCACCCAGTATGGTGGTTGGGTAGATATGGGGGAGGGGAACTCTGTCTTCTAACTCAGTTTGTTGTGCAGATTCAGGGAGAACTCCAATTTCAAAACTGCCAGTGAGGCGTGGCAAAGGGGGAAAAGATAAAGACCACACACCCTAAAGAAAGGAGGCTTCAGACCCACTGATACACTCCCCGAGCCCCCTGCCAGCTCCCAGAGCCTGACACAACACCCCCTCCTACTGAATCTTTAATTGAAAGAACCAGGCTTACATGGGGATGGGTGTCAAGCTACATAATTAATCTGCACCAGAGACTGCCCCTCCTGGAGGGCTGAAACAGATCAAAGCTCCGTCTGTGGAGCACACACTCTCCAGGGGAGCCAGAAGCAAACAAAAGATTTGGAAAACCAAAAACATAGATGAGGAAAAAGAGGAGAGTTGGGAGTGAGGGAATGTTTGAGGAATGCTGGACAAGAAGGGCACAGGGCTCCAGGCCACGCTTGTTCCCTTGTGTCTCTCTTCACCCCCGGCCTCAGTGACAAGACAGTTGGTGTCCTCAGCTCCAGGTCACTGCAGCGAGCCCCCTGTCTCTGTCCACCTGACCCAAATGAAGCTCTCTCTTATGACTTTCTTTCATCTCTGTTCCCAGTAACTTACAACCCTCCCTGACCACCCACCTTCTCTTTCAGGCTTCCAAGCCTTTGCAACTGCTGCTTCATCTCCCTGGAGCGTCCTTGGGTTGGGTTTTTGTCACCGGCAATCAAGAGTCTAACGTAAGAGAATGCTCACCTGGGGGCGTGGAGCAGAATGGAGAGTTGTTAAGTGTGTGCACTTTGGAGGGAAATTGCCAAATTCAAATCCCTATGCCACCATTTGCTAGCTGTGTGACCCTGGGCAAGTCATTTAACTTCTCTGTGCCTCAGTTTACTCATCTGTCAAATTGGGTTGTAACAGTACCCAACTCACAGAGTTGTCATTAATGAGTTAGTATCTGTAAATATCTGATTAGAAGGATACACCATGTAAGCACAGGCCGTTATTACCGCTACGACCACACCCCACTGGATTGACAGGCAAGGGCTCCTTTGCAAAGTAGATATGCGAGTTACTCATTCAGCCAGATGGGCCATGCCTGGTTCTGTAACCACGGAGCATCCCCTTGTGTGTTGTCCTCCAAGGTCACATCTAAGAGTGGGAGGACTGGACCACCAATGGGGGAGGAGTTAAGTGGGAGAGGACTGTGGACTGAGAGAGAGGGGAGGGTTGGGGAACAAGGGAGTATGCACATGGGACATCTAGGAAGTCCTTGTCTTCCATGTAGTACCAGGAAAGGGACACCCGCAGGCTCTGCAGAGGACAGGGCTGAGCTCTGGTCTCAGCGATCCTTGCAGGGGGACTTCTAGCCCCCTGAATGCGGCCTCCTATCCCCACAGCAGCTGGTTTCCTCCTAAAATGTCTTAAGTCAAATATACCTCGGCACCAGAAGATTAATTTATCTTCAGAGCTCCCCTTTGGTCTATTGGAGGTATTCACATTCCTCCGACTCTCATAACTTTACTCTGTCTCACAAGAACTCAGACTCCTGGCCTTATTTTGCAAATAGAGCATTTGTCCCCCATCCTTTACCTTACAAATTACTTACAAATTTGCTCCTCCGACTGAGCAAAAACATTTTAATCTGCCCTGTATAGGAAGGGAGGGAGGCAAGTGGGGAATGGGGTAGGATGAGGGATAATTACATACATTCTGCTACATGAAAGAAGGAACAGCATAAAGCTTTTTTAAAATAATTAATTAATTAATTAATTTAGGCTGCATTGGGTCTTCGTTGCTGTGCGTGGGCTTTCTCTGGTTGTGGCCAGTGGGGGCTACTCTTCGTTGCGGTGTGCAGGCTTCTCATTGCAGTGGCTTTACTTGCTGCGGAGCACAGGCTCTAGGCACTCAGGCTTCAGTTGTTGTGGCACGCGGTCTCTAAAGCGCAGGCTAAGTAGTTGTGGCGCGTGGGCTTAGTTGCTCCGCAGCATGTGGGATCTTCCCGGACCACAGCTCGAACCCGTGTCTCCTGCTTTGGCAGGCGGATTCTTAACCACTGCACCACAAGGGAAGTCCCATAAAGAATTTTTAATGTGCTGCTTTTCCCAGTGAATTAACACAAACAATCCCTCTCTCCTATCTGGTACTCAGTAAATAAGACAGAATGACTGTCTTTCCTTGCTCTGGTAAGTCATAAAGTCCATGCAGCCAAGTCAGCAGTAAACCTAGTTTATATACAGTTTTTGTTTTGGGACCCCAGGCCAAGGTGAAGAAAATATTTGTTGAAAAGAAGTGAGAATGTTCATTCACTGTCTGTGTTTGGTAGCGGGGGGGGGGGGGGGTCTACCTGGCTTGGTGTTGGGAACTGAAGGGTGGCCTCCCTCTCCTCCAAATGCAGTTCTCTGGTTTCCAGACAAACCAGGGTTAGGCTACCCATCCTTACGTGGGACCCCACAGGCAGCTCCAGTGAATGACCGCGATGTGGGACCTCATTCCAGCTGAGCACAAAAGTGTGCAGGAAAGAAGGGGAGATTCGGGCAGGACAGGTTCTGGCCTCAGCTGGGCCCTGCTTTACTCATTACAGATATTTCAGGCTCTCCCTAGTGCTGTGACCGGTCTGTCTGTCCTTGGTTCCACAGGGGAATCGCACACAGATCCTGGTTACTACTTGTACATTGAGCATGCTGGGAGATTCTAGGGACAATAATTTCTGAGTAAATTACCTAAGTGCAGAGGGTCTAACATGGGAGCTAGGAGAGCACAGAGCAGGGACAGGAAGTGGGAATAAGTGATTTGTACATTAATCACAAAGCAATCAGTGGATGACAAGGGGCCCTGGAGCCACTGGGTCTGTCCAGCTGGACTCGACAGAGGGAAAGGTCACACTTGCTCCATCCATCACCAAGACACCCACATACCTGGCTTCCATGTGCCCAGGCCTCCTATTTCTGGCTCAGCAGAGATGCTGCTCTGACCTGGCTCATTGTCCTTGATCCTCTGGGCCATCCCAGCATCCACATGCCCTGCCACACCTGGCACAGGCCACGGGGTCCCCTTGGCCAGCACAGTGCAGAGGAGGGCATGGCTTTGGCCAGTTAACCTTTGTAAGGCCAACTGGCCCGAGGCAGGGGAACGCAATCAGTCTCACAGGTTGCATCAGACCGAAACTTTCCGGACCACCCAGTTCCAGAAACTGACCTGGAGACTTTCCGGACCACCCAGTTCCAGGAACTGACCTGGAGACTTTCCACCCGGCCCAGGCTTCCCGCCTTTCGAGGGGTGGGACTAACGGTCCCAAGACTGATGCGACCGGCACCAGATATTGCCACAATACCCGAAAAGACCACCAAATAAGGAATACCCTGCGCCTCCCGGATTCACCACACCCCTTTCCCTTCTTCCCCTATAAATTCTGCCCAAACCCTCGCCCGGGCGGGACTTCTCTGGCCCCTTTAACTCGGACCAGTGAACCTCGCCCGGGAGCGTTCCCAAATAAAGCTTGTTTAAGCGCTCCTCCGTTTTTGGTGCCGTTCCTTACAACCTTTAGGAAGCCGTATTGGGGGCTGGCCCTCCTCAGCTCCCGAAGTCTGCATCCTCCTCTTCCTACACCTTGTATCTTCCTGGTTGTCACGGGGCAGGGAGAGAGGGCACATTTCCCACTGCTCTGCCACCAACTCACTCTGCTGATCCTCCCCAGCTTCCTCCTTCTCCTGTCAGGTCCATCCCTACCCCTCAGTCCCGGACAGCACAGAGGACCCTGCTGGAGGGAGCTCCTTGCCTACCTTCCCCAGCTCCTCTCTGACTGGAGAGGAAACCAGGTCTGGAGAAGGGAAATGACTTGGCCAAGGTCACACAGGGAGCTAGCAGCACAGTTCAAACCAAATCTACTCCTGCTTCTACCACGTAGAGTTACTATCTAACAGGCTTGATGCCAGGGCTGAAGGTCCCAGCAAATACAAGTCACACCTAGAGCCACGCTACCTAACTCAGGGATTGGTTAGGTTTGGGGGAGATACTTCTGGGAGCTAATCAGAAATGTCTAAAACCCTCAGCAAATAGATCTAGCTCTTAGCTCTGCAACTTAAAAGCCCTGAGACCTTGAGCATGTCCCTTTCCCGCTCTTGGTCCCCCCCTTCCTCCTTGTGGAATGAGGCAATTTTCCTTGAAGTCCCCAAGATGCCTTGTCCCCTGACTCTCAGGGGCTCCCAGAATTCAGCAATGCACATGAGTGCATTGCCCTAACGTCTTGGGTCCCAGGTGCAGATCAATTTGTTTCTGACATTGTTTTCATGGCAAGTGTGTTACGCCGTAAAGGGCATTTCCATTTGAACGGGAGCACTGTCTTTGCCCAGATGTGACACTTGGCAGTGGATCTCAGCAGTGGTGACGGTCTGGGGGAGGAAAGAGTCTTGACTATAAGGGCTGATTCATGGTTCAAATCCACAACTCTGGATTCAGACCCTGGGTTTCAATCTGGCACAACAACTTCCTAGCTGTACAACCTTGGGCCAGTCATCTAACCTCTTCTAGTTCCTCATCAGTAACAGGTATAAACATACCCACCTCACAGATCAAGGAGAGGATTTAATAAGTGTATATTTTAAGAACCTGGTACAAGTTTGAAACTGCTCCCCTTTGCATGGTAAGGCTGGTGTTTCTGGCATTGGAGAGGGGGTGAGGGGAGGTTGAATCAAATTGTCCTCTGAAGCTGAATGCCAGGAGGGCAGGTTATTTTAAAGGTACTTGGCCCCAAATATCTATAGCACAGCACCCCTCTGGATTTTCACCATTATAGTCATTTTTCAGGGGAAGCATCATTGTTCCCCTAGGGTCCTCTTTTGAAATGTGAAAATCCTTGGGAAGTCAAAGTCACTAATACTGTACCGTGAGAAGTTGAATCAGATGATTTTGTTTATTTCATTGGAGAAAACACAGGGTGCCCTGCAGCTCAGAGTCCAGAAGAAGCAAGGATTGTCCCAGCTGTGGAAGGCACACTATGTGCCAGGACCTGAGCCAGGCACTCGCTTACCCATGACTTCATTCCACTCTCACGACAACTCTCAGAGGTAGTTATTGTAAAACGGTAATTTTTTTTAAAGGTAACATCAAGATCTTTGTACAAATATAAAATTAACACATGTCAATGATATCATTTAACTCATCAATTAATGAGGGATCTAGCAAGATGTTACAATTGCTCAAAAGAGAATCCAAAGCGCAGATGTACATAAGCCATCAGGAATGCTTGCAATTAATTTACTCAACAGACACAACATTGGTCAATATCCACAGGGCAATAATCCACTGCATGTCCACTGGATACAATTTGTATTTTTATTGGCAAAATCATTTGTACTATGATCAGTTTTCTACAATTTACAGAGTGGTAAAAGAGCTCAAAGACAATGAAAGGCAAAGATAATCCAAAGAGAAACTACACAGGACACCCAATAACCTTTTTTGCCCATTTCAAAGTCTTTCACAACTTTTCCTAACATGATGACTATCCTCCTTTCATGACAAAGCAGAAATGACAGAGACGGGCACAGAAAGTGGGAAGGGAAAAGCCATCTAGTGCCAGCCCCATCGGAGTGCTGAGGAAGTCCATGACAAAGATGTCACATCTGGGATGAAATTAGGAAAATAAGAATGAGATAACTTTCTCATAAAGCTATAAGATTTTATTCAAAGGACCATCCTTTATTAGAGATTATCTCCTTCACACATTTGTGGCATTAAAATGTACTTTCCTTTATGAAAGGATGGCGGTAATATATGGTAGCAGTAGTTGTTCTTTTTTTTTTTTTAATTTATTTATTTGGCTGCGCTGGGTCTTAGTTACGGCACACCGGATCTTCGTTGCGGCATGCAGGATCTTTTAGTTGCGGCATGCAGGCTCTTAGTTGTGGCATGCATGTGGGATCTAGTTCCCTGACCAAGGATTGAACCCTGGTCCCCTGCATTGGGAGTGCGGAGTCTTAACCACTGGACCACCAGGGAAGTCCCGAGTAGTTGTCCTTTTTTTAATGTATGTGTTTGATGAAATAAAGGCTGGCAACCCTATGTAAGTCCCCATCTTAAAAAAAAAATGTCAATTTTTATTGCTGTGCTTTATTTTTAATTCCATTCATCTGTGATAGCCAAAATTCTGGAAATGCTGATCCTGTTCACAATTCTGAAATTTTGTGCTGTAGGTAAATTCCTTAAAGGATGATTCCTGAGCAATACTACCGAGGTCCCCTAACCTATCAGAGTTCTCCTTGTAGTGGAGGATGGGAAGCTGATTTGGACAGGGCATCCAGATATGAGGCTGAATAGAGAAGGAAGAAGAAAATGATGACCAATGGTCTGACTCCCAGGGATGCCAGAGGGGGGTTAAGATGGAGGAGAGCTAGGAAGTCACCTTCCCTGGCACTGGCCTCAGAATTCATTCTGTGCGTTGTGCTGCAGGCCTGTCAACAGCCTTTACCTACACCATCCTCCCTGCCCGTAGCAGAGAAATTTTTGAGGCTCAATAAAACCTGGCCTATGCTGGATGTGGTCCAGGAAGGATAGGCAACAGGGCTTGGGACCACCTCCCTTCTGAGAGCCCACCCTAAGGCCTAGGGTATAGGGATGTAAGCAAAGTAAGGAAGGAGAGGCGTTACAGACTTCTGAAGCCAACGACTGACTAGACCTGGAGGACTGGAACAGAGATTTCCTGGCATGTTAGATATTAACATTTGCAGCCTGGTTTTCAACTCCTCCATATCAGGAGTTTCCTTGGCAAAGCCCTGCTGCCTCCCCCACATTTGCCTGCCCCACTGCTACAAGTTGGAAACAGCAGAGGGACTGCTTTTAAAGGCACGGTGCTGCCCTCCAGAGAGCAAGACGCCCCGGTGGCCCCTCCCCAAAGATCAGGGAGGGCAGGCGCTGGAGTTTGGGGTTTCATTTGGGAATGGTGGGTTGAGTCCGAAAGAGGATCCACAGGCACAAGCATTCTGTGTCAAGTGCCTGCTTTCTGCTGGACTCACAGCAGAGAAAGAGAGCAGAGGGAAGGAGATAGTTCCCGAAGGTTTTCTTAAAAAGTGCATTTAAACTTAAGACTATAGTGCAGCTGAACAGCTGGATTGGAAAATTGGTTGTTTAGCTCTGCAGTCGGTGTCAGGGCCCACTGGCTGAGAGAGAATAAAAGCTGTTTGAGTTTGTGAACTGCCAGTGCTATGAACCAAGGCAAAGGGCCTCTAGGGAGCGGGGACTCAGTGACCTCTTTTCCCCATTTCCACACATCAGGGGGAATGACAGCACTGAGCTAAGGAACCATTGCCAGGGGCCTGGGCTGGTAGCACGACAGGCAGTGGCCCTGCTCTAGAGTTCTCCTGTTCCCAACTCTGCCTTTAAGGAATCACAGACCCAGAATTCCAGAATCTCAGATCCAGAGGGGACCAGAGATTGCACAGAATGCCCGCTTCAGCTCCCGGACAGATGGTCCCCTAGCACAGATGCCCAGTGCCCCAGGGAATGCTCACAACTCCTCTGCCCCGATGTTTGCCAGCTTAGATGGGTAGTAAATTTCCTTCTTGTGTGTGCTGAAACCCACATCCCTTCCACCAACCAGCATGGTGGGTATATCCCTTAAATGGGAATGGCCCCTCAGATGACCTGACCCACAGGTCACAGACTACCCAAGTTCACCTGCAGGCATTTTTTTCTTGGCCTAACTAGTGCTTAAAACTCTTTTGTTAAATCCAATATTTACTCCAGCCCCAGCACTCCCTGTTGTCCCCTGGCCCAGCCACTTTCCTTGTTTGTGAGACCCGGCTGGTCTCCAGAGTTACACTATGGGTTTTTGCAGTGACCATATATGAAGAGCCTCCTTGGTCTAGTGTTCATTCCCTTCCTTTATAAATTAGCCTCTTCCCTTCCAGAGCTACACTCACCCCAGGGATTTCCTTCCTCTTGTCATGCTCTTATCTCCATCTTGTGACCTTTATTAATATAAAACCAACCAAACCAGCAGAGCAATTTTACTGTTCCTTTTCCTGTGCACGTGCATTTAAGTCAGTGGTTCCAATCAGCTACCCTACCTTCTGGGATTTGGGGAAACCGGGGGTGTTATCATAATGACTGGGGCAATTAATGCTTGGGGGCCAGAGATGCTAAGTATCCTGCTGTGCAAGGGACAGTCCCATTAAAAAAAAAAAGCCACTAACCCTCACGGAGAAACACTGATTTAAATGGAACTGGCTTAATTTTTTTCCTATATCTTTTATTTAACTTCTTTCTCTATATTTCTTTAAAATGGGGATAACTTATTTCACTCACAGAACACTACATTTCCTTCATAGGGTTGTTGTGAAGATTACGCAAGATAAAACAAAACAGATGCCTGACACATCTGAGAACATAATAAATGTTAGTGATGATGGCCGATTTAAAAAATTGAGTGGTGAGACGAGAACAGGTGTGTCTACCCATGGATCTGGAGTCTAGTCCTACTAGAATAGCTAGTCTGCCATTAAACAACCATGTAATTCTGACCATGGCATTTCTCCTCTCCAAACAATGAGAGGTTGTACTAGATTTCTGGAGACCTGTTCTTCCCAAATATTCTACGGTTCTGTGTTACTAATAAGATGCATGACATACCCTTTTGATTTTCTTTCAGGCTTTCCTAGTCTGGGCCAGCACTCCCAGGAACAATGTTGAGAGCTGACCTGAGGCTATATTTCCTCCTACATCAGATTAAAGGACAAAGAAGACAGGTAAAGAAGAAACAGTGTGTACAGGACAGATACACACAGGATATCATTTCTTCCCTGAAGTCTGTGATATTTTGCGGGAGGCTGTGTTGGCTGGTGGCTTCAACTTTTTCCAGTTGTCTCCCTTCCTCAAATGGAGAAAGAGCTTTCTCCCCAGAAAACATCCTTTTGTGCTGATCACTAGACTCTCACCACAAAGGGATTCAGGGAAGCAGCTTCTGAGGCTCAGCAGTGAGGCAGAGGCTCAGAAATAGATCCCCCCATCCTCCCTTCCCACCTGCTAGAAGGAAGGCTGACGGTGATTGGAGGCAAGAGGACATCAAAGTGAAAAAACAGCAGTTCAGCTCATTTGAATAAACCAGGAAGAAAGGAACTGCAATAGCTTATTATTGAGAGAATAATTCGTACCTAGGTTACATATAGTAAGAGGAGATGGAGCATGGATGGTAGAAATTAACAAAATAAAAATCAGAAATATAATCTTCTTTGTGCCTGATGTGGAGTTAGAGTACCATTTACTCCGAATTTCTTACTTCAGATTTCCCTCCTGGATATTTGAGGAATCTTACAAATGATTCCTCTAAGCACCAGGAAGAAGAATATTCAAATAAGACTTGAACCTAGGGGGTTATCCTCAGGCAGATTCAAGTATGCTGTTTTAGTGGCAAAGGGACCTTCCTCTTAGATTTTACAGATTGCTGGGGCCCTCTGGTGGAAGATAAAGGTTACATCTGCTGGTTAAAGGCCACACTCACGGTTGAGGAAGCTGCAGCCCCCAGTTCTGAGGTAAGCAAGAGAAAGAGGAAATATCAGGTGCTAAGTATCTCACAGGCATTACTTCATTTGTTCCTTAACGCTCTGTTTTCTAGATCAGGGAGCTGAGGCTCAAAGACCCTAAGTGAACTGCCAGAGGTCACCTGCTAAATAGCTAACTGGCAATCCTAATTCAATGCCAAGGATTCCAGAAATCCTGATGGTCACGAATGTTTTAAATACAGACAACACACACACAGAAGAAAAAGAACACAGATGCAGTTATCCCCAGAATGTGTCCCATATTTAGGTAACAGATTTATCCAGTTTTAAGCAGTGTACTTTGCTGGAGTTTGAATTAAGGTTTTTCAACACAGTGCACCAGAAGTTTCATGTTTCTTTAAATTGATTTGAATACATGGCTTATTTCCCACTTTTTCTTTTAAAGGTTAATGATGAAGGGGAAAGAGCCGCAGAGGGAGAGGAAGCAAGATGGGGCTACCTAGACCAAATGTGTTAATTAGCCAAGCAATGCTTCATATCACTTCCCCTCTTTGGGTGTTGAAGAAGATGATCTTTAAGGACACGTTAACCTAAAAGATTTTTTTTGCATACCTTGCCCTAAACCTGAAATGACTGCTTACTCCTCTCTCCCTTCTTTTCTCCACCCCTGAAAGTTTTCTGTGTGTGTGTATGTGTGTGGCAGAAACATTTGAGTATCTAACTGAAATTTAGGAGTCTAGTAGGACAAAGCAAAAATCCATTCTTATACTCATGACCTTGCCCCCAGCAATTGCCCGCTGTTCCTCTTCCTCCCAAAACTTTCTATTATAATTATAGACTACAGCAGTGATTCTCAGAATGTGGTTCCTAGACCAGCAAAACCAGCATCACTTGGGAACCTGACAGAAGTGCAGGGGCTTGAGCCCACCCACACATACTGGTCGGAACCTCTGGAATGAGACCTAGCAATCTGCTGGCCAAGCCCTCCAGGTGATTATGATGCTTGCTAAGGATTGAAAGTACTGCTCGAGAACAGGGTTCTTAACCCAGGGTCCACAGAGAGTGTTAGGGGGTCTAAAAGTTCCTTGGGTTTGCATATAAAATTTTACATATGTATTTACCCTTCCTGTGGAGACAGGATCCACAGCAGCCACCTCCTGACCCCAAACAAGCTAGGGACTACTTACGGCCCTACAACTCTGTTTCATGGTAAACATCCTCCTGCTTGTGCCCACAAACTCTTCTCTTTCCTCCACTTCTTTACCTTAAAAGATGCCTGGCTTTCCCCCAAAGAATCTTAGTGGTCATTTTCCCACACCTCATCTACCTTCAGTACAGGAGATGGGCCTCCCCTGTACTGCACCCCGGCCATTATCCGTCTGCACATAAGTCTCTGCTCTTTTAAGACTTAAACGTATTCTCTTTTCTCCTCCTTTATTATGTCATCTGCTGACCTTCCAGATACCTTCCCTCATTCATTATAGACTTTGGGTTCCTACAATCCTGCCATCATCCTGGGTGATATCAACATCATATGAATGAATGATTCATCCGACACCCTAGCCTCACGGGACTGTCATTGACACATCAACATCAAAGAATTTCACCCCCATAACACTTCAACCACTCACTCTGTGCCACACCTGGGACTTGCCCTTACCTGGGATTGTACCAGACGGCTAAGGCTGAGTTACAGTGTGGTAACAAATCCCCAAATCTTGGTGGTTTCCAATAAAACGTTTGTTTCTCTGCCCACTGCAGGACAGCTGCAGCTCTACTCCCTGTTCTCGCCAATCTTGGAGCCAGGCTGAAGAAGCAGCCCCCGTTCTAGGGTGCACTAGCCTTGTGCTGAGAGAAAGGAGCAGACTGGCCCCCTCAATGGTCCCCAAATCTCTCCTCAGAAGTAACATGCTTCATTTCCACTCACATTTCATTGACAAGCCTGCTGTGAGAGAGGCAGGAAGCACAGTCCTCTCCAAGGCCTGGTGGAGAGATGAGGCAGACGTCTTTGAAGTCTTACTAGGACATCAATCTCTCTCAGAATGTGGCAACCTGTCTCTTCTGCTCTCGGCCCACTCCTACTATGCCATTCTTCCAATTTCATTAAGGCTTGCCATTTCCAATCAGCCCCCTCCTGGAAATAGTGCGAGTAGATACCCTGAACACTTAGTCAGTGCTGACTTGACATCTGTTATCCCGTGAGGTATCTGGGGCTTAGAGAAGTTACATAACCTGTCTTCACTTTCTTCTCATGATTGTCTTCTAGATTAGAACCATCACTTCAACCATTAGGGAAACCGAAGGACCAGGCAGAATTGCAAGCCCAGGTGGGGCACATGAATGTGTAGTAACAGCAGACCGCAAGTTGTGTGATTTTCCTCCTGAAGCACTCAGCAGCTGGACCTACTGGTTCTCAACCAGGGGCGATTTGCTCCTTAAGTGACATTTACCAATGTCTGAAGACATTTTTGATGATCATAATTGGTTGGGCAGGGAGTGCTACTGGCTGCTGGCATCTAGTGAGTAGAGGCCAAGGATGCTGTTCAACATCCTACAGTGCACAGGACACCCTTCCCCACAACAAAGAATTTTCCAAACCAAAATGTCAATAGTGCTGAGGTTGAGAAACCCAGGTCTAGAGATGGGGTAGTCTCAGGCACTTGTCTTGCAAAAGTTTCCTACTCTGTTCTCTCTCCTGTTCTCCAGCATATCGGTTTCACACCTTCTCCATTCTCTTCAAACTCTTATCCCAACTACATCCTCTTATCACACTCAACTCTCTCCTTCCGTGCTTTCAGCTACAGTCTTCTCAGATGCCATTGTTTCCTCACCTAAAGGCCCTTGCATGTCTCCTCTTATCTGTGGCATTCCTCCCCACCTCTTCAAACTCCTATCCTGCCTTTAGATCTGTTTCTCATTTCTTCAAGGAGGTTGCTCTTAAACCCTTGATTAAATGAGGCCCCTCTTCTATATTTCTCATAGCAGCATGTATTTTTCCAACATAATTCTTCACATAATAGTATGTGCTTAACTAGTTAGTTTCCCTAAGCCATGAGAGCAGGGCCCACATTCATCATCTTCACCATTGTATTCCCTGTACCTAGAAAGTATAAGATACGTAATAGATACTTAATATTTACAGCCCAGGGCTTTCCTGAGCTTTTCCACTTGAATCTCCTCAATGCACAAAATCAACACATCCAACTCATTACTTCTTTCCTACCTCATCACTGCCACCAAAATCCTACACTTTTACCCATATTCTTTATCTCAATGAATGGCACCACCATCCACCAACTGTCCAAACCATGCTAGACACCTCCCTTTCCCTCACATCCACATTCATTCATGAAGTCTGTCACTTCCACCTTGATTTCTCTCAAATCCATGCACTTCTTTTGGGTTTTTGTCTCAGACACAACGGTTTTAACTGCTGACTCTTCAATTCTTAGTTGCCTTGGACATATTAATTTTGCTAAGCCTTAAATACCTCCTGGGATAATAGATGCCAAGTCAGCACATACTAAGTGTTCAGTAAACGTTACCTATTATTCTTTCCAGTTCCAGTGCCATTGGCTTCGGGAGTATCATCATTTCCAGCCCAGATAGCTGCCACAGCCTAATGGTTCTCCCTGCCTCTGATCTAGCCAGCACTCCAGTCTCTTATCAACAATGCAGCCAGAATGATCTTTCAGAAATGTAAATGACATCATGTCACACTCCTGCTTAAAATCCTTTGATGGCTATCCACTGCCTTCAGGATAAGGTTCAAACTTGTTAGCTTGGCTTATCACATCTTCATTACCCAGCCCCTCCAACACTCCAGTCCCATCTCTCGTCACTTCTCCAGGCACATCGTTTGCTCCAGTTATGCGGAACAACTTTATGTTCCCAAACAAGCCATTCTCTTACCTGCAGTACTTTCATTACTGCTTCCTCAGCCCATGTGGAAACTGTCTTCTGTCCCTAACGTGACTGGTAGACTGTTAGGCAACTTGAGGGAGCTTCCTTATTCACTGTGGTATCCCCAGTACCAAGCAGGCTCTGGCTCCTATTAACCCTTAATAACTTTATTGAGCGAGTTTAACTCTTACCCTTTATTTTGAAAAGAAAGCAAAAGGAAAACATTAATCAAATGAATTTAGGGTTGGAGATATACATAGCAAGATTATCCCTGTATCCCCAAACCTGTAATGACCTGAAATCTTTCTAATAGCACTAATGCTTTTTATACTTTTAGAGGTTGGATTTGAGCAAATTCTAGCAAACAATCACTGGCTAGGCATTCGTCTGCTAATAACAGATTAGCTCAGTTACTAGTTTCAGCTTGCCTACTTCTAGCCTCAAGACTACTTTCAATAAGGGTAAACCTGCAGTACCAGGAATTAAGGTGAGTAGGATACAAACCCCAGGAAACAAAACATGGTATGCAGTTGTTATTATTAAAAAGTAACTTTTGGGACTTCCCTGGTGGCGCAGTGGTTCAGAATCCACCTGCCAATGCACGGGACACGGGTTCAATCCCCGGTCCAGGAAGATCCCACATGCTGCAGAGCACCTAAGCCAATGTGCCACAACTACTGAGCCTGCGCTCTAGAGCCGTCGGCCACAACTACTGAGCCCACATGCCCAAAGCCTGTGCTCGGCAACTATAGAAGCCACCGCAATGAGAAGCCTGCGCACTGCAACGAACAGTAGCTGCTGCTCGCCACAACTAGAGGAAGCCCGTGTGCAGCAACAAAGACCCAATGCAGCCAAAAAATAAATTAAAAAAAAAATAACTTTAAGAATTCACAAAACATGGGAATGGTTGTGTGGACATAGAAGCTGGCCTCATCCTTGTCTCTAATGCTCCTCTTGCTTTTTTTGTTTTCATTTTTTAAATGCCATCCCTACTATTTCCACTCTCTCTCCCACCCCACCCCCAGGCCTCCTCATACAGGTGTATACTACCTAACTCTAGGGGGATATCATTTGTATGGCAGCGTATGAAAGGTGCTCCCAAAAGTTGTGCAGTGAGCACCAATCTGTGCCTACTATGTGACAGCCGTAAGCTCAGGACAACTGACCAGATGCTTTACCCACCTTAATGGCCTCAGCTACCAGGGAATGATCTTTTGAAAAGCATGTGCGTACTTTGTGACAAGCCCTCAGTACCTTTCACACTAGCCCCAATTCAAAAACACAACAAAATAGAACCCTGCACTTGGCACCTCTTCATAAACTCAATAGAGGCAAATCCATTGTCATCATTTGAAATCTCTTCACTAGCAAAGAGGGTGTTGGACAGGTTGATATATTCATGGGTTCAGAAGAGTTTGGCAGTCTTGGGCCAAGAAGAGGGCTTGCCTTAAATCATTCTAGACATGCAGTTGCTACTGTATCTGCTCTAATTCTCAAGGTCTCTAGTGGGGGTAACTCCACAACTCACTGCCTTAGCTCAATGCTAAAAATACTCTGCAAAATTTTGAGGTTTCCTTCAAGATTGGGAGCCTAAAAATGAAATACAGCAATTACTCTAACAGTTAACTGTGTGTATGTTGATTGGAGGTGGGGGGGGGATTAAAAGTTGTTGTTGTTTTTGAGTACAATAACTTCTATTTATTCTCTCCATTCCTGTCACACCAAAGACTATATAAAGACAGAAGACAAGATTTTGCTATATACAATGCCAATTACATACTTCCCCAATAATGACACCATGAAATGGCAAAATGAAAAATATTTAATACACAAAAAAAGCACAACAGAATCAACAGATATTAAAAGCATTACATAGTGCAAACACCGAAAAGATACAGAGCTATTAACTTAGTGGTGCTTGTAAAGATTAGGCAAGAACTCATGAAAATATCTCCTTTTCTCATTTGGTGGGCTGGTCACTATTCAGTTATTTTAAATTGCCTTTTTCTTCCCATTTTATGAAACCACATTTGCTACTCCTATTAATTATGACTACCTAATCAGATATGTTATTTGGAAAATTGCATGCTTTCTGTATACCGACTGCATTTTATGCCATCTACTCAAGTGCATGTAAGACAGAATTTTTTATACCAAGACCATAGCAAGGCAGTTGTAGCTACTAGCCAAATCTACACACACACTTCTCTCAGAATCTAGAGGCAGAACTCTTCTAGACAAGAGCTCATGTCAAGCAAAGGATATCTGAGCTAGAGGCATGGGTAAAAGGAAGCAATATAGGCTCTGCTAGGCAGGCACAAAGGGGAGTTCGTGCTCAGCTTCCAGGACATGAGGTATTCTGAATATATACCCCAGAGCTTGGTCTACCCAAAGCGTAACAACTTCTAATATCTTATTCAAGGCAATTAGAGGTTCTATTGCGCTCCCACACTTAATCCCCACAACAAACTATGAGGTAGAAAGAGTAGTATGTGGACTCATTTTACAGATGAGAAAAATTGAGGCTTAAGAAGGTCAAGACTGGGACTCACCATGGTGGAATAATCTTACTCCTTATCTCTATCCAAGAGGCACTTAACAGCTCCTAGCTATAGACTAGGAGAGAGTTCTATTCAAGAGGCTGCTTTGCCAAGTGCTGAGGAAGCCAGAAACATTTCATTTCTCCTTTAAAACATGTTCTATAACTTTCTAAAGGGGGAAAGAAAAAACCAAAGGAGACATTTTGATTCTTTATGAAAAAGGAAGTGGAAAAAATGAGGCAAACTGTAGGGAACAAAATGTATACATTGCTATATTTAAAATGGATAACCAACATGGACCTACTGTATAGCACAGGGAACTCTGAGCAGTGTTATGTGGCAGCCTGGATGGGAGGGGACTTTGAGGGAGAATGGGTACATGTATATGTATGACTGAGTCACTCTGCTGTGCACCTGAAACTATTACAACTTTGTTAATTGGCTATACTCCAATATAAAATAAAAAGTTTAAAAATAAATAAATAAAACGGATAACCAACAAAGACCTATTGTATAGCACAGGGAACTCTGCTCAATATTATATAACAACCTAAATGGGAAAAGACTTTGAAAAAGAACAGATACATGTATAACTGAATCACTTTGCTGTACACCTGAAACACATTGTTAATCACTTATACTCCAAAATAAAATAGAGTTAAAAATTAATAATAATCTTCCTGTAGGAAGAGGACAGGCTGACCTCAATTTCTAAATGCTGAGACAATAGGGGAACTAAATCCCCTGTTGCCCCATCATACACACAAATCCTCAACTACCGTTGTTTTGTACTAGATGGTAGTTCTGATGTCATATCTTTCCTTCTTATTGCTAGAATCTACCACCTAACTCTGCAAGAGAAACAATCCCCAGGACTGGCTGGAAAAGAGGAACCTTATCTAAAGATACTGTAGTTACAACCACCCAAGGGGTAATACAGAAGGCCTTTGGTATAAAAGCAATATTCAGAAGTAGATAATAACTTTGAACTCCAAGAAAAAAGAGCAACAGGATGGAAGGAAGGAAGGGGAAATGTCTGACATCAAAGTACTTACTGTTTAAAAAAAAAAAAAAAAGCCTTAGGATAAGAAATTAGATGCTCTAATAGACTGTTATAATAATGTCAATTTGCCAAATTACAGCAACTATTACAGCAACTATTCGAGAAAGGAGTTGCTCTGACAGCACTATTTGGCCCTTTTTAGGATCCTTGACCCATCCTGCCCCAAGAAATGAGGAGTTCTATTTGCTGTGCCATGTTCCCAGAAGACATTTAATAAAGATCCTGAATGAAGGAAAACAATCTGAAGAAACAGCATCTTGGATTTCAGATAAGCTACCAAGATATACTAACTACCTCTTTCTGCAGATACACTGCTTTCTCTAACATTTCAGTCATTCAAAAGGCTCTTGAAAGAAGTACAGTAAACCCAAGTGTAGGTTTATTATAATATGCTCTTTAACAATGCCACATTCACCAACAGTAGAATTATTTGGGATTGCACGTTCATTGCATTAAAAGATCTCAAAATGCTAATAGGACATTCTCCCATAGGACAGAAGAGATCTGTGGCTCTTAAAGAAAGAATATAGCAATGGCAAACAAGGAAAGCTCTGTCAACGAAAAGGATATCTCAAGGCCATCTGGAAAACTGTCTTCAGATTAGGTCTGGGGAGCTACTTGAACCACTACCTCAGATAATCCTCATTTCCAGTTTAGCTTTAGGGTCCTCTATATTCCTCCTCAGCTAATCACAAATCTGGGAAATTCCAGCAAAGTAATCTCAGCATAGCGTATGGCAGTGCAAAATTTCAGACATTTGTAAACACTGTACATGTTACTTTTGGCACAGGGGAGGGCTTGCAGGTTCCTTTATCTTTGAAGTACAGATTGTAAACACAGCCAGTCCACAGACATTTTTAGCAAAAGCTTTAACAGTCTTGATAGTGTGTGTGCACACATGTACACCCATGAATGGGAGATCTGTCAAAATGAATTCTTTAGAACATGGGCCTGAATAATTTAAGCAGCTATCTGGCTAAATGGAAAACAACAGATTCACAGTATCTAAAATCATATACTTTCAGAAGTTCATATAACTCTCTGTAGGAAAAAAATCAAATAGCTGGTTAACAGGTTTCCTCCTTTCTAAAGAAAACCAAGAGGTAACACTACAATAGCTTTGCAGAACACGAGATCTTAACATTTACTAATTTCTCAGCGACTGTCAAAGGAGCCAACATTGCATCGAACTGACATTAAAAAAGTTTACAAATGATCCTGACCTTTAAAAATAAATTCTTACAAACAAAATAACGTCCCACAAAGCATTACATACATCTAAATATACATAAATTATTATTAAAACACAACTGAATATTTCAAATGCTTGGCAGTGATTCAATCTTATATTATACAACTTCACGGCAGTTTGGAAGCTGGCCTGGCTGGACACTGACCACTGTTCAAGCCTAGGATTGGGAACCTATGATATTCCATAGATGGACTGTGAAGAAATGCTTATAAGTTTAAAGCCTTGATCTACGATTTTTATAAAGTCTGATTTAAGTATTAAATACAGAAGCATAACAAATATTATAATTATGGTGCAAGTAAAATGAGCTAACAATAAGAGACGGAAGACATTTTTAGCTATAATCTAGAAATTCACCGCTTTTCTAAGGATTTGTCATTTCTGGTCTGAACATTTTGTCTGGGATAACATGGTCATAAATATTAATTTATATAACTAAAATAAGAAATTTGATGCTAATGTGGGATGATTTCATTAATCACAAGTCTATGGCGTGATGCAGCGGAAACTATAAACTCCACTGACACCTACTTTAACAGATCCTTTCCTCACAATTAAGATTTCAATCCAAGCATGGCTTACCTATAACTAGGAAGACCATAATAATTTAATGTCCAAAAGAAGACATTTGAGAGTGAAAGGGGAGCAACAGAGATGAACTGGATAGGATGCTGAAAAATAGGGGTAAACTGGCACTGTCTCCAGAAAACCAGAGTACATAGTCACCCTAACTACAAAATAAATGACAGTGCTTGGAAGTCAAGAGTTTCATCATCACATAGCAGTAAACTATGACGTCTTCAAATACAAACCATGTCTTGCTTATCTGTACCGCAGTGACATTGAAAAAAAGAACAAAATCAAAATCAGACCAAGAAGATGGCTTAACGATTCTTGCGGGTAAAGAATTGCTCTGATAGTTCCATTTGGCCCTTTTTAGGATCCCTGACCCATCCTACCCCAAGAAACAAGGAGTTCTACTCGCTGTGCTATGCTCCCAGATGACATTTAATAAAGATCCTGGATGACGGAAAACAATCTGCAGATGCAGCATCTTAGATTTCAGATAAGCTACCAAGAAACACTACCTACCTCTTTCTACAGATACACTTCTTTCTCTTTAATATTTCAGTCATTCAAAAGGCTCTTGATAGAAGTACAGTAAACCCAAGTGTACATTTATTGTAATACTTTCAGCTCAAATGCGCAGCTTAAGATCTTCTAAGTAACGTACTTACTGCTAATGGGGACAGTAAAAACCCAGGTGACCCAAGGGGAAAAGAAAGTAAGTAGAGTAACATAAGAGGATTCTGTGCTAGGCAAGGATGCACCAAATTAGCATCAAACATCTACACACAAATAAAAATTCTAAATTTTTTCTTATTTAAGTTTTCTAAAAAACTGCAACTTTATAAGGAATCAGAGGGTACAAGTGCAGATTCCAGCTCTCCCTGCTCCTTCTTTGAGTTATCACTTGCAAAAGTAATTAACTGGCAAAAATAAAACAAAATCGAGGGCTATCAAACTATTATGAAGAGAGTAATGGTGGGGGGGAATTAGGGTAGAAAATTATTTAACTTTCTAAATATTCAGAGCATTTACCATAGTCTAACAAAACACTGAACAGTCTAACAAAACACTGAACTTGAAGAATTGGTTCTACTTATTGGGGGGAAAAAACCCTTGTCCCTAATGCCCGGAGGGAGCCAGAGACCTGAGTTTCATTCCCCAAGAAGGAAAAATACTGGAGAAAAGAGTTCAGGTTCCTCTGCCATCTTTACTTGTCTTCCCAATGGGAGGAGTAACTTATCTGATTATATAAGAGAGCTTGATATTTACTGTGCCTTTTCTCTTTGGGGAGAAAGGGTTAAAAGTCTCTGTTCTCTCTGAAGTCCTATTTTGGCTGCAACTCATATTCTCCAACAATATTTTAAGGTTATCAGTTGTTCCAAATTCAATACGCACCACCATTTAACAAATAATGAGAAGGAAGCAAGTATGGTTTAAAGGTTTACTACAAGAGACTTAGATTCTAGTAATAGCTCTATCACTAGCTGTGACTTTCAGAAGTCATTTATCCTTTCAGCCTCATGTGCAAAATAAAAGCGGTTGTGTAGATGAGTGCATCCTAATTTTAAAGTTCTATGAGTTTAACAAAACTTCTCTAGAAATTAAATATAATGCTAAACAAAGGGATCTTGTTCTACTTCCTGCACCTTAAAACACCCTTCCTTCTAAGGCACGGCAGGGCTTCCAAAAGTGTGGTTTGTGAACTTGCGTCAGCTTCCAGAAACACTTGTTCAAATGGAAATCCCTGGCCCAGACCTCAGGGATCAAAGAGTCTGCGTGTGCACGCACTCCTGTGAGTGTATGCACGTGTGTGTGTTTGGGGCCGGGGGTTGAGATGGGCGTATAACAAGCAACACAGGTGATTCTTATGAGCCTTAAAATTGATAATTCTAGGGCCTTGGTTTTCAAAATGACTACATTCATACTGGTACCCAGGCATACACCAAGATTTTTTCCACAGGGAAAGCAGACAAGAATATCTGTAAGGAAAACAACTGAAAGATCTTCAATTTCCATATGTATTATCCTAAGATTTACATGATCAGATAAGGCCTCTTCAGAGCTATCATTTCTCTTTAATTACTTTCCTTTTCACAACTGCTATACTGTTTTCAGAAGAAAGGCCGCCTCTCACCCATCTAAAATCTTACTATGGGGCATTGCCTCAGAATGTAAAAAACCTCAGAGGCATCAAACAAAGACAAAAAACCCCTAGCAGACTCCCAAGAGACAGGAGGAAAGAGTAAAGCAAAGAGAGCTTTGGTTAAAAACTGTGTGCCTTATCTTTTTTAGAACTGTCGTTGAGAAGAGGTTGTGCCATAGATGTATATGATACATTTAACTGAATTAAATAAAGTCAAACACTTTGACTGAAAATGAAATCTGATTTGGCTGATTAGTTTTATAATGAGAATAGGCTTTGCCAGTTTATATGACCCGACTTTTTCTATAAATTCAATCAGCTAAATCTACAGATCCAAGGTTTGGGCAAAAATATCTTGAAAGGACATCTACAATATACTGGATGATACATCCTCTGTAAGTACTTAAATTTTAAAAATTTAGAAGTCGAATTAAACATGTGCAAAAGGAAAACTAATCGAAGGTGAGAGCCATGAAATGGTGGAGGAACTGCCTGCAAAGTGGCACAAGAGAACATTCTGAGGTGACAAACATCCTATTAGAAGGGAACACTTTGTTTGCTAATTATACCTCAATTTTTAAAGTACGCAAAATATCATATATACTTTTTCAAAATTCTTTTTGAGGTACATTAGCAAAAATGTTTGCTACCACTGCTCTAGGCACTTTACAAACATATTGGTTCCTCTGAACAATGCAACATAAAGTGATCTACTTTATACATAAATTACTTATGTTTTTTTCATTGTTAGCTTTAATATTTTTCTAATAGCCATCTTGGATTTTGAGGCCTAAGAACATTCCCTAACAGAAAAGAAGAGTAAGGAATAAAATTAACTAAAGAAATGATTAATCTTCAAGTAATTTGCTAAATGAAAGAATGAATGTATATCTATTTGTACTGGTAGTTGCTCCCTCCCAGATCTTCATCTTCTTTTTTTTTTTTTTAAATAACTTCCTTTTTTCCCTTTTTTTAAATATTTACTTATTTATTTGGCTGCACCAGGTGGGAATCTTCGCTGTGGCATGCAGGATCTAGTTCTCCCACCAGGTATCAAACCAGGCCCCCTGCACTGGGAGCTCAGAGTCTTAACCACTGGACCACCAGGGAAGTGCCAGATCCTCATCTTTGAAGACAGAATGAAGTGATTAACTTCTCTTTTAATGTTACTGGTGTCTCCAAATTGATAATCTAGTTCGAAAGAACTTATTATCAAATTCCATATAAGTTTAGAAGCAAAAATATGTCCTACAGCACAAATGTTTCCATGAATAAATGAAAGCATGAAATGGGTCACACTGAGATGCTCAATACTGACATTTTGATATATGACCAGGCCCTGTTAATATTTGTCTGCAACTCATTGATTCAGCTATGCTATAAAAACCTTAATAACCAACTGAATCTCCTTCTTGCAAATAGGACATGAAGCCCCAGCCTTCTTTAATCTTCTGGCACAATGAAAACAAGTGACAAGATGGCCTGTCCTCCCATGAATTATGTTCCCGTCTCGTGGTCTTTTCTCACATAGACTACATGGCTTCAAGAGATTCTGGCAATCCTCCATGTTTTCTGTACCTGTTCTCTGTTCATAAAGGTTATCTGATTTTTCTCCCATGCTTGATATGGTCTCTTGGCTTTCAGAACTGTGAGCCAAATCCAAGAATTCCACTGAGTTGCAGGGACCAAAAAGTTTGGAGTTTTCTTCCTTTACATATATATCTTTAGGTCTAACAACTGGAGCTGATATGGTTCTTCTGCAGTCAGGAACATCAATTCCTTCACTTTCTTGCTTTTCAGGTATGGCAGTGATATCAGACGTGGAGAGAGAATGGGTTAACTTAGAACAATCTGAATACCAATCCTTCCTCAAGGCCCAGCAACGAAAACAGTACCTCTTGCTTGGAGAGTTAAATTTCTTGCACTCAGTACACTGCCACTCATCCTACAAAGACAAGTGCAGCCAATTAATACTCACTCAGTGGAGAACATGATGCTGAGGAAAAGGGAAAGTAGGCCAAATTCTCATCATCTCACACTAAGCTAGTAAGAATCCAGACATTCCAAACCAGTGGTCTAGCTTAGAACTTGAACAAAGTCTATGGCTACGTGTAAATAAGTCTTGAGAAGTTTTACAATGACAGTGACATAATTGCCATTTCAAGCCAAAATTTGATGTAGCTAATCTTTTAAAAAAAGTTAAATCATTTTAGCTTTCTATTTAGTCTGGGTAGAATTTACATTGTTTGCTTTTCCCCACTGCCTTCTTTTTAGGTCATTTTTCTTTGTATAACTTACTCTTTTATTGAGCAAGAGGCTAAAGAATGAAGAAAAGATAATACTCTTTCTTTCCTACTAATTAAGAAATGTTATAAAATTTGTCAAAAAGGAAATTAAAATGAAATTTGAAAACTACTACATTTACTCATGCTCTCTCACTGCTCTCAGGATCATAGGTAGCTAATTGTATGCCTAAATCACATTCTCTGAAAAATGAATGTTCTTGTCCTTGAATGCCAAGTAATTTTTTTCCTACTTCTCCATGTTCAAATTAGGAGATACCAGAGCTCAATGAATTTCAAATACCTTTCTTAATTCAAAGGTAGCTACCTGGAACAAGTCAAGAGTATTTAATGTGGATAATTGCCTGGCTTTGACAGGATCAATGACTTGACACATGCTGACTTGATTACTTTCAGAACGAAGGCCAAGCACTTCAAGTTTAGAAGTTATAACTCAACTGCCTATACTGAGAGGCAGGGACACAACCATTTGTTAAACTGGGATGTTCTCCAGAGAGCCTCAGAACATTCTTGCCAGTTTAAGATCCTCAGATTTCATCTGAAATGCTATACAAATACCCAAAGGAACTTCAAAGATCTGGAATTTATAATTGATGGTTTGTCACAGTCTAATTGGCATCACTTTTCTTTTTTAGTAGTACATAAAATAATAGGGCTTATTAAATTCCATGGCATCTCTGAATTGATGAAATATAGTCTATTTGCTTAATAGGTTTTCTGGGCCCAAGTAGCCTCAAAAGTCTGATGAAGATGGAAACACTTATCTCTGCTACTTGTATTATGGTCAAGAACACTTAATGGACCAATATATCTCACCTTATTACTTAGCTATGCACAAACAATTTTCAATGAATTACCATAATGGTTAGCAGTGGTGGGGTGTGAGCTAGGGGGAAGGATCAACACTAGAGACAACGTAAAATTTTTATATCCTTACACAGCAAAATGTAAAATCCCCTCCTTATCCTTCCCCCACCACCCTTCTTCCCACAGTGAGTTAGCTGAGGAAGTACTAAAAGGGAAATGGGGAACTAGCATGAAAAGAGAAAAGCAAGGTATACATTTGAATCTAAACCTGAGTTGCCAATTGGTGACAAATCCACACCTGTTATCTAACAGCTTAATACTCAATATTCATTTATCAGCCCCCATTAATATAAACCTGTGTAGAAGTTAAGCCATTTTCCATTTGTTTCTATTTAAGAAAGCACTGAAAGTATTATACTTGACCAAGAATTTTAGATAGCTTATAGGCGTATCTTTGGGATTACAGAGAGGTGTTTAGTGGGAAAAGCAGTACAGGACTATTTTGAATAACTGTGTATCCACTGCATAACGTCCAAAGAGTTCTGAAAGCAGGGAGAAAGGCACACAGAAAGGCATTTAAGTCATCCCTTTTCAAGGCAGGGAGAGGATTAGATCAACTCATCCCCTTCTCTTCTCAAATTCCAATAAAAATCTAACAAGATGTAAAGAAACCAATACCTCTACCTAGGAAAGGTAGATAGAAATGGGGGATATGGCATTCTTCAACACAAGTGAACTGCTGGAACTTTAACATCTGAAGACGTGGGTGGTGTAAAACAGCTCTTTTACTAGAAACTCATACCTCAGAGGTAACTTCTGTATCAGTATCATCACTTATGGACTTAGAGTCCTCAAGGTCATCATTTTTTCCCACTTCAATCACCTGAGAAAGCAAAGACATCTTATTAGCAAGGTTTACCTATTTTATTTTATTTTATTTTATTTTATTTTATTTTATTTTATTTTATTTTATTTAGGTTTACCTATTTTAGATGTCATTACCTGAGAGCAAAAAAGACAGAAGAGCTTCAGTTTAAAACTCACATTCTTCTCCCAACACTAGCACTTAAAAAGGAGACTGCTTATATGTGAGACATGATTCCGTACATACCTAGCTGACATTTCAGTAGAATAAAGCACCCAGAGGGGTTACCAAATATCTTTGGCATTCAGAAGAGAGAGGGTTCCCAAATTTATGCATTTAAATAAACAATATCAGAGTATAAATTATTAAATGGGGAAATTTTTTATCTTGAGAATCTATGTAGGCATTCACAAGAATAAAACAGGATTACATGAGAAAATGGAAGTAAAAAGCACCATATAGAATGAGAAAATTAGATGTGAAGAATGAAAACAAAGTACATTTTACTTTTCATATTCAAAAGTAAAACTAGTTATGTGATACTCTTGACTGTCCTATAAAAACATGCCCATGGACCAGGAAAAAAAGTCAAGAAATGTCGGAAGCGTCTTTTAAATTTTGAAATTTAAAATTCTAAAAATTAAAATCCCAGTTTTGTGATCCAATGAATGGAATGAAACCAATTATGATACAATTATGAACCACTGTATAGCAACTTTCTCACAAAAGTTCAAGTATTTTAAGTCCCATCTCTCTCTATAGAAGTTTCCAATGTCACCTCTGTCTTCATTCTAATAACTTGTACTCCCTCCTAATGCTACCAAAAAATAACTAGCTCAACAAAGACCAAGCATTTCCTGCCTCCCACAAACCTATCAGAATACCCTTCAGGGACCCAAATTACTATGAAAAGCCTTTAAATTAAAAGAATGACCCAATTTAGGTCTGGTTTTTGCAGTATTTATTCAATGGATATTTACTGTGACTCTCATCCAAGTCAGCACTGGACCTGCTGCCCAATGCTTTTTGAGACTTGAGCATGTGCCTATATGACTCTTCATCTTGGTGTGCTTATACCATGTGTACTATGAATTCTAACTCTCTTCCTTCCTCCTATTTAAACTCTAAAATATGTAGGAAGAGCTCATCTGTTTAGTTCCATTTAGGTATAAAGCAGGTATGGAAACTACTGAGAAGTCTAAGAAATAAAGATTTTTTTTTGCCCTACAGGATTTTGTGGCCATTTAGAACTTTGCCTTGTTAGCAAAGCAAGGTCTCCAGAAGAAAAAACTCCACAATGAGAGATTAGACAAGCAGGAAAAGGGTATCTTATTGCTTCTAACAAACTAGGAGATTTACCCATGAAGGCCTATCCTATTTTTAAGACAGGCTTGGTTAACTTAATGTAAATCTTGAAACTGGATATAGGAAAAGTATTTTTTAAAAAAGGGGGAGGATTAGAGCTTCCCTGGTGGCACAGTGGTTGAGAGTCTGCTTGCCGATGCAAGGGACACGGGTTCGTGCCCCAGTCTGGGAAGATCCCACATGCCGCGGAGCGGCTGGGCCCGTGAGCCATGGCCGCTGGGCCTGAGCGTCTGGAGTCTGTGCTCCGCAACGGGAGAGGCCACAACAGTGAGAGGCCCGCATACCGCAAAAAAAAAAAAAGGCGGGGGGATTACATGAGTCATTTGTTCTACAAAGCAGCACAGGGTCAGGTCACCAGATTTGAAAAGATTATACTATATGCATGTAAATCCAATCAATGTGAAATTTTTCCACAACATACCTTTTTGTCTCTCACCTTCCCTACTTCTTCACTTGTTTGTTCAGGATCAGTAGCTTCAACTTTTATTCCAACACCAAACTGCTCTGATACTGACTCATTCAAAAACCACAGGTCATCTGTGGTGTCTGAAACAATGGCAGTACCTATATCCTAATATAAAGAAAACAAACATGAGTTTTTGTAGTCAGAGGTTTATTAGAGATGTTGAACCCAAGTAAATGAAGCCAAAACTCAATGTCCTCACACATCTCTAAAGAACGCCTAGCCTTTCTTCAACAGATATGTATTCATTCAACAAATATCTACTTGGCAGCTACTACGTATAAACTAATGGGTGGGTATAAGAGCACCTGGCAAGGAGTTTTCTATTTTAACCATAAATCAGGCATTAACACCAGAGAAACAGCACTAAAGTGCTTAAAAGCTAAAAACTCGTAGTTGCTCAACTAAATAGAATCTATCCACTACAATCCGTTCTGAGGACCTAGAAAACTTCTATTAATTGTGACATATTCTTTCCTGTAATAGTCAATGATGTTTACCAAAGAAATATGAGAAATACTGATGATAATTCAAACCTTCTGTCTTCTTTCTGAACTTTTTTTTTTATTTTGAGGTAAAGTTGGTATATAACACTTCTTTCTTAATTCTTAACTTTAAATATAACTTTCTACATTCATCAACGGACATTTTATGACGTGTTTTTTCTACAATATTCATAAGAGACAACTTATTATTTTGCCATTATTATACGTCCATTCACTTACTGAACAAATACTCACTAATTGCCTATTATGTGTCAGATGCTGCCTATTGCTTCTATCTAGGCAACAGAATAGAGTGGTCAATAATACAAAAGCTCTGGACTTGTATTTCAATGTGGTCAGACAACAAACACATAAACAAAATAAAATAATAGTTTTACAATGTGAGAAGTACAATGGAGAATATAAAAGAGCAGAATGGTGATAGCCTGAATTAGGCTGTAACAGTGAAAGTAATAAAAAGTGGATAGCTAGATTTTAGGTATGTTTTAGAAAAAGCGTTGATAGCCTGAATGTGGTATATGAGAAAGAAAGAAATCAATGATATCCCTTGATACTTGGCTGGAATAACTGGGTGGAAGGCAGACTTATGAAAAAGGAAACGCTGAATAGGAGTGTTAGTTTAAAAAAAAAATCAAGAGTTCTGTTTTGAACATGTTAAATGTCAGATCATCTAAGTGTTGAGTAGGCAGCTGGATATGGAAGCTGGGCACTGAGGAGAGAGGTCAGCACTGAAGATACAGATTTGGGCAACACATGCATAGAGATGGTACTTAAAAGTCATAGCACTGAATGGGAATTCTTAGAGGATGTAATGTATGGTTCAAGAGTAACCAAGAATGTTACTCTTTCAAAAGAAAAAAAAAGTTCCTCTTCAGATGTGAAATTCACCTGATTTGTCTGTAAATCAGTTGAGCCATTACTTCTAGGTGTATAGTTATTTCTCAAGTTTCCTAAAAACCACCAAGGCAAGCCAGCTACATCCCACTCCTCAAACCCGAGGTCCAGTCTTGACGTCTCATCTTGGGTTAAATTTGCTACCAAGTCTTCATCTACAAAAGTCAAATGAAAAGGATGGTAACTATGTACACAACACTTAAGAATCAAGACTCTCTTTATAATACTTACAATCTCTTGTGTAAGAGAGGTAAAAAGAAATTGCTCTTCCCAGTAAGAAAGAATCAGAAGTCAAATACCTGTCTCAGTGGCAGAGCCCAAATCTCCTTCCCCCCGTTTTAGGCTTCATTAGCAAGTAATGACACTAGAGATCATTCATCAAGTAATATAAACTCTGAAAGCAGTTTATATTATATTATATATATATTATATATATATTATATTATATATAATATATATTATATTATATATAATATATATAAAATATATATATTATATATATATTATTTATTATTCTATCAATAAAAGGATATCTAAATGGTCATTTATTGGCAATTTAAACATCCCTACCACTGTAATAACTGAAGAATGACTTGCTCCAGTACATGATACCTGACAATGGCTTGATTCAGTGGACTGCAAATGATGATGGCATAGTGGCCCAACCCTTGAGATAGAAACAAGGTGGTACAGACCATAATGGGCAATCACAAGGTTGCCAAGGCAGTCTCACTGGTACCACATATTTTCGGACATTTCTCAACAATTCATATGTTTTAATAGGTAACAACCACTATGAAACACTGAGCTCTAGGCTGTCCAAATAAATATATACATATGTCCTTTCTGGATCAATAGGCTCTTTTGGAGTTAAGATATCTAAAATCTAGAAATATTGCAAATCCAAAACATATTAAGGGCCCACATGTTCTCAATAAAAGATCTCGCGTTATACATCGGGCTTCCCTGGTGGCGCAGTGGTTGAGAGTCCGCCTGCCGATGCAGGGGACACAGGTTCGTGCCCCGGTCTGGGAAGATCCCACATGCCGCGGAGCGGCTGGGCCCGTGAGCCATGGCCGCTGAGCCTGCGCGTCCGGAGCCTGTGCTTTGCAACGGGAGAGGCCACAACAGTGAGAGGCCCGCGTACCGCGAAAAAATTAAAAAAAAAAAAAAAAAGATCTCGTGTTATACATCTAGATGATATTCAAGGGAGTTACAAACATAAGTTTGTTGCTACCACATGAAATTCTTTTCCTTCTTTCCCACGTCCAATCTTTCTCGTTGTGCTTTACTCTTTTCCTACTTTCTTACTCTCCTCTACCTCTTCCCAATGCCCTAGGCATGCCAATGGCGACCGAGGTGTTTAAATGTGCTAAGACACATACGGTTGAAAAAATGTCTGCAATAAATGGATCCCTGACAAAACAAAAGGTTACCCTCTCTACTTACAAATTTTGTTGTTCTTGCCTATTAAAAGGCATACTTGTGCTCACGGAAACTTCAACTATCTTTTACTTACTCATTGCTGAAATTATGAGAAACCTAATTCCTGAGAGGGTGCCACATTAAAGTTATCTTCAACTATTCAAGCTCTATAACTTCTTGGGAAGGGAATGAAAAGAGGTCATTCTTTCCACATATAAAAATTCTCTCCTTTCTACATGTACACCTCCCTGAAAATACTAAGCTATTTCTTCTCAAAATTTACATCACAAACTTCATAGAGTCTCTTGAATTGGCTGTTCTTATATTCTAAACAGCCTTTTGAGTAGAAAATAAGCCAGCACCTGTATTTAAAGAAACAAAATTACACATTTAATACCATGCAGACTGGAATAAGCTCCAACATAACTAGATAGTCCAAAATTCAGTTTATATTCAAATGCAATCTGAAGAAGACAATCCAGCATGATAAACAGATTAAATTTTAATTTAATCATTTAAAATAATTTCAGCAGCATAATTTTCTGGGATGTTACTAGAGGTCTAACCTGCCAATTTTGCAAGTTTGAGTCAGGTACCTATACTAGAAACCATCGTGCCATAAAATATCTTTGAGGAATTTATGATTTTACATTATCTTTGCAGGAAAATTTTTAGGAAATGCTTTATAAAGTAGGGTTTGGGGAAAACTTCCAAAACGTTGATCAACTCACTTAACCTGACCATACTATATCTAATATGAATGGCAAAGATCTAATGACTACCATCCAGGGGCAAAGGAGGTACTAGGCTTCTTATGTCTCATTCTTGGCTGTGAGATATTAAGTATATTTTACCATCTTTGCAAACTTCAAAAAAATCTATGAAAATTAGCCTTTGCCTCAAGCAGACAAATAAAAATAAAAATTCTAACCAGATCAAATGTATAACAGGGATGCCAAGATTTAAAAGGCCAAGGCAGCTGAGTTACCAGGTGGCAAACTGATAAATGTGTGGCTATCTTCTGTTAGCATGCTAGCTAAAGGAAGGGTCTTGCTCCATCCAGTCATCACATGTTGCTAAAAAAGAACTACCACCTTCTTCAAAGTTAACAGTGGTGACTAGGGTAAAAAAAAAAAAAAAGGTTTTCGGAAAAGAATGAAAAATAAGTATGACATATGCCCCCACTACTCGACATACAAAGAGACAGCATTATTATTTTCTGAGTTCTCTATAACGGTCTTAATTACTGCTTGTGCTTAATATGGATAGATGCCATTTCTAAGTCACCACTGGGACTTCCCTGGTGGTCCAGTGGTTAAGAATCTGCCTTGCAGGGGTTCCCTGGTGGTGCAGTGGTTGAGAGTCCGCCTGTCGATGTAGGGGACACAGGTTCGTGCCCCGGTCCGGGAAGATCCCACATGCCGCGGAACGGCTGGGCCCGTGAGCCATAGCCGCTGAGCCTGCGTGTCCGGAGCCTGTGCTCCGCAACGGGAGAGGCCACAACAGTGAGAGGCCCGCGTATTACAAAAAAGAAAAAAGAAAAAAAAAGCATCTGCCTTGCAATGCAGGGAATGCCGGTTCGACCCCCGGTGGGGGAACTAAGATCCCAAATGCCGCAGGGCAACTAAGCCCGTGCACTGCAACTACTGAGCCCTCGTGCCACAACTACAGAGCCCACGCGCTCTGGAGCCTGCGCGCCACAACTACTGAACCTGCGCACTCTGGAGCTCGTGCACCACAACTAGAGCCTGCGTGCCACAACTAATAAGCCTGTGCACCACAACTAGAGAGAAGCCTGCGCACTGCAACAAAGAGCCCACACGCCGCAATGAAAGATCCCGCGTGCTGCAACTAAGACCCAATAAATAAATAAATAAACATTAATAAAAAATAAAAGTCACCACCAAAAAATAAGAAACAGAGAGAGAAACAGAGAGAAAAAAAGAAAGGTCTACATAGCCTTAATCCAAAACTTACCTTCTCTAGAATTTCTGCATTTACGCTGTGAGGTAGGCAGTGCGGGAATATTGCCTTCTTCAGTTCTTTTCCTGGAATTGGAACTTTCCTCTACACTTTGCTGAAAAGAAGGGAAAGGTGTCTCTCAGTGCAGTAGAAATGACTGTGACCAGGGGATGTAGCAGTTCCATTCTGGCTCACCAGTTAGTGTGCGACACAATGGGTTACGCACAAGAAAGGAAAACTCTGGAGTTCACAACAGTCATCAAATAAAGGCAACCTCTCCTCAACCCACTGTGGGGAAAAAAATCTGCACAAAAGGCCAAAATCTACTGTTAAAAACAGGTTATCAATATAAAGCCTCTAGCCTACACAAAATTAGGCATAATTCAGAAAAAAAGAACGTATACCAAGATGATCATAAAGTTTTCCCAGGTTTGGGGAAGCTTTAAGAAATGGCCTGACCTGAACTTAATTGCAACAAGCCTGTTAAAATTTAATAAAGCAATTTCCTCAGACACCTCCATACCTACACCATCACACACACAGGCACATACAAACCCTAAGAAAATGCAACTGGAAGAACTGAAGATCAGAAGTGCTACATCCCAAGGAAAAATTCAGAGACTGGAACTCTGTTATGGGCAGAACAGAGAAGGTTCACTCTGTCCCTAGTCTGTGAACTCCCAAGAACCTTTCTTGTTAAATTCTTACCGCATTCAGGGAAAGGTCTTGGGAGTCCAAGATCATAGGTACAGAGAAGGGGCCACTCTGTACAACAAAAGAAGTCACCGTGTGGTGATTTTACCTTCAGTTGGTCTTGACTTGGAATATCCATACTGTGATCCTGTGCGAGAGCGAGAGTCTGAGCAGCATCTGGATAGCAAGTAAAACAAAAGGAAAACCTTCCCTGGTAATAACCATTCTTTCCACACCAAAAGGACCTCAGCAAACAACCCTGGAGCCAGGTTTGGTCCCTAAAGATGATTCTGACCGGCCAAGGCTTTCATCCAAAAGGAAAGGAAAAATGAAAACTAATAAAAATGGCATAGATCAAGAGAGGCTATTTTCAAAATATATTACCAAAATATAATCTGAAGAAAAATCAAAAATGACTAAAAAATGTTCTTCCATAGCACGCTTTCAAATTCAATACAGAAAGTGATTCCAAGCACGGAATAATGGAGAGTATTTTATCATCTATTCCTATAGGTGTGTTTCCAAATTTGCCTAACTTGTTAACAATAAGAAAAAAAATTTGGCTTTTTAATTTAATTTTTATTTTCAAGTGTTAAAGCTATACAGTATTATGAAATCTAAAAATCTGGGATTTTTCCCACTTGCTTTATGACACAATAGCATCCTCATGCATTCTAAGTGTCAATGATGATTTCACAGTTTAAATTCCCATCCCCTGAATATAGATTCGTTTTTTTAATCAACCAGTCTTATTTTTCCCAGTTTCTATAAACATTTCCTAAGAAGGAAGAAGTAGATAAAGTTTTTCTCAAGGCCAATAAAAAGAAGCAAAGGAAAGAATAACCTGAGAGAATTTCTTAGATAGAGAAAAATGTATTTCAAGGCCTTGAAAATTTTTCAAGCACAAAAGAAGATGAAAACTTAGCTACAGGAAAAAAAAGATGCAGAAAATTTAATAACCTGGATCACTCATTATATGAGGCTATTTGTAACTATATGCACCCAAGTTAAGTCTATCATGGATTGGGTTCATCAGCTACTATCAGGTCCAGAAATAAGACACTTATGGAAAATGCCATCCTCATCCAATAAAGACTGCCAGAGAAAGAATACAGATCCTACAACTGGTCTGACAATTGAGCTGTTTGGCACAAAGCAAACACTTTCAAAACTGTAATTATAAAGAGCATTATTTCTAGAAGCATTTTTATAGATAAAATGGAGATACTGAGAGTTTCTTTCAAGAGCCAGCATTTTCTGACCACAGCAATCTTTCAAGATCAATTAATATACAATGCAGTGAAGCATTTCTTTAATAAAGTAATTTGATTACTGTCATTTCTAGTTCTATATACTACCTTAGGTTAAAACTATTTGAAGCAAAAAGAAATTATCGGAGAAAACTATAATGTTCAAGGAAATTTTAAAATAGATACAAAATTTGTCATATATATTTCATTTTATTAAAATACATGTGGAAATTTGGAGAAATGATTTATAAAGAACCACCTTCGTTTCTTCAATCGTCAAAATAAAAGGTTTATCTCATTTGCAAAGGTATAAGATAGTTGATATGGAAGGTGCTTTTCTCATTTGCCTTTCAAATAAAACACATGCAACCCAATTTATGAAGATCAGCAGATGGCCAACCACAAGTACTAATGCAAGTTCAAGTCCAGAACAGACAACCACTCAAAATTACTTTGGGACAATTTCCTGGTTTTGATCACTGCACTACAGTTATGTAAGATGTTACCATTTGGGGAATCTGGGTAAAGAGTATATGCAAATCTTTTTAATACCTTCATAACATTTTTGTAAGTGAAATTATTTCAAAGTGATAAATTACAGAACAAAGAAAATGTTTCAAAGATTTAATGTTCAGATTTTTTAAATGTGTTAAAAAAATTAATTGAGGCAAATTCTGTTACTAGCAAGGGTTAAAGAGACATCAATGTGTGGCACAAAGGAAAGAGCAAGGACTGGACAGTCACAAATATCTGCTCTATCCCTTATCAGTGGCATCTCATCTTGGACAAGTTACTCATTCTATTAAAAAAAAAAAAAAAAAAGCCCTCAGTTTCTTCATCTCCAGACCTTCCTCACAGGGCTGTTATGAGGATAAATTGAAATGTTTGCTACAGAAATGTTCACTTTAATATATGGCATGTTAAATTCTGCTGAGGAAGTGCAAGAAAGAAAATGAGAGAGAAAAAAAGTGAAAATTATACCCACTCTAGATATTCAGAGAACACATCAATCAGAAAGCAAATTTTAGTGAAAGAATAGATAAGCAAATATAAAATTATCTGTGTATTTCAAGCCTGTAGTGACTATCCCTGGAAAACCATACTATTTCACAAGTGACTGAATTTCAAATAAATGCTGTATCATTTGCAAGGCCTTCCCTCTCAAACAGAAATTTACAGCTGAGTGAAGTGGGCAAATGGCTCAGTGAAACCAAGAGGCTTCAAAATTCACTGTAAGTTCAAACTCACATTTCAATATGAGAGCAAAGTCTCTTTGCTCTCACTTTAAAGAGTAAATCTTTATTAGGAATGGATTTTTTTCAAACTATTTGTTTCAGTAAACTATTGAAAAATAACCTATCTAAAGGGATTACAAACTTGGGCTTTCTTCAAAGGACAACCTTACCTAAAATCTAATTTGAAACTCACAAAATGGCTTCATGTAGGAATGGAGAAAGAAGAAAGTTTCACTATTTGGAAATGAGTGAGAGTGTTACATTTTAGTTGTATCCAGTTTATTCACTTATCTCTAACACACCATACTTCAGATCCCAAAGCAGCCAGTTTCCTGCACATAATTAATAAACTAAACTCAAAGGGCAGTATTTAAAAGATATAAAATCAAGCAAAAGGTTAGACAAATTGGCATTCAAATAACAGAAAGCTAAAACCTTTAGGTGAAAAGTTCTCGGGGGGATCTTTATAAGATGGATCAGGGTGACACCACATAAGCCCACAGAATCTTAACATCACTGAAAGAGGGACAGGTAGACCTTACAGGGCTCTGATGTGATGCAACAGATATATAAAGCACCACCTATGAAACATTCTCAACAAAACATTTAACCTTGAATCTATCCAAGCACTATTTGTTTACCAAAAATAGAAGAGACAGAGAAACATGTTAAACAACATCACAAGGATACAATCTGCAAACTAGAATGTGGGAAATTCTACAAGACAAATCATCTATTTCTTCAACAAACAAATGACATAACAAAAGGAGGGTTAAGTTTTATAGATTAAAATTACTTAACAGACATATCAGCCAAAGGCAAAGTGTGGACTTTGTTTGGATCCTGATTTGAATAAGCCAAATGTAAAAAGACATTTCTGAAATAATGGGTTAACCATGCATGAACTGCCTATTGGATAGTATTATGGAGTTACTGTTTATTTTGTTTATTATGTTAATTTCGTTGGGTGTAATAATGGCATTGTAGTTGTGTTTGAAGGAAAAATGTCCTTATCTGTTAGAGATTTTTTTTTAAAAGCCTGTGTAGATGAAGCAAATATGGCAAAACATTAACAATTACTACATCTAAGAGGTGGGCATTAATTATACTAATCTCTATTTTCACTATATTTGAAAATTTTCACAATGAAAAGTCAAATAACACAGTAGTAACATTCTGTGTGACAGGTATCCCTCCCAGTCATGCCAAGACAGCATTCAATTTCCATCTTGATCCTCCTTGTTCTCCCATAATTTGCCCCCCTGAACTCAAAATTGTGATAAAGACTGAAGAAATATAATGAGACATACCTGTAGTAGCAGTAGATAAAGTGACAAGATTCTTTCTTAGCATATCATAGAGAGGGCTGTCAAAGAGATAAAATTAAAAATTAATCCCACGGTTTTCCGTTAACATGGCATCTCCCAACATTCTTTATAACATATGAAGAGGCAGAATATTTTCCCCAGAATAGATTTTATTAAATTATTTAAGTATCAACATGTTAATACCCAAGCCCTTGTGTTACTCTGCAACCATTTAAAAAAACTAATTTACGTTTTATTTCATAAGCTAACAGTAACCCAAGTGGGGAGATTTCCTTCAAGACTACTTCCTTCTAAGAACTGAGTTTTACATTTTATTGGGGAATGGAGGTGGGAGACTTAGAAGAAACAGTCATCACAAAACTATAGAGAGAATGAGAACAATGACTTCTCAACTACTAATTAGCTTTTGACTGTGTAAGTTAATAACCATACACCCTGTGCAGCTGGAGAATGCCATGCAACAGGTAAGAATAGCTCTAATATGATTCTTATGAAGCCCATCGTTAACCTCAAACTGCCCAGCAATTCTACATTTCTCTCATCAGCTCACTCTTCCTCTCTATAACAACTGTTTCACAAAATTCTAATCTCGCCACATCAATCTCCCTCCTACCTAGGCCTTTACACATGATGTTCAATCTGCCAGAAGCTCTCCTTCAACCAGCTCCCTCTAACTAATTATCCTTCAGCTCTCAACTCAAATATCACTTCCTCAAGGAACCTTTCTTCCACCCCTAAGACCCTAAATCCCATCCTCCAACACAGCCTCATGTACCTCTTTTATGTAACACTTATCATAATATAATTTTACCATGTATTGATGTGATAATTCGATTAAGATGGGGAAGGGTGTCTACTGTCTCACTCTACTCTTTAAGCTCCATAAAATTAGACACTGTGCTGCTCACTACTATGTTCTCAGTGCCTCGCAATCACCTGATATATGTAGGCCCAACAAATATTTTGTGGACTAAAAGATTAAATAACCATTAATAACCTATGGAGATTAAGTGGTTAGGTATAAGCACCCCGAAAAGATAAACAAACCCTCACTCTTTTTACCTTGGATCTTTCACAGAGAAGCTCTGACGACCTAGTAGCTCTCCCAAAAGATCTCCACCACAATATACCATATGCTGCTCCTGCTGATCATAAAGCTGCTTCACCATTATATACTGGCCTAGATAGTGCATGACCTACATGGGAACAACATACTATGAAGAGATCTGTCCAGCTGCTGCCCAAAACACAAATTAAATGAGGAGATAAGGTAAGTTAGTTTACTAGAGAAAGAGGTAACATATAATGAACATGACTGTCAGTGCTTGTGTAAGGGGCCCTACAAAAGGACAGTTGCCCCCAATTACTCGGTTCATCTACTTATTATCATTCTGGACACTATCAGACCCTTACTTTTTAGAATAAAAATGTACCAGTCTGATAATGAGAAAAAGTGGTGAATTTACCTAGTATTCCCTTAATGTTCTCACCAGTCCAAGTAAAGGGGTCTGTTCTATTACTAGAAGTAATAAACTTTAAATTTGCCTGGATCATAAAAATATTTTCCAAGTCCAGGGGCACATAACTACTATAGGCTTTGATGTATGTTCACTTAAGTCTTTTTGGCAAATGAAGTACAATGGTAATAAGCCATTAGCACTATAAGTGCATAAAACAGAATTTAAGTGTTTATCAAATAAAAATTTAGTCTACCTGACCTTTTTCACAGAGTTCACAAAATGGGAGGGAACACACACAAGTTCTTGATTCAAAATTTTTAAGTTATGCAATTTTCCTAATGTGATAGATTTTCCTCCAGGTGATAGATTTTTTTTAAATTGCTTAATAGTTAAGTTCACTTAATGATAGTAAAAATTTTATCACAGATCACAAACGGACCAAAGTAGCTATCTTTATCTTTAGGCCCTGACTTCCCAAGAATTATAAGATTTTTGCACAAAAATTTTCCTAATACTGTTTCCATTATATTGAAGCAATGATGCTCTTAGGCTCCCATCCATCCCAGGCAACATGTCCCAATATTAACGGAGCTCTCATATCTAATCAAATATCTAGAGAAAAATAAGATGAGAAAGAACACCTACTATAAGAAAAAGGAGGAAGGTTTGTTTGTTTGTTTGTTTTTGGCCATGCCATGCGGCATGTGGGATCTTAGTTCCTAAACCGGGATTGAACCTGTGCCCCCTGCATTGAGAGCGTGGAGTCTTAACCACTGGACCACCGGGGATGTCCTGGAAGTTTTATATTTATGTCTGTCCAACTTCCAGAAAAAAATAAATCCACTACAAGTATACAAAACAAGATCTTCAAAAACACTACTCTGAATTTCTATATGCTACTATTCTCATTATACCATATTTCCTCAATGCACATACTGATAACCAATATTTAAAAATAAAAAGCTAGGAAATTCCTCTTTATGCACCAAGTAGTGTCAAGATTCATAATAAAGAGCTTACTGTGTAAACTGACTCCGTCCAACATTTCCCCCATAAAACATATGTAATTAACTCTGTCTTAACTCAGGCAAACTCTGCCATGCTACTGAAGGAGACAGCATAATGCATTATAACAACTTTATTGATATAAAAATCCACACTTTAATAACAGTTTGGAAAAAAGTCTTACCAGAATTTTACATACAAAGTCCAAAATGACAAACTTAATTTAAAATGATAAAAGAAATATGAGTATTCAAGAAAATCTGAAATGCCTCCAGATTTGTTTCCTTGAGAGGTAGAATGACTCAGGAGCATAGCATTGCTAACAGCTTTTATGAAAAGTCAAAAAGAAGCTTGAGAATTTTGTTTCCTCTGTTTAAGAAGGGTTCGATCTTCACCCTACTAAATCCAAGCAGTTCAAAGAGATTAACATTTTAATACTGAGTCTTTTCCACTTAAAGAATTCAATTTGTTTCTGTGTTAAAAGAAAACTTTAGAAACTAAATAAGTTATTTAAATGCATGTTTAAAATAACTCACAGTGCTCAAGAGTATCTGACAGATTTATAATGAAAAACTACTGCATTTAATTCCTGCCTCACAGCATATCTTGTAAATCATAGACAGTGTCTTTTTTTTTTTTTTTTTTTTTGGCCACACCATGCGGCTTGCTGGATCTTAGTTCCCCAACCAGGAATCGAACCCATGCCCCCTGCCGTGGAAGCACGGAGTCCTAACTACCGGACTGCCAGGGAAGTCCCTCGATGGTCTTTAAAATACAACAAAAGATGCCTCTCCAGTACCACAGGAATAGAACTTCCTTTCTTAGGCCTGATTTCAGAACTATACATTCATAGGCTTCTATTATACTTCTCAGCTTTTCTTTAAGCTGAGAATTTTCTTTGATGGCTTACCTCTTTAACAGTGAACATTTCACCTTGTGCACCTGCTGCCTGCAAAATCTTCAGAAGTGGCAGTTTTGGTCGTACCTGATATAAACATAAAATAAATTTGCTATTTACATTTCAATTAGACTGGTTTCTGAGCCCCAAGGGAAAAACAAATCTCCTTAAACTTTTTTTTTAACAAACCCTGGTTCATACTTAGCATCTAATAACTACAGAAGATCAGTCTATTACTTGTTAACTTCCTGAAAAATCACGTTTTCAAAAGGCAGCACATTCACACCCACTAGGATGGCTATAATAACAGGAAAAAAGAAAAGAAAAAAATAACCAGTGTTGGCGAGGATGTAAAGGAACTGGAACCCTTGAGCACTGCTAGGGGGAATGTAAAATGGTGCAGCTACTGCGAAAAATGGTTTGGCAGTTACTCAAAGAGTTAAGCATAGAATTACCATATGACCCAGCAGTTCCACTCCTAGGTATATATCCAAAAGAACCAAAACCAGGGACTCAAACAAATATTTGTACACCACTGTTCATAGCAGCATTATTCATAATAGCCAAAAGATGGAAACAACCTAAATACCATTGACAGATGAATGGATAAACAAGATGTGGTATATACATACAAGGAATAGTGACTTTGTTTGCCATCTCCTGACTCTGATTATACAGTCTGTCTTTAGTCACAGAATTTAATTTTTTTCATTTTATATGATCAAATTTGTCTCTCTCATCCTCTTACAGCCTCCTTGGTTTTGTCTTTTTTTTTTTAAATATTCATTTATTTGGTTGCACTGGTTGTGGTAGGCGGGCTACTTTGTTGCGGCATGCAAACTCTTAGTTGCGGCATGCATGTGGGATCTAGTTCCCTGACCAGGGATCAAACCTGGGCCCCCTGCATTGGGAGCATGGAGCCTTAGCCACTGCACCAGCAGGGAAGTCGCTCCTTGGTTTTGTCTTATTTAAGGTCTCTCTTATTCTAAAGTTTCAAAATACTTCCTAAATTTTCTTCTAATATTTTTTATCATTTCACTTTTTACATTTAAATCTTTATCTCTCCGGAATTTGTTTTTGTACAAGGTTTGAGGTCTTCATTTGCTTCCTTTCAGGGATGGCCAATTAAGTCAAAACCATTTATTACATAAGCCACATTTTCCCCCATCAAATCAAATTCCATCTTTATCATAAATTAAGGTACATAATATATATATGGTGCAATGTTTATGAAACCACAAAACAAAATTATGTATTTTATGTTAGAGGAAAAGATCTGGAACAAGACACACCAAATTGATAATAGTGTTATCTCAGAGGGAAGGGACTTAGGCAGAAGAAGGGAGGAGATGATCAAAGGAATCTCTACAGATAAATACTTTATAAATACATGATAAAGACTGAATTTTTTATAAGAATACACTTACTATATTTACAATTTAAAACTGATTTTTAAAGAAAACAAATTATATACAATGAAGTGAGAAGGAAGACAAATATATAACTTGGCCCCAAATCCTCCACTAGCCATCCATACCCTAAAACAGGATAGGTGTTTAAAATGTGCCATTTTGAGCAATCTGTAACCTCCAAGTATTTATTTAATCAATGATCAATTCAAATTTATAAGCATTGATACTGTTTACTAGTTTCCCTAATATGACATTTAAAAAAGGAATCTTTTCTGCTCTGAATGAAATCCTACAGTCAGTGAAGTCAGTTACATGACCCAATTTAATTTTTAAAAACTTAAAGAAAAATAGGAATGCCTAAAAATAAGTTACCTGATTGGTTTGTTCTGGAGAGATCCTGCAAGCACTGTCAGATGTTGAACAATGGGCAGAGGTGGAAAATGTTGTCATTTTGGCAGTGGTGAAATGAAGTCTGCTGATAAATCTAAAAGGAAAAAAATTGTAAAAATCTCTTCTAAAGTAGAAAATTCTCTTTAGGATTTACAAAAAAAGCAACCAGCAGAAGTAAAAGAAACACATATATCACAGCACCCTACACAAGTGCAATGTACCCATGCTGAGGTTCTTGTTACCCTTCTGATCACTTTCTAGTTCAGATCCTGCAAAAAACTGAAGAGCTTCACTAAGAATAAGAACCATCTATACTTCCCTCAAGTGAAGCCTGCAAGAGAAACAGGTTCAGGCATGCTCCAACCTCTACACTGATGATAATGAGTAAACTGTTTTAGCTGAAAGTGAAATTTGCAATCATTACCTCCCCAGTTCTCTGGTATCTCCTCCTCTCTTGGACAGTGCTCAAGAGCACCCCCTAGGAGACAGATGCAGGGCTGGGGGAATTACCAAGATTAAGTAATAGATTTAAAGACTCCAAGAGCACCAAGGAAAACCTCTGCAACATGTTGCAACATGTCTTGGCAAGAGACCACAGGAAAGTCAGAGTCAAAATATTCAGTATCAGTTAAAGCAGCTTTTAAAATGTGCCAAGCCCAAAGAGTAAATACCTAAAAAGAGTAAATACCTAAATACCTATAAAATGGGTTGAACCAAGGTGGACATACATCATCAAAGGAAAGATATAGCATGAACTGAAATAAAGGGTAAGGTTTAATTAAAGTTTTTCACCTTTTAACTTTTGTCCTTAAAAAAAAAAAGCTATAGAGAAGGAAAATAAATTTTTAAATAAACTTGAGTTTACCTTCAGAACTTTTTCTAGTAAAAAGGTGACAAAAGTCAGTGAAATTTATAAATAAAAAAATCAACAGAGCCTGGGGACTTCTCTGGCAGTCCAGTGATTAAGCCTTCGCCTTCCAATGAGGGGGGTGTGGGTTCGATCCCTGGTCAGGGAGCTAAGATCCCACATGCCTCCCCATCAAAAATCCAAAACATAAAACAGAAGCAATATTGTAACAAATTCAATAAAGACTTAAAAACTGGTCCACATTGTAAAAAAAAAAAATCAACAGAGTCTGGTTTACAGCTAACAAGGTTCCTCACTCTTCTGAGAAGACTTATTAATGACAACAAAGTATAAATTCAACCCTCCTTCTGAGACAGGAAGGGGGCAGGGCACAACTGTTAGGTAAAACACTGACTTAAACTACCCACCCTGGCCAAGCAAAGCAGTAACAATTTGCATGAGTTATTTTAGGACAGGAGATCCTTGGTAAGGAACTATCAAGCCACCACCAACCGGAATAATATGGGAAAGGTCAAGAGGAGAGAGGAGACGCCAGTCCACATGTCCTACTAACCTCCTAGAATCCTCCTCGCTGGAATCCATCTTGGCTGAGCGGTTGCGCGCCACCAGAAAGGACCCTGAGTCAAAATGACTGGCCAACCCGGAAACTAATCCCATCACCATAAAACCCAAGACTGAAAGCCACTTGTGGCAGAGCAGTCCTCCTGAGTTCCCTTACCCTCCTACTCTGCCCGGGCGTCCCTTCCCAATGAAGTCTCTTGCTTTGTCAGCACGTGTGTCTACTCAGACAATTCATTTCTGAGTGTTAGACAAGAGCCCACTCTCGGGCCCTGGAAGGGGTCCCCCTTCCTGCAACACAACCTTTGAAAGAATGGCACAGCCTAAGAACCTGACATAAACTGGTTAGAACCAACTAGGTCCAAGATGGAGGACAAGTCGACTTCCACTAGACCTTGAGCCTCAGTATACACTCATTGTAACACATCAGCAAGCTAAATGACACACCCACAGGTACCATGACAGTTCTAAGGCCAACCATAAAGGTCAAAAATTGGTGGCCCAATTCCTGAAAATCCCCACCCCTTCCCCAATATAGCTGGAATACTCCTCCCACTCATTAGCCTATATTACCACCCACCCCTATAAAAACTGACAACCCCATACCCTGGTGCCTCTCTCACCTTCCGAAATGGCCCACACTCTCTCTACGGAGTGTGTTTCTCCCTGAATAAATCATCTTTCATTTTACTACGGCTTGCTCTTGAATTCTTTCCTGCGCAAAGCCAAGAACCCACACTCGGACTTGCCTGAGACCTGGGACATGACCATCCTCTCATGCCCCACTCTCTTTCCTGCAACACTTCTATCAGCTTCCCTTGCTACAAAATGGGAAGTCAAACAGGATACAAGCATAACTTGTAGGGATTTTTTGTAAATTTATTTATTTGTTTGTTTATTTTTTGGCTGTGCTGGGTCTTCGTTGCTACTCGTGGGCTTTCTCTAGTTGTGGCGAGTGGGGGCTACTCTTCGTTGCGGTGCGTAGGTTTCTCATTGCAGTGGCTTCTCTTGTTGTGGAGCAAGGCTCTAGGTGCTTGGGCTTCATTAGTTGTGGCACACAGGCTCAGTAGTTGTGGCGCACGGGCTTAGTTGCTCCATGGCATGTGGGATCTTCCTGGACCAGGGCTCAAACCTGTGTCCCCGGCACTGGCAGGCAGATTCTTAACCACTGTGCCACAAGGGAAGTCCCATAACTTGTCATTTTAAAGCAAATAGCGTTTAACTGGCATTTCAAACCTTATTAAAAAAAAAAAACTCATCTTGAGAACAAACATATGGACACCAAGGGGGGAAAGCGGTGGGGGGGGGGGTGATGTGATGAATTGGGCGATTGGGATTGACATGTACACACTGATGTGTATAAAATTGATGACTAATAAGAACCTGCTGTATAAAAACATAAATAAAATAAAATTCAAAAATTAAACAAGAACAAAAACAAAAAACACCTCATCTCCCTAAACCTGCTAGTGCTATAGTCTCCCCCATCTCATTAAATGGCAGCTCCATCCTTCCAGTTGCTCAGGTCAATGACTGTGAAGTTATCCTCAATTCCTTTTTTTTCTCACACTTCACACCCAGTCTATGAATAAATTCTGAAGCTCTATCTTCAATATATATCCAAAATCAAAGCATTTCTCACTACCTCCATCATTACTACACTAACCAAACTGCCCATCTCTGAACTGCCTTAGCTCGTAAAGGTTTTCTTGCTTCCACCCTTGCCCCTCTGGCTCCTAACCTCCTCCTTTTGTCTTTGCTCAAAATGTCATTTTATCAATGAGGCCACACATTTTAAATGTGACCACACATTTTAAAAACTGCTACTCCCAGCCCCCAGTATTCCCTATCTCCTTCCCTGCTTTATTCTTCTTTTCTTCACTGTCCTTGTTACCAACCAACACAGTATATACATTTTAATTTTTATCATGTAAAACGTAAGCTGTAAGTGGGAAGGGATTTCTATTTATTTGTTCATTAATATATCCCCAGTGCGTAAACTGTCAATTATGTACATAGTAGAACAACACGATGGATACAAATATTAATAATAGTTTGGACAATTTCCAAAAATGGCCCCCAATAAACCACATCTCCCAACTGGCTACTCTACTGGTGACCACACAAAAAGGCCACGTGGAGAGGCTCAGTCATCCAGCTGAGCTCAGCTTTCCAACCATACCCTCCAAAGTATCACACATCTTGGGACATTCCAGCCTCAGGTGACACCTAACTCCAGCTGCATGACAGACTACAAGTGAGACCACCAGAACCAACGCATAGAATGGGATGTTCATCCCACAGAACTCAGCACATAGCATCATAAGAAATAAATGGCAAAGACTTATATAGAGCTTAATCTGTACCAGCACATATATTAATCTGTTTAATACTTAAATAATCCTATGATGTAGGCACTATTATTATCCTTACTTTATAAATGAAGCAAGAGAAGCACAGGGACATTATTTGCCCAAGATCACACAATTAGGAAACTGCTGAAGTCAAGATTTTAAACTCAGAACAGCTCTGAAGTCCCCACTTAGCAATATTTTTTTCCCATTAGACTTCAAGTACACAGAATTAATCACAATTCTTTCCTTCAATACATACTCTCATTGTTCATCCACACATGGCCCACTTTTACTTGAGTTTTCTTAATAATGCAATAAACATCCACAAACTAGGACTCTGGCAACAGTCTATATTTACCCATAAGATTCCCCCTCCCATTCCCCTGCCTCCTCCCAACAATCATCCTGAATTGTTTTGATTTTCTTCCCTTCCTTTTTATGCACTTGACTGCATCAAAATGGAATCCTAAAAAGTACATATTTTCAGTTTAGCTGCTTTTAACTCACAAAAAAGGAAGTATGTTGTATGTAATTTTAGGAATTTTTGTTTCACTAAAATAAATTCCTACTTCCCTGTCACTTGAGTTCCTTCATATAACATAAAAATTTACCATTTTTTAAAATTTTATTGAAGAATAGTTGATTTACAATGTTGTGTTTAATTTCTGCTGTACAGCAAAGTGACTCGGTTACACATATATAAATTCTTTTTCATATTCTTTTCCATTATGGTTTATCACAGGATACTGAATACAGTTCCCTGTACTATACAGTAGGACCTTGTTGTTTATCCATTCTATATATAATAATTTGCATCTGCTAATCCCAAACTCCCAGCCCTTCCCTTCCCTACCCCATTACCATTTTTAAATTTACAATTCAGTGACATGAAGTACATTCACAATGTTGTACACCATCACCACTATGCATCACCAGAACTTTTTCATCACCACAAACTGAAACTCTGTACTCAGAAAACAATAACTCCTCACTATCCCCTCTCCCCAGAGACCCTGGTAACCACTACCCTACTTTCTGTCTCTATGAATATGCCCATTCTAGGTACCTCATATAAATGAAATCATACAATATTTGTCCTTGTGTCTGGCTTATTTCATTTAGCATAATGTTTTCAATGTTCATCCATGTCATAGCGTATTTTATTCTTTATTTACTTTGCTGTATATTTCCAGTGTGTGATGGACATTTGAGTTGTTTCTAGGCTTTCACTATCATGAATAGTGCTATTAACGTTCTTCTATATGTGCCAAAAAGTATCTCATGGGCATATCTACAAGACAGATTGCTGGGTTATAGCATATATGAATATTCAACTTTAGGATCTGACACCAAACTGTCCTCAAAGTGTTTGTACCAATTTATAATCCTATCAGCAATGTATAAGATACCCTGTGAATCTACCTCCTTTCCAACATCTAATGTCCTAAGACTTTTTAATTTTTCCCAAATAGGTATGGGCTTGGTCTACAGTTCCCTGATCACTAATGATGCTATCTCTTTACATGCTTATCAGCCATATGTGTTTCCTCTTCTGTGAAATGTGTTGTCTTTTACACACTTTTCTAATTGATTTTGTTATACTTACTGATTTGTAATAGTTCTATATATATTTTTAATATTAACCCTTTGTCAATTGGATGTCCTGCAAATATCTTCTCCCAATTTTTAACCTCCTTTCCATTTTCTAGAAGGTGGAAAAATCTTTTTGAGCAAAAACTTAATTTTAATTAAGTCAAATTTATATTTATCAATCTTCTATTTTTTAGTCAATGATCTCTGCCTGGGTTAAACAATCTTTTACTCTCCAAGGTCTCATTTTCACCTAGACTGTCTACTAAGACTTGTGTGTGTGTGGGAGGGGGATGTCTACTAAAACTTTTAAATTTTTGTTTATGACATTTAAACCCTTAATCCGTCTAGAGTTGACTTTTTTCTTTTTAGAGGTCAGTTTTATTCTTTTTCTATATGGATGGCCATTTTTTTCCCAGCTGAATTTATTGAACATGACCTTCTTGACTGACAGCCACCTTTGTCATGTATCAACATGCATGAGTGTTTATGAGTTTTCTATTCTAGTCCACTGGTCTGATCTTCCTGTCTATACAATTTGACACTTTTTTTTTAAGTTTATTTTTTAAAGTTTTTTTGGCTGCACTGGGTCTTCGTTGCTGCACGCGGGCTTTTCTCTAGTTGCAGCAAGCGGGGGCTACTCTTTGTTGTGGTGCGCGGGCTTCTCATTGCCGTGGCTTCTCTTGTTGCAGAGCACAGGCTCTAGGTGCGTGGGCTTCAGTAGTTGTGGCTCACCAGCTCTAAAGCACAGGCTCAGTAGTTGTGACTCACGGGCTTAGTTGCTCGGCAGCATGTGGGATCTTCCCGGACCAGGGCTTGAACCTGTGTCCCCTGCATTGGCAGGCAGATTCTTAACCACTGCTCCACCAGGGAAGCCCCTGACACTATCTTAATTCTTCTATCTTATCAGGAGTCTTGCCATCCCACAGGGCAAGTCTTCCCCTCCCATTCCTTTTTAGAAGTGACCAGCTATTCTTGGGTCCTTAACTCTTCTATATAAAATTTAGCATCATCAAGTTTCATGAAAATCCCTGTTGGGATTATGAATGAAATTACATTTAATATATAGATCAAACTGTTTTTCAATTCATTAACATGACACATTCCTCTATTAAGATCTTATTTAATATCTCTTAGAAAAGTTGTACAATTTTCCCTTTAGAGGTCTAGCACATTTGTGTTAGACTGATTTCTAAAGTTGATATTGATACTACTGTGATGCCTTCTCTTCCACTGCTTTTTAGTGGTTTTTGCATATGTACAGAAATACAAGTGACTTTCAATAATCTTATATCCAGTCACCTGCTAAACTTACGTAATTATTTTTAATAACTTGTCTGTGGATCCTTCTGTTTTCTATGTAAATGACCATATCACCTGCAGATAAAATTTTATTCCTTCCTTTCCAATTCTTGTGCCTCTAATTTCTTCTACTCATCTTACATTACTGCTTAGGACTGTCAATACAATGTTGAGTACACACGGTATCAGGCATTTTTGTCTCTGATTTTAAAGGGAGTGCTTCTAATGTTTCCCTACATAACATGTTTTCTCTATTTTTTTCTTATGGTTATTCTTTATCATCTTGAAAGGGTTCCTTTTGCTCCTCATTAAGAATATATCATGGGGACCTCCCTAGTGGCACAGTGCATAAGATCCCGAGTTCCCAATGCAGGGGGGTCAGGGTTTGATCCCTGATCAGGGAACCAGATCCCATATACATGCTGCAACTAAGAGTTCGAATGACACAACTAAGGAGCCCACCTGCCACAACTAAGACCCAGTGCAACCAAATAGATAAATTTTTTTAATGTGGTTAAAAAAAATTTTAAAAAGAAGAATATATCATGGACATACACACTACTACATACAAAATAGATAACAAGGCCCCACTGTATAGCACAGGGAACTATACTCAGCATTTTGTAATAACCAGTAAGGGAAAAGAATCTGAAAAAGAATATATATATAACTGAATCACTGTGTTGTACACCTGAAACTAACACAACATTGTAAATCAACTATACTTCAACAAAATAAATTTTTTTAAAAAAAGGATTATATCATGGAAGAGTGATTTAGAAAATGCTTTTTCTGCACCTATCAAAATGATCATGATTTTTTTGGTTTTTTAATCTATTAATGTGGTAAATTTTGAATTTCATTTATGGATTTTCTAATATAGATATCCTTGCACACCTGAGATAAATCCAACTTGGTTTTGGATATTATCCTTTTTTGCATACTGTTGGTTTTGATTTGCTAATATTTTGTTTAGGTTGTAAAGTCTCTGCTGGTGAATGAAATAAGTCTGTTATTTTCCTCTGTCAAGTTTTTGTCTCATTTGGATGTCAGGGTTAGCTGGCAAATAGTCCCTATTTGTCTATTGCCTGAAAAAAAATTCTATAACAAAATTGAGATGTTCTAGTCTTTGAAAGATTTCTGACCTATAAAACTTATAAAACCCAGTGCTTTCTTTGTGGAAAGATTTATGTATGTATGTATTTATGGCTGTGTTAGGTCTTCGCTGCTGTGCGCGGTCTTTCTCTAGCTGCAGCGAGCAAGAGCTACTCTTCGTTGTGGTGCACAGGCTTCTCATTGTGGTGGCTTCTCTTTGGTGCAGAGCACAGACTCTAAGTGCACGGGCTTCAGTTGTTGTGGGACACGGGCTCAGCAGCTGTGGCTCATGGGCTCTAGAGCGCAGGCTCAGTAGTTGTGGCACAAGTGCTTAGTTGCCCCGTAGCATGTGGGATCTTCCTGGAGCAGGGCTCAAACCCGTGTCCCCTGCATTGGCAGGCAGATTCTTAACCACTGCGCCACCAGGGAAGTCCTGTGGGAAGACTTTTAATTGCTGCTTTAGCTTAACAAATATTAGATTATTCAAGCTTTTTTCTTCTTCCATTTTGTCTAAGTCTTCAAAATTGCTGGCATATAGTTGATAGCATTCTTTTCATCTTTATTTAGTGGACAGTTGCATCCTTCTTTCCATTCGTGATATTGTTTAACATATCTTATTACTTCTTCTACTTTAAAAAATTTATTCTGTTCATTTCCTGATTATTATAAATTAGACACTTAGTTTACTCCTTTTATAATTGAATATTTAAGGCTAAAAATTCCTTCCCCCTCCTACCCCAGCACTACTTTTTTATTCAGCTCATAGGTATTGATATATAAAGTCTTCATTCTCATTCAGCTGTAGGTATTTTTAAATTTCCATAATTTATTTAATCCATGAATTATATAGCTATGCCTATGTATACTGTATTTCTCAAATGTATGTTTTTGTGATTAACCACTAATTTAGCAACACAGTGGGAGAGATCACCCTCTGCATAAAACTTGATCTTTGAAATTGTTACGGCTTTCACCATGGTCTAGTTGATGATCAATTCCATACTAAATGCGTGCAAAACTCTATGTTCATTAGGTTAAGCTTGTTGGTTTTTTACACTCTTCTATTTCTGCCAATCTGTCAGCTTGACATACAATTAATTAAGAGATGTAATGAAATCTCCCACCATGATGGTGGATCTCTCCATTGATCCCAGTGTAGTTCTACCAATTTCACTTCATCTGTTGTAAGGATTTTTAATCAGAGGCATTCATGCTTTAAACTGCTATATCTTCTTGGTGAGTGATTAATATATAGTGATTATAATTATGTAGTGTTTCTTTCCATCCCAATTAAGACATTCTGTCTTCAAGTATATTTTATCTTGTATTAGTATGGTCATGCCAACTTTCTTTTAGTTAGTACTTCCAGGCATGTATTTCCCCAATCTTTTAATTTCAATTTTTGCATGCCCTTAAACTTTTGGCATGCCCTTGTAAAAAGCATATATCTGGATTTTGAGTTTTTTAATCCAATTTGTCAATTTTTATCTTTGGTGAATTTAGTCCATTTAATGTAATTGATATCTATAAATCTTCTCTTTCATCTTTTTTCTTTTCTTTTTTTTTTTAAGAACAAGTTTTGGAATGTCCAAAGAGTTTCTTTCTTTTTTTTTTTAAAATATTTACTTATTATTTGGTTGCACCGGGTGGGCTCCTTAGTTGTGGCTCACCAGCTCCGTAGTTGCAGCACGTGGGCTCCTTTGTTGCGGCATGCAAACTCTTAGTTGCAGCATGCATGTGGGACCTAGTTCCCTGACCAGGGATGGGACCTGGGCCCCCTGCATTGGGAGCATGGAGTCTTAACCACTGTGCCATCAGGGAAGTCTCCCCCACTTTTTTTTTTTAATATTTATTTATTTATTTGGCTGCACCGGGTCTTAGTTGTGGAACTTGGGATCTTTCAGTTGTGGCATGTGGGATCTAGTTCCCTGACCAGGGATCGAACCCCGGTCCCTGCACTGGGAGCTCCAAGTCTTAACCGTTGGACCACCAGGGAACTCCCTGTCTCTACCATCTGAATTTAGCATTCTAGTTTGTCCTACTCTTCCTTTTACCTTTCTTAAAATTGTATCTCTGTCTCCCTGCTAATAAGATATGAACTTCAGCATGATATCATTTGGACTTTAAATTCTGGGGCAGATATCTTTTCCCCTCTCTTGAATTTTCCTTTTCTCTCTTTTTTTTTCCCCTTTGGCCTTAGCCTTTACAACAATAAATGATAACAAGGTATCTGATTACCTTTATTTCATATATCTCTTGTAACATTTTCTGGATTTGAATCTCTCAGTACTTCATCTAGAACTGTCTTCAATGTGGGCCTTTAGGTGGCAAGGCTTCCAATACTTCATATGCCTGAAAATATCTGTATCATCCCCTCCTATTTAAATAAATGTGGTTAGGTATAAAACTCTAAGTTTCCCTACAAAACCCTAAAAACACTTTTGTCTTCTTGCATTTAGCAATGTTGTTCAGAACTCTGATGTCAATTCAATTTTTGCTCCTTTGTGTGTGATCTGTTCTTTCTCTCTGAGGCTCCTACAATTTTCTTTTGTTGTGATACACTTAAATTTCACTATAATATGTCTAGAAGTGAGTTTTTCCTGACCTCTTATTTTTAGCACTCTAAGAAACCCTTCCATCTGGGGACTTTCTTTTTCCTTTTTAATTCTAAAAGAGAACAATTTTCCCATTATTTCTTCAATACTTCCTCCTTTCCATTTTTATTTCTCTAAGATTCCTATTATTCAGATGTGAGTACCTCTACATCTATTCTCCTTATCTTTTAACTTTTCATTTATATGTTTTTTTCTTTGTCCTTTTCTCCTTTGTTCTGGGAGTTTTCCTCAATCTAGAATTCTAATTCACTCAATTGTATCCATTCTGTTACATCCATCTGATGTGATGTTCTTTATTTCAACCACTATATTTTTCAAGGCTACTATTTCTGCTTGGTTCTATCAGCCTCTCCTTATTCTTGTTTCAAGTTGTTAATATCATCCCTACTTCCTCTAGAATGATTATCAGTCTAACTTTAAACTTTCTTTAAAATTTTATTTTATTTATTTATTTTTGGCTACATTGGGTCTTCATTGCTGTGCACAGGCTTTCTCTAGTTGCAGCGAGAGAGGGCTACTCATCGCAGTGGCTTCTCTTGTTGCAAAGCACGGGCTCTAGGTGCACGGGCTTCAGTAGTTGTAGCACACAGGCTCAGTAGTTGTGGCACACAGGCTCAGTAGTCATGGCGCATGGGCTTAGTTGCTCCACGGCATGTGGGATCTTCCCAGACCAGGGCTCAAACCTGTGTCCCCTGCATTGGCAGGCAGATTCTTAACCACTAAGCCACCAGGGAAGCCCTAACTTTAAACTCTTGATCCATCTGTTCTATTACTTATGTTCCAATGAAGCCTATATATTGTTCTCCTATTGAAATACCTGTGCTCTTCAACACTGTTATTTTTCCCTAGAGGACAGCAGCTATTCTGATTGGCAAAGCATAAGGGAGAAGACCAAATTCCAGCCAAAATCAGCCACAGTAAGCTGGAGTAAGGTAGGAAATGAACACTAAAGTAGAAAATCCCAAGCACCAGATAACCACAATCACTATCCATCCCATACAATCACAGCTCAGACCAAGGATTCACCTTCTGTTCCCCAGGGAGATACAGCATTATGATAGGGATTTGGGGAGACCTAAGAATTAAGAAGGTAACGGACAGAGAAGTGACTGCCTAAAGTCAGTCTTCACTTGTTTTTTTTCTCAACTCCTCCTCACAAGTATATGCTTCTGTAATGCCCTGATTTACTCTTAAGGAAAGCTGGACTAGGGTTGAGTCACAGCAAGTGTAGAAAAAGGTAATTCCAAAGTAATGAGGCAGGAGAGCAACTAGAGCAGTATTCCAATAGTTCCCTTCTTCCACAGTTTTATTCTCCTACAGCTATGCCTGCCTGACTCCTGTCCTAGGCCAAAGACCCACCCTCCCCCAACCCCCACCTCCACCCCACAAAGCAGTTCAAAAAAGTCCACATCACCCATTTGTTTCTCACAGTATTTTCCTTTTATAGTCCCTCTAGGGATGATTTGAGAGAAAGGAGTCAGCAGTCATGCCAGTTCAGCATCTTAGTAGGAACAAGACTTGACCGCTTGGCAGCTCTGAAGAATTTAAACGTCAATAATGGTTTAACATCTGGTAGAAAGTGTTGTGCCATTAAAAAGATACTGATTTAAGGGCCACAGAAGTTCAGAGAAAGACAAATTACTTTTGATTGCAAGGCAGAGGAGGAATGAGAGGGAATGGCAATAGCAGTGGGAGGACTTTAAAATGGGAGAACACTGGAAAGAATAGGAGAGAAAAATACCATGAGGAAAGGAATTGTTCTCGGATGTATGTGAGAAATGAAGTCAGTTGATGGGCTCTGAACCCAAAGCAAGATCTTTTCCCTTTTTCACCTGGAATCTGTTTTGAGTGCAACAGGGTTAGGTACTGTTAGCCTCTCCTTAATACAGAAAACTGAGGCTTAAAGAAGTCAAATAGGGCTTCCCTGGTGGCGCAATGGTTGAGAGTCCACCTGCCGATGCAGGGGACACGGGTTCGTGCCCCGGTCCGGGAAGATCCCACATGCTGCGGAGTGGCTGGGCCCATGAGCCATGGCCGCTGAGCCTGCACGTCCGCAATGGCAGAGGCCACAACAGTGAGAGGCCCGCGTACCGCAAAAAAAAAAGAAGTCAAATAACTTGCCCAAGACTAAAGCTTATCCTTTTACATTCAGTTTCTCAAACCAGAAAGTTAGAGTCATCTTGACCTCTCCCTCTTCCCCCATTATCACATCATCAAACTTTATGGATTTTAACTCCTAAATCTTTCAAAACCACGCCCTCTCTTCATCTTCACCATCAATTCCCCAAATCAAAAAATGTTATTTCTTGCCTGTGTCACTGCAATAGACTCTTAACTGTCTCTCTAACCCCACTTCAATCCAAACTCCACACTACAGCCAGAAGGATTAAAAAACCAAAATAAAATAAACAATCCTACCCTGCCAGGCCCTGCTCCACTGCTTGCTACTGTTTGAAAAATAAAGAGCCTAGGCCCTCAGCACCTTGCCAGTCTTTCCAACTTACACTGCTCTTCCTTACACTCCCTGCACCTCATCCACACTGATCTTTTAGTTTCTCAAACCGGGCCTTTGCACACATTGTTCCTTCATTTTGAACACAGTTCTCTGTACAAGACTGACTCATCCTAAACCTTCCAGTCTCCAGTTAAATGTCATCTCCTCAACAATCATTAATAAGTGTTAAAACCATATAAGTGAAAGGTTGGGGGAAGGGGGGACTTAAAAACACACTGAGCAGGCTTACAGCATTTGACCCACTGACCAAATTTATCTCTAGAAAGAGCAGCATTCACACATCGTGTACTTCCTGTGTGAAGCAACTGGAAGCACCCAGTATCTCCTATGAAATATTCTTGGCCCCCCACCCCCAATCCAAATCTAATCAAGCTTCTAGATCTAACTAATATGTGTTTGTAGGGGGAAAAAATGGAGGATGGAGGAATAACTAAACAATACTAAAAGCAGGCAATTAGGCAAATCCAGAATGTAGGAAATTCTACAGGGTCTTGGGTGCAGCATTACTGTTGAAGTGGACAGACTGTTATAGAGACTTAAAAAACACTACCCTAATACAATGTGTGGACCTTGTTCAAGTCCTAATTCAAACAAGCCATCTGTAAAATGTCATTTTTTCCTAAACAATCCGGAAATTTTGAATTATGTACTAGGTATTAGATACTATTAAGAAGCTGTAAATGGTAGTAGAAAGGCACTGTGGTAAATTTTTAAAAAATCCTAACCTGATAAGAGCTACATCCTGACATATTTAAAGGTAAATAAAATGACACATCTGTGAAACTTTAAAATATTTCCTTAAAAAGGTGGGAAAATAGAAAATAACAATATTAAATTAAAACAATAGGTTTTAATTACCTTATTGAATGGTACACAGCAAATGTGTAAGAAATGACAACAATTCCATGTGTTTATCTATTGTATCTTGAAAAAACTAGTAATCTTGGAAATACTATTCCAGTTACCTCCTTGGTCAAGGCTTTTCTGACTCCCCAAAGGAAGCTGATGACACCACAGCACCTCTATTAAAACACTCACAACATTATATTTATGTCTTTATGTGTGTCCCCTACTGGACTGAAATCATAGAGAGAAGGAACAGTCTTATACATCTCTCAATGATAACAGAAGAGTGGTTTTTACCCTACACTTAGTCCAAAAGACTCCTACACCTCATCTTCAAATCTCTACCTTTGAAGATAACTGTGATTTAAAGACTAATTAAAATAAAAGCTTCTTGTCAGAAGTCAGCAGAACTAATCATTCTTATCAATTCTTTAAAGCCCTAAGGACCTCTACTAAACACCAGTCTGACTGTCTTTCAACTAAATATGTTAAAGTAATAAAACCAACTGTTTTCTTTTAAAAAAGAAACTACCATTCAGATGTTGTTTTAGTTCTTACCAGGTCTGTTACACATCTAAAAAGGTGAAGTGTGTAGCAAGAGTATGCTCCAGCAGTTTGCAAAACAAACAATATGCTAGGAAACAACCTAAAAATCCATCAATGGGGAGCTGGTTAAAGAAATTCTTGTACAACCCTATAATTCAATACTACGCAAGCCCTTAAAAGAAAATATTATATGTAGACTTTATGGAAAGCTGTCCCTGATGTTATTTGAAAAACTTAAGGTACAGAACAGTAGACACAAAATGACCCCACTGTTGTTTAAAAATGCGAGTATGTGTGGAAAAAGTCAGGAAGGACATAATACCAAGCAGTTAAGGGTAGCTAGCTTGAGGAGGGGACAGGTTAGGGACACGTTAATGGACAATTAACTTTACACACTTCTGTACTGTGCTTTTTTTTTTCTTTTTAACAACAGGCAAGTAGTATTTTAGTTTTTTAAAAAACTTTAAAATAAAAAATTGTGATCCTGACCGTACTGTGAAACAAAATATTCCGAAATAAATACTTCTAAACTAATTTTTCATAGCAGGAATGTATGAGGAGGGAGGGAACTAAACCCAAACTGAGATGTAGTAAAATTTAATACCAAAAGGTACCAAGTTATCTTTGATACTTGTTCCCCGTGCCAACATCCCAAAGCACGGAGCAGCTTCGTAACTAATAGATCTTTCCGGATGAAGGAAAACAGAAGCAGCATTTTCTCCGGGTGTCGCTTTAAAACACTGGTTTTCAAACTTGAGGGTGTACAAGAATCAACTGGGAAATGTGCTGATTAAAATACGTATTCCCGAGCCCCAGCTCCTAGCATTCTGTTAGAGGAAGTCTGGGTGGGGCCCCCAAGTGAGCATTCTTCAAAAAAGCACTCAAGTGCCTCTGAGACAGATGGTCCGCAGCCCTGAAAATTACTGCCTTAAAATCTCGAAGACACCTCAATGTCACTCTCTCCGCCTCCCTCTTTCCCACCTTTCCTCCAAAGTGCCTCAGTCATCCTCATATTTTGCGTCCAATTAAGCATCGTCAATCTATTTCGATTTGGTTTGTAACCTGTTGGCCGACCTGCATCACGTCACTCCACCTCCATTTTTGTCCTCTGCTGATTCTCATCTTATAACCCTTCCTCCACCAGCCCTTCTTCCGCCCTGTGCGACCGTCCCCACGCCGCCACCCACGCCTCTAGCTCCTCCCGCCGGCTACCCCGGCTCCGGGGCCTGCAGAACTGGCCGCGCCGCGCCCGCTCCCCACTCTCCACTTCCCACCCCCGGCCTCCCGGCACCCCGCCGACTAAACCCAAAAGCCACACCTTACGGCCGCTCCATGAGTAGCTCCCCCGCAGAGCCCGGGGGGGAGGGGGCGTCAGTCACAGGCCCTAAGGCCTCAGCAGCATTTTGAAACGGCGAGTAGTGAGGGCGCAACTTCCGGCCTCGCCAACCCATCTCCCATAAGAGCTTCCGGTGAGGCCTCCAGAAACCATAGATGGGCCAACTGGATGGCTAGAGAGTCAGGAGGCTGAGCCGTCCCTACCATAGAGTAGATCCAGTCCGGGGAAAGAGAGTCGCAGGACCTGGACCACTAAGAGTTGTGAGGTTTCAAGAGAGATCATTTGAGGAAATTGCAGGATCTTGTGATATTCATAAACATGTCCTGGGAGATCAAAAAACAGGGAGGGGAGAAAGCTAAAAGCATAATCAGAGGCCGCCTTTTCAGCTCTTCAGAAAGCTGAAAAGCCGCTCCCTGTGTTTCTCAGTGTTAACTTATTCATTCTTACTCCCCAGAGGTGGCTGGAGCGGAGAAACAGCATCCTAGTGTTGTCGCTAATTGGGTGAGAATAAGCCTAGTATATACACGAATCACTACAAGAAATGCTAAAAGAGAGATGCAAAGGACAATGAGGTGGAGCTTGTTTGGATCACACAACCAGGTCATCTAGCCTGCTTTCTCCCAATACAAAAGCACCTTCAAACCTCTCAGGCAGGTTGTCTTCAACCTCTGCCAGTGCCAACTGGCATGACCTCCCCCCAATACCTCATTTCGTTTATTTTAGGGTGATTCTAGGTGTTAGAGGAATTTCTGGGCTGAAATATGTTATTTTGCCATTTCTCTTGGTTTCAGTTCTGCAGTTTGGAGAAGAGTAAGGCTTTATTCTTTCCAATATAAGTACTATTGGTTTGGGGTTTTTTTGTTGTTGTTTTTTTTGCGGTACGCGGGCCTCTCACCGCCGTGGCCTCTCCCGTTGCGGAGCACAGGCTCCGGACGCGTAGGCTCAGCGGCCGTGGCTCACGGGCCCAACCGCTCCGCGGCATGTGGGATCCTCCTGGACCAGGGCACGAACCTATGTCCCCTGAATCGGCAGGCAGACTCTCAACCACTGCGCCACCAGGGAAGCCCCTATTGGGTTTTTTTGCAGACAGTTATCATGTCCCATCTCTAACTCTCTCTTTTGTTTTTCTGCAGGCTGAAAATCCCCTCAGAACCTTCAACTATTTATTTGCCATGGCTTCAAGCCCCCTTGCCACCCTTCTGAACAAGTACCTCTTTGTCCTATTTAAAATGTGGCTCCCAGAACCAGATACACACGCATGCAAAATAAAATGGGGCAATGACCTCTCTTAATTTGCACATTGCACCTTGCTCTACTTCTGGCATCACCTCCGACTTAGGTGGAGATCCAGAGTTTTGTAAATAAGCTGAAGAATTAATTCTTTTTTCACAGTTGTTCCCAGAGAGCTTTTTTAGGTGAACCACTGTCAACTATTTCTCCTCTCTTTTTCTGCAATTAATTTTAATTTTTGAAAAAATCCCAAACAGGAGTTTGTTTTGTATCTTTTAAATAGTACCTTGTTACTTTAGGTCCTTTCCTACTGTCTCCTGGACTGTTGGAATTGTGATCCTGTCATGTAATTCAGTTTGTCGACAAGTATTTGTTGAATATCTGCTGTGTGCCAAGCACCAGTGTAGAGGATTCTAAAACAAGTGACACCTGGAATCTGCCTAGAGGAGGCCTCAGACTGTCCAGGTAAAGAGAATGTGATAAGTGCAATGATGAGCTGCAGTTAGCCTTGTCTGGAGAGTCAAGAGAGATTAGCTCTTTCACTTTTGCATTTTGCAAATTGTTGATTAACATATCTAACTTATTTTCATTTAAAGCCTTGGTAAATACGTTGAATAGGACATGATTAAGAGTAGAGCTTTTCCCCTCATGGTTGACTCTGATTCATGATTAATTGTTCCTCTTCCAAGGTTGTTCTTAAACCAATTATCCCACCTACTAGAGGTCAACATCTGGAAACATTTCTCTGACCTTTCCCAAGGAGTTCATAAAACCTCATTAAATGACTTGCTATCATGAAAACAAATCATAACTATAGTATTTCTTCTACCAGTCAAGTAATCTTGCCAAAAAAGAAAATGAAATTGGCTTAACAAGCTCATAACTGACTCAGTGATCACCGCTTCCTTCTCTAAGAACTGTGCTCACAAACCATTTATTCAATAAAGAAACAGGAAATCTGGGTTTAGTCTAGCTATTCTAGAAATGAGAAAGTTACATAGGTGTTCAGTTTCCCAATCTGTAGCGTAAAATGGCTGAATCAGATGACTTTTCTAAGGCCCATTGCAGCTTTAAAGGAATTAGAAGCCAATATTATTGGTCTAGAGCCTTTCTTAAAAGTTATAAGGAGTGGGCTTCCCTGGTGGTGCAGTGGCTGGGAATCTTCCTGCCAATGAAGGGGAGACGGGTTTGAGCCCTGGTCTGGGAAGATCCCACATGCCATGGGGCAACTGGGCCCGTGCACCCCAACTACTGACGCCTGCGCACCTAGAGCCCGTTCTCCGAAACGAGAGAGGCTACCACAGTGAGAAGCCCGTGCACCGCAAAGAAGAGTAGCCCCCTCTCACCGCAGCTAGAGAAGGCCCGCGTGCAGCAACAAAGACCCAATGCAGCCAAAAATAAATAAATTTTAAAAAAAAAGTTATAAGGAGTTACTTCAGACATACAAAAAGGTATAATGAAGAATATGATTTCCTTTTCCCCACCATTCTTCCTATAGAACAATACTTTACCTATACAAAAAAGTTCCCTGCAGTCCCTTCTCCGATGGCATCTCCCTCCTTCAACTGCAGAGGGAACCATTATCCTGAGTTTGGTACTTACCCCTGCCATGCATTTCTTTAGACTTTTAGGTTATATACCTGTATATATTCCTTTCAAACATTTTATGCTTTAAAATTTTTAAAAATTTGTCTTCATGTTTGTCCCTCTGCACATTGTCTGTGTCCTAATCTCCTTTTCTCATAAGGACATCAGCCATATTGGATTAGGGCCCACGTGTATGACCTCATTTTCCCTTAATCATCTCTATAAAGGGCCTATTTGCAAATAGAGTCACATTCTGAGGTACTGGGGCTTAGAACTTCAACATATGAATTTTGAGAGGACACAGTTCAGCCCATAACAATAAATGAATGCACCACCATTTTTTTTTATCCCATCTCGTCCTTTGACAAATATTTAGGTGTTTCCTATTGTTTGCTCTACAAACATTGCTGCTATCAACATTCTTGTATGTGTCTCTGTGTGTACTTTAGGGAGTAGAATTATTGGGTAATATACACATTATCAACTCAATTAGATCGTGATAAAGTGTTTCCAAGTGATTGTAGAAGTATACACTCCTGAAAGGAGTGTATAAGGATTCTGTTGCTTCACATTTTTACCAACACTTGTATAATAACAAGGTTTTTTAAAAATAGATGTGAAATGATTTCTCGTGGTGGTTTGATTTATGTGTCCATGATTATTAGTAAGTTTGAGTATTTTTTCATATTTATTGACTACCCTTCTATAAATTGTCCATATCTTTTGCCCATTTTTCTATTGGTTTGTCTTTTTCTTATTGATTTATGAGTTCCCTATATAATCTGGATATTAATCCTTCTTAATTATATGTATTACAAATAACATCTTCAAATCTATAGCTTGTTTTCACTTTTTGAATGTTGTCCTTTGAACAGAAGTTTTTTAATGAAGTCAAATTTATTAATTATTTTCTTTATGATAGCTTATTTATTGTATATTATTTAAGAGGTTCTTTCCTGTCTATGAATCATAAAGACACTTTGTATATTTTCTTCTAAAAGTTCTAAATCTTTGCTTTTCACATTTAAGCCTTTAACTCATTTGTGGTGAATTTTTGTGCATGTTGTAATGCAGAGATCCGATTTTACTTTTTCAATTACAAATTGAACAACAAATGTATGGCTCTATTATTGAATCTATAAACTGTGAGTCTATAGTTTCTTGAATTAATCTTTCCTTCCCATTTAACATAATCATTGAAGGTTTTGTAGAAGAATGGAGCCTTTAAGAATGAATAGGATTTCAAGAGGCAGAGGTGGGAGAAGTCGTTTGAAGAAATATGGCATAAGTGATGAGGAGAGGGAGGAAGAATTAGAAGACTGTCTAAAAACCAGAGAAAGAAAGAGTCTCCTTTGATTGAATTGTTGATTACTGTATAGAAGATTGGCACTGTATTGAATTACACTGTCCAATATAATAGCCACCAGGCACATGTGGTTTGAAATGTGGCTAGTCCTAATGGAGATGTGCTGTAAGTGTAAAATACACATCAGATTTCAAAGACTTAGTAGGAAAAAAATAATGTAAAATATCTTAATAATATTTTGTATTGATTACATGTCAAAATAATATTTTGATATATTGAGTTGAATAAAGTATACAATTAATTTTATCTGTTTCTTTTAACTTTTTTAATGTGGCTACTAGAAAATTTTAAATTGCATATGTAGTTTGCATTATATTTCTATTAAATGGTACTGGCATGGGATGGATTTGCAGGCTGGATTTTGGATTTTGAATGCTGCTATAAAAAGTTCCATGTGTTATTCAATAAGCAGAATCAAAGGGTTTTGAGCAAAGAAAGGTCAATCTAATATTCCTAATTTGATGACTCAACATCTCATCTACACACAGCCACTTTTAGAAACCATTCTACCATTAGCCCTATGTGGATGATTAGCTCTGGTCATTTGATTCTTACAGAGAATACTTACTATGGTAGTCCTTGTTATTGTTTTTACTGTAACATGAATGGAACAAATCTAATGTGTGTTCCTTTGAGTGAGAAACTGGGACATTAATAAGTCAAAATTTTTGTGTGTGTGTGTGTTTTTTTTTTTTTTTGTAGTACGCGGGCCTCTCACTGCTGCGGCCTCTCCCGTTGCGGAGCACAGGCTCCGAACGCGCAGGCCTAGCAGCCGTGGCTCACTGGGCCCAGCCGCTCCGCGGCATGTGGGATCCTCGCGGACCGGGGCACGAACCTGCGTCCCCTGCATCGGCAGGCGGACTCTCAACCACTGCGCCACCAGGTAAGCCCGAGTCAAAATTTTAATAGCTCCCCATTGCTTAGGGGATAAAGTTATTCTTTTGCCCAAATTATTAATAACTCAATATTGTCAGCTTTCTAAATTCTCTACATCTCCCTCCACTCCAGTCAAACATATGTTAAGCCTTAAATCGTAGCAACGTTTTCTTAGGTCAGTCTCCCAAGGCAATAGAAATAAAAGCAAAAATTTACAAATGGGACCTTACAAGCTTTTGCACAGCAAAGGAAACCATGAACAAACCAAGAAGACAGCCTACGGACTAGGAGAAAATATTTGCAAATGATGAGGCTGACAAGGGATTAAATTCCAAAGTATACAAACAGCCCACACAACTCAATAACAAAAAAACCCAACCCAATCAAAAAATAGGCAGAAGGGGCTTCCCTGCTGGGACAGTGGTTAAGAATCCACCTGCCAATGTAGGGGACACGGGTTCGAGCCCTGGGCTGGGAAGATCCCACATGCCGTGGAGCAACTAACCAGTGCGCCATGACTACTGAGCCTGCGCTCTAGAGCCCGCAAGCCACAACTACTGAGCCCGTTTGCCACAACTACTGAAGCTCGCGTGCCTAGAGCCCGTGGTCTGCAACAAGAAGAGCCCACACACAAAGCCCACACACCACAACGAAGACCCAGTGCGGCCATAAATAAATCAATTAAATAAATAAATTTATTTTTTAAAAAATGGGCAGAAGAACTAAATAGACATTTCTCCAAAGAAGACATACAGATGGCCAATAGGCACATGAAAAGATGCTCAGCTTCGCTAATTATTAGAGAAATGCAAATCAAAACTACAATGAGGTATCACCTCACACCATTCAGAATGGCCATCATAAAAAGTCTACAAATAAATGCTGAAGAGGGTGTGGAAAAAAGGGAACCCTCCTACATTGTTAGTAGGAATGTAAATTGGTGCAGCCACTATGGAAAACAGTATGGCAGTTCCTTAAAAAACTAAAAATAGAGTTGCCATATGACCCAGCAATCCCACTCCTGGGCATATATCCAGAGAAAACTATAATTCGAAAAGATACATGCACCCCAATGTTCATAGCAGCACTATTTACAGTAGCCAAGACATGGAAGCAACCTAAATGTCGATCGAGAGGTGAATGGATAGAGAAGATGTGGTAAATATATACAATGAATACTACTCAGCCATAAAAAGAATGAAATAATGCCATTTGCAGCAACATGGTTGGACCTAGAGATTATCATACTAAGTGAAGTAAATCAGAAAGAGAAAGACAAATATATGATATCATTTATATGCAGAATCTAAAATATGATAGAATGAACTTATTTACAAAACAGAAACAGACTCACAGACATAGAAAACAAACTTATGGTTACCAAAGGGGAAGGAGATTGGAGGGATAAATTAAGAGTTTGGGATTAGCAGATACAAACTACTATATGTAAAATAGACAAACAGCAAGATCCTAGTGTATAGCACTGGAATATTCAATATCCTGTAATAAACCATAATGGAAAAGAATATGAAAAAGTATGTGTGTGTGTATATATATCTGAATTACTTTGCTGTATACCAAAAATGAACACAACATTGTAAATCAAGTATACTTCAATAAAAGTACAAATATGTGTTAAGCCTTATAGACAGTATGACTATAGTTAACAATTCTGTCCTACATATTTGTATTGCTGAGAGAATAGATCTTGAAAGTTCTATTACAAGAAAAAAAATTTTTGTAACTGTGTGGTGACAGATGTTAACTAGACTTATTATGGTGATCATTTTGCAGTGTATACAAATATCAAATCTTTAGGTTGTGCACCTGAAACATGATGTTAAATGTCAATTTTACCTCAATAAAAATTAATTTTAAAAAATATGTTTAGCGATTGTTGAAGGTTACGTAGTGTCAGAGAATGATGGAAAGAACAGAATCCATGAAGTCTGATCTTGTTATAGCTTTGCTATTAACTCTTTATGTAACTTCATGAATGCTTATTACATGTCAGACACTATTCTAAGCAATTTATGTAAGCTATCTTATTTCATTCTTGCAATCATTTTATTGTCCTGAGACAGAGAAATCTCTTACTCAAGATCACAGAGTGGTAATAAGGATTCAAAAAGGGGCACCTAACTTCAGAACCCAGCCTTTACGTAGAGCATTTATCCTTTCAGTTTTTCAGTGTACATATATGCACACTTTAAAATTTTTTAAATTGAAGTATAGTTGATATACAATATTATATTAGTTTCAGGTGAACAACATAGTGATTCAGTGTTTTTAGAGATTATACTCTGTTAAAAGTATGAATGGAAGCCATTCAGACCATTATGTCTCTGTTAAAATTACTTCTGTTAAAGTAATTTCCTGTGCTGTACAATATATTGTTGCTTAAATTTTTTATTTGAAATATTTCCTAACTTAACAATATTTTACAATTATTCCCAAGTTGTGTTATTTTATATATGATTATTAATGGCTGCATATCATTCCTTATTAAGGCTGTACCATAATTTATATAGCCATTTATGTCATTTACAATTTTTTCCAATTAAAATGCTTTGACGTTCTCTCTTGTAATCAGGTCTTTTTGCACATCCCTGATTATTTCTTTAGGACAAATTCCTATGAGTGGAATTGCTGGACCAGAGCAATCACTTCTAAAGCAGTTGGAGTTAAGCAGATGGAATTAAGGCAAAGCAACATCAGCTAACGAAAACACTTTAATGTCTCACTCTAAGACCCACCGAGGGTAATTCTCTGCGCCAACCCCATAGCAAAGGGCAGTGCTCAGATTACTGGTGGCTGTGGAACAGAAGAGCCTCCAATGCCAAGATCAATAAAATGTCTTTCTGCTGGCATGTTCAGCTCTCCGCTCTGGTTTAGTAGGATTTCTGCCCTCAAGGCCATTGAGGGTGACCTACTCCAGGGTTTGCGTCATGTAAAATTACTTGGACTCCATTAAGGGACCTAAAGGACAATCCCGCTATCCCTCTTCAGGGTCCTTTCTCCCACTTTATACTACACAGTTCAATGCAATAGCTTCAGAACAGCACATCTCTATTCTCTCTTAGAGAGATTCATTTTTTGTTGTTATTGTCGGGTAGGTTTTAGAACTGATATCCATCCTATCATCAATAGCATAACAGATCTGGTGTCACTACAAGTCTTCAAAAGTGACATACCTCGCCGTTCTGTTAATCCTGGACCTGTTAGAGAGGTTACAAATCAAAGAAGTCTACCTAATAATGGTTATTGGGCACGTAAGTGTCTCGCAATTTTGAGTTAACTGGTAAGGCTGTTGAAAGGTGCATGATTTACGCCTTCTTGTTTTTCTTGGCGTATGAATACAGAGCTTTATTGGGTTTAAAACAGTTTCACAAAATGCCGGCGGAAGGAATCGATTACACAAGGTTCTTCCTTCTTAAGTAAGATACTGTAGCACGAATATTTTCTCACGAGAGCCCGGATAGCTCAGTCGGTAGAGCATCAGACTTTTAATCTGAGGGTCCAGGGTTCAAGTCCCTGTTCGGGCGTTTCGGTTTTATCGTTCTTTTCGTTTTTTGTTTTTTTGTTTTTCTCAAGTACTAGAAACGTGAAGGAAAAAAAAATCCTTCCCTCTGGGAAACTACCATGCAAACCCTCCATACTCGCCAAGAAATTGAGTGATTTGGGGTAGTCGCTTCTTTTTCTTCTCTGAGAATATGTTTATTTAGCATACTCTGAAACCAGTGAAAAATGAAATTAATTCTATTTAAGGTAGAAGTACGCTGTGGCATTGAGATTTTCGTATTTGTAGTAAGCTAAGAAAGGGACAAGAAAACGAAGAAACGCCCGAACAGGGACTTGAACCCTGGACCCTCAGATTAAAAGTCTGATGCTCTACCGACTGAGCTATCCGGGCGCCTTCTTGAAACGCTCTCTCTTCTTTTTACTTGATAGTATTCTAATAAATTTCTTCTCACATAGATTAAATTTAGGTTTTAATTAGTATTAAAGTATTTTTTTCAGCAAGATGAAGAAAAACATTCACTTTTCTATATTTTTCTCCATTTACTTAATGCATGTTTTCTTCAAGTTCTTTCATAGTTCGTGTTTTGTAAATTTCCAATATTTACTAAGCTCTCTAAAACCAAGCGGTACTAAATTACAGAGATGGGCAACCAAGACGAACATTAAAAATTCAGACAGCTGCAACCTCTTTTTATTACAATTCTTCTGTCTGCCATATATTACTTCCCTGATAGGACTTCTTAATTTTAGTTATATTCTACTGAACCAGATTACAGTATTTTTCCCATATTGTTAATGAACAATATATTTCCCTTCACTAGATGATGTAGCTGTTAAACAAGCATTCCTTAGCACAAAAGAAGGAAAGATACATTTGATTCATGACTAGAGGAGCTAATATAGGAAAGCAGAAGTGACTGTGGAAAGGTGGGTGTGAATTTAGATTGAGAGAAAGAGAGTTTAGACCTTTAATTTAGATTTTGATTCAATTTTTGCCTTTCTCCCTCTTCCCAACAAGTTGCAGTTTTCAGGTCAGACTCACAAGGTGAATCCTCCTAAAGAAGTATAAGTGTGTACCAGTGGAACATGTACATGTGTACCAGCAACATGGAGTATTAAGAATAAAAATCTCCAGATAGCCTAGTTTTTCCTAAAATCAACTTCATCAACCCTGACGCATAGGGTGTGGAACACAGGACTATGAAATTTCAAGACTGATAAGGGAATTCATTTTTGTTTCTGGGAACTTGAGGCTTCTGAACACAATGAACAAAATTGCCCAGCCTCAGTTGTAGGAGTTTGTTTCCTACAATTGTCTGATTCTTTTAGAACAAAGACTAACAAACTGTGTGATCCTAAACAGGTCTGGGTTTCCACATCTATCAAATGAGGGAGATTGATTAGATGAACTGTAAATCTAAAATCTAAATCTAAAATTTTACTACTCTGTTACTTTTCCCACTGTGAATAAGATTAGAAGGAATAGACTCAAAATGCAACAGGAAAGAACAATTTAATTGAACAAACATTTATTGATCATCTATTATGGCTTAGGTTCTGTGCTGGCTCTAGAGTCAGAGATATATAGGACACGGATCCTGTTCACAGTCTAGGCAAGAAGGCAGACATTTAAGCAATTAATTTTAACAAAGTAATAAATGCAGTAATAAGAATTCAAGTGCAGAAAGTGGCAGGAGATGAGAATGGACAGAAAGGCAGTAGGTATAAAATGAGGACAGGGGTCCTTAAGTTTTCAGGATCGGAGTTGAGTTTCAACAAGTAACTGTCAGAGGTATGCAGAGGAAATTGTAATGAGCCAGACAGACATTTATTCAGACATTTCTTGAGCCCTCATGTGTTAGATACAGAAAACCTTTTTGCTCCGTTTGTTTGAATCAGATGTGGAAATGTATTATACCTAACTTTTTTTTGAGAAAGGGAAATGGTGTCTGTCCAGCGTCCTAAAGGGGCAGAAATAAAGTTGTTTTCTTTTTTCCTGCCCAATGGCTTTGTTACATCATATTCCCTTTCCTCCAGGATAATAAAGCATTTGTTTAAATACACTGAGATTAACTCATGAATTGCTTATTGAGTACCTATTTCCACAGCAGTGAGCTAGACACAGTGGGAAGGAAAACAATAAGTCTGGAAGGAAAATGAATGAAAATTGTGTTTAGGGAATGGTGAATAAATTAATCTGGCTGGAATGGAGGGAGGTAGAGAGGGAGTGAGGGGTTAGAGACAGCTGACGGGTTTATTTCAGGCGAAAGAGAATAATTTTATCATATAGGCAACGGCAAAGTTTGAAAGTCTAATTGAAATTTGACTTGTTAACATTGTAAAGTCCAACCTGAGGTAGCATGAACTGAATCTGCTTTTGCTATGTTGCACTACAAAACTCCACCAAGTAGTGCTACCGTGTTCCTTTTTAGCATGAAATCTTCCCGGAGTGCTTCATCAAGCTTCTCATTCACATTGACTATCGAACTTAATTCTCCCACCAGGGGGCAGTCTAAACTCACAGATTCTATATTTGCGGAACCACGCCCCCCACCCCGCACCCCGCGCAAGCTAAATTTCTCCCACTAATTTTTAAAGCGACGCTCTTTGCCCTCCTACTCATCAGACTCAACGGTCTTTGAAAATCGCCATCACCTCTGTATCAGAGCTGGGAAAGGGAGGAAGAAAGGGGTCCCCAAACCAATGCCTAATGTAACTGCCTATTCAGAGACCCAGTAGTTCACCATCACTGTATACAGTCTTTGACGTTTGAGACCATTACAAGGTACTGGGAAGATGCGTGGTACAGAGGAGTTGTTCTGAAAAGTCTCCTTTTGTGTTTTTGGCCTAATAACTCCAAACTGAGAGCAGCCTGGGTTTCTGGTGGGCTTTCCAAGCTCTCTTCCACTACCGTCCTCTCTGAGAACACAGCAAGGGTAGCAACTCAAGAATCTCGCACAGCACCGAGAGCTCAGACACTGACTTCCTTGTCATTCCAAAGGGCCTTTTCAGCTCTGCCCTCCTAGATGTCTCTGCTGCACTTGTGTCCCCATCCCTCTTTCCTGACACTTTCTTCTATCCTCCTTTCTGACACTCTGAGGTCTCATTTCTTCCTGCTATCAACCTGGCTATTTCTTCTTGATGATCTCTTTTGCAGGCCTCTTCCTTCTCCTATATGCCCACCTGGGTGATCTCATATACGCCCATAACTTTATGGATCATCTATGAACTGAAGAGTCCAAAATTGATATCACTTGTCCACACCTTTACTTTTAATTTAGTTTCATAAATCCAAAGTCAGCTAGACATCCCCACCTAAACATTCTAGAGACACTGCAGATCCAACATGTCCAAATTAAAGTCATGGTTGCTCGCCCCACACCTGGGCCCTGTCTTACTACAGTCCTACCACCAATTCCTAAGGCATTAAGTGGGGAGTAATTCTACATTCCTCCCCCTCTCTGATGATCCCTACGTTCAATACATTATCAAATAGTATTGATTTTTGACTTCCTGACTCTCTTGTATCTGTCCTTTCCTTCTCACCCCCCCCTGCCCCAGCTTTGAGATTCTCTGATCTTGCACTCTGAATGTAGACAGGGCCTCCCTGTCGAGCTCCAAGCCAGTACTCCTAACCTAGCAGGATGCCAATGGCATACTCCAATTTGAAGAAACAATTTACAAAGGGCTGGCAGGGTATAGCACAACCACAAGGAACAGTGTGCAGTACCCAGGGACCAGCAGGAAAAGGAGTTTCCACTCCCTGGATTGAAAGTCAAAGGAAGGGAGTAAGTGATTATGTAAATTAAAGAGAGAAGAGGAAAAGGAAGAGGGAGGGAGAGGGGCTGAGAGGGAGGGGGAAGCACCTGGAGGGAAGCTGTGATCTTTGGTTGAGGGTGGCAGCCAGCCCACAGTGAACCCAAAGAGAAGGATCCTGAGGAAGAAATATCCAGACCTCTTTGACCTCCCTCCTCCCACTCTCCTGCGGTGGCTCTCCACTGGCCCACCCCTTCTAGGAAGCCAGAGGGCCAAGAGTGGACCTACCGGGGCAAAAGGAAGAAAGACATGCAGTGTGTCTTCCAAGTCCTCCTGTGTAATATGCACGTCACTGATCACATCACTCCCAGTCTACACCCTGGGTTCTCTGTGGCCTACAGGACAAACCTAAACTTTTTGATATGCCCTGGTTGCTCTTACAACACAAAATTTTCTCCCTACCAAAATGCTTTATAAAGCCTTTAATATGATCCCCCAGTGACCCAGGCAGGCCTGTTTCCTGTTAGCTCTTCCCTGAAGACTCTTCACTCCAGCAAATTTGGAGCACTGGTGGCTCTATGCTACTCTGTTCTCTTAGGCTTCTGAGCTTAGCCTGATGACAGGCACGCAGTAAGCTGTCACAAATATTTGTGTTGTGATCAAGCAGCGAATGAGTGAGTGAATGAATGCATGTTTTTATCCCCTGTGGCTCTTGAGGATCAGGAATAGCATCATGTAGACATCATGCTACATGTAGAGCATGGTGCCTGCGGTCATCACAATGGTCCATTACGTTCTCTCCTTTGATCTTCACAACAGCCCTGAGTGGTAAGCGAAGCTGATGGAACTATTGATGCTCAGAGGGTGAATTGGACTACCCAAGGTCACGGCACAGTGGGTAGAAAAGAAAACAGGAGCCTCTGTCACATCTCCTTTCATGAGCTTCTCCTCCCATTGTCTCATTCAAGGTTGCCTGCAATTAAGGGTCCTTTGCATTTGCCCAGATTTCACCTTATATGAGAACAGAACAATATCTATCCCAAGAGATCCTTCTGAATAATGAACTCACTTTTTATATTGCTTTCTTCCCCTACATAGGACTTCCTCTGGTTATTCAAATTCCCTTCCCAACAAATATTTATCCTCCTTTGAGCTCTGGAGTCTCTTCCAATTCTATAAATCTATGAATCTAAGACTTCTGTTGGGTTTGTTGAAGTCTCATATTAGTGAGGAAATTTTAAAAGGCCCCTGATCTTTTTAAAAAGGCCTTTCCAACACCCTTAAAAAAAAAAAAAACCACAAAACTCCAGTGAACCCCAAATGGGCTGGAATAATAGCTTTTAACAAATATTTAAAAGCTACTAGGGGCAGCTTTGCAGAGAAGCTGTAGAAGGGGCAGGTTTGCAGATGTTTCCCTGGGAACCCCGGCTGCAGAGTCCTGGGTATCTGATCAGAGGCTGGGAGTCTTGAGCCTTAGATACCTGAAGGGGACTGCAGGGGAGGGAGGCTGAGAACCAGGTGTTGATCATAGTCTGGCAAGAAAGAAAGAAGGAGGACCCTGGGGGAGAACAAGATTCAAGTTTTGAGGAAAATGTACTTTGAGATCAGAGATCATAGTTATTATGCAAACCAAATGCAAATGAGGATCTGGCCAATTATTTGTTTCTTTGGGTGGAGCCCTTAGGAAAATTCTTCTAGAGACCACTGCTCAAACAAAGGTACTGAGTCAAAATTTTAAATATAACACACTATGAAAGATTTTTTTCCCCTGCGATATTTGGGTTGAAGGACCTACTACCGCCGCTCCCCCCTCAGGTTGTAGATTGCTATTTTCTGGGGCTCGGGTCAGAAGACCCACTAGGGCGAATAGAAAAACGAATGAGTTTGAATGTGCAAAGCGCCGAGACAGCTTCCCCCCACCGCCACCTCCATCCTCAAGGTAGGGGTTCTTTCCGGCATCTCTATCTTAATGATGGGGGGAAATTCCGCAAACCGATAAATGGACCTCAAAACTCTGTCATTTCCAGTAGAATGATTTGGCATTCATCTGACACAGAGCAAAGGGGTCCCAGCAGGGAAAAGTAACGACCATCTGCAAAAACCCTCACGCGAGTGGGAAGTGGAAATCTTGGCTCTTGGATTCCCGAAGCACAACTTGACGCCAGCGCTTTTCTCTTCCCCCACGTACTGGAAGAGGAGGGAGGAAGGAGGGAGGGAGGGAGAGGAGGAGAGGAGAGGAGAGGAGAGGGGAGGGGAGGGGAAGGGACGGGAGGGGAGGGGAGGGGAAGGGACGGGAGGGGAGGGGAGGGGAGGGGGAAGGGAGGGAGGTCAGGGTTCCAGGACCCGCCCCATCCTCCCGCTCGCGGCGCAGTGGGCGCTGCGGGCTGGAGCCGCGGCTGGCGGCTGCCTGTCCGCGCCGGGTCTGGCCGAGTCTCGCGTCGCCGTGCAGTGCGCCAGGTCTCCGGGAGATGGCTTCTCCCCTCTCGCCCGCTGCTCCCGCTATTGTCTCACCTGGGGTTGCCTGACTCTGCGGGCTAGCTCACGCTCTCGGCCTAGAGGACTCCCCGCCCCCGCCCCCCCGCCGCTGCGAGCTGGTCCTCGCGACCTCTCCTGCCTCTTTGCCGCCCCGGGAACCCTGGGGCCGGCGCCCGCCGCGTGCAGCCCGGAGGGGGAGCGGCCCGGGAGGAGGCGGTGCGCGGCCGCCTCGCGTGGGTGCCGGAGCCGCCCGGAGCCGTGGAGCCAGCAGCCCAGGTCGCCGAGCACACGACACGTCGGGTTTTGCAGGAAACCCGCAGTGAGCACAGGTAAGACGCGCACCCATCCGGGAGCACCGGCCCGGGGTCTGCAGATTTCCCGCAGAGTGGAGCGAGCGGAGGTCAGGGGCTCTCCCTCCAACATGGCAACAGCCGAGGGGCAACAATGGAAGGAACCGAAGGTTCCCGGTGGCGGGACGCAGACGCGGTGGGAACGGAGCTCCAGTCCTGGCGCCGAGCAGGTTGCCAGCCCCCACTGCCTGCCCGCTCCAGAGGTTTCGGGGCGTCTCGGACCCAGGGCACACTCTTCCCCACCCCTTTTCTTCTAAACACACTTCCTGGCTCCCAGCTGCTGCAAGGCGACCTGAACCAGCCAGTGGTTTTGGTATTTGTTTGTTGTTTAAAATGAGAAATAAAAAGCAAAAACTGCCCTGGAGTGAGGGTGGTGGTGGGGTGCTTTCTCTTAGAGTGGGTGGAAAGTCAGCATCTAGCCTGGGAAATATATACTTTTTTTTAGCCAGATGGATAGTAGAATTGGCTTCTCCCTTATAAGGATACTGCAGCAAAAGGAGAAAGCTTGGGAGAGGGAGAGGGGCCCCCAGGCCTGAGTTCCGGAGCCTTGGGGGAGGCGCTGCTCTCCTGGCCTGTACTTGTCTCTCGTTTTCAGCTCCGACATCGGTGGCTTTGACGTTGGGGGGCAATCGCAGCAGCAGGAAGCCCAAGGGAGGCTGCCAAACTGGGATGGGGTGGGGTGGGGTGGGAAGCCCAGGGGCTTGGCAGGTTCCTGGTTTGTGGGAAGAGGTTACCAAATGTATGAGGTTAGTGCACACACCCTAGTTGGCTGAGGGGCGTGTGTGAAGAATCTGCCATTGCTCGTACCCCTTCAGGCCAACCTTTCTCTCCATCTCCAACCCCTTGTGGGGTCTTTGTGGCTTCCCTGCCCCAGTCCCACCAGTCGTGCCTGGGGTGGAATCTCTATTGTCTCGGCTGCCCTGATGTTTTTTCTCAATTGTGTTGGAGAATTTTGTACCCTGTGCAGGCTGGACCCAGCATGGCCCAGATTCCTTAGCACACAACTACCCAGGATCCCAGAAGTGGGCCAACATGCCCCTCCTTCTCTCTCTAAACTACCTGACTATCTGGGTTGTGGCCAAGCAGATGTAAGTAATTTGCACTGAATTCCAACCCTGTATCTGTCGCTGAATGAAAACTTACTGTATTGCTGCACTAGGCCTTGGAAAGATATTGGAAGAGAAATGGTCCAGGGCGTGGCAAACCTGATTCCCAAATACTCCTCCCTCCCCAGTTCTAGCTTTGGATCCCAGAACAGAGAGGTTATGATGCTTCAGAACTGAAGCTTCTTCAGAGCCTGGCGGTCCCATCTGGGGTTGTGTCCATGGAAAAATTAAGTCGAGGCACAGTTTATAGCTCTGCCTGGCCGCCAGCATCTGAGGAGATGGTGGCTCTGAGCCGGAACCCTGGACTGAAGCTGTGGCTGCTTCTCCTTTGGCCTTTGGGTGAGCCAAGGTTTGATTTCCATGGCTCTGAATTTACTGCTGAGTGTGCATGGGTGTGTGTGTCTGAATCTGATCAGACTCTCAGCCCTGGCCAGAAGGGAGCTTGTCCATTTCCCTCTCCCTGGAAGCATTGGTGAGGGAGGCCCACAGGGTGTGCTGGGGTGAGGAAGGTTCAGTTTATCTGGGTCCTCAGGCTTTTCCCTGGGGCTCTCCTTTGGGATTGTCCTGGAATACCTGTGTCCTTGGCCATGATGTAGTGGTGCTCTAGCAGATACTCCACACCCTTGTGGGCCTTTGGTCTCTCTGTGGTGGCCCCACCCCACCTAGGCCTGGCCCTTTGCAGGCATCTCATGTGTATGGTCATTCAGCCTGGACAGCCCTGCTAGCCAGCAGGAATAAAAATGAGGGATCTCTGTTCCCTTTAGGGGTTTGTAACTGGCCATAAACTTCGGGCCCCTCCTGTTCCCAGGATGTGAACTTGGACATGATAATGCGAAATAGTAGAGAAAACAGTGGACGGGTTCAGCGTCAGGAGGCTTCCTAGCTGTGTGAGCATGGACAACTTGTGAACCTAGGACTCAGTTTGCATATCTGTAAAATGGTGAAAAATATACCCTTGGCTCATAGGATTGTTTTAAGGATGAAATACACTGCTTACCATGAATTGAATAAAATCATGTATGCAAAAGCACTCTGAAAACTGCAGAGTACTATACAAATGTAGGTTATTCATCATGAGTTTAGTCTCAATAATGAGGGAGGGAAAGTTGGTGGGGATGGGGGGGAGGGGTGGGAGGAAAGGGATATGAAATAGAGAATGTTCTGGAACCTTTCTTTTCTGACTAAGGGAAGAGTGATGTGACAAGGCCAAGGTAACTATTCTTTGGGTATTTCTCTTTAAAGGATTGGTAGAATGGGAACTGGGAGAGAAGGGAAATCTGCTTAATGATATGTGTAGGAAATCAGGGGGAGACATACACCCCCAAAGGTTGGCTACTGTCTATAGACAGGGTAGTACTGAGTTGGCAAATAATATAATAGCTGACACTTACTGATGTCAGCCAGCTAGTAAATGACAGAGAACAGATTCAAAGCAGGCAATCCCACTCCAGACCCTGTGCTCACAACCTGGGTGCCACTCTCAGGGAGATATTGGGTCTTGGGAGAACAAAGAGGGGAAGCAGAGTTACAGAATTCATTCATACGGGATCCCTTGATTTGAATGCTTGTGAAATGTCACCAGACTGGGACATACCTTAGATAACAGAGGCCCTGGAGGACAAATTTCCTCCACCCAGCATAGCAGGTCCAGCATAGTACCTCCTTAATTCTTGCATTTCCTATGATCACATATAGCTTTAGAATTGGAAAGTCATTTTCCTGCAAAGAAATGACTCTCCCAAGGTCACATGATTACTTGCCCCACAGATCACTTTACTACTAATGAAAGGACCTATCCTTTGGCACTTTAGAATGTACCTATCGGTGGCCTATCAGTTGACCCTATCATTGTTGGGAAATTCTCTTCTCTCAAGGTGATGGAATTCACTGTCCTCAAATCTTGATTTTGTTAAAGAGATTAAGGACACAGGACACCCGTGTTGGGGCAGAGGCTCTTGAGATATGGAGAAGGAAGAGGAGAGGGGCTCCCAATAGCCCTAAGGCAGAATACAGAATCTATGACAAGGGATCTTCAGCAATTCATCCTTCCTCTTCTTGAGAACTTCCTGTAGTAGGTGTAGTCTTACCGAGCAGAGGCTTCATAGTGTTTCAGAGAGAAGCCAAAAATCATTTGCCTCTTTGGAAACTCGTTTCCTTCCTCCTTAACTTTCACACCTGCCACTCTTCTTTCTCGAAAACATTGTTCAACTCCCTTCCTCCTGGACCTTTCTCTCTTAACCCTAGCCATCCCTAGTCACTGCAAGACTAATCTCCTGGACAGTGGTTTCTTTTCTCCTTGGCAGTTATTCCCATGATGCTTTGTGCCTCCTTCTAAGTCTCTGGCCCATGGATCCTGTCTTACAGTTTAGCTTCTCTTTCTGTATCCTCCCCACAGTGAAGGTGGGTGCCAGGCATGAGAGCTGTTCACACATGTTCCCCAGGCCCACCAGGAATAAGCTTGCATGGAGGCAACCTCTCCTGCCAAGTTTTTTCTCTCTTTCTATCTTAGTCTACTTGGTACCCTTGATAGCAAACCAGAAGGCACAGAGTGAGGGGAAAAGACTAGAGAGCCAAGGAGATTCCATTTTGAGGAAATAGTACAGTTTGCTTTGCTAGGGTGCAGAAATAGATATGAGCTCTTCCCGTCTCAGGTCCAAATTAACCTAGAACCCAGAGAGGAGTAATGTTGGAGCCCTGCCACTGTTGAAACATCTCTGAGAGCCCCACTTTTCTGAAAGCAGAGTGTCTGTCACATTCCTGACTTGCCATGCTGTTGTGTCTTCCAAAGGGTAAAAGAAGTTAAAGTACTAGGAGCACTTACAGCGCATTTAATTCTGACCCAAAATGGAGAGATTTTTTGCAAATTGGATATTATGGGAACCTAGGAGAAGGCAACTATATTTTCCCCAAAATATTATAACCAGGATGTCAGATTTTCACTTTAGAATTCAAGAAGGCAGATTTCTTCCTTCCTCCCTCCCTCCCTCCCTCCCTCCCTCTCTCTTTCTTTTTCTTTCTTTCTTTCTTCCCTCCCTCCCTCCCTCCCTCCCTTCCTTCCTTCCTTCCTTTCTTTCTATTAAGAGAAAAGATGGATACAGTTCCCTGACAAGAGACTTTGAAAGATAGAGTGGTTCCAAAGGGTTGGCAGTTCTCTGAAGTACAATTTGTTTATGCTGTTGTAGATGGTCCCAACAAGGAAGGCAAAAAGGAGCCACTTGAGGAAAAGTTCAACTACCGAGAAAGGCAAGAGCATGTGATAAAGAAGAATAGCCACCAGCACTGAGTGTCTGTCTACCCATAGCTTTTGAAATTTTATCTTAATTCCACACCGCCCCCCCCAATCCTTGGAGGAAATGGATGATAATGAAATTGTCTCATCCCCATTTGCAGATGGGAGAACTGAGGTTAAGCTTAGGTTTGGATTCAAACCAAGATTAAGAAACATGGCTAAGATTATACAACTAATGAAAGAAGAGCCAAAGTTGGAGTGTAGGTCAGGATACCTCTAGAACCTGTGTCCCTTCTATGCTACACTGGAGGGACCTGTGAGGAAAAAATGTCAACGAGGCCCAAGTTCTGCATGAGATGGGACTTCCCCAAGAGCCAGGTGACAGCAGCAAGTGTTCTTCTTAAAGTCATCTGTGGAAGAAATGATCACAAGAGTAATGAAAGTCTGTCAGATAATGTTTGAAAAGAGCTCATCCGTTCATTCAACAGATGTCTTTTGAGTGCTTACTTCTGACTTCAGGTGCTTTCAGTGACTAGGACACACAGCCTTGCAGAACACATTGCTGGGTTGGGAACATAGACAAGTGAGTAGGCTGGGTGTAGGGGGTGGGGTAGTATGGGGTGCTTTGAGAACTTGTAAGCGGGGCATTTAGGGTGGTCAGACCTCCTGGAAGAAGTGAAATGTTAGCTGAGATCTGAACGATGAGTAGGCATTGGGGTGGGATGGGGGATGAAGCGAGTGGTGAAAGAGGTGGAGGGAAAGTAGTTTAATTTGGCCAGAGGCATTGAAGGAGTTTGCATCTTACCTTTTATTCATCCATCCGTCACCCGTTATGCATTGAATGTACATGATGAACCTGACGCTCTCCTCAGTGCACCGCAGTGAAGAGGACAGACAAAACGAACTACCTGGAACGGTGCGTGGTACATGGGAAGGACTCAGTAAATGGTGGTGGCCACAATTATTTTATCATCTTCCAATAGCAGGTTTGTGCTAAACCCTAGGGATACAAACTTGAGTTCAGTATGGCCCCTGACCTTGAGGTACCCACATTGTACTCCAAAAAATGCAAGTGAACGGATGAGTTTCTTTACGTAGTGCGGTAATTCTATAAGCTCAGTATGAGTCACTTGTCCTGTGGCTGCCCCAAGAGTTAGTGTAATCTTGGGCAACATTTCATAAAAGTATAGAAGCTAGGACTGGAGTGCTTAATATTTGGGGAGTCTCTAAATTCTGAGAATCTAATAAATGCTATGGAGTATCGACCTGGAAAAACCAATGACAATTTTGCCTTCCTCATTCAGCTTCAGAATCTCTGATGCTACAACGGGGAAGTGATAACCCTTCTCTGGGTTGGTCAGACCACCCTCAGAACACAGTATTTAACAGCTCTGTGCCATGTGTAAAACATTGTATTGAGCATCGTGAGGAAGACAAAGATAAATAGGAGGTAATTTTTTTCTTAAAATTGATGGACTTATATTTATACAGTGCTTTGTAACTATAAAGTACCTACATGGATAGGTTGTTTTCATTCTAATCACCAGTGGGGTAATACAAAACAATATAAATGCAGTGGGATGCATTAAAAATGTTACAGATGTCTGAAAGAGAGCAAAGTCACTTTCAGTCGTAGGAGATGGAAGAAGGCTCTAATGTAAGAGCAGGTATTTGTAGAGGGCACTAGCATGAGTGAAGTTTTGTGGGAAAACATGGGGCCCTGGAGAATGGTTAATAACCATCAGCGTTTTGGGGGGCATGCAGGGGACTGGGCTGGGACTCAGTGTGGGAGGTCTTGAGTACCTGATAAGGAAGGGGAGAGACAAAGTTTTTCATTGGAAGAATGACATGATCAGAGCTGTGCTGCAGGATTCCCTGGCACCGGAGTGCAGATACCTCAAGGAGTCGGCAGGGGAGGCAGAGAGGCTAGCTAGAACGCTATTCTAATGATCAGGTAACAGAGAGGAATAATAATTTTTTGGTGCTTAAGATGTGCTTTCGATAGGTTATTTCACTTAATGAAAGTAATCAGAATCTTGGAAAGGAACGGACCAATTTGAGAGAGGTTAGAACAGAAAGGCTGAGGGACTTTCTTCCCTGGAGGATTTTGGGAACGGACAAGATTGGTTGTGGTTCAGTCTGGAAAGAGCACTTGAGTGGGGGTCTGAGACCTGCTTCCCGTTCCACTTCTGCCACTGACTACCTGTGTGACTTCAGGCAAGTCATTTTTCCCCCACGGTCTTTGGTTCTCTTACCTGCAAAACTGTGGGTCTGGTGTTTAGGGTTTGTTTGCTTGATTGCTTATTTATTTATTTGCTTGTTGTTTTCAGTGGCTTGAGACAGTGACACAGTGTGTTGGTGTTTGGGGAGAGCTTGGGGGTGTACCAGAATAGTCACCAATATCAGCTTGAAAATTTGATGAAATGCAGTATGCCTGGGTCTCCGTGGCAGGACGGGAAAAAGACCTCAAACAATTTTGGCCTCAAACAAGATTCAGTTTAACTTTTATTTATTTATTCTAATTTTAAATGTTATTTATTTGCTTATTGAAGTGTAGATGATTTACAACAGTTTGACTCAGTATCTTTTACTACTTGTGTGACCTTGGGCAAATTACTCAATTCCTTTTCTGTTTTCATAAAATAAGGATAATAATATGCACCGTTAAGGATTGTCATGAGGATTAAACAAGACAATACCTGGCACAAAGTGCTGGGGTGGGTGGGGGAGGTCTGTTTCCTTCCTCCTCTTTCTGTGATGCTCATATTCACTTAGCCTCCCTCTCTGAACGCCCCCCCCCCCCCCCCCCCCCGCCAACCCACCTTCTCTTTCTTTTCACCAAAACAAAGTGTGATACCCTGACTCCAGGCACGACAGTGGACATATCCGTGTAGTACTAATTTGACAGACTTTGTAATGGAGTTTCCGTACATTGCAGTGGTATTTCAGCAAGGTAGCTAAGGATGGTTAGTTCCGTTATGCCTGCACATTCAGTCACATTCTGGCTACTCTCATCCAGCTGCAGGCATGCAGCTCATCCCTGCTGAGAATGGCCTCTGACTATTGCTACCCTGGTAGACCCCGACTGAGGGTCACATGGGCAAGGGCCCCATGAAGGTGGGGCTGGTGGGATGTGAGCGTGCTACACTGAGCCAGGTGGGCAGCTAGTCCACTCTTCTGCTGAGTGTCCCCATGCTGGGTATAAAGTTGGGCTCTGTCTCCCTTGGGACCTTCCCGTGCGAGTGGGACATAGGAAATGGGAGAAAGGCATTAGGGCGTATACAGGGCAACACAGAAACTGACACGACCCCTCGTCTACTCCCCCATCCGCTAGGTCACTTCCTATTTAGAAAATAAATCTTCTTAACCCCTCCATGTGCAGAGATGCAGAACAGTTGTTTTAACACCAGCCAAGGCGAATGTGTTGCTCTTGTGCCCCAGACACCGGCACCCCCATTTTAATCAGTCATGTCACCCACGCAGCATCAGAGTGTTTGGGAGACACTGAGAGAGTAAAAGAAGAAAGGACAGTTTGAAAGGGTTGACCAGGGAAGGTTTCTGAGGATCTTGAGTTGGGGTGGAAAGAGGAGAGAGAAAGCAGGAGGAAGGGCAAAGTGCCTCCAGCTGCACCCACGGCTTTTCAGGCCCTAAGAGTCAGGTGGGACGGGCAACAGGACTGGGGAGTCTAGACCAGGGCACTGGAACTACCACTATGACAGGTCTAGGGAGTGACCAGGTTGAGGGGAGCCCTAGCTGGGATCCCCAGTGATCTAGCACTGTCAGGGTCACTGCCCGCTTCCCAGTCCCCCCATCTCAGTATCCCTTTCCCTGTGGTTTGGGGATTCTGGACACTGAGGCCATCTCAAAGAGGATCTCATTTCTCAGTTCCCTCTTAGGGCCCTGCATCCTGAGTGGGGTTTCTCCTTTGACCTTGGTAAGAGAGAATCCGTGGTCTCCCCCAGGGTTCAGTGTCCTTGGCTGACCCGGAGCAGGACATCCTTCCGGGCTGCTACCAGGAAGAGTGGAGTGGAACTTCATGGCTGCTGGGTGAGGCCGGGCTAACAGCAGCCAAGGCCAAGTATGGGGGGGGGGGGTCAGTGACTTAAAGGGACAAGCTGCCTGGTGGGTAGCGCTTGGGGGGACTTGTGTCCTGGAGAGGGGCAAGAGATTCCTGGGGCTCAGGAACTGGGACCAGGGGAGGCCATGGACAGGCAAGGCCTATGCCAGAGATTCACCTCCCCTACTTTTTTTTTTTTTTTTTTTTTTTTTTGCAGTACGCGGGCCTCTCACTGTTGTGACCTCTCCCGTTGCGGAGCACGGGCTCTGGACGCGCAGGCTCAGCGGCCATGGCTCACGGGCCCAGCTGCTCCGCGGCATGTGGGATCTTCCCGGACCGGGGCACGAACCCACGTCCCCTGCCTCGGCAGGCGGACTCTCAACCACTGCGCCACCAGAGAAACCCTCCCCTACCTTTTAATGGGTCGTTTCTCCCAGTGCCACTAGAAATTTCCTTTACCACTTCCAGATTCCCTTAGGTTGAGCACCCCTCTCCTCAGACTCTGCTTTTTAAATGCAAACGTCCCTGGGAGGGACTAACACTTTGGCCTCTAACACCCCTGTGTAAATTAGTATCAGGTGTTTGGTGGTGTTGTGTGTGTGTGTGTGTGTGTGTGTGTGTTTCTGGTCTGAAAGAAGGGGGCTACTTGAGAGCTGACACCCTTTTCTTTTCCCACCCTGGTTTGTGAGGACCCCAGGGCTTCTCTACTCTGCCCTGACCTAGGAAATAACACCTGTCCCTGAGGCTGTCCAGAAGCCAGGTGACCTTTGGACAAAGGCCCTCCTGGGCTCTTGTGTCTGTAGTCTCCTTCCCTGGCATTTCCCTCCCCGGTGCTCTCCTCACTGGCCCAACCTGTCCCCGAATGCTGGAATGTGGACAGGGAAGGCCCAGAGCTGCCCCTGGAGCTTAGAGGTCCTGTTTTCCTTTTTCTTCTGGTTCAACTTTACTCAGAGGCAAAAAATATACAAATCAATTTTCACTGCAAAGTAAAGGAGCTGTTACAGTGGAGGATTCCTGGACTGAATGTCAATATTATGACATAGTATGAGTGTGTTTCGTGTTTGGTAATTGCAATCTTTGTTGCGGTCATCCATTTACAATGCTTGGTGTCAGTTTATTTATCTCTTGTAAAAATAAAATACAGTGTGTGTGTGTGAGTTGTGGGAAAAAAATTATTAAGTTTATAGATAGAATAAGATTTGGTGTCTGAACTTAAAAGCTTAAAGAAAAAAAAATACTTCATTGCTTAAAAAAAAAAAACCAACTTTCCGTCTACTTTTCTCAGGCTTCTTTGCCAGTGGCGCTAAGGCTATCACCTCGTGATGTCTAGGCCAGCTTCTTCTCCTGCCCTTAGGGAGCTAATGAGGGAGTGAGTCGGAGGGTGCGGGAAGGTGTGCAGTTTGTGTGATTACTGTGGCTCTGGGTCCCTGGGAGTGACTGCAGTCTATCAGGGATTTTCTCGATTTGGGGAGTTAGCACTGATTGCAGATATTCTCTATTATCAGACAGCATGTCAAGATTGCTAGTTTAGGGACTGTGGTGGCAGAGGGACAGTGGGCAGGGCTTGTGGACAGTGGCGCAGAGCCTCCCTACCAGGAGGGCAGGAAGGAGCTTGCCCTGGGCATGGTGTGGCGGCTGGTCTTTGCTCCTCCGAGGTTCCCATGGATGACTGGCTCAGTCTTTTTCTGCTCGACTGCCTTTTACCCTCTTCCGAGCCAAGCAGGTGGCTGTCAGCTGCCCACACAGCCTGTGCTTGCCCCCTGGCACAGGCAGTGCCACTACACTGGGGCTGCTGGCCCCACCTTCTCTACTCTGTAGTATTGTTCTGGGGACCAAGTCCCTCGGTCCTTCTCGTCCCAGGCTCTGGCACATTCAGTGCCAAGTGTGTACTCATGGGATGGAGCGCAGGGCTGGGGCCAGTGTTGTTTCTGAGGCCCAGCACCAAGTAGCCTCCCCACATTGGTTCTGTGGGCCCTTCCCGACTCTGCTGTGGCTCTGCCGTGAGACACAGGGCAAAGTCACTGACCCTTTGTGGGCCTCATTCTACTAGACAGTAGGACCCTGTCATGGGAAAGAGAGATTACCGTTTAGATGTCTAAGAAAGGTGCTACCAGAAAATAACCAAAGAATTGTTATAATTGAATGAATTGGAGACACTCCCTAAAGATCAGAGTGTTGATTCCCAGCAAAGATGTCATTCTTTTGGAGGATGGTCTCACTGGCATTCTTCGGTAGACTCTGGTTAGTCTGATGCCTCTGTAGTTACCCTGAGATACATCCCCATCCCCTTGCCATGGGGCTGGGCTGTAATTTGAAGTCTGCTCAGGGCTGCCTCCTTCCTCCTTGCAGACTCTGATGGGTTAGCCCCACCTAGCTTGTGAGGACCTGGGGAGTCTGGACCTGAGCCGTGAGGTGGAGGACATTGCCTCTCATCTCTCCCCTCCGGTGAGTCCTCCAGGCAGAGCAGAGCCTTGCTGACATTTTGGGTCCTCGCTTTGGTGCCCCGGCTGGACGGGAACAGCTGTGACCTGCTTTCTGGATTCTGCTTAATGGGCTGGCCTCCTCTAGTGAGTTTTCCCAGCCCACGAAGGAATCCTGGAGAAGTGGATTCCAAAGGGCATGAGCTGGGGAAGCTGGACTGGAGATTCAGCTATAGGTGACAGAGGCGACAGTCCGAGCCTTGCAGGAGCCCTTGGTTTGCAGCAAGCAAGTGGCACGGAGAAGGGCTGCCGTGTCCCCATGCCCTCCTCCACCCACTTCCTTACATCCTCCTCCCAGAGGGGCTTCCTTTATGCTTCAGGAGTCTACAGGGCCTTCAGAGAGGCTAAGGTTTCCTAGGTGTTGCTGTTTGCAAATGACAGGCGGTTTTTCTCATGTGGGTGGGCTGGTGTGAAGTTTGTCTGCAAAGAAGTTTCCTCAGGAGTCCTCTCAGCTGGAGGCCAAGATTATTAAGGGAAGGTCATCCTGGGAGCTCCTCTTTTCCTCTGCTGTCCTGTCCACCACCTTTCTCTGGAGGGTCGAGGAAACTGGAAGAGTAATTCTTAACCACCGTGCTCCTTGGAGGAAACCCAGCCGATCTGAGCTAGAAGGCCTGGAACTTGGGGCTGCGGTGGCTGAGGGCAGGGGGTGGAAAAAGCAGGAAGTGTGAATCAGACAGAGGGGAGATGTGGCTGTTCTGGCTCCTGGGATGGTTCCTGGCCAAGACCTTTCTTTCCTTTTTGCCAAACGTTCCATTCAGCTGATTGCCAGTTCCTGGTCCCTGCCATCTTAATCGCCAACTCTAGGAAGGAAAGTTTTGAGAGGAGCCACGAGCTGCCTCACCTCTTCCATCACTGACTCTCTTCGTACCCAGATCCAAAATCTACAGGGTGTGTGCTAGGAGCTGTGATCTCCAGGGATTCCGTGTGTGTGTGTGTGTGTGTGTGTGTGTGTGTGTGTGTGAACAGAACAGCTGCACAAATGGTTTCTGAACTGGGACCGAGGACTCAGGACTCTGAATGCAAACCCAACTGATGTAACTGTGTCACACAGCCTCCTGTCCCTCTGCTCTCTTAGGACCCAGAGAGCCCTTTATTAACTCTTGTGTCCACTTTGGCTTCAATTGGTGGAGAGTCCGGGTAGGCCCAGGAAAGAGAGAAATGGAAAGTAAGTTCCAGTAGCAAAACTGAACCACATGGGGCTGCTTTAATTTGGCTGAGAGGATGCTAGAGAGGGGCTGTATGAGTGGGAAGAAAATGCAAGCAGTTATAGTCAGTCTCCTCACATTTGGATTAAGTGAGAACCACACAGAGAGAACATAGTTAAACAAGAGAAAGACTTTGTTGGTGAGCGTGACTCAGTGATGGGCCTGACATCAAAGAAGCTTGTAGAGCTGTATAAAACCTGTAGGTTTTCAATACGGAAGCAGGGATCAGCTGCACATCTGTTTGAGGCAGGGAGCTGACCTACTTGACTTATTGTTATACCTTCCTGCTGGAGGAGTCGTATTCCTGGCACAGGGCATGCTGACTTCCCTGTTGGAGCTGGGGCTGTGGGAGGGGAGAGGTGGAGCTGGGCAGCAGAGTGTGGAGTGAGGGGTGGGGGACGGGTACCTGGCTGCAAAACCAGTGGGATTTGGGGTCTGGGTAAGTGTGGGTGCTGGGGGTAGATAGGGGAAGGGTCCTCTCAGAAGAGAAAGCTCTGGGATCCAAAGGGATTAAGTCCTTAACCCCTTGAACCATTCTGTCCTGAGAGGAGGTACTGAAGGTCTCTTCCTAGGGCAGTCCTAGAACTGAGTCATCTTCCCTTAGTAAAAACTACTAACAGGCTGGGGGCTTGAGACCCTCCATATTTTTCACCACCTTTCTCCATAGCTCTCCATTTCCCCTGCTCAGTGAAGATGGGTCAGGACGTGCAAGTTTCCCTGCTTTGTGCCCGAAAGGGGAGATTGAATTATTTATGATACATCTGTCACCTTTGTTAGACTATAAGCTTCCTGGAATTGTGCCATGGTCATCTGAATACTTCTGGGTCTAGCATGGTACCTGGCACGTAGCTGGTACTCACCGCCCATTAGAATCCAGCTCTGTGGCTCAGGATTTGGGGAGATGACCGAGACCCATTAGCCTGTCCCGAGCAGGGTAGTTCTCATACGGTGCCGTCCAGCAAGACAACAGGAAGCCCTCTGCACCCACAGCTGGTGTCATTGCTGGACCCTGGGGCCCCTCCCTCTCTGGCACAGGCATGGAACAGAGCCAACTCACTTGAGGGAGTGCCCTCTCCTTTCTCTCCATGCTCTGACTCTGAGCCATTGTGTGGCTCTGCCCTGACCCCCTTCCTCCCCCTGTGACCTCCAGCCATCTGTTGGCAGCCGTGTGGGCTGAGTTTGGTGCCGCCTAGACCCTGGCACCGACCTGCTTGGCCATAAGCATGCCCTCTTCCTTTACCAGCTGACTGCCTGGTGCTCTTTGGGGTTCCTTTCCCCAGTTCCGTCCTGTCTTCCTGGTAGTTCTGAAACCCTAGTCTTTGGTGTCAAACTTTGCTGCACATCTGAATTGCCTGAGGGGCTTTGAAATGTTCAGAGTCCAGGGACTCACCCCACTGAATCAAACCCTCCAGGAGAGGGGCCAGGAATTTGTATGTTTGAAGAACTTTCCAGATGATAATTACAACCATTCAAATGTGGACCCTATATTAGATAATATTATTGTTAAATAATAACAATTACAATTTAACGTATTGTCAACGTTAAATTTAGCTGGTATGCTAACTGGCATTGTGTTTACATCAGAGAATGTCCTAGTTTTGTAGATTCAGGCTGAAGTATTTAGAAGTGAAGTGTTTGCATCTTAACATTTGAAAATGTTAAGCAGAGAAGGAGAAAGTGTGCTCAAATGTGGGGAAATGTTAACAATTAGTGCATGCAGGTGGTGAAAGGAATCTGGCTGAAAATGGTCTTTCAGATGGTTTCCATCTACTTTCTGAGAGAGGGATACTAGAAGAGAACACAGCTAGGGCCACCAAGGTGCACAACTCCAGCAGGCACCGTTCTCTTTGTTGTGGTAGAGGGTGTCATTCACGTAGAGTACAGTGTGTGGGTGCTCCGTGGAGTTGTGCAACAGAGCGGTACTGGCCCCAGCCTTCTCTTCCTGGATGAGCTGCAGAGTAGCAAAGACCCCAGGCCCTCGTCCACCCCAACTCTTTCCTGGGACCTACATGGATATTTGCTTTCTTACAGAATCCCTAGTAACCCTTGAGGACTCAGGCAATAGAGAATTTGTCAACCCAGCAGAGCCTGGCAGGGAGGGAGCTGAACTGGGGAAGAGAATGGGGGAGGCAAGAAACACGAGGCTCTGATTCCTAAAATACTTTGTGTATCCCCACCCCTCCTGGAAGATGAAATTCCGGGCGGAAGCCAGCCGGCTCCCTTTAGCTGCAGGTGGTTGGGACTGGTTGCTCCTGCCTTTCCTCTTTCCCTCTCTGCATTTCCCCTGTGCCTGGCTGCTGCCCTGAACCTTCACCCTACCTTAGGGCGGGGTCTCCCGGTCCTGGTGTTCTGGCCTTGTGGGGGATGCTGCTTGTCCTGCCTCCTCACCATGGATCCCTCAGCATCAGAGCGAGCAGAGCACTGCACTTTTTGGAAGGTGCAGCTGCCGGTATAGCCCCGGGTGCAAGATGGGCTGGGCCTCCTCTGCACAGCTGACAGACAGTCTGGTGGTGTCCTGGCCGGGAGCCAGGGGGCCGGTGGTTAGAGAGGGGTGGCTCAGCTTTCCGTGTTTGAATTCCAGTCTGGGAAGAGCCTTAGGAGCTGGGCCTGCTGGATCTCCCTCGGGTCTTTTTTTTTTTTCCCCCTCAGCCGCGCCGTGTGGCTTGTGGGATCTTAGTTCCTACATCAGGGATTGAACCCGGGCCCTCAGCAGTGAAAGTGCGGAGTCCTAACCACTGGACCACCAGGGAATTCCCCCTCAGGCCTTTCTTCTCTTTCCTCCCAGGGCTAACGTTGGCGTCCTCTGAGAAATGTGACTGAAGGGAATCAACAGGTCAGAATCAAAGAATCCCAGGGCTGGAAGGCACTTTCTGTGGGGGTCTTGTCTATCTACCCACTTGCATTTACAGATGCCAAACCTGGTCCTGTTAGTTGAAACCCAGTCCTACTTTTGAAGGATCCCCAGGGAAGGACCCCACCTGCATCCTGATCACACATCTCTGTGTCTGAGAATTCTTACCACCAGAAAGCTCTACCCTTATATCCCAGTTGAAGTACATTTTCCTCAGTGGAAATGAGGTGATTTTGGAACTTGAGGATCTTGGTGGGAGATGACAGATTCATACACATTTAATTTTTTTTTTTTTTCAGTACGTGGGCCTCTCACTGTTGTGGCCTCTCCCGTAGCGGAGCGCAGGCTCCGGACGTGCAGGTCAGCGGCCATGGCTCACGGGCCCAGCCGCTCCGCGGCATGTGGGATCTTCCCGGACCGGGGCATGAACCCGTGTCCCCTGCATCGGCAGGCGGACTCTCAACCACTACACCACCAGGGAAGCCCCATACACATTTAATTTTGAATTAAATGTTCCAAGATGATATTTGAGGTATATACAGGTTGCTATTGGGAGCATGAAGGTGGGGCACATTGTTGAATCTGGAGGTTCAGAGAGGGCTTCTTGAAGAACTTGATGTCAGAGCAAAGTCTGAGCAGTTAGAATCACATAGGCAAAGAGCGTTGGCAGTTGGGAAGGGCGTGCCCTGGAGCAGGAAGGTACTGCACGAAATCACGGAGGTATCAACTGCGTGGTTCTGAATGGTTGGAGATGAGAGGGAGATGGGGGCTGGTGATAAAGGCCTTGTAAAGGAATCAAATAGAGAGCCTTTGAAGGGGTTTAAGCAGAGTGAGATGATCAGATTTACACTTTAGAAAGAGCCCTCTGACTGCTCTGGGGAGCAAGCTTTAGAGAAGGAAAGATTAGGAGGAGGAAGGACTGTTTGAAGGCTATTGTAATAGCCCAAGTGGGAGAAAATACGGGTTTAATTAGGGCAGCAGCAGTTAGCATAGAAGGAAGGACTAGATTTGGGAAGTATTAAGAGGAAAATTTGGCAGGCTTGGTGATTGGATATAGGGTGAAAAGGAAGGAGGAATCCAGGATGACCGTCGGGTTCCTAGCTTGGGTAACTGGATAGTGCCTTTCACCCAGATGGGGAACCAGGAAGGAGGAGAAGGTTGTGGGAAGGAGATAAGAAGGTGATAGTTCAGTTTTGGACATCTGGGGGTTGAGGCATGGGTGGGCAGATCACCTTGACGGGGGAGACACACATTTGGAATCATCAACACGCACGTGATGTGAGTGGGGGAACAGATGAGACTGCCCAGTGGGGTTGTCACATTAACAGAGGCTGAGAATAGAGTCCTGAGCCAACACCAATATTTCAGGGTGGACAAAGGAAGAGGAGGACAATGGCAGAGGTGGAGAACATGAGAGAGTAGTGTCATGGAAGCCAGGGGGTGGAGGATGTAAGGAAGAAGGGAATGGTCTGAGAGCCAAGTGCAGCAGCAACGTCTGGGCAGATAGAAATGCCTGTCTGCCCAGGCATTTCTGGGTGGCCTGGGCATTGTTGTTGGGGCATTTTAGTGTAATGTTGAGGGCAGAAGTTTCAGATTACAGTGAGTTGAAGAGTAAATAAGGGAGAATTGAGAAACATCGTGTGTCTTCTGTGAAGCTTGCCTGGGAAGGGAAGGAAGAACAGGGAGGGTATGAGCTGAAGGACAGAAAGGCAAGAGAAGGTGCTTAGGGTGTAGGGTTCTGGTTTTTGTTCCTTCTTCTTTTTCTTTTTAAAGCTAGAAGAAGCTTGATCATGTTTATGTGCTGAAGAGAGAGACCCAGTTAAGGAGAAGAGGTGAAAGTACAGGAGAGGGAAGGGAGGTTGGTGGAGCATCAGCCTAGAGGAGATCCAGTGTGTGGGGCAAGCGCCCTGGAGGCTCTGGAGGCTTCTACCTCAGTGGGAAGCGGGGACCTGCTTTCCCTGAGACCAAAAGGAAGAAGGGGAGCCCAGGAATTTCCCTGGGGGCACAGTGGTTAAGAATCCACCCACCAATATAGGGGACACGGGTTCGAGCCCTGATCCGGGAAGATCCCACATGCCGCGGAGCAACTAAGCCCATGTGCCACAACTACTGAGCCTGCGCTCTAGAGCCCGTGAGCCACAACTACTGAGCCCATACGTCACAACTACTGAAGCCCACGCGCCTAGAGCCTGTGCTCCACAACAAGAGAAGCCACTGCAATGAGAAGCCCGCGCACTGCAACGAAGAGTAGCCCCCGCTCGCCGCAACTAGAGAAAGCGCGCACAGCAATGAAGACCCAGCGCAGCCAAAAAATAAATAAAAAAGGAAAAAAAGAAGGGAGGCCAAATGCAAGTGTGGTTAAGTTAGTAGGGAAGAGAGGCAGGAAAGCGAGAGAGATTATTTCCCATGGCCTCGGTTTTTCTCTTCACAGTGGTGCCTGGCTAAGGCCAGTGTTGCTACTCTGCTTGTCCCAGCTTGGGGCTGAAAATACAGTTGTTCTCTGGATTAAAAGGCTTAATCTCAGTTCCCTTTGAGCATTTATCTTGTGTCTCCCATCGAAAGTACTAGGCCCTCCTTTTCCTGGGCCCAGTTTCCCAACTCTGGGCAGCCAAGTTCTGGGTATCTTCATCTGCGCATCCAATTCCTTTGAATTTTAAATAGCAAGACTCCCTCTTACCCTCTGTGGATAAAAAGTGATCTATAAGGAGCTGTTGAAGCATGGAGAAACTCAACAGGCAGAGAAATCAGCAGAGAGCAGCTTCTTTATGCCCTGAAGCTGGGCTTGGGCTATTCCATTTTGGGGAAAATACTTCCTAAGACTCACTGAGCCAGCCTGTGCCTGACGGATGCCCCAGGATCCTGGAAGGGCACCTCAGGCTGAGGGATACTCTTGTCCTAACTCCTTTGGGGTCTGATGGAACTTACCACCCACGAATCTGTCTGAACTTTTTTCCTATTGATGCTTTCAATTTTCTAGTCATGAGGAAGGACGTGCTTCACATGTTTGTTACCTGCTGGGTAACAGTACAATAAAATGAAGGATTTTTGATAATTTTATGAAATCGTGAACTTCGCAGCTGCTGGTGAGAAGGGTCAGAAACCACTTACTAAACAATCGCCTGCCCCAACCTAATCTGAAACACACACACACACAGGTCCATGGTTCTCAGCTTTGGCTACAGAGTAGAATCTCCTGGGGAGTTTAAAAAAATACCACTGCCCTACTGCAGACCAATTAAATCAGAATCTCTTGAGAGTACCTGGGCTTCAGTACTTTTAAAAAATTCCCCCAGGGTTTCGAATGTGCAGCCAGGGTTGAGAACCACTGGGCCAGCTCGCCTTGTCGTTGCAACCGTGCCTTCAGTCACGGCTTCTAAAGGAAAAGGGTACCAACACTGGAGTGAATGAAGGGGCTGCTCGTGGCCAGAGGCAGCCGGCTGGCAGGTGGCGGGTGTTCTCTGCCTGTCTGGCTTCCTAAGGGCTGAGGGAAATCAGTATTTAGGCACACCTGTACTCCATCAGGTGCCCGGGTCTCACCTGTTGGCAGACTTTGTTTTATTGACTCATATCGGTGCATTTTGGGAGGATCTTAGTGCAGTCAGAGTAGCTGTTTCATAGGGCTTTGTTGTACTTTTCATTTATAGCTTTATTGAGGTATAGTTGACATATAATAAACTGTACATATGTAAAGTGTGCAACTTGATAAATTTTGACATATGTATATACCCGTGAAACCACAATCAAGACAGTGAACATTTTCCTCGTCCCCAAAGTGTCCTTGTGCTCCTTTGTAACCCTCTTTCCACCCCTTCCCAGAGAGCCACTGATCGGCTTCCTGTCACTGTAGATTAGTTTTCATTTTCCAGAATTTTATATAAATGGAATCCTACACACTCATACTCTGTCTGACTTCTTTTACTCAACATAGTTATTTTGACATTCATCCATGTTATTGCATATGTCAATGATTAATTCCATTTTGTTGCTGAGTAGTATTCAGTTGTGTGGACGTATCGTATTTTTTTTAATCCATTCACCTGCTGATGGACATTAGGTTGTCTCCAGTTTTGTTTGTTTTGTTGTTTTACATCTTTATTGGAGTATAATTGCTTTACAATGGTGTGTTAGTTTCTGCTTTATAACAAAGTGAATCGTGTCTCTAGTTTTCTGATGTTACAAATAAGACTGCTGTGGATATTCATATACAAGTCTTTGTGTGGACATATACTTTCATTTTTCTTGGGTAAGTAATTAGGAGTGGGATAGTTGAGTCATATGGTAGGTGGATGCTTACCTTTTCAAGAAGCTGCCTATTTCCCAAAGTGGTTGTACCATTTAACGTTCCCTACCAGCAGTGTGTGAGAGCTGTCCTCTTTATTTATTTTATTAAAAAAAATTTTTTATTGAGGTATAGTTGATTTACAATGTGTTAATTTCTGCTATACAGCAAAGTGACTCAGGTATACATATATATATTCCTTTTCATATTTTTTTCCCTTATGGTTAATCACAGGATACTGATGATAGTTCCCTGTGCTATAACAGTAGGACCTTGTTGTTTATTCATCCTATATATAATAGTTTGCATCTGCTAATCCCATACTCCCAAACCTCCCCCGACCCGCGCCCCCCTTGGCAACCACAAGTCTGTTTTCTATGTCTGTGAGTCTGTTTCTGTTTAATAGATATGTTCCTTTGTGTCATATTTTAGATTCCACATATAAGTGATATCATATGGTATTTGTCTTTCTCTGTCTGACTTACTTCGCTTAGTATGATAATCTCTAGGTCCATCCACGTTGGAGAGCCGTCCTCTTTAAATTGACTGAAGAGCCCTTGTCTCCATCTTTTCCTCTTAGCTGATACAAGGTGCCTCCTTCTTTCTTCGGGGTACCTGTGAGCGACATGAGGATGGGATTTAGGGACCAGAAATGGAAACATGTATAGATGAATGGAAGGGTAGATGGATGTAACAGATAAATAAAGTTGTCTTGGTATCTCTTTTTTTCTCCATCTTTCTGTTTCTCTCCATCTGTTGTAGGCACTCAAGAAACAGGCAGTGGCCCAGATTATGTCACCCAATCAGATTATTGACACGTCTCTTTTTGTGACTGAATGATTGATATTTTTCCTCCTCACTTGCAGGGGCCCAGACACCATGCCACAACCCTGCAGAACTGACATTGCCAGGAAGTAGAAGACTTCCTTGTTTCCTCTGTCCCCCATCCTCACCATGTCTTCGACTCAGGGCAGTGGGGATCACTGGAAGTCACTGGAGTCTGTGGGCATCAGCCGCAAAGAGCTGGCCATGGCCGAAGCCCTGCAGATGGAGTATGATGCTCTGTCCCGGCTTCGGCACAACAAGGAGGAAAGCAGAGCCAAGCAGAGCACAGACCCCTCTCTCATCAGCTGGGATGAGCCTGTCCTAGACTTCTACAGCAAGCCAGCGGGAAAGCGGAAGGACCTCAAGCTCTTACGTGGTCTCTCTGGCTCTGACCCTACCCTCAATTACAACTCGCTCTCCCCACAGGAAGGGCTGCCCAACCACTCTACCTCCCAGGGCTCCCAGCCTGGCCCAGATCCCTGGCCCAAAGCCTCCCTGGCCGGAGACTATCTCTACATTTTTGATGGTTCAGATGGGGGGCTCTCTTTGTCCCCAGGACTGGGGGACACAGACGACTCTTTGAAGAAACTGTCCCCACCTCCTCTGCCTCCCCGAGTCTCTATCTGGGACACTCCTCCCCTGCCTCCCAGAAAGGGGTCCCCCTCATCCTCCAAGATCTCCCGGCCCAATGACATCAACACTTTTTCTTTGGTCGAACAACCTCCAGGCAAACTGCTGGGGCATCAGCTCCTAGAAGAGGAAGAGGAGCTGGGAGGTGGGGGTCCAGGGCGCCTACTGGGGTCCATGGACTACGACGGTATTAATGATGCCATTACACGGCTCAACTTGAAGTCAACCTATGATGCAGAGATGCTGCGGGACGCCACCAGGGGCTGGAAGGAGGGCCGGGGACTCCTGAACTTTGGCAAGGACACTCCTGGAAAACCTGTGGCCCGGAGCAAGACCATGCCCCCTCAGGTGCCCCCCCGCACCTACACCTCCCGCTACGCCAACCGGAAAAATGGGACATCTGGCAAGAACCTCCAGATTTCTGCAGCTCCGGTGAGGACCTGATTATGTTTCTTCTGTCCCCTTTCCCCTTGTCATTCAGAAATAGAGTCCCCCTTTCTTCTTTGCTGTCCAAACCACAATCTGCTCCACACTCACCCCTTCAGTCCTCTCCTGCCCTCTGCTTCTGACGTTGGGCCCCCGGGCCGTGGTGGGGGAGGGAAGAGGGACACTAGTAGAGAAGGCTCCTTTTCAGGGCCAGTTTTGTGTATCTTGGCCAAATGGTCCTTCTGGGGGCAGGCGTTTTGGAATACCCACTTCGTGATATAAGGACAGAACTGGGGTGAGGGGATACACTGTTGACGGCATGGCCGAATGGCCTTGGGCACTGGGGTGGGTTCCTTCTGCTTTCTGACTTTCTGCTCTGCCAAAAATGCTGCGTGGTGATGAGGTTCCGTCATGATACTAACCAATGTTTAGTGCTCACTAAGTCCCAGACCCTGGTCCAGACCCCTCAGCAACCCTGCCTAATGATCCGCAGTGGCTAGCCCTGCTGTGTCTCATCCCAAAGCTCCATTGTTCTCACTCACTAGCTCGCTGGCTCTCTCTGCGTTACTCCCTCTGTCTCCCTCCCTTTGTCTCTCCCCCTCTGTCTCTCTCCTCCCTGTCCTTGTGTGTGTGCCCCCGCACATCTCTCTCATTGTGATAAAATATACATACCATAAAATTTACTGTCTTAACCAACTGTAAGTATACAGTTCAGTGGCATTAAGTACATTCACACCGTTGTGCAATCCTCACCATCATCCATCTCTTTTCACAGTGAAAATGTTAAGAAAAAAGTATGCAGTGTGACAGTAATTATTTCACTTTTATCAGTATATAGTATAAAATAGAAAACTCTCTGCACAGAAGCATGGCGTAGGTTCCAGGGCAGCTTTGATCTTTTTCTGGTTTAAAAAGTGTCAGCAACATCTCCATGGGCGGGACCTGAAGCCTGCTTTGTGTTTTGCACTTGGAAACCCTGACCCCAGGGGAGTCGAGAGGCACCCCTGTGGCTGATGAGTTCTGTCCTGACAGCTTTCCACCTCATTCCCTCCCTGTTTCCTCCTTATCCATTGTCTAAGGGACACTGGGGCTTTCCCACCTTGTGTCCCAGCAGTTGGGATCCTTCACAACTCTGGAAAAGCCACGTGGTCCTTCCTTCCTGTGCTTCGGCTAAGAGAGTCGCCCAGAGCAGAGGCAGCTCCTGGGTTAAGTCACAGCTCTAGAGCGCAGGGCTTTTTAAAGGACTTGCTCTGAGAGGTGGGGCTGTTCCTGCTATTTATAGGGACAGGGAGATTCTGTTCTGCACAGCTGGGCCTGCTTGCACAGCGGCAGGCCACCCTGGTAGGTGGTCACCTCTGTGGCTCGCTCTCCTGCTTCCCCCCCACTCCCTCGCCCTTCCCCCATCCCCTGTGTGTTATCAGAGTTCTGGGAGGGAGCTTGGTCCAGAGTCTCCTTGAAGAAGCTAGGGCAAAGCAAAAAGCCCTTGCCAGTTCTTAGGGGGAAATGCGGCCTTGGTCTTCCCCACCCCAGCTTGGTGCGGGGGCTCATCCCGCTGGGAGGGGCGGCCCCTCGGGCTCTCGACCCATACCACCGCCCCGCCTTCGCCGGGCTTCCAGCCGGAGGGACCCACCTTATCCCAGGCCTGTGGAGCCAGCTAAGGAAATGGTTGGCTCCAAATGCCAGCCTCGTACCCCTGCTGCCAGCCTCTGCCCTGCAGATCCCCCCAGCCAGCATCGGGCGATGCCATCAGGGCCTGCCAGCAGGGCAAACGTAAGTGGCTTTTGTTTTCTTATGGAGCCAGTGAGTGGTACTGAAAGGCATGAAAGTGGCCTTCAGCCACCACTCTGTTCTCCACCCTCCTTGCCTTCCCCTCCTCTTGCTGTCTCTCTGTCTCTGTCTGTCTCTGTTGCTCTCTCTATCGCTCTCACTTTTGTGGGTTAGCTGCTGACAGTGGTACTATTGTTTTGACTGGGACACAGGCATGAACTTGGCAGAGCCAGGGCCTCCCATGCCAACTGCCCCCACGGCTACCCTCCCCTCTCTGCACCCGCTCCATGCTCACCCAGGGGAGCAAGGCCAATGAGAGAGGGTCACTCAGAGGAAACAATCTGGATATTCAAATGAGGAGCTCAGTTGCTGCCATCTGCCCCGAGGGGGCGGGGAGGACAGGAGAATAGCCAGGGGCAGGCTGAGAGGTGAGGCGTTGCGTGTGTGCACACTGGCTCCCCGGAAGTATCCGCCTTTACCGGATGCAGGCCGGCGCTCTGTCAGAGCTGTCACCTCATTCCCTTGCAGTGGCCTCCCTGGTGGCTCTGGGCAGGCAGGCCGAAACCTGCCACGCACCAGCTCCTCCCTGCGGCTGTGCTGCAGGCCTTGTTCGAGGGCTGCTTTAGAACTCCTCATGGGTGACTGAAAACAGCTCTGTGGTGGGAGACAGTTTGAGGTCTTGTCTGTGAGAACCCCACCAGCACACACATGTTCTTGGACAGGAAGTGGGGCCCAGGAAGGCTTCCTGACATTCCAGCTCTTGGGGACCAGAAGACTTGAGAGCCAGGAGGAGCTAAGCCTTCTTCCCGGTTCTTTCCTGCCCAGAAAGCTGCTTTGACGCTCTCTTCCTCAAGTAGTGCTTACTGGGAACGCACATGTGTCTGAGTCATTGCCTCCATTCACGGTCTCTCGGTCTCTCTCTGAGTTGGGTCCCTGGGGCTTACTGTGGATGTTGGAGCTTTGCCCAGGGCTCAGCTTCCCTGGGGACGGTTTGGGCAACCCCTTGCTCTGGCCTCAGTGGTGGGACGGGGAACAACAGCTGTCTGCTCAGCTCCCCTCCACGCCTCTGGGAGCATCCCCCAGAAAGCCAGCCCCACGGCCCAGCGTGCCGGGAACCACCTGACCTGCAGGGTTGAGCTTATTAGACACTGGCCTCTCGGGAAGGAGGTTCGGCCACACTCATGTCCATCCCACCCAGGCTTCCAGACTCAGCTAAGGCATCGAGCACTCTTTCACCTTGGCTCTTGGTCTGCCAGGACGGCAGATAAATATATTCCTGGATTTCCCACATGTTTTTTTATGCCCCTTTCACTGGAAAGTCTTTACACCTAGAGTTTAAGAGTTTAGGCCTAGGAGCCTGCGGGAAGGGGATGGCATGAGGGAAAAGGCACTGAGTAAGTTGCTCTTCTCTTAAAGGTGGGCTCCCGGCCCCACGCCATCGCCAATGGCCATGAGTTGTTTGAGGTCTCAGAGGAGAGAGATGAGGAAGTTGCTGCATTCTGCCACATGCTGGATATGTAAGAGTTAAAGACTGGGGGGTTGGGGAGGGTTGTGGGCGCTGGGGAGGAGAGTCACCCCTTTCAGAACTTTCTAGGGAGGAAGAAGAGCCATATTTAATACATCTCAATTTACAACTATGGGATGCTTCCTGCAACCGGTATTTGCAGGCTTTTTGGAATCTTAGAAGTTTCACACTTTGGACAAAATTCAGGAAACCTCGATCTAACAGTCAAATTGTTCCAATCACTTCAGGCTCAGCTGCCTTTAGGAACAAACACACCCCAGATGGAGATAAGAGTGTAATCTTATCTGGGGCTAAAAGAGAAAGGAAGTGGAAAATTTTTCCGTGGAAAGCTGTGTGGTTTTAAAACTATCCTTAATGTTCAACTCAGCTTGGGAAACGTTTTGCAACTGTAACAGATGTATCAAGAACAGGGTTTCCCCCAGCTGCTTCCCCACTGCCCCCATCCTGGCCCACAGACCCACGGGCTGAGTGGGGACGGAGGGGTCCTTGGGCCTCAGGACGGGAGGTCCCAGCAGGCCTCTTGTTGACCATTCTCTTCTGAAGGCACAGCGACGGTCCTTCTCCCTCTCTTCCTGCACAGCCTCCGATCTGGCTCTGATGTCCAAGACTACTCCCTCACTGGGTATGTCTGGAGCACTGTCACCCCAAGCCCAGAGCACCTCGGGGATGAGGTTAACCTGAAGGTGACCGTGTTGTGTGACAGCCTGCGGGAGCCGCTCACTTTTACCTGCAACTGTAAGTTAGTGGGGAGTCGGTGTGAGCATCCCTAAAGGTGGGGAAGGGGTGACGGTGTTTTGACTGTGTGGGGTCTTTTGCCGTCGATTCCCAACCCCAAACTGTGTGTTTGCCTGCTTTATCTGGCTCTGGGGGACGGGATCGGGATGAACCCCGCCTGCCCCAGTGCCCCCCCTCATTGCTTCCCCTGCCTCTCCCCTTGCAGGTTCCTCCACTGTAGACTTGCTCATCTACCAGACCCTGTGCTATACCCATGATGAACTGAGGGGTGTCGATGTGGGTGACTTCGTGCTAAAGCCCTGTGGGCTGGAGGAATTCCTGCAGAAGTGAGTGCACTGGTGGGGACAAGCGGGCAGGAAGTGGCACCTGCCTTCTAGGTAGTAGGCTTCTGAGGGGGCTTCACCGGGGTGGTGCTGGGCTCGAGGCCTGGGGCTGGCAGCTCCCTGCCAATCCCACAGTCAGGACTCCTGCTTTCTGGGCATACTGTCAGCCACGTCGTACTTCCCCCAGGAGCTCGGTCTTCCAGCGGGGTTGGCTGGCTTCCTGGGCCAAATCTGCTGTGGAAAGAGCTTGGAACTGGGATTAGACAAAGACTAAGTCGTATCTGCTTGCAGACTTCTGCGTGTGGAGGGATGTGTGTGGGGGGGCGGGAGAACTGTGTGGGGTAGCTTCTCCCGCCCTAGATTATGTGTGGGGTCTTTATGGCCAAGGGCTGGAGGAGGACTGGGCAGAAGTGCCCTGTGGAACTAGCGGTAAAAATCCCAGTTGCTCTCTCCTCCCCCTTCCCCTGCTGACAAGCCTTTCCCCCACTGGCATGTGCAGCTGGTTATGCTCCTTACCAAAGGCTCGCCTCCAGCTCCTCTGCATCCAGTGGCAGCAATCCCCTTTCCACTGCCCTGGGACTCTGGGGTGCTGGGGTGGTGGGAAGGGGGACTGGACCCCTCAGGTGGTACAGCTGTGTGGCAGGCTGTAGAGTCAGCCAGAGGCCAGCAGATAAGGAAATAAAGAGAGCTGCTTTCCTCCCTAAGCTTCCAGTTGCCTACTGGCCACTTGGTGAAGCAGATCTTGGGAGTGGGGGAGGAGAGGCCGGTATCTCAGGTCTGAGGGGTGCGCGATGAGGGCCACCACTTGCTCTTTCTCTTATATGCAGGTCTAGATGCAAGGATGGTTGATCTATGGCTAGAGCAGTTCTTGGCTGGTTTCTTTAACCTTAGGGATATTGTGGGCCCTTCCTGGCCTCTGTGCCCTCAACTGGAAAACTGAGAGAAAAGAAGGGGGCAGGGCCCTACGTGGCACACCTCCAGGGAGCACAGTTCAAATGTGTATCGCTCTCCCCTAGAGGAATAGAGGGGGCCCCAGATTCAGGGGCTCCTGGCGCAGAGCACCTGCCACTGTTGTAAGGGAGCAAGGGGCATAATGGGTCACATCAACGCAGCTGGTTTGGGTTCCAGCTGCCACTTGCTCGTTGTGGAGCTCTGACCCTCAGCTTCTTCTGTACAATGTAGCAAGGGTTAAATATGAGGATCACCCAATGAGCGATCAGTAAATATTCCCAGGGAAGGACCAGTCCAAAGAGAGGATGCGGCTTAGATAGATACTGTCATTTCCCTTGCAGCCCCCTAGTCCTTGAGCCCCCAAGTCCAGAGGGGGTAGATAAGCCGTCAGCTTCTGACATCTTGCCAAGACTCAGGTGGAGTGTTCCAGGCGAGGTGGAGAAGGATTGTTGGTCCTAGGGTCATGCCTCTCCCACTCTAACTTGAATGCACACAGAGGAAGGCCTTCCACAGAGAAGGTCAAGCAAGTCCCTGGGGGACCTGTGTCCATCACTCTTGGTCCAGGAGCCCCCTCCTCCACCAAGGCTCTTCTCTTCCCTCCCACGCAACAGAAAAGCCCAGACCCCTGAGCACAAGATAGCTGCCTTGGGTTGGGGGTGGAAAGGACCCTCTAGGGGATCCAGAAAGCTGCTAGCTCCCAAGGAGGCCCTGTGTTTCCTACCCTTGCTTAGAAAAGGGGCTGACGCTGAGGGGGAGTGGCGGGTCCAGGATGCAGGCTGCTCTCAGATAAGAACCTTGAGACAGTCCCCGGGGAGGGTTGGGTTTCCTGCCACCTCCCCCACCCCTGACGTACTCTTCCTTCCTCCCAGGGCACTCCCACCAGCCCCACCCCACAGCCCAGCCTCTCCCACCCCCAGGTTTTGACTGCAGCTCAGTCTTAGCAGGTTGGGGTCTAAATCAGAGGCTTGGCGCCTCCGGATGTGGAAAACCCACTTACGTCCTAGCTGGACTCGACTGGCCTCCGGCCCAGGCACCTCTGCTGGCTTCTGCACAGAGCCCTATGCTTTGCTCCTTTCCTCTCCATTTCTGGCCTAGATTCCCAGCTCTGCTGAGGAAGGAAGTCCCTTTCCGGCTTCTGTTACCCAGCTGCTGGGACATGGCCCAGGCCTGCAGTGCTGGCCTGCAAGTGGGACTCAGCCTGCCCCTTCTCCTCGGCTTCCTTTCTGCCTAAGGTGTGATCTGGAGGGAGGAAGGGGCTGGATCACCGAGGGACTCCCTAAGCCGCCTTCTCTGAAACTTGGGGGTGGGGCGGGGGTCTCACCTGAGCAGTGGGAATAGCATGCTGGTAGTCTGTAGAGATTTACCTTGTTATTCACCATCGCAGGAGCCACAGAGGGAGGTGAGAAGCAGCACTTTGGTGGGTTAGGGATGATAGACCTGGAATCTTGGTGGCTTTGGTTGGTTGGTCCCAGCACCCAGTTGGTCATGGTGGGGGATGTGAGACTTAGGATCACAGTGTTGGGGGGATAGTGTCACCCATTGAGCTCCACACCCAAGCCTGAGCACAGGCTGGCTTCTTTTGTGTCCTGTGTACCAAAGCCAAGAGGATGGGGTTTAAACACTGCCCCTGAGAAATCTCTTTGTTCTCCACTCCCTCCAGAAGTTCCCGCCCCTAGAGTGAACCAGTGATAATGGCAATAAATACCTAGGAAAGTCATTGTTTGTACAGACCAAGGGTTAAATGTAATAGGTGGCATTTCTTTAGACAGACCTCTGTTTCTTTCCCCAAGCTCTACCATGACATCTCCTAAGAGCTAAGGTAGGGGTACATGACAGGTATACTCCCCCTTCACCTTTCCTCCCCCTTCCTCCTGTTTCTCTCTCCCTGAGGCTAAGGTATGCATTTCCCTTGAAAGTCCCAGTGAGCCCCCAGAATGCTAATGGCCTTGTCCCCCTGTCCCACCAGCAAGCACGCCCTGGGCAGCCACGAGTATATTCAATACTGTCGAAAGTTTGACATCGACATTCGGCTACAGCTGATGGAGCAGAAAGCTGTACGCGGTGACCTGGCCCGGACGGTTCGTGTGTGGTGGGGAGGCTGATGGCTGCGTGGGGATGGGGAGGTAGTGGGCAGAGGGTGATATGGAATACCTTGGGCGGACATGGGGCAGTAGCACTGCGCTGTGATACAGGCACCACCCTTCTCTGAATAGGGCACTTCTTACACAGGTGAATGATGACCAGAGCCCCTCCACCTTGAACTACCTCATCCATCTGCAAGAGAGGCCGGTCAAGCAGACCATCAGCAGGTGAGAGTGGGCACCATCTCGGATGTGGCCCAAGCCCGAACCGTGAGGGGACCCTAGCAGATACCCCTGCTTGCCTTTATGCCAGGGCCAGGGGTTCTTGCAGGTGTTGGGGCCCAAGAGTCTTAGAGGAGAAGATCCCCACTTCAGGGTATGTGACATCTCTTCCCTCTAGTCCTTTGCCACATTCTCCAGGTAGAAGGTAGCCAACTAGAAAGGACTTGCCGGCCTTCAGTCTTCATGGGACCTAAGGGAAGAGTGGGAACCCCTTTAAGCCAGAGTCTGATTCCTGAGCTGTGGAGAAGGAGGGAGAGGATGGGTCTTCCAGTACACTGGGTCTGTTCTGACATCTTCTATGACCTTTCCCTGTCCCCAACTCCCCAGGCAGGCCCTGAGTCTTCTGTTTGACACTTACCACAATGAGGTGGATGCCTTCCTGTTGGCTGATGTGAGTACAAATTCTGGGGCTGGCCCAGCTGCCCAACGCTCCTCCCTTCCTCTCCTCCCGTCCTCCTGGGATCAGCTCACACTGGGGATCTGGAGTAGATACTGAAAACCTATTAGCAGAGCACTTTTTTTCATTCCCCTAGCACATGGGCAAACCACGACTGCCAGCTCTTGGGCAGCTGGCCAGTGTGTATAGAAGGGTTGTGCTCCTCTGTAGAAGTAGGTCAGGAACCATGCCCTGATCCTATCTCTGGAGTAGGGCATCTTCAAAGCTAAGGGACATAGAGTTGTCGCCCTGCTGCTGAACTTGAGCGTGCACTGGAGTGTGCGTCCTGTGAGCAGGGCCCAGGAACCTCTGATTTGAGAGGTTCTGATGTGCTGGTGTCACAGGTGGAAAACCATCAGAGGTAGAGGGTCCCAAAGGTAGGGAAGGGCCAGGACTCTCCTTACGTGGATTCACATGGAGTTTTAAGCCTCAAAACCATGAGAATAAACATTTGCTCCACATGTCGTGAAGTTGAAGAAAATCAGACAGTGACCTTCAAAAACAATCCCTGTCTCACTGATCCTGTTATAGTGGTCACATCCTTTTGGGAGAGTTCAGCTTTGTATCTAGCTCAGCCCTCCACCGACTACCAGAATCCCTTCTCTAGCAGCCTCTGCTTGAAAATTTACTGTGATGAGAGGGGAGTTCTCTGAACACCTTTTTTTGCACTAGTCTGGCCCTCTGTTGATGGCTACTGTGGATGGAGAAGCATAAGAATTGTCTTAGCCTTCAGGGAGCTTGTGTTCCTGCCAGAAAAATGGAATAGTAACGTAAAGCTATTAGTAGACAGAACAGGTTGGTAATGAGTTAATCAGGGGCTCTTGGAGAGTGATAGAGAGGGGAACTGTCCAGGGAAGGCTTGGGGAAGGAGGGTGGAGTTTAGCTGGTCTGTGATTTGCATTTACTTAGGTAATCAGGGTAGGACAGGTAAGGGGATTCCAAATGAGAAAACTGCAGGAGCCAAAGTGCAGAGGGCAGGGCATGGCCATGGTCTGAGATGAGACCCATCTGGACATTCTTGACAGTAGTAGGAGAAATGAGGCTGCGTGGGCAAGTGGGCCCTCAGTGTGATCTCTTTGGTCCCCCTGCTAGTCCCTGTGGATTGATTTTATTAAAACTGCATGTCTCTGGGGGAGACCCTGCATGTGTTTGTATAGTATAAGCAGACTGTAGCGGACAGAGGGAGGCTGGGAATAAGAGGAGTTCAGGCAGCATGGCTGAAAGCGCTGGGGAACGTGGGCTTGGCTCCTTTAATTCAGCAGGAGCTGTGTGTGGTTCACTAACGCTGGATGTTTGAAAATAAAGCATGGATTCCACTGGTTACTCCTGAGAGTCATGGGCCGCTACTCCTGCCGGCTCATTCCTTCAACACTGTGGGTGCTGGAGGCTGAGTGCTAGCCTGCCAGCCTCACTGTGCCGCCTCCCACAGGGCGACTTTCCACTGAAGGCCGACAGGGTGGTCCAGTCTGTCAAGGCCATCTGCAACGCCCTAGCCGCTGTGGAAACCCCTGAGATCACCAACGCTCTCAACCAGCTGCCCCCCTGCCCTTCCCGAATGAAGCCTAAAATTCAGAAGGTAACGGGGCCCAGAGCACTAGCGTGGGGAAGGAGGAGAGGAAAATTCCCCGGAAACCAGGTGACTAGGTGTCCACTTACTAAAAGGCTCTTCTCTCAACCTCCATCTTTTATGTTTGAACATTCAGTCACAGAGTTTTGGGGAGATAGATGCCAAGTCTGTCACCTCTTGCTGAGGATGAGAGTGGGCTGGGATCTCCCCCCGGGACTGACTGCCGGGATCCCAGGCCAGCAGAGGCTTTGTTCACAGTCACTGCGGCGCTGCCTGCCAGTTTTCGTACCCAGCAGGGTGCAAGACCAAAATCTGCCCCGAGCCGGGGATTTGGGACTCCGCAGCGGGGGCTGTGTGCTGTGCAGACGGGGCCAGCCAGCATGATAGGTGCTGTGATCTGTAGTGGGGTAGCCTGAGGGCTGGCGTGTTTCATTTGGGTGGACACGGTGATTTTATCCTTGGTCTGGTTCACTGTCCCATCACACGAATCTGGTACAAACTGTTACTCTATCCTCCCTGGGGAACCTCTGCTCCTCAAATTTCGGTCCAGTCTGGTCCAGATGAGCACAGCTGTGAAAAGCCCTTCTTCCAGCTGTGACGGAAAAGGCCATGGCCCTGAAGCTCCCCTCCCTCTCCTTTTTCCCCAATAGGATCCCACCGTCTTGGCTGTGAGGGAAAACCGAGGTAAGGGAGCTGCTCTCTTCATCCAGAAGGGGCAGCTGAAAACTGCAGTCTCTGCCCAGATTCCTTTTTCTCCCTGGCCCCTTTGATTTATGGGTCCAGGTCTGCCTCTGTGTGTGTATGTGTTTTCCTATATGAGGCGTGGACGCAGCTGGAGAGCACATTTCTTTCCACAAAATGTTTTCTAGTTATTTTTACTAGTTATTCCTGTGGTGTCCCTGGGAGATGGTGATGAGGCGGTGTAAGTGTGAGGGTAGGCGTGGTGGGGCAGAGTTAGCCCTGGGTTCCAGATGGAAAAACTTTCACTTGGGTAGGTTGTGAGCTCCTAACCCCTGCGTTTCCAACTTTGAAGGGGCCTGGGGAGATGGTGATAAAGAATTTTTCCCTAGGACTCCCCCTTAAGTCTTGCAAGCAGAATGTTGCCCTACAGAGCTCGTATCTCTAGGATTCTTGGTCAGTGATTCCCAATGTTTCAGATTTCGTGGACCAAAAAGCATTATTTTGGGGACCAACATAGAATTATCAGTTTTTATTTTACTAAGCAATGACTTCTTTTAAGTAACTGGTAACTATTATTCCCACTACCTCCTAAAAGAAAGGACGTTTTACACTAAATAAGTAGCAATACGTAAAAATAAGGACAATTTTAAAACTGAGGATCTGTCATTTTACGAGAAGCTCATGACGTGCTCCTGCTTCATCACAGATGGGTGACTGGCATTTGGGGACTGCTGTCCTAGGGTATCCCACCTTAGCCAGTGCCATGACAATAAGATGGGGCTTGTTGAAGCCTCACTATTCTTCCTTCTATCCCCTTCCTGTCACAGAGAAGGTTGTGGAAGCCCTGACAGCTGCCATCTTGGACCTGGTGGAGCTGTACTGCAACACGTTCAATGCAGACTTCCAGACAGCGGTGCACGGGAGCCACAAGCATGATCTGGTCCAGGAGGCCTGCCATTTTTCTGGGCCCCTGGCCTTTACGGTCTATGCCACCCACCGCATCCCCATCATCTGGGCTACCAGGTGAGCACTGGGCTGAATGGCCTATAGGGAGCAAGCTGAGTTAGACTTCAGGTGGCTTTTCCTGTCCGCATGTGACCCCACTGTCCTAAATTTAGGATCTGTGGCATTATGGTGCGCTGTGGCTGAGGGGATGAGCCCACTGAGAGGGAGACTGACGTGGGCTGGGACATCCCAGAGGAGAGAGAAAAGGCAGCAGTGGTCAGATCTCGTCACTCCCTCTCAGTGATGGCTGCCTAGGCATCCCTGCCCCCTCCCATCCAAGGCCAGCTGATGGAGACGCTGCGACAGATGGCCGCTTCCCAGATCTGAGTGCATGCCTCACGGCCAATGACTGCACTCCCCTGCAGATGTACAATGGGAGGGGGCGGGGAGGTGGGAGATGACCCTTTGTCTGGAGTTCCCTAGGCCTGCAAGGGTGGGTGGAGGAGGACATTAACTTGGTAATCCTGAGCTCCTCTCAGGGTCCCCCAGCATCCCAGGCCTGGGGGAATAGGCCTTTGGCTCCACCCGACCCCCGCCCCTCTCTTCCCAGACCCCCTCCCCCTCCCTTCCCCTTCTCTCTTTGTTCCTCACTTAATGTATTCCTCTGGGCGATTGGCGGAGAACAAAGGAGGCAGCCTGGGAAACCAGGGCCTTCTCTGACCTCTTCTGTCAGGCACCTGTCACGAGCTGCAGGGACTCCCATGTGTTGGCATTCATTTCAGCATATGTCGTTTTTCATCCCCCATGCTTCTCACCTGCGCATGCGCATGTGCGCAGGCGTGCCCCCGGACACCCCATGGGCTGGAGCTGGTTCTAAGGAGGAGGCTGCATGGCTGCTTCCCAATAAAGAAGGGAGAAAAACCGAGGGCTCAGCGTGGAACCTGAAACTGGGCAGAGAGATCCAGATCCAGTTGCTTTTCCCGGAGCACACTTCCGCAAACACGATTTGGCTGTCCTGTCCCTTGACCCCACGTTCCAGTCCCACAGATCAAGAGTCTTACAGGGGAAATGGTGTTTGGCATAGTTTGGGTGACTGCGATGAGGTCTGGGAGCTGAGTGTCCTGACCTACGCCCTTTCTCTTGTAGCTATGAAGAGTTCTACCTCTCCTGCTCCCTCAGCCATGGCGGCAAGGAGCTGTGCAGCCCCCTGCGGACCCGAAGGGTTCACTTCTCCAAGTACCTCTTCCACCTCATCATCTGGGACCAGCAGTAAGACCTCCCGCCAGGCTCCAGTGCCCACTGCAGACCCTCTCAGCCTCCTGAATGCCCAGATTAAACCAGGCTCTGTCACGAACCCTAACCAAACAAGCCATTCAGACTCTTGAGACTCCACTTCCCTATCTTAAATGGGGACAAGTGTAATTTCTACCTCTCAAGTTGTTATGAGTTTCCAATGAGAAGTATCCATAAAGGCTTGTTGTAAACCATGAAGGACCATATAAACATTAGTTTTAATAATAATTCATTGTTTTGATCTTGTCTCCCTTAAAAGGTTTAACTAGTCTGAGGGAGTCTCATCTTCTCCCTTCTTCCTAAAGTTCTCATGGAAGAGGGAGATGGCACCATGGTTTCTTTCTCCCTTATAGATCTGGAAGGGCAGGCTGCCTAGAGGGAAGACTAATGGGCTTAGAGCTATAGGAATAAGGCTCTATTTCTAGGTCTGTCTCTAGTCGTATGTTCTCTCTGGCCTCTTTGGGCCTCAGTTTCTCAAACTGTAAAATGGGGACATTTGTTTAACTCAGAGGCAGTTGTGGCACGGAAATGAGGTAAGACAGGTTATAAATAGAAACATGAAAACACAAGCACAAGATAGTATTAACCACCGTTTATTAACAGTAATTTGCTGTCCGGAAGGTAGGCATCAGCCAAGCAAAACACGAAGGAAATGGAGGCCAGGGTGCCTCGATGGTGACATTGCAGGAGCCTGTGTGCCTCGTGCCTTTTCTGTGCTGCTCCATCCTCCCTCCAGACAGTCAGCAAGCACCTTGTTTGCTCCCCGCAGCTTCACTTTCCCAGACTGACTTATCTCTGAGTCCTTATGTGCAAAGCAGAGCTGCAAATTCAGTATTTGGCGTGCAGGTTAAAGAGATTGAGGAGGGTCCTTGGGGAGGCCAAGGATACCAAAATAGGTGGATGGAGAGTCTGTGGAAATCCGGGGAGAGGTGGGCCATTTTACAGACGGCCAACGGGAGAGGCAGACCTTTTCTCCTGTCTTCACACGTTTATGATTCTTAGAGCAATAAAGGTATAAATGAAGTCCTTTAATTAAACAATCACCAGAGCAGGAGAGACTCCTTGGAGGCTGAGGATGGCTACATTAAACGGCTCCCGAATTTCACCATCCCCTTGGGATTCTCTGGCCTCAATTACTACGTGCTTTATAGCGCTCCAGCCCAGGCAGACCTCACAATAAGCCTTAGACCCTTTCCCCACGGAGTATCAGAGGTGTGGAAGCAGCCCAGCATGTCCCACCTCAAGCTGCCTGCTCTGTGGTCTCATTCTACTCCCTGTCTGAATCTCCGCCTCAAATCCCATAGGGCTGCTATCCTTCCTAGAGCCTTGTGGAGGGTGTCATGTCAGCGCTGCCCCTCCAGATGCCCCGTGGCACCTTCGTGATCAAGACCAAGGCATGTGCGAGGAGGCAGTACAGTGTAGGCTTTGGGTGCCACCATCCTCTCCTTCTCACTGTAGGTGCAACCTTGGGCAGGTCATTCAACCCAAAAAGGACACGGTAATAGGGCCTACCCTATAGGGTTGTTTGAGAGCAGTTGAGACACTGCAAGTAAAGTACTTGGCACAGTACCTAGTACACGATAAATGCTTTCTTCTTTATCATCTTTGTTGTGTTCTGAGCTCTCTCAGTTCTGGTTTCTCTGTTCCAAGTGACTGGCACAGTGACTGACACATGGGGATGTTTGTGCATGAAAGTACTAAATGTATATAGCTCCGTTCCAGTGCAGTAACCACAGTGTCACATAGCAAAAAGCACCCAGTATATACACACATCACACAAGTGAAGCCATGTTCCCCTTTTCACTGATGAGGAAGCTGAGGCACAGAGGTGTGAGTAGTTGCCCAAGGTTGTGAGAGGCAGAACCAGGACTGGAACCGGCACATCCCAGGAATGCTGCCCGGAGGAGTCAGCCCCTGTGATGCACTGTTGAGGAATGGGTTGCAGAAGAGAGGAAGTTCAGGGCTACAGCTAACCTACCGGTTGTCCTGACTCACCCCAGGTGAAGGTCCATGGGGGAGGTTTTAGAATACCAGCTATACCCAAGGGCTGAGGAGAAGGGGCCCTTGGTTGGTTCTAGCCATTATGGTTTCAGCTAGAAAGGTTCCTCACTCTCTTTTCCTCTGGATGCCCAGCTGGAAGCCGCTTCTTGGGTGAAAAGAAAGGGATCAGGGCCAGCTCCGTCTCCTCTTTGCTGTGGGGTCAGCTGATTGTCTCCCTCACTGTAGCAGCATGGGGTCAGCTAACTCTCAAAATAGGCCCAGCAGCCTCGCTCTGCCACCGTAGCCAAGCCCTGGCCTGGCGTGCACGCTGGCTGCTGGCGGGGTCCTAATTATAGCTGTGGGCCCCCATGGTAGAGGCAGCTGGGACAGAGCAGGGCCCTGCCAGTCTGGCGGGAAGGAGAGAGTGCCTCACTTACGTGGAGATTCCCCTGAAGGAGTGAGGGGCAGCGGTGGAGGGAGGCTACTTCATCATGAAACTGCTAACCTTGGGGGTGGCCGCCCCGCCTCTGTGCCCTCTGGCATAAAAGCTGCTGGGCCCTGGGCTGGCCAGAAGGGTGTGACAGTATGGACTTTTCCCAGGGACAGCTGCCCCGAAAGGTAATGTGGGTCCTCCCTCTTCCCACAGCTCCCCTCCCCTCTCCACCCACCCCACCCCAGGTCCTTATCCTGAACTTGGAGGGAGTAGCCGGGTGTGATTCAGGCGTGGGAGCACGGGAGAGACTATCTGGGCTTGGGTGCTGGCAAGGGCTTCAGTGTCAGTTCTTTGGGCCCCACCAGTTTGCTTTCTCACCACCCAGGGACTCAGAGGAGCCCCTTCTTTTTATCCCTTTGGCTTTGAAAATGTTTCGGGGTGAGAACAAACTATTTGCGTCCAGTGGGTTAGGAGAAGAAGGGGACACGGGAGGACAGACAGGTGGGAGGGCCGTGGGGGAGGGTGCGCTGAAGGCGGAGATCATGCTGCCGCTTCCAGGCTGCTCTCAACCGAAAGAGGTGGGGGAGGGTTGGGGATTGTTCAGTGGAGAAGGATTGTCAAAAGGAGCAGCTTCTCGGTGACTCTGCAGAAATCCTAAAACAAGGGAAGGAGTATGGCTGACGGTATGGGGCATGTAGACACCTGAACTCTAGGTGGCCCTGGCCAAGTGAGTTCTGTCTGGTCACTGTGGGTAGCCTCAAAATCAGAGGATGTTTGTCTTACTCTGCCAAGAGGCTGCAAAGACATATAGACTGTGCTCCTGCAGGCATCGAGTGGAGGTTTTGCCTGCAGTTTGGGATCTGTCCTGGTTCTGCAGGAAGGCTTACCCAGGGAGCATATCGGGAGGCCAAGTTCTCAGCCTCATCTTGACTTCCTGGGCCACCTGGCCCTGGAAGCCACAGGGGTGCCGCTTCCTGATTTGGTTTCCTGTCCTCCCTAGGATCTGCTTCCCTGTGCAGGTGAACCGGTTGCCTCGGGAGACCCTGCTGTGTGCCACTCTCTATGCTCTGCCCATCCCCCCACCCGGGAGTTCCTCGGAGTCCAATAAGCAGCGGCGGGTGCCCGAAGCCCTGGGCTGGGTCACTGCTCCGCTCTTCAACTTCAGGCAGTATGTGGGCCCAGGGCAGCTTGGCCTTGGCAGGGAGGAGGGGATAGGGAGAGAGAGGCCTGGCCGCTGCATGGGCCAATGCCCCTTGGGCAGGTTGGCCAGGTGGGGCTCACCGGCAGAGTCCAGAGGGTCCCAGCCCTGGTGGAGAGGACCAAGGCACAGGACTGGTGGCCAGCACAGTTAATGTAATCAAGAGCTACTGGGCAGGACTGGTGGGAAGGGGCATGGACATGCATGCTCAGGCAGCATCATCTGGTCTTGTCATTGGAAGGACCTTAGAGGTCATCCAGTCCAGCTCTCTACGTCATGAAGGCATCCCTGCCACCAGGTCACCCAGACCAGGGAGGGTATGGTTAGTTTAGGAAGGCTTCCTGGAGGGGGTGGGTTTTTGTAGGACTTGGAAGAAAGAGAAGGTCGTGGTCTGTGGGGGAGAATGAGAGAGAGGAGTTGGGCAGTGGCTTCAAGCAGAAAAGACAGAGTTTTGGATAGGGAGAGCGGGAGGAGAACCATCTCCTTAGCGACTGGGTTTGTTGGCTTATCCCACCTTCCATCCTCCTTAGAGTCCTGACCTGTGGCCGGAAGCTTCTGGGCTTATGGCCAGCAACACAGGAAAGCCCCAGTACCCGTTGGAGTGCACCTAATTTCCATCAGCCAGATAGTGTCATCCTGCAGGTGAGCCTCTCCCTCCCACCGACCCATCAGGACCACTCCAGAGTTGGCTCCATGTTTTCCCTTTGAGGTTTGGGCTGGGGCAGTAGGAGAAAGTGCGGAACTTTGCGCGTGGGATGATGAGACTGAAGCAACTAGGTGAACATGGTTAGACCCGGAGTGGGAGGGCAAGTTCTATGGAAGCTATGTCCCGTCTCCTTGAGGTTAGCTGATTTCAAGGAGCCTGAAGGCAGGGTCTGAGACCCTTGCCAACCAGGGCTCAGCTCTTCAGAGTTCCTTATATTGAACCCTAATATTACTAATCTGAGCCATCCCCTCTTGGGGCCCATGGGGAAGCCCTCCCCACAGCCACTCAGTGCTCTAGTGGGGTGGACCCATTCTCTGGGGACAGGAGGAGGAGCTGGTCAAGTCCAAGGTCTAGTTACCGTTTCTGGTTCCTTTTCTTGTGGTCATGAGATGCTTTGGTACGGAATATGGAATATCAAAGTGGATACAGAATGAAAGCTCCAAGAGGCAGGCGTTTTTATCTGTCTTATTTGCTACTCTGTGCCCAGGGCCCAGAACAATGTTCGGTACATATTAGGGTTCAATAAACATTTCTTGAATGAAAGAATGTGGAACTCCCTTTGAGGACTGGCTCCCTGAGCTCTGACATCCATTTCAGAAGGATGAACATGGCAGCAGAGAGCAAGGGAACCCAGCGTTGCAGGCTTCAGAGTTGGCAGAGCTCTCACCTGGCATGTGGTCCCACTTTCCATCAGGCAGTAGTGCCCTCCAAGACCACACTGAAGGCTCCCCAACCTCGGCGTGAGGCTCCCAGTGGCTCAGCCTAATGACGCTTCTGTTCAGAGTTTGGCCTGGGGCCAGTCCCCTCACCTAGATGCATCTCAGCCCAACCTCTTCCTCACTTGACCGTTTTTCTTTCTCTCTCTCTGTTTCCTTCTCATTTTTCGCTGGAAGTTATAGCTGGAAGGGACTTTAGCGATCACCAAGTCCAACAAGGTTATTTTACAGACAAAGAATCTGAGGGTAAGGGAGGGAGGAAGGGAGGCAGGAAGGCTGGTGGGTAAAAGAAGAGCTGGAGACCCAGGTAGGTGGCAGCCCCACCCAGCTTCCTGTTCTCTCTCCTCACTTCCCTGATGTCATCTCCCAGATTGACTTTCCCACCTCAGCCTTCGACATCAAGTTCACCAGCCCCGCTGGAGACAAGTTCAGCCCCCGCTATGAGTTTGGCAGCCTCCGGGAGGAAGACCAACACGTGCTTAAAAACATCATGCAGAAGGAGTCCCTGTACTGGTGAGGCCCAGGGCAACCCCCATGTGTGACTCGGGCCTCTACTAAGTCTCTCGAGTTCTAACTGACCTTCTCTTACCTCCCAGCAGGTCCCTGTCCTCCTGCTTTGGGAGTCGAGGTGGGATAGGGTGGGCACTGCCGCCTAGGCAGGAAGTGGTGGAGAGAGGGCTCTGCAGCCCCCAGACGTTTTTCATGAGCTGACCTTAGGCAAAGTGGAGAGCTCACAGTCAGGATGTTAGATCTGGGAACACCCATCCCCACGATGGGGACTTGGCCCAGAATCAGCTTGCCAAGAGGACCAGAGCTTTGCCCCACCCCCAGATAAGCTGTGTACTATTTGCTGTCCATTGGGGCAGCTGGGCGTTATGCTTACCACCCTGCCCCCACCTCCTGCCCCTTCCACACCCACAGCCTTTGCATTTCTCTGGCCCTGTCACTTTCCAAAAAGGATCAGGTGTCAAGGCAAGCTGGCAGCTGTCAGGGGTAAGCGAGTCCAAGCTGATCTCATCCTTGGGGCTGCCTGTCTCACCAGGGTTGAAGAGGCTGGAGGAGCTGGTGGGATCTGGGCTCCTCCCCGGCCTGCTCTCTCCTATACCTCTCTGGCTCCTGCATGGCCCTTGCATGTGGCGGTTGGGGGAAATGAGAGAGATGGGGCTCATCTCTCTCCCTCGTGTCTCACCCAGGGCAGCCAGAATCACCGAGTGACGGCAGACCTCCCCTGCCCCCACTCCTCTGCTGACCCCTTGCTTCATCAGCCCCTGAGCTCCCTTCTCCCATTAGACACCTGATCTCAGGCAAGGCCCAATTAGCTGCAGGTCCTATAAAACCTCCAGCTGGCCCCAGGAAGCCCCTTGAGGCCTCTCAGCTGCCCAGACCCTGAGCAGTGGGGACCACTGCCCTCTGGTGGCTCTACTTGGGAGTGATGCCCGAAGGGCATCCTCAGGAGGGGTCGCGAATTCGGTGCCCTTGGCCCCTGCATGCTGCCTTGGTGTGAGATGTCCCTGAGTCAAGGATCAAAGATGCCATTTGGACCCTGGCTCCCAGAGTTCGCTTCACACATTGCAGTCACTTAGGGATATTTTTAAAATTACCGATGCCTGCCTTCCCCAGACATTCTGACTTAATTGGTTTTGGGTGTAGCCTGGACAAGAGGCGTTTATAAAGCTCCTCAGGTGATTGTAACATGCAGCGAAGTCTGGCAACTACTGAACTGGAGTGTGTCGCATTCTCTTGGAGCGTGAGTACCTTACCCTCTGGCTGACTCTGCTGTCTCTCTCACCTCCCCCTACCACTTCCACCCCCAGGCTCACTGATGCTGACAAAAAGAGCCTGTGGGAGAAGCGGTATTATTGCCACTCGGAGGTGAGCTCACTCCCCCTGGTGCTCGCTAGCGCCCCCAGCTGGGAGTGGGCTTGCCTGCCCGACATCTACGCTCTCCTGAAGCAGTGGACCCACATGAACCACCAGGATGCCCTGGGGCTCCTGCATGCCACGTGAGTTGTAACACCTACCTTTCCTGACCACGTGTCCTTCCAGAAGCCAGGGCTTGGCACTGCCCATCACTGACCTGGCCAGCTCTGGGGAGAATGGTCAAGTGGGCGTGGAAATTCAGGGCTTTTCCACTTCTCCTTTTCCCTTTCTTTATTTTATTCCACCCCCACCCCCCATGTTATATTATGAACATTTTTCAAACATACAACAAAACTGAGAATTTAATAGTGAACATCCATATTCCCACCACCTAAATTCTAACCATTCACATTTGTTATATTTGCTTTATTATGTATATACTGTCCATCAATACATCTTATTCTTTAATGCATTTTGAAGTAAATTGAGGCATCATAACTCCTTCCTAAATACTTTAGCAACCATAACATTAACTACAGCTCAGTGTTTGTTTATGTTGTTTTCTTTTGAGACAAAATTTACATGTAAGTAAATGCCCAAGCCTTATGTGTACATTTGCTGAGATTTAACATATGCACACACCTGTGTAACCCAAACCTTATCACTTAGTTCTGCTCTTACAGTCCTCTCTTCCTTCGTTCCTCTGGGGACACAGGCTCCCAGTCTCAAACCCCTAGAATGGTTTATTTTCTTCCACTCTTAGTAATTAAAATGTACCTGATGCATGTATTTTGCCTTCAGGACTCTTTGAGGCAAAGGTTTTGCTAATCTCTGCTAAACTAATTCTGGCTAGGTGTACTGGCTTATATATAATTTCATGATCTCTGTTATTTGCCTGGCAAGCTTTGCATTAAAAGGATGGTACCAAGAAACGATAATGCTTTGACCCTCACGAGGGCTCTGTGATGATGGGATTTCTGGCACAATGGGAGTCAAGGAAGAGATCTTTGGGAGTGGGGTTGAGGACTTTATCCCATTTTCTTAACTCATACAGAGAGTGAGAGTGGCTTCCATGGCCCAAGGCTGACTCTGACCATGGGCCAGGGCCACTCTCAAGGGTTGCAATCCGGAAAAGGTGCTTAGGACTCTTCTAGTGGCTTTGGCAGGTTCTGGGAGTCATTGCCATTTCTTCACCCATGGCTCTGAGGCCCAGGGGTGAGGGTGCTTCCTCACTCCTATGCCTTAGACCCTGTGGCTGCATTGTCAGGGTCCTGGGCTCTATTTTGCAGGTTCCCAGACCAGGAGGTGCGCCGTATGGCTGTTCAGTGGATTGGCTCCCTCTCTGATGCTGAGCTGTTGGACTACTTGCCCCAGCTCGTGCAGGTGGGTGAGCTGGCCTTCCCTCCAGTTCTGATGGTCCCACCCCCAGGACCCCAAGACAGACTGCATCCTGCAGGGATAGCAGTTGGTGTAGATTACAGGCAGTCAACAAAGCCTCCTGTTCCCTCTCTCCTACACAGGCCTTAAAGTATGAGTGCTACCTGGACAGCCCCTTGGTGCGCTTCCTCCTGAAACGAGCTGTCTCTGACTTGAGAGTGACTCACTACTTCTTCTGGTAAAACTGTGTGCAGAAAGAGGAGAGATGGACACACCTCCTTCACTTGGGGGTGTTTTACTCTAAGCCTGCAAGGGTGGGGAGCTGAGCCATCTGGGTTGCAGTATGTGTCTGACTTACCAGGTGGCCTTGGGCCAGGACCTTTTCCTCGGGGGGGTCTCAGCTCACCCGCACGTCAGCGCAGTGGGGATCATCCCTGGCCCTCCCCTGCACCCATGCACGGCAGAAATACAAGGAGAAACCAGATGCAGAAGGACTTTGAGCCCTATTTAAAGACAGCATGGGCAGACTGAGGTGTGGCCGAACGCCTCTGTATAAGTTCTGCATCCAGAGCCTGTTTTCCTTCCCAAGTTTGGGGTGGGTTCTCCAGGGAGCTGGAGCTGGGTCTGACCACTCCCCACCCCCCCTTGCCTGTTATCCTTTGAGTGTTCTGACTTCCCCCCTCCCTTTGCCTGGTAGGTTGCTGAAAGACGGCCTCAAGGACTCTCAGTTCAGCATCCGCTACCAGTATCTGCTGGCAGCCTTGCTGTGTTGCTGTGGCAAGGGGCTGAGAGAGGAGTTTAACCGCCAGTGCTGGCTTGTCAGTACCCTGGCCAAGCTGGCCCAGCAGGTCCGGGAGGCTGCCCCGTCTGCACGGCCGGTGAGTGGGGTGAGGCTGCCTCTCCCCATTTCCGGTTCTGGGCCTCTGCAGCCAGTCGTTAACTTCTTAGGCATCCTGACCAGCAGGGTGGCACTTGACCATCTCTGGTGAGGGGCTGGAAAGAGGTGACTCCCTAACCTACAGGCTACAAACTGACAGTCTGCAAGCTGGATACAGCCCACGGAATGTGTTCTCTTTGGCTTGCGAAGTATTAAAATTTTTATTTAACTGTTTACCTTAAAGGCTAAGCCCAGTTGTGTAAGTTGTTCACTGCACAAGAGCACCCAGCCAGAGGGGGCAAGTGAAGGCTAAAATTCAGTCATACTTTGTTCACTGTGCTGTAAGCCACGGCTCAGGGCTGCTACCACCCAGAGGGGGCACCTTTATCTGTTTGCACAAAGGGGTTGTATTAGTCAAGTATTAGTGATCCTGGTTGCTAACATTTAAAAATTGGGAGATTGTGAAGTCTAGATGATTGGCTTTTTTGGCAACGGCCCAAGTGGCAACTCCTCGTTGACCTGTAGCCCACCCTCTCAGTTCACCGTGGGCTGCTTTAAGCTCTTCTGTCATCCACCCAGTCTCTATAGGTGTTTGGACTGTGGCCCCGGCTGTGGTGTGGGTGGGGCAGTCTTCCTTCTTCACCGTCTCCAGGAGGTTGTCCACATCTCTCTGGTGACTGTTTCCATGCCAACCACTACTGGCACCTGCCCCTGGGAGAGGCCTGGCTCTGAGTGGAGCTTATGGGCCCCTCACATCACCCCTGCTCTCCTTTCCCCACCAGGGGATTCTCCGCACGGGCCTGGAGGAGGTGGGGCAGTTTTTTGCCCTCAATGGCTCCTGCCGCCTGCCGCTTAGCCCCAGTCTGCTGGTTAAGGGCATCGTGCCCAGGGTGAGTGACTGGTGGGTTTGGGGTCTTGGAGTGGGGAGGGCTCAGTGGAAGCCAGGTCCTCACTGACCTGGTTACTGAGAGAGATGAGGAAGAAAGGCATATGTGGGGCCTCTTGCCAACGCTAACGTGTATGGACTTTTACCTGACAGCTCTGCGGGGTGGAGGAATTGGGTTGGGGGCTGGGTAAGTGCCTCTGCTGATGGTGTCGGGGTTGAAGTCCAGGCTGGTGACGCTCCCACCTGTCATTCATCGAGCACGCACTCTGTGCCTGGCACTGTTCTAAGTGCTTTCCCTTGGTTATCACATTTCATCCTCACGACTCTTAGGAAGTCGGTACTGTTGTGAGCCCCATTTTACAGAGGAGTAAACTGAGTTATAGGTGGGACATACGACTTGCCAGAAGTCACACAACTAGTAAGTTGTGTGTGGAGTGAACTGAAGGGGTGAGAGAGACCAGGTGCAGGAGCTGAAGTCATAACAAACTGAACCAGGGTGATGGCGGTAGGGAGGGAGGGAAGGAATGTGGGCTCTGCAGAAATCTGGAAGAAACAATGAACAGCAGCTGGTGGAGAGTTGGAGAGGCCGTTTTCCTTCCTGGGCCTGGGCCTGGGCCTGGGCCTGGGCCACCCTGACCCTCATCACTACCCTCTCTACTGTGGCAGGACTGTTCCTACTTCAACTCCAATGCAGTCCCCCTCAAGCTCTCCTTCCAAAATGTGGATCCGCTGGGCGAGAACATCCGTGTTATCTTCAAGGTGAGGACGCTTCTCTCAAGCCTGGTGGGATATAGATGGTAGAGAGAAGGAGAGGTGGGAATCCACGGGTGGCAGAAGCAGCCTCGGGGCCATTCTCTTCCTGCTGGGCCACACTCATGCTGCCATTTTAGTGCGTGAAAGACTATCGGGTGAAAAAGGAAATAGATGAATTGTGTGTGGCCCCAGAGGGCTAGGAACAGTGTTGGGATGTGTAAGGAGGTAACTGACAGCTCAATGTCAGAAGCGCTTTCTAGAAGGCAGAGCTACCTCAGCAGTGGAATGGATAAGGTGCTGACCTGGCTGTCCCTGGAGTATTCAAGCTGAATGACTATGGCAGGTGTGCTGAAGAGGAAATTCATAAGTCAGGTGCAGGTTGGACTTAGATGAATCTTAAGGTCCCTCTAACTGGTACATCCATGATTCTGAGGAATAAAGGATAGTCTCAGAGCGGACAATCCAGTGGGGGAAATGAAAGGCGTGCGTGACTTAGTGACATATATTTGTTGTGTGTAAGTTCCAAATCCAAGTTTTAAGGCTTTGATGGTCAGGAAGGCTGCATGAAGAAGAGGACCCTGACTTCAGTGCAAATGGGGACGTGGGGTTGGGGGAAGAGCTGGAACACCACACGGGCAAGATGTGGTTCCTGGCCCATCTCTGGTGTTTGACCTGGTGTGAGCAGGTCTGAGTGTGACGTGGGAGCACTGAGCAGTCCCTGGTCACTAGTCTGGGCCAAGGTTGCCCTCCTGGGAGATCTGGGAGCTGGGGGAAGTGGGGGAGGTGGTTCCGGTCACTGTCTTCCTTCATCCAGTGTGGGGACGACCTTCGCCAGGACATGCTGACCCTGCAGATGATTCGCATCATGAGCAAGATCTGGGTCCAGGAGGGGCTGGACATGCGCATGGTCCTCTTCCGCTGCTTCTCCACTGGCCGTGGGAGAGGTCAGTAGGGAGTGGGCGGGGCGCTGACTGGGCAGCTGGCGTGGGGGGCATTCTTGCTTACTGCCCTTTTGCCATTCCCTGACGAGAACTGTGTGCTTCTCCAGAAAAATGAAAAGGGCAAGATTATCCCATTAGAAGCTGTGGAATGACATTAAAAAAAGAAGGCAGAGGAGAGAGACTATTATAAAATAAAGGAGGCTTGGAGACATAACCAAGCAAACCGTGTAGACTTTGGATCCCAATTCTAACAAACCAACTGTAAACAGATACTTTTGGACACAGTTGGGGGAAACTTGCACGTAGACTGGGTTAGATCAGATCAAAGAATGGTCGTTGAATTTTTGGATGTGATAATGGCATGGTGGTTGTGTCCTTGCCAGTTATACTTGAAATACTTATGAGTGAAATGACATGTATGGGATTTACTTAAAAATACTCCAGCCGCGAATGGGGTAGGGGGAGGGTGGAAGAGAAGAGGGGGAAGCAGGGCTGGGTGAGTGAAATAGATGAAACAAGATTAGCAAAGTGTTGATAATTTTTGAAACTGGTCTTGTGTGAGTTCATGATACCATTTCTTTATTCTTATATGTATTTGAAAATCCCATAGTAAAAGTTAAAACAGAAAAGGATCATGGCTGTGAGCTGGGGGGACCAAGGAGTCACAGCATGGAGTATGAAACCAGGGGAAGGATCTTTCCCTTTATTACCAGACTTTGTCCAAATGCCCTAGAGCTTTATTTGTAGGGAAGCATCCAGCAAAGCTCTTGGAGTCCTCTCCTGACAGACGCCTTGTCTCTGCTCTGGAGAATGACTTGATGTCTCCCCTCACAGGGATGGTAGAGATGATCCCCAACTCTGAGACCCTGCGCAAGATCCAGGTGGAGCACGGGGTGACCGGCTCCTTCAAGGACCGGCCCCTAGCCGACTGGCTGCAGAAGCACAACCCTGGGGAGGACGAGTACGAGAAGGTAGGATTGAAGCGTGGGGGTGAAGCTGGGGTGGGATGTGCGTGACTCTGGCACACCGTGTTCCCACAAGGCCCACACATGCACAGAGAAGACAGCTCAGCTGTATTGGGAGGAGAGAAACACTCTTGGTTGACTGGTGCCCCCAGATGTCTAGAGGTGGGTCAAGTGACTTTTGTAAGCTGACCAAGAACATCCCCTGGTATCCAACTGGGAAGCCTTCGCTGAGTTCCGCTGGCAGATTGAGTTTGGAGGAGGGGACCCTCTTAGTCACGATCCTATTCAGGTCCTCCTGTGTCCTGCGAGGAGTCCAGTGGTGCTTTGCAGAACAAGAGTTGGAAGAGACTTCAGAGATCATTTTATCCAACTCTTCTTTTCACAGATGTGAATTAAGACTCACTCATTTGTTCCCAGTTATGGAGCTGGTTTGTGACAAGCATGTAACCGGAAGCCAGGATTGAGGATAGATATGAGACAGAGATGATAGAAAAGGTAGCTGACCTTCCTCAGGCAGGACTGTACTGGGTGGTAGGGCCTTGGTGACCTGCTGTGTTCTGGGGCTGGTCCACAGCTTCATGGCTTTTGCCTCTGGGTTAATTAAGTTTAGGGGAGAGAATAAATCATAATAACCAAGCTCATAAGAGAATGGCCATAAACCAGAAGCGATCCATATACTAACTTATATTGATCAATGGCTTTTATCCCTGAAGGAGAACCTACGTGGGCAGCCAAATTATAATCAGAATGTTGTTTAGTGAACATGTAATTAGATGATCTTCTGAGGCCTTAAATGTTTGCATTCCCCAGGGTTTAATTCCTGGCCTGCTGTGCTCTTTGTACTCTTCTCGTGCCAGCTCATCATCTCTTATTACTTCACCACCCACTTGCTGATGACTTCCAAAGCCATTCCCTCTCCCCTCTCTCCCCTCCCGATTGCTGGACCTCTCCTCTTGTGTTTCACCTGTATGTCAAACTCAGTATAGGCAAAACCGAGCTTTCTGTCTCTCCTTGTCCTCTTGAAACCTGCTTTTTGTGTTTCCTGGATGGTTTGACTCTCTCTGTGCAGTCACCCAAGACAGAGCCATGAGTCTTCTGTTGATGTTGAAGACTTGATGTTTCCTTCTGCCTCTCCTCTGCTTTACCAAGCCGTGTTCCCCAGATGTCTCTTGAATCTGTCCTCTTCTTACCATTTCTTAAAGCCATTTGCTTTCTGTCCCCTGAACTACTGGACTGCCTCTCCTCCTTCCATTACCATCCTCTGCTTGATTTCAGAGTCTTTTAAAATAAGGTGCAAACTGCTCATGTCACTCCTTTGCTCTCAGTTCTTCAAAGGCTCCCTGTGTCCTAAAAGATGAGTCCGTCATCCACAACATTGCCGCAAGGCCTTTTGTAATCCAGCCCTGCCTGCCCCTGTGGTCTTATCCACTGCACCTCCCCATCTTATGATAATTTATGCTGTAGTTTAGGGAGCTACTTGCATTTCTTCAATACCTTTAGACAATAGTATTTCCTTTGCCTGGAAAGCCCTTTCTTCCCTTTCCCATCCCTCAAAACCCATCCTCTGTATGTTGTAAATGTTAAGGTCCTCTACCCTTGGAAAGGAGTGATATTGTTTCCTCCCTCCCTCAACCCTATATACTATTTATACTAACATGTATTTTTCAGGTATTAAGCAGCCACCATACAGAAGCACTGTGCTTGGTGCTGGAATTATGATTACTCCTTGCCAGTATAATAAAGAGTCATAATAAATATTATAAAAGCTTGTACAACAAGAATACACACAGAGGGCTTCCCTGGTGGCGCAGTGGTTGAGAGTCCGCCTGCCGATGCAGGGGACGCGGGTTCGTGCCCCGGTCTGGGAGGATCCCACATGCTGCGGAGCAGTTGGGCCCGTGAGCCATGGCCGCTGAGCCTGCGCGTCCGGAGCCTGTGCTCTGCAACGGGAGAGGCCACAGCAGTGAGAGGCCCGCGTACCGCACAAAAAAAAAAAAAGAATACACACAGAGAGAAACTAACTCAGTGTCTCAATGTTTAATATCAGTCTTTCAAAAATAGCTCTCAGCTCTTCTAGTCTTTCTGTTAGAATGATGCTGGTAGTTTCTTATGGTGCCTTCCAGGAGGAAAGAACTAGAGATACTTGTCTCTTGGCCACCTACTCAGCAAACCAAAGTACCTCCATCCTATAAGTGAAACCCCTTAAATCAGGAGAGCTCTCTTTATCCAGTGAGACTTCCTGCCAGTAAGCAGCCAACACCCTGCGTAACTTAGGTGATGAGACTTTAGTTACTTACTCTGTGGCAGAGTACAGGCATATAGCTGCTTTGTAAGTCAAAATAGGATGCCTTTCAGGTAGAAGGAACATCTGTGACATGAAGACAGGTTGATGGAGATGGTCAAGACTGGGAGTTGATGGGTTATACTTATTGAGTGGTTTCTTTTCAATTATATATTTCCCTATCATAGAAATCATCTCTTTCTTCCAGAAGGTACATTCTGTGATTTCTTTACAAACTTTCTATTCTTAACTTCCTAGCGATTAGTCAGCTGGTTTAATTTAACAAGTAGCCAGGGGATTTCTGTGTGTAGCTAGTTTATTTTTGGGGTTTTTTTTTTGGTTTTTTTGCAGTAGGCGGGCCTCTCACTGTTGTGGCCTCTCCCGTTGCGGAGCACAGGCTCTGGACGCGCAGGCTCAGCGGCCATGGCTCACGGGCCAGCCGCTCCGCGGCATGTGGGATCTTCCCGGACCGGGGCACGAACCCACGTCCCCTGCATCGGCAGGCGGACTCTCAACCACTGCGCCACCAGGGAAGCCCTGTGTGTAGCTAGTTTTGAAGTAGGCCTGTGGAACAGCCAAGAGGCTGCTGGGAGATAAGATCCCTGGACCCTGGGAAAGTGAGAATACTAAGTTCTGAGTGAATGGTGCCTGTAGGGGCTCAATGGGGAGGAGTCAGTGCAGGCTGGTAAGATCTGGGAAAGGTGTGGAACTCAAGGAAGGTCCTTGAAGGCTGGGTGGAAGCTTGCAGAGGGAGGTGGGAAGGGCATGTGTTCTATGAAGATTTCTCTCATTCCCAGCTTTGTCCATTCTTACTTGGCTGTGACAACTGTTGCCTCTGCTGATGAGTCTTTCTTGAGTTCTTGGGAATTCCAGAAACCTCACAAAGAGGATTTAGAGGATGAAAGGTGTCTGTTCACTAATTCCATACGTTTTTACTGGAAAGGCAGATAAGGGGGCAAACGTTGACCAGATAAAATAAGGTAGATCCAACCCCTTACTCCCTCCCCTCCTGCTTGAAACTCAGAAATTGCTCTAACACATTTTACCAACTAGAGATGTCTGATTTTCAAGTGTAAAACATCCCCTAGAAGTGTTAAGCTGCCTCAGCTCTTCCTTGGAGTGAAGTGACTTTAATTAGATTAGCATTCATCTGTTACCAAGAACAGTGGAAATGGGAGTCATACTGGGGGCAGGGAGAAGGACAGAAGAATTCTGAGCAGGGTCAGGAAGAGGCCCTTAAGTCAGTTGCCTCAGTGCTGTGCTTGAGTTAAGGTCACCACAAACAGCTGGGAAAGTTGTAAACGTCAGAGTCTTCCCTGATTATGGGCTGGTCAAGTCTGGGCTCCCGGATCAGTGCACTGTCTTTCCAACCAGTTTCCCAAGGAGAAAGAAAGGTGCAGGAGGTGGTGAATTGCAGATAACGTGGTGGAGATATACCTATAAGCCTTCCATCTCCTTTTGCCCCATAAGATATGAGAGAAGTTTCTGTGTGCATCAGTGTGTACGTATGTGATGAAGGCTGAACAGGCGGATGTGAGAGCTGTTGGACTCATGAGAGAGGGGCAGGGCTGGCTGAATTCAGTCTGGCTGTGCCCCTGGGGTCTGTCCACACCAGCTTCATGTCCCCTCCTCCCCTCTGCCTTCCTTCTCCCAGGCTGTAGAGAACTTCATCTATTCTTGTGCTGGCTGCTGTGTGGCCACGTACGTCTTGGGCATCTGTGACCGTCACAATGACAACATCATGCTGAAGACGACTGGCCACATGTTCCACATAGATTTTGGCCGTTTCCTGGGCCACGCCCAGATGTTCGGGAACATCAAGCGGTAAGTGGTCTCCTGAAGCCAGGATGCGCGTGTAGGCCAGGGAGGTCAGCGGAAATGGTTCGGAGCTGGAACACGAGCCCGTGATGGGAGGGCCCGCGCTGCAGAGTGTGGTCCCTGGGCTGAGCAGCTTTGGAGAAGAGAAGACTGAGAAAGAGGTCAAGTCCTTTCAGGGCCTTGCAGAAGAGGGCAGGCACCAGCCATTGGCCCTCCCTGCTGAGGACTGAGCAAAGGGAAATGAGCCCAAACCACAGCAAAAGGGAATACAACTAGATATCCAGGGACAATATCACTAGCTCACAGGCAGGGAACCAATGAAGGATGTGCTTGGGGATTTTTTAAGATTAAGGGAGGAAAAGAAAAACGAAAATGTTAGAGGAGCCACATCTATCCATTTCACACAGGTGTTGAGGGATGAGGAAAACCATCCCCTGATGCAGCCCACAAAGTGGGCTTCCTCCTTCATGTTGACCTTCTACCTGTATGTTCCCCTTGGCCCAGGGACCGTGCCCCCTTTGTCTTCACCTCGGACATGGCGTATGTCATCAACGGGGGTGACAAGCCTTCCAGCCGCTTCCATGATTTTGTTGACCTTTGCTGCCAAGCCTACAACCTCATTCGCAAGCACACCCACCTCTTCCTCAACCTTCTGGGCCTGGTGAGGAGCTCCATCCCTTTCTGAACCCCTCCTTCTTATCATCTGGCACCATCTTTAAGACTCCCTTGTCTTGCTTCAAAGGATTTCTGGAGATCTACTTCTCTGAGCCCTAGGTAAAGGCAGGGCTCAGACCACCTGGGGACAGTGGTGTCTGCAGGTATCTGACTTCCTGCTCCAGCCCCCCCAGTTCCTGTGGACTGCTAGCCACTGCCCACAGCATCTGCCTGCCACCGTCTAGAAGGGTTAGGGAGCCTAGCTGTAGAAAATCTTGCCTTATGGTAAGGAAGAAGCAAGAATTCCTGGTTGTTACAGGCATCCTCTCTTCTTCTTTGCTCTTCTAGATGTTGTCCTGTGGGATCCCTGAGCTCTCAGACCTGGAAGACCTCAAGTATGTGTATGATGCCCTGAGGCCTCAGGACACAGAGGCCAATGCCACTACCTACTTCACCAGGTAAAACTCTCCGTACGAAACAGTGCTGCCCACTCTGGGTAGTTAATTTCCAGGCTGCTGGATTGGGAAGAACAGGGCTAGGGAAACGGGAGAGGCTTAGCTCCAGTGGCAGAGCTTAGAGTTGACAACATGAGTCAGTGGTCCCAACTTTGCCTTTGACTTCGGTAAATCATTTTACTTCTCTCAGACTCAGTCTCCCGTCTGCACTTGAGTGCTGACCTTTATATAGAGGTACTGCGATCCCCTACTTGCATTCTCACCATGTCTCAGTCAAGGATTTTGTCTATGGGGCAATGTATAGTAGGGATTTTGTACTAGTTTTTAGCTCTCTGGATCAGAACCTTCCCCCTTGTCAAAACATGGAATTCCATGGTTCTGTTTTCCCATATTTGACGTTCTTAGACACACTTTGTGTGAAAGCAGGAAAGTGTCTGTATACTAATGTCTACTGTTTTTTGTTTTGCGGTACGTGGGCCCTCTCACTGCTGTGGCCTCTCCCGCTGCGGAGCACAGGCTCCGGACGTGCAGGCTCAGCGGCCATGGCTCATGGGCCCAGCCGCTTCACGGCATGTGGGATCCTCCCAGACCAGGGCACGAACCCGTGTCCCCTGCATCGGCAGGTGGACTCTCAACCTCTGTGCCACCAGGGAAGCCCCTAATGTCTACTGTTTTGTCCATTTTATTATGCACCCTTTTTGGAACTTAGCGAACTAAACTTTCTCTGTTGGGTCTGATATAGTACCTTTCCTTTTGAACTAAAATCTCTGGATTGAGCTTTGTTTGGTGAGGTTCCATCATACTGAACCTTGAAACTCAGTTTGACAACAGTATTTAGACATTTACATGGTGAGCCCACGGTGGCGTCCCTAATTCCTTCCTACCTTGGTTTAACTGTCTTTGGGTCAGGTGGGCAGTGAGGGGAGATAAGACCCCAAGTTTCACAGAAATAAACTGTATGCTGATCATTGTGTGCAATCATGTACTCTATGAGGATATCACACAGGGAAAATGATCTGATCTGAGCTGAGTATTAGTCTCAGGTGTCAGGGGATATTTCTCGAGATAGCTCTGCCAGGCAGTGGGGACTTGGGTCCTTGGTCACATCCTTTTCTTCCCATCCTCCTTCAGGTTGATTGAGTCCAGCCTCGGCAGTGTAGCCACAAAGCTCAATTTTTTCATTCATAACCTGGCTCAGATGAAGTTCACAGGCTCAGACGACCGGCTGACCCTTTCCTTTGCTCCCCGAACACACACTCTCAAGAGCTCTGGCCGCATCACTGATGTATTTCTCTGCCGCCACGAGAAGATCTTCCACCCCAACAAAGGCTACGTAAGTGTTTTCTCCGATCTGACCCTCCCTTGCTCCCCACTGCCCCAGCTTGTTGGGGTTCTGACTGTTTCTTCCCTTCCACACTGCGGGCGCTGGAGTTGACTGAGCACCCTGTGCTGGGAGCAGTCATACACCCCTTCCTTCTCCACTGCCCAAGTGGCCTGCCTACAATCAGGGAGCTGAGTTGGATGGCTGTTCCCTCTGAGTCAAGGGTCTTGTGAAACAAGGATTCTTGTTAATCTTTGCTTTCATTTTGCTGCATATGTATATTATCTTTGTCTCCATTAGAGACATTTTTATCCTCTTCCTTCTGGAAAGCGTAACTCCTCCAACACATGTGTGTGTGTGCGTGCGCACACACACACACACTTCTGTCCCCTCACCTACCCCCTTCATTGGGTGTAGAGGGTTTGGCAGGAAGTATTCTCTAAGATTTGGATTTTGCAGATTTACGTGGTAAAGGTGATGCGAGAGAATGCTCACGAGGCCACTTACATCCAGAGGACGTTTGAGGAGTTCCAGGAGTTACACAATAAGCTGCGGCTGCTCTTCCCTTCTTCCCTCCTGCCCAGGTATCTGTGGCCTTTACTCTCTGCACTGAGGGATACTGCGGAGGGAGAGCGGATGGGGGCTGGGCAGGACTGCGGGAGTGAGATACTGCCCTTTGGAGAAAAGACCTATGTCCTTGGTTTTCTCCTCCTGGCAATGAGTTTGATGACAAGTGCTCCCCCTGGTGGTCATGCTCTTCTGAGGCTCTCAAGAGGTCTTCCTCCAGCCTTGAAAATAAGCTTGGGTCCACCTGCCAGGAGAGCAACCTGGGTCTAAAGGCAGGGGATTGACTGAATCTGAAGATTTTTCGAAGTTTCTAATCTTCTAAAGAGTAAAAGTATGTTTCAAATAGATAAACAAAATGCAGTGTATATACAAAATGGAATATTATTCTACTGTACGATTCCACTTACATGAAGCACTTAGAGTAGTCAAATTCATAGAAACAGAAAGTAGAATGGTGGTTGCCAGGAGGGAGGGGGAGTTGTTTAATGGGTATATAGTTTCAGTTTTGCAAGATGAAAAGGGTTCTGGAGATGGATGGTGGTGATGGTTGCACAACAATGTAAGTGTACTTAATTCTGAACTGCACACTTAAAAATGGTTAAGACGGGGACTTCCCTGGTCGTCTAGTGGTTAAGACTTCCCCTTCCAATGCAGGGGCTGTGGATTCAATCCCTGGTCGGGCAGCCAAGATCCCACATGGCTCGAGGCCAAAAAACCAAAAAAAAAACCTATAAAACAGAAGCAATATTGTAACAAATTCAATAAAGACTTTAAAAATGGTCCATATCAAAAATATATATATTAAAATAATGGTTAAGATGGTAAATTTTATGTTATGTGTATTTCACAACAATTTATAAAAGCGATTTTTCAAATGAATTTTTACCTTGATGGGGAAAACTGGGGGCTCCAGAGCCGCTGAGGCACTTCTGGAGAGCTGTAGGACTCTGCTCAACGGTTTGTTTTTCTCATCCGGTGTCCTAGGAACTGTCTGGTGTGAGATACTGCGTGTGTGCCCTTGGCACAGGCCTGGGGAGCTTGGGGAGGCATGGAGTCGGGGAAAGGTCCCTGGGAATGGAGGCTGGTGAGAAATGCAGATCAGGTGACTGAAAATGCAAGTGAAATGTGACTAAATCCTGTTGCCTCTTCATTATCTTTCCCCATCTTCCCCCTCCTGCATCGCCACTGCCCACCTGCCGTGCAGCTTCCCTAGTCGCTTTGTGATTGGCCGCTCACGGGGAGAGGCGGTGGCGGAGCGGCGGAGAGAGGAGTTAAATGGCTACATCTGGCACTTGATCCACGCAGCCCCTGAGGTGGCCGAGGTGGGTGGCTGCCTCTGTTCCTGGCTGTCCCTGGCGCTGGTGGGGGGTGGGGGATGCGGACAGAAGCGGGTGGCAATCATGGAGGGGACTTGGCTTTTCTGGGTCTGTGTGCAGAAAGAGGTGGGTGGGTCGTGGCTCCAGCCCCACAGGACTATGCACAGAAATGCAGTGAAACACAAACATGCAGCTGGGCACGCGGAGAGACATGTCAGTGTTAGGTGCTTGTAGTGAGCAAGAGCCTGAGGAAATGGAAGGTTTTGAGCAGGTTGAGTGTGTGTATCCGCCCAGATTTTTCTTTAAACAAATGGTCCTATAATGGGCATAAAGACAAATACAGTCATCCGGAGTCCCATCAGCCTAAAAAACCATCTAACCCCATTTCCATGTTTCCTTCCTATTTATCCGTATATAAATGTGACTTTTATAGTTTTATAGTGGTCATAGCTTAAATATGATGCTATATTCTGTTCTTTTTTCACTTAAGTGTTTATAGTAAGCATAACTTTAAATATGTGTACCAAATTAATACACCAATTTGCAATACCGTAATCTCTTTAACCATTCGCTTCTTGAAAGATATTTAGATCATTCCCCTCCCCCCTTTTTTCACTCTTAATGCTAGAGTGGGTATTTTCACACATTTTAGTTTTTGGTTTTGTTTTCCCTAATTGCTTAGTAAACATTCTCAAAAGTAGGATTCATGGTCTTTGTCCAAGGCTGCGTCAGGCATTAGATCCCCGACCAGGGATTGAACCCTGGCCTGCCAGCAGTGAAACGCCAAGTCCTACCCACTGGACTGCCTGGGAATTCCAAGAACAGACTGCTTTTGCCCTGATGTGACCTACTTTTATTTGATTTTTTTTCTTTTTTTTAAACTTTTGTATTATGAGAACTTTCAAAACATATAGGAAAATAGAGGAACAGTATAATGAATGCCTGTATGTCCATCACTTAAACAGTCATTATTTTGACGTGTTTGAGTCATCTATTTTTTATGAAATATTTTAAAGTAAATCACAGACATCGTGACTTCTACCCCTAAGTACTTACTATGCGTCTCTAAAAAACAAGGACATAATCTTACATAACTACACTGTCATTATATCACCCCAAACATAGTCCATATTCAAAATGTCCCTGTCATCTCCAAAATTCTTTTAACAGTTGGTTTGTTTGAGCCATGACCCAAACAAGAACTGCATATTACATTTGGTTGTCACATTTCATAGGTCTCTTTTAATGTGGAACAGTCCTTTTCCTTTTTTCACTGGGCCATTGTCTTACTGAGGAATGACCCTGTTTTCTGATTCCATTCCAGTGTGATTTGGTGTACACCTTCTTCCACCCCCTGTCCCGGGATGAGAAGGCTGCGGGCACCAGCCTGGCTCCCAAGTCCTCAGGTACAGTGCCTTCTCTGTGACATTTCTGCCAACCTCTCTGAACCATTCCCAAAGGTCATTTTTCCTGCCCCTGCCCCTTCCCGGTTCTCCTTCCTTGACTCGTCTCTGTTCCTTTGCTTACTGGCTAGAGAATCTGCTTTCCCACTCAGGCTATGGGTCCACAGCTCCTTGAGCAATTCCCCAGGGACTGGATATGCTTACACACTGGAATTGGATAGACGCCCCCAACCCGACTCTGCGTCATGTTCGCGGATGCCACTTGGCAGATCCCCGATGGGGTATCAGGACTCTGACGTGGAGTTACTGGCGGGGGGTTAAAAGAAAACAGAAATGTCTGCCTGGCACCAGATGGGGACAGGGCTGGCCTCATGACCTTTCTCAGTTTCCTTTGTCCCTACAGATGGCACATGGGCCCGGCCGGTCGGAAAGGTTGGGGGAGAGGTGAAGCTGTCCATCTCCTACAAAAACAACAAACTCTTCATCATGGTGATGCATATTCGGGGCTTGGTAAGTGCATACACAGTCCTCCTTTGGATCTTTATCTTTCTTCTGGTACTTTTCTGACTGATCAGACCTTTTCTGCCCCCCTCTCGTGAGAGTAACCACAAAGATTACTGAATGAATACCCAATGGGCCTGCTACCGTGCTAGGCCTATGATATGACCAAGCAATACTAGACACAGCTTCTTACTACCTGTGGTCTTTGGCAAGTAGCCCAATTACTCTTAGCCTCGTTAAAATGAGGATAATGTTAGCACCTATCTCATAGGGTTGTTATAGGGATTAAATGAGATAATGCATGTAAGAGCACTTGACATAGTGCCTTGTATCATTATTATGGTGATTATTATAAGGGAGAGGCCCAAGGGGCTTATTTCCTGGTTATAGAGGTAAGGCAGCCATGTGACATCCTTCAAGCATAATCAAGGCAGAGTATAATCACTAAGTTTTTGGTATGATTCTAAGAACCTTGTGAGTGGAAGGGGCAGGGAACTCTTATTGAATACCACGATGTGCTGGACTTTTGCAGGTTGGGGCATTAGTATGTAGCAGGAGGTACATGAACTTTGGAATCAGAGAGATCTGGGTTTCACTCTTACAGAATCATTCATTCATTTTATTCAACAAATCTTCATCAACTGCCTACCGTGTGCCAGGCACTGATACATTAGCTCTGGATACAAGGGTAAACAAAATAAAATCCCTGCCCTCAGGGAGCTTACATTCTAGTAGGAAGAGGCAGACAGACAAATAGTTAAGTTAAATATATGGCAAGTCAGATAGTGGTAAGTGCTCTGGCGAGAAATAAAGCAGAGAAGGAATACCGGGGTGGAATGAAGCTAGCAGCAATTTTGCAGTGTTCAGGGAAACCCTCATTGATGAGGAGGTACTTGGGCAAAGGTGGAAGGAGGTGAGGGAGGGAGCCATGCATATACATCTGAGGGAGGATTGCTCCAGGCGGAGGGAGCAGTTGAACCCAAAAGCCCTAGTCAGGAGCCTGCTTGGGGCATGTCAGGAACCGCAGGAGGAGGCCAGTGTGGCTGAAGCCCCTGCAGCAGAGGGGAGAATAGCAGATGGTGAGGTTGGAGAGGGCAGACCAGAGCCTTGGTCCCACAGTCTAGAGTGTGGCTTCTCCGTGAGTGAGATGGGAGCCCTTGGAGGGTTTTGCGCAGAGGCGTGACAAGATCTGACTTAAGTTTTAAAAGGATCAGGCTGAGTGAATCACTAATTGGCTGACCTTGAACAAGCAACTTAATCTCTCTGACTCATTTCTCTACCTCTTAGGGGTTACTTGGATCAAAATAGACAAAAGATATTGGGCAGAGATATCTGGGGACATGATGGTTCATTCAGAACAGACCAAGTTGTGGCGTGCCCTGAGCATTCGTGTACAAAGTATAGACTGGATATCATAGGCAATCTGATGGATGTTTTAGGAGGACACCTAACGTTACCGTGGTAGGTGTTTCTAGCAGAATGCAGTGGGCTGGGAAGCATAAATTATTGTGCATTGCAAGAAGCTAGGTGTGGGAGAAGAGGGTCTGGATCAGGGAGTGATCACAGGAATGGTGGTAGAGAGACAGATAGAAAAACCTTCATCTTTTTTTTTTGGTTTTCATTCCCTTTGTAGCAACTGCTCCAGGATGGGAATGATCCCGACCCCTATGTCAAGATTTACCTCCTTCCTGACCCTCAGAAAACCACTAAGAAGAAAACCAAAGTGGCCCGGAAAACCTGCAACCCCACCTACAATGAGATGGTATGTGGGGAAGGTGCTGGGTGGGGCTGGGGTTGGCCGACTGTGCCGGTTTGTAAATAAAGTTGTATTGGGACGTGGCCATTACTATTCATTTAAGTCTTGTCTGTGGCTGCTTTCATGTTGTAGCAGCTGGGTTGAGTCATCGTGACATAGATCAGAATGTATGGCCTACAAAGCCTAAAATACTTCCTATTTGGCCCTTTATGTAAAAAAGTTTGCTGACACTTAAGGTAGGGATTCCACAGCTGCGGCATGGTCTGTGGGGAGGAAGAGCCTGCTGGTCCTTTGCTGATAATGAGCTGTGGCCCCAATGACAAGCCTTCATTTGCTTGAACTCTGAGCTAAGAGCAGGGGTCTTTATTTATTTTTATTTTTTATTTATTTATTTGGCTGTGCCAGGTCTTAGTTGCAGTTGCAGCATGCATGTGGGATCTAGTTCCCTGACCAGGGGTCGAACCTGGGCCCCCTGCATTGGGAGTGTGGAGTCTTACCCACTGCGCCACCAGGGAAGTCCCCCCGAGAGCAGGGTTCTTTAAGCTTCCCTTGGCTTCTGTATGCTTTCTCTATTCCCTTGGGCTCTGTCTGGTTGGGGAGGTAAAGGGGTCTCAGCCAGATCAGATCACACCACCACAGACTTAAGCATCTCCCCCTTCCATGTTCCCTCTCTCACTACTTCCCTTTCTTCCCAATTTTGCATTTGCAGCTGGTATATGATGGAATCCCCAAGGGAGACCTCCAGCAGCGGGAGCTACAGCTGAGTGTGCTGAGTGAGCAAGGATTCTGGGAGAACGTTCTGCTGGGGGAGGTGCACATCCGCCTGCGAGAGCTGGACCTGACCCAGGAGAAGACTGGCTGGTTCGCACTGGGATCTCGAAGTCATGAGACTTTATGAGCCCAGCGGAGCCATGGCCCAGGACCCCAGGCTCATGGCAGAGCTGGAGGAGAGGACTCTCCCTGCTTGACTTGCCCCTTCCTTGTGTAGGGGCAGGGCCCTCGGTGGGGCTTCCCTCTGTCCCGGCGGATCGGGCCTCCGTGGTAGGAGGCAAGGAGGGTAAAGATGCTCTCTGCTATCCGCTCCTCTGCAGACTGCATTTGGGTTGGTTGTGATGAGCAGCCCCTTGGAGGCTGTGAGGGTGCAGCAAAGTTTTAAGTTTACCTTGTGTCAAGGGAGCAATGCCTGGTTTGAGGTGTGTGGGGTGGGCTGTAGAGGTAGCATTTGGGGGGAGGGTGGGTGGATATCTTTATTTTTATTTTTAAAAAATGAAATAGTAACGTTGTCCTAACTGGACAGGAAGCCTTGTGAGAAGGGACTTACATGTGCCTCAGAAGGCAAAAGAGGAATTGGACTTTTTGTATGATTGAGGTTCTTATTGGACTTTTCCCTAGGATTTTGTTTGTTTGTTGTTTTTGCATTTCTATCTATAGGAATTATTTGGGGAGGGGCCCAGTGGGCCCTCAGTTAGTGCCCTCCGTCTCTGAGGCAGGTCGGGAGGGACAAGGAGGGCTGTGTGTGCTGGACTGAGGCCTGCGCCACTGGGCCTTTCTGATTTTGCCTCCAAAGGAGAGCGATGTGATACCTACGTGTGTAAGGAAGGGCCTTCCGTATGGAGGTCTGTAGAGGACCTGTGTTCAGGGACCTGGGCTCTTTTAGGGGGAGTTTTTCCTCTCGTCTTCCCCTATTTTGCTAGGACTTGCCCTGAATACTGTCTCCTACCCCTCCATTCAGCTCTTCCGGGGGTCATCTGGTCCCTGTGAATATGCCTGGGTGCTCCCCCATAGGTCTCTCCCTTCATTTTTCTCTGGTGGGATAAACTGCTGCCTCGGCCCTTAGGTTTGGTTTCACCCCAGGGTGTCTTGGCCCTAGGAATGGGCCTCTAGGCTGCAGACGCCAGCTTGGCTGGCTGTTGGGTGGTTTCTGGGAAGCTTTCCTCGTCATCCACCACTCCTTTTGTTTTGCTGCTTCTCTCCCAAACTCCATTTCTGTCACATTTTTTTAATAAGAATTTCTCTCATTCTATGGGGCCATAAACCTATTTTGTCTGGAGCCAAAGGGATGCCCCAGCTGAAGAAAAGGGGTGCAGGTGGGGAATCCCATCAAAACTGTTGTTTTTGCCAGTGATTTTCTTTGGTTGTGAGGAGGCTGGATTGAGCTGAGCTGGAAGGGAGAGACTGGGTCTCTGATCTCTTAATACTCTTCATTCCCTACCAAATGGATTTGAAATTCACTCGTGCGCTTTACTCCGAAAGGTTGTCTTCCTAGAAAAAAGGAGAGACTTTGAATTTGATATTAACTTTCTAAATTGGCTGGTTGTGCCCGGTGACTGGGGAATGGAGTTAAGTGGGGATACGATGTGGACTGTCCCTCCCCAGCTCCAAGGATCAGAAATTCCCCCTTTCGCTGACTCATTCCATAACTAGAGAAAGAAGCTCCATTCATTGAAGCCACAGAGCAGCAAGGAAGTTGAAACTTTTAAATTTAAAATGTAAAGGATAAAGCTGGCTGCTGTGGGCAGGGGTTAGGGGAGTGGAGAACAGAGGTGGAACTTCTCTAGATGAATGGACCAGAGATGTGTTACTGGCTTTTTGCCTGTAGCTCATTTTACTTTGACCCTCTATGCCCCTGTTAAAGAGAGAGGTCTGTGTACTGTACCCACATCCCAGACATCCTTTTTCTCCTACTTTCTCTGGAATTGTATTTTCTAATAAATGATGTTTAGAAAAACAAAACTATCATTTTCAAGATTCGTTGATGTTTAAATGTCTAGATTAAAACATCTGATGTGCAAGATGAAGATAATAATGATAGTAGTGTTTCTACAAATGGTAACTTTTATATGCACTGGTGTGGTGCACTGGGCATTTCACACGTGTCAGCTAAATCTTTCCTTAAAACAACTTGATCAGGTGAGTATTATCATCCCCAGTTTACAGATGAAGAAACTGAAGCCCAGAGAGGTTAAGTAATTTGCTTAAGGACATAGCCAGTCGGCCTTGGCTCTAGAATTTGAACCCAGGTTTATTTGACTCTTGAGTGTTTTAATATACATGATGTCATTTTTCATTGCAACTACCCTGGAAAGTAGACATGGCTCATTTGTTAATTCTGTCAACAAACTTTTACTGTGCTTACCAGTGTTACCAGTGCTACCTGGTGGCGTGCCTCCATTCATAAAGAATACAGACCTTGGAGCTGGGCCCTGGGCCCTGTACCGGGTAACTGGCTGTGGGTTACAAAGATAAATTAAGATAGTTCTCTGCATTTAAGGAGTTTACTGCCTAGTGATACTTAACTAACCCCATTTCATAAGAGAAGGAACAACCCCTGAGATGCCATGCAACGATTACGTTGTTAGAGCAGAGCTGTAGCCCAGAACTGAACCCCAAGTGGAAGCTGGAGGTGACATGACCCTTGTTCAAGCAGTTTACCCAGAAGTTTTCAAAACTCTCCGGTGTGGAGTCATGTTTCATGCTGGGAAGTTTTGTGGGGTTTCCAAGGGACTTTTAGTAATAACAGTAGTAAGTGATAACCTACCTGCTGTGTTTCTAAGTGGTTTTGAGGTGTCACTGCAGTTCTGGGCAAGTCCCAATGGACCTTTTAAAAGTTAGAACTTGAAACCGGCAAGAGGCTTAGTTAAGGAAATTTCTTGGCCAAATGGGGTAGAAATCTGAACCACCCAGAGGGAGTGGGAATGAGAGAGCCGGGGAGTTGGGGGAGAGGGGATGCCCAGGGAGAAGAGAAACAAGCCCAGGAGACTGGATTTTCTGCGTTCAAACAGAGGTGGTAAAAATGAAGTAACTGGACTTGTTAGGATTTGGGAGCTAAGGGTTAGACTGGACTTGAAAGGTCAAAAGCGAGGCAACATTTTAAGTTGGGAGGTAATTCTGGTGCCTGGGGACTTGTCTGAGGTGTCTGTCCACAACACTAATGGCCTTCTCTGGGTCAAGTGAGTACCAGGCACTGTGCCTACTAAGATGACAAAGGTGTGGATCGCGTCCTCAAGGAACTCAGAGTCCAGCTAGGGAAGCAGACATGGAAACAGATGATTACAGTGCTGTGTCTCAGGGACAGAGGTGGAAAAGGGGAGGGGTGGGCAGGCGGAGTGGGAGCTATTTGAACTGGGTTCCATCAGAACTCTGGATTTCATTCTTAGTGTGATGGGGATGCCATTACAAGGTTTTGAGAAAGGGACTGCAGCACTCTAATTTATGTTTTCAAAGATCCTTCTGGCTGCTGTCTGAAGCAAGAATGGAAGCAGTAGTCTAGGAGGGGAATGAGAGTAGCATGGGGATAGTGAAAGGTAGTTAGAATCTGGATATATTTTGAAGGTAGAGCTGACAGGATTTGCTGTTGGATTGGATGTGGGGTTGAGGCAAAGAGGAATTGAGGATGACTCCTAAGTTTAGGGGCTTGGCAACTGGGTGAAAATGACTGTGGGGGCATTATGGGATGGGGAAGATGGGCTTGGTGGATCACAATTAAGGGTTTTGATCATGGTAAGTTTGAGATGTCTGGACATCCAAGTAGAGAAGTAGGAGGATGGAATCTGAAACCCAATGGAGGGGTCCGTCTGGAGTTTAGAAGTGGAGGTCAGCATTTAGTTGGCATTTAGTGCCATGGAACTGGATGAGATCACCTAGGTTAGAGAGGCTAAAAAGAAAAAAGCCACAGGTGACTGAGCTCTGATACAGGTCAACATTTAGAGGAAGAGGAGGAGTCACTGAAATTGTAGGGAAACCAAGGGAATGGTGTCATGGGAGTCTAAAGAAAAGTATTGTCAATATCCTAGGGCTGCTGTAACAAAGGACCACAGACTGGGTGGCTTAAACAACAGTCTCACAGTTCTGGAGGCCAGAAGTCCAAGATCAAGGTGTCGGCAGGGTTGGTTCCTTCTGAGAGTTGAGAAGGAGAATCTGTTCCATGCCTTCTCCTAGCTTCTGATGGTTTGCTGGCAATCTTTTGCATTCCTTGGCTTGTAAGTACATCATCCCAGTCTCTGCCTTCACGTTCACACGGAGTTCTCCCTGTGTGTGCACAGGTGTCCAAATTTCCTGTTTGTGTTAAGACATAGTCATGCTGGATTAGGGCCCACCGTAATGAGCTCATCTTAATTTACAAAGACCATATTTCTAAATAAGGTCACATTCGTAGGTACTGGGGGATTAAGACTTCAATATCTTTTAGGGGGGTGCACATCAACCCACAAGTCAGAGAACTGGATTTGGCAAAATGTTCTTAGTGATCTTGATGAGAGCTGTTTTAATGAGTGTTGGGGATGAAAGCCACATTGGAGTAGGCTGACGACAGAATAGGTGTGGAGAAAGTGGAGACTGTGAGAATAGACAACTCTCGAGAAATTTTTGCTGTAGTGGTGTAGAAACTCGGAGGTGCAGGAGAGATTTTCTTTTTTTTTGTTTTTTTGCTTGTTTGTTTTAAGATAGGTGATATTAACCCATGTTAATGTGAGTGTTCCACCAGCTTAATGAGTAAACATTGTGAAACAGTCTCAGTGTAGGAGATGCAAAGCTGCTAAGGAACTATCTAGGGGGACTTCCCTGGTGATCCAGTGGTTAAGATTCTGCGCTTGCACTGCAGGGAGGTGCAGGTTCGGTGCCTGGTCTGGGAACTAAGATCCCACGTGCCGTGCTGCCAAAAAAAAAGGAACTATCCAGGAATGCCCGGCATGGATGAAATTTGTCATTACAAATAGGAAGTGAGTCAGTCAGCATGTCTGAGTGCTTTTCTCCAGCAATGGCTAGCTGCAAGGGGGTAGGCTCAGAATAAGAGGACAGTTGGGTTTCACTAGGGTTGGGGTTTTGCCAGAGAAGAATATTGGTGTAGAGCACAAGAATGAAGGGTTTTTGCAAGGGGGTAGTTTCATACTGGACCATGGAATTCATGCTTGGGTAAGGAGGGAAGTGAAGGAGGGTGATGAATCACAAAAAAAGTGGTAATGGCAATGGTTTGGAGGTTTGGGGGGGTGGGGGGCGGTGATAAGTACCTGAATAGGGATTCCAAGGCAGCGAGCTGGAAAGATAGGAGGTGGTTTCCGGAGTGTGGGATACTTGGAAAAAGATTTTGGAGGTGGTACTGACTGAAAAATGAAGTGAAAAGGTATACACCCTTTACCTCAGGCCCTGCAAAATCTTTAAAAATAAAAATAATTAGCTGAGGTTTAAATTATCTTCTGCCAAAGCGCCAGTCAGCTGGACTGTCTAAAGACTTCTTGTCTTCACCAGCACGCACACAGCCCTGGCAACACAGCGCTATCTCTGCGAACAGAGCTGCCCTCCCTCTGCCACCTGGTTGATAGCGGGCTGCAGGAGATGGTTCACACTTTAGTTTCCTGCAGAGACTGACAAGGCAAAGTCACATATTCTTAGACTTCTCCAGTACTTTATGATTGCATTTTTTCCCTTTAGAGCAACTTCCAAGGTAAGGAAGATAAAAAGTATGTATCCAATGACTAGATGGGGAAGGAAAGGCCCATTCAAGATGTTTTAAGGAATATTTGGGGGGAGGCTCATGGTGTTAGTGATAAATTTGAGAGTGGAATGTAAAAGTCTTGGCCATAAGGAAGATGCTGTTATTTTAAAGTATTATTACCCTTCCATTCATTCAACAAACGCACCTATTATGTGCCAGTCAACATGCTAGGTCAGTGGTTCCTAAACTTTTTGGTCTCAGGACCCCTTCCTTTATACACTCTTAAGAATTGTTGAGGACCCCAAAGAACTTTTGCATATGTAAATTATATCTATGGATAATTATTGTTTTAGAACTCAAACCTGAGGAATTAAAAAAATATTTATTTAAAAATAACAAACCCATTACATGTTAACATAAATAACACTTTTTTTTTTTTTTTTTTTTTTTTTTGTGGTACGCGGACATCTCACTGTTGTGGCCTCTCCCGTTGTGGAGCACAGGCTCCGGACACGCAGGCTCAGCGGCCATGGCTCAGGGGCCCAGCCGCTCCGCGGCATGTGGGATCTTCCCGGACCGGGGCACGAATCCGTGTCCCCTGCATCGGCAGGCGGACTCTCAACCACTGCGCCACCAGGGAAGCCCCAACATAAATGACACTCTTAATGAAAAAAATTTTTTTCAAAACAAAAAAGTCTAGCAAGAAGAGTGGCATTGTTTTACTTTTTTTTCCAAATGTCTTTAATATCTGGCTGTATAAAAGACATCTAGGATCTCATATCTGCTTTTGCATTCTGTCTGTTGCCAGATCCCATATCATGTGTCCTCTAGAAGGTACATGTCCACTATATACTCATGAGAAAATGCGAGTTAAAAAGGAAAATAGGGGACTTCCCTGGTGGCGCAGTGGTTGAGAGTCCACCTGCCGATGCAGGGGACATGGGTTCGTGCCCCGGCCCGGGAAGATCCCACATGCCGCAGAGCGGCTGGGTCCGTGAGCCATGGCCGCTGAGCCTGCGCATCCGGAGCCTGTGCTCCGCAACGGGGGAGGCCACAACAGTGAGAGGCCCGCGTACCGCAAAAAAAAAAAAAAAAAAAAAAAAAGGAAAATAACAGCTTAGTATTATCATGAAAATATTTTTGACCTTGAGGATCCTCTGAAAGGGTCTTAAAATGGGATCCCCAGGGGTGCCCAGACCATACTTTGGGAACTACTGGCATACAGCCCTCAAGGAGCTGAGACCAGCAAGAGAGAAGAATATTTACAGGGATATATAGTGTAGTGCTCTAATCGAGTATAACAATATAATTCTGACTGGGAAGGTCAGCAAAGACTTCAAGAAGGTGTTGCCGTTTGAGTTGGACCTTGAATCATGAGTAGGTATATAACAGAGGAGGTGATGGCTTTCTTGGCTGAGGAACAGCGTGAATAGTGGCATGAAACAAGCCCAGTGTTCCTAGAGTATAACCTGCATGAAGGGAAGTTACTGAAGAGAAGGCTGGAAAAGTATAGTGGAAGGACAGACTGTACAGAGCCTTTATTCTGCAGGTGATGGGAAACAATTGTTAGCTGCTACATAACAAATATTAGCTGATGTTTGTGCCCCTACTCTATCTAGGGTAGGCACGATATTAGGACTTTAGTTCACTCACCAACCCACTGAAGCTTTGAGTATTTAATTTGCATACTTGGATCTCTTGGTCTGTTATTAAACTGACTCCTATTATTAATACATTTTTTCTGAAGTTCTTAGAATTGTAAATGAGATATTTCCAGAGATATGGATAATAAGATAAAAAGGGGTAAACCACAGAAATGGAGGACCTCTTAGTTTCCTAGAAAGAAGTGGCTGTTCTCTGAACAGTCCCAAGAAAGAGGAGCAGCTGGCCTCCTCTTGGCTCCTAAAAGACCCTACTGCTGTCCCCAGTGCTCAAAACTGCTACACTCCCTCGGTAACAGATACTTGACTTCAGAGGTGTCGATGAAAAAGTTTTAGCAGAAATAAAGAAATGGACTAAGACCAAACTCACAAGAGAGAATCAAATGTAGCAACTAAGATTATGAGACATAATTTTTTCAGAGGATAATGGTCTGTGCTTCCTTCTTTGGGTGTTGTATCCTGTGGTTCTGTGGGCTCAGGATACAAATATGACTTGAATATGACTTGAATGGGAAGTATAAAAGAGAGTAAACAGTTCTGGGGGCTCCGTTTCTTTCCTTCTCTGTGACTTCAGTTTGCCCCACCGAGGGAATTGTCTAACAGGGACACCACCTGAGAAACATGAGTTCACTTTTTTATGAGATATATGTGGGTTGGATGCTGAAAGACCTCAAAGCTAGATCCTAGGTAGAGCTAAACCGTTGGTTAAAAACCCTAAAACCGAGGGGGCAGGAATGCATAATGATTCATTTTTCACTTAGGACTTACTAATCACTCCACATTACTAGTGTTAACACCAGATATGTATGTACACAGCATTTCCCAACTTTTATTATACTAAGATCTTAGGTTGATGATCTACTTAGCACTCAACAACACTGGAACCCCAGTGTTGCCTAGATATATGCAAGGCTAAGGTATCTGTGTACACTTGGGTGTGTATTAGGCCGTTAAAAGGCTTCCAAGGAATTCTCCACCTCTTTAAGCCGCTCCCTTTGGCCCAAAGGGCGGGGGGGAGGGGCTGGAGGGGGCGGTTTCCTAGGCGACCGCCGAGCAGCAAGTGCGCACGCGTAGTGCTGGGCCTGGCTGATGCAATCTTCCTCGCGCGAGCTGCGTCTACCGAGAGTAAGGAAGCCGACAGGGACCTGAGCTAGGCCAATCAGCGGCCACAAGGAAGAGTGCGGAAAGGCCCGCCCGCCTGATCCTGCGAGTGACGTTCGGTGGCCCTGAGCTGGTGGCGTAGCCGTCCGCCCTCCTTCGTCTCGTCCGCTTGCTTGGAGGCGTCCTGCTTCGGCGCTGGCCCTGCGGCCATTTTGAGCTTCGCTTCCACCAGCCAGCCGGCCCAGCCCTTCCGGGGTCGCTTAGCTGAGGAGCTTTTCCACGGTCAGTCTCTCCTGGCAAGTCGCCGCCGCCGCCGCCGCGGAAGGGCTTCTATCTATGGTGGAGAGGGCTGGAGAGGACTAGGACACCTCCTTTCCGCCAGGATGGATGTCGCCTCGGCCGCCGCGTCCTGTGCCCGCCGTTCCGGACTGTGGTCTGCCGCCCGCGGCCGAAGCCGCTCTCCTCTGTGGCTCTTCTGTTGGCCCGGAGATCGGCCTGGGGCATCAACTCCGCCGCTGGGCAAGGCTGAGACTCTGTAGGCCTTTTGGAGTCCCTCCCGGCCGCCCGCCGCTGAGCTCCGCTTTCCTCCCTCAGAGACTTGCCGAGAACGCGGAGATGGAGCCGGCAGCAGACGCATCGCGGGAACGGGCCGCCCCGCGGGCGGACTCCCGGTTCCGGCTGCCCTTCTTCTTCCCTCGGCGCTCGCGACCAGGCACTTCCAAGTTCCCCGCACCTCCTGCCCCGGAACACTCCGGGGATCTCAAACTGGCTTCTTGTCCCCCGCCCGAGGCTCGGCGCAGCTCGTGGATGCAGCTGCTTTCCCAACTCTTTGCGCCGCTCCCCGGCTTGCTTCAGAAGCTGCTCATCTGGAGCCAGCTTTTCGGTGGGATGATTCCGACCAGATGGCTAGATTTTGCTGGAGGCTACAGCGTGCTGAGAGCCCTGAGGGCCCGGGAGGAACCCGACGCCCCCACAGCGCCGAAATCTCTGAGTTCGCTGCGGCTAGATCCTTCGGCTGACGCGGCCGTCGTTCCCCTCGATTGGCTAGAGGAGGGCATCCACTGGCAGTGCTCGTCCTCAGATCTAAAATTGGAACTTAAAGCCAAGGGAGGAACTTTGGACTCCGCAGCCCACGCTTTTCTCCTAGAGCAGCAGCTGTGGGGAGTGGAGCTCCAAGCCAATCTGTTCTCCGGCCGGGAACTTGGCCCTTCGCCCTCCGGGCCTCTCAACGTTCAGCGCTTAAGCAGTGCCAACGTCGTCTCCTATTTGCTGAACCCCTCCTATCTGGACTGCCTGCCCCGGGTAGAGCTGAGCTATCAGAGCAGAGTTGGCAGTGGCGAGCTGGTCGATTTCCAGGCGCTGAGCCCAGAAAGCGGCTGCCTGGATGAGGTCCCGTCTCATCCCCAGCCGCTCAACGCGGAGATGGCTTGCGTCTCGTTGCAGGGATGTGCGCCTCTCTCTAGAGAAGGGCTGCCCGAAATCCACCATCTTCGCATGAAGCGACTGGAATTCCTTCAGCAGGCCAGCAAGGGCCAAGCGTTACCCACCCCTGACCAAGATCATGGCTACCACAGCCTGGAGGAAGAGCACAGCCTGCTCCGGATGGATCTGAAGCACCGCAGAGATAGTGCAACACAGTGTGTTCCCGCTGCTGGAGCCGGTCCCGGCACCGCTCAGGAACCCACTGAGGAGAAGGTAGAATTGTTGACTAAAGAGGTTCCCCTTGCTTTGGAGAGACAGGGCACCTCGGAAGGCTGTCTATCTTGTGAGGTTCCTACGGAGCAGGAGCCTGGAGAGGACCAAATAAGTGTAATTGACTCCTCAGACATAGACGATGACCTTCCCATTTCTGCCAGACCAGCCTGTAGCAACAAATTGATAGATTACATTTTGGGAGGTGCAGCCAGTGACCTGGAAACAAGTTCTGATTCAGAAGGTGAGGATTGGGATGACGGCGCTGAGGATGATGGTTTTGATAGCGATAGCTCACTCTCAGAATCAGACCTTGAACAAGACTCAGAAGGGCTCCACCTTTGGAACTCTTTCTATAGTGTCGATCCTTATAATCCCCAAAACTTCACAGCAACAATTCAGACTGCTGCCAAAATTCTTCCCAGAGACCCTTCCGACTCAGAGACGGATTTGTCTGACAAGTCTAATCTAGAAAATCCTCCCTGGACTGCAAGCCTTCCTGAGTCTCCTGACCATAATTCTGGGGAAGAAGATGACTGGGAATCTAGTGCAGATGAAGCAGAGAGTCTCAAACTGTGGAATTCTTTCTGTAATTCCGATGACCCCTACAACCTTCTAAATTTTAAGGCTCCTTTTCAAACATCAGGGAAAAATTGGAAAGGCTGTCGAGCCTCAGAGAGGCCGTCTGAGTCTATTGTGGCCATTTCTGAGTGTCACAGCTTACTTTCCTGTAAGGTACAACTGTCAGGGAGCCGAAAAAGTGAATGTCCAGACTTGGTACAGGGTGGGGTTCTTTCTGGAGCAAGACACACACATATCCAGAGAAAAAAGGTTTGTTTCTTTCTTTTAACATGCCTGATATTGCGTGTTCTGATGTGGTTAAGGATATCAGCATGACTTTCCTGGAGGCATAATAGTGCATATTTTTGAGGAAGGACTGCAGGCTCATATACTTGGATTGAGAAATGAGCCTCCCTGCCCCCCACTTCCCTCCTTAGAGTGTTGTTCCTGTCTGAATTGAAGGTGCTATTGTATAGATGTTAGCTCGAAGGTGCTGTTTTCTTTTGGATTGGCAGCTCTGGGCTGTTTTCCTCCAAGCTTAAACTTTTCACTTTTTTTTAAGAAACAGAAAAATTAAACCTTGTGTGTACACGATTTAATTCTAGAGATTGAGAAGGTCCTATTATAGCCATAGAGTTTTAAATGGTAATAAATGTGGTGTTTGCAGACACTTAGTGTTGTAGTTACATGATAACAGTGTCTTCATTCCTGTCCGTTAGAACCCAAAGGGATGATGGTACCAAGTAGCAAGTCATATTTGTCTGGTTCTTTGCCATGAAAGAAAATACTAATTTCAGTATTAAAAACTTTTGGACATTTGGGATTTTGATTGACAGTCAAAAACAATACAGAAAATAGTGTTGCCTTTTCTTGAGAAAGCATTATTAGTTATCATTGGCCAGCTACAGGTTAATAATCATTTGTAACAGTGATGGTCATTTATTTGGTTTTCTTGAGTAGTTGCTTCCTATTCCCAGGCTAGTCTTAAAACTTCCTGGAGCATTTTATTTTACTCTTTCAACACATTGTCAAGTTAACCTTATTTTGGGAATCTTTTGAATTGCTTTTTTTTTTTCTCTATTGTTTATTCAACTGAAGTTATTAATTGGAGAGTGATCCCCCCAGATACACAGGGTATCTTTTATTGTGAAGGGAAAGTTTCTTCTTTACTTATATTTGGAAAGAGAAAGGTGTAGGTAAATTATTATTGACCTCAGATTCAGCAGCATCAAAGTTTCAAGTGGAAAGAACCATCCACTGGCTCCAAGTGACCAGCTTAATACTTTGAAACTCTTCCAGGGGTAGAAAATGTCCCTAAATGGTGGTAATCTTATGTCTTAGCCATAGAAGCAGAATAAGGCATATTAAAAATTAAATTTCAGTTTACACTTTTGTAAATGCTGTCATCAAAGAGTTTTTCTCTATATTTTTAAAGGGTCCCTGACAAAATGACCTATTTAGTGAATAGATAAGAAGCGAAATGGGGCAATGGAACGAGCACTTGGCACCTGGAGACCTTTGTTCCCCACTCCTGAGTAGTTAGGGCCAAGAGATTTGAGAAGACAGCCAGAGCTAGGAAGTAACTTGACCTCTCATGGCTTTGATTCACTTATTTATCTTATGGAAGTAATAATAATAATAATAACTATTGTATGAATTATTGCACGGTTTAAATGAGGTGAGTAGATAAAACTCACAGTTAGTTGCCTTGACTTTAAAATGGTAGCTCTTTCTTGTTCAGGGACCTCAGGCCAATCTCATGCCTCATTTTAGCTTGCTCATTGAATAAGACTGAGATGAGTCAAGTAGGTGTGTCTCAGCTATTACTATGAACTAGAAGCAACATTTATAAAAGATTATGTCTGCGATATGGTAAAATTATAGCCTTTGACTACATGCCATTCTTTAGGTATACGGGAATAATGGATAGTGCCTACTTCTTAGAATGAGGCTTTCAGATCTGGGAGTTTAAAATGCTTTGTGTCATGGCATAACATTGTGCAGATTGTGGAGCCAGACTCAGGGTTTGAATCCTTATGCACCCATAGAAGCTGTGTGATTTGAACAGATCAGTTAACCTACCTACCTTGATTTCCTTATCTGTACGATGGAGATGATAGTAATACATACCCCATAGGGTTGATATGATGAAGTGAGATAAAAATTGCTAAGTACTTTGAAAAGAGCCTGGCATATGATAACCACTATATAAATGTTTGTTGTTGTTATTTATCTTGGTGACACAATGAGTAACACTAGAATGCAATAACTTTTAAGGTATTACATACCTACTAATTGTCCTCGGGGGCATTCCTTGGCCTGATGTAAAGGGAATGAAAGTAGTAGGTCACAGTGGGATTAGCTGATGTAACTATTGAACGTGTTTTAAAACAAGTTTTTACTTTTGGTGTTTGATAAAAAAGAAAAACTTCTATATTAGAAATTAAGTAGGGATTAAAAGGGACTGTCACTCCATGTGATCATGTATATTGTAATATTCTCAATTTCATGTATATGTAGTGATAGCATATTGAGGAGGAATACAAAGAGGGTTTTTATCTTTACAGTCTGTCTTATAGTAACATAACTTTAAAGATACGTTAATTTTGCTGCAGTTTGTTTATTAAGTAACTCTCTTCCGTATTCTTATTACAAAAGTAATAATATAAGAATAATACTACATATTTATGATTCAAGAATTGGAAAGCACTGAAAAGTGAAATTTTTTTGGAAAAAGGAAGAATAGAAATAAGTGACGATCTTGTTAAAGCTTTTGTGTTGTAATAAAAGCATTGACTCCAGGAATATATTTCTGAAATACTTTGTTTGGAAACATTTGTCATTTGGAAAAGTATCACAGAATTGATTTCCCTAAAGATTAAAAAAAAGTAAAGATTAATAACATCAGGAGAATTTCACTTACCCATCTGGACTCATTTTTAACACCAAAACCAGGAGGGGGTAGTCTGGTTGACCGGATAATGGATGCGGGATGGGGGGTGTGTGTGTGTGTGTGTGTGTGTGTGTGTGTGTGTGTGTGTGTTGTGTGCGAGAGAGAGAGAAGGAGAAAGAGAAAGGAATTAAAGGGACATTTGCCCACTGTTTTATTCAGGTGCCATCTAGTCAGTTAGAACCCTTCCTTCTTTCCTCCCTCCCTCCCTTTCTTCCTCCCTTCATTCCTTCCTTTTGCTTCTGTTATATTTGAGATTAAAATTAGTCTATATCTTTATAGGTAACCTTCCTTGAAGAAGTTACTGAGTATTATATAAGTGGTGATGAGGATCGAAAAGGACCATGGGAAGAATTTGCACGGGATGGATGCAGGTTCCAGAAACGAATTCAAGAAACAGAAGACGCTATTGGATACTGCTTGACATTTGAGCACAGAGAAAAAATGTTTAATAGACTCCAGGAAATGTGCTTCAAAGGACTTAATGTTTTCGAGCAATGTTAAGATGATGTGACAGCCTCTGGCCTTAGCAAACACTACCTCTTACTTGAGAGGTTTCTTTTAAAAACAAAAATTGGCAGCTGTCCTTTGACTTTTTTCTTAGAGGATATGCAACTTGGATCCAGTGACCTAGTTTAATATTTTTTTTTTGCAACATATCCCACTCAGAAATGTACAGGTTTGAAGCCAAGCCCTGAAAATGAAGGATGAGATGGTGTGATTTCTAATCCTCCTTTTTTGTTCAGTTGGATTTGTTTTTGAATGTTGTTTGCTTGCTGAAGTGAAAAGGGGACCTCTTAAGGTGTAATTTTGCACTTTGAAAACTTATTTTCTTGGGAAACAATATTTATAGGGTTTGAAGCCCATTTTTCATTCTAATTTAAATTACGTGTACCTGTCTAAAAACTTTGGGCTCTTTTTTCCCTCTGAACATTCTGAAATTAATGGGCTGTTATGTTTTCTCTATATTTTTTTATTTCAGTAATTTGGCCCTTCTACTTCAAGGCTAAGAAAATAATCTTGTATATACTACCAACTTAAAGTACATTATCTTGTGTCATTGTGGTTTTTTTTCTTTCTTTCTAAAAGTGACTGGTTGAAAATATGTGGTGGGTTTTTATTTCTAGATTAAGCGCTACCTAGGATATTTCCAAGGACTGCCACAAAACCTTTATGTGCAGTACTTTCTGTTACTTTGGGAAAGCTGCATATTTCTGCCAAATTTTAACATCTGATATACTTAATTTCTGTGCAAACTCTTTTTTGAAGAAGGTTCTGTATGTGTTATTATAGTTCCCACTTGGGTGGTTCTTTGTGTCTTCAATAGGTAGAAATTGTTGTAAAAGACTCCAGAAGTAATAATTGCATCATAGTTGCTTTTAAATTTAAAAGCTTAGAATTTTCCTAGGAAGAAGATAGGAGACATCTCAGAGCAATTTGGTCTTGTTGTATGTGCTCTCAAAAGAAAACCAGTGTTATTAATATGCCTCAGCACCGTCACTTTTAAAACCTGTCAGGATGGCACTGTGAACTTGGAAATGGGCAGGTCTTAACTTTCCAGTTTGAAATGTAAAATGTAGACTTCAGTCAATATCCAAGTTTATTGTGTTCTCCTTTTTTAATAGTGAGAGAAGTAATGGCAAGGCCTATAGTTTCAGGAAAGAACTATAGATTTAACAAATAGAAAGTCTTAATATCTTCAGCCCAAAGTTTACTTTTGTTTTTTTTTCCACTTGAAAAAAGCTGATATCTTTAATAAACAAAAGTGACAATGTTCATTTTCCAAAGCAAACTGTTTTTGCAGTGACTGATTGCATTTGGTTTATTTAGCTAGTTCTACATGGTGTGCATTTGTTAGGTTGGTTAACCAACTCCTTAATAGTCTGTTTTTGTTTCATGTGCCTCCTGTCACAGGTAATGGAAAACATGAATAGAATAGATGACCTCTTAATTTTGAACTTGTTTCAGAGTGGGGACAAATTTTTCATCAGAAGTGCTTGCAGGGTTACTACCTCAGTTTATAATCTACCTGGTCATTATTTTATTTGTTTGGGTTGCTCTAAGAACTGCCTCTAGTGTTAATATGTATATATATATTCATACTTAAACACTGAGAGTACAAGTAAAAGTCAGATTTTTGCAGAGCCCTTCTTCAATGTGGTTTGTGCCCCTGCATTTTAGGTAATCACAGGGAATGCATTTATAGAGTCTAGTGTAACAACATGGAAATAAGCTAAGTTTCAAACACCACCTGTGTCAGTTGGAAAGAAGGTGTCACTTGCCTTGAAAAGAAAACTTTGAAAATGTGTAGGCATTCTTTTAAAACCAGACTGAAGTATACTGTTTTCAGAGACTTAGGTTGTGTTTTGTGTTTCTGAAATCTTGCACCTCTGCATGTATGAAAATAATGGGATATCTTTACATTTACTGGATTTTGGAGAATTATTCCCTTGAGATTCCAGCCTCACTACCAAATACGTAAAAGCTTGGTGAAGAGTTCTCCCATTTACTACCCTCCTTTAAAAGAAGTGATCAGGCGGTGATAAGGACAAAAGGGACCATTTTAAAGTTGGACAAGGGAAGAAACAGAATTCTTACCAGTTTCATTCCAATTTTAGTTGTTAGAACAAAGTTAAACCTTCAGTCTTAAAATCCTTAGAAGTTTTAACTGAACATTTTACACACCTAAAAGTCTTGCAATGGTGCTTTAAGTATCAATGTAGCATATGAAAGGCTTTGTACAGACAAGTAAAATTTCCTTTTCTGAGTGTTCAAATGTGATAACACCATCTCGTCATCTTTAACTTGAAATCAAAACTATCAGATTTTATTTTTTTATAATTTAAGGAAGGTGAAGTTAGGGGACTAGAAGACATCTAAATTGGCTTCTACAGATCCAATGATTTAAATGTAACCAGTTTGTTGGGACTTTATAGCTAAAATTATATTTGTGTATATAACTGTTAGCTAATCTGTAAATTGTAATAAATATATTTGCAATTTTTAAATGTTACAAGATATTTTGGTTCAATTTTATATTGTATTTTACATTATTTTCAGTATTACTGAGCAGGATTTCCAGAATTAAATCTGGTGTTTTTGTAGAAGCACTGTAAACTTTAAAGGTGCTGCACAAATTTATGTGGTTTAAAAAGGTTATGTGGGGCTTCCCTGGTGGCGCAGTGGTTGAGAGTCCGCCTGCTGATGCAGGGGGCGCGGGTTCGTGCCCCCGTCCGGGAGGATCCCAGGTGCCATGGAACGGCTGGGCCCATGAGCCATGGCCGCTGAGCCTGCGCTCCGCAACGGGAGAGGCCACAGCGGTGAGAGGCCCGCGTACCGCAAAAAAAAAAAAAAAAAAAAAGGTTATGTGACATGGAAATTACACCACAACTAACTGAAGTGGAAGGAATGGTAAGGGGATAAATATAATTGTAAACCACATTGTGGTATTAGAAAAAAGAATTTAGTTCTTAGCGTATGAAATGCCCTTCTTAGAGAATGGGGGTTTGATTCTAAAATTGGCCCCAACTGTGTATTTCTTCTGCAAAGAAAACAGTAAAATTGTGGGCTTCCCTAGTGGTGCAGTGGTTAAGAATCCGCCTGCTAATGCAGGGGACACGAGTTCAAGCCCTGGGCCAGGAAGACCCCACATGCCACGGAGCAACTGAGCCTGTGTGCCACAACTACTGAGGCCCTCACACCTGGAGCCCGTGCTCCACAATGAGAGAAGCCACCGCAATGAGAAGCCCGTGCACCGCAATGAAGACCCAATACAGCCAAAAATAAAAACAAATTTATTTAAAAAAAAAAGAACAGTAAAATAAACAGTATTCACAGAAGCAGTAAATTCATATTCTGGGAATAGCATAGTGTTTCTACTAAGTATCAGGGAATTCGGTTTCTTTATTTTGTGCATTATTATTAATGATAACCATGGTATTTGTAAGTCATGATGTTACCTCATGATATTGAATAAATGTGATGGTAACATCAGAAAAAACAAACTTCTTATCCTGAAAAAAAGACATTTGGACTATAGCAAGCCTGTTCATGGACTAAGGCATAATAGCATTCTTAATTTAGGCATTTGGATCTTCCAAGCTATTGAAAAATTATCAAAGATGTATTTCTGAACTAGAAAGAAATTAACATTTAGTTGCAGATAAATCAATGTTTAGTACAGATTGAATTGATGGCCCAGGTTATACTTCTATTACCATCTTGGGGTTAATTTAAGCATTTTTGGCTATGTCTCCCCAGGAAGGGGAGAAAATATAATAATAGTCATGTTTACACCAAGTCAGATTTATTGTTAATGACTATCCCGATATCCCTATAGAAGTTGTGCTGTGTTTCTTTTTTGTTCTACTTTAATAGAAAGTTTAAAGCAAAAATTTAATTGCTGACCTCAGAAATGTTGATAGTTACACACAGATTTGGGAGTTTGTTGGTCTCATTTGGAGACTTCCTTTGGACCCTCCTTTACCTTTTAAAAATAAAAATGGAAATATCTTCATTTTTATCTCATTTATAAAAGTAATACAGAGATATAAAGACATCTGGTACATTCTAAAGAGTAAGTACGTTGCTCAGCATACCTCTTTGAGCTAAGAGACTTAATTTCTTTTTATGTGCATGAAGAGGTTTTGATATTTCTTCATTCAACTGATTATGACACGAATGTTGGCTATTTGGAATATACCTACATTGTTTCTCAGGATTCTTATGGACTTAGTTGAATGCTTTGGTCAATACAAAAAAAGTCTTTTTCTGCCTGGATTTGCTCCATTGAGACTAAGTTTTTATTGGTTAATTATGACTTTAAAATACAAAGGAAGCATGATATCAAGCTCTGCAAAAATAGGTGTAATAAATAGGATAAATAGATCTAACCCTGCTCACTTTGAGGATTCATACAAGACCTATAGTGCTTTCAGTTAATACGTATTAGTGACAGTTTTGACATCAGGGAAGTTAGAAATAATTCTACATGTGGAATGGAGAACACGGTGGAGGTGGTAGTACTGTGTAACAATTTGAGTCACATCATTGTTTTACCATCGGCCGACTCCTTAATTTCACCAGGGAAAGATAGGGGAAACTAGATTTATGGAAAGTGGGTTGCTTGACCCACGGAGAGGATACCCTGGAGATCTAATGAAAACATAGGTCTAGAAAGCTGAACTATGAAGACGCTCTGGAGCGATTGTTCAGGTTTTGTTCTTTAATCCATTACCCCTCCCTTTGTCTCAGTACTATCCTTTTCTGCCACTTTCCTCCTGCCTTTGTTTGCTATTTTCACTACTGTTTCATAGATCCTTACCTAGAAGAAGAGGGATGAGGACTTTCACAGCAAAAGAACAGCACAGTTGCCAGAGGTGTGTTCATTAGCAATACTATCCATCAAGAAGACACTTATTGCACATTTCCCCACCAAAATGCTAGGTTATATACACTGAGACTGGATTAACTTTAAGAAATATCCCAAAGATGTTTAGGGTCAAAGAAAGGTGGTACTAAAGCTGGATTATGCTGCTTTGAGGTAAGCCTGTTTTTCCTAATGGGCTTCACACACTGGCTTCGAAGGCAAAAACCAGAGAGAAGTCCCAAAAGAATTTTGAAAAAGGCTCATCTAGATATATGTTCTGGAATGGTTGTTTTTAAAAACAAATTTCATCATGAGAAGACTGTTTGGATCTCAAATATCATCTCCAAGAGACCTCTGACCACCCTACCCTCCAACCCCTTTTTCCCACTATCTTTACCTTTTAAAATTATATTCACAGCCTAGGACTGTTGCTGGCACATTATAGATAGTCAACAGATATTTGTTGAATGAGTTAATAACTTTTCCTAAAGTGAGTTCCCATATAGCCTTTACTGAGAGTTCATCAGCACAGCCATGTCTGATTAGAATCCAATGTGCCTCAGCCATAGATGATACGGAATCACAGAACTGAAGGGTCCTTAGGGAGAAGCTGTAGTAAGCTCTAAATTTGTAGAATGTAATTACAAATTTCAATTGTAATTGAAATTTGTGCTTAGGGATACCGCATCAATTAAGTTGAGTGTCATTAACAAGGTGCATGTTAATTTATGAAGTTAATATGTGAGCAAATCAGCTGAGACCTTTCTTTTCCAGAATTAAAGAGTACCAAAGTATTGTACTAGCGTACCAAAGTATTTTTCCCACCACACCAGAAATTTCAGTTCTACTCCTTTTTCGGCAGGTTGGCTTTGAGTTTCTAGAGATGCACTGTTGATTCCACCAGATGGCGTGACTTGCCATCTCGGAGTGCCTGACAGTTTCCTTTTATTACTAATCTGATGGCTGTTGCTTGCTTAGAGGTCATTCCCTTGGTGTATAAACAAGATGGCAACTGCCCTGCTGTGCCCATTCTAGGCCTGCCTGGCCCATTGTGACTCCACCTTTTAGTGACAACTACCCATCAATGGGGGCTGTTCCTTATGGGGGAACCGAGAAGTGTATTTGAACACAAATAAATGAATTGATTCTTCCTGATCCACATGGAGGAATAATAAAATGAATACGACGATTTAGGAGATTGGAGGTGAGATATAGGAGGCTGATGTATGGATATTTGCCGGGGTTTTGTATTAGGGTTTTTCTAGTTAGGGTTTTATCTCACTTAACTATTTGTTCAGCATTCAGTTTTCTATTGCATTCCTGTGCATCAGGGCAGTCATTCTCAATGAGAGGAGAGAGGGTGCCACATCGCTCGGAGCATGGGGTCTCACTGTGCCTGATTACAGAATTATACATGCAACTGGCGTGGAAAGAGGAAAAGAGCCTCAAGAACTATTGATCTGGGGTTTGTGCTGGTGTTACCTGTTTCCCTCTTAGAGCTAGTAGCCAAGGCCAGGTGGATATCCAGGACTGCTCTTTGGTAGGTTTGGTATTGGCTCCAAGGGGCTGCTCCGATCCGCTTCCAGGTGTGCAGAATGGAGGCCATTACATGTTTGCATACAATTTTCCTGTGCCTGCAGTGACTGAGGCACCTTTCAACTGTATTATTGTGGTGCTTTTCCTTTCTTTTGTTTCTGAGTAGGGAAGGTAGGCATGTTTTCGTACTTTCAGGAATTTACATGGGAGTTTTTTGTTTGTTTTTTATTTCTGTTTGCCATATTTTCTAGATATTCACCTCTGAACAGATTCCCTTCCCCAGGACAACCTACTGAAAGTCACAGCTTGATTGGCCTGGGGGGTGTAACCCAGTACTGCCTGAGAGATGGCAATACTTTTAGAATAATATTGAATTACAGAAGAAAAGTCCTGCTGGGAAGTCATAGGGTTGAAGCAGGTGCATATTCTTGCAATTAATTTCCCAGGTTGTTCCAGATGGGATGACAGTTACATTAGCTAATGCCCCTTCTTTTTCCCCTTTTTCTCATTCAGTCATTAAAAAATTAAATTTATTTAAACTAAACAAAAACAACAACAACGGTTCACCCATTTCTCCCACCCCCACCCCCACTTAGTCTCTGGCAAAAATCAATCAGTTATCTGGATCTTTGAGCTTGTTTTTGTTTGTCCAGTTGTTGTTGTTGTTTTAGATTCCACATATAAGAGAGAGTATACTGACTTATTTCATTTAGCTCAGTGCCCGAGAGGTCCATCCAGGTTGTCACAAATAGCAAGATTTCATTTTTTCCAGTGTCCCTTATTACCCCTTTCATTTGGCATAGAACCGCCTCAGGGTCCCTTGGGAATATTTACCTTCTGTCATCAGGTTTCATCTACCCTCTAAAGGCTTCCCTGCTGACTCCATCTCTACATCCTCAGAGCTCATTATTGTGTTTTTCAGTATTACAGCGCCCTGTACATGTTCTTATCACTGTTCATCACATTGAATTGTAATTGTGTTTGCAATTCCATTTCTTCCTGTAGATTGTCACCTCTTTGGTGGAGGGGTCCTCAGCACAGGGACCAGAATGTCTTAGGTGCACAGTATACTTTTCTTTAACTCAAGTGACAATTTCCAGAGCCTCCTTCTCCCAATGAATAGGTTTCCCTACCCCACACAACGGTTGAAATTTATTAATTCAAATTAATTTAATTGCTTTTGTTTCAAAGAAGCAAATAAATGTGTGAAAAGTAATATAATCTAATGTAAACATTTTTATTTTTAGTACTTGAGATATTTTTGAGAAGCTAATATGGCTAGTGACGACTTTACATCTAAGGTTTTAAATCAGTTGATGTTATATCTTCATTACTGATCTTTCAAGTGATAGCATGAGGCTTATTGAAATTAGATCAGTGTTATGAAAGGCACTTCTTCCTTAGGCAGGGTATCATTCGTATCCAATTTTCCTGGTTAAGGACTTCTTTTTTTTTCAATCAGCTTATTGAGGTATAATTTACATATAATAAAATTCACCAATTTTAAGTGGAAAATTCAGTGAGTTTTGAGAAATGTGTACAGTCATGTAAACACTACCACAGCAAAAATATAAAGCATTTCCATCACTCCAGAAAGTTCCCTCATGATCATTTCTATTCAACCACCTCCCCAACCTCCAGCTTTTTGCAGCCATTGATCTGCTTTTTATCACTGTTTCACCTCTTCTGGAATTTTGTAAAAATGGTGTCATACATACAGTGTGTACCTTTTTGTGTCTGGCTTCTCTTATCCAATGTAATGCTTTGATATTCATCTGTGCTGTTGAGTATATCAGCAGTCCATTCTTTTCTGCTGCTGAGTAGTATTCCATTGTATGATTATGCCACGATTTATTTATTCAATAACTAGTAGATAGACAGTTGATTTGTTTCAGTTTGTGGCTATGGTGATTAAGGCTGCTATGAACATTTGCATATAAGTGTTTCTGTGGATATACATTTTCATTCCTTTTGGATAAATTCAAGAATGATATTGCTGCATCAGATGGTAAGTATATATGTGTTTAACTTTATAAGAAAACTCCCAGTTCTCCAAACTGGCTGTACCACTTGGCAGCACGGTATGAGAATCCAGTTGTTCCATGCCCTTGCCAATACTTGATGCTGTAAATCTTTTTAAGTTTAGTTATTCTAGTGGGTTTGTAGTGACATCTCATTTTAGTGTAAATTTTCATTTCCTTGATGTTTAATGATATGGTAAAATATGTGTTCAAATCTTTCATCCATTTTTTAAACCAAGTTGTGTGTGTGTCTGTAAAATATTTTTTCTTAGTCTGTAGCTTGCCTTTTCATTTTCTTAATGTCATTTGAAGAGCAATATTTTTAATTTTGCAGAAGTCCAATTTATCTATTTTTTCCTCTATGGTCCATGAATTTTTGCCCTATCTCATAAATCTTTCCCTAACCCAAGGTCACAAATATTTTTGCTTATTTTTTTTTCTGGAAGTTTTATGCTTTTAATTCTGACATTTAGGTCAATGATCCATTTTGAGTTAACTTTTGCATATGGTATGAAGTAAGGGTTGAGACTCATGTTTTTGCACACAGATATTAAATTGTTGAAAGGTAACCTTGGCACCGTTGTTAAAAATCAATTGAAAATATACTTGAGTCTATTTCTGGACCCTCTATTCTATTTCAGTGATCTGTATCTCTGTCCTTACATAAATGCTACACTGTCTTGATTACTGTTAACATTATAGTAAGTCTTGAAATCACTTTGTTCTTTTTCAAAATAGTTTTGACTGTTGTTGGTCCTTTGCATTTCTCTTTGAATTTTAGAAGCAGCTTATTAATTCTACCAAAAAAAACCCCCCAAACTTACTAGGGTATTGAATGGGATTGCACTGACTTTATAGACTGACTTTACAGTGTTGACATCTTAGCAATATTGAGTCTTCTGATCCATAAGCACTCTACATCTCTCCATTTATTTGGGTTTTAAAATATTTCTATCAGCAATGTTTCATAGATTTTCATATACACTTATGAAATATATGAAATACATGTATTTATTTTTGTATATTGATCTTGTATCCTGTGATCTTCAAATTTTTTACATAGATGATCACATTTTAGAATATTAACATTATATGTCTTTTATTTCTTTTTTTCTTGTCTTATTGTACTGGCTAGGATATTTAGTACATTTTTAAAAATTCCCTCAGGTTTTCTTTTTTTTTAAATATTTATTTATTTGGTTGCATTGGGTCTTAGTTGCAGCAGGCGGGCTCCTTTAGTTGTGGCTCACTGTCTCTTTATTTGCGGCATGCGAACTCTTAGTTGCGGCATGCATGTGGGATCTAGTTCCTTGACCAGGGATCTAACCTGGTCTCCCTGAATTGGGAGTGTGGAGTCTTAACCACTGGTGCCACCTGGGAAGTCCCTTTAGTACGTTTTTGAATAGAAGCAGCGAGAGCAAACATCCTTGCCTGATCATTAGAACTGATGATGTCTTCTCTTTCATTCTCAATGTTGGTAATTTATGTCTTTTCTCTTTCTTATCAGTCTGTCAAGAGGTTTATCAATTTTACTGATCTTAAAAAAAACAGCTTTTGGGGCTTCCCTGGTGGCGCAGTGGTTGAGAGTCTGCCTGCTGATGCAGGGACACGTGTTCGTGCCCCGGTCTGGGAAGATCCCACATGCCACGGAGCGGCTGGGCCCGTGAGCCATGGCCACTGAGCCTGCGCGTCCGGAGCCTGTGCTCCGCAACGGGAGAGGCCACAACAGTGAGAGGCCCGCATACCGCAAAAAAAAAAACCAAACAGCTTTTGGTTTCATTGATTTTTTTTCTCTTATTTATTTTTTTTACTTTGCTCTATTTTGTGTTCTGGTCCACTGATTTCTGATTTGTAGTCTTTTTCCTTCTTTCACATTCTTTGGGTTTGATTTAATTGTCTTTTTCTAATTTCTTAAGGTGGAACTTAAACCACTGATTCAAAATCTTTCTTTTCTTCTAATGTAAGTACCCAATGCTATAAATTTCCCTATAAACACTGCTTTAGCTGCTTCTCAAATGTGTTTACACGTTGTGTTTTCATTTTCATACAGTTCCAGATATTTTCTAAAATTTCCCTTGTGCTTTCTTCTATGAACCATGTTTGAAGTGTGTTAACTTTCAAATATTTGGGAATTTCCAAAATTTCTTGTTGATTTCTAATTTAATTGCACTGTGGATAGAGAACATACTTGATCTGATATTAATCCTTTTACATTTATTAAGACTCATTTTATGCCCAGTCATGTGTCTATCCTATAGAATGTTCCATATATATTTGACCAAAAAAAGGGTATTTTTTTAAAAAAATATAAACCAGCTTTTTAAAAAAATTATTTTTGGCTGTGTTGGGTCTTTTTTTTTTTTTTAATAAATTTATTTATTTATTTATTTTTGGCTGCATTGGGTCCTTGCTGCTGAGCGCGGGCCTTCTCTAGTTGTGGTGAGTGGGGGCTACTCTTCGTTGTGGTGCGCTGGCCTCTCAAAGAGGTGGCTTATCTAGTTGAGGAGCATGGGCTCTAGGTGTGCGGGCTTCAGTAGTTGTGGCATGCAGGCTCAGTAGTTGTGGCTCGCGGGCTCTATAGCACGGGCTCTGTAGTTGTTGCACACAGGCCTAGGTGCTCCACAGCATGTGGGATCTTCCTGGACCAGGGCTCGAACCCATGTCCCCTGCACTGGCAGGCAGATTCCTAACCACTGTGCCACTACGGCAGTCCCTGTGTTGGGTCTTTGTTGCTGAACACAGGCTTTCTCTAGTTGTGGCGAGTGGGGGCTACTCTTCATTGCGATGCGTGGGCTTCTCATTATGGTGGCTTTTCTTCTTGCTGAGCACGGGCTCTAGGTGCGCGGGCTTCAGCAGCTTTAGCTCACGGGCTCTAGAGTGCAGGCTCAGTAGTTGTGGCGCACGGGCTTACTTGCTCTGTGGCATGTGGGATCTTCCTGGACCAGGGCTTGAACTCGTGTCCCCTGCACTGGCAGGTGGATTCTTAACCACTGCGCCACCAGGGAAGTCCAAAATGTGTTCTGATGTTGCAGGGTGACATGTTTTCTATGTGTCAGTTAGGTCAAGCTGGTTGATAGTGCTGTTCAGGTTCTCTATATACTCAATGATTTTCTATCTAGCTATTTTAACAATTATTGAGAGAGGTGTATCAAAATCACCAACTATAATTGTTGAATTGACTGTTTTATTTCTGCCTTCACTACTGTCATTATTTTTTTAAGACAATTTTTTAGAACAGTTTAAAGTTCACAGCAAAATTGAGAGGAAGGTACAGAGATTTCCCATATGCCCCCTGCCCCCGGCCCCCCAGATCCACAGCCTCCCCCAGCATCAGCATCCCCAGAGTGTGGACATTTGTTACAAATGATGAACCTACACTGACATGTCATAATCACTTAAAGCCCACAGTTTACATCAGTGTCATTCTGAGTATTGTACGTTCTGTGGGTTTGCACAAATGTAAAATGACATGAATCCACCATAATAGTATCACACAGAATAGTTCCACTGCCCTAAAAAATCCTCTGTGCACCCACCCCCCATATTCATCCCTCCTTCCCCTTCCCCAGGCTCTGGCACCACTGATCTTTTTACTTTCTCCATAGTTTTACCTTTGCAGAATGTCCTACAGTTGAAATCCTCTTCAGATTGGCTTCTTTGACTTAGTAATATGCATTTGAGGTTTCTCCATATTTTTTTCATGGCTTGATAGCTCATTTCTTTTTGGCCTTGAATAATATTCCATTGTCTGAATGTACCATATTTTATTTATTCATCACTGAAGGACTGAAAGACATCTTTTGGTTGCTTCTGTTTGGCAATTATGAATAAAGCTGCTATACACATCTCTGTGCAGGTTTTTGTGTGAACATAAGTTTTCATTTCTTTTGGATAAATACCAAGGAGTGTGATTGCTGGATCGTCTGGTAAAACTGTTTAGTTTTTTAAGAAAGCACCAAAATGTCTTCCGAAGTGGCTGCACCATTTTTGCGTTCCCGCCAGCAATGATGAGAGTTCCTATTGCTCCACATCCTCACCAGCCTTTCATGTTGTCAGTGCTCTGGGTTTTGGCCATGCTAATAGGTGTGGAGTGGTGTCTCATTGTTGTTTTACCTTGCATCTCCCTGATGACATATGATGTGGAGCATCTTTTCACGTGCTTATTTGCCATCTGTATGTTTTCTCTTTTCGTTTTGGATTTTATTTTATTTATTTTTTATACAGCAGGTTCTTATTAGTTATCTATTTTATACATATTAGTGTATATATGTCAATCCCAATCTCCCAATTCATCCCACCACCACTACCCACACCCCCACCACTTTCCCCCCTTGGTGTCCATACGTTTGTTCTCTATATCTGTGTCTCTATCTCTGCCCTGCAAACTGGTTCATCGGTACCATTTTTCTAGGTTCCACATATATGCATTAATATACGATATTTGTTTTTCCCTTTCTGATTTACTTCACTCTGTATGACAGTCTGTAGATCCATCCACGTCTCTACAAATGACCAAATTTCGTTCCTTTTTATGGCTGAGTAATATTCCATTGTATATATGTACCACATCTTCTTTATCCATTCGTCTGTCAATGGGCATTTAGGTTGCTTCCATGACCTGTTTATTGTAAATAGTGCTGCAATGAACATTGGGGTGCATGTGTCTTTTTGAATCATGGTTTCTCTGGGTATATGCCCAGTAGTGGGATTGCTGGGTCATATGGTAATTTTATTTTTGTTTTTTTAAGGAACCTTTATACTGTTCTCCATAGTGGCTGTATCAATTTACATTCCCAACAACAGTGAGTACAAGAGGGTTCCCTTTTCTCCACACCCTCTCCAGCATTTGTTGTTTATAGATTTTCTGATGATGCCCATTCTAACTGGTGTGAGGTGATACCTCATTGTAGTTTTGATTTGCATTTCTCTAATAATTAGTGATGTTGAGCAGCTTTTCATGTGCTTCTTGACCATCTGTATGTCTTCTTTGGAGAAATGTCTATTTAGGTCTTCTGCCCATTTTTGGATTGTGTTTTTTTTTTTTAATATTGAGCTGCATGAGCTGTTTATATATTTTGGAGAATAATCCTTTGTCCTTTGACTAATTTACAAATATTTTCTCCCATTCTGAGTGTTGTCTTTTTGTCTTGTTTGTAGTTTTCTTTGCTTTGCAAAAGCTTTTAAGTTTCATTAGGTCCCATTTGTTTATTTTTTGTTTTTACTTCCATTACTCTGGGAGGTAGATCTAAAAAGAACTTGCTGTGATTTATGTCAAAGAGTGTTCTTTGGGCTTCCCTGGTGGCACAGTGGTTGAGAGTCCACCTGCTGATGCAGGGGACACGGGTTCGTGACCCGGTCCGGAAAGGTCCCACATGCTGTGGAACAGCTGGGCCCGTGAGCCATGGCCGCTAAGCCTGCGCATCCGGAGCCTGTGCTCCGCAATGGGAGAAGCCACAACAGTGAGAGGCCCACGTACTGCAAAAAAAAAAAAAAAAAAAAAAAAGAGTGTTCTTCCTATGTTTTCCTCTAAGAGTTTTATAGTGTCCAGTCTTACATTTAGGTCTCTAATCCATTTTGAGTTTATTTTTGTGTATGGTGTTAGGGAGTGTTCTAATTTCATTCTTTTATATGTAGCTGTATAGTTTTCCCAGCACCACTTATTGAAGAGACTGTCTTTTCTCCATTGTATATTCTTGCCTCCTTTATTAAAAATAAGGTGATCATATGTGTGTAGGTTTATCTCTGGGCTTTCTATCCTGTTTCATTGATCTATATTTGTTTTTGTGCCAGTACCATACTGTCTTGATTACTGTTGCTTTGTAATATAGTCTGAAGTCTGGGAGACTGATTGATTCCTCCAGCTCCGTTTTTCTTTCTCAAGATTGCTTTGGCTATTAGGGGTCTTTTGTGTTCCTGTACAAATTGTGAAATTTTTGTTCTAGTTCTGTGAAAAATGCCATTGATAGTTTGATAGGGATTGCATTGAATCTGTAGATTGCTTTGGGTAGCATAGTCATTTTCACAATGTTGATTCTTCCAATCCAAGAACATGGTATATCTCTCTATATGTTTGTATCATCTTTAATTTCTTTCATCAGTGTCTTATAATTTTCTGCACACAAATCTTTTGTCTCCTTAGGTAGGTTTATTCCCAGATATTTTATTCTTGTTTTTAACATATTTATTTATTTATTTATGGCTGTGTTGGGTCTTCATTTCTGTGTGAGGGCTTTCACTAGTTGCGGCAAGTTGGGGCCACTCTTCATCGCGGTGTGTGGGCCTCTCACTATCGCGGCCTCTCTTGTTGCGGAGCACAGGCTCCAGACACGCAGGCTCAGTAGTTGTGGCTCAGGGACCTAGTTGCTCCGCGGCATGTAGAATCTTCCCAGACCAGGGCTTGAACCTGTGTCCCCTGGATTGGCAGGCAGATTCTCAACCAATGTGCCACCAGGCAAGCCCATTTTATTCTTTTTGTTGCAATGGTAAATGGAATTGTTTCCTTAATTTCTCTTTCAGAGTTTTCATCATTAGTGTATAGGAATGTAAGATATTTCTGTGCATTAATTTTGTATCCTGTATTAGCTATAGTAGTTTTCTGGTAGCATCTTTAGGATTCTCTATGTATAGTATCATGTCATCTGCAAAAAGTGACAGTTTTACTTCTTCTTTTCCAATTTGTATTCCTTTTATTTCTTTTTCTTCTCTGATTGCTGTGGCTAAAACTTCCAAAACTATGTTGAATAATAGTGGTGAGAGGGACAACCTTGTCTTATTCCTGATCTTAGAGGAAATGGTTTCAGTTTTTCACCACTGAGAATGATGTTAGCTGTGGGTTTGTCGTATATGGCCTTTATTATGTTGAGGTAAGTTTCTTCTATGCCTAATTTCTGGAGGATTTTTTTTAATCATAAATGGGTGTTGAATTTTGTCAAAAGCTTTTTCTGCATCTATTGAGATGGTCATATTGTTTTTCTCCTTCAGTTTGTTAATATGTTTTATCACATTGATTGATTTGTGTATATTGAAGAATACTTGCATTCCTGGGATAAACCCCACTTGACCATGGTGTATGATCCTTTTAATGTGCTGTTGGATTCTGTTTGCTAGTATTTTGTTGAGGTTTTTTGCATCTATGTTCATCAGTGATATTGGTCTGTAGTTTTCTTTCTTTGTGACTTCTTTGTCTGGTTTTGGTATCAGGGTGATGATGGCCTCGTAGAATGAGTTGGGGAGTGTTCCTTCCTCTGCTACATTTTGGAAGAGTTTGAGAACGATAGGTGTTAGCTCTTCTTTAAATGTTTGATAGAATTTGCCTGCGATGTCATCTGGCCCTGGACTTTTGTTTGTTGGAAGACTTTTTTTTTTTTTTTTTTGCGGTACACGGGCCTCTCATTGTTGTGACCTCTCCTGCTGCGGAGCACAGGCTCCGGACGCGCAGGCCCAGTGGCCATTGCTCACAGGCCCAGCCGCTCTGCAGCATGTGGGATCCTCCCAGACCAGGGCACGAACCCGTGTCCCCTGCATCGGCAGGCGGGCTCTCAACCACTGAGCCACCAGGGAAGCCCTGTTGGAAGACTTTTAATCACGGTTGCAATTTCAGTGCTTTTGATTGGTCTGTTTATATTTTCCATTTCTTCCTGGTTCAATCTTGGAAGGTTGTGCTTTTCTAAGAATTTGTCCATTTTTCCAAGGTTGTCCATGTTATTGGCATATAGTTGCTTGTAGTAATCTCTCATGATCCTTTGTATTTCTGCAATGTCAGTTGTTACTTCTCCTTTTTCATTTCTAATTCTATTGATTTGCATCTTCTTTTTTTTCTTGATGAGTCTGGCTAATGGTTTATCAATTTTGTTTATCTTCTTAAAGAACCAGCTTTTAGTTTTATTTAACTTTGCTATTGTTTCCTTCATTTCTTTTTCATTTATTTCTGATCTGATCTTTATGATTTCTTTCCTTCTGCTAACTTTGGGGTTTTTTTGTTCTTCTTTCTCTAATTGCTTTAGGTGTAAGGTTAGGTTGTTTATTTGAGATGTTTGTTGTTTCTTGAGGTAGGATTGTATTGCTATAAACTTCCCTCTTAGAACTGCTTTTGCTGCATCCCATAGGTTCTGGGTCATCGTGTTTTCATTGTCATTTGTTTCTAGGTATTTTTTGATTTCCCCTTTGATTTCTTCAGTGATCTCTTGGTTATTTAGTAGTGTATTGTTTAGCCTCCATGTGTTTGTATTTTTTACAGATTTTTTCCTGTAATTGATATCTAGTCTCATAGCATTGTGGTCAGAAAAGATACTTGATACAATTTCAATTTTCTTAAATTTACTAAGACTTGATTTGTGACCCAAGATATGACCTATCCTGGAGAATGTTCCATGAGCACTTGAGAAGAAACTGTATTCTGTTGTTTTTGGATGGAAGGTCCTATAAATATCAATTAAGTCCATCCTGTTTAATATGTCATTTAAAGCTTGTGTTTCCTTATTTAATTTCATTTTGGATGATCTGTCCATTGGTGTAAGTGAGGTGTTAAAGTCCCCTACTATGATTGTGTTACTGTCGATTTCTCTTTTTATGGCTGTTAGTATTTGCCTTATGTATTGAGGTGCTCCTATGTTGGCTGCATAAAGATTTACAATTGTTATATTTTCTTCTTGGATTGATCCCTTGATCATTATGTAGTGTCCTTCTTTGTCTCTTGTAATAGTCTTTATTTTAAAGTCTACTTGTCTGATATGAGAATTGCTACTCCAGCTTTCTTTTGATTTCCACTTGCAAGGAATATCTTTTTCCATCCCCTCACTTTCAGTCTGTATGTGTCCCTAGGTCTGAAATGGGTCTCTTGTAGACAGCATATATATGGGTCTTGTTTTTGTATCCATTCAGCCAGTCTATGTCTTTTGGTTGGAGCATTTAATCCACTTACATTTAAGGTAGTTATCGATATGTATGTTCCTATTACCATTTTCTTAACTGTTTTGGGTTTGTTATTGTAGGTCTTTTCCTTCTCTTGTGTTTCTTGCCTAGAGGAGTTCCTTTAGCATTTGTTGTAAAGCTGGTTTGGTGGTGCTGCATTCTTTTAGCTTTTGCTTGTCTATAAAGGTTTTAATTTCTCCGTCGAATCTGAATGAGATCCTTGCTGGGTAGAGTAATCTTGGTTGTAGCTTTTTCCCTTTCATCACTTTAAATATGTCCTGCCACTCCCTTCTGGCTTGCAGAGTTTCTGCTGAAAGATCAACTGTTAACCTTATGGGGATTCCCTTGTATGTTATTTGTTGTCTTTCCTTGCTGCTTTTAATATTTTTTTCTTTCTATTTAATTTTTGATAGTTTGATTAATATGTGTCTTGGCGTGTTTCTTCTTGGATTTATCCTGTATGGGACTCTCTGCACTTCCTGGACTTGACTGACTATTTCATTTCCCATATTAGGGAAGTTTTCAACTATAATCTCTTCAAATATTTTCTCAGTCCCTTTCTTTTTTCTTCTTCTTCTGGGACCCCTATAATTCGAATGTTGGTGCGTTTAATGTTGCCCCAGAAGTCTCTGAGACTGTCCTCAATTCTTTTCATTCTTTTTTCTTTATTCTGCTTTGTGGTAGTTATTTCCACTATTGTATCTTCCAGGTCACTTATCCGTTCTTCTGCCTCAGTTACTCTGCTATTGATTCCTTCTAGAGAATTTTAAATTTCATTTATTGTGTTGTTCATCATTGTTTGTTTGCTCTTTAGTTCTTCTAGGTCCTTGTTAAACATTTCTTGTATTTTCTCCATTCTGTTTCCAAGATTTTGGATCATCTTTACTAACATTACTCTGAATTCTTTTTCAGATAGACTGCCTATTTCCTCTTCGTTTGTTGGTCTGGTGGGTTTTTACCTTGCTCCTTCATCTGCTGTATGTTTCTCTGTCTTCTCATTTTGCTTAACTTACTATGTTTTGTGTCTCCTTTTCGCAGGCTGCTGGTTCATAGTTCCCATTGTTTTTGGTGTCTGCCCCAGTGGGTAAGGTTGTTTCAGTGGGTTGTGTAGGCCTCCTCGTGGAGGGGACTGGTGCCTGTGTTCTGGTGGATGAGGCTGGATATTGTCTTTCTGGTGGGCAGAACCGTGTCTGGTGGTGTGTTTTGGGGTGTCTGTGAACTTCTTATGATTTTAGGCAACCTCTCTGCTAATGGGTGGGGTTGTGTTCCTGTCTTGCTAGTTGTTTGGCATAGGGTGTCCAGCACTGTAGCTTGCTGGTCGTTGAGTGGAGCTGAGTCTTAGCGTTGAGAGGAAGATCTCTGGGAGAGCTTTCGCCGTTTGATATTACATGGAGCTGAGAGGTCTCTCGCAGTCCAGTGTCCTGAACTCGGCTCTCCCACCTCAGAGGCACAGGCCTGACACCCAGCCAGAGAACCAAGACCCTGTCAGCCACACAGCTCAGAAGAAAAGGGAGAATTAAAACAAGAAATAAAGAAAAAAATAAAATAAAGGTATTACAAAATATTTTTTTAATTATTAAAATTAAAAAGTAATAAAAAAAAGAAAGAAGGAAGAGAGAAACCAAACCAAAAACCAAATCTGCCAATGATAACAAGCGCTAAAAACTATTTAAAAAAACAACAACAACGGACAGACAGAACCCTAGGACAAATGGTAAAAGCAAAGCTATACCGACGAAATCACATAAAGTCCACCACCTCAGTTTTGGGATGATTCGTTGTCTATTCAGGTATTCCACAGATTCTGGGTACATCAAGTTGACTGTGGAGATTTAATCCGGTGCTCCTGAGACTGCTGGGAGAAATTTTCCTTTCTCTTCTTTGTTCGCACAGTTCTTGGGGTTCAGCTTTGGATGTGGTCCCGCCTCAGCGTGTAGGCTGCCTGAGCGCGTCTGTTCTTCGCTCAGACAGGACGGAGTTAAAGGAGCAGCTGCTTCGGGGGCTCTGGCTCACTCAGGCTAGAGGGAGGGAGGGGCACGGAGTGCGGGGCGAGCCTGCAGCGGCAGAGGCCGGTGTGACATTGCACCAGCCTGAAGCGCTCCGTGCGTTCTCCCGGGGGAGTTGTCCCTGGATCCCGGGACCCTGGCAGTGGCGGGCTGCACAGACTCCCCGGAAGAGCGGTGTGGATAGTGACCTGTGCTCGCACACAGGCCCCTTGGTGGCGGCAGCAGCGGCCTTAGCGTCTCATGCCCGTCTCTGGGGTCCGCGCTGATAGCCGCGGCTCACGCCCGTCCCTGGAGCTTGTTTAGGCGGTGCTCTGAATCCCCTCTCTTCGCTCACCCGGAAACAGCTGTCTCTTGCCTCTTCGGCAGTTCCAGACTTTTTCCCGACTCCATCCCGGCTAGCTGTGGTGCACTATCCCCCTTCTGGCTGTGCTCGCGCAGCCAACCCCAGTCCTCTCCCTGGAATCTGACCTCTGAAGCCCAAGCCTCAGCTCCCAGCCCCCACCAGCCCCAGCGGGTGAGCAGACAAGCCTCTCGGGCTGGTGAGTGCTGCTTGGCACCGATCCTCTGTGCAAGAATCTTTCCACTTTGCCCTCTGCACCCCTGTTGCTGCGCTCTTCTCTATGGCTCTGAAGCTTCCCCCCTTCCCCCCCTCCCCCCACCATCTCTGCCAGTGAAGGGGCTTCCTAGTGTGTGGAAACTTTTCCTCCTTCACAGCTCCCTCCCAGAGGTGCAGGTCCCCTCCCTATTCTTTTGTCTCTGTTTTTTCTTTTTTCTTTTGCCCTATCCAGGGACGTGGGGAGTTTCTTGCCTTTTGGGAAGTTTGAGGTCTTCTGCCAGCGCTTGGTAGGTGTTCTGCAGGAGTTGTTCCACACGTAGATGTATTTGTGTGGAGGAAAGTGATCTCCACATCTTACTCCTCCGTCATCTTGACCTCAGCCTGTTGGAAGATTTTTAATCACAGTTTCAATTTTATTACTTATGATTGGTCTGTTCATATTTTCTATTTCTTCCTGGTTCAGTCTTGGAAGGTTATACCTTTCTAAGAATTTGTCCATTTCTTCCAGGTTGTCCATTTTATTGGCTTAGAGTTGCTTGTAGTAGTCTCTAGTGATGCTTTGTATTTCTGCGGTGTCCATTGTAAATTCTCCTTCTTCATTTCTAATTTTATTGATTTGAGTCCTCTCCCTCTCTTTCTTGATGAGTCTGGTTAAAGGTTTATCAATTTTGTTTATCTTCTCAAAGAACGAGCTTTGGTTTTTATTGATCTTTGCTATTGTTTTCTTTGTTTCTATTTCATTTATTTCTGGTCTGATCTTTATGATTTCTTTCCTTCTACTAACTTTAGGTTTTGTTTGTTCTTCTTTCTCTAGTTCCTTTAGGTATAAGGTTAGATTGTTTATTTGAGATTTTCCTTGTTTCTTGGGGGTAGGATCATATTGCTATAAACTTCCCTCTTAGAACTGCTTTTGCTGCATCCCATAGGTTTTGGATCGTCATGTTTTCATTTTCTCTAGGTATTTTTTGATTTCCTCTTTGATTTCTTCAGTGATCTCTTGGTTATTTAGTAACATATTATTTAGCCTCCATGTGTTTGTTTTTTTATGGTTTTTTCTCTGTAATTGATTTCTAATCTCGTAGCATTGTGTTCGGAAAAGACGCTTGATATGATTTCAATTTTCTTAAATTTACCAAGGCTTGATTTGTGACTCAAGATGTGATCTATCTTGGATAATGTTCCGTGTGCACTTGAGAAAAAGTGTAATCTGCTGTTTTGGATAGAATGTCCTATAAATATCAATTAAGTCTATCTGGTCTATTGTGTCATTTAAAGCTTGTGTTTCCTTATTAATTTTCTGTTTGGGTGATCTGTCCATTGGTGTAAGTGAGGTGTTAAAGTCCCCCACTATTATTGTGTTACTGTTGGTTTTCTCTTTTATAGCTGTTAGCAGTTGCCTTATGTATTGAGGTGTTCCTATGTTGGGTGCATATATATTTATAATTGTTATATCTTCTTCTTGGATTGACCCCTTGATCATTATATAGTATCCTTCCTTGTCTCTTGTAACATTCTTTATTTTGAAATCTATTTTATCTGAAATGAGTATTGCTACTCCAGCTTTCTTTTGATTTCCATTTGCATGGAATATCTTTTTCCATCCCCTCACTTTCAGTCTGCATGTGTCCCTAGGTCTGAAGTGGGTCTCTTGTAGACAGCATATATATGCGTCTTATTTTTGTATCCATTCAGCAAGCCTGTGTCTTTTGGTTGGAGTATTTAATCTTTTCATGTTTAAGGTAATTATCAATATGTATGTTCCTATTACCATTTTCTTAATTGTTATGGGTTTGTTTTTGTAGGTCCTTTTCTTCTCTTGTGTTTCCCACTTAGAGAAGTTCCTTTAGCATTTCTTGCAGAGCTGGTTTGGTGGTGCTGAATTCTGTTGGCTGTTGCTTGTCTGCAAAGCTTTTGATTTCTCCATTGAATCTGAATGAGATCCTTTCCAGGTAGAGTAATCTTGGTTGTATGTTCTTCCCTTTCATTACTTTAAGTATATCATGCCACTCCCTTCTGGTTGTAGAGTTTCTGCTGAGAAATCAGCTGTTAACCTTATGGGAGTTCCCTTGTATGTTATTTGTCATTTTTCCATTGCTGCTTTCAATAATTTTTCTTTGTCTTTAATTTTTGTCAGTTTGATTCCTATGTGTCTCAGCATGTTTCTCCTTGGGTTTGCCCTGCCTGCAACTCTCTGTGCTTCCTGGACTTGGGTGGCTATCTCCTTCCCCATATTAGGGAAGTTTTCGACTATAATATCTTCATATATTTTCTTGGGTCCTTTCTCTCTCTCTTCCCCTTCTGGGACCCCTATGATGCGAATGTTGGTGCGTTTAATGTTGTCCCAGAGGTCTCTTAGGCTGTCTTCATTTCTTTTCATTCTTTTTTCTTTATTCTGTTCTGCGGCAGTGAATTCCACCATTCTGTCTTCCAGGTCCCTTATCTGTCCTTCTGCCTCAGTTATTCTGCTATTGATTCCTTCTAGTGTATTTTTCATTTCAGTTATTGTATTGTTCAACTCTGTTTGTTCTTTAATTCTTCTAAGTGTTTGGGTTTTTTTTGGGTTTTTTTGCGGTACACGGGCCTCTCACTGCTGTGGCCTTTCCCGTTGTGGAGCACAGGCTCTGGACGCACAGACTCAGCAGCCATGGCTCACGGGCCCAGCCGCTCCGCGGCATGTGGGATCCTCCCAGACCAGGGCACAAACCCACATCCCCTGCATCGGCAGGCAGACTCCCAACCACTGCGCCACCAGGGAAGCCCCTAAGTGTTTTTTCTTTAATCCTTCTAGGTCTTTGTTAAACATTTCTTGCATCTTCTTGATCTTTGCCTCCATTCTTTTTCTGAGGTCCTGGATCATCTTCACTATCATTATTCTGAATTCGTTTTCTGGAAGGTTGCCTATCTCCACTTCATTTACTTGTTTTTCTGAGGTTTTATCTTGTTCTTTCACCTGGTAAAACGTCCTCTGCCTTTTCATTTTGTCTATCTTTCTGTGAATGTGATTTTCTTTCCACAGGCTGCAGAATTGTAGTTCTTCTTGCTTCTGCTGTCTGCCCTCTGGTGGATGAGGCTAACTAAGAGGCTTGTGCAAGCTTCCTGATAGGAGGCACTGGTGGTGGGTAGATCTGGGTGTTGCCCTGGTGGGCAGAGCTCAGTAAAACTTTAGTCCACTTGTCTGCTGATGGGTGGGGCTGGGTTCCCTCCCTGTTGGTTATTTGGCCTGAGGCGACCCAGCACTGGAGCCTACCCAGCTCTTTGGGGGGGCTAATGGCAGACTCTGGGAGGGCTCACACCAAGTGGTACTTCCCAGAACTTCTGCTGCCAGTGTCCTTGTCCCCACGGCGAGCCACAGCCACCTCCCGTCTCTGCAGCAGACCTTCCAACACTAGCAGGTAGGTCTGTTTCAGTCTCCTATGGGGTCACTGCTTCTTCCCCTGGGTCCCGATGTGCACACTACTTTGTGTGTGCCCTCCAGGAGTGGAATCTCTGTTTCCCCCAGTCCTGTTGAACTCCTGCAATCAAATCCTGCTAGCCTTCAAAGTCTGATTCTTTTGGAATTCCTCCTCCTGTTACTGGACCCCCAGGTTAGGAAGTCTGACTTGGGGCTGAGAACCTTCATTGCAGTGGGTGAACTTCTGTAGTATAAGTGTTCTCCAGTTTGTGAGTCACCCACCCAGCCATTATGGGATTTGATTTTATTGTGATTGCTCCCCTCCTACCATCTAACTGCGGCTTCTCCTTTGTCTTTGGATGTGGGGTATCTTTTTTGGTGAGTTCCAGTGTCTTCCTGTTGATGATTGTTCAGCAGGTAGTTGTGATTCTGGTGCTCTCGCAAGAGGGAGTGAGTGCATGTCCTTCTACTCTGCCATCTTGAACCAATGCCTTTTTTTTTTTTTTTTTTAAAGGTTGCTCTTTATCTAATGGGTTAAAAGGCTGCCCACTTTGGAACAGCAACATTATTCTTGTTTTTTTCTTTTTTTTGGCTGTGTTGGGTCTTTGTTGCTGCGCGTGGGCTTTCTCTAGTTGCAGCAAGCAGGAGCTACTCTTCGTTGCAGTGCGTGGGCTTCTCATTGCAGTGGCTTCTTTTGTTGCAGAGCACAGGCTCTAGGTGCACAGGCTTCAACAGTTGTGGTGCATGGGCTCAGTAGTTGTGGCTTGTGGGCTCTAGAGTGCAGGCTCAGTAGTTGTGGTGCACGGGCTTAGTTGCTCCGTGGCATGTGGGATCCTCCCAGACTAGGGATTAAACCTGTGTCCCCTGCATCGGCAGGCAGATTCCTAACCACTGCGCCACCAGGGAAGCCCCCTGTGTTTTTTTTTTAATGGTAGAAATCTTGAACTTCGTTATAGGTTTTCTGGAAAGAATTGGAAGAGGGGGAAGCTTGAAAATATAGGAGAGAGGAGATACTGAAGTTGAGTAAGATTTCTGAGGATCTGGTAAGGGATGGACACTTGTAAGAATGAGAACATGGAAGTTTAGCTTTGGATAGGAGGAAAGAGAGACAGATGGGTAGAAGTATAGATAAGGTTGTAACAGTGGGCATAGGGAGACTGCAGTGAAGGTGTTCTAGGTTAAGGCTGTGCCTTTCTTATGGCCTTTATTTTCTCTTGGAATAATGATGGTCTGCGGCTGAGAGTGACTATAGACACAGCAAGACACCTGTGGAAGGCTGGAGAGTGTGAATGATAGGGGCATCAATTTATTTAACTCCTACAATAGCTTGATATGATATTTTTCTGGGCATTGGAGCAGAAAATATAGGCAGATTAATCCAGAGTGGAGTTTTCAGTGTGGGTACAGCTGAGGACACGTGGACTAGAATACTGGTTAGTGAAGGGATGAAGTGACAGTCCATGAGTTTGGGCTGAACAGTGCAGGAAGTGAGAAAAAGGCTTTCACTGGTAGATTAAGAGGAAACTCATGAGGATAAAGGTACAGTAGGAAGGCAAAGAATAGGTGTACAGGGAAGAAAGGAATGAGGGTATTAAAAGGACCAAAACTGTGGTCAGAAAGTAGGATATTAGAGTTTATGTTTTCCAAATTGGAGTGAATCTGGGTTGTGAGAAAGCCTAAGGGATAGCTTTGGGTGTGAGTAACTTATTGGAGAGGAGGTGAATGTCCCTAGAGTTGCAGAGATTAAGGTACTGTGAGGTTAGGACATTGGATAGTTTATTCACATCAGCACTGAAGTTACCCAAAGTGAGAGGGAGATAAGGGATGGAGAGGATGATGCTGAACCAAAAACAATGTAGGGGACTGACCAGCAGGTTGGTGGGTGGCAGAGACAGGAGGAGAAGAAACTGGTTGGCTAACGGCTGGAACAGTTTCAGTATCTCTATTCAGAGATAGAGGCATAATGGTGCTTTACAAGTTTATTGAACTAAACTGAACCAAAGTGCTGTGTTAATTCCAGGAAATGCCAAAGTCAGCACAGCTGTCATTTTTTAGAAAAACCCCAGATCAGTCATTAAAGTCAGCACAGAAAGAGCATTGCCTAAGCTGTAGATTCAAGAAGAGACCCAGAGAAGAAATATCAGCAATGACTACTGGACCATTTCTCCAGGCTCCACCCAGCCCGCATATCTTGCCTTGAGCTGTTGACTGACTATTTCATTCCACCCCTCCCCCTCAGGGAAGCTGCCAGTGCCAGTTCTTTGCTCCATGACACAGTCCTGGCAGGAGAAGTCAGACCGCCATCTTGGGCTGGCCTCATTCCCAGGAGAAGCCAGCGCAGAGACTATGAGAGATGCAGCTGAAGGAAGCACATTTCAGGCGCTCCTCTCTAGGGTAAGCAAGGGCTCATTAGCTGAAATGATCATCTTCCCAGGGCCCCTCTCAGACCAACTTAAAAGTAGCCTGAGCCGTCTCTCCACCCTCGCACACAGGAGTACAAGTCTTTTCCTGCTCAGACAGAACCCACCCTAACCTCAACCCTTCTAGACCACAGGCACCATCTGCTCATTCCTCCTCCTTGTGAGTGATGTGAATGCACTCAAGGCTCACTTCCAGGATAGTATTCTCTGTTGATCTCCTCCTGCTTCACTAGTCACTTGTTATTCAGTCTTCTGTGCAGGTTCCTTTTCATTAACACGACCTCTAAAAGGTAGAGTGTCCTGGTTCTCAGCCCTTGGTCTCTGCCTCCTCCCTCCCTACACTCATTTCCTTTGTTATCTCAACCTGCTTCATGGCATTAATACCATCTAATCGCTGAAAAAATACCAAATATCTCTAACTCCTGAGACAGACTCTAATCTCATATACCCAGTCACCTCCTTGGCATCTCTGCTTGGGAATCTCTTAGGCAACTCCAGCGTAACATGCTCAGAGTTAAACTGGTTCCCCCACTCTCCCCTGCCACGCCTGCTCTTCCTGCAGCCTATTCCCATCTCAGTCAGTGGCAGCTCTGTCTTTCCAGGTGCTCAGGCCAAATACCTTGTAATCAGGTACTAGGGAGACTTGGAAGTCAGCCTTGAGTGTATTCTCATCACTCAGGAGGAAAAGGAATGTGCAAATCATGCTTCATTCTCTTTCTCTCATAACCCAATTACAATCTGTAGGCAAATCCTATTAGTTCTACCTTTAAAAGATACCCAGAATCTGACAATTTCTCACTACTTCTACCCCCCAACACCATGAACCAAGCCATCATCATGTCTTGCTTGGATTATTGCAGTCGCCTCCTAACTGGAATCTGTTTCTACCCTAGTCCAAATAGCAGCCAGAATGATCCTCTAAAAGAGTTCTTAAGTCACAATGGTCATATTGCTCCTACACTCAAACCTCCAGTAGTTTCCCATCTCATTTAGATAACAGCTGATCTTCTTACAGTGACCTGGAATGATCTGGCTTTCCTCACTCCCCCCCCACCCCACCCCCCACTAGTCCTCTTCTACTACTCTTTCCCTCATTCACTGTGCTTCAGCAGCGCTGGCCTCCTTATTTCACAAACACTCCAAGGATATTCCTGCCTCAGGGCCTTTGCGCTTATTACTTCCTTTGCCTAGAACATGTTTCCCCAATGTCACATGGTTTGCTGTCTCACTTCCTTCAAGCCTCTGTTCAAATGTCCTTCTTCTTAATGAGGCCTTTCCTGCCAACCCTATATGAAATCTATGGAATATAAGATAGCAGCATCCACTGCTCTTCTATCCTTTTACTCTTTCCATTTTTCTCCATAGACTCATCGTCCTCCGAGACTATGTATTTATTAAATGTAAATTCTGCGAGAGCAAGGACATTCTGTTTTATTCACTCCTGGATCCCCTGTACCTAGAAGAATACCGGGGTCACAGAAGGTACTCGATAAATATCTGTGAAACAAATGTAATTCAGTTCAACTGGCTGTAGGGAAACTTCAGGAGTCCACAATCCTCTGGTTACCAGAACCAGTTTTGTTTTTTATAACAAAAACCGCCTCTCTCAAACCCTTATCAAATCACGACTTTAATCAAGCAACTAGTTTGTCGGGGCTCTTGCATGTTTACATAATCGTATATCTAATCCCAACAGAGAGGGCCTTGCCTTCTTTTCCTTTGCTTCCTAGTTCCTGTAAAATAATCAACAGTGGCTGGTGACCGAGCCTGTTGGTTAGCATAGCTATTAAACACCAGCACTCAATAAAAATTACTGTTGTGGTTATTCTTTAGTAGAGCAGAGGTATCGGTTATAATCTTCTTGTAATTGTGAGTCTCTTGGCCAAATATGTTTAAATGATAAAGCAAATGCGTTGAAACACAGCTTTCTACTGATCAGGTTTTCAGGAGACCTGAGTTGTGGTCCTAACTCTCCTGCGGAATCACCACAACTCTGGGTACTTCTCCTGAGTTCTCCAATACCCTCTAGGGGGAAAGTGTGGGCTTTGACTGGATGGTCCTAAGACCATCTATTGACAGAGAAGAGTCTGCATTCTCAAGTCACTAGAAATGCAGGTGGTTATCTCACTGGCTTTCCCAAAGAAACATTGGTTCCAACAAAGAAACAGGGACACAAGACACTGTGACCTTTGTACTGGTTAGGATTTTTTCAGTTGTTAGGGTCAGAAACCCAACTCCAATTGGCTGAAGCAAATAAAGGTGTTTATTGGCACCTACAAGTTGAAATTCCAGGGGTAGAGCCTCTTCTGGCAAGCTGGGTCCTAGGGCTCATAGGATATGAGGACCCAGTCTGTCTTCATCTTCTGACTCCACTTTCTCCTGTATTGGCTTCACTTTCAGCAAGCTTTCCCTGCATAAAGCTTTCCCAGCAGCACCAAAATGATACCTGCCAGCTTCAAATCCAAGAGATAATGGGCTTCCTCCCAAGAATTCTGGGATCTTTTTAAAACTGAATCTCATTGGTCTGGGCTGAGTCATGTGTCCTTTCCTGAACCAATGGAGATGGGGTGGGGGTGGAGGCAGCCCATCAACCCACGTGGACGGACAGTGGCAGAAGGGTAGATGCCAAAAGGAAACTCAGGAGGCTATTAACAGAAGAATGGAGATTGAATATTGGACAAGTAAAAATAATGGACATATGTTTCAGTCCTCGTTAACTTATGATTTTCTTATAGGTACTGTGTTAATTTCCCATGTTGCTATAACAAATTACCTCAAACTGGCTGGCTTGAAACAACAAAAATTTATTTTCTCACAATTCTGGAGTCCAGAAGACTGAAACTGAGGTGTTGACAGGGCCACACTCCCTCTGGAGGCTCTGGGGGAGAATTCCTTCTCTGCGTCTTCTAGCTTCTGGTGACTGTTGACGTTCCTTGATTTGTGGTGGCATCACTTCATCCTCTGCCTCTGGGGTCACATTGCTTCCTCCTTTTCTGTCTGTCTCAGATCTCCCCCTGCCTTTCTCTTATAAGGACATGTGTCATTGAATTTAGGGCCCACCCAAATAATCCAGGATAATCTCCTCCTCTCCAGATCCTTGTCTTAATTACATGCAAGTTAGGTCACATTCATGGGCTCCAGGGACTTTACATGGACAGCTTTTGGGGGGCTGTTTTTCAGCCTACCACTGGAACCAAGCCAGAAGCATAATAACATTCAGGTGACTGATTTAAACTTTCAAACGTATGAGAGAATCAGAATCATTTCTAGATTTTGCTGATATATTTTATCCACATGCTTTGTTGCCTTTTAAAGAGATAAAATAAAATTTGCTGTAAGGGAAGAGCAGACAACTAAATTTCTGACTTGATTGCAAAGCATGTAAGGTTTTCATGTCAACATATCACCCTCCTGCCCTCTTCCAGGTAACTGTTGAACCAATAGCTATTTTTATTTGAGTTTTCTCCTCCCTTTCTGCATTGTCTTTAGTTTCTTTGCTAAAATGTCTTTATTAGCAGTATCAATCCTGATCATAATTGATAAACAAGAACTAGAATGTAAAGAGTCACTGGCGAGAATACACCACAGTCAGAAAAGTATTTTCAAACTTGATCTCTTTTCTTATTTCAAATGCGTAAAAAATCTCAACCACTCGCTTTTTTTTTGGTCTAGGTAAATGTTCCAAGGAGCCCCAGGCTAGATTAGAGATAAACAAGACAAAAATCTTGTGAAGAAATCAGCAGGAGCCCTTACTCCTCAAAGAAGACAGCGGTGTAATACATGTTTTCAAAAATACGTCATTTTGTCCCCTATATCCACCCACCTTCAGCCCAAGAAGCCACCCTTACTGGTTGCTCAGGTTGGACTGGGAGTGCACTGGTTGCTGGTATTTTCCCTGGAGGCATCTTGGCAGCAGTTCCGGTGGTTCAGATCCTCTGATATCACAGGGGTGCGCAGGTGGCTCTGTGCTTTATCAGCGGGATGAGGCGTACAGGTGTTTCACAAGGCTGGGGACGGGGGGACTGGTGAGGAACCTGACCCTTTGACCCTCCCACCCTCCCCAATTCAGGAGCTACAAAGGGACACGGATCCTCATCTATGCTTCTCAGGTGCAGCTCTGCCTTACTGTCCAATGCAGCTTTCTTTACTAGAAACATGTAGGATCTGAGAAGGGAGAAAAGAGTTGGGTATTATGGGGTTTTGCTCCTTTTTGCATCTGGAGAATGGACTCAACTTAAACCTGGCACCAGGAATCAGCCTGTATATGTTGGCAGAGTGAATTTCCAGTGTTGGAGATAGAATGACGTAATGGGAAGAGCTTTGGCCTGGACATTGGGGGGCAGATCCTTGCTCAGTGACCTGAAGCTTCCCTTCCCTTCTTCACTCTTCTGTTTCCCATATTTAAAACAAGAGCCTTGGATGAGATGTTCTCTGAGGCATCTGCTGGCTTCAGTATCTATCAGATGTATACACATTACACCTAGGTTGAGCATTTGAGTTTCCTGGGAAGGCTCACCGGTTGTTCCTTTTTCCAGAAAGCTCTCCCCACACACAGCCTGATGTGCTGCTGGTTATATTTATCAGGCCCCTAAATAGGGTCCAAAAGTACAGGATTGTGGTTAGAGTTAAGAGCCATTTCTAGTTAGGACAGTATCAGTTGTTCATCAGACATAAATCCGGTGCCCCAGGTAGGTGCTGGGGCTATAAAGATGAATCAAATGGAGCCCCTGCCCCGAGGGGCACACAGCCTAATGAAGGAGACAGATAAGTACCGAGGATTGCCTTATAGTATGATAAGCTCCACTACAGGGTTATTAATAAGGCTCCATGACACATGGAGGATGGACATATAAATCTGCCTGGGGTGGAATCAAGAATGGCTTTCTGGAGGAGGTGACACATGGGTGGACACCAAAGGGATAAGTAGGAATTACCTAGGTGGAACAGGCGTCCAATCCCTAGAATGCTCACAGTAAGTATGCTCACTCGACAGAGACTTGCCAGCTGCCATGTGACACATTGCATCCTCTAAAGACAGGTGTCTCTCCCATTGTCTAATTATCCCCTTGGGTCTGACACATGGATTAAGACAGTGTGCATCTAATTGGAGCCCCAGGGGGCAGGTCCTGAGTAAGCTGGGAAAGCTGACTGGAGTCCAACTTTGGTTCAGACCAGAGACAGCAGTACTGTGGGCTTCAGCAATACCACTTTTGATCTGCTAGTATTGAATGCTTGCAACCTGTACCACAGAACACATTCCCTCCTCTCTCTCTCTGTCTCTCTCTGTCTTTCTCTCTTTTCCCTTTTCCTTTCCTTTTCTGGTGCAAATTAGGGGGAAGGGATATAAAAGCTGTTGCTTTCTGAGTGTGTTTCTAAGATCTCACTCTGATTCTACTTAGTCATGGTAGGCTTCTTGGAGGAAGTGCTCAGAAAGAAAGGTAAGGACTGGCTTGACTAATTAGTTTGACATCTTAGCAATAATGGGCCCCTTGTTACTCACACCCGTGCACTCTTCCCTGCATTTGACCTGTGTACCCCTACTAACCTCCCGCCAAGTAGAACCAGGTTTGATCATTTCCCCTTTTTCGGTCAGTGGCTGGTCATGTGCCTTAGGTTCGTGATTCAAAGCTTTTTCAGCCAAACTGGTTCCCCCGCGCCCGGTGTCAGGACTCGGGGACCCGCCTGGCCGCGGCTGTGAAGTCCCCTCGGAGCGGCCGCTGGGCTCCGCCTTCCGCTCGCCCGGCCGGAGGTTGGGAGCGGGCTCGGAGCTGGGAGCGGGAGGCAACACCCTCGCTCGCACACGGCAACCTGCTCCCTTCGGGGAGGGATCCTCCGGCTCGCGCTCCCGCTCGCTCGGCCCCGCCAGCCGCCCGGCCGCGGCGAGCAGAGGGGACTGAACCCTCGGCGCTGCTCGTTAGCAGTCCCGGCTAGAGGAGCGGCAGAATTACTCATGCGCTAATTGCCCCTCATTAAGTTAAGGAGACGAAGGGGAGCGCAGACTCCAGAGGCAGGAGGTGTCTGGGGCCGGCTCCGCCGCGCACGCCGAGCTCGTTCAGCCCGGCCAGGGTTAAGTCTTCCGCTCGCTGCTGGCCGGCTGGCGGCCAGCTGCCTTCAGCGAGAGGCCAGAGTCCCTGCCAGGCACCCGGGAGGTACGCCGCGGGCCGGGCTGGACCGCATCGGACCCCCTCCCCCATCACCGCCTGGAGGAGGAGCAGAAAGTGGGGGGTGCGCGGTAGGCCCCCGCCCCGCAGCCCGGCGTCCGGGTGGGCAGAGAGCGAGAGGGGCTGCGGGACACCGAGATGGCCGATGAGATCGACTGGCTGGACTTGCCCGGCCGGTGGACCTACGGAGTTGACCGCGGGGGGAGAGTCTTCTTCATCAAGTATGTGGGTCTCTGTTTCATCTTCTCTCCCTCTCTCTCTTTTCTTTAAAGTTGTCTGACTTGAAAGGCAGCAGGGCTGGGGGCCGGCAGGAGAGGGTCAGGGTAAGCAATGGCTGGAACAGCAGGCATAACTAATAAGTTTATCACGATGCCTGTTTGAATGTGTCTCCCGTCTTTTCCCCAGTGGGTCAAAGTCCAGCTGAGGCTCAGCATTCCCTGCACCTGGAAAGGCAGGGCAGGGCAGGTGCAGACCTTCCCCTCTCGCCTGGTCACAGGCAGGATGGGAACCCTGAGGAAGATGACTAGAGCTGCTGCCCAGCCTGCAGTTCCTTCCTTTCAGCTTTGGCCATTGACAGGGACAGGGGTGAGTCCTTTCTTTCTTGTGTCCACTCCCCGACCATTTCCTACGGGAAGACTTGGGCTAAGGGACAACATACCAGGAGACCCTGCCTCTACCGCCCGCTTCCCTGCATTCCCTCACCCCAGGACTCAGGGTTCCCTAGATGGCAACCCCTCTCCCTCCTGCATCTTTTGGGGCTGTGGTCAAGGGAAAGAAGATGCCCACAGTCCATTTGGTATTCTTTAGAGAGAGGGAGGCTTTGCTGCTCTCAGTAATATATTAGCACTGTTATATTAATTACATAAACCAAAATAGCTCTGGCATAATCTCATTATGACAGAGTGGCTCTGCTGGTGCTATTTTGGCCTACTTCTATAGGCTTCTTTTGCCACGATAGAAATTTCCCGATAATATAGCAAGTCTAGAAGCACAGCATTTGAAGTGTTACCCACACATGATGGGTTTTCCCTTTCTCAAGATAGCCACTCACAGGACATTAGAGCTGAAAGGAGGCTTGGATGCAACCCCCTCATGTTTCAGACAGGAAGCGAGGTCTGCAGAGATTGAGAGTACTTTTCTGAGATAAAACCACTTGTTAATCAGTGCTCCGACCAAGCCCAGGCCCCGCTGAACTGAGTGCATTGCTTTCCCCCCTGTACCAAAGTGCCTTTGCAGGAGTGCAGGCAGCCAGTGGTTTCTTGTTGGTGTTACCGTTTCCACATTTGCTGTAGGCTTTTCTTCTGTAGTTATCATTACTGTGATCAAGATTGATTTTGTAATTATACTATCTTAGAAATTAAGTCCACTAAAGTTCTTGACCCTACGTCAGATTCTTAAATAACAGGACGTCTCCAGGATTTAAACTGGAGTCCCTTTGGTCAGTGGTTTGAGAATCACCCAGGGAACTTAGTTAAAAAGGCTGATCCCCTAGCCCTGCCTCCAAAGATTCTGTCCGAGTTAGAAGATCTTGGGTGGGCCTTGGCACCTCGATTTCCACAAGCTCCTCGGGCGTTCTGACGAAGTGGTTAATTTGGCTTTTCTCATCTTTCTTCTCAATCTCTTGCTTGCCCTCCAGCTTCTTTTTGTCGTTCGTTCCACAGACATTTATTGAGTATCCGCTATTTGTCTGCTGCCGTGTTAGGTACTGGGATAAAAAACAATAAGATACAGGTTTTTCCTTGAAGGTGGTAGAGAGAAAACGCAAATAAATACTTATGAAATAATAAGATACATTCCAGAGGTATTTGCATGATGCTACAGGAACATAAGGAAGAAAGAGCTAATGCTCTGAGGAGTTGGGGGGGGGCCTCCCAGAGGAGGAAACATTTGAGCTGCTTCTGGAGGAGAGAGACTAGAGTGAAAGGGGCCTTGAGGCAGAGGCCTGTGGGATGGAGGGCACCGGTGGTTGCTGGAGCCCAGGTTATCTAGAACACTCTGAGAGGTTCAGCAGAGGTGGAGTGGAGGTGGCTGGGGTGCTGCAGAAGGTGAGGCAAGACAGGTAGGAAGCGGGCAGCTTCGGAGAGGCCTTGTGTGTTAGGCTAAGGCGTTTGAACTTGATCTCGTAGGTGATGGGAAACCAAAGGAGATTTTAAACAGAGGAGTGACATAGTTAGACCTGTGTTTTAGAAGGAGCTCTCTGGCAGCTGCATGGACGGTGATTTGAGGGCTGAGTAGGGAGGCAAGGGGAAAAACTTGAGGTATGGAAAGCAGTTAGGAGGCAATCACCAAGTCCAAAAGACTTGAATTAAAGCACCGAGAATAGAGGGGAAGGGCGGGGAGAGGTGGGAGAAATCTTTGGGCGTAGAATTGAGAGTTTCCATTTACTCCCTGAATGTTGAGGAACGAGGGGTGAGAGGGGGAAGAGCTGAAGATAAATCTTAAAATTTTTAACTTGAGTTTGATAGAAATCAGGAGTATGGGAAGAGGAACAGACTTTAGGGAAAGTACAGGTCCAGCCGGGAAATATTGATTTTGAGGTCCCCATGGGACATTCAGGAAGTGATGTCCCACAGGTGTCTGGGTGTACAGGATAGAGGTTGAAGAGAGAGGCCTGGGCTGGAGAGTCTTCATGTAGAGCTGGGACCACCCCGGAGTGTTTGAGGGAGAAGACAGGAGGGTCCCCAGGCAGCACTGCATTAAAGGAAAGGATAGAGGAAGAGAGGCCAGGCTGGAGGAGACCCAGGATGCAGAGGTGGGCAGCACCACGGCCAGGGTAGCGTGCCCCCCAGACGGGAAGGAAGAGAGATGTTAAGAAGGAAGGGGTGGTCAACCGTGGAAAAGCCAAATGAGCTTAGGACTGGAAAGTGTTTACTGGATTTAGGAACTGGGGGTGTTTAATGACCTCTAGGAAAGTGGTTTCAGGGGAAGGCTGGGAACAGAAACCAGATTGCAGAGAATTGGCGAATGGGAGGCCAGGAAGTGGGGACAGTTAGAAGGAACTAGTTTCTACCAGGGATGTTTGGTCAGTAAGAAGAGGAACACGAGAAGAAAGCTAGAAGGGGAGACGGCATTAAGAGAGAGATAGAGGGTTCAGACTGGAACACACGAACAGGAGTGGGGGCTCAAGTGATGGACCCGAGAGGGAGAGAGAAGTTGAAGACACAAATCTGCGGTGCTCAATAGAAAAAGGGTCTAGAAAAGACAGGAGATGATGCAGACTGTGACCCACGCAAAAGGACTAGCCTTCAGTGGGAGAAGGCCACCTTTTCTCCAATGTAGAGACAAGCATTAAAGGATGGGTGGAAATATGGATAAGTTTGAGGGGGAGGTTGAGTGTATTGGGTAGAAACCTGCCTCGTGGTTTCTATTTCTCTTGAGTTAAGAGATGAGATTATCCATTGAGAATGGGTGAGAGGGAGGGGAGGAGAGGCGGGCTTGGGACTTGAGGTTGGTGGGAAGCCTTAGAACACTTGGCAAATGGCAACTGATTGGGGCCCCTGAAGAAGATTATAGCTGGTGGATTTGCAATGACCCCAGTCCTCCTGGTTCCACAATTTCCCCACCAGCTTTGGGCTCAAAGCTAGAGTGGAGACGGTCTGTGACTGCATTGTTTTTCACCAGGCGCTGACGACTGGAGGGTGAGGGAAGGTCGGGGGAGAGGAAGTTGAGGGAATGGTGGGTTGTACCCACCTCTGTGACCCTGTGATTGTCGGTGATGTCCAGGCGGGGTGGAGATAGACGTGAAGTCTGAAGGAGCCGATAGTGTGAGAGGAAGAAGGGGTCAGGGCCAGAAATCTCAGGGCAACTGAAGAGGAGGTGTAAGGAGGTGCCCCCTTCCTTGGCTTCCTCTTCCCCTGCCTCCCAGGACCAAAGCCCAGACCACAGGTCATCTCCAAAGGTGCACATGGCTCCAGAGCTTTGTTTAATAAACTTTGTTTATTCTCTCTTCATCAGAGGGGTGGGTCATCTGGGAACGTTTTTCCTGCAGCAGGTGTTCAAACTCAGAGGAAAATTAGTGGAGTCAAGGGAAAAGAAAGCATAAATCCACACAAAGGCTTGGACCCGAGTGTTCAAAGCAGCTTTATTTGTAATGGCCCAAACTGAAAACAACCCAAATGTCCATCAGCAGGTGAGGGGATGAGCACATGAGGTATATCCTGCAAGGGAATGAACTACTAACACATGCTAGCTCATGGAAGAAAGACGAGAAGGAAAGAAGTCAGACAAAGAAGTCTAGTTTGTATGATTCCACGTGTATGAAACTCTAAGAACTCCAGAAAATGCAAACGAATTTATAGTAACAGGAAACAGATCTGTTGCTGCGGGGGGGGTGGGGGAGGATAGGAGCCGGCAGGGTAGGAGACAGGAATTACAAAGGAGCGCCAAGAAAATCTGGAGGCTTCACATCTTGATTTTGGTGATAGTTTCACAGGTGTACAACTACGTCAAAACTTATTAAATTGTACACTTTAAATATGTGCAGTTTATTGTATATCTTACTTTAGTAGAAATTTAGTGGCACCCTTCTTAGTGGAGTTTATTATATTAGTTAAGGTATTAATTATTGAGTGGAGTCCTGTCCTGGACCCCAAGGCCCCAGCCTAAAGCCTGGGTGATACAGGTGATCTGGGAGTCCTCTCCTCCACATACATCTGACTCAGGAAATATTGGTGTCCTTGGTTGGTGGGAAAGGTCAATGGACTCATCTGCCATGGCGTCTAGAGCCCAGAGGATCTGCACTGCTGGGGAGCCCACCTTGCTGGGAGTGAGATGTTAAAAAGAGCTTGGGTTTTAAGGGGGGCGCATCTAGGTCTGAATCCTGGCCTCATCAATTATTTATTGTATGAACTTGGGCAAATTACTTAACGTCTCTGAACCTCAGATTCATAATCTGTAATATTCCTAATGTGAGGGACCATCGTGAATGATGGCATACAGCCCTGCAGACACTCAGGGACTGTCAATTCACCCAGCCTCCTCTTCTCTTATCCATTGAGAAGCTGCCAGTTAAGGACCTTCTGTGTACGTCCCACATGGCTTCACCATTCACCTTTAATGTCACCTCCTTCTTGAAGCCTTCATGCTGTTCCCCTTCCTTAACTCCATCCAGGGAGTACTCCCTTCTCTGATGGTGAAATGCTCTCTCTGCAGAGAGAGTATAGCTATAGTAGGGATTATATAGCTCCTATCACATCATATTCCAAATATCTTTTTTCTTGTCTGTTTCCCCAGTGAGTTAGACGTTCTTTGAGGTCAGGGATCCAGGATTATAAATCTCTGAATCCCCAGAGTCTGCTCAGTAAATGCTCTGTGAACGTGAGTGAATGAAGGCAGCCTGGGTGCCCCCATGTCAGGTGTCTGGGATCAGACAGTCAGTACTGATGTGAATGTGGAGATGGGTGTCCTCCTCAGAGAAGCCTCTTTTGTATCTGACATGTTCTTTCTGGTCTTCTCTAGTGATGAAGAAAAGTCAACCAGCTGGGTGCACCCTGGTACGGAATCACCCATCCAGAGTGGACACTCCTCCAGCCCAGGTAAGGATCTCATCTGTCCCTGCCTTTGCAATCCATGAGGAGGCATGGCTTGAGGTGGCTGTGGGAACCCCCAATGCTGACTTTGCTTCCGACTTTTCCTTTCTCCATGGACAGACTCAGCTGAGCATTTGGCCCACCATGTGGGGGATTTTGCAGGAGGGTTGACGCTCACCTTGAGGTCTTTTCAAACTTCCAGCCCCATGACTAGTATCTGGGACTGACCTTTGAGGAGAAAGAGCTTACTCCTCTCTCATCCCCCTGCCCAGTCAGAAAATCCCTTCCATCCTGAGAGCTCCCGAACTGGGCAGAACCCTAGCCCCCAGTGCGGTACCATAGAACTTTATGCCATGATGGAAATGTTCTCTTTCTCTGCTGCCCAGTACAGTCACCATGAGCCACATGGGGTTACTGAGGAATTGAAATGTGATTAGTGTGACCTAGGAACTGAATTTTTTATTTAAATTAAATTAAATTAAAATAACCCCACATGACTAGCAGGAGCTGCTTCACATTGAGGGGAACATGAAAGAAAAGGGGACAGGGGCAACACTGATTGCTTACTATGAAGAAGACTCCATTACTAAGCCTTCAGGGACCTCCCAGCCTAGTGGGGAAGATAGGACCCCTCCGGGCAAAGATGATTTCATTCTAAATTGAAGAGGTGGAGACACCAAGAGTCAGAAGGTCTGGGGTACTTCAAGTGAACAATCCATCCTCCTCTTCGGGATGCCACTATAGACCAATAAGGGGAGGGGTGGGAGCGACAGCGTTGGAAACCCCCTGCCCCTCTGGCCTTCCAGCCCTTCACCCAACTACACAGAGTCCCGGTCACTCATGGACATGCTGGGTCAAGGTGTTGACTTGCCCAGAGCCTACTTTCTTTTAGATTCAGGACTAGACTCACTGTGGTTCTAGAGCCAGAGGGGACTTCAGGGATCATGGAGTCTGACTCCTTCATTTTAAAGGTAGGGAAATGGAAGAGCAGAGAGGAAGTGCCTGGCTCAAGGCCACTCCGTTAATAAGCAAAGCAGCGTTGGGGTTAAATGCATAAGTTCTAGAGACAGAGAGACCTGAGCTCAAATCCTGGCTCAACTTTCTATTCGTGTGGTCTTGAGCAAGTGGTTTAATTCTGGGATTCACCTTCTTAATCCATAAAATGGGGATAGGATTATGAATCTCAAAAGGTTGTAGCACAAATTAGGCAACAGAGTCACTGTCAACAGCGGTGACTGCTATTGTTATTGTATTTTTGACTTGAAGTGAAGCTTCCTGACCCCAGGGCTGGGGCTGTTTTCTTCTTCTGGGTTGGTGTTGGCTGTTTGCAGTTTGAGTCCATCCAGCTCACCGTGACCCTAGGTAAAGCTAGAGGATGCATGCAAGTCTGTGAGCCAATTCTTTCATTTTTGGCTGCAGCTAACTGGTTGTCCAAGGCTGGGAAGGGGTTAAGATGCCCCTGAAGCTTGCTGGGAGGGCAGCTGCCTTAGCGGGCACTCCGCCTGGACAGGAATATAAGCACCCTTGGTGTTGCCCGGGCAGAGAGGGCAGTGTGGAGGGAAGTTGCTGGAAAAGGCAGGGGACATAATCCACGCTGGCCTCTTTCCCAGGCACATCACACTGGCAGGATTATTTATGGTTCTGACCCAGTGGGGATCCCTCTATTTGGGGAGGCTGCCAACCCACGCCCTTCTGAATGGGAACATCCTCGCACAGGGACAGAGGGGAACAAGTAGCATTTATGGGGCAGCACAGAGGAGAGAATGTGAGCTTTGGAGGCAGCAAACCAGACTCACATCCTGGCCCAGACACTTCCTGTGTGACCTTAAGCAAGTTGATTGACCTCTCTGGGTCTCAGTTTCCTCATCTGTAAAAATGTTTGGGCTGGTGCCTATTGTATAATGTTGCTGTGCAGATTAAATATGCTAGTAGTGGTGAAATGTGTACCTTAGAGGAAGGAAGCTCTCACTAAGTGGCAGCTGGTGTTATGATTTCTCTGGACCAAGTCCTGAGAGGGAGGTGGGCCCGCTGGCTGCCCTGCTGCATTGAAGCAGCAGCAGCAAGTATGGAAATACATACCCTTGATACACAGGGGTGAGTGAAATGAGTGAACAAATACTGGGCCCACCACTCTGTAGAACCCAAGCCCTGCATTCCAGCAGCTTGGACCCTAAGGCAGCTGGTAACATGGCAGGAGAGATTCAGACCAGCAGTGAATAGCTGTATTTTATAAAACCTCGTACGCAAGGTAAACGTTTGAACTGATCAGAAAAGTGGCAGTGATTGTTGAGAGAATCTGCACCTGTTTTGTAATGTGTCAGCCACAGGGCTTTTGCACCCCCAAAGGAACGATCTCTACCAGTACCCTGCCTGTCCCCACCTCTGACACTGGATTCTCTCGGGTTTCTCAGAAGACCCCTCCTCCTCTGCCTTGGGTTTGCCAGGGAGGCAGGACTCTGCCAGGGTGGCTGTTTTGGGAGGGTGGGCAGAGGTGGAGGCTAACAGAGTGCTCTTTGGAGAAGGAGGGGCTGTGTCTCTCTGGAGCTGTCCAGCAGGGGCTGCGCCCACCTGGAGGACTGCCTAGACGCTTCCGAGCCAAGGTCAGCTTCTTTGGCTATTCAGTCCTCTCTTGTTTTGCAAGTCAGTGATTCTCCATTCTGAACATTTTCATGGATAAATTTTTTCGGAGGTAGTATTAAGAAAAATATTTTTTAAGTCTCTTCATTTTTTCTGGGACTGATTTTCTGGTCCTTGGTGTCTTGTCCAGAAGCAGCAGAATCTGGAGGTAATAACACTGGTCTGGGATTTGAAGACTCGAGTCCTGGTCTAATCTTGGGTGCTAATTATCCATAAGGTCTGGGGCAAGTGACCCACCCTTGGCACCGCTTCTGTTTCTGTGATATAAGCAGGGGTGGTCCTGAGGACCCTTCCAGGGCAATCATCTATGCATTCACTGCTATATCCCTGGGGGCCAGCACAGGGCCTGGCACAGAGTAGATGCTCAATAAAAGTTTGTTGAATGGGGCGCTTCCCTGGTGGCACAGTGGTTGAGAGTCCGCCTGCTGATGCAGGGGACACGGGTTCGTGCCCCGGTCCGGGAGATCCCACATGCCGCGGAGCAGCTGGGCCCGTGAGCCATGGCCACTGAGCCTGCGCGTCCGGAGCCTGTGCTCCGCAACTGGAGAGGCCACAACAATGAGAGGCCCGCGTACCGCAAAAAAAAAGAGTTTGTTGAATGAATGAGCAAAGCCTGCAAAGCAGTGATCTCTTTGGTCACTTTACTGCTCATTGATGGGGGATGTCCCCTGCACTGCCATCTCTCTTATTTGCTGGAAACACAGACTGATAAAAATAGTGGACGGAAAAGGGTGAAATTGTTGGTTTGAACACTACTGGCTTATCTGTGAATTTTCCTAGCTCTCCTGGCCCCCATCCTTCCAGAGTACAGATTGGGCTTGTGGAAGAGAGGGTGATTTTGTGATCTTGCTTCCTCACAGGTTTGCCCAAGGGCTGGGAGATGGATTCCACCCAGGAAGGAGCTGTGTATTTCATCAAGTGAGTAAAATGGAGTTTCTTTCTGGTCTTGCTGTTGGTTCTACCTTTGTCTTTGTACCTGATGCCTCCTTGGGCAGGGAGATAGTTAAAGGGTCTTGCTGGAGGCCTTGCTTGGGTCTGTGAATGGCCAAGAGATGTCAAAGCTTCCAAGTGAGCACTGCAGATAAAGCCCAGGGTGTGTGCGTGTGTGTGTGTGTGTCTGTGTGTATGTTCATCCAAGACAGCCAGTGTCAGTCATGGGAATTTTTCTGAGATGGGGTGGGGAGGGGTGAGTGGAGCTCTGGGCTGGGCTATGTGGGTGGGAGGGACAGAGTAGAGGAAAGAGGCTGTTCTAGGAGATGAGGCGCGGTGTGTCATGAGAGGTAGGAAGTGGAGCTGGTTGGAGGGAAGGTGTGAGCCCGGCAGGTCAGGTGGTGGCAAGGTGGACAACATCACTCTTGCCCTCCTAGATGGGGGCATTTGCCATCCTGGGGGTGGCAGGTGTGTGTCTGGACTCTGTGTTCCCCTCGGGGGTTGGTCAGAGCCCTCTGTTGGCTGGGGTAGCTCGTGTTCTCAGCAACTTAAGGTGCACCTGGGAAAGCTGCCTGGATGTAACCGTGGAAGCAGAAGACAGCTCCACATCTACCCAGCTAGACTTATTTCCCTCTGCCTTGGCCTGGGTCTCTCCACCCTCCAACTGGGCTGGGTCCTGGCTTTGTTCCAACAGGTGAGGCAGGCGTGCTCAGGCCTGCAGGGCTGGTGGAGAGCAGCTGCACGAACACCGGCGCCCGCAGAGGGAGCCCTCACCCAGCCGGCGAGGGAGAACCTCCTTCCCGCCCTCCCTTCCTCCTCGCCTTCCTTGTCTGTGCTGAGAGGTCCTCTTTCCACCTCCCACCTCAAGACCAGCCAGCACTTACATCAACTCGGCTGTTAACCATATTCTTAAACAAAAACAACAACAAAAATGGACAAATTATCCATTTTGGAAGTTGTTTTGATATGACATGGCTCTCATAGCCTGAGCTTTTCCTGAAATTGAGCCAAACTCCTTGCTTCAGTTAAGACTTACTTCTTTTCTCCTTGAAGATACCACCTTCGTATTCCTTTATGTGCGACTGGTTCTTGAGATCATTTATGAAGCACTTTCTTAGTTATTTATTTATTTGTTTATTTATGGCTGTGTTAGGTCTTTGTTGCTGCGTGCGGGCTTTCTCTAGCTGTGGTGAGCAGGGGCTACACTTCGTTGCGGTGCACGGGCTTCTCATTGTGGTGGCTTCTCTTGTTGCAGAGCACGGGCTCTAGGCGCGTGGGCTTCAGTAATTGCAGTTCAGTAGTTGTGGCACGTGGGCTTCAGTAGTTGTGGCTCTCAGGCTCTAGAGCACAGGGTCAGTAGTTGTGGCGCATGGGCTTAGTTGCTCTGTGGCATGTGGCATCTTCCTGGACCAGGGCTCAAACCCATGTCCCCTGCATTGGCAGGCGGATTCTTAACCACTGCGCCACAGGGAAGTCCCTTATGAAGCACTCTCACATTTTTTTTTTGGCTGCATGTCATGCAGGATCTTAATTCCCCGACCAGGGATGGAACCCATGCCCCCTGCAGTGGAAGCACGGAGTCTTAACCACTGGACTGCCAGGAGGTCCTGAACTTTCACATGTATTACCTCATCTCATCAGTCTTTAAAAACTACTATGGTCTGGCCTTGTTCCCCTCACTGCCCTCATCTCCCGCAACTGGGCAGCTGTGCTGATTTTCACCTTCTCCATCAGGCCAAACTCACTTTTACCTCAGGACCTTTGCATTTGCCGTTCCCTCTGCCTGGGTGCACTTTCCTCCTTTTTTTTTTTTTTTTTTTTTTGCGGTACGTGGGCCTCTCACTGTTACAGCCTCTCCCGTTGCGGAGCACAGGCTCCGGACACGCAGGCTCAGCGGCCATGGCTTACGGGCCCAGCCGCTCCGCGGCACGTGGGATCTTCCCAGACCGGGGCACGAACCCGCGTCCCCTGCATCAGCAGGTGGACTCCCAACCACTGCACCACCAGGGAAGCCCACTTTCCTCCTATTTTGTACATCTGACTCCTACTTAACATTGAGCTCAAGTGTCATGTTCTCAGCGGACCTTTCCTGATGGCCCCTCTGAAGTTCCCTCCTGCTCCTCCTTAGTCCCCCTTATTTTTCTTCATAGCACCTACCACTACGTGAAAGGTTTTTTTTACGTATTCCGTTACTTATTTTATTGTTGGTGTCCCCCACTGCTGTGTCAACCCTGAGAGCAGATTCTGGCTATTTTGTGTTCCACTCTGTCCTGGAACCTTTCTGGAACAAGATAGGAACCCAATATTTGGTGCAATGAATGAATGAATGAAAAATGTTGGGAGAGAAACAATAGAGGCATAATTAATTCCTCTCTACCAGCCCAGGGCATTCTCCTCAGCACCCCCAATTCAGCCTTTCCAGTCCTGAACTCATTGCCTTCCCATCACCAACACCGGTTCCATCTTTGTCAGAAGTGCCACGAAAGCAGAACCTTCAGGCCCCTCCCCCATAGGTCCTGTCAATTTTCCTCCTAAATATCTCTCAACCCACCCACTTCTCATCATCCCCATGGCCACCACCCAAGTTCATGCCCACACGGGCTCTCACCTGGATCATTCTGCAGCTTTCCAACTCATCTTCCTGCCTCCAGGCCATACTGCTTGCAAGAGTGCTTTTTTCTTTCTTTTTCTTCTTTCTTTTTCTCTCTCTCTCCTCTCTCTCCCTCTCTCTCTCTCTGTCTCTCTCTGTCTCTCTCTATCTCTGTCTCTCTCTCTCTCTTTCATTTTGGCTGCACCAGGTCTTAGTTTCGGCATGCATGAGGGATCTAGTTCCCTGACCAGGGATGAAACCCAGGCACCCTGCATCGGGAGCACAAAGTCTTACCCACTGGACCACCAGGGAAATCCCAAGAGTGCTTTTTTCTACAATGCAAATGTGGTCATATCATTCTCCTGTAGACACCTTCCATGCTTCCCATCAGTTATAGGATAAAATCTAAATTCCTTTCTCAGGCACTTGAAAGGGCTTTGTAATCTGGCTCCGGCCCACCTTCTCCAGCCTCCCCCCACACCCCATTTTGATAGACTAAATCGCTTGTGGTTCCCTTAGCACACACCTCCATTCCATGCCCCCAGCCTTTCTTAGTGGAATCCCTCCTCCAACATGGCTTGTGTCCACCTGTGAACACTTGCTCTTCCTTCAAGACTCTGCTCATGGTGTCACTTGCTCAGGAGAGCCCACCTGTATTGTAATTCTTTGTTTACACGTGTCATTTTCCCTAGATCAGTGGTTCACAAACTTGAGTGTGCATCCAAATCATCTGGAGGGCTTGTCAAACAGACTGCTTGGCCCCAGCCATAGCGTTTCTGATTCAGAGGGTCTGAGACTCTGCACCTCTAACAGGTTCCCAGGTTATGCTGCTGCTGCTGCCCTGGGGACCACACTTTGAGAACTACTGGTCTAGAATGAAAACTCATCAAGGGCAGAGGGGACATAAGGTGGCTGTAAGGTCCGGAAACATAGACAATATGATTTCATTTTGTATTGTGATGAAATGTCAGCTATCCTATCATGCACTCGCATCATTCCCAGATTTGGTGGCCACTCTGCACACCAGGAGCAGCTGTGGCCACTCTCGGAGCTGAGAGCCTTACTACATTTACAACTCATTCAGTCCTCGATCGGCTTTATGAAGGAGGTACTGTCATCTCTAACTGTTTGAGAAAGTAAGGAAAAAACCGAAACTGAGTAAATGCTTGTTCAATGTCATGAAGCTTATAGAAAGCAAAGCTGGGATTCAGCCTCACGTCTGCCTGATTTCATAGGCTGGGCTCTTTAGCATAATGCCACAGCTGCATCCAGCATCCTCAGTGCCTTGCTTGGACAAGGGAGGCATCAATACCCCCTGACTGAATGAGTGAGTGAGTGAATGAATGAATGATTCTGGCCCACTCTCCTTATTTTCACAGTTCCCTGCACAATCAATTCCTTACAAAGGTTTATGACATTCGGTTGGTGGGTGAGTTAGAAACTGAGGACCTCAGACATGGATCCCAAGAGGTAATAATAAAAGTCAGATATATAACTCGGGAAGCTGGTTTTCTCCTTCTTCTTCTCCTTCTTGTGTGGTTGAGTCAAATTTCAATGAGCAAATACTGATATTTGCCTGGGATCAGACAAGTATGATAATTGTGTGTCAATAAACTCTTTCCTTCATAGTGCTTGGGAGGTGATTCTCATGTTTCCACAGCTGATGTCATTGCTCAAGCCTGCCTGCAGTTTTAAAGGGGTCATTTACCAGAAAGAGTGGTACAGGGAGAAGAGAAAAAGCAAAGGGTTAAAATGTGGGTAAAACCCATTGCAAGCCTGTATGCATGTACCACATATGTCCACTGGAGGACACCAAAGCACACATGACCGGCCCCGCTAAGGCCTCTAAAGGGTTGGCTCAGTGGTGACTCCTCAGGCTGATTGGGTGGGTCCTTCCAGAGCTGATAGGGCCATCTTGACCATCCTCGACCACATCTCAACCACTATGGGGCTGGTAGACTTCTTTCTGACGCTTAAAGATCTGGCTATGTAACACCCATCCCTGATTTTCTCTGGCCCCTGACTCCTTCCCCTGCTTCCTGCTAAAGCAGCCAGCTATGGAACTTGCCAATTCTGTCTCCAAGAGTGCGTCTCTCTTCAGTTGGCAAAGAGAGCGATAAGGCAGGGGCGCTTTCTGCAGAGCCACACCCCTGATAACCCTTGTTCCCAATCTGGGCCCCACTGCTCCTCCCCACTGGTACGGTGCCCCCATGGGCCATGCCAGCCTGGCCCCTCCTCCATCTCAGGGAGTCCCACCCAGCCGCTGTCACTTCCTTGTTCTCGTCTGAATACTTCCTCCAAGAAGGGGCCAGAATGGGTTCTCTGCACCTGTGTCTCCGCTCAGTCGGGAGTGGCTCAGTGCTTTGCCAGGGTCTGTGGGGGGACAGGCGTGCAGGAGCCCAGGGCTCTGCCCCCAGGACTCGAGGGCTGGGCCACCGTGAGTCATCAATATAGACCCCAACCCATGGGACCCGCAAGGAGGCAGTGTCCCAGGAAGTACGGTAGAGCTTCAAGAGCTGTTCTATTGTCTCCAAAGGGCAGACAAGACAAAGGAGAAAGGTCCCAGGGCAGTAAATCTGCTAATTAGTGACCCAACTGGCTCTGCTTTCAGAAAGGCAAATAATACCCCAGAACAGTAAAGTATGAGACAGATGAAGAGAAAGGTGGTGCATGGTATGTGGCTCAGGGCAGAGAAGCCCCATTTGCAGATGAGGAAAACTGAGGCTCAGCAGTCAGGTAGCTTGTTCAAACTCCCTCAGCTGGTTGAGGATGGAGCTAGGGCTCAAACTCAGGTAGGTCCTGAAAGATAACTCATCATATGGGGCTCCTTTTTTCTGCTCCCCAGTTGGTACCTTCTTGCAGGAAGAGAGCCATCTGGACGTGGCCAGTGAGGAAAGGGCAGGGCATATTTGAGGGGTAACGAATCAATCAATTTAGTGGCCACCAAGACTTTGTGGTGAGGGGTGGCGATGACACTTGAAAGGCAGGGAGGACCCGAGTGTTTAGAGACTGTGAATCCCTGACTGAGAGTTTTGCACTTTCTCTGCCAAGTGCTGGAGGCCATGGATTCCAGAGCAGAGAATGGACAGAGTCACAGAGGCACTTTCTTCGGAATATTCTCCCTCACACCCCCTCCTCACACCCTCCCCACCTGAGTCTTTCAGATAAGTCTCGCTTCTCCTCTGCTGGTTAACAGAAAGAGAATTTAGATTTGGCGATGGTCAACTATTTTCTCAGCTTCGCCTCATCCATCCTTGTTGGACCTCTAAGACTCTCCTGCTGCAGCATCTCCCCCGCCTCGCTCCCCAAAGCGAAGGCTCTGCTCCCACAGCCATCCTCCCTCGGCCTCTCATGCCCCCACAGCCACCAGATCTCCGAGAAGCATCAACACTTCTGGCTCTGGCCTCTTGGAGGACCCAAAGGACTCATCTGCAGCCCTTGCCCTCTGTCTGCCAGAGAGAAAACCCTCCCCGTAGGCCCATCTCCTGCCCTTTGCGGCTGTCTGAAGATGTTGTGGGATGGAGGCTGGGGTCCTTGTCCCCTTTCCCACGTTCTCTGTCCCCTCCTGGATGCTGTACTCTCTTGCCCCAGCCTTACTTCACTCCATTGGGTCTTCGAGGCCAGAGATCCCCCAGAGCTCCGTATCTTTGTCTGGCTGGGAGCCAGCTCTCCCCTGGCCTGTACTGGGCAGCCTTGCCAAGTCCTGGAGAGCCGGGGCAGGTGGGTTAGGCTTAATCGGTGCTGCCTGCACTGGGCCTGCATCCAGGACTTCTCTGCCCCTTCAGCTGGGTTGAACTCAGCATCTCAGCCGTGGTGGGGTGTGACCTAGGGATCCCCCTCCCCACTACAGCTGCAGGCAAGTGCATGCTATTCTAACCTGGAATCCCCAGCTCCAGCCTGGCCTGCTCTAGGGTGGGAAGGATGGTCATTCCAGTAGCTCCCTCTGGGGTGTGTGGGAGAGGGGTGTAGATCAGATCCCCTTAACACTCCCCTTCCCTCGCTCCTCCTGGACCCTGGGAGGAACTCTGTGCTCCTGCACCTTCCATAGTAGATTCTTTTTAAAGATAAAGGCTTCAGTTGGTGAAAATGAAACTTACACTCAGATCACATTAAAAGAGACCCATGGAGAAGGGAAATAGTTGTATTTAGGTGAAGAGAGGCTTATTTTTAAAAAATCAAGTTCATTCAAATAAACATTCAGGAAAGATCTAATAATCATGTGGGTGGGTGCTGGCAGCTGCCCTTATCTAGCCCCTGCTTACTGAAATATTTCTTTGTTCAGAAGTGACCCCAGGAACTCACTGGGGTCTCCAGCTTCTGGGTCTCAGGGGCAGGTAGGACTGAGACCCGGTGAGCCTGCCTGGAAGTTCCCGTGGGAATACTCCATTTTCTTTCCATCTTTCTGATCCTGGCTATGAAACTCAGTGTTTCTCCTGCACTTAGTTATTGCCACAGAGAATCTTTCCAGCATCCACAGAAACGTGAAGAGAAGGAAACTGAGGCAGAGAGAGAGGGGGTGGGGGGAAGGGAGAGAAGAAGGGAGAGAGAGAGAGATCTCTGAATGGCATGGGCTTTTCTACAGCAGAAACAGGGCTGAAATCCTATTAGCTGAAGCCCTCCTTTCTGCCTCTGACCCTCAATAATGCAAAACACAGGTACCCCCAGCATCCTTGCCCAAGGTCATTGGAGACCAATTTGGGCTGAGGACCTAGAAGGTCCTGACATCTTGTAACGGACTCCAGTCAGCTCCAAACATGATTTCTTTAAATTCGCTGTGTGGGGTGGGGGGATGTGAGGGCACTAGGGCTCTGGCCAAGGCCTCCTGACACCCAGAGACACGCCCATCTCTTGGGTAGACAGTCATGGAGACAAAAGACAACCACAGGCAGGCATGGTGAGGCCGCAGATGCCAGCCCCCTGGGCAACTTCTGGCTCCCTGTGCTCTGGTGGGAGGACTGCAAAATGAAGCTTACACAGACGGTGGCCCAGATCCCCTTTGGGGGGCAGTCTCGTCGCAGTGGTGGAAGGCCAGGAAGGCTGTGCTGAGGTACTCTGTTCTCACCCAGGCAGGCAGCATGGGTGGTTAACAGATTGTCGCTGGTGTGGATGGAGTTAAAGCTTTCTGGGGACTATTTACTCCTGATCCTAAGTGACAGCTCGGGGAGGGAGAGTCACGTGGCCCTGAAATCCCCTCGGGAGACGATGGAGCATGCCCAGCTGCTTCTGCCTGGGAAAGATACTGGATTCTGCAGTCACCACAACAGCATCCTCTCCCTGCGCCAGGGACCTGCCAGCTGGAGAGATGACTGATTAGACCACATCAGATCTGAGCCCTGCTCCTCAGAAGGGGGCCCCAGGGGTGGGGAGGAGGACCCCAGCCGGCCTCAGCTGGGGGGAGGGGCGCCTGAGGGCTCGGAGAGTTACAGCTTTTCAGCGCCGGGCTCACACCTCAGAAGCCGGTGAGTCTGTTTTGATGCATCATATAGATGAGGTGGGAGGAGGAAGGTTGGGCTCTGGTCAGGGCTGGCAGCCCGCCCGCCGCCGTGTGAGTCTGGGTTGCTGGCACTGCGGAGCCACTGCCTTCCGCATCCCTCATTCTTGGCAGTGATACTTAGGGATCATGGATGCTGAGAATGTTAATTATAGCCCTCTCTGTGCCCCCACCCCCACCTCCAGAACCCCCAGTAAGGGCTAATGTTGTCTGAATTTATCACATTTGAACCGCATCTCCTGAGTGAGGCCAGCTTTGGGGCTGCCAGCTTCCTAGGGTTCAGCTGGGGCCCCCAGCCTGGCTTGAGCAAAGAGGCCAGCCCCACCCTGCTTCTAATCTTGCCAGAACAGTGAGTTTAAGGCCAGCAGGAAGGAGAGATGGGGGTGTGGTCTGGGGGTCAGGCTCAGGTCAGCCCCAGGGACCCACCTCCTCAGTGTGGGAGGGGTCAGGGTGTGTCTTTTATGGGTCAGAGGTTGGGGCTTGGGGCTGCTGAGGCTCTTGAATTCCTAGGAGGCGTCTGACCTCTGGGGTCTTGGGTTTAGCCCTGAAGGAGCTGGAGCCGGATTTGTGAGCATGGGGGGATGGGTTTTATAACGGTAGGGCCAGGCTGCAGCTAGCAGAGCCTCGGGCTTATTGTGTGAGGCTCTGGGCAAAGGTTGAGGAAGTGGCAGGGTGGGGTGTTGAAAGGTAGAGTGGGGGCGCTGAGGGGGAGAGTTAGACGGGAACGATGGAGGGAGAAGAAGGGAGGAGAGGCTATAGGCACCTCCATAGGGGAGATGCTTCTTGCAACCACAGGCAAGCGTCGGAAGGGAAGAGAGGGGGCTGGAACCTGGAACCTGGGAGGGCCAGGGATGGGAGAGCCAGGAACGAGGGAGCCAGCCCTAGGGCGCAGGGCTGGGGCGGTCTGAGCGACTGAGGGGAAGGTGGTGGGACGAGGATGGACTCAGAGTCAAAGGGGGTCACGGCCTTCAAGGCTTGGCAGCTCCTTCCCAATCCCTATAGTCCCCTCGCCCACAGTCTGGCTCCCCTGAGGGTCTCCTGCACGTGGGGGTGGGAGCCCCGGTTGGACTGTCTCTGCCTGAGCCTGCTGTCCAGACGGCCACAGGGACGTCGCCGGCAGCTGCCCTACGAATCCCCTAAATTCTGGCTTCCAGGCGCCTCTGCAGGAGGCGGAGCTTGGGGGATCCTGCGGGCTCCCACCTCAGAGCGCTGCATCTCAGCTCGGGCAGGAGATGAGCAGATTCCGCTGGCAGAGCGCAGGTGGGAGGGAGGCCCCACAGAGGCCCAGCCTCTCCCCCCGCCCCCTCGCACAGACGAGGCCTCCCTGGAGGAGCCAGACAGTGGCCCGAGGCTGGAGCCATCTCCAGGTGGGGCGGCCGAGGGGCGAGCCTGGCACTGCCTGACAGAAAACAAGCGCTATCTGTGTCCTCAGCAGGGCACAGAGTGCTAGGCTGCAGATACGAATTATTAAAAGTCCTTGGCTTTCCAGTCAGCGGCGAGGTGCTAAATGTGTTAGCGCGGCGGTGTAATTAATCCTGGCTGCGGCTGCACAGGCTCGAGACAATGGGGGCCTTTTTTTTTTTTCTTTTGCCGGGCTTGGCTTTTTTTTCCTTCTTCACAGAAAGGTGATGGTGCAGGACGCATTACACAGATAATTACTTTTAACGTGTCTGCCTGGATTATTGAGTTGGATTCTTCCTGCTCGGTGGAAATGAAGTAATTACCGAGGAAGTCAGTGAGCAGGCAGCCGCGCGGCCTGGGCTGACACACGGCCTGATGGGCCGGAGCCCGTTTCCTCTGTCTTCCTCCCTGGCCTGCTGTGGGTCCCCTGAGGCCTTGGCACTGAGCCTGTGGGCCCCCCAGAGGAGGGTCAGGAGGAGGGAGCTTGCAGCGGGGCGTCGGGGAGAGCTTGCTGAGCAGTGGGTCCTGTCTTTGAGAGGTTTCCCACGGTGTGCTGAGCTCCGGGCTGAGGTGCTTGGACATCAGTGCATTAGTGAGATGACTTTGGCAGGCCAGTCTCCAACCAGTTAAAAAAAAGCCCACATATTTGGTGAGGAAAGAACACACTTTGGGAAACATTTAAAATAAACAGTGAGCAGAGAGGAAGCGCGTTGAGGATAGGCCGAGTGGGACCCTTTCCTTGGCAATCACTCAGTCCACATGGGCTCCTGCTCTGCGCCCACAGCTCCAGACGCCCTCCAAGCCCAGACCAGCCCTCTGTGGCCTCCCTGAGGGGAGCACCATCCTCCCCTGGATAATTCCAGCGACGGGGAGTTCATTACCTCACCAGGCTGCCTGCTCCAAGGTTAGAACATTCTATATGGAATCAAATCTGCCCGCTTCTGTGTTCTGCCCTTTGGTTTTGATTCTTTGAAGCAGCGCAGAGCAAGTCAGCTCTCTTTCCCACAGCGATAAAGATGGTTTTCTTCATGTTTAAAATAGTGTATAATAGCCTTTGGATGTAATGTATTTTATGTAATCATATTCGTATCGGATATTTAGGTGGTTCCCCTTATTTTCCTTTTACAAATAACACAACATGGTCATTTTTGTGCATGAGGCTTTTCCTGTATTTTGGATTATTTCCTTAGAATAAATCCCAAGACATAGAATTAATGTGATGGAGGGTATACCTTTAAAAAATTATTATTCTGTGAGTATAAAAGTAGTACATAGTTATTAAAAATGTAGAAAAACACATAAAGAAAAGATTAAAATTATGTGTAATTCTCTCAGAGATTTAGTGTATAATTTTAACATTTTGGTGTATATATGTTTTTATGAATTCATGCACAGACATGTGACTATATTTATTATCAAAATACTGTTAAAATTTTCGACCAAGCATATATTTTTTTCACCTAAATAAAAAGCATTTTTCCACGTCATTATTCTTTTACAACATCATTTTAAGTGACTGTCTGGTATTTCATTATATACCTATTCTATTTATTTGTTTGTTTAATTGGCCCCTATGTTAAACTATGTGTTTCCAGTTTGTCATTTTTATAAACAATGCTACAGTGAACATATAAATATCTGAATCTTTACACATATCAATGATTGTTTTCCTTAGGTTACATTTCCAGAAATGGAATTCCTACATTTTAAAATATTTTGACATATTTTGCCACTTCCTTGTTCGAAAGTACTAATTTCCATTCCCAGCAGCTGCGTATAAGAATGCCTTTTTTTGCATGAGCATCAGCATTGACAGTTATAACTTTTTCACTGTTTTAATTCATTGTTTTAATCCATTTGTTTGATTAGTAGTGAGTTTTAAAATTGTAAAAAGAGGTTTTAAAGTATGAAGGGTCCATCTGCTGTCATTTGTTTGTTCAAGTCTTTGCCTTTTCTTAAAAAACAATTTAGTGCAGTTGTCTAGATCGCAGTTATGGGGCCAAACTCAGGTTGAATCTGGGCTCTGCCACTTACCAGGGATATGGGCTTGACCGTGATTTAATCTCTCTGTGCCTCAGTTTCTCCATCTGTAAAATGAAGATAATAATGTACCTTATCTCATAGACTTCTTGTGACGATAAATGAGGTCACATATGTAAACCACATAGAATCATGCTGAGCAGAGTAAGTGATAAATGTGTTTGTTATTATCTTACTATTGTTGATTTGCATGAGAAACATATATATCTGAAGCCAGTATCATGATTCCCCTCCCCCCAAATCCCCCAAGTCTCCGTGTTTGAGGCTAGATGCCTCCAGTGACCACCACACCCTTCCTCAAACTCTCCTGTTGCTTCACCCCAGGTTTGGTCTCACCAGCACAGAGCATAGTGAGACAGCCACTCCCCATTCCCAGGGTAATCCCCTGGAATGTCACACTCTGTAGCTTCTTCTAGCAGGTGCCTGAACAAGGGAGTTTGGCTCCTCTGGTGTCTTCTGGCTCCCCTCCTCCAGCCGCCCAGTCCCCCTGCCCAACCCCTCACACACTGCCAGGTGGTGCACATCCTCTCTTGATCCCGGCAAACCTACCCAGACTGTTCCCCATTCCTTTGAGCCTTCTTTGCACTTTCCAAAGTAGCACTAGCTGATCTGATAAACTAATTCTGGTCCATGTGTTAATAAGAGAGAGTCAGTGCACTGCCTGCTGGGGTGTAGAGAGAATGCCCAGCTGGAATTTGAAGACATGGATTCAAATCCTGGTCCAAATTAGCAACTGTATGATTTGTAGCAAATTGCTTAATCTCGCTGAGCTTTTGTTTCTTGGTCTGAAAAACGGGGTTAGTATCACTATCTGCTTACCTAGTTATTGGCTAGATAAGTAATATATATGAAAGTGATTTTTAAACTGCAAATAATTACACAAATGTCAGTTATTATTAGACTTGGTATTTGAACAATGTATATCAGAAGGCAATGCTTTAACTCAAAGGTCAGACAGATGCCGATGTGGGTCAGTAGGAAATATGTTTAGGGCAGATGGTATCCAGGGTGACTGTCAAATCCTCCCAGGTCATTTAGTCTCTGTAAAGGGCTGGTCCTTATTGTGTGAACCCAGGATATAGGGCTGGGCAAGTCAACAGTGATCTGACAAACATGGATGGATGCTGAGGCTTTCCTCCCGCGGGGCTTGGGAACCCCCTCTGTGTGGGAGGTGAGGTCCCTCCCTAGCTCTGACATCACCAAGTCCACTCAGTCTGGCTCATCATTACCTGAGAACCCAAGTCTATAATTGCAGGTGCCAATTTGCTTTTAATTAGCCTAATGCTTGCAATTAGCTTGTTAAATTCAACCTGGCCTCTGGTGGTGAGGTCATTTTTCTGATTTTGCTTGGTTCCTGGGTCCTCATTAGCATCAATGGGCTATCCACAGACTGCAGGCCAGCCCGCTTGCCTCTCCTGAAAGTGCAGCTGCCTAGCTGGGGAATTGAAGAGGTCATAGCAGGGAAGGAAAATCTGCTTTTGGTGAGGAGGGATGGTGGGGTGGGAAGGTGGGGTGGGAGTGTCCTGATGGAAGTATAGTTAGCCTTGTTGGAATCACAAGTGAGGTCCAGAACCCAGGTTCCTTCATTCTAATCCAATGTTCTTCTGCTTCTGAGCCTCAGTTTCCCCATCTCTAAAATGGGAGTAATAATTCCTGCCCTGCCTGCATCACTGAGGTTCAAATGGGTTAATGTAGGAAGTGGGTGTGAATGTAAAGCAACATGAAATTGCTTTATCACATCAAATGTGGACGTTCTTTAGAATTAGACAAATGGTCCCAGTGTCCCTGGACACTAGTTCCTGGTCACTTCTCATGATGTCCCATAATTCCTGATTCCATTGTCTTCTTATCTTGTTCACTGTCCCCCAAACCATGGGTGATTTGAAGGCATTGGCACATATCAGGGGCTCGATAAATGTTGGTTGGATATGTAAAGATTTGGAGGGGAAGGAGTTTGGTCCAAGGAATAGGCAGTGGGGAAACAGTCATGAGAAAGCCTTTGATGGCAGTGGTGGGGGGCATTTATTTCCTGTCCTCCTCAGGCATGCACCCCCACTCCACTCCACTGGGCTGCTTCAAGGCAAGAGATAGTCTTATTTGTTTTTGCCTTTGTGATGTTCCACACAGAGCCGGGCACGTAGCAGTTGTTTGATAACTGCTTTTTGACTGACTGAATGAATGAATGAGACAGGGTAACGTGGTAGAGAGAGCATGGAATTAAGGCAGATGAACAGGACTTGGAATACCAGCCCCATTACTTTCTTCTGGCAAACATTTACTGTATGCTTATTATGGACCAGGTACTAGGTTGTGAAAATGAATTTTTAAATTCACGGTCTAGTAAGGGAGCAGACGTGTGTGCAAATGATTGTCCTGTATATGATAGAGACATATGTTGCATTTGTTGGTGGCCACGAAAGAGAGCGATAGACTCTCCCTGGAGAGTCAGGAAAGGATTCCTGAGGAAGGGCCTGAAGCTGGGTCTCGTCAGTTTGGGAAAGTTGCTTAACATCCTTGAGTCTCAGTTTCCTAAGCTATTGTGTGAGGAGACTAAACCTCGTTTATGGAGGTAAGGATGAAATGAAATAAAATAATATAAATAAGACATCTGGCACCAAATAATCTTTTAATAAATGTTAAAAATGTTTTCTTGAAGCCGGGCTGGGTACTTGGAGGAGGTGCACTAGCCAGGGGCTCAAGGAATTTCAGAAGCTGATTTGTACAGCTTCATTTTAGCTCTGCAAGTTAATACCTTGTGACCTTGAACAGGTTCCTTAACTTCTCCAAGTCTCAGTTGCTGTGTCTACCAAGTGGGGATAACAAGTTTGTTATCTGGATCAATGGAGAGACTTCAGGCAAGGTACCTGGAACATGCTTGGCACATAGTAGTCCTAGGAAATAGCAGCTCTTCCTTGTTATTATTACCAGCATGCATCATGGAGAGACTCCGTCTGCACGCTGACACACACATGTTGCATGCATGCTGATTCCCAGATATGCTCAGAAAGGGAGGAGGGTGAGGGGGCCCAGGGTTAGGCTGGGTGATAGCCAGTTGCTGCTCGTTCTGAGAAACCTTCCTCAAGGTGAGGTGACCAGAATTCTGCTGAAAAGTTTGGAGGCTACCAGCCTTGAGTGAGAGAATTCGGTAGGTTGGTTATAGCTCTTGCCCCCAGCGCGGGGAGGCTGTCTCATGGGAAACTAAGAAGTAGCCCCCTAACAGCAGGAACTTAATTCCCTCAGGCACGTAGGCCCCTCAGTCTGGGCCATTCCTGCAGGCAACATCCTAATGGCTCTGTCGCCCGGCCGGTCCCCGACCTTCCTAAGCAAGGCAGCCTGGCGGCCATGCTGCGTTGCCATGGTAACTGGCAGCCTCCCAGCTGGGTTGCCCTGGTAACCAGTTAGCTGGTATGGGGGGGAGGGGGATGGTGAGCTAGGGGGAATCAGCCTCAAAAGAGGCAGAGAAGGACAAGGGTGGGACCAAGAGGAAGACAAATCCCAGATGCCCCCAGCATAGCCCTCTTCTCTCTCCCTCGTGGGACTGGGAAAGCCAGAGAAAGGCAGGTAGGAAAGGATGTTGTGTTGTTTCCTGCCATGTGTGTATGTGTATTTTGTGGTATGAGTCATCTTGGGCAATGCAGGACGTTTGGAAGATTTGATAGGGCAGTGCAGGAGCTCTCTCAGGCCGTGACAAAGGCAGCGAGTCCCAGAGAGGGAGCCATGGACTGTCCAAACCTAGGTCTCCATCCTGGTCACCCCACCCCCGGACAACTTAACTTCTTTGAACTCCAATTTCTTCATCTGTAAAATGTTAACACAGACCTTCAGGGACATTGTTTGGGACAGTGCCTGGCACTGTCAATGATGGTTCCCCCCTCACCTTCCTCGCTGATTTTCTATTCATTGGATGCTTTCCAGCCTGTGAACAGCTTGTATTGGAGGCCAACCCTAGTCCTAGCCCAGCTCAATGGGGGAGGAGGTGGGAGGGTTGGAATTCTTGAGAACCCAGAGACATGGCTGTCAGCCTCAAGGAGTTTACCATCCCAATCTTCTGAGGGCAGGAAGCAAGTTTATACAGGTGGGAACATTTGCAAGAAAGTTTTCAAAGTAGGACCTAATCGAAATTTTGACTGCCACCAGCAGAAAAACATTTTTCATCACAGCCCAGCAAACACGTGTGCGATACCCTTACTGTGTGTGGTGCATGCTTCGTGTCATATTTGAGTCTAGTCTGGTCTATTTGTTTTAAAAAAAGATACCTTGACCCTTCGGCTGGATTTCATACCCACTTTTGGGTCACTACCTTCAGTTTGAGAAACACTGTGAGGGAATCCTAACTAAAGCTCCTCAGGCATGTATAGGACCTCGGGCTTCTCCCACCTTCTATGTGTGAGGTCGTCTGGTTGGATCCTTACAATTGCAATCTGTGAGGTAACTGAGGCTCAGAGATCATATGACCTACCCAGGGTCGCAGATCAGAGGTCATACGATTGGCCCAGGGTCGCAGGGGCAAGGCTTGAAAGGGGGTCTTTGTGCTGAATCTGTTGCCCATTTTCATTCTTGCTGCAAGAGGAATTGGAGGATTCTTCTTACAAACAGAGAAACCAGGCTCTAAAGATCCCAAATGAGGGCCTAGAGCTGAGCCTAGGCCTCCGTCCCTCTTGTCTGCTGGATGCCGAGGGTGCTGTGAAAGATGAGGCTGAGCCTGAAGCGGTCTGGGTGCTCCCTCTGTGTCTGTGAGGGAGAAGGGGCGAGGAAGGGGGTGGGCCTGGCTGCACTGAAGCTGCCCCCCACGAGCTTTCCTGGGCGCTGAGCCTGTGTCAGGGTCCTGGGGCTGCCTACAGGCCCAGGCTCCTGGGAGATTTTCTGATAGGAAAGCCTTAAGCGAGGCCCAGGAAAAGCCAGTTTTTAATTGCCCTTCTCCAGCGGGACGAAGGAAGTAACAGCAGGAGTCCGGTCAGGTACGGCCTCGACCACAGAGTGGGCTCAGGTCGGGGAGCGCTTAGTACCCAGAGGTGAGGAGTGCTGAACCCCAGGAGCACCGTCCCGGGCAGAAGGCTGCCCCTGTGAATACTTGTGACAGATTCACGATCAGGCCCAGAGTAAGAATCAGAGTGTGTGGAGTTCACAGGGCTCGGTTCCGTTTTCAGCTGTGCTGTGAGAACGTGGCTGTTTCTCCGTGTCCCAGGGCCTGTGTCTCCCGTCCTGGAGGTGGGCCAGTCCTCCTCTTCCGGCGTGGACTTTGCCCTTTGCAAACAGCAGAGCAAGGTGCCCACAGCTGAGGCGCTTCGTTTCCGTTTGGGTGTGTTCCCTTTGCAGCGTCTACGCAGCCCCTCCTGCACAGGCTGCCTGGTGTTGAATGGAGGCCTGGGGAGCAGCGGTGGGGCTGCAGCTGTGGGAGGAGAGGGCCGGCTTCAAGCCTCTGCCCTGGGTGGCCAAAGTGATGAGCATCCGCGACCCCAACCCCTCATGGCCAGGCTGCTGGATTCAGGGCCTTGGGCCAGGGCAGTGGGTATGTGACTAGGAATTCTGCTGGGGCTCAAGTGGGGGTGTGAGGCTGGGTGAATAGAGGTTGAGAGATGCTGGGTTTCCAGTCAGGAGCATTGATGCCTTGGGATCATACAAGGAGACTGTGTTCAGTGCTTGAAGATGAACTGATTAACGTGGGAGTTAGATGAACATGTGTCTTGTGAGATGAACTGATTCACGTGGGAGTTGGATGAACATGTGTCTTGCAGGGACCCCTTATCTCTGCATCCGTGTATTCTGTGTATGCCCAGTATGCTCCGTACTAGCTTGTCCAGGGCGACTTGATTAACACTTTTTACTTATGAAGAATCTAATATTTCTGAGATGATGGGCTGCTCATCCAAGACCAGTTGAGAAGTGGGGGAGGAATCAGAATTGGGATTTATGGTTTTCTGCCCCTCATGTGACCCAAGTTTGAATGCATGCATATTAGCCAGAGATAGTGAGATAATGGAGATGGGAGTGAGAGGGGGGGAAGATGTGATTATTTTCCTCTGCTTTGTTATGACACCCCCAACAGTCACGGCTCATTTTCGGCCTCTCAGGGCTGCCCCGCTGGCCTTCCCCCGGTGCCTTGACCCTGTGTCCTGGGAGGGGCAGGAGGTAGATGCTGCTTCCTCTGGAGGAGTGAGGGTGTGTGCATGTGTTACTTACAGGTTCACGTGCATGTAGGAAGGGGCTGTCAGTTGCTGGCAGCCCTTCAGACCATGTAGAAAGAAAGTCACAGAGATGCTGAGGAGAAGGCTTGAAGGCAGAGCTGAGCTGCAGGGGGAATCAGGGACCATATGCGGTGCCGGTCCTTACAGCTCCCTTGGCCCGCATAGTGCTGGAGGAGGGCATTATCTAACCAGGCAGCAGCTCCTCCAGGAGCCATAGCCTCCTTTAGCAGTGCGGGCCTTCTCTGAATCCAGAAACCAATGTCCTCATTTAAACCAACTTAACCCTCTGGTGGTAGCCGGCAGGGCGGGCTTAGCTCATTCTCTTCTTTCCCCTGTACTCCACTCCCAGGTGTTTCTGCCCTTCCCCAACATCCCCATCATTGTAGTTACTTTCCGTGTGTGTGTGTGTGTGTGTGTGTGTGTGTGTGTGTGTGTGTGTGTGTGTAAATGTGAGTGTGGAGAGAGATGGGGGAAGTTGGGTGAGCTTACTTTTCCTAATGCCTCTGATCCCACTATTAAGGTCAAGTGATTCAGCCCAGAAAGGAGGGTTTGTGTAGGGAACCTGCCGCAGGGGCAGGGAGCAGGGCATGGGGCGGGAGAAGAGGGGACAGGAGGGATCACGGTTGATGCTGCTGTCCTGTTCAGGGTGATGCTTGTCACACCAGCCACGTCCGTCAGCTCTCTAGGACTTGTGCTCTGGGTGAGGCTATACCCAGGGCAGCATGCACATGGGTTCTGAGGGGGACCAAGATGTAGATCCCACAGACCTGCCTCATGGCAGCAGATCCCAGATGTGAAGAAAGCAGGCAGAAGAGGGAGAAACTGAGACCTCCGGCACAGTGGCGATGGGGAGTGTGGAGAAGGTTCCCAGTGGCGGGAAGCCTTGACGGGAGTGGGACCGAGGTCTGAGAAAGGAAGCCTGGATCGGCATGGACAGGGCCAGGCTCAGTTACGTGTTGATGGGCTGCCTCTGGTCAGCTGTTCTGGAGGCAGAGTGGCAGAGTGTGGCAACTTAGAGAGTGTCTAGACCCCAGAAGGGACTCCCTAGAATCTAAACGGAAAACATCCTGATCGGGCCCAGCATCTTCCAGATCTGGTGTTGTCAGAACCAAGGCCAAGCCATCAACACTTGTGTACTTATTAAGTTATATTTTCAAAAGTATCCTTTCATTGGCTGAAACAGCCAGTTGGAAATATAAGTTGCTCTGAAATATTTTCTTTCACATATGTCTTTCTGATAAATTTGTATTTCTCCACAGTAATTAGCATAGTGTCTTGAAATAGTAGGTGCTTGATACATACCTTTCCCCACCTTCCCTGGGCATTATCCTTGGGATGGGGCAACATGCAAGACAGTAAGATAAGAAGATGCTCTCAGCCCAGGTCCTTTTATGGGCTGAGATTTCAGATGATTTCTCTTCCTTCTGGTTTAGAGCCAGTCATTGGCTGAAGGATTTGCAGGGTGGAGTTTGATCGTATTTCATCCATCCTTCTCTGCCTTTCCTGTTGGAGACGTGGCTTCATCACTCACTTCTGGGGTACTTGGATAATGTAGATAAGGTGCCGGCCCAAAGTATAATTTGGGTTAGGAAACACTGACCTCTTTCATACTTTTTATGATGACTTTCTATATTCTTAATTATCTCTTTGAGAAGGAGTGAGCTATTTTCAGCCAGTTTAGAGGAGTTTATCACTCCCAAAAGAACCTCCTGAGATGATAACAGGTCAGGGGAAGGAGGTGTCAGCAGGAGCTCCTTTGCATATTTGCCATAATCCTTCCTGTGGCTCAGTTTACAGGCATCCTAGGCAAGTTGTAGTCTGGGCATAGCTGTCACTTTCTCTCCATCATATACACCGGAATCTGTGGGCAAGTCTGGGCTAAATGTACCTCATTATAAACTCTGTGCTCGGATGTCAGAGCCTGTTTTTCCAGGTGGAGAGACCAAGACAGGAGAGGGACCTAGAGTCTCAGGCTTGGAAGCAACCTTTCATTTGGTCCAAACTTCCTCCAGATAGCAGCACCCCAGGCTTGTGGTCAGCCAGCACCGCTTGAACCCCCAGTAACTAGGAGCGCTGCTCTGTGAAGCAGCGTTTTCTATTGTTGGACAGCTTCAACTCACATCCTTCCTTGATGCTGAACTCAAACTTTTCTTCCTACCATCCACCCTTTGGTTCTAGTTCAGCATCCTGGCCATCCTGATCATTCTTTTCTGAACTCACTTTTGTCATCATTTCAAGAGTCAGACCAGTGTTAAGAGACAATATGAAACAGTAGGAAAACATAGGCCCCAGGATTCATCTGCTGAGTTTGCACCTGGCTTCACACTCATCAGCTCTGTGACCCTGGTTATAATCCTAACCTCTCCAAGCCTCAGTTCATCCTTCTGTAAAATGTGGATAATGATGGTACTTACCTCATAGAGTTGTTGACAGGGCTAAATGAATTAACACATGTAAAAGGCTTAGAACAGGGCCTGGCAACTACAAGCCACTCTGTGCATGGTAGCTTTTTATCTTCTCTTAAAATAAATTGTCTAGAATTGAACAGAGTATTCCAGGTGTGGTCTGTTCAGCGGGACTCTGATGCCGTCTACTTGACCATCTCTTTCTATTATATCAGACTCAGTTTGCAAATCACCGGTGTTTAAATTGGGCTCATTGTGCCGAAATCCTCAGGTTATTTTCCCGTGGACAGCTGTTAGGTTTAGATCTCCCCTCTTCTACGTAAAAGATGTGATCTGCTTTAGAGGGAAGGCCAGTGTCAAGGGGAGCCCAGAGCGTCCCTTCACATTAGTTCCAAACACACATGAACCCTCATTGATGCAGTCTGGTTGTTTTTATAATGCTACTCTATATCTGGTGTTCTATTTGGAAAATACCTTGACCCACACTGGTCTGAAATAAAATCCCCCCCACCCCCACCATGGGTCTTTTCTCTCTCAGTGGGTCTCTTTCACTCTTCTCTGCTCATCTGATGCACACTTGCTTATCAAGGGAGCTGAGCTGAGCAAGTACCGTTGGAAATTCCTAACCTCCAAATTCAGCTCCGCCACTTCTCAGAGTTCCCGGGATATAGGGGAAGGGACACAGATGCCCCAAACATATTCAGAGTGCCTGGCTTCACAGGTAAACCTTTGAGGCCCTGTAAATCCTTACTCTATAAGCCAGCTGCCTCTACATCATCTGCGAGCTTGTTAGAAATACAGAATCTCAGGCCTCACTCCTGACCTACACAATCAGAATCTGAATTTAACAAGATCCCCTAGGAGTTTCATATGCACGTTAAAATTTGAGAGGTACTGCTCTACATTATTCAACTTGGGGTAGAAATGAGGGTGAGGTGGGGAGAATTCTATCTTCCAAGATCTTGAAATCAGTCTTACTGACGAGGCTTCTAGGGACAGGCATAAAACTATTTCCAGGATATTTGATCACTAACTGTCTACATGCCCTGTTTGCCTCTTGGACTGCCAATAATAGGGTTTTTATAAAACACTCATGCATTTTTAAAAATATATAGACTGTATTTGTGTTTCCCCCTTTTATTAGTAACAAGCTGTTGAGCATATTTCAAAGCTTTGAATTATATGTACAATTGGAATCTTTTAAATGATAGGTGTTTTACATTTATGATGTATTGGGTTGGCCAAAAGGTTTATTCAGTTATTTCCGTAAGATGGCTCTAGTAGCACTTAGTTGTCTTTAAGTTCAATGTGTTAGGTTGTATGTGGCGGCTGTCATGTCAGCGTGCATGTAAAAAAAGACATCAAAATTGGTGAATTTTTGTGTAGCCATTTTAATATTGAAGATGGAAGGAAAAAAGCAACATTTTTGGCATGTCATGCTTTATTATTTCAAGAAAGGTAAAAACGCAACTGAAACGCAAAAAAAGATTTGTGCAGTGTATGGAGAAGGTGCTGTGACTGATCGAACGTGTCAAAAGTGGTTTGCGAAGTTTCATGCTGGAGATTTCTCACGGGATGATGTTCCACGGTCAGGTAGACCAGTTGAAGTTGATAGAGATCAAATCAAGACATTAATTGAGAACAATCAACGTTATGCCATGTGGGAGATAGCAACATACTCAGAATATCCAGATCAAGCGCTGAAAATCATTTGCACCAGCTTGGTTATGTCCACCTCTTTGGTGTTTGGGTTCCACATAAGTTAAGTGAAAAAAACCTTCTTGACTGTGTTTCCACACGCGATTCTCTACTTAAACGTAATGAAAACGTTCCTTTTTTTAAAACAAATTGTGCCAGGCAATGAAAAGTGGATAGTGTACAATAATATGGAATGGAAGAGATCATGGGGCAAGCGAAATGAACCACCACCAACCACAACAAAGGCCGTTCTTCATCCAAAGAAGGTGATGTTGTGAATATGGTGGGATTGGAAGGGAGTCCTCTATTATGAGCTCCTTCTGGACAATGAAATGATTAATTCCAACAAGTACTGCTTCCAATTAGACCAACTGAAAGCAGCACTCGACGAAAAGCATCCAGAATGAGTCAACAGAAAACACATAATCATCCATCAGGATAATGCAAGACCACACGTTTCTTTGATGACTAGGCAAAAACTGTTACATCTTGGCTGGGAAGTTCGGATTCGTCTGCCGTATTCGCCAGACATTGCACCTTCAGATTTCCACTTATTTCTGTCTTTACAAAATTCTCTTAATGGAAACAATTTCAATTCTCCGGAAGACTGTAAAAGGCACCTGGAACAGTTCTTTGCTCAAAAAGATAAAAAGATTTGGGAAGATGGAATGATGAAGTTGCCTGAAAAATGGCAGAAGGTAGTGGAACAAGAGGGTGAATACGTTGTTCAATAAAGTTCTTGGTGATAATGAAAAATGTGTCTTGTATTTTGACTTAAAAACCAAAGGCACTTTTTGACCAACCCAATATTTCCTTTTTGTCAGTGTTAGGCCAGTATTTCAGTATGTGGAATCTTGATTCTGCCATAAATTTGTTAGCCATCCCTCCTGGCCTTGTCAGGAGCAAATCTGGTAGCCTTGCCTTCTGAGTCTTTATGCAAATTGTGGATGAAACCGCGGAACACAGCAGGATCTTGAACAGACCCCTGTAGCACTGGTTCATTCATTCAGCCAGCCTTACTGAGCGCAAGAGCTGCATCCTGCGTTCCGATGGGTTGGTTTGAGCTCTGGCTCTGCTCCCCGCTGCTTTTGTCACCTTTGGTGGGGTATGACCGTCCCAGACTCCCGTTTCTTCATCTGTAATTGAGGAAATTGGAGTAGTCATCAGGATCCCTGAGGTGCCTTAAAGAAATGCATGTGCCTGGGCCTCCTTCCCTCTCCTCCAGAGATCCTAATTCAGTTGGTCTGTGGTGGTACCCAGGTATTAGTATTTTTAAAAAGCTCTCTAGGTAATTCTCGTGTGAAGCCAGTATTGAGAACCCCTGGACCAGATATCTCTGACTGCACGATCTGCTGCTCCGATCTCAGAGGCTCCCTGCCAGCCTGATAGGCATCTTCTGGGGCCTCTGGTCCCACCGCCTGAGCAGTACTGGCTGGGTCTGTGATAGGAGAGACGGCTTGGTGTGCTGGTATAGCACAGTGGTCAGGTGCTGGGTAGGCCATGCAGAACTGTAGGGTATCCTTGTCTTCCCCAAATCCCTGGGAGAGGACTTGAGATGCCTCGTATCAGCCACTCGCTCCCCTGCCCTTCTCCTCTGGACGAAAGAATTATCTCTGACTTCTCTGACGTTAGCTACTTTCCTGTGTTTCGGAGCTTTGCTGCGTAAGAAAAATAGCCGAAGGCCGGTGTAAGTCAGTTTCAGCATCAGCTGGACAAGATGGCTCCCTGTCTGATTCCTCTCTTTGTCCTCTCTTTATGTCCCCCTGGAACTCAGGAGGTGACAGCACCTCTGAGGCCTTTTCTTACAGGTCTTTCCCTTGATGGGCTCCCACAGGCCAAAAACCGCGCCACGTTGGAGCTGTGGCAGCTCCCGGGAATCTTGCTGGCAACACATGGATGCATGCAGACTCCCCTGACTTGGCACTGGGGGTCAAAGCACTGGCTTGCCTAGCTTGGGGCAAGACTGGCCTCTACCCTGGGGCTCAAGATGTTGCTCTGAGCATCCCTTCACTGCCTCTGGGGTAGGAGTGTGCCCAAGGTCTGTGTCATCTTGTCCCATCCCCTTCCTCCCCACGGTCGCTGATGTGTACCACCGCTGGATACAGGGAGTGTCTCTGCAGTGGGCTTGTTAATTGGCGCTTCAGCTGGCTGATTGACTCTAATGCGGGTGAACATTTATTTACCCCGGCGGCAGCGGCAGCGCCTCTCAGACAGTCGTTAATTGCAGGCACAAGAGAGACAATAATTATGGGATAATGGGTGTCTTTTGTGGGAGTCCTTCTCCTTGCACTGTGTCAGCAAACACGGAGGGTTTGTTTCCTAACATTCAGCTCCCCTACTGGAGAGATGCCACAGCTCCATCCCACTCGCTCCATTCCTGTCATCTAGCCCCCACCCCTTCCCCCAGGGTTTTACCCACATCCCCTGGGTAACATCTTCCAAGATATCATTTCCTAATTCCCGTGCAGTCATGACCCTATTTTTAGGATTTGTAAGGTTGAATTGGTGCTTTTTAGAAAGTAGTACCTTAATCAACTTTGCCTAAAACAAGGGTAAGTAAATACTAAACTATGTGCTTTATTCCATGGGCCTTTCTGATCTTGGTTAATATTTTTACATGGTTATAATTAGTGTGTAGCTATTGTCCTGTGCCATGCATTTTTTTGTTTAATGTTATTTTATCCAAACACGTCCAGGTATGATGATGGTCTGTAAATTTTTCATTTTAAATTGCTGTAAATAATTCTGTCATGTTATTCCATTACTGTATTGCTTTTCTCTTATCTCTGGGAATCTGAGCTGTTTCCAGTTGGTTGCTATTATGAATAGCTCTGCTATAAACATCTTTATATGTTACTGATTTTTTCTCCTGGTTATTTCCCAGGGGGTAAACTGAATTACGAGTTATATTGATCTGGCATCGTGTTGGAAAGAGTTGAGGGGAGTGGGGAGCTGGAGGCGACTGGGAGAGTTTAACCGATTCCCTCCCCTCCCTCTCTTCTCACCTCTTTTCCCATCCATTTCTAGTAGGATTCTTTCTCCAACTTCCCTAGTAACAGCCCAGGTTAGTGAGGTGGAGACTTAGTGCTCTGGCAAGAAGTGCTACAGAGGAGACCACCCCAAAGGGTAGCGGCTTAGCACAACAGTGATTGCTCCCTCGGGGTTCTCTGGGTTCCCCAGGCTCAGCTAGGTGCTTGCTTGGGTTGTCTCCTGTCCTTGCAGTCATCTGAGGGCTGCACTGGGCCAGACAGCCAAGGTGACTCCTCACATGGCTGTCCTCTGGGAGCTCAGCTGGGGCTGTCAACCTGAGTACCTATGTGTGGCCTCTCCACGTGACCTGGGCTTCCCTCAGTGTGGTAGTTGGTTCCCAGAAGGAGTGTCTCAAGACAGAGTATTCCAAGAGACCCAAGTGGAAACTTTAAGGCTTCTTATGCCCTAACCTCAGAAGTCACACAACGTCACTTCTATTACATTCCATTGGTCAGACTGAGTCCTGGGTGCACCCAGAGGCAAGGGGAGGTGGAGCAGACTCTAGCCTTCAATTTGTAGCCATCTTTGATCTCTATTCTTAAAGACGGAAAGCATGTACTGATTAGTATCCTGTGAATCCTATTAGCTTCTGCCTTCAGAAAGGCCGTATGAGAGACCTGGCCCCTTGGCTTCCACTCTGAATCCTGCCCATTCTCAGGCTTAGAAGTCGTGTGATCTCTCCTCAGAGCCTTCCCTGGTGGCCCCGAAGGCGTCAGATCTGTCTTCCTGGTCCCTCCTCTCTTCCCTTTCCAAACTCCCAAGGCTCTGTATCTGTGTCTGCCCTTGTCTTACACAGCTCTTATCACACATCAGAGCGTTCAGTTATTTATGGGCTTGGCTTGTTAGGTTGTAAACTCCTGTTCCATTCTTCTCATTAACCTCCACACCCTACCCTAAAGACCTAGTAAAGTGCCTGGCATGAAAAAAGGGCTTCCAAAATCCCATTCCCTTCCGCCTTTTCGTATGTTGGACACTCCATTGTCTGTTGAATGAATGAGTTATTTATCTTAATGAAAGCAGGGGGAGGGGAAGAGGACCAACATTTACTGACTTAGTATGCGGAGCTTTATATGAATTATCTTATTTAATTTTTACAACAACCTGGGAAGTATGTAGTGATATCCCTATTTTACAGATGGTAAAGCTGAGGTTCAGACATGTTAAATAATACGTCCAAGGTGACAATCACTGGGTCACGGAGGTAGAAAATTGTAGAGCCTAGGTCTTTGGGAACTTGGGGCAAATGTTCTCTCCTGTACACTTAACCTCTTGGAACCTTAACTTATCTATAAAACAGGGAGGATAACACTTACCTCATAGGGTTGTTTGGATGAAAGGAGATAAGACATGCCAAATGTCCAGTGCTTGGTGTGGAGTAGGCATTCACTCCATGTTGCCTGTCATACATGACTTCTTGTTTGGGAGGGTGTGACAAGCGCTCTGTACAGCTGGGATGCCTTTATGGCTAGCGGTGTAGTGGCTGCAACTGCCCTGTTAACATCTTTGTGTGTGTGCGTTGTTCGCCAGCACACACGTGACTGCTCTGGAACATGCTTCCCAGTTACTCCTCCCCTCCCCCTGGAGCACTTGGGAGTCATTTCCCCTGGATTTTCCTCTGGTGTGCACCCTCCCACCTTCTTTGTAAACATAGTGCCGCCGGGGCTCCAGTCACCCAGGTGGCTTCCCCTAGAGCGGCTGAGCCTGGGGATTCCTCTCTTCCACATTAATTGCTTTTGTTTGGTCTTTGAAAATTAATTCCAACAGGAGTTCATTAGTTCTCTTTCTTTTTCCTCACCCTCATACTCAGGTGTCCTCTTCACCTCTCTGCCCTGGTTCCAGTTTTTGGTCTCTCTCTGTCTCATCACATACAAGTACCCCATTCAGGATGATTATACAGTGGTGATGTTTCACTGGGTGAATTATTATATAAACTTGAAAGGAGATTGCCTCATCATTCTCTGGCTGGCGATGCTGCCTGGGAAGGGAGGAGCTGGCTAGTCTATGCGTCCACTAGTGTGCTCTGGTCTTCTGTCCCTTCATTCCAAGCTCAGTTTCATCTCCCACTTCCCAGCATTGAGTTGCCAGAATCGCAGGTGGCAGAGAAGGTTGGATTTTTTTTTTCTTAACTCTTCTCATACCCTTCCCTCCAAAGATCCAGACTGAAAAGGCTGGGAGTACAGAGAGACGGGAGTTACTTAAAATTCTCTCCTCCCTGCCTCAGGTTCTTCTTTCCTCAGGATGCTAGGTATTTGGTAGGACCGCAGGGCTCAGGAGAGGGGAAATAGAAGCCCTGTTAGCAAACCACCCTGCAGGAGCCATGGAGGAGGCCTCTCTAGACCCTGCTGTCTTTATCACTCTGGGCCAGCAGTAGCAGGAAGCTTGTCACAGGCAGTTGCTAGCTTTTGTGATTCTGTTGCAGTCTGATTCTGTTCCTGGATGCCTGGAGTTTGACAGATCTTCAAGTGCAAAAAAAGCATTTCCTGTATCCACATGGATGTCCTTTATGCTTACAAACTCATGATGGGAGTGTGAAGTAAGGAGGAGGGCAGACGAGTGACAAGCTGGTCCAGTACATGATTCTGAATACTGCTTCCCACCACACACACACACACACACACACACACACACACACACTTTCCATGAAGTCTGGCCTGATGGCCTTAGCCAGAAGTGATCTCTTCTTCCACTGAATTCCTCCGGCACAGTGACTTCTAACACTTACAGGAAATTTTTGCTTTGGGTTGTAGGGTGGAAGTAGAAGATCATATTGGACAAATTGGGGCTGGATTATATAAGGCCTTGCATCTCAAGCTAAGAAGTTTAGCTTCAATCCTGTAGTCAGTAGAGATACATTGAAGTTTTATGAGCCAGGGCATGACTGAATTATCATTTGAAGAGGGGAAGGAGGGGAGTGGGGGATGGGAGTGGGGGATGGAAGTGGGGGAGACCGGATTCAGAAGCACTCTTTCATCTCCAGGGCAATGGAACTGGGGATTACATAGTTCAGGTGGGTTCCTGGGTCATGTTTAAGTCTGTAGTTTAAAGACCACATCATGGACAGGAAAGACTGGTTGGTGATTGAAGTTTCTGATGACAAACCGAGAGCTATTTCAGGGGCTTAGGGGGTGAGGTTGGAAATCCAAGTCTTAGGATAAATTTGAATTGGTAAGTGGAGGCAGGAGGGTTAGGGTTAAGGTTAGGGTTAGGGCATATGGGACCAGATGGGAGATTAGGTACAGGACCCCTTGGAAAGCTCCTCTGACACTAGAGAGGTTTGCATCCCCACATGTAGGAGATTTTGCCCTGTGCTCTGGGTGCTAGTCGTTTGTTAGAACAGTAGGACTCAGGAAAGGTGAGCTCACAGGGGAGGGATCAGGTGTCCCCCTGGAACACCTTAGAAGCACCTCTTAAAGTGACCCAGCAGAATTGTTTGCTGGCCATCAAAGTAATTGAGGTGAGGTGACAGGGGACTGTGGCAGAGCAGTGGCTTGGGGGTGTGGGAGATTGAAAAGAAGGTGCAGATATGCCCACATCACATATGTACCATCGTTCCCCTTGCATGGCTAAGAACAGCTGGCCCTTCCATCCCCCCTTCCTGCCCACACAGAAGAGGGGAAATGGGGGAGTGACATGATTCCTTGTCTGTCAGCTTTCTTCCAAGGTCACTTTTCTCTCTGCTCATCAAAACGGGCACCATCTTTCTGGCACTGCCATCCCTCGAACTGGGGCTGCCCAGTGTTTCCTGAGTGTCTTCTTGCCTTAATCCGGTTTCTCTGGCAGCGAGCAGAGAAGGGTGTAGCTGCCCACTGCAGCCTCAAAGATGCATTAGAGAGATGGAATCCTCCTCAGACTCTGATCCTGAGAAACTGCCTCCCTCTCCCCACTTCCTCCCCCAAGAGGGGCCTTCTCTAGAGCCTTCCTTTGGTGGGGAAGGAAGGGAGGAGCTTGGTCCAAGGGGCCCAGCCTGGGTGTCTCTACATTGAGTAGAGCTGTCTGCGGTGCTGGGCTGAGGCCAAGCTCAACACGCCCCCAGCCCCACCAGCTGCCCCAGCCTTCCATAGCCTTCCTGCTTTCCCTGCCTGGCTGGGAAGGGGGTGGGGGTTGTGGGGGGTTGTCTGTTGGTTAACCCTTTGGGGGCCAAGGGGAATGAAAGAGTCCAGGAGGAAAGTGTCTCTCTGTCTGTTTCCTAGACAGGTGGTCTCATCAGACCAAGTCTAGAAGGGCAGGCCCAGAGCCTTCCCCAATGGTGACTACGGGGAGTGCAAATATATTTCAGGGGTAATTAGGAAAGTTGTTTGGACGGTCGAGAGCTTTTATTGACTCTTTCTTTTAGCTCAAAGATTTAAGATTTCATTGAACAGGATGCAAAGGGGACTTTGCTTACAACTCACCTTACTGCCTCCCCCACTTGGCTTCTCCCTCTGAGATGGGGGGAGCTATGCTGTTTGTCTTATTCCCCTGCCCAGATGCATGATTGCCTCCTGAGAGCTTTTTCTGGGCTGAAGCATGTCTAGTCCATAGAGGCTGCTCCACTCCATCCCAGGCCTGCTCCCAGGGAAGGCTCTAGAGACAGGGGATTCTCGTCTTCCTCCGCCTCTGCCACGATCAGCATCATATTACTCTTGCCCGTTTATGATCGAATCCTGGGGAGAAATGGCTCAAGGCTGGACCTCTCAGAGCTCAAAACCTCAGAAGGACTTTATAGTTTGAATTGGCTGAGTAAGAATTTGTTGTCGATCAGGAGCAAGATGAGTGGACATTTCTTAAATTTTTAAGGGAATTTATTGCCAGTGAAACCCTGAACTTGCCATAGAACAGCCTGCGTTTAACCCCTGAGGCCCCTGAACTCTTGGTTGAGGTAGCCCTTCAAGGGAGCTCTTCCCAGAGCGGCTGAAGAGTGGCACCAGGGGGGCCCCACCCAGAGAGCAGGACATGTCCTCCACATTTAGTGTTTATCCTGCCTCCTGAGGGCCAGGCCCTGGGCTGCCTGAGGGGAGAGAAACAGGCTCTGAGAGACGGAGATGGGGTTCCTGTCCTGCCTTTGGCATTTCCCTAAGATGTGTAACTTTGGATTACTCACTATCCCCTCTGAGCCCCAGCTGTTTAATCAGCTGAGGAATAGGGATCACAACGTAAGGCTTCCCTCCTTTGGGTTCTGTGAAGCTGCAGTGGGAAACAGTCTGTGTGTATAAAGAGCAATGTGCAAACGTCAGAGATTATTATTTATAGCATTATTCTTAGGAGAAGCAGAGAAGTCTTGGAGTCCTGGGTTTGAGCTCCCGTTCCCCGTGGAAGTTCCTGCAGCCCACAGTTTTCTCCCTGGAGGAGTAAAGGAGAAGCAACCCTTGGGGTGTGAATTGCCTGCTCCTCCAAGCCACCGTGCTTTAGCTCAAGCCTGATGGTTAGAGAAACCCCGGTCAACCCACAAATACCAGTCCCAGGGCCAGATCATGCTACCCTCCCCCATCCCTTACTTGCCATCCTTCCTGACTCTCCCGTGTCTGCATTTTCCCTCTGATGGGGCTGGGGGACCTCTGCTCTCCTGCGTAAGGTGCTGAGGCCTGGGGGCCTCAGTGTTCTCTGACTTGGTTTGTCATTTGCCTTATCCTTCTTTGGGATGGAGTTGCAGGGCCTGACAGAAACCCACTTCCTCCTTCCTAGGTGTGGCAAGAACTTTGTTTATGGTAATGATACGTCGCATTTATGGGGCGTGGCTTCCTCTAGAAGTCCAGAGCTCTTGTCCTTCAGCGCACGCTCCCATCGCTCTGCAGGCGCGGGCTGAGCAAAAGGATCACGGTAACTTTATGACGAAGCCTTGGAGCTGTTCAGTGACTTGCCCTAGGTTAGCCAGCAAGTGGCAGAGCCAGGATTTGGATTTCAGAGTCGGCACTGCCTCTGGGGTTAGTTGCAAGGTCCCTCGACTCTCAGTTGGGGGATTTGTGGTCCAGTTGCTCAGGGCCTAAAGGGTGAGGATGGATGCCTGCTCTCCTGGCTTTGGTGCAGGTTGACTCCAGGGTAACCTTGGGTCTTGTGGTCCCTGAAGATCAGTGAGGAGGTAGGAGGCAGTCATCTTGTGACCGCCCAGCGTGGGCATGAATATGGAACAGGCACCTTGGATGAACACTAAATTAATCCCGTGTCCCCTTCAGCAGTGTGTCCCAAAAGGGCGGGCTCTGGCAGACTCCCTTGATTGGCCACTTGGCCTGAGGTGGAGCCGGCCCCTGGCACTCCTCCCCTCAGGAGGCAGGTGGGTCAGTCCGCTGTCTCTCTCCAGGAGCAGGCTGCCGGGAGGTAGGAGAGGACCATGGGGCCACGAGGTGTGTCCGACAGCTGGCTCCTGCACGCCCGTCCTGGGCCAGGGAGGCAGGGAGCTCTCTCTGAGCAAACTGGGCTGGGAATGGCCGATGGGACCCTGGAGGCCAGGGCTGCGGGAGTGGGGTGGGCCGTTGGCTGACCCATGGCTCTGGTTATGTGGTCCTGGGGGCCTCTGGAACCTTCCCCACCCCATCTCTCTCGCCTCCCTCTTTACCGGTGCTTTCTTTCTCCCTTGCTCTCTTATTCTCTTCTCTCCCTTTTACTCAATTATTTCCTTGGCAGATCTGAGCTCTGGAATGTGCCAGTTCTGAGCTCACCCCTCTACTTCCTCCCTTCTAAAGGCTTCTGCAGACACCCCGTCGTACCTGTCCAGTTCCTTTCCCTTCTGAATTCCGCGTCCCCTCTCCCTCAGTCTTGTCTCCTCTCCCAGGAGCTCTGCGAGCTGCAGCACCAGGAAGTGGTAGGGGAGGACCAGGCTGGGAGGTGCCAACTGTTTGCCCAGGGTGGGGTTGGCCACAGCCTGGGTCCCTGGGCTGGGCCAGAGTGTGGGCTTGGGCGCTAGGCTCTGCTGCGGCCTGTCCTCCCCACTCTGCCTTCTCCCTCCTCTGCTTCCCCATAATGGAAGCAGAAAGGCAGCTCAGCATTTGATCCGGCCGCTGCAGATGCTTCTTCACGGGATGCCAGTTCTTTTTCAACCGCCAGGGTAGTGAGAGGCTAAATTCAGTATGGGACTGGGAAAGCAGGGAAAGCTCTTCGTTTTCAGCTCTGAGTCAGGATGGTCTGAGGAAAAGCCGGAGTGTGGCATTCCACCTCCAAAGATTTAATGTGGCTCCGCTGCTGTCTCGTGGTGGGACCTTGGGAGGGTTGCTTTCTCTTCCGTGGCACTAGCTCTACCTCTGTCAAAGGCCTGAGGGGATCCAGCTGTAGAAAGTGAGGTGTGAGTTGTTGCAGTGCTAGTACTGGAAACGGAAAGGCAGTCTGGGGGGTCCTCTCCCATCATGTTGTCAAGGGTGGGAGAACAGAGGCCAGAGCCAGTGGCCTGGCCAGCTTGGAGGAGTTTATTGCACTGTGCTTATACCACCACAGTGATGATCATGGAGGGTCTGATTTTTACTTAAAAACAACTTTTTTATCATTGGAAACTGCAGACATAGACAAAAATCGAGAGAATAGTGTAGTAGCCCTCATGCACTCAAGCTTCAGTAGTTTTGAAGTCATCTCATGGCCCATCTTGTCTCAGGTACACTCCCAATCCTTTCTACCCTCTGATTATTTTGAAGTGAATTCTAGACAGCTTATCATTTCATCTCTAAAGATAGGGATTCTGTAAAAAAAAATCAGTATCACACCTAAACAAAATGAACACTTCCTTAATATAATGAAATATCCAGTTAGTATTCATATTTCTCTGATTATTGTAAAAATTTATTTTCTAGTTTTCTTTTTAATTTGGCTCCGAATGAGTCCATGTATTGTGATTGATTGCTGCAGCTCTTACGTCACTCTTAATCTATAGGTATTCTTCTTCTTTCTCTTGCAGTGTTTTGCTGAAGAAACTGGGTCATTCATTGGTCTCGTAGAGTTTCTCACATTCTCGATTTGGCTGACTGCATCCTCGTCACATCATTTAACATGTTCCAAACTCGGAACATGTTAGGGCTTGGTCAAACTCAGGTTCCTTTAATTTATTTATTGGAGGGGCAAGGATCCCTTGGTTGTGGTGTGTACATCTGTCAGGAGACACACAATGTCTGGTTCTCTCCCCTCTTGTGGTATTAGCAGCCTTGATGATCATTGCCTAGATCCATTCATTCATTACAGGCTAATTGCCTATTAATGACTCTCTCTAATTAGACGTTGCTTCTTTCATCCCACAGTAAGTGATCTCTTACTTTGGAAAGAAGCCTCCTTCTTTGGGAGGTGTTGCTGTGGAGGCTGAGACCACATGGCAACAGGGTGGCCCACTCCCACTCGTTCTGGTGTCTCTGTGGATTGGTAAGGCAGGTGTCTTATAAATGCCAGTTTGGGAGTCTTGGAAAGAGTCCTTTGCATCTCTACAGTGTTCAGTCAGATTTCAGGTTTTTGTGTTGATGGAGGGAGTGAAAGCCTGGAATACTCCAAATAATTTTTCCAATTAGCTTTGATATACAGTTTAGCCATATTGAATCAGACACAAACCTTCCCTATCTCCTATACCCACCCCCTAGCTCTTACTACTATCACCGACCTGATAACTCTTTATATTTGTATAATAGATGATAGTTTGCAAAGCACACACACACACACACACACACACACACACACGAGATGGAGGCGTTGAGGTCAGCTTACCTGAGTATGGATTTTGATCCAACTTTCTAACTGCTTGGCCTTGGGCACGTTAGCTGACTTCTCTCTGCATCAGTGTCTCCACCTACCTTACAGGGTACTTATGGATATTAAATGAGATAATGTAAACAAAGAACTTAGCACAGTGCCCGACACATAGTAGGAGCTCAGTAAGTGTTAGCCATTGTTATTTTGAATGATCTGCTCAGAGTAATCCAGTATCTAGCTGTGAGATCTGCAGACACTGTAGAGAACAGAGCAGCAGCAGATAACTGAAAGCTGGCCGTATATCACAGACGTAGGATTGTATGCTAGCTGTTCCAGGAGCCACCGATAAGGAGGTCCAAGCAGCATTTGATAGCAGTTTCGTTTCTTTTCAGCTTAGCCAGAGTCATCAGAAAGTGGCCCAGGGCTTCAGCCAAAATTTTAAGGATGATGAGGTTGTATCCAGAGAAATCAGTGACCTTGCTCTCAGAAACACGTGCCTCAAATGGGGAAAGCAATCCGGCCACCCTGGCTCCCTGATACCTGCTCTGTCCCTTCCTTAGGAATGGGAGCAAGCGGGGAGGGAGTGGGAGGCCGTGGGATTTGGCTTAGACTTGCTCTTGTATTTTTCCCTTTTGGAGGCCTGGCTGTTTCTTGCCCTTGAGGAGGCCCCCTGAGGCCTTGGGCCTAGAGAGCCAGGTAGACGCTCCTCCTCCCCGGGAGCTTGCAGTCCCCTGGGGCCTGGCACAGCTGCTTGCCCATCTGCCCATGCAGATCAGAGATGGAAATCTGCAGTTAGACAATTAGACACAACAACCTGCCTGGGCAGAGGAGGAAGCCTACTTACGAGGTGCCAATCAAGTGCGGGACTTCCAGTGCTCTCCTTGGCCTAAGTGGGCCAGAGACTTCAGGCCGAGAAGGGCTCTGGCACTGCGGCTCATGGAAAGAGAGGAGACTGGCAGGCACCAAGCTCCTTTGCTCTGTATGAGCTCTTTATCACTGGCTGGTTCCTATAACTCTTCAAGTGCTGGGCAGTGTAGACAATAGGACACCATTCGTGGGCCTTGAGAGAGACAGAGAAAGGAATGGAGCTGAGATGAATAGGAAGTGAGGCCTCGGTGGGAAGGACAGGTAGGAAGGCTGGGCAAACAGTGAGCATTGCACTGCCTTCTTAGGCATCAAAAAAAGGAAGACTGGAACTTAATGAACAAAATTAATTATTACATTTCTGTTTCACTGGCTCCTGCCTGTTATATCCTTGAGCTAGTTCTTTTGCTGGGAGCTCAGTCTTGTGACTCAAGCATGTGAGCAGAGAGTGGCAGAGTTTCCATCCCAGGCAGAAGAGAAAGGGGGATGGGAGAGACTGGGGCGAGGCAGAAACCCAAGTAGCTGCTTTGTCCATAACTTCAGACTACAGAGGCTGCTGTTTGGAGCTGGCTTCTGCCTGGACCAATTCTAAGGGCCCCAGGGTCTGGGCAGTAAGCAGAGTTCAAGGGCACAGAGCCATGAACATTTGGATCATACAGCTGGAATGAGGATGCTGGGAGCCAGTGGACACTGAGTGAGGTCGGATTAAACTTTCCCCCAGAGTCCTAATGCCTAACTCTGTGCTGGCACACAGAAGGCACTCATGAAATATGAATTGAGTGGATGAATGGATGAATAAATGAATGAATGGACCAGTTAAAGAGAAGGAAAAGGGGTTTGACTACATTTCTCCTTAGACCCTTTAAAAATTCTCTAGCTTGATCCTTAGGGTTTGGACTTAGGTCTCAAAACGGTTGTTGTTGGAAATGTGTTATAAATTGGGGCAAAGCTTGATTATCTATCCCACAGAGCACTGCTTTGTGAATTAACCAGGATTTGGGCTTTCTTCTTTCCCTTTTACCTCCACGTCTCCGCATGTGCTGACTTGGGTGGGTCCGTGGGGACACAGAGTGGGGCAGCCATACTTAGAACCTTAGATTGAGAGCTGGGAAAAATCTGTAGCTTTCAGCTCCCTGAGTCCTCCATCCCTCCTTGGTTTCTGAGTCTGGGTCTCAATTGCCTGTTTCCTTCCCAGTGCTTTGCACATAGTGGGTGCTGATAGGACATTTGCTGAATAAAGAAATACTAAGTTGGCAGAGGCAGGAGGGAGAAGCCTTCTCCATCCTAACTTCTTAGGCCCTGTTCCTTCTTCCCGGCCTTATAATGGGGCAGACTGCCTTTAAGGGACAGAGAGGGTAAGTATCCAATCATGCCCTCTGGTCTCCATGAACTCAGGGGTCCAGTTTGAGCCTGGGCTCTGTTTCAGCTGGCAGAAGGGGCATGGAACTGGAGCCTGCCCTCGGCCCTAGAGAAAGTCGGCTACAGCAGGACTGGACACGTCGAGTGCCCAGCAGCCTGTCCTACAAAGCGGCTCAGGAGAAAATTAAATGGATTCAAGCCAGGTGAAGCTCAGCTCACAGCACTGGACTCACTAGGTAGGGCACTGGGCAGGGTGAGGAACGGGGGGCACTGCCCTCTTTTGTGCTCTGTCCAGCCTGTAAGTTAATGACAGCTCAGCCGTACCTGGCATTGGCAGCCTGGAAATGGCTGTTACTGCCTCTCCCCGTGCCCATTCTTGAATCCCTTGCTTGCCCTGGCCACTGAGATCTTTGTAGGATGAAGTGACCTCTGGGGAAAGCCAGGAAGCAGAGTCCTGCTCTATGGCGTCCTCCTGGGTTTGCCTGCAGGCTACCCTAAGAAATCACCAAGAAGGAACTTTTTCAGGGCTCAGGGTCCTGAGCAACCTTAGTCATCTTCTAGCAGATCTTGTCCTCAAGCTTAGAAGGCAAACTTATCCAGATCTTCTAGAGGAACTAAGGCCCAGCGAGGCTGGCGTGTGCCCAAAGGCTCCCTGGGAGGCATCTGGGCACTTGGCCTCGCAACCCTGGGACCCGAGCTCTCAATATTTCTGAGCATCAGGATTCCATGGGGTGCCAAACCAGAGGCTTTTTTAACATGTGAGCCCTTCTTTAGGGTGACCAGTTGTCCCGATATGTCTATGTTTTAGCACCAAAAGTCCTGCATTCTGGGAACCCTTCTTTGTTGGGCAAACTGGAACAGTTGGCCACCAATCCCTGGGGATTCTCTGTGCCAGCCCTCTAACCCCGGTTTGCATTTCTCTGCATTGCTTCAATCACGGGGTACATTTCTTCCCGCCATTCAGCTTCTGTGGGCTGATCCTAGAGATCTGAAGGCACAGATAACTGGGCAGAGATGTCACCTACCCAAGGTGCATGAGGCACTTCATCCCCATTTCTCAGGAGCTTTAAGACAATCAGAATAGTTGCTCCTCTCTCTGCAATTGGAGCAACTGAAGCACAGCCTGGAGGTGGCTCCTGCCTGTCTGTCGCCAAGAGCTCTGACCACATCTCACGTTTCTGCATCTCTTCTCTTCTAAATAACTTCAAGCATCCTCTGGTCCCTGGTCTTCTGTACCCTAACATGGTCCCTAGGCCAAAGGGTGAAGACATGTACAGGTGACACAATACCCTCTTAATAACTGGAGATACTGAAGTCTATGGAAGGTTTAATAAGCTTTTGGCCCAAGATCACACAGAAGCACTAAGATCAGAATCAACGTATAATTCAGCACCTTTAGGCACAAATCTTCAGCTTTTGTGATTTCTGGAGTAGTCTCTCCTGCTTCAGATCAGTTCTTCTGAATCGTATCCCTCCCAGTTAAGATTTTGTCAGAGAAAGTCGGCCTCAGAGAAGATTATTTCTACATTCTCTTTCTTTGGCCCCTGTCCCTGTCTTGTTGGTGGTGAGACTTTTCCTGTCTAAGTGTCAGCCTCCTTTCTGATGGGGGCCAGAAATAGGCAGAGCTGGAGTTGCCTAGCCCCGTCCTTCCCATCCCCTCCCATAAAGGGGTTATTCACTGAGGCCCCTCTCTTTATCCTATTTATAAATCTTTCCAGCATGTCTTTGTCCCAGTGACAGACACTACTCTACCCTCCTTAACCCTGCCCTCTCCTTCAGCCTCGGTTGAGATGCTAGAAATTTCTTTCTATCCTCTGTTGTTCACAATTCATAGCCCTGACTCTTACCAGGCCCGTTTGACAATCAAATCAGAGAGAAGAGCTGCTTTTTGGGGACAGGCCCCCGGGTCACGGCAGGACTCTGGAATGTAGACACTGGAGAGGACTCATGAAGTCCTTGTGCAGCTGAAACACCCCTCCCCTCCCCGCACCCGCCCCTGCCCCGGGCTGGATTTTCATTACACTTCATTACAGCCAGGGGTGACTCATGCAGAACCTTGGGGCCCAGGGCAGAAGTGTGACTTCAGTCTTCACTCAGCACTCATCAGAACACTCATTCAGTGTGCTTGTAATGGGAATTGAGTGATTATCATGGACGGCAGGAGCATATGACCTGCACTTGGCTAACGTGGTCAAGAGCACAGCTCTGGAGTTAGTCTGCCCAGGTTCCATCCAAGTCCTGCCACTCTGGGTATTTAACCTCATTTTGTCTCATCTGTAAAATGGAGATGGTAATAGCCATCTCAAAAGATTGCTGTGAGGATGAAGTGAGTTGCATTTAGGATTATGCCTGACACAAAGTATGCGCTCAAATAGCTATTATTATTAGCTAGCTCATACCCTCTGCCATTTGCCTCTCTAGTAAGTTGTTCATTCATTTGACAAATATGTACTGAGTGCCTATTATGTACCAGGAATACAAGGATAAACTTGTTCAAAGTTTCCAGTTACACGAGCATTTTCTAAGGCCCTCTATTTTTGCTTTAGCCTCTTTCTTCCTCAGGATCTATTGGCAGCAACTGAGGTTGAGAAATGGGTCATCACTCAGGTCCCATCTAGCTCTTGATGACCCTAGTCTGCATGGTGTGGGGCAGGGTTTTGTGTATAGGTCACTCTCCTTGGGAGTCAAAGGACCTGAATTCTGTTAAAGACCTGGCTGGTAACCAGGTCATATCATCCAAGTGACCTTGAATAGGTCACTTCATCTTCCTGGGCCTCAGTGTCCCCATCTTTCAAATGGAATAATAACGTCTTCCAGCCTTACCTTGTATGGGTGCTGTGCCGATAAAATGAGATAATGGATGCAAAAGCACCTTGCAGAAGTAAAGTTCTTTGTAAATGACAGGTGTGAGGATGACAAAGAGGGAGCAGTTTCCAGAGAACTCCCAATCTAAGTGCAGAGGTGGGCCTCCCCCAGGAAAGGGCCTGAAGGTAATTAACATGAGTGCCAGAGCTCCTTGAGGGCACTGAATGTCCAGTGCCTAGCAGAGTGCTTGGCCCACAGTAGACACACAATGAATGCCTGGCACACAGTTGTAGGCCTTTAGTAAATGTTTGTCAAATGAATGACTATAACGAATTGCTCTGTCCAACGTAGCTGCAGGGAGGATATTAAGTTCTGCGGAAATGCAAAGTGAGGTCAAGGTCAGCGTTGGGCGTGGTCTATCAGGACAATGCTAGGACTAAAGTCACACAATTTAGAGCCTTGAGTTAATACATCATTATTAACTGCTTAAGAAAAAAAGAAGTCTGGGCACACACAGGTGCTCATTTATTTGCATGTTTAAACTGGGCAGCGTGAGACTAAGGGCAAGGGATGGTCAGACTGACCTGAGGTCCTGTCTAAGCTCTGCTGCCTGCTGTGTGACTTGAGCAGGTTTTTCAACCTATTGGGACCATCCTGGAAGAGATGATTTAGATTTAGGATGGATAGAAGGAGAAGAACTTGCATCAGTAAAATGACACTCCATGAGACAGGAAGGGCATTTGCAAAGTCCCCAGGGCCAGTTGGCTTGGTTTGAGTTGGGGGGGTAGGGGTGTTGGTCACAGAAGAAAGGAGTAAAAGGAGTGTTGTAAAAGGGTGTTGGGGAAGAGCCCTTGAAGCCCAGGCAGAGGAGTTTGCATAGGCAGTAGCCACAGCTAGGTTTTGAGAGAGAAAAATGCTTGGTAGGGGAATGTGGAAGAGCACGTTTGAGAAGTTGATTGTGGCTGGTGGGGGAGCAGACCACAGGAGGCCCGTTATCTGCTGTTTGCCCATTAAGGACAGAATCCCAGTGGTTGTTAGTTCTGGATAACAGGGACAGCGGTTGGGGCTGCAGGGGCCTGGGACCACCTGCCAAGCAGCTGCTAATGACACTTTGAAGATGGCAAAAGCTGGATGGCAGCCCTCTGCCATGCAATTTCACTGGCTTCTCCCAGGCAGAGTGGGGAGCTGGCCTGGCTTTTTAGTTTTGGGAACTTCTGTTGCAATGGGAAAGGAAGGGAATAGAGAATTTTGGAGGCTGCCTGGGCAGCTAGGACTAAAGTCATACAGTTTAGAGCCAGGAGTTAATACATCATTATTTCCTCCTTTAAAAAAGAAGTCTGGGCACACACAGGTGCTCATTTGTTCACATATTTAAACTGGGTGGCATGAGACTAATGGCAAGTGATGGTCAGACCAACCTGAGGTCCTGTCTAAGCTCTGCTGCCTGCTGTGTGACCTCAAGCAGGTTTCTCAGCCTCCCTGGGCACCCCTTTTCTCACCTACAAAGGCCTTTGTCAGAGAGTTAATTTGAAGATTATAAAAAATCGTAAAAAAAAAAAAAATCATGTGTCTAAAGTACTGAGAGCTTTACTACATAGTAGTATGTAGTAAAGTTCTCAGGAAGTGGTCATGGTTTACGTTTTTAGTGTCTTCTTCCCAATATCCTTTCGTCTCCTGCTAAGGGAGAGGAGGCAGAGCAGGTACTGCAGAGCCCCAGGGGCAGCTCCTGGCACCTGCTTTTCCTGACTCTGCTATAGGCTGGGCTCTGTGCCTGCACTGTCCTATGCACTGGGGACACCAGACGTGAGACTGTCTTTCTCTCCTCTGTATCCTGGTACCTCACAGTGCCTGGCACAGGGCAGACATTTACTAAATGTTTGTTGGATGGAAGGTGAATTTGACATGGTCCTTTAAAGTTCAAAGTCTAGCAGGGGAGACAGACTTATAAACAAAGAATTGAGAAAAATAAGACTAGATGCACAGAGGGCTTTGCAAACACAGACGAATGAAGTCTGCCTGAATGGAAGTCAGGAGTGGCTGTAGGGGGCAGGTTTAGGCTCCACCTTAAAGTATGGGTGTGTGGGTGGAAGGGGTGCAGCTCAGGCAGAAGGAACAGCACGCCTGGAGGTTGAGATTCACGAGGCAGCATGGGACCTGGAAATACATCAGCAGGGTCGGGGCTGAAGCACAGAGAACGTTTCAGGAGTCTCAGGGTAGGAGGCCAGAAGGTGATGTGGCTTGTGAAGAGCTTTGGCAGCTCTACCCAGGACCGTGGGTTTAATCCTTTAAGGGTTTGAGCAGTCGTGGATCACAGTTTGCTTCCTCTTTTCTCCTTGCCCCTGTCCTTATGGTCCAGCACAGATGAGTTACCTGAGGATCAGAGAGGCTTGTGGCCTGCCTGAGAGCACACAGCACATTAGCTGTAGGGTCAGAATGAGAGCTCAGTGCCTTGGCTTCCACTAACTGTTGCTTTATAGAGTGGACTGTCCTTGTGGATGCTCCCCAGGACCACCAGGGCAGCCGTGGCCTCCAGCTAACACTACCCCACATTCTGCCATGCAGCAGCTGCCTTGTCCATTCAGAGAGCCCTGTGCGATTGAGCCCGGCCCTCCCTCCCCCGCCCAGCTCTCTGGCACAAAGGAGAAGCCACAAGATCCGCTGGAATACCTTCCTGCTTCATTTCCAGGTGCCTGGCTGCCTGGCATGTGCCAGATTTGGCTTGAGGACTTGTTTTTCAAAAGAGATTGGGCAGGATTTGCAGAGCGTGATGGCATTATTCAGGATTTTTTGGAGGAAGCCAAGAACCCCTTCTGCCCTCACCTGCCCCTACCTCTTCTAGAGATCTAGTCCCCAGAGTTTGCCTTCAGGGCCAGTGTGCCTTGCAGCTAGGAGGTCTCCACAAACACATATGGAGTGAGCAATGGGCCACATGGGAAGGGGTTGGGGACCTGGTACTTTCCAGAAAACGAGGAGGAGCAGTGGGGGCCTCACAGGGGCTCAGGCTGAGCAAAAAGTCTCCTTATCTCCTCACCCCAGGGAAATTCCAGAGAGAAGCCAGCTTGTTAAGTTATGGTTTCCAGTTGTTTTCCTGAGTCATATGCAGAAGCCAAGCCTGTTCAGGAGCCCCCTTCCCACAGAAGCCGCCCCTCCCTCCTGCCTCAGGGAGGTGGGGTGGGTGTTTGTGGGGAATCCAGATGGAGGAATGTGGCTTCTTGCTCAGGTTCCTGTGGCACCAGCTCCTCACCTGGGGAGCACCCCCAAAAGCTCACCCCACTTCTGGGGCTGGGCATCCAGTGGAGGGTCCTCCCCAGCCTGTGTTGCAGGCCCCCGTTCCCCTGAATCCATCCCCATCAACCAGGACAGGAATGAGCCTGCATTTAACAGGTGGGAACGACAAGGGGGGGGAGGCAGTGCAGCGTGGGAGCCTCCGAGAAGACGCGGCAACGGGCTCTTCTCACTTTCTGGAGGTGGGAAAGGAGAGAAGGAAGGACAATGGCGTCCTGGGAAACTGCCGGGCCTCCCCGGCAGCTGAAGGCCACCCCCTTATAAGTGCTCCTTAATTCTGTCCTGGACAGGCTCTGGGGGGTGCAACCTGTGTCTGTGCATCTCCGTGAGACTTAGGTCAGCCGAGGGCCATGTGCCATGGTCCAGTCCCACTGGCTTGAGGAGACACCATCTCCTGGTACCTGCTCACCCATCCTTCCCCCCTCACTCCTGCCTGCCTTCCTGCTTGCTCCCCCATCTTTCCTTTCTCCCTCCTCAGCCCTCCCTCCCCCTTCCATTTCTCTCTTCTCCCTCCTCCCTGTTTATCCATTCCACTTTCCCTGCCTTCCCACCCTTTCTTCCCCAGACATTTACTGAGAAATCACTACATGCCAGATACCAGGAATACGAAGATGAATAAGGCATGGTCACTGCCCTCGAGGAACTGGGGGAGACAGATACATAAACAGATCATCGCAATATGGGGAGATGTCGTGGCTCAGAAACACCTGTGCAGGAGAGGGAGCAATCACTTCTGTTGGGGTGGGAATGGGGGATTGCTGGAGGAAGAGCAGTTCCTACCAGTTCCAAAAGGAGCCTGGCCTTGCTGGGACCTGCCCTCACTTATATTCACAAAGTCTGTGACCAGGAGCAATTCCCTTAACATCTCTGGATCTCAGTTTTCATATATATATATATATTTTTTTAGAGGCTTACTCTAAAGTAAGGCTTTTTGAGGCTTACTACAGAATGAAAAGACACAAACAGAATCATGGGTTTGGCCTAGTAGGAGGCAATGTTAGCCATTTCTCATTGGAGAGGACGGTGAACAAGGATACTGGGAATTTCAGAGGAAATGGTCCGTGAAGCTGGTGGGAGAGAAGCGGCTGCCCCTCCTCTTGCTCTGTGGAGGACCGTGGGCGGGCCCCGGGAAAGAAGAGGTTTCATTCAAAATTATAGTCGTGTTGTCTTCTTTTGTCTCTCCTCTTTCTTCCCACCGCAAGTATCAGCTGGGTTTGATGAAGCCCATGGTTGGTTCCAGAGAGAAACTGCTCAGATCGAGTACTTAACACATATGGTTACGAGCCCTGTTAACCAACTTCATTTCCCCCAACTATTGTAGTAGAACTCTCTGGACTCTACGATGGGACCCTGGGGGTACTGTTTCCTGAGCTCAAGCCATTAGAAAATTAAATTGCTTGGCCTTGAGGTGAGTGCAGATGAAGCACCCCTCTCACGAACAGGGCAACCTCCTCGGTGGCAGAAACTTTTTAGGTCTGGCTTCCCTTTCACATGTGAGAAGGTGGCGTCAGAGTGAAGCAGACAGTGTAGTATAGTGGGTAAAAGTCCACACTTGGGAGATAGAATTCAAATCCTGGCTCCACTACTGATGAGCTGTGGGGCAAGTTAACCTCTCTGTGCTGTTTCCTCACTTGTAAGACGGGAGCGGTAATACCTACCCCATAGATTGTATTGAATTAAATGAGTTAATCTGGAAAGCACTTAGTGTAGTGCTCTCAGACGCTTGTACTCACCCTGCTCAGGCTCGTGTTCCTCAAATTAACTAAGCCTCTTTCCCTAAAGCTATGTGTACAAACACTCATGAAACCTATGAGACTTGGGAATCTGACTCTTAGCATGTATTGTCTTTGGAGAGACACTTAGCTTTTCCCACAGCAATGGATTTCAGTCTTTCCCTCCACACTACAGAAAGATATTTACCATGTAAGCACGCACACACACACACACACGCACACGTATGTACAAATACAGAAATTACACTTTTATATAGCACTTGTGCCAAACACCTTTCCAAACGCTTTATGTATATTAGCTAATGTAATCCTCACAACAGCCTTATGAGGTGGGCGCTGTCAGGGTCCTCATTTTAAAGATGAAGACCCTGAAGCATAGAAGGACAAGTGACTGAGTCAATACTCTAACACGGTGTGTGTGTGTTATGGGTTTGAAAAGTATCACAAAATAATCCTCTTACCAAGTGCACACTGATATTTTCTATTCTGTTCCATTAAATTTTAAAAGTGCTGACCTTGATTTACTCAGTTGACTGCACAACCTGCTGATGAGTCGAAAATTACATCATGAAAGTCACTGTCCTACAGAGTCTGCTCAGAAAGGGAGGAGGGTAACGAGGGGAAACTTCTGAGGCAAGGAGGACAAAGACACGGCAGCTTCGCATGGCCTTTTCCTAGAAGTGGTGGAGCTCTTGCTGGGAGCGCTGGGGCTCTGAGACTGGGAAGGGACCTTGTGGCTCCCAGATGGGGGCTCTCAAGAGAATGTGCTCCGACCCTTGGAGGTGGCTGGAGCAGGGCTCAGGATGTCGCTCTTGTTATCTTATCCCTTCCCAGACTCAGATCAGGGAAAGGCATCCCAACCTGGAGCCCTTGCCCTGGAGCCCAGGATGCGGGCCTGATTGCTGAGGGCTTGAGGTACCTGGGCCTCATCATGTTCTATCAACAGTACCCTGTGTTTTACTTTTAGGTTTAACTTTTGAAACACTCTTATATTTATCAAGTTACTTTATGCTCACAAGAGCTAACTTGAGTGTAGGTTCCATTCCATTCCACAGGTGAAGGAAGAGAGTCAGGTTCAGCCTCTCTTTGGGCCTCAGGTTTGTCCAATGGTTCTGCCAGGGCTCAGGGAAGCCTAGAATGCAGGCTTCGGGCTTCCGGTTCCAGTGATTTCAGCTGCAGATTATACGGTCGATGGTGTGATTGAGTGTCAATCATGGAGATGTTTAAGGAAGTGGATACACAGAGGCTGTTTCACCCATCTGGGGTCCATCACCTGGCTCCTCTGTGCTTCAGCCCCAGTTGCCCCCTGTGAAATATAGCAGAGCACCCCCGTTCTTGGGTACCCTAGTGCGGAGGCCGGAGGCACGAGGAGTAGGCCACGCTCAGCTTGCGTCTGCCCGTGGTGTCATTCTTATCAGGGTGAGTTTGATGTCTGTACTGACTTCCCCAGTGGGGGATGGCTTAAATCCCAGCCAGCCAGATAAAGGTTAACCCAAAGACTGGGAGGCTAGAGAAGGTGGAAGCCAGGGGAAGCTGTGACCTTTTAGAAGGGACCTCCGTCACTCTGGAGCAGGTCAGCGGAGCCACTGCCCTCTGGAGCAGGAGGAAGGACCAGATCAGCTCAGGAGGCCCTGCCAGCTCTGGGGAGCCCTGCCCCACAGGTCCAGTACTGGCATTAGGGACAAGGGACTGCTGGGGAGGTTGGGACCACTAGGCGGGCCCGCCAGGAACTTTTCTCCTGGGTCCCTATTCTGAGCGCCCTACAGCTGTCTTTCAGGGCAGCTGTCTCCTTGCTTGGGTTTCTGGTGGGGACTGTGTTCTCACACCCACTCCCACATCCTGTGTCAGGAAAGCCAGGCTCTCACCCAGCCAGCGCCTCACCTCCCCTCATCTGTCCCGGTGGTGCTTTTAGTAGTTTAAAAAGTTAGGGAAATGTTTTTCAGAGCTGTGGTTGCTCCTGAAGGAGCCCAGCTTCCTGTTGCTGGGAGTGAGCCTTCAAAGCTCATTTTATCTATCGATCAGTAAGAACACATTCATTGATCAGGAGACACTTGGTGCCTGGTGGGAGTCACAGCCTGGCCCCCAACACTCCCCCAGCTCTAGTTAGTTATGAGGGGTAAACGAGGTCATAAATATGGAGCAGTAGACACAATGGTGAAGACGATACATGTTAGTTCCTATCGTTATTCTTTCCTCCCAGGGTGACCCCTGACCTAGTCAAGGGGCCGGTCTGCCCCCACCTCTTTTCTGTGGCTCTCTTTCTGGGATGCCCGCCCTGGCTCTCTCAGGAGCTGTTGTCTCCATGCGGATGCCTCCCTGACCGTCTCCCGACTCTGCCTTCATACTGCCCTCATCACGGGCTGTCTTTGAGGGGAGGGCCGTTTGGTGGGTTTGGTTTGTCTGTGTCCAGTACTAGACTGGGCGTTCCTTGAGCACAGGGACCCCCTCTCATCTTAGTCTCTAGCACTGTGGGTGCACAGGATGTCCACGTAATGAATGGCCATATCTGCACGGGGGAGGGGGCTTCCTGTGGGCTGGGGGTGCTTGGCGGAGGCTTTCTGGAAACGGTGGCGTTGGGGCTCAGCCTTAAAGCAGTGTCCACCTGCCTCCCCTGGAAGATTTGGATTCAACAGGCAACCTGGGAATCAGTTTTTTAGAGAAATTCCTCAGGTTCTCAAACAATCAGTTTGGTTGAGATCTGTTACCTTAAAGGTTGGCTTGCTCTGGTGACTGGAGAGGAGTGGGGCATCCTGGTGGGAGGTGGGGCATGGCCGAAAGCAGAGATCCCTAAGGCTTTTTGGGGGAAATATTGGGAAGCTCTGGCTGGATTAGAAATTTTTTACGTGGAGCAGTGGAATAGGATGTTTGAAAGATGAATGGGGATGAACTGTGGTGAGCCTTAGATGCCATGACAAGGTGTTAGGCCTTTATGTAGCAGGCAGGGGAGGGGGCAGCCACTGGAAATTTCTGAGCCAGAGAGTAACATGATGAAAACAGGCATTAAACCGTACCCTACAGGGAGGAAATTGGCTGTATTTTTAAAGCACAAAGGCAGAGTCCTAAACGTCCTCTTATCACTCATTCCAAGTGCTTCTTGGTGTCTAACCTAAATCTTTCTTGCTGCAAAGTACAGTTTGTCTCCTAGGAGTTGGAAAAAACCTGGACAGAAAGAAAAGTCCTTCTCCCATTTCTGTCAGAAGAGAACCCACATATCTTGGTGGAACAAGTATGTGCGCCAGGGTTCTGGGCCAAGCCGGCAGAGCCCCGGGGCACGGGAGGGCACTGCGGCCAGCATTAATATAGGTGCCCACCTCCAGGGGTGTGGGTTAGAGTCATCAGAGCCCCCTGGGATTAGAAGCCCTGGATTTGTCTCTTTGGTGCTGTTGTGCCTCCCCACCCCCAGTACCGGCATACGCACTGCCCCTTGGAAAAGCTTGCAGGCATCAAGACAGGCCCCTCTACCCTCCTGCTCCGTTGTGAAGGTAAGAGAGATGAGGCTGATAAAGGTCTCTCAGCCGGGAGAGAAGGGCATAGAAGAAGAACAAGGTATGATTCAGCGATGGGCACAGGAGAAGAGGTTGGGGGGTGTCTCACCCCTGCTTGTCGGGGTGCCCATCGGACACCTGAGAAGAGGCTCTGCTAGGAGGGAGGAAGCTGCGGTGTCTGCCCCCCTCCAGCCTCCAGCTTAAACCAACCCCAGGCTCAGGGGAGCGGGCTCGAGTTTGAGCCTGTCTTGTCCTCCGAGGGTCCTCCTCGGCTGTTGCCCTCGCCCCCTTCCTCCACCTGCCGTCTGCAGCAGTATCTGGTGGAATCCCAGAGATGCCAATCTCTAAAAAAGAAAGCTTTTCCTGAACAGGGACTCCAACCCTTCCCCCTCCCCCCGGGCTTCCAGGGCAAGTGGAACATTCCATTTAAAGGGTGAAACAGGAACAGGTGAGCGTACAGTGCAGAAAAGAGAGAGGACTCAGAGACAGGTGAGAGGGGTGCAGCTGAGCCACTCACGCTGCCCACCTCCACCTCTGCCACCTTCCTACCCAACTGCTGGAGGGCCCCTTGCTTCCTGAGCCCAGACCCCAAAATAGGATATGGCTCTGGGACACCTAAAGAGGCCAGGTAGGCAGACACCCTCTCAGAAGACCCTGTCCTTCGCACCTGGGGACCTGTACTTTCCCACCCACCTGGGGCGGCTGTGTCCCACAGTTCTGGGGGCACCATTCACACTGTGCTCCATGTGAATGGCACCCCCGAGCTGTGCCAAGGCCGGGAAGTCAGTGCCAGCAGATAAGGAGGAGGGCAGAATCAGACACTTTTCTGTTCCAGGCAAACAATAGGGACCTTCCAGGAAGCTCGGGGGAGGGAGTTGCCTGTAAGAGGATCCCCGCTGGATGTTCTGTGGGGTGACTTAAACAGGTTTTTGCATTTGCCACTGATTGCTTAATTAGACACCTACATAGTGCTCTCTGCTAATGACCATGTCTCCCAGGGAGATGATAGATAAAGGGGTGGGTGGCTTCAGAGGCCAGGTGGAGGTCTCGAGGACAACCACCTGAGAATGGGGGCGACGGAGGTAGAACCTCCTGGCATTTCCTTGGGCCAGTATGGACTATAGAGCATCAGAGAGAGTGGGTGCTTTCTCTCCAGGGACTGAGGAGAGATGCAGGGCTCAGGACCTGTTTCTGTCTCCAGTCTTAACATCCTGTGCGGGCTCCAAACTCCTGGCTGTGGTTTGCCCTCTTGAGAAATGGGGAGGGTCATCCCCAGTGTCCAGGTAGTCACTGATGCCAGATGAGCCCAAGGTGCATGTTTCTGGAAGTAGGTACTCTGAGGTGCAGAACAAACCGGTGTTTTTCCAGGCACCTGCACGTTAGGTTGGAAAGAGCCAGGTAGGGAGCTCTGACGATTGCCTGGAGGAGGGCATCACTCAGCGCTGTGAACTCCAAATGGACAATTAGGAACCATTCTGGGATCTGAAGCTGAGCTTTGATAATGGGCTAAGAGCTTAGCCGCAAATATTTCAGAGCTGCTCAGAGGGTGTGCTAGAGGCAAACTGATGCTGGTAATCATCTGCTGATGACTGGGGGACTGGCTGGATGTAAGTGTGATTCTTCTTACCTATCCTCAGCCCTCTCCAGCTCATCTTCCTAGAACTGTGGTTGTTGGGATGTGGGACAAAGAGGCCCCAGCCGTCTCTTGGGTGAGCCAGCCAAATATTTACCAAAAGCAGGGCTGCAGAGGAAAGGTGCCAGGAGCCAGGTAAATGTTGTGTTTGTACTGCCCAAACAATGCCATGCTTCATGGGCTCCCGAACGCCACAGCTCCCTGAGCCAGGCCCCTGTGAAGACTGGCTGTAGGGAACCACGGGACTGTGCACCATGTGTGAGATAGAGAGATGCCATTCCCATTCTGCTCCTGGGTATCTCTGGGATGCTGGCATCCTGGCATTGGATTGTCTTTGGTCTCCTTTCCTCCGTCCCAGGAAGGCCCGAGTGTCTCAGGAGGATGGAATCCGTTGAGGGACTGCAGGATGGCTGTATGTTTCTGTTGGTCATGATGGAAGTAATCATTTCTGCCCATTTCAAAGACAGGGTGGGGTTAGCAGAGATGGTCTAGTGTCATGGAAACTTTGGACTGTAGGGAAGACTGAATTTTGAAGCTGGGCAGACCTAGCTTTGAATTTTGGCCTTACTGCTTACTAGCTTGCGCCTTGGGGCCAGTTAACTAACTCCTCTAATCACAGTTTGCTGTGGCCTAAAATGGGATTTCAGGACCCACATTGCCATGGGTGATTGTGATCATTGCTCCCATAATGAAATAAAGCAATCTATTCTACAGCATAACCCTGAAGGCTTTCCTGTTGGGAAGCAGGGATTATATTCAATTTCATTCCATAAACATTTTTTTAATTTATTTTATTTTATGTATTTATTTTTGGCTGCGTTGGGCCTTCGTTGCTAGGCGCGGGCTTTCTCTAGTTGCGGCGAGCGGGGGCTACTCTTTGTTGCGGTGCGCGAGCTTCTCATTGCGGTGGCTTCTCTTGTGCAGTGCAGGCTCTAGGTGTGCAGGCTTCAGCAGTTGTGGCTCACAGGCTCTAGAGCGCAGGCTCAGTAGTTGTGGCGCACGGGCTTAGTTGCTCTGCGGCATGTGGGATTTTCCCGGACCAGGGCTCGAACCCGTGTCCCCTGCATTGGCAGGTGGATTCTTAACCACTGCGCCACCAGGGAAGCCCCATAAACATTTTTTTTTTGTGGTACGCGGACCTCTCACTGCTGTGGCCTCTCCCGTGGCGGAGCACAGGCTCCGGACGCGCAGGCTCAGCGGCCATGGCTCACAGGCCCAGCCACTCCGCGGCATGTGGGATCTTCCCGGACCAGGGCACGAACCCGTGTCCCCTGCATCGGCAGGCGGACTCTCAACCACTGCGCCACCAGGGAAGCCTCCATAAACATTTTTTTTTAATTTTTTAGCATCTTTATTGGAGTATAATTGCTTTACAATGGTGTGTTAGTTTCTGCTTTACAACAAAATGAATCAGTTATATATATACATATGTTCCCATATCTCTTCCCTCTTGCGTCTCCCTCCCTCCCACCCTCCCTATCCCACCCCTCCAGGCGGTCACAAAGCACCGAGCTGATCTCCCTGTGGGCTGCTTCCCACTAGCTATCTACCTTACGTTTGGTAGTGTATATATGTCCATGCCTCTCTCTCGCTTTGTCACAGCTTACCCTTCCCCCTCCCCATAGCCTCAAGTCCATTCTCTAGTAGGTCTGTGTCTTTATTCCTGTCTTACCCCTAGGTTCTTCATGACATTTTTTTTTCTTAAATTCCATTTATATGTGTTAGCATACGGTATTTGTCTCTCTCTTTCTGACTTACTTCAGTCTGTATGACAGACTCTAGGTCTATCCACCTCATTACAAATAGCTCAATTTCGTTTCTTTTTATGGCTGAGTAATATTCCATTGTATATATGTGTCACATCTTCTTTATCCATACATCCGATGATGGACACTTAGGTTGTTTCCATCTCCAGGGTATTGTAAATAGAGCTGCAATGAACATTGTGGTACATGACTCTTTTTGAATTTTGATTTTCTCAGGGTATATGCCCAGTAGTGGGATTGCCCCCATAAACATTTTTGAGCAAATGGTATTTCCAGTTCCAAAGAGCCAATGATTTTATGTCTTTAAAAACCCTTTGAACATCTTGGAAGGAAGAAATATTTGAAAACTCTATTATACTTGGCAATTATCATTAGTTTTTGTAACCCACTCAGGAAGTCTCTAACTGTTTAGTTCAGAACTGGAAACAACGGGTGGAGGCAGAAAGTGTGATGATGGCGCCCTCCAATAGGGGGATAGGCCGCCTTCAAGGCAGTGAGCGTCTTGCCCCTGCGGGAGTTCACGTGGCACCTTCATCTTTCCAAGTGCTGGAGAGAGCTTTTCCTGCATTGGGTGGAAGGGAAGACTGCTTTGTGCTGAGATTGCTTCTCCTAAATGTGGGAGGTTCTGATTCTGGGATCACCAGAATTCCCCAGTTGAGGACAGGGGCTTTCCCTACACTACAAGGCGAATGCATGAGAGATCAGAATTAGGGGGAATTTCCCCTGGAGCTTCCTGACTGCCTTCTCCAAAGCACAGCCCCTCTCATTTGGATCAAGCCTTGACTCTAACATCTTTCCTCTCCCTATATGTTCTTTACTACCATCAAAGGCTTGCGTGCACTCTTGCCTTGCCACATGTCCCAGAACCAGCTTCTATTCTGGGTGGGTCTTTTCCCTGTATTCCAAACCATCTCTAGCAGGATGGGAGATTAACAATCAAGCAACCATTTATGGCATTCCTTCTAGGTGCAAGGCACTGGTGTAGGAGCTAAGGGGGAAGGCAAGGAATTGTCCCAGTCCTTAAAAAGCTTCAGTGTCTCTTTTGGAAATAAGCTTTACACAAGTAAAAAGTCAGTTAAGGGTACAAGGCTGTATGAAACAACAGCTGAGTGGTAAAGACAATAGTAGGGGTGTGTGTGAGAGAAGTAGATAGCTAGTTCTGGGCTGAGGCACTTGGTGAACTGGGCCAATGGATTTTGGACACTGATTACTGTTGGAGTGAGAGACAGTGGTGGGAGAGAGTCAAAGCTGATCTTGTAGCTATAAGCCTTGTTGCCTGGGACAGTTAATGTTGACGTTGACAGAAGTAAGAGAACTTAGATGGGGAGCCCATTAATAATTGACTGGTTTTTTAACATGCATAGGTTACAGTATTCAAATGGTACAGAATAGTATTCAGTGAAAAGTTTCCCGCCTGCCCCCTCTCAGATTTAGCCTCAGCGCCCTCCTTGAAGGTGATCGCTGTTACCATTGTCTGGTATGTCCTTCCTGAGATGCTCTAAGGCAGTCTAGGCTATGACCCACGAGCCAAATCTGGCCCCCCACCTAATTTTGTATGAGCCAGCAATTGTGTTTATGTTTAAAGGGCTAAAAAAGTAATAAGAATAATAAGTGGTTTGTGATGCATTAAAGTTGTATGGAATTTAAGTGTGTCCACAAGTACAGTTTTCTTGTAGTACAGCTATGATCATTTGTTTATGCTCATTTCTTTGCATATTCTCTGTGGCTGCTTTTGTGCTACAAAGGCGGAATTGAGTAGCTGCAACAGAGACTATAAGGCCCACGAAGCAGAAAATATTGATATTTACCATCTAACCCTTTACATAAAAATTTGCTGACCTCTGCTCTAGGCAAATATAGAGAGATAGTTACAAATCATTTCTTAACCCAAATGGTAGCATATGAAGTGAATTGCTCTGCCCCTCGCTATCTGCATTTACTATATCTTGGAGACTGCGCCATATCAATACTATAACAGAGCTAGTCAGTGGGTGGTGAAGCTTAATTTGATTTTAGATGTGAGTTTAAGGCCAAGAACAGTAACCCTTGGGGAAATGCTCAGTGTGTGGTTGGGCTCGGGGGACTGAAACTTGGAGCCTGGAGGCGGAGATGTGAGGGACATCTGCAAGGAGGGCTTCGATGCGAATCTATGACCTTGGCCTGTAGATCAAAGATTTTCCTTTATAGAAATGAAGCATTGCATTCTGAGCACTGTTCAAAGTAAGCTCTGAATGCTAATAGGTTGACATAAAGACAATGAACTGGAAACATTAAACCAACACCTGGAGGAACAGTAAGTACTAAAGGCAATTTAGAGTTACCTTCTTGAGTCAGAAGCCAGCCAACAAAAGCTAGTGTGCAGTCGTGGACAGAGGGGTGCACAGTGGATCTTTACTGAATGCCTATTATGTGCCTACTGCTTTATGCCTGTTATCTATGTATTGATAATTGTCACTCTCTCATGTAGAATCATTTGCCTCATTTTACAAATGAGGAAATTGAGGCTCAGAGAGGTTAAGTGATTTTTCTCACAATCAGTGGTTCAAGTGAGAACCTAGTTGTGTTAAAGCATATTCCATCTGACTTTTAAAGCCTTCTCTTTCCATTCTACTACCCAAGATGCCAAATCTGGCTGGGAGTCACGGCCTAGCTTTGACAAGCCGTTTCATCTTCCTGGCCTCAGCTCCCTCATCTGCAAAATGAGCCAGTTGTCATCAGATTTCCCTTCCCACTCTCACCTGGCCTGATTCTGTTACAGGTGAAACATAAAGGAAGGGGTGGCGCTACAAGAGCCAGATGCAGAAACTTGGAAGAGGAGAGGAAGGTGTGGTTAGCAATGAGTATATACCAGACCAGTTATCTGGAAACTAATCCTTAGGAGAATGTTATTCCTTGATATGGAGGAAGACTCTAGAAATCTTTGCTCCTAAACCGAACTTACCCATCACCCTCAATGCCATGACCCTGAGCGTCACTTAAGCACCTGGACTAGAACAGCTGCAGGGGGTTGGGGCTGGGAGAGACTGTGGACAGCACCTGACAGGTCTCTCTCTGGGCCTGCATGCCTCCACTCTGCTCTCCTCTCAGGCTTTCTGGAGGAGCTGCAGCTAGAGGGCTGTCTGATGTTACCAAGTTGCAGCCTGGGTGGGGAGGGAGGGGAGTGCGAGGGCGGGTAAGCCATCAGACCCAAGGAGCCGGGGGTGTGAGTGTATTTATATAGGACTCAGCCAACCTGCAGTTTCAGATTTCAGACTCCGCTTTATCAGGAGAATTTCCCCTGGTTTTCAGTCAATGCTAGAGCAGGGAGCGAGCTGACACCAGAGCCTTCCTGCAAGGCTGGGGGAATGTTGGATTCCCGGGCCCTCTCCTCGTCTCCTTCCTTCTCACGGGAGCTGCAGCAGCCACTCTTGGCAATTTTCTTGGGTCGGGAGTATTGTTAGGATTCCTTCCCAATCATCAGTCTGCGTCTTCCAGTTGGGATCTGACTTCCAGCATGGAAGGTAATATCTGGGGTCCTGGGCTAGGAAGAACTGGGGTTACCCAGACTTCAGTGGGGAGGACCTGGGGGAAGGATGCACATGCTGGGCAAAGAGGAATAATTCACAATAAGAGGGATGAGAGAGAGAGAGGGAGAAAGAAAGGGAGGGAGGGAGGGAGGGAGGTGTGTCTGTGGGGGGGGGGGGAGTGTGTGTGTGTGTGTGTGTGTGTGTGTGTGTGTGTGTGTGTGTGGGGAGCATTTGCTATTGTATTTGGAAAGCAAATCTTCTTTTAACACTTTCTCTTTATTTATCCCCTCTTTATCTCCTCACAAATAAGAATGTCCCAAGAACGTCCATCTTCCTTGAGGGTCTCCAATCATAAAATTAGAGAAAATTTCTGACTTCTAGAATGTGAATATTTCCTCACTTGGGGGTAGGGGCTGCAGAGGGAACCTAGTGACATGGAGGTATGTGTCCAGAGGACTAATGTCCCTAGAACCAGCCCTGGTTTTTGCAGGCGTTTGGAAGTACTCCTGGTAAAGCTTAACTGTAAGTCTGCGGCGTGGTGGGAAGATGTAACCAGTATAGATTCCAGCATGGTCTCCGTGTGGAATTAGCTTGAACCAGCTGAACGAGATCAAAGCTACGAGAGACAAGTGCCAGGAGCACTTTCGTCTCAGAGGCTCGGAATTGGGCAGGATGGAGGCCAATGCCTGGGGTGGGCGCGGAGTGGGGGCTTGGCGCCCTTCCTGAAAGCACAAATTTGGATGGGGTGGTGATTGGTGAGTCAGGCTGGCTGAATATGGTTCTGTCTTCCCAGGGCTTGTGTGGTGTTTCTCAGTGGCAGGAGCAGAGTTCAGAGACCTACCTCGTACAAGGGCCGGTGGGCGGGCAGCCTGGCCTCGCTGCCAAGACCTGTCTGTGCAGTCGTGCCCAGTGGGCAGCACATGCGGTGAGGCAGGACCCGGCAGGAATGGCGGATGGGCCAGGCTGAATGTGACTTGGCAAGGGCCTGGAGGCGGCTTTTGAGAAGCAGATTTGGGGCAGTGCGGTAAGCATTGGAAGAGGGGTGTGGTGGAGTCTGCTGGAGGCAGAACACGGAATGGATGGAACAGACCCAGGAGAGGGGACCAGGGAGTCTTAGGTTCTGATACAGTCCCAGGCTGCAGCCAGCAGGGACCTCAGCTGTCAACATAGGTGCAACCTGAAGTAGGTGAGAGAACCAGGGCTTGCCTACCGACTTCTGAATATAATGAGAGAGAGGGATGAGAGGTGATGTGGCCTGGGCAAGCACAGTAGAAACACATTTTCAGCCCGAGAAATTATAGAGTGCAGTAGAGTCTGGGAGGCAATCACACAGTTATTTATTAGGCAATATAATTAGTAGGTTGTATAGTCTGGTCACTTTTGAAACTATGGGCATTTAAAAAAATTATTTTTTATTTGCATCACCTGCTACTTCCAAATAGAATTCCAGTGTCTTCGTATACTTGGTAGATGGTGCAATGCATCAGTTTGGCCAACGGATAATAATAACCTTTCACTTTATTCAGTTGTGTAGGGTTTTCCAGCTTGGAGTGTGTTTTCAGAGACACTCTCTTATTCTGCAGATTCAATATATTGAAACATTGGCTCAATTCAGCAGATGTTTACCAAGCCCTATTCTCTCCTAGGTACTGTGTTAGAGATTGGGTATACAGACACAGATGAGACCTGTTTCTGCCCTCAAGGATCTCACAGTCTAACTGCAGTCCTGTCAGGAAGACAGAATATCATTCCCACAATATAGATGAGGAAACTGGAGCCAAAAGGTGCTAAAGGACTCATGGTTGGTCGGCAGAAGGACAGGGATTGGGATCAAGATACAACTCCTAATCTAGTGCTCTTTTGTGTCTCCCCTATACCACAGTACTGTCTCGACTTCCCTCCGCCTCTTCACCCCCCACACTGTCTCCATCAGAGTGTTGAGCAAGAAGCAATCATCTGTGGAAGGCAGCCTGGAAAAACTGCTCCCTGGAATGGAGTCAGTCCTCTCTGGGCTCCTACTTGTGCAACTGAAACGGCATCAGTGGGTCTGCATCTATGTTAGTTGCTGATCTGATGCTCTCTACCAATCAGCAGTGGCCGCCTTTATCTCTTAGATAATTCTTGACTTGGGGAAGATTGTCTTCCTCCTTCTTCTCCCTGGATTATCTGAACAGATAAGGGGACTGTAAAATCCAGGGACCCATGGAAACCTGGGAGGCTCCACATGGTGGTGGATGCTCACTGAACTCTAGATTTATAAACTAATGAGCATTGCTTAGTTCTTTGTAGTGGACAGAGTGTGTTCACATGAGCAGAGAACAGTATGCTTGTCAATTCCCCCTCCCTTCCACATTTACCAGCTCAGGATTCCTGGAAAGGTCTGAATCACCAAAGCTTAGGATTGTTCTCTTCATTTTTAGGCTTAAGCTAAAAGGGACATAGAGAGGTCATCTGTCCCAGTGATTATCAAATTTTGGTCTGTGACAGAGTTTTCACCAGTCCAAAATGAAATGAGAAAAAAGGGGAAGCATACTGAATTTTTTTCGGGAAGCATAATGTATTCAGTTTAAAGGGTTACTTTCGGAGGCAGGAGATGTACTCAAATATTTATTCTGAGGTTATGGCTTGCTTATTCTTTTCATGAGCTGATGATGAGAGTGGATGGTAGCTAGGCTTTTTAAATGTCCTTATTTGGCAAAATAAAGAGTTGGCAACTTTACAGTGGTTCCTTACATTTCGTTTTTTGAAATTTAACTGGTCTATGAAATCAAAAAATCTTGCCTCCAGGCAGGATCTGCTTCAAACAGATGAGACTCTATCTCCCTGATAAGGGCTCTTTGGGGCAGATTTCTGAAAACCTGGATTCTGATCTTGTCACCACTGTTCTTTCCCTGTGGGTCCTTGGGCCATGACAAACTCACACGGAGTCTCAGTTTCCTCATTTTTACACTGTGGGAGGTTTCTGCCTCCAGGATAAGGTCACTGGCAGAGGAATGTGTTCTCACTTCCTTGTCCTCTTTGTCAGGAAGTCTGAGACTCTCCCTTCTCTGAGGGGCTCTGGGATCAGGCCTTGCTGGTTCCTATTCCTATAGTCATTTTTGGGAAATGATGGAGGTCATCTCTTATGCTTGGAAAAGACAGAGAGGACTTGTAGTTTGAAATATGGGAGCAGCAAGAGGTATATTTTACATTTGAGGTCTTGGCGTCCAGTGTTAATCATTTGGAAACACAGGTATTAAAAAGCTCTTGCCAGCAGTTTTTGAAATGGTGGACCTTCTTGAGCTCTCAAGAATATCAGCTGGAGCTTTTCTAAATCTGGAGGCTCCTGGAGGCCTTAGAGTGTCTGGGTCTTCTACCTTCTGGAGAGTCAGGCCTGGAATAGCAACAAATATGTGGGAATCCCCAGGCAGCCCCAGCTGCCAGACTGAGACATGTGGTTGGGTGTGCACATGTGTGCAGACTTGTAGGAGAGAAAGCGTTTAGAGGAAAGTCAGTTTGAAATCACCCTGGAAATTGAACTAGATGCTCTTTTTGAGATTTGTTCTAGGACCCTTTTTTCCTGAAAGTCTAGAAGCCTCTTAGTAGGAGAGAATTTTCTGATTTTCCACCCCAATTTTATGTTCTGAAACAAGAGCCCTCCTAGCCTGGGAAAGCAGTGGAGATCCTACTTGGGCTGTTGAGTTTGTGGGAGTGAGTAGCAGACTCTTACCTCAAGCTTTCCTGGGACAGAGGGAGAAGTAGGACAAACTACTAAAGGCAAGAGGGGAGCCTTAGCCTCTGAGCTGGAAGACCAAGCCTAGGTGCATTAAATTCTCCTCTCCCAAAGGTTTCTGGATGGTGATGGGGCAATAGAGCAGCACAACCCCTAAGAACAGTGCTACAGAAAAGCCTAAACCCGTGAATGACGGCAGACACCACAGACTTATTCAAACCAGTGGAGGGGGAAAGAAAAAGTGAAAAAGAATCCAAGAAGTGCAGATGAAAGATCTCCACCACCCGAGGTGCTCCTGCACAGGAGGCCCCTCCACAGACCCTCTGATGGCTCCACCTAGGTTTGGGACAAGTGAATCGTGTGTCAAGGCAGTGATTCTCTTAGCTCATCTCTGGTCACCAGCGACAGTGGCTTTCCCCAAGGGGGCTTTCATAAGGATTTTGTCCTAACTTTGGGTAGATTGGGACACAGAGTCAAGGCGTACAGTGAAATTCTTAGAAATTAGGATCTCTTCTGAGATGTTCAAGACGAAAGGGCAGAGGGTGAGAACCATTCAGCATACCTTTTTCTGACTGTAAAGGTCAACGAGAGCATGACTGGGACCTCAAAGATGTTCCCATCCTTGTCGCGGTGAGGCAATGGAAAGCAATATCCGGACTCCAGGGCCACCTTTGTCTTCAATCGGCTGCATGATCTTGGGCAATTCAGTCCCTCTCTGGGCCTCAGATTTCCCATCTGTGAAGCGAGGGGGTTGAATTTGATTGCCACCATCCTCTTCAACTCTACATGCCTCAACTCTCCATTTGACCGATAGGTAGACCTTATCACTCCAAGAGGAGAGTCTCCTGCCTTTCTCAGAGCTGCAGGTCTGCTGTCCAGCAATTGCATGTCTGTTGGAAAAGTGGCTTGAGGTAGCAGGATGAGATGGGTATTTTCAAGACAGCAGATCCAGGGTCAGAACTGAGATGCCCACTTGGACGACAGTGCATTGGGACAGGTCAAGTCCTTCACAGTCATCAGTAAGTCCTGTAATGGACGGCTAGAGCCAAGGGAGCTGAGAATGACAGTTGCCCAATATTGCTCACAGCTATGGGCCAGGACTGCTTTCCTATTTTCAAAGCCTCCTGGGGCCGTGAAACAGCATCAGGAGAAACATGCCAAACCTGTTCCACTGTGTGTCAGATATTTGTTTCTCATCCAGAGTGTCCATCTTCATCATCTCCCTCACACTCAGCATCTTTTCCTTCCTTTAGCCCAATTCCCCACACACTTTGGCCCCCTCTACCCCTTAGCATTCCCCGAGGCGCTGTCATTTCTTCCCCTGGGAATGCCTCTAGGGAGTAGGTAGCAGAGATGAAGCTGTGGGACGGTGGTAGAGTGGAGAGAGCGCTGGAAGCCCAGTGAGGTGGTGAGTTGGAGGCATGTTTGGAATATTCAGGCATGTCTATACCTGAAGTCCAATCAAATAACAACAACACACTGCCTCTGCTAGCTCTGTTCGGGTGGAAAAGCAGCCGATTTGTACAGGCTGTTGGGCTGGTCTTTGGATCCTCTCCCCTACCCCATGCCAACTTGTGTCTCAGGTTGCTGGCTCCAGGCTGCAGGAACCCAGGGACCTAGGAGAGATTCAGATTGTGATGAGGCAAATGCTTTAAATGTTTGTCAACATCTTTAGTTTAAGTAACTCTAGTAGCTTCCTGAAACCCCTGACTTCAGGGGCTGGAGGAAGAGCTCAGGCAGCTCTACAACTCATCTGGAAAGCCTGGGGCCTGTGGATTTCAGAATGGTAACATGTCACACACACTGTGTGTTACATAAAAACCTCCAGCAGGGTCTGGAGCAGCTCCAAAATCACACATACTAATATTTCTGCAGCAAGATATATCTAAAAAGTCATACAAGTAGGATAAATAAAGGCTAAAAAGAGTCTCATGCCCGTTCAGGTCATGCTTTGCTACTAACTAGGTTCAGGTCAGGTTGGGTTCTGTTGAGTTAGGAAAAAACTTTTGATTTTCAGATATTTGTGGATTTGGGACTGCTATTAAGGCATCGCAGCTCTATATTGCCTCACATAATCCTACCAGGTGGAATTAGCATTCCCATTTTACAGGTGGGGAAGCTAGGGCTCAGAGAGCATCAGTAACTTGTCTAATGCCATTCGGTTGGTAAGTGGATTCCAGTCACAGAGATGAGCTGTGATTCCAGTCCAGGTCTGTTCATCTCCGGGGTGGGGAGCTCTGACTCTGGCATCTTCCCTGATTAGGAAGGCACTTCCTGCACATCTGATAGGGATCATTTACTGGCTTGTTCTTGTTCATACCTTGACTTCTGGGATCCCAGTAAGCTTAAAGTCTCAGAAGAGAGGAAGCTAAAGTTCAGTCAACTTTGTGGCTTACAAGAAGAATCCAGCTGGCTCCGTGGGGGCTGTGAGAGCCAAGAACAAACGGGGTCAAGTTGGATTTAGTGAGAGAAGCATCACCTGCAGTGGAAACAACCCCGTGCAGAACCGATGGAACGCACAGGGCTCCCTGCTTCCCCACCCACCACCTGCTGTAGAAGGCTCGCCTTGAGTAGGGACCCATCTTGAGAGAAGGACTGTCTGGGAGGGTCACAAACTCCAGATGAGGGTGAGGGTGGTGTGCAGCTCGAAATAAGGAGAATTCAGTCGGGGTGGGGGGATGTCTCACTGGTCTTCATTAGTGATGTAAAAAAAGGTCAAAGGAAGAGCTAATTCAGTTTGTTGAAGATACACCACATGCTTTTTAACACTTTATTGGAAAGACAGACGTTGGTCTGTTGTCTGGGCAGTGACATAGGTAAACCCCTCCCCCTACCTTCTAAGTGCTGTCAGATGGTGGCTGCCATTTCTGGGTCATCTGTAGGTCAGCTAAGATTTGAACTCTTACTATGCAGGCACACAGGAGTCCACAGTGTCCTGTGCTGTCCTGCTGTCAGTGAACTCAAAGCAGTACTTGGGCCAGCCGCTCTGGTTGGGGAGTGGTCTGGGCTGTGTGTGTCCTTCTACCCATTAGGAAGGGTGGTAGGTTCGTTGCCATAGGAACAAGGAACATCTGCTCCAGACAACTAGAGACAGAGTGGGGGAAGATTTTCTTAAAGGGACCATTAGCTCATGGAGTTGCTGCCTGGAAAGTAGGTTTTTCTAAAGAAGACCTGAGGGGCAGATCAGAACCCTTGGTCTGAGAGAACTGCGAGCCTCTAAGGTGGCAAAGGACCCTCATTTGCTTTGGGAAGTGCAGGAGAGAGGATACAAGATTTTCTTCTCCCCCAAATAACGGATGTCCTCCAGGAACGTGTCTCAAAGCTGTGTTAGCCTGCGGGCTCTGAGCGCCCTGGCCCATCCATCAGCAGGGCTGGTCTGCCACCTTCGTTAGGGATCTTAGTTCACCCATATGGCCCCCACTTCTGTTGCCCACTCCCCCTAGACATCCTGGGAGCATTTCTAAACCGGGTAGTAGCAAACTTATCTGCTTTCTCTGACTCTTACCTCCACCCTGTCCTCTCAGACAGCCTGACTTCTAGGCCAGTCAAGGTCTTCCAGCACCGTTTTCTGCTGCCCTTGCGCCAACTCCCTGGTCCTTTTCCTTCCTCTTCCTTTCACCTTCCTTTTCTTCCTCATGGCAGCCACATCTGCAGAGTTGAGACGTTGGGTCCTCCAGAAGTCATCTTGTTCTTCTTCCTGGTATTAGTTAGGACTTTTGAGTACGTTACTGGCACTGCTCAAAGCACCTTAAGCTCCAAAGGGGATTTTATTGTAAGGGCCAGAGAAATGGCTGGACCACAGGAACAAACTAGACCAAGAAGCTAAATGCCGCAAGTATGGTCTTGCCCTTTGCTCCTCTCCGTGTGCTGGCTTCAGTTTCTTCTCCCTGCAGAGCCGTTCCGGCTCCGTGGTCAGCCTACAGGGTGGAAAAGATGGCCTCCAGCAGCTCCCTCGTGTACCTGTTACCTGGAGAAAGAATGATCTCTTTTTTTCCTCTCAATCCCAATTCCCATCCCTGGAAAGGTGTTTCGGCTGAGCTGGGGTCAGGTGGCTACCTATAACCAAGAGAGTAGTGTCAGGTTTTAGCAGCATGGCTGTTACCACCGTAACTACGTGGGTATCAAGGTGGAGAGGCAGTTTCTAGAAAGGGATGGGTACTTTCTATCACCATTAGCCTTTCCTGGACCTCCGAGCCTAGAGGAGCTTGGTTTGGAGAGTTTACACACCCCTGGCCTCTTTTGTTCAGCTCTTTTCCCGTCTGGCTATGGGGGCCGGCAAGGCCTAGTAGGTAGCACGGCAGTGTGACTGAAGGAGCCAGGGCATGGCTGCGGAGTCCTTGCCGCTCCCCGTGGGTGGAAAAGGCGTGGAACCCGAATCTTGAAGGCCATTCAGGCCCCCAGCCTACCCAGAGTTAACACTCTAGCCTTTTAGTAAAGTCCTTCAGGAAAGATTTTATCGTTCCATCAGACACTAGGGAGTCAAGATCTAAAAGCCTCAGGCCTAAAAGCTCGTCACTGTTTCTAAATTCAGTCTTTCATAATGTTATTGAGGCCACTGTCCCCCATTCCATCTTGGACTTGTGAGGAGGACCAATGCCCGCCATCTTGTTTAGGTTAGGATCGAATCAGTGACTGTGAAATCATCCCGTTGCATGAGGAGACAGGGATTTGGGCCAGGGTATATAGGATTTGGAACCATTTCTGGCTGGCTGCTGCCCTTCATCCCGATGAACTCCAGAGAAGAGAAACACATTGAGGGGTCAAGTTGTCTAAGCCTTTCATGGAGCTGTCCCTCCTTCATGCCTTCCTCTGCCCAAACTCTCACCTCCATCCACTGTAATGCAGACATGGCCAGAAGGGCAGGCCCCACTTGGCTCTGCTCCGGGAGGGGTGGGAGGGCAGTGGAGAACTGAGCCCTTCCCTCTGCTCTTGCCTGACTCCCCTGGAGCCTGTGAGGTGGGAGTGTCTCTGGGCGGAGGAAAGGGAGGGCCTGCAGGGACCCAGGAGCTGAGCTATTTCTGGAACACAGAACACATCTGCAGCAGCCGCAGAGAAGGTCAAACTGTGGGCGCAGGGCTGGAATGCAGGGGCCAGGCGGCCGGGGGGGCTGCGGTTTTACCCCTCTTGGCAGCTTGGCGGGGCCCTGTGGGGAAGGTGGAGCTACCCATAGCAAAGTATGCAGGGTGGGGAGAGATGTGGCCCCAGTGGCGACGCTGATGGTGCAATGCACTGGAAGGGGGTTTGGGGAGTGGCACAAAATCCAAATACCCATTGCACTGAGGTGGGGAGAAATTTAATTCCAGGGCATGGGGGCTCTATTTCGTGCTCTCTGCCGTGAAAAAAAATCAGGTCAGGCAAAGCGCTGTGAGATGGGAAAGAGAAACAGTGCCAAGGCAGGGGCTGGGAGGCTCAGACAAACACAGGTGTGTGAGCTGTGCCTGTGTTCAGAGGTACGGACGGACAGACGTGGGGGCGAGTTTACTGGGAAGCGATGCAGCTTAGCTTCAGCCTCCCGCTCGCGCCAGCCCGTTCCAAGGCTCCCTCTAACTTGTACTTGTAGTCTTTTTCTTCATAAGAACTGCCCAAATTGTGTAAGCTTCAGGCCCCACAGACCTGGCTCTGCCCCTGCATCCTCGTGCACCCACATTCACTCACCCTCCTTCCTTCCCTTTCTGCCACTTCACAAGTCCTCTCATCTACATACAATACCCGGTGTCCTCCGAGCTTTACCCTCATCCTCGCACATGCCTGTGTGTGGCCTGGGGCTTCTTGAGTTTCTGTTTATAGTTAGAAAATTGCCCTGCTCCGGCTCTGCCTTTGTCACAGAAGGACCATCTTGGCTAAATCTGACCGCTGCTTGACCTCTGGGCACCTTGCCCTTGGTCTGCCCCTCTTCAGCTCCCCAGATGCATAAGCTGTTGGTTTGTTTTCCTTCTCATGCTGTGGGTCCTCCTCAGCTGGTCCCAGACTGTAAAATAGGGAGAGAGCTCCAGAGGAGCTTTCTCAAGGAACCTGAAGTGCTCAGGACTTGGTAGCCTCTTTTGTCCTCTCATTCACTCTGTGGGCAAGGTAATTCCCTGCTCAGGCCCAGTGGGCCCCAAGGGGCAAGCACTTGCCCACATTATACAGCTGGATGGGTGCAGTACACGCACTAGAACTTGGGTCTTCCCAGACAACTCCTTCAGCCCAGTGATGTAGTCCCTAGAATTGACTTGCTTTTTAACTTCCAAGTGTGACATGACACAGAAAAACAAAATCTCCCTCCTAGTTCAGAGTATGATAGGGCAGACCTCCCTCCTCTTTGAGATTCTTAGGTGTTGATTTTTCTGGCTCCTAAGGGTAAGGGGTCAGCCTCAGATGATCACAAGTGATCTGAGGTGGGTGGTGGCTTAAAGGCATTACAGACTAGACTGAGGAATATCTAAAGCGCCGTCTTGATGGATAACTTCTTTAGGAGCAATTATTAAGCATTCATCTTCACGCGTCAAAGTGCTAAGGGGTTTTGTAGTCAAAAATTAGGCCATGGGTTCCCATGAGTGAATGAATGATTCGAGACAGAGGCCGACAGTTAATAATAATTACTGGCATTTACTGAACATTACTAGGTGCCAGGATCTCGCTTGAATTCTCTGCTTGTATAATCTCATTTAATCCTATGACAGACCCTTGAGGTAGGAGTTTATATTATCCCTGTTTACAGATAGGGGAATGAAAGCACAGAGAGGTTAAGTCACTCACTCAAAGCCCCTTAGGTAGTAACTGGTGGAGTCAGAATTGGAACTGGGACAGTCTGACTCCAGAGCCAATGCAGATTCAACTCAGCAAAAATAAACTAAAGGATTAGTTTGTAGGATGATGCACGAGAAGGGAATTTCAAGTTGCACAACAAACTTGAAGTGGGAAAAGACCTGGCTTTGGGCTGTGTCCTGGGCTCTGATCCCAGCTTTCCCACTTCCGAACCGTGTAGCCCTGGGCTGCTTACCTGACCTCTCAGGTTCCTCCTCCATAGGTACAGGACAGCAGTACCTATCTCGGGAGGTTCAGCAGAGAATGTGCTGGTGTCATGCCTTGGGTAGGTGTTAATTTCCTTTCTTTTCTGTGCCAGTTGTCAAGGTTAATTCTTGTTTCGGGAAGAAAATGTCCAACCAGCCCTCCAATAACTAGTCTTCTGGACAAGACTTCCTGCCATCACCATTGGTCCCTATTGGGACTGCCTGGAATCGGAGGAAAGACAGGCGGGAGAGAGAGGGGCATTTGGCTTCATGTAGCTCTCAGGCAGCTGTCACCCTCTGACCCTTATTGCTTCATTATCTTTTCTTCCTTTTAAAAACAAGGCTATTCTCTTGCATAAACACAGTACAATCAACAAATTCAGGAAACTTAACATTGAAACAATACTATTATCTAATAGACAATCACCAGTTGCCCTAGTAATGTCATTGGAATCTAATCCAGGAGCATGTCTCTACTCCTCTTTAATCCGGAATAATTCCTCAGCCTTTCTTTGTTCCTCATGCACTGAGGTTTTTGAAGAGTGCAGGCCCTCTCTCTGGCCCTTTCTGGGCCTTGTCCAGTCTCCCCATTTCCCTCCCAGTCCCCCCAGTCTCATCCCTGAGCAGGGCTGACTAGGGTGAGGTGACTGAGGCACTCTCCTTAGGCACACAATTTAAGAGGATGCCAAAAACCTCAGTAATCAAGATAAATAACATTTAATGCGATATTTTCAAAAATCAAAATCAGTGCAAAAATTTCACGAAGAACAAAAACATCAACATTTTCAATAACAACAGGATAAGTACCAGTGTCATTCCAAGCAATGTTGGAGCCTCAGGCGAAAGGGAAATTGAGTAATACTGATCTGGTCTTTATTTAAAATGATATTTCATTCATCATGGATTTTTTGCACTAATTTTTATTCCAAAAAATATTACATTAAAATATTATCAATCTCGATCATTGAATTTTTAGATGCCTCTTACATTGTGTGCCCCCATGCCCTGCAGAGTGGGTTTCCTCCCTCCTGTCATCCTGTCCTCAGAACTAGGGAGAGAGAGGGGTGGGGCTCCCAGCCAGCCCTGGCCCTGGCCAGAGTGGAGGAGGAGGGAGGGTGGGGGACAGAAGAGGAGGGAGAGGAGGGGTGCAGAGGCCTGGAGCCCTCTAACGGCTTCCAGCTGCTTCCACACCCACCAGACTTCCTGCCTTGGGAGTGGTGTTTGGTTGGCTTTTCCCCCCTCTTTTCTCATTAGATGTGTGATCTGATTAGATCCTTAGATACCCTCATCCCTCCCAGTCTCCCCTGTCTTAACACTGCATGGTTCCCCTTAGTTGAGCCTGTTCTGACCCTAGATCTGCCCCTGTTTTCATCCATCCTGGGACCCCTTCTGGGTCTGTCACTTGTGCTGTAGAAAAGCATCCACCCAGTGTGGGGTGAGCACCATGATGCTGGTTCATGTTCCACAGCTCTGGGAGCGGAGCCAGAGCTGAGGGACAGGCGGGGGTGTCAGCCAGGCTGCGGGCAGACCGCGTGTTAACAGGAAAGAGCTCCAGACTGAGGTTAAGAGACTCTGGGCTTAGCCTTGCCTCCCATGTAGGAGGTGGGTTATCTTAGTCAAGACCCTTTACCTCTTTGAGCCTCAGTTTTGTTTGTTGTTTGTTTGTTTTTTGTAAAATGAGAGTGTTAATATTTTTCTGCTAACCTCATAAGACCATAAAAGAATCAAGTGAGATAGTGATGGGAGGGCTTTGTGAACTGTACAGGGTTTTACCTGATATTTTCCTTTCTGTCATAAAACAAATAATTCTTTATTTTTATAAAGGCCACATTCAGGTCTGCCACATTATTTGACCTAAATCCAGGAGAGGAGTCGAGGCTGATTCAAAGCCACGTCCATCCCTGTCTTTAACCAGCAGATTAAAGTGGGTCACTAGGAAAAGCTGGAATCCCTGCCCACCCCGCCTTCACTTGCCTACATTTATCACAGTATAAAACATAATGGGGGCTTCCATGGTGGCGCAGTGGTTGAGAGTCCGCCTGCCGATGCAGGGGACAGGGGTTCGTGCCCTGGTCCGAGAGGATCCCACATGCCGCGGAGCGGCTGGGCCCGTGAGCCATGGCCGCTGAGCCTGCGCGTCCGGAGCCTGTGCTCCGCAATGGGAGAGGCCACAACAGTGAGAGGCCCACGTACCGCAAAAAAAAAAAAAAAAAACCATAATGGGTGAGGTCCAGGAGTAGGTGCTGGGTTTTTTTTTTTTTTTTTATGTCTCAACTGAAGACTTTTCTTTTTTATAGCTTTATAGAGGTATAATTGATTTATGATAAACTATTTAAAGGGTAAAATTTGATGCAGTTTTTGAAACCATAACTACAATTAAGATAATGCACATATATCCATCACTCCCCAAAGTTTCTTCCCGCCTTTTTGAAATCCCTCTCTCTACCCTGTGTCCACGCAACTTCCGATCTGCTTTCTGCCACTATAAATTCGTTTTACGTTTGTAAGGGTTTTGTATAATGGAATCATGCGGTATACACTTTTTATCTGGGGGGAAGGGGTCTGGCTTCTTTCATTCAGCACAATTATTCTGAGATGCATCCCTGTTGTTATGTATATCAATAATTCATTTCTTTTTATTGCTGAGTCGTATGGATGTAACACATATTGTGTTCGCCTATTCATGGACATTTGAGTTTTTTGCAGTTTGGGGCTCTTACAAATGAGCTGCTATGAATATTTTTGCTCAAGTCTTTGTGTGGACATATGCTTACATTTCTTTTAGGTAAATACCTAGGAATCAATGGGTTGTATGTTCAACTGTATGGAAAAGTTTGGCAGTTAAAAAGTTAAGCAAAGTGGACGTACCATTTAAAATGTCTCATCAGCAGGGTATGACTTCCCGGTCATTTACATTTTTGTCAACATTTGGTATGATTAGTCCTAATTTTAGCAGTTCTGGTGTGTGTGTGTAGTGTTATTATGGATTCAATTTGCATTTCCCTAATGACTAGTGATGTTGAACATGTTTTCATGTGCTTTATTTGACATAGTATATCCTCTTTGGTGGAGTGTCGGTTTAAATCTTTTGCCCACCTTTTTTCTATTATTGTGTTTGCTGTCTTAATATTTAGTTGTAAGAGTTTTTTATATATTCTAGATGAAAGTTTTATGTCACGTTTTGCAAATATTTTCTCCAGTTTATGGCTTACCTTTTTATTTTTGTAACAGCATCCTTTGAAAAGTAAAGTTTTTTATTTCAATGAAGTTCGATTTCTTTTTCTTTTTGGCTGTGTTGGGTCTTCATTGCTGTGCGTGGGCTTTCTCTAGTTGCGGTGAGCAGGGGTTACTCTTCGTTGCGGTGCACAGGCTTCTCATTGTGGTGGCTTCTCTCGTTGCGGAGCATGGGCTCTAGGTGCATGGGCTTCAGTAGTTGTGGCTCATGGGCTCTAGAGAGCCAGCTCAGTAGTTGTGGCGCACTGTCTTAGTTGCTCCACGGCATGTGGGAGCTTCCCAGACCAGGGCTTGAACCTGTGTCCCCTGCATTGGCAGGAAGATTCCCAACCACTGCACCACCAGGGAAGTCCCTGAAGTTTGATTTCTTGATATTTTGTTTAAAGTTGGTGCGTTTTGTGTCGTATTTAAGAAATTTGCCAAACCAAGAATCACTAAGATTTTCTCCTGTGTTTTCTTCTAGAAATCTTATAGTTTAAGCGCCTACATTTTAGGCCTTAGTCCATTTTGAGTTCATTTTTAATGGTAGGGTCAAGGGGTTTTGTTTTGGGTTTTGGTATATGGACCTCTAGTTTTCCAGCACCATGTACTGAAAAGGCTCTCATTCCCACATTGAATTGCCTTTATACCTCTGTGGAAAACCAGCTGACCATATATGCATGGTCAATTGGTCAATTCCTGGACTCTCTATTCTGTCACATTTATCTGTACATGTATCTTTATGCTGATACCACATTGTCTTGACTACTGTAGATTTATAATCTTGAAGTCAGGTAATCTAAGACTTCTAACTTTATTCTTTATTCTTCTAACCTTATTCTCTTTTTTGAAAGTTCTTGGGGGTACTATAGGTCCTTTTCATTTCTATATGAATTTCAGAATCACTTGGTCAATTTTTACAAAGAACCTATTGAGATTGTATTGACTCTATAGGAAAATAAGTGGAGAATTGATATTTTAACAATCTCCTTTTCCATACAAACAGTATATTTCTCCTTTTATTTAGATTTTACTTAATTTCTCTCGCTAGTGTTTTAGTTTTCAGTATATAGGTCTTGCACATCTGTTGTCAAATTTATTCCTAAATATTTCATATTTTTTACCCTATTATAAGTAGTCTTTTTAAAAGTTCAATTTTTCATTGTTTGCTGCCACTATATAGAGATACAACTGATTTTTCTATATTGACTTTTTACCCTGAGCCCCTCTCCCCCTTTAAAACTCCATTTTACAGAGCAGGAACCTGTACATACTGAGATGCAGGGCTTTTACATGATATGATAAGCATTTAAAAGCATGTGAAAACATCAGCATCTTTTCCCATTTTAAGTTAATAAATCATATGTAGCAGCCCTGCAGCCAGATGTGAGAGGAGGGAGTGGTATGGTGAACCTGACCCTCCACAGGCAGTGCAGCCCTAGATTTCTGGGGTATTCTCGAGGGTGAATGGAGCAGGTGGGAATGCATGCAGCCCCTTTAAGAGACCAGGGCCAACCAGCCATCAGGCCGCTGGGAAGGCAGCCCAGGAGATAAGATAAGGCCCCCTGGCAGGTTTAAGCCAGGGTCTTGAGCCACAGTGACTGGACTACTGACAAACAGGAACCAGGGGTGGTGAGAGGAGGTGCAGCTACTAGACTCAGACTGGCACGAAGTGGAGCAGCCTGACCACCCACTGGGGCCTGAAAGGAGAAGGGGGTATTAACCGTGGGTGCGGAGAAAGAGGGCGCTTGCATTCTCCTGTATAGCCTATCATGTTTATGATCATGGTTTAAAAACTCTACTAGACTGTACTTCAAGGCTTTCTCTGTAGTGAATTTTCCATAAATATGTTTATAAACCTCTATATGCTCCCTCTACTGATATCCTTATGCTGTTGTGAGATGCTTCGTTATTGGATTTGGAGACTACCTGATTTCTTGCTCAAACTAGAAAAATCCTGGCAAGGAATTACTCTGAAAAGTCTGGAGCTGCTCATTTGCACATATCTGCATAGATTTGCATGTGTCCTACATGTAGATACATACTTCTAGGCTGGATTTAGATTTCCCCAAATCAATTGCCTATTTTTAAAGGGATAAAGAGGTGATTTGACTCTACTCATTCCTGCTCACCTTTCTTCTGCATCCTCCAAAGATGCAAAATTATTCCTGCAGCTTTGAAATATAAAAAAGACCACCTGTGACACACAGTTTGTGCAGTTACGAGCAATCCTTTGCCTGTCAAGTTATTTTCCATCTTCGTTTCTATTACAGTTCCTAGCTCCAAACTCCTGGGTGAGTCAGGGAATTATTAAGGCAAAGAAACGCCGTGGCTAAACAGCCAGGAGCTGAAATTGCTTAGGAGCCTTCCAGGATTGTGCCCTGTACCTAGACAGAGAGGCTAGAGGCACATACATTGACCTGAAGACCACCTTCCCACTGTTTCCTGGCCCAGGGCTAGGGATGCTCTGACTACCTTTGTCTGTTCTCCCTCCTCCAGGAACAAATAAAAATATCATCCCCTCCCCCCGATCCTGGCTCCTCTATTGGCCTGCTAGGCAAATATTTCATAATGTGGGCTCATCCAATTGGGCATCATGCCAGAGCCCAGCACCTCAGGTTGCCAGCGTGCGCCAATCAGGCGGGGCAGCCTGGGTGGGACTAGAGGGCTCCTGCTTTCCACATGGGAGGCAGCAGCATTACTCAGGTGGATGGCACCAAGGTGGGACTTGCCACTTTCTCAGAGCTGGGAAGAGGGGACAGGGCTGTCCATCAGCCAACTGGAGGCGACCGGCACTGAAGGGGTTAAGGCCAGTCAGCATGTGTGGCTGTTAATGATTGCTACCCACCAGGGACCTGGTGAGTGTTAAAGGAGAACCTTTTCCCTGTTCCTGAGTGTGAAAGGAGTCAGGGCGAGAGCAGAGGGGACCCCAGAGAAGAGCCGGTGAGTGAGTGGTTATCTGTCTGCTGTATATTCGTCTGGGTGGCTCTGGAGCAGGTAAGAGAGCACCAATATTCCCATTCCATCAGCTAGAGTGGGCTTTTGTTACAACCGGATACAAATTCTCAGCTTGGGGCCAGATTTCGGTATCATTCCTATTTATTAGAAGGAAATCTTTAGGGTTGTCTTAGTCTAAGGGGTATGAACTACTTGGCACAGAAGCCGGAAATACACATCATTGTCTGTCCTGATGCAGAGACAATGGTTTGGTGTGGCCAAACCATTTGGTGTGGCCACCTTGCACCAAACCAAAGCTGGAGTCTTGCTCTCCCCCTCTCCCTGAGCCATTGTCTCCGGAGAGGGGCTCAGGAGCTCTGGGCAGAAGCACCATCCACCCCTTCACAGCCGTTTGCTGGGACCAGCCCAGAGGGAAGGCAGGGAGGGCACAGCCAAAGGAGATGGGCATAGCTGTGCCTTTTGCCTTTTATTCTTCTTACTTCAAGTCAGGTGTGGAGAGGTGGGAGGCAGGATGCAAGGGGTGGGGGTGGAGCAGAGAGTTGGCGGGGACTCAACGTGTTAGAAGACAAAGTTTGTCATTTGGGAGCAAAACAAATCCAGGAAGAGAGAGAACCAGTCTTTTGGGTTTAGATGTCTCTTGTCCCCTTGCCCCCAACTGCCCATTCAGGACCCTCATTCCCTCCAAATATTAGGCCTCTTTGACCCAGACACCTTCTCATGACAAGTCAGACTTGTGCAGGGAATGTGGACAAGAGTTTCTTGGCTTCGTTGGAGGAGGTGCTAAGACGGAATTTTCTCAGCTGATTCTGTGTGTGTGTGTGTGTGTGTGTGTGTGTGTGTGTGTGGTGTGTACTCATGCGTGCACAAAAAAATGAAAGACTGATTTGTCTCCAAAGCAGAACTGTTGACTTTACCCCCTCTTAGCCAGGAACCCTTTTGTCCCCCTGCCTCTTTCTTGGGAGGAAAAAGGTTCCATGACATAATGGTAATGGTAGGCAGCCCTGGAGGGTCTGTTGGGTAGGAACAGCGTGCTCCCTGTGCCAGTCTTGAGAGATAAGGCAAACCCAACCCCCGTGGCTTTCAGCTGTGGTGCTTCCTCCGGCTAAGCTGCCCACAGGCAGACAGAAACCAGGCACAATAAGGGGGAGGTGCCAGCCACCAGACCCAGTGGGACAGGAGCAAAAGATGCCAAGCTTCTGGGCATGTGAGCCAACAAAGAGGGGGAAGTCGGGACTGGGAGAGGAGCCGGCCACTTTCCGTGTTCTGCCTCGTACTAAGAGTTAGCCACACGTAAGACTAGCCACCCTCTGTCCTCACACCCCCAGGAGAAGCAGCCCAGAGGAATTGGTATTCCCAGGCAGGGAGGGCTTCGTGGGCATACAGCCTGCACAGTTGCCCTGTGTCCTCAGAAGGGTTTGGTTTAATGTCCTTCTGTAACCATCCTGAACTTCTTAAGTTTTGAGCAAGGGGCCCTGCGTTTTTATTTTGCTCTGGGCCCTGCCAAGTATATAGCCAGAGCTATTCCCAGGCCAGCCACAAGGGGCAGCAGCAGGATGGTGTTCATATGCTCCAACAGGCATAGGCGGACTCACCTGTTACTCAGGTGTCACTTACCAAGACTGGCTTCTGTCCTGACCGGGACCAGTACAGCATCCCTTTTCCTTTCTTCCCCTCTACCCTCCTCCCAAAGCGTCTGTTTCTTCTTGTCTTAGCAACCCTGCCTAGTCTTCCTTCAAGGCTACTGCGTGGCATGGGGACAGGGGAGGGGCCAGCAGTGTCCCTTACCTGGTCCCCCCCCCCCCACACTTTCCTTTTCTTCCCAAGTTCTTCTTTCCATTACCTGGGCTCCAGGCAGCGTCTAGGTCTGGGAGTGCCTCTTCCATTCCTCTGAGATCGTCTCCCCTCCCCTCTCTAAGCCACGGTTATCAATGGACACACTCTGGCACCAGCTTCATGTGCTATTTGTTTAGGAGCAGATTGTATCCCTGTGATTACTACAGGCTCCAGGCTGGGTGGGGGCCGGGGTGGAGACAGGGGAAGTGCAAGGGAAGGAAGACTCCTGAGCCTGCTGTCCTTGGTGGCGGTTCCTCTTCCCTCTCTTCCCCTCTGTGCTGGCTCCTCCCACTGTGGACCGCAGGACCCTGCAGACCATGCAGCCGACCTGTCTGCTCTTCCTCCCTCCACCCTCTCCAGAAGTTGGCCAATCCAAGAAGGAAAATGAGGCAGGAAGGAGGGACAGTTCCTTGTTCTTTCACCTTTTCCAACCTCCTTGATCCTCTCTGTAACCTTTCCCAGTTGCCTCCCCCAGGGCCTGCCCCCAGTAGGGCTGTTAGTAACAATATTTTCAAGCCCTGGAGGGGAGTCTTAATGCATATATTTTATTATTTTTATTATTTTTTTATTTTTATTTTTTTTTGCGGTACACGGGCCTCTCACTGTTGTGGCCTCTCCTGTTGCGGAGCACGGGCTCCGGACACGCAGGCTCAGCGGCCATGGCTCACAGGCCCAGCCGCTCCGCGGCATGTGGGATCTTCCCGGACCGGGGCACGAACCTGCGTCCCCTGCATCAGCAGGCAGACTCCCAACCACTGCGCCACCAGGGAAGCCCAATGCATATATTTTAAAATGATGTATTATCCAAATTAATTTTGATTGGTCTTTGGAATGTATCATTTGATTTTAGATTTTTAACTTTTTTGTTGTTGTTGGTAGCAGATTTCCTTTTTTTTTTTTGGTTTAGCTGAGGACTGTAAGAGAACTTGCATTTCCTGAGGACACTGAACACATAATCAGCTGGAGGAAGGACAGACTGGTTTGGAGTTACGTGTTTTATAGAGTCCAAAAAGATTAGAACTGGAAGGTGGCTTAGGGAACATCTAGCCCAGTGCTATCCGATGGAATACTCCACAGTGGTGGAACATGCTACAACTGTCCTGTCCAGTTAGGTGGCCTCTAGGCATGGTGGCTCTTGAGCTGTGGCTAGCGCGACGGAGAAACCGAAATTTTAATTTTATTTAGTTTTAATTAATGAAAATGTAAATAGCCACATATGACTAGCAGCTACTAAACTGGATGGAATAGTACTCCTTGTTTTATTTCATTCCTTTATCTTATAAATGATTATAACATCAGCCACTGACTGAGAAACTGTTATGTGCCAAGCATTCTCCTAGGTGCTTTAAATATGTGATCTTGTTTAATCCTCCCAGCAATGTGGTATCATTCCATGTTACAGATGGGGAAACTGAGGCCCAGAAAAGTAAAGAGGTCAGTACTGCTCAGCCACAGCCACGTGCCAGCCATTCTTTGTTTTCATGTTACAGCTCTCTTCAAAAGTTCTCCAAGTCCTTTCCCTTCCAGGTCTCACTTTCCCTCTCTGGGATGTCAAGGGAGCTCACAATGATTTTTCTCAGCACACAGAGGTGGAGACAACAACGTCTCTCTCCAGACACAGTCATTTCCTGGCTGGTTCCACTGGTGGCCCTTGTCCCCAAGCTCCTTTTGGATCTTTTCTACAGCAGACAGCAATCCGGGGAGATTCCTCTGCCCTTTGAGCCCTTAGCAAGCTCCCTGAGTACATGGGAAGTTCCAGATTCCTCACTCCCTGCAGAAGGAGGCGTTCAAAATTTCCCACAATCCATCTGCATCCCTGCTCACCCGTTACTCCCAATCTAGGAGAGACAAGAAGCTGAGCCCTCTCAGGGGGCAGGTGAGAAGCAGTGCTCACACTAGAGCTTTGCTGCCGTCCCACCTGCCTTTGCATCCACACCCCATGCAGCCCTCCGAGGTGGGGGCCTCCTTCTCCCAAAGCAGTCGCCGAGGCTCCTGCCTTCCTGCTCCCATTGATTTATTGCTCTCTTCTTCCCCAGACAAAGCCTCTGCTCAGTAGACTCTTATAGAGTCTGGCTGGCCAGTAGGAAGTGAGAGGGGAGAGGAGGGGCCATGGAGCAGACGGAACCCACCCATTGGATTCCCTTGTGAGAGGATTCAAGACTGAGCTCTCCTGCCTCGCACTAGCAATTCAACATCCCAGAGCAGAACAGCACATGTTGCCTCCTCCCACTGTGGTCAGACCACTGGCCTGCCTCTAAGCCACTCCACCAGACAGCCATTCAGTGTCTGGGTGTGAGGTGCCGGCCAGGCACAGTGACAAAGAAGGTCCAGGTTGTAAGCAGTTTGTGTGCACCCAGGCAGGTGTGGTCGGACTAACATTTTTGGGTACCTCCCACCCTACATCACACACAGTGCCCAGACCTGTAGCCCGTGGGGGTTAGCAGCAAGAGGGTTTGTGACTTTCACCCCTGTGTTCTTGCAGCGGGCCTTGTGGAGCTGTAGTCTCCCCCCTGAACCATGAGGCTCTCTTCTCTCCCGGAGATGAGGAGCTCAGGTTGGAGAAGTAGCAGGGCCTGGAGACAACCAAGGAGACGGGAACTTTGTCTTGTCTCTCTTGTCACTATAGCTGGGGCAGTGACTCTCGGCTCCCCTGACTCTGGAATGGGCCTTGCCTTCTTCCCAGTGCAAGGACCAGAGACCACATGAGTTTAATGGTTTCCCTGTGTTTACGCCTTCAGAGCATCATCACCTTTCTTCCTCTGCTGTCTAGTCTAGTAGGAAATTTGTGTTGTCTTCTAAACAGGCCACCACTTATTACTACTGTTTCATTCCTAAAACGAGGAAACTGAGCCATGGAAGAGCTTGACGCCCACAGATTGCTGGATTGGGAACCAAGAAGGCATTTGTAGCTTTTGAGGGTGTGGAAGGAGGGGCACCAGCCCAGCTGCATTACTCTCCAAACACTCACTTTGTACAATTCGTTCCCTGGGGGTGGGTGGGGTGACTTCTGTCTGTGGGACACCAGGACCAAATCTGCTGAGCTAGGAATGAGGAAGGTTGGCTCGAGTGACCTTCCATGGGCCTAGAAGCAGACAGCTGGGCTTCCTCAGTCTCTGAAGGGTAGGGGTTTGGGATTTGGCTCAGAGCTTGGCGGTGGGGTGTGTGTGTGTCGGGGGGGGGTGGTAATTAATTATTGCTCTGCCCGTTACCTCTTGGGCCTCTTTCCAGTTGCTGACTGTCGGAGAAAGCAGGTTGGAGGCTGAGGGGAGGGGACTGGAGCCCTTTTCCCTCTGCTTCTATCTGCCTTAGCTGGGGGCCACTCAGGGGAAGGATGAGAGAAGGAAAATGTGGAGCTGGAGCCGTAGAGAGCTCCCGTTTCTCCTTTCATTTCCTTTTCCCCTGAGCAGGGACAGCACAGAGGCACAAGGGCAAGGAGCCTGAGGAACCCCAGGGAGCTGGGTTGCCCCAGTTTTCCAAGTTGGGCCAGCGTGTGAGGGGGGAAATGCCTCTCGAGCTGCCTGAGATGACTTCTGTGCTCAGAATCACAGTTCTTAACACCTGGAAGGGCCGTCGGTGTTCAGATAGTTAAGGAATGGTCATCCCAGCAATGACACTCAGTAATTTATCAACCAGAAAGGACACTGGCCTGGAGTCCTGGAGGGCCCCAAGGTGTCTCTGGATCACATAGAGGAGGGGAGGGCCGGTTATTAAAATATTGAAATTCTTCCTTATTGGAAGAGTAGCCCTTTACCAACCAATATGGAAGAACTTCAGCATTTTAATAACTGGCATGGTTATGCTGAGTATCCACTCTGTTTATCTTTATTTTTCAGAAGACAAGTGGAGTTCCATAAAGTAAAATAATCAGTTTGAAGATAAGATCATCCAAGTTGGGGTAGATCAGCATGAAGATTCCCCATGAACTTCCCCTGAGTGATATCTGTACTCTCCCCCTCGCCAGACACACACACACTACACATAAACACACACGCACGCGCTCACGTACACACAGTGAAGCATTGCCCTGACTAAAGAGTACACAAGGCCCCCATACCCTTACCTGCAGTTGTAAGCTTGAATGTCCAGGCTCAGGAGATTATCTAGTGAGAGACTAGAGAAGGATGTCCACCTAGGATGGAAGGGAGGAAGGCTGGATCTGGATCCCTGATTTGTAATTTCCATCCCTTGGCTACTGAGCCAGCTTTTCTGCTTTCTACCTGAGGTAGGGGCCAAACTCAGGTGAAATTCCCCCAGTGTTCCATGATTGGTCATAGCAGGGAAGGAAAAGGTGTTTTGACCCTTTGGGGCAGGGAAGGGGCTGTGAGGACAGACAGAGTTTAGCAGGAAAGAGAGCAGCCTGAGCCTTATCTCCTAGGCACTCAGCCCAGTAGCCAGCATTTTTGGATGCTCCAAGCTTACTTGGAGAAGACACTCTAATCTTGCCAGTTTGGAAATGACTGTGGCGCAGGAGGAGGGCTGGAGCGAGGGCAGGGAGGAGAGAAGAGAGTAAATGCAAGTACAGGGCTGACAGCTGTGTCCCTAGAGCCTGCAGGACTGGTATTTTGATCTGTTGGCAGCATTTGGAAAAAAGACAGTGTCAGGTAGAGGGGCCTTTCCCACGTGCAAATACCTAGAGGTGCCACCAGGGCCGACCCCTTTCAACCTCCCCTTTGTGTGGCTGCGGAGGGATTTGGGTGGGGAGAACTTGGCTAGGAAGTGTACTTTTTCCTAGGAATGACGGGGGTTGGTGGGAGTCTCAGGAATCAGGCACATCAGGATTGTTGAGAATGTAAACCAAGTTGTTTTTTCATTGGGAGGGAAAGGTAGAACACATAAAGCTCCTTGAAAATGATGATGAGATCCAGAGGGGAGGTGGAGAGCAGGAGTCAAAAGTCTCCCCACCTTCGCCTCCTTTGTCGGCTGCAGAAATCCTCCCTGGTGTGTGGACAGTCTGAGCTTGGAATTTGCTAGCTGGGGGAGAAGGAAGTGGGAGGCATGGGCCATAGCAGCCCTCCTTCCCACTCGCCTCACAGTCCTCTATCTAATGAGCGATAATGCCAGAAGCCAAAGCCTTGTCTGGATGGGAAAGCCTGGCGGGGCTCATTCTCAGGAGCTCTGGGGACGCCGCAGCTTGGTGTCCTGCAGATAACCAAGAGGGGCCCAGGGTGGAAGGAGTTGAATGTATCTCTCTAGTCCTTCAGTATTTATCACGGTGGGACCTCTGGGTGTCCATCCTGAGTGTGTGGTGCGTGTGTGTGCACACATGTGCAGACATGCATGTCTGCAAAGAGTCACGAAGACCCGGGTTGATTTTGCTCCTTTTGACTGTGTAGTGCCAGGTATCACTCCAGATAGATACCGATTCTCGGGGAGGACGTTTGGAGATGAATCAGTACACAGTTACCTCCATAGTGAGGCTGTCACTAGCGCCTGAAGTTAGAGGCTGCAGGTGTTTGTAGAACTGTAGAAAAGCCCAAACTAGATGGAGGACAAACGCTTGGAAAACGGAGAGGATCTACCTCTTTTCTTTGCAATTGATTGGTTTTGGCACTTCTGGAATGCCAGTCCCCGCATTCCCAGCCCCTGCTCCATCCACTGCCATCTTAAGCCTGAGACTGTGTGTTTTTCATTTTCTAGCTCCAGTACCTAGCATATTTCTTGATTTTTTTTAATATTTAAATATTTACTTATTTATTTATCTATCTATCTATCTATCTATCTATTTATTTATCTGGTTGAGCTGGGTCTTAGTTGTGGCAGGCCTCAGTTGTGGCAGGTGGGCTCCTTAGTTACAGCACATGGGCTCCTTAGTTGTGGCATGTGAACTCTTAGTTGCAGCATGCATGTGGGATCTAGTTCCCTAACCCAGCCTCCCTGCATTGGGAGTGTGGAGTCTTACCGACTGCGCCGCCAGGGAAGTCCCTCTTGATTTGTTTTTAAGCAGAATAATCATAGGCATTATCTCTTGTGCATAAAATAGTTCACATTTTGAAAGTTTCCAGTTATTATTTCATAGAATTAGAAAGTACCTCATTTGCATGTGAGAAAACTAAGGGCCAAAGAAGTCAAGTCACCCTCATGTTGGACCTTGGACTGAAAGCCCGGTGTTGCCAATTCTCTTCTCACTGACGGCACTGCCATTGGGGCCACCTTCATAGGTACCGTGGATAGGGGAACACCTAGTGGGCAACTCGGGAGTTTAGGGTTGCTCCTGTCTTCATAGCAAAATCTCCTTTATTGCTTGAGATTCCCCCTTCCCTTGGGTGGAATTCAAGGAGTCCATTTGGAGATGGATTCATAACCATTTGTTCTTGAGAAATGGAGGCCTTTGACATCCCAAAAGAAAGGGAAGAGGAGAGGGAAAAAAAAACCTGATTACCTGTCCCTGTTTCCCTTTTTTAATGTTCCATACCTGGTAAGTTCTTCCTGGTGTCTAACCTAATGAAAACCTGTCATCTGTGCAGTTTAGTGGCAAAGGAAAGAAACTCCAGCCAGGCATTCTGTGTGCTCACTTAATCCTGAGGATTTCAGAGCTCTCGACAAGCAGGGGAAACCCTTGAGCCTTCCTTCCTCCTCCTGTGCTATCTTCAGTGGGCATGGGAGAAGTAATTTAACTTGCAAGTTAAGCAAAGGCTGTGGGAGGCCCCTGAGCTCAAATTGAAGGGAAAGGGATATTTTTGTCTTCTAGAGGAAGAAAACTCATTTCCCAAGGCACCTCCACCCCTCCTTCTGTGCAGATGAGCTTAATTTTCTTCCCCTCCTAATGAAGATGGATCAAAGCCAAGCTATATATTCAAGGGGGAGCCAGGCAGGGGAGCTAAGTGAAGGGGTGAGGGGACAAAAACAGAGCTGCTCTCATGGAGAGGAAGTAATTAATTTTAAGAGAGAGCAAAGATAGGGAAGCCCTTGGTAATAGAATGTTAAACTCCAAATGCAGGTGGCTAAAAATTAAATCAGAGCATATGGAGTTTCTTTTGTTCATTCATTCATTCACTTATTCATTCAACAAATATTTATTGGGTACCTACTGTGCACAGGCAGAGACCCCAAGCGGGCATCAGGAGAGGGCCCAGCTCTCCATAACCACAGCAGGGCTCCAGTAACTGGATTAGGGACTGGAGAGGTGGGATCTGGAAAGTGAAGCCACTTGTCATCAGGATAAAGCATTTGCAGATGTACCACTAAATGGCTGAATATATTGACCTTTGGATTTAGGATTAGTTGCTTAAGTATCAGCAGCTGTTGACCCCAGCTATATCCACCCAGCTTGACTCATCACGGGTTAAATAATTATGTTGTCCTTTTCCATTCACTGATTGCTTTGTTCTCTGAGTTCTGTCCTCAATCCAAAAAATTAGATTAGCTCCTCCCTTTCAGTGTCTGTTGACATCACAAAATTGCCATAACAACAAACTATGATGTCACCAGAATGCCTGGTGCTGCTGAAAGGAACCACATTGGTCAGAAAGACTTCTGTCATCCAAAGATAAAAATGGAATGATATCAAAAGCCAGAGGAACTGAAATTTGATATCAGAAAAGAACATCTAGGCAGTATAAGATAACAGTGGGTCCGGAGCTTCCTTTCCTGGAACCCTTCACAAACAAACAAGGCACTTACTGAGACTGATTGGAGAGCAGGCTTGCCTGGAGGCAGGGGCTTGGAAGAGATGACCTTCAGAAGCCCCTTGCGTGGAGGGCCCTAAGACACAGAGGACGTTAGGAAAAGGAGAGATGTGACCATCTTGGATCTCTGGAGAGTTCAGAGTAGCTAACAACGATGCAAACCTCCCTGCCCCGAGCAGATCTGACAGTTTCCAGCTGGAATTTATTACATTGCAGCTGGGCAGATTTACAGAAATAAACACATGGTGACCCCATCTGAGCCTCATTTGCTACCCTCTTCCTCCTAAGATTTGGGAAGAAGCTTTTCTTCCATTTCACCCAAGCGGAGAAGCCAGTCCTCGCCACCAGCTCTGGCTCCGTGACACCCACGCCCATGTGCTTCACTTGCCCTTCATCTGCTGGGCCACCCCAAGAGGAGGGCAGGCAACCTGGGGCTGTGTCTAAAGGGAGTGTGTAGGGGGGTGCTGCAGACAAGCTTCGTGTTCATGATGCTCCTGTCCGTACAGAAGGCTGGGCAGGCTGGGAGGAGAGAGAGCTTCCCGGCATCGGCAGCAACGACAATAGCAGCACGTGAATCTGGAGCCTCATTTAACCCTTGTGCCCACTGGGTCGAAAGGGTCTCTCTGAAGCAAGTGGATTTCAGCCCAAGGGCCTGTGTTCTTGGCGAGGGGAGGCAGGGAGGGCTGTCTTCCTGCAGGTTGGGCTGGCATGGGTTTCTGCCGTGCAGATGGGAATACAGCCCCAGACTCCTCCGTCTGCCCAGCTACTCTGTGTCCTTAGCTCGGTGAGGTCAGACTACCTGGAAGTTGTACACCTGCTCCGTGTACTCCGCCTCTCCATTTTTGCATTTTCTCCTTGGGCACCTGAACTGAGAAGATGTCATCCCCTGCTCACTTATTCTGCCTCTGGCACTCTGCCGGGCAGCGTTCTGTCTGAATGCTGGGAAGCTGCAGGCCCCCTAGGGCACCTGGGCACCCCTACCACCAAGGGGCCCTCCCCCTTCCTGGTGCTGGAGCCAGGAGGAGGGGAAAGAGCAGCGCCTGCCGCTGCCACGTGCACCTGGAGCTCAGCCACGGCACGGCGAGCCGGACCGGAGGACTGACTTCTCAGAGGGATGGTACGAGCAGGGTGGCTGGTGGGTCCTCTGAGGCTGCCAAACAGGGGACAAAGCTGCCTAAAAGATGTTGAAGTTTCGAGCTGATCGACGGGTCAGGTAGGGATTTCTTCAGTGGGCTGTGAGTCAAGTGAAGTGAGAGCTGAGTGGGCAGGTCACTGGATCAGGGGGCGTCAGAGTGAGGGGCCTGCCCCGTGTGACCTGGAGAAGGGAGAACAGTTAGGTCATTGGTTGCTGCATTGCAGTGCTTGTGAAGGGGAAGCTGTTTTGAAATTGGTAGCGCCGGGAGGGAGCGAGGACATCATTTGTAGGGGTTACTGGGTAGGAGAGTCTGGGGCAGGAAGAAATTTGGTGTCCTCTGAAAGACTTGTACCAGCTGACAGCAGACGGTGTGTGTGCCTCTGTGTGTGTCTGTCTCTCCGTCCATCTATCCATCTGTACCAGTGCCTGCAGGAAAGGTTCCAGCCGAGTTGGCACAGGGACTGTGTACAGCAGAATGGGCCGAAGGGAACGGAATGGGTGGAGGGGTGTCGGGGGGCAGGTGATCTGTGCCACTGGGAAACAGCAGAGACCTTGGTGCCTCAGAAATCTTAGCTGTCACAGACTGCCTGCCTCCACCCCTAGATGAGGCAGGGCCAGGGATGAGGGTGACTGGAAACGGCTACTGTTCCTTGCAAAGATCCCCTGTGGTTAAGTTGAGGAGAGCATCCTTATTGGACCTGGGAAGAAGGGAGGAGTAGAGTTTGAGAAGCAGGGAGCGGGTTATCAATGTGCTAGAGTTAGAACCCAGGCCGAATAGACACTGGCCAGATTTAGGGTCCTGGCTGCAAAACCAGATTTCCACAGAGGCTGTGGCCACTGCCCACTGGGCTTCTGTCTCCCACATGTCTTTGGATTCGATCTGAACATGACTGGTTTGGAAGCTGAAAACATACCCTCCGATATGATCTTTAGCTTCAGCAGACATCTTAAGGGCTGGGAAGCGTCCTTGGCGATGGAAGGGTGCTCTCCAAAAGGTTGTTTTACTTCTCTCATGCAGCTGAAGGGACCACACTGTTTTCCCCTGGTGCTAGCTAACCTGCCACTTGCCAAGCAGAGCGCTGGCCCTTTGCTGTGGGCGTGCGTGGTGGCCTGGTACTAAGACCCACAAGCCGCCGTGCAGCCTTGGTAGGCTCTGTGCAGGCACCAGCTTCTGGGGGTGGACGGAGCATGCTCTGGGCTCTTACAGTATCTCCCAAGAGGGGTAGGTGAAGAGGACCTTAAAATTGTTCCAGCCCCCCGCTGGCTGCACGCTTGAATCTCCCACAGCTTTCTTGCCAGGTGGCCCTCTGCTTTCAGAAATCATCTCAAACTGCTGCCATGTATGGCTTAGACCCTCTGTACCAGCCCCTCCCTAAGCTCTGTCCGCTGCCCTTCCTCCCTTACCTCCCTGCAGAGCCACCGGGAGCTAGCGTGGAAGCCAGCCAGCCAGAAGAGCCACAGCTCCCAAGGGAGCCTCCCATCTGCCTCTGCACAGACCCCGGCCCTGGCCCATGTTCGCCCCTGCTTCCTGGCAGGCTGTCCGCACTACCCTCCCCGGCCACAGCATCCCTTAATTAGATCTGACTGAGAGCCAGCACTCACCTCCATGCTGGACAGCTCCTGAGGTGTCGGCTAGTCAGGTAGCCCCTAGACGGGGAGGCCCTGGACTTGGGGTGTGAGTGGAGCCCAGCCCAAGCTCAAGGATGGAATTTCTGGATGTCTCATTTCATTTGAAGAAAGAGATAGAGCAGGAGAGGAAGGAGTCCAAGGTTGCAAGAGAAATCTTTTAGCAAATAATGAGTGAGCGGTTTTTATGTGGAGCCCTGGCAGGAGTTGTCCCTGGGAGGAAACCAGCCAAACACCAAGTCTTGACTATTGGAGCCCCTCCCCGCCCCCCACATGCATGCCCAGGATGGCCACTGAAAGGGTTAAGTGGGGTTTCTTTCCAGCCTGGGGATCTCTAGTAAGTAATTAACACTGTCAGAAAGACATCTTCCCGCCCCCTCCCCTCCCCTCCCCTCCCCTCCCCTCCCCAAATGACCTTCTACAGCCCAGCCCTCTGTCTTGCGGCTTACGGTCCCACTGGAGGACAGAGCAACGAGCTCCTGTGTGGTCGCCATCCCTGTCACTGCCTAGGGCCTGTCCACCCTTTAGCCTGTGTCTCTGCCTTCTTCGTCTTAACCACAGCTTCTCTCTCTCTTTTGCCTCCACAGCCATAATGAAAGACGGAACACATTTCTACACCCACTGACCGGCCAGGTCCCAGAGGAAAACAAAAAGTTTGACTTGAAAATGTACGTTTACCCCTTATTTGCTGTTTGGCCTTTCTGTCCTTAACCACCATCATCCCGCTGCCTCTGTGTAGCTAGGAAGAGGAAGGGCAGCGGACAGAGTGGGGGTCAGAAAGGAGAGCAGGAGAGGTTTAGGGTCACTCACCTCAGTTCTGAGGACTGGAAACTCCTGAGACCCATCTGGCTTGATACCCTCAACCACTTTTTCTGGAATCTTGCAGGTCCCAGGTTAGTGCATCCCATGGGCCGAGCTAAAGGAGTGAGACATGTCTGAGGCTGGCATATCAATCACCAGGGGCCTCTGAGGAGAGCAGTGAGGGAATCCGCTATGACCACGAGAGCCAAATGCTAATTCCTCTGATGTTGGCTCAGTAAATGAAAGGAAAAAAAGATAATTAAATGACTCTCACAGGCCGAGTTCCAGAGTCCTAGGGTCTAGGTTTTTAAGATAAATTTGCAGGAAAAAAAGAGGAGACTGTCCAGGGTTACTGGCATATAATCTCGGAAAAGCAGCGGCAGCCGCTGAGAGGACCCCTCGGGAGCACTGAGGGGACCTAATTTGTGCTGAATGCTGGAACGGTGAAGGGCAGGGTTGGGAAAAGGGATGGGTGGCACCCATTGTCTCTTGGTCTCACTAGTCACTTCTTTTTTGGTCAACTTGAAATCAGATCGACCTTGGACATGTCCAATAAAACAGGTGGGAAACGCCCAACTACTGCCAACAGTGACCTATCCAACCACAACATGGTGTCCGAGGTCCCTCCAGAGCGGCCCAGTGTCCGGGTAAGTCCAGTCCCCCATGCAAGCTGCTGGGGAGGAATCCTAGGAAACGTATTAGGCTGCTTACTTTTTTCTGCAGGTTCCAAAGAGCAGGTGACGTGATGCAGGAAGTGGAGAGTGGGGAGGAAAGAGGGCTCAGACCAGAACCATACAGAAGACCAACATCTAGACCAGGGGTTCTCAGCCTTAGCACTATTAGCATTGGGGGCTGCATAATTCTTTGTAGTGTGGGACCATTCTTTCTCTGTAGCATGTTGAGCAGCAGCCCTGGCCTCTACCCACTAGATGCCAGTAGCCCCCACCCTGTGACAACCAAAAATGTCTCCAGACATTGTCAAATGCCCCCTGTGGGACAAAATTGCCCCACCCTCACTGAGAACCACTGATCTAGGGGGACAGCGAAAGAAGAATAACTCATGAAGAATGGCAATTGGGTGCTCAGAAAGGAGGAGGAAGGAAGAGACCATCAGGAGGAAGTAATCAGAGAAGAATGTTGCAAAGAAGTCCAGTAAGATAAGGGCTAAAAGTATCCATGGGGTTTAGCAACATCGTGGTAATTGGAGACCCTGATAAGAGCAGTTCAGTGGTGTGAGGAGCACAGAAGACAAAGACAAGCTGGAGAGGGCTTAAGAGGAGATGGGAGGGCGGATACAGGACACTGAAGAGTAGAAAACTGCTCTTCTATGAAACTAGATAGGGCTGCGCGTAAAAAAAAAAAAAAAAGAAAGAAAGAAAGAAACTAGATAGTAAATGGGAGTGTAGTCATACAATGGAGGACTCTCCAAAAATTAAAAATGGACTGGAGCGAGCTGTATAACAACGATGAACCTTAACAACATAATGCTGAGGAAAAAGCAAGTTGTAGGATATGAAAAACGTGGTATCATTTATGTAAAATGTACAAACATGAAAAGTAATTCAGCGTTTTTATAGATAAGCTTGCAGTACAGACATATAACCATGGACAGGCATACTAATTTGTGGTCAGTGGTCACCTCTAGGAAGGAAGAAAAGGTAATGAGATTGGGGAGGGGGTTCAAAGGGAATTTCAGCTCTATTTGTTATGTTTTATTACGGAAGGAAAACAACATGCAGTGGTGATTTAGTCCCTTCTTTTCTGAAATGTTTGAAATATTTCAAAAAAGATTTTTTAAAGAAACTTGACTGTGAAGGGAAATGAGGGGTGGAGGGTAGCAGCTAGGAGATATGCAAGATGCAGGGAGGTTTTCTTTGTTTATTTTGTTTTGTTTCAAAGTGTTAAGGGTAGGAGGGGAATGACCCAGTAGGTAGTTTCAGGAGAAAGGGCATCGCCAATGAGTCATGTTTGTGTAGAGACAGGAGTCAGGTGCAAAGGTGCTGTCAGCCTGGATAGGGGAGGGGCCCTCTTCCTGAGGCTGTGTAAGATAGGTACGTGAAACGTGGCGGTGGGGCTAGGAAGTTCAAGACGCTCCCACCTGTTGTTTTCAACTTTTGCAGGGAAGTAGGAGGTAGGGTTTTCTGCTGAGAAGAGTGGGGTTGATAGAGAGGCATTGGGGGGTGGGGGGCTTCAGAATAAGCCCAAGGGTCAGTGGTCAACAAGGAACATTTGGAATATTGCCCAATAATACTGAAGGGTCATCTGAGGTCATAGACTGAATCTGTGTGGCTCTGATCCACAGGTGTGTGTGGTTTTTCTCCAGCAGTGCTATGGCCTGGCAGATGGTTGCATTGACCTAAGGTTGAGGGTTGCTGGGAAGCTGTGGCAGAAAGATAAGGAGGCTAGAGTATTACTGAGGGGTTGGCAGGGGAATGGCTGAAGTGGCAGGGAGCAGCTTTTAGGCTGCAGAGAGCAGGTGAAACTATGACAGATGACGGACTGAGAGAAAAGGGAAAGATTTTAGGATTTACATATTCTGAGGGTGGTGGATGCCTTCTTCAGATGGCTGATCTCCGCCATTATATGTGGGTTTTTACAAGTAAAGTACAGAAAATAATTTCATTTTCCAGTTTGGGAAGTACTTTATGATAAACCCCAGTTTCTTCTTTCCTTCCTTCTACAAGTATTTACTAAGTGCTTATTGATAGCTGGACACCTTGCTAGGCTCTGGTGATAAAGAGATGAACAAAACAAAATTTCTCCCTACAAAGAGCTCCCAGTCTCGTACGGGAGACAGAAAGTCCACAGTTCTGTTGCAGTGCGACAGATTCTAGACTATGGGAAGTTTCTGAGAAGAGGGAGCAACAACTACTCTGGGAGAACAGGGGGGTTTCGGGGACTAGGGGGGCCTGCACTAGGCTGTGAAGGATGAGTTGGGATTTGGTAGTGGACAAGGGAAGTGGGGTTCCCCCGCCTCCCATGGTGAGCAAAGTCCTAGGGAGATGGGAGAGAACCACTCGGAGTTTGGCGTGACCAGCGGTGGTGCCTTTCCGGTGGAGTGGCAGAAAGTGGGTGGTCCCCAGCCAGATCTTGTAGACCTGTCCTTGTGTGCTGTGCTGAGGATTGGAATTCTCTCCTAAGTGACGAGAGGTAGTGAGAAATTTTAAGCAGAAGAGATGACAACCCATGAGGCACCAACAGCGGCATTGGAGAAGAAAGGACAGGCTTGAGATCCATTAAGAAGACAGACTTGTCAGCCCTGCGTAAATGGTGGTGTGGAGGAATGGAGGGAGGAGGGGATGGGGTGAGCTTGTTCAGAGTTCTGGTTTGGGCCACTGGGTAGATTGTGGCCCAGTCACTGAGATGAGAACTACGGAAGAACCAGTTGGTTAGAAAGAGGATGAGTTTGGTTCTGCACTTATTTAATCCTAGTTGGACAACTAGTGAGCAAATGGACTGGGACAAATGAATCTATATCTAGATTCATTCTAGCAAATGAATCTAGATATAGATTAGGGAGTTTTCAGCATATTGCTGGCAGCTGAGGCAATGGGTATGGATGACATTACACAGGCACAATGTATGACGAGACTAAAAGCGTAAGTTTGAGGTCTGTCAACACTTAGAGTGGAGGTGGAGATTGAGAAGGACTGGCCACAGATGCAAATATTGAAGAGTAAGGAATAGTGCCCCAGAAACCAAAAGAAGAGTTCCGGGAAGGACAGAAAGTTTCACATTATCGGTGCTTAAGGATGTCAGGGACTGAGTGGCCTGAGTTGACATTGCAGGGACCATTTCTGAAAAGAGTGGAGGAGGTTTAGGAGTAAAGGCAGGAGAGGAAGTCAGGACTCTTCCCAGCAGCCTACCTCTGAGGAGAAAGAGAGAGAAGGGAGGGAAGGTGTTACCTGACGGGGACAGCTGGTGGAGGGTGGAGGGGGCCGTGAGGGACAGTGAGAAGGAGGAGAGAGAACGACTGAGAGAGACAGAGACAGACAGTGAGAGAGAGACAGACAGACAGAGGGATGCTTTAAGATGAAGAGAGCCGAGCATGTTTGCTTAGGAGAAGCAGCCAGTGGAGGAGGAAAACATGAAGACAGATTTGAGAGGTTATCAATGAAGCAAGTCTCAGAGGAGACAGCAGGCTGGGCCCGATAGCCTTGGAAAGGAGGAAAACGCCTCTTCTTCTGACATTGAAGGGAAAGAGACAAGGAGAGTGGTAAGGGCAGTAATTTTCTGGGTAAAAGGGTGTGAAATTGAGGAAGCGCGTGTCTGACAACCTCAATTTTCTCTGTGGGGGCGGATCCAAGCCACTGCGGGGAAGGCAGCGGCGGGCAGGTCGCTGGACTCGGGAGAGAGGTGAGGGTGTGCAGCGGAGCGCCAGGGACTGAGGGTCACGGTGGCCTCATCTGTACTGTGGTGTGGTTGTTCTCCAGCAGCACTGTAGTCTGACTGTGAGTGCAGGGAGGGTGGATAATTTGATTAATCGGGGATTTAGAGTTTCAGAGAAGATCAAGTGGAAAGGCACTGGATAGGGTGTTGGTGTTGGACAGTGCGGTTCATCTATTCCACCAGGGGGCCTATTTGTAGGGAAACAACTAACACCAGGAGGTAGCTCATGGATCCAGGGAAAAAAGGCAAGTATTGAGGAGTTGGGGATCTCAGTGGAGTAGAAAAGTTGGTGTCGTTTAGGGATGGAATGAGACAGCCCAGAGGATGGGATGCTGTGCTCAGAAGATAGGGATATGAGAATTGACAGGGGCTTGGGAGCTGGCCAAGTCTAAGGTGTTGCCATGGGAGTGAGTGGCTGGGCTGGAAGTGGAGGATTTTGGACTTGAGGACATCAAGGTAGTTTAAAGTTAGGCCACTGGATGGGTCATCCTCCCTCTCACTGTGGAACAATGAAATTGTCTACAATGATGGCAAGATTTAGAATGGAGAGGATGACTGATATCAAAATCCTTAGACTCGGGCTTTCCTGGTGGCACAGTGGTAGAGAGTCCGCCTGCCGATGCAGAGGACACGGGTTCGTGCCCCGGGCCGGGAAGATCCCACATGCCGCGGGGTGGCTTGGCCCGTGAGCCATGGCCGCTAAGCCTGCGCGTCCGGAGCCTGTGCTCTGCAACGGGAGAGGCCACAACAGTGAGAGGCCCGCGTACTGCAAAAAAAAAAAAAAAAAAATCCTTAGACTCTGAAAAAAGAAGCTAGAAGCTGATAGTGGTGAGAAGGGCTAAACAGTGAAAGATCACTGATACTTCGAGAAAGAGAGATTGTTGCCAGAATGTGGGGAAGTCCCAGTGGCAATAAGGAGCTAGGAGAACACCCATACATCCTCCCTGCTCTGTGGTGTGCTGGACATTCAAGAATGAATAGGGGGCTTCCCTGGTGGCACAGTGATTAAGAATCCGCCTGCCAAATGCAGGGGACGTGGATTCGAGCCCTGGTCCAGGAAGATCCCACGTGCTGCGGAGCATCTAAGTCCCTGCTCGACAACTCCTGAGCCTGCGCTCTAGAGCCCGCGAGCCACAACTACTGAGCCCATGTGCCACAACTACCGATGCACGCCTGGAGCCTGTGCTCCACAACAGGAGAAGCCACTGCACTGAGAAGCCCGCACACCGCAATGAAGACCCAACACAACCAAAAATAAATAAATTAAATAAATACACTTATAAAAAAGCAAAAAAAAAAGAATGAATTGGGCTTGGAGAAGATGATGACGTAGGGAATTTCCTTGAAGTTGAATGGGTCTGAGAAAGCATTATGAAAGAGGTAAGGAGTAAGGCCAGTAGAGAAGGATAGGCCAGGAGTGAAATGAAAAATCTTATTTTCTCCTTAAGAAAAAGCAAAAAACACACATCGCTGTGAGACAGGTAGGACTATAATTTTGAACCCCATTTTAGAGATAAGAGAAAGAGCAAAGAATTGAAAGGCCATGCCCTTGAGTTAGTAAGAGATCCAAGCTTCTCACCTGGGCCTCTTAACATGAGGGCCCCCAGGGCCCTGGAGAGGGATAGCTCCCACCAAGGGCAGCTCCCCTTGCGGGTGGAGCAGGAAGGAGGAGAGGAAGAGTTAAGCTGGCTGCTCTCTGCATCCCTAGGCCACCCGGACGCCTCGCAAGGCCATCGCTTTCGGCAAGCGCTCGCACTCCATGAAGCGGAACCCCAGTGCTCCTGTCACCAAGGCAGGCTGGCTTTTCAAGCAGGTGAGGCCTCCTATTCCATTCTGCCCACTGCATCCCTGCTTTCTCCTCATAGTGCCGTAATGCCTCTGTAGTTATAACAGCCCATGTATATTTTGCTATGTCCCTCCAGGTCCTATTTTGGGATATCTCTGCGAAATCTCCTAATTTAATAAAGGCTCAGAGAGGTTGAGTATCTTCCCAAAGTCTCACAGAGAAATTAGTGTTATATTTGGGAATTCAGCCAGGTCTCCTGATGGGCAGATGCAATGACTTTGAAATATGCTGTCATCAACCCTATCAGAGCAACCCAGTGGCTCAGTCAGCAGGGCCCTCTTGCTATGAAGGGAGGGGGATGTCTCCTCTACGTCTAGGGGTCCAGTTCTCCTCGTTGACCTGGCCATTATCCCTGCCGGACCTTCTGCTCACTCTTTCTGGCTCATCGCTGCACTGTTTATCTTCCCTGGGGGAGACACTGAGGCCCAGAATGACAGAGGTGGAAGGTCACAGGCAATAATGTAATGTCATTCCCTGCCTCTGAGGGCTCTTGGGGGTTGCTGCCACTTGTTAGTCGCAGAGCTGCAAACAGAGGCAGGATGTCCTTATAATGAGTGCAGCACTCTTTCCACTGCACACACCCACCTCCCCAGGCCCAGGTCACAGACTATCCTGTCTATTCCCCACTTCTCCTGCAGGCCAGCTCCGGGGTTAAGCAGTGGAATAAGCGCTGGTTCGTCTTGGTGGATCGCTGCCTCTTCTACTATAAAGGTGAGCTTGCGCCTGGCACTGGCAGGGGCTGTGGGAAGCCAGGGCCCCCTCTTTCTCATTCTGCCCTGTCACAGGGCTCGGTTTCTGATGGATGTTGGGGGTGGGGGGGCACGTATCCCCCCTGTGGTCTCCGGCACCAGTGGCACGTGACAGGGGATAAAGACAAAGCTCGCATTCACTCACTCATTTCACATTCGGCAATATTTACTGAGTGCCTACGAGATTTCAGGCAGAGTTCTAGGCCCTGGTGGGTGGTGTGGTGGATGAACAAGACAGTCAGATGACAGAGGGTGAAGTCCGGGGGAGGGCGTGGGTGGGAAAAGAAAAGGAGGAAGAAGACGAGGGTCCCTGGTCATCACTAGCAGGTCACCTGCTAATTGGACCTTGTATGTTGAGCTTCCCCCATCCCACTGGAATGTATGATCCGATCTGTGTAGGCAGGATTTGGGGGTCAGTTTTGTTCACTGCTGTATCCACAGCACTGAAAACAGCACCTGGCACATAGTAGGTGCTCAATGAATGTGGAGTAAATGATTATCCCCCAGCTTCTGCCCCCTTTCCCCACCCCAACACTCACTCCCTTTCCTCGCCCACAGAAAGGAGGGCAAAACTCTTATAACTGTGGTGCAGCAGCCTCTAGGAAGTTATTTTTAAAGTATGTACAGCAACAATATGTCAAGGAGGGCAGGGAGGAACTAGTGAGCGTTGATGACAGTGACGGTTCTGTCACACTGATGCCGTGCAACGAGGCCTGGGCGCTGAGGAGAGGATAAAATGATCCAGCAGCAAGAGTGGCTGTTTCCTTTTCCTCCATGCCCTGGGAATGGCAGATCTCTGATTTCTCCAGGTCTCCTGGGAGCAATTCACTGAATCATTAACTTTGGCAAACAAAGGTTGTACCTAGTGACCACCCCCCCACCCCCCACCCCCTACCCCCACCACCCCCCCTTAGAACACTGCTGTTCCTGTGCCCTGAGGCACCTGAATCCCAAGGAGAGAGATCAGGAAGGGGATGCACGTCCAGGGTCTAGTCACAGAGGAAACCCCAAGATTGAGGGAGAAGAATCTGCTCAGGCTGGGCCCCGGGATGTAGGGCCGCGCAGGAGCCAGAGTATAACAGAAGCTGGAGGGAAAACCAGGGTCTCTGCAGGGAAGACACTCTGGGCCTGGTGTGAGGGGAGAACATTAAGAAGCTCTGAACTCAAGCGGCATGGAGATGGAGGGTCACTATGCACTGAGAGGTGCTCTCAGGAGACCCCTAGACACTGGCGTGGACTCAGCCAGGCAGGGGGCCCACCTCCTCCTGCGGATGATGGCCTCTGCCTTCCTGAAGAAGCTCTGGGCTCCCAGCCCTCCTGTCCCTTTAGCTTAGTCCATCCTCTGGGTACCATGCCGAGGTCTGTCCAGGAAACTGGACCTTGTGCAAGTGACGAGTAAGGGGAGAAGGGGAGCTCGTGGAGTCTGTAAGCCCTGTGAGATTTCTTCGGAACCCTAGCTGAGGGTTTTACAGGGTCTCTAGACCCAGGAATAAAGAGCTATGCCAGGGAAGTGGGGAGGGTCTTGCCATGGCCTCATCGTTAGCCCCAACCTCGTGGTTCCCACACGGCACCCCTACCCTTTCGGTCTCCTGCTGATAGCTGGGGGCCTGACCAGCTAATCCCTCAGGCTCCTTTGGAGATTCGGGATGAATTATGCAGCAGCCTGATTGCTCACCTGCTTCTGGGGATCAGAGGGCGGGGGGCCATGCAGGGCCGTGTCTTCTGTGCAGACATGGGGACTGTAAAGGGGAGGGGTCTAGTCAGAAGACAAAGCAAGCTGCCAGGTGCCTAGGAGAACCTTAGAGACAATTGCCCAGAAGGGCCCGAGCCGAAGATGCGAGCGTCCCCTCTACCGTGCCCCATCCCCTTATATCCTGTTCCCTGTGTCGCTGTTGGGATCACCTTGTTTGGAGAGGCGCTGTGGATGGGAGGGAGGTTAAGAATGCTAGCGCTCGAAAGTCAGACTTCTTGGGTTAAAGACTAATCCAGCACTTTCTCCTTAAGTAACCTTGGACAAGTTATTTAATCGTTCTGTGTCTCAGTCTCCTTACCTATAAAATGGAGGTCATGAGCACCCATTCATAGGATTGTTGGGCAGGTTAAATCCATTAAGCCTTTAACTTAGAACAGTGCCTGACATATAGCAAGCGCTCCAAAATGTTGGCTCTTCTGTGCTTGTTTGCTTCCATACTGGAATGTGAGCTCCCCAAGGGTGGGCACTACTACTCGCATTCACCTCTACAGTCCCCAAGTCCAGAACAGTGCCTGTAGGACTGCCACGCTCCCCAGCTCCAGGGAGTGTGCCTCTCGCTGTGCAGAGCACGCCCTGTGTGGTTGTGTGGTGGCCCCGAGTGCCTGACGAATAGTAGACGAGTAACAGATATTTGCTGGTATTTATCCTAATAGGGCTGACACACTCCCCTCCCCTCCCCCCCGCACACATCTATCTCACTGGTGCCTCTATTTCCTTTGACAGACGAGAAGGAGGAGAGCGTCCTGGGCAGCATCCCCCTCCTGAGCTTCCGGGTGGCTGCGGTGCAGCCCTCAGACAACATCAGCCGAAAACATACCTTTAAGGTCAGTTGGCCTTCCTCTCCCAGGTCAGGTAGGGGCGGGAGGCCGGCTCTTCTAGAGCATATAAGAATGAAACAGGATCAAGAGCCACCTCCTCAGGAACCCCAAGTGGTAGTACTGGGGGGAGCAGGCAGCGGTCCCTGGGCTCAGTGCAGGCTGTTGTGAGGCTGTGCCGGGACCCCTTCCTCTTCTCTCCCCAGGGTGGGCCTGTAGAGATGAGCTTCAGTGGTACCACAGTCTTTCCTGGGGGAGAATTAGTTATGTGCTGAGGCCATGGACCCTCTGCCCGGTGGCCTGGCACCTAGGAAATCCCTCACAGCAGAGGCAGGAACTGTGGCCGGGTGGGTTTCTAAGATCCATTCTGGAAAGTCTTCCTCCCCACTTTGGGCCCAGGGAACTAGACCCCCAGTCAAACTTACTCAAAGGGTCTCAGATGTAAGTTGTTCACTACTATTCAGTGTACGGCGCGTTCGCACCGGCCCATGCAAGGGCCCTCAGTTTGTCATTTGTCCCCACTTTCCTTCTTATCCCTTTGCCCTTCAGCCCTGCTGCCTGCACCCTGTCCCCTCTCCAGCCCTTGTCATGGGCCAGCACCCTAGTATTTTTGCCACCTTGTAAAATGGGTTTTGTACGCCTGTGTTTTTTAGTTTCCATAAACAACCTGCTCTAATTTAAAAAAAAAAAAAATCTTTGCAGAAAGTTAGGAATTGAATTTCATTATAATTGAAAGCTACAAACCTCACAGAGACACAGTTTGAGGGAATAAGGGCCCAGGGAGATGGCCTCACCTGCAGTGCTCAGCGCCACTGCTCGGAACCCCTGGGGGATCTACCCATCGAAGACGGGACTGCAGCTGTCTCATCCTAGGCCAGTGTTTTTCCACATTTAAAAATTCACGGCCCATTAAAAACAATGAAAATTCCATGCCCTTTTTGTATTTTGTGATGCAAAGATCATAGGTTCTTTTTCATTTTCCAAATATAAAATTATGATCTCAACCATGCATCTTCTTAGTACAAAGCCCTCTCCCCCCCAGTTGAGAATTGCTGTCCAAGACCCTGAAAACCCACAGGTTACTACTCGAGGGCAGCATCTGAGTTCCTGGGGCCCCAGAGACTCTGCCCTTTCTGTCCTTCAGCTCTGGTCACCTGGCCACAGAGAGGTGGGCAGACACATAATGCTGCTCCGGGGAACAAAGAGGGACTTCTTAGGCACATAACTAGTTTCGAGCCTCCAAGGGTCCTGTCTGCAGAATGAATAATCAATAAAACAGTGGCTCCAGGGAGCCGGATTTTAGCTGGGGAAATAGGAACAGGCTATTTAACCAACAACAAACAGGCCTGCTCTACACAGACACGCACACACCCCCACACAGTCAGACAGCCTGTCTTACCCTTCCCCTCCAGACCTGCGTGCGTGCGCGCGCACACACACACACACACACACTCCAGCTCGGGAGCTCTGCCGGCAGCCCCGTTAGAACAACGTCCCGGTGACTGACACACCCCTCCATAAACCCCAGATCTCTGTGCCCATCAGCCCCTCTCCTTCCCTTTCCCCTGAGGAGTGCACTGCCTCTTTAAAACCCAACTCGGAGGGCTGTGCTCAGTGGCCCACAAAAGGTTCGGATTGTGGCTATTCAGTGGCCTTTCCCCAGGGAAGGGAGGGGAGATGAGACAGATGGGAGGCTTGTCCTGCTGCGGCCACCAAGCGAAACCCTCAGATGGCCAGTAATGAGCCAGCACTGTTCCCACCCAGCCTGCTGCTGAATGGCCTTCCTCTGTCCCTGCACAGCCCCGTGGGGGCTCTGTGGGTTCGTCCATGGGGGCACCTCCCTCAATTCTCTGGTCCCCTTTCATGCTTCCAGGCTGGTGCCCCCTCCTGGCTCCCCATCAATCACCCTGTCTTTTCCCAGGCCCTCTGCCTTCTCCTGTCACAGCTGTTGTTCCCGTGCCTTTGCTCTCTCCTTGTTTCCCCATGGGTATGTTTTGTCCTCCAGCTTGACCGTGAGCTCTTCGAGTGCTGAGAGCATGTCTTTGCTTTCCCTGTGACTGGTGCCCAGAGCAGAGCTCTGCACACACAGGATGCTCACGGGATGCTTAGCAAAGTAATTATTTGCTGCCACTCCTACCAGCCCTGGACACACCCACTCGTCCCACCTGGGTGTCTCTCCCCTCTACAATAACCCTGTGTTCTCCACCCCAGAGGGCTTGCCTGGGCCCCTGCTCTCCATTTCCCTGTGCAGTTTCGACCCCCAGATCCCTCTTTAAAACTTCACTGGCTTTTCGTCAGCACCTCCCTGTCTCTGCCTACCTGCTGGGCAGCCCTGCTGGAGGGTGGGGACTGGCCGGATCCAGAGGAAGGAGGCCCATCTCTGTCCTTAGAGAAGTAGGATGCCCCCTCACTGGGTAATGGCTCCTGTGCAAAGACACGTGCTGGGGAAGGTGCTGAGGAAAAGTGAAGGTCCGGCTGGGAAAGCACTCGAAGGGTGTGGATTTGACACTGTTGCTTAGGAGAACCCTGGGGCTTGGTCAGAGGAGCCCTGTCTTCTCTCCTTCCAACCCCCAGAGACCCAGGATTTAGCACCCAAGGGGTCATAGGCCAAAGTGAAGTTCACATCTGAGACTCTTAAACACTTTGGGATCTCTCATGTTGAATGGGATGAACAAGGCTAGCTGCTTTTTCTGGGAGATTGGTCTCACCTAGGAAGTGTTCTGAGACCCCAGAAAGAATCGAGCACTGGAGCGTCTTTTCCTCTTGGACCCTCCGCATCAAACAGATGCATCAGTTAAGGCCAGAGCAGAATCTCGAGTTGTTTACGGTTGCAGGGCTGGTCGGGAACAGAGCTAGGATTAGCACTGGGCTGCCTGCCCTGCCTTCTCTCCTCGAGCAACCCAGGTTTGCCGGGTGCACGCTGTCCACCCCCACTCCTGGTGGGCTGACCTGAGCCTTGCTGGGTGCCGTGGTCCCAGTGGTGACACTGAGTAGAAGGGGCTAGTCTGAATAGCTCCCCACTTCCCTCTGTTCCTCGACATTCCTGTCACGTCTCCTGTCTCTCCTTCTGGTGTTCGGTTGACCTGTTCTCTGCTTCTCCTCCTTCTGGCCGCGTGAGGACCCCTCCTCTGGACAGGAGCTCGCTTCTGGGTTACCGCCTGCTGCGCCTGCTTGCAGCCGCCAACTAGGTAGCGTGCTCTGACCGTCTGTGCATGCCCCCCGTGTGCCCGCGCTGTCCCGCTGCGCGGAAGAGAGTGCCAGCTTCTCAGAGGCTGAGCTGGGGCCGAGACTGGCATGTGGTTGGGGTAGGGGGGCATCTCTCCCGGGCACGGGGTAACTGCCCTTCAAAGCAAGCATGGAATTTGATGGGAGAGCGGGCAAGGTAATTGTCCCTCAGGTGGGGCAGGTCAGCTTACCTGCCTGTTGGGCTGCCTAGTGGTGTCCAGAGAGCTAGTCGAGGCAGATACGTGGGTGCCAGCTGGGGGCCTCCTCACATTGCCCCGAGCTCCGTATGGGGCGAAGAGCTGCAGGTCAGGGGAATGACCTGCCTGACCACCTGCCCTGTGGGCATGGGTGTATTCTCCCCACAGGTGACTGTGTGCTGGGTGGACGAGGCTGGGGACAGTTCCACGCACTGCCTCTCCCCACAGGCTGAGCACGCCGGGGTCCGCACCTACTTCTTCAGTGCCGAGAGCCCCGAGGAGCAGGAGGCCTGGATCCAGGCCATGGGGGAGGCTGCCCGAGTACAGATCCCCCCAGCCCAGAAGTCAGCGCCCCAAGCTGCACGTCACAAGTGAGTGCCGGGGACCGGGCATAGGTGTGAGGACTGCTATTAGAGAGAGAGGAGGAGTGAAGAGGTGCCCATCTCTGTGCCCTTGCTGAGCCCAGCACGTGGACTTGAACCTCTGAGAACATGTGAACCAACTCCTTGCCTCCCAGCAGGGAGGCTGGCTAAGTGAATTCGGAGCCTGTAGTCTCTTTTCCCCTGGGCAGCTCCTCCTCTGAGCTGGTGGAGGCCAAGAGAGAAGCCAGGTTCCATGCGGGCCTGGCCAGGAGCCAAAGACCAGGGTCATTCACTCGTTTTGTTATGCATACAGCCTTTGTGGGACTCAGGTTTGAATCCCAACTTGAACACTTGCCCACTGTGTGACCTGAGTGTAAGTTACTTAACCCCTGACCCTCAGAGACGATAATTATAATCCTACCTCATAGGGCTGTTGTGAGGACTCAGTAGTATGGGTAAAATGACTGACATGCAGCGAGCACTCAGCACGCGACGCTCCTGTCACTTCACCCCGTCGTCGCCCGCAGTCTCAGCACCTGTCTGTACTTGAACTGGGCATTGAGTCTTAAGTTAGATGTTAGCAGGGATCCAGCAGAAGGAAGTTTTACAGTATAGACTCCAAGTCCGTGTACCTGTCTTGAAAACGTTTACCAAGCAGTGTCTCAACAAGGATGCTTGACTATGTTGAATTGGGGAAGGTGTAGCGAAAACATTGTCATGAGATTCCATCTTTGCTTTGACCAAGGGGTGGAATTCCAGAACTTCACTCCTTCTTTTCGTAAATATTTACTGTAGATAGAAATGTGTGTAGGGTGCTAGGAAAACAAGGTAGGAAAAGTCTGACAAGCTCCTACCTCATGGAGCTTATACTCTCATAGAAAGTCCTAGAAGATGCTTGTTCGGGAGGGGAACTAGCTTCTCTCTATGCCTGTGAAGTTGGAGGCAACGGCTTCAGCCCCTGGTGCGCCTGCCATGTTTGATCTCACACAGTCCTACCCAGCCTGCCAACGAGGAGCCCAAGACTCGTGGAAGTTAAGTAACTTTCTAAAGGAGAGAGGGCTGACCTGTCACAAACCTCTGTAGCTGAGACACCAAGGATGGTTCCGATTATGCGTAGTGTGTAGTGCACACCAAGTGACGGGGGCTGGATCAGGAACAGACTACAGGAGACACCTAGTCTGGGTGAGGTTAGTCTCGGCCATAGCTAGGAGGCTGGACTCAAGGAGTTTCAGCAGAAGGGAGCGGAGGGTGACACACGAGGAGGAGACCAGCAGGGCAAGACGAGCACATGTGCACAGGCAAGCTTGGATTACGCTTTATAATTGCCCAGGCTGGAGCAAGTCTATAAAATGGTAGGATTTAGGGAACAGAACTGGAATTCATTGAACCCTGTTTCCATCACTGCCTTCCTGTCCATCCTTCTCCACTCCTCTTCTTCCCAGTTTCCCCCCACCTGAACTCCACGCTGGGCTGGAGTCCCTTACAACATCTCCCTTGGCATCCCACAGCCACGAGAAGCCAGACTCTGAGAACATCCCACCCAGCAAACACCACCACCAACCCCCCCAAAACAGCCTTCCCAAGCCTGAACCAGAGGCCAAGACTCGAGGAGAGGGTGATGGCCGAGGCTGCGAGAAGGTGGAGAGGAGGCCTGAGAGGCCTGACGTCAAGAGCGAGCCTCTGGTGAAAGCCAATGGTGTCCACGCTGGACCAGAACCAGCCTCAGACCCGGGCAGCCCTTACCCTGAGGGCCCAAGGGTCCCAGGAGGTGGGGAGCGGCCCACCCAGCCCAACGGCTGGCAGTATAGCTCCCCGAGCCGGCCGGGGAGCACAGCTTTCCCACCTCAGGACTCAGAAAGTGGGGGGCAACGGCGGAGCTTCCCCCCACGTGCCAACCCCGACAAAATCGCCCAGCGCAAGAGCTCCATGAACCAGCTTCAGCAGTGGGTGAACCTGCGCCGAGGGGTGCCCCCTCCTGAAGATCTTCGGAGGTGAGGCCTGGTGGGGTGGGGTGGAGTGGGGATGGCGTTCCGGCTGGGGGCTGGGGCTGGGGGAGTGACAGGGAGGCACCCTCTGTTGGAAACCTTCTGGAAGCCAGGCTGAATTGGGAAACCAAGAAAACCCCAGGATTCCCTGCTTGCCCAGATGCTTACTAACCCCATGGTTCCCTCTGTAGAGTTTGCCCCCTGCCCCTGATTCTTGCTGTCTCTGCCTACTTCAGAGGAAGGGACAGAGCACCCAGTGCCTCCCACAGGACGCTGGGCGGCCTGAAGCATGCAGGCAGTCGCAGCGAGGGCCCTTTAAAGCTGTCCAGCCAGACGTCCGTCCGTGCTTCCCACCCTTGCACAGCGTCCAGTGTCTCTACCAACGCGAGACTCACTAACTGCCAAGGCAGCTCACTGCGTCTTTGAAGCTCTAACTGTTTGCAAGCCATTATTTATAAGCAGTTTTTTAAAAAGAAAACCATTGCCACTCATTGGCCCTAGTTCTTCCCAATAGACCGATTTACTTCTTTATCCAGTGACTGGCTCTCAAATATTTGAAGACATTTATTGGACCTGATTGTGTTCATCAGGGCAAGGGGGGCTGCCACTCCTTCCCTGGGGGTCTGGGAGGGCAGCTCACTGTGGTGGTCTGCCCTGCCCTGGGGAGAGCGCCTCACTAGGGTTGAGTCCCAGGAACGGACTGGTTGGCTCCTTGACAGGATCATAAAATCAGCGAAGGCATCCCTTTGTCCCTCCTCCGTTGTCCCCCTCCAGGTGCCTGGTACACTCTAGTGTTCTCTCTGCTCTCAGCCTCTCTGGAAAGAATCTGATAAATTGGTTCATGCTGAGATAGAGATGGCTAATAAGGCTTAAAGTTTCTCCCCAGGGAGACAAAGAGACAAAGATGGAAGCTCTGAATGGTGAAATTTCTGGCCTCAGGGAACTGGTTGAGGGGGAGAGCTTTGAGGACAGGTCTTTCCTTGCACTTCTGGAAACAAGCCTCCGTGCCTGGGCAGTGGGCGCCCCCGTATGCTCGCAAGGTCAGCCTAGGGCACCATTCACCTCGTCAGACCCCACTCTAGGCTGGAGGACAAGGAGGAGGGGCTGGGGCACGGGCAGGTGGCTGGGGGCGTGCCCATTTTGTCTGGCTTCCTTACAAAGTCCTCTCTGTCTCAGTCCCTCTAGGTTCTACCCTGTATCCCGTAGGGTCCCTGAGTATTACAGCCCCTACTCCTCCCAGTACCCTGATGATTACCAGTACTACCCGCCAGGCGTGCGGCCGGATAGCATCTGCTCCATGCCGGCCTACGATCGGATCAGCCCACCCTGGGCCCTGGAGGACAAGCGGCACTCCTTCCGGAATGGAGGCGGCCCCGCCTTCCAGCTGCGTGCGTGGAAGGAGCCTGCCGGCTATGGGCGGCAGGATGGTACCACCTGGATCCCCAGCCCCTCCCGGCAACCTGTCTATTATGATGAACTGGATGCCGCCTCCGGCTCCCTGCGACGCCTGTCCTTGCAGCCCCGTTCCCACTCTGTGCCCCGCTCGCCAAGCCATGGGTCCTACAGCCGCGCCCGCATTTTCTCCCCCATCCGCTCACCCAGTGCCCGTTTCGAGCGGCTGCCACCTCGCAGTGAGGACATCTATGCTGACCCTGCTGCCTATGTGATGAGGCGATCCATCAGCTCCCCCAAGGTGAGCCACCAGCCTTCCCCTCCTTCCTCAGCCCCTGAGATCCCCCAGAAGCCTAAGACGATCTGCTGAGAAGAGGTGGGGATGCAAGGGCATCTGGGGACATGGGGTCACTGGGCTGTGTCAGCAGGACCAGGGATGCTGCCCAGGGGAAGCCACTGGCCCTGCGATTCTGTCCACAGGAGAGCTGCCTTGGGGGATTTGCCTTGCCCCTGAGTAGAAACACTGCTCTCTGTGCCCATCCCCAGACTGTACCAGGAGCCCTAATTCTATATAAGAGGACAGAGAGGGTTCTATCTTTTCAAATCTTGAGGACCTGGACAGATCACTGCAAGGATATTGCAATGGTTAAAGGCTGTCCATTTTAGTTTGAAATCTGCTCCGGGACAGGTTACAAACATCCCTAACCTTGAACTTCAGTTGGTGGGGAAGTCCATATCCCAGCCGGACCCCCTCACCTCTCCAATCCCCTTTCTCTTCCAGTATGATTACCTGGGAGACAGGCGGCCAGTCCCTGCAGGACTGTTCCCCTACAACTACCCACCATCCCCCACGGTCCACGATAAGATGGTACGTCCTCTCCTCCCACTCCACTTCCCCTCAGGACCCCTCCTCCCAGGGCGGGGCCAACCTAGGGCAGACGCAGGGATGCTCTGTGCCCAGTGCCTGGCCCGTCTGGTCTTTAACAGCCTCTGGATACCTCCTCCCTCTGGCCTGGACTCTAACACCAATATAGAGAGTGGTGTCAGTTACCCCTCCTCCTCTGTGACACAGGGCAGAGGAGCAGGGACAAGATCTGGAAGCGTGAAATGTCCCCATTCTCTCAGTCTCAGAACAACTCCTCTCCAGCATGCAGAGGGGCCTGGACAGGGTGCTTAGGCTATGGGCTGGGAAGAAAAGTTAAGCTAGAGCTCCCAAAGCAGGCATGATCTTCTAGTCTTCTTACCCCTAAGCGTACTTGCTTCAAGCTTGTCCTTGCCTGGAATGTCACTTTGGGGGAAAGAGACTAGAAGCCGGATTGAGGAAGAAAAGATTTTCCATACTGTGTCTCCTCCTACTTTCACTCCCCTTTCTACTTGTGTCTCTTCCGGGAATTTGTTCTCCTGAGGATTTTGGTCTCCGCCTGGAGAACTCGATGCAGATGCTCAGCCTGGGGAGCTGGGGAAAACCACTGGAACCAACAGGCAGAATCCTTGTCTCCAACGGCCTGTCACTGGCCCCTCTCTCTGAGTCTTCTCTGCCGGTGTCCAAACTCTATAGCCAAGACACACAGCAAATGCACCCATCTGGAAACAGTGGATTTTCCAGAAAACTCAGAAAAAGCTCCAGGAAGTGCTGACTAGATGGCTTCAGTGGTGCTTCCCTCTCCCAGGGCAGGGCCAGGCCGACCCAGGAGCCTCGGAGTGTGTCGCTTCTCTCGCTGGGCTTGTCCAGCAGACAACCTCTGTGGCTGCCCGCACCCTTCCCCCCTCCCTTCCCTAGACTCCTCAAGGCCAGAGAGGCCTCTGTTTGTCGCTGCCCAGCTAACTCTTAACTGCTTTGCTTCCTTTTTATTGTTTTCTTTTGTCCTGTTCCTGTTTGTTTGTGTTGCCGTTGGGCCTCGGGCTCCGGGTAGGATGAACTTTTAGACCTTCAGTTGCAAAGAAACCTAGAGTATTTGGATCAGCAGGTAGGCAGAGCTGGTGCCCCTTACCATCCCCCTGCCCTCCCTTCACGTCTCCCTGCTCCTCCCCGCCTTCTCATCCCCCATCCATTTGACAACCTTTGTTGGCAAAAACCGGGACACAACAAAGTGGCTTATATTTTGGTTTGCACCTTCACACCCCTTCTCTGCAAAGCCCTTTAGGGCAGCTGGGAGTTTCCTGGGGAAAGGAGAATTGTAAATTACCACATGAATAATTAATGTCACCGCCTATTTGTTCGACCCAGATGGAACTGCCCCCAGGGGGCAGACGGGAATTTGCATTTTTGCTGGATAGAGTTGCAGAGACAGGGAGGAGCTCTGTGCTGGGGCCTAAGAGGCTAAGGATTTAGTTCAGCCTGAATCTGGGAAATTAGCCTATCCTATTCCACAGGTTGTGGTTAAACTCCACATTTTGTAAGCGAAGGACCACAGACCTGCCCTCCACTGATTTTTTAAATTATGGTAATTCGGTATATATGTTAGTTCCTCTGCAAAGTTCTTTTGTATGCACGGCTCATGTTTTCCTGAGAACTCAGTGCTGTAGGCAGAGAGAGTGTCATCAATCCAGTGTTACAGATGAGCACCCTGAAGAGGCAATGAGTGTCCCCATGTGATGAAAGCAATCGGCTGCCTGGCTCTCACCTTTGGCTACCTTGCCTTTTGAGACTAAGGAGGCTGTGATACTGGGTTTAGACAGGCCAGGGGTCAATATGCTGGGCAGTTTATATGAGCACATACTCATATTCAGATCTGTGCTACAAATCATGGGGGACCTGGATGTGTACCAGATCCAGGTGGAGGCGGCCTGGGGTGGTGGAAAGAATAATGTTAGTAATAATAATAATAATAGTGGCAACACTTACCGTAATGGGATGCTTCCTCCATGCCCTGCACCATTCTAAGCATTTCACAGATCCTAACCCTTATAACAACTCTGCAAGGTAGGTATTGTTATTATCCCCGTTTCGTAGGGGATATGATGAAACTAAAGCCCAGAGAGATCAAATAACACGCCAAGGACACACAACCAGTGAACAACAGAGCTTGGATATGACTCTGAGCTTTTGACTCGGTTTACAGCTGAGGAAACATCTAACATGTGAAGAAGCTGGGGTTGAACCTCATCAGGATGATTTTGTGCTCTTAACATTGTAGAGAGAACCATAAACTTGGTATCAGAGGACGTGGCCGCAAATGCTGGTGGTTCTAGTCACAAGCCATGTGACCGTTACCTCACAGGGTCTCCGTGTCTCAGTGAGGTCCTCCTCATGGGAGCCCTTGGGTACTGGGAAGCATGATATACACATTTTAATCAGCAGTGATGGCTCCTGGCCCTCAAGAACATTGCATCTTAGTCCCAGAAGGAGCATGTGGTGTTGACACCGTAAGCATTCTAGTCCGTGTGGGGATGACTCCCGGCAGGCCCTCCTCCCCGCAGCCCATCCACACTGCTGGCTTTCCAAGCATTCAGTGCAGATGGCAGGGCCCCTTCCTGGGGGCTTCTTCCCTCACAGAGGGGCTGGGGGCTTCAGAAATAACCTTTCAGAGGACCTCTTCCTAGATAAACGATAATACTCTTAAAAGGCAGTCTTGTATGATAAGAAGAGTCCAGAACATAGTCAGACACTGCACTCTAGTTCCAGCTGTGCCATTTACAGGGATTTTTTTTTTAAACCTTGGTCTCTCTGGGTCTTTGTTTTCTCAATCATGAGACGGACGTTGTAGGACCTGCCCTTTCTACCTCACAGAGTTATTGGGAGAGTCGAGTGAGAATGTATATGAGAGCACTTTGGCAGGCATTGATGAGGGCTAGTGATTGCTACTATGATTATTTTATTGTTCTTTTTCTTCCAAAACTCAAAAATATTAATTGACCACTCTTGACCCCAGTGCTGTGTATAAGGTGCTGGGTTAGGTGCTTTCTCACGAAATTTCTCTAACGTTTCGGAGAGACAGAAGGTGGCACACAGGAATCCTCCTAGAGGCAAGGCCCACATGGGCTGAACGATCCTGAAAGCCATAGCATGTGTGGGGGCAGGCCAGGGTGAGAAGACCCCTGCTTCCTCTATTGTTTTAGATCTACTGGTTGGGGAAGGAATGAGATCTGTGGGTGACCAAGAAGAGCCTGGGCCTCCCTTGCCCTCTCAAAGCCTGATGTGTTGGTAGATCTGCCTTGTCCTCCACACATACACATAAACACCACACACAGGACACACAGGTATGACACACAGGCAGCCAACATAAACATACACATACCACATACAATCACACATACACCACACTGGCACACCCCATACACAACAAACACAATCTCATCCACACACACACACGCACGCACGCACATGCGCGTGCACAGGCTCTAAGAAGATAAGCACTGACTTGAGTTCAGATCCTTACAGAAAATGTGGTTGATACACTGTTGACTTTTAACCATTTTGCAAAGACTCAACCTCATATTACAATTGCTCTTTTAAAAGCCTTTTAAATCACACTTTATATCATAGAAAAAATTCCCAACTGGGCTAAAGAAGTAGCAAAATCAGATCCTAGGAAAGCCCTTTAAAATGCTCTAGAGCCTGTGAATGGGGGTGGAGGGGTGCCCCTCGCCCTGTCTTGTACAGCGCGCAGAAGCAAGGCTGCTTTGGGGCTGCCGCCTAAACAGGGCAAGAGGGAAATAGGTGTGGGTCCAACAAAGATTGGGAAGACAAGGGCAAAAAACGTGGGGGTTCCCTGAACTGTGACCTGAGAAGATCTGCCCTAAGGTGGCTCCGTCCCGTCCCTTACTCACTGCCCCTCCCCAAGAAGCTTTTCCTGCACAACTCCCCTCTGTCTTCTGCTGCCTTCTCCTGGAGATCCATTGAGTTAAAGGGACATGGCCAAGGACACTCCCTAATATGTTTACATTTGACGCTGTCACACTGGAACCAGTGGGGGAAATGATGGCATTCCTGGTTGATTTGGTTGGCTCGTCCTCCCTCCCTCCCTGTCCCTCTCCCTCACCCTTCCTCTCTCTCTTTCGTTTTCATCTGGCAAATAGTCTTTCCCCCTCCATGTTCCTGATGATCCTTGAAGCATAAGGATAACGTGTTGGGAGAGCAGTGTTCCAATCTCTGGGTCCCTTTAACGTGGCTTACTTGCTTTGGCCTCCTTGTTTGCTCCCTGGCGCCATCCCAGATTGGCATGGATGCTACCAGCCCAGCTCTGGAAACCGTGTTTAGCAATACTTTCTACTCTAGAGCAGAGGTGGGCAGGGTTTGGGAAGAGAGACCTGTGCCTTCCCAATGTGACGGCCCATCCAAAGAGCCGGGTCACATTTTCTTTAACGTTGTTTCATTTAGTTCAGATTTTGGGAGATCGGACTTTCCAACTGCCTGTGTGGTCTTTGACCAAACCAGTGTGAGAAATGAGAGCCGGCCCAATGGGATGAGACCCACCACACTCAGGCGCCCTGGGGAGGTGTCACTGGGCTGGGGCCTCTTCAGAGCCACAAGCGAGGGCACGGTGGCCTCCCAAGTCCCTTCTGTGGGCTTTCCTCAAGGGCAACTTCAGTGCGGGTCCTGAGATGGAGTTCACGAGGGGTGAGTGATGGGCAAGGCCAGGCAGAGGATGCTGGAGGCCTCAGGAGGAGCTGTCCTTTCCTGTTTCCTGGAAAGCAAGCACAGGCGGGCGTGGGGAGACATCTCTCTGTGGGTCTGAGTTTGAATCGTCTGTTCCTTCCTCTGCTGCAGATGAGTGAGAGTGAGACTCTCATCAGTATGGTGAACCGCATGGTGGAGAACTCCTCCCCCAGGGCCCAACTCTTCATGCAAGTAAGACCTCTGCCTGGCAGCATGGTCCCTGTCAACACCATTTTTCAGCTGCTTGTGCATGGTCGCGTCCACCCATCAGGGATGAGTCCACTCCGCCTGCTCACCTGCCAGGCCTCATCTCCCAGGCTCAGCCTGGCCTCCCTCCTTTCTTTTCACTGTGTCTCCCCCATTCTTCACGTTCATGGGTGAACCCAGGCCCGTTTCCCAGGCCATCGAAATAGCCCGCACTGACATCTCACGCCATGCAGGGATCACAGGCTGCTTTTTAGCGTTCAGGACTTCTCTTTCATGTTTGGGTCTTCTTAACAGTTGTTGGGGTGAAGGACACGACGGGTGTGATATGGAACCGTCCAGCGACAGAGTTGTGTAGAGTGTGCTCTCATTGCTGCATGTGTCACCAAGGGCAGGCGCCTTTGCTGGACTCAGAGGCACTTCTGGTTGAGGCACAAGCCCTGGGGCTGGCGTTCCATCTAGTAGGGTGGTCGTTCTCAGATTCTTCCAATGCTCATTCTGTTCTCCCAGGTCTTATCCTTATCAGAACAGCCAGGACTTAACTCTTGTTCTCATGGTTGTTACCAGTAAGCCATTTGGGAGCTACACAGCCCTGGAGCCCCTCTTGGCAGTAGATTTTAGACCTTAGCGGAGAGGAGATACAGAGCACGAGTGAGCAGCATCTCTACCTCCAGAATCAGCCCAGGACGGTTGGGGCGGAGCTTAGGCCGGGCTGTCCCACGCTTTCCGGCCAGAGGGCAGAGCACTATAGCTCAGCCCAGGTCCCCAGAACAGATGCTGCCTGAGGCGATGGGACTGTGGTCGGTGGCAGGAACGGAGCGAGACTGTCAGCGCTCCCGTCCCTGCGTGCCCTGCCCGGGCTGCCCTCTGCTGTGGTAACCGGCCTCCTGTTCCTGCAGGTCCCTCCATACCCAGAAGTGTTCCGGGACAGCCTCCACACCTACAAGCTAAACGAGCAAGACACAGATGTAAGAACAACTCTCCCGCTGCCTCTGTCCACTCCAGCCCCTCCCGCTGCCCTTCTCATCCTCACGCTCCTCCGTGGGGGCTTCTCCTCCGTCCATCTCTCATCTCCTGTGGCCCTTCATACATTTCATTCCTGTCCTCTCTCACCGCAAAGACAACATTCTGCCTGGGCCTCCTCTTGTTCTTACCACTCACCCCTACCTCCCACCATGGCTGTGTGTGTTTCTCCACTGAGTTCGAGGCCCTCTTATCTACAGCGCTGGCTTGTGCTTATTTCAGGAGCACAGACTTCGTTAGGAGGTAGAGCATGTAGTCCCCAGGTGCCTGGAAAGAAGAATGAGGCCTGGCTCCACCCTCAGGGAGCTTCTGGGCAGTGGGAGGCCCAGGGAGCAGCAGGCGGCAGCACAGGATTCATGTGCTGAGCGGACTGTAACAGGGTCTGCAGGAGTGCGGGGTAGGGGGACCGCGTGGGCTGCTGGAGGCCGGGGACAAAACAGGTGGCACGTGAGCCGGGCCTTGAAATAAAGGGCCCAGAGGACAAGATTTGGCCCACTAGAAAGTAGCCAAGCGGGTATTTGAGGAGTGGCATGGATAAAGGTGTGGACGCAGGAAAGCACAGGTCTTCCCAGAAGACAAGTTTGGCCTAACCTGCCTTGCCTAGGTAGCAGATCTGCCCGGCAGGCAGGGGAGACGCTCTGTACAGGCAAGGACCAGACCTCAGAGGGAGCCACCGTCAGCCATCCTGAGGCTCTGGAAGGAGGAGGGGAGATCAGGGTCCTGTGGGACTAGGGAACCAGTTTACATTGTTCAGCGGTTTTGCTAAGACTGTTGTTCAGAAACCGGCCTGTGCCTCTGATTCATACACACCTGGAGGCCCAGGAGGCGAGGCCGTGTTATCTCCTGAACCTCTTGTGAATGGGAACCCCAAGAGGATGGGAGTGCAGAAGCTTAACGTTTGGCTCTCAGCCCTCTCCCCTCTCAAGCTGACTCGTTTCCTCAGAGAATAAATTTGTCTCCTCTCCCAATGGGTCTTTGGAGAGTCCCCCGAGGTGAAGACCATCTTCCTGTTCCCAGGAGCCTCCAAGGTCAAGGTGAAGGCCCAGGGTTCCTTGGCAGGGAAGAGGAGGTGGTATCCAGAGGCCAGGCCCTGCCAACCCAATTCCCAGGTCCCCATCAAACCGTGTTCTTCACTCCCTTCTTTCTCCCTCCCTTCCCCCTTGGGGCCCCCAGAAGCTGCTGGGCAAGTTGTGTGAGCAGAACAAGGTGGTGAGGGAGCAGGAACGGCTGGTGCAGCAGCTCCGAGCTGAGAAGGTGAGAGCCATGGGGTGGCCCTGAGTGGGGCAGACGGGGGGGGCTGGCCCAGAGAAGGTGTAGATTGCTATCTCCATCCTGACTAAGCTGATGAAGATTTGCCCCTCCTTAAATTTCTGTCCTGCCCTTAATCAGACCTGCTGAAGCTCTTCTGGGGACCTCAGCCAGTGTGAGGGAAACCTCCACTAAGCTGCCTGGTTGAACCCCTAGGGCTCAGGCCTCTGCTGCTGAAAGCCCAGGAGAGGAGCTATGAAGGCCGCTCATAGCCATTCCCCTGCCTTTCTTCAGGAGAGCCTGGAAAGTGCCTTGATGGGGACCCATCAGGAACTGGAGATGTTTGGAAACCAGCCTGCCTACCCAGAGAAGCTGCTACACAAGAAGGAGTCGCTGCAGAACCAGCTCATCCACATCCGGGTGGAGCTGTCTCAGGCAACCACGGTAACCTGGGAGCTGGGTGTGCGCTCCCACCCTGGCCAGCACCTGCAAGGGGGAGCCACCCTCCCAGCTGTGCTCCTCTAATTCCTGTTCTCCTCTGACGGCGAGAGCAGGGTGCTGTCTGCGAGAGGGATAAACAAAGACCTTAACACTGCCTTACAAAGAGGCAGCAAATGTGCCAGCCCGCTCATCCCATTGAGTCTCCACCAGGGAGACTGGCTTGTTTCCCACAAGCCGTATCTGCACCAGGATTCATTCAGGACAAAGTGAAGTTGAGGGCCACTTATTTCCTTGGCTGCTCTAACAGCTTTGCTGCCCACCTTTTCCACTCCCCTGGAGAACCAGGATACCGGCAACACGCCACCCTGGTTACTTCCCAGCAGGCACAGGGCAGAGCCTCTGACACACAGAGCAGCAGCAAAAGCCCCAGGAAATTGTGGCCCAGAGGGAGGAAGGTCTCTAACCTCCAGAGAACAGGCACCCCCAGGTCTTTCCTTTTTTGCCCTCTATTCTCTATCACCCAATCTGGGGAGAACAGGAGGGGTGTGAGAGTGAGATTAGCCCCTTTGGGCCTGCCTGCCATCCAGAGAGGATTCCATTTTCTCTCTGTTTGGGCATGCAGTAGGCTGGGCTGTTGCACCTCCTAAAAGGCCAGTGTTTGGCTGTCATCAGAATGTCTCAGCCCAGGGCCCTCTCCCGTCCCTCTGGTACCCGGGCCCCAGGCCCTGAGGCAGGACGAGGAGGGGCGGATTGGCAATTGCAGCTTCTCAGTAAGCCCTCCCCTTGCAGGCCCTGTCGAACAGCACCGTGGAGTACGAGGGCCTGGAGGCAGAGGTCTCTGCCCTGCACGACGAGCTCTGGGAGCAGCTCAGCTTGGACTTTCAGGTGAAGAGGCCCACAGGCAGGCGGGGCTGCTGTGTGCTTCAGGCCCTCCTTTGTCATTTTGGCCGAAAGAGACCACGGTGGCTTCCTTTCTTGCTTTAGAAATTTCAGAGACTTATGACCAGGAGTTGGTCCTCAGATGAAAGACAAGGTTCAGGGCCTCTTAAAACAGACTCTGAGTTTCAGGGTGAAGATAATGTGGGATCGTTCTTTAGTTCCATCAAATCATGGGGGAAGAATAAAAGTTGAAGCATGGGAGACTTTAACAGATATACGAATGTAAACAAGATCATGATAAATACAAATCTCTCTCATGACATCAGAAGAGTACGCAGTGTGGGAGCCATCCACCGGGGAATTTTTAGGTGGGAAAGAGGCCTTTCTTTCTGGGATGGGTCAAAAACACTCTGCTTGGAGGCAGGAGGATGGACGTTCCTGGGGCATTCTTCTTCTTTTCCTTCCTCTGTCTTTTCTCTTCCCAGGCTCTGCCCCTTCTCTAGCTCGCTTTGCAAGCCCTGTCTCTCTGATGCAGTTAACACCCTGGTTTCCCCCATTTTCCTCCTGTTTCCCTCCTGGTAACAAAACTTACCACCCAACCTTGCAGCTTGTTAGGTTAGGTTAGCCCCTGGACCAGAGGCCCCAAATGCCACGATGTTCTGTGGGCAAGCCTCACTTTCACCGCAAACATTTTGGGAGGTAGGATAGCGTCATGGTCGAGGGCACCAGCTCGAGACCAGATCCAGATGGTGGCCACACTGCTTACTAACAGATGGTGTTGGGCGTGAGCCTCTGAAGTGGAGACAACCGCTGTCCTTGCCTCGTAGAGGTGTTGTGCAGCCGCAGTGAGTTCATGTGTGCAAAGCACTCAGCACAGTGCCTGGTATAGGCGGGCAGGGTGGGGTGGAGGGCAGCGGGGCGGGGAATGTTAAATAAAAGGTAGCTATTATTTTTCAAAGAGTAGACACTGTAATTGAGTAGAATTCATGCATATCAAACAGTCCCACAGTATGTGAAACAAGACAGTAAACCAGAAGCTCTTGGCCCTGGAAAACAGGCCACCATCAAGTGTCCACCTAGAGGGGTGTTCACTCCAAGACCACCCTGAGCTCCCCTGGGTGGGGGGCGGAATCAGAGGGACAGGTTCTCACTCTCTTCGTTCTGAGGCCACACGTTCACCTAAAAGTGCTCTTTGCTGTGATGACAGAGCCCTCTCCTCCCGCAATTCCGGAAGCCGAAGAGGCAAAGGCTGCCCATGAGAAAGATGAGTGTGCTAGAGGGATGTGCGTGTGTACATGAGCACGGGAAAGCTCCCGCCGGGACACTCCTTGGTAGCCACCTCCTTTGACCTGCTCTCTGGCTGTTCCAGAATGAGGTGCTCAACCGACAAATCCAGAAGGAGATCTGGAGGATCCAGGATGTGATGGAGGGGCTGAGGAAGAATAACCCATCCCGGGGCACAGACACAGCCAAGCACAGAGGTAGGCGCTCTCTCCACCAGCCTCCTGGCTCCTGGCCTCACCAGAAACACCTCCAGTGTCTCTGGTCTCCATCCCACACCTGCCAACTCATACCTCTCCAGGCCTTCACACTGTGCTCAGAGCCAGTCAGGGCCTTCTCAGGGCTCCAGAAATTCCCTCTGCCCAGAATAGACCAGATAGACCAATCAGAGATGCTGTTGCCTCTAGATCCCTCCCCAGAACAGGTCAAAGAGCACCTGCGCCTTCCCAGCCCCTAAGCCCATGGGCCCACTGGTGATCTGAGACCATTACCTTAGTGTCTTCCTTCAGCCCAGGGACCTTGGGCTGGCTTTCTGTGACACCTTTGAGGTAGTGGTGTCATTTCCATCCATTATCTTTTCCTGCCCAGCTCGCTTCTCAACAGCCAACCTGTGAGCCGACCCGTTATAAGTCCCTTCAGCAGGCCCAGGTGGCCCTGAGACCCTAAATCCTCCCCTGCCTTCTCCACCTACAGAGCCCAGCCACACTCCAGGCCACACCCCTACCCCTTCCCTCATCTCTCTCCTCTTCTGTTTCCCCAAAGGAGGACTTGGCCCCTCAGGCACCTACAGCTCCAACAGCCCCGCCAGCCCTCTCAGCTCCACCAGCCTCACCAGCCCCCTGAGCCCTTTTTCATTGGTGTCTGGCTCTCAGGGGTCCCCCACTAAGCCCGGGTCCAATGAGGTAAGCTGAGATCACGGAGAAGAAGGTGGGTGGGGGAGGGAGGACTAGGTCCCCATTTGCCTGAAATTATACAAGTTCTGTGCCCATCTCTTCCCCAGAGGCCTCCAGTCGTAGTGCTTCATCTCTGTCTAAGGTAGTCATTCTCACACCCAGTTTGGTGACCCTCCCTCCAGACTTCTCCTTTACTTGTTCTCATCTCCAACTGTCATCTTTAGTTGCCTTTCAGGGAGGTCTTCCTGAGCACCAGGATGGTTAACAGAGACCCCAAACACTTAATAGGAATTTAACTCTAGGATTGTTCTGCGGGTGAGAGGGCTGAGGGTTGGTGTGGGGGGCATTTGCCTAGTCAGCCAATCAGCAGGTGTTTTCGGAGGCTCTGCTCTGGGCAAGGGACGGTATGAGACCCTCTCAGGAAGATGCCTGAGGGCCTTCACCCACCCAGCGTCCAATGGGGACCAAGACCCATTCACAGTGAACAGCCCTCCTCTGGAACGTGGTGGCATATGTCTCAATACTGAGCCACGTGGCTCAGACTGTAAATGTTCTGATGTTCCAAAGAGAGGGTGGAACTTAAACTAGGCCATGAAGCATTGGGACAGGTAGAGGAACAAGGGAAAGGCATTACAGGCTGGAGAGCTGGCGGAAGCAAAGGTACAGGGGAGGGGTGTGCCCAATGTGATGGGGAGACAATGAGGAGAGAGCTTCAGAGAAAATGGGGGACCAGTGCACAGGCGGGGGCTCAGTAGAGGAGGGCCTTGTAGGCCAGGCAGGGTTAGCTCTGGAGGTGGCACTCCATCCAGGCGACGGGTGGGAGTTTGGTGGTCCAGGGCCCCACCCCAGGCTCCAGCAGTGTTGTCGTCCGCCTCTGCTAATGCTCTTTTCTTCTGCTCTCACAGTGGCTGCTCTTGTTCCTCCTAATGCTCTGGCTTCTCTCTGCCTCAGGAGCCTGGCCCCCCGCGGCCTCCCCTCCCCAAAGCCTACGTCCCCCTGGAGTCTCCTCCCACCGTGCCTCCACTCCCTAGTGAGAGCCGCCTCTGGCCATACCCCAACTCCCCTTCCTGGCACCGCAGTGGCGAGACAGCCAGGGGTCAGGTACCCAACACCCTTGGGTCCTGGAGGGCAGGGACGGAGGGAGCGGGGCCCGGCAGGAGACCAAGTCATTGTTCCCATCCCAGTATTAATTTTGCCACAGCTCAGCTTCTACTGGTCCTCTGTCAGACTCTGGGATAAGCAAAGGGATGGGTGAGACCCTCATACTGGTCCTCTTTCCCCTTTTTGCTTCCTGTGGACAATGAAAACATGAGTTGCTGCCCTACCCCGTGGCAGCCCGTGGCTGTAGGTGGTGGGTTATGCCCCCCTCCCTACCAGCATGACCAGACGATGGAAATCCAGTGACAGCCCCCCAACCCCCACTGGTGCCATTCCAGTTCCTTCCTGCCGTTGTGCACCTCAGACCCCAATCCTCCCATGCTCTCCCTCTCCCCTTGCCTGTGTCTCTGCCTTGTCTGTGTCCTCTGACTCTCATCAGCCCCTGAAGTGTAAGGATACAGACCCTTTTCTCCCCTGTTCTGGCTCCTTCTCTCACCTGGATCCCTAGGCAAGGTCCAGGAGAAACATGCAGTTAGGCTTGGAAGAGGTTGCATGGTGAGTAGAAAGACTCCTCAAATAGGCTCAGCTACTTACTGGTAAGATGCACAACCCTTGAGGGTCTGCCTAGTGAGGTGGGCAGAGCAGGTATCATTGCCTCGGTTTTACGGACAAAGAAAGGTGATAGGACTTACCCATGCTCTGTAGTTGGGCCAGAGCTGGAGTTTGTGACCTCTGGTCTAGTCTCTCTGTACTCCCCTCACTGAGACTTAATTCTTCATCCCCGTGGGAGGGGATGGCTCAGATGATGTCTGAGGTCCCTTTCTAGTCACATGATTCTGTGATACCACAACCCAAATGCCCTGTTCCTTCCCACAAAGCTCATCTTTTTCTTGTGCTCAAGTCTTGGGTGGGATCCCAACAGAATCCACAGATAGCCTTGGCCTTGTAGCCCCCTCCTGCAACCATTCCTCCTCTGGCTCACAGCAAGTCTGTGCTTTTCGTGTTTGCCAGGAGGACTGGTTGGGCTGAGGGATCTCTCTGATGGGCCTCAACGGAGGCCCTCTTGGAGGCCCTGAGCCCTCATTCCCCAAGAGGACCACACATTGGCCAGTCTTAAGGTGGCATGGGTGGGAGGCTCCAGTGTATCCTTGCCCACTTCCCAGCTGGCACACACAGTTTCCCTGCCCCATGTTTTTTCAAAGGTTTGCACTCCCACCACTGCAAAACAAAGAAACACCACCAGGGACCCAATTCTCGGTGGTCACTCTAGCACCATCCATCCATCTTCTCATCCCTTCTCCCTAGCCCATGGCAAGCTATGAGCAAAGCAAGAAAGACCCCCACCAGACCTCACCCCTGGACACCACTAGAGACATCAGCCTTGTGCCCACCAGGCAAGAGGTGGAAGCAGAGAAGCAGGCAGCTCTCAACAAAGGTACTTCCTGTTCCATCCTCCCCTGGAAGTGAGGCTAAGGGTCAGAGAAGAGCCCAGACAGGTGCTCGCTCACATCCAAGGAGGTGCTTCCCCACCTGGGCCTCTCACCTCCATGGAGGGCAGGACTGAGCCTCTCTGAGAAGCAGGCTGCCCTGTGTCCCTTTTTATGGGACCCACTGGCTACTGTGTCTCCCTGCAGTTGGCATTGTGCCCCCTCGGACAAAGTCACCCGCTGATGAAGGAGTGACCCCGTCGGGGGTGGTGAAGAGGAGTGCCAGCGGGCTCGCCAATGGGCTCTCCTCCCGGGTGAGTGCGCGCCCGCAGGCCCCGAGAGCCCGTGCAGGCCTGAGCGGGGCTGGGAGCCCAGGGGCCTCTGTGTGTCCACCTACCTGTCACTGTTCAAGAAACCCAGGACTAGAGGAGGAAGGTAGAACAAGAAGAAAGAAGGCAAGCGGAGTTCTCCTTCAGGGAGACGTCACGGGACAAGGAAGCTATACATAATAAAGATATAAGAATATTTAACAAAATTATTGTAATGTGCCAGTGATGAAATACAAACTCAAAAGTCAGTGGTCAGAGTCAAATGTGCTGACCAGAGGCACCGTGTTAGTTTCCTGGGGTTGCTAGGAAGTTAACAAAACAAACTTGGTGACTTAAGACAATAGAAGCTTATTCCCTCACCGTTGCGGAGGCCAGCAGTCCAGAATCAAGGTGTCCGCAGGGTCGGTTCCTTCTGGAGGCTTGAGGGAGACTCATTCCATGCCTCTCTCCTGGCTCTGGCTGTTGCTGGCAATCTTTGGCTTGTAGACGCACCCACACCCCCCCCAACTGCTGTCTCCACCTTCACATCACCTTCTACTCTACGTGTCTTCTTTTTTTCTGTTTCTTATAAGGACACCCATTATTCGGTTTAGGGCTCACCCTAATTGAAGATGATCTCATCTTGAGCTCCTTAACTTGACTACATCTGCAAAGACCCTATTTCCAAATAAGGTCACATTCACAGGTACTGTGGTTAGGACTTGGATATATCTTTTGGGGTCCACTCTTCAACCCATTACAGGCAGGCTTCCCAGAGAAGGGAAATTTTAAGGGATTAGGGCAGATGAAAAATCTGGGTTGGGGGGGGTGAGGCACCAGTCAGAGCCCCGTTCTCCCACTACAGCAGGAGCGCCCCAAGAGTGCTGTGTTCCCTGGCGAGGGCAAGGTCAAGATGAGCGTGGAGGAGCAGATTGACCGTATGCGGCGGCACCAGAGCGGCTCTATGAAGGATAAGCGGAGGAGCCTGCAACTCCCGGCCAGCCCGGCCCCCGACCCCAGTGCCCGGCCCGCCTACAAAGTGGTAACGTCCTCCCAGCCCCCACAGGCATGGCCTGGCATCTGCCAACACTGCCCACGCCCAGGTCCCCACCAGCCTGGCCTGGAGGGGTTGTAGGGAGGGAGGAGGTTTTAGTCAGGGAGAGACCAGGAAGGACCCAAGCTGGGCGCCTGGGAGACCTGGGGGACGCTTGTCCCCCACTGGGCAGAGGAGATACTCCAACAAGTGTTTCCTTTTTTGTGTGTTTAAAGAAAAATAACTCACGAAAAAGGAATGCCTTGACTATTTTGGCTGAAATGAATTATACAAAATTCAGTTAAGAGAGGTTAGTACAAAACCTGCAACCTAGAAGTAGCCGTCACTTGTTTCTAGAGCATTTCCTATGTGCTTAACATTGGGCTGGGGGTTACTGAAGGTAATCATAGCTCAACATCACATGGCACAGTACAAGTCACGATCCCTTTCATGTTATTTCATTTAGTCATTTCAAGGATGCTGGATTAGGAAGTATTACCCCGGTTTTAGAGATAGGGAAAAAAAGTCATGAGAAATTAAGGGATCTCTGGGCCACACAACTATTAAGTGCAGAGCTGGGAGTAGCCCAAACTATTGGCCTAATTTTTCTTTCCATTAAATTTCAGAAATACAAGAAAAATTATGGCCCATGAGTCCTGCCCTCAAACAGTTTACATTCTAATTGGTGGACTAGAACTTCTAGCATATGAAAAAATTAGAGATCAATATAAGACACACCGATTCAGTTGCCCAAAATATTATATATGGCACCAGATGTGAACACAGGTACAGCAGGATGGGGACAGAAGGCAGGGATGAGATTTCACCTTGGGGCCCTTGTAGGCGAGCAGGCTTTGGACAAGCAGCATGGAAGGATAGCTCAGCAGTGGGGCGTGGCCAGGTCAGGCATGTTAGGCAGGGATAGTGAGGACACGGGCATGATTAGGGCTGCCTGGAGGCGTGGGTAGCAGTGGAGGTGCCGCTGGCAGTGGGACAGAGGCCCCGCGTGGTCACGACAGTGCTGCCGCCTAGGTGCGCCGTCACCGCAGCATCCATGAGGTGGACATCTCCAACCTGGAGGCAGCTCTGCGGGCAGAGGAGCCTGGTGGGCAGGCCTACGAGACACCACGGGAGGAGATTGCCCGGCTCCGCAGAATGGAGCTCGAGCCCCAGCACTATGATGTGGATATCAGTAAGGAGGTGAGCAGAGTCCAGGAGGGGCCGGGCGGGGGGAACCCCAGGAAGGAATAGAGGCGGTGACCTCGGTCCCTCCACAGCTCTCCACCCCAGACAAAGTCCTCATCCCTGAGCGGTACATTGACCTGGAGCCTGACACTCCCCTGAGCCCAGAGGAGTTGAAGGAGAAGCAGAAGAAGGTGGAGAGGATCAAGACGCTCATTGCCAAGTCCAGGTAACAGGCCTTGGGGTGAACCTCCACTTCCTCTACCCACCCTGGCGCCTAGGGCACCTGGGGCACTAGTGCCACTGAATCCAGTGCCCGGACTCATGCGGTTGGGGTTCCTGAGGCTCCCCAGCAGAGAGCAAATGGAAGCAGTGGTTCCAGGCAGCGGACCGGGCCCAGGCACGTGGCAGGGTTGGTGACGCTGCCATCGGTGCCAGAAAGACCTACTGGGCTCGTGCACGCGCTGTCATCAAGACAAACTGATGGGTCGCCCTCCGGTGACTTGTTTTCCCTGTCAAGCCTGCCCTAAATATTCACTTGACCCTTCTAGTTCATTTCTAAATGGTGCAGGTAGGGGTCCCAACACGCGTTTCGCTAGGGTCCCACTCACCCCAGGGGACAGGCTTGCTGGGAACCGGAGCCTGCACGTTCACAGGCCCCTGGATCCCTGCCAACCTCCGTCTGCAGGCCCCCCAAGCCATTCGGACCATCCTGTCCCCCCTCCATCTCTGTGTGTCTGTGCCTCTTTAGTATGCAGAACGTGGTGCCCATCGGCGAGGGGGACCTTGTGGACGTGCCCCAGGACTCAGAGAGCCAGCTGCAGGAGCAGGAGAAGCGGATTGAAATCTCCTGTGCCCTGGCGACCGAGGCCTCCCGCAGGGGCCGCATGCTGTCTGGTGAGACGGGCTGGGCCTCGCTCCGCCAGGGAGACCGGCTGACCAGGCGTAGGGGAGGTAGTGCAGTGCGGCAGGGGGCCAGGGACAGAACAGGGAGATGTTCCTTGAGGTCAGAATGAGCACTTATTGAGCGCCAGGGGCTGTGCTAGTCTCAGGGGGTGCAAAGGGGCCAGAGTTGCTGACATCTGGGAGCTCAGAGCCAGGATGACCCGCCTAGCTGCTGGACAGAGAAATGGCCAGAGGCCATGCGGGGAGCACAGGGAGCCATTCTACCTGGGCAGGTCCAGGAAAGGCCCAGAGAAGAGGCGATAACTGAGCCTGATTGGAAAAGATGCAAGTATGTACCAGTGGTGGAGTGAGGGCCAGGTATTCCAGGGTATTCTCTGACTTCCCATTCGTGCTGCATGCAAATAGCAGGAATGAAAAGGGAAGATGGTACAAGCAGCCAATACAGTCACCACCTTGGCTACTGACCCAAACCCACTTTTCTGCTAAGAAAAGATGAGTACAGGGAACTGACTTCACACTGATACAAAGGCTAGTGGGTCTTAGTGGACCCTATGGGGTTGCAGCCAATAGGACTCACTTCCCCTCAGCTTGAGGAGAAGCACCTCGGAATAGAGGAGAATGTAATTGGGAAGAATAGAAGAGACCCTATGAATGGGAGGCTTTGAGGTGGAGGAAGGACAGTGGTTAAGTCATTAGCATGGGAGACGATATTCCCCACTCCTGAACACGAAAGGTGCTTAGGAGGGAGAGGGAAGGGGGGTGGTTCTGAAGGCCAGTCCAGACGAATGCCCTGGACGGATGCCAGGCTTGTGATGACTTTGGTTGAGTGAGCAGAGACAGGTTGTGCCAGCCAGAGTTATGGTAGCCTGGGCAAGTGTCAGATTAGAATCGTGGCTGGACACACAGAGGAAGGAATGGCGTTTCATGTTGGTGACTTGGAGGGTTTCAGTTTTTGCTCTTTGAGGCTCGATTTCCTCATCTGTAAAATTCAAATCAAAATACCTGTCTGGTGGTGTGAGGATGAAAACAAGGTGAGCTAAGCATCTAGCACCATGTCTGTCACCCAGTAACTGCTCAATAAATGCTAGCCGGCTGTAGTAGCAGTAGTGCTGGTGCTGTGGTAGTATTAGTTGAAATAGCAATAGCTAAAGTAGAAATAGGAATGTTTTGTGGGTTTTCTAGCTATTTTAAATATGGACATTTTCAGAAACCAGAGGGTTTTAGGCTACAGCAAAGGAGATTTAAGTAAGCTTTAAGGAAGAACCTACTAGCAGTTGGCATATAAATGGACATTAGAACGGGTAGCCAGGGAAAGCCCTTGGAGATACTTCAGAAACAGGCTTTCAGGTGGGCAGGAGTTGAGGGCAAGAGAAGGGATGGGCTTCAGAGAGCCGCATCTTGCAGCCAGAACCGAAGGCAGCAGAACCAGTTTGGCTACAAGGAGGCTTCTGTCAACCGCCCTGTAGTTTACCTGCAAAATGAACTCGAAGCTTCCAAAGATCAAATTCCACATGCTCTGGGCAAAAGGCAACTTCCTATTTCAAGGGTTAGAGCATACAGCACTGTTAAAACTTCCCTCTGCCCCTTGCCCTGTCCCAGCCCCTGGCTCTCTCTTCTATAGCTCCCGCGCCAAAGGTGCCAAAGGTGCCATGAAAACAAAACCCACCCTGGCTCTTCAGATCCCCCCTTGATACCCATGGGCTTATATTTCAGGGTCAGTGTGCCGAAAACAAATGGTCACCTTGCTTTTGCCGAGACCCCAACTATTTAAAAAACGGCTGTGGCAGGGCCAGACCTCAGACTTAGCCCACTGTCCCCACCACCCCTGGCCTATGGCCCAGATTCCCAGGGCTGCAGCTCTGCCAGGCACAGCAGGCGCTGTAGGGAGGGAGTGCTGGGCACAGGGGGCATGAGGACAGTGCAGCCGGCAAGGGATGTAGTTAGTGCCTGAGTGGAGGTGTGGGGCCTGGATGCTGTGGTCGGTGGCGAGCTTGTAGCAGTTGTTGGTATACCTGGTGTGCAGTATCCGGGAAGATGCGGCAATTTTAAGTTTGTATGTGTGGCGTGATGTCATTGCAGTGTCTGTACTGGGTAATGGTTGTAGATACATGTGTATGGGTGCATATGCACGTGTGTTATGTGTGGGCGGAGGGGAAGTTTGAGTACCAATGTAGGAGTGTGTCTGTGTGTGCAAAATGTCTGTGGGTGTTGAGCGGAGACCCATTATTTATGAGTAAAGCTGACGTTTGGGAAGCTGTTGACGTGAGTGTACAACACACGGGTGGAGGTAGTGCTCATGAATGCACACATGCACGTGTGATACTTCCTGGGCAGCATGAGGAATGAGAAAGCGTATTTGTGTATATGTCGCGCACAGTGTATGTACTGCACATTTGTGAACACACACCTGTGTGTGCAGGACGGAGGGAGCACAGCCTCATGAATGGGAGCACATGTGACCGATTATGCCTGCAGATGTGGTAGCCCTTGTGAACACACAACTGTAATAGCACATCTGTCCAATGCCTATCCACTGCATATGTGAAGTTATTTTGATGGATATATTCCTAATGTGTTTAGTATTTTTCTGACTTCTTAAAGAGGTTATATTTAGCAATCAGTCTTTCTTGCTGTCACTCATTTAGTATCATTATAAACGTCCTTATTTTGCTGACCTCTGTGGAAGGGATGCACTTGGGGGCTGTAATCCATACAGATCTGTTTGTAGCCCTGCTAAATGCTACCAAACTGTTACACATTTTTTTGGTAATAGATCTTTATTAGAGTATAATTGCTTCACAACACTGTGTTAATTTGTGTTGCACAACAAAGTGAATCAGCCATATGCATACATATGTCCCCATATCCCCTCCCTGTTGCATCTCCCTCCCACCCTCCCTATCCCACCCCTCTAGGTGGTCACAAAGCACTGAGCTGATCTCCCTGTGCTATGCTGCTGCTTCCCACTAGCTATCTGTTTTACATTTGGTAGTGTATATATGTCCATGCCGCTCTCATTTCGCCCCAGCTTCCCCCTCCCACCCCGTGTCCTCAAGTCCGTTCTCTACGTCTATGTCTTTATTCCTGCCCTGCCACTAGTTTCGTCAGTACCAGTTTTTGTTTTTTAGATTTCATTTATATGCGTTAGCATACAGTATTTGGTTTTCTCTTTCTGTCTTCACTCTGTATGACAGACTCTAGGTCCATCCACCTCATTACAAATGACTCAATTTAATTTCTTTTTATGGCTAATATTCCACTGTATATATGTGCCACATCTTCTTTATCCATTTGTCTGTTGATGGGCACTTAGGTTGCTTCCATGTCCTGGCTATTGTAAACAGTGCTGCAATGAACATTGTGGTGCATGTCTCTTTTTGAATTATGTTTTTCTCAGGGTATATGCCCAGTAGAGGGATTGCTGGATCATATGGTAATTCTATTTTTAGTTTTCTAAGGAACCTCCATACTGTTCTCCATAGTGGCTGTATCAATTTACATTCCCACCAACAGTGCAGGAGGGTTCCCTTTTCACCACACCCTTTCCAGCATTTATTGTTTCTAGATTTTTTTGATAATGGCCATTCTGACCAGTGTGAGGTGATACCTCATTGTAGTTTGTTTTTTTTTAAAATAAATTTATTTATTTTATTTATTTATTTTTGGCTGCGTTGGGTCTTCGTTGCTGCGCATGGGCTTTCTCCAGTTACTGTGAGCAGCGGCCGCTCTTTGTTGCGGTGCGTGGGCTTCTCGTTGCTGTGGCTTCTCTTGTTGCAGAGCATGGGCTCTAGGCGCATGGGCTTCAGTAGTTGTGGTGCACGGACTTAGTTGCTCAGCGGCATGTGGGATCTTCCCGGACCAGGGCTTGAACCCGTGTCCCCTGGATTGGCAGGTGGATTCTTAACCACTGCGCCACCAGGGAAGCCCCCTCATTGTAGTTTTGATTTGCATTTGTCTAATAATTAGTGATGTTGAGCATCTTTTCATGTGCCTCTTGGCCATCTGTATGTCTTCTTTGGAGAAATGTTTTAAAGTTATTTTGTCTACTTTTTACGGAAGATTTTCTCTCTTCAGTTGTGCCTTATATAGATGTCAGTGGGCCTCTCAATTCCTCTCTCTCTCTCCTGATTTTCCCGTTTCTAATCTCTCATGGGCTAGAATCTCAACAAGTCAACATATATCAGAATTGTGTATAAATAAGAGTAACTGGACTCCAAGGAGCTCTTCAATGAATAAATTGTAAGAGCTTCACTGCATGTACATTGTAACATCTATTTGGCTTCCTTGAGATCTTCCTTGCTTAGGTTTTGATTTTTTGACTCTTTTAAAAGTTGAAGTTGCCAGACAACTTAACCATTATCTGTGATACGGACATGCACACGAATGTGTGTTTTGAAAGCATTTGTGTATGTATTTGTGTGGCAAGTTACAAGTGTGTTGGGTCATGTGCAAGGTACAGGTTCAGAAGTGCCCATACACACACATCTGAGTTACGTGTGCTGAGTAGAAAGGTTTCATATTGCTGGATCCCATGCACGGACTGTGGATCACTTCCTGTCGGGGAGAGCCCTGCGTGTCTTATGTATGTATGTGGGCGTGTGTAGATATGCGTGGGGCTGCATTGGCCCTTTCTCTTGTGCAGAGGCCAGGGAAGGGGATGAGGTCCAGGGTAGGGTGGGAGCAAGAGACTGGGAAGTTCAATGCCAGGATCCCTCTCTTGGGGGAAACACAGTGTGACCCTGGCTGAGGTCTGGCTCTTCTCTGAGCCTGAGTGAGGATGTTCTCTCACAGCTGCACCAAGGGTGCACAAGGGGCCGGAGACGGTGCAGAGCTTGTTCCTAACAATACGACTCCCCTTTCCTTGTCCTTCATTTTGCTGTTCTCAATGTGAAATAATAATGATAATAGAGTAAAATCTCATTAATTCTAATGTCAGCACTTTAAGGCCTTTAATGATCTGTTTAGGGGTGGATTGGAATTTGCCTTTCCTGGATTGATGAAAAGAGATATTAAGTGACTGTGGGGAGTCGTTTCTGAACCCTCCAGCCTAAGTTAACCGACTGGCTTGAAGCCAGTCAGAAACCTCTGTTTGCATGGAATTGATAAACATGGTGATCACTTGGATTGAGTCCTTGAATGAGGCCTGATGATTCGGATTAGTGTGATTTTACTGCACTATTAATCATTATCACTAGCGATATCACTGCCTGTGAGGTGCCATCCCTCATTCTGTTCCACAGTCGTGGAAAGGTACGTGTATCTCTCCCGGTTGCAGGGATGGAAGCGGAGCCCTGGGCTCAGAGGGGCTGGGCCTCGCCCACAGTCACACTGGTTCTCAGCAGAGCCTGGACTGGGCCAGGGCTCCTCTGGGGCCCCATGCTCTCCTCCATGGCGCCCCTGGAACCAGGCCAGCTCTGCCTCAGCTTGAACAAATTCCCAAACTCAGCTGTCCTGCTTGCCTCCTGCCTTTTGCTCCCCGCACCGCACGGAGGGGGGCCTCGCTTGCTCTGGGCGCCCAACCTCCCTCCTCCCACCCCCGGCCGCCCCTATTCACTTCCCTGTTCATTTCTGTTTCCAGTGCAATGTGCCACCCCAAGCCCTCCCACCTCCCCTGCCTCCCCGGCTCCACCAGCCAACCCCCTATCGTCTGAATCCCCACGGGGCACCGACAGCAGCCATGCCATGCGGGTCTGAGCTCTGACGTAAGCACTTTTCTACTGTATTTCATCCAGCCCAGGGAACGGGGACCCCTCCCCTCACCCCCACTGAGCCATCTGCACCGTCTTGTTCCATCCGGCACTGCTTCTCCCCTCACCCCAGTGCCCCTTGTCGCTCTTTCCCTTCCATCCATCTGCTTAAGCCCGCAAGCGTCCCCACGCAGTGCCGGGCTAGGGCCCGCTGGCAGGACCGCTTCTTGGATGCTGCAGTGCCAGTGGCTTTGCTTCTCCAGAAGCAGATGGGAACAGAGCTGAGGCCTCTCCTGTCCGCTGTCTGAGGGACTGCCCTGACTCCCACCCCTGCACTTCCTGTCGGCCAAGAAGCCGGCCATCTGTTGAGATACACAGCAGTCCTGCGTCAGAAGCTGCTTGTCCCAGATCTTATTTCTCCCAGATCACTCCCAGATCTTACTGTAAATTAAAATAGCCCTGGACGATTCTAGGCAAAGGCTGTGTCCCTTCTTTCCCCCTAGCACGCAGCTGCTCAGGATCAGGCAAGTGAACAAGAATTGACTTCTACTCGTTTGTTCCCCTCTCTCAGGGTTGAGGGGGCGGGCGGGCTTCCACAGGTTTTTGCAAGGCAAGACTTCTCTCTGGGGAGGGTGGGCTGGAGGGTCTGCCCCTCTGTGCAGCGCTTTTCTCACCCGTGTCTCTCTCCTCCAGTGCAAGCCCTGGCTGAGGCCAATGCCGTGAAGCTCCACAGAACCACGTTCTGAAGCCTGCCTCTGCCCATCCTGGCCCCCTGGCCCCCCGCCCCTGTGCTCCCATGGGAATGCCACAGAGAGCCAGGCTGGGGGCCGGGCTTCTGCCGAGAGGAGCACAGATGCCTCGGTGTCCACATACCCACGGCGCCCGGCCCTGAAGTCCTTGCTGCTCAGACGGTGGTCCTAGGCCAGGGCGTGAGATGGTGGGGCGAGGAGCGCCATCCTATCTGATGCCCACGGCACAGGGAGCCTAGGTCTGGCTCTAACTGGGGTTGTGATGGCCCTACTGGAACACTCCCTGATGGAGAAGATGCCCTGGTGGGGAATGCGCCCTGGGCTATCTTAGGTTAGGACTCCTCTCTTGACACCGAGAACAGCACCCACCATCACCCCCTTCCCCCATCACCCCCGCCGTCCTGCCCCAGCTGTGCCCAGGGTCTTGGCACATCTCTGCTTATGGGTACTCCTTTGGGGTCCAGTGGAGACTGACCACCCTGCCTGAGCCAAAGACAAGATGATGAGAGATGGGGAGAGGCTCCTCGGCTCCCAGAAGACAGTGCTGGCTGTGGATAGAGAGAAGCAGGTCTGTGCAGTGTCTGAGGGCAGGTTGAGAAGGGTAGCAGAGAGAGAGGGAGAGGTCTCAGGACAGTGGGAGGAAAGGGAAGCAGCAGGACTCATGCGCAAGTAGGAGGAGGAGGACGGAGATGAGAAGGGGTAGGGGATTGGTTTCCCCAGGGTGGAACCTTAGGTTAGTGCCAAGTACAGTGCCAGCTGTTGGCTCTGCTTCTCCCACCTCGTCCCCAGGATCAGCGGGGCTGCCAGACCGAGGACCTGCCATGGAGCACACTGCTGTGGGTATGGAGGTGTGAGCTGAGGGCCCGGGCAGCAGCAGTCTGGGAGATGGCTCTTTCTAGGTCTGGGCCTGGTTCTGGGGTCAGGAGCAGAGAGAAGGACCTGTCTTACGGAGGGTGTGGTCAGCCTTGGGGCCTTTCCTAAACATTTCTGTGACATTATCTTGTCTCCCTTCCCCCTGAAATGTGCTGTGGGCCAGCTGAGCGTGTGCCCTGGAAAGCGGGAATGTGGCCTTAATCTGGTAGGCCAGATTCTGGGGCCCTACGCTGCATCCCAGGCATCCCAGGCATCCCAGATGAGGACAAGCTGAGGTTGTATGGAAGGTCTCCCTTCTAGCTTGGCTCACTCACAACCCACCTACCCAGGGAGCCAGTAGTGGAGAGACAGAAGCAAAGCCCATTCTCCCTATGCTCCACCCACCTTCAGATGAATGTAGCCAGAGAGGATGGAGGAGAGAGAGTGAAGCTGAAAAACCTTGGCCCCTAGGCCTTCTCTTTGCCAGAGTTGCTGCCCAGAGACTTCATTCTGACCTCCAGCGGCCCCAAGAATGATTACTTCATCTTCCAACAATTCCTCTCCACTCCTTCATGGCTGGGACAGTTATGGTTCATATGCAAGTAAAGTTGACAATTCACTCAACAAATATTTATTGAGCACCTTTTATGTACGAGGCACTGTTCTAGGTGCTTAGGATATTCTCATGCTTCTGAGGGTTTACAGACGGGATTCCACTTACCTTCACTTCTAGCAGGTTTTTTGAACATGACCCTTGGCTGCAGTTCCCATCTTCAGCACAGCTCAAGCACCCCAAACCTGTCCTCCCCCCGCACACACTGGCAGGTGGGATTGGCTCCCAAGTAACCGTCTCTCCCTTCTCCATCTTCTCCCACACCTTATCCATCCATAAGAAACGGATTTTTCGGGGCCTTCCATGCCTTCCCCTTTCTTTGTCTGTGTCTCCTTTTTTTTTTAAGTGATATTTTTAGAAATACATGTAAAATACCAAGGGTTAATGTCTGCCCCTCTGCCACCTCTCTCTCACCTCTTATTTCATAAAGCTGGCTCTTTATGTTGCTTTACATGCCTTAATATATGTTTTATGAAGATTATACATATTATAGATGTATATGTAATATATATATATATATTTGTTTGGATGTCTGATCCTTTACTAGAACTCCTGCCCAGGCCCATTTTCTCTCCTTTACTTTCCACATCATTCCTAGCATACTGCGGCCATACCCCATGCCTTTTGATCCAAAGAAGGGGAGAGGAAAGACTTATTTTAAGACAGATCTATTTTATGCTTTTGTTATAAAAGCAAATCTATTTTCAAAATGTGCAATGTCTGAATGGAATTGGCAAATGATGTGAGGAGACTGGGACGGCTGCCTCTAGGTCCAACCCTCCACCCTTCCCTCCTCCTCGGCAGGCAGCTTCCTTCCTCCCATTCCCCAGTCTGCAAAGGGCTGGTCCCCAGAGCTCACCCGGAGAGGATCTTGCCGGGGCAGGACATTCTCTTGCAAGTCCTGGTCTAAGGATTTGATTACACTGTCAACTTTTGATGACTCTCTAGGGTTATTGGGTGTGAACCCTCTTCGAGGAAATGTTTACAGTTGTGTGCACAAAAGTACAGCCTTGCAGGCACACACACCCCAGATGTGCTCCTGGACCACCTCCTTTATCACCCTGCTGGAAAGGGCAGCCTACACCAAACAGCACTGAGAATGTCAGTCTATTCTTTGATGGACCTAGAATATGGTGCAACGGCCAAAGGAAACGGGTTGGCATCACGGGTCCTTCGGGGCAGATACATTCAAGTTCCTTGGACTTCTCACACTCCTTTTCACTTGATCCCTCACTGGTCTGGGTGACACCTATGGCATCTGTCTCCCTCTGTGACCTTTCTTCTGGGGGCCGTTGTTAAGGGGATGGTACCCCAGTCTGGCATCCAGACTGCGAAGTCAGCCCGGAGGGTCCCACGGACAAGGTACACCTCAGACTTGCCAAGGACTTTCTTGCTGCTGGGGCCCTGAGCTAAGCCAGCTCAGCCTTCCAGACTGCTTATCGACTATTGAAGTGGGCAAGGGGCTCTCGCCTTGCAAGAATTTGGGCAGAATGGATGTCTTTTGTCCAGATCTGGAATCAAGGGTTTTGGAATCTAGCACAGAGCTCCTGGCCAGCATGTGAAGCCTGGCTTCCCACTTTGGCATTTGCTGGTACCCTATTCCCAGCCTAAAGCAGCTTGCTGTGAATGAAGGGGGCCTAGATGGAGGCCCAGGGGGAAGTAACCGACCTGGTGACAGCCCTGGTTACTAATCTAGGGCCTTCCCAATTAGCACATTACCTCCCTCATCGATAACCAAGAAGCTGTAATCAAATACTGATACTGTCACTTTAGAGTTTTTCTGAGGTTGCAAGCTGTGCGCACTTGCTCCCCTTGGTGAGAGGGATCCTCTTGGAGCAGGGCTGACTATAGCAAGACAGAATTAATTCCTTTCCCTTTAGGTACCCCCTGACAACCTGGCAGCTCTTAAAACTAAGGAAAATATGAAATATACATATATATATATACACACATATATCTATTTATGCACATATTGGGGCCAATTTGATTTGCTAGTATTAGACAATAAACCGTACAAGGAAATTTATGACTCAGTGTCTTTATTTAGTATAAAAGTGACCTTAGAAGAAGAGTTAAGATTAGATAAACAGAGGGCATCTCTGTCAGGGGACCAAACAGCCGTACCAGCCCCTTAGCATCTTTCTAGCCAATGAGCCCCTCCCCAGGGAGGGGCCATCCTGACTGACGGGCGAGAGCTTGCTTCCCTCTCAGCAGCATTCTTTTTAGATATAGGTACTGAAGCACCCAGTGAGTTCTGCATTTGTATCTTGCAAGTTTGTATAAACCCTATGCAGGGAATAAATGGTTTGTACAAGTGGTGTGTCTCTGGCACTCTGTGTCCGTGTCTGCCTGTGGCTGGCCTTGGGGTCCATGAGTGTTTACGTGCTTGGCAGAAAAGGGGAGGGGTATCTGGGGCCATCCTTCCCTGACTAAGAGAACTGGGTTCAGAGCATATGCACCACCCATTCCCCCCATGCCTTGGGCTGTACATCTCAGCCTCCCCAGGCAGGGATCCTGGAGTTCTCAGAAGCATGCCACCTCCCCATGAACTAGGGAATGGTGGTTTGTTGTCGACACCACTGTCATCTTTTTGATCCAGGTGACCCCAGATCAAGGTTTGTCCCAAGGTCCTGTACAATGGAAATATCAGATTCTTCAGGCCCTGGAAGCTTCCACTGAAGGTGGGGGCGGGGAGGTGGTATCAGAAAGGTTGCCCAAATTCTTTTCATCTAGCCTCAGTGTTTTGGGGTCATTTCTCTTGGCAGGTACTCAGTGGTTATCCCTTATTGACACTCAGTGTGAAGGACTTTACCAGAGCTGCTCAATTTGAAATGTTTGTGAGGAGTGAGAGTCAAGAAGCCCTGTGAATTCTATGGGCCGGGGTGTGGAGAGAGGACGTGAGCCCAGGACAGCGGCAGGCTTCCCTGGGCTTCTGCAGGATGTCTGGGGAGAGGAGGCGGCATTAGTGGTTTAAGAAAGAGGATATAGGAAGGCAAGCTTCTTGTAATTCTTGATTAGCCTCAGTCTGGTTCTAATGGCTGATTTTCAATTCTGGGCGCCTCTTCTCATCCCTAAAAGGCTAGTGGAGTAGGTATTTTGTGTCTATCATCTATCTACCTATACTTTTAAAAATAAGTAAAATGACTGGATTTTGGATTTTCTAACATCCCCGGGGGAGCTATAAACCTTGATGTCCTTCGTGAAGCAGGGAGAACTGGGACCAGATACAGGCTCAAGACAGACCTTTAGAGCTGGAGGAGGTATACTGGAGAAGTTGTCAATTTCCAGGACCTGGCTCTCTGTCTGCAGCTCCCCCTCTAGGCCAAAGCCATTGACTTGGAGAGGAGGCGGAATGTGAGAACACAGGGCACTGCTGGGTGCTTCTTTCCAAGCATGATGCTCCCAGGTCCCTGGCCGCTCCACCCTCTGGCCCAGATCAGCCCTTCAGTCAAGCCAGGCTGGGGTTGCAAAAGGGGGCAGTAGTCAGGAACTATAAATGAAAAAGCAACTAGCAGAATGCCCTTTAAGGAGTAGTGCTCTAACCATGTGGTCGTATATTTATTCTTGAAGAGAAGCATGCTAGGGTCAGGCGGCAGCCAGGCTTCAGACCCTGCTGCTGACAGGGAACGGGGGCCATGCCACATGCCCCCTTATCTCTAAGCCTCCAGTGCAGAACTGGCTCACCCCAGTGCTGAGACTGATGGAGGAAAGGAGATGCCGTGCTCAACTCCTGGCCCCGCTCCTTGCTAGCTGCATGAAGATTTGGACAAGTCACTAAAATTCTTGAGTCTCAGTTTCCTCATCTGTGAAATGGGGATATTAACTGCCATCTTATGGAGCTCTCAAGAAAGTCAAATGAAAAAATGGATGAAAAACCCTTTGAAAACTCAAATTCATTTACCAATGAGAGGAGTTGGTGGTGACACTGTGTTGGCCCCTTGGCTGCCTTTGGGGACATGATGAGGGAGGAGGGAAAATGTTTCCCAAGGTCTCCCCTTTGCTGGCTCCGTAGCCTTCACTGGAGGACGTCAGCAGGGGCCCTGTTGTTCAGCCATCTGAGGCGTCCTCCCCCTGCCCACTTCTATTCCTCCAGCCCCAGGGAGTAGCTGCACTATGCCAGCCCTTCCCCACGTTGATCAGGACAGGCTTTCCAGGGCCTACGTCCTCCTCCCTGGAGTTGCCCCCCATGAAGGGGGCCCCTCTCCAGGAAGATGGGCTATAGACAAACCCCTTGGGGCCCAACTCTGGTGCCCAGTGCTGTAATCTGAGAATCAGATGAAGAGACCCCAGATTCAGGAGGGTTCAGTTCTGAGCTTACAGGTGGGCTCCATTGTTAGGGGAGGTATTGTTAGTTGCTATTTTATATTCCTGTGGGAGCAGTTTAAAACCACAATTAAGAGGAGATCAGAAGTCTTTCACATAACAGCATTCAACAGTGTAAGAATAATAGTAATATTAATAACAGTAATTATTATAACTATACTAGAATAATAAGAACAATGGCTCGTTATTTACTATGAGCCAGGCACCTGGTTCTATGCACTTCACATGCGTTTACTCACTAATTCTCATTGTATCTTTACGTGATAGGTACTATTATTATCAAAGGAACTGAGGCACAGAAAGGGTGAATAAAATACCTGTCTCATGGAGCTAGGATGAAGCCCAGGGCGCTCTGATTTTATAGCCTGAGCTCTTAACCTACCAGTTTCAATGGGGATGATACCGCCCCCTAGGGGTGATTTTGGAAATTTTCAGAGGAGCTTAAGTTGTCTCAGGGCTAAGGGGGCAAAACTCTTACTGGCATTTAGTGGCTGCACTGCACAGGGCAGGTTTCCAAAATAAATAATTGCTTTCTGTCCTGCACAACTTTAAAATGTACAAATGGACTAAACCCACTACCAGTATGTCAGTCATACTGGAATTCATAATAGGCCTACCAAGTTTTTATAAGCTAAGTTTTTTTTAAAATAAGTTCTATGAATAACTCAGTAAGTTAGGAGATGGTTATTATGGAGAAGGCTCTTAAGTGGAATAAAGACGTCGTCTCAAAATTGTTGAATAATCTACTCCACGCATTGTCTACGCAATGTATTCTAACACTGCAACTACTGTATATTTGGTTCCAATGCAGTAGGGTCTTACTGAACAAGCAAAGAGGCTGACTGAAAACAGTTAACAGAGGAGCTCTGAGAGAACCAAACATCGTTAGAGCAAAGACACTTGAAATGCAAGGGGTCTCCTTGGATCTCCTCAAGAAATGTTTTTAGAAATTATTTCATATTATTGCCTCCTTTATACTTTTTAAGTTTTTTTACAGCCCAAAGACGAACACCTATGTTGTAACAATTATATGTGGAAATGTTTTGGGGAATTTGCCTGTTGTTTTTCTATTTTTCTCTGACACTGTCCCAAGGATCCACATTCAATTTCTCTAAACGGCTTATATCACCACTTCTCTTTCCAATCCATCCTCTCGCCCCCATTGCCTATTGGAAATATATGATCTCCAAGGCCTTTTAAGGTCGCACAGACTGAATTTTGCCTCAACACATGATGGCGTTTCAAAACACAGATCTATGTGTCTGTGACATGTCGCCACTACCCCACCCCATGTGGTAACATGGGGAGCTATTTAAACGACACACACAACAACGCAGTTTGGGGTTGGTTGGTTGGTTTTTTGGCTGCGCCGCACGGCTGGCGGGATCTCAGTTCCCTGACTAGGGATTGAATCCGGGCCATGGCAGTGAAAGCCCTGAACTCCCTCAAACTCAGTTTGTTTGCATTCACATGGCGTTTCCTCAATGTCACCACCTTGCCATCTATAACTTGCTTTGCTATTATCTCTACTTCAGTGAAGTCTATTTCCCTCTTTTTTTATATGCAAGGCCCTCTGATCTGTTTTTACTTAGCTAACATTAGTTTTTATTCTAGTATTCACTCCCTACTGTTCTTTCATTTTCTTTTATGGAGAGAGGGGTTATTGGGGTTTTTTGGAGGGGTGGTGGTATATAATGGTGGTCTATTTCTCTTAAGTTCAAACTTATTACAAGTAGGTGCAAGCAATCTGCCTACTTACGTCTTCTGTTGTCTTGCCTGAACACATATACTGAGAGACATTGTGTTTTATTATAATTTTTTTCTTCTTTATTATAATTAGCTTTGAGGGTTTTTTTAATGATATATGTAGACTGGTCATATCATCTATGAATTGCACTGCAGGATAGAGGGGACATTACAGAGGGAATGCTGGCTCTAATGGGATTGAGAACCACTGCTCTACAATGAGAGAAAGGATGTTAGGAACTGTCCAGCTTCTCTTTTCTTCAGGCCCACAGAGGGTGGAAAGGATGCAGCCACATCTACACAACTGGTGGGTGGACTAGAACCAGGCTTCCTGAATCGTTGTCCAGTCCTACCCTAAGCCTAAATTCATCTTTCATTTTCCATAGCTCAGCTTCACAGTCCAAAGTTGGGCACTGCTGGAGGAAAGGAGGCCGAAGCCCTCCGTGTCTAACTCCCTTGGGACGTTTTTGCCCTAGATTCAACCGAATCTGGCGCTCTCCTAAGGCTGCCAGCAACAGGTTTTACTCAGTTGTTTGTCGCCCCTAGTGTCTAGCGTGGGTACTGGCACAAAGCGAGCAAACTACTTACAAGATGAATTTAGTACTTTTCCAGAGAGAGACAGATCCCAACTCTTCCCACACCTTCCACCAAGCCAGTAAGGAATCCAGGTACTCCTAAATCCCAATTCTTCCATAAAGAGTCCAAATTTTGCAAAAGAGATGGAAACAGCTGAACTCAGCCTCAGGGCACGGGGTGGTGGGGAACACAGGGGTCAGATGGGAGTGGCCTTCTCCGAGTGGGCGGAGCGCGTGGGTGGGAGCAGTGCCCTCTGGGAAGAACCCGGAGGGAAACTCCTGACTTTAAGCAGCCGTGTGTGTGTGTGTGTGTGTGTGTGTGTGTGTGTGTGTGTGTGTGTGCGCGCGCGCGCGCGCGCGCGCGCGCGCGCGTCTGTCTAGGGGGAGTTAATGATTTACCAGAGGCTCACTTCACAACTTACCAAGGGTCAGCTTCCCTTGGGCATGTACAAGTTCGGTCCTCTGGGCTCCTCACCCCTTGCCAGCTTCCACCCGGAAGGTCCCCCAGGCAGCCCGCAGCATGATCTCCATCACCGAATGGCAGAGTGAGTGCGAGGGGCTGGTGCTGTCGAGGGGGCTGGCTGGACCGGCTAGGGTGGGTCAAGATGCAGCCCCTCCCAGCCGGGATCTTTCTCTGGGGAACCTGCAAGGCGACCTCTGGAGCTAGTGGCTGGGAGCTGCCCTGTTGGCATCCTTCAGGCAGCACGGCCAGGGCCGGGTGTGGCTCCCTTCCTTCCAGGGGTTGGGGGGTTGCCCAGGGCCCCCAGGTCGCCAGAGGCTGGTGCCTGGAGGAACTGGCAAGTTCACCACTCAGGCTGGTCCCTTCCCAATTCAGGATTCTTAAACATGGGATACTACAAGGGTGGACCTAGAAGGCCTCTGCCTATTGAGACATCTTTCCCCCACAAACTCTTAGGGTATCCTGTGGCCCTGGCTCCTTCTTATCAGAAACTAAACTCAAATCCCCTCCCCAAATCACTCTGTCCTCACTCCTAAATATCTTTCCCCTTTATTCAGGGAAGAGGGCAGGGAGGTAGTCCCAAGGTCCAGGAGAAGTGGTGAAAACTGTGGCTCTATAAGTTTCATTTGGGTGAGTTACTTAAAGCCAGTGTCTTATCTGTGAACTGGAGATAATATTCATTCATTCACTGAACAAATTTGTCTCCTTTATGTACCAAGCACTGTTTTGGGCACAGGGTATGCAACAGTGAATGGAACAGACATATTCCCTGCTTATGTTCCAGAATGAGGAAACAGGTAATTAGCAGATGAAGTCAGTATGTAGTATGTCAGATGGTGATACCTCCCTCTGGACAAAAATAAAACAGGGTAAAGAGGCTTGGGAGTGCAGGGTAGGAGGGGTGACTGTTTTGTATAGAGTGGTCACTAAGCTTACCTGGGAAGGTACTTTTATACAGAGACCCATAGGAAGTGAGGGAGCAAAGCCACGCAGCTGTCTGGGGCGGGGGGGGGAAATGTTCTAGGAAGAGGGGACCGCCAGTGCAAAGGCCCTGAGGCATTAGCATATTTTGGTGTGTTTGACAAACAAGGAGGCTGGTGTGGGTGGAACAAAGTGAGGAGAGGGGAGAGCAATAGGAGGATAGTCAGGGAGGTCACTCAGAGGCCAGGCTGTGTAAGAATTTTGGTTTTATCTCCATAAGATGGGAAACTATTAGAAGGTTTTGTGCAGAGGAGTGATATGATCTGCTTATATTTTTAAAAGATCACTCTGGGTGCTGGATTGAGAATAGACAGACTGTGGAGGGGTGGGGTCAGCAACAGAGAGACCAGTTTTGAGGCAAGAGATGGTGAAGGAGACCAGTTCCAAGGTAAGAGGTGGTGAAGGAGACCAGTTCCAAGGTAAGAGGTGATGGAGGAAACCAGTTCTGAGGTGAGAGATGGCGGAGACCAGTTCTGAGGTGAGAGGCAGTGGAGACCAGTTCAGAGGTGAGAGGTGATGGAGGAGACCAGTTCTGAGGTGAGAGACAGTGGAGGAGACCAGGGTGGTAGCAGCAAACTGGTGGGGAGCAGTCAGTGCTGGATCTGCGCTGAGGAAATTGCTGAAAGGATTTGCTGATGGACTGGATGTGGGTTGTGAGAGAAAGAATTCAAGAATGCCTCCAGTATTTTCAGCCTGAGCAATTAGAAGGGTTGAGTAGGGGGGAAGGCAGGATTTGGGTTTTAGACATGTCGAGTTCCATGTCAAGTAGGTAGTCAGGTATATTAGTCTTCAATGGAGAGAAATTTGGGAGTTGCCAGCGTAGGGATGGTATGTAAAACCATGAGATCGCCTGGGCACAGTTTCTCAGCCTCCCCACTACTGACATTTGGGGGGGGAGGGGGATCTGTCCTGTCCATTGTAGGATTTTAGCAGCATCCCTGGCCTCTACACACTAGATGGCAGTAGCACACTCTCACTCCCACTTGTGACCATCAAAACGTCTTCTTACGTTACCAAATGTCCCCAGGGGAACAAAATTGCCAACCTACCCATCAGCCCCACCCTCCACCCCAAGTTGAGAAACACTGACTTAGGGGAAAAAATACAAGAGGGCTGAGGCCTGAGCCCAGGGGCAAGCCAACATTAAATCAAAATGGGCTAAGTTCTATGAAGAATGTGCTAAGTAAGTCCTACGAAGAGAAAAAATATGAGGGAACCAGATTAAGTCGGGAACAGATAGTGGACCAGGTTTCCCTGAGAAACCGACATTTGTGTTGAGACCTGAAGGAGTGTGTGTTGGGCAGATAGCAAGTGGGGAGAAACCGCATGTACAAAGGCCCCGACGCAGGAAGGCTCGTCATGGAAACAATGATGTGTTTGGAGTATGGCAGGCAAGGGCAGAAGATGAAGTTGGACAAGCAAGCCTAGGCCCCATCATGCAGGGCCTGTAAGCCAGGGCATGGGTGGGACGACTCTGTTGCATTCTAAGCCAGTGGGAAGCCATGACGGACTGTACGCTGTGCTAATATGTTTTCCAAGGCCCCTGACTGCTGTGTGGAGAAGGGATAAGAGGGTGGCAGGAATGAAGCAGGAGACTAACTGGGAGATGTCGCAGGAGTCCAGGAAAGAGATAATGGTGGCTTAGAATTAAGTGGTAAGGGTGAAGAGAGATGGACAGCTTTCAAGATACATTTAGGAGGAAGAAGCAATAAAACTTAGCTGTGGATTGAATGGAGGAGGGGTGGTAGGGACAGTGAGGGAGACTCAGTGTGGCCCTTGGGCTTCTGCCTCGAGCTGCTGAGTGGGTGGTGATGACATTTCATTCATTTGGGGAAAAGTGTGCCAGGTGCAGCTTTAAGGAAGGAAAATCAATAGCTCAGTTTGGACCTGTTGAGTTCAAGATGCCTTGGAGAGAGAAGAACATGCAGATATGCCAAGTAAGCAGCTGGATGGGAGTTTGGAAGCTCAAAGGAGGCATGGACGAGAAAGATAAATATCAACATTGTCAGCACACAAGAGATACTTAAAGATGTGTAAATTCGCGTGAAACTAGAATGAGAAGAGAAATGAGCTGGAGCTGAAGCCCTGAGCAATTCAAACCCCAAGAGAAGAGAAAGAAGTGGGAGCTGGTGAAGAAGCCTGGGAAAGAGTGGCCAGACAGCAGGAAAGAAATCAAGAATATGGTGTCACGGAACCCACCACAGGCTATTTCAAGAAGGGAGTGGCCAACTGCTGACAGATGAGGACCGAGCCCTCTCCTTTGGATTTGGGAACATGGACGTCATGGGAGGCCCAAGCAAGAGCCTCTCTGTAGAGGGGGTGGGGGCAGAAGTGGACCGGACAGGGTTGGTGAAAGGCACTTTTTCTAGAGCCAGTCTACAGTGTTCATACCCTGGTTCTGCCAGCTGTTGGCTGTGCACCCCTGGGCACAGGTTAAGACCTCTCAGTGTTTCCGTTCTGTTTGTGAAATGGGGCTAAAGCATACCTACCTCATAGGCAGTTATGAAAATTAAACGAGTTAATACACATAAAGTGCTTAGACTGCCTGGCACCATGTGTTCATTAGTGTTAACAATTATTACTATTAATCACTGTTGTTAATTTTGAAAAGAGAAACAAGGCTCTTTCTCTTCCCCTTTGCCTCCTTCCTCTTCCTGAACAATTCAGTCTTAAAGCCATGAGGTAGCAGGGGGGCGGTGCCCAGGGTGGGTGTCAGGGCCCTCGCCGGGCTGGTGGGTTCACACTGGGGTTTGCCTGGTGCCAGGCCAGGGGGAGGGGGGCATCCTGGAAGGGTTGGGGTGGAAACTGGAGAGTAACTTTATGGTGGAGGGGCCTGCAGACTCCGCCTTGATGAAGTACTTAAAGAAGCATCATTCAGTAACAGGTCAAACTGAAGCTGTGCATCACCTAATAGATGCAGTGAGAAGAACACAGCATCACCTCTTGTTGATATCTCTGCATAACCTGAACCTAGTCACGAGGAAACATCAGACAAACCCAAACAGAGGGACAGCTACAGGATAACTGGCCCAAATCTTCATAAGTGTCAAGGTCATGTCAAGGAGAGACTGAGGAACTGTTTCAGACAAAACAGCCTGAAGAGACATGGCAACCACATGCCACAGGTGATTCTGAATTGGATCTTTTTGCCGTGAATGATATGACTGGGACAACTGATGAAACCTGAATGGGGTCTGAGGGTTGGATGGTAGTAATGTATCAGTGTTAATCTCCTGACTTTGACGTTGTGTCCTGGCTGTATAGGAGAATAAAGGAAACCACAGCCAAGTATTCAGGGGCGATGAGATAGCCGGTGGCAACTGCTTTCAAATGGTTCAGGAAAAAAATTCTTTGTACTGTACTTGCAACTTTTATGTCCATTTGATATTGATTTTTAAAAAAGTGGGAGAGGGACTTCCCTGGCGGTGGTTAAGAATCCGCCTGCTGGGCTTCCCTGGTGGCGCAGTGGTTAAGAATCCACCTGCCAATGCAAGAGACGCGGGTTTGAGCCATGTTCGGAGAAGATCCTACATGCCGCAGAGCAACTAAGCCCGTGCGCCACAACTACTGAGCCTGCACTCTAGAGCCTGAAAGCCACAACTACTGAACCTGTGTGCCACAACTACTGAAGCCCGTACGCCTAGAGCCCTGCTCTGCAACAAGAGAAGCCACCGCAATGAGAAGCCCGCACACCGCAACGAAGAGTAGCCCCTGTTTGCCACAACTAGAGAAAGCCCGTGAGCAGCAATGAAGACCCAACACAGCCAAATAAATTTTTAAAAAAAAAAGAAAAGAGAAAGAGAGAGAGAGAGAAAGTGAATGGTGTCTGAGGCTCCCTTGCACAGCCTCAGACCAGAGGGACCCATCCGCCTGCTCCAGGGGATATTGCGTTCCTTGGAGCTGTAGCTGCTTCTGGAAGCAAGAAAGACATTGAACCCGGCTTCAGTTAGTGCTGCAGGGCGGGATCTAAACAGGACTTTGGAGCAGCCATCAGCCCGGTTGTTCTCTGCGGTCTGGGGAGGGCCCCACTTCTCACCAGGTGGCGCCCTGGAGAGCCAGGCCTCTCTGGAGAGTTCCGTCAGTCTCCCAGCTGTTCTCTGCCCCAGAGCCTGGAGACTGGGTGACCTCCAGCAAGGGGTGCACTGCCCCAACTGCATCCTGGGGACGGTGGGCTGCAGGCACTGCTGTCACTCCTGGTGATGTGTCCCATCCCCCACCCTCTCTGCCATGCTTTCTGCCCCAAGAAGAACTTCAGGAGCAGCCCCTGGCTGGTAATTTGACTGAAATCCCTCAGCTACTCCACAGGTGAGAGGCAGAGCAAGGTCTGAGGCTTGTGTGTGAGAAACACAGTTTCTGACCCTTTTCTGTGGGGTACTGTGTAGTTTCTCCGCTGAACGCTGGAAGCACTAATTGTGGCCCATAAAGAAGGCTGCCTCCATTGCAGAAAAATTGTGGAAATGCACCAGCCCTTGAAGGGCAGTGTGGAACAAGTCGGAAAAGTAATAACCATACAAGCCAGCAAATCATTGTTGCAGAAAAAAGTATAATATAGAAGACATGAAATATGAATTTGAGAAATGTATGATTTCTACAAAATGAGTAAGAGGCTGTACTTAAGTGTTTACAGCATGGGCATGTGGATATTCTAACAAAACAAAATGAAAACCCAATAAAATGCCCATGTTATGTTTCCACACAAAAATATCTACTAAGGGAGATAGACCAGAAGGGTGTATTGTCAGAACTGACCTATTTTTATGGTGAGTGTAAGCTAATAAGAGATTTTTATAACGGGCATAAAAACTTAAAATACCTTTGTCATTCAGATTAAAGAAATATGGTTGTGGTCTTCCTCCACAGTACCCTGGCCCGTGTAAAATTATCATGACAAGATAGATGTACTTCTAGATCCTCAACTCACTGTCTCTGAGGGTAGAAAAATCATGCAACATGGAAAGACAGAACACAAACTTCATAATGACCAAGGGGGTTGTGCTCTACCCAGTGTCTTGGGTTCTAAGAGATTTAATTCAGGCAGGCATTCTAGGACATGGAAACAGGAAACAAACTTAAATAGATTATGGAGATTTGTCAGAAACAGGAGGAATTGCCATTAGTAGCAGTTGGATTCTGGGCGGGGGGGGGGGGGGGGGGGGATATGCTGAGAGAAATGATGTTGTACTCATTCCTAGCAAACCCAGCTCTGCCAAAATGGAGACCCAATTAGACCGGCATTTTTCTAGAATATGAGTTGAACGAGGTTTCAATCCATAATTTGAACAATAAATCTCATCTCTGTATTTTTAAAGATCTTTTAAAGTCCTTTGGCCTTATTTCTATACTGGAACTGATCCTAATCCTCTTAAGGTCTGTATGGTAACAGATTAGGAAAGATTAACTACCTACCTGAAAGACGATTGTGTTTCATTTTCTTTCAGTTGTAAATATAACTTAGCCAGTAAACCTAATCTTAGGAATAAACCTAACTAAGGAGGCAAAAGGCTTGTACCCTGGAAACTACAAAATGTTGCTGAAAGAAATTTTAAAAGACACAAATAGGTAGAAAGACCCATATTCATGGATTGGAAGACTTAATATTGTTAAGATGTCAATACTACAGAAGGCAGTCTACAGATTCAATGCAATAATCTATCAAAATCCCAATGGCATTTTTTGCAGAAATAGAAAAATCCATCCTAAAATTCACATGGAATCTCAAGGGATCTCAAATAGCCAAAGCAATCTTGAAAAAGAAGAACAAAGTTGGAGGTTTCAAACTTCCTGATTTCAAAACTTATTACAAACCTACAGTAATCAAAACAGTGTGGGACTGGCATAAAGACAGACATAGAGACCAATGGAATATAAAAGAGAGCCCAGAAATAAACCCTGGCATATATGGCCACATGGTTTTCAACATGGGTGCCAAGACCGTTCAATGGAGAAAGGACAGTCTTTTCAACAAATGATGTTGGGAAAACTGGATATTCACAGGCAAAAGAATGAAATCGGACCCATACCTTACACCATATGTAAAAATTAACTCAAAGTTCATTTTAGCTCTAAGTAAGAACTAAAACAAACTCTTAGAAGAAAACATAGGAGAAAAGCTTCATGATGCTGAATTTGACCATTATTTCTTGGGTGTGATACCAAAAGCACAGGCAACTAAAGAAAAAAATAGATACACTGGACTATATGAAAATTTAAAACTTCTGTGTATCAAAGGACACAATCAACAGAGTGAAAAGGCAACCTACAGAATAGGAGAAAATATTGGCAAATCTTGTATCTGATAAGGGGTTACTATACAGAATATACAAAGAACTCCTACAACTGAACAACAAAAAACCCCAAACAACCTGTTTTAAAAATGGGCAAAGGACTTGAATAGACACTTCTCCAAAGAAGATATACAAATGACCAACAAGCACATGAAAGGTACTCAACACCACTAATCATCAAGGAAATGCAAATCAAAACCTCAGTGAGATACCACCTCACACCCCTTAGGATGGATGCTATCAAAAACAAAACAAAGCGGAAAAAACAGAAAGTAACAAGTGTTGGTGAGGAGATAGAGAAGTTGGAACCCCTTGTACACCACTACCGGGAATGTAAAATGGTGTAACTTCTGTGGGAAGCAGCATGGTGGTTTCTCAAAAACTTCAAAATAGAACTACCACATGGCCCAGCAATTCCACTTCTGGGTATATACCCAAAAGAAGTGAAAGTAGAGTCTCGGAGAGATATTTGTTCACCCGTGCTCACAGTAGCATTATTTACAATAGCCAAAAGGCGGAAGCAACCCACGTCCATCCACAGATGACTAGATAAACAAAATGTAGTATATGCATACAATGGAATATTATTCAGCCTTAAAAAGGAAGGAAATTCTGACACATGCTACAACATGGATAAACCTTGAAGACATTATGCTGAGTGAAATAAGGCAGTCACACAGAGACACGTACTGTATGATTCCAATCATATGAGGTACCTAGACTGGTCAGAACCATAGAAAGTAGAATGGTGGTTGCCAGAGAGAGCGGGGAACGGGGAGTTGTTTAGAGGTTACAGAGTTTCAGTTTTGCAAGATGAAAAGAGTTCTGGATGTGGGTGGTGGTGATAGCACAACAAGGTGAATGTACTTAGTACCACTGAACTGTATACCTAAAAATGGTTAAGATGATAAATTTTACTTGTATTTTATTGTAATTTAAGATAAAATTTTCAACTTGATTCAATTTAAAAATGAAGCAACACAATGAACTGTCATTTGTTGACTACCAGAGCGGCACAGATAAAGTAAAATTAACAATTCTGTGTGATGGAGGGGGTTTAAGAGAAAGGGAACTTCATATCCTAAATAGCCTATCTGTGCTGGGCTCCCTGGCTCTGAGCCAACTCCTGTAGTTCAAAGAACGAGGAGACACAAAGCAAAAGACACGCTGCTGCTGGGGCCTACCTGTGGCTGAAGTTAGGGTTCCGAGGGGTGTGTGGCAGGGCAGCCACGGTGCTGGCTGTGGTGTAGACTCCGAGGTGATGAGCACATTTCCAGTCAATGACTTCTCTTTCCCAGTCAAGTGTGAGAGGTCGTCATCAGAAGGCTGGGAAGCGGGGCGGTTTAGAGAAGGAAGGAGACACTGTAAAGAACTGTTCAGGAGGGCAAGCCTCCTGACATAGGGCAGGCCAGCTGGGCAGCTGTGAGACACTTTGGGGATATGGCTGTGAGCTTTCAGTGGTACCCTTCGGCCCTGGTGTGAGTTGGGCATCAAGCGGCTCCCAAAAGCAAGAGGCCAGGAACAGAGTAGGCAGAGGGTTGTGTTCAGCCAGAGACCCAACCCTGATAATGATCTAGGTGACGTGGCATTTGAAGACAAGAGGACACTGAAAATAGAAAGTGGTGAGGGTATCACTAGCTACCTCATAGAGATGTTGTGAGGACAGGACGCCAGAGTATATAGAACTGACCAGCAGTTTCCAGGTGCTAAACATAGATTCGTGCCCATCCTTCCCTTCCCCTCCTGTCATTCCCTGAGAGCACAGAAGCCAAGATTCCTGGATGGCAATGGAGCCACGCCATCCCCCGCCCCCCAGAGGGCACCTGTCCAGCGGCAATGGGGGGAAGTTCCAGCATCCCAAGCTGCTCCCCAAAGCCCATCCCACCACAGCCTCCTTGCCCATTGCAGAGATTGGTGTGGGCACCACCGGCTTCGGCGTCTTCTTCATCCTCTTTGGAATGTTCCTGTACTTTGATTCGGTGCTCCTGGCCTTCGGAAACGTGAGTCCCCAAGCCGTGTGAACCTACCTGAGGTCTCCGTTGCCGGGAGGGTCAGCCCTGAGTTTATTCAGATCGAGCCCATCCATGCGCTGGGCACCACCAAGCGCAGGCAGGCAAGGGGTGGCTGGGGATGGATGGGGAGGCCTATGGGGCACAGAGAATCTAAGGACCTGGATTCTCATGCCAAGCTCTGGGCAAGGCCCTGAGGGTACCAAGATGAATCAGACGCCCCGTGAGAATCCCACCACCTAGGGACAGGAATGTCACATCAACATACACGACTGGGGAGGAAGACAGGGGCAGTGGTAAAGTCACTGTAAAATAAACGCACCTAATATGAAACAAGGTGCTTGGAGAAAAGAGAGCGCGCCCTGTGGGAGAAGGATGAAAAACAATTTAGGAAATAAGTGAGTGTGGAGAGGATAAAGCACTTCCAGGTGGATGGAACAAGAGAAGAGGTATGGAGAAGGGGAGGGAAAGCATGGAACGTGCTGGAAGAAAGCCAGAGAGTTAAGCTTGACAGGAGGCCAGGCACTCTTAAGGGATCGTTGGGAGGCAAGCTGAAGGTGGTGACAGGGCCATAGAGTGGAGGGCCTGGAGAATGCTGCCACAGGCTGGAGCCCTGACACTGCCCTGTGACTCTGGGTGTGGCTGCCTAACCTATTCAGGCTTCAGCCTTCACCTTTGTAAAATGGAGAGAATCTCACTATCTTTCCCATCTTACTTAGGAGGTGTGATGAGAAATGATATCATATAAGAAGAAGTGCTTGGGATCCAAGAAAGTGGGTCGAATTGGGTGACAAGCTAGAGACCTTCAAAGGTCTCCTGGTCCACCCTGCCTCTGGGCACTTCTGTTCCTAAGCAGTTCAAATTACTCACCCTCTCCAATATTATCCCTCCTTGAAGAGTTAGCAAGTCCTGCCACATGCCTGATGCGCAGCTCCAGGCCTGGCCCCTGACTCCCGAGGGAGCAGAGGGAGCCAGGGTGTTTGTTCTCACACCCACCCCCTCCCTCTCCCACAGCTGCTGTTCCTGACTGGCCTCTCCCTCATCATCGGCCTGAGGAAGACGTTTTCCTTCTTCTTCCAGAGGCACAAGCTCAAGGGGACCAGCTTCTTCCTGGGGGGCGTGGTCATCGTGCTCCTGCGCTGGCCCCTCCTGGGCATGTTCCTGGAAACCTATGGCTTCTTTAACCTCTTCAAGTGAGTGCAGGTCCCCTTCCCCTGGATGGGCCCACCAGGGCCTCTGAACGGCTGAGGTCAGGTTTGGGCAGCATGACCAGCAGCGCATACAGAAGCTGGACTTTATCCTGCAAGAGACGGGAGCCTTGGAAGGGTTGAAAATGGGGAGGAGCATCAGGTGGACACCAACCATAGGCCGAAGGATAAGTTGGAAGAATCAGCCCATCCATCAGTAAACATGGAGTACCTGCTGTGTCCCCATCACTGTGCCTGTCACCAGGGAGGAGACACAGGACCTGCCCTCAAGTCTGGCAGTCCAGATAGGGAGGAAGGGCAGTGAACTAACATCTACTAAGCCCCTCACATGCACCAGGCATGCTCACAAGCATCCTCTCATTTTGTCATCTCCACAACCCATTGTAGGATTGTCCTCTACTTGCAAATCAGGAAACCAATGCTCGGAGCACTGCCCGAGCTCTCACAAGTAGTATGCAAAGGATCTGAACTTGACCCAGGTGTCTCTGGCTTCGCCCCGTCCAGTGTCAGCCTGGGCCTGGTGAAAGACACGGTGGAACTCAGCGAAGGTGTGTGGCCTGCATCAGGGCCAGGGAGGTGTCCCAGAGGAAGCAGGACCTGAGACAGGCCTTGAGGGGTGGGTAGGGTCTCAGAGAAGACTGAAGGGTCTTTAAGGAGAAGAAAGAAAAGGATACTGAGGAAGACCATTTCTGGGGCACTGTGGAGAGAACAGGGGTGGGATGGGGATGATGTGGGCTAGAAGAATCATGGCTTATGGACTCATGGGAAGGAGCTGTGGACCAGGAACCTTAGGCTAATCGGAACCATCAGCTTACTCAGTGTAGCCTTGAAAACACCTGATCGGCCTGATGCCCTAGACTTCAGAGACATCATGTAGTGTGGTTGCAGGAAATGAAATTCTCTCACATGCGTTCTGCCACCCATTATTTTTCAACGATGTCATTATTCAAACAGTCATTCATTCAAATAGTCAGATATATAAAAAGTACCTACTACGTGCCAAATACAGGGCTAGGTGTGGGGATATGGCACTAAACGAGGAGAAACTTCCTGTGGAACTTGCAATTTAGTGAAGAAGACTAACTCTGACAATAGTTACCATTTATTGAGGACTTGGAAGTGTGAGTGGGGCCACTGCAGACTCAGCAGTTCTAACCAAAAGTAAACCTTGAGAAAGACACCTTGCAGCAGCATGGAAGGGGCAAAAAAAAACCTCAGAGCTATAAGAGACCTCAGAGACCCAAGCGAACCTCAGGGACCTGAGGCCCAGGGAAAGGAAGTAGCTCAGCCAGAACTCAGATTTCTGCTCCCCTTCCCACACCAACCTCCATGCCTCCAAGCATGGATCACCCATCCATGCCAGGGGGTGTGTGGTAAGAATGGGGCGCCGAGGCGTGGGGGAGAACAGTGAGCGCAGCCTCCAATAGCGATCCATGCCTGGAGCCCAGGAAACATGCGGCAGGCGGTACACACCCGGTCTAGGGAGGAGAAGACAGTAACAATAATAAAAATAAACATTTCCCAAGCATTTCTCTGTGTAAGGCCCTATGATGTAGATACGATTATTATTAACCCCATTTCACAGCTGGAAATAGATTCAGAGAAGTGAAGAAATTTGCCTAAGTTTATACAGCGCCAGTGAGTGGTAGAGCCAAGATTTGAACCCAGGGAGCCTGACCTCAGGGCCTTCATTCTTAACTACTCCACTTGGCTGCCTCTCAAAAAAACAGGGGTGCAGAAGCATGCCCGCCCCCAGTGCCCAGGAGCCCATTCTCTTGGGAGCCAAAGCTGGAGCCTTAGGGGGGACCTCAGCCTCGCTGCCCTCATCCTCCCCTCTGGGGCCATCACTGACCACTCCCTTCGCCTCTCTGCTCCTAGGGGCTTTTTCTCTGTCGCCTTTGACTTCTTGGGCAATACCTCCAACATCCCCTTCCTGAGCGTGGTAAGTGGATTATGCGTGTGGCTTGGTGGCGGTGCCTTGGGGTGGGGGAAGCACACGGACTTAGTAGAACAGCAGCCCCAGGCACAGTGGACACTTCCCCATCTCCCCTCAAAGCCCCTTCCCCAGGTGGGCCAGCCTCAGCTCCTCTTCCCCTCCCTCTACCTTCTCCATTTGACAACAGCAGATGAGATGACGGGTGTGAGCAGTTGTGCCAAAGGTGTGGGTGTAGAGAACGGTGTTTGTCAGTAGCTCCCTATTACGGCCAAAGAAACGGAGCCTGAGGGAGTCTAGGTGACCCAGCCAGAACGTGCCAGACTTCCGGAGAGAGGGCTGAGTCTGGGCCCCAGGCACAGAGAGGATGTGTGACAGCCAGTGACAACAGGAAAATCAGGTGGCAGATTCTGTCCTCTCCTTGAGGCAGGCATGGGGCAGTGGTCCCTAGCCACTGCCCCTCCCTTTCTCTGAAGCACCAGACAGAATACAAGCTCTCTGAGAAGCTCACAGAGGCTCTAAGCCAGCACCTTGACATGCCCGCCCCCTGGACACACCCCCGCTGTCCCCTCTCCATATCTGCGCCTGGCACTGCCCCCAGCTCTCAAGGCCAGCTTCGTAATAACCTAGATATCGAGTCTGCTCTGCACTCTTTGTCTGGAGTAATGATTCTTGGCTCCCACAGCTGTTCCGGAGGCTTCAAGGCACCGGCTCAATGGTCTGAACAGCAGAGATAAGCTGCTTGAACTTGGATCATTGGTTCAGGGGGCTGGAAAGGAAATGGGGGCCACCCCCTCAGGCCCCCACCCTGCACTGACTCATCTCCCCATCGTACCCGGACCTCTCCAAGTCCAGAAGGAAGGATGGAGCCGAGTGACTGACCTCAAATCCCCAAGTCAATGCAAGACGCTGTCAGGACCATTGGGAGCAGAGATCCAGGTCCTGTGGAGATTGAACGGGGATCACACCCCACCCTGTATTTATCAGAGGAAAAGCAAAGATTAAATCCCCAAGCTGTAAATGTGCCTGAGACTCAAAGTCAGTGTCTGTAGCCCATTAAGTCCATTCTCTGACTCAGGGCAGGCCCACACACATGGCAAGAAGCAGGCCTGCTCTCATGACCTATCATTCTTACCCTCGTGTCTACGAGTCCTAATGAGTGAGATAATATGTTTGCAAGCCCCTGTTAGTAGGAGGTATTAAACAAGTGATGGGTATTAATCCCCATCATGGTGGGAAGTGCTTCTCAACCATTAATTAGGTGGATGTCTGCACAGCTCACCCACCAGGTAGCCTCTGTGCTGAGGTAGAGACATAGCCCCTACCTTCCAAGGGCCCCAGTCTCTGTCCTGGGAAGCACTTTATTCAAGGGTAAAGCGCATCCTTGCAGGCCCAAGAAAGAGACAGGAGTCCCCTGCAATGCGTACATTTAATAAGTCTCTGTGAGGGCCCCTGTGTCTGTACGGAGCAAAGGAGCGGGTGCTGAGGGTGCAAAGGGAAGGAGACCTGCCCCACTTCAAAGCGAGGCTCACAACAATTCCAAAACCGTGTGATCGAGGTGCCACAGGACATGACTGTGGGGCCCCAGGAGCAGCACCTCCCGACACACTGCAGCTGGAAGGCACTCCTCCGAGTTCCCTTAGTGCTTCCCAGGTACGCCCATCTTCTAGAGCTGCAAAGCTGCTGCTTTCTTAGCCAGCTGCTCACATACCTGTCTCGCCCATCGGACCTCGGCATGTTCATCTCCAAACCCCCTGCTGAGCCCGTGCTCAGGAATTGCTTGGGGAAAGAAGGGAGGAAGGAAGGAAGAAAAAAAGAGACAATCCCCCCACCCAGTCCCAGATCCCAGCCCAGGAGCCGCCTTCTGGTCTGAGACCCCAACTGAGCTGCCAGAGCCAGGAGCACACGGGGAGCAAGGAGCCCCCGGGGCAGACTGTGCCACCTCCTCCCCCTTCCCCCCCTGCATCCTACTCACTTGTCTGGAGGGGGAACATTGCCCGCTGACACTCCGCCCCCCCCCCCAACAGTCCATTTTCATGTTGTTTGGGGCAGAATGGGTCTTGGAGTGGGTCGGGGAGAAGCGGTGAGTAGGCTGGAAAGAACTAGCGGCAATCAGAAAGCCAGCCTTGGAAGGCTTCTGGAGGGGCAGAACAAGGCTGATTTCAGTCATGAGAACTAGGAGGCGGGAGTCAGCCGTCATCGGCTCGGAGCGCCGTGCTCTCTGAGGGGGTCTGAGGAGGAGGGAGGGGGAGGCAGAGGTGGACCTATGCCTGGAGACGTCACCATGGGCTTTATAAAAGGGACGTGACCAGGGAGCTGGTGACAGCGAGCCCAGGAGCCCATCTCCCCTCCCTCCAGGTGTTCACTCAGCCAAGCAGAGTCATCACCTCGGAGACCCCTCAGGACGGAGCCAAGGCAAGGTAGGTGCGCTGCAGCACCCACACAGGGGAAGGCTCCGGCCGGACTCAGGGAGGCTCCAAGCTGGGAGCAGGTTCAGTTCCAAGACTGACGGAGGCGTCCCAGGCAGGCCAAGGGGGTGCCGATCTTCCCTGATTACTCGGCTGGCCAGATTTATTCTGGGATGTCTGGGTAAATGATGTTAACTTGCACTTTATGAAACCAGGACCCTGGGGATTCTTTTCTGTAGAAAGAATGAATACAGTGAATGAACTCTCTGGCTGGGATGAGAGGCCACAGAAGCTTTTGGAGGGAGCTGGGGAACTCCTGGGGCTCACAGGCTCAACAGGACTCCTCTGGGCAGTTCCCTGATGTGTGGATGGCAAACACAGACCTAAACAAAGAGCCCCCGTGTACCCTGCCAGCCCTGGCACTAAGAGATGGGATCACTGCAGAAGGGAGCTGCCCCACCCCAAAAGCTTTCCAACCAAGCCTGGAATTCCTGTTACTCTCTAGGTACAAAACCCCTGGGGCAGGGAGACCACAAAAATGCCCACAGCAGGACAGCCACTCGTGGCCCCTTGGAAGCTGATGGTTCTTTTCCAAACAACTCAATTCTACCACATGTGTTAAAAGCCCCTGTGCTGGGCAGTGAACCAAGTGTTGGGGGAGGGGTGTAGGTGTGCACTGGGGACAGGTAGTGGGGGAAACCCAAAGTTCTCATGGTATGTGCTACCTATGATGGGATGGGGAGGGTGCAATACAGGTGAGAGGAGCATGAAGAAGGAACACTACCTTCTAACCACACAGCCTGCCCTCTGCCTCCTTCCCCACTCACCGTCCTGCTTCTGAAGAGCAGCCTGAATGCTCCATGTGAAACGCTAATCTACACACATTCCCCTCTGGCTCACACCGCCTGGGGATAAAGCCCCTGGTGGCCCCTTCCCCAGCCTCATCACTCACTCTCTCTCCAGCAAAGTTTCACCCTCCTGGCAGGCTGGAGGGCCTGCACTTCCCTCCACACCCAGCTCCAGCTCCCTTGCTGGGACTGCCTTCAGTGCTCAGAAACTCAGCTCAGGTGCCACCCCCTGCAGAAAGCCTGCCTGGACCCTCCACATCAGGCTCCCATGGGCTCTGACACACCCCCGGGCCTCCCCACCCACCCTGTGCTCACATGCCTCCAGCCTCTCATTTACCGTGTTATTCTGAGATGATTCTGATTACGGCTCAATTTCTTGTGCTAGATCCCAGGGGAGGGCCTGGGGGAAGCAACCCTGCGTCTTAGCACACCTGTGCACCCATAGCGCCAACCAGGTGCTGCGATCAGGAATGACTTCGGAACTGACCTGGACCCTGTGCATCCATGGCCTGAAGCCATAAAAGAAATGGTTTTGCACTGTTCTCTCTAGTGGACTGATCCTCTCTCTACTCCATGCCCCGACCCAGGCCTTAAGGCAGGTGCAGAAAGCCATGGTCTGGGTTTCAGGGTGTCACAGAGTCAAAGTCTGCAAGGATAAGTGACCATCTGAGGGGACAGTCGGTGGCCAGTCTGACTCAACGCTCTTATTTTATACACAGAGCAATGATGTCTAGAGATGGGAGGTGACTTGCTCTTGTCTCACAGGGAGGGAGGGTGGAGCTGTGGCTATAGATCTGAGTCCTCCTAATCCCACCCTTACTCTACCCCATGCCTGCGTCCCGGTTGGAGCAGGGAGAGGAAAGGGGAGTGGGGGCCACAACAGAGGGTTGGATGGGGCTGAGCCACCGTTAGGAGCTGACGGGCACAAATGATAGTCCCCCCGCCCTGCCCCCTTACCGCTCGACCACAGAGGGAGGCTCGAGCCTTTAGATCTGGCACCCACTCCCTTCTGCTCAGCCTGCAGTGCTGCCTGGCTCTCCACCAATTTGTCTTTAATCATGTTTGGACAGTCTCAAAATGCCTGCTGACTTTTTCAAAGAGAAATCAGACTTGGGAGCTGGAAGAGCTGGGGGGGGGCGGTGGTGGGGATGAGAGGGGAAAGGGGATGAAGAGGGGGTCAGAGCACACAGCTCCCACCTCAACAGCCAAAATCATGAAGTCGATTATATTCATATCCTCTCAGAGACCACGGGGAATAGAATATGGAGACAGTTGACCTGATAAATCAGGGAGAGTTTTTTTCTCTTTCCTGAATTACAGGCAATAAGACAATTTAATGACGGTTTTCAAGGCTATGAAGGGTTATGAGAGCAAGCAAGATGATTGCCTCTTTCTTCATTTTTCTTGAAAAAGGAAAGGAATTAAGTTCCCATTACAGCAGGAGGGAACTGGGCCAGGTTCGGGAAGGCACATTCTAGTGGGGAGAGTGGAGCACAGAAAGCTGTCATTTATGCAGAGCCCAGCATGGAGGGAAGAAGAGCCTGCTCCCAGGCTCCAGAGAGCAGGTGGGGACCTCAGCGTCCTCCATTCAGTGGAACTCCTTGCCCCACTTCACTTCACCTTTCCCTGCTCACTGCCACACTGCACCTCATTCCTTGTTTCTCCAACATTCCTCTCAAGCAAACCTGAGATTCAGAATCCCGGCCATTTTCCAACCCAAGCAGTCCTGCCCCTTCCACTGATATGAATCCTTCCTCCCTCCCTCCCTCCCTTCTTTCCTTCTCTCCTTCCTAACCTTACTGGCCTCACCTGCAGGAAGCCCTCCCTATGATTCTCACCTAGCATGAGTTCAGCTTGGACGATACGGTGCAAGTGGTCTCAGTCCCATTTCCGTGCTGTGTCTGTTCAGCCTCATCCCTCCACTGAGGGCCTCCAAGGGCAGGGGCTGTCTCCTCCCTTCCAAGGGTCCCACGTCATGCTGGGATCTGCCCCATCACCCAGCCCAGAGGGCGTGCCTAACCTAGCCCCTCCGCCCTCTCTCTGTCTTGGTCTCAGGACACTTCCGGGACCACGATGAACTCGCTGGTTTCTTGGCAGTTGACGATTTTCCTCTGTGCCGTCTCCTTCAGGGAGACATTAGAAAAGGCGACGCCCATGGAGAACCCTAGAGCCACAGGTATGTGTTGTCTGGGAAGAAGGGTGGGAGGGAGCAAGTGAGTTGTTGCAAAATGAGAGTTACCATATTCTTCAGATATGGCTAGTCTCGTGACGTGAATTTAAAGCTGCGTCTAATGGAAACCTAAGACTGATACATGCAACACGTTTAGGGGCCTCGCTAACCTTGCAAGCAGGAATGTCTTGCCACTGTTACGGACATCAGGAGGCTCACCCAGGTTCAGGTGCTTGTTAACCACCGAGCTCCTGCCTGGTTTTCTCTGCTCTCCGCCAACCACCTCTCTGTGCAGATCTGCTAGGAAGGAATTTACTATGCAAGTTTGTCTTACCAGTGACCTCAGTTCCTTTATGGGAAATTTGAAAAAAAAAAAAATAGCCTACACAAAAGGACAGATCCTTAATATCTGTCAACATTATGAGTTCATTGTGAAACTGATGAGCTGGAGAAACTGAGGCCCAAAGAGGTAAAGAAACGTTCCCGAAGTCACTCAATCCAATGCTGCAGAAACCCAGCAGGCACTGAGCTCCCAAAGAGTGCCCTCTACAGGGCATGAGCTAGGATGGTGCTCATCCCCAAGTCAGGAGGGGGGTTTAACACTGCTGGGTGGTCAGCTTGGCCTCTGGGGACCTCAGTTCCTCTAGCTCTGGAACTTGCAGCATTCTCTCTATACACAAGATATCACTGTGCCCATAAGCTATCCCAAAGCAAAGAGAACATGGCCCTGGGTGTCCCTTGCCAAGTGTGTCTTCTCTCCTGGGATCGGGTGTTCTTTCTGGGTGAGGGAGGATCCCCCAGAGTATAACATCATCACTGCCCTGGGGACATTGAGCTCTTAGCTCTTTCTGGCAAAAGCTTAGGTGATGCTAAAAACAATAGCCTAAGCAGTGATCCTCCTGCTGGGATGGTGGCTGTAGCTAGAAAGGAAGTCATTGTCTCTTCCATCTCAGCCAGGCCCAGGGCCCTCCTAGGAAGATTATAACTAACTCTGGACCATGCCCGCTTTTCTCCAGAGTATGCCAGGGCACTGAAGAGCAGGGCTCAAAGCCAACTACCCTCCACCCAACACACACCCACTCACACCCCAGACCTCATTTCCACTGATCTCCTGCCACAATTTGCTGGGGTCATTGTCTCCTGAGAGCTAGTTGCACTACTTTACTGCTAAAAGGTATAGTGCACTTAATGAGCCTTGCATGTGGAGTGCCTTCCAAATTAGCCTCATTAACCCTCAGTGTGAAGGGGAAAGATTATACCTGGAGTGGGGGAGGTGAGCTGGTTGAGGTGACCCAGATAATTTCCCTTCTTTGTTGAAGCCCTTATATAGCCTTTTAGGGGTCACACTTGTTGGGGGTGTGGAGGCACAATGGTCTTAGCTTCACTTGCTTCATTTCTGTAACTACGAGCCTTTCATTAGCTTTTATATATTTAACAAGCATTTTTGAGGCCCTAGTATGTGCAAGGCACTGTTTTCAAGACTCTGAGAGACTCAGAGATGAATGAACATGGCCCCAACCGCCCTAGGAGCTCAGTCTAGTGGGAGCCTGATGCACAGGCGGGCCAGCCAGAGGGCCACGAAGAGGAGCAAAGCTGGGTGTCCAGCAAATACTTGAGTTTTCTTTATTTCCAAGCTCTACCCTGCTTGCTTCCTAAAAAAAAAAAAGTAATCAATATAAAAGACATTCAAGACAATTCTGTAAAACATGTGAAATCAAAGCTATATTGAAGGAAGGAGGAGCAAATGGCCTAACCACCCAAGCTAAGATGCTGCTGAGCTTGGAGCTCTGAGCTTCCTAGGGGGTCAAGGAACAAAAGGGAAGCAGAGGATGGGAATGTGAGTAGGTGTTCCAAAGCCGTCTTTCCCGGGCCCCGGCCTCACGTCAGCCTCTCCCTGTGGCTCTGTCCTAGGCCCGCGGCTCAGACCTCCGGCGCTCCTGGCCTCCGGGGCGCAGAGCCCGCGGTGCGCGGAGAGGAAGCCCGCCGCTGCCGGGCCGAGCCCTCGGGGGGCCTCGCTGTGCCCTCCACCCGAGAGCTCCGCTGGGCCCCAGCTGCCGGGCCTGTGCGCCCCCCGCAGTCGCCTGATCCCCGCCCCGCGCGGCGCGGTGCTGGTGCAGCGGGAGAAGGACCTGTCCGCCTACAACTGGAACTCCTTCGGTCTACGTTACGGAAAGCGACACACTGCGCCGCCCGGCAGCCGCGGCCAAGGCGCCGGGCGGGGCTGAGCGCGGAGGTGCGGCCTTAGACCTTCCAAATCGGGGCCGGGGCTGGGGGCGGGGCAGTGGGAGGGGCCTGCAGTCTTTTTCCTGAAGCAATAAAGGAAATGCTGCCGTCTCACCTGCTTGTGATCCGTGGCTAATTTTTGCAAGCGGCGCGGATGAGATTGTTCCCCTTCTCTCTCAGTTGGATCTTCAGCTGGTTTTAAGAAGGCTTTAGTGTTATCAAGGTCAATGATTTTAAAACTAGAGGTAAAGGACCAAGTTGTTTTTTCCCCCAATTCGGGGCAGATGGGTACTTTTACACACACACACACACACACACACACACACACACACTGAATCTCTATAAGACTTTTAAAAATAACTAAAAAGAAGCTCAAATTGGATGCTGCTTGGGTGGTGTTACTGCAATATCAAATAGCTATAAAAATTTCTGAAGATGTTCTCTTAATTCCTAGACCTATGTCACTGCAGATGGGTAACCAACATTTTTCAGAGGGCCATGAGCCGACACCCACACTTTGAGTAGCACTGATCTAGGCCAGGGGAAGGCAGATGGCTTAAGTACCTTCCCCTTTCCCAGGGAAGTTTTTAGCCAGTCGGACAGCCTGATCTGGAAGATGATGCCAACCACTGCCCCCTCCACTGAGGTTTAAATAACACCTTAGGTCCACAGTCAGACCTCCACTGGGGTGCTTGGCCACAACCACACTGAAGCCCCACTCCATGCGCAAGGAATGTCAGCAGTGCACTGGGCCATCCATCTGCCAATCACCCCCTCCCCGCCCACCCACCCACCCCACCCCCACCCCCGAAACCCTGGATGGGTCCAGTGCTTTATGTTCATCACTTCGCTACGTCCTTTGAACCACCCAGGGGGCTGAGCATGTGTTAACCCCATTTTCACAAGTGGGAATCCTGAGGTTCAGAAAGATAAATATCTCACTCAAGGCACACAGCCAATGAGTGGCAAGCCATTTCAGGCTCCTGGCTTCCCCATTGCACTGTCACACCTCTCTGACGTGGCAGGGTTTCCATCTGAGTCAGCTGTGGTGAACATTAGGAATGGTCAACCTGCCTTGTGGGGACATTCCTGGGAGACCCCAATAGCTGGGGAGTTTAAACTGCTGTAGGAAGGAGTAGAGCTTGTCAGTTGGGAAACTCCAGGAATTCTAGGCTTCTAAGCCCACAAGAAAACCCAGCCCTACTTGACAGCCTCACGCTACGCGTACCCTGCTTGGTTTTGGCTGAGCTGGTCTTCGTTGCGGTGCGCAGGCTCTTCGTTGCAGCGCGGGCTTCTCTCTAGTTGCAGCGCATGTGCTTAGTTGCCCTGGGGCATTGGGAACTTAGTTCCCCAGCCAGGGATCAGACCCATGTCCCCTGCATTGGAAGGCAGATTCTTAGCCCCTGGACCACCAGGGAAGTCCCTACCTTGCTTGTTTTAGAATGGAAATGTTCTTTCCTAGAAGGATTGTGTGGTCCACCACCACTCCATGAAACACCAGTGTTCCACCCATTACAGAAACCAGGACTCCATAGAATGGAGGCAGAATCTTGTTGCTATGGCAATGAGATAGGCTGCTATGGGAACACGACAACCTGCCCTACCCCCATCTCTACTCAGAAACCGTCCTCCAGGATCTCTCAAATTATTGGAACTGCTGTGAGCTCATGTCCTAGCATGCATGACAGGGTGATGCTGTTGATATTTCATCCCCCAAACGACCTGGGGTGTGTGTCCCTGTACCTCTGGGAGAGGAATCATAAACTCAATAGCTATTTTGTTAAGTGAGTTATTCTCCTATTCCCTGGACCAATCCTTTCTCTGATGAAGTCTATGCGTAGGAAGAAGCTAATGGTCTCTAAAATCTGCTCTTAGCCAACCTAATTTTACAAAATTTCCTGTGATCTCCCCTAATTTCTCCTCATGACCTCAAGTTTAGGCAGATAGGAGGCAGAGGTGTGTGTGTGTGTGTGTGTGTTGCTTCAGGGGCAGGAGAGTGAAATGTGTTCTCTGGTATAAGAAGCAGGCCTGTGTGTGAGAAGGTATGTGTAAGAGGGGTAAATATGAGAAACATACATGTGTCTGTGTGACGCTGTGTGTGGTGTGGCCCCTCTAACTACATTTCAGGCCTTACTAGCTCCCACTGCAACCCAAGTGCTCTCCAGGATCTCTGTTCTAGCTGCTTCAGTGGGTAGCAGAAGAGCTGGATCCACCTGTCCTGGTCTTCCTGCCCAGGACTGTGCCTGTGAGACTCAAGGCTTTGCAGTTCTTGACCCCATGTGCTGTGAAGGGATGGGGATCTCCATGGGGTGAAGGGGTTTTTGGTTTCATGAGGCTCCCAGCCTGACTCTGAATTGATTGGAGGGAAGGTACAGGCTGTGAGGGGCCCCGGGGACTCCCATCTACCTCCCAAGACTTCTGGGTGGACTCAGAGAGCTAGGGCACCAGAGCCCAAAGACTTGGAGGTAGGGCTGCCTAGGGTCTCTCAAACCCAGTCCTTCCTGGGAACTCTAGACAGTCCCCAAGGGGCAAGAAACCAGGAGGACCTGGGCATCCTTCCCTGGGGAATGGGAGGTAGGAGCATCTCTTTCCATATTCCTTCCATTTTGGTAAGTCTGTTGCACTAGTAGGGAAGTGGTCTCATGCCCCTAAGCAAAGGAATATGGAGGGCGGGGGTGGGAGGGATGCAGGGGGACTTCTGCCTCTAGTATCACTAGTAATATATTAACAAGCAATTTTTTAGTCCTGTAGTGTGCCAAGCACAGGGCTACTCCATTTCAACCTCACAACAACTGCAAGAGGTGGGCAGTATTCTTGGAGAAGTCAAGTGGTGCGCCCAAGGTTGGCTGGCAAGTTAGGGAGCCCAGAGTGAGACTCACATTCTAATTCCACGTATCATAATCTTCCTACACGCTACAGTCTTTCCTTTTTCTCTGTCCCTGCTGTGTGGCAGAGCCAACCCTCTTCCTGAATGATTTGTCTTGGGTAGCAGGTCTCTGGCAGCCAATGTCACTCTATCCCGATGCCTCTCCAACTTCTTTAATGACAACACAGGTGAGGTTACCAATCCCCAGAGCAGGTCTCCTCCCCTCAAACCTCCTGTTTGGGGTCAGGCATCTGACTTTTGCCCCTGTCTGTCTCCTTTCTCTGGAAGCAGCTTCCCCAGGTCCAGACTTGGTCATAGGGAGGCAAAAGATGTCAAGTCCCAGGGGAGTTAGTATGCCCTTCCTCGCCCTTCTTCCATTTTAAAACATCAGAGCCCAACAGGCTTCCATACTCAGCTCAGAGCAGGGAGCCTGGAGGCCAGCAGGACTGGTTTTGGTTGTTGGGAAAGCCAGAGCAAAACAAAGAGCCCCCAGTTTCATCCTCTTCTCGGGTTTTGCTTACCTATATTTTCTCTATTATCTGTCCAATAGAGTCTTAACAACAGTCTCATCCGCATGTTACCTTCACAAAATGTTTAAAGGTACCACTTCTGACACAGTCATGTCTGCTCACACCCTAAGCCCCTTAAAAGATAGCAAAGGAACAAGAAAGGAATAGACTCCCAAGGACAAAGAGAAGGGAAAGGAAACCACAGCAGATGAGAAATGACAACCAGATATTGAAGATGGAAATTAGATGGAGGGCTTGGCAGAATGAAGGAAGCTACAACCTCAAAGCCAGCAAAAAGGTCTACTGAAGGGCCATAACTGATTCACCCCAAGGACCAAGTCTCGGTACTTGGAGCTACCTGGGATGAATTCTAGACTGAAAACAGGGGACTGGCTGGAAATCTCTACATGGAGAAGTTAGATTTCCTGAGTCCCCTGTCTCCAGCTAACACAGCCTGGCTACCCTGCTCCCCCATGAGGAAGAAGCTAGAGGCTTTCTCTCTCGAGGATTCAGTAGAGACCTCTAGTCAGGGGGTCACAAGCACAATGAGGATGGGGATAAAGAGAGTGTCTGACAAGAGGGAAAAAAGAGAGTAGACTGTGTGAAAGTCTGCCTGGGTGAGCCCTTTCCCAGTTTCTTCCCAGAATGCAGGGCACAAGGACCACCTCCCCAAATGGGAGAGAGAACGCCCCAAAGAAAAGACCGACAGATACTGCCATTGAAGGGTACCTACCTTTGTCCGTTTGGGCTGCTTTAACTAAGTACCACATACTTGGTAGCTTATAAACAACAGAAATTTCTTTCCCACAGTTCTGGAGGCTGGGAATTCCAAAATCAAGGGACCCCGGATTCAGGGCCTGGTGAGGGCCCGCTTTCTGCTTCATAGATGGCTATGCTTTTGTTGTATCCTCACGTGACAGAAAGGAGCAGGGAGCTCTCAGGGGTCTCTTTTATAAGGGCTACTAATCCTATTCATGAGGGCTCCACCCTCATTACCTAATCACCCATGAAGGCCCCCCACTCCTTAATATCATCACATGGAAGGTTAGGATTTCAACATATGATTTTGGGGGGCACAAACATTCATTTTATGGCAGTGCTCCAGGGAAAATCTGCTCAAAGCCCCCATCTAGAGTGGGGTACACCAGCTGTGAGCCTTGCCCCTGCATACCGAGTTTCTAGGCCCCTCCACCTGTCTGTCTTAGCCCTGAATGGAGAGCCAAGTTGTCCCAGGAGCTTGAATAAAACCTCTAGTTTGGAAGAGAAGACCAAAGCAAACAACACAGAGAAACCAGAGACACCAAGAAAAAAATTAGTCTGTAATTAATATCCTCAGAGGGAAAAAAAAATTTTTAAAAAAATGCTCAGAGGGCATAAGAGAAAATTTTGCACTCATAAAACAAGTAGTGGGGGCTTCCCTGGTGGCGCAGTGGTTGAGAATCTGCCTGCCAATGCAGGGGACACGGGTTCGTGCCCTGGTCTGGGAAGATCCCACATGCCACGGAGCAGCTAGGCCCGTGTGCCACAACTACTGAGCCTGCGCGTCAGGAGCCTGTGCTCCGCAACAAGAGAGGCAGCGACAGTGAGAGGCCCGCGCACCGCGATGGAGAGTGGCTCCTGCTCGCCACAACTAGAGAAAGTCCTCGCACAGAAACGAAGACCCACACGCCAAAAATAAAAATAAATAAATTTAAAAACAAACAAAAAACCAAGTAGTGGTTGCAATAAACATAGGAATAATCAAAGAATAAGAAAGGGCCTTCAGAGGTTAAAATTACGAGATAATTTTTTTTTTAAGAAATAAAAGAGTTGGAACATCAAGTTAAAGAAATCTCATGGAAGGTAGAACAACAACAACAAAAAAAGTCAGGAGATAAAATATAAGAAACTTAGAAAACAAACAGAAGTTGCAATATCCTACTAGTATGAGTTCCTGAAGAGAGAAAAAGAGAAAATGGAAGGGAAGAAATGACCAAAGAATTAATGCAGGACGATTTCCCAGAACGGAAGGACACGAATTTCCAGGTTGAGGGCATCTATTAAGTGGATGAAGCACATGAATGGAAGAAGACCCATGCCAGGGGTAAGGAAAGGTGGTGAAACCCACTAGAGATCAAACCACAGAAGAGTCTGGAATCAGAGTTGCACCACACTTGTTAAAATCAGAAGATATTGGAAAAACAACTTCTAATTTCAGAGGTGAAACAAGTTTCAACCTAGCATTCTATTCACACCCAAACTCTAAAGAGTAAGGGTTGAATGGAAACATTTCTAGACCTGCCAGGACTCCAAGTGTTTACTTCTCCTGCACCCTTTCTCAGCAAGCTTCGGAACACATCTTCCACCTAAATACAAGTGTCACCTGAGAAAGAGGAAAACCCCAGAACCTGGACATAGGAAGCCACAGAGGAGAGCAGCAAAGAGATCCCCCAGGAGCACCGAGCCCCCAGAAGAAAATTCCACTGGTGCATTACCTGAGCATCACACCAGGCGGAAGGGGGTGTGGAACAGCTGGGAACAGAAAAACAAGGAGTGGGAAAGGGGCAGGACCAATGATGAACTTAATGAAAAGCAAAAAATTACACAAAGAAATGTCAGTGTAATACACCATGAATGTAAATTTAATTATAATAATCTAAGTACTGGCTTTCGATTTTGCCAAAGTTGGAGGGACGGAGCATAAGAGAGAGAAATCCTTAATTACCATAAAAGAAGAAGAAATAATGAATAAAACTGAAAAATTAAGAAATGGCAGTTTAAGCGTAACCTTTAGGAATATGGACAGCCATCGATAGCAAAATAGCTGAGAGAGTTGAAAGGCGTCGCCTCTGTAGAGCAGGATTGGAGATGCTGGTTATCCTTAAAAGCCTCTGAGTTCTACTGAATTTTAAAACTAGAGTATTTATATATGTCAATCCCAACCTCCCAATTCATCACACCACCACCACCTAATACACTAATATGTATAAAATGGATAACTAATAAGAACCTGCTGTATAAAAAAATAAATTAAAAAACATTTTTTAAAAACCCCGAGAGTATTTATTTTTCTGATAAAAAAGGAAAGCGAGAAGAAAGGAAGAAAGGGGTCCATTTTCTAGGAAATGTTCTCGGGATACAACCACTTCCCTATACTTCTGCTGGTGACACTCTAGCGCACAAACCCCTAGCACCCTCGCATCAGAACCACTGCCCCTGCATCACCACCCCCCACACAGCACAAACACACACATCCTCCACTGAGCTGCCCCACCGTGACCCCTCCTCTGGAAAAGGGACCTTCCAGTTTAAGCTTTGTTTGATAATGAAACAGACCACCAGTGCCATTTGGGGAAAAGCAGTTTATTATGTTTCTAGCTTTCATGCCTCAGGCTATGCTGTCTGGTCCCACTACATTGGGTGCATCTCATTTCAGGAGTACTCCTTTGACCAAGCTCTCCCACCAAGCTCCCCACCCCCTTGCCAATCCTGTCCTCCCCCCAGGTGCTTGTAGCTCCCAAGACCCGGGTGACCTGCCTTCAATTTTCCTGGGCCACCACTTGAGCAGGCCTAAGGTTGGGATCACCCCAACCCTGTGGCTGAATTCCTGTTCCTCCAAGGCCCCCAGAACAACCAGCTAAGGACACTTGGTTCCCTGCATCTCCACCCCGCAGCTCTAAGACGCTCCCGGTCCCAGCCCCAATGCCTTTCAAGTAATTATTCCCTCTGGAGGGTCCACCCACACAAGGCAGCCCTGGCTGGTTATTAAACTCCGTTCCGGGTCTGTTTTTTCCTCTCAAGGCCCCAGCTGCTCATCTCTGCAAGCTCAATGCTCCCATCTGATTGAAAAATTCCTCCCAGGAAGCAGCTGGGCCCTCCGGGGTTGGGGAGTTAAGCGTGACACGGGGAGGAATACAGGTGAAGAAAAGACGTGTCCATTTTTATCTTTTTTCCTGCTTTCCCGTTTGCTCTTTATGAACAGAAGCAGTATCGGCCCAGAGATATTTAGCTCCCCAATTCCAAGCCTCGGTGAGTCTGATCTCTTTGCCACCTTCCCCAGGGCAGTGGCCATGGCAAGAACTTTCCACTAAACTAATGCTGGTGGAAATAAATCCATGCTCCTTTCAAAGTAGCAAAAATCAGCCTCTTGGTACCACACAGCCTTCTCTCCCTCCACACTTCACCTCCGTTGGTCCCTCCCAGTCCTGGTCACAATCCCAAGTCTCCTTGGGGTCATTACCCTGGAGCAAAGTGGGATTTGGGGGCATTTTTAGAGAAACCCTGAGCACCACTTGTCTCCTGAGAGATTCCCAGAGCCCCACCACCCCTCTGAATGCCCCTGCCCCCCACTCTGCACACCCAGCGTGGGATCTGAAGAGAGAGGACAGGACGGGACCCAGGCGGGATTTATGCTTCTCCGGACTGGTTCTCACGTCACGGGTCTGCCCCAGGGGAAAGGGCAGGTGCGGCCCAGCCCTTCCCTTTGCCTCCAGCTCTGCTTCCCCGACCTCAGGTGACGCAGCCTGGGGCCTCGACATGGGATTCTGGGGGGCTTCTGTGAGGAACACTGGACCCCTGGGCTGATGGGGCCTGCGAGATAACCCCGGAAAGGTCCCTACCCACGCGCCTTCCCTCCCACAGCCCAGGGCACCGGCAGGCCCAGGTTCAGAGGGAGATTCTCATGGAGTTCCACCTGCCTTCCAATCATCCTCACCCGACAGGGAAAACGGGAAGTAACAGGCTGGGCCACTTGGCAGGGAGTCAGGACACACAGAATCCTAAAAAATACTGGAGCGGACTGTCCCAGGGTCGGAGGTGACCGCACGCAGGGCATTCGCTCTCACTGGGTGCTGACTGCTCGACAATTCTTCCTCAGAACGGAACTAAAACTGGATTCTTTCTCCCTGCCACCCTTTAAGGGCCTCAGCTCTGTACAATGAGGCTGTACAAACGGGTCTGACTCCAATTTCTGTGGAAGAAACTTCAAGGGCTTTATGATCCCTGGGGCTTCTCTCTCCCAGCTAAGCTTCTGCAGAGCTGCCCTCCACGGACCTTCACGGCTTGATTTCAGGATCCCTGCTCACTGTGAGTCCAGGCCACAGTCTTGATGGGATGTGATACCCAGTGTCTGGTCTCAGGATCTGAGCCCCACAGGAGTTGAGGGGGTGGGCTGAGAGCAGCGCGTGAGAAGACCATCCTCTGGTCCCTGCAACTCTGGTCTATAGTTTGACAGTTGTGTCTTTCCTGGGGAAGTTATTCCCTCTTCTTATTCACACTTGTACCCACTGCTGGTCCCAGGGTCAGTACTCACATGTGCTGCACCCACTGGCAGGAGACAGGGATGTGGGCAGGAAGGGCATTTTTGGTTGGAGAGTACCTGGGGCCACAGAGGGCTTGGCCGGCTGTTGGGACCCCCAGCCCTGCCTTTGCCATAGAAGAGTCCTGAGTACTGACCTGAAATACAGGTGAGGGTCCTGCTGCACTGTGCCGGCATCTAAACTGCAGTGAGGACGGGGCTTTGAAGAGCTCCCTCTCCCCCACAGAAAGCTCTGTGGGCTTGGCAGACTCAGCCACAGCCCAGCACCCCTCTCCTTCGCATCCCATTGGCTCTGCCGGTCATCTGTGACACACACAGCCCCAGAGAGGAGCCCGGAGTCACAAGGCAAAGCGCTCAGCTTGTCCTTCCCTAAGTTCTCTGAAGCCTCAGCTTCCTGTTTGAGCAGAGGGTCCCCACTTCACAGAGCTCTGCAGAAGCAATGGTGTTCATTTCTGTCACCTTTGTAACTCCAGCATCTAGAAAAGTGTCTAATATATAAGAAATGCTCAGTGGATACTTGCTAATAAATGAAAGAGCACCGAGACCTACAGGGATGCTTAATAAATATTTATTCAATCTGACAAGAGAGATGTTCCCACTTTGAGGTGTTCTTAAAAGTTCTCCCCTGCCCTCAAATGCTTCTCCCAATGCCAACCACAGGGCCTGAGAATTCTCCGGTGAGAGTTTATACCAAGAAACACCAAATTCTCCCATCACTTGGTAAGGGTGTTATAATTTCAGAGATCCAAATGCATTAATTAGACAACATGTTGGTAACAGAGATTAGCGCCTCTGGTTAAGTTCTTACTGCCCACAGTCGGTGCAGAGAGCAGTGCCCTGAATACACAGGACTGGGATACTAGAGTGTCTACCCAGGAGGGTGCCCTGGGGCCACCCAGCAGCTGCTTCATCTTCCAGATTGGAGAACTGAAGCCCAGAGAGGGGAAGGGGTTCCCACGTCACACAGCAAGTTGGTGGTAGAGTCAGAACTAGAAGCCGGGTCCCTGACGGTGATGCCAGGGCTTCTCGCACTGCTCATCATGGTTCACCGGGCACTCATTTGATGAGTATTAAGCACCACTCTGGGCAAGAGGCAGATGTACACAGAAATAATTTCGAGACAGGACAGTTGAGGTCTGTGCTCTCACAGAAGGCTCGTGTCTGCACTGTGGGAGCCCCCAGCAGAGACAGTCAATTCCAGGCTGAATCCACACCTGCTTCACGGAGGAGATAGTGATATTGGAAGTGGGCCCTAAGAGTGAGCAGGGAGAAGCCAGGAGAGGACATCCTAAGCTGAATAAATAGCACCCATCCTGGGATTTAGGGGCCAGGTGAGTGTGTGGTGAGCTGCCCTTGACCGCTTGTAAGCTACAAGAAAAAGGGAAGGGGGCAGAGACAGAGCCCAGAAAGGAGTTAAGGCCAAGCAGAAAGAGGAGGAGGGGTTGGAAGAACAGCTGCCCCACCTCGCTCTTTGGCAGAAGCCTCCCCACATCCCCAGGGCTTCCCTTCCCTTCCACCAATACTAGGTCAACTGAGGATGGACACACGCCCCCTGCCCCCAGGTGCCTACTTCCAGAGGAAGGGCTGTGCTGCACTTTCCCATAAACAGCCACTGCTGACAGAGACGTGGAGGGAAGCAGCATCTGGCTCTGTCAGGGAACGAGCCAGGAGGGGTCACCCATGTTCCAGATGGGAACACTGAGAGGCAGCCTAGGAGAAGCTAGGCAGGGGCACAGCCAAGGTTAACCCAGAAGACAGAGCTACAAAGGCAAGGGGTGAGGGAGACTGGCTGAGGGACTGGAAACCCGGGTTCCATGCTTGTCCCAGCCCTGCCCTTGTCCCCTAGCAGTGTTGTTTCTCATCAGCCTGTCTTCCCTGAGGGGTCACAGGGCCAGGCCGAGACCGGGCTACTGGCGTCACTGGGCACAGCCTTGCTTTCCCACAACCTTCCTTCCTCTGGCCCCCCTGCTCCGCGTCAGAAGCCTGATCACCCTTCACCCACTTAGCTCAGTCCCACGGAGGGATTTATTACTGGCTGCCCTGCCATCTGCCCCACGGTAATAAATTAGGGCAGAGCAGAATCGCAGGCATCCCAAGTGCGGAGCGTACAAAAGGAGAAGGGTCCTTCAGTGGGTCCCAGAGAGAGCTGGGACACAGGCAAAGCGTGGACCCACAGGAAGCGTGGACCAGTGGAGCAGAATGCCTCGCTGGGGACTCCTGCTGGTGCTCTGGGGCTCCTGCACCTTCGGTCTCCCCGCAGACACTGGCACCTTCAGACGGTAACTGGGAGAGAGGGTGGCAGGGGAGAAGGGATCCTCATTTTCCTAACACCTAGGCTTTCAGATATGTGATGTCACCCAGTCCTCACCACCAGCAGGGCAGCAAGGTTTATAGTTCCATTCAGAGAGGTCAGGTGACTTGCCCAATATCACACAGCCAGCAGTGGCACTAGTTAAGCCTGGAAGCAGTGTCTTTTGATCCCTGACCAGAGCTTTCACTTCCTGCGTAGATCACCATGCTAGGCAGTGGGGGCACCCAGGGATGACTGAGACATACTCCCTGCCCCTCGGGAGCTCACAGCCTAATTACTAAGAAGGGTGCAGTACAGTTAAGTCTACCCGGGAAGCAGCACAACACAGTGATTAAATGCAAGGCTTCCAGAATTGGGTGGTCTTGGTTTAAACTCTGCTCCACTAGCAGAGCCAACTAGCTCTGGAACCACGGGCCAGACAGTGAACCTCTCCAGGTCTCAGTTTACCATTTTTAAAACACCGATTTTACAGAGCTGCTTTGAAGACTGAATGAGATATTGCATGTAAATCCCTCGGCCTGGTGCAGGCACGCTGTAAAAACCCAGCTGTTATCATACTCCAGGGTGATTATCACAACTGTTAAAAGAAAGGCTTAAGGCAGCCCAAAGGTGGGAGGAGAGAGACCTAACATCCATGTTTGGTGCCAGGCCCTGTGGGAACAAGCAATTCTTCAAGGCTGCAGAAGGGGAGAGGCAGGGGGGTGGGGGGCCTGTGGAGAAAGGGTTTCAGGTTGGGGAGTGCAGATGGGACCAGAAGACCTGAAGGTAAGAGGGCAGGTTTTAATAACAGTAATAGTTGCTAAGTCTGTAAAATGCTGAGGAATTCACAGGATCGTTTCCCGTATCTCATCTCAAATCATCCTCCAAACAACTCAGCAGTCCCATTTTGCAGCTGGGGACACTGAGGCTCCCGGAGGTCACAAGTAAGAGGCTGAGCCTGGGCACGCACTGGGCCTTTTGTTTCCAAAGCTGGTTTCCCCTGCTCCAAGGCTCATGGAGAGTAGCTGCTGGGTTGGGGGCATGGTGTGAGAGAGCGGGGGGCTTCCCAGCAGCAGCGTGTGCCTGAGCGTGGCCCCACCCCCAGGATAAAGGCAGGGAAAGGTGGAAACATTCTCCCTTGTTCTCTTCAGAAAGAGAAGAAGAATGGAATTGGGCCAAGGTGAAGAGGGAGTCAGGCTTTTAAAACATACTTACAGGAATTTTGCTACCTGCCATGTGCAGGGCATGATGCAAGGCTCTTTGAGAGATCCAAACAACAGACCCCATTCTCAAGGCGTGTCCTTGCCTTTTACATACACAAATGCCTTTTACTTACCGAGCAGTGGGCAGCTTGCTTAATCTGCAAAGTGCTTCTCCGTGGTAGGTACTACCATTCAGTCCATTGTTACAGAGGAGTTAATGGGAGCTCAGGAAAGGCCCAGAGAGGTTAGGTAAATTGCTCAGAATCACGCTGGTAGGAAGAGGTTCAAGCATGTCCCCACAACCACTATGCCCTCAGCACCAGGCAGCATGAGGCTGTGCAGTGCTGGCTGTGAGCACCCCGCGAAAACAGAGCAGGAGCCCAAGCAAAGGTGAGGCCATTGTGGAGGGAGTTCATGGGGCAAGCTTCCCGGGACGGGGATGGGGGTGCCTGCTAGGCTTCCAAGGATGAACGTGCTGGGGTGTGGGGAGGGAAGGGGAAGGCGAGAAGGAAGGGGCTTTCTAAAAGGAGAAAGGTAAAAGTAAAGGTCCAGAGCTGAGGTTGTTCATAGTAAATAGTGGAAAATGAGCCCTCCTTGGGGTCAAGCCTTCTCTGCCCCTCCATTTTCCCATCTGTAAAATGAGAATAGTAAAATTACCCAGCTCATGAGATGGCTGAGAATCAAAGAAGATCATAATTGTGAAAATACTTTGTTGAAGAGCAGAGTATGTTATGAATTTGACAAGTCATTTCCGTTAAAATATTATATCGACAGGCATGAAAGTTGCCTTCATGTTTGTGGGCATAATGGGGTACACAGAATACATGGGGTGTGAGCAGGAAAGGATAGTGCCAAGTACAGAATAAGAAAGAGGGATACTCCAGACACTGGGCTGCAACCCTGGGACCCCCCACCAACAGCTCAGGACATCCTCCAGCCTCTGGCACACAGCCTTTGTATCAGAGCCCAGGGGACCCTATATGGGAAACAGGGCCGATCACGCCGCTTTAAATGTCTGCTGCATCGCTTCTGAGGCACCTCACTCCTTATCATAAAGTGAGGATAACGACAGCCAGCTTGCAGAGTTGTCATGAGGCTTACATGGGTGGGGTGGCGTGCACAGTGTTTGGCACTCACGTGGTGGCAGCTCAGTGTGCTGTGAGTTTCCCAGGTCTAATTCTGCCTCCCAAAGCTGATAGGAAAGTGTCAGGACAAGAAGCCGAGGGACTGGGACTTAGGCTTCAGAAGGCACATCTTTCCAAGGACAGGCTGCACAGGCACTCTGGAGACGCCCACCTCTCCCCCACCGCACCCAGTTCAATCGGTCCACTCCACCCCACGGTCCTGGCTGGGCGCCCGCCCGCAGCATCCCACAGCCCCCACAGGCCACTGAGGGTGTCTGCTGCCACCTGCAGGCCCCATGTGGCACTGCCCCCTCCTGCCCCGCCTTGAGAGGGGCACTCCCAGCCTTCATCTCCTTAGAGGGGAAGTCAGTGCTGTTTCCTCCTCTGTCTCCTGGCCTGCTGGAGCTCCTTGAAGGCAGTGATGATCTTTATATCCTAGTATCCAGCACGGTGCAGGCACAGGGTAGGTGTTCAACCTGTGATTACGGAATGAATGAATGAACAAATGGCCTTGCAGTGATAAGGATCAAAATTAGACAACAGGAGGAGTTAGTTGAGGGTTATTTAATACCAGCGTAGGTGACCACGGAGGTTTGTAAATTCTCCTTTAGAGGCCTAAGGGCTCAAGAGTGATTCTTAGGTGCCTGGGCTAAGGTTAGGGGTAGTTGTATCAGAAGCTTCCGGAACTCTACCATTATTATGGGGCAGGACAGAGCCCTTCTACTTTTTCTTACTGCGTCACGGGCCAGGATCTTCCTCAAGAAAATGCCCTCCGTCTGGGAAAGGCTGAAGGAGAGAGGCGTGGACGTGGCCAGGCTGGGTGCTGAGTGGAGCCAGCTCACCAAGACACTCTCCTTTGGCAACCGCACCTCCCCTGTGGTGCTCACCAACTACCTGGATGTGAGTGCCCAGCTCGCTCCCTTGGCCCCCACCACCTGCCCTCTCCTTTTTCTCTCGGGCCTAAGGCTTTCTTTGCCCTTTTTGAGCACCTCACGAAATTCCCATTTCACAGCTGGAAAACCTGAGGCACAGAGGGCAGGAAGGAGCCCAGAGGCAGGGTCAGGTTTGGAACTCAGGAATCCAGGCTCTGGGCCCCAAGCCCAGGTGTCAGGGGTGGGCAGGAGGGGTGTATGACCTCAGATGCAGGTTTCTGTGACCAGGCTCAGTGCAGCTTGACTACTTACTGCATCAGTGGTTCCTTAAGGCTTGGGGCACCTTCCTGCTTCATTTGCAGTACTTTTATTTTGCCCTCTTGTCTCATCGAGCCTCCCACTTCCTGGGAAGTCATAAGACAGTGCTAAGCCTCCCACCCCATCCCTGCTGGAAAATGGAAGCCCAGAGAGGCTGCGTGATCTGCCTGATCTGGCCCCAAGTGCCAAGGGGGTATCAGGCAAGACCCCAAGTCCCAAGGCTCCCCAAGCCCCACAAGCCACCTCTTTCGTTTCATCCCTGCAGACCCAGTACTATGGCGAGATCGGCATTGGCACCCCACCACAGACCTTCAAAGTCATCTTTGACACGGGCTCAGCCAACCTCTGGGTGCCCTCCACCAAGTGCAGCCCTCTCTACACGGCCTGTGGTGAGACGCGGGACCTGGGGTGCCTCCTCAAAGCCCCTGCCCTGTCGTGCTTGGGCAGTCCCACCTCACACCCAGTTAAATCTCTCCTGCTACCAGTTGAGCTGCTTCCTCTCTGCCTCTGCTCCCACTGCCCCTGAGAAGAGAGAAGAAGAAAATGTCCCCCATTTTTCTTATATGGCCACCAAGGTAAAAAAAAGAAAAAAAAGCAGGCTCCAGGAGCCCCCAGCCCACCCAGAAAGCCATTTCTCACTCCTCCTGAGATTGGGAGAGGACTGAATTCTCAGACCCATCCCAGGCTCTGGGGCTCTGCCGTCCTTACCCTCCGTGAACTTACTGAATGCTTACTGTGACCAGAATCTTCTCCCCACCCTAGTGTTAGCAATTACTTTAAAATACTTCATTTGAGACAAAATTCTCAGAGACATGAGCACATTACAGGGGCCCGAGGTACGCAGTCCTTGATTGATGAAACACATTTTCCAAGCCTCCAAGCTCAGGGCCACCCTGTCTCTGCACTCAGGCCTCAACACATGAGCCATAGCCAGCGCCTGCCCCCGAGCCCCCTGCCTGGGCCTCCCTTGGCCCTGAGCCTATGTCTCCCTGCCAGAGATTCACAGCCTCTACGACTCCTCGGAATCCTCCAGCTATGTGGAGAATGGGACGGAATTCACCATCCACTATGGATCTGGGAAGGTCAAAGGCTTCCTGAGCCAGGACCTGGTGACTGTAAGTGAGGCCATCCCAGGTCATCTGACCTCCTGCCCTTCTTGTCCCTAGGCATCTCCTGCCACCCTAGGGCCTGTGGTTGGGGAAGGTGCAGGCCCATCCACCTTGGAGCCCGGAGAGCTGAAGAGCACCCTCCTCTGCTACTTCTCTCCAGAGCTGCAAAGCACCTGGGGCAGAGCAGACCTGAGCTCCTGGCCCAACCTGGGTGATCTGTGGAGGCCTTTCCATCTAACGCACTCATAGGGTTTGTCCTGAGCCCCACAGCCTGCAGTCAAGTAACCTGCCTGAGGTCACCCAGCTCTGACTGGGCTCTTAACTAGACCCTAGACTGAAATCCAGAGTCAGAGTCGGGGTCAGGGGTCAGGGGTATCGTCATCCTTAAGGTCAGCGTCACTTTTGGAGTCAGGCTTAGGTTTTAAGGTCATAGTTGAGTTCAGAGTTTGGGATTAATGTCAGTCCTGGTTTTCACTGTCACTTGGCCTGTGTCTGACCCTCCTCCATTTCTGGGTTTCTCTAGCTACTGCTCTGACAGAGTTAGGGGAAGGGTACATATGGAACTGAGAGGAAATCAGTGTGAGCCCTTACTCCCTCTTGTCCGTGAAATTAGGGAAGAAGGATCATGAAGGGCAGGCCTGGCTGTGCTGGAGAAATCCTTGGCCCATCTTGGGGGTAGGGGACAAAAACCCAGTCCTGCCGATGTGAGAGCTGGGCCGCTGGGGAGCTCCTGGCATCTTTTCTTCTACTACTATTGCTTGGCAATACCACCTTCTCCGCCTCTGCCCCTTCCAGTCCCTCTGGACTCTGCCGCCTACATGTTTATTAGGAGAGGTGATATGCATGTAGTGTTGATGAAATGGTCTTACCCCAGATTGTCACACCCTGGGGCCTGTGTGTGCCTGGGGGCCCCAGTGTGGAAGCCTAGACCAGACCCTGGCCAGGGTACAGGCTGTGGGCTTGGTCTCCTCTGGTCCTTCCTCCAACAGGTGGGTGGAATCACAGTCACACAGACGTTTGGAGAGGTCACGGAGCTGCCCCTGATCCCTTTCATGCTGGCCAAGTTTGATGGTGTTCTGGGCATGGGCTTCCCTGCACAGGCCATTGGGGGGGTCACCCCCGTCTTTGACCACATCCTCTCCCAAAGGGTGCTGAAGGAGGACGTCTTCTCTGTCTACTACAGCAGGTAGGCCTGGACTCCAGGGGCAGAGGCGGGGAGAGGGAAGGAGGCAGGAGAGCTGAGAGAGTAGGAAGAGAGCTCTGGGCCAGGATTTTGATGTATTCGGGATCAGGTGGTATTCAATCCATATCTAGAGCTATACTATCCAATATGGAAGCCGATGCTTAAATTAAAATTAATTAAAATTAGGCATTCAAATCCTTAGCCACACTACATATTTCAAGTACTCAGCAGTCACGGCGACTAGCGGCTACCACTTTGGATAGTACAGGTGTAGCACATTTCTGTCTTTGTGGAAAGTTTTTTTTACTTTCTGTTCAGTTCAGCACTGCTCTAGAACAAGAGGAGAATGCAGAGTGGGGGTGATGGAAAGTAAGGCATTGCCGTGACTGGCGGACCTCCCTGTAAGGACCCTGGCTTCTCTCACATAGACAGCTGGCTTCATTCATTCATTAATCCCTTCATTTATCTGCTCATTCACTGATTCAACAAATATTGGGCACTGATATGACAAGCATTGTGCGAGGCTCTGGGGGTACATCCATGAACACAGTGTACGAGACAGAGTCCCTGCCCTCACAGAGCTTACAGTCCGGCAGGGAAGACAAGAAACATTACAATGTGATGGGCAACAACAGGGGACATGAGGCTGAAACTCCACGCTTTCAACTCTAGGCTGAGCTTATGTGCAGCTCAGCCAATCTTGGGGAAGCTGCTATCAGCTGTTGAGCAGAAATGTGATCTGCTCTCAGCTGTTCTGTATGAGCTGGAGACAAGAGATCATGAGGGTGAGAACAGGAGGCCAGTAGCAGCGAGGACAGAGGGGAGGGTCAGTGTCCAGAGAAATCACAGAGATGAAATGAAAAGGAGTGTCTGGTCTGATGAGAGAAAGGGAGGGATTGAGAAAAGGCCACCAATTGGCTGTGAGGGGCAGTCTTGGGAAGAGGCGTTTTAGAGGCCAGGCAAGGGCAGATGGCAAGGAGCGAAGAGGTGGATGTGTGTCAGGAAGGCAAAGGCAGATGTAGGCTGCCCTGAGAAATTCGTCAGGGGAGGGAATGCCAGGTGGGGTGCAGACAGAGCTGCACAGAGAAGCAGGGAAAAGAAGGGTGGGTGATTTTAAATGCTGGAGGATGCCTGAGTGTGCTTGCAGGTGGAGGAGGAAGCCAGTGGAAAGTGACAGGTTGAAAATGTGGGGAAAAGGAGGAGGTAACTGAGGGTATAGGAGCCTGGAGGCCATGGAAGGGAGTAGGATCCCAGCAAACAGGAGGAAGGCGGGCCTTGTTGAGGAGAGGGCCTGCCTCTTCCTTTACACTGGATGAGAAGGAGGCAACATCCAGAGAGATCTTGAGGTTTGGGGAGAGAGGCAGAGGGAAATTGTGCTAGCACATATGCATATGTACTGGATTTATAAAAATGCAATTAATTGCACTTGCACCAATAACGTGCAACCTACACGCTGTGCACCCACGTGCATGCACACTTGCCTTCTACTATGAATGTGGAAAATCCCATCTCTCTCTCTCTCTTTGTCTCTCTGTCTCTGTCTCTCTCTCTCACACACACACACACACACATAGAGGAAACCAGCCCTAAGGTAGGCCCTGAGCTTTGGGAGGCATCATGCCACCTGGAGGAGAGGAAAGCAAGGGGCACCAGCTTCAGATTGGGCACCAGGAGCCCTGGCTCCAGTCCCCCACTCAGGCAAGTGACTTCACCTCCTGGTGACTCCATTGCCTGTAGGGTACAAAGAGTGCGTAATACCCACCCTGCCAAACAACAGGCTGGCGGGGCTCACCTGAAACAAAGTCTTCCTCTCTGCTGTGTCTCTTTCTGTGCAGAAATTCCAAGTAAGGAGACGGAAACCCCCCACTTGGCCCTGACCCTCCAGAGCACCTGGCCCAGAATCACACCTGCCACCTGCCCCAAACTCACCTCAGCAGACCCAGGCTGCACTGGAGGCCCAAGCTCTCTGCTCCACCTTCCCGCTCTCCTCATGTCCTTGCCCCCCCCACCCGACAGCTCCCAGAGGCCCATCCCATGTCCCGTGCACCTGCGCAGCACACAGCTCCCCGAACCCAAGTGAGGGTGGGGCTGATTTGTGTCTTGTTTGCAGTCTACTCACTGTCCGCCTGCCTGTTCCTTCTCTGTGACCTCTCTGGGGGTGCTTTATGGGGCGCAGCCGGACTATCCTGGAACCACCTCTGACTGGGCTTGGGAAGGGGCAAGAAAGGTGGAGAAGCGGCATGTTCTGCAGCTCCCTAGCCTTGCCGTCCGCCCCGCCTTCCTCTGCCCCACCCTGCACCTGTGCCCAACTTCCCTTGTTCCTGGGGTTACTGAGTCTCAAGGTTGTGGGTCTCCAAGAGCCTCTGGTCTTCCCTTTAGGAATTCCCACTTGCTGGGGGGAGAGATCGTGCTGGGAGGCAGCGACCCCCAGTATTACCAAGAGAATTTCCACTACGTGAGCGTCAGCAAGACTGGCTCCTGGCAGATCAGAATGAAAGGGTCAGGAATCCTCAACCCTCCTCACTCTCTAAAAATGCTGCTGCTGCCGTGGGTGCGGTCTGGAAGGGGCAGGGTTACCATCCTGCCCTCTCTCCTAATGCAGCCGCTTCTTAAGGTCTGGCCAACACTTGCTCTCTGCCTGCTTTGTCCGGGGATGGGGAACACTGAGATATATGGTTCAGAGGGGAGGGGGCCTACTGGGAGGAAGCGGAGGGTCACTAAGCCACACGCCGAGGGAGGGGGCAGCACCTCTCTTCTTCCAGCTCACGCATTACCCCTCCTTCACTGAATCACTGGACCACCAGCACTCCCTCCCATCATCTGCCCTCACTCGGGAAAGCCATGCAGCCTGGTGGTGCCCCATCAGCCTGCTGTCCATCTGTCTGTCTGACTGTGTGGCCTTCCCCAGGGTGTCTGTGAGGTCGACCACTTTGCTCTGTGAGGAGGGCTGCATGGTAGTGGTGGATACCGGTGCATCTTACATCTCGGGTCCCACCAGCTCCTTAAGGCTGCTCATGGAGACCCTGGGGGCCAAGGAGCTGAGCACAGATGAAGTAAGGAGCTGGCGGGGAGGGCGCTAGGGGTGGGGGGAGCACCACCTGGTCCAGGCCCCCAAATGACCCTAGGAAACATTCGGTCCCAAATGAGACCATTTCAGGCCTTCCTCTCCTGCCTCTCACATTCTTCCCATGTGTGGCTTTGTCCTTGGTCCCTGGGAGAGGGGACTGGGGACTTGGGGACTGTGCCCAGCCCTCTCCAGGAGAAGGGCCGGGCCACAAGCACAGGGCTGTGTCTGCTGGGGGACCTCCCACACTCAAAGGGGCTCCCTTGACCCTCCCCACCGCCAGTATGTCGTGAACTGTAACCAAGTGCCCACACTCCCTGACATCTCCTTCCACCTCGGAGGCAGAGCCTACACGCTCACCAGCGCGGACTATGTATTACAGGTGAGACTCTAGTCTGCCCCTCGGCAACAGGGAGGAAGGGTGGGCAGGGGCCCTCTAAAAGAGACAAGTCATTATGCACAGATTACCTGCTAGACCAGTTGTTCTCAAACTGGGCTGCACATTAGGGTCACCTGGGAGCTTTTAAAAATCCCAGTAATAAGCCACATCCCATACCTATTGATACCTCTGGGGGTGGCACCTGGGCATCAATGTTTTCAAAACTCCCCAGGTGATTCCAACTTGCAGCCAAATTTGAGGATCCCTGTGCTCATCTCCTGATCTCCATTCTCATCCAACGCCCCCAGTAATGTTATGCTCCTATACTCTTACCTGCTTTTTACGTTCCGTGGGTTTAGAGGTGTTAAATACCTTGTCTAGGACCAGAAGCTCTGCCAGACCGTAAGCTCCTGAAGGCAGTGCTGTGCCTGACGCATCGTTAGCACCATCCAGCTTAGTGCCTGCATCTCGGAGGGGTGCGATCCATGATGGTTCAAAGGGCCAGCATGTGATGGAGGCCCGGTGTGGATGGGGGACGGGTGGGGGGATGCTGCGGAGGATGGCTGCTGGAGTCAGGCAACGTGATTATCAGCTGGGCAGTGTGGAAACCCTCTTGCTTCCTGCCAGGACCCCTACAATAGTGATGATCTGTGTACACTGGCCCTCCACGGTCTGGACGTCCCACCGCCCACGGGGCCAGTCTGGGTCCTGGGTGCCAGTTTCATCCGCAAGTTCTACACGGAGTTTGATCGGCGTAACAATCGCATTGGCTTTGCCCTGGCCCGCTGAGGCCCTCTGCTTCCCTGCGGGTCCTGCCCTCAGCTCTAGCCCAGGGCTAGAGCACTCTCTGGGACTCTCCAACCCCTGCCTGTGCTTGTGCCCTCACTCAGGGGCATGCAGCACCTCCTGGATGTGCGCCCTGCCCCCAGCACCAGCTCTTCCCTACTTTGAGGACAAACAGAATAAAGACTTCATGTTCACAACCCCACTGTACCTGGGTTCACTAGGGTTTGAAACAGAGGGAAGCACGACCAAGAGATCATGTGCAGACAGGAACGTGACAGAATGGCAAACTTTACGTTCACTCACAAGCACAGGTTCCTGCGTGCAGGGCTGATGCCATCCATCTGACATCAGCAGGGTTTGAGTGGAGTCGAAGGTTTACACAAACTTGGGTGGGAAGTTTGCAGAGAGCCAGCCCCTTGAGGACCAGGGCTAACACTGTGGCAGTGGACTGTGGGCCAGAAAGATGGTCCCAGCTCATGGAAGCCAGCCTCAAGCTCAGGCTCTACGCTCAGGCACTGCAACCCCCCACCCCACACAGCCATTTACCCATGCAGTCTAAGGCACCAACACCTAAAAACATAGAACACCAGAGATCCGACCGATGCTCCCTTTTTACATGTGGAGAAACTGAGGCTCAGAGAGTGAAAGCATTTGGCCAAGAGTGCTCAGTGAAGTGTGAAGGCTGCCCGTCTGACTCAGGTCTGGCGGCTTCCCACCTTGCCACATACAGTTGTACCTTCACAGGTTCAGAGCTTCACCCACCCTGGTATGGGGCCAGGTGCACAAGCACACAGATGTATGCACTGCTGTCTCCCATCTCACAAGACTTGGGACTCAGGCTGATGTCTTCTCCCACTCTGACCCCTTGGACGATCTGCAGGAGATGTGTAGCTTGGGGAATGAGAGGCAGCAGCTACCTGAATGAAGCCACTGACACTGTCCCTCTTCATGACAGCTGCTCACCCTTCTTTTGACCGAAAAAGGTGAGGCACTGAGTGGCCCACCCAGGGCCCAGCAAAGCTCGTACCTCTAGAATTACAGGCTCTTGGAATTGTATAGAACACCAGGGCCTCTCTAGGGCAGCACTCCCACACCTGCCAGCCTCCCAGTGCAGAGCCAAGAGCACAATCCTCTGAACTTTCTTGCCTGCTTAGCTTTATTTCCTCACTGTTTGCAGGAAGGGTTGGAGTCAGTGTCATTTCCAGCTCAACAGACTGGGGCTCCATAACCTTAAGTAGGCAGGCCCCCCAATCATCTCCTACCCTGTTCAATAAGACAGCCATATATGGCTATTTACATTGAACATAAAACTAAATTAAATGTCACACTAGCCGCATTTCAATTGCTGGATAGTCACATGTGGCTGGTGGCCACTGCACTGGACAGAACAGATATAGGACATGTCCATCGTCGCAGAAGTTCCACTGCGCAGAGCTGGATTCTGCACAGCAATCAGGACAGGAAGCTTGTGGTTGAGAGGTTCCTGAATAGGTGAAAGGGTCAACGTGGGGAAATAGGCACTTTTCTGGGTGGTGCAGTGAGAGCTCTCCCACGCGGCCAGGTGACTAGTGAGGTCCCCATTGGCACACCCACCCCCAAAAAGCATCCCCCAAAGTCCCCTCGCCATCGGAAAAGGCCTCTTCCCACGGAGTCTCTTCCAGGAGTCCAGGGATTGGGGGCAGGAAGCTGGCGGACAGGTGGTCTAGCCTAAGCTGACCTCTTGGGAGCAGCGGAATCTCCACACTCCAGGACGCAGTGGGGGGCGGGAAGAGGCTTCCCCCGGCCCTGCCCCGGGTTACACAGGGAGAGCGGCCCCAGCCGAGGTGGGAAGGAGGAGGCCACTTCGCTGCCACGGAAGCCGGGGGAGTGAACCGGGGGCTACCGGGCCTGAGACCCGGGTGGGGGCGGGCCCACCCGGGCGGGCCCACCCACCCCGGCCCCACCCGGGCCCCGCCCCCTGCGTCACGGCCTCTCCGGGGGCGTCACCCCGCCAGGCTCTCCAGGTAACTGTGGCCGCAGCCGCCCGCGGTGGCAGGCAGCGCACCCCCACCGGCCAGCGGGCCGGGGCGGGGTGGGGTGGGAGCGTTCCTGCGGCCCCCGCCCCGCGGCCCGTGATGTCACAATCGCGGCGGGCCCCGGCATTCCCGGGTCGGCTTCGGCTTCGGGCGCCCGGCTGCGAGGCGGCGATTGAAGCGGGCCGCTGGCTCCTGAGTCATGGACTTCCCCTGGCCCCTCCTCTACCACTCCCACTCCCGCGCCGGGCCCCCCCGCGGGGGCTAGCGTCCGCGCGGCGGCTCCGAGGGGGTGGGGCTGCAGGGAATGGCTGTGCCCCCTTCGGCTCCCCTGCCGTGCTCGCCCTTTTACCTGAGGAGGCAGGCGCCTTGCCCGCAGTGCTCATGGGGCATGGAGGAGAAGGCTGCGGCCGGCGCGGGCTACCGGGAACCGCCGGGCCCCCCGAGGGCCGCCGCCGTCCCGTGCTTCGGCATATCCGTGGACCAGGACGACATCCTCCCCGGCGCCCTGCGCCTCATCCGGGAGCTGCGGCCACATTGGAAGCCCCAGCAAGTTCGGACCAAGGTAGCAGAGCGGGCGCGGGGCAGGGGATGGGGCCCCGCCGGGGCTGGAACGGGGATGCGTGGACGTGTGTTCGTGCATCCTTCCGGGTGTCGGTCCCAGGGGTGCGCGGCTGCTGCCCAGAAGAGGGCTGAAATGGTGGTTTGCGTATGTATTTCTTTCTCCATCTATTTTGGTCCCTAAGCAAAGCTAGGCTCCCGCCTCCCTCGGCCCTCCACACACACCCCTCCTCCTGGGGCTCTCGGGCACGCGGGAGATCCACCTGCCCACTGTCAGCACGTTGTGCGTGCGGGCCCCACCCCCTGTCGGTGTGCGCCGGTGCCCCTCGCTGCCCAGAAGCAAGTAGCCATCCGGCTCTGAAACCTGCGGAGGCAGGAACTTTTAAGGGCACCCCCCACACTCACACACCCCATAGTGGGAGCAAAGCCTCCGGGCTCCGAGCTGTTCCTGCTGGTCCCAGGAGCCACCCTGAGGAATTCCAGCTAGCCCCGAGCCCTGAGCTGCGTGGAAAGCCTCACCATCGCCCCTAGCTCTGCCTCAGCTCCCCCTACACAGGGCACCTCCTCGCTCTGATGGGCACATTGGCAGGGACACAGACGTGGGCAGAGGCTCCCCCTGAGGAGCCTCAGGCTGACTTCCCAGCAGACCTGCCTCCTCTGTAAAGAGTCTTCAGCTGTCCCATTCCCTCTGGGAGCTGCCTGTGGAGGATGCTGCCCTGAGTGGGCACCTGCAGCTTATGCTGGAGTGGTAGGAACTCCATGCTGGTGGGCCTTCTGGGTGGGGAAAGGTGCGGTTCAGGACCATGTGTGAAGGTTGACAGACCCCTTTTGGGGGAGGGGTGAGTGGGTAACATTTTCAAAATAAAAGACAACTTTAGTGTAAAACCATCAGGGCACCAAGCAGGCCTGAGGTTAATTCCAGCACTGGCCTAACATGATGTCTTCCAGTCCCTCCCCTCTCTGGTCCTCAGTTTCCCCACCTTTTATTACTCCGAATGTCCCTAAGGCCCCTTCCAGCTCTCTCACACCGTGCCCCATAAATTCCATGGTTCATTCCTCCTTGTCACCCTACCCAGAGAACCTTCCCAGGATCTACTGTCTCTGTCTCTTCTGGCCCTAAGGAGCTCTGACCCCCTGGCCCTGGGGTGGGTGCCAACCTCAGTGCCCTCCTTTACCCCTGCCGGTGCGTGGGGCGAGAGGGACCGCAAGGAGCCCTCTGCCTGGCAGGTGGTGAGAGGCAAGTTGGGTCAGGCTGTACACGTCCTAGGTGACTCCCCTCCGTCTGCCGCATCCTGGTCCATGGAGGTTTCTTTCAGGGCCCGATGGGAGAGTGAAAAGTGGAGGGGGGAGGTAAGTTGTGTGAAAATTCCTCCACCGCCAAATCCCATCCACTAGAGGCAGACCCAGGAGAAGCATGCCTGGGCTGAGCCCAAGCTGCCATTTTTTTCTTGAACTCTCTGGTCTACCTCAAGCATTGGGAGAGGGTGGAGGGTTAGAAGCAGTGCTGAGCTCTTTACTAAGTGAGAGGGCTAAAGGACGGGGGTTCTGTGCAATTGTGCTCAGCATTCAAACGAGCACCCTGTGCTGGAGCTGGGTCACCACGAGGCAAGAGCAGAGTCCCTGCCCCACACATCCCTCTCCCCCATGCCAGCGCTTCACTGATGGCATTACCAACAAGCTGGTGGCCTGCTACGTGGAGGAGGACATGCAGGACTGTGTGCTGGTCCGGGTGTACGGGGAGCGGACAGAGCTGCTGGTGGACCGGGAGAATGAGGTCAGGAACTTCCAGCTGCTGCGAGCACATGGCTGCGCCCCCAAACTCTACTGCACCTTCCAGAATGGGCTGTGCTACGAGTACATGAGGGGCATGGCCCTGGGGCCAGAGCACATCCGTGAGCCCCGGCTCTTCAGGTGAGGAGGGTGCCCAGTGTATCATTCATCTCCATGATTCCACAGGCCTTGGGCTTTGAAATCGTTGGGCAGCTTCCCTGGTGGAGTGGCGTTCATGAAAGAGACTCTTAAGATCTGTGAACTCCCTGAAATTGCATGAAAAATGTGTGTGTGTTTACGTGCCTTGCTCTGCAGAGAGGAGCTATAGTTCTGTGTAGATTTTCAGTGGGGTCTGCTAAAAGGATGTGTTCTTGGGGAGGCAAGTGAGAATTTTGGTGAACATGGGACCAAAGGGGGATCTGCTTCCCGGCCCATGCCTCAGTCCTCCACCCATCCCAAGTCTGACCTGGAAACATCTTGGAGCCTTGGAAGTGAAATCCCCAGAGTGCTCAGGGTTTCCTATGCCTCCCCTCCTGCCGAGGGCTCAGGCATTCCTGGAAAATGGGCCTTATCCAGGGTGAGTGTGGTTGTACCAACCCAGACAGATGCCTCCCCATCCCAGTCTGAGCTCCTTCTGGGCTTCCTGACAAGGTAGGAGCCCAGGTTTAGGGAACCGCTGAGGCTTCCTTCCAGAGGCTCACAAGGACCCATGGCCCCCAGGGAGCTGCTCCTATTAAATGCCTGGATGTGTAGGACCCAGGAACTGGACTTAACCTTTAAGCCCTGTAGATGCCACTGTTGGGGGTCTGGAAGGGGGAGAACCAAAGAAGAGCCCATATTATGCTCTCCTCTGACCATGCTGAGCAAGGATGTCCAGCAGGATCCTTCTTCCTCCCCACAATGCCACGCCCATGTGCAGGGCCCTCAGACCGTAGTGGCGCTTGAGGCAAACTGAAATTTACCCCTGACACCGGGAACAACAGCATGGGGGTCTGCTTGAGACCCTTGGGATCTGTCCTGTCCCACCTAAGGGGAAGGAGCCTTTCAGATCTTGAAGGGAAACAGGAAAGCCCAGGCAGGGAGTAGACCAAGAAGCTTCTTAGCCGTCACCTGCTACCCAGCTGACCTCAAGCTGGTGCGCCTGGCCCTATTTGCAGGGAACCCCTAGCAGGCCCTCTAGGGACTTAGAAGAAGGAAATCTGAGAGCACTGCCTCCCGGGCTGGTTGAGCCTCAGGATATTCACGTGGAGTTGTATGTTGTAGCCATGTGTGTGTGTGTGTGTATCTGGGGTGGGGGTGGGGGACATGCAGCCCTGTGCGAGGGTCTTCTCAGGCTCCAGGTGGTAGTTCAAAATGCACCCAGCTAGAGATGTGAGGTCAGAGCGGGGCCGGGGGAACTGTCCTGACTTCTCCCACAGTACCCCCCCCAGCTCTCCCTCAGTCTTATGCAAAAAAGCTCAGATATTGTCAGGTCCTCACCACTCCCAGTCTCCCGCCACCTCTGGGAATCTGATGCTGTCACTCATTCTTTCACGGAAACAATTACCATTGTCAGGAAGATTGAAGATGGATTTAGGTTTGATAATAAGAAGAACTTTACATTTGGGGGAGAGCCAGAAAGTGGGATAAGTACGGGAGGTAGACCCTTCCTTGATGATTTTCCCAGGATAGACCATTATCCTTCTGGGATGAAGGTGGATCACTGAGGGAAAGGCAGGGAGGAAGAGGACCCTCACCTCCCAACCTCCGCCTCCTGCGAGGCTTTGCAGCACAAAAACGCTGACTGTTGAGGTTACTTTCATTGCTATTCCAGACAACAGCCCTATTGATATTCAAGGAAACACTCTGTTTAGGCTCTTTTCGGAATCTTCCTTTGGGTAGGGGAACCCCGGGTCTCAGGGGCTGCTCCCCTGCCTTGCCCAAGCCCTGGCGGGCTCCCTCCTGCCCCAGGGCCTCTCGCCTCTGAAAGCACAGCCTTCATCTCTCACCCACTCGGTCGCTGCCACGCCCCCTGCCCCCTCCACCCTCTAGGAGGTGGGAGCCTTGGGGGCTTCTGGAGGAGCCCCTAGTCTGCCCTGCTATCCTGTTGGGCGGTGGCTGTCCCTTCCAAGGACCTGGCCAGGGGAGGGGGTGCCCCTGGAACAGCTTCAACAAGGTTTCAGACAGCCAGTGCCTTTGTTGTCTTTCCCAGTGATTATTATTCGAGCAACAGGCAGAGGCGAAGGAAGCTTGAATGCTGGAGGCTTGGCAGCTGAGGGGGGGGTGGGGCTCCAGAAGGGAGAGCAGGCAGAGGACTGCGGGAGCCCAGCTGGGACACAGGGCCTCAGACGCTGGGGTCCTTATCAAGGCCTTCCCTCTCTGCCCAGTCAGTCCTCTATCCACCCCCGCCCTCTCCCAGCAACTTTCCCCAGCTCTGCTTTCTCCTCTCCCCACCGCCCCCTCCTTCTCTCCCGGGACCTTGGATAATGTCCGCAGGAGAACTTGAAAATAGAACGCTGGTTTGTTTTGCGTCCTTGGCACCCAGCCGCCAGCATCAACTCCCTGCCGCAGAGGAAGGGGCTGCCCTGGGCCAGCCTGCTTCCCTCCCCACCTTGGCCAGACTGATAAGAGACAAGCGTTTCTTCCCTGCGTGGCATTACCACCCCCTGATTCCTTGGTGCCCTGCATTTACCTCCCCCTGAGGGCGTGGGTCTGAGTCCAAGGGGGCGGGGCTGGGGTGGGGGGTGGGAGGGGTTCCGCCCCCCTCCCCAGGTGACCCCTCTGTCCTCAGGGGTTGCTGTAGGCACTCAACCTTGAGGTGGGGCAGGGTCACTGACCCGTGGCCAACGGCCCACTGCTTTGCCCTTTCACTCCCTGAAGCTCCCCCGGCTCTGGTTCTGGAAGGGGAGCTGCTGAGCTGAAGGCCTTATCTCATTTTCACGCCTTCTGCTGAGACCTTCCTTCTGCAGGACCAAGAGCTCCTAACAGATTTGTAATAGCCTACACTTGGCCCCAGTGGACCTTGCAGGGCCATTTCTTTATGCTCAGGAGTGGCTGAGCTGGGGAGGGCCTGCCCCAAACTCATACTCTACTCTTCCTGTTTTCTGCTGTAGGCTAATTGCCTTAGAAATGGCAAAGATTCACACCATCCACGCCAACGGCAGCCTGCCCAAGCCCATCCTCTGGCACAAGATGCACAATTACTTCACCCTCGTGAAGAACGAGATCAACCCCAGGTACAAAGATCTGAGAGGGTTCAAGGCTACCACTGTCTCTGCTGCCTTAATATGACCTCCCTTCCCCAGCCCGCCCTGACAGAAGGTTTAGTGGCTTCAGTCCTGATTCCTGAGCCTCTGTCTCCAAGCAGAGTTGGGCTGATTGACGAAATCTCAGGAACTTGTTTCTGCAGTTTTATACCTATGAGCTTCTTTCTTTTTTTTTTTTAGAATTTTTAAAATTTATTTATTTTACATCTTTATTGGAGTATAATTGCTTTACAATGGTGTGTTAGTTTCTGCTTTACAACAAAGTGAATCAGTTATACATATACATATGTTCCCATATCTCTTCCCTCTTGCGTCTCCCTCCCTCCCACCCTCTCTATCTATGTGCTTATTTCTCCTTCAGTTTTCTGGTTGTGGCGGGGAATAGGGTCAGCATCTCCTCATTTCACCTGAAGGATACTGAGCTCAGAGACTAAGCTTTGCCCAGTGTCACAGGACTAGTCAGAGGCAGGGCTTCTGTTTCCACACAGGGCCCTTTCTACCTGAGCTGGCTTCTGAGCAATGAGAAGGGAGGGACCGACCTTCTTGCGAATGGGGTGGGGCTGAGTTCAGAGTCAGTCAGAAGAACTCAGCTCATCAGCTGACAAGCCCTTGGACTTCAAGATTCCTGCTACTTGCCTGGGCACCTCTTGTCCCCACATGGCTCTGGGGCCCCGGTTCCTCACCTTGTTCAAACTGACAGCTCGCTGCTTTCTCACTGCTCTTCCCGGGGAGGGGCGCACCCTACCCATCCTGACATTGCCTTTCCCCAGGTAAGACGCAGTTCCCTGGACCTATCCTTATGCTCTCACCGGCAACCTGAGAGTCCTTCTGGCCTTCAGATGCCTGACTCCCCAGCATACCCTTGAGTGCTGAGAAAAGGATGGTGGCATGGAGAAAAGATTGAGGTCATCATACCTGCCCCCTGCAAAAAAGACCATAGTGGGTCTCTGATCCCTCCATGTTCCCCACTGGGGCTGAACATCACTCTTCTCCAAATGTTCGTGGGAGCAGGGCACAGAAGAGGTTTGGAGGAAGGGTATCTCCTTCTCCCTCTAAGATGGTAATAATTAACCATCCCGATCGTGTGTCTCTGTCACATGCATGCACACATGACTTTATCTAGATCCTCCCTGTCAGAGATTATTAAGCACCGCTTTGGGACTACTTGTCTAGGACGTTCAGATGGCACTGACCTTCTATGTCAGATGGCTCTGGGACAAGGACTGCTTTCCCCCTTAGGACTAGAACAGCACATGGAGAGCAAGACCCTCTGATCATCCAGCCCACCACTTTCGTTTGACAGATGGAAAAACTGAGCCCCAGAGGAAGGATGGGACTTGCCCAAGGTTATACTGATATGTGGCAATTCAAGGACTAGAGTCCAGGCCTAATGCTCGGGCATGACCCTTGTTACTGCAGCTTCTTCTGACTGTACTGTCACTGTGTAGCCTCGGGGGGTGACCTTGTTAGGAGGGGAGTGTGCCCTGAGGAAGAGCTGGCCAACTTCCTTTTCTCTTGTCTCACCTTTGACCTTAGGCAAATCAGTTTGCTTAAATTGAGCCTCTTGAGGGGATGATGCCTGCCCTAAACTGTCTAACCTGCCACAAGCAGGGCAGCGATGAGCAATCGCTCGGATGGGGTGAAGCACTTGAGCTCCAGTCGTTGCCTAATAACCCTGATTTAGTCAGTCCTTCATTTCACAAACACTGATTGATTGGGATTTAAAACAACAAAAAGCTTGAAGGTGACGGGCCCTGCCCTCAAGGAGCTTAGAAACCGTCCGTGTAAATAGGACCTGGCTCTGCAGTGTGTGTGATGTATGCAGGGGTGGGAGCGCCAGGGAAAGTCTTCTTGGCATAGGTGAAAAGGGAGGCCTCCGGCTGGAGGAGACAGCACGAGCACAGCTTGCTTGTGGATGCTGAGTAGGTGAGGGCCTGGCTGGAGCAGATCTTTTTCTTTTTTTTTTTAATTTTTTTTTAAGATGTTGGGGGTAGGAGTTTATTAATTAATTGATTTTTTTTTTTTTTGCTGTGTTGGGTCTTCATTTCTGTGCGAGGGCTTTTCTCTAGTTGTGGCAAGCGGAGGCCACTTTTCATCGCAGTGCGCAGGCCTCTCACTATCGCGGCCTCTCGTTGCAGAGCGCAGGCTCCAGACGCGCAGGCTCAGTAGTTGTGGCTCACGGGCCCAGTTGCTCCGCAGCATGTGGGATCCTCCCAGACCAGGGCTCGAACCTGTGTCCCCTGCATCAGCAGGCAAATTCTCAACCACTGCGCCACCAGGGAAGCCCTGGAGCAGATCTTCAGGAGGGATTGGGGATGGGTCGTGGGAGATGGGGCTGCAGAGGTGAGTTGGAGCTAGACTGTGAGGGAACTTCAGTGCCAGGTTAAGGAGCCCAGATTAATTTATCAGGCAGTGGAGAGTCAGTGTGAAGGTGTTGGAGCCAGGGGTTCATTGTAAAGGGCAGATTTGGGTGGGAGCTGGGGGCTTCGAGGCAGGGAGGCCAGCTGGGAGAGTCTTGTAATTCAGTGGGCAACATCTAGGACTAGGGTTCCCAAACTGGAGCATGAGATACCCCTGGGTGCTTGCTAAGTACAGATTCCGAGCCTAACCCTGGAGATTGATTGGGCGGTCTTGCATTAGACCCTAGGAATCTGCCTTTTGACCGGCTCTCCAGGTGATTCTTAGGCAGGTGATCAAGGAACCATGCTCTGAGGAACGTTGCCCTAGGGAAGCTTCATGGAGGGATGGAGAATAGGGGGATGAGTCAGGTCTTGTGGAAACAGATTTGATAGTCTTGGTGTTGGGTGGGACATGGGGGAACCCAGCGTGGCTGGGGAAGGTGGGGTTGATAACTGCTTAAGGTTAGGCATCAAGAGGAGCTTTGGATGGGTTGATTGGTATGAGGGCAAAGGTGATGAGTCAGGGGCTTCCCTGGTGGCGCAGTGGTTGAGAGTCCGCCTGCCGATGCAAGGGACACAGGTTCGTGCCCTGGTCCGGCAGGATCCCACATGCCGCAGAGCGGCTGGGCCCGTGAGCCATGGCTGCTGAGCCTGCGCGTCCGGAGCCTGTGCTCCGCAAAGGGAGAGGCCACAACAGTGAGAGGCCCGCGTACCGCAAAAAAAAAAAAAAAAAAAAAAAACGTGATGAGTCAGTAAGTTTGAACACTTAGAAAGTCCTTTCCCTGTGGGGAGAAGATACTTCCTCCCCCTCCCCCACCCGGATCCTGAATGCTGAGTGGACACTTGCCAGGCAGCAGTCCCTTCAGGGGAACCCCCAGGCTTCCCTGAGGAGGGCCCCCAGCCCCTTCACCCCCTCCTACTCCTCTGAGGGACAGAGCTGTTCTGCCTGGGATGTGGAAGTTTCTGTGATGCAGTGGTGGGTATACTCTGCCATCCCCACAGCCTTGAGAGAGTCGAGTGATGTCAGGGCTGAAGGTAGCAAAGCTGGTGACGTTTCAAGCGCTCAGGGGAGGGAAGCAGGGCTGCACAGGGAGGTAGAAGGCCTGGACTGTTCGCACAGTAAGCAGCTGTGTGGCCTTGGGGTGGGTAGGGTAGGGGTCAGACAGAGGTCAGGGCCTGGGCAGCAGGCATCTTGGATGTCAAAGACATGTTTTTCAGGCTAAGACCTGGGCAAACCAAAGGAAGCCTCCTAATTCTTATCTTTGGATGGTCTCTGTCCAAGGGGGAAAAAAAAGAATCTTAAAGGAAAAGGTAGCTTCTTAAGAAGAGCCCAGATTAAAATGTATCTTTTGCAGACCTGTCAACACAGATAAATTCCAGTGAGGGTGAGGGGAGGCCTCCCCCATCCCACCCCTAATAGACCCCTAGACTCAGAGTGGCCTGTGCAGAGCCCCTGAGGGGCACTGAGGCCCCCTCAGTTCAGAGGCTCAGCTTGATTTTGGATCCTTGGATAGGCTGAGGACTGCTTTCCTTAGGTGAGGGTGTAGAGTATCCAGCTGTGTAAGACGCATCTGGAGGCGGGAGGAAGTCTCTGCCCTCCCCTGAGCCTCAGATGCCCCATGGAGTTAGACGGGAGACCTGAGACCCCCTTTAGCGTTGACCTTCTCAGAGCCTGGAGGGAGCCTGCGGCTCATCCGTGTCCAGGGGAACATGGGGATGCCTTAGTCGCTGACTACTCTTCCCTGTATTCTGGCTTCTGGGCTGCGTGAGGGGCAATGGGGCGTCCTGGGGGAGGGTCAGAGAGGACGTGTCTCATTCACATCCTCCTGCGTGTACCCTCACTGCCCTGGACAAGAAAGCAAACAGGAGTCATGTGAATGGAGATAAAACCCCGGAACCGCCAATGGGTGGAGGGGAGGAGGCTAGGGTTTTAAGGGTTCTGCTAACTATTTGGTTTTTCAGTATACACAGAACTGTGCTTCCTGGGAGCAAAGTTCAGAGCATCGGAGCACAGTGCACCCTCACCAACTTCCCCATGACCTCTGAGAACATCATTGACTGACCTGTTCATTCATTCCTCAACATGTACTTTTAGCAAAAATGCCTGCCGTGGGCCACAGGATGGGGTGGGCTGAGGGACAGGTGGCCTTCATGCATCTTTGTTCCTACACAAGCAGGGGGCCGGGGCAGGGAAACACACCCATAGTTCAAGGGGGAAGAGGTGAGTTATTGAGCCACAGCAGAGCAAGTGCTTTTCAATTGAAAGGCCCTCGTATCCCCTTGGCCTTGTAGGAGTGGGCCCAAGAAGCAATTTTTTTTGCTTTCTTCTGTAGACCTGAGTGGTCTTGCTGTGCGATGGGAAGCTAGTCTATATGATCTCTAGTCCTTTCCAACCATGACGCCAGCCACCAGAGCAGGAGGGAGACTCACAGCAACGTCCCTCTGTCTCCTCTAGAGGGTGTCATTGCTGCCGCCACTCCCAGGGCACTGCCATTCTTCCACTGGAGGAGCTCTGGGGTCTTATTTTAGAGAGCTTCACCTCCCCCTAGGAATTGTTTCGAGCATCCCAAGAGCAGGTCTGTTTGCATCCCTCCCCTGCTGCCCTTGTTCTTTCTGGAATAATTGAGTTTGGGCATTCACTCTCCCTCCCCTGACACCTCCTCGTGCCCCCATCCTTATTTCCCTCTCCCTTTCACGAAGTATCAGGACACTGTCCGGTCAGGGACTTTTACGCTTTGCAAAATGCTTTTATGCCCATGTTTTAATCAGCTTCTTAGAATAACCACAGGAAGTCAGAAGGACAGGAAAGGTGAGTGCCATTTTACAAGTGACAAAAGTGGGGGTCTGAAAGGTCAGCCGTTTGTCCAAGGTCCCTCTGCAATAAGAGGTAGTGATGGGGCCAGAGCCCAGGGCTTTTGAGACCAAGCATGTGCCTGTCTGCTATCAGCCCTCCCTCCACCGGCCACCTTTCTTGCCACTGTCCAGCCTTTCTGCAGATGTCCCTAAGGTCGAGGTGTTGGAACGGGAGCTGGCCTGGCTGAAGGAGCACCTGCCTCAGTTGGACTCCCCTGTGGTGTTTTGCCACAATGACCTGCTCTGCAAGAACATCATCTACGACAGCACCAAAGGTACAGCTTCTCTGGCCCTGGCCAGGCAGCAGCAGGGCTCGGGCTGCTTGATCAGCTGGCGTTGGGGTCCTACTCCTCAGCCTGGTACTTGGACAAGCAAAGTGAGACCTTCTGGTGTAGGTCTCAAGTTAATTTGTAGGAGAGAAATGAAAAAGAAACGAATTCCTACTTAGAAAAATCTTTGCCAAGAAAGAACTCAAAATCATGGTTTGTGGAGCCATTCCCCTGACAACGAGGACGTCTTGGCTGCCCTGTGCCTTCCCTGTGTTCCTGATGATAGCTTCACCCCCATGGAGTACTTGGCTTTATTTTCTGGTCCTCAGCCATGCTGAGGACAAATGTCTTTAGTTGGGGAGAGTCTGAGGACCCAGCTCTGTGAGAGGGACAGCCGGAGCTGGGGAAAGGGCAGACAGACAGATGGAAAGATGGAAGGAAGCAACTTAGAAGAAAGTTGCCACTGAGAAGTTGGGTGAGGCTGGGTTGCTGCAGAGGCCAGTGAGAGTCAGTGGGTGCATTCCTGAGGTCTGTGAAAGCTTGACCAAGCCCTATATCCAGATCTGGGGCCAACCCTCACTGCCTTTCCTCTACCTCACAGGTCATGTACGGTTCATTGACTATGAATATGCCGGCTATAACTACCAAGCTTTTGACATTGGCAACCATTTCAATGAGTTTGCAGGTGAGAAGGGCATTACTCTTTGGCCTATATCCTCCTTGTGATGGAGGGCCAGGTCCAGGGGAAGGGTTGGAGGGGGTTCTGTGCATGGGGAATGGAGGCTGGACACCCCTGTCCTCAAGATATCACAGCTTGAGGGAGGGGCCAGTTACAGCCTGCCTTGAGAAAGCACCAGGTCTCATGGGCAGGGGGGTGGGGTGGGGGGCCGGGGCAGACCCACATGCACAGAGCAAGCCCCTGCTGGCCCATGTGGCACTTTGGTACAGATTAGGGAAACGTGCCCTCTGTAGGATCCCTGAGGACATTCGGCTTGGCATGTGAATTCTAAAGAGACCCCGTCCTTCCTCTGGGCAGACACCGCCCACGCCAGCTGGCCCAGCTCAGCTTGATGTCAGCCTCCACTCACCCCCTGTCCAAGCTCCTTTATGCCCAGTCAACCCGTGCAGTCATACATAGGGGCCCTGCAGGCAGATAAGGGGCAGAACGAGTTGCAAGTAGCTATTTGCCTGGTGACCTGATGAGATTAATCATGGTGCAACTAGTTAACAGTGTGCACTTGGCAACTTGACTCCCCTACTTCACATCCTGGCTTCATTGCTTACTAGCTGCATGACGCTTGGGGCAGGTTACGTACCTTCTCTGTGCCTCTGTAAAATGGAGATGATAATAGTGCCTACTTCATAGTATTGATATGCGATACACACACACCAGTGTGGCACATACTAAGCTCCACGTTGGTATTTGCTGCTGATGTCAGGCAGGGGAGCTTTTCTGCCTCCGAGAGAGGCTGCAGCAGCCATGGAACAGGTTGGATTTGGGGTGTGTCCTGGAAGAGGTTGGATTTGGGGTGTGTCCTGGCATATGCCATCCTTCCATAAAGGTAGGTGTGTACAATAGAATCATTTGTGTAAAGGAAGCAGGGCAAGTTTTTCCAGCTCGAGGACTTAATTGTTAAACAATTCGATGGGGCTAAAGAGGCAACTGGTGGATGGAGGTGGACACTGGGGCTGGAGGGACATCCCCAGGCTAGCAGTGCGGGGTGCTCAGCGTGATGTGGCCAGTCCGTATGGCTTAGGATAGGTGAGGCATGCCCAGGCCAACTGTAGAGCCGGCACCTGGGCCAGCCTGAGGCACTCCCCAGGCCAATACAGGCCAATCCTGCCCCTTCTGGAACCCCAGGTGACCAGGGCTGTCAAGCACTGCTTGTACCTGACGGTATGACTCCCCAGGGTGGCCACCAGCTGCATCTAGGCACCCAAGGGACAGATGGGGCCTCAGCTGGGCAGAGCAGCTGAGCTGTGGGGTGTGGCCTGGAGCAGAGGCTGGCACCCGCACGGCACTGGGCCTGTGATTGCTCAGCTGACAGACCCACTGGCCTTTCCAAAAGGGATAATTTTTAAGCATTTTGAGTCCTTCTCGCCCAGCGCTTGGAGCAAAGTCCAGCTGGAATTTCTCCAAGGGGGCAGACTGCATCCTGCTTCCAAGTTGAGAATGAAGGAGGAGGAACCTAGCATGGGGGGAGGAGGAGGGCAGTAGAGGAGAGAGGCATCTCCTGTGTTCTCAGGAGCAGGGAGACCCAGTGCTGGGAGCTAAGAACCAGCCTCTAGTAACTGGCTGTGTGGCCTTGAACAGCTTTCTTCTACCTGGGCCTTAGTGTCTACATCTGTGCCAGGACGTTCTTCTCCAGCCATACTCTTGGCGGCCCAGAAGTCTGAGTGTGTTTCTCCAGGGATATAAGGGAAGCTTGGGAAAGATAGGAAGAAAAGAAGAGGGAGGAAGAGACCAGACAAGATGGCCCAGTCCTGGTCCTGTCTTTAATAAACTGTTTCTTTCTGTACCAGCTCTGAATCTAGGCTCTCTGCCATCATGCCCAAGATGTGGCTGGTGCGTACTGGGCTGGCAGTCTGAGGACTCAAGGAAGGGTGGGACTAGAGGGAGTCCAGGCCATTTAGCTTAGGGGTTCCAAGCCTGGCTGTGTTTCCGAATCACCTGGAGAGTTGGACATGGGTGGGTGCCTGGCAATCTGTATTTTCGCCAAGCACTCCAGGCAATGTTTTTAGGTTAACCAGCTCAACACTGGTTCAGGAAGCAGTATTTGAGGTGCATTACGTCCAGCCCTTGCTTTACAAATGAGATTTTGGCCAGTGAAAGGAAAGGGCTTGCCCGAAGTTAACTGGAGGTTAGCGTCAGATCTAAGACAGCTAGGCTCCCGATTCGGGGCTCTGACCCAGCGCCTCCAGTGTGCCGTGGTTTTGTGTAGGGCTCAGGGATACAGTGGTGCTGTCTTAGGGCTTCCCCATCACTTCCAGGACTGTGCCTTGCCCCTCAACGAGTCTGCCTGTCTCTGTGCTTTCCTCCAGCTCAGCCCACTGAAAGCAGTGCCCCCAGCTGGGATGGGGGTCGACCCTCCACACATTAGAGTTTGGTGGTCAAAGAAGCTGCATTCTTTGCACAGCCCCACAGGACACAGGAGATGGAGGTTTTGAGGGGATCAGGGAACACCTACTGAGCTGGAGGAGACCCCCAGGTGGGCCCGTCTCCCAGCAACTTCTGTGCGGCTGCCTCCCCATCAGGTGTGAATGAGGTCGATTACTGCTGGTACCCAGCGCGGGAGACCCAGCTGCAGTGGCTGCGCTACTACCTGCAGGCACAGAAGGGGATGGCTGTGACCCCCAGGGAGGTGGAGAGGCTCTATGTGCAAGTCAACAAGTTTGCCCTGGTGAGTGCTTGTGACTGGAAGGGGTGGGGGAAGGAGAGCTGGGAGGAGGGACTCAGGGCCCACCCCCAGCTCCTACCTTCTCACAGCCTTGTGGTGGAGGAGGAAGCAGAGCCCAGGGTCAGGGGTGAGGTCCTGGGGGAGTCCCATCATATGCTCCTGAACCCCAACCTAGAGGGGGACTCTGGGAAGAGCCATCTTGGGCATCCTCTTAATACTGACACCCTATTCCCTGCTTTCCTCCCATTCCATCAAGTCCAGGTTCTCTCCTTCCTAGAGAACTACTTCCAAGAAAGAGCCCAGCTTCCTATTTTAGCAGTTCTCTCATTTGGACAAGTTCTTTCTAGTGTCTAACCTTAGCCTTTCATGCCACAGTTAAATACATCCCTTAAGTTTTGTGTTGGTTTTTCTTTTTTTTCATCTTTGGAGAAGATAGAGAATGTCAGTTCTAATCCTCCTTGTTAACTGTCTCCACTGACTCACTCAGAACTCTGTGTAAGCCTTTCCCATCAGGCTCTTTCTTCTCAAATTACTGTGCTGTCAGTTCTTGATTTTGAGTGCTAATTATCCAAGGTACATGGTTCATGCCAGGTCTCCACGGAATGCACCAAGGGGATTGCTAACTAGTCTTACTAATGTCAGCCATGCATAAGCGAGAAGACAAGTCAGCTGCCCTGAATTTCACAATATATCAGAGAACTTAAATAAAATCTTTAATTACCTGTAATTTTAAATTGCCTATTCTATTTTCCTCATTGGTATAAAACTGATTCTTATCAGGTTCTTCCTTTTTTAAAAAAAATTTATTGAAGCATATGATTTACAATGTTATGTTAATTTCTGCTGTACAACCAAGTGATTCTTTTTCAGGTTCTTCCTCTTAACTGTTCCACCTATGCCTTCATCTTGCTAAATTTTTAGTAACCATTCCCACTTGCTAATTGATCTCTGCCCCTTTTAAGTCGTGAAAAGGGAATAAAATGGGGGGAGGTGCTATTGAGCCAACCCTAGAGTGAGCAGGACTTGGGGTGGGGCAGGAGAGCCACAGGAGTGGGAGCCCTGGCCGGGGGTCGCTGGAGCAGCAGGAACCACGGCGCTCTAGCTTCTTGAGCCTAGGGTGGTCTGGGCCCTGGGGGGGTTCTGGCTCTGGGGAGGCAGTTGAACCCTTGGTCAGCAGCCCGGCTCATGTCTACACTCACTGTCTGACCTCACCCACCTTGCGATAGAAGAGAGGGTAAGGGGTGAAAGAAGTCCCTTTAGAGGTCTTCCAGTGACTGGACCTCTCTGATGCCCATGTGGCCAGGGCACTGCAGACGGGGTGCCACCCCCTCCACTGGCAAGCAGGCCTGAGCTCTGCCTTAGGGATTTCTCTTGTCCTGGATACCTTGGGCTTGAAGATTCTCCTGGGTAGGGGAGCGGCCAGGGCTGGAGTTCAGGTTTGGCTTAGGCTGGGGAACAAGCTGAGAGTCTGCTTAAGCCTGAGGGCAGTAGAACCTACTCTGCTTGCCTTTTTCTAGGAGTGGAGTCCCCAGATACCATCCAGTGACTTGACCTCTAGAATATCCCCCACCTGTGCTGGGGAAACCCCACTGTGTCTCTGCCAGCGTCTTAGTTCTGTGTCTTCCACAGTGCCTGTGTCCCTCCAGCTATGGGGGTCCATGACAGGTTTGGGGGGCTCACTACACTGATCTTCTCTGATGTGTTTTCAGGCGTCTCACTTCTTCTGGGCACTCTGGGCCCTCATCCAGAGCCAGTTCTCCACCATCGACTTTAATTTCCTCAGGTGAGTGCAGGGAGCAAGTTGAAAGTCAGTGGCGGGGTGGGGGGTGCATGGAGGAAAGGAAGAGCCTTGAACCCAGTACGTGGGGGTAAAGGACACCCCAAAGAGAATGTCCAGGTCCATTCCTCTGCCCTGCTCACCATCCCCATTCCAGCCAGCCCATGCGAGGCGGGTCACTGCTCCAGGGATGCCTGGGGAAGCACGTGTGCCCAGAATCCCTCTCTGGAAGTGGTCAGAAACCCTTGCACCCCGCCTCCTGATTCCTCTTTCCCTATTATAGCCTGCTATCTGCTTCACTGCCCGGCTCTTCTGCCAGGGCTCTTCCCCACAGAGCCCGGTGCTGAAGGGAATTGCTGGAAATTAGTCTGAAAGATCACGAGTCCAAACCCCATTTTACAGCAGAGGGGCCAGAGTTCCAGAGGGGTGGGTGACCGGCTGAGGTCCCTTGGTGGTTCAGCTGACTGTGCTGCCTCCCTGCATGGGGTATCAGACCCAACTGCTCCTTTAGTGGCCCCTAGTGATATACTAGGGACTGTACCGAGACTGTACTTGAGTATTGACTACTTAGAAGCTGGGCACTTGCTGTGTGGGGGAGATAAGAGTCCAGTTTTACAGAACGAAAAAGTCCTGGAGATCTGTTGCTCAACAAGGTGAACGTACTGACCACACTGAGCTGTAAAGACCCAACAGACAAACCAATATGTTTGGGGAGGGGTTGCTCCAGTCTAATCTAAGAAGAAAAATAAAATTATAGTGGAAGTGAAAACAAAACAAAACAAAAAACCCCAGCCTGGGCTAGGGTCCATTTGCCCAGACCTAGATGGGCTGAGCTGGTGAGAAACTTTCCTCATGGTGTGAGTGCCCCCAGCAGGGCTCACCTGGCTGCCCTTCTCACCCTCAGTTCCCTTTCCTGTCTTCTGGCAGGTATGCAGTGATCCGATTCAACCAGTATTTCAAGGTGAAACCTCAAGTGTCGGCCTTGGAGATGCCAAAGTGACCAGCGTTCCCATCCCTCCCCTCCCATCTGCCTGGCCAGACCTGTTCTCCAGGGCTCCATTCTGCTCTGGGGTCTTCACCTTTGGACAAGGTGGGCGAGGGGACAGGTGGCTGTCCCAGGAGAAGGCTCTGCCCGTCGCCAGCCCCCAGTGATGCTTCTGGTGACCATTCTTGGTTGGAGGGGCTGATAGGCCCCAGCTCTGGGGGTCCTCTTCACCTTGCCAGACTGGGTGGTGGGGAGTGCCTGCAGCCTGCCAGGGCTCAGACCGCAACCGCCCTGGAAAGGCTGGCATTCCCAGCCCCGGGCCATCCTGGCATCTGGGCTGCCTTAGACGTGTCTTTGACCTTCCTGGCTTGGGGAAGGGGGAAGGTGGGAGGGCTCCTTTCTACCTCCAGGGCCCTGAGCCTCCAGCCTGTTTCCCCCTGCATGCCCCATGTGGGAGGTGCTGAGCCCAAACCAGCATCCTGCCAACTCTGACAGATGGATGTACATATCTTGTGGGGGGGGGGTCTAGAATTGGGTTTGATGGCTCCCCCAGCAGCCGCCTCATCTGAGATTACTCCCTTTCTCCAAACCATATCCAATCAAATAACCCCGTCCCAAACCTCAGCCTGACGACGTGTGCTCTCCTCCAGTGCCCTTTCTGCTCCAGGCTTGTGTTCTGTACCTCTGCCTCCTGCTGGGAGGGAAGGCAAGGGAATGGGCCACCAAAGCCTGGCTCTGCTTCATGCTGTGGCTTGGCCAGAGGGGACAGAGCCAGGAGTGGGGTGGCTGGACCATAGCCAGCAGGCTCCTGCCTTGTTCCCTCCCTTGCCCTCCTCACTTCCAAGGAACAGTCTCTCCATGTCCACCTTCTGTCCTGAAGTTGACCCACGGTCTCCACACTGGGGAATGACTAGTGGGAGTCTGAGGGCAGGGGCCAGGGACCACCGGGGCTTGCCAGCCTGCAGGAGCCTGGGTGGGGTCGGTCGTGAAGGTGCTGAAGGAGCTGTTGCCCCGACTCTCAATGGCCTCCACCTCCTTTCTGCCCTCACAACCTCTTAGGCCTTTCTGGCTCTGGCCTATAAAATTTTTCATTTGTAAATTATCATGGTTTTCTGCATTAAAACGGCCATTTATGGACCACTCTGTGTCTGAGTGCCACTGGTAGGATTTGACTCAGATGGTGTGACTAGTTCTCCTGCGGTGGGGGGTGGCAGGGCACTCCAGTCCCTCTTCTCTGGGGTCCGTTTGGGCTGCACACTTTGCACCACACCCTCCATTTACCTGGCTCACAAGGCCTGGGGTCCTGATTTGGGGTAGACCTGGGCAGAGCTGGTGGTCTCACAGCTCCTCTGCTTTTGACCATCTTAGAATAAGTTGACCCTGAGAGGACACAGCCTCGAGGGAACTAGACCGTGGATTCCAAGAACTTGGCCTATCCAGGTGATGGACCAGTAAGACTCCAAATCCAAGTGCTCAGGACTTCTTCCTTTGTCCTCACTGGCCCCAAGTAGTTGAGTTGAGCAGAAGGTTGCTGTGCCTGAGAGCAGGCAAGGGTGATTTCCGGACCCAATATGTCACTTTCTCAGAAAGCCAGAGGGAGGGAGAACGGAAGCTCCAAGGTGAGTGGGGCACCCTCCCAGCTTCCCAGGCTGCACTCCCAGGGCCCCCAGAAGGCGCCTGGTTCCCTTATTGGTAGCAACCGCAGCAGCAGCAGGTGCCTTCCAGGTGGACTCTGCCTGTTTGGCTTTTGCCTACAAAAGTACCAGCGTGCCATGGCAGCCGCTGGAGCTGAGCCGGCACTGGCAGCTGGGGCCTTGTTCAAGGTCATGGTGATCCAGGGTGGCCAGGCCCCTGACGAGTAGCAGTATCGCATCTAGGAAGGGTGCTAGTGGAGGACACGGCTGAAAGATCTGCCCCGGCATAGGGAGGGTGCCAGGGCTGGGCAGGTAGGGCCTCTGAAGGTCATCTGTGGGGTCAGGTGGTCATGCGCACCACCTTCCTGAGGACTGGCAGTGCCCACGCTCCTTGTTCCTCTCAGATCCACCTCTGGAGCTGAGGGCAGAAAACCACTGTGAAGGCAGCTTCGTTTCCAGCCTCCTGGGGCCTTGATGTCACAGCACTGAGATGGTGGTACAGCGGTGAGCAGGGCCCCCCAGGTATCATCTTGTGCCCCTATAGCCCGGCCACCACCAGCACCAAAGGAATTAACCTGCAGGCACCATCCCACTACCGCCTTTAAGAAAGTATCCTCATTCCTCCAATTCTCCAGGGGAGTGGGCAGGTGGGGGCAGGGGAGTTTAGGCACACCCCTCCCGCACAAAGCCTGGAGGCCCACCATCTCGCCTTTCACTGCCACCCCGCCCCCCGGCCCACCATCTCGCCTTTCACTGCCACCCCGCCCCCCTGCCCACCGGGCTCGGCACCAGGCCTTGGAGACTCAAGGGTGGCCTTGACTCCACTCCCTCAGGCCACTTCTTGACACTTAGCAGGCTCTCCAGGCAAAGCACTCCTGGACTCTTCATCTCTGCTGGGCTCTCACCCCTAACCTCCGGAGAGGCACAGAGAGGGCAGAGAACAAGCTCGTGCCCCACCCTTCCCAGTAATGGTAATGTCCAGGACGCTCTGTTCCTGGCCTTTTAACCCATCTGACCCCATCCCGCCTCTCCGGGGGCCAGGGGGGTGGGGCTCCAGGGCACCAACCACAGGTTCCCGGGCAGAGCTTTTCCCACCCCAGGAGGATGCAGGGCACGTGACTCTCTCTCAGCAGCTGGAATGAGGACAGGACAAGGGTTGCTGGAGGGAGTAGGAGGTGGGCAGTAGTGGCCTCAGGCTCTCCTGAGGCCACAGAGGACCTGGGAATAGGGAAGTGAGAGGAACTCAGGACTGGCAGGGGGTGAGGGCGAGCCTGGCCAGGAGTGTCCTGACCAGACTGCCCAGATTTGGTTTGGAACATAGTGAGGGGTGGTGGTGGGGACTGGAGGGTTGCGGAGATGGACAGGGAAGTTGAAATGAGCAACTCTCCCCTGTGACCACTAGGGGGCAGGCGCCACAGTCAGCCAAGCTCCTCTTCGCAAAGAGCACCTTCATCTTTTCCGCTAGGGGCCCAAGAGGCTGGGCTCTGCTGCTTGCCACTGCCCTGCCGGTGACCTGGGGTGGGGAGGGCAAAGAAAAGGAAACTCAAAGCTCTGGGAGGCTGGGCTAGGAGAAACCAGCAAAGGCGAGCAGCCAGGATCCTCCCTAGATCAAAAGATCGGGACCCTAATTCTTGGGGTGTCTTTACTCCCAAGTTTGTGGCGCAGGAATCAACCATACCTACCTTCTCTCACCACCACCCTCTCCAATTTAGAAATCCATTTTCCAGCATTCAAGAGCCTCTGTGTTGGGAAGCTCACTACCACTTTTGACCATCTTTGTCAAAAAGTTTTTTATGTTAAGTCAAAAATGTTGACCCTCGCGACTTCCATCAAAAGGCCAAGTCCTAGTGCTCCCTCATGAGCTACATCAAATATCTATGTGTTGCCCAGCTGACAGCTTTGAAGAAAGCCATCTTGTCCTTTCTGCCCTACCCTAGTCTCCTTTTTTCTGGACTAAACATCCCTGGCCCTCTCAACCATTCCTTGAAGGACGTGTCCATCCACTAGGCTCCCTCCAGTCCTCTGTACAGGATGCCTGCCTCTGGGCCCCTCCAGTGTGAGAATGGCCTTTTCTTTTCAGGGGCCTGGGGCTGGCATGATGCACCTGAGACCAGGACTGTGTGGCGTACACTGGCCCATCACCTTGCTTGTTAACACGTGCTTCTGTTAATCCAACCCAAGCCCAACTCTTTGGCACGGTACTGTTCAGCTTTGTTGCCCCCACTCCACGTTAATGGGGTTCATTTTTCAGCTACAAGAGTTGGTCTTTTTATCAACTCTTGTTGCATTTTGAGTTTCAGTCACCCAGCTCTTTTAGGTCTATGGGATGGTTATTTCTCTCAGTGTGACACGTAGGTCTTTGAGATCTCATTTCAAAGCGTAAGGTCACAGAGCCCTGAAGTACATAAATAGAGACCCTGCTTCATAAATCAGTATCCTGGGGGGCTTATAAATGGGCTCGTGGTGTCCATGTGAGCCCTTTTCTGGAATGAGGGTCCACAGCTTTCATTCGATTTTCAAAGGGCTCCTTCTCCAAAAGAAGAGCCATGGCTAAGGCATAAACTCCTTGTCTTCAGATGAGGAAAATGAGGCCCAAAGGGGAGACCTGACACACACACACAAGGCCATGTGGCTAGTTCTGGGGAGATCCTGAGCTTCCTGACTCTTATTACAGTGCTCTTAACCACTGCCTTCTTTCTTAGGACCTGGGTGGGCACTTTGCGGTGAGGTCTGCTCACCTCCTTGAAGCAGGGGCGGGGTCTTACTCGAGTGTGGGCTCTGGGGGTGGCATCTGGCCTGGGGCTCCCTTGCCTAGGATGTTTCCTCCCTGGCTCCATGCCTGAAGTTCCACGGAGCTGCCACCGGGGGCAGTGGTGCCCGGGCTGGTGGCACATTTAGGAATTCTGGACTTGGGCCAGCCTCACCACCCCATCCCGTCCCAGCAAAGACCAGATTCTGAAATGGTCTGTCTTTATTATGTCAACAGAAAACAAAATTCCCCCAAGTGTAAATAGGAGAAATGTGCTGGTTAAGTTACTAATCATTATCTTATTATTAACAAAATAAAGCACTATCTATGTTTACAGTCATAAAAAAAAGAAACAGCCTGGAGAGAAGTTGGTTCGGGGAAGTAGAAGGGGAGAAGATGGGGGAACGGACACAGACTCCACATCTGTCCCTGTAGGATTTGGGGTTCCCTTCCCACCTTGCCCCAGGGCTGTTCTGGATCTTTGGAGTCAGGTGCCAACGGGATTTGATTTTCCTAGGGAAAGACCTTGTGAAAGGGATCAGGAGCTGAGGCAAGTTACGGGTGTAGAGTGGGGGAGGGGGGGGTGTAGAGTGGGGGAGGGGAGGGGAGCGGGCAGGTGTAGGGGCAGAGCTGGGTGGGAGAGGATGAAGCCTTCCAAGGACAGGGTGGGGGTGGGGAGCTCCCATCCCCTGCTCAGGACAGAGGAGTGGAGACCAGCTGCACAAGAGCCCCCTCTCCAGGGCTTCTGTCACTTACAGAAGGGGGCACCATCAGTCCTCCTGCCCCCACTCCTGGCACTCAGGTTGGGACCAGGGGCTGGGGCACCATGACAGAGCCCCTTGGAAGCTGAGCACATTCCCATGCTGCTGGGAGCTAAAAATGGCTCCATGGGAACTGACATGCAGAGTCAGGGAGGGAGTGAAGGGGCAGGCAGGGGAGGTCAGGATGGCTGGGGAGCCCAGGGCAGACCAGGGGCTTACAGACACCCAGCAGGCGTTAAAGGGGCAAGGGCAGACACGGAGAAAGGGAGAGACACAAAAAAAGGCCCTGCAGAGAAACAAGGACAGAGAAATGCACCAAGGACACACAGAACCTGAGACACCCAGACTGACAAAGAGGTAGCAATTTGGGGACAAAGAGAAGCACAGAAAGAGCCCCCCGGAGAAGCAAGAATGGCATCAAGAGACACACCCACAGGAAGTCAGCGACAGTGCCTGGCACTCAATAAATACCTTGTGCAATGAAAGAACAGATGAAAACATGTGCACTTGCGCACATGGGTACACATACACACACACATACACACACACACACACCAGCCAGAGGCACGAAAGGCTTGGCAGAAGATAGAGACATGGAGGAGAGCCAGACCTCTTTGCACAAAGTACAAAGCGATCCTCGTGGTAGAGGAGCGATCTGGGGTACTGTGGTGGGGCGGTGCGTGTTGGTCCCATGGTGGCTGGTCCAGCCAGGACAAGAATGGAAACAAAGCATGTGGCCCCAGGAGAACAGGTCTGTAGCTGCCATACCCCTGGGGTGGATAGACCTGCAGGAGGGGAGGGTCATACAGTGTCCCCTGGCCACGAGCCCCAAGGGCCACCACGGAGCTCAGCCAGCCCAGCCCATCACCGCCATGCAGGACCCACTCGGGCCATCAGATCCTCAGGTGTGCCCACAGGTGTGATGGGGAGGGGGCATCTCCCATCATGAATGTATCTACAAATGCACAGCTGTGCCCATCTCCCAGGCATGCGCAAGTCCAAGTACCAACGCAGTCCGGGTGGGGTTGCTGTGCCTGCTGGCGTGGGGCCCGGTCTTCCCCATGGAGGAGGGCCAGGCCCACGTAGCCGGGATCAGTCTGTGAGTACCACCAGCTCCCCGTCGCTCTTCTCCTCGGCCTCTGAGTCCTCATCCTCGCTGTACCGGTACATCTCGCCATCAGCCACCGAGTGCCTGTCCTCTGTGCCCTCGCCCTCCTCCCTGAGGCTGCAGGTGTTGACGATGACAGGCATGTTTGGGTCCAGGCTGCGGGGCACATAGTGCTCCACCAGGGGCTGTGCCAGGGGCACGCCTGCCACCCGAGGGTACAGGACATCTGAGGGGCTCATCTGCACCTGGCTGGCCTGCGGGCTGCGGGACAGAAGAAAGGCATGGTTACAGATGCACCCGCACTTCAACCCCGACCCTGCTCTCCTCCGGTCCTCCGCAGGGCGTGCCCTCCGAGCTCCCACCCTTTTGGCTCCAAGACACATACACCCGGCTCCCTGGCTGCTTTCTGATGGCAAATTCACTGTCAGCTACAAACCCAAACACACACGTGCAGCCCCAGGGCCACGGGTCCAGACATTCCCAGAGGATCGTGTATAAATCCAGTTTTGGGAAACTGTATATTTCATATGCCCCAGGGAGCTTCCTATTTAAAGAAACCCACTAGGATGCTTGTTTTGGTCAACTCCGGAATCCTCCGTATGATTATTAGTACCTTGATTTTTAGTACCCCTGAATTTTTATTGAGTTTGTCAAGGGGACCCACGGATACATTTCTCCAGATACCCACTAGTCCCCTGTCAGTCACAAATCTATATCCTGATCCACCAGGGACTCACCATGGTCACAGTCACCACTACAGTCACACACACATAATGCCCACACAAACGTATGCCCACACATGCGTGCACACACACAGCTCCCCTGGAATCCCACTAAGGCCACACGCTAACCCCTGCCACTCACAAGAGCTGCGTGCACGCGCACGCGCGCGCACGCGCACACACACACACACACACACAGTCTCAGGCGCTGGGGAGGCCTGCTCACGGGGTCGTGTAGCTCTGGCGGGCATCCTGGCGCCGGGTCCTCATCAGAGCCTTGTACTCGCCCACCCGCAGCCGCTTGCCCTCCACGATGCAGGTGCGCTTGGGCCGTGGCTTGTACTTGTAGTCAGGGTACTTCTCCAGGTGCTGCCGGCTCAGCCTTGCCTGCTCCTCGTAGTAAGGCTGCTTCTCCTGGTTGGTCATGGACTTCCAGCGGGAGCCTGGCCCAGCCCCCAGGGGCAGGCAGTCAGCTGGGCTCTGCTGACACCCCCAGCCCCCTGCAGATCCTGGAGGCCCCGAGAAGGTTTTGGTCCCCAGATATATGTGCAAGCACCTATACACAGCAAGGGCCTGGCCCAGTGTGGGTGCTCCATAGATACTGAGCGAATGAATGAGGTTGGCATGTATAAGGATATCCAATTGCTACCTTAAGACACAGCACCCACCCACATACCAAACTCCACAGCGACTCTGGGAGGCCTCTGGTCTGCATGTTTTGCATAAACAAAAGAGTAGCCACCCAGGCCCCCAACAATCCCCAGAGGCTCCCTGCTGAGGACAAAATACCTGGTGTCTCAGTTGACAAGAGACCTGAACTGGAGGAGCTGAGGTTTGAGAACAATTGCCCTCTTCTAGCTCCAGCAGCCCTGCCCCACATTTCTCCTTGGCCTCCAAAGAGGACATATAATTTCAAAGACCTTTCTACTGAGAGCCCAAGAATACCAGTCTCTCCTGTCTCCTGCCAGAGCCAGCTCCAAGGGTCTGGGCAAACAGGGAAACAAGTTAGGGAGAGATGGGGTCGGGGAGCTAAAGAACGTACACACACACTCTCTTCTGCCTGAGTTCTTCGGTGCAGGTGCTATCAGAAGAGCCCTACAATGGTACCGGACTCCAGGACCCAGCTGTCCCACATCCTGCCTGCCTCCCACGCGCCATCAGATTCCACTGGAGTTCACCACGGCGTGGACCATCACCCAGAAAGCCCCAGGTAGACCCAGCTGACTCCTGCAACTAGATCCTGCTGACTATGGCTCCTGGAGCCCCTAGAGCCCCCCGAGACCCCCCCCCCCACTGTCCCTTACCAAGGATCTTGCTGATGCTGGAATTGTGCATGTCTGGGAAGGCCTGGAGGATCTTCCTCCTCTCATCCTTGGCCCACACCATGAAAGCATTCATGGGCCTCTTGATGTGGCTGCTGTTCCGGGACTCAGGGAAGTGGCGGGAGCCTGGGAAGCAGGGGAGGAGTCAGCCAGGCAGGGCAGCCAGTGTGGGGTAAGGAAGAGTCCTCCAGGGCTGGCAGAAAAAAACATCCCCTACTTGACCACCAGAGGGCGCCAGGAGGCTCCCACAGGGCCAGGGATGGCCAGGAGTAAGTAAGTAAGGGGCCCAGAGACAGACAAGGGACAGATACGTAAGGGGACTCCACAGACAGACTAAGGGAGAGAAGCGATTGGAGACAGACACAACCCGACCCACCCTGGCCCTGGTGGGAAGCAGAGGTGGGCCCTCCTGCCCATCAGCCCAGTACCCAGAGCCCTCACCGTCCACGTCACAGCCCAGCATGGCTTCTTCCAGTGGGTGCACACAGCTCTCCTCCAGCCGCTCCTTGGCTGGGGACGTGTCCAGGCTAATGAGGTCCTGGGTAGACAGGGCAACGTGTACATCAGCCCCCTCTGCAGCACCCCGCTCCCCTCCCCCGCTCTTCCCTTTGGTAGCCTCAGACACTGTGTCTTCCACCCCTGCCCACCCAGGTGCAGGGTAGTGGGAGCCCATACCTTACGGAAGGAGGTGTTGGGGGGACTTTCTAAGGCTCCACTGTGACCGTGCAGCAGCTGTCTGGCATCCTGGATGGCTTTGGTGACAGCATCCCCTTCACCAAGGAAGCCTATGGGACAGGGGAAGAAAAGGAAGGGAAAGGAGGGGCTATTGAGGGAGGTACACCCAGTTCATGTCTTGCCACCCTGGGGTGGTGCTCCCTCTTCCCCTCTGTTGCACTGCACATCCCCAAGGGGGCGCCATTTACACTGGAGTCCTGGTGACAGTAGACTGGAAATGAGAATGGCCTGAATCCCTGATTCAGGTGCCCAATCAGATACAGTGGGGAGAGCAGGAAGGGGATCTTCTTCCGGGACACTGAGTGCTGGAACTAAAAGGGGCCAAAGAGAGCAAGTCTAACCCCTTGTTTTATAAAAACTGTAACCCACAGAGCGGAAGGGACACGCTCAGGGTCATATCCTGCCCTCTTAGCTCTCTCCTAGAAGAGGGCTGAAGGGAAAGGTGTAGGGGCGGCTTACCCAAAGGCAGGCTGGGGGAGCTGGCCTGCAGGTCCCGTGTGGGGGCCCCACGGCTGGGAGGACGGGGTCCACAGTTGCTCATCTTCAGGCTCGGGGAGCTGGAGGCATTAGGCAGCTCGGGGGCCTTGGGCTTGGCCGTGAGGTTTAGGGGTTGGGAGGGCTCCTGAGGGAGACCCAGAGGGTTAGAGACACCAAAGGACACCTCCACGGAGGGACTGCGGGGACACAGGGTGACAGAGGAGACAAGCAGACAGGAAAGGAAGACAGAAGAAGCAGGAGAACAAGAACAAAGGACCCCATGGTCCCCTAGGCGGGCAGCCAGCCACCAAAGGTGAGGGCGGGAGCCCCCGGCCAGTGGGCGGGGGCAGTACCTGTAGGGCGTGGTGGGCAGACAAGGCCCCAGGCCTCTTCACCACTGGGGCAGCGGGGCTGTGCAGCAGCTGCAGCGGATACTCCACTACGGAAAAGGCGGCAAGGAGAAAAGTCCTGGATGAGCACAGAACAGCAGACGCCCTGCTTGACGAGGTCCCGGCAGCACAGAGCGGGCAGAGGCTCGGAGCTGGCCCAGCTGGCTTCCAACCACTGCCCTCCCAGCCCCAAAGCACTGCTGAGGACCTCCTGTGCCCTCGTCCCCCACTGCCCGGCACACTGATCAGCATCTTCACCCTGTTCCTGCCCTTCCCAACCCACTGACCGTGGAGTTCCCACCCGATGGTGAAATGAGATCAGGTACACCATCCACTCTTTCTACGGGTCCTTGTGTTTTGTACCTACTACGTGCAGGGTACAAAAGCAGCTGCCTGGTTTGTAGCCGGCCTCATGCGCATCATCTCAACGTAATCCCTAGTATGTAGCATATAATAGGTGCTCAATACATCATCCCATTGTATGGATAATGAAGACTGGGAGAAGTTACATGGGTGCCCATAGAGTTACTGAATGGGAGCACTGAGATCTGAGATCTGAACTCTGAACCCAGCCGCATCCTCTAGACCTTTCCCCCCTACATGCACTCTCTCTCCGCTACCTAGCTGGCTTCATTCTCCCTCAAGGAGGACCAGCATCCCTGACTTGCCAATTGAGGTGGAGAGATAAGCCATGTAGACAAACACTGACCACATGGCTGGCGGTGATACGGGCTGCATGGGTGGCATGCCAGAGAACTCTGTTCAGCTGGGGTGACTGGAGCAGGCTTCCTGGGGGGAGGGGAGGCGTGAGCGGGCATGGCAGGCGGGCAGGTGGGAAAGCGGGAGGTGGGAAATGAGGCTGGCACTCGATGGGCAAGCGGGGCTCGGGGCCTGTGAAGGCTGAGCCCGGGAGTTTGGACCCTATGCTATGGGCACCCGGGCACCACCTAAGGCTTGTGACCTGGGAGAGGCGTTGCTCATACTCAGCCGAGGCGGGGGTGGGGGGGGGTAGCGGGGGCGGGGGGAGGTGGTGGCGCATCTGGCAGCCACAGGATTCCTGCTTACTAGGATTCAGGAGCAAACAAAGCAGGGAGCAGCCTAGCCAGTCCAGGTCTTCCACAACTTATTTCCTGCCCCCTGCCCCCCTTGTCCAGCAAGGGTGTGGCCCCCTCCCCACAACTAGGCCACTGCCCTCCTCACCCCTGCAGCTCGGCTCTATGGACACCTGTAGGTGCAATGGTTTTGTGCAACCTGTCCTCCCCCTTCACCCCTCCCCATTCCCAGTCCCCACTCCTCCACCCCAAATTAGAAACTGCCTTCAAAGTAGGGCCTGACTTTCTCAGTCCTTTGTGTTTTCCCTTCCCCCACCCAGGAGTCAGTGGTGCTGGTCCATGAACTGTGCCCACGGCCCAAAGCCCTTGCTGGTGGACCCGTAGGAATTCACCCAGCTAGATTTCCCCTGCCTTCTCTCTCACATGGAACAGGGAGCATTGACCAAAGGGAGTTGACTTAAAACTCTTTCCCCTCCTGGATCAATTATGGGCAGCATCTCTGCCCTGTCCCCAGGACCTCTCATAAGGAATCAATGATCGTAGCCTAATAATTCCATCTCTGCCTCCATCCCACGGTCACTGCCCTAGTCCAGACTGTCATCCCCCATCTCTAGAATCCCCTCAGCAGCCCCTACCCCGTCTTACCTCCAGTTGGTACCCCTCTGTTCCCCACCACCCACAGCCAGTGTGACAACACATCCTCTGCTGAAATGTTCCCGTGCATCCCACATTCTACAAAATAAATCCCAAAGTCCGTGCTCAGCCCCGACTGCCCTCCCCAGGTATATCCCACTAGCTGCCATGTGCTCCCCTCAACTCCAACACCCCCTTGGGCTTTCTGCCTCAGGATCCAGGCCCCTTCCCTCCACCCTCAGCTCCCAGCTTCACCCTCACAAGTCTACTCCCCCAGCACCCAAGCGAGCACCACCTCCTTAAGAAGCCTTCCCAGATTCCCCGGCTGTTGGTATCCTTCTGTCTCCCTCCCCAGACCGTAAATTCCTTGAGCTCAAAGTCCACATTTTATCACCCTCGTGGCTGCCCAACAACCAGTCAGCACCTGACGCTTGTTGCTGCTCTATCTGTGGTCACTGAGCCTCAGTGACAGGGCAGAAGGCAGCAGTGCCACTGTCAGGGCAGAGCAACAGCATGAATTTGGGAGATGGATAAATCTCAGTCAACATTCAAAACGTTAATATTCTGGTACAGGAAATGTCCCACAGAACTGGGGGGCTAGACCTAGATAGGCAACATCCTCTTATGTCTGGATAGCACTTTATGGTTTTCAGTGTGCTATTTGTTTTCATTCTCCCAGTGAAACTCAGAAAGAAGGGATTATTCTTTGACTAGACAGATCCCAAAGTGAGGCCCAGAAAGGCCACACTGCACATTAATGGATGAGAGTGGTTCCTGGGCTCCTTCCCTGACCTCAGGTCAACCCTCCCCTCCCACACTCACCTGGCTTGCAGGGAATGGGCTGAATGGGCAAAGCCAGCTGGGAGTCGGGGGTGACAGGCAGAGGTTGGTGGCTTGGGGGGAAGGCTGGAATCATGACGTAAGGCATGTTGATCTGCTGAGGGCAAAGAAACCCTGTGTGAGTCCCTGGGGGGCCCAACCAGCTACCCAGCTGTGGTCATCCCTGGACACAGAGGGTGGACCTGGGGATGAGAGACACAGGCCTGGGGCAGGGACAGTTTTCAAAAGGATCCATCTGACCCTATGTCCCCTTTGTGGGCCTCTGTCTTCCTGCCCTCAGGTCCCAGCTGGGAGGAAGATACTCTGGGCCCTGCCCTTGAAATAGGGGACAAAAACAGGGGAGGAGCCGCCCTCCTTAGGATCATGCCTGAGTGGTTCTGCTTAGTCCACACTCCCTGCCTTTCCCTGTCTCCAGTACCTCTCCACACTGGTGTCAACCCCTCAAGCCCCTGCTCCCCCAGAGCCCAGCCCTCCCCCCGGCTTTACCTGGATCCCAGCACCCAGCCCTCCCCCATCTTTACCTGGATCCCAGCACCCAGCCCTCCCCCATCTTTACCTGGATCCCAGCACCCAGCCCTCCCCCATCTTTACCTGGATCCCAGCACCCAGCCCTCCCCTCTTTTTACCTGGATCTGCTGCTGAAGGAGGTTGATCTTATGCTGCTGCTGAATCAGCTGTTGCTGCTGCTTGGCGATCTGGCAGAGGAAAGAGTAGGTGATGGGAACACGCACCTTAGGCCCCAGGATCACACCTCCCACAAGCCTTTGCGGCCCCATCCACACCCTGCCTCCCGTGCCTAGCACAAGGACATGGAGGACAGCTGGACAGGGCAAGAAGCCGAACAGCCATCCCTCAGGATTTATTCTCCTTTTGTGGAGAGCTCACCCCTTCCTCAGAGACCAAAGATGGAGGCTAGGCAGGAAGCCGCCAGCTGCTTTTACTCAGAGCCCCGCAGCGCCGCTCCACGCCCTGTCCCCTCACAAGGGCTGATGAACCGCCAGAGGTGGGAATGCCCAGCCCCTGCCCACGGCCCCCTCCCCGCCTGCCCCCACCATGCTCCGCTCTAGGCCCTGGACCAGACCCCCATCCCTGGAAAGAAAGCCAGACACCAAGCAGGGCCTACCTGCTCCTGCTGCTGCCGGGCCAGCTCCATCTGCTGCTGCTGCTTCTCAAAGAGCATAGCAGCCATGTTCTTCTGCTCGGAGTGGGCCGTCAGGAGCTGGTCCCGCAGGGTGGACAGCTGATGGATCATGACCAGCAGCTGGAGCTCCTTCTCTGCCAGGCTCTCCTGGGTCCCTGCTCCACAGTGAAGCAACCACCATTGAGAACTTTTGTTTGTTCATCTGTTACCGGTCCATCCGTACGACACTGAGCAATCGCTCTGCCCCAGGCCCCCGTCAGGGGCTGGACCACAGAGATGACTGAGATACAGTCCTTGCCCTGGAGGGGCCTCCTCATCTTGTCACCTGACAACTAGCTGCTCTAGAAGGTCCCCACCATCACTCACCGATTCCAGGCCCTGGAAATGCTGACGGTGGGGCATCTCAGCCCTGGCCCACCTCTGGGATGTCCTCAAGTGCCCAGTGCCACTGGGTCAGGGTGGATAACTAACCCACTGGAGGGCCCAGAGTGACACGCTTAGGCTTTGGAGCAAGACAGATCTGGGTTCAAATTCCCCTTTTAATTCATCCCTCCTGGGAGCTGCTGGACAAGCTACCAACTTCTCTGCACTTTCGTTTTTTGAATATATAAATGAGCACAACGATCGACACTTCACAGGGTTGCTGGGAGGGTTAAAGGTATTGAATGTAAAGCTTAGTCCCGGATCTGGCACACGGTCCTCAGCTAGCAATGTCAGTGCTTCCTTGTCTCTAATCCAGTTCATGTCAGATGCAGCAGTTACTCCTAAGTGCCAGGATGCAGACCATGTGCATCAGAATTACTCGGGGAGCCTTTGAAAAATACAGATGCCCAGGCCCCCATCCTCTGGGGTTCTCATTCAGTAGGCGGGGGTGGAACCTGGGGATCTGCATTGGTTTAAAGATTCCTCTGGGAGTGTGATTAACCACACTGGGAAACTTATCACCCTGATGAACCTAGGCAACACTTTAATTCACTTAGTGAGGTCCTGGTGGCCTAGAATTAATTTCCAGCAGTGAAAGGGAACGTTCGGCTCATTTTATAGTGAGATCTGAGAAGTGGCTAAGACATCCCCAAGGTCTCAAGGGTCCCAGGGGATTTGATTCCCACCAGGCCTCTGCTGCATGGGAATAAGCCTAGAGCTTGGACCCCCCCGGGTGAGGGATGGTGCAGACCCCTAGGACCAGGCAGGAGCCAGAGTGGCACAGGCCAGGCGTGAGGGCACCAAGAGCCCCAGAAATTGCCCTACAGGCCTAGACTGCAGGGCCAGGCCTGGAGAAGGGAAAAGGGTTCAGACATCTGTCCCCTGCCCACCCATATGGGCCTTCACCTTTGACATCTTTGGTTTCCACACAGCTCCTTCCCAGAAACCTCTCCTTCCAGTCACTGGACAGCAGCTTCTCGATGGCCGGCACGACTGGAAGATACCAAAGGGCTAAGGAGTAACTGTCCTAACACCTCCCCACCCAGGCCCCCGTCCCTAACTAGGGCAGACGACGTCTTACCTTCTTTTAAATTTCGGTTGAAGTCCAGCTTCTCCTGGCTTCCAGAAGCAGCCTCAGAGCCTCCTGGTCTCTTGGGTTCTGGGGACCCATTGCTTTCCAGGGAGCTGCTGTCCTGTAAGACACACTGAATATCACTGTCACCCCCAAGGGAATGGGGGCAGACTGCAGTGTGGGGGGCTGAGCGCCCCGGGGATGTGTATCCTAGGGGAACTCCAGAATCTACCCAGCCCCACCCTCCAGTAGGGCCCTCCCTTCCCACCTTCCCAACCTTTGCTCTGACTTGGCTTGATAGATTTGGTGAAAAGAACAAAAGGTTTAAAGACAAGAGACCTGGGCTCAGTGATTCACAAGGTGCTTGAGCCCACGAGTCCCTGTACTTCTCTGAACCTGACCTCGGTCTTCCGAAAATGGAAATACTAATATGTCCCCTGCCATAGGATTGTTGCTGGGATCAAGGGAGATAATGCACGTGAATGAGGTTTGCCACTGCAGACTTAAGAGGCCAAAAGCCAGCTATTAATTATTACTCCCTTGTACGCACCTACCACTCCAGCCCCGCAGGTTACTCTCAAGGCCCCCACCCCACCCTCTTTAAGACACTGTCCCCTCTCTCCTCTTCTCATCTGAGTCCTCTCCATTCTTTAAGACCCAGCTTAAAGCCCTACTTATTCAGGAAGTCTTCCTCGATCACCACCCCTACCCCTTAGCCCCCTTTCACATACTCCTCCTGGCTGGATCCCTCCTCAGAGCCCTAAAACTCTCCTCATTTTCACTCATTTGGCTTTTGATTTGGTATTCCCTTTTTACATTTCTTGCATGGAATCATGGAATTTTTAAGAGCTGCAAGAATCTTCACCACTCATGTAGTTCAGCTCCTTCATTTTGAGGATGAGGAACTGTATTGTCTTTAATAGCAATTTAACTCTGGTTCGGTTAATAAGGCTGCTTTTCTCGAATCATATGAAAAAGCTAGTAGATTATCTTTAAGCCAGCCTGTGAGCATGTGTGTCCTATTTCTCAACTAGTCTTCAAGGGTAAGGACTGGTCACACACAGGTGAGCAGTTCATATCAGGTGAGTGAGGGCAGAAGTGAGTTCATGTCCCGCTCTGACAGGTAGCCTGACCCACCCACCCACCTAAGTCTTGCCCCAGAGGAGAACGCTTCTGCCTGCCCCTCTGCCCAGCTAGGCTGGTGGGTGCCTGCTCCACCCACTAGGGGGAAGGGCACAGGCATAGGAGCTACAGAGGCGGGGTGGGGACACTGACCCAGGAGCCCCTAGGAGAGTGCTGGGCACCTGGGCTGGAGCTGGAGGGTCAGCGCCATCCTGGGGGGCCCGGGCTGGATCTCCGGGCTGGGGTTCAGCTGCGGTGGCCAAGCCCTGGGGGGCCTCGTGGCAGGGCTCCTTCTTCCCCTCTGACTTGACAGTACAGTTCACCATGGTGCCAACGTCATCCAGGGCCAGCTGGGCAGAGCCGGGGCTTCTCATGGACATCCTGAGGGAGGAGGGGCAGAGGGAGGGAGGCGAGTCCTGAACCCCGAGGCAGTGACTGTTCCCCCAGCCCCAAACAGGTACACTCATGCAAAAGGCAAGCTTCCATTTGGAACTCACTGTGACAATCCGGAAAAGATTCTTGTCCCCCCCCCGCCACCCACCTTTTTTTTTTTTTAAACAGAAAGGTCTAGAGAAGACTGGGCCAACATTTGGTATGCCCTGCCTGTTGCAGTGCTGGAACTAGTGGGCTGATGGGTCTCCCTGAGAAGCCTAGAGATTGTCAACTGGCTCCTTCTGAGCCCAACAAAGCCAAGATCATATATACAGTACGTGTCTGTGTATGTTTGTGTATGTACGTACTTGTAATTAGTTACCAAAATTTAAAAATCAAGAGATATCCCATAAAACTCTGGATTTGAACTTCTCTTGAAGTTGGTCTGTGGCAACAATTGGCTGGAATTGAGCAGCAGTTACTCTCTATGAACAGGCCAGTTCGCCCTACTCTCCACCACTCCCTCCTACTCCCCAAAAGGGAAACCAAGTATCAACTACCCTATACACTTACTCTTTGTTTTCCTTAGAGTAGAAGCAAGATAAAAGTGAACTATTTGGAACAATTTCTTATATCTGTGTATCTATCTACCAAAAGTGAGGAATGAAGTAAGCTGAGAGATGAGTAGCTTTCAGAAAAATATTTTCTTATATTAGAGTCTCTCAATTAGAGTCTGGCCCCTGTGGGCCTCTGCAGTCCCTGGTGTAATATACGCAGAGACTGCATCCCCTGCCTCCTGTTGCTGACATCCCACTGCGTGGGATCACTACATAGACGAGCAGGATCCTGGGAGTAGTTTTCAGTGGTTATGTCAAGCTCAAGGTCAGAGTAGCAGTTGCCCAGAGCTCACTTGCTCACCCTCCAAAGTGACCGGGAAAAGACAGGTGGGGACACACAGCAGATTCCAAGTACGCATGGGTCTTGCCTCAGCTACTTCACTAGCTGCTGAGTGACCTTGGGCAAGTTACTTGACCTTTCCACACCTGTTTCCTCATCTGTAAAATGGGTGGTGTGAGGGCTATGAATTGATATTTACAAGGTGTTTAGAATAATGCTTTGTACTACTAAGCACCGAAGTAGCCTTTGTTAAAGCACTGCTGGGTGGAATGCAGACAAGGACAACAGCCTCAACATAGCTGGGGGGGGTGGGCATGCGAGGCTTGTTTGAAAGACAAAGTCATGGGTCACCCACAAATCAGAAATTCTGTGGGTGAGGAGGGTATGGATCTGTTTTCACAAGCCCTCCAGGTGATTCTGAAACATACTAGTTTGAAAAGCACTGTTAAATAAAAATTTTTTAAACTTTGCTTACACAGGCATTAAATTTTTAGGAGGGGAGTGTAAGGCAAAAATTATATATAGTAAAACATCCCTTAAATTAAACTGCAGGTGCAGTATAACATTTGTATATTACATCAACTGTATAATAAAATGTTTCTTGTAATGTATAACGAATGATGCAACGTGCCATGTACGATAGATGTATACACTGTGTACAATACATGTACAGTATTTCACATGAAATAACTTAATGTGTTTGATTTGATGCCATTCTACAGATCAGACGAGACTAAACTCTCCCTCCACTTTCAAAGGGCAGGGTGCACTGGGGGCTGGCGTGGGACTCAGGACAGGGCACTGCAGGATGAGCAGAGGAGACATACGTCAGCCCAGGAGAAGACAGCCCAGCCCAGCTCACCCTGAGGCTTTAGGGTGCAGCTCTGGGTCCCCTCCCACCACCCAGGGACCCGGAGAGCGGCCAGGAAGCAGGCGCTCGGCCCATCCGGGCACAGGGAGGGGCGCAGAGCCAGGCCCCGAGCAGGGGGGCTGGGCGTGGGGGAGGGGAAGTCGGGGAGTGGTATTATCCTGAAGCTGAGGGCAGCAATTACATAACAAACAAACCCGGGGCTCAAGCTGTGAATTAATCAAACCGCTGAAAATAAAACCTTCCTCTCAGGAACTTCAGACAAAAGAAATGAAAACAACCAGGCTGGCTGGAAAATAAAAGACAGCAGCGCTGAAATGGGGACAAAAGGAAACCAGACAATAGGGTGTTGGACAAAGGCAATAAAGCCAAAGGAAGTGTGACAGGCGAACAATGCGGGCCTGTGGGCTTCTGATCCCCGGCCGCCTCCGCGCCGCGGGCCCACACCCACCGCGCCACTGCGCCCGCCAAGCCGCCGGGTGGCCTCCTCGCTCGGGACTGGGGTCCTGAGGGCTTTCTCCTCCCGGCGGTCCCAACTTCATGGCCTTCCAGCGCCTACCTCAAAGCCTTTCTTCCCACTGCAGCCCAGAGACCCCGGAGGCAGCCGCAGGGCGCACAGTTAAGGGAGCGTCGGACACCGGGCTGGGCCCCCAGCGCCAGCCGCCCACCCAGAGCTGCGGACCCGCTGTGCATCCCCCCAGCTGAAGGCGGAGGCAGAGGAGACGATGATCTGCCCTAATGAACTCCAGGACCGCAATGCTCAGGACCGTGGCCACTTGCCACGCGGCTGCTGAGCACCTGTACCACGGCCGGTCCCAATGCAAACGTGCTAAGTACAAACTACATCCCTACTTTGGAAGGGTTAGTACAAAAACAATGTAAAACAGCTCATTAATAACTGGTTGTTGATTACACGTTGAAATTACACTTTGGATACTGTTGGGTTACATAGAATACATTGTTAAAATTTGTTTCACCTGTTTCTTTTTGCACTTCTTAATGTAGCTACGAGAAAACATTAAAAGTATATATGTGAGGACTTCCCTGGCGGTCCAGTGGTTAAAGACCGCCTTCCAGTGCAGGGGGTGCGGGTTCAATCCCTGGTTGGGAGCTAAGATCCCACATGCCTCGTGGCCAAAAAAACCAAAACATAAAATGGAAGCAATATTGCAACAAATTCAATAAAGGCTTTAAAACTGGTCCACATTAAAAGAAAGTCTTTAAAAAAATTATATAAGTGGCTCACATTATATTTCTGTTGGAGCAGTGCTGCACTAAGACATCACCTCCCTTTGAGCTTGATGGCCTTTTCTACCCACACTTAACCCCCAAGAGTACTTCCACCTGGGTACTGGGATTATCTTTATTTGGGAAGCCTACCTCCTGGAGCTCCCAACAGCTCACCCTGGCTTCTGGCACAGCACCTGGTAACAAAGAAAACGGCTCCTGGTGACCAGCCAAGGTAGCGTGGAGGTGTCAGTCTGTTCACCAGGGCGTGGTACCCACCAGATAACCCTGCCAGACCCTGCTAGCAGCCCAGACAAGGGCCCTTCATTCCCACAGGCGCCTGGCTCTACTTCAGGCACTGGCACTGGCTCTCCGTTGGTCCCCTCTCTGGACCCACTGGTTTATGGAGAAGCAACAGCCCAGGCTTGATGCACAGTGCAGGTTTTTGGGTTCAACAGTCTGGATTCAAATCCATGCTTTGCCACCAGCTGACTTGTGTGACCTTGGGAAGTTAACTCTGAGCCTCCATCTCCTAATCCATATAATGGGTGTAATAATCCACGTCACAGGTGTCCATGAACATTTAATGATACAGGGTGAGCACCCACTAAGTTGTCATATAGCCCAGGATGCTCCTAGAGCCAGGTGGTTGAGAGAAAAGTCTCTGGGGTCAGATAGACCTGAGTCCATTTGAATCCCAACTCTGATTAATTAATTGCTGTGCAACAGTGGCCACGTGACGTAACCTCTCTAAACCCCAGTTTCCTCCTCAGTGAAATGGGAATAAAAACCCCGTGTACGGGGCTTCCCTGGTGGCGCAGTCGTTGAGAGTCCGCCTGCCGATGCAGGGGACGCGGGTTCGTGCCCCGGTCTAGGAAGATCCCACATGCCGCGGAGCGGCTGGGCCCGTGAGCCATGGCCGCTGAGCCTGCGCGTCCGGAGCCTGTGCTCCGCAACGGGAGAGGCCACAACAGTAAGAGGCCCGCGTACCAGAGGAAAAAAAAAAAAAACCTGTATGAAGGGATGAGCCTTCCGTTTAACACTCCAGACCCTATGAGATGTGACTGTTTTACATTCTCTTGGCATCCTGAAACTTGGCCTTCAAAGTACTTTTCACAGTTGGTAATGATACCTTCACATGTTTTATTTCTGACTCGCCCTGTAGCCTGAGAACCCATCCAACCTCACACTGTGGAAAGGTCCTTGTCTTTGCTCTTCATTGTAGCCCCGGAGTCTAGCACAGTGCCTGGAACATACAGGTGCTCAATAAATCCTTGTACAACACTCAGAGAATTTAATACAGTTCAGCAGCTCAGCACAAGGCAGACCTGAATGCATAGTAAGTGACAGCTATTATTACCATCATCATTAGATAGATGTTGCTCTCCGGGGTTTATTTCCCACATCTCCACCTCCCACAGCCAGTTATCCTCAGCTGCATCTTCCTTGCATCTAAGTTCTTCCTATGAGTGACCCAAATCTCCCAGTAGCAAAGCAAGTCCATTTCCTTTTGTTCCTACCTTGGGACAGGTAAGAAACATTTTCCACACCACCTTTTGAATTTAAAGACCCTGTTGGAGTCTTCCCTTAAGTCTCTTCCAGAGACTTAAAAAAAAAAAAAAAAATTCCCTTATTACCCTTTCCCTACAAAGCATGCTCCATGCTTCAATCATACACATGGTTTTTCAGGAGGTTTTAAGGTCAGCAGCCACATCCTCCCCTCTCCCCAGACGCCCAGAAGTCAAAGACTCTTTTAGTACACAGGAGATGTGAATTACTGGGCTCCACCAGTTCCCACCCAGGTCCTGGTCAGAGGTCACAAGCCCACAGGACTCTCCAGTGGGACTCTCACTCGGGTGGAAGTGCTCCCATGTACCCAATCTCCTCCCTCTCACCCAGCCTTACACATATTTTATAAATGGGGAAACTGAGGCCCAGAGAGGTCAAGTTCACGTGGCTTGTTTGGGCAGTACTGTTTCAGGAATACAGAGTCAGAAGACCTTCAACCAGCTGGGACATGGAACAGTATTCCTGCTCTGCCTTCCCTTCCATCCGGGGAACCTAACCCATAGACCCTCTGCTGTCTTCTTCTCCTTGGCCTTACCTCACCTGAGCATCTGTAGGAGGTGAAGGCCCCTAGGGAGAGAGGGCTCTGGCCAGCCTCAACCTGGATGCCGCAGCGTCTTGAGTCTCTGAGCTGATGTCTGTGAGGCCCTGGGCCCCCAAATCCAGTGCCTAGGACGAGGCATAGAGATGCCTGCCCTCCACAGAGGGCCAATGGCTCAAAGCACGGTTCTAATGCGACAAAGCAGACTACAGGTGCTGATCTCCTTTTTCTCCTCCCCACAACCAACCCTCTCCCAGCTCCTCTGACCCCCACCCACCCCAGGCGCACACACACCAAGCCCCTTTCTCCCCCAGACAAATCACCAGCCACTTCCTCTTCCAATCAGCCAACAACAACCCAGCTGGACTGGAATCAAAGGACTTCTTACTCTCAGACCTTTCTCCCTCCACGACAGCCCTTCCCCCCCCCATAAATATCTAGATACAGATAAAGATAGAGATAAATTCTAGTCATCGGAGCATGACAGGTGACTCAGACCCAGGGGTACAGGAAGACAGTCTGAACAGACAGGCAGACCCTCCCAGGAGAGCCAATGACAACACTTCTCCACCGGGCACACACCGAACCTCTCTACTGAGACTCCCACTCCCAAGCTGACCCTGAGCAGGTGGTGCCGAGGGGCACTGCCAGGGAGAGAACCATGTGGCAGAGAAGGGCAGGGCCTGAGTCCCAGGGGAATGTCACTTCCTTTCAAAGCCCCAGAGAGCTGAGAGCCTCAGGCAGCCCTAACAATAGCCTGAGGCGTGGGTGCCCAGAACAGTGCCCCGGTGCCACATCCTGCCATTCTTCTCCCAGGCCGCACCCTGCCACCCTTCCTGGCTACGCCCGATCCTATCTCTGCTGTTTACTCAGAGCTGAGAGCTGGGCTGGCTGCACGCTTGGAACAAAGCTTTCCTGAGAGGCCCCTCACCCTCTCCGGCCTCTGTGGGCCCTTGGGGTATCAGATCCATGGCGTGGCCCAGCCTGGTCTAGCCCTGCTCAGGCGGAGGCCACAGCCAACACCCCCCGTTCCTGGGCTGTTTCTGGGCTGATCAAATGGCTACGACCAGCCAGACTGAGGCTTGCTGAACCCCCAAGAACTCCTGTCCTCCCAGTCAGCAGGAGAAGGCAGCCTCCCCCGCACCTCTGGCCCAGAAGCCCAGCTCCAGACAGAGCCTTGGTAGCCCCCAAGACTGAGCTGACCCCAGCCCAAGGGCACGAAGGGCTGAAGAAGCCGAGGAGAAACTAGCCGTGCTGTTCCCATTCACAGCCCCATCTGAGTCTTCTCTTCCTGGAGAGTCCAGGAAGAGACAGAGAGGGCAGCGTGGAAGGACTGCTGAGGTTCCCAACAGGATGAGTGCCTGCCCCACGGGCCTGGGTGAAATTTAGGAGGTAAACTGTGTCTCCAGGATTCCCTTCTCTGGGGGCCCTCCTGCCTGCACCTGATGCTGTCTCCAGCCCCTCCCAAGCCCCATCAGCAGCCCACCCACAATGCTAGGAAGCAGCCGCAGTCCTGGCCTTACCTCCCAGTGGCCAGGTCCAAGCCTACGTCCTGGATTCGGGAGTGTCTGGCCTTTTACACGAGCAGTGCCCAGCCCAGAGCAGGCACACAGCAGAAGTGGTGCAGCCGAGGCCGACTGGCCTTGTCAGAGGCCTCCCTTCTGGGACAGCCCTGAACATTAACCAAAGGGAAAGGACGACAAAGAGCATGCAGTGACAGAACACCCACGTGGCTGAGAGCACTGGGTGAGGAGCTCGCCACTCATTTTTCCCACCCAACCAAGGCCCGGTGGAGCCATCTGAACTCAGGCCTCACTGATGCCCAAACCCATGTCTTTTCATCTGTCGGCTGGTGCCCTGGCTGCTCTTCCTCTACCCCAGATAACAGGATCCGGTCTAGCAAAGATAGATCTGCCACTGCCTTTGCTGCTTACAGGATTCTAGTTGTTTTTGACTTGAGTCATGGCCAAGGAAGAATGAATCGAAAGAAACCAAGGCCACTTTGGAAACTTGGGGGAAAGATTCAACCTCTGAAAACCTTAGCTTCTTCATTGTAAAATGGAAATTCCAATACCTACTTTGTGATTAGAAGGTAATCACAAGCTTAGAGAATCTGGTACAGAATATATGTTCAGGGAAGGAGAGACGAAGAGAGACCTAAAGCAAGGAGGCTGTCTTTCCCTCCCTACCCCCAGAGCACCCAGAGTGAGACACCTATCCCTGAATGTCCCTGGCTTTCCAGAGGCTGGCAGGTGTGTGTGACCCTCTGGCATTGCTGGGAGTCATCCTGATACGGCTAGAAGAACTGGGTTTTATTGTCACCCAGACCTGTGTTTGAAGCCTGGCTCCACCATATACTACTGTGTGACTATGGGCAAGTTTCAGTTTCTCCATCACTAAAATGGAACAAATAATAACTATTTCGTAGAATTATTGAGAAGACTGAATGTGATGTTTGTAAAAAACAAAAAAAAGTTTGCTCACTGAACCCTCTCATTCACCTTTTGGGGAAGCCTCCCCCACCCCTGCATGCCAAACACGCAGAAGACCCACACCCAAAGGACAACTGGGAGTGTCATCTTCTTCCATCTCCACCTGTCCCCTGTAGGTCCCCCTCTCTTTGGCGCTGTTTCACTACCCTGCTTAGGTTGTCTGCGTGTTCTGTCGGTGTCCCCAACCACCCTGAAATCTCCCCTGGCCGGTGCCTACACTGAGCCAGACACCCAGGCCACGCTTAGTGCAGACAGGCTGAAAGGACCTGAATTTGCCCAGGAAACCCACATCCTCAGTGCCACGGCCTACCTGACCAACCCCCCGTGCCTTCCCTTCCCGATGGCACTGAAGTTCTGCAGACCCTCACAAGCTCCCTCATCTCCTCCAGAGCCGGAGCTCGAGGGTAAAGTGTTGTTCCATTAACCCCTGCCATCCCCTGCCAACCCCAGGAGGGGACAGGAGGGTGGAGACTAGAAGAATGACTGCAGAGGGGGAAAAGGACAAGTGGGAGTGGCCTGTGAACACCAGGCTGAACAAAGTCTCATCTTTGCAGACATCCCTTTTGTTGGGGCTGGTGTGGGCCGAGCAGCATTTGGCTTCTGCTTGGTGACAAGTCCAAGCCACGTGGACTAGGTAGGCTCTCAGGGTCTATGGTGACACGGAGGCTCTGGAGACAGGCACAGTCAGTTCAAACCCCAGCAGCCCTCTAATTAGTGGCATGGACAGGCCGACTTATTCAACTCTCCAAACCTACTACTTTCTTTATAAATGTGATCAGTAATATATACCCACTAGTGTGGTTGTGAGGAGTAAACAACATAACAGGCAAAGGCCAGTGCCTGAACACAGCCGTGCTAAACAGCTGTAACCGGCATAACCATTGTAATCTGGAGCTGGGGGTGACGGCTGAGAGGTGGAGAGTCAGCCAGTTCCTCGCTGCTCCAAGAGGGAGCCCAGTGAACACTTGAGACTTAACCTCTACACACCTCAGATTCTTTATCTGCAAAGGGGACCAACAATAGCTACTTCTCGTGGTTGTTGGAGAGTTAATAAGTATTGTATATAAAATACTAGGGCTTCCCTGGTGGCGCAGTGGTTGAGAGTCCACCTGCCGATGCAGGGGACGCGGGTTCGCGCCCCGGTCCGGGAGGATCCCACGTGCCGCGGGGCGGCTGGGCCCGTGAGCCATGGCCGCTGAGCCTGCGCGTCCGGAGCCTGTGCTCCGCAGCGGGAGAGGCCACAAGAGTGAGAGGCCCGCGTACCACAAAAAAAAAAAAAAATACTAGTGCAATGCCTGGCACAAAGCAGACTGGCACTTAGAGTGTTGTTACCATGATTGAATGAATGAATGATTGTGCCTCCAGGGAACTTCTGCCGGCCAGAGCACTCTGCCCCAAGCCAGTGAACGTTGTGAAGGTCCTTCTTAAAGGTATTTCAAATACCAGCCTCCACACACCTGCGAGCCCACAGCCCCTTCTCAAAGTGAGCACCTTCACACCACATCCTCAGGTCCCTGAGGGCTCAGGAAAAGTATCTGGTTCCTTCCCTACTTCTCCCTCTTCCTGCCTCAACCAGCCACTGCAGGGGCAGGGGAAATGGGGCAGCGATCAAGATGGGTAAGTGGTACAAGAAAGAGGAGTCAATAGATGCCAGTCACCAAGAAAGGCCACCAGGCAAGTGCTGACAGGACACGGTCTTGACCCAGAAGTTCAGCACGCAATTAATCAGCAAATACACTTGGCCTCATCTTCTCCTCCCTGGGATGTACCTCCCTAAGGTTCCATAAAAGATACACCTTGAGGGGAGGTCTGGGGGCTTCCAGAGGGGTTTGAGCATCCAGCTCCCCAGCTTGGGCAGACAATGGAGGAACAAGGTGGCTGGCAGCACCGCAGTCATCATGGCCGAGGCCCATGGGTTGAACCGGGCGGGGCCCGTGGGCTGAACTGGGACGCATTAGCCTCACCTTAGGGCACCCTGCTCAGGTCTGCTGCTTCCCCCATAGCCTCCCCTTCCCCCAACCCAGGGTGTCTGCGCGGGATGCCACCTGTGCCTTATGAAAACCTAATCACCACCATCTCCCCCAAGACAAGCTCACTCATGGGAAAGCCCAGTTGAGCAGCTCTTACTCAAGCAGCATTCATTCTTCCAGTGAACAAAGTGTTCCGTTCTGTTTCTCTGCAAAGGCCATGTTTCCTCTCCCATTATCTACCACATTGGCACACAAGCCTGCCACAAAAGATTTCTTCTTTCTTTTTGTTATTTTCATGGTCCCCTTTATTTATGAGTGGTTGTTTTTTCTTGGCTTTGGCTCCTTTTCGAAAGGGCAGGGGAGCAAGGGGAGGAGAACCGTTTCATAGTCTTTGATTTCATCTAAAATGCTCATCAAACAATCCCCAAAGCAGCCAGCCTGCACCCTAGTCTGCCTGGGACTCCAACTTCCAGCACCAGCACCCTTTGGAAACTGAGGCAGAAAAGAGCTAGATCTGGCGAAGGGGTGGGGTATGGTATGATTCTGGGAGGGACCTTGACATCTGGAGCCCCCAATGGTAATAATAATAAAATAACAATGGTGACGTTCAAAGTATTTAACAACTGAATGACGGGCACTAACCAGTGAGATAGGACTCTTGGGACAATCAGATGAGTTGGCAGATGCCAGACACACACTACCGGTTGCCACTCTGGTGTGTACCCCTCTGATCATAGCTAACATTTTCTGAGCACTGTTTGAATCACTTTAATCGATCTTCACCATAACCATCTGAGGTAGATGATATTATGATCTCCATTTTACAGATGGAGAAACTGAGGTGCAGAGGTGATCTGAGCCCGGGCCGTCCTGGCTCAGTTGATGTTAGAAAAGTCAAAGGCAAACGCCACATGCAGACATCAAATGACTCAAAGCCAGGGTCCTAACATAGCATCCTCCAAGTGAGTTCAGGGCAGCACTGGAGGGCGCAGGGCTGCCTCAGTCCCTGAGCTCCCTAAGCTATCACCTCTTCTTTGTTTCCTGGCCATCCTTCCTTGGCCTCTACCCCAACACCTCCGCTCCCTCTCCCTTAGCTTCTCACCAACAGCAGCGAGCAGAGCTGTGCAGTCACAGACGCCCCCAACATATGTTCCTAACTATTGTTGCAGTCATCTTATTTTATCAGTTTTTTTCTGACTCTAAAAGGAATGTGTACTCATTGTAGAAAATCTGCAAATTTAGAATAACATAAAGAAGACAAAAAGAAATTAAAGTCACTTCCCATTAATCCAGAGGTGGCAACTGATAACAATTTGGCCTCTTTCCATCAAATATTTTTCCTGTGTGTCGTTTTCTTTTTCATCATTCAGCTCATAAGCAAGCTTTTGTACTATACCCCCCCCACACACACACTTAATAGTATATCAGGGGAAGTTTTCATGTTACTAAAAAATGGAAATTATTTAAAATTCTTTAGGGAATTCCCTGGCGGTCCAGTGGTCAGGACTCCTCGCTCTCACTGCCGAGGGCCCAGGTTGGATCCCTGGTCAGGGAACTAAAATCCCACAAGCCGCACAGCCAAGAAAAAGAAAAAAAAGAAAGAAAGGAAAATTCTTCATGAAGTCATTTGTAATGGTTGCCCATCTCTTCAGTGGCTGTACCATAATTTACTTTATCCAATGCCCATAGTTAAAACAATCCAACTCTTTAAATCTCATACTACTGAAACCTCCTCTTCACCCACAAGGTCATCTACCCTCCAGGTACTTCTGGTGGGCCAGGGCCATTCTGCTCCCATGACAGACGGGAAGGAAAGGGCCCTGACAAACAGCAGACAGAGCAAGGTAGCAGAAGGACCTCACCTGCCTCTTTTTTTTTTTTTTAATTTTTAAATTTTTAATCGAAGTATAGTTGATTTACAATGTTGTGTTAGTTTCGGTTGTATAGCAAAGTGATTCAGTTATACATATATATATTCCCTTATAGGTCATTACAAAATATTGAGTATAGTTCTCTGTGCTATACAGTAGGTCCTTGTTGGTTATCTATTTTATATTTTGTAGTGTGTATATGTTAATCCGAACTCCTAATTTATACCCCCTCCCCTCACCTGCCTCCTCTTGATGGGACAAGTATGTAGCAAAAGGAGTACAGGATGGAATATGGAGGCTGTGACAGAGGCCCGGAAGCGTGGGCCCAGGGCCTGACTGCTTCTGCAATGGGGAGGACACGTCTCAACATTTCTCGGGGCCTGACTTCCCCATAAAAAGTTGGAGAACCACAATGAGATGCCGCTTCACACCCATTATGATGGTATTGTTTTTAAGAAAAGAAAAAGCAAAAAGAAGTATTGCCAAGGATGCAGACAATTGCTGGTGGGAATGCGAAACGATACAGCTGCTGTGGAAAACAATATGGTGGTTTCTCAAAAACTGAAACATAGAATAACCATATGATCCAGCAATTCCCCTTCTGGGTGTTACCCAAAGGAGGGGAAGCAGGGCCTTGAAGGATGTTGCACACCCGTGCTCATACAGCATTATTCACAATAGCCAAAAGGTGGAAACAACCCAAGTGCCTGTGGAGGAATGAATGGATAAAATAAAATGTGGTAAACATATACAACGGGATATTATCAGCCTTAACAAAGGAGGAAGCAAATTCTGGCACATGCTACAATATGGATGAACCTTGAAAGCATTACGCTAAGTGAAGTAAGCCTAAGTGAAATAATCAAAAGCCTAATATTTCTTGATTCTGCTTATACGAGGTACTTAACAGTTAAATTTATAGAGACAAAGTAAAATAGAGGTTACTAGGGGCTGGGGAGAGGCGCAAAGGGGGAGTTATTGTTTAATGGATACAGAGTTTTAGTTTGGGATGACACAAACTTCTGGAGATGGACAGTAGTGACAGTTGCACAATGTAAATGTACTTAATGCCTCCAAACTGTACAATTAAAAATGATTAAAATGGTAAATTTCATTATCGTATAGGCTACCACAAAAAAAAAGATGGAGAACATGAAACTGTTAATAATTTACACCTTCATGGCACCTTTAATCTTGCAGACAGGCAGAGGTGAGAGCATAACACAGACTCACAGGCTGGGGACTCATGTCCGGCCGGGGGTCAGGGAGCGCACAGGCTGGAGACTGGCTGCCTTTAGAGAACCCCTTGCTCACAAAGCCATAATTAACGTAACTAATTGAAGTGTCTAAAAAGGCCAGAGCCAGACAGTGCCAGACCCGCCCCACCAGCTAGGCCTTCCTTTCGGTGCCTCCCTCACCTCTAGGAACAATGAAAGGCTTTTACCTGCCATGCAGAGACAGGTGTATTCAGGATTCCTCAGCAGGGAGGGAAAGGGATCTGGGGGCAGGAAGATGCGGATAGAGGAAGAGACTTCGCTCACTTCCTCTAAGTCAGTTCCTTGGCTTTCCCGGAAATCTTTGCCTCAATGGTCCTTCTTAGGGTGGCAGATTCAAGGAAAGCACTGGGCTGACGCCTGGTTTCCAGAACAGCTCTCTCCCCACCTCCCCACTCCCGACTTGCTGAACAACCCTGGGCAGTTACTCTATAGCTCTGGACCTCCTTGAGGTCCATTTGGGGAGGACAGAGGGACAATAATCCAAACAAATAGTCTAAAGAAGAAGGTCTGGGGCTTCCCTGGTGGCGCAGTGGTTGGGAGTCCGCCTGCCGATGCAGGGGACGCGGTTTTGTGCCCCGGTCCGGGAAGATCCCACATGCCGCGGAGCGGCTGGGCCCGTGAGCCATGGCCGCTGAGCCTGCGCGTCCAGAGCCTGTGCTCCGCAAGGGGAGAGGCCACAGCAGTGAGAGGCCCGCGTACCGCAAAAAAAAAAAAAAAAGAAGAAGAAGGTCTGAGCTAACAGAGGGGGTGACTGGGGTGGGGCCACCTGGGGAGAGAAGGAGGGAAAGGAGCAGCCTTCCCAGTTTGCAGAGTCATCCACTTATTGCACAGGTGCTGGTTTCTGTGGGCCACTCGAATCATCCTTTTCCTCTTCAATGAATGACAGGCTGGGACCAAAGTCCCATCCTCCCCTAAGGTTCATTTGATATTTCCGTTTTCTATTACTGGTACCTTTACCAGTAAAAACTATCCCAGTTCCCACTTACCCAAGAACACATCCCAGCGTTTCCAGTATCTAAGAGCTGCCTGTGCTCCATGGCCTGATTGAGAGTTCAGGCCACGCTGATGGCCTTCTACTGCAAGAGAACCTTAGGGATTTTCTATGGAAACTGAAAAAAGCCACTGGCATCTCTGTCCATCTTTGTCCAAAGAAAAAGAGAGATGAGCGTCCCCTCCCCTGCTTTTGCCTCCCCTAGGCCCTCCCTCTGCCCGCACAGGGCCATTAAAGCTGCTCTGCTTCCCTTCCCCCACAGCCTGTCGCCCTGATCCAGGGGGTGAGGGTCAATGATGGGGTCACTGGAGGCACCCAGCTCAAAACCAGCTCCTTCGCTTAGGAAGGAATTTAACCCTCTCCCTCCTGGCTCATGACTATCCACCTAGCAGATCTACGGGTATGGAGGGGAAAAGTTATTGCAGAGAGGATCACACAGACCCACGTGATAATTCTGAGTGCACAGTGGAAATGAGCCCTGGATTTGGAGGCAGAAGGTCTGAGTTTGAGCCCTACCTCTGCCACGAAATCAAGGTGCAATCCTGGGCAAGTCTTAATTCTCTGAGCCTCAGTTTTCCTATCTGTAAATTGGGAGTCAAAATACACCCCACCAAAAAAAAAAAAAAAAAAATACACCCCACCAGATTGCTTGGAGCCTCAGCATAGTGATTTTCTAAATGTCAAAGCACTTAATACACTTGATGGTTTAGAAAGCCCCATATAAGTATAAGGGATTTGGACGCCTGTAACTCACTGTGGGGCCTGAGACACACCACCCAACCTTGCAAGGTCTCAGTTTTTCCATTTGCACATGGGATGAATTATTACTTCTTCTCTCAGAGATAAAATTTTAAGCTGGGGGGGGTGGGGTTCCAAGGTCTTTGATGTTGCAAAAATATAAGTGCTGCTAAGCCCCTGGTTTCTACCCTCAGGCTGCAGCCCAAATCAGCAGAAGGATCATGACAGCACCTGCCATTTTTCGAGCGAGCACAACAAGCTAAGCGCCTCACAGGTATTTTTGGCAGCAATAAAACCCACTTTATAGTTGAAGCATCTGAAGCTAAGGGGTGGAAGCAAAATCCCACTGAAGGTCCGTCCACCTGACTCCAAGTCCAAAACCACAGCACAAGGACCTTGGAGAAAAGGCTGCTTCCCCGCAGGCACTCCCAACCCAATTAGCCCTCTCGGCTTTGGAGCTGGGTGCCGGGGGACAGCCTCCACTTCCTGCCAGGTTCCTGCAGGCAGCTCCCAAGGACCCAGAGTCCAAAGGTTAGTTAAAGGCTGTCTATTACTATGAATTATTAAAATTCACCAGCAGCTGGGTTTGGTGAATGTGGTGGTTTCATGCTTCCAAGCGATCCCAACTTATACGTGAATTTCACCAGTTTTGCAAAAATCCATTCTACTTGGTGTAGAACTGTCCCCTTAGTGACCAGTTTAAGGGACAACACTGGGCAAAGGACAAAAGGCAGTGCACTGTGAGCCATATCATTTCTTCTATACCTGGCAACACCCTGCCTGCAGCTAGTGTGTGATAGAGTTCACCCCCTTTTCTGGGCTGCTCCCCAGCGCCAGCAGAGCGGGGTCCACACACTGGGGTCCACGCCCCGGCCCACCTCCATCCCACACCCCCACCCCTGCTCCAAACTCCTGGAACACTTGGGGCAGCAGCTCATTCCCTTGTTTCTTTGAGTGCATGGGTCACTCCTGTAACAGAATAACCACAGCAATAATTACAGCAGCAAATGCCTGGATAAGACACACCCCCTGTGCCAGACACTGTCTGAACACTTTCCATATAACCCTTTTTATTTAATCCTCTCAGTACCAGGTACGACTGTCCGCAGCATTTTACAGTTCTGGAAGCTGAAGCACAGATTAGTTAAGTAACTTGGCCAGGGTCGCACAGCACATTTGTGTGCCAAATCTGAAGGAAGAATACAGTGGGAGGCTGAGAGAGGTGTCATAGCCGACAAAGTCTGTACCCGCCACACTCTGGAGAAGTGCTCCTCCCCCTTTCCCAAATCCACAGAGGTCGTGCTCATGACCCAAGGGAGGAGCTGCCCCACATCCATACAGGCCCCAGGAGAGCCGCACTGTCCCACCCCAGCACAAGCCCCAACAGCCACCACCACAGTGGCCGCGATACTAATACCAGCTCCCAACTCACTGGAGTCTCCTATACTGCAGGCCCCGAACTAAGCACTGTAACATATACATCACTTCACTGAATCCTTTTAACCTTGGGAAGTAGGTATTAATCTTTTCCCACGTCGTAGGTGAAAAAACTAGGCTCTAAGAAAGTTCTAGTATTTGCCAGAAATCTCACAGCTCAGAAGAAGCAGAGCCAGGACTCAAACTGGGATCTGTCTGACTCCACCTTGTACCTAGCCTCCGAAACCAAGCCCATGGAGACAGAAATGACTCCAGCAGTCCTGGTGCCCGGGCCAACTCAGCTGAAAGGGCTTGTTCCCACAATGCAGCTATTTCCCATGATCCTGTCTCACCTCCCCAGACAGATTACAGCTTCCCTGTGGGCAGGGTCTGTTCTCCTCCCCGCCACCACCACCACCCAGTGCCTTCACATAATAAGGAATTGGTAGAGCTTACTCATCCCTGAATACCTTATTTGTTAAAACTACATATCAAACCACCGCCTTCAAAAAAGACATCCAGAGATTAATATTGATCAATCCTGAACAAAGTAAGTTTGCTCATTCATCGAGGAATGGCATATCCCAGGAAAGTTGGCCACACTCACTCACTTGAGCCCCTGTGGGACCAAAGCCGGGGTGAGTGTGGGTCAGGGCAGACCAGGAAAAGGGACCTCCCCTCCACAGGCTGCCAGGCTTGGCCTCACACCCTGGGAAGCCGCAGCCCTGCAGGGGAAGGGAAGTTGTCTGATTACCAGATGGTTCAGCACAACCTGACGGCAGCAAAAATGTCTTTGAATGGAAAGGAAAAGCACAGGGTTCTGTTGGAAGTTTGTTGCAGAATAATGAGAGAGAAGTTTCAGCCTGAATGAGTGAGCCACCCGTTCTGAAAGTTCTCTGAGACACTCTCTGGTTCCTCGCTGTCAACAAAGTCCTAGCTCCTTGGCCTGCATTCAAGGCTCCCTCTGACCTTGGAGGTCTCTTCCTAACTGAACTATAAGCTAACGCCCCCCGCCCCCCTTTCTACCGCAGCAGGGCTCCTTAGCCTCTCGGCTGGTAGCTTAGTCCCCGTTGTTCCTTACAGCACCTGGCACAGAGGAGCCCTACTAGTATTTGTCTTAGCAAGACACAGGGGTTGCTAATGGAGCCCCGAGTCTGGTGCTGGGCCCAGAGTACATGCTCCGTACACACCTAATGAACTTATCCATGCCAGATCAAATCTCAGAGCTCATCCTTTCATGAACTCCTGGCAAGAGCCTTGAGCTGGCCGGGCAAGAGGATGTCAACCCACAGAACAGAGGACAAGGAACCCGTCTCAGGGCTGAGTGGCTGTCAGCTGTGTGAGGATAATAATAAGATAATAGTCCAATCCTCACAGCTGGAAACCAGGCCCATTCTCTCACTGCCCAACATCCCTCTCCCCCACTACCCAACGCATTACATTCTCTGCCCTGGCTCTTTCCAGAGTCCCACAAAAGCTTCTTATCCTTCCAGCGAGTCTGCCCTTCAACAACCGTCCAACGGCACCAAGCCTGGGGACATAGTTGGGATGCGAGAAACAGCCACTTGAGTGGTTTGCTCTCCCCGAAGCAGCATGGGCTCCCCCCAGCCATGAAGCAGAGGCCCGGGGATCAGGCACCACCGCCCCTAACCCTGAGAAGCCCTCCACCGACCAAAGTTCTCTGCTCTTTGGCACCTTGGCCCCCTGGGGGACGCTGACCCCTTGAAGAATGGCTAATGTAGCTACTTCCAGTCAAAGCCAAACAGTTGGGAGGGGGATGAGGGGAAATCAAGGGAAGAATGAAACCAACTTACAGGAGGAGTGGATGGAGGAAGGGGGCTTGCTTCCAGGAATGGGGACTGGTGATGAGCCCAGGGAAGCGTAGAGGCCAGCCTGGTGGAGGGGGCGCCACGGGGGCTGCGCCTGTCCTCTCCACTGTCTTCCGGGACCCCACACAACAACCTGCACACACGGAGCCCAGGTGCCGGCAGAGCTCTATCTACTGCCCGGATCTCACAGCCGCCGAGCTAAATTCCACCAGCTCAGCTCTTTTGCAGAGAGGGGGTTGTTTTGCTTGTGCACCATTCTTTCCACAAGGGTGGTCATCTTGCCCACTCCCCCTCTTCTGGGGTCTTCTCCCACACAGCTGCTCTCCTTTTCTCTGTAGGGTTCTTCCCAGGCCCTGCCGTCTTGAGAAACTCTACAGTGACTCTGCTCTGAGAGTCACTGCCCTGACCCCATTTCACAGAAAGCAATCTGCAGCCCAAGCCTCAGTAAGCATGATGTGGGAGGGGAGCTCACCCCACTTACTGAAGCCATTTGGGTTCACACGGGGAGGCCATGCCATCCCCACACAGGACTGGGCTCAAGCTGGCCCCGTGCTAAAGCTGCCCCTGGTACAAGCACCGAACGGTCGATCATAAAAGTGTTGACCTGGTTGTCTTTCCCGTCCAGCCTCTTGCCATGGCCCTGCGAGTCTCCCCCCAACAGTGGAGAACAGAATGTGCTTGGCTGCAGACCTGGTCGTCATAAATTGCTATTAACAGACTCTCGATCTGAAAAACAAAATAATAGAAGGCCTGGCCCTTTCTTTCTGCTCCTCTCATCCCCACCACTATTTCCTGCAAGGCCAAGAAGAGAAAGAAATGCCTCCTTTGGCCACAGTCAGGAGAGAAATCTACTCCTCAGAGGCTCACTTCTCCCCATCAACCTCGTCCTTCACAGGCACAAAAGCTGGGCACCAAGGAGCCTGAACAGGGTATGTCTTTGTTTTCCAAGGTTCCTGCCTGTCTCTAATCTCGATTTATCCTGAGATTTATTGAGCACCTGCTAAGTGCCAAGCTCTGTGCACCTGCCTTTGAAGGTGCCCTGAGCCACATTCATAGGTGAGAGGGCCGCTGGGGAGCGGCAGGGAGGCCAGGCCTGTGTGTTCAGTGGCGGGGGCCACCCTCTGTGCTCACCCCAGGGAGGGTGATCAATAGCAGGGCTGACCTAAAGCTGACCCTCTGTCTGTGTCTTCTTGCCCCCCCCCATCACCTGCCCTCTGTGAGGGGGATGGGGAGAACAGAATAGAAGTGAGGCCAGACAAGAGTAAAAAGCCAGGAGCAGCCATCTTTGAAAAGAACAATAGTAGAAGGCAAATCCGCCTGGGGATAGATTATAAAATTGTGTTCAGTGTATTCGTTATATGCAAATTACATGTAAACATGTACATGGCCCTTGGAAAAATCCAAGTGTCACTGCTGCTCTTTCTGCCTCTGTCTTACTCAGGTAGTTTCCAGGGCTACCTAGGAAGCTATCTGATCACCTGGCCAGGAGACCCCAAAGTACTGTCCCAGCCCCATCTTCCTGAATCAGCTTCTCTCCCTGACCTCACCTCACCCTGAAGCCACTGGAGAAACGTGAGTACACAGGAGGAAGAGAAAATGGGGTCATGCCCACGATGGGCACAGCCAAGGTAGCAAATGAGGGAGGAGAGGAGGATGGTGGCCTCGCCAAGGCAAACACCCTTCCAGATCTGGACCCGGGATGGGCTCCCTGCAACTGTCAGGAGACCCAACGGACTCCAGGCATTCCTCGATGCCCCTAGCCCGTCCCATCACCAGTTCCTCAAAACCAGTGGCAGCATGCCAGGGCAGGAGACCAGGGGACCCTGCAGCAGGATCCTGGAGTGGGTTCCCTCCTGTGCTGCTGCGTGGTCAGACATGTCACGTGACCAGCCTCATCCCTTCAGACCCACAGTCAGTGTGGAACTACGAGGCCCCACCACCCTGTCTCTAAATCTCAATTTCCTCATCCACAAAATGGGGGGCTAGGGGCTTCCCTGGTGGCGCAGTGGTTGAGAGTCCACCTGCCGATGCAGGGGACACGGGTTCGTGCCCCAGTCCGGGAGGATCCCACATGCCGCGGAGTGGCTGGGCCCGTGAGCCATGGCCGCTGAACCTGCGCGTCTGGAGCCTGTGCTCCGCAACGGGAGAGGCCACAACAGTGAGAGGCCCGCGTACCGCAAAAAAAAAAATGGGGGGCTAGATACTCTCTGCCCTCTGACAAGGTTTCAGGAGGCACCCCTGAGATGAGCTGCGTGGAGGGAAGCGCACTGTGGACGGCACCACCAGGTACACACGAGGGAGTGTGACTAAGTGTCTGACTCCACAGCTGGATTTTGAAACTGCAACCAAAATTACTAGGGTAGCTGTCATCGTCCTCATCTGACTCTATTGCCACAGCAACACAGCATTCTTGTTTTATCCCAGGAGGGGTCCAAATGGTCCTCCCCAAGTTGCGGATGGGAAAAGCAAGGTTCTAAGAGGTGAAGCGACAGGCCTGAGGACACACAGTCTAGACCAGGGCCTTGGTCTCCTCTGGTGCCCACTGGCCTCTACTGCCCATCGGCCCTTCAAATACCAGCACAGCAATTGTTAGAGGAACCCTGGAGGGCTTCACCCCTGTGGGAAAGGCAGGATGTGGAGCCCCACTGCCTGCTGCAGAGGGAGCAGCACCTGGGCTGGACCACCGGAGGTCAGCTCCCTCCACTCAGTCCAGCAGGACCAGCTGGTTCCCTGGGAAGGCTGCCAGCTGATCCTTTTGGTCCTGGGTCTTGGGCCTGACTGATCTACCCAGGAAATGGGCAGCCTGGCCCATTACCAGTTTGAAAATCGTGGAAGGAAGTAGACAGACCACTGTTTCCCCCTTACAGATAGAGACCAAGGCCCAGAAAGGTTTATGGCATCGGCAAGACCACACAGGGAGTAACCCTAACAGCTCCCGTTTACTGGGCAAATGCTATATATCTAGAAACTTTCCTCCAATCCCAACCATAACTCTGCCAGAGGGGAGAAGCCATGACCCCAATTTATGCAGCTCAAAGAAATTAGGTAAATGGCCCAACATCAAGATTCAAAATACAAAAGCTTCGAATCCAGAAATTTCTGACTCTAAGACCCCATGGTGTTTTCACCAAACCATCCTGCTTCTCTATAAGCTGAAGAATATTCCAGCGTTAGACTGAGTGATTCATAATGTATTGGTGTGGGGAGGAGGAAGAAAGATACCGAGTGACGACCAAAGTTGGCACCTGACCCTGGAACAGACTAGGGATGAGCCCAAACCCCCTGCAGCTCAGGCCCTTTGCAGCCCAGCCCAGTCACCCTCCAGCTGTCGGGCTCACAGACCCTAATGCAGGTGCAAACAGGCGCCTTCACACCTCAGGGCTGCAGCTCACACGGTGCCCCTGCCTGGAAGGCCCTTCCTACATTCCTGACCAGAAAACTCCTATACCTCACTCAAAGCCCAGTTCAAATGTTGCCGCTCCTTTATGAATCACTCCCTAATAATCCTAGAAGAATTGATTGTTCCTCCAGGGCATCGCAGAGCCCTTGACATCCCTAGTCTCTAGCACTTGACTGGACTGCAATTATTTGTTTACCTGTCTGCTTCCTGCACTCTGGCAAGATTTGAGCCCCTGATACTCTCTCAGGGACAAGGACAATAACGGAACAATAACGGCCTTCTCTTATGTATCCCTTACTATATACAATAGGCATCTCTTCACACATTTAACCTACATAACAGTCCCATGAGGCAGCGGCTATTATCACCCCTATGTTACAGATGAGGAAACTGAGACACAGGGGGTTAAGTTACCTGCCCAAGACCATACAGGCAGTCTGGCTCCAGTCCGTCTGTCTGTGCGGGTACTACGCTATTCTTCCTTGCCTCTCCATCCCTAGTACAGTGCCTGGCACATGGCAGGTGTTCAGTAAAGGTCTGTTTCGTTAAGGGCTATGGAGGGAAGAGGGTGTTGCTGCACCCCAGCCAACTCCACCCCAAATCCCACCTGGAATCCCTTGGCCCAGGTCTCCCTACTTCTTGCCCCACCTTCTATCACTCCTGACGTTTGCTGCTTCTTTCTTCTAAAAAGCTCCAGGTCCTTTTCCTGTCTCCCATCCATTTCTTCCTTGGGTGTCCCAGCAGCGGTGAGGGTCTTCCTGTCTTTCCGGTGGGAAACTAAGACCCCCAGAGGCCTCATGGCCAGTGGGTCTGTTCAGAGGCAGGTACCCTGCCTCCAGGGCTAGTGCCTCGTAAGGACTGGTTTTACCTCTGCCTCAAGCAAGAAAAAATAAGCACCAAGATGCAGGGGAGTCTGGAGGTCAGCACCTGCCCTTCCCTCATTCCCAGCACCCCCTGGCTGACCTGGCCACTGGTCTCGAGGCAGGGCCTGAGAGAGGGGGGAGGGGGCTGCTCCCTGGGGCCGGGGAGGAGGAGACAAGAGGCCCTTTGTTTCTGCAATGCTCCTGAGACACCTGTTCTCCCTCCTGCCTGCCTGCGGCCTCCCTCCCTCCCAGCCAGCCTGTGTGAGGCCTTGTTTATCCTGCAGCCCTGGCAGCCAGACCCAGACTGCTCCCAGCGTGGGGCTCGGCAGCCCCTGCCAGCACCTGCCTGGTCCTGGAAGCCCCAGAGGCTGCCGGCCAAGCACAATTACCCCGCTGTTGACACAGTTGTTGATTTTCGGGAGGGCAGGGAGGGACAGGAGGGGAGGAGAGAAGCAGCAAAGGCATTTAACGCCAGCCTGGCTAATTTGCAGTTGGCCCTAGCAATCCTGCACCCCATCCCCGCCCCCCGACTCCCACCGCAGCTGCCTGGGAGAGGTTTGGGCTTCCAATCCCTGGGTCACTTGGGCCACACACCACAGGCAGCCCCCGCACACCCCATGTTTATTAGTGCACCCCAAAACCCATGCTCCCCCATGCTGTCATACACAATTCATAGTCGAACAAGGCTGTCAGGAGCCCCTAGCCACCCTGTCTTTGAGTGCCCACCAATCACCCTCCCCCCGCAAAGTCATGATGCCCCAGGGTCCTTGGTGAGGGACAGGACCATTGGATATGCCCTTGGAGACCCAGGTGGGGGCCCTGGAAAACATGGGGGGCATCTGTCCTTAGAACCTTCTCTTCTCTCTGACACGCTCTTGACAAGCTATCTGCTCCTCACCCTCCAGGTCATTATGTTTCCTCTTAAAGGGAGCCTCTCCTGATGGCCCAGATCCGGTTGTGGTGCCCCTCCCTGATGCTTAGATGCTCCACAGCCCTCCCCCACACCTCCCTACCTTCACTTTTGTCAGTGAATATCTAATCCTTATCTTCCTCAAAACCGTGTAAGGGCTGCACTGGTCTCTCAGCGTACAGAGCACAGCTTGGAGGCAGGCGCTCCCCTCCTACCTGCTGAGTGGATGGGCAATGGAACAGCCCCCTCAGGCCCAAACACCTACCCCACCTCCACCCCAGGTTCCCACTTTGACAGTCCCCCCTTGGATTGATAAGGCCTGGTGGCCAGTTAAAAGAGCTTCAAGAGTTACCTGTTAACTTGCCACCAGCACATGAATTTAGATTGGTAAATCCGATTAGCCAGTCACCTCTTCAGAGATCAAAGAGCAGGATCTTGAAGGACAAGGGATGAGTGAGTTTGATGATGGGAGGGGGAGAGAGGAAGGCAGGGACATAAAGAAGACCCAGTGGGTCGCAGGCCAGCAAAGGCGCCTGGGGGAGGGGTCACCGTCGGGGGAGGCAGGACCCTGCCCTCCTCCGCACCTGCCTGCCCCATCTGAGAACTCCTAAACCCAGCGAGCCTTCACTCAGGAGTCAGAAGGTTCGCTGCACCTGTGGCTAGTTATCCAAACAGGACTCTGACTCCACAAGGAGGGTGGTCAAACTCTCCAGACCCTCTCTAAACTGCCCAACGCACCCATACCCTCGCTCACACACAAGCCCGCTCCTCAGTTCTGGTTCCCCAAAACCCAGGTCAATCAACACCTAGAAAGGGGTAACAAACAGCCAAAAATCACCTCCAAATTGGGGGTCTCATGCTGAGGAATATGGACCTAAGGCCAGGCAGAGCTGGTAAAAGAGAAAGGAACTCACTTTGTGAAAACCACAGGGACCCAATGCTCTGAACCAGTTCCAAAAGGGCCAGCACGTACAGCTGTGCAGACTGTGCACTGCACAACTCCAAGAACCCCATTCACCCAGACTTGTATACTTATTCCAACCTGACAGTCACGTTCATCCCTTGACTTCCTCAAATACCAAAGAGAAAGCTCTTCTGCTACCTACCTCTACCCCAGGCAAGATGTGACAGATCCCCTTTCTCTGTTCTCTGCCCTGTTTCCTGGCTCCGGTACCTGTGACAGCTGAGCCCTTCACTCGGACTAAGAGGAGAGGCCTCCCTCTCCCTGCCCCACCAGCCCCAGCTAGAGGACCCCACTGGGTCTCCAGAGCTCTTCCCGGACCCACTCCACCCTCACCCCGGCTCGGTGCGGGGCGGGGTGACTGCAGTCCCATGCTCACAATGACACAGCGGGAGGAGACTGCATCTCTGTAGAGAGGGAAAGGAGGGTGGAGGGTGATCACCCACTGCCCCGCCCTCACCAGGTGGACTGGAATTGAACCCCCAATCTGTGTGAGGCACCAGAGGCTCTGGAGAACTGAAGCTCAGGGAGGAGGGATGAAAGGAGGCCTCGCTCTGCTCTGCGGGCCTCCTCAGCAGCGCCCCAGCCAGGCTCTCTCTCTGCCTCCCAGTCTGCTCTCCCCTTGCCTTCCTGACATTGGTCTAATGTCCCCACTGTCCCCTGGGGGCTCTTAGAGGCACAGCCTTGTCCCCTGGGGTCCAGCAGGGGCTGACCAATGTCTTCAGGGTGTAGGTCCCGCCTGGCCACTTACACACACTTACACGCATATACCCTCCCTCTCCACCGGCCACAGAGAGGGGAGCCAGGCAGCCAGAGAAATGTCAGGGGCTGGAGGGGCCCCTCCCCTCTGCTTTTAACAGCTCCCTGTTCACTCCCCACTCTCCTCTCCCCACTGGCCTCGGACAGCCTGGTTGTACCTGCACACAGGCTTCCTTCCAGTCCCTCCCCAATAACCTTTTATTCGTCCTTCCCTCCTCACCCCCTCCACCCCACCCCACCCTTTGAGGGACAAGCCAGGAACCAAAGCCTCACAGGAATGGGTGAATGACTTTAGGCTCCTTCAGTAGGGCTGTGTTTCAGTAGGAGCAAGGTTTCCAGAGCTTCACACCTCACACTGAGACAGGAAACTCCTCACCCTCCACTCTGGGCTGCACCGGACCTGTCTTGTGTGGCCAGGCAGGAGTTAATTGTTTTGAGTCAGTGTGAGGGCAGCTTAAACCAAAGCTCACTCCCCTTCCTGCCTCCCCCCAGGTGCCAGAGCCAATGTAGGAGGCCTCTGGGCCCAGTCCCTGGACAGCCCACCTCAGCCCAGAGCCCCGCTCCCAGAGCCCACCGGGGGGATCCACAGGCCTACTCAATGGTCATCCTGAAAAGGTATCAGTCCAGTGTCACAGGCCTTCTCATCATATTCCAGCTATTGCCCCTCCTGCCAGGGACCCCTCTTTCTGCAGAATATTCTACAGTTTGGTCAGGCCTTGACTCCCAGTCTTCCAGAGAAGAAACACTGACTACTTTGCCTGTTTCCCTGTCTGGCAATTCTACATATATTTTAAATCCCTTCCATCCTGATTACAAAAGTAATACACATTGTTATACTACTTTTGGAAACTACAGAAAATAGGAATTAGAAAATATAAGCCGCAATTAAAACAGAAGTCAACAGAGGGTGGAGGTCTGGGGTAGGCCACCCCAGCTACCAGAGCTGCGGACGGGTCTGCTTGGCTTGCTGTACCCCTGGACTCTCACTGGCCACCCACCAACGTCTTGGACTTGTAAAGAAATGCCCCCGCCCTGGCTGCTCCTTCAGATGCCTGGACCTGGGTCCCCGTGGTACCCGCCTCTGCCCTCACTCAGCACAGGGCCTGCGATTGGAGCGGGGCACCTCCAGCCCTGCAGGAGCAGGACCCAGCCCTGAGGCGCCTACCCACTTTGTGGGGGGAGGGGAGGGGATGGGGACCAAGGCCCTCTGGGAACTAGTTCCCACCCCATCCTGTTCCACAGGCTGCACATTCCATTCTGAGTCAAGCAGGGGGTGGGGACTGGGGGAGGTAAGGCTGAGGGGAGGAGAACAGTCTGGCCTCCTCTGGGGCGAATCCCCCAGGGAGCTCCAGGCCTGGCAGGGATTACAGACCCAAACCACCAGGGGAGAACCGAGCCTGAGTGTTTCTGCCCCATCTGTGGCCCCTTCCCTTCAAGCCCAAACACTGGCACTCTACCTCGGACATGTCCCCAGAAGACACAGAGGGACAAGATGGGGAGTAACACTAAACCCTCCCCCCCAACCTGGCCACAATCCCTAGGGCTGCTTATGGGGCTTTGTGCCAAGGCCATTTAAATGCTAAGGCCACTGATGAGGGGAGGGGAGTCTGTTGTGTGTATCAAGAGAACTGAATTCAGATTTGATGACATGTGTCAGGCTTCCCTGAGTGACCGAATGAGCCTGGGTAATCATGCTATTTAAGAAAAAAGGCGGCAGCTAGAGATACTGTCCCCACTTCTTCCTTTCTCTCCTCTACCCCCCAACACACCCCTCCCCCATAAAAACACCCCTAGCATCATTGGGTACAAAGCTCGGTCCCTGCTGCTCTCCTGTCTTGCCCTCATGTGCACACTCTGAGATGCTGGGCCACATATAGCACATCCTGAGCCATGCCCAGGCCTTGGATTCACCCACTGATGACCTTGGGAGCAGGCAGGGGAAACCCCAGCCACTTCCTCCTCACCTCACAGCCTCTCAGAGTTCTGACCACTGTCACTCTGGACAGAAACCTGCTCCTAGGAGAGCCACAAGGGCCTTCACCATCATAAGGCTTGAGCAGGTCCAGTCTCAGGGGTCTCTGGCTAGGCCCATGGATGTAACAGGCACTCAAGCGGAAGTGAATGCCCCATCCACCCTACTCCACCCCTCTCTTAGGAGGGAATTACCATCACTGCTTCTTAGAGAAAGTATTTGAATTTTTAAAAGGAACAGAGTCACTCCTGATCAGAGAAGCTGGCAGAGGCTGAAGGTGGCCCTGCTGAGATGGTCTGTAACAAATCTCCTAACTGAGTCTTCCCAAGGAGCTGGAAGGAGGACCAAGGAAGGGGCAGTCACCCAAAGAAGGGGTTCTTTGTCACCCAGCCAAAGAACCCCATCCAGGGCATGCCTTCCTGCTTGGGAGTGGGGAGAGAGGGAGATGACAGGAGATAAGAAAGCAACCCTCCATGGGTCCTGGTCCCCCGCGTGGTGACAGGCACTGTTACAGCCTTCCTGGCTAACATATCCAGGTTCCAGGAAGAGGACTAGCAAAGGGTGAGGACTGCAGTGAGTTCAGGCAGGAGTGAGCCCTCTTAAGCAAACACAGAGCACAAAAATAATTCCCATTCAGAGCACGATTTACTGTGGGCCTGGCAGGCCTTCCCAGCACAGAGCCCTTTTCAAACACTCAGCTTCACCCCTGAATAAGGCTGGGGAAGGGGGCGTGCAGGCACAGCTGCATTTGAATTCCACTTTTTCCAGTGGCATCAGCTTCCTGGTGACCTACTCAGGGAGCTGCCCAATAGGGGCCAATCTCAAAAGGCACCCCCAGAGAAGAGAAAACCTGTGTAGAATCAGGTGTCAGGCCCTCAAGGACAGGAACACCTAGATCCTCTGGAGGAGCAGGCCTCGCTCAAGCAAACACTTGTCTGGCAACAGCAAACCCAGACCCTTATCATTCATGGAGCACTGCTGCAGACTTGATCAGACGTGAGCCTCCCAAATTCCAAGAGATAAGTATTGCTGTTGCCCCATTTCATAGATGGGGAAATGGAGGCTCAGAGATGTTATGTGATGAACATCTCTCCTGGCTCTAAATCCTTCGTATTGTATCTATCATGTTGCCCTGAATCTGCCAATTATCATAGTAGCAAAATGTTCAGGATGGGGCTCTCCCTATTACGAGGAAAGATGGAAATAAGGATGTGGATAAAACTCAAGACATTTCCAAAGTCAAGGCAGCACTGGAAATTATCTGTCACCATTACTGATCCCAGCATTCCTGACTACAAAATCTGAGCTGGGGGTGGAATGCCCTCTCTAGGCAAGAGCAGTGCATCGTGTTAGGCAACGGTGTGCTAGTGAGACCCATTGGCTCTACCTCCAGAATGATCTCCCATTGGCCCGCCTTATCCAAGTCATCATCTCAACTCAAATCAGCCTCCTAACCAGCCTCTCTTCTTCCATTCCTGCTCCCCTTCAAACTATTCTTTATGTAGTAGCCGGAATGATGTCTCTTTTTCACATCTTTCCCCACTTATAAAAGTAATTCATGACAATTGAAGAAGATTGGAAAAATCAACAGAAGATAAAGGAGAAAAAAAAAAATCCCCCATACATCCAGTGTCCAGAATTAACCTCTGTAAACACTGAGGCAGCCATCGAGGCTTCCATCTATGTAGGTGCGTGATGGACGTGCATGTACATATCATTATCTTTACAAAATTGGTACTATGATAACAGTTTTAGATTTTTTAACAAACTTTTTATTATATACATTTTCCAGGCTTAAGCTATTCTTTTTTAACTATGCTTTCTGGTTTGGGTTTTTTTTTTTTTTTTGCATAGTTGATACATGCACATGGTACTACATTTGGAAAGGACAAAGAATCTACATTGAAAACACCATCTTTCCTTCATCCCATCCCTCAGCCACCATTTCCCTCCCCTGGGGCAACTCTGATTACCAAATAAGCTGGGTTTTTTCTTGTGGACCAAATAATCTCTTAAAATCATAAAGCAGATCACGTCACTCCCCTCCTTAAAACTCTCCAATGGCTTCCCATGGCCCTGGCCGTAACATCCAGGCTCCTAACCAGGTCCCGTGTGACCAGGCTCTGGCCCTCCTGGCTTCTCCAGTCTCCCTCTCCAGCCCCACTGTTACTGCCAACCCTGTTCTGGCTGCGGGGATTTTTCTTTTGCTGTTCCCTCTGTCTGGAATCCTCTTCCTTCAGGTCTTTGTGCAGCTGGCTCCTTCTCACCCTTCAGGCCTGGACTGAGCTAGTCTCTCTCCAGGGCAGGTTTCACTGGCCTCACCATCTAGGACCTCCCCTGCCTGTCCCCACACATACACTGTCTATCACATCACCGTGTCATACTTCTGAAAATCACACAGGATCTAATATTGTCTTGGTTACTTATTTCAAGTTATTTATTGCCGGTCTCCCCCCTCTAGAAAGAAGGCTCTCTGAAGGCAGGCACACTACCTGTCTTGGTCACCCTTGAAGCCCTGCTGCCTAGCACAGGGCCTGGCACATAATAGGAGCTCAACAAATTTCTGTTAAAGGGATGAATGAGGGTGACTGCAATGCTGGTTCTCATCACTGAGAGCCTACCTGCAGGATCTCCAAGCTCCAAGAACCAATCTCCTGGCCATCCTCTCCCATCACTGGTGATGGGGTTAGAGGGTCAGAGAAGAGAGAGAGAGGAGTCCATTGTCCAAGGCACTGTGGGTGGGCAGCAGCTGCCTGCTCTTCTTCCTCACTGTCACACAGCTTATCCCTTACTTGTGTTGTGCATTTGCAGGGTCCAGAATCAGACAAGAAGCTTGTGACAAACCCAAATTCCTAGTAAACACTCCAACTGCAAGTTGAAAGTTGAAGGTGAAACTTTTGCCCCTTACTTACCCCAAATCCCACATCCAGTCTGCCCAGGCAGCTGGGATATTCCAGGTTCCCAAGTGAGCCCCGGCAGCAGGCAACACAGATGCCACCTATGCCACCTCGGGAGCAGAGCTCCCCCTGGAACATCCTCAGCCCATCCCACCTGATTCTTCCCCAGGGCTGCAGACACTGGGGCTCCTGTCAGCCCCAGAGACACAAATGCGCATCCAATCCTGAGCCAGCAGCCCAGGTCAGGACACTCTTGGGGATATGCTTCCTTCCTGGGGCCTGATTTCCACTGAGAACACTACAGTTGGGCCAAGATTTATTTTTAAGAATGAGGAAAAGGAGGGAATAAAATGCCTTTCACAAAAGTTGTAAAGGGAGGGAGGGAGGGAAGGAGAGGAAGGAGAAAAAGAAAAAAAAAACGACTTCACAAGGTGGAACTATGCAAGGAGTAGGAAGGTGCTAAAATCAGGAAAGGGTGGGAAGAAGTGTGAGGTTTCTTCCTTCCCAAAAGTGGACAATTATTATAATTGATTAAATGAGCACAACCCCAAAATGCTCTTCTGGGGTCTGTACAAAGTCAGTTAAGTAATAATGGCAATAACAGGTCACATTTCTCCAGCATTTACTATGTGCCAGGTACTGTTGTATGAGCTTCACTTTATTAAGACAACCCCACGAAGTGAGTACTGTTCATATTAAACCCATTTTACAGATGAGCAAGCAGATACACAGCAGTAAGATTAAACTTCTCAAGACCATGTCTCCAGTGGCAGTATCTGGGATCCAACTCCAGAGCCCTGTCTCTTAACCTCTAAGCTAGGCTTACAATGGTCCAACTACCATCCTGGCATTCATACCTTCCAAACCAGTATCCCTCAACTGATCATTAGATGCCAGTTTCAAAGATGTGTGCATTAACTCTGACCATTTTGCATAGGGGAAAATCTAGAAAAGTTAAGGGACTCGCCCAAGCTCACACTGTCCATAGACGGGAAATTAGGACCAAAGTATGCTGAACCCCAGCATCTCGAGCGCCACTCCCCAAGGGCGCACAGTAGAAAGCAGGGTCTCTGGAAACTCCGCCCAGAGCAGCAGCATCTTCTCTTGCTGTCTTTTCGCCAGACCCCTTCAAGCGCCAGCGCCAAGGCGCCCTGTCCGGAAATTCCCAGAGTCAAAGCAAACTTCCCAGGAAAACTCCTCGGCTTCCTCCTAGCCCTTGTCACGGAGGCGGCTGCCAAGAGCGCCGCTGGAGTCCTTGCAGCTGCCGTCGGCCCTCCAGGGCTGGAGGCCGCCGCTCGTGCGCTCGGGGTCCTCCCGGAAAGGTCCAGGGCTGAAGTTCAAAATTCACTTCCCGCCCAGGCCCAGCTCGCGGCTCCGCCCGTGACTCTCCGGCAACCCCCACGTCTCTTGCCCTCCCCAGCTCCAGTTAAGTAATGGAGCACCTCCAGGCTGGAAGACCAGGCGGGCAGATGGGAGAATCCCGCGGGCGATCCCTGCGCGTCTGGGGACTGGAAGCAGCCGGCGCGCACGTGTGTGTGTGTGTACGTGTGTGTGTGTGTGTGTACGTGTGTGTGTGTGTGTGTGTGTGTTTACGCACAGAACGCGCGGGGTGGGAAAACAATGGCGAGCCGCTGGTAACAGAGCGACTAGCCCCCCTTCCCACCTCCGTACCTCCCTACCCCCAGGCACATTTGCTTTTGCACAGAGACAGGGATGAAAAGATTCACCTCCGACATCCAAAGGCAGGAGGTGGAGGGGTGGTAAGAAGAAGGCTAGGGTGGGAAGAGAAAGGGGGGTGAAACTGGAGCAGCCGGAGCAGAAAACAAACAGGATGCAGCGCCCGGCTGGTCCGCTGGGAAGCGAACCTGGAAGGGTGAGAGGGGCTGCGTGGCTGGCCCCCGGCACCCCACACAACCAGGACAGGGGTAGATCTGCGCCTCGGTGCGGGCACCGGAGCCCCAAGCCGGACGCGCACTGGTCGTCTCGGCTTCCCGCTGGGAAATCCTTGAACTGGGCGCACAGACGGGCTGGTGAGAAAGACCTAGTGCCCCCGGCCGGTGGGCGAGAAGCGGCCGTGGCGGGGTGGGGGCACCCCAAGCCCGGCTCCTGTGGTGCGCACACAGAAACAGACACCCACGGCCTTACCAGGCTGCCACCTCTCTCCACAAGGAGCCGGGTCTGCCCGCGAACAGACGCCACCGCCGGAGTAGTGAGGGGTAGGTGGGGGTCCGCTCCTTTTTAAAAAACTTTGCAAAGGATGGAAACTCGCAGAGAAGAGAGCCGGCGTGTGCCCAGAAACGCGAGGTCGCGAGTGTCAAAACTTCGGAGGGCTGGAGAGGGGGGCGCGGCGGCGCGCTCTGGGCACGGAGGGGGCGCACTTACTACTCAGCCGGGCGCTGGGCTCGCGGCTCTCGGCTCTGCGCTCCTGCTACTCCTCCGTCCGGGTCCTCGCGGCTGGCAGCCTGGGCTTCCCGCTCACATGCCCCGGCGACGCTACGAACGGGCGCGCTGGGCTGGGGCGGCTGGGCTGGGAGGAGGCACGCCCCCAGCCGTCGGCCGGGGAGTCGCTCGGGACTCGTGGCGACCCCGGGTCCGCACCCTACTACTGGCCGCCGTCCGGGGCGGAGAGCTCCGTTCCGGCCGGGCGGCGCCCTCCGCCGAGCCAGGTCGCTCTCTGCACTTTGCCCTCTGCCCTCAGCTCGCGGCCGTCTCCCTGCCTTCCGCGGTACTGCTCCCTGACTCGCCGGTTGCTGCGCCGGCCCTCCCGGCTCTCCCGCTCCGCGCTCAGAGCCTCGGCTCGGTCCCAAATCAGGGCCTCGGAGGCTGACCGCTGCGCCCCAGGTTCAGACCCGGACTCGCAGCTCCGGGGCCGGGGTTCCAAGACCCGCACTCATACAGTTAAGTTCCAAGCCGGGACTGGGAGCAGGGCGCTCGTTGCTCGCTGCTGCGAGGCGACTCCACAGCCTCAGAGGAGAAAGAGGGAGGGAGACAGAGAGCGGGCCGGGGGAGGAGGAGGGAGGAGGAGGGAGGAAGGGTGGGGAGATGGAGAAGGAGGGAGGGACAGAGAGTTCCCTCCTCCTCCCTGCAGCCAGGTCCCTCCAGGCATCAACAGCCGGAATCCTCTGTTGGAAAGGAAAGAGCTGAGGTTCCTGGGCGGCGGAGATGGGTGGAAGTGGAGTGAGGGGATGGAAGGAATAGAAGAAAGAGGTGTATTCTGCCCACTCTCACTGCCCAGGTATGAGGTCGTTATAGAGGATCTTCGCTCCTTAGAGCAAGACCCAAGAAGTTGTCAATCCAACTCCCAGTCTCCTAACCCCTCCAGACAGATAACCTGGATTTAGGGTTTCTTAAAAACCGTTTCAGAACCTCCCTTAGGAACCTGATCCCACCTGCAGCTAGACTGCTTCCTGATGTGTCAGACCACTCCCTAGTCCTGTCATTTTGCACTCTCTCAAGTCTTTTATTGTTTTCCTGACCTGTTCGATATGGCAGGGGGTGGGGGGGTGGGATTCCTTTAAATCAATGTATTTATTAAATGGCTATGCCTGGCCCAAATGAGTGCTGGGGACACCAGGATGAATGAGAAATGCCCTGCCCTTTCTGGAAGGAGACAGGTAGTGAACACATGATTACAGTGAAGTGGAAGAGTGCTGAGATCAGCCAGGTACATGGGGCATGGAGACCATCGAGAGCACTAGGGTCTGGGACAGAGATCAGAGTCTTCTCGGGAGAGGTGTCATCTGAACTGCATCTTGGAAAGTAGAGCAGATTAAAGGCGTGGCAGTCCTGGATCTGCAAATAACACTGTGCCCACAGTGCAGGTGGCCAGCATCTCAGCAGGTGATGGTCAGCCAGGCTCTAAGACTTCCTGAGGCTTTGGATTTCATCATTCCCCACCACCTTCCTTGGCTAAGTTGTCTTATGCATCTTTTAGGTCTCAGCCCAGATATATACTCTTCCAGAGCCTCTCTTATGGCCAAATCTGCGTCAGGTACCACACCTATGTATGGGCTCGGGAAGCCCCCCAGTCATAGATAGTATATGGTAACTGTTCATTTGTCTGACTCCCCAGTAAGCACCACAAGGGAAGGGATGTGTCTCTCCGGCTCCCTTGTGTTTAGCCAGGTCTTGGCAAAGAGCAGATCCTTGATAAATATTTGTCAATCAATTGGTTGATTGAAGGGAATCAATCAGTCACTGAGGAATTCTAAGCAGGGCCTCTGATGAGATCAGTCTAACTGAAGGCAGGGAGGCCAGTGACCAGACAATGGCGGTAACCAGGGTAAAAATAATGTGGGCCTGAGCTGGGGGTAAGGAAGATGGAAAGGAAGAAACAGGTGGGGGTAAGGAGGCGAGGGAAATCAACATTAACTCTTCAGAGTCAGGCTTTTGGACGACTGTGGATGAAGCCCTTTCAGAAACTATGAAGCCAGGTACCACCAAGCCCTTCCTCCTCCCAGCCAGCATACCTGTGTTTTCCATATGTCAGGCTGTTTTCTCTGGCCCCTGATCAGCTTCAATGGGCAGTCTCATTATGGATCCCTCCTTGTAGCTATCCTTAGCTGTGGCAAATTGAGACAGGAAGAAAGGAGAGGTGGCAAGTGGGCTTTCCGCTCTCCAATATCCCCGCCCACTATATCTTACTTCATTGGTGTGCACCCTTCCCAATCACTGCCACTTGAATTGGGATCTTTATAGTACCTGCCTACTGTGTCTTAGGCACAGTACTATTTTCATATATAACATCTCTTTGTACCTTATCCCAACTCTGTGAGGGTGGTATCATTATCCCCATTTAGGTAAGAAAAATGAAGCTCAGAGTCATAGCCAGTAAGTGATGGGAGGAAGTGATTTGACTCTGAAGATTCTAGGTCTTTCTATACTACAACACTATTTCCTGGGAACACCAATCAAACTTACACATTTAACCACTCCCTCCTTAAAACACTTCAGGATTCCACACTCTCCTGAATTTCTTCCGACCTCGCTGGTTGCCCTTTCTCAGCCTCCCTTGTTTATATTTATTCCTCCACCGTTGTCTCCAGGTGGGTGTGTCCTGTGGGCTCTCCTGTACCCCATTTTCCTTTCTCTCTACTTTCTCTCCCTGGGTGAAATTTTAACTGTTTCCATTACTTTAAATACAAATGAGGCACTGATGTTTCTCCCAATTTTTTATTTAAGTCTCCAGGACTCCATGTATCCAACCATACACTTGACATTTCTACCCAAGAACTCACAGACATCCTAAACCTAACATGTTCAGAATTGAGCCTATAACCACCCCCCTAAGCCTGTTTTATACCCTGTACCATCTTTCCCATCTCAGCAAATCGTACCACCTACCCAGTGGCTTGAACCTAAAACCTAGGAGTCATCTTTGATTCCTTCTTTCTGATCTAATCTACTTAGTGAGTGCTGTTGATCTGTCTCCAAAAATATATTCCAATCCATCTACTTCTTTGTCTTCACTGTCCCCACCCTAGCCCAGGCCATCCTCATCTCAGCTAGACTACCACAGCCTTGCTGCTTCTGAGAACTGAGACTCCTTGCAGCCACATAATTTAACTAAGGCTGCTTACATTGATGTGACTTTAATATTTGTTCCAGAAATTTCTTGCCCGGGAAGATAAGACTGTAAACCAGTAAGTAACTTCATTATTTGCCTCAGGAACTTCCTGAAAATCAATTTATCTGAACAATAGACTGCTCAAACAGCCCCCTTCTCAGGACAATAGTTTGTTTAACCTGGCAAACCACTAGCTTATCAAACAATTGTTTATTTTTCAAGACCCTCCCCTTGCTGTGTCCTTCAATCCTGAATGGTTATCTCACAAAATTTGCCCAATCCCCATATTAAAGTATCAGCCTTAAACCAGACCTCAAACCCTATAAATATCTCTTTACCTGGAAAGTGCCTCCCCAAACCCTGCCCTTCCCAGAGTGGCTCCATTTCGTTCTCTGCTCTCAACACAAATGTCCTTTCCTTCATCTTTCCTCCTTCCCCACCTACAATCATCCCCTACCCCCATCTCCCACCTTTATTCTTCTAGGCCCCATTTGCCGCCTTCATATCACTTACAACAATTGATATTTAGTTATTTTATCGGTTTTCTGTTTTCTTGTGCTTTTCTGTTTCCACTTTAGACTGTAGGCTCTGTGAGGGAAGAAACTTGTCTGCTCTACTTTCCATTTAATTTCCAGAGCCCATAGGAGATGCTCAAAATAAATTTGCTGAAGGAATGCCTTTGACTGGCTTCAGGGAGTGTGGTCTCCAATCCACTTCGTGTGGTGGCAAACATGCTCCTGAGACACTGGTGGGGGCTGCAGTGTTCGGGGCTGCTGAGGTTCTCCACACTGCTTTAACCTCCAAGGTTAGAGACAAAGTGTAAAATGCAAATGAATGTTGGAGAAGTATACAAGGATTAAATTCACAGAATCTTGTGAATTGCTTTCCTCACTGTTACAGGAGAAGGGCCTGGGAGAGAAGCTCCAGGAGAGGAAGTGAGCTGAGAGCACATGGAAATCCCTGTCTGGCTGCTTTGCCTGAAGCCCTTCCTGTTTCCCCGCAAGACCACCGGCACCTTCCACGGGCCATTTTCTCTGTGCAGCCTAGAGGAGGGAGCTTGTAGCTTGGGTCAGGTCAGGGTAGGCCCAGCCTAGCAGAGCTTGTCTGGGCACCAGCTCTTCCTCCTACTGACCGAGGAAGTGCCTTTCTAGGTCCCTATAGTCAGACATTTGAGTCAGGAGTGAATCAGGAGTATTCACTCAGGTGGGCCTCGGCTTTCAGAGAAGGCACTCCCTTCCAGCTGACGCTGGTGGGCCTCTAACTCAGTTTAACCCAAGTTTTTCCAGAGAGTTGCCCTCAGTATTGATTAGTATGGAAGCCGATCAGGAAGATAACAGGTGGATTCATAGAACGTTTAATTTGCCTATCGGAATCTGAGAATATAAGATCTGGAAGGAATCAGCCTCCCAGAACCATCTCCTCTGGTCCTCTCTTTGTGCACAGAAAGGAGAGGTACCAAGGCTGGTACTTTATACGTATGATCTCCTTTTCTTTTTCTAATTTTTATTTATTTATTTATTTGGCTGCACCAGGTCTTAGTTGTAGCTTGCGGGATCTTCACTGTGGCATGCGGTATCTTCAGTTGTGGCATGAGAACTCTTAGTTGTGGCATGCATATGGGATCTAGTTTCCTGACCAGGGTTTGAACCTGGGCCCCTGCGTTGGAAGCGTGGAGCCTTAGACACTGGACCACCAGGGAAGTCCCACGTGATCTCCTTTAATCTCTCAACAACTCTGTGAAGATGGGAATAGTTCCACTTTACAGATGAGGAAAATAACACTCAGAGAGAGGAAGGGAAGTTTCCAAGACCACATAATGAAGGGGCAAGAGTTGACATTTGAATTCAGGTTTCTGGCCCTCAAATTCATGCTTTTTCTACTATACCACCCTGCTTCACTTCTTATGGGGTCCTTAGACTCTGAACCATACAAACTAACACTTGAGTATTATTTAACAGCCTAGATTCTAGCTTAGACCCTAGAAGTAGAAACAGCTCTTTGCTTCTTACGTGACAGTCAGCCTCCCATCCCCCAAGTGGAGGACTTTCTCCCAATGAAGGACAGAGGTCTCAACCCATACTACCCCCCGCAACACAATTGCACGTGTGCACACACAGGGACCCCACTCGGTGCGTGTGCTCTTGAGTGCACTAGTGCTGATGACTTGAGTCCTTTACATATACAAACACATGCACACACACACACGCACATGCGTGCTTCTAAAACATCTTTGCTCTATTCTTCACATGTGTAGCTACTATGGGGAATCGAGCAGGGGGAAGAGGGCTGGAGTAGTCATTCTCACCTCCAGAACTAGCAGGCATTCTCTCTGTAAATTTAATTACTAGTAGTCCTAAATGCTGGGGATAAAAAGCAGGCCACATGTCTCAATGGTCAACTTGGAATGGGTGCAGTGCAAGGACAGCCACCTCCCTCTGAGAGGGCACCTGCCACACACACACACACACACACACACGCATGCATGCACACACACGCACACACGTGCACGTACACACAATGGTTGTTTTTTTCTTCTCTCTTTCTATTCTTTCCCATCCCTTCCTTCAGAGGGGGGCCATTGGGCCCCACCTGAAAAGGCAGCTGATTGAGGGACGGAGTGAAAGAGGTAAAGAGGGTGTCCGCTTCCCAGAAGCCTGGGCAATTTAGAAAATCCTGCTGCAGCCTCCCCTCCTCACTTCCACCCCACCCCGGGGCTTATACTGCCCCACCCCCACCCCCTAACTTTTTTTTTTAACTCTCTTTCCTGTCTTGAGGAGACCTAGATCTCATCCTGGGAGGGACTGGCAACAATTAACAAAGGCACCATGGAGTAAAGACAATTAACAATCCAGAAAAGAGGGGAAAGAGAGGCTTTGTTCTGGTCTCCATGGCAACGGGGGGGGGAGGAGGAAGGAGGAGGAGGAGAAGGGCCATCCAGAGAGGCTGATACTTTCACTTTCCTTTCATCCCTCCCCTCTCCCGCCCCCTTGGGTTTCTGCCGGGGAGACTGAGGGGATTTTGAAGAGAACAGGGCTAGGACAGGCCAAGTCCGCAGGCTGCAGATTCGAGGTGGGTGACTGAGGCTCGTGCCCCAGCTGAGGACTCACTGAGGAATCGAGGCCAGAGGGACAGCCTTGGACCTGAAGCAAAGGCGTCCTCCCTTCCTCCTCCTTCTCTGAAGGGCTTATCTTGTGCTAAGAACTGTACCCAAAGTCTCTGTTCCCGACAGCTCGTGGCCAAAAGAGCTTGGGTGGCTCGTGCTTACTTCCTCATCGGAACACAGTGGAAAGTGGGGCGAGGGGCAGGACTGGCCGCCACAAATTACAGGGCCCACTGCAAAATGACACGTGGCATCTTTGTTTCAAAGTATTAAGAATTCAAGATGGCGATAGCAGCATTAAATCAAGCGCAGGGCATGTATGGCTGCACAGGTTGAAGGCCCTGGAAGCTGGCCCTGTCAGAAGGCAGCCTGGGGGCTGGGCTCTGCCTGCCCGCCCAGTGAATGTGCGTGTTGAGGGGGGAGGGAGAGAACACTCTGGAGCAAGTCTTTCCTTCCTGGATTTCTATTTCCTCATCCATTAAGGAGGAGATTGAACTAGGTGATCTGGGCTAGGTCATCTGTGAGTCAGGGCTTCCTCTTCCCCAAGAGAAGGACTTTCCAGGCTTCTCTCCACTGCACACAGTTCTGAGCTCCACCTCAGAGAGAAACCAAGTACAGAACACTCATTCCTAAGAGTGGGGTGTTCCAGTGCCCAGCTCTCCAAGGCTCCCCTGCTTGGAAAAGGCAGAAGACAATGATGTACAAGCGCCACAACCCAGCTGGAGATCATTGCTGTGGGTTTGCAGGGAATTAGAAGGCACCTTCGATATCACAAGGTGTTTGTAGCCAGAGCAGAAGTGTCTTGGCAGGAGAAGCTAGGCACACCAGCCCAGCCTTGTGGGTGGGCCTCTCCGTTAGGCACAGGAGACTGGCTGCCAGGACATTTCTTGCTCCCAGCAGCCCTAATGTCTTGAGACAAAATGGGTCAGGGACTCCACAGTCTTATCCTTCTTGGGCTCAGCCTTACTGCCCTGTGGGTTCAAGTGAAATGAAGACTATTAATCAGAAATCCAAATCAAGGAGAAAAAAATTCAGCTCCGTCAGAGGCCCCAAACTGGGCAAAAAGTCAAAGGTTCTGCTCTCTGCTCTTATCTCTCTGCCTGGAGGGTATCCTCCCAGGAACTCCTTTTAGGGATGCTATTATGGGCCCTTCCCCAGATTCCTATATCCTAGCTCTTAATACTTCAGAATGTGACATATTTGGAGACAGGGTCTTTACAGAGGCAATTAAGTTAAACTGGAGTAATTAGGGTGAGCCCTAAGCCAATAGGACTGTTGTCTTTATAAGAAGAGGAAATTTGCATGCAGACACACACAGAGGAAAGACAAGGAGAAGATGGCCACCTCCAAGCCAGGGAGAGAGGGCTGAGACAGATCCTTCCCTTGTGGCCCTCAGAAGGAACCAACTCTGCCAACACCTTGATTGTGGACTTCTAGGCTCCAGAACTGTGAGAAAATAAACTTCTGCTGTTTAAGCCACCCACTCTGTGGCACTTTGTTAGACCAGCCCTAGCAAGTAACCATGGGTGCTTAGGGGTTGGGAGGTCTGCACAACCTTGAGGCTGCCTGGACTCAGAGAATGTGTCTGCATGAAGGGGAAGGCTTTTGCACTTGCATTGCAGCACTATTTTAACTTGAAACAAAACTGAGCTATTACTCTCTTCCCTCATAGACCAGTCTTTTAAATGTTTTATTTCTTTTGGTATCGGTTTAACACATTTTATTGTTTTTAATCCCTTTAGTCTTTTATTTTTCTGGTTTTAATGATTTTACTTATCTCAGTCATTTTTAATCTCTGTTTTTTCTTTCTTCTAGATATTTTATACTCTTTTATCTCATCTTATCTTCTAGATTTATTGTTATTGTATTATCTTTTTATTTTCCATCTACTATTTCTAACCTTTGCCTTACCGTGTCTTTGTTCCATCTTTTAATTTCTTTTTAGTTTATTTGGTTTGTTTTTAGTTCATATTATCACTTTGCCTGCTGCCTTTTTGTAGAACTGGTCTTACCATCTTTTTATTTCTTCTTAGTTTATCTTTTTATTGACTGTTGTATTATCTTCCATATTTTACTGTTTTCAATTCTCTCAGCTTATTAAATGCCGAGGCTGGAAACACAGCCCTCAGGGGAGAGCTGGGATGCTAACCCAGCCCCCAAGCTGAGGAGGCTGGAGGCTGTACCTCCTTGAGCTGACCCTCCCAGCAATTCCCAATAGATGCCCAGTTTGCTGCAAAGCTGGCTCCTCCCATCTATAAGAATTAATCTGTGTAATATAAGAGACCTTGGGATAAAATTCTCCCCGGAAGATATCAGGTTTGCTTATAGTAATAGCACATTAGAACTGTTGGAAGAGCCTAGCTTTCTCACATCATATGCCATCAGACTGCACTGCATCATCTAACACTTAAGCATCACTAGATGTTAGACCAAGGCTGTAAAGAAACCACACTATTTGTAAGGGTGGCTGTGGTGGGTAGGAATTTCGCTTCGGGAAGGAATCCCAGCATAACTCCTCAGGTTTAATTTTGACAAGAAACCAAGTTCTCTGGATCCTTGCAACAAAAGTCCTTGGGAAGAGGTACAGTGGAGGGTCTTCTGAAATCCTTACATCTTAGCTGTCTCTCATTCATTCATATATTTGATAAATATTGAGAACCTACTATGTGCATGAACTGTGTGCTAGGCAATGATGACAAAGTGAAGAGCAAAAAGAGCTAGTCTCCTTGCCATCATAAAGTTTATAGTCTAATAAAAGTATCTTTACCTATGACTAATCTGATTTGCCCTCCTTCCATGCAAGATTAAAAGAGGTTATTGTGTCGGAGACTGCTAGTTTTCCCACAAGATGTTTTTCTCTTCTAGAATAATACAAGTTTTTGCTGAGAAACTGACTGCCAATCAAAAGGCTGCATTTCCTCATCTCCCTTGCAGCTAAACATGGCCACGTGCCTAGGTTCTGCCCTATAGGACCTAAGCAGAAGTGATAATACAACTTCCTGGCTGCCCTATAGTAAAGTAATACGTGCAACTCTCTGGTCATGTCCTTAACAAGAAAGGAAGTAATCTGCCCATTCTTTCTCCCTTATGGTGGCAGGAGCTGTACTAGGTATCTCAGACCATGAGATGGGGCATTAAAAAAGGAGTCTGGGTCTCTGATACTACAGAGCCCCTATGAAGCTCTGTACAGCTTATTTTTGGAAAATTACAGGAGAGACTAATAAACCGAGACACTATGACACTGGCCTTTGTTACAGTAGCTGAATCGGTTCTCTTTAGCATGTAGGTCGCCTCCAAAACTTTCCCTTCTTTTGAGGTGAGCCTGGAATCATGTCCTTCTGAGAAGTTTCAGAGAAGAGTTAGATATATCCCTGCTGGGTTGCTCCTGTAGGCAAGAAAGAGAACATTTCCTTGTCACCAGGGTGCATGAGGGTGGATGAGCTGCCACATTTCATGACTGTACAAGCCTCCTCGCTGCGTCCTGTTTTCTTGAGTCCTGGAAAAGTAAGCTAGGTCTTAGCTCTTGTTCCCACTTTAAAAATCCTTTTCATGAAAAAACTATGCAAACAGAAGAACCTATTCTGTTAAAAACTATCTTTCATCAAAGGAATCTACACCAATGACCATACTGACCCCACCCCTCCACCAGCAATGTGATTCCTCTCCAAATTTTCTATTGTTGGCTTAGAACTCCAAGTTGGCCCTGAAAATGGTTACTTTCATGCTCCCCAGTCACACTTTCAGTTACTTCTTCAGCTGTTGGAGCTCCCTGCCATCAGCCCGGCCCCTCTGCAAACAGAGGCTGCTGTGAAAGCCTGCAGGTTCTTCCACCACTGAAAGCTCAGTAGAATCCTAACACTGTGAATTTAGTCTTGCTTCTACCCAATCAAGTGACAGTAAACCCTTGTATTTGTCTGCTCAGGCTACTGTAACAAGATGCTGTAGACTGGGTGGCCTAAACAACAGAAATTCATTCCTCACAATTCTGGAGGCTAGAAGTCCAAGATCTAGGTGCCAGCTGATTGAATTCCTGATGAGAACTCTCTTCCTGGCCTGTAAGCTGCTGACTTCTCCCTGTATTTGTACTTGGTGAAGAGAGAGAGCTTTCATCTCTCTTCTCTTCCTCTTCTTATAAGAACACTAATTCCCATCATGGAGGCCTACCCTCATGATCTCATCTAGACCTAATTACCTCCCAAAGGTCTCACATCCAAATCACACTGGGGGGTTAGAGCTTCAACATGTGTGTTCTGGGGGGACACAAACATTCAGTCCATAATACCCCTCATCCCCACTCCTTTCTGTCTTCAGTCCTTAAAATAAATAAATTGAGTCATAATCCTGTATAATTCTAAACTATCAAAGGATAATAGTTACATCCTTCCAGAAGATTCCTTGAAGTTTCCTCCTAATATCTAAAGTAGTTCTCCCAGCACGGGGCTGGATAGGTTTCTCAGTAAAAACTCCTATTACTTTTTTTTTCCTTCCAGTTTTATTGAGATACAATTGACATACAGCACTTATAAGTTTACAGTGTACAGCATAATGATTTGACTTCCATATGTCATGAAATGATTACCACAAAATTTATTGAACATCCATCATCTCATATAGATACAAAATTAAACAAAAAAACTTTTTTTTCTTGTGATGAGAACTCTTAGGATTTACTCTCAAGAATTTCATATATAACATACAGCAGTGTGGGTTGTATTTATCATGCTGTATATTATATCCCTCGTACTTATTTGTCTTATAAGTGGAAGTTCGCACCATTTGACCAGTTTCATCCAGTTCCCCCTCCAGCCACCCCTGCCTCTGGTAACCACAAATCTGTTCTCTTTTTCTATGAATTTGTTTGCTTTTTAAAAAAATTTTTATTGGAGTATAGTTTATTTACAATGTTGTGTTAGATTCAGGTGTACAGCAAACTGAATCAGTTATACATATACATATACCCATTCTTTTTTTAGATTCTTTTCCCTTATAGGCCATTGCAGAATATTGAGTTGTGTTGCCTGTGCTATATAGTAGGTTCTTATTAGTTATCTATTTTATATATAGTAGTGTATATATGTCAATCCCAATCTCCCAATTTATCCCTCTGCCCTGGCCTTTTTTTTTTTGAAGTATAATTGACCTTCAACACTATGTTAGTTCCTGTAACACAACATAGCATAGTGATTTAGTATTTCTATACATTTCAAAATTATCACCACGATAAGTCTAGTTATGATATGTCACTATAACAAAGGTAATACATAGTTATGTACTATATTCCCCATACTGTACATAGCAATATATATATATGATTATTTTAAGTTGCTGATCTCTTAAATTCAAACACACTTTAACAACCCTCCATTTTTACTCCTCCCACCCCCATCACATTTAATGTTTTTTTTGTTTTTTTGTTTTTTTTTTTGGCGGTCCGCGGGCCTCTCTCTGTTGTGGCCTCTCCTGTTGTGGAGCACAGGCTCCGGACACGCAGGCTCAGCGGCCATGGCTCACGGGCCCAGCTGCTCTGCGACATGTGGGATCTTCCCGGACCAGGGCATGAACCCGCGTCCCCTGCATTGGCAGGCGGACTCTCAACCACTGCGCCACCAGGGAAGCCCACATTTAATGTTTTTGACATGATATTTTACATCTTTTTGTTTTGTGTATCCCTTAACTACTTATTGTGGATATAGCTGATTTTACTGTTTTTGTCTTTTAACTTTCCTACTAGCTTTATACATGGTTGATTTATACTACCTTTACTGTATATTAGCCTTTACCAACGAGATTGTTCCATTTGTAACTTTCATGTTTCTCATGGCCTTTTCTTTTTTGGTTAGAGGGGTCCCTTTAACATTTCTTGTGAAGCTGATTTGGTGGTGCTGAACTTTTAGCTTTTGCTTGTCTGTAAAACTTTTGATCTCTCCGTCAAATCTGAATGAAAGTCCTGCCCGGTAGACCATTCTTGGTTGTAGGTTTTTCCCTTTCATCACTTTAAATATATCCTACCACTCCCTTCTGACCTGCAGAGATTCTGCTGAAAAGTCATCTGATAGTCTCCCTTGTATGTAACTTGTTGCTTTTCTCTTGCCACTTTTAATATTTTATCTTTAATTTTTTTTCATTTTTAATTACAGTGTGTCTTGGTGTGGTCCTCTTTGGGCTGATCCTATTTGGGACACTCTGTGCTTCCTGGACCTGGATGTTTCATTTCCCAGATTAGGGAAGTTTTCAGCTATTATGTCTTCAGATATGCTCTCTGTCCCTTTCTGCCTCTCTTCTCCTTCTGGGACCTCTGTAATGTGAATATTAGTGTGCATGATATTGTCCCAGAGGCCTCCTAAACTGTCCTCATCTCTTTTTATTCCTTTTTTTCATTTTCCTGTTCAGCTTCAGTGATTTCCACTTACTGTGTCTTCCAGCTTGCTGATCTGTTCCTCTGTATCATTTAATCTACTGTTGATTCCTTTTAGTGTATTTTAAATTTCATTTATTGTATTCTTCATCTCTGTTTGGTTCTTTTTTGTATTTTCTAACTCAGTTAAAAACTTCTAACTTCTCACTCTGTTCATCCATTCTTCTCCCAAGTTCTTTGAACATCTTTGCAGTCATTACCTCAAACTCTCTGTTGAGTAGATTGCCTATTTCCACTTCACTTAGTTCTTCTTCTGGGATTTTACCTTGTTCTTTCATTTGGAAGATATTCCTGTCACCTCATTTTGCCTAATTTGCTATTTTTATTTCTATGTAACTGGTAGGTTGGTTACATTTCCCAACCTTGGAGAAATGGCCTTTTGAAGATCCTATACGTTCCAGCAGTGCTCTCCCTTGTGATCATCAGAGCTATATGTTCTAGGGGTGCCCTATATTTGGGCTGCATAGGTCCTCCTCTGGTGGCAGGCTGACTACTGTGGGCAGTCTGGTAGGCATGGCTGGCCCCTGGTCTGGTTGGTTGCCAGGGCTGAGTCACAAGGGTGCTGGCTACAAGGCCCTGAAGGATCTTGGGGCTAGTGCTGGCCCAGTGGTGGGTAGAGCTGGGTTCTGCAGTGGGTGGTTGTGAGTCTGAGGGTCCCAGATCTAGTGTCAACCTGCTGGTGGGAAGGGCCAGTTCCTGACGTGGCTGGCTGCAGGGTCTGGGGTGTTGGCCTGCTGGTGAGTGGGGCTGGATCCTGGGACAGCTGGCTGAGGGGTCCAAGGTGTCTCGGAGCTGGTATGGGCCTACTGGTGGGTGGGGCTGGGGCCCAGGGGGTCCTGGGGTTGGTGCTAGCTTGCTTGTGGGTGGGCTGTGTCCTGGTTTGGGAGGTTGCAATGCTATGGTAGTCCTAGGGCTGGTTTCTGCTGTCGGCAGGTGGGGCCAGGGTCCATGGGATCCCAGGGCTGGTGCCTGCCCATTGATGAGTGAGGCCAGGTCCTGGGGCTAGTGCTGGCCCACTGGTGGGCAGAGCTGTGTCCTGGCTGCAGGACCCTACGGGTCCCGGGGCTAGTGCCAGTGAACTGGTGTGTGGTGCTGGGTCCTGGGCCCTCTGTTGCACAGGCCCAGGTTCCAGGGCCGCTATGGGCTCAAGGAGTCTTAAGGCAGCAGGCCTGCTGGTGGGTGGGGCTGAGACTCTGCCCAGCTAGTTACATGGCCTAAGGCATCCCGGTCCTGGGTCCCACAGGCTGGTGGGCAGGTTTGGGTCCCAGCCCTAATAGGCTAGAGGGAGGACTCCAAAGTGGCACTTACCAGCGCCAGGGTCCTCATGGTAGAACAAACTCCCCGAAATGGCTACTGCCAGTGTCTTTGTCCTCAGGTTGAGCTCCAGTTTCCTCCTGCCTCTCCGGGAGGCTCTCCAAGATCAGCAGGTGGGTCTGACCCAGGTTCCTTTCAAATTACTGCTCTGCCCTGGGTCTCAGAGCATGTGAGGTTTTGTGTGTGCCCTTTAAGAGTGGAGTTTCTATTTCCCACAGCCCCCTGGCTCTCCCCTGAAATGAGTCCTGTTGGCCTTCAGTGCCATACATTCTGGAGGCTCGTCTTCCTGGTGCAGGACTCCCAGGCTGGGGAGCCTGCTATGGGGCTCTGATCACTCACTCCTCAGGGAGAACCTCTGCAATTGTGATTATCCTCCTGTTTGTGAGTTGCCCACCCGGGGGTATGGGTCTGGACTATACCACATCACTGCCCTCCTTATCCATCTTGTTGTGGTTCCTTCTTTGTATCTTTAGTTGCAGAAGCTGTTTTCTGGTAGTCTTCCAGTCTTTCTCATCAATAGTTGCTCTGTAAATAGGTGTAATTTTGGTGTCCCTGTGGGAGGAGGTGAGCTCAGGGTCTTTCTGCTCCGCCATCTTGGCCCTAAACTCCTATTACTTTTTATTTTAGGATGTAACTAGATCTATGAAATAATTTCATTTCTAAGAATTAGGTCCTTTTTTGCAGTTCTATGTGGAAAATGAGGCAAAGGTGAATTGGCCATTTCAATCTCAATGTCACTAAGCTTCTAGATTCTTCAAATGGTAGTCAGTCTGTGAGGATATCTGTGGTAGTAAGTCTCCAAGATGGATTCCCAGTGATGCCCACCTCTAGGTGTGCATGCCCTTGCCCTGCTGTAATCCCTTTCCACTGAGTGTGAGCTGGACTTAGTGACTCATTTCTGATGAACAGAATACGGTAGAAGTGACAATATGTGATTCGGAGACCAGGTCATAAAAGGCAGATTGGCGTTTGGATCATTCACTCTGAGAGAAGTCACCTGCCATGTCAAGCAGCCTTGTGGAAAGGCCCATGTGGTAAGGCACTCAGGCCTCCTGCCCACGGCCATGTGAGTGAGCTTGGAAGCAGACACTCCAGCCCCAGTCAAGTCTTCAGAGACTGCAGCCCTGGCTGATAACTTCCCAAGAGACCTCCTAAGAGAATCTGAGCCAGAATCACTCAGCTAAGCACACCTGGATTCCTGTAGATTCGCAGAGCTCTTTCTGGAGTGAAGAAGAGTTATTTTGACTGGTGAATCCATTTAAAATGTCTTATCTGAAGCCTTTACTGGCCACCCTTATCTTCACACCAGCCATCCATGGCACCCTGAGAACACCTCTGTTATGGTACTTGGCACTGCATTGTAATTGTCTGATTACTTCTATCTCCATCATTAGGCTGGGAGATTTTTTCAAGGCAGAGACTGTGACTTATTCAACTTGTTCTTAGAACAGAGCAGTCTCTGACCCATAGTACAAGATCAACAAATATGTCTTACATGAATGAATAAGAATATATTAATGAAGGAAGGAATAAATAAAGGAATAAATGAGTTGGCCTTGGAAAAAAACTAAGTAGCCTGAGGAAAATTCCTTCCCCCTCAGATTTCTGTTCACCTATCAAATGAAGGGATTGGACAAGTTTATGACTAAGATCCCTTTCCATTCAGACCTTCCATGATTCATGATTGAAGATGAGAGTGGGAACCTATGCCTTCTATGACCTTCAAAAAGCAATGTTGGGAAGAAAATAATAAAGATAAGAGTGGAAATCAGTGAAATAGGAAACAGACCAACAATGAAGAAAATCAATGAAAGTAAAGGCTGGTTCTTTGAAAAGATCAGTAAAATCGATAAACTTCTAGCTAGACTGATCAACAACAAAAGAGGAAAGACACAAATTACCAACATCAGGATGAAAAGGAGGGAGCATCACTTCAAATCCTGTAGACATTAAAAGGATAAGAAGGGAGTATTATTAACAACTTTTTAGAATAAATTTGGCAACTTACATGAAATGAACAAATTACTTGAAATACACATTAGAGAAACTGGCCCAAGAAGAAATAGAATATCTGAATAGCCTTCTATCTATTAAAGACTTGAGTTCATAATTTTTTGAAAAACTTGCAAAACTTTATCAATGATTTGAGGATGAAATAATACTAATAATACATTAATTGCTTCAGAAAGCAGAGGAAGAAGGAACATTTCCCAACTCATATTATGAGTCCAGAGTTACACTGATGCCACAACCAAAGATATTACAAGGAAAGAAAACTACAGAGTAATATCCCTTGAACATAGACACAAAGCCTTAACAAAATCTTTGCAAATAGGGCTTCCCTGGTGGCTCAGTGGTTAAGAATCTGCCTGCCAAAGTAGGGGACACGGGTTTGAGCCCTGGTCCAGGAAGATGCCACATGCTGCAGAACAACTAAGCCCATGCACCACAGCTACTGAGCCTGCACTCTAGAGCCCGCGAACCACAACTACTGAGCCCACGAACCACAACTACTGAGCTTGTGTGCCACTACTACTGACATCTGCGTGCCTAGAGCCCAAGCTCTGCAACAAGAGAAGCCACCATGATGAGAAGGCTGCGCACCGCAGCAAAGAGTGGCCCACACACACTGCAACTAGAGAAAGCCTGTGTGCAGCAACAAAGACCCAATGCAGCCAAAAATAAATAAATAAATTTTTTTTTTTTAAATTACCTTTAAAAAAATAAATGAGATATGCAATGTTCATGGATGGAAGGCTCAATATTGTTAAAATGTTAATGCTCCCAAAACTGACCTATAGATTCAATGCAATCCCAATCATAATCACTGCTATGGACTGAATTTGTGTCTCCCCCTCTCCAAATTCACATGTTGAAATCCTAATCCCAATGATTGCATTAGGTGTGAGACCTTTGGGTGATGATTAGGTCATGAGGGCAGAGTCCTCACTAAATGAATTAGTGCCCTTATAAAAAGTCCCCAGAGAGAACCCTTGCCCCTTCTGCTATGTCAGGACACAGTAAGAAAAGATGGCCATCTATGAACCAGGAAGCAGGCTGTCACCAGACACTGAATCTGCTAGTCCCTTTATCTTGGACTGCCCAGCTTCCAGAACTGAGAAATAAATTTCTGTTGTTTAAGCCTACGGTAAGTCTATGGTATTCTGTTATAGCAGCCCCAGGGACTAAGATAATCACCCAGTAATTTTTGCAGAAATTGACAAGCTTATTCTAAAATTTACATGGAAATTCAAAGGACCTAGAACATCCAAAACTATCTTGAAAAAGAAGAGCAAAGTAGGACTTGACTTCAACACATACTCTAAAGCTATAGTCATGGAGTCAGTGTGGTGTTGGTGTAAGGATGGGCAGTGAAACAGACCAGAGAGTCCATAAATAGACCTACACATGTTTTGTCAATTGATTTTGACAAGGGTGCCACAGTAATTAATGAATTTATTTATTTATTTTCCCATGACTTTTAATATGATGCTAAGCCTATTTTTTAAAATATTTATTTATTTATTTGGTTGTGCCAGGTCTTAGTTGCAGCAGGTGGGCTCCTTAGTTGCAGCATGCGGGCTCCTTGGTGCCACAGTAATTTAAAGAGGAAAGGATATCTTTTCAACAAATGAAGCTAGAACAACTGCATAGTCTTATGGAAAAAAATATACCTTGACCACAACCTGATAACACATACAAAAGTAAACTAGAAATGGATCATAGACCTAAACATAAAAGCAAAAATAATAAAATTCTAAAAGAAAACATTGGAGAAAATCTTTGTTACCTTGGAGTTATTAAAGATTTCTAAGGACACCAAAAAAGAAACAATAAATTTGACTCCATTGAAATTGGAGACTTCTGCTCTTCAAAGGACATTTTGGGAAAACAATAAAGGAAGTCACAGTCCACAGCCTGGGAAAAAGTATTTGCAATACATGTATCTGCCAAAGGACTTGTGTTCAGAATATATAAAGAACTCTTATGTTTCAATAATAAGGCAAACAACCCAATTTTTAAAAAATGGACAAAATACTTGAATAATAACTTCACTGAAGAAAATCTGTGAATGGCCAATAAGGCATATTCAACATCTTTAGTTATCAAGGAAATGCAAATGAAAACTGCAACAAGATTTTATTACACTCCTATTGGAATGGCTAAAAGAAAAAAGATGGACAATGCAAAGTGTGAGCAAGGACGCAGAGCAACCGGAACATTCATATATTGTTGATGGGTGCATAAAATGCACCACTTTGGAAAGATTTTGATGATTTCTTATAAAATTAGCATACACTTAGCATATGACCCCAAAATTCCCCTACTAGATATATACCCAAGAGAAATGAAAATATATACCCACAAAGACTTTTTTTTTAATATAAATTTATTTATTTATTTTTGGCTGCGTTGGGTCTTTGTTACTGTGCATGGGCTTTCTCCAGTTGTGCAAGCGGGGACTACTCTTCATTGCGGTGCATGGGTTTCACATTGTGGTGGCTTCTCTTGTTGCAGAGCACGGACTCTAGGCACGCAGGCTTCAGTAGTTGTGGCTCACGGGCTCAGTTGTTCTGCGGCATGTGAGATCTTCCCAGACCAAGGCTCGAACCCATATCCCCTGCATTGGCAGGCGGATTCTTAACCACTGCACCACCAGGGAAGCCCCACAAAGACTTTTGTACTAATGTTGAAGGAAGTTTTATTCATAACAGCCCCAAAGTGGAAATAATCCAGGTGTCCATGAACAAGTATAAAGAAAGATACTGTGGTGAAGTCACACAATAGAATACTACTCAGGAATGAAAAGAAAAACTACAGGTTCATGCAACAACTGGGGGAAGCCAGACACAAGTGTCCATGCTCCATGGTTCCATTTATTCGAAAATCTTGAATTTGCAAAGCTAGTCTATGGTGACAGAAAACCGATCAGTGGTTGCCTGGGGCCAGTGGTTGGAGGGAACATTTTGGGGACGATGGAAATGTTCTATATCTTGATTGTGGTGGTGGTTACATAGGTTTAAAAATTTGTCAAAACTTATCGAACTATACATCTAAAAATGGTATGTTTTATTTTAAGTAAATTACACCTCAATAAAGTTAATTTAAAAAGAAAAAACGGCAAAAAATAAGTAAATAAAAAGAAAAAAAGGCAACGTTGGCCACATCCTACATTGAAGGAGTAGAGTTTGAGGTTGGTTTCAGTCTCTATCTTCCCATCTCCCTTCAGCATCCCCCCTTTACCAACATCTTTTCCCCAAAGCCATCCCACAGCAGGGGCTCCTTTCTCTGGGAAAGGTCTCTTTCCCAGCATGTCCTCCCCACCTGCCACCCCCAGCCAGACCTTTCTTCACCAGCCTCCACAATCCAGAACCTCCTGTACCCCTGACCAGCTGGCTTTAAGGATAAGCTGTCTGTGTTTTCCCAGGTAAGGGCTTGAGGTCAAAGCTGACCAGTCTTAGCAAATTGTGTTCAGCTGATGCAGAGTTGGCCCTCGACTAAACACATCAGCCTCACCAGCTCTCACTGGGTCTTGACAAGGGTGAGAGACTGCACACAGACTCTCTGGCACCTCTGCCTCCAGACCTCCACACTTATCCTGTGGACCACAGGCCCAGGCTCTCTGGCCTGTACATGAAGTTCCTGGCCTAGGCTTCTTGGTCTCTTCTCCACCGGAGTCTCATCCTCTTTTCGGATCCTAGCTCCTTCTGTCCCAGGTCCTCTCCTGCCCCTAAGACGTCATTCCACCTAGGAAATCCCAGATAGAACTGTTTAAAAGAAAGAAATCCAGATTGGCGATGATTGTGGCTTAGGGCCCCACCCATGACCCATTAGAATCCCTTGAGAAGGAGCAGCCTGAGCTGGCCTGCGTTCCTCCCCAGCAGGCGAACGACTCTTTGCAAGGCTGGATGACCTTGTTGCTCACATTATTCATGGACCTGCCCCCACTCACCCCTCCCTCCCCCGGGGAGATACATATACAAACCATTTGGAGACAAAGGAAACAATCCTAGCTAAGCATATAAAAAGGGTGCCAAGAGGGCTGAGAGGCTCGGTTAGGGCTCCTGCCCTGCATTTGTTTCTAGAGTCTTCTTTGCACCCTGTTCCAGGAAGAGGCTAAAGCGTGGAATCCAGGTGGGCAGTGAGGACCAGAAACTGGGGGGGTTTGAGCAGCAGCATCCTTAGGGGAGCTGTGGTTCTTTGGCCCCAGCCCCTTGTCTTCCTCGTACTTTTGGACAGAAAAGAGGATGCAATTACCCTGGTCATGGGAATGGCTGGACCCGTCCGACTTGAAGACAATGACTTGGCCAGAGCACGTGGGCCAGCCCAGGAGACTGGCTCAGGTCTGCGTCTTCCTGGGAGGAAGTGAGGCATTGTTTCGGGGGCTGTGTGGGCCCGCTGGAACTCTGCACAATGCAGGGATCAGTGGGTGCCAGGTCCAGCCCACCATCGGGAACTTGTTTATTGCTTTAATGACCCCACAGTGGATCCACCTGGAAACAGACCTGCTAATGAGCGGAGACAGAGCTGGCACAGCCCCAGGGGAAGCCTGTCGGGCCAGCTCCCCTGGAGGAGCTAAGGGTGTGAGCTAAGTCTCAGACTGGGAGAGCTGGGAAGTAGAGACCTCTGTTCTGTCTGGGAAAACCACAGGGAGAGCTCGTGCTTCTCCATCCCCATCCGCCTCCTGCTATGGGGTCATGAGAAGGCAGAGTGGGGGAAGGGGCTGTGAGGTTGAGAATGGGAGGCATAACTGGGCTTCCCGTTCTAGCCTCTGCTCCAAACTGCTGGTGGCCTTGACCAAGCTAAGCTTTCTGGACCTCAGTGTCTCCAACTTTCGGGAAGGGGTACCAAAATCATTCCTGCTGTGTCTCTACTTTCCCAGGGTGTTGGGAGGATGAGGTAAGATCAGACACAGCAACTGCTTTGAACTCCTTGGAAGAAAAAAAACTTTTAGACATCAAGGCTTTATACTGTTTGCTTCTTTGCACTGTGGCTGGAACCTGGGAGCTTGGGGAGATGCACAGTCTGGGACCCAGTTTTCCTAGACTGTTTGTCAGGCACCTGCCAGAGACTGAGACAAAACGTAAAAACTGCCCCTGCGTCAAGGACATCTAGGAGTCAAGGGTGGGCATCACAGGAGGGGGCAATTGTGTGCTGGAGCCAGCCTGTGCCAGCTCACGGGAGCCAGGTGTTCAATGTTCAGGAGTGTTAAATCCAATGGTAGCTTTCAATCAGCTGCCACAGGGGTTTTAAAACTGCAGAAATCAGAAATCTCTACAGATCAGGACTTTTTTTTTTGAGAGCTGGTTTTTCAGACAGGGTCTGCAGAAGGCTCACTCAGTGCTATCCTGACCCCACTGCACTCCCCATCCAGGTCTCACTGAGCAGGTGTGGCTTATGTGCCCTCTGGACAGAGGCCCCTGGAGATTGGAGGCCTGAGCACTTAATGGCCCCCATCCAGGCAGTAGTAGGGCAGGAGTGGCCAGTGAGATGTAGGTTACTGGACTCAGTGCTGGAGCTAGGAGAAGAGTTGTCTCTTCTATACGACACTGAGCTCTGAGGGATGGGAGCCAAACCAAAAACTCCAGCGGGGTGCTGAAGACCACTTCTGCTCTGGTGTTTCTTTGGCCTGGTTCAAACACAGCAAGGATTGGGGTTGGGGTTGGGAGACCACATGAGTTGAACATATCAGGCATCTATGAGGACACTTATAGGAGGATTACTCAGAGATCTCATTAATTATTTGAGGAATTGTTTGTTTGCGTGAGTTTTGAGGGTTTGTTTTTAATGTAAGAAGTTTCTTTATAAACTGAAAATGGGTGATGGTCATAGATCATCTGACATAGCAGTCAGTGGGGGATAAAATTATGACTCTGAAGGAGGAAGCTGCCAATGACCTGAGATGGGTCAAAGGGACTGCTCTGGTCCTGGAAGCCAGGGTACCCGGGCTGTATGTCTGGCAAATCCCTCTCTCTCTGTGGGCCTCCACTTTCTCATCTTTCCTCTGCAGTACATCTTTCACAGGTAAATGCATGTGCTCCAGAGTCCAGGAGGTCCTGGGCTTAAACCTTGCCTCTTATTAGCTGTGTGACCTAGGGAAGGTTGACATCTCTGATCCCATCAGAGTTACCCAGAGTTACTGGGAGAATTAAGTAGGATAATTCATGTGAACTCTTGGACAGACCCTGGCACACTATGGGTGTGCAATAATGAATGGCAGCAGTGGTCAGTCCTTCATTCTGAGGCGTTACCGCTCTCTAAAGCAAGATGACATGGGATGAGGGTGGGGGCCCAGGAAGGACCTACCACTTAAAAGAAGTAGGATATGGTGGTGCAGCGGTTAAGAATCCACCTGCCAATGCAGGGGACATGGGTTCCAGCCCTGGTCCGAGAAGATGTCGTGGAACAACTAAGCCTGTGCGTCACAACTACTGAGCCTGCTCTCTAGAGCCTGCGAGCCACAACTACTGAAGCCCGTGCGCCTAGAGCCCGAGCTCTGCAACAAGAGAAGCCACCGCAATGAGAAGCCCGCGCACCCCAATGAAGAGTGGCCTCCGCTCGCTGCAACTAGAGAAAGCCCGGTGCGCAGTAATGAAGACCCAACGCAGCCAAAAGTAAATAAATTAAATAAATAAATTTTTTTAAAAAAAGAAGTAGGAGACTTTGAATCCCCTGTCAGGTGAAGCTCTGCATCTCCAGGTGATCTTACCAGAGGATTTCAACCCAGCAAAGTGAAAGTCACAACCTCCCAGAGGAGACGCCCATATTGTCACAAGGAAACCACATAAATGATCCGAGGTGGAGAGGCAGGGCACTAGGGTTCTGGTTTTGACTTGGGCAAGTCACTTAGCTGGCTCTTGTTCCCAGTTCTCTCTTTTAGGACATGGAGCTCTTCTTTGCCTGCCTCATAGCCCCAGACAAATGAGGTCTTGCTGATGAGCAGAATGAAATCAGTTAAAAATATTTTAGAGTACTCTATGAAGTGTATTATTATCACAAATAATAATATAATTAATCTCCATGGCCCAGGACAGCCCTTAGAGATTTATCTGTGGGTAGAAGAATTTTTCTCTTTCCGTTCTTTTCCAGGGAGGTTTTTTTTCCAGTAGTAGCCTCCTCACCTCGGGTTCAGAGAGGAGCTGAATGTCCAGTGTAGTCCATGGCCCTGTCTTCCACCCTCCCACTCGTCCCTCCACTGGGAAATCTAGATATATTTTTAGGGAAACTCATTCCTCCCGCCCTGGTTTCCTTTCTAGGGCATGCCTGGGAAAGCTCTCTGAACTTGGGCTCAGAGGCTGCTGCAGGGATGTGCTTGAACAGTTCTCTCTGACCCTGGGCTTTCGTCCCCAGGAGGCCTGAACAGGGGAGGAGGCCCAGGGCCAGAAAGACAAAAGGTGTGGCAGAGACAAGGAGAGTGAGAAATGCAGTAAAGTCTGGGGTGGTGGGCGGGGACACAACTGCTGAGGCCCCCAAGGAGAGAAAATGAGTAAACAGGCCAGCCACTGTCCCTGGTTTCTCATTGGAGGCTGACGGCAGGGCTCCAGGCCCAAGGCAGGTCAGCTTCAGCTTCGCAGAGCTGGAGGTGGGGCAGGCGGGTGACACAAACTCCTCTGGGAATGAGGTAAATAATCTTCAGCTGCAACAATAAAGATCAGCTGTGACCTAATCTCCCAGCCCTTTTCAAAGGCCCAGGGGGTGGGTCTCTTCCTCCTGTCCTTCCAGGTTTAATTATCTGAAGAGTCTTTGGACTTTGAGAGACTCAAAAGAGAAAGATCTGCAAATAATTAAGCCAGGGAATAGTCTTCACGAAAGAGGTGTCTGTGGGTTTAGGGCGGGGGTTGGGGGGAGTCGGGGGGAGACAGAGGGCGTGGCAGGTCCCCCTCGGTGCTTCTGTGTGGGTTGGGTGAGGGTTGGGGACCGAGACCGGAGAAGAGGTAGAGAGGCAGCTGAGGCCGACAAGAGCTCCAGGGCTAGAGAGTGAGCCCTAGGGTCCTCATTCTCTGCGCAGTAAGGCAGGTACCTGGGGAAAGCTGTCCTCTGTGGAGCCCTCTTACCGAGGCGTTCTTTACGCTGTTAACGGCTCCTTTTCAAATACTACAGTTGTTGGCAGTATCCTCGAAGGGACTGAAAGAACTCAAAACAACACTAAACAAGTCAGCTTAATTATTGCACTCACCATTGCAGTTCACGCAGACACAGAGTCCAGGAAAGTATCTGCAGTCATCTCCTACTCACCCGGCTTGTCAACACTGCAGTAGTCTCCATCCCGGCAAAGTTCTCTCATGTTCAGCAAAGCCTCTTGCCTCCACTTGGCGATAGGCCTGGTACGGTCTCACCCAACTTGCCCAGATCCATGTTCTGCATGACATACATCACTAAAATATATCACAGCAGTGGCAGAGATCAATTTCACAGATGATTGAAACCTGTGAAGGAATCATGGCACACAGGTTACACACTCCTGCTAGGATTTGGGCTGGGCCCACTGGTTTTCCTTAGAGGAGTTTTGGGATTGCAATTCATTGGGCCTGGTCCTTTGTTTCTAATAGAGGTACCCATAAGGACCCTAATGGGATTTTTATATCTCCTCCACCATATTTGCCCTTGGATTCCCGAGTAACCCCTTTAGAATCACAGCCTTTTAGCATCTGAAGGAACAGTAAAGGTCTCCAAGTCCATTTTACAGATGGGGAAACTGAGTGTTCTTTCCTAACCCAAAGCTGGCTGTCTGGACTCTCATTGGCTTTCTAAATGACTTTTCAGTGTTTTTTGCTAGTTAGGTATATCTTCATTATGGTAGCTTTACATGTGCCCCTATATCATACGGCTTATTAACATGATGACGGAGGCTCACCCTGGATTAAACTGTATCCCCAGGCAGCCCACTGGGGACTCACAATACAAGTTGCCTGTGAGCATGAGACCCATCCCGTACTCAAGCGTTGAGGCTCTACCGTGTTTTAAAATTACCTTCGTATATTTATATATTAGAGTTCTTTTCTATTTTAAAAGTGCTTTCCCATTGTGCTTTGGCTCACTGGGGCAATGTTGTTCTCCTGGTTATGCCAATAGGCTTTTCAATCAAAAACAAGAAAAAAAAAATCCACATTTTTCTATTTCTTTATATAGCTCTGCTTTTTCAGGGAAATAAATATTTGTTGAATTGAGAAAAATGTTTTTGTACCTTGTGTGTTTTGCTGTTATTGTTGTTAAATAAGTGCTTTCGGTGACAGGGCTTTTGTCCTGAGAAAGGGCTTTTTATGTTGGGGTTGGGAGGAATGTGTGCATCCACGGGGCTGTTAGGAGTTTCAAAGTGGGAGAGTCTTAAATCATCCAAGCCAGCAGTGGCGCCTCTTCTCCCCCACTTTGTTTCTAATTCATACCTTCCTTCCTATCACCAATGCCATCACCACCCCCAACTTAGCTTTCCAACCATTATGTGGTAGGAGAGCAGGGAAGATGGTGGTGCAGTCTGTTAGTCTACTGAAGTCCCAGGGCCACTAGAAGCTCCACAGAACCCACCCAATCCAGAGTTGGGGGATAGGTGAAGCAGCAATATCCCACCTTGGGGTTTGAGTGCCTGGCCACCAAGGTCACTCCTTTGCCCGCCCCCAGGGATATTTCCAGTGCCCACAATTCACCTGGCTCTCTCAAGGATCTTTTCACACAGTGAGTTTCACTTAGGTGGAGCGAGGCCCTAGGAGCAAGGACGCGGTGTGGGTACATGCCAATGCCAGCCACCTCTTACAGGGCTTTTCCCTCTCTTGTGATTCATCTCTCCACTTGTCAAACGCTTGCTGAGTACTGCCACAGGCTCAGCACTGTTAGGTCTCTGGCGATGCAATGGTGAAGGAGACACAGCCCAGGCCCTTTAGAGTTCAGCCTCTGGCAGGGCGCGGACACTGAGACATTTGATCACACCTTATGGATCGTAAATATTAGGGTGGGGAAAGCTCTGGATGATATGGGAGCAAGCAGGAGGGACACCTGACTCAGGAGGCTGAACTTTCTTAAAAGATATGTAGGTTTTCATCAATTGAAGAAGGGAAAAAGCATTCTAGGAGAAAGAACAATGTGTGAAACAGAATGACTGAAAAGAAATGTCAAGTAGTTCAGTTCGGTCAAACAGGAGGGTTGGCTGTAGGAAAGTGCTGGCAGGAAATGAGAGCTGGTTGGGCTTATTTATTTATACCAAGCACTGTTTTGAGACTAGCTCCCTGCTCTCGTGGGGCTTCTATTCTAGCGGGGGAGACAGTAAAAACCAAGCGAACAAACATATCAGAGTGATAAGTGGCAAGCAGAGAATCACTGCAGGAAGGCACGTGGATGAGTAACAGAGGCACTGCTTTGGGTTGGGCAGCCAGAAGAACCTTTCTGGAGAGAACTGAATAAGAAAGTTGGCCATGTGAAAATAAGGCATCCTGGCAGTGGAAACAGCTACAAATGAGGCCCCAGTCAACAGAGCTGTTTGAGGACATCTGAACAGTGGAATTGGTTTAAATGATCCCCTCACTCCTACTTCTCTAGCACCTTGAAATAGTTATTGCTGCATAACAAATCACCCCAAAATTTAGTGACATAAAGCAATGAACATATTATCTCACATAGCTTCTTAGGATCAGGATTCTGGAAGCAGCTTAGCTGGGTGTTTCTGGCTCAGGGGGGTCTCTCTTCCTCACCCCGTGGGCCTCTGCATAGGGCTACTCACAACATGGCAGCTTGCTTTGCCCAGAGTAATCTGAGACAGAGGCAGAGAGAAAGCACACCCAAAACAATGGCCACAGTTTTTGATAAGCTATCTCAGAAGTGGCATTCCATCACTTTTGCCGTGTTCAAGGGACTACACAAAGGTGTGACTATCAGGAAACCGGGATCACTGGGGGTCATTGTGGAGGCTGGCTACCTCTGCCCTCTGGTTCCTAGTGTTCACATCCCTTCCACATGCAAAATACGCTCACCACCCACACCCCCACACCCCCCAAGACCCAGAAGTCTTGCCCCATTATAGCACCAGCTGTATCTCATCATCTAAATCAAGTCCAGGTGCAGATAAGGCTCCTCTGGTGCAGTTCCTTCAGTACATGAAAGGTTCCTCTTGACCAGTTAAACAAAGAGATGAGTTACCTGACTACCGCCCCGCCCCACTACACACCGAATATACACTTTGGGAAAGGCATAAAATAGCTATTCAAAAAGGGGGAAAGTGGTCCATAGCAATTCTGAAATCCTGCCAGGCAGATGGAATAATTCTTCATGGCTCTTGGCTTTCCCTTCTGAGTTCTTGGTTCTGACCTCTGTGTCATCCTTCATTTTTCATGAAAGCTAACATGTGTTTGCAGCTGAGTAGTTTCCTAGCTTGCTTCCTACCAGTTGAATTTTGGGAGTCAAAAGGCCTCTTTTCATTTTGTGTTGTCTCTGTAGTATACGAAAATACTTAGGGGAAAAAAAAAAGAGAGCCCAGAGCCTGAACTACAAAAAAAGTTCAGTAAATGGTAGCGATTATTATTAAAGGGAAGAGTCTAGGTGAGTGTGATAGGCAGTATAATGACCCCCTAAAGATGTTCACATTCTAATCCCTGGAAACTATGAAAATGTTACTTAAGTGGCAAAAGGGACTTTGCAGATGTAATTAAATTAAGGATTTTGAGATGGAGAGATAATCTTGGATTATTCAGGTGGGTCCAATGTAATCCAGAGAATTATTCTAAGTGAAAGAGTGAAGCCAGACTTTTGGAGAAGGAGATGTGATGACAGATACAGAGGTTAAGGTGATACAATTCCTGGCATTGAAGATGGAAAAGGACCACAAGCAAAAGAATGCAGGTGGTCTCTAGACGCTGGAAAAAAAACAAGGAAATGGGTTTTCCCCTAGAGCCTCCGGAAGGAATGCAGCCCTGCCAACACCTTGATTTTAGCCAGTGGGAGCCATTTTGGATTTCTGATCCCCAGAACTGTAGGATAATAAATGCACTATGTTATAAGCCACTAGGTTTGTGGTAATCTGTTATAGCAGCAACAGGAAATTAATTTAGTGGGTATTGGTGCCATTAAGACATGAAGGGGTAGGAGAAGATTTGGGGACAAGAAAAATTTATGTTTTGGATATATTAAGTTTCTAGAGCCCAGGTGCAGATGTGCAAGAAATAGCTGGGCATTTGAGGCTGGAGCTTAGGAGGACATCTGGGCTGGGGAAAGAGACCCAGGGTTTCAGGAGATTTAGAAGCCATAAAAATGAATAAAGGATGAGAGTGAGAAGAATAGAGGATGGAGGATACTTGGAAGGCAGGCCAAGAAGGAAAAGCAGAGGAACCTTTGAAGGAGAGAGAAGGAAACATTAGTAAGGATTAACTAGAGGATTAACATCCCCTCACAAAGGTGGCAAAGGGCTAACACGGTGAAGACTCCTGTTTCACTGCTTATCCCTGGGTTTGCTCTTTATTTTCTGCATTGCTTGGATCACCAGAGTTTGCCTGGAAACCCTCATGAGATGGGGCTCAGTGCTCAGAGGATGCCCAGGAGGAGGGCTGAGGGAACGGCAGACAAAAGCTGCCTCCACAGCAGCTACAGCGTCAACCTGGCCGTGACGCCCAGGACCTGGCTCACGTCTCAGGAGCACACGTGGGATCCTCAGGGAACAGAGGGGCAGAAGGACCATCAGGGTGAAGCTGTCTCTTTCACTTCTTTGGCATTCAGCCCGGGGGCCTAGATTTATCCTGCGCTGAGTGAACAATATAGGGCCCTTCACCTGGGGGTTGATGAGGCACACGTGGGGCCCCTGAGCAGGGTTAGGAGGTCCAGGTCTTGCTGGAGAGAGATCCTTCCGTATATTTCCCTTCCTAGATGGAGGGCTGTGCTGACTCCTCCCCTGTTCAACTGTAAAGTCTGAGGGGCTCCTTTAAGCCCCCTTCCTTTGAAAACATCCATAAACAAGTTTATCACTTAGGAATGCTTTTCAATAACAAGAAACAGAAAAGCTAACTTATAAGGGCTTAAATAAATTGGGATTTATTTTGCTTGCTGGAGGTTGTCAGTAACTGGCATGGGTTTAGAGCCCTATAATATTAGGGTTAACGTCTTGTATTTTTCTTGGCCTTTTTCTCAGAGTCACAATATGTTTGCTGTAGCTCCAGGTATCATATCCCCATTCAAGGTGGGCAGCAGAGGGAAAGAATGGTGCCACCTATCCCATTTATTAAAAAACAAGGTTTTCCCAAAACACAGACAGGTTTTTGCTTATGTCTAATGGGCCAGGACATGGTCAAAAGTCACCTACAGCTATGGAAGATAAAAAGATGGTTTTCGTTTTTCAGCCTCTAGAGTGGAGACTGGCTGGGGAAAGGAGGTTTTGAATGGGTGTGGGATAAGCCAGTCTATAGCTAAAGGCATGCTTGTTGACTCAAATTGCCTCTATTTAAGGAGGTATTTTGTTCCATTCGAGGGCAGCTGGGGAATAAGGGACCTCTTGCCCTGTCAGGGACCCCTCACCCACCACAACAGGCAGACCCTAGATGATCTATCCAAGCACCTGGCACCATGGGCTACAGCCCACTAACATCTCCCCCTCTGGGGGCTCCTGTCGCATAGAGCCCCACCATTGCAGGAGAAGAAGATGGAGTCTGTCTTAACTTCCAAGTAACGAAACTTAGGGTTATTTTTTTGTTTTGTTTTGTTTTACCATGCCACACACGGCACGCGGGATCTTAGTTCCCTGACCAGGGATTGAACCCGTGCCCCCTGCAGTGGAAGGGTAGAGTCTTAAACACTGACTGCCAGGGAAGTCCCAGGGCTGTTTTTTGAGGTCAAAGATACATATTCAGTTAACTTAGAGAGGAAGTACTCAAATCAGTTGTCTGGGACGGCCACTAGTTCTCATCTTTCAACCAGCCGTTAGGCCTTGATGAGACAGCTGGTATCCAGGTCCGGGGGAACATCAGGGCCTCGTTCCAGCCAGCTCTGCCCACTTTCCTCTCTCCTCATCTCTGGCTCTGCCGCCACCTTGTCCCACCTGCTAGCTACACCTTAGTTTGGACCGCCCTCTCATTCATCTCTCTCACGTGCAGATGGAGTACGTCTGAAACTGACAGTGTTGACACCCACCTCCTTCCTGCTCACCCACTTACTGCGCACCCCACTTGCGGTGGGCTGGCAGGGAGACCCAGCATCCTAACCACAGTCCAGTGCTGGGCGTACACACGCTACTGGGAACATTGGCCAGAGCAATGCAACGCTGTCAGATGTGGTGGGAGAGTATGGAGGGGAAGGCTCTGCCCGCTCCCACTGGGAGAGGGTTAGGCTTTGGGAAAAACCCAGATGGACCTTCAAGTGTGACTCACACTTGGTGCTCAGTGGGCTGTCTGCCCACATGAACAAGAAGATAGGCACCCACCCATTCTCAAGCATGCCTGGGGGTCTTCTGCTTGACTAGGTAAGTTACTGCTTCTGCTGAGCTAAAGGGAGCCCCTTGGCATTTGCTTCCGGATCTGGACCTTCAAGGTGACAGCACACAGCCTGCCTGGAGGGTGGAGCCAGAGCAGGAGCTTCGTCCAGCCAAGGACATTGTATCTCCCTAGATTAATGGACAAACACTCACCTCAACCCCATTTCCTGAATCCAAACAGCCTGAGAAAGGGGTGGGGAGGGGTGCAGGGCAGGGGCAGTCTGATACGGAAAGAATTTCAAAAGGTCCGGTTTAGACTCTTTGCTGTGCTCGTGAGGGTGTGGACAAAGGAAAGGGGCCTTTTTTTTTTGCAGTACGCGGGCATCTCACTGTTGTGGCCTCTCCCGTTGCGGAGCACAGGCTCCGGACGCGCAGGCTCAGCGGCCGCGGCTGACGGACGCAGCCGCTCCGCGGCATGTGGGATCCTCCCGGACCGGGGCACGAACCCATGTCCCCTGCATCGGCAGGCAGACTCTCAACCACTGCGCCACCAGGGGAGCCCCAAGGGGCCCTTTTATAAGCTGTTGGTAGGAATATAAATTGGCCTAGAGGTTTTGAGGGCACAATTTGACGTTACCTACCAAATTTTAAATGGACATGTGCATGTGCCACAGATATATTTCCATATATATGTTAGCAAAGTTACTCTGAGTCTGGAGCTAGGATTTGGGGGAGTTGGGGGACACACATTTTTTAGTTTCATACCCTTCTGTATTTGCATTTCTTGTTAATGAGCACGTACTACCTTTCTAATTTTAAACATAGTAAGTGCTACCATCATCTCCCTAGTTCAGAGGTATTATCAGTATAGGTATTATTATCTCCCTCGGGAGGAATTCTGGCCTGAGGTCTCCTGAATTCCACAGGTAGAAGTTTTTAAGAGTCAGGAGGGGCTACTGGGGACAAGATGCATCTGGTAAGGGGAACAGCGGGTCCAATCAGAGAGGGCAGAGCGTCCAGCCTTCTTTGCTTGGGTTGCCGCATAGCTCTCCTCTGAGGCCTGGGCCCCCAGCACTCAGTTTATTAAGCCGAAGAAATAGAAAACAAAGAGAAAAGAAAATATTATAGCAGTTCATTAAAAAAATAAAGTACATTAAAAGAAATAAAAAGATTATTAAAATGATGTAAAAAGCAGTGTGCAACTAAATAATGAAATGAACTAAAAATAAACCCCAACTCAGCCCACAGCTCTCCAGTGGCCGTCTGACCTGAGGCTGATGGCCTCTAGTCCCATGGAGCCCCCATTGTCCCAACAGCACTGCCCGGAGGATGGGCTGCGGATGTGGGTCTTCCCTCTACTGCTCTGTGAGGACACAGGCAGCTCCCTAAATGCTCACAGCTGAGGTGGAATCTGGTGGGACCGTTCAGACAAAACCTGCATGAAGGCTGGGGAGAAACGCACCATATGAGCAGGGACATTCTCTGAGTGCCCCCAGCCCCATTCTCAGCCCCTTCCCTGCTCCCCAGGCCTGCCTTCTCCTTCCTGGAGTGGGAGGACATCTTATCCTTGGAGCCCCAAAGCACTCTCAGGCCCACTTTTCCCAGGTCTCCCTCTTGGGATCTGCCCCTTCCTGGGGTAACTGACAGGATGTGCACCCCTTTGGGACAAAAGAGCTTGTCTAGGACTTTGCCTAGCTCTGAGGAAAGGGTTTAACCAGCCTCTCTCCCCATTTCACACGTTCCCCAGAGTCGGGTTCTTCAGTCGGGCGTAACCCCATGAGAAGACTTTAGCATTCCCCCCTGGTGGCTCTAAGGTTATCTCAGTCTGGCTGTCCAAGGGCATCTGTGCCAGATGGGGAGAATATAATGCCCGGCCCTCATTCTGGCAGCTTCCTCTCTGTGCCCCATGTAGCAATAGCTAGAAAGGGACACATATTCACTCATCTCTGATTTACAGGAACAACGCTTTCCACACTCCTGTGGAAAAGAAACGCCGGCAACTCGGGGAGAGATTAAACACATATTGCTGCATCCTCAGCACGTGAAAGGATGATGAGTACCTGTATGTGGGGACAGTGAAGGGTATCTATGCCGGCTTATTGAAGCCCAGGGTCTGGTCTCCTAGAACAAAGATATATCTGCCCAGAAATAAATCCCCACCACTTAGAACAGCTTCTTGCTTTGAGACCAGGTGTTTTCCAAGGCTTCAAAAGTGCTAGGACCAATTCTTAGTTAAGGCTTGAGTTCAAATTTTGAGGGCTCCCCACCCCTTAGAAATCTCCTCAGGAAAAGAAATTTTCCTGAGTACAGAGCAATCTGGCTTCAAGGGACGGGATAAATTATCACTGCTTGCCCTTCCAAACCCCAGGGGTCTTTTCCCCATCACTAAAAAAATAGCACAGGGGCTTCCCTGGTGGTGCAGTTGTTGAGAGTCCGCCTGCCAATGCAGGGGACACGGGTTCGTGCCCCGGTCTGGGAAGATCCCACGTGCCGTGGAGCGGCTGGGTCTGTGAGCCATGGCTGCTGAGCCTGCCTGTCCGGTGCCTGTGCTCCACAACGGGAGAGGCCTCAACAGTGAGAGGCCTGCGTACCGCAAAAAACAAACAAACAAAAAATAGCACAATAACAATAAAAATGAGAAGATAAGATGAGATAAAAGAATGTAATATAAAATTATGAAGGACAAAACAGAGATGAGGAATGATCAAGGTAAGTAAAACAGAACTAGAGGACTAACAGATTAAAAAGTTAGGGCTTCCCTGGTGGTGCAGTGGTTGAGAGTCCGCCTGCCAATGCAGGGGACACGGGTTCGTGCCCTGGTCCGGGAAGATCCCACGTGCCGTGGAGCGGCTGGGCCCGTGAGCCATGGCTGCTGAGCCTGCCTGTCTGGAGCCTGTGCTCCGCAACGGGAGAGGCCACAACAGTGAGAGGCCTGCGTACAGCAAAAAAAAAAAAACAAAAACAAACAAACAAAAAAGTTAAAAGAAAAAAATGAGCTTTAAAATTGCACACAAAATATAACCAACTATTTACAAGATGAGGAGCTTTCATAAAAACAGAGAAGGTTCACAATGTTTGAACAGACCAAGGCAGTCAGAGATGTAAGCCTCCAGCAGGAGTCTTCCCCTCCTCCCACACAGTGTCAGGGTTTGAACCCCATTTAGCCAACCCTGACAACCCTTCTAAATTACATCTTACTGCTTAAACATCACTGGACCTTTGTCCTGACTGTTGCTGATATCTGTAGGGTGGTATCTTATTTATTTTTCTGCCAGGGTTTCCCAAAGCAAATTTTATTGGGGACTAATAAAGTATAGGTTCACAATGACCAGTTCTCTATTCTGAAATTCAAAAAGCCCTGAAAACCAAGAAGGCTGTCATCTCTTATTTGGAGGCATAACCTGATCTGGCCGGAACTCATTTGTTGGCATAACCCAACCTGAACTGAAGTGAAGCTATATCTAGGAGGAATATTCATGTATTTCCTTGCAGAAGCATCGATGTGTTTGATTACAGGGGACTATTACAGACCCTGCATGGAGAGTTGTGTAACAAAGGATGTATGCACTTCACGGTCTTTCTAAAATTCTGAAGCACATCTGACCCCAAGGTTTCAGGTAAGAGATTGTGGACCAGAATTAAACTCCTCTACCAGAGGATAGAAGAATGGATATATAAACTGTGGTGTATTTACACACTGGAATATTATACAGCAGTGACAATGGCTTATCTACACTACATGCAATATCATGTTGAGAGAATGAAGCCAGACACGAAATCATACCTGTTGGAAAGCTCAAGACGTGCTTTTCTTTGTTCATCTCTTAAATTTTATCTCTATCTCTATCTCTATCTCTATACCTATATCTATATCATCGATATCTATATTGTTCAAACACAAGAAACATAATCAGGTAGGATTTCTTTCAGCAAATACAGGCCAGGACGCTGATTACCTCTTCCCCCTCAGAGCCTCGGCTTACCTCCATGGAGGATGCACTGCCATGTCCCCCCCGTGCTTTCAGCCCTGTCTCCAGTGCTGTGCTCCCTCCCTTTCTGCCTTCCTCTCTTAGCCTTTGTCTCCCGCCCTTCTTTGCTTTCCCCGCTCTTTGCTTTCCCCGGGGCACGGAGTGGCTCATGGGATGGTGGCAATCTTGTCTTTTCATGCTTTTGTCCCAACTCCATTCGGGGTCCCTCCCCACCCTCTTCCCTGGCTATTCACATAGGTGTTTTATCTTCCTTCATTCCCTCTCCTCCTTGGCTTGACGGGGCTGCTGATCCCCATGCAGCCTGTTCTCTTCCTGTCCTTGTGTCTCCACTGTCTGATCCTTGGGATCGGCTGGTTTTAGGCTTTTGTTTGGGCCGCAGGGCTTTCTCTCTGCCTCTGCCTCTCTCTCCCACCACCCTCCCTTCCTTCCCCACTCATCTCGATGTCCTTTGTGGGATGTGCACTTTTATCTTCCTTTGATTTGCTCTCTCCTCTTTGTAGAGGGAGAATGAAAGTCTCGGCTAATTGTAGCAGGAGGGCAGTGACGCCCTGTTCCCCTTCCCAGCATCTTCCCCACCAGGCTGAGCAGGAAGAGAAATGAGGGCAATTCAGACTCCCACCTGCTCTCCGGTCAGCTCCACATTTCTCTCCCCCATGGGCTTTTCTTCCCAGTTTTCTAAGGGGAAATGAGGAGTCCTGGAGCTCCTCACCACCACCTCCACTAAGTCTCCCTGGACCCACTACTCACTCATTTATGTATTCACTGCACACCTGTATGTGCCAGCCATCCTGCAAGGTGCTGGGCACAGAGTGGTAAACAAGACAGATGTGCAGTCTCTGAGTTCACCAGTCATAGCAGTAAAGTGGGTCGGGGGTGTGATAGGGAAATTACAGTAATGTCTCCAACAGAGGATCTAAACACATGATGGGGGCAGGGACCATCACTGAGGAAGTGATGTCTAAGCTGGGAACTGACTTAGAGGATTTAGGTGAGAGAGCGGAGGAAAACAGGTCCTAAATAGAGACAGCATTCAGTCTAATGGGGAGAGAGCATGATGATATAAATTTATTATATGAATTTATGGGGCATTAAACTGCTGAGGGGCTGGAGATAGCATCTTATAAGGAGCTTGGAGTTTATCCTAAGGATGCAGAGAAGTCATGGAAGTGTTTTGAATGGGGATGTGGACAGATGATATCTGTGTTTGGGGTGGTGTGGAGAATAGACTGGAGTACAGCGAGGCTGGAGGCAGGAATAGGATGTGTATTCACTTCCTACCGCTGCTGTAACAAATTACCACAAATCTGGTGGCTTAAAGCAACATGACTCTATTATCTTACAGTTCTGGAGGTCAAAAGTCCAAAGTCAGACTCAATGGGCTAAAGCTAAGATGTTGGGCAGGGATGGCTCCATCTGGAGGTTCGAGTAGAAAATCTGTTTCCTTTTCTTTTTCAGTTTCCAGAGGCTACCTGCATTCTTTGGTTTGTGGCCCCTTCTTCCATATTCAGAGGGTATCATGCCAATCTGTGCTTCCATTGTCACATCTTTTCTCCATGTCTGACCTTCCTGCCTCTCTCTTATACAGACACTTGTGAATACTTTGGGGCCACTCAGATAATCCAGGATAATCTTCCCATCTCAAGATCCTAATTTAGTCACATTTGCAAAGTCCCTTTTGTCATGTAAGGTGGCACATTCACAGGTTCTGGGGATTAGGACATGGACATCTTTGGGGGCCTTTGTTCTGCCTACCACAGGAGGTTATTGTGGAATTTCAGGCAGGACATAATGTTAGCTTAAACTGAATAGTAGCAATGGAGATGGAACCAAGAAGATAGATTTGAGACAACTTTAGGAAGTATACTAATTGTTGACTAATTGGTTGTGGGAGATGAGGGAGGATGAGCAGGGATCACTTCTAACTTTCTGACTCCAGGAACTGACCAGATAGGGATATCTGTCATTTACAAGATAGAGAACACAAGAGAAAAGCCAGGTGTGGGGATGAAAATAACAGGGTGAGATGAGTTTAAGCTACCCCTGAGACATCTAAGAAGAAACAGCAAGAGGGCTGGTGGGCATGTATTTGAAGTCCAGGAGAAGGGTCTGAAGAGGGCAATATAAGTTAGACTGGGGTGACCCTACTCTGGTAGAGTAGACCCGAGAAACCCAGCATTCAAGGAACAGGAATAATACACGGAACCGTAGAAGGACATTGAGAGTGAGCAACCAGAGACATAGGGAGACAACCAGGAGAGTTGTCTTGCTGCAGAAGACAAGTATGACAGTTTTAAAACATGTCCACAAATTCTTTGATACTGTAAGGAATCAGAATATGTCACCCCAAAATATGCCACTTTGGTATAAAGATTATGCTGAACTAAAGACAACTGAGAAACAGCAAACACCAAAAAAAAAAAAAAAAAAGAAGCCCCACTATTTGCCTAAAAGCAGGCTTGAACCCTTAATTACCGGAGACTCTTATCAGCCCAAAGATGGCACTGAGAGAACTCAACATAACAAACCTCACTAAAATAACACTTTCTTCCATGAATTTTCTGCATATATTTATCTTCCCACAGTTTGCCATTCTTGGAAGCTTGAAACCCTTTTCCTTTGTCTTGTCACTTCTCTACAAATTTATTGTTTTTTTGTTAAAACAAAAAACAAGCCCAAGTTCTAACCACCCCTCTGAGTTACTCATCACTGTTTTTCCTGCATGTACAAGCTCTGCAAACATTAATAAACTCTGTCTTTCTCTTGTTAATGTCTTTTGTCAGTCTAATTTTCAGGGCCCCAGGCAATCAACCTAAGAGGGTAAAGGAAGAAAGGTTTTTTCCTTCCTTATTATACTCCTCCCTTTAAAAGGTGGAGTTTAGGAACTTCCCTGGCTGTCCAGTGGTTGGGACTCCGTGCTTCCATTGCAGGGGGTGCAAGTTTGATCCCTGGTCGGGGAACTAAGATCCCCGTCCCACATGCTGAATCCCGCATGCTGTGCAGTGCGGCCAAAAATAAATAAATAAAAATTTAAAAATAAAGGTGGAGTTTAATCCTTATACCCTTGAGTGTGGGCTGGACTTATTGACTCACTTCTAAGAAATAGAATAAAGTGGAAGTGACAGTGTGTGAATTTGGAGGTGAGGTCATCAAAGGTCTACAAATTCCTCCTTCCTTTCTTTCTGGGGGAAGTTATGCCATGTTGTAAGGACACACAAACATCTTATGGAGACATCCACATGATGAAGGACTGAGGCTTCCAGCTGAGAACCAGAGAGGAATTGGGGTCTCCTGCCAAAAGCCAAGTGTATGAGCCATCTTGGTGGATCCCCAGCTCTAGCCAAGCCTTCAGATGATTGCAGCCTTGGCCAGCATCCCAACCACAACTACATGAGAGACTTTGAACAAAACCACCCAGCTGAGATGCTCTGGAATTCCTGACTTACAGAAAGCATGAAATAATAAATATATGTTGTTGTAGGTAACTAAAGTTTTGGAGTAATTTGTTACATGACAACAGATAACTAATACAATAAGGAAATAACTATTTCAAGGGAAGAATGATCAAACATGTTCATGCGGTTAAGAAGTCAAGCAGAAATCAGTAAGTTGTACCCGTATTTACCTTCCGGTAGGTACTAAGTTTCAGAGTTGAGCAAAGCTAACTAAGTATTTGTAGGAGTCCCTTTGTTCCCAAACTCAGGTTCAGCCACTCGCTGCTCCAAAGCCAATACTTGAGAGACAAGTGTTGGTTGGAAGGAAAGGTTGCTTTATTCAGGAGGTCAGCAACCTGGAGAGAAGGAGGACTTGTGTCCAAGAATGAACTCTGAAGAGTCGGTTTGACCATGAGAGTTTTTAAAGGGAGAAAGGAAAAGTTGATCACAGTTAATCATTTGAGGAGGGGGTCAGAGTCTTCATTATCTTCCACTGTGGGCAGACTTTCTTCCAATTGAGCAACAGGGTGGTGTTCCAGGAATCTTGCACTCATTAAAAACTCAAAGATAGGGGCTTCTCTGGTGGTGCAGTGGTTAAGAATCCGCCTGCCAATGCAGGAGACATGGGGTTCCAGCCCTGGTCCAGGAAGATCCCACATGCCGTGGAGCAACTAAGCCCGTGCGCCACAACTACTGAGCCTGTGCTCTAGGACCTGCGAGCCACAACTACTGAAGCCCGTGTGCCTAGAGCCCGTGCTCTGCAACAAGAGAAGCCACTGCAACGAGAAGCCCGTGCACCACAACAAACAGTAACCCCCGCTCACCACAACTAGAGAAAGCCTGCACAGCAACGAAGACCCAACACAGCCAAAAATAATAAATAAATAAAATAAATAAATTTTTTTAAAAAAGCATCACAGGACTCTATGTCTAATAGACTTATCCTTTCTCATTTGCATACTTTTTGACATAGATTAGCCAGTTTGGTGAAAGAGTTAAGCCCTAATGCTCTAGGCACCCACTGTGTGCAATTAATTAACTTCTCTCTTTTGCATTTAAATGGTACTAGTTGTGTACCATCCTCAGGAGAATTGAGAAAATCATTACTCAATTTTCTGTGTTTTGGAGTTTAGACAAGGAGCCCTGGTTGAGAAAGACACTCACATGGGTATGTTGGATTTTATGGTTGCTTCGGCTTGAAGAATTCTGGTTGACCTAGAAAGCATAAGACTGCTAACTAAGTTTTTGAATGTGTCAGTGCTCCATATTTAGACCCATTTACCATGGGATCCTTACTTCTTTGTTTCTTACATTTTGTTTACTTCCATCATTTTTGTTTTTAAAACTTATTTGGTCCTTTTAATCATTTGGTCTTTAACTTGGACTGATTTGCCACGGTTTCGTTGTTTTGAATGTGTTTTGTCTTTTCTTACTATTTTATACCTCTTTCTTTTATTTCATTTAAACTTTTCTCAATTCCATTTTTTGTTTCTCTTTATCACTTTTAACTTTATGGTTACCCTATTTTAACCTTGTCTTTTACTACAGTTTTAATTTTTCATTTATTTCTATCTTTTTTTCTTTATCACATTATTAATTGCTTTTATTTTTTAGATTTTATTTATTTAGTTATTTTGGCCGTACCATGTGGCATGTGGGATTTAGCTCCCCAAGCAGGCTTTGAACTCGTGCCCCCTGCTTTGGGAGCACAGAGTCTTAACCACTGGACTGCCAGGGAAGTATCTTAATTGCTTTTTTTTTTTAAATAAATTATTTTCTGTTAGTTATTAAATGGGAGTTATAAACACAGTTCTAAGGTGAGCTGTGTTACACACGACCTGCACCATAAGCTAAGGAGGCTGGAGGGTTTTCCCCCTCTAGTTTACCCTTCCAGCTTCCTTTAATGGGCCCAACATTCCCTTCCTGATTCAAAAATCTTTAACCTGATTGATATAAGACACCCACCAGCCAGACGTTCTCCCAAGATCAAGTGTAGTAGGCAGAATTCTGAGATGGTCCCTAAGATTCCCATCCCCCAGAGTACATGTCCTGTATGATCCCCTGCCCTTGAGTGTGATGGGACCTGTGAGTAGGATGGATTTCACTTCCAAGATTAGCTTATATGACAACGATGAAGGGAATTTTGCAGGTGTAATTAAGGTTCCAGATTTGTTGACTTTGAGTTAATCAAAAGGGAGCTTATCCTGGATGGGCCTGACTTAATTATGTAAGCTCTTAAAAGAGACAAGGCCCACCTTAAAAGTCAGAGATTTTAAGTATGAAAGAGATTGTGCTGCTGGCCTTGAAGAGGTAGGCTGCCATGTTTTTTTTTTTTTTTTTCTTTTTTTGCGGTTGGCAGGCGGACTCTCAACCACTGCGCCACCAGGGAAGCCCGGTTGCCCTGTTTAAATAGCCTATAGTCTATACGGCAAAGGACTGTGAGCAACCTCCAGTTGCTGAGAGCAGTTTCCGGCTAACAGCTAGCAAGAATATGGGGATCTCAATTATACAACTGCAAGGAAATGAACTCTGCCAACATCCTGAGGGAGCTTGGAACTGGACCTTCTCATAGCTGAGCCTCCAGATGAGGACAAGCTGACTGACACTTTGGTTTAAGCCTGTGACACTATGAGCAGAGGACCCAGCTAAAACATGCCAGACTCCTGACCCACAGAAACTATGAGATGACAACTGGGTGGGTTTTTTTGTTTGTTTTTTTACATCTTTATTGGGGTATAATTGCTTTAGAGTGGTGTGTTAGTTTCTGCTTTATAACAAAGTGAATCGGCTATACATATACATATGTTCCCATATCTCTTCCCTCTTGTGTCTCCCTCCCTTCCCACCCTCCCTATCCCACCCCTCCAGGCGGTCACAAAGCACCGAGCTGAACTCCCTGTGGGCTGCTTCCCACTAGCCATCTACCTTACGTTTGGTAGTGTATATATGTCCATGCCTCTCTCTCGCTTTGTCACAGCTCACCCTTCCCCCTCCCCATATCCTCAAGTCCGTTCTCTAGTAGGTCTGTGTCTTTATTTCTGTCAACTGGGTGTTTTTATAAGCCACTAAACTTATAGTAACTTGATCCACATCAACAAAAACTAATACAACACGTGATGTCATACTGATAATTCTTTTGAACTGCTGAAATGGAGCAGTTTGTACATATTATACTGTCAAGTTTCTCTCTAAGGAGGTACAGCTTACAACCTCCATTTTCTAAACCATTTGGACATTAGACAAACCCTTTATACACATCACACATATCAGGAAGGGGAGCTAAGTAAGAAGTTCCTTTTGGGGAAGCATCCTCAACATAAAAGTGGTTAAAGTTACAAATAAACAAAAAAACATGGGGTCTTGAGTCTTCCAATAAGACTCCTTGGAAGGTAGTAAGGTAGAAGAACCCAGATTTGGTGTCACAATTATATTTTCCACAAATGGGCAAAACAATACTGCCCACCCCACGTGATCATCTTATAAAGCGACTTTGACACTTCTCCCATTGAAGAGTAATTTCCATGTCCTCTTCATCTGACACTAGTCAGACTTGTGACAGAAGTAGCACTCTGACTTCCAAGGCGAAATCTCCGTCACATTCATCCTAGAAATTTTCAGCCACTGTGTACACAGTCTGGTTTACATGGCCACCATGCTGGGAGCAACCTGAAATCAGCCCAAGCAAGGAGGCCACATGGAAAGACGCTGTGACTCCATGAAGAGACTGAGATGCCTTGCCAGCCCCAAACTCTTAGATCTCCACTGTTGCAGCTCTAGCCAGTTGACTGCAACCATGTAAGACTTGATCCCCAGCCACCACTGCCCAGCCAACCCCTACTCAAATTCCTGACCCACAGAAATCATGAGAGATAGTAAGACAGTTGCTGTGGTTTTTAAGTCATTAAATTTTAGGATGATTTGTTATGTAGCAACAGATAAGCAGAACATTTGAGTTTGAAATCTTTCCTTTGGCTAGCCTGCCCCTTGCAGGGTTCTTAGTCTTGATTGGCCTCCCTTCTACTCTTACGTACTGAAGACTTTGCCCCCATAATCTTCCTGAGCAGGATTATGAATAGTCCTCTTGGTGTGTAAATTGCCTCAATCCCCTTCCTTTGTTTTGAGATTTAAGCAAGTTTAGCTAATGTTGGAATTATCCTCAATGGCTCTCTAGTTCTGAATCACTTGTGCTTTTACTAGGTTAACTGAGAGACGAGAAGACCACATATAGAAGTTATGCTAGAAACAGGAGACAAGACGTATGAAACATGACACTGACCTCAAGGAATTTACAATCTATTTAGTGTTTTTAAAAAGTCAAACAATGATGAACACTCTGTTCAGAAAACTTCAGTGACTCCATGTTGGCTCTAGGTAGAATGATCATTTCATTTATTACCCAAATCAATAGTTTTGAAAGTGAAAGGAGGCACTATTACTAGCTGCCTTGGGAAACCAGGCATAAACTAGGAGGATTCTGGGAAACCAGCACATGTGGTCCTCACAGCCATGGGAACATCTTAAAGGAGAGCCATGACACCTCTTACTCATTGTCATGCTCAGCCAAACCACAGCTTCGTTTAAACCCAACTCACCTACCACTCTGTACCTGCTCCCATGCAGCTGAGCATGGCTGGGAGCAACACACAGCTATACTGCATGGTCTGCTTTAAATTCATGACCATTCATCTCATGTGACCCTCAACGTTGCATGGCAATCATGCCATAGTCCCCACTCTTCTGGACAACACTTCCACACCCCCTCCTCTGTCCTCCAAAATGCTAACACCTCCTCCTTCATCCTTACTCTGACTTAAAGGCCTTACCCCCACCTACCCACCTCCATGCTCCTGTGCCTCTGTGCTCTGCCTTCCCCTGCTGCTGTGTATACATTGTCTACCCTCCTTAATGAGGACAACCCCTCCAATCATAGGCTAGATTCTATCTACTCTCACCCACTCAAGATTTTGCCCCCATAGTTCTCCCCTCTGTCTCTCCTGTTCCATTAGTGTTTCCCTGTCATTGTTTCCTCAGCCCACAAATGTGCTGTTATATCTCTCATCTTTAAAAAACCCTCTCTTGAGCTTCCCTGGTGGCGCAGTGGTTGAGAGTCCGCCTGCTGATGCAGGGGACACGGGTTCGTGCCCCGGTCCGGGAAGATCCCACGTGCCGCGGAGCGGCTAGGCCCGTGAGCCGTGGCCGCTGAGCCTGCGCGTCCGGAGCCTGTGCTCCGCAATGGGAGAGGCCACAACAGCGGGAGGCCTGAGTACCGCAAAAAAAAAAAAAGTTAAAAAACCCTCTTTTGATCCATTTTCCCCTTCAGTTATGACCCCAATTCCCTTCCTCCCTTCACACAAAATTATTTGAAAGAACATTTAGTCTCTAATTTCTCTTCTTTTATTCTATCTTCAACCCACTTCAAAAAGGATTTTGCCTCCACCATTCCACCAGAAGTGCTCCAGTCATGGTAGCTAATGCCCTCTACATGCTACATCCAGTGGTCATGTCTCATTCTTTCGGCAGCATTTGACAAAGGGGATCTCTCTAATTCTTCCTTGAAAGATCTCTTCATTTGACTTATAGGACACTACACTCACCTGGCTTGATTCCTACCTCTCTGGCCACCCTTTCACAGTCCTGTTTGCTGGTTCCCCACAACCCGCACCTGCCCATCCTAAAGGTTGGAGTGCCCCAAGGCTTAGTCCTTGGGACTCACAGCTTTTTGGTTGCACTCACTCCTTAGGGGATTTTATCCAACCTCAGAGCTTTAAACTCTGTCTACATCTGATGGTTCCCCAACTTCCATCTCTAACCTGAACCTCTTTCCAGAGCTCCAGTCTTGATTATCCAGTTGTTTACTCTACATCTCCACTTGGATGTCTAACAGGTATTTCAAATTTAACATGTCCAAAAGTAAATGCTTGCTGTTTACCCTAACCCTGCTCCTTCTTCAGCCTTACCAAGCACCCAAGATAATTTTTTTGCTGTACGCGGGCCTCTCACTGTTGTGGCGTCTCCCGCTGCGGAGCACAGGCTCCGGACGCGCAGGCTCAGCGGCCACGGCTCACGGGCCCAGCCGCTCCGCGGCATGTGGGATCTTCCCAGACCGCGGCAGAAACCCGTGTCCCCTGCATTGGCAGGCGGACTCTCAAAAACTGCGCCACCAGGGAAGCGAAGCCCTTTGGTCTATTCTTAACACAGCAACCAGATACATTTTAAGTCCTAAGTCAGATCATGTCATTTCTTGACTCAGAACTTGTGTCTCACTGAGGGTAAAGATGAAAGCATCCCTCTCCCCATCACCTTTTTGCCATATTCTGTTCCTCTCCCTCTCATTCACTCTATGCTAGCTCACTGCATCCTGCTGTCCTTCAACACACCAGGCATGTATATTTGCTCATGCTGTCCCATCTACATAGAATGACCTTCTCCTAAACATCCTAATGGCCACCTCCCGCACTTCCCTCAAAAGTAATCCAAAGGTCATTTTAGATGACCTTTCTTGGTCGCTGTGGTAGCCAGCCTCCAAAATGGCCCCCAGTGGTTCGCACGACTCAACATTCATACTCTTATGTTGTGCTTTTGTCCCTTCCCATGTTGTACCAGGGCTGGTTTGTGTGATGGAAGAAGTGATGATACGCCACTTGAGATTACGTTATAAAAGCCTGCAGCTTCCGTCTTGAGCATGTGATCTCTCTCTCTTTCTTGAATCATTCTTTCTGGGGAAAGCAAGCTGCTGTGTCATGAGCAGTCCCATGGAGTCCTACAACCGAGGCCTCTTGCCAGTAGCCATGTGAGTTGAGCATGGAAGTTTACAGCCAATACCTTGATTGCAATTTCATGAGAGATCCTGAGCCAGAACCACTCCTGTTAAGTCATTCTTGTCTTCCTAACGTTAGAAGCTGTGTGAGATAGTAAATGTTTATTGTCTTCAGCTGTTAAGTTTTGGAATAATTTGTTATACAGCAATAAATAATATAGACACCATATCCAAACCCATCCCCTGACACATATTGACTTTTCTGCTTTATTTTTTTCTTCTTAGTATTGATTACTGTCTAACATACTATATATTTTATTTATTTATCTTGTTCTTGTCTCCCTCCTTAACTAGGATGTAAACTCCTGGAGGGCAGGTATTTTTGTCTATTTTGCTCACTGCCATGTCCCCAGCACTTAGAACAGAGTCTGGCAGATAGCACTCAACAAGTATTTGTCAAATCAATGCATAAGTGAAAGAATGAATCTGATTTCAGCCTTCTGTTTGAAAATTCTCCTACATAAATTCAGTTATCAATCCTAATCTTACTCACAGTTCTCCAAGAATCACTTTCATTCCAAAACCTGTGCAGTCATTTCTGCTATAACATAATATATGTGCTCCTAAAAATCACCTCACTATGCAAAAGCCATGTAATAAAAACCACAGGGCTTATGGGGAAAATAGGGTTAGCAGTCACAAAACTTAAGTAAACTTTAACTTTCTCAGTAACAGCAACAAAAAAGACAAGAACCTAATAAAAGGGTAGCACAATTTATACATTTAAGCTGTTAGGAAATACATGAATACTACAATCAATAGGGCACCATACCTTGAAACAGACCTGAATTTTGCATATGGAAGTGGGTGCTGGAAGGGGGTGCAGTTTATGAGTTACTGTGAGTGTTGGAAGGGGGTTATCTGAAACTGGAAAGAAAGTTAGAACACACTCTGTGAGCTTAGGTCAGTGGTAGAAATCTGAGGGGTGTGTTTGTGTATATTTTGTACCAAGCATTCCTACCCTGCTTGGTGCAGTTAAGAGCATTTTTGTCCATTCACTTAGTGTTTCTCAGGGCAAGATGGAGCATAAGTAAATCCAAATTGCTAATATATGAATCAGGTTGGAACAAATTCATGTTTTCAAAATAAGTCTTACAGCAGAACAGACTGTATCTTTGTTTATGTGATTTCCTAAGGCCATAATAGTCTTCTTTCTCCTCTTTGCCTGGCGAATTCCACCTTTACTTCAAGGTTTATTTCCCATTGCCTCTTTTATTACCAAATAGACTTTATCTTCTTTGAACATTCTTATGGTTCCCTCTCACTTTTATTTTATTGTCATCTTGAAATCTCATATCAGTTCATTCTACATGTGATTATGTCTATCTCTCTAACTAGCTATAAACTACGTAAGGGCCGGGGTAGCCTCCAACTCATAATATCTCTTTTCTCATCTGCCAGTATTCATCCTAGGACTGTTTCTTGCATACAATGGCAGTTGACAATTATTTGCTGATTTGATTTTTATCCTGAGGCAGGACTAGCTGAGGGCTCTCATCTCATAGCTCAACGCCTAATGTTAGCAACAGGGTCACTCAAGAGGAAAACTCAGACCAGGAATGAGGACGAGAAAACAAAACCTCAGAGTAAAGATGAATGCGATGCTAAGTAGGTAATGAGTCCCAAGAAAGGGGCAGCGTTCAGTGACCACAGCCTGGCTGGTTTAATCAGGGATTTAATTCTAGAATTTAATTCTGTTTTGAACTGAATTTTGAAGAAAGGATAATTTTGACTCAGAATTGAGAACTTCTTACCTAGAAGGAATATAGTCCTTAATATTAGACACTTAGTCCACCAACACAGCCTAAATTAATACCTCCTGAAAAGTGAAGGGTGGGCTGACATTATACTTCTCTCCAGAGACAGCAGGCAGAGCCACAAAATGGTGATAAGAGCAATCTAGGCACCAAAGGTCATGGTTTGGGGAAGGGAGTGGGGTGACTTTAGTGCTTCACTGATGGGGCTTCAACTTGAGAAGCAAAAATGGGTCAGGCCACATCACTGCTCACTCTGGGAGGCATCATTTAGATGGTAGTCTCTGAGAATCTCCTGTGAGCCCACTTGAAATGAATCTTTAAAAGGGAGACTGACAACCTCCCTGTTTCCAGGTGTGCATCAGGTGTGGGGGCCGGAGGTGTTGCAGGTAGTACATAATGCTAGAACTCGCTCTAGAAGTCTAATTAGGGTCTACAGCAAAACAAACAAACAAGCGAACAAACAAAACCCTGCATTATTAACTCAAAACTAAGAGCTCAAGTTTACATGTGCCTTACATATTCATCAGCAGAAGCTGAAATCCCTTCTTCACTTTCCACAACTCAGAAGGCTTTTTCTTTCTTTCTTTTTGTTTTGTAGGTTTACCCTCCCATCATCTCCCTAAAGACCCTTGCACTTCCCTAATGTAGGAGCAGAAAAACTGTTTTCCCTCTACCCATTTTAGGTTCACTGCCTGGGGCCCTATAATTAGACTGATAAAAGACAGATTAACAAGACAAACAAGTTTATTAACATGTGCTTGGTACATACACGTGGGAGCCCTTAATGATGAATAACTCAAAGAGGTGGTTAATACTTGGGCTTATATAGCATCTTAAAAATAAATTTTTGGAGAAGTGACAAGACAAAGGAAAAGGGCTTTGAGCTTCTAAGGCAGCAATTGGTGGGAAGGTAAATATATAGAATAACTAATGAACGATAGGGATTGTTTCAGTATGTTTTGTGATGTAGATCCCTCTGGTGACATCTCTGGGCTGATAAGTGTCTAGAGTTGTGATTTACCTCTGCCCTTCTTGGTAGAACAGGGAGTAGGGACACCTTTCCAAATCTATGTCCTGCTTTTAGGCAAATAAGGGGAGGGCAGAGAGCTTTTCTTATGTCTGCTTCTTCTCAATTGCCTTCAGTTCAAAATAATCCTTATGCCAATATGGCATATTTGCAGGCAGCATATTCTGCTAGCCTTCATTAACACTCTGTGAGTAGGCTCCCTAGTTCCCCATCCTAGGTCATCCCTGCAGTAACTTTTTTTTTTAAGATTTTTTTTTTTTTACTGTGGATCATCTGTGAAAGTCTTGAATTTGTTACAATATTGCTTCTGTTTTATGTTTTGTTTTTTTTGGCCCTGAGGCATGTGGGATCTTAACTCCCTGACCAGGGATGGAACCTGCACCCCCTGCACTGGAAGGCGAAGTTTTAACCACTGAACTGCCAGGGAAGTCCCGCCTGTAGTAACTTAATTTCCATTTTGTTGAACTTCTTTGGGGACTCTGAGCCATCGCCTAGCACTAGCCGCCTTGATCATACAGGATTGTTTTCAGACTCTGGAAGATGAGGTCATCCTTTGCCCCCACACTCGGTACATTTTGGCCAGGGGACCTTCCCATATACCAGAGGTAGCTGGTCTGGGATGATCGGATCATATCAGAAGACACACGTCAACACGCAGAAGGAATGACAGAGCGCCTGAGGCGCTCATCCCAGTCCTGTCTGAGGGCTGTGCTGTGTGGATTAGAAGCGCTAGGACACAGCTGCTGTTGCGGTTGCTGTCATTTGCTGAGTGTTGGGAAAAAAAAAAATGATGATGCCTCTATTCCTTTCCTCTGTTGCTGAGAATTCAGAACTAATTATAAATACGCTCAATGGTAGTTCATCCCAAACCTTAATATTTTTTCTCTTCTCTGCCCTCCCCTAATCTGGGGAGTGGGGGGTGGAGGATATCTGAGATAAATGGCCTGGGAGAAGTCAAGAGGAAACTTCTGAAAAGCTGATTTTCCAGTTTGGCTGGCCAGTAGATTGCCAGACCCAGCCACTCTCCCCTCCTCCCAACACTTGACTCCCCGTAGATCAGAAATTACACTGTTATTCATTTCATGGAAGGGAATTGACGGGTTTGGTGGAGTAAGACTGTCAAATAAACTCTGCAATGGTTTATAAATTTGTTTAGATTGGTTGAGTACATAGGAGTCATGATGATCTTTATAGAAGATGATGAAATTTAATATACTAGGATTAAAACAACCACATAAATAATACTTTTTATAAGTAGACACCAACAAAGGTTTTGGTTTTTTTTCTAACCTATGGGAGAAAAAAATTTTAATTGTAATTGTAAAAATTTGACTCATTCCTTTGTAACTTTCTGCAAATTGGGAAGATAGCACCATTGTCTGACAACAGCAGCAAAATCTCTCAGTCTAAGTAAAGAGTTTTGAACTGGGATAATCATAATGGGTTTGAGAGCCCACCCCGGCCCAGGAATTGCTTTGAGTTGTCGGGCATGCAGCAGCCCCAAACAGCTCATTTTGCTGTTTGCACCGAGGACATCAGAGGAAAGGAGGAGATGTTACCATCTCGCTTTGAAGGAATGATGAGATTCTGTGTGTCCTCTGCTGTGAGGCCCTTCCAGGGCCCTTCAGCCCACCCTGTGCAGGCCTAGAGACCTCTCCTTTCTCCCATCAGTAGCGATTGCATTAATCAAGTCGGGCTGCCATAACAAAAGACTGGGTGGCTTATACAGAAATATATTTTCTCACAGTTCTGAAAGCTGCGAAGTCCCAGATCAAGGTCCAGCAGGGTCAGCTTCTGATAAAGCCTCTCTCCCTGGCTTGTAGGTGGCTGCCTTCTCACTGTGTCTTCACAGGGTGGGGAGAGAGAACAAGTTCTCTGGTGTCTCCTCTTATATAAACTTATCAGGGTCCCACCCTTATGATCTCATTTAACCTTAATTACTTCATTACTCCAAATACAGTCACACTGTGAGTTAGGGCTTCGACATATGATTTGTGGGAGACACAATTCGACCCATGGCGTTTCACTCTTGGCTCCCCAGATTCATGTCTTATTGCCTGCAAAATACATTTACTCCATCCCAACAGCCCCCAAAGTCGTAACTCATTCCAGTATCAACCCCGAAGTTTAAAGTCTCAGCTAAATATCATCTAAAGCAGGTATGCATGACCCTTGAGGGGTATATTCATCCTAAGGCAAAATTCTTCTCCAGCTGTGATCTTGTGAAACCCGACAAGTTATGCACTTCCAAAATATGCACTTCGATACAATGGGGGGCAGGCGTAAGATAGACATTCCCATTCCAAATAGGAGAAATCCAAAAGAAGAAATTGTTGATGGGTCCCGAGCAAGTATAAACCTAGCAAGGTCAATTTCATTAGCTCTTAAGTTTTGAGAATAATCCACTTTGGCTCAATGCTCCATCTGCTAGACCCACCTCCACAGCTCTGCTACTGGGGATCCTGTTCCCAAGGCTCTTGGCAGCCCCACCCTCGAGGCTTCAGTCAGAGGCTGTCTGGCCTGTTGAAACCAAGACAATGGCCCCACCATTTGAAACCAAGGAGGCAGCCCTGAAGATCTTTGAACTACCTGAGCAGTCATTCCTCCCTAAATAGGAGGCATTTACAGCCTAACAGCTCCATGGTCCTGTTCTTAGAACCTAAAAAATCCAACAGCCTTCCTTCATCTGGTCTCACTTTTTCTGTCCCCTTTTGTTCACATTGGTAGTGTCTTTGCTGGTATAATCACATCTGTATTCCTGGCTTCTACTGAGATGGCTAAGTCCATGAGTTGTGCCCAGGGTCTCTTTATCAAATGGTTGTTCACACACCCTTGGTGTTCTCTTCACAAGCTTTCTCATTTTCTTTTTACAATATGAATAGGCTGATAATTTTCCAAATCTTCAAGTTCTGGCTCCTTTTTGCTTAATAATTCCTTCTTCAATTCATCTCTCTCCTTTTACATTTTACTGTGAGTCAGGAGGAACCAAGCCACTCCTTGAATACCTTGCTTGAAAATCTCCTCAGTTAAATATCCAATTTATAGTTCATAAGTTCTACCTTCCACAAAACAACAGAACTTAAGTTTAGCCAAGCTCTTTGCCACTTTATAACAAGGATAACCTTTCCCCTAGTTTCCAATAACATGTTCCTCATTTCCATCTGAAATCTCACCAGAATCGCCCTTAAGTTCCAGTCCAAGTCCAAAGGCCTGAGAACCAGGAGAGTTGATGGTGTAAGTTTCAGTCCAAAAGCTGGCAGACTTGAGACCCAAGAAGAGCTGATGTTTCAGTTCAAGTCCAAAGACAGGAGAAGACCAGTGACCCAGCTCAAGGCTGTCAGGCAAAAGGAGTTTCCTCTTATTCAACTTTTTTGTTCTATTCAGGTTTTCAATTGATTGGATGAGGTCCACTCACATTAGGAAAGGCAATCTGCTTTACTCAGTCTATCAATTCAAATGTTAATCTCAACCAGAAACACCCTCACAGACACAACCAGAATAACGTTTGACCAGATGTCTGAGTACCCATGTCCCAGTCAAGTTGGTCCATAAAATTACCTACTACCTGGATCACCCAGGGAGGTCATAATAGACTTTTTTTTTTTTTTTGTGGTACGCGGGCCTCTCACTGTTGTGGCCTCTCCCATTGCAGAGCACAGGCTCCGGACGCGCAGGCTCAGCACCCATGGCTCACGGGCCCAGCCGCTCCGCAGCATGTGGGATCCTCCCGGACCAGGGCACGAACCCGTGTCCCCTGCATCGGCAGGCGGACTCTGAACCACTGCGCCACTAGGGAAGCCCCATAATAGACTTTTTAAACCTTTCCCTTAATAAGCTTTAACTCAGTATATGCTAGGTACAAGATCCCATTCCTAAGACTCTTTGAATGCAAATTTAATTCTGTTCAATCTGATTTGATTCCAACTGTGGACTAGATTGTTACCACAGATGGTAAGTTCATCTCTACAGAGGTCTTCCTGTAGATGCCAACTGGATGGCATGGTGTAGCTCACAGTTTCAGTGATCGTAGGCTATGGATGGCAATACTGCCATGAAATGGGCAGCAGTTGTGAGGAGGCACGGAAGGAGAAGCTGTGCTAGATCAGTGCTTCTCTAGGAGTATATGAAGTACTTGGGTAGCTCATCAAAATGCAGACTCTGATTCAGCAGTTCTGAGGTAGAGCTTGAGATTCTGCATTTCTAATAAACTCCCAGGTGATGTTAATGCTGCTGGTCTAGGGATCACACTTTGGATAGCAAGGTACTAGATGAGCTTTAAGGTCCCTTCTGATTCTCAAAACTTGGTCCAATTCAACAAGTGTTCATCGAGAACTTATTGTGTGCCATGATGCTATGAGGTAGCCAATAGAGGTATAAAATTTGTTTCCTGCCTTCAAAGTGCTCATTTATATTGAGAAATCTGAACAAATAGACACAGTCTCGCAAATTAAGTGATGGCTCAAGCTTCTGGGTCCACCTCTGAGTGTCTGGACCCTTAGGAAGGCATTCTACCTGAAGTTTTTATATCAATGCCTTCCCAAGAAGTTTCAGTTCAATTTTTTTTTGAGGAAGCCAGGAGTCTGAAATGTAGTAGTTTAGCCACCTATAAAACTAACCTGAAACAGATGAGTAAGAATGAGAACAAGAAGAAAATCAGTTCAATGAAAAAGTGCAGTGTTCTTTCTAATCCCACAAGGTCAGTTGTACTGGGTTACATCCCTGAGAAAACTAAGAGTACACAGCCTTATGCACAAGGGAGCCCTGGGAAAGGACACCTCTGACCCAATAATCTAGGGTCAGGGTTCCCCTAAGAAGGAATAGGGGAGATACTTAGCGGGGAATGGCTAACACTGTGGATTGGGGTCACGTGAGCTTAGATGGGAATGGTCATAGGGCCTCCAGAAGGGCCAGTGCTACCAAACAGTCTTTCAAGCTAAGGACCTTGATCCCTTAGGTTCAACTTGGAGTGGCGAAGGTGGGGGAGGGAGAAGTTGAGAGGTACTCAAAAAACTGGTAACTATAAACAAAGATGGGAGAATGCAATGGCTATGAGGGGTGGGGCAGGGAACACTTGCTGGCCCAGAGGAGGAAAGCGGCAGAAGGACCAGGTGAGACCCCTTGGCTATGAAATGAATAGCTGGCCACAACAAGGAAAACACTTGCTAAGTTGGCCTTTTTACAGTGAGTAGCTCAGGCTGGTCTTGTGATTGTTGGTGAAAGCAGAATCCACTTCCCCAAACAGTCCTCTCCACACACCCCAGTTCTCCAGTCCCTACTTGCCCAGCCCTAATCTCCACTCTCTTCTTTCCATGGTGGACCTGGTAAGGTTGAGGGCAACTGGAAAGCCTGATAGAGAACTTCCCACCCCCCACCCCGCCCTTTGGTCCTATACACACACACACACACAAACACACACATGTACACAACCCCCCCGTAACCAGGCCAGTGGCTTGAGCTCAGAATGTCTGAGCTGGTGGGGGTTGGAATAGGGGAAAGGGGGAGGGAAGGAAAAGGAGAATCAAACAGAAACCTTCTCATCTTTCTATCAGCAGCCATGCAAGGAATATTGTTCAGCATGGCACAAAAGCGGCACTGAAAATAGCTGCAGCCAGAGCAGGGCTGCCAACCACTGCCTGAGATAACGTCTACTTGGAGACACTGGTGTCTTTGTGGTGCTGTCAGTGTCCCTATTGTTCCTGAGCCTATTGCCTGGGGAATATTGTTCCCGGCTTTTGTCTCCCCCGGTTCACGGTTCACTTTTGTTTGCCTTTACTTACCATTTCATTTCTTGCTTCCTTTGTGCTCTCCCATTCCCTCCTTTGTCTCTCCCTCTCTAAGCCTGCCTGTGGTGTGGATTGGTGCCCAAGGAGACAATAGGCCCAACAGCTCCCAACCTATGGCCCCACACTGAACCACACACCCCATACTGTAGACGGTTCCATTCCAGCTCTCCCTCTCCCAAGTGGCACCCAAGATGTCCCAAAGGTGGGAGAGCCTTGAGGGAGGGTGGGGTCCAAGCTACCCACTCCCCTCCTGGTAGCGAGGAAAGGTCAGTAGGGTATTTGATTCCAGGAGGAAGTCTGAAATGCCTAAGTGGGTCCCTGTCTCCTTCTGGATCTCTCTCTTTTCCCTTTTCCCTTTTTTTAAAAAATAGGTTTTGGAAAAAAAAAAAAAAAAAAAAAGGTTTTGGGTCCAGTCAGAGTAATAAGGACATGCTCAAACTCCACCTCCCCCAAACCCTCTCTCAAGTGCCCAGCATGCACGTCTCTGACCAGGGCGCTCATTTTTCTTCCCCCTCCCTCTCAGCCTCGTGGATCAAAGTGACCTCTGTTTATTTGCACATTCAAATCCAGACTGCCTCCAGTAACCCGATCCAGTCAGGCGCCAGGATGGTGCAGGAAAAGCCCCGCCTGCACCCCTCCCCCCCACCTAACAGCCCTTTTGGCAGAACTGGGTAAGGAAGGGGACGGGGTCTCCTAGGGTCAGAGTTGGGAGTGCAAGAGAGGCTGGCTGTAAGGCTAAACTGCCAATTCTTTTAGAATGGCCTCTGGTCCTCTCACTTCAATGACAGGGGAAACTAAGGCATCAAAAGAGACTTAGAAAATACACGACTCAGGTCCTGAGTTCGCCTGCCAACCCCCAGCATGCTCAGGTGTCCAACTGCAGCCCTGCAGAGAGACTCCTTCTGAGTTCCAGCTAAGAGGGGACAGGCCCCACGCTGTACTTAAGGGGCTGGCATTGACTTCAGGCATCAAAAGCTGTTGATAGAAAGTGCTTTTTGTCTACCTCCCCCAACTTCCTGCCTCTAAACAGAAGAGGACAGTGATTGGAGGGTTGAGGAAGCTTTTACTTTGGGGGAAGGCTGGGAGTAGGGACATAGCCTGAAGCCAGAGAGGAGCCTCTACTCTCTCATTGTTCTGGTTCCAAGGACAATGGGAATAGTCTCCAGAGAGTCATTGTTTCAAAAGCTGGAAATTGGGTAGGGGATTTCCGGAAAGTTTGAATGGAAGCCAAGCTTGGCTGAGAGGAGACAGGAGGAGGAGGAGGAAGGGGAAAAGGAAGATAAGGGGGCAGTCTGGGGTTAGGCGAAAATACTACTGGGCCCTGAGGACAAATTTGCCCTCCTGATTTCACTACTTTCAATCCAAGACTGCTCTTTTTTGTTCTCATTCTTGCCCTGCCTTTCTCCCCATTCCCTTTTTCCAGACAAAATTATCTCTAAATTCTTAATACTCTTAAGCATAAGGAGGAGCAAAAATAATTTCCCATTCCTTAAGGGAAAGAATCGAGTCTGTTCCACCATTGTAAGCTAAGGTACACTGTAGAGCAACCAAAAGTGATGGCATACAGGCAATATATTCAATTTATTTGAGACTAAAATATTTCCCTTGTAGCTAGGAATGGCCAATGAAACATAAGTAGAAGAGGTTAGGTATCTGGGAACTTCTCCTAAAGGGGCATACCTTTTTGCCCTTCTCACCTTCCTCTTTGACCTGGCTGGAATGTGGTTGTGATGGCTGGAGATCTAGCAGCCTTCTTGAAACCATGAAGGGACCATGAAGGGAGTTTGAAAAGGACTCCCTGTTCCTGTTAAGGAAAGCCAAAGAGAAAGGTAGAAAGTGCTTGGGTCCCTGATGACTGAAGAACTACAATATTAGCCTCAAAATGCCTACCTATGAGGTTTATTTAGGTGAGGGGTACAGAAAGTTTTATTAGATTAAGCCCTTTAATTTGGGTCTTTATTAATAGGACTCAGACACAAGTCTTACTAATACAGGGGCATGATTTATATCAATGAGGAAAGAAATTTCTATACCATTTCTTTCTGTTTGCTGAACTGTAGGAAAAAGAAAAAGAGTCAAAAGAGATATCCCATTGTGTCCTAGAGCATGTGAATAATACTGTAGGTTTTCAAAGTGAAGTCACAAGCTGAGTTTGGAGGCAGGGGCTAGAGAGAACACAATGCTCTGTACAATAAAGTAGGAGGAATCATTCTGAGGTGGCTGGGGAGAAGTGAAGAGGCCAAGCAACATGCAGAAGATTGCTATGCATGGTTACATGGACATTAGAGTGAACTGGCAGCTGATAGCCTGAAAGAAGAGAAGAGGGGGAAATCTCTAAAGGAAGACACAAGAACTAAAAAAGACACTATTTATTAATATTAATCAGGCTTTTGCAACATTATATAAAAATAGACAATTCAAAATGATGAGTATATGTCAGCAAAACAAGTTCACTCCATTTATTAATGCAAGAGCCGAGAGAGCAGGTGGAACAAATGTTGAAACTTCCTCCTCCTTGTCCAAACACATAAGATCAGGGAGAAAATAGATTAAAAAACTCATAGCCACACTTGAAAACAAGACAGGGAAACATTAAAAGCTACCAAAGAGGTAAAACAGACTATTTAACAAGAAACATGAATCAGATTGATACCAGACTTTCTCATATTTAACAGCAGATGCCAAAAAACAATGGAATAAAATCATCAAAATGGTGAAATAAATAATGCTAAATATAAAATTCTATGCCCAGTGAGACTATTATTCCAGAGTAAAAGTAAAGACACCTTTAGGCATGAAAGATCTCAGAAATTTTAGTAATCACAGACTCTCACTGAAAGAACTGTTTCAACAAGAAGAAAAGTGAATACTGAAAAAGAAAATGTAGTATGCAAAGTTTAGCAGAAGATTTTACATATAGCACAAGTGTAATTTTTTTACCGTTTTTTTTAGATTCCACAAATAAGTGATACCATATGATATTTGTCTTTCTCTGTCTGACTTACTTCATTCAGTATGACAATCTCTAGATCCATCCATGTTGCTGCAAATGGCATTATTTCATTCTTTTTTTTTGGCTGAGTAATATTCCATTGTATATATGTACCACATCTTCTTTAACCATTCCTCTGTCGATGGACATTTAGGTTGCTGCCATGTCTTGGTTATTGTAAATAGTGCTACAATGAACATTGGGGAGCATGTATCTTTTCAAATTATGGTTTTCTCTGGGTATATGCCCAGGAGTGGTATTTCTGGATCATATGATAGTTCTATATTTATTTTTTTATGGAACAACCATACTGTTCTCCATAATGGTTGTACCAATTTACATTTCCACCAACAGTGTAGGAGGGTTCCCGTTTCTCCACATCCTCTCCAGCACTTATTGTTTGTAGATTTTTTTTTTTTGCAGTACGTGGGCCTCTCACTGTTGTGGCCTCTCCCGTTGCGGAGCACAGGCTCCGGATGCGCAGGCTCAGCGGCCATGGCTCACAGGCCTAGCTGCTCCGTGGCATGTGGGATCTTCCCGGACCGGGGCATGAACCCGTGTCCCCTGCATCAGCAGGCGGACTCTCAAGTACTGAGCCACCAGGGAAGCCCCGTTTGTAGATTTTTTGATGATAGCCATTCTGACTTGTTTGAGGAGATAGCTCATTATACTTTTGATTTGCATTTCTCTAAGAATTAGTGATGTTGAGCACCTTTTTAATGTGCTTTTTGGCCATCTGTTTATTTTCTTTGGAGAAATGTCTATTTATATCTTCTGCCCATTTTTTGATTGGGTTGTTTGTTTTTTTGATACTGAGCTGCATGAGCTGTTTGTATATTTTGGAGATTAATCCCTTGTCGGTAGCTTCATTTGCAAATATTTTCTCCCATTCTGTGAGCTGTTTATTCATCTTGTTGATGGTTTCCTTTGCTATGTGAAAGCTTTTAAGTTTCATTAGATCCCATTTGTTTATTTTTGTTTTTATTTTCATTACTCTAGAAGGTGGATCCAAAAAGATATTGCTGCGATTTATGTCAGAGAATGTTCTGCCCATGCTTTCCTCTAAGAGTTTTATAGTATCTGGCCTTACATTTAGGTCTTTAATCCATTTTGAGTTTATTTTTGTGTATGGTGTTAGTGTTCTATTTTCATTCTTTTACATGTAGCTGTCCAGTTTCCCCAGCACCACTTATTAAAGAGACTATCTTTTGTCCATTGTATATTCTTGCCTCCTTTGTCATAGATTAGTTGACCATAGGTGCGTGGGTTTATCTCTGGGCTTTCTATCCTGTTCCATTGATCTATATTTCTGTTTTTGTGCCAGTACCAAACTGTTTTTTTGTTTGCTTGTTTGTGTTTTTTTTTTTTTTCCACAATCTTGGCCTTATTTCTTTTTCTTTTAAATTAATTTATTTATTTTTGGCTGCATTGGGTTTTCATTGCTGCATATGTGCTTTTGTCTAGTTGCGGTGAGAGGGGGCTACTCTTTGCTGTGGTGCACGAGCTTCTCATTGCAGTGGCTTCTCTTGTTGCAGAGCACAGGCTCTAGGCACGTGGACATCAGTAGTTGTGGCACACAGGCTCTAGAGCGCAGGCTCAGTAGTTGTGGTGCACGAGCTTAGTAGCTCCAAGGCATGTGGGATCTTCCCGGACCAGGGATTGAACCCATGTCCCCTGCATTGGCAGGTGGATTCTTAACCACTGCACCACCAGGTAAGTCTCCCAAACTGTTTTGATTTCTATAGCTTTGTAGTATAGTCTGAAGTCAGGGAGTCTGATTCTGTTTTTCTTTCTCAAGATCTGCTTTGGCTATTCGATGTCTTCTGTGTTTCCATACATATTGTAAATCTTTTTGTTCTAATTCTGTGAAAAATGCCATTGGTAATTTCATAGCGATTACACTGAATCTGTAGATTGCTTTGGGTAGTATAGTCATTTTCACAATATTGATTCTTCCAATCCAAGGACATGGTATATCTCTCTACTTGTTTGTGCAATCTTTGATTTCTTTCATCAACATCTTATCTGAGTACAAGTCTTTTGCCTCCTTAGGAAGGTTTATTCCTAGGTATTTTATTCTATTTGATGTGATTGTAAATGGGATTGTTTCCTTAGTTTCTCTTTCTGATCTTCCATTATTAGTGTATAGGAATGCAAGAGATTTCTGTGTATTGATTTTGTATCCTGCAACTTTACCAAATCCATTGATGAGCTCTAGTAGTTTTCTGGTAGTGTCTTTACAATTTTCTATGTATAGTATCATGTCATCTGCAAACAGTGATAGTTTTACTTCTTTTCCAATTTGCATTCCTTTTATTTCTTTTATTTCTAGCCATGGCTAGAACTTCCAAAACTATATTGAATAAAAATGGTGAGAGTGGACATCCTTGTCTTGTTCCCGATCTTAGATGAAATGCTTTCAGTTTTTCACCATTGAGAATGATGTTAGCTGTTTGTTGTATATGGCTTTTATTATGTTGAGGTAGGTTCCCTCTATGCCCACTTTCTGGAGAGTTTTTATCATAAATCGGTGTTGAATTTTGTCAGAAGCTTTTTCTGCATCTATTGAGATGATCATACGGTTTTTATTCTTCAGTTTGTTAATGTGGTGTATCACATTGATTGATTTGCATATACTGAAAAATCCTTGCATCCCTGGGAGCACATGTGTAATTTTTTAAAAAGGAAATGCATAGGTAGGTGGTGCTACAGTAATGAACAATATTCCCAGGTCCCAATGGCTTATAATCACAAAGGTGTATTTCTTGCTCATGTCAGCTCAGCTGCAGGTTGGCTAGGGCTCTGCTCTATATGGCTTCTTTATTCTGAGATTTAAGTGGCAGCAAAAGTTTCTATTGGGAAGAAACTAATTTCTCAGCAGAGGGAAAAGAAAAGTGGAGTGCCATGGTTATTAAAGCATCAGCTAGGGAGTAGCACATAGCCTTTAACCCACAAAACAAGTCAGGTGGCCAAGCCTGCCATACATGGGATGTGTCCTAAAACTCACATGGCAATAGGAGGGGAGTTACATATAATTCTCTCAGGAAAGGAGGTGAATCATTTGGGAACAGGAATATAATCTACGGGAACAGGAATATAATCTACCACAACAGGCAAAACAACTGGGAAAATATGACTTTTAGCAACTATGAATTCTGGGAAGGAGAATATAGGTAATTATATTCTGCATTTTTTAGGTTCTCAAAATGAAAAAAGAAGACAAAGGAAAAAGTTTAGATCCACTAGAATAAGCACTTTTGTATACTGCTTTTTAAAGTTTAACATTAGGGGCTTCCCCGGTGGTCCAGCAGTTAAGACTCCATGCTCCCAACACAGGGAGCCGGGGTTCGATCCTTGGTCAGGGAACTAGTTTCTCCATGCTGCAACTAAAATATCCCACATGCCACAACCAAAAAGATCCTGCATGCTGCAACTAAAGAGCCCGCATGCTGCAACTAAAGATCCCACATGCCACAACTAGGACGTGGCATAGGCAAGTAAATAAATTAATTAAAAAAAAATAAAGTTTAACATTAATCTTGTGAGCAGAGGGGAGGAAAAAAACCTTTCTCCTGCTGGGGCCCTGGGAATTAAACTGACAAAAGACAGAGTAACAATAGAAAAACAGTTTATTAACATGTGCAGAGTGCATACACATGGGGGAAATTCAGTGATGAGTAACTCAAAGGGGTGGTTAGAACTCGGGACTTGTATAGCACCTTAACAAAGAACAATAAATTTGTAGAGAAGTGATAAGACAAAGGAAAATTAGTTTAGGCTTTTAGAGTGGTAAACTGTGGGAAGGTAAGTACACACGGAAAGGAATGGAAGATAACGGTTATTTCAATAAGCTTTGTTTGCAGACCTGTCTCAGTGCTGATTTTTCATCTTCTTCATGGCTGTTAAAACTCTCCCAGAAAAAGAGATTTATAGCAGTCCTCATTTCTCAGAAGTGTCTGCTTTTAGTCAATAGAGAAAGTTCTGAGAAGGCTTTTTTTCTGCATCTGTTGATTGTCACTTGCCTCCAGCTCAAAATAGTCTTTATGCTAAAATGACATACCCTGGGGTGGCATATTCTGATCTGCAGAAGTATTTGCTCATATCACTAATAGTTCTCCCATTTGTACTTTTTTAGATGCAGAGATCTAATATGGCTTAGGAAAACCAAAGTAGATGAGATGATAGAACTCTGGGACTTACAGGGTTACAACTTATGCACATTTACCAAGGAATCTGTATATCTGATGTTTTATTGTGTGCAATTATGATTCTGAGGGCCATATAACTTTAAATAATTAAATGTAAAACTTTATTTTTAAAAATGAAAAGGCACCAAAATAATATTAAGCACATAAAAATGTTGGACAATGAGAGAATCATGAAGAAATGTGCTTACCAACAATTTGGACATTTTCAGTTCTCAGGAAAAGTTGTGAAAAATTTTGAAATGGATCAAAGAGTTACTGGATGTATTCAATTGGAAACTATGCATTATCTAAAACACACCCGTTTAGGTTATCTGATTCTTTGAAAGGGGTTTGCACATTTCATTGTCTCTGAGCTATTTTACAACAATGTAAGTTGTAGATAACATAACAATGCAAATAATTCTGGTTTTTAAAAAATTAATTAATTAATTTTTGGCTGCATTGGGTCTTGCTGCTGCCCGCAGGCTTTCTCTAATTGCAGAGAGGAGGGGGGCAGGCTACTCTTCGTTGCAGTGCACAGGCTTCTCATTGTGGTGGCTTCTCTTGTTGCGGAGCATGGGCTCTAGAGCACAGGCTTCAGTAGTTGTGGTGCATGGGGTTAGTTGCTCCGTGGCATGTGGGATCTTCCAGGACCAGGGCTTGAACCCATGTCTCCTGCATTGGCAGACGGATGTTTAACCACTGCGTCACCAGGGAAGCCCAATAAGTCTGCTTTATACACTTGCAAATGAATCTTGTCCCGTGAAGGGACACTTGATTCCCTACCCCCCCACCCCCACCTCCAAAAAAAGAAAACAACTAGTTTTGCGTCTATTTGTAGATTCATTTTAGGGCCTACATATATGTCTGGTCTTTGAATTCTCCTTTGAACTTGTTGAAACATTACTTATTTCTTCATTAATTAATGAGTTAAATAAAATCTTTGGGCGTGTTCATTTTATATTTGTAAGAGCATCATGATTTTATCTTTAAAAAATTTATCCTATAACAGTGAATATTCCACAAAACTTCCTTTGTTATGAATATTTATTAGGAGTCAGTCTCTGATGCTATATGTTTTTGCAAATGTATGGTATGGGATAATATTTTGAATGATTAATTGTTGCCTTTTCCCCATGATTTTTTCCTTGACTCACACCCCATTTGGTCCAAGCTTGTTCCATCAGATTCTCTCTCTTAGTAATGTAAATTCAAAGACATTTGTGAGTTCTGAGGCTGGGGATGAGGTGGTAAGTACTTGGCACTGGTGGGGTCACCATCTCTGTGTGATCGTGGATAGAGAAGCAAGAGAGGAGGCATGCTGGATGAGGCTGACGAGGCAGACATACCCGGAACGTGGTTCCTGACTGCTGTCTGCTTCCTGACTCTCCTGGAAGACTTTGATTTCTGAATATTATCCAGAATTCTTCCAACAAATTTTCTTTTTTGATTTACCTAATGTGAGCTGATTTATGTTATTTGCAATCAGAATGACTTTAATCAAAACAAAGTGGCATCAAGATGGAGGGCATAAACCATTACCCTGGTTAAATCCAAGTCTCTGCCTATCTTGCCTGAGTCTTTGTGACTGGAGAAAAACACCCAACCTCACTGACTTATTCTCACTTTAAATTCATGATTATCAGTCTCAGTGCGTCTTTATGCTGTCCAGCAATCATCCTTTACTCCCCTAATCTGTTCCCTCTCCCGCTCTCTCCCCTAATCTCCTCATACCCGCAACACCTCCTCACACATTCTCACCCTGGGCAGTGAACCTGGCTTGCTTCATCACCAAGCAAACTGAAACTATCATGAAAGCACTTCTACAGATTATCACCACTTCTACTCACCTGGCTTCCAGGAGGCCATGGTGTCTCAGCTTCCTTTTACCTCATAGATTCTCCCCTCTCAGTCTCCTTTGATAGCCTCTCTTCTCCCAAACCTCTAAACCTGCACTGTCCAACACCATAGTTACTAGCCTCAGAGGGCTATAGAGCACTAGAAGTGGTCAGCCTGAAGTGAGACTGATGTAAGCATGTAACACATACAAGATTTCAAAGACCTACCAGGATAGAAGGGCATACAAAATATTTCATTAATAATTTTTATAGTGATCATATGTTGAAATGATAATACTTTGGATATCTTAGGTTAAATAAAATATAGTTTAAAATTACTTTCACCTGTTTCTTTTTCTTTTTCTAAATGTGGGCTACTAGACAACTTAAAACTGACCTGACTCACATTGTATTTCTATCATCAGCACTGCTGTAAATGTCAGAGTGCCCAGGACTCAGTCTTCGGTCCTCTAGTCTTTCTCTACTCTCACTCTCTCATTCAGTTTCAGGGCTTTATATATGCCAACAGACCTCTCTCCTGAGCTCCTGACTGTATATCCAACCTCTTGCTCAACTTCTCCACCTGGAAATCTAATATACACCTCAGATTGGCTCTCCCATCTCAGCCGGTGGCAACTCTGTTCAGATGTTCAAGAGAAAACCGTGGAGTCATCTTTGACTTCTTCCTTTATCTCAAATGCCATATCTATTTCCTTCAGTGGGCTTATATTCAAAGTGTATCCAGAATCTAACCATCTTCACTATGATGGGGTTTAGGACACACTATTCCATATGGCACCTGGGCATATTGAATATTTTAAGCTGAAGGGGTTTGAGAAAACAGCAGAAGCAGGAACGTCACTCTGACCTCCCCTGCCCTTTCCCCCTGAAGCAGATCCCAAGACGCTCATGTGAGAAGTGTTCTCCCTATACCCAGAGGAAAGAAATATCCTTACCTCCAAGAGAAGGGACTTGGACACGAAGAAGAATCCGAATGAACAAGACTTGCTGAGTTTTCTCCAGGTTATTATGCGTAGCTCAGACTCTTTGTCCTAGCACATCTTTCCATGACTTTCCACTCCTCAACAAACCTAGCATTAAAAGCACTCAGGTGTAACCATTTTTTCGGGTCTTCATTTCCTTATGAATACTCTTGTGTCACGTAATATAAATATGTATGATTTTCTCCTGTTAATCTTTATCAGTTTAAATTTCAGACCCAACTGAGGGACCTAAAAGAGTCAAGGAAAACTTTTTCCTCCCCTACAGCTACTTCCCCTGCTACCACCATCTTTTCTTGCCTAGATTACTGGGATAGTAAGGAAGAGATCGCCCAGCTTCTACCCTTGTGTCTTTACAGCTGTTCTTAACAAAGCACCTGAGGGATACTTTAACCTCTCTGTTAAAAATCCTGTCACTCAGAGTAAAAACCACTCCTAACTGCCCTGCATGATCTGATCCCCATCACTTCCCTGGCCTCGTCTCCTACCAACTCCCATTCAGCCTGTTCCAACAACACAACTATTCCTTAACAGGCCACACAGGATCCTGCATTAAGGCCTTAGTATTCGTTGCTCCCTCTGCCTGAAACGCTCTGCTCTTAGATATTTACATGGTTGAAAATCTTAGATATCCACATGGCTGAATATCTAATAATTCAACTCCTTCATCTTTTTGTTGAGATGTCCCATTCTAAAGGAGGTTCCTCTGTTTAAAATTGTGATCTACCTCCCCTCACCCCAATCTCTTTATTCTCATCTACTTTTTCTTTTCTCCAAAGTACTTACTTATCACCCTCCAATATCCTATACCATTTACTTCTTTATTATGTTTATTGTGTATTGTTATCCCACCGATCATCCATGCCAAGAGAGTAGAAGCTCCTGCAGGGCAAGGAACTTGTGTCTCTTTTGTTTTCTGATGCATTCCAAGTGCTAACAACAGTGTCTGACACACAGTAGGCACTCAATACATATCTGTTGAATGCACATTAGGCTAATCAGAGGAGGCTGAATATTCTCACAAGGGGCAGTAACACAAATTCCAGTTCAGGGTGGCCAACCTGGAAGCAGAAAAGAAAAACAAAACCACAAATCAGATTCTGAAATCCAGATCAATAAATCAGTTACTCGCCAGGTCCAAATGCAGCCAACCAAATGGTCTGATTTGCTCTTTTTTTCTTTTTGTCTTAGACTGGTTGATACCATTGACTGGGGGAAAAAAAGGTGATCCTGAAAATCTCACTGGGAAGATGGAGAAAACATCGATAATTGCTGGAACCCTGACCCTGGTCCCCTAAACAGCCTCTTTTCATGCATGCCTTTGCTGAAAGAGGGATCCCATTCCAAGGCAAGGAATGGAATGCAGTTGTGGGGCAAGGGCAACATTCCTGGGGAGATTAGAGAAGATAGGTTCAATGCAGGCTCTTTTGTTCTGGGTCTAAGCCTGGAGGCTAAGGCCATTAACCAGAAAACAATTGGTGATGCTAAGAAATAGAAGGTCCACACCTGGTTTTTAAGTTCAGTAGGGATGGAAATACATGTGACAAGACCCAGCAATGTTACTAACATTCTTTCATCCATAAACAAATATTAATGAGTTCCTATGATGTGCCAGACACATTCTCGGCCTTGAGGAAACAGTGGTAATTAATATAAGGTCGCTGCTTTCATGGAGTTTATGTTCTGATTGGTGTTGACTAAAAAAATATTCACAACCTAAAAGTTGAGGGTTATGTTTTATTCAGTGGAAATTTTTAGGACTTCAGCATCTCATTTTTAGGAGGCAGCATCTCAAGTAACCCTGAGACAACTGCTCTGAGGAGGCACAGCAGAGAGCCAGGATATAAAGGAGTTCTGCAGCAAAGGGTAGGTAGTCTGAACATCAAAAATTATTGTTAGTTAAAGAAAACCAGATATCTCAAGTTAAGGAATTAAGTGCTTTTCTATATATGGGAAGATACGAGAGTCTGGGCTCACTGAAATCATTCCTTTGATATGCACCTCAGCTGTCTGGGTCCAGTATCCTGTGTTTTCACATCACGGCTCATCAGCTCACTGTTGTTGGCAGTGGCTGCAATCACTGATGACTGTGACATCGTTTGTTTACTGATGTGGCAGGCAATATTCCATTTCTCAGTTCCTCCTCTTGGTCCAAAATTTGACCAATATTTGGAAGACATTTCATGACTAATTTTTGTCCCACAGCCCTGGGAGGCTTGTCTCAGATAAGGCAAAAATTCTTGTTGATATGCCACTCCAGGTGCTAATTTCCGGATACGTCCTGTAGATAATTAAATATTCTCTGGATCCTCTGTCTTTCTAGCCTATTATGATCCAGGAGATATTTTCCCTTGTTGCTTCTTCCCACACCTAGAATCACACTATTACAATTATTCTATATGGAGTTGTAAATGTGATCTATTTCCTCAAGATAGGTACTGTAAGAGACAACAATCTTATAAAATACATAGGATATAAGTAATTCAACTAGTAATATTGACAAAGTCATGGTGCAGCAGGGAGACATAAATCATAAACAATTTGGAAACAAATTAAAACAATGACTAGTATAACTAGTTGTAATCCAATTGTAATAAACCATCAAGTCCACAGGACAGCCAGCTGGAGAAGCCAAATTCTGGAAGAATCAGGTAGAGAGAAAAAGATAAACATGTCATCTTTGTTTACAAAGATATATTTTATCAAGTTGTTGTAGGTCATAGCATAATAGGAAAGGTTTTTCTGGAAAACAAAGATTAAAGCTAGTATAGTTTCCAAAAAGTCATAAAGTTATAATCATATCAATTAATTCAGTCCCATGTAATTAATTCCTGTTGATCTGGATAAAGTCATCAGGTTTTCCATTAGAGTTTTGTCATTTGTTACCCAGTTCAGTGGTATTATCTAAAGGCTATCAGAAATTTATATTTGTTTTAAAAGTCCTTTTTAAGAGTCTTCTTGAAAATCTTCATTTTGTAAAAGTATCAATGTAAAATAATGATTATCTATAAAGGACAAAACTTAAAATAGCATGGTTAAAGATTTGAGTACAAAGCAATTAGCAAGAAACTTGGCTATTTTTGTTACATATAACATATTAGGGTAATAACGAATTATGACTGATAATATCATATCAGGACATATCAGAGGTTAGAGATTCCCTATAAATTTTGGAATATCTATATGAATGACATTTATCCATACACTATAACCTAAGGTTCATCTCCAATCACTTGACAATGTTTTTGAAGTAATTTAACATACCAAATAAACTTAGTTTAACATTCTTCTCTGAGATGTCTCAGAGATGCTCTTTTGAAGTATCCCAGAGCCAGCTGGAGGCTAGAAGAGTTTTAGTTAGATTTTAATATTTGGGAAGTTTGTTAACAATATCAAAAATGTTTTAAAATACAACAGAATCATTGGTCTCTATGAAACAATACTTATTCATTTAACCAAAGTCCCAAAAAGATTAAAACAAACAAACAAATACAGATCACTTAAGTGCACAGAAACTCACACAATCTGTTATCAAAAAGGAGCACCCTAAGAAACTTTGTTCAAATTCCAGTCTTTTGCTAGCTTACTTAACAACAAAATCCATTTACTTAATTAACTTCAATCTAAACTTAGTTAATCCTGACAATGCATAAAATCTTTTTCCTCAGTAAAATGTAACTCCATTCCTCATACCTTCTTTACTGAAAACACACATCCTACTTTCCTACTGCATACTGAAATGTTTCCTTATTATTGCTATTAGCTTTAATTACATGTTTAAATTTGAATCTTCAACTCAAAAAAACTTAATTTATAATGAAGACTAGGTAAGAAATTCTGAACAGTCTTTTATGTTAGCATTCTGTAGATTGGTGAACATAAATACCAGTGATAGTTTCTAAAAACATTTGTTTTCATATAGAGAACATCTCAGGGTGGCACCAAAAATATTCATTAATAGTCCTAAATACCTTTCGTTTCTCTGTTTAGTTTGATGTCTCAGTATCTTATTGGTGTGTGTGTGTGTGTGTGTGTGTGTGTGTGTGTGTGTGTGAGTGAATGACCTAGCTATTCAAAAAATTTCCATCACTTAATTTAGTACAACTCTAGAACTTTAAGTTACCAAATTTTCTGGAGAGATCATTTTAAGTAGACATTTCTAAAACATAATTAATTTGAAAGAGTTTACCCAAAATCTCTTATCTCATTTACATTTACTTTAAAGTTTCATCATATCAAATTATTTTCCTTGGTTTTATTTGAATTTTATTAGACTTAGGTACAATAAAGTATTATACTTAATATTGATGCCTCTAAAGGCATGTCGATATTAATTATATCAACAAACTTTAATACCAGGTATCAACTTAATATTAAATGTTTCCCAGTTCACATGAGCCTGAAAGTCATTTTGGCCAGTTTCTTTTTTTTTAAATTAATTAATTAATTAGGCTGCATCGGGTCTTAGTTGTGGCACACAGGATCTTTGTTGCGGCATGCAGGAGTTTTTGGTTGCAGCACGTGGGCTCTTTGTTGTGGCATGTGGGCTCCTCTAGTTGTGTCATGTAGGCTTCTCTCCAGTTGTGGCGCTCAGGCTCCAGAGTGCGTGGGCTCAGTAGTTGTGGTATGTGGACTCTCTAGTTGTGGCAGGCTCTCTAGTTGTGCTGTGTGGGCTCCAGAGCACGTGGGCTCAGTAGTTGTGGCATGCGGATTCTCTAGTTGTGGCACACAGGCTTAGTTGCTCCACACCATGTGGAATCTTAGTTCCCTGACCAGGAATCAAACCCATGTCCCCTGCATTGGAAGGTGGATTCTTAACTACTGGACCACCAGGGAAGTCCCTTGGCCAGTTTCTTTTATATTTAATTTGCAAGCAGTTCTAAATTGAACTCTTTGTAATTCAATTTTGATGATACTTTCCAGAGTATTATCATATATATATATATATGATGTGTACACAGACATATAAACAGACAAAACTAGAGATCTCATGCCTTCACTTTAAAAAAAAAACCTAGTTATGAATCATCAGATATTACAATAGAAACATACTAGTTTACAAAGAACAATTGGAATACATTAAAGTTGCTCGCTCAGATGACTAAGCCTTTACTCTTTGTAAAGTTTAGCTGAGGGAGCATTCCCAGAGGTTTGAATTTTAAAACTACCACTTTGTCATTTTCCCCCCTTGCTTGCAGGTCTTGCCTGATTGAGCTAATTAGGCTGAGTCTCAGGTCACTGTGGCCTGTATTTACATTTTCTGGTTTGTAGAGATTTGTAAGAAAAAGACAGCTGTTTTTACTTCCCCAAAGAACAGGTCTGTCACTTAGATGATACTAAAACATTGATTTGTCCCGCTATATATTATATTGATGAGAAGATTTCTAACTAATCTGAAGGTTAAGAGTTCTATGTTCTACAGCTTTATTTTCTTTTTCTTTTTCTTTTTTTTTGAACAGCTATTGGAGTATAATTGCTTTACAATGGTATATTAGTTTCGATTTTATAACAAAGTGAATCAGCTATACATATACATATATACCTGTATCTCCTCTCTCTTGCGTTTCCCTCCCACCGTCCCTATCCCACCCCTCTAGGTGGTCACAAAGCACCGAGCTGATCTCCCTGTGCTATGTGGCTGCTTCCCACTAGCTATCTATTTTACATTTGGTAGTATATGTAAGTACATGCCACTCTCTCACTTCGTCCCAGCTTACCCTTCCCCCTCCCCATGTCCTCGAGTCCATTCTCTACATCTGCATCTTTATTCCTGTCCTGCCCCTAGGTTCTTCGCAAACTTTTTTTTCTTTTTTAGTTTCCATATATATGTGTTAGCATATGGTATTTGTTTTTCTCTTTCTGACTTACTTCACGCCGTATGACAGACTCTAAGTCCATCCACCTCATTACAAATAACTAAGTTTCGTTTCTCTTTATGGCTGAGTAATATTCCATTGTATATATGTGCCACATCTTCTTTAGCCATTCATCTGTCAATGGACACTCAGGTTGCGTCCATGTCCTGGCTATTGTAAATAGAGCTGCAATGAACATTGTGGTACATGACTCTTTTTGAATTATGGTTTTCTCAGGGTATACGCCCAGTAGTTGGATTGCTGGGTCATATGGTAATTCTATTTTTAGTTTTTTAAGGAACCTCCATACTGTTCTCCATAGTGGCTGTATCAAATTACATTCCCACCAACAGTGCAAGAGGGTTCCCTTTTCACCACACCCTCTCCAGCATTTGTTGTTTGTAGATTTTTTGATGATGGCCATTCTGACTGGTGTGAGGTGATACCTCATTGTAGTTTTGATTTGCATTTCTCTAATGATTAGTGATGTTGAGCATCCTTTCATGTGTTTGTTGGCAATCTGTATGTCTTCTTTGGAGAAATGTCTGTTTAGGTCTTCCGCCCATTTTTGGATTGGGTTGTTTGTTTTTTTGATATTGAGCTGCATGAGCTGTTTATATATTTTGGAGATTAATCCTTTGTCCATTGATTCATTTGCAAATATTTTCTCCCATTCTGAGGGTTTTCTTTTCATTTTGTTTATGGTTTCCTTTGCTGTGCCAAAGCTTTTAAGTTTCATTAGGTCCCATTTGTTTATTTTTGTTTTTATTTCCATTTCTCTAGGAAGTGGGTCAAAAAAGATCTTGCTGTGATTTATGTCATAGAGTGTTCTGCTTATGTTTTCCTCTAAGAGTTTTATAGTGTCTTGCCTTACATTTAGGTCTTTAATCCATTTTGAGTTTATTTTTGTATATGGTGTTAGGGAGGGTTCTAATTTCATTCTTTTACATGTAGCTGTCCAGTTTTTCCAGCACCACTTATTGAAGAGGCTGTCTTTTCTCCATTGTATATTCTTGCCTCCTTTATCAAATATAAGGTGACCATATGTGCGTGGGTTTATCTCTGGGCTTTCTATCCTGTTCCATTGATCTGTATTTCTGTTTTTGTGCTAGTACCATAATATCTTGATTACTGTAGCTTTGTAGTATAGTCTGAAGTCAGGGACTCTGATTCCTCCAGCTCCGTTTTTTGTTCTACAGCTTTAGAGTTTAATATATCATACCTTCAAAAGCTTGTATAAGGCATTCAGCAAAGGCCTTCTTTACGAATTCACAAGTCAAACCCAGAACAAAATCACTAATGTTATTTTTATTAGCCCTTGAATGTTAGTTCCCAGTTTTTACTTATTTGTATGGCTCAGGTAACCCAATTGGTTCCCTTTAGTATGTTCAATTAATATTTTCTGAGGGGCAGATGTATATGCCATGTCTTATAATACCACACAGGGAAGCATTCCCCAGTGAAACATGTCTACCCTACAATATAATGAAAGAAAAAGAGATATAACCATCTTATATAAAGCCCATTTAAATATATACCAATTTTATACACTTCCATCTCAATTCTATCAACTTTTATACATTTAACTTTAGCTTTCATTAGGATATAAACAACAAGATTTGATCTTACAGGAGGAGTTCTAGAAGTTTTTCTTTCTTTTTATTCCCTGTCCATTTAATCTGTTTTTTATATAAAAGGCTCTGGGATCCCCAGAGGGGGGTTGAGCCAAGGAACTCAGGCCTTTTGGTATGTTGCCCCAAATAATTGCTGGTCAAGTATCTCAGTGTAATTTTTTTCTAAGACCTTTAAATATATATATATATATTTATATTAATATATATTATATATTAATATATATTATATTAATATAATATATATATATTTAAATTGGGATAAATAGAGCAGACTTGTGAAGACCAGTAAGGGGTCCCTTTTGGCCCATTTAACCTCAGATAGTGTAGTATCAAAACCTTCTGTTCTAATCACATAAATGTCCATTTTATTTATCCCATTTTAAATAACGATCTAAAGATTTCTTTATTCATTTGAGGTAAGTCCTTTTAAAATTTCTACCTTGTTAGAAAAAGCTTCTAGACTTTCCTTACAAGTTTTTTTTCTGTTAACATTAATTATTCTAGTGTTTTTATTAGCATCTGTAAGAACCATTGAGGGGAAGCAAAGACCACAAATAAAGCTTCCCAAACTGTTTTTTTCCCCTTGTTTTATTTATTATTTAAAATTTCATTTTATTTATTTTTATACAGCAGGTTCTTATTAGTTATCCATTTTATACATATTAGTGTATATATGTCAATCCCAATCTCCCAATTCATCCCACCACCACTACCCCCATCCTGCTTTCCACCCCTGGTGTCCATACATTTTTTTCTCTACGTCTGTGTCTCTATTTCTGCCTTGCAAACCAGTTCATCTATACCATTTTTATAGATTCTACATATATATGTTAATATATGATATTTGTTTTTCTGACTTACTTCACTCTGTATGACAGTCTCTAGGTCCATCCACATCTTTACAAATGACCCAATTTTGTTCCTTTTTATGGTTAATATTCCATTGTATATATGTACAACATCTCCTTTATCCATTAATCTGTCAATGGGCAATGAGGTTGTTTCCATGACCTGGCTATTTTAAATAGTGCTACAATGAACATTGAGGTGCATGCGTCTTTTTGAATTATGGTTTTCTCTGGATATATGCCCAGTAGTGGTATTGCTGGGTCATATGGTAATTCTATGTTTAGTTTTTCAAGGAACCTCCATACTGTTCTCCATAGTGGCTGTATGAATTTACATTCCCACCAACAATGCAAGAGGGTTCCCTTTTCTCCACATCCTCTCCAGCATTTGTTGTTTGTAGATTTTCTGATGATGGCCATTCTGACTGGTGTGAGGTGATACCTCATTGTAGTTTTGATTTGCATTTCTCTAATGATTAGTGATGTTGAGCAGCTTTTCATGTGCCTCTTGTCCATCTCTGTCTTCTTTGGAGAAATGTTTATTTAGGTCTTCTGCCCATTTTCTGGTTGGGTTGTTTTTTAATATTGAGCTGCATGAGCTGTTATATATATTGGAGATTAATCCTTTGTCAGTTGATTCATTTGCAAATCTTTTCTCCCATTCTGAGGGTTGTCTTTTTCTCTTGTTTATAGTTTCCTTTGCTGTGCAAAAGCTTTTAAGTTTCCTTAGGTCTCATTTGTTTATTTTTGTTTTTATTTCCATTACTCTAGGTGGTGGGTCAAAAAAGATCTTACTGTAATTTATGTCAAAGAATGTTCTTCCTATGTTTTCCTCTAAGAGTTTTATAGTGTTCGGTCTTACATTTAGGTTTCTAATCCATTTTGGGTTTATTTTTGTGTATGGTGTTAGGGAGTGTTCTAATTTCATTCTTTTACATGTAGCTGTCCAGTTTTCCCAGCACCACTGATTGAAGAGACTGTCTTTTCTCCATTGTATAACCTTGCCTCCTTTGTCATAGATTAGTTGACCATTAATTGACCATGGGTTTATCTCTGGGCTTTCTATCCTGTTCCATTGATCTATATTTCTGTTTTTGTGTCAGTACCATATTGTCTTGATTACTGTAGCTTTGTAGTATAGTCCTAAGTCAGGGAGTCTGATTCCTCCAGCTCCATTTTTTTCCCTCAATATTGCTGTGGCTATTCAGGGTCTTTTGTGTCTCCATACAAATTTTAAGATTTTTTTGTTCTAGTTCTGTAAAAAGTGCCACTGGTAATTTGGTAGGGACTGCATTGAATCTGTAGATTGCTTTGGGTAGTATAGTCATTTTCACAATATTGACTCTTCTAATCCAAGAACATGGTATATCTCTCCATCTGCTTGTGTCATCTTTGATTTCCCTCATCAGTGTCTTATAGTTTTCTGAGTACAGGTCTTTTTACCTCCTTAGGTAGGTTTATTCCTAGGTATGTTATTCTTTTTGCTGAAGTGGTGAATGGGATTGTTTCCTTAATTTCTCTTTCTGATCTTTCATTGTTAGTGTATAAAAATGCAAGAGATTTTTGTGCATTAATTTTGTATTCTGCAGTTTTACCAAATTCATTCTAGTAGTTTTCTCGTGGCATGCTTAGGATTCTCTATGTATAGTGTCATATCATCTGCAAACAGTGACAGTTTTATGTCTTCTTTTCCAATTTGCATTCCTTTTATTTCTTTTTCTTCTCTGATTGCTGTGGATAGGACTTCCAAAACTCTGTTGAATAATAGTGAGGAGAGTGGACATCCTTGACTTGTTCCTGATCTTAGAGGAAATGCTTTCAGGTTTTCACCATTGAGAATGATGTTTGCTGTGAGCTTGTCATATATGGCCTTTATTATATTGAGGTAGGTTCCATCTATGCCCACTTTCTGTAGAGTTTTTATCATAAATTGGTGTTGAGTTTTGTCAAAAAGTTTTTCTGCATCTATTGAGATGATTATATGGTTTTTATTCTTCAGTTTGTTAATATGGTGTATCACATTGATTGATTTGCATATATTGAAGAATTCTTGCATCTCTGGGATAAATCCCACTTGATCATGGTGTATGATCATTTTAATATGTTGTTGGATTCTGTTTGCTAGTATTTTGTTGAGGATTTTTGCATCTATATTCATCACTGATATTGGTCTGTAATTTTCTTTTTTTGTAGTATCTTTGTCTGGTTTTGGTATCAGGGTGATGGTGGTCTCATGGAATGAGTTTGGGAGTGTTCCTTCCTCTGCAATTTTTTTGAAGAGTTTGAGAAAGATTGGTGTTAGCTCTTCTCTAAATGTTTGATTGAATTCACCTGTGAAGCCGTCTGGTCCTGGACTTTTGTTTGTTGGAAGATTTTAAACCTCAGATTCAATTTCATTACTTGTGATTGGTCTGTTCATATTTTCTATTTCTTCCTGGTTCAGTTTTGGAAGTTTATATCTTTCTAAGCATTTGTCCATTTCTTCCAGGTTGTCCATTTTATTGGCATAAAGTTACTTGTAGTAGTCTCTTAGAATGCTTTGTATTTCTGCAGTGTCTGTTGTAACTTCTCCTTTTTCATTTCTAATTTTATTGATTAGAGTCCTCTCCCTCTTTCTCTTGATGAGCCTGACTAATGGTTTCTCAATTTTGTTTATCTTCTCAAAGAACAAGCTTTTAGTTTTATTGATCTTTGCAATTGTTTTCTTTGTTTCTATTTTATTTATTTCTGCTCTGATCTTTATGATTTCTTTCCTTCTTCTAACTTTGGGTTTTGTTTGTTCTTCTTTCTCTAGTTCTTTTAGGTGTAAGGTTAGATTGTTTATTTGAGATTTTTCTTGTTCCTTGAGGTAGGCTTGTATTGCTATAAACTTTCCTCTTAGAACTGCTTTTGCTGCATCCCATAGGTTTTGGATTGTCATGTTTTCATTGTGATTTGTCTCTAGGTATTTTTTGATTTCCTCTTTGATTTCTTCAGTGATCTCTTGGTTATTTAGTAACATATTGTTTAGGCTCCATATGTTTGTATTTTTTACATTTTTTCCCTGTAATTGATTTCTAATCTCATAATGTTGTGGTCAGAAAAGATGCTTGATATGATTTAAATTTTCTAAAATTTACTGAGGCTTGATTTTGACCCAAGATGTGACCTATCCTGGAGAATGTTCTGGGTGCACTTGAGAAGAAAGTGTAATCTGCTGTTTTTGGATGGAATGTCCTATAAATATCAGTTAAATCTATCTCGTCTAGTGTCATCTAAAGCTTGTCTTTCCTTAGTAATATTCTGTTTGGATGATATGTACATTGGTGTAAGTGAGGTGTTAAAGTCCCCTACTATTATTTCGTTACTGTCAATTTCCTCTTTTATAGCTGTTAACAGTTGTCTTATGTATTGAGGTGCTCCTATTTTGGGCGCATATATATTTATAATTGTTATATCTTCTTCTTGGATTGATCCCTTTATCATTATGTAGTGTCCTTCTTGTCTCTTGTAGCATTCTTTATTTTAAATCCATTTTATCTGATATGAGTATTGCTACTCCAACTTTCTTTTTATTTGCATTTACATGAAATATCTTTTTCCATCTCTTCACTTTCAGTCTGTATGTGTCCTGAGGTCTGAAGTGGGTCTCTTGTAGACAGCATATAGATGGGTCTTGTTTTTGCATCCATTCAGTGAGCCTGTGTCTTTTGGTTGGAGCATTTAATCCATTCACGTTTAAGGGAATTATTGATTTGTGTGTTCCTATTACCATTTTCTTAATTGTTTTGGTGTGTTTTTGTAGGTCCTTTTCTTCTCTTGTGTTTCCCACTTAGAGAAGTTCCTTTAGCATTTGTTGTAGAGCTGGTTGAATTCTCTTAGCTTTTGCTTGTCTGTAAAGCTTTTGATTTCTCCATCGAATCTGAATGAGATCCTTGCCGGTTAGGGTAATCTTGGTTGTACGTTCTTCTCTTTCATCACTTTAAGTATATCATGCCACTCCCTTCTGGCTTGTAGAGTTTCTGCTGAGAAATCAGCTGTTAACCTCATGGGAGTTCCTTGTATGTTATTTGTCATTTTTCCATTGCTGCTTTCAATAATTTTTCTTTGGCTTTAATTTTTGCCAATTTGATTACTCTGTGTCTCAGCACATTTCTCCTTGGGTTTATCCTGCCTGCAACTCTCTGTGCTTCCTGGACTTGGGTGGCTATTTACTTTCCCATGTTATGGACGTTTTCAACTATAATCTCTTCAAATATTTTCTCAGGTCCTTTCTCTCTCTCTTCTCCTTCTGGGACCCCTATAATGTGAAAGTTGTCATGTTTGATGTTGTCCCAGAGGTTTCTTAGGCTGTCTTCATTTCTTTTCATTCTTTTTTCTTTATTCTGTTCCGCAGCAATGAATTCCACCATTCTGTCTTCCAGGTCACTTAACCACTTTTCCGCCTCAGTTATTATGGTATTGATTCCTTCTAGTGTATTTTTCATTTCAGCTATTGTATTGTTCATCTCTGTTTGTTTGTTCTTTAGTGCTTCTAGGTCTTTGTTAAACATTTCTTGCATCTTCTCGACCTTTGCCTCCATTCTTTTTCCAAGATCCTGGGTCATCTTTACTATCATTATTCTGAATTCTTTTTCTCGAAGGTTGTCTATCTCCACTTCAGTTAGTTTTTTTTCTGGGGTTTTATCTTGTTCCTTCACCTGGTACATAGCTGTCTGCCTTTTTATCTTTTCTGTCTTTCTGTGAATATGGTTTTTTTCCACAGGCTGCAGAATTGTAGTTCTTCTTGCTTCTGCTCAGTTCTCCATACTCTTGAACTCAGTTTTTATTTTCTCAATAGCTGCCAGTCCAAACGCTAGTCCAATAACTATGGAAAGACATCTTGAAAATAAGCCTCTTATCAAAGAAAAGCATGACTGTTTGTAAATAGTTTTTCCATCATACTTTGTAGAAGAATCTGATGCACTTGGACGTTCACATGACTTGTAATCGTTTTGAAAATTATTTCCCCAGTCAGAATCTCCATTGATGAAACCATAACATTTTAACTGTAGTACATTTTGTCCTAGATTAGCAAGCAGGGAAGATCAAGGATGCTTGGTCCCACACAGTGAAGAAACCTCTCCCTGTTTTGAAGGATAGTTTTGCTGGCTATAGAATTCTTGGTTGACAATCCTTTTTTTAGCACTTTGAATATGTCATTCTACTGTTAATTTTATTGAAGATCTCTTATGTGATGAGTCATTTTTCTTTTGCTGCTTTCAGAATTCTCACTTGTCTTTTGACTGTTTTCCTTTGATATGACAAGCTGTGGAACCTACTGAGTCTGTTCTGAGAGTTCATTAAGATTCTTGGATATGCAGACGTTTTTTGTCAATTTTTTGGCTGTTATTTCTTTGATTATTCCATCTTCTCTCTTTCTGAGACTTCAGTTATGCTTGTGTTGGTTCATTTGATGGTGTTCCACAGGTCTGAGACTCAGTTCATTTCCTTCATTCTTTTTAATTTCAATTCTTTTGGATGGATAATATTAATTGACATTTCTTCAAGTTCTCTTATTATTTTGCCTGTTGAAATGTGCTGTTGATTCCATCTAGTGAACTTTTCATTTCAGTATTTGTACTTTTCAACTCCAGAATTTCTTTCTTTCTTTTTTTTTTTTTAATAATTTCTCTTTATTGACTTTCTGTCTTTGGTAAGACATCGTTTCATATTTCTTTAATTCTTTAGATACATTTTCCTTTAGTTCTTTGAGTATATTTATAATAGCAAGTTTGAAGTATTTGTCTTGCAAGCCCAACATCTGGGCTTCCTCAGATAATATTTCTATTGACTGTTTTTTCCTACATATGGGACATACTTCTCAGTTTCTTTGCATATCTCATAATTTTGAACTGGACATTTAAAATTATATAATGTGGCTACTCTGTAAATCAGATTCTTGACCCCTCCTCAGGAATTGTTTAGTGACTTTCTCAGATTAATTATATAAAGTCTGTATCTTTTTCATATGAAATTTCTGCTTAGTAGCTCAGTATCCAGGTAGTGATTGAACAGAGATTTCCTCAAATATCTTGAACCAACTTTTGCTTGATGACTCTATGTGTATATTGGGATAGGTTTCAATGATTTGCCAGGCTGTTTACACCTCTCATTGCCTTCACTTCTTGACTGAGCAAAATCAAAAGGTCTGCCAGCAGTGAGACATTAGGGCCTTCTCAGGTCTTTCCTGGGCATGCACATAGCATGCACATGGCCTTATAGATTGCCAGGTGTATTTCAAATACTTTCATGTCTCCTTATGGACAGCTTATTCTCCAATTTTTCCTTTAAAATTTTTTTAGTCAGACTATTTTTAGCCCCAACTGTTAACAACACCTCTGGCAGCTTCAATGTTAAACAATTGCTACTGATTGTTTTTGATAAATACCCTGTGGCTAGGGCTATTTGCAGAGGTTGAGTCAGGTCAAATAAAACAAGCTCTGAGATAGTAAATTTTATTGGGTGCCCAGACAAGTCAAATAGTGACGATTCTCTGGGATTGTGGCATTGGGGGAACTTCAAACCCATTCTCCCTGTTCCAGTAGCTGCTAGTCTGCTTGTTTTCACAGCTACTGTAATTGTGAGGCTGCTGGCTTTTAATAATACTTTGAAGCTGGAAAGGGGTGTATTGGATTAGAGAAAGTTAAAATGCCCCTAACCTCATTGTTCTTACTGAGATTCAGCCATTTTTCTTGACAAAACACTGCTCAGATTATTGAAACCCTCTGTTTAATTTCAACAGTCTGAAAAAGTTGATTTTAACAGCTTTTCCTGGACTTCTCATTGCCTTTATGGAGAAACAGACTTTCGGATGTCCTTAATGTCATTCTGGAAGTCAGAAACCTCTCCAGCTTTCTTTTCTTTTGTGTTAGCATGGTATATCATTTTCCATTCTTCTACTTTTATTCTATTTGTTTCTTTATTTTAAAGTCAGTTCTTGAAGGTTTTATGTATTAGATATTGCTTGTTTATCTAATTTGACAATCTTTGTTTTTCATTTGGGATGTTAAAAATATTTAATTTTAAACTGTTTATTTATATTGTTAGATTTAAAGCTATTTACTTGCTATTTTCTTTCTTTTGTTTCACCTATTCATTATTATCTTTTTTGGCCTTCTTTTGGATTGAGTATTTTTTATGATTTCATTTTATCTTTCATTGCCTATTGGCTCTAGTGCTTTGAGTTTCTGTTTTGTTTTCAGTGGGTTGCTTATGGCTTATAGTACACACCTTTAATTTATAACAGTCTACTCTGAAGTAACATTATATTATTTCACAAATAGTATAAAAACCCACAACTGTATACTCCTCTCATTTCTCCACTCCTGGTCTTTGTTCTATTGCTATCAAATAATTTATTTCTGCACATGTCATAAATTCCATATTACATTTCTTATTTTTGCTTTAATAGTCAATTATCTTTTAAAGAAATTTTAAAAACAATTTTTAAAGTTCTTTTATATTCATCCACGTATTTATCATTTCCTGTGCTCTTCATTTCTTGGTGTAGATTCAGATTTCCACTTGATAATATTTTCCTTCTTCCTGGAGACTTCCTTTAACATTATTGTAGTTCAGGTGTGCTGGTATAATATTTTTTTCCAGCTTTTGTATGCTGAAAATGTCTTTATTTGGCCATTGTTTTGAAAAATTTTCTCTAGGCATAGAATTCTAGATTGACAGTTTTTTTTCTTCCAGTATTTTAAATCTATTGTTTCACTCTCTTTTGACTTGCATTGTTTCAGACAATAAATCTGTTGTTACTATTATTTTTCTTTCTGTACATAAGCTGTCTTTTTTTAATCTGCCAGTATTTAAGATTTTCTCTTAAATCTTATCAATAGTTCTAGGCAATTTGATTATGATGTACTTTCGTTCCCATTTCTTGGGCTTAGGATTTGTTGAGATTCTTAGATTTACAGTTTTCATCAATTTAGAAAATTTTTTATTCATTAGTCTTTTTTTTTTATTTTTTAATTGGCCTTGCCACACAGCTTTTTCCCTGACATTGATCTTATTTCCTTGACCAGGGATTGAACCCGGGCCTCAGCAGTGAAAGCGCCAAGTTTTTACCACTGGACCACCAAGGAATTCCCTCATTAGTCTTTCAAATATTTCTTCTGCCTACCCCTCTCTCCTTTAGGGACTCTAATTATATGCATATTAGGCCACTTGAAGTTGTCCCACATCTCACTGATCTCCTATTTTTTTCAGTGTTATTTTTCTTTCTGTATGTTTCCTTCTGTATAGTTTCCATTGCTATATATCTTCAGGTTTTCTATTCATTTTTCTGTAGTGTCTAATCTGCTACTAATCCTGTTGTGGATTGAATTGTGTCCCCCTCAAAGTTAATATGTTGAAGTCCTAACCCCCAATGTTACTTTATTTGGAGAAAGGACGTTTAAGAAAGTGACTAAGGTTAAATGAAACTATTACAGTAGGGCCCTAATCTAAGAGGACTGGTGTCCTTATTAGAAGAGTTAGATATACCAGGAGTACATGCATTCAGAGAAAGGGCCATGTGAGGACACAGTGAGAAGGTGACTACGTGCAACTGGTAGGAGAGTCCTTAGCAGAAGCCAATTCTGCTGGCACCTCCATCTTGGACTTCAGTCTCCAGAACTGTGAGAAAATAAACTTCTGAAGTTTAAGCCATCTAGTCCGTGGCATTCTGTTATGGCAGCTCTAGCAGACAAATATAAATGCCATCCAGTCTATCTTCATCCCTAAAAATTCTATGTGAACTCTTAAACGTGTCTTCCATGTCTTTCAATATCCTCTTAATTTCCCATTACTTTCTTTCTTTTTTGCAGTATGCGGGCCTCTCACTGTTGTGGCCTCTCCCGTTGTAGAACACAGGCTCCGGACGTGCAGGCTCAGCGGCCGTGGCTCATGGGCCCAGCCGCTCCGCGGCATGTGGGGTCTTCCTGGACTGGGGCACGAACTCGTGTCCCCTGCATCAGCAGGCGGACTCTCAACCACTGCGTCACCAGGGAAGCCCCATTACTTTTTGAAATTATGGAATGTATAACTATCATTTGTGTCATTTGTGGGTCTGTTTCCTTTGACTGATTTTTCTCCTCATTATGGCTTGTATTTTCCTACTTATTTGCATGTCTGATAATTTTTTATTTGATGACAGACATTATGAATTTTACATTATTGGATGCTGATTTTTTTGGGGGTAGTCTTTAAATATTGTTGTGTTTATTCTGAGATACTGTTAAGTTACTTGGAAACAGTTTGCTTCTTTCAGGTATTGCTTTTAGCTTTTTTAGGTAAAATCAGAGATGTCTGTATCCTAGAGTTAAACTGGCTGCACTACTGAGGCAGAGTGGTTGTTCCACTCTGATTGTTGGGAATTGAACTATTTTTAACCCTGTATATTTACTGGGAATTATTCTGCTGCTTCTACCCAGTTGTTCTTTCACTGGTTTATGGCTTTCTCACACCCATGTGTTGATCAGTATTTAACTGAAGACTAAAGGGAACTCCTCTGTAGATTGCTGCAGCTCTCTCCTCTCCAATACTTTGCCTTGTGAATTAAAGATGTTTTGACTGTTCCAAATTCTCACCTATAGCTCCTCAACTCAAGGAAACCCTGGGCTCTGTTTCTCTTCACTTCCTTGAGGTCTAGAAACTATTTCCAACTATAATTCATTTTTCCCCTCTCCTCCAAGGGACCACTCATTTGCATTGCCTGTAGTCTGCTTTTTGGAAAACCATTATTTCTTATCATTTGTCTGTGTTTTTAGTCATTTAAGGCAGGAGGGTAAATTTGGTCTTTGTTATACTTCTATGTTCAGAAGTGAAAGTCTCCCTAAAAGTTTTTAAGTATTTGGTCCTTCCAGCTGAACAGGTACAAATAGCATAATATCATTAATGTGTGACTAATGTGATGACCTTGAGATGTCAACATCATCAAAATTTCTTTGGATATATTATATTATATTATATAATCAGAGAGAAACAAATTGAACTTTAGCAAATCTGTGAAGGTAGGCTCTTTTAGGTCAAAGCGAATAGCAGGGGCTTCCCTGGTGGCGCAGTTGTTGAGAGTCCGCCTGCTGATGCAGGGGACACAGGTTCGTGCCCTGGTCCGGGAAGATCCCACGTGCCGCGGAGCGGCTGGGCCCGTGAGCCATGGCCAATGAGCCTGTGTGTCTGTGAGCCTGTGCTCCGCAATGGGAGAGGCCATAACAGTGAGAGGCCCGCGTACCACCAAAAAAAAAAGCGAATAGCATATGGTGATCCTTGTAAACTGATACAGATTTTTTTAGAAAAAATCCTTTTCAAGGGACTTCCCTGGTGGTCCAATTGCTAAGACCCCACACTCCCAAAGCAGGGCCCCAGGTTTGATCCCTGGTCAGGGAACTAGTTCCTACATGCCACAACTGAGTTCGCATGCCACAATTAAGACCCAACTCAGCCAAATAAATAAATAATTTATTTTTTTAAATCCTTTGCAAGATCAATAAGTGCATAAAAACTATTTTGATTTTGTCTAAGCAATATACCATGTCTGGAAAAATAGCAGTAATTGAAATGCACATCTGATAACTTTTATGATCCACAATCATTCTCCAGGATCACAAGCTAAACAGATGAGTTGAATGGGGATATTTTAAATTTTATTTTATTTTTGGCTAAGTTGGGTCTTTGTTGCTGTGCGTGGGATTTCTCTAGTTGAGGCGAGCAGGGGCTACTCTTCGTTGCAATGCATGGGCTTCTCATTGCAGTGGCTTCTCTTGTTGTAGAGCATGGGCTCTAGGTGTGTGGGCTCAGTAGTTGTGGTTCATGGGCTTAGTTACTCCACAGTATGTGGGATCTTCCCGGTCCAGGGATTGAACCTGTGTCCCCTGCATTGGCAGGTGGATTCTTTTTTTTTTTTCGGTACGCGGGCCTCTTACTGTTGTGGCCTCTCCCGTTGCGGAGCACAGGCTCCGGACGCGCAGGCTCAGCGGCCATGGCTCACGGGCCCAGTTGCTCCATGGCATGTGGGATCCTCCCGGACCGGGACACGAACCCGTGTCCCCCACATCGGCAAGCGGACTCTCAACCACTGCTCCACCAGGGAAGCCCGGCAAGCGGATTCCTAATGACTGCGCCACCAGAGAAGTCCCTGAATGGGGATATTTTAGATATCAACATCCTTGCACGTACGAAGCTAGGAAGCATAGATCAACAAATACTATTGTGTGGACCACATTTTCTGGTCATAATGAGATGAAATTAGAAATCAATAATAAAAAGATAATTTTTAAATGCATACATTTGGAAAATTTAAAACACATCTCTCTCTATAGACTTATATGGAAAGATCCAGATATACAGTTGAAGTAAATCATTCAAGATACTGAGTATTTTTTAATATATAATACCATTTGTGTAAAATAAGAAAATATATATTTGTATGTATACATAAGAACTATTTGGAACTATATCCCTCCAAATTTAACAGTGAATACTTGTATTAAGGGAGTATATAAAACCATATGTATGGGATCAGCAGTAGGATGGAAACTTCTCATAGAATACCATTTCACATTTTTCATTTTTGATTTCTATGACTATTGACTAATCAAAAATTAGGTGCTTAAAATTATTTATAAAACATATTTTAATAATTCATGAGCCAAAGAAGAAAATATAATGGGGAGTTAAAATATATTTACAAGTGAATGACAATAAAATCTGTACTTTTCAAAATTTGTAAGAAGTGGCTGAAACAGTACCAAAAGAAACATTAATACTCTTAAATACATATATTAGAACAGAAGATAGATTGAGGTTAAAGTGTTTCCTTCAAAAAATTAGAAAATAATAATAGTGCAAATTCAAGGAAACATTTTATTTTTATTCTATTTCTGACTATATAATGGAGAGTTAATCCAAACAACTGTACTACTTCAATTCAAATTCTGAGTGAAATATTATTTTAAAAACCTTTTAAATGTGCTGCTGGGCTGGCATAAAAGAAATCTCCAAATTCCCACTATGAGTTGCAAGAGGAATTCTAGAAGTTCAGTGCCTTAGCATACACTCTGAGGTTTTCTGACCAACCCTGAGGCCTTGACTTACTTTTTTTTTTTTTTTTGATGCAGCTTGTAGGATCTCAGGTCCCCCACCAGGGATTGAACCTGGGGCATGACAATGAAAGCTCAGAGTCCTAACCACTAGGTCACCAGGGAACTCCCCCTTGACTTCTATTTTGATGGCTACATGGATCACAGGACCTCCTAAGTAGGTAATTTAATAGGAGACGGCTCCTCATAGTTAGGACCCAAAGGAGAGAATCCTCAGTGTAAAAGTAAACACAAATCAAACCCTGTTGTAAAAAAATCAGGTGACAAGGAAACATACCTGGCTTGACCTTAGTGCTGGAAAGAAGGAGGAGAAAATCTCCCTGGATAATTTACAAGAATAAGCCATCTGTGGTAACCAGCATCTAAGATGGCGGCCCCAGTGATCTCTGCCTTCTGACATTCACACTCTTGTATGTATTCACCTCCTACCTTGAATAGACTTACTTACTTAGGTGATAGAAGATTGCAGAAATGACCGTGTGTGATTTCTGAGACTAGATCACATAAAATATTAAGGCTTCTACTTTTTTTCAGTTCCTTAAAGAACTACATAATGAAATAATGAAATGTTTGTTTTCTTCTAGAGTTTAAATTCTTGCCTCAGTTATACCTGCTCACTTAATCCTCTAGATCCACCAGTTCTGCTGATGTTTCCAAGAGGTCCACACATGTGGACTTCAACCAGTGCCATAGCTAAAGCTTCAGGATGCAGCAATAATGTACACCCTGAGGCCACCTGAGGCCTATGCAGTGGCTTAGCTGCTTTCTAGGGTTTGTGTTGTCTTTCTAGGGACCACATCTTTGCTTAAGGCCCAAAGTGTGTAGCTTTGCTTTGTAGAAGTATAAGCTACAAAGTCCTGACATAAGCTATAGTCATCTGCCAAGGTCAAAATATGAGGTGGCTTAAGACTTAAAGCCTCTTATAGAAGTTAAAAGCTATCTACACAACTGTGAAAACCCACCTGGCATAATACAACCTCTTAACTTGCTAAAGTTAAAACATGTTCAATATACCCTAAAATGTGAAGCTCAAAGATACACACTTTACCTCACCAAAAGCCTCTTTGTGTATATATCTTGTTATCTGGAATTTAACTCCCTATTTATTTACCGATAGTTACAGCCCAGCATTTCAGATGTTGGGGTCTTTGAGGTTACACCTCTCAAATGCGGACCTTCTTACTATAGAGGAAGGCCTGCCCCTGTATCTTACAGCATGGAAGAGAACAACTGGAAGAATGTACTCTCTACAAGCAAGCTAGCTTCCTAGATGAAGACATTAAACTACTTATGGCCATTTTCTCAAACTCATCGCTCAGGTAGTCCCCACTCCTCCCTGGGAGGAGGAGTGGGGGCTACCTGAATCTTAAGTGCACATTTAAAAAATATTCTATGTGGCAAATAGGAAATACACATAATGCACTTCTGTCTAGTGAAGTACTGTTATCAAGTTCAAGCTCATATCGCTCGCCACACGACAGGCCAATAAATCAAAAAGTAAGAATAGTGACTTTATTCGCAAAGCCAGCAGACTGAGACGATTGCGGACTAGCGTTCCACACAACCATCTTACCCGAGTTAGGAGTTAGAATTCAGGATTCTTTTATACTAAGAGGGGAGGGGGTGTGGTTGGTTGTTGCAGATTTCTTGGTGCTGGCCAGAGCCCAGAGGGGATGTGATAATCCTTTGTTCTTGCAGGTGTCCACGTTTGTCTGGTCACCATGTTCCTATAAATCTCCAACAAGACAAATTATTTTCTGCTCTGCAACTTTTTATCTCTACATGAACGAAAAATGTTATGGCTTTAAAGATCAAGCCTGGGAGGGAGAGCCTTGAGAAAGGGCTATAGGCAACATTCTTTTACAAATGTGCAGAGCCAGCATGACTAAGCATAGGCAACAGAGCACAAAGGTAAGAGCTAAAGGAATAGATCCAATATGGAGTCAGGTTTGTTCTTCTCTGTTAGAGTATGATGGTGGTCTCAACAAAAAGCATTTGTGGGATTGAGTCACAAGCTGAACTAGCCACTTTTTTCATGTATCACCATTTACTTGAAAGAATGACTTACAAACCATTGTTATGGAGACTTCGGTATCGGAAGACACTTTCTTGAAAATGAAGAAAGTAAGCCTATTGACAGTATTTGTTGCCAATGAAAAACTTTGAGATTTCTGAAAATTAAAATATTAGAAAAGTTGTGTCTGCCACTCTGAGCTCAGATCCTTAATACTTACAGCCTTTTCTGATGATATCAGTGCTAATGCAAATGAAAGTGATTTTTTTCTATTATTGTTTAATGAAATATTAAACAACATTTGGAAGACACGCATAACTCAGTGAACCAATAATTTCCAAATAACCAAATAATAATTAATAATAACCAATAATTTCCAAATAACCAAACAACATTTGGAAGATACGCATAACTCAGTGAACCAATAATTTCCAAATAACCAAATGCATGATGTTACAAAATTATGCACAGTTAAAAATTTCATTCAAAGTGAAAAATAGGTCAATAGATTCTAATTTAACAGAGTATGAATGATTCATTGAAATGGTTTTAGGTTCCACAATGCAACTAACATTTTATTAAATCTTGGTATAGTATCAAAGAAGAATATATAGAATTATCTGAAAAGATTATTAAAATACTTCTCCATTTTCCATATTTTCATATTGGCATGAGGCTAGATTTTCTTCATATGTTCCAACCACGACAACATATCACAACAGATTGAACGCAGAAACATATGAGCTATCTTCTATTAAGCCAGACATTAAACAGATTTGCAAAACAGTATTTTATATCCAAACAAATGAACTTTCTTGGGTGAAGACAACAAAAAATATTTTCAGATATGCAAGGGCTCAATAAATAGAATATTACTTACTTGTCCTTCTTAAAAGAAATTACTTCTGCCATTCAAGGTATGAGTAATTATGACTGTAAGAATGGAGAAATTGGGTGATAAAATGATGGTTTTGTGATTTATAAATTGTCTCCAAATTACTTGTACTATGGTTGGAAGAGGAGCCATACCTTAAAAAGGGGAAGAAATGTTGGACAGACAAAAACTAGGAGTCAACACATCACCTTGTCAAAGTCCCTCTGTTTAGAATGTTTATCTCCCTCTGTGCTCATCTTAACCCTATTTATATTTCAAGACAAAGCTCAGATCCCACATAGAATCATATAATCTTGATACTGGAAAGGATCAGGAGAGAGGAAAATAATTTATATTGAGATCTATTATTATGCACCTATCTGTATATTTAAAATTCATTCACATTTAATCCCTATAGAAAACCAGAAGAATAAGTTTTGTTATCCCCATTTTATAGACAAGGAAATCAAAGTTCAAAGAAGTTAAACCACTTGCCCATTGTCATCTTACTAGCTAGAGGTATGATGGGGACTCAAACCTTGATCTTTTTTACTTTGAAGTCCATGCCCTTTGTGGTTCACTATACTACCTTAAAGTTTGTTTAATCTAAATAAGCCCGACCAATCTGTTGTTTAAATTCTCCTTAGACATCCTCATGAACGCTTAGCAGCCTGATTCCCTCCAGGGACAAAGAATTCCACACATTTTAGTGCAGCCCATTATATCTACTGACTGCATTAGTTGCTCTTAATATTAAGCTGACATAGTTCTTCTGAAACCCTTAACCATAAATCCTAATAATGCCCTTTGGGGTTGTGCATAATGAACTAGTACTGAGAGACTGTTAGTGGGATATCTATTCTTTGCTTCTTAACAAGGGAATAGAACTTTACCTCAGCACTGAGGTAGCTGTACCTTGAAGTCCATGAAGCTGAAGCTTGAAGCTTCACTTGCCTGAGCCCCTGTGAGTGCTGGCAGCTGCTGGGAGTTGTGACGTGCTCTAAATGGAGAGGGGAACATTGCAATTAGGAAGCAGGTCTGGCAAATTGGCTAAAGAGATCTCAGAAGAAAGGGACCTGAAACTCCAAAGCTCCAGTAATGGGTTATGATTTCTTTTCTCATACTTAAGAAATATCTACTTTTGTACCTAATTTTGCACCATAAAATTTGTATTATATTCCTTAAAGAAGGCTCCAAAATTGTATTCAGTCCCACAAATTCTGAACTGATTCAATCCATAGCAGTCCTGTTAAAATATATTTTCAATACTGTATTTATATCCTGGTATTTACATGAGAGAAATTAATTCCTATTTCATTTAACCCACTGTTATTTTGGATCTTTATCACAGTAGCCAGACCAATATCATGATACAAGATGTTTAATTTTTTATTCTGTATTCATGTGCATACATGACCACTACACTATTACCTGAGTAAGCTGGTCCGGGGGGGAGGTGTGACCCAGGCCAGGCTAGTAATTTCTGCCCACGATTTTCAAACTGTGTCTGTTAAGAGAGACAGTCTCTTCATTTACCTGCATTTAAAGCTGGGTAGCATAGGATCACCTGGCAGTTGTGTTTCTTTACAATTTTTCTCATTACTTCCATATGGAGGACACCAGTAGGCATTAAGAGAACATGAGGAAAAGAGAAGAAAGGATAAAAGCTATAGACCTCTGCCTTTTCAGTTGTTCCATGACCCTAGATGCATTTCTGCCCTTCTTGTAGTTTGGTTCATCAGTTATTCCTTGATCAAGAAATTATACCAATATCCTTCTAATAAATTCCTGGCTTTCTCCAAGGTAGTTAAATAGGATTTCTGTCTCTTGCAACCAAGAGGCCTACCTTTTAAACTCATTATACACTCTCGTAAGGCATATATAAAGAAAGCCAGGGAATTCCCATGTTAACAATTTGCCTATGACTGTATCTTCTGAGCTCCTGGGTCCATAGATCCAATTACCTAACTGACAGGATATCACGAAGTCACCTCAAACTCACTTTCACCTCTCCTTTCAAACTTCTGCCTCCAGGGTTCCCCATCACAGTAAATAACATCATTACTCACACTCAGGTGCTCAAGTCACAAAGTTGGATGAGGTCCATGCCTTATAAAACCTAATATGCCCTGGGCCCTGCTTACCTCTCTAGTTTAACCATATACTGTTCCTCCCTCCATTCTCTACCCTCCGCCACACTGGTTTATCTAAAATTAATGAGGTAACATCTCCCCAGTGTTCCGCCACCTTTCCCATTTTGCTTAGAACTTCCGTATGCAAAACCTTACCTCCTATGCAAGGTACTTAAAATGAAGAGCTTTGGAAGTCCCTGGCCCCACAGGCTCCCTCCGCCTTCCTTAGGTCTCTCAGAAATAAAAGCATCCTAATCCTCACACATCTAGGAGTTTCAAACAAATAGTGTAGAAACAGAAAAAACTATAGAGGTCATAGTTTTGTAGTGACGTGAGTCAATGGCCATATTGGCTTAGTTTTACATGGATTGACTTAGTTAGGGCCCAATCTCACGTAACAAATTAACAATTGGACCTCTGCTGCCACCCTGGTAAGAAAATTGATCCTGCATGTCCCTTGCTTTCTCATCGTGCTCTCTTCTTAATCAAAATCTCTCAGAGAAGCATGTGATTAGTGCCTGTATTCATGCCTGTGCCATAGCTGCAAGGGACACTGAGGGACTGGCTTCTCCTTTGGGGAGGTAGGACTCATAATGGCAGAAAACCCCCACAGGGGAAGGATGATCAAAAGATGCTGGGCGACCTCAAATCATAAGTGTTCCCTCCTCATTGCTTAACCCAGTCAGCTCATGACATTCATCTGACCATGGAGATTGCCTTATGATAAGCATCTGACCTATTTCAGGCCAAGGAGACACTGGGGAGGTTTGTGAGGTTATTGTAAAAGAAGATCTCTCATTCTTAAGCTCTACTTGAAGCTAGCCCTCCCTCTTTCAGGACAGTGTGGTTTAGGGACATGAGACCTGGAACTATTGCAGCAATTTTGTAACCACCAGAAAAGCTATGCCAAAGATAAAGCTAGCACAGTAGGATGCAGAGTGGAGACACGGGAAGATAATGAGAAACTGAATTTCACTGATCCTGAAGCCTGAGCATTATACCTCTGGCTCTTACTATTAATTACATGAACGAATTTGTCATTTAAGCCAGCTTGAAGTTTTATTTGTCTAAAAAAACACACATCTGATACATATTATGTATACATAATATATAAACAACTCTCAAAGCTCAGTAATAAAACAAACAAGCCAATTAAGAAAAAGTGCAAAAGATTTGAAGAGATACTTCACCAGAGAAGATATATAGATGGTAAACAAGCACAAGAAAAGATGATCAACAACATTAGTTATTAGGAGTAAATTAAAACCACAATGAGAAACTACTACACATCTAATTAGAATGGCTAAAATTAAAAATCTGACAGTACCAAGTGCTGACAAAGATATATAGCAACTGGAACCTTCACACATGCTGGTGGGAATAGAAAATGGAACAGCCACTTTGGGAAACAGTTTGATAGCTTCTTTCTTTACTTTTTTTTTTTTGCTTATTAAAGACTTTATATTTTAGAGCAGTTTTAGGTTCACAGCTACTTTTCAAGTTAAACATACAGTTACCATTTGACTCATCAGTCCCACTCCTATGTAGTTAACCCAGAGAAATGAAAACTTATGTTCACACAAAAACTTGTACATATATGTTCATGGTGGCTTTATTCATTGTCACAAAAAACTGGAAACAACCCAAATGTCCTTCAACTGGTGAAAGGATAATGAAACTATGATACATTCATGAAATGAAACACTACTCAGCAATAAAAGGGAACAGATTACTGACATATGCAACAACATGGATGGATCTCAAAGGTGTCATGGTAACTGAAAGAAGTCACATGCAAAAGGCTACATATGTGTGATTCCACTTATATTACATCTGGAAAAAACAAAATTATAGGGACAGAAAACAGATAAGTGGTTACCAGGGGTTAAGGTTGGGGTGAGGTGGAGGAGATGGACTACAAAAGGGATTTGTGAGGCGGGGGAACAAAATTGTTCTATGTCTTGATTGCGGTGGTGTTTACATAACTGCATACATTTGTCAAAACTCACAGAACTGTACTCACAAAAATAGTGAATTTTATTATAGGTAAAATTTTTAAAGTGAATAATTTTTTTTTAAAGTTCTGCCTCTATAGTGGCTCTCAATCTTTTGGATAAAACAGAGTTCTAATCCTCAGGAAACTTTACTGGTAAATGAAGGTGCCTGGTCTAAGCAGTCTAATATTAAGATGCATACACCTAAACATATATCAAAGATAGAAAGACAAGCACAAATGCATGCAACTTCAAAAATTAATACATATAAATATTGAAATAAATATAACAAGATAGGGCTTCCCTGGTGGCGCAGTGGTTGAGAGTCCGCCTGCCGATGCAGGGGACATGAGTTCGTGCCCCGGTCCGGGAAGATCCCACATGCCACGGAGTGGCTGGGCCCGTGAGCCATGGCCGCTGAGCCTGTGCATCCAGAGCCTGTGCTCCGCAACGGGAGAGGCCACACAGTGAGAGGCCCGCGTATAGAAAAAGAAAAAGAAAAAAAAAAAAAAAAAAAAAAAAAAAATATATATATATATATATATATATATAACAAGATAAAGTTAGTACGAGAAAGCTCCCCAGATAGGATAAGCAGAAGTTATAATGAAAAAATCTTGCAAGGATCTGAAAACACTTGGGAATGTATGAATATTTATAAAAATGCAGATTTCATAATTTTTTTTGCAGCCCCCTACAAGGTCTAGCATAATATTGTGCATATTGCTGGTATTTGGTAAATAATTTTTGTTTAGTCTTGTTTTTACATAAGACTGATAAATAAGAATTGTTCAAAGGATTGTAAAATCAAGGGGAGTGTCCAGAAGAAGATCCTATGTACCAGCTCCAGAGCTGGCTCAGATCCCCAAAGCTTTTCCCCTTGTTATGAGCAAAGTTTAGGGTTGGCCACCTTGTAATACCTTGATTCAGGATAATTGAGGTCCAGCATGTTTTGCAGTCTGAGTAACTAGTATCAAACTTGTGCTCCCTGCTCTACACAAAGATGTAGGTTCTGATGGATATAAGAACACAAGCCCCAGGGGCTTCCCTGGTGGCGCAGTTGTTGGGAATCTGCCTGCCAATGCAGGGAACGCGGGTTCGTGCCCCGGTCCGGGAAGATCCCACATGCCGCAGAGCGGCTGGGCCCGTGAGCCATGGCCGCTGAGCCTGCGCTCTGCAACGGGAGAGGCCACAACAGTGAGAGGCCCACGTACCCGAAAAAAAAAAAAAAAGCACAAGCCCCCACCTGCCCATGTGGGCGTTCTTCCTGCAGCAGCCCCCTCTGCTCGCCTTCCTCTCTCCTGCTTGACTGCAGGGCTCAGTGTTCTGCAGAAACCCCCCTTGATGGTATCTTGTTTCCCAGATCTGCAAGGTCCTCCCAGCTGCAGATTGGTGATGTGACAATTAACCTTCAAAGTGACCTGATCCCAGGTCTGAGGCACGTAGCAGCAATCACCTCCGGAAAGTCAGCACCTTGCGAGCCCACTAGTACCCCACATATCCGGTGCTGCTGTGATTTGCCAGAGTGGAAGAAAACTGTTTAATTAACCGTCTTTACTCACCCCACCAGGGCCCTAAAAGGCCTTGACTTCTCCCCATCAAAACAGTCCCTTTCCCAACAAGCTATAGGCTAGATAGTGTAAAGAATTAATTTTATTCAAATAGATCCTGTAATTCTCTCTCCTTTAGGACACCTCCTAGCTGAACACTTCCCCTGGACACTGAACTCTCAACTTTTTTTGTCAAGCTTTTCTTCATTCTCAACTCTAAAATCTTATTCACGAAAACATCTTACTCCTATTTCACTATTATTTTGGTTTGGGTTCTCTGTTATTGCTGGTTGGAACTTCATAAGTATACCTATCTCAAATTTTAATGCCACAGAATGCAGGAACTGGCTCTGATCTTATATAGTGGAACCTAGCAGCACATGATTTTTAAAGTAATGAACACATAACGTAGATACGAAAACAAAGTCTAGTGAAAAATATTCACAACTTCCCCTCTAGCAAATGCCTTCCTGCATATAAGGCAAGAGAAGGGGATTCCATGAGTCACCATGAAGTTTAGGGACTGAAAGTAACCCGTTCTCTTCCAAAAGGTTTTCTGGGTATACGTTTTTTAAATGCAATAAGGCAAAAGGTTTACTTTCATCTCTTTCCCCCATTTCACATGTTCAGAACTACAAGAGTCCCAAACAAACAATTCATAAGCCAGTTCACATGTACTTATATTTATTATACATTTTAATTGCAAAATATTTTTCACATTCAGTGCCAGAATATAGACACTGTAACCTTACCCGCTGCCTCATACAGGCACAGCACACGCTCCTCTCCTCTCCTCATGGTGAGCAGGCGACGCCAAGGGCCTGCCTCCGTTAACTCTTACTTTGCCCCAGTTCTCTTAATAGGGCTCAGATGCCCTGTAAGTTTCATCCTTCCGGTTGTGGTCAGACCTGGGAGAGCATTTCCCAAAGACAGGAAGTACCATGGAAACCTGGGGAAATGTCCCTACCCAACTCACAAAAGAGAAGTTTGGAAGAACCTACAGAGCAATTTGTGGGCCTTTAGTTTGTGCCTCCTAAACAAAGGCGACCACCCAGAGGATGTCTCCCCAGGCGACTCAGTCACAAACCACAGAATGGCTCTTACGCCAGGCGTGGGAAGTGGGAATTTTCTAGCCAGTCAGCTTTTACCCAGGGCTCTGGGGAAAAGTCTCTGAGGAGGAAGATTTAGGACCAAATGGGGAAAATGGAAAGCAACACCTGGATCAGCCAGATGCAGAAAGAACAAGCAAGCCCTTCCTGGGTGGAGTTGGGAGGGGCTCCCCACAACAATGGGATGCATAAATTAACACCTCCACTTGGGAGCTATCAGTTCACACCAACATAACACATCAAGGCAGTAAGGCAAGCCAGAGAGCAGAGGACATCCACCCTGTTTAAAATGATCAGGGGAACGTCCTTGGTGGTGCAGTGGTTAAGAATCTGCCTGCCAATGCAGGGGACATGAGTTCGAACCCTGGTCCGGGAAGATCCCACATGCTGCAGAGCAACTAAGCCCGTGCGTCACAACTACTGAGCCTGCGCTCTAGAGCCCGTGAGCCACAACTACTGAAGCCCATGTGCCTAGAGCCTGTGCTGTGCAACAAGATAAGCCACTGCAATGAGAAGCCTGTGCACCGCAACGAAGAGTAGCCCCCGCTCCCCGCAACTAGAGAAAGCCCACACACAGCAACGAAGACCCAACGCAGCCAAAAATAATATAATTAAAAATAAATAAAATAGAATTATGGGGGCAGGAAAGGCTGCAAGCTGGGTTCTGTCATCAACGCCATAGTAACATTCTTGAGGCAAGGTACCAAGAACCTCTGGGCCTTCGTATCTTTCAGGACAGCAGAAATGTCCCAGGCAACACAGGTATAGGACCTAAGTGCTCTAGGTTTAAAACTGTTGGTTCCCTGTGCCTGTGAGAAGTAAGTTATTCTAACTTCACAGGACACTTTATTCACACTTCAGACAGGCTTTACATATATTTTCTCCTGTGATCCTTAGGATAACACTGTGAAATGGCGATTTCTTTCCATTTTACAGAAGAGGAAACTAAGCTTTACAGAGATCGCAGCTTGTGGAGATGTAGTGGATTAAGCTTGGCAGCACGGTGGTGTCTCTGGCCCCATCTGGTGCTCTTCGCATTGTCTGGTAGTTTCCAACCTTTGCTTTGCAAGTCCTTCACAACGACTCCATGGAGAAGTCTGTGAGATTTTGTGGAGGCTCTTAAAGCAGGTCAGAAACTTTTTAAAGTACTGCTCAGTAATGCCTGACTTTGGTACAGCCCTTTGCTTCCAAGTACATTTGATTCCCTCAGCAATCATCAGAAGGTTGCTAGGCCTCACTTTCCCCTGACGCTGCAATGATTAAGAAGGACACATAATACATAGATAGGCCCCTGGGTGCCTTGAAAGCAAGCCTAGCTTCTGTAGGAACCAGCTTCGCGGGGCTGTGGTGAGAGAAGTGGGCAAAGCAGAAGGAAGTCTGTTACCGATACTTCGTGCCATCAGGTGATAACGCAACCGTTCATCTTCCTGTTGAAGAGTTTGAAGTGCGCTCACAGTTATGAATGAAATTCTCTCAGATTGGTTTTTTAAAATTCCTTTAAAACACCAAGCTCTTAAATGAGTTATAGTAGCTTCCTGCCTCAGCGACTGCTCCGACACAACATGCTGTGTGTTTCTTGTGTCTGTGGCTGCCTATCATCTGAGCCCCCTTCCTGTAATGGAGGAATTCCCTGCCATTTGAACTTAAGTGAAAAGCAGGGCCAGTGTCTCACTTTAGAAGTAGAAGGACCAGATACTTACTTTCCCAGCACCTGTTGCAGCTGGGGAGTAGGCATGGGATCTGAGCTTGGTCAGTTGGATATGAGCACCTGGTTTGTTTTTTTTTAAAGTAGTTATGTATTCAGTATTTTATTTATTTATTTTTGGCTGTGTTGGGTCTTCGTTTCTGTGCAAGGGCTTTCTCTAGTTGTGGCAAGCTGGGGCCACTCTTCATCGCGGTGCGCGGGCCTCTCACTATCGCGGCCTCTCCCGTTGTGGAGCAGAGGCTCCAGATGCGCAGGCTCAGTAGTTGTGGTACACGGGCCTAGTTGCTCCGCGGCATGTGGGATCCTCCCAGACCAGGGCTCGAACCCGTGTCCCCTGCATTGGCAGGCAGATTCTCAACCACTGCGCCACCAGGGAAGCCCAGCACCTGGGGTTTTGACTCAGGAAAGAGTAATGCAGAGAAAGAAGCAGAGAAACAGAATTTATTCTAGCAAAAGCTAGAATATCTAGTTTCCAGGCCAGGGATGGCATGCAGTGTCCAGTGCTGGCAGCAAGAAAGGCTTCATCAGACTGGCTCCATGGTATGAGCTTGGCTATGTCTGTGGCTGCCTCCCTCCTCTTTATTTATATGCCCATTTTCAGAGCTTGAGTTCCCAGGAAATCCTATGAACCATCCAGCTCCTCCTTCTGGCTTCCCAGGCCCAAACTTTGGAGATGTCTTTGAGTCTTTTTTGTAACCCTATGTCCAATCCATCAGGAAATTCTGAAAGTGGCTTCTCTCCTCCACCAGTACCCCCTGGCCTGAGCCACCATTATCCCTCACCGGTTCCTGCAACAGCCTCTTAACTGGCCTTCCTGCTTCCACCTTTGTTCCCATACCGTTCTGTCTCCATGTAGTAGCTGGTGATCTTTTAAAATCTTAAGCCAGACCCTGTTACTCCTCTGATCAAAACCATCCCACATCTCTGATCTTACTCAAAATAAATGTCAAAATACTTACTGAGGTCTCCATGATTGGCCCCTTGCTTGCTCCCTTTCTAATCTTATCTCCCTTCTCTTCCTTACTTGCTCTGTTTTGGCCACACAAGCCTCCCTGCTTTGCTTCAAACTGCTGAGTACACTCCTGATCCCAGACCTTAGCCTTGCCATTCCCTCTGCATGGAGCACTCTTCCCCAAGATGCCAATGTGACTTGCTGCCTCACTCAGTCAGGTCTCTACTTAAATGTTATTTTATCAGGTAGGCCACCTTGACCACCCTATTTAAGATAGCACTCCTTTCCTCTGCCAGATCCCCTCTCTTTTTTTTTCTCACGTCTGAATCATTCCTCTTTATTTTTCTTCTTTAGCACGTGAAACATATTTATGCGTTAGTTGGTGGTTTATCTTCCCTACTACAATGTAAATTCCTTGAAAATAGGGACTTGGTTTTCTGCTATATCCCCAAGGGCCTAAATAAAAGCACATCGTGAGCACTCAAGAAATATACATTAAGTAGACGTGTTGACCAAATAAATTCCATTTCTGCTTTTACCAGCTACAGTTGGTTTCTGTTTCTTACAACATAAACTCCCAAGAACCTTATCTGATAGACATCGTGTAAGGCCCAGTACTCTGGAGCATCAAATTGATCTTTCGTTTAGCGACCCTAGGCAAACTTACTTAACATCCAGGGACTCAGTTTCTTTATATGTTGCCCCTCTTTAACATAACTTTACAATTTCTTTAAAAAGCCAAATTTCAAAGCAACAACAGAATAGTGGTTTTTCCAAATTACTTCATTCTTTTCTTTTTAATAAATTTATTTATTTTTGGCTGCATTGGGTCTTCATTGCTGAGCACGGACTTTCTCTAGTTGCGGCGAGCAGGGGCTACTCTTCATTGCGGTGCACAAGCCTCTCACTGCAGTGACTCCTCTTGTCGCAGAGCACAGGCTCTAGGTGTGCGGACTTCAGTAGTCGTGGTACTTGGAATCTAGAGCACAGGCTCAGTAGTTGTGGCGCAGAGGCTCAGTTGCTCTGCGGCATGTGGGATCTTCCCGGACGAGGGCTGGAACCCGTGTCCCCTGCAATGGCAGGCAGATTCTTAACCACTGTGCCACCAGTGAAGCCCCCAAATAACTTCATTCTTTAACTTTTACAATTAGCTAAATATCTTCTTAGAAACGAGTCACTTCTCCTCAAGGTTTTCTTATTCTCATCTAATTCTTTTTATTTATTTATTTGGCTGTGCCGGGTCTTAGTTGCGGTGTGCAGGATCTTCACTGCAGAGTGCGGGATCTGTTTTTTAGTTGCAGCATGCGGGCTCTTAGTTGCGACATGCGGGATCTAGTTCCCTGACCAGGAATCGAACCTGGGCCCCCTGCACTGAGAGCGTGGAATCTTAACCACTGGAACTCCAGAGAAGTCCCTCAGCTAATTCTTATATATTGCCAATGCCACTTGTCACTATTGCCACCCGTATCACCATCACAATCATCACTAAATAAAAGTAACAATCTAAAATATAGTATAGGATTTGGGATAAATAAACGCTAAGGAAGTTCAGAGCAAGGGAAAGTTCATCATGAATGGGGTTGAGAAATGGGTAGGACTGGAGCTAGGCTTGAATGAAAGGTAGAATTAAGGTGATCAGAGGGGAAAGGTGGTCTATAGGCACTTTATACACATGAAACGAGCACTGCAGGTATATGATGAGGGGGTGGAAGAATCAAGCAAGGTTTCATAGGGATACCCACAAGCTATACACTAGCTTCTCTTGATTTCTAGGAAAAGATTTCGATCTCATAGTTTAAAGCTGTGTCTCAGGCCTTTCTCTAAATTGTACCTCAACCAATCTTGCTTCCTTCATCTTCTTACAATCGAAGACTGTATAAACATTTTTTTAAAGTTCGTTTGCATCATTCATTGACTTCTATAAAATGGTAGTCCTTTACCTCTTTAACTGCTACCAAACCAAGTTTTTCCCTTCCTATACTTATTATATATTTTAATGTATATACTGGACTTTCCAATTACTCCTGTACATTTTTATCTTTTAGCCCAACATTAGAGCTTATTACTTAGTATTTGGAATTCTAACTCTCTAGGTCAGTATAGTACAGTTTATGTCACCTGATAATTTCATATAAGTATTTCTTATAGGTCTTTATCCAAGTTGTTGAGGAAAATATTGTATGAAGTAAGGCCTGGGCCCTCAGAGTTCTCTCACCAAGTTGAAATTGATCTTATCAGTATTTGGGTTTAACTTTTCAATCAACAATAAATAAATTCACCCAACTATTTTTGCAGGGAAGAGATTGAGGTTTGTTTAGTAAATAGAGCCACAGACTGAGATTTCTATGAACGTGATTTTGACACAAATTTGTCACTGACTTTGTCAAGTTAACTAACTTCTTTTGACTCATTTGGAAAATGAGAGGGCTACACTAAACTCATTACTTGTTCCAAAATTCAGGGATTTTATCATCTAGTCCATATTTCCCCATGAAAAGAGACAATATTGTACTATCTATTTAAGTATCCATTTTCTCTCTCAAAGACGGAGCAATAATATTTCTCTTTGGCCTAATTAATGGCATTTCAGCAAAAGTGAGTCTCACAATATTCCCAAGGATAGTCTAATTTCAATTCATTCTAAAAAACTTTGTTGAGTGCACGCATACCGTGCCAGGCATTGTACTAAGGGTCTTCTAAAAGAAATCACCAACAGTAAAAAACAAAGTTAACTACCAAATAAACCCTGCATTCCCCAAATGCCTCCTGCTTATTGATTTTGGATGTGTGCAGAACTATGGAAGTGTGTCTCAGACTCCTTTCCATTGACACTAGCCATTGTAGTTTCCACAGCATCAATCATTACTCATTTCATTAAAAGAACTGTATCTTGTCCTTGGATTCTCTGAGATATTCTCTCATTCCCTCAGCGGCCTTATGCAATTAATCGTTTCCTTCATTCTATTTTTCCAGTGTTCCTTCTGGGACCTTTAGGGAAATGGGAATTATATGAGTTAGGATTTGATTAGGGATGAAGACCACTAGGAATGACATAGCATAAAGGATTTATTATGGGGATTGGGTCTTTTACAATCCTGGCAGCCAGTTAAGCAATCTACGTAAATCTGTTGCTCCTGCATCCAGTGCTGGGCCTGCCTGAAGTCAGCAAGGCCAGCGGTTGCAAAGGGGAGATAGACTGAATGTGGGAGACACAAAGGCCCAAGTGCAACCTGTGAGGACAAAATGGAACTGTGTGTGGGTCTTTCTCACTCCTACTCTAAAAGCTGGTTTTCCTTAGCATACAGGAAAATTTCCTGTACATGCACATGGCCCAGAATTTGGAGAGAATGAAGGAGGATATCCAGTGGGAGATGTAGCCTGCACCAAACCAACAAAATGAGCCAGTAGATAACTGATGATGTGTGAACTGCGTAACTGCAGAAACCCTACACTGACCTTCAGAGCACAAAATTGGCTACTACTTCACTTCTACTTTCAAAATCTCATGCAAACTTCTCTTGTGGACAATTCTAACCAAGAACCTTGCAGAGAAGGAAGGAAATTATGGGAAATGTAGTTCTAGCTTAGCTACTGTTGACACAGTACAAAGCCATCATAAGAATCAAAACACAGCTGGACAGCTCTTACAAACTTTTTCTCTTTTATTGTTCAGAATCTTTTGAAGTATTCATTCCCAAATTCCCTGCTGCTGTACTTGTTTCTGTTATCAGGCTATGGGGAAAAAAAAAATGAAACCTACAGAAAAAAAAGACTTCAAATATTTTTACAGAGGAAATTCTAAAAATTATTTTAAAATATAAAAAAACTAAATAAAAAAACATACTCTATGTTCATAGATGGGAAGCCTCAATATTAAAGTTAATAAGAAAGTAAGTTAGGGGCAGCGGTCCCCAACCTTTTTGGCACCAGGGACCGGTTTTGTGGAAGACAATTTTTCCACGGACGGGGATTGGCGGGGGGATGGTTCAGGCAGTAACGCGAGTGATGGGGACCGCTGCGGAGCGGCAGATGAAGCTTCACTCACTCGTCCGCCACTCACCTCCTGCTGTGTGACTCGGTTCCTAACAGGCCACGGACCAGTACCAGTCCGCGGCCCAGGGGTTGGGGACCCCTGGTTAGGAGATTTCCCTAGTGGACCAGGGGTTAAGACTCTGCGTTCCCAATTCAGGGGGCGCGGGTTTTATCTCTGGTGGGAGAACTAAGATCCCACATGCTGCATGTCTCAGCCAAAAAAAAAAAAAAAGTAAGTAAGTTGGGACTAAATTAATCTAAAAATTTGATAAGATTCCAGACAAGGGCTTTCCTGGTGGTGCAGTGGTTAAGAATCTGCCTGCCAGTGAAGGGGACACAGGTTCGAGCCCTGCTCCAGGAAGATCCCACATGCCGCAGAGCAACTAAGCCCGTGCGCCCCAACTACTGAGCCTGCCCTCTAGAGCCCGTGAGCCACAACTACTGAGCCCACGTGCCACAGCTACTGAGCCCATGTGCCTAGAGCCAGTGCTCCACAACAAGAGAAGCCACCGCGGTGAGAAGCCCTCGCACCACAATGCTGCTCACCGTGCGCAGCAAGGAAGACCCAATGCAGCCATAAATAAATAAATAAATAAATAAATAAATAAATAAATAAATAAATAAAATTTATTAAAAAAAGATTCCAGACAAAATCCTAAAAGTATAAGTTGTAGAACTTATACTTCACATAAAAGATTAAAAGGTCAAGAATAGCCAGGAGTATCAAAACCTATAGGTGGTTGCCAGAGGTGGGGGTTTGGGGGAAGTGGGAAAAATGGGTGGAGGGGGTCAAAGGGTGTAAACTTCTAGTTATAAAATAAATGTCATGGGGATGTTAAAGAAAGGCCTATAATAAGGACATGATATTGAACACCATGGTAATAGTATAAGGATTGTCAAGGCTGCCAGTGAAGCAGAATAAAGAGGTAGGTGCAGATACATAAAATGTGATCAATGTGACACCACAAATTGTGTAGCAAAAAATTAATTATTGAAAAATTGATACTAGAATAATCAATAATCCACAACTGAAAAAAGTATAATAGATCTCTATTTTATATCATGTACAGAAAGAAAAATCCAGGTAGATCAAGACTTAAATGCAAAAAGCAAAATTTTAACATTTTTAGAAGAGAATTGGAGAACTCTCCAATTCTCATTGGAGAATTTTTTTATACTTCGGATGGAAACCTTACGGAAAAAAACCAATAATTTTGAAAGTATTATAATGTAAAAATTCTGTACAACAAGACACCATAAAGTGAAAAACAAGCCAAAGGCTAAGGGAATATAATTGCAATAAACGTAATTGACATGGGTTAACGTTTAGAATATGTAAAGAACACCTACAACACAATAAGAAAATGAAAAACAGCTTAACAGAAAAATGAACAAAAGATATGAGCAAGCAATTTGCAAAAGAGAAAATGTAACAGGCAAGAGCCAAATCTGACTACATGTTGGATCTGTGTCTTTAACTTTTGCTTCCCGTTACTTCTGTTCACTAAAAGGGTACTGTCTATACATAGTGGCCTGCCTCGAGGAACCCTGCCCCTATGCCTGAATGTTAAACCAAAGTGCCTTTGCTCAGGGAAACATCTGGACCCTGTCCACCTGTGGATGGCTGCAAGAAAGAATACTTAACACATCCCCTCCACGAAGCTGACCATTCCAGGGGATATTTGCCATTAGTCTGCCATCTCCTCAGTCTGCCGGCTTTCTGAGTAAACTCGTATTCCTTGCCTCAACAGCTTGTCTCTGATTCATCGGCTTGTCATGCGGCAAGCAGAGCGAGTTTGGACTTAGTAACAAAAACACAAGAAAGGAAACTCAATCTCTCTACTATGAGAAACGCACATTAAAATAACAGATCACTCATATTCATCAGATCAAAAAAAAAACATTTTAAAGTCTACAAAAACAAGTAGTGGTGAGGACGTGAAGAACTAGAGCCTTACACACTGCTAACATCTCTATTCCTAGGTATAAACAATCTACTCTAGAAAACCCTTTGTGTATGTACAATGAGAAATGTATAAGAATATTCATTGCAACATTGATGTAACATTGAAAATTGCTAATGATATAAATGTCCATTAATAGGTCACCAAATAAATATAAATTGAGGTATATTCATTCAATAAAAATATTCAATAGTTAAAATTAATGTATTAGAGTTACATATACCAACATGAATAATATATAAAAAATAATCTGGAATAGAAAAACAATTTGCAGAATTGTATATTTATAGTGTGACACCATTTAAATGAAGTTTAGACATACGTAAAACAATAGAATATATTATAGTATATAGTAAATGTATAAAGGCATGCAGGAAAATGATATATACTAATATAACGGACACCCCTGGGGGGAAAGAGAAGAGGATTATATCATAAAGAGCACAAAGTGGTTCAACTATATACATTAATGTTTAATTCCTTTTAAAAAAATCTGAAGCAAACATGGCCAAATGTTAAGATTTGAGAACCTGGGTGATGGATACCTTGTTTTAAAATTAGTCACTATATTTCCTGTTTGCCTGAAATAGTTTGTAATTTAGTGGAAGAAAAGAAGACAAGAAGTTTGTAATTTAAGTAGAAGGAAAGAAGACAAGAGCAATTCCAATAGGGGCACCCCACCCATCTCCTACTCAATGCCACAATTTTGCTGCTGTGTCTTCTTCACAGTAGATCACCATGGTAGAATGAAGAGAAAAAAGTCCTGTTTTTCATAGATTTGAGTTCTGGTCCTAACTTGGTCCCTTTTGAGTTGTGTGAGTTAACTCAAGTCACATGATTCAAAAGGTACAGAGCTAGGATTATTTGAATTAGTATTGAGTTGGTTTCCTTTCTGTAAAATAGAAAAAAAGTAAACCCAGTTTTCAAAGTGGTTGTGAAGATTACCTGAAGCAGCTTATATAAGATAACTCACAGAGTGCCTGTCTTATAGACATATGATAAACAAACGCAGAGTGAATGAGTGATTTCCTTCACCTATTTCTGACTTCCTGCCCTTCTGTTCCCACTCTCGGTGCCCTATCCTCAGCCTGATTTGCTGAAAGGCATGAATTTTCTTGGTTTTCTCATAAACCTTCAAATTTTTCCTGTCACTCCTAAAAGGTAAGGGCAGTTTCTTTTTCGCATTCTGTAGATGAGGAAACTGAAACCCATAAAAATGAAGGAATTAGACAAATATGGTATTTAGGAGAGTAGCTGGCACTGAATCTCCTGATTCTTGGCCTGCTATTCCAAACAGTCTGCCATAATATTAACAAAACAAAACCAAAAGTAAACAAACAAAGCAAAATCAAAAACCTTAGGACTTCCTAAAAGATGACAAAGATTAACTGTGCTCAGACCCTAAACTTCCCATACTCTTTTTTTTTAAACTATTTATTTATTTATTTTTGTCTGCGTTGGGTCTTCATTGTTGTACGTAACTTTCTTTAGTTGCGGCGAGCAGGGGCTACTCTTTGTTGTGGTGCGTGGGCTTCTCACTGCGGTAGCTTTTCTTGTTGCAGAGCACAGGCTGTAGGCATGCAGGCTCAGTAGTTGTGGTGCATGGGCTTAGTTGCTCCAAGAAATGTGGGATCTTCCTGGACCAGGGCTCGAACCTGTGTCCCCTGCACTTGCAGGCAGATTCTTAAGCACTGTGCCACCAGTGCTTAAGAAGTCCCCCATACTCTTTAAGTTTCAAAAACAAATCATTGAAACAGTGAAATTTCAGTATCAACAATAAGACTCAAAAAATTAAACTCAAGGCAAAAGTACACACAGAAGTTAATACAGGGCCTATAAAAATAGTAATACCACATTAGCTCACAGTTAACCCAACCATTGAAATGGCTGAGCCATAAGAAACACAAAAATATGTTAGAGAGGAGCTGAAAATTAATTCCTGAAGAAGATGCAAGGGAATATCCAGTCTAGAGAATTCTCATATGTATGTACCAAGCAACACCTGGTCAGATTTTCACATTACCAAGTAAGATAATTGTGTAAAACAGTGAAAAGCAAAATAGACTCAACAGGAAAAAGTCAAATCAGTGAAATGAAAAATAATTTAGAGAAATATATTAGGAAATAAAAAATATAAGTAGATTTTTAAATAAAATGAAAGAGGAAGGTAGAACCAAATTTTGAATAATAGAAGTCTCAAAGAATACAGAAAAACCATCACAGGTATGATCAATAAATGTATAAAAGAATATTTTTTCACCCCATAAAAGACCCAAGACTGGACACAAAAAAGTTCAGAGGATATCAAAATTAACTAGCAGAGACCAAGACCATGGCTTTGAAAAAAGAAATTAAATTACTAATAAAAATGAAATAGGGCTTCCCTATTAAGAATCTACCTGCCCCACTGGGTACCAAGTTTAGTTAGTATGGAGGCTCTGGGCAGGTCGAGCCTGGTCATAAAAAGGACTGGGGAAAGGACTGGAGGCCTGAAGTCATGCTTCCTTAGCCCGAGAAAGCATAGGCTCAGATCCCAGATGCGCTGTTTAGACAAGGCCTCCAACAACCACAGTGCAGTGAACTGAAGTGAGGCCAGATTGTGTGCGTGCATGTGTGTGTGTGTGTGTGTGTGTGTGTGTGTGTGTGTGTGTGTGTGTGTGTGTGTGTGTGGTGTTCGTAGCCTTAAAGGTGATATGGATTCCTGTTCTAGAGTCTAGAAGGTCTTGGATTCCTGGCACCTGTGAGTTGTTCCAAGTTTAACATTGCAATTAGGTTGAGCTTAGGGCCAAGCCTAGAGCAGACGCTTTCTTACCTGACAGCACTGGGGGCTGGGCCCTTAGGTTACTGGTCAATTGAGAAATGATGTTAAAGAGCAAAATCATTAAGTCACTTAAAAATTACACATTTGTATCCAATTTTTTAATTTAGAAGCTTCTTTTTTTAATTATTGTGGTAAGAACACTTAACATGAGGTTGATCCTCTTAAATTAAAAAAAAGAATACGTCTGCCAATGCAGGGGACAAGGGTTCAAGCCCTGGTCCGGGAAGATCCCACATGCTGCAGAGCAACTAAGCTGATACACCACAACTACTGAGCCCATGTGCCTAGAGCCCGTGCTCCGCAACAAGAGAAGCCATCTCAATGACAAGCTCACGCACCACAATGAAGAGTAGCCACTGTTTGCCGCAACTAGAGAAAGCCCGTGCACAGCAACGAAGACACAATACAGCGAAAAATAAATAAATAAAATAAATAAATTTATCAAAAAAAAAAAAAGAAATAATTCTAAGCCTTCCAGCCTGAAAAGAAAAGCAGGCTATAGGCAAGTTAGAGCAGCTTTACATTTTGCCATTAAAACAAAACTGAAGGAATCAAAGGGGAGAAAAAGACATTTATTTCAAATACAAGTTTCATTTGTAAATAAATGGACAAGGAAAGTGATATTAGTTTGGCAAAGTGTTGATAAAATCTAGGAAGCCTTTTTTTTTTTTTTTTTTTTTTTTTTGCGGTACGCGGGCCTCTCACTGTTGTGGCCTCTCCCGTTGCGGAGCATAGGCTCCGGACGCACAGGCTCGGCATTCATGGCTCACGGGCCCAGCCGCTCCACGGCATGTGGGATCCTCCTGGACCGGGGCACGAACTCGTGTACCCCGCGTCGGCAGGCAGACTCCCAACCACTGCGCCACCAGGGAAACCTAGGAAGCCTTTTGTATTTGGTGTCTTTAAAAGCACCAAAAGCTTTGAAAGCTACTGTTTGAAGAAAAGTGATTTTGAGGAAAAGTGATGTATTATGTGTCAGATTGGCTAGGCTATAACCCTGTTATTCAATCAAATACTAAACATTCAATATAACCCTGTTATTCAAACACTAAAAAGGTATTGCTATCAAGGTATTTTGTAGATGTGACTAACATTTATCATCAGTTAACTTTAAGTAAAGGAGATTATTCTAAATAATCTGGGTAGGTCTGATTCAATCAGTTGAAAGCTCGTAAGAGCAGAACTCAGAAGAAATTCCACTCATGGACTGAACCATCATTTAGCTCAGCAAAGAACTTCAGCCTGTTCTTCTTGATGGCCTACCCTATGGATTTCAGACTTTTCAAGCCAGTCCCCACAATTGCAAAAGCCAATCTCTTGCAATGAATCTATTAATATCTATCTCCTACTGGTTCTCTTTCGCTGGTGGAAGCTTGACTGACACAGTGATATTAACTATGGTTGTTGGTAAGTATCTTCATTGATATAATATTAGGAAAAGATATAAAAGAGAGGTTGATTTTAGGAATTATAAAACCTCATAGTAAATTAATAAAGAATGAGAAACTATGAGGAAATTATAAGACAAAGAAGCTAAATGTACTAAACTGCTCATCTTATAATGTGGTAGCCAAATTCTTATTTTTATTAGACGGTTATAAGTAAGTAAATATAGAGTTAAGGATGTTTCTGGACATAAGATATTCACCAGTAGAATTAAAAATAGGGTGCTTGAGCTAGCCAGCCTCCAAGATAGCTCCCAATATCCCTGCCTCCTGGTATTTACATTCTTGTGTTGTTCTTTCCCGCACTGCACTAGTGTTGGTCTGCATGACCAATAGAATATAGCAAAAGTGATAGTATGTTATTGGGGAAATTAGGTTATAAAGATATTATGGCTTCTACCTTGATTCCTCCCTCTCTCTGGATCATTTGCTCTGGGGAAAGCCAGCTGCCATGTCATAAACAGCCCTGTGAAAAAATCCATGTGGTAAGGAACAAGGCCTCCAACTACCAAGCCATCAAGGTCTTCTATTTGGCTGCATTGGGTCTTCATTACCGCACACGGACTTTCTCCAGGTGCAACGAGCAGGGGCTACTCTTCATTGTGGTGCACGGGCTTCTCATTGCAGTGGCTTCTCTTGCTGCAGAGCACAGGCTCTAGGCGCATGGGCTTCAGTAATTGTGGCATGAGGGCTCAGTAGTTGTGGTTTGAGGGCTGTAGAGTGCAGGCTCAGTAGTTGTGACTTACGGGCTTAGTTGCTCCACGGCATGTGGGATTTCCCGGACCAGATCTCAAACCCGTGTCTCCAGCATTGGCCGGAGGATTCTTAACCACTGTGCCACCAGGGAAGCCCCACCAAGGCCTTTTGACAACAGCCACTGAGTGAATCTAGAAGCAAACTTGCAGCATCTGCCCCTCCCCGCATCAAGCCTTCAAAAGACTGAAGCAACAGTAGACTGCAGCCTCCTGACACACCCTATGTAAGAAATACCCAGCTAGACCACTTCCAGATTCCTGACTTTTAGAAATTGGGTGTGATAATAAATGTTTGTTATTCAAGCTGCTAAATTTATCTTACAAATTGATTTAAAAGACAAAAGGAAACAAACTAAAACCTATAGAAAAGGCAGAACTGAAGAAACAAGAATAAAAGTTAGGAGACATAAAATAGAAAAAAAAAAAAAGAAAGTAAGATAAACCAAGCATAACAATTAAAATTATTCTAAACACTCGAAATCCTGCATTAGAAGGTAAAACAGCATAAATTGTTCAGAAATTAATTAAATAATATGTTATTACGATAGATACTTAATAGCCAAAAAGTCTAGGAAGGCTAAATATCAGAGAATGGACAAAGATAAACTAAGCTAAAATGGGCAAAGATAAAAAAGGAAAGCAATGATAGCAATATTCATATCAGATTGAGTAGAACTTAGGGCAAAAAAAGCACTTAAGGCCAGTGGAGTTATTGCATATGAGAAAAGGTAGTCAACAATGAAAATATAATAATAAGGAATTGATATGGATCAACATGGCATCTAAATATATAATGCAGATTGATAGACTTATAATGGGAAAATAATAAAAATACAATTATAGTGGGAGATTTTAATACTTAAATAGCAATGACAGATTAAGCAGATAATATATAAAGACATGGAAGATCTAAAATATTCATAATGTAGAATATTATTTCAGATTTTATATTCTACAAAAATGGCTACACATGTTCATATATAAAAATTGAGCATCCTGGGTCATGGAGAAAGTTTTCATTAAAGGCAATAAAGGAAAACATTTTATGGGCTATATTTTCTGTCCACAATTGAACAGTAGCAGCATATGTGTTTTCTTATAAATAGCCCCCAATCACCTGTAAATTAAACAAGTATCCAAGGCTATAAAATTGTATGGTAAATATTAGTGATTTTTATTAGTTACCTTTTTTTTTTTTTTTTTTTTGCGTTATGTGGGCCTCTCACTGTTGTGGCCTCTCCCGTTGCGGAGCATAGGCTCCGGATGCACAGGCTTAGCAGCCATGGCTCACGGGCCCAGCCGCTCCGTGGCATGTGGGATCTTCCCGGACCAGGGCACGAACCCATGTCCCCTGCATCGGCAGGCGGACTCTCAACCACTGCGCCACCAGGGAAGCCCTACTAGTTACCTATTTTTAAAAAAATAAGGAAAATGCCAACCTATCTAAATCTTTGTGATAAGTCAAAGCAGTCAAAGCAGTATTTGAAGGAAAATGTAGAGTTTTAAATATTTTATTGTTTCTTGAGAGAGAAAAAAAGATTGTATAAAAAGCAACAACAAACTCCCCAAAAGTAAATAGAAGCATGGGAATAATTAAAACCAAAATAAAATTAATTAGAAAATAAAAACAGTGTCATTATGTAAACATCATGAAATAGACAAGCCTCTGACAAATCTAATCAAGGAGAGAGAACATAAACATAAAATATTAGGAATAAGGAGGTAATATACGAACATGCCAAATTTTTCCCTGTCCTAAAGAAGAAACCCTTTCTTTTACTGTAGTTCTCTTTCTCTCTTCTTTTGAAAGACCCTCTCAAAACCAAACAATTTTTTGGAAATAGCGTATGCTTTCTGATTACAAAAGTAATACAAGACTTATATTTCTGGTAGTTTAACAGACTAGGCACTAGAGGACTAAACCACCTGTTAAAATCAACTAAAGTTACTACATTTTTTAAACTCTCAAATGTAATTTAAATTTCTTGTAATTTAAAACTTTTGTATTTACTGAAGGAGAGCTTTAGACTTTGTCATCTATTTTAATCACATATTACTCTTGGGCATACACAAACAGTAAAATATAAGTGAAAGAAATCACTTAAGTTATGCCTAAAATTTTCCATTTAATCTTACTTTTCTACATAATCAATGCTCTGTGACATCAAGAACCTTGGTGATATATTATTTCATAAAATAATTCTTAAAAGAATGAAAAACCATTGATGCTGGGCTCTTAAGCCTGACTTTGCAATTATGCAGTACTAACTTACTTTTGACTTAGGTTTCAGGAATGTTGCTAAATATGTGTGGTTCACTATGACGACAGCTTCTCTCCGCAGACATTTGATCCCTAGGGGTTAAAATATGCTCCACTATCATCCTCAAAATTTTCTTCTGAGTCACAGATGTTCATCCTGCAAGTTTTGATGCTTCACTCCTGATATTCATACATGCATAAAAAATTTGTTTATCTATGTTATGCCTGACCCTGGCTGACCATGATTGTAGGATGCCATCAATTTAAGATGCATGCTAATTTCAGAGATTTTAAAATGTTAAAGAATGTATATTTTGAATAATGAAATATGATAAAGTGGGATGAAGTGAAATATCTAGCAAAAGTGGAAGAGCTAAAGATTCAATTTATATAGCGTTGCATGGCATGCAAGTTAGAAGTCAAAGCCCAGGAGCATCTAAAATAGGGAAACTCCTTTTAGGAGATACTTCTGCTAACCACCCTCTCCACCCAGTAAAGCTGAGTTTTCAAAGTGTTACACTCTCAGTGTCAGGCAAATTACGAATCATCCATTTCCCTACCACAACTATCATCACCAGGAGACTACAACAAAAATTGCTCATCTCAAAAGTTTGTGCAAGTTGGGAAGAAGAGGAGAGTATATCCCCTAAGAATCTGTAACCAGACAATTTTAGTGCAAGTTTGCAGCCCAAACACCTCCAACCTGGACAGTTAAAAAACCTAAAGCCAAGTAATAGGTTTAAAGTAGTCCTAGTACAATGATGCCCTCAGGTGCCCAAAAGAAGCAAAAGCAAATCCCTCTGAAGGAACTCATCCTCCTCTCAGGTTTTAAAAACTTCCCAAAGAAAATGTTTTTTTAAAAAATCACTTCATAGTAAAACAACAATAACAAAACAAAACAAAAAACAAATCACAAAACCATCAGGAAACAAAGTACCATGAGCAAGAGCCAGCAGAAATCACAGAAAAATCAGAACTGCAAAGACATCAGATGTTGGAATTACCACACACCAAATAGGAAAATTAAAAAGTATATTTAATAAATTTCTAGAAGTAAAAGAGAAAGTTGAAAAAAGTTAAAAGCCAACATATATGAAAAGAAACCAAAAAGAACTAAATATATATATATATGAATTAAAAAATTTCTATACAGAACAAAGAGAAAAAGATGATAAATATGAAAAAGATAATGGAGGATATAGTGTAAGGATCTAACAAATGACTATTCAAATCTCCAGAAGGAAGAAAGAGAGAAAATGGGGCAGAAGAAATAATTGAAGAAATAATGGCTAACAATGTTTTAGAGCTAAAGAAAGAAAACAATTCATAGATCCAAGAAATCCAGGGAATGCCAAGTAGAGCAAGTAAAAAGAAAGTTATACCCAGACCTACAAAAGGGAAACTACAGAATGAAAAAAAAAAAAAAAAAAAGTTACTTGAGGCAGCCATTAAAAAAGAGAGATTACTCTCACATGTATCATAATTAGAATGACATATGACTTATCAACAGCAACAATGGAAGCTAGTGAAGCTAGAAGACAGTGAAAGAATATTTTTAAAATGTTTAATGTGCTGAAAGGGATAACTGTCAACCTGAAATTCTATGACCAGTGAAAACATCTTTTAAAAATGAAGGCTAAATAAAGACATTTTCCAAACAAAAACAGAAAGTTTGCCACCGAATATCTTCATTAAAGGAAATTCTAGAATGTGTACTTTAGGCAGAAAGTGATCACAGATGGATGGTGTGAGATGAAAGAATATATTAATAATAAAGAACAAAATAGTAAATACATAGATAAATTCAAACACTGGCCACATAAAACTATAATAATAACAATGCCTTAAGAAAAATTTTAAAATGACATTAAAATTAAAATACATGACAATATTAGCATATAAATTCAGAAGGAAATGTTTGGAGTGGGAATATTCTAAGTTCTTCTTTCTTTTTAAACTTGGCCTTGTGTTTTGGGGGGGAGGTGGCTGCATTGGGTCTTCGTTGCTGGTGCAGGCTTTCTCTAGTTTCAACAAGCAGGGGCTACTCTTCGTTACAGTGCACAGGCTTCTCATTGCAGTGGTTTCTCTCGTTGTGGAGCATGAGCTCTAGGTGCATGGGATTCAGTAGTTGTGGCATGCAGGCTCAGTAGTTGTGGCTCTCAGGCTCCAGTAGTTGTGGCACATGGGCTTAGTAGTTGTGGCTCCTGGGCTCTAGAGTGCAGGCTCAATTGTTGTGGCACATGGGCTTAGTTGCTCCATGGCATGTGGGATCTTCCCAGACCAGGGTTCAAACCCATGTCCCCTGCATTGGCAGGCAGATTCTTAACTATTGAGCCACAAGGGAAGTCCCTCTAAGTTCTTTTGTACTGTTGGAGAGGAGGTTAAAAATTCTGATTCACTATACATTTTCCATTTATCTCTTCATATTACCTTCCTTTAAATTCTTGAGTATATTTAAAATAACTTTAAAATTCTGTGCTACTAATTCCATCATCTCTGTTATTTCTGATTCTGTTTCTATTAACAGTTTCTCCTGGTATGGGTCACATTTTCCTTCTTCTTTGTATACTATTTTTTAATTGAACGCTGGACATAGTAAATGTTTCAATGTTGAGCAATGGATTTTGTTGCCTTCTTTTAAAGAGTGCTGAATTTTCTTTTAGCTGACAGTCAAATTTCTGGATCCTTTCAAGATTTGTTTTCAAGCCTCATTAGAGTGGGTCTACAGTAACCACTACTCTAGGACTAGTTTATTCCTACTAGTAAGGCTTGATCTTTCTGGAGTCTCTACTAAATGCCCCAGGTATTTAAAAATTTCTTTCCTGGCTGGCTGGTTAAAATTCAAATGTCTCTCAACTTCATGTATTCTCGAATTTTTCACCTTATTGTCCCTCATTAGTTCTTTGCCCAGCCTCAAGAAGGTTTTTTTTGTTTTTGTTTTTTTAATTTTGTTTTGTTTTGTTTTGTTTTGGCTGTGTTGGGTCTTCGTTTCAGCGTGCAGGCTTTCTCTAGTTGTGGTGAGTGGGGTCTACTCTTCGTTGCTGTGCACGGGCTTCTCATTGTGGTGTCTTCTCTTGTTGTGGAGCACGGGCTCTAGGTGCATGGGCTTCAGTAGTTGTGGCATGTGGGCTCAGTATTTGTAGCTCACGGGCTCTAGAGCGCAGGCTCAGTAGTTGTAGTGCACGGGCTTAGTTGCTCCGCGGCATGTGGGATCTTCCCGGACAAGGAATTGAACCCATGTCCCCTGCATTGGCAGGCGGATTCTTAGCCACTGCGCCACCAGGGAAGCCCCTCAAGGAGTTTTACTCTATGCATTCATAGATTGGTATTCAATCAAAAATATCAAGGGACCATGGCCCAAATGTCCAGAACCATTTCTCTATGTAACTACCTCTTCTCCAGTGCTCTGCTAAATAATTCCAACTGCCTCAGCTTCTCCAGATTCTAAATCTCTCTGTCTCCTTAACTCAACAAGTCCACTGTAATCTGATTGGGTTCTCCCTCTGATACCAAACAAGGCCTTGTGGGGCTCCTGGGCACAAAGCCTTTCTGTGTCCCCCATTTCTTTGATTACAGGAAATAACCTTCATTCAACCTCCATGACCTTCCCCAACTTCCAAGGGGCAGATTCAAGCAGTTGTTAATTAGGGAAGGGAGGGGATGTGAGACAAAGGAGAAACAAAACAGTCAAGAGAAACAATAGTGTAGCCTTGGGGCAAGGTCCTGGTTCCCCACCAAGGGATACACACAAAGATATCTTTGAGCTGTTTTGTAGATACTGAAAACCCCTCCAGGTGGGAGAAGTTAATGATTAATGATGGTTTGCTGCACACAAGCATGTAGACCCCAGACCAGTTGGAACCTGAAAGTTGATGATGCTGACTCCTACTTACCTCACCACCAACCCATCAGAAGAATGTAAGCCCATCATTGCCTTGATCCTATCACCTACCTCTGACCACAAGCCCTGACTATTAGACCTCTCCCTATTCCCCAGGGAGGGAGGCACATTTCTTGAGGTGCTACCCTGCTGTGTTCCCTCTTTGTCTGGCAAAGAATAAAGATACTCTTTCTCTTTCTTCCAAAACCCTGTCTCCGAATTTCTGTTCAGCATCAGTGCACAGAAAGTCAATATTTTGGCATCAGCTCCCTATGTCATATTCCAGAAAATGCCACCAAACTGAAAGCCGGAATGGTCACAGGACTGACCTTGTTTGTTTCTATTCTTTCAGGGATCCTAATCCTTTGCTGCCTATTGATCAATGTCTGAAAATCGTTATTTTTTATGTTTTGTCCAGTTTTCTAGTCATTTGTGATATATATAGGGAAGGGGCAAGTCCAGTACTAGCTACTCTGTCGTGGCCAGAACATTATTAACTTAGACTATGAGAAATTAGGCATACATGTTAACATTTCTAGGGTAATTTCTAAAAACATAAGAATAGATAGCATATACTTGTGGTAGATTGCAAAAATGACCACAAATTCTTCCCATCCCAAAAGAAAGTAGAGTCTATTTTTCTACTCCTTAAAAAAAAAAAAAATTATTTATTTATTTATTTTTGGCTGTGTTGTGTCTTTGTTGCTGTGCACGGGCTTTCTCTAGTTGCGGCGAGCAGGGGCTACTCAGCTACTCTTTGTTGCAGTGAGCGGGCTTCTCATTGTGGTGGCTTCTCTTGTTGCAGAACACAGTCTCTAGGCTCATGTGCTTCAATAGTTGTGGCATGCGGGCTCAGTAGTGGTAGTGCACAGGCTCAGTAGTTGTGGCGCACAGACTTAGTTGCTCTGTGGCATGTGGGATCTTTCCAGGCCAGGGATCGAACCCATGTCCCCTGAATTGGCAGGTGGACTCTTAACCACTGAGCCACCAAGGAAGTCCCTATTTCTCTACTCCTTAAATCTAGGTTGGCCATGTTATTTGCTTTGGACTTTAGCAAACAAGAGATAAGTGGAAAAATGAAGTTTTGTGTAGTGGAACTTATTTGCTTCATGCTCTTCAAACTTCAAGCTGCCACTGAAAGAAGTCTGAGTGAGATAATGGCTGACAAGAGACATGTGACCCTGTCAATAGTCACCCCTATTGGTCTGGCCAACACTCTGCCAACCACCAGACATATGAGTGAAGTCATCCTAGATCATCCAACTGCCAGCCAATCTGCTAAATGGCCACAGATTCAGAGATCCACCTAGACCAGAACACTCCCCAGATGGTCCAGGAATTGTGAGCCAAACAAACGATTGTTGTTTTAAGCCACCGTCTGTTTTTGTTTGTTTTTTGTAGAGGAGAGAAAGATCGTTGTACAGCAAGAGCTAATTATATATAAACTTCAAAGACTAGAATTAAAAACTAGAATGAGAGAAAAAAAATTATACAAGAAAAGCACAGGACAAAAACAAATAAAAAGCAAAACAAAAAAAAGCACAAAATGGCAGAAGCAAAATTTTAATTATAAGTGTAATAACTATAGTGACTACAAAAAAACTCAAGTGAACTAAAAGGTACAGCTAAGACAAAGATTGACAGATGGAATTTTTTTTTTTTTTTTTGCCGCTTCTATGCAGCATGCAGGATCTTAGTTTCCCAACCAGGGATCAAACCAGTACCCAGTGCAGTGGAAGTGTGGAGTCCTAACCACTGGACTGCCAGGGAATTATCCAGACTGAATTTTTTTTGAAAGATAACTATATGCTATTTCCTTGAGACATACCTAAAATAAGATGTTTAGGTCACAACTAAAAAGAGGAAATTAACCAGTATACTTTAAAAAATAACTCATGAGTAAAAATAAATCATAATTAGAAAAATATTTAAAAGAACACTAGCATGAAGACTATATCAAAACTTGTGGTATACAACTAATGAAGTATTTAGACTAAAATTTACAGTTTTTTTTTGTGTGTGTGGTACGCGGGCCTCTCACTGTTGTGGCCTCTCCCGTTGCGGAGCACAGGCTCCAGTCGCGCAGGCTCAGCGGCCATGGCTCACGGGCCCAGCTGCTCCGCGGCATGTGGGATCCTCCCGGATCGGGGCACGAACCCATGTCCCCTGCATCAGCAGGCAGACTCTCAACCACTGTGCCACCAGGGAAGCCCTAAAGTTTGTAGTTTTTAGTGCTTATTAAAGAAGTGAAAAAGCTAACAGTGAGTTAGACACTAACTTTGGAAAAAGACCAACAGAGAACAGAAGGAAGAAAGGAAGAGAATAACAAAGATCAGAATGGAAATCCATGAAATGTAATATAAACACATAATACAGAGAAAAAACAAAATCAAAATTACTGATGAAACTGACAAACTGCTGGTGAAATTGATCAAGAAAAAGGAATGGTGGCAGAAATAATCAGCAATACGAATGAAATAGTATATAACTATAAATGCTACAAATATTAAAATATAGCATAAACAATTTAAGGTCAACAAGTTTTAAGAGTTTGATAAAATGGACAAACTCCTAGAAAATATAATTCCTGGACTTTTCTTTGTTAGGGGATTTTAAACTACTGACACTCTCTTTGGTGATTAGAAGATTATGTAAGCATTCTACTTCTTGAGTCAGTTTTGGTAAATTACATTTTCTACAAGTTTGTCCATTACCAAAGAATTTATTCCCTAATTTATAAAAAGTTTCTAAGAATCATTGAAAAAAAATAAAATCAATAGAAAATCAATCAAAGAATATGAACAGGCAATTCACAGAAGAAATATAAACATACAATAAAGTACAAAGTATACTGTACTGATAATTCTTGATAAACGGCAAAGCATAATGCAAATAATGGATGTTGTTAACACATTACTATTTATGACACCACAAGTATTTTTTTCTCATTTAATATAGGTAAAACCTCTACTCATTCTTCTATCTCTCTTCCAGGTTTGTTTCCATTTTTTTTTTTTTTTCACTAGCTCTCTGCCTGTCTCTTATTCCATCCTTAGCCTTCTCTTTCTCTCGATCCATGTTTTTTCACATAGGGTGTTCACCACTTTCCATGGTTTCTACTATGCCTATTGAAATTATACTTGTTCTTCAATAATAATAGCTACTACTTACAGTGATTACTTAGTATTTTATCTTTATTAATCATATTGATGAGGAAACTGGGGCACAGGGCTCTTAAGTAACATGCCCAAGAGACATAACTAGTAGAACTCAGTTTTTTTCTTCCAATTTTATTGAGATAAAATGGACATATAGCACTGTATAAGTTTAGGGTGTACAGCATAATGATTTTACTTAACATATATCATTTGACTTAATGATTGTCACATATATCATTTGACTTAATGATTGTCACAAAAAGTTTAGTAAGTATCCATCATCTCAAATAAATATAACATTAAAGAATAGAAAAAATATTTTTCCTTATGATGAGAACTTAGGATTTATTCTTTTAACAGCTTTCATATATAACATACAGCAGTATTAGTTATATTTATCATGTTGTTCATCCCAAGTACTTATATATCTATATCTGGAAGTAGGTACCTTTTGACTGTCTTTATTCAATTCCCCTCCCCCCACCTCCTAATTCTGATCATCACAAATCTGATCTCTTTTTCTGTGAGTTTGTTTGTTTTTGAAGTATGATTGACATACAACTCTATGTTAGTTGCTCTTACACAACATAGTGATTAGCTATTTCTATGCATTTCAAAATGATCCCCACAATAAGTCTACTTATGTCACCATACAAAGATATTACATAGTTATTAACTATATTCCCCACACTATATACTTCATACCTGTGAATTTTTGTTTTGCAACTGGAAGTTTGTGCCTCTTAATCTCCCTCATGTATTTCTCTTCTCCTCTCATCCCCCTACCCTATGGCAACCACACATTGTTCTCTGTATCTATAACTCTGTTTCCATTTTGCTTTGTTTGTTATTTAGATTCCACACTTATGTGAAGTCATACAGTATTTGCCTTTCTCTGTCTGACTTATTTCACATAGCATACCTTCTGGGTCCATCTATGTTGTTGCAAAATAGCAAGATTTCATTCTTTTTTTTAATGGCTGAGTAACATTCCATTTGAAATATTTACCACATATTCCTTATCCACCTATTGATGGGCACTTATGTTGCTTTCATATCTTGGTTATTGTAATGCTGCAATGAACATAATGGTGCATATATATTTTCTAATTAGTATTTTCATCAGGTAAATATCCAGGAGTGGAACTGCTGGATCATATGGTAGTTCTATATTTAATTTTTAAAGGAATCTCCATACTGTTTTCTATAATGGCTGCACAAATTTACATTCCCAACAACAACACAAGGGTTTCCTTTCTTCACATCCTCTCCCAACACTTGTTAATTGTTGATAATAGCCATTCTGACAGGTGTGAGGTAATATTGTGAGTTTGATTTACATTTCCCTGATGATTAGTGATGTTGAGCATCTTTTCACGTGCCTGCTGGCCATTTGTATGTCTTCATTGGAAAAATGCCTATTCAGATCAGCTATACTTTTTCTAATCTGGTTCTTTGTTTTACTGATGTTGAGTTGTATGAGTTCTCTGTATATTTTATATATTAACCCCTTATTAGATATGTTGTTTGCAAATATCCTCTCCCATTCAGCAGGTGGTCTTTTTCTTTTGTTGATAGTTTCCTTTGCTGTGCAAAAGCTTTTTATTTTGATGTAGTCCCATTTGTATATCTTTGCTTTTGTTTCTTTTGCCTGAGGAGGCATATCCAAAAAAATATTACTAAAACCAATGTCAAATAGCTTACTTCCTATGTTTTCTTCTAGACGTGTTAAGTTTCAGATCCTTCATTTAAATCTTTAATCTATTTTGAACTTATTTTTGTTCATGGTATGAGAGAGTAGTCCAATCTGATTCTTTTGCATGTAGCTGTCCAGTTTTCCCAACATCATTTATTGAAGAGGCCGTCTTTTCCCTATTGTATGTTCTTGCCTCCTTTGTCATAGATTAATTGCACATATAAGTGTAGGTTTATTTCTGGGCTCTTTATTCTCTTCCATTGATCTATGAATCTGTTTTTGTGTCAGTACCATACTGTTTTGATGAGTGTAGCTTTGTACTATGGTTTGACATCAGGGAATGTTGTACCTCCAGCTTTCGTCTTCTTTTCCCAAGATTGTATTGACGATTTAGGATCTTTTGTGTTTCCATATTTGTTCTATTTCTGTGAAAAATGACATTGGTATTTTGACAGGGATTGCATTGTATCTGTAGATTGCCTGTGTAGTATGGTTGTTTTAACAATATTAGTTCTACCAATTTATGAACATAGTATATCTTTCCATCTGTTTGTTTCATCTTTAGTTTCTTTCATCAGCATCTTATAGTTTTCTGAGTATAGGTCTTCTGTTCTTTTTGATGCAATTGTAAATGGGATTGGTTTCTTAATTTCTCTTTCTGATAGTTTGCTGTTGGTGTATAAGAATGCAACAGATTTTTATATATTAATTTTGTATCCTGTAACATTGATGAATGTTAGTATTTTTTGGTGGCATGTTTAGGGTTTTCTATGTATAATATGTCATCTTCAAACAGTGACAGTTTCCTATTTGGATTTATTTTGTTTCTTTTTCATGTCTGATTGCTGTGGTTAGGAATTACAACATTGTGTAGAATAAAAGTGGTGAGAATGGGCATCCTTGTCTTGTTCCTGACCTTAGAGGAACAAGATCCTCAGCTTTTCACTGTTGAGTATGATGTTGGTCATATATGGTCTTTTTTTTTTTTCGGTATGTGGGCCTCTCACTGTTGTGGCCTCTCCCATTGCGGAGCACAGGCTCCGGATGTGCAGGCTCAGCGGCCATGGCTCACGGGACTAGCCGCCCCGTGGCACGTGGGATCCTCCTGGACTGGGGCACGAACCTGCATCCCCTGCATCGGCAGGCGGACTCTCAACCACTGTGCCACCAGGGAAGCCCCATATATGTTCTTTATTTTTTTGAGATATGTTCCCTGTATACCCACTTTCTGGAGACTCTTTATCATAAACAGATGTTGAATTTTGTTGAAAGCTCTTTCTGCATCTACTGAGATTATCCAATGATTTTTATTCTTCAGTTTGTTAACATGGTGTGTCACATTGATTGATTTGTGGATATTGAACCATCCTTGCATCCCTGGGATAAATCCCACTTGATCATTGTTTATGATTCTTTTAATGTAACGTTGAATTCAGTTTACAAATATTTTGTGGAAGATTTTTGCTATGTGTTCATCAGTGACATTGGGCTATAATTTTCTTTCCTGTGATATCTTTGTCTGGTTTTGGTATCAGGGTGATGCTGGCCTCGTAGAATACGTTTGAAAGCACTTCTTTATCTGCAGTTGTTTGTTTTTTTTGGAAAAGTTTGAGAAGGATAGGTGTTAACTCTTCTCTAAATGTTTGGTAGAGTTCACCTGTGAAGTCATCTGGTCTGGGACTTTTGTTTATTGAGACTTTTAAATTTTATTTCTGATTCAATTTCATTACATGAAATTGGTCTGTTCATATTTTCTATTTTTTTCTTGTTCAGTCTTGGGAGATTGTACACTTCTAGGAATTTGTCCATTTCTTCTAGGTTGTCTATTTTATTGGCATATAATTGTTTGTAGTAATCTCTTATGATCCTTTTTTTATTTCGGTGGTGTTGATTGTAAATTCTCCCTTTTCATTTCTGATTTTATTGATTTGGGCCCCTCTCTCTTTTTTTCTAGATGAGCCCAACTAACTGTTTATCAATTTTGTATATTTTTTCAAAGAACCAGCTCTTCAGTTTCATTGATCATTTCTGTTCTTTTTTTGTTTTTTGTCTCTATTTCATTTATTTCTGCTCTGAAATAAATAAACAAATCATGAAGATTTCTTTCCTTCTACTAAGTTTTGGTGTTTGTTTGTTCTCCTTTTTTTAGTTCCTTTAGGTGTAAATTTAGGTTGTTTGAGATTTTTCTTGTTTCCTGAGGTAAGCTTGTATCATTATAAAATTCCCTCTTAGAACTGCTTTTGCTTCATTCCACAGATTTTGGATTATTGTGTTTTCATTTTCATTTGTCTCCAGGTATTTTTTTTTTTTTTTTTTTTTGCGGTACACAGGCCTCTCACTGTTGTGGCCTCTCCTGTTGCGGAGCACAGGCTCTGGATGCGCAGGCTCAGCGGCCATGGCTCATGGGCCTAGCCGCTCCATGGCATGTGGGATCTTCCTGGACCGGGGCATGAACCTGTGTCCCCTGCATCAGCAGGTGGACTCTCAACCACTGCGCCACCAGGGAAGCCCCTGTCTCCAGGTATTTTTAAAATTTCTTCTTTGAGTTTTTCAGTGAAGTATTGGTCGTTTAGTAGCATATTGTTTAGCCTCCACCTGTTTGTGTTTTTTGCAGTTTTTCTCTTGTCGCTGATTCCTACTCTCATAGCACTGTGGTTGGTAAGATGCTTGACATGGTTTCAATTTTTAAAAATTTACTGAGACTTGTTTTGTGGTCTACCATGTGATCTATCTTGGAGAATGTTCCATGTGCACTTGAAAATAATGTATATCCTGCTGCTTTTAGAAAGAATGTTATATATATTTATATTGTATATATATTTATATTTATGCTATATATATACATATATGTGTGTGTGTGTGTATATATATATATATATATATATATATATATATATTCCATTTGGTCTAATGTATCATTTAAGTCCGATGTTTCCTTATCACTTTTCTGTCTGGATGATCTGTTCATTGATTTAAGTGAGGTGTTAAAGTCCTCTACTATTATTGTGTTACTGTCAATTTCTTCATGTCTGTTAATATTTGCTTTATGTATTTAGGTACTCCTATGTCAGGTGCATATATATTTACAATTGTTATATCTTCTTCTTGAATTGATCCCTTAATCATTACATACTGTCCTTCTTTGTCTCTTGTAATAGTTTTTGTTTTAAAGTCTATTTTGTCTAAGTGTTACTAACCCCAGTTTTTTTTTTTTCATTTCCAGTTGCATAACTTCTTCCATCCCCTCACTTTCAGTCTGTGTGTGTCTTTAGGTCTGAATTGAGCCTTTTGTAGGCAGCATATGTACAGTCTTGTTTTTGTGCGTATTCACCTACTCTATGTCTTCTGACTGGAGCATTTAGTCTATTTACATTTAAAGTAATTATTATTGATAGTTATGTACTTATTGCCATTATGTTAATTGTTGGGGGTTGTTTTTGTAGTTCTTTTTTTGTTCCTGTCTTCTCCTTTTACTCTCTCCCCTTGTGATTTGATGACTATCTGTATCTGTAGAGTTATGTTTGGATTCCTTTCTCTTTTTTGTGTGTATCTATTATAGATTTTTGGTTTGTGGTTACCATGAGGTTTATGTATAAAAATCTATACATACATACATGATTATTTCAAGTTGCTCATCTCTTAAGTTCAAACACATTTTCCAATCCTACATTTTTACTCCCCACCCCATGTTTACTATTTTTGACATCATATTTTACATCTTTTTGTTTTTTGTATCCCTTAACTACTTGTTGTGGATATAGATGATTTCACTACTTTTGTCTTTAACCTTTACTATCTTTATACATAGCTGACTTACTACCTTTACTGTATATTTGACTTTACCAATGAGACTTTTTCATTCCTAATTTTTATATTTCTAGTTGTGGCCTTTTCTTTTTTGGTTAGAAAAGTCCCTTTAACATTTCTCACAAAGCTGGTTTAATGGTGCTTGTGTCTTTTAGCTTTTGCCTGTCTGTAAAACTTTTGATTTCTCCATCAAATCTGAACGAAAGTCTTGTGGGTAGAAAATTTTTGGTTGTAGGTTTTTCTAATGCATCACTTTAAATATATGCCACTCCCTTCTGGCCTGCAGAGTTTCTGCAAGTCAGCTGATAGCCTTCTCAGAGTTCCCTTGTATGTACCTTGTTCCTTTTCCCTTGCTGCTTTTAATATTCTCTCTTTATCTTTAAATTTTGGCATTTTAATTACAATGTATTTTGATGTAGTCCTCTTTGGGTTGATCCTGTTTGGAACTCTCTGCTTCCTGGACCTGGATGCCTGTTTCTTTTCCCAGATTAGGGAAGTTTTCAGCTATTATGTCTTCAAATACGTTCTCTGCCCCTTTCTCTCTCTCTTCTCCTTTTGAGACTCCTTTAATGTCAGTGTTACTACACTCATGTTTTCTCAGAAGTCTCTTAAACTGTCCTCATTTCTTTTTATTCTTTTTTCTGTTCAGCTTCAGTCATTTCCACTACTGTTTTCCAGCTAGCTGAACTGTTTCTCTGTAGCATCTAATCTGTTGATTCCTTCTAGTGTATTTTTATTTCAGTTATTATATTTTTCATTTCTGTTTGGTTCTTCGTTATATTATCTAACTCTGTTTAAAACTTCTAACTTCTCACTCTGTTCATCCAATCTTCTCCTGAATTATTTGAGCATCTTTATCACCTTGAACTCATATTGGGTAGATTGCCTACCTCCACTTCACTTAGTTCTTCTTCTTGGGTTTTATCTTGCTTTTTTGTCTGGAATGTACTCTTCTGTTGTCTCATTTTGTCCAGTTTGTTATTTTTATTTCTATGTATTTGGTACGTTGGTTATGTTTCCTGACCTTGGAGAAGTGGCCTTTTGTAGGACACATCCTATATGTTCCAGTAGTGTTCTCCCTTCTGGTCATCAGAGCTATAGGGGTGCCTCCTATGTGGGTTGCATGAGTCCTTCTCTTGTAGCAGCCTAACTACTGTGGGCAGTCTGGTATGTGTGGCTGGCCCCTTGTTCAGTTAATTACCAGGCCCTGCCTTGTGCAGAAGTTGCTAGCCACTGGTGTGCAGGACCAGGTCATGGGGAGGCTGGCTTCAGAGCCCTGGGGGGTTCCAGGGCTAGTGCTGGCCCACTGGTGGGCGAAGCTAGGTTCTATTGTGGTTAGCTGTGGGACCAGGGGTCCTGGATCCAGTGTTGGCCTGCTAGTGGGCAAGGCAGGTTCCTGACATGGTTGGCTGAAGGGTCCAGTTTGTCCCAAAGCTGGTGTCAGCCTGTTGATTAGTGGGGATGGATTCTGAGGTGGCTGGTTGAAGGGTCTGAGGTGTCCCAAAGCTGGTGCTGGACAGTTGGTGGGTTGGCTGGGTACTGACATGGCAGGCTGCTGGGCTGTGTTGGTCCTAGGGCTAATGTCTGCTGACTGGTCAGCAGGGCTGGGGCCCAGGGGATCCTGGAGCTGGTGCCTGCTCACTGTTGGGTGAGGCCAGGTCCTGGGGCTAGTGCTAGCCAACTGTTGGGCAGAGATGTGTCCTAAGGTCTCTGGCTGCTGTGCCCAGGGGACCCAGAGCTAGTGTCAGTCACTAGTGAGGTGAGGTCCAGGGTGTTCCAGGGCTAGTGCCATCTCATTGGTGGGTAGAGCCAGGTCCTGGGGGTCTGCGTTCTTAATCACACAGCCATACGTAGAAAATATCACTTCCTCTGAATAGCTATTATTTTCTCAAAGAAGAAATAATTTATTCTTTTCCTGCATCATTAAAAAACTCTGATTTAAACAACAAGTAGTGCTGGGATTCAAGTGTACCTGACCCTTGCCACTTCACCACCCAGAGTAGGAGCAGGGGAGGTAGAAGAAACTGGACAGATTTTGTGAAATCCTGGATTAAGACCATTTGTGTATGCCTCTTGAGAAGCTGATAATGTGCCACACTTTTGCAGCTGTGTAGGGTTCTGGTTGGGGTGTTTGGGTGGTCAGAATTGAGAGAGTCAGCGTATTCCATTAATCTCTAAGTAATGGGGATTTATAGTAAGTGAGCCATGGGATACTCAAGCACTTGTGCTCAGGAATAGCAAGAACTTAGTAAAGTTGGGTGGTCTCACAGAAACAGAAACCAAAGGCAAGAAGGAATTTGGGGCAGTTAAGGAATTTGGGAATTGACCCTCCAGCACCTCACCCTCACCATTTGAGCATACTTCAGCCACTCATCACCTGTCTAATCCATTCTCCTCTTGCTAAGAGATCCCTTCCACTCTCCATATCTTCTCTCTGTCCTAGAACTACTCCTACTCATGGTGAATGCTTTCCCATGACTTTGTGTTCCCATGACTTCTTATTGCCCTCACTACACATTTATATCATAAGAAGCCAGGTTTTGGAGAGAAGGAACCAGAAGACCAGTTTTGGGAAGGAAGACCATGAATCTTGCTTCAGACATGTTGAGTTAGAGGTGCTCATAGGCCATCCAATTTAAATTTGGCCAACTGGGCCAATGTGAACCTTTCCTCCAATCTCCATCTAGGTCTGGAACATAGAGGACAAGTCTGGGCTAGAGATGTGGACTTGAGAGTCACTCCTAGGTAGAAACTGTTCTAAACTAACTTAAACTCAGGGTACTCTCTTAGTTCCTTCATTTTGTGCTTCTTCAGGGTTTTCATACACAGCTCATGAGGTCGCAGGTAGAGTGGCTAGAGTATGCACAGTCTTTTCAAACAGACAGAGCCAAGTAAACTCCTACTGAGCAACTTACTAGCCATATGAACAAGGAAAAGTCACTTAATGGTTTCAGCCTCTGTTTCCTCATCTTTAAAATGAAGCAATTATCTGAGGGTTAAAAAAAATAATTATACCAGAGGAGAATAAGGAGACATGACAACTAAGTGTAATGTGATATCCTGGATAAGATCTCACAAAAAAAAAAAAAAAAAAGGGGGGGGGGCATTAGTGGGAAAACTGGTGAAATTCAAATAAAATTAGAAGTTTAGTTAATAATAATGTACCTATGTTAATTTCTTAGTGTTGACAAATATACCTAGTATGTAAGATGCTAGCACTAGGGAAAGTTGGGCAAAAGGCATATAGGAACTCTCTGTACTACCTTTGTAACTTTTCTTTAAATCTAAACTTATTCCAAAATAAAATTTTATTAAAATATAATCAAATAAACAACTATTTATATATAATTTTATATAAATATAAAATTTATATAAAATTTAAGTGTGTATACTTTACATATATATGTATATTAAATTTTATAGCTCTGTTTGTTGAGATAATTAGAAGCAGTGACACCCCAGTAGCAATGAGCACGCCTGAGCCCAGATCTTGGTTTCTGAATACTATTCCCCAATAAAAAGAACCAAGGTTCCTTGAAGAAATGGGATTTCAGGGCTGGGGCAAGGAAAATACAAGATAGGCCTGGAGCACCTTTTAGTGCCAAAAGTAAGAAAGTGCTCAAAAGACAAAATGATGGGGAAGTGTCAAAGGGACACAGGAACCAACTGAAAGAGCTCCCAAAACCAAATTTGGAATAATTTGGGCAAGAAAATAGATAACACAGTATTAGATTATAACCTAAGGCATAACATAAATATTCATGAACCCATATGTATATAAATAAATGATTGAACAAATAAATAAATGAAGAGAAAATTTTTCCTTATAGAATTCCAAATCATGTATGTTGATATTTTGACCCCTCCAGAAAGTGAAGCCTAATTCCCCCACCTTGAGTGTAGGTTCCTCTTAGTGACTTGTTTCCAAAAACAGAGTATGAAAAGGGAAACATAGTAACTGTTCAGTTGAGAGATCTGGCAGACACCACCCTAACCAAGTGAGAAAGGTTAACTCACCAGCAGTAAGTCATGTTAACATCATGTGCCCCCAATATGATGCAATGAGAAGGTTGCTTTACTTCTGTGGTTTTCTTTCCAAAAATCTGTAGCTTTAGTCTAATCATGAGAAAATCAAAACTGAGGAGTATTCCACAAAATATTACTTGACCAGTATCCTCAAAATTGTCAAAGTCATGAAAAACAAGGAAAGACTGAGAAACTGTCACAGACAAGAGAAGAAAAGGAGATGTGATGATAAAACATAATGTGGCATTCTGGATTGGATCCTTGAGCAGAAAAAGGACACTTGTAGAAAAATGGTGAAATATGAATAAAGTCTGGAGTTTAGTTAATAGTGATATACCAATGTTAATCTCTAGTTTTGCTAAATGTACCATAATTATGGAAGATGTTAATATTAGGGGAGACCAAACAAAGGTATATGGGAACTCCCTGTACTATCTTTGTAACTTTTCTGCAAATCTAAAATTATTCCAAATTTTAAAATTTTATTGAAAAGAAATCATCTGGTCTATTGGATTCACAATGTGAATTATTTAAAACTTTCAAGAAATTTAAAATTTCCATATTATATAATTTATTCCAAAAAAGATGGCAAGATATAAATTCAATTTATTAGGCATATATGGTCCTGATAAAGGTAACACACACATTCAAACAGGATAATAATAATGACCAATGAAACGTGTTGAATATTTAGTATGTTCCAGGCCCTGTTCTAAGTAATTTATGTGAATTAACTCAATTCATCCTTATAACAATCCTGTGAAGGAGTTAATTTGATTATTATCATTTTATAGTTAAGAAAATTGAGATATAAGCTTAAGTAAGATTACTGAAGTAAGATGTGGTAGATTACAGACCCTAGGACACATCAGTAGACTACAGCCAGTCTTAAAATGGAATTTAACATTATATATAAGCATAGTGACAGAAAACACACTTTTTCTCAATGTAACACACTCCTAGTTGTCCACATTTTCTACTTAAGTGTCATAGTTTGTGTTCCTCCAAAAGCCAAGGCTGAGGTCAAGATTTGGGTACAAGTAGTTTATTTGGGAGATGATCCCAGAAAGCACAGTATGAAAGTGGGGAATGAACAGGGATGACAGGAAAGCTAACAAAATTGTTTTAATAAGTTGGTTAACCACTGTGGGTAAATGGGGCTCAATCTGCTGGGGACCCTCTGAGAGAATGTGCAGAATATGTCTCAGAATTGTAACATGGGTATTTTCCCTCATTTCCAGTTTCTTATTAGTTAAGCGTTGCTCTAAGAGCATTAAATCTCAGGCAGCACATGGACTGAGTGTGTGGCAGTGGCCAGAGAATGCCCCCAGGCAGAGATGTAAGAAGTGATTGTTGTGTACAGTAAATGGTCTGCAGGTGCCCTCAGTTTGAACCAAGGAAACATGGGCTGAACACTGATAGTCACAGTAACAAAAGAATGATTTTGTTTGGTGTGGTAATATGTTGAGCTAAAAATGCTGTTACAGACTGAATTGTGTTCCCCCCAGATTCAGAAGCTGAAGCCCTAACCCCCATTGTGACTGTATTTAGAGATAGGGCCTTTGACAAGTTAGTTGGGGTGGGGTCATAAGGGTGGAACCCTAAACCAATAGAATTTATAAAAAGAGGAAGAGACACCAGACACCTCTTTCTCTTTCCTTGCACACACAGAGATAAGGCCACGTGAGGACACAAGGAGAAGACAGTCTTCTGCAAGCCAGAAGAGGGCCTTTACCATAAACAGAATCTGCTGGAACCTTGATCTGAGACTTCTAGCTTCTGGAAATGTGAGGAAATAGATTTCTGTTATGTAAGCTACCAGTCTGTGGTGTTTTGTCACTGCAGCCCAAGCAGACTAATACGTTTACTTTTTCAGACATTCTTGTAGCTAGGAGTGAACAGTAAGTCTTGGTTATGGCTAATGATATACAAAGAAGCCTTTGGGTGGAAACTCTGAGAAAGTTTTTTTAAAAAGGTCAGACTCAAATGGCATGCTTCTTCAAGCTCCCTCCATTTTCCTAGTGGAACAGCAGTCCTTTCTTATGATCACAAAGGGAAAGGCATATGGATAATTCTCTCTGTGACAAAGGAAGCAGCAGGGAAAGATGGAAGTAGCCTGGGTGTCTGATGGTGTTGTTGGACTCCCATACTAGCACTGCAATGTGCTATATACCAATGGGTGGCACAGAGCTCGACTGCCTAGCTCAGATTTCTTACTGTGTGCTAAATAAATGTATATTTGTTTGAGCTACTGATACTTGGGTCCTGTGTTATTCACAAATTTCCATATGATATCATATTCCCAGATGATAAATCCAAGGAGAAAAGATGGAAAAACAAGAAGTTATAAAGTTGTGAAGCCACAGCATGAACTGAAGCATTCTTCTCCTTCAGAGAAAGAACGTGGAAGGTGAGTTAAGTTTTTTAAAACATTATTTGTTTTAAATAAAATATTAAGTAAAATGTTTTAAAATGTTAAACAATGATGAAAATAAATGGAAAAAAATATAAGCAAAATCTACATGATTTTTTAAGATAAAACTTAACACTTTAAAGAAATCTCTTTCTTTGATGCATATACAAAAGCCCAGGACCAGATGGCTTCACATTCTATCAAACATTTAGAGAAGAGCTAACACCTATCCTTCTCAAACTCTTCCAAAATATAGTAGAGGGAGGAACACTTCCAAACTCATTCTACGAGGCCACCACCACCCTGATACCAAAACCAGACAAAGATGTCACAAAGAAAGAAAACTACAGGCCAATATCACTGATGAACATAGATGCAAAAATCCTCAACAAAATACTAGCAAACAGAATCCAAAAGCACAATAAAAGGATCATACATGATGATCAAGGGGGTTTATCCCAGGAATGCAAGATTTCTTCAATATATGCAAATGAATCAATGTGATAAACCATATTAACATATTGAAGGATAAAAGCAATATGATGATCTGAATAGATGCAGAAAAAACTTTTGACAAAATTCAACACCCATTTATGATAAAAACCCTCCAGAAAGTAGGCATAGAGGGAACTTACCTCAACATAATAAAGGCCATATATGACAAACCCACAGCCAACATTATTCTCAATGTTGAAAAACTAAAACCATTTCCACTAAGATCAGGAACAAGACAAGGTTTTCCACTCTTACCACTATTATTCAACATAGTTTTGGAAGTTTTAGCCACAGCAATCAGAGAAGAAAAAGAAATAAAAGGAATCCAAATCGGAAATGAGGAAGTAAAGCTGTCACTGTTTACAGATGACATGATACTACACATAGAGAATCCTAAAGATGCCACCAGAAAACTACTAGAGCTAATCAATGAATTTGGTAAAGTTGCAGGATACAAAATTAATGCACGGAAATCTCTTGCATTCCTATACACTAATGATGAAAAATCTGAAAGAGAAATTAAGGAAACACTCCCATTTACCACTGGAACAAAAAGAAGAAAATGCCTAGGAATAAACCTACCTAAGAAGACAAAAGACATGTATGCAGAAAACTATAAGACACTGATGAAAGAAATTAAAAATGTTACAAACAGATGGAGAGACATACCACATTCTTGGATTGGAAGAATCAATATTGTGAAAATGACTATACTACCAAAGCAATCTATAGATTCAATGGAATCCCTATCAAACTACCAATGGTATTTTTCACAGAAGTAGAACAAAAAATTTCACAATTTGTATGGAAACACAAAAGACCCCAAATAGCCAAAGCAATCTTGAGAAAGAAAGATGGAGCTGGAGGAATCAGGCTCCTGGACTTCAGACTATACTACAAAGCTACAGTAATCAAGACAGTATGGTACTGGCACAAAAACAGAAATATTGATCAATGGAACAGGATAGAAAGCCCAGAGATAAACCCATGCACATATGGTTGGTCACCTTATCTTTCATAAACGAGGCAAGAGTATAAAATGGAGAAAAGACAGCCTCTTCAATCAGTGGTGCTGGGAAAACTGGACAGCTACATGTAAAAGAGTGAAATTAGAACACTTCCACCAGACACACAAATAAACTCAAAATGGATTAAAGACCCAAATGTAAGGCCAGACAATATAAAACTGTTAGAGGAAAACACAGGCAGAACATTCTATGACATAAATCACAGCAAGATCCTTTTTGACCCACCTCCTAGAGAAATGGAAATAAAAACAAAAATAAACAAATGGGACCTAATGAAACTTAAAAGCCTTTGCACAGCAAACGAAACCATAAAAAAAGATGAAAAGACAACCCTCAGAATGGGAGAAAATATTTGCAAATGAAGCAACTGACAAAGGATTAATCTCCAAAATGTACAAGCAGCTCATACAGCTCAATATCAAAAAAACAAACAACCCAATCCAAGAATGGGCAGAAGACCTAAATACATATTTCTCCAAAGAGGATATACAGATTGCCAACAAACACATGAATAGATGCTCAACATCACTAATCATTAGAGAACTGCAAATCAAAACCACAATGAGGTACCACCTCACACCAGTCAGAATGGCCCTTATCAAAAAATCAACAAACAATCATTGCTGGAGAGGGTGTGGAGAAAAGGGAGTGCTCTTGCACTGTTGGTGGGAATGTAAATTGATACAGCCACTAAGGAGAACAGTATGGAGGTTGCTTAAAAAACTAAAAATAGAATTACTATATGATCCAGCTATCCCACTACTGGGCATATACCCTGAGAAACACAAAAAGAGTCATGTACCACAGTGTTCACTGCAGCACTATTTACAATAGCCAGGACATGGATGCAACCTAAGTGTCCACTGACAGATGAATGGATAAAGAAGATGTGGCACATATGTACAATGGAATATTACTCAGCCATAAAAAGAAACAAAATTGAGTTATTGGTAGTGAGGTGGATGGACCTAGAGTATGTCATACAGAGTGAAGTAAGTCAGAAAGAGAAAAACAAATACTGTATGCTAACACATATATATGGAATCTGAAAAAAAAAGCAGCTGTGCATATGTTCCTGGAGCAGATTGCACACATCCAGGTTGGGTAAAAAGGACCCTGTTCTCCAAATACTGGAAAGTTGTATTCTAATTGGTGATGGCTGCTTCTGATCACAGAGGTGCAAAGAGGAGGTGCCATTGTTGTTGCACCTCCACCCATTGTTGCAAGCCACTTCCCCTACAGCTGAAGTGAACTTACAGGGGATTTAAAGTGCCAGTGCCCTTTTCTCCCTCCCTTTCATTTTTCTCTTTTTTCCCACGTTGGCAGCCAGACATTAAAAGACTGTGACATTCAAAACCAACTACATATATGGGGAAAATTAGAAAGTGCTCAGGCTCAAAAAAGAACTGAGAAGACCTTAAGTTTAAACCTCCAGCTGATCCTTGGTACTGAGACAACCCATAACAATAAAATAATAATAACAAAAAACCTCAGGTAAGGGGGAGAATCTGATTTCCAGAGATAACATTATTAGATTCAAATGTCCAGTTTTCAGCAAAAAAAATCACAAGACACACAAAGAAACAGGAAAATATTGCCCATTCAAAGGAAAAAACTAAATCAATAGAAACTGTCCCTGAGAAAGACCTGATTGCAGATCTGCTAGACAAAGTCTAACATATCATCTTAACAATGCTCAAAAACTAAGGAAGATGTGGAGAAAGTCAAGAAAATGATATAGGAAATCTAAAAAGAAACTAAAAATATTCTGGAGCTAAAAAGTGTAACTGAGGGACTTCCCTGGTGGTGCAGTGGTTAAGAATCCTCCTGCCAATGCAGGGGACACAGGTTTGATCCCTGGTCTAGTAAGATCCCACATGCCACGGAGCAACTAAGCCCATGTGCCACAATTACTGAGCCTGCGCTCTAGAGCCCATGACGCAACTACTGAAGCCCACATGCTTGGAGCCCATGCTCTGCAACAAGAGAAGCCACCGCAATGAGGCCTGCACACACTGCAACAAACAGTAGTCCCTGCTCGCCACAACTAGAGAAAGCCCATACGCAGCAACGAAGACCCAGCACCACCAAAAAAAAAGTATAACTGAAAAGAAAAATTCAGTAGAGGTATTCAAAGGCAGAATTGAGCTGCCAGAAGAAAGAATAGGGAAACCTGAAGAAGATAGGACAATAGGAATTATTGAGTCTGAAGAGCATAAAGAAAAAAGATGGAAGAAAAGTAAACAGAGCTAAGGGACCTGTGGCACACCATCAAGTGGACCAACATATATACTGTGGGAATCCCAGAAGGAGAAGACAGAAAGGGGCAGAGAGAATATTTAAAGAAAAGATGGCTGAAAATTTACCAAATTTGATGAAAGACATGAAAATAAACATCCAAGAAGCTCAACAAACTCCAAGATGAACTCAAGGAGACCCATTTATAATAAAATGTTCGAAAACCAAAGATAAAGAATCTTGAAAGCAGCAAGAGAAAAGTGATTTGTCACATACAAGAGATCCTCAATAAGACAATCAGATTTCTTATCAGAAACTCCGGAAGCCAGAAAGCAGTGCAGCTGATACATTCAAAGTGTTAAAAGAAAAAAACTTTCAACTGATAATCCTATATCTCACAAAACTATCCTTCAAGACTGAGGGAGAAATTAAGACATTCTCAGATAAACAAAAGCTGAAAAAGTTTATTACCACTAAACCTGCCCTGCAAGAAATGCTCAAGGGTGAAATGAAAGGACACTAGACAGTAACTCAAAACAATATGAAGGACTAATGAGAACACACTGTATAGCATGGGGAACTCTACTCAATGCTCTGTGACCTAAATGGGAAGGAAATCCAAGGAAGAGGGGAAATATGTATATGTGTGGCTGATTCACTTTGCTGTACAGCAGAAACTAACACAACATTGTAAAGCAACTATACTCCAATTAAAAAAAAAAATAAACAGAGATCTCAACAAAGGTAAATGTACAGAAGTAATTATGAAAGCTAGAATTATTTTAAAAACAGTCTCTATCTCCACTTTTTTTCTACATGATTTAAGAAACTAATGTATTTTTTAAAAAATTATTAGTCTAGGGGAATTCCCTGGTGGTTCAGTGGTTAAGACTCTGCACTTTTGCTGCTGAGGGCCCAGGTTCGATCCCTGGTCGGGGAACTAGGATCCCACAGGCCACATGGTGTGGCCAAAAAAAAAAAAAAAAAAAATATATATATATACACACACACACACAAAACAATAGAATTATTGTAATTTTGGTTAGTAACTCCACATATTGCTTTCCACAAAATTTAAGAAACTGATGCATTTAAAAGAATTATTATTTTATGTTTTGGGGCATAGAGTGTTTAAAAGATTCAATTTTGTGAATTGACAACTGAAACCAGGGGGACAGAGCCATAAAGGAGCAGAGTTTTTGTATGCTATTGAAATTAATCTGGTATAAGTTCAACTTAGAATGTTGCAACTATTGAATGTTAAATGTAATATCCATGGTAACCAGAAAGAAGATACCAATAGAATATACACAAAAGAAAATGAGAACGGAATTTAAAATTTTTACTACTAAAAAATCAACTAAACAGGACTGCAGGAAATTAGGGGGGAAAAAAACTATAACTCATAAAAACAAATAGCAAAATGGCAGAGGCAAGTCCCTTATTACCAGTAATTACTTTAAATGTAAATGGATTAAACTTTCCAGTTAAAAGACAAAGATTGGCAGACTGCATAAAAATACATGATCCAAAATATATGTTGCCTGCAAAGGACTCACTTTAGATCCCAAAACACAAATTGATTGAAAGTACAAGGATGGAAAGAGATATTCCATGCAAATAGTAATGAAAAGAGAGCAAGATTCGCTATATTAATATCAGATAAATAGACTTTAAACCGAAAAAGATTACAAGAGAGAAGGGAGATATCATATATTAATAAAAGGCACACTACAGTTCATAATAATTATGAACATTTAGGCACCTAATAACATACCAGCAAAATATATGAAGCAAAAACAGAATTGAAGGGAAAAATAGACAGCTCTACTATAATAGTTGGAGACTTGAATACCCCACTCTCAATAATGAATAGAACAATCAGACAGAAGATAAATTAGAAAACAGAGGACTTAAACAACACAATGAACCAATTACATCTAAGACATATACAGAACACTCTACCCAACAACTAGCATGCACATTCTTCTCAAGTGCACAAGGGCCATTTTACAAGACAGACTACACTTTAGACCTCGAATTAAGTCTCAATAGATTTAGAAAGATAAATGTCATACAAAGTTATCTTCTGTGACCACAAGAGGACAACGTTAGAAATCAATGAGAAGTAAAATTGGGAAATTTATAAATTGTGGAAATTAAACAACATACTCTTAAACAACCAATGAGTCAAAGAAGAAGTAACAAGGGAAATTAAACAACAGAGATAAATGAAAACAAAAACACAGCGTATCACAACTTGTGGGATGAAGTAAAAGCAGTATTAAGAGGAAAATGTATAGCTATAAAATGCTTACATTTAAAAAAAATCTGAAATCAACAACCTAAATTTACAACTTAAGGAACTAGAAAAAGGAACAAACTGAAACCAAAGCTAGCAGAAGAAAGGAAATAATACAGACTAGGGCAGAAATCAATGAAAAAGAGAACAGAAAAACAACAGAGAAAACTCAACGAAACCCAAAAGTTAGTTCTTTGAAAAGATCAACAAAATTGATACAACTTTAGCTAGATGAACTAAGAAAAAAAGACTCAAAATTACTAAAAACAGAAATGAAAGTGGGGACATTGCTACTGATTCTACAAAAATAGAAAGGATTATGAGAGTATTATGAACAACTATATGCCAACAAATTGAATAACCTAGATGAAATGGAAAAATTCCTAGAAACATAAAACCTACCAACATTAAATCATGAAGAAATAGAAAATCTGAATAGACCATAAAGGAGATAGAATCAGTAGTCAAAAATCTCTCAACAAAGAAAAGCTCTGGACCTGATGGCTTCAGTGTTGAACTCCACCAAACATTTGAAGAACTAATATTAATCCTTCCCAAGCTTTTCCAAAAATGAAAAGGATAGGGAATTTTTCCTAGCTCATTCTATGAGGTCAGCATTACCCTGACACCAAAGCCAGACAAACACACTATAAGAAAACTACAGATCCAATATTCCTTATGAACAATGACATAAAAATCCTCAACAAAATACTAGCAAACCAAATTCAGAAGCATATTAAAAGGTTATATGCCATGACTAAGTGCTATTTATTCCTGGAATCCAAGGATGGTTCAACATACAAAAATTGATTAATGTAATGTAACACATTAACAGAATGAAAGGGGAGAAAAACCCACATGATCATTTCAGTTGATACAGAAAAGGCATGTGACAAAACTCAACAGCCTTTCATTACAAAAACACTCAACAAATTAGGAATAGGAGGAAACCATCTCAACATAATAAGAACCATACCTGAAAAACTCACAGCAAACATCATACTCAAAGTTTCAAAATGGATTAAAGACCTAAATGTAAGACTGGAAACCATAAAACTCCTAGAAGAAAACATAGACACAACACTCTTTGACATAAATCATAGCAATATCTTTTTGGACCTGTCTCTTAAGGCAGAAAAAGAAACAAAAGCAAAAATAAACAAATGCCTAATTAAGAGTTTTTGCAGAGCAAAGGAAACCATCAACAAAACAAAAAAACAACCTACTGAATGGGAGAAAGTATTTGCAAATGATATGACCAATAAGGGGTTCATATCCAAAATATATAAACAGCTCAGACAACTCAACATCAAAAAAACAAACAACCCAATTAAAAAATGAGCAGAAGACCTGAGTAGATGTCTTTCCAAAGAGGACATAGAGATGGCTAACAGGCACATGAAAAGGTGCTCAGCATTGCTAATCATCAGAGAAATGCAAATCAAAACCACAACGAGGAACTTCCCTGGTGGTCCAGTGGGTAAGAATAATCCACACTCCCAACACAGGGGGCCCAGGTTCGATCCCTGGTTGGGGAACTAGATCCCACATGCATGCCACAACTACAAGTTCGCATGTTGCAACTAAGAAGGCTGCACACCACAAGTAAGAGCCCGTGTGCTGCAACTAAGAAGCCTGCATGCCGCAACTAATAGCCTGCATGCCGCAACTAAAGATCCCACATGCCACAACTAAACATGCTGCAACTAAGACCCAGCACAACCTAAATAAATATTAAAAAAAAAAAACCCACAATGAGGTATTACCAATATCACCTCACACCTGTTAGAATGGCTAACAGCAAAAAGACCATAAATAATAAGAGTTGGCAAGGATGTGGAGAAAAGGGAATCCTTGTACAATGTTGGTGGAAATATAAATTGGTGCAGCCACTGTGGAAAACAGTTATGGAGGTTCCTCAAAAAAACTCAAAATAGGGCTTCCCTGCTGGCGCAGTGGTTGAGAGTCTGCCTGCCGATGCAGGGGACAAAGGTTCGTGCCCCGGTCTGGGAAGATCCCACATGGCACGGAGCGGCTGGGCCCATGAGCCATGGCCGCTGAGCCTGCACGTCTGGAGCCTGTGCTCCACAATGGGAAAGGCCACAAGAGTGAGAGGCCCGCGTACCAAAAAAAACAAAAAAAACAACAAAAAAACTAGAAATAACTCACAGACATAGAAAACAAATTTATGGTTACCAAAGGGGAAAAAGGGTTGGGGAGGGATAAATTAGGAGTTTGGGATTAGCAGGTACAAACTACTATATATAAAATAGATAAACAACAAGGTTCTATGGTATAGCACAGGGAACTACATTCAATATACTGTAATAAACCATAATGGAAAATAATATATATGAATAACTGAATCACTTTGTTGTACACCAGAAGTTAACACAACATTGTAAATCAACTATACTTGAATAACATTTTTTAAACTAATTAATTAAAAAGGAAACTAAAAATAGAACTACCATATGATCCAGCAATTCCACTCCAGGGTATACATCTGAAGAAAACGAAAACACTAATTCGAAGATACATGCACCCCAATGTTCATAGCAGCATTATTTGCAATAGCCAAGATATAGAAGCAAAATAAGTGTCCATTAACAGATGAATAGATAAAGACTTGGAGAGAATTATGCTAAGTGAAATAAGTCAGACACAGAAAGACAAAATACTGTATATTACTTACATGTAGAATCTAAAATGTAAAGCCAACTAGTGAATATAACAAAAAAGAAACAGACTCACAGATACAGAGAACAAAACTGGTTACCAGTGGTGAGAGGGAAGAGGGGAGGGACAGGATAGGGTAGGGGATTAAGAGGTACAAACTATTATGTATCAAATAAATAAGTTACAATATATATTATATAGCACAAGGAATACAGCCAATATTTTATAATAACTATAAATGGAGTATAACCTTCAAAAATTGTGAATCACTGTGCTGTGCACCTGAAACTTATATAATATTGTAAGCCAATATACCTCAATTAAAAAAAATGTGAAAGCCTTTCCTCTAAGATCAGGTATAAGGCAAGGATGTCAACCTTCCTCACTTTTGTTCAACTTAGTACTGGTAGTTCTAACTAGAGCAATTAGACAAGAAAGAGAAATAAAAGGCATCTAATATGGAAAAGAAGAAGTAAAATTATCATCATTTACAGATATGATCTTTGATAGAGAAAACCCTAGTCTACAAAAAATTGTGACACTAAAATGTTAATTCAGCAAAGTAACAGAATATAAAGTCAACATACAAAAATCAGTTATATTTGTATCACTAATAATCACCAATAATAAACAATCTGAAAAGGAAATTACAAAAACAATTCCATTTACAATAACATCAAAAAGTATAAAATACTTAGGAATGAACTTATCTAAGGAGTTGAAACACTTGTACAATGAAAATTACAAATCATTGCTGAGAGAAATTAAAGAAGACATTAAAAAATGGAAATATCCCATGCTCATTTATTGGAAGACTTAGTATTGTCAGTACTACCCCACAGATGTCAAGACTACCCAAAGTGATCTACAGATTCCTAACAAATGTAATGCATTTCTTATCAAAATCCTGATATTTTTTCCAGGAATAGAAAAAAAACCCAAAACCCATCCTAAAACCAGGGACTCTGAATAACCAAAACAATCTTGAAAAGGAAGAACAAAGCTGAAAGACTCACTTCCTGATTTCAAAACATACTACAAAGCTCTAAATAGTGTGGTACTGGAATAAAAACAGATATATAGACCAATAGAATAGAGAGAGCCCAGAAATAAATCTTCACATGGTGAAATTATTTTTGACAAGGGTGCCACAACCATGCAACAGAGAAAGGACAGTCTTCAACAAGTGGTGCTGGGAAAACTGGATATTCACATGCAAAAGAAAATGAAGTTAAACTCTATCCAATACCATATACAATGAATCAAAGACTTAAATGTAGGACCTAAAACCATAAAACTCAGGAAAAAACACAGAATAAAAGCTACACAACACTGAATTTGGCAATAATTTCCTGGATATGACATGAAAGACACAGGCAACAAAAGAAAAAAATAGGCAAACTGGACTTCGTGAAAATTTAAACATTCTCTGCACTGAAAGACACCATCCAGAGTAAAAAGGCAACCCACAGAATGGGAGAAAATATTTGCCAATCATATATGTGATAAGGGATTAATATCTAGACTATATAGAGAATCCCTAAAACTCAAAAAGCAATTTGATTAAAAAATGGGCAAACACTTGAATAGATATTTCTCCAAAGATACACAAATGACAGATAAGCAAATGAAAAGATGCTAAGCATCAATAATCATTAGGGAAATGTAAATCAAAACCACAAAGTCAATTAATGTAAATTATTGCAGTATTGTAAGATAGAAAATTCATATAATCATTAATGAAAGCACTCTATAAAATTTAACATACATGCAGGATAAAAAGAAGGAAAAAGTATTGTACACTTACAATTTTGTTAAAGGGTAGATATCATGTTAAATGTATTTTCCACAATAAACATTTTAAAAAGAAAAAAAAAACAACACAATGAGATACCACCTCACACCCATTAGGATGGCTACTATCAAAAAAACAAAACAACAGATGTTGCTGAGGATGTGGAGAATCTGGAACTGTTGCATGCTGTTGGTGAGAATGTAAAATGGTAGGGTTGCTGTGAAAAACAATATGGTGGTTCCTCAAAAAATCAAAGACAGATTTACCATATGACCCAGCAATTCCACTTCTGAGGATATACACTCAAAAGAATTGAAATCAGGGTCTCCAAGAGATATACGTACACCCATGTTCAGAACTTTATTTACAATAGCTAAAACATGGAAGCAACCCAAGTGTCTGTTGATGGCTGAATGGATAAGCAAAATGTGAGATATATATATACGCAATGGAATGTTCTTTAGCCTTTAAGGAAAGAAATTTTAACATATACTACAACATGGATAAACCTTGAGGACATTATGCTAAGTGAAATAGCCAGTTATAAAAAGACAAATACTGTGTGATTCCACTTAAATGAGGTACTTAAATCATAGACACAAAAAGTAGAATTGTGGGGGCTTCCCTGGTGGCGCAGTGGTTGAGAGTCCGCCTGCTGATGGGTTCGTGCCCCGGTCCGGGAAGATCCCATGTGCCGCGGAGTGGCTGGGCCCGTGAGCCATGGCCACTGAGCCTGCACGTCCGGAGCCTCTGCTCCGCAGTGGGAGAGGCCACAACAGTGAGAGAGGGCTGCGTACCGCAAAAAAAAAAAAAAAAAAAAAAAGTAGAATTGTGATTGCCAGGGGTTGGTGGCAGGGTGGGGGAGATGAGAGGATTGTGGGAGTTATGAGCATAGGGTTTTAGTTTAACAAGATGAAGAGTTATGAAGATGGATGGTGACATTAAATATTGACCTGTACACTTAAAAATGGTTAATATAGAAAATTTATATGTATTTCACACAATAAAAATTTTTTTTTAAACCCATCAAGAGGTATTGAAACCTCAAATACTAACCTCTGGAAAAAGAACAGTAGAGATCCATAACCAAATTTTTGAAAATTTCCTTGCAATAGCCTGTCTTCAACAAGTCTATACAATTTCTTCACCTTCTTTTCTCTAGGCAAAGTTATAAGATCCCCAAACCCCAGGGTATGTATTTTCCAGGTTTCTTCCTCTTTCTAACCTACTTTTGTAATATATAATAAATATATAAAAATATATTTATATAGGTAAATATATATATTTACCTATATAAATGCTGGTAGTTTTTAAATACACAAACCCACTCATGGAAATATACCTCATGAAGTGCAAAAGAGATGCAAAAGGATGTTCACTGTGGCATAATTTATAGTAATGAAAAAGCTACATGAAGAAATATTTCATAAATTATGATTTGTCAACTCAGTGGAATGTTATGCACAAAGCCTGAAGGACAGCAGGAAACAGCTATTACAAGGAACCATCATTATGGGTGATAATTTAAAAATCCTTGAATGCCATAACAAACTGTTTTTAACAATGGAATCTATAGAAAAAGGAACCCTCTAGAGTTGAAACAAGGTAAAAAGACTGCAGCAGAAAGTACCTTTTCATTTCTTTAGCTGTCTGAAGGAAATTATGAAGAGGAGAAAAGGAAATGCCCTTATTGACCTTCCCTCCAGCCTTTCCTGCTGCTAATTCCTTGACACTCAACACTAGCCAACACTTTAAAAGGGAGCCTATACAGAAGTGGATTCAGCACTCAGGTTTCCTCTAAGAGGAGGTGGGAAGGTTACGTATGAAAAGATCTCAAGCTGAAGCCAAGAAAAGATCCACCTGGTAAAAAAAAAAACAAACAAACCCTCACGTCTCTTAAAAAAAAAAATGACCTGAAAAATTATTCCCAATCCAAAAGTTAAAAACTGATAAGACAGAAAAGATGGGACTTCCCAACCAGATATTCAGGTAGGTATATGAGAATCTTGTTACTGACTATCTAAAGCAAAGATAGCAACAATGTATTGAGGAATTTATAACACATCTAGAAGTATGACAGAGTATGAACAATGTGAGGAATAAGGTTCTAACGCCATACATGAAGCAGTAAAATACTATTGAAGGTAAACTATAATAAGTCAAATATGTATATTGTAATCCCTAGGGGAATCATGTAAAAAACTTTTTAAATGAGGTATAGCTAACAAGCCAATAGACAAATAAAATGGAATCATAATAAAAACAATCCAAAAGACAGAAAAATAGATAAAGGGCTTCCTGGTGGCGCAGCGGTTGAGTGTCCACCTGCCGATGCAGGGGACATGGGTTCGTGCCCCAGTCCAGGAAGATCCCACATGCCGCAGAGCGGCTGGACCCGTGAGCCATGGCCGCTAAGCCTGCGCGTCCGGAGCCTGTGCTCCGCAACGGGAGAGGCCACAACAGTGAGAGGCCCGCGTACCGCAAAAAAAAAAAACAAAAAGAAGAAATGGGACTAATAAAAAACAAGAAAGATGGATTCAAGAACTGTGAAGTATCTGAAATTTTACCCTACTTGCAAGCTAACAGGTTGGCCTGTCACAGTTTCATGGATGCTGGCAGAAGACATGAGGCATTTGAGTTACAGAAGGGCAGCTTATTATTCCTATCAATGGAAATACCCAGAGTATCAGTTTTTGTTTTTTCTACTGGTTCCCCAAATCTCAATTAGCACAGAGCAATGCAACTAGGGCCACATGACACTGACATATAGTGCTTTGTCAGGTTCAGAAAAACCGTGAACTTGGAGAACTAAATTTTTTATGTGGGCAGTAAGCATGCCTGCTCCTTGCTCTAGAAAGATACTATCTTCCAAGGCTGTTTGCTAAATAAACATCCTTGAAAAAAGACAGTCAGAAACAAAGGGCAGTCAGTACCTTGCTTGCAAGACACACAGAAATGCAAAAGACTTATGAAGCTCTGTCTCCCACTAGATGGCAGATTTATTTTTAAGTTTTTTGTTCTTTTTTGATTTTTAAATTTTTTATTTTATTTTTTTGGCCGTGCCATGAGGCATGCAGGATCTTAGTTCCCCGACCAGGGACTGATTCCATGTCCCCTGCATTGGGAGTGTGGAGTCTTAACCACTGGACCGCCAGCGAAGTCCCTAGAACACACATACTTTATAAGTGCATGTGGAATAGTCACCAAGACAGATCATGTGGGCTATCAAACAAACTTAACAAACTTAAAATAACTAAAATCATATAAAGTGTATTATCTGTACACACAGAAATACACTAGAAATCAATAACAGAAAAATAACTGGAAAATCCCCAAATATTTGGAAATTGAACAACACACTTCTAAGTAACTCATGTATCAAAGAGGAATTTAAAAAGGAAACTGAAAAGATTTTGAGCTTAATAAAAATGCAATATATCAAAATTTCTGAGACATGATGAAATGCTTATATTAAAAATGTAACCGGGCTTCCCTGGTGGCTCAGTGGTTGAGAGTCCGCCTGCCAATGCAGGGGACATGCCCGAGTCTGGGAAGATCCCACATGCTGCAGAGCAGCTGGGCCCGTAAGCCATGGCCGCTGAGCCCGCGTGTCTGGAGCCTGTGCTCCGCAACGGGAGAGGCCACAACAGTGAGAGGCCCGCGTACCGCAAAAAAAAAAAAAAAAAAAAAAGTAACCAATATTTTTATATCAATAATCTAAACTTCCACCTTAAAAAACTAGAAAATATCAAATTAAACCCAAAAGCAAGCAGACAAAAGAAAATAAAAAGCAGAAATTGATGAAATTGAAAATAGTAAAACATTACAGATTAATGAAATGAAAACCTGTTTCTTTAAGAAGTTCAATAAAAATGATAAATTTCTGACCAAGGAAAAAACTTTGACACAAATTACCAATATTAGGAATTAAAGAAAAGGTATCTCTATTGATCATACCAATATTAGGAATTAAAGAAAAGGTATCTCTACTGATCATACAGGCATTAAAATAAAATAAGAAACATTAGGAACAACTTTATGCCAGTTTGATAGTTCACATAAAATGGACAAATTCCTTTATAAAGTTTCCTCTCAAAACTCACTCAATAAATGTAGATAACCTGAATAGTCCTAGATCTATTAAAGTAATTGAATTAGTAGTAAAAAACCTTCTATCACAAAAACAAGCTGTAGAGATAGGTGAACTTAGGGGACAATGAGTTATTGGTTTTGAATACAGAGGCGTCCTAGGAGTCCTGGGGGATAAGGCGAAGTCCTGAGAGATAGATAGACTGTAGAAAGCATTGAAAGTCAGGCTAAGGACTTCAACTTCCATTACACAGATGATGTCTTTCTTTTTCATGGTGTGCCCCAGACCACCCTCCGCATTTATGCCAGTGAATCTTTTTTTCTTTTTTTTTTTTATTGGAGTATAGTTGATTTACAATGCTGTTAGTTTCTGCTGTACAGCAAAGTATGTCAGTTATACATATATCAGTACATATATCCACTCTTTTTTAGATTCTATTCCCATATAGGTCATTACAGAGCATTGAATAGAGTTCCCTACGCTATACAGTAGGTTCTTATTAGTTATCTATTTTATACATAGTAGTGTGTATATGTCAATCCCAATCTCCGAATTTATCCCTCCCTCCCCTTTCCCCTTGGAAACCGTAAGTTTGTTTTCTACATCTGTGACTCAGTTTGTTTTGTAAATAGGTTCATTTGTAGAATTTTTTTAGATGCCACATATAAGCAGTATCATATGTTATAGGATATCACTGTCATATTGTCATTGTCATATTGTCTTTGTCTGACTTACTTCACTCAATATGACAATCTCTAGGTCCATCCATGTCACTGCAAATGGCATTATTTTGTTCTTTTTTATTATGCCAGTTAATCTTTAGTATTTATATAGTGCCTTGTACTATTTTCTCTGTTGATTATATGTGTAAGAGTGCCCTAAGCAAGTCTGTAAATTCCTTAGGATAGGTCACATGATAAAGATTTCCAAGGGGGCAAAGTTACAGAAAACTTCCAACTCAGGTGGCTTCATAGGCAAAAATATACCAAACATTTAAGGACGTAATGATATGAATCCCATACAACTCTTCCAGAAAATAAAAGATGAGGAAACACTTCCCAACTTTTTGAAACTATTACCCTGATACTAAAACCAGATAAAAACACCACAAAAAACTACAGATCAACATCCCTCATAAGCACAGACACAAAAAACCTTAAACAAATAAGCAAACTGAATTTAACAATATATAAAATAGATAATACACCATGACTAAGTGGTGTTTATCTCGGAAATGCAAGGTTAGTTCAACATTGAAAACCAGTTAATGCAGGAACTTCCCTGGTGGTCCAGCGGTTAAAAATCTGCCTTCCAGTGCAGGGGACTCAGGTTCAATCCTTGGTCGGGGAACTAAGATCCCACATGCAGCGGGGCAACTAAGCCCACACGCTGCAACTACTGAGCCTGCGCATCACAACTAGAGAGAAGCCTGTGCACCGCAACAAAGAGCCTGAGCACTTCAACGAAAGATCCCGCATGCCACAAATAAGACCTGACACAGCCGAAAATAAATAAATAAGTATTTTTTAAAAAAGAGAAAACCAGTTAATGCAATTTGCCTTATCAGACAATAACAGAAAAACCATGTGATCATCCCAATAGGTGCAGAAAAAAGTGGTGACAAAATTCAACACATATTCATGATAAAAAACGCTAAGCAAATTAGATTTGGAGGGAACTTAACCAACTAAAGGGACATGTACCAAAAACCTACAACTGTATCGTACTTGATAGTATGTTTTTTCATTAATGGTATACTTTCTTGCTAAGATCAGGAACAAGACAAAGATGTCTACTCCTACCACTCATACTAGAATGGCCCTAGCCATTGAAAAAAGGCAAGAAAAAGAAATAAAAGGCTTAGTCTGGAAACGAAGGAATAAAACCTTTTCTTTGAATTTTTATTTCTTGCATTTTTATTTGCAGGCAAAATGATCATGTATGTAGAAAATCCCAAGCAATCCACAAAAAAGAGACTAGTATTAATAATTGAGTTTAGAAGGGTCACAGGATACAAGGTCAACTTATAAAACTCAGCTGTACTTTATAATAGCATCAAAAAACATGAAATATTTAGGAAAGGATAAATCTAACAAAATGTGTGCAAGAATTTTATGCTGAAAACTGCAGAACACTGATGAGAGAAATAAAAGAAAACCTAAGTAAGTGGAGAGATATCACGTTCATCAATGGAAGATGATAGTAAGATGTCAATTCTCCCCAAAACTATTTACATCATCAAGTAATCTCAATCAAAATCCCAGCAGATTTTTTTGTAGAAATCGACACGCTGATTCTGAAATCTATATGGAAAAGCTAAGGCCCTGGAACAAACTACTTTAAAAGAACAAAGCTGGCTGATTCCCACCACCTGATTTCAAAGCTTATTATAAAGCTGTAATAGTGAAGTCAATGTGGTATTGGTTAAAATACAGACCTACAGAGCAATGGAACAAAAGAGCCCCGAAAAAGTGACCCACACATACGGTCAACTGATTTTCAACAAAGGTGCTAATCAATGGAAAATGACAGTCTTTTGAACAAATGGTCCTGGAATATTGGTCATCCATCTGCCAAAAAAATGAACTCAATCTATACCTCACACTGTATTATAAAATTAACACAAAATGCATCATAGATCTAAAGGTGCACCTAAGATCTCTAGAAAAAAGCACCAGAAAAATCTTTGTCACCGTTGGTTTGGCAGAGAATCCTTATGACACAAAAAGCATAAACCATAAAAAAAATTTTTTTGATAAAGGAAAACCTTGAAAATTGAAAAAATGAAAAATTTGTGTTAAGACATTGCAGAGAAATGAAAAGATAGCCACAGACTGGGAAGAAATATTTGTAAAACCCCTCTCTAATAAGGAATTTTTTGTGCAGAATATATAAAGAACTCTCCAACACTAAAAGAGGAAAACAGCCCAAGTTTTAAAACAGCAAAAGGTTTGAAGAGACACTTCATCATAGATACAGAAGGCAAATAAGCACATGAAAAGACAGTCGGCCCTCCTCTGCATCTGAGGGTTCCACATCTGCAGAACAAAAATTTTCAGAAAAATAAAATTACATAAGTTCCAAAGTGCAAAACTTGAATTTGCCCCCACACCAGAAACTATTTGCATAGCATTTACATTGTATTTACAACTATTTACATTGTATTAGGTATTATAAGTAATCTAGAGATGACAAAGTATATGGGGAGGATGTGCATAGGTTCTATGCAAATACTACGCCACTTAATATGAGGGACTTAAGCATCTGCAGATTTTGGTATCCTGTGGGAGGAGGTGGGGGGCAGCCACCCAGAAACCAATCCCTCAAGGATACCAAAGAATGACTGTAGTACTCACAATTATTCAATATTAGGAAAATGCTAATTAAAACAATGAGATACCATTATATACCTGTTAGAATGGAGAAAATAAAATCTGACAATACCAATTGCTGGTGAGGATGCAGAGCAACTGGAACTCACATACATTGCTAATGGGAATGCAAAATGGTATAGCCACTTTCAAAAGTCTCACAGTCTCTTGTTAAACATACACTTATCATTTGACTGTCACACCACTCCCTTGCCAAAAACTGGAAACCCAAATGTCCATTAACTAGGTAATGGATGAACAAATTGTAGTATATCCATACAATGGAATACTTAGCAATAAAAAGGGAAAAAACCACTGATACAAGAAACATGTATGAATCTCAAAAGCATTACATGAAGGAAGTCAGACACAAAAGGCCATACATTGTATGATTCCACTTATATGACATTCTGGAAAAGGCAAAACTGTAAAGTCAGAAATCAGATCAGTAGTTGCCAAGGAGCTAGGGTGAATGAAGTGGATTGGCTGTGAAGAGCCTGAGGAAACCATTTTGGATCATGGAAATATCAATGTTATGTTTTGACTGTGGCAGAGGTTACATGACTATACATTTGTCAAATGTCATCAAAGTGCACACGTGTGAAGTGTGACTTTCAGTATCTGTAAATTATGCCTCAGTAAACTGAACCATGAAAAACAAAACAGATTCCCGAAGTTGTGATCTGTCTCGTTCTATGGGGAACAAGTTTACCTTTTCCCCACACATTCCTAAATAAATCTTTTAAACGACAGATCTATCCTCATTTGTAACGAGACAAATAATACTTCTTGAGCATTCCCGAGGCCTGATAGGTACTTTACATGTATTATCTCATGAAATTATTCCACCAGCCCTATGAAACTGAGGTTAAGAGGTTTGGATAATTCTAAAGTTGCTGTTTAAACCCGAGTATGTGGACTACCAAGGTCATTTTTCCCTCTGTACCTCGCTGCTTTCCCAATTCCCCAAAGACAAGGACTAAACTTTTTTTTTTTTAGTAAGTTTATTTATTTATTTATGGCTGAGTTGGGTCTTCGTTGCTGCGAGCAGGCTTCTCACTGTGGTGGCTTCTCTCGTTACGGAGCACGGGCTCTAGAGCACAGGCTCAGTAGTTGGGGCGCACGGGCTTAGTTGCTCTGTGGCATGTGGGATCTTCCTGGACCAGGGCTGGAACTCATGTCCCCTGCATTGGTAGGCGGATTCTTAACCACTGTGCCACCAGGGAAGCCCAGGGACTAAATTTTATATTCTTCACTATGTCTAACATATAACATGCAAATAAAAACTGGCACTGGTGAAAAACAACTTCCCAGAGTACCTTATCAAGTGTAGGATCTAAAGAAAGATGCTTTTCTGGGGAAAATCCTCCCTTTCCCACTCTACTCCTACCATCTCTGGTTTAGTATCAGCCCATCAAAAGGAGGCACTCATTTATTTATTCTCCCTAGTTCCTCTCTGCAATTTCCCAGCCCTGCAAAACATCACAAACTCAGGTGGCTCTGGGGATGAGGCTAATCTGTTAATACTCCAGAGACAGCAATTTCTATGGACATAGAATGATGATCCAAGATCATCTTTCTCAGGAATTATTTTCCTAACTAAGGAAGTTTACTGTTTTATTGAATAAAATCAGTCACATCACTTCATTCGTATTCCCTCCTACAGTCCAAGATTATCACTTCAATTGCCAACTTTCTTAACTATGGCATTTAACGAATCTTCATTAAACAACTAATCCCATCCCAAGTTTAAGAGGTACTGAAGACAAGTGGCCCCATTCTGACACTGTTCTCAGTTACAATGCTTTAATTGTAATCCAACCAGGAATTTTCTGCTATCACATAACAAGTTAGGTGGTAGGGAAGTTCCAGAGTTAATTCAGTGGTTCCAAAGTCATCAAAGGCCAAATTTTTTCCATTTTTCTATTCTGGCATCCTTAGGATGTTGGCAATTATTATTTCATAGTATCCTCACAATAAGCCTGTGAGTTTCATTAAAGCTGCTGCCTAACGGTTGCCTAGTATGAAGAAAACAATTTTCTCACATGTACTTTGGAAGGCAATTTAGAAGTACCTATATAATTTTTTTTAATGTGTATATCCTTTGATCTAGCAATTCCACTTCTAAGAATTCATCTCAGAAAATGTTAAGTGGACAAAGACAGGCATGAAGACGTTCATTACAAAATTTTTTTTAATGGTAAAAAATGAGAAACAGCCTAAAATACCCATCAATAGGGTGTGATTACTTAAATTGAGAGACTCAATTTTTGTTATACTTGTGCAAGTTTTGTTATAACTTGTGCAAGTTTTGTTATAACAGCAGAACTGCAAAGAGTATGTGTGTAGAAATAAATAAAAATACCTATGACACTAAAAAGGCAGCAGGGGATTCCTGGCGGTCCAGTGGTTAGGACTCTGCACTTTCTCTGCCAAGGGCCTGGGTTCCATCCCTGGTTGGGGAACTAAGATCCCACAAGTTGCAGCAAGGCCAAAAAAAAAAAGGCAACAAAAGCAAAAACAGATAAACTGGATTACATCATAATTAAAAAATTCCGTGTATCAAAAGACAATGAACAGAATGAAAAGGCAACCATAGAATGGGAGAAAATATTTGCAAATCATTTATTTAAGCCAGAATATGTAAAGAATTCCCTCAAATTAACAACAACAAAAAAAACTGTTTAAAAATAGGCAGAGGACTTGAATAGACATTTCTCCAAAGAAGACAAGCTAATGACCAATAACATATGAAAAGATGCTCAACATCACTAATCATTATGGAAATACAAATCAAAACCACAACCTCACAACCATCAGGATGACTGCTATCAAAAACAGAAGTTTTACCTCTCCGAAGAATCGACAAGACGGCAGAAATGGAGCAGAAGCAGCAGACCTTCGGCAATTTCACCTACAGCAGCGTAGGCCTTGTAGGACGTGTCCTACAAGCAGCTGGTACAGCTGTACAGCACCCAGCTACTGCTGAACCAGGACTGCCAAGGAAGCACACCCTGCTAAAGCGCCAGTGCAAGGCCAAGAAGGAGGCACTGCCCAAGGAGCCACCTGAGGTGGCAAAGATGCACCTGGAGGACATCATCATCCTGCCTGAGATGATGGGCAGCATGGTGGGCGTCTACAAGGTCAAGGCCTTCAACCAGGTGGAATCAAGCCTGAGTTCTCAATCACCTACACAGCCAGGTTGGCATCGGGGCCACTCCTCTGGCTTCACCCCCTTCAAGTAGCCTGCTCGGCCAATAAAGTCACAGACTTCTCTTAAAAAAAAAAAAGAAGTTGTTTTGCCAAGGATGTGAAGAAACTGCAACCTTTATGCACTGTTGATGAGAAAGTAAAATGGTGAAGCCGCTGTGGAAAACAGTATGATGGTTACTCAAAAATCTTCAGAGAACATACTCAAAAGAACTGAAAGCAGGGTCTCGAAGATTCACAGCAGCATTATTTACAAAAGTCAAAATAGTGGAAGCAACCCAAATGTCTATCGACAGTTAAATGTATAAACAAAATGTGGTATATATACATGCAATGTTATTCAGCCTTAGAAAGGAAGGAAATCCTGACACATTCTACAACATGGATGAAATTTGAGGACATTATGCTAAGTGAAGTAAGTCAGTCACAAAAAGACAAATATTGTATGATTCCACTTATATGAGGTGCCTAATCAAACTCAGAAACAAAAAATCAAATCCAAGGGCTGAAGGGAGGGATGGTTAAGTTGTTGTTTAATAGGTACAGTTTGTTTTTTGCAAGATAAAAAAGTTCTAAATATTGGTTGCATAACAATGTGAATATACTTAACACTACTGAGCTGTACACTTTAAAATGGTGAAGATAGGGACTTCCCTGGCGGTCCAGTGTTAAGGACTCCACGCTTCCATTTCAGGGGGCAGAGGTTCCCTGGTTGGGGAACTGAGATCCCGCAAGACGTGAAGCACAGCCAAAAAAAATAAAATAAATAAACAAGATGGTTAAGATAGTAAATATTATGTGTATTTTACCAAAATTTTACCTAAAAGAAATTTTAAAGTAATACCAAAATGAGAATCAAACCAAGCTATACATATCTGTAAAGAGTTCAGAAAGCACCTAACTGTTAACAGTGGTTATTTATGGAGAACACTGATAGGAAAAGAAGGAACTTCTGTTTTCTGCTCTGTATATTTCTGTATAGTTTACATTTGATCATAAACATGTATTAAGTTAATGCTTTTAATATTTAAAAATTCCACTGGATATAACTTTTAAATTAAAATTAAATTCTAAGTAGTAACAGACTTAAGTTCTCATGTCACCTTAAGTTTTACCAAGCATCCCCTCAAAAAAGCATGCCACGAGTATGTGGTTATGATCAGTTCTAATACAAATAATTAATTAGGGAAAAGATCCTGTGTCATCCAGTTAACATGAGATGGTGCTATTAGGTTTTCCCCAGAAAATGCCCGTGACACTTCCTGGCTAATAATGCCTTAATCCAAATTAGACAGAGATCCACTCTCTAGTCTTTAAATTGACAAATGTGATACAATAATATTTGGTGCCTGCATATACAAAATTCTAGCATTTTCAAACTATTCTTATCCTTCTTTCTCCCTACTTACTACTTACAGAACACCAGGCCCAAATCAGTACTTACTTTTTCAGAGGCTGATTCTCCTCCCACCCCTCACTTCAATAATGTTACAAGAGAGTTCGTGGGTGGTTAGCAAGACCCCCTTCGGAAACCAACAGCCATTCCAGAAAAATAACCGCTCACATACCAAGGGCTGCCAACAAGAGCAGCTTCCCAGCAGCATGTTTTAATAACCTTAATGAAGCAGACAGCAACTCCCTCTGTAATACAAATTCTGGTTGGAAGAAAAGATCTCCAGATTGTGGAAAAGTACAACTTAAAAAGTAAACACCACAGGCTCCAGTACAGCAGGAAAGCAAGCAGAGATTTCTAAATACAGAGCTCAATTTTAAGAGTTCACTGTACCTTATTTCTCACTATCACCACTTGCTCTGTCAAAAATAGACCTTTCCATGTCTTGATCCATTCAGGATAAGCCACAGCAGGCACAGCTTTGCTTACATAGGGCAGCCAGGTCAGAAAGGCCATACAGGGAACTGGAAAAAGCAGCCAGCAGGTTTTCTTAGGGATTATACTGCTCCAGTTTTTATCCTGCTTCCCAGCTATTTTGGTGCCAAGAAAGCTGCAGGGAGGTCTTTGCTCTGCTCTCAAAAAGCTTTTCACCAGAAAGGCTGAAGCAGTCTCAGGACTGCAACCCCCTCTGCTGCCCAATGTTTTCTTTGCATGCTGTAGCAGGTTCAATTGAATTTCAAACTCAAATATGTTAAAAGAGCTAAAGCAGCCCTTTATTTCAAAATATGACCAAAAAGGCACAAGTTCAAATGGAGTGGAACAGCTAGAATGCCAAGTTCTAAGCTAGACTGATTTCTACACTTACCGACAAATCTCCTCTGTCTCATGAAGTGATTCTTTTACTCAGTTTAAAGAAAAGTTCTGGGCTTCCCTGGTGGTGCAGTGGTTGAGTCCGCCTGCCGATGCAGGGGACACGGGTTCGTGCCCCGGTCCGGGAAGATCCCACATGCCGCGGAGCAGCTGTGCCCATGAGCCATGGCCGCTGAGCCTGCGCATCTGGAGCCTGTGCTCCGCAACAGGAGAGGCCACAACAGTGAGAGGCCCGCGTACAGCAAAAAAAAAAAAAAAAAAAAAAGGAAAGTTCTGTATCTCCCTCATAGGCACTTGGAAAAGCAGGAACTGGACTTTTTGATTCTTCCTTACCTACCCTTAATAATACTGCCCATTACCAGAATTTAAGGTAGGCCTTATTCATCTTTCAAGATTCAACTTAAATAACACTTAGCATGTGGTATTAAAGCTACGTTTATCAGCCTGTTTCACTGTATATATTCAACTAATAGCAGATGCTCTATAACCATTTAACAGAATTCTAACTAGAACAACCTTGAGATATTGGGGCAAGAGAGAACTGACCACATAATTTAATTAGGAAATAAGCAATTACTGGAGGAGGAACCAAAATTCTTGGAGATAAGAATAGGAGAGGTGTTTCCCCAACTAACATACTATTGTTCTGCCTAACAACAACTTACCAGTGTTGCCTGTGGGTCTTTTTCAGGTTACCAATCTCACAGTCTCCCTCCAGTTAACTCTTAACAGAGCTCCTTTTTAACAAACTTTCATTCTTTGCCTATATCCAAATACTTCTCACATTCTGATCTTAGTGATAAAAGAATTCACAAAGGCCTTACACAATAACTCTAAGAAAGTGCTAAGCAAAAACTGAGCTACTATAATGTCCCCAACCTATTGTGGTTAGAAACCCTTGTGTCCCAGCATTCAGAATTAGAACTGATGATATTGGCACCATAATCTTTACTTTTGTGAACACTCCCCTTCTCCACCACCCAGTATCAGAAGATTACATGTCAGGCAGAATTCCTACTCTTTGCCTTAAGAATCTACAGATCCCAGTTCTGTGAAAAGCAAATGCCCAGGACAAGTGCCATCTTCAGAAAACCTTAAAATAAATACTAACAGCTAATGGTGCCATTGTGTAAAAACTCTCTACAACTGGATAAAAGAAAACAATGTAAATATTTTAATAAAAACAATCCCACAGCATTTATTGTCATCTGGTAATAACATAAAGGTGAGCAAAACAATATGAATAAATGCTTTAAAACTACACTTCTAACAAAGCACACCTAAAAAAACTGTATTGCCTTCTCAACAATTTCTCACTTCATTGATCATTTCTAGTTGGAGACACTTTGGAGCAGAGTAATGTTATCTCCTTTTAGCATGATCCGACCTGCAACACAAAATTAAAAAAAAAAAAAAAGCTATTAATAGCCACTCAGACTACTTTGTAACCACCTTTTAGCCTCAGAATTTCATATCATTCTTGAGTGATTTTGAAAATGCTTTCTCTCTTGAGAAGGTATGTGACATTTTCCAATATTCATATATTGAAAGGTTGTGCATATCAGACCATGAGCACTTTTCCAACAATAACATAATGAAGGTAGAGAAATGTTACTTTACAAAAAGTAGTTTCTGTAGACTAAGTCAACTACCCCAACATTTCCTAATGCTCCGAGTTTGTAGAAGTTGAGAAATTGTTTTTTTTAGGAAATGCAGCATATTTACTATAATCCCTTTCTTACAGTTTTTTTTTTAAACATCTTTATTGGAGTATAATTGCTTTAAAATGGTGTGTTAGTTTCTGCTTTATAACAAAGTGAATCAGTTATACATATACATATGTTCCCATATCTCTTCTACAATTCTTAATATAATAGATTTCATCCTGTGGTACACAAATTTGTTTAAGTTTTACCTAACATTTTCTAAACTTATTTGAGCAGAGAATACTTTTTTCCTGAGAAATATCTATAAATATCTTCAGGAACACTGGTGTTCAGTAAAACAGTTTGAGAAATGCTAATCAACACCAATAGCAATTAAATTGTTTCACTTTCCCAGGCTTCTACAACAGGTAATATTAATCTGTTCTACAGGGTGGATATTACCATGGGAAATCAACATTTTGCAAATAATTTATAAATAACATCAATAAGGTTAGCTTGGCATTCCTGGCAAGACATGTTTAAATTCGAAAAATCCAGGCTTTCACAAAAATAGCCTAAGCAGGAAAAAGCAAAGCAAAACATTATACCACTCCTTAGAATCTACTTTCCACAGAGCTAGTATAGGCTCAAGAGAATCCTCAAGGACTGGAAGAAAGAGGCCCCTGAAACCCACCACTGATAAAAATACTAGTGAGCTCTGAAGTGGGGCATTAAACAATTAAAGACAAAATGTCTAAATAAACCTCAAGTTAATGGAGTTTTAACAGAAATGATTCAGTAGGTCTTGATGAAGCCATGAATCCTAAAGAACGTGGGTTAATAAACTGCCTTCACTGTTCAAATATTTTAAAATTTCTACTACGTGGCATGCACTGAGTTAGGCACTGAGCATATTAGGGAGCAAAAAAGACAGGACTCATGCACTAATGGAGCATGTGGTCCAGTGGCAGAGACATTAATAATCCCAGTAATGAATATTTTACTACAAACTCAGCACAGCACACCCTCCATCAATCCCCACCCCAAGCAAAACCAAACCAAACCCTGGCAGGAAGTGACATTTGGTCTGAGTCCCAAGAAACAGGTAACAGCATATACAAAGATTTATGATGGGACAAATGTACAGATTCCAAGAATTGAAAGAAGTGTGGGTGAAGCTCAGAATATGAAGTGCAAAGTGATACAAAATGAGCAGAGGGAGGTAAGGCCAGATCATGAAGGACCCTGAAGGATACATTAAAGATTTCCTTATCCTATGAGCAGTAAGAAGCCATTGAAGGCTTTCTAGCAAAGAGATAACAAGTTCAGATTGGTGTTTTAAATAAAAGATGACAGGAGCCTGCAGAGTAAACTGGAGGGAGCTGAGGTAGTTGCAGAGAAATTTATTAGCAAACTGAATAGAACTGGTGCCATTCAGCATGGCAGGGAACACTAAAACTGCTCTAAACAGTGTGTGAGGGGTTGGAACTGAGTTTGATTTCTGATATGCTAACTTTGAGGAGCCTTTGAGACATCCAAGTAGAAATGTTGAATAGGCTCATCAGAGAGGTCTAGAGCTACAAATGTAAATTTGGAAGTCAACATATAAATGTAATTTAAGGTGCAGTCTTGAGTGCCTAGGAAAATAATACTGAGTGACAGAAGGACGTAGAACCAAGACTTGAGCAACTCAAACAGTTAATGGCTGGGTCCTAAAGAATGAATATATAAAAGTCTGAAAAAGGAACAACTAGTAATGAAGAGCAAAAACCTGACTATAGTACCACAAAGCCAAATGTTGCTTAGAGCGTAACAAAATGAGGACCATTCGATTTAACACCATTAGTCTTTGGTAACCTTTGTGAGAGCTCTCTGAGTGGAGAGACAAAAGCAAAAACGGAGTGGGGTAAAGAATAAGTGGCAAAGGATGATTTCAAGAGTATATTTCTCTCCCAAATAATAACTTCTCAAATGCAAACTAAATTTAAACGTGAAATGAGTTGCAATTCAATTCTGTAAGTGAATAAAAATTTCTACAATTCTTTAAGGCCGTCTATAGTCTTACCCAGTTGTTTTCTTGACTTTGTTTTAGAATGAATTTCTTCTGCATCATCTAATACGAGGTTCATATACTCATCAAAACCCTAGAAAAATAAGCCAATTGACTGTCATCTTCACATAAGATCATATCCAAACCATTCTAAATGAAAATGGCTATATATAGAGATGCTAACTTCAGAAACTCACCTCTCCACTGATCTTTTAGCTGAAACACCACCTCCCCGTCCTAAGCCTTGTTTTTTTTTTTTTTTTTTTTTTTTTTTGGCCATGCTGCACGGCTTGCAGGATCTCAATTCCCCGACCAGGGACTGAACCCGGGCCATGGCAGTGAAAGCTCAGAACCCTAACCATTAGGCCACCAGGAAACTCCCTAAGCCTCTTTTTAAATAAAGGAAGATGGAATGTACTTCACATTACTTCTGGAACCTTTGGGACTTAAGATTTCATTAACTATGCCAAAGAGCCATTTCCCTTATCTTTTATAACGTGCTCAATATAGTGTGTGTACATATATGAATTAACTCTTCCCATGTTCCCCACAAGACACTACCACCACCAACCACTGTGCTTGTTTTCTAACTAGTAAACAGGGAAGGGGAGATTATTGATAGAATCTACACTGTCTAAAAGAAATACCAGAGTCGTAGCATAACACTTCCATCCATATCTTCCTTTTTAAAAACATTATTTAGGCTATTCTGCCATCGTGGACATCTTATTTAACTAACCCCACCCAGTTCTATTCAGGTATCACCTAACCCAGAACTAACACTCCATTAATCCCATCTCCCCGGCCCCATTTTATTTCTTTTGACCCCTCCTTTAAGGACTAATACTGTTGTTTAAATAATTTTCCCTCTCTTTTATGAATTACATAATCCCTATCAAGCAGAACAATGAGACAACGACAGTGGGTCCTGAAGAACTTTCCGTGGGTTGGGTCTTTGACTTTTTGTATATTGCTCTGCTATCTTTTGGTAAGTCTTTTTCTATAAACAAACTGCTCTGAGATAAAGTATCTTGGGTACTCACAATGATACAGCCCTCTATCCGCATATTCACTTGCTCATAAAGCCACACCTGAATCCGAGATCTCTGAAATAATCAACAAAAATAGAAATGTTAAGAAATAAGTAAATAAAATCCAACCACTTTGGTCAAACAACAGACAACCATGGCTCCTAAAAAAACCTTAACAAATAAAAGCCAAGACTAGTTACTTATCAAGAAACATTCTCACTTAATAAATGCTATATTGGAACTAAGTTAATAATTTTCCTGTGAACTTAGAACTCAATCATATTTCCACTGCTTCTAGTCTCTATACATTTAAAGTGAAAATTTGTGACAGGATAGCATTTAAAAGGGCTTCTTTCTTATCTCCTATAGCAAAATCCAGCTCCAAGACAGTTTTCTCTAGGTACTCAGTTCTCCATGTCTCACACCTAATAACCAGGAGGGGGACTCTCAATTCCTGTGATTAAAAATTACAAGAGCTTGAAATTAATCTGTTTTTCAATTGTGTTGTCACACACTAAAGTTTGTCAGAACAACAGGAGCCACATTTTCTTTCAGAGATAACTTAAATACTCCGCCTTGTCAAGTCAAATTTTGAGTTGCTAAAACTCCCCTCAAAGGAAAGAAGGCTGCCACTAAATCCTCTGAACCTATCCTTCCTGTCTTCCTTTTTTTGGGTCTTTTCTATAAATATGTGTCCCCCACCCCGCAAAGTGCTAAACACACCACTTTATGACCTAGTTTAAAGCCGACTGAATTTTTCTTCCAGTGTCTCATCCTAAAGGGAAGGGGGAAAGGTTCCAATGTTCTGGCCATACCCACTGCAACAAAAGTACCCAATTACCACTGTCATGTCAACCAATAATTACTTTTTGAAATTAGTAATTTTGGTCTTGTAAAGTAATTACGACACAATTCTTTGCATGCTTGGAGTTGGCATGGTTACACACCATTTTAACACATTAGAGCTTTCCCAGCACTCCTTCCCCTCAAATACCCTCACAATCTCCAGTTTCATCTACATTTAACTCTAGAACAATGATCAGACAGGATGAAACAGCCAAATAAATTCACCTTTAACTTAAAAAGTAATTATGAAACAGTTAACAACAAACAACTTACATTTTGCAAGTATCTGAAGATGAGATTCTGCAGCAGTAGTTAAGGAAAAAATACACGCATAGCATAGACTCTGCTTCCTGGAACTGGTCAACCCTACCCCCATCTCACTTTTCTGAACGCGACGTCTGTGCCTATGCAAAATGCCCAACTAGGCACCCATTTGGGGCTCCCTAAACACTGTAAACGAATCCCCTCCCACTCTCATTCTCCTGGAGTTTCTTCGGCGCCGACATCTTCCTCAGGCACGAGACCGGTAACTCCCGCTTTCACTGAGTACTTAACTAAGGTTGTCTTCCAACAGCTCACCCCCGCCATTCTTGCATTTCCCACCGCAGGGGTCTGCCAAGCCCACCTCCCACCTGTAATTGCTTCTTCAACTACCCGCGCTTTCTCCCAGTCTCGGCCGCCCCAGGGGCTCATGGGATGAGGGGCCGGACTCCGCTCCCTCTGGCCTGCTCCGTCTGCTCCTTCGCCCCCCATTTCCTGACCCGAACCTCCTCCTTCTCACATCCCGAGTAGGATACGATTGGCTGCACCATCACCTTCTGCACCTTCTGGCCCTGGCCTCGGTACGCCATGGTGGAAGCTCACAAAGACCACACTATCCCGCACACTACCTCAAAAAGCAACTTCCGGAATAAAGAGCCGGAAGCGGAAGTGCATGGTGCTCGCGGGGCGACCTGGGAGGCTCCTGGGAAATACCTCTCTAGCCACGGGCTCCGCTTATCTCGGTGCTTTGTAGCAACTGCGGCGACTGCATTTTGGAACGTGGGTTAGTCCTACAGCGCCATCTGAAGGGAGGCTGGAGGTGGAGCCTAGCGGCTTCGGTTGTGCCTCGGCTGCCGGGAGGCGGTGCACAGCGCTTGGCCATCGCGACTTCGTTTTCTGAGTCGGCTTTAAGAGCCAGATCGTCCCCTTGCGTACCTCTGTCTGTGAAATAGGTTGGTTTAGTGCTTTTTCTAAGGCCTGTTTCCCTGGAATTTAGGCTTGATAGCAGCGTTGTGGTGGACAGGGTAGGGCCGCAAGAAGCCCAAACTCAGGGCTCCCACAGCTGACACTTTCGGCCACAGACAATCCGAATTCACTAGCCAGATGCTCTGGTTTGCTCCAGTAACCGATTCAACTCTCATCAACTTTGTGAGGAGTTAATTGTAAGGTGGCAACAGAAGATCTATGTAGCATGAAAACCCTGAAGTCTGATTTCTGGCTTCAAATCTGGCACTGTTATAGTGTGTGACCAAGAATAAGTTATTCAGCCTTGGACTTCACTGGTGGCGCAGTGGTTGAGAATCCGCCTGCCAATGCAGGGGACACGGGTTCGAGCCCTGGCCCGGGAAGATCCCACATCCTGCGGAACAACTAAGCCCGTGTGCCACAACTACTGAGCCTGCGCTCTAGAGCCTGCAAGCCACAACTACTGAGTCTGCGTGCTGCAACTACTGAAGCCCGCGAGCCTAGAGCCCCGGCTCTGCAACAGGAGAAGCCACCGCAGTGAGAAGCCCGCGCACCGCAATGGAGAGCAGCCCCTGCTCGCCACAACCAGAGAAAGCCCACGTACGGCAATGAAGACCCAATGCAGCCAAAAATAAAATAAATACATAAATTTATTTTAAAAAAAGTTATTCAGCCTTGCCATGTCTTGGCTTAGTTGTTACCAAAGTGGAGATAACAATGTTCCTTCGGGGGCTTCCCTGGTGGCGCAGGGGTTTAAGACTCCGGGCTCCCAATGCAGGGGGCGCGGCTTTGATCCCTGGTCAGGGAACTAGATCCCACATGCATGCCGCAACTAAGAGTTCGCATGCCACAACTAAGGAGCCCGCTGGCCACAGCTAAGACCTGGCACAACCAAAAAAGAAAGTTCTTTCCTCATGGAGTTAAAGATTCAATGAAGTAGTAGTATACATGTGTACACATTAAGGTCTCAATGTTTGACCTTTTCTTTTCCTGGGTAACACAGCTGGAAGGGGAGGAGTTGGAATTTGTTAGGGTATGTTGTGGGCTGGCAGAAATTTCATTTAATTGGAATACCCATTTTATAGACAAGGAAACTGAAGCTCAGAGTTGAAGGGGCTCGTCAAAGGGGACACCACGTAGGGCAAGTAGCAAAATCCTAACTTGTTTAACTGAGGTTGTTACCAAACGAAACTTAGGTCCACTCAGCGGAGGAGCAGTAAAGCCAAGCGGTTGACGCTGGTTTGTGATGAAGGAAAGTACAGTGTTTATTGTGAGGCCAAGCGAGGGGAACAGGCAGCTCACGTTCAAAAGACCCGAACTCCCCAGTGGCTTTTAGGAAAGGATTTTTAAAGACAAAGTAAGGGAGAGGCTTGCAGGTACATGATCAGCTCATGCACAATTCTCTGGGTGTTGAGGTAACCACGTGAGGTCACAGGGGTCAGCATTATCAATCCTCAGGCTCCAGGTGGTCTGGAGGCTAGGTATTTATGGTCAAGATGCAGTTAGCTTCTTAGTTGTTTTGGTATCTGAAAAACAACTCAAGGATATGGCTCAGGATATTATCTATAGCCCTTGACTTTGTTTTATGGCTAAACTATCATGATTTTGTCTTGTTTGACTCTTTTCCTTTGTTTCTGCATTTTCTCACTTCTCTGATTAAATTTACTCTTAGAAACTCAGGGAAGTCCTAGGAGGTTAAAGCTTTTCTATAAACAAGAGGCAGGAGATACAAGGGGGTCTGTCCCCTGGAAGGCCTTGCAGGGTCCTGCTCAGTTTCAAGGCCTTCTGTTTAATGAGGATAATATTAATGGCAACCTCATAAAAATGTGAGATCAAAGGATATGAAAGTGATTTTTTAAAAAGGGCTAGATGGGACTTCCCTTGTGGCACAGTGGATAAGACTCCATGCTCCCAATGCTGGGGGCCTGGGTTCAAACCCTGGTCAGGGAACTAGATCCCACATGCATGCTGCAACTAAGAGGTCACATACTGCAAATAAGGAACTGGAGAGCCACAACTCAGGAGTCTGCCTGCCACAACTAAGACCCAGTACAACCAAATAAATAAAAATAAAAAAAGAGAGAGCTAGAAAACACACGGAATAATTATTTCTTTTTAATCAGCCCCCCCCAAAACCAAATAGAGGGTCATGATGTGCGTGGAGTAAAGTTGAGATTTGCTGAATTTGAAGACAGTGTGACTAGAACACACCAGTATACCTAGCCCATCTCATATGTAGAGATACTTAGCTACTTGTTTTTGCATTTTCCTGTTTCTGAAGTCATGATTTCTAAACTTTTAAGGATTGATCTCTATAACCAATCATTTGACTGATTATACAACTCAAATCTTTGATCCATCTAGAATTTATCCCAGTATATCCTAGAACTGATACAATTTTAAAATTTTCTAGGTGGCTACCCAGTTGTCCATCACTATTACAAAAAAATAATCCTTTGTTCCTCATTCAATTTTAAATTCCACTTTTATGATATACCAAGTGTATGTGTGTGTGTAGGTATGTGTTTTTATGTATAGCATTTATATTTTGTTCAGTTGATATTAGTGTCTATTTATAGACTAGTATCACTATCACTATCACTATCACTAGTTTCTTGCATATCAACCAGGAGCCTCAAAACTTGCTGAATGAAGCATGACAAAGAATGGGGTTGGGAAGAGACAGGGGCAGCCTAACAAAGATCAACAGCCCTTGAAATGGGCAGCAAGTATTTATTGAATGCTTTCTGTTATTTTCCGAAGTGTGCCCCCCCAAATTCATGTGTTGAAGGTCTAAACCCCCAGTACCTCTAGAATGTGACTATTTGGAAATAGGCCCTTAAAGAGGAAATTAAGGTTAAATGAGGTCATATGGGTGGGCCCTAATCCAAGGTGACTAGTGTCCTTCTACCGAGAGATTAAAATACAGACATGTGCCAGACTTGTACTAGGTGCTGAGAATATATAGGTTAGTAAGAATCTCTATCTCAAGGAGTTTATACTCTGCTGATGGAGAGGTAAACAATTTCAAAACAATGAGGGTAAACAAAGAGTATATGTCTAGTAGACAGGCACCAGAGCCCAGTTTGGGGAGAGGGAGAACAGGGTATTGGGAGAGGTAACCTGTAAGTCATGGAGTGTGTAGGAATCAGCCAATGAAAAGAGGAGAAAAGAGACCTTTAAATAGAGGACAGCATTAACAAAGGCAAACAGCTAGAGACAGATTGGTGTATAAGCGAAGTCGACTGTCAGTAATTTTGCTAGTGTAGAGCATGAAGGGTGAGTGATGGAAGAGGCTGGTACAATATGCTATTCTAAGGGACTTTAATTTTGGAGGGAAGGGGAAGGCACAGGAGGATTTCATGAAACACAGTGACTCAGATTCACATTTAAAATAGATCCTTCTTTCTTTGTAAAAGACCAGTTTATTCCTTAGCCAAGAACAGCTGACAGCAAACTGAGCAAGAATGAGACAAGACAGACTCTGAGAATACCAACAGGATTGTCAGAGGTCACTAAAAACAAACCTTACCTGCTCAATTTGGCTTTGTTTGCAGCTCAAATCATCTCCTTTGCTAAGCTACACAAAACTCCAGATCTAACACCTCAAGGAAAACTTCCCTGATCAGTCTTGAACTCATTGATTTCTCACTCATCCCCTTTATAGACAGCATCATCCACTTATTACTTGTACCCATTTCACTCTTGTTACTTTATCCTTAAAAGTATTTCAAAGGCAGGAGTTTACCTTAATCTATCCCTAGTGGCCAGCAGTGTTTAATGATGGTTAGAATTCATAATGTTCTAATTTGAGCCTCTTCAAGGGAAGGCAGTCCAAAACACTTTGCGGCAGTAACGTATTTCACATTTCCTTACAGCTTTTCTAAACTTGACTACCTTCCTTGACCTCTCAACCTAAATAAGTGACCTCACTAATCAAATACACCTACCAGGGAAGGGTTCCTTCTTATTTAGCTTCTCCTTCCCCTTGAAATTTCTCCTCCTCCTTTGAGTGTTCTTGATGCATCCAATGTCCTATTTCAGTCATTTGTCTATTCAACAAACAGCAGTCTTTTTTTTTTTTTTTTTGGCCGCGCCATGCAGGATCTTAGTTCCCCAGCCAGGGATTGAACCCACGCCCCATACAGTGGAAGCGCGGAATCTTAACCACTGAATCGCCTGGGAAGTCCCACAGTAGTCTTTTACTTAATCATTTTTCCTCCTCTGCATTCTTCAGTCTGAATATCGGGTGTTTACACCCTTAACTCAGTAGGCTATTGCTTTACTCCTATCTGAACACAGATCAGTCACAGAATCTAAAGACCAAAAAGCCCAGGAACAGGCATTACCAAGTTTTAATCCACTGTTGCTCGTCACGATTGACTCAGACTGCAACACTTTCCCAATTAAATCCAACCAAACTTTACTAATAGGCCCACTCAGTAAATTTTATGACTCCTATTTTTTAAAATATAAAATTTTAATTGCTGTTCTTATTTATGGCCATTGTTTATACTGTCAATTTTATTGTACAATGTTAAGAAAATGGTTGGGGCTTTCCTGGTGGCGCGGTGGTTGGGAGTCTGCCTGCTAATGCAGGGGACGCGGGTTCGAGCCCTGGTCTGGGAGGATCCCATATGCCGCGGAGTAACTAGGCCCGTGAGCCACAATTGCTGAGCCTGCGCGTCTGGAGCCTGTGCTCCGCAACAAGAGAGGCCGTGATAGTGAGAGGCCCGCGCACCGCGATGAAGAGTGGCCCCCGCTTGCCACAACTAGAGAAAGCCCTCGCACAGAAACGAAGACCCAACACAGCAAAAATAATTAAAAACAAAAGTACCAATGCCACCGTGGATGTGAGGATTAAATTAGTCAATGCTTAAAAAAAAAAAAAAAGAAAAGAAAATGGTCAAGTATTTTGTGTTGATGCCTCTAACATTTTGCAATTCATATAAATTAGTTTGGAGAATAAATTATTAATGCAGTTAGATGTGTAGGTTGTGGAAACTTCCACAGACTTACTGAGTAGCTTTCAAACACCAGATTTAAGAAAAAAAGAGTTCTTGAAAGGTTCAACGAATCAAACCCAACTGCACATAAAAATATACTTTCTTACTGTTATATCTGAACACACTGATTCTGACACTCCAGTGGAGATAAAAAGCAGTAATCTTCCAAGGCAGTGTAGGATTTAGTGTCAAAATGGATATGTGAATTAAGAGGCACATAATAAGTACTCAATATATGTTAGCTACTTTAGAGTGGTGTTACATAGCAACTGGAGACTACACAGTTCCTGTTGGTTCCTGACAAATTCAAAGCAAATATTTTAAAGAACTGCAGAAATATTCTGCAAAATGAAGCCACAATTTTAGAAAAGGATCATAGAACTTTGATCAATATAGAGAACAAGCTTTATTTCTGAAACTGTAATTAAACATCGACCAAAGATTGGTTGAGATGAAAACAAACTATGTTCTGGTCGTATGTGAGAGGATCCACTGGAACTTGAGGTTAAGGCCAGAACTTTAAGGATCATTTATTGAGACAAATACATGAGCTGCAAATTATCTTGAAAGTTCTGGCTATGCTATGACCAAGTTCTACAACATTTGGGCCCTTTTCCTGTTAAAACTGAAAACCATCATCACTCAAAACTGAACACACAATCGGTTCTGCTTTCTGTGAAAAGCTGACTCAACTTTTTGGGGACTACTTTTAGACTATTTGGGAAAATCTATACTCTCTGGTAAATTATAAAATTTATATGTATTCCCATAACAAAAAACTGGACTTTCCTGAAGTAAAAATTTTATATGCCTTCATGCTTGAAAATTCTAAATTGTTGGAACCATCTAAGATCACTTCTAAACCCTCTCTCCTTTAAAAAAATTAATGACATTACTCGAGTTACAATGCTAATGGCTAAGTATCAGTGTCAGAAAAAATCCTCACATATAATAGTATTTATTCTTACCTAAAGCAAATGCAACTAAAACTGAGCATACTTGTGGAGAAGTCTGGCAGTATATCTTTGTAAAAGGTTTCTAAAGACCAATAGTATCTGTGAAACTGGGCCTCTATTGAGGCAGATCCCAGGCTGAAGTGATGTACGACTACTTAACTCATAACATCAAGACTTTCCTACACCAGCTTTATTTAAAACACAAATAAAGTATTTCTCTTTCTGTAATGGCAAATGGTTCAAATAATGCTGAAAATGAATCATTGACTAATACAGGGCTTTAAATATGAAACAAAATTTTTAAAAAAGCAAAAGAATAAAGGTTATATACAAAAGGGACCTGGAATCTACAAGCCGATTCCAAAAATGAAATGAGTAGAAAATTTGCGGTGAAACCAGAACATTCCACCCTTGCTTTGGAGAAGGGCTATTAGATAACATTCAGTCAGCTGAAGATGGATTGGTAGAGAAGTGTCTGTACATAAATTTCAAGTCAGTTTTGCTTGTGTAGAATCATCCAGATCTTCCCAAAACTGAATGGGCAATCCTGTGGCTTTCTTCCTTTTCCATATTCCCAAAAACGCTACATGAAGTTCAACTCTTGATGAGCCGCTTACAACAGCAGTTCCTTAGGAGCCAACATGACAGGTGGGTCAGATTTCCCTATGAGAAACAAAACCAGCCACCTATAGCAAAATATCAAAATGGGCAGGTCCTTTCCTCTTCCTTCTGATTATGCACAGTATGTCTCCTTTCAAGACTATTATTCCCATCATACTTGTTCCTTCACAGTCTAAACCTTGAGGTGATATGAAGGAGACCAACATCAAGAAAAGAAAATTCAATTCGGAAATGAAGAAAACTGGAAGGTATACAATACACCCCCAGAGCATCTTGATAATCCCTGCTACTGTACAATTCAGCATACTGCTACAGTCCATAGATAAATAATGGCAGCTTGAATGAGTTCATTTCCGCCCCCCTCAGGTGTTTAAAGGGCACCAAATAAATACTGGGCAAGAGGAGTTTGCTAGGAGAATTAGAAATTAAAAGTTAACCAATTTTTATCCCTGTGATAATTCAATGCTAGTAAGGTGGCAAGTACTGAAGAAGAGAAGGGACAACTTTCTTACTAAAAAATAAATTCCTGTAATCATTATGTCACCATCTCTTATTAAGAATCCAAGGAATCCCAGAAATAGAAAATTAGTTTCAGAGGACCCCTGAGGCACTTTAAAGCCTTAAAAACTTACAGTAATAATAAATCAGCTATTGCTCTTCAGAGGCTTACAGAGCAGTAGAAGCATGAAAATCACATCCAAAAAGTTATGTCCAGATTACAGGTTTCCTGAGCTGCTCAGCTGTCTCTAGAGGCTTAGTTGAATTTTCCAAATACCTTTAAAAAGACATACAATTTAACACAGACTGAGTGGATTTTTTTGTTTAGTGGTGGCATGAAATTTGGTCCTTAATGGTAGCAGCTGTCTTCATCCTTTTCAAACTCAGGTAACAGTAGGTACATTAGGATAATACATAAAAGAAATAATACAACAAAGGGGAAAAAAGTCAAAACTGACAAACACCTCAAGGAGTCACTAAGTTTTCTTGTACCCTTTCACTTAGGTCTCCCGCTCAGTCTTTTTGTGGAGAGAGGGGTAAGACAGAACTTTTTTCTCAAAGATGCTAAACAATGGCATCAAATGGACAAAACGACTACCAAGGGACTTTAAAAATCTGACCCCAAGGAATCCAGAACACACATGGATAATTCAGAGGTATATTTCTTATTTGGGGAAAATTCTAGACTAAAGAAATGATCATTTTGGATAAATGTTATAATAGATGAAACTAAGTCCAGTTTTTGGTGAGTCTTTTTTTTGTGTTTTTGTTTTAAATGTTCTACTACAACCTTCAGCTATCAATCATTTCTGATAGCTCAAGCAGAAGGTCATCTTCATCCTTCCCAGGATCCAAGTCAATCTCAGCTTCTAATTTGCCTCCTGAAATCTCCCATATTAATTTCTCAAAATCATCCTCCATAGACAGTAGCGGCTTTCCTGTTGAGGCAGAGCTGAGTCGGCGAGTTTTTGTGGCCACCTGGGATGAGGAAGGGCCAGATACTTCTGGTGGGGAAGGATCTGAAGAGGACTGGGTTGGAGGCAGCACAAAACTGTAAGAAAAAAAAAACCCGAAGGATTATTAGATAATTGCCCTTCATCAATGGTTGGCTGGACCACCCAGTCTCAGGTACACAAAGAATTTTAGCAAAGAGTTGTTTCTGAAGACACACATAAACAAAGAATTGTTTTACTGATTTGGGATAAAGCATTTTCATCCTTTAAAGGAGAATCCAGACAGGTGTTTAAAAACTGCTTTCAATAATACAGGCAAAATATAAACAACAGCACCAAAAGAGAACAGCAACCTTGAATATCATGTTTTCCTGCAATTAATATGAAGTTTAGCAGATTTATTTAGATGTGGCTAAACTGTAAATTTTTCAAATTATTTAGCAGTGTTATTCTCTAGAGAGCATAAACAATAATAGCGGCCTAAACTTTGGTTAAAAAGAATTGCAAGGTATTACCTGTCTCTAGGTTTTTCTGTCTCAGGCACAGTGACTGATTTGTCTTCAGAGAGAAGTGGGACAACAGCCTACAAAAGTGAGAGTAAGGTAATTCAGTGGGAGAGTCAGGCTTTTAAATTTGAGCAGATTCATTTTCTCTGCTGCCTTCTTAGAACCATTCTTTAAGCCTGGGAATCCAAGAATAAACCCAAAGACTGAGGGTACAAATAAGCAAAATATCTTAATTAGGTTAAAAAAAAAAATTCACCCTGCCACTGCAAATGTTTAAGCTGTAAACATAATATACAGTAACAACCTAAACAACTAAAATGCTTAGGAACTGACAAACTATTAGACATAATACAGAGGGAGCTAACAGAGAATTCATCTTGCCCACTTTCCTACCACACAGACTAAAGCACCACTGAGGTGGATTTCCTTCTTACCACAGCTGCTTTTTTGACTGGGCTTTTCTGCAGGACACTGCTGGAGGTGAGTGGTTTCACAGATGCAATGACAGCAGAGTGGGGCTCCACTGCCCTGCGTTTTTGGGCCACTTTGTGTGATGAGACAACTTTAGCCACAGATGGCTTCACATTCATTTTAGGTTTAGCTACAAGACAGAAAACATCTGATTAAAAGCTAGAATAATCCCCTTTTTACATGGAGAATAACTCAGAATATCAAAATTCCTTCTCAGCAATTAGGAACAGCACAAGTAAGTAAAAAAACGAACCAACTAACCAAAAAAGAAAACCAGACTGAAAATTATCCACCAGCAATCTGCACTACACTTGGCCGTAATATATACACACACACGTGTATATATACACATGTATCTACATACATGTGTGTGCATGTACATATATGTATACACACACACACTCTCCCCTCTCCTCTCTCTCTCAAACAATTCCTTTCAGTGCCTCTTGAATTTGCTACTGCTCTTTGCTTCCCTGGTGTTTTTCTCCTTCAAAACCAGAGGGAAAAGGCACCATGGAAAGTTTTAGACAAAGCCTTATAAACAGCAATTTTAAATTGTGAAAAAGGAACTCATCTAGTCTTCCTGTCTTTTTAAATAGAATTTTCAGAAATATTACTACCCACCTGTGTGATCAGTATACAAAGGCAAATGAAATTCAACCCAATTATTGCCAGGCAGTCACTGAAACTTGGTAATTTTGAAATTCTAAAGCAAAATGCACTAGAAAAAACATTCACCTTTACCCCTTTTTTCCAAGGTCTGTGTTGCACCTTTCACATTCAGTTTTGAGTGCCCAATCCCTGAGGTTTCCACCTCTGTCTTCTGGGATATCTTTGAATGAGGCCGTTTAGTCAGGAGCCGTGTGATGTCTGGCACGGTAGCGAGCACTGGTTTCTCTGCTAACTGGGTGTTGCAAGTGTCTAAATCTCCCCGAAGGCGTGCCAAAACTGATTTTTGCTTCTCCGACAGTTTCTGCACATGCTTTTCTCTCACTGTCTCACATCTCTTGACTTGAATTTTAGTGACGTCAACTGCTGTGGTCTCATCTGAAGTCTATGGATAAATTTAAACGACAGAATTAAAATCTAGTACCTCCAACAATCTGTATGATGATAATTATTGTTTATAAGTTACCAAGCTAACATCTAAGTCAAGCAAAGTTTCACATGATCTAGAACACAAGAGCTTTTGCCTTTTATATGATATTAAATAGAAAGATCAAGATAAAAGATGTGTGGAACAATAAAAACCCAAATTCTATAAGCTAGACTATCAGGACCGTAAGTCTAACACAAATGGTTTCTAATCAGACACATTAGTATGTACAAAGACATTCATTATCTTAACTGGGTAAAACAAAATCCAGTCCAGAAACAGACTATATTTGTGTAATAGAACACTACGTGGCCGGTAAAAGCAATTGTCTTAAAGAATTATTAATATGGTAAAGTCAAAGCAGGCTGCAAAATGATACACTGTAGAGTTCTCGCCTATGTTCTAAATATGAGTTAAACATTAAACAAGTTCACGTACATACATATACAAAGAAAAGGCCTGAAAGAAATGCATCAAAAAAACTAAGGGTAGTGACATCTGGAATGTGGAATTATAGGGTTTCTCATTCTTTTTAAAAAATAAAAATTCATGAGTTTTATAAATGAGTAGCATTACTCTCAAAGGCAAGGGAAAACTTAGTTTAAAAAATATGAATGGCCAATTAAAAACAACTTTAAAAGGGCAGAAAACACCAATATACACAGAAGTACAGAAAACTCTCATAGAAAATTATAAGCATAGTGAAAGACTGTTTACCTGAATATATCAGTGAAGTGTTAAATAGAAAACTTATAAACTAAAACTAAAAAGCACATATACCATTCATCTAGCCTTTGCTTGCCATGGACAAAATTATAAAATGATTCTAAATAAACTCACCTCTTTAGCCTCTGTTCTAGTAACACTGCTCTGAGAAGCAACAACACTTTCTTCTTTAAGTTTCCTCTCTTCTTTTATACCTAGATTCACATTAAACACATCACTAGTAATTTTATTCGTGCTGCAACCTTGTAACAGATGAAGTTAAACAAAACTTTTCTTAATAAAAGTAATGATAAGATAGGACAAATAAAAATTGTGGACAAAATCTACTTAGTCCTCAAACAGATTCAAAATGCACATTAAAATATCAAGGTCTATATACAGCTGTTGTAAAGAGCGAGCTTTAACAACTTTTTTGGGGGGTGGGGTGGGGGTGGGTGTTGGCACGCCTCACAGCTTGTGGGATCTTAGTTCCCCAATCAGGGATCGAACCCATACCCCCTGCAGTGGAAGCACAGATTCCTAACCACTGGACTGCCAGCTTAACTTCTTTCAGTGCCCAGCTTAACTTCTTTTAATCCAGTGGTTTTCAAAGTTATCTGAGTAAAGAAAAGTTCTCACAGAATTCCTATGAATATCCTGTAGAATACCGCCCTTTGAAATATGATCTGGGGAAGTGGTACTACAGACCAAGTTCTTTTGTTACCTGTTCTTTTAGTGATCTGGAGAAGCCGTCTTGCCCCTGGGGTGGCCTCAGGCTGAGGCTGGGAGCTGGTTCTGCTCTCAGAACTCTGCTGCACCCTCAGAGCCTTCTCCAGTTTAATTTCCTCCAGCGTCTTGATATGCACTTCCTGCATAGACTTCGCTCTACCTGCAGGTTCCTCTGACTGTCCTCTGCTGGCTACTACAGGTGGCAAAACCACTGTTTTTTTAATTTCATTATCAGTCTTTAGCTTGATGCTGGTTACGTCCTTTTTGCTTTTTTGTCTCTCTGCTTCCTGCTGCCGGTGTTTCTTTTCAGCCAAGACCTCAGAGAACGTTTTGATTCGGACAGTGGAGGAGGTTCTTGTTCCTGTTGTAGAATCATCAACTTTTGAAGGTCCTTCTGTCTTGAGTTTAGTTTGCAATTCTCCACGTTTTTGACTGGCTCTTTCGAGAAGAATTTCTTCTAATGTCTTCACGTGGATCTCACCAACTTTAGTAACTCTCTCTGCTTTCATGGGGGAAAAACAAATCACTGTACTTGGATTTCATCTCTTAATGACTTACGATCTCTCTATTCTTGGATCAGGACAGAGTCCAATAGAGTGGTATCACTTAGGCAAGCAATTAAAATGGTCAAAAGCACATTAGTTTCAATCTCAATTTTAGATAGTGGCCCTCAAGGAAAACTCTCAGGAGGCAAAAATTAGTGATTTGGATTGCTATTCAGAAGCTTATTCTTGAGGATCCTGAAAGCCATTTACTAGTTAGAGAAGCTTGTCATTATAAATCTTATCAATAAAAATAAATTCTTCCATTCGTGCACAGATATAAACACATGCTAGACAGTATGCTAGAAATATAATGGCAAGCAAAATGCAAACTCTGCCCACATGTATTGATAGTTCGCAGTCTAACGGACCAATAATTAAACAACAACAAAGTATGGTAATGATAACAGCTTTGATAAAGGAGGTAAAGTTGACCCTTAAACAATGTAGGGGTTGGGATGGAGTACTGGGGCACCAACCCCTATGCAGTTGAAAACCCACATATGTGACTTTACAACTGGGCTCCGTATCCATGGTTCTACATCTGCAGATTCAACCAACCAACCATGGAACATGTAGTACTGTAGTACATACTTATTGAAAACAAATCCACGTATAAGTGGACCCACACAGCTCAAACCCATGTTGTTCAAGGGTCAATTGTATAATGCTATGTAGGAGCATACAGCAAGAACACCAACCTTTTTCTACAGATTGGTTAAGGGAAGCTTTTCAGAGTAATATTTAAGTGACATTGAAAGGATGAAAAGGAAGTAGAACATGTGACAAGACAGAAGAAAAATGAGAAAGGCCCAGAGACTGGCATGCCACTGAAGAGCTATTTTTAATGATACATTAATCATTCTATATTTGTTTAAACTAAAGAGAAAATTTCACACTTGGCACATATGCCTGTCCTCATTACTGAAGGGCCTAAAGAAAGAAATAATGAAGCGATGTGAGAAAAATAAGAACAATTTGGAGATTATACACACACATATTTAATCACCAACACCTTTTAAAGAAAGATCAAAACAAAAAATATCCTTTTACAACCTTAAACATATCACTTCTGTCTCACCTTCTGAATCTTTGAATATGCTGTCCCTTCTATATGGAATATTCCCTACTGGTCTCATTTCTCCTGCTGCTTAGTTAGTTTAAAGTGAGTTCAGCTTAGAACCTGACACCCTCCAGCAGTCTAGTTTGTTTCTCTGATCACAGCACTGATCACACAGTACGGGGTAACTCCTTGTAATTCCAACCATACTAGATACTTCATGAGAACAGTGACTATGTTTAATTATTTTAGTACAGTACCTGTTACAGAGGAAGTACTCACTGATTTTCTTAGGTTTTTTAAATAAAAATTCTTCCATTTCAAGATGGTAGTCTGATCTCAAAACCACTTTAAGAAAGTATGTGAATGGTCAGTGGTTAAGAATCCGGCTGCCAATGCAGGAGACACGAGTTCAATCCCCGGTCCAGGAAGATCCCACATGCCACGGAGCAACTAAGCAGGTGCACCACAACTACTGAGCTTGTGCTCTAGAGCCCGTGAGCCACAACTACTTAGCCCTCGTGCCACAACTACTGAAGCCCGCGTGCCTAGAGCCCACGCTCCACAACAAGAGAAGCCACCACAACGAGAAGCCCACACAACACAACGAAGAGTAGCCCCCACTCATCGCAAACTAGAAAAACCCTGCGTGCAGCAACGGAGACCCAATGCAGCCAAAAATAAATAAATAATACATGTATTAAAAAAAAAAAAGGATGTGAATGGTGACACAGAGACCCTGTTTCCCTACACTACAAAATTTCATCAAAACAATAGAGAAGACATTAAAAGAATAAATCCACAATAGCAATGGAAAACAAGGATGCTACTGGCAGAACATAAATCTTGAGGAAATTGAGACAGAAAGATGTCTGAAATTACAGAAACAGAAAAAGAATAGATAAAACCATAGGAGTGAGATCTGTTCTTCAAAAAACAGGCAAAGAAAACTGCCAAACTAGTATGAAAATTAACAGTGGTAGAAATTAAGGATGGTTTACAACAGAACAGCTGGATCAATCAAGACCTTCTCCTGAGAACTGCTCCCTAAAAAGAGGAGAATCTGTCAGGGAAGGGAGCACATTATGAGGATGTTGGGGCTGAAAAGAAGTAGAGCATGAAAATTTCAGGCTTTCACAAATACCAAGCAGAAAGACGAGAGGTGAGGGAGAAAAGTAAAAAGCAAAGCTAGAAAATGAAATTAGTTGCACTCTGAAAGTAAAGAAAGGCTTTCTTACCATAGCAATCATATGAGCCCTCAGCCTTGCAGCCTACAACCAACATAGGCTGCCATTTAGTGCACCCTCTCTACTTAGGCAAACAGACCTCCCAGCCAGGAGAGAGGACCACTTGGGAAAAAGATCCTTAGAATCACAGGCCCAGTGATTCTAGGTTGTAAGAAACCTCGGCCCAGTACTTACAACTATGAAAAAGCAACATTAAAAATGAACCAAAATGAAGAGAAGCAATGAGGAAGACAAAATAACATACAAACCCATTAAAAAAAAAAAGATTCAAATTAGAAACCCCAATCAATGAAACAGAATAAAGAGCCCAGAAATAAACCCACATGCCTACGGTCAATTAATCTTAGACAAAGGAAGCAAGAATATACAATGGAGAAAACACAGTCTCTTCAGCAAGTGGTGGTGGGAAAGCTAGACAGCAGCATGTAAAATCAATGAAGTTAGAACACACCCTCACACCACCATGTACAAAAATAAACTCAAAATGGCTTAAAGACTTAAATATAAGACATGACACCATAAAACTTAGAAGAGAACATAGGCAAAACATTCTCTGACATAAATCGTACCAATGTTTTCTTAAGTCAGTCTCCCAAGGCAATAGAAATTAAAGCAAACAAAAACAAAACAACCAAATGGGACCTAATCAAACTTACAAGCTTTCGTATAGCAAAGGAAACCATAAACAAAACGAAAAGACAACCTACAGACAGGGAGAAAAATATCTGCCAATGATGCGACCAACAAGGGCTTAATTTCCAAAATATACGGACAGCTCATACAACTCAACAAAAAAAAAAAAAAAAAAACCCTATTGAAAAATGGGCAGAAAACCTAAATAGACATTTTTCCAAAGACATACAGATGGCCAACAGGCACATGAAAAGATGCTCAACATCACTAGTTACTAGAGAAATGCAAATCAAAACTACAATGAGGCACACTGGTCAGAATGGCCATCATCAAAAAGCCTACAAACAACAAATGCTGGAGAGGGTGTGGAGAAAAAGGAACTCTCCTACACTGCTGGTGGGAATGTAAACTGGTGTAGCACTATGGAAAACAGTATGGAGGTTCCTCAAAAAACTAAAAATAGAATTTCTATATGATCGTGCAATCCCACTCCTGGGCGTATATCCAGAGAAAAATATAATTTGAAAAAATACATGCACCCCGATATTCACTGCAGCACTACTTACAATAGTCAAGACATGGAAGCAACCTAAATGTCCACTGACAGATGAATGGGTAAAGAAGATGTGGTACATATATACAACGGAATACTACTCAGCCATAAAAAAGAATGAAATAATGCCATTTCCAGCAACATGGATGGAACTAGAGATTATCATACTAAGTGAAGTAAGCAGAAAGAGAAAGACAAATACCATATACTATCACTTACATGTGGAATCTAAAATATGACACAAATGAACTTATCTATGAAACAGAAATAGACTCACAGACATAGAGAATAGACTTGTGGTTGCCAAGGGCGGGGGGTGGAGGAGGGATGGATTAGAAGTTTGGGATTAGGAGATGCAAACTATTACATATAGAATGTATAAACAACAAAGTCCTACTTATAGCACAGGGAACTATATTCACTATCCTGTGATAAACCATAATGGAAAAAATACGAAAAAGAATATGTATATATGTATAAATGAATCACTCTGCTATACAGCAGAAATTAATGTAACATTGTAAACCAACTATATACTTCAACAAAATAAATTTTTAAAAATAAAAAATAAATTACTTTTTAAAAAAGAAAGAAGCCCCAGAACTGCCTGAAATCAGGCTGTACAAAAGGAGAAATCAGAGAACTAAAAAAAGTTCTTGGAAAATAAAAAACCAAGTGACAAAATAAATCCAACCTAATTAAAAAAAAAAAAAAAAAAGACAAGGCTAGTAGAATATCAGCCATCTAGAACAGGGTCAGCAAACTATATAGTCCATGGGCCAAATATGGCCATGGTCTAAATTTTATAAATAAAGCTTTACTGGAACACAGCCATACTCATCCATTTACATACTGCAAATGGCTGCTTTCACACTACAGTGGCAGAGTTGAGTAGTTGCAACAAGAGATTGTGAACCTCAAAGTCTAAAACATTTACCATCTGATCCTTCATAGAAAAAGTGTGTCAATTCCTAATCTAGAAAATATAACCAAGCAAAAGTCATAGAAAGTGAGGCAAAAAAACAAAGGAATGGAAAGTATGAAGGCAAGGTTAAGATACATGGAGCGTATGTCCAAAAGTTCCAACATCTAATAACAATTCCATAAAGAGAAAACAAAAAGAAGGGTGGGGAGGACATGCTCAAAGAAATCAGAGGAATATTTTCTACAACTAAAAAAGTTAGTTAAAAAAAAAAAAAAAGTTAGTTAAGTCCTTAAATTCAAAGGACCCACTAAACACTGAGCATAATGAACAAAAAGATCCATGTTTAGATCTATCATAGTGAAGTCCCAGCCTAGTAGGAAGAAATAAGAGGAAATCCTCAAAGTTTCTGAAGAGTAAATTCAGGTTGTTTACAAAAGAATGTTTGACATCAGATTCCCTTTTTATGATACTTATCCTTATCTAAAGATAAGGATAGGATGAAAAAGGAAAAGCACAGGTTAACACCATTCATACATATAGATATTAAAAAACTGGAAATCATCTCACATGTGGACATTTTCCCTAAGGAATATGTTTCTATAATAAGAAAATAAATTTCATTCCCCACCCCCCCAAAAAAAAGATTCATATGTTGCCCTAAGACAAAAGCACTTGTATATACTTTCATAACCTTTCTTCGTTCAATACAAGGAGATAAGTTTCCCATATCATTATTGTTCAGAACATGACTTTTCATGACAGCAATTATTTTAGTACATAACTATCTTAATTCCTTTTTGTTAGATATTTAGATTATTTCTAATTTCTGGTTATTAATGCTATCATAAACAATCATTTTGCCACCTTTAACTACAAAAAGAGAACTCATTCCAGTGAGAAAACTATTACTTAAAAAGCAAACCCACAAAAAACAGAAAACGTAAGCCCCAACATAACTCAAAAGGTAAACTGGAGAAAAACCAAAGATTTTAACAGCAAGGAAAAAAATATCAGGAGCTGGCATTAGAGTTTACCTACCTGCTGCCTCCTCATTGTTTAGACCAGCTGACAAGCCTAATCGCTCCTTCAGAGACTTGGAAACTTGAACTGTTTAAAAAAAAAAAAAAAAGTTGGGGACTTCCCTGGTGGTGCAGTGGTTAAGAATCTGCCTGCCAATGCAGGAGACACGGGTTCAAGCCCTGCTCCGGGAAGATCCCACATGCTGCAGAGCAACTAAGCCCATGTGCCACAACTACTGAGCCTGTGCTCTAGAGCCCATGAGCTACAACTACTGAAGACCATGCACCTAGAGCCCACAGCAATCAATCAATCAATCAATCAATCAATCAACAAACACTGTCTTAAAAAAAAAAAGTTGAACAGAGACTTTCTATAGGTCAAAAATCTTTTTCAAAGGTCACGAATTAGGCTTATACTTGTTTTCTAATGAAAATGCTTTTCAAAAATCTATTCAGGTCTTACAACTTCTTCTTCACAGTACAGATAGATCTATACAAATAATGGATTCTCTAGAGCACTTTGGAAAGCACAAAGAAAAAGTCCTCTCTTTTACATCTGAAAAGCAAAAATTACTGAATTTAAGGAAATAATTTTGTTACTGTGCAACATTCTAAAATCTTATCATTCTAAAATCTTATTGGCATCAAAAGGCTTTTTCCCCCCTAGATCCATCTGAAATATGCTCTTTAGTTATGAGAGTCTTCAATACGATTGATAGGCAAAAGGGAAGGAAATTTGACTGCAAAGAAAAAAAAGTTAACTTCTGTTTACAGCTTTCAGAATACAGGAAAGCCCCCAAACAAGAAAGTCTACTCGTCAAAGCCTCTCGGGCTAGGGGAGAGGTGGAAAGAAGTGTCTTATCTTCGGCAGAAGTTGAAACTAAACACAAGAAGGAAAAAACATTTTTTTTTTCAAGTAATTAACACCACTGCTTCACTGCAAGTGAGACAAGGGGAAAAAAATCCAACCCTTTACTTCCTTCTATAAATAACACTTCAACTATAAAATCATTCTAACTTCCAAATCTCTCTCTAATTAGTCTGCATCTCTTCATACCAACTTCCAGAACACTAAATCTATGACACTAACTCCTCTTGCCTGGATTATTTTAACAGCCTGCTAACTCATTCCTGGACAGCACTCTTATCCCCTTTCTCCATATTTTAGATGATGGTTCCAAAATGCCAATATGAGGATCTCTGATCCTTGTTTATAACCTTCCCATTGTTTGCTACTATCTTAGGATAAGCCCAAACTCTCTAATATGGCTTAAAAGGTTCTGTTATCAGCAGTCCTCAAACTTTTTGGCACCAGGGACCAGTTTCGTGGAAGACAATTTTTCCACGGACCCAAGGTGGGGAGGGGGTGGTTTTGGGATGATTCAAGCGCATTACGTTTATTGTGCATTTATTTCTATTATTATTACATTGTAACATATAATTAAATAATTATACAACTCACCATAATGCTGACAGGAGGCAGAGCTCAGGGGGTAATGCGAGCTATGGTGAGTGGCTGTAAATACAGATGAAGCTTCACTTGCTCACCTGCTGCTCACCTCCTGCTGTGCGGCCCAGTTCCTAACAGGCCACAGACAGCTACCTGTCCGTGACCCGGGGGTTGGGGACTCCTGCTCTATACGACCAATCCCTTCTTCCTCTCCAGTTACCATGCTCTTCATTCCAATTCTGATTGAGTCACAGTGAGTCCCTTGAGCTCTGTGCCTTCTGTGTATTATACTCTCTGCCTCTGGCCCTTCAACTTTACCTGGCTAAATCATATTTCAGGTCTAAGCTTCAATATCATTTCCTCTGGGAACCTTTCCCTGACAGATGGTGAGATTAGGTGCCCTTCCTATGTGCTCCCATAACACTGTGTACTTTCTCTGTCACAGAATTTATCACAATATATGTAAAGATTCCTATCTGCCATTATACTACAAGCTCCTGAGGTCTGTGATGGTGTTTATTTTTATCCAATGGTGTCTACCTAGAATCCAGCAGAGTAAACATTCAAATGTTTGTTGAACGAATAATAAAACAGACACAAGAAGATAATAATCTTATTAACCTGAACAAAAAGAATGACAAACCATACCTGTTAACATTACAAGAGACAAGTGTCAAGATTACACACACAAAGTATATTAGAACAAAAGTACCTTTCTTTGGTGTTCTGTCAGTGTCAGTCTCTGGAGCTTCAACTTTCTTCCCTAGCCTTTGTGCAAGGCTATGCTTTAATGGAGGATCACTGTCGCAACCTACAAACAGAGAGAGGGAACTCAGTTTAAGATTTCAAGCCAACCTTCAGCAAGGTCAAGAAATACAGGCAAAAACAGACAATGTAGAATAATTCTGTAAGTTTTCTGCATTTATATGATGTGTTCATTCACTAGCTTCCTTATAACTCAATGTTAGAGAAGGAATAAAAATGTCCCAGAAAAAAAAGGTAAGGAAGGAGATAAAAAAATTAGAATGCACAAATTAACATTTACCAAATAACTAAAACTATAAATGGAGGATTATAAACCCTGATTAAAGCTGAAATTCAGGAATAGGAATATGTGAAAAAAAAAATCTTCATGCACAAAAAATATCTTTAACTGGCCAACTGTTGAATTCTAGGTCGATCTGTGATTAAATACAACTGGGATGATTAGGAGGACAGCAAAAGAACCATAAAATTAAAAATTTTCCAGGGACATGAAGACTCCAAAGGCCAAAGAGCCCCTTTCTTCGATTCCAGATAAGAAATCTAAGGTTATGAAAGATGCTGTATCTTACCCAAGTCACCAATTAGTGACAGAGCCAGGACTTGAACCAAGTTTCCTGACTCCTGGTTTATTGCATTACACTGGTCAATACAAGCTGTTTAAATGTCAAAAGTTTTTAAAAACTATTCTTTGGATCACTTGACTGAAGGTAGAACTTTAGCAGGGTCCCATAAAAACTTTAAAGACCCTACACAGAATGTACTTTTCTCTCTCCTCTTATTTGTAATTTAAATATACAACCCCAAATCACAAAGTTTATTACACATATGCTGATATTAAAATAGATTATTTCCGTAATTTTTTACCTAAATTTCTCAGGCAGCGAGAATGGTATAAAACAAAACACAAAACAGATAAGATTTCATATTCATAAGCACATTTTAAAGGAGCATGAAGGAACCTCTGAAGTCAGATAAGATTTTCAAAATAATTATTTTGAGACAGATACACTAGGGTCAGTACACAGTAATTCAGTTACATGGTAAAATACTTCCCTAAGTATAAAATAGCACTAATAAATTCAAGGACTGAATTTATATTAACTGGACACTTTGTTTTCCCTCTAAAAACTCAAATTTCAATTTATCCATACAAACAGAGGTATTCTTTACTCTTTTTTAAACCGAGTACCTTCTAAAAAGTTGTCCATAATCTAATTAAAACACTATAAATTTGTATAACTTCGCACATGTCAAAAACATGAAGAGATTTTATACATGCTTTCAGCCAGAAATACAAGGGAGTTAATATCAATATTGACACGGCATTTGTATAAAGAGAATTTTGGAGGAGATATGTAATGCACAAACAAGCAGAAAACAAAGGATATGCTCAAAACTTATCTCACCTCCTGAAAATTTGTGTTTCCCCAGTCTCTCCGTTAGACTCAATCTTACCAAAGGTTCTTCTCCTAAAATGGCAAAAACAGAATTTCTCTACCATTAGCCAATTTTTCCGTATTCAGTAACTACTAATGGGTACAAAGTATGCTCTGATATTAAAGTCTCTTGGAAATCAGATCTCAGTCTTAAGGAAAACTACCCACATTAAAAGAAAAAAAAATCAACCTATTAAATAATAATTTAAATAACCAAATGCACAGTCCAAAGGGAAGCAATAGCACAGTCCTAATTAATAGTAGCTAAGTACACAAAGACAAGCTGTGTCTAACCAATTGATTATAAAACCCAAGCTATACTTTTGCTTGTGCACTTCCATATGTTAAATGAAATCATACTTTACTCCACTGCTAACTCTCCTATATAACGTTCCTTGATCACCCCAGCAAAAAGTGAGATCTCTTTCCTCTGATTCTTTGTTGTCTGAATGGCACATTTTAATGTATCTGCATACTACAATTACTTGTGTCATATTCCCTATCAGATTTAAAACTATTAAGGGAAAAAGACTTTTACATTTTTCTATAACTTAAAAGGTATATTACAGTTCTTTACTTACAATGGACAGTCAATAAATTCGTTGGATAAAATAAACAGTATATGTAAAAATCAAATACAATACATAATGTGAGAGCTGCATGATTAAGAATTTCATCTTTTTAAACAGTAGGGGCAAATGCACTAATTTTTCATCATTCTATCCAATCAACATACTGAAGACTCCCTGCAAATCCACCAATATACCCAACCCAAGCATTTTGCTCTCCCAGTCATTTAAAAGTAGTAGGCTGACACCTCTTAAGACCTACCTATACCTCACCTTGTTTGTTGGACAGAGTTACTGTCCTCACCACAGTCCGGACATTCTCTTTTTCAGGACCTGGAATGGTCTGTGGTTGGAGTAAAAGACTGGAAACTCCTGAAGAACCTTCTAAATATAGAGAGTCAAAAACAGTAAATAATTTATGGAAAATACAGCTATCAGAAGTCAAGAAATTCTGTTTTTGAGACCAGGTAAATCCAACACAGACCACTGGACTACAAGTCAATCAGTTTTTGTGTTCCTGTTTGCCTACAGTGAAATGGAGTAGGGAAAGGGGAGATAATCTTATTTTTTATCTGCCTTTGGCACAATGTGAAAGTAAAATATAAAACTGTTTTGAGTGACTCAGGCACTCAATGTACTTTTATTTACTAGGAAGGCTAACATTATTCTAAAGTTAACCTCAGAAGCACATTAGCTATTAAGTGTGTTAATTCAATCTTTTCCATCTATATTCAATTATCTGCAAAACACAACTCCAAAGTTGCTACGGAACAATCCTTAGCAAGAAGGCACTTAGAACCAACCATTTGATTCCCTCTAAATGCATTTCACACTATATAATTTTTAGGGTTGGAAATATAGATCAACCAGGCTAAGGCAAGCACCAGAAGAAAATCCTAGCAGCTCTTGAGGAAGAATTCACCTACTACAAAATGAACTTTTTCCTCTTTTAAGTAATAGTTTAGGGAATTCCCTGGCGGTCCAGTGGTCAGGACTCCACGCTTCCACTCCAGGGGGCATGGGTTCAATAACCTGGTTGGGGAATTAAGATCCTGCAAGCCATGCAATGCGTTCAAAAAAACAAACAAACAAAAAAAACCAAAAACCTTATATGCTATTCTTTAGTTATATTTCTCAAAATAAACAAGTTCTTTCAGGTTCTTCATTGTATGTGCCTAGCTCTGAACAGTTAGGGACTGAAACAGCTGCAATGGGTTAAAAAAGCAACTGTGATTTAAATAAGACTGTGTTTTACTTCAAAGAAGCCACAAAAATCAAAATCTATTTGCTCATTTTGGTTGGTGTCAAGTGTCCTTATTATCAGAAGTATCTTTTTTTTTTTTTTGGCTGCATTGGGTCTTCATTGCTGCAGAAGTGTCCTTTCTATTCTTCTGTAGCAACATTCAATCCTCCGTGTCAGGATTTCCCTGGTGGTCCAGTGGTTAAGACACCACACTCCCAATGCAGGGGGCCTGGGTTCCATCCCTGGTCAGGGAACTAGATCCCACATGCATGCCGCAACTAAGGAACCTGCCTGCCGCAACTGAGACCCGGGGGAACCAAGTCAATAAATAAATAAATTTATTTATTAAAAAAAAAAATCCTCCATGTCAAAACTCCTGATAACTCACCACCTTGCTTCTTTGATTTTTCCTTCATTTTCTTTGATTTAATTTCTTCAAGAGTTTTTATCCCAAAATTCAAACATTCACCTAGGAATGCAAATAGCAACCACATGAGGAACCAGCACCATTTCACCTCTGCAGTTTATTTGTACACAGCTGGCATTCAAATGTTTGTTCAATGAATAAGAGAAATTAAGTGTGTGTGTGTGTGTGTGTGTGTGTGTGTGTGTGTGTGTGTATAATGGGCGCAAGGAAGATGGAGGTGGTGGTAATCATGAACTAAATTTCAGAGGTATTTAAAATAGTCTGGACTCACTCAACAGTGCTGTAAGATTTATGAGCAGGAACCAGCATCAATACAGCCTCTTCTTACCTTGTTTTAAATTGACCCCAGGTTTCCGGGCAGAAGCCACTCGTAATCCATTATGAACTTCAGGAGTTGGTTGCAGGGTAGGTGTTTTGGTTTCATCACCTTCCTCAGAAAACTGATCTATATCATCAAAATTTAAGGCAAATTCCCAATTAAAAACAGGTCTACTAGAGCTTCAAGTCTGATTCTAATTCACTAAGTTACCCTGATCATTTACTTGCCTTAAAGAAAGAGCTAAAGCTTACCATCATCATCTTCATCATCATCTGCAGCATTGATTACCACTGGTGGATGTGTAGGGCTAGGAACATTTTCTGAACTTTCTACTTTCATAATACTTCGCAGTTGAGGAGAGGGATTAGACTGGACAGATAATTTGCTCTGTTGAACTGTGAGCTGGCTAGCCTTCACTTCCTCTTCTGGTGACTCAGGCACAGTGGGCAACACAGCTAGACATACAAAGTTAGTCATAAATTAAAAATAGAAGATACAGTCCCAATTCATCAAAAATCTCTGACAGAACAGTATGGAGGTTCCTTAAAAAACTAAAAATATAACTGCCATATATCTCAGCAATCCCACTACTGGGCAAATACCCTGAGAAAACCATAATTCAAAAAGAGTCACGTACCACAATGGTCATTGCAGCTCTATTTACAATAGCCAGGACATGGAAGCAATCTAAGTGTCCAACAACAGATGAATGGATAAAGAAGATGTGGCACATATATACAATACAATATTACTCAGCCATAAAAAGAAACGAAATTGAGTTACTGGTAGTGAGGTGGATGGACCTAGAGTCTGTCATACAGAGTGAAGTAAGTCAGAAAGAGAAAAACAAATATCATATGCTAACACATATATATGGAATCTAAAAAAAAAATGGTTCTGATGAACCTAGGGGCAGGACAGGAATAAACACATAGACGTAAAGAATGGACTTGAGGACACGGGGAGAGGGAAGGATAAGCTGGGACGAAGTGAGAGAGTAACACTGACATATATACACTACCAAATGGAAAATAAATAGCTAGTGGGAAGCAGCTGCATAGCACAGGGAGATCAGCTTGGTGCTCTGTGACCACCTAGAGGGGTGGGATAGGGAGGGTGGGAGGGAGATGCAAGAGGGAGGAGATATGGGGATATATGTATAGCTGATTCTCTTTGTTATAAAGCAGAAACTAACACACCATCGTAAAGCAATTATACTCCAATAAAGATGTTTTTTTAAAAAAAAAAAATCTCCAACCACCTATCATAAGTTTGGTGATTTTCTTTGAGCATTATGTCCTTTTAATTCATGTCTTTTAATTAAAATTTTAATCTGGGCTTCCCTGGTGGCGCAGTGGTTGAGAGTCCGCCTGCTGATGCAGGGGACATGGGTTCGTGCCCCGGTCCCGGAAGATCCCACATGCCGCGGAGCGGCTGGGTCCGTGAGCCATGGCCGCTGAGCCTGCGTGTCCGGAGCCTGTGCTCCACAACGGGAGAGGCCACAACAGTGAGAGGCCCGCGTACCGCAAAAAAAAAAAAAAAAAATTTTAATCTAATTTTTAATTTCCCCATTTTCCCAATTAGGTTTTAAACTCCCAGGGAGGGAAAATGTGGCTTTCAACTAGTAACTATTCACTGCACATAAACACACTCAAAGTGGGTGCTCAAAACAGAGAATAAACAGGAAGCTAGATGCACAGCAACTATTTACAAATTCTAGACATTAAATTTTAATACTAAAATTCTAGGCTCTTTGATCAAGAAGCAGCTTTTTAAAGAGATAGCGGGCAATACTTCTGAATTATACCAGAAAGGGGTGAGCCTTTTTCCCCTTAAATAGAGATAAAAATATATATCCATCAAATTTTAATCACATAGCAGATGTGGCTTTAAATGGCTGATCACTCCACTAGGAAATTACTTTAAAAGGACTTTAAATACTAGCTTTTGGCAGAGTGTAAGTTTCATTTTAGATTACACCCTAGAGCAGGGGCAGTGTTAGCAAATGTTTTTCTGTAAAGAGGTATATAGTAAATATTTTAGGCCTTGTAGATCTTGTCTCAACTACTCAACTCTGAAGCAGTAGCACAAAATCTGGCCACAGGGGCTTCCCTGGTGGCGCAGTGGTTGAGAGTCTGCCTGCCGATGCAAGGGACACGGGTTCGTGCCCCGGTCTGGGAAGATCCCACATGCTGTGGAGCGGCTGGGCCCGTGAGCCATGGCCGCCGGGCCTGTGCTCCAAAACGGGAGAGGCCACAACAGTGAGAGGCCCGCATACCGCAAAAAATAAATATAAATAAATAAATAAAGCTTGTGTTTCCTTATTTTTAAAAAAAAAAAAATCTGGCCACAGAAAATATATAAACAAATGGGCAGGGCTTCATTTCAATAAATCTTTATTTTACAAAACAGGTGGAAGACCAGACTTGCCAACACCCCTGGCCTGGAGAATCAAGTTTCTTTTGAAAATCTCTATAGATATGATAAGAAAATGGGAAATGAGGTAATAAGCTGTAGTAATCTAAACTATCTTGCCAAGAAACATTTGTGAAGCAGCATGGATTTTGGAAACAAAGTTTTAATCGTGACTGCTATTTTATTGGCTTATGACTGTGTACAAGTCATTTAACCTTAATAAAGTTCAATTCCCTCATCTGTGAAGTGAAAATAATACTGCTCTCTCACAAGACTAAAAGAAGGCAATGTTTATAAAGTACTCTGTACATTGTGCATGTAGGTGTTCATTATACAGTAACTATTCTTTCAAAATTGAAACGAATCTCACTTTTGCTTGGAGGTAGGAAAAGGCCATCAACAAAACGTCCTCTGTTGTGATGAAAAGCACAGTTTAGTTTCTGACATCCCACTGGCTGATTTTCCCAATAACAAGGAATCTCACTGCGTTTTTTCTGTAAGAGGAAAAACACATTATTTTCAAATAAAAAATAGTGTGACCTGTATTAATTTGGTCATGTTTTCTGGACAAAGTTCATACAAGGTTAAAAAATCTGAGGCATGTGAAATGATTTTGAGTATGAGGAAGAAGGGCTGCTGAAAGTAACTTATTCTAGCATGACAGAGAGATGAAAGGAACAGGGAAGTAGTCTGCTATTCTTTCCTCCTTGCCCTAATCCTTGAACTCCTAAATGTCTACATTTAATTTAGAAAAGCAGGGTAATATAGTAGGTAAGACTATGGAATCAAGGATAAGAGTCAAGAATCTCTATTATGTTACTTATTGACCATGTGATGTCAAATAATTTAATACCTCTTAGTCTCACTTTCCTCAGCTATAAAATGGGAGTAACAGTAGCTATTAATTAGTTTCTCATGAGAGTTAAATGAAATAATGTACATGAAGCACTTAGCACACAGAAAAGACGCAATAAACTGCAGTTATTATTTGAAGCTGAGAGTTCAAGACTTGGAAAAATTCTTCCTCTTCCCATTCGTGACTTCTAAAGGTTCATGTAACACACTAGGATGGTTATCTTTCCTTCCCAAGCTACCTCGCTCTTATAAAGGGGAAAAAGAAAAACAAGAATACTGGTACATCTAGAATGATTTGCTGGATAACAGGATGTATGTCCAAGAGAAACACATACATAAGTTCTAATATACACATTAGATGTATATAAAGAATATTCAAAGAACACTATTTGTAACAGCTCCAAAATGGAAACAAACCAAATGTACATCAACACTAGAAAGGATAAATACATTGTAGTATATTCATAAAATACAATGCTATCCAGTAATGAGAGGGAATAAACTTAACACCATGGGTGCAGAACGAAAGAAGCCAGACACAAAAGAGCACATCCTGTGTAATTCCATTTATGTAAAGACCAAAACAGTTAAAACTCCTCTATTGCAGAGTAGTCAAGACGGTGATTAGTTTTGGGGGTGTGGTGAGTGACAATGAAGAGATAAAGGGGGAAGACAGAGTATTGGAAATGTTCTATTTCTTGATCAGGGTGCTGGTCTAGTAAGTATATTCACTTTGTGAAAATTCTTCAACTTGTAAGATTATGATATGTGCACATTTCTATATATACTTTAACAAACAGTTCAATAAAGAAAAAAAAAGACATGATAAGCACTTCTGAAAAGCAACTAAATTCTGATTAATAACCTGCATTATGTTGGATCTCTCATAATAAGCAGTCTAAGGATTAAATTTCCAGGAAAGAACAGAAGCACTACTTCAGAAATCTTTAAATATGGAGGAAAGAAACAGAGGAACAATGACCATTACAAAAAGATCCTTAAATGTATCAAAAGGGGCAAAGATCCCAATATCTACTATATTGGGAGACTGATAATTTGATAATACACTGTGTTGGTAGGGATGTGGAAGAATCATGGAGTCCCACATACTGATAATGAAAATATAAATTAGCTCAACATCTCTGAAAGTGATTGGGTAAAAACTATGTAAAAAATTTATGTCCTGCATTTACTGCCACATATTTTTAAAAAGTATAGCAAATAGGGCTTCCCTAGTGGCGCAGTGGTTGGGAGTCCGCCTGCCGAGGCGGGGGATGCGGGTTTGTGCCCCGGTCCGGGAGGATCCCGCGTGCCGTGGAGCAGCTGGGCCCGTGGGCCGTGGCCACTGGGCCTGCGCGTCCGGAGCCTGTGCTCCGCGGCGGGAGAGGCCGCAGCAGTGAGAGGCCCGCGTACCGCAAAAAAAAAAAAGTATAGCAAATAACTTTGCCTCTGAAAAAACTGGATAGAATTTATTAGTCTCCCGTTACACTTAAAAGGTAGGTATAATAGATACCATTGTTTTTTAGAATAACAACAATTACTCTATTACTCCTTGAGGCAGAATCTAATGCCAATCTTCCTTGCTCCTGGATTTGTGTTTGCTTAAGTTTTTACTTCTTTCCTGAAAGCAATCTTCAAATTACTGGATGACTACTGTGATAGCATCCTCTTTATACAGGAGTCACATGACGTTTATTTGATCTGTTTAATACTTTTACTGAATTTTGTTTCAAAATAAAAAGTAAAACATAAGCAAAGAAGATGACTTGGAAAATAAAATTAATGCCTGTTAGGCCATTACCCAGTGAGAGTCACTTATTTTGGTATAGAATTCTTTTTCTTAAAAAACAAAAACAAAAACCTGTAGAATGTATTGATTCACACTTAAAAGAAAGTTGTTCCATATAATTCTGTACATTTTCACTTAGCAACGCATCCTCCATAGTAACATTCTCCTGTATGATTACTCCTCTTTTTTTTTTTTTTTGCGGTATGCGGGCTTCTCACTGCCGTGGCCTCTCCCGTCGCGGAGCACAGGCTCCAGACGCGCAGGCTCAGCGGCCATGGCTCACGGGCCCAGCTGCTCCGCGGCATGTGGGATCCTCCCGGATCGGGGCACGTACCCACATCCCCTGCATCGGCAGGTGGACTCTCAACCACTGCGCCACCAGGGAAGCCCCTCCTTTAACTTTTTAACAGTAACATAGCACATGGTCGAAAGATATATAGTTAATGCTCACATTATTTAATTAGCAAATACTGAACAATTCTGCTCAAGGAAACAGAGTTGGGTTCCTGAAAGCTCTTGGTCACATTTTCATCAAGTGATCAATACATAATCTTGTTTGATGTGTGTCTGTGTTTAAAGACACCTTATTTAATAAATATCACTGGGGACTTCCCTGGTGGCGCATTGGTTAAGAATCCGCTTGCCAATGTAGGGGACACAGGTTCAATCCCTGGTCTGGGAAGATCCCACATGCTGCGGAGCAACTAAGCCCATGTGCCACGACTACCGAAGCCCGCATGCCCTAGAGCCCGCGCACCACAACTACTGAAGCCCGCACACTCCAGGGCCTGCGTGCCACAACTACTGAGCCCATGTGCTGCAACTACTGAAGCCTGTGTGCCTAGAGCCAGTGCTCCACAACGAGAAGCCGCCACAATGAGAAGCCCGCACACCGCAATGAAGAGTAGCCCCCACTCGCTGCAACTAGAGAAAGCCTGTGCACAGCAACAAAGACCCAATGCAGCCAAAAATAAATAAAATTTTAATAAATAAATAAGTATCATTGATTCATTAACACTGAACTCAAGGTCAACAGCGCTGTAACTCACACCTGAATGAAGCTTATCGAACACTCGTGTTTTCTACACAAGGCACATAAGAGCTTTCTTGCACTTAGGGACATTACATACAGCACTTCAGCACTACACTTGGGGGCCATTTAAAACAGCAAAATCACAAACAAAAAGCACAAAAATGCAAACAAACATGGCACTAAATAGATCATGAAGAGGACATCTGTACTGATTTGGGGGTTATAAATTTTAGCATATATACAAATTTGCAAATATGGAACCCATGAATAATGAAAGTCGATGCATCTAGAAAGGGGGGTATACAGTAAACCGACTCCTTACCATTCCCATCTCCACTCTCCTATAGCCATTGTTGTTAGGTTTCTCCTTTATACTTCCAGAGATATTTAAAAGGCATATACGAGTGAAAAACAAATATAAATTCTTTTCCTTATCTTTTTTTTAAACACAAATGGTAGTATATTACACACTTTATTCTGTCCTTTGCTTTTTCAGTGACACTATATCCTGATCTTTTCATATAAATAAATAAGTAGTATCCCTTTAAAATTTTTTGGTAACAGCTGCCCAGCACTCCACTGTATGAATGTAATAAAATTTATTTTAAATGAAGGTTCAGTTGCTTCATACACTTTACATATTACAAATTATGTTACAATGAGTAATTCTGCATAGATCTCATTTTGCACATGAGTACAGATGAGACAAAGGTTCAAGTAGTTAGTAGTTTTGAAAGATGCAGCCAAACAAGCCTCTGTGCAAAAAAGAGTTAACAGAGTAGCCTAGCCCTAAGCCTGCAGTCCTCAGATAGCCTGCTTGTAAGGCTGGTCCTTTCCCGGCATGTGGGAAATTGGCTCTTATAATGCTCCTGGTCAGTTAACTGATCACTGTGCCTGGACTGTTCATGCAAACAATATGGCTTATGCTGAACACCTGACATCCTTCTAGGAGACTAGAGTTTTGGTATGTGTTAGGTAGAGGGTGCCTATGTGACCAGCCCCAATAAAAAAATTTGGATGCTGATCTAATGGGCTTCCTTGGGCAAAAACACCCCACACATGTTGCTGCATTTTCACCACTGGGGGAAATGTATGTTCTTTGTGACCCCTTATGGGAGGGAAAGATAATAAAAGAAACCCACACATGGATTCCTCCAGTCTCTGTGTTTTTTTCTTTTATGATCAGTGTAACCTTACTATATCACTGTAATAAATCTTAGCCATGAATAAACCATATGCCAAGTCCCACGAGTTTTTTAGAAAATCTCCAAACGCAGATGTTCTTAGAGACTGATACACCTTTCCTAGGAGTTGTGCCAGTTTACACTCTGCTCGCAATGTTACAACATGATCTTTTGAAAGTTCCAGAGTATTTCTTTTTCTGAATGTATTTAGTGAATTCCCTATTTGGAAGACAGCATAGAATGTAGCTGAGAGACCATAAATCTGAAACCAGAATGGAGTAGTTATATAACCACAGGCATACAAATTGCATATTTAGTCTCTTTCTTCTTTCCCCACCCCCTCTCAAACAATTCAGTCCAAAGTCATTAGGTGAAGCTGAGAGAGGTAGGCATTCATGTTGGGAGAGGGAAGGGCAAGTGCCCCAGAGCAAGGTGTTGGAGGTTGACTGAGATGAGGAAGGTATCCATGTGACAAGGTGGAACCAGCTCATAGGGTGTCAGGGTTAGTAAGGCATTTGTGTAGGAGGATGGCCTGGCACAAGGTTGGCGCCTGAGAAGGGTGAGCAAGGCTTTTATGCAGAAGGGATCCTAATGTAGGGTGAGGAGGGTATACTCATGGAGTGTCAGCCTAGAATGGGCATCAAAGATCAAGTGAGGTGAGGAAGGCAGGCTCTTCTGAGTGGGTCCTGGTACAGTCAGAGAATGAGCAGGGTGAGGAAAGCAAGCATCTCACATGGGAGGGCTGCCCAACACACAGTATCAAAGCCCAAGGATGTGAAAAAGGCATCCATGAGGTCCGGAGCAGGGTGAGGAAGGAGTCCTCACAGTGGAGCAAGGTGGGAGGCCTGCCCTGGTACAGGATGTCAGAATAGAAACAAGGTGAGAAAGATGTCCTGTGCAGGAGCAGCCTCATGTGACATCAGAGCCTGAGAGGAAGAAACAGGCTGTAATACACTGTCTAGTTTACGTAACTAGGGGACTGATCAAGTAAGATTAAGAACAATGGAAATCAAGTTTTGGAGAAAAGAGTTACAAGTATGAATAAGGAGAAGCCTACACAAAACACTGTAGTGTTGGTAAATTGGAAGCATCTATGTGAACTCATGATTTTCAATACATAAAATAATAAACAATGATATAAATGTATGTATACACATTTATACATTCCTCTGTTCTGTCCACTGCATGCCTGGAAGCAGTGACACTCCAGAAGCAGTTACACTAGAAGGAACCAAGGCTCCTTGCAGAAATGGCTGATTCCACAACTGGAGGAGGAAAAGTACCAGATGAACCTGGATAATCTTGTTAGGCCACAAAGTGAAGACGTGTTCAAAGAATGATGGAAACATCAAAAAGACACAAAAACCAGCTTTAAGGTCTCTTACTGGCCCAAACTGAGTCAACCTGAGGATAACAAATGATAGTAGTGACATAAAACACATTGAATAAAATAGGAAACCATGAATTCACACATAAAAAGCTAGAAAAAAAACCTTGAGAACTTGATGAGGAACGGGATAATTACAAGGTCTCCAAGTTTCTCTCCAAAAAATACTTACTAAATACAAAAAGGAAAACTTTATAGTGAAGCAATCCGGTGGATACCACCTTAATGAAGTGATCGAAGTTAACAACATCAGTAATGGGATAATTAATATTGTATGCCACCCAATGATAAGCAATGAGAAGAATAATAAGAGGTGACTCTGTGATATTCCTGCCAAATATACATGACCTGAATTTAGTAATGAGAAAATATCAGATAAACCCAAATTGAGGAACACTCTACAGAATAACTGTCCTCAAACTACCAAAAATGTCAGGGCCAATGAAAGGCAAGAAAAAACTAACTGTTCTAGACAGAAGGAGACTGAAGAGTTATGGCAACTATATGCAACACTTGATTCTGGACTCACTCCTACTGCAATAAAGGACATCACTAGTACAATGGCAAAACTTGAATGGGATCTGAGGATTCAATGAAAATAATACATATATGTTAATTTTCTAATTTTGATGGTTGTATCACAGTTATGGAAGACAGTATCTTTCTTGTTTGTAGGAAACAGTCATGAAAGTATTTGGAAGTGATAGGAAATGTCAGTAATTTACCCCTAAATGGCTTAGAAGAAAGTTTTATAATACTGTACTTGCAAGTTTTCTCTAAGTTCAGATTGCTTTAAAATAAACATAGAAATATAAATACCCCCCAAATATACATATATAATTTTTACACTTTGGACAGATTACCAAACTACCTTTAAGAAATATGATACCAATTCATACCATGTAACATCTAGATATTAAGTGAACATTTTAATGAGAGAAATTTCAGTAGGTCATTAAAAAAATTTAACTCACATGTTATATGAAATGTTGTTTTTTACCCCCATATTTTTTATTGGCCCATTAGGACACAAGACTACTTACTATAATACAAACTGAAAACTTACATCAATCTCCATGTGCCGAAACCTGCACACCTGTCGAAAACAGCGCCCTTCCTGCCATAATGTGCAAACAGTTTCATTCCCTAATGCAGCTTCACAGTGACGGAATGGACAGCTGTCACCCTGTAAACAAGAGAATAATACAGAAAAGAACTGTGGTACCAAACTAGATCCCAGGCAAAATGTTCACTGTACATTTCTTGGTATCTAGACAAACACAAAGCAGTAAGGAGAGACAGGTAAAGTAGAAAACAACTGGGATGAGATGACACGAACAATGTGAGGTCAACAAATTTTTAATTTCCTAAAACCTATTTCTTGACAGCATCCTACATCTGATCTGACAACATGAATGACACAAGCTGAGAGACGGGCCTGAAAAAGACAAATGGTAGTATTAGGTACTGTTTAAAAATATATTTTACTGTTAATCTTCAAAACCATTTCATACATCCTGACTTGTGTAACTAGTTTTTAATGGAAAATCAGAAAGTTAATAGATTAGAATTTAAGTATAATTCCATACTTCACTATGTATTTCATACAACGTTAATATCTGAAACAAAATGCTACTGTTGTGCAACTTGCTATATAAAATCAAAGCTTTGCTCAAAACTGACAATTTTAAACATAGCACCAATATGATTTAAGAAAAATTTTTGAAAAAAAATACACATGCATAGAATTAGTCATAAAAGAACAACAGAAAACAGCAGACAGATCTAAATGGAGCTATAGAAGAATCAAGCTGAAAAACAGGAAGCTCTGACAAAGAAAAAGCAATAAAGCTGCAAAAGCTTATTTAGAAAATGGCTTTAGTATTCAGCAGGAAATCTTAAGCAAGAAGTCAAATTCAACCCACCCATTCATTTAACACAAAGTAAATAAAAGCAAAGTTGGCCAGCCACAGTTAAAGTGTTCCTAATTCCGAAAGCACCCTGAACAGATTAATTACAGCTAGAAGAACACTGAATGATGATTAAATGCTATGAACCTTTTTATTTTTGGAGAATATGGAGAACATAAAATGAAGAGAAAAAAATGATGAAGAATGAATTCCCTTAGGAATGCTACCCTTTACTAAAAACTGACAGCAGATCATAAATAGCTGAGCAAAACACAGAGACGACTTGGTATATTGGGAAAATCTTATCCAATTTTATTAGGGAAATCATAGAAAGAAATGATTTAGAGATGCCAATTCTTACTTTAGTACATGTAGAATAGAAAAAAAAATAGCAGTCTTCTCCTTGATTAGGCATGCTGAGTAGATCCTCAGATGAGAAGTGGCTTCTTGAAAACAAGCCACTGCTTCCTCAAGGCGAGGACCAGCTCCAAGTCCTCTTGATATGGGTTTAATCTTCCAAAAGACAACTCAATCACAGAAATTGTCTTTTAAACGTAATCCTAAAATGAGAAGTCAATGAACGAAAGTATTTCAGGTAAATTCTTCCAACTTTCTCCTCCAAATCACCTTGACCAATGAGATCACATTGTTAAAACCAAATTTTAATTGTATAAGTATGTCTATATTGCCTATAACAGAGCCTTATGAAAACTGATTCACATTTTATTCTGATGTGAAAGTTGTACATTCTCATCTACAATGTAAAAGTTTTGTTAAGAATAGTCATGCTTCTTTCTTTTGCACTCTCTACGGTGCTTCAGCATAACCTAGGTAAGCACTGCACGCTCAATAAATGATCTGCAGTTTAGATTATTAATGGGACTTGGATTATTTTACACAAGATAATTTGCTAAATCTACATTTCTGACAAACCAGATTTTTTTTCATCTAACAGAAGTTCCAATATTTTCACAAGCATTTTTGTTATTTCAAAAGTATATAATTATAAGTATGTGGGAAAAACTGTCTCACTAGAAAAATTGGTGAAACAATTACTCCTGAAAAATCTGTAGAGCTAATAGCTAATATAATTAAGATGGACAAAGAGCTGCACACCAATTGCAAACAAGGAGCAAAAGAAGTTCTCAGGGCTTGACCCATAAAATAGTGCTTATGCAAAATGACCAATATTCCCTCCCGCCTCAGTCCTTGCCATACCCTGGCCCCCTGCACTAAAGGGTTCAAGAAAGAAAGCTTCTAGAGAAGTAAAAATACATGACAAGAGCACAAGCCAGAATTTGGAAGGGGTTTCTACAAACTCCTACATCAGAAGATCAGGTTTCAGAAACACTGATCTAGGGACTTCCCTGGTGGTCCAGCGGTTAAGACTCTGTGCTTCCCCTGCACAGGGCGTGCAGTCGATAGGGGAAGTTCTGCATGCTGAGAGGTGCGGCCAGAAACAACAACAACAACAACAGAAACACTGAGCTACAATTTGAAATCAGCTGAATCAAATTCCTTCATATTTCCTACTAACAATTCCTAATCCAAGAACAGCAGGCCATGACAAAAACCAGCCTTTAAATCAGCAACCAAGGTTAGAAGAGTTATGTTACTAAACATACCTTCAAAATGTACATACCCTATGACTTCCAATTCCATTTCTAGAATTTATCCTGAGATTAAAATTCAACAAATATGCAAAATAATAGTGCATAAGAAAGTTCATCACCATCTTCTTCTAACAATGGAAAACCACTGAGAAACCTAAATGTTCAAACACCGATGCATCTATAAGCCAAGGAATGACACGGATTGCCAGCAAACACCAGAAGCTAGAAGAAGCAAGGAAGGATCATTTCCCTACAGGTTTCAGAGAGAGCATGACCCTGCCAACACCTTTTCAGACTTCTGGACTCCATAACTGTGAGATAATAAATTCCTGTTGCTTTAAGACACCCAGTTGTGGTACTTTGTAATGGAAGTCCTAGGAAACTAACACAGATTACAAATACAGTCAACTAAACTTTGACAAAGGAGCAAGGCAATGTCAATGGAGAAAGGATAGTCTTTTCAATAAACACTCCTGGAAGAAGTGGACAAAAGATTGAAACAGACACCTCACCAAAGAAAACATACAGATGACAAACAAGCATATGAAAAGATACTCAACATCACAGGGAATTGCAAATTCCTTTTAGAAGAGCTAAAATCCAAAAACATACCACCAAATGCTGGTGAAGATGAGTAGCAGGAAGAAGTCTAGAACACGGACCAAAATGTTAGCAGTAGTTACGGCTATGGTAGTAGAATTACAGGTGGCTACTGATTATTTTGTTTTATGCTGAGAATAACATTAAGTTTTCTAATATAATGCAACACAGACATAAAAAATTTAAGTTTGCCCTAACTGACCTGACCATCACTGATCCACGAAGGACTGGACCTTTAATAGCACCTCACCAATCCACTACCAGGATTCCTCTGACCGCAAACACAGGGAATGCATTCCACCTTGTAGGGTACACCAAAAGGTAACTTTAAAAATTGGGGGGGAGGGGGACGTCCCTGGTGGTCCAGTGGTTAAGACTCCACGCTCCCAATGCAGGGGGCCCAAGTCCGATCCCTGGTCAGGGAACTAGATCCCACATGCTGCAACTAAGACCCAGTGTGGCCAAATAAATAAATAAATATTTAAAAACTGGCAGGAGAGGGGCTTCCCTGGTGGCGCAGTGGTTGAGAATCTGCCTGCCGATGCAGGGGACACGGGTTCGTGCCCTGGTCCGGGAAGATCCCACATGCTGCAGAGCAACTAAGCCCGTGAGCTACAACTACTGAGCCTGCACTCTAAAGCCCGTGAGTCACAACTACTGAAGCCTGCTCACCTAGAGCCTATGCTCCGCAGCAAGAGAAGCCACCGCAGTGAGAAGCCCGCACACAGCAACAAAGACCCAATGTAGCCAGAAATAAATAAAATAAATTTTTTAAAGAAAATAACATGATCAAAGAGGGTTTATTCCAGAACAAAAAATGGTTTAATACTGAGAAATTCATTACATTAATAGAATAAAGGGGGGCTAAAAACAGAAACTCTATGGTATCTTAAGATTTCAAAAACAGAAAAACGGTGGAAAATAAAGATTGAAAATTATAATTTTTTAAAGTTAAAATGGCTTAACAAAAAAGAAAGCTACAACACAACATCTACTCCCAGTAAAAACTCTTTGTAAATTACAAGGAACCTCCTTAGCATGAATGTACTAATTCATCAGAAACTATCAACACATGAGACATGGTAAAACACTAGAGGTAAAGCACTCAAGGCAAAAAAAAAAAAAAAAAAAAGGCAAAAATAAAGTCTCGCCGTCTGCACCATCATTCAACACTGTTCCAGAGTCCAGTATATGCAATAAGGAAAAAAAAGTATAAAGATTAGAAAGGATGAGGCAAAAAATTTAGTATCTGCACATTATATGCTTGCAAACTATAAAATCTAACCATCAACTAAAGAAATTTAAAATAAGATATTTAAAAGATCAATAAATTTCCTGTGCCAGCAACAATCATTCAGATAATAACATTGAATGCAATTCAATTCAAAATCTCAGTGATACTTTATTTTTACTGGAACTTGACAGACTGCAAAACAACCTAGAGTAACTGAGAAAAATAAAGAAAATCTTAAAAAGAATGAGAGGCCTTGCGCTTCCTGATATTATCATAGATGTAAAAGATAACATTTAAATGTAATATTGGCAAATGAATGAGTACAAGATTAACAGAATCCAAGCAATTTCTGGAAAAGGTGGCATTTGAAATTAACCAAAAAAATTAGCTACCCATTTGAAAAAAACAATTACTACTTCATACAAAAAGGTTCCAAGGGAATAAAAGCAAGCATGGCAAAGAGGCTTTAGCTCACTAAAAGCACTATATAAGATTCTAAATTTGTAACTATGCTGAACAAAAAAACAAGCAATATTTGACAATGCTTAATGGGAGGAAGAGAGGCAATGTCATATAATTACAATCCTTAGACTACTTTTTTTTGGGGGGCGTTCGCGGGCCCCTCACTGTTGTGCCCTCTCCCGTCGCGGAGCACAGGCTCTGGACGCGCAGGCTCAGCGGCCATGGCTCATGGGCGTAGCCGCTCCGCGGCATGTGGGATCTTCGAGGACCGGGGCACGAACCCGTGTCCCCTGCATCGGCAGGCGGACTCTCAAACACTGCGCCACCAGGGAAGCCCAGATTACATTTTTAATATAAAATATATAACCACCCAAGTACTGGAAAAAAAAATGCATGCTATTTTTTTTATAAGCTCAGGATGAAAAACACCTGTCCTTAACATGACACCAAAATTACAAACCTTAATAAAACTGATGGATTTCACTACATAAAATGAAAAACATTCATATAGCAAAAGGTTTACCAGCAACATGGCCAAAGATTAATATCTTCACTAAAAGGGATGTGTTAAGAACTTCTAAAAATCAAAAAGACTTCATTAATTCAGTAGATTGGTATAATCTCTTTAGGAATTTTAACAATTCTACAAATTCGCATCTAAGAAGTGGTTCAAAGAAATAGTTCACATATATGTGTGTACAGAGCTGTTTTTGGATGCAGGGCTTTTTTGTTTTTAATGGCAAAAACCCAAATGTCTACCAATCAGGGATACATATATTATGGCACATCCATCCATACAAAGGAACACTATGTAGTCATTAGAAAAAGGTGAGGCAGAGCTATGTGTATGGACACTGAACTATGCCACGATAAACTATTAACAGTGCTTTTCTCTGAGGAGGTGGAATTACAGGAAGAGTCCACCTTGTTTATATTGTTTTTACCTTTTTTATAATGTGCATATATTATCAAAAAAAGAGGGGGTAGGGATATTTCCCTCAAAAAAACTAAAAACTCATGAACAATTACAAGAAAAAAATGTGTTGACAATATTTTTTTGATTTTCTTACTGATTCAGGAAAATTATGCCTTAAATTACAAAAATGTTCACTCCTTTAATCAGGGAAAAAAGAACACATTTCCACACTTACATTATTAGCTGGTTGCTCTCAGCAGCAATGTCTGTGTCTTCACTGAGTTCCAATCTATTACGCCTGTAGGTCGAACCAACACTCAATCCATGAATTAATAATAATGAGGCAGAAAGAATTTTCCTCCTCACATTGCCAAGGAAACCTCTCAGCCACAATTCAAACACAGGGCGTGTTTTTAAAACATCTCCCAACTACTGAGAGATTTAAGTCCATTCAAACAACCTTTGTCAAACTGGAGACAGCTAGGGTTAGTTATCTCCTCAACAAAAAAACAACAAAAAAGAGTTCATATAAAGATGAACTTGAGATTCAAAGAATTATTAAAAAAAAAAAAAAGATCCATCTTCCATAGCCGAACAATTAATTTAAAAAGAAAAAAGAAAAAGAAAAAGAACACCAAAATTCAATAAGATCCAATTTCTGGTCTTCAAGATTTCTTCACCTATTAAGAAAAAAACAGAAACCTTCCCCCATCTTTATTATCTGTATAATAAAAACATACTTGTATGTAAAAATATAAAGTGTTTTATGTATAATATACATATACATATATACTAACTGGCTTATACACACACACACACACACACATACACAAATGTGTAGAAATAAAACATCTGGGTAAGTTTTCCCTTTTAAAATATACTACAAAAGCTTTTAAATTTGGGTTCATTATAAAAATAGTGAACTTCCTCTTCTACCAAAGTATCATGAAGTATATTAATATGTTACACTAAATTTTGCCCAGCCCACAAAATAAAGATGAAGGGAAATCCTTACACATATATCGATGTGTACAATGTGGATGTATATATATCATCACATCATCTTTTATCACCTTCAGGGAGTGTTTAACCAAAAAAGATAGAAATGTATAGTTATAGAGTAACTACAGAGCGGTGCAGCAAGCTGTAGAAGGCAGAGCAGCATTATAGTCATCCTGAACTGGCACTGTCAAAATTACAGAAAGCTTCTATCTAATAAGGGAAGATGTTTTCCTTCTGTTATAGCAACACCAGTGTCACCGGCATGACATTCAATGGTGGCCCTGCAAAGGCTTGCTTATGCAGCCTAGTTCCAAATTCTTTACTAGTGATGGCTTCAACTAAAGACTTTATAATTATCCATTTACTCCAGTTAGTAAAAGGGTAAACTTTTGGAGTTGAAATTTTATTTCACAATGGTACATTTACCATTTAAGAATTTCAAAAAAACGAAAAACAAAAACAAAAAACAATTTTGATACATAGAAATGAGTTCTAAATTTTGAACCAGCCCAGTAACAAAGCAATTTTGATTCTCACGTAATAAATACTACATAATTTCTAGGCTAAATCTTGCCAAATACTACCCAAGACAAAACTAAAATCAAAACTTAAAAAAAAGTGGACACCTTTTACTCACACTTAATACTAGTCAATTTTCCAGGAAATTTTTGGGCAGGGAATATCCCCAAATCTAAAATGAAAAAAAGGAAAAATTGGGATCTTACATTAGTTATTCAGTCTGAAACTTTTAATAGACTTTTACTAAAAGTCATCATTTATGGCCTCCCACTCAATCACAAAAACATACTTCCAGAGTGGAAAGGGACAAGATCAATTGAGATCAATTCTCTCATTTTACCAGTGAGGCAATGATTCCTAACACATGAAAATATTGACTGCTTATTTTTAAATAAGAATTAAGGCCAAAATAACCTCATAGTTAAGAATACAGTACTATGGATCATTCAGTATAATTTTTAAATGACATTTAAGATCACTTAAATTCAGAGAAACATTCTGTGGGAAAGGGATACTGGTTTGTCACAGTATACTCATGGGGCTTTCATTCCAATTTCCATTCAATCTTTTTCAATTCTGTAAACTTTTTGTCATTTACCCATAAATAATATAAAAGTAGCTAATCTTTGTTTTTACAATAAAAGTTAAAAAGGGCAATTCAAAGACTAAAAGTAATTTCTTCCTAATTGTTTTCTAATGTTTCCTCTCTATATAGACCCAATCTTAAATATAAAGGGCAACTCTATCACACTCAGTAAGTTGAAATTATAACGCTGACCAGTATGAGGAGGCAATTAGGAATTCCTAAATATAAAACAATTTTGTGAACTTTGTTTTTGCCAAGCTGTAAGTATGAATCAGGGTTTTTAAAGAAATAGAAAAATGGTGGTGATGGGGAGAGATACCAGTTTAGTATGCTTTTTCTCTATTTCATTGGTTTCAGAGCAATCAAACCTCCCAGGTTGAGAGAAATTTTTACTTAAAACCAATTACTAGTTCAATCTACCAGCCAGAAATAGCCTAAGGCTTTTCAATGCTGCACTATATTTTTTTAATTAAAAAAGTCTTTTTTTCTCTCAATTGGTATAAACAAAATTTCAAGTGACAGCTACACTGAGTTACTACTATGAAATCTTTAATCTTCACTTTGTCAACATTATATTACCCCTGAGGAATTTTCAGCCCTTTCTGTGTTTTCAGGTTTCCCCAGATTGTGCATAAAGAATAATTAGTATAACTGTATACAACAATTATAGCAATTAGGACACAGTAACATAGCAATAAGTTGCCCATTTTAAATGGAGAAAGGAAAAAGAAATTAAGATAATATTTCTTTTTCATTGCTTTGAATAACTTCATTCTCAGGATCCCAGCTCAGAACCAATGAAGAATAATCATAGTTAACATTTTTCAAGTTCATTTTCAGAAACATCAGCTGTTCTATATTGTCAAAGTCCAGGCTCATGATCTGCTTTGGATGAAAGTGGCTATTTGCAGTAAAGATACATTCAGACTGCCAACTACATATGGGGCAGCTCAGATACTGAATGGCAACTTGGGTCAAAGCTGGCCATACGCTCACCTTCTTCTGCCAGTAAATCAAAGGGTCATCACCTCCTGAGGTCTCTGAATACTTCTCTTTGAAGTATTCATCCACTACTGCCATAGCAGAAGGAAACATGAAGCTTTTGCCTCCAATGGCAACATTATCTGCAGCTGAACTATCAACAGACCCTGAACTGGAGGTGCCTTCTCTTATAGATGAGGTAAATGAATCAGCTCCTACTATGGCTAAGGAACCAGAAGCTTCTGAAGTTGCAATATGGCAGACCTCTGATGAAGATTCCATATAGTTACAAACTTCTTCTGCAAGGATCTGCTTGTAAGTTTCCAAATGTGCACCTTGAGGGAAAAAGTCTTCCAAACTGTTTTTAAAGCAAGGGTCTAACAAAGCAGCCAAGATACAGGGCTTGGATTTGAGCATGGCACTTAATAGGGTATCAGTTTCAAGTTTCAGAGATAAACTGTCTACCAGATTGAGGGCCTGAGTAATACCTCTAACTTGAAAATCTTCTCTGAGTTTCTGCAGGGAAAGGAGTAGATGATGGATTAGGGGTAGCACCTGATTCAATCCTGTGGTCTTCACACTCACTTTCTGGGTGGCCTCCTCAAATGGTTTAAGAATATCACAAACATACGTCATTAGAGTCCACTGAAGGGAGGTGAGCACAACTCCACTGGCTCTACCAAGACTATGGTGAACTGAGTAACAATGCTCCAAGAGCCATTTTAACATATAAAAGGTAGAAATCCAATGGCCAGCTTCATCCTGCTTCAAATTTTTCCATGGAAGTTGGTGATCATTTTGGAATTCTTGTAGTATCTGACGGGCCTTGACTGAATGACTAAAATGATGACAGGTTTTCCTAGCAGCCACTAACATGTTCTCAATGCTTTTGTGCTCACAGAAAAAGTCTTGAATGACTGTATTTAAACAATGCAGAAAGCATGGCACATGGGTAAAACCACCATCTTTGATTGCATGTACTACATTAGAAGAATTGTCAGAAACGATGAAGCTAGGGATGAGGAAATTAGGAGAAAGCCACAGACCAATCTGGTCACTTAATTCTTGTAAAATGTTGGTTATCAAACAGTCTTTGGCCAAACCTGTTACACATAGAACTGCCCACTTTCTAAAATTGGGGATCCTGCCATTACTGGAAGAAGGTGTAGTTTGCAAAGAGACCCAGTGTACAGTCACAATGAAATAGTCCGTGGATGGGTCATGGGTCCATATGTCCACAGTCAGGTGGATCTTTTGGCTTTGAACATTCTCCAAAGTTAAGAAAATTTTTTCTCTGACCCAATCATATAATTGAGGCACAGCCTTAGTGAAAAAGTAAGTTTCAGATGGTAACCTATAGTCAGGGGCCACAATCTGCATGAACCTCTGAAAGGCTGGAGTTGAGAAATAGTTGTAAGGATGCATATCTTCCACAATCATTTGAATAATTGCTTGACTTATTTGACTTGAGGTTGAATTTTCACAATATGTTGTTTCTTGTTCCTGTGCATGCATTAGAGTGTCTTGCTCTGCAACAGGAATAGGACTCTCAGATCTTCTATTTTCAACCTCTAATACAGGAGGTTCATCTGAATCAGAGTCACTAAGGTCCTCAGCTGTTACATCCTGGCTGCCTGTAGACTTCTCTCCAGGCAAAGTATCACTCAAGAGATCATTTCTCTCAGTCTCAGCTTCATCTAATCCATTTCCAACTGCACCACTGTCTTTGTTGGCAACTGCCCAATGGATGGGATGTGTGGCCTGCAGGTGTCGTTGAAGTGTCGAAGTTCCTAAGTGAGAACCCGGCCTACCCCGGCTCACACTTCTTTTACATATATTACAGACAGCTCTTGAGATGTGCTGAGGATCAGTATAGAAAAAATTCCAAACTGCAGATGTCTTGGCTCTTGTTCCAGGAATTAAGGCATGCTTGACAATGTTACTTTTGATGAGAAATCTCCCTCTTTCTGCCTTCAGGGCATCAGATACTGATTTATCACGTTTCTTTCCCATTCCATTATTATCCAATGGATCAGTAGGGATATATTCAAAGCTTCCACTGCTTCCCGCGGAAGAGGGAGATAAAGGTACATCCAAAGTAAAATCCTCCTCCCCACTAGTAACTCCAAATTTGTTTGCCCTGGTCCAGTGAGGTGAATGCCTTGCCTGCAGATGTCGCTGAAGAGTAGATGTCCCAAGATGGCTACCTGGTTTACCCCTGCTAACACTTTTTTCACAGAGGTTACAAATAGCCCGCCAGGTGTACTGGGGGTCAACATGAAAGAAGTGCCACACGATGGAGGTCTTGGCTCTAGTACTAGGTAAATAGATCTGTTTTTCTATATTGCTCTCAAAAAGACTTTCTTCATCCTGCTCAGGGGCATTGGAAGCCAACAAAGCAGGGGCATCTGCAACTGGCCTCCCAGATACCAAATCCTTACTAAACTTTTTCGCAAGGATCAGTTTCTTTCGTCGTCTTTTCCCCTTAATTCGCAAACCCTTCTTTCTTTTCTTTTTCGCGGGCAATTTTGCCTCTTTATCCGGTCCTTCTGCCACCATCTTTCCCTCTACCACATCTTCATCTGTATTAGACGTAATAGGAACACATCCCAGAATCCCAGCACCACTAAAAGTGCTACATCTTCTGCCAGGAGAGAGTGAGGAAACTGGTACACTTAAGGTACATACACTCATTCTTTTTATGTCTCTGAAATTCGTACCAGAATCTATTGGTGGGTTTACTCCTCAAACAGATATACAGCTGTTCCTCTCTACTTGCATTACCTTTTCTCCAATTTCTATGGGGAGTCAAATTCCCGTTGGACCAATGACTTCCAAACCAGGTTATTTTTGGAGGAAAAATGACAGCAATGGAGAACATTCCCAAACGCTTTCACAGAGGGCTTTAAGATCCCTTCCAACTTTCTGAGTTCTGAATTCAAACAGTCCAATTTACTCATGTTACAGGAAAAAGAACTGAGGCCTACTTTCCCAGAGTAATAGAGTTGATCAGTAGCAGCTAGAAACCAGGTCTTCCAAATCCCAGGTTCATGTTCTTTCTGCTTCAAGAACTATACCTGCTTGAAATGTCTTCAGTTTTTAAAATATGTATTTTGTATGCTGCCTCATGATAGCAACATCAATTTCCTTTAATTCTGAAGTTAATTATTCTCAGTAAATTTCATTTAAACAAAAACATAGTGCATCATTCAACATTCATCGTTTAGGACTGTGATTTGGCAATAAAACCCAAAATGTCAATTCTGGAAAGCTAAATCAGACTCCACATACTGGTCATTAACAGCAAATTCTAGTTGAGGCCTTTCAACTCTAATTAAAAGTAACACAATTTTTTAAAAATGTGGGTACCTAAAAAAAATGCTTTGGGAGTAAAATTTTTAAATTTTACTCAGAAGCTGAATTTTCAATTTACTGTTCGTATGGAGAGTTAATCCATGCTTGGTTTTCAAACATTTTTAGTCTGGAGAAGCATTACAGCCTGCAAATGAGTAACTCCTAGGTTGGACTCTATATGAGCAGCAAAAACTGAAATATTAGCTTTAAACCACTTCCATGCCTTCTCGGTTGATCCCTCCCCTTCCCCCAATACCTACATACATTTACCCTAAAAAGCATCGCTATCACTAGTTCAGCCTCCTTCTCAAGGTCCAGAACCAAGGCCTGGAAGATGTCAACAATATGGGCCTTCCCCATAGGAATCCGCACCGATTATGGGAGTTTAGGGGGTGTTCTTCATTACGGTTTCATCAGTCCTACAAGGAGAACGGAAGTGTCCCTGTTGCTCTTGACTCCGATGCTGAGGGCGGGGAGTGGGAAGTGTAATTAAGGTAGGGAAGGGGTGTAGGATACCGGAATAAGGTCGGTGGCTTTCTGTGTGTGGAGTTTGAGAAAATCTCCCAAGTAGTGGGACCCTGGAGAGGAATGAGAGTAGGTAAAATCAGCTCCTGGCACTCAATTTGACTTAGGCAGCGGGGGTCCGCTCAACTACGGAAACTGTTGCCCCCAAAGAAAGCAATCTAGTGTCAGTTCTCCTCTGGGAGTAGGGAAACAAGTCGGCTTCCTGGGGCTGCTCCGGGCTCCTACAGTTTCACCAACACCGGATGTGGGGGAGGGGAAGAAGGTTCGTTGGGAAAAGGAGCAGGCGCCGTGGGGGTGGGGTGGGGTGAAGTGGGGTGGGGGTGGGGTGGATGGGAGCGGGAGCCTGGGGCTCCCAGCCCGCCCCGGCGACGGCAGCGGCCGGGAGGTGGGGGAGGGGGTCGTTACCGCGGGGCCAAAGGACCCGCTCTGACTTCCCGGGCTAGGCCGCGACCCAGGGGCGAGGGGAGGCCGTGGCCACTCCCCTCGCCCTCTCCCCCACCTCCCCGGCCCCAAGCCACCCGGGAAGCAAAAAACGGGTCTAGTTACCAGAGAACAGAAACTTTACCGAACCGTCGACACTATCCCCGACTCCCGTTTGCTGCCACGTCTTTCTTCTTTCTTAGCCGCTGCCGCCCGCCGTCCTCTCAGCAGCAACACCAGCAGAAACCCAACACTGCCAGAGTCAAAGATGGCGCCCAGCTACAGGCTCAGCTCTAAGACCCGGCCACTAAAAGTGCCAGCACGACGCAAAGCGCAAAGGTTCTGGGAGATGTAGTTTCCTCTATGAGGCGCGGCTTAAGATGGCTTCCCCGGGTAAGAGAGGGTCACGTGAGAGGAGAGGCGATAAACTGGTGGCGTCCCTTCCTTTCTAAAGCACGCGTTTTAGAAAGTTACGGGTGTTTTGAAACCGTCTTTGATTTAAAAAAATTTTTTTAATCAAATTCACGTAATAAGCGAGGAAATCGCGAGAATTGTCTCTACCAGACAGTGGGCGCTCAGTTTATTCTCACCAGAGTGTTTGCTTAATGAATAAATCGTCCAAATCCTGTGTTAATTTGATTTAGAAATAAACTACTTTTTTCTTGCAATGTTGAAGGATTTGTGCATTTATTTTTATTTGAAGAAGTGAAATGGGTTTGAGGGAAGTTTCTTTTATTTCTTAAAACAAATTTTCGTTTTGGAAAAACAATTCATGCTCATTAAGAAGTTGACAAGGATTGAGACGTGAAAAGGAAAAAGATCACTTGCCTACCCACTTCATTATTGATATTAGCCTGTATTTTCCCACTTGAATGTCTTTCCTTTTTTCCCCCGATTATAAAGTAATGCATGAGTTTTTTTTTAAAGGTAATAATAGAGAAATGTAAACGTAGAAAGTTTAAATCTGCGTTAACCTCATTCCTGAGAAATAATCTCTCATTAATTTAACATGTATTCTTGCTAACTTTTTTGTATGCAAATATACTTAAATATATTGCACTGATACAGCAGGAGCCCAAGATACCCCCTGGGTTATAGGCTCAACAGAACTTGGATAAAGGATCCATTTCTGCTACTAAGAAAGGATACACTTGATGGTAAAGCTGATGGGATTCCAGGCCTCTTTTATTTCCTCTTGGGCTTGTTTCCCCACCTGCCAGCCTAGTGAGAGCGTCCCAGCCAATCCAGACGGGTGAGTCTCTTCACACTTGAGCTGCTATCTCCTTTTAAAGTGAGAAGCCACAGCATTAGAATCGTAGCACCAATCCCTGTATAACATAACAATACTCTGTTGCCATGTCAACCAGCCCTACAAGTAGGTTCTTGGTAACCAGTTTCTGTCTATGCCACAACACCTAGGGTTTTTCAGTTTAACAGAAGGCTTTCCAAACAGCTGAAATGTTTTCCAGACTAGGACTTTCAAGCCGCATGCAAGACCTAATACGTAACCAAACTGTAGTTTCGGCCTCTCCCAGGAGTGAAATTTTAATTTCCTGGTCAGCACTAGTGAGGCAATCTGCCTGATAAGATTCCCCCCTACCTTTCTCTAAGAAAGGGTAAATTTCCCCAAAAGAATCCACTTTTAACTTCCTTGTCCCACCTGCTTTCTGCCTGTAAAAACCTTCCATTTTATACAACTCCCTCCTTCTATTTGTTAGATGGGATGCTGCCTGGTTCATGAAACGTTGAATAAAGCCAATTTCATCTTTAAATGTACTCGGCTCAAGATTTGTTCTTTAACAATAGTTATATTTCATCAAATCTAAGGTATCATTGATTATAGCGTGCATCTTATTTTACAGGCCTCTAAGAGAAAAAACTGCCGCTTAAACTCTGACAGGCCATTGATCAGAGATATTAAAATTTGATAGGATGTTCATCTCAGAATGAATGAAATACAGTAATTTCAGGATAAGAACAGGCTAAAACTATGCATATTGCTTTGCAACTTGCTTTTTTTCTTCCACTTTACCATTTATCTTGAGTATCTTTTAATGGTCATCAGTGCTTAGAGGCCTACCATATTCTTTTTAACAGCTCTCATACCATGGTAAGGCTGTTTTGCAGTAAATTTCACAAGTTCCTTTTTGATGGAAATAATCCTGTTTCCGTCTCCATTAGTCTCTCCCAAGGGGGAAAAGAGAAATAATGGAGTAATAGGGACACTGAAGAATGCAGAAGTTAAAAGCCTCTGGCTATTAAAAAGAGGGAGAACTAGTTAGGAAATCCTCTGAAGTCCAGGTGGGAACCCACATGGGGATCCCCCCACCCCACCCCATATATACAAACAGAATTCTCAGGGGTGGATGTGGGCTTGCCCCTTGTTTGTTAAAAGGGGATAAATTATCTAGGCCAAGGGCACAATGCCAGATTTTCCCTACTCATACCCCACCTTGATTCTAAATGAATTTCAAACAATCTTTAGACCTCTTCAGTAAGTAATTGACAAAACATTTTACCATGTGCAATGTGAGAGCAAAGGTTTTGTAGAGCCCTCTAGAAAAATAATGCAAAATTATTGAGAATTGATTCAAAAGTGAATATTTATTTAGACTAGGAAAGGAAATCACAATAAATTACACATAAAAAAATCTTGTACTATATATATTACAAACTCAAAAAAGTCATACTTTTTTTTAACCAATAAACTATAATCCTCTATAATAGACTTTTCTATATATTTAGCTGCATAGTTTTTGATTGCCTCTTCATATGACAATCTTGTAATATTTCTATAAAAAGAATAAAAAATACATCAGTCTTCCCTCTGGAATTTTTAATAAAAATAGTTTTATCAATGATAGTTTAGAAAAGTCTCTTATTTCACAGCTTATTGGTAAAATTGGTGAAAATTATAGATTTGTTGTCAAATTTAGGGAAACTTCCATCAAGTTTCTTACATATGTAAGCACTAAGACTTCATAGAATATTGAATTATTTAATATATTCTTGACCAGGAGAGAACAATCATTTTTGCTAGATATATTAGTTATCTATTGCTACATAATAAATTATCCCTAAATTTACTGGCTTAAAACAATGAACATTTATCACCTCACAGTTTCTGTGGGTCAGGAATTCAGGAGCAGTTTAGCTGGGTGGTTCTCGCTCAGGTTCTCTCATGAGATGGTAATCAAGTTGTTGGCCATCTCTACAAGTCATCTGAAGGCTTGACTGGGGCTAGAGGATCCATTTCCAAGCTCTCTCATATAGACCTCAGTTTCTTACCATGTGGACCTCTCCACGGGGATGCTCAGGATTTTTCCAAACATTAGTTTCTGGTTACATAAATTTCAAACCTTGTCTCTCCTCCACAATGTACATGCTACTTATATCAAGATATGACCTCTGGCCCTACAACTTTGGGTCATAATGCCAGATGAGTCTACATAGCAGGTAATAGGGGTATTGTTGAAAGCCATTTCTACACCTAAATGTCTGGCAATAACTTAACTCTAAGTGAAAGTGACTGTACACCACATAAATAAAACCCAAAATATTTGTATCCCAACTCAACTTCCTCTTAGCAGGATCCCAAAAATGTCCAACAAGGGGAAGGTATTGGAGAGAGAGTCTGAGTGAAAAGAAACAAGGATCTTAGTCATTGCTATGAAAATATCTTACTTATGGAATTTTATGATAACCACATGAGCATATTGCTAAGGCCTTGCCCAGAGCCTTGAAGGGGGCTTGTGCAAGTAGGGGGCCTGAAGGTTAAACTTCTTTAGCTTCATGTTAAATCCTCCTCTCTTGGTATAGTATGTTGACTGTGGAGCCATATGATCTAGATTCAAATCCTGGCCTGTCCCTCCTCTGAAGCTCTAGCCAACTCTGTGGGCTCCACAAGTTGGCAGTAGCCCTCTTTTTGTACTTCCCACATTAGAGAACAGAATGGGAGGGGAACTACCACATGAGTAGCTAGTCCCTTCTCTGACCCAGTGTCCATCACCACTATCCATCAACCTTCCTCTTTTTCTTCCTGCCTTTGGGTCTCAAATGTCTGACATGAGTAAGGAAATAGGAACCAACAGAGTCTCCTAGCAAGGAGCCTTGCACAGGAGTCACAAATACCTGTTAACTGCAATGGATAAATTAAAAACTTCTTGCTCTAGCTGCAAGACCAGAGCTGGTATCACTGAAATCAACCTTCCTAGGACTGCCTTCCCCTCTTCACTCCCAGTGCTTTTCTTATTTCCTTATATAGAATTTTTTCCTTGGTATTTAATTTTGGAGTGGGGTAACTGTAGTTCTGTTGGGTGATGGGTTAGTTAAGAAAAAGCAGATTAGGTTCTCATTCCCGTTTATCTTATACTAAGTATTCTTCTATGTTTAGGTTGCTGTGCTAGGCATTGTGAGGAATCCCAAATAGGCATAATATGTGGAATTGCCCATGTGGAACTTTTCCAGAAGACATGATAAACGTAAAGATAAGTAACTGCCATGTACTGTACATCAAGTGTCCAGCTACAGTTTAGACCTGGGATTACAAACTCAAATGCTTACGTGAGCCAGGCTCGTGTGTATATGAGAATGATGAGCCAGGTGTAAGAAGAAAACTCGAGGGACTTCCCTGGTGGTCCAGTGGTTAAGAATCCACCTTCCAATGCAAGGGACGTGGGTTCGACCCCTGGTCAGGGACCTAAGATCCGACATGCCGCGGGGCAACTAAGCCCACGTGCTATAACTACTGAGCTCATGAACTCTGGAGCCTGTGTGCCACAACTAGAGAAGCACGTGCACCGCAATGAAGAGCCCGTGCACTGTAATGAAAAGATCCCGCATGCAGCAATGAAGATCCTGCATGCCGCAAATAAGACCTGACGCAGCCAAGTAAGTAAATAATAAATAAATAATTTTAAAATTATTAAAAAAAAAAGAATAAAACTTGAGAATGCATGCCCTAGCTAAAGGTCCCACTGTTACATTCAACTCCAGCCTAGACTTGCCAGGTGGGAATGCCTGATTTTTCAATGGAAGCCAGGAACTCAGATTTTTATGTGAAAATTTATGATTGAGCTGATTCAAATGAAACAAACAAAAAAATCACTTCATGGCCTGGCCTGCAACTCTACTTTAGTTCTAGAAAGGAAGAGGTGGTCATTGAAAAGTGCAGTGTTCCAGGAAATACTTCCTGGAGGGAGTGAGACCTAAGCTGACCTTAAAGTATGACAGAGTGAGAGGTAAGTGAAGACTATGTTAGGGAGATCCCTGAAGGAGCTAGGAGAGAAATTCAGCTGGGGAAGAGTCTACAGACTATAGGAAGAGAGAACATTGTAAAAGTAGGTTGGAGAAAGATTATGGAGGCCCTTGAATGTTGGAAAGGCATTTGAATAATATTCCTTGGACATTAGGAATTCCTTGAAGACTTTGGAACAGGGACAGAAAGGTAGAGGATGTGACATTTGCAAACTTGTGTTTCATAAAGTCTAAACTAGTGGTGATGCTCAGCAGGAGTGATGACAGTAAAGAGTCAACGGGAGAATCGAGGAGTGGTCCCTTATTGATCCTACCCATGACCCCCTCTCGTCTCTTGTATTATTTTTTTTTAAGGTAAGACATAGCTTTTATTGTCATTGTTTTCTTTTCAAATATTTATTTATTTATTTTGGCTGTGTGGGTCTTAGTGGATTCCTTAGTTGCAGCATGCAGACTCTTGTTGCGGCATGTGTGCGGGATCTAGTTCCCCAACCGGGATCAAACCCAGGCCCCCTGCATTGGGAGCGTGGAGTCTTACCCACTGGACCACCAGGGAAGTCCCCATTGTCACTGTTTTCTAAAAAATGGCACTACACTGTACGTACCATTCTGAGACTTGTTCTTCTCACTTAAAACTATCTGGAGTTCTTTCTAAGCTGGCACGTGTGTGTCACCTCAACCCTGGTTCAGCTGCAAAGAGCTCTGCACGAAGAGTTTTGAGTCTCCCACTTGCAGAGTAGGGTACACCCAGAGCCATGCAGCAGCTTCTCTACTGACAACTCCACTAAGAGTGATCTTGACCCATTTGAGTCTTTGCTTTTAGGGTATGAGGGGGACACTATGAGCACTTAAGAGGATTCTTGTATTTAAAAAAATTTTTCTTTTATTGAAGTATAGTTGATTTACAACTATGTTAGTTTCTGGTGTACAGCAAAGTGATTCAGTTATACATATATATACATATGCTTTTTCATATTCTTTTCCATTATGGTTTATTATAGCATATTGAATATAGTTCCCTGTGCTATACACTAGGACCTTGTTATTTTTATACATAGTAGTGTGTATCTGCTAATCCCAAACTCCTAATTTATCCCTCCCCCTGCCTTTCCCCTTTGGTAGCTGTAAGTTTGTTTTCTATGTCTGTGAGTCTGTTTCTGTTTCATAAGTAAGTTCATTTGTGTCATATTTTAGATTCCACATATAAGTGATATCATACGGTATTTGTTTTTCTCTTTCTGACTTACTTCACTCAGTACGATAATCTCTAGTTCCATCCATATTGTTGCAAATGGCATTATTTCATTCTTTTTTATGGTTGGGTAGTATTTCCATTGTGTATATGTACACTACATCTTTTTTATCCATCCATCTGTCAATGAACATTTTGTTTGCTTCCATGTTTTGGCTATTGTAAATAGTGCTGCTATAAACATTGGGGTCCATATATCTTTTCAAATTATAGTTTTCTCCAGATATATGCCCAGGAGTGGGATTGCTGGATGATATGGCAACTCTATATTTAGTTTTTTAAGGAAGCTCCATACTGTTTTCCATAGTGGCTGCAACATAATTCCCACCAACAGTGTAGAAGAATTCCCTTTTCTCCACACCCTCTCCAGCATTTGTATTTGTGGACTTTTTAATGATGGCCATTCTGACCAGTGTGAGGTGGTACTCACTGCAGTTTTGATTTGCATTTCTCCAGTAATTAGAGATGTTGAGCATCTTCCAATGTGCCTGTTGTTCATCTGTATGTCTTCTTTGGAGAAATATCTGTTTAGGTCTTCTGCCCATTTTTCGATTGAGTTGTTTGTTTTTTTGTTATTGAGTTGTATGAGCTGTTTGTATATTTGGGAAATAAAGCCCTTGTCGGTTGCATCATTTGCAAGTATTTTCTCCCAGTCCATAGGTTGTCTTTTCGTTTTGTTTATGGTTTCCCTTGCTGTGCAAAAGCTTGTAAGTTTGATTAGGTACCATTTGTTTATTTTTGCTTTTATTTATGTTGCTTTGGGAGATTCGCCTATGAAAACTTTGGTATGATTTATGTCAGAGAATGTTTTGCCTATGTTCTCTTCTAGGAGTTTTATGGTACCATGTCTTATATTTAAATCTTTAAGCCATTTGGGTTTATTTTTGTGTGTGGTATGAGGGGTGCTCTTACTTCATTGATTTGCATGCGGCTGTCCAACTTTCCCAACGCCACTTGCTGAAGAGACTGTCTTTGCTCCACTGTATATTCTTGCCTCCTTTGTTAAAGATTAATTGAATGTGGGTATGTGGGTTTCTTTCTGGGCTCTCTTTCTGTTCCATTGATCCAGTGTCTATTTTTGTGCCAGTACCATGCTGTTTTGATGACTTCTTTGTCTGAAGTCTGGGAGGGGTATGCCTCCAGCTTCTTTCTTCTTCTTCAGGATTGCTATGGCAATTCTGGGTCTTTCATGGTTTCATATAAATTTTAGGATTATTTGTTTTAGTTCTGTGAAAAATGTCATGGGTAATTTGATAGGGATCACATTCAATCTGTAGATTGCTTTGGGTAGTATGGCCATTTTAACAATATGAATTCTCCCAATCCAAGTTATCTCTTGTATTTTAACTTGTTCCTCTCTAAGTTGTTCCCCAAAGGCTAGTAACATATATGACTTCCCATTCCATTTTTTAAAAAGGCTGGGGTATGGGTGTAGGCGAACATTATGCTCAATTCCTTGTTTCCCTCTGGCACACCTACTTTCTATTTTTTTTAAATAAATTTATTTATTTTATTTATATTTATTTGGGGCTGCATTGGGTCTTTGTTGTTGTGCGCAGGCTTTCTCTAGTTGCGGCGACTGGGAACTACTCTTCGTTGCGCACGTGGGCTTCTCATTGTTGTGGCTTCTCTTGTTGCAGAGCACGAGTTCTAGGCACACAGGCTTCTGTAGTTGTGGCACGCGGGCTCAGAAGTTGTGGCTCACAGGCTCTAGAGAGCAGGCTCAGTAGTTGTGGCACATGGGCTTAGTTGCATCCGTGGCATGTGGGATCTTCCTGGACCAGGGCTCGAACCCGTGTCCTCTGCATTGGCAGGTGGATTCTTAACTACTGCGCCACCAGGGAAGCCCCTACTTTCTCATTTTATCTTCATTGCCGAATTCCTTGGCTCTTTCTTCACCTCTCATACACGCTTCTATATATTTCATTTGGATTTATATCTGTGTGGCTTCTCTGAAATTACTGTAGTAGGGTCATTAGTTTTAAATTGAATGGATCCTTTTCTGTGCTTATTTTTCTTATTAATCAGCATTTATTGATAGTTTATTATGTGCCAGATATTGTGCTAATAGCTTTATATACATTATCTAATTTAATCCGGACAATAACTCTATTAGATAAGTAATATTATTAATCTCTTTTTGCAAATGCTTATAAAGTTCTGGTGATGTGTCCAAGGTGTCATTGTCAGTAAGTGGCAAAACTAGGATTTACACCCAGGTCTGTCCAACTCCAAATCATTATGCAATCATTTGGCCTCACTCACCATTTTCTTTCTTTAAACTCCTCCTCCCATGGTTTAAAGGACAAAATTCTGTCTCAGTTTCCTTCCAGATTCTCTGGCTGCCTGTTCTCTAGTTCCTTTGTAGGTTTCCCCTCCTCTATCATCTCTCACTTAGCTGTGATTCAGTCCTCAGCCCTCATCTTTTCTCACTCTGCATTCTCTCCGTGGGTTATTTCATCCACTTCCTTGGTTTCGACTATGAATTAATTATATGTGGTGACTCTCAGATCTGAATCTCCGACCCAGATCTCTCTCCAACTGGCTTTAGGAATCTTTGATCAGATGTTTCAGAGGCACTTTAAATTCCAAACAAAAACTGAAATCATCATCTTGTCCCCAACATCTATATTTCCTCCTGAAGTCTTTGTCTTAGTGGATGGTGCCACTCACCATCCACCCAGTTACTGAGGTCAGAAATCTGGGAATGGGGACTTCCCTGGTGGTCCGGTGGCTAAGGCTCTGCGCTCCCAATGCAGGGGGGCCGGGTTCGACCTCTGGTCAGGGGACTAGGTCCCACATGCCTCAAGTAAGTGTTCACGTGCCACAACTAAAAAAAAAAGATCCCACATGCAGCAACGAAGATCCCACGTGCCACAACTAAGACCCAGTGCAGCTAGATAAATAAATATTAAAAAAAAAAAAATCTGGGAATCAATGAGGACTTCTCTCTTTTCTCACCTTCCATATCCAAATACTTAGGAAATCCTATTGACTTTACCTCCTAAATATCTCTCGAATATTCCTTTTTCTTTTCCCTTCCCATTTCTTCTGCTTAGTTTAGGCCTTTATCACTTGTTGCTCATTTTCCAGATTGCTGCCACAGCCAGCCTCCTCATTGCTTTTGCTGCCTGTCCATCTTGCCCTCTCCTTAGTCTCCCTTCCAAACAGAATTTCTCCCTACCACAGAATTTCTCTTTCTAAAATGCAAGTATAATGTAAACAACACACACACACACACACACCACACACACACTTATGCACAGAAAAGTTTGTGGAAGAATCTATAAATGGTGGTTAATTGAAGAGAGAGGAGCTGGATGTCTGAGGTGGAATGGAGACTTTTATTATATTTTTTTGTACTGATTCAAATATTATTTTACTATATATGTGTTACTTTTATTATATAAAAACTAGTTTTTAAAAATGACTTCTCTATACTTTGACTGAGAAATTCTACATCTAAAAGTTTATCCTATTCTTGTACATACACATGAACAAAAGTGACATATGTACATGGATATGATATAACCTAAATGCCAATAAATACTATAATGGCTAAGTACAAAAATAGTACAGACATACAATGAATTTCTATGCTGTCATGAAGAATGATGTGCTTTGTACTATGTACCTCTGTGTATTAATGTGCATGAACATGCAAAAGAGCATATTCTATGATATACCACTTGTATATCACAGAACATCTCTGAAAGATTTTTTAATATACTTAAACAGTAGTTGCTTCTAGGGAGGGACAAGGGTACGGGATATCTCCTATGTAGCATGGGAGGAAGCTTACTTTCACTGGCTTATAGTGTTTGAATTTTATACCATGTTTATGTAGTAATCTATGCAAAATTTTTTAAATGCATATAATTTTAATAGGTAATATAATCCATTTCATTAAAAGAGGCACAATTCACTTGGATTGTCCTATACTGACTGGAAGCTATCTTGCTTCTCCAAGCTTCTTTATCACTCATTCTTTGCAGATACACAGTTTTATGCAAAATGAAGGAACGTTATACTAGTAATGGTTTTAGTTTTGTATTCCCTGATAGTCTGGCTAAATATGGTTTTCTACATTGGTATACATGGTGTTACTGAAGGTCACTGAAGGTCACTCCTCTTACCCTCTCTTCCATGTTCACAAACACGTGATCTCTCTGTATTGTACTGATAAGCTCTTCAAAACACATAACATGCCCCTTAATTAGGACTTATTTATGAATCAGAACAATTCCAAACCTGTATGTTAAATTTAAACATTACTCCCCTATTGAAAATCCTTCCAATCCTGTTCATTGCCTTTAGGATAAATTCTAAGCTTCTATTAATATCTATTATTATTAAAAATCTTACTCCTGCCTACCTATTCATCCCGAAAACTTGCTAGTCCACTCTCCTCCAGTTCTTTGCTTTGTCTTGTTGAATAACCTGCAGTAACCTGAATGTGTCCTACTTCTCAAGCCCCCATACTTTTACACATGTAGTTTATTCTGCCCCCAAACTCCTTTTTACCACCCTCAGTCAACCTACTGACTGGTTACCCCTAAGTTCCAGCAGCCTGTGCTTGGTCACATGGTTTAGGAATCGGCTTATTGCTCATTTGTTTCTTTCCACACACTGTAAACTCATTGAGAACAGAAACATCTTGCTCATCTTCATAGCCCCAGTGCCTCAAGGCATTCAATATGTGTTTGAATGAATTTTGGGGAGTAACTGCTAAGATTGCATACATAGCGGAATAGGGTTTAACAGCCAGGGAGAGGAATTTGGATAATTACAAATAAGGAACCACTGTTCTTGTGCAAGGGAATGACGTGACAAAATGTACTGGGAGAGAGAGAGGCTGGGGGGGAGAGATTAGATAGTCAGATGTTGGGAGTAAGTTGGGTATAAAGAAATGAGGACTAATATTAGGGCTGTGGCCCTGGGATGGGTAGGGAAAGCCTAAGGGGAAACTGGTTTGGGGAGAAGGAGAGTTTATAGGCAGAAACAGGCAATAATAGTAATAGCTACCATTTATTGAACATCTGTACCATGTACATGCTAAGTGTTTTACAGGCCTGGGTGGACCTTGAGCTTTTGCTGAGAGTTTAACAATGCCCCTCCCCCAGTGCATCTATTTGCTTTTGGGGTTTGATTGTTGTGGTTGGTGGATTCTGGTGGAATCCCTTGTATCTTTCTGCAGCCATGAATTTGTTTAGAAACTAATCCATCCCACAAAACAGAGGGAACAGGAACTCTGACCCCACTGAGATTTAAGGTTACAAAAACATGACTGATGGGACTTCCCTTGTGGCACAGTGGTTAAGAACCTGCCTGCCGATGCAGGTGACACAGGTTCTATCCCTGGTTCGGGAAGATCCCACGTGCCATGGAGAAACTATGCCCATGCACCACAACTACTGAGCCTGTGCTCTAGAGCCCACGAGCCATAACTACTGAGCCCATGTGCTGCAGCTACTGAAGCCCGCATGCATAGAGCCTGTGCTCCACAACAAGTGAAGCCACTGCAATAAGAAGCCTGTGCACTGCAACGAAGAGTAGCTCTCGCTCGCCACAACTAGAGAAAGCCCAGGCGCAACAACGAAGACCCAAAGCAGCCAAAAAATAAATAAATAAAATTAAAATAAATAAATAAACTTAAACAAACAAAAACAGCATGACTGATGAATGGGGAAGGCCCAGGCAAAGCAAGTTTTCAGGAAAGGACAATCAGATTCCTAACAGGAAAATCCCTACAGGGTAAAATGGACTTGGGCCAGTGACGCAAATTCAATTCAAAGGTCTAAAGGGGAGTCCCTTTGACAGTGTACTGAGTGGTGGTGACTCCGGAGGAGTGTATGCATGTGAATTGAATGAGCTTACCACTTGCAGAGCCAGGCAGTTTTCCCTTGGGTTTAGTCGAAATGGAGTATGTTTCCTCCCATTTCACTAAAGTTGTGCTGTCTGTGGAAACCTAGAGAGGTCTAAACTAAGGTCTTTAGGAGTCAGTAGACTAGGGTTTTATTCCTTCAGGATTTCTGGGGTGTAAGCCAAGAAACTGATACCAGTGCTATTGATGGATTTCTAACTCTACTGAGTGGTGGATCTGTGGTTCCATTATTAGCAGTGGCAGCAGGTGCCTGGCTGTCCACGCTGGGGCAGAGGCCAGAGGGCATGAATGACTTGGTCAGACTGGTGTCTCTGAGGGGCGGTCAGGGACCAGAAATTGGGCCCAGCTCAAAGTGTATTTTAGTCTCCTTTTCACCAATGGGCTGAAGTAACAAGCAGTAATCAGGCCTATCTATGGACATATAGGCGTCATGGGGATCCTCAAAAGCAGAGGCAGAAAGTAACCCCTGGAAAAGGCTGTAGGTTCTTATTTGTCAAACAGGTAGAGACTCAGCAACACCTGGAGTGTTGTTAGGAATACAATTCTCAGACCTACTGAATCAGAAAAACTGTATTTTAACAAGCCCTCCAAGTGATTCAAATAAATATTAAAGTTTGAGAATTACTGATAGAACATCACTGCAAAAGTAAAATCATTTAGACTGAGAAAGACAAACACTGTGTTAACTGAAAAAAAAAAGTGCACAACCTAAAAGTTGAGAATTATGTTTTATTTGGCAGACTTACTGAGGACTTAAACCTGGGATACAGCCTCTCAGATAGCTCTGAGGGACTGTTCCAAGGAGAAAAGAGAGGAGCCAGTATATATAGGAGTTTTTGCTGTAAAAAAACCCCCCATGTATTCAAACATCAAAAGATTACTGCCATCTCAAGTAATGATTTTAGTACCTTTCTATGTATGGGAAGATGCAAGAGTCTGGACTCATTGAAATTATTCTTTTGATATGCATTTTAACTATCTAGGGCCAGTATCCTGTTTTTCTCCATCCTGAATTCCCCTCAGGTTGCACCATCAGGGGCTGCTGCAGTAGCTAGCTGACGGTTTTATGGCTGCAACATCCTTTGTTTACTGAAATGGCAGGCGACATTCTTTTTCCACGGTGTGTGATATCACTTATATGTGGAATCAAAAAAATAAAAGAAACTAGTGATTATAACAAAAAAGAGACTCACAGATGTAGAGAACAAACCAGTGGGGAGAGGGAAAGGGGGAGGAGCAAGATAGGGGAAGGGGACTAAGAGGTACAAACTACTATGTATAAAATAAATAAGCTACAAGGATAAATAGTACAACACAGGGAATATAGCCAAACTTTATAATAACTATAAATGGAATATAACCTTTAAAAATTGTGAATCACTATGTTGTACACCTGAAACTTATATAATATTGGACATCAACTATACCTCAGTTAAAAAGTAAAATCATTTGAACTCAGGCTAACGACAACTTAGATATAGACTCTCTATAATCTATAATCCTCAGAACAACCCATTTTACTGACAGAGAAACTGAAGTCACTATGAGATCTATGTTGGCAAATCCAAAGAACATCTCCATGCCCCTTCTCACTCAACCTCTCAGCATCATTGGCCATGGACGACCACTACTTCTCGGGAACACTCTCTTCACATGGCTTCTATGACAACACACTCTCATAGTCTTCCTCCTATAGCATCAGGCAATCAGTCTCTTTTCCTGGCTCTTTTCTCCAACTTTCAAATGATGGAGCTCCAAAACTGGGATTTGCATCTCCTTCTTTCCTTTATCCTGATTCTCTCCCTAGGGGACCACTTCCCCTTCCATGGCTTTAAATACTGTCTACGGGCTTGTGACTCCCTAAACTCCAAACTTTCATCTAATTAGCTACTTCACATCTCTACTCGGCTCTCTAAAATATATCAAACATAATATATTCAAAGCAGAGCTCTTAATTCCCCACTCTGAAACTTGTTTCTCCTCAGTCTTCCCCACCCCAGCAAATGACATACCATCTACTCATCATCTATTTGCTTAGGTCCCAAACCCAGGAGTCATCCCTGATATCCTCTAAGACTAGTATAACTGTTGAGAATATAGACTCTGCCAAAGGCAAAGGTTTCCTGAAGAACTTTGCATCGAAGGTGGAGCCTTTTTCCACAATTAAGAGATCAAGGAATTTTGGTAAAAAGAATGGTAAAAAATTTGCCCCAAATGTTGGCTGTCAACTTTCATACTAGATCAAGCAGATTTTTCAACTGTGAGGTAGCCCAGGGCCATCCAAGGCCCCATAAATTGGCATCCAGATAAGTCTTTGCCTACGAAACAAGATAATACTTGTGAAAGTGCCTACTACAGTGCTTCAGGAAGTGTGATGGTGAAGAGGGCTTGGGACTGCTCAGACATACCCCAAGACTACAGGACAGATCTACCAGCAGTTGGTTTTCTAAGCCCTCAGACCCATCCATGTATTGCCAAAGTGTCATGTGGGACAGTGAGCATCAGATGACTTATTCAGTGTTGATGGGGTCTCTGCTGATTGAATTTGATGGACTGACTGATACATGAAGAGTCTTCTCTTCCCCCATCATCCAGACCTGAACACAGGCTAACTGTGCAAAGGCATAAAACAGGCTCTCTTCCTTACATGGGCTTCTGGGAGTTGATTAAGGGTTAATTAATTAATTATTTTTGTTTGTTTTAAGAACTGCTTGGTATCCCTGGGCACACAGACAGTACAACACAGTAGGGCTTAAGATATATAAAAAAGAGCCAAACAAAAAATTTTAATTCTCTAATTAATTAAGAGGCTAAGCCTGTTGAGAATAGCATTAAAAAAAATCAACACTGGCTCAAACCCTAGTGAGGTGGCCAGCTGAATGTGTTTATGCTGACCTTTGGCTAACAGAGTGGCTGTAACTAACTGAAGATGAACTATAGCTTGTCAGCTCAGTGGTTCTCAACCTTTCTATGTAACATCTCAACCATCACATTTCAACGAATATTATCAAACCTGCTTTAATACTGGGAGAAACTGTATCTGACAGAAGATACAAGAGACTCCAGAATGAACTCTGTATAAGGCTGAATAAGCCAGAACATTTTTCTTTTTAATCAAATAACTCAAACATAAAAAATAATAAAGGTGAAGCTTCTGGTTCTTTCCAAGATGGAATAAGACCACTACATCCTCCGTCTCCTATGGATTCAGCTAATAACTCTGGACACAACATGAAAAGCAACTACATGAGGATCTGGAAAGTAAAAAAAAGAAGATAAATTGTCAAGAAAAGTCAAAACTTAGAGAAATGAGCCATACAGATGTGAATTTTTTGTTTTTTAAAAAAATTTCCTCCTTTTTCTCATAGCTTTGACCGGAGGGCAGGTACCAGTTATAACACTGTGTGGTGGTGGCAGAAGAGGCTAAACTTGTAGTAGAAACCCCATCTTTCTAAAAAGAAGAAACAGGAAAAGAGGATTGAAGACAGTATGTGTATGTGATCCTCATTTTTTTCCTCTCTTACCTTTTCTTTGAAATGGGGCCCTAGTTGTGGAAATGGGGCACAAAGCTGTACTTTGATGGTAATGTAGGCAATTAAAATTTCAGTTAAAATTCTATCTGGCCAGAGGAACTGGAAAAGGTGGCCCTGAGGGCCTGAGAGTGTGAGAGGACTCATGAGGAGGAGAGAACTGGAGAAGGGATCACTTAATTCTGTGTATGAACCTATACATGTCATGGGCTGATGTTGAACTGTGCTTGCGTGGGACAGACTGAAATCAGTACAGCAAAGGCTTTGAGAACTGAACTGAGATTGAAACTACTGCCCACAGAAGATGAAGCAGAACTAGCAATCTGACCCTAACTAGGTTGATTGTCTGCTATAATGAAAAAAAAAATCAACATTCTTAAGAGGATTTTAACTGGACCCAGACCTTATACAGCATAATATTAAAAATGCCTAGCATATAATCTAAAATTACTTTACATAAAAATAAAAGGTAAGTGTGATCAGTTCTCAAGGGACAATTAACAAATGTCAACCACAAGATGACCCAGATGTTGGAATTATCACACAGACTTTAAAGCAGCTATGGTAACTATGCTTCATGAGCTAAAGGTAAACATACCTGAAGTGAATAGAAAGATAGAAGTTCTTGGAAGAGAAATTAAAACTGTAAAAAAGAACCAAATAGAAAACTTTTTAAATTGAAAAAATACAGCACATGAAATTTAAAAATTCATTTGATGGGCTAACAGCAGAATGGAGATTATAAAAGAGACAATTAATGAACCTGAAAATAGATCAATAGAATGTATTCAATCTGAAGAACAAAGAGAAAAACAGGATGAAAAATGAACAGTATCTCAGGTTTCTGTGGAATAAAAAAATTTTTTTAAATTTTAACATTTATGACATTGGATTTCCAAAGAAGAGGAAAGACAGATTGATGCAGAAATATGTTAGAAGAAATAATAGGTTAAAACTTCCCAAATTTAATGAAAGATATAAATTTGCAGATTCAAGAAGCTTGGTGAACTCCAAACAGGAAAAACTAAAACAACAACAACAAAAAAAACAAAACCCAAAAACCCCCAACCGCACACATGAAGACACATCATAATTAAACTGCTAAAAAAAATATATAAAGAAAATTCTTGAAAGCAGCTAGAGAAAAATGAAATATAGTGGACACAGAGACGAACAATTATTTGAATTACAGCAGATTTCTCATCAGAAATGTTACTGAGTCCAACCTTGTACTGCTTGTGGCACAACAGGCCAATAAATCAAGAGATGATGTGTTGGGGCAAAGAATAACAATTTAATTCAGTAAGCCAGCAGACAAAGAATATGGTGGACTAGTGTCCCAAAGAACCATCTTACCTGAGTTAGAATTCAGGCTTATTTTATACTAAAAGGGGAGGGGGTGAAGTTGGTTACTGCAAACTTCTTAGTGTAGGAACTCTTGTTCTTGCAGCTGTCCACCTAGGTCTGGTCAAAATGTTCCTATAAACCTCCAACAAGACAAATGTTATTCTCTGTTCTGCAACTTTTTAAAGGAAAAGTGTTATACCTTTAAAGGTCAGAGCCTTGAGAATGGACTATCCTGTATATTTCAGGCTATAGGCAACATTCTTTTGCAAAAGGTGCAAAGCCAGCATGACTAAGCACAGGCAACAGAGCACAAAGGTTAGAGCATATTGAATAGATACAATATGGAGTCAGGTTTGTTCATCTCTGTTACAGAAACTGTGGAGGCTAGAAAACAGTGGAACAAAATCTTTAAAGTACTAAAATATCTGTCAACCCAGAGTCCTACATTCAACAAAAATATTCTTCAGTAATGAAGGCTAAATAAAGACATTTTTGGGAATTCCCTGATGGTCCAGTGGTTAGGACTTGGTGGTTTCACTGCCGTGGCTCAGGTTCAATCCCTGATCAGGGAACTAAGATCCTGCAAGCTGTGCAGCACAGCCAAAAAAAAAAAAAAAAAAAAAAAAGACATTTTCAAATGAAAGAAAACTAAGAAAATTTGTCATCAATGGACATATTCTAAAAGAACAGGAAGAAAGGAAGTTCTTCAAGCTTAAGGGAAACAATGCTAGAGGGAAACTTGGAAATTTAAGAATAAAGGAAGACCAACAGGAGTGGTAAATAGCTAGGTAAATATAAAAGTCTATTTTTCATCTCTCATGTTTCTTTAATATATATGACTGAGTGAAAGCAAAAACAATATCATTGTCTGTTGGAGTTTTCAAATGTTCCTATAATACATATGACAGCTATAATATAAAGGAGAAAGGGTAAAGAGGCCTATATGGTTAAAAGCTTCTACATATTATTTGAGACAGTAAAATATTTACTCTGAGTAAACTGTGAAAAGTTAGATATATATATACTGAATTTCCTAGAGCAACCCCTAGAATAAAAATCCAAAACAATATAGCCAAGAGGCCAATAGATAAAGTAAAATAATAAAAAATATTCAAATAATCAAAAAGAAAGCAGAGCAGTGGGGGACAAAAACAGCAAAAGAAATAGAAAGGAAAAGCAGAAAACAAATAATAAAATGGTAACCCTAAATCCAATAATATTAATAATTATATTACATGTAAATTGTCTAAATATACCAATTAAAAGGCAGAGATTATCAGACTGTATTTTAAAAAGACCATATCACGGTTGCACAACATTGTAAATTGTACTAAATATCACTGAATTGTTCACTTTAAAAGTGTTAATTTTATATTATTATATTTCATTTCAATAAGTGATTTCTTAAAATTACCACAACATACGCTACATACAAATACAGTTGACTTTTGAACAATGAGGAGGTTGATCCTTATATAACTTAGAGTGGCCCTGCGTATCCATGGATTCAACCAACCACAGACCATGTATTTACTATTGAAAATTATCTGCATATAAGTGAACTCATGCAGTTCAAACACACATTGCTCAAGGGTCAACTGTAACCCACTTTAAAGACACAGATAGGTTAAAAGTAAAAGTATAGAAAGGGATATAATCTGCAAACACTAATCAAAAAGAAAGCTGGCAGGAGAAAAGGAATGGCTCTCCTTTACAGATAAATGCCAGTTAATAAATGTAGAGGGAATGAAGGAAATAGAAAATTATCATTATGAGATGACTGTATTAATTGTCACTGACAAGATTCACCAATAATGCTAAAATTAATGGGAGAAAATTTGAGGAGAAATTACGTATGTGAATAGTTTCAATGTATCTTCCCCCAGATATTTATTTATTACAAAGCAGAAAATAGTCAATTCTCAGTGGAGAAATCTTGCAGACACCACCTAAATCAAATGATCAAGTTAGACATCACCAGTAATAAGACATATTGACATCATGTACCTGCAGATATAATGTACTGAGAAGGGCACATCATGCTGAAAGATGTAAAACCTCAATCTAACGATGAGAAGACATCAAACACAAATCAAGGAATATTTTACAAAATAACTGACAGGTACTGTTCATTTAAAGTGTCAAAATCATGAAAGACAAGGCAAGAATGATGAACTTCCACAGACTGGAGAAGCCTAAGAAGATATACAATTAAGTGTTCTGTGGGATCCTGGAATGGATCCTGGAACAGAACAAGGACATTGGCCAAAAGCTAATAAAAGTCAAATAAAGTGTACAGCTTAGTCAGTAATCTTGTACCAAGGTTAACTTCTCAGTTTTTATCATCATATCACAGTTACGCAAGATGTTAACATTAGGGAATGTTGGATGAAGGATATGTGGGAAATCTCTGTATTATTTTTGGAATTTTTCTGTAAGTCTAAAATTACTTCAAAATAAAAAGGGTTAAACATTTTTTAAGTGAAAGAAAGGAAAGAAAGAAAGAAGGAAGGGTAGAAGGAAGGAAGGAAGGGGGGTAGGTAGTGGCTATATTAATGTCAGATAAAGTAGACTTCAGAACAAGGAATATTACCAGCAATAAAGAGGGACATTAAATAATGACAAGAGTCAATTCAATAAGAAGACATAACAGGGGCTTCCCTGATGGTGCGGTGGTTAAGAATCCACCTGCCAATGCAAGGGACACGGGTTCGAGCCCTGCTCCAGGAAGATCCCACATGCCGCGGAGCAACTACGCTTGTGCGCCACAACTACTGAGCCTGCACTCTAGAACCCTCAAGCCACAACTACTAAGCACATGCACCACAACTACTGAAGCCCTCACACCTAGAGCCTGTGCTCTGCAACAAGAGAAGCCTGCGCACCACAACGAAGAGTAGCCCCCACTCGCCGCAACTAGAGAAAGCCTGTGTGCAGTAATGAAGACCCACAGCAGCCAAAAATAAATAAATAAAAATAAATTTTTAAAAAAGACGTAACAATCCTAAACGTGCATGCAACTAACAATAGAGCTTCAAAATACATGAAGAAAAAATGGGTAGAACTTGAAAGGATAGATAGAGAAATTCACAATTACATTTGAAGATATCAACACTCCTCTCTGAGTAGTTGATAGAACAAGTAGAAGGAAAATCAATAAGGATATGTATGACCTAAACAACATTATCAACCAATTTGACATAACTGGCATTTTCAGAGCATTCCACTCAGCAGCAGATGAATACATATTTTTTGTGTGAGAGATTCTGCAAAATTAGAACACACTTAGAGACTTATGCCTTTATCTGAGATTATCAAGAACACATACCTCTTATAGGGAATCAGGGTTAGCCAGGACACCTGTGACAAACCCAAGCTTTTGTCAGAGATTCTAAGTATCTAAGTGTAAGCTACTCAGGGATTTTTAAATAAATTTAGCCAACTGGAAGCCTCCCCTGATGTATCCCCTGATACCTGCCTGGTATCTCCCAGGGCATTGGTGGCTCTACATGGTTGCTTTCTGCTTTGACGTTTGCTGTGATTTCCATGAAAGGAAGCACCTCCACTAAATTAATACACTATCTGGTACATAATCTAAATCAGTTTATCAAGAAACCAGCAAATGTGCCAGGCCTAGCAGCCATCTTCCTACTCTCATTTTTTCTTTTAAAACCCAGATGTGTGTGTATGCCTATGTGTGCACATATCATTTTACTTTTCTGAATCTTATAACAGAGCTTCAGATGCTATCAGCTTCATCTATCATCAGATATGTTAAACTGTTATGTAGTTGTGGTAGACAAAATAATGTCCCTCCCAAAGATGGTCATGTCTCAGTCCTTGGCATTTGTGAATATGTTACCCCATGTGGTAAAAAGGACTATGTGATGTGACTAAATTAATAATTTTGAGATGGGGAAATTATCCTGGATTATCTGAGTGGGCCCAATGTAATCACAAGGGTCATTATAAGAGGGAGACAAGAGACAAGAGAGGTGAGAGTCAGAAAAGGAGGTGTAGGGAATTTCCCAGTGGTCCAGTGGTTAGGCACTTTCACCACCTGGGCCTGGATTCAATCTCTGGTCGGGGAACTAAGATCCTGCAAGCTGCGTGGCACCGTCAAAAAATAGGAGATACAACAACAGAAACAGGGTTGGAGTGTGTGCTCTGAAGATGAAGGATAAAGGCCATGAGCCATGGAATGCAGTTGGTCTCTAGAAGCTGAAAAAGGCAAGGAGCCTCCTGATGGAATATAGTTCTGCCGATACCCTGGTTTTAGTCCTGTGAGACTCATTTCAGACGTCTGACTTCCAGAACTGTAAGATAATAAATTTATGTTGTTTTAAGTCACTAAGTTTATGGCCTCATAAAACTAATACAGTAGTCAAATTTATCAATCTTTCTCTTTATAGCTTTCTAAGTTTGGGTTCATGTTTAGAAAGACCTTTGCCACTCTGAGATTATAAACCTTTTCCCCATGTCTCATTTGAAACTTCCATGGTTTTAGATTTTATTACTTTAATAGATTGACTAATTAAAGGAACCAGCCAGAGGTCTGTATCTTGTATTGATATAATAGAAGAAGGAAACATAGATGGAAGAGTCTTTATCTGTTTGATCTTTGGACTGGGCCTGTCTTTCTCTATAGGAATCTGCTAGCATAGGTAGAGATGGTCATTTATTGTCTGTCTAGCTGACACTGAAGCCTGCAAATCCTAGGCTTGGGGCATAGAGTGCTGGGGAGAGTGAAGGACTGAGGGAGCCAGAGCTCTCCCTGTGAGAAAGGATGTGTTTCTTGAGGTTGGAGTGGGAAAGACGAATGTCCCATATTCCCGTAAAGAGACTCAGTACTTTGTTTGGGGGTGGCAAATTATGCTCAGAGACTGAGATTGTTCTTGTTAAATATTTTATTTAACACAGGTTCACTGCGGGAATTACAATGATTTCACAAGCCAATAGCATACAGGATAGTGTCTCTTAATAAGCCAGTAAAGAAACAACATACACCAAACCAATGATAGATTGCTCCAGGCAAGGGGAGATGAAAAGAATAAAGTCCAAATTTAGTTGAGGGAATACCTTTTCTATGAGCTTTGATTTCTTGTTAGAGTTAACATCCGACGCCAGCACAAAAATAAAAGTCCCTGGTTGCTAAAGCACGTTGCTAGGGAACGATGGTGGTTGTGTTGGCAGGCTGGCTGATCTCCCAGCAGTTGGTCACCACTGCCAATAAAGAAGTTGCCTTTACCAAAGCAGCCAATGCCCCAAGGTCTTCGGAGAACTAGGTTAATAAAGAGTAGCTCTGCCCAGACAAAAATCTCGGTACTCATAGTCTAAATGTTCCCTGGCCATAGTTCCTTCTCCACATCTTCTACGGAAAAGCCCCCTTCCGGATCCCTCAGCCACTAAGCTACTGACTGCTTATTAACAACAGATGAGATGATGACATCCTGACACAGCTTACTTCATTCTCATATGAAAACAACTTTACTTCTAAAAACAACATTTTTTGTCTTAGTCATAAACAAGTAGATTAAAACAACTTCACCTAGGTGATAAACACCTGGATTTGAAATCATATCAAACCAATATGCAACACTGGGACAAGCACATCAACTGGAGGACAGGGAAAGAAGGCCCCTGGGAACAGGGCCAGACAGATAACTCGTGAGGCCCAATGCAAAATGAAAAAGTGGGACCCATTCTTCAAAAATCAGGAAAAAAAGTGTTGTCAAAGGTGCTAAAATAGAAAACGTTTTCCTTTCTTCTAGTCCCTTGACTTCTGTTTTTTCACTTACTACTTAATGTCATTCTAAGTAAAGCTTGAATTTTAAATTGTTAACATAATTTTACCATTCAGCTTTATAGTGTGCAAATGCCAGTTTTAAATGTAAATATATCAGCATTTAACTAACACATCAGTGGAATCACCAAAATTACACAATTTTTATTTTGTAATTTGTACGTGCATACACATAGTTGATCCTCACTATTTTTAGATTCTGTGTTTGTGAATTTGCCTACTAGCTAAAATTTATTTGTAACCTCAAAATCAATACTCTCAGCACTTTTGGTCATTCATGGACATGTGCATGCACAGTTTGGGAAAAACTGGAATTGGACAACATGCATATTCCCTCCCAGCAAACCTTTTAAGGAAGGTTTAGGGAAGATCCTACATGCCAGCAAAACTTTTAGGTTTGTTGACCTAAAACAAATAGACTGCCAGATATTTCTCCAGCAAAGATGGGTTTATTCGGAAACAGCAGAGAATTGCAATTCGAGGTCTGTGAACATGGTGTGCCATATGCAAGCCCCCACATGGCAATGGAAGGGTACTTGACAAGGAGGAAAAGGAAATTGGGAGGGCTGTAGCAAACAAAGAGTCCATGGCTTTTCATTGGCTCCTTGCTGAGAAAGCAGAGGAGTCTTCCTTTTTCCTTTTGGGCTCTGCCATCATCCCAGGGGTGACAGCTTCCCCTTCTAGTCCCCCACTCTATTCAACTGAGGTTTGTTTATTAATTTTCTTACAGGTTGAAAGAGGTGAAGTTCTGCTTTCTTGTTTTAGGTCTCAAACTGTAAACAAGTGTCTTTTTTGTGGCCTATTTAGTGTCACATTTTTTGCATTTTTGTGGTTTTTGTTCATGATTTCACTGTTTCAAGTGACCCCCAAGTGTAGTGCTGAAGGTTCAAAGGGCAAGAAAGCTGTGATGTGCCTTATGGAGAAAATATGTGTGCTAGATAAGCCTCCTTTAGGCATGAGTTAGTGCAGTTGACTGTGAGTTCAAATGTTAATGAATCAATAGTGTATGTTAAATAAAGTGTCTTTAAAGAGAAACACACATAAAATAAGGTTATGTATTGATCTGTTGATGAAAATGTGATCAGAAGCTTGCAGGAACCTAACTCTGTATTTCCCTTGGGAGCACTGTGGTTCAGTATTCACCAATTCCGTGTTTGTGGTAACTTTCTAGACCATAACTACCGTGAATAACAAGAATCAATTGTATTTCGTTCTTACCAGAGCAGTGGAAACACTGTACAAAACTAACACAACTGCTTTAACTCCTGTGATATAGTGACCTATAATAAGAAATATATATTTGGTCTTTGTCCCCATTTCTGGCACAGAGATCTTAAAACTCTTGGAATTTCCTAAGTGATGAGGATGACAAAGATACCTTTTGTTATGTTATTGAGGTGACTACTGGCCCCACCTAAGGAAGGGGGCTGATTGTCAGGAGAACAAACCATGTGATTAGAGGGAAGGAAAGGACAAGGAGGGAAGGGAAGGGAGGGAAAGAGGAGCTAGAGGTTGAATCCATCGCCAGTCATCAATGATTTGATCAATCTGCTTGTGAAACAAAACCTCCATAACGCCCCAGAAGGACAGAGTTTGGAGAGCTTCCAGGCTGGTGAACCAGAGTGCTTCCACCATGATGATAGAAGCTCCTTTGTTTGGGATGGCACCCTGTGTATTGATGTCTGTCAACTGAAAAAAAAATTCACAACGTAAAAGCTGTGAGCTGAGTTTATTCAGTGTCTTACTGACAACTATAGCCTGGGAGACAGCCTCTCAGATAGCTCTGAGAAACTGTTCAAAAGGTAAGGGGGGAGGTCAGTATGTATGTGATTTTGGCAAAGGGTGTAGGTGATTTTGGCGAAGGGTATAGGTGCAATCAAGCACACATCTCGGGCTTCCCTGGTGGCGCAGTGGTTGAGAGTCTGCCTGCCGATGCAGGGGACATGGGTTTGTGCCCCGGTCCGGGAAGATCCCACATGCAGTGGAGCGGCTGGGCCCGTGAGCCATGGCCGCTGAGCCTGCGCGTCCAGAGCCTGTGCTCTGCAACGGGAGAGGCCACAACAGCGAACGGCCCACGTACCACAAAAAAAAAAAGCACACATTTCAGTAGAATGTTGCTGCTAGTCATAAGGAACTCAGTTAGATAGCTTAGATAGCGTAATTAACAGTTTTGCTGCAGGAAGGGGGACCCCTTCCAGGGCCCCAGAGTGGGCTCTTGTCTAACACTCAGAAACGAATTGTCCAAGGAGACACACGTGCTGACAAAGCAAGAGACTTTACTGGGAAGGGACGCCCGGGCAGAGAGCAGGCGGGTAAGGGAACCCAGGAGGACTGCTCTGCCATGTCGCTCGCAGTCTCGGGTTTTATGGTGATGGGGTTAGTTTCTGGTTGTCTCTGTCTAATCATTCTGATTCAGGGTCCTTCCTGGTGGTGCATGCATTGCTCAGCCAAGATGGATTCCAGCGAGAAGGATTCTGGGAGGTTGGTAGGACATATTGATTTGCGTCTCCTCCCTCCTTTTGACCTTTCTTAAATTATTCCAGTTGGTGGTAGCTTCTTAGCTCTGTGTTCCTTACCAGGACCTCCTGTTGTAAGATAACTTGTGCAAACGGCTACTATCTTGTCTGGCCAGGGTGGACGGTTTTGGTGTTTCCCCTAACAGTTTTAGTGACTTTCTAAGAATGGGAAGATGCAAGAATGCAGATTCACAAAAAATTTCTCCTGAAAATAGCTAACTATCTGAAGGCCTGTTCTGCCAGTTTTTCCAGAGCACAGAATGCCTAATTCCTGATCTCCACCCTGAATTCCTTACAGGGTGTGTTGAAGGTCAGTGACTGAGAGGCTAATGACTTAATGCTTGTAGAACCGATGCTGAAAACTGGGCCTCTGTGCATCGGTGCCAAACTGAATCTTGGAGACAGAGTTTTGGGTGAAGTAGAAAAGAATAGCTTTATTGTTTTGTCAGGCAAAGGGCTCATGCCCTCAAAACTATGTGTCCCAAGCCAGGGGGGATTTGGTGAGGAGTTTTATAGCAGTGGTTCAAGGGCGGGGTTGCTGATAAGGATCAGGGTGTGTGCAGGACCTGCATTCCTTTAATCTGGCCTCAGGTGGTCTCCTGAGGAACTTCTGTGATTCTCAAGGTTATCAAACTGTGCCCTTCTCTCTGTAATGAAGAATGCTTCTGTCAAGTAGTTAACATCTTCCAGCTGTTGGGGGTTTCAGTTCTGCAGAAGGGCTCAAAGATATTGTTATGTGTATCCCTTGAGGAGGAACCAGGACTCTGCCCCAAGGCTGCACTATTTTTTCTTGATTCCTCCTCCCTTGTCTCTGCATCCCCTCCCTTCCCTGATTAGCAACTGTTTGAACCCGCCTTTCGGTACTCAGGGAAGTTTATGGAGGCTGAAGGGTATTCCCTACAAACAAGAAATGGGGGACACAGAAAGGCTTCTGTGCCCAGGAGCTCCACAGGGTTCTGCTCGGTTTCAGAACCAGATGGTGAGTAACCTTCTTTAGTTGGCATATCTCTTCATCTGGTTATTGAGTCATACCCTTTAATACCCTTTGTAAGAAACTGGTAATCTAGTGAGCTAACTAGTTTCTTGAGTCCTGTGAGCTGCTCTAGCAAACTAATTGAACCCAAGAAGGCGGTTGTGAGAAACTCTGATTTATAACCAGAAGCATGGGTAACAACCAGGATTTGCAGTTGGCACTGGAAATGGAAGGCAGTCTTATAGGACTGAACCCTTAACCTGTGGGAACTGATGCTATCTCAGGGTAGATAGTGTCAGAACTGAATTGAACTGTAGGATACCAAGCTGTGTTGGAGAATTGCCTGGTGCGCAGAAACTCCCCACATGCTGTAATCGGTGATTAGAATTGTTAATTCTGGATTTCCCTGGTGGCGCAGTGGTTAAGAATCCGCCTGCCAATTCATGGGACATGCGATTGATCCCTGGTTCGGGAAGATCCCGATTCTTAGCAGAGAAACTAAGCCCATATGCCACAACTACTGAGCCTGTGCTCTAAAGCCCACAAGCCACAACTACTGAGCCTGCATGCCATAACTACTGAAGCCCACGCGCCTAGAACCCGTGCTCCACAACAAGAGAAGCTACTGCAATGAGAAACCCACGCACCACAACGAAGAGAGCCCCTGCTCCCGCAACTAGAGAAAAGCCACGCACAGCAACGAAGACCCAATGCAGTGGGGGAGAGTCAAGATGGCGTACTAGGAAGATGTGGAATTCGCATCTCTTCACAACTAGGGTATCTACCAGGCACCGGTGAGGGACCACGGACACCTAAGGGGACAGGAGGAACCCCCAGCAACCGGATAGGACGTGCAGCGTGGGGGGAGTGAAGGCGGAGGAGAAGTGGAGGTGAGATGGGACTGGCACCCCTGAGGGGAAGCTGGGGGAGGGGAAGGGATCCCACTCCAAAGGGGTAAATTGGGGAACCACTGGGAGGGCAGAGGATCAAAAGGGAGCATGGCCAGGGCTCCCCTGCCCACTTGGGCCCCCAGGAACCTGCTGAGATCCCGGGCCTGATCCTCTGCCCACCTGGGACCCCTCCAGCCGTGCTGGTCCTGAGGGAGTGGGGGGCGGGGAGCAAAAGTAAAGGCCGGACTCCCAGGAATGGCACCCCTGAGGGGTGGCTGGGGGAGGGGAGGTGTTCCTACATCCAGCGGGACCCACCCATGGTTAGGGGTCCATCGGCGACGGGGGAGACCCTGAGGGAGACAGTGGGGGAGGGGGGCAAAGGAACGGAAGGGAACATGGCCAGTGTGTTCCCTGTCCACTTAGGCACTGGGGACCCTGCTGGGCTCCCAGGCCTAATCCTCTGTCCTCGGAGCCTCCCTCCAGCAGTGCAGAACCCAAGCCCCACCCCTACACCCCCACCCAGGGCCCTAAATCTACACTCGGAGACCCCCTCTGAGACCCCCTCTAACCACACTGGGCCTAAACCCCACCCACACACCCTCACTCAGGGCCCTACCTCCAAACTCCAGGACTCCACACTCCAGACGCCCTCCTTTCGTTGTGCTGCCTCTCTCCTTCCGCTCAGGTCCTAAGCAGAGACCCTGCCCCACACTTGAATGTTGCCCCGCCTACGCCCCGCCGCCAGAGCCTTTTCTAGCTACGTGGGTCCAGAGCCTAGGCCCCACCCCACGCTCAAACGTCACGTCACCCTCCCCCACCAGCCTAGGTCCCGCCCCACCCTAAACCCCACCGCTGCCTAAGTTCCACCCCAGCCTAAACTCCGCCCCCATACCCAAGGCTTTTTTTTCTTCTTTTTTCCTCTTTTATTTATTTATTTATTTTTTAAGGTAACTTGTATCTTTTTTTTTTTAACATCTTTATTGGAGTGTAATTGCTTTACAATGATGTGTTAGTTTCTGCTTTATAACAAAATGAATCAGTTATACATATACATATGTTCCCATATCTCTTCCCTCTTGCGTCTCCCTCCCTCCCACCCTCCCTATCCCACCCCTCTAGGTGGTCACAAAGCACCGAGCTGATCTCCCTGTGCCATGCGGCTGTCTCCCACTAGCTATCTATTTTGCGTTTGGTAGTGTATATATGTCCGTGCCACTCTCTAGCTTTGTCACAGCTTACCCTTCCCCCTCCCCATATCCTCAAGTCCATTCTCTAGTAGGTCTGTGTCTTTATTCCTGTCTTACCCCTAGGTTCTTCATGACATTTTTTCTTCTTAAATTCCATATATATGTGTTAGCATAGGGTATTTGTCTTTCTCTTTCTGACTTACTTCACTCTGTATGACAGACTCTATGTCCATCCACCTCATTACAAATAGCTCAGTTTCGTTTCTTTTTATGGCTGAGTAATATTCCATTGTATATATGTGCCACATCTTCTTTATCCATTCATCCGATGATGGACACTTAGGTTGTTTCCATCTCCTGGCTATTGTAAATAGAGTTGCAATGAAAATTTTGGTACATGATTCTTTTTGAATTATGGTTTTCTCACGGTATATGCCCAGTAGTGGGATTGCTGGGTCATATGGTAGTTCTATCTGTAGTTCATACCTCCATACTGTTCTCCATAGTGGCTGTACCAATTCACATTCCCACCAGCAGTGCAAGAGTGTTCCCTTTTCTCCACACCCTCTCCAGCATTTATTGTTTCTAGATTTTTTGATAATGGCCATTCTGACTCGTGTGAGATGATATCTCATTGTAGTTTTGATTTGCATTTCTCTAATGATTAGTGATGTTGAGCATCTTTTCATGTGTTTGTTGACAATCTGTATATCTTCTTTGGAGAAATGTCTATTTAGGTCTTCTGCCCATTTTTGGATTGGGTTGTTTGTTTTTTTGTTATTGAGACGCATGAGCTGCTTGTAAATTTTGGAGATTAATCCTTTGTCAGTTGCTTCATTTGCAAATATTTTCTCCCATTCTAAGGGTTGTCTTATGGTCTTGTTTATGGTTTCATTTGCTGTGCAAAAGCTTTGAAGTTTCATTAGGTCCCATTTGTTTATTTTTGTTTTTATTTCCATTTCTCTGGGAGGTGGGTCAAAAAGGATCTTGCTGCGATTTATGTCATAGAGTGTTCTGCCTATGTTTTCCTCTAAGAGTTTGATAGTTTCTGGCCTTACATTTAGGTCTTTAATCCATTTTGAGCTTATTTTTGTGTATGGTGTTAGGAAGTGATCTAATCTCATACTTCTACATGTACCTGTCCAGTTTTCCCAGCACCACTTATTGAAGAGGCTGTCCTCTCTCCACTGTACATTCCTGCTTCCTTTATCAAAGATAAGGTGACCATATGTGCGTGGGTTTATCTCTGGGCTTTCTATCCTGTTCCATTGATCTATATTTCTGTTTTTGTGCCAGTACCATACTGTCTTGATTACTGTAGCTTTGTAGTATAGTCTGAAGTCAGGGAGCCTGATTCCTCCAGCTCCGTTTTTCGTTCTCAAGATTGCTTTGGCTATTCGGGTTCTTCTGTGTTTCCATACAAATTGTGAAATTTTTTGTTCTAGTTCTGTGGAAAATGCCAGTGGTAGTTTGATAGGGATTGCATTGAATCTGTAGATTGCTTTGGCTAGTATACTCATTTTCACAATGTTGATTCTTCTAAGAACATGGTATATCTCTCCATCTATTTGTATCATCTTTAATTTCTTTCATCAGTGTCTTATAATTTTCTGCATACAGGTCTTTTGTCTCCTTAGGTAGGTTTATTCCTAGATATTTTATTCTTTTTGTTGCAGTGGTAAATGGGAATGTTTTCTTGATTTCACTTTCAGATTTTTCATCATTAGTGTATAGGATTGTGTATAGGATTAGTGTATAGGATTTTACCTTATTGATTCACTGTTATTGATTCCTTTATATTTTTATTCTTCCTAACAAGTCTTTTATTTTTCTAATTTTGTCTTATTCTTTATACTTTGTTATTGTTCTCTCCTTTTGGCTTCTTCCCCCCCCCCCCACACACACCCCTTTTTCTTTTCCTTTTTCTATTGTGGTTTCATTTTACCTGTTGCAGCTGTTTCAATTATAGTTTTATTTTTCCTAATATATTTTTTATCTTTCAAATTTTATTTTGTTTTTTATTCTTTGATATTGTACTGCTCCTTTTTTTCTTTCTTTCTTCCTTTTTTTTTTCTTTTTTTTTTTTTAACCACACCATGAAACTTGTGGGATCTTTATCCCAAGCCAGAGGTCAGGCCAAGCTCCTGTGGTGGTAACTCTGTGTCCAAACTGGTGGACTAACAGAGAACCTCAGACCCCAGGGAATATCAGTCGACGTGAGGACTCCCGGAGGTCCTCATCTCAGCACCAAGACCCAGCTCTATCCAACAGCCTGCAAACTCAAGTGCTGGATGTCGCAGGCCAAACAACCAGTGAGACAGGAATACAGCATACTCATCCAAAAAATAAATTTGGATGGTGAATTCTATCAAACATTTAGAGAAGAGATAACACTTATCCTTCACAAACACTTCCAAAATATAGCAGGGGGAGGAACACTCCCAAACTCATTCTATGAGGCCACCATCACCCTGATACCAAAACCCAACAAAGATGTCACAAAAAAAGAAAACTACAGGCCAATATCTCTGATGAACATAGATGCAAAAATCTTCAACAAACTACTAGCAGACAGAATCCAACAGCACATTAAAAGGATCATACACCATGATCAAGTGGGGTTTATCCCAGGAATGCAAGGATTCTTCAATATATGCAAATCAATCAATGTGATACACCATATTAACAAATTGAAGGATAAAAAACATATGATAATCTCAATAGATACAGAAAAATCTTTCGACATAATTCAACACTAATTTATGATAAAAACTTTCCAGAAAGTAGGCATGGAGGGAACCTACCTCAACATAATAAAGGCCATATATGAAAAACCACAGCCAACATTGTTCTCAATGGTGAAAAACTGAAACCATTTCCTGTAAGATCAGGAATAAGACATGGTTGCCCACCCTCACCACTATTATTCAATGTAGTTTTGGAAGTTTTAGCCATAGGAATCAGAGACGAAAAAGAAATAAAAGGAATCCAAATTGGAAAAGAAGACATAAAACTGTCACTATTTGCAGATGACATGATAGTATACCTAGAGAATCCTAAAGATTATACCAGATAACTATGAGAGCTAATCAGTGAATTTGGTAGAGTAGCAGGATACAAAATTAATGCACAGAAATCTCTTGCATTCCTATACACTAATGATGAAAAATCTGAAAGTGAAATTAAGGAAACACTCCCATTTACCACTGCAGCAAAAAGAATAAAATACCTAGGAATAAACCTACCTAATGAGACAAAAGACCTGTATGCAGAAAACTATAAGACACTGATGAAAGAAATTAAAGATGATACAAACATATGGAGAGATATACCATGTTCTTAGATTGGAAGAATCAACATTGTGAAAATGAGTATACTAGCCAAAGCAATTTACAGATTCAATGCAATCCCTATCAAACTACCAATGGCATTTCTCACAGAACTAGAACAAAAAATTTCACAATTTGTATGGAAACACAAAAGACTCTGAATAGGGCTTCCCTGGTGGTGCAGTGGTTGAGAGTCCACCTGCTGATGCAGGGGGTGTGGGTTCGTGCCCTAGTCTGGGAGGATCCCACGTGCCACAGAGCGGCTGGGCCTGTGAGCCATGGCCGCTGAGCCTGTGCGTCCGGAGCCTGTGCTCCACAATGGGAGAGGCCACAGCAGTGAGAGGCCCTTGTACCGCAAAAAAAAAAAAAAAAAAAAAAAAAAAAGACTCCGAATAGCCAAAGCAATCTTGAGAAAGAAAAATGGAGCTGGAGGAATCAGGCTCCCTGACTTCAGACTATACTACAAAGCTACAGTAATCAAGACAGTATGGTACTGGCACAAAAACAGAAATATAGATCAATGGAACAGGATAGAAAGCCCAGAGATAAACCCACGCACATATGGTCATCTTATTTTTGCTAAAGGAGGCAAAAATATACAATGGAGAAAAGACAGCCTCTTCAATAAGTGGTGCTGGGAAAACTGGACAGCTACATGTAAAAGAATGAAATTAGAACACTTCCTAACACCATACACAAAAATGAACTCAAAATGGATTAAAGACCTAAATGTAAGGCCAGACACTATGAAACTCTTAGAGGAGAACATAGGCAGAACACTCTATGACATAAATCGCAGCAAGATCCTTTTTGACCCACCTCCTAGAGAAATGGAAATGAAAACAAAAATAAACAAATGGGACCTAATGAAACTTAAAAGCTTTTGTAGAGCAAACGAAACCATAAAAAAAGATGAAAAGACAGCCCTCAGAATGGGAGAAAATATTTGCAAATGAAGCAACTGACAAAGGATTAATCTCCAACATATACAAGCAGCTCATGCAGCTCAATATCAAGAAAACAAACAATCCAATCCAAAAATGGGCAGAAGACCTAAATACACATTTTCCCAAAGATATACAGATTGTCAATAAACACATGAAAAGATGCTCAACATCACTAATCATTAGAGAAATGCAAATCAGAACTACAATGAGGTATCACCTCACACGAGTCCGAATGGCCATCATGAAAAAATTGACAAACAATAAATGCTGGAGAGGGTGTGGGAAAAGGGAACCCTCTTGCAGTGTTGGTGGGAATGTAAATTGATACAGCCACTATGGAGAACAGTATGGAGGTTCTTTAAAAAACTGAAAATAGAACTACCATATGACCCAGCAATCCCACTACTAGGCATATACCCTGAGAAAACCATAATTCAAAAAGAGTCATGGGGCTTCCCTGGTGGCGCAGTGGTTGAGAGTCTCCCTGCCGATGCAGGGGACACGTGTTCGTGCCCCATTCCGGGAAGATCCCACATGCCATGGAGCAGCTAGGCCCGTGAGCCATGGCCGCTGGGCCTGCGCGTCCGGAGCCTGTGCTCCGCAACGGGAGAGGCCACAACAGTGAGAGGCCCGCGTACCACAAAAAAAAAAAAAGAAAGAGTCACGTACCACAGAGTTCATTGCAGCACTATTTACAATAGCCATGGATGCAACCTAAGTGTCCACTGACAGATAAATGTTTAAAGAAGATGTGGCACATATATACAATGGACTATTACTCAGCCATAAAAAGAAACGAAATTGAGTTATTTGTAGTGAGGTGGATGGACCTAAAGTATGTCATACAGAGTGAAGTAAGTCAGAAAGAGAAAAACAAATACTGCATGCTAACACATATATATGAACTCTAAAAAATAAAATGGTTCTGATGAACCTAGGGGCAGGACAGGAAGAAAGTTGCAGATGTAGAGAATGGGCTTGAGGACATGGGGAGGGGGACGGGTAAGCTGGAATGAGGTGAGAGAGTAGCCTTGACATATATATACTACCAAATGTAAAATAGATAGCTAGTGGGAAGCAGCTGCATAGCACAGGGAAATCAGCTAGGTGCTTTGCGACCACGTAGAGGGGTGGTAGGGAGGGGATATGGGGATATACATATGCATATAGCTGATTCATTTGTTATACAGCAGAAACTAACATAACAGTGTAAAGCAATTATACTCCAATAAAGACGTTAAAAAAAAAAAAAGACCCTGGGGGATTCCTTGGTGGCGCAGTGGTTGAGAGTCTGCCTGCTGATTCAGGGGACACGGGTTCGTGACCCGGTCCGGGAAGATCCCACATGTCGCGGAACGGCTGGGCCCGTGAGCCATGGCCGCTGAGCCTGCGTGTCCGGAACCTGTGCTCCGCAACGGGAGAGGCCACAACAGTGAGAGGCCCGCGTACAGCAAAAAATAATAAAAAAAAAAGACCCAATGCAGCCAAAAATAAATAAATAAATAAATACATAATATTAAAAAAATTAACTCCACTGCTCAATAGACGTGCATTCTATCAACACTCTCCAATTTTGACTTGATGAGTAAGGGCAGACAGAAGAACAAACCATGGATTCGCCTATTTTTCCCTTTCTTGATAATGGAATTTTTTCAGCGGGGGCAGGGAGGGAGATTTTCCTTCTCCCCTTCTAACTTTCTTGGCTGGCCTAACTGACATAAGACACATGAACAGAAGAAAAAAAATCACAAAAGCTTAATAACATGTATCCTTGGGACAGACCTAGGAAAAGTGAGTAACTCTTCAAAGTGGTGGAAAAGGGCACCTTATATACCATCTTCAGCTAAAGACAAAGGATGTGGTGATGGTGAGTCAGTTATGGGCGATCACCAGGAAAAGCACAGTAAACAAGGGTAAGGTTGTTATGCAGATTTAAGTTGCTGCCTTCTCCAATGATAAGAGTTTCTAAAGATTTAGTCATCCCCCTCTTCCTGGTACAGTGAGGGAGACACCCTTCCAAATGGAGATTTCCCTTATAAATGTAAATGTCTCTTACAAAGGGGTAAATTTTACTCCGTTTTCAGAGCTTCTCCTGTGTCTGCAGTTTCTTTAAAATAACCAGTTTAAAATAATCCTTATGTCAAGAGGGCATATTTTGCAGTGGCAAAATTCTGCTCCCCTGCAAACATAAGTGGTTAACCAATACAAGGAAATAATGTACATAGATAGGGTACGGGGTCCCAGGAGGAAAAGAACCAGATAGAGCTTTTTTTTTTTTTTTGCGGTATGCGGGCCTCTCACTGTCGTGGCCTCTCCCGTTGCGGAGCACAGGCTCGGGACGCGCAGGCTCAGCGGCCATGGCTTATGGGCCCAGCTGCTCCGCGACATGTGGGATCTTCCCGGGGCACGAACCCGTGTCCCCTGCACCGGCAGGCGGACTCTCAACCACTGCGCCACCAGGGAAGCCCAGATATAGCTTTTTGACATAAGAAAAGCCATTTTGGCCAAAGCCATTTTGTGATATAAGCCTGGCCATAATTCTTGTCCTTGAACAAATCTCAGTAATTAATGATCTTAACGGAACACAGGAAAAGCAGCCTAGAAACAATGGTTCAGTGATAAAACAGAGTTATATAAACACAGTTCCTCCTCATGGAACTGTTTTTATATAACAACCTGACACACATCTTTGAGTTGTTCTACAAGAACTAAGGCTCCCAGCCAGGTGGAGGATAGTAAATACTTGCTAAGACCCCAAAATGGTTGGAACCTAAAGAATGATGATATTGACCTTTTCTGGCCCTCGTGACTTCAATCAACTAAGTCTTGGACTCTAACCTTATCCCCAATTCAAAACTTCCCCGCTTTTGCTGTTTGAGGAGACACTGCTTTGGGAAAGATCCCCAGTGTTCTCCTTACTTGCTGTAAGTAATAAATGCTTCCTTCTGCTGCTCCTTGCCTTGGTTGAGTCTTTTGGCTTGACACCCACAAAGAGGTGAAGCCATTATTTGGGTAACAGTAACAAAGTAAGAATAGCTATGATAGATTTCCTTGGTTGTTTGTGTTTCCTAGACCACCATTGCCTTCTTTCTGTGACAACAGCTTACTGACTCATTTAAGACTGAGAGTTTCTGGAAGTATTTGCAAGTTCATACAGGCTCTCAGCCCAAAGGAAAATCAGAAATGACGATAAAGCACCGTGACACTAATGGAGTGTTCAGGAAGGAGACATGCCAGAGGGAATGTCCTCTGCTCACCATTAGAGGGTGAATGATAGAGAGAGAAGGAGGAGACTTAGCCAGCTTCTGTATTTGATACTAAACAGTACTCTGAAGGAAGTCATAATCTATATGCTACAAGCTTGAATAATTAACTTACTATATTTAACTAATTAAGGACTCATACTGAATAAGTTAGTTTTATATTTACTTTCTCATCCTGATCTTGAAAAAATGTCTTCATATTTAGCATTATCAGGCATATGAGATGGGACAATTACTGCAGCTGAAACTGCACAACTCAGATGGGATGTGAACCCACGTGCCAGGACTTGAGCCCAGCCAGAATTCAGATTGGGGCTTGAAACCATGGTCTTTTAATTGAAATCACACACCTGGTCTCAGGACTTAATGAAGCTCAGTTTCTTTAAGTTTCATTGCAGAAAGAATTCAGTGAGAGACACAGTGATAGGTAAGAATGGATTTAATTAGAGAGATACACATTCCATAGACAGAATGTGGTCCATCTCAAAAGGCGAGAGTGACCTTGGGAGAAGTACACACCACAGACAGAGTGTGGGCCATCAGAAGGCAAGAGGCCTTGAAATACGGGGTGGTTAGTTTTTATGGGCTGGGTAATTTCATAGGCTAATGAGTGGGAGGATTATTCCAAATATTTGGGGGGAAGGGGTGGGGATTTCCAGGAATTGGGCAACCACCCATTTTTTTGCCTTTTATGATTACCTTCAGAACTGTCATGGTGCTGATGGGTGTGTCATTTAGCATGCTAATGTATTACAATAAATGTATAATGAGGCTCATGGCCTACTGGAAGTCGAATCTTCCACCATCTTGGACCTAGTTGGTTCTAACCAGTTTTTGTCATGTCCTATGGCTGTGTCATTCTTTTAAAGATGACATCCCCCCTTCCCTCCTGTTTCACAACTGGGCATTCAATTTAACTCAAATTTCCTGGCAACTAATGTGAGAAAATAAAACTGTTGGGGAAACACTGACTGAAACCGCCCACCCTGGCCAGCACCACAGTAACCATTTGCATGAGTTATTTTACGATAGGAGATCCTGGTAAGGAACACAGAACTAACAAGCCACCACCAACCGGAAGAATTTGGGAAAGGTCAAAAGGAGATGCCAGTCCATCCTACCAACCTTCCAGAATGCTTCTCGCTGGAATCCGTCTTGGCTGAGCAATGTGTGCGCCACCAGGAAGGACCCTGAGTCAGAATGATTAGCCAGAGACAACCCGGAAACTAATCCCATCACCATAAAACCTGAGACTGTGAGTCAGGTGGCAAAGCAGTCCTTACCCTCCTGCTCTCCGCCCGGGTGTCCCTTCCCAATAAAGTCTCTTGCTCTGTCAGCATGTGTGTCTCCTCGGATAATTCATTTCCGAGTGTTAGAAAAGAGCTCACTCTTGGGCCATGGAAGGGGTCCCCCTTCCTGCAACAAAACTGTAAGGGGAAAGAATTATAATAAAGTCTTTCATCCATTCATTTGTAAAAATTCTCGGAACAAGAAATAAAGAGAAAGGTTACCTATCTGAGAAAATAATTTATTAATTATTCTCAATTTGGGAGAATGTATATAAGGGTAATTGATGTTTAAAAAAACAAAATTCAGCCAAGTAAATTTGAGATCTAATTAGCTTTATTAGGCGATTCAAGAATCAGGCAGCATCCCATCTAGCATTCCAGGAGTGGTACAAAATGGAAAGCTTTTATAGAAAGGAGGGTGGGACAAGAAAGTTATTAGCAAAAGAAAAAGGTTACTTTGGGCCAGATCCTCGTCTTTTTGAGGGGAAGGGAATAGCAAGGATCTTTATCATGCAGATTACCTCACTTGTACTGATCAGGAAATTTCATATTGTTTTACAGGTCACATTTCTGGGCAGAACTGACACTGCAATTAAGCCGTGGTTTGATGTAGTGGAGGGCAAATGACTCCATTTGGGGCTTGTTATTTCTTTTTTATTGAGGTGTCCAGCTCATTGGGGTATAAGCATGAGCTGGCTTTCTTTTTTCTGGGACCTGCCACCCAAGTTGTAGGTTGAACCTCCCTTTCTTACTGGGTGGTAGCTCTCTTAACAACTCATTTTGATCCCATAGTTTTTCATCTCATAACTGAAACTGAAACAGAAAGGAAGGGGGGCAGGGCACAACCTTTAAAAGAATGACAAAGCCATAGGACATGACATAAACTGGTTAGAACCAACTAGGTGCAAGATGGTAGACAAGACTTCAACTAGACCTTGAGCCTCAGTATACACTCATTGTAACACATCAGCAAGTTAAATGACACACACACAGGCGCCATGACAGTTCCAAGGCTGACCATAAAAGGTCAACAAGTAGGCAGTGGCCAAGTTCCTGGAAATCCCTGCCCCTTCCCCAAAATAACTAGAATACTCCTCCCACTCATTAGCCTATGAAATTACCCGTCCCTATAAAAACTGGCAACCTCATAACCTGGTGCTGCTCTCGCCTTCTGAGATGGTCCACATTCTGTTGAGTGTGTTCCTCTCTAAATAAATCCACTTCTTACCTATCACTTTGTCTCTCACTAAATTCTTTCTGTGATGAGACATTAAGAACCTGAGCTTCGTTAAGTCCTGAGACCAAGTGTGTGATCTCAATTAAAAGATTGTGGGTTCAAAGTTCCCTGGTGGCACAGTGGTTAAGAATCCACCTGCCAGTGCAGGGGACATGGGTTCGAGCCCTGGTCCGGGAAGTTCCCACATGCCGTGGAGCAACTAAGCCTGTGCGCCACAACTACTGAAGCCTGCACGCCTAGAGCCCATGCTCTGCAACAAGAGAAGCCACTGCAAAGAGAAGTCCACGCACTGCAACAAAGAGTAGCCCCTGCTCACTGCAACTAGAGAGAGCCTGTGAGAAGTACGAGGACCCAACGCAGCCAAAAATAAACAAAGAAACAAACAAATAAATTCATTTATTTAAAAACAGACCAAAAAAAAAAAAAAAAAAAAAAGAGACCATGGGTTCAAGTCCCATCTAGGTTTTGGCTGGGTTTGAGTCCCCCTAAAACTGAGTTCCTCTGCTGACTTTATGATTAACCTCTCTATCCAAAACTTTATTCCTTTTCTTGTCCTGCCCCTGTTCCCCTCAAGATTGAGGAGTATCAAAGAAAAGGGGAGATTGACACTGAGCAGGATCCTGTGGGCCCCTCCCAGGTACAAAAGATACACCCCCACACTTCTTGTTTATAGAAGAAGGCTTTAGTTTCCTAGGCCTTCCCTGAGTTCCAAAGAACAGATTCAAATTCAAGCAGTTACTAATTAAAGAATGCAGAAACACAGGAAAAGCAGTCGAGAAACAATAATTCAGTGATAGAACAGAGTCCTAGTTCTGCCTCAGGGAATACACGTAACAATCTGATACATATTTTAGAGTTGTTCTGCAGGAACTAAGACCCCCATCCAGTTGGAGGATGGTAAATACATGCTGAGACGCCAGACTGGTGAGAACCAGAAGGTTGATGACTGAGATCCCTGTTTACCTCACCACCAACTAGTCCAAAGAAAGTTGTATACCCTGCAGCCCTCACCCTAAATATTGCCTTTAAAAACTCTTCCTTGGGAATTCCCTGGTGGTCCAGTAGTTAGGACTCAGCGCCTTCACTGCTGTGGCCTAGGTTCGGTCCCTGGTTGGGGAACTAAGATCCCATAAGCCAAGCGGTGCAGCCAAAACAAAACAAAACAAAACAGAACACTCTTCCCTGAAAACCACTGGGGAGTTCAGGTCTTCCGAGTATGAACCACCCATTCTCCGTGCATGGCCCTTGCGATAAACCTTTTTGTGCTCCAAACACCAACGTTTCAGTTTGTTTGGCCTCACTGTATGTCGGGCACATGGACTTGGGTTCGACTACGTAACTGTTTCTTGGTTATGAGAATCCTTACATGCCAGTGTTTTTCAGTTCTGTCTGAATCTTCACCTCACATCTGATACAAATCTCTCCTTACTTGACTGTGCTTATTGTTGCTTCTCAGGCCAACCTTTACTGGCCATCAATATCAGACTGATGTGGTACCCTCTGTGTGGCAGGAATTTAAATGCTGGTCACATGTAGAGTGAATCTGAGAGCAATGAAGAAATCTACCCAAAATATAGCCACCAAGTATGAGAGAGCTAGCTCCTGTAAAAATCTGTCTTTATCCCACTGTCCTGGTCTGCTTGGGCTGCTATGACAACAATACCATAGACTGGGTGACTTAAACAGCAAACATTTATTTCTCACAGTTCTGGAGGCTGGGAAGTCCAAGATCAAAGTACTCTCAGATTTGGTGTCTGGTGAGAGCCTGACACCTGCTTCCTAGGCAGCCATCTTCTTGCTGTGTCCTCACAGGGCGGAAGGGATGAGGGAGCTCCCTTGGGCCTCTTTTACAAGGGCACTAATCCCATTCACGAGAGCTCAACCGTCATGACCTAATCACTTCCAAAGGCCCCACCTTCTACTACTCTCACAATGGGGATTAGGTTTCAACATATGAATTTTGGGGGCGCACAAATGTTCAGTCTATAGCACCCACCCAAGTGTTTGTGAAGCCACCTCAGATGGTCTATACCTCACAGGCGTAGAGGCCTCTTGCCTTGGCACCCTGTTGAGGTGGTGCCAACAAAATGACCCAGGTCCAGTTGCCTTCCTCTGGTGACACTTTTATTGTTGCCATGGCCAACAGTGGGTGGCCATCTGCTCCACAGCCCTTTCTCTCCATTCTGGCAACACACTGCTCTTTCTCCTTTTACTGGGGCATCAGGTGCTCTGCAGAAGAGATGGTTAGCATCCCTGGGGACGGGGGCAGTGAAGGAGGAAAGAAACTCTCTTCCTGACCAGCATGTCCTCAAAGGCTAACCGCAATCACATCTCAGTCCTCTCCTGTGGAGAAGGGATGCGATGTGGTGGAGAGCAGTACATCGTAGGACTAATTTTCCTACTCTCAGTAAGCCTTGAGTGGTGTTGGCAGACCCCTAACAGCTGGTGGTGCTCTGAACTCAGAATGTGGGATGTTTTAACACCTTTGATACTTAGCTTTAAGCCTTAGTCTCCATTCCTGAACCACAGAAAAAACCTCACTCAACATTTTATAAAGACATGCACTGAAACCACATCATCAAGTGTCACATCGATAACCTGAGTTCATCTTGGGCCTCGTGCCAAGAACTAGGGTGAATACAAAGGATTTAATTATATTTTCCTAAAGGCAAAGTGATTTCAGTTTGATAGGAGAGACTGAGTACATACATTAACAGAGCAATGCAGAAAACAGACAAATATTCAGAACAATTACAGTAGCATATGCTTTATATTATGTCCATTTTGCAGAAAAAGGAACAAAGGCACATTTATTTAAGTGGAATGAGCCCAGATGTCTTCACTTCCAGCTTTGTCCATGTTTTAAAATTATTTTTTGTTTTGACATAACTTACAGAAGAGTTGCAAAGATAGTACAGAGAGTTCCTGTATACCCTTCACCCAGCTTCCCCTAATGTTAATTATATAACCATGGCACATTGATCAAAACTAAGAAATTAACATTGATACAATACTATTAACTAAAATATGGACTTTCTTGTTTTTCATTTCACCATTTTTTCCACTAATGCCCTTTTCCTGTACTATGATCCCATCCAAGGCATCATGTTATATTTTAGTCATCATGTCTTCTTAGTCTCCACCAGTCTGACAGTTTCTCCAGTCTTCCCTTGTCTTTCATGACTTTAACACTTTTAAGAGTTCCAGTCAGGTATTTGTAGAATGTCATTCAATTTGAGTTTTCTGATGTTTCTCATGATAAGACTGGGGTTGTGGATTTGGGGGAAGAATACCACGGCGGTGAAGTACCCTTCTCCTTGATCATATAGCAGTATAACTTATTACTGGTGAGTTGACCTTGATCACATGGTTAACGTGGTGTCTACCAAGTTTAGAAACCAAGGTCTGAGAGCTAAGTGCATTCACTGCTACTGGACCATGATTGCTGCTAGACCCTCCAGTGGACAGAGTTAGGAAGTATATATGTATACTAGCCTATGTATATACACGTCTATATTTCCTTTTCTACTTGCTTATTTGTCACTTCTTTCTCTGACAGCAAGAAACCTGCCTCTCCCTACCTGTAATATATTTACTTATTTGTTCAATTCAAGTATGCCCTACAAATTTACCAACTAGACTGCAGTGTTTGTTTTCAGTTCTTTGTGTCTTTAGCTTACAGTTTCAAGCAAAACATTGTTTTCCAAAGTTACTTAGGCCAGCTCATTTTTTCCCCCACTCCCTTCAGTGAGATTATATCATACATTTGTGAAACAGTTAGATTCATTTTTTACAATCTGCATTTTATTGTGGGTTCCCCTGACAGCGTGGTGAATTTTTAAAAATTTTGCATATGATAAAAGTCACCCTTTGTGCTATACAGCTTTTTGTGTGTGTGTGTTTTGACAAATGAATACAGTCATGTATCCATCATCATAGTACAATACAGAACAATTATCCTAAAAATTCCCTTGTACAGCTCTTTGTTGTAAACCCCTTCCCTCTCCCCAAACCTGCCAACCACTGATCTGTTTTCCACCCCTATAGTTTTGCCTTTTTCAGAATGTCATATAAATGAAACCATACAATATGTAGATTTTTAGGTCTAGCTTCTATCACTCAGCAAAATACGTTTAATATTTGTCCATGTTGTTGCATGAACCTACTTCACTCCTTTTTACTGCTGAGTGTGGATAAACTCATCGTGTGGATATAGGACACTTGTTTATCCATTCACCTGTTGAAAGACATTTGGGTTATTTCTAGAATTTGGCAATTACGAATAAAGCTGCTATAAACAGTCATTGTATGGGTTTTTTCGTGAATACAAATTTCACACTTGGATAAATACCTAATAGTGGAATGACTGGGCTGTATAATAGGTTTATGTTTATAAGAAACTGTCAAATGGGCTTCCCTGGTGGCACAGTGGTTGAGAGTCTGCCTGCTGATGCAGGGGACGCGGGTTCGTGCCCCGGTCCGGGAGGATCCCACATGCCGCGGAGCGGCTGGGCCCGTGAGCCATGGCCGCTGAGCCTGCGCGTCCGGAGCCTGTGCTCCGCGATGGGAGAGGCCACAACAGTGAGAGGCCTGCGTACCACAAAAAAAAAGACAAACAAAAAAATCTGCCAAACAGTTTTCCAGAGTGAATGTTATGCCTTGCAATCCCTTCAGCAATGAGCGAGAGTTCCTATTGTTCTGCATTTTCTCCAGCGTTTGGTTGTCCACACTCATTTTAGAGTGGAAACTGTCCCCCCACCCCAGCCCAACTTCCTTGTTCCTTTTGGCCTCTGCCTGGATTACCAAATAATCTGTATTCCTGCTTTGCAGCCTGCTGGTATTAGTGAAGGTAATGATTTTAGACTACTTCATGTTTCCACTGTGTACTAAAGCACTCTTCCATTTTTAACCTCCTCACAGACCTATAAGGCAGTTTCAGCATTCTTAAGTTGGTATGAGAGGTAACAGCACCCTGCCTGAGAAGAATTTCTTTCTGACTTTCTCAAACCTCTGCTTTTGTGAGCCTCTTAGCTCCCTACTCATTTCAGCTTCTTTTTAGCGTAACCAAATGAATCCACTGAAATACAAGGGTGGTAAAGGGTCTTCACTAGACCCTGTAATGGCTATGGATCCGGCAGGATAGACCACTCCACGTGACTTTCCAGCTGGGTGGCTGGGTGTTAATTCATCAGGAAGGAGCCATGTGTCAGGCCCCTGCTCAAAGTCCCTAGCTCCTACCTTGGCAGCTCACACATTCTTGTAGTCATGGGAGTCTTCATTTGACATCTCTTCTCCATGTTTCATCTGACTGTTCTCACTCTGTGCAGATGACTGATAGGCCACATAATCCTTTAAGGCCAGGAAACTCCCTGACTGCATGACAGGTTGGATGTGGGTCTCTGGACCACCTGTCCTGCCCTCTACATGGTCTGTGTTTGAGGATGTGGCTTCCTTCTCCTCCCGCTGCTGGTTTCCACTGGGATCTGGTGGTACATTTTCATAATCTCTGCAGCACTGAAAAGTTCCCCAGGGCTGCTTCCCTTGGATGGTCTCGAGATCCAACACTGCCATGTTGACATAATCATTTGAGGTCTGAGAAGACCCTTCGCCATCGTTGAGTGGATAACTGCTCTCAGTTCCTGGAGACCCCAAACTGGTGTAGTCACTGGCGTTCCCACAGCCCTCATCTATTTCTTCAGTCAACTCCAGCACCTTGGAACTTGGGAGGATGAAGAGGTTCCCAGGAGGGCTGTTGGTAGAAGCTAAAGTCTCAGCAATCTCCTTTGCTGTGGGGATATTGACATAATCTCTTGAATCCTCTGAAGAAGTGCTTGGGCAATCTCTTGAAGCTCTGACATTGACATAGTGCGCTGAGGGAGTGAGGTTTCCATACATCTGGGGCCCCATGGTATTGTCATAGATGCCCACTGCATACCCCATGGCATGAGTATGGGCTCTGTGCACATGGAGGGCATCACCTGCTTGGGAGGGCTATGAGTAAGAAGAAAAAGCCAGTGACAGGATAGAAGTAGAAACATGGACAAAACCTTTCTTCTTCCCTGCCCAGTACTACTACATCTAATGGTTCTTCCTCTCTGTTCTTCACTTTGGAGAAAAGGTCTGAATCAGGGATCTCAAACCTCAAGGCTTCAGATGCTAGGTAGGAATAAGTGAAGTAGGCTGAGTTTAAGGAAAGCAGCAGTGTAAATTTGACAATAAATTGCAACAGATTTTTGGCCACACTGTGGGGTTTCAATGGGGAGTGGGGGAAGTATTAGGAATTGGAGAGAGCCTGCCACACCCCAGAGCACACTGAGGCGCGGCATAGTGGTTAAAGGTAGAGGCTTAGGCTCAGACTGAGGGTGCAAGTCCCAGGCCTCACCACTCTGTGCTCAGTTTGGGCAAGTTACCTAATCTCACTGTGCCTTAGTTTCCTAACTTATAAAATGGGTATAATCATAATAATATCTACACCATGAGGGTTTTGTGAGGAGTAAATGGATTACGGACCGTAAAGTGTTTAGAATAGCTCCTGGCACAGAGAAAACACTAAAAAATGCTTGTTGCTATATTAGTATAGGGGCAGCTGACACGCAGGTCAGCTGCTTATGGCCAATTAGAGATGCTAGTCTGTTGTTTCCAGAACTTCTGATTTTCAAGAAAAGCTGGACATCTGGACTTTAATATGAAATCTTTTAGGTTTTTGAATGTTGCCAACTGGTTCAAAATGTCCTTCAAACACTACAGAGTACAATCCAAACATGTTTGTGGGCTTAAGCCAGTTTGAAATCTAAACTCTAGATGCAAAATTCCCTCAGGGCCCCCCTGAGTCCTAGAAGTCGCTTTAGCAGTGGAGTTTCCTCCGCTCTTCCTTTTATCAGCCCCTTAGACTTGCTGCCCCAGGAAGTTTTAGAAGCAGGAGCAGAGCCCAAGGATGGGACATGCAAGAGGAAGGGGAAGCAAAGGTGGCAACATGGAGCGGCCGCATGGTAATCAACCTAAGCCCCTGGGTGAAGAAAGGCTAGGTAACAACCGAATTAGCAGCAGCTGCAGCATGGCTGTACTTACCCAAGGATGGTCACAAAACCAAAGGAACTGATTCTTTTAACAAGCTAATGAGAACTTATCTATGGAAATAAGCACCCTGATCTTCAAAATAGTCCCTCTACTGTCTCTGGTGTGACTCCTCCTGGGGAGCTGCCTTCAGAGCCAGACTACAAGACACAAGGGATTATTGTTATTAATTGTAATGGTCCCCTTGTAACCTCAAAGGTATCCCCGACGTGCTCAGTGTTTTCTACACCAGTTACAGTGCTGAGTGAACTTACGAGTATTTCTGCTATGGAGGAGGATTGAAACAATTAGACATAGGCTCAGAAGTAATTGTCAAAGTAGGACTTTAAGAGTATTTTGAGTACCAACAGCACTGTTGGAATATTTCGGTACCCTCCCAAGGTGATTACTTTGAAGGGGACAACACTCATTTGGAAAACACATTTCAGTTCTAACATCGTGTCCTTGAATACACGTGCCCTGGTGCCTTTCCTAAAATCCCAAGTGCTTGCTCCTCTCTTTCTAAATTTTTTGCCTTGGGTGGTAGGGAAGTCCTGAGGCTAGTCTTCCCAATTTATTAATAGGGCCTCGGGGGTGGGGGGCAGGCGGGTGGTGTGTGTGTGCCAAAGGACATGCTGTTTGCAGAGGCTTAGAGCCAAGACCTAGCACTCTTGCACTTCAGCTCTTCTGCCAGAGACATATCATTTCTCCCAAACGGGTTGTCATTTCACTTGGCTCTTACCACATGCTCGGAGGGAGGGCTGTCAGAATTTCTGGAGAGGAGGCTCTCGGTACTGAAAATACGAATACTTCTTGACGGATGTCTTCCTGAAAGGACAGAGAACAAACCCTGAACGTAGTCAGCCAGTCCTCCGAGTGCTTCAGCCTGTACAATTCCTGCATCTTGGGTGAAGTGGGTTTGTGTGATGTCTGGGATTTGGGGCCTGGCGTTCTGTGGGGAGAGGGTCAGAGCTACAAGGATGATGTGCTAGGAGACCTGGAACCCTCCTCGGCTAGCTGAGGACAAAAGGACACTAGCACAGGAATTGAGGAGACTGGGAAAGAGGCTCCTGGGGCGAACCCTCCTTGCCTTGAGGCTGGAGGCCATTTTCTCCTTCTGTATGTCTTTCCCAATGCTAGACGTACCCAGCTGTTGCCTGCTAACTTACGTCAAGAAAAACCAAAGCTGCTCTCTATGTAATCAAACCATAATGCTGTACTCCATAAACTTATACGGTGATGTATGTCAATTTTTTATCAATGAAATTGGAAAAAGAAACAAACAAAACCCCCAACCCAGATGACCTCCCGCTCCCTTCTTCGAGCTCTCCAAGCCCCCACTGGAGTTGCATCTTGCAGTCTATCTATCCCATTCTCTCTCATGCTCCCTGAAGGGCAGAAAGGTCTGCAACTTTAGAGAAAGTTGCGTCCAGGTGAGAGGTACATTCCGGGGGTAGAAGTTCTGTAGGTCTGGACTCCATGGATTAGAAAGAAAAACCTACCCAGCTCTTCTTGTCTTCGGGGCAAGAGGTCATAAATATTTTTGGCTCCTTGTCTGGGTCGAGGCAGAGTCAACAAGGGCATGACGGTAACTTGGAAGTAAGGAACTCGCCCTGCAAGGCAATGAGAGACACGGAGGTCATGGCTGGGCCCAGCTGCACAGAATGCGGGGCCCCTTGGGGATGAGATGGTCCCTGAAAATATTGCCCACCCTCACCATGTATCATGAAAAATACGTTTTCAGACTTGACCAATTCCCTTTGAGCTAGAAGCATAGGGGACTCAGTGGACAGAAGCAGGGCACAGGGATACCAGGGCAATGACTTTCGAAATGGAACTCCACTCAGCACTGAGCCTTATGGAGTCACAGCTTAGGATCCCAAGGGAGACGATGACCCGTGTGTCAGGTAAGAACAGAGGACTGCCCAGCTCAACAGTTTATCTCTGGAGGGTAAACTGGGCTTTAAATACCAGGCTAGTTGATTGATCCTAGTGTGTCTCAACTTCGGACAAACAAGGGACTCACACTTCTTCCATTTGCTCCAGTTCCACAGGATGCAGAAAACTGCGACAACCAGGAGGATGGCAAGGAGTCCCGCAAACCCAGAAAAGATGCTGCTGTTGTGGTCTTTAGCTCTGCGAGGAAAACCAGACGCCATGACCCAGCCATAGGAGGGTGGGAAGTTGGAGAAGATGCTTCCTTTAGGAGGTAGGGCTTGAGGATTTGGAATGAGAGCCCGGTGAAGGAAACTGAGGTGGGCTGGGCTGGATGGTGGAAGAGAGGGTCATCTTCCCTTGGAGAGAGGGAAATAGGACATGGGAGAAGGGACCTATCCTTTTTGAATGCCTACTGGATGCCAGTGTTTTGCATGTGAACCTTATTTAATCTGTACAACAATCCCATTTCTCTTTGTGACCAAGGAATCTGAGAATTAGACTCAGAAAGGTAGAGTAACATGTCAAAGATCACACAGGTAGGAAAGAGCATGATGGAACGTGAGTCTAGGTCTGTTTGGGCCCAAAGACTCTTCTTTCTATGGCTTCACACTGTCTTCCAAACTTGTAATGTCAAGTCCACCTGCTCCCGCTTCCCCCATTCGCTGCTCCTGGGCTTTCTGTCTTGCCTGAAGGAGAAGATTACCCAACTTACAATTAGGGAGCAGCTCTGGGACAAGAGTTCATGTTGCCTGCACTTGAATAACCCCTGTAGCACCAACTTGTGGAGCTGGTCTCCAAGCAACACTCTGTTGTTCTGCGGAATTTAGCAAATGCACGGAGCAAGTTCTGGGTTACTTGCAGTTCCCAGGCAGGCACGGAGTTACTGCTCTGCTTTGCCTATAAGAAGCAGCCAACTGATGTTACAGAAGGACTCACTAGCAGACCTGCTCCCCCAGATACTAGAAACCAGGTCATCTATCAGGGAAGATTTTTGTCCTCCTGAGTTCTAGGCTTGTTTACCCAACTCTGTATTGGACATTTCCACAAGGTTGCCTAATAGACATTTCAAACCAAAAATGTCTGGAACAGAACTCCTGCTCTCTCCCCACAAACCTGCCCCTCTGGTGTTTCCCATCATCTAATGACTCGGCCAAAAACCTTGGAGCCATCCTTGAATGTTTTCTTTCTTTCACACCCCACTTCTAGTTAACCAGCAGACTCTGTCTGCTCATCCCTGGGCATCTATCCAAACCAGTCACCTCTTGCTCCTCCATTACCAGCACCCTGGTCTGAACCACCGTGCATTCCATGTGGACCTTTGCAAGAACCTCTCTAATGGGTCTCCTTGCTTTCACTCTTGGCCCCAACACACTATCTTCATGCTCGGGCCAGAGTGATCCTCTAAACGGTAAATCAGATCACGTCCCTCCTCTGCTTGCAACCCCCCATGACTTCCTATCACACTTGGGATAACATCCATAGTCCCTACCCAGTGAGAACTTCATGGCCTCTTCTGTTCTGGCTTCTGCCTGCCTCTGACCTCATTTCCTACCACTTTCCCTCTGACCTTGACCTCCAGGACTCTGTGCTGTTCCTGGCAAAGCAGTCTGGTCTCTCAGACCTGCTGCTTCCTCTCCCACAGCTCAGTCCCTCATTTCACTCAGGTCTCTTCTGAAATGTCACCTCCTCAGACAGGTCCTTCCTGGCCACACCCTCCCTCGTACTCTCAGTCCTCTTACTCTGCCCTGGTTTTTCCTCAGAGCACTTACAACTGACTGACATTATGTTATCCATGCATTTGTTCATCTGTTTCTATCTGACTCTCCCACTTGACTGTAAGCTCCAGGAGGTCATGAACTTGTCTGTCTGGTTCACCTGGTGCCTGGAACAGTGCCTGGTACTCAGTAGGGGCCTTATGAATATTTGTTAAATGAATGAATGAGTAAATTATCAAACAAATGAATGAATATAGAGATAGGATTTTTTTGCCGGGGGAGTTGCAGGGTTCTGACATTTTATGAATTCATTCCCCATCAATGCCTCTGTCCACCTGCAAGTGACATGTATTTGTTTGTCATGGTAATGATACTTACCGCCCCAAACTACAGTGATTTAAAATTTATTATTTTGAGCTGTGCTGTTATGATAGCACTGAAACTTATACCTCCCACTGTCAAAGTTTCAATGGCTGATGGATTTTTTATTTAATATAATATTGAAGTTTTAGCTGTAAAATTTACATCTACGATTAGTTCTGTGGGGTTTTATGTTCTAAGGATATATCTTTATGATATCTATGATTCCATTTTTATTCATGGCAAGTTTTTAGGGCCTAAAAACACATGAAAAAAGTGGGCTTTCTGTTTCCATCAGAGTGGGAACTAGTTTTTGTTTTTATTTCTTTGAGGAGTGATTGGTGGGACCTGAGACAGTAATGATCGAGGACAGCAATCAGGACCTCTGAGCGTGAGAAATCCAACCAGGCCGGCAGCCAGCTCTAAGGAAATGTTGTGTTATCATATTTTGTCTCCCCCTATCAACTCCTTTTTCTCCTCAATACCCATTTCTTTCCTCCAAGCAGTTCTGAGTAAACTTCTCTGAGTCTAGAGTTTATTGGTCTCAGGGGACCACCCTGGTGAGGGGTGGCAATGCTGCTGGGGTAGAAGCATCCCAGGGTAGACCAGGGCCCTCTGTCTAAATCAGGGGAGGGGAGAGCTCACCACCCGGGCCACTTACGTGTCTGGGCTGCCGAGGGTTCCCTGCAGAGTGCTGGGCTGTGAGGTCCTCGCTCTGATTTCTGAGCGGGTCGGTATGGTGACATCCATTATCCCAGGACCGTCTCTGGCTTCAGCTCCTCCTTCTAAGCCTTCTCTTAATCGTCATCTGCTTGCCAGCCTGTCTGCCACTTTCCCTGGCTCTTCCTAAATTGCTGACTCCTAGGAGAAAAGGCAGAATTGGTTTGTGTTTTACATATAATCCTGTGTGGTATAACCACTTTTTTTAGTAGATAAAAATGACAGAACTCCTCCTGGTCTCCATGTCTTCCGAACATTCCCTAACATACAACATTTTACTCTCAAAATTCATCTTCGTAAATCTTTATTTACCAAAGTCCCTCACAAATAAAGTCTATTGGTTTTTCTTTCTTTCTTTCTAAAGCTTCCCATCTATCTTTCTAGAACTTTCTACCCCCCAATCAACTCCCTACCTTGCCTCTATCCCTTAAATGTCAGGCTGACTTGACCCAAAATATGAAACAACAGGTTTGGTTCTACCTGGATGTAGCTGCGATGCCGACTGCAGGAGGGGCGAGCTCCTCTGGGTGTGGTGCTCCGCAGCGAGGCTCAGGGGGAAGCCAGGGTCTCTGCCTTGTGAGGGGGATGTGAGGGGCACTGACGGGGAAACTGCAAAGAAGGCAGAGACAGGCTCCGTGAGAAGCTCATCTTCCCCCAACCCCCAAAGCAGAGATAAGAGAGCAAACACTTTGCCAGAATGGAAACAGAGAGTCAGCTACAGGAAGCAACACCACCAACGTGCTAATGAAGCATGGGGCCCAGGAAAGGCTGCTCAGCTCTTAATAAGGTAGAAGCAATCATGTCTGCACCCCGTTCCCTGGGCTGCCCGGCGCGCTGTGTTCTGGGGGCAGCGTGATTCAAGATGGGGCAAGGTGGTGGGGGATTTGTGATTGTTCGCCCTGGGTTTCTGAGACACGGAGAGTTTTATAAGCCTCCAGATTTACAATGTTTGTTTCAGCACTGGGAGGTGCTTTTTAGAAACAAATGCAGATCTCTGGCACCGGCTGCTGATACGTGGGCGGAGGGGGCAGAGGAGGACTGGTGGTTTTCATAAACACTTCCCAGGTGATTTTCACAGAACTGGTCTGTGTTTCACATTTTGAGGACCTCTGCTCTGGGTATGAGCCCCAGAATGAAGCTGAAGCAGGATTGACATGGCCCCGGGGGCCTGCCCTCAGGGCCCCCGGCCGCTGGCTGGCTTGCTTACAGGGCTCTTCAAGAGAAGATCCATCCCAGTCTGGCCTGTTGTGCACCTGTCTCAGAAGCTGGAAGATTCACTCCCCGTGTCTACCCAAAGTGTCCCAAACGTCAAAGTTTTTTTTTTTTATAAATTTATTATTTATTTACTTTTGGCTGCGTTGGGTCTTCGTTGCTGCACGCGGGCTTTCTCTAGTTGTGGCGAGAGGGGGCTGCTTTTCGTTGTGGTGCACGGGCTTATTGCGGTGGCTTCTCTTGTTGCTGAGCACGGGCTTAGGCGCGTGGGCTTCAGTAGCTGTGGCTCACGGGCTTAGTTGCTCCGCGGCACGTGGGATCTTCCCCCACCAGGGATCGAACCTGTGTCCCCTGCATTGGCAGGCGGATTCTTTTTTTTGACATCTTTATTGGAGTATAATTGCTTTACAACGGTGTGTTAGTTTCTGCTTTATAACAAAGTGAATCAGCTATACATATACATATATCCCCATATCTCCTCCCTCTTGCATCTCCCTCCCACCCTCCCTATCCCACCCCTCTAGGTGGTCACAAAGCACTGAGCTGATCTCCCTGTGCTATGTGACTGCTTCCCGCTAGCTATTTTACATTTGGTAGTGTATATATGTCCACCACTCTCTCACTTCGTCCCAGCTTACCCTTCCCACTCCCTGTGTCCTCAAGTCCATTGTCTACATCTGCATCTTTATTCCTATCCTGCCCCTAGGTTCTTCAGAACCATTTCTTTTCTTGTTAAGATTGGCAGGTGGATTCTTAATCACTGTGCCACACGGGAAGTCCCTTCAAAGATTGTTCAAAGTTTTTTTTCTAGCTTTCTCCCCCTCTTCCTTTTACGCATTTCCTGACACTCTTTCATCTTGCGAGAGTCCAAGGAGAAGGGGCCACTAAGACTATTAGTGAAGAAGAGCTTCTGATGTCACTTTCCACAAGGAAATGGATTCCCAGCTGGATGGCAGGGAAGCCAGCCAGTGCCTCATCACATGCTTCTCTCTCTCTCTTTTTTTTTTAAAATAAATTTATTTGTTTTATTTATTTATTTTTGGCTGCGTTGGGTCTTCATTGCTGCGCGCAGGCTTTCTCTAGTTGCGGTGAGCGGGGACCACTCTTCGTTGCAGTGTGTGGGCTTCTCATTGCGGTGGCTTCTCTTGTTGCGGAGCACGGGCTCTAGGCATGCGGGCTTCAGTAGTTGTGACACGCGGGCTCAGTAGTTGTGACGCATGGGCTTAGTTGCTCTGCGGCATGTGGGATCTTCCCGGACCAGGGCTTGAACGCGTGTCCCCTGCAACGGCAGGTGGATTCTTAACCACTGTGCCACCAGGGAAGTCTAACATGCTTCTCCCTTATGTCATCCCAGCGGACACTGAGGCCTCAGTCAGCTTCCCTGAGGTGTCGGTGCCTGCCCTGTGTCCAGGCTCCCAGAAGGCCCCCAGGGGAAAGGTCTGCAGGTTGGCCCTGGCCAGCTCTCCTCTGGGCTCTGCCAGTGCAGGCCCTCGCTGCCTTCCCTCCAAGTAGCCTTACCTGGCAGGAAGTAGAGATGACTCAGAGGCAGCTGGTTCTAGAGCTGGAACCTGGGTCTCTGTCCGCCTCTCCTTTGGATGGGTCTGAGTAAGAACTAGGACTCCTCACAGGGGAAGAAGATCCATTGCTGCATCACACTTGTGTCTGGGACCGAAGGAAGAGAGAGGGCTCTACAGGCCTTTCCGGAGCCATTGGTGCCAATAGGGGATGGTGTGTGAACTGGGAACTTGGAAGATGGTACATGGGAAGTGCAGATAGAACCAAACCTCAGCACACTGACAGCTACTTAAAAAAAAATTTTTTTTTCAAGAACTTCCCCCTGCCTGTGATCATCTCAAGGTCTTATCATGTTATCTTATCTACCCAGTCTGCTTTAGTTAGACTAATCTCTCCGGTCTTCTGCTTTTCTCCTGGCCCCACGCTTGAGTGAAACAGCCTCCTCATAGAAAGTTCCCAGGCTTCAGAGTGAGCTCTGGTTGCCAGGCCCTGGCTGCATCACTTTCCCCTGTTCTTTCCCTCCCCATGGTACGTAAACCAATCAAACCCACCACTCAAAACACAAAATAGATACCCTAAGTTATTCATCGTGATAGCGGAAGAAAACTACTCACTCCTGGGTGACAGCGTATGTGTTTTAAACCTGATTGCTCTAGTGTTGGCTTTTAACCACTCAGTGACTTGAGGGGTTGAATGTGACATATGATTCTAAAGTATTAAGATTGGTTTTAAATAGACAGAACTTAACCATCCAAGCAAGCAAAGCCCTTTGAGGGGGCGGGGCTACACGCTAAACGTTGTTGCTAATACCAAAAATCGTTCAGAATCCTCTCAGGAAAGACAGAGCGCTGGGTTAAGAGTATCAGATCTTAAATGACTACCTGGGTGATGTCGGGCAGGTCCTCTAATCTTTTTGGCTGTTTCCTTGGATGCAAAATGACGATAATAATAGTGTTTAGGTAATGCTGTTGTGAGAATTAATTGGACGAACAATGAAAAATTCTTGGCTATGCAACAGCTCATTGAATGGGGCTGCTACTATCATGTCATCTCCTGATGCATGAGACTCATTTCTTTACACTTAATGGACTGCTCTCTCAAGCCTTTCTTCCTTTCTCGATGCTTAGTCTGCCTACCTTCTGCGTGGTCCTTTATTCTTTAAGCACATATCTCTGGGACAACTCCCACTGCACGGTACCAGGCACTGGCTTTGCACATAAAACAGAAGCGGTCCCAGCTCTCCTGCCGTGGTCAGTCTTGGATGGCCACCCCCTTGCAGGCACTCTGCACTCCAAGCAGACCCGGCTCATTGTTACTTTCGGACTCTAGGCCTTTGCACTAGTTCCTTCATTTTACCAGCGGATTCTTTTTCTCTTGTAGAATTCCAATAAAATCACATTTTAAGAGTTTATACAGGTTATTTCTGGGTTGTGGGGCTTGAGGTGTTTTGTTGTTTTCTTTTTTGGACCCATTGTTTGAATTATTGCAAAGATCAAGTGTCTTTTTTTTTTTTTTTTTGCGGTATGCGGGCCTCTCACTGCTGCGGCCCCTCCCGCCGCGGAGCACAGGCTCCGGATGCACAGGCCCAGCGGCCATGGCTCACGGGCCCAGCCGCTCCGCGGCATGTGGGATCTTCCCAGACCGGGGCACAAACCCATGTGCCCTGCATCGACAGGCGGACCCCCAACCACTGCGCCACCAGGGAAGCCCAAGTGTCATTTTTATAAAAAATAAAATTGTTATTTTAAAAAATGTGCCCTAAGCATCACCACTTCTGTGAAGCCCTTTGCACCTGGAACTGGATTCTTGCTCTTCTGTGGCACCGTGTGTAATAGCACCTCTCAGTTGTTGGGATTAGCTGTTTAAATGTATGTCTCCCCAAGTAGACTTTGAACCCTCTCAGGGCAGAGACTGTGTTTTAAGTTATTACATCTCTGGCATTTGGCACGGTGCCTGACTGGAGAAGTTCTCTCAGGTGCTTATTGATGCTGTGAATTTATGACTTAAGTGTGTAACAGGGTGAGATATTGAGAAAGAAATTAGTGTCCTTGTCTTTTTCCTGCTGTGCACTAATGGGCCAAAGGACAAAGCCATCTCTGCACTGCTCTCCCTGCACCTCACAGGAAGGGCAACCTGACGTCCTGTGTTGGGTCTCCTTTGTCCTAGGAAGGGGTTAACAGTGGCTTTTGTATTTCTGGGCCCCCCAAAATGCCAAAATTGCCCTGTGTGAAAGACAACTGCAGCCAGGCTTTGTTTTCGAAGGTCTGGGGGCTGGGACAGTGCAGCAGGATGACAGCTGGAGCCTTAATGGCAGCCCACGCCTCTACGCTCATTTGCTCGTGTCCTGGAGGGCTTCTCCAGTCCAGGCATGTCTGAAACAGAACAAAGGCAGCGAACACCTTCCTTTTAAGTTAACGTTGTGAGAAAGCAGGATTAGGACAAAACGATTTAGAAAGTACAGAAATATTTCTTCCACCTCTCTGCTCCCTGTCCCCACTCAACCAAAGGTCCTTGGGAAGAGTGAGGAGAATTTGGAAGCAAGGAGTGTGACCAGACTAGGGGATAGCTTCTGTCCCCTCCGCTAAGCTCCAGTGGAGGAGGCGGGTTGGCACTGCCGACAGGTAAGCGAGCCCTTTCCTTAAGCCTGGTGTCCTGAGAGAAGGCCGACCTCGGCCAGCTTGGTCCTTCTGGAGTTCTTTGTTTGGCAGCCTCCCCCTGAGTCCTGGCAGCTGGAGAGCCACGGAGCATAGATAGCTGTGAGGCTGACAGCCCGGTCTTCCCTCAGCCCCAGAGCTGTGCGAGAGCTGGCTTCCATCCCCTGAGCCCATACAGGCAGAGAGGCTCTGGCAGGAGGGTGATGACTCCTCAGCAGAGGGAGCAGGGTGGGTAGTCACACCAAGAATCAGATTAGAGCACAGCGCAGGTCAGAGGAGGCGCTGAGAGCAGAGGGCCTGCCTGGGGACCAGGCAGCAGCATGACAACAGGATTGGGAAGTTGGAATGGGGAAGGCACAGGTCAAGATGGTTTTCTTTGTTTCCTTCTTGTGTGAGTGAATAAAATATTATTTCAATCATTTCATTAACTAGGGCACCCTGAACAAGCTGGGGTGGCAAGCAATATATCTTAATTTTTCTGAACAAGAATTTTCTTTTCACTATTTTGTGTGTCAAAGGACAACAGCATGACAGTGGGGCTTGAATTTACCTGCATCCCTTAGTATTAGCCTAGGCCCATGTATGGCATGTGTGCTAGCTAAAGCTGCATTACTGTCCTTCCATCTTCCCTTGATTGCAGCCACACAATAGCCAAAGAGATCTCCTTAAACTGTAAGATAGATCATTGGAATCCTCAGTTAAAACCCTCCAATGAATTCCTGTTTCATGAAAGCCAACCTGATACTGGCTTATAGGTTCTTGCGTCCACTACCAGCCCTCCATCTCCGAACTTATCTCTTCACTTTCCCACTTGGTCACTCAGTGCCAATCCCTAGCTTCCCTGCCTGTCCTCAAACAAAGCAGGAGCACCTGCCTCAGGGCCTTTGCACTTGCTATGCCCTTTGTTTTGAATCTCTTTCCTCTCCATATTTACCTAGCTCACCCTTTTACTTCCTTCACTTCTCTTCACAGTCTTCTTTGTCAGAGAGGGCTTCCCCGACCACTCTACAAAAGAGCAACCCTCATGCCCTGTGCTCCCTGTTTTCCTTACGCCACTTTACTTTTCTCCTTGGTCCTTGTTACCATTCCATATGCTCTGTATTTACTTGTTTGTTTTGTTTCTCTCCACAAGACTAAATTCAAAAAGGTCAGGGTCTTTGTTTTGTTCCTTGTATCCCCCGTGCATACATTGGTGCCTGGCATAATAAATACTTGATGAACGAATGAGTGGACCAATATTCAAGTGGAGGAGATGAGACCATAAAAAATGACTAGCAGAGGCCTCTCACAGATCTTGGCCAGTGCTAGCTAGTTTGGTGCTAGATTTGACTTGATTTAGAAAAGAAGAGAAACAGACTTCTTGTACTTTAAGGGCTATGGAACAACTTGTCTTTGTTGCAGGTGTGAGTGGCTGAGCCCCAAGTGAAGCCTGCAGGTACTGTCCCAGTATGCAGTAGTGCTCAATGCACACACAATGCTGCATTTCAGGGAAGATAAAGCAATGGAGAAACACCATCTAGACATTCTGTTATGGTTATTAATAGCAATTTTAGATACCAGAGAAAGAAAGAGTGTCAGAGTTGGAGAGACCCTTAGGTCACACAGCAAATTAGCAGCAGGGTTGGGATTATAACACAGGCCTTCTAATTCCCAGGCCAGCTCTTTCCACCAAAGCTCAAATGAGCCACTTTGCTTCTCTAATTTTATGCCATTCCATTGGGTTAGATCTCTGGATTTCCGAACTACTGTTCTTCTTCACAGCAAATTCCAAAGCAGAACAGCCAGATAACAATCTCAGCAGAATGGACTATAATCCATTACTCTATATTATTTATGCTTACGTTGATAATTATAATGGGAGACAATGAAGACAGGAACCCAATTCCGCTTGCTTGTGTGTTTAATCACACAAGTTGTTGTGACATTGTCACCTAAGTTTGGATCATTTCAGCACTGATTATTTGATTTGTTAATTAGAACCTTAGCATTCCAGAGCTGGGGGACCTTAGATGGCTGCTAGTTCATAGTGCTTTTAAGTCATTTTTTAAAGCTACAGCTGACCTGGAAGACAAACACTTAAAAAAAAGAAAAAATGAACACGGTGGGCTCTGAATCATCGCTGAGGAATCCCTCTCAGGTCTTCAAAGTGTAACTGGAAAATGATCGATGTAGTTCCACTTTCTCATTGTAGAGATGGAAAATCAAGCCGGTCTAGAAGCAGACTTCACATCAGGATTTTACTCTACCTAATTTTTCTGTTTAAGCTCCTCCACCAAAGGGTGAGCAGAAAAACATTCAAACCCCTTTGCTCTCCTACCTGATTAGCAGCAGTTTCAATTCAAAGGTTTAATGCAAAAGGTGCAGGAATGCTTGACTCAAATGAAGGGTTTGGACAACCGTGGCTGAAGGCAATCACGTTTCCAGACCTTCCCTCCTCACCTTCACGTTCTCTTTCAAAAGTTTTCATATATATTTACTTTATTTTTTTAATTTAATTGTTTTGACTATGCCAAGCGGCTTGCGAGATCTTAGTTGCCCGATGAGGGACTGAACCCACGCCCTCGGCAGTGAAAGCATGGAGTCCTAACCACTGGACTGCCAGGGAATTCCCTATATTTGCTTTAAATAAGGCCGGGATATGAAGATCTGGAATTAAAACAAGAAAATTAACCTAATCAACTGTGCTGTTTGGAGGATGGTCTGCATGGTCGTTAGTACAGGGGACATCAGAGAAACCAAGTGGGGCCTGAGCCTGAACTCAGGGACCAGGTCTATCCGACTAGGGAACGATGCAACTGGCTCTGAGTGCGATGGCGCCAGCCACTCAGACAGCTCAAGTACTTCATGAGCATCAGTTAAACTTCTGATTATAATTCGGGTTTCCAAATACGTGGGTCATTTAAATTCTCATTTTAAGTAAGTGTGAAGTGGCATTTTGGTTTTGACACCAGCCTCCCAGGAGGTGACACTGGGAGGACATTCCAAAGAGACCGCTCCCTTCTATGTGTGTATTTTCTGAGGATTGGGAGGTGTTCTTTGAAATAAATTTCAGAGAAGATTAGTTCCAACAAGATATGGGCAAGTCCAGAACCCAGAACTCACTGCCTAAAAGGCTAAGAGTCAAGGCTAAAAGTATTCTGGTCTATGAATCTAGCTAGTTATTGCTTCTCGGGGCTTAGGTTCATGTTGGGGACAACTGGATGTTAACAACATAACACAGAGATAGTAATAGGTGTGTTTTCTTTACAACAGGGTTTCAAAGTTTGCTGGTAAAGGACATAGCATTTTTATCCTGCTTGCAGTGACATGGAGGCCGTGCCCTAATAGACCCAGGTCAGGGGTTGGTAACCAGCATACTGGTTGGTAACCAGCTTACTCACTCAAATCCAGTGAGTAATCCTTGGATTTGCCCAGAGTTTAAGCCAGGGTGTTCCTAGTTGTGTGTATATACTTGGGGGTGGGGGAATCAGTCAGTCTTGATGGAGAGTTTCAAACAAACCCGATGACCACAGGGAGAGGATGTGGTAGCTGAGAAAGAGATTCACAAGCCGTTATTAAAGATGGAGGGCAAAGAAACTACTTTTTTTAGAAGCGGGGGTAGGGAAAAGATGGAAGGAAAGAGCATGCTTTTTTTCCACATGGTAATTTAGGCCTAAGGAGCTGAGCTGGCTTTACACCCCGTGAAACCAATGTCTTAGGAAACACTGGTCTCTGCCAGAAAGCTACTTTGTAGCTCTTCTTCATGCCTCACCACACACTGGGGTTAGGAGGTATGGTCCTTAAGATCCTGTTTGGTGGACTTCTCTGGTGGCGCAGTGGTTAAGAATCCGCCTGCCAATGCAGGGGACACGGGTTCGAGCCCTGGCCTGGGAAGATCCCACATGCCGTGGAGCAGCTAAGCCCATGAGCCACAACTACTGAGCCTGTGCTCTAGAGCCTGTGAGCCACAACTACTGAGCCTGCGTGCCACAACTACTGAAGCCCATGCGCCTAGAGTCCATGCTGCACAACAAGAGAAGCCACTGTGATGAGAAGCCCGTGCGCCGCAATGAAGAGTAGCCCCCGCTCGCCACAACTAGAGAAAGCCTGCGCGCAGCAATGAAGACCCAATGCAGCCAAAAAATAAATAAATTAATAAATTAAAAAAAAAAAAAAGATCCTGTTTGGCATAGCAGAGAGGCACAGTTCTAGGGCCCAACGAAGACAAGGTAAGAGGGGAAATATAGGGCCAAGCTTTAGAAAGGACTCTAGTTGTATGTGTGTGTGTGTGTGTGTGTGTGTATATTTTGTGTATTTTGCACTCCTTTTAAGCAAGGGTATTTGGGATGGAAGCTACAGTGGAAAGAAAGAGGCTTTATTTCTGTTTTGTGAAAGATTTGTTATCAAATAAGTCCCAGCCCGTTTATTTGGTTGGTTATTAATTATTTTCTCCCCAACATGTTTCAAAGAAACTAGGGCAGTGTGGCTGTGCCTGTGGCGAGCAAGCTGGGACAGGAAGGAAAAGTGGGGACGAGACTTCTCACTACAGAAGACTCTTTCAAGGGCTCGTTCCTCCTTCGGAACCAGCCTGTTCAAACAGCCAGGAGAGTTGGGCTATTCTTCAACATCATACTTTTCCTAAAATACCTTGGGGAGCCGACAAAGTCCTTTCCTTCCTTGCTGTTCTATTTATTTATTTATTTATTGCGGTACGCGGGCCTCTCACTGTTGTGGCCTCTCCCGTTGCGGAGCACAGGCTCTGGACGCGCAGGCTCAGCAGCCATGGCTCACGGGCTTAGCCGCTCTGCGGCGTGTGGGATCTTCCCGGACCGGGGCACGAACCCGTGTCCCCTGCATTGGCAGGCGGACTCTCAACCACTGCGCCCCCAGGGAAGCCCTATTTATTTTTATTTTTTTAAAATTTATTTATTTTTAAATTTATTTTCGGCTGTGTTGGGTCTTCGTTGCGGCGTGTGGGCTTATTGTGGTAGCTTCTCTTTGTTACGGGGCACGGGCTCTAGAGTGCAGGCTCAGTAGTTGTGGCATGTGGGCTCAGTAGCTGTGGCACGTGGTCTCAGCAGTTGTGGCTTGCAGGCTCTAGAGCGTAGGCTCAGTAGTTGTGGTGCACGGGCTTAGTTGTTCTGCGGCATGTGGGATCTTCCCGGACCAGGGATTGAACCTGTGTCCCTTGCACTGGCAGGCGGATTCTTAACCACTGCACCACCAGGGAAATCCTCCTTGCTGTTTTAAAAGAGAGAAGGGAACTTGATTGTGTGCCTGGATGAGAGTTGCTGGAAGGAGTTCTGTGTTCTCAGATATGAGAGCTCAGAACTTAAATGACCTGCCAGGAAGCTGTTTTGACCTGAAACTAAGGCCTGCTATTAGTCATGCTAGAGACCCAGTGAATGGAACAGCTAAAACAAACAAAAAACAAACTCCCAACCTCCCCAAAAACCTTTGGGAAGGTGGGAACTGGAGAACCCCAGAAGAAAGATAGGGAATAGCTGCTATACGGGAAACTAATTTTCCCGATAGGCGTTTTGTTAAAAACAAAAAAATAAAACAAAGAAAAGAAAGAAAGGACTGCCAAGCCTGACTCTTTTTCATCCTTCCAAATTCATCCTTTCTTCAAAAGCTTCAGCTTCACAGTTCTCTGACTGCAGATTCTAACCAAGGTGGGCAGAGCAAAGCTTGTACTCCAAGGCAATGAAACTGGAAACCAGGGCTGCGAGTCACCAGAGGCAAGTGTTGGCAGAGAAGCATGTCAGGGTCCAATGACAGGCTAAGCTCTGGGCTTGCACAGGTAAGCTCTCCATGTAGCCGTGGCAGACCCCTTCTCACCTTTGACATCCATTGACATTACCCAAAAGTGGATACACATTGAGCACAGCACAGTCTCCAGTGGGCATGGGTTTTATTCTCAGTGCGCAACAGTTTGGTTTCTGCTCATCAGCAACAGCTTTATTGGTTCCAAAAAAATTACCCTTCTTTTTCCTTCTTTTAAAACTCCCCTTCTAGTCTTCCTTTCTCAATGGAACAACATATTTGAATTTCAGATTTGCCAGTTTATAGCATTTTTTTTCTAAGAACCCTATAAATACATGCAAAACATTGTACAGAGAGCTTAAATAATATCAAAATGCAAATACAGATTGGGTGCACGGTTTAGCTGAACTGCAGATTACGGCAACACACGCTGGGGTACACATTGCTTTGATATCACCATTTGTTTGTTTATGTCATGCAGATCACAATAGTCAATCTTTTGTTTTGTTTTTTTTCTTTTTATATAAAAATACCAGTGCCTGTTATACTAGTTACTGAAAAAAAAAAAAAAAAAAGAAGAAACTCAAAATTCCTATCTGCTGATTTGAAAAGAACAACACAGATAGATTTGTTGGCACATATATATGGCATATTCACATATGGCATATATACATATGGGGAGAAATATGTACGAAAGGCCAATTCAGTCATGGGGAGCTCACTTCCCTCCATCTCTCCTAATCAGGAGGAAAGGGGACAGCAGGCCCAACAGCAGGGCTGGAAAGGCAAAGGACAGCACTGAGCTAAATGGAAGGGTGTCTGGTCTTTTCTGAGGAAGAGCCTGGAATGGCTTAAGAAGAGCAGACATTTATAAGTGCCCCACCCCCACCACATTAGTGGGGTGGTCCTCAGATACGGAGAGTGAGGAAGAGTGAGGAAGTACACACTTCGTGATGACATCATGGGCTGCTTCAATCACTAGGCAGGGAAAGGAGGAAAGAAAGGAAGTGACGTGTTCAGAGGTTTCAGGGCACATGTGAGCTTGCCACACCCCTCTGGTTTTTGGCAGTAAGGTCATCACTCAGATTTAAGTGTGCAGACTCCCCCCTCTGGAGCTCAACGGGAAGAAGGAACACAAACTCTAAAGAACTCACATGTGCTGGTGGGATTTCTCGGTGGTCTCTCTACAACCTTTAGAGATGGAGAGTCATTTCAGAGGGCAGAGGGCACCTGTGGGAAGGATCTAGTCAAGACTGTCACCCAGGCTAGAACCAGCCTTTATTTTTCCACTTAGAGCTCTACCTCCCAACTAATACATCACGTGAAACTGTTCTAGGGGAGGGAAGGAAGTCTCAAATCAAATCCTTGCATAAAAAGTCGCTAATGGAAAACTCCAGGGGAAACAGGAGGTGAAAAGAACCATAAAAAAGGCAAACCCCAAATCAGAGAGAGTATCCTTGCAGCCCAGTGTCTTGGGTACCACTCTGCCAGCTGTTCTTCAAGAAATATAAATCTATCTGAGGTCCCTGATCCTGACCACTAGTTCCTGGTACCCATTTCCATGGGGGTGCACACTCATTTCCTGCTGGCTGTCCCTTCTTCCTGGATGCCTTCCTTCCCATCCGTAATCCACTGCCCATTCTCCTAGGTTTATCAAGAGAGGAATCTAGGATAATATTTCCCCCTTTTCCCCATCAGACCCTTTTCAAATCCAAAGCACCATTTTTGGGGAAAGCTTTATTAACTTATGCCATATTTATTCACTGCCAGTTGGATCACTGCAACTGAACAGGAAAAAAAATTTATATAAAAAATATATGCACATAAATACTTAAACTTAATTCCATATCAACAAATTTATATTAAAAACATTCTAGAACCCAACAAATTTTTTTTCCCCTAAGTATAAAGATGGCTGTTTGGAGAAAGGAAGTTTGGTGCATTGGTTTTAAAACCAATTGCAAATATACTATAAGTCACCTGCCATGTCTAATAGCTGGTTATGTGCTCCCTTCCACAGGGTTACATGACAGCACTTTATTTTAAATCCTTTAAACAAAATACATATGGCTGACTCAAAAAATATCAGTTTCTCATCTAAAGAAAACTATATTTCTTTGCATAATATTTCTATATTTTCTCTCCTACTATGGAAACTAGAATACACACAAAATCCCCTTTGACTTTAAACAAGTAGACACAAGCCCTCACAAGTAACCTGTCAGGCACCATGAGAGTCTTTTGGGAGCAGGAATGATAAAATAGCCTCCAAAGTTTGTTTTAAAAACTGATCTGAGGTAATAAAAAAGACTCGACAGAACTAAATCTTCCACTGTACTTAATAAATATATATGTGAACACCTAACGCCTCGGGTGAGCTATTTTTTCCCCCATTAGTATTGAAGACAGAGAAAAGATCACTGAAACGTGTAACCTTTACAAAACCAAAATCAGATCTGGTCGCTGATGTAGTAATAGGGATGTGCAGGGGATACTGTTTCTTTATTCTTCTTTCCTAGGGCAGCTCAGGTGAAAGGGTGAGGGAGGAGGGATCCAGAAGAAAAGGCCGGAGAGGAGAGGTTCGGGTCACCTGACTCCCAAATGGAAATTCGGCAGCTCCTAACAGCCTCAAGCCCCTTCTCCCTACTCCCATCACTCTAGAAAGAGGGGGTAGGCTTCATTTACCCAGTGGGAGATGGGAATTGGCAGACATGAGCTGACCCCTACACGGAAGAGCTTACAGCAGCATGGTAGGGATAGAAATGGAGATCCTGCAAAGGTGGCTCCACCCTGTTGCATTAAGGAACACTTAACAAATCTCCTAGCCAAGTCCCCAGCTCCTGAGAGACAGGTGGCAAGGGGACGCTTTGGGCAGTGTTCAGGGAGAGAAGGCACAGGGCTTAACTGTGCAGTGCTGAGCACATTCTGGAGGGGGCTTGAGTGGGGTGTGCAAGAGGGAGGGTGGAAGCAGGGGAGCTTTACAGGGTGGGTCTTTTGCTCCTTTAAGTCGGGAAAGCGTCAATGAAGCCTCCCACTTTGGATACATGTTTTCAAAATCAGAATATTTGAGAAAGGCTGGGGTCTTTTCAGAGACTGATGTTGGCGGACATGGCAAAGAGTAGAATTAAAAACTAAAGGGCACGTCAAAGCTGCTCCCCAGCCACCTAAGCTCAAGGTTTCTGGTTTCTGAGAGGAAGGTTTGCTCAGATGCTGCTGGAATGGAACTTTGGCCTCTCCCAAGGCTTCTCAATACTCACTGTCCCAACAATCAGGTCCTGCCCTGGAAGAGCCTTGGTGGATGGCTTTGAAAGCAGTAGTGGTCACCCCGAGGAGGACTCCACCGAGTTGACTTTGATGGTCTATTTTCCAAGTCCAGTTAGGAGGCAAGGTCATTCTTAATTCATTCCTTTGCCCCCACTTTAGGAAGAGGAGAAAGCTCAGGCTTCAGGTAAAAACTACAAACCGCATATATGCAAGCTTCACGTCAATGCTGATCTCCCTGGCGCTTAGAAAGCACACACACCTGACAACATGGCAGTTTAGAAGCAGATAACCTGGCAACAACAGGAATATATTTTTACCAGCTCTCAATTGCTTCCAAAGGACCCTGTTACCAAAGAAAACTATCTGCCTCTAGAACTAAATCAAGGGCTCCACTGGGGCCAGAAGGGAGAATGGTCAAAGTCGACCTAACTCATCCATGTCCTTTCCATTTTCTAATCATCACAACTTAAAAAAAAAAAAAATTAGTGAAGCTAAGGAAGACAATGGTCACAAAAGACCAAGAGACCATGGGGAGGCTTGACTGGAAGGGCAGAAAGAGGTAAAGGGCTTTAGGTATAAGTTTTCAAAATGGAAAAATTGTTTTAAAACAATCACTCTATAGGCTGATTCTGTACCTTCCATTCTTACCTCAACACATTTCATTTGAGGATATCTGTCACTCTGAACTTTTAACTGAGCCTGTAAACAGCACAGACTCATAGGGTAAAAATCCAGAAGTGAGGAGATGGCTGACACAGGTATGAATACTGGTGAGAATTTAGGTTGGGGTCAATGCCAAAAGGATTCTTGTCATTTCTTTAAAAATGACAACTGATACAGGCAAGGAGTAAAGATCTATCATTCATTACTTGCCTGGGGTCTAACTGGGTCCTGCTACAAACCCCAACTCAGGTTTCAGCTGAAGTCCTCGTAGGTCTGTGCTCTTGCCTCTTCATTGCCAGGTGGGGGTTCACACATACTTGGGAGCAGCTGACATGACAGTGAAAAGTCCCATCATCCCCTTAGTGATGGGGCAGATGAAAAGGGAAATAGGGAAAGCAGGAATGGGAGTCAGAGAATGAAGTTCAAACTGATGTCTCCAGGCTGTGTAGAGGGCTGTCTGAGTGGCAGGCAACAATTTGCACTTGGCAGCAATCCACCGCATTGTTGTTTTTGTTGGCTTGTGGAGTGACTTCACCATCCGACGGGAGCATCCTAGTCCCAGGCTTAGAGACCTTTTCAAAAGTTTCCTCTTCTTGCTCATCCAGGAGTGGTGTTCGTGGCCCCTCCTCATCTATGGCGAATTCAGGGTGGGTCATGAAGTTGTGGATGGAGTTTTGGTTCTTGGGTTTCTGAATGCTTTCATGGAGGGAACTATGGAATGCTTTGACCACTTTGATCTACACCAGGGGAAGGAAAAGGAGGATGAGAAAATACGGAGGCAAGAATTGGTTAGTAGAACAAGGAACTGGGGGGTTTGAGGACAGAAACAAGACCCAAACTACAAGACACTACTGCTCAACAACCAAAACCAAACATATGAGAGGAGATCATGAAACACTAGAAACATCAGGTGGCTCAAATTTCAAGCATTGAGGTGGGGTGGGGAGAGTGAGTAATGGCAAACAACTGGAATATTTCAAAAGCTGCATAAAAACAAAGCAGAAAACCCAAAGCAAAGTTAGCATTCCCAAACAATCCACTCTTAAAATGAAACAGGAAACAAAACGATTCATTAGTTCTTTTGGATGGAGGGCAAGGACGTTGGAACTAGGTGCAAATTAATCGCTGAACTTAAAAGATAATTCAGACATGTGGATTTTTGTGTTGAAGCCAAACATTTTGTGAATGTGGAATGGAAAATTACACACTGAAGTTTAGTTATCTGTTTAAAACCCTCAAAGAGCCAAACACATATCAATTCGCACGCAATACACTTTGGGTGATAAGTGACCATGAATACCATTCAGCAAGGCAGACAAACCAATCTTCATTTGTGTCAGCAGCATGCAAGAAATGAAAACTCTTATACTCTCCAATTAGTAATTGCACTTTCAGTCAGGAAACATGCATATATATATAGTCCACAGCCTCCACCATGTCCTCTTCCCCCAAAGAAAGTAGAACTCCATTCCTTCAGTCCCTCCCCTGGAAGAGGTGAATGAATACAGGCATCAAAAGATGCCTCCCCCTGACGCTGACAGAAGGCCCGCTCTCTCAGCTCAGATGAGGCCGGACACGCATGGCCATGTCTCTGACACACAGCAGCTGTGCCCAGTCGTGCAGCTTTCTCCAGCTGTTTGTAAATTATGAAGAGGAATGTGATCTTATGTAGAGAAGGGAAAGGATGGGACCAGGACAGAAAACACCCCATCCAGGAGGCAGTGCTACAAACAAGAGGCTTTTCTGATGGGGGGGACCAAGAGGATGGGGGAAAGGAAACAATTTGCAGTTTGACTGGGCAAAGGGAAATGCACTGCCCTATAAGTGTCAAAGTCTTTGTTCTACTGCACAACAAAGGAAGGGATTCAGTTTAGAGAAGAGGAAAAATTGACAATAATTGATCCCTGGGCCCAGCCTTCACCTTATCCAAAGGGAGCAGCTCCTTTTCTGAACTGGGGGCCTCGCTGAGGTATGCTTTGCAACTTGGGTTGGTAGAATTGGAGGAGGGGAGAAGGTTGGATCCTGAGAGTTTGGAGAGAGAGGCCAGGGGAAAAGAAAGTGGTCCTAGGACAGTTTTAGTTGTTGGGAGGTGGCTGATCCTAGTCTTGTCCCAAAGTTCTTTCCTCAGAAAAGAAATGGAAGTAATGCAGGAGAAACTGTTGAGGTGGGGAGGGGGATAAGGAGAAATGATGAGGGTTGGGGTAGGGCACATCTTTCGTTACTCTGCTCTTTAAGCAAAGAATATGTTCCTGGAAAAGAGGCAAGAATGTGGAGACATCAGAGCACCCAAAGAGGCAGGCAAATAAACTGGTTGGATTGCTTGTCTCAGTGTTTCCTATCACTGTAGAGAACCTACAAAAGTAATGCACAAAGAAGGTTCATTAAAGTTGTGTCTCCGCTGGCTAAGGCTTTCCTTACCTTGCCTCACTCCACAACAGACTGGCAGACTCACCCAGGATGGAGGGTGCTCAGAGCTCAGAAGGCAAAGGACTCTGTCACTCAATGGAATCCGCTCAACGCTTCAGCCAAGAAGAATCAAGGAACCTGGGCACACATTCACCATGCTGCACAGAAAGTTAGGACCTACTTTTCTATCTTCAGGTGAGATCAGATGGAATAAAGGTTCCATCTGGCTTTCAGGAAATCCCAAGTTTTAATGGATCTATGCCAAACATCTTAGAGCAAGGCAACTTGGATTAAGTGAGCCCAAACCCAATGCCTTCTCCCCTGGCCCTAGTCAAGAAATGGGCTCAAAGCCATACCACCCCCTGTAGGAGTGATAATATAGCCCACACTTTTCACTCACTCTTCAGATCTCAGCATTTCTAACAAGTGCTACAGGAGAACAGGTACCTTTATACCATGAGTTGATCATCTTCAATATCACTGATTTCCAAACTTCCTGCTTCTATTTTTTTTGAAGCAATTGAATACTTTGTTGAAATAATGATATGTGAAGTCCTATCTAGAAAACAGATTTTTAAAAATAGGAGTTGGAATGGGGGTCTGGATCCCTGTTTGCTGGCTTTTCCTCTTACCTGTTGGGGTGATCAATCACTGTTACAGGTAAACAATAAGGGAGATCAGAGTGAATTGGGGATGGGTAGATGGAAAAGATAGGGACAATTTCTTTTTTGGGGGAGCAAGGAACAGTCATCCAGCTAGATAACAGGACTTCTGGAATCTAAAGGGAAAGCAGCCACCTGTAAGGGAAGCTCAAGACAAGAGGAGTCGGAGAGCTAGGGAGCACCATCTTGTGGCCTGGCAGGTGGAGAGAAGGGTGGGGCTGTGCCAGAATGCTCCTCAACTCCAGCACTGGCCTCAGAGACTATATAGTGCGTGCCGATGAACAATCACACAGCTACATCATCACCAATCCACCCCGAGTGGTGGCATCTTCCTTTCTGGATGCATGGTGCCTGGTGCATGAGCAGTGTATGGGGAATAAGACACAGATAGTGAGGTGGGTGCTGTGAAAGCTTCAGGTCCTCTCCACTCAGTCAATCAACCCTTCCTTCCCCAGTCATCATCTCTCAAAGTCTCTGGGAAATGTCTCTTCTGTGGCCCCTATCCTACAGGTGAAAGCGGATGACTGAAGGACAACACTTTCTCATGGCTCAGAAGCCCAAACCAGGCTGGACCTTAGGTTAGGTATGAGCACTAAGGGCCACTCTCTGGAGCCCAATGAATGGGCAGATGAAGACTCCATTTCCTCAGCTGGTATTCTGTAGGTTTCTGCTCCTTTGTCAGAAACCAGGGGCAGAGAAGGGATTAGGACATTCTTACAGAGAGAAATCTTAGAGGTTTATCTACTTGAAGGTTAGAAAAATAAATGAATTCATTTGGACCTCTGGAATGGGAAATGGGTTTTAAAATGCATGACTATAACTTCTAGGCCCTCCAATAGGAAGGCACAGCTGGAGAAAGAGCAGGTGCGGCCTGACTCTCCTGAGTTTCTAGCCTTTGAGGGTTTGCACCATATCCTCCACCAGCAACTCTACTACACGAGCCCAGTGGGCTCTGTCTTTTCCTTAGTCTCCTTCTACCTTCAAATTACCAGGGCAGCTGACACTACTCCTTCTAACAGAGAGGCATGATTTAAGAAAGAACAGTAACTAGTTAGAAGGACACGACAAAACTAGAAGAAAAAAGGAAATGAGAGGAATATGGAAGGACTAGAATGAGAGGCTCTTGCATATCTGTAGGGTAAGACTTACATAGTTCTTTGACTGCCTTTGAGCCTAAAGAATATGCCTCTAGGGCTTCCCTGGTGGCGCAGTGGTTGAGAGTCCGCCTGCCGATGCAGGGGACACGGGTTCGTGCCCCAGTCCGGGAAGATCCCACATGCTGCGGAGCGGCTGGGCCCGTGAGCCATGGCCGCCGAGCCTGCGCGTCCGGAGCCTGTGCTCCGCAATGGGAGAGGCCACAACAGTGAGAGGCCCGCGTACCGCAAAAAAAAAAAAAAAAAAAGAATATGCCTCTATATAAACCTCCTCTCCCCCTGCCCCTCATCTCTCACACGAGAACACTTAGAGTTGGCTAGAAAGACAACAGATAAGCTAAGTCTGATCAACCTACACACTCACAGTCAAGTGAACCACAGATAGTGCAATTGTTTTTTCTTTATCCCCCATCCCAGGGTTACGGGAGTGGGGGAGGAAGAAACAGACTCAAACACTCAGATATTTGAAGCCCGGAGTATACTTAACACAGAGAGACTCCTTCCCCACCAAATACCTTAATAGCATTATCAGCAAAGAGCCTTCCATTTCCTCTCTGTGTCCCACTTGGGGAAGGTAAAAAGATCAGGAATAGGAAGGCATAAGCATTAGCAAGAATCCAATAATCTACCAATAATCCACCAGATCTTAGGTTGAGCCTTCACAGCTTTCCGGCTAATAGGCTGGCTGAGAAAGGGGTTCCTCAAACTTTACATGCAAAATAAGATATGAAGTGCTGGCTATAAGTAAAACAAACTAGAGGAAAGGAGAAGGGAAAAAAAAAAGTTTGCTCTTCGGAAATTCCTAAAAGAAAACAAAAGACTTCCTGAGTCTTCATTCGGCTTACCCTTACCCCTAACCTTAGGAGACAGAGTTGAGACTCAAAGGAGCAGAAGGAGAGAAGAGGAACAACATATTCAAACACAGCAACAAACAAAGTAAAGTAAAACAAACAAACAAACAAAACTCAAGGAAGGACCAGGCAATGCAGAGGAACAATCAGAACACAGGATTACTGTCTTTAAAATGGTTATGGTTTTAAGAGCTTTTCAACATAAAAAAATAAAATAAAATTAAATAAAATGGCACACAGCCCGGTTTTGGAGTGGAATTTTTGCCCCGCTTTTCTTCCCTTAAGTCAAAGATCAAAGGGAAAAACCAAAAGGAAAAGATAACCACAGCTGGTTAAAGTGAATGCTACGTGCTCTCTTGTGGTCATTTTAGCAAATCATGCATCATAATAGACTATCACTCACTGCCCAGAGTAGGAGATGAAACAGCAGCAGCAACAGAAGTGGTGGGGGGAGATTTGACTGGTGCAACTGTTACATAGGATGAGCTAGGAACATGTTTTACATCAAGGTGTTGACCCATGGTCTGGCGCTTTAGGACTCCCTTAAAAGAGGCTCCCGTCTGGAATGTGTTAATTACGTCGATCTGCAAAGAATCAGAAAGTGAGACAGCTTTGCTCCACAGTCAGAAAGAAGTGAAGAAAGAGGAAGGGAGGGTCCAAGAGGGTTAGGGAGGGGTTGGAAAGAGCTGGGAAAAAGGGACAGGAGACGGAAAGCAAGAGAGAGAGAGTCCCTTACACACAAGACAATGGTGAAGAGAAGGGGGAAAAACATTAATTGCACATCACACTTCATTTAAGGAACAGTTTGCCATGGAGTCTAAATACCCAGCCAGAATCCAGTCTTCTCTTCCCTTTTAGCCTACGATGGATATTTTAGGTGTGCTGGTATCCAAAAGTATCTAAAAATTTAAATGGACTTTCCCACTCATGATTCCTGACAAAGAGTGACAGCTTATTCACTGTCTTATGCTCTGACCTGTACTTTCTTTTTTTTTTTTGACCTGCACTCTTAAAAAAATAAGGCATGCAATTTAAGATAGTAGGCAAAGTGTATATATTACTGAATTTTGAGGCTCAGGAACCTCTAAACCAATTAAATTGACTACCTATTTTTGCAGATTTTCCAGGAAAACAACTCATGTGTTTAAACAGAGGCGTGTAGTAATCCATACACAGGTGCCATGGTGGAAAGGCTCCTGGACCATGAGTTGCTGGGCTCACCCTCTTCTGGGTTCTTCTCTGAGACTCCCTGTCCTTGGGCAGAAGTGGATAAGGCCCCTGAAAGTGGAGCTCAGGAACCCAGTGGCCAGGCTCTGTGGAGAGAATGCCACTGGCAGCATTCGCGCACTGGAGATCCTGAGAGGCTGGCACAAGTGCAGATGAGAACTCAGCAGTTAGACGGGGTGGGGGGAGGAAGAGCTGGCTGGCGGTGGTGGCAGCAGCTGCAAGTCTAGCCCCATACAAGTTGTCTCTGGTTTTCAGTGTCCTACTCCTCAGAGACTGAGGCAATGAATGCCATTTGTTTTCCAACAGCGGTCTTGATCTAGGGCCTCAGTCAAACCTACCATCCTCATCCCTGACCTCTGCCTGACCAAGGACCAGTTGACCAGGGATGTAGGAAAGGTGCTGATTTCACTCATCTAACTTTACTTCCCCAGGTGAGAAGGTGGGAAAGCAGGTACCTTGTGAGTCAGACAGTTGTTCTTACTTATAAAGCTTCCTGAGAAGCCATGAAATGTTTAGGGCTAGTTTCCGGACTCAGACCAAGTTTGAGCTAAAATACCACTCTTCATCACATGATACGGTTTTCAGTTCCAGGGGACCGAGGAGCCTGATGCTGTAAGAGGAAAAGGTCTGCATGTGGGGAGGGTTCAGCCACACGGAAGAAGGGGCTGGAGAGTCACCTTCCTCAGTGCTTATTAGGGTCACAAGGTCCCAACCTCCACAATGAAACTGGCCCCCAGATTTACCTTCCCAAGATTCTAGACCTCAAGTTTCCCAATCTTCTGCTTTCTAGTGCTTTTAGCTCTCCCAAAGCTAAAGGGACCAGGATGGGACAATAGCCTGGCAACACTTCCCACCCATAAGTGTTGCAAGAATGACAACAAGGAACAACAATCGGATGGCAGGGAATTTCATTAGAACCCAGCTGAGGTGAAGAGCTGATGCCAGGAGAGAGCTTTAGGATCCAGGATGCAGGTTAGCACAGTCATCTGCTTATGGAGTCAGGTGGGATGGCATAGATATGCTCATCGTGGCATCTTTAACAGGTTGCCTTTGCTGCCTAAGTTTAGGCTTTAACGTCATTCTGGTCCAACCGCCTTTTGCTCCAACAGAGAAAGGTAGTATACCTAAAGCTATGTAGACAGCGAAACCAGAGAGGTATATAGTCGAGGGAATGGAAATTGGTAGTGGAGGGGAAGGAAGATCCATGAATCTCAGCCCCGGGAGAGAAGACTGGGAAGGAGCCAGGAGACACTGGAACGAGGGCATTCTGGCTAGGAAAAAAATTACATAGTAGAAGAGGAGGCAGACGATCCTGAAGGGAAGAAAAGCAGACAGGTTATTCTGAAAAGAGCAGACCTACAGGGAAGCACCGAGGCCTTAGAGACATGAGCCAAAGATGCCAAGTTCTCTGGGCACGTGAGGCCCTTGCTCGTGATGGACTTGGCAGCCTGGAGGGTGGGGTGCGTGTGGAAACTCTGGACATGCTGAGGTAGTGTTTGCGGGTCCCATGCGGATTTCCCTCTCCGGGAAGGGGAACTCAAGAGGAGCCCCAGTGTGCTTCCCTCCCTAGCCCTGCTTTCCCATTTGCATCTGTTGTTTTGTCTATAGGAGACCAATGCCCAGCTGCTACAGTAGTCCTCCCTTATCCGTGGGGGATACGTTCCAAGACCCGCAGTGGATGCTTGAAGCTGCAGATAGTGCTGAGCCCTGTATATACTATGTTTTCTCCTAGAGTAATGGGTGGGTAGCTTATACAGCGAGGATGTGATAGGCAGTGGGATGACTTATGTCCAGGGCAGGACAGAGTGGGGGGCGTGAGATTTCATCAGCTACTCAGAACGGCATGCAATTTAAAACTTATGAGTTATTTATTTCTGGAATTTTTCATTTAATACTTTCAGACTGTGGTTGACCACGGGTAACTAAAACCAAGGAAAGCAAAGCCACGGATAAGCGAGGGACTATTGTATTTAGCTTAGACTTTTCATTTCACCTCTTCCCTAGGAAGTGGTGGGCTCCACTAGGGAGCTTTTGAAACCATCTGCAAGGCTAATTTCAGAGAGTGAAATTTACTTCTGGGATCTCTAGCCAATTAGCAAAGAGGGACAGGCCTGTTCTCTGGTGAACACCTTTGAGAACTTGGGGATTTACAATTTCTTGAGATGGGAAATCTCAGGACTAACACAATAGAGGTATGTGGGGTAAGAACAGGGAAAGTGATAGGATTATCAATGTCTAGACCAGCCCATTTACCCAGGAGAAGGTAGTTACAGTTGCTGCACGGGAAGTGGGGGAAAAAAGTTACTGTAGGGCTATGGGAGGGGACTTAATAGCAGCAGGAGCAGCTTCTATCCCATTTTAGAAATTGCAGGAAGGGAAAAGGTTTGAAGAAATTATAGCTTCTTGCTTTCTGGGAAGCAAGTCTGAATCCTGTAAAAGATACTCAGGCACTGAGAGACTATTTTCATTTATACACACTTAGCCATCAGATTCCCCATCATGGCCTTAAATTTTGAGTGGGGAAGACATAAGAGAGCGAGTTTCTTTTACAAAGATCAATCCAGATAACATCTACATTCCCCTAATAGCAGCTTGAGGATATACAGTAAATGTCTGCTGGGGATGCTGGCATAGAGATATTGTCTAAATCCTACCCTCTGCAGGGTCAGGAAAGACTCTGAACATTTCCCACCCTGAGGTTAGGCCTAGCGCTTACAAGAGACCTTATGTGGGAAGATGGCCCACCCGACAGAGGGTGGGAAGTGGGCTTCAGATGAACCTAAAGCTAGAGGATGATGCTAGCAGTTAGTGTCCCGTGTTCTCGGCCCCCCATGATCACTCTCCTCTCAGAGGAGCCCATACCACTGCCTCTGCCTGTCTGTCCTGAAGCAAGGGAGCTCGGGCTGCCCTCCAGTGAGAGGGCCTTAGGAAGGGGAGAGACGTTGGCCAGCAAGAACTGCTGCCCTCCCAACACCTCCCAAGAAAGATGGGGGAGATTCCTTCTCCCAGGGCGAGGACAGGCCACTATCACAGTACCTGAGTCTGGATACGGTTCAGGCCCCGGAACCAGAGGATCTGGCCTCGGCGCAGCTCCATCTCTGCATGGTCAATCTCGTCCAGCCCCTCAGCATCCTTGGTGATCTCCTCTTTGGTGGTGCCATGCCCAGCCTCCTTTAGGAACTTCAGGGATTGGGTAGGTATTGTGGAGATGACCTGAGAACAGGTGCAGCAAAAGGGTAGACACCAGAATCAGGGCGAGAAGAGCTGTCTCTCAACTTTATGGGTCAGGCCCTTGGGTAGGTCACTCTTTGCCCTATAAACCTTCCCGCTGGGAAAAGTGCCAACCCATTCAGGCAAGCGTTTGCCAAGTGCCTACCAGCTGTCAGGCCCTCAGGAAGATTTTCTGTACTTGTGGACGTACAAAGGAGAACTTATATTCTAGTATTTGACCAGCCATCTGCCTTGTTATATACTTCATTCTCTTCCTCCTGTCTCAGTTCTTTCTTTGCATTTTGCCATCTGTCTCTTAAAGGAAGTAGAACCATAATGCATGATACACAGTAGGAAGAGACAGAGACAAGGACCTGGGAGAAAACAAGTCTGGAGACAGGATGGTCAAAATGTATGTGTATGGGCAAGGGGAAAAGAAGGGTGTTGGAGGGGAATGACTCTCTTCTTAGTTACCATATGCTAAGTAATTCCTCTTTTATAAAACTATAGTGAGAGGATACTAAAAGTTTTCTTGGGCTTGGGGTGAGGAACTGGGCGGGATAGCCCATAGAAGGGACATATGAGTATTATCAGAAGACACGGAGCAGTAGGCTGGGGCTTGCAATTCAAAATAAATCACTCTATAAGCTGTCAGTCAGTTCTCCTTTACAAGTAAGACAAGGGCTCAGCTGGGAAAGGGGGACTGTGTGAGCAGTCCAACATGGAGTCAAGTGTTTGAAGTGGAAAGAATGTCCACGTTCTGCTTTTAGATGTTAGAAGGAGCTGTTGTGATACAGAAGGAAGGCTGTTGTTACCTGGCCTCAAGGCCACATGGCCACATGTGAGACTAGACCCAGGTGAGAGTTTCAAACAGTACGTGAAATCATCAAGCTCAGCCCCAGTGTAGAAGCGCTTTAGGGACCCACTGGTAAATAACTTCAGCAAAGAGAGCAGGGTGGAAGGACTTGTGTTAGGAACGGGGATAGGGATTAATCAGGGAGGCATCTAGGAGCTATGAAAGAAACAACTAGCAGGTCTATGGGGGAAAGCCTGCAGCCCTAGGGAGGGATCTTTGGGGCCAGTTAGAGCAAAGCCTCCATTACCCAGGTGGCTGGGCACCAATCAGTAGAGACCTGGGGTCTGCAAGCAGAGGTAAAGGCCAGGCCAGAGCTGAGGATGAGAGGGACTCGCAAAGTGGTATTAGGGAAGGAATGAAACTCTTATCAAACCTGATTATATTATTATAATATTAATAGCTAACATTTATTGAGTACTTACAGGGTACTAGACATTGTTCTAAGTCATTTCTGTATTGAAACTGATTTGCTGATTAACAATGATTCACAATGATCCTGTTATCCGGAGTTGAGGAAACTGAGGCAGAGTTGCTAATAAACTTGCTCACTATGATGCAGCTTGTAAAAAGAAGAACGGGGATTCAAACCTAGATGGTCGGTTCCAAAGTCTGTGCTTTGAACCATACGCTATACTGCTTCTCTAGAGACCTTGTGAGTCTGGATTTATCTTAGATGACAGTCAGGCACCCATCCTGGATAAGGCAATGGTGAGAAACAGAAGAGGCAAGGGAGCCCTACATTATGACAGCACAGCAGCTCACGGCCAGACTGCGGCTTCATTGAAGACATATGCTTTGCAAACTCTTCTACTTCTAAGACCCTTAATTTTTTTTTTTAGCAAAATTCCATTGAAAATTTCCACTTCCGTCTCAGAGAAGCTAAGGGATTTGTCTGTCTCCAGGCATGATTAGAGAAGAGATCAGAAGCCTCTGAAGTGGTGGGCACAGATCATTCTGCTTTGGGTTCCTACAAGATGGAAAGAACTTGAAAACCTGGTGGTAGAGAGAAGAGGGAAGGATATGAAGGCGAGGAGCTGGGCGTCTCCACAGTTGCTCGTTCCATCTCATCTGGGGGGGGGGGGGGGTGTCTGCCGGCCATGTGACTGCACGGGGAGGGTGAGCCCGTACTCACCTGGCCCCACAGCAATTCTCCAAAACCGATGAAGAGACACCAGAACCACTGGGACAGGGTGAGGTTCGTACAGCTGAAGGGTTTCCCCCCAAATTCCACAATGATAATCTAGAACAGAGAAAGAGGCAGCCCATCATTGGGAGGTAACAGGTAGCCAGCCCTCCAGTCCAGGCCATCAAAGCCACGTCAGCCCCCTACCCCAGGGTCCCTGTGGTGTGAACCCTGATCTGCTTGTTGGGGAAGGAGAAAGGAGAGATCCAGGTGGGGAGAAGGGAAGACAGACACAGTCTTTACAGAGCACTCTGATGGGGAGACAGATACAGCTACTATGAACACTATTAATGCAAAGGCTGGGGGAGCAAGGGTAGCTGGAGGCTTCTTGTGACTAAAGCCAGTAGGTGACAAAGAGAAGGCACAGTGATGGAGAAGAGGAATTTAGGAGCGGGACAAATAAGAGTGAGGCAGGAGCTCTTTTGTTACAGGGCAGGCTCCTAATCTCTTGTATTGGCAGATGTCTTAGTGTACCTCTGACTGGGGCAAGAAGGAAGGGGCTCAATCCTTTCACCACCAGGGCAGCCATGCCCTTGACCCCACTTCCCACAGAAGGAGCCCACGTCAGGCTTATCTGTCAACTACATATGGCAGCATTCCATGTCTTCTCTTTTTCTCTGAATTGCATACCATTTTCTACCATGAGCCCTTTCTGAACAAAGGGGCAAGGAGGGACAGGGAGAGATCCCATATAGCACTTGCATGCACATTTCAAGTATGCTGGCAGGAGGCATGGAAAGGGGTTAGAAGACAGTGATCTTCCTCCTGGTCACTATGTGAAATTGCTGTGTTTTAGAAAGATAAGGAAAGGATTCCACTAATTTTATTTTATTCGCTACCAACATGCTGCCTTGCACTGGAGCACTTGACACAGCAGGATCCAATTCTAGAGCAATGAGCAAACGGAAGCATTTGGGAACCCCAAAGTGTTCAACCCACAGCCTGAGTCCCCATCACTCCCTCACTCCTTTCCCCGGGTGCTCAGGGAATCCTGGCCCCCAGCTTCTGGCCTTTATCGTCCCAGACCTCCTATCCCAGCTCCAGCTAGAATCCCACCTGGCTGACGAATGTGCCCAAGACCACAGAGCAGAAGATGAGGTTGCGGAAGATGCCCGAAAAGACATTCCTCTCTCCATGGATCTTGCGGGAGTTGATTTCATTGAAGAGCTGCATCAGCACGAAGGTGTTGAAAATAATGGTGTAGTGTTGGCTGGGTGGTGAATGCAGAGGTGCTCTCCTCCCACTATCAATGTCAAAGAACTTCTCACCTAGTTGGGAGAAGGGATGCATCGGAGGATAAGTATGCTCTCAAGGAGGGTTCAGGTTGAGTCAGAACACTTGAGTATGGCCTCACTGGTTGCTTATGACTGGTGTCCATTCTAACTGGTCAGTATCCGAACCACAACAGTCATCAAATATTTTCAGTGTTAGTTCTGGTCTCAACATCACTTTTTTTTTTTTTTTTAAATAAATTTTATTTATTTATTTATTTATTTTTGGCTGTGTTGGGTCTCTGTTGTTGTGCCTGGGCCTTCTCTAGTTGCATTGAGCAGGGGCTACGTTTCATTGTGGTCTATGGGCTTCTCATTGTGGTGGCTTCTCTTGTTGCGGAGCACACGTTCTAGGCACGCGGGCTTCAGTAGTTGTGGCGCATGGGCTCAGTAGTTGTGGCTCGCGGGCTAAGAGCACAGGCTCAGTAGTTGTGGCACATGGGCTTAGGTGCTCTGCGGCATGTGGGATCTTCTTGGACCAGGGCTCGAACCCGTGTCCCCTGCATTGGCAGGCAGATTCTTCACCACTGTGCCACCAGGGAAGCCCCCTTTTTAAATATTTTTGGCTGTGCCATGTAACATGTGGGATCCTAGTTCCCCGACCAGGGATCGAACCCGTGCCCCCTGTATTAGAAGGCGGATTTTTACCCACTGGACCACCAGGGAACTCCCTCAACATTTCTGACCCTCTCTCTCAGCTTGCTCCATCACTATTTGCCTTCTCGTAGTGCTGCATTGTGGTAGAACTATGTGCACGAGAGTCTGGCAGACATAGGTCTGAATCTTCGTGCCACTATTTACTCAATATGTGACTTAAGCTTCAGTTTTATGATCTAAGAAAAAGGTAACATAAAGCCACCCTTTGGAGATTCTTTTTTTTTTTATCATCTTTATTGGAGTATAATTGCTTTACAATGGTGTGTTAGTTTCTGCTTTATAACAAAGTGAATCAGTTATACATATACATATGTTCCCATATCTCTTCCCTCTTGCGTCTCCCTCCCTCCCACCCTTCCTATCCCACCCCTCTAGGTGGTCACAAAGCACCGAGCTGATCTCCCTGTGCTATCCGGCTGCTTCCCACTAGCTATCTACCTTACGTTTGGTAGTGTATATATGTCCATGCCACTCTCTCACTTTGTCACAGCTTACCCTTCCCCCTCCCCATATCCTCAAGTCCCTTCTCTAGTAGGTCTGTGTCTTTATTCCTGTCTTACCCCTAGGTTCTTCATGACATTTTTTTTCTCTTAGATTCCATACATATGTGTTAGCATAGGGTATTTGTCTTTCTCTTTCTGACTTATTTCACTCTGTATGACAGACTCTAGGCCCATCCTCCTCACTACAAATAACTCACTTTCATTTCTTTTTACGGAGATTCTTAAGAGGAGTAATAAAATGGCACAATGCACCACGTAGCGGGAACAGAGGATGCACTCAGTAAGCGAAGCTGTTATCATTCCCGTCTTGTGCTCAGCTTGCTCCCTGCTACTTTCTTTCCCTGGGCTGCTCTCTGCCCCCATCTCCCTCTAGCACTCCAAATGCCGCCACCCACCCCCGCCTTGGCTCACCGGCAAAGACAAGGAAAAAGATGACAGTGAGTTGATAGACGGCGTGACCCAAGATGTTCTTCATCATAGTGCGTGAGATCAGAGGCTTATTTCGGCCATAGGGGCGACGCTTCAACAGAGAGTCTGTAGGAGGCTCTGTGGCCAGGGCCAATGAGGCAAAAGTGTCCATGATGAGATTAACCCACAACATCTGCACGGCTTTCAGTGGGGAATCCTGGTGGGAAGAAGAACCACTCCTTTTAGCTTTCCTTGGAGACCACCCCCCACCTCACTCATCAGCCTCATCTTTGCCCTTGAAATGGCCTGCCTCCTGCTATCCACCATTTATTAGCTGAGTGACATTGAGAAACTTATTTAACCTCTTTGAGCCTTGGGTTCTTCACCTGTAAAATGGGGATAATACCTACTTTGCAAGGTTGTTTTTGAAGAACAGAGAAACTACATATAAGTGCTCATCACACTGGCTAATGTGTAAGTACTACATTAATGGTAGATAAATTATCATCATCCCACATGAGCAGATGGAGACCTAGTAGAGCTATTCCTGCCCCAACACCCCTTCGGAAACTCTGGTTCTTACTCCTCAGTCGACATACTGTACCCCGCACCCCCTGTTCCTTAGCCCCAGCCTCATCCCTCCCATCTCAGCTCACCCCACATTCCCTTCACCTGGGTGATACAGGCTCCAGTGAAGGCCACGATCACAGCCACCACGTTGACAGTGAGCTGGAACTGTAGGAACTTGGAGATGCTATCGTAGACGTTTCGTCCCCACATCACTGCCTTCACGATGCTGGTGAAGTTGTCATCTGTTAGGATGATGTCAGAGGCCTCCTTTGCCACATCCGTGCCTGCAATACCCTGAGGTAAGAAGGGGAAGGAAAACAGTGAGGAACTGGACAAAATTCATGCACATTCTGAACTCATATCTTGACCTCCAAGAAGCTTCAGAACTCAGCATAAACACTAGAGGGCACACTAGCCACACAAATCCTACAGACTAAACCACCATATTTTGAGTGGTCTTCTCTCCCAAAAAGAAAATGAAGAGAAAATGTGTCACTGTCACTCTGTGGGAAAGGGGACTGGGCCATGATGCCTCCACCTTACTCCTGAACTCAGACTGGAAATTACAGTTATCTCTGATATTCCTTTCTCCCGTCCCTCCTACTTTCCCACCTTAGAAAATAATTAGAAGATAGAGAAAAAGTCCTATCTGTTCTACCTCTAAATTTTAAAATTTCTTTTGCCACTGCCAATATTTAATTTAAATCCTTATCTCTCCCGCACCTTGAAGTTACTCTACATTTTTTCCCAGGAGGAGTAGTCTGGCAGTACAGTTCAGATGTCCTGTCCTTATTCAAAATCCTGTCACTGGGGAACCACCAAAGGTTTCTAAATAGAAAGATCAGTGGTTGAAAGCAGTGTTTTAGAAACAGTAAACTTTCTAGTCTGGTAGTCAAAGCCCTCAACAAGTGAACTCTGGTTCATTTTCCAACCTGCTATATCTTTCTGCTCAAAACCTACTGCTTTATTCACAATTCCCTGAATCTCTCATTTACTTCTAGAGTCCAGTCTTCTACTTACACCCTTTTCTCCAAGCCTGGAACATCCTCTTTCCCCATCTATTTAAATCCTATCTGTCCTTAAGGTTCTATTCAATTAATTAAGCCCTGCTTGCTTGGCAAAGCTGTCCCTTACATCCCCAGCCTATTCTTCTATTCCATGTCTTACAACCCCTGTAACCTACAGAGGGGCTTGTTTGTGAATCTGACCTGCACTAGTAGATTATTTGTACCATTTACCTGGCAGTATTATTTTCCTATCCAGATTGCAACAAATGAATATCTGTTAGATTGACTATACAATTAAATTTCCCCATCAAAAAGTTCTCTAACACATGCACACAATGCTGTACCATGCACTGTAAAGAGAAAGGACGGAAAGAAAGAAAGAAAGAGTATCTTTATATATGTACTATTGCAGAATAATCTCTAAGCTAGGTTGTTAAATTAAAAGAACCAAGGTGGAAAAAAGAGTATATAGTGTGTATATAGATAGATATAGATAAGTATCACTTATCTAAGAGAGTGGGATATAAATATACTACACATTTGATTGTATTTTAAAGGAGCAAACAGAAAGATAAACCAAAAATCAAAGAAGTAAGTTATCTGTGGGATTAAGATGGAGGCAACAGCGTGGAGGTGATAGGGATAGAAGCTAGACTTCTATGAATAGACCTTGTTGGTATATTTTACTTTAGAATTATGTAACTACTTTATACAAGTATAAAACAAAATTAAGTTTAAAATAAGCAATCTCAAAAATGGAAGAAAAAAAACCCCATGATATAAATGAACTGGTATAACCAGTTGGTAGCACAACCATACCAAGGGAAAAGTTCCAAATGACTTTTTGAAAAACACAGTAACTTGATGTTAGGATATACCTACAGGATAAAAAGAACTACAAGAAAAATCTTTAACTGTTTTTAGTAGAGTAATTGTATTATTATTGCTATTTTGAGACTATTACATATATTTTAGGATAAAGCAAATAATAATTATGTTAAGCCATTAGGAATCAAACTTTTCAGCTTAAGCGATAAATATAAAATCAGGGGAGTAAAATAGGAAGTTAGAGTTCTAGAAATCTAAATTTGAATTGGAAATGCCAATATGGATTCATGAAGTATTTATCTTTAAAACAAAGAAACACAAAAACAAAAAGAGACATAAAAGACATATTTCCTAGCTTTGTCCGCTGAAAAGTTCTAGAAACAATAATTTACTAAGAAGTAAGGAACATCCTGACATTCAGATTGTGTTCTCTAAATATCATTTCTCACTGAAATGAAGCAGAACTCCTTTGAGAAGTGGATGATTCTAGATCTAGGACAAGAAATATGCATGATGAATCTGGAACATCTTATCATGCAAGAGACCAAGAAAGCTATTAAAGACAACTGAGGTTGTACCCAAAGGACTTAGCAGTGTTGAAGAGGTTAATGATGGGTCAGTATAAACATCAGAATAATAATAAGGGCAATGGATCAAAATATATCACATATACTTAAAACCATGAGCTCATAATGATATTTAAAAAAAACAGACAATTAACTTTTAGTAGTTTAGTAAGTTTAAAAAGTGAACAACTCATTGGTCACCTTTGGAGGATCCTAAAAAGTCAACTCATTATTTTGAAAACTGGTTAATAAAGGGAGAAAAAATCAAGCATTTAACCTGTCTTTTCATGTAGGAAGTGAACCTCACAGTAACCAAATAATCGACGAGGGCAAATTTCTTTTTACAGAAGTATTCAAGTTAATAAATAAAGAAAATCAGAACATTGTCATTTTGCAACCCCTAATGAAAGATGGGATGTAGAATCTGATTGCTCATAGAACTAAGTACTAGTTTATAGGAAATACAAGGGCTGAAAGAACAGGTTAAAGGACACTATAGGGATACAATCAACAAAATCCCTGCCATGGGATATTCTATGTAGAAAAACAACCTTATTCCTTCAAAACTAAGTAGCTAGAAAAAAAGATGGAAAGGGATTGTGCAGAAAAGAGTTACATAGCAGGCCTGAGACTGCTTTCTTGAGAATGTTCTGTTTGCAAGGTTGGCCCTCGGCTAGCACCTGGAAACTTGGCTCTCAGTCAATAATTAACTGAAAATTAATTAGTGATTCACTGTGCCTAGACTGTGCCCAAACATATGGTTTCCACTGAAAACCTACTTCCTTCTGGAAGTCTGGAATCTTAGCACATGCTAGGCAGAAGGTGCCTATACGACCAACCCCAATAAAAACCTACGACACCAAGTCTCTGGTGGGTTTCTCTGGGCAGAAACATCACATGTACTGCTGCATTTTCATTGCTGGGGGAAGAAGGTGCTCTTTGTGACCCCTCATGGGAGGAAAAGATCATACAGGACCCTGCGTGTGGATTCCAGACTCTACCTGTGACTTTCTGCCTTACTAGATTCTTACTATACCAATGGACTAAATCTGAACCATGAGTACAACTGTATGCTGAGTCCCCTGAGTCCTTCCAGTGAATGCACAGAAGGGTGGTTTTGGGGACCCCTGACACATAGATCCTACAGGGTCAGTGGCTGCTGAACTTTATGATGTGTCAGAGTCACCCAGAGGGACTGTTAAAACATGGACTGCTGGGCCCCAACTCCAAGCTTTCTGATTCAGTAGATCTGGAGTGAGGCTTGAGAATCTGCATTTCTATAGGTTTCCAGGTAGAGCTGGAAGGAAGAGCACACTTCAGGACATACTGTTATAGATTAATAGATTCAAGAGATGTATCAACCAATTGCAACGTATGGATCTTGTTTGCATTCTGATTAAAAAAAATAATGTATTAAAACAACATTTATGAAGCATTTGGGGAAATGTGAACACTGACTAGATATCTAATGATAGTAAAGAATCAATTTTGTTGTGAGACAATGGTACTATGATTCTTTTAGATATTTTATTGATACATATATATTTTCCAGAGACACATACTGGATGAAATGACATAATATCTTGGAAATGCTTCAGAGTAATTCAGGTGTAGATGGGGAAATGTGTATGTGTGGGCCAAGATTGGCCAAGTGTCGATATTTGATGCTGGGTGACAGATACATGAGGATTCAATAAACTATTCTATTTTTGTATATTCTTGAAATTTCCTAGAGTAAAAACTTTTTAAATTTATCTTTTGGCTAAAGAGAGCACCCTAAAGACAGATTTCTTCTTGAATCTTCTTCTACTTCTTAAAAATCACCAACAGTTCAATGTGTATGGGAAGCTTACAATCATAAGTTACTTGAGTGTGAGAATGTACTTTGCAATCCGGGGACTTCTAAATGTCCCTGAGCATTAGAATCAATAAGTGTACCTGTTCAGAAAATCCAAACACTTCTGGGACCCAGCTCAGATGCTACTGAATCAAGATAGCCGACTGTGGAACCTCGGAATATATGATTTTAAATGAACTTTCCAAGTGACTCTGATGCTCCGGGCCTCACAAGTGAAAAGCAGAGTGACGAACAGTGCTAACTATAGAGTGCACATTTTCCATATAGAATGTGAATTTTCCATAGTGTGCCTAGGCAGACAATACCATCATGTCCATGGGCAAGTTTCAGTTGGTCTTGCTTTGCTGGGTAATGATACCTCATGATTTCCCTGCCTTCATACTTGATGGGTCCCTCATTATACATATTATTATTGGCCAGGTAGGGAGGCGAGATGGAGTTAGAGAAAGAGTACAAAGGGGGATGTGAAGGTACGGGAAGCAGCAGGTTACCAGAAGCCTGTCCTGGCTTCCCACTGGAGGAGGCAGCTTGCAGCAGAGAGACACACTACGCTGAGCTGCTTACCATGGCAAAACCAACATCTGCTTTCTTCAGAGCCGGCCCATCATTTGTGCCATCCCCAGTGACAGCCACCACCTGCCGCTGTTCCCCAACAGTGCTGTCGATGATGCCTGGGAAAAACAGACACACTACAGTGAGTTCCACATGTGCCATCTGAGGCCATTTCCCCATGAAAGGCAGTTTTATGGTCTTCCTCTCCGGTCCCTGCCACCACCTCCCTTTCTACGCTCTTTCCTTCTTTTTTTCCCAATGCTAGAGGTTCTGTAGCGTCACCTGATGGCAGTAAATTGTTTCACGGGTAGCACTCTAAGCTAAGAAAGTCTGACCTTGTCGAATATCCTGTCCGGTGCCCCAAGGCAGCTATTATGTGGTAGAAAAAGCACTGGATGATTTGAAGAGAGAGACCCAGGGATTGAATGGTAACACTTCCACTTACCAGTTGGGCAATTTGGATAGGTTACTTGTTGTCTCAGCCTCAAACTTCCTTATTTGCAAAATGGGACTAGCTTAACCTGTACTGTCTAATTCACAGTACTATCAACAAACAAGATAGGATAGTGTTTAAAAACAACTTTATTATATTATATATCTTATACTCACCAGGGCCTCAGATGTTTGCTAAACTGTATGTTCTTCCCATGAGCGGGGAAGCTCTCCTAGGACCTCCCTACTCAGGACAGGAGAGTTGCTTTGGTTGATGGCTCTGATCTGTGCTCATCCCCGCCTGCCTTCCTCTATTCTAGGTACCTCCTCAGGAACCAGCCTCACCTTTCACCAGTGTGTGCTTGTCAGTGGGGGAGGATCGCGCCAGCACCCGGAGCTTAGGCCAGATCTTGTCCAGCTTTTCTTGCTCTACCTGCCAACACCAGACCACACCTGGGTCAGTCAAGCTCAGAACAGCCATCTGGGAAAATCTTACTTCTTTACCCACGCTGAGCTTCTGGGAGAACTGGTATTCCATGGCCCCCGGGGGAGTGTTATCCTGGCCTCCAGTGGAGGTGAAGCAGCCAACTCAGGCTCCAGGGCAGATTCACGGATGGTGACCATTCAGGCCCCGCTTGTCTTCTTTTTCCTGCCAATTCCCTACCTGGGAGCCAATTCCATATTTCTTTTTTTTTTTCTTTTTTTTTTTGCGGTACGCGGGCCTCTCACCGCTGTGGCCTCTCCCGTTGCGGAGCACAGGCACCGGACGCTCAGGCTCAGCGGCCATGGCTCACGGGCCCAGCCGCTCCGCGGCATGTGGGATCTTCCCGGACCGGGGCACGAACCTGTGTCCCCTGCGTCGGCAGGCGGACTGTCAACCAGTGCGCCACCAGGGAAGCCCCAATTCCGCATTTCTTAGACCCTTGACAGAGGTGGGCCAGGGTTAGCTGTTGGCTCAGGTGGCTAAAGTAGTGCTTCTGAGGTCTTAGGTTCAATATCTACATTGACCTAATGTAGCTCTGGCCTGCTCCACACCCAGACCATGTCCTCCTACCAACCTGTGCCACTGTCAGTCACAAGGCAGTGACATAGGAGGGGTGAGGTAGAAGGAAATCAGTACAGAATCATCCCACAATTGAAAAAAATGGAAAGACATGAAAGGTTAGTGACACTGTCTCAAAAGATGGCTTGTGAATGAAGATAGTGAGAAGAAAAAAATCCAGTTTTACTGTCTGAACAGCTTTGGTAAAAGGGACATCTCACTATGAATAGATTTTAGTTTAAAAACCACCCACTTCCTCCCACCTGTCCCAGATGCCTTACACGTGAACCAGCCCTCGCCTAATAAAGGAGGCCCTGATTCCTCCCACCCAAGACCCACCTCTCCCTTCTCGTTTCGGATGAGTCGGTTGAATTCTTTGCCCTCCAAGCACAGAAAGTCATCCCCAGGTGTCACAATGCCACATTTGGTGGCGATGGCCCGGGCTGTGTTGATGTTGTCACCTGTCACCATTCTGACAGTAATACCAGCTCGTTTGCATTTGGCAATAGCTTCCGGCACCTGTGGAGAGTGAGGCAAGAGGAATGGAGGAGGTGGGGGTGGCGAGGCCTGGTAGGCTGTTCCTGTTCAGTTGTCCCCTCATGGTGGACAGCGGAGAGGCACCCTGGAAGCAGAACCATGGGGCGTGGGCTAAGTCTGGTCATTTTTATATCGCTTGGTGCCACCTTGCTTCTGTCCTATCCATGATACTCACATTTGAATTTGCCTTATTGTGTCATGAGTTGAAGGGGAAATTTGCTTCAGGAGCCGGGTGTGAAAGCTTACTCTCCCACTCACAATCTAGATTTCTTAGCAGGGCACGCCTGGCCTTTTGAGATTTTGCCACTGCCTTCCTTTCTAGCAGAAGTTTTAACCACCTTCCACCCCCCTGGCACATACTCCAACAATACCAATTCTTTTAAGTTTCCCAAATGCACGACACACTGTCATGCCTCTGGGTCTTGATGGTTGATAGTCCATTGGTCTGAACTTCTTAGAAGCAGAGACTTTTTCAATGCCCTACAACTGAGAGTGGTGCTTAGCTATTCTAGGGGTGCTCGACAAGAATGTGTTGCTTGAAAGAAGGTGGCTAGACACAAAGCTGCTGTTCCAGTTAATTCCATCTCCTGACGATTCTTGAGTACCAAACAATAATCCCAGTAAAACCTATGCTTCTTACCCCTCAGACAGCATGAACTGTAGGAATGCCACTTTCTATGAGTTCAGTACTCTACAGCAGTTCTGTGAAGCAGGAAGCACAGACACATCTATCCCAGCAAATGAGAAACAGTTAGGAAACTTGCCTAAGTTTCCTAAGTTACAACTAGAAATGGAGCTAGTACTCCAGTTCCTGCAACTCCTGGGTGGCCTCGCATTAGGTCACACTGGGCCGGCGCATGGGCCGGGGCCACTGTAAGACTTCCATTCATGTTTCCTAGCCCTTTTTTCAAGTCAAAGCCTCACCTCTGGGCGCACAGGATCCTCAATGCCCACCACTGCAATACAGGTCAGTTCAGTGAGGATTTCGCTCTCATTGTCCCATGGGGGCTCTCCGTCATTGAAATCCCGGTAAGCTATGCAGATAGTCCGGAGTCCCTCACTGGCCATGGGCTCGATGACGGTGCGGACCATCTCATCTCGGTCCTTATTCTTGAACGGCACTGCTTCTCCTTTCTTGTCCAGGATTCGATTACACCTGGTGGGGCACACAGTCAGAAAGCAGCATCCCCCCATGTGCTTGCATGGTCATTTACAGACATTCTGGCCACTCGGCATTACTCCTAAAGACACTGTCGTGTGGCCATAAATCTCCACTCATAACCCAAAGCTGAGCCCCTTTTTCCAAGGTGGGGTGGCCAGTAGGTGGGTAACGTCTAGGTGGGCAGAGCATTTGATTCTCCCATGTTGTCTGCTCCTACTCTTATGTGGATACGATATCAAGGGTCATTTGTGGATTGCCTGCTCCTTTGAGCTTCACAAAGGTAGAGACACTTTCTCAATCCTCAGTATCTAGAGTGCTCAGTGCAGAGGGTGTTCTCAACAAGAACGTGTCACTCGAAAGGGGGTGGCTCAAGCCAAGCTGGGGCACTGGTTTTTAGCTACTGGCCCTATATCCACGTAGGTGATCCGCGTAGGTCACCTTTTAATGACCTATGGATCATCTAGCCACTTTGATTATGCAACTTCACGTGATCAGAATTGAGAATAAAAAGGAAAAGGGAACGCAGAACTAACATTTCTAGTATCAATACTTGCTGTGTGCAAGGCATTTTACATACATTGAATCACTTAATCAGAGTAACCCTGTGAGATGGGTGGGTATTATTATCTCTTTTCAGAACAGGAAATGGAAGTTTGGATTGCCTAGGTCTGAACCGTGGCTGTGCCACTAAGAGCTGTATCACTTCCAGCAAGTTACTGAACTTCCCAGCACCTCTGAATTCTCATCCGTAAAACAGGGATAATGACAGCATCTACCTCGCTGAGCTGTGAAGAGTAAGTACAGTATCCAAAGTACTTAACAGCAAGGCTTGGCCTGAACCAAGCTCAGATGTTAGTCATGATGTCACTGCCTGGAAGGAGGGTTCACTCATCATCCAGGTGGATTCAGTGTGAGGCCTGGCACTCTGACCTCCCTGAGGGGAGGATCCTGCAGGGAGGAAGAAGCGGGGGAGGGGCGCTCACTTGCGCAAGATGATCTCAGAAGCACCCTTGCTGTACATGCGGTAGCCACTGCGGGGCTTCTCGATGACGGTGCTCATGGACTTGCGCACCGAGTTGAAGGTGTACACCTTGTAGAGCTTCTCCTCGGGCACCTCACTGCGCACGGCGTGGTAATCCTGCTTCAGGTCCGTGACGAAGCCCAGCAGGGCGCACTCGGTCTTGTTGCCCACCTGCCGCGGCAGGCCGCCCTCCTTCTCCGGAGGCTGAGAGGAAAAACACACGTGGGAGTGTTGGATGAGGTGCCGAAGCTGGGGAGAGAACCTAGGAAGGGAAGGACTCCGCTCGAGGCTTTCACACATGTACCCAGGGCCCGTGGGGGTGCCGACTGTGGTCCCTGAGCCACCCAGGGCTTGGGGATTTTTTAGTTGCCCTGGGAGTGGTGCTGGTGTCTCACCCTGTGTGGGTCTTATTCTAACACTCTCTCTTAGTTTCTAGAAACTGAGTAATTTACTCCTGACCAGCATGAGGTCTCTTTTTATTTATTTATTTTTATTTTTTTAAGATTTTTTGACGTGGACCATTTTTAAAGTCTTTATTGAATTTGTTACAATATTGCTTCTGTTTTTTGTTTCGGTTTTTGGGCCCCGAGGCATGTGGGAGGGATCTTAGCTCCCCGACCAGGGATCGAACACACACCCCCTTCATTGGAAGGCGAAGTCTTGACCAGTGGACTGCCAGAGAAGTCCCAAAATCTTTTTAGACATACTACCTTTACCTGGTGATTGGAGGTCATTTCATAGCCATAGATTCCTACCTGCCTCCCCCTTGCCCTCCCATCCCCCAATCTACTCCCATGGATTATTTCCTAGTTTCACCCCAAACATGTTCACTGGGGAGTGGGAAATGGGATGTGGGATGGCAATTCAGGCAGAATAAACAAGAGAAAATGAATGGTTCCCTCCACCTACCCATTTTAAGTGTCCTGGCAAAGGAAACGCTTACCAGAACCTTGGAGGTGTAGGCACTGTTGATAGAAATACCATTGACAAGAAGGTCCAGGACCTTGGGCACAAGGACATCAGGGCTTGGGATTTGATGGTAACGGGTTTCTCCGATATAAGCCTGCACCACAGTCATGCGGTTCATGGTCAATGTGCCTGTCTTATCGGAGCAGATGGCCGTGGCATTGCCCATTGTTTCACAAGCATCCAAGTGCCGTACCAGGTTATTGTCTTTCATCATTTTCTACAAAGGAGAAGAGAAAAGACTTCCCAAATACAGGTCAAAGGCCATTGCCTAGCCAGCATCTCTCCACATTTCATTCTCTGGTCCCACACAAAAATGCAGGATACCATTTTTGTAAATACTCTTAAGATTCTACTGGATTGCTTAAATGTTGATGCAACTGATCCAGATGGTCCTTCCAAAGTGCCAGTGGCTTCTGCTCCTGAAGGCATCACCCAGAGTTTATGAAGACAGAGTGGCCCATCCCAGAGGCTACACGGTACCCTCCCCTCTGGTCTCTGCTCTGAAAGAAGACACAGTTTCATTCCAGTCTCACCTTCACAGAGTAAGCCAGTGAAATGGTGACTGCCAGTGGCAGCCCCTCTGGCACAGCCACCACCAGCACAGTGATGCCAATGATGAAGAACTTGACAAAGTACTGGACGTAGATGGGAGTACACTCAGCCAGCCATGGTTTGCGCTGGATCACAAAGTTGTCGATCACAAAGTACAGAATCAGGATGAGAACTGTGATTGCAGACATGATCAGACCTGTCCAGGAAACAAGTCAAATGAACCCAGGCTTCAGGGTATTCCTCAGGCCCTAGCCAGAGATGGGTGGCATAAATTGTAGCCTTTGCTATCCATTTTTAAAATGACTCTCTAAGTCATACCCAAAACCCCTATCCATTCTCTGGCGCTTGTACATTACAGTGTAGGGGAAAGAGGTGGCTTTGCATCCTAAAGACAGGGGTGCTATTCTCAGCACTGCACTAACTTGACTTGTGGCTTCTGACTGGTCTTGACCCTCTCTGGGCCTATTTCCTCATTCATAAATAAGAGGATTGGTCTAGTTTTCTAAAATGGCATTCTATGCTTCTATCTCAGACCTACTCTCTTCCTACAAATCATAATGTAGTGACTACAGGTGCCTATTTCCTAGTAGTTTATCAATTTTAACTTCTTCCCTAGTAGCCTGAGAATGTCAGGCAATTCACAACTTGTTCACAGTGTTGCCCCTATGGTGTTAGCACATCACCTACATAACTAACCCTTAGAGCGGTGCTTCCCAACCTTTCTCCTGACATGGCACAGACAGAAGATGACAATAATAACAACTATTAATATAGTGCTTACTATGAGTCAGGCAAGCACGTCACAGGTATTAACTCATTTAATCCTCACAACGATCCTGTGAGATGTTACTATTATCATCCCCTTTTCTGTGTCTCTCTAAGGCACAGAGAGGTCTTGGTATAGCACACTGGAGGCGGACCGACCATCCTGGTTTGCCTGCGACTGAGCAGTTTCCTGGGCTGTGGGACTTTCTGTGCTAAAACTGAGAAAGTGTCAAGCAAACTGGGATAGTTGGTCATCCTACATATCCTACAATGGAAGAATCTGCTCAAGATCAGAAAACAACTGGTCTAGGGGTTCCAACTGCCTTGGGTGCTGCCTGGCTGCTCTGAGGGCATCTGTATCTACCTGTGGCACAATATCTGGGAAAAGTTCCACTTCAAATCATAGTTTGATTTGTGTCTTTGCTTTGCCTGAGGGTCCAGTGATTCAGAGGGATCAGAACAAGGCTACAGGTGATTGTATCATTGAAAGCATATTCTTTTGTACTTTGCTTCATCAGGGTCAGCCCTAAGAGGTGAGGCAAGCAAGGCACCTAGGCTGCAAAATTTAAGAAGGCGTTCACTCTCGGGGTGGTGCCAGGCACCTCACTTGCTTCCCCCTGGTCCTTGGTCTAGATGATGTGTGAAATGAATAAACAGAGGAGACCAGTGGCTAGCCCTCAGGTGGCTTGTCCTCCCTAAAGAATAAGCTAGGGATTAGGAGCACAACAGTAGGATCTGTTTAATGCTTCAAACCCGTGTGCCAGGCTCAGCAATTTGATTCCACACTTGCAATTTATCTCATCTGTGTACTGTGTTTTTCTTTTTAAAAATTAATTAATTAATTAATTTTTGGCCGCATTGGGTCTTAGTTGCTGCGCGCAGGCTTTCTCTAGTTGCGGCGAGCAGGGGCTACTCTTTGTTGTGGTGTGCGGGCTTCTCATTGCTGTGGCTTCCCTTGCTGCGGAGCACAGGGCTCTAGGTGCGCGGACTTCAGTAGTTGTGGCACAAGGGCTCTAGAGCGCAGGCTCAGTAGTTGTGGCGCACGGGCTTAGTTGCTCTGCGGCATGTGGGATCTTCCCGGACCAGGGCTTGAACCCGTGTCCCCTGCATTGGCAGGCGGATTCTTAACCAGTGCGCCACCAGGGAAGTCCCTCATCTGTGTATTGTTTATATGCAAGAGACTTCATGGTGGTCAAAATTAGCTAGGTACTAGAACTGGATGAATAGGCCAGACTGACACTCTATAAAACTCTCTGTGGTGCTTAAAACGTTCTCTATTTGCACTGTCCAATATGGCAGCCAGTAGCCACATGTGGTTATTGACCAACTGAAATAGGTTAATGTGACTGAGGAGCTGAATGTTTAACTATATCTAATTCTCATTAATTTCATTAATTTTCATTAATTTAAACGGAAACAGCCACACATGGCTAGTGGCTGCAGTAGTGGACAGCATAGATTCTCGCTATTCAATGTGTGCTTAGCAGAGCAGCAAGCACTGCCATCGCCTGGGGGATGGTTAGAAACGCAGAATCTCAGGCCCCACACAGAAACGTACTGTAGTAAACAGAGAGGTGAGGTCAGCAAATAAACAGTGGAAAAAGACTAGTTTAAGGGATATGTGCGCTGAAGGAGCGATCTTCCTTTGTTGCTTCCTCTAAATCCCCCGCCCCACCCCACCACTGAAAGAAGGCAGGAGAGAGGAGAGTGCAGAGGCGAGCGATGGAGAAGCTGCTTCCTCTCACGATGCACAGGAGTGCCTTTACTGACATCTGCTCTGCAAAGCGCCTCTTTAATCACTGTCTTCCTTTTCCCTCCAGTCCTTATTCTGAACTGATTGCTCTATGCCTGGCCATTCCTATGCTAGGGAATTGCCCTCAGCAAACAACAGCCTTCTCTACCGTTAAGGAATTTACAAGCCAACACACAAGCAGGTGAGTAGCTATTGAAGTCTTCCTTCTTGCTAATGTAAATCTCCCATTTGTTTGCGCCTTTAACTCTAACACACAGGAAAACATCTCTCTCTGCAAAAGCTAAACAGTCGCAGAGAGAGACACAGCTACCTGGACTGCACTAGCCACTTGGAATTTTCAGCTTCTTTCTGCCAGACCTGGCTGGTGTAGAAAGAAGGCAAGCAAAGTAGCGAGGATCCAGAATAGCACTGATAAACAAACCAAGAAGGCTCCACCCTACTCACCAGCTTTCCCAATCTGTACAGCCAAGCGCGTCAGCTTGCCCTGCAGCACCGACTTCTCCTTTTTGGGCAGCTTGGCTGCCTTTTTCTCCTTTTCCTCATTGTCGATCCCCTCCTGGCTGTTGAGTGGCTGGATTTCCAAGGCCACTCCATCCTGAGTCTTTGCTAGGGTGTACACACAAATAGGACAGGTAAGCAGGCAAGGTAGTAGCACTGAGTAGCAGGCAAGTGGAAACTAACAAATCCTTCTGTCTTATTCCTGGAATATACCTTGGACCCCTGACATCAGATCTGACCACCCTCACCCCATGCCAGACAGGGAACTTGACTCTGACCCTCTATTAGGGCTTTTGGAACGATATCTTAACAACTGGAGGTGAAATATGGTGCTTTTAGGGTATGGATTTCCACTTCAGTGGCAGCTTCCTGGCACTACCTCAGAGTCCCAAGCCAGGTTTATTCCAGCAAGAGGATTAGTCATGCCACTAAGTGCTATTACCAACAACCATCCTTCCCGGAATTCAGTGCTTAATATAGTGAATCTTTACTGCAGAAAGGGGCTGAAGGGGAAGGCTGGTAGATATTCCTAGAGCATAAGGGTCCTAGTCAGCTCTTTGAAAGCTTCATCTCTCTCTCACTATATCTATATCTATATCTATATCTATATCTATATCTATATCTATATCGACTGTCAAGGAAGAAACACGGACCCCAGACACAGGGTATTTTCCAGTTCCCTCTCGTATTAGTTGAACGATAGGGGAAGGAAATCTCTTTTCTCCCCTGTCTGATGAAGGTAGGGAGGTACAGAGTGGGACCTAGGGGAAAAGGGAAGAAGCTGGTGTGAGGGACTCCCTGGAATGAGAGAAAGCCAGGGTAAAGACAGACATATAAATCCACTTTGCTTTAAAAAGAAGAGTTAAAGAAATCTAAAATTAAAGAATTATTTTTATGGAGCCCTGGTTCTCCGACATGATGCCTTTATTTCTAAAAACTACTATGATGTGGGTTACAAAAGGAAAAAATCTCTAGAAGCTGTCTCAAGAGAGCAGTTCTTGCTGGTTCCTGGCACCCCTCCAATTTCACCCCTGCAGAGTTCGACTCCTTTGGTTAGATGCCCTTCCTGAGATACTGTCTCTGCTGTCAGACTCACAAACAAGACAGAGACAGGATGTAAACACAGCCACCAAAAAAGCAACACACATCAGATTAGGAGGAAGAAAACAGACTGTGGAGAGAACAAAGAAAGAGGTGGGGAGTGAGGTCACGGAGAAAGGGCTCTCTCCACCCCTGAGAAGACTAGCTGAGAAGGAATCCAGATCAGAAGAGGACACCGACGAGGAAGCCAACAGAGGAGGGTGCAGGGACTGCCCACCCCAACTCCTTCCACCATAAGGACCCTGAAGTCTTCCAACCCAGAAACCGATGACCGTTGTTGTTTAAATCTGGCCTAGGGCAGTGAAGCAAAGAGTTCAGCACCCTGGGAAGAGCAGATCAATCTCACAGGCTCTCCAAGATTGACGTAAAGTTCCTTGAGCCAACAGCAGAGGATGCTGTCGTCCCATCTTAGATTGGGTTTGAGAGCTTGAGACCACCCCCAAATCTCTGCACCTTCCTCAGGATAAGGCATCTGGGCCACAGCAGCAGATAACAAATTTATGGAGAGGAAAAGGGAGGAGGCAGATGGCCTGGGAAGGCCTGGTTTGAGTGTGGGCAGGTAGAGATGGTAAATGAGTGGGTGGAAAGGTTACCTTTGTTGCGATTTTCAGGGACTCCTTGTTTTTTACCTGTTTGAACAAGAAAGAAAAAAATGGGGTGGAGACCCAAAGTGACTATTAAGAGATCAGATATCCAATGCTTCGGTCCTGCTCAGAGCCCAAAAGGGCAACAGCAAAGGGGCTGAGTTGCAGGAAAGGGAATGTAAAGGAAGGTCACATCTGTTTACCTCCATCTTCATTAAGGGCTCTCATGAATCCTTGGGGTATGGACCAGGCCACTCATGCAGGTGAGTGCACACCCACTTCTGAGCTGCTTTCTCCTGGAGCACAGCTGCTGTTGGGAGGGTGCTCCCAGCCTGAGTCACACCACTTGGAGAAATGGGGTGGGGGTTAGGAAGCGAAAGGTTTGAACTGTTTCTGCCTGGTGGCAAAGGCCCTGCAAGGTGCCTCCATGTCAGTTTACCAGCGCCAAGCAAGCGTCCTCCTTATTCACTTGCAGGCAGCTGCAGAAACGGATAGTCTAGCTCCTGAGTGAATGTGTTTTGTCTCCTTCTCATTAACTCCCCTTCCCTAAACAGCCCAAGAAGGTCCTCCAGCCAACTGGTAGAAATCCTTCTCTCCTCCAAGGGAAGAAGGAATTCTTAAGGGAAAGGTGTAGATATGGTTTGCTATCTTTTTTTGCCTTCTGTTTTTCCTTCTTTCAGGAACAAGTGAATGGCAAAGACAGGGCTAACTCTCCCGGCCGTGTCTCTCTTCCACTGACAGCCTATAGTTTCAGCAGGAATCCAGTTTCTTCTCCTGGACAGTTTTCCCTTAGCCTTGATGATTCATATAGTCCCCCATATCTGAGGAAAAAAGGGGCAAGGGTCGGAGGACTACACAGAGGGGAGTTGAGCACCTCGCCAGCTCATTTGGGGCAGGCTTTCTACCTCATCCCTTTACAATCCACCAATAGACACAGGAATCAATGCAACCTGACTGGGGAGCCTAGAGCCAGGATCTGGTTTCCATTAGAGCACTGTGGGGAGCCAGGGATGATACCCTTAGCTCAACAAGGAGTTTGGATATCTGCACTCATCATCCTGCAGATTCTTCCAACCAGGTACTGCATCCAGACCTGCTCCCTTTCCTAGTTTGTCCACGGGGGTGGGAGGGAAAAGACTCTCGTCCCGAAAGCCCTTTACCTTTCTTCTTCTTCTCTTCCTCTTCCCCCTCACTGGCCCCCAAGAGGGTAAAGATGATTCCAGTCTGAGAGTTGATACCCACAGCAGTCACTACCATTCGGCCAGAACCTTCCATGACATGGGTCCCTAAATGAGAAAGAAGACAAGAGAAGTGTTTTTTGTTTTTTTTATACCTGGCCATTCTTTGGTGTGAAACGTAGACCTGGAAAAAAGCAATCCCTCTTTCTTCCTCTCCCGTGGATAGTGATATACTCAGCAGATAGTAGGAAAAGATCAAGAGCAAGCAAACTGGGGGGTAAGGAAAACAATGTGCCTAACTGCTTTAGGGTAAGGCTCCTTTCCCACCACCTACCCCCAGCCAGCAGAGCCCTTATAGCACCTGCTTCATAGGCAACCTCTTATAGGTTGCTTGATATCCTTGTATTCAACCCACTAATATGCTACTGCCTCAGCTGAACCTTGGGGCAGGGCCAGAAAGGAGAGCAAGGTCTGGATATGGTCTCTGTGGCTGACTGTCTGGGGGGAGGTAGAATGGGAGCTGGTGTAGCCAGAGGCCATACCTGAGAGCAACATGGGGTCTCTTTCCAGGGACTTTTTGACATGGTCCGATTCCCCAGTCAGAGAGCTCTCGTCAATCTTGAGATCATTGCCCTGGATCAGGATTCCATCTGCAGGCAGCAGGTCACCTAGTACACAGAGGTGAAGGGGCAACAGGGAAAGAGGGTAGGTAAGGACCATCCAACCCCATCTCAGGGCTGCTCCCATGGGCCCTGCCTATACGGCAAAGGCCCAGGGAGAATCTGGAGAGCATTTGAAAGACAACTTCAGCTCTGACAACCTGGGATGAGACTCCATTCCGGGTATTATAAATTCAAATAGTTACTGATCCCCAAACACATTCCCATGGCCTGAATATTATATACTTTTAATCTAAGCCACACAGGGTACAGTCTAACAGTCTTTGGGAGTTTCAGTTACTGCTTTCTGTGAATTTCTCTTCCATAACCTCCTTAAACTCTAACCTAGAAGCTAACACAATTTGGGGTCTTATCTTTTTGGGTCCTCAGCAATTCCAAGCAGCCCCCTTATGCCAAAGGACCTAGCCTTGAAATAGGGAGGGTGGCACAGGTACAAGAAACACAGAGCTCTTACCGTATTTGATTTGGGCAATGTCCCCCACCACGATCTCAGCCACAGGGAGCTGAATGATGTGACCATTTCGGATAACGGAGAATTTCTGTTCCTTTTCAATGCGGTTCTGCAGCCCCCGGAATTGCTTCTCTTTGCTCCAATCATTGAAGGCAGTCACTAGTACCACGATGATCACTGAGAATAAGATGGCTGCCCCCTCAATCCAGCCGGCTTCTGCCTCCCCTTCATCTTCTGGGCTAGTTACGGCTAGACCGCACTCTAGCCCAGGGAAAGTAGAGAAAAGAAGGGTCACCTAGGGGCTTTTGTTGACATTAAAAATGGGGGTGGTGCTTCTGCAACCCCCCAGAATAGAAAGACAGGGAAAGAGAATAACAGCTATTCTCTTGGGTAGAATAGCTCTCCTCTGAGGATACTGGAGGACAGCAGGATTGGGCGTCATCTCACCACCAATATAACTATTTATGTTTACCTAAAAGAAGCAAATGACTAGCATGAAACATATCAATACAAATTACAGGCAAGTCACATATAAAGAACTTATGACCGCCAACATGGTAGTTCCCACTACGACTTCCTATGATGCTCACACAACTGGGGGAACTCTGAGATGCAGGGCTTTGTTGGTTGAGTGAGCATAGAGAATTTAAGACATTTCTGAATAAGGATTTGATGGGAAAAGGGGGAAAAGACCCTGGAATCAGGATAGGTTGGAAGAATACCTTACTAGCTACTTGTTAGTTTCCTTTGGAGAACCCGCTCTGGATAATGCGGGGGGGGGGGGCATTTTAAAGCTATAATCTGTCAACATGAATACTAAGTGCTTTTTGGTGGCGCTGGAAAGAACCCAGATCAGAGTCATGCTGGTCTGTTCAAGATACTCACGTTCATTTTCTTCCCCAGGGGGGCGATAGAAGGACAGGACCAGGGAGATGATGGCCGCGATCTCCAGGATGATGAGTGTGACATCCTGAAGGGCTTCCCACACTAATTCTAAAAAGGTCTTGGGCTTTTTGGGGGGAATCAAGTTTTGTCCAAATAGTTGTTTACGTTTCTCCAGATCTGCAGGGTTTCCAGATAGGCCTGAAAAAGACATAAGAGTGGAGCAAATGAGCGAGAAAAAAGGGGTAGAGATGAATGACAGAAGAAGGCAGTTAAAAGATCCCTTTAAAAAAGATACCTTGCTTCCCGATCTGCCTAAGTATGAGATCCAGTTAGGGTGACTGGTCTCTGTGGCTGACAGACTTTTTGCTCAGACTCAGGGGGTGTGAAACTTTCAGTCTAAAAATGGGGGCAAACCAAGACAAGTTGGTCACAGGGGCCACTCACTCCTCTTGGTCTCCAGGGTAAGCTAACCTAGACCTAAAACTTCATCTCTTCCTCATGGGGTTTGCTCCAGGCTCCAGCTCTAAGAGCACACACATTAAAATGTTTCCTGAGACTCACACAGAACTTTCCTCTCACATTAACATGTAAATGCTGTTCATGACTTAAAAACAGAGCTGGGACTTCCCTGGTGGCACAGTGGTTAAGAATCTGCCTGCCAATGCCGGGGACATGCATTCGATCCCTGGTCCGGGAAGATCCCACATGCCGTGGAGCAATTAAGCCTGTGCGCCGCAACTACTGAGCCTGTGCTCTAGAGCCCGTGAGCCACAAATACTGAGCCCACGTGCCACAACTACAGAAGCTCGTGCACCCTACAGCCTGCACACTGCAACTACTGAGCCCACGCACCACAACTACTGAAGCCCGCGCGCCTACTGCCCATGCTCTGCAACAAGAGAAGCCACCGCAATGAGAAGCCCATGCACTTCAACGAAGAGTAGCCCCTGCTTGTCGCAACTAGAGAAAGCCCGTGTGCAGCAATGAAGACCCAACACAGTCAAAAATTAAAAAATAAAATAAAATTAAAAAAAAAATAAAAACTAAAAACAGAGTTGGCTTCCACCCAGTGGCTCATACACAAAAGCAAGAAAGAATAAGCTATCTGCCCAAGGTCATGCTAGGAGGCTAGGAGACAGAGCCCAACCAGTTGTCCTGTCCAAGTTTCAGTGGTTTCAGGAGATCAACAGAGTAGAGGCTTCGAGACTCCAACTTTGGGCATCCCCTTTTTGCACACAGTCATCCTTTTCTGTCACACACAGAGGCATACATGCATAGACACACACACATCACTAAGAAGCACTATTGTTCTGCTAAGTACTATGTACTTAGAGATGTACTAGGTGCTAAGAGAAGTACTACTTAGACAAAGTACTAGGAGACGCACTATTATTCAGGTTGAATAAAAAGAGAACAATGAAGGTGAAGCCACTGAGGTAGTACTCAGTCCTTGATTATCAGCATGCCCCCCACTAACACACATGTGCTTACGTACCTGTGTGAGTGTGCACACACAGTCCAGGCATGTTGCCAGAGAGAAGAAGAGTGAGGCAGAATTATTCCCAGTGTCTTCCTCATATTTAGGCCCTTCTCCTGGGCCCTAGGGGTGTTATAGTTTAAGGGAAGAGGAGACAGCTTCTAACTTTAATTAATGCCAGGTGACATTTATCAAGTTGTTTACACAACTTGATTAGCAAATTAGCCCTGGTTTTGGCACTGGACATTGTTGGCTATACTGTGGGATCCCCACAGTCAGGGTGAGGCAACCTTTGTCTTGAAAAAAGATCAGCAGCTGAGGAGGGTTAGAATCAAAGGATGGGGACACTTAACCCAGCTTCACACAGAGGTGCAAGAAAAGCAGATGACCGGAAGCTGCAAGGAGGAAATGGGGATACTGATGCCAGAGGACTTCTTCACACTTTAGTCAACGTGAAGGGCTACTCCACTGGTGGGGAATGGGGGCTTAGCAGGAGGGCAGACATCTATTCTCCATCTCCACTGAATAGGATGCAAGAGTGTCACTTTAAATGGCAAGGAGAGAGATTTGGGTTAGAACTAAGGAAGACAGAGCAAGATTTTGAAAATGAAAAAATAGGTACTCAAGGGAGTATTGTTTGCGGGGTCCATTTCTCCACCCTAAAAACAAAAACCATCAGGAGAGGTACTTGAAATCTACCTGGGGACCCCGCCTGGAGGTAAAGTGAGGGTGTGAACTGGCACCCACGATTGTGGAGTGAGGACTGCAGACCACTTCCTCTTGCCAGTGCTCAGGAGAGGGAAACAGGGCAAGTGGCGCCTGATGCTCTTATCCAGGGCCTCCTGCCTCCTTGGGCCCAAAAGCACCACCCTGGCTGGAAAGCTGAGAGGCACAGCAGAGCTCTGCAGGGGAGCGGGTTTGACCAAAGCGCTAGAAGCAAGCTGGGCTGCCTGCCAGAGAATCCCTGCCTCTACCACTCTGAGAAGTCAGTTCTCAGCAGGAAGGAAAATCCAAGGGCCTGGGAAAGGAGTGTTTCTGGGCAGGGCATCTTGACCCCCAGGCAGGCAGAGGCAGAGTTGCCAGGGGACAGGGCCTTGCTGGTTCTTCCTCTCAGGGACCTGAGGTAGCAAGTCTGTGCCAACTTGGAACTGCTGTGCTGGACGGCCAGGCTTGCTGGAGGGAAATAGGAGTTCTGCTAATTTGTTAATCTACCTAGGATGTTTCTCAAGAAAGCAGGATTCACAATGTAAAGGGAGGATATGTTATTCCCTCCTTAACAAGGGTGAGGGCAAATCAAGACATCAGATATTAGAGGTTATCATCAAGGGACATCCCAATAAGTCTAATGAAGGCCAAAATGGCGTCAACGCCACAAGAACAGTCTCGCTAAAAGCACCCCATCTGAGGTAGCCCTGCCTCTCCCTGCTCTCATATTAATGCCTCATAATCACCCTTGACTCCTCTCTCTCTCTCTCCCTCTTATCCACTATATCCGTTTAGTCAGGGAATCTGTCAGCTCTATCTTCAAAATATATCCAAGGTTCCCTCACTTCTCATGTTCCACAGCTGCCATCCTGGTCTGAGTCACGGTCATCTCTCGCCTGGACCACTGCGACTGTCTAACTGGCCTGCTGCTTCCACCCTTGCCTTTCTGTTCTCAGTCTCTTCTCTTTCCAGAATGATCTCTTACAGCCCAACCCATGACACTCATCTACCCAGAATCCTCTGGTGCCTTTTACTTGGAATGAAACTGGATACAGAAGACATTACAATGGCCTATAAGCCAAGCCCCCTTTATGAGCCCCCAGCCCCCCACCCCTTAACTCCTACCATTTTCCCCTTGTTCACTGAGATGCCATCAAGCTAGCCTTCCTGCCATTCTCTGCATGCACTAGACACGTTTCTTTTTCAGGGCCCCTGCACACGTTTCCCTTCTCAGATTCCTCTTCACTAGGTAGGGCTCATCCTTTCACCTCCTTCAGGTCTTTGCACAAACGCCACCTTCCTCGTGAGGCCCACCCTGACCCCCGTATTTAACACAGACTTTTCTGCCCCTAGCACATTTGATCCCCTTATCCTGCTTAACCGTTTCCCTCTACAGGTCTTCTCTCAGAACAGATTATATACTTATCCTACGTTTGTCTATGCCCCTCCACAAGGGCAGGATTTTTGTCTTTGTTCCTTAGGTCTAGAACAGTGCTGGACACACAGTATGCACACAGATTTATTGAATGAACTGCATGAATGAGTAATAAATAAGACTGTGAACACTGAAGCGATTACAATTGTGCCAGATGCTTCACCAGGCACATTTGTGTCTTCTCACCGAAACACTGCAAAGCCCTATGCAGTAGCTGCTATTAACCCCACCTCACATATAAGCAAACTATGGCCTGGAGAGGTTTTCTAACTACTCAAGTAAGTGCGCCGCAGTCTATGCCGCTCTACAGGAAGCAGCTGGATGCCAACCTACACACAGTGGGGCTGGGGTGTGGAGGCAGCCGCACTCAGCTGAAGCTTCATTCTGGCGTGACTAACTTGTCCTGGTTTGTCTAGAGCTTTCCAGGTTTTAGCACTGGAGCTCCTGCCTCCTGGGACGGCCCCTCAGCCCCAGGCAAACAGGGATGGTTGGTCCCCCACCCTCCTTTATTTACCTCAGGGCAGGCCCACATGCTGCTTTTCTCTACACCTCTAGGCAAATCAGTCCCGTTCCCACTCTTTATTTTACAACCGGGGTGAATTAGTCCCATCTTTTCCCGTCCTCAGGGATGGTGACACCAGGTCTGTCAGAGTCTAATCTATGAATTTTGTATTCAATAAGAGGTTCATTACTGGCCTTTTTTGGACCCAAGCAAATGAAACAAGACAGGTTATGGAAAACAAAAATGGTCAGGCCTTGCTCTCACTTAGATGCCCTCAAAGTCACACACTTACTTCCCTTTTGCCATTTTCTCTCATCTCTCTGCTCCACCTTAAGTCACCCTACGCTCTTACAATAGCTACCTTAAGAAGTCAAGTGGCTGCCCAAGTTCCCAGCATGCCCTGTGGCAGGGAGGGGCAGTTTGGGGCTGTCAGCGTAGTAGCCTTGGGAATCCTCTCTGACATGTGGCATGGCACAGGAAAGCCATGTGGGACTGGGAGCTCGGCCAATCCCCAATTTTGGGCTTTCCATTCCCATTCTTCCTGCCCCCAAGAGGCTCTCAGGCCTTGATCTCAGCAGCTGTGATTTCACATAAATACTTGTCCAGCCCAGGAGGGGGTTTTAGTCCCTTATCTCCACAGTTGCTTCTAAAATATACCGCTTCCCGAAGAGGGGAAGGAAGACTTGGCAGGGAGAAAATGCTGGAAACACTGGAAAAGGGTTTCCCCTAAAAATACATCAAGAAAATGAGAAGAAACCTTGTCTCCAAGAACATAAGAGAGAAAATCCTACCCAAATTGGGAATACATCTGGCCCGAAGAACCAGACTTAACACATGAGCTAGGAGAGGTGACAAGAATGTCAGTCTGTGAAGTCATTGCCCCCACCCCACGCTGGGGAATTACACAGCCCTGCCCAGGCTGGCGGGAGACGGAATAAACAGCAGTGGAAAATCTGTGTCTGCTATGAGCCTGTGCGGGGACCCAGGGCTTGGGCAGAGAAGCAGAGGCCCAGCCCTCAGTGGCCTGGCTCCAGCAGGGAAGGGCCAGGGCCAGCTTCCCTAGGAGGCCGAGGACTGTTGGCAGAGGCACCCCTTATCAGAGCCAGCCCAGGCCCAGAAAGGGTGGGGCTAGGTTAGACATCATGAGGGACTTCCCAGCTGTCTGAGTTATGATACCTTGCCAATGGGACAGCAGAATCTTCTCCTACAAAGATAGTATAAGGGAGAGTTTTCTCTGGGTTGATTTGAAGGCAATCCTATTTTATATAAGAACAGATATCAGAATACCTTTCAAGTCCTACCTTAAAAACCCTGGATTAGGGGGCAAGAGGGAAGAGTAGCCTAAAATCAACATAAGGACTGACAGGCTTCAGCCAGCTACTGCTGCTAACCCATTGCCACTCCTCCGAGGATTCAGAGCAGTTTCCCGGCTTCTGCATCTCTAGCTTAACACACCCACAGCTTGGAGATGTGCTCCGTACCTGCTGGCCTTCCAGCCCCCAGAGAGAAGGCAGTCTCCCTAAGGTCACAACAAGAGGATGATGGACTTAGAGAAGAATGCCCCTTTCTCACTCGCAATCCTAAAGCCCTGCCCTAGGTGGACAGCTTCCTCAGGGAATGTCTCCCCCTATCTGGCCCTCTGCTGTATGCCTTTTGTGAACACTCCAACTCTGGCATAGAGAAGAGACAGCTCCCCAGAGCGCCCTCCTCACCCTCTGCTCGGCCGCCCTCTCCCACGCTGCACGCACACACTCCCCTGCGGTGTCACACCCCCCAGTACTCACACCTCAGAGCTAAATACAGAGAGCGAAAGCTCCACTTCCAAGGGTGGATGCAACATCTGCCCCAGCCAAGGAGGGGATGCTATCTTTCTTCCTTCCCCTAGCTGATGGTCCAGTGCAAGGCACTGACAAGAAGGTTTAAAGCAAAACAACACTTTTTGCTTCGGGCAAGGAGGAGCTGGATAGAAAAGAATTCACAGAGCCTGGGGTTGGCCTGGGAAAGAGCAGGCCCATAGCTGTCACGCATGGTTGGCCTAATTCAGCCCTAGGCATATAACTCAAACCAGACAGGGAACTCCCAGGATGCAACGTGGAATTCCCTGCAGGGGGAGGAGGGACTAAGGGAGGGCACTTTTTCTCTCCTGTCTTTCTCAAATCATCTACCATCCCACTGTTGATGCTGCTTCCCCCAGGTTTTGTGAAAACCTTTCCCACCCCTCTGCCAAGTACTAAATATTTCACAGCTACTCACATCACAGTGTAGCTGCTCTCTGGCTGTTTGAGCTGGTTTGCCCATCTCTAACCCTTCTCCTCCAAGATATTCTTTTGGCATGAGTCTCTGTCATACCTTAAACTTAATATGTCTGCCCAAAGTGTGATAGGCAGAGAGGACCACAGATTGTTATTCTCAGCAGTCATGCCCACATGAATTGTTTTTAGAATAATTTATTTGGCATCTTCCAGGTGATGGCTATGGGGCAGAGGGCATGAGGAAAGAGAGGTAGCTTGGCCATGCTTCTAAGTTGAAATTGATGGACTCCTAAAAGTCTATTTTCTAAATCAGACTATAAGCCCTACAGATAGGGAGGAAAATCTCAGAGAAGCCAGTTGCCCATCTTCTTCTCATATCCGTTCCATTCCATATCCACTTGCCCATTTCTTTACATCCCCTGCAACATCAACATTCTCTAAAGCAGTGGTCTCTAAATGGGGGGCATGCATTCATCCGTTAGAGCGTGGGAAAGGTGCTGGAACTTTTTGTATTACTTCATCCATTTCTATTTCTTGTAGATCCTACTATGTAAATAATATTAGTGTTAGAAGTACTGTAGGTGAACATTTATTGGGGCTACGTGTGCAATTTTCTTTCAGATTGACAATGCTACTGGAAATTTCAATCTCCTACACTGAGGAAGAGCCCAATCCCAGTATGTCCCAGCTTATGGGAAAATGGATAGTTCTTGGTAGAACATGCCACTGACCTCAAAAGGCATGGCAACAGGAACACAGCTAAACCCCAGAGAACTTAAGGTGGCAGGAGATATTAACCTAAATCCTGCAGTTAATGAACCAAAATCAAAGTTTGCGCTGTCTTAAAACAGATTCTTTCCCCCTCCTGCTGTTTACTCCCCAAAGAATCTCAGCTCCCAAAACCTAGTAGGTGCTCAGTTATTAGGCAAGGCAAAGATGCTTGCATCTTATGCCAGGAACATTTACTAAGTGGTAGCAATTACCACAGAGCATGGCCAGGCCAGAGCTTCCCTAGGCAATCACACGATGGAGGAGTCCTACCTCTGACTCCTAGGCCCCCTTTTCCTTCCCTACAATCCCCTCAGCTTAGGTCCCTGTACTGTGTGCTCCCATAATACCATCATAGCACTATGACAATATTTCTGAAATTGCCTTAATTTTTGTGTATCCTCTTATTGCCTGTAAGCTTTATGGAAGCAAGAACTGTGCCTGTCGTGTTCACCATTGTGTCCCCAGCACCTGCCGGACATTAAATATTTGTTTAATGTGGTTGAAAAGAAATTAGAAACCCTCTGTATCCCACTGTCACACCCTCAACTCTGTAGAGGCGGAAAGGAATAGCAGGGTACAGGGGGAACATGAGACAGAAATTCCCACCAACATTCTTCTAGATCCAAATTCAACATAAATAGTCTTTAGCTTTATGAAAGACGTCCACAGGTAATGACTCATTGTTTAGTCAAGGCTCCCCTTCTCTGCCCTTTCTCATCTGGGCCCAGACCTCCCCCCTAACCGTTGGCCTAGCTCCTCCTCAGAAAACATCATTCTTCCTCCTAAAAAGGGTAACACAGCTGAGGACCAATGTGGAAAAGTTCTATGGAGAAGAAGAATTCATACAACTTTCTATCTAGACCAAAGAATCTCTCAACTAGGATCCTCTCTGCTTCCTGCACACAAAGGGAGACTGAGACTAAGGAAAAATACCTCTTCTTTCTTCCCCTTAAGCCACAGGTAATTCTCATTCCAGATTCACAAAGGTTTCTCTTGCTCTTGGAAGCCAGGAGATGGCATGGAAAACTGATCAGAAGATAAAAGGCTATCTTCTAGGGGGTAGCACCCAAAATGCTCAGCTCTCTGGGGATTGGAGAGATTGGCTGGGGTTGGGATGTAATGGGGAAAGAAGAGGCAATAGAAAGAGGGGGGATAAAGAAATTGGAATGAGGAAAGAAGCAAGCAAACTAAACAGATTCCATTGGCGCAAAATGCTCAGGTTTTCCCTACTGGTAAACCTCAGGCAACACAGCCACCGCTTATCCAGGAACTAGAGCCTCACCTCTGCCTCTTTGCCTTTCTTTAACATGGCCATGAAGGCCGAACTCTGTAGTGGCCTAGATGAAAGCATGTGTCGTCTTTCACGTCTCCCCCACCGCTTTTTGTTTCCCCAACTTTCCTTCCCTTTTTTGCTCACACTCAGCCTTGCGTCTGGTCGTTGCTGAATGCCATGGAGGCTGAGCACCTCCACGTCATCTCGAATGTAACCAACTCTTGGCCACTGGGGCATCTCCTCTTGTTCCAACTAGCCATTGTACTCAAGGAACGCAAGCCAACATTAAACTCACATTAGCATTGGGTCACGGTTAGACATTTTATCAGGCATTGGAATACAAAACAAACTGTAAAATTATCTGTGATTCTGAGATTCTCCATGCTGCTGCTCTAGCCAGAGGGGCAGCAGAACATTAATGGACTGTGATTCAGAAAACATGAATTATTCCATCGAGTTCTCCCCTGTGGTAAGACTTTAGGCAAGTCATTTAAACCTTTTGGTCTGTTATGAGCAAGAGCGAGCGAGCGAGTGAGACAGAATAAAAAAAACATGTTAGTGTTTGAAATGTTATAAACTCCAAGTTCCATAAGACCCTTTAGTAGCTATGGTTTAAAATAATCTACCGGGCTTCCCTGGTGGCGCAGTGGTTGAGAGTCCGCCTGCCGATGCAGGGGACACGGGCTTGTGCCCCAGTCCAGGAAGATCCCACATGCCGTGGAGGCTGCGCGTCCGGAGCCTGTGCTCCACAACGGGAGAGGCCACAGCAGTGAGAGGCCCACATACCGCAAAAAAAAAAAAAAAAAAGTTAAAAAAAATAAAACAATCTACCAATCTATACTAAAGATACTATCAATCCAACAGAAAATAAAGGGGAAGAGTCATATTCTAGGAACCAATCTCCCCTATCTTACTTCACCTTGGTTTCCAATCAGCAGAATTCTAACACCGGGAAAATTTCTTTATTCTTATTATTAGCCTGCAGGGGCCTCGCACAGCTATGCTAGGCTGTCAGGCACCTCAGAGCAGTCTTCTGTGAACAGGCTGTTTTTTTATGGCACCTGGATATTGATGCTCTTTTCTCCGCCTGTCCAACCAAACCGCTCAGCACCACCCCCGTCTGGGGAGAGACTCCTGTGTCATAGCTCTTCTGTGTCTCCTTTTCCCATCCCTTTACTCTTCTCACATATGAGGGGGTCACTGTTGGCACTGGGGGCTAGAAATTACTCACGGAAAAGTTATTTTCTGACACCCTGCCTCCCCAGCTCCAGGACCGGCCCTATGGGTAAGTCGTAATGAAATAAATCAGGATACATATTTGTGATCTAAGGAAGGAGGAGAATGGCAGTGGACAACTGTGACAAAGGTAGGGGTACTGGGATATAGGCATGGCCAGGGTTTGTAGCGACAGAGGCACCTGACATCAGAAGGGTGACTTTCAACTACAGGTCTGAAACCAGGACTGGGAAAGAATCTAAGCATTTGATATCTGATGTTGAGATTAAAGTACAATATATATGCTGGCCTTTGGGAATGGAAGCTCTCTGGGAATCAGGAAGTTAACAATAACAGCTATGAGAAAGGGTTTGGAAAATCGGGAGGAAAGTCTGGACCCGGCTCTTAGGAGTTTCTTAGGTTCCAGCTTATTTGGACTTCTGAGTTTCACTTTGTGAGAGAAACAACTGACCCAAGGGATAAGAACAGAAGAGGAAGGGAAAAAGAAAGATCCTGCTTAAATTCTGATGAATGTTTCAAAAGTATTGCAGTATCTCAGTTAAACATAATAAGAATACCCTCTCTTTAAGGTCAATGCTACTGTGAAAGTGGCAGAATAAAGAAATCTAGCTGACAAGAAGTAGGCATTATCCAAAGGGCAGTCATTAGATACTAAACAGAAGGCCTTTGCTAAGCCACATGAAAGCAACTAAACACTGCCATCTTAACCAGGCTTTTTGACATCAACAGGTGAATGGAGAAAATGGACAGTGGTTGCAAGTAGACTGCAGCAGCCTCTCCAGATGTAAAAACACATTGCACTCCATAGGCGCTCATATTCTGGCAAATATCTTCAGACACGTGGACTCCATTTTAATGTGAGACGACTAATTTATTGAACACCCATTATAAGTGTAGGCATTGTATACAACATTACATTATTTAATTCCAATAACTCTGCAGCCTAGGTACTAACATCATTTTCAAAGAAGAAAATGATGTTTATTTAGGGAGGCTGAGCAAACTGTTCAATGCTATTCAGCTAGTAAATGGTAGAAGTAATTTTTTTTTTTTGTGGTACGCGGGCCTCTCACTGTTGTGGCCTCGCCTGTTGCGGAGCCCAGGCTCCGGACGCGCAGGCTCAGCGGCCATGGCTCACAGACCCAGCTGCTCCGCGGCATGTGGGATCTTCCCAGACCAGGGCATGAACCCGTGTCCCCTGCATCGGCAGGTGGACTCTCAACCACTGCGCCACCAGGGAAGCCCAGAGGTAATATTTGAACTTAGAGCCTATGAGATAAGAAACTGAATTCTAGAAGTACAGAGAACGTGTAGGGCAGCTCTCTTTGATTGCAAAATATAAAATAAAATAAAATAAGACATGGGCAATGTACAGATATCTAGATAAAAATCTCTTCCTTTTTTTAATCCTAGAGAGTCTGGACTCCAAGTCAGTAACTTATAACATTGGCTAGGGGTCAAAACTTCTTAGAATTGGCAAGAAGTATGATGTGGCCTCCAAGGAAGGGTCAGAAATGGTATACCTCAAGAGGCTGAAGGCATCTAAAGGACAAGATCTTTGCTCTATCTCAAGCTACTCAACCATGGCCTGCCTGACTGATAGGACCAAGCAAGGACCTGTAACAGATGCTGAAACCAGGCAAAGGAGAAAATAAGATTCCTCTGGTACTCTCTCCATTTCAATGAGGCAAAATTATCGTGGCTCACTGGGCAACTGGACTGAGCCAGGTAAGCATGAAGCTGGATTTTTCCTTTTCCTTTTTTTTTCTTTTTTTTTTTTTTTTGCGGTACACGGGCCTCTCACTGCTGTGGCCTCTCCCGTTGCGGAGCACAGGCTCCGGACGCGCAGGCTCAGCGGCCATGGCTCACGGGCCCAGCCGCTCCACAGCATGTGGGACCCTCCTGGACCAGGGCATGAATCCGTGTCCCACGCATCGGCAGGCGGACTCTCAACCACTGCGCCACCAGGGAAGCCCTCATTTCTTTTAAGAATAGATTATGAACAATTATACTAAAAGTGCATAGGACAGGGTTGAAAAAGTCATCAATAATTCCCTGAAAGAAAACAGAGTGAGTAATCCAAAGATATGGTGGGTACAACTCTCTACGTTATGACTTACCATCCCGTTTGTAACTGTGTACCATAGAGAAGTGCTACATTAGGTAGATAGACTCACCCACTTTTCTTCATATTACACTGTAAGATCAGTGTAGGGAAGAATTTTATCTTCAACCTTTGCAATCAAAGACTGATACAGAATAAGGGACTTGATTACTGATAAAAGCATCTCTAACATAAACACTTATAAAATAGAGATCTTCTGCCTTCTGTACATTGATACAGAAAAAGGAGGAAAGAATGATCTTCAGAGAATACCACAGTCACTCAACATCATCTCTGGGAAAGAAATGACATTTCTCTCCATAGTCGCACCTCCTTCCAGCGCTTCAGATACTATACTTTACCCACCAGACACAGATATACCAGCAAGGTCTCCAGAAATGTTCCTTCTCTAGAAGTTGGGAAAATAATATATTTTAACACTAGCCACCATCCTCCGATTCCCCACCCCTGGTACGGCCTTTACCTTCCACCGGGTTGGTTTTCAGTCTACTGCAGAGATTCATTACTCCTCCATAGTGGACATTGATCTGGTTTATTGCATCAGCTGAACGCAGCTCCATGAGCTTCCTCAGGTCCATTACCGTGCAGCCAAATTCCCCTTCATGGCTCTCAATTATCGAGTTGGCTGGCAAGGCGTGTTCTGTTGGGTTTGTCATTTTGCCTGCTGTTACCAAGCCCCTCAACCAGAGAAAATGTGAAATTTCCCTTCCACTGATCAGGGTCTCTTGCCTCTCTGCCTCACTTCTTCTTACTTTTTGCTTCACTGGGAGCCCAGACGGGAAATAGATCGACTATATCTTGTGCAATAAGCTTCAGAGTAGCAACCCGTAGTCCAGATCCTTTTCTGGGTATGAAGCTTGGCAGTAGGAGGAGGAAGAGGATGGGGGAACTGAGTGGAACTGGACCACGTGTCACGATGATTGGTGTCCCCAGGTGGTGATGGAAGTGGTTGTCCAGGGTAGGTAGGTTCCTAGCTTAGACCAACTTGCACAGATGGAGGTGTAAACAGGATGTGCATGTTACCATGGAGGCAATCTTAGCAACAACCAGCGACTGCAGTGGTAGAGAGGTGGCAGGAGGAGGAGGAAGAGGAGGGTTCCCTGGATACCGATGACAACAGGATCTCTGGAATAAAGATTCAAAGATAGACAAAAAGAAACAATTAGAGCAGCATGGAGATCCAGCATCTGCAAGGGCAAGAGGTACTCATTCTAGCACAGGGTTTAGGTGACAGTTGATGTCTGAGCTGAACTTATAGCTGAGGCCTGAGCTGAGGCCCCTTCCTCCCTGGGAGGCCCCAGCAGCCTGTAGACTCCAATAATTTCAGATATACCCCAGTCTTCATACCTCACCTCTTCCAAACCACGTAACACAAATCCTGCAACTTCAGAAACTTGGAAATAAAAGGTTATGACCTCTAATTGTTCTAATGCACTCCCTGTCTATTTGAGGGACCTGCTATAGAATCTTTTAGTCTGACCTTACTTCTAAGAGGTGAGAAGAGGTCAGAAAAGGAGTCCAGACCAGAGTGATCTGGAGGGTGGCCTGCCAGTCTGCCACCCTCCCCCATACCTTGCACCCTCCCCTACTCCTAACACACACATTTACAAACCAGGAGGACAGCCTGGTAGAAGATGCCCAATCCTCTGCAGCCCCTCAGAATACTCAGCCTGATGCTGTATAGAAATTCCTCAGGATGCCGCAGGTGTCAATAGATCAGGAGCTGAGCCCCCCACTGCTCCAAAAAGCTTTTGGGGGGAAAGGATGAGTAAAATGCTCTGTCAGTAGGCGATACAGGGTGGAACCTTTTTACATAAAGGGGACAGAAGGACCTCTGAGGAGGGAAGATAGTGAGTTTGAAGCCTATGAGTGTTAAAGTTCCTCTGGGGTGGCAGGAATACGACAGCTACTGATTCAGATAGAGCCTAGGGCCACAAGGTGAGTAGGGGAGCAAAGTTAGTCTGCGTATGAGTGACACCAGAGGGTCTCTAACCAGCATTTCTCCCCTCAGGAAGGCATGTGTTACCTCTTACACGTGCTCACTAGGGAGAGAGGGTCAGGAGTATGTACAGGTGAGAACAGGGAGGATGAAGGTGAAAAGTCTTATCCTGAGCCCCGTTCTCAGCGTCAGAAAGGGGCTGCTGTGTGGCTTGCAGGAGGACTGCCACACATTGGCTATTTAAATGTGAAGGGGCTCTTCTTGAACACAGCACCCGAACACCGGGGGCCCAGCCCCTCTCTAATAAATGGATGACATCCTTGCTTCTAGAAGGTGAACGAGGGAGCACAAGGACCATCAGATAAGGACTTGACTCTTTTATCAATTAATTTTCCAAAAATCACACGTGGCCAAAGTTCCCGCTAATTGTGATCAATCCTGTCCTTGGCAGGTTCCACGGGGATGGAGGTGGTTAAACCCCTCCCTCTCCCAGTCTGCCCTCTGCCTCCTCCTTCTACTATAAATTTTTAGAGCTACTCTGACTTACAAAGGGTTACGCAAGCAGGGTTTTGTTTTGTTGTTGTTGCTATTGTTTTTTAAACATCATATTCCCTTTCTTTTTAGATGTCATCAGAGAATCCTGGGGAACAAGGAGGTCTGGAGAGAACCTGAGGCAGAGTGTCAAACTCTCTTCAATCATACTGGCATAGGGATAGGCAGTACCACAGACTTTTCTCTCCAGTTCACCTTCTTCTCCAAGTCTGGAAGCAGTGGGAAGGGCTATAGCAGCAAGAAGCCCAGCTGACCCTTAAGTTGAACCCCTTAACCTTTCAAGAGGATGTTGAGGACAGTGCTGATTGAGAGCTTAACTGGAAATCAGAAGCTTTTACTTTTTTTTACTCTCTACCCACTGCCGTGTTTGTTCTATGAAGGCAGAGATTTTTCACGTGTCTTCTTCACTGCTTTCTCTCCAGTGCCTAGATGAGCACCTGCACAGAGCGGGCATTCAGCTAATTCTTTTGGTTGAATAACCAGTAGTACATTCAGAACCAGATTCACCATCTTCCCAGGTACCCCTTGGCAAGTCACTTGGCCTTCTTAGTGCTCAGTTTTCTTAGGGCTCAGCTCCTCCCATCTTTATGTGGGGGAAGAATCAGCCCTACCTTTTCACACCATCCTAAGAAAGTGATAAAGGGAAGGGATTATAAATAGAAATAGTGCTTTGAAATCTTAGATGAAAGATGACCAGTGTCCAGTATAGGACACTCAAGTGATGAAAAAAGCTTAATTTGATCTTAGTGAACTTTTTTTATCTAGCCCTTTAAGCAGAAGAGCAACAATTTCCATGTGCCCCTCCATCTTTCCTTGCCAGGGGGAACTCCCACACCCCCAAAAGAATGGAAAATTCCAAGGCAGCTTCATTAGCAGTAACCATTAGCTAGGTTATAACCATTTGCTATAACCACTAGGCAATGCGGCCTTGGATCTCCAGAGAAGTAGGGGCAGTCTGAAGAGATCAAAGAGGAGAGATTCTTCCACTCACACAGACAACCAATGAGAAAAGGTCACTTAAGATTAGAACACATGGGACAAGTAGAAAAGAATGAGGTTTGTCTGCTTCGGGTTGCTCTAGAGACACACATGTAGGTCAAGCACTGAGCTGCTGGCACAAAGTCACAGGGACGGTGCCCATTCGGGACCCTTTCTCAAGTTGGGCTCTCCGCGAAAGTTCTTCCGGAATCCAGAGGCATAGCTGGTGCCGCTACTCCTCTCTGAGCTCCTAGAATAAGAGCTCTCCGCAACGGCTGGGCTTGCCTAGCCCCTAACCTTATTAGGCAACTGGCAAAGAATAGTACGTAAATGCTCACACAGGCTCAGCCTCAGATGCAGTGCTCAGATGCCAGGGAGGTACCACCTCTTGTCAGGTCAGGATTAGTCATTCGGCTCAGGGCCTCCTGGGTGAGGTATGTTCTCACTCCCCGTTTCTAGCGTTTTGCCAGCTTAATGATGATGGGATGGAAGAGCAAACTCTCATCCCTTCCTGCGGGGGCAAGAAGTCATACTACTTATATGATCATGAAATCATTTTAGTTTTTTCCTCCTAAAGTTCTGTAACATCTGTTCTACACCTTGCAGTGACATGTAAAAGGACTGTCATATCCATTTTAGGCAGGACAGCTGCGACTCCCACCTTACAGATGAAGACACTGAGGTCAGACATAAAAAGTGATTTGTTCTTTGGCAAGTCAGTGGCCTTGACTGCCTGGTCCTCTTTTTGTTATACTTGCTCCTTCCCTCAAGTCTGGACCTCCCCATTTTCTGACAAATATAAGTCCTTTAAAAAGTAGGCAGCTTTGGGATACAGAGAATACACATAACCGCTTAGAGGAAATGCTGACTCTTACCCTTGCTCTTTCTCTTTCAGAATCAACTACATCACATCCCAGGCAATGAGGGTGAAAGAGACCCCCTCCTGTTCCTACACATGCCTGAGAAGCAGACCATCCTATATTTCCCGATGACTCAATATGCAGCTAAGCTCCCTAGCAAGTTCTAAACTGAGGAGCTGCCAGAGACAAAAACCTCATGCCTCAAGTCACCAAACCACAAACAATAGTCAGACACTGTTTCCTCCAATTTTGTCAAGAAATCCCTTACTCTTAACTTTCCTGGGGTGCATCCCCAGGCTATGAGGAAAAAGGGTAACTCCCTATGTAGGGAGTAGGGTATTCTGAGAATCTGAAAGGAACCCACCCCCTGAATCTCCCCTGCCAAAGGCTCCTATTGAATCTGGCGTGATGCATGGGAAGTGAAGTATGAATGGAAAGAGGAGAAAGGAAACAGGAGGGGCCAGGGGCCTAGGGCTTCAGGCTGGTGCAGCACTGCAGCCAGACTTGCCTGGAATAATAAGTAGCTATGCTCAACTCTGGCTTCCGGGCTGCAGGCAGGGGCTGTCCGGTGGAGTGGACTCTCATGCCCTGCCCTCTTCGCTGGGCTGGGAGCCTCTGCTCAGAAGTGAGTTGGTAGCACTCAGAGATGCTGTGTTTGGAGCGTCAGTCCAGGGAGGGAAGACCTTGTGTGGGTGGGGAGGCAGGTGGCACAGGAGTAGGCTGGGCCCACCTTAGAATGCACCAAACTGAAGTATGAAACCTGCTTCGAGCCCACACTTCCCCAAGAGAAATCATATATGTAAACTCACACACATGCGCACACACGGTGTAGTGTATAGGCAGCAGCCTAGCATAGCAGCTGATATGTAGTGGTTGGTCCATACATAGTAGTTATTTATCATTATTCCACATATTGTTTCACTGAATCTTCACTAACAGCTCTATAAGGAGGGCACCCCATTTTATAGCAGGGAAATAGAGATTCAGAGAACCAGGATTTGTGTCTTAGTCTGAATCCAAAGCCACCCTGCCTCAAGTACAAGGACAATCCTGTAAGAAAAATGAAAAAAAAGCTACAGGTTTACTTCCTACAGCTTGATCAGAAGGCCCATATAAACCTATCTATCTGTCCCTGGCCCACAACCCCTGAAGCCTCTACAACACATCAGGGCAGGCGTAGGGGTAGAGCTACAGCTTGTGAGGGGCAGACACTCCCCACTCCATCCCCACCCCCACACATACGTACCCCCCCAGCCAGAATGCCCTTAGCTCTGGATTGGCATGATTCCAAGTATATCCAGTTCCCACCTAGAGACTGAAGGAGTGGGGCTGAGGGCTCCCTCCACTCTTCTTCTCACACCCAGGGCCTTGCAGCCTGTAGGGACTGGGGAGAGGCACAGAGAGCCCTGGCTCTAGATTCTCTCCCTCCTTTTCTCCAGTGGGGGCAGTTCCTCGGCCATTACCTACAGTGTCTTAAGCTTCACTCCTTTTCTCGGCACTGTCATACCTCTTAGAGGGGCTTTCAAGAAAGCTGGCAAGCACCTGAACATGGCAGGCTGCGCAGCGCGAAAACATCCCTGGTTGGCCCTTCTCTCTGAAAGTCTAAATTCTACACGAAGGCTGCTCTGCTCCCTCCTCATTACAGGCCCCTTATTCCCATAACCCAGAGTCTAGCCCACCTGCGCTAGTTCCCACCACTTGGGTGTAGCAGCCATCCTCATCGTGGTTCCAGGTACTCTTTCCCTCCCCATGCCCGCCCTGCCCTAATTGCTCCCCTAATGCCTGCTGACTTGCAGAGCAGACCTGCGCACATACCCTCCTTCAGTCTACTGAGGCCCTTTGGAGGCATATGGGAAGAAGGTCAGAGGCAGAGGATGTTGGCTAAAGTTCAGGTAGTGGGCGGCACCACCTGTCTTCATCAGTAATAGCCATGCTGGTGCCAGGAAGCCAAGTGAGGGCTGAGGCCCCAAACCACGCCTCAGCATGGCATACGGTAGCCTGTGCTTCTGGTCCTGGTCTTGGAACTTGATGCTAATTCTCAGCCAGCCCCTAGGATTTGGGTTCTGGTGGGTACTCCCTTCCTAAAGAGAAAACATCACTTGCTGGTTAGGAGGTGGTATACATGAGGGTCCCTCCCTTACCCTCCCCCTCCCCAAGTCTGCTACCCTGAGAGTGTCTTCTTCAACCTAGCAGCAGAAATGCAGTGCTAGAATCAAAGCATCCATCTGGAGAAAATGTCTTGCTCTCAACCCCTGGGTCTCAGGGGTCCAGAGTTTCCCCTCATCCTTGGAGCCACCTCGTACTTGACCGAACTAAGTCTATGCATACCCTGGATCCAGTCGTCAAGTGGGTACCTCTCCCAAAGAAACTCTCACGCAGGTTCAGAAAAGGGCGTGTGTAAGGATGTTCACTGGGGCGTTATCTGTGGTGACAGAGAGTTGAAGGCAATCTGGGATCCCCTCTCCCAGTGATGGACAGGTAAAATATGTGGGCTAGATAAGAGGGGATATTATGCAACAGTTAGAAAGACAGATCAGATATACACACAACAATATTGCTATCTTAAAAATAGTGCTTAGTGGGGGTAAAAAAGGTGCTTTAACAAAAGTTAAAAACACATGCATCTAAAGCAAAACTATACATTTTAAGGGATGTATTTAAACAAAAAGATACATATTAACACATGAGAATGCTGCTCCTAGGCAAGGAAGGGAAAAGACATGGGCTATGGAGAAACAGTGAGCACAGGAAGGGCCTCGCATGGACCAACGATAATACCGGGCCATGAATCCCTAGTATGATTGACTCAATCGTCTGTACCTGAGGTCTGAAAAAAATAAAACATACTATGATGCTGGAGCCTGGAGGGGCTGTACTGTCTAAGATATGCTATGACAATGAGGACAAAACCTATCAGTTCTGGCCAGATGCCTTCAGAGGGCAGGGAGAAGGTCAGGCCCATAGATAGCACAGCCTTCTCTCAACAGTGATACCAAGAATTGACCCAAGGCCGATGACAGTCTCTTCCTGATCATCTGGCCTGTCGATCCGGCCCCTCTCAGAGACTCCAGGAACCAACGAGATGAAGACAGGAAGCTTCACAGCATGGGTTGGGAAACTGAAGCTGGCATGTGTCTAGTGGGGCATTGTCACTCCCCTGCATTCATCCTAATAATAGCATCAACAGATCAAGATGAAAACGGGCAGTCCCTTGAGCCTAGAGCCATAGGGAATATACCCTCTTTTCCAAATACTATGAGTCATACGGGTCCGGGTCACCTCCGCGGACTCCTGTGACTCAAGGGGTGTTGAGGAAACGTTCACAGCAAGCTAGAGCTAAAAAAAAATGTAGAGGATGGAACAGCAACCTCCCCCTCCTTCAGCTGATTAGAGGACAAGAGGTGACTTCAGGTGGGAGCAACAGTGCCAGCCAGGTCTGTTGTCTAATGAAAGGAGTGCTGGCCAGATTGTGGGAAATGCTCAGGATGTGGGTTAGAAGGGTACCTGCCTCTAACACTAAGGTGCAGCTGCTCGAAACTGGGACGGTTAGAGGCAGACCCTTGGACAGCAGCATTCAAATATCTAGTACACACACTCTCCTGGGCAACACAGATTGCCTTTCTTGAGGCTGCTGCGGTGTTTCCACATTTTGGTCCCAAGGGAATCAAGGGGCTTTTTAGCAGCTGGGTTGGATCCTGTGTTATTTTTAGAAACAAATTTCAGCAGAATCACTGCCATGCTCGTGGAGGGGGGAGGAGGGCCAATCTCCCTTGACTACTGGAGTCAGTCAGGATCTCCCTGCTCCCGGGCCTCAGGCTCTGGGCAGGCCTCCGGGTGAGAGGGAAGTTGCCTGGCCTCAGACTGAGGAGGCCACATGGCATCTACCTAAAAGAGACTGCCGGGGCAGCAGGGGCTCAGCAGGAGAGGAAGCAAAATAACATTCCTGTGGGACCCAGACACTAGCCAGAGTGCCACACCCTGGACACCGTGCCTGCCGGCGTCCCATCGCCTCCCCCAGTCCTCGGCCGTCTTGCCGGTACAGCCTACAGAGAGCCAGCCCCCGCCGCTGCCTCTTCCAGGCTCTCTCAGCCCAGCTACTTCCCGGAATTCCCAGGTGAATGGACAAGGGCTCCATGCTGAGAAGATGGAGTTCACCAGGAAAGAGAGCTGGGAGCATTCCCGAATAGCTGTCGCCTCACCCCCCAGTTTCACTCTTCCTTCTTCACACAGGAGGCGCTAAGCCAGTTCTGGTCTTTAGAAAGTGGGCAGACCATACTCTCTTGCACTTCTGTTGTGCCTTGGAGCAGTGATCCTGAAACTTGACTGAGCATCAGGACTCCCAGGAGGGCTCCCAGAGTTGCTGGTTCAGGAAGTCTGTGGTGGGGCCTGGGAATGTGCATTTATAACAAGCTCCCTAACAAGAGGATGCTGATGCTGGTCTGGGTACCACACTTGAGAACGACGCCGAGTTTACAACGTCGTGAGACTCTCCAGCAACACCAGGCTAAAGCACTTTGACAGCCTCGACTAGGGGCCCAGTCCCGACATTGTCCTCAGATCCAGCCTGACAGGGGAGGCACAGGAGGCTCTTGTCACGTCTCACCCTCCTTTAGTCCTTCTAGAATGTTGATCTCTGCTTCCATTCATCTTGGGGCAGCCCTCTTTCCCAGAGAGACCCATGATCCTCCCAAGGAAAGCTCCTCTCCCGTGAGTCCTTGAGAAAATAGACTTGAGAGGACCTCCCTGAACAGGCTGCAGCTGAAGCCAAGATTTATTCAGAAGGTTAAAACAAGATACCTGGTGAGGTTCAGAGGAAAACCCAGACCCCTTTCGGGTTCTGGTGCAGCTAAGCACCCTCTGCACTCCTGTTTCCTACTCGGCAGGAGATGAGAGGCGGTGTGGTACCCAGGGGCGGGGGAAACACGGATGCAAAAGACACCCACCACTCACTTCAGGCTCCCCAAATATTACTGCCCCCCAGCACATCTGAATCCCATGCTGCTTTTGCTCTGTCATTTCCCACGGCCCCCGCAGAAGGGCTGGTCTGTGGCCCCTGCGCCACCTCTCGGGGTGGGGTGGGGGGGTGCGTGCCTGCTGTGCTGAGGCCAAGGCAGCGGCACGGGCGCAGCTGATGAGCATCGCCAGCTGCCGTTCTCCAGTTGGGGCGACAGGCTGCTATAAACACTCGTCGAGGTTGCTATGGCAAAGTGAGTCTGCAGCCTGGCTATGGTGGAGCTATTTATGTGCCTGTAATGGCAGAGTGGTCTGTTTTTTATTATTTTACTTTTAAAGTTTTCCTTTCCCAACCCCCTAAAACAGCTTAAAAAAAAAAATGTCAGCACAACTTTCTCAGGAACAAAAAGAGTATGGCCAGACTATAGAGCATGCGGTTTGAGCCAGCAGGGGGAACACTGTAGTGAGGAGTAGAGTAAGTTCCTTTAAAGAAGGGAATGTACGGCTTCTTGCCCCTACATGCCTCTGCCTCAGCTCGTCAAGGAGAAAGGCCCAAACTCAGGGTTTTCTCACCTCTGCACCACTCACACTGAGAAGAGACAAAGGCGCTTTGTCCTCTTCCTTCCTGTCAAAGGCTGGCTCCAGCCAGCAGCATTCCTCGCATCCCCTTACTCCCTACCAGCCCCCACTGGCTGCCTGTAACATCAGGATGAAGATTCAGAGACTTCCACCAGGGGTCGTGGGAAGAGAGCCTCAAAGCAAGCCCCACCCCCTACAACCTGGGTGCAGTGTCACCCAGCATGGAGCCTGGTCACTCCTGGCTGGAGGGCTGCCGGAAATGATCTCTGAGGTACCTCTGAAGAGACACATGTTTCCGCCACTTGTACAGAGAACTTTCATCCAATTCTTACTCCTCAGGGAGCTCTGGGGTGAAGGGATACTCCTGCACAACAAGATTCAAGGTTCTAGTCAGGGTGGTGAGGACCTCTCACCAGCACCAAGGAGTCAGATGCTGAAGGATGACCAAAAGCGAGGTTGATTTATCCTTGGACACATATGTCTCCAGGGCACTAGGCACTTGGGAAAAGATTTTGGTAGAAATAGCGAGTACCTCCTACCTCTTGCTACTGGATGGGGCACTATAGCCTCCTACCTTCTCCACTTGCCCAGTCAAACTTAGAGTAACAAATGAGAACAAAGAAATGGGCCATCAGGCACAGGCAGATCAAGTGGGGCAAGAGAGTGGAAGATTACCATGTGGTAATCTCACACACACACATATACACCCACACACACACACAACTGAGCTGAAAGTGTGTGCTGACTGATAAATATGCCAGTCACTAAATGGTATCTAAGGAATAGAGAGACACCTTCCAGAAACAGCTGCTTGGAAATACAAAAGGTGCTGCAGGATTTTTACCATTCTTCTTTCTCCATCTCATTCCAGTTCCTTTTGGATTGTTATACACTTAGTAGGAGAAAAAACCCACTGCCATGGGCATATTAATCAGATTAAAAAATAAAATTAGGGCAGTGTTAAGAAGAGCAAATCTCACAGACTGTTCAATTCTGTCCATCTCAGATTATAAGTGAATGTCTTGCAGATACCACTATGGCTCAGAAAGGCTATCAATGAGAACAGCCCCCAAGGGGAAGAGGGAGGAGGAAGCGGGAAGCTGCTGCTGATTCCACAAGGGAAGCACCCTCTGCTGCCCCAGGAGAGGTCAAAGTCCTAACTGACAGCCGGGTGAGCTGATAAAATCTTGCTGGGAAAATCAGAACTTGGGACACAAATCAGTCTTGGCAGCACCTTGAGGTCAAAAGAGCAGAGCACACATGGTTTCTAGGCTTGTCAAACCAACTGTCATCAGCATCCCGTTGTTCCTGTAGGATAGGAAGGGAGAAGGGAGGAGGTGAGGAAAGGGCCCAATATGGGGCACTGGAGGCTGATAGCATCATAGACACCAGTGTTTCTGTTCCTAAGTCTCAGGGTATTTACTCAGGCTGAGTGGCCGTTACTTGGGAATACATAAAAGACAAAGAAACAGACATGTCTCAGAACCCCCAAGGTAGAGTAAGCTTCCAAAAATCATGGTTAGAAAGAGCATCTATTCAAAAGGGCTCAGATCCACAGTGATGGACACAGGGCCCATTGTTGAAAGAAACAACGGGCAGGCAGAGAGGTGACTCAGCCCCAGCTGGTGGCTGTTTATGGAAATCTCACGGGAGAGAAAGAGGAAGGTACCGTTTATTCTTCTGAGTGAGCAGAAAGGTTGTATCACCTCTCTCTCCCAGTGTCTGTCCCAGCGCCCAACCTAACATGTGGAGTTCATGAATGAACCACCCTTCTCTGCTCCAGTATGCTTTTGTTTCTAAGGGAAGCAGAAAGATGGAAGGCCCAGAAGGGGACCCAGTCTGCACAGAGAATCAGTTGTCTGTAAGTCCCTCTTCCCTCTGGGGATATATAGTGTTGGTGTATTGGAGGCACGTCACCCTTGTTCTCCAAGACACAGTCACAGGGCCTTTCTGGTGCAGACAGAAGGGAAACCAGCCATCACTGTAGGAATCATCCGCTCTCTAGGCAGAAGCAAAGGTAAACTATAAAGAATTCAAGTTCTCCTAACACCCATTTGATTCTAAACTCCCACACACAGCATTTTGAACATCACTGCCATACCTCCAAGGAAAAACCTGGGAGAACTATGATGATGGTGGTTGGGGGGAGGTCTGTAGGAAGTGGCAAAAAAGGGTGTTTTCTGGATTATTTTTGAAGCACTGAGCTACCAAAAATCATGGGAAAAATACCCAGCACCAATCTCTTTCCACCTCCTCATTTTTCTCTCTATACCTCATTTCCAAGCCTCTCACTTTGTTTTTTCACATCTCTGTATATCCTTTTCCCCATCTCTCCCTCTCTTCTTGCCTCCTTCCTTCTCTCTCTCTCTTCCTCTCACCTCCTCTATCTATCTTCTATCTTTAAAGAAGGGAAAGGGATATACAGAGATGTGAAATAGATAGCCTCTATCTATCTATCTATCTATCTATCTCAATCTCAAAATCTCTCTCATTCTCTCTTTTCCACATCTCCAAGGACAACCTAATTGGACAGAATTCCATTCCCCTTACCTGGGTAATTTCTGAAACCAATCAGCCCTGTCAAGTCCACATTGGCTCAAATAGCGAAAGAGTATGGAAGTGCTGAGAGGCAAGCCGGGAACTCATGGGGCTGCCACAGCTAGCGCCAACACAGGGCTGATCCGTGTCATGGGTCATGGATGATGGGCCCAAAGGCACACAGGATGAACTCTATGAACCAATCTGCATTCTCCCAAATCTACCTGGAGCTTGCCTGGATAAGTCGAATATGTAGTATCTAACCATGCTTGAAGCAGAGGCAAACACTGAGGACTCAGAAGTGAGAAGCCCTAACAGAGGTGGGGGGAGAGGAAGGATATGAGACTATTCCTATGGATTAAAAAGTAAAGTCAGGATTTAGTATGCTCAGCCGTTCCCAATCCAGTATAAATAGGAAGTGGCCTGATGGAGGAAGAGGCTGGGAGATCAGACAGATGTAAAATACACCTTGTGCTACAACTGGACTCTGGATCCTTTCAGTACTCCCACAGAAGGTGAAAATTCAGGACTGAACATGATAAACTAGTCCTACCCAACCACAAGCTGCAAGGTGGCTCCACTATTCCACCTGAATTCCACTCTGAGCCTATAAAACTGGGGCTGGGTATAGACAGATGGAGGCAAACGTTCAGCTCCCTGGTGACATGGCCACCTTCTCCTAGCTCTCCCCACCACCTGCAAGGATTCAAGGATTTGCAGGGGGGACCAGAGGGGGAGCAGCAGAAGGCATCCTAATCCAGCAGAGCCAGAACTCTGTAGGCATCTCACACTATTTACCCAACATTTGCTTCTGCAAAGGTTTGTGGGAGCTCCAGTCTCACATGCCCTGGCCAGCTGTTCCAAATCAGTTAAGACCTCTATCTCCAGAGAAAATCCTTTTCAGTGTGGGGGGAGGGGTCAGTGCCCTCCCTTCAAGGCTTCAGCCACTAAACCCTCCCATTGCAAGCCTCCAAGTCCAAAGAGAAGCCAAGGACAGGCCAGCCCACTCTCTCCCCTCCCACCTCCAGCGGCCAATTCAAGCAAGAGGACTCCTTGTGGGGGAAGTCCCTCGGCAGTGAGGCTATGGAAACTTTGCCGTCTAAGGCTGTGGAATTCTTCTACCGGGTTCCTGCAGTCAATCATCACAGCTCCCTGGATTCCCTACTTGGGGCTTTAAAAGGTAGCACCAGAGCAAGAAGTACAAACATGTCAAGAAGAAAAAGAAAAAAAAGTTGGTGTGAGCTAAAAGATAAGCACCTCCAACAGAATTTTCTAAGCAACCGAGTAATTGTGAGAAGGGAAAGGAGAAAAGAGCATAAGAAAAATAAGTGTGGACCAGACACTCCAGAATACGCTTCAGGATTCCCAGCTAATGCTGCCTGTATTCATACTCTGGATCTTACAGGGAATGTTGCTCCCACTCCTAACCAACTTGTAAAAGGATTATATCGGGGTTGGTTTGTTTGAAACTTTCTTCTTTTAGCAGAACTGAAAATTCAGAGGCTCCTGTCCCACTTTGGAAAAACGTGTTAGAGACCTCGCAGCTGTGAGTACAAGGCTTTGGAGCATTAACTTCCAAGGTGGTAGAAGTGGCCTCTTAGGCCAAGTTGCCATGGTTTCCAAGAGAACAAACAGAATATAGCCCTAAAGAGGGGTAGGAGGGTGAACTGCCTTTTTTTTCCAATGGGAGTAGTTTCAAGAGCTAAGACAGGAGGGGCATATCGTAAAATGAAGAGAAGTTTACAGAAGGTTACAGGGGACAGAAAATGGACTTGATAGTCCCCATTCTTCCTGGGGAGGCTAGGGTGAAGGCCCCATTTTTAGGATGATAAGGCACTATGTAGGGGGTGAAATAAACCTAGGAATTACCTAGGAAGATGAGCAACTTCTCTTCAAATGCCCAGCCAACCTAACCTAGGAGGCAAGGAGAACAGAGGCTGAAACTGAGTTGCTTTGGGAAAGGCAAGGACCTCCAAAGCCTCTGAGATTTGCCTGCAAGAGACAGGTGAGGCAACTATCCCCAAAAGTGACACGTAGAGGTGCTGTTCCCCAGAACTGAGGCCCACCCCACTGGCCGCTCTCTATACCAGCATCAGCGTACTGCCTCCCCAGGCCCCCTGGTCAGGACTCTTTATTCTCGTTCCAAAGGGAGCCAGATGGGGCAAAATAGTGTCAAGTGCCAAAATGCTACCATGTCTTTCCAGCAGGAGCTGGCAGGTGAATGGGGCCACCTGGCCTAGGAATTCCCTTTCATGCTCATGGGCAGCTCTCTGCATTGTACAAGAACCCCCTGGATGCCTCCTCTAGAGCTGCTGCCAGCTTGACTCATACTGGAGAGATGGAAAGGAGACAGACCTGCTCAGGACTCCGCTACACCCAGAAGCAGTGACTGCAGCACCTTTGTAGGTTAAGTACCATGTATGCCCCGCTACCTTCTCAAAGCAGAGTGGGGCCAGGGGTTGACTGGCCACAAGCTAGGAGGCAGGCCAGACCTAATCACAATTTCATTATTAGTAACTGCACTCAAGAGTAAGTTCCTCGGCTTTCCAGGGAGCAGATCCTCTGCTCTTCCTACCAACTACAGCAAACACCTCACAAAATCCCAGAATCACAGCCTGGTAGGGAAATTTGGGGAAAGCCTAATACAAATCCCCTCATTTTACACTGAAGCCTCTATGAGTCAAACACTGTGCTGGGCACTAGGACAAAAAGACTATACAATCTAGATGGGGGACTTCCCTAGTGGTCCAGTGGTTAAGACTCTGTGCTCCCAATGCAGGGGGCCTGGGTTCAGGGAACTAGATCCTGCATGCTGCAACTAAGAGCCCACATGCCACAACTAAAAGATCCCACATGCTGCAACGAAGATCCCACGTGCCGCAACTAAGACCCTGCCGCAGCCAAATAAATAAATATTAAACAAAAAAAAAATTCTAGGGGCTTCCCTGGTGGGGCAGTGGTTAAGAATCCGCCTGCTAATGCCGGGGACACAGGTTTGAGCCCTGGTCGAGGAAGATCCCACATGCCTCGGAGCAACAAAGCCCGCGCACAACAACTACTGAGCCTGTGCTCTAGAGCCCGCGAGCCACAACTACTGAGCCCACGCTCCTAGAGCCTGTGTTCCGCAAGAGAAGCCACTGCAATGAGAAGCCTGCGTGCTGCAACGAAGAGTAGCCCCCACTCGCCGCAACTAGAGAAAGCCCGCGCGCAGTAATGAAGACCCAACACAGCCAAAAATAAAATAAATTTTTAAAATAATTAATTAATTAATTTAAGAAAATCTAGATGGGAAAGCAGGGGGGGCAGATGATGCGAAGAAATCTGTCTTAGGTGTCAAATGAAGGGCGGAAATACCTCACTTACCCATTCACCTGTGTGTATCCAACACCTCCAGGGTCTGCTCTGCAGGCCAGCTTGCAGCCGTCACGTGACTGCCAGGGAGAGCTCACTCACAGCACCCCCACCCCCCAACTCTGGGCTCAGCCCACACCCTGAGCAAAGCAGAGGTTTCTTACAGCTTTCCAGAGCTGCTACATACAGGTGTGCAGAGTGTGCCCTGAATGTGATGAGCCATGGTAAGGAGCGGGTTGGGAGATGAGACATGCTAGGTTTTGCCAGGTAGGCTACGCACCCATGCGCTGCGTTCATCTGAAGGGAACACCTTGCTAACATCTTTATAAAGGTGTCTTATGGGCTGGCAGTTGCACTTAACCGTCAACCTGGCACATTGACTTGGGTCAGCGGACCCTAAGAAATATCTAAGGAAGAAAACCAGAAGTGAATCCAGTGTGACCAGAGGATACACCAGAAGCAGCCAGCCCCGTGGGCCCAGGCCCTGATGGAGCTCTGCCTGGGGGCCAGATCTGCCCACTGTTGGCCAGGCTCCTGCCCCTCACAGCTCACAGGCTTTCCCTTAACAGTTCTTCCCAAGTAGCACTAGGCTTGCCTTCCCCTCAGCACACTCTCCTCCAAATCCATTCTGCCTAGGCCTTAATTTCCTCATCTGAAAAAAGGAGATAATGAGAGTAACTGGCCTCATATGAAGTTGAGAGGGTTATTACTTCTTTTGTATCCAAAGGGCCATTGCCTTTGGATGAAGATCAGTTGCATTAAGAAGCTTTTGCAGAATGGAGGCAACCAAGGCTGCCCCTCTGTCAGAGGCTCACAGTGCCTCTGGCCACCTTGTTCCTATACCTCCCAGTACTGGGTCTGGATCCTGGCTCTGTGTGCCAGGAAGACATTGATACTCCCCATTCACGGACCTCTCCATAATCTCCAACTTTGGCAGCTTTATCTTGGGAATCTGTCTGCCTGAGGTTTTCTGTTAAGTGGTGTCAGGAAGACTGAGGAGAAAGGCAGAAAACTTCATGAGAGTCAAAGAAGATTGAGGTAAGAACTCACATCCGGGTACTGCCTCGTAGTTTCAAAGCACTTTGATGTGTGATCTGAAAGCAGCCTTTTAAGATAAACAGGACTGATGATATTATTCATTCTACAGATTTTATAACACATGGTCTTAAAGGTGACATGACTCAGTTAAGGCCACGCAACCACAGGAAGAGCCTAGAAGCTAAGACATACTACATGCTACAAGTTCCTATAAAGAAAGTGGAAAGAAACAGGAATAAGAGGTAAGAGAGCAGCCTATATAAAACAGTCAGATGATGTCAGGCCCAACCCAGGATGTTGAAGCTGGGAGATTCCTCTCCTGATGAGCTCAGAGGATTAGTATAGGTTCTCCCACTTCCCCTGAGAAGTAACTGTGAGACACGCTGAGGGTATGTGTGATGACGGTGTGTGTCATCATCTTAGCCACGGACACCTTGAGGGTACAGATTGTGGTCCACATAAAGGCTATGCGGCTCTGGTGCATTGAGGGGGTGTGAAAGGGAGAGAAGCAGAGAAGGGAGAACAAAAAAGGGTGGAGGAAGATTCAGAGAAAGGAAGAGAGCCCTTCCCTTAAGGGAACTCCCAGATACAGAAGTCTAAATAAAGAAGACAGGACACGTCTCTATTAATAAACCCTACGATTATAGTATAGTACACACAGAAATACTGACGTGTCAAGCAGGAGACCAGAAATGACAGAGATTGATGAGAAGAAATATACAAAACAAAAACTTAACAATATAAACAGGAAAACCAAAGTTGCTCTAGAGTCTCTAGACCCTTTGCCTACAGCACTGAAAACACAGCATCCCTGGGGCAGCAGTAGGCTCTGTCCCCAGGAAGGCAGGCAAAGGCAAGCTTGTAGCCCCAGATAATCCCTTCTCTCCTTTGCCACTAGCACTTCTGGGTTCAGGTGACGTCAGCACGTTATGTACCTGTTGGGAAGAGACCTCTGGAAGGGTGAAACCCCAGAAGAGGCTTCAGAGCAGAGTTTACAAACAGCACACTTGGCTGCACCCTCTCCCACCACCTGGGACAGTGACACCCCTCCGTGTTCTGCTGCAAGAAGCTGTTCTCTCCATATTATTGCGAATTATGATACGCCCAAAGAAGTTCGATTAAAGAAAAGAGAGCAGGGACTTCCCTGGTGGCGCAGTGGTTAAGAATCCGCCTGCCAGTGCAGGGGACACGGGCTCGAGCCCTGCTCCGGGAAGATCCCACATGGCGCAGAGCAACTAAGCCCGCGTGCCACAACTACTGAAGCCCGCGTACCTAGAGCCAGTGCTCGGCAACAGAAGAAGTCACTGCAATGAGAAGCCCACGCACTGAAACGAAGAGTAGCCCCTGCTCACCGCAACTAGAGAAAGCTCCCGTGCAGCAACGAAGACCCAATGCAGCCAAAAATAAATAAGTTAATTTTTTAAAAAAGAGAGCATTCATCAACAGATGAATGGATAAACAAACTGTTGTATATCCATACAATGAAATATTATTCAGCCTTTAAAAGGAATGAAATTCTGATACATACTAAAACATGGATGAAGCTTGAAAAAAATTATGCTAAGTGAAAGAAGTCAGAAACAAAAGGACAAGTATCGTACAGTTCCACTTACGTGAAGTACCTACTCTGGACACAAATTCATAGAGACAGGAAGTAGCATAGAGGTTGCCCAGGCTTGAGGGGAAAAGTGTACGGGGGTTATTGTTTAATGGGTACAGTTTTTATTTAGGGTGATGAACAAGTTCTTGAAATGGATAGCAGTGATAGTAGCACAACAATGTGAATGTAATTAATGACACTGAATTGTATACTTAAAAATGGTTAAAAAGGATATATTTTACCACAATAAAATTTAAAAAAAAAAAAAAAAGAAGACAGGGGCTTCCCTGGTGGCGCAGTGGTTGAGTCCGCCTGCCGATGCAGGGGACACGGGTTTGTGCCCGGGCCCGGGAAGATCCCACATGCCGTGGAGTGGCTGGGCCCATGATCCATGGCCGCTGAGCCCGCGCGTCTGGAGCCTGTGCTCCGCAACGGGCAGTGAGAGGCCCGCGTACCGCAAAAAAAAAAAAAGAAGACAGGAAAGCAAATGGAATAGTGCTGGTACAAACAGGTGAGAAGGGAAGAACAGTCTAGTCCAGGACTGTGGAATCCAGCTGCTGCTGTCACCAGGAGCTCAGCCCCGTCTTGGCAGTGGTGGTGGAGGCCCAGTGGCGCAGAGGTCAGTTATCACAGACTTGCCCAGAGCTGAGAGCCCATGGAGGGCCTAGCACAACATCAAACAACTCAACAGGGGACCTGGCAAGGCTGAGTGGCAAGGCCAGGGGGAGGGGAAGCAGACTGGGGCTTTCTTTCTTTCCTTTTTTTTTTTTTTTTGCAGTACGCGGGCCTCTCACTGTTGTGGCCTCTCCCGTTGCGGAGCACAGGCTCTGGATATGCAGGTTCAGCGGCCATGGCTCACGGGCCCAGCTGCCCCGCGGCATGTGGGATCTTCCCGGACTGGGGCACGAACCCGTGTCCCCTGCATCGGCAGGCGGACTCTCAACCACTGCGCCACCAGGGAAGCCCCTCTTTCCTGTTTTTTTTAATATAAATTTATTTATTTATGGCTGCGTTGGATCTTCGTTGCTGTGCCCGGGCTTTCTCTAGTCGCGGCGAGCGGGAGCTACTCTTTATTGCGGTGCGGGGCTTCTCATTGCGGTGGCTTCTCTTGTTCTGGAGCATGGGCTTTAGGCGTGTAGGCTTCAGTAGTTGTGGCACGTGGGCTTCAGGAGTTGTAGTTCGTGGGCTCTGGAGCGCAGGCTCAGTAGTTGTGGCGCATGGGCTTAGTTTCTCCGCAGCATGTGGGATCTTCCCAGACCTGGGCTCAAACCTGTGTCCCCTGCATTGGCAGGCGGATTCTTAACCACTGTGCCACCAGGGAAGTCCAGACTGGGGCTTTCTGAATACCATGCTCTGTGTGTATGTGGTGTGTGTGTGTGGTGGTGGTGAGGGGGTAGGGGCAGGGATGTAGAAGGGTTGAGGGCAATGTATAAATCACCTTTTAAAGAAGCAGAGAAAAAAGTCAGCTTTCATCTACTCACTCTCCCAAAGTCACCCCATCATCAGCTCAGAGCACATAGGCATCTGCTTAGAACAGGTACAGCTAAGGCCTTCCTGACCCATGATGGAAATACAGGGTCTCCAGTCTTCCTAAGGACCTCATATACGATCTCAGTTGATCCAACAAACTAAGTGGATACTACCACCCTTATTTTACAGAGAAGAAAACTGCTTAAATACCTTGTCTAGGGCCACACACTAAAGCAGAGGCAGAATCCAAACCCGAGTTTGGCAAAGGCCACACTTTCCCCACATTATTGCCTTGAAGGTGCTTTCCAGACACGAGGGTTCTTTTTCTCAGGGACCAGTCACCTTATAAGGTATAGTGCAGTGATCAAAAGCGCAGGCTCTGTGGGCAGGTGGGCCCAAACCCCAGATCCACCATCACTACCTGCTTGACCTTGGGAAAGTTAGTTAATGTCTCTGCTCTTCCATTTTGGCATTGATAAAATGGGGATGATAATAGTAACCCCACTTAAAATATTTCACAAGATTTTGAGATAATTGAATAATCCATGTAAAAGCACACACTGCTGCCACACAGTAAGCACTCAAATATAATTACTGTGGTTATTATTTAACACCATCAATCAGCGCATTTCAACTGTTGGGTCTGGAGTCACTAGAGACCTGCTCACCATCAGAAGGTGAGTGGAGAAGCACTGCAGTATTTCCCTTGCTTCTGCTTAAGGAAGAAATGAACACCTTAAGGTCATCCAGACTAATCTCTTTTCCAGTGTTAGAAACCATTCTCTTCTTACTGCTCCCTAAAGCTCGTACTCTCTCTTATATTAAACTGGGATCTAATTTGTGATCTCCAACATCAAAGTGATTGGCATGCAGTCTCACAATCTTACAACCACCTTTTTAAATAGCTTCTTTTTTTTTTTAATCCCCTTTCAACAGTTGAAGAAGTTGAGGCCCAAAGTCCTATAGTTAACTAAAGTCCTATAGTGGTCAAGCCTGGCCATGAACCCAGGTCAGCCTGAATCCAAATCTCCTGTTCTCAGCTATTGTATGGATACTTCTGCATCAGAGAAAGAGGGAAAGTCTACTACATGGTAGAGCGGGAAGTAGGTATGGTTGAATTCCAAATACCTGGATTGGAATCCAAGCTCTGTGACTCTGCACAAGTTCCCTACCAATAGCATCTATCATTTAGTGAGCACTAAGCATTTAATGAGCATTGTCACGTGTCAATCACTGTTCGACTTATTTTCACAAATAAGAAAATTGAGGGGCATTTATGCTCAAAACCACAAAGCTCCTATGTAGAAGAGTCGTGGAGTTTCATTCTCATGCTGCCTGATGCTTTTCTTTTTATCATGTTTCTCAGAGCCTCAGTTTGTTCATCTTTAGATAGGAATCAATATTCACTCCCATTTAAGTCATTCTTCAATAAATGAGTGCTTACTAAGGTCCAGATCTTGTTTTAAGCACAGACATATAGTAATAATAGAAACTGTACATTTTAATGCCTACTTTGTGCCTGGTACTCTTTTGTATATTACATGAAATTATGAAGATTAATGATTCAAAATGACTAACATGACATCTACTCAATAAATGGTAACAGTTATTATTTTCTTCTATATCACAGCCTTAACCTTTTTAAACTGTCACATTTCCTGTTGTCTTCATTCTTTTCTTTCTTTCCATTTTCTTCCCCTCCACTAGTCTGGAAGTTATATTATTCCTAGTTTTTTAGTGTTAGCCTAGAAATCTTAAGAATCCTAGAATGTATATTTAACTTAAAAACTTCTGAAAATCAATATCTTTAACCTCTTCCCAAACAATACTCGGACCTTAGAACACTTAAACTCTACTTATCTTCCAATTTATATGCTATTGTCACTGGCAAATTTAATTACAGCTTCACTTTATTGCTATAAATTAGACACTGTTATCTTTATTTTCTTTGTGAGTAATATTTAGATTTAGCACCACGTTTACAATTTTCTTTGCTTATCATTCTTTCTTGTACCTTCCTTGTGGGTAATTTTTCTTCTTCTTGAACTGAACTATTTCCCTTAGAAGTTGCTTTTGTGGAAGGCCTATTGGTAGAAACCTGGTTTTGTTTGTCTACAAAGGGCCTTATTTTGCCCTCATTCTTGGAAGATTTTCACTGATGACAGAATATTGTGTTAGCAGTTTTTTGCTTCAGAACTTTGAAGATATTATTCCACTATCTTCTCGCTTTTACTGTTGAGGTTGAAAAATCTGTTGTCCGTCTAATTGTCATTCCCTTGAAGATAATTTATCTTTTGGGTTACTTTAAAATTATCTCTGGTGTTTCGTAGTTTCATTATTGTGTGTCTAATGGTGAATTTTATTTGTCCCTCTTGGGATTCATTAGGCCTCACAAATATAATGATTATACTTCATCAATTCTTTTTTTTTTTTTTTTACTTCATCAATTCTTGACCACTGATGCTTTAAACATTGTCATACTCCTATTTTCTCTATTATCTCAGTATGGAGCATTAATTAAGTGTATATCGGGATCTTTTTACTCTATTCCTGGGGTGGGGAAACTATATAACCTGGGCCAAATCTAGCTTGCTGCCTGTTTTTGTAAATAAAGCTTTATTGGCATACAGCCACATCCATTCATTTATATATTGTCTGTGACTGATTTCATGTTTCAACAGCAGAGTTGAGTAGTTATGACAGAGACCATATGGGCCACAAAGCCTAAAATATTTACTATGTGGCCAATCTCTGATCTATTTTCTATGCCCCTATACCTCTTCCACATTTTCCATCTTCATCTCTTCCATCTTCCATTGTCTATAATTACTCAGAAATATCTTACAACTCGTTAATTTTATCTTTAGCTGCAAAATACTACTTTAAGCTATTCATTGAAATTTTAATTTCTTTTATTGTATTTTTTTCATTTTTAGAAGTTCTCTCTGGATATCTGCCTGGTCAATTGAGTTTCCTGTCCCTACATCATTCTTTCAATACCCTCCTATTTCTTTTAACATATTAAATATATTAAAATTTTTTCTATATCCAATAACTCCAATGTCTGCAATTTTTGTGGGTCTGATCTGTGAAGTGTTATTTCTGCTGTTCAACTTCATTGGTAATCAGAGAAATGCCCATTAAGACCACTAAGAGACACTATTTACACCATTCAGTTGGCAAAAATTTGAAAGTCTGATGATACCAGGCCCTTGAGAGGACATGGACCAACAGCATCTCTTACACTTTACTGGTAGAGGCAGAAGCACTACAAACATATTGGGAACAATCTGTCATTATCTTATAAAGCTGAATGTTCACATACTAAGACATAGCAATTCCCTTCTGAGACTGATACCTAGGAGTGACTTGCAGAGGAAAGCATGAACAGGAAAGTTTGTGGTAGTACTGTTCATTATGGTGAAAAAGGGAGATAGCTTCACTAATGGAATATTACATAACAGTGAAAATGAATGAACTGCAGCTACACTCAACAGGGATGAATCTTAGTATTATAATATTGAATGAAAATAAGCAAGCCCCAGAAGACTGTACACAGTATATATTTTTAATAAAGAATATGAAGTAAGATTAAATAATATATTTGTTTAGGCGTACATATGTTTATCCAAAGAATGGTAAACACAAAATTCTGGTTAGTGGTTGGGATGGGTGATGAGGTAGGGGGATAGCATAGAAAGGGATTACAGGTGGATGCAAAATATGGTAGTGATCTCATTTTTGGATTGGGTGGTGAGTTTAGGTGTCTTTAACAGGTTATTAAAATACATTAATAACCTATATAAATAAGTAGCAAAAGAGAGACATACATAAACCAGTGAAGAATATGTATCATGAAACATCCATTTTTGTGCACCAGAGAAATAAAAGGAAGAAAAAGATAGAGCTAGAGATCAGAGAGAGAAGAAAGAAAAATGTTTCCAGTATTTCCGCCAGCAACATTTTTTAATCCGCATGATCAAAGTCATGGATCTTAACCAAAAGTTAAGTTAGCAAGACTCTTTTAGATAAGACTTTCCTGTTGTCGACTTCACGGTCTAAAGTTGCCATTTAACAACAGTCAATGTACTGCATTTGACCATGTTAGCTAGTAACATATCAACCAATTTAGAAATTCTGATTTTGGGCGTGGTGAGGGGGTGGGCTGGGCGCGGTGTTGGGTAGACGTGGGGGTAAAGGGAAGCAGGGCAGAGGGCTGGTTTGCATTATTCCTCTAGAGACCAGAGAGCCAGAAGGCGGGAGGGGCACAGAAGGAAGGTGGGAGGGAGAAGTCGGCAGTGACCTGGTCCCCCGCTTTGGGTGGGGAGAGGTGAAAGAGAGGCATTTCATTTCACAATGGAGGGAGACAGCAACTGGGGGCAGAGGCCTAAGCGCCAGTCTCCTCTTGGATCCAAAGTGAAATAGCTCGGGGAGAACCCCCACCCCTTCCCGCCGAGACTTCCTGGGTCCTCTTGCTGCCACCAACCCCACCCCGACAAGGAGCTCTATGCAGGCTCTAGGCGCGGGAGGCCAGCGATGAGCTCCCGAGCCTCCCGCCAGCACGAAATCCCCGGCCCAGCCTCCACACGCTGCCTCGCCGGCCTCTGTACGGTAGGCGGGCGGAGACCCAGGGTAGCAGCTGTGCCGCCGTAGCTCCCCGGGCCTCCCTTTCCGCTCGCTGGGCCGGTCTAGTCCTCGCCCTCGCCCTGGCCCGGGGCGGCCGGGTTCCGACGTGTCGCAGCTCGGCTCCCAACGCGCCCGGGCCTGGCCACGGCAGCAGCTGGGGCAGCAAATGCCTCGGCCCTTTCCAAGTCTGGCTCTGCACCAAAGCCCGGGAGAACTCGGGCGCCTCCACCCCTCCGCCCCGCGATTGCTCAGAGGAGGCAGTGACTCACCGCGCCGTCAGGCCCGGCAGCCCCCGATCCTCCCCCAGGACTCTTGTCCTCCCCGTGCCACACCCCGGGGAGGAATCTCCACCTTTCAGCCTCAGGAACCCTTCCAGGTCTCACCCCGCCCTTCACCTAGCCTCCCTAAACACTCAAGAGCTCAACCCTGCGCTTTCAATGACTCAGCCGGCTGCTCAGCACAGTTGATCCTCCAGAGAGCCCTGTCCCGCCGCTGCTGTGACCGCTGGGCGCAGGGCCGAGTTCCCCACTCTGCCCAGCACGCCCGCTTCACGAATGTTGATTATCGGCGGCTGCATGATGTCAGAGGACAGGGACAAATACTGGGGTGCTTCTAGATGTTAGCATCCCAGTGGAAGGGAAGGCTGTGGCAAATCTGAGAGCCTTTGACACAGGACACTATGGTGTGTATGCAGAGTACATGATCTCTTCAGTCCTCACTCCTCCACACTGGGATGAGGGAGAGGTAAAACTGGAGGGCACCCCACACATGTGGGGAACCTGAGCCCTAGAGTAGAGTGTGACCTGGTCAGGGTACAAGTGGGGACTGTGTGGATTCCCTGCACTCAATTTTTCTCGTCTGTAAAACTGAGGAAGTTGAGTGATAGCCCCTTCCAATTCTGATATAATAGGATTCTAGGATTTGTAGCCTTAAACACTGGTTCATCTTGACATCCTCAGGAACACCTCTGAGCTCTAACAGCGTACTTTCACACATGTATAGTGCTTTTAACTTCGCAGAATACTTCTATTTAGATTCTACACTCTCCCCCTAGATTATCTATTAACAGTTCCATGGTTAGAAACAAATGACAAATGAGGAAACCTCAGTTCAGAGGTTAAGGGGTTTGCTCAAGGTCGCGCTGTTAGCTAGTGGCATGGTCAAGAGTGGAACTCCATTAAGGGGCTCTTTTTAGTGCCTCTAGAGTTCCAGCTTTTTTACCTACTTTGAGCAAACCATTCACACTTGCTGGGTCTCACCCTCCATCTACAGCATGGAGAGAACCCACCCTACCTAAGAAAGAGGGCTCAAATTTTAGATGAGCTGGAGAAAAGGCCTTCCAAACCTCAGAGGAGTCACATGAGTGAGGAGGGGCTTCCCCACTCAAGAATCTTCGTTGTACAAAGTACTTTTACACCCACTGTCTCATATGATTCTTGTAATGATCCTGTAAGGTATTCAGAATTATATTATCTGATATTTTAAGGTGAATGAAAAGGCTGAAGTTTAGCAATTGGGTGACACCTGCAATGATAACACCCAGTCTGTTATCTTCCTGTGTTATGGCAGGAGTTTCTGGAGTAACTAGTATAATAACAAAGATTCCTCTATTTCATAATGGAAACCAAAGCATCTCCCTCCATCTTCCTCATCTATCTCTCTAAGATGGCCTAGGAAGGAGGAAGGTACAGGGATGAAACCTCCCTAGGAAGGAGGAAAGTGCGAAGGTGAAACCTCCCTGTGGGCCAGGGCACAAAGTGGTGGAAGGCTTCCCCAGAGTCACATAGGGAGGTGGCACCAGCTCGTGGATGAACCCAAGACTTCATGTCCCACTCCTTGAGCCTACACTGAACAAGTGCCAACATTCTTCAGATAAGCCTATATCCATCATGTTGGTCACCAAGACTCTTTGTCACTCTCAAATGTATAATTGCTGGTTAGTGCAACCTCTAAGAGGCTGACACCTTAGGCTTTCATTCCAAAGCATCCTAACTGTTGAGGGGTGTTGAGCTGCCTACCAAAAGCACAGGGACTTTCTGTCTCCATCATATGCACTTGACCTCGTCTTTGTCCCCAGCCCTACGTTTGCTAATTTTGGTGGTGGTGGCAGCCTCTTGCTCTTCCTAACTCCTTTCTCTCTGCCCCTCCTTGATCTAGTCCTCGATGATTATTTAAAAGACAAAAACAAAAACATTTCTTTTCTTTAAAAATATAGCCCAAGATGGGACCTCCCTGGTGGCACAGTGGTTAAGAATCTGCCTGCCAATGCAGGGGACACAGGTTGGATCCCTGGTCCAGGAAGCTCCCACATGCCGTGGAGCAACTAAGCCTTGTGCCACAACTACTGGGTCTGTGCTCTAGAGCCCATGAGCCACAACTACTGAGCCCTTGTGCCATAACTACTGAAGCCTGCACACCCTAGAGCCCCCGTGCCGCAACTACTGAGCCTGCGTGCCTAGAGCCCATGCTCTGCAACAAGAGAAGCTACCACAATGAGAAGCCCGTGCACCACAACTAGAGAAAGCCCGTGCACAGCAATGAAGACCCAACACAGCCAAAAATAAATAAAATTTTAAAAAATAATTGAAAAAATAATAATTAAAAAATATATGCAGCCCAAGATAAAATATACTAGGCCCCTTTCACACATACCCATTTAAGAGAAAGAAGGCAGGAAAGCCATGTGGTTCTTTCCAACCAGGGGCTAGTGTGAGAGCAGGAGGAGCCAGCCTCTCTGCCATTAATGAGTAATTCCACTCACAGGTGTAAAAGCCACTTTACATTACAGGGGCTTGATTTAGGGCTCATCTTCCAGAGAGCCCGGCCCTTAACGGAGCCTGTGTAAAAGCCACTTTACATTTTTAACTCTCACTTCAAACACAAGTTGGCCTGGACCCTCATGTGGGATCCAGACACACAGAGGGAAAGAATTTTCAAAGGCAATTCAAGAATTCCAAGCTTTCTCCCCTCTCTGATCTCTTCATCCCAGGTTCAGACCCCTGTGCCCCACCCAGGTTGGCTCCAGACTGTCAACTTTCAAGGCAAAGGGTGCAGGCAACAGTATCTTTATTTCCCTTCCAAAATCACATCAACCTTTCGCCTCAGGTTGCCTGATATATTATTTGATTCCATGGACCTTTTTTTTTTTTTTTTCCGGTATGTGGACCTCTCACTGTTGTGGCCTCTCCCGCTGCAGAGCACAGGCTCTGGATGCGCAGGCCCAATGGCCATGGCTCATGGGCCCAGCCGCTCCACGGCATGTGGGATCCTCCCGGACCGGGGCACGAACCCGTGTCCCCCGCGTCGGCAGGCGGACTCTCAACCACTGCGCCACCAGGGAAGCCCATGGACCATATTTTTAACTGACTTGTGGCCAGTTTCTTAGGATGTAGGAAAATGCTCATGACTTAGTATTGGGTAAGAAAAAATTTGAATCAGAAACTTGATATTCAATGTAGTCCCAATTTTGTTTTAAAAATGTTTAGTCACCTCACCTACATATATAAAAGAATAAAAGAGAATACACCAAAATGTTAACAATTATCTCTGGACTTATGCAAGTCTTACTTATCCCTTAAGAAAAGCATGCAAACCAGAAAGTACGAAAAACAGATTCTGTGAGTGGGTATGCAGGGGATGTTCTGCCTGCTTAGGGTAAGAGAGAGGCAGAGTTGCCTAGGACTTAGACAGGATAACTAAGGAGCTGAGTAAGAAACAGCCCTGACTTACACTGGGGCACGAGTTAGCTTCCAGTTAGACAAGGGACTTTGGGATTGGCCAGCCTTGCGGAGCTCTGAAGTACAGCTGTTTACAGCAACAGGTGCATGAGATAAGCTGAGTAAGTTAACAGGAGAACGTGCACTTCACCAATCTGAATACAGCTGGGATCCTGGGTTGCCTCATGTTGTATTTATTCCAATGGTCTGACCTGTTTGTGCCCAAAACACTAGTGAGAGAAGTGAAAAGGGAATTACCGCCATTGCCAGGGTTCTAAGATGGAGCCCCAGCCCTCCTCCCCGCCTTGTAGTGGCCAGGTAAAGTTATACAGAGGCAGCCCCAGGGAGCCTCAAAATCTCCCAGCAGGGGTCTGAGGAAAAGGAAACAGGTGAAGTGGGGACAGCTTCCTCAGACAGGCTTAACAAATCCTGGAGGCCAAGTCCCTAAGCAAAGTCTCCTGGGGCACTGGCTACTGTTTCTTTTCACAACCCAGTCACCAACCTCCCAGGAAGATCCCCCGGTCTCTGCCACCAAGCCCAGCTGAGCTGTTACCCCCTCCTAGGTGCCCTTGCCTCCACCCTTAGAAGTTTTGCTTTCCCCATTCTAGGTCTGCAAATTCAAATGCCTACACAGACCAGGCAGGCACAGAAATGAGTGAAGCAGGCTGAGCATTAGGCAGTAGGCAGCAGGGAGAGGAGGAGTCTGTGGCAAACTAGCAAGCATATGCATGTCTGAATGGGGTGGCAGTTACTTAGTTCCTGCTAACTGTTGCCATGGAAAAAAGGCAGGATTTTTGTCAGACTTCCACTTTTGGAGAAGAGGCAAGAAATCTGGATTTCTATGGAAAATCTTATTTTTAAAATTTGCTAACCAACTCTAAGTAATCTGCAGGGTTGTTTGGGTATGAGGAGAATTGGGAGTTAGAACATCCCTGCAGTATACTTAGGCCAGACTATTCATTTTGCACCTGAACAAACAGCAGCCCCGATCTATCCCCAAAGTGACAGAGCAACTTTAAGGGTTCAAATTCCACATCTCACAACTTCTAATCTAGAACTCGTTCCTCTAGACCACCCTGCTCGTCACTAGGAGTCCTTCGCAATTATTCAGCATGAGATGATGAAGTGTTGAACAGGGATGGTGACCCTGGGAAGAAGAAACGTAAACTCTGCTGTGATCTTGACTCTAGTTTACAGAAACATTTCTATTTGTTTATTCAGTCATTCATCCATCCAACGTTTACTGATGATCATTCCTTGAACCAAGAGCTGTGCTAAACACTGGCTAAACAGAGCTAACGAAGGCACCACTCCTCCCTTCAAGCAGCTCATAGGCTGTGTGTGGGCCCGGCTGATGCTGTAGCCAGAGCCACAAAAGTTGACACGTCCCGGCAACCACACTGCCATAGGCCTGCTTACACGAACTTGGTTAATACTCACATGCTCACTTCTTCTGAAAGCATCTCCTGTCACTGGATGCCTTCCCTGAGAGACTGGGAGGGGGCTGGAGAATCTCCTCCGCTCCAAGAGAGCCCGGAGCACTTAAGTAATCCATAGGAAGCAGGAGCAAGAACCCACCCTCTCACTGCCAAGCCCCTTCCAGCGCAGGAAGGGCAAGTTCTGGTTCATGCATTACCTTGGCCAAGCTGCCACTTCATACCAGCTAAAGTTTGTGTGGGTGTGTAGTGGGCAGAGAGGAGGAGACCCCAGACTGGGACTCTCCGGCCTGTTTATTTTTTAATATTTATATATTTATTCATTTATTTTTTGCTGCGTTGGGTCTTTGTTGCTGTGCGCAGGCTTTCTCTAGTTGCAGTGAGCGGGGGCTACTCTTTGTTGTGGTGCGTGGGCTTCTCATGGCGGTGGCTTCTCTTGTGGAGCACGGGATGTAGGCTCATGGGCTTCAGTAGTTGTGGCTCGCGGGCTCTAGAGCACAGGCTCAGTAGTTGTGGCGCACGGGCTTAGTTGCTCTGTGGCATGTGGGATCTTCCTGGACCAGGGCTCGAACCCGTGTCCCCTGCCTTGGCCGGTGGATTCTTAACCACTGCGCCACCAGGGAAGTCCCCCGGCCTGTTTATTAAGTAGCCTGCTTGAGTCCAGTGGCAGCTGGCAGATGATCTGCATGATAGCAATGGCATCCTTGGGCCACAGCTTCTACAACCAAGTAGAGCACCGTCACCCAGTCTGGCTCCCTGCATCAACAAGAGATTTCCCGGCATGGCTTTTACAGTATACCTCCCGGGGGAGGAATGCAAGCCAGGAGCAAATAAGGTGAGGTGACTGTAGCTTTCCACCTGCCACTCTGCCTTATTTCGCCAGGACTCTTGCTGTGCAAGGATCGAGCACAATCTTGGAACTGGCACTGAGAGGGTAACCTGCCATGCGGAAGCGATGGAGTCCGCAGTCAGTCCCTAAAGCCCTTTGGTGGAAAGTTGCAGGAAGCTGGGGCCTTCTGGGCCTTTCAGTTACCTGGAGACAATGGACTATGACCCTTTTATAAAGGTACTCAGCCCAAAAGTTAGCAGGGAGCAGGTGGGCAGGCTGTGGGATCCACGGAGAAGGAAGGGAGAACTGGAGGGATGGAAGAGGAAAAACTGAAATTCAACGAGGACCTACTATGGGCCAGGTCCTCAGAACACGTAGCACTCTTTGTTAATATGTTATCCTCTTTTTTCAGAGAAAGTTGAGTCCAGTCACGGAAAAACTTGTCCATGGTCACAAGGATGGCAAGGCAGACTTGAACCCAGTTCCGTTTGACTCTCCCAAATCTGGGATTGGGAAGGCTGTCTGGGTGATTGAAGACAGAGGGCATTGCTATAGAGAAGGGCATGCGAAGAGATTCAGGATTTGGTAAACTCTGGATCCTGGGGCTGGAAACCCAATGGAAATTAGCATTATTTTCTCTAGGGACAGAGGATCTTGGCATCCTATTTCCTGTTCCATTAAGTGTATTTTCCAGTGTTTGGGAAATCTCCTTTCACCTGCTCCCTTCACAGGGCTAAGTGTCTTAGGTCAGATGTACAGGACAGGAGACACAGATGGATATAGGGCCATACTTGCCTTTAGACTCCTTCATGTTGAGGGACTGTTCCTAATGTCTCTCATCAAAGTAGAGTTGAGTAGGGATCAGAGGCACACCCAGAGGGTTACCCCAGTTATTTCAGTGGCCCATCCTCCAACAGTTAGAATATTACCCTTTTCCCTCTGACCATGGGAAGCCCAGGAGTGCAGAAGATACTAAAACAAAATCCACTCAATGATTTTTTTAATTGAGCACTTACTATATGCCACATACTATTTTAGGTGGGATACATAAGTGAACAAAAAGACTAAGATCTTTGCCCTCATGGAGCATACATTACAGCAGGATCAATGTAAAATATCTTTTTTTTTGGTGAGTCTTGGTTACTAGAAAGGGTCTTAGTGTCAGACAGGCCTGGGTCAAATATCAGCCTAGCCCTAACTTAGCTTACTGAGTGTTAGCTTTCTTATCTATAAAATGAAACAATGACACATTGTAGGGATGTTGTAAGGATAAAAGATAACGCACATAAAATGCCTGGCATATAGCAGAGTTCAAAAATGGTATTCTTATTTCTCCAGGCCCACCTGAACATGCAGACTCTGGGACAACTCACATGCTCTTTTCTTCAGGGGCTGCATTGCAGGGCATCATCTCCATGATGTCCTTAGTGACAGTCCGGTGTGGTAAAGAGCATACTTGGGTTTGCATCTACCTGAGGTCCAGGATTTCCCCTCTAGAAACATCTGCTCCCACCCATAGGCCCTGTTGAAGGGATAGACCTGGGTGGTCATGATTTGATTACTCCACCCTCTCCTCAAGCAGGCCACGGATAATTAGCAGGGGTGGACATTGGACGTGAGCTGGAAATCAGCATCTCTTGACATTTGGATGGAGAAACTGAGTTAATTTACTTTGGAGAGCTAAGCAGGAAGGTCATATCAATTTGGAGATCGAACCTGTTGCTTGGTGAACCACAATGGGTGCTGCGCATGTGGACCAGGAGGCAGAGAAGAGAGTGCTAGCAGCTCCAGAGAAAAGACGCGGTCCACCGGGTGCTGCACTGCCTGCTGCTAATCCTGTGATATTTCTCTGTAACCTCCTAAAGCCCCCTTTTACTTGTGCTTCTTTGGGTTGGTTCTGTTCTGCAAACAGATGATGTCTAAGACAAATCCAGTACCTGTCTCAGAAGGTGGTTATTGTGACATAATTTGAAATCAGCGTATTTAGTCGACATTCAATAAATGCTGTCGAATCTCTCCCTGTTCTTGTCAACCACTCAGTCATTCAGCAATGGAAAGAGGAAATTCAGAAATGGCCTACAGTTGGGTTGGACCTCAGCCTGTGTTTTATGAACATCTTTACTAATCTGTAAAATGAAGATAATACTAGTATTACTTTATTGTCTGCTAAGGATATTAAATGATGGGACTTCCCTGGTGGCGCAGTGGTTAAGAATCCGCCTGCCAATGCAGGGGACACAGGTTCGAGCCCTGGTTCAGGAAGCTCCCACATGCCGTGGAGCAACTAAGTGCCTGAGCCACAACTACAGAGCCTGCGCTCTAGAGCCCGTGAGCCACAACTACTGAAGCCCACGTGCTTAGAGCCCGTGCTCCGCAACAAAGAGTAGCCACCACAATGAGAAGCCTGCGCACAGCAACTAGAAAAAGCCCGTGCACAGCAACGAAGACCCAACGCAGCCAAAATAAATAAATAAATTTTTAAAAAAGAATATTAAATGAGATAATCCAAATTTAATACCTAGCACATAATGGATGTTAGCTCAGACTATTACTTCTACTGTTGGTATTATTTAAGATGCAACAAGTGTTGTTTTAGATCTTGATCTAGGCAAGGAGAGAAGACACGGTAAGAGTAGAATCTGGAGTGGACAGTGAGAGATCAGAGAAGGATGTGCTGGCAAGTGGCGTCAAACGACTGGGCAGTAGAGGGGACTGAAATGCGAACCGGAAAATGAGAAGGGGGCCACTGGAAATAATAAGCCTTACATACATCCAGCACTTCAGCGTTTACCCAATGCTGTCATCCACTGTATCTCATTTGTCCATCACAACACTCTATAGGGTAGATAAGGAAAGGTGATATTATATACACGTTATAGATGGGAAAACTGAGGTTCAATAAAGATGTGTATAACATGTATCAACTGAATCTAAATCCACTCTTTTATCCTTCAATATCACAAGTAGGGTGGAAGGGCTGAAATGAGACGTAAGGATTGGAGGAGAAACTGGAGGGTTTCTCTTGAAGTTTATTTTCATTCCGAGGTTCCATTCAGATGGAACTCTGCACATCCCGGCAACAGAACGTCTCTGCCCCATCAGATTCTGAGAACATAAGCAGGGGGTTACAAAGTCAGATGACACTGGGATGCCAGCCCAAGGACTGGGTATACCAGGCTGCAGAAACACCCAGCTCCAGCACCAGGCCCTGGCCCAGAACGCAAAGGACAAGGGCAAGTCCTTCATCATCAGGCCACAGGCTCACTGGTAACACAGAGGTGCCTCTCCCAGCTCAATCCTTCACGGAATCTAGGCCTTATCTTCCTGAGTTTGGGAGTTAAAGGTATTCTCCAAGAACACAAATGCAAGTTCTCTGGAACACTGCTACAATCAGAGTTTGCTGTGGGCGCCCAGGCTCAGGACACTTGTCCTTGAGCTGAAAGTAGGTGATTTTTAGTCCTTCCCTGCCTTCCGGACGCCACTTCTCTCCAAATACTAACACAGCGCCTGGCACACAATTTGTGCTTACTTTGTGTTTGTTGAATGAACAAATAAATAAATAAACGAGCAAATGAGTGACAGATTGGCTCTGGCAATAAAATCGATCTGTGCTGTCCCATTACAGTGGCTCAACCTTGCTGATTCTTAGCCCCAAAATCAGAGCTCCCAGCCCACCTGGGTTAGTCAGCTGCCAGGGAAGAAGTGAAGGTCAGAGTGCTTCCCCTCCACACTCCTTCCGAGAGGCCACATCCTGAGAAAAGGGCTGGGCTGGGGACACCCAGGCAGAAGGAGGTCCTTTTCCAGGACTTCTGCTTCCCCTCTCCATTATCCTGCCTCTCCCAGCTCAAGGCCCAGCTGCCTGGGAGGGGCTGTGGAAGAAAACCAGGTCCATCAGGAGATACACAGTGATAAGGGTGGTGCCAAAAGTGCTTCTCCTTTGCATATTCTCTAGTCCTAATGACCTTAATTGTTAATAATAGCAATCACAGCACAGCACTTTTATGGTTTCTAGCATCTTTCTTCCAAAAAGCTTCTAGCACATGACCTCATCGTGTCACACGTCATCCTAAGAGGGGCTGGAATAATTCTCCCAGTTACGTGGGTAGAGAAATCGGGTACCAACGTGGTTTGGTGTTGATCTGACTCATGCAGTGATGCACTGAGGGGCTCAGGGGCCCAGTCACCGACTTGGAGTGGGGAGAACTGGGCTTGGCCTCCAACTAGTCTGGTGTCCTTGGGCAAGTCTCTAGTTTTCAGTTTTCTCACTTGCGATAAAGGGAAATTGGACCATTTCTCCAACTCTATCCATCTCAAATGCCTGGCTCAATAAAATGAGCTACCCCCCAGCCCAAAGCCTGGTGACTGACCTCCCCTGTACCAAGGTCAGAAAGCCCCTGGAAGTTTGGATGCCGGCTCTGCCTATCCTAGCATCCTAACAGATGTCCTATGAGTGCTCCCCACAAAGAAGGTTGTAGTACAGGCAGGGGAGAAAACATCAAAATTCACCCTAATGGTCCATGAGCACCAGGAGAGTAGGCAGGCAGCAGGCTGCTGCTGAGGCCGGATGCCATCCTGCTTGAGACCCAGGTGCTGGCTCAGACAGAGGGCTGGAGGCATTTCAGCAGGAGGGAGCAGACAGCCTCCCTCACCTGCCAGAGCATCCGGCTCTCCATGACGGCTGAGTGTCCTCAGCCAGATGCAGCAGCACAACCCTTCCTCCCATCTACCCCCACCCCCATCTTCTCCTTCATCAAAGCTATTTTCTCTCCTCATTCAAATCCTGTTTGGCAATCACCTCCCCCAAGAATAATTTTCAGGTGAGCCCTGCCAAATTCTGGTCCCCACATTCCCTCTAATACCCCTTCAGCTCCCGTATCACTGTGCCAGATGAGGCTTCAAGTGTGTGTCCCCGCTGTTGTCTGCCACTAGAGGGGGGAGAAATTAGATGGATATTTCCTATTTCTTCCTTTCTTAGTTTCCTCCATTCTCAATTCCCAAGATATGAAGCAGGGCATTCAGGGCACAGGAATAGTGGACTATAGATGGGCAGCACTCTCCTCTCTACCCATGGGCAGCTGCCCTGGCCAGTTACCAGAAATGCTAATGCTGAAATCTCAACCAAAGTCTGGACAAGGGCTCGGCCAATGTGTCTACCTCCAGGACCAAAAGTCTGGATTGAGAGAGAGGTAGGACAGACCGGCCTAGCAACTGGTGGCTTTACCCAAATTTCTCCAAACCCAATCCATTGTTCAGATGAAAATCTCATCTCTCCATCCCATGGCACTGACTGTAGTTCCTGATTTCCAATATCTAATAATATTAATATTATGTTGAATCATATTAAATTGCCTTTTATAGGTTAAAAGCGGTTGCAAACTGGCAATTTCATATGGTTGGACCTAATAACTCTTTGTGGGGGGGATCATTTTCCTTAGGAGATAGTATACTACCTGAAGGCTTGGATTTCTGTATCTCTAGCTAATCTTTCTTTCTCTAGCTTAGGACATAGCAGAATCGTGGCCTTAGAAGGTGTTGAGTAGGTACTCAATTGAACTTACAGACAGGTGGAGATGGGGACTCTGAGAACCTGTTCTAGTCCCAAAACTTGAGGGTGTGGCTGTCCACAAGGCAGATCTTTTTAGGTCTCCTTATGTCTGGTCATCCTGGGAAGAAGGATGGAACTTAGCTACAGGCTGTTACATTGTGCTAGACTACGATAAAGAGCTTGGTTTGGGTGTTGAGAGTTTTGCCTCTTTGTAGAAAAAGAGAATCTTGAATCAGAAATGCCTTTTTGGGACTTCCCTGGTGGTGCGGTGGTTAAGAATCCGCCTGCCAATGCAGGAGACACGGGTTTGAGCCCTGGTCCAGGAAGATCCCACATGCCTCGGAGCAACTAAGCCTGTGTGCCACAACTACTGAGCCTGCGCTCTAGAGCCCTCGAGCCACAACTACTGAAGCCCACGTGCCTAGAGCCCGTGCTCCGCAACAAGAGAAGCCACGGTGATGAGAAGCCCATGAACCACAACGAAGAGTAGCCCCTGCTCACCACAACGAGATAAAGCACGCACGCAGCAACAAAGACCTAACGCAGCCAAAAACATAAAAAATAATAAATAAATAAATTAAAAAAAAAAAAAAAGAAATGCCTATTTGTCCAAGCTTGGTTTCAATTTATAGTGGGGGAGACGAAGGCCCAGAGACATCACCTGACTCTGTCAAGGTCACACAGTAGTCAAAAGCCCAGATCACCAGTTTTCTTTTTTTTAAAATAAATTTATTTTATTCATTTTATTTATTTATTGGCTGCATTGGGTCTTCATTGTTGTGCGTGGGCTTTCTCTAGTAGTGGGGGCCACACTTCGTTGTGGCATGCGGGCTTCTCATTGCGGTGGCTTCTCTTACTGTGGAGCACAGGCTCTAGGCGCGTGGGCTTCAGTAGTTATGGCACACGGGCTCAGTAGTTGTAGCTCACAGGCTCTAGAGCACAGGCTCAGTAGTTGTGGCTGGCTCAAGGGCTTAGTTGCTCCATGGCATGTGGGATCTTCCCGGACCAGGGCTCGAACCGGTGCTCCCTGCATTGGCAGGCGGATTCTTTTTTTTTTTTTTTTTTTTGCGGTACATGGGTCTCTCACTGTTGTGGCCTCTCCCGTTGCGGAGCACAGGCTCCGGACACGCAGGCTCAGCGGCCATGGCTCACGGGCCCAGCCACTCCGCGGCATGTGGGATCTTCCCGGACCGGGGCATGAACCCGTGTCCCCTGCATCGGCAGGTGGACTCTCAACCACTGCGCCACCAGGGAAGTCCCATGATCACCAGTTTTCTGACTCCCAGTCCCATGTTCTTCTGGCAGGCCTGGCAGCGCGTGAGAACAAACTCCTCCCTGTCTGCCCCCTTTCAACTTCCTGGCTTCTGCTCTTTCAGCCTCCCTCAGCAAGACAGAAGGTGAATTGACTAAAGGATCAAGAGCCCTCTGCTACATGAAAAAAACACTGAGTCACACAGAGCCTTAGTCCCAAGCTTTTCAGGGAGAAAAGAGAGGGGGAGAGAGAGATACACCTCCTGGAAACCTGATATCTCTCCAGAGCTAGCACCAGGCTGAAAAGGCAGTGGTGGACAGCACAGTAATTTGGGTCAGTGACAGTGCAGCTGCTATGCAGGCTCCAGCAAGGGAGGACCTAGGAGCCCTTGCTTAGCCCACACATGAAGGCTCAGGGCAGGCACAGCTGGCTTCTCTCAGAAGCACCTCATTATAGAATTCAGAAGGGATGTGAAAGGTTGGTCAGAAACAACTTTTGGACTGTTGGTGGATTCCTCCTCTTACAATTGGGGACCCTCCTCAGAAGGCAGGTGGGTGATTCTGGAAGCCCTCAAACCGCAGGCTTCCTCAGCTGGCCCATGGCATTGTGGGGAAGTGCCTGCTTCCACCCATTGCTCCTGGCCCGCCCAGCTGCCCAGCCCATTGTGCCCCAGCCACTCCCACCCAGAAAGAAAAGCCTGATGTTGACAGCAGTGAGAGTGAAAACAAAGACTCCCCAGGGAGGGTGGCGAGCGAGCTGGGGTGGGGGGGGTGCTAGAGAGCTCAGAAAATATGCCCCGTTTGGTCAGTCGGTCCGGAGTCAGGGCAATGAGTGAGGGCAGTCTAGGAATCTGGAGTCCTTCCTAGCATGTACTTCTCTCCATACCTTGGTATTAGGAAACATTTCAAATTTGAAACGTTGAAAAAAATAGTACAATAAACAACTCCATACCCTTCACTTAGATTCACCAATTGTTAGCATCTTGTATGCCCTCTCTTGAGGTATATATATACATTTTTTGCTGAACCATTTGAAAACCACTTGCAGACACTGTGCCCTTGAATACTTTTTCATAAAGATATTCTCCTATAAAACCATTGTCATGACCACTAGCACACCTTTAAAGATTAACAAAAATTACATGTCATCTAATATCTATATTAAAAATTTCCCAATTGTCCCAGAATGTCTTTTATGGTCTTTTTTTTTTTTTTTGACCCAAGATCTAATTAAGGTTTCTGCATTGCATTTGGCTATAATATCTCTTTAGTTTCTTTAAGTCTAGACTGGTTTCCACCTCCCCACCCTTTTCCCCAAACACATAATTTTAATGTTATTTTTTAATGAATTCACTTTTTTGAAGTCTCAGTTATCATGTAGGATGGCTCTCATTCTACCCCAGCAGACGCTTTTTTTTTGCTTTTTTTTTTTTTGTTTTTTGGTTGATAACATCCAGAGATGCCTGCTTTATTTCTTACTAGGTGATGGCGTTTCAGGCTGATGACATCAAATAAGTCTAATTACCAACTAATTTTGTACCTCTGAACACCTATGAGATTAGCTAAAACACTACCCCCCCCAAAAAAAAACTGACCATACTAAGTGCTTGTAAGGATGTAGAGCAAATGGAATTCTCATGCAGTGTTGGTTCAAAATGGCGCAGCCACTTTGGAAAACAGTCTGGCAGGTTCTTATAAATTATAACCCTAAAGAAGTGAACGATGTTCTCACAAAAACTTGAATCCAATGTTTATAGCGAATTTATTCACAATCTCCAAAAATCTGGACACAACCCAAATGTCCTTCAACTAGGGAATGGATAAACAACCTGAAACAATGGACCACTACTCAGTAATAAAAAGGAACACACTCCTGAGACACACAAGAACATGGGAACCTCTGAACTGTGTCATGCTGAGTGCAAGTCAGACACAAAGGACCACATCCTGTGCAATTCCATCGATAGGACATTCGGGAAAGGCAAACACCGTGGTTCAGTATCTCATGGCGGTGCTGATTATATGATGATCACTTTTGTCCAAACTCATAGAACTGGACACCAAAAAGTGTGACTTTTACCACACAGGAATGGTTAAAAAGTGAATAAATTTGTTAGAAGGGTATTTAAAGAAAAATATTGTAAGGCTATTACAAATATGTCTTAAAGAATCACCTTGTGCACACATCTTTTTGTATTTGTGAATGTGCATTTTCTGGATGAATTTCTAGAAATAGGATTGCTGGGTAAATGCATATGTTGTTTTGTTAGATGTTGCTAACTTGCTCTCCATAGGGGCCGTACTAATTTGTACCCCTGACATTGATTTTGCAACCTAGGTGGAAGATCATAGCAAGATGCTAGGAAGTGTTCTGAGCTGAGAGTTACCCTGAGCTTACCTGAGAGTCCTTAAGCTCCCCACCAAAAACACAATACCCCAAGCTCCCTCTGCCCTAGCGATCCGGCAAGAAGGCAAAAGCAAAGGAATCTCACTGATTTCATTGCTGTCCATCTCCCTGAGTTATCCCAAAGATTTTTCTACTTAACTTGGGAAAACAGAGCAGAGAGAAATGATGAGGCAGAAGGCTGTAGCCAGAGAAGAACTAGAGTGAGGAGAGTCCAAATAGAGGGAGGGACCCTCGGCCCTTGACACTTACGTTCTCACCTCCCTTTTCTCTCCTTTGGCGTCTCTGCTACCCCCTCTCCCAACGCAAATTGCCTCCAAAAGCTCCTCCCCTGACTGGGAGTCCTTGGCTTTGGTTCTAACTAGGTCCTGCCTGGTTTCCCTCCTCAGCCCGCGTTTATGTGGGCTGAACACAGAGGACTGGCTTAAGGTGGAGGCAGAAGTCCCTGTCATTTCTGTTTTAACACGTGCAGAGGAAATAAGTCAGTGGAACAAGAATGGCTCATACAAGGGAAAGAGGAAAGAGGAGACAAAGAGAGATGCTGGGAGAGGAAGCAGAGTACAAAACATTCCACGCAACCCTTTTGGACTCCAGCCCCGGGGGTGGGGGCAGCTTTATTCCTCTGACCCATTCTACAGAAGGGGGAAATGAGTGGGGAAAGGATGTCATCCCAGTTGACTCTGCCCAGATGTTCTCCTTCCTTGTGACCCAGAGACCTGGCCTTTCTCATCCCTCCCTCCTTCTCACCTCTATCCACCAAATAGCAATCAGAGATGACAGAAGTCAATGCATGCATGTCTGAGGAGCAAGGAACTGGCTGGGAAGAGAGCCCTATCTCAGGGTAGGCTGGGGGGAAGAGGTCAGAGGGCAGGAAGAATTACTCTGGGAAGGCAGCGAGGCCTAGGGTAGGGCATTCCTCTTCAAAGTCAAACCAAATACCTGTGTCAACCTAAGCCAAACGTGATTCTTAAGGTCCTGGGACCAAGAATGAACAACCTCCTTTCCTCCCTCCAAGGCTTTGGTGGATCTGGAATGGGCAGGCCTTATCCCTCTCTCTGGGTGCTGGGTCCAAGGCCAGGATAATAGAAAAAAAGAGAAAAGGGCTCATGGGGGTTGCTGAGAGAAATTAAATTCTTGAATAAGAGGCAGTTTCCTGTGTAATATTTGAATTGCTGGGTCGGTGTTGGGCTGAGTGGCCCAGGACCCCTCTTCTTTTCAAGAGGCTGCGGTCAGAGTGGGAAAGAGTAAGGCTCCCCCTTCCCATTGCTCAGGGACCTCTGCCCCTCCCCCACACCACCTGACGACTTCTGGCGCTCACACCTCAGGCAAACTGCGCCAGTTCTGCCCCTAACTGCGCCCTCCCATTTTGACTTTCTTCTGACACCAAAAGCCGTAGAAATCCCACAAATCTGACTCAGCACTCCCTCCCACCATTACTGCGGGAGCAAGCTTTCCACCTTGCAGGGGGGAAACCGAAGACCACAGGGCAAGCTAGGAGTCAGCCCGAATGAGGTGGATCCCCAGATCTGCTGATTCCCAGACTCCCCCAAAATGCCACCTCCTTCTTCCAACATTGACCAAGCGCCTAGGTGCTAGGAATCCTAGAGGTAAAAACGAGCTGTGTTCCTTCGAGTTGACCTTGAATCCAGCCAGGGACACGGAGATGGTAACTGGGAGTGGAAGGAACCGAGGCTCAGCACGGCCCCAGAGGCAGGTAACCTCCGCTCCAGCTCTGAGCGCCCGGTGCAAGGAGTACTCAGATTCCCGCAGAGCCCGAGGGTGGAGCGGCGCTGCAGGAGTGGCTGCGACCGGGCGTGGCCGCAGAGCGGGCCGAGGGGAGGGGGCCGAGGGTGTGAGGCGGCACCGACCCCGCCCCGCGGCCCCCGCGGGAAGGGAGGGGGCTGCGGGGAGTTCCCCCCCGCCGCCCCACCCACCCACGACTCAAGGCCACGGGACAGGCGCCTCGGCGCGCGCTCTGCTTCTCAAGAAGTTCTTCCGAGCCTACCAGAATCTACCCCTAGTCAGAGCACTGAAAACGGGAAGGTCGGCTGCAGGAACGGTGGGATTATGGGCTCCCAGAATGGGAGGGCGCAGGCAGTGGGGTGGCGGGCGGTGTGATTTCGGGGTTTGTACCTCTGCAAGATGGTGGCAGGGAGGATGGGGCTCCCGGGCAGAAGCAAAGAAATAGGTTCTCCTCCCTGGCTTTCTACAGAACCAAGGCATGGATCCTGTCATGGGTCCCCTGCCCACTGGGTAAGGCCTCATTCCCATCTCCAGCAGAATCTAGGGAGAGACGAGCTGTCTGTCCTTGGGTGCAGGCGGATCAGTCATCCAAAACCTCAGGATGAAAACTGGTTCCTGTTGCTTCCCGGCCCCCATTTCTGCTATCCTCCAATTCTTTTGCTTCCTTCTTTCCAGTTTCTAACCTCTTGCCTTTACCACTCTTCCAGCCAAACTAGCTGGGACAGGGGGCAGGTGCTTCTTTCCCACGCACACCACCCCCCTCCCCAGCTTCGGTACAGGACCCACCTCATAGAGCACCCTTTTACCCCCTCCCAGAGTCAGCTTCCCAGGCCACCACCCCTAGCCAACCAGCGAGGGAACCCAGCTCCACAACTCTTCCTGGCCTCCTCCTTCTCTTAAACCTTCCCTCACCCAGCTCCTCCTAACCCCTTAGGTCCCTCTCTGTGGCCTGTCGCAGCCTAGGGTGACCCAGGTCTCTTCCCTTCCCTTCCTTCCTCGTAAAGAGGGCCTGGACCTGAGGGAGCAGAAAGGGGGGGGGCTCCAAATAGGAAGGACCAGAAGGAGCAGCTCTGGGGGGAGTCTCAAGGAGGGAGAAGAGAATCTTAAGACTGCCTGCCAGACACCCCACCCAGAGGAGGAGGTAGCCTGGTAGAGTGGGATTTTACTTCCCCTCCGCAAGTGATGCCAGTTGAGTGCCCGCCTATTCCTTCAGCTGAGATTCCCCCCTACCAGGCTGGCTGGTACCGACTGCAAGTTACTGTAAGTCCGGCAGGAATGCCCACGAGGGTACTGTCTCTGGCCAGCAGAGTGCCCACTCTCTCCCAGGATGTGGTTAGCCACTCTCGCATCCCCCACACCCAGCAAGAGAAGAGTGGTGGATCCTTCAGTGAGATGGAAGAGTGTGTGAGGCTGGACTCGTCTGGAAAGGATGCCAGCCTGCCTCTTCCACACCAAGAGCAAGCCAAGTGTTTGAGTGAGTATGTTTGTGGATGAAAGCAGGAGGGACAATCCCGGCCTTAATTTATAGCTCTTCAGCAAGACAGCGCAGTGGCCCAGGATGCTCAGGGACCCTCCCAAGGATGCCTGTGGCCAACCCCCAACCACCAAACACTCACCAGCCCCACAGTCACCAGCCTTGAAATTGCAAACTTTCCAACTTCACCTCTTCTCCCCTTTGGGAACAGCTATATATGGGGCAGTGCCCTCAGAGACACTCATACAGTTGGTTCTTGACTCTCTGCACACACTCAAACAACAACCAAACAACAACGGTACGAGGGAACTCCCGGCTTTTTCCACGACTAATTATAGACGTGAAAGTCTGAGGATGTTTTGCAAGCGGTAGAGAGAAATTGCTGAGGTTTCTCTACAAAGCCAAGGAAATTTAATTTGTACATTCCCCTTCCCTACCCCCAGCTTCTCCTAGCTCCTACCTCCAGCCATCCCCCCAGTGAGCCCCTCCCTCAGTCCCCACTGGTGTCCCTCCTTCCTGTTGAAGATTTCATACTCATTTTTTTTTTCCGTTTTTCTTTGGTGCTTTCAAGAAAGGGAACGGACCCGGAAAATATTTTTGCAACAGTTTTCCATTCTGCGTCTCATTCCCAAGCCAAGGGGGAGGGGGAGGGCAGGAACGAATGGGGGAAAACAAATGCTTTTTCCAAAAGCTCAATTTGGGTATGAAGAATACAGTCCCTCCACTTCCCTACACCCACAGGCCAGGAATGACAAAAACTAGGGGGGAAGAAAGGAGAAATCACTTGTTTGATTATATGGTTTCTAAGAGCTGAATCTAGGAAGGAAATACAGTATTTGACAAATCTGTGCACACACACACACACGTACACACACCCTAAACCCAGTCGCAAGAAATAGGCTAGTCAGAGGAAATTCAGGGAGTTTTAGAAGCCATTGAGAGGAAAGAAAGAAACTAAGTTTACAAATCAAGATTCAATTCATTTTCTGCAAGCCTACCTCTCTTTCTAGCAAAGATCCAGGCTTCTCCACGCGGAACTCTCCCTCTGGCTGTCCATGCACAGGGGTAGGGTGGGGGTGACCACCCAGCGGTCCAATGTGGCAACCACGCCGGAGATGCTGGCTGGTCTCTTCTGCCTTTCCAGCCACGACCAGGGAGTGGGCTGGGTCTCCTCGCCCGGCCCTCCCAAAGGGAAGGACCTCTCAGGTTTCTGGAAGGAAAGGGTGCAGGGGAGCTGGGCGGGTGTCTCCGGTCTTACTCTCCTCGGAGGGATAGTTCCCCAGGAAGTTCGTGCCCCCTTTCAACCCCCAGCTTTAGACGGTTTCAACAGCAGAGCTTTCTTGAGAAAATGCTTGTCATGGCAACAGCTCCAGCCAACTCGGGCAGACTCTGGCTCACCAGCCCGGCCGGAGCGGGAGGAGAAAGAGGAGGAGCGAGAAACGGAACGGGGGTGGGACTTGGCGAGAAGCCAGACCATTACTCCACTGTTAAGGTGGCTCGATTGCGAGCTGTGGCTGCTTCCTGGTTTGTTTTAAGGCGGAATGGGGAAAGAAGGGGAGGAATCCTCTTTCCTGTGGAGTTTCCTCCCCGCCCTTTCTCTCCCTTGTTGAAAGCAAAGTAGGGTGTGGGTGGAGCGGGAGTGGATGTGGGTGGCGGTATTCAACTGTTGCTGGGTGGAGGGAAAAAAGGAAGCTTCTGCCGGCGGTTGGCTTCCTGCAGCTCCTCTCAACCTCTTACTCACTTAGACCCAGGACCCAGAAACCCAAGGTGTCTGCGAAAACTTGGACCGCCCCCTGCCACCCTCCTGCCCCTGTCTGAGTAGGGGGCACACTGGACAAGGCGAAGGCATTGCTTTAGATGCACACACCTGTACACCGTTTGCTTATACACACACATTAGTACGCACTCCTCACCCAAATTTCATACACACACTCCCAGGTCACATTTTGCTCCCTCTTGCCTCTGTACCCACATCCACAGTGCATGAAAATAGCTGCCTACATTTTAAAAATTATTTAATATTTATTTATTTGGCTGCTTCAAGTCTTAGTTGCGGCGCGTGGGATCTTCGCTGGGGCCCAGAGCGCGTGGGCTCAGGAGTTGTGGTGCACGGGCTTAGTTGCTCCGCGCCATGTGGAATCTTAGTTCCCCACAGTTCCCCCGACCAGGGATCAAACCCACATACCCTGCATTGGAAGGCGGATTCTTAACCACTGGACCACCAGGGAAGTCCCAACAGCTGCCTACTTTTTAGCTCAACTCTGTGTGGGCTATGGCACCACAAGCTTTGTATATACGGTTTATAATGCTCATGGCAATCTTGAAGGGTCTTATTATTTTCATTTCAGAGTTGAGATTGAGGATCAGTGACTCGCCCAAGATTACACACCTGGTAAGTAACAGAGCAAGGATGCAAGGCCAAGTCAGACTGACTCCAAAGCCTGTGTACTCTCCTGCACTTGTATCATGTTCCGGCACACATTTCCATTTTAGTTTGCACACACTCAGACATCCATGCACACTTATACATAGACTATAAACTGTTAATCACACCCAGCAGCCACACACCCACCAGCATTGTGCAACAGTGCCACTCCTAGATTTTGCCTGAAAAATTCTGGCTTTCAGGTGCAAACGTGCACCATCAACTGGTTCTCGCTGCATGTCTTCATTGACTGATATATTCCCACACCTACCTCAGCAGGCGCATACACACACACACACACACACACACACATTCATAAGCTAATGACAGGCAGGTTAACACAGACCTCAGAGGTTAGAGTTGTAAACTATGCTGAGAGACAGATGACTGGCCACAGCTTCAGGGTTTGGGAAGAGACCTCTTTGATCCTCCCATCCTAACTCAACACCTCACACCACACCTGTCCTCCTTTGCCATCCGACCTCCCTACCCTGGGATGAAGAACCATGTGCACGTGGAGAAACAGAGTTGTGGATTAGACACAACTGGTTTCCCTCTGCCTATTAACACCCTTCCCAGTGTCCTAACATTGGGGTCCTTTCTTTCCTCTCTTTATTTTTCTATCCTAATATTTCTCAATAACTCACCTATGTCCTATTTCTGAGCCAGGGAAAGTTAAAGAGACAAAAGTAAAGAAACTTTTTAGAGTGGTTGGGCTGGGCTCGGAACTCAGAGTTTCCTAATGTGGTGCTAGAGGTTGCCTACTGCCATCTATTTTGGGAGCTGAATCCAGAATAAGCCCCTGCCTATCCTTGTGCCTCTCCTTTCCAGCCCAGCCCAGCAGATGGAAGGTTCCAGGGGTGTGGAGGGGAGTTTAGGGTCACCCTCTTTGGAAGTCATCATGGATTGTTTTTCAAGCAGTCCTTTTTTCCTAGAGATTGAAAGTCTCCTCCTCTTTGGCATTTAGAGGACACCAAAGGTGAGGTGTGCTCTCATTCACTCCCCGCCTCTCTTCCAACTCCTCTGGTCCATCCCACTCCACTCCCCAGGGCATTTCAGTGGAAGAACTGATGGCAGGGATAGAGATGGTACCTTGTTAGAGTTTGGAAGGTCCTACCAAAATGTCAGTTTCAGGAGCCCAGATCAATTGTTGGGGAAGACAGGGCAATGGAAGGAAAGGAATCAGCAGAACAGAGCTTCAGATTTAATGGCTTGTCAGGCTTCCTGCCGGACTGCAACCGCTTGACATTTTAGTCCCCAGTGAGTGTCAGTTGCATCTTTATCATGAGAAAGGCAGTGTCTGAAATGGTGCTTTAAATGTATTAAAGTGTATTTTAAGCTTGTCTGCAGTGGCTGTGCGCGGAGGCCTTGCCTAACTGTTCCGTAAACTTGTCTTGGAGGAGTAACAATTTAGGCCAGATGTGTGGGCCCATTAAAGGAAGAGTCTGCTTTGGCTGCCTGGCATGTGGGGGCCGGGAAATGATGCCTGGTTAGTATTTGAAAGGCTAGATCCTCTCCTCAAACTCCTTGGGTTCCAGGGAGGCAGGCTGTGCAGGGCAGGTGCTGCCCAAAGGGGCTCTGAAGTCTGTCCTGCCTCTGGCTGGCTGGGGTCCCTGGGCCAGTGTCAGGTAGATCTGCCCAGTGTCCCCTTCACCGGTGGGGGTTTGTGGGATGAGGGAAGAACTCCCCGACCCCATCCCAACTCCAGCCCCCTTGTAGACAGGAGGGAGAATGTGGGAGTGGGGTGGCTGTCACCTACCTGATCTCTATAACTGAGCCAGCCCCTGAAGCCTTCCAGTGTTTTCTGGAAACCCAGAGCCTTGGTGCCTTGTTTCTTTTAGCAGCGGGCTTGAAATCTAGAATGGATAAAGATAAAGATAAATCTACAAATAAAAGTAACTGCCAGGCTTCCCTGGTGGCGCAGTGGTTGAGAGTCCGCCTGCCGATGCAGGGGACACGGGTTTGTGCCCCGATCCGGGAAGATCCCACATGCCGCGGAGCGGCTGGGCCCGTGAGCCATGGCCGCTGAGCCTGCGCGTCCAGAGCCTGTGCTCCGCAGCGGGAGAGGCCACAGCAGTGAGAGGCCCACGTACAGCAAAAAAAAAAAAAAAAAGTAACCGCCAAGTGTGGGAGAGTAGAATTGTGCCCCTTCCCCCACCATGGCAAGAGGGGGGTTACTGTCTCTAGCATCGAAAGTTCCTAGTTGGGCTGTTGTGTATGGCTGGCTGACTAGCCTCTGACTAGACCCTTTTCCTTCTTATCCCTGCCATGCCCTTGACTTTGCATGTTCTCTACTTCTTGAGCTCTAGCCCCGCTCTCCTCATCCAGGTGTCATGGCCTCCCCAGAGCAGGTCAGTCTAGTGGGCTTCCATCACTGTGGACCCTGTCCTCAAGCTGACTCTTACTTGAAGAAAATGCAGTCAGCCTTGTCTCTCCCTTAGCTGTTAACAGAGTATGTTCCTCTGGCCTCTTGAGAGTCCCACTTTGAGTTCCCCAAATTACCTGTGTCATTTCTCCCCAGATTTCTTGAATGCAGACTATACCTCTCCTTCCTGTGAATATCTACTGTTTTATCTGTCTAGAACAGCAGATATCCTCCCCACTCCCAGACCCAGGTCTTCTTTAAGGTGGTCTTTCTCCTCATTGTTAATATGGGAACTGTCATTGTATTAGAGGCCCCATCTCTACCTGACCCAAACTGAGCCAATTATATTCTTTCCTGAGATTTTTGAGTTTAAGGCCAAAAAGAAAATGAGGCTTGATTCTCTCCAGCAGTGGACACTCAGAGGAGTGAAGCTCTGGAAGTATGAGGGACTATATTCCCTGCCACATGAAAGAAGCCTGCCATAGGAATGAATAAAGCTTACCTGCAGAGAAAGACAGAGAAGGAAGCTAAAGAGCAAGTTCTGGAAGCATTTGAATCAACTCTACCTCATATCCTACTGTACCCTTGCTGTTCCTACAGATGAGTTAGTTACATGACTCATTATGAATGTATAATCTAGACTAAACTGGGTTTTTTGGTCACTTGTACTAAGTAATATAGAAACCTTTTATGCTGGTACCTACTACTTAGATACACTCATTTCAGTGAATTTTATTCATTCATTTTATTCATTACTGAATATCTACTATTCAATTCAGTACACACATATTGAATGTCTACTGTTTCAACATCTATTGGGCCCAGATGAGGTATACAGAGATAATAAAGCTTATAGTTTAGTGGAGGAAAAAGAGATATTCATAGCATAAATAACCACAATAGAAGGTGTTTAGTTATTCTTTTAAACATATTTATTGAGTGCTTACTATGTGCTAGACAGTATATGTTGAAATATGGAGTATGAAAATACTTCTCTGGAAATTCCAGGGAGTGACTACTTCTGACAAAAACATTAGAAGGCTCTAGGAAAGAGATGGTATTTGGGGGTAACTGGAAAATCTTTAAGAGTAAGCTTTAGCCTGTTTTTGGCGTTGGGGGGGGGGGGGCGGGCGGGTTGGGGTGGAGCTGTGAGCAAAGGTCCAGAAGCAGAAAGTGTAGAGAGTGGAGGCTGGGAGATGGGCTGGGAATGGACTGTCCAGAGCCCTGAGTGGCCACTTCAGGTCTATGTTTAGCAAGCTGGCTGTGGCAGCAGTGTGTCTGGTAGCTTGGAAACCTAGGTGGCAGGCAGGGATAATCCCCGCCCAGTGCAATGCTGGGCAATTTTATATAATGTAGTTATATTTAACATAGTCCATATTTTCTAGAAGTTTCTGATCAGTTGTGGAGACACATAAAACAGATCACAAAACAAAGTGTGTGATTAAGTCTAAAACTTGGATCCAGGTGAAAAATCCAGTGAGGGTCTAGTGAAGGGAAGGGTAAAGATGGGCTGGAGCCTTTGGGGAAGGCTTTTTAGTGTTGGTGGGACTCCAGCTGGACTTTGAAATTCTTCCCAGTGTCTCTCCTCCCACTGCCCTGCAGAACAATTCTGGTGATGGCTGAAGGCAGGATAGACAGAGGCATTTATCCAAGCAACTTCTGCCTCCATGCCCTTTGTTTGTCCTTATACATAATCCAGGACAAGGCTACTGATGGAGAGGAAACTGGAAGACAGGACTTAGGAAATTAATTTGGCCGCAGGCTGGTTTCAACGGTTGGGGGACAAGAGTACCTGCTAGTAACTGGGGGTCAGACTGCTAGGCAGAGATATCAAGACAGAAGTCCATAGAATTAGCCTGGGCCAAGATGACAGGAGATAAAAGAAGGCTGCAACTAGATAAGAACACAGATAGCCAAGACAAGCTCATCTGCACTCAGACAACTAACTCTCAAGTCTGTGGTGAGGTTTGTTCCAGGAACCAGATAGGGAGGACTCTATCCTGGAAGGCAATAGTGATTTCAGCTGGGAGGGTCCAAGGACTATTAAAGGATGGATAGCTCTGGCTGTTAGTGTGGGAGAGAAGCTAATCACAGCAGCTGTCTCAGCAGCAGTAGCAGCAGCAAGCCAGGGCTATTTTTCCACTGCAGGAACTTTGCTGGGCCCGTCACAGGAGGCCTGGCTCCCAGCTCACCCCCTTGCTGAGTGTGGGTGGTTGCCTACCGTAGACAAGCAACAATCTCATTTTTTTCCACTTTCTGGGATTCCTGTGGAGAGGACTGGATGATGGGACAATCTTTAGAGATCATTAGAAAGCATGTCTGAGCTGCAAGGGTACGATGCAGAATTAAATCAAAGGATGCTTTCTCTGCTGGCTGGGAAGGGCTGGTCTCAGGAGCACCTCACCACAGAGGCCTTTGGGGCTCAACTTTTATTTTTTGGGTTTTTGGTGTTTTGTTTTATGGCTGGTTTCACGCTCTGATTCTGGCAATAATGAGGCTTTGTGGAGGTGCCGAGAGTTCCATCTCACTCTGTGGTCTCAGGCAGAAGAGGGTTTAGAGTGGGGAGGCAGTTGCGATGGGCAGTGGGAGCATGTTTGAATAGGAAATACCTGTGTGTTGGGCCATAGGCTCCTGGAGGGAAGGGATTGTCTCTTCCTTATCTCTGCATCCTTGGTGACTTAGCACATCTGGGACGTCTGGGGCATCCTGTTAAATGAAGGAGTGCAGAATCTGACATGGGAAAGCGTGGACCAGCAGAGGTGAGGGCCAGAAGCGCTTTTTGGATCCAGGGCCTTTGATGATATGTAGAATCAGTTTGATTTACTTGGGAGCATATTTTGCTGTTCCAACTTCATTATGGTTCAGTTGTTTTAGAAGCTGCAGTGGCTTGGTTTTAATTTCATTTTGAACTCATTAGCTAGGTTTTTTTAAACTCAAACTTGGTTCATAATCTGTTTTTCTAACAAAATATTTGTCTTTCATTTGTTTCAGTCTACATCAAATTAGTGACAGTTAAAAATAGTTTTTGGTTAATGGTTGTGCTCAATAGAGCTGAGGAAGTGAGTGTGGAAAGAAGGGAACAAGTAATGACTTTTAAATTTAATTTTTTTAAAATAAATTTATTTATTTATTTATGGCTGCGTTGGGTCTTTGTTGCTGCGCGCGGGCTTTCTCTAGTTGCAGTGAGCAGGGGCTACTCTTCGTTGCAGTGCGTGGGCTTCTCATTGCGGTGGCTTCTCTTGTTGCGGAGCACGGGCTCTAGGCGCGCGGGCTTCAGTAGTTGTGATGCATGGGCTTAGTTGCTCCGTGGCATGTGGGATCTTCCCCGACCAGGGCTCGAACCCGTGTCCCCTTCATTGGCAGGTGGATTCTTAACCACTGCGCCACCAGGGAAGTCCCTAATTTTTAAACTTAGAGTGTCAGCAATGCCTTAAGTGCTCATTAAGTTTCAAATGAAGATCAAAGCAAAACCAATTGGAAGGATTCTTTCTGGCCCCCCTGCCAGACAGGAAGAATTTACAATCTGTCCCATCTCACATGTCCTCTGTTCCAGAGCCTTTAATAGCTCTTCCGTGTTTGCACAGTACTTGCAGTTTACAAAGCGCTTTTTCTGCATAGAATAATTGGATCTTTGCAGTAGTCCTATATGGTAGGGAGAATAGGGTGTGAGCTATTATTCCCATTTTCCAGTTGGGGAACCGAGGCTCAGACAGGATTGCATGAGATCACACAGTTCATGTGGCAGGACTGTAACGAGCTCCTCTGGCTGCTGACCTAGGCTCTTGCCCCTACCTTGAGGTGACAGGGTTTCTCACCCTGCACACCTTGGGCCGGTTCTTCAGGCTTCAGGCTTTCTAGGCTTGGGTGGTACCAGGGAGACCTGGGGAGAGCAGCCCTGGCTGGGAAGGGCTGCAGCAAAGGGGAGGTAGCAGTAGTTCTGCCTCCATCCCAGGAAATGAATTCTAACCCCTCTGGTTTGTTCTCAAGCTGACACTGGATCCTGGATTCCAGAAATCCTCCTTCCTTCATGTTTTCACCTGGGAAAGACCACAGGAGATGGACCCTCACAGAAACCCCGGGTGGAATTTGCTCTGCAGGGGAGGCTCAGGCTTTTTACCCCAGGATCTAGGGCCCTTCAGTCTCTCCCCTTATTTAGGCAGCTCCTTAGGCCCCATCTTCATGACCCCTTCCAAACACAGAGTGAACTGAAGTGTTCCCACTGGGGCCTGGGCAAACGCTTAGGTTGGACACTTGCCTTTCAGTCATTCATCCAACTAATATTTATGTGCCAGACAATGGGCAGGCCACCTCACTTGCCTTATCTCCTTTCACCCTGGTGGTCTTAAGAAGTAGGTGGCATTACGCTCATTTCATGGGAAATGAAGCTCAGAGAGGGCTGCTAACCAGTAAGTCACAGAGGTGGGGCCAGTTCTAGACATTCTGACCAAGCCTGCTGTGCCCTCACCCTTCTGTGCTACTTAAAAGAAACAATGAACATATGAGTACAGTGTCCAGACCAACCCAGAGTTGCCAGGGCAGGGAGGAAAGAGAGGTTTTAAATGTCTGGCTAGTCTGCTTGTCCATCTCAGTTTTGTTTTTTTAAAAATATTTATTTATTTATTTTCTTTATTTTTTTTGGCTGCATCTGGTCTTCGTTGCGGTGCACGGGCTTCTGTCTAGTTGTGGCATGTGGGTTTTCTCTCTCGTTGAGGTGCGCGAGCTCAGTAGCTGTGGCTCGCAGGCTCAGTTGCCCCGCGGCATGTGGGATCTTAGTTTCCCGACCAGGGATCCAACCCGCGTCCCCTGCATTGGAAGGCGGACTCTTAACCACTGGACCACCAGGGAAGTCCCTCCATCTCAGTTTAACAGCCTCCAGAAAGCAGGGACTGAGGATGGAGAACATTTCTGGGAAAAGGACACCTACTTCCTGTATTTAACCTGGGCGTGGGGAGGGTTGGGGAGAGGGAGAGTAGGCAGATGGAGGGCAGACCCCAGGTGAAGGGAGGGTCCTGTGGGCTGGGGTGGTGTCCCTCCCCAACGACTGTCTGCCCCACTCTGCCCCGAGCCCTTGGGGTCTCAGCCTGACCTCTGGAGGAGCCACGCCCTGTGCTCCCGGGAAGTCACTTTGTCCACACCCCTGCCTCCGAACAGACCCTTGTAAGGCTCACCAAGTAGAGCGCCCTCTTCCTCAAAATCCCCCTGAGAAGGAAACTCTGCTGCCTCCTTGGGTTATCACACGTTCCTCTTTTATCGATTAGAAATAAGTAAATTCTTCGGAAGGTCTAACCTGAATCCTTCTTATTCAGATTCTGACAGGCACACACCAGAAACAGAAAGAGGACGATAACTGAGATAGGGGGCATTTTAAGACTTACTGAGTCTCCCCAGCACCCCGTGCCACACTGACATTTGGGGTCTGCAGTTCTGCCTTAGAGGAACCCTCATCTGCTGGAGCTGAAAGTGAGGGTGCCGGAGGGAGTGCGTCCACCAGAGCCAAGAACAGGCGCATAGGGGCTGCTTCAGCCGTTGGCTCTAGGCTGGCTTCATTTATCTGCTTAGTTTCTTCTGGGATTTGGTGGTTGGGGGTGGAGAGAAAGTGTGTAGGCAGGAAAAGCTGTTTTTCTTTGCATTGTTTGGAGGGGTGTGGCTTACCTGACCCATTGGAGTGGCCACAGACAATGTTCTATTTTTGGTTCCCTGAGTGGCCTTTTGCAAAGTGCTCAACTTCTGTAGGCCTCTGTGGGCTCCCCACACCTGCGGCATAGAAGCATGGGAGTGGGATGCATGGATGCCTTTCCTGTGATGGTGTGAAACCTGGCTAATTAGTTTGAGGGAAAGACCAATGGCAGCGCTTTGAGGCAAGATCCTTGGGATAAGTTAGAAATAAAGCCAAATTCTGAAACTTCTTATCAGAGGAGCCTCCCGAGGTCATCTGGTTCTTCCCTTCCACATTCCAGGCCGGACGGTCCTTGTCACCATCCCATCTAGCTGATTCTTCATGAAGAGAAAATGATTCCACACCCTTCCCCAGTGGGCCGGGCCTCCATTCCTGCACCTTCCATTGAACATGGAGGCTGCAGCAGCCCCTGTGGTGCATTCCAACGGGACCACCTGCTTCAAGGACCTTAGGGCATCATTCACCATAAGAGTCCATGGTGCCCAAGTTGTCATCACCCTGGAATCACAGGCATTGGGCTGTAACTTCTGCTTGGTAATTACCCCAGCGCCTTCAGCGTGATATCATCTCCATGAGATAATCAGCCTGACAGTAACCAATTGTTAGGCTTCTTGTGTGATAAAGGCTGAGAAATAGTTCTCAAAGTAACTGTTGCTCAGATCTGCTTGCTCAGCAGTCCCTTAAGACTCAGCTCAAGTGTCATCTCCTCTGAGATGCCTTCCCTGAGTTCTCTCTCCCAAACCCAGGTTAGGTGCCCCTCGGGGCTTCCAAAGTGTTCAGAGGTGACCTCTGTTGAGGCACTTACTGTGTACTATGATGATGGTCTATTGCTGTGTCTCCTTCCCACTAGACTCCAGGCTCCTTGAGGGCAAAGCATCTTATTCATTTTGTATTTCCAGAAGCTGGCATGGCACCTAGCACAACAGGTGCCCAGTAGTTTATTATAGCAAAAATGAATCAACAGCTGAATGAATACTTGAATGAATATAAACTCTGGTTGGTGCTGGAGGGCTTGGAGTTAGTCACAAGAGCATCCTAACTAACAGATTCCAGAAGCAGGCAGGCCGAGAAGTCTGCCACCTGGAGGTCTTTAAGCAGGAGCAACATGCCATCTGCCTGGTCTGGGCTAATTTTGGTTTTGCCAGGCCTAGGAACAGGGATATAGGTCTCTGACCTCCTTGCAAGCCACAGATATTAAGTGAGGAGATGAAGAGTAGGGTCAATGGTTCTCCCTTTGGGAACTCACCTTCTTCTCCCTCATCTGTTTCTGAGGCTGCCTGTGGCAGAACAATGTTGAAATGCTCAGAACCCTTTGAAATGGGAAGTCTTGGGTGGGGTCTGTACCCACCATTGATCAGACGCTTCTGAATTTCCAAGGTGATAAAGGTTTTAGTTAGGCTACTGTATTTGAGTTTATGAAAACTCATTATCTTCATTGAATCATTATCCTTATTTTATTGAAGAGGAAAGTGAAAGTCAGAGAGGTTCAGTAACTTATCCAAGGTCACACAGTTGGTATGTAGCAGTACTAGTTTTCAAACCTAGTTTCCTTACTCTAAAGCCCATATTTTCTCTTCCAAAGCCTGGGCCCATGGCTTCTGGACTTCTGACTTTCCTCCATCCCTATCCCTCTGCCTTTACTCGCCCTCTCTTAACATTTAGTCAGAAGTTTAGAGTTCACAAAATAGTTTATTACTGGGTCTGGCATCTTGGTGTATAAACTCAACCCCAATGAGGTAACTGATGCAGTCTCTGCCCTCTAGGACGGGTTGGCAGGGGCTCCCTTACACACCAGCTATCACAGCCGCATTTCCAGTTCCCTTTCCTGGATTCTCATTCCTTCCATCCCAGTCCATAGCCAGGGATATTTCTCTTACCTTCTTCTGCCACACAGGAAGCAACACCTCCTCTGTCTGGGCTCTGAATTATCTCGGCTTTCATCACAGCTCTCTCAATCTGAAGTCATTGCATCCTCTGAATTACGAAAACCAGAATTTTATAAGTGGTTTCTACCTCTACTGGACACCCAGGAGAGATGAAATTTTTGCTAAACATTCTTCATTTTTCTTGAACTCACAGTTTTTTAAAAATACCTTGGAGGTATTCAAGTCAAATGCACTGACCGCTGTTTTAAGACCGAAGAAACGAAGGTGGATAAGACTGACTGGCTCTTGAGGGTCCAGGAGTTTGTCAGAAGTTCCTCATGGCATCCATTTATTTAAATGCTTTGCCTAACCCTGAAACATACTTTTTTGTGTGTGTGTGGTACGCGGGCCTCTCACTGTTGTGGCCTCTTGCGTTGGGGAGCACAGGCTCCGGACGCGCAGGCTCAGCGTCCATGGCTCACGGGCCCAGCCGCTCCACGGCATGTGGGATCTTCCCGGACCGGGGCACGAACTCGTGTCCCCTGCATTGGCAGGCGGACTCTCAACCACTGTGCCACCAGGGAAGCCCCCTGAAACATACTTTAGTAGTTAAATTGGATGTTTTCATATTAAGGAAACTTGACCCACTGATTAAAGATAGGGTCAGTAGTGGTCATTTGTATGTTTGTCTGCTTCTGGTAACAGCACTTTGATTTTTCTTTGAAAAATCACTGCTTCCTCATGCTAAAATCTTGCAGTTTGGGAACAGTTGACCCCATTCCTGACTCCAAACCTGGCAATGAGATCCAATTCTGGGACTTTGGTCGAAATCCCTTCTGGTAGAATCGAAGCTAGTAGGATTAACACCTGGAGTTGTGGGGCCATCTTGTCAATGCTTCCAGGAGAGTGGAGCCAATGTAGAAAGTCCAGCTGCAAGTGGGAAAGAAACCAGTCCTGACCATGTTATGAGATCTCTGTATGCAGCCAGGCCTGATATACTCATGGATTTTGCTCAGGCCAGGTATAGATGGGTTCTTTTCATTGCAGTGGGAAAAGTCCTGACTAATATTGGACCTGAGGCCCATATTCATTAAAAAAAAAAAAAAAAGTTGCCTTTTCCCACTAGCCTCAGGGAACAGGAGTGAATTCTTTTTTTTTTTTTTTTTTTTTTTAACATCTTTATTGGGGTATAATTACTTTACAATGGTGTGTTAGTTTCTGCTTTATAACAAAGTGAATCAGTTATACATATACATATGTTCCCATATCTCTTCCCTCTTGCGTCTCCCTCCCTCCCACCCTCCCTATCCCACCCCTCCAGGCTGTCACAAAGCACCGAGCCAATATCCCTGTGCCATGCGGCTGCTTCCCACTAGCTATCTACCTTACTACGTTTGTTAGTGTGTATATGTCCATGACTCTCTCTCGCCCCGTCACAGCTCACCCTTCCCCCTCCCCATAACCTCAAGTCCGTTCTCTAGGAGGTCTGCGTCTTTATTCCTGCCTTACCCCTAGGTTCTTCATGACATTTTTTTTTCTTAAATTCCATATATATGTGTTAGCATACTGTATTTGTCTTTTTCTTTCTGACTTACTTCACTGTGTATGACAGACTCTAGGTCTATCCACCTCATTACAAATAGCTCAATTTCGTTTCTTTTTATGGCTGAGTAATATTCCATTGTATATATGTGCCACATCTTCTTTATCCATTCATCCGATGATGGGCACTTAGGTTGTTTCCATCTCCGGGCTATTGTAAATAGAGCTGCGATGAACATTTTGGTACATGACTCTTTCTGAATTTCGGTTTTCTCAGGGTATATGCCCAGTAGTGGGATTGCTGGGTCATATGGTAGTTCTATTTGTAGTTTTTTAAGGAACCTCCATACTGTTCTCCATAGTGGCTGAACCAATTCACATTCCCACCAGCAGTGCAAGAGGGTTCCCTTTTCTCCACACCCTCTCCAGCATTTATTGTTTCTAGATTTTTTGATGATGGCCATTCTGACTGGTGTGAGATGATATCTCATTGTAGTTTTGATTTGCATTTCTCTAATGATTAATGATGTTGAGCATTCTTTCATGTGTTTGTTGGCAGTCTGTATATCTTCTTTGGAGAAATGTCTATTTAGGTCTTCTGCCCATTTTTGGATTGGGTTGTTTGTTTTTTTGTTGTTGAGCTGCATGAGCTGCTTGTAAATTTTGGAGATTAATCCTTTGTCGGTTGCTTCATTTGCAAATATTTTCTCCCATTCTGAGGGTTGTCTTTTGGTCTTGTTTATGGTTTCCTTTGCTGTGCAAAAGCTTTGAAGTTTCATTAGGTCCCATCTGTTTATTTTTGTTTTTATTTCCATTACTCTAGGGGGTGGGTCAGAAAGAATCTTGCTGTGATTTATGTCATAGAGTGTTCTGCCTATGTTTTCCTCTAATAGTTTGATAGTGTCTGATCTTACATTTAGGTCTTTAATCCATTTTGAGTTTATTTTTGTGTATGGTGTTAGGGAGTGTTCTAATTTCATTCTTTTACATGTACCTGTCCAGTTTTCCCAGCACCACTTATTGAAGAGGCTGTCCTTTTTCCACTGTACATTCCTGCCACCTTTATCAAAGATAAGGTGTCCATATGTGCATGGGTTTATCTCTGGGCTTTCTATCCTGTTCCATTGATCTATCTTTCTGTTTTTGTGCCAGTACCATACCGTCTTGATAACTGTAGCTTTGTAGTATAGTCTGAAGTCAGGGAGCCTGATTCCTCCAGTTCCTTTTTTTGTTCTCAAGATTGCTTTGGCTATTCGGGGTCTTTTGTGTTTCCATACAAATTGAGAAATTTTTTGTTCTAGTTCTGTGAAAAATGCCAGTGGTAGTTTGATAGGGATTGCATTGAATCTATAGATTGCTTTGGGTAGTAGAGTCATTTTCACAATGTTGATTCTTCCAATCCAAGAACATGGTATATGTCTCCATCTATTTGTATCATCTTTAATTTCTTTCATCAGTGTCTTATAGTTTTCTGCATACAGGTCTTTTGTCTCCTTAGGTAGGTTTATTCCTAGATATTTTATTCTTTTTGTTGCAATGGTAAATGGGAGTGTTTTCTTGATTTCACTTTCAGATTTTTCAGGAGTGAATTCTTCTTCCTCCTACATCTCCTGCTATACACTGACCTTTTCTTACTTCCTTTCCCCTTCCAGGCTGTCCTTGGAGTTTGGTTTAGCCTGACTTCATCAGGATAAGAGTGTATAGATGATGGAGGAAGCGGCAAGCCTCCAGACACTACTGTCCTGATGGGGCAGGTGAGGCCATGGAGGGATTCAGAAGCAAAGTCCTCAGTTTAGGGTGGCCCCAGCTGCACTGACTCCCAGGAACAGCCCTAAGGATGGTAGGTTACTAAGACTGGGTGAGGGAGTAGCAGTCCGTCAATGGGCAATTGTACAGCCTCTTGAGATGTTGTCCACCCTGCACCTTCTGACTCCTGATACTGAAATAACTGTACTCTTTGCCTCAAAACTCCACAATACCTGGAGGTCTTGCTTCTATCCTTTTCTATCCAAGATCCCACCATTCAGGAAATCAGCTGGGTGTGGTTTTACCCACAAGAGCAAAGGACCTGAAATTTTGCAGGTATGCATTATCACATCTAAAGGTCACACTTTGGACAGGTCACCCTATTAGGGGATTTCTCTACATGCAAGGTATTGTTTTAATGCATTAGACTAACAGGACTCTTCGGTGTATTGCAGACAGATTTGTCAGTCACTCCTTTTGTCTGTTCCTTCCCTCCGTCTTCCCTGGTTCCTGTACCTTTCTTGGCTTCTGGCCATATCCAGTTTTTGAATTACCGTTGAGAGAAGCAGGGCTTGTATTAATTATCTCCACAATATTCTTCCCCTCTGGCCTGTGCTGAGATGAAAGAAAGAATATCCTAGCTAGAAATGCCTGAGGGAGGGAAGCTGAAGAATGTTCCAACCTAGGACTAATGAGTCAGCCACACCCACCAGGCTCCTGTGTCCCCTCTGGGAGCCCTTTCCAATCAGACAGGGAACCAGTGCCTTTCTGTCTTCAGCTCGATTGTGGCCCAGTCCACAGGTGCCTCCCCAAGCCTGGATGCTACCTTGGCTGGGGTCCTTCTGTATTTCAACTGCTCTCCCAGTAGCCACCACCCTCATGGACTCCAAACAATTGGCTGCCCCCTGCATTACCTGCTGCTGTGCCCTATCAGGCTGATTAGATACCCAGCACCATCTAGTTTCACATTAGCACAGAGACACTTGTTCTTTTGGACTCTAGTCCTAGCCTGCCTGAGGTTTTCTCCAGCCCTAGTCTGTGCAGCAGCATCTGCATTGCTGTCTCAATCCGGTTCCATCTGGTCGTTTCCTCTCCTACAAGGTCCCAGTCGCTTTGAACTAGATCAGTATCACAGAAAGCAGTAAGGTGAAGGAGGAAAAGGCTCTGCGCCCCCTCTGCAGGGCAGGTGCCTTTGTTCTGGCTGTGGTGGTGGGAAGTGGTGGAAGGTTCATTCATGCTCACTTGTCCCATCCTTGACTGACCAGCAGCACAGAACAGCCTGGGTGGCCTGGACTCTGAGAACCATCTATAGCCTGGACCCTAAGCCCTGATCTCATTAGCCTAATGGTCTAGCTAAGCTCAGCTCCTTTGCTCATTCAAAATAGCTTTAGCATCAAGTATGTGACTAGTTTTGTTGTAGCTGCAGGAAGAGTTATTAAAAGGCTATGGTGGGGGCTTTCCTGGTGGCGCAGTGGTTGAGAGTCTGCCTGCTAAAGCAGGGGACACGGGTTCGAGCCCTGGTCTGGGAGGATCCTACATGCCGTGGAGCAACTAGGCCCGTGAGCCACAACTACTGAGCCTGTGCGTCTGGAGCCTGTGCTCCGCAACAAGAGAGGCCGCCATAGTGAGGGGCCCACGCACCGTGATGAAGAGTGGCCCCCGTTCGCCGCACCTAGAGAAAGCCCTCGCACAGAAAAGAAGACGCAACACAGCAAAAATAAATAAATTAATTAATAAACTCCTACCCCCAACATCTTCTTTAAAAGAAAAACAAAAAAAAGGCTATGGTGTAGCTGGCTGTAAAAACTTACACCCATGAAAATTACCCAACAGCATAATAAAATGAGATGTGAATGACAAAGAATGTCCCAGAATATGGTCTGTGATTTGTCGTTGCTTGAATCAGAAGGGAAGTGCTGTGGGTGTTCCGAGGATGGCAAGATGCCTGGCACTGGGATTGTCAGGGAAAGTCTGTCTGGATTGATGCAGGTCTTGAAGTTTTGAAGGATCTGGACCAAGTGGGTCTGACTTTCCAGGGAGTGACTGGAACTCAGGGAGGCCCAGACTTCGGGGAGCAAAATCCCTCTGAAGAATATCAGAGTTGAGGTCCGTCTAATTGAAGCCAAGGATTCTTGTCAGGGGCAGTGGAAGATGAGGAGATAATGTGACCCTTCTTTCTCTAACTTTGGGGAAAATTAAGAACTCAGCTGTCAAAATAAGTAACATTTATTGCTGAAGTCTTTTGCACAGATTAATTCATTTAATCCCTAAAACAATGCTATGCAATCGGCATTTAGGTTATCCCGGGTTTTTAAAGATAAGGAAGCTGAGGCGCAGAGACTTTAAGGCCCCAGAGCTCTGTCAGTATTTGAACCTGTGTGTCCTCAGAATACTTGCTTTTCTTACCCTGTCATGCTGCCTACCCCACCCCACCCCTGGCCCTCCTTCCTGTGGGTCCTGGTGACTCATACTCCTTCTTGGCAGACATCGTGGTTTCTGATAACTCAGTAAATGAAGTCATCTTGATGTTGCTGCGCCCACTGGCCCCATGTCCGCGGGCTCCTCGGGGCTCTTGGCTGCTGGAGCAGGAACTCTGTAGCTAATATTGCCTGTTTTTTTTGTTTGTTTGTTCATTTGTTTTGGTTTTTGGTTTTAGTTTCTTCTTTAAAAGAACATGGACCGGTTCCCCAAGAGCTGAGCCAAGGCCATTTAAGTGATGTGCTCAGTTATCTAAAAAAGCCTTTCTTCTACATCAAGAACAGGAGTTGTCATTTCAGGTGAGTTTCTTGCCTTTCTGGAGCTCCCCATATGCTCACAGTACTTGGAACAAGTTTTATCTTCCCTTTTCGATTGAAGCCTTAAGCCTGATGTGCCAGAAGCCTGCTCATTATCCCAAAGCCCTTTACCTTCTTCTCAGTGGCCCTCTCCTGGCCCTTGTAAACATGGTGTATTGGTTGTCTCCCAGAATTCCCAGGGTGCGGTTGCAGTTAGGTGCACTCTGTGCGTCTTGTGGAGGGATGTGGAGGGAAGTAACAGCGAGGAAAGCAGAAGGGGGCTAATGCGTACTGAGTGACTTCCATGGCCTAGGCACAGTGCCTTATATGTATTTTAAAGTTGAATCACAGTATTAGGATATCAGTACTATGGGCCTCATTTGGCAGTTGAGGAAACTGACACTCAGACAGGTTGCAGTAACCTTCCAGTCAAGGGCAGAGCCAGGATTCTCTTGGTTCTGAAATTGTTTTTCCCTCTACGTCAGACCTCATCCAGCTTGAACTTTATCCTTTAGGCCATGGGGAATCATGGTGCCAAGCAGGAAACCAAGAGGCTACAGGAGTATTTTAGGAAGATTGATTCGACAGCAGTGAGTGGGATGGATGGGAGAAAAGCGAGGCCAAAGCTGTGAGGACCAGTTAGGAGGTTCCTGCCACGATGTCACCTTGAGACACCTCCAGGAGGACAGCAGAAGCAGAAAGGACATTGAGAAGGAGAGGTCAGTAGATCTCCACAGAAGAGAGGACCCAGATATGATGAGGAACCCCTTCCTTCTTTCTGATCATTTAGGGTCTCACTGGCTTTGGTGGCCTGTGCCAGGAGAGAGACCCAGTTGTCATTTCTGCTCAGGTCAGTTCATCCAGGAGCAGAGGCCATGTGTGGTGAGAAGGTACCTTGCTGTGCTCCTTGGCAGGGCTGGGCTAGGCCTAGACCTTTGAAAGATCTGTTTATCCAGCCCAGGAGACTGCATCTGTGTGCTCAATAAACTGTAATTGACAGTGGTGAGCTCAGAAGTGTCTCTGAAATAGACTGAGCAACACTGATTATGAGCAACTCACCTCCTCAGCTAGGGGACGCAAATGGGTCTAATGACTCCTCCTTTTCGGATGGGGAAACCGAGGCTCAGAGGTTATGCCACTTTCCCAGGGTCGCCAGGAGAGCCAGAGGGCAGAGTTCCAATTCAGATGCATTGACCTGGAGTTCTGCTGCTTTCCCGGCTCCTCTCTCTGTGGTGCCCAACAAACAGGGGAAATTAGTGTCACACGAGTGTGGCAGTTTACAAACCTGCGTCCCATTCATTATCTCATTTGATCCTCACAGCAACTGGGTATTATTATTATACTCATTACAGAGGAAGAAACTGAGGCTCAAAGAATTGAAGGCTATGGTCATTCCACTGTGAGTGACAGAGCTGGAATTCAAAAGGAAGTTTTCTGACTTGAAGTCCACAGCTCTGTCCCGGAGCCATGAGAATGAGGAAACAAATGAAAACCAGGGCAGCAAAGAGGAGAAATGGAAGAGTCAGGGAGGCGGTGAACACAGCTTAGATGGTGCTGGAGGCCTTCAGGTTCAACATAATAAAAGCTTCTGGGCGGCAAAGATTATTCACTATAGGTGCGAGCTACCTGGGGAAATCAGTCTATCTGCTGAAGAAATGACCTCTAAAAAGTCTCCCCCTTCCTACCCGCAGATCTCGTGAAGAGAAAGAAGCCAGAGAAAGAGGAAAAATGCACGGCAGCTTTTGTCTGTTAGGTGTCCAGTAAATTAGGTTGAGTGGATGGATGGATGGATGAGACTTAGGGAAACTGCACATCCAGTCACCGCATGGTCCTTCTTACAAGTCCCGAACAACTCTCCCGGCTCCCCGGTCCTTTAACCCATCCACAAGATCTCACGTTATAAACGACGACGTTCCCAGCCAAGGAGGAAGAAATAGGTGTGGCACTAGAGAGAAACTGGGAAGTAACTTGCTCTGTCACAGAAAGGTGGAAAAATGGATGGAATGGAATCCCGTCCTCCCTGCCCGCCCCCGCGCCCCCCCAGCCCCCCGCCCCATACCTCTTCTCATTTGCTGAAGCCCTGCTCTGAACTCAGTCAGGATTTCTCCCCACCCGGCCTCCCGTGGGGTGGTCAATATGGCATTTGTGGTTGGGCTTAGAAAGGTAAAGTACCTACAAAGGCCCAAGGAGCCAAGAATTCTGCTGGCTCAGGCTCTCTTTCCTCTTGTTCTTTGCCCACCTGTCAAAGGAACTCTGCAGTGGGGCCCCTCTCAAGCCAGGGAGGTGAAAGGCCAAAGAAAGTGTTGGAGATGGTCCATATAGGGCCGTGGCTTTGCTTACTGCTCAGGCTCAACCACCACTTAGCAGCTGAACCAATAACTCTGGCCTGAAGGCTGCATTGTGGTTTCATCATAGAGAACTCATGGGCCTGTGTATCCCGACCCTGGGTTCCGGTTCTAGCTGTCACTGAGTATGCCCAGTATAGAACACGACATCTGTAGGTAATAGGTGCTCACTAAATATCTGATGGAGTGAGTGAATGAATGAAATAATTAGCTGTGACCTTGGACAGATTACTTCTCCCTCTGGATCTTGATTTCTACATCTGCAAAAGGGGCATTATAATGCTGGCCCTACCTCTCACTCCAAGCCATCCCCCAGACCTCAGGAGGAAATGAATGGATGGATGTTTATGCACAGTAAGATCTGGGCACACACCAGTAGCTGACATTTGAGCCACTTCCCCTCAGGTCACATTACTGCTTGCTCTGTGGTTAGGATGGGCCCTATCCTTAGGCTCCTGAAAGTCCTAACCCATGGCAGAGTCCTAATTTTTTTTTTAAATTACTTTATTTATTTATTTTTGGCTGCACTGGGTCTTCGTTGCTGCACGCGGGCTTTCTCTAGTTGTGGAGGGCGGGGGTACTCTTCGTTGCAGTGCGTGGGCTTCTCGTTGCGGTGGCTTCTTTTGTTGCGGAGCGCGGGCTCTAGGCGTGCGGGCTCAGTAGTTGTGGCTCGTGAGCTCTAGAGCGCAGGCTCGGTAGTTGTGGCGCATGGGCTTAGTTGCTCCGCGGCATGTGGGATCTTCTCAGACCAGGGCTCAAACCTGTGTCTCCTGCATTAGCAGGCGGACTGGCAGAGTCCTAATTTGCCTGGGCACCTGGGCACCTGGTCGCTGCCCTCCAAATTAACCTGCAGTTTCTTTCTCTCCTGAAGAGCTTACCCACCTCTGGGGAGAACGCTTCAATGTACTTGAAGCCCTCCTCCCCGCCCTCACTCAGCCCAGGACTTGGTGCGGGTAAGGAAAGGAAACAGCTCACTTATAAACTCATTCCAGCTGAGCCTCTTATGGAAACACTGACAGACCCTTCAAGCCTAGACGCCAGCTCCTGAGGCGCCTTTGTAAAACCCCGCCTCTGAGCTAAATATAGTCACTGGAGGCAAGGTGGTGCTGGTTTGGGAGGTGGGGAGGGACTAAGGAGAGGGGGCAATGAAGCCTGGAGGAGAGTGGGAGGAGGGAAGAAAGGAGGGAGAAAGAAGAGGCAGCCGGGGTCTGAGGGAGAGAGAGAGAGCAGGGGAGAGGCAGAGAAGAAATGGAAGAAATGGGGAGAAAATACGAAGAGATGCAAAAAAGAGTTGCAGGGAAAGAGATGAGAAAGAGAGCTGGAGAGATAGAGATCAATCAGCCCCTGGGAACGACAGTAAATCTCAGCAGTCCTGACTGGTGAAACGTGCTAGCTTGGTGGAGGGAGCACAGGGGGAACAACAGAGGTCGCCTGGGATAGGGATAGGTTGGGGTGGCCCAGGTCTGGGGTCTGGCCACTGCTGAAAGCCCTTGCTAATTGATTATCTGCTGCGGTGACGACTAGCACAGAGACAGTGCGCTTCTCCAGATCCCTGCCTGCCTCCCCACATCTTCATTAGGAGCCAGACCTGACATTACCTTACCCCCAAGGCAGCAGTTAAGGGGCCTAGGGTCCCAGCCAGTCTGCCTTTGGCCTTGGGTGGGGGTAGGGTGGTAATGACGGTGGTGGTGTGCCCTTCAGGATGGCCTGTCCCGAGTGAGGGTAGGATTAAGACATAGTATAGTGAAAGAGTGCAGCCTCAGAAATCTTCTTCCTTAGCTTCAAACCCCTCCCTGTGGAGGCCATGGACGTAACAGGCAGGTGGAAGCAATGACCTGGCAGCACTGATGTGGAAATGAGTCGGGGCAGAGCAGCTGAGCTGAAGCCAACTGTGAGCTGGCTGAACTGGTGGGTTGTGGAGAGCCCAATGTGGGGGTGGTTCTGTGGGGAGGGAAGGGGGTGCTGAGGCACATGGGAGGAGAAGAAGGAACTGGAAGACTGTCAGAGGGGTTTGGAGAGTCCACTGCATTTTGGTCTAAAACCTAAAACTGCGTGAGCATCATATGCAGCTAGGTTTGCTTTCACAGCAAGTGCTCTGGCTCCTTGGGGTGTGGGGTAGGCTCTGACCATGGCCGCTGGCTCTGTGGGGTGAGAGGTGAGTGGAGATCTGGAGGGAGGGTGGGTGTGTCTGCTGCTCTGAGGCTGCTCTGTAACCAGTTTGGGACGGTGGTGAAGGGTGGGCATATCCAAAGCCTCAGGGAAGCAGGAGACTGGTGCATTTCTCTTCCTCATCCCATTCCCTTTCTCTCACAGATTCTGGGAGGGAGTACCGGGCAAGGAAAGAGGGGAAAGTGGCTTGTTCTCTCACTGGTGTGTGAGCACAGGAGGAGATAGATAAATTAGCCTTGTCACCCTTTTCCCAGGCTCCACAGAGCAGAACGGTTCCTGTCCCCCGAGGGAAGATCAGCCATTATTTATGAGCTCCTCTGAAGGGGGCACTGCGGGCATATCCATCTTTGCTCCCCTCCCCCTAGCCGGGGAAGGGGGAGGGGAGGAGCTGGTGCTGCCTGCAGGCTCCTGCTTTCTTTTTTTTCCTGTTTTAAAATTAATTTATTTATTTTTGGCTGCATTGGGTCTTCGTTGCTGTGCGCGGGCTTTCTCTAGTTGCGGAGAGCTTCGTTGCAGTGCGCGGGCTTCTCATTGCGGTGGCTTCTCATTGAGGAGCACGGACTCTAGAACACAAGCTCAGTAGTTGTGGCACATGGGCTCAGTAGTTGTGGCACACGGGCTTAGTTGCTCCGTGGTGTGTAGGTAGGATCTTCCGGGAGCAGGGCTCGAACATGTGTCCCCTGCACTGGCAGGCAGATTCTTAACCAACCGCTGCGCCACCAGGGGAGCCCCAGGCTCCTGCTTTCTTAAAGGCACAGGAGACCCTTGCTGGAGAGACTGGGTCCGGCCCACACTTGAACCCGGGGCATCTTCCAGTTAAAACAGAGAGGTGCAACTGAGACCTACTGCAGGAGAAGCCGCTGATGGCACAGGATAAGAGACACCCGTGTGAGTGGTGCAGGGAGCGTGGGGGTTTTCTACACCTGGCATCCTCAGGAGCAGCTTCCCTGGGTACTGCTGGCTTTGGCCCCAAACACATCCAGCAGGATAGAGAGAAGTTCAGTGGACCGACTGACACGAACCGAAGATTAAAGGCTGGGAATCTGGGGAATGGGTAGAGGCCTAGGTACAATCGGAGGATGGAAATAAAAATTTTCAAATCCTAAGTTTGGTGGTCAGGAAACAGCTCAAACCACATGATAGCCTGGCCTTTCTCCTTGTTGGTGAGGGTCCAAGGCCCCCAAAAAAGGAGCCCAGGCAGAAAAGGGAGAGAATGAGGGGCTAAGGGAAAGTAAGAACGCAGTGGTTAGAGGAGCTGGAGTGGGAAAGGAAGGGAGGAGAGAGAATAAAGCAATGGCTGAATGGCAGGAACTTAGGTGGGCCAGGGATCTACAGCAGGGTGAGGAGAAGCAAGACGTGAGGTTGGAGAACCTGGAGACAGGCTAAGGGAAGAGGCGGAGGGTGAGAGTGACAGAGCTACTGCAAGGCAGGCAGAGGGACAGACAGAAAGTCAGGAACGCTGGGGAAGAGGAAAGGAGGAGGCAGGTGCGGGGGAGAGAGATGGGGGGTGTGGAGAAAGAGGCCTGTGAGCTCTGAGGAGTGGGCCACCTCAGGCCCCAGGGAAGAAGGTAGGTGGGAGGACAGGGGAGGGAGGGCAGTGAGCCAGCAAGGGAGAGGTTGCTGCTTTTTTCCGTCTCTTTCATTTCAATCGCTATCAATAATACATTCCTAAGGAGCCGCCTTTGACAGCAATTAAAAAAGCATTTATGCTTCCAGAGAGAAATCGAAATGATTTCCTCCCACCTCCCTACGCTCTCTGGGCAACGGTCCCTAGCGATGATCTTCCCGGTGGTGTGCTGTCCAAACCTGGGACTCACTAGGGAAGGGATGGACAGGGGCCAGGGAGGATCCTCCACCCCCTTCCCAGGGGTGGCATATCTGAACGCTTTACACTGGGCTCTGGGTGTGGGGGTGGTGTGGGAGATGGGGTGGGGTGCAGAAGCGGGGATTTTAAATATGGTACCTTTGGAAAACCTTTCCTGATTACCAAACCTCAGAGAGCAGCACAGGGAGGCTGCCTGCCTCTTCACCCTGACAGCTGGAGGTGACACCTGTCTTTGCTAAGGTACCAAGAATCCAGGAGGCTGCACCGTGAGGAGTAATTTCCAGAGCTGATTTCAGTTCAGTAGGCGCTTTTTTTTTTTGCTGTACGCGGCCTCACTGTTGTGGCCTCTCCTGTTGCGGAGCCCAGGCTCCGGACAAGCAGGCTCAGCGGCCATGGCTCATGGGCCCAGCCGCTCAGCGGCATGTGGGATTTTCCCGGACCGGGGCAGGAACCTGCATCCCCTGCATCGGCAGGTGGACACTCAACCACTGCGCCACCAGGGAAGCCCAGTTCAGTAGACTTTTACCAAGCTTCTACTGTGTGCCAGGACCTCTGACAGGTGGTGAGGTGTTTCAGAAAGAGTAAGAGGGTCTTGGTGCTCTAGGAACTTATTGTCTGATGGGCAAAGAGACATATTGAACTACACAAAGAACTGTGGTACTAGGCAGATGGCGCAGCAGGCACTGGGAGCATGACAAATTCATACAGGAGGGGGATAGAGAAGGCGAGAAGGACAAGTCGATGGGAGAAGCTCTTTCCCAGGATGGGGAATGGGGCGGGAGGCGGGCAGGGATGATCACTGCTCCATCGCCTCCTTACCCCCGTGAGCCAGGCTTTGTGCCTGGCACTTTATATACATTACCTTTTACTTGACCCCTCATAGCTACCCTACAAGGAAGCAAATATTTTAACAGACTAGGGAACCAAGGATCAGTGAGGTCATATAGCTTGCTGGAGGTCACCCAGCTGGTTAGTGACAGAGCCAGGATGAAAGATAGCAGTCTTTTCCTCACCATTCTGTTCTGTTTCCCATTGGGAATGTTTAATTCCAGAGCCTGCCACTCAGCAATTTCATGTCTAGGAATTTATCCTACAGATGTCCTTGCACGTGAGCACAATGACCTTGTATACAGAGTTGCTCACTGTAACATCCTTTTTCATAGCAAAGGATTGGAAACCACCTAGTATCCATCATAGGGGACTGGTTAAATGGATTTGTAGACAATGGAATACCCTGCAATCATCAAGAGAAGTGGAGAGGTACTTCCCTGGTGGTGCAGTGGTTAAGAATCCACCTGCCAATGCAGGGAACACGGGTTCGATCCCTGTTCTAGGAAGATCCCACATGCCGCAGAGCAACAAAGCCCGTGTGCCACTACTGAAGCCCGCATGCCTAGACCCCGTGCTCCACAACAAGAGAAGCCACTGCAATGAGAAACCCGCATGCTGCAATGAAGACCCAATGCAACCAAAAATAAATAAATAAAATTGATTCTTAAAAAAAAATAATAAAGAAGTGGAGAACACTTTATGTATGGATATGGAATAATTACAGGAACACATTGTTTAGTAAAAAAATACAAGCACAGAGCAATGTGTTTAATACATGATCATTTCTTTTAAAAGGGGGAAAAGAATATTTATACATAATTACTTCTTTTGCACAATGTATCCATGGAAGGAGGTATAGAAAACAGGTAACAGTAGTTGCTTCTGGGAAGAGTAACTACATGTTTGGGGATCAAGAGTGGAGGAAGACTTTTCATGGTATGTTCTTTTGTAACATGAGTTTTGGGCTTTTTGAATATATGACCTATTACAAATAAAGAAATAGAATTAAAAACAAATGTCCTGGCCTAGGCGAGGTGCAGTCTTAATGAGCAGGAAAGTGGAGATGACAGTTTAGGGCAGCAGTGGAGAGGTTGTTGATATTGGCTTTAGAAAAACCTGGATTTGGATCTGCACACTGACGCAGCTCCAGGTCTTCAGACAAGTTACTTCACCTCATTGAATCCCAGTTGACACATGTAACTAGGGACTCTCCCTCCTCGTGGGGAAGACGGGTGATGGTGCAGGCAGGCACTTAGAGTACCTCTCTGTGCTGAATCTCAGAAAGTGGCAGCTGTGCCACCATGGGCCCTGGAAAAAACAAAGAGAAGGAGAGCTTGGGTGCTGTTCATGTCTGGTCAGGAGTAGGAACGCCTCGCTGCTTCTTGATGCCTCACTGGTTCAGAGCATCCCTGAGCATACCTGTGCCGCTTGAAAACCTGGTGTCCTCTGAGTTGCCGGGGCAGGAGGAAGTATGGAATTCATCACGCTGGCTGTGCTGGCTCAGTAGCAGCGCCCTCTTGCCTGGGCAGAGCTGGCCTCCACCGGGAACTGCTGGGCCCCACCAAAAGTCTCCATCTGGCCAGAAACCCTGAGGGCAACCCCAGCCTTGCTCCAACTTGAAGGCTATGTCTATCTTCTTTTCTGCAAGGAGCTTTCAGTTGTCTTCAAAGACTTTCTCTCCAGACCAAAGGTGATGACTTTCTGGAGGTTGCACTTTGTGTGACCCCCACATCAGGTGGGGAGAGAGGCAGAGGGCTGCCAGGTGACCTGGCAGGCTGGAGTCAGAAGATATCTGTCCAAACTGTGAGCTCCAGGTCCTTCACTCCAACTCCCTTAGCCTCAGTTTTCTCATCTGTAGAATGGAGATGCACCTGTGATGATCAAATATACAGTAAAAGCACTGTGTTAGCAGGAAATCTGCCTGAAGCACACTTTCTTTTTCTTAGGATGGTTGTGTTACAGACAGTTGTGGAGACTGAAATGGGCCTCAAGTCAAGTCAAACCAAAACAGGATCCTCCAGGGGTTTCAAAGGAACATGATGAGGCTGTGCTAGTTCTGCTCCTGCTGCTTGGGAGGGACCTATGGGTGGGCAGGTGAGCACTGGGTAGGGAAGAGAGGCTGAGTGGGCTAGCTGCAGAGACTTTTCTGGGGTTTTTCTCCACTCACTCAACAATCAGGAATGGGTATCCCTTTATTGGTTCTATTGGGAGATTCTAAGAAAAGATAAGACATGGGTGGCCCCATCCTTGAGAAACCCTCAGGCAAATGTGGGGGCAGAGATCATTCAGTCATTCAACAAACACTTATGGAGCCACTTGTGAAAATGGTTGTGAAAGATGCACAGAATGGATCAGCCATGGTCCCTGCTTTCTAGAAGCTTATAGTGTAGCAGGGAAGATCATTCATGGCACATAAGGCTGTATTTTCATAAGAGAAATTACCACTGTGCCAACTAATTTTGTGAGAACTGAACGAACATGGGGCATGAGTGCTCAAGGCCAGGGAGGCTCAACTAAGAAAGGCTTCCTGAGGAGGCTGGAGCTAGGTTAGTGGGACCAGAACCAAGAGGCCACACTGAGGGGAGGCGGGGTGTCCCTTCAGGAGAGTGATGTGTGATGAGCTAAGAGGGCTGCTGGTAGGTGGACTGGGGCCCTGGGGCAGTATGGGCCCCTCTCCAAAGCTCCCATCAGCCATGCAGCTGTATTGCTGCCTTGCTCTGTAGGGGGGAATAAACTGCTTATTATTTTCCCCTCAGCCTCACCCAGGCAGCTCACCCTGCTAAACACCAGAGTGAAAGGGACCTGTAAACGTCTGGCAGGGGCTCACATCAGATCTGGCCACTGGAGTGGCAGGGCCTGGTTGGCTCCTGGCTCATGCTGACCTCAGTCTAGCCAGAGGCACCAGGCACCTGGGTCACCTGCTTTGTGTCTGAGTTGAAACCCGCCCATGTTGGGGATGGCGACTCTGCCTCTGTCTGCTGGGTCTCTCTGTCCAGCTGGCCTGGTGGATTCACATAAATATTGATTGTCTGCTCAGCCATCTGGGAAGGGAGAGAGAGAGAGAGGGAGAGAGAGAGCGCGAAGCCGGGCAGTGGGGAGAGCCCTATCAGGCAGCCCTGGATGGATAGAGTGCTCACACTGAAGGCTGACCAAGGCCCTCTTTGGCCTTCTCCCCGTAGGAGAGGCAGGAATCCTAGGGTGGAGAACACCCTGGAGGTTGGTACACACCAAATTCAGAAGAGTGCTAACCTCGAGCACTCATGATGAGGAGCATGCCAGCAGAGAGACCAAGGGGGTCTACGGTGGTATTCGTGGTGGTTTATTTCTTAAGCGAAGAAGGGCTACACGCCTGTTCCTGATCTTGTTCTTTGTATCCTTCTCTATGTCTGAATAGTTCATAATACATTTTGTTTAGTGACATTGAGAGTTCACTGACTCCTTCCTCAAGCCTGTAGGCAAGACTTCAGCAATGTACTGGAAATTGGTGATGTTCTAGCCTAAGTTTAAAGCTTTGAAGAAGGAATTCCCAAGACCCCAACACAACCCAGGCGGCGTCCCGCTACCTGCTCTTCCTCCAGCTTTGTCGGGGACGTTGTTCCTTCTCTGGGCTCTGGGCAGCAACCCTATAGCATTCCTGAAGTCCCCCAGTCAGACTGTAAACTCTGTGGGGGCAGAGACCCCTCCTGTGATGGCGCTGGGCACACAGCAGGCACCTAATCAGTGTTAGTTGAAACGCTGGGGAAAAATCAGCCCAGGTGAGGGTGTTTTCATAGCTGGGGAAGCGTGACACAAAGGTCACAAGCTTTGGGGTCAGACCTGGATTTGAACCTGAGCCCTGACACATATCAGCTGTGTGACAGGGGGGTGTCACTTCACCTCTCTACTCTGGGGTTCCCTGATCTGTAAAAAGGCAATAATGATAGTGCCTACCTCATGGGGCATTGCATGGGTAAATGATCTGATGTACAGAATGCAGCTGGTCCATAATTGGTGCTAAAATCCTAAAGTCCCCAGCCCCCATCCTGAGCAGTTCAATTCCCGAGAAGCTTCTTGAAGCTCCTGATGGAGATGTTCTTATATCTTTGTCCTTGTCTTAGTCTGTTTCTGTGTCGTCTCGTTTCTGATTCTGTCATAGCTCTTTTTTTTTTTTTGTCAGTTTTTCTTTCTCCCCTTTCTGTTTCTCTCATTACCTTTCCCCCAACCCACTTTCTTAATTATCTTCCTCTCCACCCCCTCCCTCCCTTCTTCTTTCCCTCCTTCTTTCTCCTGATTCCTACCCTCCAGGGCCTCTGTGTGACTGTACTTCTCACCTTGCTGGCTCTGTTTCACATTCCTCTATTCAAGGCATAGGATGATCCTCCTTAGTGCATTCAAGGAAATGAGCGAAAAGAAACCAGACAGGTAGCTGCTGTCCACGGAGGCCATGTTTGATAATCAGTCATTTCTGGGAACAGCTCTTAACTCTTGGAACCCAAATGGCTCCTATCCCATGGTTATTGCTCCTACTTCCCAAGGGCCCCAGTCTCCATCAGGGTCCTCTGCAAACCAACAGCAAGGCCTTGAAAATCGTGTCATCCAGGCAATGGACTCCTTCTCTGAGTCCACTCCCAGGTCAGGATTCTGCAGGACCCTGGAGGGAGGGGACGTTGTTTGGAGGATTAGGAAGCTCTCATCTAATGGGAGAGTCAGCACTCTCATGAGTCAGACCTGACACAAGCTCAGAAAACAAGCAATAAATAGAAAGCAATTTTCTTCCTGAGCACTGAAGAGCCGTGCCATTTAGAACAAAACAGATTTAATCAGAGAAGACTTCTTGGAGGAGGTGAGTATACAGCAGGGATTGAAAAGAGGACTGGGGGGGGCGCGGACACCAAGATAGAGAATAATGGCCCAGGTCCTCTCAGAGGGCAGGTGAGGGTACCCAGGTTGTGTTGCGTTCAGGAACTGTGCATTTAGTTTCACAGGTTGGAGCCAAGAACCATCATAATGAAATTAGATTGGTAGGGAAGGGACAGCAGGAAGACAGGTTTCCCCAGAGCAACTGGGTCAAATCCAAGGATGTCAGGCTGTCAGTCTCTGGGACATGCAGATTCTTGGGCTGCTGGTGCCACTCCCCTCCTGGAAAAAATGCAAATGGTGCAGTTACTCCCCTAGCCCTGAGCCCCCTAGACTGCTTTTTGGGAGAAGCCCACCCTGCAGGAGGGAGAGGCAAGGTGAGGTGGGGTAGAAGGTGAGTGATTTCATTTGACTTTCTCGTATGTGGGGGTGGGGGGGGAGGGTACATCAGGATCTTAAAGTATGCATCTCTGCTTTTATGAGTCTATGTGTGAACTAAGATCCCACATGCCACACGGCGTGGCCAAAAAGAAAAAAAAAGTTAAAAATTAAATTGTACCTGAAAAAGACATGTTTTTGTAAATCTGTGTAAATGGGAGCGTATGTGTATGTATATACATGAGACCCAGGGCCATACCCCGACTGTTTTTTTTAAAATTAATTAATTAATTTTTATTTGTTTATTTTTGGCTGCATTGGGTCTTCGTTGCTACGCGTGGGCTTTTCTCTAGTTGCCGTGAGCTGGGTCTTCTCTTTTGTTGCGGTGCGCAGGCTTCTCACTGCAGTGGCTTCTCTTGCTGCGGAGCACGGGCTCTAGGCGCGTGGGCTTCAGCAGTTGTGGTTTGCGGGCTCTCGAGCACAGGCTCAGTAGTTGTGGCGCACAGGCTTAGTTGCTCCGTGGCATGTGGGAACTTCACGGAACAGGGCTTGAACCCGTGTCCCCTGCATTGGCAGGCGGATTCTTCATCACTGTGCCACCAGGGAAGTCCCGCCCCGACTGTTATTATTAACAAACCCTCTTGGTCCTTCTGAGGTGTTTCTCTTCTGTGGCCTGAGGGCCCATCTAGCTCTCCTGCTGATCAGGGGATGGGATCTGGGACCTTGGATTTGGCTGGGCTCAGCTGCATCGTTTTGCACTGTGATGCTGCAAATTGGCTGCGGAGAGGCCCGGGCCCAGATGGAATCAAATGGGGAGAAACTCTGCTTTCCTCTCTGATGAGGCTGGTAACAGCCCAGCCTGCAGGGAGGAGGGCCAGAAGGATGGGTAGTTTTTAGGAACTGATTCACCAAAGCTCACCCAACATATGTTTTAATGAGGTTCTTTTTTGCTGGGTTCTGTGGGGATAGTTGTGACAGAGCAGGGGATTCCTTACATCCAAACTTTCCCTGGCTTTCTCCTGAATTTTTCCTTTTCCAGGGAAGCTCAGCAGCTAAAACTGGAATCACCAGGTTGGCACCTTCCCACCTTCTTGCCATTCTTCTCTCCTTGTCCCTCCTCCCTCCTACTGCAGCAGCCCAGGCTGGGCCGGGCAGAACAGAGTGGGCCCTCAGCCCCTTGCAGCACTTTGGAATGGGCGCGGATGGGCCAGCCTGTGGCAAGCTTGGCCAGCACACACCAGCATCCAAGTCTTCCCCTCTGACTGTCAGAGAAGCCTTGGTTGCCTCGGATGAGAATAATCTGGGCAAGCTTCTGACACTTTGCCCTCACGTAGCCCTTGGTTCTCTGCAGGTAGCCGTCTCAGAAAGCAGGGATCAGACTGGAAATTTCCAGGGCAGAGGCCATATGTCCCCAGCATGGAGCCCCTTAAGGGCTCCTTACCTTTTCCCTATATCCTGCCTTCTGGGCATGTAGGGTGCCCAGTGGGGTGGGGGTGGGGATGGGGGTTGAGCATGGTTTTGACTGATTGGGAAACTTGCCTCCTGCTGGGAGTCCTGGGCTGGCAGGAAGGTGGTGAGAGCCTGGAGCAAATTCATCAGCTTCTTCTTCCAAAAACCTCCAAAGACACCTCCAAAGCACTTTATGAAGATCTATATGTCCTCTTACGACGTCTGGGAAACCAGAGGACAAAATCACTACTTTTCTCTATCAGAGTAGGGAACCCCTGAGAAACCTAGCATTTTAGCCAGACAGACACATCTGGGAGTAACAAAGTCAGAGTTCAAATGCAGAGCCCTTCTGTCTCCAGTCCTCAGCTTGGCCCCCGTACCCCTATCTGGTGGGATTTTAAATAAGTTGGAAGATTAGCTCATTGGCATCAATAAGAGCTATTGAAACAGCTCACCAGCCCTCGGTGGTTTTATGCAGTCACTCCACTCACTTGCTCCTGATAATGGATCATTCTGTCTGGCTGTATAGTGAGACTGGTCAGACGAGGGGCTGCGTGCATACAGAAGAGAACCACTGGTCTGACTGAAAGCAAGTTTCCAAACACCATAAAGGGAGATGAAGAAATAGAATAAAAGAAGAGGGGAGTGAGGCTGAGAGGCAGGCAAGGAATGCTGTGGAAGGGCCTGTCTGCAAGGCTGACCTGGGGGCTGCAGGGGGAAGGCCGCTGAGCCTAAGGATGGACAGATCACTTCCTGCTGAGACCAAGAGCCAGATACTAAAGTAAGCTGGCCAGAGCAGCAGGCTGACAGAGGAGGGCCCTTCACGGAGAGATGGATGGGGCCAATGCAAGGCAGAAACTAAGACTTGGCTGAAAAGGGCAAGGAGGGCTGGTAGGGAAGGGACCAAGTTGTCCTTGGTCACCCCGTCTCCAGCTTCTAAGAGTGACACCCCTCAAGCTTTTAAGAGTATGGCTGACAAGGGGAGAAGTAAATTGGTACTGAAGAGGATGGGGAGGTGTGGCAGGGAAGAGACAGAGGCAGGCAGGAAACCACTGGAAGCCTGGAGGGTGCAGGAGAGTGTGGGAGAGGTTTGCACCCACATCTTCTGGGCACCCAGCCCAGGCCTGACGATAGCCAAGACTGCCATGGGCAGGGGGTGGGGGAGGTCCGCTTTCCTCTTCTCACCCTGTGTCTGCCTGCCCCAGGAGGAAGAATGGAAAAAGATGCATTTACCGATTGCTTCCAAACATTAACCCCTCTCTCCCACCCTCTCAAATAAGCACACCCCACCCCATCCCCTTGTCACCTTGCTTCCCCAACAAACATTGGCTTCGCTTTGTCTTACTTTCCCGGGACTGGGGGCAACAGTTGCGTGCACAGAGAAGAACTTGGTAAGCGCTCAGAATTCCTTTGGGAGGTTGGTGTGTTTTGTGATCTGGAGCTACTGTTATATCACATTAGAGGTTAAACTTGCTCCTGTTGGTATCTTTAAAAACAATGGCAATACATAAAGATTTTATCCAAATCAAGGCATGTATCTGCAGGTGCTAAGAATTCATGCAGGAGAGATCCATTAGCAGTGCATGAACATCAGAAAAGGGGCAGAGAGGAGGCCAGGGCCTGAGATCAGATGCTAGGACCCAGCATGGACACAGAGGTCCTTGGCGTTTTGTCTGACACCTGCCAAGTGGGGGCCTTGGAACTGCAGCCGAGGAAAGCAAGCATTAAGGAGGCTGGGCATGGTCGCCTGTTCATCCATATCTCAGCCACATTCTGGGCAGGTGAGACACTCGTGTTTCTTGAGGACATCCAAAGGAGTGAGATAATCTGAATGGAAAGCCTAAATGGGGGCGAGAGAATTCCAAAGGATAGTGCTTCCTCTTTCCCAACAGAAGGTGGGATATGTAGCTCTCCGATCTGAAGCCAGAAGGGTGGGGTAAACCTCCTACAATTTCAGTTTTTATGAATCTTATTACTATCAGTGATGTTGTAAATGATTAATAGGGCATTTGAAATGGAGGCTTGTCCAGTGGAGATGAGGAAGGAAGGAAGGAAGAAAGGGAGGGAGGGAGGGAAGGAGGAAAATTAGTATTTATTGAGCGCTGACATATCAGGCGCTCTGCTGGGAGCTTTCACACACCTTATCTCTGTAGTTTAACCTAGGCAGCTGCAGTCTAAGGGTAACTCCTTGCCTCCCACAGCTTCTCCCTGTTTACCTTTCCTCCATCTGGGCCTTTGGAACTCAGGTCCACATTCCCTCTGAGTTTCTATCCCCAGGGGCTGTCTTGGAGTCGTTGCGTCAAGGAAACAGTTTACAGGGCCTCCTGGCTGTCACTGACTCAAGACTCCAAGCCAGGAATGGAGCAGACAGTCAGCTGGAGACTTGAGGAAGAGGGAGGGAGGAGGGGACTCAACACTGCTCTTCATCTTCCCCAATCAGCACAGAAACCCTTGCCCTTGACAGGCGCTCTGGGAAGGATACTGGACTGGAGTCACAGCCTATGTCCATTCTCTCCTCTCCTGCTGCTGATTGGGAGGCTGGGGCTTACTCCTCACTCACTCTTCCTCTCAAGGCTTCAATTCCTCCTTGGTGGGAGCTCAGGGGCTATTTCTCAAGGCCTGGAACAATTCTGACCTTCCAGAATCGAACTTGCAGTAGAATGTAAGCTCCATGAGGCAGGGACTTTGCCTGTTTTGTGCACAGTTGTGCCGGAACAGTGCCTGGTGCATAGTAGACCCTCGAAAAATATTTGTTGAATGAGTCTCCCATCCTTTCTTCCCTCAGAGAGACATCCTTTCCCAGGAAGCCCACACCTCTCTGCCCCTGCACTTGCTCCTGGCAGCAGTGTGCACAGCACATGGAGAGATGCAGGTTCTGGATGTTCTCACACAGCTTCCTTGGGGTCCTGGCTTCCCAGCAGGCTCAGTACCCTGTTGTGGAAATACCAGACCATCCCTTCCTCTGGTGGAGCAAAGCACAGTGGAGGACAGGGTTCTTCTTGGCAAACTCCAAACACGGCCACTCGAGGCTTGCCACTGCAGAGTAAATTATTACAAACAGGTGTTTCCTCTCAACCCCACAAACTCTTTAGAGATGGCTGGGCTGGGGTGGAGGGAACCTCTCCCAGAGGCTCGGTTACCAGGTGCAGAGAGAACACTGTTTCCGTACCCTCCCGGCCCAGGTCATGTTTGTGAAGCACCTTGAGCACCTTGGGCAGGAAGAGTCCTCCAGAGGTCATTCCTCTGCCGCAGGCACCTTGGGTGCCTCCTGACTGGCAAACTGGTCAGAAAGGGAGACCAGTGTCCTCTGGGTCATTCAATCTTCCTGTTTCCCTTGCAAAGAATTCCCGTCCCTACGTAACCCCTTTCCAGCCAGCTTAGGACCTGAGCAAGGTTACAAGTCCATCCCACTGTGGAGGGGCGAGCACCTCCTTAGGCTCCAGGTGGCCACAAGCACTTCATTCAGTGGCACAGTCTGCGCCCTAGGCTTCAGTGCCAATAGTCTGTGGGGCCCAGTGCCAGCACCGTGGCAGAGGCTGGAACCTGGGCAGCCTCTTGCCGACGGCAGGCTGGACTCTCCCCCACAGATCTAGAATGAGCCCTCCTGTAGGTGGGAAGAAAACATGGCTGCCATTCTACATGGTCTCCTGGAATCGCTGCCTGGGAAGGAAAATGGGTGTAGATTTGCTTCTCCCTACCTGCTACCCATTTCATACCAGAATCCAGGGAACTAATTCTGGGTCTTGCAATTTCCCTGTTCATTGTTAGTCTCCTCCTCCCATGGTCTCCTGGGTCACCCAGCCCATCCAGCTCAGAGGAACTCCAGGTGGGGAGGCTCTCCTTAGAGGCTGGGAGAGGTGGGGTGCTTCCACCACGTTAGCCATCTGGTCTCTGGAGCAGCCCCCCAAGGGCGCCGCAAGTTGGAAGCTGCTCTCTGCCTGTTTGGAATCTTTGCTTGGGTTCCAGAAGGACAGTGGTGTCATTTTCATAAGCTTTGGCTCATTGCTGCACACTACCTGCTCCTTCTAGGGGGCTCCCTCTCCTTCCTCCTCCTTGTACCTCTCTTCTTGGTTATTAGCAGGGCCTGGGAGGGCATCCTGCCAACAGACGGCCAAAAGGCAGAGCAGGCAGCCGTGGCAGTGGCCGTGCCAGCAAAAGGACGGGCGATTAAAACAAAATGATTCATCTTGGGAATGAGTGCAATTTGCTTTCCACTTACAGGAACCGGGGCTGGGCTCCAAACAGCCTCTGTGGACTCTGAGGGGAGATGGGAGTCTAGGCCATTGACTGTTAAGTAATGAACTCCACTGAGTGCTCCCTGTTGACTCTGTGGAGGGGGGATCTGGCTGGGAACGTGGGTGGGTGAGCCAGAGAACGGGCAGGGGAGGCCGGAGGCTGTACAGCTCAGTCAGGACACAGGGGAAAGTGGGGGCAGTGCTTCTGCAGGTGCCCTGGAGGATCCAGAGCAGTCCTGGGCCCCATCATTGTGGGAGGCCTCCAGAAACAGTCAGGCTGGGGCCACCTAACCCTCTGCTTTGTCACCAGTGCTTCAGGAATCCACAGGCTATTTAAAGAGCCTTTGCTGAGTGTGCCAGGCTTTAAAGAGCTGGAGATTAATAAGGCGTGGATCTTGTCCTCAAGGGATTTATAGTCCAGGGGCGGGCAGTCAGCAGGTCAACCGAGGAGTGCAAAGGATAAAAGCACTGTGATGGAGGCAAATAGAGGACATCATGGGGCCCAAAGTGTGGCGATGCCAATCCTATCTGGTGGGGGTGGGGGGAGTGAGGAAAGGCATCTAGGTGACTGTGTCCTGAAGATGACTAAGTGTTCTCTAGGTGGATTGGGGCGGGGGTGGGGTGGGGCAGCAGGATGGAGTGAGGAATTAATCTAGCTAAAGAGATGAGCCTGAGGAAAGGACATGTGAAAAAGCCTGTTTAAAAAATGCGGACTTGGGCTTCCCTGGTGACGCAGTGGTTGAGAGTCCGCCTGCTGATGCAGGGGACTCGGGTTCGTGCCCCGGTCCGGGAAGATCCCACATGCCGCGGAGCGGCTGGGCCCATGAGCCATGGCCGCTGAGCCTGCGCGTCCGGAGCCTGTGCTCCGCAACGGGAGAGGCCACAACAGTGAGAAGCCCGCGTAACGCAAAAAATAAATAAATAAATAATGCCGACTTCCATGGTGGCGCAGTGGTTAAGGATCTGCCTGCCAATGCAGGGGACATGGGTTCAAGCCCTGGTCCGGGAAGATCCCACATGCCATGGAGCAACTAAGCCCGTGTGCCACAACTCCTGAGCCTGCGATCTAGAGCCCGCAAGCCACAACTCCTGAGCCCACGTGCCACAACTACTGAAGCCCACATGCCTAGAGCCCCTGTTCTGCAACAAGAGAAGCCACCACAATGAGAAGCCTGCACACTGCAACGAAAAGTAGTCCCCGCTCGAGACAACTAGAGAAAGCCTGTGTGCAGCAACAAAGACCCAACACAACCAAAAATAAATTTAAAAAAAAAAAGTTCAAAAAAAAATGCTGGAATTTGAACAGCCTGACCCGGCTGCCGTTGGGGAGGGGATGCAAGCAGAAATGGACCTAGGGTTCAAGAGGGCCTGGGAACACCATGCTGTGGAGCCTGCCCTGATCCCAGCCACTGAAAGGGTTAAATCAGGGATGTGATTAGGTCAAGTTTGCATTTTTAGGCAACTTTCAGCCACCTTGGGTTTTTTCAATCATGTCTCATCCAAGACCACTATATTCTAAAAAAGAATCTGAAACATGTATGTCAAACTGTTAGCATTTATTTAAAAAGGGCAGTGGGTACATGAGTATATGTTATTTTATTCTCTGTACTTTTCAAATTTCAAAATTAATAATGAATTTTTGTGCATCCATATGATAGAATACTGTGCAGTATTGAAGAATGAAAGTGAAATACATATTCTGTCATGACAAAATGCTTGTGATTTTTTTTTTAAGAATTTTTAAAAAATTAATTTATTTTTGGCTGTGTTGGGTCTTCGTTGCTGCACATGGGCTTTTCTCTAGTTGCGGCGATCGGGGGTTACTCTTTGTTGTGGTATGCAGGCTTCTCATTGCGGTGGCTTCTCTTGTTGAGGAGCACGAGCTCAAGGTGCATGGGCTTCAGTAGTTGTGGCACGTGGGCTTCAGTAGTTGTGGCTCGTGGACTCTAAAGTACAGGCTTAGTAGTTGTGGCGCACGGGCTTAGTTGCTCCGTGGCATGTGGGATCTTCCTGGACCAGGGCTCAAACATGTGTCCCCTGCATTGGCAGGGGGATTCTTAACCACTGCGCCACCAGGGAAGTACCTACTTGTGATATGCTTGTAAGTTGCTAAACAGGATGTAGATAGTATGATTCTATTTTTGTAACAATGATAGCAACAAGTAAATAAAACGGATCTGGAAGGAAACTATTGAAATATTAACAATGGTGAAGTTACCTTTAAGGGGTGGAATTTGGATACAGATAGAGAGAAGGCAGAATTTTCTTTTTCTATTTTATGCCTTTTAGAGTTGTTTGATCTTTAAAATGAACCTGTATTATTTCAAACAAAAGTCTCCTGTTTTAATTGCTAACTATTTTGATGCAATTTCAAACCCAGAGACAAGTTGCAAGAATAGTAAAGGCATTCAACTATACTTCAATTAAAAAAAAAAAAGAGGGCTTCCCTGGAGGCGCAGTGGTTGAGAGTCCGCCTGCTGATGCAGGGGACACGGGTTCGTGCCCCGGTCTGGGAAGATCCCACATGCCGTGAAGCGGCTGGGCTGGTGAGCCTGCGCGTCCAGAGCCTGTGCTCCGCAATGGGAGAGGCCACAACAGTGAGAGGCCCCGTGTACAGCAAAAAAAAAAACAAAAAAAAAACAAACAGTAGAGGAACTCGTTATACTTTTTACCCAGGCTCAGCACTGGCTTCCATCTTGCCCCACACAACACACATTTGTGAAAAGATTACCTCCATTTTGCAAACTCCAGTGGCCACTTTACAGTTTTTACTTCTAGACCTCTCTCCTGCTTCTGACCCTGCTGTCCTCAGAGCTTCCTGAAAGGCCTGCTGTCCCTCGGCCTAAATCTCCTCTGCTTCTCCAACTCTCCTTTTTTGTTCTCCTTCTCAGGGCCCTCCTTTCCAGCACCCTTTAAACACTGGGGTTTCTCAGAGTTTCAGCCTGGGCCCACGACTTGGCTGTGTGTATTTTCTCTTTGGGAGAGCTCATCCACTTTCATTTACTAAAACTCCTGTCTCTATGCTGATGAAGCCCACATCATATCTGCAGCCACCATCTCTCCCTTTAGTTTCAGATGCCCATATTCAAATGCCTGTTAGACACATATGCCCTTAGATGGTCTACAAGCATTCTGAACTCAACAGTCTCAAACGCATCATCATCTCCCCTCCCTCCTGCTAACTGTTCTCTTCTGTGTGTCCTTCATCTCAGGTAATAGCACCACCATCTTTCACTTTGACAACTGTAATCAACTCCTAATTGGTCTCCCAGACTACAGTCTTCTGCCACATAATCCCCCTCTGTCAAAGTGACAATCCTTAAATGCAAATCTTATTGTGTCTTGCCCTGTCGATGGCTCTCATCCCCTGCAGGTCCAAGATCCTTAGGCTGGCACATGTGGCTCCTCCCAGCCTCTCCAGCGTATCTCGCGCCACTGCCCGCCCCATCCCCATCAGCCCATGCCTCCATGTGTCTGATGAAGTTGTTTTCCTTACAGCGACCTCCTCTCACCTTTCTTTCCTTGGCTAACCCATCCTTCAACACTGAGCTCAATGGGCATCTCCTATAGGTTAGGAGGAGTGTCCCTTTCACGTGTAATTGCATTCTTTTTCTTTCTTGTATCTATCCATCTACCAAACAATTTTTAATATCTTGGTTTTGTGTTTGTCTCCCTCACTGCTCTGTAAACCCTGGAAGGTAAGGGGTTTGCATATCTTTATATACAATTATATACCTTTATATCCTTAGTGTCTTAACACAGTGCCTGGCGCATGGTAGACACTAATAAATGTTTGCTCAGAGGAGGTGGACATTCGCTCTGGCCTTCTCCACATCTCTCCCCCCTCCTCCTGGCTGCAGTACACTTGACCACACATTGCCTCTTTCTCTGTCCCAGCCCTGGCCTCCAGCCTCTGCTCCACCTTCCCCCTCTGTCCCTATCCCCGGGCTTTGCTCTTACATGCTCCTTCTGCTGCTTTCCTCCCTCACGTTCTCTTCTGCTTCTTCCCTTCTATTTTCAACAGCTCTTGCTACCCTCTCGTATCTTTCCAGATGCTTCTCTCCCACTATCCTCCCTTGTGGGGGCCACTCAGGGCAGTTCCAGCCCACTCCTGGCCCAGGGGTCTGGTGTAGGACTTTATATAATTACTTCACAATGGAGCTTAATGATTGTAAAGCATTTTCATCTCAACCCACACAATTCCAGATTTACAGCAACCAAGACTTTATGCTTACAATTGAACTCACACCCCACTAGGCCTCTAACTGGAGTGTCTTACGGAAAATGTATCTTCACAGCCCTTTAGGGAAGAGGGTAACTTGCTAACAGACTTTTCTCTCTAATACCTGTAAGCGTAAGAACCTAAGATGGCACCCCATCTCTGTAAGGATCTCCTTCATCACATGCATCCAGGCATTTACCGTGTTATAAGCTGATCTACTACCATGTGAGGGGTCTCGGGGGTACACATTCATTCCGTCTTTCACTTGTAAACTTACTGAGCTCCCACTAATGCCACCCACTGGATACAGACAAGGGGTCATGGATGAGTATGCCCTGCTCAAAGATCCAAAGGGACTCATGGTCTGGAGTGGAAGACAAATATGCAAAAAAATTTAATAAAGTAAGAAAGGTATGGTGGAGGTACCAGGTGCTATGGGAACATGAAAGGAGCACCTGAGCATGCCTGGGTTGGAGGAAGGTTTTAGAGAAATGACATTTGAGGAATGAACGGGAATTGATGAGGCAGACAAGGAGACAGTGAAGTGGACATTTGTCATGTGTTTGATTGCCCAGTGTCTGAGCACCCTTCTTATTTCAGAGGGAATTCCCTATCGCATGAGTCTCAGTGCAGGCAGGATTCCACCTTCTACTCCACATGGTGGGTAGGGGCGGGGGGAGCATGGTGGTGCAGATTTTTTCTCTCCCTGCTTCCCCCACAGCATGGGTGTGGGCAGAGTAAGGGTAGAGGGAGGGTGGGCCCTGCAACCTGAGCTCAGCCAATCTGATGCCCCCACAGGGTCTTTGGGACTTTGACAGGAAGGGCAGGTACAATTGGGAATCGTCACAGCAAAGATATCTAGCCTGGGGGGGTGTTAGTTGAGGGTGGATGGGAAGGGGGCAGAACTAGCAGCAGTGTCTAACCAGATGCCCTTGTCATTGACCTTGGAGTGTTCTCTGCCATCTAGCCTCCCTTTGTTCCTGCTTGTGGTGGGAGCTACCGCTCCAGCCTACCCATCAACTCTTGAGCCACCAGAATTTCTCTTTCCAGAATACTGCTTATCTGCTTAATTAGTGATAGTTGGTTTCTGTCGTTTGCAGCCAAGTTTCCTGTCTAGTCTAGGCTGGGAAGAGTCTTGAAGAAGCTAAGAAGAGCAGAGCGCAGTGTTTGGGGAAAGGTGGGTAGGGTGATATAGCTGGAGTACAGGAGAATGTAAAGAAAAAGGGTTCACAAGACTGGGAGGAGGGGCAGAGGCTCACGATGAAGGGTCTTCTCAACCAGGCTAAGACATTTGCCTTTTTCCTCATAGGAGATGAGCAGCCATTGAAGAGTTTAAGTGAGGAGGGTCATGGTGAGACTTGGACTTTAGGAAGATCACAGGAGATCCATACAGGGATCGATTGGAGCAGGGCCACTGCTGCCCCTCGGGGAGATTTAGCAAAAAGTTGCCTCTTCCAGGCAGCCTCTATCCTGTGGGTTGTATTGCTTGGCTAGCAGAACGAGACTGGATTTCAACCGCAATTCGCTCGCTCTGTTGTGCAGAGCACAGGTGGTACAACAGTTCTCAATAGCCTGGAATTTAGGCCACAACACTATCCCTGACCCTAAGGAGCTTACAGTATCACCTCTACTTTGCTTTCTTCTGACACAAACCTCCTTCCCTTCTCACCAGAGAGACTGCCTCTCTGTCCCTGATTTCTGAGGAAACGAAGCCAATTTTTAAAAAAACTTTCTATTGGAGTATAGTTGATTTACAATGTTGTTATTTCTGCTGTACAGCAAAATGAATCAGTTATACATATACATATATCCACTCTTTTTTAGATTCTTTTCCCATATAGATCATTACAGAGTATTGAGTAGAGTTCCTTGTGCTATATAGTAGGTCCCTATTAGTTATCTATTTTATGTATAGTAGTGTGTATATGTCAATCCCAATTTCCCAATTTATCACCCCCCACCCCCGCTAACCACAAGATTGTTTTCTACATCTGTGACTCTATTTCTGTTTTGTAAATAAGTTCATTTGTACCATTTTTTTAGATTGCACATATAAGCAATAACATGGTATTTGTCTTTCTCGTTCTCTGTCTGACTTACTTCACTCAGTATGACAATCTCTAAGTCCATCCATGCTGCTGCAAATGCCATTATTTTGTTCTTTTTTATGGCTGAGTAATATTCCATTGTACATATGTTCCCTGGTTGTCTAGTGCTTAGGATTCAGTGCTTTCACTGCTGTGGCCCAGGTTCAGTTTCTGGTTGGGGAACAGAGATCCCACAAGACACGTGGCATGGCCAAAATAAAAAAATTAAAAAACAAAGAACCAAAAAACCTCCCCAAGGACTTCCCTGGTGGCGCAGTGGTTGAGAGTCCGCCTGCCGATGCGGGACACACGGGTTCGTGCCCCGGTCCGGGAAGATCCCACATGCCGCGGAGCGGCTGGGCCCGTGAGCCATGGCTGCTGAGCCTGTGCGTCCTGAGCCTGTGCTCCGCAACGGGAGAGGCCACAACAGTGAGAGGCCCGCGTACCACAAAACAAAACAAAAGAAAACAAAACAAAGCTTTCTTTGCTGGTTCTCAAGACACAACCCTTCATTTCAAGTAGAAATTGGCTTTATAGTCAGGGCCTCTACCCCACGTGGTTGTGTTTCTCTAATTCCTACACACAGAAATCTTCCATTGAGTTTTTCTTTAGGCATCTTCTCTTCGGTCTATTCAAGTCCTCCAGGGAAAACAGTGGCCAGGTTCCTTGGCTGATCAGTGGGAAGGTCAGCTGCACTGGTGAATGCCAGTGTATGGTCTAATTCCTACACACAGAAATCTTCCATTGAGTTTTTCTTTAGGCATCTTCTCTTCGGTCTATTCAAGTCCTCCAGGGAAAACAGTGGCCAGGTTCCTTGGCTGATCAGTGGGAAGGTCAGCTGCACTGGTGAATGCCAGTGTATGGAAGGAAGGGTTGGCCCCCTGCCCTCAGCCATCATGCACTGAGAGGGCCTGTTTCATGCAAAGACTCTGAACTATGGACTCTGGACTCTTCCTGCCACCAGAATCTCAGAGGTCATTTGACCTAAGTTGCCACTCATAGTAGCCTTGTCAGTGGGCACCCAGCCTCTGCTTCCATACCTCCTGTGATGAAAAACTCAGTACTCATTGTAGCAGCTTGTGTCTTGGCTGGACAGCTCAAATCACTGGAAAGGTCCTTGTTTGATGGTGACCTTGGTCTGAGTCCTGGGATTTAGGAGCTGTAGAAAGATGCTAAACATGGTCCACTTTACAACCAGTTGCCTTTCACCATGCTTTTTTAGCCCATCTCCCTGCCTCATAGTATCTCAGTTCACTTTTGGAACATCTGGAGAGGCTGAGGTCCGTGTCCCCCCATCACAGAGGGTGATGTATTTGGGTGACCTTCTCAAGGTCAGACTCCACTCTGACTCCCACTGTGGAGCTTCTGGATCATTCCTGCACATTCCTTTCTCTGCGTGGTGCCTCTTCCTGTTCCTAAGGACTCATCCCCTCAGGTAGTCTGACTTGTTAGCTCTCTCTGGACTGACCAGCCTGAGGTGGCAGGGTGCTACCCGAGTGCGTGGGCTGCCTGGGGCACCCAGACCTCGCCAGCTCTGCAGGGCTCAGAGGAGAGGAGGATGGAGGTAATTGGGGCATGCAGCTCCACCGGGAGGCTGGCAGGACAGATTGTTTTCCTGTTTGGTTTTCATTCTCTCTCCTCCTATTAGGTTCGGCTGGGCGATTGAAACTGCTGGTGTGTGTGTGGGCAGCACAAGCCTGTGTGCTTGTGTGCTTGCACGTGTGCGTGTACGTGTGTGTGTGCGTGCGCGCGTGTGTGTGCACAGCTGTGTGGGAGGACATCCGTGCGGGAGGCTTCAAGAGGGAGCAGCCTCTCCTTGCCGACCAACTCAGGCTCTGACAGCGCTCCCACTGAATTGGCCTTAGAAAGTTTCCTGGGTTTGACAGGAACAGAACAGAAGCTGCAGATAGGCTGCACAGTTTCCCTGACAACCCCAAAACATGGATGGGAGAGGGAATGGTGGGAATCAGAGAGAAGGGAGTGATTTGGGTCTACCACCAGCTTCAGTCCCTGTCTTTTCCCCTCACAATAGCTTAGGATAAAATGTTAACCTGGTCCCAACGTTCTCCTGGGAAACGGGGAGGGAGGACAGACAGCAGTGAGGGAACAGAGGTGCCCCCTCAGGTAAGGGAAGCAAGAGCTGGGCTCCAGAAGCAATTTCTGGAGGAATCTGGCACCCTCGGTTCTCCTTTCTTACAAAGGTGACTTCTCTCCCTCTACCATTCGCGTCCCTCGCTTTCTTCTCCTGGCAGCTTTGAGGACCCCTCCCCTCCCAAACTAACCCAAGAAAGACCAGAACTCTGGACTCTCTCTACCTGAGAGGAGTGGGAGGGGCAGCGAGGGGCGGGGTGTCTCTCCTGATCCCACCCGCTGAACTTTGGGACCGCTCTACTCCTAGAAAGCAGGAGGCGGAAAGCTGAGACTGTTCACTAGGAACAAAAGTCATTTCTTAGTAGTTAGTAAAGCTGCCTCCCCAGCTGCAAGGTCCCCTTCCAAGCGAATGTGCTCATGGCGTCTCCCTAGAACCAACTCCCGGGAAGACCTGTGCCTGGCAATTCTTGACAGCCCTCTGGTCCTTCCCAGCGTGGAGGCCTCTGGATCAAATTAGCCCTGTCCTTGATCCCTGGTCCCTTGTCTTGGGCACTAGAGTTCCTTTACTTGAGAATTATGGAGGCTCTGAAGGCATTTTTGCATAAAATTTTAAAACCAAGCAACCCTGATGCTGTACTAGTCCTGCAATTAAACCTTAGTGCTGGTTGCCCAGCCCGGCCTCGGTGCAGACCAGACACCAGGCTTTGGGCTCCTTTGGGCACTCAGAGAAACCCTGCCTTGTTGAGGTGTCAAATGTATTTAGCGAGCAGGTAGAAGGCAGGGGGAGACACTCACAGTCTCCCGTGATGGGTTGGTCTGAGGCTTGAATGGAGGAAGGGGTGCTGGGCAGGGAGTGACAAGGCCAGGGCTCCAGTCTGGCCCAGGCTCCAACCAGCTGACTGGTTGGAGGAAGACAGCCACACTTCTGGTGGCCACAGTCCCGAGCCAAACATTGGAACACAGTCTGACATGCATGTGGGGGGTGGGCAGGTCAATAAATCAGAAGATTTGCAATGAAACAGATGGTTGCTATGACCATGATCCCTTTCTGAGTCTGGCCTTTCTGTCTCTCTCCATGCGTGCTGGGCCCATAACTCCCAGGATGTTTGTCAAGATCTGCCTGGCTTTCTGCCTCCAGGGAGTCCAGGGTTCCAGTGTATGTTCCCTCTGCCACCTCCCTATCTACTGCCCCTTCCTCTCAGCTCCCTCACCCTCAGCAAGGCGTCGTGGCCCAGGCCCCCCTATCTCCCGCCCCAGCCCAAGCCCAGGCGAGGAGAAGACAGTGCCCACCTCCTCCTCCTGGCTCCCAGGAGAGCAGCAGAGCTTGAAACCCACCGAGGAGAGCAGAGAAGACTGAGTCTTGAGAGTTGCCAACCCCCACGGCTCTAGGAGGACAAGACAGCTTTGAGACTGTGATAATTTTAGGACACTCCAGTAGGTGGCTGAGAACTGCTTATGAGGAGGGCAGTGTCTAACAAGAATGAGCACAGTATGGGGAGGGAGGGAGAATGACTCAGGAGATCAGGCTCCTTCCTAAGTAGTAGTGTAACCACGTGGGTTGCCAGTAGAGAGGCCTCAGCGTTGGGCCCTTTGTCCACTCTGGAATGTTCTTCCCAAACATCATATATGCACATACACCCCATTTAAAGGGAAGGATCTTTCTCAGGTACCTTATGGGAGGAACTGGGGACAATGGATAAAAGAGTGTCTTCTTTTGAGGGTTCTCTGAGGTCCCTACTTTGAGTGCTGGGATCCTGGTTTCCACTGGCTTTGACCTCCCTTAACCTTATACCTGTGGGTCCTCTGCTTCCCCCAGGCCAGAGAGACCCTTGTGACTGGCAGCCCTGGCTGAGACTGAGGAGAGAGCCGCTGGAGGTCAGGCAGGTGAGAGATCCATGGTGGACAGTCACCATTTGGCCTCATCTCCCATCCTGAGCCTCTGAGAAATCTGTATGGGGGAGGACTGAGCAAACTGAGGCCAGAAGCTGTGAGCAGATGTGGCGGTACAGAGAGGAGGTGGCAATCCTCAGGCTTGGCCTGAAGCCCACACTGAGTAGTGCAGAGGGCAGTTCAAGGTGGGGTTCATATGTGCCTGGAGTGGCTATGAGGGAGCAGGAATTGGGGGGACTATGTAATAGAATCTCTAACTTCTGAAGATGCTCTACTGAGAGATGCTGCAGACATTAAAGTGTAGGCCATTAAACTAGGTGATACTCCAGGGTACTTTGGGGCCCTTGGGGCACTTCTGGAACCCTTCTGCCCAATTCCCTTGTATTAGTTTCCTGGGGCTGATGAAACAACTTACCACAAACGTGGAGTTTAAAATAACAGAAATTTATTCTTTCACAGTTCTGGAAGACAAAAGTCAGAAATCAAGGTGTCCACAGGGTTGGTTCCTTCTGGAGGCTCTGAGGGAGCCTCATTCCATGCCTCTCTCCTGGCTTCTGATTGTTGCTGGCAACCTTTGGCTTGTAGACGCATCACTCTAATCTCTGCCTCCACCTTCACATGGTGTTCTCTGTATGTCTTCTCCTCATTTTATTAGGATATCTGATGTGGAGCCTACCCTGAACCCAGGATGGCTTCATCTTGAGATTCTTAACTAATTATACCTGCAAAGATCTTATTTCCACATAAAGTCACAGTCTGAGGTTTCCGAGTGGTCATGAATGTTGGGGAGACACTCCTCAACCCAAAACATCCCCTAATTGCACCCTTACACCAGATCTCAGGAGGAGCTGAGAAGACCTCCACAGGTTTGTTCACCACCTGCTTGTTGGGGTGTCGCAGGTCAGGGTGGTCAGAGGACACTGGGACCTGAAACTGAGACCCACCTTCCCCACCCCCTTGTTACCCTGAGCCTCCCAGATAGTTGCAAAGAAAAAGCTATTGAACCCCGCTCCCATCTTGGACAGGAATGTTCCTCCTCCATCCAAAAGAAAGACAAATGTCCAGAATGTTTCCTTGGAAAATAAAATTGTACCTTGAACTGCTTCTTGTTAACTAGACAAGTGCCTTTCTCAAGCCTCCCTTAATCCATCTTGCAGCAGCTCAGCCATGTTTCCTCTTGGTCTGTCCGTGAGGTTGGAGTAGAGCAACCTCCTCCTGACCTACCACTCTGCTAATGCTGAGGAAACATTTATCATCATGTCGTTCCCTGTTTCGGTGGCGAATATTTTCACCTGGAGAGGATACAGCAGAGACATTCAGATGAAACAACCCACCTAAACGCACAGATTTTGAATTTTCTCTATGAGCCATCTCGGCTGACTGTTATTTTTGCATCCCTCCCTTTGTCCCTCCCACCCCAGGGTTGGTAACAAGCTGAGCCATGACTGTCTACTTGCCTCAGAGCAATTATAGCCACCCCCACCCAGCACCACTCCACACAATTTCTCTCTAGTGAAAGAGAAAGCCAGGAAGGCAAGTGTGAGGTAGCATGGCTGTCAGTCACCCTGATGCTCTAGAATCAGCAATCATTACTATGATAAATTTCTTTAGAGTTCCCATCACGAATAGTGCCTCAGAAGGGAGAAATCATATTTAGACGTGAGGCCCCGCTGAGTTCATCTCCTTTCGGCATTTTAAGGAGAAAAAGGGCCAGCGCTGCAGTGTTAGGCTTTCTTCTACAGCACGTGAAGGCGGCAAAGGGTCAGGGGAAGGGTGTACTGTAGTCTGAGGATTGAGCAGCTCTCACTGCAGTCTTTTTAATCTTATAAACTCTTGAGCGTTTGGGAGTCTGGTGATAAGAGCAGATCCTGCTCAGGCAGAGCCCAGGGATGGGTGAAAACAGAAGAGACTGGAGCAGGGCCTGGGGAAAAGGAAGAGAGTGGGGCCAAGTGTTGCACCATAGATCAGTGTGTAGGCTGGGAAGAGGACCCGGACCCCAGCTGCTGTGTGTCCCTTCCAGAACCATGAATTTCACCTACAGATAAACAAAGGAACCACCATTGTTTTGTGCTTTATACAGTATCTGATTTAATCCTTACAACCCCACTGTGAGGTAAGTGTAGTTATGTATATTTTACTGATTGGAGAAATGAAGCTCAGAGAGGTTAAGTAATTTCCTCAAGGTCACACAGTAAGAGGCGGGAGTCTGGATTTGAACTCAGGTTTGTCTCACCTCAAGAGTCAGTAAGTACTCACAGGCGCCTTGCAGTCCAGCCTCTTTTTCTCCTTAAGGGCCAAGCTGGGGAACTCTGGAGCTATGAGGTGGAAAGAGGGGAGACTGTATAGGTGGCTCACAGGAGCCACTGCAATAGGGCAGTGAGTAGGTTTGCTGATGCAGAAGAGGAGGCGTCCAGTGACTGGTCCCGGGTACCCATGGGAGAGAAGTCTGGCTAAGTCACTGGAATCAGAAACTGGCAGATACTAGAAATGTAGGTTTTGTCAAGGAAATATGAGGTGGTGATTGACTGGGTCAGGGTCTATCTCATTCATGGAACTCTCTGCCCAAGCTTCTCCTCAAGCAGGACTTCTTACTTCTCTTAAATGACTTTATTTTTACCCCTCAGAAGCACAGATTTAATCACGTCCCTTAAGTCACTGGTCTGTTCTAAGCCTGTGTTTTATGCTATTTTATTATTTTCTACCCTCACTCCTGTTAACTCCTTTACCATAGACACTCACTTCAGTGCATTAAATACATAGCTCTCCAGTCTGCCTTTCATATGCTGATAGAGATATATGTGTATTCTTGAAAAAAGATTCATGATGTTATTGTGTGTGTGTGTTCTTAACTTGCATCATTGGTTTTGTGCTGTAAATCTCACTGTTTCTTCGTTCACTCAATGGTAATGACTTAAGATCAATGCGTGTTGTCATGCATACTTTTTACAGCATAATAGTCCATCATATGCAAATACCATGGTTACTATCCAGCTCCTAGGCACTAGCAACCGTGCTGCAATGAGAATCTTTACACATCTCTTCATCAGCCCGAGGCAGTGTTTTTCCCACAGTGGGAATGGGAACGCTAGGCCATAGGGCAAATAGATATACCCCAGTCACCTCAACCTCTCCTTGCACGAACTCCCTGTAACCCACATTCATCATTATGGTCTGCTTTTTAATTGCTGGTTGTATCTTCACTTGTACATGTCTTGTCTCTCCTGCTAGATGATCTCTTGAGGTCAGAGACCATGTTTCACTCATTTTCGTATTCTTAACAGTTCCTAATATACATTTTATACATAGTTGGTGCTTAATAAAACATTTTTTAATAGACTGAATGAATATCCCCTTTCCCACTGGGATGTTACTTTCTTTTTTTATTATTATTATTTAATTTAATTAATTAATTTATTTTGGCTGTGTTGGGTGTTCGTTGCTGCGCTCGGGCTTTTCTCTAGTTGCAGCAAGCAGGAGCTACTCTTCATTGCAGTGCGTGGGCTTCTCATTGTGGTGGCTTCTCTTGTTGCGGAGCATGGGCTTTAGGCGTGTAGCCTTCAGTAGTTGTGGCACGCGGGCTCAGTAGTTGTGGCTTGCAGGCTCTAGAGTGCAGACTCAGTAGTTGTGGCACACGGGCTTAGTTGCTCCGTGACATGTGGGATCTTCCCAGCCCAGGGCTTGAACCCATGTCCCCTGCATTGGCAGGTGGATTCTTAACCACTGTGCCACCAGGGAAGCCTGGGACATCACTTTCTTGAGAGCAAAATTGACTGTGGTTCATTCATCTCAACCAAGTTCAGAATCTGACCCTTTGTAAACTGTTTGTCTTAGGTCTGATGCATGACATTTCAGACGTGGAAAAATAGCACTTCTAAGAAAGAATTGGGTTGGGAATTAGGAGGCTTGAGTGCCATGTGACGAGTTTTATGACCTTGGACAGGGTACATTTCTCCTCTGAGCCTCGGTTTCCCTGCACATTGGGGGGGTTTAGTGGCTTCTTTCTCCCAGCCTTGGATGAGGAAAATGATGAGCTGTGTTGATGATGAGTGTTACCTGTCCATCTCCCATTCGAAAATGCTGCTGGAGGAGAAGGGGAGCGAGGGGAAGCCGGGGCCAGCACACACCTGTCCCCTTTGGCCCCTCCTCTGTCCCCCATCACCCCATGCAGTTTCGATTTACCCATTTCTAGAATATTTGTCACTGAAGACATAGGGTCTCTGAGAGGGATTAGGGCTCCCTTGGGAAGATCTAGCCTATGAATGAACAGAGAAAGAGAAGAGAACGGCTGAAGGAAGACTAAAGGCCTGCAGTAGTAATTGGGGCAACAACCGGAATTCAAGGGAGGCATCACTCATGGCAACCAGACTGGAACACAGAAGAAATAGGGCAAAAGTGTAGCACATAGTCACCTCTGAAATGTGGGCACCAGGGCTGATCCAGGGGATCCTACCATGGTCCTATCGGAGATACCTGTTTAAGGTCTAAGGGAGGAAAACCAAGTGGATTCAGGCTACACTGAGAAAATTCAATGGGACATCAGGGCCAAGTGTAGGGCTGAATGGGTTCCCAATCAGGATGCAAGAAAATCACTACTGGGAGGTGTTTTGAAAGTAAAACCTACGCTCGTAGAAAAGGTCAGCAGCTCTGGGAAACTGGGGGTGGGGGGAGGGATGGGAGGAGAGTATACCTACCAGTACTGGGGTCTATGGTAACCTTTTTGGGCTCAGCACTGAGAGATAGTGAGATCTCCATGGTGACAGGTTAGTTAGTACTATGGGTGATCAGGGTTAAAGACAGACCTGCTCAGGGCTCCAGGAGACTAAGGAGGAAGACCCCAGCCCCCTTAGAGTTTAGGCCTGGCACTGGCATAGCATCACTTCTGCAACACAGAAGTACGACACAGGCAACACAGTCACAGGCCAGCCCGGATGCCATTGGAGTAGCAATAGATCCACTTCTTCCTGGGTGGAATGTCAATAAACTCTTGGTCATTTTTATTCTGCCACACATGCCTCCCACTCACTCAGTCCTTACCCCTCTTACTCCCCTATTACCGGGTCCTAACCTGTTGCCTCCTGCATTCCTCTCACCTGCCTTAAGCACAGACCCTTTCCTCTGGCCTCTGTCTCTAAGCCCTCCGTTCCTGCACAGTCATTACCACCCTCCAGGGCCACCCCCTTTTCCCTGACCCCTCTATCTCAGCCCCTCTATTAGCTCCTTTCACAGGCCCATCTGGACCCTCTTCTGTTGTGAACTTCATTTTGGGTAATCCTTCCCCTTTCTCTTCCCTCGTGAAATAGAACTTTTCCTCAGACAGAACCAGATCTTTACTGGCAATTTTCTTTTCTTCTTTTTTTTTTGGATTTTTATTTATTTATTTATCTTATTTATTTATTAACATCTTTATTGGAGTAGAATTGTTTTACAATGGTGTGTTACTTTCTGCTTTACAACAAAGTGAATCAGCTATACATACACATATATCCCCATATCCCCTCCCTCTTGCGGCTCCCTCCCACCCTCCCTATCCCACCACTTTAGGTGGTCACAAAGCACAGAGCTGATCTCCCTGTGCTATGCAGCTGCTTCCTACTGGCAATTTTCAATGACAGCTGCTGCTTCTCTCATGAAGAGGGCTCAGCTCTCTTGCTTCCTATCGTGACTTCAGACTCTGCACAAAACAGTACATAATGGAAATGAAATTATTTCATTAAAGTCTCTCAATCCAAATGGAGGATGAAGATAGAGATACAATTAATCAGTCAAAAACCTTTATTGACTGGAATGCCCAGTCCAGTGAGGAACCAACCACTTAATAGATAATCAGTTTACAGTGTATGACCAGTGGGTATGAACAAAGTGGTAGTGAGCTCCTCGAGGTCAGGGACCAAGTCTCATTTATTTGTGCCTTGGATCCCAGCTCAATGCCACCAAATGTAAATGCATGAGTGAATACATGAGTTACTGAATGAATCGTTGCATGCTTCTGGATATAAAATTACCTCTAGAAAGCCAATTTCTCTTGGATTAACTGGCATTCACATGAGTCATGTAGAAGTCTCTGGAGGGCATTCAGGATCAAGAATTAAGACTCTTCTTTTAAAAATCTTTGCCATCTGGCCATCTGCTTATCCTGGCTTCTCCCCATCTTGACTGAGGATGCTCATAACTCCAGGACTTTCCAAATGACCTCAGCATCTGACTCACAGTTCTCTTGCACACCATGCACACTCTGTTCTCAATCTCAGCAATTCAATATGTGTGTAGAGTTGTTTCTTCTCTAGCCCCCTGATCTAATGATTCTTTACCTTGGCCCATTTTTTTTGTGTGTTGGTTGCTAGCTCAGCTTTCCAGCCTTACTTTCAAGATTACTTTTTACACCTTGTATTATCAACCTAGGTGGCCATGTCCCCCAACACAATTGTCCATGTTGAATGGGCACCATCCCCATGAACCAACATGCCACCCATACTTCACAGGCAAGCTTAAACATTGCCTTCTTCACAGGACTTGTGCTGATTCACCCAACTAACTGTGATCTCCTCTTTCCTGAAAATTGCAGAGAATCTTAGTTGTCCTTCTCTTATGGAACGTGTCATAGTCTGCTGTCTTAGTCCATGCAGGTTGCCACAACAAAAATTCCATAGTGTGGATGGCTTAAACAACTAAATTTACTTCTCACAGGTCTGGAGGATGGGAAGTCCAAAATCATGGCCCTGGCAGATTTTGTGTCTGGTGAGAGCCTGCTTCGTGGTTCACAGGTGGAGCTTTCTAGCTGTAAGCCTTACACAGCAGAAGTGGGGCAAGGGAGCTTTCTAGGGTCTCTTCTAAGAGGGTACTAATCCCATTCATGAGGGTCCCACCCTCATGACCTAATCACCTCTCAAAGATCGCACCTCCAAACACCACCATATTGGGGGTTAGGATTTCAACATATAAATTTTGGGGGACACAAGAATTCAGTCCATAACATCTGCCTTCTAGTATTGTTACGTGTGTCTTTGCCTCACCTTCTCTAGTTTGATGTAAGTTTTCATGGAGAGGAGGCTGTGCTTCACCCATCTTCTTGTCACACCCCTTCATAACAGTACCTAGCACAGAACAGTGGACAGATGTTATTTTGTCTTCACAGCATCCCATCTTTTAAGGGATCCTCCTTCTATGTCTATATGATTAAAGTGGAGCTGTAAATTATGGTGTCCCACAAAGTTGGGCAGAAAATACAGGCCGGCCAATGAAAATACTCCATTCCCAGCCATAGAGATGACACACAACCTAATCAGAACAAAAGAGTCTGCCTTGAGATTTGCTACATGCATACACTGAGAAAGGTCTTTCTTCTTCTAAGACCAGAAGCTATGGGGAAGAGGTAGATTGGCCTTTCTGTGGCCGTCTCTCTAGCCAACATGGAGAAAGCTACAGGAGAGAGTGAGGCCTACCTCAAAGGGAGCAGACACAGAAACAATAATAGCTGGCGTGTTCAGAGCTGACTTTACACTAGACACTATTCCAAGCACATTGTGTGGATGATCTCATTTACTCCTCACAAGAACTATGAAGCAGATACTATTATTATAGCCATTTTACAGATGAGGAAACAAGGGTACTAAGAAGTTAAGCAACTTGTTTTCAGATACCAGCTAGAGAGGTGGTGGCGCCAGGATTTGAATCCAGCCTGTGGGACCCCAAAACTGTCATGCTATGCTCTTCCATATGAGCCAAGATGAACATAAGTGGGAGATAGATGGATTTATTCATTTATGAACAAGTGCAAGGGAGAACTGACAACATCGTTTGTGCCTGGAGCCAGCTGACTCATGTGCTTTTTAGTTAAATAAGCCAGTGCATTCTCTCTTTGCTTAAAATAGTTTGTGTATCAGTCACTTGCAACCTCCTGGGTTCATGGAAGAACATGTCTTAGAGATAGAGCACTACTTCCAGGCTTGCATCCTGGCACTACCCCTCAACACTTGGACAAATTACTTGACCTCTCAGGACCCTGGAGGTAAATACCCCAGACTCTCAGGGCTGAGGGGACTGTGACTGGAGATGAGATTACATGTAAATACACTTAACATTCTGCTAACACAATTTAAGTACTCAATAATTGTTAGATCTCTTCTCTTCTCCTTTCCCTTATGAGGAGTACCTGTTCAATAAGCATTTGTTGAATTGAATTAAATCCTCAAGAGGCTGCAGGATGTAGCCTGAGCTTGAATGCAGCTGGAGTTACAGAGTCTCTAATCAGGGGCAGCTCCTCAGCTTGAGAGGCCACCTGACAACCCTATTTGGCCATTAGAAAGAAGAAGAAGGATGTTAAGCATCTTTTCATGTGTTTGCTGGCCATTTGTATGTCTAACAAACACATGAAAAGATGCTCAGCATCACTAATCATTAGAGAAATGCAAATCAGAACTACAATGAGGTGTCACTTCACACAGGTCAGAATGGCCATCATCAAAGAATCTACAAACAGTAAATGCTGCAGAGGGTGTGGCACGGATTGGGAGACTGGGGTTGACATACATACACTACTATGTATAAAATAGATAACCAATGAGAACTGACTGTATAGCACAGGGAACTCTACTCAATGCTCTGTTGTGACCTAAATGGGAAGGAAATCCAAAAAAGAGGGGAAATATGTATACGTATAGCTGATTCACTTTTCTGTGCAGCAGAAACTAACACAACATTGTAAAGTAACTATAATTAAAAAAAAAAAGAAAGAAAGAGGAGGAGGGATTCTGCCCTTCTTTGGTCTCCATCTCTGCTTCCAGATCGCTCCAGCCTAGAGAACAATGGCTGTCTGCAGTAACTTCAGAGGTGCTCTGGCCCCTCCATGTCCTCTTTTGTAAGATAAGGTGGGGGTCCTTTGAGAAAGAGAACCAGGCGTGGCTTTCTTAACATAAGAGAAGACATTTTTTTGCCTAAGCCATTTTGTAATCTAAGCCTGGCCACAATGATTGCCTTTGAACAGGTCTTAGTAATTAATGATCTTAAGGGAAGTGAGGAAATGTAGGAACAAAGGAAAAGCAGTTAAGAAACAATAGTCCAGATAAACAGCAAGGTCCTACCGTACACCACAGGGAACTATATTTAATATCTTGTAATAACTTATAATGAAAAGGAATATGAAAAAGAATATATATATATAACCAAATCACTTTGCTGTATACCAGAAACATAACACTGTGAATCAACTATACTTCAATTTAAAAAGAAAAGAAAAGAAAAGAAAAATCAGAATATATAAGTAGATCATCTGATTTAAAAACAGTAAAGAAGGGCTTCGCTGGTGGTGCAGTGGTTGAGAGTCTGCCTGCCGATGCAGGGGACACGGGTTCGTGCCCCGGTCCGGGAAGATCCCACATGCCGCTAGGCCCGTGAGCCATGGCCGCTGAGCCTGCGCGTCCAGAGCCTGTGCTCTGCAACGGGAGAGGCCACAACAGTGAGAGGCCCGTGTACTGCAAAAAAAAAAAAGTAAAGAAAAAAAAAAAAAAAGGAAAGAAACAATAGTTCAGCAATATAACAGAGTCCTAGTTCCTCCTCAAGAAAAACACCTAACAATCAGATATGTATCTTTGAGTTCTGCAGGAACTCAAAGGCCCCCACCCAGGTGGAGGAAGGAACCATGATGTTGACCCTCCTGACTTCAGTCAACTAAAGCTTGGACTCTGTCAAACTTTGCCCCACTTCTATGCTGAATTCTCCTCTGCTGAAGCCCCTCCATGAATATGCAAGTACTCTTAGCTTAAAACGTCCCCACTTTGGGCTTCCCTGGTGGCACAGTGGTTGAGAGTCCGCCTGCCAGTGCAGGGGACACAGGTTCGTACCCTGGTCCGGAAAGATCCCACAATCCGCGGAGCAGCTGGGCCCGTGAGCCATGGCCGCTGAGCCTGCGCGTCCGGAGCCTGTTGCTCCACAACGGGAGAGACCACAGCAATGAGAGGCCCGCGTACCAAAAAAATAAATAAATAAAAAATAAAATAAAACTTTCCCACTTTTGCTGTTTGGGGAGATACTACTTTGGGAAAGATCCCCAGTGTTCCCCTTACTTGCTGCAAGTAATAATCCTTCCTTCTCCCAAACTTTGGCTTAGTTGTATCTTTTGGCTCAACACCCACCAAGAGGCAAACCCAGTTTTTAGGTAACGCTTTCCCTCCTCCTCATAGTTTCCCTCCTATCCAGATACTACTGATTAATTAACCTTCTAGGTCTTTCTCAGACCTGCTCTCTCTTCTTTACCCCAACTGACAGTGCCCTTCATCTCCTTTCTGGATGTTTGCCTCAACCTCCTCACAGCCTCCCTCCCTCCAGCCTGCCAGCCCCATGGTGCAACCAGGAACACCCATGTTCAAGATGACCAAGCCACTCTTCACCTTAAAACCGCCATTGCCTACTGGATAACGGGCAAACACTTAGCAGTCACGCAAGGCCCTCCTCAGCCTGGTCCCCACCCACAACTCTAGGCCCATCTCCTACCTTTGCTATTTTATGCCTCCGTGCCATCCTCACCCTGTTCCCGCTTCTGGAAAACCCTGCGCCACCCACCTCCTGCAGCCCCTTCCCCCAGTTCTTACTCATCCTTTAAGACTCTGCTCAGTTGTTTGGTTTTTTTTTCTCCTGGAAACCTTCCATAAACTCCCAGCCCACTCACTGGGCCAAGTGCCTCTCCTCCGTGTTCCCACGGCACTGGTACATAATTCTGTCTTCTCACATATCTTTTTATACTGATAAGATCACTTTCTCCATCTCTCCTGAGAACTTTGCGGCCTTACTCAAGAACCTTGAGGTCTTACTCAAGTGTGTAACCCTTGCACCCAGCACAGTGCCTGGCTCCCAGTCGGCCCCCACCAGCAGACACCGTGAAAGCTGATTCAAAGGGACTGAAAAGGAGAAACAGGAGCCATTACATGTCTTGCAGATGAAAATCCTGGTTTCCGGGCTTCCCTGGCGGCGCAGTGGTTAAGAATCCACCTGCCAGTACAGGGGACATGGGTTTGAGCCCTGGTCTGGGAAGATCCCACATGCCGCGGAGCAACTAAGTCCGTGCGCCACAACTACTGAGCCTGCGCTCTAGAGCCTGCAAGCCACAACTACTGAGCCCACGTGCCTAGAGCCCGTGCTCCATAGAAAGAGAAGCCACCACAATGGGAAGCCCACACACTGCAACGAAGAGTAGCCCTGGCTCGCTGCAACTAGAGATAGTCCGCGTGCAACAACAAAGACCCAATGCAGCCAAAAATAAAATAAAAATAAAATAAATTAAAGAAAAGAAAATCCTGGTTTCCTTTTTTCCCTCTGGTTGATTCCTTAATCGCAGGACTGGGGCCAGGGGTTAATACAACACTTAGGGTTTAATTGTTGGGGGGAAGAGGGAGTGGTTTACTCACCTTCTAAACTGAGGAAGGGGTACTCTCTCCACTAGTGGTGGAAAAGGAAAAAAGAATTTTCTCTGGGATCCTGTGTGGTTGTAGCATTGTTTGTGTAATTGTGTGATTCTTCATATAGTTTTGCATGCATGATACATGAATAGGTAACCTTTGGCTACCTTAAAATAGCCCCCATCTCAGTTTTAAAAAGGATAAAGTTATTTCATTACATCTAAATATAGGCAAAGAGTTTGTACTGATGCATAACTTAAGCAAATGCATGCAAATCCCTTGCAGGCTGGTGGGACCTGATGATGCCATCACCGTAGTTACATCTCAGGCCCCCCATCGTTCCTCCTCCCTTCTGCTGGACCTGGAACAACCATGTAACCTCTCGGACTCTTAGGATTCTCCTTGACCTAGTGGGCTAGTGATTCCTGTCAGCCTGCCTCACAGGGCCCTTGGGAGAAGTAGATGGAAAAATGGGCAGAGAGAGGGCTGTGCTCCAGGAGATGCAACCCTGAGGAGGAGGAACTGGGTGGAGTGGTGGGCAGGCCATCGTGGGAAGTCCTGCTGGGCCAGCTGCCCGCTGCTATGCTGGAATTTCTGGGGTTTCATTCCTCTATAATTCTCATTTCCCCCCCTCTCAAATCTGTTTTCCATCAGATAGAAATGTGTTCTCTCTGCCTTTCTCCCCGAGCCGTGCCTGGCCTCTCAGAACTAGGCTGAATCTTTTGGCACCCACTAATTAAAACCAAGAAGGCAGGAGACGGACTAGCCGTGCGGCCACCCCTCGCGATCCCCCTTCCCCCCAGCTCGCCCTGATTCCCGCCTTTCTCCCTGGATGGAAAGTTTGGCCTCAGACTGTCCTCGTGACTGGAAAAAGCAGGGTCAGCTCATCAAAGCAGAACAGGGGTTGTTAGTTATCTTTCTTCTTTCGGAAGGTTATTAAGAAGGCATCGCTTGGGAAGGGGGGGTCACCCGGGCCCGGCTGGCTCCAGCCAGAAAGGTGGCCACGTGGTTCATCAGGGAGAAGGCCTGCCAGGGGCAGGGAGGACGTTATCAGCTGGTGGTGAGGTGTTGAGAGGGGGTGGCTATGGAAGGGAAATGTGTGTGGGGAAGTGGTCGCTGTGCCAGGCCAGGAGGGAAGGCCAAAGGGGAGTGACTTATTCTATGTCAGGCCAGTTTTCTCTCGAAAGGTGCTGGGGCCAAGCCCAATGCTCCCTCTTTCTGTCTTTCCTGCTTCCCTGGGAATAGGAAGGAAGCGTGTGTGACGATGAGGAGAAGGGCTCTGTACCTCTGAGGGGACATTTGGGGCCAGCTGCTGGGTTTTCCAGTTTTCATGTCTCAGTAACTGCAGGAGACTGTCTCTTTCTAAGGGGCAGTTGCAATATTACCTTAGAACATCTGGGTTGCCATCTTGTATTCCTGGATTCTCCAGCAGTACAGTGGGGCTGTGGTATGACCTGGAAGGGAACACCTAGGGTGGGAACAGAAAGAAGGAGACTTACATGGTGATCATTTTGAAATGTATAGAAATATTGACTTACTATGTTGTGTACCAGCAACTAACATAGTGTTGTAGGTCAATTATACTTCAAAAACAAAGAGGCAAACAAATAAACTTATCAAAAGAGATCAGATTTGTGGTTACCAGAGGCAGGGGTTGGGGGTGGGAGTGGGGAGAGGGGAATTGGTTGAAGGCAGTCAAAAGGTACAAACTCCAGTTATAAGATAAATTCAGGGAATTCCCTACTGGTCCAGTGGTTAGGACTCCACGCTTTTACTGCTGGGGCCCAGGTTCCATCCCTGGTTGGGGAACTAAGATCCCACAAGCTGTGTGGCCCGGCCAAAAAAAAAAAGATAAATACATACTAGGGATGTACAACATGGTAGATACGATGAACACTGCTGTATGTTACATATGAAAGGTGTTAAGGAGTAAATCCTAAGGGTTCTCATCACAAGGAAAATATTTTTTCTACTTCTTTAATCTTGTATCTATTTGAGATGATGGATGTTCACTAAACTTACTGTGATAATCATTTGATGATGTATGTAAGCCAAGTTTCTATGCTGCACACCTTAAACTTATACAGTGGTGTATGTCAATTATATCTCAATAAAACTGGAAGAAAAAGAAAAAAATGAAATAAAAAAAAAAGAAAGAGGTCTGGACAGGAGTCAGCTGAATTGGGGGACAACAGAGGGTGGGGTGTGCGGGAAAGGACGCATATGTCTGTCGAAGATCAGTGGTCGAAGGCTGAGGCAAGAAGAGCATGGTCGGAGGGGGAGGGGATATTACAACCTCCACCAACCCCCAGCACAGCGTTCTGTCCCTGTTGAACTGCCGTAAGCTCTCCCACATTTCTATTTTACCTGTAGAGATCTGAGAGTTTTCAGGAACTAATTCTGGGAAGTTCTGACTCTGTGTGAAAGGCAACGTCAGAAACAACAGCATACCAAGGCGTGATTACGGTCCCTAAAAATGTATCTATCCCTTCTTCTCTGAGTAGTTAAACTCAGAATTTCAGTGAGGCACCTGGCTCCTCAGCTCAAGACCCCATGTCCCAGCTTCCCTTGCTCCTAGCTGTGGCTTTAGGGTGAAGTTTTAGCCAATGGCATGTGAGTGGAAGGGATGGGTGCCACTTCTGGGTAGTACCCTAAAGGGAAAGACATACACTCCACTGCCCTTTCCCCCCTTCTCTCTGACCAGATGTGGATGTGATGGCAGGAGCTGGAGCAATTACCTTAGATCTTGACATGGAAGCCACATGTTGAGGATGGCAGAGTGACAAAGTAGGATGAGTCTGTCCTGCACTGTGAAACTGCCATAGGACTCTCTCTTGGTGAAGCCACTCTTAGCATGACTTTGTCACAGCAGCTGAACTTGTATCATACCTATGTAAATAACACAGCCAACAGTTGCTGAGAGCTTCCTGTGTATCCATCACTGTACTGGGGGTTTTACACGTAGCATTTAATTTAATCTCCTCCTAAGCCAGTGAGTTGGTGAGCAGCATGCTGTCCTGACCCTCAACACCCCAGACATATCTCTCCTCCCCTCCCTATCCTATCCAGGCAAGGTCAGGTTGTTGGAGTATCTGCCTCACAGCCCTCATTGTCTCCGCCACATACCATGCAATGGATCATGCACATATGAAGAGCCCACATCTATGAATAAACTCAGACTAAGACATAGCCGCCCCCCCAATTTAACGATCCTTCACGTGGAGTAGGAGTGGCGATCCCTGCTTGATGGCTGTGGTTACATGCAGTAGTCTGTATACCGGTCCTACCCCCACTCTTCCTTCCCACTCAGGAACGCCTATTGCAGTGCAGGGGAGTCGGAGTGACATTATTGAGGATGAGTCTTGAATTTGTTCTAATTTATTTTTTAGAAGGTGGATTCCTCCATAAGTATTTTGAGCACTATTAGTAACAAATCTTTCTTCACCCTCTCATTTGACTGTGGTGGATCGGTTGTAATGACACTGCTGTGGGGAACCACCAGCCTGAGGGACTGCTTCAGTCATTGGTCATGTCTGCAGCTGGTCAGCTTTCCCTCGCACGGTCTGCAGCACCACAGGGCAAGGACAATGGGGTGCTAGCTCTTCAGCGTGGACAGAACACACGGATGTCATAAAAAAGAACATGGGCCAGTTTTGCACTCCCTGAGTATTCCTTCTGCCTTCTGCTTACAGTGTCTTGCTTTCCCTTCAGGGAGCACCTACTGCCTATTCCATGTGTTCAAACGTCTGCTTTTTCAAAGTTTAGGCACGTGACCCAAACCTGACTAGAGTCTCTCTCTCTCTCTCTCTCTCTCTCTCTCTCTCTCACCCAGTGTTGTGTCCCAGGTAACAAGATGTATAACAGTTGGGACTGAATTGTCTTGACTCATGAATTCTCACTACTCTGGATACTGAGTATTAATTTACATAATTAATTAGAGCAAATTCAAGATTATCCTTAAATGCAGTCACTCTCTCCTGCATTTCAATATGTCTTCTTGAAGTGGAGAGAGAAGACTCACACTAGAGTTAACAGGTAGGAAAGCTGCATAATGGGCAGGACCCCAGGTCCTGTCCTTCCCAGGCATTGTTGCCCAAGTCCCCCTCTCATTCTGGGAGCTTCCCTGTAATCCGAGCAACCACACTGCACAACTTTAGGAGGAACCATTCACATGTCATCTCTGGTGTTGTGCAAAGAGGTGGCACTGCCCCATAGCCTTCCAGTACATTCCTCGTTGTTGTTTAAGTTAGCACAAGTCGGTTCTTGAGGGTTACAACCAAAGAAGCTAACCTGGAATCTTTAGCCATTCTCCCACAACCCACTGCTATTCAACCATCCAGCAACTAGACTTGCTTCCCTTTTCCTTTAAGTGCTCCAGGAATAGCATTATCACATTTGAAATATAAAAGAGTAAACAAAAATACAGGATACCCAGTTAAGTTTGATTTCAGATAGACATAATTTTTTAGTATAACTATGTCTCATGCAATTTTTGGGCACCCTGTGTTGTATCTGGCAGCCCTACCCAGGGAAGAAAATGATGTCTCATCTTTCGGGGTTGATCTAAAAGCACTCACCCACATTTACCCTTTTCTCCTGCCCCTTACTGCAATATGTAAAGTGCATCTTTAGGAGTGGCCATATAATTTACCAGATGGTTGGTTTAAGGGTAGGCACCTGATACAAAATGGACCAAGGTGCCTTCCCAGAATTTTTCAGACAGGAAGTAAGAAACAATTAAGTACTGTCAGGTGTAAGAGTTTGGAAAACACTAAGCTCAGGGACTAATGGCAGCCTCGATTTCTTACACATGAACAGGACTGGTCTTTATTGAGAGAATAAGTTGGATGTGCAGGCAGAAGCAGAGCGGAGAGAGGGAGACAATTCTGACAGTGTTCGAATTGCAGGTTCCAGCTGTTCTTGAGACCTCCCTGCCTTGGCCATGTTTTGATTTTTAATCTTTCTTAGATTCTATGAACTATTCAGTTCTTCTTTGCCCAAGAGTTGAAGCCAAATTAAAACAAGTTGCAACCCTTATTTCATTGTATTGGAGTAAAGTTCTTAAGTTTCCATCTTCCCAAGATGTGAGTGGGAGCTATATCTTACTCATTCTGGCCACCACAGCATGTAACCCAGCACCTGGCATAGACTAGGAGCTAGATTATATTTTAACTAAATTAATAAATGACTCCGTGGGCTTGGAGGTCAGCAGCATAATGTACATTTGACGAACTTCATTTCTTGAAAGATACTCACACCAGGAATTTTCTCAGCAGCTCACTGAAATGCCCTGAAACTTAGAGCATCTACCACCCACAGCTGGCCTGTTTGGAAGCAAGACTATGTTGGGTCATGTGTTTTTATAGAGGGTGGAGAGTAATGAGCCTTTATGATAAGGATCGTGATACTGAAACAACCTTGCTTCAAAAGCTAACCTCCTTGCATTTTGCAGTGGTTTCAATTCCCTTCTAGACAGATGAGAATGGAATAGGAGCAAGTCCTGTTAGGCCCTCCTAAGGAAGCCCTGGGAAGATGGCCCTGGCACTCTTGGGCCAGACCTAGCACAATTCCTGACAGCGGGAAGTGTAGGGAAAGGTCCAGGTGTAAGTGAATAGGGTAGGGGTCCCCGGAGAAAGAGAACCAAGCCTGGCTGTCTTGACATAAGAGAAGCCATTTTAGGCCTAAGCCATTTTGGGATCTAAGCCTGGCCACAATGCTTGCCCTTGAGCAGGTCTCAGTAATAATGATCTTAAGGGCACAAAAGAAAAAATGACTGTTAACAGGAAAGAGAAGTAACAATAGCAAAGATAATAAATCAGTTGTAAAGATTCCCAGTTCTGTTTCAATGTTAAAAATTAGCCTGAAGCATTTTCTTGAGCTGTTTTGCAGAATTTAAACCCACCTCGAGTGCTCAACCACCAGATCTACTGGAACCTAAAAGATGATGTCATTGACTTTTCTGACCCTGGTGACTTCAATCAGCTAAAGCTTGGACACTTGTAGACTTTTGCCCCAGTTCTATACTGAATTCTTCTGTTCAAGCCCCTTCATGAATATGTATATACCACTCAACCCCATCATGAATATGCATGTACTCTTAGTTGAAATTTTCCCCAGTTTTGCCGTTGGGGAGACACTGCTTTGGGAAAGATCCTGGTGTTCTCCTTACTTGTTGAAAATAATAAGTCCTTCCTTCTCCTGATCTTTGGCTTGGTTGTGTCTTTCAGCTTGACACCAACCAAGAGGTGAACCAGTTTTCGGGTAGCATCTGTAAGGCATGCCCAGGTGGTACCATCAGGAGCGGTGGTATGTAACCCTCAGCCCTCCGACATCCTAATTAGTACAGAATGTCCTGCCTGGGCTCTGACCCTTCAAGCCCCATCACCCTGTCTCAGGCCCCTCAAAAGCCTGAAATTTTGTTGCCAGAGGTTCAAAGGTCTCAGGTTACAACAGAGGCGGGGCACCTGGAAGCACAGACCCCACATCCCCTAACAAGACTTTCAGGAAAGAGGAGTCAGCTTTCAGCTCCAGTGCCAAGCTGTCTAGAAAGGGGGACCAGTGAGTGTCTTGCCCTCCCTAGAGAGCGGTAGCCCCTGTCTCCCAAGCTGTGCAGGGAGACAATTCTTTCTGTCGGCCAGTGGAAGAATGAACTCTGTTGCCCTCTGCACTTGAGGAATTCCATCATCCTTAAATTATTTGTGTCAATCGTTTGAATCGAAAGAGAATTTTAGAGCTGGGAGAATTTGTTTATATTGTTGCAATTTATAATGCTCGTTTTGTCACAGCAGTTTGCCTATACAAAAGGATGACCTAACATTCACTTATGGAGAGAGAAAACAAAAAGCAAACTAAGGCTTTGCAACATCAAAGTGAATATTATTTTTGACAAAATGTACAGAGATGTGGAAAAAAGGCTGATCAGAAGGTTTTGTTAATAATGGGCTTGCTGGCTGATCCCTGAGGCTCCCTTCAGCTCTAAGTCTTTGTTTCTTCTGTGCTCATCACATTTGCATGCTGATTTTTGTATCAATGGTGAGGAAGGACTCCAGTGAAAATGTTGTCAGCACAATGGGCTGACAGAACAGTTGTGATTTGTGGAGATGTCCTCCCAACTATCTTATCCCTGTTAAGTATATTCTTGCTGGGAATTTCCAGGAGAGAACCTGATCATTTACTGACCTATTGACCTACATACCTACCTATTGATGTCTCTTCTTTATCATCAACTACTATTGTTATTATGCTAAGTGCTTCAGATATATCATCTCATTAAAAATTCTCACTTAAAATTCTTTTCAATCTTATGAAGAGATACTATCTTCTCATTTGATGTATGAAGAAATTGAGTCCTAGTGAGATTAACTTGACTGATGTCACACAGCTGGTAAATGACCAAGCCAGGGTTGGGACTGAAACCTTCCTGACTTCAGAATCTTAATGAGTTTGTGTAATTGGCTTCCTTCCCTGATCCGCTTGCTTAAATTGTATGTTACCTTCTTTGTCCCTTAAGACATTTCAGGGTCTTTATATTCTCCAGTGCAGAGGGTCTTAATCTGGGTTTGCAGAAGAGTTTCAGGGAATCTGGGTTTACAGAAGAGCTTCAGGGAAATCAGTGAAGCTTTTGAAAGACACGTACATTTTATGTGTAGATACTCACGTATGTGTTTCTGGGAAGAGATTCCATTGCTCTTATTGCATTCTTGAATGGTTATGAGACCCTGAGTGTTGGTGTGAGTTGGCTCATTCCAATGAACTCTAGTGTCAAGTTCTAGGACAGAGGTTCCCAAACATTAGTGAGCATCAGTCTCACCCAGGGAGCTTGTTAAAATGCAGATGCGCTGCCACTCCAGGTGATGTTGAAACTTGGTCTCTGTGCACTGGTGCCAAATCAAATCTTGGAGACAGAGCTTTGGGTGCCCAGGAGCCCCACAGGGTCCTGCTCAATTTCATAGGGAGTCTGATTTGGTAGATCTGGGGCCAGACCAGGAATCTCCTTTTTTTTAAAATTTAATTTTTATTTTATATTGGAGTATAGTTGATTTATAATGCTGTAGTTAGAGGAATCTACATTTTAACAAGCACCTCAGTTGATTGTGATGCTGGATATCTGGGATACACATCTCACGGGGAGAATAAATTATTTTATTTGATGAGTTACTCTGCAGTTCCCACTCATTTCCCAGTGATCTTAGATCCTATAGTTACCCTTGTGACATTATTGTAGCAACCCCTTTGAAAAGAATCCAGGCATTTTCCACTCCTCCCCCAAGAAAGGTTTGAACCTGTCCGTGAATGTCAGGGTTGTGCTCCATAGAAAGAGGAGATCCAGAGAATAAAGACAAATCAAAAGGAATTTCAACAAATTCTCCCAAATGCAAATACTCAAATTGTTGGGTATTCCAGTACTGATGCCATCAGCCAGTGATTCCTCACTCTTCATACAGGAGCCTTTGCCCTGGTGAGTTCACTGGGGCCCAGGAGGGGGCCTTACCTTGTATGTGCCTAAATCTTCATGGCAGACTGGCGGGTCAGTTTGCCCTGCCCAGGCCTTTTGTCTAACCCCTTTTGTCTCCTTTCATCGCCAACAGGAGGCTAGTGGGGTATGAAACTTCATAAAACTTTTTGTTGCATTTTGCACCAGGCATGGCTATAGTGGCCACCCGAATTACACTGGGTCAATTAAATTGTCTCAGGATTTTGAAATGGGGGGAGGGGGCTCAGAAACCCTAAACTTTCTGGAAGTGGGAAGTTATGTCAATTTTGGTTGAGGCAGCTATGTTCGTTTTAATAAGCAAATGGAACAGAAAAGGTCTATTGGGGAGAGGGAGGAAAGTTTCCATTCTTTCTGAGTTCCAGTTGTGTTTCCTGTTTTTGTTTTTTTTTTTTTTTTTTACGGTACAAGGGCCTCTCACTACTGTGGCCTCTCCCGTTGCAGAGCACAGGCTCCGGACACGCAGGATCAGCGGTCATGGCTCACGGGTCCAGCCGCTCCGCGGCATGTGGGATCTTCCCGGACCGGGACACGAACCCGTGTCCTCTGCATCGGCAGGCGGACTCTCAACCACTGCGCTACCAGGGAAGCCCCCTGTTTTTGGTTTTATGAGGCACCTCCATGGTCTTTTTTTTGCTAAAGCAAGTTTGAGTGAATTTTACTTCTTCCAATCAAATGATTCTTTACTAGCATGCTTTCCAAAACATTTCCACTGCAGACAGAAAATACTAGTACTTGCATAGCACAGTCTTGGACCACTTGTGGCACCACATCTGGCGACCTCTGCTTTACTAAGACGTAAAATAGTATAACGAAGAGGATTTGTAATCAGTAGACTGACAGAGAAAATATCGAATGGGCTGTGGAGTTGAGATGGGATATGGGTTGTGCTGAAGTGGAATGGTGTGTGATGATCTCTTCCTTTCAGGACAAGTGACCAATGGCCTTTAGTACCCTCAGCCTCTCAGAACCTAGACATGGTCTAGCCCACCGAGATCAAGGTTTTGGGGAACTGTACAGCTGTAAAACATGAGACTAACTGTGCTGGTTCTTTCCTGAAACCTTGCATGGAGTATGGCAAGAAAGGGAGAAACTCCAGCCTAGGTTACCCAGTTGAAAGCACATAGGGCAATTATGTAGTTAATCTCTTTGTGGGATGCCCTTTCTGAGCTGATGGGGACCTTATCAAGAAATTATTAATTCATCTTGCCAAATTATAACAGATGAATTCTCTGCCATCCCCTTTTTGTGACTCAAGTTAATGCCTTGATTAAAAAAGAAAGGGGCCCTCATAAGTTGAAATATGCATAACTGAGAAGTGAGTAAACTGAGCCCCTCCAGAGAGCTTCCCACTGCATACCCTGTAAATCAATGTCATGTTGCATTCCACTATAAAATGCATTCTTTGACCAGGCCAAGTGTATAGTGAGTTCTGGGTGTCAAGCTTGAGAGCAAACATGAGAAAGGAGATCCAGTCCATTTTTCCCCTCTGAGGAAGAGGAGGTAAGAAACAAAGATAGAGCTGGGTGTAGCCTAGGTTGTTGCTAAGCAACAGAGCCCCTGCAGAAATGGTCACCCCAGAACACTTGCAGTGCTCTTTCTAAACAACCCCTCAGGCCAAGCATTGAGGAAGCAGTCTGACCCAACAAATTTCTGTCACTGGCTTGGAACCAATAGAATTCCTTAGAAGAGACAGACAGCCCACTGGGTTTCTATGGGAAGAACACACTTCTGTGCTTGATTCAAACAAACAGGGAGTCTTACTCTGTCCACAGTTGGCCAGGCACCAGGCAGAAGTGAACTCCCACACGCTTGAAGCAGAGCATCAATATATTTACAATGGGAAATACAGTGCCACACTTTAATGCTTATCTGGGGGGAAATGTGCAATAGCCAAGATATAGTTAATGAGAATAATGGCAGAGAATCTCAAAACATACCACAAAGCTTCAGTAATTAAAACAATATGTATTAACATAGGAATAAGTAAATCAGTGCAACAGAATAAATAATCCAAGCACGCTATATAATTGGGAAGTTAGTAAATGATCATAGTGGCATTTCAGATCATTGGGGATAAAATGTTGTGATTATTAGTTATAAATTTGGAAATAAAATAAAATTAGAATTACAACTAACACTGTATCCAAAGATAAGATTCCAGGTGAATTAAAGATCTAAATATAAGGAAAAATAACAACCAAATTGTAAAAAAGCAGTACAAGAAAATAACATTGAACAGGGAAAGTTTTTATTTTAAAAGTAAACCATAAATACCAGAAGCCATAAAAGAAAATACTGTCAGATTTGACAGTATGAAAATTTCTTTTTGAAAAAAGATGTCATAAATAAGATCAAAAGACAAACAGCAGAGGGGATTTCCCTGGTGGTCCAGTGGTTAAGAATCTGCCTGCCAGTGCAGGGGATATTGGTTCCATCCCTGGTGGGGGAAGATCCCACATGCTGTGGGGCAAATAAGTACACAACTACTGAGCCCACGCTCTAGAGCCTGCAAGCTGCAACTACTGAGCCCACATGCCACAACTACTGAAGTCCGTGTGCCTAGAGCCCTTGCTCTGAAACAAGAGAAGCCACCGCAATGAGAAGCCTGCACACCGCAATGAAGAGTAGCCCCTTCTGGCCACAACTAGAGAAAGCCCACGTGCAGTAACAAAGACCCAGTGCAGGCAAAAAAAAAAACAAAACAAAACCAAAAAAAAAAAAAAGACAAGCAGCAGAGAGGAAGAAAATATTTGCAACATACAGAGCAGAGAATAGGTTACTATCCATTATATATAAAAAGTTTCTACAAGTTAATAAAAACAATCCAATTATTTGAAAAGATAATTTATAAAAGAATACGAACAACTTAGAAACTCATCTCACCAGCAAACTAAAATAAGGCTGATTTGCTATTTTCTACCCATCATATTGGCTAAAGTTAAAAAGCAAAATAATATATAATTCATGCTTTTGGGAAATGAGCAATCACACACATCCTTGGTAGGAGTAGAAATCTAAATTCATACCAAGTTTTGGAAGGCGGTGTAATATCTATTCAATTTTAATTCAATTTCTAGGAATTCATCCTATAGAAATACTTATCCATGTACAATCATAAGTAATATATGGGTAAAAGATGTTTTATTTAGCAGTTGACAAGAATAAAAAAACAAGACAAAACTAGTTCATTCCCTATTTCTGTTACATAGTCTTTCTTTGAACAGGGTACAATTGATTAAGCTTACCCTCAACAAATTACAATTTTATCTTTCTGAAATTACACCCAATTTACTTTGATTGGAAGGCATTCCTAAACTCTTCAGTCACACTTTCCACACAACACCTCATTCACTGTGTATGAGTTTTGCTATTTTAACTCTCAGACGGCAATCTTATTTTCTAGCACCAAAGTGTGAGAAATTAGAAGACTGGTAAAATGCCACAGGAATTCAATATATTATTAATTTTCCTTTCCCACTTTTGAGTCAAGAGGGCTGTTTCTTTCATGGACTCATCAACTCATCATCACGTTGCTGAGGCAGAGGAATCTTTGGTGGAAGGTATGGTGGTAGGGGATGCAGAGGAGAAGGGAACCAAAACACAATAAATTGTTAGTAAGTGCCTGGCACCATAAAAAGCAGTGAGTCACACCTTGAATGATTTTACTCTGCAGGAGACATTTGGCCATATCTGGGGATATTTTTGGTTGTCACAACTAGGAGGTTCTTACTGGCATCTAGTGGGCAGAGGCCGAGGATGCTGCTAAACAACCTAAAATGCACAGGACAAGCCCCCACAACAAAGGATTATCCAGTCCAAAATGTCAATCGATACTATTGATATAAGGCAATATAAAGCATCTTACATGGATATCTCATTAATATTCCCAACAACCCTATGAAGTTGGAACAGTAGAAAGTCTCTTAGTAGACTCACACTAAATCAACTCACTAACCCAATTAACTGGCATTCTCCCTTTCCTCCATAAAACACAATGAATGATGACCAGGGCACACAAAGTGCTCAAGGCTGACCACTGACAAGAATGCTTGTGCACTTCTGCTTCATCAATACAGCTGTACTTACCAAGTTTCTTTTGTTACTGGACCTTCTAATTTTCTTATTATCATAATTATGTAATTTAATGACATATCACATGAATCAGAATTTTTCAATCTTGACACTGACATAAATCAATGATATCATTACAGGAGTGCAAATATAAAAGGAGGGACTTCCCGGGTGGCACAGTCGTTAAGAATCTGCCTGCCAATGCAGGGGACATGGGTTCGAGCCCTGGTCTGGGAAGATCCCACATGCCACAGAGCAACTAAGCCCGTGTGCCACAACTACTGAGCCTGTGTGCCACAACTACTAAAGCCCATGTGCCTAGAGCCTGTGCTCCACAACAAGAGAAGCTACCGCAATGAGAAGCCCGCACACTGCAATGAAGAGTAGCCCCTGCTCACTGCAACTAGAGAAAGCCCACACGCAGCAACGAAGACCCAATGCAACCATAAGTGAATAAATTAATTAATTTAAAAAATATAGAAGGAATTGTTTCTATGATAACTGACATGGCAGAGACTGGCTAGACCTCACTAACCTAACTTCTGGACATACAACTGGACCACATTTCCCAGACCTCTTTGCTTTGGATGGGACCATACTTCTACTTCTCACCAGTGGAGTGTGAACAGAGGTGGTATGCATCTCTTCTAGGCTGAGGTAGTTAAAGGGTGGGTATGCCTTCATTATCCTCCTTCCTTCTCTTTTCCCTGCTTGTCACCTGATGCACCCAAAACAGTAACTTCAGAAGCCACGTATTGAATACTCCATGGCCAAAACTGAAGGGCCTTGCACCCATGAATCATGCTTGGAGGAGAGTCACTCACCAACTAGGAGCAATTGTTTTGGCCTTTATGTGAATAAGAAAAAAAATTCTATTGTTCTTGAACCATTATACATTTTGGGGCTTGTTGTTAGAGCAAGTTATGTTTCCTTAATTAATTAAGTGGCTTAAAGACTCTGGAAATACAGGCATGCCTTGGAGATACTGAGGATTCAGCTCCAGACCACCACAATAAAGTGAGTCACACGAATGTCTTTGGTTTCCCAGTGCATATAAAAGTTATGTTTACACTATACTGTAGTCTATTAAGTGTGCAATAGCATTATGTCTAAAAACACTGTAAATGCCTTAATTTAAAAATACTTTATTGTGGGAGGGAGGGAGACGCAAGAGGGAAGAGATATGGGGATATATGTATATGTATAGCTGATTCACTTTGTTATAAAGCAGAAACTAACACACCATTGAAAAGCAATTATACTCCAATAAAGGTGTTAAAAAATTCCCAGAAATTTAAAGCTGAGCCAAAAATAATGAAAAAAGAAAAAAACTTTATTGACTCCCTCTTGCGAGAGCACCAGAATCACAACTAACTACTGAACAGTCATTGAAAGGAAGACACTGGAACTCACCAAAAAAGATACCCCACCTCCAAAGACAAAGGAGAAGCCACAATGAGATGCTAGAAGGGATGCAATCACAATAAAACCAAATCCCATAACTGCTGGGTGGGTGACTCACAAACTGGAGAACAATTATACCACAGAAGTCCACCCACTGGAGTGAAGGTTCTGAGCCCCATGTCAGGCTTCCCAACCTGGGGGTCCGGCAATGGGAGGAGGAATTTCTAGAGAATCAGAATTTGAAGGCTAGTAGGATTTGACTGCAGGACTTTGACAGGACTGGGGAAAACAGAGACTCCACTCTTGGAGGTCACACACAAAGTAGTGTGCACACTGGGACCCAGGGGAAGGAGCAGTGACCCCATAGGACACTCAGCCAGACCTACCTGCTAGTATTGGAGGGTCTCCTGCTGAGGTGGGGGATGGCTGTGGCTCACCAGGGGGACAAGGACACTGGCAGCAGAAGTTCTGGGAAGTACTCCTTGGTGTGAGTCCTCCCAGAGTCCACCATTAGCCCCACCAAAGAGCTGGGTAGGCTCTAGTGCTGGGTCGCCTCAGGCCAAACACCCAACAGGGAGGGAACCCAGCATCACTCATCAGCATACAAGCAGATTCAAGTTTTACTGAGCTCTGCCCACCTGAGTAACACCCAGCTCTACTCACCACCAGTCCCTCCCATCAGGAAGCTTGCACAAGCCTCTTAGATAGCCTCATCCACGAGATGGCAGACAGCAGAAGCAAGAAGAACTACAATTCTGCAGCCTGTGGAAGGAAAACCACATTCACAGAAAGATAGACAAAATGAAAAGGCAGAGGACTTTGTACAAGATGAAGGAAGAAGATAAAACCCCAGAAAAACAACTAAATGAAGTAGAAAGAGGAAACCTTCCAGAAAAATAATTCAGAATAATGATAGTGAAGATGCTCCAGGACCTTGGAAAAAGAATGGAGGCAAAGATCGAGAAGATGCAAGAAATGTTTAACAAAGACCTAGGAGAATTAAAGAACAAGCACCTAGAAGAATTAAAGAACAAACAAACAGAGATGAACAATACAATAACTGAAATGAAAAATACACTAGAAGGAATCAATAGAAGAGTAACTGAGGCAGAAGAACAGATAAGTGCCCTGGAAGACAGAATGGTGGAATTCACTGCTGCAGAACAGAATAAAGAAAGAAGAATTAAAAAAATGAAGACAGCCTAAGAGACCTCTGGGACAACATTAAATGCACCAACATTTGCATTATAGGAGTCCCAGAAGGAGAAGGAGAGAGAAAGGACCTGAGAAAATATTTGAAGATATTATAGTCGAAAACTTCCCTAACAGGGGGAAGGAAATAGTCACCCAAGTCCAGGAAGCTCAGAGAGTCCCAGGGAGGATAAACCCAAGGGGAAACAAGCCCAGACACATAGTGGTCAAATTGACAAAAATAAAAGACAAAGAAAAATTGTTGAAAGCAACAAGGGAAAAATGACAAATAACATACAAGGGAACTCCCATAAAGTTAACAGCTGATTTCTCAGCAGAAACTCTACAAGCCAGAAGGGAGTGGCATGATATACTTAAGGTGATTAAAGGGAAGAACCTACAACCAAGATTACTCTACCTGGCAAGGATCTCATTCAGATTCGATGGAGAAATCAAAAACTTTACAGACAAGCAAAATCTAAGAGAATTCAGCACCACCAAACCAGCTCTGCAACAAATGCTAAAGGAACTTCTCTAAGTGGGAAACACAAGAGAAGAAAAAGACCTGCAAAAACAAACCCATAACAATTAAGAAAATGGTAATAGGAACATACATATCGATAATTACCTTAAACGTGAATGGATTAAATGTTCCAACCAAAAGACACAGGCTCGCTGAATGGATACAAAAACAAGACCCATATATATGCTGTCTACAAGAGACCCACTTCAGACATAGGGACACATATAGACTGAAAGTGAGGGGATGGAAAAAGATATTCCATGTAAATTGAAATCAAAAGAAAGCTGGAGTAACAATACTCATATCAAATAAAATAGACTTTAAAATAAAGATTGTTACAAGAGACAAAGAAGGACACTACATAGTGATCAAGGGATCAATCCAAGAAGAAGATATAACAATTATAAATATATATGCACCCAACATAGGAGCACCTCAATACAGAAGGCAACTGCTAACAGCTATAAAAGAAGAAATCAACAGTAACACAATAATAGAGTGGGACTTTAACACCTCACTTACACCAATGGACAGATCATCCAGACAGAAAATTAATAAGGAAACACAAGCTTTAAGTGACACAGTAGACCAGAGAGATTTAATTGATATTTATAGGACATTCCATCCCCAAACAGCAGATTACACTTTCTTCTCAAGTGCACATGGAACATTCTCCAGGATAGATCACATTTTGGGTCACAAATCAAGCCTCGGTAAATTTAAGAAAATTGAAATCATATCAAGCATCCTGTCTGACCACAATGCTATGAGATTAGAAATCAATCACAGGGAAAAAATCGTAAAAAACACAAACACATGGAGGCTAAACAGTACGTTACTAAATAACCAAGAGATCACTGAAAAAATCAAAGAGGAAATAAAAAAATACCTAGAGATAAATTACAATGAAAACACGACGACCCAAAACCTGTGGGATGCAGCAAAAGCAGTTCTAAGAGGGAAGTTTATAGCAATACAATCCTACCTCAAGAAACAAGAAAAATCTCAAATAAACAATCTAACCTTACACCTAAAGGAAATAGAGAAAGAAAAACAAACTAAACCTAAAGTTAGTAGAAGAAAAGAAATCATACAGATCAGAGCAGAAATAAATGAAATAGAAACAAAGAAAACAATAACAAAGATCAATAAAACTAAAAGCTGGTCCTTTGAGAAGATAAACAAAATTGATAAACCTTTAGCTAGACTCATCAAGAAAAAGAGGGAGAGGACTCAAATCAATAAAATTAGAAATGAAAAAGGAGACATTACAACGGACACCGCAGAAATACAAAGCATCCTAAGAGACTACTACAAGCAACTCCATGCCAATAAAATGGACAACCTGGAAGAAATGGACAAATGCCTAGAAAGGTATAACCTTCCAAGACTGAACCAGGAAGAAATAGAAAATATGAACAGACCGATCACAAGTAATGAAATTGAAACTATGATTAAAAATCTTCTAACAAACAAAAGTCCAGGACCAGATGGATTCACAGGTGAATTCTATCAAACATTTAGAGAAGAGCTAACACGCATCCTTCTCAAACTCTTCCAAAAAATTGCAGAGGAAGGAACACTCCCAAACTCATTCTATGAAGCCACCACCATCACCCTGATACCAAAACCAGACAAAGATACTACAAAAAAAAGAAAATTACAAATCACTGATGAATATAGATGCAAAAATCCTCAACAAAATACTAGCAAACAAAATCCAACAGCACATTAAAAGGATCATACACCATGATCAAATGGGATTTATCCAAGGGATGCAAGGATTCTTCAATATACACAAACCAATCCATGTGATACACCATATTAACAAACTGAAGATAAAAAACCATATGATCATCTCAATAGATACAGAAAAAGCTTTTGACAAAATTCAACACCCATTTATGATAAAAACTCTCCAGAATGTGGGCATAGAGGGAACCTATCTCAACATAATAAAGGTCATATACGACAAACCCACAGCAAACATCATTCTCAGTGGTGAAAAACTGAAAGCATTTCCTCTAAGATCAGGAACAAGACAAGGATGTCCACTCTTGCCAGTATTATTCAAAAGAGTTTTGGAAGTCCTAGCCATGGCAATCAGAGAAGAAAAAGAAATAAAAGGAATGCAAATTGGAAAAGAAGCAGTAAAACTGTCACTGTTTGCAGATGACATGATACTATACATAGAGAATCTTAAAGATGCCACCAGAAAACTACTAGAGCTAAACAATGAATTTGGTAAAGATGCAGGATACAAAATTAATGCAGAGAAATCTCTTGCATTCTTATACACTAACAATGAAAGATCAGAAAGAGAAATTAAGGAAACAATCCCATTCACCACTGCAACAAAAAGAATAAAATACCTAGGAATAAGCCTACCTAAGGAGGTAAAAGACCTGTACTCAGAAAACTCTAAGACACTGATGAAAGAAATCAAAGATGACACAAACAGATGGAGAGATATACCATGTTCTTGGATTGGAAGAATCAATATGGTGAAAATGACTATACTACCCAAAGCAATCTACAGATTCAATGCAATCCCTATCAAATTACCAGTGGCATTTTTTACAGAACTAGAACCAAAAATCTTAAAATTTGTATGGAGACACAAAAGACTCCGAATAGACAAAGCAGTCTTGAGGGAAAAAAATGGAGCTGGAGGAATCAGACTCCCTGACTTCAGACTATACTACAAAGCTACAGTAATCAAGACAATATGGTACTGGCACAAAAACAGAAATATAGATCAATGGAACAGGATAGAAAGCCCAGAGATAAACCCCCATACCTATGGTCAACTAATCTATGACAAAGGAGGCAAGGATATACAATGGAGAAAAGATCTTCTCTTCAATAAGTGGTGCTGGGAAAACTGGACAGCTACATGTAAAAGAATGAAATTAGAACACTCCCTAACACCATACACAAAAATAAACTCAAAATCGATTCGAGACCTAAATGTAAGACCGGACACTATAAAACTCTTAGAGGAAAACATAAGAAGAGCACTCTTTGACATAAATCACAGCAAGATTTTTTCTGATCCACCTCCTAGAGTAAAGGAAATAAAAACAAAAATAAACAAATGGGACCTAATGAAACTTAAAAGCTTTTGCAAAGCAAAGGAAACTACAAACAAGAAGAAAAAAAACCCAACCCTCAGAATGGGAGAAAATATTTACAAATGAATCAACAGACAAAGGATTACTCTCCAAAATATATGAACAGCTCAAGCAGTTCAATATTTAAAAATTTGTTTAACAAACAACCCAATAAAAAATGGGCAGAAGACCTAAATAGACATCTCTCCAAAGGAGACATACAGATGGCCAAGAAGCACATGAAAAGCTGCTCAGCATCAGTAATTATTAGAGAAATGCAAATCAAAACTACAATGAGGTATCACCTCACACCAGTTAGAATGGGCATCATCAGAAAATCTACAAACAACAAATGCTGGAGAGGGTGTGGAGAAAAGGGAACCCTCTTGCACTGTTGGTGGGAATGTAAATAGATACAGCCACTATGGAGAACAGTATGGAGGTTCCTGTAAAAACTAAAAATAGGGGCTTCCCTGGTGGCGCAGTGGTTGAGAGTCCGCCTGCCGATGCAGGGGACACGGGTTCGTGCCCCGGTCTGGGAGGATCCCACATTCCGTGGAGCGGCTGGGCCCGTGAGCCATGGCCGCTGGGCCTGCGCGTCCGGAGCCTGTGCTCTGCGGCGGGGGAGGCCGCAGCAGTGAGAGGCCCACGTACCACAAAATAAATAAATAAATATTAAAAAAAAACCTAAAAATAGTATTACCACATGACTCAGCAATCCCACTACTGGGCATATACCCAGAGAAAACCATAATTCAAATTCAATGTTTATTGCAGCACTATTTACAATAGCCAGGTCATGGAAGCAACCTAAATGCCCATTGACACATGAACAGGTAAAGAAGACGTGGTACATATATACAATGGGATATTACTCAGCCAAAAAGAAAGGAACGAAATTGGGTCATTTGTAGAGATGTGGATGGATTTGGAGACTGTCATACAGAGTGAAGTAAGTCAGAAAGAGAAAAACAAATATCGTATATTAACGCATATATGTGGAACCTAGAAAAATGGTATAGATGAACCGGTTGGCAGGGCAGAAATAGAGAAACAGATGTAGAGAACAAATGTATGGACGCCAAGGGAGGAAAGCGGCGGGGGTGGTGGTGGTGGTGTGATGAATTGGGAGATTGGGATTGATATATATACACTAATATGTATAAAATAGATAACTAATAAGAACCTGCTGTATAAAAAATAAATAAAATAAAATTCAAAAAAAACTTTATTGCTAAAAAATGCTGTCATCTGAGCCTTCAGCAAGTTGTAGTAGTAACATCAAAGATCACTGATCACAGATCACTATAACAAATATAATAATAATAGAAAAATATGAAATTTTGTGAGAATTAGTAAAGTGTGACACAGAGACACAAAGTGAATAAATGCTGTTGGAAAAAATGGTGCTGGCAGACTTGCTTGACGTGGGGTTGCCACAAACTTTCAATTTGTAAAAAACTGCAATAAAGCAAAGCACGATAAAACAAGGTATGCCTGTACTTCTAAAAGCGAGTCCCTCAAAATTTGCCATTGTATTAGGTGTAGGACAGAAAATGGTATAATATTGGGAATGAAATCATTAACATCTAAAATAAATTTTATACTCATATTTTTTTTTAAGTCTTTTAAGCTTACACCATTTTGAAGAAATCATTAACTATGCATTGCTAGCATGGTTCATGCAAGAAAGTCATCTTGGAATCCAACCAGCAAACCCAGAGGCCTGGCCTTACATCAAAAGATTGACCTATACACATACTTCTAGCTATTTTAAGTTGAAATGTTTAAAGTAAATATGTACTGTTTTTTAATGATTTCTTGCTTTAACTGAGTTTTTGAGATAACCTACTTTCCACTAGTCCCAATCAATCCCACTGAATGAGAGGGCTTCCAGTGTTCAACCATTTTTCAAATGAGAAAACTGAGGTTCAGGAGGTAAGGTGACTTCACAAATCTCCAAAGCAAGTGGCAGAGCTAGAATCCACCTCCAGACTCCCAAACTCTCCACTGTTACTCCATGTGGTGGCTCTCCTTCCTCTTGGGAGCTCTGACACTGCTGAGCCAGACACAGGCCACCATCTCGTATCTGATGGAGAAGCCAGTGTGGCTTTCAGAGGCTTATTACAAACAAACAATGAGTTGCAAATGTTCCCATGGAAGTTGATCATTTGGCAAATGCTTTCGTTTACGGAGGTATTTAACTGCATGAAAGATGGAGCCAAGCCGCACAGCCCTGGCTGCATGTCAGTCCTGCCCAGAGCCCTTAGCAGAGACTCCCCCTCAGTGCCGCTGGTGTCCCGTGCCTGCAGGGCTGTGGCTGCCAGACCTTGGGAGATGCTCTTGAGTCTCCGGCTCCCTCTCACTGACACAGAGCTTTCTTTAGAGTTTACAAACAGATTTCTGACATGTTACTTTTTTGTGTGTGTGCGGCTTGCAGGATATCAGTTCAGTTCCCAGACCAGGGATTGAACCCAGGGCCACAGCAGTGAAAGCCCAGAATCCTAACCACTAGGCCACCACGGAACTCTGCCTGACGTGTTATCTTGGTTGAGCCTCTCAACCATCTTTAAGGTCAGTGGGACAGATTTTACCTCCTTTTACAGAAAATTGAGCTGAGAGAGGTTAAGTAATTTCCCTAAGTCCCATGGCTACTGTGTGTCAGGGATAGAGCTGAGATATAAACCCAGGTGTGTGCTTTCAGCTCCGTGTTCCTTCTGCCACACCACATGACCTTCTCCTGCTGCCCTGCCAAATCCCGTCACCCCAAAGCCTGGTGCCTCCTTAGTGGAACAGCTTGGTGAGAGAACACCTTTGAAGGAGAGCAGCCTCAGTTTGAGTCAGGGCTCTGACTCTTATCAGCCTGAGCTGCAGTCTTCTCATCTTTTGCATGGGAAAGCATAATCATACCAACTCACACCGGAGTGGTGAGGATTGTGCGTGCATTTGGTGAAAGCCACGATCACGGTGTCTGGCTCACAGTAGGGCTTCATTCCCCCTCATTGTCTGTACCTGAGTGTTGATGTCTGTGCTCTGCACCGGTGCCTTTCATTCCACCCTCGCAATGGGCTATGTGTAGGGCCTTCCAGCCTGGCTGGGAATTTCCCAAGAGCAGGGACCATGTCCCTTTTATGAAAAATACTTGGAAGTGGCTCCTGCCCTTGACCAGAAGACCTGAATTTTAGTCTTTTGTCACTTTCTTCCTCTGATCCTCAATTTTCCCATTTGTAAACTGAAGGAGTTTGACTAGATGATCTCTAAGGTCCTTCTGAATGATGATATTCTATGGTTTTCCTCACCCAGACTGGACCCTGAAGACGGAGGAACTGTGGCCACTTTTGCCCTGGATACTTCCTACTCCTAGCCCAGTGCCTGGGAGAGGGCTCTGCACATTCACAAATGTTTAGGTGCACAGCATTGTGTGCTGAGTATGATGCTACCGTCTCTGGGGAGACACAAGGAAGAGAAAGCAGTCCTATCCCCCAGGACTCCTACCCACCAAGAGTCCACCTCTGGTCTCATTGAGGAGACAGCAACAGCACACATGAAAACACCAAGGGTACTTAGTTCAGGCCCTGGGCGTCTCTCCCTTGGAGGAATGCAAACAACCCCCTAACAGACTTCCTCACTTCTAGTATCTCCCCTTGCTCATTCATACCCATGCAGCTGCCAGATACACAAAGGCCAGATCTGATCAGATCTCTTACTGGCTTTGAAGCCTTCAATGCTCCTTCTCTCTTTCTGGTGAAAATCTGAACTCATTAGCATGGCACCAAACCCTTTGCTGTCCAATCCCAGCCTGCCCCGAGGGCTCCAGTCATCATCACTGCTCATTGGCACCCAGACGCTGATCATTTGGAACTTCCTGCTCTCATTCCCATCCCAGCCCCAGTCTTCCAGCATGCTTGAAAGCCTCTGCAACCCCCATGATTTGCTTGACCTGTTTAGGTACAATCCCATCACATTTCATTGACTTATTTCATCTCAACATTTCAGCCTGAAGTGCCCTTATCACCAGGAATTCCAGAATCTTCCTTTCCTCTCTCATTCCCTGCTATTCCACTGTACACAATTGCCTAGCAACCTGGGCGCTACTCAGTCCAAAGAGATTAGAGTGTGAGAAAAGTCAATGTATGAGAAAGATCAGAGTCATGCAAGATAAACCAGGATGGGTTGCCTGGAAACAGAGAACTTTCATCAGGATTTAGAATGTACGAGAACTTCGGCAGGTAGATGTGCTGGCAATGGGGAAGGGAGGACCCCTGAAGTATGGGATCAGTAGCTAAGGGGTGGAAAAAAGCAGCGCCTCAGGCTCAGAATGCAATGACGTCACTTGATAAATTCCAGTCTGGTAAGACTTTCAGAAACTGGGTGAGCTCATTCAATGCTGATACCGTTCCAAATTGGTATAGTCCTTGAGAGCCATAAAATATGTTCATGTCTTTGACAAGTAATCCTGCCCATGAAAATTTATGCTTTAAGGAAATAATTCACTGGAACACCAAATGCTCTTTGAACAATAGTGTTCATAGAGACATTCTATATAGTAGAGAACATGTGGAAGAAATCAACAGTTCAACAACAGGAGCTGGTTAAACAAAATATGAAATGTCTAGATAATGAAGTGTTAGGAAGATATTAAAACTGATAATTAAAGTTTGTACTATTCAATTCTGGATTAACAAGTCAGCAAATATGGATGGAGGGTGCTGTATCAGTTTGTTAGGGCTGCTGTAACAAAGTACCACGGAGTGGGTTGCTTAAAGACCAGAAATTTATTTTCCCACAGTTCTGGAGGCTGGAAGTCTGAGATCAAGGTGCAGCAGGTTGGTTTCTTCTGAGGCCTCTCTCCTTGGCTTGTAGATGTGTCTTCTCCCTTTGTCTGCGCAGGGTCTTCCCTCTGTGTGTGTCTGCGTCCTAATTTCCTCTTATAAGGACACCAGTCCTATTGGATTAGGCCCTCCCGCCGCGGAGCACAGGCTGTGGACGCGCAGGCCCAGCGGCCATGGCTCACGGGCCCAGCCGCTCCGCAGCACGCGGGATCCCCCCAGACCGGGGCATGAACCCGCGTCCCCTGCATCGGCAGGCGGACTCTCAACCACTGCGCCACCAGGGAAGCCCATGACTTCTCTTTAACTTAATTAATTATCTCTTTAAATATTCTATCTCCATATACAGTCACATTCTGAGGTATAGTGAATTAAGACTTCAACATATGAATACTGGGGGGACATGATGGCCTTTTCTGCATCTGAGACTGCACCATGGGTTTGGGGGACTGATATGAAAAAGACACAGTCACTGGTTACCAAACATCTATAGACAAGAAAAAGTCTGGCTTTGATGGAAGGATAGAACTCTGACAAGGTAAGAAGGTGGGGTGGGCAGGGAACAATTAGGGCAAAGGCTGGGAAGCAGAGCACAGATCGCACTTGACCTCTGTGAAGTTATTCTTGGGTGTTGTACACACAGGACTCAAAGGCTATAAGCACAAAGTGATTTTATTTTGTCTCCTACTTCCCTTTAAAATTTATTCAGCTGGGAAATTTCCTCCTCTGCTCCTGCACAAAAACTTACACAGTCTTATGACTTTCTGGTCACTCTTAGGTAATAAGACTTTTGGGTCACGTTAAGTTGTTATACTCTGTCCCAGTTTAGAAATTAATAATTTAAATAATCAAATTGATTAAATCAAAGCTTCCAACTTAAGCTACAGCCCCTCGTCTGGCTGGGCCACTTGCTGCAGATGGGCTATCTGGGGCAGGGAGCTGGGTGATGTTAACCTTTTCCCCCTATTCATCCTCCTTCTCTCTGCCTCTGTTTCTGGCCCCTTCTGGATTGGGGTTGAGGGAGGGAGAAGAAGATAGACTATTCCTATACGCATATTATCTCCATGACTAGAACAGGATCCTCTTGGCTGGGGAGGATTTTTGCCAGGTGTGGACTGGTCAGCCAACAGCAGGGAGAATAGGACCCAAGACCTCTCGGCTGCCAAAGGGGTGATGCAGCCCAGTTTGTGGTTTCTCAAATCTTAACTTCAATCAACTCCGATCATTAATGATCTTATGACTGCAGCTGGCTCTTTTGAGAACGTCTCAGGCCAAGAAGCAAAGTCAACTCCAACGGAAACTCAATGCAAATTGAGCTTCTGGGACCATATTTAACTTTACATTCTCCATGGAAGTGGTAGGAGAGATCAGAGGCAGTGAACCTCACGGAAGAGAAGCAAGGTCAGAGCTTGTCTGGGGTCTCACAGTGGAGAGGCGCTGTGTCCTGGATCTGCAGACCTCTGGCCCTAGAGGTGTTGCATTACTTTCTTGAAAGAGGCAGTGTGATGTTCAAAACATAGGCTTTGGGGCCACACAGCTGATTCTATCTCTATATTAATGAGCTCTGTGGCCTTGAATAAGTCACTTAGCTTCTCAGTTTTATCTAGTTTTCAGAGTTGTCATGAGGAGGACAACATATAAAATATACAAAAGCATCTACCCGGTACCTGATATATGAAAGGTCGTAAATTAATTTTATTTGTTTCCCCTCCCCTCATCAATGCTGAAATGCAGCATTTTCCTGAGTCAATGAAAGACTACAGTCATGAGATGTGGTTGGGCTGATTCCCCAGGATGTGGGACCTTGTTGAGAGTTTCCAGGACCTGAGGGTAACCCAGGTAACAACATGGGGAAGGATATAGTTAGTTAGAGCTGTCCAGGCAGTAAGGATACTGGGACAATCTGTTTCCCTTCCTGAATCTCGAGCTACTCCTAGTGCCCTGATCTCATCCAGCCCCAGGCCCAGAAGGCTCACTCTCTAGGCAAATGGATTCCTAATAGCCATTGGCCGAGGCTTCAGGGTTGTGGTCCTCATGGCCTCACTGGGAGAGGTCCACTTCCTGCCTTTCTCCATTGGCCACCAGCCAAGTGGCCAGTTTTCCATCAGGATGTGGCTGTGGCTGTTCCTCCTGTGGGCCCAGTTCAGTAGGGACACAGTCTCTACTCTTCCTGTGTCCATGAGCAAGGGCTTGTCTGGGGTATCACTCCTGGTTTCTCTCATTCCACCCGAGGAACAAGGGATCAACTTACTCGATTAATGATTTTGAGGAAGGAACTGAATATAAGTAGGGAGTCCTCCTGGATTCTGTCCTGAGATCTGCACTCTGAACTGTTCTGTCTACTCTGTGTGAGCTTAGAGAGCATGATCTGCATCTTCAGAACAGGCTTATTGCTGGGTGGGGAGTGGGATGTGGTGGGGGGATGGAGAGTGGGTCAAAGTATAATTTTCAAAAACGTCAAAAAACATTACTTCTATACAGATATGGAAGAATATATGCCAAAACTCTGTTTAACTCGTTAATAAGAAAATGTTAAAGCTGGGTCTTAAAAGCATTTGATGAAGAAATTTACATAGTTAGAAAAGGAATGCTGAAATGAGTTTATTAAATTAGATGCAAAATATCCTCCCATGCAATAAAATGATAGCCTTTGCAGTCATCTTCTCTATCAAACAGATATCGCTTGGGTCTCTGTCAGACAAAAATCTACATATTAACATGTAATATTAATGAATGTTAACAAATCTGGGTCCTAATACATAGTCAATAAAAGTCAAGCAAAGACTAATTTCTCCTGGAGGATTAAATAAATCTTGGCGGGACTGTTAGACAGTGATCCAGTATAATATTGAGACAAGTAGTCATGTTTTTTCATTATTTCCAAGATTTTGATAATTCTGGGTAATTCTTTTTTTTTTTTTTTTTTTTTGTTTATTTTTGGCTGTGTTGGGTCTTCATTGCTGCGCACGGGCTTTCTCTAGTTGCAGCCAGCCGGGGCTACTCTTCATTACAGTGCGTGGGCTTCTCATTGCAGTGGTTTCTCTTGTTGCAGAGCACGGGCTCTAGGTGCATGGACTTCAGTAGTTGTGACTCGTGGGCTCTAGAGCTCAAGCTCAGTAGTTGTGGCACATGGGCTTAGTTGCTCCGGGGCATGTGGGATCTTCCCAGACCAGGGCTTGAACCCGTGTCCCCTGCATTGGCAGGTGGATTCTTAACCACTGCACCACCAAGGAAGTCCTGGGTAATTCTTAATAAGGGATAAATTCAGTACTGGAGAGGGGATATTAGCAAGCACAGCACATCTGAATATTTTGTTAAAATATTTTTTTTTACTATCTCCATCTTTGTGATTACTGGGTCTATCTCTCCTTTGCTTTTTTTGTTTTTGTTTTTGAATATTTATTTATTTAGTCTGTGCCGGGTCTTAGTTGCGGCACTTGGGATATTTGTTGTGGCGTGCAGGATCTTTACTTGTGGCATGTGGGATCTAGTTCCCTGACCAGGAATCGAGCCACCAGGGAAGTCCCCTCTCCTTTGGCTTTGTTTTTGTTTTGTTTTTCCACTTGGGTAGAGAAAAGAGGGGTGTTATTTATTGAGCCTCCCAAACTCCAGTGGGCATCCTCTCCCTTTGGTGAATCCCATCTCTGCCGTAGGAGCTGCTCCAGGCTAACTCTGGTTGGCTGATGGCCCAGCTCTCTTTGTTCCTTCCAACTGTCAGGCTAGGAGGCACCATCAATTCAACTCTCATACTGTGAAAGCACAGGAGGAAACAGACTTATTCATTTTTCTGCTATAATTTGCCAAGATGTCAGTTTAATAAACAAAATAAATATCTCTTGTCAGTGTTTTCTCCCATTATGAATATGTATGAGCTCTTAGAACTTTGGGAAGAGGCAGGCTTCTGAGGATAACTCCTGGATTTACAGCCCCCTAGATGAGAATTGCAGAGGGCCTGTGTGCCCTAATCTTTAACACCCCCACCCTTCCACCCTTATACTAGGCCTCTGAATATGTTTAGGAGGAAATGAGATTCGGTGAATAGCCATATCAATAAATACTCAGTGAATGCCTATTATCTGACAATCACAAAGATAGGACTAAGATATATAGACTAAAATGACCAAAATGTATAGTCTCAGTCCTTCACAAGTCCATGGTCTTCTAGGAGAAAAATGTATAGACAAATTACAAATGCAATGTGGTAAACATGGCAATGGAAGCGTGTGTGTGGTGTAGGCTTTTGCTAGGGTAGAGAAAAAATATAGAATGTGCAAGAAGATACACCTAGTTTCCAATTTCCGCTCCACCATTTAGTTGAATGTCTTGGACAACTTATTTATAAAATGAGGTCAGTGCCCTCCTTACTGGTTTTGTGAGTTTTGGAAATAATAGATTTAACTCGCTAAATGTAGTAAGTAGCACCTAGTTGGCACTCAATAAATTATAACTATTAATAAGGGGCATTTTAAAAATTCTTTCTTTCTGTCTTTCTTTCTTTCTTTCTTTCCTTCTTTCTTTTTTCCTTCCTACCTTCCTTCCTTGCTTTTTCTTGCTTCCTTCCTTCCTTTCTTTCTTTGTTTCTTTCTTTCTTTCTTCTTAGCTACAAAAAATAACTCATGATAGAATTGCCCTTTGTAATGTATAAGGCACTTTCATGTTTTTAAAAAGATCAATCTCAATTACTCTTTTAAAAGATTTTTCTTAATTTAATTTTTTAAGTTTTATTTTTACTTTAGGCTGTGTTCAGTCTTCATTGCTGCGCATGGGCTTTCTCTAGTTGTGGCAAGCGGGGGCTACCCTTTGTTGAGGTACACTAGCTTCTCTCATTCAGTGGCTTCTCTTGTTCCATATGTGATGGAGGGGCTCAGTGGCAGAAGACCACTGGGAGCTTTCAGAGAAGTTCTGAGAAAGGTCGAATAGTTGGACATTGGCTGGATCTGCTGCTGGACTAAGAGAGGAGGAAAGCTGGGGAAGATGGCCTAGAGGTTGTCCAGCTCGAAGGCTCCCTGAGGCATGTGCAGAAACCCTCTCAGGCAGCAAGATTGGGAAAGTGCCACATTGTGGGGAGTGGCCTGAGTCCTGGCCCCGGCACTGCCACTAATCTATGCTACTCATTCATACAACTTCTGGTGCCGCAATGTCTTCACTTGTAAAATGGGGACAAATAATTCCAGCCCTAACCATTTCATAGTATTCTGAACAAGGAACAAGAACCAACTGCAGTTAACAGATATAAAAGAACACTGAAAATTGTAACAAATTCTGAAGGACTAGGAGAGAATTTTGTGTGTTTTTGTTTTTAATTAATTAATTAATTTTTAGAACACTAACCCACTAGTGTGGCAATATGTCATTTATTGTGGACTTGGAGCTCTCTGATCCTGGGTGCTCCAGGTGTATGTCCCCATCTAGACTTCATGGTGGCAGAGAAGACTAAAAATCATACTTTTCCATTTTTCTCCCACCCCGTCCCCCCCCTCATTCCCCCATCCCCCACCTCCAGCGGCTCAGCAGGGCAGCTGTGCCACAGCATCTGCTGAGAGGCTGACTGGTTGATAGCTTGGAAGCATGTATGTGGTCATATCCAGTTTTTCTACAGATTCATAGTCACGGCCTCTTTTTTGGGGGGCCTGGGGCGGGGGTTGGGTACAGGTGAGCAGCCAGTTTCCATGACAGCGAAAGTTAGAACAGAATGGTACATGCTTCATTTGCAACAATATGGATTTAGCCTAGACTTTAGATAGATTCGGTTAGCTGGAAGGCCCAAGGAAAGAAAAGGGAGAGACTGTGTGAGGTTTTGAGAATTATCTTCTATGATATTTTTTTGATCTTTTTTTTCTGAAGCATTTTACAGTAGATTACAGATATTATGATTTTTCATCCTTAGTTACTTCAGTTTGCATCTCTAAACATTTAGGGCAATTTTGATGATGAAGGTGGGGGGTGTGTGTGCAAGTACAGGCAGCTCATTTTGAGAGGATTTGGACACCGCTCTACCCAGAGTCAGGAGAATGGACCATATATATTCTCCTCACATCCCTCCTGGATTTCGGTGGCTGCCACCTCAAGCTCAGCCTGGGTTTCCCCAAGCTCTCAGGGACGGGAGGCACCTGGAGCTGGAGACGGGAGCAGACAGGGAAAGCTGACTCAAGGGAAAGTCCCCTGTTTCTCTGTCTCCCATCACAGCTTTTCCCTGAGGCACTAAGTATCCATCTCCAGTGACTCCATAATAATCTCTCACTGAGAAACCTGAACAAAATCGAGTGCCGAGTGTGGTACCCAAATTGCAAACCAATGAATTCTGAATTAAATATTGATTTCCCCCATTTTCTTTCAGGCAAGATTCTTTAGAGTAATTGCCTTGCTGGTTTTGTTTTTTTACCTTTAAATTATCATTCTGATCTTTAAACACTCTAGTGCTGAAAGACTAATAATCCTGTAAGGCAGAGCCCCATCCTCCCCACTCCCATCCCACCCTCCTCCCTCCCCCTCTGGTAACTTTCCTCTCCAAAATGGAATGTCAGGAAGTGGGAGATGTGGCTCATTACGAAGGACTGTGCACATCAGCCCACAAGGCTGTGCTGGGCAAAGGGCAGCCGCCCCAACCCCCAGGGGCCCCTGGCATGGACGCCTAGTCCCAGAAGAAAGAGCAAGGCATCATCCCTGTAATGTTTAAGATGTAGTATATAAACTCTAAAATCCTTTAGGATAACTGCCAATATATATCAAAAACATAAATATGTTTAAACTATTTTTTCCCTGGTAATTCTCTATTTTGACAATCAAACCCAAGGCAATAATCCTAAATACACACGCACAAAAGCTTGTTGCAAGAGCAAGGCCAAATAAGAGATGCAAACTAAGCCTCAAGGGGGCTTAACTTCAGTGAGATCCCCCTAGACTGCTCTCTTCACACTCCTTCAGGAAGTCTTTCTTGATCTGCCCCTCCTAAATCTCAGGGTTCTCATCCTTAGATGTGGACCTGCCAGAGCTGGAGGAAAATACTTAGGAAGTCCTGAGCCTTAACAAGATTATGGTGCTTTCTCAACTGCCCCGACATCCTGATATAGCAGAAAATGAAACATGAATTAAGGCAAGAAACTCCAAAGAGTTCTGACTTTCCCATAATGCTGACTAGAATGTCAAGCATAAAGTCACTAGAACTGTTTTTCCTGTGTCTGCTTTACTGGGTGTCCCGTAAGCGTTGGAGCACTGGGTACGGTGAGAGGGCCAGCTTGTTTCTGAGCAGAGGCTGGAATCCCTGCACCCTTGCCCGGTGGCCTGCGATCCTGGGGGCTTCCGCAGCCTCCCTGGAGAAGCTGTCAGTCCCAGGCTCTAGGCAACAGGGAGAGCTCCCCCACCTCCAGATCCACTTTCTCTCCCCGTGTGTGTCAGCAGCTTCCTGGGCCTCCAGCACTTCCGGTCAGCCACTGGCTCTGGCTGCAGAAAAAGAAAACAGCCAGGTCTCTATTCCTAGAGGACCAGTCTGGAGGCGAGGCTGTTCCAGGATGAGCATGTTAGCAGAGAAATTTAATTACTGCCCTCTCACCAGGCCGAAGGTTCTGTGTTTCCACAGTGCTTTCCTCTTGAGCACTCCAATGTTGGTTACAAGCAGGTCTGAGTGTCAAGGTGCAGGTGTGGAGAATGGGAAGATGGTGCCAGCCCAGGGGATTTCAAAGTTCCCCCAGGAGGAGAATCCAGCCTATGTGCTTCCTCCTGCCCTGTTTCATTCACCTTTGCTGGAAATTCCTCAGACTTCAGAATGGGCCAAATCTGGGTTTGCATGGCAGAGAATGCATTCATTCACTAAACTCTTATTGAGTACCAGGACTCAGGTAAAGGAATATGGAGATAAAATAACACAGCCTGTGATCTTAGACACCTGGCTAGGGAGACAGACACATATGCAATTACAATATAGCGTGGTAAGTGCTGTGATAGGTTTATCCACTGACGCTTATAAGAGGGACACAAAACCCCATGTGGGGTCAGGTGGGGTGGAGGTACTGGGGGTCAGGGCTGATTCTGAGCTGATTCTTATCAATGGGTTAGACAAACAGAAAAGGTTGGAGGATGTGGATGGGTGCTCCAAGGTTCCAAGAAGAGGAAATGGCATGGAGTGAAAAAAGGGAGATTTTCGGGAGCTATGCGTTGTCTGGAATGGGGTGCCTGGCGCTGAGAGATGACGGGACATGCAGGTAGGCCTGGGGGGTGGGTCACACTGTAGGACCAGGCATCCAGGTTCTGTGATCTTAGGAAATCTATTAAATGGGACCAAGTGGGACCAGCTTTATGGGGATTTGGGAAGGTAATGAATAAATGAACACTATTTAAAGCACTATACAGATTGCCAACAAACACATGAAAGGATGCTCAACATCACTAATCATTAGAGAAATGCAAATCAAATCTACAATGAGGTATCACCTCACACCAGTCAGAATGGCCATCATCAAAAAATCTATAAACAACAAATGCTGGAGAGGGTGTGGAGAAAAGGGAGCCCTCTTGCACTGTTGGTGGGAATGTAAATTGATAGAGCCACTATGGAGAACAGTATGGAGGTTCCTTAAAAAACTAAAAATAGAACTACCATACGACCCTGCAATCCCACTCCTGGGCATATACCCTGAGAAAACCATAATTCAAAAAGAGTCATGTACCACAATATTCATTGCAGCACTATTTACAATAGCCAGGACATGGAAGCAACCTAAGTTTTCCATCGACAGATGAATGGATAAAGAAGATGTGGCACATATATACAATGGAATATTACTCAGCCATAAAAAGAAACGAAATTGAGTTATTTGTAGTGAGGTGGATGGACCTAGAGTCTGTCATACAGAGTGAAGTCAGTCAGAAAGAGAAAAACCGCATGCTAACACACATATATGGAATCTAAAGAAAAAAAAAGAAAAAAAAGTGGTTCTGAAGAACCTAGGGGCAGGAAAGGAATAAAGACGCAGACGTAGAGAATGGAGTTAAGGACACGGAGAGTGGGAAGGGGAAGCTGGGACAAAGAGAGTGGCATGGACATATATACACTCCCAAATCTAAAATAGATAGCTAGTGGGAAGCAGCTGCATAGCACAAGGAGATCAGCTCAGTGCTTTGTGACCACCTAGAGGGCTGGGATAGGGAGGGAGGGAGGGAGACGCAAGAGGAAGGAGATATGGGGATATATGTATATGTATAGCTGATTCACTTTGTTATAAAGCAGAAACTAACACACCATTGTAAAGCAATTATACTCCAATAAAGATGTTAAAAAAAAAACTATATAAAGTGCTTAACACAGTGTCTAGTATGTGGTTAGCCATCTATACATTTTAGTTGCCATTATTACTGATGAGTTGTATGACCTTGCAGAAGTTATTTTAACAGCTAACTCTCATCTTTAGTTTTCACTTCTGTAAAATGGAATTTAAAAATTCTATTCAGTTGTGAGCAGATGGAGAGACTGTCTTCTTGACTTGGACCCCCAGGTGCTACAGCAGTGCCCGGTATACAGATGCTGGTTTCTCTTCCTGATGCTGGTTTCTCTTCCTTCCCTTGCTTTTCCTTCTGCCAGCCCCACTTAGGGCCTAAACACTTGAAAACGGTGGCAGCTCTTTGTTTTCCTTTCAGTTCAGCGTACATTTTGCTTTATACTCACCTTCCAAAAATAGATCTCATTCTCAGTTCATCCATCTTTCCACTAAACTCCAGTTGCCATGACATATTTTTAGTCTAACAATGACGTATAGGTCTTTGCCTAACAAATTAGCAATGCATTTTAAAAAAATCCAGTGGAGGTAGGAATACAGAGAAATGGGCACATTTTTATGTTGCTGGTGTAATGTTTAAGATGGAATATATTAACTCTAAAATCCTTTAGGATAAGCTGACAATATATATCAAAAACAAAAATATGTTTAAGCTATTTTTTTCTCAGTAATTCTTGATTTTGACAATCAAACCCAAAGTAATAATCCTAAATATACACACACAAAAGCTAGTTGCACAAATATTCAATATACTTGTTGCTGCATTATTGTAAGGGAAAGACTGGAAACAATCTGTATGATCAATCCTAAGGGAATGCTTAACTAAATTATGACACAGCCATCTACCCAAACTTGTGCAATTATGAGGGCCCTAGAGCAGTAAAATTCACGGAGGCTGAAATTAGAATGGCGGTTACTAGGAGCTGTGAGGGCGAGGGAATAGGGAGTTATTGTTGAATAGGTATGGAGTTTTAGTTTGGGAAGTTGAAAAGAATCTGGAGATGAATGGTGTTGATGATTGTACGACAATGTGAACGTCCACAATGCTATTGAACTATACACTTAAAATGGTTAAAACAGTCAATTTTATGTTATGTATACCTTACACAATAAAAAAAATGTGCATTGAAGAAAACTAAAAAGACATTAAAAATTCTCTTTCCTAAAACCCAATTCATTTAAGTAGAGCTTGTTTGGAGTTTGGAATATGAAATAGTGAATGAGAACAAGGAGAAAACTTGTTCATTCATTTGTTCTTTCGTATCATGAAACACACACCTATGCACCAGGCACCGTGCTCCGAACAGGGCGCACAGTGGGACAAACATGACAGACCTGGATGCTGACCTATTTTCTCCTCAATAATGATCATAACTAGGGGAATTGCAGTTCTAGGGGAGCCAGTTAAACTATCGGAGATAATATAAACTGTGATGTCTCATGTGCCCTGATTTTGCATGTTGGGGCTGGAGAGGTGGCTAGGTCCCAGGTGGACGAGGTGGGCATGGACATTTCCAACAAACCCCTCTGTATTGTCCCATGTCCAAGAAAACTCTGCCTCTGGAAGACGGCAGCTTCCAGCTCACTTAGCTTTAGGTTTTGAGCGCAGGTGAGATACATGAATGTAACTCTAGAGGGTTTCTGGATTGGTGTCGTGGTCCCACAGCCATGAGGAGGGCATGGTCAGTGTTCATGACTTAGCCAGAGTTGGGGAGAAGGGATGAGGCGGTGCTCCCCCACAGGCCTCGCTCCCGTTCACCAATGCTGCTAGAAAATATTTTAGAACATGCCCAGACTCTGGGATGGGGTTACATACAATAAAAGCACGGGGCAAGTAGTGTTAATATCACAATTGGGAGGGACTGGGGGCAGCTTAATGCTCCAGACAGCCAATGAGTTTGGTGTCTACTACATGTCAGGCACAGGGGTTACAGAGGCCACATAGAAAAAGGGTTCAGGGCACAGAGAGTAGAGCTGGGCCATCTAGTTCAAGTCCTGGATCTGCCACTTCAGGCTTAGTCACCCTGGGCAAATTATGTAACCAACTCTGTGACTCAGTTTCCTCATCTGCAAAGTAAGGACAATAAGAACATCTACTCTGTGGGATGTTATGAGGATTAAGTGAGTTTACATTTGCAAAATGCTTAAACTAATGTGTGGTGCATGGTAAGCACTGTGCAAGTTTCTATTAAATGAGATTCAATAAATTATCAGCCCCGTGGAGCTCATGGAGCAAGAAATTCTTGAAGCCTGAACAGACTCACACCTATTAGCAGTCCTGGCCTCTAAGTGAGGAGCTCTCCATGTCTTCTCTTTCCCTCCCCTCCCCGCTGAGGTTCACTTTGCCTCCTCCCATCCAGGCAGGGAGCTTTTCTCCAGATCAGTGAATGAAGTGGGTGCTGGGGGCTGCGGCGCCCCCAGAGGCTGGGAACAGGGTGAAGCCAGGCTGCCTGCTTGGGCTGGCATCCCTTGCCCCTCCTGACTGGCTCCTGGCAGGGGCAGGCCAACAGCAGGAGGATGCAGAGGGGGGTGGAGTCAGATTACTGTAATCGCTGTATTACCAGCCCCACTCACTCCCCCACTCTTTCCCTTAATGGTGATTGTTATACTTATTAGAGGCGCAGCTGCCAATGGTTATTGATTCTCCCTGCTGCAGCATTTTAATCAGGGATTTGCAGCTATTGTTAGTAGTACGAGCCTCTGTGGATCCCAGGACAGAGGCAGAGCTGGGCATTGGGACCTTTTCAGTCAGGCAGGCAGGGTCCCCAGGGTTCCAGAGTCATACAGAGCACTTAACCCAGAAACATCCTGACTCAGTCTGGTGAGAGGGAAGTGGGGGATGGAACGAGGGATGGGGCCACCCTGGGCTTCCAGTCATAGATGCTTGTAGGCAGTTCTTTCCAGCTGGGGCCCGGCTGTGCCTGGCTCTGCTGGATATACCACCAGCCCCCTCCCCTAATCCTCTCTTCCCTGCCTCCCTCCATGGCCATGCAGCTTCCTCACCTACACTCCTCCCAGATGGTGTGGGGGGTGAACTGAATAGTGTCTGGGTGTCTGCAGAGCCAGTAAGAAGCAGTGATGGGGGTGAGGGGTGTGTGGCCACGACACCCTGACCATTTCCCAGGGTTAGGGGTGAGGGTGAGAGTGAATGAACGTTTGTTGTACTCCCACTGTGTGTCAGGCATAGCATTAGGAGCTTTGCCCGTGGTATTCCCTTTAAACCTCACATCAGCCTTTCCAATAGCACATTATTAAAACCATTTTATAGAGGAAACTAAGCTCGGAGAATCAGAGTGACTTGCCAAAGGTCACTCAGCTAGGAAGGGGCAGAGCTGGGATTAGACTCAGGTCTTGTACTTTGTAGGTGAGGAAAACTCCGCTTCAGAGAGAGGTGGTGGCAGAATCTTCTAGACCTTTGATGATGTCAGTCCTGCACAGCCCGACCCTGTCCTGTCCAGGCACTGAGGATGCTCAATGAGCTTCAGGCTTATCATACACTTGAGCCCAGGAGAGTGAAACCTGTCCCATGTGAGAGCCACCTGCCTAGGCTCGGAGGTTGGGCAACAGCCCTGAGTGGCCGGGAAGAGCCCCCATGGCCCCTGCCCTGGGCTTCAGCTCTGGCTCCTGCTGTGCACCCGAGTTCCCCGCCCCCATTGGTGTGCTGAGGGGAAGGCCATTCTGGTTGGCTGAAGCCTTTGTCCATTACTGCCCTGAGAGCCCTCATGGTACCAGGGTCCTGCTGCAGGCTGGCACCTGGCACTCTCTCACTACCCAGGATGCCATCCTCTCTCCCGGCTGAATTTGTGCAAACAATTACCCTGCTCTGTGAAGCTCTTGTAGCAAGTGCAGTGGGGGAGAGTGGCCAATAAAAGTCAAGTGAAAATCCAATAAATCAAAAAATATTAAACATTATGAAAATGGATGTCCTACACCCGCAAACAGTGGACGTCTAACGTGAATGTTTTTCAGTTCTACTGCAAACATTAAGCAGCTTAGGTGTTAGCAGTTAAAAATGATTGCAGGCCTTTGTGGTTGACACTGGTGAAATCTGAGTTCTTCTGGTGGCCCACCCATTGGCCTGCTTGTAGCAGAGGGGCCGGGAGGACAGTGTCCTAGACACACTGCTGCTGAGTGTCTGTACTAGAAATGTCATAGAAATCCTATAATGGGGATTTGTCCCTCCACAGAGTTATGCTCTAGTGATCTTTTGACACCCAGGCTCCTCTACTTTCAGAGAGGACAGGATGGGGGGAGGCAACATAAATGCCTCCAGGGGCACTCCCTCCACCCTGACCCAGGAGGGGTTCCCTTTCCTCCTCAGGGTGCAGGAGAGTTCCAGCTCTCCTCTCTGTTTCCGTAGCTTTCCTTTCCCTTCCCCTTTCCCTGTGTCCTCTGAGTTGCCTCAGGGCCTAGTGCAAGGCTGGTTATGCTGTCATCCCTGAGGTCACACTGGGAGAGCTACAGGGGGGGCTCCAGTGCTTTCAGCAGGATGGCCCACATCCCTGTTGCTGCGGCTCCCTCTCCAGCAGGGGCGGCCCCGGCCACAGCCAGCCTTCCCAGCCCCAGACCCCAAGGCTGGGTCTCTTTTGGCATTGGAGCCAGCCCTATTTATTTATTTATTTTTGGCTGCGTTGGGTCTTCGTTGCTCTGCGCGGGCTTTCCCTAGGGGTGGCGAACTGGGGGCTACTCTTCATTGCGGTGCGCGGGCTTCTCATTGTGGTGGCTTCTCTTGTTGCAGGGCATGGGCTGTAGGTGTGCGGGGTTCAGTAGTTGCAGCATGTGGGCTCAGTAGTTGCAGCGCACGGGCTCAGTAGCTGCAGCACACGGGCCCTAGAGGGCAGGCTCAGTAGTTGTGACGCAGGGGCTCAGTTGCTCTGTGGCATGTTGGATCTTCCTGGAGCAGGGCTCAAACCTGTTGAGCAGGCAGATTCTTAACCACTGCGCCAACAGGGAAGTCCCTTTTATTTTTTTTAAATTGGTTGAGCTTTTTTCTCTGCCACTCCCACCACCCCCATTTTTCAGAGAAGCACATGGCGCTCTGGGCCCAGCTCCCTACGCAAGATTGTCCCCAGCCCCCAGCCCCCAACCTGTGTGCTGCTCAGGGCCCCTGCCATTCAGGCCCAGCCACCACCAGCCCCAGCAGCTCACCAAGCTTCACCGTGCTCTTGCCCCCTGACCTCCATCACTCTCTGCTTGAGCCCGCAGATGCAGCCACCCAGCCGCCCAACATGCTCTTGGTGAGGAAGTATTCCTCCCTAGGAGGATGCAGCTTGGGCAAGTGGAGGAGTAGGGCTGGAACCCCGCTGATTAGCGTCTGTCATGTAGCAAACACATCACCCTTCTGAGCCTTAGATTTTCCTTATCTGTAAAATGGAGATACAGCTGATTGAAGGTATGGGTCAAATTAGATAGTGGGTATACAGTGCCTAACCCAACATCTAGCACACAGGGGGAGTTCATCGGCCTTTTTTAAGCTTATTTGTGCCCTTCTAGCATCTGGTTGGAGTGGGGATGCCATAGGCTTGGAGTCAGTCGGCACCTGCGAGGCCGATGCTGGCTGGAGCTGCCGTCACCTTGGCCTCATCTATGTCACCTGAGGCTTCAGGCCTCCTTTCCTGCTTCTCACTTCCAAGATGTGATATATCTGGATCCACATAGCCTCAGTGGCTCCTAATGCACCCTGGGACTTGGAGAATGAGTCACAGAAGTTGATAGCATGGAAATGAGAGAAGCTCATTTGAGCTACGATCTCAGTATGATAACGAGCCTCATGAAACTTGGAATGAGTCAGAGAGGCAGGCTGCCCTGATCCTTGCCTTTACCAGCTGGGATTCCAATACAAAGGGTCTCTATAACCCCTCCCCCCACTGACATGCTGCTCCTAGGCTGTTCCTGTGGCATCAGAGAGAAGTAGGAGGTCTCCTGGGAAGGTAACCTTTCAAGAAAGGGGAGTCTGAGACCCACCCTACAAGAATTGTCCTGCAGTCTCTCAGAGGCCCCAAAATAGCCCAATGTCTTGGTCGCCATGACTGCTTGATGGGCCCCAAAGGGAGTTCAAAGAGGGAGGATTTAGGGCTCGTCATATTTCTCTTAAAGCATAATAACAATCTCTTCTGTTTGTCAAGCTCTATGTGCCAAATAATGGTAAGCACTATGTGCCAAATAATGGTAAGCACTATGTGTGTGTACATGGCTTAACTTAACCCTCATAACAACCCCGAGAGGGAGTGGTATTCCCGTTTCCCAGATGAAAAAAGTGAAACAGAAGAAAAATAACTTACCTTGTAGTAGAACTAAGTTTCAAACCGAGAGTCATCTCTAAGTTAACCAAACTGGGCCTTGTTCTGGGGCAGCGTTCTAAGGCATCTTTTCTCCCTATTTCCCACTGGTGAGGAGAGCAGGGGCAAAGTATGCATTAGAGGGGCTCCAGCAGGAAAGAGGTGGCATATACACCCCGGCAGGGCTGCGGGACACCGGCGAGGGAAGGTGAAACACCCTGAAGGAATGGGGGAGGGCCTTCCCTGGGACCTGGAGAGAGCTGCAGCGGCAGGAGGAGCCTGCCAGACAGAGGAGGGCTGAGGGCGGGGAGTAAACGAGGGGACGAGGACGGTACAGTCTCCTCCTGCTCCAGGTCTCCAACAGCTGATCCCACTGGAGGCTGGAGGTCTAGGGAGCCTGGCTGGTGCAGGCTTAGAAATCAGTCTTCCAGATACAGGGCTCAGAGCAGGGCAGAGGAGGGTGGCGAGTGTGGGAGCTGGGGCGGAGGGGCGAATGGAGGCTGTTCAATGCAAGGTGCCTCTGGAACTTTCTGAGAAACTGGCACTTCCTTGATGCTCCAGGAGCCTGATAAGGGTCGGGCTGGGAAGCACGCAGTTGTATTTTGCCTGCACCCAGGGCAGCATCTTCTACCTGATGTCCTGGGTGTGAGAGCGAGGCGGGGAGTCTCCCGTTCCTCCCCTCAGGGACACAGGGGATTTGAACAGGGGCCTACCTGGAGACGGGGAGGGAACCAAGTAGAGATGGAGAGGAGTCAGGGAGAAGATGCCCCCCCCCCCCCCACGAAGGAAGGCATGCAAGAGAGGGACTGGCGAAGGCCAGCTACCCAGGAGGGCCCCTTCACGCGGCTTACCTTCAGAAACATACTTTCGCTGCCAGCAGCCTCTTATTCTTTCCATAAATAGGTACTGTGCTGTGTGTAAGGCCTGTCCCTGCCACGTAGAAGTTGTACTAAACAGCTGCCTCTGCGGGAGTGAGGAGGGGCCATGGCAGTTCACACACTGCCTCCCCGACTCAGGCTTCCAGCTGACTTCAGCCCACGGCACCCTCCTCCCTTGAGCTTCCACGTCTTACACTGTTAGCATTACTGCCTCAGCTATGGCCTCCAGAGTAAACTCTCCAGCACAGGCTCATGTTTGACTTGTCAGCATAACCCTATACCTAGGAGTAAGGGAAGCACAAAGCATGCGGCACTCAGGTTAGAGAAGCTCTGTTACCCTACTTCTCTGTGCTCCCCTCTAGAAAAGAGAGTTCAATTACCCAACCAATAATGCAGTCATTTTTGTCTGTTGGGCAGGCGAGACCGATAATGCCAGCTGGCCCAGCCCCAGGCCCCCTCCCCCTGTGCCCAGCTTCCTTTCACTTCAGCTGCTTGCAAGGGTGGCTCCCACGAGTTTCTGTTTCTTTGATTCCCCTCTTATCCAGCAGCTGCTGGGGAGTGAGAGGACAGTGGCATCCCTATCGTCCTGTGTGTACATGGGAGGGATGCAGTACATTCCAGAGGCCTGGACAAATGGAATGCAAAGGCTGGAGAAGAGTAGGCTGAGGCCTTACTCGTCCCATCTATGGGCGGTGGAGCCTGCCAGTCAGTTTAAATGGCAGCCTCAGTTCCTGGAGGGATTGGCTGCCATTCTATTGTACCTTGGACCCTGGGATGGAGTCCTGATTGGATTGATTCCAAGGAGATGTGTCTTTCCCTCTGCTAGCTGCTGGCGCCAGCATCTCCTATGCCTGAGGGAGTGAGGTTGAATGGGAGCTTGAATCTCTGCCAGGAGAATCTGGGGCTGGGCCCATTTCTGGGGCACTGGGGCACTGGAACAGGGACCAGGTCTCGGCTGCCAGGTGAGCTACTCCTGGGTACACCCAAGAGCTTTCCATAACCCATGACCTTGAAGGGAATAGATGATCCTTTGGAACCTTGATCTTTCACCTTCCCCTCTCAGCTGTCCCTCTGTGTCATTTGTGTCATAGAACTTAGGGCCTGGTTCGAGAGGCAGACAGGTGAAGTGGAGATGGCTGAGAGAAGGGCCTAGCTCCCCGCCACTCCCATCCAGCCCCTGAGTGCTTCTCCTGTTTCTCAGTTGCTCTGCCATAATATTTCTCTCCCTGCTCAGCCCCACTGGTCTCAGCCGCCCTGAGCAGCTCTCTTGCCTCCTCGTCCATCATCCTGGTTGCGGGGCACCAGAGTACATCTCACAGAGAAACCTTCCTGCCCTAGGCCTCCGAGGAGAAGAGCTCAGCTGTCAGAGAAGAGAGCAGTTTCCAAAGGGGTCAGAGCACTGGGCCCTCCAGGACTGATCGGCTATGAATTACAGACTTCATGTCCCAGTCGGTCCTGGTGCTGCAGAACCAGTTGGGGTGTCCCTGCCTTCCTTCTGGAGTCAGCCTCTTCTCTTGGGCATCCCTTTAGCATGCATTCATTGACTTTAGGTTCATTCCTGATTGATATTACTTGTCGGTTGCTTTTTTCTTTTTTTCTTTTGGCTGCCTTGGGTCTTCGTTGCTACACGCAGACTTTCTCTAGTTTTGGCGAGCAGGGGCTACTCTTCGTTGCGGTGCGTGGGCTTCTCATTGCGGTGGTTTCTCTTGTTGCGGAGCATGGGTTCTAGGCACGCGGGCTTCAGTAGTTGTGGTGCACAGGCTCGGTAGTTGTGGCTCGCAGGCTCTAGAGGGCAGGCTCAGTAGTTGTGGCGCACAGGCTTAGTTGCTCCGTGGCATGTGGGATCTTCCAGGACCAGGGCTCAAACCCGTGTCCCCTGCCTTGACAGGCAGATTCTTAACTGCTGCACCAGCAGGGAAGTCCCTTGTTGGCTGCTTTTTTAATGGATGGAGATTTTGTGCACATGCTCCTGCAATAGACTGGGAGCTCTCTGAGCATGAGGGCTGTGCCTCTCCTATACGCTACATAGCCCGTGGAAGGGTAGACTGCCAGTTGGTGCTCAATACCAGCAGTCACTGTGATGGATAATGGGGTGGCAGAATGAAGAGTGGTTGTCTCCAGGAAGACCCCAGAGGTGAGGGGAGAGGCAGCAGTGAGCCCAGACTGCTCACACAGGGGTCACCAGGGCCAACGTCACTTCCACACTGAACAGGGTGTTAGCTGTTAGTGACACTCTGCTCTGAGTGAAGCCTGACCCGACTACCTCCCACTTTACCCTCTACCCCTTTTCTTCCCTTCTGGGTTGCCAGCCTCTCCTGCTGCTTTCACCTCTCTGGCTTCTCTTTTGCCTGCACACCCACCCGGCCTGGGTCTCCTCCCATTGGGCAGTGCTCTCTGCCCCCTGGCTGCCTTTCTCACAGCTCATGTGCTTAGTAATCCATCACATACCCTCTCCTGGATTCAGCTGCCCCTCTGCTGGAGAGTCCCACTCCCCAAAACTATTGCAGGCTCTTCCTTTAATGGCTCCTGGGACTTCTCCTGTCCCACCACTGTTCTCAACTCAGAACTCACTTCATTTTATTTTTTTATCCTATTCTATTCTATTCTATTCTATTCTATTCTATTCGGTTGTGCTGGGTCTTAGTTGCGGTAGGCGGCCTCCTTAGTTGTGGCATGTAGCCTCCTTAGTTGTGGCACCTAGGCTCCTTAGTTGTGGCATGTGAACTCTTGGTTGCAGCATACATGTGGGATCAAGTTCCCATGCCCAGGGATCGAGCCCGGGCCCCCTGCACTGGGAGCCCAGAGTCTTATCCACTGCATCACCAGGGAAGTCCCAGAACTCACTTCTGATTCTCATGGCATTGGCCTCCTAACCAGTCTCCCTCCCCCAGACTCCAGGCTTGTCCCCCTCAAAACTGCCTTTCACAGAACTTCTGAGATACCAGCCTGACCCTTCTGATCCCCCACGTGCCACCCAGCAGGGGCTCCTTTCATAAGTCTCTCCTGCCCCTGCTTCCTCTGCTCACAACGTCTGCTCCAGAATCACCCTGCTCAGCACCACTGCGTGCCCTGGGTACAGGCCTGTAGCGCATCACCCCCCATCCCCCCGCCAGCCCTTGATCCCATGATCCCACTTGGCCTCAGGCTTCCTCTGGCATCACTATCTTCTCCTTCAGTACACCTTCCGCCTTCCATGGTCTCTGCCCCACCTTGGTGCCGTGTGCCACCACTGCTGCCACGGTTACTGCTTTGTACTTTAATGGTTTATTCGTGTATCCATGCACCCACCCACCCACCCACCCCCCGTATCTCATATCCACAGCACCTGGAGTCCCTAGCACATAAAAGCAATGACTCTAAATTGCTGAATGAGTGAAATGACCTGAATGAAGGAATGGTTAGGAGTGGATGGGTCCTGTGGGCAAAGGCTCACAGGTGAGGATTAAGAGAATGGGGGACCCAAGAGGCAGGTCAGAGGAGCAGCCTTTGAGGAAAATGAGAAAACAGTGCCAGATTCAGCCATGGGGGTGGGGGTGAGGGGGTGTGGGGGACGGACAGATGGAGGCTTTGAATATACAAAACACCCTTTACCTAGCTGCTCCTGTCAGCACCTTCGCAAAGTGAGGAAAATAAACCTGTTTTCCTTATGACAAAGCCTGATTTGATGATAAACGCTCTCAGTTTCCCAGGAGGTGGCAGTGGCTCTGAGGGGTGGGGAGGAAGTGGGAGAAGGTAAAGGAAGGGGGTGGGGGAGAGACACAGAGAGAGAGAGAGAGAGAAAGGAGGAAAGAGGCAGGAGGCGGGGGAGGAGGGGAGGGGAGGAGGGGAAGAGCGCTGGGTACGTGTGCTGCTTACTAAGGTGGTAGAAAGCGCTGCAGGTTCTGCAGGAAGGACTTGCTGTGCTGAAGAAAGCAGGCAGCCTGCTAAAGCAGCTATGCCCCGGTTCCTGCAGCCAAGCTAGAAGGAAGGAGCCAGGAAGGAGAGGGCTGACCAGGGCCTGGACACTCTGCTTGGCCCCGAAGCAGCAGGGTAAGGAGGAGAGAGGACCTGAACTCTTGGCTCTGCCAGGGTCACAGGTCACCCCAGACCCTCTCCAGAAGGTGAAGAGGCGCTTCTGCTCCCCAGGGGGTATCTCACCACTGAGGTCGTAGCCGCCTTCCTTGAGGAGTTGTTTACATGGTCTACCTTGCTCGGGGCTGCACCCAACCCAGTCCTGGCATCGAAAGACAGACGCTGATGAAAGCTTCCAGGAGTCCCTTGTCCCTGAGGGAGGTCAGTTCTTTGGAGAAGGCTGGGCCTGAGCAGTGTGTGACGGTCAGGGAGCAGGTGTGCCCCTAAAACTGTCCCCTCTCGGCACTAAGGGCAGCAGGACAGCCTGCTGCAGGGGTGAGACAACCTTCTCTGGAGGTCAGGAGGATCTAAGCCTTATCTTCTCAAGTCTCTGTTAAGGAAACGAAAGGACATGTGGCATCTCGGAGCCCCAGACTGCTTGCACCTTAGAGATCATCTAAGTCAGTCCTCTCATGGCCAGAGGAAGGGAGCAGAGAAGTGACTGGACTGAGGCTACACAGCAGGCGAGTGTCCCAGCAGGAGCCCTTTTCACCTGTGTTCCAATCTCAACAGTGCACTGAGCACTGGGGCTCTCCTGAGGCCCACTTCGTCTCTAGACTTGTCTAAAAGGAGCTGACATCAGACTCTAAAAGCTTTGGGACATAGTGAGGCTCTTAACACAAGGTCTTCTTGAGAGGATAACCAAGGGGAAATTACACTGTGTGAAAGCCAAACAAACGTCCTTAAAATACTCTGTTCCCCTCTATTCAAAGCGCCACGGCTCCTGGGAGCCGCTCAGGCCTCCTTCACTCTTTAAGCTCCAGCCCAGAGAGATTTCCTGCTCTCAGCCCTCCCCTAGACACCCTCTCCTGGTGTCTCTCTTTTTGCTCCACTTCTGTTGCCCATTTCCACCCATGACCCTCCCCAGGCCTGGTAGCCAAGCAACAGATCCTTCCTCCCTAAAAGGTTATACTGGCTCTGGTCAATGTCATCGCCAGTGAATCACGCTTCCTTCCCCTCCTTCCCTGTGTTTTTAGCATCACTAACAGAGAGACAAGCAGGTAAGGGTGTTTGAGTTCCTCGGAAAAGGACCCATCTCATTTCCAGTAAAATCCTGCAAGACCTTGATGTTCAGGGCCGGCTGCTTCCCCCTCCCTCACACCCTGGTAGGGGGAAGCAGCTCTGGCTGCTTGCATGGATCTCCTCTCTCCTCTTTGAATCTGCTTGTTTCTGCACAGGGCCTTTGCTTCTTCTCTCCCTTCTGCCTGGAGAGCATTCGCCTCGTATTTGGAAAGGCTGCTGCCTTCTTGTCATGAAAGTCCAAGCTCAACCGTCACCACCTCCCAGAGGCTTTCCTTAATCCTCTTTCTAATGTTGCGGGTGCTATCACCAGTCTCTGTCACATCACCCTCATTTTGCTGCATGTGTCTGAATTACATTGTTGATCTGGTTGTTTGCTTATTCCATTACTGCCTGCCTCCCCCACTGAGAACAGGGACCTTGTCTGTCTATTTACTATAATGTCCCTGATGCTTGGTACTTAATAAAGACTTGTTCAAAGAATCAATGGAGGACACTGGAGATGGTTAAGGTTGAGGGAGGGCCTAGTTCTATGTGAATCTCTTGGTTGATGGGCCCTTGCAGACTCATGCTCCTTCTCCAGCCTGCTCAGAAAACTGAGGCTCAGGATCCGTGTGAGTCAAGAATTAGGGGATCCCCATCATTCCCTGTGATGGAGGAGTTTTGGCCGCCTGCTCTCTTCAGGTGGTTGTGTCTCCCTTCTCCGGTGTTGTCTCTGCCATGTTTATTGCTGCTTCTTCGCCGGCTGTCATGGAGGTTACTTGGAAAACACCATTCCCCCACCCACCAGATCTCAGCCTGGGTGTGGGGTGGTAGGAACTTGCTTGGTGATGGCTACAAACAACGAACACTTCCCCCTTCCCATCCCTCTTCCAGTATTCTAGGCAGGAGCTGAGAGAGCAATTCCTGGGCTCTGAGGAAAAATAGAGGCAGTACGTTTGGCACTGTACCACTTGTCCCCTAAGCTGCAATGTGCAAGAATGGCAGGGACAGAGAGGCAGGGCATGGGCCAGGCCAGGCCACCTCTCTAGGATGTTCTGTCCCCATCAGGAAGAGACTGTGGCATGAGGGGCTCCTTGAGGAGCTGAAACCTGGTCTAGAACACACCGCCCTCGGAATGTTGTGATTCTGTTTACCAACACACACAGGAAGGAGCCTATTGTATTCAGGGTGAAAGAAGCGGGAAGACATCGGTGAATAGAATATCAGGGGCCAAGAAGCTGGGCTCAGAGACAATGGGTAGGAAGGGAGGGGGTGTGGGAAGGGAGATCTAGACTGGAAAGTCTTGAAGGAGAAATCCAGGTGTGCGGGTGCCACCACTGGGGTAGGGAGGGGGCAGAAAAGGAGCTATTTAAGGTCAGATTTCTGCAGAAGTCTGCCTCCCTCCCCATGCCATGTGTGGTGCTCCAAGGACAATGGTGCTTCAAGGACAAAGGACGACCCTGCCTGAAAAAGTGTCAGCGTCACACCCCCTACCGGACTCTTAATTGCCCTCCCCACCATGTTGCGATGGTTATGAAATTCCTGAGCCCACCTGGGCAACGCCCACCTGGGCAACGGGACCTGTCCCAAATAAGGAAAGGCATCTGCCCTGTCCCACTCCCACCCTATAGAAGGAAGGTATATGTGCCTCGACAGATCAGTAAAGGAAATTTTCACCTCGGACCATTCCTTTGTTTTCAGGCTATAAAAACTGATCAATAGCACATGTTCGGGGCTCAACTCTCCCAGACTACCAGGAAGTCGGCCTGCTGTTCTGGCAGTGACCTTCCCTCTAATAAATTCTATCTTCTTTACGTTCTGCCTCATGTCTGGCAGTTCTCTTCCAGCCTGCATTCGGACCACAACGCCATGGAGCTGGCCGCATGGTGTTTACTGGGTGTGTTCCATACGCAAGGCTCCTATGGGAAGCGTGAGGTGACCCATGATTTACCAGGAATGTCAGACACCCAGCACCAATCCAAGAGGGATAGAGGGTTTTGCAGTCAGGCCAAGTTTGAATTTCCATTCAAACTTGCCTCTTACTTGCTGCATAACTTGGACAAGGAACTCCTTGACCTTGGACAAGGAACTTAACCTCTCGGTGTTCTTCTATAAAATTGGGGCAGTGCTCACTTCATCAAGCTACTACAGGGATTAAATGTAACCATGCGTGCAATGCAAAGGGCTCGCCAAGGCCAGGCAACGGTGTCCTGCAAATGGCGGCTGGGTAGCTTTCTGCAGCTTGGACCTCTGGCTCTTACTTAAAACCAGGGGAGGTTTTACCTGCACTAGATAAAGACCTGCCTGGACACAGGAGCTTGGACTGAAGGTCTGTGAGCCATCTCAAGGCCTTTGGAATACTGAATTTCTTCCCATCTTTCGTTACCTCCCATAATCTCTGTAGGGATAATGTTCTGATCTGCTGACTTTAAAATGGAGCCTATTTTCAGACTGACTTGTTCAAAGGGGTACCAGCATCTGCCTGGGCAAGGTGACTTTAACCGAACTATACAGATGATCTGGAGGACTTGAATCCCTAAAGACTACATTTTGGTTTTTTTTTTCTCCTCTGCAGGGTGCTTTAGCTTGAAACATCTGTGTAACTGCTTAACACCTTCCTACTTTGCAGAGCGTTCTGGGCATGGGGCCTGTGGGCATCTCTCTAGCCTGGCATTTTTCATGCATGGCTAGGGTCCCACCTTTCCTCTGCCCATGCCAATCCCCACCTCCCCATCCCCCAGCACTTTCCCCAAGGTCACAGTCTCACCTGCTATCACTTGTCCCCAAGGTTCAAATCTGCCATCATGCCTGTCTCCCAGGACGTGGCTCCATGGGGATTTCTTAGATCCCCAAGAGACGTGCTGCTCTTCTTGCAGGCACTGGGCTCCAGGAGCCTGTCCTCGGATGCAGGGTCCCCTCTGGGGGAGAGAAACACCTCTCCTGAGACTGCGTTTCGGTTACCCTTTGGTGACTGGTCATCCTTAGGTGGGTGAACACTGATCATGGGCAACGTGTGATTCAAGAGCTGTTGCCTCTGATGTCAAGAGGGGTCAGGATGGATGTCCCTGTCCCAGGTTCCTTGGCCTAAGTGGGAGGAGAGCTTGGGTTGTTTCCTGTTCTGCAGGACCAGAGATGGGCTCAGGAAGGCCTGCAGCTAAGCCAGTTTTTGGGTCAAAGTGCAGTTGATCTGGGATCAGAAACCTTGAGTTGGGGGCTAGACACATTCTGTGTGGTGTGTATTTTCTGTCCTTATTCCCCTTTGTTTTCCTTCGTTCTCCTTTACCATTAGGTGTCTCTGTCAACGTTGGCCTGTGCTACTGGGAATAGTGAGGGAGGGTCTGGTCTTTGTTCTTAGACTAGAAAAGTAATGGGGGTGGGGAGATACACCACGCCCACCAGGCTTCTTTATGCTTTGAGCCACAGAAGTAGGCTGAGGGGCCCCAAGTGGAAGGCAGGCAGACTGTGGTGCTGGCATGACTTTTGCCGCATGTTGCACAGCGAGTCAGGGCCTCAGGTGGTCAGACTCAGGGCTCTGGACGCTCATTCCAGTTGCTCGCTCCCTGAACCATGGTTCCTTCGCAGGTGGCTGCAGCAGAGAACACTTGGCGTTTCCTCCTTTGTGTGAACTGTGTGTTAGATACACACCAGAGACGGGGATTCAGGGCAATGGGGCTGGGACCAGCAGTGCCAGGAAAAGGCTAAGAACTGTTTGCTCCGGTGCCTGGGGCACAGCAGTGGGTATGGGAAGGGAACCAGATTGCAGAGGGGAGGAAAGAAGAGAGCAGATGTAGCGCGTTCTGCATGCACGTACTGGACAGTGTGCACATGCATGTCCCGGCCACAGGTTTTTTCCACGCCTGGGAGGGATGAACAGGCTGGTCTGAAGATAAGAAGGAGGTCTGAGTTTGGGGGGCTGTGCAGTGAGACAGGAAGGAGGTGGTCCCCTAGCTGCCTTGTCACTCTTGGAGGAGAAGGGAGACATGGGAGCCGTGGGGAAAGAAGCCAGCATCCCCCCTCCTTATGGAGACCCTCCTTTAAGCTGCCAGCAACCACAGGAGGGAGGTCTGTGAGATGGGGAGATGTTGGCTGCTGGGAGATGTGAAGCTGGCCCAGCTGAGAGAGATGACCTTGAAAGAGAGGAGAGGCCAAACTGAGTTGGTGTCTAGTGTGGGGGAGAGGGGAGGGGCAGGCAGGAGGAAGGAGAAAGCTGAGAGATCCAGACAGTGGAGGGGGCAGGGCAGAGCCTCGTGCACCTCCTGTCTGTCTGCCTCCCTCCTTCTGGCCGGAAGCAAGAAGGACACAGATGGGGGCGTGTGGGTGCTGGGCTGTCCATGCGCCTGCTGGGGTGGGGGCAGAGATGGGGGGCAGTGTGTCCTTGAGTCCTGGGGTTTTCCTGAGCTGAGATTCACAGAAGCTGCCTTCTCCTCACTACCTCCTGTGCACCATCAGGATGCAGGCCCACAGCCCTGTGGGTGGCACGCATTTTGCCAGTCTGAGAGAGGCTCTCTCTGTTCCTTGCTTTTCAAAGAGCTCTTGGGGAGTGGGGAGGGGGATACTAATCCATTGCTCCAGCAGCTGGTGATGGGATTTCCATTTCTCTTGCAGGAATTCCCAAGAAATGATGGCTGTCTCCCCCCATCTCCCTTGTGCTTCTATACATTAAGTCAACTTTCCCTTGAACAAATCACTTAGCCTCCCATTTTCTATCTGTAAAGTAGAGATAATACTACCGTCTGCAGAGTTATTGGGACCATAAATTCAATCCCATATATCAAAGAGGTCTATCTGTAAAGTGAAAATTTACAGCATAAGCATAAGAGATTGTTATTCAGGGAGGAAATTCAAGGGGAAAGGAAGCAGCAAGGCAAGGTCAGGGTGAGGAAACACTCCCTGGCTCCTGAATGGATTTAGCTCCAGCCCCTCCAGCAGCCCCTCCCTCCCTCCATTCCCTACCAGCCTCTTCCTGCCCTGGGCCTGGCTGTGGAGTTGCGGACCGGCAGGTGGACGGGCAATCACTGCAAACTTACCCTGGCCTCTTTGCCTCCTCCCACAACAGTCACAGAACTGGTCAGGGCACCTGCCTGGAGCTAGAACCACCCTGAGGCCATGGGGTGCAACGGGGTGTGGGGGAGGTGCTCCCCTTTGCTCAGGGCTGGCGGGAGGGCCACCAGGGAGCCACCCAAGAGCAAGGGTCCTCACCAAGGTTACCAAGGTGGAGCACAGGTGCTGAGTGCCATTAAGGACCTGGATGAGTGAGGCCAGAAAAGACTGGCTCTTTGAAGAGATGGATTTAAATTCCCCCTAGCACTGCCCACTGCATCAGCAGTGAGGCCCCTTCCCCACCTGACTGGACCCCCACAGCCCACTCCTCTCTGCTCTCCCTTTTTTCCTCAGGGCTGGTTCACACCCGTCTTTACCATTCCGCCGGACAGGAGACCCTCAGTCTGGATAAAGAGGTGCTCTCTCTTTCCCCTGCCAGGTGTCCGACCCTAACTTCGTTAGGTCCCTGAGAAGAGCCCCAGCTCCTTCAGTCAAGATATAAGAGCTGCTGGGAGCCACTTGGATTTCTCTTCCCTCCCCACTCCCTGGATCATGGGAGGGGCCGAGGGACAGATGCACTATTTATAATTTCTTCAGGGAGGCGGCCAACAAGGGCGTTCTTTCTATTCCTTGGGTTTCCCTAGCCAAAAATGGGGCATTAGTTAGGAGACAGCTGCAAAGGCAGCAGGCCCTTGGGGAAATCCTACCCAGCACAGCAGCTGTGGCCTCAGGAAAGGAGCCTGTCTACTTTGGCTGGCCTTGAAAGTAGTGCCTACATTGAAGAGTGCTGTGAGAGCAGGACTCCGTAACCTGTGCTTAGAGGGACCTGGGTTTGAATCCTGGCTCTGCCACTTATTAGCTGTGTGAATTTGGGTACCACACTTTCACAAACTTGTTTCCTCATCCACAATGTGGAGATAAACATCTCTACTATCTAAAGTGGTGGTTGGGATTAAGTGAGTTGATGTGCATAAAAACTTCTAATACAGTGTCTGGCAAATTCCAGGAGTCCAGAAATTGTGAGTCCCCTTCTCCCACAGTAGAACAGGGGTCAGATGACTTTCTGTATTTAGCACATATTAACCTTGGGGCATATGGGTATGATGTGGCTTCTAGCACACGGGAGCCCCAGTTCTGGAAAATTTCTTCTGTTTTTTCCATTGGATTGTTTCAAATCAGGGTTTCTTGCACTTGCGGATCCTGAGGTTTCCAACTGTTGCATGCCTAGGCCTGGTCATAATCAAATACAGTGGGATATGGAAGAGGATGGGACTAGGGGATGAGAGAGAGCGTGCATGTGAGAGAGATAGAGAGAGAGAGCAAGAGAGAAACAGAGACAGAGAGAGAGAGAGACAGACAGAGAGAGACAGGGAGCCTGCTGGGTCCTGGAATCCTTGGGTCCTTGGGGAGAGGGAGGGTGAACACAGCAGCAACTGTACCAGGCCGCTCTCACCGCCTTTGAGACTTCCCACTCCTAGTTTGCAGCCTGTGTGTGAAGTCTTCTCTAGTTCTCAAATTCTTCATCTGAAGAATGTGAATAATGATCCCTGACTGGTCTGCTTACAGGACTGTCCGGAGCACCCACAGTACTTGGAGAGGTCTAGACAGAGGTGGGGGAGGCGGATGAATGGGTTCCCTTCCAGGTGGGCCCCAAGACACACCTGTTCCTCCAGACTTGGGGACCACCTGGGGCCTTGAGTGGTTGCCTTAGCTAACTCCTATTCCTTCAGCTTTCAGCTTAGACATTGATTCTTCAAGGTCTCCTGGACCCTTAAACTGTGTCCCCCTCCTGTAAGTTCTCATAGTGTTTTGAATATTCCTTTTACAGTATTTATCATGAGTTGAATAGTGTGGTTATTTGTGTGATTATTTGTTTCACACATGTCTTCCACACTCGACTTTAAGCTCCATGAAGAAAAGGAGTATGTCTATTGCATACCATCTGCACATAGCAGGTAGGTGCTCAATAAAATCCTTGCTGAATGAATACATGAACTTCTGGCCTCACCCTTCTTCTATGCCCCAGTCAACACCTGATGCCAAGCACCGATCTATAACACCACCCCCCCTTGCCCAACATGTCCTTATAAGAAGGAGAAAGATGACATCTCTCTTCCCATTATAATTCAAGGGGCAAGTTGGCTAGATCATAGCTGCCCTTCTTCCCATTCGCCCAGTACAGCAGGCCCAGCCCAGGATCCAAGAAGGTTGCAAGAAGGTGAGTAATTGCTATATTTATTTATTTATCTTTGCACAAGGCTGCCCTCTGGTGGTTAAACATCAAGAGAGCATGGCTAGGAACCAGCTGGCTGAGCCACCCGTGCTCAGAAGCTGGTCACTGAACCAGGAACAGGTAAGTGCTACAAGGAGGCATCCGGATGAAGATTCATGTCAGTTCTCCATCCTTATGAATGGCTCCCTCCAAATCTAACAGGAAGCCCTGGCACAGGAAAAGTAAGAAAATTTTAAAAGCCCCACAGAAACCCCACCCTACCCCCAGTGGGGTGGCCTGGAAGTACGGGGAGGGGTAGTTTAAATAGCTCTTCTTTTTCCTCAGTGGTGTGCTAGCAAATGCTTAACAACAGGCTCTCTCTCTTTCTCAAAAAAATCCTAATGTGTAGTGTTTACCGATGTGCGTGGTGTAAATACTCCCATCATGGCCAATTTCAAACTACCAATGTGATGTCACTGAAAGCAGAGCTGGGAAGAGATGGGCAGCAGTCGCCTGTCATTATATAGTAGTTCCACCACACAGGTACCGTGGACGTAAGTAAGTTCAAGAACATGATTAATAGTAAAACATAGTAAAGTAATTGGGAAGTGATGAGTTTGAGTATTTATTACATTTGTTTTCAACATATCTAATTGTGAGTTTATATAATTTAGTTTTTAATAATGGCTGTATTTAACAACTGGTTTGCAAAATTCTGGAAAATTTTAATGATCAGTTATTGCGAGCCTAGTAGTAAGAGCTGGCTCCAGCACGCCACTGCTTCTCCCCACTTCCTCCTTCTCTTTCTGTTCCTCCTCTTCCTCTTACATGATTTTCTTGGCATTCTGTATGGGTAGGAGGGATGGGGGATATGGGAAAGAGTTTTGCTGCAGACGTCGCTATTCTCTGAGCCAGGCGCCATAAGGTGTTCAGGAAAGAGGATGGAGAAATACAAATCTGGCTCCTGGAGGACATTTCCGTGTGTGCGTTGGGGGAGGGGTGTGTGTGGAGTTTTGCAATTGCATCCTGAGGATGATTAGTGCCGGGATGAAACACCACTGACAGGGATCGGGCCCTGTGGCCCAGGAGGCCCGTGCCCTTGGTGGTCCTCCAAGGGCTCTTACTTGGGAGCAGTGGAAGGGGTGAGCTAGGTGAAGCGGCCTGTGGGGAGCCGAGGCAGGCAGAAGTAGGCACTGGGGAAGAGGTTCAGGTTGATGGGATTGCCATCCAGGCGGATGTCTTCCAGCTGCCTCCGCGTGTGCTTGTGCCTCTCAGAGTCACAGAAGGTGTCCCTCTGCATGGTCTCTATCATGTTATTCTGGAAAGAACATACTGACAGCTGCAAGCCTGCTCCACCGGGAGATTCTGCCCTCAGGCCGCACTGAAGGCAGGCTCAGTGTGTTCTCCCTACCAGCTTGCCTCCCCTTTACAACTGGAGAAGCCGAGGCACAGAAAGCCAACGCCCCATGCAAGGAAAGAGGAGAGGAGACCATTGAGGACGGATGGAGAGAGAGGGGAGATTGAGAGGGAGGAAGGGAAGACGGGAGACAGAGGGTAAGGGAAGGGGGAGAAGGAACAAGCAATTGGGTGAGATGGGATAAGGACATGGAGGGGAAGTGTTTCAAAGAGCAGGAAGGGGAAGAAATCAAACTGAGTCTGTGGACAGTGGTCTGAACAACACCTACCAATCCTTGTCTCCCACGAGCTCTCAGTGACGTAGACCCACCGCTGCCTAAGGGGGCAGGCTCCCTGCAATCTGACCTCCGCTTTCTGTGCTGTTCAATCCCTTGCTCTGGGGAGGCCGCTCACCTGCAGGTGTAGTGAGCGCAGGCTTAGGGGCAGGGACCTGGGGATGGAGTCCAGCAGGTTATCGGCCAGGTAGAGGAACTGCAGCTTCTCCAGCGCCTGGGGAGGAGGCAAAGGGTGCGTGAGGCTGGTGGGTGCTGTGGGGCCCTGGCAGTGATGGGTGGCTGATGTGATCCCATTCACTCACTCAGGGTCTCCCGGGCCTCAGCCAGGTGCCAGGTTCCGCGCTGGGTGCTGTGGGGGAGGCCCATTTCCTCCCACTGGATGCAGAAGGAAAAGCTGCTGCCACTGAGGCACCGGCAGCTGGGGGAGTGTGAAGGCACTCGGCAGTGTCAGTGGCGACTCTGGGAAGAGCAGGCAAGGGGCAGGGATGGGTGGGAGGCAGGACGCAGGACATTTCGGCCCAGCCTCAGCATTTCTGCTATCAGAAGGGACTTTCCCAAATGAAAAGTCTCCAGATGCTACATCTGGAGCAGCTGTGGAGAGCATGGTCGGGAAACACTCGGACCAGCGTAATGAGAGCCACAGGCACAATGGAAGCAGATTGCATATGTGAGTGTGACAGAGCTGGGGTGTCAATCTCATCCACACCCCTCTTCACTTCCTCACTGGAACTGTCCCCAGGACTCTTCCTGGCCCTGCTGAGTGGGCAGCCCAGGGGGCCATATTTGTGCCATGTGTTGAGCCCTTCCCATCAAAACTGGCCAGCCAGTGACCAGATTTTCTCTCTTGAGAATTTGCTCCTAGAAAGACAGTGATCAGTCAGTTAGTGATGGGTTTTGGAAATAAAAGAATATGTAGAGTGAGAACTGGAGCCAGTACCACTGCAAGTCCAGTCACATGTAAGTCAAAGTTTTAGGGGAGCAGAAACTGAGTGTGCGAGGATGTTGGTGCACAGAGAGGTGACTGGGCAGTTGCACAAAAAGAAGCCAAGAGACCAGGTGCCCCACAGAGGGAGAGGGGGAGCTGCTGATGGTTTAGATGAGGAAAATTGGGTTTGATTTTCATGCCCCAGAACAGGGTTGGAGCAGAGATATCCTGTGAGGGCCGTGTGTGTGTGTGTGTGTGTGTGTGTGTGTGTGTGTGTGTGTGTGTGTGTGTGTGTGGTTGTAGGCATGGGTGGCATGTGGTAGATGGGGGACTTAAGGCCCTGGCTCACCCTGAAGGCTTCAGGCTGTATCCCTGAGCTCTGGAGCTGGTTCAGGCGGATGTCCAGGACCTCAATGCCAGTGGGCAGCACAGGTAGCGCTGCCAGCTTGTTCTCAGGGAGGATCAGATCCTGCAGAGCAGGCAGCAGGAGGAGGGCATCGTCATCGATGGAGGAGATGAAATTGCTAGAGAGGTCAATCCTCTTCAGTTTTGCTAAGAGGTGCAGGGCAGAACACAGAGAGATGAGGGACATACCATCTTCCCTTGCTCCTGCTGGAGCTGCCTGTGCCCTGCTCCCTGCCTCTCAGGATAGGGGATGCTAGCCAGCTCTCCACCTGCACCAGGTCCAAACCAGAAGGAATAACTTTATAAATCTGGAAAAGCCCTCAGATTCTGTGATACCTTTCCCTGGAGTTCTGTCTTATGTGGATTGGCTTGGAAGAAGCTTTTTGAGGGTAAGACCCAACAGGCTCAGGAATCCCTGGATCCATCCCACTTCTACCTGTTAGTTTACACAAAAGAACAATGAGGCCCAGGAAGGCTGTCAGTAATTAGTGGAAGAATCTGGATTAGAGACAAGAGTTAACATGGCCTTGTCCAGAGGCCAGGACGGCAGAGAGCTACAGTTGCTGGGACAGCCTGAAAACGTAGGCTTGATCATACCTTCTCCTCCCCTGCTTCCCATAGCTTCGGGGAGAACATACAAGAACAGGTCACTTTTGCCATCTAAAAATCTTCAAGCAAAGGAATTAAAGAGACTGGGGCTATTTCTGTTTGATAGCTGGAGAGACTGAAAGCCAACAGGGAAAGGCACTTGGGCTGGTGACTGTTCAATGTGGCTGGGTGGCAAGGGAAAGAACCCTGGGGGTTCCCTCTGCCCACCCACTCTTTTCTGTTGCCAGGACATTACATACTCAGCCCTTTGAAGTCTCCAGCCCGAATATGACGGATGCGGTTGAAGCGGGCGTACAGGTAAGCGGTTGTCTGGGGAAGAGGAGGGATGTTCTCTAGGTCAGCATCATCACAGTACACAGAGGAACCAAGGCACACGCAGATCAGACAGGTTGGCAGGCCTGGCCCAGGTGGAAGACAGAACAAAGGGAGACCCCCCTCCTCAGTCAGACTCCCTTCAGCCTCTGGGACCAATAGCCCCGGCCCCAGGGAGTGTCTGAGCCGTGGTTGTCTGTGTCTTCTTGGGTTGCTGCCCAGACCAACTGTCACAATGTACCCAGGAGTGCTGTTGGCCGCTGCCAGCCTGGCACTCAGCCCTTGACCTAAGAGAAGCAGATCCACCCTCAGTTATTACCCATTACAATCCAAGCCCATTAGTGCCTTTATCAGACCCTGGTCCTGTGCAGGTTTTTCTGGGCCTATGTGGGCATTTCTAGGACATCTATCAGTCTCTTTTCCATAGGGCTCCTCTCTGGTCCTAAAAGGTGCAATGAAGATGAAATAAAGCCAGATTCAGTGGAATGGCCAATGGCTGCCGGCTCTGCCATCTGCCTGGTGGGCGAGGAGTTAGACATGTTCTGTGTGGCTCTGAAAAGCATAATAGAGCCAAGGTGGAGTGTACACTGCCTGCCCAGGATTCATTTCCCCTTCTCATCGTTATCAGCATCTCAGTTTTCTATTGGAAAACATCCCTCCCCTGTTCTCAGTCCATGACCAGTGGTCATGAGACTTAGGCCAGACCACTGAGCTCAGACTGGCCTTACAAAGTTGGGAAGGTTTTACTGAATACTGCAGGAGGTTTCCATCCCTTGTTATTAGAAAGAACAGAGGTTACTGGAGATCACTGCTCGTCCAACTCAAGGCGGAACTCTGTTGGTAGTGACACAGACCCAAGATTAAGAGATAGCTCTTCTTCACCAGTCGTGACCAGACAGTGTACTTATCCCCAGGCCTTGAACGGCAGGTCCAGCTGAGGCCCTTTATGGTCTCTTTAAGCCTGGGACGTCATGGATTCCTGACAGAAGTGTTTTCTCTACAGGTGCCCCATTACCCTATACCCATCCAAGGCAAACATCTCAAGAAGAGAACAGGAACCGAGAGCAAGCAAGTCAGGAATTAACTGCATCCTCCTCTGCCTCAGTTCTGATCCCCAGCAGAGTGCCAACCCCCTACTGGCGGATATGCCAGCATCCCAGAGTCTCCAGGAGGGCCTCAAGGAGAGGGAAAAGCTGCTAACGAGGGAACTCAAGCTGAAAAGCAGTATGACTACTTCATTTGCCCCCATGCCAAATGACGGCCACAAAGTTATTTATTCTTCTCTACAGGCCTTTAATTGTCTCTAATCTAATTATCACTCAACCTGCTCCCCCAGCGACGCTATTAATTAAGGTAGGTGGCTTTTCTAGGCACAGCGGAGTTCTTGCATTTCTTTGCTTCCTATCCAGTTTGTGCACTCAGGAAGAAGCATTAGGAACAGCCGGCCTCTCCCTTTGTTTTCTTTTTTCCTCCCCTGCAGCTGTTTCCCCTTCTCTCCCTGATCCTCCACTCCATATAGCTCTGACTGCACTCCTCTTTGGCACCCCTGGTGCTGGGTTATGGCTGCCGGCCCATGACCTGTGGCTATTGAGACCTGTGCCTGTGAACTTACCATGGCTGGTCAGGGAAACCAGCAGGCCCCGCGTCGTAGGCCTGGCCATTGTGGGGTTTGAAGGGGGTGTCCTTGGAGCCCTTGTGCTCTGAGTGAAACTTGTCCTGGTTGGAGAAGCCAGGCTGGTCCCTTTAACCTGGAGACACAGTATACAGTAAGCCAGCTTTGAGGGGCTGAGAGGGACTTCACTTTGGATTCTGGGAACTTCAGCGACCAATTTCAAGCTTGCAAAGAGTCACTGTGGAAAACGAGGGAGGGACGGCAGGAAGAGTGAACAAGGCAAGGGCCTTCTGAGCATCTGGTCCCTCATCATGACGTGGATGAGGAAACTGAGGTCCAGATGTGGAGGGACTGAGCTCAAGGGGCCATCTGGTGGCAGAGCCAGAACCCCATCTCCAGACCCCCCAGACTGGGCTTTTCCCTTGCCCGCACAGACCAAGGTCAGACAGCAGATGAGTGCAGACTTCAGATCAGTCCCTGCAAAGGCCAGAAAGGGCTGAAAAATGAACTTCAGAACTGAAGATAGTCTAAGAAAAGACAGGTTGTAGCATTTCTTTTTCCAAGGGAGAATGTGAGGACTGTTGTCCCAGTGAGATATACCTTATGGTCTTGAAGGCAGAGGGAAGGAGGGATGTATGACTTCTAAGGGAAGTCCCACAAAATTTGCTACAAACAGACAAAGAACTTGAAGTTTTGTGTCCTCTTTCTTAGTATTATCTAAACGACAAGTTCCTGTGGAGGGACAAGAATTTCCACCTCCTAGAGAAAGTTGGAGGCTTGAGATACCTGCATTATGGAACAGGTAGAGAGGGACCAGGCCTCAGGCTCCCAGTTTCTTGCAGGGAATGCAATGGATCTGCTGCATGCCCCTCACCTTGGGGAGCTGGTCCCTGTAGTCTGTGAGTTCATCATAGTTGCTCAGGTCAATGACTTGATCGTAGTTGTCTAGGCTCAGGACATAGTCCCCCAGTTGCAGAACTGCATAAGAATCGCCTTCTCCGTGCGGCTGGTCTCCTTCCCTCTCCCTCTCCGTCTTTGGGAGAGATGCTGTCCTTGCTTCCTGCAGCATCAGGGCCAGCAGGCTGAGTAAGGCCAGGAGCTTCATGGAAGTCCTGGCAGGTGGGGGATGGGATGAGAATGGGGCCGAATCACTTAGGTATCCAGTCCTGGGGGAACAGCTCACAAACTCACCCCACTTCCCACCCCCACACTTGCAGACTCTTAAGCCATTTGTCACACACTTAGTGCCTTCATTGCATGTGCAGGCTCCTTCAAGGCTGGGGCTACATCTAGGGGGATATCTCCTGCCAGCCCCCCTCACTGCTCGCCACTTCAGTCTCTTCACATGCTCATCCACACACTGATATTCACTCACGCAGGAATGTGCAGGCACCTGGCAAAGGCTCATTTACTTAACACACACACACTCATGCATGTCCCCTTGTCTACATACCTCCCTACTAACTAGGCACACACTTGTGAATTTACACAGATGTTCTCTCTTATACAGCCACCCACTCAGAGTACAACCATTAGCCACTAAACTAGATTCAGAGAAACTTCACCATTAAGGAATCCTGTGGTTTTTAAAAAGATCATTCATTCATTCATGCCTTTGCTTGACAAACATTTATGAGATATCTTAATAGTCCCAGGCACTGGATTTGTCTCTGGGGGCACAGAAATAAATAAGGCATGCCTAGTTCCAGGAATGACTAGTCCATTTAGAGAACATAGGCTTAAAAATTGATTACAGTGTAAAAAAGCATGTTAGTTTTAAAATCTATTTATAAATGCAGCTTTTTAGAAACAAATGATTATGGAAACAAAAGAGCTCTTTGTGTTTGGTTGTACACACTCGGAAAGTTCCTTAGGTTTCTGTGTACAGGTGAATTCAAATGTTCATCCACATATGCACAGATGGGTCAAGGAATGTGTGCAGTGTGGATGTGAGGTACCCAGTGTATTTCTGATAATGCAGCTCTCCCCAAAGCTGGCTACACAAGTCTCTAGTAGACTCTCTCTCTTTTTTTCTTCATTTTTAAAAACTGAAGTATAGTTGATTTACAATGTTGTGCCAATCTCTGCTGTACAGCAAAGTGACTCAATTATAAAAAATATGGGGCTCCCCTGGTGGCACAGTGGTTAAGAATCCGCGTGCCGGGCTTCCCTGGTGGCGCAGTGGTTGGGAATCTGCCTGCCGATGCAAGGGACGCGGGTTCGTGCCCCGGTCCAGGAGGATCCCACATGCCGCGGAGTGGCTAGGCCCGTGAGCCATGGCCGCTGAGCCTGCGCGTCCGGAGCCTGTTGCTCCGCAGCGGGAGAGGCCACAACAGTGAGAGGCCCGCGTACCGCAAAATAAATAAATAAATAAAAATCCGCCTGCCAAAGCAGGGGACACGGGTTCGAGCCCTGGTCCCGGAAGATCACACATGCCGCGGAGCAACTAGGCCCGTGTGCCACAACTGCTGAGCCAGTGTGCTGCAACTACTGAAGCCCGCACACCTAGAGCCCATGCTCCGCAACAAGAGAAGCCACCACAATGAGAAGCCTGCGCACCTCAACGAAGAGCAGCCCCTGCTCACCGCAACTAGAGAAAGCCTGTGAGCAGCAACAAAGACTCAATGCAGCAAAAAATATATATATATATGGAAAGCTTCACGAATTTGCGTGTCACCCTTGTGCACGGGCCATGCTAATCTTCTCTGTAGCATTCCAATTTTAGTATGTGTGCTGCCAAAGCGAGCACGCTCCCTTTCTTAGTTTTTGCTGGGCAATGGGGTAAGCCCCCATCCTAGCAAGAGGTGTCTCTTCATCTTACCTCCCATACGTTACTCCAAACCAAATTATATAATCAAAAAAATCTTAAAGCAAAAGCCCTAAGACAGTTTACTGCCTCCCTCCAACCTCAATCCCCTGTCTCACCCCAGACACCCCACCTCACTGCACCCCTGTGCTCTCCTCCCCACAAGCACTCTCTCTCATTTGCATACCAATGGGCCTAACCCCTCAAAGCCTTGAACCTTACCCCTGGAGACTCTTTTGGTTCCAAACGGAGGCTCACAGCTTCCAGAGAGGTGGGGACTCTGATGGAGAAGTCATGACCCACGGAGGGGTCTGGGTAGACTGTCGCCTGGGGAAGGCAGGGGAGCCAGCCAAGGCAGGCGTGTAGCCAATCAGACTTCTCTTTTTCCTGATGTCCAGCTGTTTCTTCTCCTCCTTCCTCAGCGGGTCCCTCATCCCACTCCTTTGCTTGGTTTGAAAGATTTTTTTTCTCCCTCCCTCCACCTCTTCTACTCTCAGCCCCCTATACGTACCCCTCCCCACCTCCCCTCATCTTTTTCTCTCTTTCTCTGTCTGCTACATCTCTCTCTTTCTGGCCCACCGTCTTTGAGGGGGCAGGTGGTTCCCACCTCCTGAGGGGAGACCAACCCCTCAGATTCTGTACTCTCCAAGAAGAGAAGGCAGCAGTGGGGGTATGTGGAGGGATGGGGCTTGGCTTTCCAGCTTTTTTCTCCAGCCAGCGAGTGATAAGGCTTTGGTTTCATAGATGCAATCCAAAGATTAAAAGAGGCTCAGCTGAGGTACTCCGACCAGCACCACTACCCGCCACCTGGACCTCTAATACAGGACCATAAAGATCACCACAGGGAAAGAGATTCAAAGAGAAGGTGAATGGGGGAAGGAGCAGGATTTGATAGCCAACTTCAAGCTCTCTGACGATGATGGGGAGGAAGATACAGGAAATTCTCCCAAATCTATAAGATTGAGCCCTAGAAAAAACCTTCCTGATCATAAACACCAGGAGGCATTGTGTGGGGTCCTCAGGGGGCCGAGGAGACTCCCCCCCACTCCATGGTCCCCTACCAAAGATGCATGTGTCAGGAGAGACTCCTTTCCCTGGTGCCTTAGGTTGCTGCAGGGCAAGTCCTTGCTGAAGGCACGGGTAAGGGGCTAAGACATTGTCCCCAGGAGTCTGCCAGCCTGCATACATGTTTGCCCAGGTTCATAGGTGAGGCTCCTCCATCCTTCCTCCCACTAACCAGATACCGAATCCCAGCTGCATAGTTCTCCTTAGGATCATTTAATCCAAACCTTTCATAGTGCATGTGGGGAAACCGAGGCCCAGCAAGGTGAGGTGACTTGCCCAAGGTCACACAGAGCCAGGGCCAGGTCCTAGATTTCCTGATTCTCAGGCCAGAGAGTTCTCCTTTATTCATATGACCCTCCCCTTCTTTGCCTCACCCCTGAGGTCCTGAGGCCATGTATCTCCGTGCCCTCAGAAGAGATGGCCTTGGCAGAACTCATCTCTGCCCTGGCACAACAGGTGAAGGGTCAGAGCTAACAGCCTGGCCCCAGGGGCAGTGCTCAGCCTGCAGTGCTCCTGGGCACCAGCTGGTGTGGAGGGGGCTTCCCCAGCTCAAGAACCTTGTCACCAGAGCAACACTTGTTCCTGTGCCCCAGACAGCCCCCCGCGTGTGGAGAGACACGCAGGGCTCTGCTGGTGGAGGGAGGGAGCCCCTGGAGCCAGGAAGGTGCCCGGGAAGCAGAATGCATATGTGGTGGGCTGTCCTCTACTTTCTCTCTACAGCCTAGGCTCTGCAGCCAGAAACCCGAGCCCCCGCCCCGCCCCCCAGTCAGCCTGGGCGTCACCCGTCCCCACCCCCCACCATTTATTCCCTGCGAAGAATGCAGATGTGACTGTTCATTCATTCCCCCCTGCAGTCTGCTCCCACTCTCCTTCCCCGCTTTCTCGGTGACGCACACCCGCCAGCCCTCCTGCTCTCTGGGCTCTTATCGCTGTGCCCCCTGCAATCGGTATTCTCCCACGCACTCGGCCAGCTTGGCCAGATTTGCGGTCACGCCACGCATGCGCCGGCTCCCCCACCCCGGACCGCCCCCCCACCCCCGCCCCCGGCCCCCGGCCCCCAGTGGAGCAGCTTCTGATTTAGGCTGCACGTCTTAGACCCTCTCCCAGCTTCTGCTCTCGGTTTCACAAACACACCGGCACACATTCTGGTTACCATGGATTTCAGGGAGGGTCCATGGGATGTGTGTGTGTGTGTGTGTGTGTGTGTGTGTGTGTGTGTGTGAGACCTACGTGGGAACCGTCTAACGATCATGCTGTTGTTCCAGGCAACTCAGCCCCCAGAGAGCCCGGAAAAGGTGGCGGGAGGTGCCGGAGCTGGTCTAATCCGAATCTCATTAGGAGAAGCAGGAGGGCATGATGATGGAACGGAGGTGGCAGGCCCTGGGGACAGAAGCCTGGCCAGCTGACCCTGTTGCTTCCCTGTTCGTGGGCAGAGAGAGAGGCAGGGGTGGACGTTTCAGGAACCCTCCTGCTTTTTGGACAGCAAGGGTAGATTCCCTGCTGAGGGCTTGTAGCTACATAACTGCACGGCTGGAACTCATTTCTCTTCCTCTCTCAGGCACACACACACACACCCCTCATACAGGGTAGACTCCATGTCTTCCAATCTTTTTCTCATGCTGCTTCCCTTCTTTCCTGTTTATGTGCTTTTTCCTCCTTCTCCCACCTGGCAAAATCTGATTCAAACCGTAAGATCCAGCTTAAATGATAGGAGCCATTCTGGTTTCTCCCAGGCAGAAGCAGAGGCCCTCTCCACTATGCTTTCTGTACCCAACATTATTGCAAACACTTAAGACATGCAATTACTAATTCATGGATTTTTCCCTTTATGAATTCCTCAGTGGCGTGGCGTATATATTACTTATCCTTGAATTCTTAGCTGGGAACCTTGCACGTGGTTGATATATGCTGAAAACTTGCTGAATTGAACTGAAGCAGGAAATTAGGGTGCAGGGTGGGAGGGGTGGGACGGCATCCGGCAGTTTTCATTCAAAAGAAGATGGTGTAGTCCGGGAGGATCACGGGGTTGGCTCTGGAACAAACCTTCCACCTGAAGAGAGATTCCAGGGTACCCTGTTTTAGCCCTTCTGTGAACATCTGCATAGCATGTAGACCATTCCAGATGATGTGGCTGGCCCTTTGCTCACTGCCCTTGATACACCTCTGCCATTGTTTTGTGTATCTTACACTACCTGTCCTCAACTAGTCTGTTAGCTTTTCCTGGTCAGGAATGGTGTCTGTTTTGTGTCTTTCAGTACTGAGCATTTGGGAGACCTCAACAATTTGGTATGTGTGGGTTAAAAAGAACTTGGAGATTTGGGCTTCAAATGTAGCTGTCAGATTACTTGTCTGACTTTAGGGATTATTTTTGTAACGATTGTGAGTTTGGGGGAAATTCACCAGAAAAACTTTTGGAATCATTTTCCTAGAGCTTCTTAAGGATAGGATCCTTTCTCCACCAGTCTTCTCAGAGCAAGAAAGGTGGGAGGCCTGGGGAGAGGGGTGGCAAAGTGACTTTAAGGTACTATTCTCATCTGTTTACATTGTCAAATTCAAGCAGGGTATTTTTCATATAACTTTATTTTCTCTGCTGTGAAGCGTGCTGGAATGTCAAAGTTGTTGCACAAAGTTAATACGGTCTTCAAGAAAGAACAGATATATGTACAGAGTACACATACATACACACCTTCCTACACACCTGTATGTGCATATGTCAGCAGCACTGAGAGAATTAACTTGTATATGGAGGAGGGGGGCTTCCTTAAGCCCAAGGGAAAACAGCACATTGTATGTGGGAGGGTGGTGCTGTAAAGCCAATTTAATTTCCTCTGGTTTACAGATACAGGGAGCAATGGAGAAAGCAGAAATATGCTAGATGCGGCAATAGGATGATGGTGATTTTGTTGCTGTTGAATCAAAACACTTCAGCTTGGCAGGAGCTGGGGAATGACCCCTCCTCCCCGGGGAGCCCCAGGAGCTGGGCTCCCCTGAGGGCCTCATCAGAGGGGCTGAGGGCGCAAGGTGGGGATAAGGTGCAGAAGGGGCTTATCCAGGCCATAGCAACAGGTTGCTTACAGACACAATAATATCTTGACTCTAAGCAGAAGTCTTGGAGAAACCAGCTGCAGCCTCGAAGAATGAAGCAGTTGTATGCAAGCATGGGGGATGGAGGCTGTAATGAAATGGGCCCATATTCTGTACATTAGCAAAAGGGAAAAATGAGTATAATGGGAATTTCTTGAAGTTAGGGACCTAGCTTAATCCAATTTCTTAAACATCTCTGGAACTTTTTTCAACCTAACTTGGGAGTGGGCACTGTATCCTAATCATTTCTAGGACATACGCCCCCACCCCCACCAACATACACTCAGAGGCTGTAGAGGGGCAGCATCCCCTAGAGGGAGTTAAGGGGAAGATGAAGTTGAGTCAGCCCTGTGGAACCCAGGCTTCCCTTAGAGGCCTGACACACTGCTCACCTGGGCCAGACAGGGTGGGGTGGGAACTCTGGGGGAAGGAGAGTCCATACAGGGAATAAATTATTGCAAGGGAAAGGGATAATATTTAGGACTCGTCCTGCATTAGAACACGGTCTAAAGGATGGAGCTGCATACAGGAACATGAGCGCCAGAGGGTCCTTGGAGGGGGATCTTATCCACCTCCTTGGTGTACCACATGAAAGCTGAGAGCAGAGGGGACCCATAAGGTAAGAGAGCAGATCGGAACAAACTGTATCCTCAACTGGCTTCCTGAAGGTTCTCACTTGTGTTCACTCATGATGGGAATCAGATCCCCCACCCTGGGGCCTCTGTACCTTTGTGCCCTTTAGACCCCAGAGGAGACAGAGACCATGCACATCGCCCATGGGTCTCCAAGTTGGAACCTGAGGCCAACTCCTTGATCTTGGAAAATCACACCAGAGAGAGGAGCAGGAACACGGGAGCCGGATGTGGCCAGGACCAGCCACCAGGTGTCACTGCTGTGTCTGTCTTAGAAGGGGAGGCCGATCTGCATAAGTGGAAGAGGCTTCTGGGAGATTTCCAGGTGCTCCACCCCTTCTTGAGCAGTTTCTCAGGAACTGCTTCCCGGGAGTGGAAAGAACTGGGCCATCCTCACTGATAGAGAACAGATGGCGGGGCGGGGTTGGTGGCTCTGTACACTCCACCGTGGATGCCGTGTTCCCCAGGGCATCAGGCCTCTTATCCAGAGTGGCCAAGGGGGCAGCAGGATCCATCTGCACCCACACGGGGCCCAGCCTGGGTCTATGACTCCCACCCCTCTCCCACCAGCTGATTCCTAGTTTTTTGAGCCATTCTTCTCCTGGAATGTTCCTCCCTGCTCTTACTCTTGGAACAGAGAGGACCAGCCAGGAGGCTGTGTGCTGAGAAGGAGGGCCCCATCTCATCCCTATGCAGAGACAGCCTGATGCAGGCCCTTGTGTGAATCTCTGACCCTCTGCCCTCCCTCAGCCGTTCCCTTGCACTTCCTTTCCGGAGAACACAGGCTGGCACAGAGCTGGTGCACTGTCTGGTGCCAGTGAATGGGGTGGTGGAGCAGCAGTTTTGGAAGATGGGATCCTCGGCCAGGGAGACACGGGTTTCTCAGCCTCTTTGGGCCAGAGCTGCCCACCATGCAGGAGTTTCCAGCAGGACTTCCCAAACCTCACCTCTAGGCTTCCCCTGACCATCTTCTGCTTGCTTTGGCCAGGACAAGATCCAGATGTCAGTTCATAGCCCAGACTTACCCAGGAGTGATGAGGGGAGGAGGGGAGAGAAGAGAATATGAAGTCTTTAGACACACTTCTGTGCTTCTGGGGCCAGAAGTTTGGATGTGCAGTGGGTGTCTTTGAGCTGCGTGGACCAAATCAAGCCTTTGGAAGTCTTGCTCTAGAAGCTGCAGGGGCAGCAGAGTACGTGGCTTGTCCTTGCATCAGGAGGGTGGGTTAAGAAAGGCAAAGCTGAGAGCAAGAAAAGGAGACAGAGAAAACAAATGGTGGGCACAGGCACCTGGGCCACTGCATTCAAGTGTGGCCAGAGGATCTCCAGGGGCAGAGTAAGGCCTAGATGATCACAGATTGCAGCAGGCGGAAGCACATCATGAGGTCCAGCGGGATGGGTGGCTTCAGGTAGTTTCCATCCAGCCGCAGGTAGCGGAGGTGTGGCACGTTCTCCAGATCCGAGGAGAAGTCGTGGAAGGCAACTAGATCTTTGGGGCAAATCTGGGTCCCATTGATTTCTATGGAGAAAAAGGGGAGAAGTCAGCAGGAGAGATGGGCAGGGGATCAGGCCTGACAGGGCTGGAGTAAAAGACAAAGAGGAAGAAGAGGGTAGACAGGGGCAAGGACTCTAGAGTTTTCCTCTCTGGAACTGGCTGACCAGTTCTTGGGAACGTGTGACCGTGAATGAGTCGACCGTAACCTCCAGGCTCCACTTACCCATTTGTGAAACAAATTAAGTTGGAATTGATCAACAATTGTTATTGAAAATTTACTCAGAAGAGTCATAGAGGAAGTAAACTTTCAGCTGAACCTTCAAAGATAGGATTACAGCAGGTAGAGACCTGGGGATTGTGTTCTGATGCTGTGACCTATTTGAATGATACTGTGGAGGCCAAGAAGCTCATGGCAGAGTTTGGGACCAGTAAACAGTGCAATGTGATGTACTAGGAAGACTAAGCTGGAGAGGTAAGTTGTGGCCACCAGTTACGGTAGGCCTTCAAATATTTCACTAAGGATGGGCTCTTTGATTTCAGTCTGAGGAATGGCACTGAGCAGGACTGTTGTTATGAGATGGATGGTGGGATATATGAACCATAGTGTCCTGGAGCGCTTAACCTGGAAGGGTCCTATGATCACGTTTGTACTATAGAAAGATGAATCTGGCTACAGTGTGGAGAAACAATAGGGGGAAGCAAGATCTGAAGCCAGCCGGTGGATGGGTTACTCTGGAGGTTTTCCTGAGAACAGAATGTGAGGCACGAGGATGAGCAGAAGGTGGTTACATTAACTGAAATAGGGATTACAGGAAGAGGAAAGGGGGCCTGGGAAGGGCATGGAGCCCTAGGACATGATGAATCTGTTGATTCTGAAGTTGATTACCGATTCTGGGGAAGGTAAGCTGGAAAGGTAAGTTATGGCCAAATTGTGGTAGGCTTTCAAATGGAAAATGAGTTTCCATTTTCTCCTTCCCCTCTTATTAGATGACAGGAGGTATGGCATCTTCTAAATGGAGCTTTTGATTCTCCCGAAGCCTTGCTTCTTTTATCTTCTGTCGGTTGTTGTTGTGGTTGCTCTTCATCTCCTTCTTCCACTTCCTCGTCTTCCCTCTCTCCCCTTTCTTCTCTCTTCAACACTGGAGTAGCAGAAAGAGCCCTGACATAGATGGATTTTCTTCCTATGACCTTTGTGACTTTGGACTTTACCACCCTGATGCTCAGTTCTCAAATCTGTGAAATGGTGCGACCTTTCTGTCTTCAACCTCAGAAGGCTGGATAATACACTGCCCCCCCCTCCGCCACCCCTGCAGCCTGTTCTTCCACAGTGTGGTAGAAACTTGTCAGCCATGGATTAATCAAGGTATCATTTCTGTCTAGATCTGTGGCCTATACAGCCTCCTGGGGGTAATGTGTTCCATTAGTTTGCTACCTGCAGGGTAAAATTAGACAGTAGTTTTCCCTTTTCCTGAATTTGTTTCTTACAAGATTTTAAGAAGCCTTCCCCTACTTTTGTGTAATTATCTCAGATGAGTGAATAAGCCTGTTCTCCCACCTGCTTGTTTCACTATTATAGAAATTCAAAAATCCCCCTCTCATCCTTTGGCTTGAAAACTAAGGATTCCTAATATTATTTTAGGACTGCTTCTCTTTCCTCGTGGTGTCCTTTATCTGCACAGCTGCTGCATTCCTTGTGTGAACGTAGCCTGATTTTGTCCACGGACCAGATAATATTTTCTCTTTTGTTTTCAAACTGTTCTGCTGATGCTCTACTCAGACCTGACATTTTTGATTGAAGTAAAACTGTGACTTCGAGCCTCTTTTCTGGCCTGCAATCTTTTATCCCAAGCCCGGGACCCTGTAAATGTAGCTTAGGCAAATTCTGCCTTAAGTGTACTATCTTATATGCGTAAATCTTCCAGCCTTCCAGATAGATTCAGAAAGCACCTGCATACGGACATGTCCTTCTGGCTGCACGTGTTTACCAGTTGTATATACGCTGAGTATATAGTTGCCTCTCTGTGTATGCTTTTTACAGACTCTTTAAAACCTAGGCTTAGGCTTGGGAAGAAGCCTCTTTCCTCACAGCTGCCAGTTTCTGCAGTGGACAGGCCCAGGGCATTTCAGAGTCAACATTTAAATGTCACCATTCTGCTTTTAGGAGAATGTCCAGGCCTATATTCCATGTCTACCTTACCTATAGATCTGGAGGGCAAAGGAGCTGGGGCTGATGGGAAGGGGTGGAGGGAGAAAATCTATTACCCTCCAAGCATGGTATTCTGGGCACTTTATCCATATTAAACTATTAAATCTTCACGTCAACTTTGTGCCATTCTCATTTTACAAATGAGGAAACTTCCCAGAGAGGTCGGATATCCTTTTAAGGTCACATAGATAGTAAGTGGAAAGACCAAGGTTTGAAGACCAGGGCCCCATTGGGTGCGTTTTGCACCCCCCACCGTGAGGCTCATGAGAAAGTGTTGAGGCAGAAGAGACTCCAGCTTCCCTCCCAGTGGCTGCACCCCAGCCCTGCCCCCACTCACGCTCGATGCTGTTGTTGTTGAGGTACAGGTGCTCCAGCTTGTTGCTGATGGCAGGCACATTGCTGATCTTGTTGTGCGACAGGTGGAGCACGAGGAGGTTGGAGATGTTAAAGGAGTTCCTGGGGAGGCCCCTGTCTGAGAGCTTGTTGTAGTTGAGGCGAATGAAGGCCAGGTTGGGGAAGCCCTTGAAGTATCCACTGGGGATGGTCTCGATTTTGTTGCTGTCCAGGTAGAGCTGGTGAATGGCCACAGGGATCTTGGGTGGCATCTTTCTCAAGATGTTGTGAGCCAGGTTGAGCTGCATGAGGTTTTTAAGGCCCTGGAAGGTGTCGGGCTTGAAGACGCCGTCGCTTAGCCTGTTGTGTTGGAGATCCAGGAGCACCAGTTTCTCCAGCTTGCTGAAGACGCCGGGTGGGATTCTGGAGATATGGTTCTGGCTTAGCCTCAGCTGCTCTAAGTTCTGGGGCAGAGCCGAGGGCACCTCTTCAAGGTGGTTCTTTTCCATGTAGAGGAACACCAGGCTGGGTAGTTTCTCTAGCACTTTCTGGTCCACCTTGCGAATTCGGTTGTTGTCCAGGTTGATCCACCTCAGGCCCGTGGCGTTCTTGAAGGACTCCACTGGGAGCTCGGTTATGAAGTTGTTCTGGAGATAGAGGTAATGGATGCGGGATGGGATGAGAGGGACCTTTCGAAGATTGCGGCTGTCACAGTAGAGGGCAGACGGGAAATCAGGGGGGCAATAGCACTCCCGGGGACAGTCAGGAAAGATAGATGGAGGGCCTGGTGGGAGGGGAGGAGGCAGGTCTGTAGGCTCCAATGGCTCATGGGGCTGAGGAAAGCTGGGTGTGGGCCTGAGTTTGGGTCTGGGCTGGAGCCTTGGTCTGGGTCTTGGTCGTCTTGTTGGCTGGCCTTGGACCTCTGAGGCCAAGATGAGGAGAAGTGGGAGGAGCCAGCAGAGGGATGACCTCATGATCCAGGTGACGCCCCTGTGGGGAGGAATACAGGAAGTCATCAGCCTGCTGGACCTCAGTAATGAGAGGACATGTCTTTGCAGCTAGAGTTGGTCAGGATGGGCTCCAGGGGCAGCTGTGGGAGGGACCTGTGGAAGCATCTCCTTGTTTGCCTGTATCCAGCAGGTGAGAAAGTAACAAGGGCTGGAGGCTCTGGACCCTCTCCCAGAGGCCTAGCCACTGAATGTGTTAAGCCTGCTCTGGAGGGTGTGAGCCATCCTGGCAGAAAGCACATTGGGCTGTGAATCAGGAGTCCCGGGGTTTCCTGGAGAAGACCCTTAACCTCTCTAGCCCTCGGTGTCCCCATTTGCACCATGAGAAAATCATCCCTCCACTTATACTCCCCTTATAGGACGGATGTTAGAATATGTGAGCCATAGAGTCCTGGGGTGTTACATCTGCAGGCTCCTTACGGATCCCATAACTCGGTGGTTTTCAAACTGTGCCCCCATTTCTGTGGAGTCCTCCTGAGAGAGGGAGACCAAGGGGGTGGCCCTGGGGTACCCCCAACCCACCCTGTGCCAACCTGAGCAGCTCTGTGTTTTTTTAATCTGTTATGTATAAGGGGGTTTAGCCAAAGCATTCATTTGAAAAAAAAGTTGCATTGCTAAAAATGTTTTGAAATCCACCAATCAAGTCCAGACTTGACTAGTTATAAAAATTGAGTACTGGAGGAAAGAAGTAGCTTGTGAAGGCCAGGAAGCTATGTAACAGCAGACCCAGGACAAACCCCCAGGTCTCCATGGGCTCACAGCGCTCTTGGGAAGGAAGTGCTGCAGATACCCTTGTGTCTGACCTTGATCACCCCTCACCCCCAGCACTCAGCTCAGAGAATGCTGGTCTTTGCCAGCAGGATACACACCAAGAATTTCTCCCCAGATGTGGAGGCTCCTGGGGAAATAAACAAGGAAGGAACTGAAAGCTATGGGGAATACAACAAACTAGTGAATATAACAAAAAGGAAGCAGACTCATAGGTATATAGAACAAACTAGTGGTTACTAGTGGGGAGAGAGAAGCAGGAAGGGGCAATACAGAGGTAGGGGATTAAGAGGTATAAACTATTATGTATAAAATAAACTAGGATATATTGTACAACACGCAGAATATAGCCAATATTTTATAATAACTAGAAATGGAGTATAACCTTTAAAAATTGTGAATCACTGTATTGTACACCTGTAACTTATATAATATTGTACATCAACTATACTTCAATTTAAAAAAAGGCTGTGGGGGTCATTTCTTCTGACCTGGTATTGCTGCTTTCCATATCCATTGGAGTTGGTGGGATTGAGGTGGGATATAAAGAAGAAATTCCTGCCTCAGAGACATAGTGGAATAGGTTGCTAAAGGGTGTTTTCGGGTTGCCCTTCCCCTTGGTCCTGATGACACCTCAGACAGGGCCATGTACTTTGAGTTGAATTAAGCTGGGGAAATTGCAGTAGACACAAGTCTGCAGATGGAAATTGGCTTCTCCCATAGACTTGCTCCCCTGGCCTGGCTGGGTTACCTGTACTTTCCCCTCCCAGGGCCATCATCCCTGTGACAGCCCCTCTGGTCTCCTCTGGGGTCTCTGTTTCCTCATTGCTCCCAATGGCCCTCCTTGCTGCTGCTTCACAGTTGTGGTGGTCTGTCCCTCTCCTTCCTGGGGTCTGGGACACATTGGAGATGCAGGTTTCTTGGGGTGCCCTGCAAGAGAGTGGGCTGGAGTGTATCCCCAGCTGCATCTGGACCCTGTGAAGCCTCTGTTCCAGGCTTCCCCTCTCTTTCCTTGGAGCCCGCATCTTTCCTTGTGTGACCCAGTGCCGGCTTCCTGCTGGCTTTGCTCAAAGGAAGACGATAGAAGCCCTTCACCAGCTGCTTAGTCCTGAGTCCGATGCTCGGGAGGAGCTGAATGCGACAAGAAACAGGAAAGAGGGCAGAGCCCACCCTGGAGGGGCAGAGGGCATCTCCCCACACCTTTCACACATACCCCCTGGACACCCAGCCTGCACACTCTCACACACACACCACTCCTCTCCCCGTACCACACACATAAGCAAACGCACGCTCCCCTGTCGTCTGTGTGCATGAGTGAATCCTCATAGAGGATACTGAGTATGGGAAGGAAGGAGAGGAAGAAGGCGGAAGGCAGATGAGGACGGAGGAGGGAGGAGACTGCCCTGCAGCTTCTGTTGCTTCTTCACCTCCCTCTAAGGTGGTCTCTTCCCAGGCAGACCTCTCCAAGGGGTCCCGGAGTACCATGTCCCCTGGGCCTCCCATCACAAAGGACCTTGCAGTTAGATTCTTGTCTTTATCTCCAGTTGAGGATGTAACAGTTTTGGGGATACACCAAAAGGACTGAGAAGAAAAGACATTCATTGTAAAACCAAACTTGAGTCTTGTTGCCGGACCCCACACCACTTGTAACTGGTGAACCATGAATTAATATGTTACAAGTCCTGTAATTTTCTTGAAAATAGCACAACCATATTGCACATAGATTTTAAACAGGTGGTTAAAACATTAGTGTACTAAAATCAAACATTTTTAAGAGCCCCAATTTTTGTGACCTTGAATTTTTTTGCTTTGGCGTTTTTTATTTCCTGATCGCCCAGAAGCCTGACAATAAGCAAGAGATCTCTCATGGTGTGAGAAGCCCTGCCCTGGGGAGGCTTCCCAGGCTGGCTGGGCCCTCTATCCCTTCATTGCCTTTGTCACCAAGAGCATCTACCTGGTGCTGGGCCCTGAGGGAAGCAAGAAAAGCTCGTCCGGAGTGGAAGCCTGCTCTGTGAGGCACTGTGACTCAGGCAGCTGGCCCTCGCTCAGGGGTGTTTCTTGGTGGTTCAGGGCCTGGGCAGCACTTGGCCTCATTGTCAGGGGTGACAGAATCACGGGTTAGTCACAGCTCCACCTGGCAGGCCTGCCCTCCACTCCTTCCATCCACGTGAACACAGGACTTCCTCATCCCCACCTCCTATGCCAGACCTTTTGGGAACTTCTCTTATCTTCCCATGGGTCCTCTGACCCTTCTACACTCTAGACCTCTGGGGCTGGCCAAGCTCCTCTCAGAGATGAGAGGAGGTTCCCACGGAGAAGCTCCTGGGCCTGTTCCGTGGAGAAACTGGATCTGTTCAATTCTCCTTCTCTTAGCCTGTGGCTGAACCATTCTGTGTGTGTCTGTGTGTGTGTGTGTGTGTGTGTTTGCACGCGCACACACTTCCTTCTTTAGGAAATAGTGCTCATTTCTAAGGCTTTTCTCATCAGGCAGTGCCCTGTCCTGCTGGAGTCTGGGCAGCCCCCAGAGTCTAAGTCTCCAAACCAGAATTTGTGACAGACTGGAGGTCCTTGGACTCCAAGGGGAGCCACAGTCTTCCTCACAAAGCCCAGAGTCACACCTTCTTATGTTCCTGTCTTCCAGAACCTTCTGTCCGGTCATAACAGTGCCTTAGGCTGGGTCGTAAGTGTGTGTGAGTTTTAAATTTTGTATGCCTTTGCAAGCACGCCTCCCAGCTTTCTGCCAGGCTGTGCTCACTGCTTGCTCAGTGAACACATGTGGACCGCCTAGAACCACTCACCTCCTCCTGCAGCCTGTTCACCAGCATCGGTTCTCAAAAAGCTGCTCGTTTGTGGGGGGAAAGCAATTGCTTTGACTGACCCAAAATTCACTCCCTCATTTAAGAACATTTTCTTTTTTTCTTTTTAATAAATTTATTTATTTATCTTTTGGCTGTGTTGGTCTTCATTGCTGCACGCAGGCTTTTTCTAGTTGCGGCGCGTGGGGGCTGCTCTTCTTTGCGGTGCGCGGGCTTCTCATTGCGGTGGCTTCTCTTGTTGCGGAGCACGGGCTCTAGGCACGCGGGCTCAGTAGTTGTGGCTCACGGGCTTAGTTGCTCCGCGGCATGTGGGATCTTCCCGGACCAGGGCTCGAACCCATGTCCCCTGCACTGGCAGGTGGATTCTTAACCACTGTGCCACCAGGGAAGCCCTAAGAACATTTTCTAAGAGAGTTTTAAATTCAAATTTCAGTTCCAAGTATTAGAGATTTGGGCTTGAATCCTGGCTCTGACCCTCTTCCTCAGGCCCCAGGCTCCTCAACTGTGTGAGGATCACACACGTTAAGGCATGTTGTAGAGCATAAAATCTCTACAGATGGCAGTGACTTCGTTTATTCATTTATTTGTTTATAAAAGGGCATATTCTCTAGAGAGACTCTGACCTATTTGTTTATTTTTTAGGCCGTGCCGTGTGGCCTGTGGGATCTTGGTTCCCCAACCAGGGATTGAGCCCATGCCCTCTGCACTGGAAGCACAGAGTCTCGACCTCTGGACCACCAGGGAAGTCCGAGAGACTCTGATTTTTAAAGTGAGATAGCCCTGTCCCTGCTTAGCTCATAAATTCATTCATTTAAGGTTCAAACTCCCAGGATCCTTGCAGTGTTTAGCCTCAGGACTGGGGGCAGGGTTGAGGTCCACATGGGTTTGCCAAGTCATTAGGGCAGGTTTACGGGTAATTGGCTTTGTATGGAGAGAGTCTAGGGTTGGGGCTGGGCTGGGAGTGATGTTGGGTGTGTCTCCCCGGGTTAAAGAAGGATGACTCCACGCTACTTCCTGGTGTTCTTCTTTCTTGTCAGATCTCCCATCTAGCTTGTCACCCCTGAGCCTCCATGGCTTAACACAGCCAGTGACCCTACCACGGAGGATGGGGTTGCCCCTGGACACACCCATGGACATTGGGATGACCCTCTTTCTTTATTCCCTTCCTTCTGTCTTAAACTCAGACTTCTGAAAGCTATCCTGTTCCCTTTACCTCTTCCTGAAGCCCAGAAGAGAGTTGGAAGCTAGGTGAATCAGGTGGTCTCTGACCAGCTGTTAGCAGAGGAGAGAGGCAGGTCCAGCCAGGCTGCCTGAGACTCTTCCAAGGCCTCCAAGTAGGGCTTGTGGGGTTCTGAGGTAAGGAAAGGGTTGACATGGAGGCATGGTAAATTCAGCATATCACTGATGCACTGTCCCTTTCCTGGGGAGTGAAATCAGAGTAAGGGTGAGCCTGACTGGGGCAGAGGCAGGGAGTGCATCATGGTGCGTATTAGACAGGGGACGTGGGGTCACAGCCCGTCTACCTCGACCTAGTGACGTGACCCTGTTCTCGCCTCAGTTTCCTTATCTGTAAAATGGAGATAACGAAGTTTTCCCTATCCCTATCTTCCTCATCCAGTTGTTTTCAGAAGTGTGATAAGCAACTTTAAAATGTGCTACAGATCAGAAAGTGCTAAAAATCAATATAACACTATTATGGAGAGACAATCTGTCTCCCCAGTGTCTACCGCCAGGCAAAGTGTAAACACAGTGTTTTTTTGGCCTCAGGCCACTAGTCCAGAAGAGCAAGTTTTCCGTTCCAAGGGCCTGGGGAAGAAACAAGCGTGAGAATGGCTCTAGTCCTCTGACAGCCTGTCACCTCACCGTATCCTTCTCTCTGCCTCCATCCCCTAACATCTCCAAGCCCTGAAAAAAGAATAAAAGAATCTATCTGATGCACTGGGTGCTTGTAGATGTGGGTCTCAACCCTGCAACTCATCAGCTGTTTAGCTGGGTACGCTTGAGAAATCTCTTACCTCTACTAAGCTTCAGTTTCCTCATCTGTAAAATGGGCATACTAACATCTTCTTATCAGATTATTTTGAAGTTAAGTGAGGAAATGTGTGAAAAGTGAGGCTCAGTGAATGTTAAGCTATTATTGACATTATTTCAAAGTAATGTGGTCTCTTTCCCTCCAGCTTGGCCCGAGGACAGCCCTGCCCTCCACCGAAAGGCTGATCTATGCAGGTGGGCACATGGATTTCTCCCAACCTTCCTACATAGAGCAATTTCCTCCTCTTTGGGGCCTGTGAGACCACACTTGGGTCTCAGAACCAACAAATTAGAGAGAACAGAGATGCCCCCGGCTATTCGGGGAATGTTTACTCTGTCCCTCCAATTCAGTAACCCCCACCCCTAGCATTTCTGAAGCAGGTGAGGGGATGCTGACCTCCTGTCCTCAGCAGGCTGTGGAGTCCCACTGTGACCCATGACTTCCCATCCCAACCTGTTGCACCTGGCCTTTCTGCCCCTTCCAGCTTCTCCCACAGGCCCAATAAATAGGGCTGCCGCCCCCTCTCCCAGGAAGGCGAAGGGGGAGTGTTCAGCCCATCCTCTGTGTGAGCCCGTCAGAACAGACAGCTGTTGGGCAGGGGAGGGGGGCATCTAGAAGGGATGGAGGTGAGCCCCACGCATGCCCCTGGGGGCCCAGGGAAGGCAGATTAGCAGGTAAGAGGAAACATAAACTCTTTGGAGCTACCTTGGGGGAACTTTCTTTCTGGAATGTACCCCCACGACATACCTGTCAGTGCTTACAAGGAGAAGGAGGGTGAGAGTTCACAGGAGGTCTTCCCTGTTCCCTCAGGTGCTTTTTCTACTCTGCAAAAGAGGGTGGCCCACTTGGGACCCTCGGGAGCTCCTCCATCAGACAGTCCTTGTCCAGGAAGCCACACAGCCCTTCTGCGCAGCTAACTGCCTGGGCTCTTCAATTCCACACAGGTCTCCTCAGGCCCCTGGTTCAGGTTCTCAAGCCCTAGCTGACCCTCAAGTCCTGAGACAACAATAGATTCCTGGGTCTTGATCCAGTGGGTCTGGAGCAAGGGGTCCAGACATCTACATTTTTAGTAAGCACCGCTCTCCCCCTCCCCTGCACGCCGGGTGTTTGGAAGAGCACCCATATTTGGAGACCCTGCTCTTGCCCATGCCCTGCCTGCCTTGGGATAGCACTCTGTGTCGTCACAGAGGAATGAGTTGGGGAGATGGAGAGGGACCACCCTATTTGGAAACAAGCCCCATTCGGTTGCCCACTTCAGTTTTCCCCTCCCTGACTGATTAAGGAACTACTGTCTTGTTTCCTCTCCCACAGGGACCCCTTACCAATGTGGGATAATTTTGAAGTGGCTTTAAAGAGAAATCTTTTCTAGCTGCCTGCAGAAAAAAGAAATGAATTGCCCCCAGAGCTGGGAATTAGTACCTCCAAAGTCAGAGCTACTAGGAAGACACTGTGCAGGTTGGAAACCTGCTTTTCTCTCTCCCACTCAATTATGTTCTGAAGAAAGAAGAAATCCTTCCAGCTCCTGCAGTTGTTCATGCCCTTCCTACTCCGCCTGGACTCAGGACACATGATTTCTTTTGGCTCTGCCATCTCAGTGGGGAAACACACTTTCTCTTTTCTCTTACAGCTGGGGAGGCGTGTGAGAGGGCAAGAGACAAGATGCAGCGTGTGTGCACGTGCCTGTGTGTGTCCCTGCCAGTGTCTCATCACTATGTGCTCTAGCCCTGCATGTCAAATGCAGAAGAGTGGAGGTGAATGGACAGGATGCCTTCATGTTGTGTGCGTATTCGTGGGTGTGCATGTGGAGTGAGAGTGCAGCCTCTGTGTGACACGTGTGTGTGCCTGTGACAGTGTGTGACAAAATGTGAAAGGTGCAGAGAAATGGGTTCTAGAGTAGGGTTTCTATGGGAACTTGATCTGTAGAAATACTGTGTGCAGCATAACTCTGCGCTACAACAAACATCTGTACCAAGAAAGTTCAGCTTTTGCAACAAGCAAATACATGAGTACAGAATGATGCAGAGAAGGAAGAGGATGGAGAAGAAATGAGGAAGACTAATTTGAGCTCCTTCGAAAGGAGAAAAATTTGGTGGAAGGAAGGAAAGAAGGATGGAAGGAAGGAAGGGAGGGAGGTAGGGAGGAAGGAAGGAAGGAAGGAGAGGATACAGACTAGATCAATAAACTAGCTTGGATAGAGCAGGAAGAAACTGGCTGGAGGCAGGAGCCTTCCTCCCCATCTCCAGACTGGACTTACCTGCACCACCTGCCTCTCCTCTCAGCTCTGGGTTTAGTCGGCAAGGCTCCCTCCGTCTCCCCCCGCCCTTTGGTGGAGCTGTGGCAGCAGAGAGCCAGCTAGAAGTTCTGATCTCTCAGTGGTGTGTGCCTGCTTGTGTTTGCCTGGCTTTTCTTCCACCGGATCCTATTGGGGTGGGGAGGTTAGGTTGGGGGAGGGCCGGGCAAATTGTAAGGAGGGAGGGGAGGAGTAAGGAAGGGAGGGGAGAAGGGAGGGAGGGAGGGGAGAAGGGAGGGAGGAGAGACGAGAGGGAGGGAGCTTGGGAAAGGAGGAATGACAACAATAAAGTCTTTATTTAGCAGCCAAGACTCCCAAAGACTTCATCCACACACCATGCCCACTAACGGACCCGTTTTTAATAACATTTCCTTCTGCTGCTGCTGCTTCTGGGAGGGAGATTGTTTGACCCATGTTTGGAAAACAGGCCAAATTAACAGAGGAAAAGGAATGAAAAGCGTCAGACTCTTTCATTCCTCCTCCTAACAATTGCCTTTCTTCTAATGCCCCTCACTCCCCTGCTGTTACTTTCCCAAATGTGAGGGGTGTGGGATGTGTCCTGTGAGCAGTGACAGTCCTTCCCTGGGTCATCTTGTCTAGGAGGTTGCTAAGGGAATGGAGTCTTGCTGCGTGTGAGTTAGCACAAGAGACAGCCTTGGTTTGGCTGCCAGGATGCTCTGAGGGAGAGGGAAAATTCTGGCCTGGGATCACACTGCAAAGGTAAGGCAGAATAAAGATTTTATGTAAGACCTAAAGTCACTGTCCGTGTGAACAACGTCAGTGTCTTTTTTCAGCTTCTCCATGTATATCACACTCAGGAGAGAGTTGGAGGCTGTATGGTCATCACACAAAGTACATGAGGAAACCCAAATGTCCCCTGTCCATGTCATCCCAGAAGACCCACTCAGGTAAGACCATCACCTCTAACAATTCTCCTCAGTTAAAAAACTGCAACACACTTGTAGCTAAGTGTTAAGTAACAGCCCATCGAAAGTGCCTGCCGCCTCAGCTGATTACTTAGAAAACTTGATGATGTTTACTTTTTCTATCATCAGGTCCCTGGAGAGCTGCTTCATTGGAAGCATTGGCTGGGAGAGCATTTTGCGATTCACTGGCTTCATATAGCCAGACCCTTAGCCTCCTCCAGAAAGAGCTTCCCTTCTTGGAGTCTCGGGGACACCAATTGTCGAAGCTTCACCCCAAGGGAGGTATTTATCTCTTTTTCGTGTGTCAAGGACAATATGAGGTGAAGGCTAGGAAAAGTGGTGGGAAGTTAAGATACCTGGGTTGCTGCTGCAGTTGCCGACTCCTAGGATGGAGCTAGGAGGCGGAATGTGGGGACAGAAAAGTGCAGGGAAGGTGAGGCAGTGGGGAGGTGGCTCTCCAATGTGGTGGATTACAGCTACATTTCCAGAGAGTCAGGACCTGCTCACACTTCCCACCCAGGTTGAAATCCCATCTTGGGGGCTCACTGCTTATTTGATCTGCACAGTAAGTGCTTAAAGCAAGAGAAGAAAGGGCACGATTGTCTATGATCCTTTCCACAGGGAGGCAGCTCAGGCTCCCCACCTCCCCACTGCCCTGTCTGGAGACTCTGGCAGGAAGGAGAGGTGTGGCCCTGAGCAGTTTGGGCTCAACTGCTCTGTGGTCATCAGGCCCACAGGGGCTGGATCTGGGTCAGACCCTCACCCCTCACAAACTGAGGCTCACAGTCTTGGGTGGCTGGGGGTCCGGGCAAATACGCAACAGGGAGGAGCTGTGGGAGTCTTGTGGTAGCGTACCCCTCAGCCAGCCTGGGGGTCTGGGTCGCCTGGGGTGAGTGGCTCCTGGTGGGTAGAGGCAGCATCCTGCCCATCATGGTATAACCCGCAGCACCCACCTGAGGCTTGGCACAGCCTGGGTGCTCAGTAGCAGTCTGTTTCATCACATTTTAAGAGGGTTGAACAAGGAAATTCTCTGTCGATCTCTTTTTTTTTTTTGCGGTACGTGGGTCTCTCACCACTGTGGCCTCTCCCGCTGCGGAGCACAGGCTCCGGACGCGCAGGCTCAGCGGCCATGGCTCACGGGCCCAGCCGCTCCGCAGCATGTGGGATCTTCCCGGACCGGGGCACGAACCCGCGTCCCCTGCATCGGCAGGCAGACTCTCAATCACTGCGCCACCAGGGAAGCCCTTTTTTTTAATTAATTAATTTATGGCTGTGTTGGGTCTTCGTTTCTGTGCGAGGACTTTCTCTAGTTGTGGCAAGCGGGGGCCACTCTTCATCGCGGTGTGGGGGCCTCTCACTGTCGCGGCCTCCCTTGTTGCGGAGCACAGGCTCCAGACACGCAGGCTCAGTAGTTGTGGTTCACGAGCCTAGTTGCTCCGCAGCATATGTGGGATCTTCCCAGACCAGGGCTCGAACCCATGTCCCCTGCATTAGCAGACAGATTCTTAACCACTGTGCCACCAGGGAAGCCCCTCGATCTCTGTTTTAAAAATGTTATTGCTGTAAAAATATGAAAAACTAATACCTTCTCTTGATTCAAAATCCAAAAGGTACGAAAGATTGCACCAGGGAAAAGTCTTCTCCCCCTGCCTGTTTCCCCGTAACCCAGTTTCCTTCAGGACACAACCAGCATACCAGTTTCTTGCGTGCTGCCAGATTTAACTTAACGCACATACCAGCGATAGGTTCAAGCAACTAAGCCTTTTATTTTTACTCAGTAGGATATCTTGATGATCACTCCATATTGACGCATAAGGCTGTCTCTCACTCTCTGCCCCGTATTTGTCTGAGCAGCCCCTCCTGATGGACATTTGGGCTTGCTGCCACCTCCTGACCCATTTTTAAGGTAAGCAGTGCTGGGCTTGGAGTCTCACAACCTTGGGTCCAGTTCTGGCTCTACCTCCTTTCCATGCTAACTGTGGCCTTTAACCTGAATGAGGGCTACTCATTTGCCCTCTCTGAGCCTCAGTTTTCTCATCTGTGTGTGGCAGGTATCAATTGCAGTCTACTGACTAAGTAGTTAAATTATTTTACAATTTAAACTTTCTTCTATAATTTAACTTAGTTTCTGAATCTGAGCATTCTTGTCACTGGGACAGTGGAAAACTCCACCTCAGTCCTGGGTGTCCCTCCCCTTGGGGTTGTCCAGCTGCTGAGGCAGTTAACGTTTTACCTCCAGTGCTACAGGACACGTCCTTCATCCTGGGAGGCCCCTCTGGCCTGGCAGCCCTCTGACGCTTTCTAAGGCTGTGTACTGAGGACAGAAACCTTCTGCAAGCTGTCATTTCCTTTCTGCAGACATGCTGGCTCCTGGCACTCTGCCAGGGGCTCAACCCCTCCCCCCCCCACCAGACCCCACATTCTACCCTGGCCTGGCCCAACCAGGGACCATTTCTTCTCGGGGAAGAAGCTTCCTTATCCTCTTTACTTCTGGCCAAGACATTGCATGTATACTCGGAAACCCCCAAGGGCTCTGGTTGTCAACCAAAGGGAGGGGAAAGACAGGGAGGGGAGAAATGAACCATGTCTGCAGCCACACAGGGAGTGCAGTTGTACTGGGGGACCCTGAAATCCCTTTCTGCTCACTGTTCATGATCCTGTCCAGAGGTTGTCAATTTGTGGGCCAGCTGAGCAGTCCTGCTACACCATCAGCTGGCATGACCAGACAACACTGGTCAGGGGGCTGCTTAGTCAGCATTGCTTCCAGAGTTCCTCAGGTCCTCGAGAAGCCAGGCTCAGGGGAGTGGTAATGGCATTTTGCCTTCCAAGGTGAGGTCCTCCAAGGTTCTGGGATGCCTCTTCCACCCTCCAATTACATCATCCTGGAACTCCAGTCTAACTTAATATTTATGTTGTAAAAATTGCCTTTTGCAAGTCACAACACCTAGATCTAATATCCAAGTTCTAGATATAATTCTGATAAGTCACAGATGGCATCCTGCTCCATGCAATGGAATATTGGGTAATGACACTGCCTTACATAGGCACAGTCACACTGCCACCATGTGATGATGACACGTGGACATATGTAGTTAATTATGCCCCATGTTGCAAAGTTCAGGAGGGCAGGAGCAACTCAGGCCGACCTGGGGCCACCACACATGACCTTGGGCATCCTCACATCCACACGTGCACCAAGCATCATCTTTAACCTGAATAAAAATTATAGTAATAGCTAAAGCTCATTGAAGTTTACCATACCTCAAGCCTTCTTCTCAGCCCTCTACACGAACAACTCTTCAATCCTAGTACAACTCCATGATGCAGTACTGCTGAAACACCCATCTGACAGGTGAGGGACGGAGGCACAGATAGTTCATGTGCCCAAGGTCACACGTCTAGTAATGGTAGAGATAAGACTGGAATCCAGGTTGTTCTGCTTCCAATGTTCTTGTTCATGTATATATCTATGCTGTTGTGATGAATAAAACGCAAGTTCTTTAAAATGATCTAGAGATCATTTTAGAAATCCATGTAGCTGGTGTCCTTAGGTATTTTCTATTAATGCAAGTTTAACTATCATCACATTTTTTTTTATGTTGAAGAGAAATCCTCACACTCAAAACTGTTGAGAACCACTGATCCAGGCCTCAGTTTCTCATCCCTAAAATACAGATTTACCCTCAGCTCCTCTCTTTCTCCCCCCGCCAACCGTATGGACTCCCTAAGTTCTGTCAGTCGTATTTCCTTAGTGGCTTTGGCAGCTTCCCCCCTCACCTGCCATGGTACTACACCACTACTGGGGCTCCCGAACGAGTGTCCCTGCCTCACCCCTCCCTCTGGCCTCCACCTTCCACCTGGATCTTCCTAAGGCGTGGATCTGACCAGGTCACCTTTCAGTGACTTCCTGTCCCCATAACCATGGTTCTTAGCCTATGGTGCAGGTCAGATTCACCAGAGAGCTCTTAAAAATGTCTGAGCACCCCCCCCCCCCCGCCTTAGAGATGCTGATTCAAATAGATCTGTATTTTTTTTCTTTTTTGCGGTACACGGGCCTCTCACTGTTGTGGCCTCTCCCGTTGTGGAACACGGGCTCCGGACGCGCAGGCTCAGCGGTCATGGCTCACGGGCCCAGCCGCTCCGCGGCATGTGGGATCTTCCCGGACCGGGGCACGAACCTATATCCCCTGTATCGGCAGGTGGACTCTCAACCACTGCGCCACCAGGGAAGCCCTAGATCTGTATTTTTAAAGGCTGCCACTGTGAGAGATTGGGATCCACACCTTTGACTGAGCTCTGACTCCTCCTTACTTCTCCAGCCCCATTTCTCAAACTCTAGACCCTAACCATGTGACTGTCTCACAGCAACCAGAATCCTCCAGGCTATTTCACATCTCCACATCTTTGCTCTCTGACCCTTCTGTCCGCCAGCTGTTGCATCCTCTAGGATGATCTCCTGACAGCACTTTCCTCTCCAACCCCATGGGTAGCCATAAGCACTCTGTCTATGTGTTCCAGCATCCCCCTAGTGTGTGTCCAGCCCAGGACCTGTGCCACTTCCCTGCCCTCCTCTGTTCTCCTCTCTGCCTGCTCTACAAACTCCCCAGTGGCCTGTGTCAAATCTGATTCTTGGAGCCCTGGGACCTGGCACAGTTCTGACACACAGTAGGTGTCAGTACCCTGAACCCTGGCCTCAGTGTAATCTGCCAGCCAGTCCAGAAGCACTAGAATACTTTCTCCTCCTTTGTGTTTGCCCGAGCCATTGCAAAATCCTCCTGTGTGTGTTTTTCTGCAGTCTTCTCACTTTCTAATCTATTTTTCATGACCCACAAGTGTGTTATTTCCCAAAACACAAACTTGATCATGCGATCTCCTTGCTTAAAATTCCGTAGTGAGTCTCAGTTTTTTACAGAACAAAATTCAAATGCCTTAGCATGACACGAGGCCCTGCAGTCTGACCTGGTTTTCCTGCCATTCTCATTTCCTTCTATAATTCCTACAGAACTTGAGAGCCAGATTCACAGGGTCACGTATCCCAGGTTTTCATGTCTCTAAGCTTTTGCCCAATCTAGGTTCAGATGTCCTTCTTCCCTTATTCGTCATTTGGGGAACTCCTATTCACCCTGCAGGACCCAAATCAAATATTATCTCCTGTATGAAGCTCTCCCTGATTTCCACAGGCAGAGTGAGCTTGCTCTTGTCCGTGCTCCCCTGGGCCACAGCTCTCTTACTGCACTTACCGCATGGTGCAGTTACTGCTTGTACCTCCTTTGTATGATCGGAGGGTCTCCAGGGCAGAAACCCAGCTCCTGGCAAAGGACCTGGCAGAGGAGTAATAATGGTCAGAATAGCTAACATTTCCAAGAGCTTAGTATGTACCATGCATCTACTTTACAGTGCATTAGCTCATTTAATCCTCATAACAACCAGAGGACTAGGTACTATTATTATTATCCCCATTTTACAGAGTGTTATACAGTCTCTAAGTGTCAAAGCCAGGCAGCCTGGCTCCAGGGTCCATGCTACACTATACTGATAATGTTTGCTGAACGAATGGTAATCCACAGTGAGTTATGTGTGTGTGTGGGAGTGTGGGGGGCGGTGTTAGTTAATAAAACATGATATGACCTGACTCCTACCCACACTACTCGCGGTGTCAGGCTGCATTGGAACCCTGGTCTCCCGAGAGCTGGTCTGTGGCTTTTACGGAGATAACAGAGCTGTCATCTCTTTTCCAGGAGCCGACACAATGCTCGTCCACTCCTCTCATTATCCCCATAAGCATCAGCCTCCTTTCTTTTTATTTTTCTTGTGTTCTGCTCTGCTTGCCCAGTCAGGAAAAACGACTGGTTGGCCTGCAGCTCAGGGAACGGTGCCCCATCTCCCTCTTGCCTCCTGGCCCTCCTCCGCCTACCTCCTGTGCACACCCCTGGCCTCACTCAGAGCCAGATCACAGGGCTCAGGGGCTGAGCCACGTGGCTGCCCACCCTTAGCTCCCTCCTGATTCCGGCCCCACCAGAGGGAAAGGATCCAGACAGAGGCAAAGACAGAAGCCAATGTTCTCGGCTCCAGTTTTCTCCTTTCTCAGCCTGCAGCGTTCAGAAGTGCTACTGTAGGATGTCACAGCACTGTACGCATGCACTCCCACCCGCTGCCTGAGACTTCTGTTGCCTCCAGGGGCTCTCCCTCTGTAGGCTGAAGCAGAGGGAGAGAGAGAACGCCCTCTGGTAGTGGTCTGTGGGCCCCAGCTTGGTTCTCCGGAGTGGAGTCACCATCCTGCCCTGGAAATTGTGTCAAAGCACCTTCCGGAAGGGAGGGCGGCCCACCCGAGCAGATTCCTGGAACCCCTCTGTTCCTACAGTCACCCTGCCTTCTGTTCACGTTTGCGTGCCTGTGGCTTGTTCCTGGATCTCCTTTCTCTTTTCTTCACATGGTGTGGTTCTGCCCCTGACAGAGGCTGCGTCTCCCCATCAGCCTGGCATTGGCATTTCCCAAGAGCAGTGTGAGAAGGGATTCTCCCAGCTGATGGTGTGGGAAAGAGGAGCCATGATTGGCTTCATCCTTGTTCTCCCTCCCCAGTCAGTGCCCAGGGAGGGTAGCAGGGGAACTTAGGGCTTATTTGAAGTATTCCATTGACTCTCAGTCTAAAATGGGCAATACACACACAGACAGGACAATCGGGGCAACAAGACCCATAACGACTGTCTGAACCCAAAGATTCACAGTAAAGGATAAATACTTTTTATTTTTTAATAAATACTTTTTATGGCCGTAGCTCATGAAACAGCATCATGGAAGAATCCCGAGCTTTGTTATGAAGTGTCCTTGCCAAGAGACACTGTGTTTCCTTTGTAGTGTTTACACTGGCCTTGGCGGCCATAGACAGAGGATTTAGCCAAGGGAGCTCTGGGCCGAGGGCTGCAGCTGGGAAGAAATTTACTGGGCACAAATGATGCCCCTTCGATCCAGTCACCTCTTGGCAGTGAGCTGATGGGGCCACTCCAGCCAGGTCTTAGAAGCCCACCGTAGATGCTCTTTCTTGGGAGGCACTCTGGGGGTGGCACTAGGGGCTGTGCAGCAGAGACTCTGAACCATGGCCTCTTGATGCCCCTCCCCCCACGTGGCCCTGGAAGATGCCCCTCGCTGCTTTTGGGGACTGAAGACCTGCTGTCCCACCCCATAAGGCTGTTCTGAGGACAGAGCAGGGCGTTCAGCCTGGAAACAGTGATGTTAATGGTGGAGCATCCCATCTTGGCCTACCCCAGGTGTGGGGAATTTTCAGGCCCAGTTGAGCCAAGCCACAGAATGAAGGCAAAAAGGCAAAACATGTTTTGGAAGGTGGCTGGCAGCCCCAACTGTCTGCTCCATGGGCCAGGGCTCAATGAGAGGCTCTGGAGTTAGCAAAGTGGTGTGGTGAGCTGGGAGGAGGCAGGCTGGGATAGCGGTGGCTCTGCTTTCACTAGATACCCCCAGAGATGAAGGCTTTCCACCCCACCTTGCCTTCATACACCGAGCCTTCATTAGCCTAGCACTTTAAGCTTAAATGACCTTGTGAGGAAGTTCTTCCTTCAGTCTACCTTGCCTCTCTCATGCTGGAATTCAGGTTCCCTTTTTTTTTTTTTTTGCGGTACACCGGCCTCTCACTACTGTGGCCTCTCCCGCTGCGGAGCACAGGCTCCGGACGCGCAGGCTCAGCGGCCATGGCTCACGGGCCCAGCCGCTCCGCGGCATGTGGGAGCTTCCCGGACCGGGGCACGAATCCGTGTCCCCTGCCTCGGCAGGCGGACTCTCAACCACTGCGCCACCAGGGAAGCCCCCTTTTTTATATTCAGATCCTTCTTGGAGGACGGAGAAGCCCCCTCCCGCCTTAAGCGGAACGTGGATTTGAAAGAGAGCCTTGGGTTCTGGAGACAGGTGCTGGGTAAACCGCGGCGTCGTCATTAGGGCTATTATATCATGAACATTACTCGTCTGTCTGCTCCTTCTGAATGCAGTAGCTCTCTGGGCAGGCAGCCACCCTCCTTCCCGTTTGTTCTGGGGAGCGGAAGAAAGAGGGGAGATGGGGAGGTGTGGTGAGGAGGGGGCAGAAGGAGGAAGGCAAGGACAGGCTCAGAGGGGAGCCAGCTATGCTCTTTTTTTTTTTTTTTTTTTTGCGGTACGCGGGCCTCTCACTACTGCGGCCTCTCCCGTTGCGGAGCACAGGCTCAGCGGCCATGGCTCACGGGCCCAGCCGCCCCGCGGCACGTGGGATCCTCCCGGACCGGGGCGCGAACCCGCGTCCCCTGCATCGGTAGGCGGACCCTCAACCACTGCGCCACCAGGGAAGCCCTATGCTCTTCTTATAACGTGGCTCTGCCCTTAGACTACATGTTCCCCCAGAAAGAGGCTGTGTCACCCCATCAGACTGGCATTTATGAACCTGATTTATGATGGTCACCACCCGTGGAGGTACAAGGGTGTGATATGGGCCATTTGGTCCGTGAGGCTGTCACACTGATTCCTGTTGTCAGGAGACCCTACTCCTCCCTCCCACTCTTCTCTCCCCCTCCTTTCTCCTCTGGTCCTCTCTCCCCTTCACCCATCCCTCCATTTCCTCTCCTTTTCCTCTTCAGGCTGCTCACTTCATTCTCCCATCCTGCTCCCAGCTTCTTCCTCTCTCCCCCAACCTTGGGCTCCTCTTGTGGCTGAGCTCAGGGAGGAGATATGAAATTCATTAGCTGTCACATTGCCGTGGGATTAAATCATCCTGGCCGCTCTGCTCCGGCAGCACTCTCCTCTCCACCAGGCCCTCACTGAGCCCCAGGCGCCTCCAAGCCCTGCAGCTCCGCCAGGACTCTCCCAACCCCTCAGTGCAAGCTCCAGGCTGCCTCCACTCCACCCGGTCCCTGTGACCCAGAGCTGGGTTCCTTCCCTCAACCCAAGTCCCCGGTGGGTTGGGGTGGAGGTGACTCCAGGTCACTCCCTTTTCAGCCTCCCTCTTGCAAGCTTCACTCTCACCCTCCTGGCCCCAGTCCTGGCTTCGAAGCCCAGCGTTGGGCCCCTTCTCCTGCTAGCCCCGCCCCAGCCCATCTCTGGTGCCCCTGCTGCCTCCCTATCAGTGCTCGTGTGCCTGTCATCTTCCTCCACTGCCTTGTCCCTCTCTCCTCATCTCAGGCCCCTTGCCTGATACCTTCTGCTCTCACAAAGAGCTCAGAACTGCCCTCAGAGAATTATTTAAGTTATTCCAGCTTCCCCTTGAGATGAAATGCTCTATGAAGTCTTACAGTGTATCCCAGCACCCTGCCCAGGCCTGGCATTCATCCCACAAATGCTTATTGAGCACCAACTATGTGGTTGGCAGTATATTAGTCTCTGAGAACACAGCTGTGAACAAAACAGACATGGTCCCTGCCCTCCTGGAGAGCTCAGTCTAGCAGGAGACACAGAAAATAACCTCAAAAAAATCACATCGTGTAACCCAAATATATATAATTTTTATTTGTCAATCATACCTCAATAGAGCTGGAAAAAAAATAAACAAACACATAAATAAATCTAAGTATATCATAAATGGTGGTTGTACTATGAAGGGGAGAAAAAGATACGGAGTAGGCCCCTTATACATATTTATGTAATGCATGAATGATGCATTAACTCCAATTTTTTTTTTTCCCCTTTTCTTGGCCCTACTTGCTTCCAAGAATGAAGGCTGATCTGGTCTATACCACCTAAAAATATCCTTAATTATATCCTAAATTAATCTTTCACTTTTTCCCCTTGTTTTTGTCTTATCATATTAATAATAATAATAATTTTCACACATTAAATGGCTATTATGTGCCGGGCAATATGTTAAGAACCTTCATGTATTGCCTCATTGTCATTTTTATCCCCACTTTAAATACAAAAAAAACTGAGACTCAGATTAAATAACCTGTCAAAAGCCACACAGCTACCAGCCATAGGTCTGTGTCTTACACTTCTTCATTGCCCCATAGGCAGGGGTACACAAGATCCCACAAAAGGAGTTGGGTAACCAAGCTGGTGGGGAAGAACGGACCTGGAAGCGTAACTCTGCCTCCGGGCCCCTGCTGAATCCAGCAAGAGTGGGGTTGGCACCCTTCCTGCCCCTTGGAGGGCTCCAGGCCTGGTGCTCTCACACACCTCTGTTAGGAATGGAAATCAGCCATCACCCTGCAAGAGCTGGTTGTTCAGCCTTTACTAGCACACCACTGGGCTTACCCACAAAATATGTCCAGAATCTGATCACTTCTCACTACCCTGACAGCCAGCACTGGGACCCCAGCCACCACGATCTCCTTACCCAGATTATCACACTGGTGTTTTAAAAGCTCTTTCTGCTTCATTCCTTGCTTCTCTTCAACTGATCCTCAACACTGCAGCAAGAATGACCCTGTCACTCCAATGGCTTCCAGTCTCACTCCAAGTGAGACCCAAAGCCCTAGGTACTTTGGCTTTCTCCTCCTCACTCCTCTTACCTGTTACCTCTCTCACCTCTACTACTACTATCCACACCTCTCCCGGCCACTCTTGCCCCCTTCCTGTTTCTCAGCCACTCTGGTACTCTCCTTGGGCCTTAGGGCCTTTGTACGTGTTATTCCCTCTTTCTGCCTGTTCTCCCTGCAGATATCTACATAACTCCCTCACCCCTCAACTTCAAGTCTTTATCACATTTCACCTTCTCAGTGGCTGTCTCTGGCCACCCTGTCTGAAATTGAAATACCTGCACAAAACTTCGTAAGTCCCTTTTCTGCTTTCTTCTTCCCCTTAGCAGTTGTTATTAACACATTATAAATTTTACACATTTATCTTTATCATATGTCTCCCAATTAGAATATAACTCCATGAGTTTGGTGTTTTTTTCTGTTTTTGTTGAGATTCATCCTGTATCCCTAAAACAAAGTCTGACATACAGGCATTCAGTAAATAATTCCTCACTCACTGGTTTGTGTTGACTTACATGGGTATGACCTACTGGGGCATCTGAACATTTTAATTCAATTGAGGAGGATAGGGCTTATCCCAGCCTTACTGGCATCTTAAAGGCAGTGTGCTGGCCCAAGTCTGCAAATTGGCAGCCTGAGTCGAATCCAGCCCAAGAATGTGTTTTGTTTAGCCCACTAGACTTTTAAAAAAATATTAATTAATTAATTTGTTTTTGGCTACGTTGGGTCTTTGTTGCTGCTCGCAGTCTTTCTCTAGTTGTGGCGAGTGGGGGCTACTCTTTGTTGTGGGCTTCTCATTGTGGTGGCTTCTTCCCTTGTTGTGGAGCATGGGCTCTAGAGCGCAGGCTCAGTAGATGTGGTGCATGGGCTTAGTTGCTCCGCGGCATGTGGGATCTTCCCGGACCAGGGCTCGAACCCATGTCCCCTGCATTGGTAGGTGGATTCTTAACCACTGTGCCAGCAGAGAAGCCTGCTAGACATTTTAAACTAAAAAAAATTAGTTGCCAACATAAAAAAATGGGAAAATTCACATTTTAAAAATCCAGATTTCCAGCTTCTCCGGAAAAAAACCCCAAAGATCCTGTAATCCTGAGGCTGCATTCCCACCTGGCAACGATCAGAAGGCACTGAGCAGAGCCTGCTCTCCAGTCTCTACGCCACTCCCCACCAGCATCACCTGCTCACATATGCGTCTGGAACCTGCCTGGTCTCCTGGCTTAGGTTTGTGTCGTTCAACGGTGAGGTTAGTAGCAAGACCCCTAAATTGGAGACAGGAGCTCTGAGTTTCAGTTCTTCACTTGTAAATGGAGATAATAACAATATCTACCTGAGAGGACAGTTATGAGACTTAGTGAGGCAACATCTGTGTTGAAGAGACTGGGTGAGCTGCAAAGCCCAGGACACCCTGAAGGGATCAGCATTCACGCTATAGCTGATAGGTCTCTGTCCAGGTCTCTCCTGTCTGAGGATCCCACCCAAAGCTTCTATGCAACATCATTCTGCCTTTCAGATAGCATCTGGCTCCCATGCAGAGCAAGGTCCTCAACCTACCCTCTGTCCTCAGCCTGTCCAAGGACACCTACCCAGCCACCTTCCTGGCACAGCAGCTCTACCAAGCTGCCTCAGGGGCAGAGTCCTGTGTTCTAGGACATCCCCCTCTGACAGGCTCCACTGCACTGGGCCCTGGGCAGCTGCGTCAGCAAAGCCTGGCAGGATGACACCAGGAGATAATCTATAGGATCCTGTGTAGGTTGGGTCCTGGGAGAGCCAAATGAGGACCGTGGTTCCTGCCTGCTCACAGCACCCACCAGCACTGTCAGCTGAGCCCAGAGCGGTTCGTGAATGTCTCTCTGCCCATGATCAGAAAGGTAGGAGTGTGGCGGGCGAGGGGGACACCATTCCCCCAGCCCACAGTGGGTTTGGGGTGGAAAAGCCAACTGTTATTGGGAAGCTTCAAGAATGTGTGGGAAGGCCACAGGAATGCCAGGGGAGGGGAAGTTGGAGGGACGGTAGGGACGCCAGAGTTGAGGGCTTTTTTATGCCATGTCTGTGGAGCTCAGAATCCTGGCTTTGAGTAACCATGTGCTCATGTATTAGCTGTGTTGTCGGAGGCAAGTAACATAACTTCTCTGAGACTGGTCTCCTCTTCTGTGAAGAGGAGAGATCTTTCCCTACTTTCTAGTGTTGTGATAATCACAAGAGGTCATGGGAGAATCACATCAATTTAATTAATGCGAGATCACATTAGGAGCTTCTGCTTGTGTGGTAGACACTGTCCTAAGTGCTTTATACTAACTCATCCACTCCTCACACCAGCCCTATGACTAGGTGCTATTTTTATACCCATTTTAGGGATGAGGAAACTGAGGTACAGCAAGGTTAAGGACATTGCCTGTGAATTTACAGCTAATAAGTTGCAAAGCTGGAATTTGAACTCAAGGGATCTAGGTCTAGAATTCAAGACCATTTTAAACTCTTGTTGTGTTACATCTCTAAAAAACTGTGCTGGGACAACTCTAAAATCTATGTTAAAATGTAAGGGCAAATTGTTCACTCAAATAACTGGATGTGATTTTACTGGGAGGGTTTTAATTTTTTAAGACTTGTTGGTAAGCAGAATAGTCAGGCTGTTTACTCTTGAGCTCCCAGTGGGGTGCTAGCTCCTATGGGAGGCCTGTGATGTCTGAGGGGCTCATGGCTCCCTGGGGAAGCTGGGACTAGCAGCCTGGGAAGAGAGAAGTGTTACGAGGGAAAGCCCTGGGGTTGAGTTGGGAGTGGATGCCTGAGAGAGGACACAGTGTGCAATTTCTGGGAAGGCCTCTGGAGGGTTAGGGTTAAGGTGGTCCCTGAAGAGCAGGACCTTGAAAAACGGGACGAGAACAGGGTTGGGTCACCCCAGTGCCATGGTTGTGGTGTGACTGAGGTCCTGCCAGCCACCCTTCTGCGTTGTTTTCTGAATCCTACTTGCCCTTTCTGGCTGGGAGTGGTCCTCCCATCACTTCCGTGGTAAGGAGCAGAATTCTGTGATCTCAGAGGCCTTGTTCAGCTTGCAGGTGGCTGTGAATGGACACAGAGGCCTGCCTCTGATTTAAACTTCATGATTTAAACTATACTCCCAAGGGAGCAAATGGCAGCTAGAGACTGGGCCTTGGGGCTAACGGCCATGAAAAGGAGGAGGCAGGAGACAGGAATGCTGCCCTCCCTCCCCTGGTGGCCCTCTTAGTCTGCCCTGTGCCAAGCCCCTCATGTGTGGGGAGAGGCAGACTCAGCCTGGGCTGTGTTGGGGCTTCTTGCGTGAGTTTCTGGCAGCGCTGGTCTGGTTCTGCCATCACCCGAGTAGTTCTCTTTTCCAGAAAATCATCACATCTCTTCCCGGATTCTCTCTTTCTCCCGTCCCTGGACATGATCAGAACAGAGTGAGACATTTCTTGCCCCTGTAAAAAGTCATGTTTATGAAATAAATCATATTCAGATTTCTCTAAACCAATCAGCTTTCTAGAAAGTATGATTCACTTGTTCACTCATTCACAAATATTTCTTCATCTCTAAAGGGGATCAATGATGTAACTCATGGGAAAATTGTAGGTGCTGAATGGCAGTATATGGAAATCTCTAGAATGTTACCTGGCACCCAGTAGACCAGTGTTGAGACTGGCTCATTTTACTGTGCACTGTCACTGTTTTAAGTGCCACGGGGATTGGGGAAGTGGCTGAGACAAGATCCCTGCTCTCAAGGAGTTCATAGTCCGGTGCATCCGAGAAAAAGGCCCTACAACTGTGGTTTAGCATGCAGCATGTGCCTCAGAGTCCCCTGGGGGGCCTCTCTCCTTCACAGTTTTGATTCACTGGGGAGGAAGCAGGGCTGGAGCATCTGTATTTCATTAAAAGATGCGCAGGGGATTCCGAGGCACACGCAGGGTGCAAGAGGCTGTCCTACAGTATGACGGATGCCACGTGGAGGTGGGGCACTAGGGAAGGGCTGATCAGCTCTGCCTGGGTCAGGCAAGGGAGGCTTCCCAGAGGAGGTGCTGCCTGAAGGTTGCAGACAAAGAGGGTGGGAACACCCTTCAGTAGAAGAACCAGCATACATCAAACTGATGGCATTTTCCAGGAACTCCAGGAGTCAGTCACTGCCCACGAGCATAGGTTCAGGGGATGTGGGGCTTGGGGCTCAAAGCAGGACTGCCAAGAGATGAAGCCAGAGAAACAGACGGGGGCTTGACTCTTTAGTTCAGGGGTCACAGTCAGGTTCTGAAAAACCTGCCATCTCTTTCTGCAGGAAGAAAACACATGTACACACAAAATCTTGCATAAAATTTCAAGAGGTTCATAGACACGCCCTTTCCCCCCCACCCATCCATCCACTGACATACATGGACCGAAAACCACTGTCAAATGTGATGCATCAGAATATGGGACACAAAGGAGCCTCAGGTTTATGGAAGAAATTAAGGAGTTCACTTTTGGAGAACTTGAATTTGAGTTGTTTCAAATTTGACCTCCAAGTGGAAGGTGGGTGCTTCGGCAGATGGGTGGTTAGGTGTGGGGTTTAGTGAGACGTGTAGGCTGGACACAGAGACTGGGTCATCTGCAGATAGGTGGTAGCTGAAGTCATGGGAGTGGCTGGGATGACCCTGGGGCGGTGTGGGGGGAGAGAAAAGCAGGGGGGGCTTGGGTGTGACTCTTATACACATGACACTTACCTTTATTACTCTAAGAACATATTAGGTAAACCAAGCCCTGATTATAAGCTATTTACATACTAGGAAATGCTAGTATAGGATGCTATACTTGAGAGGAAGGGACAAGAAGAGAACAAGATGAGTGGAGTGTGAGAGATATAGTTGTCACTACTCCAAGTTCAGGCACGAGCTGCTTGGGAGATCATTTTGGAAAGAGTCCTTGAAGCAGATAGGATCCTACAGTTCTCTGGATGCGGGCTGCCCTGCTAGGCTTGGGGAACCAGGGAACACATGCACTGTCCTTTGGGAGTGGGAGGTGCTCAGGGACACTCCCCAATTCTTTGGAAGTGTTTCTGAGCAGTGTCTTATTCCAATCCAGACGGCACAAAGGGACTCTGGACACCTCCACTTGGCCATGATGCATTCCACCTGCAGAAGAAAGTGAGGCAGACCTCAGGGTCCTCCCACCCTCTCCCATCTTTAATGTATCTATATGGAAAGCCCTCCCAAAGGATGCAATTTAAAACAAACTTAGCTACAGATTTAACAATGAGTCTCCTTTTAAAGAATAAAATTACTCAAACTGGGGACTGTCATAGGAAATACTGGACATATGGTCAACACATTAAAGAGCTGTGAGTCTTTATGCTGAGCAGGAAAACTTTCAGAACTATTAACATGTCTCCCCCTGACCCCCCTTGTTTCCATCTCCTCTTTGCCCTTCCTCTCCAAAGCTAGGGCTTTTAATTACCTCGGGCAGTGTTGTATCAGCAGAGCAAAAATCACCCTCTGCAAAGTTTTGTCCCCTTGACTAGAACATAGATTAGGTACAAGACTTGGGAGAGAAATATATTAATAATATTATATATTTTTATGTAAGAAATATAAGACTCTCCTCACCCTGCTCAGCGGGACAGCTCCTAAAATTCAGAAGTATGGGGTTGGGGGAGGGGGACAAGAGAGCACAGACATTAATGAGTTTTGGAAAAGCTGACCCTGCACACATTTCTTCACTCAATGACCCCAGAGAGGGGAAAATACCAGGGAGATAAGAGGAATCCAAGAACAGAGGGTATGGGCCTCATCGACTGGGGCAGCTCCAGGCAGCAACAAGTGTGTAGAGAAATGCTGCCTGGACCGCCGAGGCAGGTAAAGGCCTTATAGAAGCTCCTGTTTGTTCCAGCACATGGTTGGAGCTCCAGAATCATTGGAGAGTGGCAGAGAATAACGGAGAGAGCCATCAGCCTGAAGGGACCATGGGGCAGAACAAAGGACATCTACTCACTACCTGAGGGTCCCATCCACCAAGACCAGGTAGGGTGGCTGAGGTCTCAGAGGAGGTTTCTTCTGCAAACAGGCCATGTTGAGAATCAGATCCAGGCACATTAGACACCACCCTGGGGAAGGGAGGTGGTTCTTGAAGATTCTGCCAACCCAACTGAATAAAAAGTCAAAACAGAAATGAAAGGAAATGAGTCACACTTCTCATACACATGAGTTTGTGAATAATGATTCATAAAATTTAAATCATATTTATGTAAAGATTACACAAATTACATTTTAAAAACTGGGGCTTTCTGAGAAAATATAAGACAGGTGGTCACTGTACTACAAATCTAAATCTCTAGTACCTTTTAGAAGAAGAAGAAAAAATTATTCCAACCCCACTCCCTTAAAAAATAAATAAATAAAAGGGAGAAAGAGGATCATTGTAGTGTTAGCAGTAATTTTCCAAACATTTCACCAAAAAAACAAACAAACAAAAAAACCAAACAAAACTCCTGAATCTAGTCATTCATTCATCTCAGGCAAATATGGAAGAACTAGAAGTATTAGCCACGAAGAGTGAAGTTACCAGAACAGGGCTGAGGATGGAAAATGTTTTGCAATTTCATAGCTGTCGCCACCTTGGGTGGTGAAATGGGTCATGAACACAGTGTGCCTTGGTGCCTGCTGCTCAGGGGAGCCCAGAGGAGGCTCCAGACACAGGCTCCGTTGACCTTTATGCGTTTAACGCCCTAGCAGCCTTGATGTCTGGAACAGCTGCCTCACCCGCTCCTCTGAAGGGGGCCTGGCGAGTCCTGTCCCCACCCCTCCCCCAACACTTTGTGAGGTGGAGCCGTGGAACCTCCTGCCTTCAGCGGCTTCCCACTGGGATGAGCTGCAGCCATGGACTTGGAAAATGTTCTTGCTGAGGAAGAGGGGGCCCTCTGACTGCCTGCTCACTGTCTTGACCTCTTGGAAGGAAGACTAGGGCTTAGGCTGGCTGCAGGAGGAGGGATTTACATTAAACATCGGGGAACATTTCCACATCATCTGGGCTAAAAAATACTGGCTCATGTCCCAAGGGAAACTGGGGATTTACCTATTTGTCGGGAGTCAGGTCGGAGTGCCTGCAAGCAGGGGGTGACTCAGTTAATACCATCATTCAGTTCTGCATTTTTTCAAGTGTCTTCCACTTTCAAATACACCCACAGATATGGACATGGGCATACAGTTTTATTCTCCCGGTTCTCTAAATCGTGCTCAGTGCTCCAAAGCCAGCTCTCTCTAAGCCTTCCCTTGAGAAATTTTCTCCTACCCTGTGGAGTATGAGACTGAGGCTGGAAGACTTGTCACTAAAGCAGAGAAATGAACAGAACAGAGAGGATGACAGCCTACCCCAAGCCCCAGGGTCTCTTGTCAAATTCAGGTATATTTCTGAACTCATTAGCCCACCCCTCTGACCTTACCCACAATGGAAATGGAGAACAGAAATGCCTTGGGTCGAGGTCCTTCGTGCCTATCTCCCCATCTCCCCAGATTCTTGTCTTCTCGATAAAGAACCAGGGAAGAAGTCAGTTGTGTAATGACTTATTCAGAGCTAACCAAGCAATGAGAGTCTAAATAACAATTGCTACAGCACTTATTATATGTCCTTGATGTGGTCTGTCTTATTTAATTCCTCAAATAGCCCTATGAGGTAAGGAAAATAATTCACTCCATTCTTCAGAAAAGGAAGCCAAGGCTTACAGAGGCTAAGTAACTCACCTGCATAGCTGTTAAGAGGCAAGCTGGGATTTAAACCCAGGTCTATCTGACTCCAGAGCCCACAGCCTTAACTCCTAGACTCTGCCATTTCCTAGAGAGAATGCAGAGTGACGCATAACATATATATATGGGAAATAGCTAGACTAGTGCATGAAAAGAGGGGAGGTGGAAAACCTATTTTTAAATTATAGATAGCATCTTTTGGGAAAGGTTGAAAATTTCATTGTTGAAAATGGTGAAGCTGTGTTCCTACATTTGGCAAATATAGACATGGAGGTCCTGGCCGTAAAGAGCTTGTAGAAAAGGGAAGTTGGAGTAAATGAGTTGGAAGGTTTGGAATGCACCAACGCTTCCTCTCAGTAAAGGCAGGAGCTTGTTCCCTTCTCCCTCGTCCCAGTCCAGCTCCAATTCTAGGCCCTCTAATTCCCAGACCTTCTGTTGAACAATACTCCCCACCCTGTCCAACCCCAGCAAACTCTAGGCCTAACCCACTGGCTGCCAGGGAAATGGCAGGCTGGGGCAGAGCCTGGGATGACAGCTCCAAGGGAAGCAGTCAGTGCTGCCCTGTCTCCAGAAGCCAATGGAAAGAATGATACAGACAGTAGGAGAGCCAAGCTGTTACTTGGGTGGGAAGATGGACTCTCTGTCCAGTTAATCAGTGGGCACTTGTCCAAAGATTTGATCTGGGACCCCCCCTGCAGGGTGTGAAGGGACTAGGGGAGAGGGCGTCCGTAGACATTTTGTTAAAAATTGAGCCAGGTAGCCAGCTGCCTAGGAGATAGGCCTGCCTTAAGACAGGAGCTGGCCGCTAGGCTCCTAGAGCGTGTTTTGAGAGACCTGAGAGGAGGTAAGTTTTCTTGTTACAAGCCTTGAAAGTTCCAGAATGTCACTTCTGTCACATTCTATTGGTCAAGCAAGCCACTAAGGCCAACCCAGGTCTCAAAAGGAGGGGTAGTCAAGGTCTGTGGCCAGCTTTAATCTACCACGCGTCCTCATTTGCCAGAAGAGTAGGTGAGGCTCATAGTGTGGCACCTGACTGCTTCTAGGGCATATAGCTGTTAGACTCTACATTAGTTTCCTAGTGCTGCTGTAACAAATTACCATAAGCATAGTGGCTTAAAACAACTAATCTTTTCTCTTATATTTCTGGAGGCCGGAGGCTGAAATGTGTCTTATAGGTGAAAATCAAGGTTTCAACAGAATGGTGTTTCTTCTGGGGGCTCTAGGAGAGAATTTTTTCCTTGCCTTTTGCAGCTTCTAGAGGCTGCCTGCGTTCCTTGGCTGTGGCTCTGACCTCCACAGCAGGAACACACACTCAACCTCTGCTGTCATCACACCTTCTCCCTGACTTTGACCATCTTGCCTCCCTCTCATAAGCACCTTTGTGATTAAGTTGGGCCCACCCAGATAATGAAAGATGATCTCTCCATCTCAAGATCCTTAACTTAATTCCATCTGCAAGGTCCCGTTTTCCATGTAAGGTAACATATTCACAGGCTCTGAGAATTAGGATGTGGACATCGGGGGGCCATTAATTCTGTCTACAACAGATACTGAGCCTGACCTAGAACACAGGCTCCCAGCTCATGAGGTGCTTTCTGTGATAGTAGGAGAGGGCTATGTCAGTTACTTATTGCCTCAAAAATGCAGCATAACTGACCAACCCCAAAACTCAGGCCTTCAAACTAGAAGTGTTCATTTAGCTCACAAGCTTGTGGGGTTCTGAGTGGTTCTCATCTTCCCTGGCCCTGCTAACATGTTTGTAGGTCAGCCCTCCTCTGCTGGGACAGCTGAGACAAATCGGTTCCTTTCTGCATGTCTCGTTTCCTCTGTGGGCTAGCTCAGACTTATGTTCACGGCAAGGGCAGAAGTGCAAGAGCCCCAGGAGAAACATGCAAATGCCTTATAAAGCCTCTGCTGGATTCACGTCTGCTGACAACCTGTTAGCCAAGGCAAGCCATGTGGTTGGGGCCAGGGTCAGGGTAGGGAGGACACCAAAGATTTCACGGCAAAGGATGTGGACACAGAGAGCAGTGAAGAATTTGGACTCTGAATTAATTTCCCCCCCCCCCCAGTGACATGGTTGTTTCAGTTCCAAGTGCCACTGAATACAAAGTCCACACATGAGCATTTGTTTTGGGCTCACAAGGGCCAGAGACGTGGTCACACTCTATTATCCCAACGTGGCTACATCTGTTTATTTATCCCATCCCATGAGCTCTCCTTACCAGCTGACTAGAACCCAGTGAGAGGCAGGTTTTATGTTCCCTCCCCCCTTGAATCAGCAGGGTCTCGGGATTTCCCTGAACCACAGAACACAGCAGAAGTGATGCCATGTGACTTCTAAAGATTAGGTCACAAAAAGCTTCAGCTTCTGCCTGGTTCACTCTGTCTCAAGATGTTTGCCTTTGGAACCCAGTAGCCATGTTGTAAGGAAGCCCAGGCCACATGAAGAGGTCCCCTTGAAGAGGAGCTAAGGCCTTCCCCCAACAGCCAGCACCAATTGGCCAGCCATGTGGCTAGGCAACCTTGGAAGTGGATCCTCCAGACCCAATCACACCTTTAGGAACTGCAGCCTTGGCTGACATTGTGACCACAACCTCATGAGAGCTGAGTCAGAACTACCCAGCCAAGCCACTCTCAGATTCCTGATCTGTAGAAACAATGAAAGGTAATAAATGATTGTTGTTGTTTTAAGTCACTAATATTTGAGATGATTTGTTATGCAGTATTAGCTAACCACTACAGACCTGTTCATGAGGCTTAGGACAGAATGAGAATAAACATGGTCTGAGACCTTAAGGAACCTACAGTCTCCAGGTGACCAAGCAGACACTAATGGAATCAACAATGTATATGTCTTAGTCCATTTGGACTGCTATAACAGAGCACTATAGACTGGGTGGCTCATAAATGAGAATTTGTCTCTCATCTTTCTGGAGGCTGGGAAGTCCAACGCCAAGTTACCAGCAGATCTGGTATCTGATAAAAGCCCACTTCCTGACTCACACACAGCTGTCTTCTCACTGTGTCCTCACATGGCAGAAGGGGCCAGGGAGCCCTCTGGGGTCTCTTTTATAGAGACACTAATCTATTCATGAAGGCTCTACCCTTGTGACCTAATCACCTCCCAAATGCCCCACCTCTAAATACCATCACATTGGCAATTAGGATTTCAACATATGACTTGGGGCAGGGGACACAAACTTTCAGTCTATAGCAATATACAAAGTATTTAATACAGTCAGGATATATTAGGGTCACCAAGAGAAAATGTGGGTCAGAGATATGGTGACCATATTTTTCCAACTCAGAATTGGGACAACTGACTAATGGTAACCCATTGTAGCTTAGAATTGGAACAGAATATTTAGATCAGGGCTGACCAGGATAGTCAGGTTGGTATGGTCCCTTTGTCCAGCAGTTGTCCTGCCCAGCTGTGGCTTGGTGTGATCTGTAAGGGCTATCTGTAGTGACAGCTACTGTGATGGGGAAAAAGTGATGACCGCATGAATATTTCCAACCTTCACCCTTTCCCCTGCCCAGGAGAGAGGGCTTTACCCAGTCATCTTCTTCCCCTCCCCTCTCTCCAGGGGTGGTCTCTGTGTTTGGGGCTTTTGTGTTACAGAATCAAGAGGAAAGTGGAGATAAGACGAAGAGCTGGAAAAGGAGTTTGGGAGGTAGGAATTTTGGAAAGGAGAGCTACAGGAGCAGATTTGGTATATAGAGAAATAAATGGGAGAGGGGAAACAGGATTTTGAGAAGTATTGTTTTGAGAATACTATAAATAACTTGAGTTATTTTGAAACATTTTTTGGTTGTCAGACTGAGTTTACTGATGGCAACCGCTTTGAGCGTGGACCATGTGGGTGATAACTCTCTGGGGGCTGCGCTGTGATTTCACAGCAGAGCAGGAATGGGGTGTGGTGAGTGTTTCTATGTGTAGGAGACGGTTGGGTCAGTGACTGTGAAGGGAAGAGGCTCAAAGCCAAAGAAATGTTCATCTGTTCCAGGCTTAGAAGTCTGTGTGACTTATGGCCTGGGGAATTTAGGCTGCCCCAGGCCCAGCTGTGTCCAGATATGTGAAAGGAGCTCAAAGACTCTCGGGGCTTTTAGAGACCTGTCTGTCTGTGGTGTCACTGACTACTCTGGCTGTAGCCTCTGGAGCAACTCTGGGAGAAGAAGGGGAAGGAGAGGCTTGGCCAGAGCTTGACCATCTGTCTCTCAAAACAGAGGGAGCTGGGCTGGGGGGAGAAGCAGGAGCTTTGCTGGGCCCCCAATTAGGAGCTCAGAAGTAAAGACCAGGAAAGATTGTCCTGAGAGTAAGGGTGTGTGTGTAAAGAGCTGCCTCAGTTTCCTGGAATTTCTCAAAGGATTGTGAGTTCCCCAAGGGAAAGGCTGGTTCTTAGTTGTGTTTGTTCCTCAGACTTAACACCATGCCCGACAGGTTGTAACTGCTCTATAAATAATGTTAGAGGCAGGAAGGGAAGGAAGGAAGGTTGGTTGATTCTGTGACCTCCCTTCAAAATTAATTGGCTACCTAATTAAGACATGACACTGTTCTCACTGAAATCTAATTTCTCCTGGAGGCAGAGTTGTTGTAGAAGACGTCGATGTCAGTCCTAATTTTCCAGAGTTCTGGAGTTCCTTTTGTCTGCTCTGATCCAGCCACGCCTCCTCTCACAGCGAAGACAGAGTGATGGGGAAGCCATCTGCAATCTGATAGACTGCATTCAATCCCCGTTCCACCACTTCAGCCATGGAGCCACAAGCAAGTTACTGAAATTCCTTACAAAATTTCAGTCTGCTGTAAAAGAGGTCATGTCCTGGCTGAAATGAGGGTTAAATGATATGTGTCTAAAAGGCCCTGACACAACCCCTAGCACATGGGTCTCAGGACACTCAGCTCTTCCTTTCTCTGGTGGATAAACTCAGTCCTGTTCACTGACTGATCTGACCGTTCCTTGTACTTTATCTCTTCAAGCTGCCCTCCTGCACTTTCTTCCTTGTCTCTGACCTTGCTTCCTCCTGACGTCTTCCAGTCTTGGTCACTGCTCCCTGACCCTGTTTCCCTTCAGCATTTCTCTCACTAGCCCTGCTTGGTCTCTTTGGTAGGACTGTGGCGGTGTCCCTCCAGGAGGCTCATGCCCTGGGAGGTGAGGGGCCAGCACAGAGTCACAGAGATAGGACTGTCCACTCCATGGCTCTGGAAGGTTAACGCCTTTCTCTTTCCGGCAGCTGCACACAGCCTGTTATTAGGGGGGAAATTAAATTAAAATTAAAAAACGGATGCTCCTACATTCCACAGCATTCTGTCTCAGCCCCAGGAGAACCCCATCCTCCTCCAGTCTTCCGCCTCACCTCAGTCGCCATCCCCCCTGACTCTGACCTCCATCCTCTGCCCAGATGGAGGTGGCAAGCTGCAGGCTGGCCTTGGTTTCTTGTCGGCATGATCACTCTCATCTCCCCCACCCCTGAAGGTGGGAGGCTCACACAGGGTGCCCCAGCCCTGCTGTGGGCATTTGGACTGACCTCCGAGGAGCCTGTTTTTAATTTAAGATTGCATTGGGATATGCCCTCCAGCAGGTGGTGGGTCTGTGCCTGATTGAAAGGAAGACAATACTGGGGTGGGGGTCAGCCTATCCTGACAATGAGTTTGCCACACTGTCAGGAAAAACCCCAGAGAGTCCAGGTGAGTGGTCAGAGGTCAGTGTGGAGAAAACTCAGGGGCCATGCCCAAGGCTCAGCCCCATGCAAGGCCTTCTGAGGCCTCTTCATCAGTGATACACAAACCCTCAGGAGGGAATGAGATCAGGGCCTGCTTTCTGTCCAGCATGGGGCACCAGTGCACTGCGAGGAGGGCCCAGGAGGAGCTGCCAGCGTGGCTCTGTTCAGGGTGAGGAGCCAGTGGCTTTTGGGGAGGAGCTGCTCCAAGCCACCCTGGCAAGCCCTTGCCACATTCCAGAGCGCAGAGGACCAAGAACCCCCAGCTTGGCCCAAGGCATCCGGGCTGGCATCCAGCCCAGGCGTTTCCTCCTTTCTCTGTTCTCTTTCTGCATCCTGGGGCTAAAGGTTCAGCTGGAGCTTCCATCTCTTTTTTCTGCAGAGGAGCTGTGCTGGAATTGGGGAGGATAGGGAAAGGGTGGGTGTCAGCCAGGGGAACTTTCCACTTTGCTTAAAGCTGTTGGAAAGCCAGATATTTCTACAACGCGGGCTGAGCGTCTCAAGTGCCTGGCACTGTGCCAACCACCTCCAGAATACAGAGATGAGGAGGCCTGGTCTCTGCCCCGAGTTGCTGTCTGTCTAGGAGGGAGGGGACTTCTCATGGAAGGGTCCTTGACAGCCTCATTGGCAGGGCACCTAGAGGAGATATCACTGAGGTTTCCAAAATATTGTGCTCCACAGACTGCGCAAGGATGGGGACCATATCTGCTTGCTCATGGCCAGTGCCTAGCACAGTGCCTGGCCCACTGGAAGACCTTAATGCACATTTGTTGAATGAATGAATAAATGAAATGAGGTAGTCCAAGAAGCCTTCCTGGAGGAAAGGGAATCTGAACAGGGCCTTGGAGGATGGGCAAGATTTAGCCAGGCCAAGCTTAAAGGGAGTTTATCCTAGGCACCTGGGAGCCTTGTAAAGAAAGGCAGGAAAGGGAAGTGGCCACAGAAGGGCTGTTGTGGACAAGAGCAGGAGGGACAGCTCCCCTGTTACTCTCAGGATAAAGTGCAGACCCCCAGCATCACCTCTGAGCCCCTTTGCCGCTGGTTTTGCCTTCCGCTTCAGTACTATCTCTACCCTCCAGCCCACTCAAGTATTTATTTGCAATCCTTGGAACAAGACTCTTGCTTTCTCTCCTCCAGGCCTGTAAACATTCTCATCCCCTCTGGCAGGAAGGCCCTCCACCTCTACCTCTGCATCAGTGGTCTCGTCCTCCCAAGGTCTTCCCTTCCACAGTCAGGTTGTTCAGCCTTTTGCCGACCAGGGTTCTTGGCCTCCTTAATCAATAGAAATTGATCAGAGGCCAGACAAGAAATTCAGGCAAGGCTTTATTGGGGCCCCTCCTGCAGCAAGGGTAACGAGAACAAACAACAGGTTCCCTTGATTGCCCGCTCGCTTGCTGGGGTGGGGGCGGGGCAAGCTGTTTCCTAATATGCGGTGAGGGTAGGGGTGTGTCCAGGGGTCAGGCCTGAGGGGTGGCTTAAGCGGTTTGCCACCGCTTAGGTGGTGGTGTGTGCAGGGGTCACGCGCAATACCGGGCTTTTCTCCCAACCCCCTGATTTTGCTCCCAGCTCTTTGGAAGTGGCAGTTGGGTTTTTTGGTCTCTTTATATCTCGTTGTCCAGAATTTGCCCCAGTTGTGCATGCACACATTTATTTTTAGTCCCTTATGGTTTCTTTGTGTTCTGTTGCTCGAGGAGACGTGTGTCCAGGTACAAGCACTGCAGCAAAGGGTCCTTCCTGGGTCCCAGCCTGTCTCAAGCCCTCCTGAGTGCGGCCACACTGCTCCATGCTTGCCCCTTATCACCGTCCACTGGCCATGAACAAGTTCTCCCAGGTTCCCCCAGAGACTGCCAACCACAGTCAGAGACAATTGACTACAATTTCAACGTGGGTGCCAATGTCAGAGGTGGCCAGCATCCAAGAGGCCGAAGGTACAGCTGACAAAATAGAGAAGGTGTGGTCCCAAACACCCTTGACCTTGGCTCACATACGTCTCTGAGTGGAGGAGCCTGGGCTGAAATGGGCATGGCTTACCAAGATTTTCCATAAAGTGTTAGTGATTTCTGATCACATTCGGCCAATATCCCTTGTGGATGTGGGTTTCCCATTAGCCCGTAAGCTCCGTGGACCTGGAAGTCAAGTCTCATTCCCCTTTGTATCACCAACTAAGCACCATGTCAAGCACATGGTAGGTTTAATACATATTTGTTTATTTATTTGGTTAATTAATTGATCACACCACGTTAGAAAGTGTCATCATAATTTCTAGTCTCTGCCCTCAATCTCGAATGGGCTGCAGGAAGGGGTACCCACCCCTAGTTCCCATGCCCAGAATAGAACATAATACCAGAAGTAGGAAAAAGAAGGCTACTGTGGTAAATGGAAGCAGGTTCCCAACTAAACGTTATGTGCTTAGAGACAGTAAAGGCTTTAGAGAGCACCTAGCCCAAGCTCTCACTTTATAAGATGCGAAACTGAGACTAGGAGATGGAAATTATTTGCCCAAGGTCATAAGACATCTCTTGCACGTCAGATCCAGATATTTGACCTTGGTCTTTGAGGTTCAGCATTCTTTCCACTATAGCAGGCTCTCTTCCTCGACTCCCACTAAGCCTCCTCCTACTGCCTTTTCCCAAGAAGTACGTTGGTGGAAAGATCGTGGGCATTTGTGCCAGACTCGAGTTCAAATCCTGATTCTGCTACTTAATTGCCATTTGACCTTGTATAGCATTCAGATTATTCCCTTGTGAAAGAGAGATCTAGCCCCTGCACGGGGGCCAGTGTCTGCATTCAGTGACAGAATGTCAGCAGACAGTCTACACTGTGGCCTTCAATTAATGTCAGTTCTGCCCTCCTTCCTCCCAGTTCTTGCTTCTCTCTTCTTTCCCTGGCTCTGAGGAAACTGTGAAGTCTACTTAGAATGGCTTCTGGAGGTCCCTAAGCCCGTTTCCCTGGATGTATTCAGAACCCATCCCTCTTCCAGCTTCTAAGGAAGACGTCTCACTGTGCAACCATGCCAGTGGATAAAAGTGGGTGGGTGGCCCCCCCATCTTGAAATCTAAGATCTAACCCAATGCTTCTTGCTGAAGTTTAGCAGTGAAGCTATCTTCTCTATTTCGCCCTCCAGGAGGATGCAAAAAGCTCGTTTTTTTACTTTCTTCCTTCCTTTTTCTACTCTCTGTGTTTATTTTTTCTTCACTGTCCTAATTTAGCTTCCCTTTCTCCTTCCCCAAGGCTTCAGGAGCCACCTCCGTCCCTTCTCTCCATCCTCCCCATCCCTGTAATTTGTCTTTAGACGGCGGCTACATAATGTCTCCTGTACACAGCCCCTCCTGGACCCAGACATCTTCCCAGCCACGCTCCATACTGCCTCTGGCAGAGAGCTTATCTCTGTCTACCACACCGCAGCTCCTGAGGCAGTCAGTCAGGGACAGATGGAAACAGAACAACTGAAGTGAGTCTGCAGGCTGGGCCCTGGAGCTGTCTCACCCAGCTGTCGGCTTGGGGAGAAGTAGGAATCGAGGCTGCCTTCCTGGCTCCTCTGACAAAATGCCAGAGACCCCCCGGGGCCTTCGCCCATGATGCAAGATGGGTGCTACTATCTCTTCTTGCCCCAGGCCCTCTTCCTGGTCTGCACTGACCCTTTGCTAGAAAAGTTTCAGGTCAGGCTGAAGTGATCTGCTGGGAAAACAAACCCTGTGCCCAGCAGGCAGGATGGGCCAAAGGGTTTCAGTTTAATCCAAAAGCTCAGCGCATAGACCAAACCTCTAAGTCAGGAGGGGACTTTTGGTTGCCGTTTTAAGGGCAGCCTGTCTTTTCTTGTGTTGACTGCCTCCTTACTCCTTTCTGCCTCACTCTCTCCACTCACCCTTCTGGAGTTGGGGAAGGGCAGGAATGGAGAGCAGGCAGGCAGGGCCAGAAGGGAAATAATTTCCCTGCCTCTCAGTGTCCTTGACCTTCAGTCTCACTAGAAGACCTCATTGATATTCCAGTGCTGGCCAACCTGCGGAATGGCATGACCTTGTATTTAGGGAGCACAGCCCAACTTTATCAAAGCACCTTCATTTCCATTAATCCATTTTAGACTTCTAGCAGCCCTGGATAGGGCATAAGGTGAGAGACAGTCCTCGGAGGTCACAGAGGTCAGCCATGTCCATGCTTAACTCCCTCCTAGCCCTTGGCATCTTTGACCATCCCCTTAGAGAGCATGTCTTCTGTGACCCAGAGAACTTCCTGAAGCTTCCACACAGTGGCCTCACACTGAGGTCCTTGAGAACATGGACTCTGGCTCAAAATCTGACTCTGCTGTGAGTGACTGTGGAGCCTTGGGCAAGTTACTTAACCTCTCTGTACCTCAGTTTCCTTATCTGTAACACATTGCTAATATTGTACCTAACCCATGGGGCTGTTATGAGGACTAACTGGTTACTATATAGAAAGTGCTTAGCACAGTGTCAGACACATAGTGAGTGCCATGTTAGTGTTTGTTCAAGAACTTAGTCCCGGGCAGGACAGGAATAAAGACGCAGACATAGAGAATGGACTTGAGGACACGGGGAGGGGGAAGGGTGGGCTGGGACGGTGTGAGAGAGTCCATTCTTCCCACTAGTCACTCCCTATGTTCCAGCTGAACTGGAATATTCGTGGTGCCCCAAACATGCCTGGCACATTCGCACCCTGCGCCTTTGCTCCTGCTGTTTCCTCTGCCTGGAAGTCTTTCCACACTTCATTCTAGCGGGTTCTACTGATTCTTTAGGGTTCTGGCAGGCACTGCTTGCTGTCCAGCCCGTACCTGTGCTCCCCTTCTGCCTCATTTACAGTACATTGATTTTGTTTGGAGAAGGGAGATCAATGGGCCATCCTAAAAATAATGATTTTCCAGGCTTCTTTGTTGCTAGAGGTGATAATGTGACACAGTTCTGGCCAATGAGATAGACATTTATTTTAACAAAAAAGGAGGAGGCAGAGCGGTAATATATCTGGCATGTGTTTTTGCTTTTCACTTTCTTGCTGCCTTGAAAGTCTATGATGTGATTGATGCCTGGGGGCGGAGAAGCCAACTTCCAACCCAAGAAGGCTGCATATTAAGGATGCTGGCCCGGAAGACAGAGGGGGCCTGGGTCCTTGATGACATCCTTGAGACCTGCACGGGCCTCCCTCCACACTTTTCGTTACAAGAGAAAAACAAACACCTATTTGTTAAACCTCAGTAATCAGGTTTCTGTCACATGTAGCCAAAGGCTGTCCTAACTGATGAGAAGGCTCATCCCAACAGCTGCTCTCTCCATTTCTAACCATTCTGACTGGGTAGGCTCTTCCCTGTCTCTGAGCTTTCTGTACCTCTCCCAGGGAAGTTATCTTACTCTCCCTAACATTCTCACTGTGTGTTTGTCTCAACAACTTTAATGTGCATGCTTTGAGGGGAAAGGAATACTTCCTCTCCCCGGGAACTCCAATAGTAGCACTGGGCTTAGGAGATCCTTGGTAAAGTTTGTTGAACAGACTTGATTGGTGCTGGCCTCTCTCCTCCAGGATCCACTAGGATTACAGCTTCACTGAGGATTATTTTATGATGATCCCACCACAGGCTCTCCACTAACTGCCCATGCCTTCTGAGCGTGCCACTCATCCTCTGTCCAGGCCTGGACTCCTCTAGAGCAGTGAGGTGTCAGGGTCAGAGAGGGTGGGAGGAACAATCCTTACCAGTCCCTTCTAAGGAGCAGGAATAGAGTGGATATATCCTTGCCTCCTGAGTGTCTGCTCCTTCAAGACAAGACATGTCTTATTCATTTGTTTCTACCACCTAAAGGATATCTGACACAAAAAAGATGCTCAATAAATATTTATGAGAGGAAGGAAGGCAGGGAGGGAGGGAGGCCTTAAATAAAGTTGTCAGGCAAATGAGTTAGGAACTAGCATGCAAGCCCCGCCCTTCCCCAGCCCAACCCAACCTTCCTTTGTGGCACTGATCTTCAAATGTTGCCCTGGCTCTCCCTTCACCCTTCAGGCTCTACTCAGATATCACCTTCTCTCCCACCTCTCTCTGGCCTTCCCACGTCCAAGCAGAACTGACCATTAAGTGCTTCAGCAGCAAATTGGATTCTCCATGACAGCATCTACTCAACTGGATTGAGAGTCTCTGCCCCTCTCTCTTCAGCAGCAGAGGGAGCTACTTGAGGGAAAGGATCAGGGCTCATTCCTCAGACTGGCTGAGAGGGTCTCCAGGTCTCTCAGGTCAGAAGGTTGCACAGCAGGGTAATTGAGATGAAGGTTTAGGTGAGACAGCTCCCTCCTGGCATGAGGAGGAAGGTGGGGTAAGGTAGAGAAAGATTACCTTTGAGGAGGGCTGGCAGACACTCAGGGCAAATGAGGTACTCTCAGGCCAGCAGGAATGGGCCATTAGGACAGGCTTGTTTTTCATAAAGGAAATAAGATAGCTCCTGGCACTGGAAATCAGAACTGAGCCTACGAGCAGAATGGAAAATGTACCTCCACTGGCTGCTAAGGGGCACAGGGCTCCGGCATCATGGGAGAGGGAATTGGACCTCAGAGCTCTCCTAGGCGAATCCCTAGATTATGACGAGTCCTCAAAGATAATAATGTGGACCCGAGAAACATTTACAACTTTCTAAAGAACTAATGGAAATTTTATCCTATGATAAGACTAAACAGGCTAAATTTAAAAGTTGTTTTTCTTTGCTTTTGGCTGGAATTATATCAAGAGTATTCTCATGGGAATATGAATAGTTTGATAAATGCAGTTAGGTAGATCGAAAGTCTTTCAAAAAATATAGGGTTCTTCTTCCTTTTGGTAAAGTTGAGAACCACTGATCTAGCTCAAATCCTTCATTTTATAGGCTGAGGCCCAGAGAGGTCACACAGATAGTGGCAGGCTGAGGGCTAGGACCAGGATAACTAATCCCAGTCAACTGCTCTTTCTGCTACACAGCGTGTCTCTCTTGCCTTCCCTACTCCCTTCCAAAGAGAAGCTCCTCTAGGTCTGCTAACCCAGCTCCTTCCACTCTCCTGTCGTACTTATACAGGAGTCTTGATACCCACATGTTCTATGGCATGGCCCAGTGAGCCCCAGCATCTACTGCCATTAGTATTGTGTCCACAGCTGTCAGGGGAGTGCATCCAGGAATAAAAGGAGGCAACCCAGAGGCCCCAGGGGTATACATAAACCAGGTTTATGTTTAGTTATCAGTAATAGTAACCCTGACAGATAATGGCTTAACTAAGAAAGTTGTTTTCTTCCTTCCTTCTTTCCTTCCTTCCTTCCTTCCTCAATGAAACAAAAAGTGTGGAGATAGATAGTACCAAGTGCAGCTGCTCAAGGAGATCATTAATGTACCAGGCTCTGTCTTCCTGTTCCATCATCCTTAGTGTGTGAACTTTCTCCTCATGGTTGCAATATAGCTGCTGGATATCCAGGCATCAAAGCCAATGCCCAGTCAAGAAAAAGAGAGGAAATAAAAAGGTGGGAAGGAAAAGCCCACTGCTAGAGATGCTTTGCCATTTTATTCAGGAAGGGAAAGCCCCCTCTAGGATTTCAGCTACTCCCATTGACTAGAACTCTGCAAGGGACATCAGCAATTTTAGTTTTGCTCTTTCCAGCCTCTATAACAGAGTAAGGTAATATAGAAAGGTATTGAAATGGGGTAGAGCAAGCTGACATAGACATATACAATCTTCCTTGCATCCTTTCCCATTCTCTCTTCTGGCCTTCCTGTTACAATGGACGGCAGCTTGTGAGGCCAGTCTTTCCATTGGCACTACGGATCCCATGCTCTACCGCCTTCACACCTCTGTTTTCTATATCTTCCATCTTTTCTGCTTTCCTGGATCTTATTCATTTTTTATACATGCTCAAATCATTCCCATGATTTGTTGTTGACAAAAGTCAAACAACTCCAGGAGTGGTGATTTAGGGGGCTTGATAGAAAAATGTTGGGATGTTGACTTGTGTTGGTCAGTTCCTGCTGACCTTCAGTGAGTTGTTGCAAGAGAGAGACAATCATCGCTCATGCTTGTCTACATGACAACAAGAAGGAGATAATTTACAGCTTCGTTGAAAGGCCCTTTCTGCCCATAGCTAAAGGTCTAGGAGCTCTGAGAGTCAAAGGTTCATGTCCCTTGCAGACTGCAAATCTAAATTCCTTTCCCTTCTTGAGTGAGGACAGGACATTTAATCTTTTAGGCTTTGATTTTTCATGTTTAAAGTGGGGATAATAATATACCTGCTTCAAGGGATAGTCATGAGGATATAATGAAGTAATATACACAGAAATGGTTTGTTATCTTATAAAAGATAAAGTGGGAGCTGGAGGGAAGAGAAAAAAACCAACTTCCAGATCTGAGTATCAGTATTAGATGCTCTTGGACCATAATTTAGCCCCATCCTATGTTTTTCCTGCTGTGTGAGCCAAATTTGTTCTTTTTCTCTCCTTAACCTTGTTTGAGTTGTATTTCTTTCTGTGTAACCCAAGGCATCCTCTTAAATAAACCCCTTTACTCCCATGGCTTCCAATGATTCCCAAATCCATATCTATAGCCCAGACCTTACTTCTGTGCTCCAGAGTGATATATCCACCTACATACATGATATTAATACTTGGATATATGCAAACTCCTCAAACTCAAAATGTCTAAAAGTAGACTCTTCATCTTCCCCACATCTGTGTTTTTTCCTCATATTTTCTGATGACATTATAATCCATTGGCTGCCCAAACTGGCAGATAACCTGGAAATCAACCTTTTCCTCTTTCCCTCCTTTATTCTCCTCATCCCATCACCAAGTTCTGTAACTTCCACCTTTTAAATATCTCTATCTCCAATGTATCTTATCTGGGGCCCTCTTCTCTTGCCTCTGTGACCATTGCTGTTTATTTCCTACTCAACAGTCATTTCTCTTTTCACCTGGCTATGAGAACCCCAATTTTGCTCCAGGCAGCAATGTTTCTAGCTTCAGGCACTGAATTATAACGTACAATCCAGATTTTCAATTTTGCAGTCTTGCTTGCAGTTAGAGGGGCATTGTGATCCAATTCTGACAAATGAGATGTAAGGAGACATCTGTGATGAGCTTCTGGGAAAGTTTTGCTTTTCTGAGAAAAGGAACAGATGGTGGCTAGCACTGTTCCTTCCTCCTTTTCTCTGCCTTCAATAAGATTATTGTGTCTTGAGGTAAGACAATCATCTTGCAAACATGAGGGGACAAGCAAGAGAATAAAAAGCCAACACATGGACAGTGGTGGAGTGGAAGGATAGAACAAGCTTGGGTCTTTAATGATATTATTGAGCTGCCCAACCATACCTGGGGGATGCCTGATTTCCTGACTTCTTGTTGTTAAACCAAGGTTTAAACTATGTTGGGTATTCTCTTACTTGAAGCTGAAAGCATTTCTAACTAATAAAACCTCCTAATTAGTCTCTCAGGCTTTATTCTCTTTCTCTCCTTTAATGCATTCCAAAGTATTCCATGAATACTTTGAACTCACCAGCATTCAAAGTAATCTTTTACAAACGTAATTCTGATCTTTACATTTCCTAGTCTAAATGCTTTTGATGGTGTTGCATCAAAAACATTTAGTGTAACTTGTATGATTAATGTTACAGGTTTGGAATAAAAATAAGGACTTGCCTCTGTTTACTATTCACACTAACCACTTGAGCCTCAATCTGTACCCATTTTGGGCCTAAGGACCATAGTGGTCGCCTAGTCCAAGATAGTCAATCTGCATTCAAAGGCCAAAAGAAGGGGGGAACTTGAGAATATGCCAGGCCACCATCGGGTCCTTTCTTTTGGCCACCTTTGAGTGTTATATGGCGTCTTATTTGTAGGATGGTCACATTTGACTGATGCATTCCTATCTGATGCTGCGTGACATCTGTGTTGATCCATGGCCCTGTACCAGCCATGATGGTGAGTCTTTAAGGGAGGAGAATCCCATGCCTTCATGTGACACGGCTACAGTATACCAAGGTTGCAGCTCTGTTGGCTTACACTTGTATTCTTCCTAGACCACATCTCCCATACCAAGTGACTGGATGCAGAGGAGCTCCCAGCCCAAAGCTCTTTAATCTCATAGAGTTGAACTCAACTCATAGAGTTAAACTTCAGGCTCTGTCTTCTTAGTGTTCCCCCTAATTCTGCACACAGCCATATCAGGAGGAAGTGTGTGTGTTGGGGGAATCCCTTAATATGTCTGGAACCTTCCTACTTCCTTAGCCTCATTTCATGGCACTCTCCTCCGTGTCTCTTAGCATCAATGACACCAGACGTCTTGCTGTTTCTCATAAGCATGAAACTCTTTCTCACTTTTAGATTTGAACATGTTCCTTCCTCTGCCTGAACATATTTCCACTCTTTTTCACCTAGCTAATGCTTATTCTTCCTTTAGGTCTCAGCCTAAGTGTCACCTCCTTAGAGAGGTTCATCTCACTCAGCTTCCCTTTCCAGAACACTCCCATGTGTATTAAAGTTTCCATTAAAAGTAAAGTCTGGGGCTTCCCTGGTGGCACAGTGGTTGAGAGTCCGCCTGCTGATGCAGGGGACACGGGTTCGTGCCCCGGTCCGGGAAGATCCCACATGCCGCGGAGCGGCTGGGCCCGTGAGCCATGGCCACTGAGCCTGCACGTCTGGAGCCTGTGCTCTGCAACAGGAGAGGCCACAATAGTGAGAGGCCCGCGTACTGCCAAAAAAAAAAAAAAAAAAGTAAAGTCTGTCTGTCTTGTTTATTGCTTATCACAGTCCTAAAAATTAGTGAGTGAAGGTATGAATGGATGAATGAATGAATGATGGCTTGGTTTGGTCCCCAATGACAACTCCTCTTTTTTACGTGATGAACTTTTACTCATCTTGCACACCTTCTCCATACTTCCACTGCCAAACTGATTAAATTACCCTTCGTCTGTATTCCAGCAGCACATTTTACTTCCATATCACAGGCATAATCTCATTAAATCATGATTACCCTTGTACTTATCTGCCCCCCGCATCTATGATTTGAGCTCCTATGTTCCATGGCTTCGTTTCATTCATCTTTGTATCCCAAGAAGACTGGTTGGCATAAACAGACTCTCAGTGATGTTGACTTTATAAATTAATAAGTCCACGGTTAGAAGAGCCCATAGAACCCTTGAAGCGGGAAGTGGGGAGGGGGTGGGGGAGGAGGCAGAAGGTTAGATTTAGCTTACTGACCTGAGCATGGCAGAGATGACTTCGTCTTCTGCCTAACCTGTCTGGTGACATGGACAGAGAGTTCTGTGTTTCTGTGGCTAAGTGTGTATTTGCATATTTAAGTTCAACTAGAAAAATATAAACTACCCTTGAGAGGACCTTCAAGGTGGCAGAGGAGTGAGACGTGGAGACCACCTTCCTCCCCACAAATACATCAGAAGTACATCTACACATGGAACAACTCCTACAGAACACCTACTGAACGCTGGCAGAAGATCTCAAACTTCCCAAAAGGCAAGAAACTCCCCTGGTACTTGGGTAGGGCAAGAGAAAAAAGAAAAAACAGAGACAAAAGAATAGGGACCGGACCTGCACCAGTGGGAGGGAGCTGTGAAGGAGGAAAGGTTTCCACACACTAGGAAGCCCCTTCACTGGCAGACGGTGGGGGGGGGGGGGGGTGGAAAGGGGGAAGCTTTGGAGCCACGGAGAAGAGCGCAGCAACAGGGGTGCAGAGGGCAAAGTGGAGAGATTCCCGCACAGAGGATCAGTGCGGACCGGCACTCACCAGCCTGAGAGGCTTGTCTGCTCACCTGCCGGGGCGGGTGGGGGCTGGGAGCTGAGGCTTGGGCTTCAGAGGTCAGATCCCAGAGAGGACTGGGGTTGGCTGCGTGAACACAGCCTGAAGGGGGCTAGTGCGCCACAGCTAGCCGGAAGGGAGTCCGGGGAAAAGTCTGGACCTGCCTAAGAGGCAAGAAACCATTGTTTCGGGATTTGCAAGGAGAGGGGATTCAGAGCACCACCTAAACAAGCTCCAGAGACAGGCGCGAGCCGTGACTATCAGCAGAGACACCAGAGACAGGAATGAGATGCTAAAGCTGCTGCTGCAGCCACCAAGAAGCCTGTGTGCAAGCACAGGTCACTATCCACACCTCCCCTCCAGGGAGCCTGTGCAGCCCGCCACTGCCAGGGTCCCGTGATCCAGGGACAACTTCTCCAGGAGAACACACAGCGCGCCACAGGCTGTTGCAACATCATGCCGGCCTCTGCCGCTGCAGGCTCGCCCCGCATCCATATCCCTCCCTCCCCTCCCCCCCCCCCCCCCCCCCCCCCCCGCCACGGCCTGAGTGAGCCAGAGCTCCCTAATCAGCTGCTACTTTAACCCCATCCTGTCTGAGCGAAGAACAGACGCCCTCAGGCGACCTACACGCAGAGGCGGGGCCAAATCCAAAGCTGAACCCCAGGAGCTGTGCGAACAGAGAAGAGAAAGGGAAATCTCTCCCAGCAGCCTCAGGAACAGCGGATTAGATCTCCACAATCAACTTGATGTACCCTGCATCTGTGGAATACCTGAATAGACAACAAATGTTTCCAAAATTGAGGCATTGGATTTTGGGAGCAACTGTAGACTTGGGGTTTGCTTTCTGCATCTAATTTGTTTCTGGTTTTATGTTTATCTTAGTTTAGTATTTAGAGTTTATTATCATTGGTAGATTTGTTTATTGATCTGGTTGCTCTCTTCCTTTTTTTTTAATATGTAGATATATATATCTTTTTCCTTTTTCTCTTTTTGTGAATGTGTATGCTTCTTTGTGTGATTTTGCCTGTATAGCTTTGCTTTTAACATTTGTCCTAGAGTTCTATCCTTTTTTTTTTTTTAGTATAGTTTTTAGCGCTTGTTATCATTGGTGGATTTGTTTTTTGTTTGGTTGCTCTCTTCTTTCTTCCTTTCTTTTTTTTACTTTTTTATTTTTAATAAATTTTTAATTTTAATAACTTTATTTTTTTTTCATTCTTTCTTATTTTCTCCCTTTTCTTCTGAGCTGTGTGGCTGACAGGGTCTTGGTGCTCTGGCCAGGTGTCAGGCCTGTGCCTCTGAGGTGGGAGAGCCGAGTTCAGGACATTGATCCACTAGAGACCTCCCAGCTCCTTGTAATATCAAATGGCGAAAGCTCTTCCAGAGGTCTCAATATCAGTACTAAGACCCAGCTCCACTCACAACCAGCAAGCTACAGTGCTGGACACCCTACGCCAAACAACTAGCAAGACAGGAACACAACCCCACCCATTAGCAGAGAGGCTGCCTAAAATCATAATAAGGTCACAGACACCCCAAAACACACCGCTGGACATGGTCCTGCCCACCAGAAAGACAAGATCCAGCCTCATCCACCAGAACACAGGCACCATTCCCCTCCACCAGGAAGCCTACACAACCCACTGAAACAACCTTAGCCACTGGGGGCAGACATCAAAAACAATGGGAACTACGAACCTGCAGCCTGTGAAAAGGGGACCCCAAACACAATAAGTTAAGCAAAATGAGAAGACAGAGAAACACAGAGCAGATGAAGGAGCAACATAAAAACTCACCAGACCAAACAAATGAAGAGGAAATAGGCAGTCTACCTGAAAAACAACTCAGAGTAATGTTAGTAAAGATGATCCAAAATCTTGGAAATAGAATGGAGAAAATACGTTTAACAAAGACCTAGAAGAACTAAAGTGCAAACAAACTATGATGAACAACACAATAAATGAAATTTAAAATTCTCTAGAAGGAAACAGTCACAGAATAACTGAGGCAGAAGAACAGATAAGTGACCTGGAAGATAAAATAGTGGAAATAACTACTGCAGAGCAGAATAAAGAAAAAAGAATGAAAAGAATTGAGGACAGTCTCAGAGACCTCTGGGACGACCTTAAACGCACCAACATTCGAATTATAGGGGTCCCAGAAGAAGAAGAGAAAAAGAAAGGGACTGAGAAAATATTTGAAGAGATTATAGTTGAAAACGTCCCTAATATGGGAAAGGAAGTAATAAACCCAGCAAGTGCAGAGAGTCCCATACAGGATAAATCCAAGGAGAAACATGCCAAGACACATATTAATCAAATTATTAAAAATTAAATACAAAGAAAAAATATTAAGAGCAGCACGGGAAAAACAACAAATAACATACAAGGGAATCCCCATAAAGTTAAAAGCTGATCTTTCAGCAGAAACTCTGCAAGCCAGAAGGGAGTGGCAAGACATATTTAAAGTGATGAAAGGGAAAAACCTACAACCAAGATTACTCTACCCAGCAAGGATCTCATTCAGATTCGACGGAGAAATTAAAACCTTTATGGACAAGCAAAACCTAAGAGAATTCAGCACCACCAAACCAGCTTTACAACAAATGCTAAAGGAATTTCTCTAGGCATGAAACACAAGAGAAGGAAAAGACCTACAATAACAAACCCAAAATAATTAAGAAAATGGTAATAGAAACATACATATCAATAACTATCTTAAACGTAAAGGATTAAATGCTCCCACCAAAAGACATAGACTGGCTGAATGGATACAAAATTAAGACCTGTATATATGTTGTCTACAAGAGACCCACTTCAGACCTAGGGACACATACAGACTGAAAGTGAGGGGATGGAAAAAGGTATTCCATGCAAATTGAAATCAAAAGAAAGCTGGAGTAGCAATTCTCATATCAGACAAAATAGACTTTAAAATAAAGACTATTACAAGAGACAAAGAAGGACACTACATAATAATCAAGGGATTGATCCAAGAAGAAGATATAACAATTGTAAATATTTATGCACCCAACATAGGAGCACCTCAATACATAAGGCAAATGCTAACAGCTATAAAAGGAGAAATCGACAGTAACACAATCATAGTCAGGGACTTTAACACCCCACTTTCACCAATGGACAGATCATCCAAAATGAAAATAAATAAGGAAACACAAGCTTTAAATGACACATTAAACAAGATGGACTTAATTGATATTTATAGGACATTCCATCCAAAAGCAACAGAATACACTTTCTTCTCAAGTGCTCATGGAACATTCTCCAGAATAGATCATATCTTGGGTCACAAATCAAGCCTTGGTAAATTTAAGAAAATTGAAATCGTATCAAGTATCTTCTCTGACAACAATACTATGAGACTACATATCAGTTACAGGAAAAGAAATCTGTAAAAACTACAAACACATGGAGGCTAAACAATACACTACTAAATAACCAAGAGATCACTGAAGAAATCAAAGAGGACCAGAAAATACCTAGAAACAAATGACAATGAAAACATGATGACCCAAAACCTATGGGATGCAGCAAAAGCAGTTCTAAGAGGGAAGTTTATAGCAGTACAATCCTACCTCAAGAAACAAGAAAAATCTCAAATAAACAACCTAACCTTACACCTAAAGCAGTTAGAGAAAGAAGAACAAAAAAACCCCAAAATTAGCAGAAGGAAAGAAATCATAAAGATCAGATCAGAAATAAATGAAAAAGAAATGAAGGAAACAATAACAAAGATCAATAAAACTAAAAGCTGGTTGTTTGAGAACATAAACAAAATTGAGAAACCATTGACCAGACTCATCAAGAAAAAAATAGAGAAGACTCAAATCAATAGAATTAGAAATGACAAAGGAGAAGTAACAACTGACACTGCAGAAATACAAAGGATCATGAGAGATTACTACAAGCAACTCTATGCCAATAAAATGGACAACCTGGAAGAAATGGACAAATTCTTAGAAAAGCACAACCTTCCGAGACTGAACCAAGAAGGAAGAGAAAATACAAACAAACCAATCACAAGCACTGAAATTGAGCCTGTGATTAAAAATCTTCTACCAAACAAAAGCCCAGGAACAGGTGGCTTCACAGGCGAATTCTATCAAACATTTAGAGAAGAGCTAACACCTATCCTTCTCAAACTCTTCCAAAATATAGCAGAGGGAGGAACACTCCCAAACTCATTCTATGAGGCCACCATCACCCTGATACCAAAACCAGACAAGGATGTCACAAAGAAAGAAAACTGCAGGCCAATATCACTGATGAACTAGATGCAAAAGTTCTCAACAAAATACTAGCAAACAGAATCCAACAGCACGTTAAAAGGATCATACACCATGATCAAGTGGGGTTTATCCCAGGAATGCAAGGATTCTTTAATATACTCAAATCAATCAATGTGATAAACCATATTAACAAATTGAAGGAGAAAAACCATACGATCATCTCAATAGATGCAGAAAAAGCTTTCGACAAAATTCAACACCCATTTATGATAAAAACCCTCCAGAAAGTAGGCATAGAGGGAACTTACCTCAATATAATAAAGACCATATATATAACAAACCCACAGCCAACATCGTTCTCAATGGTGAAAAACTGAAAGCATTTCCTCTAAGATCAGGAAGAAGACAAGATTGCCCATTCTCACCACTATTATTCAACATAGTTTTGGAAGTTTTAGCCACAGCAATCAGAGAAGAAGAAGAAATAAAAGGAATCCAAACTGGAAAGGAAGAAGTAAAGCTGTCACTGTTTGCAGATGACATGATACTATACATAGAGAATCCTAAAGATGCTACCAGAAAACTACTGGAGCTAATCAATGAATTTGGTAAAGAAGTAGGATACGAAATTAATGCACAGAAATCTCTTGCATTCCTATACACTAATGATGAAAAATCTGAAAGAGAAATCACGGAAATACTGCCATTTACCACTGCAACAAAAACAATAAAATACCTAAGAATAAACCTACCTAAGGAGACTAAAGACCTGTATGCAGAAAACTATAAGACACTGATGAAAGAAATTAAAGATGATACAAGCAGATAGAGAGATAGACCATGTTCTTGGATTGGAAGAATCAACATTGTGAAAATGACTATACTAGCCAAAGCAATCTACAGATTCAATGCAATCCCTATCAAACTACCAATGGCATTTTTCAGAGAACTAGAACAAAAAATTCCACAATTTGTATGGAAACACAAAAGACCCTGAATCGCCAAAGCAACCTTGAGAAAGAAAAACAGAGTTGGAGGAATCAGGCTCCTGGACTTCAGACTATACTACAAAGCTACAGTAATCAAGACAGTATGGTACTGGCACAAAAAGAGAAATATAGATCAATGGAACAGGATAGAAAGCCCAGAGATAAACCCATGCACATATGGTCACCTTATTTTTGATAAAGGAGGCAAGAAAATACAATGGAGAAAAGACAGCCTCTTCAATAAGTGGTGCTGGGAAAACTGGACAGCTACATGTAAAAGAATGAAATTAGAACACTCCCTAACACCATACACAAAAATAAATTCAGAATGGATTAAAGACCTCAATGTAAGGCCAGACAGTATAAAACTCTTAGAGGAAAACATAGGCAGAACACTCTATGACATAAATCATGGCAAGATCCTTTTTGACCCACCTACTAGAGTAATGGAAATAAAAACAAAAATAAACAAATGAGACATAATGAAACTTAAAAGCTTTTGCATAGCAAAGGAAACCATAAACAAGACGAAAAGACAACCCTCAGAATGGGAGAAAGTATTTGCAAATGAAGCAACTGCCAAAGGGTTTATCTCCAAAATTTACAAGCAGCTCATGCAGCTCAATATCAAAAAAACAAAGAACACAATCCAAAAATGGGCAGAAGACCTAAATAGACATTTCTCCAAAGAAGATATACAGATTGCCAACAAATTCATGAAAGGATGCTCAACATCACTAATCATTAGAGAAATGCAAGTCAAAACTACAATAAGGTATCACCTCACACCAGTCAGAATGGCCATCATCAAAAAATCTACAAACAATAAATGCTGGAGAGGGTGTGGAGAAAAGTGAACCCTCCTGCACTGTTGGTGAGAATGTAAATTGATACAGCCACTATGGAGAACAGTATGGAAGTTCCTTAAAAAACTACAAATAGAACTACCATATGACCCAGCAATCCCACTCCTGGGCATATACCCTGAGAAAACCATAATTCAAAAAGAATAATGTACCACACGTTTATTGCAGCTCTCTTTGCAATAGCCAGGACATGGAAGGAACCTAAGTGTCCATTGACAGATGAAAGGGTAAAGAAGATGTGGCACATATATACAATGGAATATTACTCAGCCATAAAAGAAATGAAATTTAGTTATTTGTAGTGAGGTGGATGGACCTAGAGACTGTCATACAGTCTGAAGTAAGTCAGAAAGAGAAAACCAAATACCATATGCTAACACACATATATGGAATCTAAAAAATAAAAAAAAAATGGTTCTTAAGAACCTAGGGGAAGGACAGGAATAAAGTTGCAGATGTAGAGAATGGACTTGAGGACACGGGGAGGGGGAAGGGTAAGCTGGGACGAAGTGAGAGAGTGGCATGGACATATATGCGCTACCAAATGTAAAATAGATAGCTAGTGGGAAGCAGTCACATAGCACAGGGAGATCAGCTTGGTGCTTTGTGACCACCTAAAGGGGTGGCATAGGGAGGGTGGGAGGGAGACGCAAGAGGGAGGAGATATGGGGATATATGTATATGTGTAGCTGATTCACTTTGTTATAAAGCAGAAACTAACACACCACTGTAAAGCAATTATACTCCAATAAAGATGTTTTATATATATATATATATATATATATATATATGTATATATATATTACCCCTCTAGAGGAAGATGGGAGAGGCAGATGGCCTTAATCAGCAAGCCACGGGGGCTATTTTCAGAGTTTCCAGTGAGTTTTTGGCTATCTTAAGGGGGTTCAGGAGCCAAGGTTGGGGACAGAGGTTGGAGACAGCTGAGTTGCTCCATGCAAGAAAATGAGAGGAATTTGAATTTTGCCCCTGAGAATAAAACAACAGAGAAGAAGGGAAAGAAGATTTGCTGAATAAGGTGGAGAGTGTCTGGATCTGGAGTTGTGAGAATGACCAATAGGTTTTTAAAAATAAGAACAGAAATGTCTATTATTTGAGTTTTTTGCATTGTTATAATGTACATTTCTTCAAATCTTCCTAAGCTTGCCACATCATGGAAGCCTTGAGAGTGTTTCTGCCATGTTCTCCGTCTGCATGGAGGTGATGTGGAACAGAGATTGTCGTGAGGAATGGCCGGGGGACCCTGGCCTGTATGATTCATCAAAAGCAGGCATGCCCTCTGGAAGTATGCAGAAAACTTGAGATGGACGTTAGGCTTTGCAACATCCAACGGGTGATGATGGTTCAAGGCACGCTGGTCTTGATCTGTAGGGTCAGTGAGACTCCCTCTGGTCTTGGTGAACGTGGCTGCCTGTGCTTCAGAGGCAGCATGCGTGTAAGTAAGACGCATGAGCTTTCATTGTACATACAGCTGATGGCTGCGTTTGCACCTATACTTGCAGGCGTATGTGTTTACGGACTTCTTTGGGGTTTATGTGTGGATATGGTTGCCGGGTTTGTCTCTGTTGGAAATGCTGCTAAATGTTCATGTGATCATACTTTTCTTCCTCATCGAATCTTCACACGAGGAAACTGAGCCCCCTCCCACTCTGTAAGGTGCAGAGGCCTTCCCAGGATCAAACTGGCTCTCCTTGTCTGAGCCCAGCTAAGTAACGTACACTCCCTGCCCCCATCTTCCCTTCTAGGGCCTCATCCCATTTTCCGGACTTCTTCCTCCAGCCCCAAGCACAGCAAAAGCCCTCAACCAAGCAAGAGTAGGAAAACAAAAACATCAGGTCACCAGATGTGTTCCATTCCATCCTCTCTCTCCCCACCCCTGCTTACCACAGGCCAATAAATTCTGAGTATATATACAGCAAGCACCTGGCTTCCCCCCAAACCCAGCTGTGCCCCTGCCTGGTGACAGACCCAACGGAGGTGGAGACTGAGCGTGTAATCCCAAGCCCACCACGCAGCCCACCCATGTCTCTAGCACCAGGGTCCAGTTCATTTGCTCTGTCTAGTCAGCCCAAGCAGACCCTAGAATGAGTTTTCCCATCTGAACAACAGGTGATATATTTGTGCCATCTGTACTGTCAAGCCTTCTTCTCCCTGTGCCTGTCTGGGGCAGGAGGAGACTGAGATCTCCTGGGCAACATACCTATCTGGATATGGGAGGGGCGAGAGGCCAGCAGCTCTGCCTCAGCTCATGTACAGGTTCCCTCTAGCTGGCCCCCACCTGGAGCCCAGGATGAGTGTCTGGGTCTCTGCAATGAACCCGGCATCTGAGATTCTCATTGGAGACTGTTTACTTGTCGATTTGCATTGCAGATTAACAGCCTACAGCAGCCCTCTTCCTGCCAGGGACTTTCAGGAACAATTTCTCCAAAGCCAGCGTGGCCCAGCCTGGGCATGAGCCCTCCCTCCCTCCCCACATCAGCCACGTGGACCGGACTCACGCAGGCTCTCTAAACCCCGGCCAAGAGCAGTCAGAGGACTGCCTGGATAAAGTTGGATGGGCTACTTCGGGAGCAGAGAGCAGTCCAGAGCCCCTTTGGAATCCTGTGCGTCTCCATATCCTCCTTCCACTATTGCTCCCCAAGTAGCCTACCACCCAACCAGCTGAGGCAGTGTGTCATCTCACTGTTCCGGAGAGCGTTCACCCCTCACCACCTGGTTCATTCCTTCCTCCGATACCGTGCAATACGATCAGGGCCCACTGGGGGAGGGCCTCTGGGCTTTTCATGGGAATATTATACTAATAACTCACACCTAAAGCAAGGCACTCATGTACAATATATTACCACGTTTTATCCCCATGATCACCCAAAGAAGAAGAAATTGAGAATAAAAAGACCAACGGAAGGCAAACACAGAGAGTTTTTTGGGCAGTGAAACTATTTCTGTAATGACAGTGTACTGTTGGCTACATGTCATTACACACTTGTCAAAACCCATAGAATGTACAACACCGAGAGTGAACCTGAAGGTAAACTATGGACTTTGGGTGATAATGATGTGTCAGTGTAGTTTCCTCGACTATAACAGACGCCCCGCTCTGGTGTAGGATGTTGATAGTAGGGGAGGCTGTGCGTGGTGGGGGAGGCAGCTGTACATGGGGAACTCTTTGTACTTTCTGCTGAATTTTGCTGTGAACCCAAAATGGCCCTAGAAAAAGAAAATCTGTTATAAATAAATAAAAGATTAGATGACTTGTTATGATCACAGAAAGTGGTAGACCTGGGATTTGAATGGGGGGCAGCCTGCTCACACAGTCCATGTTCTTTACCACTGAGATGTCTCTGCCTAGGATAGGATAGGAGAGATGAATGAGCCAGGCGGCATGGATACACACTAGAGGTTCTCTGAGTCCTGTCTCCTTGATCCCAGTTTTCCCTGTTTTAGATGTACTGCCTAAGACTCTGAATGTACTTGGAGACTTAGCAGTTAACTCTCTTTGCCAATTGTCACTCCTCCCCCCAGCCTGTCATCTGGGTGCCCCACCCTCCACAGGCCCTAGACCGTAAAAGCCTTGAGCCTTGACTTTTTTACTCTGTATTTTTAGCTTATAGCACAGTGTTTGACATACAGCAGCTGCTAAAGCAATGCCCACTGAGAGAATGCATGAATGAATGAATTCATGAACAAAGAAGGAGAGGGACAGAAGAAAACAGGAAAGAAGAGAGAAAGAGAAGAAGACAAAAAAAGGGAAAGAGATGAAGGGATGGTGGGTGGAGAATCGGGTGGGAGGAGAAAAGGCTCGGCCCCCTGGCTTGACCTCATCCCCTCGGTCATCCTTGGGGGCTGGAGAGCCCTCTCCATTGCTTCCTCTTGCCTTCCCTCCCAACAGGAGAAGGGCTTTGGCTGAGCCCTGCCCATCCCCCAGGTATTCCTCAGAAAATCTTTAACCCTTAGAAGAACTGCCCCATCCCTTTTCCACAAAATGAATGTGTTATTTGGGTAAAAGAGAAAAATTGAAGTGGAAAAAATCTGTTACTTGGAAATTCAGCTGACTGCCCTCATTTGGAATAAATGCTCCTTCAGTCCCTGGCTGTGCTGTAGGCAGGCAGGCAGAGCCAACGCAGTTAACACCGGAAGCCGGGATACTGGGAGGAGACCTGGGGACTTTTCAGAGGAGCTGCCAGAGTGGTATGAACTTGGAGTCCAGGAAGACAGTGATGGGGCTCATCTCTGGGGGCTGAATCCCAATGTCCTCCCTCATCTCCATCATGACAGTGGTCAGTCAGATGGATCAACAGAGCACCATCCTGGGGGTAGGAAAAGGACCAGAAGAGGGAAGCCAGGGACTGCATCTGCCTTATATCCTTAGCACCTCCCTCAGTGTCTGACACATGGAAGGTGCCCAAAACACACCAGCTAGAAAAAAAAGAGTAACCCTTGTTCTGAGGGGTTGATGGGAGACCCAGGCCCTACCCTTACCCTCAGGTTGCTCACAGCCTAATGGTGGAGACAAAACAGCTATAAAGAAAACAGACATGAGATCCAAAAGTTGAATACCTAGTCAAATAAAAATAATATAAAACAGGGGCTTACTTTCAGAGTAGCACCATGGACTGGCTGGCTTGGAGGCAGGCGAGGTTAACTGAGAGAGTCTTCTCAGAGTCTATCTTAAGTAGGCCTTTGAAGGAGTAAATGAAAATTATTGGGCTGAATCCAATAGGATGGGTATGAACGCGGAGAGGGAAAATTTGGACTAAAACAGAGTGCAAGGAGAGCCAGAGGCTGAGCGGGAAGGCTGCGGCCAGGTCTCCATGGCAGCAGAGAGGGGCTCACTGGCCCTGACAGGTGTCTACAGATGTGGTATGTGTAAGCAGGGCTGAAGTTTACATGGGTTCACTCATCACCTGGGTAGCTGGGGAAATATAAAAGGATGTGTTTCAGGCCCCAATGTAATCTCCCAGATTCTTTGTTTTCAGCCATGGCTGTGCTTATAGGGGTGATGGGTAGAGGCCTAGACTTGTAAAAGCCCAGAGACCAAATCAATTTCCACAAGAAAGGGCACAGAGACCAGTGAAGGAAAACATGGAAACATAGGGCAGGAGGTCAGAGGTGTGAGTGAAGAGAGACCTGTTTTACTTTGTTTAGCAAGAGAGGGAGATTAGAGCAGTACTGAGAGGAGGTAGATAATAGCATAAAGAGGCTTGTAGAAAAGGTTGGCTAGGTGTGCCGTGTGATCTACTGCACATGTGCATGGAGGTTTCAGTGAAGACCCATATAGATGTCAAGGTTTCTGGATCTGGACTAACAGTTCCTTCAAACGTGACCTGGTGAAGTAGACTTTAGAGATAAAGGGAAACAAAGAGGCTCAATTTTACTCATTATGCCTTCCTGGCAGACAATGTTTCTTACCAATTATCCATTCTTTCCTTACTAATAAATCACAATTTGTTGCTCAGACACAACATATTTCCCAGCCTCCCTTGGACCTAGGAGCTCTGACATAGCTCTGACCAATGAGGCATCTGCAGAAGCTACTGGAGCTTTTGTGAGAAAGGTTGGATTTCCTGATATAGGCCCACCCCTTCCTTTTTTATCATTGTCTTTTTTCTTCTTCCTGCCTGGAACATGTGGTCAGGAGGCAATCATGAGGATGAAAGTCATAAGCAAAGGATGATGGAGCAGAGAGGCTGAAGGAGCCTGCCTCAGGCAACCTGATTTCCTGCTACGTCAAATCGAAAAGCAGCCTCACTGACATGGGTGTGTTACCAGCCACTAAACACAGTCCTACCTGACCCAGTGGCCCTCACCAAGGCTTGGGAAATGAAGAATAGCCCCCAAATCACAACAGCAAAAAGAAGTCATAGTGTTGGGGCATCTCCCTGTGACTGGTGACTGGAAGGGCAGGACCTCATGCAGCAGAGGGGGGCACCCCCAGCGGAGTTGTGAGAGGCGGGACCTGAGAGGCTCAGCAGGTGTTCTGTGTTGGGACTGAAGGCAGAAAGAGGAAGATTTGCAAAGCGCAGCTACTCACCTCCTCTTGCCTCACGTGGGGACTCCCTCACCCCTCACCCCCAGGCGGTAACCTACTCCTGTTCTCATTTTTCTCTGGGGTTGGAAAGGAAGGCAGCAGGAGCCAGACCTCCTGGTGGCTCTTGACCGACCTCATTGTGCCCCACTAAAGTGCTAGCTCCCTGCCCATCCCTCCAGACACTGGACAGATGCCCAATGATTCCAGCCATTTGCCAAATTCAATTTTTTCTAGGAAACTTCAGAGATACATACTTGGTCAAGAGACTTGAGTTCTACTCAAGTTATTCAGTATGTTCAGTAACTGGTCATGGACCTTAGCTGGACAAGTCACGTCTACTCTAGACCAGTTTTTCCTTACCTGGAAGAGGAAGGGGTTGCTCTATCTGCAGTTCCCAGAGGCCAGTTTATGAAGACTTCCTGGTGTGTGGAAATATAATAATAATGACTGTTATTTACCAGGTGTTTCCTTTGTGCCATGATGAAAAGCATGTGTGCATTTGGATGCGTGCACGTCCACACACGTATTCTAATATATTTGTGTAACGTTGGTGAGCTTGACACTGACCTTCTGGGAGAGAACTGGGATATAACCTTTATGTTAAGAGTAAGAATAAGTCTTTCATATTTTTATGTTAAAGTGCCTTTTTTTGAAATGATGACAGAAGATGAATATTTTATTTGTTCAATAAGCAAAATAAAAATTGACAACCTGTTATTGTTTAAACTATTTCCCTCCCAAGTCCTAACAGACCATGAAATTAAAAGTCGGGCAGAAAAAAAAAAAGTCGGGCAGACCCTGGGCTACAGGGACTTCAAAGTCCTTTCTGGTTTGAACAGTTTGAGAGCTTCAACCTTCAGATAAGGTGATTTAGGCCACATGTTCCAGGAGACATCGTCCCTGATACTGAGCCACTCCACCCTGATGCCCTGGTGAGCTTAGCAGAAGGAAGCAGTCAACAGAGGGGCCTGTTGGTACCACGCCTGCTTGAAACTCTGCAAATATTTTGATCCATAAAGAAATTTCCCTTTCATGTCCTGTCCTGGCCCCAGCTTAACTCCAGCCCTCTCTGCACTTGTCTACTTTTTGGGATAAGCACTATAGAAAAAGTCTTAAATTACTCATTAACTGCGTAGAGATATTTCATTTGAGATCAGGTCCCAAACATAACCTCCCCCGACCCAGTCTTGAATTCCAGGTGTCAAAGACGACCAACCTCTAATCAGAGTACTAAGAGAGAGGAAGCAAAAGGAAAAATTATGGATTATCTTGAGGATATCTGTTCAAAGCAATTGTTCTCCACTTACATGGATTCTGCTGATGCCTGGAGCTGATCAGAAACAGAACAAGCAGTACTGTGGGCAGTCCACTGGTGCTTTCTTTAACACAAAGCTGGTGAACACTTATTTTGAAGCTAATATAGAACAAGTAATTTGGGAAAAAAGGAATTTGTGTATCCCAATGTTGTTATCTACTTATTTATTTTTTCCTTACTAAAAGTCTCAGAGACCCTTATGAAGGAGGACATTGCTAACGTCCCAACAGCAGCCAGGGACATTCTTAGGAAAGGCATTGGAAGCCACAGTGCTGCTTCTGCTGTGAGGCCCACATGCCTAAAACCCAGCAAAGAATTAGCCTTTGTGGACTGGGCTAAGACCAGACAGACTTAGGGTTAGGAGTTGAGGAAACGGGGGTGCTTTTTCCTTTCTGTCTCACAAGCATAGAAACAAAAGAGTCACGAAGGCTACCAATCTGGCAGAAATCTAAGGAATTAGAGGAAAATGAACAAAAATAAACAAAAAGACATCATTTTTCCAGTTTTTCAAACCAGATGTGACCCTGGAATAGGGTATAATGAGGAAGAAAAACAGTTGTTGAATATATTATGTGGTGACTCCAATGCTATCAATCTTTCATCATCAAAAGGGGCTTTGACAAATTCACCATTCACAGTAAGATTTAAAATAGAGAAAAAGAGGAGGGAGGAGCTGGGTTACAGCACTAATCTGATTAATTTGCTTCAAAAACTCAGGCTTGTGGCCTGAACTGGTAATGGAATCTAGCCATTAAAAATGATTTGCTCTGGTGATGGAATTTGGAGACACGAAGTTGACAAAGTGGATTCATCTATTTAGAAAAATATTTGCAACTACGGTGGTCCATTAAAACACCAAGAAAAAGAACAAAATAAAAAGATTTTTACTGGAAAGATTCCATATTAAACCCACAATCCTGTAGTTTCAAAGTAGCAGCAAACAACTTGCAAATTAAAATTGGAAATTTGTGTTTCCTGAACTTTTTGTGGGATGGAGGGCTGGGGAGGGACTGTCTGCTTTTTATGGGTGGGAAGTGATTTCTCATCCTGGCTAGAGGCCCATGGTTTACATAATCAATTACTCCCTCAACTGTGTCCTTAGCCTTTCCCACTATGGGCTCTTTCCCTTCAGCCTACAAACAGACCACAGGAAGTGTTGTTGTCTGCTCTACATGCTCAGACAATCCCATCTAGACATAATTTTCCGTTGACCTGGGTCCCCTTCCATCTATGGCCCTGGTACTCATCTTTTATTCCCAGCCACGTTGCTTGAGAGAGAAGTCCACATGCCACCCTGTTAGGATTACTACACAAAGTACAGAATGCCCAGTTAAATGTGAATTCCAGATAAATCACGAATAATTGGTTTATTCTACTAATACTAAAAATATTTTTCATTGTTTATCTTAAATTCAAATTTCAGATAAATTCAAATTTAACTGGGTATCCTCTATTTTTATTTGCTAAATCTGGCACCCCACTGACCCTTCCTCACTTTCCATTTGCTGCTCAGCCCATTGATCCTGCTCTCCCCAATTTCCCCAGAGATCTCCTAACGATCAAATCTAAAGGAGGTGTTTCCAGGCCTTACAGCAGGCACCTCTCTGGAGAATTCAGCAGTCACTCTTGGCGTTCCCTCTCTCATGGTGAAACTGTCTTCGCATTTCTTGTTTTCTCCATCTTTTTCTGACAGCCCTTCTCTGCTTTCTTCATGCACTCCCCTTGCTAAACTTGGTGCTCCCCAGGGTTCTGCCTTTGAGCCTTCATCATTCTCTACACACAGAGCTGTGTCGCTGCCATATTTCTCTCCCTGCTCAGCCCCACTGGTCTCAGCCACCCTGAGCAGCTCTCTTGCCTCCTCGTCCATCATCCTGGCTGCGGGGCACCAGAGTACATCTCACAGAGAAACCTTCCTGCCCTAGGCCTCCGAGGAGAAGGGCTCAGCTGTCAGAGAAGAGAGCAGTTTCCAAAGGTGTCAGAGCACTGGGCCCTCCAGGATTGATCGACTATGAATTACAGACTTCATGTCCCAGTTGGTCCCGGTGTTGCAGAGCCAGCAGGGGTGTCCCTGCCTTCCTTCCGGAGTCAACCTCTTCTCTCGGGCATCCCTTTAGCATGCATTCATTTGACTTTAGGTGTCTTCCTGATTTGCTTTTTTACATTTGTTGTTTTTTAATGATTATTATTTCTGCATACACACACACACACACACACACACACACACACACACCATCTGATTGGGAGCTCCCTGGGCCCTCCTCCACCAGACTGTGCCCTGCTGGAGAGCAGGGACTGACAATGCCCCATGGGGAGTGTTTCATACACAGGTATGACCGTGTGACTATTAGGACTGAGAGCTGTAAAGGGCGAGGAAGAGTTTTTTGAGGGAAGAACTAGGAGACTGTGAAGGAAAGGACGTCTTCAACCCACTGCAGTCTGGTGCCTCCAGCCAACAACAACCTGCACAAACTGCTCTCAATGTTGCTAGTCCTTCCAGCTGCCCAGTCCAATAGACGTTTTCCAGTACTTACCAGTTTGGACTTCTCTAATGCATTGGATCCTGTTGATCACTCTCCTCTGCTACTGTTTGTTTTTTAAAATAATTTATTATATAGCCAATGGTAGTAATTCTCAGTCATGCTGTCATGGTACATTCTAGTGGGGGTGGGAGGTGGGGCTGAAATAGATAATTATTTAATCAACAACTTGGCAAGTGGTTATAAATGTTTACAGATGAATAAGGCAGGAAAGATGATACAGTCTCTTTGGTAAGGTGACATGTGAGTAGAGACCCAAATGAAGTGACGGAGTAAGCCATGGGGATAGTTGGGGGAAAAGTGCTCTGGAAAGAGGAAATAGTAGGTGCAGGTGAACAAGGAGGGAATGTGCAAGAGGGTAAAGGTGGTAGAATCAGAGTGAGCGTGGAGGAGTAGGAGATGAAGTCAGAGAATTAGCAAGGGTGACTAATCGTGAATCGCCTTGTGAGCCATAGCAAAGACTTTGATCCTCTACTCTACGTGGAATAAGAAGCTGTTGGAGAATTTGGTGGCAGTTGAGACTACTGCGTACGGTAGAGGTGGTAATAAATTATTGGACTTGAAGGTGCAGCTGACAGAATTTGCTGACGGACTGCATGTGAATGTGACAGGAGCAAAGACTAGCCCCAGTATTTTTACCTGAATAACTGGTAGTGTGGCAATGCCATTTATGGAGAAGGAGAAGACTACAGGGTACATGGATTTGAGGGGGGAGATCAGTTTAGTTTGAGACTTGTTTAATTATATCTATTGAATATCCAGTGGAGATGTATAATAAGTAGGCAGTTGAAGAGAGGAGTTAAATGCAGGATAAGGGGTGGAAATAGGGATGTAAAGTTGGAAATCATCAATATATAAATGGTATTTAAAGCCATGGACTTGGTGGACCATCTAGGTAGTAAGTATGGGTAAAAAAGTCAGGAAGATGAGGAGGAGCTAGCAAAAGAGACTGAGAAGGAGCTGCCAGTGAGGTAGGAAGAGAGTGATGAGAATGATTTCCCAAAGGCCAAGGGGAAAAAAAGGTTTCAAAAGAGGGCATGAGGGCTTCCCTGGTGGCGCAGTGGTTGAGAGTCTGCCTGCTGATGCAGGGGACAAGGGTTCATGCCCCAGTCCGGTAAGATCCCACATGCCGCAGAGTAGCTGGGCCTGTGAGCCAAGGCATGTAAAGAGACAGGAAAATATAACCTTTAATGAAGAGAAAAGTAAATTTATTGAAACAAATTCAGAAATGACACAGATGATAGAATTAAGTGGACAAGAACATTAAAACATAATGATAAATATACTCTGTGTGTTCAAGAATGTAGAGGAATGAGTGTACATGATAAGGAGAGATATGGAGGACATAACAAAATACCTAATCAAATTCTATAGGTTGAAAAACGTACTAGATGAGATTATAACATATTATTAGACTCTCTACAAGAAAAGTCTTTAAAAACCGAAAGTCATAGCAATAGAAACAATTAAAGATGTAACACCAAGAAAAAGTCTGATAAAAAATAAACAGAGCATCAGTGAACTGAGGGACAACATCAAACTGCATAATATACATATAATCAGAGACCCAGAAAAGAGGAACAGAAAACATATTTAAAGAAATAATTACTAAAAATTTTCTGAATTTGATCAAAACTGTAAACTTACAGATCCCAATGAACCCTAAGAGAACAAACATGAAAAATATATCAAGACATATCATGATCAAATTGCTTAAAACTAGTGATAAAGTCTTAAAGCAAAGAGAGATGATCACAAGCAGACCAGCAGTATAAGAAATGTTAAAGGAAGTACAAAAGGAAAATGATACTAGGTGAAAATTTGAATCTACATAAAAGAATAAAAGAAATTCCTGGAAATGGTAAATGCTTGTGTAAATATAAATTTTAAATAATTAAAAATATACATTTAAAAGATAATTTACTGTTTAGTGTAATAATAATAATAATTTATTATAGGGTTTATGACATATGTTGAAGTAAAATATATGACAACAATAGCACAAAAGTTAGGATGGAAGAAATGCAAATATACTTTGTACAGATGGTATATTTTACACAAAGTGGTAAACATAGACTGTATAAGTTATAGATGAATACTATAAACCCTAAAGCAACAATCGAAAAGAATAATACAAAGGAGTATAGCTAATAATCTAATAAAGGAGATAAAGTAGAATCATTAAAATTATCAACCAAAAAGATGACAGGAAAAAAAAGGATAAAGGAAATTAAGAAGAGACAAATAGAAAACAAATAGCAAGATGATAGATTTAAACCCAACCATGTCAATAATCACATTAAATGCAGTTAGTCTTAACAGTCTAACCAAAAGGCAAATTGTCAGATTGGATTTTTTAAAAAGACAATTATTTTCTAAGATACCCATGTTAAATATATAGGAAAAGACAGATTAAATGTAAAAGGATGAAAATGATGTATCATGTTACTATTTCAAAAGAAAGCTGTAGTGACTATACTAATATCAGACAAAGTAAGTTTCAGAACAAGAAATATCACCAGGAAAAAGAGAGTCATTTCATAGTGATAAAGGGGTTGATTCCTTAAGAGGAAGCAATAGTCCTAAAATATTTATGTACCTAATATTAGAGTTTCAAAATACATGAAAGAAAACCTAATAGAAACACAAGGAGAAATGGATAAATCCACAATTACAACAGGACTTTTCAACATTCCCATTTCAATAATTGATAGAACAAGTAGACAAAAAATAGCAAGGATAAAGTAGAGTTGAACAAACCTACAACCAATTGGACCTAACTGATATTTTGAGAACACTCTGTGATACAGCAGCAGAATACACATTGCTTTCCAGTGCCCATGGAACAAATACTATGATAGATAATTTGGGCCATGAAGCAAGTCATGAAAAATTTCAAATGATTCAAATCATACAAAATACGTTATCTGGCCAAAAAGGGACTATATTAGAATAGGATATATAGAATATATATATATATATATATATAATATATAGAATAGAATATATTAAGAATAGGAAGATACCTGAAAATTTCCCGAGTATTTGTAAACTAAGCAACACTTCTGAAAACATCTCATGTTTCAAACAAATATTCACAAGGGACATTAGAAAATACTTTGATCTGAAAGAAAATGAAAATAAGACATATAAAAATATGTGCGGTATAGCTAAAGCAAGATTTAGAGGAAAATTTATAGCACTAGACACTAATGTTAGAAAGGTATACAGATTTACAATCAATAACCTCAACTTCTACCTGAAGGAATTAGGAAAAAAAGAAAAATTAGACCCAAAGCAGAAGAAAGGAAATAAAGAGCAGAAAATAAATTGAAAACCAAAATATAACAAAGAACAATCAATGGAACCAAAAGCTGAATCCTGGAGAAGATCAATAAAATGGATAAATCTCTAGCCAGATTGATCAGAAAAATAACAGAGAAGACATATATTACCAATATCGAGAGTGAGGGAGGGGTAAGCACTATAGATCCTACAGACATTAAAGCATTAATAAAGGAATATTATGAATGACTTTATGGCAGTCAATTTGGTGCCATAATGACTTTATAAGACAGCTTGGTCCTAGCTAATGCAATAAGGAAAGAAAAAGAAGTAAGAGGCATACGTATCGGAAAGAAGGAAGTGAAAATGTCTGTACTTTCAAGTGACATGATATTCTATACAGAAAATCCTAGGGAATCTACCAAAAAAAAAAAGGCTACAGAACTTTTTAGAGAGTTCATCAAGGTTGCATGATACAAGGTTGAAATCAAGTGTATTTCTATATATTAGCAACAAAAAAAAAAGAAATTGAAAATTTAAAATACCATTTATAATGGCATAAAAATACAATCCAGGGATAAATTTGCCAAAAAATGTACAAGATATTTAAACTCAAAAGTACAAAACATTGCTGAGAGAACTCACAGAGGACCTAAACAAATGGAAAGATACATCAATTCATGAATATTTGGGGTTCTGGGACCCAGTTCCACTGCAGGCGTGGAGGTGCTTTCCATAACAACAACAAACAATTCTCAGACCCCAGTTGTCTACAATTCAACTCAATTCTGACACTATCCACCTGTAGAAATCATCAGACTCCACAGATTAAGGGCTTAGTCTCACAAGACTCCCCACCCCCACCCACTTCAGACGCAAGTTGCAGGCCGAGGCTATCATCTGTGCTTCTGACCAACCCACTGTAGATTGGAAGTTCCAATGACCCCCTCCAATTCAGTGTATCAGTCACAAGTCCACATTGTCGTTACCTGTACTCCTGAATGATTGGCTATACATCAGAGGTTCCCAACACCCCCTCCTTGGGTTCGATTAATTTGCTAGAGCAGCTCACAGAGCCTGTTTGCTACAGGGATATTAATTTATTGGATTGTGCCAATGACTTTATGGGTATACACCTATGTTGAAACTCAACAAAGTGTACATGTTAAAAATGTGCAGGTTTTGTACATGTAACTTAATAAAGTTGTAAAAAGCTAAGAAACAAAAGACTTGACAAGCTGATTATAAAATTAATATGGAAAAGCAAAGAGCCAAGTTCAGCCATGACACAAGGAGGAGAGTCTTGCCCTAATAGATATGAGGACTTGTTTCTAAAAACTACTATAATTAAGACAGTGTAGTATTCATACAGGGAGAGACAAACAGTCCAGTGGAACAGATTAAAGAAACCAGAAACAGACCCACACATGTGGAAACCTGGTAAACAACAGAGATGGCATCCTAAATCAACAGGGAAAAGACAGACTTCTAAATAAATGATGCAGAGACAATTAGGTATCCATATGAAAAAAAATGAAATTAGATATTTACCTCGTAATATTCACAAAAATAAATTTCAAATGAGTAGATACTTAGATGTTTCAAGAGCAAAACTTTAGAACTCTAAAAAGAAAATACAGATACATCTTTATGCCTTTTGTGTAGGGAAGACATTTTTAAACAACATGCAAAGAATGTAAACCATAAAAAAGTAATCAGTTTGATTGCCTGAAAATTATAATCTTCTGCGCAACAAAAATACCATCTATTAAATGAAAAAAACAAGCCACACAATAGGAGAAATTATAACTGAGCAAAGAATTTGCATCCATTTCATACTTTGAAAAATTCCTCAAACAGTAAGAAAATTATAAACTCAATAGACAGATGATATGAACAGATAATTCACCAAAGAGAAAACCCCAAATTCTGTATATTTATGAAAATATTCTCAACTTCACTAGTAATCAGGGACATGTAAATTAGAAAATTAATAAGAATATTTACACACATCAGACTAGAAAAATTTTAAAAGTCTGACAATACTAGACACTGGCAAGGAAGTGAAAAAACGTGAACTCAGTCACCCCTAGTTGGAATGTAAACTAGTAAAAACCATTTTGGAAAAATACTTAGGCATAGTTGAAGATGCACATAGCTTATTCCACTGCTAAGCACATATTCTAAAGAAATTTGCACAATTGCATAAAAAGACAAAAATGTTTATTTCAGTAATGCTTTTATTTTTGTTATTTATTTATTTATTTTTGGCTACGTCGGGTCTTTGTTGCTGTCCGCAGGCTTTCTCTAGTTGCAGCAAGTGGGGGCTACTCCATTGCGGTGTGCAGGCTTGTCATTGCGGTGGCTTCTATTGTTGGGGAACACGGGCTCTAGGCATGTGGGCCTCAGTAGTTGCAGAATGCGGGCTCAGTAGTTGTGGCTCACGGGCTCTAGAGAGCAGACTCAGTAGCTGTAGGGCACGGCTTAGTTGCTCCCTGGCATGTGGGATCTTCCCAGACCAGGGCTCGAACCCGTGTCCCCTGCATTGGCAGGCGGATTCTTAACCACTGCACCACCAGGGAAATTCCAGCAATGCTTTTAATAGTGGAAAATTGTGAACAACCTAAACTGTCCACCCACAGTATTTGGATAAATAAATTGTGGTATATTCATACAACATATTATATAGCAATTTCAAGGAATGAACTAAAGCTATGCATTGCAATAAGAATAAGTCTTAAAATCATGAAGTAGATAGAAAAAAAAGAAATTTGCAAGGTCATGCATTCAGTATAATATTCATAAAATTTAAAAGCATGCGAAGCTATACTATATGTATAATGAAAGTACAAATATATGCATAGGAATAACTTATACCAAATGACTGTAGTGTTTTCTCTGGGAAACACAAGAAAAGAAATGAAAACAGGGACAGTTCACTGTGGAGCTTAACTGTCTCTGAAGAGTTTTGCTTGTGGTGTGTGGTGAACTTATTTGCCTGAGTCCTGGTTCCATCACTTATGAGATGAGTGACCTTGGACAAGTCACTAAACCTCTCTGTGCCTCAATTTCTTTATTTATGACCTAGAGATTATAATTATACAACCTCCTATAGAGGCTGTGAGAATTACCTGAGTTCAGTATACAGTGTTTAGAACAATGCCCAGCACCCAGTAAGCATCATGAGCATTAGCTATTATTAGATCTCAAAAAAAAAATCTCAGTAACTATGTAAAGATTTTTAAAAGCAGTCTTACTCCTTCCCCTTCCTGAGCAATTCAGTCCTGAAGCTGTTAGGTAAGGCAGAGCAAGGTAGGCATCCATGGAGAGAAGCGATCTGGCATGTGGTGTCAGAGCCAGAGCCGAGTAGCGAGGCATCCACACAAGCAGGGGAAATGCTGATGTGGGGAGTCAGTGCCCAAGCAAAATGAGAAGGGTATCCATGTGGGGATAGCCCAGAAAAGGTGTTGGAGTCCAGGGGGAGGGGTGTGAGGAAGACATTCATGATGTGAACCATAAAAAGGTAGCATCCATCCTGGGCTGTCAGCCCAAACAGGTGAGTAGAGGTTCCAAGTAAAAGGGCAGCTTGTCATGGGAGTCAGAGCCTGGGCATGATGACCTGACCTCCACACACAAGTGTGGCCCAGAGAAGGTTATCAGAGCCTGAGCAAGATGAAGGGAGCATCAGTAAGGGGCAGGGCTGGGAACGGGAATGGGAAGGTGGTTACTTACAGGGGGCATTGATTAAATGAGAAAGTAATTTAATTATAGTGGGAGCCAGGTTTCTCTCTGTTAGAAAAAGAAGTTGCAAGTGTGGAAAGGGAGAAAAAGTAGAAACACCCCTGTGGTATTAGATTGGAATTGGAGGCATTGGTAAACACACATGTATATCCTAGCTCTGCCCCCTGAGAGGGCCTGGGAAGAGAAACACCCCAGGAGCAATGAGCATCCCTGGCACCCAGAGCTCAGCTTCTGAGTATCACTCTGCGCTGAAAGACACTAGGGCTCTGTGAAGATATGGTTGCTTTCAAGGCTGGGGCAGAGAACATGCAAAAGGAGCCTAGAACACCTTGTGCCAAAGGCAAGGAAGTGCTCAAAGTATGATGGGGATGTGGCAAAAGGACACAGAGGCCAGCTTGAAGGAGCTTGTACCAGTCAACTCAGAGAAAATTTCAACATCAAAATTCATGTTAGCAACAGAATGTAACCCATTGAGTAAAAGACAAATCCATGAGTTAGCAGACGATGGTCTGTGGACCAAATCCAACCCTCTGTTTCTGTATGGCCCACAGGCTCAGAATGATTTTTGCAGAGCAACATTTGCAATCAATTTGATAATTGGGAACACTGACCTTGAACCCCAGTTAAGTCTAATCTTCCCTCCACCCCCAAAAGAATTCTATTCTCATTAGGATATCTGCACTACAAAAAAATTTGTACTCAATAATTATATTTTTAATTTCATCAGTGAAAATGTTCTGGAAAAATTTTTTTCCTCTCATTATGAAAGTACCTACATAATATCCTCAACTTGGCTTCCTGGCCTGCAAATCTGAAAATACTTACTAGATAGTAATAACTCTGGCCCTTTACACAAGAGTTTGTTGACTCCTGATCTAAATTAATTAAATGTTTGTTGAAGAATGGGATTCAAAATGGGATTTTTTTTTTACATCTTTATTGGAGTATAATTGCTTTACAATGGTGTGTTAGTTTCTGCTTTATAACAAAGTGAATCAGTTATACATATACATATGTTCCCATATCTCTTCCCTCTTGTGTCTCCCTCCCTCCCACCCTCCCTATCCCACCCCTCTAGGTGGTCACAAAGCACCGAGCTGATCTCCCTGTGCTATGCGGCTGCTTCCCACTAGCCATCTACCTTACGTTTGGTAGTGTCTATATGTCCATGCCTCTCTCTCGCTTTGTCACAGTTTACCCTTCCCCCTCCCCATATCCTCAAATCCATTCTCTAGTAGGTCTGTGTCTTTATTCCTGTCTTACCCCTAGGTTCTTCATGACATTTTTTTTCCTTAAATTCCATATATATGTGTTAGCATACGGTATTTGTCTTTCTCTTTCTGACTTACTTCACTCTGTATGACAGACTCTAGTTTCAAAGTACTGCCTATAAAATACTTTTTAGTTACAAAGGAGAAAAGAAAAATGTCATAGCGGAGAAGCCCAGCAGACACCAACGTAAGTAATGAAAGCCTCTTCAGTAACGGGATAAACTGATGTCAAGCCTCACCTACTAGGGTGCAATGAAAAAAACAGGTCACTCCTGTGATATTCCTGCTGAAGATGCATAACCTGAAAATAATCAGGAGGAAACAATGAGGGACATCTACAAAATAATTAGCCTATAATCTTCAAAAGAGTCAAAGTCATGAAAGTCAGGGAAAAACTGAGGAATTGGTTCAGATGGAAGAGACTAAAGAGAAGCAGCAACTAAATGCAACATGTGATTCCAAAGTGGATACTTTTGGTATAAAGGAGATTCTTGGGACAAATAGCAAAACATTAACAATATCTAGGGATTAAAAGGTGGTACTACACCAATGTCAATTTTCTGATCTCCATGGTTGTGTTGTAGTTATACAATATGTAGGAGAATATCCCTTTTTTGTAGGAAACACACATTCAATTTTTCAGGGGTGCTGGGGCATCAGTTGGCAACTTACTCTCAGCAGTTCAGGGAAAAGAGGTTTTTATACCATACTTGCAACTTTTCTCTAAATTTGAGATTATTTTAAGAAAAAAAAAAGTAAAGGCTTTGACAAAGTTAGAGAGTTCTATATTATTCTCACTACCCCAGACTCCCTCAGAGTTAGGGATGCACAGTTCTAGCCAACGAGACATAAACAGAAGAGTGTAGGGAATTCATGGAGAAGCTTGTGTTTCCTTCACACAGACTCAACCCCTCCCTCCTTCCTCCTACCTGGAACATGGATGTGGTGCCCCAGTGTAGAGCATCCTGGGTTTTATAGCACTGTGGTGACAAGTGTGAAGAAGAAAGCTGATACCTTAAAGATGCCAGAGTACTCAAAAGATGCTGGGCTGCCCCAAAGCAGGACAAATGTTAATTACAGAGCGACGAGGAGTCATTTCAGGAGCCTCTGAGGGTGCCTGCAGAGTAGCTCAGAAGGACAGGAGGAAGGTGGCCCATCATCCCCTTGCATTGTGTGGCCTCTTCCAATTGCTATCATTCCTGCACCCACCCCTCTTGCAGGCTATGATAGAAACAAATCGTAAAACTAACTATAAATTTAAAAAACAGAGGAAGAGATGAAAATTAAAATAAAAAATTTAAAGCCAGGAACAGAAGTTGGAAAAGGATAAAACAGAATAAATAAATAAATAAATAAACAAAACCTTAAGAATTATTATTTTTAAAACTAGGTATTTAAGAACGTTTTAAATAAAAATTAAACATTTTACAAGGAAACAAAGTAAAATTATGTACAAAAAGTAAACAACATGAAAAGTAAAGGCAAATAAAAGCTAAGACCTTCAAAGGAGCAAAAACACAACAGGGAAAAGATAATAAAAGGATAAATGTCCGTAGTAAACCATCAAGAACAAAATAGCTAGATGTAGACAGGCAGGGAAAATACTTTCCCGTCAAGAAGAAGACTAGAAAAGACAAAAACTGCTAAAGACCATTGAGTAGAGTCAAGGGTTAATGCCACCAAAGAGAGGAGGAAAAAGAAGAAAATATAAAAAGTAGAAAAGGGTCTGAGGAACAAGCAGCATCTTTCTGGCCTGCAAGGAGAAACTAACGCTTGTCCCAAGAAAGAACTTAGTATCTACTCTAACTCAGGAAATGAAATGCATTTTAGGAAAGCCTTCTGGGAGGACAGCCTGGGGTAAGACACGCTCCTCTTGTTTCACCATCCTCCAGAAGGTTCCTGCCCCTGCCCTTGAGTGTCACTTGGAGATAGTGGTTTCCTATCAAGTAATCAGGAAATACTAGGCAAAGAGGTTCCAACCAGCCTGTTGGAGCCCTGAAAAGTTGCTGCGTTGTTGTTGGTTTCAGGTTTTAGCTCCTGTGTTTGATGCCTCCCTGGTTGTCCCCTGGCCTGGCTTTGGAGGGCAGGACTGAATGAGATGAAATCAGGGGTTGCTGGGGGAGCAGTCCTACAGAGAAGTATTTGATGAGAAGCAAATCTAGTTCTAGAAAGTTCCCTGGATGGGCTTTTGAAGGCAAGGAAAAGAGGTCCGTTCAAGTTGCCTCAAGAAACGTATGCAGGAACCCAGGAAGAGATTAATGGCCAGATCTCAGGAGAAACAGAAATTGGAGGGTGTCCATGCCCCTTTGCTCTGGTGGTCCACCATGAAAATGGCTGCTACAGACTGAATGTTTGTATCCCCACAAATGCATATGTTGAAATCCTGACTCTCAATGCGATGGTGTTAGGAGGTGGGGCCTGAGATAAGTAGGTCATGAGGGTGGAACCCTCATGAATGAGATTAGTGTCTTTTTAAAAGAGACCCCAGAGAACTCCCTCACCTCTTCTGCCTTGTGAAGACACAGTGAGAAGGTTATCTCTGAACCAGGAAGTGGGCTTTCACTATACACGGTATCTGCCAGCACCCTGATCTTCGACTTCCCAGCCTCCACAACTGAGAAATAAAATCTGTTGTTATAAGCCACCCCAGGCTGTAGTGTTCTGTTACAGCAGCCCGAGCAGACAAAGTCAGAGACTTTACAGTTACTCTCACTACTCAGTTCGTGTTGTCTTTTCTTTCTCAACCGGCGGGCTTTATATAATGCGACATCATGTGGATTTCGTTACAGAGAGATATGGATATGTATAACGAGATGCTAAAATACAATGCTTTCTCCCTCAGTCTTGACTGAGAGCCCAAAGGCTTTGCACAAAGCCATGGGTGCAAAGCGACTCCACATTCCAGAGTGAGGTGCTAAACCATCTATACAGGATTTGCAAAGGAGATATCTTAAAACCCATTTTGCAATTCTAAGCACATCAACAACCTTAAGGGTATTAAAGGGTTGTGACTGAAGTTGAAGGAGAGGTGATTTGATTTTTTTGGAGAAAGTTATAGAAGTGTTTTGGAGGTGGGGAGGAGAAGCTTGCCCTTCACATCAAACAAGGTGATTAGGGCTTAAGGGATCACTTGGAGAATATAATAGACATAATAGACTGGTGCTGGACCCATGCCTGTAAAGGTAATAAAGAGACTGTGGCTGGCTAGTGCCTTGGCATAGTGGAGTAGAGAGAGCTGTGCTGGGAAGTAGCTGTGCTCTCATGATAGTAGGACCAAAATGCGGATAGGAGCATTATGGATGCTGATCTGTGACTTATAAGGATGGTGATCTGTGACTTTATATACAGACCCTGCCCATGATGACTTCCCAGAGGAACTCTGGAGCCCCAACAAGAGTATGTGTGGTGTGGACCAAAAGATACCCATGAGCTAAGGGAGGAATGGTAAATGGGCAGCCAGAGGAAAGGCATGGTCTGTATCAAGGAAGCTGCCATCAAAGGACCACAACAGGGGCATCACCAAGAAACATATGTTAGACCCAAGAGAAGAAAGTCAGCTTTAAACATCCACTAAGGCCAGAAAATATCAGCACTATACTAAACAGTACCAGTCAAGTAAGAACTTGCCTGCTCCTTGCATCTCCTCTCTCTCCTTGAGCAATGGCCTTGGAGAGCTACGCAGCCTGGTGAGGGAGGGGAAAATGAGGAGACGCACAAGGTGGGGACATAGAATATAAGCTGATCACCATCCCTTCTGCCCTCTGCAGCTTCTGGCCTGAAGCAGAGGAAGAAGAAGTACTGAGAGAAAGAGAGAGAGAGTTTTATAAGAAATTTAGAGTTTTGATCAAGTAGAAAGGAAATAATTGATGTTTCAGGAGAGAGAGGGGAGAACTGCAGGACAAAGGTCTTTAGTAGACAGGGGGAGATGGGATCAGCCCAACATTTGGGGAGGGACCTGCCTCAATAGGAGTGGGGGCTATACATCCACTGCAGTTGGGAATTGGGGAGTGAATTTACTAGGGAAGTATAGCTGGATCTCCAGGCAGTACTGAACCTCGTTAAAGCATGTTGGAGAAAGACAAAGACATACACAAGGGATGATTACACTGAAGGACCATAGAATCCCCACTTGGTTAGGAGGGACAAGAAGACAGGAGGGGAATGAGGGTCATTAAATTTCAGGGCCAATGTAGCTAAGATCCTGATGAGTGTGAAGAATTGTGAGACTGACTGTGCCGGCAGGCGGCCACCAGAGACAACCCTAAAATGGAAGACCCAAACTATTACCATTGTTCACTCCCACCTCTCCACACTTTAAACACTTCTGAGGCAGCTGTCTGCTGTCTGACCTGCTGTCCCGGGCACATTTTGTACATCCTTCGACAAAAAATCTACCTCAATTCTTGGCCCTATAACCCTACTAATAGGATTTTTCTCTTCCAGTTTCAATCCTTATACTCTTTTTTCCTTACACTGCCACTTCTGGACCTGAGTACTTTGGATAAAGCTCAGCAATTTTTCAGAAGATCAGAGGCTGGGGCCAGATGTGTAGCCTCCCTTGACCCCAGTTGAGTAAAATGTTGTCTCTCTTATGCATGAAGTTTTCCCACAAGAGAGTTTTGGGAGACAAGTAGCATCCCAACTCCTATAGGTGGGGTCCAGGAAGTAACAAGGAAAAGCATACAGCCACAGACACCTCCAGGATCCTCCAGCTAAAGTGGCAAAGGTCTGAGACCCAGATAATGCTGGGGAACTCCAGCCAGAGAGCTATCCTTAGAGCACACAGATCTTAAGGGAATAAAACTAGAAGTTATCAAGCTATCTCAACTATGTTAGTGGAAGCACATACAGTTAGGAGCTGCCTGGGTAAGATGGAACCCCCTGACCCATGTGTCAAATACTCAGAGTGGGTAGAACAACAACAAAAAACCCACATGGTGTTTGTCAACCTCTGTTCTCCCCCAAGCAGTTGTCTGTTCTGTCTCCTGAAGTCCGAACCTCCTTAAGGAAATGGAACCCACTCTAAACCTCTCCCCCGGTGATGTGGCCTTTGCTTCTAGTGGGAGTGGTTTTAACACCAATGCATTTATTCCCGGACCGTAAGTAACAGAGGGATCCCAGCAGTGGTGCCCTAAAGGCAGCCCACACTGGCCTGCAAGAACTGACTGTTCAATTTTCCAGAACTTTGTGAGCAGGTTGTTAAAGGCATTCTACATCATTTGAAATTAAGTTATAAAAACTGACAATTACATCATATTAAAAACAAAGGTGGGAATTCCCTGGCGGTCCAGTGGTAAGGACTCAGCGCTTTCATGGCCGGGGCCCAAGTTCGATCTCTGGTCAGGGAACATAGATTCCCCAAGCTGTGCGTCTTAGCCAAAAAAACCAAGAAACCAAAAAATGAAAACAAAACAAAACAAAAACAAAGGTAATAAATACTCAACACTCATCACTCACTAATTATCTTACTGCGTTTTATAATTACTTACGTTCTGGAGGTTACGTACATCTATTGTATCAGATGGTAGAAATATTATGAAATGGAGTGCCAGTGCACATCTCTTCCCAACTCCATGTTCAGGGACTTCACTTTTGGTAGCTCCAAATAGGCCATGGAAATCAGCAGGCACTACGAATCAGCCCCCCGCCCCGCCCTGCCCCGAGAATTGGCTGTTAAACATTTACCAGCACGCCACTGGACTCCACGGACCTGAGGGAAGTCAGTTAGAACAACCCCAGCGTCAGCCCACCTCCGGAACCCAACGTTTCCACTGCCTTTTTCGTACACCCTCCTCTGCTCAGGGACGGGGCAAAACTGTATTTACTTACTTAAAGGGCATCTGGGTCAGATGGTCTCCCTCAGACAGCAGTGCTGAGGAGCTGGCTGAAGAAATATTTTCCCAATTCTGCCTGGTTTCCATTTGAACAGGAAAAAAACTGGTTCTAAGGAATGCAGCCAGTAGGTAAGTAAATAGGGCAGCTGTGATGTGAGTTCCAGCTGAAATAAAGAAAACTTATGAGTCTGGTTTATATAAAAAGAAAGCTTATAGATTCAGATTTTCCTCCCTTCCTGCCTCTGGTCTCTCTCCTACAACAGGGCACAGTCTGTGCTCGCATTGCCCTTTCCTTCCCCCAGGGATGTAATTGGCACCTGGTTGCTCCTTGGCTCTAGCACAGGATAAACTTGCTGTTTTCTGGACACTTGTTTTCAGTGGTGGAGTTATTCATTTCTCTTTTCATAGTAGACATTACTTAGACTCCACTGGACTCTCTCAAGGGCCCATGTTCAAGGATCCACTATTCTGAGTTGGAATAATCCTCCGGCCTCAGTTCCGTTCAAAAACTCAGTCATTTCCCTTGAGAGCCAACGACAGGAGGAGATGGGGAACCCAGCAGGTTTAGGAATTCAGCTAGATTTCTGAACCTCCCTGAAAAGATACAATTTTCTTTCCTACCCCCAAACCTGGTAGTGAATTAGCCACACCAAAGATGCATGTGTATATGCACTCCATGTCAGTACAGGCAGACCTTGGTGATAGTGCAGGCTGGGTTCCAGACCACTGCAATAAAATGAATATCACAATAAAATGAGTCACACAAATTTTTTGGTTTCCCAGTGCATATAAAAGTTATGCTTACACTATATTGTAGTCTATTAAGTGTGCAATAGCATTAGGTCTAAGAAAGTATATACCTCAATTAAAAAATACTTTATTGCTAAAAAAATGCTAAGCATCATCTGAGGCTTTAGTGAGGAGTAGTAGCCACATCAAAGACCACTGATCACACATCACCATAACAAATATAATAATAATGAAAAAGTTTGAAATATTGAGAGAATTACCAGAATGTGACACAGAGACATGAAGTGAGCAAATGCTGTTGGAAGAATGGTGCTGATAGACTTGCTCAGTGCAGGGTTGCCTCAAACCTTCAATTTGTGAAAAATGCAATATCTGCAAATGCAATAAAGTGAAGCACAATAAAATGAAGGATGCTTGTATATGGCAATAACACTGCAGAAATGGCTCTATTTACTAGTTTCTATTTGTTCATATGTATGTGTGCCATCTATTGTGAATGAATGTTTGCAGGTACGTGTGTGTGTGTGTGTGTGTGTGTGTGTGTAGACAGGCATGTGTGAGTGCCATTTCGTAGATACCTGTGTGTTTGAACGTGTATAAAATCATGTTTTTGTGTTCCTCTGTCTGTATTTTTGCATATGCAGATGTGATTCGTGTGAGCAGGAGTGAGACTTTCACAAACCTGGTTGAAATGCTTGGAGAGTGTCATCATCTTCTAAAAAGAGAGGAATGAAACATTTTGAAGAAAGGATTAAAACACCCAAACATTTCTTTTTTAAGACTCCCCATGTTTTCTCTATGTGTAATGGAAAAGTACCAGATATTTGCATTTTTCTGTCATGATAAGGATGGTTGATTTCATCTAGGGACAGGATTTCATCATTAAGTTTAAGCTAAAAATTCTTTAGAAGGAATGTTGTAAGAGGAGAGATGAGAGACCATGGCCCCTGAAGGGGCAAGTTTGGACATATCAAGCTTCCCTTCCCCTCTCTCCAGCTGCTGCTATCTGCCTCTGAAACATCGTGGCCCTCTTCCCACTGTTCAAAGGGAAAGGGCTGTTCTCTAGCTGTGGATCCCTTTAGCACACGGGCAAGGGGCCAGGGGCCATGCCCTTCTTCCTTCTAAGGACAAGGAGACACAAAGAAGACATGAGATTGGGTTGTAGCAGAATGAGCAGGGGAAAATGTCTCTACTTCTTTATGGGCCATGGGATACAATAAGGCCTTTCTGAAGTGTTTGTGAATTCTCTTCCAGGTGATTCTAAGGGGAGAGGACTCAGTTCTCTGAGGTGAATTAGAAGTAGGATCATGGAGAGGCATAAAATCAGCAGGATGACCTCTGGAAGTTTTAATAATACAGTAACTTATGTTTATTGGGTTTTGTTATGGTGCCATGAGGGCTTTGTGTGTGTCAACTCGTTTAATCTCTGCCACAACCGTTTAAAGATAATTATTACCCTTACTTAACATATGAGGAAAAAGAGACACAAAGAGGTAAAGACACTTGGCTAAGGTCATATAGCTAGTAAATGATGGATTCAGGATTCACACCAGGTGGTCTGGCTCCAGAGTCCACCCAGTCAACCATTAGACTGTCCTAGTCCTGACAACTCTGCTCTAGGGCTCTGCATCACTTCAGAGAAGTCAGTGCCTCTTCTTATTGCTGACACCTGGAGGGTTAGGGCTAAAACGGGTGTGCATCAAAGGCCCAACTACCAGGAATACTTTCAGATGCATGTGTTCATGCATCAAAGCTGGAATAGAACCTCAGGAAGCCACCTGCCCTCACAAGTTTGGGGTTGGAAAATTTCTGGCAGGAAGAAAACTCACATATTTAGCACTGTGTGTGTAACAGCTGCTGTGCTCCTTGCTTGTTATAATCACCATGTCCTGACACACTGGTGTAACAAACCCTTTACCTTGTTGTTTCCCCTAGAGTTTTAAAGTGTTTCTTCAGTGAAAGCTTACCATACCCACAGACTTCTTCTACGGAAAACTGCCCTGCCCAAGGCCCCTGTAACTTTGTGATTCTGTCTTCTTAGATACAGCTGACTGGGGCAAAGGTGACCCAGTGGCAGCCAATTCACAGACTGGCCAGCCCTGGCTAGAAGATTAACCAGGACTCTCAGATGGTTGCTTTCAGAAATCCAAGGTTGAAACTATTGGAAGGAGGAGGTAGTTAACAGTGGATGTTGAGGTGGAAAGATATAGAGAAGGGAAAGGCCATGAAAGTTGTGTGCAAGATGAGGTTATAAGGAAGCAAAACTGGGAGTGAACAGAGGCTATAAGGAAAAGGAGGCATGCACAGGGAGAGAGAAGTGGCTGAATCCCACCAGCCTTCTGGTTTCAGAGCAGCCACCAGCCTGCCTATGCCCTAAAGCAGCTTGAATGAGCTCCTTGCTATACAAAGACCTCTTAGAATACCAAAGTTTTCAAATTATTTACATTTTTTATATTATGTTAGAATTAAAACAGAATCAAGGTTATCACATAATAAGTCTTTTGCTGATTTCTGTTCCAAAATGCCATTTTGGGTGGGGGGAAAAATTAGTAAAAGTAGGCAAATTTCACATAACACGAGATTTATCTTATCTGTGCTTGTAGTAACTACATCTCACATACATTAATAGTTGTAACAAATACAGACTACTGTAGTGCTTTACTTCCCTGTAAAATTGTTTTTGGTATTATATACATCTGGTGTGTCATTCATGTGAATATCATCTATTACAATTTGCAGGGAAATGGATGGGAACAACTGCGAGGTATTTTTACACATCTTTTCACAGAGAGTCAAATTGAGACTCAAAAGGTTAAGTTCCATGCAGCTAGCACATGTCAGAGGCAGGGTATAAATTTAAATCTCGACTTCATAATGCAGCAGTTTGATGGACTAAAAATTCTGAAGATTTCTGCTACAAAACAACTAGACCCTATACAAAATATAATTGTTATTTCAGTGCCAGACTTGTAATAAATAATTCTACAAGGACGAAAAAAGGCCTTATAAACCATGAACTAAAACCAGTACTGTGAATGGTTAAGCGTAAGTAAAAGGTGAGGGTTGTCCAGAGGATAAATGCTGATATCAGGGCTGCTTTTAGGAGACTAAGCCTTGGGCCACCAGCAAAGTGGAGGAGCTGAACCCAAGACCCTGAGGTTTAGCCAAGGATCCACTAGGGTATAAAGCTTTCTGTGGTCCGTAGTGGTCCTAGCTTCCATCAAAAGCAAATGCAAATTCTCACTGAGGAAAGAATCTTCATTTTAGTTCTCTAGGTTTTTCAGAAATAAAAATCAAATATGACCTCGCCATCAAAGATCAGTAAACACACAACAAATAAACCACCACAACAAATGTAGCCCCCTGCTTCCCAACAAGAGCTTCAGGTATTGAAATTATCAGACACAGAATATGAAGTCATGATATATGAAATGTTTAAAAAAATTTTGAAGTGGAATGACGGATATGAAATAGACATTACCAGAAATGACAGGCATACACATTTGAGGGAGTTCCAGGGCCTAAACCCTTAGCAGCTCTCCTTCATGAGAAGCCCCGAAGAAGTGAAAGCATCACTGCTGTTCCCTAGTGGCGGCCCGTGGCTGAGAGGGAGCTGGAGCTGAGCAGAGTTGGAAGCAGTCATGGAACTCACTGTGAAGGCCCCTCAACCCCTTCTAGACCTTCCATGCTACCTCTGAAGCCACAGCTTGGTAAACACCATACCTTTAAATACGGTCTTACTGGAGTGAACATAACCTGCAGGCATAGCAATAATCAACTCTGTTCTCTCTAGGCCTGGGGAGGGGGTGCTTAGGGGGAGCTGGATTTTGCCTTTTATTTTTCCAAGGTCAGAAATTACTTTGTAGTTCACTTGGCTCAATTTCCCTTTGGATCAGCACTAAAACAGCTTTTAACTAAAAGTTTTCTCCCCATTGAAGTGCACCAAAGTCAGCTAAGACTTCTGGCCTTAGATCATAATTCTCTTCCTTTTCCTCCCCTGAGAAGCAGCCTTGAAGGGTCATTGATTTGCTTAACAATTTGTTGGTGCAGATATGAAAGGCAGCTGCTTCTCCTCAGCTAACATGCTGTTTCTTTCTAGGGCCTGGTATTTCTTGAAGGTCTTCTCTGGCCTTCCTCCACAAAGAGGCAAGATCCTCCTCTCAACAGGAAATGGGAGGAAACACAGGAGCAAAAAGGGGTCAAAATGTTGAAGTTGCAAAGAGGAGAAAGGAGATAGCTGTCCAGGGGACACAAGAAGTCAGTGGAACGACTGCTCGTCCCTCCCAGGATCTGCATCTCAGCTTCCCTGGCTTAGGGCTGGTCTATACCTCTGCTCTGCCCCACCTTAGCACCCCCGGGTCCTCTTCTTCTTCTCCTGGACCCCTGGACAAGAAAAAACTTTCCTTTTGTAACCTAGACCTTGCTGCACCATCCCTCCTTCACATTTAATCAAGGTCTCTCAGGCTTGGGTCCCTGGAAGCCCTACCCTCACTCCTAAGTGTTATAACAAATAAACCCTTTGTTCAGATTGTCCGTATCCCTTCCTGATTGCCAACAAGATGCAAATACATTCGAATCTCCTCCCCAGGTATGCTTCTCTAAGGTAACAAAGTGCCCAGTTAATCCAGCCCTGAGGGTCAGGAGCAATAGAACAAGAATGCCCAGTCCCTAAACCCGAAAGAGGGAACAATCAGCCTCTGCAAAGTTCACCGTCCTTGGTGTTCATCAGAAACACCCAGAGAGATTGATAAAATTACAAATTCCTGGGCCCCAACACAGAATCACTGAGTTAGAATCTCCTGAGACAGAGACCCCCGTGACTGCACCAATAGCTCTTCAGGTAATCCAGATGCACACAAGAGTTTGGGGATTACTGGTTTAAGGGTATCAGTTCTACGGAATCTGGAACGAGAGATACTCCAAAGAGACCCTGAGCTATCATAACTTAGAATCCTGTAACAATAGTAATAGAGGTGGGAGTAGTAATGATTGCTAGCACTTATAGCTACTCTCCATGTGGCAGGTACTATTTCTAAGTGCTTTGCATGTTATTTCCTTCTCACAGTAACCCTCTGAAGGAGGCACTACTATTATCTCCATTTTATAGATTAGGAAACTGACACATAGAGGGGGTTGTCCTAAGATCACATAGCTAGTAAGTAGGAAAACTTAAATTCGATCTCAGACAGTCTTACTCCAAAGTCTCTGCTCTGAGCCACTATACCATACAGTTGCCCTACCCTAACTGTCCCCCTCTCCTTGTTTAATAGGTGGGGGGTGGTGTTGAAAGGGGAGAAGGAGTCTAGAGAAGAGCTGGGAGGAAGATGGAAAGACCATGGAGCTCCATCTTCCCCACCTGTCACCAATCCCTGCCACACTAATAAGAGGAGGACAACAAAGGGGTCAGAGAGGGGATGCTGAGACAGAACGGCCTCCCCATTCAGTCTGACCACTCTGGTAATAACTTCCTGCTGGCCCATCCATGCGTCTGAGGAATGGCCAAGTCTGCTCCCTTTGTCTGCCATGTCCTTTCTCTGCATCAACACCTGACAAGATTCTCCTGATCCTTCAAGGCTCTCTGGAAAAGCATTAGTAACTCCCCACCCTGACAGGGTTTATGATGACATCCTCTTTTGCAATGATATATGTTCATCTCTTTCTTCAGCCATGTGTTCCTTAAAAGCAGGGACTCCACAGTCCTGTTTATCAATGTAGTCCCTATGCTTGGCACCTAAGGACTCTCAATAAGAGTTGTTGAAAAAAAATGAATGAGGGACCTACTGTGTGCAGGCACCACTAGACCCTGTGGATCATTGAGGACCGTGCATTGCCCCTGATCGCATGGAATATATAACCCTGTTAAGAGGAGCAGATGTGTCCCCAGGCATCACTGGCCTGCTGTGTCACTGTGAGTCAGCCACTGCCCAGTAGAAATTCTTTCCTGGTAGAAAAAATTTATAAAACCTTTGGGGATATCTTCCACAATTCTGTTACCTCCTGTCTGTTTCCATGTAGAGACATCTTTAAATAGAAAGACCCGTGTACTTGTGTACTTGTGGTTTGGAGGATGGGAGGGAGCCAGAGAAGGGGAGCTGAAAAGGCCACTTTCCGACTGTACTGGGGGAGGGTAGGTGGTGGCACAGTGAGGAGGAGAGGGAAACTGACCGAGGCCCCAGGTTGCTGGTGAAGAAATGAGGGAATTCTCAGGGAGCCAGCCTGGGCAGAGGCAATGCTCTAAGGGGTGATTTTTATGTCTGGGTGCCGGTCCAGGGCTGTCCTGCACAGTCTTGCTATTTTAGGTGGGGTGTAAGGGGCTACCTTCCTATTGCTCCCTATTCAGAGCCCAGAAACCCTGGGGCCAGATTGGATCCTCCGCACGCTGCCACACAACATTTGTTTGGGACTTGCACACTAACTGGCTCCACACTGCGGTTCCAGGACTTAATTGTGAGCCCATCACGACCCCTTCTGTCCTCAGATAGGAATGTGCACAGACTCATAGCAGAAACCGGGGTTGCACAGTACAGGAGGCTGGAGGGGGTGGGGGGTGGGAGATCTTGGCTGTTAAACTTTGCCTGAATGGATGCACGGTCATCTTCTGAAGGATGAGAGGAAGCAACAAGGTCAGGAGGCCCAGCCAGGGACACAGAGGTCAGGAAGGAGGCAGCGGCATCCCATGAATTTCCCCAGTGGAAAACCAGGTGTCAGAGCACAGGGTGGAAAGTTAATGCATCTCCCAGATATGGGCTATTTTCTTTTTCTTCTGATCTCAGACGCTTCCAAATGACTTGTCCAGGCCTGGCCAGTCCCTCAGCAGAGCCTGGATGGATGCGGTTAGGGACGGGAGGTCAGCACTGCCAACAGGACTCAGGAGCCCCAAATCTGTCTTCTTTCCAGAATGAGTCAGTCCAGGCTGCCCGAGCAGGCTGCCTTGCCTGGTCCCCACTCCTTCAGGGGCCCCAACACAGTCTGGTGTTCCAGTCCTGGACCTGGGCAAGAGGGATTAAAGGTGTTGGAGCCCTGGATTTGTGCATCAAGCCCTTGCCTGTTCATCCACCTCTGACCTCAGGCCCCAGTTCTGACAACCAGCTTTCTTGCTCGCTGTTTAGGGCCAGTTCCTCACATCCTGAAGATCTCAGCCTCTCCACCAGAATTATAGTAAAGACTCAGTCTGGTAAACCCCTGCCTCTGGGGGCTGCCAGCTACCCAACCCTCCTGCTCTTGCCCAGGGACAGCAGATCCTCACTAGGCACCCGCGGTAGCCACTGTTAATCGATCACATCACTCTTTCCTACTTTTTCTGCTGAGTTCAGACTTAAATCCCCCCCTTGACTCAGAGCTCCAAAGAGTCACTACCAATTCATCAGACCTGGCATGGGAGTTCCCATTCCCTCCTAATCTCAGAGGGATACTGACATTATTCTACCTATTTTAGGAAGAGGAGAATTTGGTAGAGAAAGAAGATACAAGAATCTTATCTGGTTCTTAATCCAAAGTGGGAAATATCCTCTAATCAGGCTGAGCAAAGTCCCAGAATGTAACCAGGACCACTAGCTTTATTCAATGTCTCCCTCATTAAAAAAACAAAGTGCGTGATCTCCATTTACCCCAGGGGAAGTCCTAGCTTTCACTCAGCAATAAACTCTCATTTCACACCTCTTTCATGCTGCTTGCTTCCAAATACATACAGAGATGTCTCTGTATATGACACTGTCCTTGCCCTAACTGTACACAAAGTCCACTTCCTCAGTATCCCCTGAGTGTGTCTTTGGGAGTCCTAAGCCCTGACTTACAATGTCGCTCTAAGGCATTGATTTCCTAAACCTTGTGCTTCAGAATCACCTGCAAGTTTGTTAAAAATACAGATGTCTGGGCCCTACCTTATTCTCACTAAGAATCTCCTGGACTGGGCCCGAGATTCTGGTCCTATACCAGTATTCTTAAAGGGTAGTCACAGACCAGTGGCATCATGAACACCTGAGAACTTCTGATAAATGCAAATTCTCCCTCTGTACCACAGACTCTGGAGATGGGGCCCAGCAATCTGTGTTTTAACAGCCCTTCAGGTGATTCTGGTGCACACAAAATTCTAAGAACCACTGCCCTAGGTGATTCTGAGATAGATTCAAGTTTGAGAGCCATTGACCCGAGGGGCCTTCCAGAATTCTGATTTCAGCCACTGTTCCTTTGGGCACTTCCAGTGCAGCCCAAGAGGTAGGGAGAAAACACTGGAACATCTTTAGTCTTCTCTAGGGGAGCAGCATATTGCAAGGGAGAGGCTGGAAGGGACAACTTCTCCAGGCTATTGCTATACCTGGCATTAGTTTCTGCTGGCTGCTAGACCACTAGCCAGCCAAAGGCCCTTCTGAAAGGTTCTATTCAAAATTGTTAAATGAGCAAACACCATCATTTTTTCCTTTCCTCTGCACCTGGAGCTGTGACCAGAAGTGTTGGCAGCTGCATCTGTGGCCCCAGAAAATGGTCAGAGCAAAAGAAGATCAGTCCTCACCTGCTGGGGAGCTGGATCCCTGGGAAGGAGCTGGCCAGTGGGTTAGAAAGAGAGAATGTCTGCTGGAAAATTGGGCCAATTCCTTGGAGTGGGAAAACCAACCCTTGTCTGTATCCCTAGCACAGTGCTTACATTTGAAAGGTACCTGAACAGTGAGCTGTGCTGAATGCTTACCAGATGGTCTCTGGGGATCTCTCAGTCTGAGGGGGACACATGGACAGGCCAAGCACCCACAGACAATCCAACAGCAACATTATAACCAAGGTAGGAACCTATGCCATAGCCCAGTCAGGGGTCAGGGCACTTTGGGGTGGGAGCTGTGGACCTTTATAGTTGCAGACAGAGCAGAGATTTGAATCTGTCCTGTCCTCCATAGCCCATATCACGTGACCAATGCAGGACTCTGTGCTGAGCTGGCCACTGAGCAGAGGGAATTACACAGCTGTGCATCCTCTCTCAGGGGTCTACACTCATTTCCACAAGGCAGTGTAAGTCCTGGGTTCTGAGTTCAACTACAGTTTATTTTTTAACTGCCTATCCTTTGATTCACTTGGGGACCAGGAATAAACCCTCTGGTGTTTTATAAAATCATATGGCTTTGACTTGTTGAATTTGAGCCCCAGAAGGGGTCACCATGCACTTCCTCTCCACTCATATCCCAGAAGACCCTTCTTACTAGCAGTGGGATCGAGTAACTTCCATGCCCTTTCCCAGCCTCAATCTTTTTATCTGAAAAATAAGGATGACATTGTCAACCTCACAATACCCTTACACCACGTTACAGGCATTTAACAAATTCTAATTTCCTACTTACTTTCTCATTTAGGCTGAAGAAGCCAGTGCCCAAGTCCACAAAGTGGTAGAAGTGGGGCCTGAGTCCAGTTTCTCTATCTCTCCATCCAGAATTCCATTGCAATGGGTTGAATTGTGTCCCCCAAGAGGATATGTGGAAGTCCTAATCCCTGGTACCGAGAATATGACCTTATTTGGAAATAGGGTCTTTGCAGATGTAGTCAAGTTAAGATGAAGTCATATTGGACTAGAGTTGGCCCTAAATCCAATGACCTATATCTTGATAAGAGAAAGGAGACTGAAATTTGGACACAGAGACACACAAAGAAAAAGATGGTGTAAAGATGAAGGCAGAGATGGGAGTGACGCAGCTGCAAAGCCAAAGAAATCCAAGATCTACGGGGAGCCAGGAGAAGGTAGGATGAGGCAAGGAAAGGCTCTTCCCTGGAGCCTTCAGAGGGAATGTGGCCCTGCCAATACCTTGATTTCACACTTCTAGGCTCTAGAACTGTGGAAGAATAAATTTCTGTTGTTTTAAGCCACCCAGGTTTTGGTAATTTGTTCTGGCAGCCTTAGGAAACTAATACCTCCACCCTCCCCACAAACCCAAAGCATGGCTGCTGACCTTTCCTTGGCTGGCCCAGTCCCATCAGCAGCCTCTGCTCTCCTGCTGATCTCCACCCTTATCTGACCCTCCATAAAATAAAATACTATTTTACATGTGAATCCTGCTTTATAGTTTACTGGGTCTCAACAATACACAAGTTTTTCACTCAACCCTCACAGCCACCCTGAGAGCTTTAAGGTTTGCTGACCCCATTTTACAGATGTGGAAACTGAGGACCAGAGAGATTAAGTTGACTATACTATGATCTCATGAAAAATAAGTGGAAGAGCCGCGGATGAACCCAGATATTCTGACTCGTAAGCCAGGATTGTTCTTCTTTAAGCTTTTTTGTTGTGAAATATAACAATACACATACATAAAGATGCACAAAACAGGGGACTTCCCTGGTGTTCCAACGGTTAAAAATCTGCCTTCCAATGCAAGGGACGTGGGTTCTATCCCACATGCCGTGGGGTAACTAAGTCTGCGTGCTCTAAATCCCACACGCCACAACTAGAGAGCCCACACGCTGCAACTAGTGAGCCCACGCGCTCTAGAGCCCTCATGCCACAACTGGAGAGAAGCCTGAGTGCCGCAACGAAAGATCCCGCATGCCGCAACTAAGACCTGACTCAGCCAAATAAATATTTTCTTTTAAAAGATGCACAAAACATAAATGTATAGCTCAAGGTCAGCAACACCCACATAACCACTCACTAGGTCAAGGAATAGAACGTTGCCAGCTCCCAGGCACCCTCTGCCAATCACTCCTCCTTCCTTCTGCCCAAGGTAGTCACTGCCAGGCCATTCCTCTCTGTTCCATTCTGACCTTTGCATCATTAGGAATCAACAGAGACCACAGGAAGAGACAGAAACCTGTCAACTTTTTCCCCTAAGGCCTTTCCCCTGAAGCTAGGACACTCTAGGGCTCTTCCCCACCCTACTCTTCAGGAGAAAAATAAAAACAAAACTCCCAACTGGTCTTGACATTTCAGAACCATAAAATCTGGGAGTGGCTGCCACTTTTTGAAGCAGTCAAACCACAGACTTTTAACAAGAAGAGAGAGAGAGGGAGGGGGGAAAGCAGAAGGATAGGCCCAAGGGCAACAATCATGGATGAGTTAAAGAAACAAAACAAAAATTACAAAGTCCCCCAGGACCCCCTGGCTGCCACTTCTTCCTCCCCATCCCATCCGAGATGCCTCTGCTGTACGTGCAGGGGTCAGCTAGACCCACAGGATTTCAGCCTAATCTCAGCCGGAGGCAGGGGTGAACCACATGGATTCTTGGATCTTTCCTGCCTGAGTTTGCGACACCTCTCTTCTCCAGAAGTCTGTGCTCCTACTCTCGGTATCATGGGCAGGGCAGAGTAAGAGAATGGGGGCTGGGCAGAAAGCGCCTGCCGGGAATCTGTGCTGTCTTCCCCTTGCCTGACTGCCGGAAAGCCACTTAACTCCTCTGGGCTGCAGACCCAGCCCTCTGAGGTGAGGGTACTGGTCAAGTCCCTCTGAGGTGCTGGTGAGTAAACACTGATGCAGACATGAAATGCTCAGGCGGGATCCCAGATGAGAAGAGACAAGCAGATGGATCCTCTGCGCGGGGCGAGCCTCTGGGTCACACGCCCGCCCTGGGTTGCCCCAGGGGGAGGTCCATTGTAACTATTTCTGCAGATGGGCCAAAGGCAGGAAAACCAGGGGCTCTGGAGGGACAATGGGAGTTCAGGGGAAGTGACAGGCCAGCCAGCTGTCAGTTACACTCAGCGCCACTCTCCACCTGCTGTCAGGCTGCTGTTGCAGAGCTGAGGTCCGGGGAGAAGGCAGGACAGCGCAGAGGTTCGGAGAGCAGAGTGGGAGGTCTCTCCCTGCTCAGTTCTCCAGTCTCTTCTCCTTGGGCTAGGGCAGGGCAGGTCCCTGAGCCCAAGGAGAAATTCACACTATTGGTTTTTTTTTTTTTTCCTGGGGAAAATCCATGGCCTGAGTTCCTGAAATCTGTTGGAAGAAGACTGGCTCTATGGTCTAAAATTGGAAGCCGTGGATTTAGTTTAGATTCTATTATTTATAGGGAGCTTGTGCAAGTCACTTGAACTCTCCGAGCCTCAGTTTCTGCATCTGATAATAATATTTTAAAATTTATTGAGCACTTATTATGTGTAGGTAATGAACGACCTAGATGCTTAATATGCATTCTCTCTAATATCTGCCCTCTCTACTTCACAGGGGTGCTGTGAGGATCAAATAAAAAATATATTTCCTCAAAAAGTTAAACATAGAATTATGTTTAACCATATTAGCCACTATTCCACTACTAGGTATATTCCCCAAAGAATTGAAAACAGGTACTCAAACAAATACTTGTTCACAAATATTCATAGCAACACTATTCACAATAGCCAAAAGGCTGTAACAACCCCAACGTTTATCAATGGATGAATGGATAAACAAATTGTGGTATATACACACAACAGATTATCATTCAGCCATAAAAAGGAATGGAGCCCTGATACATGCTACACTTTGGATGAAACTTGAAGACATTATGCTAAGTTAAAGACGTCAAAGAATCACACATTGTATGATTTCATTTGTATGAAAAATTCAGAATAGGCAAATCCATAGAGACAGAAACTAGATTAGTGGTTGCCAGGGACTGAGTGGGAAGGAAGAATGGGGAGTGACTGCTTATTGGGTGAGGGGCATTCTTCAGGGGTGACAAAAATCTTTTGAAACCAGAGTGGTGGTAGCTGCATAACATTGTGAATGCACGAAATGACACTGCATTGTGCATTTAAATGGATAATCGTATTTTTATCTCAATAAAATATGTACGTATATGTGGAAGTGTGCAATGTGTGAAGCCTTTGGTGTATATGACCACTGGCTTGCTTACTCCTCTGCAATGAGAAGAGATGAGGGCAGCTTGCCTTAACTCTCCTCTAAAGCACATTGCAACCATGTTCCACTACATGTGGTTCAATTCAGCCTCCCTGGTCAGTGTTGTTGCCAGACTGTGCAGGCATATGTTACCACGCGTACACTGATGTGCCCACAGGCGGTGGTGCTCTGCAGAGAACACAGTTCCCACGTGGAGCACCCATCCCTCTGCAGTGAGCAAATATGTCCTAATTTACGCATCTCAGGTAGTAGGGAATTGTCAGCAAATCCAATGAGTTCCTATTCTCATTGAGTGTCTTCACACATAGCGGTGCCCACAGAAGGCTCACAGAAATGCAGGGCAGGCTCCAGAGACAATAGCAAGCGGGAGGCTGCGGGCACTTGCGGCCAAGTGCGAAGGCACGATTTGCTTTTAGCTAGTGAATGACACACACACTCCCCTGGCGCCTCCTGCACTGATCTCCAAGCACTTAAAGGGTACTGCTTTCCTCGGGGAGGGTCCCTGGAGAGGCAGGGGCCAGGAGGGACCCAAAGCCTGTAGGGCTGGATGTGTACCAGGGGGAAGGAGTGTGGCCAAATTGTTGCTGCTCTGGGCGCTCCGGGTTGGTACCCAGGCTTCTTCTGCTGTTAGGGCCATTAGCCCTGGGTTTATTACTTTGCATGAAGATCCCAGTAGGGCTGGGTGGACAGGACAGTGTGTGTGAGGTGAGAAGAGTACAATCTTGGGTGCTGTAAGCTCATCAGGAAGACTGCTTTCTTAGACTGACAAGCAAGAGGGGCCCCAGCTCTCCTCCATCCGTCACCTGCTCTAAGCCCCAGAGGATGCTGGGTTCTAGCAGGCGCCTGGTCACCAACCTCTAGAGGACCTGCCTTGCTGCCCCTGAGGCCACATCCCTAATGACCCCAGATGAATGGGGCCAGGTGACCTCTCTGAATCCCAGAGCTTAAAGTGGAAGTGAGTTCATGCCTCTGGGCTCCTTTGCCCTGGTTGACGGGTTGGAGCCACAGTTACTACATGAGCTGCCAGAGACCCTGCCAGCAGCACTCAAGGTTCCTTCTGCCTGGTGGCCAAGCCCACTCAACTGCCAGAAGCCAGAGGTCTTAGGTAATGGCTCCTTGCTGTTTCCTTGCATTTTCCCCAGGCCTGGGAGGTACTGGGCTTTAGGAGATGCTGCTGGCAGCCCGGGGCACAGACAACAGTCTGCATGAGGTAGGGAACCGGCACAACCAGGCAAACTGTGCACACCTATCGCCCTCCCCAGTGCTCATGCACGTGTACACACACAGGCACTCATATGCATAAGAAGCAAGAGGATGAATAATGCAGAAGGGAGGAGGTTTGTCAGGAGGTGGTCCTCTGTAGTTGGAGAGGCATCCAGCCAAAAAAAAGAAAAAAAGAAACAACAAAATCTGACTTTCCTTTACCTATAACCAGCTGGTGCTCTCTTCCCATCCCTCCTGCTGCGTTAAATCAGGAGAGGGCCTCACACAGCAGAGGAGAGGACGTTAATTAAAGCATCAGCTTTGTGCCTGAACCCCAGTCACTTTTTTCACTCACTTAAAATGCCTCCTGATGATATAGCGACACAGCTCAGAGCTTCCATGGGGCTCCCAGCCCTGGGCTGCAGACACAGGTCTCTAAGAACAAAAGTGTGACTAGGCAAGAACATCTCTTCAGCTACTAACCTGTCAATTCTTCATTCCCTTCCAAATAACAGCACTTGTTCATGTCAAATCCCACTAATCGGTGACACTAACTCCTCTCCTCCAGCAAACCCACAGCAGCCAACTAAAGACCAGGGCCTCCCTAACTCAGGGCCCCTCCTCCCTTCCCCAGTGTCTCCCTCCTCTCCTCCATTTCTTGTCCTGTCCGGGCTCTCTTCCCTCCTGTTGAGACAAGATGGTATGTCTGGCAGCTGTCCACTCAGTGCACTTCATCAAACCTTGACTGAATACCCACGATGCCCTAGGCATGGGTGCAGAGTCCGAGGAGATGTTCCTTCAGCAGTGTCAGTACAAACCAGGGCCAGAGTCAAAGAGAACTAGGCCAGAACACAGAAAAAGAAAGAAAGAAAGAGTCAGAGAACACCTGGCCTTCTGTCCCCTTCAGGCTTGGTTCTCATGGAAACCTGGCTCTGGAAGAAAGAGAGACACGGAAGGTGGGTGTTCTGCGGCAGGTCAGGTGGCTTCTCACAGTCCTGGACTCCGTGGTGGAGACCCCAGGAGCAGATCTTCTGGAATTGGGGCTTTCTGGGAGAACTTCCTTCCAACTAACTTTCCCAGGTGGGCACAGAAGATTCACTTAGACAGTACAGCTTGTAATACAGGTCCCAGGGCAAATGCTGAGCCCCTCTGCTGCTGCCCTGGGACGACAATGGGAGGCTGGGAGCCGCAGCAGCAGGAGAAACACAGACAATAAGGAGTTAGCACTGCCTGTGAGAAGCCAGGGACAGTGGCCTTCAGTATATTTCCCTGAGGGGGATCACTGACAGTTGGGACTCCTGGCGACCCTTGGGCAGGTGGTGCAGTCAAAAGAATCCTAATTTTGTTTCCTAGTTTACTCCATCCATTCACTCATTTATCTGTTCATTCATTCATACATACTATACACACCATATGCTTGTGTTTAAATCTTAGTTCACCTCTTCGAGCCTCAGTTTTTCTCATGTGTTAAATGGAGATAATTGTAGCTGTGTTCCAGCGTTTTATGACGTTTAAATGAAATGATGTATGAGGACTTAGCCTTAAAAAACGTTAATTCCCTCTGCTTCCTTCTTCTAGTTCTCTGGAAAGAAGGCAGCTCCTTCTAATCCTACACCCCACATCCCACTTATCCCCTCAAACCAGAACATGTTTGCTCCTGGAAGATGTTGTTTTGTTGAAATTTATGAAATGGGGGGCTGGAGGAGGAGGGGGCAATGGATTTGGAGAGAGGGGCAGGTCCAAAGGAAAGTAGCAGGCCAGACAGAAATGCCTCAGGGCAGGTGAAGTTCAAGTACTTTTTGTGAGGCTGGCTGCTGGTAGGGAGGTAGAGGAGAGAGCAAATTCTCCCATAAGGATGTGTTTCTTAAAGCAGTTGGGGATCTAAAAAGTGGGAGGAAGTGGGGAGAGAGTGAAGCTTTCTGTATCTTGACTGAAGATGAAAACAATTTCTATTCTTGTAAATTCCCTTAGAAATACAGCCTCAGGAGGATTGGGAAAGGAATCTATTTCTTCACAAAGCTTTACCAAGCTGCCTGGCTAGGAGCCATCGGGCAGTTTCTCTAGCAAGAAAGTTGTGGAAGAAGTAACAGTGCCCCCTCCTCAGGCTACAGCAACAGACATAGGGAGCTGCGCCTGTCAGTTCCTGCTCTGGGTGACCCCACAGCCAGCATCATGCACAGGGGCAACCCCCCGCCCAGCTGTCCCTCCAGTGGCCGAGGAGCTCGTCAGCCAAGGTGAATGACCTAAAATTATGCTGTTCAGTTGGGGATTCCTGGGATGCATGATGCCCTGGAGAAGCATGGCATATCTGGGGCACCATTTTTACTAAAGGAGATTTTTTGGGGGGGGAGGAGGGGTAATTTCTATTGAAATAAACATGAATGCTTTATGGAACAAAATTCAGATGATTTTTTTACATCAAATGTGAGATTTCAGTTTGAATGAGCTGCTTTGGATTATGTTCCTTGATCACATTCATTCTCTCCTTTTCTGGGTACTTCATAAATAAAAGTTTGAAAAGCCCTTCTTTTTGGAGCTAGATGTTAGGATGACCTCTATCTTAGAAGTCATCATGATCATCCCCCTGCCTCTGGATAGCACTCTCAAACCTGGTTTCACACTAAAATCATCAATCAGTCCACAAAAAGATGTCAGGCTCCAACTGCAGAAATTCTATTCCATTTGTCTGGAGTGGGGCCTGGGCCCGGGTGTGTTCCAAAGCCACCCCAGTGGCTCCCATGTGCAGCCGGGGCTGAGAACCACTCCTCCTAAATGGAGGGCTGTATTGTCAGACTCCTAGACCCTTTGGGCCTGCTAACCCCCATTTCTGTTTTTTCTTACAAGTGTCAGGTATTTAGTCTGTTTTCTTTCCAGGCTGTCACCAGCTACAGTCCTACTAAAATTGTCTTCCCTCTGACCTTCCCATAGATTAGGATATAAGGTCCTATTTTTAACGAGTTCCTGGACAAACACGCAAGGTGAGGAAAGGAAATGACATTTTCTAAATGTCTCCCATGTGCCAGGTGCTGTGCTAGATACTTACAATTGTTTTAAAACCACCCAAAGAGCTAGGTGTTAACATCCTCATGCTACAGATAAGGAACCTGAAGGAGAACCAAGGAAATTAAGGAAACCAAGGAAATTAAGGGGCATGCTCTAGATTCTGGGATTCAAAGCCATTCTGCCTGACTCAAAATCCCTGTCCTTTCCAAGACAATGACAATATATTGCCCTTCCTCTTTTGGTTTTTAAGGAATTTTTCTTATTTGTTTTTTATTTAATTGTTAAACTATTGTTTTATTTCAGGGACCACAGAAAGAACTAGAGTTCTAGATATCTCACATGGTACTAAGGATCATTATTCCTGGTCTTTGCAGACCTAACTGAACTAGATCCAAGTCCACAGACCTTTGGATGGGCTCATGGGACCTGTTCCTAATTCTTGCTTTGAGGACTCAGCCTCATCCATCTCCAGGTAGGAGTTAACCACTCTCCCCAGCCTGAGGGTATTCAGAGTGGTGCTACCAGTTAGGTGGTATTCTCTCCCCAACCCAAACCTGCTTCTTACACTCCTGTCTGGGAAGGAGCTGAGGCATCTCCTCTTGTGGGCTGCTCTGTACAAGGCTCTTGAATCCTGACCTTTCCATGACCCCCAAGATAAGTAAGATATTTCCCTATCTGTCCCCCAAAGATATTTGTACATTTGTCTGTGGAGGGTTCTACACTGACCTTATAGTCATCTTTCTTGCCCTTCCTTGGGGCAGTTCAATAATTCTAGCCCTGAAAGTCCCACCTCTACCCTTGGCTAGCTTCTCTCTGATTGGTTTAAGTTACCAAAGTATGTTTACTACCCTTTAGTAAAATCCAGCTTCTTCACCTTTCATTTATTCATAATGCTTAGAAAAGGGCTAATACGTGCCAGGCACTTGGCCAAGCATTGTACTAGTGGGAGGCACAACGACATTGCCTCGTTCCTCAGGGAGCTGACAATCTACTAAAATAACCAAAGGATGCTACCATTTATTGAAGGTCCACGTGTGGCCGCCTCCCTACTAGGAGTCTATGTCCTTTATGTCATTTAGTCCTCCCAACATCTCATGAGGTTAAGGTTATTGCTCCCATTCTACAAATGAGAACGTTGTCTCACTGATGTTTAAGCAATTAGCCCAAAGTCACAGAGACTACTTTAGTAAGTGGTAGAGCTGGAATGTGAACATATATCTGTGTTCCCAACCCATGCTTTTTCCTTTACTCTGGAGATTCTATAAAGCATACTGGTTAGGAACTCAGACTCTAGGGGTGGACAGACTTAAGTTTAGAATCCAAGCCCTGCTGCTTTTAATTGCTATACGACCTTGAACAAATTAATTAGCCTTTCTGAACTTTGGTTTCCTCATCTGTAAAAGTAAGATATGAAAATACCTATCTCATAGGGTTGTGGTGAGAATTCAGAAATGGTACGTGGTATTTTAGAGCGAATATCCAGACCTGGTCTCACCTACAGCCAGGTAACATCCGTGACAGGTACCAGCATCCTGGGAACTGGTCTATCCTACACACCTGTTCTCTCCAACAGCCCCAAGCACAGTCTGAGGGGAACCATTAGCTCATTTGCAGAACATAGAGGGATGTCACATACTGAGTCACTGAATGACCAAACCCTCCAGGTTTCAAATTTCAGGTTGTCTCCTCTGCCTCCATCCTCATTTAGGTATCGCTCCCTGAACCAACAACCTCCCTTGCCTGACTCAGATACACTCATATTTTCCAGAAGGTGATCTTCTGGAATCCGTCATGTATGTCCTCATCATGTTAATAATAGCAAGCATGCAGTAAATATACAGTAAAAATAAGAGATACTATCCATTAAATAAGAAAGGTTGTTCTCTGTCTTATTTTTAAAGAGCTTATTAAAAGGAAATTCTGAAGCCCTCAATGCATTTCCCAGAACTTGGAACTTGAGGTTCCAAGTTCTTATTCTCCTATTGCATTTGAAAGAAAACAAGCCATTCTCCCAGCTCCAACATCTTTGTTTCATCCTCTGGAGAGAGGAGACTATCCATGGTGAGGACTTCTAATGACCACTCAGTGCCAAGGGAATAAGGGGAAACATCTCCCTTGGAAACTCTGAGATACCACTGTTGAGTGCCAGTATAGCCAGGACTTCCCATCAAAACCTCAGACTAGTAAACAGTCCCTCTCTGGCATCAAGAGTTTTCAGGATGGGCAAGCAGCAGGGCCTGGATTGTACCACCATGATCATCTTTCTACTGACCTCTTTATATCCAACTCAATAATTTTGTTTGGGTGGATTTCAGGCTTACCCCTCATCCCTCGGTTGTTTGGGATCAGAGGCTGTTTTATAAAAACAGTGGCTTTTGGGTTCTGTGAAGGTTGAAGTGGAAGGGTTTGGCGGCCACAGGTGCATAACTCTCTTTGCTGGTAGGAATTTGAGTCAGAAGGCACTTTGTCTCTTCCAGACAGGGTGGGTCCAAACATCAAAGGGAATCAGCTTTGCCTAGTGGCTGTGGCTTAACTTGTACTTTTCTGGGTGGGAAGGAAATAGCAATGACATGAACCCCTGGAAAGTCTAACTGGCCTGAAGGCCTAAGGGTTTTCCTGTCCTGGTTGATGGTGGCTGTTCTACCAAACACTGGGTTCTGAAGACAGGCAGACTCTGTAGGGAACCAAAAATACAGTTCACTTTATAATACTTTACCAATTACCTACTAAGCGCCAAGCACTATATGCCCAGCTGGGGATAGGGGCTACAGAAATGAATAACATAGCCTCTTTCCTTAGTTTGCTTGCAGTCTAGTAACTGGGTAGTGCTGGCTTGACACCTCCCAGAAAGCACCAGTGTCCCAAATGAACTTTCTTCACATGCGGATTCCTTTGGCAATCTGAGAGACGTCAGGATCCCCTACTTGGTTTCCTATATTGAAATCAAGCTCTGAGGGCCTAGATCCAGGAACCAGGGAAACAGAGAGGCAGTAGTCAAAATGGAGGTTAGAATCCATTGACAAAGGAATTTTTGAACAGTGAATGATTCCCTGAAACTCTTCCTCCTGACCTGATCTCAATCATCCCCTCCCTCTTTTCTTCCTCCCAAGTCTACCTTGAAACAGAATAGGTGACTAAAGACCTAGTGCAAATCCACATGGGGATACTGTGTTTTTTGGTAGATCTTAGTTGGAAAGAATCCCAATCAATGTTTGGCCCCCAGACTCTGCTGACTTTCATTGTTACTAAGTGAAGTATTATTCGGTATGCTGGAATTTAAAAAAATTAACATCTGTACCTAATGGGTGTATTTGTCCAGGCTATCTAGATCCAGCTAAGGAGTGTCTCTCAGGCCCAGTTGCCAGAACTAGTGTTTTCCATTGAAAAGTGACTGCTTTCTAGACTCAAAAATGATGGGAAAGTTATCTGTGCATTTTTTTTTTTTGCGGCACGCGGGCCTCTCACTGTTGTGGCCTCTCCCGCTGCGGAGCAACAGGCTCCGGACGCGCAGGCTCAGTGGCCATGGCTCACGGACCCAGCCGCTCCACGGCATGTGGGATCTTCGCGGACCGGGGCACGAATCTGTGTCCCCTGCATCGGCAGGCGGACTCTCAACCACTGCGCCACCAGGGAAGCCCATCTGTGCATTCTTTATAACCGTCTTCACATTAAGGCCACTCTGCCTCCGTCATGAGATCAGAGTTTGCTGCTTATACATCTGCTTTATTTTGAGCAGGTACTCTATCAAAACCTTCTTTGTGTCCCGAACACTTAAGAGCATGCCAGGCCCACAGTAAATGCTCATATGCATTAAATTGAAATGAAATATGTGTGGGGTCAGGAAGAGAAACCCTGTATCCCAGCCCCCTTTCATCTTTACAATCCCCTGTCCCCAAATTCAAGCAGATTGGGCCACTGTAATTAGCTGCACTCCATATTAATTGAGTTCAGCCCTGACAGCAGGGTGGTCATTACCCCCTACACTCCACCAGTCCTCTGGCCTTGTGTTGTGAGAAAGGTCTTTGGAGTCGTGCAGGTCAAGGTTCAAATCCTTATTTTACCACTATCCAATCACTTTATATCTGTGATCCCCTATTTCCAACACAAAATATCTACTGTGATTATTAATGAGATAACATACGTAAACCATCTAGTTTATAGTAGGTAGTCAGCAGAGGTCCATTCGTTATATTTAATCTTTTTAAAAACTCTTTGAAATTCCTGAGGAGATTGGGTCCCTAATAAGGACCTTTCATATCATGTCAACAGCTCAACCTTATTGGAGCAACCAAAAGTGTCATTCTTTAAAATTCAAATTCTAAATTCTTCAAATTCAAATCTGAGGCTTTCTCAATTGGTACTTTTAAAAAATAAGGAGCGATTCCAATTCACACCCTTGTGCATTGTTGGTGGATATATAAAATGGTGTATCCACTATGAAAAACAATATGGCAGCTCCTCAAAGAAGTTAAAAATAGATTACCATATGATCCAACAATTCCACTTCTGAACATATAACCAATATAATTAAAAGCAGGATCTCAAAGAGATATTTGTACACCCATGTTCACAGCGGCATTATTCACAATAGCTAAGAAGTGTAAGCAACTCAAATGTCCATTGACAGATAAATGGATAAACAAAATGTGGTATATGCATACAGTAATTACTCAGCCTTTAAAAGGAAGGAAATTCTGACACACACTACAACATGGATGAACCCTGAGAACATTATTCTAAGTGAAATAAGCCAGTCACAAAAAGACAAAGACTGTATGATTCCATTTATATGAGTCATGCAGAGTGGTCAAATTCATAGAGGTGGAAAGTCGTTCTTTCTACTCTGGTGGTTGCCAGGGGCTGAGGGAGGGTGAAATGGGGTGTTTTTGTTTAATGAATATAAAGTTTCCGTTTTGAAAGATGAAAAAGTTCTAGAGACTGGCTGTACAGCAATACTTAACACTTCTGAACTGCACACTTAAAATTTGTTAAGATAGTAAAGTTTAAGTTATGAGTCAGTTACCACAATTTAAAACAATTTGAAGGGTGTTTCTTGGATGTTAGCATGAGGCAGTTAGTTGAGGAAAGAGCATTCAGGATGCAAGGGTTCATCTAAGCTACTGAGATTCTAAGTAATCCAAATTCTTCTAGCCCCTGAACTTCCAGTTCAGACTCATCTATCTAACTGCCTGCCTGCATCTCCACTGGAATGCCTAACAGGCATCTCTAACTTAGACTCTGTCCCTCCCCATCTTTCTAATGTCAGGAAATGGTGCTACCACCCAACCAGTTGCTCAAACTCAAAATCAAGGACTCGTCCTTGACTTCCTCTAACTCCCTATCTGGTCCATTTTCAAGATTCCTTGTCTAAAGATACATTGTTCCCTCTTCCATTGCACTAGCCCAATCTGCCATTATCTCTCAACAAAGGCGGGCTAGAGCTCCTGCTTCCACACTTTCCTGCTTTTTGCCACACAGCAGTCTCTCCCATGTGCTTTTAAAAATGTAGGTCAGATCTTTTCACTTCCTCTGCTTAAACATTCAGAATAAAAGTTAAATCCATGCCATGGCCTAAAAGTCCCTTCATGGTCTAGCTCCTGCCTACTTCTCCGACCTCATCTTCCCCTTGTTCAGGGTCTCTACATCTGTAAAATGGCCACAACAGCAATCATCTCTGGGCCGGGGGCCTCACACAAATTACCTCACAGAGTCCTTGCTACAACTCAACAAGGTACTTGTTGCTAACCCTAAGATCATCATGAGACAGGCGAAAGTGCATGAGGCTAGTGAACAGTAAGTGATCAACAAATGTGAGTCCCTTTCTTCCCTTTTATCACAGTGGCGAGAGAGAAACCCTACAGCCCAGACAGGTCTACACTGGTCAGGGATGGAACTGGAGCCAGAGCCAGCTGTCCTGTGTCCTCTCCCTTAGTCCATTAGCCTAACCACCTGCCCGTAGAGGGCGCCGGAGCCCAGAAGGGTGAGCCCTCGCTCTCCCGTGGGACCCGTGGGTTGCTGAAAGAGTTAAGATGCCTCTTCCCAAATCCTGGCCCTCCCCATCCCTGCATCTGCCCTTGTGGGTTTAATGAGAAATCCAGGCGCTTCGTAAGAGACTGTACAAATAACTTCGAGGGCGCCACTAACTCATTCAGCAGAAAGAGACCCTGAGCTGCCAATGCTTTAGGGCAGATGAGTGGAAAGAAGGTGGTTTTTATAGAGTCAGGCGGACAGCAGGATTTTGAGCGGTTGAGTGTGAGCTCCGCCCCTGCAGCAGAGCCGAAAAAGCCAGGATCCGGGCTCCTCAACCCCTCTCTTCACAACATTTGATTAGGAATGTGGGGGCGGGCCCTGGCCTGGCACAGACACACACACTCTCAGTAGACACCCTCACTCCTCTCCCTCTCACACGCTCTCCAACCAAGGAGGCCAGACAGAGAGACGTGGTCATTCTCTGAAAGGTTCAACTCGAGGTAAGTCAGTCATTTTACTTCAGGTTTTGTCCCTGGTAGTTCCACAAAGGGACAACAGCAAAGAGGCTGGGGAGCAGGGCAAGGGCCGGGCGGAAGGAGTCATTCGTCCTTCTCCCATCTGGGCTGTGTCCCAGGATGCTGGAGCCGGGAAAGGGGAGTAGAAGGAAGGGTTTCCAACATGCTACCTTTGTCCTACAGTTTCTTTCTGTTGTTGGGGGACATCCAATTCTCAGGCATGAAAAAGTGAAGGGCCAGGTATCTAGCATAGCCAGCTCTGCCCCACTACTGCTCAGAAAGCCCACCATCCTAGCCCTGTGTCCCTGCAGTCTCTCTTCAGAAGGGTTGTGGTAACTAAATTCTGTTATGAGAGCGGAGAGGGAGTTTTGTGTAGTGTGTGTGTGCGTCCGTGTGCATGCACACGCGTGCTTGTGTGTTGCTGGGGTGAAAGGGAAAGAATACACAGAAATATTGAGACTTGACCAGGTCCAAGGAGCTGTGAAATGGGGATCCAATTCAGGTTAGGGAATAGCTCTGGCTTGACCTCCTGGACTCTGACAGAAGGGAGAAATGGTTCTCTAGAATGGAGAAATGAAAGAACGGCAGTAACTCCTGAGTAAGCTCCCCCCAACTCAGAGAGTGCCAGTCCTAGAAACTCTCCACCTTACAAAGCTCTGAGCACAGGAGGGTCTCTATCATTGGGGGTGGGGTGGGTGAGGATTTAAGAGTATAAACCCTGGAGCAACATTGCTAAGAGATGGGGGTAGGGTAAAGAGAGGAATAAGGTACCACCAAACCCTTTTAGCCGTCATGACTCCAAAGGAGACTCAAGTGGGCAGGATGCACAGCCCTGGAAGGCTGGGTCTCGAAGAGGAAGATGGCTCTTGTCTGCCACGGTGCCTAGTCTGGAAGGAGAAATGGAGACAGAGGCTCACTGTGCCAGCCTCCAGACAGCCACTGTGATCCTGCAGCAGCCCAGAGCTGAGCATGGAAAAATGTGCTACTGGTAATGGGCCATTCCGTCCGTCTTCCCCTGGCCAGTGCCAAGGCCCAGCCAGCATGCCCAGGCAGTGGGTGGCTGGGTTGGCCCCTCAGAAACACTGTGGGCTCTTTGTCTGAGACTGCCTGAGGATGAGCCCGGGGCCTCGCCTCTGCGACCCAGAGGCCTCGCCTCTGCAACCCAGAGGCTAATGGAATAAAGTGGGCCTAAGGGAATTGCTTTCAGGGGACAGAGAGGTCTGACAGAGACGGTGGCCAGAAGGTGACTAGATTGTCACTATTAGGGTCCTTCTCATCGGTTCATTGGATTTGATGTTGGCTTTTAGACTCCTTTCTTTCTCCTGTCCACGGGTGCCAACCCCAGCCAAGGGCCAATAGCAATGTGAATGGTATACATGCCTATTCCCAGACCAAGAAAGGTTCTAAGGTCTTCTGTCCAAGGGTGACAATCACCCCTCTGGAAGGGACCCATTGCTCACAGGGGTTATGCAGTGCTTTGGCTATAGGTATTCAGAGTAAGACATCCAGACTGATATGCCACCCCATGACCCCTCATCTTCCACTCCTTCAGCTTCCCTCTCAGGTGACACCAAACCCACACTTCTCTCTAAACCTACCCTGCTCTCATCTCGCTAGCATAACAAGCTCGAAGGCAATGGGCTGCCAGGAAATGTGGGGGCCTAGATATGGAGACTGGTAATCCAGAGGTGGCTTGGGATGGGAGAGAAGGATGCCAGAATCCCATTCTAAAGGCATGTTCCCTTGGGCATACTCAAGAGGCTTCAATTCCTGTTCCATTGTTTGATGTTCCTCATTCATTCTCTTGGTCCCATTTGGCTCTTGCATAATGTCCATGGTGGAGCGGGAGAAGTAGTAACACTTTACTGGACAAGTGCAGGAAGACTTGCATGCACTCAGTACTCACTCTAGAAGACAAGTGCCACACCTGGGTGGCAGTGGGCCCAGTCTGGAGGGAATCTGTAACTGTTACATGAAGACCCTGTGCCGGCCAAGTTGCATGTGTAGCCACAGACTGCCAACCAGAGAGTTTCCTCCCCAGCAGACTGTTACAGGTGCTGGTACCACGAGCCCAGGCCTTGTGGTGGCTGCAGGGGGACCACAGCACTCCCCACAGACTCAAAACAGAAACCCTCTGCCTTCCCAAGTAGTTCAGATCTTCCCCTTTGAGATCTCAAGCCACTTCTGGCTGTTTCCCAGAGATATGGAAAGAGCCAGAGGGCTTTTTCCTTGGACTCTTGGGAAACATTATGTCCTGGGGAGTCCAAACTGGATGTGAATTCAGGCCTAAAGAGCACCCACCACCACTACCACTCCCATGGGAATTGCTGTGGCCTTTCTAGCTCCCCCAACAGTACCTTCAGGTTGCTAGAGGTTCCTATGGGCCTGCCCTCCAAAACAAATGCAGCACCTCCATTCAAGCTCCTTTTAATCTCAAAGGCTATGTTTCTGCGACTCTATGACCAGAGGAAAATGCACCTAGCTCCCCGCAGACAGCCACGTTTCTGCTGGACCAAGTGTGCAGGGGCGGCACTGGGAGGAGGCCCAGAGGAAGTGAGAGCAAGGCTACTGCTCACAGCTGTTTGCTGCCGAAGTCAGGTCTGCGTAGCTCAAAGACTAAGGCTCACCTGCTCTGCCTCCCTGCCTCCCTAGAGTCTCACTCACGCCTGCTTACTCTGTTCTCTCTCCCTTCTTGCAGAGAGACAACATGCAGTGGGCTTCCCTCCTGCTGCTGGCAGGGCTCTGCTCCCTTTCCCGGGCCCAATATGAGGAAGACTCCCACTGGTGGTTCCACTACCTCCGCAGCAACCAGCAGTCCACCTACTACGACCCCTATGACCCTTACCCTTATGAGCCCTATGACCCTTACCCCTATGGGGGAGAGGAAGGTCCAGCCTATGCCTATGGCTCTCCACCCCCACCAGAGCCCCGCGACTGCCCCCAGGAGTGCGACTGCCCCCCCAACTTCCCCACAGCCATGTACTGTGACAACCGCAACCTCAAGTACCTACCCTTCGTCCCCTCCCGCATGAAATACGTCTACTTCCAGAACAATCAGATCTCTTCCATCCAGGAGGGCGTTTTCGACAACGCCACTGGGCTGCTCTGGATTGCTCTCCATGGCAACCAGATCACCAGTGATAAGGTGGGCAAGAAGGTCTTCTCCAAGCTGAGGCACCTGGAGAGGCTGTACATGGACCACAACAACCTGACCCGGATGCCTGGCCCACTGCCTCGATCCCTGAGGGAGCTCCATCTCGAGCACAACCAGATCTCGAGGGTCCCCAACAACGCACTGGAGGGGCTGGAGAACCTCACGGCCTTGTACCTCCAACACAACGAGATCCAGGAAGTGGGCAGTTCGGTGAAAGGCCTCCGGTCACTGATCTTGCTGGACCTGAGTTACAACCACCTTCGGAAGGTGCCTGATGGACTGCCCTCAGCCCTTGAGCAGCTGTACCTAGAGCACAACAATGTCTACTCGGTCCCCGACAGCTACTTCCGGGGGTCGCCCAAGCTGCTGTATGTGCGGCTGTCCCACAACAGTCTCACCAACAGTGGCCTGGCCTCTAACACCTTCAATTCCAGCAGCCTCCTTGAGCTTGATCTCTCCTACAACCAGCTGCAGAAGATCCCCCCAGTGAACACCAACCTGGAGAACCTTTACCTCCAAGGCAATAGGATCAATGGTGAGACTTTCGCAAAGGGGAGTGGGGAGGGCTGTCTGCTGCATTGGAAAGACCCAATTCTGAGTGCTGGGGGCAATACAGAAGAAATAGAAGTAGGGGAACCAAAGAGTACCAATGAAGTAAGCTGAAAACCCTGCCATATCCCTGTACAAAATGGTACATAGTGGCATTCTCTTATACTACACAGCAGTGCTAGGAAAAGTCAGTGGGAGAGTGGGTTGGTACGGAAGAAGACTTCCCAGAAGAGTTAAGTCTCAATCTAGGTCTTGAGAGATAAGCGGGCATGGGCTGGAGGAACACAGGACTGGGCCCTTCTGAGAAATGCAATTGCCACAAACAAAGGGACCAGTCATTTAACAGGCCACCTGGAGGGGGCAGCCAGGAAATTCCTGTGTCTAAGAGGTAGGGGTCATGTGTTAAGCAGTGAGAGAGGAGTTGGGAGAGGTTGGGGAGGTGGCAGTTCATAGACAGGGGGGTTTAAGTTGAACTTCTACGGTCCGTCTCAGGAGGAAAGTGTGCTGTTAAGAAACCGTGGTATCTGCACTTTCTCACTGACCCGGAAGAGGATGAGCTCTCTGTTTCCACCTGATCTACTCATGCCTTGACAGCCTGGTCTTGTGTCTGGATGTTTATTTGCTTTTTAAACATAACAACTGGTGGACAAGAATTTGTAGCCTCTCAGAGCTGAATGCGGCACTTGCTCTGGCTGGTTCTCCCTGGAGTACAAGGAGCCCCTGGTGGCAGGGCAGAGGCCCCCTAGGGTAACATGAGCCTGACCACCGCCAAACCCTGGGGTGGTGGACAAGGACAAGGGCTTCTTGTTTTCCAAGCTCTTCCCAGAAAAGGCCTAAAGTGCTGCCTCTCTGTGTCCAAGAACTAAAATCTTCATTTCAGATTGGATTATCTAGTTGATTTTCAGCTCCCTCTCAGGATCTTGTGTTCACAATGTGCTTACATTACCCCAGGGCCTCTGATATCTTAATCCAGCTGGAAGGTACAGAGCCAGATTTTAACCTCTCTTCCTCTGCAGCAAAGTACCCCTCTCCCTGGGGAATGAAGGACTCATTAATGACCATTGGCAAAGGGCTCTGAAGTAGAGCCTGCTGAGAGCAAACAGCACCATCAAAGCATGGATAGGGACTGAGTCTACAACCTCTCCCATCAATACTTTCTCTCCCTGTGCTCAGGGAACAGATCAGTCGTTTGGCAAGATGTTAACGAGCTAGACAGCCCTCTGAGTGAGAGAGGCACCAGTCCCAGAGGTTGACTGTGAGGTGGGCAAGGTGAAGAGGTCCCTGGTTCTCTAGTTGGAAGTGCAAGACACCATCATGTATAGGGCAAACTGTTTTGTATTTAAAGTCTCTCTTTCTTTGGGGGGTGGGGGTGTGGGGGTACGGGTCTTCCTATTCCCAAGGCAGGGTTCTCTGGTCTCCAAGATGTTGCATGCTGCAAAGGGTTTGACATTTGCTTGTAGCTGTTCATCATCCCACCCAGAAGTCACCACTACTTATCTGCCACCCATTCTAAATACAGGAGGATCGTCACAACAGAAACGTCATATTGTATACAGTGCTTTATCAGAGTTTGACCCTGAAAATGTGACAGCAAAGAGCAGCTGTCACGGGAGAGAAGCCGTTAGTTATTGCCTGACTGTACAATCAGAAAACTTGGGGTGAGGAAGTCTCCATTGCAGCATCTTGTCACCCTGTCTTCTTGCAGAACCACATCTGCCGCTCAAATACAAGGTGGTTCACCCCTTCCAAAAGCTCTGCTAAAGATAAAATCACTTTAGTCGAGTGTCTCAAGGTCTTGCAAGAAATTTCTCCCTTAAGTCAAACCTAAAAATGTCCAGTGCCTACCCCAAATCCCTTCTTGTGCAATTTAAGCCAAAGCCCCTTTGTCTGGATATCTCCCTTTTAGTCTTCTTTTGGCAAAATAACACCAACTCCTCATTTTTCTTAATTAGTGGATGAATACATGTAAAGTGCTTGGTTCGCCTGGCACATTATTGAAAAAGCAATACACAGTAACTATATTATAAGCTTTTCTTCTATTGCCACTTTGAAATTGCCAGGTACAGTTTTGTTCTGTTTTATTTTTTTCATCGCAAAGATGGGGAAACTGAGACACAGAGAAGGAAAGGCAATCTCTTTAGGTCACCCAGATCTTGTAGCATAGCCTCTACCATCAACAGCAAAGGACTGAAAGCCAGGCTTCTCTAGCTGAGAATGGAAGGAGTATCTCTCTGATTCAGACCAACAGCAGGAAAGACAGTTCTCCAGGCTCAGGCCCTCGCCTGGGCCAATGTGAAGGAGGTCTCCCTGCACAGCTGGTCAGGGACCCAGAGCAGGGGTGGGTGGTGAAGTTGGGATATTGAAGCAACCCTCTGAGAGGGGAGCTAAAAGGACAGGAGCTGAAGGGTGTGCAGTGGAATTAGGCCCGGCCCTCTCCCTCCCCCTTCCTTCTTCCATTAGCATCTCCCTCAGTTTTTCCAGCCTGGCAAGAGCAGGAAACACAGCTCAGAATGTTATCCAGCAGCTCTGAGATCCAGGGGGCAGGGCGGGTGTACCAGGAGGAATTTGGAAAGACTTTTGTCAGAATTTAATCCGGGATGGAAAGTGTCCTCCGGAGTCTCCAAGCAGAAGCCCCGTCCTATTCATGAGCTTAGGGAAGATAAACAGGGGGCTCACGGTGCTCAACCTGTGGATAGAATCTACACATGCTGTGTGCTGAGCAGCCCCTCAGTGCTCAACAGTTGGGATCCAGGACTTTAGCAGGCAGTCTGAAGGCCCCAGGATGGTGTAGAGAATCTATGGTGGAACCTCTAAGTGCAGTCTGCCGACAGGGTTGGAGGTGATATTTAAGCTGGGCCACTTTACTTCTCCCCAGCCCAACTCACTCCACCTGTTCCACACAGACACCATAGACCTGGCCCCTGGCCTTGGCTCTGCCCCCAACCTGTCCACCTGGAGGCCACTTGATCTATTCCCTGGGACCAGAAAGGAAACATCCAAAAGCATTCCAGGTCTCCACCCCCACCCCGCACCAAGTGCTCTCCAAAGAAGGGTATTTCCTGTTCTCATTATTCTTTGGGGCTGGGTTTTCTATCTTACATTTGCAGTACAAGTTAACTGGCTGCAGCCTCAGCCCATCTCCTCTCTGTCAGTCTTGACAGAGACTGAAAAGAATTGCTAGCGCTAATTTAAAAAACAATTTCTTCATCTATCTAAGCTCTCCATACTGTCTTCCTTGCAACCTTCACGTTCATACCCATAATCTCTCCATCCACAATGCCCTCGAAGGTCACCTCTAGGAAGAGAGTTAGGAAAGCCTTCCTCCCATTCCTCCTGCCCTGCTCCAGGCTGACACACAGCTCCTGACCACTGTGGCAAGCAGAGGAATGCCTCTGGTTGAGGCAAAAGCAAGCCCAGCTCTGGGTCTGCCTAAGTGTTACAGCCTACGGAGACCCGACAGGTAACCTCACCCAAAGCCCCTTTGACATGAGCCACCTTCCTGATGCTCTCACACATCGTGTTGAAGGCAGCCTCTAGGGGCTTCAGCAGCTTCTCAGTGGTGACTCTGGCTGTCCTTGCTGGAGTTTTAGCTGAGTTCTTGGTTTTTATCCTTCAAGTTCCTGACCCAGCAGGCTAGAGACAGAGGTGGCTGATCTGTCCAAGAGGACAACCAGAGGGAGAACAAGGTGAATGGTAGCAGAAGGATTTGTATTTAAATCAAACAGAACTACTGTATCAATTAGGACTGCATGGTTTGGAGGGAAAATCTTCAAAAAAGGGTACTTCTTTTGAGATTACAAAAAAGGAGGGTAAACCGTATCATATTAAATGTGGGATGCAAGAGAGTTATTTATTGGACTTTTGAGCTCCATAGCAGCCCTGTTTATCTATCAGTTTCCATCTCCTTAGACCTCAGGGCCTTGCTCACTCCTTTGGCCTTACTCAGAATGTACACGGACAACGCCCTCAAAGCTCTGCATTCAGAGACACTTGTCTCTCAGTCTAGATTTTCTCTCTTTAATTTTCTGCCACTTGCTCTATCTGCAAAGTGTTAGGAAATAGTCCAGATTTAAGTCCCTGCATTTCCCCAGTCTTCCTTCTTAAAGCAATTCGGAAACACCCTCCTCTCCAAAAGCAATCAAAGCTGCTAGGGTTCGTCTTTGACTGCCTTCTGCTGCCACCTGCTGCCTAAAGATGGGAAAAGATCAAGGCCTGGCTGGAAGGACATTCCAGGGTCTACAGAGAGGGATGAGTATGAGGTGGAGCTATGCAGGCAGAGACCCCACTCTGTCTCTGGTTCTGCCCACTAATTGGTGCAAGTATGACTCCGATCCTGGAAAGTGCCTGCCCCACCCAGCCGAGTTCCACCTCTCACATTAGAAGCTTCACAGAGGAGGTCTGGCCTCACTGCGGACCCAGGTCCCTGATCTGGGCTTCTCCAACCCACCCCCACCCCTCTTGTTCCCACAGAGTTCTCCATCAGCAGCTTCTGCACCGTGGTGGACGTCATGAATTTCTCCAAGCTGCAGGTGCTGCGCCTGGACGGGAACGAGATCAAGCGCAGCGCCATGCCGCCCGACGCACCCCTCTGCCTGCGCGTCGCCAGCCTCATCGAGATCTGAGTGGCCCACGCACTGGGCGCGGGGCCAGAGCCCCCGTGCCCCTCTGCATTTGGCTTGATGGTTTGGTTTGGCTTTTGCTGTAAGGTCTGGGACAGACCATGTGACAGAAGTCCATGGGCTCCCTCTACAGTTTTCTACCCTGTAGGCAAGTTCAGGTGGAATCAGGGGACAGGCAACCTTCTTCTGAGGGACATGAAACTCTCCTTTCCAGGACAGAAGTGGTGGCAGACTTCTTCAGGGACTTCTGTCCCTGAAGTCCCAACCCCAGAAATCTCATTACCCGTTCTTCACAACGATCTGGTGCCGTGAACCCTAAAATTTGCTTGAGCAATAGTACTTAACCTTACTTTTTAAACCATCACTGATTCTGTCTGTGAGCAGTGCTTGACAGCTCTGCCATGTGCTGGGCTAGGTGTGCAGTTACTCTGGGCTCCCACTCGCTGCTTCTCAGTATATACCTCTTTGGCCAACTGTCTCCTCTTAAGTCCACCTCATCCACTCAACATGGCCCCACAGACACGTCTTCTCTGCCTTGGGCAGAGGCAGGAGACCCCAAGGCATGTGCTCATCTGCCCAGTGCCTGTGCAGAGAACTCACACTCGCATCTGAGGTTGGAAGGACACCAAGAGTCACCTCTACACCAGAGGTCACCAGTATGATGACCATGTTCTTGGCTTGATGTGGGAGGAGAAAAGCAACCTCAGGCTTAGCTAAATGTATACGGCTAGATTTTAACAGCTAAGCAATTCTTTGAAGGTGGATCAGACTTCAGAAGAGGAAAGGCCATGGACTCAGCTGGAGACTAGTTTGGGCTTGACTGAAAAAAAAAAAAAAAGAGGAAAGGCCAGATTCTGCTTATCGTCAGCATCCATAATGGAGGCAAACACACCTCGAATTGGCTGAATTGAGGAAGCAGCTGCAGTAGTTTCATGCTTAGCCAGCACTCTCTGCATTCCCAGCAGCTCCCTACTTGGGTCTTTATCTTCAAAGGCAGAGTCCATGCGGTTCTCAAAGCATGAGAGAGGTAATTTGTCCTCTCCTCTTATGCAAGTAGAAAGGTCTATATCCTGATGGGAGAGACAGACTCCAACCAGCCCAGGATTTGCCAAAGGAGGAGGCTGTGGTATTAATTGTTTTCTCCTAAGGCCACAGTTAATAGTACCAGCTCTGGCTGGAGACGCTCATTGGGTCAGTGAAGCCCAGGCCCGGCAGCCAAATCTTGCCTGTACTGAGCACAAAACCCTCTGCTTTCACATCTCTGAGCTACACTCTCATTACTGAAGATGGCTGTTGCTTTATAGCTTGGGTGGAGAGCAATTAGTTCTTCCCATTTCTGAAAGGAGTGTTGTCTGGGGACCTAACCCTCCTGCTCTTTGGGGTACCATTGGGATGGAGCCATCCAGGCAGCCATGGCCAGGGACTGCTTGAGGACAGCTAGCCCTAATCTGCTCCTTGCCCAGATGCCACTGTGTCCCTGATACAGTGTATGCTTTGAAGCCGTTTTCCTGAAAAGGGAAGGGGGGGATACTTGGACTGCTTCTTGGCTCCAGACCTTGAAATCCACAAAAGCCAAACCAGCTCATTTCAACAAAGGAGCTCTGAGGTGAGGGGCAAGGCTGCCCCTTGCCCCAGGGCTCTTCAGAAAGTATCTGCATGTGAACACCATCATGCCTCTATAAAGGATCCTTATCACAGGAAAAGCATGAGTGGTGGCTAACCCAACCAATAAAGTTATTTTACAATTGCATCTGCAAGAATGGAGTCAATTAAGGCAGACACAGAAGGGTTACTTTAAGGGGGGGGGGTCACATAAGCCTCAGACTGGAGGAGCCCACTTTCTCATCTATTCTGCTTGGGTAGATATAGCTAAGAGGTTTTTAAAAAGTCACCTGTATAAAATCTCTAGTTAGCAAACTCTGTGCTCTGGAAGTTCTTCTTTAAGTCTAACTTCAATCTCACTAGCTCCATATTTCCTTCCATTTGGTCCCCAAGAGATAAAGAAAAAAATTATTTTTTTCAATCATTCTATCATTTTTCTCCTTCAACCATCCTCCCTTGTTTACCCAGTAATTATGGCGCTGGTGGGTCCAGAGTATTGTTGTCTTAACCGCGCCTGCCCTCTAGTGGCAACTAGGTAGAACTGAGGGCAGTCAAGTACTGCAAAGCCAAGTTGGGCCTGGAAGAGGAAAATAAGCATTCAAGTAGCCCATCTGCTCTTTCATTCAACTTCTCAATGCACATTTCTTTTTTCTTTTTTTAAAGAAGATGTTGGGGGTAGGAGTTAATTAATTAATTAATTAATTTTTGCTGTGTTGGGTCTTCGTTTCTGTGCGAGGGCTTTCTCTAGTTGTGGCAAGTGGGGGCCACTCTTCATCGCGGTGCGCGGGCCTCTCACTATCACGGCCTCTCTTGTTGCGCAGCACAGGCTCCAGACGCACAGGCTCTGTATTTGTGGCTCACGGGCCCAGTTGCTCCACGGCATCTGGGATCTTCCCAGACCAGGGCTCGAACCCGTGTCCCCTGCATTAGCAGGCAGACTCTCAACCACTGCGCCACCAGGGAAGCCCTCAATGCACGTTTCATGAAAGCCTTTAAGAGCTAGGCTTGTGCTTTTAGGACAATTCACTATTTTCTAATAGAGAAATAACCACAACTGATATTTACTGAGCTGAATATATTATTTACTGAAGATATTCACTAATATATTCTGTGAAATTCTGTTTCTAAATCCAGTGCTTCTCAAGGGGGTAGCAGGGGTGGATTATCCATCAGGCTCTGATGGATAAAAGTTGTCTCTTTTCCTTTAAGCTACCGTTTGATCAGTACTTATGTGTTAGGTGTTTTATTTATATGGCTTCATTAGCATTCCTAAACATTCTATGCCATTGGTACTATTATTTTCACTATTTTATATAGATGGAGAGACTGAGGCACAAAGAGGCTGAGGTCACCCAGGAAGAAAGCATCGAGGCCAGGATCTGACCCCAGGCCATCTCTCTCCCCAGCCTGCCAGTTTTGCTATACTGTTTCTACTGTGCTAGCCTGAAGATCTCTGTGTTACTGGTGTATGCAGAACTGCTAGGAGTGTGGGGGCTGCTTGGTGGTAGATGGGGTCTCACAACGGGGGGGAGGCCATCCGACTTTATTTTTGGTGGACCTAAATCCATTCTGCTAGCATTCACAGTCCCTTTATGAATTTTCCAATTAAAATTCACTCCTCATCAATAAATATTTACCACAAGCCCTTGGTCAGGCACTGGGGATACTGCAGACAATAACGGCAAGCCTTCCTTGCCATTGGGGGATTTATAATCTGGTGCAGTGACAAGCAGTGAACTAAAGAGTCACCCCAAGGACCACATAGTTACAAACTGAGAAAGGGCTGTGAAGGAGATGAGGATGGGTCTACATGAGGATTATCAAGGAGCCTGACCTAGTCTGGAGGAACAGGGGCAGATAATCAGATATGGAGGGAGAGTGTACTTACCTAGATGAAGAGATGGGAGGAGAGTCCAGCAGAGATAACAGCATGTATAGACCTCCTAATGCAGGAGGAAGCTTCCTGGACACTGAAAGACAGCAAAAATGGCTGGGGGCACAGTGGCAAGGAGCAACGAGGCTGGAGCTGTAGGCAGGGGTAAAACCAACTACTGCCTTTATTCTCTTATTTCAGACACAAGTACCAAAAAACTTTACCAACATTCCAAAGCCCCGGCTCAATCTCACAGTTCTGTCTTCCAGCAACTAGCGGGCAGATCTCACTTCGCACCATCAGAGCCTTTTCTGAAACTTTTAAAGGTGGCAATCCATGCCCACTTTCTCCCATTCGGCTCTGATCAGTACCGAGCCCCAATGGACACTTAACCAATAATCAAAGCAACAGAAGGTATGGTGTGACCAGGGAGTCTTGACATTTGTGGACCCCTCTGGCAGCCTGCCAAAGCCTATGGACCTCTTCTCGAAATGTTTTTGAAGGTATAAAATAAAATCCACTGGATTCCAAAGGAAACCAATGAAGTACAGTTATCAAAATGTATAAATATTTTAGATCATATATATATAAATATTTATTAATGTCATAAATAATGAGATCCAGCAACAAGTCTAAATAACTACAGTCATTTCGAAGTGCTAATGAGCATGAATGTATGTATTTTCAATAACTGTAATGTGATATGAAAATATCTGTAATTTCAGTTGGTGACAAAGCTTCAGGCTGCTAATATTGCAGCGACTTGTTACCTTCATAATTGAAGGGAATGCTAAATTTCACTTAGCAGTGTGAAAAATGAAGATTCAGTGTTTTCTCATCCAAGTTCTGGGACCCTCCCTAAATTAAGCCATGAAAAGACAGGCAGAAAGGGAGATCATAGAGGAAAGGCAAGAAGAGAAGGCAAATCATGGTCTTGTCTCTCTATGAGCACAGCTCAATCATTCAACAAATTTTTTCTGTATGCAAAATCCTGAGCCAGATAATGTCAATAGTTGGTGCATTTAGTGTATGAAAGAATGAATGTAAAGGTCTCCAGGTACTTGCTGTGGAATTTGGTGGAGACAAAAATAACTAACTTGCATTACATCCACAGGGGAAGTAGAGAGTTGTTTGTGTCTTTAAACTTTACAGAGTAGCACTTTCTGTATTACTCTGCTTCTTTCAGTGAACATTGTGTGTTCAAGATTTATCCATATTGATTCTTGTGGTTCCAGTTCATTCATTCTAACCATTGTCTGAAAACACCTAAATTTATTTCTCTATTCTCCTTTTGAGGGACATTTAGATTATTTTCAATACTGTAATGTTAGAAACAAATGATGCAGTGAACATCCTTTTATCTGTCTCTTTGAGATTGCATTTGAGAGTCTCTCTAGCGTTTACATCAGGATTTCTTAACAGTGCGCTACTGGCCTTTGGCTCTGGATAATTCTTTGTGGGGCAAGGGGAGGGGGGACAGAGTGGACTGCCTGTAGGATGTTTAGCAGCATCCCTGGCCTCTATCCACGAGATGCCATTAGCATCTGTCCCCTCCCCAGTCCAACTCAAAAATATCTCCAAATTTGCCAAATGTTCCCTGGGGGGTCAAAACCACCACCAGTTAAAAACTACTGGCATTTATGCCCAGGAGGGAACTGCTAAGTCGTGAAATATGAACAATTTACCTCTACTAGATTCTGTCAAACTGCTCTCCAAAGGGGTTGTACGAATGTGCACTCACACCAGTTGTACCTGAGCCTCCATTTCCCCACATCCCCATGACGCCAAATACTGCTTCAGACTTTAGTAATTTGGACAGTCTGATGGATGAGACTTGGTATTGATATTTATTTTAATTTGCATGCCCATCTTTTTCTTTTCAAAGATGATAGCAATTACACTGATCTATTCCTTCTTAGAAGCTATGCTGAGCCTTTGTTGACAGTCTCCAAAAAGGAAAGGAGCTAAATCTGCTGGCCCAGCACAGAGAACCTGGAGCTGGAATCTGCCTGCTGAGCATGCCGCAGCAGAACTGGTCCTCAACCCCATCCCAGACTAGCTCCCTCCACCAAGAAGGCTGGGGGGAGCCCCAAATGGGACACAGCCCTCTGTGCTGTGGGGAAGTGTGAGCAACTTGCATCTTTTCTAGTCTACCTGGCCATGGGAGCAAATACAGAGATTAGAAGGGGTAGGGAGGTGGTCTCTCTTGCCGGGTACAGGGGGCTGGGAATAACAGCATCCTCAGTGTCCCACCCAAAGCCCACCCCAAAGGAGCTGCTGTAGCTACAATGGCTGTGATGGCGTTTGTAAGCAGTGGCAGTGGGCAGGTGCAGATGAGAAAGCATCAGCAACAGGTAACTACATGAACAGTAAGTGAAGGGCAGCATCAAAGGTGAGCATCTCCCCAACCTCAGGTCACAAGGCACCAGGCCATGACTCATGAGCATTGGCGAAGGCAGCAGTGAGGATGGTCTGTAAGACCCCACACCCCAACAAGGATAGAAAGAGAGAGGTAAGAGGCAAGCAGCTGTGCTAGCTGCAGTAAGGCACGTCCACCTATTGGCTCCATTGTCACACCACCAGATCATCCTTTACTTGTAAGTCAGAAGAGGATATGTGGGGGATCCACAGTCAATACGACACATCATTTCATGTGTTAGTTGAGCAACCTGGTTAGACTGTAAATTCTTTAAAGGTAGAGAGCGTGTCATATGATCCCTCCATATACCTCACAACAGTTAGCACAAAGCTGGGTTCATAAGTTTTTAATAACAACTGTTGGATCATATTTCTGGGAGCCAAATGGAAATAGTAGCATAAAATGAATTTAATAGCCTGTTGCACACACCCACACCCACACAAACACACCCCTTCTAATTTCCAAAAAAATATGAAGTGCTTTCAACAGCATGACCCAAGTTATTTTCCCAAAATATCTATAAAGTAAGGAGCCAGGTCTGATTCACCCACTTTACAGATAGGGTAATTGAGACCTAACACTTTTTATTGACTTGTCCCTAATGGCATATACTCAACACTGAAACCCAGGTCTGCTGGCTTCCCACTGAAATACACCCCAGTGCTGGGTGCCCCTTGCATCCTCCCTGTCCCCGGCATCTGGCACCACTGAGGTGCCCCAGACACATCATTGCTTTTGTTCTTAATAATGCAAAACATCAACAAAGGCCACTTCTGACATCAACAGGGTACAGCAGGTGATAGAACATGGCAGGATGACCACTAGGGGTCTGGGAGCACTGAACTGCCAGCCTCTGTGTTCACTGAAGAAAATCTATGGACCAGTGTGTAGCATTCGGGGGAGAGGCAGAGACTGCAGAAAAGATGAGTCTCTGAGCAACAAGAAAGGACTTCAGTGGAGAGTTTTGGGAAAAACTTAACAATCACACCTTGGTGTTAATGTAAGTATATGGAGAGGTCAGGTAAGACACTCCATGAGTCCGTGAAAAAAAAGGAGACTGTTAAATCCTGTTAAAAATGGGATTACTGTAAATCCTCAGACACTGCTGTTCTAAAATTTTTGAGAGGGAGGAATTTGAAGAAAAGTCCTTGACTCTGAGCTTCCACTGCCAGGGGCACAGGTTTGATTCCTCGTTGGGGAATCCCTCATGCTGAATACGGCGAAAAAAAAAAAACCTTAAGAAAAGTCCTTGAGGAAAAACGAATCCTATCTTGCCAACAGATCTCTCCCTTCGTAAAATCTGAGCTAAAACAGGACCCATGTGAAGGCTGGGAGCTGTGAGACTGTGCTAAGTTTTATTCTGAGTCCTAAATTGTTTTACTGATAGTAATTTTAAATGTCCCTAGAATCTAGTTGTTAGCCCTAGCACCTAAACCAAGAATGGGGGGCTGAGATTAACTGTGGGGAAGTAATACTCATTCCTTCTTTATTAATATCTAAAATAATATCATTTATTAGGCATTATGTGTCAGGCATTTTGTCATAATAATGCTAGGAGGTAGGTGCTATTATCATTAGCATTTTTCATTGGTAAAAACTGAGGTTCAGAGAGGTGAAGTATCTGCTCAAGGTCACACAGCCAGTAGCAGTGGCAGAGCTGGAATTGTACCCTGTCACGGTCTCTAGAGTCTTAATCTTGATGCTACCGTGCTAGGTTCTTTGAATATGTATGTGTGTATGTTTGTGTGCATTGAGGTGGGGGAACAAAGTTATTCAAAATGCTTTCTCTTACAAAGCTTACAATGTATGTCCTCAGAAATGTATACTGTACTAAGTCTAGGAGGTTGGTGCCAATAGGTACAGTGTAATAAAGCGGATGATTAAGTTGGTTTTAGAGGATGGGTGACTGGTAACACGGCCCTAGGAGGGCGTGAGCACACACAGATGTACAAAAAGAAAACGAAGAGGGCCCGAGTAACAAACTTGGGAAAATAAACGCCCAAATACAGAGGGACTTTGGAGAGAGGACCGAGGAGGTTTCAGAAACCCGGAACCTCCAAAATTGCTCAAGAAAGGCTGCACCAGCCCTGCAGTCGGTCAGGCTGTGAGGAAGGCCTGAGAAATGGAGGAAAGACCTAAGCTTTAGGGACCCGAGACGCTCTAGCAGCAGGTGGCGGGAGGGAGGGGGTCCCGTCACAGAGGCCGCCACTTCTCGGCCCCTCCCCCGCCTGCCCTTTCCTGGTGAAAGGCCCGATTCTCCGCTACCTACCCGCGTAGCACCTCCACTCCGAAAACGCGTAGTGTCCCGCCTCCCCCCGCCCCCCATTTTTAACTCCTCTCTGCCAAACCTCGACATCAAGGAGAGCTTTGACTGGTCCGCTGTGCCCCACGGCCAGCCAATCAGCAGCTTGTTACCAAGGTGGGGGCTTCCCAGAGGGGGCGGAGGCTGCGGCACTACCCAGTTGCCAAACTAGGAAAACGAACTAGCTAGCGCGTTTGGTCGCGTTTCAAGGTCCCAGACAGCTTCTCCGTAGGGACTGAGGGACGTGGATGATTGGCCGGGGGCTCCTCCCTCTGCCCACATCCGGGAGGGAGGGAGCCAAACACCTGCCTGCCCTCACGCCCCCAGCCTCTCCGTAGCACCACCCTTGCGGTGCACGTCTGAGTGCGGGCGGCCCGCGCGGGATCATCCTCGGCTGTCCCCGACTGAAAGCCGTCGCCGTTGCCTCCCAGGCGTGTTGAGGACGGGAGAACTGCCTCGCTGGAAGGTGCAGAAAACAAGCCCACCTCACACGTTTGAGGCCGGCCAGACTGAGAAGTGAAGACAGGCTGAGATGCTGTATTGCACTGTGTGCCCCACAGTGACCAAGTGACCAGTTCATTCCACATGACCTTGTGGCCTGGGCGGGGCTAGAGTAGGGAAAGCCCCAAGAAGCAGAAGAATCAAATCTCAAGTCCCTTAACCCCTTTGAATTGGTCATCCCATCAGTAAAACAGGGCTAACAGTAATGCCTAAACTGCCACAAAGCAAGGGTCTGGACCAGAGGGTTTCAGAGCCCCAGGTCCTGGAGCTGTTCGCTCGCCCTGGTGAAGGTGGAAGAGGGATGCAGGTGGGAAAGGGGGGCTACCCGAACAGGACTACTATTTTTGGAACAGCAAAGACCACATTTCCAACCGTAGCTCATTACAAATGGGAGAGAGGATGGAGGCAAATCTACACCCTTACCAAATTCCCCTTTGGCCTTGTACCCAATTCCCAAATTCCCTGTTTCTCTCAGTTTCCATTGTGTAGCCTATATAAATGCCTCCTGATCTGGTAATGGTAATGACAATAATATTTAATAACATTTATTGTGTCCTTACAAAGAGCCAGACACTCTTCTAAGTGCTTCACCTATATTAATCCCCTCAAGAATACTGAGTGGGAGCAATTTTTTATCCTCATTTTAAAGATGAGAAAATTGAGGCATTGAACAATTAAATAACTTACCTGTGGTCGCAGAGCTTGTACATGGCAGAGCTGAATCCAAATTGAATCTGACTAGTATGTTTCTACCTAGGGACCTAGGCCCCTGTGCTCTCGGGGGCACAGACTGCCTTTCGAAGCACCCTGTGCCCCCAAGAGCAGGACCTCCAATTATTTGCTTTCTCATTATTTCCACAGACTCAGTGTACGGTCTCATCTTATAAAATGAAACTAGATAAAATGGTGAATTTTATGTTGCAGAAGTTTTACCACAAGTAGAAAGAAAGAAAGAAAAGAAGGAAGGAAAGAAAGAAAGGAAAGAAAAGAAAGAAAGAAAGGAAAGAAAGAAAGAAAGAGAGAAAGAGAGAAAGAGAGAAAGAGAGAAAGAAAGAAAGAAAGAAAGAAAGAGGAAGGGAGGGAGTGAGGGAGGGAGGAAGAGAAAATCCTCCTATCCGTCTGCCCAGTTCAGGTCACCATTGAACCAACCTGGAACATCCCTAAATGCCAGAAGAGAAGGGGTAATCCCCTAAACTTAACAGTTTTGTTGTGTGTTTCCAAAATGGTTCCCTCTCAGGGCAGATACGAATTTAAAAGTTGGGGAGTGGTGGGCAGGAGTACAGAAAGGAGAAGCCGAGAGCCTGCTCACAGCTGGTGTAGGCAAAGACTATCCACAGGGCGTGCTTGGGTCTAGAGGGCAATCTCTGTTTCACTTCCCCTCCCCCATTCTCTTACTCCCTGAACCCTGACCTCTAGCTCAGTCCTCCCTCCCTCCCCCACCCCCACCCTCACCCATCCTGCACCCAGATTCCCAGCAACTTGGGCACACCATCTGCCTATCCTCCCCCTTCCCCAGGGTCTTAGCTCCTTTTAGTGAGCCCTTTAAATAATTAAATGCCCCAAAGCCTCCCACACACTGATCCCAGCTCCTGGCCTGGGGTGTTATTCAAAGACCAGGAGCTGGGCTGGAGAGCTGCCAACCCCGACGTCTCAATTCAGCTCCTTTTTTTCCCTGCTCAGCTGCTGGGTGGTTAATGGGCCTTTCCTCCCGCTTTGGCCCCTCTGCCCGCCAGCCTAGTACGCAGAAACCAAACAAAAAGAAAAACGCTGTGAGGGACTGATGGGGGTGGGGAGGGAGGAAGACACCAGACCCACCTCCAACTGGGAAAGGGATGGGGACAGAGGGGGCACAGAGAGGGACAGGGCAGCTTTCCCTGCTCCCCATCCCTGCAGAGGAGCTGGGGCCACTCCCTCTAACCCTGGGGAGCTGTTTGGCCGAAGGGGGAGGGAGAGGGGTGTGACCAGGAGAGAGGGCTGGAGGCTGTCAATCACTTGGGTGTTTGGGGGCTTAGGCAGCTTCCTCATGCAAATCACCCTAGTGAATCACTGAAAGTTTGGTCCAGACACAAAGAAGCTGCTTCTCTCACCCGCCGCCTCTCTTTACTGCACTACAGCAACCCCACCCCTAGCCAACCAAACAAAAGGCCCGAGCCCAGCGGTGCGTGAAGGAGTGAATGGGCGAGACCATCCCTGGTGACGTCCCACCAGACAGATGGCAACAGTTGCCCCACACCAGTTTCAAGCCTCCTTTCATCCTTCTGCCAGTCATAAAGAACAGCCTCCATCCCTCCAGAGTCCATCAGCTACTCAGAGCCCACCCAAAGACAGAATGGGGGTGGGGGGGGGCTGCCTGGGAGCTGGAGGTGAGAGGGGAATGACATTGGACGTTTGGCTGGAAAAGAAAAGCGTTGTTCAAAGTGCTGGCACTGGGGCCAGCCTGCCCATCTGTTTCCCTCTGGGGAGGCTCTGCCCCCACACTCCTCCTCGGCTTCTGTCCAGCTCTGTGCAGAGCCAGAATCCCTGGGAAGGGAGACCTCAATTTGGGGCAACAATGTTACTCTGTGGTAGCTTGGGGTATTGTGCTTTGAAGGCTTTCGTTCTGTAAAACTCCCTTGACTGGGCATTGTTTTGCCTCTCAAATAATAGGGTTAAATAGAAAAATCTAAGACCTATCAGGTGGAGAACAGTGGGATCTGGCACTCTGCCATTAAATAATGAATTTTGAGTTGTTCTAGAATAGGATTCTATCAAAACAACCCATGTGTGCTTTCAAACATTAAGAGGCTAGGTGGAAAGAAATGGACCAGGAATCAGGAGACCTGGCTTCCATGCTCAGCTTACCATCTGCTTGCTGTATAATTCTGGGCAAGTCATCTAGCCTGTCTGAGCCTCAGTTTCCTCTCCATAAATGGTAAAATCACCCGCCACCTCTACCTCCCAGCATAGTAGAGAGTAAGCTGGTGTGCAATCCAGTGCTCTATAAACAGGACAGGCTGTGCAATAGGAGGTTTTCTCTTCTTTTCTTTTCTTTTTTGGTGGAATCTTAGTTCTCCAACCAGGGATCAAACCCGTGCCCCCAGCAGTGGAAGCATGGAGTCTTAACCACTGGTCCCCCAGGCAAGTCCCCCATGGAGGCTTTGCTTTCAGCTTGCCCACAGTCATAACTCCCAGGAGGTAGAGTGTTGAAACATTTTTCAGAGTGCTTCACATCTATTATTTCATGAGGCAATTGAGACCAGAAAGGTCTAGGGCAATGCAAAGATCTTTTTTAAAGAGTAGAGGTGAAGGCTCCCCTGGCCCCCTAATCTCCTGAATCTCCGATTTTTGTCTCCTTCTCGCTCCACCCTCCAACATCAGTCCAGTCTGTTTTGGGAGGATTAATGGGAGCTCTAGGCTAAGGTGCTAAAAGATCTCGATAAATTCAGAATAAAAGGGAATCATTCCCTATGTCTTAGTAAAAAGGTATCGCATATGCAAAGTTATGATTCTGAGGCCACAGGTCTGCATTCTTCGGGGCTGAATGCCCCCGGTTGCTCTTTCTGCAGAAGAACTGAGCTGTGGTGCTGGGGGTGAGGGGTGAGGGGTGGGAGTGGGCAGAGTCGCTCAGAGCTTAGGGAACACAGCTCACCACTCTCCTCCTACCTGGCTCCATGCCCTGCTCCTCCACCCACCCACCGGACCTCCTGTTGTTTGAGCTGGCCAAGGTGCCTGTGCTCAGAGCTGTTTGGGCACAAGATAATAAAGGCATTTCTCAAAACAGCTCTCTTTCCCGATCCTTGCTTGAACTAACCTCACCCATCTCTAATCATTTCCATTTGTCTAGCAACTGTCTAAGCACTTATTTATGTAGAATGTATCATTCTATGTAGTTCCATTAATTTGTATTTAATCACATATCAGTGTTTTATGTACCGGCATTTATGATTATCCCATCAACATCTTTGGACTGACAACACACTGAGGACAAAAACTCTCGCCTCTGCCCACCCCCCCACACTGTGCTTCTCACAAGGACCCGTCTCTGGACATAAGAGAGCCCTTACTCCAGGACACATTGCCTGCCTGCCAAACTGAAAACTCAAAACCATAAAAATGTCCTTTAAGCTGCACGTGCAGCTGGCTCCGTGCTAGAGCCCAGATACAGACCCTGGACTCTAAGACCTGTGTCGACCCACTTCAATCCCTCATATTCAAATAACACTATAATCTTAACAAGTGGTTTTACATTGTGTTCCGCCCTCCTGGGTATCTTTGAAGCTCATCTCAGGACACAGTCAGTGTTCCTTTCCTTTCTCTCCCACCTGGGAGGTGCCATGGGAAAAGTCATGGGAAAAACCTATTGGCGACTATGACAGGGAGATTATTTTCCTTTTGCAAAAACAAGAGAAGCCACTGAGACCTAAGCCTCTACCCTGAGCAGGTCCTAGTAAGAAAGGAAGTGGGTCACAATGAGCACAAGGAGTTCCTGTGTTTTGCACAAGAGCTGGGAAGTCAGCAGCTGAGGATGAAGCAATCCATCTGGCTGGTTGGTCTCTATTGGATCAGGATTTCTCCATCTGGAAAGAGGCAAAGGGCAAAGGGCAAAGGAGAGAGAGAGAGAGAGAGAGAGAGAGCCCTATGGGGTTGGGGGGAGTCCACTGAAGTGTATAGACTAGACTGCTTGGTTCCCCAGCCCTTCTTGCTCTCAGTTTCATACCCAGGTACTGCATTAAACCCAGAAGCTACAGTGGGTATTGAGAAATACCAGAGGTGATCTCTAGAGCCTTCAAATTGAAATATGACATAAAAAGAAAGCAATTCAAGGAAGACATACACAAATAAAAGATCATATACATGAATAAGCGAGGGAACAGCAACTTCTTCCTATAAAAGTTTAGAGGGTTGTTATAAAATCAGTCAAGGCTAGGATAAGTGGCAGGAGTTCAGAGGACAGGCAATCTGAGTTTGGACATAAAATATACGTAAGATTGAGATTCCAGACTTCTTAACTGTTTTTTGACCACCTGCAATGTGAACTGTGGCTTGGTGTAAAAGTTCCTGGAATCCAGAAGACCAGAGGGCTAAGGGTGACAGGGGGAATTAGAAGAAACCCTGGATCCAGTTTTGCCTTAGTTTTTCTTTCTTTCTTTTCCCCCTCTGTTTATTCAGTCAGTCCTGGATTTGACCCGACCCTGTCACTTACTAGCAGTACGCCTGTAGGTAATTTGCTTCACCTTCCCTGAGTCTTAGTCTCTTCATCTATAGTCTAAGGGTAATAATATCAACCCATGGAGTTAATCTGAGAATTTAATGATATTATACGCATGGCGAATGCTCACTAGTGCCATTTATTATTGTGTTATTCTGTTAACCCATTGCAAACACCAAGACAGAAAAGGATTAAGGAGGTAACATTCCCATTCATTCATTTACACTATTGTTGAGAACCTACTGTATGCCAGGCCCCATGCAAGCACTGGAGATACAATGTAACATCAAGATATGCAGCCCAGCTCCCAGAGCCAACAGCCTCCCAGGGAGACATAAATAAAATAATCATCCAGATGAGTGGATCACTTCAACTAAAATGGAGAAACTTGAACCGCAAATACTACCCTACCTTCCTGGGAAGAGTGGCCAGGGAGAAACCCAAGACAGCGTTTGTCTTTGCACCAACTGTCTGGGGTTGGGGAGGTTTGGTGAAGATGGGGTGTATAGTCGCTTCAGCTCTGAGGTAAGAAAACGGAGGCTTTGTCAAGACGGCCCCTGCCACTCTCAGCCTTTGCCTTGAGAAGCAATGCACTCCACTTTATGGCAGGTGAACGGTGGAGGGTGACCCAGCACCACCAGCCCTTGTCATGTTGGCGTTAGAGTCCAGGGCAACCAGGCCTTTGTGCTGAGGTCCCTGTGGTGACTCACACTTTAGACCTTGACCCTCTCCCCTGGGGAAAGGGGAATTAAGGTAGGAAGCTTCTAGACATTTCACTTGCGATATGACCCTCTGTTCTGACCCAGCTGAAGCCCCTGCCCTGCTCTGCCGAGAAAGCCTTCTTCCTCTCTGGGCCCAGTACTGTTTATACACTCTCAGAAAGGCAGGTATCAGGAGGCAGCTGGTGTTTGTGGTCAGTTCCCCCCAGATACAGGAGCTCCAGACCTACCCCCACACTGGCTGCCATTGGTTAATGGGAAGCCAAAACAGACTCCCACCCGCTGCCCTCAGCCACCCAGCCAGCAAACAAAGAGCTACAGGAAACACCTGGAGGAATGGGCAGCTGGCAAGGGGACGCTCTGCCCAGGAGAAGAAAGGGCTTTCAGGATTAGTTAGGCCAGTGAGGAGCTGGGGGAGGGGCTTGACTGCACTTCTCTGGGTACCCAGCAGCGGCAGAGAACTAACAGCTGAGTTGCTCAAATGCACTGTCACTCCCCCCACCCAACCACACACACACAGAGGAAAGGGATCATCCCCCTCCGGCACCAGCTTCCCTAGAGCCAGGACAAGAAGGCTCATTAAGGAAAGACTCCTGAGAGGGCTTGTGCCTCTGCCCCTCTCCTTCCTTCCGTGGCCTCCTCACCCTCAGCCAGAAAGCTTAATCCTCTTCAGACCATGTAAATTTAAAGCCATGGTATAAGCATGAAGACAGAATCCTTAAATGATGCATCAGCCTATGGTATGTGAAAGCATTTTTCCAACAATAAGTCTCCATTTATTTCCAAACTTATTTATCCAGACCTGCATTCATATCTGCCTACTCATTGCTTATTATTTCAAGTTGTTGTGATTCCAGTTGTGTGGAACAGATTTGACTGAAAAGATCAAATGAAGTCCTACCATCAGTATCCACCTAAGAACAAATTTGCTGGTGTGTAGACCATGTGCTGGGAACTGTGATATCTGCAGGGGGACTCAGCTCACAGGGCTCCCTCACCCGCTCTTAGGAAACTCCCAAAGTGGGCAATTTCCTTTTTAGGTCCTGAATGGGAGGGAGGATGTTAGGAGAGGGCAGTGAGGAGAGGGCACTTGCCCCACAGTCACCTGTGGGCACATCCTTTCATTCAACCGCCAGTGTACTCAGTGTACTAAGACTGTCTCATGCCAAGTTGTGCATGGCACATGGGGGTATAAAAAGAAATAGAACACAATGGTTCCTCCTGTGGAGGTGTATATGGTAACAGTTGGAGAGGGGATGCAAGCTTGCAAAGCCACCAGACCTCAACCAAAAGCAAAACATGAAGATGTGCTGACTCTGTTATGAAAGTGTAAACAGTAATAAATGACATGTATATATATATCATTAAGAGGCTCTAGAGTAAGAAATGTGTTATAAAAGTGCAAGCAGTTTTAAACCATATGTACAAACATTGAAAAGCCCTGAGGTAAGAATGTTTTTAAAGAGGACTAGCAGGATTTTTCAGGAAAAGTATCCTGAAGAGGCAACAGGGGAAGGAAAAAACTCTAGAGAGTCATGTAGGTTTTTTTGGTGGTTTTTTGTTTTTTAAAGCTTTATTTATTTATTTATTGGCTGCATCAGGTCTTAGTTGCAGCACAAGGGATCTTTCGTTGTAGCGCGTGGGTTCTTCATTGCGGCACACGGGCTTCTCTTGAGCTGTGGCATGAAGACTCCAGAACGCAGTAGTTGCAGCGCTTGGGCTTAGTTGCCCCGCGGCACATGGGATCTCAGTTCCCTGACCAGGGATCGAACCCGTGTCCCCTGCATTGCAAGATGGATTTTCAACCACTGGACCACCAGGGAAGTCCCAAGAGTCACATTGATTTTAAATTTGTTTCCACTACCTCTCCCTCTAGTTACTGGTGCTTTGCTTTCTTCATCTGTGAACTTGAGGTAACAATATCTCACAGTGTGCTGTGGACATTACAAGAGACATTCTGTGTGTAAGGTACCAGGCAGAGTATCTGGCAATTGTGGGTGCTCAGCACATGGTTAAGTGCTCATGTCCTAGAAGGAAGTGTGTCAAAGTCTTTTACAAGCAGTTTTGGGCCGTGATAATTGTCGGAGTAGAGAAACTTGCAAATGTGGACATGGCTGCAAGGAAAGGTGAGCAGGTAAGAATTGACAAGGTGAGGGGTCCTGGTGCAGATAGGCCATTGCACAGAGTATTTGAGGTTGGAAAGACTGGGAGAGCCTTATATTCCCATTTTAGGGATTCAGAGTGAAAAAGAAAGGCAGCAGGAAGGGAATGGCACAATGAAAATAGTTTGCACTTGCCCCGGGCTGCTGGGCAGGCCAGGTAGTAGAGCAGGTAGAAGGCTGTTGTTTTATTTCAAGTGTGACAGGGGCCCGACTAGAACTCTGTGCTGGCCTAAATGGGACAGAAGAATCAGAGATTTTCCTGTTCCATCTGGAAATGGAAATGGAATGGTGAGAGGTGATTTAGCATAAGTGACTCATTTTACAGATGAGAAAACCAAGACTCAGAAGGTGGACGTGACCAGTCTAAGTTGTCAAAGACATCTATTACTAGCTATTTTCAGACCTGAAGCTAGGGCCCCTATTTCCCAACTCCTAAACCTAGAGTTATTTCCACCACCTCATAGCTGGCTTCACAAGTAAACATTGGGAAGAGAATTTCTGTAGACAGCATCAGTGTTCAGGAGCTATGGACCCTATTCTCTCTCCTGCCACCTTGGAATTCCTTCCTGATGGCAGCCCAGGCTTTTCTTCTCCAGGTGATTACTTTCTGGGTAAACCCATTTAAGGAGTTCATTGTTAACTAAGGCTCTCCCATATTATGACTTAAAGTGTGTGTACGCCTCTTTAAGTGACATTTACATTTCAATGGCAGGTGGTTAAAGACCTAAGAGGCTGCTAGAGTCAAAGGATTGGTTTTTTTTTTTTTAAGAAGGTGCAATCACAGGTTGGTATTTTGAGCTGGGACTCCTCGTGGCAGACCCTGAATGGACTTGAGTTTTTCCTCCCATCCCTGATCTAAATCTCCTTGATCTGCTAGCCTCTACTCTTGGCCACTTTGACATTCATTCATTCAACCAGTATTCACTAACACCCACTAAGCACCAAACACTACTCAGATAAGGTCCCTGGCCTACATTCTAGCTGTAAACTCAGGGTTATAAGGACTAGGGTAGAGGAAAGAACTGAGTAACATGGGAACACTTGTCCCAGACTGGGAAGGGGAAATGTCACAGAAAAGTTGCCTGGAAGAGATGCTCTAAATCTTCAGAGGCAAGAGTTAACCAGATGAAGTGGGTGGGTAGGAGAGGGGCAGAGCATCCCTGAGTAAAGGTCCAGAGGCCACAGTCCCAGGCACAGGCTAATGGACACCAGTTGAGGGAAGGGAGAGCTGCTTCTAGTCCAGTCCTTGGAGGGGGAAGAGGCCTCAGGTGTGCCCTTGGTTCTATTAGGGGTGTTCCTTCCTAAAGATCATGGCCATGGTGACAGCCAGCCACTGATGTCCTCAATGCAGAGCCTCGCTGTGAGTATGGGGGATGGGGTCAGAAACCTCTACATCCCCACTCCTCGGGGCATCATAGGTCACAAACTGGCAGCCTAGGCTGATATGCACTTTAAAAAAATAGCTTAACACTTTAAAAAAATTAGTTGCCATCTTTAGAATTCAGGGAGATGTCAAATAGAAGTCTGCATTTCAGGTTTCTCTTGAAAAATTACAATATCTGGTATAGAGCTAATGAGTGGGGTCCTTTTCAGACAAGGCTTGAGCTGGCTCTCCAAGTTCATTGTAGCCTCTGTCTAGCTATCCTCATTCATTGACTGTCTGGCCTTACCCTCACCCCTGCTACCCACCAAATTTTAAAGGAGCTCTCCCTGCTGGTATATAAAGTAGTCCTTTGTCCAACCTGCCCAGCTATAACCTCCTCTTATCTGATGTGCTCTGGGCAGCCTGTCAGGTTTACTGAACCAGGGTTGGATTAAGGCCGCCCTTGTTTATGGCAATGAGGGTGGGGAGTGGAAGAGCCAGACTTCAGCTGGGAACAAAATGTCTTGGAGCTGGTGGGAGCTCAGAGAACCAGGTTTCTCTCAATCCAAGGGAAAGGACTGGCTGCACATCTGGGGTACACTTGTTTGTATAAGATCATTGTTATCCAGGGCCCTGGTAGCCTTTTAGACTAAGCTCAAATGGTTTTTTGTTTTGTTTTGTTTTGTTTTGTTTTTGCCAGCTCTGCAAAGAAATGGTGCAGAGAGAAAGCCAGAACTCTCCGGAACTCATTACCCTTCCCCATCTCCCCATTTCTCTCTCTTCTGGGAAGGGAGAGCAGATGGGTGTGATTCCACAGATGGGCAGGATGGAGGTAAGCAAAGTTGTTATTGGAAAATCCCTTTCCCCACCCACTTGGTGTGTGAATGAGCACGTAGCCGGTTTGGTTAATCTCCACAAGCAGAACATGAAGCCAACAGGTCAAAACTGCTCGGTGGTCAATGAGATCAGATGTCTGGAAAGGACACTGTCCATTTCAGCAAGAATGACAAAGGTCAGACATCAGTTCATTCATTTATTTATCAGGTACTTATATAGGCTTCTTGGTGTTAACTGTAGCTGCTCTTGGAGGCCCAGTAGGAATTTTAATTTAATAATGGTTTCCTTCCAGTTATCAGAATGTCAGAGTGTCCTTATTCGTCTCAGGACCAGTTCAGAGCCCATGAAGAGATGAGGTTAATTTCTACTTAAAACTACAATTCTCATTTATTTAGTACTCAAGTGTGCAAAGCACTATTCTAAGTAGAATATGGATCTCATTTAATCCTCATACCATTTTGAGATAGGTTCTATTCTTAATCCCATTTTACAAATGGGGAAATGGAGGCCTGGTGAAGTAATCTGCCCCAGGTTTCACAGCCAGTAGGTAGGTGGTAGAGCTGAGATTAGACCTCCAGGCAGCCTGACACCAGGGCCTGAGCTCCTGACCTCTTTGCAGCACTGTCTCACTAGACCTGGAAATTGAAACCTTATCAGGCAGGAGTCTGAGCCAAACAAGGGAAGATTATTACAGACTTCACTTCCCAGTCCAAATGAACTTTCAGTTCAACTAACTGAAAATATGATAATAATTGTGCTAATTTGCTCTCCAGTAATTGCTAGGATAATGGAGATGATTTAGAACCAGAAGCTGAAGAAAGGAACAGAGTTCATCTAATCCACCCCCTAATTTCTGAGACAGGAAACTTTCAGGGTTTATATGAACTCACATAGCTAGTTAGGAAGAAGAACCTGGACCACAGCCCATAGATTCTATCCCCCGCCCCCCCACCCCACCCCAGCCCAGAACTCTTTCTATTGCACCACTCTTTGTTGGGCCGGGTGCCAGCCCTGGCTCGGAAGCCAGGAGTCCTCACTATCTTTCCGGACCACAGGCTACTCGAGGAACAGATGTCAGCCTCACAGAAGTGGGTTTCTTCCCCCGGGGCTCGTTTGTTGCAGCATCAAGGACTTCCCCACCCAAACCTCCTTATCAGGAGCCAGGATGGGCTCTTAATCTGCAGCTCCCAGGGCCTTGTCTACACTCTTTGGGGTGGTGCTTATCATCCAGAAACAGCTGACCAAGCACAGGTCTCCCAGCCTGGCACTGTTTACCAAGTGGGGAAGCTGGGAGCAGAATGGACCAACCAATGCCCAGTCCCTGAACACATAAAAGCCACCAACTGCAATTCCTCAAGCAATTCTTGTCTACAGCCCCTATTCCCTCACCTGGCTAAGGGGTACTCTCCACTCCTATTGACATTGGTCAGATCTAAAGTAAATAACAAACTGCTTGATCACAGAACCGTCTTATTTAAATTGAGGGACTATTAGTTCTACCTAGAGCCATGAGAAACCTCAAGATCAATCTGCCATTCTGTGGTTTACCTGGCTTGGAAACAGAGGTGGGTGACAGTGTCCCCTTAACCCCCAGACAACCCTCCCTGAATTTCAGGCCTTTGACTAAACAATGAAATATCCTTCATGAGAGAAGCCTGTTAGGAAACAAGAAGTTAGATGCTGATTTTGTACTGAATAAGAGAAGAGTACACCAGGATGGCAAAAATTCGACCCTAACCTCATTTGTTAAGGACCTAGGTAGGTCCTTAACAAATGAGTACCTAGGACATTTGTGTTAGAAGCTAGACATGAAAATGAGACCATTCTTTTAAACAACTCCTTGACACAAGTGGGTCCCTAACCAATTCTATTTGTGATACAGATGAGCTAGCTTCCCTGACCCCCATCTCCTGGCTCACCTACCCTCCCAGTATATCACACACAGACTCCCAGGCCGACCTCCCACCTAAGACACCTAGGTCAAACTGCATGTTTGTTGATGAGGGTCATGGAGGTATGAAATGAAGTGTGTGTGTGTGTGTGTGTGTGTGTGTAGGGTGGTACCACTGCTCATGAGACAACATGTTTACAATTTAGTTTAAGTATAGCCCACGTACAGCCAAGAAAAAAGATAGCCCAGGTCAAAAATGTACTTGTGACCTTAGTACAAACTGCGGAGCTAGCAAGTGAAGTGGGGGTGGGGAAGCCTGTTTCAAAACCTCATGGGCAGAACCCTAGAGTCAGGGATGAGAAAGGGTGTTTCTATGTCCTTGCATAGATCCTATCTACATAGCCAGAGTTATAAAGGGTAACAGACCTATGCTCTTGGTGTTTGCTGTCAGAAGCAGCTCCTTTTTAGCTAACTGGTAACATTGGCCTTCTGTCACATGTTCAGCTCCAGTGCCTGTATCCTGAGGCCCAATTGCTCTTGTATAATAAGAATGGTGGTTGTCAAGTGGGAGCCCCAAAGATGACAAGAGAGCTTGACCAGGAATTTCAAAAAATTCTGCCCCAACCTGGAAAGGGGTTCAGTGTCCTCTGTTAACCATCCCAGTCTGTGAGCGGGCTGTGAGTCTTAATCATTTTTAATAATTTTAGTACCTAGCACATACAATAAATGCTTGCAGAATGAACTAATGAGTAAGGCGGAGGAAGAAGAGGATGCATAAGATGAGCCCTGGCTAGACTGAGGAATGCTCAGACTAGAACACTGGCCCATCTAGCATTTTCACAGGGAAGTTAGAATATGCATTAAAGAAGGGAAGTAAGGAGCTATCTCCCAGGAAAGAGGGGATGCTTGGAAATGTCCCTACCACCTACGCGATAGGTCTGCTGAATCCAACTGAAGAGAAATACTATGAGGCACAAAGGATTTGCTTCTGAGGGAAACGCAAATTAGTGATGTGGGAATTTTATCTTCTCTATACCACACGACTTCATCTGCTACACTTTTATTAAAGAAACCAAAAAAAAGTGTACATTTGTCCATAAAGCTGTACATTCTTCCATATAAAAACACTATTATACAATTAGTAACCTTTGTGTTTTCTGTCAGAATAGCTTACAAACGTACTATTTATTTTTACTTAATGGGAGAGACAGGCCTGCTCAACAGTCCAGCTCTGGGTGTTTTGTTGTTTTTAAAGTGAACGTGAAAAAGAAGAGAGAAAAGATTAAGAATGAGACCATGAGGCTGCTTATAAAAAGGCAGGGACCTGTTTGCAGACAAGATGCAACAACAATCTGCAGTGATTCACAGCTTTGTTTCAACCCACAGACCGGAAAATTAGCTCTTGGGTCTACTGGCCTGAAGTTAACTTTAAAGCAATAAGGACTGGAAAAAGGATCTGGGAAGGTACTCGGGATCTGGAAAGTTGAAGAGGCAGTACTGGCAGGAATGGGTAGGGGAGTGTTTGGTAACTAGCACCCTTGAGTCAGAATCGAGTGTTTAAGAAATGCAGGAAAGGGGACTGGCAGTGGGGAGAAAGTTTCCTCACTAAAGGCAACAGCAGGAGGGTAGCCAGGTTGACCAGATGTTCTAGCTACATCCTTCTTAAGGTGATTCAGGTTTGGGAAACTCAAGGCCTTCTGAGGATCCCTCACTAATGTCACCGAGAAACTGAAGGAAGGAGATTTCTTCCCTGTGTAATTTTCCATTTTTCTCCAACCCAGAACAGTAAGTATTGCACAAGTCTATAGACAAATTTGGATTGTACTGAGAGAGACAGTAGCCTCTCCCACAGGTGGTCTGAGCACCAGGGAGAAAAAACACTGCCCAAGGTTTGGCTTTCAGTGTCAGCCCTACAAGAATACCAAGTAGTCCTGCAGAACTTGGGGCATTCTCCCATTCAGCCAAGGAATATCTACAAGGCTAAGCATCCAGCCATAGTCCTGAGGACAGAGGGAGAAATGGTTCCTTAAGCCCACCAGGGCACCAGGAGGTTGTGAGAGCCAGTTCTCCTCCAGATCCTCCTGGGACCCAGGAGGCCATATTGCACAGTGACTGAGAACTCTTGTCCTAGAAAATAGGGTAGCTCCATGACCCAACCAGAAGGGGAGAGGAGCGGCGGGGGGGCAGTTAGAGAGGAGTGTTGTGCTTTTAAAAAGAAGGCAGTATTCAGGGACCTGAAGTTCCCTGTAGCTTTTGAGCCACCTCTCAAAGGGATAATGGCAGCATCATGAGGACTTCTGTCTGGTTACAAAAGAAGGGTTTTGGCCAAAAAATATCCCAGTGGATACTCTATGGTTCCCAAAATTCCATTGCAAATCAACCCCAAGGTATTTGCCACACATACTCACACATAGAGCAGCTCATAGCAAGGCAAAGGTTTTGTGCAGAGTGCCCTTCTCTCCCAACTCCAATAAACCTCAACCCCTGCCTCACTCCCCTGACTCCCAAAACAAAAAGCTTTATATTCTTGGTGGGAAGCAACATCTACAGCCCCCTGAGAATAGAATTAGAAACAAGTCATGATTTCAAGAAAAGCTGCTCAGGACAGAAGGAATCAGGAGAGGCCTTTTCACTCTCTGCCTAGAATCTCATCAAAAATTGAAAGAGAAGATTAGGCAATATAGTATGATTTAAGTCCAGGCTTGAATGCCCCTGAGTTGAGTAAGAGAGGGGCCAGGGATGCAGGTGTCCTGGGTGAGAGGTTTGAACTCAGCCTCTCTTCTCTCCCCAGGGCAGATCCTGACCTCTCTCATTCACAGTTACTAACCTTGCTTGCTCCCTCTCACATCTTCCTGGGTTGCTAGCCAAGCTTCTCCCACCTCACCTTGGCCAGACCCATGCCCTCCCTGACCATTCCCCCCTCCCATTCCAGACACTGCCTCCCAGACTCAAGCACACAACAATTCTCTCCAAAGGCACCTGGGGAGGCCACTTCCAAGCAGCTCCCTTTAAGGATTTTTTTCTTAAAAAAATCTTTTGGTTTTTTTCCCCCCTTTTCTTAAAAAAAATAATATATATATATATAAATAACTCTTCACTTAAAATACAATTCCCCAGGTAGAGGTATGCAGTGGCCTGTTGTCACAGCAGAATGAGTACAGCAGAGCGCCGGGTGGGGTGGCGGGGGATCTAACTGGAGACTGCCATGATGTAGTTCTTTGAGGGGCTGCTCCTGCCCAGCATCATTTGGTTCTTGCAGGTGAGGAGCCCGTAGGAGGTGGCCACCGGGGCCTCCTCGTACAGGATGCAGATGGAGCCATCCTCCCCAATGCGGTAGGACACCTCGTAGGGGTCCACCCACAGGGTCAGCTCACTGGGCAGCAGCCGGTGCAGCTGAGGCTGGCTGAGTCCAATCTGGCTAGCCACTTTACTGATGATGGGGTCCATTTTGTGGTTGATTCGGATGCAGCGGTAGCCAGAGCCCTTGGATGGTTTTTCAGGAAACCAGTGGTGTTTGTAGTGCTCTGTGGAAACAGGACAAGGGGGATATGCACTGGTTAGAACAGTTGGGCCATGGATGCTACACAAGGGGGGTGGGGGTGATGGGATAGGAGAGGAAGGGACCTAGTGATTTTAAGTAAGCAACATGGTTTCTCATGAGTTTCAGGACCCTCCTGAAACCCTCCTGACACTGTAGCAGAAAAAAAAATTACGGGATCTGGAAAAACCCCTCCTTCCAGGACAAGGGTTTATGTGTATCGGGAGGGTGTCCCAGAGCTCTGGGTCAATCCTCTGTAGCCAGTATATTGCCTTTGGCACATCCCCAGTTTAAGGAGGAGGGGTGTGACTGGGGCTGGCATGTCCAGGCAGGGCCTCTGGGGACCTATGAGCTGAAGTTTCAAGGCCAAGAAGGCTGCCATTATTGTCGAACCCATGTCTCCCACCCTGTGCCTCAGTGGTTCCCTCTGCCTTGAAAAGTCAGAGGCCTGTCTCAGCGGGTAAGGGAGGCAAAACCGGGATGTTTGGGTGAAACATACGTTGTTCCTCAGAAGGCAGGATCTGTGTGGGCACGTTCAGAGATGGCTATTGCTGCCCAAGACCGCCGGCCAACCCGCTAGAAACCGCTGGGAGATGGGTCTCTTCCCCAGCCAGCGGCTGCTTGTATCTTGTCAACCTCCTCCATCTCACACCGCACCGCCCCCAACCCCGACACACGCCCGCAGAGCGCAGTTACTACGTACAAGGCTCTCTCTGTACCATAATAGGTGGCAGATGGCTAAGGGGGTGGGCAGAAAATACAAAGGGGGCCCGGATTCCAACTTCGACTGAGTGAACAGCAGACGCAGGCTCAGCGCAGCCCCGCGCGGCGGGAAGAACCACGGCTGGGACTCCAAGTTGTTGAGAAGGTTCAATTGCGCCTTCTTGTTCCATAAGGACCCCCCGGCCGGTCAGGCTTTGTTGCCTGCAGGGTCTCAGGGTCCACTGAGGGAGATGAGCTCGCACTCAGACCCGCAGGTACCCCCCCCTTCCGGGACATAAGCTGGGGACTCGGGATCGCACTCAGGTCTAGTGTTCGCGCCCGCGACAGCTTGGAGGGGAGCGCCCAACCAGAACAACCGCGGACCGAGACCCTAGAGCAGGGCCGAGGAGGAGGGACAGGACCCAGAGGAATGGGCGGAAGGTGGGGATGTGGGGGTGGGGGGAGGAGACTGCAGGCCGCCCCGGGAGCTGGAAGGAAACCGAGTCCCGGAGCTGCTCGAGTGGGGAGCCCTGCCCTAAGTGGAGAGGAAAGACGCCTCAGGCAGGGAGGGGTGCCGAACCCCGGTGTCAGGGTTCGACGGGCGCCAGGACCCTCCGCAATGTGCTCACCCGTCAGGGCTTCCTGGAGAGCCCCGCTGAAAACCTGAAGTCGCTGCTCGTTCACGCAGCCCCGGGTCCTCAGAAGGCTGGAGAGGAAACCCACAGCGGCGGCGATCTCCGGGAGCATGTCTGTTCTCTTCCCGGTCCAGCTGGCCTGGCTCATGTCGTGTGCAACTCTGGGAGCGGTGGCGGAGGCGGGGGTCAGAGAGAGGTCTCTGATGGGACGTGCCGAACCGTAAGCCTCTGCTCGCTCGCCAGTCGCGAGGGCTTTGCCCGGACTTTACCTGCTACACGCCTTTCATACTGTTGCGAGAGCCGGAGGAGCCGGCGGCGGAGTTCATTGGCCGCAGCCAGCGGATAGGGGCGGAGCCTGGCGTCCGCCCCGCCCCGCGCGCCATCGGTCTCAGTCCCGCCCCCACCTACCGCCACCTCCTCTGCGCTGAGGTCATCGCCCGCTGACGTCAGTGCTGGGAACAGTAGCTGAGCTTGCAGGCTGAGGGAAGCGGGAGGAGAAAGGGGTGGGGGGGCCCGAAGGCTCTCTGGGAAGGAGAGCGGCGCTTCAAGCTGGGGATTCTCTGACCTCTCCTATTCTCCCATTCTTCCAGACAGGTTAAAGAACACCTCCAAGAAGAAGCCTTCGTTGACACCACCTCTACCAGGAGGTCGCCTTTTCTGATTCCCCCACTTTCAACCACACCCTGTCAGAACTCACCCATTTTACCGCTTTGCCGCGTTTCCCAACTAGTCGGAATGGGTTCCTCTTGGCTCTCCGGAAATGGAGACTAAGTATTCTATTTACTTCCACAATAATACCAACTTCCCCAACAAGTTATGCTCTTCTACAGCAATGCCTTTTCTCTTGCCTAGAACCATCCGAGTCTTACCGACTGCTGGGTGGGTAGGGGTGGAGGGAGTGTTGCAAAACTTTTCAGTCTTCCTCTTCCACACGGGGAACCAGGCTCAGAACCTGGCAGCATCACAGGCACTCCTAGAGGTCTGTTGAATGGGGATAATTCTTAATATACCAGGGTCCAGCATACATAGGTGCCTCATACGTATATGTTAAATGAATCAAACCCAGTGGCCTCTGTAAATTCTTATTTTCCTTGACCACCTTTTTCTGGAGGCAGTCTCCCCTCTTTTTCCTTGACCCCAGGTTTCTCTGCCTCCTTCCCCGGCTGTGTCTCCCCTGGATCTCTTCCTGTCCCCGTTCCCTCACTAAGTCCACTCACTTTTCCTTTTCTCTCCACTTTATTTCCTTAGAGAGATTCTATTCATGTTGTCCATTTTGATGTTTACTTTTTTACTATTGACTTTCTTATCTGCATAGTCTGTCCACATCTTCTCTCATCCCGCCCCTCCTACCTGCTCTGTCTCTCCCCTTGGATGTCCAGCCACCAAATCAATGTCAGTCTAAGCCCACTGTCTTCTCCAAGGCCAGCTTCCTTCCTGATCTCCATTTCTATCAGATACCATCGGTTCCCAGTCACTCTACCCAGAAAACTCAGACTCACTTTTGGCTTCACCTTGTACTTTGCTCCTTAGATCCAGTCTCAAGACCTGTCGCTTCTTCATATCTAGATGATTGCAGTAGACTCTGTCAAATCCAATCCCCAAATCACCCTTCCCACTGTTAGTAGACTTACCTTCCTAAAGTTCTGCATTCACTTGCTCTTCTTTTGCTCGGATCATTCTGAGACACCCTCCATTTGTCTACTGCATTAAGTATGGACTTCTTTGCCTAATAGTTAAGACCTTTCATAATTTGGCCCCATCTATCTTTTTAGGTTTCTGCCACTTTGTGCTCCAAGGTGACTCTCATCACTGTTCTCTAAGCATCAGAGCAGCTCTGCATCCCAGAGCCCTCAGCGTTTGCCTATGATCCCTATCCCTGCCCTGTAATGTGGTCCCCATTCCATGTATGCCTATATGTGCCTGGCATTGCTGCACCATGGCTCATGCCATTATCTCTTGGATACCTCACTGCCTCCTTCGCATCTTTCCCAATCCCTCACACTCCTGAACGCACAGCTTAAGCTTGGTCCTCCACCTTGAAAACCTGTGCTGACCATTTTCTCACTACAGAATTAATATTATCCATACCATCCATTTGGCATTTATAATCTGTTGTTTGATATTCTTAGTGATCTTTTTAGAGGTTGACATCTTGTTTGCAGACTGCTTGAAAACAGGTTACTATGCTCATATGTCCTACATTTCCAGGACAGTTCAGGTTTCAAATATTCTGCTCCATTGCTTCATATAGCTCACTAAAATGCCCTGGAATTCTAGTATTTTGGCATTGAACACATCTCTTAGATGGCCTCTTCACTGGCTCCTCCACAAAGCTGGATCAGGCCAGGTGAGACCTCTGCTCATTGAGGGGGAAACAATTGTTACTGGAAACAGGGCTAGGACTGGAAACAAGATAACCTGGAGTGCATCAAACAAAAAGATCAGGTGTCAGCAAGACCAGAATTGACCAAGGTCAACCACCAAGGAGGCCAGGGAAACAGGTCAAGGTATAGACAGGTGTACAGAGTGGTTTAGCACCAAAACCTGAAAATACTTAACATCTTCCTGACTATGCTGTTGACTGGGGTCTGGTGTTCTGGGCCTTGCTTTAGTCCATAATTGACGGAAAAAAAGTCTTGTGACAGATCATCACTGTTTTTTGACTTAGGAAATAGAACTCTGTCCTTATGTAGGTTCTCGTATCACTCACCAGGTCACACAGCTAGTTCTTAATAGAGCCAGGACTGGCACCAGATCTGCTGACTTCAAATATGCCCTTTTCATTAGACCATGGAGTCCCTGTGCTATTACAATGGCTGCTGGTCCCACCTCATCCCACAGAGCTGTTCTAGATGATGATGCAATGAACTGAAGGGAAACAGTCTTCATTTTTGGACAGTAGCAAGGTCTTATCCCCCACATTCCCCCATTACCTAGGAAGTGTCTTATTCTCATCATTGGTGATTAGTTCTGAACTTTGTAGAGGGCAGTGATAATAAGAACCAGAAAGCACTTCACCTACTTTCTCATCCTCTCTTCTTTCTACACACAAGCCTAGGGAGAGGGAGTTTAATGTAGCCAACATTCAAAGTTTCCAAGTTACTCTACAGTGTAGTTGTACCCAGCTCAGGATTTAGATTCTCGATCAGTTTAAGGCCAACTATTGGGGTGGCCAAAAAGTTCGTTTGGGTTTTTTGTCCCATCTTATGGTCGAACCAGAACAAACTTTTTGGCCAACCCAATACATTGTAATAATCCAAATTACTTTTGGAATTTGCTGAAACTGCCCTTAAACTGCTAGGACCACAGTCCTTAGAAGCTCTAAAGTCCAGATTTCACTTCTTCTTCTGTTGCCTGCTGCCTCCCTTTCCTCGGTAGAGCCAAGGCATAGTTCAAGCATCAGGATAAGGACAGTGTGTCCCTCCCTCCCTCTTCTCCTCTTCTTCCTCACTCCTCTCTTCCCCTCCCCCGAAGGGCCTTGAGTTGAATTTTGAACATTAAATGTCCTGACACTGTGCTGACCTGTGGCTCTACCTACTGCCAAGTGGGCAGGTAGTGGTGGAGCTGGGGGTGGATGCTAGTTTGTGCCTCAACTGGATCAGAAACTTCTTCTGTACCATGTGACCCCTACCCACTGGCTCCCTTGGTCCTGGATGCCCATCTCACCCACTTGCACAGTCTACCTGTGTGGCCCCTCTAGAGTGACCCACAGCATCCCAAACCGCCCTCTTCAGACCAAATCCCCACCAGAACTGGGTCCCTCTCCTCAGGTCTCAGCCCTGGCCTTGTCTGTGGAGTCATCACACATGCCTTGCTCTCTACTCCCCAGTCAGGAGCAACCAGAACGTTGTACGTGACTGTCTTGCTCAGCATCCTGCTGGGCCTGCAGGGTCTTGGCTTGGTTGTCAAGGCTACCTCCCAGTTTCCTGACCACATGTTGAAACCTGAGGTTGAGTAAAGTTGATCTGCAGGCAGAGTCTGGGCTGCAATATTCTAGGAAGATGACATCAGCTCACTCCTACACTGTACAGTGTGTAGTTTTACTAGGTCTGTGTGTGAGTGTGCATGTGTATGTGTGTGTGTATGTGTGTATCAGTGTGGGTAGGAGGGCAGTATATATATATTTGAGTGTACATACTGAAATGTGTGTGATGTCTGTGGATAGGAGGGAATGTGGATATATGTTTGCAGATGTTAACACGTACTTAGTATATGTTGAAGAACATCATTTTGATGTGTGGGTGTTTTGTTGGAGTGTGTATTTTGGCAGGCATGTCTGAGTGTGGCTGGTATAGATGCTAATTTGATCTTTCCTCTTTTCAGGCCTCATCGGTGACAACCTTGCTCTGCGCACCAGAGCTGATAAGAAACATCACCCAGGGAGGACAGATGCCTCTTCTTCACTTTCTAATCAGAGTGGAAATACCACTAAATATATTCATAATTCTTTGCAAGCATCATTGGGTAATGTCCAGAACATCTTTTTGAGTTCCCTATCACCTTCTCACAAAGCTGTACCCTTCAAGTTCAGATCTAGGCCAGCCAGTCTGGGGGTTACTCTTTAGAATCAGGAACAGGAATCGAGGACAAAAAAAGATGACGTTGTCCCTAGAAACTGCTAACAAAGACTAAGAAAGTGGGGATGTTAGCTATCTTTAAGTTTCTGTCTTTAAATCCCTCCCCCCTACCCCAAAGTGAACTGAGAACAGGGACAGAAACAGATAATGCGAAGATGATTAGGGTAGAGTGGAAAACTACCCATCTGGACTGAAGGAAGGCTTGGTAGAATATAAATATGAAAAGGGCTTTCTAATCCCCAGGTCACAACAATTTTCAAGTCCCTAAGGACCATTTCTAAGAATGCCTTGAGGGCTGGAGAAGAGTCAGGAAGCTAAAAAGTAACCCATTTCTCCAGTTGCTCTGAAGATAGATGCAAAAAGAAGATTCCATTGTATAAAAAGCACCTAAATTAAGCAACAGAAGAACTTCCTTATAGGAAAGTGAGCAACTAGGATATGCTAAACAAGATGTCTGCTCCAGTCAGGACTCAGACACTGAGGTACAGGGCACCTTTATAGTGAAGGATGAAAATAGCCACAGAGGGTGGTGGAGTGAAGTCTGCTGGCCCCAAGCAGCATCTAACCTGCAAAGTATCAGAACGTCAGCCGTTGCCCACACAGTCTCCAGGTGCTGAATAGAAATAGCCAAGGCAGATGCAGGCTCCACCTGCTACCACCAACCCGGGAGCCCATCAGACACCTGGTGGCTAAAACAATCAGGGCCTCTCTAAGCTTTACTGGGCTCACGCATAGGCAAACTTGGGAGCCTGGGTGGGTCATTGTTCTCCACAGCACACAGTCTCTGGATTTCCTCTCAGTGTGCTCAACTCTCTCTCCCAAATACGGTCCATGTAGCTCAGAAGTCACAAGTTGGAAGCCTGTGAGGCAGAGCTGACTCAGTCACAGATATATAGTGTCTGGTCTCTACAGTGTTTAAGCATTTAAAAAATTAGTTGTCAGCATTTAACGATTAGGAAGTGTCATATCAAAATAAAACCCTAGAATTATAATTTCTCTTTAAAAATCAGAATATCTGTTTACACTGGTTCCACCTTCTTATTCAGCAATGACTGTTACTTAAGACAGGAAGTGTGTCCTTCAGTTCACCTGGGTCCCCACCAACTCTTTATCGCATCCCTGCTGAGACCAAGTGGTGGTTATCATTTACCAGGGCTGGATGCTGGGATTTGCTATTATTATTACACTTAATCCTCTTTTGTATAACTTGCCTTGATCCTGGAGGTATTTGAATTAGCATCTCCCGATATAGAGCAAATGTCAAAGCATCGTCTCTAACCCTAACTTTCCTGCTGAACTCCCAACTACTTTTTTTTTTTTTCAGTTGAGAACTGGACATTTTTTTGTTTTTGTTTTTGTTTTTGTTTTTTTTTTGCGGTATGCGGGCCTCTCACTGCTGTGGCCTCTCCCGTTGTGAAGCACAGGCTCCGGACACGCAGGCTCAGCGGCCATGGCTCACCAGCCCAGCCGCTCCGCAGCATGTGGGATCCTCCCAGACCGGGGCACGAACCCACGTCCCCTGCATCGGCAGGCGGGCTCTCAACCACTGCGCCACCAGGGAAGCCCGAACTGGACATTTTTGAAATATTTTTTCTGGTGTTTTTATCTCAACATGTAGGAATCAAGATACTTTTCTCCTTTCTCTACTTCTGATTTCGTTCTCTCCCTCAATAGCATTACCATTCTTTGTCTGGTCACCAGGCTCACAGTCTGCAGACACCTTTAACTGTACCCCTGCTAATCAGTTTCCAAGGCCTAGAGAGTCTGCAATCGCAACATCTCTCCTGTTTTCGCCTCTTGCCACGGGCAGTGTCCTCCCTCCCCCAGTCTTTCTGCCCCATCCTTTAAAAAACATCAGTGGCTTCTCATTGCCTACAGCATTAATTAAAAATCTGTTATCCGGCATTCAAATCCCTACACCCGGGGACTTCTTAGGACAGTAACTCAGATCACTGGGGAGTTTGGTAAAAATTCAGATTAAGCAGCCTCTCCCTTGATATTCTAATTCGTAGTTTGAGATGGGATATGGGCCTGTTTGTAATGAGAATCCAGGCCATTCTGATGCAGTGGTCCATGGACCCTACTCAGCACACCTTGTCTCAGAGGCACTCTTAGAGCTCCAAACCCACCTGACACGTCTGCCCAGACACCACCATCTGTGTCAACCCCTCCCCCTGCTGCAGCACCTGGCTCATAACTGTTGGCTGAATTGGTGGTGGTCAGGCACACGCAAAGGGTGGCCTGTACCCGCAGCCAGGATTCTGAAGGCAGCCCCCTGCCACTTCAGAGAGACCTTCACTACGGGAAGCCTAGTTTATCCTTATTTATTTATTTATATATTTTTTGGCCTCACCACGCAGCATGTGGGATCTTGGTTCCCCGACCAGGGATCAAATCCGTGCCCCCTGCAGTGGAACTGCAGAGTCTTAACCACTGGACCGCCAGGGAAATCTCCCTCGGAGCCCTAGTTTAGAAGAGCAGACAGCAGTTCCTCTAAAGAGGAGGCTTCTTTCATCTTGAGACACATTCAGACATACTTGCTTTTGTTGACCAACCTGGATTCTAATCCTGAATCTGCCACCTACTATCTATGACAAGGCAAATCTTTAATCTCTCTTATCCTCAATTTTTCTCATCTTTATAATGAGGACAATATGTTCTTCACATACTTACTGGGTAGATAAGTAGTAACATATAGAAAGAGCTTAGTGCAAAGCCTAAATATTACAGATAAGTATAAGTAAACCACAGCTTGGTATTGCCAACAGTCAGAAGCAGGGTTTTCAGAAATCATCTACACAAAATTTTTAATTTTGCAGATGAAGAAAAGGAGGCTGTGAGATGGGAAAAGATGCCCAAAATCACACAGCTGTTTAGTGGCGAACCTCCGTCTCCCACCCCATCTAGTGCCCTTTCCATTTTTCCACATCCCGTCTTGTGACACAGGCTTCATTCACTCCCTCATTCATTTTTTCACTTACTCAGGGACTATTTATTGAGTTCCCTTGGTGCCAGGCTCTGGAGGAACAGTAGTGGGTTTTGGAGTGGCAGGTGTTGGAAGCTGAGGGCAGGATACGGTCAGGTGGAGTAGGAGGCTGAAAGCCCAGGAGGCAGAATGTATTCAGCTGCTCACACACATGTTGATGTTTCCTCAGGTGGAGGCAGGAGTTTGGGACAGAGAGAAAGACTGTGAGCCCTGCAGGGGCAAGACCTGGGGTCAGTGAGAAAGAGTGACCAGGAGGGTCAAAAACGATGGTACAGCAGGACAAAATGAACTTCAGAGAAGGTGATGCGGAGTGACGGTCGGAAGAGGTAATGCAGAGCACGGAAGATGCTGCCCCCCCACGTGAGCCTGAGGGGTTGGGCTGTGACAGAGGAACAAGCTCCCCTCGAGACAGCCCCGTTTCAGCTAGGGTCAGGAGGCACAGAAAATGCTTGGATGGGCTTGAGGCTACAAGGGATTTTGCTGGACACAAGAGGGTTTGAGAGGGAGGTGGCGGGAGTTGGATTAGCAGAGAGCACTTACACAGAGGGTGGGGATGAGAGTGTTTGTCCTTTGGACGGCGACCAGTGTGAGGAGGAGTGAGGACTTAGACCTGACTGGGCCTTGGGAGACAACTGAATTCAGGGTCTCAGGGCAAAGAGCCACAAAAACGTGAGACACAGAGTGTTGGACAGGACAGGGAACTGCCACTTTTGCTCTCAGGGGTCAGCCAGGGGACCACAGGTGACCTCTGTGGCTTGGAGGGTTGAGGCCTCCAGGCTCCTGGAATTGGGCTCTAAGGGCCTGCTTTGTGCTCTCCAAAGTCACCTCTTCATCCCCTTATATCATCCTGCACCACATTGGCTCATACAGGTTCACACTCCTTCTGCTGGGAGGGAGCGCTGGAAAGTGTTATTAATTCATCAAACTTGTGACATATGCTGACAGTATGTCAGTTCCTATCTAGGGAGGAGATCTGCTCCCCAAAGATAGCTATTCCCTTGAGGGTTGCTTCTCAGCTGCTGTGCCCTACTGACCCACTAGAGGAATGCTCTGGTTTCCTTCCCTCCTTTACCAGCACGGGCCTGTGGTGAGGACAGAGCAAAGAAAGGCAGGATGGCTGAGGGTGTATGAGAGAGAGTGTGAATAAGGTGGGAGCTGGAGGAGAGAAGACATGTGGACAGATGGCTAGACCACTATCTGGCTGGAAAGGTCCCCAGCGATGTGTTTTTGTTTCTGTGACTCCCTAGGTATATCAGAGGAGCAAAAGGATGGAGACTATCTGTTAAAAGTCTATTATCCTGGAGGGCCCCCCAGGAATGTGACCTCCCACACCTTCACCCTCTGGGCCTTCTCCAATAGTACTCGAAGGTGTGGCTGAAAGTGCCGGAAACTCAACGGGGGAACACACGGACTTGGGGACAGCAGCAGATCTGAAGCTGAATTTATTGCCTCCTTCCCAAACTTAGAAGACAGACACATTGCAAACTCTCCTCATCCTCACTCCCAGGGGCCCAGCATAAACCCCCTTCATCTCCAGACAGAAAACAAGAGAAGAGGCCCTGAGGCTGTTGGAGCTGCCCCAGATGTTGTTTTGGCAGAGACTTAATTGGGCTGGGCCTCCTGGGGCTGGGTGTCTGGGGCAGGCAGGAAGCTGGCATCACAGCTGTGATAGCCAGAAACCCCCCTGGGTAGGGGGCTAATGTGTGGAGAAAGACAGACTCAATAAAAAGGGACACGAGGAAGAATCTAAAGAGGTACTGCACGTGCTTTGTGACCACCTAGATGGGTGGGATAGGGAAGGTGGGAGGGAGGGAGACGCAAGAGGGAGGAGATATGGGAACATATGTATATGTATAACTGATTCACTTTGTTATAAAGCAGAAACTAACACACCATTGTAAAGCAATTATACCCCAATAAAGATGTAAAATAAATAAATAAACAAATAAATAAATAAAGAGGTACTGCAGCTTCCCCCTCTGGCCTCCTGGCTCTGGGCCCCAGGTATTTCTCAACTGCACCATGGCTCAGAGCCAGCGGAGGCCAAGCATTTGATACCTGTGGTTCAGAGGAGGCAGCCTGGTGGCTGGATTGGGAGTCACCTCCCTGAGTCACACTCTGCTTATCTATAACAAGAGAGTGTCGGCCAGGAGACCCACCCTGTCTCTTCCTTAATCTGTGTGAATCCCTATGTTGTAATATCAGTGAGAGGCCCATGTGCTGAAAAAAAACAAAAAACAAACAAACAAAAAAAACAAAAACGTATGTAAGTCCAGGAAGACCACCAACCACCCCACTCCAGCCTGGCCTGGCTTAGGAGGAGGGACTCTGCCTAAGAACTTAAACACACAGAAGCTTTGGGCCCATCTCACTGAATTTGTAGAGAGGCACAGAAGTGTGGGTAGGGGTTAGAAAGAGGTGACTTACTCTGCAAAAGAAAACAGGAAGAATCTGAAAGGAAAAGGGCTGAAATACACCGCTCACATAGCAAGAGCACTTATAGATTGGCAAGATGATTCCTAAACCGATTTGACTTAAGAAAAATAGGAGCTCAGAGCTAGAGACACCCCCACTCCTGGAGGAATCTGGAATATTTTGAGGAGGGGCATTGGATTTCCCATAGTTCTTAGAATGAAGATTTTTTTTTTCCTTCGGTACGCGGGCCTCTCAGTGTTGTGGCCTCTCCTGTTGCGGAGCACAGGCTCCGGACGCGCAGGCTCACCGGCCATGGCTCACGGGCCCAGCCGCTCCGCGGCACGTGGGATCTTCCCTGACCGGGGCACGAACCCACGTCCCCTGCATCGGCAGGCGGACTCTCAACCACTGCGCCACCAGGGAAGCCCTAGAATGAAGCTTTGAACCAATCTTAGCCAGCACCTAAGGAGCAGTGGATCTCAGCTGACAGTTTACCAGTTGGGAACATGGCCTTAGGTATCACCCTCAAGTGCCTTACCTTTAATGAGAACCACCACCTCCAAAAGGAGGGTACCTGCCTCCTAGCAGGGTACCTTCCCTGGTAGCGCAGTGGTTAAGAATCTGCCTGCCAATGCAGGGGACATGGGTTCAAGCCCTGGTCCGGGAAGATCCCATGTGCCGCAGAGCAGCTAATCATGTGCGCCACAACTGCTGAGCCTGCACTCTAGAGCCCGTGAGCCACAACTACTGAGCCCATGTGCCACAACTACTGAAGCCCACGGGTGCCTAGAGCCTGTGCTCCGAAACAAGAGAAGCCACCACAATGAAAAGCCCGTGCACTGCAAAGAACAGTAGCCCCTGCTCGCCGCAACTAGAGAAAGCCCACGTGCAGCAATGAAGACCTAACGCAGCCAAAATTAATTAATTAATTAATTTTAAAAAACACACAAAAAACCCCATATGTCTAATTTAAAAAAAAAAAAAGTAGATTAGAAGAAACTCTATTTTCCCTCTATTGCATTAGTAAATACACAGAAGAGCAATGAAATAAATGGATTACTTCACACTACTGGTTCTTACACCCATGAACACATATCAGAATTACTTGTGGAGGTTTTAAAAAATATTTAAGTCTAGGCCTTACTCAGCAGTTACAACGGGGGGCAGGACCCAGGTATTTTTTCCAAGCTCTTTGGATAGCTCTGATGAGTTTCCTGCTGGTTGAGTGTCTGATGTTAGGTTGACTGGGGTAGTTTGAGTTCTTTGGGCCACTCTTTGAGGGTACGGGGAGCTTTTTTCTCAGATTTACTAGCAGTAGTGAAGAACTTGGCCTCAGGCTTTTTAGGAGTCTGTCTTGGGTCTTTTTTCCCCGAGCGAAGAGGTTCTTTCTTTCTCCAACTCTTCTTTGATTCTTCCCTGGGCCTTTACCTGGGGTCTTGGGCTCCGCATCTCTTGGGGTCTCCAAAGCTGGGGAGGCCTTTCTCTTCTTCCCATGAGGTGTGTACCAGGACTCTTCTTTGGAGACTTCTTTCCTATGGCATCTTTTCGTGTCTCTACGCTTCCTGCAGCTGGAGTTTCCTTCACTGGCACCAGCAGTGGGATTTCGTCTTCAGACTTGTCTTGAGCTTTAGTGGGGGCAGGTACCCTCTACCAGAAAAAAGTAGAAGTAGATTGCCAGGGCACACTGTGCAATCTACTTCTCAACAACTCAGCACAGTTCTCCCTGGCAGGGAGTGGATTCTGTGGGGATCACTGAGACAGGAAGCAGAGAAAGAGGGGGAGGTGAATACTGCAGAGATTGGCCTTGTCTGACCCTCCCATGCCTCACTGCCATTTATATATGGGTCATAAATCAGTCACTTGACCCCAGGATCTGAACACCTTTTGTCCTCCTTGTTTTATAGCGATCAAAGGAAGGAGACTTGGTGCCTGTCCTCAAGCATGGAGGGTGGAGGCTCTTCAGTCTAGTTTGAGAGAAATTGTTCCTGCCCTCAGGAAACTCCAAGTTGGGGACGAGGAGGAAGCATGCACACAGAGGACACACAGGCAAAGCTGCCAGCAGACAGAGAAATGTGGGCAGATGAGCACTGAGAAAACACAGTCCGAAATGAATGAACAGGGTTGGAACGGAGGCACCAGCAGTTAGCTGGTGTCCAGTATGAAATAGCTTTTAGGGGCTGGGAGTCCTGAGCTGGATTTGGAGGTCTTATTAGCAGGGGCAGAAGACAGTCCAGTACTGTATGAGGCATTCACACAACTGCTCACCCACTGTCTTTTGGCAATTCTGGTTTCCTTCCGTGGTTTAACTGGAAAGGCCATCTCAAGCATACTCACCACTTGCGTATTAGCAGCGGCCCGAAACAGCCCATCACAGCCTTGGAAGCACAGACGCATACATCAGATGACTTTGTGTACACAGCTGAAGCTTTTCCACAGGGCCAAGGGCATTCCCAGAGTGGTTGGGCAAGGCCCCAGAGACAGGTTCTGGAAGCCAAGTCAGTATCTGGGCCTCTGCTGCTCCCTTCCTCAGAAAGGGACCTGAACAAGGCTCCTCCAGGGTACAAAGTGACCACCGTAATTTTGCACAGCACTTCACAGCTTAAAAAGCGGCTTTACACGAACAAGTTGAACACCCATCTGATCCTCACAACCACTCCATCAGGCAAGAACCTTCTACACTTCACGGATAAGGTAAATGAGGCTGGAAGAGACTAAAAGGCTTGTTTAAGGTTGCCCAGCAGTGGCAAGCCTGTCCTTTCCACTACTCCACGCTGGCCTCTGCATCACAGCCTTCTGGACGTGGACATTAGGGATCCAGAGCATTAAGGGACCATTTGAGTGAATCTATTAAAGGCCAATTGTCATCTGCATTTCAATCTAGCTCTGAACACTTCAAGAGAAACACAAACAGGGAGGATGCCCGGAGAGAATGTCTTGGAAGGCTGCCCACCTGGGCTCTCCAGCTCTCTGGAGGAGATGGGAAAGCCACGTCCTTATCTCCAAACGGGCTCACCTTTGCCCGGGCCTGGGAATCTTTTGGAAGTTGAGAGCCTGGCCGAGAACAGCGGGTAGCTGTCGCCCTGCCTCCCGCCCCCGCGGACCCCTTCGGAGCCTGCGCCCATATAAGGGCAGTGCTTCCCGTCGGCCGGGTAGTGACGCGCCGCGGGCTACGTCAGAGGCCGGCGGGGAGGGGCGGCCCCGCGACAAGAAAACCAGAGACGCCGGCGGGGAGGGAGGAGGAGGGGCAGAGAGGAAAGGAGGAGGGGAGGGCGGGCTTAACCCCTGACGGGGCTGTCACCTCCGAGCCTCGTCCTTACGCTATGTGTAGAAACGTCGGTGCAACAGGGGGTTAGCGTGCGTGATCACTTTCTGTCCCCGTGTGGTAGCAGGTATTTGTATTCTGGGCGATCTTATCTTTGGACGCCCAAGTGTGTTTGCAGTCTATTTTGTCTCAAGGTGTCAAGGATGCGTATTTCACGTTACAGCCACGGTGTGTATTTTTACTTTGGAGACAGACGAGGAACTTTGCTGGGGGATGCTTGAAGACAATCACATCTCTCCATTGTTTTCCTTGTTAAACAAACAAAAAGACTCTTGGCACTTGTGCTTCCGGAGACCCCCAGAAAGTCTCACTAGAGGCGCTGCTGTAAGGGACTCGCTTCCCTTCTACTAAGCTGCCTCTCACCGCTGCCCTAGCCAAGTCAAATAAAAAGGGGTCGGCCCTAGGGGCTGAAGGGGAAGAAGCCTAAAAAAGGAGGGCTTCAAGATGCCTAGCGCCCTGTAGAGGCCAGGAAACAGAAAAGGAAGAGAAATTGCAACAAGAGAAGCTCAGGCTCACATTTCAACCAGGCTTCTTCATGGAGTCTCCATTGGGGGCGGGTGTGTGTGGGGGGGTTGTCTCATTTCTGAGTCCAGCTGTGCTGGGGTAAAGCCTGTTGGAGTGCGCCCCCCCAGGCCTACCTTGTCTCACCTGAAGTTGGGAGGGAAGGATGGGTGAGGGGAGCAATGGGTAGTAAACAAATTCTAAGATGAACGGAGAGGGGGTACACTGCAGAGGGTGAGAGAGAAATAGGACATGGATGGGAAGAGTCAGAAACCCAGCCAGAGGCTCACAGCCTGTGGGGTGTTGGGGCACTTGGCTGCCCTGTCTGGGGGAGGAGTTCAGGCATAGGGGAAAGTCCCCAGGGCCTCCCAAACTGTCCCTTTGCACCCGCAGTGCTCACCCACCCACTCTCCCTACCCTACTTAAGACCCACTTCCTCTCTGTAGTTCCCCTGGTAGAGAATTGTCTGGTGAAAACCCTACCTCACACCAAGCTCTGGGCCCAGTCAAAGAGTGGGAATCACAGGTATGAGGAGAGATAGTGACCTACCTTGTCAGGGGATCTGCCCAGAATGTGGTCCCTTTGCCTTGTCTGCAGACATCTCCCCACCCCTGAGGCCTAGGCTTTTGTGGGGGGGTGATGGTGGTGGGGAGTAAAAATGGTTTTAAGCCTGAGAATTTAAGAGGATGCAGAACAGAGGCCTTCCTTTTTCAGGGACCAGCGTTCTGGGGCTGGATGATGCCAAAGGTGTTGAGGAATAAAAATAATGGGGCAGCATTTGTGTCCCACCTTGGCCGTACTGCACAGTGGGTATGAGTGTGGCCCCTGCCACCCACTATGAGGTCTCAGGAAAGTCCCCAACCTCTCCGAACCTTAATCTCCTTGTCTGAAAAATAGAAACAAAAGTATTTATCTTATTGGCTCTTCTGAGGGTTAAAAGAGATCGCTTCTAAAGCATTTTGTACATTAATCCCTTCCACAATATTTATGTATTTGGCACAAGGTAAACAGTAAATAGTAACCGTTATTACTATTAGAAGTAGTGGCAGTAATAGAAGTCCTCTCCAGGACACCACATGGAAAGTTAGCCAGCATTATCAGGTGTTCCAGGGTTGCCTTTGGGGGTCCCCTATCCCTCAGTTTTCTTCTCCCTCTGGTACCTCATCACCTCCACCACTTCCTCCTCCATCCTGATCCCAACCTGGCTTCGAAGAAAGGGCAGCGAGCACAGAAGCACAAGATAGGTGTTTGTGTCCTGGCTACACCCTTACTGGGGCCTCAAACCTCTTATCACTAAAATGGGGAGAATCCTTTCTGGCTGGCTTCCCTTTTTGTGGAAGTTAAGGGAATAAAAAGTTTGTGGAGGGCTTCCCTGGTGGCGCAGTGGTTGAGAGTCTGCCTGCCGATGCAGGGGACACGGGTTCGTGCCCCGGTCCGGGAGGATCCCATGTGCCGCGGAGCGGCTGGGCCCGTGAGCCATGGCTGCTGAGCCTGGGCGTCTGGAGCCTGTGTTCCGCAACGGGAGAGGCCACAGCAGTGAGAGACCCGCGTACCGCAAAAAAAAAAAAAAAAAAAAAAGTTTGTGGAAAGACTGAAAACTGTCTCAGCCTCAGCTCCTATGCCTATGCCCACCCCCCGCCCTGCCCTGACACCTTTGCTTACAGCTCTGTTGATGGCTTTCCTTTAATCTAGTAATTCTCCTTTTCCCCTCAGGGAGGAAAATATGTCCTTTTTCATTTCATTTCATGACTGCGGTGCGAAGCCCAGGACAGGGCATGCAGTTGGAGCGCAATAAAAGCTAGTTCCCTTTTGTCTATCTTAGTGATGGGGCCAGAGGCGGTGGCCCCAGTAGAATTTGGGGAAGCAGTGTCCATCCTCTGGGAGGTTGACAAAGAGAGGAGGGCAGAAGGAGGGGAACCAAGTCCTGGCACTGCTCAGACTCAAGGATTTCTGCTGTTCCCATCACAGAAAGCCCGACATCACCCCCATCTCCTCAGGGTGACGTTGTGCTGACTGGTTTTACTCTAGGTTCCCAGGGCTGGGAGAAACCTCTGCAAGCCTCTAGCCCCTGCTGCTCCACTCCTCCCAGGAGGAGAGCAAGTGTTCTGGCTAACAGGGAAGTCCTTTGGTAACTAGTTCCACTTCCTCACAGCTAGAGCTCTGAACTCCGCCCCCCCATCCCCCTTCCCCCAACACCCACACACAACCCATTTCCTCTCCTGCTGATTTGTGGAAACAAAGAACCTTTGTCCTCTCTTTGGTTTTAAAATAAGACACTTGTTTATCTTACCCTTACCTCTGGCCACAAAAGACCTGGGCTCAGTCAGGCTTCCCTCGGGCTAGGCCCCCACTCCTGGGCACAGGGCAGCAGCCCCTAGGCCAGCCATAGCCCCACCCCTCTCTCTGGGGCGTTGAGCCACACCCACCCTGGCTGGGCAGCCTGGTCCCAGCGCTGCCCCTGAGTACCCCTGGCTGCTGTCCAGGCAGCAGCCCTCATCAGTGTGGCCCCCCTGCACACTCACTTTTTACCACTATGACTCTGCATCTGCAGTGGGCCTTGCCCAAGGTTGGGAGGAAGCTGCCTCTGTAGGGTCAAGGTTTCCTGCTCCGTGAGATTTTGCCTGACTTCCCCAGGCAAACTGCCACGTAAGGGAAATAACTTGAGTCAGAAACCACTTGAGTTCACGGCCACTCAGAAACTTCTCTGACCCTCAGTTTCCTCATCTGAGAAGTGAGGGTGGGGGAGCCTGCTTGCGGAGTGGCCGTCAGGATCAAGTGAGATGTGGTTGTGAAGGTGCGCTGTAAACAGTGCGACCGTGCGCGCCGTTACTTCTACCTACCGCCGCACAGAGCCCAGGTCACCACCGGCAGCCATCTCCACAAGGCAGATGCCTTCCTCAGACATCACATCAAGCCTCCCCTCCTTGGGCAGCTGAGCGCATCCCACTATGTCCTCAGGGCTTACTTACCCAAATTGTACCACAGAGAGCAGCACCTGTTGCTTGCAGGTGTGGGAAATACCCTCAAGTTCTTTTCCATGGTTTCTGTGCTTGTCTTATCTGCTTCTGCCCCCTTCTCAGCATCATGAGAACTTAAGCTCATTCTCTCTTGATCCACAGCCGGTACCTCTCTGTTCCCCCACAGCACAGAGTAACAAGTGCACTGAATGGAAGCGTGGATCTGGGAGAGGGCACACAGCCAGATGGCTTCTTAGGGTAAAACTTTATTTTTAGCACATAGGTCTTCATAGACAACTCACTCTCTGGCTGTAAAGGGGTTTTGTGTATTTTCCTCTTATGAATCAAGCTAATTTGGGATCCACTGGGCATTCAAAAAGGCAGCTGCTTGCAGGAGGAGCCCAGAAAACCGAGCAGAGTCAAGCCCTGAGGAGAGGGAACCGGGGAGTCCCTTTATTTTAGAGAATAAAGGTCTCATGGTTCCAGCTCTGCAGACTGTCCCTCTCAGCCCTTCTCATCTCTCACAGGTGTGGCAGAGGGCAAGCACACCCAGGAGCTTCCCATCTGAAAGCTGGCTGGCACTGGCATCAGTGAGCTGCCCCTAGTTGCTGAGACAGATGAGCCTCTGAGGTGTGAATCCCTGGCCAAATAAATTCCCTGCTGCCCCAGGGAGCAGAAGGTTCTAGAAGGCAACAGGATAGCGTTATTCCTGGCTTATCAGCAGATCTAGAACTGGGATGGAGAGGGGTTTTGAATCTCCCTCCAAAGGTCCAGAGAAATTTCCCCGGGGTCAATCATTGTAACAAGGGTTCCTTCTCACCCAACAAGCTCCCCAGAGCGGTGTTCTCTAATAGAGTCAGAACTGTGTAACGAGGTGTCGGGGTTCAGGCTGCTGTGTCGAACTGCTTGGGTTCAAACCTTAGCTTGAGCAAGTAACCTAATATTCTCTGTGCCTCAACTTCCTCATCTGTAAAGTGGGAATTACAAGAGTTTCTATCATATAGGATTGTTTGTGACTAATGAGGTAACGGGTACATAACACTTGGGGCTCAATGAATACTGTTATTATGAGAAAGGACCTTACTTAAGAAGCCTTCTAATCTATTTCTCTGCTGTTATGAAATGAAGTTCTCCAAACAACAATTATATGCCAGACATTGAGCTGGGTACTGGAAAATCAGTGGTGCTTGAGACAGCTGTTTTCAAGATGCTTCCAGACTGGTGGGGTAAGACAGACAAGCAAACTGTAATGAGACCAGGGTTTCTGGGTCAGGGAAAATATCCCACCAGGCCAGAGAGGGTGTCCCTGGGGAGATTTCTTCCCTGGGGAGAAACTCGTCTACCTCCAGGAGGAAGGGGAAGGTGGATTAACCTTTAGTAATGACCTCTTTAGGCCAAACTCTGTGCTAGATATCTTATATATGCTATTTCATTTCACCCTTATAACGATCTTTAGAGTAAGCATTAAGCCCATTTTATAGATGAACAGGCTAAAATTCAGGGTGCTTAAGCCACACTAGGGGGTCAAACTGAGACTCAAATTCAAGTCTGCCTGATTCTAGAGCCCAAGTTCTTTCTGTCCAACTGACAGAATGTGAAGGGCAGGAGTAGTTGCGACTCTGAAAACTGCTCAGTTTGAGCCCTGCTGGCCTTTGCTAAGTCCTCCGGGTCCTTCCCTCTGGCCAACAGGAGAACTGCCACTTTGAGAGACGCAGCTCTTTCTTCAGTGTGTTGGTTTCCATACATTTTTAATGGCCCACTGCTGTGGTCTCCCTGTCTCCCTGCAGACTAGCCAGGGAGTTTCACTGCAACCGAGTACCATGCTCTGACCTGTCAATGTTTAATGGCAGCAAGAATCTTATCTCAGTTACCCAAGTTGTTTAGATTACCCTGGCACAGGGACCTGGGCATCGGGGGAGGCAGCAGATAGCAGATCCTTCAGTCAGCCCTCTGCATAGCAGAGGGAAGAGAGATTATTGGAGTGAAAGGTATGAGAGGGCGGGAGACATGGAGAGTGGCATGGGAGACACACTATAGTGGGGACAGAACACCCAAGTGTATGTTTGTATAGCTCTGACCTCACTCTCCTCCACTCCGCCTCTCCTCAGCCATCTCCAGCCGTGAGTACGCGGGGTCTTTCCACTGCCCTTTTACAGAGCCTTCCTGGGAGACCCAAAACATGGGGGAGGGGGGGTGAGTGGATGAATTTCTGTAGGGTTTAAACACAGATTTCTTTTGAGCCCATTCTGGTGTCTCCCTGGACATCTGAATCTCTGTTTATTTTCAGGGGGGAAACACAGCAATATTTGTCATTGTTATGAACTGTTGGAAAACAGGGACATAAGCATGTTGCAAAGGTCACACTAACCATATTTCAGCAGAACACTGCCATTAACCTATGAGCCCTGAGTCCTGGCTCTAGAGTACCCTGAGAGGGAGGGACAAGTTCCAGTCTCTCCCCCAGTGCCTGTGGAATGCCTGGAGCAGATAGTCAAGGTCTATTTGGGGAGTAGAAAGTCATGGTTCAAACACAGCACGAGAGACCACTCAGGTGTTTACAGACCTTGTCTAATAACCCAGCCTCCAAGCTGGGAGGGAGAGGAATGGATTTGCTGCCTTCTCCAGTTTCCCCTGCTCTCTGACTTTCTCACACCCTGTCACCGTTCCTTGCCTTCCCATCTTCTTTCTACCCAGTAGCATCGTGCCCCTGTATCCGATGTGTCACTCACAGCTGGGAGCCCGGAGAGCATATTCTCAGGACAGAGGGAGGTGCTTGGGAGTGGGGCCGAGGGCTCACCATTAGTGGCAGAGGATCAAGAGAGGTTCCTAGTCCTGGGATTGGTGGGGCAGGGGGGGGCAGAGAGGTTCCACGGAGTTGGATTGACATGGCCCTGCCCTATAGGGGCTCCCTGTCTGGTGGGAGTTAAAGAGGGCAGGATGCTTTCTTAGGAAGACTTCTGTGGGAAGCAAGTAGAAACAAGGACGGGGAAGGGTGATTTCATACTTATTTCACTCCTAATTCAAATGGGAAGAAAGCCAGTTGAATGGATCAAAAGTGGCCAGCATATCAGACAAATGTTCACAAAGCCTGGACCCTTGATTCCTAGGTTGGATTTTTGAAGGTTGAACTTCTAGAGGCTGGGAAATTCTGAATGACATTCCTGAGACTTGGTGGTATCAAGACTGAAGGCATGACAGAGATGGAACTGAGTCTCTCTGCTCTGAAAAACTCATGCTACCTCATGTGTACCTGGGGTTTCCACACTGATCAAGTCTCTCTTCCTGATCTCTTCATTGACCTCTCAGCACACATGCTTGGCCTCCCCACCAACACTTCACAGCCTTTATCCCCAGAATAGCTCTGATCCTGCAATGCACGTGACATGTATAATAATGGTCCCTATCTTGAAATGTTATGAGAATTAAATGAGATAATCCCTGTGGAATGCTTAGAATAGCACTTAGCACACAGTAAACAGTGCATAAATGTGAGCTATTATTACTGGAGGTAGTAGTAAGAGGAAATAGGTGAGCAATTTAGTTCCAACATCAAGGCATGTTGCTGTATAGTCCCCCGTCCATAGTTAATCCCTGTATGATAGAGCTTCACAGTAAAGAAAACTCCACTGTTCAGTCCCCTCTAGGCCCTAGCATATGCCAAGCCCTGAATATAACTGCATTCCATGTGCTTTTCTTTCATACAGCCACAGACTCACGACTCATTGGGCACCTGCTCTGCTCTAGATAATGGCAGATCAAGGCAAATAAGACAGAGCCTGTACTGTCAGCAAACTCACAGTCTACTTAGGGAGGCAAGAAGGATGTCTGTGAAGGGCCCGCTGACAGTGCAGCACCCCACCTGGCCACTGAGTGCTCAGATTGTGGGACTGGCCCCTGGTGCTCCTTAGAGCTCAGAGAAGGAGGAGAAGGGAGGGCCTGCTGGGTGGAAAGGGGCCTATAGTATGGGTGGGAATTATAAAGGCAAAAGGGAGGAGGTCTTGGGAGGGAGGAAAATGTGCTGCTTGTCTTAGGCCCCATCACAATGTATCCCTACTCTGTGCAAAGTGGTCCAACATTTAGGTCAGCAGGTGAAATGTGCATAGGCAGCTCAGGTGGAATTCTCAGGGCTGGCTCTGCCTGTGGCCTCTGGGAGTCTCCTGAGAGCAGGGGTAATCTTACTGTAAGAGGATTACTATCTCTGCCCTCCCCTCCCTCACTAAGGAGCTCTTATCATGGAGGGCTTTGGGTAAGGATTTACTCATTCAGCAACTATTTATGAAGCACTTACTATGTGTCAGGTGTTTTTCTACACATTGGGGATACAACAATGAATAAAACAGACAAAAAGTCCATTCCTGGTGTGGGCAAGGGGGTGGTGGAGGTCAGATAATAAACAGGATAAATAAGTAGACTATGTACATTCTATGTTGGATTGCACTGTGGTAATTGCTAAGGAGGAAAATAAAGCAGGGGACGGGGTGAAATTTGAGACCAAGTGGCTGGGTTGTGACCTTGGGTGACCTCCCACCCCAAGGAGGTCACTCTCTGATGGGTGGCTCTCATTTGAGTATAAAGAAGAATTTCTTGGTAGACCTGCAGCTTGCAGCCCAGGCCCAGGCCCAACCTCAGAGAGTCTGATAGCAGGTCTGGGGCCAGGCGCAGAAAGGTGATGCCATGGGCCCACTCTGAGGGGTGTTGCTTTCTTGGGGACCAAGTCCAAGAAGGATGGCACTGATTTTTTTCCCTGAGGAAGTTCCTGTGGGAACCCCAAGAAAACTGGACAAAAGGCAGCTTCAGCAGTGTCACCCAGCCCTCAAGCTATGGGGCATCTCCTCATGCCACTCCTTCCTGAGGCCTAGACGCCATCCCTGACTCTCCAGAGAAAAGGAGGAGCTTGGAGTTCCCAGCCAGACCCTCTACTGGGCAGGGCACAGCTGGGTTGGGCTGAAAAAGGGGGAAATCCAGTCTGAGGACAGAAGCATGTTTTGGGGTTCTGCCTCCTGTGTCAGTCCTAACTGCTCAGGACCAGTGAGCAGTGGCCCAAGCTCAGCCCAGATGCTGCTGTCCCAGTATTTTACAGCAATCTAAATTCTCATCTTTGCAGTCTCAGGGCACCCAACTCTTGCAACAGAAGGGAAATAGCCTAGTAAAACTTCTTGGAATGATCTATTTATTCAACAAAGTACTTACTGAGCACGTACTTTGTGCCAGACATAATTCTAGGTGCTGGCAGTACAGCAGTGAGCAAAACAGACAAAATCTCTGCCCTCTTAGAGCTTATATTCTACTGGAGGCAACAGATGGTGAACAGATAATAAAAAATATATTTCTATTAATGATAAAGGCTAATAAAGAGGGAAGCGGGATAGAAAGTGTCAACAGCGAGCATAATGTTGAAGATTTAGATGGACTGGCCAGTGGAGGTCTGCTGGAGAAGGTGACTTTTGAATGGAGACTTTAAGTAAGCCAGGGAGGCATGAGGCTTTCTGGAGAAATAGAATTTCAGGCCAAGGAAATGGCAAGTGCAAAGGCACTGGGGCAGGGTGGTATGTGGCAGGTTTGAGTTATAGCACGGTGGCCAGTGTGGCTGAAGCTGGGAAAGCAAGGGGGAAAGTGAGGAGATCGAATCAGAGGTAGCAGCAACCTTGTTGGCCACAATGAGCACTTGGGCTTTTACTCTCACTGAGGTAGGGAAGCCAAAGGGGAATTGTGGCAGAACAGTGACCTGATTTGACTTATATTATTAAGGGATCGCCTCTGGCAGCTGTGTTGAAAATAGATAAGTGGGACAAGGATGGAGGCAGGGAGACCAGGGAAGAGGCCACCAAAATATGTCTGTGGGAAATGATGGTAGTTTGAATTCGGCTATTAGCAGTTGAAAGGTAAGAAGTGGCTGGATATTTTAAAGGAAGAGCCCGCAGGATTTGCTGATAGACAAAGCATGCGTTGTGAGAAGAAAAGTATGTGCCTATGCCAGGTACTATAGGAAATCCCTTATACGCAATATCATTAAAATTTCACAGTAATCATATAAATGAGGTTCTATTGTTATATTCTACCTTACAGATTAGGAAACTGACAGAGAGTCTAAGCAACTTGAAAAATCCTGTGGCTAGCAAGTGGTGGAGCTGGTATTTAAATCCAAACTTCCACCAAAAGCAGACCCTGAGCTCTTAGCAGCTACAATGTAAACATCTCAACCATTCATTCAACAGCTCTCCATTGCACATCTACTCTGCAGCAGGCACTGGCCTAGATGCTAGGGAGGCAGAAATGAGTAAGAGACAGTTCTTGACCTTGGAAATCATATGGTTTGGAGGAAGAGACAGATATGAATAGAAATACAACAGTGAGATAAGAGGGCAGAGTCTTAAGCCCTCAGAGGAACAGGTAACTCTGCCCACTGGGGACAGGTAAGAAAAGACACCCCAGAGGAGGTGATGTGTGGGCTGGTTCTGGATACCAAGTAAGACTCTGCCAGAAGAATAGGGGGTAGAAAAGCACTCCTAGCTGGGGGAACAGTGTGTGCCAAGGACGGAAGTATAACGGGGTCTGGGGCACTCATAGGACTGGACGTAGAGTGCTTTGCTTTGGGAGGAGTTCAGGGAGGCAGGAGAGGAGCTGGAGTAGTTAGCTGGGCAGTCAGGCGTGCAGGAAAAAGCTTACCCTGAGGACAAGGGGAAATCCCTGTAATCTTCCAAAGGGGAGAGAAGGGCTCAGATCTGTTTTCCAAAGATCCCTCTTCATGTCTCAGGTGGATACCAGGGAGAAAAGGACATATTTTTCCCTGTTTCAGGATGACACGACCTGGGAAGTCGGGTAAGAATGTGAGAACGGGCACACGTTTCCAGGAAACAAACAATACTTTCCCATGCGTGTGTGTCTCTGTGTGTGTATCTATAAATATACCCAGCACTTGACTGGAATCTCACACAGGGTCATGACAGCATCCTGCCACACTCCCTGAGCTGCCTCTGCTGCTTTCTTTCCTCCTCCTGGCAAGGCTTACAAAGCACCAAATTTCACTACCCAGCAGGCAGGGCCAGGATCTGACCTCTGTCTTATCACTATTCCCCTAGGACACTAAAGTGAGTGTCCAAACTGCAGCACAAAGGATGTGAGTTTGGCCAAAGGAGGAAATATGGAAACTGTCAGATCCAAGCTAAGTGTGGACTGACTCCCTAGGGGTGAGAAGTGGGAGTTTATTTGAAAACCTGACCCACATCCAATGGTTAAAGGTCCATTCTGGTAGTGAATGTATAAGAAGACTCTTGTCCCATCCACCTTGTGATCCTTCAAGTCAGATTAGTGGTTAGAGACAGAGACAGAGAAAAACATTATATATATGTATATACATATGTGTGTGTGTGTATGTATATATATATACACACACATATAGATACACATATATGTGTATGTATGTATGTATAGATACACATATATGTGTATTTATATATATGGGAAGAGGCAAAAACAGACATAAGAAACAGGGGCAGAGACAGAGAGATGGGGCAACCAAATGTTCTCAACCATGACAATCTTCAAGGCCCCAGCTAGGGCAGACCTGTTAAATTGGACACAGAATTAATATTGATATGCGTTGGAGTCCAGCCCAGTTCCCCTTCCACATCCCCAGCTCAGAAATTTGTATCAGCTTCTCCCCCTTCTTGTCAGCCCTGGAGAAAAACAAAAAAACAGAGGGACAGTGAAACAAGGAAAACTCAGACTCACAGGGATTCTCAGAGTGAAGGTCCCTCCGCAAGAGCCTTCAAACCCCTTCTGTTCCAGGCCAAGGGGGAACCCAGGTTTCTGTCAGCGCCTCTCGATGCTGAGCCCTGTCCCACTGTTGGGGCCTGGGTGGGGGAGGACTGGCCACCTACCTGCCCTCTGGAGCACTAGGGCTTGGCATGTCTCACTGGGCAGCTAAGCTGAGCCACATGTCAGTCAAGCAGCCTTCCTTGGCTACCCGGCTCATTAGGACCCAGCAGAGACTGTGCCTGCCTTGGGAGACAGCTGAGTCCCATTCTCCACATGACTTTAGAGTGAGGGATATGGTCCCTTCCCTTTGGGCCACAATCTCCTGATCTATAAAATGGGAATAAAAACATCTGCCTCTGTGTGATCTCACTTATATGTGGAATGTAAAAAAACAAAACCAAGAACAAAGAACCACGCTCAAAGACACAGAGAACAGGCTGGTGGTTGTCAGAGGCAGGGGGAGGGGGCAAAGCGGGTGAAGGGGGTCAAACGGTTATAAAATTAATAAGTCATGGGGATTAATGTGCAGCGTGGAGACTACAGTTAATAACACTGTATTGCATATTTGAAAATTGCTAAGACAGTAGATCTTAAGTATTCTCATCACAAGAAAAAAATGTTTTGTAACTATCTATGTATGGTGATGGATGTGGTAATCATTTCACAATCTATACAAATACCAAATCATTATGTTGTGTACCTAAAACTAAAATGTTATATGTCAATTATACCTCAATAAAAATTTAAAATTAGAATAAAAAAAATCTGCTCCCTAGGGACTTCCCTGGTGGCGCAGTTGTTGAGAGTCCGCCTGCCGATGCAGGGGACACGGGTTCGTGCCCCGGTCCGGGAAGATCCCACATGCTGCGGAGCGGCTGGGCCCGTGAGCCATGGCCGCTCAGCCTGAGTGTCCGGAGCCTGTGCTCCGCAACGGGAGAGGCCACAACAGTGAGAAGCCTGCGTACCGCCAAAAAAAAAAAAAATCTGCTCCCCATTTTACAGATGCTGAATCCAAGGCACAGAGAGGTTAGGTAACTGACCCAAGTCACTCTCCTACCCAGGATTTGGACCTAGAAGTGTGGCTCTAACCACACTTTTCTGCCTCTCTGCATTCCCAGCATCAGTGAAGGGCTGCTGCAGTGTAATGAAAGCTTTTGATCAATGATGTGAGACTTTAATATCTGAATAAGGCCATCACTTTAACAATAAGCTTAAATTCCAATTCCTTCATTTGGGTTGGAAGACAGTTGCCTCCATGTGGAGGGTGGTATAGGGCAAATCTTTTTCTTTTTTAAAGATTTATTATTTTTAAAATTTATTTTATTTTAGTTTTGGCTGCATCAGGTCTTAGTTGCGGCACGTGGGCTCTTCGTTGCGGTGCTCAGGCACCTCTCTAGTTGAGGCGCTGAGCTCAGTAGTTGTGGCACGCGGGCTTAGTTGCCCTGTGCCATGTGGGATCTTAGTTCCCCGACAAGGAATCGACCCCGCGTCCCCTGCATTGTAAGGTGGATTCTTTATCTGGACCACCAGGGAAGTCCCAGGGCAAATCTTTGTGTTACCCAAATGTTCAAGTACAGAGTCTATACCACGGTATAGACTGCCCTTCCCCCAAGCAAGAGCACTGCACCGTGAAAACGAAGAAGGCAGTAAAACTCACAGCGTTAGGAAATTGAGATGGTTGAACACCGTCTAGAATCTGGTAGAACTTTAATTAAATGCTCAAGATATGTCATTATACGTTTAGTACTTTTCAAAAGAAAACCCTTTTGACTCTTGTGGTTTAGGGACTATTAATAAAAGTTTCTGAAATGAGAAAAAAAGCAAACAACTCCCCCCACCCCAAACATCTGCTCTGCCTGCCCCACAGGACTCTCTTGTCGGATGTGTGCAACCCAAGCACAGGGGCCACCATTGTCTAATCTGATCCATCCCCCCACAGGCTCCAAACCGCAGCAGGCTGGGGAGCAGGGGTGAGTGTGCTTTCTTGGAGGGCGTGCCTGAGTGGGTGTCCCTGAGAAGACCTGTTCTGGGACTGCCTGCCTCCCCCAGGGGTTTGTGTACAGAAAGTGTGGAGTGTGGGTAGAGGCAGGGAGGGGGCCATCGGGGAGAAGAAAAGCTCTTCAGAAAGGCCTCAGTCTCCCTGCCCAAGCCTCTTTTCCACCCACCTGACCCCAACTCTCCAGACGCCTGGAGAGCCCTCAGGTCTCCAGGCTAGAAACACTCTGGGGTGCGGTGGTGGTCAGAGAGCAGACCACTCTGCAGGGCGCCCTCCATCCTGTCCCCTTTCCTCAGATCACACTGTGTGTCGAGTGGATGCTCTGAAAGGGGGACGAGCAGGATCTTGGACACTGATGGGGGGAGGACATACGGGGGAGGGGCCTGAGCAGACCTGGTTCAAATGCCCACAGGAAACCTCCCCTATCATCCTGTTTGTGAAGTTCGCCTTTTCCACCCATGGGCTCTAACAGCAATTCACTTGTAAGGTCTTGTCATTAGTACACTCCAGTTACACCATGGCTACCTAGACAAGATCTCTGAACTCGAAGCTTGTAAAACCCGCATCACTATCAAAATGACAAAGCGGTTACCATTTATTAAGATCCCCCACATGCTGGACAAGGTGTCACATACATTTCAAGTTTAGTCCCCCTGACAACTCTGTTGGGGGATGTGCCCCAACTGACAGGTGAGGAAACGGGTCTCACAAGGGGAAGTTCACACATGGTAGCATCAACCAGGGCTTGGGCTTGGAAGCCTGTCTTCTTGGATAATGACCCTGTAAGAGAGGACGTAGGTTGAGGGAAGTGAACTACAGTGTCTCCAGATCTCCTCGAAGAATAGAGGATGTTTCCATCAAGCTGCGTGATTGGCATCCTCAGGAGAGGAGTGCCACGAGACAAAGTTGTAACCCAGTGACTTGCTCTGGCTCCTAACTGGAGAGACACTGTAAAAGAAGGGCTCGGCGAGAGAGCAAGAATTTGAGTGGATCCAGCGCTGACTGGGGTGAGGACGATCTGCTTCTACAGGGAAACTGTTGTGAATATACCTTCTGCAGGGACAGGGAAGTCGCCAGCCACCCTGAATAACAATTAATAAATAACTTTTATTTTGCATCATCATACACATATCATCTCTGTCGCTTCTCCCAGAAATTCTGGGTTGTTCTATGATTATCTCCATCTAGCAGATGAAGAAGCTGAGGCTTAAGTAATCTGCCAGGGACACACAGAGACTGGTAGAGCTGAGATTCCAATTCAGGTCGTTCCAGAGCCACCTTTCCTCACGCTTCCCGGAACGTCCTGCATCTCTCTCACCTGGTCTGATGGGTGAGAAGTCCTTCAGGATGGGCTGGCTCCCTTTGCTCAGGCTCTGCATTCATGGGCATCACCAGGGGGTAAAGGGTGGTTCCAGCAAATTCCCAGCACCAGCCTTAATGACAAACCCACACTCCCTGTAAATGAACATATTGGTTTTCTGCTTGCCCATCCACCTCCTGTGTGTTTGGTTGGCATGAGCTGGGCCTCCAGATGTGAATCAACTCTGGTGACCTGAAAAAAACAAAAAACCAAGTTCTAGACCTGTCAAGCTAAGACAGGCCCTGTTGTTTTCAACGAGGTTCTGCCTCTGGGAGTTGGAGTGGTGGTGAGACAGAGGCTACCTAAAGAACTAGTTAAGGCTTGGAATGTGGAATCAGAGCTCCTTGCTGTGTGTCCTGGGGTTAGTTATTTAACTTCTCTGACCTTCATTTTCTGATCTACCTCGCAGAATACACGTATGTGAAATAACTCAGCGAACTAAAGTGCTTTGTGCTCTTCCCTGAGTTATCACTGCCAGCTGTGTGTGCCTGCCTGGCCACTGGCCCTGGGACCCTTCAGGGCGGGAATTGCAGTGGGCCACACTCTACCTAGATTATTTTTCCACCTCCTTACGACTCAGTGTGAATGTCACTTCCTTCAGCCTCTGGGAGGGCAGGCTCAACACCTCTCCCTAGGCAGAGACTCCTTCAGAGCTTGTCACTGCGTGGGGATTGTCCAGCACGCATCCTGCTCTGCAAGCTCCTTGTCTATACCCTCGTCAGCTTGGAAAGGTTGGGCCCCGGTGGCCCTTCGGTAAGTGTTTAAAAGGGGATACCCTGGGCGGTCAGGAAGCTAGAAGAGAACTGCTGACTGGGCCATGGGAAGGGACTCAACAATTTGTCTACCTTGTGGTTAAAATTCATCTTCTCTGCCCTGTATGGCCACAGGCCCCTCTGGAAACAGCCTGATTTATCCTTGGTGGAATATCATTCTGCAAGCTGTTCTCTCCTGTGGTTTCCAGAGGGGAGGACAGTATCTCTCCCTCAGGCCAGGAGCTCCAGGGTAGAGGCTATGCTCCCCCCCGCCCCTGCCCCCATCAGACCACCCACCTGGGCAGGTCCGTTTCTGGGGCTCACTTTTCTGGGCTGGACCAGGAGGTGAGTGGTTCTGGACTCTTCCGCAGCACCAGTAGCACCCTCTCCAAGCATAGGAAATGTCCGGCCTGGCCACTGCATGGAGCCTGAGATGAGCTGACCAGAGAAGCCCCTTCCCACAGCTCAGGACAAAGCCCAGAGGCACACAGGGAATCCCCCACACTGCCAGTCACAGGCTTCTCTGCACTCAGCTACTTCCAAACGGACACGCCCAGAAGAAGTCAGATGACGGCTTGAAACAAACTCCATCAGCCATTTCAGACCTCTGGGCACCAGGTGCTTTACCTGGGCTGCAAAGGACGTACCTCTCCTGGAGCAACACCTGTCTTTCCCAACTCCCAGCCCCTCCCAGCCAGGGCAGCTCAAGGACTAAAACAGAGGCCAGGCTCCCCCTGCTGATGAGCCTGGGCACCCACACCAGGTTTGGCGACATCAAATATCACCTCTGTACTGGATCCTATCTGGGATATAGAAACACCTAACAGTTTGTGTCTCCCTCCATCTTCTTTTCTTCCAGGGAACCAGAGTGATTTACTTCAGTTCATTCTCCCAAATGCAGGATTCACCTCACTGTAGTGTGGAAGGAAAGATGAGGCTCAGAGAGTTTAAGTGACTCTCCCAGGATCACACAGCAAGTTGGGCCTGGCACCGGAATTGGCCTCCTCCACTGCAGACCAGTGAGGAGGCAGATGTGCTCATTGACTGTCACGAGGACCACCAGACTCCCGCAGGGAGACATCGCTGTGTCCTCTCCTCTCCATTGGCCAAGGCCTCCTTCTCTTCACCTTACCTCCTTATCTCCTTGGCCAGACAGTGGCTAACTCTGGACTGCTGACACAGTTGAGCTACCTGTGACCCATATGAGCACGAGCCCCTCAGACCCTGTGGTAGGAACAGTCCTTAGGTGACGTGGAAAGTGCCCATCCTGTGGAATAAGTGCCTAGTGGGTAGGGGGTCCTGCTGTAGGAATGAGGAGCCCAGAAGAAGGGGCCTGCAGCACCCTTCCTTTGGGGAGCTCCTACTTATGGGGGAGATAGGCCAGATGAGTCCATCAAGAAGTCACATCCCTGCCCCAAGCAGGGGGCAGCGCTGAATTTACACGATGGAGGCTGGAGGACTCCTGAAGCTGAGGCCAAGCTGGTGTCTCCAGCAGGGAGCGGGTACCCGGCCTAGATCGTTACCTCCTTATCTGGAATCCCCTATATCACTCTCCTCCACGCTCAACATCTCCAGGATTAGACACGGCACTTGTGTGTCCTTCTAGTAGGGGGGTCCCTCTTTCTCTCTTCTGGAGAACACATGGATTGAGACAGTGTCCATGTCTTTCTTTTCTTCGGTCTGGGCCACCTTGGCCTCAGTTCTCCTGGGAACCCCTGGACTTGAGGCTGAAATCAGCGCTCATGACTGACTGCAGCTCACAAAGTAGCTTTCCCTTTTCAGGGTCATTGACCAGGGGTGAGGGGCTCTCTCCGCTTCTGTCTGGTCCTGGCTCCCTGCCCTTGAGGCCAGGGCAATATGAGAAGGATTCCCAAGCTAGTCCCAAGCCATTCCCATGCTATTTGTTGAAGCAACTCTCCAGCCTCCCAGCATCTTGCTAGGTTGATTCGGTGGTAACTCCTGATGTCAATGAGCCACAGTCTCCAAAGCGCCGTCTCCTCACCTAGGAGAGGGCTTCCTTCATCATGCCCCCTCCTTGCTCATTTCCCTGTGTGGTCAAGACCCCTTAGCAACAGGTGCCATCACTAGGTGGTGGGAAGCCCCTACTTACTTACATGATGATTACAGGATAAGGATTTAGAGCCAGATGGACCAGGATCTGAATCCCAGTTCAACCAGTTACCTTGGGCAATCTGCGTAGCCGCTCAACCTCAGTTTCCAAATCTGCCAGTCCATATAATAGTTCGTATCACATGGGGTTGTACAGGAATGAAAGGGAATGATGCAGTGACTCCAAGGGACATGAACACTGGGCTGAGGACAAGTGAAGGTAAAGGACATAGTAAAACATAGTATATCTTGCTGGGGTGTAAATTTTACTAGAAGCATTTAGGGAAATATATTCTGAAGTAAACTATAGTAAACGTAAAATTTGAACAAATTTTAAAGAAGGAAGAGAAGACTGAAAGAAGTGGGGTTTTTTTTGTTTTTCTTGTTTTGTTTTGCGGTACGCAGGCCTCTCACAGTTGTGGCTTCTCCCGTTGCGGAGCACAGGCTCCGGACGCGCAGGCTCAGGGGCCATGGCTCACGGGCCCAGCCGCTCCGCAGCAGGTGGGATCTTCCCTGACCGGGGCACGAACCCGCGTCCCCTGCCTTGGCAGGCGGACTCTCAACCACTGCGCCACCAGGGAAGTCCTGAAAGAAGTGTTTTTATTTATAGTCACTTGCTCTGGGTTATACTGTAAACTTAGGAGTCAGGGGTTATCTGCTTAAGGGTCACTCTCACTGCCTTAGAGAGTCTTTTGATAGAAGAGTATGAAACTGATGTGTGTGAGGAGCTGGTTCCTGCCCAGCAAGCCCCCTTCAGTGGAGCTGTCTTAGCTTTTTCACAGGCTTTTGCACATCTGAGATCTTGCCTTGAATTAAGTCCTGGCTCTCCTGGGCTTCAGCCACCAGTACCGGGACAAGAATCAGAGCTGGGGCTCCATTGAGGGGCTGGGGCAGGTGTTGTCTTACAAAATTACTAGCAGTATCAGAAAGGTGAGTGGGGAGAATCTCTTTTCACAGATTCCAGGGTGGTAGGCATGGGGGTAAGACAAGTCCCTACAACCTACTCTAGTACTTGGAGGCCCAGCTCAAAGTCCTGGTAAACTGCAGGCTGACTCTGAGAGTTTGGTTGGGGATAACGCTCAGACACTGGCTACAGGAGCTCTGGTCACATTTGAGAGGATGAAAGCTACTGTCACACATTCCAGAATACTGGAAATGGGGAGAAGGAAAAAGGGAGGTTGTGCATAGTATGTTCCAGGCTCTGGTCTAGATGATTGGCATAGGAGGTTTCAGCTAAAACAACAATTTGCATACAATGAGATAGCATCATCCCCATGCCCAGAGAAGTCATGAGACTTCTGGTAGAAGCTACTAGTGGTTCCCAATAATTTTCTACTACGTTATCAACGTTCTAGCCTAGAAAGAAGACTAAATTTCCCAGCCTACCTGTGTGGTTAGATGTGGTCATGTGACTGGGTTCTGGCCAATGAAAAGTAAGTGGAGTGTCATGTGGTAGTTTCTAGGACTCTTCCTTAAGACATAGCCGGTGTTAATTCTCTCTGTCTCTTCTTCCTCGTTCCTCCCTCTATTTTGCTCTTTGGTAGGCAAGTGCTACCTTGAACCACGAGGACGAGGGCCACCCACTAGGAACAGCAGAATAGAGAGCTGCAAGGAAACTGGGACATCATACCAGTCCCAAACTCCTACCTCTGGGCTTTTATGTAAAAGGAAAATAAACTTCTACCTTGTTAAAGTCATTGTTGTTGTGGGTTTTCTGATACCTTCACTTGTACCTCATCCTGATTAGATTCTTAACCTAGTAAGTGATGGAGTGGGGGATTTGAACCTGAGTCAATAAGATCTTAAACCCACGCTTTCCTGCCACAATGTGATGTTTCTGGGGGCCCTACATGTGCTCCTGCTGTACCTCCATCAGCTCTTAGGTGTGAAGCATTACTCAGAATTGTGATGGGGTGGGAATTGGAGGAGGGGAGCTTGTCTGATGCAACTCTTCATACTCATTCATTCAAAAGACTGCTCAGGGGTCTTTGATGGATACAGGGGCAACTTGGGGGCCAAAGCCCAGGACCCTGAGAGGGTGGTGGAGATGACACCTCCCCTGAGATCCAGGAAGCCCCAGCTTTCTGCCACAGGACTTGCCATCCAGCCACCCCTTGTGGCAGATGAAGGCTGTAGTCAGGTAGCCCTGGGTCCCCCAGTGTGCTGACAGACTCTGGTCTACTGGGACACCTCTAATGAAACTTTGCTAAGGAAAACTGCTGAAACAGGTGAGCCATGCTCCAGGAGAATCCTCTTTCTACAGGAGAATTTTGCAGGACCTTTGTGAGCCCAGCAAAATGTCAGGTAGGCAAAGAAGGACCCCCTTCTGGTAAGCAGGTATATTTTCTCTTATCTGATCTCATAAGGGGTGTTTACCAGCTTCAGGGCTGAGTAGGAGTTTGAGTTAAAAGGGCTGTAAGGGAGATCAGCTCAGTGCTTTGTGACCACCTAGAGGGGTGGGGTAGGGAGGGTGGGACGGAGGGAGATGCAAGAGGGAAGAGATATGGGAACATATGTATATGTATAACTGATTCACTTTGTTATAAAGCAGAAACTAACACACCATTGTAAAGCAATTATACTCCAATAAAGATGTTAAAAAAAAAACCCAAAAAACCCAAAATAACAAGGGCTGTAAGATCCTACTGGTAAACTCTCAGAGCCTGCACATCACAGAGGAGAGTCTGAGCTAGGACTCACAACAGCTGGCTATGTATCTGGGAAGGTGCTATTCATAAACAGACAAGACACATTTAACTGGCTGATTGATCTTGCGGAAGTCTCCTATCTTGTCACTCTCCTTGTTTGTGCAATGGGGATGATAATCACTATCTCTCAAGGTTATTGCAGCATTTAATGAGATACTGAATATGAAACCATTCCAAAATCTGTAAATCATCTACAAATGTGAAAGATTATGATTCTGTATTTGTATAGCAGAAATAAAAATACTGTTGACACGTTGTGCCCAACCAGACTCCCTTTCCCATGCATGGCATATAGCAAGTGTTCAATAAATGTTAAATAGATAACATGTACTGAAGTTTGATTTTAGGGAACCTGACCCAAGTGTTCTACTTCATAAAGTTTCTGTGAGGATTAAATGATATAATATAGGTAAAGAAATTAATCCCATGCCTGGCATATAGCAGATGTTCAATAAATGTTATAGATGGTTATCCAAGAGACTTCAGCATCAGAAACCTCTTAGTGTGATAGTAAAGGGTAGAAATCTGGTGAGTCTGTCAGTGGATTGAATTTTATCTGCTAAGGAAGTGAGATGAACAGAGAGGGACAGCTGAGTTTTCTTGGTTCTCTCAGCTTTGGGCAGTGAGGGTTCTTATATAGCTGATGAAAAAGAAATCCAGTCATATATACAGTTACCAACAGAGGATGCCATTTCTTTACAAATAAGTGAGTTTTTTCCCTCTGCTAATCTGAACCAGGTTTCATCAAGGCAGCCCATGTTGGTAGGGAAGATCAGTTATGTGGCAGAGCCAACTTAGGAAAGTGCCTTAAGACCTGCATAGATAATAGGAGAAGGCAGAATAGGGAGAATCACTTGAGTCAAGATGATGGGGAAGCTTTCCAGGAAGTGAGGTTTGAGTTGGACACTCAGGAACCTATGGAGTGAAGGGAGATAGCATATCCAAGGGAATTCTTAGGCTAGGTGATCAGATCCTGGATACAGCAATGGCAGTGAGGGTGGCTAAGGGAGCACATGAAGGACACCAAAGAGGGAAAGAGGACTGGGATTCCAGCCAAGGGGTATTAGGAGAACAGTGGACCTACTGACACAGGGCAGAAATCAGAAGGGACATGGTTTTTATGGAACACCAACAGCACTTTCTCCAATTGGTTTGACTGCCTGTTATATATGACTTCTTCTGCAGTGACCTCGCCCTACATAGCACTTTTCCATCAAGCTATAATTCTGCAGGATTCCTGCTCTGTGCAGACTCCAGAAACAAGTGCAATATTGAGATGTTAATAGCGAAACGATTCCATTGGTTCTTTCCATTCTGAGTAGAGAAGGCAAGAAATTCCCCATAGCTTTCCCATGTCTCTGAACCAGTGATTGTGTTTCAGTCACAGTTGAATTAGGAGAGAGAAATCACATAGTCTTTTGAAAATGGAAGGTTTGATATAAAAATTTACTATTTTCAGGGAATTAACTACACAGTGGGAATAAAAGGGAATGTTAAAAAATTCCCTAAGGCTGATGGAGAGTAACAAAAGAAGGAACACACTTGGAAGGGGAGAGGGGCTCCCCAAGGTTGGGGTTCAGCCCTTGTTAGGGAAGGTGTGGTTGCAGCCTACCGGATGGCAGAGAAACTCTCTGGGTTGTCTTTGGACAGAACTGGTCCATAGTCAGAGATCCAAGCCTGGTGGGCTGACAACTGCAGGCTTGGGCTGCCAGCTGGAAGCTTCCTGTTGGGTGTCCACAAAATTCCCCAGGAAGCTGTTTTGGGGGGATGTTGCTGAACTCATGGCGAAGCCACCTAGTGCTGCCGCAGAACTCATTGAGAAACCTCTTTGGGAGGAAGCTGCATGCTGGACTTTCCAGGGAACTGGTTGAGTCACCCCTGCCTTTCACCAGGAATCCACCCATGAGGGTGCAGCTGAACTTGCCACTGGGAAACCAGATGAGACACCCACAAAACTCACCATAGAGACGCCATCAGCAGAAGTGCTGCTGAAACCTGCTAGGAGTTAGCTCCACCAGACTTCAGTCCTGGGGTCAAGTCAGAAGCAAAGCGCAAAGGAACCAGGAAGATGTTCTTTTTCTCCTGTCCCTCCAGCGCCCTCTACTGATAAAGCATAACATGTGCCAGGGAGAAGGTGTTCCAGACATCTATAAAGGTTGCATTTGGAGCTGAAAGGTAATAAATTGATAACTGGTACAGGATGTCTGTGGGCTCATTTGGGGGGTTGGGGGATTTTTCATAAAACCTTTTTGAAAAACATAGTTTTAGGAAATATTCCTATCATCTGAGAAATGAATGAAAATGAAGAACCCAAAAGACAATATAGTGTAAAAGGCAAAGAATAATTAAATCAATAGAACTAATAAGACTATGTAAGCTAAATAATTGTGATTAATATGATATAAAACTCAAGAAAAATGAGGTGAAAATAATTCTTACAATTATCTATAATAAAGACTTCATAATTATGAACTGGGATTTTTGTATCACAAATTACCTTGATAAATACTGGATGGTAGCAAAGGAGAGTGGTTCAATTTTTCATCTATCATAAGAGATCCCAATAGCTATGGTTTTATTCTTGATGTTAATAAATTAAAGAGATTTTAAAAATAAGAAGTATCCATCTACAAGTAATCATAGGAAATATGAGTGTTTTTGTAAGACACACTTAAAGCAAAATGTTTCTCATCGGGTAAGAAATAAGAGGATAGGCAAAAATATATGAAGTAAATGAAAATATTTTTTAAAAAACCAGAAGAAGTAGAATTTAAGGCAAAAAATCAGGGAGTGGGAAATAGAACACATAAAAATAGCCATCATTTGTATATAACAGTTAAGGCATTAAATAATATTATATTAAAATCTATAATATATTAAAATTCAGAAATTAATAACATCACAAATGGTATGGAAGAAGAGAAATTTTAAAACACTGCTCTTGGTTTTTGGAAGATTGAGTGAGGAATAAACTAAGATAGATATGGCATCTTCTGCTAGCGACAAATTAGGTAATTTAGGTCAACCATCCCACTGAGAATAACTAGAACTGTACAAAAGAATAAAACACCTGCTTGAGAGCATAGGAGCACTAATAAATTTCTAAAGAATCATGGGCCAAGATCTGGAAGAAAACGTATCTGCTGAGAGGTGAGCCCTGCATTTGGGCCACTTTTGCCCAATCAAGAAAACACAGATGAGAAGCTAAGTATTACTTTTTAAAAAAATTTTTTTATTATAGTATAGTTGCATTACAATGTTGTATTAGTTTCTACTGTACAGCAAAGTGAATCAGCTATATGTATACATATATCCCCTCTTTTTTGGATTTCCTTCCCATTTAGGTCACCACAGAACATTGAATAGAGTTCCCTGTGCTACACAGTAGGTTCTCATTAGTTATCTATTTTATACATAGTATCAATAGTTCGTATATGTCAATCTGAATCTCCCACTCGACCTTTTCCCTTTTAACAGCTTCATGGGTTTGGAAGAAGCAAATAAACTGGGAGCAGGAAAGGAGAACTGGAGTAAACTGCTCAAGAGCAGGCTGGTCTTTCACTGAATACACTGCCTCAGCACTCCAAGGCTAGGCGTGGGGAATCAGGATAAAGAGAGTTCTCCCGAAGCTCAGAAAGCCAGGGGTTAGAGTGCAGAGCAAAGAAAACTCTGTAGGGATGCAAAAGCTAGTGGCCATTTAAAAAAACAAAGTGATATATTCCCACAGTCAAAAAGGTATCAGCTGGACTATAAAGCACAAAGAAATTTCTGGAACCTCACTGGTACCTGCTGAAGGGAAGGCTCTGATTCTGCCTTCAAATCACTTGAAACCAGTGGTGAGCTGAATCAAACTAAAGCTACAACAAGCCCAGACCTACCTCAATTACATCTTAGATGAACTCAGTCCACCACTTTAATAGCCTGACAGAGAGGAAGGGGCATGCCCTTTTCTAAGTATATATTTTATTTATTCAAGGCTACTGTTCTTTTACACAAAATGTCTGTCATTTAAAAAGAATTATGAGCCTTTCAAAGAAGAAAAAATATGTGATGCATCATCAGGAGACAAAATAATCAATAGAAGCAGATCCAAAGATGGCCCAAGTGTTGGAATTATGAGATAAGAATTTTTAAATAACTATTTTAAGTATATTAAAGGGTCTAGAGGAAAATGTGGAAATTATATGTAAGCACACAGGGAATTTCAGCAGGGAGATAAAAACTATAGAAAAGAGCCCAAAGAAAATCCTAGAAATAATAAATATTATATCAGAGATGAAGAATTCATGTGATGGGCTTATCAGCAGACTAGAAACATTGGAAGAAACAAGCATGTGAATTTGAAGACAGGTCAATGGAAGTGGAACAGAATGGAACACAACAGAGTTCTGAAATAGACCCCTACACATATGGTCAAATAATGTCCCACATAGGATACAAAAAACACTAACCATGAAAGAAATTCTTCTTTTCTGAATTTTTAATCAAAATGAAATATGACTTACTCAAAATTAAAAACTGCTATTCATCAAAAGACTCAAGATTATAAATAGACAAGACCACATACTGGTAGAAAACAGTTGTAATACACATATCTGAAAATGGACTTTTGTCCATAGTATATTAAAAATTCCTGTAACTCAGTAATAAAACCAAACAATTCAATAAAAATATGGATGACAAACTCAGACACTTTACAAAGGAAGACATATAAATGGACAATAAACACATGAAAAAGTGCTCAGCATCATTAGTCAGCAAGGAAAAGCAAAACCACAGTGAGATATCATTACATGCCCACCAGAATGTTTACAATTTGAAAAACTGAAAACAACATGTATTGGCAAGTATTTGGCATAATTGGAATGCTCATACATTGCTCTTAGATGTGTAACATGATACAACTACTTTGGGAAGCTGTTTGGTAGTTTCTTATGAAATTAAACATATATCTCCCCCATGACCCTGTAATTCCACATCTATGTATTTATCCAAATGTTGGGGACTAAATGTTTTGTGTCCCTCCCAAATTCATGTGTTGAAATCCTAGTCTCCAAATCATGGTATTAGGAAGTGGAGGCTTTGGGATGTGATTAAGTCATGAGGGTGGAAATTTTTTTGCAGAGAGCTGAAAACTACATAAAGTGAAATAGCTTATTTTTTTTAATTTTATTTATTTATTTATTTACTTTTGGCTGTGTTGGCTCTTTGTTTCTGTGCGAGGGCTTTCTCTAGTTGTGGCAAGCAGGGGCCACTCTTCATCATGGTGCGTGGGCCTCTCACTATCACGGCCTCTCTTGTTGCGGAGCACAGGCTCCAGACACGCAGGCTCAGTAGTTGTGGCTCACGGGCCTAGCCGCTCTGCAGCATGTGGGATCTTCCCAGACCAGGGCTTGAACCCGTGTCCCCTGCATTAGCAGGCAGATTCTCAACCACTGCACCACCAGGGAAGCCCAAAATAGCTTATTTTTAAAAGATTCAAATATAAATTATAAAACTAAAACAATAAAATAACTGAAAGTAAAACTCAAAAAAAGAATTTGGGCAGTAGTTGAGAGTCCGCCTGCCAATGCAGCGGACACGGGTTCATGCCCCAGTCTGGGAAGATCCCACATGCCATGAAGCAGCTAGGCCTGTGAGCCATGGCCACTGAGCCTGTGCATCCGGAGCCTGTGCTCCACAACGGGAGAGGCCAGGACAGTGAGAGGCCCGCGTACTGCAAAAAAAAAAAAAAAAAAAAAAGAATTTAACAGCAGATTAGATACAGCTGAAGAGAGAATTAGTGAGTTGTAAGATAGATCAGAAGAAAATATCCAGAATAAAGGATAGAGAGGCAAAAAAGCTGAGATAAAACAGAAGATAATGTAAGAGACATAGAGAACATAGTGAGTGAGAAGTTTTAACATATATTTCAGTGGATATTTAGAGGGAAAAGAGAAAAAGAATGGGGGAAAATATATGAAGAGATAATGAATGTGAAACTTCCAAAAATAGTTGAAAGATATGATCCATAGATTTAAGAAGCCCAATAAATATCAAGAAGGGTAAATAAAAGGAATTTCACTATTAGGTATATGTCAGAGTAAATTGCTGAAAAGCAAAAAGAAAGAAATAATCTTGAAATCATCCAAAGAAGTAAGAAATAGAATGGCAGTCATAGTCTCAACAGGAACATGGAAGCTAGAACAACAATGGAATTATGTACTCAGTGTTCTAAAGAAAATAACTGCTAACATAGAATTCTATTCTCAGCAAAAGTATGCTTCAAGAATAAATATGAAATAAAGACATTTTCAGATAAAGAGAAAATGAGAAGATATTTCACTGGCATGCTTGTACTAAAGAAAATACTCATGGCCATTCTTGAGACAGAAGGAGAATAATCCCAGATGGACACTCAGATATAGTGAAAGGATTTAAAAGCAACAAAAAGTCTAAATTCATTGGTAAATGTAAACTAATATTGTATATATAAGACAACAACAACAATTTTTTAGGGTATAAAATATAGAGAGAATTAAAATTCATTAAGTTGTGAAGGGGTTTAATGGAGTTAAATAGTTATCCATATGTTACTGGGAAGAGGATAAAAGCACCAACTAACTTCAGGATGTAATATTGTAATTTCTAAGAATTATAAAAGAGCATATAACTTCTAAACTAACAGAAGAAAAATGAAATAATACAAATGTTCAATCCAAAAGAAGGAAAAAAGGAACATAGAATATATGAGGCAGAAAGAAAGCACATTGTAAAATGGTAAATATAAATCCACATATATAATTATATTACATGTAAGGGGCGTGTTGGACTAGATTTTAAAATAACAATTTTCTGTTTATAAGTACATCTAAAACATAAGAATATAGTAAAATTGAAAGAAAAAGAATGGATCAAATATACTAGGCAAACACTAACCTCCCCAAAACTTGTGTCATTGTATTAACATCAAACAAAATAAGCTTTAAAGCAAATATATTTCTAGAGATAAAGAAGAATGCTTCATAATGATAAACTGTTTAATTCACTGGGAATATATAGTAATTCTAAGTTTTTGTGTTTTTCTTATTTCTTCATGGTCTCAAAATATATAAAGCCCAAACTGACTGAACTTGTGGTCAATATACATACATATGTGCTCTCCACTGAGAGGGCCTAGAAGCAAGGATGTTCAAGAACATGATATGATGTGATGAGAATGGCACTTCACCTTCACAAGTTCACCTGTGTGTTCTACCTTCCCCAAGTCCATAGCCCCTGTCTAACTGAGGTAGGAGATATACAGGCCTCTGGGCAGAGCAGCTGGAGTTTGCCAAGCAGAGTAAAATTGGAGCTTTGTTTTCCCTGACACTCCAAGGACAAAGTTAATGGCAGAAGCTGAGCTCTGCTGGAGGAAAGAGATAAGATGACCACTCCTGAGGTCAAGGAGAACTCCCCAACTGCACAGGTGCAGAAACATTCCTTGGGGTCAAAAAGGAGAGGGTGTCACCCCATAATAGGTGATGCCAAGCCTCCCACAGGCCTCTGTGCTGGAATCCATCTTGGCAAAAAGATGTTGCGGAGTGTCTTAGAACAGGTTAGATGTGGGAAAAGAAATGAGATTATTGGCCAAAGGTAAACAAAGACCTGGAAGAACTGCCCTATATAAATGATTTAACCGCCTCTTTACTGCCCTCCTACTCATTAGGGAGAACACCCACATCCTTTCTCTCCAGGTGTGTATCTCTGCCTTGCTTCTGTCTTAAATAAACTGTTTCTCTGTGTGCTCTTCCACATGTTGTGCTGTATCTCTAATAATAAACTTTTTACCTGTTTTTACAGTTTTTGCCTCCTTGTGAAATTCATTTTTAAAATTTGCCTCTAGCCTCTAGCCCCTGGCAGACTAGCAGCTAGGATTCCTGGTTTTTCACCCAGGCTAGCCAGGTTCAATTCCTGGGCAGAAAACTAAGATCTTGCTTCGAGCCACTGCTCACTGCTGTCTCTCCAAGATCATAACCATGAGAAAAACATCAGACATACCCAAGTTGAAGAACATTCTAAAAAATACCTGGCCAGTACTCCTCAAAACTATTAAGGTCATCACACACAAAAAAGTCTGAGAAACTAAGTATCATAAATCAGAGAAGGCTAAGGAGACAATTAAAACAGAAAAGTAACTTTAAGGAAAAATCAGATTCCAAATAAAGTACGGAATTTAGTTAATTTTTAAAAATAGAGGACTTCCCTGGTGGCACAGTGGTTAAGAAGCCACCTGCCAGTGCAGGGGACATGGGCTCGAGCCCTGGTCTGGGAAGACCCCACATGCCGCAGAGCAACTAAGCCTGTGCACCACAACTACTGAGCCTGCACTCTATAGCCTGTGTGCCACAACTACTGAAGCCTGCATGCCTAGAGCCCGTGTTCCACAAGAAGAGAAGCCACTGCAGTGAGAAGCCTGAGCACTGCAACAAAGAGTAGTCCCTGCTCGCCACAACTAGAGATAACCCATGTGCAGCAATGAAGACCCAACGCAGCCAAAATAAATAAATAAGTAAACAAATAAATAAATAAATACAATTTTAAAAAAATTTAAAAATAAAAATAACTGAACTGCAAGGAAAAATAGGTTAACCTACAATCATAATTGAAAATTTAAACACACCCTCTTTGGTAAAAGATTTAGGCAAACAAAAAAAATCAGGAAGAATTATAAAATACTGAAGAATGCAATTAACAAACTTGACCTAACTGACATATACAGGACATTACACCCAATAACAGAATGTACATTGTTTCAAACATCCACAAAGCATTTACAAAAATTAACTATACCCTGAGCCATAAAGCAAGGATTGAAATCACACAGAGAATGTTTCTAACCACAATGCAATTAAGCCAAGAGTTACTAACAACAACAACAAAAGATAAGAAAATTCCAGATTTTTAGAAAATAAGAACTACAATTCTAAAAAAAACTTTTGGAGCAAAGAAGAAATCATAGCGCAAATTAGAAAATATTTTTAAGTGAGGCATAACAAAAAACTATACATCAAAACCTGTGAGGTCAGAGTTGCCCAGAACCTGAGGTGTGTGTTCAGGAGCTGCCAGCCCACTGGGGAAAAAAAAAACCAAAAACAAAAGCAAACCAAACTTGTGGGATGGAGCTAAACAAGGCTTAGAGGGATATTAACAATGTATGCTTTATATAAGAAGGGCTGAAAATTAATGATCTTGTATCCAGCTCAAGAAGTTATAGAACAGTTAAATAAACCTAAAGTGGAAGAAACTAATAAAGAGCTGAAAATTATAAAATAGAAAACATAAATAAAGATAGTCAACAAGGCCAAAAGTTGGCTCTTTGTAAAGGCTAATAAAATTAATAAACCTCTGGCAAAACTAAGCAAGATTAAAAAGGGAAATGACACAAAATAATACAAGTCAGCAGTGTAAAGGGTACATCATTACAGATCATAAAACCACTAAAAAGATAAGAAGATATTACATTTGAAAATTTAGGTGAAATTCCTTGATAAAATACAACTTACCACAACTGACATAGAAAGAAATAAGAATGATGAATAGTTCTATAACTAACAGAAAAATAAAAATTCTGTAACGAAAAATTTTTCCTCAAAAAAGTACAAGTGGCGGGCTTCCCTGGTGGCGCAGCGGTTGGGAGTCCGCCTGCCAATGCAGGGGACACGAGTTCGTGCCCCGGTCCAGGAAGACCCCACATGCCGCAGAGCGGCTGGGCCCGTGAGCCATGCCCGCTGAGCCTGCGCGTCCGGAGACTGTGCTCCGCAGCGGGAGAGGCCACAAGAGTGAGAGGCCCGTGTACCGGAAAAAAAAAAAAAAAAAAGTACAAGTGGCTTAACAGGCAAATGCTACCAAATGCCAAACTTTCTTAATTTCTCCCAAGGAAGAGACAATGGGAAACTCATCCCAACTCATTTTATGAGGCTAGCATGATCTTGCTAGTATGACCTGGCAAGATACTATGAGAAAAGAAAATTACAGGAACACAGAAGCAAAAGTCTTAAAGAAACTACCAATAAATTCACCCTGCAACATATGTTAAGAACCCTCCTGCCCAGGCTGGTATATTGCAGTGATGTGAGCTCAGCTAAACAGTAGAAATTGATCAGTATAATGCACCACAGTTACAGAGTAGAGAGGAAACATAAAGTATAATCATCTCAGTAGATTAGAAAATGCATTTGATAGAATTTAGTATCTGTTATTTGAAAAAAAAGTTTTGACAAACTATGAAAATAGGGAAACATCTTTAATCTCATAAGGGTGTCTACAAAACATCATTCTCAATAGTGAAATGTTGAAAGATTTAAGATTTAAGATTGTGAGCACAACCAGGATGCCCTATACGACCACTTCTATTCCCACTGATTTTTTAAAATTAATAAATTTTATTTTTTAGAATAATTTTATTTTTTATTGAAGTATAGTTGATTTACAATATTATATTAGTTTCAGGTGTACAACAGTGATTCAATATTTTTATAGATTATACTCCATTTAAAGTTATTGTAAAAAATTTGCAATATTCCCTGTGCTGTACATGATATCCTTATATTTATTTGTTTTATACATAGTAGTTTGAGAACAATTTTAGATTTATAGAAAAAGTAAGCTAACAGTACAAAAGAATCCTCATATCCCCTCTCCTGCCACAGATTCCCCTATTATTAATATCTTGCATTTGCATGATACATTTGTTATAATTCAAGATATACTACTATTGATAATATTGATAATATTGGTGTATTACTATTAACTAAAGTACATAGTTTGTATTAATAGTTCAGTTCTATGGGTTTCGACAAATGTATAATGTCATGTATCCACTGTTACAGTATTGTACAAAATAGTTTTGCCCCCTAAAAATCCTCTGTGCTTCACTTATTCATCCTTCCCCCTCTTCCTCCTGAATCCCTGGCAACCATTAATCTTTTAACTGTCTCTATAGTTTTGCCTTTTCCAGAATGTCATATAATTGGAATTATACCATATTTAGCATTTCAGACTGTTTTTAGGCTTATTTCATTTATTAATATGAACTTAAGTTTCCTTCATGTTTTTTTGTTGCTTGATAGCTCAATTCTGTTTATCCCACTTTATGGATGTACACTGTACCACAGCTTACTGATTCACCTATTGAAGGACAACTTGACTGCTTCCAATTTGGGGCAGTTATGAATAAAGCTGCTGTAAACATTCAGGTTTTTTTGTTGTTGTTTTTGGGTTTTTTTTGCGGTACACGGGCCTCTCACTGTTGCGGCCTCTCCCATTGCGGAGCACAGGCTCTGGATGCGCAGGCTCAGTGGCCATGGCTCACGGGCCCAGCCGCTCCGCGGCATGTGGTATCCTCCCGGACCGGGGCACGAACCCGTGTCCCCTGCATCGGCAAGCGGACTCTCAACCACTGCGCCACCAGGGAAGCCCTTCATTCAGGTTTTTAACATCCAGGTGTTAAGTTTTCATCTTAATTGGGTAAATACCTAAGAGCATGATTAGTATGTTAAGCCTGTTTTCTTTGTAAGAAACTACCAAACTCTCTCCACAGTGACTGTACTGTTTTGCATTCTCACCAGCAATGAGAGTTCTTTTAGCTCTGCAACCTCACCAGCATTTCATATTGTCAATTATTTTTTTGTTTATGTTGGTTTAGCCATTCTAATATGCATGTATTGTTACCTTTTTTTGGAAACCACTTCATATCTTTACTTTTATTATTTTTAAAAAAATTTTTATTTTATATTGGAGTATAGTTGATTGACAATGGTGTGTTGGTTGTACAACAAAGTGATTCAGTTATACATAAATACGTCTCTATTCTTTTTCAAATTCTTTTCCCATTTAGGTTACTACAGAATACTGAGCAGTGTTCCCTGTGCTATACAGTAGGTCCTTGTTGGTTGTCTATTTTGAATATAGCAGTGTGTACCTGTCAATCCCAAACTCCCAATCTATCCTTCCTCCCCACCTCTCCCCACTAGTAACCATAAGTTCTTCTTTATGTCTGTGAGTCTGTTTCTGTTTTGTAAATAAATTCATTTCTATCATTTTTTTAAGATTCCACATATGAGCAATATCATATGATATTTGTCTCTGTCTGACTTACTTCACTTAGTGTGATAATCTCTAGGTCCATCCATGTTGTTGCAAATGGCATTATTTCATTCTTTTTAATGGCTGAATAATATTTCATTGTATATCTGTACCACATCTTTATCCATTCATCTGTTGATGGACATTTAGGTTGCTTCCATGTCTTGTCTATTGTAAACTGTGCTGCAATGAACACTGGGGTGCATGTAACCTTTTGAACCATGTTTTTCTCCAGATATATGCACAGGATGGGAATGCTGGATTGTATGGTAACTCTTATTTTAGTTTTTTAAGGAGCTTCCATAATGTTTTCCATAGTGGCTGTACCAATTTACATTCCCGCCAACAGTGTAGGAGGGTTCTCTTTTCTCCACACCCTCTCCAGAACTTATTGTTTGTAGATTTTCTTACGATGGCCATTCTGACTGGTGTGAGGTGACATCTCATTGTAGTTACGAACTGCATTTCGCTAATAATTAGTGATGTTGACCATCTTTTCATGTGCCTCTTGGCCATCTCTATGTCTTCTTTGGAGAAATTTCTATTTAGACCTTATGCCCATTTTTTGATTGGGTTGTTTGTTTTTTCGATATTGAGCTGCATGATGTATTTGTAAAATTTGGAGATTAATCCCTTGTCAGTCACATTGTCTACAAATATTTTCTCCCATTATGTGGGTTGTCTTTTCATTTTGTTTATGAGTTCCTTTGCTGTGCAAAAGATTTTGAGTTTAATTAGGACCATTTTTCTTAATTTTTAAATTTTATTTTATATATATATTTAATACAGCAGGTTCTTATTAGTCATCAATTTTATACACATCAGTGTATACATGTCAATCCCAAACGCCCAATTCATCACACCACAACTCCCACCCCACCACCACTTTCCCCCATTGGTGTCCATACGTTTGTTCTCTACATCTGTGTATCAGTTTCTGCCCTGCAGACTGGATCATCTGTACTGTTTTTCTAGGTTCCATAAATATGTGTTAATATATGATATTTGTTTTTCTCTTTCTGACTTACTTCACTCTGCATGACAGTCTCTAGATCCATCCACGTCTCAAAAAATGACCCAATTTCGTTCCTTTTTATGGCTGAGTAATATTCCATTGTATATATGTACCACATCTTCTTTATCCCTTTGTCTGTCGATGGGCATTTAGGTTGCTTCCATGACCTGGCTATTGTAAATAGTGCTGCAATGAACATTGGAGTGTGTGTGTCTTTTTGAATTATGGTTTTCTCTGGGTATATGCCCAGTAGTGCGATTGTTGGATCATATGGTAATTCTATTTTTAGTTTTTTAAGGAACCTCCATACTGTTCTCCATAGTGGCGGTATCAATTTACATTCCCACCAACAGTGCAAGAGGGTTCTCTTTTCCCCACACCCTCTCCAGCATTTGTTGTTTGTAGCTTTTCTGATGTTGCCAATTCTAACTGGTGTGAGGTGATACCTCACTGTAGTTTTGATTTGCATTTCTCTAATAATTAGTGATGTTGAGAAACTATTCATGTGCTTCTTGGCCATCTGTATGTCTTCTTTGGAGAAATGTCTCTTTAGGTCCTTTGCCCATTTTTGGTCTGGGTTATTTGTTTTTTTAATATTGAGCTGCATGAGCTGTTTTTATATTTTGGAGATTAATCCTTTGTTGATTCATTTGCAAATATTTTCTCCCATTCAGAGGGTTGTCTTTTGATCTTGTTTATGGTTTCCTTTGCTGGGCAAAAGCTTTGAAGTTTCATTAGGCCCCATTTGTTTATTTTAGTTTTTATTTCCTTTACTTTAGGAGGTGGATCAAAAAAGATCTTGCTGTGATTGATGTCAAAGAGTGCTCTTCATATGTTTTCCTCTAAGAGTTTTATAGTGTCCGGTCTTACATTTAGGTTTCTAATTAATTTTGAGTTTATATTTGTGTATGGTGTTAGGGAGTGTTCTAATTTTATTCTTTTACATGTAGCTGTCCAGTTTTCCCAGCACCACTTATTGAAGAGACTGTCTTTTCTCCATTGTATATCCTTGCCTTCTTTGTCATAGATTAGTTGACCATAGTTACGTGGGTTTATCTCTGGGCTTTCTATCTTGTTCCATTGATCTATGTTTCTGTTTTGTGCCAGTACAATATTGTCTTGATTACTGTAGCTTTGTAGTATAGTCTGAAGTCAGGGAGTCTGATTCCTCCAGCTCCGATTTTTTCCCTCAAGACTGCTTTGGCTATTCGGGGTCTTTTGTGTCGCCATACAAATTTTAAGATTTTTTGTTCTAGTTCCATAAAAAATGCCATTGGGAATTTGATAGGGATTGCATTGGATCTGTAGATTGCTTTGGGTAGTATAGTCATTTTCACAATATTGATTCTTCCAATCCAAGAACATGGTATATCTCTCCATCTGTTGGTATCATCTTTAATATCTTTCATCAGTGTCTTATAGTTTTCTGCACACAGGTCTTTTGTCTCCCTAGGTAGGTTTCTTCCTAGGTATTTTATTCTTTTTGTTGCAGTGGTAAGTGGGAGTGTTTCCTTAATTTCTCTTTCAGATTTTTCATCATTAGTGTATAGGAATGCAAGAGATTTCTGTGCATTAAATATGTATCCTGCAACTTTACCAAATTCATTGATTAGCTCTAAGAGTTTTCTGGTGGCATCTTTGGGATTCTCTACGTATAGTATCATGTCATCTGCAAACAGTGACAGTTTTACTTCTTCACTGCCAATTTGTATTCCTTTTATTTCTTTTTCTTCACTGATTGCCATGGCTAGGGCTTCTAAAACTGTGTTGAATAATAGTGGTGAGAGTGGACATCCTTATCTCGTTCCTGATCTTAGAGGAAATGCTTTCCGTTTTTCACCATTGAGAATGATGTCATATATGGCTTTTATTATGTTGTGGTAGGTTCCCTCTATGCCCACTTTCTGGAGAGTTTTTATCTTAAATGGGTGTTGAATTTTGTCAAAAGTTTTTAATGCATGTATTGAGATGATCATATGGTTTTTATTCTTCAGATTGTTAGTATGGTATATCACATTGACTGATTTGTGTATATTGAAGAATCCTTGCATCTCTGGGGTAAATCCTGCTTGAGCATGGTGTATGATCCTTTTAATGTGTTGTTGGATTCTGTTTGCTAGTATTTTATTGAGGATTTTTGCATCTATATTCATCAGTGATATTGGTCTGTAATTTTCTTTTTTTGTAGTATCTTTGTCTGGTTTTGGTATCAGGGTGATGGTGGCCTCATAGAATGAGTTTGGGAGTCTTCCTCCCTCTGCAATTTTTTGGAAGAGTTTGAGAAGGATGGGTGTTAGCTCTTCTCTAAATGTTTGATAGAATTCACCTGTGAAGCCACCTGGTCCTGAACTTTTGTTTGTTGGAGGATTTTTAATCACAGTTTCAATTTCATTATGTGTGATTGGTCTGTTCATATTTTCTATTTCGTCCTGGTTCAGTCTTGGAAGGTTATACCTTTCTAAGCATTTGTCCATTTCTTCCAGGTTGTCCATTTTATTGGCATAGAGTTGATTGTAGTAGTCTCTTAGGATGCTTTGTATTTCTGTGGTGTGTGTTGTAACTTCTCCTTTTACATTTCTAATTTTATTGATTTGAGTCTTCTCCCACTTTTTCTTGATGAGTCTGGCTAATGGTTTATCAATTTTTTGTTTATCTTCTCAATGAACCAGCTTTTAGTTTTATTGATCTTTGCTACTGTTTTCTTTGTTTCTATTTCATTTATTTCTGCTCTGGTCTTTATGGTTTCTTTCCTTCTGCTAACTTTGGGTTTTGTTTGTTCTTCTTTCTCTATTTCCTTTAGGTGTAAGGTTAGATTGTTTATTTGAGATTTGTCTTGTTTCTTGAGGTAGGCTTGTATAGCTATAAACTTCCCTCTTAGAAATGCTTTTGCTGCATCCCACAGGTTTTGGATTGTCATGCTTTCATTGTCATTTGTCTCTAGGTATTTTTTGATTTCCTCTTTGATTTCTTCAGTGAGCTCTTGGTTATTTAGTAACGTATTCTTTAGCCTCCATGTGTGTGTGCTTTTTACGTTTTTTTCCCTGTAATTCATTTCTAATCTCATAGCGTTGTGGTCAGACAAGATGCTTTATATTATTTCAATTTTCTTAAATTTACTGAGGCTTGACTTGTGACCCAAGATGTGATCTATCCTGGAGAATGTTCCGTGCACACTGGAGAAGAAAGTGTAATCTGCTGTATTTGGATGGAATGTCCTATAAATATCAATTAAGTCTATCTGGTCTATTGTGTCATTTAAAGCTTGTGTTTCCTTATTTATTTTCATTTTGGATGATCTGTCCATTGGTGTAAGTGAGGTGTTAACATTCCCCACTATTATTGTGTTACTGTCGATTTCCTCTTTTATAGCTGTTAGCAGTTGCCTTATGTACTGAGGTGCCCCTACATTGGGTGCATATATATTTATAATTGTTATATCTTCTTCTTGGATTGATCCCTTGAAGATTAGGTAGTGTCCTTCCTTGTCTCTTGTAACATTCTTTATTTTAAAGTCTATTTTACCTTATATGAGTATTGCTACCCCATGTTTCTTTTGATTTCCATTTGCATGGAATATCTTTTTCCATCCCCTCACCTTCAGTCTGTATGTGTCACTAGGTCTGAAGTGGGTTTCTTGTAGACAGTATATATATGGGTCTTGTTTCTGTATCCATTCAGCAAGCCTGTGTCTTTTGGTTGGAACATTTAATCCATTCACATTTAAGGTAATTATTGATATGTATGTTCCTATGACCATTTTCTCAATTGTTTTGGGTTTGTTTTTGCAGGTCTTTTTCTTCTCTTGTGTTTCCCACTTAGAGAAGTTCCTTTAGCATTTGTTGTAGAGCTGGTATGGTGGTGCTGAATTCTCTTAGGTTTTGCTTGTCTGTAAAGCTTTTGATTTCTCCATCTACTCTGAATGAGATCCTTGCCAGCTAGAGTAATCTTGGTTGTAGGTTCTTCCTTTTCATCACTTTAAGTATATCATGCCACTCCCTTCTGGCTTGTAGAGTTTCTGCTGAGAAATCAGCTGGTAACCTTATGGGAGTTCCCTTGTATGTTATTTGTCATTTTTTCCTTGCTGCTTTCAATAAGTTTTCTTTGTCTTTAATTTTTTCCAATTTGATTACTATGTGTCTCAGCGTGTTTCTCCTTGGGTTTATCCTGTATGGGACTATCTGTGCTTCCTGAACTTGGGTGACTATTTCCTTTCCCACGTTAGGGAAGTTTTCGACTATAATCTCTTCAAATATTTTCTTGGGTCCTTTCTCTCTCTCTCTTCTCCTCTGGGACCCCTATAATGCGAATGTCGTTGCCTTTAATGTTGTTCCAGATGTCTCTTAGGCTGTCTTCATTTCTCTTCATTCTTTTTTCTCCATTCTGTTCTGCAGCAGTGAATTCCACCATTCTGTCTTCCAGGTCACTTATCCTTTCTTCTGCCTCAGTTATTGTGCTATTGATCCCTTCTAGTGTAGTTTTCATTTCAGTAATTGTACTGTTCATCTCTGTTTGTTTGTTAATTCTTCTGGGTCTTTGTTAAACATTTCTTGCATCTTCTCGATCTTTGCCTCCATTCTTCTTCCGAGGTCCTGGATCATATTCACTATCATTATTCTGAAATCTTTTTCTGGAAGGTTGCCTATCTCCACTTCATTTAGTTGTTTCTCTGGGGTTTTATCTTGTTCCTTCATCTGGTACATAGCCCTCTGCCTTTTCATCCTGTCTCTCTTTCTGTGAATGTGGCTTTTGTTCCTCAGGCTGCAGGATTGTAGTTCTTCTTGCTTCTGCTGTCTGCCCTCTGGTGGATGAGGCTATCTAAGAGGCTGTGCAAATTTCTTGATGAGAGGGACGGTGGTGGGTAGAGCTGACTGTTGCTCTGGTGGGCAGAGCTCAGTAAAACTTTAATCCACTTGACTGCTGCTGGGTAGGCTGTGTTTCCTCCCAGGGTTGTTCCCTCCCAGGGTTGCTGGTTGTTTGGCCTGAGACAACCCAACACTGGACCCTATCTGGGCTCCTTGGTGGGGCTATGGGCAGACTCTGGGGAGCCTCATGCCAAGGTGTACTTCCCAGAACTTCTGCTGCCAGTGTCCTTGTCCCCACAGTGAGCCACAGCCACCCCCTGCCTCTGCAGGAGACCCTCCAACACTAGAGGGTAGATCTGGTTCAGTCTCCCATGGGGTCACTGCTCCTTCCCCTGGGTCCTGATGCGCACACTACTTTTTGTGTGCCCTCCAAAGGTGGAGTCTCTGTTTCCCCCTGTCCTGTCAAAGTCCTGCAATCAAATCCCACTAGTCTTCAAAGTCTGATTATCTAGGAATTCTTCCTCCCATTGCCAGACCCCCAGGTTGAGAAGCCTGACATGGGGCTCAGAACCTACACTCCAGTGGGTGGACCTCTGTGGTATAAGTGTTCTCCAGTCTGTGAATCACTCACCCAGCAGTTATGGGATTTGATTTTACTGTGATTGCGCCTCTCCTACCATCTCATTATGGCTTCTCCTTTGTCTTTGGATGTGGGTTATATTTTTTGGTGAATTCCGGTGTTTTCCTGTTGATGATTGTCCAGCAGCTAGTTTTGATTCTGGTGTTCTCACAAGAGGGAGTGAGAGCACGTCCTTCTACTCCACCATCTTGGTTCAGGGCCACCCCCATTTGTTTATTTTTGTTTGTGTTTCCATTACTCTAGGAGACAATTGGAAAAAGATATTGCTTCAGTTTTTGTCAAAGAGTGTCTGTCTATGTTTTCCTCTAAGAATTTTATAGTAGCTTGTCTTACTTTTAGTTTTTTTTATGCATTGTATAGTCTTGCCTCCTTGTCATAGATTACCTGACCACAGATGAGTGGGTTTATTTCTGGCACTCTCTATCCAGTTCCTTTGATCTATATTTCTGTTTCTGTGCTGGTACTATACTGTTTTGATGACTGTAGCTTTGTAATATAGTCTGAAGTCAGGGAGTCTGATTCCTCCAGGTCTGTTTTTTTTTTTTTTTTTTTGGCGGTATGTGGGCCTCTCACTCTTGTGGGCTCTCCCGTTGCGGAGCACGGGCTCCGGACGTGCAGGCTCAGTGGCCATGGCTCACAGGCCCAGCTGCTCCGCGGCATGTGGGATCTTCCCGGACCAGGGCATGAACCCGTGTCCCCTGCATCGGCAGGCGGACTCTCAACCACTGTGCCACCAGGGAAGCCCGAGCTCTGTTTCTCTTTCTCAAGATTGCTTTGGCTCTTTGGGGCCTTTTGTGTCTCCATACAAATTTTAAGATTTCTTTTTTGTTCTAGTTCAGTGAAAAATGCCACTGGTAATTTGATAGGGATTGCATTGAATCTGTAGATTGTCTTTGGTAGTATAGTCATTTTGACAATATTGATTCTTCCAATCCAAGAACATGGTATATCTTTCCATCTGTTTGTGTCATCTTCAATTTCTTTCACGAGCATCTTATAGTTTTTGGAGTACAGGTCTTTTGTTTTCTTTGGTAGGTTTATTCCTAGGTATTTTATTTTTTTTGATGCAATGGTAAATGGGATTGTTTCTTTAATTTCTCTTCTGATGTTTTGTTGTTAGTGTATAGAAATATGACAGATTTCTGTGTATTAATTTTGTATCCTGCAACTTTACTGAATTCATTGATGAGCCCTAGTAGTTTTCTGATAGCATCTTCAGGATTTTCTTTGTATAGTATGTACTCTGCAAACAGTGACAGTTTTACTTCTTCTTTTCCAACTTGGATTCCTTTTATTTCTTTTTCTTCTCTAATTGCCATGGCTAGAACTTCCACAACTATGTTGAATAAAAGTGGTGAGAGTGGACAACCTTGTCTTGTTCCTTACCTTACAGGAAATGCTTTCAGCTTTTCACCATTGAGTATGATGTTAGCTGTAGGTTTGTCATATATGGCCTTTATTATTTTGAGGTAGGTTCCCTCTAAGCCCACCTTCTAGAGAGTTTTTATAATAAATATGTATTGAACTTTGTCAAAAGGTTTTTCTGCATCTATTGAGATGATCATATTGTTTTTATTCTTCAGTTTGTTGATGTGGTGAATCACACTGATTGATTTGTGGATATTGAAGAATCCTTGCATCCATGGGATAAATCCCACTTGATCATGGTGTATGATCCTTTTAATGTATTGTTGAATTCTGTTTGCTAGTATTTTGTTGAGGATTTTTGCATCTATGTTCATCAGTGATATTGGCCTGTAATTTTCTTCTTTTGTAATACCTTTGTCTGGTTTTGGTATCAGGGTGGTGGTGGCCTCATAGAATGAGTTTGGGAGTATTCCTTCCTCTGCAATTTTTTGGAATAGTTTCAGAAGGATAGGTGTTAACTCCTCTCTAAATGTTTGATAGAATTTACCTGTGAAGACATCTGGTCCTGGACTTTTGTTTGTTGGGAGTTTTGAAATCACAGTTTCAATTTCAGTGCTTGTGATTGGTCTGTTCATAGTTTCTATTTCTTCTTGGTTCAATCTTGGGAGATTGTACCTTTCTAAGAATTTGTTGATTTCTTCCATGTTGTCCATTTTACTGGCATAGTGTTGCTTGTAGTAGTCTCTTATGATCCTTTGTATTTCTGTGGTGTCCATTGAAATGTCTCCTTTTACATTTGTAATTTTATTGATTTGAGCCCTTCTCCCTTTTTTTCTTGATGAGTCTGGTTAAAGGTTTATCAATTTTGTTTATCTTTTCAAAGAAACAGCTTTCAGTTTCATTGATTTCTTTCTTTTCTTTTCTTTTCTTTTTTTTTACACACTGTGCAGATTGTGGGATTTTATTTCCCTGACCAGGGATTGAACCCAGGCCCTTGAAAGTGCAAGTTAACCACTGGACTTCCAGTAAATTCCCTGATCTTTTCTATTGTTTTCTTCATTTCTATTTCATTTATTTTTGTTTTGAACTTTATGATTTCTTTCCTTCTTCTAACTTTGGGTTTTGTTTTGTTCTTCTTTCTCTAGTTGCTTTAGGTGCAAGGTTAGGTTGTTTATTTGTGATTTTTTTTGTTTGTTTCCTGAGTTAAGATTGTATTGCTATAAACTTCTCTCTTAGAACTGCTTTTGCTGTTTCCAATAGGTTTTGGATAGTTGTGCTTTTGTTTTCATTTGTCTCTAGATATTTTTTGATTTCCTCTTTGATTTCTTCAGTGATCCATTGGTTGTTTAGTAGCATATTGTTTAACCTCCATATGTTTGTGTTTTTTACAGTTTTTTCTTGTAGTTTATTTCTAATCTTAGAGTGTTGTGGTCAGAAAAGATGCTTGATATGATCTAAATTTTCTTAAATTTACTGAGGCTTGCTTTGTGGCTCAGCATGTGATCAATCCTGGAGAATGTTCCATGTGCACTTGAGAAGAATGTATATTCCACTGCTTTTGGATGGAATGCTCTATAAATATTAATTAAGTCCATCTGGTCTAATGTGTCATTGAAGGCCTGTGTTTCCTTATTGATTTTCTGTCTGGATGATCTCTCCATTGATGAAAGTGGGGTGTTAAAGTCCACCACTATTATTGTGCTACTGTCAGTTTCTCCTCTTATGGTTGTTAACATTTGCCTTATCTATTGAGGTACTCCTGTGTTTCGTGCATATATATTTACAATTGTTATATCTTCTTCTTGGATTGATTTCTGATCATTGTGTAGTGTCCTTCCTTGTCTCTTGTAACAGTCTTTATTTTAAAGTCTATTTTGTGTGATATGAGTATTGCTACTCCTTGTTTCTCTTGATTTCCACTTGCATGGAATATCTTTTTCCATCCCCTCACTTTCAGTCTATATGTGTCCCTAGATCTGAAGTGGGTCTCTCATAAACAGCATATATACAGGTCTTGTTTTTGCATCCATTCAGCCAGTCTATATGTTTTGATTGGAGCATTTAATACATTTATGTATGTTCTTATTGCCATTTTGTTAATTGTTTTGTATTTGTAGGTCTTTTTTCTTCCCTTCCTCTTTTGTTCTCTTCTCTTGTTGACTAACTTTAGTGCTGTGTTTGGATTCCTTTTTATTTTTTTGTGTTTATATCTATTGCAGATTTTAGGTTTGTGGTTACCATGAGGTTTTTTTTTTTTAAGGAATTTTGTTTTTTTAAAAAATATTTATTTGTTTATTTGGCTGCACTGGGTCTTAGTTGCAGCACATGAGATCTTCTTTGCCATGTGAGGGATCTTCGTTGTGGTATGTGGGATTTTTTATTTGTGGCATGTGGGATCTTTTAGTTGTGGCATGCAGGCTCTTAGTTGTGGCATGTGGGATCTATTTCCCTGACCAGGGGTTGAACCAAGGCCCCCTGCATTGGGACCATGGAGTCTTAACCACTGGACCACCAGGGAAGTTCTACCATGAGGCTTTGATATAGCAGTCTATATATTAAAAAGATTGTTTTAAGTTACCGGTCTTTTAATTTCAAATGCATTTCTAATATCCTGCATTTGTGCTCTACTCTTCTCACAATTGCTTGTTTTGATATCATATTTGTGTGTAAATGACTTCCTACCTTTACTGTATGTTTACCTTTACCAGTGAGCTTTTCCATTTGCAATTTTCTTGTTTCTAGCTGTGGACTTTTCTTTTCCACTTAGAGAAGTTCCTTTAGCATTCTTGTGAAGCTGGTCTGGTTGTGCTGAATTCTCTTCGCTTTTGCTTGTCTGGAAATCTTTTGATTTCTCCATTGAATCTGAATGAGATCTTTGGTGGGTAGAGTATTCTTGGTTGTAGGTTCTTTCCTTTCATCCCTTCTGGCCTGCAGAGTCTCTGCTGAGAAATCTGCTGATAACCTTATGGGAGTTCCCTTGCATATTATTTGTTGGGTTTCCCTTGTTGCCTTTAATATTTTTTCTTTGTCTTTTATTTTTGTCAGTTTGATTACTATGTGTCTTGGCATGTTCCTCCTTGGGTTTATTCTGCCTGGGACTCTCTGTGCTTCCTGGACTTTGATGATTGTTTCCTTTCCCATGTTAGGGAACTTTTCAGCTATTATCTCTTCAAATATTTTCCCAGGTGTTTTCTCTCTTTCTGCAACCCCTATAATGCAAATATTGATGTGTTTATGTTGTCCCAGATGTCTCTTAGACTCTTCATTTCTTTTCATTCTTTTTTCTTTGTTCTGTTCTGTGGCAGTGATTTCCACCATTCTGTCTTCCAGGTCACTTATCCATTCTTCTGCCTCTGTTATTCTGCTACTGATCCCTTCTAGTGTATTTTTCATTTCAGTTATTGAATTGTTCATCTCTGTTTGTTTCTTCTTTAGTTCTTTGTTAAACATTTCTTGTATCTTCTTGATCTGTTCCTCCATTCTTTTTCCGACATCTTGGATCATCTTCACTATCATTATTCTAAATTCTTTTTCTGGTAGGTTGTCTATCTCCACTTCACTTAGTTTTTCTTCTGGGGTTTTATCTTGTTCCTTCACCTGGGACATATTCCTCTGCTGTCTCATTTTGTCTAACTTTCTGTGTTTGTGGTTTCTGTTCTGCAGACTGCAAGATTGTAGTTCTTCTTGATTCTGCTATCTGCCCTCTGGTGGATGAGGCTGTCTAAGAGGCTTGTGCAGGCTTCCTGATGGGAGGAACTGGCTCCTGCCCACTGGTGGGTGGAGCTGGGTCTTGTCCCTCTGGCAGGCAAGGCCATGCTCAGAAAGACGTTAAGCAGTCTGTCTGCTGATGGGTGGGGTTTTGTCCCCCCTGCACTGTTGGTTGTTTGGCCTGAGACATCAGAGTCCTGGAGCATACAGGCTGTTGGCTGGGGATAATGGCGGCCTCTAAGAGGGCTCACACCAATGAGTACTCCCCAGAACTGCTACTGCCAGTGTCCTTGTCCCCGCAGTTAGCCACAGCCATCCCCACCTCTGCAGGAGACCCTCCAATACTAGCAGGTAGATCTGTCCCAGTCCCTTATGAGGTCACTGCTTTTTTTCTCTGGGTCCTGGTGCACATGAGAGCTTGTGTGTGCCCTCCAAGAATGGAGTTTCTGTTTCCCCCAGTCCTGTGGAATTCTTGCAATCAAAGACCATTGGCCTTCAAAGTCAGATTCTCTGGAGGCTCCTCCTCCTATTGCTGGACCCCTACACTGGGAAGCCTGACATTGGGCCGAGGATTTTCACTCCTGTGGGAACTTCTGCCGTATAATTATTTTCCAGTTTGTGGGTTGCCCACCCAGGGGTATGGGATTTGATTTTATTGCAGTTGCATCCCTCCTACCATCTCATTGTGGCTTCTTCTTTGTCTTTGGACATAGGGCATTTGTCTTCATAGGTTCCAGCATTTTTTCATCAATGATTGTTCAGCAGTTAGTTGTGATTTTGGTGTTTTCATGAGACGGGGTTAGCTTATGTCCTTCTACTCAGCCATCTTGAGCTAATCTCCATATCTTTAAAGCTTAATGTGCTCAGAGTATTTGTAGGTCAATTTATCTGCTGGCTACTTTTAGTGTGCTTGTACAGTGTATGATGAGGATTTCTTCTCTCTCTTTAGCATTAGGTAAAATCCTCAAAGGGAGCAGAACCTCAATTTTTTGATGTGTGATAATGGCTGGGTTATTACTTTATTTTTTTTCAAGTACTCATCAAAGGAAATTTAACTGGGAAACAATGTGCTCTAAAATGTGGTACCAGCCAGGGGGTCCATTCCACATAATGGCTGCCTCATGGACCAGTCATGTCCTGCTCACTTGCTGGTTCCTCCTTGTATGTGGTGTTGTCTTAATTTGCAATTACCTAAGGAAATAGGATGTGAACATCTTTGTATGTGCTTATTTGCCATCTATATGTCTTCTTTTGTAAAGTGTCTGTTCAGATCTTTTGCCCATTTTTAATTGGGTTGTTTGTTTTCTTGCTGTTGAGTTTTAGGGTTCCGTGTATATTTTGGATACTAAACACATATCAAATATGTAAATCATATCAGATGTGCAAATATTTTATCCCAGTCTGTGGCTTGTATTTTCATTCTGTTAACAGTGTCACAGAGAAGTTTTTGATTTTAATAGAGTCCAACTTAGCAATTTTTTTCTTTCATGCATTGTGCTTTTGGCATTTGTCTAAAAACTTATCAGCAAACTCGAGGTCACCTAGATTTTCTCCTATGCTACTTTCTAAAACTTTTACAGTTTTGTGTTTTGCATTTAGATATATGATCCATATTGAGTTAATTTTGTGAAAGGTGTTAGGTTTGTGTCTGGATTCATTTTATTTTATTCGTTTGCATATGGATGTCTCTTCAGCAAAGGTTTAACTCAGCAGCCTTGGGATGTTCAAACCCTGCACATTCTAAAGAAGGGACTGGCTCCTGAACTGCTTCTTGGAAATAACCTTTAAGTTCATGAAATATCCTGCCTGTCTTTTCATACTTGGGGTCTTGGATCATGCCAGATAGTTTATTCTAACAATGTGATTTATTTTGGGGGTCTTGTGTGATGCTATATTAATTTGACCTCTGGAGGGGCTGGAAAAGGAGCAACTAAGGTTAATCACCCTAATGTTCCATGCCTATGTGACTGACACCAAAGCTCAGGTGAGCTCCCCTGGTTAGCAATACTTTGTACATGTTGTCACATATTGTTGCTGGGAGAATTAAGCACTGTCTGTACAGCTCCACTGGGAGAAAACAACTAGAAACTTGCTCCTGGTCTTTCCAGTGTGTGTTTTTCCTTTGCTGATTTTAATCTGTGTTCTTTCACGTAGTAGACCATAACCATGAGCATAACATGTTTTCAGGGTTCTTTGAGACCTAGTGAATCATTAAATCTGAGGGTGATTTGGGGAACACCAGACATGGTATCCAATTGCTTCAGTACCATTTTCTGGAAAAACTATTTTTCTCCATTGACCCCTTTGTCAAAGATCAGTCGACTCTATTTGGGTGGGTTTATTTCTGTGCTCTCTATTCTGTTAAATTAATGTATTTACCTATTCTTTCATGAATACCAATGCTGTCTTGTTTACTGTAGCTTCACAGTAAGTGTTGAATTCATATAAAGTCAGCCTTCTGATTTGGTTCTTTTTCTTCAGTATTGGCCTCTTTTTTTCCACGTAAATCTTGGAATCAACTTGTCAATATTCACAAAATAACTTGCTGGGATTTTTATTGGGATTATGTGAATTGATAGTCAAGTTGGTAAGAATTGACATCTTAACAATATTGAATCTTCCTATTTATTAACATGGACTATCTCTCCATTTATTTAGATCTTTTAAATTTTCTTTCATTGGAGTTTTGTAGTTTTCCTCATGAACACCCTGTACATATTTTGTTAGATTTAAAGCTCAGTATTTATCTGTGTGTGTGTGTGTGTGTGTGTGCGTGCACTAATGTAATATGGTATTGTGTTTGAAATTTCAGATTCCAATTGTTCATCGCTTGTGTATGTGAAAGGAATTGACTTTGCATATTAACATATCCTGAAACCTTTCTACAATTCCTCATTAGTTCCAAGATAGTTTTTGTTGTTGTTGATTCTGTGAGATTTTCTACGTAGGCAATCATATCACCTGTGAACAAAGACAATTTTAGTTATTCCTTCTAAAGCTATATGCCTTTAATTTCCTTTTTTTCTTGTGTTAATGCATTAGCTAGGAAATCCAATACAATGTGGAAAAGGAGTAGTGAGAGGGGACATCCTTGCCTTGTTCCCAATTTATCTCCCTTTGTAACAGGAAAAGCATCTAGTTTCTCACAACTAATAATGATGTTAGCTATAGGTTCTTTGTAGATGTTCTTTATAAAGTTGAAGAAGTTTCCCTCCATTCCTGGTTTGCTAAAATTTTTTTGTCATAAATGAGTGATGGATTTTGTCAAATGCTTTTTCTACATCTATCTGATAATGTAATTTTTCTTCTTAAGCCTATTGATGTGATAAATAACATTAATTGATTTTCAAATGTTGAACCAGGCTTGCAGGCCTGGAATAAATCTCATTTGGTCATGTTGTATAATTCTTTACATTGTTGGATTTGATTTGCTAATATTTTGTTGAGGATTTTTCCATCTATGTTCATGAGAGATATTGGCCTGTAGCTTTCCTGCTGTAATATCTTTATCTGGTTTCAGTATCAGGGTAACACTAACCTCATGGAATGATTGAGGAAGTATTACTCTGCTTCTATTTTATGAAAGAGATTGTAGAGAATTGGTATCATTTCTTCCTTAAATGTTTAGTAGAATTCACTAGTGAACCCATCTGGGCCTGGTGCTTTCTTTTTTGGAAAGCTATTAATTATTGATTCAATTTCTTTAATCATTTAAAGGCCTATTCAGATTATCTATTTTTCCTTATGTGAGTTTTGATAGTTTGTGTCTCTCAAGGAACTGATCCACTTAGTCTAAGTCATCAAATTTGTGGGCATAACATTGTTCATAATATTCCTCTATTATCCTTTTTTTTAAAAAAATTTTTGGCTGCATCACACAGCATGTGGGATCTTAGTTCCCAGGCCAGGGATCGAACCTGCACCCCTTGTGTTGGAAGCGTGCAGACTTAACCACTGGACTGTCAACTAAGTCCCCCTCTATTATCCTTTTAATGTCCATGAGATTAGTAATGATGAGCCCCCTTTCACATATTTCTGATATTAGTAATTATTGTCTTCTCTTTTTCTTTTCTTGGTTGGCCTGGCTAAAGGTTTATCAATTTTATTGATCTTTTCAAAGAACCAGCTTTTGGTTTTTATTGGCTTCCTTTATTGATTTCTTGTTTTCAGTTGTTTTGATTTCTGCCCTAATTTTTCAATTTATTTTCTTCTACTTGCTGTAGGTTTGTCTTACCATTATTTACCTAGTCTCCTAAGGTGAACACTTAAAGTAGTGATTTTAGAGTTTTCTTTTTTACTAATAAATACATTCAATGTTATAAAATTTCCTCTTAATCACTGTTTTCATGGTGTCACACAAATTTTGATGTATTTTCATTTTCATATAGGTCAAACTATTTTTTCATCTCTCTTGAGACTTCTTTGACCTATGTATTATTTATAAGTTTAATCTCCAAATGTTTTTTTTATTTTCCAGCTATCTTTCTGTTATTGATTTCTAGTTTAAGTGCATTGTGGTCTAAGAGCATAGTTTACATGATAAATATTCTTTCAAATATGTTAAGATGTGTTTTATGGCCTAGAATATGCTCTATCTTGGTGAATGTTCCATGTAAGCTTGAGGAGAACGTGGATTATATTGCTGTTGGATGAAGTAATCTATAAATGTCAATTAGATCCAGTTGGTTAGTGGTGCTGTTCAATTCAATTGTATTCTTACTGATTTTATGCCTGATTTTGACAGACTGGGTCTGTCAAATACTGATAGGGGTGTTGAAGTCTCCAACTATAATAGTGGATTTGTCTATTTCTCCTCGATGTTCTCAGTTTTTGCCTCACTGTTTTGATGCTCTGTTGTTAGGTGTATACACATTAAGAATTGCTATGTATTCTTGGAGAATTGATTATTTTATCATTATGCAGTGCCCCTCTTTATCTCTGATAATTTTCCTTGGTCTGAAGTCTGCTTTGTCTGAAATTGATATGTCTACTCCAGCTTTCTTTGATTAGTATTGGCATGGTATATCTTTCTCCATCATTTTACTTTTAATATATTTGTGTCTTTATATTTAAAGTGGATTTCTTATAAACGAGTTGTGTTTTTTAATCAATTACGACAGTTTCTGTCTTTTAATTTGTATATTTAGACCATTCACATTTAAAATGATTATTGATACAGTTGGGTTAATTTCTACCATGTTTGTAAATGTGCTCTATTGGTCACACTTTTCCTTTTTTATCTTCCCTTCTTTTTCTGCCTTCTCTAGTTATAACTGAATGTTTTACAGGATTGCCTTTTCCCTTTTCTTTCAGTAAATCAGTTGTACTTCTTTTTAAATATTTTTAGTGGTTGTCTTAGAGTTTGCAACATACATTTACAACTAACATAAATCCAGATTCAAAGGACATTATACAATTTCATGAGTGGTACAGGTGCTTTATAACAGATTATTCCCAATTCCTCCCTCATGTCTCTTATAGCCTTGCTGTCATTTATTTCACTCATCCATATGCTATAACCACCCAATACATTGTTGCTATTATTATTTTGAACAGTTATCTATTAGATTCATTAAGAATAAGAAAAATAAAGGACTTTAATTAAAGATACTCTTCCTTTTGTTAGGTAGATCTGAGTTTTTGACCTATATCATTTTCCATCCCTCTAAAAAACTTCTTTAAATTTTCTTACAAGCAATAGATTTCCTCAATTTTTCTTTGTCTGAAAAAGTGTTTATTGTTTCTTTATTTTTGAAGGGCAATTTTTTGCTAGATCCAGAACTCTAAGTTGATTTTTTTTCTTTTAACACATTAATATTTCACTCCATTCTCTTCTTCCTTGTGTGGATTCTGATAATAAGCCTCATGTATTTCTTATCCTTGCTCTTTTAAAGGTAAGGCATATTTTCCTTCTGACTTCTTTCAAGATTTGCTCTTTGTCTTTGGTGTCCTGTAGTTTGAATATGATATGCCTAAGCATAGTTTTGTGGGGTTTTTTTTTTTCATATTTATACTGCTTGGTGTTCGCTGAGTTTGCTGGATCAGTGATTTTGGTGTCTGTCATTAATTTTGGAATTTTTAAAACATTTTATTTATTTTATTTTTGGCTTCAAATATTTCTTCTACTTCTTTCTTTCTTCTCATTCTTATATTCCCATTACATGTATGTTATATCTTTTGCAATTGTTCCACATTTCTTGGGTGTTCTTTTATTTTTAATTCTATTTTTCTTTTAAAATTTCAGTTTGGGTAGTTTCTTATTTTTTTTAATTAATTAATTTATTTATTTATTTATTTTTGGCTGTGTTGGGTCTTCATTGTTGCACGTGGGCTTTCTCTCGTGGCAAGCAGGGGCTACTCTTCGTTGCGGTGCGCGGGTTTCTCATTGCGGTGTCCTTTCTTGTTGCAAAGCGCAGTGTCTAGGCATGTGGGCTTCAGTAGTTGTGGTGCACAGGCTCATTAGTTGTGGCTTGCAGGCTTAGTTGCTCTGCAGCATGTGGGATTCTCCTGGACCAGGGCTCGAAGCTGTATCCCCTGCATTGGCAGGTGAATTCTTTTTTTAAAAAAATAAATTTATTTTTATTTTTGGCTGTGTTGGGTCTTCGTTGCTGCACATGGACTTTCTCTAGTTGCAGCCAGTGGGGGCTACTCTTCATTGAAGTACATGGGCTTCTCATTGCAGTGGCTTCTCTTGTTGCAGAGCACGGGCTCTAGATACATGGGCTTCAGTAGTTGTGGCACGCAGGTTCAGTAGTTTTGGCTTGCAGGCTCTAGAGCACAGGCTCAGTAGTTGTGGTGCACGGGTTTAGTTGCTCCACGGCATGTGAGATCTTCCCAGACTAGGACTTGAACCCATGTCCCTTGCATTAGCAGGCAGATTCTTAACCACTGCACCACTAGGGAAGCCTTGGGTAGCTTCTATTGATATCTTCAAGACCACTGATTCTTTCCTTGGCTGATTCCAGTCTACTGATGAGACTACCAAAGACATTCTTCTTATCTTTTACAATGCTCTTGATTTCTGGCATTTTCTTTTGACTCTTTCTTAGAATTTCCACCTCTCTGCTTACATTACCCACCTGTTCTTGCATGTTGTCTACTCTTTCATTAGAGCCTTTAACATATTAATCATAGTAATTTTAACTTCCATATCTGCTCATTCAAAAATCTGTGTCTTATCTGAGTTTGGTTCTTTTCAAACTGTGTTTTTACTTGCCTTTTATCATGGCTTGTAATTTTTTGTTGAAAGCTGGACATGATGTATCAAGAAATAGAAACTGAAATAATTAAGCTTTTAGTATGAGATTTTATATTAATGGGGCAAGGAATGGGACTGAGTTTCATGTTTAATGTAGCTGTAAGTGTCAGAGGCTTCAGTATCCCCTATTTTCCTTGTTTGTTTCCTCTCTTGTTGTCCTTGGGTTTCCCTTAGAATTCCTTCTTAAATAGAGTTTGTGTCTTGCAGCTCTCTCATTTGTAATTCACTGTTATAGGTAATCCACTAGAACTTTGTTGATTTGCGGGCAAATTCTTGGGGAGGGGATGCATTCTATAATCTTATATAAATCTCACATTTTTAGTTGGACCCAGTCTCTGGGCTGTGCCCTTCAAAGAATTTCTTAGCCTTTGTGTTTACTTCTCTTACATGAGACAGGAAGGCTAAAGGGGGCCAGAGTTGGCTACCTGATTTTCCGCAGCTCAGATAAAACTCTGGTAAAGTAGTTTCCCTTAGAGAACAAGTCTTTGTTATGGACAATGCTCCAGGCCTATTTACAAATAATTGCTTTTCCTCTCCCTTTGCAAGGAACATGAGATTTTTCCCCAATCTTTAATGTGAGAACTGGGTGGAGCTTCTGGAGGTAAAACACACAAAGTGTACCCTAACTTAGACTGAGCCCTGAGGAGTTTTTAACTCTCAAGCTAGTTCATGCTGAGTCTCCAATAATTCATCACAATCACTAAAGGGTTCCTACCATTTTATTAAGAAACATAGAATCAGTTAGGAAACATATGAGTTTATTTCCTTTAAAAAATGAGCTAGAGATAGCCTCATCCACCAGAGGGCAGACAGCAGAAGCAAGAAGAACTACAATCCTGCAGCCTGTGGAACAAAAGCCACATTCACAGAAAGAGAGACAGGAAGAAAAGGCAGAGGGCTATGTGCCAGATGAAGGAACAAGATAAAACCCCAGAGAAACAACTAAATGAAGTGGAGATAGGCAACCTTCCAGAAAAAGATTTCAGAATAATGATAGTGAATATGATCCAGGACCTCGGAAAAAGAATGGAGGCAAAGATCGAGAAGATGCAAGAAATGTTTAACAAAGACCCAGAAGAATTAACAAACAAACAGAGATGAACAGTACAATTACTGAAATGAAAACTACACTAGAAGGGATCAATAGCACAATAACTGAGGCAGAAGAACGGATAAGTGACCTGGAAGACAGAATGGTAGAATTCACTGCTGCAGAACAGAATGGAGAAAAAAGAATGAAGAGAAATGAAGACAGCCTAAGAGACATCTGGAACAACATCAAAGGCAACAACATTCGCATTATAGGGGTCCCAGAGGAGAAGAGAGAGAGAGAAAGGACCCAAGAAAATATTTGAAGAGATTATAGTCGAAAACTTCCCTAACGTGGGAAAGGAAATAGTCACCCAAGTTCAGGAAGCACAGATAGTCCCATACAGGATAAACCCAAGGAGAAACACGCTGAGACACATAGTAATCAAATTGGAAAAAATTAAAGACAAAGAAAACTTATTGAAAGCAGCAAGGAAAAAATGACAAATAACATACAAGGGAACTCCCATAAGGTTACCAGCTGATTTCTCAGCAGAAACTCTACAAGCCAGAAGGGAGTGGCATGATATACTTAAAGTGATGAAAAGGAAGAACCTACAACCAAGATTACTCTAGCTGGCAAGGATCTCATTCAGAGTAGATGGAGAAATCAAAAGCTTGACAAGCAAAACCTAAGAGAATTCAGCACCACCAAACCAGCTCTACAACAAATGCTAAAGGAACTTCTCTAAGTGGGAAACACAAGAGAAGAAAAAGACCTGCAAAAACAAACCCAAAACAATTGAGAAAATGGTCATAGGAACATACATATCAATAATTACCTTAAACGTGAATGGATTAAATGTTCCAACCAAAAGACACAGGCTTGCTGAATGGATACAGAAATAAGACCCATATATATGCTGTCTACAAGAAACCCACTTCAGACCTAGTGACACATACAGACTGAAGGTGAGGGGATGGGAAAAGGTATTCCATGGAAATGGAAATCAAAAGAAACATGGGGTAGCAATACACATATCAGGTAAAATAGACTTTAAAATAAAGAATGTTACAAGAGACAAGGAAGGACATTACCTAATGATCAAGGGATCAATCCAAGAAGAAGATATAACAATTATAAATATATATGCACCCAATGTAGGAGCACCTCAATACATAAGGCAACTGCTAACAGCTATAAAAGAGGAAATCGACAGTAACACAATAATAGTGGGGGATTTTACACCTCACTTACACCAATGGACAGATCATCCAAAATGAAAATAAATAAGGAAACACAAGCTTTAAATGACACAATAGACCAGATAGATTTAATTGACATTTATAGGACATTCCATCCAAATACAGCAGATTACTCTTTCTTCTCCAGTGTGCATGGAACATTCTCCAGGATAGATCACATCTTGGGTCACAAGTCAAGCCTCAGTAAATTTAAGAAAAATGAAATCATATCAAGCATCTTGTCTGATCACAACGCTATGAGATTAGAAATGAATTACAGGGAAAAAACCATAAAAAGCACAAACAAATGGAGGCTAAACAATACGCCACTAAATAACCAAGAGCTCACTGAAGAAATCAAAGAGGAAATCAAAAAATACCTATAGACAAATGACAATGAAAACACGACAATCCAAAACCTGTGGGATGCAGCAAAAGCAGTTCTAAAAGGGAAGTTTATAGCTATACAAGCCTACCTCAAGAAACAAGACAAATCTCAAATAAACAATCTAACCTTACACCTAAAGGAAATAGAGAAAGAAGAACAAACAAAACCCAAAGTTAGCAGAAGGAAAGAAACCATAAAGACCAGAGCAGAAATAAATGAAATAGAAACAAAGAAAACAGTAGCAAAGATCAATAAAACTAAAAGCTGGTTCTTTGGGCTTCCCTGGTGGTGCAGTGGTTGAGATTCCGCCTGCCGATGCAGGGGACACGGGTGCATGCCCCGGTCCGGGAAGGTTCCACATGCTGCAGAGTGGCTGGGCCCGTGAGCCATGGCCGCTGAGCCTGCGCATCGGGAGCCTGTGCTGCGCAACGGGAGAGGCCACAACAGTGAGAGGCCCGCGTACCGCAAAAAAAAAAAAAAAAAGCTGGTTCTTTGAGAAGATAAACAAAAAATTGATAAACCATTAGCCAGGCTCATCACAAAAAAGAGGGAGAGGACTCAAATCAATAAAATTAGAAATGTAAAAGGAGAAGTTACAACACACACCACAGAAATACAAAGCATCCTAAGAGACTACTACAATCAACTCTATGCCAATAAAATGGACAACCTGGAAGAAATGGACAAATGCTTAGAAAGGTATAACCTCCCCAGACTAAACCAGGAAGAAATAGCAAATATGAACAGACCAATCACACGTAATGAAATTGAAACTGTGATTAAAAATCCTCCAACAAACAAAAATCCAGGACCAGGTGGCTTCACAGGTGAATTCTAGCAAACATTTAGAGAAGAGCTAACACCCATCCTTCTAAAACTCTTCCAAAAAATTGCAGAGGGAGGAAGACTCCCAAACTCATTCTATGAGGCCACCATCACCCTGATACCAAAACCAGACAAAGATACTACAAAAAAAGAAAATTACAGACCTTCACTGATGAATATAGATGCAAAATTACAGACCTTCACTGAGGAATATAGATGCAAAAATCCTCAACAAAATGCTAGCCAACAGAATCCAACAACACATTAAAAGGATCATACACCATGATCAAGCAGAATTTATCCCAGAGATGCAAGGATTCTTCAATATACACAAATCAGTCAATGTGATACATCATACTAACAATCTGAAGAATAAAAACCATATGATCATCTCAATGGATGCAGAAAAAGTTTTGACAAAAGTCAACACCCATTTATGATAAAAACTCTCCAGAAAGTGGGCATAGAGGGAACCTACCATAACATAATAAAGGCCATATATGACATCATTCTCAATGGTGAAAAACTGAAAGCATTTCCTCTAAGATCAGGAACGAGATAATATTATAATCTCACCACTATTATTCAACACAGTTTTGGAATCCCTAGCCATGGCAATCAGTGAGTAAAAGGAATACAAATTGGCAGTGAAGAAGTAAAACTGTCACTGTTTGCAGATGACATGATACTATACATAGAGAATCCTAAAGATGCCACCAGAAAACTGCTAGAGCTAATCAATGAATTTGGTAAAGTTTCAGGATACATATTTAATGCACAGAAATCTCTTGCATTCCTATACACTAATGATTAAAAATCTTTAAGAGAAATGAAGGAAACACTCCCATTTACCATTGCAACAAAAAGAATAAAATACCTAGGAAGAAACCTACCTAGGGAGACAAAAGACCTGTATGCAGAAAACTATAAGACACTGATGAAAGATATTAAAGATGATACCAACAGATGGAGAGATATACCATGTTCTTGGATTGGAAGAATCAATATTGTGAAAATGACTATACTACCCAAAGCAATCTACAGATCCAATGCAATCCCTATCAAATTCCCAATGGCATTTTTTATGGAACTAGAACAAAAAATCTTAAAATTTGTATGGCGACACAAAAGACCCCGAATAGCCAAAGCAGTCTTGAGGGAAAAAATCGGAGCTGGAGGAATCAGACTCCCTGACTTCAGACTATACTACAAAGCTACAGTAATCAAGACAATATTGTACTGGCACAAAACAGAAACATAGATCAATGGAACAAGATAGAAGGCCCAGAGATAAACCCACGTACCTATGGTCAACTAATCTATGACAAAGAAGGCAAGGATATACAATGGAGAAAAGACAGTCTCTTCAATAAGTGGTGCTAGGAAAACTCGACAGCTACATGTGAAAGAAGGAAATTAGAACACTTCCTAACACCATACACAATAATAAACTCAAAATGGATTCGAGACCTAAATGTAAGACCAGACACTATAAAACTCTTAGAGGAAAACATAGGAAGGACACTCTTTGACATCAATCACAGCAAGATTTTTTTTTTTTTTTTTTTGCGGTACACGGGCCTCTCCCTGTTGTGGCCTCTCCCGTTGTGGAGCACACGCTCCGGACACGCAGGCTCAGCAGCCATGGCTCACAGGCCCAGCAGCTCCGTAGCATGTGGGATCTTCCCTGACTGGGGCATGAACCCGTGTCCCCTGCATCGGCAGATGGACTCTCAACCACTGCGCCACCAGGGAAGCCCAGCAAGATCTTTTTTGATCCACCTCCTAGAGTAAAGGAAATAAAGACAAAAATAAACAAATGGGACCTAATGAAACAAAAACTTCCTTTGCACAGCAAAGGAAACCATAAACAAGACGAAAAGACAACCCTCTGAATGGGAGAAAATATTTGCAAATGAATCAACGGACAAAGGATTAATCTCCAAAATATATAAACAGCTCATGCAGCTCAATATCAAAAAAAGAAACAACCCAATCCAAAAATGGTCGGAAGACCTAACGGACATTTCTCCAAAGAAGACATACAGATGGCCAAGAAGCACATGAATAGCTTCTCAACATCACTACTTATTAGAGAAATGCAAATCAAAACTACAATGAGGTATCACCTCACACCAGTTAGAATTGGCAGCATCAGAAAATCTACAAACGACAAATGCTGGAGAGCATGTGGAAAAAAGGGAACCCTCTTGCACTGTTGGTGGGAATGTAAATTGATACCGTCACTATGGAGAACAGTATGGAGGTTCCTTAAAAAACTAAAAATAGAATTACCATATGATCCAACAATCGCACTACTGGGCATATACCCAGAGAAAACCATAATTCAAAAAGACACACACACACCTGAATGTTCATTGCAGCACTATTTGCAATAGCCAGGTCATGGAAGCAACCTAAATGCCCATCGACAGACGAAGGGATAAAGAAAATGTGGTACATATATACAATGGAATATTACTCAGCCATAAAAAGGAATGAAATTGGGTCATTTGTTGAGACGTGGATGGATCTAGAGACTGTCATACAGAGTGAAGTAAGTCAGAAAGAGAAAAACAAATATTATATATTAACGCATATATGTGGAACCTGGGAAAATGGTACAGATGAACCGGTTTGCAGGTCAGAAATTGAGACACAGATGTAGAGAACAAACGTATGGACACCAAGAGGGGCCAGCGGCGGGGTGGGGTGGGTGGTGGTGTGATGAATTGGGCGTTTGGGATTGACATGTATACACTGATGTGTATAAAATTGATGACTAATAAGAACCTGCTGTATAAAAAAATAAATAAAATAAAATTCAAAAATTCAAAAAAATGAGCTATATACACAAAGCTTTGGCAATGCTAATTAAAAAAAAAGGAAAACTCAAATGCCTAGAAATGGGAGGGAGAATTATAGACAGGTATACATGGGTACAATGTACAATGAGTCCTGCCAGGCCAAGCCCAGCTCAGTTCGGAGCCTGTGATAGCGCATCCCATGATGATATGGGGAGCTCACAGGAGAGGAAGCTGATACTTATAGAGTTCCCCAGTCAGCAGGCAGTGAGTGGGTGGAAGCACCTGAAACAGAAGGCTGTGCACCACACTGATTGAGAGATGAGATTTCATATTAATGGGGCAATGGGCCAGAACCATGATGCTCCCACACGGAGCCTTTTTGGACCAGCCTTCCTTGCCAGAGGGAACCCATCACAGGGGGACCAGCAGACCTTGGCCCAAGGCCCCATGCTAAACCACTGCCCTTGCACATTTAAAGCCTTGACTAATGAGGAATCTCAGCTTCAACAAGTTTGGTGGAAGATAGAAAAGGCCCAGGGCCCATTGTGGGGATGGAAAATTCTCCCCACCCTCTCCAGCATTTATTATTTCCAGATTATGGAGGTTCCTTAAAAAACTACAAATAGAACTACCATATGACTCAGCAATCCCACTACTGGGCATATACCCTGAGAAAACCGTAATTCAAAAAGAGTCATGTACCAAAATGTTCATTGCAGCTCTATTTACAATAGCCCGGAGATGGAAACAACCTAAGTGTCCATCATCGGATGAATGGATAAAGAAGATGTGACACATATATACAATGGAATATTACTCAGCCATAAAAAGAAATGAAATTGATCTATTTGTAATGAGGCGGATGGACCTAGAGTCTGTCATACAGAGTGAAGTAAGTCAGAAAGAGAAAGACAAATACCGTATGCTAACACGTATATATGGAATTTAAGGAAAAAAATGTCATGAAGAACCTAGGCGTAAGACAGGAATAAAGACACAGACCTACTAGAGAATGGACTTGAGGATATGGGGAGGGGGAAGGGTAAGCTGTGACAAAGTGAGAGAGTGACATGGACATATATACACTACCAAACGCAAAATAGATAGCTAGTGGGAAGCAGCCACATAGCACAGGGAGATCAGCTCGGGTGCTTTGTGACCACCTAGAGGGGTGGGATAGGGAGGGTGGGAGGGAGGGAAACGCAAGAGGGAAGAGATATGGGAACATATGTATATGTGTTATTGATTCACTTTGTTATAAAGCAGAAACTAACACACCATTGTAAAGCAATTATACTCCAATAAAGATGTAAAAGAAAAAAAAGATGTAAAAAAAAAAAAGAAAATTCTCCCTACCAGTGAGAAAAGGCTGAAGTGTGAGTGATTCTCAAGGGGATTTGCATTTTGAGAAATGACCCCAGTGAGAAGCAGTACTTAACCTTGTAGGCTGCAAGCTCCACAGGCACAGGGGCTGTGAATTCATCTCAGGGTCCCCAGTGCCTGGCACAGTGCTTGTTATCTAAAAGGTGTACAGCAAACAGGTAGACTAAATTTTTTAAAATAATAAAAGTAAAACAGTAAAAGTAACGTGTGCTCATCATTAAGAGTCAGAACATAATTGTTTGAGGTTAGAAAATCAGAAGCCCTCACTGCCACTCACTCTGATTTCTCCAAGTTCCTTTTTTTTTCTGTTTGTTTGATCTATCTTTCATGTAGGGACTCTTTCCTCAAATGTCTGGTGATCCTTCATTTCTTCCATATGCAATAGTGAGTCATCACTACTGGAAGCTCCAGGGGCTTGGTGGCTTTTTATCTAAGGGCTCCCACTTTGGGGTGATGGGATAGGGGCATGGCTATTCCATTCAAGATGTCATTTGAGTTTTGGTAGTCTGAGTTTTGGTAACTTTTCTCTTAGGCTGGTTTGTTTTCCTGAGAGGAGTTAATGCTCTGCTTGGGGCTCTAGTGGAGGGAAGGGTTGGTTGGTCTGAGCATCCCAGAGACTTTCAGAGACCTTCATTTAATTCCCCTGTCATCAGTCTCAGTCTTCAGTCTGGTATCCCCCTTACCCCATTCCCCTCCACTCTCTGCTGGGCAACGTGTTCCCAAATGTACAGTCACTCTGGTTCATCTTGTATTTTATGGGGATGGAGAAGAAGATCTGGGGGTCTAAACAGTTCACTCATACCTACTGTTGTCAGCTTCACTCCACTTCACAATATTCTGCTAACTCCTGTGCCTTTCCAGGGTACCTTGGCATGAATCCCCTGCTTCCTGTGCATTCCCCACCTGGTGGCTGAGGTTTCAGCTTTTTCAGGTCTGCTGAGTGAGTTCCACTTGTTCATTCTGTTTCATCTTCCAAACAGCTGTTGATATCTCTCATCTATTTTGGTCCCCTCTTCCATTTACTTCATCCTAGTTGATTTATACCATTTTAATCCTTTAACTGCTATTTTGAGGGGGTTTCAGAAGAGAGTGGAGATAAACACCTGTGTTCAATCTGCCATGTGCAATGGGTACACTGTGCTTTTTCCTTTTAACAATATATTGAGAAAGTGTTTATTTCTTTGTAATTGGGTATAGAATTCCAGGCTCCAATAGGCAACACATAAATCTATTTTAAGTTTATGTTGCTTAATGCTGCGAAGTATACAATGAACATTATTTTACGCTAATAATTATGTGTAGAAATAAAGGAGAGAAGAATAGAAGGAGAGAGAGAAAGAGAGTGAGAAAGAGAGAAGGAAGGAGGAAGAGGAAAGGGGTCTACATGGAATGTCAGGCTCTGAAGGAGGGAGTGGGGGAGAAGCTCAGGGAAATGAATGGGCTGTAGTTCTAGCCTTGGCCCATATGCTACCTAGATCCAATCCTCGCCTCTCATTTCTGGTACCCACTGAATGCCAACTGCCTCATACTCAAACGTGTTGTTATTTGTGAGAAAAGCAGCTTCCACTGGGATGTGGTCTACCAGGATCAGGAAACAAGCTGACGTTTGGACAGGCAAGGCCACAGCCTCCATGGCCAGAGAGGGCTCAGTGTGCCCTTTCTTGCCAGAGGGTGGGGGGAGGGCTCCCAGATGTGCGTTTCAGCATGACTGAAGGCCACAGTGGCCAGCATCCACGAGGTCCACCCCTGCCTGGGGCTCAGGCCCATCAGAAGATGCCCAGATAGAAAAGGGAAGAGCCTGGGAACCTTCACTCCAGCTCTGGTTCCTCTTTTATCCAGCTTTGGGCAAGTTTGCAAGAAACAGAAGCTTTGGCTTCTGGTTCTTCAACTGCAATATGGGAGAATAGCTTCTGCTAATAGTTAAGAGGTTTTATGGGGAGGTTGGCACTTCTCACATCAACCAGATACTTTCTGAGCACTTGACATTGAATGGTGAGAGGACTGAGGAAACAGCATTCAATAATAAACTCAATATTTTCAGGTATTTGTTGAGGACTATTCTTTGTGCTGGCCACTGGGGTTGTCAGTGCACAGTAGTGGACAAACAGACATGGTTCCCACTCTTGGGGCTTCCAGTCTAGTGAGAAAGACACACATTCAATTCATAAACTCACAAAATAAGTATATAATTTCAAATTAGGATAAGGGCTAGGAAGGAAAAGAGCATTCTGCTTCAGGAGAGAGTAGCAGGAATGAGGTAGTCAGGGGGAAAGAAAAGAAACAGCTACATAAACCAAGGTAGAGATACTAATGGCGGAGCTACTGGGCACAGTGGAGACCCCAGATGATTGGGGGCAGGTCAGCACTTAGAGTGACTCAGAATCCTGGGCACCACAATGCAGGGTCCTTTTGGTGACACGAAGCTGAGTCAGGAAAGCTCAAAGCTGACAGGTCAGCTATATGTACGGGAGAATGGGGCAAGATAAGGAGGCCACCTGTCTCTCTGGAGAAGCCTCTCAAAGTCTCCTGGCTTTCACTTTCCACCTTCTCCCTTCCCCTTCTGCCCACGTTCCAAGACCTGAGGCAGCTCTATAGACCTCAGGTGATTCTGAACAGGCTCCTTGGCAGGATCCCTAAGTGAAAGAGAAGGCAAGGACACAGGGACCGTCCATCTGGGCACAGAGCTCTGACCGCCTCAGAGACCTCACAGAGTACCAGAGCCCTGATCTCTGACACCAACAGAGACTGGGCAGAAGTGTCAGGGCCGGGCAGCCCCAGGAATAAGAGCAGGCAGGGCATTAATAACCATCCTCTGAGGACTTCTCCTTACAGATGAAGAAACTGGAGTTCAAAGAAATCAAGGAATGTGCTCTAGGTTACACAGTAAATGACAGAGCTGGGATTCAAACCCAGGCAACTTGACTCCAGAGTCTGCTGCCACTGGACGTTCCCACTCAGCCATTCAGGCCACTCACATTAAGGCCTAGGACCAAAGAGCAGGTCCCCTAGAAGCTCAGAGTTTTTCCAGGACCTTGGAGTTCATGTACGCACTGGCCATCGTCTGCAGACAGAATAAGTAACATGTCCCAGTAGGTCCTGCAGTGGCTGAATGCTGCCCCCTCCCCCAATATCTCCACCCAGCACCTCAGAATGTGACCTTACTTGAATAAGGGTCTATGCAGATGTAACTAAGGTGGGAATCTCAAGATGAGATCACCCTGGGTGGTCCCTAAATCCAATGACAAGGGTCTTTATATGAGGCAGAAAAGAAGACGTGCAAAGACACAGAGGAAAAAGCCTTGTGAGAATGGAGACAGACATCGAAGTGATGCTGCCACAAACCAAGGAACACCAGAAGCCATCAGAAGATGGACGAGGCAAGGAGACATTCTTCCCTAGAGATTCTGGAGGAAGCATGGCCCTGCCAATACCTCGATTTCAGACTTCCGGCCTCCTGAACTGGGAGGTAATAAATCCTGCTGCTTTAAGCCGCCTAGTTTGAGGTTATTTGTTACAGCAGCCACAGGGCACTGATAGATGTCCCTCTGATTCTTCATAAGAAACACAGGCATTTAAAAATATTACTAAGCTCATAGTTGCTATTTATCATTATGTATTTTTCTCAATGGATATAAAATATTACTATCACATGGATAGTAATAAAAATATTACTATTGTAAAATATAGATTATACGTGCAACACTATCATCTTACAGAGAGATTACCTAAATTCCAGAGAGGGCCCTGGTAAAGCAAGCAGGCAGGCTGGTCTGGAAGCCTGCTCCCCTCATTCATGAGGTGTTTCTCTTCCTCCAAAGCCTGGGGCTACTGGTGGTCCTCACCAGCCCACACAGAGAAAATCAGAATCAAGCTTGCCGAGCAGAACGTTTAGAAACACTTCCCTCTTCCCTTCCTTTGCCTCTTGGCTTGGCAATGATGAGAGCCCAGGTTACACCCTGTGATTGTTCCAGAAAACCAAGCATTGCTAAAGGGCATTATGTCAGGTGTCCCCAGTCCGTGCTACTTGGCACCCTAGACCTCCATACCACATCCCCTGCCCCTGTCTGACTTCAACACCCCTGGCTGTGGTGGGACAGGGAGGCCTGATAAAAGGAGGGCAGGACCTGGATAGCTGGTTGTGTGGGCTGGAGTCTGTCACTGAGCCAGCACCATGGTGTGGTCTGTAGCCTGGGCAGGTGAGTGGGTGCTGTCGGGGAGCATGGGCTGCGCCTTGGGAGCTGTGGGGAAGTGGGGATGTGTATGTGAAATGGCTCCTTGGTGCTGTGTGTAAGGAAGCAGAAGCTTCCAGGAGAACTTTGGAGGATCATTCCATTTCTCCCCCTGCTGCCAGGCTTGCAGTCCCTGTGGGCTCCCCCCTGAGGTCTTTCAGCCCAAGAGGCTTTGTGTTGCAAGGAAAAGCTTTTCTCAACAGGCTGAAAATGACTTTTCCTCCTGTTTTGGAAGCCTAGAGTCAGTGAACCCCTCGGCATTGGGTGGTTTTGTCTTTCCTGTGTTCTGAGGCCCCCTACTCTCCAGGGGTGCCCTGGAATTCACTGCCAAGGAATTCTTCCCCACCCTGATGCTGGTTGCCCTGCAAAAGGCAGCCTGGGAGCCATGACCCTGGGTGCCCTTACAAATTTTCATGCAGGTTTTATTAGGTTAATGGGAAGATCCAAGGTCTCCAGAGAGGTGAAATAAATACTTTTAAAGGAGTCCCACTGAGCCCTACGTCTCCAAGGATATTGGTAACTCAGCCAACCTCTTATGCAGTGTGGCAGGAAAGCAGCAAAAAGTAGTCAATTGTGGCTGTGAGCAGAGGTACAGAGACCTCACCTAGAGATGAGCTCTCTGGCCTAGCCCTTCCAAATTGGCTCTTTTCATCCTGAGGACAGGTTTTCTACTTATTTCAAAAGAGAAACCTTCTCTCTAAAAAGCTTAAAAGTCAGGCTTCCCTGGTGGCTCAGTGGTTGAGAGTCCACCTGCCGATGCAGGGGACACGGGTTCGTGCCCCGGTCTGGGAAGATCCCACATGACATGGAGCGGCTGCACCCGTGAGCCATGTGCTCTGCAATCGGAGAGGCCACAACAGTGACAGGCCCGCGTACCGCAAAAAAAAAAAAAAGCTTGAAAGTCAGTGGTTTTCCTAGAATCTTCCTAAATCCACACTGCCCTCTACTAATGTTCTAGAGAGGGGGCAGTCTCAGCTCATGGAGACTTCCATCAGCTCTGGGACTAGCCCAGGCCAGGTAGGGCCCCCTGCTGTCTGGCCTGGGTGAAGGGATGGACACAGTGCCCTCCTGGGTCCCTTGTGGGCAGAGGAAGCTGGATTTGTAGGAAACTGTCCTGAGCCCACCCCCATCCCGGACCACTTCTCGCTCCTGCGCTTCAATAGCCATAGAGGGCCTGGGAAAGTAAGAATGACATCTTAATCTCTGCCTTCTCTTTTGTGCTGTTCAGGTTTGATGGTTCTGCTGGCGATCCAGTGGGGTAAGTGGCGCCTTTCTTGAAGCTAGCCCTGGGTTCCCTCAGCCCCATTCCCTGGGCCCTGCTACCCTCTCCCATTCACTCCCCCAACACTTATGTCCACCCCAAGAGCTCTTGCCAGATTTCAGTGGGTTCTCGCCTCCAAAGCTCCGGCCCCTGCAAGTGTCCTTGTCCCCATAATGGCCTTGCCTTTCCTTCTTCTGGGAAGGTTCTAGCCTCCTAACCCACTAGCCGAACTCCTGTGTGTCCGTAGGGACAGCTTAAATGTCAGCCTCTCTCTGGTGTTTCCTGAGGTCACTTGCTCCAACCTCTGTGCTCTCATCGTACTGGAACCCATTTTACAGTATATATCACAGTGTTTCTAATTACTGGCTTAGGCGTCTCCCCTACCACCAGTAGGGGAGCTCTGAGCTACTGGAAGTAAGAAACCTAAGTCTTCCCCAGCTCCACGTCCTAGCCCCTTGGCTCAGGCAAGGACAGCACACTCTTTCCGTGTCTGTTGAACTGATTGCATGTGGAGCTTGGGAGAGCCAGGAGGGCTCCTTCTTGTGCAGGGGGGAACTCTCTGGGTGATGTTTAGCCACTTGGACTCCTGGGTTCCCTTCCTATCCCACACCACTCCCTGTACTCAGACCCTCATCCTGAGCCTGGGCTGTGGCACAGGACACACATTTCCCCTCTTCATCTCACAGGAGGGGACAGCCAGGTCCAGAGAAATAGCAAACATCGGGAAGAGAGAAAAGTTGAAGATTTCCTCAAAAGCTTTAATCCAAGCTACTTCTGGGCATATGGTGTGCTATGGTATGGGATGGTATATATTTCTAATAATAGAGTTTTGTGTGGGCTAAGGGTTAATGTATGCAAAGCACTTAGAACAGAGCTTACTTTCTGCCAGCACTGTTCTGAGTGTTTCACATACATTAACTCTTCATTCACACAGTAGTCCTTAAGATAGGAGCAATCATCATTCCCATTTTATGAAGGAGAAAGCTGAATTATCTGGCTAAAAAGTTGCAGAGTGGGGATTTCAACCCAGGCATGAAATTCCAAAGTCCCTGCTGTTAACCACCAGACTTTGTTGCCTCTATAGTACAAATATTCATGCACAATATTCAATATGCTATGGCAGGATATGATACAAAACAAAAAGAGCCTCCTGGGTCCTTTCTAGATGGTCCCAGGGATGTGTTCGCTGGGTTAATCCCCTGCTTCCTTCTTTTGCTTTGGGGAGTTCACCAATCCTCCTTCTATGTCACTCAGGCAACGCCCCAGTCCCATCGGCAAACTTCACTCCCGGGTGACCTCTAGTTAGGGCCAGTGACTACCCAGGAGCCAGTGACTACCCAGGAGCTTTGACCCTTCTCCTTCTGAGAGCCATCCATGGGCGCAGGGGTGTCTCAGCCAGCCCTTCATGCTCTGGGTTCCTACACACCCTCCTATAGCCACTTTGCACTGCTCTCCCTCCTCGTCCTCTCACTGGCCACATGGGGGCTGCAGGAGGGCGCAGAGAGACCCTGTCTGTGCAAAAGGAAATCCTAGGGTCTAGACCGTGACCACAGACATACTCCAGTCCAAACTCATCATTCTGCCAAGTCCCTGGCATAAAATGCTGGCGTGTACAAACCACACGATCATAGTCTGCAAGGCTGGAAGAGCCCTCAGAGACCACACTGTCATTTTCAGATGGGGACCCCTAAGCCAAGGCTAAAGAGATCGGCCCAAAGTACACTTCTGGCAGCTGCAGGGATGAAGACGAGCATCTTTGCGTTCCGGTGTTCTGGTCAACTTTGCACAGTGCTGCCCTTGGTGGGAGCCATCACTGCTAGACAAGCCCCCTTCTGGGAGGAGAGGCCCTATACACAAAGCCATTCTACAGGGTATGGGGATGACAGAAACAAGCTGCCTTTTCCTAGAGAAAATATTCTCTTTGTTAGAACCTTGTCAGTGATATTAAACCAATTCTCTACAAGGGATAATAGTATGTAAATGCAAACCTCTTTAAAGCAAAGACTAAAGAAACATAAACCCAGGCCTGTAACTGGGGCCTCCTCTCTGCCACTTTATATGTTTGTATTTTAATTAACATTCTGAAGTATTCCAAGCCGTGATTTGAAAGTTCTGCCTCCCTGCCTCCAGCAGATGAAGGGCCATGTTTAACGTCTTCTGGCATGACATAAGTTCTGCCTCTGGGCAGAGGGTGCCAGTCCATAGCAGGCCCTTCTGATTGCCATTTCTTTGCTTTGCCCCAACTGGCCAGGCTCTGCGGCAAAACTGGTCTGCGACTTCACTAACTGGGCCCAGTACAGACAGGGGGCTGCTCGCTTCTTGCCCAAGGATGTGGACCCCAAGCTGTGCACCCACCTCATATATGCCTTTGCTGGCATGAACAGTCACCAGCTTAGCCCCATAGCGTGGAATGCTGAGACACTCTGCAAGGAATTCAACAGCTTGAGGAAGATGTGAGCTGCAGTGGAGGAGGTGGGGATGGGAGGTGGAGAAGACAGGCGCCTCCTCTCAAAGCCAGAAACCTTCTCCATTACTTCAGTCTGGCTGCAGACCCGCTGTGTGGCTTTGGGCAAGTCTCATCACTTCTCTGGGCTTTCCCGTGCTTATGTGGAAGAGGTGGGGGTAGATAGTGACTCCTTAAGTGCCCTTCCAGTTTAGGTCTAAGTGGAATCTGGACTGTGAAACTGTTTCCCTCCACTGGGAATGAGTGCCCTTCTATCTCCTAAAATCTATCTATCCTTCAGCTCAAGTGTTATCACTACCTTAATACAGCCTCTCTGAAGATCTGTCCTGATCTCTTGCTTTCTAAATTCCTTGAGTGTACGGCTCCCCAGCCAGATAAGAGGTCCTCAAAGGCAGGAATGTGTCTTTTCTTTCCCAATCTAGAGCTTCCCTGGTACAGAATATGACCATAGGGATTTATATATCCCCTACCTCATCCCACCAGCCCTGCCAGGCTCCTTGCTTCCTTGTTAGTGAGGTGAGCCCCAGGACCTGGCTGGATAAATTCTGGTGCTTCTCTTGTCTTTTCCAGGAATCCCAAGCTGAAGACGCTGCTGGCCACTGGGGGCTGGAACTTCGGCACTCAGAAGTGAGTTGTCTGTGGGCACCAATGTGGCAGGGCCCCTAGTGTGGAACTGGCTCACTGGCCAGAGAGATCCCCAGTCGGGGAATCAGCCAGGTAGAGGTGTAGCCAGGGTGAGGGAGAGTGGGAGAGAAGAGTGGACTCTGGGGGCTGACCTTCCTTCTGACTTCTTGGTACCTCCTCAGGAGGCAGTGGAGTGGGCTTAGCTCCAGGCCGTTATACATCCAGTCTTTTTTTTTTTTTTTTTTTTTTGCGGTACGCGGGCCTCTCACTGTTGTGGCCTCTCCCGTTGTGGAGCACAGGCTCCGGACGCGCAGGCTCAGCGGCCATGGCCCACGGGCCTAGCCGCTCCACGGCATGTGGGATCCTCCCGGACCGGGGCACGAACCCGTGTCCCCTGCATCGGCAGGCGGACTCCCAACCACTGCACCACCAGGGAAGCCCATCCAGTCTTGCTTTACATGAAGCACAGAGTCTGACCTCTTTCCAGGCCTCAGTCTCTTCCTCCATGAAATGTGTAAAGGGAGGGTCTCAACTAATCCCAGACAACATATAATGTCTATATTTTCTGAGCTCTGGAACAGTATGTCTGAGAATTTTTGTTCCCTTTCTGGGTGTCAAAAGCAGTCTGTGAGATTGAGCTTGGATGCCAGAATATTGACATTTCCAGGACATTTTTGATGATTTATGGAGATAATGGAATGGTATATTTGGAACCATACTTTTCCTAGAAAGTGCTAACTGTAAGGTCCCCAAAATTCTAAACCAGTCTTTCTAATACTTTTTTGGATCATGAGTCCTTTTGAGAACCTGATGAAATTTATGACTCCCCTTCCCCAAACACTGCTTATACACAGATTTTTCACTGAAATTCAGGATTCTCAGCCTGGGGTTCCCAGGCACACAAACCTCACTTAAGAACTGATGCTATTAGCTAATTTAAAAAAATAAATTAAAATAGAAACGGTCTATAAAACTCAAGACCCCCAAGAAGTCCAGGGACTTGTTGAGAAAGTAAGATGTGGGGAGGTTGTTCTTGGGGCACCTCAGGAATTGTAAAGAACTCTGGACTAGTAATGGTAATAGCAAGAGCACGAAGCACTCTACAAACGTGAGTTAGAAGAATAGTAACCATGTTAACCTGCCAGGGAAGTAGAAGAGCAGCCCCCCAGGGTTACCCAGATCCTCACTGGCCTGCTGGGCTTCTCTTCCTCCTCATCTTAGAAACTGATTCCTCTTCTTTTTTCAATCTCCATGCTGGGTTGACAGCCAGCTCTGATTCAGGTTAGAGCAAATCCCTGGGCAGGGATGTGGCAGTAAGCTTCTGGAGGGAATTTTGGGAAGCAGAGCTCCTAGTGAGTCAGTGTGCCCCTGGTGATGTCAATGTTTTGGGGCACTTCTACATTGTCCCTTTCCCTTAGCCAGGCCCATAACCCACCTGCAAATATCCCGGCAGCCTCTGAAGCAGCCCTTCCGGTGCCCTTCTGGCCTAGACAGCTGAGCACCAATATCTTGAGTAGCTTCTCACTTGCCTCTGAGGGAGCATGACCCACTGTCCTGTGTAAGACAGGCCCACACTTCCCTTTATCAACCCACAGGTTCGTGGATATGGTGGCTATAGCCAATAACCGACAGACCTTTGTCAACTCAGCCATCAGGTTTCTGTGCTAATATGGCGTTGATGGTCTCGACCTTGACTGGGGGTACACAGGAAGCCGGGGGAGCCCTCCATCAGATAAGCAGTGCTTCAAAGCTCTGGTGCAGGTACAGCTGGGTGAGATAGAGAAGACCTAGTTGGCCAGGGGGCCACATAGGTGCTGCTCTGCCCCCAGGCTCAGCTGCTTCATGTGTCTGCATAGCACAGACCAGCCCTGTGGTCAGTTTTCAGGCTCCTGTGCGGGAACATCTGCTTGGGGCTCACAGGGCTACCTGTTCCCTGCCTGTGTGTTCACTCTGAGCTGCCCCTGCAGGCCCTGGCCAATGCCTTTCAGCAGGAAGCCCAGGCCTCAGGGAAGGCACACCTCCTGCCGAGCACAGCTGTCCCAGCAGGACCACACTGCACAAAAGCTGGATACGAGGGGGACAACATTGCTCTGTGAGTCTCAGGCAGATGGCATGGACCCTGTGTTCTCTGCGGGGGAAAGAGACCAAGGGTAGTCTGAGCTTCCCCCAGAATGGAGCAGGGGCTCGCCTGCACCACCAGCAGACCCAGGGAGGGTTTCCTTACCACATCTGCTGCTCCATCACTCCGGAGTCCCTCTCTTTGGAGCCTGGCCCTCAGTCTTAAAGTGAAATATCCCTGGGGGAGGAAAGAGGGAAGCACTTAGCATCTCCAAGAGGATGAGTTCCCACGCCAGGCCTACTGAATAAGAGCCTGCACCTGAATGAGATTCCCAGGTGATTTATGTGCACAACTAAAGTTTGAGAAATGCTAAGCTAGATTTCCCTTCAAAATAGCAAAATAGCAAGAGGTGTCCTTGAGTGGACTGTGTCCTGAGGGTGCTGAGGGGACAGCTGGGAGGAGGATGCTGAAGACGTGAGCCGCCAAGAATGAGAATGGCCTGGATGACGGTGTGCGGGGGGGGGCGACCGGAGGGGCTGCCTATGCTGCTGCGTCTCCCAGAGCCAGAAGGGAGCCCGCCCCCACCATGCAGGTCTCTCCCCAGGCCACACACTGCGTGAGAGGGGAGGGAGGAGCAAGGAAGGGGGAGGGCTCCACCCTGCGCACTAGCCCCTCACTCTTTCTTCCCACGCCTCATGCAGGAACCTGGAGTTCCTCAGCTTCGTGGCCTATGACTTCCGTGGCTCTTGGGAGAAGAACACAGGGCATAACCGCTCCCCCGACGAGAGACAGGGAGAAAGCGGGGCCGTGGCCGAATTCAATGTGGTAAGTGGGAGGACGCCTCTGGCACAGGCCCTTGCCGGTGGCCCCTTTTGAGCGTCGAAGAACCAAATGGAAGGGAAAAGCAGGATACCAAGCAGGGCATGGAGAAGCCAGGATATTTTTGTTTCTTTTGTGTGTGTTTGTTTGTTTGTTTTATTTTCCTGTTCCATGCCGCTGCTGAGGAGAAACCTCACTTCTGTATAGCATGTCGACTGATATTAGACACAAATCTAGTTTGGGGACACATCAAACAAACCAGTGACTAACTGGGAGGCTGTCTTTGAGCTCAAGTTTCCAGCCAAAATGGCTTCTGCTCCCTTCATACACCCTCAGCCCCATTTCCTTCAAGATAATGGGTAGCTTTTGCTCCTTGGCACTGAATGTCCTTCTGGAAGGTGTTTTCTGGAAAGAGGTGAGAGCTTTCCCAAGTTGATAACATCTCAGGGCAGAACCACCCCTACGCCACCCCAGTCCCGGGAAAGGGAAGGCTTGGTTGTAGACTGGAGTGGGTGGAGGTTTCCTGCCCAGCTCTTCCTCATTCAGTAGGCTAGACATTGTTTTACAAGCCCATTCTAATTTTAAAAGTCAAGATTGACCGTATCATTTCTCCTTCTTAACAAACAACAATAACAAAAAGCCCTAAATTAAAATGTTTGTTAATTTTGGGAGCCCACATCTTTGTGTGTCAGCTGGGTGGAACATCTAGGACTTCCATGGCTCTTTTCACAAATAAAGTGCACTTCTTCAGGCACTTGAGCTGAGCATCTAGACCTCACATTGCACCTGGCTCCTCCACCCTCATCTGGGAAACTGTGTGGGTCCCAGGAGAAGCCAGCCCAGTCAAGTGGGGAGACATACAAAGACATTCAGCTGAGAGGTGAGGGGGTTGAACTCCCGCTGGCACGGTGCTCTCCAAGCTGTGTGCCCTGGATCCATGTGGGGGAAGGGAGGCCTTTATCCTCCTACAAAGAGGCCTTCTACTCTCCATACTGTGTGCCCTGCATGTTGCTTCTGGCCAGAGGGGTGACTTTTCCAAATTTGCACAAAAATACCATAGAACTTAGCAGGGTGCTCTGCCCTCTGCCCTCAGAAAGCTCCAGTCTGACCAAAGATAAATCATATGGACCAGCAAAACCAAATACACGTAAATCAATACAGTGAAAATACCTAAGTGCTAAGAGGTTGCAGGGTAACTAGAAAACCTGGACTCAAACAGGGTGGCTTCTTGGGGAAAGTGAGCCTACCGTCCTGGTTTGAGGGAAGAGTCTTCATTATTTGTTTAATCCACAGAGTTATGTTGGGTACCTCCTCATGTCACAGGCCTGGGGGTGTCATGTCAAGTAATACATGATGGGGGAAGGTCTTGTGCAGAGGCGGTGAAGAAGCCCTGTGCTCATTTGTTCTTTCTATTTGCGCATCTTAGTGCCAAGCATTGTTCTAGGCACTGGGGATACAGAGATAAATAAAATTCCCTGCTCTTGTACTGAGGGTGAAACAACAGTGATGGTAATGATCACAATCATAGCTCCCCTTTATTGCACTATGTTCGACTTATACATGCATTATATCTTTTAATTCTCACAATGCCCTTAGTGACAAATATTTTTATCATTTCCATTTTATAGACAGGAAGCTCGAGGCTCGGCAAGATCAAATAAGCTGCTGGGTAAGGCAGAGATCGTTGTTTACTGAGGTATCCCAAGCATCTAGGACAGCGCCTGGCACACAGCTGGCCTTCAGTAGATATTTACTGAGTCAATGACTGTTTGAATCCAGAGCCCATGCTCTTGGCTATAGGGCCATGCAGCTTCAATCACTGTGGTTCAGGGTCTAAGACGGGATCTAAAGAAGATGGGGAAGGGTTGGAACACTAGTAAATGCTCATGAAACTCCTCTGGAGCCCCCAGGCTTGGATGATCTGAACCAGTCTAAAGGCAAAGAAAATTAGCCCTGACATTCCTCCTTCACCACCAGGACTCTGCCATGCAGTGGTGGCTGCAGAAAGGGACCCCTGCCAGCAAACTGATTTTTGGCATGCCCACCTATGGGTGATCCTTTACCCTGGCCTCTTTGTTGGACACCGGAGTGGGGGCCCAAGCCACGGGGCCTGGAACTCCTGGCCCCTTCACCAAAGACGGAGGACTCCTGGCTTACTGTGAAGTAGGAAAACCCACAGTACCAATGCCTGAGAGTATTGTGCAGAGTAGGGGCTTCTTCTCCCATAATTTCTGAATGAGGATGCTAGGCACAGTGAATTCTGGTTGGGTAAATTCCATCCCATGCCTGTCATCTTGGATTTATCCCTAACCCCAGGTGCCTCATTGAATCTACAGTTCTAGGTCACTCAGTCTAGAGCTTCCTAGATTCTCCAAGCTTCTCAGACGTGAATATTTCAGTCTCTAGTCTCCTCATGACAGGGAGAAGATGCTTGCAGTGCCTCCCACCTCCTTCCCAGCTCTGCCCTCTGCTCCTACAGGTCTGCTCTTGGAAGGGGGCTGATGAGCACAGAATCAAGGACCAGAAGGTGCCCTATGCCTTTCAGAGCAACCAGTGGGTCGGTTTTGACGATGTGGAGAGCTTCAAAATCAAGGTGAGGCTTGGCCCTGCTGGGAAGGTGTGGTCCTGTGTGGGCCCAAGGCCTGTCAATAACATTCAATGACAGCATTCAGAACTTCTTCAAGGAGAAATATCCCAGCATTTCACAGATCTCCATGTGATAGCATTTGGTACCATTATCACCTATTGATTAAGAAAAGACACAATGGCAAAAAAATTGCTCTACATTGGAATCTCTCTTGAAAGTATTTGCATTTTATTAAACACAAATTCTACAGATATATAAGAGGAGAAATACACACAGTAAGGCATATCATTTTATTCAGTCCATTGACAATATTTGGTGCATGTTCAAATTATAGATCCTTTGATTTACTTATATGAAACCCCCTCCACTCCTGCCTCAAAACTTGAGTGCGTTTACCTGTTTCCATGTCTCTCTCTCCAGTGAGGTCATTGGCACCTGCAGAGGGACCTGCATTTGCTCATCTGCTTATCTTTTGTCAGTTATGCAGTGGCAGGTTCTTCTGGTGGTGTAGACAAAGTGCTCTGGAGAATTGAGGAGGCAGCTGGGGGAGATGAGAGAAGGCATCATGGTGGAAGGGATTTTGAGAAAGTCTTAAAGCAGAGAAGGTGGGCCTTCTGGGGAGGAAAGCGCAGGAGAAAGACTTGATGGAGAGGAAAGAGGAAGCTGGCCTCTGAGAGCAAGTTGTACCATAGCTGGAACCCTGAGTGGGGACTGGTGTAGAAAGGGAGGTAGCTGGGAGGGACATTGGGGCCATCAAGGGTTCCAATCACCCCTACCCTGTAACCCCAGCCTCACGCCAGAGGTGAGCCATGGCCCCCTGGCAGGGCTAGGGCCAGGGAAGCCCACTTGGAGGGGACACACAGCCATACCCTAAAGAAGCCTCAGGGAACTGGTGGAGGTGAGAAGGCCCTCAGCGTGGACAAAAAGACATGAAGACAGGGAATGGGTTCAGATCTTTGGGGAAGTTTAGTCGTTCCCTATGGTAACTGAACTCATCACAATCAGCAGACAGTACCCCAAACACAACAGCTCAGCCCAGAAAATGCTGGGAAGTTAAGGCTGCCAACCTAAGGAAAGTCACACATCTATGTACTCCTCACACCTCCACCCTCATGTCCACCCCTGGCCATGTTTATGTCAGGGCAGGGAGATTCCAGAATGAATCATGCCCAGCAAGGATAAGGACTAATGGACCTGGGGGTGCTGGAGAAAGGAGGTCCCTGCCTGGATGAGGAAACCGGCTCTGGGGCTGCTGGCCGGGCTTCCCTGCTCTCCTCCACCCCCATCTCGCTCCTCACACAGGTCAGCTATCTGAAGCAGACGGGACTGGGTGGGGTCATGGTTTGGACACTGAACATGGACAACTTTGCTGGTTTCTTCTGCAACCAGGGCCGTTACCCCCTCATCAAGATGCTGCTGCTGGAGCTGAGTGAGTATGGGGTCAGGGCACCTCAGGAACTGGCTTCTTCTGAGGAAATGACTTTGCCCCAGTACCGTGATTTCCCAAATTTCACCCCCAGGAGCTGAGGAAGCTGTAGAAATGATTCTCTTTTCACACTCTTCTTCCTCTTTCTGATTGTACCAATGCCTGCCCAGGGTGTCGGTAACCAGGGCTTCCCTCCAGAGGGCCCTCAGCCTCTCTTCTCAAGGCCTGCACTCAGCCTTCATTGTGAGAGCCCGCTGGCCCTCACCATTACTTGGTTGGGCTTTGCAGATGGTAGATAGCCATTGACTGCCTATGACACTTGTAGCTCCGGTGTTTTCTCTTGAGCTGTGCTCCAGCTGTAGGTGTGCTTGCTGTCTGGCTGTCCTCTGCCTTGGGTGTCTGACTATGCCCTGCCTGTAAGGTACGGGGTGTTGAGCTGCTGCTGCCTATGTTGCTGCCTGTGTGCTTGGCCTATGGGTTTGGGATCTTTTGGAGGAGCCTTGGTTGAATCATCACTGTTTTCCCAGGTCGTCCATATATGTCTTCAGGCCCCCCAGAACCTGAAGCTCCTGCACCAGGCCAGCTCTCTGAACCTGAGTATGGCTCCAGCCTCGGACAAGACACCTTCTGCCAGGGCAAAGCTGACGGGCTCTACCCCAACCCTCTGGACTGGTCCAGCTACTACAAGTTGTACAGGGGGGCGGTTGTTCCAGAAAAGCTGCCCGAGGAGCCTGGTGTTCAGCTCCTCTTGCAAATGCTGCACCTGGAGTTGAGTCTCCAAGGCCCCTTCGGCTCCAGCACCTGGGGGAGGACCCAGGACCACTCCATAGCCCACCTCCCCAGCTTTCCCTGGCAGTTGCAATCTAGCTTCTTGTGTCTTTCCATATCCAAGCTTTCTGTTCTCAGCCTTGGTTTCCTCTTGTTCTGCTCTTCCTGGGCTGCCTATTTTACTTGAAAAATAAATCTTTGGTTTGCACCCCACTGCCCCCAGATGTGGTGACTTACAGAGGCTCTCTAAGCACTCTGTTAGTTCAAACTCTACCCTGAGGAAGGTAGGGAGACAAGAGGGGAGGGTGACATAAGGCATGACTAGGTCAGAGTCAGGTGAGAAGGCGATCCATTCAGGGTGTCATGCTCTGCACCAGGTCTCACCTTGAAGACTCCACTTTCTAGTGGGCAGCTTCCAGGACACAGATGATCACATCTGGGGCATGGCCCTGGATCTGACACATTCTTCATTGGCTCAGAACCCCTTGGAGAGAGAACTATTCCTGGTGACCTCCATTCAGGTGTTATTCCCAAGATGCTCACTAGATGGCAGCAGAGAAGACTTGTTCCCTGCCTTAAGGGCTCAGCACACCGCCACTCTGCGTTAAAATGAGAATCCAGACCCCCTGCTACTAAGCGCTCATTTGACAGATGAGGCAGGGATACTCATTACCCTCCTTTAACAGGTATTTAAACTGAAGACCTATTCTAACCCAGTTCTGAGACCAAAACCAAGGCCTAAATGGGCCAATATGGGCCAGAAGGGCATGCACATACAGTACCCTGGACAAATAGAGTAATCCAAATAGTCCTTGAAGCTTTGAGTTGATTCTTGGTCAATTTGAAGAAAATCTGCACATAATCTAATGGTCCAGCTTGCCATGCACTCACCCAAAGCTGGTGTTTTGGGTGGGACTCGGGCAGCTGGGTATGGGGACAAGTGGGGAGAGAGATGAGCTGGCCCTTCACATGAGTACAGGCAGCACCAGATCCCTCTAGCGGTGACTTCCCCTCTACACCCTGCCTGTCCTCAAGCCTTTTGAAATCTGCTCTTCTTCAGTCCAGAGCACAGGTCTGCTTTTGCCCATGTTCCTTCCTCTGAGGTCTCAGCTGAGACCTGTCTCTGCTCAGAATGGAGTCTAGGATGGAAGTCTCCTTATGGCGGGGGCTGCGGGAGGCTTAGCACCAGACAGTTGCAGAACCGACTTCCGGCTCCACAGGGTGGGTGAGGATTAGGGGAAGTAAGTGCGTGTTAGCTGGGTCCAACGTGATCAGCACCACCTCTCACTAGCCTTCTCACTGGGCTCTCTGCTTCCTGTACCTCTCTCATCCAGTGCAACCTCCACACTGTGACCAGCTTGATCTCTCTAAATGAGGAATCTAACCCTGTCATTTCCCATGCCTAAGAACTACCAACAGCTTCCTCCCGCCTAAAGACTAAAGTCTCTGTCATCAGCACAGTGTCAAGACACTTTATCAAGGCCCAGTCTCTTCTGCTCTCATTCCTATCGTCCAACCCCAGTTCAGTTGCCAGGTACCCCAGCTGTTGTTACTAAACTCAGCCACGCCAGCTTCTCATGTGGGACCCCCAGATGTCCACCGTCACTCTTATGAGTTTTGAGCCCCTGTCCCAAAGCAAATACTATTGTGTACTTTATTTTTTTTATTTTTTTGCTGTACGCGGGCCTCTCACTGTTGTGGCCTCTCCCGTTGCGGAGCACAGGCTCCGGACGTGCAGGCTCAGCAGCCATGGTTCACGGGCCCAGCCGCTCCACGGCATGTGGGATCTTCCCGGGCCGGGACACGAACCCGTGTCCCCTGCATCGGCAGGCAGACTCTCAACCACTGCGCCACCAGGGAAGCCCCCTATTGTGTACTTTAAACAAGACTGTCTCCCTTTACCCACCTGTCTGCCCTACCCACCCACCCCCAACTTTATAACCTAGGTGACGTACCGTTGTATGGAGTAGGCCTTCGAAGTCAAGTGCAAATATTGCCTGGATTGTTAGGTTTGCTTCGCGTTGAGCAATATAGTTTGTAAAGGAATTTTGGGTCACTTATGCTTTAGTGGCTTAGTCCATGAATGTCTGGCCACTCTCTCTAACAGCAATGACCACTTTCAGCCCCACAGAGGAGAAGTTCCTCTGGTCTTCTCTCTGAGCAGACTCAGAGCATTCACCACAATGTCAAATATACCTGCTGGAACACCAGGCAAATCCTCAACCCCCACCACACCCCAGGACCCAGCTCTCCTGGTGGGCCCACAGTCCCCTGCGCTGACATCATCCACTTCTTGATGTACCACACCTTACCTGGAGCCATGGGAACTGAAGCGCTATTGTCTTTATTTTGTTTCAATTATGAAATCTACCACATGGGCAAAAGAATGTTTAAAAAAATACGTATGTTCAGTATCTCCCAGGAATCCATCACGGGAGTAAGGAAACAACACTACCAACAACTTTGAAGTTACTCATGTGCCTCTCCCTAGTCCACACCCTTCTAGCTAGACTTTGGTTAGTCATTTCCTCTTTTTTCTTATACACACCAACCGTGTGTATGTTCCTAAACAAGATATTATTTAGTCTAGTCTGTTTTGAAACTTAAATAAATAGAAACATACTGTGTGGTACCTTCTGTGGCCCACTTCTTATGCTCCACAGAGCTGTAACCCACTCACCTTCACTGCTGTGCAGTATTCTATCACATGACTATACCACAATTTATATATTCTGCTATTAATAGGCATTTGGGTTGCTTCCAGCTTTTGGCTAATGCGGACAATATTGCTACACTCTTGAGCATGACTGTTGGTAAGTATGTGTAGAATTTGTCCAAGAGTGGACTTGATAGGATGTGGGGCATATGCAAATTCAGTTTTACTAGGTGCAGGCAAATATTTTTCCAAAGTGGTCGTACAGGTTTTCCCTCCCATTGCAAAGTTCACACTGCATTCCATCCCCACCTTTACTACACTATACTTTATACCAATCCAAGAGGTGCAAAATGGTATCTCATTATGGTTTAAACTTGCATTTCCGTAATTACTCATTATTTTAGCATCTTTTCCTGTGTCATAAGCTATTTGTGTTCTTTTGTGAATAGAATGAGTGTACCTTGCCCATTTTTCTGTTGGTTTGTTTGTCTCTTTCTTATTGAAATGTAGGAGTTCTTTACATATTCTGAACACAAATCCTTTGATAGTTACAAGTTTGGCTATATTTTCTCCTAGTTTGAGGTTTGGCTTTTCATTCTTTTTAGGTGTTGTTTAATGTAATCTTATACCCTTTATTGTTTGTGCTTCCTGTGTCTTGTTTAAGAAATCTTTCTTTAGTCTGAGGTCAGAAAGATATTTTCCTAGATTGTCATTTAAAATTTTTATAGTTTTTTTCTTTACGTCTTTAATCCTTCTGAAACTGACATTTGAGTATGCTGTGAGGTAGGACCCAAAATAATTTTGTTTCCATTTGGATAACCAGTTGTCCCAGAACCATTTATTGCATAATCCATCATTTTCATTTTGATACTAAAAAATCAGGTTTCTATCTATGCGTGGGTATCTTTCTTTGCCTTGATCTATTTTTTTACCCCTGCCACAGTAACTCACAGACTTAATTACTAAAGCTTTACAATACGTCTTGGTATATGGGAGGGTAAATCCTATTATGCTTTCTGTTTCAGGAATGTCTTGGCTATTTTTAGCTCTTACTTTTCCATGTACATGTTAGAATCCTTTCGCCAAGTTCCATTAAAAATTCTGTTTAGGTTTTGACAAGAACTGCATTGAATATATAGGTCAATTTGGGGAAAACTGACATTTTTATGATATTGAGTCTCCCATTCTAAAAACATGGTATATCTTTTTATGTAGTTATTTCTTCTAAAACATATCTTAATAAAATTTTGTAATTTTCTTCTTAAAGATGTCATGCATCTCTTATGATACTTATTCCTAGATTTTAAATTTTTGATAAATTTTATGCTTTTTAAAAATTAAATTTTTTTCACTAATTATTGCTAGTGTATAATAATGTCATTGATGTTTGGATGTCAGTGTTGTACCCAGAAACTTTCCCAACCCTTTTATTAGTTTCAGTGATTATTCTGCAGAAAGTTCTATGTAGACAATCATATCATCTCCATTAATGTTTTGTTTCTTACATTCCAAACCTTATGACTTTTTTTTCTTGTCGACTGTCCAGTACAGTGGTGAATAAAAACAGTGGCAGTGGGCATCTTTATCTTGTTTCTGGCCAGAAAGGAGATGTTTGCAACATTCACCCTTAAGTATGCTATTTATTGTAGGGTTCTCATAGATGCCTTTTATAAGACAAAGGGAGTTTCCTTCTATTCCTAGTTTGCTGAGAGTTTTCAAGAGAAGGTCTGTGATGCAAAATAAATGAGTCACCAGCATGAAATGTACAGCATCAATAACTATGTATATCTTTGTATGGTGAAATATCATAACTAGACTTACCATGGTGATCATTTTGAAATGTATGGAAATATCAAATCACTATGTCATATAACAGGAACTAACTTAGTGTTGTAAGTCAATTATCTTCAAAAACACACAAACAAACTCATAGAAAAAGGGATCCGATTTGTAGTTATCAGAGGCAGGGATGGGAGAAGAGGGAATTGGATGAAGACAGTCAAAAGGTATAATCTTCCACTTATAAGATAAATAAGTACTGGGGATGTAATGAACAACATAATACATATAATTAACACTGCTGAATGTTATATATGAAAGTTAAGAGACTAAATTCTGATTTCTTATCACAAGGAAAATATTTTTTTCTATTTCTTTAATTTTATATCTATATGAGATGATGGATATTCACTAAACTTACTATGATAATCATTTCATGATGTAAGTCAAATCATTATGCTGTACACCTTAAACTTATACGGTGCTGTATATCAATTATATCTCGTAAAACTGGAAGAAAAAAAGCTAAGGAATAAAGCTGAAACATTGTAAAGCTCTAGAAAATAAAAGAAGGGCTGTGAATTTTGTCAAATGGTTTCTATTTATAGTAACTTTTTGTTTTTATTCTGTTAACAAAGTAAATTACAGTCATCAATTTCCCCCTGTGAAATTCATCTTGCATTCCTAGGGTAAATCCAACTGAGTCATGATAGATTACTGCTTTTGTACATTGCTGGATCTGGTTAATATTGTGTCTCATGTTTTTGTACTTATATATTAATGAGTAAGATGGGCCTGCATGTTTTCTTTCTTACATTCTAGGATGTCCTTGCCATCCCTTGCTGCCTTCCAGGCTTATAATAAACTGATTTGAGGTACTGAGGTTTTGCTAACCTCATAAAATGAGTTGGGGAGGTTCCCTCTTTCTACTCTCTGAAAGAGTTGTATGGAAGGACTTATCTGTTTGTCTTTTTTTTTTTTTTCAATTAATTAATTTATTTTTGGCTGTGTTGGGTCTTCATTGCTGCACACAGGCTTTTCTCTAGTTGCGGCGAGTGGGGGCTACTCTTCACTGCGGTGCACAAGTTTCTCATTGCGGTGACTTCTCTTTGCGAAGCACGGGCTCTAGGCACATGGGCTTCAGTAGTTGTGGCTCACGGGCTCTAGAGCGGAGGCTCCGTAGTTGTGGTCCAGGGGCTTAGCTGCTCCACGGCATGTGGGATCTTCCCAGACCAGGGCTCGAACCTGTGTCCCCTGCATTGGCAGGCGGATTCTTAACTACTGCACCACCAGGGAAGTCCCTTATCTGTTTCTTGAATGTTTGGGAGCAGTTCCTACGAATGCTGCCTTGGCCCCATGCTTTTGTTGAGGACGATTTGTAACTGCTGATTCAATGTCTCTTTGTGGTTACAGGACCATTGCATTTTCTAATTTTCCTTGAGTAGATTGAGGGCTAAAGCTTTTTATTCCTCCCTGGGCCAAAGATTCTCCCCTTCCTCCCCAATGGGTATAAGGGTTATAGCTGGTGGCACTAGAGCTTGCTTTTGTTTTACTCAGAACTTAGTATCCTTGTGCTCCTGGGTAGAGCCCTTATTTGAGATAAAGTCAGGGAAGTTGCTGGTTCTCCCTTCTTCCCATCTGTCCCTCCCAAGTGGCCTGGAGAGGGTTGGGTCAGGCTGTAAACCCACAATTTTCTCAGAGGTCACTGGAGTGGACTCAGATTTTTGAAGGTCTCATGGACAGTTATGAACCTCCTGAAAATGTTGTTCATCTAGAGGCGCCATCCTTATATCCTCCCACTAAGGGAGTTCTCAGTCACCCCCAGGGATGTCCAGGGAGTTCAGGCTCAATGAACCAGCCTCCTCCATGCCTCTCTGCCTCCTTCCTCTGCCCTGATCCCCACCCCCATCCCACAAGGCAAAAGCCTCAGAATGCCACTCTCCCTGCATTGTAAGACTCTCACCTGGGAGACACATGCATTTCCCTTGACTCTAGGTCCTGCTATCCCTGAGTTTGGGGGAAACTGGAGAGGATCATGGCTGAGGAGCCAGTGCCAAAATGGAGAAGGATGGCAAAGCATTTTAGATGGAGCTGCCTCTGAGAGGGTGGTGGAGGGTATATCGGGAGTGGGGAGCTGCTAAAGGATCCCTGGGCACCACCTGCCGTGTCATGCTGTCCGGGCAGCTACTTTTTCTAAGCATCTTCTCCAGATGCCACCACCCAGTTCAGTGTGGAATCACTGCTAACAAGTACTCTTGGAGCTCATTCCACCGTCCTCTGCTGTAAGTAAAACCCATTTCTTCGTGCTCAGAGCTTGGTGCCAAGAGGAAATAGCCAGTCATATATTAATTAATTAATCCAATAATTAATTCTGTCATTCAGCAAACTATGTTTTTTAAATACATCTCAAGTAGAAAAGCATAGCTTCCGAAAGCTCACTGTCCAATTTCTCTTGGGCCTTACCTCATTTTGTTCAGCATGGGAGTGGGGACAAGAGAACACGCAGACATTCCTGGCATTCCCCCTCTCCTCGTTGGCCTCCACCATATGGCATGTGAGATCTTGGGAGTTTAGGATGGCCCCAGCATCACACGTTCCCTCCTTCAGAGTGTCCTTGCTATTCCCAGCTGTCGCCCACGCCAATAGGAAACTGACAATGCCAGGCAGCCAGGATCCCAGGCTTAGCTGAGGATAACCTCTCCCACCCACTCAGCCCCTTCATTTCTTGGCGACCACACTCCAAGAAAGGACACTGAAAGGGCAACCTGAGAAGGGGAGGCATCAGGAGGAAAAGGGCAGAAGGACTCAGTGCCCATAACTTCCATCATCACTACACCTTGCCCTTGGCCTTCCTCTGAAGCAGAACAGCTGGGGTACTGAGGAGCCAGACCAGTCTAAACCAGCCCAGAGCATAGGCCCTTGGTCTTGTTTTTCCTAAGCTCCTTCCTAGCATTAAATTTGAGAGTGTTGTGCTGTAGCAATAGATCACATGACCTTATTTGGACCCCTGTAAGGATGGAAACCTCCACCCTATTCATTTTTAAAGTTAGCTCTCAATTTGCCAGATATGGCTTTTCTGTGTCCATGGTTAAGTCTTGGGCTGCCTTCCAGTGTACAACCCAATGCTCCTTCACTCAGCCCTGCCCCACAGAAAGGCAGACTTCGAATATGAGGGGCTCAGACCCTGTAACACGAGCCAGGGCAGGACTTGAAGTTAGACATCTGGGACCCATAAAGTCAAAGTACAGAGAGGTTGTCACCCTATCCTATTCCTACCACCATTACCCAGACTCAAAAGTGACTTGATAAGGAAGAAAGTATACTAGGCTTTTACCTCTGCCTCCCTGTGTGGACTTGGGCAAGTTGCTTCTTATTCTGAGTCCTCAGCTTCCTGCCATACGGTGGGTGGGTTGGATTTACTGGCCACAGCCAGCCACAACCAACCACTGAACACCTCTTCCCAAGAAATAGGAAAGCAAGGGGGGGCCAGAGCCTCCCTTTGGCCTAAGTATTACCCCTTTACCCTGCTCTCCCAAGTGAAAGGCCCCTTTTAATATAAGTCTTGAGCTGAATGTTGGGGGCTCGCTCTGCGGCTCTCTCCTCCACACACACACACACACACCGCACACGCACACGCACAGGGAACTTGTGCTTTCTTAGCTAAGCAAAGGGACTTGCAACACTGGGATGGAGACTCTTACATTACCCTTCATGCCAGAGTGTGTCTTTACACATTTCTCGGGGCCTCCATCTCCACTAGCGACCTCAGCCAGGCCTCCCTTGCCCTCTCATCTGCCCACATCTGCAGGAGCAGCCACAGAGCGAAAGCCAGCCGGCAGCTGAGCGTGATGTGCTGGCTGTGTTCCAGAGCATCCTTGGGGTGATTCAGAGGTCACTGGCCTTTGGAGGGCATCCAGACCTCCACTCCCCAGGGGTGGAGAGATCTCTTAGCACACCAGTCCTCAAATGCCTTGAAACAATCTCTTTCCAATCCTTTAATCCAGTAGGTTGGAGCCATTTTCTAATAAGAGACAGTGACCTCAGTGGAAAAAAACAACAACCAAGGGTCATATAATCATATAAACTTACTTAATTGAGGTGTGGATGCTGCTGCTGCGTTTTAACTTAGAGGAGGTGCATGAGCATTAAACACACCTGATTGTAAAAGGAAGACAAAACTATACAGAATAAGCAATATTTGAAAATATGTCTTTAATCCAAATTTTGGGCAGTTGCGATATGAGTTGAAATAATGTGAAGGAGAGCAAAAGTAAGAAATTTGTGATGGGAGAAAAGAAAGAAAGACAAAAAGATAAGAAAAAAGGTGAAGGAGAGAGAAAAGTCAGGGAGAAAGAAAGAGATGAAATTAGGAGAGAGCGAGGAAGGCTCATTAGGACAACTGCTAACTTGTCACTCTCTGGGCTTCATGCTCCTGGTCATCCCTAACCTTGTAATGCTTGTTTTTAAGTTATTATGTGGATTATAGGTTACCACTTACACAGAGTCAACATGATAGGTGCTTATTTCTATTATATCATTTAATCCTCGCAAGAGCTCTAAAAATGAGATATTTTACAAATGAAGAAACTAAGACCCAGAAAAGATGCCCAAGTTCACACACCACTAATAATTAGAATCAGAGCTCAAATTCGTACCTTGTTCCAAACCTCTACATGCCATGCCATCTCTTATTGGCTATCTCACCATTGCCCCCCTACTGAACACTTGTTCCCCATGACCCAGTCACTCTTTCCTTCCTTCCATTCCTTGCGCCCATTAAACTCATTCCATCTCTCTCCCCAACCTCAAAGCTTTGTGTTTCCCCCTTCACAGACTCCTCATACCCAGACCTTTCCATGGCCACCTGTGCTCACCCTTCAGGTCTTTCCTTAAGTGTCACCTCTTCTGAGAGCCCTTTCACTCACTCCCCAGTCACACTATCACGTCACTCTGACTTATTTTTCTTTTATCATGGCACTTACCACTACTTGATGTTTTCCTTGCTTATCATCTGTCTTTCTGGGCTAGAACAGAATCTCCACATGAGCAAGAACTTAGCAGTTTTCTTACTATATCTCCAGCATCTAACACTATTTCTGGCACATAGTAGATGCTTAATAACTGTTTGCTGAATGAATGTATGGTTGAATTAATGGATGGATGGATGAACAAACTGCTCTCTATCCCTTTATGGACTCTGTTTTTAGCATAGAGGTGCATTTTTCCCAGAGAACCAATAAAATCAAGTCCTAGGTTGCATTTTCCACATCAGTTTAGGTTCCCCCCTACAACTTTAATCAAAACTCATCCATTCCACAAGCCTGTCCAAGCTCTTTGCTGAGACTGTGGATGGAGATAAATGAGATTTGGACCCCAGACTCAAAGCTTGATCTCCTGGAGTTTACAGAGTCTAGAAGGGGCAATAAGCATGCCCATGAAGCATTATAGTTCAAGATTAAATGAGCCATAAGTAGTGAGAAAGGAACAAACTAAGCATGTTCAAAGGAAGAAGAACTCTTTGGTTGGGTGATTTGGGTGAGGGCTTTAACAGATAGAGGTGCCAGCACTGAGACTGAGCCTTGAATGTGGGTTCAGACCTTCCTCAGTCTCAGAGACAGAGCATTACCCAGGCAAGGACTGAGTGCCAGGATCCCCAGGGCACGTCCAGACTGACTGATCAAGGCACACAGGAAGGAGGCAGCATGAGACAAGGACGGAAGGAGAGGTTGGGGCCAGATTGTGCAGGTTCATGGACTGAACCATAGCCATGGGAGAATTAGCCATGGGGGCACCTTGACCCAGGCAGCAAAGTGAACGAGTGCAGCCCAGCCCCCTGCACTCAGCAGCAGATGGGAGGAGGGAGGGTGGTCAGTGGAGGGTCCTCACCTGCAGTCATGAAGGGGCTGACCTGGCTTCTCTCTGAGAAGCTCAGTGAGACAGATTCCTCTCGTTTCTTCAAACAGTACGAAAAACAAGCTGGTCAACACACATGCTTTCTCAACAGCAGGAAATTAAGCAACAGTTTTTGAGACAACATCCTGCCTTGTTAGAGGGCAAGGTTCCAGGCTGTGGTCATTTTGCTCTGAAGTTAATCCTGTTTTTGAAAACAGTTCTCCTCCTAAGGGTGCTAGCCTGTCTGGGAAGGGGTGGAGACCTGGGGGACTGGAGACGGGGATGGAAACAAAGAACGAGCAGGGCTCTGTGGTGTTGGCATGGACAGTGGGCATTCTGGTAGAGGAAAACCAGGGCGTGGAGGGTGGAAGAGAGGTGAAGCTGGGTTCAAGGAGACTCAAGGAGTCTCAAGGGAGATCTACCAGATCTGGAATAATTCCAAGCCTCTGCACCCTTTGTCTTCATCTTCTGGGGGCCCATGTCCCCTCCCATAGATTCGGCCATACCCCCAGGTTCAGAGACCTGAGACCAACAGCCCCTTCTCCTGGGTTCATCTCTAAACTACTTTACCATGTTGTACTGGAGCTACCAGCTCATACACTTGCTCCTACACACTGCGAGCTCCTTGAGGACAAGGGCCTTGTCCTACTGCCCTGGTGTCCCCAGCATCTGTGGCATATGCAGCCAAGACTGTAGGCTTGATAAATGTTTGGTTGAATGAAATAGTTGCAGCTGCACCTTCTTGGTTTCCTCCACCTCCACCTGATCTCTAAATGTCAGTATCCCTCAGGGTTTGAACAGGGGCCTTCTGCCCTTCTATCCCTAGATGATCTCATCCATTCCCATGGCTTTAAATAACGTCTTTATGCTAATGACTCCCATACTTATACTGGGGAGCTCCAGTCCCAGGGTCCCCTCTGAGCTCCAGACACATATATCCACAAGCCTTCTTGCTATCTCCACTCAGATGAAGTGTAAACAGCTCATCTTTACTATGCCTGAAATAGAACCCCTTACTCTAAAGCCTATCCTTACCCCAAGTGTTCCTCTCTTTAAAAAATTACCGCAATCCTCTCTAAGTTGCCAAAAGTAGAAGCCCAGTGTGGTTCCTGATTCTTCCTTTTCCCTCATCCCTTTACAGCAGTAAGTTTGTTACTTTTCCTCCAATAAATGTCTAGAATTTGCCCACTTATCTCCATCTCCATCCTCACCAGCCTGGTCCAGGCCACTGTATCTCTTGCCTGGACCTCTTTAATAGCTATTTATGTTCTCACCTCTTCCCACCTCCATATCTATTCTCTACAGAGCAGCAAGAGTGACTTTCTAAAACAAAAATCCTATCATGTACCTCCTTGCCTAAACATTCAGTGGCATCTGATTGCACACAGAGCAAAACCCCTCCATGGTTTACAAGGGCCCCCTGACCCAGACCTTCTTCTCTCTGCACTGGGCCCCCTGCCTCTCTCCCCCTAGGTTCAGTATACTCTAGCCACACTGGCCTTCTCTTACTTTTTTTTTTTTTTTTTTTTTAATGCCCAAAGCTGTTTCTCACCTCTGGGACTTTGCATATGGTGTTCTCTGCCTAGATCACTTTCCCACCTCTTGGCATTTCAGATTTCAGCTTAAGCTCACCTCCCCAGAGAGGCTTCCCTGGCCATCCAAACTAAAGTAAGTCCCTCCACCCACTCATCACTGCCCCCACCCCCAGCTTAGCCCAGGATTTGGTCCCTAGCAGGGACTCAGCAGATACTTCCTGAAAGGACGGATAGCTGCAGCCCTGGGTCCCAGCTCCTGTGAGTTCTTTTCTTCCTCCTTCCACACCACCGGGGACTCAGCACCCTCCCCTCATTTTTACACTTTCTCAAAACTGCCCACACAAGCACCATACTGTGGGGTTTCTTTCTTCTCCAAATTTAGCTGCACAATTGGACAAAGATTCCTTTGCTACCTGCTTCCTTGCTGTCACCTTCAGTTTCAGGTTTAAAAGCTAGTCACTGCAGGGGAAGAGTGGAGAGAATGGAAGATCACCAACAGGGAGAAGTGGCAGAGTCCAGGGCCTGACGCAGCTCCTGTGGACATGGTGGTGCTATATAATTAGCACCTGACTGCCCTTCTTGGCAAGATCTTTCCAGTTTCTAGGACAGTCCCGATTCCCACCATTCTGTTCTAGTGTCTGACTACATACCATGAGTTTTCTTACCATATGGTTGCTCTACCCTTCTCTTCCTGCCCTTCTCCCATGACAACAACCTTTCTTAAATTACCCCCACACTCAGTAGTTCAAAGGTCATGGTCTAGTTCAAGCCCTTGAGCTCTGCCACATAAAATCTGTGTGACTTTGGGCAAATTACTTATCCTCTTCAAGCCTCAGTTTGCTCATCTGTAAAATAGGATAAGAACAATACCTCCATTCCAGGAACTGCCAAAGAGGTGACTGGCATAATACACGTCAAGCATTTGGAACCCATAAAAAGTGCCCTCTTCCCCCTCAGGTGGATAAATGGTGTAACAGACTCTTAGGCTCTAGTGAACAATTTAGTGTTTTAACCAAATAGTGTACACATGAAACTGATATGGTATTGGATGACTGGTACATTGGATGGTACATTGGTTGACTGGTACATTCTTGTGGCCTGAATGGTGAGCCAGGTCATGTCTGTAGGGCAGGAGCTTGGTCTCTGTGAGGAGGGAAGGGAAGAGGAGTTGGCTTGGGACTAAGGGCTGCACTTAAGTGGGGAAAGGGCAAATCTTTATTGGAAATCAGAGCTCATAAGACTGATCTTAGGCAGACAGGAGAGGGTCACCCATCTCTTGGGCCTGGTTCTCTTGGTCCCAGCTTGGGAGCAGGGGTGCATCCCTGAAAATGGGTTGTGAGATGGCCCCCTTCCTGTGGGATCAGGGCGAAAGCATAGCTGGGAGGTCTGCTCCTCTGGTATCCATCTCTCAGTGTGCACTTCCCTTTGATACCCTGGAACCTTCCCTAAAGTCTTATTTGAATGCCGTGGCTCAGAGTCAGCTCTGCAGAGGAAAGGTGTGTCACCTCCTGGGCTAGAGTATTTATTAAGGGACAACCAGTGTCCCCAAAGCCACACTGGTGATAGCCTCTCAAGGGGAAGTGCATCTTGGTGAATCCTGGGGACGGAGTCGGGATCACGTGGTCCAATTGCCCCTCCCATGTAGGAATTCTTCTTCCAGTGCCAACTTGGGCAGTCCTGCCTGAAGTTTTTTTTTTAATTAAGGGAGCCGAAATGTCCCTTTCAACATTCCGGAGGTATTCATTTCACACCGTGGAGGTTTCACCTCCCCAAGGCCACCACTTTGCAGGAGAACTTTCACTTTCAGGAATGGCCTCACAGTCCCTGAGCTCAGGTCTGCTGTAAGCTATGCCTGGTGAAACAAAACTGAAGTCTGGGCTCTGGGGCAGGCTCTGCCACAGCAGCTGAATGAGCTGGAAAGGTCATGTACTCTCAGCTTCCTTATTGCCAGATGGAGAAAACAACCTCTGTGTTAGTCTCCTACTGCTTCTGTAACAAATTACCATGAACTTTAGTGGTTTAAGACAACACATATTTATTGTTTTACAGTTCTGGAGGTAAGAAATCCAAAATAAGTTTTATGGGGCTAAAATCAAGGTGTCAGCAGGGTTGCATTTCTTCTAGAGACTCCAGGGTGGAATCCATTTTCTTGCCTTTTACACCCTCAAGAAGCCACCTGCATTCCTTGGCCTGTGGCCCCTTCCTCCATCTTCAAAGCTGATCACTCCAACCTCTGCTTCCATCATCACATCCCCTTTTCTGTGTCTGAAGAACTCTTGTGATTATATCAGACCCACCCAGATAATCCAGAGAAATCTCCCCATCTCAAGATTCTTGACTTAGACACATCTTCAAAGCCATTTTTTTCATGTAAGGTACTGTATCCTCAGGTTTAAGAATCAGGATGTGGGTAACTTTGGGAAACCAGTATTCTGTCTACTGTAATCTTCTTACTATATAAGCTGTTTTTTTCAAACCTCATCCATTTCCCAGGCTCCAGAATCTTCTTATCTCATCTCAGTTCAAAAGGCCTGACTTAAGATTCCCTAAGAATGGAGGATCTGTAGATTCTTCTAGTTGCCTGTTTTAGTGTTGAAAGCCCTTAAAGGAATCATCTCTGGCTATGGTATAAGAGATCCATGTAGCTCTGACCAAGTGCTCCACAAATTCAGTACTTAGTGGCAGAGCCACAGAAACATTTCAACTGAAGATGGAAATTCTATGGAAGAGCCAGAAATTAAGGTGGGGAGTGGAGAAGGAAGGTAACTAGCAGCTGCTGAGCATCTGCTATGCACCCAGCCCTTACATACAAACCTCTCATTTAATCCTGGGGAGAAATTGAGCCTCAAATGTAAGGAGGTGGCAGAGCTGAATGAGAGTGAAAGGGTTCTTTCTGAGTCTTCCTCAGCACACCGTGGGGTTGGGGGGGTCACTAGAGCCCTGGTTTTATATTTTACCAGCATTTCTTTTCTCTTGGCATTATAAGCAATCCCAATGAGGGGACCATTGGTTATGGTGAAAATGCCTATATTTAGACAGGTTAGAGCTACACATATGTAAATGAGAATTAGAGCTTACAGAGGAGAGAGAGGAAAATTAATTCCTACTTACCTCTGGATATTCAAATGGAGAGGAAATGGGGGAGAATGCCCTACTGGATGGGAGATTAAGATTGTCACCTGGACAGGAAGGGAGGCCCAGCAAAGAATCACTAAAACCACCTCTGTATTCACTTTGTTGATGAGTGCAAAATATCCCTCAAAGCAGTGGCTTGAAATCACCACCATTATTATCCAAAGACTTTTGTCAGAGACTTTGGTCCTCGAGCTAAAGAGGTCTGTTGAGAGTCATAACCCTGCCTAGATACGGCGGTGAAGTCCGGCAGATATTGATGTAATCTCTGCCCTCAGATATGAGATGGAAAGGAGGAGAGAGCCCTACCTTCAGGGAGAGCCATGTGTGGCATTTGGGAAAGAGACAGCCTCTTCCCTCAGAGAGTTCCCAGTCTGAGAGGAATGCTATAACCCATAGGCACTAAACACACCACTACAGGGGCAAATGTTCCCAAACCCACATGGTTCAATGGTTGTAAAGCCAGAGACAGAGGAAAGAGCCATTCAATGTGAGCTTGGTTAAAAAGGGAAGGTTCTAGGAGGACATGAGTCTGGAATCAGGGAGAGGAAAACTGAAGTAGGGGGTTGGCACCAGAGTGCTGAAGTTGGGAGAGAAGCTTACCATCTGAGAGGCCTGTAAAGGCAAGAGAGGTGAGAGCTAGCCAGCTGAGGCCTTGGATGGGGAATCGCCTGGATCAACTGGATCTCTTCCCAGGCCACTTCTCAGAGAACACAGACCCACAGGGAGCCACTGCTTCCTTACAGAGGACCCCTTCACACCCCCGGCATGGCCATCCCATCTCTCCAGGGAGAAATGGTGCCTGGGTCACTTCCCATCCAGTCTACTTACCCGGAAACTGATTTAAGGTCAGCCAAGGAGACCTAGTACAACCACCTGTCCATTATCTTCACGTGGCTTCTCCAGAGAGACCATGGTTTTCCTGATCCTATGAGGGACCATCAACAGCAAACAAATGTGTTGAGCACTGAAGAAACAAAAGTTGACACTTCCCTGTTTCCAAAATGACTAAACACTCACATGCCAGGAAAAGGGGAAAAACAAACCAACAGCGTTGGCCTAACAGGTTCAGGTCCCCCAAATATTGAATATTCCTCAGAAACTTGGACTCCCTAACAAAAACAATTTGATCCCTGAGTTTTGCTATGCTGAAATGTGAGGATATGATGTGAATATGATGATTATGTAAGAAAGTTGCTGTTTTCCACCATGAATAGACTAATATAAACATGGTCATCCTGGCCATTAAAAATGTTTTCCTTTAAACACTTGTGCTTTGTATTTGGCCAGCCAGTTGTCTGAAGGCGAATTCATTCACAGACTTCACAAGTGAGTGTTTTCTTCCATTTTCTAAATGCTTTGGTCTCTGGTCCTCCTTTGACAACTTATTCCTAGAGGTTCCACCAATGATGCCAACAGACACATGGAACCTACAGAGTCCCTCTGAGGGGACTCTGTAGTCACCCTCCCCTGACACCTCTGGGGACTCTCATTTGAGGTGATGGAGCTAAAGCTGATTCTTAGCCAGTTTTGCTTCTGGCTCTGATGGAGCACAGCAAGTTGTGCCCACACTAGTGGCAGCAGGAATGGTACATGATCTGGCCATTAAGTGATTTCTGTCAGGGAGCAATAGATGGTGTTTCTGGAATCTGATTCCCTGGTAGTCTTTTGGGGGAAAATATGTTTTTCTGAGGATTCTAATATTTCCTGGCATTTGAGAATACAGAATTGAAAAAAGGATTTTTTTTGGTTTTGGTGGTTCTATGACTATTGATAGAATTGTCTGTGTTGATGTGTTTCATGTTGGTGCCAATGGGGATTCTGTTAACTCAGAGCCTCCTTTCTCATCCCAAAGTTCTGGCTTTTAAAGTGTATAACTCATTATGGTCCCAATAGCTACTATAGCTACAAAGGTGAAATTCCTATACCTAAGTTGAAAGGAAACAAATCAGCTTTCTTTAATTTCTCTAAAAAATTAAATGATTCAAAAATTAGATTCAAATGATTCAAAAATAACAAGGTTAAAAAAGGGATGTGGACATTAGAAGAGAGAGAGCTTAGCCTGCTGAATTCAGAAGGAAATCCCCCAATTACTCAGGTTTTCAACAGTGATACTTCCCCCCATAAAAGAACTAATGGTGCTTAATTATATGTTTTAATGGATCACCTTTTAGTTTTTTCTTAGGTGATCCTTTTAGTTCTTCCAACTTGTATAAGAGTTGATAAAATTATCTACTTTATAAATATGAAAAAATTTTGAGCAAACAAATTGATATAGTTAAACTTCTGGAGGGAGTTAATAAATCAGATTATAAGGTTTTATTTATTTTTAAGTTATTTATTTATTTATTGGCTGTGTTGTGTCTTCATTGCTGCACGCAGGCTTTCTCTAGTTGTGGCGAGTGGGAGCTACTCTTCCTTGTGATGTGCAGATTTCTCATTGCGGTGGCTTCTCTTGCTGTGGAGCACTGGCTCTAGGGGTACAGGCTTCAGTAGCTGCAGCACGCAGCCTCAGTAGTTGCGGCACACGGGCTCAGTAATTGTGGCGCATGGGCTTAGATGCTCCACAGCATGTGGGATCTTCCCGGACCAGGGATACAATCCATGTCCCCTGCATTGGCAGGCGGATTCCTAACTACTGCGCCACGAGGGAAGTCCCATTTACAAGGTTTTAAAATCTAGAGGAGCAAACTCATGTTCCAAACGTCTTTTTTCTAAAAACAATACTATCATATCAAACACGTAAATGTAAAGAATCCAAAGATTTCTAAAATATTTTCTACTTACATGCTTTAAATCTGTTGACTGTTTCAGATTTTTTTTTCCCCCTAAAACTGTAATTCAGGGGAAAAAGAAAAAAAAAGAGTTTTGACTCTGGGTTTAATTAATGACCTTTGTTTCTAGGTTACAAAATAAGAAGCAAAAGTATTACTGTTAAATAAGGTGGACGTTTTAACATCTAATATATAATTGTATAAGAAGAAAAATCTGTATAGTATTCTCGTCAAGATGATTCTTTGGAAAAATTAAACTGGTTTAACAATTTTGCCTTAAAACACCTCTATGCCTTCTCCCTGATTTTACCACCATTTAAAAACAATGCAGGCACAGTATTCTAGTTTGTAACTCTTAGGATTATTTTCTCTTGAAAAATCCAGTTATTTTGGATTGCCTAAATTTCCCCTACTGTATTTTCTGGTCATATAAACTAACATCAATTTATTTAAGATTATAAAATTGCAAATTAAAGAGTTCAGCTAAATAGATGATAATAAGTAATATCTTTGTAAAAGGAGATTATTTTATGTAATGCTAAAAGATCACATAGACTTGATGTGCCAACTTAAATTGTAATTTCCAGACCCTTAGCTAACTTTATGACCTTAAACTAATATTGTATTAATTTGAATTAGTAATAATCTCTGGATACTCAAACAACAAATTTAAAATTCTCCCACTGTTATTTAATGCATCCTAACATAGCCAACAGTAACAGGTTGGAAGCTTATGTAAATGCCTTTGGGTTATGTTAATGTACACATTGAGTTTTTAAGAAAAGTACAAAATGTCTGGGCCAGTAGGGAAATGTGTATGCAAGATAATGGATGTGTTTTTACTTATCAAGGGGAAAAAAAGGAATAACTTTATCTTAAACTGAAAATGTTCTTGCTGTGTCAAAACATAAAAGAGACAAATCTGAGGTTGTGTCATAAGCTTAGATGGTCTGAGGGGAAGTAAACTTTATTTTCTTGTGTTTAAAATAGCTACAAATAATGAGTTTGAAAAGCATAATTATATATGTTAAATTTTTAAATGCAGTTAGACCAATGTTAATTAATTTACTCATTAGTATTGTGTTCCCTTACTGAGATTTTTCTGTCCATTTATATAATCAATTTAACCTATTCCAAAACAACAGAAATCTCTTTTTATCATTAATATATTCTGTTACTATTAATTCTCTGTTCTTTTGGCATGTTTTTACATTTTAACAAAGATACTTCTTTTTGAAAAAGTTAATATTTCTAATAATTATTACTACCTATATCTGAGTGTTTTAAAAAAACATTGTTTATTTCTTGCCTTTAGATACTTTGATGTAAGTTCATATCTTGTATCCTCTGACAACTCTTTTGAATTTTATCTTGCCCAAATTCAGGCCCCTTATTCAGAATCGTAAAACTGTTAGGATGTCTTTTTTTACCAGACTATTTATGGGTTTTTTTAGATGGCCATGGGTAGCACGTGAATTTATTTTTTACCTTATAAAAGGTGAGATATGAAAAATAATTAGTTATATTTGACATTCTCCAGATGATTGATTAGCTCAACACAGTTGTTAGAGCCATCCTTTTCATTCCTGCTTATCAAAAAGAAACATTCAGCTTTTTAGGGTTAAGTATTTATAAGTAAAATGTATTCATTTAACCATTTCAGTGATTCCATTGAAAACAATCATACTCACATTTCACTTTGAAAAGAAACATTCTGATGTTTATGTACAAAAACTGACACAATAATTGCCAACACATCTATTTATTTTAGGTTTTGTCCCTAGGTTTAAATATCCTTGTCAACTGGTGACATTCTTACTTTATGGCATAAAATAAAGGCCCTGGAGATTTGCTAGTATCCTCACTCTCTCACACAAATTGATTGCATATTATACTTGAATTAAAAAGGCTCTACATTCCTACAATCTGTTGATTAACCAGAACCATTTAATCTTCTTATTACAGATGATAGTTAATTAATCATAATTACAGATTACTTTTCCTTGCATCTACTAAAGACCCCTGCTACAAGCTAAAGATCAGGAATTCAGTCTTCTGAAAGAAATAACAAAGGAACATCAATTAAAAAAAACTGAACCTGGTACTCTTTTTTTAAAAAAATTAATTATTTATTTTATTTATTTTTGGCTGCGTCGGGTCTTAATTGCGCCATGCAGGATCTTCATTGAGGCATGCGAGACCTTGCGGCACGCAGGCTCTTCATTGCGGTGCGTGGTCTTCTCTCTAGCTGTGGCATACAGGCCCCAGGGCAAGTGGGCTCTGTAGTTGTGGCGCGTGGGTTCCAGGGCCCGTGGGCTCTCTAGTTGAGGTTCTGAGCTCAGCAGTTTTGGCGCACGGGCTTAGCTGCTGCGCAGCCTGTGGAAACTTAGTTCCCTGACCAGGGATCAAACCTGCGTCCCCTGCATTGTAAGGCGGTTTCTTTACCACTGGACCACCAGGGAAGTCCCTGAACCCGGTACTCTTGACTTGGATATGATAGGATACACTCATGGGTACAGACCTCCCTAAATAAGTGGACATCATTACCATGGATCTGTTAGACTGAACCAAGTGACTGAGTCAGAATTCCTAGAGTGGTTTTGGTCTAGATTTGAACAGGGGTCAGCAAACTATGGCCCTCGGGACAAATCCAACTAGCTGTCTGATTTTGTAAATAACGTTTTATTGGAACACAGCCATGCTCATTGAGTCACTATTATCTATGGCTGCTTTCCTACTACGACAGCAGGATTGAGTGGTTGCAAACAGAGTATGCAACTGATCGAAAAGCATACAACTTTGTAGAAGTAGATTATCTAACCCCAGATCAATAAAATAAAAATGAATTACCTACAACTAAGTGGACTAAATGAACCGATTTCATATGATTAACATTTATATTAATTGACATAAGAAAAAAAAACCCTTTCTCTTTTAATATATTTCTTATCCTCTACTTAGAATATACCTAAAAATTTTAAAATAATATATTTTATTTTACCCAATATATCCATAATATCAACATTTCAACATGTAATCAATGTAAAAAATATTAGAGATATTTTACATTTTAAATTCTCTATCTTCAATTTTATTTTAAATGCAGTGTTTATTTTTATACTTACAGCCCATTGAATCCCTTTTTTTTTAACATTTAAAAAAATTAATTTATTTATTTTTGGCTGCGTTGGGTCTTCATTGCTGCGCGCGGGCTTTTCTCTAGTTGTGGAGAGTAGGGGCTACTCTTTGTTGAGGTGTGCGGGATTCTCATTGCAGTGGCTTCTCTTGTTGCGGAGCATGGGCTCTAGGAGCACGGGCTTCAGTAGTTGTGGCACATAGGCTCAGTAGTTATGGCTTGCGGGCTCTAGAGCGCAGGCTCAGTACCTGGGTGCACAGGCTTAGTTGCTCCACGGCATGTGGGATCTTCCTAGACCAGGACTCGAACCCGTGTGTCCTGCATTGGCAGGCGGATTCTCAGCCACTGTGCCACCAGGGAAGCCCTGAATCACATTTTGAATGTCATTTTGTCCCAATTGAACTTTTAAATTTCAAAAGGAAAAAAAATATTCCATGAGTGATCCTAATATAGATTATAAGCTAATGTATCATTAGGACAATTTTTTTTTTTTTTTTTTTTTTTTTGTGGTATGCGGGCCTCTCACTGTTGTGGCCTCTCCCGTTGCGGAGCACAGGCTCCGGACGCACAGGCTCAGCGTCCATGGCTCACGGGCCCAGCCGCTCTGCAGCATGTGGGATCTTCCTGGACCAGGGCACGAACCCAGGTCCCCTGCATCGGCAGGCGGACTCTCAACCACTGCGCCACCAGGGAAGCCCCCTCATTAGGACAATTTTAAAAGAACAATTTTGTAAATTGTAATGACATGTATTGATTGGACTTGTCTACAGAACAATAATAACACAGGTTAAATAATATGGAAAGTGCCTTTACTAAGTTCCTATACTTTTTTTTCCCCTTTACTTGTGATGTCTTTTTTTTTTTTAACATCTTTATTGGAGTATAATTCCTTTACAATGTTGTGTTAGTTTCTGCTGTATAACAAAGTGAATCAGCTATATGTATACATATATCCCCATATTCCCTCCCCCTTGCTTCTCCCTCCCACCCTCCCTATCCCACCCCTCTAGGTGGTCACAAAGAACCAAGGTGATCTCCCTGTGCTATGCAGCTCTTTCGAACTACCTATCTATTTTACATTTGGTAGTGTATATATGTCAATTCTATTCTTTCACTTCGTCCCAGCTTACCCTTCCCCCTGCCTGTGTCCTCAGTCCATTCTCTACGTCTGCATCTTTATTCTTGTCCTGCCTCTAGGTTCATCAGAACCATTTTTTTCTTTTTTTAGACTCCATATATATGTGCTAGCATACGATATTTGTTTTTCTCTTTCTGACTTACTTCAGACTGTATGACAGATCTAGGTACATCCACCTCACTACAGATAACTCAATTTCATTTCTTTTTATGGCTGAGTAATATTCCATTGTATATATGTGCCACAGCTTCTTTATCCATTCATCTGTCAATGGACACTTAGGTTGCTTCCATGTCCTGGCTATTGTAAATAGTGCTGCATTGAACATTGTGGTACATGACTCTTTTTGAATTATGGTTTTCTCTGGGTATATGCCCAGTAGTGGGATTGCTGGGTCATATGGTAGTTCTATTTTCAGTTTTTTAAGGAACCTCCATACTGTTCTCCATAGTGGCTGTATCAATTTACATTTCCACTCAGAGTGCAAGAGAGGTCCCTTTTCTCCACAACCTCTCCAGCATTTATTGTTTCTAGATTTTTTTGATGATGGCCATTCTGACTCGTGTGAGGTGATAACTCATTGTAGTTTTGATTTGCGTTTCTCTAATGATTAGTGACATTAAGCATCCATTCATGTGTTTGTTGGCAATCTGTATATCTTCTTTGGAGAAATGTCTATTTAAACCTTATGCCATTTTTGGATTGGGTGGTTTGCTTTTTTGATATTGAGCTGCATGAGCTGCTTGTATATTTTGAGGATTAATTCTTTGTCTGTTGCTGCATTTGCAAATATTTTCTCCCATTCTGAGGGTTATCTTTTTGTGTTGTTTATGGTAACCTTTGCTGTGCAAAAGCTTTTAAGTTTCATTAGGTCCCATTTGTTTATTTTTGTTTTAATTTCCATTTCTCTAGGAGGTGGATCAGAAAGGATCTTGCTGTGATTTATGTCAAAGAGTGTTCTTCCCATGTTTTCCTCTAAGGGTTTTATAGCGTCTGGCCTTACATTTAGATTTTTAATCCATTTTGAGTTTATTTTTGTGTATGGTGTTAGGAAGTGTTCTAATTTCATTCTTTTACATGTAGCTGTCCAGTTTCCCAGCGCTACTTATTGAAGAGGCTGTCTTTTCTCCATTGTATATTCTTGCCTCCTTTATCAAAGATAAGGTGACCATATGTGCATGGGTTTACCTCTGGGCTTTCTATCCTGTTCCATTGATCTATACTTCTGTTTTTGTGCCAGTGCCATGCTGTCTTGATTACTGCAACTTTGTAGTATAGGCTGAAGTCAAGGAGCCTCATTCCTCCAGCTCTGTTTTTCTTTCTCAAGACTGCTTTTGCTATTTGGGGTCTTTTGTGTTTCCATACAAATTGTGAAATTTTTTGTTCTAGTTCTGTGAAAAATGCCATTGGTAGTTTGATAGGGATTGCATTGAGTCTGTAGATTGCTTTGGGTAGTATAGCCATTTTCACAATGTTGATTCTTCCAACCCAAGAACCTGGTATATCTCTCCATCTGTTTGTATCATCTTTAATTTCTTTCATCAGTGTCTTATAGTTTTCTGCATACAGGTCTTTTGTCCCTTTAGGTAGGTTTATTCCAAGGTATTTTATTCTTTTTGTGCAATGGTAAGTGGGAATGTTTCCTTAATTTCTCTTTCAGATTTTTTTATCATTAGTGTATAGGAATGCAAGAGATTTCTGAGCATTAATTTTGTATCCTACTACTTTACCAAATTGATTGATTAACTCTAGTAGTTTTCTGGTAGCATCTTTAGGTTTCTCTAGGTAGAGTATCATGTCATCTGCAAACAGTGACAGTTTTACTGCCTCTTTTCCAATTTGCATTCCTTTTATTTCTTTTTCTTCTTTGATTGCTGTGGCTAAAACTTCCAAAACTATGTTGAATAATAGTAGTGAGAGTTGGCAACCTTGTCTTGATCTTAGAGGAAATGATTTCAGTTTATCACCATTGAGAATGATGTTGGCTGTGGGTTTGTCATATATGGCCTTTATTATGTTGAGGTAGGTTCCCTCTATGCCTACTTTCTGGTGAGTTTTTATCATAAATGGGTGTTGAATTTTGTTGAAAGGTTTTTCTGCATCTATTGAGATGATCATATGGTTTTTCTCCTTCAATTTTTTAATATGGTGTATCACATCGATTGATTTGCATATATTGAAGAATTCTTGCATTCCTGGTATAAACCCCACTTGATCATGGTGTGTGATCCTTTTAATATGCTGTTGGTATTCTGTTTGCTAGTATTTTGTTGAGGATTTTTGCATCTATGTTCATCAGTGATATTGGCCTGTAGTTTTCTTTTTGGTGACATCTTTGTCTAGTGTTTGTATCAGGGTTATGGTGGCTTTGTAGAATGTGTTTGGGAATATTCCTCCCTCTGCCATATTCTGAAAGACTTTGAGAATGATAGGTGTTAGCTCTTCTCTAAATGTTTGATAGAATTCGCCTGTGAAGCCATCTGGCCCTGGACTTTTGTTTGTTGGAAGATTTTTAATCACAGTTTCAATTTCAGTGCTTGTGATTTGTCTGCTTATATTTTCTATTTCTTCCTGTTTCAGTCTCAGAAGATTGTGCTTTTCTAAGAATTTGTCAATTTCTTCTAGCGTGTCTATTTCATTGGCATATACTTGCTTGTAGTAATCTCTCATGATCCTTTGTATTTCTGCAGTGTCAGTTGTTACTTCCTTTTCATTTCTAATTCTGTTAATCTGAGTCTTCTCCCTTTTTTTCTTGATGAGTCTGGCTAGTGGTTTATCCATTTTGTTTATCTTCTTAAAGAACCAGCTATTAGTTTTATTGATCTTTGCTATTTCCTTCATTTCTTTTTCATTTATTTCTGATCTGATCTTTATGATTTCTTTCTTTCTGCTAACTTTGGTTTTTTGGGGTTTTTTTGTTCTTCTTTCTCTAATTGCTTTAGATGTAAGGTTAGGTTTTTTTTTGAGATTTTTTTTTTGTTTCTTGAGGTAGGATTGTATTGCTATAAACTTCCCTCTTAGAACTGCTTTTGCTGCATCCCATAGGTTTTGGATCATTGTGTTTTCATTGTCATTTGTTTCTAGGTATTTTTTGATTTCCTCTTTGATTTCCTCAGTGATCTCTTGGTTATTTAGTAACGTATTGTTTAGCCACCATGTGTTTGTATTTTTTCCAGATTTTTTTCCCCTGTAATTGATATCTAGTCTCATAGCATTGTGGTCAGGAAATATACTTGATATGATTTCAAATTTCTTAACTTTACCAAGGTTTGATTTGCAACCCAAGATATGATCTATCCTGGAGAATGTTCCATGAGCACTTGAGAAGAAAGTGTATTCTGTTGTTTTTGGATGAAATGTCCTATAAATATCAATTAAGTCCATCTTGTTTAATGTATCATTTAAAGCTTGTGTTTCCTCATTTATTTTCATTTTGGATGATCTGTCCATTGGTGAAAGTGGGGTGTTAAATTCCCCTACTATGATTGTGTTACTGTCAATTTCCCCTTTCATGGCTGTTAACATTTGCTTTATGTATTGAGGTGCTCCTATGTTGGGTGCATAAATATTTACAATTGTTATATCTTCTTCTTGGATTGATTCCTTGATCATTATGTAGTGTCCTTCCTTGCCTCTTGTAATAGTCTTTATTTTAAAGTCTATTTTGTCTGATATGAGAATTGCTACTCCAGCTTTCTTTTGATTTCAATTTGCATGGAATATCTTTTTCCATCCCCTCTCTTTCAGTCTTAATGTGTCCCTAGGTCTGAAGTGGATGTCTTGTAGACAGCATATATATGGGTCTTGTTTTTGTATTCATTCAACCAGTCTGTGTCTTTTGGTTGGAGCATTTAATCCATTTACATTTAAGGTATTTATTGATATGTATGTTCCTATTACCATTTTCTTAATTGTTTGGGGTTTGTTTTTATAGGTCTTTTCCTTCTCTTGTGTTTCATGCCTAGAGAAGTTCCTTTAGCATTTGTTGTAAAGCTGGTTTGGTGGTGCTGAATTCTCTTAGCTTTTGCTTGTCTGTAAAGGTTTTAATTTCTGCATCGAATCTGAATGAGATCCTTGCTGGGTAGAGTAATCTTGGTTGTAGGTTTTTCCCTTTCATCACTTTAAATATGTCCTGCAACTGCCTTCTGCCTTGCAGAGTTTCTGCTGAAAGGTCAGCTGTTAACCTAGGGGGATTCCCTTGTATGTTATCTGTTGCTTTTCCCTTGCTGCTTTTAATTTTTTTCTTTGCATTCAATTTTTGATATTTTGATTAATATGTGTCTTGGCATGTTTCTCCTTGGATTTATCCTGTATGGGATTCTCTGCACTTCCTGGGCTTGACTGACTATTTCTTTTCCCATGTTAGGGAAGTTTTCAACTCTAATCTCTTCAAATATTTTCTCTGTCCCTTTCTTTTTCTCTTCTTCTTCTGGGACCCCTATAATTCGAATGTTGGTGCATTTAATGTTGTCCCAGAGGTCTCTGAGACTGTCCTCAATTCTTTTCATTCTTTTTTCTTTATTCTGCTCTGCAGTAGTTATTTCCACTATTTTATCTTCCAGGTCACTTACCCGTTCTTCTGCCTCAGTTACTCTGCTATTGATTCCTTCTAGAGAATTTTTAATTTCATTTATTGTGTTGTTCATTATTGTTTGTTTGCTCTTTAGTTCTTGTAGGTCCTTGTTAAACGTTTCTTATATTTTCTCCATTCTATTTCCAAGATTTTGGATCATCTTTATTATCATTACTCTGTATTCTTTTTCAGGTAGACTGCCTGTTTCCTCTTCATTTGTTTGGTCTGGTGGGTTTTTACCTTGCTCCTTCATCTACTTCATATTTCTCAGTCTTCTCATTTTGTTTAACTTACTGTGTTTGGGGTCTCCTTTTCACAGGCTGCAGGTTCGTAGTTCCTGCTGTTTTTGATGTCTTGCCCCAGTGGGTGAGGTTGAACTAGTGGCTTGTGCAAGCTTCCTGGTGGGAGGGACTGGTGCCTGTGTTCTGTTGGGTGGGGCTGGATCTTGTGTTTCTGGTGGGCAGGGCCATGTCCGGTGCTGTGTTTTGGGGTGCTTGTGAACTTAGTATGATTTTAGGCAGCCTCTCTGGTAACAGGTGAGGTTGTGTTCCTGTCTTACTAGTTTTTTGGCATGGGGTGCCCAGCAGTGGAGCTTGCTGGCCGTTGGGTGGACCTGGGTCTTAACATTGAGATGGGGATCTCTGGGAGATCTCTCACTGATTGATAGTACATGGGGTTGGGAGGTTGCTGGTGGTCCAATGTCCTGAACTCAGCTCTCCCACCTCAGAGGCCCAGGGCTGACACCAGGCCAGAGCACCAAGACCCTGTCAGCCACATGGCTCAGAAGAAAAGGGAGAAAAGAGAAAAGAAAATTTTTTAAAAATTTAAAAAACTAAAATTTAATAAATTATTAACATAAAAAATAATAATTTTTTAAAAAAGAGAGAGCAACCGAACCAATAAACAAATCCACAAGTGATAAAAAGCGCTAAAAACTAAACTAAGATAAACATAAAAATCAGAAACAAATCAGTTGCAGACAGCAAACTTCAAGTCTACAGTCGCTCCCAAAGTCCACTGCCTCAATTTTGGGAACATTTGTTGTCTATTCAGGTATTCCACAGATGCAGGGTACATCAAGTTGATTGTGGGGATTTAATCCGCTGCTCCTGAGGCTGCTGGGAGAAATTTCCCTTTCTTTTCTTTGTCCGCTCAGCTCCTGGGGTTCAGCTTTGGTTTTGGCCCCGCCTATGGTGTAGGTCTCCTGAGGGCATCTGTTCCCCACCCAGACAGGAGGGGGTTAAAGCAGCAGCTGATTAGGGGGCTCTTGCTCACTCAGGCCAGGGGGAGGGAGGGGTACAGTAGTCATAATTGGAATGTGGGGCGAGCCTGTGGTGGCATAGGCCGGTGTGACATTGCACCAGCCTGAGGCATGGCGTGTGATCTCCCAGGAAAATTGTCCCTGGATCACAGGACCCTGGCAGTGGTGTGCTGCACAGGCTCCTGGGGTGGTGTGGATAGTGACCTGTGCTTGCACACAAGATTCTTGGTGGCAGCGGTAGCAGCCTTAGCATTTCATGCCCATCTCTGGGGTCTGAGTTGACAGCCGTGGCTGGTGCCTATCTCTGGAGGTCATTTAGGTGGTGCTCTGCCTTCTGTGGGCAGACGGGGAAGGAATCCCCTCTCCTCGCGCACCCCAAAACAATTGTCTCTTGCCTCTTCGGCAGTTCCAGACTTTTTCCCGGACTCCATCCCGGCTAGCTGTGGTGCACTAGCCCCTTTTAGGCTGTGTTCATGCAGCCAACCCCAGTCCTCCCCTTGGGATATGAACTCCAAAGCCTGAGCCTTAGCTCCCAGCCCCCACCCGCCCCGGCGGGTGAGCAGACAAGCCTCTTGGGCTGGTGAGTGCTGGTCGGCACAGATCCTCTGTGCAGGAATCTCTCCGCTTTGCCCTCTGCACCCCTGTTGCTGTGCTCTCCTCCGTGGCTCCGAAGCTTCTCCCCCGCCCACCTCCCGTCCCCACCAGCGAAGGGGCTTCCTAGCGTGTGGCAACCTTCCTCCTTCACAGCTCCCTCCAAAGGTGCAAGTCCCGTCCCTATTCTTTTGCCTCTGCTTTTTCTTTGTTCTTTTGCCCTTACCCAGGTACATGGGGATTTTCTTGCCTTTTGGGAAGTCTGAGGTCTTCTGCCAGCATTCAGTAGGTGTTCTGTAGGAGTTGTTCCACTTGTAGATGTATTTTTGATGTATTTGTGGGGAGGAAGGTGATTTCCACATCTTCCTCCTCCACCATCTTGAAGGTCCCCCCCAGTTCCTATACTTTTTATGGCCTAATTCCCTATTTTATAAGTTTGAGGCAATGGAACCAAATTGATGTACGTTATTTACCTCTAGAGTGATTTAGGTACTTATGGTCATGTAGATTATTTATATAGGTTCAATAAGAATCTGTCCTTTTTCTTACCAGAATATAATTAAATATTCACTATGCCAAAAATTCCACTTAATTAGGTGTGATAAGCCCTTTATTAAGGAACAAAGACTACATTTTACATGTGAGAATGACATCTATGAAGTCCTCCCAGGAAAACTTCTCTGGGATGGCTTTATGACTTATGAAATTCCAGCCTTACTGGTAGTAAAAATTTCATTTCCTGGCAGGCATATTAACAAATATGGGAATCTTAGAGAAAATAGTGCTAATAAGGATGGTAAAATTTCTTCTGACACAAAAGTTATTCCCAGCCCTAGGAGTTTTACAAGCCTCTAGACAGAAGTTCACTGTCAAGCCTCAATGTCATGTGGCTCTAATTCCGTTAGCCACTCAAAAAGGAAGTGTTTATATGTTACATCAACTCCTCTTGTTATGCCTGTGGAAATAAATTTTAGTCAAATAAAACAAAATATCAATTTAATAACACTGAGTCAGAAAACTGTTAATCGGCTTAGGTTTTCTCAAAGGCAAGAACTTGCCCACAGGAAAAGAAGAACTGCAGAAGCAAAACCTGACACTTTGCTCTGCTTCATTCATGACTGAGTACCACTGCGGGGTGGGGGTGGGGACATTCTACATCTGGAGATAATCCAAAAACAACAGGCTATCGTGACTGGCTCAGGACTCCAAAATAATAAACTCTGATTATTTCTCATAAAGATGGACTCTGGCAAAAACAATTTTTTTCTCCTTGATTTTTACTATGCTAACAAGTGAAGATAAACTGTGACTATGATGGACATGTGAGAAAGCTGCTAATTTCTACCATGAATATTGTAGCCTTGGTCATCTTCTTTTCCCTTTAAATACTTGTTGTGATTTGTATTTGACAAACCAATCTTTCTTTCTGAACTTGGACTCCCTTTTTGCTTTTGCAGTAAATTGTTTATTTGTCCAAATGTTTCTGTCTCTGAGTCTTTGATGGCATTTACTATGTGCTGACACTAACACCATATGCTGGAGCTGAGGACTTGGAAATGAACTTGGAGGAAGACACCTGCCTGTAAATAAAGAACTTCCCCTCAGATATTTGGCGGGATGTTAACACCATCTACATTTGCTCTGACACTCCATGCAAAAGGAACGGATCCTCAAAACAGTTACGCCCAAGAGGCCACCCCTCTCATCTGTGCCTCTCTTGCCCTACCTCATGCTTCAACCACTCTTGAATCCTCCCAGGTCTTGGAACATGGCAGCCTCTTCCCACCCCAGGCTTCTTCTGTTTCTCCTGCCTCACATGTTTTTGCCAAGCTAGTACCTGTTCCTTCACAATTCAGCTGAAACATCATTTCCCAAGGAAGAGTTCCCTGACCACCTGTAGCCTTTTATAAACTCTCCTAACCCTCAGAATTGCCTTGTTGAACTTTTCACAGTTGTAATAATTTATGTGATCCTTTGTTTAATGTCCATATTCTTTGCCAGACCATGTACTTCATGAGGACAGGCACTGATTCTCTGTTTTCGCTCACCTTTCTGCCCTCACCACCTCCCACGGTGCAAGGCAACTGTGCGTGCTCAGTAAGCATTGGTTGAATGAGTAAACGAATGATAAGAGCCGCGTGGGGGCTTAGAACAATTGGACCAGGGAAAAATTGTCAGGATGTTTGTTTTGCGATTTCATCGTACCTCCTGTGTTGGTTATTCACAAGGTGACAAGAACTATTGAAAGAGATGAAATTTCTAGAATTTCAGGTTCCAAACAAAATAGAAGAGTTTGGAGTTATGTACCATCTTGAGATCATTCATGTTTTCGGTCGTTCAATAAATACTTTACTAAGCATCTACTATGTGTCAAGTACTAGGGACGGACACAAAGGTGAATAAAACAGACACAGTCCTTGCCTTTACTGAGTTTACAGTCTAGTGAGGGAGGCGGACATGAATGACATCCACACTGACACACGAGATGTAAAATTATAACCGAGTCACGTGCTAGGAGGAGAGGTACAAAGTACACTGACAGACCCAATAGGGGTTATCCCTCACTAGGGAGTCTGCCTTTTCCACAGGTGCCTGCTGAGCTGCAATCTGAAGGATGAGTAGGAGTGTTTAATTAAGCATATGCAGAGTATGACCTGCTGAATAAGGATGCACAAACCGTACACACAGAGTGGGCAGGTAACTCCCTCACTGTCTGAGCTTCCGCTTTGGGGAAATGAAAACCCCAGGGCAGTTTTGATTGAAGGCACAGTTTCAATACACTCACACAAAGAAAGTAAAGTGACAAGATTTATTACTTACAGATTCCAGAAACAGAGGAGGGAGGTGTGCATTGAGCTGGGGGCAGGGGCAGTCCTCTGTCCTGGGTCACAAGCCAGCAGGAGACAGAGAGTAAGCGCCTTTTACTTATAAGGTGGTTGGGGAGCACCACTAACTTTTCCAGGGCTCAACTTTAAGTGCTTATTTTAAAAGGTGTCCTGGGAAATGCAAAGCAGGACCTTGTGGCTGGAATCCTAAACTCAGGTCCTTATCTAAATGTCCAGACTCTGGGTGTGAGCGGAGTTATACTGTAAAATGCCTAGGCAGCAACTCAAAATAGCTGCCTCTTCACAGGAAGTGATGCAAACATGAAGTTCATGCTGCTTGACGTGCCATGAATAAGTCCTTTGTCTCTGACCTCGGGTTCTTGTGTCTTCTGCCAGAATCCATGAGATTCTGTCTGTCTCATTAGCTTGCAAGTAGTATAAAATCTCAGGCCCTTCATAGTTATTGACAGGCTAGTAGATGACATATATAAGGGCACTATGGTGGGAGAGAGTAGAGCAAATATAAGAAAGAAGGCATGAATGGATGAGTTATAGGGAGTGAAGGGGGCATGGCGTGAGATGAAGCTGAGAGGTGGTGTGCCATGGGACCCTTGGCCAATCCTGCTGGGGCAGGCCCAGGGGATGTCTTGGCTGTTATGACAATGCCACCTTCATGCAGGACATGTGGAACTAATAAACTGGCTTTGGGGGAGCACAGGACAAGGCTTGGGCTAATCTGTGCCTATGAAGTAATTTTTAACAAAGGAAGAGAGTGAACTTGGGTGTTTTCTTAACATCCTGCACCCTGTTATGAACATTTTTACGTGCCTACTACTTTGTAATACTTTCTATTAGAGATTAAAGGAAGTCCACTTCCCAGTGCCCTAAACAAACAAGGGAAAGTTGTCATGGACTATCATTGCTGTCAATCATCTAGGGTACAAAAGAAGGCTAGTTGCCTTAAGAGGGTGAAGCCATGACCCTTTAGTGTTCGTGAGTATGACTCTGGACAAACTGCTTTCTGACCATTTCTCTTAATAAAGAGATGTTTCAGTTTCTAGGGAGAGGAAGGAAGAGAAGGGGGACAGAGGGAGAGACCTCACCAAGAGAGGACTGTGAAATCAGTGTGGCTAACATTGGATTATTACCTAATATGATTGTAAAAATAAAGGTATCTGTTCAGAAGCCCTCTGTCCCATTCTGGCAATTGGAGTTCTGAACTTTTCACTCCCGGCCTATTAATTAATTTATAGCCTGCAAAGAATGGAGTTGTCCAGGATCTTTGGCCCAAAAAAAGTACCCACAAACAGGGAACAAATCATGCAGAGCCTTGTTAAGAAGTTTTGTTCTTATCTGAAGCGTGATAAGAAACCACTGAGGGATCTAGAAAGGGGTGGCATCATTACACTCAGGTGTCAACAGAGAGGAGCTGAGAGTGTGGAGATTATGCATCTCCTGAGATTGTCTGCTCCTGGGGGAAATCAAGAGTTCCCTGAATTTTTACTCCTTGGTACTTCACTGCAGCCCCAGGCTTGCCAGATTCATACTCATTTTAACGGGCCTTTCAAAAAGGAAGCAAAGCGGCACCAGGTCTCAGAGCATTCTCAGCAATTTCCCACTCCTCTCCAGCCTTTCTTTAAAATAATCAGCGCAGGCCAGCTGTGGGAAACAGCTTGGCGAGGGGGAGTGGGTCAGGCAGGGTGCTGCTGGGCTCAGGGAGAGAATAAATAACAGCCTTTTGGGGGGGTTACTGCTGGTTACAGAACTCAATTGTGCCCAGTTTCAACCTGGCCAAGGGCCCGGACAGAGGGCTGGAGAGGCAAAAGTAGAGGCTGCCAGAAAAGCCCGGAAACTGCTGGCTTTTGGAGGAAGATGAGTAGGAGGCTGAGTTACTGGCCACAGGAGCCCCCAGATCATCCCCCGATGGCTTTTCTGCCAGCAGGTGCCTCAGGAAGACCTGGCCCACGTTTTCAGAACTCCCCAGGGTTTCTCAATCCACCTCAGGCGGCCCGCAGTGCTCGGCCCCGCCACTTTCCAGCCTGCTAGTTCCTTCACTGACACACAGCTCAGTTCTGTACATGGCATGGTTTGGGGTGTGGGGGAGTGGAGTGGGACAGGTGTAAGAGGAAGTTGGACACCCAGGGAAGCGTCCTGTCTAGGCAGCTGGGCACCAGGAGCCTGAGGGCAAAGGAAGAGGCCATGCCGTGCCCCCCTCTGCTGCAGCCAGGATGGGTCTGAGGGTGGCTCAGACAGGTCTCTGGGTTGGCCACAGAGCCGCTCTGCAGAGGGGCTGGCCTCCTACCTGCTGTGGGAGGGGTAGCAGAGTTGTTGGGGGGAGAGATGAGGAGGCAGGTGTGAGGAGGCCCTTGATTCCTTTATGGTGGGGGGTGCAGGGAGCAGGGGGAAGGGCAGGAGGTACTTGCAGTGGGTCTCCCTTCAGGTTTTGTGGTCCTGGTGCTGCCCCAGAGCTGTAAGTAACCCCTTTTAAGTCATGGGAAGTGGGGGTGTGGTGAGGGCTGTGTGGAAGGGACCTTGCCACTGAGGTAGTGCTTTTCCAGTTTCTTCTGTGATTCAAATGGTTCAGAAATATTAGCATTTGTTAAACCAAGGTGATGAGTATATAGGTGTTGATTATACTATTCTCTACTTTTCTGTATATTTAAAATTTTTGAAAATTAAAAACTTTCAAAGGCTCAGGTTCAATGAAGGCTTCAACTAATCGCTTACTGGGAACCACTAACAGGAGACCAGTAGCAGCATGGATGAGTGATGCCCAGTTATTCCTCCACAGTCAAGAGGGCAGAAAAGGCCTACTTTGCAGCAGGAAAAATTAGAATGAGCGGGGAGGAGGAACTTCCGGGTCCATTGGGATATTGTGCCCCAGCTCGGGGGATGGACTGAAGGGGCCTGGGGGCTGCCATTCTGGGTGGGTTACAAGTTTAGGGACACTCCCACAGGAAGGCAGAGAAGAGATGGGCCAGAGCCTCTCAGATCAAGGACTCCACTGAAGGTCCTGCAAGATTCTCGCCTGAAGGCCAGGGTCTTCTGATATGGCTGTCGGGTCCCTCTTCTCCTTCAAAGTCACTGCCTCCAGGAAGCCTTCTTTACTTGTACCAAGTCCCATTTCATCTTTATTCATTGGCACCCCCTCACCCCATACAGTGTTCTGTTCTTAGTCTGCAGTATGTTTATCTACTATATTTGATCTTTTCTAAGCATTTTCAAAATAGACCTTATCTTCATCAGACAGAGGACTCCCCTGAGCCAGCCCTTTGCATTTAGAATTCTAACTTTGCTCACAATTCTGCCCATCAACCCCGCCCCCCAAAACCCCATTAGTGCTCAGCTCAGGGCTCAGCCAGAGGGTCCCTGGCTCAATCTTGGCCTTCTCCTCAGGTGCTGCATACAAGCTGATCTGCTACTACACCAGCTGGTCCCAGTACCGGGGGCGGGGGGCGGGGCTGATGGGAGCTGCTTCCCAGACGCCATCGACCCCTTCCTCTGTACCCACATCATCTACAGCTTTGCTAACATAAGCAACAATGCGATTGACACCTGGGAGTGGAATGATGTGACGCTCTATGACACACTGAACACACTCAAGAACAGGTTGGGCCACTGGCTGGCCAGGGAAGGAGGAAGATGGAGGGTTAGCAGGGCTGGTCTCAGGGCAGCGTACTCCTGCTCAAGAGGGTGGGCGAGGTCCCCAGTACTCACCTCTGGGTGGAGAACTGGAGGGCCTTGGCTTAAGTGGGAAGAAGTGATGAGAGCAGGTGTCAGGGTGTAGAAGAAGACCGTAGAAGAAGGTACAGCTGAGCTCCCCTGGGAAAAGGACCCCTCTCCGTCCTCTGAGGGTGCCTCTCCACGGAGAAAGTCCTCATGACTCTATTTTGCTATATCCTGGCTTCCCCGCTGGAGGGAACAAATATGGGCAACATATCTCAGAGTAACTGCCACAAATGCTTAGAAAGTCTTAGAATACTGAATCTCAGGGTTGGAAGGACCTCAGAGGCCTGATTCAGCCTCCCACCCAAAGCTAGAAGCCTGATACAGCCTCCTAAATGTGGGGCCACCCCATGTCACAGCAACTTCACTCAACCCCTGCCCTCCTGCCTCCCTGTGCCCCACAGGAATCCCAACCTGAAGACCCTTCTATCTGTTGGAGGATGGAACTTTGGTTCTCAAAGGTAGGATGACTCATCCCCCAGAGGTTGATGGAATAGGAGGAGGCATAGCTTTCTCCTCATCCACTGGATGGGGGTCACAGGGACCCCAGACTGGTCAGGCACAGGGGTCTGAATGGTTGTCAGGAGCCTGCCTCATGTACAACCACGAAATCAGAGCGCAGAGAGGGAAAGGAACTTGTCAAGAGTCACACAGCAAGGTGGCAGCCAATGCCCTTTTTACTACTTCTCAGACATGAAAACAGAAATTTGGGGCGGCGAGGGATACTGTCCTAAGGAGAAGGAGAGAGATGGAATGAATGGGAAATTTGGGAGTGGAGACCCTGTGAGGACATCCTGGAGTGGGTAGAATTGGAGCAGGCTTTAAAAAGGGGGCAAAGATGGCCATAGCAGCTCTCATTTACTGAGCTGTTACTATGTGTCAGGCATCCTATCCAACCATTATCACATGTAATCCTCATAATAGCACTGTGAGATGTTACATTTATGCCCATTTTACAGATGAGAAAACTGAGGCTCAGGTTATAACCTGCTCAAAGTGGCTTGGCTAGTAGGTGATAGAGCCAGGGATATCTGGCTCCAAAGCACATGGTCTTTCTAAGATAATTGGAGGTGGGTCCTGTCCCAACCATGCCCTCCTAGAGCTGTGTGGGTTCAGACTCCCAGCTCCACATGCCCAGAGACCCTTCCAGAGGGCTAAGACACCCAGCGTATTGGTACTGAGCCCTCTACTGGGCTGATTTCAGTTCTAGATTTTCCAAAATAGCCTCCAACACCTGGAGTTGCAGAACTTTCATCAAGCTGGTGCCACCAATTCTGCGGACCCATGGCTTTGATGGACTGGACCGAGCCTGGCTCTACCCCGGGCGGAGGGACGAGAAGCATCTCACCTCTCTGGTCAAGGTGCTGGTTGGGTCAGGGAAAAGGGCAGGGAGGTAGGGAGCATCAGGGAGTGGGGAGGGCAGAAGCTGTCTTCAGAGATACTCTCCTGAGGCAGGCAAAGGGGGACTGAGGCCTCTTTGCTGCAGGGTCCTGAGATCTGGACCAGGGATAAGACAAACAAGCCTGTGTCCTGAGATCTCACACAGCAAGGAAGACATCTTTTGTCAACAGTGGGAGGTAGGGTGGGGTTCTAAGAGGCAGAGGTCACTAAGGGGAGAACCCATTCCTCACTGCCTGTATTCATTCCCAAACCAACACTGCCCACTCCCCAGCATGCACTGCATCAGAGGTACTCAGTTACCCCAGGGACAGAGTGATCATTTAAACAAACTGTTCATGGTACAATATAAATCACTTTAATTTTGTGTTCTCCTTTATAAGCTTGAACAAAGCACAGACCAACAGGTAAATATCTTCCAGCATCATCTGAGGACCAAGTGGGATCACTCTCTATCCTCATGGTCCCTCCAGGACAGAGAATAATTGAGTGTTGATGAGTATGCACGGGGTGTAGGGACGAGATTGGTCCAAACAGTTTTTTAGGAAAAAGATGGGTGAGTCTGAGGATGAGACCACTTTATCGTTCCCACTGAGCTCCAGTCAGGTTGGAGATTACAGCAGACAGCGAAGGCCAATGACATGCTCAGAGATCTTTCGCCTCAAGGCTTGCTGTCACTCACCTGCCTCTCTCCCAACAGGAAATGGAGGCTGAGTTTGCAAGGGAAGCCCAGGCAGGAGCAGAGCAACTCCTGCTCAGCGCGGCAGTGTCTGCTGGGAAGATTGCCATTGACAGAGGCTATGACATCGCCCAGATATCCCGGTGAATCTCCTTCCTGATGCACTCTGCCCTAGCACTCCATGTACAATCAGAAGACTGGGCTTCTAGTCCCAGTTTCTCCAAAGATGTGTGACCTTGAGCAAGTCACTTCCCCTCTGTGTGCCTCAGCCTCCCCATCTGTCAAACGGGGCAAAACGATCCCTATCCTTCCTTTTCATTTGGGGTATTGCGCTGCTCAGATGAGAAAGTCGTTATGAATGTATGTATTTGTGGAAAAGGAAGCAGGGAAAGTTATACAAACCAGCCAATCACTAGTCTCTGGAGGGGCAAGGCAGCAGTAATGATACCTTTCATTTCTAGGCTGCTGGGGAGTCCACACAGTGCTGTCACATGCAGGTGGCCCCCTCCCTTTCCTGTTCACCCCGTCCCTCCTCCTCGCCCTGCCTCCTCATGCGTGAGAATGAGCAGTCCCCAGCCAAGCAGGCTGACCTCTCGGTGGAACAACGGCATGGGTCTTAGGAAACCCAAGAGTGAGAGACAAAGGCTCTTCGCTCTGACTTTAGAATCTTCTTTAGGGTCTTAGGGAGTGTAGACTTGGTGCTTTAATTGATCACTTAGAGGGTGGGATTGAGGTGGCTCTCAACCATTTGCCCCAAACACCTGAAGCTCATGTTCATGCAATCCACCTGCAGACCCTCCACCTTTGTGTGTGGAAACCTTACTTCCCACCAGGAGGAATCATAGGTTCAGGCCATCCTTTGATCCTGCTCTCTCCCGACAAGGCTAGCTGTTGATGCCACTTGTAATCTGCTTTCTCAAAGATGAATGTGGCTGGAGTGGAGGGGGTGACGTGTGTTGGAGGCCAGCTCTCAACTGTGTGCTGGGGGTGGATTGGAAGGACCCCATTCTTGCCTTGAATGCTCCTGTGGGACCCTGAGCCCACGTCCCAGTGTGGCACAAGGGAGGTGGTCCAGCAGCCTAGACAGCGAATCACTGGGTTCTGCTGGGTTTGGGGTTAATGGCTTTTCTCTTGGCTGCCTGTTTCTCCAGCTCACATCCTGCTAGGGTGGCGCGCTTTTTCAATTTTTCGCCTTGCCCTGCATCCACCCTTCCACAGACACCTGCACTTCATCAGCCTTCTGACCTACGACTTTCATGGAGCGTGGCGCCAGACCATAGCACATCACAGCCCCCTATTCCGGGGCCAGGAAGATACAAGTTCTGACAGATTCAGCAATGCTGTGAATGTCCCAAAGGAGGGAGGGCTGAGAGGGGACCACAGACATGCCACTTGCCAGAGCTCAGACACCAACCTCTCCACTCCTCAGTAATCCTGCAAGGGAGGGGTTATAGGGCCCACCTCACAGATGAGGAAACTGAGGCCCAAAGTTTATGCATTCTCCACAGCTCTGGGAACTGGGGAGGTGATTCTTCCATAAAGAGTCAGGACATCTCCTGACGGGCCTGTAGGGTGGACCTAGTGAAGGCAGAGGGCAGACTGAAGAGAGCACAGAGAAGGCTGGGGGCTGAGAGGGCAAGAGTCTAGTCTAGACCTGCCATTGTTTGCTGTGTAACCTGGGCCAATCGCCAGAGTTCTGCAACTATCGAACAGTAATAATCCCTTCCTATACCTAAGAGGATTTTTTTCAAGACTGAAATTACACAATGCTTTTTAGACTGACATAATAGGTTCCCAGAAGGAAGGGAATTCCAGACTCGTCTAGACCTGGAACTCCACCTTTCAAGGCAGCAGTGGGAACTGCACAACCTTTCCCCTCCTAGACCACCAGCATCTAACTGCTCAAACTGTCCTGCCCTACCCACCCACAGGACTACGCTGTGAGCTGTGTGTTGAGGCGGGGGGCCCAGGCCAATAAGCTGGTGATGGGTATCTCCACTTTTGGGAGGAGCTTCACCCTGGCCTCTTCCAAGACAGATGTGGGAGCCCCGGCCTCTGGGCCAGGAATACCAGGTCGGTTCACCAAGGAGAAAGGGACCCTCACCTACTATGAGGTATGAGCTGGGGAGAAGGTAAGATTTCCCGGGGCACCCGCAGCCCTGGGGAAGCTGAGCCTCCCACCCCACCCACACTGTACTCCTTTGGAAATTAAAAAAAATGTTCCAGCAGACCTAGCACTCTGGAGAAGAGGGAGGAGGAGGCCAGGCACATCCTGTCTGCAGCCCCTCTGGCCACTAAGTTGGGGCCTTCCTTCTAGCCCAGGAAAAAGCAATGGCCAAGAGGTAGGTTCTTTTGTTTCGGCCCATCCTCTGCTGCTCTGTGCTGCCTTGGGCCGGTCCTCAGTGTCAAAGCACTATTTCCCACATCCCTGTTTAAGATGCAGGAAGCTAATCAGAGCCCCCATAATGCCCTCAGGTTACAGCAGCTACAGAATCCTGGGATCTTTGCATCTGTTTTAAGTAAAGTTGTGCGAAGCCTGCAGTCTCTAGGGGAAGATGTAGCCTGCAGGAAGAAGCAAGGGGCTGAGAGATTTGGGCTGTGGTGTCCCCCTGGTGACCCGCAAAGTCTCAGCACAGCTCCCCACACCACGCCTGCCCTGTTCTCTGTTCAGATCTGTGACTTTCTCCGCGGAGCCACGGTCCATAGACTCCTTGGTCAGCAGGTCCCCTATGCCACTAAGGGCAACCAGTGGGTGGGGTATGACGACCAGGAGAGCATCAAAAACAAGGTATGTACCTAAGGCCACACCCCAAGTTGAAGAGGGGGAGGGAAGTCCCCTGCACCGAGGGTGGGGCTTGGCTACAGAGGTGTTTGGGGTCTCAGGTGTCTGCTTTTCTCTCCCATGGGGAGGTGTCCAGATAGCATGCCCTCCATAAGCACCCTGGCCCAGGGAACCCAGCCCTGCCTGCTCTGGGTCTCCAGAGCAGGTGCGGTACCTGAGGAACAGGGAGCTGGCTGGCGCCATGGTGTGGGCCCTGGACTTGGATGACTTTCAGGGCACCTTCTGCGGACAGAATCTGCACTTCCCTCTCACCAGTGCTATCGAGGATGCGCTGCTGAGGTGTAGCCTTCGGTTCTTGGGCACACAGTGGGGCAGAGATCACTTGGCCCTGACTGGCTAGGAGCCTGATCACCTGCCCTGCTGGGTCCCCTGTTGAGCTTCAGTCTCCCTTCCTTGGGCCCATGCGGAGGGCCACAGCTCTGCCATCTGAGCTCAGCTCTGGTGGACAGGCAGGTAGTAGTGGGGCTGTGGGACCAGCACAGTGTAAGACACGGGGTCAGCACATAGCTGCTGATTAAGGAGCATGCTCAACTCCTCCAGGCCCCACACAAGGAGATTTCTTCCACTCCCTTACCCCCAGGCCTCTATGCCTAAGGACACCCTTTTGGCAAGCTGTACCACTGCAGAGTGAAATATCTTACAAGAAGCAGCGACCACGCTAATTATATCCTCTGCAAAGCCCAGCTTGAAACCTTTACTCAGGGCCATAATCAGGTCCCCACTCCACTTCCCTTTCCTGATTCTGCAGCTGCTCAATAAAGCACTGGGGCCCGCCAGTTACTAGCGCTTGCTTCAGTCTATCTTTGTGGTCCCACTGGACCCACGGGGCTCACCTCCCCCATCTCTTCTGGATTCCTCTCTCTCAGGCTGGGTAGTCCTGAGCTGCGGAAAATGAGACCACCCTGTCCTCTGCCGGGCCCCAAGAAGTCCCCCAAAGAGGCAAGCATCGCCAGACCCATCAGTCATGGACTTAACCCAAGAGGGCTGATGGGCTTCCGGATCTTAAAGTCATTGTCGTCCAGACTTCTCAATACAGTTCCTTGTTGAAAGAAGCCTTTTCTGTTTCCAGGGGCTAGCAAGCACTAGGAAGGAAACCCGTTAACACCAACCCTTCATCTCCTCTCACCTCGGGGAGATGTAGGAGCCAACACAGGGTCAGGTTAGAGAGAGCCCTGACCCTGGACTCTCAGGGCTAGAAGGAGACACCTATGTTATCTCACATACTCTCCCTCCGTCCCAGGCCTAGAGTCTCTACAGGGCTTGAGAGCTAGCCTTCCAACCTCCCCCCACACTCTCAGTGACCAGTTGCTCATTACCTTAGAGGAACCCTTTCCATTGCTGGACTGAAATCAGTCAGATGTCCTAGGGCTGTAACCCAGCCCTCTGTCTCTCCCCTCTTGGGACATAGCCCTCAGCCCATGCAGAGACCAAGACTCCTCAGCTGAGCCTGGGACATGAGGTGGGGGCCAGATGGGACGGGATGAGTCAAACGGGATGAGCGCAGACCAGCCAGCCTTCCAGGCTTTATGAAGTAGAGATGTTCTCAGCAGTTTCTGTGAACTCCCAGAGCCCCAAACATGCCTTGTATCCCAAGAGAGTTCAGCTGCATGCTCCAAAACCAAAGAGAATTTATCTGTGGATTCCCTAGTGTTTGGATTATCTGTGACTTGGCCTAGTGATTTGTGACACTGGTTTGAGGTGTGGGGAAGAAAATACCTATCGGCCTCCCTGAAATCTGAACCAGCTGGAGCAGGGCAGATGCAACTGATCCCAAGGTCACTGCCAAGCTAAAGGAAAAGAGAGTGAGAACTTGGCCAGAGCTTCAGGGGTACCTGGCATTTCACTGCTGGCCAATGGGCCAAGCATTCCCTCATCCCTGCCCACTGCCTACTCTACCACACAGGGGTCTTTGAAAAGCCAGGGGCTGTGAGTCCTCCAGGGAAGTCAACCCCCACCCTACCTCCCCTGGCCACCCTTCCCCCATCCTGAGACAGTCTCTGGAGGGCTGACTCAGGGTCCTGCAGAGTTAGTCACATTCACTTATAGCTGCAGAGTCAGAGGCCAGGGATAGAGATCGGGTCTCCAGTCCTGGAGGACTGCCCAGCAGGACACTGAGTCACCCGGCAGAGGGCACGGGCACCCAAGCAGGGCAGGATCTGGAGGCTCCCCAGGCCCTCCACTGCCTCTCCCCAACAAGGACAGCCACTGGTGAGAGGTGGCCACACTCCTGTGCCCCCAAGCCCCGGGGCAGGGGGAGAGCATGCATACCACTGAGGGACCTAAATAAATTACATGTGTATTGATTTTTAAATTATGGGATGTATCATACAAGCTAAAGAGTGAGTAAAATGTATTTGTTTAATTTAAAGAATTACTATACAGTGAAAGCCTGTGTAACCACCACCCAGGACAGGGAATGAGACCTCATTAGTGCCCCTGAAACTCCACAGTCACATACCTCCCTGTCCCTCTGCCCAGAGGCAGGCACTGTCCTGACCTTCCCTGCCTTCTTTTGTGGTCTCGCCCGCTAGAGACACCCCTTGAAGAAGAGAGCTGGTGCTCCCCGTGCCTGAATTGAACATGAAAGGTGTCTCATCGCTCTCTGTGCCTGGCTCCTTTGCTCCCCGTTACGTCTGTTAGATCAACCATGTAGCTGAAGTTTGCTCATTTTATATTCCAGTTTTGGTTTAGAGGAGCACACACACGTCACAGTTAGTTAGGCATCCCCTGCTGAGGGAGAGCTGTGTTCTCCAGATTTGGTGTTACAAACAATGCTGCTGTGAATGTTTGCATGCATGTCTCCTGGGGCACAGGTGTGAGACTTTCTGGGGGTGTAACTGCTGGGTCATAGAATCTGCACATTTTCAATCTGACTAGATACTGTCTCACTTTTTCCAAAGAGATTGCTCCCATCTACACTCCCACCAGCAATGAGAGTTCTTGTTACTTCCCCTCCTCCCTGACACATGTTATTTTCAGGCTTATTAAATCATTCCCAATCTTACTGTTTTATTGGATGAATGACTCAATGACTAGGAATTTGGGTGTACCTGCCTCATTTCCCCGTGGCATGCAGATGTCCTGCTTCGAAGAATACAAGTCTCAGAGTGCTGTCCTCCTCCAAGGTCTCTTCCAGACCTGTCTTATGAATTGATTTTACCCCCAAGGGCTAGGGGACTGTCATAGTGTTCTCTGTAACAGATGGGGAAACTGAGGTCCAGAGCAGGGATTGGAGAGGCTGGGTAACCAGGGGCCTTAGACTCCCTTCCTGGGGTCCCATTGCTAGAAGACCTTCCTCCAATCAGGCCCACCTTGGGCATCCCAATTCCCTCCCTCTCTAGGCCCTCAACCTCAGGGAATGTGAGGACCAGGGGAGTGTGGGACCCTAGGGACAAAGCTGGGAGTGCTCCCAAGAGAAGGCTGTTTCCAGGCTGTCTGGAACCCCAGCACCCAAGCTGAGAAGCCCTGGGCACAAGTGGAGCCCCAGAGGCCAAACACACAGAGCCTGATCTGGGTTCGTTCTCCAGATGGAAGCTCTCGTTCCCATTGCCCTGACCCCTGGCGCAGGCTCCTGGCAATGTCCCATCTCACCGATCTGTACCCTCCTCCCATCTGGGCACCAGAACCCTGCCTGCTGAGATCCAGTCGGGGTGATGGACGAGGTCGTGCACTCCTCAAGGGACCCTTGCAGTCCTCCGCCAGAGCTATTCCTGGCTTCAGCGCCTCCCCACGCACCCCCCCCAGTCCCCCTGCCTGACCTGACCCCACAGCTGGGAATCATTTGCCTGGGGGTGGGGCAGCCCCCTGACTATATAAGCCTGGACCTGGGTGTCCCAGGCACCCTGGAAGCACGGACCCTCCAGTGCTACTACCTGCGCCCTCCAGCCCGACCCTCCAGCAATCCTTGCAATGAGAGGAAAAGCCACCCGGGAAGCCCTTGCCTGTGGTCCGGAGGAGACTGCCTCTGAGTCTGCAAATGTGCCCACCACAGAGCCCTCTGGAGAAATGGCGGCACCGAAGTCTACCGGGGAAGAGCAGGCTCCCAAACCACAGGAGCCTGCCCCTCAGGCACCTGCCCCCGCAGCCTCTAAACCCGCACCTCCAAGTGAAGGTGACAAGAGGCGGGGCAGGTGGAGGAGGGAGGCAGCCTTGGCAGAGAGTGGTGCGGGGAGAGCTTTTGGCTACGAACCTCTTTATCTCCCCCTGCTTCTCCCTCAGATGTCCCCAGTGCCCCGCTGCTGCTGGCTGTGGAGGACGTGAGTGACAGCTCGGTGACTGTGAGCTGGGAACCCCCGGAGAGGCTAGGGAAGCTGGGGCTCCAGGGCTATGTTCTGGAACTCCGCCGAGAGGGAGGTGAGCTATGGGCTAAGCCCTGCATACACCCAGGGGAGGTGGGCTTAGAGGGCAGCAGGGACAAGCCCCCAGACTCTGCAGTTGGGTCAGTCCAAGGGGAGATACAGAAAGAGGGAGAGGAAGCAGTCCGCTCAGGCCACTCACACACAGCTTCTTGCTCCACCAACGCACCTCTGAAAGCAGGAGGATGTCCAAACGGCCTTAGGAGGCCCCCTGTCCTCCAGCTCCAGGAAGCCTCTGAGTAACAGAGATAAAAGGGTAGGTGACAGTGGGGCACTCCTCTGTGAGAATGAAGGAGGTGCTAAGTCTCAGAGGACCCTGCTTGGGGAGGGCAAGCAGGAGGTGGAGAGCAAAAGAAGCTGAGGGGGAGGGTAAGTTGTAAGAGAGAGTGAGGAGAAATAGGGGACGGGCGGCTCTGGCCAAATTCCTCATGCCAGCATCCTGTTATCCACCTCCATGGCAGTCAAGTTCTTCATACGTGTGGCTGCCTTTGCCCCTACCTTGCTGTGTGATTTGGCAAATGTGATCAACCCTCTCTGGGCTCCGGGCAAACCCATCTCTGGCCACCACTTAAGGGTTCTAACGTCAGGTGTCTTTGATGCCATTTGACAACAAGAAGTCAAGGAAGCAAAGGGAAAATAAGTCCCAGAAAGGGAGGTCAGCTTCCTCAGATCATCAGCGAGAAGGGAAGCCCCACTGAGAAGGGTGCCCACAGCCATGGAGCCAGGGCCTTGCACTCTCTTCATTTCTCTCAGCCTTGGAGTGGGTGCCTGTGAATTCCCGGCCCATGATGGTGACCCAGCAGACCGTGCGGAACCTGGCTCTAGGTGACAAGTTCTTCATACGTGTGGCTGCAGTGAGCTCTGCAGGGGCTGGCCCACCAGCTGTGCTGGACCAGCCTGTCCACATCCAAGAGATCATTGGTAAATCCTGCTCCCCAGCCCTTCCCAGGCACCTTATCTAATGGATGGAGAAACTGAGGCCAATGGATAGAGCGAACAGGGCAGTCATTTCCCCCCATCCCACACTCACGTGCACAAGCCACCTGCTATCGCCATTCTGCCTTAAGAAAGTCCCAGGTTCCTCAGCAGCAAGGGGCCTCTAGAGGTCAAAGAGGCCATTTCCCTGAATGGCCCAGCCCCCAAGCTTCCTGACCTCCAGAAGTGAGAGCTCAAGCTCCCCAGGTCACCTGCCTCAGAGTCCCAATGCTTAGAGTCATTTCATTCTTCCTACCTAATCTTAATTCCTTCAGCGGCCATGGAAGCTCATTTTCTGCTCATTTCATATGGCCTGGGTTCCAGATAGGAGTCTTTGCTTGCCTCTTGCTGCACCACGTCCCTAGTGGGAAGAAGATTAACGCCCTACAATAGGCCGGTGAAGGTTTCTCCATCCCCAGAGGCCAGTGCTGCCCTGGGAACCTGGGAGGCCAGCTGCTGTCCCCTTGCTAAGATTTCTATTTGTAGGGTGCATTAGCCTCAAGCCCTCCCAGGACCGATCAGGTTTCAGTCTGTTAATGGCAGTGAGTCACTTGGTCTGATCCAAGGTTTCTGGGGACAGCCCAGAGCCCCAGGGTGACAAGAGACATAAGCCAGCAGGTGGCCTGAGGCCTTTTCCACCTTTCTCCTTGTTCCCCCCTCCTCATCTTGACCCCATAATTCTGGGCAAGGCCTCCAGACAGAGGGGGTTTCATGGCCACAGAAGGAGGTCAAGTTTGGATTCAAGGAAATACTTTTCAACTCTAAGGCCTGAGAGATGTGGGCACCAGGGGGTTGGGAGTGTAGAACTGTAGACTGGCACGGCTTGTCCATCCAAGCCAAGCAGGTCCAAAGGCACCCAGGACTCCCTTGAGGTCACCTAGCCTATTAGTGGCAGTCCCAGAACCTGACTCCCACACAGGCCAGTTCATGTCTTACCAGGCAGCAGGGACTCTTTTTCTGGTGGTTTTCAAAATCAGAGGCCTTTCCCCTCCTTTGAGTCTTGGTGAGACATGGTGCCACCTGGCAGCTTAATATGGACTCACCGATTCTAACCTGGGAGTGCCAGGAAGCCCTCCTTTTTGGGGAGTGGGGTTGGTGGGCATCCTGGACCTTTTCTGAGGGCCCAGGGATCTCAGACTCTGAGAGCCTGCAGGGGCCAGGGTCCTCTACTTCAAGGCCGAACACTGGAGGAGTCCGCCTGACTCAGCGCCCTCTACTCCATTAAAATTCCTCTGGCAGGAGAGAAGGGGATTTCCTGGAGAGAAGAGGGGAGAAGGCTGTGAATAAACAGGGAGCAGCCAGCCAGGCCCCCCTCATGGGCAGGGCAGGGTGGGGACCCTGTCCAGAGTCCTCAGCTGCTCAGCTGTCCCTCCTCAGCCACCTGGAGCTGCCAAGCATTCCTGGCCCCCTGCAGCTGCCCCTGGAACATTCCACGCCTGATGCTCCCAGGGCCAAGTGCCTGCACAGCTAATCCTCAGAGACACCGTGTTCCTTCTGTCTCCTCCCTCTCTGCCCTGCATGCCACTGACCAACTGCTGCCACCTGTTTGCCACTGAGGAGCCTCAGCTACCACCACCCCTGCTCCCGCCCAGGGGGAGAGTGGCAGGGGCTGTTGCAGCTTCCCTTGGAATGCCCGACAGTTTCAGCAGTTGCACCTGATTAGGTGATAGGAAGGTGGTTCTCTACCGTAGCATGGGGCTGAAGTAAAGTGTCTGGAAGGACTCCCCCACCGCAGACTGAAAGGTAGTGGCAGGAGTAAGAGAGAAGGAAGGGGGTAGGTCTGCTCTGGCTTCATTTAAAAAGGGAAAGATCCCAGTCCTCCCATATGGCTTGGAGACAGAGCAGTGGGCAAATGGGTCTCACAGGGGCTTCTCTGAAGGCCTGAGCTGTTCACAGCAGAAGGGCAGAGGGACTGGGAAGACAGTGTCGCCACCCTTCCAGGGAATGCAGGCCCACAGGCGCAGCACACGCTGCCCACCAGGGGGAGCCAGGGAGCCAGCTGGGGCCCATCTGGAGCCCAGGAATACCAGAGCTGCAGGGCAAATCCCAGCCTGGCAGGGTCAGGGCACCTAGGGAGTGCCCCGGATGCCTACCAGTTCACACCGTGGAGGCCCTGCCCTCCTGGAACCTCCTGGCTCGCAAGTCCCCAAGGGCCTCAGAGGATTTGGGTCCCTGGATCTGGGGAGTGAGCTTTGCCCTGTCCACAGGGAGGCAGCCTCAGAGCACACTCAGACCTCCTGCCCAGCCAGCAGCCTTCTCCAGTTGTCCCCTGCCCCTGCCACAGAAGCCTCCGATCAGCAGCCCCGTGCTGTGCTAAGCCTCGCCTCTCGCTTTAATGCAGAGGCCCCCAAGATCCGCGTTCCCCGCCACCTTCGTCAGACCTATGTCCGTCAGGTGGGAGAGATGATTAACCTGCAAATCCCCTTCCAGGTGAGTATGCCTCCTGCCCAGGATAAGAGCTTGGGTGAAATAAGGGCCCCCGCTTGAGGTGTATTAGAGGAGCCCAGGAAATGTCAGGATCCCCGTGGAGGTCTGCCTGAGACCCACCCACCAAGATGGCCTCATCCTCCCTCTGTTGTATACGTGACTCAGTTGTGATTCTCCAGCCGGTGAACAGGACAGGTGGCACCGGGGCTGGCGGGACATCCAGAGAATGAGGCTCTAGGCAGCACCTGTGGCTCTAGCCTCTGCTGCCCCTGCTCAGAAGGGCCAATGGGGCCAGCTCCCCTGGCACAGGGAGCCCTGGAGCTGAGTGGGTGTGGGGTGCTGGCGCCTTGTGCGCTCACCTTGAGGGCTCCTCCCTCCCAGGGGAATCCCAAGCCTCAGGCCTCGTGGACCCACAACGGTCACGCCCTGGACAGCCAGCGGGTGAATGTGCGCACCGGGGACCAGGACTCCATCCTCTTCATCCGCTCAGCCCAGCGCTCCGACTCAGGCTGCTATGAGCTCACGGTACAGCTGGAAGGCCTGGAGGCCAAGGCAGCCATCGACATCCTGGTGATCGGTATGGGGCCAGGGGAGGCAGGGCTGACTTGCTGGGGACCCAGAGACCTCACCTCCTGCCCCAGAACTGGCGGCCAATGGGGTCAGGCCAAGAGAGAGTGATAAGAGCCAGATCTTGGGTGGGGGGATTTTGCAGCAAACCCAGCCCTCCCCGTCACTCTCTCTCACACTCTGGTCCTACAGATAAACCTGGATCCCCCAGCAGCATCAGGCTACTGGATGTCTGGGGCTGCAACGCTGCCCTCGAGTGGACACCACCCCAGGACACAGGCAACACAGAGATCCTGGGCTACACAGTGCAGAAGGCAGACAAAAAGACAGGGGTGAGGCCCGCTGGAGCAGAGTAAGGGGAGGAGGAAGGTCTGACTGGGGCTGGGTTTGTGGGGGAAGAAGTGGCCTAGGTGTCTGGGAAGGCCTGTCCGCTAAGAGTCCACGGACTGAAGAGCTCTGGTCTGCCTACCACTAACCTGACTCCCTGTGTGGCTCTTGGCAAATCTCTTTCATCTCTGGGTTTCAGTTTCCTCCTGAAGACTGCAAGGGTGGCTCTCGGAGGCCCTTCAAGCTCTAGAGCAGTGCTTCAGGAAATGTAATGTGCATATGAATCACCTGGGAATCTTGCTAAAACGCAGATCTTAAGTCAGTGGGTCTGGGGTGGGGACTGAGATCCTGAACTTCTATGAAGTTCTCAGGTGATTCTTACTTTGCAGGACCTCGGGCCACACTTTGACCAGTAAAGTTCTAGAATTCTCTGAAGACCCCAGAAAGGTCACATTCTCCCAGGGGTTCCTTCTCCCAATTTAAAGTCCCTCAGACCCAAAGCTGGATGTTTCAGCCTCCCAGGGCTGGGGCGTGGAACAAGCCCCTCTGAGGCAGAGGCCACAGGGGGAGCAGGGAGGGGTAGGGCAGGGGGGAGGTGAGGATGACAGGCCCAGGGTCCTTGCAGCAATGGTTCACAGTGCTGGAGCGCTACCACCCGACCACCTGCACTATCTCAGACCTCATCGTGGGTAACTCTTACTCCTTCCGAGTCTTCTCGGAAAACCGGTGTGGACTCAGTGCCTCGGCGGCCGTCACCAAGGAGCTCGCCCACATCCAGAAGACAGGTGGGTCTGGGTCCAAGCCCGGAAACCAAGCTAGGCCTTGCCATGCTGACCCTTCTCCCTGTCTCTGACGTTTCCTTGGTGTGTCAGCACCCCTCCCTGTGTGCTTCTCATGGGTGCCCACTTGCCAGAGCTTTTGCTGCCCTCTCCACACCCACTCCACAGCTACCCCCACACACACATTCACACCGTGTGACTGTAAAGAAATGGACATGGTTGATTGATTGTAACAAACACATCAGAGCAAACCCATGCAAATGAGGAGCACCCCTTGGGAGGCTGTGCACTTATTCTAAAGATGCTGTATGGCTGCCAACATCATAGCAGTCATTGGGTCGCCTGTGCAGTGTCCCAAGGGAGCTACTGTGAAGGGCAATGTGTGTGGATAGGTAGACTGGTGAGTTTGCTAAAAGCAAACTCCCGACCCTAATATAACACCACATAGATGGACAAGAGAGATATGGGTATTTACTGTCTCTATACAGGCACATGGCCCTCTTGCGTCAAATGTGAAATTCCAAGCCCTTTCTCCCTGTCCCGCTGTGTGCTCCAAGGCCCTCCCCCGTACAGTCTGTGCGGGCTGCAGAAAGCACACATTAGCCTGGACTGCACAGAATTAGGAAGAAATTTTCATTTAAAAGAAGAAAGCCAGTCAAGTCTCCAAAGACAAACAGAAATGAAATGTAGAATCCCTGGGTTTTTAGTCTCCACCCTCAGCCAGGATCATCTCATCTGTTTGGTTTTGCTGCCCACTCCCCTCTCTCCTCCCCTCTGTGACTCACCCAGCTGTCGTTCCGGCTTTCCTCTGCCTCTTTGAGACGTTCTGCCTCTAAGCTCCGGCATGTTGGCTGTGCCTGGCTTCCCAAAGACCCCAGGAGCCTAGGGTCCTGCCATGGGGCTCCAGATGAGGAGGCAGGGGTGAAATGGATTGTCTCCCGCCCTTAATTTTCCTCCAGACCACCAGCTCTCTGCTCAGAGAGCCATAGTCATCATGTGACCTTCCATCCCGTAAGCCGCAAACTCACTACGTGATATTGGGCAAGTCCCTCATCTATGGAGGGTCTTAGTTTTCCATCTGTCAACTGGGGATGACAAATTTATCCTTGCAAAGGAATGCTGTGTAGATTAAATGGCATACTGAAGTGTAAGCTGTAGTGATTTTAAGAAAATGGATGAAGTCAGTCTTAAGAGGTCTCCTCCTGTAACCTCAAATTCACCCTACTTTCTCCCTCCAAACCAGATATTGTTGCCAAACCTAAAAGTTTTGTTGAGCGAGACTTCTCAGAAGCCCCCTCGTTCACCCAGCCCCTGGCTGACCACACCTCCACCCCTGGCTACAGCACGCAGCTCTTCTGCAGTGTCCGAGCGTCACCCAAGGTGAGGGGCAGGGCCCTGCTGTGCCTTGGGCAGGGGCACCGGGGTTGAAGAATCTTCCCAGGCATCTTTCCCTAAGTGGAGGATGGCCTTCGAGAGCCTCGTCCTGGCCCACAAACTTCCCAGCTCTCCTCTGACCTTGCTTCCCCAGCCCAGGATCATCTGGATGAAAAACAAGATGGACATCCAGGGTGATCCCAAATACCGCGCCCTCTCTGAGCAAGGTGTCTGCACCCTGGAGATCCGGAAACCCAGCCCCTTCGATTCCGGGGTCTACACCTGCAAGGCCATCAATGTGCTGGGGGAGGCATCTGTGGACTGCCGGCTGGAGGTCAAAGGTGAGGACTTGAGAGGGGTCACTCCTTAGGAACCCTCCAATGGATGGGAGACCAGGAGAAGCCACCTCTTCTCCTGCTGGACTAGACGAGGCTGAGCGCTGAAAATCAAGGCAAGACAGGGGTAGTGAAAATCGAGGTCAGGCTGTCAGAAGGACTTTCTAAGAGGGAGGATGGCTTAATGTGGGTAAAGGAGGTGGTAGAGTCTGCCTCGTAGACAGATGGATCACTGGGGTGAGGGCATAAGACTCACTCACCCCCCCTCACCCCCCACTCGGGTCCCCAGCAGACACCCCCCCCTCCCTGAGCTCTAACCTTCAGATCTCTCCCAGCCTCAGCCACACACTGAAGAGCCACTGGTGGAGGCTGTGATGAGCAGGAAGGTAAGTGGCTGCATGCACTCCCTCCGCTGCCTCTGGGGGTGGAGGCCAGGAGCAGGGGTGGGAGTGAGAAGGGAAGGGGGCAGCCAGCTCTGAGTGCAAATCTGCAGTCACAGGCAACGAACACGCACAGTCCTGGGGGTGCTCCACAGACGCTGCAGGGCAGGGTGCTGCTGGCGAGGCCTGGAAGGGATGGGCATTCAGTGGAAGGGATTCAGTGGATGGTCAGAGGACAGGATCTAGTCCTGGCTCTGAAAGACCTTAGGCCAGGGCCTTCCCTTGGACCTGTTTCCTCAGTCAGAGAAGTAGGGGCAACATCCTTGCCCTGACTGCCCTCCCCAGGTGGTTCTGAGGCCCTGGACTAGTGAGGATGTATCCTGGAGCTGCAGTGGGCAGAGCTGAGACCTGGGCTTTGGGCCCAAGGGCCTAAGGGGAAGGAGGCCTGGGAAAGGAAGAGGGGACTGCTTCGCCCTCCCCATATCACCCCTTCAGCAGGGCACGTATAGCCCAGCTCTGCCTAACAGCAGGGGCTCACAAAACATGTTCTCTGCTAGGTGCTGCAGGCCTGAGGGTTCAGGGCAGCCAGACCCAGAATCAAGCTCCACGGAGGCCAGAGGTCCCCATCTCCATAGTGATGACTGATGGCTTTGCTCCTTGGTACCTGCCTAGCAGGCCCCAGGCCAGGCTTCCTGGATACAAGGGGCCCTGGAAAGTGCAGAGACTGGAGCGCTCCTGCAGGGAGCTGTACACTGGGCGAGAAGCACTTGAATAAAGGTGTGTGGTGATACAGTGCAGGGGCCTCTGTGACAATGAGCATCATCACGATGGGGGCGGCACTGCGTCACCACGAGGGGGCTGTTGAATGTGTCACCATGAGGGGGTCTCCACCTCTGACACCATGAGGAAGGTGCCCGTGGGAGGGGGCTCGCGGTGTCATGGGGCTTTTCCAGATATGAGATTTTTTAGGATCTCATTTCACATGCAGCGTTTGCTACCCTAAGAGGATAACTATAGGAACAGACACACCCTTCTTTGGAACCCTCCTTGCTCCAAATGCCTCCCAGTGCCCCCTCTCTTCACCTCTCCCTATCCCCCACCATTGCTTTTTCTCTGTTGAGGTTGTTTGTTGCCCTCAGACGGTGGTGGGGTACGTTCTCCATGAGGGTTCACAGTCTTTTATTAGTCAAGTGGCCCGCCCTGGGAGCCAGGGGATATCCCACCTCTGAGAGAGGGGAGGGCCTGGAATCATGTCTGGAGTTGCTATTCACACTTAGAACCTGGCCCCTCATTCTTCTGTATAAGGAGCTTTGGGCTTGGCCAGGAGTAGACCCTTCCCCAAGGGTTTAGGCTAAAGGCCTAGACTCTGCAACAGAGCCTCAAAGCCCATGAACACTGTGCTAAGTGTCAGGGGTACTGAGGGTACCTAAATTCTGGTAAGACCTTCCTGCCCATACACCCAGGAGGGTAGTCTCCTCTGGCCTGACCACCCTGTCACACTTCATCCCAGCATGACCACAGCAGCCCACTTTCCCTTCTTCATCCGCTCCCCAGGCAGGCAGAATGCTCCCAAGAGCTGGCATGTCTGGGGCTCTCCTCTCCATCTGGCTCAGAAGCAACAGAGATGGGTGTCACCTAGGAGGGCACATGCCCATCACTGAGAGCTGGTGGCCCAGAGGACAGGCAGTTACACTCCAAGTCTCCTACTTGGGAGGCTCAAGGCAAGAATGAGGGCTCAACACTGTCTCCCAGTGGCTGTTTGAGGCCCACACCTACCATTCCACATTAGCTCCAGAGAGCTCGGAGCCCCCACTCAGGTCCAAGGGCTAGTGGAGAATAAAGCAAATACTGGAAATTATTTCTGGACTCGTTCTTTCAGCCTCTCCCAAGTATAACCCTGGGATCCCCAGGGCAAAGAGAGCAGGCACCCTGGCATGCAGCATGGCCAGGAACACAGGGTTCTGGGAGGTGGGGACTAAGGCTCCTTGCTTCCTGCCTGTCAGTGGCTCTGGCCACCTTCTGCTACAGAACAGGAGAGAAAACAAGGCCAGGACATCTAGTTTCTCCCCTTCCCTCCATCTTGGCGGGGATATTCTCCTCTCCTTACACTTGGTCCCAGGGCTGCACCACTACCACCTAAGACAAGCAGACTCCCCTCCCTTCCCGCCACGGGAGCTGAGCTTGCCCTCCTGGCCCACATGGCTCCATGGCAGTCTCAGTGTCCCCAAGCCCCACTCAGCCTGATGTGCTGGGCTGCCTGTGGGTTGGTCAGGCAGGTGGGGAGGGTTAGGGTTAGGGTTAGGGTGCTGCCCCCACTTTCCTCGTCCCCTCAGGTTACCTCGTTCTTTCCCCATGGACTGCCCTCCCAAAACTCCTCCAGGACCTCGAGGTGCAGGGCACTCACAGCCCAAAGGCCAGTAGGGAAGAGTCAGGGAGACAAGGGAGACGAGCAGGACAGCAGGGAGGTGAGTACTGGGCTGAGATGCCCCAGATGTGCGCAGCTGGGGGCAGGAGGTGGAGTCTAGTCATCGGGCCTCTCTTCTGGAGGATCCTCATCGATGGGGGGTGCAGGTTGGCAGCGGAAGTGGTCGTTCCAAATCTTAAGGAAGGTAACCCGAAACTTCTGGATGCGGAAGGCATAGACGATGGGATTCATGGCCGAGTTACCATGTGTGAGGAAGATGGCGATGTACATGAGGAGCCTCGGCTTATGGCAGGAAGGGCAGAAGAGGGTGATGCAGTTAAGGATGTGTAGGGGCAGCCAGCTGAGAGCAAAGAGGAAGAGGATGAGGGCCAGCGACTTGGCGATCTTCAGCTCCTTCCCATAGTACTTCTGCGGGTCGCCAGAGGATGCCGACACCTTCCTGTTGAGCTGCTTGCGGATCAGGTAGAAGACCTCCAGGTAGATGAAGACCATGAGCAGCAGTGGGGGCAGCACCCAGACAAAGAAGTTGAAGTAGACCATGTACTCCATGCTGATCACCTTCTCAAACTGACACTTGATCACGGGCTCACCTACACTGCCATTGGCCACCCAGGCCCGCTCCACCGCACTCAGGTTGTTCCAGCCGAACATAGGTGTCAAGCCCACCACAAAGGAGAGAATCCAGCAGCCAACGATGGCCACCACAGCCCTTCGGGGAGTCACCACTGTCTTGTACCTGGGGGAGAGGAGGGCAGAGTGTGAGGCCCCCTCCTCAGTTCACCCGGCCCCGGGGGTCTCTATAACTGATTCAGGGCCCAGCCAGGGCCCAGTGAGTGGGGAGGTGCATGTCTTTGGCTAGAGGGTCAAGTCTTTGGGATCTAAAATTTAGGCCAGAACTTGCGATGCACTGGTTCATGTCTACTGCTGAGGGTGGGAAAAAACAGAGAAGAAAATAACAAATGAATTCCTTTAGGAGTTTCACTAAAATTACCAAAGTAAAAATTGCTCACATGTGCTTGGCACACCCCCACTGGTGACCTTATCATTGCTTCATGACAGTTCCCATGGGGTAGAAAAGCACCAGCAGAATGAATGCCCATTTGACAGCTGAGAAAACTGAGGTTCAGAGTAGCCACGTGTTCTGCCCGAGACCACATGGAGGGTGGCAGCGCTGTCCTGTGCTTCCTAACTGACCACAACGACAAGGTGATTGACAAACCACCCCTCCCCTTGGGCCAGCTGACACACTATCATAAAAAGCCTTCCCACACCCCCTCCTTTCGGCTGCGTCCCATCTCTGCCAGTGCCCCCATCTCCCACCTCCATCCTTACCTCGCCTCCCCTTTCAGTCATGTACAGTACTTATCTCCTGAAGGGCTGATCTCAAGATCCAGCTCTCCACCCCCAAGCTAATTGGGAATTATTCTCAGGAAAGAAAACTGATGTTCACTGAGGACTGCACGCAAGGGACTCCCACTTATGCATGCATGCATGGGTGTCTTCATTCATTTTTGCGTGCTTTCTGTGCCATTGGTCTCTGTGCTAGGAGTAAGATAAAGAATCCCTACCTCTATGCAGCTCACATTTTGGGTGAAGAAATAGATAACACAAAAGTAAGGAAATAAATAAACAAGACAGCTAGAGGTTGTGATATGTCCTTTGAAGGAAATAAGCAGGACGATGTCAAGGGGCAGAGCTACCAAGCTTTTTCATGCCATGACATACACAGATGATGAAAACATTTGGATGACACAGAAAATGGATGAGGCTGCCCATGGGCCATGACTCTTCCCCTACCCCTGCCCCCAGGGTTGAGGGGATGCCCCTCCGAGGGGGGCTCCCCACTTCCCTTTAAACCAATCCAGCCAGCAGCCAGCATGTCCTCTGCCCACGCACTGGCCTTGGAGCTAGCGCCAAGGGCTGGGCCCCGCCCAGCTCTGTGCTGAGGAGCTGGCTCAGCCGGCAGCTTGCCCAGTTGTTATTTTCCAATGTAGCTTCTGGGATGGAGGGAGTCCCCTCCTGAGCATGTGAACAGCTACTGAGACCCACAGGTGTGGAGGCGGAGGCCTCCCTCTGACTCCGTTTTCTTCTGTCCCGTGCCTGTGGAATCTGCGGCATTCTCCTTCACAGCAATGATTCTTCAGGTCCCTCTCACCCTGGACCAAAGCCCACTGCTCCTTGAAGGCTTTACAGGAGTGGGAAGGGGAACGATGTGAGGGATGGGAGAAATTGGACCCCACCCCCACTCCATGTAGAAAGCAAGCACTAGATAAGCAACCTCATTTCTAATCTCATCATTCCAGTGGGGAGACTGAGGCCCCTAGATGACTCCAACACCTTCAGTGTGGTGCCCCATCCCCTACTCTGTAATCATAGGGTCCTTGTGTCCCCAAAGCTCCAAGGGGCCTTGAAATCTGGCCAGTTTGCTTCTGCCTTCCTGAAGTTTTCTTAGGTCTAATCCTTGCTCTCTTGCTGTAACTAAAGCCTATTTCCACCTCTTGAATCCCCAGCAGGAAAGCCAGCCTGGTGCATACTTTGGAGTCAGAGAGATCCATATCTGGGCCCCAGGTCTGCAACTTACTAGGTCAGTTCTTCCCCTGTAAAGTGAGACTGTGGGACCCACTTCAGATGAGCTAACATATGGGAAATGCCCTGTAAGCACGCCACCAACATTCCTGTGCCTGAGCTCCTAACCCTCCAAGCCCCTGAAAACACACGCACCGGAGAAACCCTGCTATCTCTAGATGCTCAGCAAACACAGCATAATGGCTCTGTAAACATCTGGCTCAAGGTTTGTTTCTGATGAGCTTAAAGTGCTTCCCACATGTCCTATAGTGAAAGAAGCTCCGGGCAAGTCCATGGGGTGAGACGAAAGGAGCGCAGATCATTCTATCAAAAGATATGGGGAGGGGGAAGGGTAAGCTGTGACAAAGCGAGAGAGTGGCATGGACATATAGACACTACCAAACGTAAGGTAGATGGCTAGTGGGAAGCAGCCGCATAGCACAGGGAGATCAGCTCGGTGCTTTGAGACCAGCTAGAGGGGTGGGATAGGGAGGGTGGGAGGGAGGGAGACGCAAGAGGGAAGAGATATGGGAACATATGTATATGTATAACTGATTCACTTTGTTATAAAGCAGAAACTAACACACCATTGTAAAGCAATTATAGTCCAATAAAGATGTAAAAAAAATAAAAATAAAAATAAATAAATAAAAATTAAAAAAAAAAGGCTAAGGTACTCTGCCACAGCTGTCACAGGCAGGGTGCAGGTCCCTGTGGTGAGCCGCCGCAGAGCCCAATGGAGCGGCAGCTGCGGAAGGAAGGATGTAGGCCAAGTACCCCCTATCACAGCCCATCACAGCTATGATTTACGTCATATTGATCATTTACAAAGTCCTTTTACGTTCATGTCCCAGGTAATCCCCGTAACCACCCTGTGAGGTGAGTACAGCGCAAAATGGAATCCCCATTTTACAGATTAGGAACTCGAGGTCCAGAAATGGGCAACGACTTGCCCACATCTCCTGACTCCAAGACCAGCTCTCCTCAGGGCACCAGGCTGACTGTGGGTTGTTTAGATGTGGATGACTGGCAGATTGGGAACATCCCTTTCCTACAAGCTTTAAAATGGGAATGTCTAGACCCTATTCAAAGGTGGTACCACCCAGAGAAAGGGGGGTAGACAAAGTGACCTCTGGTATTGCCGTCCAGCCTGAGGACTAGGGGAGGGGGTATCTCGCCCAGGACCCACATTTGGGCAGTGATGACCCACCAAGAGAGGAGGTGAATTCTGACAGTGTCCCAGGTGACAGAGGAGGAGGTAACTTCTAGCTAGAGAGGTACCGCCTTTTCTCTTCCCCTCACCCTTCCCAACTGCCTGGAGCCCCGGGGGTTAAAGCTTTCCTAGGGCTCCTCCGGGCCAGGTCCCAGCAGACCCTGCAGCTTAGGGTATCAGTTCTCATCTGTTTTTCTTGCTATTTTCTCCATGGTGGGAAAGGGCTGGACCCAGGACCTTGGCTGAGGTAGGGCTGGCTCTCACAGGAAGGGCTGCCTCTCAGAGCTGGGAGAAAAACTTACCTCTCCCTACACGTGGGAAAGAGAAGCAGAGGCTGCAAGTCCTAGAGGGCACATGGGGTGGGGCGTGCTGAATGTGCCACAAACACTTGTCCCACCAAGTCATGGTCCAAGGCCTCATAACCCCCAACTTTATAGACAGCCCTGTGAGAGCTAGCCAGAGAGATGGCTGTCCTCAGGAGTGTGCAGTCTCAGACAGACAAAGGGGAAGCAACAGAATGGAGGCACTGGAACACCAAGTGGAGCCCTGTCCACAGGCAAGCAGGGCAGGCAGCTCCTTAAAGACGTTGTTGAAGAAACCAGGGAGAGCCCTGCCCGCTCCTGTAGCTCCCACACAGTGCCTAAAATTCCCCCATTGGTGAGATGTTCCTTTGGGTTAAGAATCGCCCTCTCTGTGTGTTATTTTTAAAGCCAAGATAACGCTGACTCCGTAGTATGAATTACTTTATTTGTCAGTATCTTCTTATTGATGATGAGAAAAATGAAAAAACTGGGTACCTAGAGTAGTTGGGGTGGCAGAGACTCCAAGAGGAAAAGGGAGAGCTTAAGGAAAGAGGTCGACGAGTCTCCTGTTGCCAAGAGCTGGCCTAGCTGAACAGACAAGTTTTTCATAATATAGCTGCTGCAAGAATAAGTAAGTGTGGTTTAGAGGTCAAAGTTAGGGAAGGAGGGCTACAAATCCTGTACCCAAATAGGGCAAGGCAGAGGAAGCCTTTGCTACTTCCCTGGACACCTTGGCAGGGCTGCCAAAGGAGGGGAGGAGGTCCTGGAGGCTAAGGGAGGGGGGATGCTCAAAAATAATAGTTAACTGATTGACAGCAATAATAACAATGCTGATAGAAGCTAACATTTATTGACGCTTTTCATGTGCTGGCACCAACTTTATAGACAGCCCTGTGACTTAGGCATTATTATGATGATTATTCTCATTTTCTAATCGCAGTAACTGAGATTCAGATTATGAAACATGTCCAAGGTCACTCAGTGAGTAAGAGGTAGAGATGGAATTTCTAAGACTGAGATTTGTCCTAGTCCAAAGCCCATGAAGGACGCCAGCGCTGCCACTTTGGGAAGATGGAGGACAAGGGGGCTCAGAGGGTGGAGGTCCAGTACAGAAGAAGGGAGTCATGGTGGACCTCCCCTGCTTCAGGCAACCCCCTGGACTGGGCAGCTCTGAAGATGGCAGCAGGCCTGCCTGGGAGCCTCCCTCCTCCCTCCAAGTCCAACCTCTTTGTAGCCCTCAGACTGGTCTGTTCATGATCTGCTCAGCTGTTTAGTCGTCAGTGCTGGGGCAAGTAGGCAGCTGAGGCACCCTCCCTTTTCATTCATTAAACAGATATTCACGGAGGGCTCTTAGGTGCCCGGTTACAAGTGCCGGGTTCAGGAATATCGAAGAGAACAGGCTTTCAGGAAAGTAACATTCTAGAGGCAGGGGATAAACCAATAAACAGATTGTTTGAGACCTACCAAGTGAAATAAATAGGACACCCTGAGAGCGAGTGGCTGGGCATGGAGTGCCGCTGGCTTAGGTTGTGTACGTGCTCAGGACAGCCTCTCTGGGGAGGAGACACTGAGCAGAGAGGGACATGATCACCTAGGACAGCCAGGCATGAGGTACCAGCAGGCAAAGTCCTGAGGCCCGAGTGGCTCAGGGAGCAGAGCAGCTAGTCGGGGCTTCCGGAGAGTGAAGGCAAGGGCCAGGGCGGGGCCACCTGGGCTGGGCAGGTCACACGAAAGGTTCCAAGGTTTTATTCTTGTGCAGGGAAAGCCATTGTAAGCAAAGGAGTAATCTCCAATTTCTGTTTTTAAAAGATACTTCGGGCTGCCGTGTGGAGAGTGTGTTGTGTGCAGCAGGGGAAGCAAGAACACCGTGGGGAGAGCGTATTTTAGCCATCCAGGTAAGAGGCGAGGTGGTGAGCTCTCGTGGGTGGCAGTGGGGAGTGGGGAGGAGTGCCTGGCTGTTAGATGTGTTTGGGAACAGAGCCAACAGGACCTGTTGCTGAGTTTGGATGTCCAGGTGAGAGAATGCACCATCAGGATGACTCTCATGTTTTGATCCCGACCACTGAAGGGAGAGTGGGGCCATTCCCTGACCCTGACCCCTCCCTGGCCAGGGGCCCTTCCCCTACTCCCAGTCCTGTTGCACTCACTCAGGAAGTCCAGACCACACTGCCGGACACTTCTTTGTGTGCACCTCCCACCTGGGGCCTTTGCACTTCCTGCTCACCTCCCTGAGAGGGCTGGGGAGGCTCCTTCCCCCACATCCAGATCTCAGCGTAGATGTCACCTCCTCAGAGGAGATTCCCTGGCCACCCTGCAAAAGGAGCCCTTCACTCCATAGCCTTCTGCTGTTTTTAATTCTCTTGATAGAGCTTATCACTTCTTGACTCTCTGAATCCATTCATCTACCCCCCCACAACTGCTTCCTCTCTCGTTTAGATATAGATATAAATATATAGGTGTTTAGGAATTTATTATCTGTTTCTCTCCAGTGGAATGTAACCCCATTAGGACAGAGATTCATTTTGCAAGTTCACCAACTGTGTTCCCAGTACCTAGAAAAGTACTCAATAATTATTTGTTGAATGAATGAGTAAATAGACGTAAAAATGGATACATGAGTCCATATATCCATTTATTCAATCATTTATGATTTATTCAATGACAAATACATTTTATTCAATGATAAATAAATAAATGATAAATAAAAATGATAAAGAAAATTATTCGATCATTCATGATTAATTGAGGACCTACCATGTGAGTACGTCAGGGAACCACAGATAAGGATTAAATGGTAGGTGCTCAATTAGAGACAGTCAGATTAGAAAGGCATAGCTGAAGTCTCAGAAGCAATTACAGTGCCCTGGATGAAAAAAATCTTTCCCCTGTTCATTACCCACTGGCTAGAAGCTGTGGGGATCTGCTGCTAAGTCAGATAACTACTGGTCCCCTGCTTAAGTCCTGTGACATAAGGTTGCTCTGATGAGGGCCCCTTATGAGAGGTATGAGTGAGTGCCACCAGGCCACCAGCCAGCCTCCAGCACATCTATGGCAGCCCTGAGCCCCAGCTCTGTACCTGCATACGGTGAGACCAGCAGAGGCTACCCCGGGCCAGAACTAGCCTCCCCAGAGTCTTCCAGAGGAGCAGCATTTCCAACTCAAGCTAAGCCCCAGCAGGAGCCATGAGCCTGCCTGAGCTCCCCATTGGTCCTTTGCTTCATGAAGAGGCCCCTTTCATAGGTGGGATCAAATCCAGTCGGAGGCCTGACTGCACAGAGGGGTGTCCTCTGTCTGCCTACAGCCTCACAGGAGGGCTCTTCCTGGACACCACTGGGGACTGACTTTTAAGCTGACTCTGAGAACGTGAACAATAAGCCTCCTCAGAACAGGAAAAGCTCAGAATGCCATCAGGTGGTGAACACACCAGGGGACCTAGGCAGGAAAGATGCATTTGACAGAGAAAAGAGAAGGGGGGCAGGCGGCACAGAGATCCGCAAAAACTCTCCTTGGTGGACCAAGAACTGACCAACGGGGGAAGGTGCTCAGAGAAGCTGCTCCGTCACTGTACAAACAAGACTGGAGTGGCTGGTCCTGAAGCTGTATGTCCTCAGCTTCCCCTCCTTTTCCTGCCCTGCTCTGAGTCACGGCGGAGGGCGGCTGACCCCTGCAGGCTGCATTTCCCAAGCTCCTGGGTCGCTGGGTTCATGGAAGGCATTGGAGTGCTGGAGGAAGGAGGTGGAAGGATATTTCCACCGCCCTCTCTCTGTCACAGATGGGTCTCAGGCAGCGGTTATATCTCTTCCTTGGCTCTACCTCCCACCAGCCAGGCCCCCTATGGTTTCAGCTTCCACTAGCCCCCTGTAGCCCCTGGGCTCCAGGACCACCTCCTTCCTTTGCCCTTCAGCCTAGGGGTAGCTTCCTGTTGTTGCTAATGTCTGAGTTACCTCACTGTCCCCTATTTGACTTCTTAGATGCTTCATCACCTGTGTGAACAATTCCTGGCATTAAAAGCCCTCAGCTGTAAACGCCTAAGCGATTTCCATGTTCCTGGTTAGATCCCAATGGTTCAGGAGTGAAGCTGGAGCAGGAAAAATTGAATGTAGTTATCACAAAGAACTCCCTCCTCGAGGGATGAGAGAACTGACCGGACGCTTAATAAATATGTGTTGACTCAAAAGAAGAGAGAGAGAATCCACAGGATGGGTTTGGAAAAGGCTAAACATGGCTCTGTTTGAAGGCTCTGTTTGAAGTGTCCTGTGAACTGCTGAGACCAGGGCAGGGTCCTCAGGCCTGGCTGTCCCTGTTTATTGTCACCAAGGCACTGGGCATGCGGCTGGGTAGGGGACCGGATCATGTCTGCATCTTTCTGCAATGGGCAGTTTGGATAGTCTGGGACTGAACCCTCCATCTTCCCTTCCCACTTTCTTGCCTTGTAAGAAGGAGCGATATTCCACAGCTCTGGTGACCTCCTTCCTTGCCTCCCTCCTTATCATTGATCTCAGCTAGTTGTAACTGGAAACTTGGATCTCAAGACCAGGGAAGTAAGGCTTTAGGACTATAAACCACTTCCTTCAGAGAAATTCTCCCTCTCAAAGGAAACAGGAAACCGGATACAATCAAAGGCACTGGGCACACTCCAGGGACCAAATATTTAACGGTAACATTCCCCGGGGGAGTCTGGATCAGGGACCCTGGGGAGGGACTTGGATGTCTGGGTCCTAATAATCCTGCCTTGAATCTTGCTTGCTTCGGGACCTGTGGCATCACCCACCAACTCTAAATATCAGTGTCACCAATCCCCAAAAGGGGGATCCATTGGACACCCTCAAGGCTAGTTTGCAGAACTATAGAGAGCGGGCCCAGACACTGAACTCCTTGAAAGAAGAGAGCTGGATAAATTAGTTAGGCTAGTAGCGTAATGGGCCTTGGAAATAACTCCTGGTCACGTTCTGAGGACAAACAACTCAACAGCCTGGTGGGAAAAACAATTATGTCTATGTATGTGACCCAGTAGCGTCCTCTATTCTGAACGTCCTCTATTCTCCCTGCTTCAGATTCAGAGCCCCTTCCTTGAATCTGGGAGTGAGCAGAAAAAACATAGCCCCTGACCTAAAGGAGTTCTCCATCTGATGGGGAAGGTATAGCCCCTGAACAGAGGGAATGCCCAGTCTGATGGGAGAGCAGCCCAGGCTAAATAAAACATACGAGGCCAAAGTTCCTGGCGTCAACCCCAGACTGAAAGGTGGCACAGGTAACTGACATTGCAAGTTCTACCTCAGGCCTGTGTGCCTCTGACAAAGCCCCTCTCCTCTCTGGTTGCATCCTCTCATCCTTACAAAGAGGCGTTGGGATTTGTCCAGTGCACCTGATCTAGAGGAGGCTGCAGGGGGTAGTGTAGGGAGGGAGGTTCTCAGGTTTGGGGAAGGCATATTTTCAAAGTATACTTGCCTACAATCCCCAACCCTTTCCCGCAGTCCGGGGCGTATCAGAATGTCCCCACACAGGCGATGGGAGGCCCAGGGACTGCACTTTGACACAATCCCCCAGGTAATTTTGAGATGCAGCCACCTCCTCCCCAGCCCCAGTCCTCTAACTCCTGAGACCAGTGCAGCCCCACATCCCAGTGACAGGGTGGTCTTCAGGGAGGAGGGTGTCTGACCTGAACTGTAAACTCAGGACAACTGGACCCAGACCTCAGCATTCCTGGCCATTTCCTGCTCTGAGATTTGATTCTCTCCAGCTCTTGGGGTAAGGCCAGGATGGTGAAAATACCAAGGGCAAATTACCCCACCTGCTGTGGGAGACTTTCTGACTCATTCGGCAGTATGGAAAAAAATTTTCCTGTCTGCATATGTATTTATTGACCTACGAGTGGCTGGCGCAGTGAGGCCTTACTGGGATGACCACTGTAGTAAAGGGGGCCAAATTTCTTTTCCAACCAAGTGGAAAGACCTGACATTATAGGAAAAGGGAGCTGATTGAATCATTCCCCAGCAGCCTCTCTGGTCTTTGCAGACAGTGGTCACTTTTAAGAGGTGGCAGGGAATCCCGCAGCCTGGCTGGCACATCAAGAGGGTGAGGGCAGGAGGGAGCTGGAAATGGGCAGAGCTCGCCAGGCTTGAGAGAGCAGGGGGCCCACGCTGCCCATCAAGGTGCCTGCAAGGACAGCAATGACATGAGGACCCCCAGAGCAGGGCAGTCCTCCCTTGGAGCACCTCACTGTGGTGGGAACCAGCAGACCTCGGTTCTGGTCCAGGCTTTGTTGGGAGGGAATGAGTTGGCCTTGGGTGAAACTCCTCTCCTTTGGGGGCATCTCTATCCTCATCTGGATAATGTAGGACTGAATGAGATGTTTCCCAAGCTCTGGCAGGTCAAGTTCCCCTCTTCTGAAATGTGTCAGATCATCTTATACGAAGAGGTGAGCTTGGCACTAGTGGAGGGAGGGAACACCAAAAACCAGTTTGGGGATGGGGATCCCAGGGGCAGTAGTTGAGAGGCACATACAACTCCCCAGAAGGGAGTCCCCCCCTAAGGATTTCATGCTCCAGCTATGTGCCCCATGGAGAGGAAGATGGGGAGCAACATGGAATGGAAAGAGAAATAAATATTTGTTGTGAGTGAAGGAATGAAGAGTGCTGCTGAGCCAGATCTGAGTTCAAGCTGTGGCTCTACCAGTTAACAGCTTGTGGCCTTGACCAAGTAAAAATTCCTTGAGCCTTGCTTTTGTCCTCAGCATAATGGCACAAGAAGACTTGCTTGGCAGGCTCACTGGGACCATGAGGCCCCTCTGTGAATAGTGGCAACTGGTGCCTAGTGTTATCACCACCCCCCTCCCAAGGATGTCCCCGACTCCCCCAGAAAATACAGTCAGCTCCTGAAGAGATACAGAACAGGTTGCAGTGACACAGACAAACAACAAGTTATTTGTTTCACTTTGGAAAGACTGGTCACATGGCTTTAGTATCCATTTTGCACTCAGCTCTCCTACCTAACTCAAGACTGGTACAGAATTAGTCTGTGTTCCCTGATCTGTCTGCCTAGCATCTGAGTCTTGGGTGGGGAGCAGATAGGGATGTGGGAGCTTGCTGAGCCCAGCACAAACCCCACACAGGGCCCTGGAGAAGCCACACTTCCTGGTTAAGCGCAGTAAAGCTCTCTTGAGCAAGTGGCCAGTGTAGAGACTGGAGACAGGCGAGGCAGACTCAGGGGGAGCTCACGATGCCCCTTCTCCCACCTCCCTTCTGCATATCTCCTGGCCTGTCTGGAACCACAGAGTACTCAACATCTGCCTGAAGGCCTGTTTCCCTCTAGGGACCATGATCCAACTCTGGCCAGAGAGACTATATAGATTCCAGAGCAGCCCAAAGGCAGTGGTCCACTGAGAGCCGGACAGCAGACCCAGTGCCCTAGTGCCCAGAGCCTGGAGTCACAGGGGCTAGCTTGGGGGACAGGGATGCTCGCCCTGAGGAGGCAACTGCTCTCATAGGGCTTGGGGTCTTTCTCTGCTTTAGCTGCCTGGGCCTTCAGGGCTCCCTAAAGTTCATAGCATCTAGCCCTCTATTCTAGAAAAGATGCAACAGATGGCAGGATGTGGGAGGAGGACAGAGAAGACAGGGAGACTTTTGTCCTCTTTCTAAAGAAAGGTCCCACCTTCACCCTCAGGCCTCCCTCCATTCCATCGCTTGTACTTTTACATCAGAAAGTCCTACCCAGGGGCTTCCCTGGTGGCGCAGTGGTTAGGAGTCCGCCTGCCAATGCAGGGGACACGGGTTCGTGCCCTGGTCCGGGAAGATCCCACATGCCGCGGAGCGGCTGGGCCCGTGAGCCATGGCCGCTGAGCCTGCGCATCCGGAGCCTGTGCTCCACAACGGGAGAGGCCACAACAGTGAGAGGCCTGCGTACCGGAAAAAAAAAAAAAAAAAGAAAGTCCTACCCAGGATCTAACTTCAGTCCCTCTTGCTGCACCACAACCCAAGGCAGTCCTGCTCTTGGGACCTGGAAGAAGTTGCAGTCATATTCTCCCAGGTTCTGGACTTTCTCCCCACTTCACATCCAGGTTGGTGGAGTTTGGAGCCCAGATAACAGTGGTAAGAACCCCAGCACCCAGCAGTTTCCCATCATCCCTCCTTGGTGCCTCTTGTTGCTTTCTGTGTCTTACGTCCCAACATGTGCCTATTCACTGAGCCCCACAGTGTGCGGGACCATTTACATGAAGCTGCAGGCCAGGCGCAATCCAGGAACCAGTGCAGCCACTCAGGTAGCATCACGCAGAAGAGTTTAGCAACAGCTATCAGCCCTGAGCCCTGCCCCACCCTGCCCCTCCAACGCCCTGCATTTGCTGCAGGTTTTCCTCCTCTTTTCTGCCCCAGCCCCAGAGATGAGCTGGGGATAGGGGGATCCTGATGCAGTGGAAGGTGGGGAAGCACCCAGTCTTGCCCAGGTAGATGCAGGCTGGGCATAGAGTCCCCTGCCCAGGACAGCATGCAGCAGGATCCCCTGGATCAAGGTGGGAGCTGATGCCCTCCTCTTCCCCATGTGGGGCAATCAGTAAAATTATTTGTTTCCTCCCTGAGCATATAACTGCCAAACCCCAAGAGCAGGAGTCAGGTCTGGTTCAATGTTGTATTCCTAGCACCCACTGTGGTATCTGGTACACAGTAAGGCACACAATAATATTTTTAGAAAGGAAAATAGATTCATATAAAATGCTCAGTTAAAACCAGAGAAGGCGGAAAAGAGAAGGTAGGGGAGAAACAAACAACAAACCCAATGAATAGAAAAGGTACCAACACGGTAAACATTAATCCAATGATATCAATAACCACTTTAAATGTGAGTAAAGTAGGAAGGAGGGTAAGAGGAAGCCACTTTGAAGCTTTTTGCTTCTCTCCACAACATCCCTCCTGGCAGGTAGAAGACCCTGCACCCAGCCCACCCAGATGAGGGACCTTCCATAGAATCCTTGAGATTTCCATTCCCAGTTTCTGTCCCAGTCACCCAGTCACTTTCCATTATAAGTCATCCAGCTTAATACATTAAGCCACTTAATTAGGTGGTTCTAACTACAAGACCAGCCCTTCCCCTCACAGCTGTCCCTGGGTGGAAGTAGGGAACAGTCTGTTCTCAGGGAGCTGCCCTACACCCCTGTGATTTGTGCCAGGATAACGGAGCAGCATGGAGCCGCTGGCAGCATCCCAGAGCAGGGGTCTGGAGAGGCAGCTTCTCTGAGCATTGATCAATGACCATATTTTCAGTCACTTCTGCCACTCTGCAAAGCCCAATAAATCACTCACATCTGCCACGACCCTCGATGCGGGAATCTCACATTATGATGTACGTGGGAGAGGAGGAAGCTTATTATATCGAAGCCTTTTTTTCCCATCCACCATTCACAAAAACTTCAAAGTGCTGTGCTCAGAGCCACAAAAAAGAAAATGCAGACTGCTGACAACAATGGGTCTTGGGGATTCAACCAGGCAAGAATCAGGTAGGACAGGCACTGCAGGCACAAGGTGGGGACACCAGAGTGGCCTCCCTCACCCAGCTGATATTAATACCAACAATATGGGCCATTTGGAAGGTCCAACTCTAGGGTCCCCAACTTTCAAATCCCACAAAGGCCTGACCACCCAAAACTCTCCCTCTCTGACCTCCATAGCTGGTATCCACTATCTCCAACAGAGTTACACCAGTTGGCCAAGGAAGCAAAAGGCTCCAGATAACACAACACTGGCAGGCGTGTGACAGGCATTAGAGGGCCTGGGCTCTAATCAGACTCAAACTTGCTGTGTTAGCAGATTACATCACCTTTCAGAATCTTAGCTTCCTTATCCAAAATGGAGCTGATATCTGCCTAGCCCACCTCCCAGTGTTCCTATAGTAACCACTTGGCATTGAGCTTTACATACAGTCTCTCCTTTCCTCTTCCCACAATCATCTTAGGAGGGAGGCAGCATCTCCACAGATGAGAAGACTGGGTAACTCCCTCAAGGTCACAGAGCTGGTGGTCAGAATTGGAACTGCAACTCAGGTCAGCTGCGTCCCAAACCAGGGTTTTGTGTTTCACACAATAATATCCCCATGAGGCTGTGAGGACTTTGAGAATAGGGATTATAGTCTTATGTTCCCCAGTACCCCTTATTGTCCAAGCTTCTCAGACTGCAATGTGTGTGAGAAGCAAGGCCCAATGGCATTCAGCCTAACGCTGGCCCAGAAGTAACCCTCCCCACCCTTGTTTGGGGAGAAGCCTGTCTGAGGAGCCCAGAAAAAGGAAAGGCATTGTCTTGGACCCTGCAGGAAATAGGAACTCAAATCCCTGCCAGGTCCCTTGCAAACCACCTGTGTGACTTGTTTCTGTTAATGGACAGCCACCTCCACCATATGGAGAGAGGAAAGGCAGGGAGCCAGGGTGGGAGAAGGGAAGGCAAGAGGCTCCCCACCTCAGCGAAATGATAGTGGGGCGCACAGCTCTCCTCACAAAGCATTTCAGCTTGCCTGATAGACAGGGCAGATTTTGTTGTTGCCATTTTTTTTTTTTTTTTTTTTTTTTTGCGGTACGCCGGCCTCTCATTGCTGTGGCCTCTCCCGTTGCGGAGCACAGGCTCCGGACGCGCAGGTTCAGCGGCCATGGCTCACGGGCCCAGCCACTCCGCGGCATGTGGGATCCTCCCGGACTGGGGCACGAACCCGTGTCCCCTGCATCGGCAGGCGGACTCTCAACCACTGCGCCACCAGGGAAGCCCCTGTTGTTGCCATTTTACAGAGGCCCAAGAAGGTTCAGTGAGTGCCCAAGGCTATAGCTTGGCTGATTAGTGTTTGAGCTGAGACTGAACCCAGGTTCCTCTGAACCTGGCCCAGTGCTCTTTGTGGCATGCATGCTACCTGTGGGTGGCAGAGAAGGTCTCCTGGAATCCCTCACAACACTCAGCCCTAGGACCCAGCCCAGGGTCGGCTGGGCTGCCTCTCTAGCCCACCTCCTCCATTCTCACTTCCATGGACCTCATGGGATTATTTCTGCTGCCATGATGTTAGCAACACCTCCTGATTTAGCTTCCCTGCACTTGTGATCGAGGTAGCTGTGCAAATGAGCACATGCAGGCCCTAGAACCTGAGAGAAAGCAGGCAGGGCCTAAAGGAAACCAGATGGCAGGTCAGGCCAGGCCTATGCCCACTAGCAGCCTCTGTCCCAGAAATCTCAGCCCTCTTAGCTCGGCCTGTGCCAATTTCTCTTAACTGCAAAATCTTGTGTTCTGCCTCCATCTTAGCCTAGAAGCTCTCTGAGGACAGGGGCTGTGGTTCCCCACAGTCTGGAAATCCCTGAGGAGAGTGGCTGGGTTAGTGGGTATATCACAAGCAGCATTCACTTTGGTATCTGGTAAGCTGGTACAAATCCCAGTTTTGCTAATTACTAGCTGGATAACTATTTTCCAGTTCCTTTACCTCCCTGGTTCTCTTATTTCTTTATTTGTAAAAATGGTGTTGATGCCAGCCTTGCAAGGCTAAATAAAATTAAATATGCTACCAAAGAAGGCGCTCATCACTGTTCCTGACATGGAGGGGACACTCAGCATGCAGGTACTCCCTCTACCCCAAGACCACATGTCTCCTTCCTCAGGATCCTCTCCTGTCAGGCAGCCCCTGGGCTCATGGAGGAGCTTGAAGCAGAGGGGGACTGTACCCAGAACAGTGACAGAGCACACCTCACCTGCGTATACGGCACCATGCACCTCCGAGCCGTGCCACGGCCACTTCCCCAGGTGGAGCTCACCAACGTTAGGCCATGGCATGCATGTAAAGGAACCTCTCAAGCCACAGTTGAGGGTGGCTGTATTAACTGTCTGCCCCAACCGCGACAGAGACAGAGAGACACACGTGTGCATGCGCTACCCATCCATCGTCTTCCCTCCCATGAAACGGCAGGAAAGGGGAAGAACAAGCCCCTGTGATACTGGAGAGAGATGGTGGGTTTACATTATTTTCACGTGTAATCCCCTCAACAATCCAATGAGGAAGATGTCATTATTTCCATTTTACACGTGTAAAACTGAGGCTCAGAGAGTTTGGGCAAGATCATAGAACAAGTAAGTAGCAGAGTCAGGACTGAGAGACCAACATTGCCAGCCTGACGCCTAAGGCACTCAGAGCTCTGTGCCTCTCAGCATCCCTTCTTTCCTCAGACTCAGCACACACACTGCATGCTGGATCTTTGCAGCAACCCTGAGAAGTCAGGCAGGGACTGTGAGTCCCCTTTGCTGAGGAAGCTGCAGCGCCGGGGAAGTGAGGTGGCTTGTCCAGATGGGTACAGCGGCAGACTGAGCTCCAGCCTCTGAGTTCCGGCTCCGGGTCTCTCTCTGTACTGAGTGAATTGGGGGATCAGGTCTCCCTGGTTTGGGAGGGGGTTCCCCTTTTCTTGATTCTCCTCCCAAGTTTTTTTTCTTTAAACCTTGACAGTAGACCGAGCTCAGACTCAGGCCATGTTCTGACAGGAAGACTGCGGCCTAGAGAATGGCCCCTCCTTGCCTGCGTGGACTTCAGCGGTGGGAGGTGACAACCGCTCCTGTGCAGACCCCTTGAAGCCCTGGAGCTGCCCATCATGGAGGAGTTAAAGCCCAGCAGTAGCCCGCACATCCAGTCACTGTGAGTTCCCTCCCCACCAGGCCCAAGGCGCCCGCCCACCTCGTGTGGTCAGGGACCTGTTGGTGTGGGGCCTCCACTCCACTGAGTGCTGGAGATGCAGCACCGTCTCCCAGCAGCCAGGAGAGCTGTCTACAGCTCCAGCAGGTGGTAGACAGTGTGGCACGACACCCGAGGGGGAAGAGAGAAGAGGTTTTCTCTTTAAACGTCAGCTCCAAAGACAAACTCAGCCCCTCTGCCAGGCGTGCGGCAGCACCCACTTCCTGATCCTTCTTACTTCCCGGTGACAGTTGTGTCTGTCTCTCGGGTCTCTGCTCCACTCATGTACCCATAGCCCGGCAGTCAACATTAGCTCCTTCTGCCACCTCAGTGCCAGGCAGTCAGGCCAGCTCTTGGGCGGTACTCTGCAGGCCAGGGGACAGCTTGGGGTGGGGGTTTGGGAGCCTCCACACACACACCCAGAACCAACTCATCCCTGAACAATGCAGCCATTTTTCTTTTCTGAGAGCACTCCTTTATAGACAACTCTCTGCAGTAGGCATAACGAATTATGCCCATTCTATAGGTGTGGAAACTGAGACCCAAAGAAGTAAGTGATTTACCCAAAATCACCCAGCAGTAAGGTTGGAGTCAAGGCTCAAATGCAGGTCTTTTCATTCATCCATTCAATTGTTCATTCAACAATTCCAGTTACACTTAGATGTTGTGTGACTAATAATAAGTTGTTTAACCTCTCTGAGCCTCAGCTTCCTCAGAAAATGTGGAAAACAGGAATATATTATTACTATTAGAAAACACTATTAGTGCCTCTTCATAAAATTGTGCAAGGATTTAAATAAGAGAATCCACATAAAGTATTTCGCAAAGGCCTAGCAAACGTTAGGTGTTCGAGAGTCACTTGCTACTATTACCATTCACTTACTGGTCAGGCATTAGATACCAAAAATGGGCAGAAACCATGCTGGACACTGTGAAGGAGAGTTGAATAGGCTTGGACCCCACCCTCAAGTTGCTCACAGGCCAGTGAAGGAGGTTACCTTGGTGCAATCTGACAAGGGCTGTGTTACAGGGGAGCATGGGGAGCTGTAAACACACCAAAACAAGGAAGGTTTCTGGGAGGAAGTGTCATCTGAGTTGACTATTAACGAATGAGTAGGAATTAGGAAAGAAAAGGGAACAGATTTCTGAGGGGTGTGTGTGTGTGTGTGTGTGTGTGTGTGTGTTTTAGACATGGTCTTAGATATTAAACATCCTTCTTTCATCTTTCTCCTCAACTCCAAGGCCTGGACAGGTTAAGATATAACTGGCTAGGAGGCAGGGAAGGTGACTTTTGAGCACAGGTAAAAGGTGGGGTGGGGTTGAGCATCCTAGGCTGGGGGAGTAACCTTGGCCCTGTGTGCTTGTGTGTGCGCCAGGCTTGCTCAGGCCTCCTGCTGTGTGGCAGCTGGTAAATTGTCAGTCTTGCCCAAGAGACTGTGAGTCTGTGCCATTGAGGGCAGGACTTGTGTTGTCAGAAAACATTTCTTAACTTGAACGTATAAACTGTGTTCCTACGTCAAGGAAGATTAATGGTGGGGGTAGGGCATGAGGATTGGGTGGGGCACAAACAGGAAAGAGATTAGCCTTGTTGGGACTCTTCCCAACAAGGCCTTGAATGAGGGACTGGGATGGGCGGGGGCAGGGGTGAGCAAGCAGAATTGAATGAAAGGTCTGAAAACCCAGGATATAATTTTTTGACCTTTAAAAAAAGCTATAGCTCCCTACACACACACACACACACACACACACACACACACACACACACACCCCACTAAGAGCCTGAAGCCGCCGTGGCCTCCTGTCATGATTACAGGTGATGACGGCAGGGGGAAGGTGTCATGCCTTCACACCCCTCTCTGGCTTGCTGGCTGCTCCCAGACTGTCAGCCCCTGAGCCTGACAGAGCCGCTGAGTGGTTTCTGCGTCTCTCCCCAGCCCTTGCTGGGCCATCTGAGAATGGCAGCCCCAGGAGCCCATAATGTGGGGTAAGGGGTGTTGTATTTACTCTGCAGAGGATCGGCCACCATGGCAGGTGTGTCTGCTGAGCACAGCAAGTCCCCAAACACACTGAATGTCTTCCTCCCCAGAGAGGATTTACGGAGCTGCCAGCCCCCAGCGGAGCCCTTGCTTCGGCTCCCTCAGAGGCCAACCGTCCAGGAAGGGCTGGACAAGGCCTTGGGAAGACAAGCAGAGCTCAGGAGGGACTATTCACACCCTTTCCTCATAGAAACAGGAGCACGGGGACCAACAGGAGCTGAGCTGGGGGTCAGGAGGCCAGAATACTCCCCCCTAACTTGCCAGGTAAGCTTGAGCGAGACCCTTTACTCCTCTCATCTCCTGGGGACGTTTTAATGAAATAACCCTTCACTCTCCAGTACCTGCGTTTGCCCTCTGTGGGTGAATGTAAAATAACCAACTAACTTCTTCTCTACCTGGCTACTCAGTCTGCCCCACTAAGGCTTCCTTCCCCCCACAGACACTGATTCAGCCACCTACTGAGTGCCAGCCAGGCATGTGTTGTTAGGTACTGAAATACAATGAGCGAGGCAGATGGAGAGAACCACACCCTGCTCTCACAGAGTACGCAACTCATCTCGATGAGGACTTGTCCCAGTGGAACTACAGTGGCCACACAGCAAGTGGTATGTGAGAACCAAGTTTGGATTATTTGACGATAGTAATAGTCCCCATTTACTGAGTGCCTACTATGTGCCAGGCTCTTAATGTATCTCATCCCTAAGACTCATTACAACCTTTAGAGGAAGTATTAAGAAGCCTGTTTTGCAGAAGAGTTTTGCTCAGAAAGGTTAGGTAACTACTCCAAGATGACACAGTTCCAAGTACCTGAACTTTCTGTCTGGGGAGACCACTCTTACCCTTCATTCGACTCACGTACCTCCATAAAGCAGGGGGAGAGAGATGTGTCTCTGAAAAGGTGATCGTTAAAAATATCTGGGGTAAAATAAGTCATGGGAATGTAATATACAGCATAGGGAATATAGTCAATAATAGTGTAATAACTTTGTATGGTGACGGACAATAACTAGACTTATCCTGGTGATTATTTTGTAATGTATAAAAATATGAAATCACTATGTTGTACAACTGAAACTAATATTGTAAGTCAATTATACTTCAATAAAAAAATGAAACAAAAAATCTGGGGTAGAGGGGCTTTTTTTCAACAGACCTTTCCCTCTGGTGCCCCCAAGAGAATCACTGCCTGGGACACTGCATTCTAGCTGCGTGGGTGTGCATCAGAGCTCTTGGTTCCGGGCTAGAAAAAAAGGGCTAAGAAGTAGCTCTTGCTCTGCTGTAGTCTCGGCCCCTGCTCTCCCAGGGGTGGGAAGCAGAGAATTGGAAGCCTGTGGACTCTGAGAGCAGGCTGCATGGTGAGAGCTGCAAGGTCTGACCCTCAGGTTCTGCACCAACCTCACCAACTGCACTGCAAAGCTTTCTCTGCTACACAAGGCAAAAGATAGTTTCTGCACAGAAGAGCTGACAGTGCTCCACCAAGCAGTCCAGAGCGACAGAGACCCTGTCCCCGTGTGCCCTATGCTAGCCTTGGGGCTCCCCCAGCCCTCCTGCTTTGCCCATCAGGGCTAGGCTGGAGCCGATACTTGATAACTGCCTGCTTATTGACTGACCATCTTCTCTGCTGCATTAGCTGAAACTGGGCCACCCAGTGCCCAATATAGCAGCTGTGAGAGGACCCTGCTGAGGAACTGGGGAGGAACGACCACTGTGCAGGGGATTAACACAATCCCCAGTGCCAGGCCACTAGTGGGTTCCAGCGATGAGGGTGGGAAATGAGTCTGTGGAGGCACAGAGCATCCAGGGAGAGTGACCACTTGACTGAGGATGGGTAGAGAATTGGGGGGCCTTAGCTATCACAGAAGCTACTGTGTCTCATTCTGAATAAAGCCTGGCAAGAAGGATGAACCCCCAACTCTGCTGTCTCCTTCTGGAAGCTTTAGGGAGCCCAAAGCCACATGTCCTTATTGCTGTGGTTTCAGCCTAAGAAAGCCAAAAGTCTGCTGAGAAGTGAGGTGGGAACAGTAGATTGGGGCAGCTGGAGGCACCCAGGAAACTTGCTGGATATTTGAAGGACTCCTTCTTTGGTGCTGCATGAGGCAAAAGGGGGCCCATCTGTTGGACCACATGAAGGGACAGAAGCTGGGGAACGAGCAAGAGAGAGACCACTAGTGGACCCGCCATTATATCACTACCACTTGAGTACCTACTAGGATCTGAATCTTCTCCCCATCCCTCCCTTCCCCACCCTTCCCTATCTCCAGAATTGGCACCCCATCCACCCTGTGGCGTCAGCCTTAATCCTGGGGAGTCATACTTGATCCTTCTCCCACTCTGTACATCCAGTCCATCACCAGTTGGTTCTAACTCTAACATGGAATAAAACCTATTTGGTTGTGATATATTATCCTTTTTATGTGTCACTGGATTTGATTTGCTAATATTTGGTTAAGGACTTGACATTTTAAAAATGTAATCTGGATAATGTCATTCCCTGCTTAAAGCACTCAAAGGCTTCAATGTGTACCTAGAATCCTATCCAAACTCTTGACCATGAACCACATGGCCTATAAGGCCCTACCTTAGTCCTTGAGCCCTGTGAGGGCTGGACTGACACAGGGTTTAGAGAAGCCAACAAGGGCCAGGCACAGTCAATTCCAGGATGGCTTCCTTCCTCAAATACTTCTCAAGTTGTAATTGTAGCTACCTCCTTGTTGATCGGTGTCTTGGCTCTCTCCCAGCTAGTCTCTAAATTTCATGAGGGCAGGGACCAGGACCGACTTCTTGGCCATGATAAGATACCTAATGTCTGGCATGGAGTCTGGTGCTTCTGAATTAGTGAAGGAGTGAATTTGCTGCCTCCTCCATGCCTGGGCCTGTGCATCTGAACACTCAAATTTATCACCACGAACTTCAGGTGGGCCCTTAACGCTGCCTCCAACTATACTAGACTTTCTGAGTCTAGCCTTTCTCCTACTTCCTAAAGAATTATTTCACACTTGCTACTCTCTCCATCACCTCCTCCCTCTCAGCTGATGACCTTGCTTCCCACTTCACTAAGAAAACTGAAACACTCCGAAAGGAACGTCACCTACCAGCACTCACATACCCTGCCTTTCTGCCTCTTGGATGATCTCCAGGCTCCTCTAAAGCCAATCCCTCTGTGTTTGCCCTAAGTCCCAGCCCTGCTTGCCTAAACAAGGACATCAATCCAGAAATTCTATCCTTTGCCCTATCATTAGTTTTGCACTCTCTACTAGATGGTCTTAGTCAGTACACAGACATACTAATGTCCCTTCTTCGCAAACAACAAAGCAAAATGCCTTGTTTCCACTTCTGACAGCTCTTGCCCCATGCCTTTACGCTCTGCAACAAAATACCTCAAAAAAGTAATCTACACCAGCTGTTTTCAATTCCATTCCTCCTCTCTCCTGAGCCCTCTCCAACTAGACTTTCTGCTCCTACCACTATTAACATTGCTCTTGCTAAATCCAATGGTAATTCTCAGTCCTCATCTCACTTGACCCATTGGCAGCCCTTGACAGCCAATCTCTTGCTCCTCCTTCATATACTCTCTACTTGGCTTCTAGGACACCATACCTGGGGCTCTGGGTTTCTTCCTATATCTGTAGCTCTCCTTAAGTCCCTTTTGCTGGTGCTTCATCATCTCCCCAAACTCTCAATGCTCAGTCCTTGGTCCTCTCCTCTGCTTTCTTAAACTTTTAAAAAAAAATTTATAAAATTTTGAAAGGTTACTTTCCATTTACAGTTCTTACAAAATATTGGCTATATTCCCCATGTTGTACAATACACCTTTAAGCCTATGTTACACCCACTTCCCCACTCCTATATTGCCCCCACCCCTCCCACCCCCCGCACTGGTAACCACTGGTTTATTCTCTATATCTGTGAGTCTGCTTCTTTTTTGTTACATTCACTAGTTTGTTGTGTTTTTTAGATTCTACATATAAGTGATATCATACAGTATTTGTATTTCTCTGACTTATTTCACTCAGCATAACGCCCTCCAAATCCATCTATGTTGCTGCAAATGGCAGAATTTTGTTTTTTTTATGGCTGAGGAGTATTCCATTGTATATATATACCACATCTTCTTTATTCATTCATCTGTTGATGGACACTTAGGTTGTTTCCATATCTTGGCAATTGTAAATAATGCTGCTATGAACATTGGGGCGCATGTATCTTTTCGAATTAGTGTGTTCATTTTCTTCAGATATATACTCAACAGTGGAATTGCAGGATCATATGGTAGTTCTATTCTTAGTTTTTTGAGAAACCTCCACACTGTTTTCCATGGTGGCTACATCAATTTACCTTCCCACCAACAGTGTAGGAGGGTTCCCTTTTCTTCACATCCTTTCTAACATTTGTTATGTGTGTTCTTTCTGTTGACAGCCATTCTGACAGGGTGAATTGATATCTCATTGTGGTTTTGATTTGTATTTCCCTGATGATTATCTTTTTATGTGTCTTTTGGCCATCTGCATTTCCTCTTTGGAAAAATGTCTATTCAGTTATTCTGCCCACTTTCTAATCAGGGTTTTTTTTTTTTATGTTGACTTGTGTGAGCTGTTTACATACGTTGGCTCTTAATCTCTTATTGGTCATATCATTTGCAAATATTTTCTTCCATTCAGTAGGTTGTCTTTTTGTTTTGTTGATGGTTTCCTTTGCTATGCAAAAGATTTTAAGTTTAATTAGGTCCCACTGGTTTATTTTTGTTTTCATTTCCATTACTCTAGGAGATGGATCCAAAAAAGTATTGCTGCAATTTATGTCAAAGAGTGTTCTGCCTATGTTTTTCTTCTAGGAGTTTTATAATATCCGGTCTTACATTTACATTTTTAATCCATTTTGACTTTATTTTTGTATATGGTGTTAGAGAATGTTGTAATTTCATTCTTTTACGTGTAGCTGTCCAGTTTTCCCAGCACCACTTATTGAAGAGATTGTCTTTTCTCCATTGTATATTCTTGCCTACTTTGTCATAGATTAATTGACCATAAGTGCATGGGTTTATTTCTGGGCTCTCTATCCTGTTCCATTGATCTATGTGACTGTTTTTGTGCCAGTACCATACTCTTTTGATTACTGTAGCTTTGTAGTACAGACTGAAGTCAAGGAGTGTGATTCCTCCAGCTCTGTTCTTCTTTCTCAAGATTGTTTTGGCTATTCTGGGTCTTTTGTGTTTCCATACAAATTTTAAAATTATTTGGGGGCTTCCCTGGTGGCACAGTGGTTGAGAGTCCGCCTGCTGATGCAGGGAACACGGGTTCGTGCCCCGGTCCGGGAAGATCCCACATGCCATGGAGCGGCTGGGCCCATGAGCCATGGCCGCTAAGTCTGCGTGTCCGGAGCCTGGCTCCGCAATGGGAGAGGCCACAACAGTGAGAGGCCCGCGTACCGCAAAAAAAAAAAAAAAAAAAAATTATTTGACCTAGTTCTATGAAAAGTGCCATCATTATTTTGACAGGGATTGCACTGAATCTGCAGATTGCCTTGGGTAGTATGGTCATTTAAACAATATTGATTCTTCCAATCCAAGAACATGGTATATCCTTCCATCTGCGTGTGTCATCTTCAATTTCTTTCATCAGTGTCTTACAGTTTTCAGAGTACAGATCTTTTGCCTTTTAGGTAGGTTTATCCCCAGGTATTGTATTCTTTTGGATACGATGGTAAATGGGATTGTTTCCTTAATTTCTCTTTCTGATACTTCACTGTTAGTGTATAGAAATGCAACAGATTTCTGTATATTACTTTTATATCTTGTAACTTTACCAAATTCATTGATGAGCTCTAGTAGTTTTCTGGTGGTGTCTTCAGGATTTTCTATGTATAGTATCATATCATCTTCATCCTCTTCTTTATTTCTACTTTCTCTCCTGGGGATCTCATCCAGCCTCACGTATTTAAACACCATCTACATCCAATGGCTGTCACATTTACATCCCCAGCCCAGACCTTCCTCCTGAACTCCATCGTATATCCATCCAACTGCCTGCTCAACATTCCACCGAGGCATTTAATAGATACACCAAACTCAACGTGTCTAAATCTGAACTCCTTTTATTGCTCCCAAAACTTGTATCACCTGCAGCCTTTCCCACCTCAGATAATGCACACTCTATATTTCCAGTTGCTTAGAACTAAAAGTTTGGTCATACTTGACTCTTCTTTCTCTCACACCCCATATCCAATCCATAAGAAAAATTTTTTTTCTTCCAAATACATCCAGAATTTAAAAATCGTGCCACATTCATTCAATGGAATTCTAACAGCAATGAGAAAAAACAAAACAAACTAAAAAAAAACAAGCAAAACCTACTATTTTGCTCAATAGTATGGATGAATCTCAGACATAATTTTAAGTTTCAGAAGCCAGACAGAAAAGAGTATATACTACTCAATTACCTTTATAAAAGTTCAAGAACAGGCAAAATCAATCTATAGGTAGCCTGGGCAGCTGGTAGCCTCCTTGGGGCTTGAGTTAAGAAGGAGGTTGAGGCTGAAGGGGTGATTCATGCAGCTCAAAGAGCCAGGTATCCTCCTTCCTCTCTGTTCTGTGACCATCCTGCCAAATGAGGCCAACCAGGAAGTACCATACTCCAAGCCCTCTACTCTAGGGACTGCTCTCCTCACTAAGACACAAAGAAACAGGATGCCCAGGCCTAAGAGGAATAGAGACTAGGTAATATGAACTAGACTTGGGGCCCAGACAGTCCTGCCCTACCTAGCCCAGAAGGGCAAATGGGCAGAGAAATGCCAGGTGCACCTCTGGGGTTTTGCAATTTTGGTGAAACTGGGCAGGAGGAGCAGGGAGAGTTGGAGGAAAGGGAGTTGGGAAATATTTAACCTTATAAGAAAATCCTTACAGACAGAAGCTGTGCTATCTACTAGGAGGCAAAACCCAAAGTTCTAGGCTTGGCTCTGATCCTACAAACAATGTGAATTGTGGGTATCACTGTAGTGTTATTTGTAAAAATTAAAAATCAGTAACAATCTAGTCAAAATTATAAAAATGAGTCATACAAAATATAAAAGTCATATAAAATATGATAATCATTTATTCAAAAAAACGTATATAGCATGCCTACTCTGTGCCAGGCATGGGGGTTACACAGGTATGTGAGCAGATGTGGTCCTGGCCCTTTTGGTGCTTACCAAGCCCAGAAAAACTACCTGGGCCAGGAGAGATGGGGAAGGAAAAATAGATCCACCTGGAGTAACTAACAGAGGAAATGAAACTGGTCTAGCGGGGGAGGGGGTCAGAGAGGCCTCCCTAAGAAGGGGCTGTTTTAGCTAAGACCTAAAAGATGAATAAAAAGACAATCCAATATTATACCATTATAAAAATCCTTAGAAAATATTCTTTATTGACATGGGGGAAATGCTTATAATGTAACATTAAGTGTATAAAATAGGATATAAAAACCATAGATGCACCCAACTATGCAAAAATAATTATCTAACATCTATCTATCTGTCTATCTATCTATCTATCTATCATCTATCATCTATATATGTTGGAAAATTTTCTGGAACACCAGAAATTTAACAGTAGTGATCTGCAGGTGGCAGAATTACTGGTTATTTTGTCATCTTTATTCTTTTCTATATTTCTCAAATTTTTAACAATAAACATGGATTGATTTTATGCTTGGAAATAAATATCAAACACAACACAGCCTCCAAGGCTCTGCCCCATGACCTCTGGGTAGAGGGGTTCTTCAGAAAGTATCCTGGCCATTCCCTTGCTTCCAAGCAGCACTCCTAAAGGACTCATTCCAATGTCAGCTGGGAGAAGCTTTCACCACTGATACTAATCTGCATTGCCCAGAGCACTCTTTAGCATAATCCACCTGAAGGCTATCCCTAGTTCAAACAAAGAAATTACCTTTTTAATCACAAAGTTGACATCCTTCCAGCACTTTCCCCCACTAAGCCCACCACTAATTTGCTGACTTAACCTGTGGAGGCTGAAATTTCTCTGTTCTGTTCCTTGCAGGTAAGCCTTTACATCAAAGGCTGGGGAGCCAGAGTCAGAATTAGGAGGAGAAAAGAGCCTGTGGCTGAGTGACCTTGAACATGCTGGAACTCTAGGCCTCTGTTTCCTCTTGTCCAAATGTGAGGGAGTTGGGCATCAGGGCTTGCTATCACTCCTCTTCTATCTCAGCCACTCTAGGCCAATGACTAATCCATCCGTACAGGAGCTAAAGATGGCCTACCTCTGCTGAAAGCAGGTGGTACCACCAGAGAGCAACTGTTCTGGGACCCTGAGGCCTGCTGCGGTGCAAGCACAGGAGGCACTTTAGTTGTCCAGAAAAGCCCAGGCTAGCTGGGGGGTCGGGGGAGAGGGCTAAACTGATGCCTAAAAGCAAACATATGTTAATCTACCAGATCTCTTTCCCAGAGCTCTGGTCCAGCAGTCTGGCCTCCCCCACACTCTGCTGTACTTCAGCAGCCCAGTTGGGAAGGCCTCCAGCTGTGGACAGAGGCAGGGCTGCCAGGGGCTCAACTGCCCACTGGAGTGAAGGTGAGGAGGGAGGGAGAGGCACCAAGCATGGGCTGGAACAGAGTGCAGAGGCCATGGCAAAAATCAGAGGGGAAAAATCACCCCCGCTGACAGCCGTGAGGAAACTGCTCCATAAATCCTATAGCTTCTCGAGGCTGATTCAAAACACATATGGGCTCACCGGTTAAAGGCATCTCTGGTAGACAGACCTGGATTCAAATCCTGTCTTGGCTCCTGATAAGATGTTTGGGAAAATTACTGAACCTTCCTGAGCTTTAGACCTCAGTGTATCTATAGACGTGTCTAGAATGGGGATAACAATAACCTTTACCAGCAAGAAACTATGAGCATTAAATGAGATAAAACTATAAAAATATAGCACTGTGGGCTTCCCTGGTGGTGCAGTGGTTGAGAGTCCACCTGCCAATGCAGGGGACACGGATTCGTGCCCCGATCCGGGAGGATCCCACATGCCGCTGAGCGGCTGGGCCCGTGAGCCATGGCCGCTGAGCCTGCGCGTCCGGAGCCTGTGCTCCGCAACGGGAGAGGCCACAGCAGTGAGAGGCCCGTGTACCGCAAGAAAAAAAAAAAAAAAAATATATATATATATATATAGCACTGTCCCTAGCTCATAAGCACTAGGAGCTAAAAAACACAACACAATCTTCCTAGGATTTCAACACAGTATTGGCAGGAGTCACGGTCAGGAAGAACTATAGAAAGTTAGAACTGAAAGGAACTTCAGAGACCTCGAATCCAGAATCCATTCCCTTCATTTAACAGACGGTGGCAGGGGGTGTGGTGGCAAAGAGGAGGCTCAGGGATTGAATAACCTAACCAAGAAGGTTGCACAGCTAGTTTGTAACAGCAAGGTTCAAACTCAGGTATTTCTGACTCCCAAATACCCATCACCCCTTCACCCCACACCAACCCATCTGGTCACAGACAGACCTTGCTCAGGTCTCCTTCCCACACAGAGGGCTGTGGTGGTCAGGGAGTGGCACTCCTCCCCATAACAAGCCCCCTGGAGTAGGTATCAAGTTGGCACAGAGTGCCCCCAAGAAAACCCAGGGATTCCCTAGAAGTAGGAGCTGAGGGGAATGGGGTATCCATTACCAAGCATGTGGAGGTGGCAGGCAAATAACCTGTAAAATACATGTAAATAACCACAGGCTATTGATGCGTCAACAATTTAAGCTATTTTTTTTGGTAACTGGATCACACTATACCAAGTGAACCTTTTTTCCTCTTGGCTTTCTGCCAAGTGGAAGGAAATAAAATTTGTGGTTGACTGACCAAATCATGCCTTGCTTGGTGAGGGGCCCAGCTGACTCCTGTCACTGAATGCCCCATATATGCCTCAACAATGCTTGAGCAGTATTGCTCCCTGGTTCCCAGGCCACATCTACCTCTGACTGGCTTGTCAGGGCAGGGAGCCAGGCACCTGGGGACCTCCAGCAGAAAGGTGTTCTCCCAGACCCAGCAGCCTGCTGACTCCAGCTGCCCAGAGGGCAGCAGCGCATGCTGTTCCTCCTGCGGGGGCACCTGGAGTGACCCGTCACCTCAGCCCAGCCTCCAGGATCCCAGCTTTGGAAGCTAGGCCCAGCAGCCTTTCTCTAACTCAGGAGAAAGACTCCTCTCTCAGGCACTACTGGAGTGTGGCTCTGAAGGAGCCACCTGAGCTGATAAGGGCAGCTGTGGTCAGGGCCCTGAGGTAGAATGCTGGGAAGATACAGGCCACAGCACGATGGTTAGAGGTTAGGCCCCTGGAAGGCCTGCCTGAGGCACAACCATGTGAGCTCTGAAAACTCATCCAATTCAATCAACATTTACTGAGTGTCTGCTATGCGCCAGACACTATGCTAGGCATTCTGGAGAATTTGTACAAACGAACAAAATGTGGCCACTGTCCAGGTCGCTGCACTTGAGGCATGACAGTCTAGCAAGGGAGAAAAACATGTATAAATATAACTTAACAGTACTTTGACACCTCCCTGAAAATGTGGTATGTCTTGTGTGCCCATGTGTGCGTGCATGTGTATAAGGGCATATGTGCTGTTATGTAAAAGCATCAGTGTGGGGGGGTGAGGGCGCAGGGCTTGCCTATTCAGACCCACTTTGAGCCATATGTTAACAATGATAATAAAACTACAAAATAAACGTACCACTTATGGCTTGCATATACCGCCAGGTGCATTATACAGTACCACGTGCTTTATATGTAGGAGTTTATTATATTCTTCCAATCACCCTAGGAAGAAGGTACTATCATTAATGTCTCCTTTTATTGACGTGGAAGTTAAAATTGAACGAGGTTAATAAGTGACTTTCTCAAGGTCATACAGCTAGGAATTCACAGCAAGGATTTGAACCCAGGCCTGCATTCTTAGCCTCTATGCATACCTCTGCCTTGGCCCTCCAACGATAGCTCCTAAAGACCCCCAGTTCTTCAAGGCTGGGGCAAGGAGCAACAGAAGCTGTCTTCTGGAAGAATGAGCCTGCAATTCTGCCAGCACAGCCATCCCCATCCCCACAGGACAAGGAGGGCACATTCTGTGGGCCCGTGACCTCTGTTACATCACGACCAGGCCTTTGGTTTGCCTTGGCACCCACTCAGTAGACCAGATTTCTTAAGCAGCCTTCCTATATTCACGTATCTGCATGACTTTCCTAATGTGGCAACACTTTGTTATAATCACCAGGCTCAGAGGCCCAGCCCACGCTAATGGGTTGAAATCAGGTTCATTGGTATATAGCTCAGCCACAACCTGGGGCTAATGGCAGCATGAAGGCCCCTCAGCGGCTGAGCTTACAGGGTTTCTGGGCTGCCTTCCCTGTCTTCCCTTCTCTCCTGAGCATCAGTCTTCACCTCACCTTCCCTGGGAAACTTGGAGGTTGTGAAGGAGGTAAACAGGGCAGGAACACTGCCATCAGGGGGCTGGGACACTGGGGGAATCAGGAAGGAAGGGGAGTAGTGGAATCAAGCCTCTGCTCCCAATCAGCTTCAGGAGGTTCTCTGGATCTGTTTCCCCTTTACCAGCTCCTACTTCACCTCCCTTATAGGATCACGATGAAAAGAGGAAAACCATGGTGCATTATAAAATCTTTGAAAACTTAAATGTGTACAAATGTAATGCAAACAGGAGAAACATGGGTGCCTAGGCCTGCCTGGGCAAGTTGTCAGGTGAGGCCAGAGGCTCCATGTCCCAGGTATGGAAGCTACTGCAGCGACAGCAGGTGCTGAAGACGTCTAGAACTCCGTAGTAGAAAGGGAATCTGCTGGTGAGAGGATTTAACGAGGGGGCAAGCACGCCTCACAAGAATGTCCCAGTGAGGCCAGCACTGGCAGTGTGCCCAGGCATTTGCTGGCACTTGGTGGCCCAGGCACTGCCTGGTGACAAGATTATGGCCTGGCAGGCCCAGGGAAAGAGCCCCAATGTGGACTGGACACTTGCATGACAGGACTGCCACTATTAGGTCACCCACCCTGGTGCTGCCTGGACATAGCATAAGCACCTCTGCTGTGACCGGAAAGACAACATGGTTTTGCAACACAACAGGAACATTAAGAGCCTGCCTCCTCCTGCCTGCAACAGAGATCCCATAAGTGGGAGTTGGGCAGAGGTAGTCAGACTGTCTGGGTTCAACAGGATAGCCCTGGGGCAGGGAGCTGGCTAGCACAAGCGTATCTGCAGAACAAGAAAGAGTATCCTCAGGAAGCTTTCCCAGTTCTGGTTAGAGAAGCAGCACTCCTGTCCGTGGTGTGCCACCCTAAGCCCACCCTAGCAATCTGCTCTGCCCCTTCCACTTCCCTCGAACTGGTGGAGATCAGCTCATTCCCAACCAGGGCTCACTGTCTACCCCGCACCCCCCACCCCCGCCCCACCCCAGGCCAGGCTGAACAGGCAGCCTCAGGTTCCCTGGCCGGGTCAGGAGAACAGCAGAGCTTCAGCTCTGGGGTCCTGAGCACTGCCAGGTTCACATTCCTCCAGCCAGCCAGCCCCCTCCTGCTTCAACTTGAGTTCAGCCTGATACTGCAGGGCAGAGGAGAGGAAGGCAGAGTGAGGGCTGGGGCACAACGGCCCAGAGAATATCCAGCTTACTTGGGGTCTTATGCTCTACCTTTTATCCTCTCTAGATGGCCCTCAAGCCACCCAGCATGGGGCACAGCAGGTACCCTCAGCTGCTCTGGACTCACCTGAGCGGGATCTTGACACGGAGGTAGCGGTCGACAGCGATTGCCAGCAGGGCCAAGATGGAGCTCTGAGTGAGGATGAGGACAGGGCAGGCGACCATGAGGCAGGTGTGGAAGTAGGTCTGTGGCCCAATGTTGATGAGGATGGCAAGTGGGATGACCAGAGCGCCCACTGCCACATCAGCCACTGCCAGTGACACGATGAAGCAGAAGGTGGCATCCCGCAGTGCCTGGTTCACCTTCACTGCCCAGATCACCAGCACGTTCCCAGGCACGGAGACCAGGGCGATGAGCACCTCGATGCCAATATATGCGGCCTGGAAGGCCGAGATGGAGGGCGGCATGGTGGGCACAGGCTGGGCACATCAGCAGACAGGCACCAAGGGGCAGGAGGCAAGCACCTGTGGTCACGGAAGCCTGGGGTGGGAAGGCCTGCCTGGGAAGGGGAGGGGAACCCAGGCAGCTCTGGAAGTCCAGCTGCCCTTTGGAGATGTGCCCCACTTGGCACATCTAGTGCCTGCCCAAGCTGGTGGGGTACCCTAACCCTTTCTCTGCCGGATCTTTGTCCCCTCCCCTTATCAGTCCCAGCGGATCCATTCGACAACATAAAAGAGCAGCACTCACTCCTCCACCGGCTATTTTATCAGGTGTGAGGCAGTTCCCAGCACACACTCACCCCACAGGGGTCCCCAGTGCCTGGCTCTGCCTACCCGTGCCCACAGAACAGGATGCAGGGAGCTCACCATCCTGTCTGCTGGTGGCCAGGGAGTCCCAGAGGCTGTGCCCAAAGTTCCGGACACCTGGTGCCACTCAGGGCTTGAGGCCGCGCCAGGCAGGGCTGGGCTCTCAGCACCGCGCGTAGCAGTTCACGGTCCTCCAGGCTCCCGCCGCAGAGCTCCTAGCCGGGCCTTTCAGGCAATCACATGGTGCGGCAAAGGCTCAGCCCGGACGCTTTTAAAGAGGTAGCGCCCCTATTTCGCACCTGGGACTGGTCTGGCAGACGTGGGTCTGGAGGACTGAGCCCAGCAACAAGCCAGGGTGCGCGGTCCCCTCTCCCCAGCTTGCAGTGCACACATGCCCTGCGCCCACCCACCAGAGGCACTGCTGGCTCCTGCTTCCTAGCAGTCCCCGGTCCCGGTCTGGCTCTGCCAGGGACCCTCGCACACACCCTGCCCCAAGGGGGCATTCTAGTCGCCTCTTTCAACCCTTTCCTGCATCCCCACTGGGGATGACCCAGAGGCGAACTGAGGTACAGACTTACCCAAGGTGACCAAAGCTGGCAGAGCTCCTAGCCACCTGAACGGTTCCGTCCAAGCGCCCTCCCAGCTCCACGCCTTGGGCAGCCTCTTGCTCCAGGGATGCCTGAAGAATCCAGGGCCAGCCTGTCAGGTCCAGAGGGATGGCAGCTATCTGGGACTCCACTCGGGCACCCGGCGCCTCCGTCGCCCACGGCGCCAGAGCTGAGTGGCAGTCGGGCTCCGCACAACCGGAGGGGGTGGGGGCGGCGGCGGCACCGCGGGGCCCCTCCCTCCTGGCCCTCTGTCTCCTCCCCCATCCCCTCCTCTAAACAAAGGCAGTGATTCTGGGCGAGAAAAGCTGGGAAATGTGAGCTTGTCGTAGGGTTTGATGTGTGAATCCTGTCTCAAGAGTGGACAGCGGAGCAGCCTCCCTGTGTTCACTCTCCCTCTCTTCTCACATGTGGGGTGTCAGCGATCCCTCCACCGGTCACAGCAAGGCATCTCACCTGCAAGACTCCAGGATGCCCCCCTTCTCCATTTCCCCCAACAGTCAGTTGGAAGTCCTGGCACACTCCCGGACCCCTCAGTCCTGAAACCCTGCTTTCCCATGAAATCAGCCCCTGCATAGTCCAGCACGCATTGCTTTGCAGGCTCTATCCTGAGTAATTATGTTCCTTTCTCCTCTATCTAGTAATTTCCTTTTTACAGAAGAGGGCACTGAGGCTCAGAGAAGTTACCTAGCTTCACAAGGTCATCTACATCAGTGTCACCTCCTCGTGTGCCCCTTTTCTTTCCTCCTTCTCCCTCTTCATAGCACAGTACCTAAGCCATAGGTATCCAGTCCAATATCCACATGTTATTGATGAAAAAGCAGACCCAGGGATGGAAGGGAATTTCATAAGTTCCCACAGCAAATCCTAACAGAACTAGAGTAAGAAACCATGCTCCTGACTCCCAGCACAGGGCTCTCCACCACTGTGCTCCATCCTGATCCCACTCTTGGCTGTCTCCTGCCACAGTTTCAGTTTAGGTGGGCTACTGGTATTGCCTAAGGACCACCCCACGGCAGATGCTCACTCAGACCGGTGCCTTACAAAGATCCCGACTTGAGAAATCCTTGTTCATGGATATTGGGAAAGAGCTCTATGAGGGCGAAGAGAGTCAGGCTGGGAGACCCCAATGCCACCTGGCCACACCCCAGTCACTGAGGTCACTGCATTCTTGTTGGGTTTCAGGATGTCAAGAGAGGAGTTCTGCTGAGAGGAGGGTGCCAACTAAAACTGCCACTTGTCATCTGCCTGTACAAGGGTTAGGTCACTAGCCACTGCAGTCACTGATCTTCAGCACAGGAGCTCAGGGCAGAGATCAGGAACGAGGCACTCTAATGAGTTTTAGATTGTAATACTTGAATGATGACTAAGTGTTAAAATGAGATCTCTGGTTGTATCTGTCTATATGTCTATGTTGGCATATATGTCTTTACCTTTGATGGTATTAGCTCTACTTAATTGGCTTAGAGTAAATTAAGTGCTTATATAAATTTCTCAGAAAGGAAACTTGCCAGAATGAATTTTGTGTTCATGTGAACTGGGAAATATTCAGCATTAAAATAATACCTGGTATTAAAGTTAAAGTTTGTAGATTTAATTAATATAGATATGTCTTTAGAGTCATCAACATTAAGTGTAATATTTTTATTGTATCAATACCTAGATTTCATAGAAGTCAAATAAGATCTTATTACATCCGTTGCAAACTTGTCAGCAAGAAAAATAACTTGGTATGATGAAATTTTTATCAGTACTTTTATAAGTAAATTAAGTGTAAGTGAGATAAGAGCTTTTGGGTGAACTCTTTAGGAATAATTATATTTTAAGAATGTCTACTTAAAAATAATCTCTCCAGGGCTTCCCTGGTGGTGCAGTGGTTGAGAGTCCGCCTGCCGATGCAGGGGATGCGGGTTCGTGCCCTGGTCCAGGAAGATCCCACATGCTGCGGAGCGGCTGGGCCCGTGAGCCACGGCCGCTGAGCCTGCGCGTCCAGAGCCTGTGCTCCGCAACGGGAGAGGCCACAGCAGTGAGAGGCCCGTGTACCGCAAAAAAAAAAAAAAACCTCTCCAGATATTTGGTAACTTAAAAGTTTAGAGTTGTGCTTAGTTAAGTTAAATGATAGAAGTTTATTGAATAGCTAAGTCATTCCCAAATAAAATAGGATACTGAAACATTAATTACTGAACATTGGCTTCCTTTTACAGAGAAACTAAAGGTATTGAGGATTATTAATAAATGTATTTGGTGCCACACTGAGACATTTTCTATTAAAAAGCACATTTGTTTTTAGAAGTTATTATTGGTATTTATGTTTTTCAATCTACAGAATGCTAATGTAGAAGACAGTTCCCAATTGCTTACTTTTTCATTCTCACTAGAAATTAAGGTGTTTAAGAGTTGAGGATTCTAATTTAAATATGTCATTAAAGCTACTTGAAATAATAAAGGAAACATTTCAGTATGTAGCAAGAAAGTAGGGTGTGTATTTTCATTAAAGGAAGGTATGAGGAATGGAACTGCATTTCACTAAGGGAAAAGTAATTCTGTCCTAGAGCTGGTTGTTTCTGGATGGGGAAAATAAGGGAAAAACTAATATGGGTACAGAAAGTGATGGAAGGTTTGTGGGAAAGGAACCTTGAGAAGAGTTTCGTGCATGGTCAGAATTGGCTAAATTTAGAATAACTTTAATCGAGTAAATAAATTTTAAAAGTAAGTTGGTACAAAACTTGAATTTGGTTTTTCTCTCTGTAAAGAGTACAAAGTTTTCTTAAAATGTCGATCTACATTTGATAATAGATTTTAAGCTTCTTTACCTTTTCAGTAATTTGTTCTGTATTTGTCTTTGAAATCTTTTATTGTCACTTTGGTTAAGTGAATAAGTATTATTTCACAATGACCTATGATCCTATTTGACCAAGTGTTTTAAAACCTTTTTGTTATTTTTTGACAAACTTCCCAAATCAAATTCTAATGAAGTTTCTTTGACCTCTAGCTAACTTTGGGATGCTTTAAGGGGCCCTAAAACATCCCAAAGAAAGATATTAAACTAATTAGGTTCGTTTGGTATGTTAATTACATGGGAAGCATTGTCAAATGGGTAATAAATCTTCTTAGGTTATATTGTATGGGTAAATGTTTTTAATCTAGATATTCTAGAAATTATATGGAATTTCTAAAACTATGGTATGTCCTGGTAAAATGTTATCAGTCATAATTCTAGTTATTATCTTAAAATGTTGTATGTCACAGCAGTAACCAAGTTTCTTTGTCAATGACATCGTATCAGGTGTTTAACTGTGCCTTCTTAAGTCTTTGTCATTCATAGACAGCTATTGTTTTACACTTATGCCTGCAAAAATGCTTCCTCTTCAAGAAGACTCATAGTAAGAACTTTCTGACAAGTTACAACAAAGCCAAATGTTAAAAAAGCCTGTATGACCAATTATATGAGTCATTAGACCAAGTTTATTGAAACCAGACTTATTTTGCAAACAAATTAGTCAACTTGGCTGTATTTGGTAGAAATGAAGGTAATTTTAGAGAGAAAAGATTATGTTTCAGTGGATTTTAAATTCTAAATTTGTTAATTGAGGTCTGTATTCACTGCCTAAGACTGACTTCACACATAGCTCTTTGCTGTTATGTTATATTGTTGTAAAGTTTAATTGAATTATTAAAAAACACTCTAAGTTTGTTTCTGAAGCTTATCTCAGTAATCTATCTTTGGATGAAGATCAGATGCCCCATGACCTGAAACCAGGGGAGTATACATACTGGAAAAGACATAATTTAAAAGACTATCTCCAACCTAGATGGAAGGACCCTTATCAAGTACTCTTAAGTAGCTTGTGCACAGCAAAACTGAAGAGAATTGACTCTTGGATTAGTATGTCCTCTTAGAAAGGGCTCCTGCACTGAACCAGCCTATAGAGAGGACTTCAGACCTTAAAATCACCTTAAAACAATGCTCAAGCAGAGAAGAAACTACCAGACTAGGATAAGAGGAAGACAACATCTGAAGTAGAGAGCTGACCCAAGATGCTGGACCAGGCCTCTATACCAATTACTTTGATAATTGCTCACACCTTTGCTTATGAACCAACTATATATCACAATCTTATGCAGAGTTAAAGTTCATCCAATTGTTAGGTTTATGGTCAATTACCTATATCCAGTATTTCTGGGTTACATTGGTGGATTTCTCCACTCCAAGGCTCTAATTGGAAGGCCCTTAGAGAATTATTCTAGAAGAAAGAAATTATAGCTCTGTTCAGCTCATTACTGATCTGGTGTTACTAGGTGGGATCCCCTCACCTGGCCACTTAATAATACCTACTCTGACCATAAATATGAATTTTCTTCTAAAGTTACTCAAGCTCAGTCAGAGCAACAATTAAGATTTCAGCCAAGGAATATAAACTCCCTCAGTTGTGGGATGGATTTATATGGCTAACACCAGGCTATAATCGTTTAAGTTTAAGGTCCCCCTTAAGTTGGGAACCATATTAAGGACAACCAGCATAATAACACTAGGAAACTGGGTTGGGTGCCTTATGAATAAAACCAATATATAATTTCCCTTAAAGATAAGAATAGGTACAGAATTGACTGAGATGACTGGGGATATACTGGGGTGCACCTAATGGAAGTTCTTGGCATTTGTATTTTGCCTGATTTACAAAATTGTTGTTCTTGCATTATCAAATGTATGACTGAGCCTCTGATAAAATGATGACTAGGCGACTTGAAGCAGTTGACCAATCACATAGTTCTATATGAACGATTGTAATAGTGTAACTCTAAATATGGAAAAAGCAACAATAATGAATCATTTCCTGGACTGTAACAGACTAGTAAGACAGGCAGTCCAGAGACGTTTGGCTACCATTAACAAGGTCTAGTCCAGTAATAGCACATTGAAAGCAGCAGGATACAAAATTAATGCATAGAAATCTCTTGCATTCCTATACACTAATGATGAAAAATCTGAAAGAGAGATTAAGGAAACACTCCCATTTACCATTACAACAAAAAGAAAAAAGTACCTAGGAATAAACCTACCTAAGGAGACAAAAGACCTGTATGCAGAAAACTATAAAACACTGATGAAAGAAATTAAAGATGATATAAACAGATGAGGACATATACCATGTTCTTGGATTGGAAGAATCAACATTGTGAAAATGACTCTACTATCCAAAGCAATCTACAGATTCAATGCAATCCCTATCAAACTACCAATGGCATTTCTCACAGAACTAGAACAAAAAATTTCACAATTTGTATGGAAACACAAAAGCTCCCAAACAGCCAAAGCAATCTTGAGAATGAAAAATGGAGCTGGAGGAATCAGGCTCCCTGACAGACTTCAGACTATACTACAAAGCTACAGTAATCAAGACAGTATGGTACTGGCCAAAAACAGAAATATAGATCAATGGAACAGGATAGAGAGCTCAGAGATAAACCCAAGCACATATGGTCACCTTACTTTTGATAAAGGAGGCAAGAATATACAATAGAGAAAAGACAGCCTCTTCAATAAGTGGCACTGGGAAACTGTACAGCTACTTGTAAAAGAATGAAATTAGAACACTCCCTAGCAGCATACACAAAAATAAACTCAAAATGGATTAAAGACCTAAATGTAAGATCAGACACTATCAAACTCTTAGAGAAAAACATAGGCAGAACACTCTATGACATAAATCACAGCAAGATCCTTTTTGACCCGCCTCCTAGAGAAATGGAAATAAAAACAAAAATAAACAAATAGGACCTAATGAAACTTAAAAGCTTTTGCACAGCAAAGGAAACCATAAACAAGATGAAAAGACAAACCTCAGAATGGGAGAAAATATTTGCAAATGAAGCAAATGACAAAGTATTAACCTCCAAAATTTACAAGCAGCTCATGCAGCTAAATATCAAAAAAACAAACAACCCAATCCAAAAATGGGCAGAAGACCTAAATAGACAATACTCCGTAGAAGACATACAGATTGCCAACAAACACATGAAAGAATGCTCAACATCATTAATCAGTAGAAAAATGCAAATCAAAACTACAATGAGGGCTTCCCTGGTGGCGCAGTGGTTGAGAGTCTGCCTGCCAGTGCAGGGGACATGGGTTCGAGCCCTGGTCTGGGAAGATCCCACATGCCGTGGAGCAACTAGGCCTGTGAGCCACAACTACTGAGCCTGCACGTCTGGAGCTTGTGCTCCGCAACAAGAGAGGCCGTGACAGTGAGAGGCCCGCGCACCGCGATGAAGAGTGGCCCCTGCTCGCCGCAACTAGAGAAAGCCCTCGCACAGAAACGGAGACCTGACACAGCCAAAATAAATAAATAAAATTTAAAAAAAAAAAACTACAATGAGATATCACCTCACACCAGTCAGAATGGCCATCATCAAAAAATCCACAAACAATAAACACTGGAGAGGTGTGGAGAAAAGGGAACCCTCTTGCACTGTTGGTGGGAATGTAAATTGATACAGCTACTATGCAGAACAGTATGAAGGTTCCTTAAAAATCTAAAAATAGAACTACCATAGGACCCAGCAATCCCACTACTGGGCATATACCCTGAGAAAACCATAATCCAAAAAGAGTCATGTACCACAATGTTCATTGCAGCTCTATTTACAATAGCCAGGACATGGAAGCAACCTAAGTGTCCATTGACAGTTGAATGGGTAAAGAAGCTGTGGCACATATATACAATGGAATATTGGCCATAAAAAGAAACGAAATTGAGTTATTTGTAGTGAGGTGGATGGACCTAGAGTCTGTCATACAGAGTGAAGTCAGTCAGAAAGAGAAAAACAAATACAGTATGCTAACACATATGTATGGAATCTAAAAAAAAAAAAAATAATGGTCATGAAGAACCTAGGGGCAGGATGGGAATAAAGACACAGACCTACTAGAGAATGGACTTGAGGACATGGGGAGGGGGAAGGGTAAGCTGTGACAAAGTGAGAGAGTGGCATGGACATATATACACTCCCAAATGTAAAACCGATAGCTAGTGGGAAGCAGCCGCATAGCACAGGGAGAGCAGCTCGGTGCTTTGTGACCACCTAAAGGGGTGGGATAGGGAAAGTGGGAGGGAGGGAGACTCAAGAGGGAAGAGATATGGGGATATATGTTTATGTATAGCTGATTCACTTAGTTATAAAGAAGAAACTAACACACCATTGTAAAGCAATTATACTCCAATAAAGATGTAAAGAAAAAAAAATAGCACATTGAGTAGCCTATCAACGAAATCCTCACCTGACCTAGGAATGAGCATTCCTAGCACCATGGAACAAAATGGTCATAAAATGCCTCCCAAACTATGGTCGAATTTAGGACCATGAGGGGTTCCTGCTAGCTAAAAATTGTCATTTGCCATCTGCCTCTACAAAAATTAGGTCACTAGCCACTGCAGTCTCTGACCTTCACCCAGGAGTTCAGGGCAGAGATCAGGAATGAGGAACTCTGTGTTCTGGGAAAAACTGGAAGAATAGGCCTTCAGATAGTTATTTTCAGGAGAAGATTGTATGAGCCCAATTTCTTATATTTTCTCGTATCTAGAAAAGCACTAAAATCATTTATGGAGACATTTGCTCCTTGTGACCAGCAGCAGCCCTCTGCCAAGATGTGTGCTTGATTGCACGTATCCCCCTTTACCCAAATCACATATATACTGACCTCTCCCACACTTCTTTGGGGCAGTTCCTCAGAGCTATTTGAGAAGCTGTCTCCAGGCTATGGTCCTCCTTTTGCCCCAAATAAAACTTAATGCACAACTCTCATGTTGTGCATTTTTTTCAGTCAACAAGGGTGAACACACAACTTCTGCTGGGAGTCTGTGCTGAGTCACAGTGAGGCCTAGGGTGGGGCTTGAACCTGAGTAGCTGGGAGGAAAAGGGTAAGGGTGGGTTGAATCTTCCTGGGGGAGGAGGAAGCCCAGCATGGGGAAAGCTAACTTCCATTTCTACCTTCACGGGGAGAAAAGAATCTATGCCTCAAATATCAAAATTGCAATCTTTCCCTAGAGCCTACCTGGAGAAACTGGGACATGTCAACTCTCCTCCCGCCTTTCCCCTCTACTTCCCCTACAGATTTCCTCCACACTCCCGATGGCATCCTGAAGGTCTGCTTATTCCCCATGTCATGTGAACATACAAGGCTTTTGTCCCATGCCCCTGCCTCTCAGCCATTTACTTGGCCCAAATTCTTTTTGGTTCAAGGCTTTCTCTTAATTTTCACTTAGCTTCCTAATTTTCACTCATCTAGCTGTCATAAAAACCTGCAAAGACCCAGGCAGGCCTGGCTTGGGGCAAGGGGTGTATGATTGGGTCACCCTATCTAAACTTGAGCAGCAACTTCAGCTCTGGAGACAACAGAGATACACACACACACACACACACACACACACACACACACACAATTCTTCTCACCTCACCATGGATTGTTGACATGTAGTAGATACATTTGCATAATACCTGTAGGTAATGTGTTTGTTCCTCAGTTCTGGGTAAAATAAACCAAAACAGTTTTCCCTTCTCTCCTCCCTCCCTCCTTCCCTCCCTCTCTCCTTCCCTCCCTCCCTCCTTCCCTCCCTCCCTCCTTCCCTCCCTCCCTCCTTCCCTCCCTCCCTCCACCCCCTGTCTGTTTCCAGGGTCAGGTCTTCTGGGGGATTGGACTGGCCTCTTTGAGAACAGAGCTGATTCAGTCAGAGTCTGTCCTGGAGAGCTGCTCTGGGAAAAGCACACCATCTCCTCAGAGTCTGCTGGGCGGGAGAGGGTGGGGGTGTTAGTGGTAAACACAGTGCTCTTGGGCATCAGGTCCCTTTGGTGCAGTGAAAAGACCACTTGATTGAGAGTCAGAAGAGCTAGAAGCTGGCTTCTGGACCATACTCTGCCACTCACTGGCTACATGGCCCCAGACAAGTTCATTTTCCTCTCCTGGCTTCAGTTTATCCATCAGTCATCTCAGACAATTGACATCTATCATCCTGTCCTGCTCTGACAGCCGGTAAGTCTGTTCCAAGGCGGAAAAAATGCCAAGATGGAGCCCTTGGGCACTTGACTTTTCCATCTAGAAACTTCTAAGTCCAGGCCACCGCATCTAGGACAGATTCCAGGGCTGAGAGGAGGGGCGGTTTGTGGTGGGGGAAGTAGAGAAGGGGGTCAGAGGTCTATAGTGGGCAAGAGGATGATGTGGAGAGGTGTAGGCAGAACAGGTGGAACAAAGGTGTCTGGAATTTACACTGAGCCAAAAACTCCGGCTTTCACAGTATGTCCAGGACACCCTGACTAGATGACCCTCTCCATGGCCAGGGTCCACTTATGCTCTGGAGACATGTCACCTCCACGCTTTCACCTGCCTTGAACAGCACAGGCTTGGTTTCCTCATCCATAAAATTGACGTAGGAAAACCAACCCATAGCATGGTTACGAGGGCTTAATGAGCTGACTTATGGTATGTCTAGCACAGATATTTTATCAATAAGGCAAGTAGGCAGCACCAAGCAGGTGGAGTCCTGGGGGTGGAAAGAGTAGAAGAGTGAAAAATTCTGGAATCTGCTCTGTGCAGCCAGTCATGCTAAAGTCCCACAGGTACCAGGTTTGGGTGTCCTTAAAGGTACCCAGTGAAAAGCTCCTATTTGGCATGTGGTTCTGGGAGCAAGATAACATCACAGAGGGTCTAAAGACCCCCAGGGCCTGGCCCTCACCCCCTCTACCCCCTTACCTCTTTGTCCTGCTTCTGTCCTCCCAAGGCCCCTGTCCCGGGTTTCTCCACTGACCCTTCACACCTACAGTCTCTGCACTGGGGGAAAGGGTGGATAGGGGAGAGGGAGGGCTGATGTGGAAGCAACTCCTGAGGGGCAGCCCTGCATGTCTTCCTTCCTTGAGTTCTCCAAACTGGGCTAGACACCCCAAGTCAGGAAGGGGCCTGCCCATGGAGGCTGAAGCTCTCCCAGTCACCCCTCAGGACACCAGCAGGGAAGGGGGGTGTCAAGGCTCGGCTCAGCTCCAGGTGGGTAAATGAGGTTTTAGGATTCTCCCCTTCCCAACAGCAGGAGGTTATTTTGGTCCTTGCCTTATTTTTCAGCATTGTTCTGGGCAGCATGTGTACGAGGAGAAGGAGGAAGAGGAGCAGGGCTGGGAAACGACAGGCAGTTTGGAAGGAAAAGATTTCTGGATGGCAGGGAAGCCCCTGGCCTTTCCCCAGCGGGGCCCACCCCAAGCCAAGTCTGCCAATGCAGCGGCTTCCCTGAAGTTCCCTTCCTCTCCTTTTTTCCTCTACCCTTCCCGCTTCAGATTTGGAATCTAAGTCTCTCTGCCTCCTTCTCCCTCCCTCGTCCTCTCTCCCTTTTCCAGGATCAGAGGCTCCTATGGGGGGAGATGCTGGGTCCGTAGGAAGTAGTGTCGACTCAGGCTGAATATTCCCTGTGGATTGGTGTGTTTGTGAGGTCAGGGGGGCATGGGATAAGTCAGGGCCATTTAGTCCAAGTCCCTCCAGACAGCACGGAACTGTTCCTAAGTCCTGAGGATGTCACCTTCATTTCTTCTTAAACCCATTGTTCATTCGTTCATTAATCCATTCACCTATTCTATTCAACAGACATTTATTGAACGCCTTTTTTTGTATCAGACAGTGAGATGAGCACTGGGGATATAGAGATAAGAAAACCTCCCAGTCAGGTGCGGAACAGAAGGCATAAACGACCCCAAAACACAGTCCCTCCTGTCAGGATTGGGGAAGATGTTTTCTACTTCGAACCTCAGTCTTTCTACCCCCACTGATGAGTACTTCCTCCTGTTGAATTTCAGCAGGCATGGAAAAGAGCTCACGCCAGTGCTAGAAGGATCTCTATGATACGATAAACAGAGAATCCACTCAGGGCTTGGCAAAGGAGCCTCCAAAGGCTGGGAAGGAGGGTCAGGTTTTAGGGGTTCATAGAGCTGTTCCTGTTTTGACTTATATGACATATGGGTTGCTGGTATAAGATTTTATTAGCCATGTAACTTTAAAAAAATTTGAAAATCTGAGCTTCAACTCAACCTGTCCATTGTATAGATAAGAGAACTGAGACCCAGAAAGACAACAAACTTGTCCCAACCCATCCATGAGTTGGGAGGCAGAGCCTGGTACCTGGGGAGATGTCTGGAGGTGAGCCATGCTCAGAGAATCCCTCAAGCACCAGCGCTTCAAACTCAGAACATGGTTGAGTGAGGGTTTTGGCTTTCACACCCTCCCCATCTCACATGGGAGGGAGACAGGCTGTGAACATACACAGGTGGACACACATTTCTACAATAATTAATCCCCCTCACAGTTGCACAGCACCTTAGTGTTCACACAAACACACATTATGCCTCACATAACAGCATCTCATTTAATGCTCACCACACACCTGGGAAATAGCAAAGGGTATGTTATTAGACCCCAATCATAGATGAGGAAACCAAGGCTGAGGGTAGTTAAAGGAGAGCCTTGCAGCAGAGATGAGACTGACCCAGTTGTGATGTGCTTTACTCAGGGAGGTGTGTGTGAGGGTCAGGGGGTGATTAGAACCACTGAACCAATTGGTCTGAGAGGGGTTTCTGGAGGAGGAGAAACTCCAGCAGCCCCATCCATTCATTTACTTGCTCAGCTGGTTTTTATTATGGACCTCCTATGAAGATGACACTATTCTAGGGGGCCATCCAAGAGTTCAAAGCTCGGGGACTGGAGTGTCAAGTCTGCTCCGGGGTGTGTTCTGAGTGCCATAGACAAAAGAGAGAGCACATGGGGCCAGCAAGGGCTAGTAGCGACCTTGGAAGATGGGGAAGACGCTCTGTTTTTATGCAGAGGGGCTGGTGGCATGGAGGAGAGTAATCTGGGCAGACAGCAAGAGCAAACAGCCTGAGCAAGAGAGGTATGTTTTGGGCAAGGCCAGGGGCTTGGCGAGAGCACTGGTCTCCAGCTGGGCTGATGGGTGATAGTGAGGGGTTATGTTTCTGAAAGCTTCCCAGGGGAGGCTGAGAAGACTGCAGTGGGCGGTGCACCCAAGTAAAGCTGGAAGGCCTCGGTGCCTGTCCCCGCTCCACACTTCAGCCCTGAGGGAACCCCCGCAATTCACCACATCTCTCTGAGCCTCAGTTCTCTTACGCATAAAGGAGGGACAATCACATTACCTATTTTGTTTATTTGAAAGTGTTTTTCAGGTTGTAAATCACTAGGCAGATATCATGGTCTATTCTATTGGTGATGGAAAGACTTTGTAGATTTTTGAGCAGGAGACTGAAGGATCTGAAAGAGGCTCTGGAAAGATCATTCTGTGACTCTGCAGAGTGAGATGGAAGAGGGAAAGGGTAAAAGCAGGGAGACCTGTCAGAGGTAACAGCAGTCTTGGTCAAAGAAGATTAAAAGCCAAACATAAGAGGAAGCAGTGGGAACAGAGGAGATGAACAAGAGAGATGTCGCATAGGATTCCCGGGCTCCTTGGCCAGTAGAGCAGAACAACCGGGCAAAGATCACCCTTGGATTTCAAGCTTGAACTCCTGGGCAAATGCTGAGGCCTGTAAGGGAGATAGGGAGCAGCAGAAGCTGGTTGTGGGGCCTGGAGAAGGATGGGAAGTCCACTCCTGGACAGGTTGGTGGGATGTGCCTATGGCGACATCCAGGCACAGGGTCCAGCAGGCTTGTGGAAATGGCGAAGGGGACAACTGGAACTCCCCTTGATGTCTGGGTCATCTCAAGTGTGTTCTGGGAGAGATGAGATCACTCAGGGAGAGGATGTAGAAGAGAAGTTGGAAAGAAGCAGGGCTGTGCCCATAGCACCAGGGAGGGAGAGCAGCCAAAGTGGGGAGCAGGCTAGCAGGTATTTCAGGAAGAAGGGTCCTGGGGGGGTTCAGGGCTGGAGAGCAGTTGTGAATGATACGAGGGGGAAGTGGTAAGATTTTGTGACAAGACGGGGGAAGAGTGGGATAGAAGTACCATCTCACAGGTTAACACTGGAGCAGGCAGGAAAAGGTGGGGGTGTGGGTGTAGATGAGGCTTTGAAAGGGTTTGGCAGGGAAGAGAATAAAAGATGGACTGTTAGCTGCAAGAGAGTGGGGTCAAAAAGAGGTTGGTTTTAGATGGGGAGAACTGAGCATGCTCACAGCCTGAGGGAGGGATGCAGTGGCAAGGAAGAGATGAATCAGAGAGAAGAGAGACTGAGAAGAGACCCTGCTTGTCAAGGTCCTAAGTGCTTAATGACGGCTGTTGGGCACAGAGTTTTGGATGCTCAGAAACTTGGAAGTACTAGTGCTCCAAGCCCCTGCCCCCACTGAATCTTGAGGGGAGGCTCCCAGGTCTCCTGCCCCAGCCTAGTCTCTCCGAAAAGCCCCCCCACTCCCCTGCCCCCACCCACACCCGACCCGAAGCCAGCAGTCTGCCCTGCCATGTTGCACATCAGTTAAAGAACCAGCCTTCTCTCGGCATCGGTTCCTCTTCATCTGGGCCCCTGGCCCAGCCCCCACTCCTGACCCCAGCCCACAGGGTACTTGCTATGAATTTCTTGGCTTCTCTGGCCCTTGACGGCAGCCAAAAGGGCACCTCTGGGCAATCCATCTGCCACCCCACCACAGGCTGGAAGACCTGGAGTTGACTACCATGAGAGCTCACACCTCCCGGCACAGCCCACCCCATCCTGGCCAGAATATTCATGCCCAATTTCCTGGACCCCTCAAACATCACCTCTAAGGGTGCAAGGCAAGGATTCTCTGCTTCCCCTTCCCTCAGTGGGCAGAAGGAAAAATCAAGGCTAGAGCCAGGAGTCAGGAGCCAGGAGTCAAAGCACTAGGCACTCACCCCATCACACTGAGGAGACAATATTCCTGGGAAACAGCTCTGGGAAAAGAATGGACAGGAGACTTTTATTCTGGCTTCAGCTCATTCTCTCAGCTCCAGTCTTGTCCTGGCCCTAATTCCCTGATCTTAAGCAGAGCTCTTAATATTCCATTCACATCTGCCTTGCCCCTCTGCCCTGAGCCTAAGACCCTTTCACCAAAGAGCACTGGGAGTGTGAAAAGACTCTGCGCTAAGTATATTTTCCTGAAGTCAGGATGGATGGAGAGGTAGGCTGTGCCCTGGGCTCCCTGGCCCCTCTGTGAGCCCACCCCAAAGTGCCAAATTCCAGGCCATGAGAACAAACAGGAGCTTGCCAGAGGTGTCCATCTATACCTAAGAGCCATCCACTCCATCCAGCTGATCAGAAGAGCTCTCCAGGTGCTGGACTTTTCTATTTCAACCACTGTCCCTGGCCCAAGGGTTGGAGGGATTCCATCTAAGGCTTAAAATCACTCCTGGTACACAGTAGAGCTCAAGAAGCATTTATTGAATGCTGAATTTTCAGAATCATATAGTACAAGACTACAACAACAAGAAGTCTAGCAATGCTTTCTTGTTTATTTAGAACTCATTTAACTCACAGCATTGCTGGTGAAGTAAGTATAATTATTTTCCCTTTTCCAGAGCAGGAAACTGTGGTGCAGGGAGGTGTGTGGATATGCTCTGAGAAGGGATCCAGAGCCAGAAGAAGCCACCCAGCTCAGGACTGTTGACTGGGGCTCAGGGTCCCCCTGCTGGCTGCCGGAAGCCTGGGTATGGGGTGAGGATCTTGGAAGGGCCGGCTTCCACTCCAGCAGCAGAGGCTCCCTCCCTGGGCCGGCTCTAGGCTGGGTTCCTGAGGCTGGGAGGAGGCTCAAGCCTAGGGGGACCATCAGATGCACTGTGAAAGGCTTCAAGTGGGATGCTCCCGGGTAGAATGGACAAGACCTGTGGGAGACAGACAGAACTCATGCCCCCTAACCTTTCTAGGCTTTGCCCATCTCCTCTGGAGAGCCCACCAAGAGGGAATGCATAGACTGAGCTCTCCTGACGCCCAATCCAAAGTACTTTGTTCCCCTTTTTCTAGGCAAAGCCTTCTAAACCAGCCCAAAGCAATGGGATGGCTCCTATCCAGAGAAATCTCTAGAGAAGAGGATTTTCCAGCTTCCTTTACTTTTCACCACACCTCATCTAGCAGCTCTCAGTTCTGACAGTGAGAAAGGCTAGCTTAGACCCATCCACCTCTTGTTCCTTCTGGAGATGGTGGGTCTGCTGGCTTTCCACTGGATTTTTGTTAATTCAATCCTCCTCAAGGATTATGAGTTTAGTCTGTAGTGTCAAACAAATTTGGCATCAAATCTCACTTCTGTCCCTTCTTAGTGTCTGACTTTGAGCACAAAACCAAGAAACCTCATTTTTCTCACTTATAAAATGGGCTTAACTTTCATAATGGGTTGTTGGGAATATTCAGTGATATATCATAAAATCAATAGCACTCTGCATATAGCGTGTTCAGTAAATGTTATTAATAATTATTATTGGGCTTCCCTTGTGGCGCAGTGGTTGAGCGTCCGCCTGCCGATGCAGGGGATGCGGGTTCGTGCCCCGGTCCGGGAGGATCCCACATGCCGCGGAGTGGCTGGGCCCGTGAGCCATGGCCGCTGAGCCTGCGCGTCCGGAGCCTGTGCTCCACAATGGGAGAGGCCACAACAGTGAGAGGCCCGCGTACAGCAAAAAAAAAAAAAAAATTATTATTATTTTCATAGTTCTTTTACCTTTCTTACTCTATCACTTAACTAAAGAGGAGTGGGATGAGGGGTACAGTAGTCAGGTAGGAGTTCTGGACAGAAAAGTGTGGCGCATCCTGTCATGTGCTTGAAATGTCCCCAACCTGGTCACCTCCTTTTGCTCCTACCCTTGTCTGCAAAGGGAGGGGTGACAGCTGCTCTCCCCACACCTGCCCAGGCCCTGACCCAGCCAAAGGACTGGCACAGCTGCTGGAACGGCTCAAATGCCTTGGATTTAGGGCTAGGTAGAGGACAGCTGAGGATGGGGGAAGAGGGTGAAGGGCCAGATAAGGAACACTCTTTTCTCTCATTATGTCCACTTACCCTGCAGCTTCCTAAGCCTTTCAGGTCAGCCTGGGACCTCTGAACTCATGCCTGCTCCACCCTGGGGGTTGGACAGGAGGTGCTCCCCCTCTTTCCCTCCCTTGTCCTCTGCCCTCTCATGCCTCCTCCCGCATGGCTGAACTCGCCCACCCCACCCCCATGCCCCTGCTCCCTCCCCCACCCATGTGCTGCCCAGCTGTCACTGGCCCTGAGCTGGGCACTCTGCCTGCCTGTACCACTCATGAATTGCCACTATTCACACTCTGGCTCCAGGGTCTCCACCTGTTCCCCTTGGTTTGCACAGCAGGACAGTGTGGCCTCATCTGTTGTCCTCCATCCAGGACCCAGTGCAAGAGACTAAACTTAAAAATTCCCAACTTCCACCCGCCAGGACTGGGGTAGGGAGGACTGGTTGAGAGGCAGAGTCTGAGTAGGGGCACCCTCATCTCCTGGAAGACCAGGCCTGGTTCTTGCCTGTCCCCGACCCACCAGCACTGTCTGAAACAATCTGCAGTGCAGTGTGAAGAAAAAGCAAGAAGCCCACTTTTCCCAAAAGGACATTTGCATATTTCATAACATTCTCTTATTATGTTGCATTTATTCGTGGCCAGGGCCTGAATCAGGGGCTGGTCAGTGTACAATGTGAACAGAAAGAGACACAGTGGCAACATTTTAAAAATTAATTTCTTATTATGCAAGCAATATGTGAATACACTTTCCTTGATTGGGAGAATGAAACCATTGCAGTTCAGGCTCACATTCCCTTTGATCAATCCTCTAAATCCAGACCATTTCCCCTAAACACAGAGGTGACCACTGTTACCAGCTTGTCTATATATTTGCATAATATATCCATAGAAAATATATAATTCTATTGTGTGGGTTTGGGTTTTGCTGTTATTTTTTACATAAATTGTAAACTACAAATATTTTGCAACTAAATTCACTAAAAAAGGTCTTATCTGGGCTTCCCTGGTGGTGCAGTGGTTGAGAGTCCGCCTGCCAAGGCAGGGGATACGGGTTGGTGCCCCGGTCTGGGAAGATCCCACATGCTGCGGAGTGGCTGGGCCCGTGAGCCATGGCCGCTGAGCCTGCGCGTCCGGAGCCTGTGCTCCACAACGGGAGAGACCACAACAGTGAGAGACCCGTGTACCGCAAAAAAAAGAAAAAAAAAAGGTCTTATCTAAGTCAGTACATATAGATTTACAACAATCTCTTTAAATGCTACATGATATTCCTAGCATAGACACATCACAGTTTATTTAGCCATCTCCCTATTGATAGACATCAGGTTCTGTCATTTTCTCCCATTATAAACATTGTGTTCTGTCACATGCTTGAGGCTTCTCCAACCTGGTCCTGCCTGGTCCTATGTTCCTACCCCTGTGAAGAGGAAAATTTATCATTTATACTGTTTTAAGGGTGCAGAAATGGCAAAAGTGTCCTTAGGAGTATTTTATAACAAATGTTTAGTAATTTAAAAAATCCTGGGTCCTATTAAGATGATCTCTACATCCACCTGAGGACAAATTACTGCTCTAGGAAAGAGAGTGCACCCAGTGAGGTAGAAGGAGAGGCAAAAGAGAGTGAAGAGAGTAGAAAGTGAAAGAAAAGTGAACAGAAAAGAGCAAGAAAGAGAAAGATGTAAAAGGGCACATATATGACAGTGCTCTCTGCAACAGGATAAAACTGGAAATGTCTACTGGAAAAGAAACAGTTAAGTAAAATTTGTCATATCCATTCAGCAGAATATTATGTAGCCATTAAAATGATAATTATGAAGACTATGTAGGAGTATGAAAAATGCTTCTGATATTAAGTTAAAGAGTAGAGTACAAAATTAAAACTGCATTATGATGGCAACCATGAAAAATGATGGGAAGGGAATATAGGCAAATAAAACAATTTGATTTGTTGTAGTAGCAGAATTGTGGGCATACTATTATTATTGCTTACTTACATTAATATTGTCATAATATTGTTTTGCAATATATGATTAACGTTAAAGTTAAATAGCAACAGGAAGAAGGAAGGAAAGGAAAATGAATTTTAAAAAAAGGAGAAGAAGAGAGGGAGGGGAGAAGGGCATGGAAGAAGAAATGAGAGGAGAAGAGAGATGAAAAGAGAGGGATTGGAGTAAAGCCCATGTTTTGAGGGCTGGGCCATCTTTAGCAGCCACCTCAGCCATAGTATTGACTCAGGCTCTTCTTCCAGGCTCTTTGGACTGAAAACAGTTTTCACTGTACACAGAAGATGTTCACCTCCCACCCTCTTCCCTTCAGTACTTTTTAAAGCCTATTAAGGAGTTAGGGATACCAAGCTCAGGATTTCAAGAAACTCAGATTCTAGTGGCTAGAGAGAGATAGGGGCATAGATGTGTGAGCAAACAATTACAGCCAATCAACAAAAGCTCAAATAGAGGTCTAAAACTCTGTAGGTGGAGGCCGTAGGCTCGCAGAAGGCTTCATGAGCAAGCGACATTTGAGCTGCGTTTCAAAAACTGGGCAGGAGATTATCAGACAGAGAAAGGGGGGGTAGCATCCTAACATCCTAGGGAGAAGGCACAAGTGCAAAGGCATCAGGGCCTAAACACACACACACACACACACACACACACACCCCCCACATATACTACCATTTAGTATGGCTAAACATAGGATTCAGGAGGAACAGAGGCAAGAGATGAGGCCTTGAATTTATCCTAAGGGCAATGAGAAGGATTAAAGCGTTTAATCAGAGGAATAGCACACTCTAATTTGTGCTTTAGAGAGATGACTGTTGAGGCAATGAGGAAAGTGGGTGGTAGCAGGGCAAAGTGGAGAGAAGGAACATAAATTAGGAGGTTATTGTAAGAGTTCGATAAGGAGTAAGACCCTAAACTGGGGCAATTAATGGCATAAGGTAGAGGGATTAACTCAAGAAATCTTTATGTAGAAATAATAGAACTTTATTCATTAACTCATTTAGTGAACAACTTTTGAGCACCTCCTATGGCATTGGGTAGTCAGTGATCAAAGACAGTGTCTGTCTTAAGAGGGGAAGATAGACAGAGAGACAGCTGCTTACAGATCAGTGTGAAAAGTGCTATGATAGAGATAAGCCAGTGAGGGAGAGGCCTTGAGAGATCAGGAATAAATGGGATATGGGAAGGGAGGGAGGAGGGGTCTAGGATGACTTCCAGGTTTCCACCTTAGATGTTGAGTGGAGAGTTGAACCACTGGCTAAGGTGAGGAGCACAGGGTAAGTGTGTGTCTGGAGGCACATGGTCATTTTGATTTGGTTCTCTCAACTCTTCCTTTGCCACCACCCCATTGAGAAAGGCCAATTGTGGTTTAGGGAACCTGTTGTTGCCTTCCCAGTTGGAAGAATTGCATGGAAAACACCTAGTATAGTTCCTGGCACGTAGTAAGTGCTCAATAAATGTTAAGTAAAGAAAACTAGTAAAAAGTGCAGAAACTTAAAGCAAGATTCATACTTACCATGCTGCCTCTCTCCATAAAACCGTTGAGGGATGTGTGGCCCACTGGCCCTGAAAGGCAGTCCACCAGAGACTTTTGACAGAACCTCAGCCTCCCAAGAAGAGGTTGTTAAAGAGAGTACGGATATAAATATGCAAAAACTGAGCTCACTGTTGGTGGATTGGGCTCCCACAAAGAAAAGGATAGCTGCGGCAGAGGGATCTCAGCAGTTTATTCCCATCAAAAGGCATCTGCATTGCATCATTTGTTTGAAGAATATGTACTGTGAACTTTGAAACCCACCTCATTGCATGATACCATGGAGGAAGTCAACAAAGTTGTGAATTTTCTTTGTTCTTGTGCTTTTACTATTGTCGCTTTACTGAAATTTTAGAAAAAGATGAAGCAGAGTATGGAGACCTTGTTTATGTCGATGCTGTTGGGTAGTAAAGTCATGGAAAACTTGTTGAAAGATTTACTGAACTGCTTCTCCACCACAGGGAATTAAAAGGCTTTGAGGGACCCAACTCATCAGACCTCAGGCAGCTCATGTCTTCCAGATGTGACAAGACTTGTAAACACTCTAATCTTGAAAGTGAAACACTGCTGATGCATTGGATGGAGGAAGTGCTCACGTTGAGCTTAAGCCGGACATGTGGACTAAGTGACTGACAACTAGAACCTGCTTTCATTTCTTATTGCTTCACTACATTAAGTGCAATGAAATCACCAACAGTGAAGAAATGCGGTGCTGTTTGATGGACATAAAGTCACTTTTTAAGAGAAATTCTCAGATTTGGGTAAGTATGAACCTTGCTTTAAGTTTTATATTTTTTTACCTTTTTGAAATTTACATGTATTGAGTGCTTATATGCTCCAGGGACTAGCCTAGGTGTTTTACATGTACTCATTCATTCCAGCCTCACAACAAACCTAAGAGGTAGTTTCTAGCATTATTCTCATTTCACAGATATTAACAGTGAGGTTAAGAAGAAAGACTTTTAAGTGGGGGAGCCTGGACTCTACCCTGGCAGTCTGACTTCTGTGCTCTTAACCACTCTGTGCAAACTTGAAGATGTGTCTAATCACCAAGCATCAGTCCTATCAGTGGGGCTTCATTTCCAAGGAACTGATTATAGTGAAAGTGAATTATGCTCACCAAGAAGACTCAATTTTCCTAGAATTTTAGAAAGCACTGGATAAATCCCAGAGTCTAAAATATCCTACTCTGTGGTCTAGCTCTGGGCAACACTTGGGTCCATTTTCTTTTTCTCATGAAACCACTGAGGGCAGTGCTGAGAAACATCACTAGTAAGTAAATCTGGAGACTGTGTTGAGAGGTGCCCTGATGCAGCACCCTCCACAACTCCATTTGTTTAAATTCCTGTCCTCATGGACTTCATCAATGCTCTCAAATCAACCCACATCTAGCATAGGCCTATAAGAGTGCACTTTTGTATAAATTATGTTAATCTAACTGCTTTTATACTGCTTTTGTGTTGTTAAAAATCCATAAATTTGTTCATCCTACTTCACTATTGTTATTAATTTTTAAGTTATGGACTTCATGTTCTGAGGTATAGCATCATACGTTGTTTTTAAAAATTTTTTTTATTGTAGTATAGTTGCTTTACAATATTGTGTTAATTTCTACTGTACAGCAAAGTGAATCAGCTACACGTATACATGTATCCCCTCTTCTTTGGATTTCCTTCCCATTTAGGTCACCACAGACGACTGAGTAGAGTTTCCTGTGCTATACAGTAGGTTCTCATTAGTTACCTATTTTATACATAGTATCAATAGTGCATATATGTCAATCTCAATCTCCCAGTTCATCCCACCCACTCCCCTTCCCCCCTTGGCATCCATATGTTTGTTCTCTATATCTGTGTCTGTATTTCTGCTTTGTAAATAAGATTGTCTATACCAATTTTTTCAGATTCCACATATACGTGCGAATATACTTCTTTTTCTCTTTCTGACTTACTTCACTCTGTATGACAGTCTCTAGGTCCATCCACATCTCTACAAATGACCCAATTTCATTCCTTTTTATGACTCAGTAATATTCCATTGTATATATGTACCACATCTTCTTTATCCATTCGTCTGTTGATGGACATTTAGATTGTTTCCATGTCTTGGCTATTGTAAAGAGTGCTGCAATGAACATTGGGGTGCATGTGTCTTTTTGAATTATGGTTTTCCCTGGGTGGGAAATTCCAGTAGTGGGATTGCTGGATCACATGGTAGTTCTAGTTTTTTAAGGAACCTATATACTATTCTCCATAGTGGCTACATACTGTTCTCCATAGTGGCTGCATACTGTTCTCCATAATAGCTGTATCAATTTACATTCCCACCAACAGTGCAAGAGGGTTCCCTTTTCTCCACACCCTCTCCAGCACTTATTGTTTGTAGAAGGTTTGATGATGGCCATTCGGACCAGTGTGAGGTGATACCTCATTGTAGTTTTGATTTGCATTTCTCTAATAATTAGCGATGTTGAATATCATTACATATGTTTTTTTGCCAACTGTATGTCTTCTTTGCAGAAGTGTCTATTTAGGTCTTCTGCCCATTTTTTTGATTGGCTTGCTTGTTTTTTTGCTATTGAGCTGCATGAGCTGCTTGTATATTTTGGAGATTAATCCTTTGTCAATTGCTTCATATTTTCTGCCATTCTGAGGGCTGTCTTTTTGTCTTGTTTATGGTTTCGTTTGCTGTGCAAAAGCTTTTAGTTTAATTAGGTCGCATTTGTTTATTTTTGTTTTTATTCTCATTACTCTGGGGGGGGGGGTCAAAAAAGATCTTGCTAAAAAAACATCAGATTTATGTCAAAGAGTGTTCTGCTTATGTTTTCCTCTAAGAGTTTTATAGTGTCTGGCCTTACATTTAGGTCTTTAACCTATTTTGAGTTTATTTTTGTGCATGGTGTTAGGGAGTGTTCTAATTTCATTCTTTTACATGTAGCTGTCCAGTTTTCCCAGCACCACTTATTGAAGAGGCTCTCTTTGCTCAATTGTATATTCAGGCTTCCTTTGTCATAGATTAGGTGGCCATAGGTACATGGGTTTATCTCTGAACTTTCTATCCTGTTCCATTGATCTATATTTCTGTTTTTGTGCCAGTACCATACTGTCTTGATTACTGTAGCTTTGTAGTAGAGTCTGAAGTCAGGGAGCCTGCTTCCACTGGCTCTGTTTTTATTTCTCAAGATTGCTTTGGCTATTCAGGGTCTTTTGTGTTTCCATAAAAATTGTAAAATTTTTTGTTCTAGTTCTGTGAAAAATGCCGTTGGTAATTTTATAGTGATAGCATTGAATCGGTAGATTGCTTTGGATAGTGTAGTCATTTTCACAGTATTAATTCTTCCAATCCAGGAACATGGTATATCTCTCCACCTGTTGGTGTAGTCTTTGATTTCTTTCATCAGTATCTTATAGTTTTCTCATACAGGCCTTTGCCTCCTTATGTAGGTTTGTTCCTAGGTATTTTATTCCTTTTTGTTGCAATGGTAAATGGGATTGTTTCCTTAATTTCTCCTTCTGATCTTTTGTTATTAATGTATAGGAATGAAAGAGATTTCTCTGTATTAACAGCGTATCCTGTGACTTTATTAAATTTGTTGATTAGCTCTAGTAGTTGTCTGGTGGAATCTTTAGGATTTTCTATGTATAGTATCATGTCATCTGCAAACAGTGACAGTTTTACTTCTTCACTGCCAATTTGGATTCCTTTTATTTCTTTTCTTCTCTGATTGCCATGGTTAGGACTTCCAAAACTATGTTGAATAATAATGGTGAGAGTGGGCACCCTTGTCTTGTTCCTGATTTTAGAGGAAATGCTTTCAGCTTTTCACCATTGAGAATGATGTTGGCTGTGGGTTTGTCATATATGGCCTTTATTATTCTTTATAAACAGTTATCTACTGTAGTCTTGGAAGGCTAGATATATGTGGGAGCATCCCTGTGTAACTTGTGTGGGTTTAATATTTTTGGCATGAGAGCTGCTTTTAGTTTGGATGCCTTCCACCTCCTTCCTCAGCATGTCCTGGCTGTTAGCCCCTTAATAGGGGGTGTGCAGATGTGGTGGCTCATGCATACTCCCAGGGGCTGCAACAGCAGGGGCAGCAATCAACTCTTGCTCATGGGTCTCTCAGCAGTGGCAGCAGTCTGAGCACACTCCCTGGGCCCATGACAGGGTGGGGACAGTGATTGGCACTCACTCTCGATTCTCTCGGAAGTGGCAGGGACCCACACCCACCTCCGAAGCCCATGATGGCAGAGGGGGCTCATGCCCACCCCCAGAGCTTGTATAGGCCGTCCTGTTACCTGACAACCTGAATGGGGAAAGAATTTCCTATGTGGTCCCACCCCTCTCCTTGAGCACCCCCCAACAATGGTGCCTTGCCACTCTGGCTGGCTCAGGCTTCTTCTGCATATACCCTCAGTTGCAGCCACACCCTGCTCCAGCCCCTTCAGGCTGTCTCCACTCAGCCAATCCCAGTTCTCTCCCCAAGTTGACCTCTGAAGCCCACGCTTTAGCACCCAGCCCCCGACCACACCGGGGACAAGCATCTCAGGCTGGGGAGTGCACAGTGGTGGTATCGACCATCTGTGAAGGTCTCTCTCTGTTTTGCCTTCCACAGACTGGTTGTCATGCTCTCCTCCAAGGCTCCAAAGTTCCCCCTCTATCCTGGCTTGTCTCCCCGCCAGTGAGGGGACTTTCCAGGGTGTGGTAACATTTCTTCTTCCATGGCTCCTTCCCAGGGGCACAGGTCCTATTCTGATTCCTTTCTCTCTCTCTCTTTTTCTTTATTCTTTTGTCATACCTGGTTACATGGAGCTTTTCTTGCCCTTTCAGAAGTCTGAGGTCTTCTGCCTGTGTTCAGTAGATATTCTATGAGAATTGTTCCACACAGAGATGTATTTTTGATGTATTTGTGGGAGGAGGTGAGCTCCACGACCTACTCCTCCACCATATTGATCTCCCTTCTGTTTTATTTTCTAATATAAGCATTTAAGATTATAATTTTTCTCTAAAGTACCACTTTAATTGTATTTCACAAGTTTGACATGTAGTGTTTTGTCTCTAAGCCTTTCTAAATATTTTTAATTTCAATTACTCTTTACTCCATGAGTTATTTAATGTTTTTAGATCTCTTTCTTTCATGGATGTTATTTTCACTAAGTTTAATAATTCTAGGAATAGACTTATTTTTTCTTTAGCACATTAGGAATATTGTTGTACTGTTCTCTAGCTTTCACTATTGATGAAAAAAGGAGTTAATGTAATTGTCATTTACTTGAAGGTTATATATCTTTTCTCTCTGACTGCTTTTAATATCTTTTCTCTTAATTTTTAAAATAAAAATTTAGTTTATCATCTATTTATGACAAGGTACACAACAGGCAAAGTGTTTCACATCATAGATTGCACTTCCAACTCCTTGGAATATTCATTTCTTTGGCTGAAAGAGAGACTAGACAGGAAAGGCAGGCAATGCTTAGGCAACTAAAATAAGGTTGGGGCCAAGGGGAGCAATACTAACATCATCCTCGCAGGGAATGGGCACAAGGGGGCTGTTAGTAGCAAGCTGATTTTCTAGAACTGTTAGCTAGAAGCATAGAAGCACTACTTCTGGACATTCAGACAGTCTCAGGCTTCAGTCATCCCCACCACACAGGTACAGAGCACTTTCTGGTAGTCACTCTTGGTGTCTTGCTGGATGTAGTAGTACAGCAATTTGGAGACCATGATTCTAATCAACACCTTATAATGAGTCCCCTTGCCTTTCATGGAGCAAAATGCAGGGGCTTATTATGAATACACTAGGCCAGGTTCAGGAAAGCATTTTCCTGGTCTCCTTTGACCTCTTTCTTGATGCTCTTTAACATGTTATAAGGTCCATAATTCTTGTACCTTTCAAATACTTTCTGGAGGTGACACTTGATCATGATGCTGATCCATTTGAGAACCTCAGTTCCTCCCCTCTTCTCTTTAGTACAATAGAGATCCAAGGCATCTTGGTCAATCAATACAAAATCAATGACAGAGCCATCCTCTCCTCTTCTACCCTTTGCAGGGGCAACCGTCCGCTTGCAGAAGTCACCAGATATGTCAGAAACAATGTCCTTCTCCAGATCAATCTTATACACTTCCTTGTAGACTGTTAATTTCCTGTAGCCCCTGGTTGGTCCTTGAGCAAATGGTCTCAATGAGGCAGTCCTTATCAAACCCCAGCCCCTACATGGAGGCTTTCAGTTCAGAAGCATAATACTGAGCATGTGTTTTCAATGGGCCTCAAATCACCATCTTCAGGTGGCTGGACAAGGCTGACTTCAGTGTTGATGCAAGTTCCTTTTTGGTCTTTCTCTGGTAGGCAATATCCTGTCTCTGTTCATTGCTGCATTTGGTCAAGATGTTGATGATGGTAACTTCATCTATACCTTTGGTCCTGATGGCTCTTTCAATGTTCAAAGCATTCTACTCAGCATCAGAGTTGTACGCTTTGACTGACCTGTATGTACTTGAGGGTGTAACGTAATCACCCTTCAGGTTAGGCTTGTACAAAATTTCATAAGCAGTAGACATTTTGACAGAAGCTGGGCCACGTACCAAGAGCTATGAGCATTCCCATATGTGGACTTCTTAAAAAAATTTTAGACATTCTGAAAGTTTCACTATGATGTGTTATAGGTGTGGATTACTTTTTATTTAAACTGCTTGTGATTACTTGGGCTTCCCAATTTTGTCAGTTATCTATTCTTCAGTTCTGAGAAATTTTTAGCCATCAACCCCTTCAAATACTGCTCCTTTTTTGTCTCATGTCTTTTAGAATTCCAATGCAATCTTTCTTGCCTACTTTTTATCTCTTTGTCTCTCTGAACTGCATTCTGGACAATTTCTTTAGATCTGTCTTCCAATACAGTAATTCTCACTTCAGCTTTTTCTAAGCTGCTGTTAAACCTGTCCACTTCATTTTTTAAACTTTTTTTTTACATTGAGAATATGTAACACAATTCAGAAAAGTGCAAAAATATAAATGTATAGCTTAACAATTAATTATGAAACAAATACCAAATAATCACCCTATAAATGGAACATTATCAGTAGTCCAGAAGTCCCTTGTGTCTCTGTTTCTGATCCCCAACCACCACTGCTTCCACCAGAGATAATCATCACTGTGACTTTAGTGTAATCATTTCTTTGCTTTTCTTTATAGTTTACCAGCTATATATCAATTTTTGTTTGTTTTAATGTAACACTCTGTATTATGGGTCTTGCATCTTTTATTCAACATAATATTTAAAAATTAATCCACGTTTGTACCCGTGGTTCACTAATTTTCCCTGCTGGGAAGTAGTATAGTTCATGAGAATATTACAATTTTTTATTCTATTTTTGAAGAATATTTGGATTAGTTCTTTCCCCTTTTTGTGGAGACTATTTTCAACAATGCTGCTATGAACATCATTGTGTATGTATATTGAAACACATGTGCATAAATTTCTTAAGGCTATGTATTAGGAGTGGAATTTTTGGGTCACAGGTTATGTATACCTTTAATTTTACTAGATAATTCCAAGCTATTTTTCAAAATGTTTGTCCACTGAAATTTTTATTTCAATTGTTTTACTTAATTCATTTTTAGGAATTTTATTGCATTCTTCAAATCTGCTTGATAATATATTCCCTTGCTCTTTATGCATATTTTAAATTTCTCCTTTCATTTTCCTTAAGTTTATACTTATTATGTATGTTTTTTTCAGATGATTCCAAAATAGAAGCTTTGCAGGCATGATTCTGATATCTCAGGGTTTCTCAGCGTTAGCACTATTGACATCTTGAGCCAGATAAGTCTTTATTGTAAGAGGCTGTCCTGCATATTAGAGGATGTTTGACAGCATCCCTGACCTCTACATACTAGATGCCAAGAGCACACACATTCCCCTCCCAATTGCGACAACCAAAAATGTCTCCTGGAGGGCAAAATTGCCCCAGCTTGTGAACGACTATATGCCCTCTACTTTTTCCCTTATGGGACCTCACTCATGGTGTCTTGTTTCCTTGTGTTTTGTGATTTTTTTTAGGTAAGCTCATGTTTCTTAAACCTATATCTGTGGGAATTCTCTGATGCCTAGATTGAAATGTTTTCCTTTGGGACTGATTTCCATTTGCTACTGCCAGGCACCTCAGGACACTGACAGCTCAGGATCACACAAAAAATAAATATTTGGATGTAGGTTTTTTGAACCATCAAGATAGTGTGAATTTTGTGCAGCAAATCTGCACAAGGGCTAGCTGGTAGTTACTAATTCTCAAGAGAGATGTTTTTCTCCCTTCTATTCAGTGCCAGGTTTAAGGCAGGTTGGTAGAGCACAGACTTATTTTTAATTCATCCTTATGATGAATTGTAGCCTTTGGGTTCCAGGTTTATGGGATTATACTGGGAGTGTGGACTCCTGTTAGACTTTTTACATTTGACAAGTCCTCCATGCCTTGCAAGATTTGTGAAAATTGAAACTCATTATAAATGCTGAAATTAGTACAGGCTTATATTTCTGTTTTTATGTGATGTTAAGGCTTCTGAATTTACCTGTAATTTTTTCCCAGTCTATTGATGCATTTAAAAATAGGTTTTAATTATTTTGTCCAGCATTTTTAGGTTTCCTTAGTGAGAGGATCAATCACTAAAGTACTATGCTGGATTTCACCAAGATGGTGGAGGAGTAGGAGAATGTGGAGTTCATCTCTCTCCAAAAATGCATCAAGAATACATCTGCAGATGGAACAATTCTCACAGAACACCGGCTGAACACTAGCAGAAGACCTTGGACACTGGAAAGGACAAGAAAGATCCCCGCATAACTGGGTAGGACAAAAGAAAGAAGGGAAAAAGAAGAGGAGAGGAAATGGGATGGGATTTGTACCCCTGGGGGGGAACTGAGGCAGAGAAGAGGTTCCCTAATTCAGGGAAACCTCCTCACCAATGGGGAAATCAGTTGGGACAGAAGGGGAATATCTGTGGCTGTCAGAGGAGGGTGAAGTGGACAGTCTCTGGCAGGCAGGACAGAGTGAGACCTACACAGACAGTCTGTGACACAGCCTTGCATGCCCCAGACTGGGACATGTGTCCACCAGTGCACACTGGGGCTGAGAGCTTGAACATGGGGACTAGAGAGAAAACCCAAGGGGAGAAAAGCTGTTGGCTGTGAGGAGACAGCCTGAGGGGACGGGAGGGAGGAAATCTACAACTGGAAATGCTTGTGGAAGAAACCCAGACTGCCATAGAAGCAAGGCGCCACTGTTGAGTGATGCACAGGGGGTGGAGCTGCCATTGCAGCCTCTCTCTCCCCACATGTCAGTCCCCTGCCCCACCAGGCACTAGGAAATGCTCCCACTAGGGCTGGCCTTCTTTCACTTGCTGCCAGGCACTAGGAAAAGCCCCCACCAGGGATGACCTTCTCGTGCTGGCTGCCAGGTGATAGGAAAGTCTTCCACTAGGGCCGGATCTCTCACATCCATGGCCGCCAGCTTTCCTGCATACCTGCTGCCACCAGGAACCCTATGACACAGGCAGTCATGCAATCTCCATGCCCTGTCCTCACCGGGGCAGACCAGAGTGTTCCAGGGCAGCCTTGGGAGCAGACTCCTGTGTATGGCCCACATGCAGAGGTGGAGCTAAAACCACAGCTGAGTCCCAGGGGCAGGGCAACTAATGAAGAGGAATGAAAATCTTTCTGTGACACTGCACAAACTGCAGTTTAAAACCCCACAATCAGCTTGGTAAACCCTGCATCTATGGAATATCTGAATGGACAATGAGTGTTCCCACAACTGAAAGTGGTCTAGCTCTAGCAGCTGTGGACTTTGGGGATTAGTACCCATGAAAGTTGGGCCACGTCAGAGTCTGAGACGCACCCACAGTGCCCACAGAGGGACTAGAGACCTACCTAGAGGTTTTTGAGGGCCTCCTGGGGAGGTGGAAGTTAGCAGTGACTCACAGTTGGGTCAAGGACAGCTGCAACACCAGAAAAATGTAATTTTTACTATTTTTTTATGCTTTGTTCTGTTCTGCTGTTGTTTTTTTAATTATTATTTGTTTTTATTTAGTTTTTAAATTTTTTTATATTTCTATTTCTATGTTAACTTTTTGTTCTGTGTTTTTTCCTTGTTTTTTTCTTTCCTTTGTTCTATTTTGTTTTTATCTTTTTTCCCCGTCTTCTATGTGTTATCTTTTTTAATCATTTTTGAGAGTTTTGTTTTCTTTCCTTTTACCTTCAGTTTGCATTCTGCTTTTCTTTGTTTTTATGTTTTGTTTTTAATTGATTTCATTTGGGGGTCCTTTTGTTTGTCTGGTTGTTCTCTTGTTTTTTGTTTTCTCTGTTTTTGTTTATATTTCTTTTTTGTATGTGTGTGTTTTTTTGTTTTTGTTCAGTTTTGCTTTTACCATTTATCTGGGGTTTTGTTAGTTTGTTTTTAATTATTGTTGATGCGGTTTGCTTGTTTTGCTTTGCTATTTGTCTTGGGTTTTGTTTGTCTGTTTGTTTTCATCCTGACCTTTTTCTCTTCTTTTTTCTTTTATTTTTTTCCCCTTTTTAACCAAGATGTGTGGCTTGCAGGGTTTTGGTTCCCAGGCCGGGGGTCAGTCCTGAGCCTTGGGTTGGAGTGCCAAGTCCAGGAAACTGGAAATCCAGAGAATTCCCAGCCCCAGGGAACCCCAGAGGTCTCCATCTCAACTCCGAGACCCGGCTCCACCCAACTGCCTGCAGGCACCTGTGCTGAACGCTTACACCAAACAACAAGCAAGACAGGAACACAAACCACCCAACAGCAGACAGGCTGCCTAAAGGCACACAAAGCCCACAGACACCCCAAAACATACCACCTGATGTGGGCCTGCCCATCAGAGGGACAAGCTCCAACTCCACCCACCAGAAGACAGGCACCAGTCCCACCCACCAGGAAGCTTACACAAGCGACTGGACAAACCACACCCACTGGGGTCAGACACCAGAAGCAAGAGTAACTACGACCCGAGCCTCATCCACCAGAGGGCAGACAGCAGAAGCAAGAACTACAATCCTGTAGCCTGTGGAACAAAAACCACATTCACAGAAAGATAAACAAGATGAAAAGGCAGAGAGCTATGTACCAGATGACAGAACAAGATAAAACCCCAGAAAAACAACTAAATGAAGTGGAGATAGGCAACCTTCCAGAAAAAGAATTCAGAATAATGATAGTGAAGATGATCCAGGACCTTGGAAGAAGAATGGAGGCAAAGATCGAGAAGATGCAAGAAATGTTTAACAAAGACCTAGAAGAATGAAAGAACAAACAAAAAGAGATGAACAATACAATAACTGAAATGAAAATTACACTAGAAGGAATCAATAGCAGAATAACTGAGGCAGAAGAACAGATAAGTGACCTGAAAGACAGAATGGTGGAATTCACTGCTGCAGAACAGAATAAAGAAAAAAGAATGAAAAGAAATGAAGACAGCCTAAGAGACCTCTGGGACAACATTAAATGCAGCAGCATTCGCATTATAGGGGTCCCAGAAGGAGAAGAGAGAGAGAAAGGACCAGAGAAAATATTTGAAGAGATTATACTTGAAAACTTCCATAACATGAGAAAGGAAATAGGCACCCAAGTCCAGGAAGTGCAGCGAGTCCCACACAGGATAAACAGAAGAAGAAACACTCGGAGACACAGTAAATGAATTGGCAAAAATTAAAGACAAAGAAAAATTATTGAAAGTAGCAAGGTAAAAATGACAAATAACATAAAAGGGAACTCCCATAAGGTTATGGAACTCCCATAAGGTTAAGGTTAAACTCCCAGTAGAAACTCTACAAGCGAGAAGGGAGTGGCATGATATACTTAAAGTGATGACAGGGAAAAACCTTCAACCAAGCTTACTCTACCCAGCAATGATTCGATGGAGAAATCAAAAGCTTTACAGACAAGCAAAAGCTAACAGAATTCAGCACAACCAGAACAGCTCTACAACAAATGCTAAAGGAACTTCTCTAAGAGGGAAACACAAGAGAAGAAAAGGACCTGAAAAAACAAACCCAAAACAATTAAGAAAATGGTCATAGGAACATACATATCGATAATTACCTTAAACGTGAATAGATTAAATGCTCCAACCAAGAGACAGGCTTGCTGAATGGATACAAAAATAAGACCCATCTATATGCTGTCTACAAGAGACCAACTTCAGACTTAGGGACACATACAGACTGAAAGTGAAGGGATGGAAAAAGATATTCCATGCAAATGGAAATCAAAAGAAAGCTGGAGTAGCAATACTCATATCAGGTAAAATAGACTTTAAAATAAAGAATGTTATAAGAGACAAGGAAGGACACTACCTAATGATCAAGGGATCAATCCAAGGAGAAGATATAACAATTATAAATATATATGCACCCAACATAGGGGCACCTCAATACATAAGGCAACTGCTAACAGCTATAAAAGAGGAAATCGACTGTAACACAATAATAGTGGGGGACTTTAACACCTCACTTACACCAATGGACAGATCATGCAAAATGAAAATAAATTAGGAAACAGAAGCTTTAAATGGCACAATAGACCAGATAGACTTAATTGATATTTATAGGAGACTCCATCCAAAAACAGCAGATTACACTTTCTTCTCAAGTGAGCATGGAACACTGTCCAGGATAGATCACATCTTGGGTCACAAATAAAGCCTCAGTAAAGTTAAGAGAATTGAAATCATATCAAGCATCTTTTCTGACCACAACACTACGAGATTAGAAATCAATTATAGGGAAAAAAACATAAAAAACACAAACACATGGAGGCTAAACAATACGTTACTAAATAACCAAGAGATCACTGAAGAAATCAAAGAGTAAATCAGAAAATACCTAAAGACAAATGACAATGATAACACGATGATGCAAAACCTACGGGGTGCAGCAAAAGCAGTTCTAAGAGGGAAGTTTATAGCTATACAAGCCTACCTCAAGAAAAAAGAAAAATCTCAAATAAACAATCTAACCTAACACCTAAAGGAACTAGAGAAAGAAGAACAAACAAAACCCAAAGTTAGCAGAAGGAAAGAAATCATAAAGATAAGAGCAGAAATAAATGAAATAGAAACAAAGAAAACAATAGCAAAGATCAATAAAACTAAAAGCTGGTTCTTTGAGAAGATAAACAAAAAATTGATAAATCATTAGCCAGACTCACCAAGAAAAAGAGGGAGAGGACTCAAATCAATAAAATTAGAAATGAAAAAGGAGAACTTACAACAGACACTGCAGAAATTCAAAGCATCCTAAGAGACTACTACATGCAACTCTATGCCAATAAAATGGACAACCTGGAAGAAATGGACAAATGCTTAGAAAGGTATAACCTTTCAAGACTGAACCAGGAAGAAACAGAAAATATGAACAGACCAAACACAAGCAATGAAATTGAAACTGTGATTCAAAATACTCCAACAAACAAAGGTCCAGGACCAGATGGCTTCACAGGTGACTTCTATCAAACATTTAGAGAAGAGCTAACACCCATCCTTCTCAAACTCTTTCCAAAAAATTGTGGGGGAAGGAACACTCCCAAACTCATTCTAGGAGGTCACCATCACCCTGATACCAAAACCAGACAAAGATACTACAAAAAAAGAAAATTACACACCAATATCACTGATGAATATAGATGCAAAAATCCTCAACAAAATTCTAGCAAAGAGAATCCAACAAAACATTAAAAGGATCATACACCATGATCAATTGGGATTTATCCCAGAGGTGCAAGTATTCTTCAATATATGCAAATCAGTCAATGTGATATACCATATTAACAAATTGAAGGATAAAAACCATACGATCATCTCAATAGATGCAGCAAAAGCTTTTGACAAAATTCAACACACATTTGTGATAAAAACTCTCCAGAAAGTGGGCATAGAGGGAACCTACCTCAACATAATAAAGGCCATATACGACAAACCCACAGCAAACATCATTCTCAATGGTGAAAAATTGAAAGCATTTCCTCTAAGATCAGGAACAGACAAGGATGTCCACTCTCACCACTATTATTCAACGTAGTTTTGGAAGTCCTAGCCACGGCAATCAGCAAAGTAAAAGAAATAAAAGGAATACAAATTGGAAAAGAAGAAGTAAAACTGTCACTGTTTGCAGATGACATGATACTATACATAGAGACTCCTAAAGATGCCAACAGAAAACTACTAGAGCTAATCAATGAATTTGGTAAAGTTGCAGGATACAAAATTGATGCACAGAAATCTTTCATTCCTATACATTAATGATGAAAAATCTGAAAGAGAAATTAAGGAAACACTCCCATTTACCATTGCAACACAAAGAATAAAACACCTAGGAATAAACCTACCTAGGAAGACAAAAGACCTGTTTGCATAAAACTATAAGACACAGATGAAAGAAATTACAGATGATACCAACAGATAGAGAGATATTCCATGTTCTTGGATTGGAAGAATCAATATTGTGAAAATGACTATACTGCCCAAAGCAGTCTACAGATTCAATGCAATCCCTATCAAATTCCCAATGGCATTTTTTATGGAACTAGAACAAAAAAATCTTAAAATTTGTATGGAGACACAAAAGACCCCAAATAGTCAAAGCAGTCTTGAGGGAAAAAAAACGGAGCTGGAGGAATCAGACTCCCTGACTTCAGACTATACTAGAAAGCTACAGTAATCAAGACTATATGGTACTGGCACAAAAACAGAAACATAGATCAAAGGAACAAGATAGAAAGCCCAGAGATAAACCCATGCACCTATGGTCAACTAATCTATGAAAAAGGAGGCAAGGATATACAATGGAGAAAAGACAGTCTCTTCAATAAGTGGTGCTGGGAAAACTGGACAGCTACATGTAAATGAATGAAATTAGAATACTCCCTAACACCATACACAAAAATAAACTCAACATGGATTAGAGACCTAAATGTGAGATGAGACACTATATAACTCTTAGAGGAAAACATAGGAAGAAAACCCTTTGATATAAATCACAGCAAGATCTTTTTTGATCCACCTCCTAGAGTAATGGAAATGAAAACAAAAATAAACAAATGGGACCTTATGAAAATTCAAATCTTTTGCACAGCAAAGGAAACCAAAAACAAGAGAAAAGACAACCCTCAGAATAGGAGAAAATGTTTGCAAACGAATCAACGGACAAAGGATTAATGTCCAAAATATGTAAACAGCTCATTCAGCTCAATATTTAAAAAACAAACAACCCAATCCAAAAATGGGCAGAAGACCTAAATAGACATTTCTCAAAAGAAGACATACAGATGGCCAAGAAGCACATGAAAAGCTGCTCAACATCACTAATTATTAGAGAAATGCAAATCAAAACTGCAATGAAGTATCACCTCACACCAGTTAGAATGGGCATCATCAGAAAATCTACAAACAACAAATGCTGGAGGCGGTGTGGAGAAAAGGGAACCCTCTTGCACTGTTAGTGGGAATGTAAGTCGATACAGCCACTATGGAAAACAGTATGAGTATGGAGGTTCCTTAAAAAACTAAAAATAGAACTACCATATGATCCAGCAATCCCACTACTGGGCATAAAGCCAGAGAAAACAATAATTCAAAAAGACACATGCACCCCAATGTTCATTGCAGCACTATTTACAATAGCCGGATCATGGAAGCAACCTAAATGTCCATCGACAGATGAAGGGATAAAGAAGATGTGGTACATATATACAATGGAATATTATTCAGCCATAAAAAGGAATGAAATTGGGTCATTTGTTGAGACGTGGAGGGCTCTAGAGACTGTCATACAGAGTGAAGTACGTCAGAAAAAGAAAAACAAATATTGTATATTGATGCATATATGTGGAACCTAGAAAAATGGTACAGATGAACCGGTTTGCAGGGCAGAAATTGAGACACAGATGTAGAGAACAAATGTATGGACACCATGGTGGAAAACCATGGGGGGATGGGAGTGGTGGTGTGATGAATTGGGTGATTGGGATTGACATGTATACACTGATGTGTATAAAATTGATGACTAATAAGAACCTGCTGTATAAAAAAATAAATTAAATAAAATTTAAAAAAGCGTAACTACGACCCTGCAGCCTGTGGAAAGGAGACCTCAAACACAGTATTTTAGACAAAATGAGAAGACAGAGAAATATGTTGCAGACGAAGGAGCAAGGTAAAAACCCACAAGGTCAAAAAAATGAAGAGGAGATAGGCAATCTACCTGAAAAAGAATTCAGAGTAATGATAGCGAAGATGATCCAAAATCTCGGAAACAGAATGGAGAAAATACAAGAAACGTTTACAAGGATCTAGAAGAACTAAAGAAAAAAACAAACAGTGATGAACAACACAATAACTGAAATTAAAAATACACTAGAAGGAATTGATCTCAGAATAACTGAGACAGAAGAACAGATAAGTGAGCTGGAAGATAGAATGTTGGAAATAGCAGCCACAGAGAAGAATAAAGAAAAGGAATTAAAAGAATTGAGGACAGTCTCAGAAACCTCTGGGACAACATTAAACACACCAACATTCGAATTATAGGTGTCCCAGAAGAAGAAGAGAAATAGAAGGGTCTGAGAAAATATTTGAAGAGATTATAGTTGAAAACTTCCCTAACATGGGAAAAGAAATAGTCAGTCAAATCAAAGAGGCACAGAGAATCCCATATAGGATAAATGCAAGGAGAAACATGCTGAGACACATATTAATCAAACTAACAAAAATTAAATTCAAAGAAAAAATATTAAAAGCAGCAAGAGAAAATCAACAAATTTTCAACAAGCAAAAGCTAACAGAATTCAGCACAACCAGAACAGCTTTGCAACAAATGCTAAAGGAATTTTTCTAGGCAGGAAACAGAAGAGAAGAAAAAGACCTACAAAAACAAACCCAAAGCAATTAAGAAAATGGTAATAGGAACATACATATTGATAATTGCCTTAAATGTAAATGGATTAAATGCGCCAACCAAAAGACACAGTCTGGCTGAATGGACACAAAAACAAGACCCATATGTGTGTCGTCTACAAGAGACCAACTTCAGACCTAGGGACACATACAGACTGAAAGTGAGGGGATGGAAAAAGATATTCCATGCAAATGGAAATCAGAAGAAAGCTGTAATAGCAATACTCATATCAGACAAAATAGACTTTAAAATAAAGACTGTCACAAGAGATAAGGAAGGACACTACATAATGATAAAGGGATCAACCCAAGAAGAAGGTATAACAATTGTAAATATTTATGCACCCAACATAGGAGCACATAAGGCAAATGCTAACAGCCATAAAAGGAGAAATTGACAGTAACACAATAATAGTGGGGAATTTAACACTCCACTTACACCAATGGATAGATCATCCAGACAGAAAATTAATAAGGAAACAGAAGCCTTAAGTGACATATTAGACCAGATAGACTTATTAGATATTTACAGGACATTCCATATGAAAGCAGAAGAATACACTTTCTTCTCAAGTGCACACAGAACATTCTGCAGGGTAGATCACATCTTGGGTCACAAATCAACCCTTGGTAAATTTAAGAAAATTGAAATCATATCAAGCATATTTTCCAACCATGATGCTATGAGATTAGAAATCAATTACAGGGGGAAAAAACTGTAAAAAACACAAAACATGGAGGCTGAACAATATGATACTAAATAACCAAGAGATCACTGAAGAAATCAAAGAGGAAATAAAAAATACCTAGAAACAAATGACAATGAAAACACGATGACCCAAAACCTATGGGATGCAGCAAAAGCAGTTCTAACAGGGAAATTTATAGCAATACAATCCTACCTCAAGAAACAAGAAAAATCTCAAATAAACAACCTAACCTTATGCCTAAGCAACAAGAGGAAGAACAAACAAAACCCAACATTAGTAGAAGGAAAGAAATCATAAAGATCAGAGCAGAAATAAATGAAATAGAAATGAAGAAAATGATAGAAAAGATCAAACTAAAAGCTGTTTCTTTGAGAGGCTAAACAAAAAATTGAAAAACCTTTAGCCAGACTCATCAAGAAAAAGAGGGAGAGGATTCATATCAATAAAATTGAGAAATGAAAAAGGAGAAGTTACAATGGACACCATAGAAATGCAAAGGGTAATAAGAGATTACTACAAGCAACTATAGGCCAATAAAATGAACAACCTAGAAGAAATGGAAAAATTCTTAGAAAGGTACAACCTTCCAAGACTGAACCAGAAAAAAATAGAAAATATGAACAGACCAATCACAAGTAATGAAATTGAAACTGTGATTAAAAATCTTCCACCAAACAACAGTCCAGGGCCAGACGGCTTCACAGGCAAATTCTATCAAACATTCAGAGAAGAGCTAATACCTATCCTTCTCAAACTCCTCCAAATAATTGCAGAGGGAGGAACACTCCCAAACTCATTCTAGGAGGCCACCATCACCCTGATACCAAAACCAGACAAAGATATTACAAAAAAAGAAAATCACAGGCCAATATCACTGATGAACACAGACGGAAAAATCCTCAACAAAATGTTAGCAAACCAAATCCAACAACACATTAAAAGGATCATACACCAAAGTCAAGTGGGATTAATCCCAGAGATGCAAGGATTCCTCAATATATGCAAATCAATCAATGTGATACATGATATTAACAAATTGAAGAATAAAATCCATATGATCATCTCAATAGATGCAGAAAAAGTGTTTGACAAAATTCAACACCAATTTATGATAAAAAACTCTCCAGAAAGTGGTCATAGAGGGAACCTACCTCAACATAATAAAGGCCATATATGACAAACCCACAGCCAACATCATTCTCAATGGTGAAAAACTGAAAGCATTTCCTCTAAGATCAGGAACAAGACAAGGATGTCCAATCTTGCCACTTCTATTCAACACAATTTTGGAAGTCCTAGCTACGGCTATAGGTGAAGAAAAAGTAATAAAATATATCCAAATTGGAAAAGAAGAAATAAAACTGTCACTGTTTGCAGACGATATGATACTGTACATAAAATTTCTAAAGTTGTTACCAGATCAAACTAGCCCTGGAATTTTTCACAGAACTAGAACAAAAAATTTCACAATTTGTATGGAGACACAAAAGACCCTGAATAGCCAAACCAATCTTGAGAAAGAAAAACGGAGCAGGAGGGCTTCCCAGGTGGCGCAGTGGTTGAGAGTCCACCTGCCGATGCAGGGGACGTGGGTTCATGCCCCGGTCCGGGAAGATCCCACATGCCGTGGAGAGGCTGGGCCCGTGAGCCATGGCCGCTGAGCCTGTGGGTCTGGAGCCTGTGCTCCGCAACAGGAGAGGCCACAACAGTGAGAGGCCCGCATACCACAAAAAAAACAAAAACAAAAACAAAAAACGGAGCAGGAGGAATCAGGCTCCCTGCCTTTAGAATATACTACAAAGCTATAGTAATCAAGACAGTATGGTACTGGCACAAAAACAGAAATATAGATCAATGGAACAGGATAGACGGCCCAGAGATAAACCCACACACATATGGTCACCTTATCTTTGATAAAGGAGGCAAGAATATACAGTGGAGAAAAGGCAGCCTCTTCAATAAGTGGTGCTGGGAAAACTGGACAGGTACATGTAAAAGTATGAAATTAGAACACTCCCTAACACCATACACAAAAATAAACTCAAAATGGATTAATGACCTAAATGTAAGACCAGACACTATCAAACTCTTAGAGGAAAACATAGGCAGAACACTCTATGACATAAATCACAGCAAGATCCTTTTTGACCCACCTCCTAGAGAAATGGAAATAAAAATAAACAAATGGGACCTAATGAAATTTCAAAGCTTTTGCACAACAAAGGAAACCATAAACAAGACCAAAAGACAACCCTCAGAATGGGAGAAAATATTTGCAAATGAAGCAACTGACAAAGGATTAATGTCCAAAATATGTAAATAGCTCATGCAGCTCAATATTAAAAAAACAAACAACCCAATCCAAAAATGGGCAGAAGACCTAAATAGATATTGCTCCAAAGAAGATATACAGATTGCCAACAAACATATGAAAGAATGCTCAACATCATTAATCAGCAGAAAAATGCAAATCAAAACTACAATGAGATATCATCTCACACCAGTCAGAATGGCCATCATCAAAAAATCTAGAAACAATAAGTGCTGGAGAGAGTGTGGAGAAAGGGGAACACTCTTGCACTGTTGGTGGGAATGTAAATTGATACAGCCACTATGGAGAACAGTATGGAGGTTCCTTTTAAAACTAAAAATAGAACTACCATACGACCCAGCAATTCCACTACTGGGCATATACCCTGAGAAAACCATAATTCAAAAAGAGTCATGTGGGGCTTCCCTGGTGGCGCCGTGGTTGAGAGTCCGCCTGCCAATGCAGGGGACGCGGGTTCGTTCCCCAGTCCAGGAGGATCCCACGTGCCACGGAGCAACTGGGCCCGTGAGCCGTGGCCACTGGGCCTGTGCGTCCAGAGTCTGTGCTCCGCAGCGGGAGAGGCCACAGCAGTGAGAGGCCCACGTACAGCAAGAAAAAAAAAAAAAAAGAGTCATGTACCAAAATGTTCATTGCAGCTGTATTTACAATAGCCAGGACGTGGAACCAACGTAAGTGTCCATCAACAGATGAATGGATAAAGGAAATGTGGCACATATATACAATGGACTATTACTCAGCCATAAAAAGAAACGAAATTGAGTTATTTGTAGTGACGTGGATGGATCTAGAGTCTGTCATACAGAGTGAAGTAAGTCAGAAAGAGAAAAACAAATACCATATGCTAACAGATATACACGGAATCTAAGGAAAAAAATGGTCATGAAGTACCTAGGGGCAAGATGGGAATAAAGACACAGACCTAGTAGAGAATGGACTTGAGGATATGGGGAAGGGGAAGGGTAAGCTGTAATAAAGTGAGAGAGTGGCTCGGACATATATACACTTCCAAACGTAAAATAGATAGCTAGTGGGAAGCAGCCACATAGAACAGGGAGATCAGCTCGGTGCTTTGTGACCACCTAGAGGCGTGGGATAGGGAGGGTGGGAGGGAGGGGGATGCAAGAGGGAAGAGGTATGGGAACATAGGTATATGTGTAACTGATTCACTTTCTTATAAAGCAGAAACTAACACACCATTGTAAAGCAATTATACTCCAATAAAGATGTGAAAAACAACAAACAACAACAAACAAAGATGTTACCAGAAAACTACTAGAGCTCATCAATGAATTTGGTAAATCTCAGGATACAAAATTGATTCATAGAAATCTCTTGCATTCCTATACACTAACAACGAAAGATCAGAAAGAGATTAAGGAAACAATCCCATTTACCATCGCATCAAAAAGAACAAAATACTTAGGAATAAACCTACCTAAGGAGGCAAAAGACCTGTACTCAGAAAACTGTAAGGTATTGATGAAAGAAAGCAAAGATGACACAAATAGAGGGAGAGATATACCACATTCTCGGACTGGAAGAATCAATATTATGACAATAACTATACTTCCCAAAGCAATCTACAGATTCAATGCAATCTCTATCAAATTGCCAAGGGGATTTTTCACAGAATTAGAACAAAAAAATTTTACCTTTTGTATGGAAACACAAAAGACCCCGAATAGTGAAAGTAATCTTGAGAAAGAAGAATGAAGCTGGAGAAATCAGGCTCCCTCACTTCAGACTACACTACAGAGCTATAGTAACCAAAACAGTATGCTACTGGCACAAAAATAGAAATATAGATCAATGGAACGGGATAGAAAGTTCAGAGATAAACCCATGCACCTATGGCCACCTAGTATATGACAAAGGAGGCAAGAATATACAATGGAGCAAAGACAGCCTCTTCAATAAGTGGTGCTGGGCAAACTGGACTTCTGCATGTAAAAGAATAAAACTAGAACACTCCCTAACACCATACACAAAAATAAACTCAAAACGTATTAGAGACCTAAATGTAAGGCTGGATACTGTAAAACTCTTAGAGGAAAATATAGGCAGAACACTCTTTGACATAAATCACAGGAAGATCTTTTTCAATCCACCACTAGAGTAATGAAAATAAAAACAAAAATAAAGAAAAGGGATCTAATTAAACTTAAGAGCTTTTGCACAGCCAAGAAAACCATAAACAAAATGAAAAGACAGCCCTCAGAATGGGAGACAGTATATGCAAACGAAGCAATTGACAAGGGATTAATTTCCAATACATACAAACAGTTTATGCAGCTCAGTGTCAAAAAAAACGAACAACCCAATAAAAAATGGGTGGAAAACCTAAATAGACATTTCACCAAAGAAGACATACAGATGGCCAACAGGCACATGAAAAGATGCTTAACATCACTAGTTATTAGAGAAATGCCAATCAAAACTACAAAAGGTATCACCTCACACCAGTCAGAATGGCCATCATCATAAATCTACAAACAATAAATGCTAGAGAGGGTGTGGAGAAAAAGGAACTTTCTTACACTGTTGGTGTAAATGTAAATTGGTAGAACCACTATGGAGAACAGTATGGAGGTTCCTTACAAAACTAAAACTAGAACTGCCATATGACCCAGCAATCCTACTCCTAGGCATATATCCGTAAAGAAACATAATTTGAAAGGATGCATGCACCTTGATGTTCATTGCAGAACTATTCACAATAGCCTAGACATGAAAGCAACAAAAATGCCCATCGACAGAGGAATGGATAAAGAAATGTGGTACATATATACAATGCAATATTACTCAGCCATAAAAAGGAACAAAATAGTGCCATTTGCAGAGACATGGATGGACCCAGAGACTGTCATACAGAGTGAAGTAAGCTGAAAGGGAAAAATAAATATTGCATAATATCGCTTATATGTGGAATCTAGAAAAATGGTACAGATGAACTTATTTTCAAAGCACAAGTAGAGTCACAGATGTAGAGAACAACTTATGGTTACCAAGGCAGGGAAAGGGGGTGGGACGTATAGACAGATGGGGATTGACATATATATCGATGTAAAATAGATAACTAATGAGAATCTACTGTATAGTACAAGGAATTCTACTCAATGCCCTGTGGTGACCTGAATGGGAAGGAAATCTAAAAAAGAGTGGAGATACGTATACGTACATCTGATTCACTTTGCTGCACAGCAGAAACTAACACAACATTGTAAATCAACTATACTCCAATAAAAAATCAAAATAAAATAAAATAAAAGCTATTTATGACAAACCCACAGCCAATATCATACTCAACAGTAAAAACCTGAAAGCCCTCCTGCTAAAATCTAGAAGAAGACAGTGATGCCCACTCTCACCACTTATTTTCAACGTAGTATTGGAAGTCCTAGCCACAGCCAACAGACAAGAAAAAGAAATAAAATGTATCCAAATTGGAAGGAAAGAGGTAAAATTGTCATTATATGCAGGTGACATGATACTATATATAGGAAACCCTAAAGATTCCACACAAAAACTACTAGAATTGATCAATGAATTCAGGAAGGTAGCAGGATACAAGATTAACATGCAGAAATCAGTTCCATTTCTTTACAGTAACAGTGAAATATCAGAAAGAGAACGTTAAAAAAAAAAAACCTTTTAAGATTGCACTAACAAAAATACTTAGGAATAAACCTGACCAAGGAGGTGAAAGAGTTATATGCTGAGAACTGTAAAACATTAATAAAGGAAACTAAAGATGATTCAAAGAAATGGAAAGATATTCTGTGCTCTTGGATTGGAAAAATTAATATTGTTAAAATGGCCATACTAGCCAAAGCATTATACAGATTTAATGTGATCCCTATCAAATTACCCATGACATTTTTCACAGAACTAGAAAAAATAATCCTGAAATTTATATGGAACCACAGGAGACCCAGAACTACTAAAGCAATCCTGAGGAAAAAGAACAAAGCATAACCCTCCCAGACTTCAGACAATGCTACAAAGTTACAGTAATCAAAACAGTGTGGTATTGGCACTAAAACAGGTATACAGATCAATAGAACAGGATAGAGAGCTTAGAAATAAACCCACACCTATGGATAATTAATCTTTGACAAAATAGGCAAGAATATACAATAAGGAAAAGACAGTACCTTCAGCAAGTCATGCTGGGAAAGCTGGACAGTTGCATGTAAATTAATGAAGTGAGAATACACCCTCACACCATACACAAAATGGCTTAAAGACTTAAACATAAGATAAGACACCATAAAACTCCTAGAAGAGAACTTAGGCAAAACATTCTCTTATATAAATTGTACAAATGTTTTCTTAGGTCAGTCTGCCAAGGCAATAGAAATAAAAACAAAAATAAACAAATGGGACCTAATCAAATTTACAAGCTTTTGCACAGCAAAGGAAACTATAAACAAAACAAAAAGACGAGGTATGGAATGAGAGAAAACATTTGCAAACAATGTAATTGACAAGGACTTAATTTCCAAAATATACAGACAGCTCATACAACTCAACAAAAACAAAAAAACAAACAACCTAATTGAACTATGAGCAGAAGACCTAAATAGACATTTCTCCAAACAAGACATACAGGTGGCCAACAGGCACATGAAAAGATGCTCAACATTGCTAATGATTAGAGAAACGCAAATCAAAACTACAATGAGGTATCACCTCATACCAGTCAAAATGGCCATTATTAAAAAGTCTACAAATAACAAATGCTAGAGAGGGTGTGGAGATAAGTAGTAGTATTGCCACCTACACCATTGGTGGCAATGTAAGTTGGTACAGCCACTATGGAAAACAGTATGGAAGTTCCTCAGAAAACTAAAAATAGATTCACTATATGATCCAGCAATCCTACTCCTGGATATATATCCAGACGAACCTATAATTTGAAAAGATACATGCACTATTCACAATAGCCAAGACATGGAAACAACCTAAATGTCCATCAATAGATGAATGGATAATGAAGATGTGGTACATGTATATGAGTGAATACTACTCAGCCATGAAAAAGAATGAAATAATGCCATTTGCAGTAACATGGATGCAAGTAGAGGTTATCATACTAAGTGAAGTAAGTCAAAAAGAGAAAGACAAATACCATATGATATCACTTATATGTGGAATCTAAAATATGACATAAATGAACTTATCTCCAAAGCAGAATCAGATTCACAGACATAGACAACAGACCTGTGGTTGCCAAGGGGGTGGGATGGAGGAGGGCTGGACTGGGAGCTTGGGGTTAGTAGATGTAAACAATTACATATAGAATAGATGGACAAAAAGTTCCTACCATATAGCACAGGGAACTATGTTCAATGTCCTTGGATAAACCATAATGGAAAAGAATATAAAAAAGAACCTATATATGTATACATTAGTCACTGCTGTACAGCAGAAATTAACACAACATTGTAAATCAATTACACTTCAATAAAAAAAAAAACAGACTGAAAATCGATGTTTTAACCTTTGAACTTAAGAAATTCAAATCACCTCACACTCATACCTGTCAGAGTGGCTATCGTCAGAATGACCACAGATAACAAATACTGGCGAGGATGTGGAGAAAAGGGAAACTAGAATACTGTAAGTGGGAACGTAAATTTTTGCTGCCACTATGTAAAACAGTATAGAGGCTCCTCAAAAAACTAAAAACAGAACTATCATATTATTCAGCAATTCTACTCTGGGTATGTGTCAGGAGAAAACAAACAAACAAAGAAAACAAATCTGAAAAGATGTAGGTACTCCAAAGTTCACAGCAGCATTATTTACAATAGCCAAGATATGGAAGCAACTTAACTGTCCATCAGCAGATGAATGGATAAAAAATATGTCGTATATATATACAATGGAATATTACTCATCCATAAAAAAGAATGAAAATTTTGCCATTTGCAACAACATGAATGGTCCTGGAGGATATTATTCCTAAGCAAATAAGTCAGAAAAAGACAAATACTCTCTGTTATCACTTATATGCAGGATCTAAAAAATGAAACAACGAATGAATATAACAAAACAGAAATAGACTCACAGATATAGAGAACAAACTAGTGGTTACCGGTGGGGGGAAGAAAGGGGGAGGGGCAAGAGAGGGGTAAGGGATTAAGAGGTACAAACTACTATGTATAAAACAAATAAGATACAAGGACACAGCGTACAGTACAGGGAATACAGCAAATTTTTACAATAACTTTAAATGGAGTATAAATTATAAAAATATTTAATCACTATGCTGTACACCCAAAACTAATATAATATTGTAAATCAACTATAATTAAAAAATAAATAAAAGAAATTCAAGAAAGAACAATAGATTAAACCCAAAGAAATTGAAGGAAGAAAATGATAAGAACCAGAATTAATAAAATAGAAAATAAACTCAAAGAAATTGAAGGAAGAAAATGATAAGAACCAGAATTAATAAAATAGAAAACAATATAGCGGATCAATAATATCAAATTTTGTTTCTTGAAAAGTCTAATAAAACTGCTGAAACTCTGGCAAGAATGATCAAGTGAAAAAAAGAAGACACAACTCAAAAATATCAGGAATATAAAGGGAGGACACAAATTTACATAGGCTATAAGGGCTTTAAGAAGATAATATTAAGAAAAATTTTGTGCCAAATATTTGAAAATTTAGTTGAAATGGAAAATTTTCTAAAAAAAAAAAAACTTACCAAAACTAACTCAAGAAGAAAAAACTCTGAATAGTCTTTTAGCCAGTAAAGAAATTGAGTCAGTAGTTCTACCAAAAATTCAAGAATTAAGTAATTCCAATCTTACAAAAACTCTTCCAGAAATATAAACAATGAAAAATTGTGAACTCATTTTATGAACCTAGAATAATCTTAATACCAAATCTAGATTTTAAAAAAGCATGAGAACAGAATTTTAGGCCATTTTGTTTATTAACACACATGCAAAATCTAAACAAAATATTAGCAACCAGATAGAGCAACATGTAAAAATGTACTACATCTTGACAGAGATAGGTTAATCCTAGAAATAAAAGTTGCCTTATAATTGTTTTAAAAAAATAATTAATACAATTCACCATATTAACAGACTAAAGGAGAAAAATCATCTTACTTGCTGCTGAAAAAAGCATTTGATTGATTCTCCATTCATGATAAAAACTCTCAGCAAACTAGAAGTAGAAGGAAATTGATAAAAGATAGCTTTTTAAAACTCACAGTGGGGCTTCCCTGGTGGCGCAGTGGTTGAGAGTCCGCCTGCCGATGCAGGGGACAATGGGTTCGTGTCCCGGTCCGGGAAGCTCCCACATGCTGCGGAGTGGCTGGGCCCATGAGCCATGGCCGCTGAGCCTGCGCGTCCGGAGCCTGTGCTCCGCAACGGGAGAGGCCACAACAGTGAGAGGCCCACGTACCGCAAAAAAAAAAAAAAAAAAAACCTCACAGTGAACATTACTCTTAATGGTAAATACTTGAAATCTTCTCTACTAGACCAGGAACAAGAGGAGAATGTACATTATCACCCCACTGACCTAGAAGTTTTAAGCAAGACACAGAGGAGGGAAAGGAGAAAAGGAAGAGAGAGAGGAAAGTTGTAAGAATTAATAAGGAGGAACCAAAATTGTTATTTTTCACAGGTGATAAGATCATCTATTGGCAAATCCTAAGAAATCCACAGGTAAATGATTAGTATAAATACAAGCGTTTTGCCAGGTTACTGGCCAAAAAAATCAATATACGAAGATCAATTTCACTTAATTTTATTTCCATGAACCAGCAAAAACAGATAAAGAATGTAACCTTTAAAACTATAGCCATTTAAAATAACATCAAAATATAAGTAACTAGGAATAAATCTAACAAAAGACTGCAAGATTTTTATGAAGAAATATTTAAAACTTTATTGAAAAAACATTAAAGGAAAATTATTATTTCATGTAACAAACACTTGTGCAGAACCCACTGCATGTCAAGTAATTCTAATGCTTTACAATTATTAACCTAATAAATCCTCATAACCACTCCTATGAGAAAGGGACTTTTATTATAATCATCCCATTTACAGTTAAGGAAACTAGAAAATATCACAAAGTTACAAATCCACTGAGTGACAGAGGTAGGATTTGAACCAAAGCAGCTTGGCTATAGAATCTTGTATTAGGTTGTCTTTCTTGGTGAAAAAAATAAAAAAATAAATGGAGAGAGACATCCTATTTATGGTTTAGAATACACAAAATATAAATATATCAGTTCTCCTCAAAATTATAAGGATGCCAAATTCTCCTCAAAATTATTTTATAGTTTCAATGCAATTCCAATAAAAATTCCAAGAGATGCCATTGTGGTTCAGGTGCAGCATCCAACAAGGTTTTGAAGTTCACCTGCAGTGCAGGGGGCAAATCAGATAACTGCTGTGACCCATGTAGAAGCCAAGGACTGGGCTGTCCCATTTATTAAGCACCTACTATATTCTAGTCACTGCTCTAGACACTAGGATACAGTGATGAACAAGATAGACAAGGTACTTGCTCTCATTGAGTTTTTCATCTAAGAGGGAATATATGTCTACCTCTGGAAAAATAACTGGCATCAGATTACTCCTCACACTGAGAACTTTAAAAGCTGGATTAAAGTGTTTGAAGGCACAAAGCTGGCAGCCATGACTTGAAGAGCCAAGGTCCAAAGCAAAGGGAAATGTGCTCCTTTGAGCCCAACACTCTAAAGACAATTTTCTATCAAGACAAATGTGCCTAAGTTGCACACATGTGAGGAAAAGCTTCAAGAAAGCAAGTAGAAAACAATAAATGCTGGAGAGGGTGTCTAATTGCAACAGTGCAACAATTGCACTGTTGGTGGGAATGTAAATTGATACAGCCACTATGGAGAACAGTATGGAGGTTCCTTAAAAAACTAAAAATAGAACTACCATACGACCCAGCAATCCCACTACTAGTCATATACCCTGAGAAAACCATAATTCAAAAAGAGTCATGTACCACAATGTTCATTGCAGCTCTATTTACAATAGCCAGGAGGTAGAACCAACCTAAGTGTCCATTGACAGATGAATGGATAAAGAAGATGTGGCACATATATACAATGGAATATTACTCAGCCATAAAAAGAAATGAAACTGAGTAATTTGTAGTGAGGTGGATGGACCTAGAGTCTGTCATACAGAGTGAAGTAAGTCAGAAAGAGAAAAACAAATACCATATGCTAACACATATATATGGAATCTAAAAAATAAAAGGTCATGAAGAACCTAGGGGCAAGACGGGAATAAAGACGCAGACCTACTAGAGAATGGTCTTGAGGATACGGGGAGGCAGAAGGGACAAAGTGAGAGAGTGGCATGTACATATATACACTCCCAAATGTAAAATAGATAGCTAGTGGGAAGTAGCCACATAGCACAGGGAGATCAGCTCGGTGACCACCTAGAGGGGTGGGATAGAGAGGGTAGGAGGGAGGGAGATGCAAGAGGGAAGAGATATGGGGATATATGTATATGTATAGCTGATTCACTTTGTTATACAGCAGAAACTAACACACCATTGTAAAGCAATTATACTCCAATAAAGATGTTAAAAATAAAATAAAATAAAAAGCAAAAAAAAAAAAAAGAAAGCAAGTAGAAACTTTTGGTAATGCTTGTGGATCAGGGGAGACAAAATTAGAGTTCAGGGCCCCAGGCTTTCAGTTTAGCCACCAGATAGCCTAGAATTAAGGATAACATGGAAACAGATAAGTCTCAATTGGATCAAGTTAATCTGATCATAACCTACCACAAGATAATTAAAGCCTTACTTGGAGGAAGTTAACATCATTGAGTGCTTCTACAGTTTATGAGAAAAACAATATCCAGCAAATAATTGAAAACTGACAAAATAAGAAAGATTAAAATCCAAGAAAAAGACCCCTCCCTCCAAAAGAAAACACAGACACATAGGTGATTCAGATTTTTTATTTACCAGATACAGACTTTAAAATAATTATGATTAATGTATTTAAGAAAATAATTTGAATTGAATGGAAGTTCTGGGACTGAAAAATACAATACCATAAATTAAGAATTAATTTGATGAGTTTAACAGCAGATTAGACAAAGCAAAAGAGAGTATTGGTAAATTGGAAGATGAAGCAATAGAAAATATTCAGATTAAAATACATACCCCCAAAAGGGTGGAAAATGTGCGAGACATATAGTACATAGTTAAAATCCCAACATAACGTGTAATTGGAGTGCCAGAGGAAAGGGAAAAGAATAAGACAGATGCAGTATATGAAGAGATACTTCACATAGAAGTATTCCAAATCTTAGAATATTTCAAAATGAAACCACAGACTGAAGAACATCCATAAAACCACCCTCCCCCCCAAATCTAAATATATCATAGTAAACTAGAGAAAACAAAACCAAAGAGAATATGTTAAAAGGAGGCAGAGTAAAAACAAACATTGTTGCAAAGGAGCAACTATAGTACAATTAGTGAACTTTTCAAGAGAAACAATGAAAGCCAGATGACAATGGAATGACATCTTTAAAGTGTGGAAAACAAATAACCATATGTAGCATTTTACAAACAGCAAAAATAACCTTGGAGTGACATCAGCAAGATGGCAGAGTAAGAGATAGCAGCACTTTTCTCCCAACAAATAACAGACAGCTATCTACAAACAAAAATAGCTCTGGGAGGGCCCAAGAGTCCAGTTAAGAACTACAGCAACACCATGGAACAAAAAACAAAGACAATCTTCCACACCAGATTATTAGGGAGATTATTAGGGAGATTGGCTTGACTGAGATGTCTGGAGATGACTAGGAATAAAGGAGAAGGGAAGGAGCTATAAGTATCAGTGTCATCACAGTTCCCAGGGGCCTGCTCTGTGGAGAACTCTGGAAGACTTTGTCACTAAGGACCTCAACAGCTCCCATGACAGCTGCAGGCTCCCCACAACTTTCACAACAGAGGACCCTGTAGTGTTCATTGTCACAGATCTCAGAGGCCTGCTCCACAGAAGACATGGACAGCTTTCATCACTGAGGTAACCAACAGCTTCACATCACACACAAAACTCAGTTCCAGACAAAGAGACCTAATGTAAAGGTTAAACAATAAAATTTCTGGAAGAAAACAGAAAAGAGTACTTTCATGACCTTGCAGTAGGCAAATATTTCTTAAATAGGAACTAAAAGCATTAACTCTAAAGGAAAAGAAGCGGAAAGGCATCTTAAGAGAGTGAAAAGGCAAACCAGAGTGGGAAAAGATATTTGTAATACATATATCTGACAAAGGACTCCTACTGAGAATATATGAGGAGCCCTTAAACACCTACAATCAATAAGAAAATGACAAACAATCCAATGGAAACATGGGCAAAATACTTGAAGAGGAATTTCACAAATGAAGGAATCTGAATAGCCAAAGAAAAATCTCAAAAAATATTCATTAGTCATCAGGGATATGCAGATTTTAACCACAAGAGATGCCATTTTGTTCCCTCCAGATAAACAAACAAACAAACAAAAATTAAGTCGGAAAATATCATCATTAGTGGAAGTATAAATTGGTGCAAATACCTTGGAAAACAGTTTTTACATTATCTATCAAGGTTTAAGATGCATATACTCTGCGAGCCAGCAATTCTATTTCTATGTATATAGCCTAGAGCAACTCTTCCACACATGCATCAGCAGACATGAAGAAGAATATTCGTTGTAGCATAGTATTCAGTACTCTCAAACTGGGAAACAATTAGTTTCTATCAGCAATAGAATTGAGAAGTTAGTTGTGATGTATTCACACAATGGAATTCTGCACTACAAAGAAAAGAAAATGAATTGCAGTACACATAACACAGATGAAAGAAGTTAGTCACAAGAGAAGATGTACACTTTGACTCCACTGATAAAGTATTCAGAAACACATAAAATCAAATATTATGCCAGTTAGGGATTAAAAACATGATAAAACTGTAAAGAAAACCAAAAGAATTATAATCACAAAATTAATGATGAGGGTTACCTCAGATTAAGGAGGGAATGGATGAGATCAGGGAGGCATTCAAAGGCAATGCTGTCATGTTTTCTTTTTTAAACTGGATGGTGGGAATACAAGTGTTTGTTAAATTGTTTTTATACTGTATACCTTATAAATAAATAATAATTTATAATTAGTAAATTTTGATACAATTAAAACTTTGTCTTTTATGTGAATATATGTAAATTATATATTTACATATAAATATATATAAAATATAAATCTTTAATACAGATTTCTCATCATGTGGCTCATGATGGAAAAAACATGGCTGCCTCTGTATCAGGTTTCACTAAGGAGCAGACCACAGTTGTTGACATTGTCTCCAGGAAGGCCCTGTTGAAATGCTCTTCCTAAGAAGAGGGAATGTTCTAACCATTCTGTTTATATAGAATATAACACTGGCTCAGGCTGCCATAACAAAATACCATAGACTGGGTGGCTTAAATAGCAGAAATTTATTTTCTCACAGTTCTGGAAGCTGGAAGTCCAAGATTAGGGTGCCAGCATGTTCAGATTCTGGTGAAGACTCTCTTCCTGGCTTGCAGACATCTGCCTTCTTGCTCTGGTCATATGGCCTTTTTTCAGTGCAGGTAGAGAGAAAGCAAGTTCTCTGGTACCTCTTCTTATAAGGGCACTAATCCACTCATGAGGGTCCCACCCTCATGACCTCATCTAACATTTCCTCCCAAAGGCCCCATCTCCAAATATCATCACATTATCATATCATTCACATATGAACTTGGTGGGGACAAAACATTCAGTCCATAACATATGGTCACCCAGATTAGCTAATTATCACTTTGGCAGGTTGAGAGGAGCTGAGGCGCAGAGGCCTTATGCAGAATATGTGTTTTTAGGGGTAGGGAATGAGAGTGAAGAAAGATCTCAAGGTCTCTCACCTTATTCCCTCCAACAAGGCTGAGGGCTTGCTTAGCTCTAGGGACTTAGAAAGCCATTGCTTCTGAGTCCCTTTGCCTTGGGTGATACCTGTCTCACAGTCCCCTCACATTTTCTGTGCACATTCCATCTGCCTTGCAGCTGCTGGTCCTGCCCGGCCAAGGGTTGAGGAGGGAGTACACTGTTTCCATGCAATTTCCTTAAACGGGCACTTCCTTCTTAAGAGAACTGTTCCCCAGAGATTTCCTCAATATTTGCAATGACAGAAAGTCCACACACAGGCTTGGGGTTGGGGAAGAAGGCACAAAAGGGAAGAGATTTAAACTCCAAAGCAGAGAAAATTAAAATCCTGCCAGAAGCAGAATAAGATGGGGAAGGATAGGGAAGCTTCTGCTTTTGGTCTCAGTATTGGGGTTTCAGAGAACAGATGGCTGGGGGTTATTTATAACTTATAACAGGCAGAGCTGAGATCCGTGAAATGCCAGTGGCTTGGCTGACAATGGATGAAGCCAGGGTAAGGACTGAGACCTCCACAAGGACTCCTAGAATGTGGGTTTTGGTGTATTTGGCGAGGGGGTGTTCCACCATGGAAAGGTTATGGAGCCTGAGCTCCATCCTCCAGGTTAGGTGGGAAGCCCTCCCAAGAATCGCTACTTTTAGGAATAATAATAGTCCCACTAATAATAATAACTAACATGTTATTAGCTGACTGGGTGCCAGGCACTAAGGTAAGTGCATTTATTTGTAAAATGAGAAAACTGAGGCTTAGCGAGGGTAAGTAACCATCCTAAGACCTCATAGCTGTAAGTAGTGAAGTTCTCTGTCTGGCACCCTGGCTTGTGTGGGACGGGGGAGAGGCAAAGGGTCTAGATATCTTCCCCTGTCACATCAGCCCTTAGCAACCTAAAGAGGCAAGATCACAGGGATAGAAATCTGGACCAGGAACGTTGATGGGGGTGGGGAAGGGGCCAGGGAACTAGCAGACCCAGGAGATGCGCAGAAGGGCAGCTCTGAACAATGCACGTGTGTGTGTATATCCAGGTGATCACCCAGATAAAGGCAGTGTGATTATAAGTAGAAGACATTAAATGCTTATTAAATAAATAAATCCTGGCTCTTGAGGACAAGGCAGGCAGGGGTTGAAGCCCAATATGGCTTATTCCATTCTGCCATCTGTCACCTCAGGCAGGCCACTTCCTCCTCTCTAGTTCTCAGTCTTTCCTCTTTAAAACAAGACAGTTGGTCTAAGGTTCTTCCCAGCTCTGATTATCTATGCATCTATGATTTCACTGTAGTTAGCAAATGTGGGGAAGAGGAGTGTTGGGGATATTGGAGGTCAAAAGTCAAGATCTTGGCTATCAACCTCCAAGGCCAAGAACCAAGCCTTGGCAAGAACAGCCAGCAAGAGCAAAGCGAAAGGAAGACAAGTCAGGAGGCGCCATCTGTTCTGTGTGGCAGGGAGTGAGGTGCCATGAGCACCACTGATCATGCCAACATCCACTCCCAGGGCTATGCGCTGGTGCCAGGCATGCCCGCCAATTGGTGGATAGAATGCTCCCAAATTCATGACTCCAGGAGCGAGGCTGGCTGTCTCAGAATAAACAAAGCGCCAAGGCAACTTGATGCAGCTCATCTACTCCTCAGAATGCAACAATCCTTTTTAAGGTCAAGGTGTCGGGCTTCTTGCCTCTATTAGTCTACAATTCTATGTCCCTCTGAGTCACATCTTCGTTTTTATTCCCCAAAGGGTATCAGTAACATCCAAAGGGCCAGGAATTCACCCCAGGTCACAAAGCACGTGGGCCATGATGTTCAGGTCAACCCAGAGGAGAAGTGACCCTGAACTCTCACTCTGTGCCATAGAAGGGACTTGCTTTGATGGGTTTCATTGTTTAGCTCAGCTAATTAGTAAGCATGTAGTGTGCAGCCACCATGTGCACTTGCTGGGTACCTACTATATACCCAATCTGAAGAGGAGTTGGTTACCAAGGTCATCCAAGGCCTGAGTCTGAGGTAGCAGACCATAATGGAAAAGACTGTCCACTGAATTTGAGGTTGGTCAGGCTGGGTTCTAATCCTGCATCTATCCTCAGTCAGTACCATTAGAAAATTTCTTAACTAGAACTCGCAGTCTGAAAATTGTAAGATACCTGCTTCATAGAATCATTGTAGGGACAAAATAGTGCCTGGCAAACAGGAAAGTCCTAAATGATGATGTAGCTGTTGATGATGACATGGTGATGATGGTCACATTGTCCCCCCTGAGTCAATCCTACTTCAGGCCCAGGGTACTTCCCTGACTATCCAACACCCACTGGGTGATACTAGATGGAGAATGCAGCTGGCTATGGGTTCAGGAATACAAGAAAACATTTCCCCTCACTCCTGGACCAGGAAGCGTGAGACCTTCACTAGCAAACAAAGGAAACTGTCACTTTCAGAAATCTGGATACAGTCAAGAAAGATGAGAAAGACAACTGGAGACTTCGGAAGCCAGACACAGGTTTGTGAAAGCAGCCCTATTAAGAGAACAGGGATGAAGGAACAGGGTGAGGGAAGGGCAGGTGCCTGAGATCCTATCCCAGTCTAGTCCCCTGACCCACCTCCCAAGACCTCGACTTCCCCATCTATAAATGCAGAAAAGCAAACTATAGGCTGAAGTGGCTATGGCTAGAAATTTGAAGTCAGGGCTATGTCTCCATCATTATGGAGCCAAGATGGGGTGGGGACATGGAACATACGAGCTGGTGAACGTTTTGATGTGTGAATTCCATGGGTGGTCTGAGAGTGAGGCTTGGAACTTTAGGAATGGAAACAGCCTGCTGAGGAAAAGTCCCTGGACCCAGGAAGCAAGTTTAACCCAACTACACACTTACTTCCAGGAGGCCACATGCTTTCAGAGGCAGAAAAGCAAATGGGTCCTGCTTTGGGCTGGCCCAAGCTCCCACAAAGAGGGGAATGCAGAGAGGCAATATGGCTCAGGGAAAATACTCCAGGCACCAGGATCTGGAGAGTGGAATGCAGTGTTCCCACAGCTCGCTATGCAGGGAACGTAGCAGATGGAACTGCCCTGACTTGGGGAAACATTTGGGTCCTTGTCACACTGACTCACTGTAGAGGATTGTGAGGAGGGCCTGGAGACAGACTAACAAAAGAAAAGGTCAGGAAAGGGAAAGCCAGGAAGCTGTGCTGAAGTTTCCTAGGATCCTTCCAGAGGCCTTGAGCAGGTAGTGACAAAAGGTCAAACTGGATGGGACCTTCCAGAACACCGAATCTAATTCTTTCATTTTACAGATCGGGAAACTAAGGCCCCTAGAGAAGTCAGCATAGCACAATTGAAAGAGGCTGTGGAGTCAGGGAAACATGAACTAACCGCTTAAAAGCTGTGTGATTTAGTACAAATTTCTTAACTTCTCTGAGCCTTAGATTGCTTCTTCGTAAAGGGACTGTGTCACTTGTAAGAAGTGAGTGAGGTAATGTATGTAGACCACTTAGCATAGTGGCCAACTCACAGTAGAGACTCAGTAAATATTAGCTTCTGTTTCTCAAGGTCACATTGGGGTTATCAGCAGACCTAGGACTAGAGTATAGATGTCCTGACTCTTGACCCAATGAGTTACACATTCTACCATCCAGCTACAGAAGAGTGTCGAAGACAAAACATGCCTGTGACGTGCCGTTAGAGATGGGGTAGGGAGGGGATAAAGCGATGTTAGAAGGGATTTTCTCATGACCAAAGAATGGGAATGTATTACCAAAGGTTCCATTTTGGGAACTTATTTAAGTGTGTTCTTGGAATGGATTAAAGGCTGCGAGTGAACTAAATGTCATCTTGATGACCTGTTTGGCTCACAGATGCAGGAATCAACTTACCAGAGGCAGGGCTGGTTATACTGTTCTCTAAACCCCCCAAAAGGAAGGAAATGAATATGCAATCATTCATTCAACAAACATTTATTGAGTACATGATATGCTCAGAGAAACAGGGTTTCTAGTTACCATTTTGCCTATGAGGAAATGAAAGTTCCAAGATATTAAATGAATAAAAGGCCATACAGCTAGCAAGTGTCAGGACTAGGATTCAATGCCAACTTGATCTGATCTTTGCCCTGCACCACATTGCATCTCCTGTCTTCTGACAGAGAGAAAGGAGTAAGATTGTGTCTGGGGCTGACATCCTCAGAATGGTGTGCATGGACAGAAGGTCTAGGGAGAACACCCGGCTTGCCCCTTCCTAAGAGCAGAAGTAGTCCTTGGAGGCTGCCTTGTGACCTTGTCCCTGGAGCTGTGAGCTTGCTGTGGGGGCCACCCTGCCCTGGGTAGGAATCTCTGTCTAGAATCCCATGGCTTTCTCAACCAGGATAAGACCTCTCCCAGGACCACTCCCCAAGACAAACTCGCTGCCCAGGAGCTCCACTGGGACTGACATATTCACACCCAGAGTGATTAGGGGCAGGCAAAGAAGGAAATTCAGGCATAGACACAGTTCCTGTGTGAAGGGAGAGATATCAGGTAGCTCTCACTCTTTAGGGAGATTCAGCCCCTTTCCCCAGAGAGCTCCCAGGAATAGAATAAACACTACTTGTGCTCTTAGAGACCTCCCAGTCTGATGGGGGACACACAGACAAAGGTACGTTCAATAACAATCATGGAGCTAAAGCTTACTGAGTACATACTATATGAAAAAGCATTCATATAAATATGAACTCATTTAATCCAAACAAGAACTTTATGAGAGAGGTCTTATTTTTATCCTTGTTAAACAGATGAAGAAATGGAGGTGCAGAGAGGTCAAGCCACTTACACAGCTAGAAAGTGATAATGCTAGGATTAAAACCCAGGCAGTCTGGCTCAAGGGTCTCTAAAATAAAAGAGAAAGAAAAAGCAAGCCCCTAGGCAGTGCTGGACAGTCTGGGGATACTCTAACTACTGGTGATTCCAGGTGACCAGCAACAGTGGTTCTGGTCCAAGAAGGCTGCCTCAGGAGCATGGGCAGTCTTAAGGCTTGTTTGGAGCTCAGGGCCCAGGGATAAGGGTCAGAAAGCAGGCCTGGGGCAGAAAGCAGGGCTGCTGAGATTAGCAAGCCAGAAGCGAGGGCAGTGAAGGTGAGACTCCTAGAGGAGGAAGACCAGGTAGTCTTGTGAAAAGTTTAGATAGAGCACCTGAGAAAGGCCCATGAGCCTGCCATGGAGAGAGCTGGCTAGGGACAGAGGAGCCCCAGAACAGAGAGGAATTAGGGTTGGGGAGAACACAAGGAAACATCCAATGGGAGATTTTCCATAGGGAAGGCTCTTGAGCACCAAGCCTGAAAGTAATATTGGGGATGGGGAGTTGATAAGGAGACAACAGCACGTCAACAGCTGAGCCACATACTCCCCTAACCCCAAGCCCGACAAGCCCTCTCTCTGAGGCACCCATCTCAAATGCTCTAACTAGTTGACTGCTAAATAACATACTGATCATGAGCTGGGCATTGGCATTAGAGAGATATGAGTTTCTGGTCCTAGCTTTACGACTCACCAGCTGCCTACCCTCTCTGAATTCTGGGTCCTCATCTGCAAAATGGTGGTAATAGTAACTTTAAGGAATTATTGCGAGGATTAAATGAATTACAGATTATCTAGCACTTAACATAGGGCCTGGAAGAAAGGGCTCAATAGGTAATGACCCATGAGTTATTTAAAAGTTTAATTTCCAAATATTTTGGGGGTTTTCTAGAAATTTCTGTTGTTGATTTCTAATTTAATCACATTGCGGTCAGAGCACATGCTCTCTATTATCAATATTTTTAATTTTATTGAGACTTGTTTTGTGGTCCAGCATATCTCAACCTTGTGCAGCTGTTGTTGGGTGGAATATCCTACTAATATCAATTGGCAAAATTGATTGATAAAGTCGTTTAAGTCTTCTATTTCCATGTTGATTTTATCTACTTGTTCTATGAATTACTGAGAGAGGATTTTTGAAATCTCTAGCTAAAATTTTGGATTTGTCTCTTTCTCCCTTCAGTTTTGTCCTTATGTATTTTGCTTTATGCATTAATTTTTGCTTTATGTATTTTGAAGGTCTGTTATTAGGTACATATACATTTAAGACTAACATGTTTTACTGATAAATTGAGCCCTTTATCATTATATAATGTATCCCTTTATGCCAAGTAATATTTTGTTCTGAAACCTACTTTTTCTGATATTAATACAGCCACTCCAGGTTTCTTATGATTAGTGTTCTCATGGTATATATTTTTCTATCATTTTTCTATCTCAACCTATCTGTGTATTTGTGTCATTAGTTTCTTCTAGACAGCCTATATTTGGATCTTATTTTTTTTAATCTAGCTGATTTATATTTAATGCAATTATAGATATGGTTGGGTATAAATCTACCATCTTACTAATTGTTTTCAATTTATCCTATTACTCTTCATTCCTTTTTGCCTCTTTTCCTGTCTTCTTCCAGATTAACTGAGTATTTAATATTCCAATTTATCTCCAGTATTGACTTATTAGCTATAGCTCTATGTTTTATTTTTTAGTAGTTGCTCTAGTTTTGACAATATTCTTCTTTAACTTATTACAGGTAATGTTACACCACTTCACATATAAGTAGCATTACCTGCTACTTTCAGGTAATGTTACACCACTTCACATATAAGTAAGAACCCTACAACAACAGTATACTTCTTTTCCCACCTTCCATTCTCTGTGCTATTGTTGTCGTATATTTTATTTTTATGTTATAAACCCTACAGTACATTGTTATTATTTTTGCTTTAAATAGACAACTATCTTTTAAAAAATTTTTTTAATGAGGGGGGGAAATTCTTTTTATATTTACCCACATGTTTACCACTTCTGATGCTCTTCATTCCTTTATGTAGATGCAAGTTTCAATTTTGTATCATTTTCCTTCTGCCTAAAGAACTTCCTTTAACGTTTATTATAGTGAGTATCTCCTGATGATAAATTCTGCCAGCTTATCTTTATTTGAAAAAAAGTCTTTATTTCACCTTCATTCTTGAAAGATATTTTTTGTTGGGTACAGAATTCTTGTTTGATAGATTTTCTTTTCTTTCAGCACTTTAAAGATATTGTTCTACTATCTTCTGTCCCTCATAGTATCTGATGATAAATCAGCAGCTTTAAAAAATCTTTGTTCTTCTAGACATAATGTGCCTCTTTTTCTCTGACTGCTTTAAAAATTTTCTCTTTATCACTGATTTTCAGAAGTTTGATTATGATGTTCCTTGGTGTGGTTTTCTTTCTTTTTATCCTTTCTGGGGTTCATTAAGTGACTTAGATTTGTGAGTTCATAGTTTCCATTAAATCTGTAAAAATTTTAGTCCTTATTTCTTCTAATATTTTTCTGTCCCTTTCTGGGACTTCAATTACATGTCTGTTAGTCCACTTGATATTGTCCCACATGTCAGTGAAGCTCTTTTTTAAATAATTTTTCTCTGTGTTTCATTTTTTATTTTTCCTATTGCTTTGTATAGAGATTCAATGAACTCTTTCCCTGCAATGTCTCATCTGCTATTAATCTGTTATGAACTGAATGTTTGTATTCACCCCCCCTCCCAATTCATATGTTGAAACCCTAATCCCTCAATATAATCAACGTAATTGTATTGATATTTGAAGATGGGGCTTTGGAGAGTTAATTAGGTCATGAGGGTGGGGGCCTCATCTCATGGGATTATTACCCTTATAAGAAGAAACACCAGAGAGCTTGATCTCTCTTTCTGTGCACCAGGGAAAGGTCATGTGAGCACACAGCATGAAGGCAACCATCTGCAAATCAGGAAGAGAGCTCTCACCAGAACCCAACCATGCTGGTACCCTGATTACAGACTTCTAGCCTCCAGAGCTGTGAGAAAATAAAATTCTGTTTAAGCCATCCAGTCTAGGGTATTTTGTTATAGCAGCCAAAGCAGACTAATACATAATCCTATCCAGTGAAATTTTGATTTCTTTTTATATCTTCTATTTCTCTCTTCATTATGCTCATGTTTTTCTTTAAATCCTTAAGCGTATTGAGCATATTTATAATAGCTCTTTTAATGTCCCTATCTGCTAATTCTATCATCTCTATCATTTCTGGGTCAACTGACTATTTCAATTTACTAGTTTTTCTCCTGATTGTAAGTCACATTTTTTTCTGCTTCTTTGCTGCCTACTAACTTTTGACTGAATAACTGACATTGTGAATTTTATATAACTGAGTGTTGAATTTTATCATATTCCTTTGAAGAGTGTTGGACTTTGTTCTGGCAGGAAGTTAAGTTAGCTCGACCCTTTGCTTGAGGCTTATTTTTAAACTTTTTAAAAGCAGATCTAGAGTACCTTTTACTTCATTTTACTACTAAGGTGTGACTGTTTTGTGAGGTTCTTGCTAAAACTAGTGGAAGTTCAAACAATTCCTGGCTTTATGTGAAGCTAGGAATTGTTAAGATACAGAGGGGAACAGAGGTTGAGGGGCTTTTGACTAATTGGATTTGGAAGGATAAGAGATAGAGAGGAACTACTGGGTGGTGGCATTAGTCATCTACAGTAAATAGGTGGCAAAACCACTATGGTTGGCAAGGAAGACAGTACTCATCATCCCCATTTTAAAGATAGAAAAATGAATCCCAAAGGGGAAGAGATTTGCCTCAAACCATACAGCCTGGGACATGGCAGAAGAGATCCTATCCCCTACACCCGGCCACCTGACTTCCTATCCCACAAGGTTCCCTCCACATCAGTCTAGAGACTTGCGCACCCCTGCAGGAACCTAGGAAAAGCTGGGTGCCTGAGTTCCAGAGAGAGGAATGCAGGGAGGGTCTTCTAGCACATTCTGGGAAGAGGTGGCTATTGGGAGAGGTATTGGGGAGGAGAAGACAGAGCTGGGAGAAAAGCAAAGGCACCTCCACCCAGTCAGCAGCTGCTCCCAAATATGTCACAACTTGTCAAAGAGGCAGAAATAGAAGCTGTCCAGGGAGTAGAAGGGGGGTGGGGTGGCATGCTAGGGCTCTCGGCCCACAAGGAGGGCAGAATTGAGAGGCTGGAAGGGAAGGGAGACAGGAGAGGGGCTGCGGTTCAGAGATGAGTATGACAAATACATGCCAGGCAGTTCTAGGTAGGCTGAAATGGGTCCAGAGAACATTCCAGTTGCCTTTCAGTGAGATTAAATATGGGAGCAGAAGTGGAGATGGGAAGGGACAAAATATCCAAGGAAACCTGCCCTCTCTGATCCTATGAGCTCACCTTCAGAGCTAGGTCCGATTCAAACAACACTCAAAACAGCCCTCCTACCCCCGACCCCAGGAGCACTTCCTCCAGCCCCACATGCTGAGTCAGAAAAAGAATGTCACCTCTCAAAGGGCCGTTTGAATCATTCAATCCAGTATCTGGATTTACAAACAGGGGAGTTGAGAACCAGAGAGGAGAAATGACAGTAATATGCCCTGACTCCTTATCCAGGGTTTCTTCTTCCTCTTTCCCTGAACTTTCTCACAGTATTTGTCTCAACCAGGAGCTGAAGTTCCAGCCCTCATAGGGATTTCATAAGAAATCCTCACCTATATTTCCAAAGGCCCTCAGGTTCACACTGCCACACACTCTCCTAAGCTCTGGTCTGGTTATTTAAAAAACTAGTTCTGTGCTTTGTGTCTACCAATCACCTCTCCATGACCCTAACTTCCCGAGGACCTATCCCCTTCCACCTCCAGACCTGCACTTCCCCACCCCAAGGCCAGAGATTCTTGATGAATGAGCCTGGCTCTGAGCTCCAGATTCCAGGCAGGGACGGATTTCCCAGCGGTTATTTGATGCGCAGTTCTCAATGGAAACAATGTGTGGCCTCTGGAGGCCTGGAGCCCTCCCCTCCCCCTCATCTCTCCACCCTGGCTCCCATCTGCCTCCAAACCTCTCCTCCTGTCTCAAGCCCTCAGGATTCCCCCTGGTCTCCCCAGCCTATTGTCTCTCACCCTTCTCTTGTGTCTTCTTTTCATCTCTCCATCACTATCTCTCCTGATGTCTCTCTCAGCGCTCCATTTGAAACCTAGAGCACCTCCAGTTCCCTCACTGCCTCCCACCTGTGGCCTCAGGCTCACCTGGAAAGCATGTACTCACCTGAAGCACCCTTCTTCACCTGTCAGCCTCAGAGAGGGAGAGGAGGCACCTTCATTCAGCCCCGAGGCCTAAGAGGCAGTCCAAGAGCTTTAGGTAGTCCAAGAGCCAACACTCGTGTTCACACTTCTGACATTGGTGCTCTGTGCACCCAGTATGTAGAAGGAAGAAGGTGCACTAGCTGATCCTTAGACTATCTTACACCTCTGACATTCTATGATTCTGTGATCTGTTCTCACCCTGCTACAAAGCCCCACAAATAATGCTGATTTGCATGACCTGTTCTTGCATCTAGGTCCTATTGAAATTTACATGCATTTCCGCCACCCACCTCCCGCCTGGTCCTCATCCATAATACCAGAGAACTAGCCTAGGCAAACAAAATGTGGGGCCTGTTTGGAGAAGCCAGAGGCTCCCATTCTTCCAGAACCTTCTCCTTGATCCTCTATACCTAGGCACGTGAGACTCTGGGATGGGAAACTTGCTTTGATGCGAGTCAAGTAAACTAGCAGCCCAGGTCAGCCCCCTGTGAGGTCAGTAGGGACTGGAAGATGCTGGGAGTCGGAAGGTTGGGACTGGGTATGCAGCAGATGTGGAAGGATAGAGTCAGGAGCAGGTGAAGGGGATCGCTGAGCATTTTGAAATCCAAGCACTACCATGCAAATGAGATCAGCCCAGCATGCAAATAGACAGAGTCCAGTTGAGACAGTCAGGGTGGGGGCACAAACAACCTGGCCCTGGAGCCCGAGCCAGGGATAAGGGCTTCCTCTGGAGGGAGCAGGACTGCTGGAGGAGGAGGCTACAGTCAGAGCAGGGGGCCCTGAGTGCCCAAGCCAGCAGGGGTGAGGATTAAGGCCTGACGCCCTGCTGTCAAGTTAGAGCTGATGGATCACCACTGGTGGCAGAGCACAAAGGCTGTTCTGTGCTTGGCACCAATGTGTTCCCATCCATCAGAGGGCAGTTTTCATGGGGTGGAGGAATATGCAGGGGGAGCCTCTAGGGGCAGCTTTTCCTCAGCTCAGTTCTAAGAGAGGAACAAGGAGAGAAAAGGGTCAATCGCTCCATTAGGGTTCTGAGGTGAGAGACACCTGGGCCACCCTATCTTCTCAGTCCTGGAAGGGTCTGTGCCTCACAGCTGGGACTTAACATAGTCCCCAAGCCACTCACTTAGACAGACATACACAAACACATCCACAGACAGGGAGGGATTCATTGAAACCTAGACACACAAGGTCACCCCTAACCTCCCAGTCCTGCCCTCACATTTGGTCAGAGGCAAAGGTCACACAGATCTAAGGCCAAACTCACACCCAGACTGAGGGCAGGGACTGATCTTATTTGCTGCTCTTGCCTATGTCCAGTCATGCCTGGGGAATAATAGAGAGTGGGCTCTCAGGAAATTGAGTTGAGCAGAGAAAGGAGTAAATGAATAAATTCCTTCTCTGGATTATAGTAGCATTTTTCTAGCCTACTCTATTATCACCTACTTTGTATAATCATCTTCCTCACTCAACTGTGAGTACCTGGCAGGCAGAAAGACCACATCTTATTCACATCAGTGACTCTCACACTCAGCACAAGGTGCACAATACCTGTTCCTTGAATGAAAGAGTGAATGAATAAATATATACACACGTGGGGTGGGGCCAGGTTTTCCCTGCTGTTTTGGTCCCCTAGAAGCAATGAAGACAGCTAGGGAAATAGCCTGAGGGAGAGGCCAGGAGTGGAGAAGAGGACAAAGCAAGTAAGGGGACTAATGTTTTGGAGGTGTTTCCATGTGCCAGGTGCCCTTTCATCAATACAACAACCACTCCCCTATAATACACATGTACCATCCCTTTACCAGCTGAAACATACATCCTCTCCCAGCTGAATCCATCCCCTTGCCTCTGAGTGGCTTGTTCAGGTCTTCAGCGCTTCACGCCGGGGTCATTGTCATGGTCTTCTATGCCATCTCCTTGCCTCAGATTTTCAAGTCCCTCCATTCTGCCTAGGTGGGCCTCCTCTCATCTTTTGCAGGCTTGTCCAATCATCCACTTACCTGAACCCTAAGCTCCATACAAACCCATCTACCCAATGCTCCCTTCACCCTCCTCTCCTCTTCTCATCCAAATCCTACCTTTTCTCCAAGACCGCCCAGGGCTCTCCTCCCCTTCCAGCCTTTGGTGATTTTGATTTTCTGTAAACTTCAACACTCATTTGATGAACCCACTCATTTACAATTGGTCGTGGCCCCCATGTTTACTGCTGAATTAAAATAGCTCTCTCTTGCATTGTAATTTAACATTCACACAGTGTCCACACTCATCAACTAGAGAGTAAGATCCTAGAAATAATCACAGAACAAGCCCAGTTCTCCTGCTTCCATTTTTAGAGGATGTGGGCACATTGTTTAGGGGCGAGGCAGACTGGATCCCAAGGACAAAATAATGCAATTTCTGGGTTTCTATAGTAACTTCAACATCACTTTTTTTCTCAGCGCTCAGAGGATTAGAGTGTAAACTGAGACAAGGGTTTTCTTTTATTTTTTCTTTTCTTGATGGGATGTATGTTAGAAATAGAGATTCTTCTTCAGCCTATCTGGTCTGAGTCAAAGCAAGGTTTACAACCCACAGCCCCCAGGCTGCCACTCTGTATCACAGTGGTAAGGCCCAAAACCAAATGAAGACCTTGCTGCTCCCCCTCAAAATGCTTGGGTTTTTAAAAAAAATTGTCTAGTTATGTCCCCTCCTCATCTCTGTTCCTTACCCCAAAAGGACATCGGCATTTTCCTGGCTCCTCACCACAGACAATGAGACGGAGGAAAGCTGGGTTTTTCAAGCTCCATTCAGATCTCACCTTCTCTGTGAAGTCTCCCCTGAGTCCCTAGCACAGTTCCTCTTCTTCTTGTTATCCTTGCCACTGCTTGGAACTTATAACATGTGCCTCACCTGTCTTAGGAAGAGGAATCAGACTTAGTCCAGAGTGTCCTAGGGAAAAAAACTGGGACCACAGGACAGAAGATAGTAGAGGGAGCAGATTGCAGTTCAAAACCCAGAAGGTCTCCCTGCACATCAGTGGAATGGGCTGCCTTGTGAGGACAACAGACGTCGGACAATGGCCACCTGGGAAGGGGATTCGGACATCAGGGGTTGGGTAGAACCAGGTGACCAGCAGGGTCTACTAGATGGTAAGGTCCTCAAGGGTAGAGACCCTGCCTTGAGCATCCCTGTAATCCTTCAGTCCCAAGATTGAGCCTTGTTCACTGCTGATTTCTGAGGCCCCCCTACTATATTGGGACCACTGTCCTCTCAGACCCCAAATCTTCTGCTGAGAGATGTCCGTGGACGAAGAAGCCCGAAGATTAAGTAGTCCCTCCTCCACCTGATATTTGAGATCTGCATGATATATGTAAAGCTGATGGCTCAGAAGGGAAGACCAGAACAACCAAGCCAAGTGGTCAAGGAGAGGGCATATTTAAACTGAGTTTGAAGGTCTCTGCTTTCTCTCCTTTCTACCCCATCCACAGTGAGGAGCCAGGAAAATCCTGGTGTCTAAATGGGGCAGGAAACAGAGCTGAAGAGGTGCCATGGGAGGACAGATAAATGATTCAGAGTGAGAAAGGGAGGAGACAGAGGGCTCAGTTGATCTTGACCTTGCCTCTGTGGGGAAGGTGGAGATGTGTAGACTGCTAAGTTCTAATCTCTGCTCTGACCCCGGCCAGCTGTATTAAAGAGAAAACTTCCACTGACACATACCAAAAAAGAAAAATAAGACCAAAAAATTCCTTTTGTCTCAATTTATCCCCAATCACATGAGACTTAAGTGACATATGATGTCAAAGCTTCTTTGAAAACCCAGAAGTTGAATCCATCTGCCAATCCTTGTTACCTCGGACACTGAGTATCAATACATGCCCCAAATTTAAAGCACTCTCACCCTCTGGGAGGAGAATCTTTCTAAGAGTTTCATCTGACTGATATAGTCTGGGTAAGGTGCTGTGAGGAAGCAGGGGGATGAATAAGTTGACTTCTTAAGGCCCCTTCCAGCCTAAACCTACCCCTTCCTTACTCCTCCCTCCACCCCCATCCCGCCTCTTTGGGACTAGAAGCAGGCAGGCCGCCCAGCTAGGAGTAATTGAAAGGAGCAGATGAGAGGAGAATGTGTGTCCTCCCCTACCTCCCCAGCCCCCATGGAGGCTGTTGAGAAATGAAAACTAGTCAAATTACACCCAATGGCCTCCCTACCCGTGCACAAGAGCCGGATGGGGGTAGGCTGGCTGGGGGCAGGGGTGGGGGCGCACAGGGGGAGAGGGAAGGGGAATCACATCTAATCCACTGTAAACGTCTTGATGTGCAGCAACAGCTTAGAGGGGGCTCAGGTTTCTGTGGCGTTGGCTATATTTATCTCTGGTTCCATGCCAGCGGGGAGGGTTTAAATGGCACCCAGCAGTTGGCGCGAGGGGCTGCAGGAGCTTGGGGGCTGGTGGCAGGAACAAGTCTTTTCTGACCCCATGGAGCTGTATGAGACATCCCCCTACTTCTACCAGGAACCCCACTTCTATGACGGGGAAAACTACCTGCCCGTCCACCTCCAGGGCTTCGAGCCACCAGGCTATGAGCGGACTGAGCTCAGCCTGAGCCCCGAGGCCCGAGTGCCCCTCGAAGACAAGGGGCTAGGGACCCCCGAGCACTGCCCAGGCCAGTGCCTGCCGTGGGCGTGTAAGGTGTGCAAGAGGAAGTCGGTGTCTGTGGACCGGCGGCGGGCGGCCACGCTGAGGGAGAAGCGCAGGCTCAAGAAGGTGAATGAGGCCTTTGAGGCCCTGAAGAGGAGCACCCTGCTCAACCCCAACCAGCGGCTGCCCAAGGTGGAGATCCTGCGCAGTGCCATCCAGTACATCGAGCGCCTGCAGGCCCTGCTCAGCTCCCTCAACCAGGAGGAGCGCGATCTCCGCTACCGAGGCGGGGGCGGACCCCAACCAGGGGTAAGTGGCCACCCCACCCACCTGCCCCAGGGGGGAGGGGGGGCAGCAGGCACCTGGATAACCTTGGAGGACCCCGCGGTGGGGCTCAGTCAGATGGCTAGAGCAGGAGCCAGACAGGGTCTTAGGAGGCTGCAGCATGCCTTCCTTTGTTAGAGCTAGGCTGCCCAGCTGACCTCCTGTGTCTCTGTGTCCTTTCCAGACAAGATAAAGGCAGTGGGGAGAAGAAGCATGTGGAGGGGGGTGGAACGGGACTGACGGAGGGATCCAGGAGCAAGTCCAAAGTCAGCTGGATGAGGGGGAAGACAGGGTCTAAAAGTCAAGGCCAAGTGTACCTGAGAAGACTGCTTTGCCCCTCACCCGACCCCCTCCTGGGTATGGCTGAGCAAAGAGCAAACCCACTCAGTCTCTCTTATGGAACCCCAACAGGCCTGCACAAAAGCGGCCCTGGTTGGGGCAGACATTCTGCCTCCTTCACCCTTATCCCAAGGTCAAGAAAACCACAGACCCCCTTAGGCTGGGTGTCCTATGAGGGCAGAATCACCACGCAGCATGGATGCTAGGAATGGCCCTGAAGCAGGGGCTCTGTGGCCAGAGAAAGGCATGAAGGGAGGTGATTTTGAAGATTCTGGAACAGGGGGTGGGCCAGGCTGGAGGGCTGCAGCTTGTGGCCCACCCTCCAACCCCACCACAGGTACTTCTGCCCATTGGGACTGGACGAAGAGACACCACCAGGAATGGCAGTGCCCTGACCTTGGGCCTTTGCCCTGTCTTGCAGGTGCCCAGTGAATGCAGCTCCCATAGTGCCTCCTGCAGTCCAGAGTGGGGCAGTGCACTGGAGTTTGGTCCCAACCCAGGGGGTAAGTGAGACCAGGACCCTGGTTACTTTGACTCAAACCCCACAGGCTATCTCTAAGCCCAGTTCTCCCCTCTTATCTTACTCCCTGCTCTAGTCCTCGTCCCTTGGCCTCTCTAGGGACCTTTTGAACCCAGGGCCCCAAATGGTGGGCTAGAAGGCCATGTGTCTCCATGAAGCCTTGACCAGCTAAGGAGTTGTCTAGGCCTCCTGCAACTCCCCAGCTGGTGCCTGGTAGATGACCTTCCCCACGGAGAGGACAATGTCCCTGCCCCAAGGGTCCCTGGGAATTGCTGAGTCAGTGCTGCAAAACTGGGCCAGCAAAGGGCAGTTCTAGTCTCCCAGGATACACCATTCTGGCTCCACTTCAGAATAACTGCTTCCGAATTCTAACCCCACCAGGGGATATCAGAGAGATCACACTGACGTTCACACACACATCTGCACACACACGTGCACATAGCACTAGGAAAGGCATGGGCTGGGGAGTAGGACCCTGAGCTTTTCTCACCCAGCTTTCCGGGAAAACCTGTGCCACTCCAAAGGGCTCAGCCCCTGTCTTGGGTCTTCACACACTTTTATCACCCAGGTAACATCTTCCTACCTTCTGCTTACAGATCATCTGCTCACAGCTGACCCTACGGATGTCCACAATCTGCACTCCCTCACCTCCATCGTGGACAGCATCACCGTGGAGGATGTCGCCGTGGCCTTCCCAGATGAAACCATGCCCAACTGAGATTGTCTGCCAAAATGGGCAACCATGAGAGCCCCCCAAGCTGGCCACAGATGCCACCACTTCTGCAGCAGGGCTCTCCTAAGCCAGGCTGTCCTGATGCCAGGAAGCCAGCCTTGGGGCTGCAAATGCCAGACTATCCCCCTCCTCATCCATGTAAGGTTAACCCACCACCCAGAGAGGGAATGGATGCTCTCATTTAGCTAACTCCTTAGAGCAGAGAGCAGTTCTGTTTCCAGGGAGATAAAGCAGGGGACCGGAGTGCCCCCTTGTGTAAGCCCCCTGGCTCAGGGGGCAACTCAGGAGCTTCCCTTTGATCATAATGCAGCCTCCAATTCCACCCCGTGAAAAGATACACTTTGAGAGACGAAGACAGTGTCCTGACCTGGACAGACTATGTACATCTCCTGTTGTTGTCTCTTCCTATGCCAGGGTTAGGCTGGGCCTGCCCTGAATTGAGAGAAGGGAGAGGAACAATCCTCTGTTCCCAAGTCACTGGGGGGGCCAAGCTTTTGCAGTGAATGCTGGGAACCTTCCAATGGTTTTATGTTTTGTTTTGTTTTGTGTGTTGTTTGTAAAGCTGCCATCTGACCAAGGTCTCTGTGCTGACGTTGCCAGGGACAGGTGGGGGTGGGGGGTGGGCAGGGACTCCTGGGGTGATTTATTTTGTTAACTAAGCATCGTGTGGTTTTGCCATTGTTTTGTATATTTTTTTTCTTTTTTTTTGCTAACTTATTTGGATTTCTTTTTTAAAAAATGAATAAAGACTGGGTGCTAGAAGAGTGTCTGTGATGATATAGAGGGAGGAGATGACTAATGCTATAGCCTCTCCCACCTCAGTGGTCCAGACACGTGGCAGGGCCAGGGCTTGTGGAGCAGATGGGGCTCCAAAAGCGTCAGAGGCACCATGTTGCTGGTGGTCACTAGGTGCTGGGATCCCTGCTCTTTTTACCATTACAAAGGAAGCCAGGTCTGGTCCATTGGCCAGGCGAAGACAAGATTCTACAGAAATCCTTGTGGGACATGCAGGAAATTCTGTTGAGCATTCTGTTGCACTCTAATTCATAGACACTGTTCACAGTCTACTACACTCCATCTTATATCCCAATAGGTCCATTCCCTTCCAATTAACTGAGCATGCTCACATGCCTAGCACTCAGACCACAGCCAGCAGACAGGGGTGTAGAGCTGGAATTTGTGGGTTTCCCCTCTCTTATCCCTGCCTCTCCTCTGGTGCCACATTAGCAGGAGTCCTGTGAGGAAGTGGGAGGTAATTCAATCAGGGTGATTAGGGTCAGACACTATCACTTTCTTCCAGGCCAACTAGCATGTCCCCTTACCACACCCTTCCATTCCTCCAGGCTGCAAGAGATTCTGGTCCCTGTCTACAGCTCAGAGAATGAAGGCAATTCTGCTGGGGGTAGGGGAAGGGGCTTACAAAGGAAACAAAGCTGGGGCTCTCTTCATGTGGGATGCTATCTTCCAAAGACTGGCTTCCTGAGGGGGAGAAGGTGGGTGAAGAATTGGGGAGAAAGAATTTGGATAGAGATCGCATAATATTAACCGAGAAGGCATCAGGAGCTAGAATTTGAATGGACTAAAACCTTTATTAATTCCAACTGCTTCACGCTAAGTGTGTCTGATTTATTGCAACTTATAAGTTTCAGAATCATTACAGAAGTCAGGGGATTCAGAGTGTGGTACATTCCATCCTGCATTCAATTCCTCAGGGCCCTTTATAAAACACTTAACCCAGTTTTATCAACCAGGCCCTCATACCCATTCTGCACTTGCTCTGGGCTCAGCTGGGCCGTCTCTACCACACCTGTCCTCTTGATTTGTTCCTGGAGAGGGGAGTCAACACACTGCTCCCAGAGGTTTCTCCAGAAACTACATTTAAGCAAAAGGTGAAGTAGGCTCACAGAACTCAGGTGAGGGTGCAGAAGGGAGGGTCCCCCCCGGGGCATGCTCATCCCAAACCACCAGTCAGGGCTGGGCCTGTTGGGAATCATAAACTGGCCTAATCTGTCCCCGTTTGTGGGATTTTCTTCTTGGGTTTATGTCATTGTGTTTACAGCTGTGGACAGGGAATGTTGCCTGCCATCCCAGGAAACAACAAACGTTGCCTGCCATCAAACTATCATCCACTGTAGTGGCAAGGTACTCCCTGAGGGGAATCCAGGATGGAGAAAAAACAGGAAGCATTATGTGCTTCGGATACTGGCCCTAGATTGTTAAGATGCACACCTAAGGAATAATTTCAGTGAGCCTGGACTCTTGCATCTTCCCATACATAGAAAAGCACTAAAATCATTAATTTGATATGCCTGTTTTTTGTGATTAGCAGTAATCTTTGACATCTGACTACATTTTTTTTTTTTTTTCAGCAAAAACTCCCATATATCCTGGCTCCTCCCTTAACTCTTCAGAACAGTTCCTCAGAGCTATCTGAGAGGCTGTCTCCTGGGCTATAGTCCTCAGTAAGTTCCCTGAGTAAAACATATCTTGCAACTTTTAGGTTGTGTGTTTTTCTTCAGTTGGCACAGTTCTACCTTCTTGGAAAGGCTGGAGAGGAATACCTAGGTCACTGCCACAACTCTTAGCTCTCCCTGGCTCCCTGCCCTTGGAGATGAGGAGAGTAACATGTGTGGATGGCAACACCTTGGCTCTCCAATCTATACTCACTCCCTTATTATGCACCAATAATACTGAACTACCCATTCAAGGGGGATCTTCTCCCCTCGGGTTCATTTCCTCTGCCCCTGGTACCTCCCAAGCTCCTAGGGTAGATACAAGCCTGCTGCCTTCAGTTGCCCTCCTTCTTACTGTGGGCTCGGTCTGGCCAAGAGAAAGGCACTCATCTCTCCTAAGGAACTGATAGGCTCTCGGGTTGCCGGATATATTTTTTAAGTTTATTCCTCTTCAGTAATCATGTCAATTGGAATCTGAGGTTCATATTCATAATCTGTTACGAATGAACAGTTCTAAGCAATGGCTATTAAGGTCGATTGTTCCTGACCATAGTCAGGTGTAGTCATTGTCTGCTTATTTCTTTTCCAGTGTTTAAGTCCTTAAGCCTCCCACCAGGAAGAAACAATTTGCTGGAACTTCACATGTGTGAATGGCAAACTTTGCCAAACTGGAGCCCAGCCTCACTCATTATTTTCACAGAAGAAACATTTGTCATCAAAGCACAGGGACTTTCTTAAATTAACAAATGCTTGACCTGCCCAACTGAATTACAGATAAGACTCCAATTAACGAGTAATGAGTGATAGTTCTTTGGGGAAATTAGCTTACATCTGGTCTCCCGTGGAAGCACATGCAATAAATCAAAGTTAAACAAATGTTGCCTAATAACTGACTTTAGGGAATCTGCTAGAATAAAAAGATAAGATTTGAAATTGACATACCAATTGTCAGTGTGTAGAGAGGAACTTCTTGGAGTGTTTAGATAGTGTCAATTGCAGAATGCTTAAAGTACTATTTGCTACACTCCAATAAACATCCTTAGGTATCTAACTTCTCAAAGTAACCTATTTGGCAGACTGAAAAACCTTTTTAAGTGCTGCAGGTATAGTAGTAGGAGGTTGGACCAACTGGAGAGGGAGGTAAAGGGGGTAAAATGGAGGGTGAGAGAAGAGGAGCCCCCTCAGCTCAGGTATCTGTTTCTTGGATAAGACCCACCATGTCACGTCCCCTGGACTTGTCTGAATTCCTGGTTTCCGGGCTCCAGGCTAGGGCAGAGATGCCTGGAGGTGAGCTAAAGCTCAGGAAGAACTGAAGGCTGTGAATTGGGCTAGGATCTTGGCTAAGGAGGCACCACCTAGGCCCAAATGGGATCCCCAAACCCCACAGCGATTCTAGCTGTCCCTCACTGCTCAGCCACAGGCAACCACCTGATCCAGATTCTCTGCCTCTCACTCTGCTGGGACCATTCCTAAGGAAGGCAAAGGAAGGTGTTCTAGGAAAGAAACCTAGAGTCTTCTTTCTTTTTTACAAATGCTGACAGAAACATGATGTTGGGGTCTCATCTCAAATGCAGCATGTCCAATATCAAGCTCACATTTTCACATGAGCCTGTTCCCTCTACATTCCCCAGCCCAGTAGATGGCAACTCTGGGAAACTGTAGTTTTCCTGGATTCCTTCAGATCTCACTCCTGTAGCCAGCTGGTCACCAAGGCTGGTCAACTCTACCTTTGATCATTGAGAGGGTGGGAGGGGACTCCCAGAGGCTTGTAGGCACTAGGCCAGCATCTTCCCTTGCCTGTTTGGCCTCCCTGAGTCACAAGTTGCCTTGTCTTACTCCCATCCTGCCATCTGTGCCCATGGACTCTGTCATCCTGTATCATCAGCGGGTCAGTTAGCCTTGGAGAGGATACAAGGCTGGATGGTGGATTATGCTGCCCTCAGGGAGTTCACCATTCAGATGAACAGAAGAAACAAGGCTCCATGAAAATCACAGGAGCCAAGTACCGCATGAGTGGTACAGATGTAAGAGTTTGAGAAAGGGAGATGCGAGAGGCTTAACTTCAGTGTAAGGTCTTGGGCTCACTTAAAAGAGAAGCAAGTAATATCTGTTAAGCACTCCTGGTACCAGGCCAGAAGTTTTAACAAACATCTGCACATCTATCTCACCAGCTGCATGGTCTCAGCTTTAGAATTTCCTGTTCTGCAAAATGGTGATGAGGATACATCACAGGGTTGGGAGGATTTAATGGGCCAATACATTTAGCATGCTTAGAACAGTGCCTGGCACACAATAGTTCTCAATAATTTTTAGCTTTATTTAATAATAATCCTTATAAAAACCCTCTGAGATAAGGTTGGTTCATTTATTCATTCAAGTATATACCTAACCCTAAAGGAGCTTCCCCACAGCCCAGTGGGAAACAGACAAAGAAAGGACAATGGCTGGGCAGCATCACAGTGTGCACAGAGTGCCAGGGGCACAAAAGGTTGCTGGTTATCTGATTCTTCTGAGGAGAGGCAGGCAATGCCTCCCAGGTGATACTTGAAGTGGGTCTGGAAGGTTCACAGCTGCAAAGGCAAGGGCAGAAGTATTCTGTGCTGCCTTCTGGTGATGGGCCTGGGTAGACGCAACATTTCTGAGTTAGGTGGACTCAAGACTGTTGGGAGGAGAGGGCACTGGAAGAAGTCATGATGGCCTCTTGTCCTACACTGAGGAGTTGGACCTCAGTGTTGGGGAGCTGCTACAAAAGCGAACAGCAGCGTGATATGACTAATGGGTGTTTAGCTTCAGTAACTCTTGCATCAGTAGGAAAGTCTATGAGGATAGTGAAGCAGGTGTGTGCAGAGGAAGAAAAAGAAATAAATCAATCCCAGCAGTCAGGACTCCTCACTCCTTTTCCTATACTCCCTTGGCACAAGTAGCTCAAACACTAATCTATCAACCCATGGTTATGTAAGTAAACAGAAGGTTACTGACTACAAGTTTAAAAAACTCTGATATTTACTTTCCAGATTACAGCAGCCCTTAGGACTGTGGAATAAGCTAGATGTATCAGGTAAGCTCAAAGTTAAAAAAAAAAAAAAAAAGACCAAAGCCATATGTATGTTGTCTCAAAACCAGGTTATTTATTGGTATGTATACACACACACACACACACACACACACACACACACACACACTCACACTCATACAGACCCATACACCCATTCCTGATGCACTGTGTCGGTAGTACGGTACTGAGAAGGGACCTGAAAAGATACAGGAAGCTGGTGAGGGGGTATGGGTCACAAGTGACTCCCCAAATAAAAAGTATATTGACTGTGAGGCAAGGGATACACCAAGACAAGAGCCTTCCATCACTGTATGCATCACCTCCCTGCAATAATCCCAAGATGCCCCGAACAGACCTGGGTCCTGCCAGCTGCTGCCTTATGACATGACTAATTAAGATAGGGTTGAGTTGTAGAGGAGAGGCTGGGGCTGAATTTCCCACTATGCTAGCCTATCAGAGTTCCCTGAAGGAGTCAGATGGCCTTGTGGTCTCCAACTTCACCAATCTTAGGAATCTGGGGTTTCTCCATAATCTTAACATCCATTACCCAGGGATAGGAGCTCTTTCTCTCCATCCAACTTATTTTCTGCTCAAGAACTCCTCCAGCTCCATTCCCAGTGGCCTGACAGACAGGAAGTGCAGGGAACAATGAGGGAGAGCAAGGGAAGTTGGATGCCTTGCCCATACCCATGGGAGCCCACCCAGCCCCACCACTGGTGGACCTCTCCTCTACTGAAAAGCAGCAGAAACCTGTAAGCCTGGTACTGCCCCAGGCTCCAGCACTCCTTCTGGACAGGGTGCTCTGACCCATCATCCCACCTGCTAGCCTAGCCGCCACTCAGAATCCAAGTCATCAGCTTGCAAACCAGCTGCTCAGCCACCTGCAGGGTGGCGCTTCACTGGCTCCTCTCCAGGAAACATGCTTCAGGCACTTTTCCTCTCCTTTCATTTGGATGAAACCTTAGGTTCCATCAGCTCACCCTGAACTTGGGTCCCAAACACTTCCAGGCACCTTGGCAGGATGAGTACATGGGTTAAGAAGAGGGATTTCTTGGAAATAACATTCCTACCAAAGCGGGACCTGTATCCCTCAGCCCTGGATGCTGCCGTGCTACTGGGGAAAGCAACTGAAACTGGGCAGGTCTCAGGAATTTCTGGACGAAGCAGTCCCTGCACACCAAAAGAGCCCTGAACAAGGGGGTAGTGGTGTGGGGACAAGCAAGAGAATGACAGTCTTCACCAACACTGGATTTCCTGGACCTAGGACATGATTCACTACAGGGGAATCTTTATTTTCTTCCTGGGAGATCAGAGGAAGGAAGCCTCAGATTACCTTTTTCCCAAACCAGACTTTAAGGTCAATGTATATACTCAATCCACCCATTAGGTATATTCTTACGGGGCTGGAATTATCAAAGAAGTGGGGCAGAGGGGGACAGAAAGGGAAGGAATCCTGGGAGCATAGCTGGCAGTGCAAGGTTAGCTTGATCCACAGCCAAGATCCACACAGTTCCCTCTCCCCCCAGCCCAGCAGCAGCGCTACCCTACAGCTGGGGCAGGAGGCATTCCCGCTGCCATCTGGGCTTAAGGCTGCCACAGGCCATTGGCTCTCCCTCTAGCTGACCTGCCTGCACCTCTCACTGGGCAGGAGGGCTGAGTTTCCCCATCCTTATGCTTGGTGTTTGGGATTCAACTTAAACCAGGGCCTAGAATCTCCACCTTAGCCTTCCCTCTTCCCAGGTTCATCATCCTGAGGAAGAATGGGGCCTTCTACAGCCCTTCCCAGCCCCCAAGGAGGTCCTGGAGGTGAGGCAGGAGCTGCAGCTATGCAGATGAGTTGGGGGAGGGATAATGGTGAAGGTGCCAAGAGCAGCTGTAGACCATCTAGTACAACCAAGAGGCGGACAGAAACCAGAAAGCCCAATAACCCAAGCAAGGCAGTCTGGAGTGCCGTTTTCTCGGAAGGGCCATCCCCAGCCCTTGACGCTGTGTCCTGGTCTCTGGTGGAGTTTGCAGTCCAGACCAGCTAGATGCAGAAGAGGGAAGGTGGAGTCCATCCATCTTGGGCTGCCTTCCTCTCTCTCCCGCAGACCCACAAGCATGGACAACCTGGTTGCCTCCACAACACCAGGAAACCCAGCCACATCCCGGAGAGCCTTACAAGGGACACACGTTGGACCTGGGGTAGAGGGATGGCTAGGGGGTAGACAGTATATTCTGAGATATGAGACTAGGAGCCGTGGGAGTAAGGGGACCGAGCAGGAGGGTTAAGGGCTCTCCGATCCTGTGAAACCAAGCAGAAGGAAGCTGGCCTTGGGGGCTGTAGCTAGTCCCGGAAGGCGGAGAGCATGTGTCCGTAGAGATAGTGAGAGTGTGCTAAAAGAGAGAGAAAGAGACAGGCGTTGCGCGGTAAGCTGGCAGTGAGTCCCTGAGAGACGGGTTACAAGGTATCTGCGGCGTGCTCGCAAGCTCCAAGCGCCCAAGGCCAAAGAAAGCAAAAGGGGTAAGCCGGGCACTGGGCGCGAGCAGGGCGGGAGCGGCACTGCCGGCCGGAGGCCAGGGACAGGTGCGGGGAGGCCTTGTGCGGGCGGACGGCGGGCCGAAGAGCGCCCGTGCCCAGGGCCTGGCCCACTTACCCCGAGCCACGGGCACAGCCCCGTCAGACCCGGGGCGGGAGGCGGGGTCAGCAGGAGTAGGTCCGAACCGTGGAGGTCTCCAGTCTCTGCGCCCCCGCCGTCCCGGCTGGGAGGAGTCGGCAGCCGCGGGAGAACACAGAGCGGCGGGTTAGTGCGCGCACAGCTCGCCCGTGGGGCCTTCCCGGCCGCGCCTGCCCGCGGCGGCCGTTAGTTAGTGCAGCGCCGGCGCGGGAGCTGTGCACCCGCCTCGGCCTCGCCTGAGCGCCAGCGCCCGTCCCACTCCGCCGCCCGGGCACCTAGGTCCTGCTGGGCCGCGGCCATGCCCAGCCAGCCTGCCACTCACCTTCAGGCATGATCTTCTTTGGCGGGGCCGGTGGAGGCTGCAGTGGCCCCAGGGTGGACACGCGGAAGCCTACCGGGAGCGCTTCGGCAGAGGCGCTGAGCATGGCGCTGCCATGGTGGTCTCGCGGCCGGAAGCGTTTCCTCCAGGAGGGTGCGCGGTGGAACACCTTGTCCTCCCCCTGCACCGTGGGGACACGCAAAGGACCAGGGCTACCTTGAAACTGCCACCCTCACTCCCTGCCTGGGGTAGGACAGTCAATGGCTGGTTCTAGGGGTACCTTTCCCTTCGGAAAGAAGGAAGCAAGGTCACGTCCGCTTTTAGGCCCTCAGCTTTTCCTCGTGTAAAGTGAATGGGGCAAGTGGATGACTCCGGGGAGCCCTTGCGACTCTGAAGTTCCCTGTCTCTTGGCTCGCGGGGTGGGGTCCCCCTGTTCGGATGTGGCATCCTGCAGTTGAACTCTGTTTCTCTGCCCACCCCAATCATCTCAAACTGGGCTTGGGGTGCCCATTGACCTTTAAAGTATTCCTCCTCTCAGACTCATCCATGGGAAGTAGTCACCAGCCAGCCTCCCTCCATTCACTCCTCCCTGCCTTTCTGGGGCCTCAGTATGGCTGCAGCACCGGTGTGCTGAAAGAGCGCTGGGTCAGGAGTCAGGAGACCTGGCTTCCATTTTATCAATACTAGCTCTGTGACCCTGAGCAAGTAACCTCTCTGAGCTTCAGTTTCCTTATCTGTAAATGTGAAATAGGAATAACAGCATCTGCCCTACCTATTTCTCAGGCTGCCTATCCCTGAGGGGATCAGGGGAGAACATTGACCCATTGATAGTGATGGGTCAGGCAGATGGCCAATCAGAGGCAGGTTCCTCCAAAGGCTCCTGCTGTCTGCCCTCTCACCCATGCCAGCCAAGTCTCCAAAATAACTATCTCTGCCAGAGGGCACCCAGAGCCATAACTCTACAGGATGTCCCTCTGCACAAGCATCCACCCCATCCTTCAGAGCCCACATCCATCCTGCTTGGCAGCCATGCCTAATCCCCCTCAATGCTTATGTTCTTGGAACTGGTGCATGTAGACTGCTAGCAGCAGGAATAAGAGACACTAACCCACCAGTTCTCACCTAAACAACCTCTCCCAACCCCATTAGGGTTTGTTGTTTGTGCCCTGAGTAGGCCAAATGCCCCCATCAGTTCTTAGCACCGTGTATCTCTGTCATAGCATTCATCATAGCATTTTTAAATGTACTTATGAGATTATTTCATTAATTCCTTTCTCTCCCTCTCTTCCTCCCCCCACCCCACCCCTTTCAAATTCTATGCTTCATGGGACAGAGATTATGATCTTTTTTGTTCCAACCAATATATCCGCAGACCTGAGTAGTGCCTGGGAACACCATAGGCCCTCGATAAATATTTGCTAAATGGCAGCTGGCTCCCTAGGCAGGCATCCCATCCCTGAGTTTATCAGGAACTTTCCTCATCATTTCTGTCTTCGCCATGATCCTATCTTTAACCTAATCTAGAGACCCTTCTCTTCTGCACGCTCTCTCTCTCTCCATTTCTATCTTCAACTGACCCTAAGGACTAGTTTCTGTTTTTCTCCCCTGTCCCCTAATAATCAGATGTTCTTTGTGTTCCTCATCTCCTCATTTCCCTTGAGTCCTGACATCCATGCATGGGAGAACTGGATATAGCCCTCCAGGGCCTTGAAGCTTGAGAGGGGAGACTGAGAACCAGAATTGTCAAAGGAAACAGTTGAAAGAGACAGCTCAAGGTTGCTGATGGTGTGCTGGATGGCTGGACAGGAGGCAGTCTCTTGGATCTCCACCCTCCCACCTGCCACTCCCCCCACCCCCAAATCTCACCTTATTCCTAGGACCTGGCCTTCTACTTAAGCTTCCTTTTAAAGAATCAGTTCCCTCCAGCCCCACACTTAGCTGCATCCCAGAAAGCCCCACTACATTGCCAAGATGATGTCACCTACTCAGTAACCACCCCAATGCCTGAAGCCTGATAGGACAGCTGTCTCCACTTTTAGGAGGCAGCAGGAGGTAGGAAAAAGAACACAGGAATCGGATACACTTCTGCTCCAGTCTGGCTCTGCCACATGTCAGCCTGTGACTGCAGGTAAGTTATCTGTGACAGCAAGTAAGTTACCTCTTTGAGCTTCAATTCCTCATCTGTAAGATGGCATAATAACCTGTCTCACATGATGATTGTTAGCATAAAATAAGATGTCTGTCATCACTGCACCACCATGCCTTGCCCAATGCCTGGCCCAGAGTAGGCATTCAGAGAATATTTTTGTTAGGATTGAAGGAGTAAAGAGTTTTCTAAATTAGAAAGCACCATTCGAAGATATATGGGAAAGCTGTATCAAAGAAAGCTTAGAACCTAGTGGGTGGGGAATAAGTAGGAGGGTCCACCTTGCAGGGGCATTGGGAAGATTCAGATCTCAGAGTGGGGACATCTGGTGGGGTCTGGCAGTTTCTCTCCTTGAGTGGCATACACACACATACATATGTAATATGTATGTAATATATGTGTGTGTGTAAATAACACACTCCAAATTTCAAGGCACCTCTGTGAAGAAAACACCCCTCCACAAATTCTGTATGTTTCTGAGTGTGTCCTATCTACCGAGGTGCAGTAGTCATTCCACAAAGGTGGGGTTTAGCCCTGTTAAACCCAACTAAGAAGAGACTAACTGATAAGCAGATAACACTAATGGTGTCCCACAAGGAGGCCCAGAAGTCTAAACAGAGGCATTGGTAGAGGTAGGGGTGCTGCAGAGAAAATGGGGATCAGAAACAGTTCTGATTGAAGATGGAGAAGCTAAAAATAAACAGTCTGGGCTCTTTTTTAACTTGTTTGGAACCAAGGCAGCTAAGGCAGACCTGACAGCGAAGGCAGGCAAGGTTAATGGTAAGAAAGGGAGGAGGGAGGAGGAAGGGGAGAGGAGGCAAGGGCTGGGGAGGGGGCTGTGCCCTCAGGAAACACGTATGTTTTAGGAGGAGCATTGTGCTAGGAGCATCAATCTAGCATCCTAAAGCTAGATTAGGAGCATCTCTAACAGGAGCATTATGGCTAGAACTTCGGAGTCTTCCAAGACATAGTCCAACCTGAACTCAAGGAGAAGGCCTGATGAAACTCAGTTGGAAGGGACTGTTGCTTCAGTGACCTGGGGCATAAGAGTAAAACTAGAAAGGAAGCTGGGATGATAGAAGCCTGAGCCATGTGTTTAGCTGTGTCAAACTGCACTGAGGAACATGTGAGCAAACCTGTCATTTAATGACCTCAGAATAATGTCTACCTCCAAACAACCACACTATTGGATGGGTGGGAAACTTAGCAGGCTGGAGATATGCTGTGCTCACAGCACTGAAGAGAGGGGCTCTAAAAGATAAAGAAAAAGGTATGATCCCAAAGAGATGACCTTTGGGGAAAACCTCTGATCCTGTGTGGTTAGGAGGTTTAGGGCACAGAGTTGGAAGAGGCTAGAGGTACCCAGAAGGAGTTTCATAGAGACTTCTCCAGGCCTATTGCTAGGCCTGTCCCTGCCTCCCCAACCCCCTGATATCATGCCCATCCTCTATGACTCTCCTCCCTTAGGCCACCCCACCAGTCATTAGCCTGAGGAAAGCAGAACTCATGAACTCCAACAAACCAACAGTGACCAGTTCACAGCCAGGTACTCACATCATCCAGTTTCCGGTCTGTGCCTAAGGCCAACAGGTTGTTGAACTCTCTCTCCATCACCTGGCGTGCCTGGAGTCCACAGGGTCAAAGGGGGAGAGAAGGGAGGGGCTATAGTTAGTGACCTCTAATGCCATCTTTCACCTGTTTCCTAGGGGGTCCAAGGGCAGAGATGGGGTTTTCAGTGCATTTAACCCATTAGCCCTTGATGCCGCTCCTTTGAGCTAACCTCGGTGTCCTCTGAGAAGTCAAAATGTTAACCTTACAATTTTTTTCATATGGAGCAAATTAGAAAACTATAATTTTTTTAAAAAGTAGGATCATAGAACACGTGGATGGACAGACTTCACCTACTGGGGAAAAAACCCCCACAGTTTGTCTCTGTAAGGGAATATCATGCCATACTATCTTTCTGGAGGGGTAAATTAAGCATGTAGACCATGGATAATGAAGATTTAACTTATTTAGATTATATAAATGTATTTTATAAAGTTCCACATCAAAAATTAAACTTAGGAAAACTGCTCAGTCATGGATATTGGTGGCCCTTGGGCTGAGTGGGGCATAAAGGCCTTCTCTATAGGCCTCCCAGCAATTTCTCGCTAGGAGATTTGAGAAATGCCAGAAACAAGAAAATTTTCAAAATTACCACCAGATATTCTGAACCATTTTTAATGAAGGATTCCATATTGGGTCAGATCCTACTTCCCCTAATAGCTAAGCTAAATGAACGGGTCAGAATAATAAAAACGGTTAGAGAGCAACAGAGAGTAGCCCTGCTACTCTTTACAGATGTACTGCTGTCCACAAAAACTGGATGTATTTCGAGATAGGAAATGAGAGAAAAACAAGCCCATTTCTGGGTAGATAATATTAACCATAGAATTCTGTGGGGACAGTCTTTGTTGGTATTGGGAACATAATATTTTTTTAAGTGATCAGAAAGGAGAAGCATAGTTAATTTTCAAGTATCCAGGTGACACTGTTCCTCTGGGTAATGAAAGGTGACTATGACATTTACAAACTTCAGAAACGTTTCACAAAGTTGTATGAGTGGGCAAGAAAGCAGCTGATGGGGTTGGAAATGGGCGAGCATAGAAAAATTGCATTGGGATTTCCCTGGTGGCGCAGTGGTTAAGAATCTGCCTGCCAACTCAGGGGACATGGGTTCAATCCCTGGTCCGGGAAGATCTCACATGCCGCAGAGCAACTAAGCCCATGTGCCACAACTACTGAGCCTGCACTCTGGAGCCCACGAGCCACAACTACTGTGCCCGCGTGCCATGCAGCCATAAATAAATAAATAAATAAAATTAAAAATGACTCCTTGATTAAAATAAGAAAAATTGCAGCTTGGGGGAAATCTCAGCTCTTCCTAGAGAGCGAGGGGACTCTGTGCTATCCATTCTGACTGGTTGGGATGGGTCATTGCAGAGAGACTGTAGGATGCCCTGGCCCAGTGTGCTGCCATCACCCCTAAAAGGCCAACACTCCACCCAAAATTACAAGACAACTCAGCCCTATCCTCACACAAGCGAAAACTCGTCTACTCCCAGAATAGCTTGTGCAGCTCTGGTGGCTGAATTTCAAGAGATCTGACAGCTGCAAACAGTCCAGACAAGGGCAGCTAAAATGATCAGGGCATGGAGACAAGTCTATATGAGGAAAGGCTAAAAGAATTAAGACCACTCTGTCTGAAGAAACAAAAGCTTGGACCCAGAGGCAACACAATCAGAGTTTATGAAATCACAGAAGGTGAGAGCTAGTCAAATACAAATACCCGTACTAAATCGTAGACAATTAGGATGAGGCAATTCTCTTCCCTGGGGGAGCCGACTGTGGGTACATTTAGGACAAATAAAATTAGATAGTACTTTACACAACAGGTAGTAATTCTAGAGTCCATTACCCACAGGAAGTTAAAAAAGCCAAACATATAAATAGGTTCAAGAGAATTTAGGTATATTCTTAGATGACAGCTCCATAATAATTATCAAATGTAATGGAAGGAGATGTCTAATCTTTTGAGCTGTTGACAGGGAGACAAAGCCCTGGCATGGAGAAGCTCTGGGCTGTGTTATTTGGTATATTTAACTTTCTAAAGCCTAGGGACCCAGGAACAGACCCCTGGGGCGGGGTGGGGGGGGGGCGGGAAACAAAGGGGATATGGGTTCTCTGGTCCTTGTGGGCCCCAGCGCTAGTTTTCTTCTATGAATAGGTCAGAGAAGCAAGTAGAGGAAAAGTCTCAGCTGTAAAGATGGGGCTGGGAGGAGATGGGGGTGCTCACTGCAGTGTGGGGATTAACACAGTATTCCAGGCCTGTGCTGAACGTGCTCTGTATGTGAAGGGCACTTGTTTCCTAGGGGGGCTTGGTTATGCACAGGGACCACTTGGAGGTTTGAGGACATTTGTGATCCCCTCTAGAACAGGCCTCCAGAAAGCCCTCCCACCAATCCATAAACTTGCGCATATCAGAGGGAGAGAGAGCAAGAGAGTGGAGGAAAGGGAGAGACCAAGATTGAGACTGATGACCAAGATCAGACTGATTGAGACTTACAGCCTACCTGGGTATTCTGTGTGGGTATCTGGAGGACCAGGGCCAACGTGTTGTGGTCGAAGTTCTCGTCCAGGGCCAGCAGAGCACCATGCACACCACTCTCATGCAGGTTTCCTGCATAGTCCCGGAGCCCAATAGACTGGACCCAATGAACCACCTGGTCATTGGTCCAGACCAGCACATCTGGAGGGCAGGGGAAGAAAAGGAGCAGAAAGAGACAGGTTTGGCCAAGGCCCCTCCAGGGACAGAAATAGCGGTTCCTAGACCCAGAGCCCCAGTCCACCCTGTTCTCTTGGCTCCTAGCCACCCCTACCCCCCTCAACTTTCCACATCTTCTTTCTGTCCTCCTTGGCACCTGGGCTCTTGGAGAACCAGCCCCATACCACTCCATTCTTGCCAGCCTGCAAGACTCAGGGTCAGGCTAATAGGCTTTCTCCCCAGAGCCCCTGTACCAGTCATCCACTGCCCCCAGGCGGGAATGGCCCTCTTCTTATTCTTTCTACCTTCAAGGTCTCTTCTAAGACTTGCCTTTCTTTCCTGTCCAGCCCCACCCAGATCACCAAGTTCCACGAGCACTTTCTCACACCAGTCTGTAGCACTAACCCAAGGGGATCACTGCATTTGTCTCGTTGGTGGCCATCGTCTAATGTGTTGGGGAGGGGGATGTTGCAGCTGATTGGGCAGGGGCTATTTTTCCTCCACCAGATGGCAGCATCCTTTGGGCATGGATTGTGTCTCCCTCAACAGACTGGGAGCTCCCTGCTCCCTAAGGGCTGTGTCTTCCCTCTTAGATTTGGAGCTTCCCTGTGGCACAGAATGCCTCTTCTCCCTTCACTCAGCCCAAGGCAGGGATCAGTGAGGCAGGTCCCTGCTCCCCCAAGGCCGCTCCCACCACAACTTTCAGAGGAGGCTCTACTGAGCCTGACAAGCTTACCCTTGATCTCATGCTGGCTTTCTTCCCGCCTCTTCTCCAGCTCCTTCCGGTCATAGTTCAGCCTCTTCAGACACATGATGCCATACTGAAGACTGGTTCTGCAGGCACACAGTCCCCCTGAGCCAGAGCCTCAGTGGGGCCACGTTTCTACCACATCTGCCCCATATCCAGCACCAACCACAGCCCATCAAGACCTATATGCTCCAGCACAAAGAGCATCACAGCCCACTCCTTCTCCTCCTTCCTCCAGGGCTTAGACATAATCCATCACAAGGCCACTTCCCTCTCTCTGCCTACCCCAAGCCCTCCCTCTCAGCCAGGGTGTGGGCCTGCTTGACAAAGGAAAGTTCTTTGAATGATAGCAACATATCCCTCCCTCTCCAGGCACTGGAATGACAAAGAACCCTACAGATATTCTTTTGTGTCCCCATTTCACTCAGAGTCCTTACAATGGCCTACAACGTGATCTGCCCCTATACTGAGAGCCCTGCTGTTCCTCAAACATGGCAGGAACGCTTGGCCTATGTGCTTTGGGGCCTTTGCAGTGGCTGCTCCTTCTGCCTGGAACACACCCCCTCCCTGCCCCCCAGTCTGCTACATGGCTTACCCCCTTGTCTCCTTTAAGTTTTTGCTCAAATGTTATATTTTAAATTCAGTAGTTACCTTGTCCACCTGATTTAAAACTGCAACATCACCAGCACCACCAATCCCCCTTACTCTGGTCTAATTTTTTTTCTACCACCTTTTATCTATTAACATTCTATATATTTATAATTCCTTGTCTGTCTCTCCCAGTTACAATGTAAGCTCCATGAGGGCAAGGAGGTTTGTTTTGTTCACTGATGTATCTCAAACACCTAGGATGGTGCCTGACACATTCCACAAATGTAAACACCATAAATGCTAAACGAATGATGTGAAATAATTCACATAAAGTACTAAAAGTACTTTAAACTGTACCAGGTGCATAGTAAGCACTCAATAAATAATTACTAAGCCAGGCCACGAATCAAAGAATCCGTAGGTTAGAAGGGACCCCACACACTATCAGGCCAAGCTCCCCACCTAATGCAGGAGTCACCTCTGTAACAGCCTTCTGAGTATTATGAACACCTCTGCCTAAATACCTCTGGTGACAGGGAACTCACTACCTCTTGATGCAGCTCATTCCATCTTGGGCAGCTTTCCCTGTAGTGTTCTTCTTTAAACTTGAACACTACTCTGCATTCAGCCTCTCTGGGTTTTGTCATCTACAAAGTGGAGGAATAAAATAGGTCTCTCCCAATTCCAAATACTTTTGACTCTATCATTGAGGCCATTGCTTTGTGAGATTAAATTATGCTTGATTTCTCCCTACTTCTCTCCCCTCAGTTCTACCCAGGTAGCCCATCTGCCTAGAACAAACCCTTATAGCTCAGAGACACCACTTCTAAGGAATCCTGCTCAAGGCCACTGGTTTAAGCCTTGGTTTCCTGGAGGGGGCAGATGCACACATACCTCCTAACTGGAAATGCCTCTAATTTCAATCTCACTTACTATAATTTTCAGTTCAGTTCCTATGACTTTCAAAGCTGTTGCACATCTTAGCAAAAATATAAAGGCCTTAAAGTCAGATCAACCTGGATCTGAATGCCAGCTGTGCCACTTCCCAGTTGAGTGGCACTCAGCATATGTGAGATGGGGGTCATAACTCTCCTGCAGAGTTACTGTGAGCATTAAAGGTGATCCTGTATGAAAGGGCTTAGACCAGCCCCTGAACATCAGAGGCATTCAGTAATGGTACCACTTTTGGGAGGACATTACTAATTATTGTGTGTGCTTTTTCTCCTATCAAAATAGGAGATTCTCATGGAAACCTGCTCAATAGAACACTATGGTCTAAGGAAAAGAGCTCTGAGTTGGGTGTCAAGAAAGAAGGATGCCGGCCCCATTCTGTAACCACTTGGCTGAGTGACCTGGTGACACTCAGTCTCTATTGGACTTGTTTTCCCCATCTGTGAACGGAGAGTTTTTAAATAACTCTTTCTCATCGTTAAAAAAGTATGATTTAAAAGAATTTTTAAAGATATAAGAACATGCTTATGAAATATTAAGTGGAAAAAAAGCAGTTATATACCTAATTGAGGTAAGAAATGTGGAAATGTTTTAGAAACTGTGAAGTACCCAAGATTTAGAGCTAAATCTGGAACCGTGTATATAGGCTGAGAGTCTCTCATGGGCAAAGGGTCGGGGAAGGACTTCCATAATGCTGTATAGGGTTGGGCTGCCTGATCCTCTAGCAGCCGAGCCACATCTCAGCTTGGTGGGGAATGGCCCTTCTCTCCCCAGCCCTATCAATCACTGAGGAGGGAACAGGTGCAGCTAGGCCTGGCAGCCTCCCAGATTGACAGAAACAAAAGATTCTCTTTCAGCCCCGGTGGTGAGGGAGGGGTGGTGCTCAGGGCAGACACAGATGGGGGTTCCAGCATAGGTGGCTCTGCAATGTGGTGGCAAGAGAACTGGGTTTCAGTCAGGAGACTTGCATTTTGGTAGCATCCCTGCGTGACCTCAGGCCGCTGCTCCTTCCCATGCCTCAGTTTCCTCACCCATAAAATATGGAGGCTAACTAAATCCCTTCCAAATATAACTTTTTGTTGTTTGTGAGTTGGAGAGACCAAGGGACACCTGCAGAGCCCTAAAAGAACCTTGAAACGCCACACACTCCCAGCTCCACCCTTTGTCACATTAACTACTCAAGATAAAAGACCTGGCTCAAATAGCAGCCTGTGTGATTTGAAGTTGGATGTTAAAAAGGACTTCCTAAAACCTATCAACTCCTGGAACCATTACCGAAAACCTATGTCTTAGGAGGGCTGCCTCCCTAGCTCCAGCTGGTTGTTTCCATGCTGGGATGTGCCCATAGAGCTTTCTCTTTTTCAAGAGAAGCCAGACATCCAGAATTTTGTTTAACATTTCCTAGTGTTTAAATATTGGCAGCTAAGGTCACAGTTTTAAAAATACAATGTAGGCCAAACAAATTACATGTGTGAGCCAAATTCTGCCCTCAGGCCCCCAGTTTGTGACCTCCACTGCAGATACTTTTGCACAGAAGACCTTTTCAACAAAGAGGAGGAGAACACTGGATGACTTCCTGTACAAAAGGATGTGTGTTTAAAACTGAGAGGCTCAGATCTGGGATGTTGGCAGGGCAAGCATCCAGAAAGAACTTTCCTCTCATCTTGTAAGGAATTAGACACCTAAAATAGATGCTGGGTTCAGTGTGAGTCTTCTCAGGGTAAATGTAGAGAATTCAGCAAGCTCAATGACAAGAAATAAAATTCATATCTAGGGGGAAAATTTTCCAAGTGAAGCTAAAGAGAAATGACTGTGTCTTAAGGGTTGGAGGTGAGAAGACTAAACCCTCAAACTGCAGGGGAGACAAAGATTTGGCTTTCCCCAAAGGGAGACCTGTTACCACCCAGAACAGGCAAAGAAAGAGATGGAAGCACCTCTATTCCTGGAGACAGACCCCCAGAGTTGGGGGAGACCTGTGTAGGGAGGTGGCCCCGGGTTCCAGCCTGGCTCACCGGTGGAAGCTGTCCACCATCTTCAGGTGGACCCGCAGGTCCTTCTTGGTGAGGTGATCCAGCATGCGAGCGTCCACAAGGCACTCCATGAAGTAGCTGCGGTACTGGGGGAGCCCCAGGCTGGGCAGCCACTGGTTCCCAATCCACTCGTGGTTCATGTCCCCATAGGCCAGGGTCTGGAGAACAAGATGGAGGAGGCTGGGGGCAAAGGCAGCGCAGGCAGGTTGCAGCTAGCAGTTCAAAAAAAATTCAGCTTACTTTCACTGAGGGGCTGGTAGAGGCGGGAGGTGAGGATTTTAAATGGAGCTTTTTAAGATCCTGGAATGATATATTCCCACTCACTTATCAATTATCTACACTAATGAACAGAAGCAGCCACCTAGGCAGCAAGTCATAGGAAATCCTTCCCATCGACTCTGAAATGCATCTGTGGTGCTGTAAGGCAGACTCGCCTTCCTGATTTTCAGTCAGCCTCAAGCCTGCTGAGCCCAGCGGATAGGCTGCATTACAGAGGGCCTGCAGAGTGACAAAGAAAGCCAGTCTCACTTGGGAAACTGGCCTCACACGGTCCACAGGGAGTTACGTTTGGCTAAAGATATACAAAAATGAAGTAAGGTGAACTGCGCCTGCCAGCGCTCTTCTCTAAGGCTTGGTTGTCTCTTCAGAGATTCTCTAGGTCCTTCGTGTGCCGCCTCCCCACCCCACCATACACTGTGCGCCCCACCGCCCACCCAGTCTGGTTCTGAGAGGCCTGCTCCACTTAGTCGTTGCCTCCTGCCTTGAGGGCAGGGACCTCCTTAACCATCTATCCTTAGAACGAATTTTAATGGTAACCCTCCATCAGTCTCTTTCCTTACCCACCTTGATTTTTTTAGAATTGAACATTTTATTTTGTTATCTTTTAAAATAAAACAATTGATACATATAAAACATATGTAGCATATGTTCATTACTAAGCATAAAAACGAAGTTGACATCCTTGGACACCATCCATGTTATCCACACTGTTGCATCCATCCTTATGCTCTTTTTCCCCATCTTATGCCCTACTGCCCCCCTAGAGGTAACCACCATGCTGAGTTTTCTGTCCATGATGCCCCTGCTTGAAAAAATGTTCTTATAGTCACCAAGGTATATTTCGCTAAATAATATGTTTAAATTTGCTTGTTTTTGAGTTTTAATAGAAAATCTTTGGGGACTTACACTTTTCACTTTACACTATATGTCTGAGTCATCCATTCCCTTTGCTAAATAGTGTTTTACTGTGAGAACATACTGTAACTGATCTGTCCAGTCTCCTGTTGATGGGGTTGCCCAACAAGTATGAACAGTACAACGTGCTTCATTTTTATTCATGGCACTTACATCTATCTGATATATTATCCATTTATTTGTTTGTTTACTGTCTGTTTCTCCCCTAGAATATAAGCCCCATGAGGACTAAGTTTGCTCACTTCTGTATCCAGAGGGCATAGAAAGGCCTAACACCTAGTAGCTGCTCAATAAATCCTTGCTCACCAAGTGAATGAATGAAAGCCCTTTGCTCAGCTCACCAGGGTTACCCCTGAGAGGGACAGGAAGAGGAAGAGGATTCATACTAATCTAAGTCTCATTACTCCTGGAAAGAGGGTCGAACTGAGGGGAAGAGGCAGGCATGCTGGGGGCACAGCCCTCCAAGGCCCCTCACCTGCCATGGTGAAAAACCAGAAGTAGCTAAAGGGGAATGAGGAAGGATGGAGGTGGGTGGCTTCAGCGGAGGAGAGAACCTGTGCCCAGGACTCTTTGTGTGAAGAGGGACCTAAAAGACTGGGGCTCAGAGAGTCCTGCAGGGGAGCGAACCTGCTGGGAGAACACTACCCCAAACTGCTGAGAGTTGGTTCTAGACAAGAGGAGGGGGTCTTACCTGAGCCCAGCTGCCCTCCTCACTGTCCTAGGAATGAGTGCAGCATGTCAGGGGAAACAGGCAAAGTCAAGAAACCTGGCAGCCTCCACCCAAGGTCCCATCAAGAAGGAGGAGCAGACACCCCAGTAGCTGAATGGGTGACTAGGGAAAGCTTGTTGGGAAGGTTAAGAGAGCACAGAAGGCTGGTGCACGTGCCTGTGTTTGCAGTGAGAGGGGATCAAATGTGTGTGTGGCAGAAACACAGTCAGGCGAGGTGCCAGGTCCTCCCAACCCTCCCTGTTCCTCCACCAAGGTTCAAGCACAAGGGTTAAGGACTCTGTGGCTTCATGACAATAGCAGGGCAAAACGCTCCCAAGCCCTGCTCTTCTTCACTGGAGTATACCAGTAGCCCAGGGTGAACTTGTGACCCGCTGGAATAGACCACCCCCCCAACACACACAAACTGTTTCCATTCTCATTTCTTTCCCACCCACCCGCCACCCTGAGAACAGAACTCCATCACACATCAGGGATACCAATCTCGTATTAGATCAGCTACAAGCCCCTTTGACTTCCCACAACCTTTCCCTCATCCTCATGCAAGTCAGCAGCCCTAACCCCAGGCCCAGGGCCCAGGGCCAGACTCACTGTTTTAGTGGATGTTGCCAGAGTTTCCATCTCTTCATGGGTGACCCAGACATTCCCAGAAGACTGTAAGCAGAGAGGAAACCTAGCTGGTCCTGCGTGTGAGCTCCTAGGCTCCCCATCAGGCTGGGAGCCCTAAGGACAAGACATAGCTCCCTTCCCCTGAGTCCTCCCACAGGCCCAGCCCAGAATTCTGCACATCGTCTAGCTCTGAGCAACTCCCTTTTATTACGGTATCTGCACTGCTTAGCACAGTGCCTGGCACAAAGAAGTACCCAACAAATGTTTCCTGAATGAATATGAATAAATGGTGTGAATCTGGAATAAGGGCTGACCCCAATCACAGAGATGGACTACAGTGAAAGATTTTACCCTGGGGGTCCATGGAGAGGTTTACATTCTTGTGGAGAGGTTAGAGGACCAGAATTTACAAATGCCCTACTCCCTCTGGCAAAAACACAGAACCCAGAAGTCCTGTCTTTGGAAACTCTGCCCAAAGATCTAAAATTACTGGCAGGGTAGGTATGGGGAGATGGAGCTCATGAGTGGTACGTGGGAAGCAGGGAACTAGGCCTGCTGGGATTCTGCTAGCAACAGTGTTACCTCCTCTTGGAGACCCGGTGGAACCCTTTGTGGGGATGGGAAGTAAGGGGCAGGACTCAAATGCTACCATCTTCCCAATGACCAATATGAAACTTTGTAAACACTATTTTGGGGCTTCTGAAAATGTCCTGGGTGAGGGAGAGGCCACTCACAGTCCTGGAGGTGGGCGGGGCAGAGGGGCTGGTCAGCGACACCATCTCCTGGATAGCCAGCCGGAGCTTGAGCCGGTGCAGGGCATTGCTGATGCCAATTTCCCGCTGGATCTCTGTGTCCGAGAGGGCTGACATGATGGCCCCACTCTTGACGTTGGCCCGGCAGGCTGCCACATACCAAGCAGGCATCCCCACCCAGAGCTGCAGATATGGGGCACAGAGGGTAAATTCAGCCCCTTTCCCGAGATCTGGGCTCCACTGCAAAAGTCTGGCAATACTGAGAGGCAAGGGCCAGGCCTCATCCATGGCCTCAGAACAGCAAATGAAGAGCAGAGGAATTTAGAAATGTGGAGATGACCATCATCAAATGCCTCTTTTTCCCATTTTACAGATGAAAAATCTGAGGCCTGGGAAGGTGAAGGGACTTTACCAACATTGCATGGGTGATTAGCTCCTGGGGGCACCTATAGGAAGAATGAAACCACCTGTGAAAGTCTTAATGGCTCAGTGAAGATTAATTGCCCTTATCCAGACTTAGCTACTTGAGAGGCATGAGTATATAGCATCGATTCTGGCTAAGTGCTAGGTATGGCACTGTGCACTTGGCACGGGAGAAACATGCTGGGAAAATTCTAGAAATACCACCCCTTTGCCCAAGGAGTCCTTGTCCCAGTCCACACATCCTTCCCACCAGACCCCTGAGTAGACTTAGACTCCCTTTGCCCAGGTTTACCTCTAGCCAGGAGACCACAGTAGGGCCGTCCCACTGGGCAAAGGGCATTCCTTTTCTGCGGGCATCTTCAAGCAGCTGGTGTCTTTCAGGAAGAGGAACAACAGACTCACTAGTCCTTCCTTCTTTCTCAAACAAGCTTACTCCCAGGGACCATGGGCTGTGCCAAGAGTTGGACTCCCACTACCCCTTCTCCCCACCATTGGACTGCCACCCCTGCTCTATTCCTGAAGCAGTGTGACACCAAGACATGAAGCAGCAACACCTCTCCATTCCCAGAGGTGAGGGCTCTCGCTTTGTTTGCACATGGCCTGAAACACGTTCTACTCTGCTCTGCCAGAGATCCCCAGATGCTGGGTCACTCTCCCACAGCACCCTTGTCTCCTTCTCACTCAGGTCATCCTAAGAACAACCTCCCAAACCCTGCTGTGCCCACTTAGACCAGACCAACTCAGTCCAGAAAGGGCCTTGCTGGGCTCTGGCTGCCTGAGCTCAGTCCCATGGCAGTCCAGGGAAAAGAGTGTGTGAGGGGTTGGACCCCACCCTGGCAGAGACTGGCCAGTGGCTCTTACTTCTTCTTCAGCCGCCGGTTCTTTTCTGCCTGGGTCCCCAGCTTGGTAGGTACCATGGGCTCCTGCAGACCGAGCTCAGAGTCTATTAGCAGAACTAGAAGGGAAGAGATGGCATATCAGCGAGGCCCTCTCTGCTTCTCCTCCCTTGGCCTGGGCCAGGACCGGGGAGCAGACCAGCAAGACCTCAACATGTGACAACCCGAGGGTCTGATGGGACAACCCATTATTCCTGGAGCCTCCACATGACATCCCTACAACCAGGCAGTCCCACAGTGGCATCGAGTGGGTCACCCCAAGCCCAGAGAACCTTCCCCTGGGAGCCTCAGCCCTGGAGGTGTTTTTCAGCCAGACGGATGGAAGTCGTTCCACCCTAACGGCAGCAGAATCCTAGACAGAACTTGTCCCTCCTCCAAACCAAGGGAAAAAGGAAACCCGGAGAGCCAGAGTGGGCTTCGAGGCTCAGACAGAATTATCCTGACCTGGGTTGAGGGTGGGGAAAGAGGCACGTTCAGAGATGTGTGTTTGGGCCTCTTTCTCAGGGCCACTCACTTGCACAAATCTCAAAAGGGAACATGCATAGCTCTGTCCTCTTCTGTTAAGGATCTCCTGAACTGATGCTAGAGTTCATGGCAGGGGCAGCATTTTACAATTCATTTAAGCCCTGGTCACTCCTCACAAGTGCACAGAGGACCGAGGGTGTTGGTAATCCAGAAGCCAATCTGGGATGCTGTCTTAGGTTTAGGTGCCAATGTGGTGTGGGGAACATAGGAAATCATAAGGCTTCAACACGAGATCCCTCGTCCACTGACCAGACCTTCTCAGTCCTGCCCCCTCCCATATGTGGCTGGCTCCACAATATATTTTGCAAGGCCCTTATGAGCTGGCCCCAGCCTAGGGTCTAAACTCACCTCTTCTGCTCCCCCCACCCTCTTCCCTCCCCACTCTGAATAGACTCAACTGCTTACAAAACTCTCATACCCATGAATCTTTGCCTTTCTCAGACCCCCCCTACCCCCCGCCTCTTCCCCCCCCCACACACACCTCTTCTTGGCTTGGCTAATTCCCACTTAGCCTTCAAGCTTCTGCCCAGGTGTTGCCAGCAGAGAAAGCTTCTCCTGTCGCCCCCACCACTCCATGGCTGACCTCTGAGTTCCAGAAGCACCCAGAGTCTATTGCTATCTTAATATTGTTTTAGAATCATCTCTTTATTTTTTCCTTTTCATTAGAAACTGAGCTCCTTGAAGGAATGCACTATTGCTCCGATACCTAATACTAAGCCTTGTTTACAGTAGTTACTCAATACGTGTCTATTGAACAAATAACTGAATAGATGAGGGAAAGAGAAGAAGGAAGGGAGGGAAAGGAAGAAAGGAAAGAAGGAATGGGGAAGGGAGAGGAAGACAGCTAACGTTCATTGTGTACCTACCACACACCAAGCACACACTGGAACTTTATATCGTCATAGAGGTGTTAATAATGCTACCCTTGCCCAAGCACTTACTTGACTATAATGTCTACAAAGTCATGATTAGGCATTGTGATATTTTGAGTCCTGAAGGCAAGATATACTAGGAATTAAGAACTGACTCTCTTAGAGAAAGAACTAAGAAATTTCTCCTGAAGGTCCTGAGCACAGTACCTCAGAAAACCTCCAGATTGGAAGAAACCTCAGAGGTCCAACCTCACACTGAATACAGGAACCCCTTCTACAGCATATCAAATAAACAGCCTGACACTGATGCCTGACACTTCTCGTGGCAGGAGCTACCACCTCATGAGGTAGCCCTTCCCGCTGTGAAATAGCTCTAACAGAAAACTTCTCCGGAGCTGAATCTCTGTGTCTGTGGCTTCTGCCCACTGGTCCCTGGGAGGCAGGCAGAGAAGACTGGATCCAAGGATACCCTCCTGCTTCTGCCCTCTACTCGCACCCATTTACTAGGAGACAGAGACCATGGCCCGTGGCTCCGTCCTGGCTCAGCTGGATCAGCCTGCCTTTCTCCTTCTTCCCAAACAGGCGGCCGATGGATGATTTGATGCCCTTGCGCTTGGTGCCCTTGTGCAAGGAGTCCTGGCTGCTGTTGCTGCTGCTGGGGTTGCTGCCTGGATCCTCCAAAGCACTACAGGATGACAGCCAGGAGCGGGTGGAATGAGAAGAAACATACTTAAATTACAGCATGAGAGATGGAAGTTAGACTTCAGGAAGAACTTACAGTAAGTGTCAGAGTTGGGAGGGTTAAGGGGGTATGATCAGAGCATGTGACCAAAGGAGACATGGAACTGTCCTTCCCCGATGGTGTGACAAGTGAGATGTTCAGACACCTGGGACAAGTGAGATGCAGCCTGTTCAGAGGCAGAGAGAGGGACGAGATAAACTTGGGAATGGAGAGGCTCGATATGGGGTCTGCTCCATTTACCTCTTGCCTTCTTCCTGGCTCAGGGCTGGGTGGCCAAGCTTCTCTAGCTGCAGCGTCCTGGGTGAGGAAGGAGGAGAAGTCTCACATTTTATGGTGGCTTTATCCTCTCGGTTCTCTTCCCGAGACACTGGTGACTGAACAGACAGTGAAGACGTCAGGGGATAGAGGGAGAGATCTGGGGCCTGCCTACCCAGCCCAGACAGGCAGAGGAGCATGGAGAAAAGCAGAGGGGAGGCCCTAGGGGCCTCTCAGAGTTCAGACTCAGATTCAAGGGCCCAGTGGGGAGAAGCCAAAAGGGAAAGGCCTGGGAGAATTAACCTATTAGTACCTGTGTCATCATGCAGCACTCACCAGCAGCTTCCTCCTATGCTTTCTTAAGTCACTGGGCTGGAAGAGAGAGTGAAGGGTGAGCTTGGACTTACCCTTTGGTTGCTTGAAAGTCTACCCCAAGGGGAGCCCAGTGGTCTTAGGATGAGAAGATAGGATTCAGTGCCTCACACAGGCCTGAAGAGAATATCACAGCAAAACAAAACAAAGCAACAACAACAACAACAAAAAACTGGCTTGAAAAAATAAATCAGGGCTACCTCTGGAAGAGAGAAAGAGGTATGGGCATTGGGTGAGTTTCTTAAGCATTACCCAAGGGAGAGGGTAAGGAAGATACTACATAGCCCTTTCCAGACCCAGAAGGACATGCTGGTGACCTGGTATGCCAGGGTCTGCACACATCATGAGAAGAAGATGCTGGGGCCCAAATGAGAGAGAGTGAGCCCTGCTGTGCCTTCTCAACTCCCCTCGGCCAAGCCCAGTGATGACAAGGTTGTTCATCAACTGCCCCAAGACTCTCACCAAGGTCATGACCCCCATTCGGTCCAGGTCCTGGGTAGCACTGCGGGAAGTAAGCTTAGGTGTGGAGCGGCCGCTGAACAGAGGGGATGCGCTGGCCAGGGACAGGGCAGTCAGAGAGGTGGGGATGGAACCACGTTTGCGCAGCTGGGTCAGATTTAGGGCCTCCATGCTGCCACTAGTCACTCGTGTCTCAATCTCCTCAGCACGGAGCTCTGTGGACTCCTTCTCTTCCTGGATCATCCTGGGAGGCAGGCAAAACCAGATCTCATGATTAGCCCCAGAGAGGACGAGCAGGAGGCAGATGTGGGCCCTGCCTGCAGTCACCACCCAGTGACCCCAGGTAGAAGGCAAGGCCAGGTGTGCCCCATTGTTTTCGGCATTGCAGGGACATACAAGGCCCTGTGGGCAGAGTTGGTTCTATCCCACTGCAGCTTAGACAATTTTCTCTCTTTCTTGTTAACTGGCCTAATGTAACAAAACTCCCTAATTTAACAAAAGCAGTTGCTGGGAAAGAAGGCAATTTAGTCAGTGGAATATAAACCTTCATGGAAGTCAGAATTCTTGACCTACCACTATCTATAGGGCCTCGGTTTCCCAATATACCCAATGTCAGGAATGGTCTAGGCCAGTATTTCTCAAACACAGGACCTTTAATTGATACTGATCCCTGATGGAGCCTTTCCTGTTCCAGGGAAAAATTAGAATAATAGTGATAATGTTATGTGTATGAAGGGGGCACTCAGAGAGGAATGTGTGTGTGCACACTCACACACACGCACACTCTCTCTCTCTCTCTCTCTCTCTCTCACACACACACACACACACACACACACACAACTAATGTAAACATGCCAACTATCCTTTAGGAACAGGACCTATCTTTATTCTCAGAGCATGTCTTTCCAACTTTAGGGATGTTAAAATATCCTTTCTTTTGTAGAATGGTTGTGATAGGAAATGGTAATTATCTTTAATGTTTCATTCTGCAGAATGAAAGTTGGCAGTCCTGTGTTAGTACCCTTCTCTTTGTGTGTGTGTGTGTGTGTGTGTGTGTGTGTGTGTGTGTCCAGTGTTTTCTTCTTAGCTGGTCTGTGAAATCCAAAAGTGTGGGAACCATTGAACCAGATGACCCCTACAGCCCTGTAAAGCTCTGACATTCTCTGGTTTGGATTTTCTCTTGCTGTTTGTCACAAACATTAATAAACTCTCTACAAAGGCAGGGTGAAGTGCAGGTCTTCATAACATTCCCTGCCAATGGTTTCTGTTTGATGCCTCATTAGAGACCAGAGGCATGACACAGTGCACTGAGTTTAGACCCGAGTTTGAATCCTGGCTCTGCCACTTACTGCATCGCTTTGGGCAAATCACTTAATCTCTCTGGTTTGTTTCCTTGTCTATAAAATGGAGATAATGCTGTCTCCTCCAGTGACTGTGATTAGACTGACCAAAGCTCTCACCCTGAGTTGGCCTCAGTATGTGGGAACTACACTCATAATGGTTACGTTTAGCTTCAGGAGCTTCAGGAACACAGTCTCCATAGACCCGGGAGAGAAAATGAAGCCTAAGAAGTCAATCTGAGGTCCTACCCCTCTCTGTCCAGCACTGGGCCAGAACCTTGCCTGATGCTCCACACAGGGTCCCTAAACTGTGGCACTCTAAGGTCCAGCTGTAAGAGACAAGCAAACACATGTAGAATCTCTCCTGCAGTGACCAAACACAAAGAGCCTCTGTCCTTCAAGGAACCTCCCAGGCCCTCCACCCCTGCCCTAACCTGATCTCCTCGTTGATAGCATCCAGCTGCTCCTGCAGCATCATGGCCAGGGTCTGGGCGTCTGAGTGGCTGCTGGGGGAGACAATGTCCACGGAGCCCACCAGGCCCCCTGGCTCATCCTCATCCACATCAGAGATCTCAGGGTCACTGTCAAAGGCAGGGGTGGCTGTGGGGACCAGCACCCCAGGCAGTGGAGATGGCTCCCAGTCCTTAGCAGAGAAGGAGGGTAGAGGAGTAGTAATAAGACACACCAGATGACTAAGGAGCAGGACCCTCCCAACCTATACCAGCAGCATTGGCATCTCCTAGGAGCTTGTTAGATAAGCTAAATCTCTGGCCCCATCCCAGACCTACTAATTCAGAATCTGCATTTTAACAAAATCCCGGGTAACTTACTTGTATGTTAAAGTCTAAGAAATACTACGCAAACTCAAGGAGCCAGATAGCAGAATGGCTAGGAACAGATTCCAGAGACTGCCTTGCTTTGAATCCTGGCTCCACCCAATACAAGCTACAAGAGAGTTGTTTCACCTCTCTGTGCCTCAGTTTCTTCATCTGTAAAGTGGGAATGGTAATAGTACCTACTTCATAGGTAGCTCTGAGGATTAAACTAGGAAATGCACGTAAGGCACTTAGCACAGGGTCTGGCACCAAGTCAGCATTACGTAAAGGCAATCTGTTTCTACTCACACAAAAGGTGACTAGATATAGGGAACGAGAAAAAGCCAAGCAGGCATGACTGTCTTGTGTCTCAGAGTTTCAGCACATTACAGGACCCTCCGATCAACCCTCAGAGGAGGTAGCTTCTCAGAAATCATTCTACAAACCCCTTCGGTAGACAAAGGTCCAGAAGCAGAAAGAGCACAGAACTGGGCTGGGAGTGTGAGAAGAGCAGCGGAAGAAAAGGAAAGAGGTAATCTCTAACCCCATCCTGTATGACCCAGACCCCCAAGATCCCCTTAGGGCTCTTTTCCCACTCCTGCAGCCTTTAGACTGAGGTCCTGGGTAGCTGCTGTGCTCTTATAAACAGAGGAAAGGGAGAGAGGGGAGAGAGAAAAGAGATGACTTCCGACTTCAACTCCCCCCTCACACTAGGGGTTTCCTAATGGCAGAGATGAATCTTCCGCCATCAGACTAGGAGTTCCCTCCTTCTCCACCTATATCTTCTAGTGCCCTAGAGCATGTAGAGGATCTGGGCTCGAGACAGAGCACGGTTAACAATTATGGGGCTAGGAAGGAATCAGACTTCCCCCAAAAGATCGAAGTCAGTCCTTTTCTGCCCCTAATCTTTCCTGTTCCCTCTAAATCTCCCTAGGCAGACTCCACATGAGCTACATGCTTCTCAGAAAACTTCAGGTGCCGTCCCATGGCCAGTTAACCTGTCATCCTCTCTCACCTACCCATAAACCACAGCTTTTGTTCCAGAAAGCTTGCCAATTCCATCTTGCCCCTGCATCCCCCAGCCCAACCACTAGAAATACGTGCCTGCACACCCAGGTACACATGCACAGGCTTCAGTGGGGCCTCAGGGACTAGCTGACTAGCCTCTACCTCTTGCCCACCAGGAGGTCGAGGCGAGACACAGCTGTTGCAGTGATGGCCCCAACCCCAAGGCTGCAGCTGTCGTTGACACGGGGGAGGGTAGGGGGAGGATTTGCATCACACCAGCCGTCTGTGAAACTGGAGCAAGGCGCGTGGCTGAACTGACCCCAAACTCCCCAGGGTAGACCCATCCACACTCACCCCTCCACCCCCTCACCTTGGCAGACTCTTCCCGCAGTGCTGAGTAGGAACGATGCAGACCTTGAGGTGCGTGGGCGGTTGCGCTCAGGGAGAACCGCACATCTGCTGCACTGCCTATGTGCGCCCTTGAGTGGCGGATGGGGGAGAGAAGACGAGCCCTGAGGACTGACAGCCCCAGGTTACACCCACTGGGCCCAAAGAGTTAAGGGATCTTCAGCTGGGAAAAGAGAAGTCTTAGCAGGACATGAGCTTCTGTTAATGCCTTAAGGGCTGCCACGTAAGCAAGAGATTAGGTTTATTCTCTGGTGCTCCAGGGATCAGTATGATCCAGGGGAGAAAGTTCTAGGGAGGCAGCTTTTCACTTAACACAAGAGGCACCTTCAAATAGCAAGAGCTGGCTTATGATGCAACTGGTAGCTTTAAAAAAGCTGCACTCCCCTCAGAGAGGTATTCAGGTGGAGACCCTCTGGCCACCTGACAAGAATGTGTGGGAGGGATCATGGCACCAAGAGAAGTTGGAAGGAATGAGCTCTAAAAGTCCTTTGAATTCTGAGCGTCTTTGTTTCTTGGTCTTCTCCCTAGCAACTACCTCTGGTCTTCCTCTGGACTAAATCCCTGGCCAAAATTCAAGCCAGGCATACTCCCTGTCCCCAGGAAGCTTCAGGAGGCCCTGACACTGTATCAGAGACATGGGCTAGAGAAAGCATTTTGACTGCCCCAAGGGTCTATCCCAACCCTGAAATTTTAGGATCACAGTAATGATCCTCTGGAATATCTGGAGCCTCCCCTACTGACATCTCTTCCCTATGCCTTCCCAGTTTAGAACTTGAGGGAGCCCAGAGCAAAGGGACAGGGTGAGCCTACAACAGGTTACACAAGCTATCTGGAGGGATGGGGGAGTTTCTGCTTATTCCCCCCTTTTCCCTGCAACTCAGTCCCAATTCCATGATGGGGCCAGTGCTTCTACAGTCAAAGCCAAGAACTCCCAACCACTAAGGAAAGCAAGCAGTGCTAAATAGCTTGGTGTGCTCTGGGCTGTGCCTTCTTAGTTGGCGTAGGGGGTTGGTCTCTTCTGAGCAACCTACAGGAAGGGAGAAGTAGGAGGAATTCCAACTACCATTTTCTGTCTCTATTCCCTGCTTCTCTCCACACTCCTATACAAATATTCCTAACAAACTTGAAATTGATACCCAAGTCTCTAACACCCCAGAAACCCACAGGCTTCTCTTCTTCACGTTCAACATCTCTTTCCCTAATTTAAGCGCTACCCCTCTGCACATATACATGTACAATTTTCCTTTAACCTCTCTTCAAAGAAGCTGATCCCTATTTCCCTGATATAACGAGAGCATGACCATAGGGAACCTTATGTGTTCTGATCTAAGAGACTTTGGTTTGGACAGAAAATATCCAGGAGCCATGAACCTTGAGTGGCATCATCCACTTCAGTCTCCTCGATCGTCAGCCTGCCTCTCTGGGCAAAGAACTGAGCGCAGGTTTGAGGTCTGAGTTCACTGCCAAATGCTTCACAAAATATGAAGAAAAATCCAGAAGTTCCCTAAAACATGGGCCTAATTTAAGCATTAGGTTCAGAGCCGTAAATAAGGTGTCTCAAAGTAACTAGAGTGGGACTTCCCTGGTGGCGCAGTGGTTGAGAGTCCGCCTGCCGATGCAGGGGACATGGGTTCGTGCCCCGGTCCGGGAGGATCCCACATGCCGCGGAGCGGCTGGGCCCGTGAGCCATGGCCGCTGAGCCTGCATGTCCGGAGCCTGTGCTCCCCAATGGGAGAGGCCACAACAGTGAGAGGCCCACGTAATGCAAAAAAAAAAAAAAAAAAAAAAAGTAACTAGAGTGAACCAGATACTCCCTGTGAGCAGGCCCTGTGGGACGTAGGTGAGCATGTAACTCAGCAGACCCCTCTCAAGGGCGTGCCCTCTGTCGAGGAAGCAGGAATCATGCCCTGTGTCTCATGGCAGTGGCGAAGGATCATCCTGTGCTTTAGTTGCCTCTCAGCATCCCTCAGAGGACAGGTGCTCCCTTCTAAACTGCCCAAGTGAGCTGGGTGACTTTACAAAGTTCTCTAAGCCTCAGTGTCCCACCCTGAATGTGAGCAGGACCTGAGATCCTGGGTGGTGTTTTGGTGGGAGGAAGTCTCCTCCCCCAGGGCCCATCTAGGTCTGTCCAGGACTCCATCACAGCACACTAAGCCTCCTGAGCTCCAGTACCTGGAGTGGATGCCATCCACAAATGGCCCTCCTCGACCCTTCAGCTGGTCCACCTCTTGGCGCAGCTTCTCAATCTCTTCAGACAGGCGGCCCTGTGCCAGGCAGAGCCATGGTGGGGGTAGGGGCGAGGGAGGGGAAGAGCGAGGAGAGAAGGACCAAGAGAACAGCAGAGTTGGGGAGAAGCAGAAGAAAGCACTGCAAAGTCCAAAGCCAGGGACCCAAGGCCAAGCCCACAGATGACACCAAAAGAGAAGAGGTCCAACTGGAGAGTGAGTAGAAGGGTTGGCAGGGGCAGGGCCAGAAGGAAGGTCTGTCTGGAAGGACTCTACCAGAACAGGCCTGCTGAGCCCTCACTAACAAGCAAATGCATGACAAATAAGGCTGGGCAGCAGAGGGGCCCTCAGTGAACTCCCAGACCTCACAGACATTGCTAGCATAGGGATAGTGGCTAATCCGCCCCAAATCACCAGAAAGCAAGAGCTTCACCAGGTTTGCGGCCCCACCAAATCCTTCTGTCGAGTCCTTCACAGCGTCCTGCCTCTCTGCTACCCACTCTCTGCCCTATGCTTACGGCTAAGTTTCTTCTTTACAGGTGGGTGGGTGATGCATCTACTACGATAGGCTTTAGGGAGGATTAGTGAAATAATGTGTGTACATGGACTAACAAACTGGCTAGCACAGTGCTGGGTTTTAGGGCAGCTGCTTGAAACACAGGCGTGTTCCTTCCTCACAGCAAGCTCAGCCCTCCCGGGCTGGCAGGGCTGGCCAGCAGCTGGGTACCTTGTCATGCTGCCGCTCTTCAATCTGCCGCTGGGAGCTCTCCAGCTCTTGGATCAGTGTGTTCTGGGGGAGAACAGCTGTGAGCCAAGATGCCCCCCTTCCCCTCCACCCCGGCTCCTCTACTCCGGCTCAGGCCTTCCCCTTCCAGCAAGATCTGCCTTCCGGTCTGCTCTCCCAGCCCTACCTCTCCTTGCCAGACCGCCCCACCCCCAGCCCAGGCTGCTCCTCTTCAGCCTAACTCCACTCCACAGCCCTCCGCACTCCCCTCCTCGCCCAGCCCCCCAGCCCCGCCCGCTCCCGACTAAGCTCTCACATCCCAACCATTCCTGCTCGCCCGGCTCCACCCACACCTTTACCCACCCCGCCCCTTTCCGCCAGCGCCGTCCTTCCGGGCAGCACTGCCCATCCAGGCCCGCCACCCACAGCACCTTCTCCTCCAGGGCCGCCATGCGCTCCTTGAGGTGGAGCTGCAGGCGCTCATTCGACTCGCTAAGCAGTCGGTCCACGGTGTCTGACAGTCGCTTGCCGTGGTCCTCGTTCATCTTCTCCCGCTGGCGCACCTGCATAACCAGACCACCTTGCACCAAGCCACCCCAGGGCCATCTCACTGCAATCCCAGGGAGCCACTCATTCCTGCTGTGGTTCCAGCCCACTCACCTGTCCCCTTCTTATCCTCCGGGGGCCCCTGTCTGCAGCTTTCCTGACCACCTCCTCCCACCCCTCTGTGGCTCTGTCTCTGTCCCTAGCCAGGTCCTTCCCTAGCTCTCACTCTTCCTCCTTTCCCTACCCACAGACCATCCTGGGATGCCGCCCTGGGGTTGAGAGGAGGCTCGAGAGTCTGGCCCGGTAAGCTCACCCTTGCCAGCTCTTGGTTCTTATCCTGCAGCTGTCCCTCCAGCTGCCGCAGGTGCTCCTCAGTGCTGCCATGCCGCTCTTCAGCCTGGAGGGAGGAATGGATCAGTGCAGCCCGAAGATCATCTGCCTTCCTGCTCAGACCTTGTATCCCATGCACCCAGGTGCCAGAGCGGCCCTTGGGAATCAGGGCCTCAGGGACCAAGGAAGCCAAGCTCTCCACTTACCATCTTGGAGCATAATTGCCACCACCGTTGCCTTTCTTCCCAAGTACCCCAACCCTGCCGCTTCCCCCCCCCCATACCCTCTCCTTCCTGCTCAGGGCTATAGCCTTGAAACATCCCAGAGCTGGCAGCTCAAGAGGCTAAATTCTCCCTATGCTTCCAGAAAGAAACCCCACTTGAAAGTATGAGCGACCATAAATCTCTATGCCTCCAGATAGATGGAACTGCCCTTAAGAGCATGGACTCAAACCAGACTGGTTCAAATCCTGGCTCCCTCCCTTCCCAGCTGTGTGACCTTGGGCAAGTTACTGAACCTCTATTGAGCCTTTATCTCCTCAGTTGTAATAACAGCACCTATGCCCATGGCAAGGACTAAAGGAGATAATCCATGGCAAACACTTAGGACACAATGAGCACTCAACAAATGGTAGCCATGGTGATTACCTTTGTTATTAAAGCAGCCTGGGTGGAGTGGTCTCCCCTTCCATTCATGCATCTTCAGAGATGGAGACCCCACTGCCTCTTCTGACAAGGTATTCCAGACTATCACACATCTTACAGTCAGGAAATCCCTCCTTAAGGCCCTTCTACTATGACTCCCTTGAACATATTAATCACTTCAGTCCATCCCTTCTTGTCAGTTTTGAGAGTTACTAAAACTGACTGCTCAGCATCCCACACATAATGTCTTCTGCTGCACTTTAAACTCTGCCCTTCATTCCTAGGGGCCTGAAAGGCCTTAGAGACGACCAAATTCAACCCCATCATTATAGAGATGATGACATCATCACAGAGATAATGACACAGACGCCCAATTAGGGAGGGAGTGACTTTTCCCAGGTCACAGAGCAAGTCAGTGGCAGAAGCAAACGTGGTCCTGGGTCTACCGAGGTACAGCCAGGCTGCAGGTTCCATCCCCAGAGCCCCCAAGCTGCCACACTGGCACAATGGCCAGCCTCTATCCTCCAGAGGCTCTGGGGTCTGATGCTTATTAAATATTGGTTTTCTTCTCTCCATTGCTTGGGTGGGTAGCTATGGTGATCCCACATGAGGCACCCCTGAAAGCCTCCGACCCGCTGTAAACACTCCTAAATTCTCTTGATTAAGCCACCACATGTAGATGTCCATGCATTTACATAGCTCTTCCAGACCTAGGATGTTTTCAGCCTGCATACCTCCATAAAGTTAGCTATCCATTGGGTAAAATTATATTCCCTTTTATTTGTCCAAAAGCTGAAGCCTTCAAACAGCTAGGGATGGTCCCTAGATCTAGAATGCTTCAATTTGACAAAAAAAAAAAAAAAAAAGATATGCTCAGCCTAAACTCCCACCCCATTCAGAGATGTATAAACTTTGATCATATTTCCTCTCAGATTTCACCTTTCCAGAAATGAAAGTCCTATTTTTTCCACTTCGGACCCCCCCCAAAGGAAGTATTAACTACAATGGTGTAAATGATAATAAAAATATTTTGCATCAGCACAGTTTCTTCTACTTATTAAAGTACTCTTACATCCCTTCTTATGGGACTGTCACATCCCTGTGGGGTGATGAGGGCAGGGATTACTCTTCCATGTGACAGACACAACAACAAAGTGTGTTTCCTGGAGTCATGCAATGAGAAGCAGTTTCCTGGCCCCCAGCCCAACGTGCCTCCCACTCTCTCCATTCACTGCCTGGCTACATAAGAGCTCAGGAAGCAGGGAACAGAGGAAGATTCCCAGGCCCTTGGCCCGCTTGCCTTGGTGAGGGCTGCAATTCTCTGGGCCAGCTCAGCCTCCACCTCTGGCAGCGTCTCAGCCTTGCGCATCGTCTGCTGCAGTTTCTGCTCTGCTACCTCCAGTAGCTCCTGCAGATGCTGGGCTTTCTCCTCACACTAGCAAAGTAGGGGGTGGGGAGAAGAGTCAAGAGGGAGTACTGAAGCTTCCCCCACCCCCTGGCCCATCCTCAGTAGAGAGCAAGTGATAGGTCAGAAGCCGCAGGGAGCAATCTTGATTCTTGGCTACCCAGAGATACCTGACTTTCCCTTTCCCAAGGCGGCCAGCACCTCAGGGTCTCCTGGGCCACCAAGGGGAGGTTCCAGCATGATCATTAGGACCTCCAGGGTCAAGTACAGTGTCCCCCAACCCCATCTGCAGGAGTTACCTGGTGGTGCAGGGACTCCTTATTGGCCAGCTCATTCTCCAGTTTGTTGTTGAGGTCATGAATCGATGTGGCCTCACGCTGAGCAGCCAGGTAGCGCTTCTCCAGTGTGGTTATTCGCTTCTCCACGTCCTCCTTCTGGGCTAGAGCCTGAGCGGTACAGGAGAGGATGAGATGAAGGTCATCAGCTTTTTCCTGCCCTAATCGTGTCCGCACCTCCCCACCAAATCTGGCTGGCTATATCTCATCCACATTACCCTATCAGTTTCTGACCTTGACCCATCCCTCCTACCACTCGGCCCCACATTGGACCCTACCAAGTGTTCAGTCTTACACACCTCAGCCCTTGCCTGGCTCTCCCTCTACACCCAGGACATCCAGCAGCTACCTTCCTGAGTGCCAAATACCTGCACCCAGAAAGATAGGGTCGGGCCCAGGCCCTTGCTCACTTCCCGGAGGTCCCGCTGATGTTTGCTGCTCAGCTCCTCCGACTTGATAAGGTCCCGGCGGGCCGTGCCCAGGTCCTCCTCAAGTTCGGCCACGGTTGCTGTCAGGGTGACCAGTCGCTCCCGGGCCTGGCTCAACTCAAAGTTCTGCTTCTCCAGGAGCTCCTGCAGCTCTTCTACCTGGCCCGCGTCATGCTCCAGAGACAGTGAACTATCAGTCAGTCATCAGAGCCTTGGGCATCCCATTCCCCTGCCCTGCCCTGGGGAGGTGGGAAGAGGGACAGCACAACCAGAGCAGATCACAGCTCTGCCCCCAATTTTAGAGCACACCTCCAGGTACACCCTTCTTCCTCTGGCCTCCAGAAGCTCATTCCAGACAATGACCAAACACTCTCACTCTCCTGTGTATCTCTTGAAAAATAATCATGCCTAGTTTTACCTGCTATTTCAGCCTCTTGTAACCTAGGAAGGGGCATGACTAGGGGAACAGAGGCTCAGAAAGAGAAGTGATCTCTTAGGTACATGGCACCTAACAATGCAAGTGAACAAACACATTATATGCTTAGCAGTGTGTGTACTGGGCACTAAAACAAAAATCTGTAGAGTTCTTTGCAGATGGGGTAGGGGGAAGAAGGAAAGAGAGATGGTACCATTGGAGAAAGCTCCAAATTTAATTCAAGCAGTTGCTCTACTGCACTAAGGCAGGGCAGGGGCCCCACCTCCTGTCTGGGGTAAAACATGTCCCCTCTATGCAGCTCCCCATGACCCACCTTCCACAGGCATTTCGGTCCCTGTTCCACAGTCCCCTCCTCTTCTGCCACTCCATCCTGAACCCCTGCCTCCTGCTGTAGGGCAGACACCTGTAGGGCACAGTCCCCAGGGCAATGAGTCAAAGAGAAGAGAACCTCCTATATATTCCAGACCCTTCCAAGTCTCCCACCTCCTAGAGAGAGATGTCTCCTGTTGGCTAACAGTCTCCAGTTGAGACAGACGGGAGAAATCTGATGAGGAACAGAGTGGGGAAAAGGGGTAAACCAGCCTTGGCTTCCAGGAGCTGTAGTCTACAGATGGAGGGAGGGCAAGCAGCTTACCTGCTGGTGGGCACCTGCCAACTGCTCTTCCAAGGTGGTCACTCTCTCCAGGGCCACCCGGAGCCGCTCTCGCACCTGTCCAAGATAAAAGGGGAGATGAAGAAAGAAACAGGGACCCAACTGGACTCAAGTTGGAGAAGCCTGGGCTTGGTCTACCACCACTGAGCATAAGGCAAAGAGAAGGACCTGCCAAGGGGCAAATTTCTGAGAGGGAACCTAATAGGATGACATGGAAATTGGATTAATGGTAGGAGGGAGCCAGTTATGAAGCTAGAAGGCAGTTTTCCCTAAACACAGGATTCAGAAATCTCAGAGAAGGGATGCACGGAGGCTCTGGGGAAGCCTGGCTGGATTGGGGGTGGAGGCAGGCTGTGGGCCAGCCTAGGTACCTTCTCATCCAGGGCCTTGTGGTGCACAAACAGTGACTTGAGAGCCTTCAGCACCTCCACCTCACTGGAAACCCCTGAAGGTGACTGAGCCTGACGCTTCACCACAGTCATCCTCAGTGACCGCTCATGACGGGACACTAGGCACTCCAGATGTTCCAGAAGCAACTGGCAGAGAGAAGGGGAGGGCAAGAGGAAGGGCTGTGAGCCTGTGCCCCAGGGGCTATAAGCAGGGTCCACACGAACACCCAGCAGACACGAGTACTGCCATGTGTACCACTGTCAGAATGGTGAAATACTTCTATGTGGGTAAACAGCTGCTGCCCCAACTGAATACCTGCCCTAGCCTCTCTCCCAAGACCCCGACCTTTCCCTTGACCCCGAACTAGAGGTGAAAAGCCTAGCACTGATGGTTGAACAAACTGACTATCACCCCAGGGTGATATAAGGCAGGAGGAGGTTAGGATAGGGCTGGGGATGTGCTGGCCCTGGCCATGCCTGCTCCCTTGGTCATACCCCCCACCCCCAAAGCACAAACACACGCCAGGTCACCCCACTTACCCTCGTGTTATTCCGCTCTGCTTTCAGGTCTGATATCTCTTCCTCCCTCTCTAGAAGCTGCTCCCGACACATACTCAGCTCCCGGGTTAAGGTGGCAAATTCCTGAAAACCCCCAAGGCCCCTCAGTGCTTGGGGATCCACCACCTAAGCAGTATCCTGCACGCCCGAGTCAGTGGTGGGATCCTCTCACTCGTCCCTTACTTCCACCAACTGTCCCCAGAAATATCCCTATCCATCCATACTACTAGCATGTGCTTCTCCAGAGGGGAAGCGTTCCAAGGGTGTGGTAGGGTGCAATGGAATACAGTTGCATAGAAGAGTGAGAAAGCCACCAGGTCTGCTCTGCGCCCCTTCCCCCTCCAGCCACCAATATAACCTGATTATGTCCTCCCTCCCATTTTGTACTTCTGTTTCTCCAACAATCCAGTGACATTTCCCTTTAGAAGTGGATGGAGGGGAGTTTCACTTCTGGTTTGGCATTAGTAACGTCCCTCCCCAACTCTAACCCCTCTGACACACTGCTGCCAGGGTAATCTCCCAAAGCACAGTGTTGTTTACACCGTTAAATACAAACTTATTATCCTGGTTTCCAGCTTCTCTCGCACAGTTCCTTTCCATACACCCTAAGACCTGGTCAACCTGGGTAACCGCTGTTTACAGTCACTAGTAAACTTCTTAATTCCACACCTTTGCTCAGTGGGCTCCCCCGACCCCTGAAAGCCCAATCTTCTGTCAACACCTGATCTTTCAAAGTCCATCTCAAAGGACACACCTCCTTGGGACCTTTCCAGACTTCCCAGTGGAAGGCTTTCTCCCTCCTCTGAAAACTGTTACGAACACAGGCACTCTGAGCACCTACCATGTACCAGCTCCTGTGCTGGTCACTGGAAACACAGTAACAGAAAAGACATAATCCCTGCCCTCATGAAGCTCCCAGTGAGGGGTTGAGATCAAATCTCAGGTCTGCCCGTTGGTGACCTTGGACAAGATACCTAACCCCTTTGAACCTCTAATCCGAAAGACAATCCTCCCTCAAGTGTTGCTCTGAGGATCAATTATCTGGAAGCTATTTTAGGTGTTGACACTGTTTTAACAATCCTTTGGGGGCCCCTCTTCTCTTCCTCCACATTTTCTTCCTATCATTTGGGCTCTTGTCTATCTCCTTTCTAGTGTTCGAGCTCCCTGGGGGCAGGGACTGGCTCCTTCATCCTGGGGGGGCTTGTTCAGGGCTCCAAACACAGTGGGATAGGATGGGCCCATCTCCCACCCCAATTCCTCACCAGGGCTCCATATTCCTATCTACAGAGCATCACAAGACTCTGGCCCCCGAACGCTTCTGGACCCTGGGTAGGAAACTCAGCCACTCTGGTTCTTCTCCCCACACGTGGGGAGAGGGCCTGGAGCTGAGTCCTGAGCTGTGTGGCCCCTCAGGGCTGCCTCCCTAACCCTTGCAGCACCCCCACAGGCAGGGTGGCCACGAGCAGTTTACCAATCTCCTCAAGTTTCAGCTTCATCATTTGTAAAATAGAGATGATGGCGATAACAGCACTAACTTCAGCACTGTGGAATTTAGTGAAGGAAATTCCAGTCAAAGTGCTTAGCACACAGAAAACACAATAAATGGTGACCATTATTGCTAGTAGTCATGTTGATTGAGGAGAATAAGAGGGGTATCACAGCTCTGCCTATAATATTCCATGTGATGCCTCTTGTTTTTTTCATCTGTGCAATGAGAGGTGGACTAGATAACCTCTAAGGCTTCTCCCATCTCTATTCTCTGTGGTTCGCCACCCACCACTTCCAAGAATAGGACCCTGGTGAGGAGCCTCTATGGTGGAGGTGTCTTTCCAGTATAGCCTGCCACCTTCTGGCTGCATGGGTTCACTGCAGTTGGCAACTAAGGCTGGGTTTTCTTCCTGCATCAAAGTCCATCCTTTTCTCCAGGTGGAGCCAATTTCAGCCTGAGGAGCTTGGGAGTAACAGGGAAAAGTATTATGAAGCAAGGCGAAGGAGAGTAAATGCTCTGTGAATTCCATTTGTTGAGATGCTAATAGACGAAGAGAGCTGAGGGCCCAGAAGCTGAGGGCTCTGAAAGGCTGGGTGAGGGGAAGGGGATGAGGGAGATGCAAGACTATCGGGCCTTACCTGGGGAAGGGCAGAGTTAAGGTGGCACTGGAGCTGGTCTCGCTCATGCAGGGCATCCTGGAGCCGGCTCTGTGTCGCCGCCAAAGTCTCCTGATTCTCCCGAAGGGACTCTAGCAACTTCTCCCGCTCATCCAGCATGTTCACCATCAGCTGCTCAAAGTTGGCGTCAGCATCCGTTCCATGGGGAGACCCCAGGGGGTCCCCCTCGTTGATTGTGGGCATCACTTCACACATGGTGGGGGTGGGCAGGGCCTTCTCAGTGTCAGGGCACAGGGGAGGGTTTCACAGGGTTGGCACCTCCAGGGCAACCCGTGTAGGGGTCTCAGAGCAGGCAGTACCAGGTGAGTGAACAGATGGGCAGGGGCTTCTCCCATGGCATCAGTTGCTCTCGGTCTGAAAGGGGACTGGTGCCCAGAGTGCCCCTGTGAAATGGAGTGAGAGGGCCTGGTTTAACCTCTCAGCGCTGGGGCTGGGTGCCCTATGTCCCCAGGCAAGCAGGCAGCAGCTGAGTGTGGCCATGACAGGCAGGGAGAGCAGGGCTGGAAGAGGGCCCTTTCCTTAGACTGAGCACTGGAGCCTGGCAGAGTCCCCGCTGGGTCCAGCAACAACCATCGTTTCCGGAGGGCAGTGATCTGTTGGAGAAGAGACTGCTGTGAGAAACAGCTGAGCAGAGAAGGGCATCCAGGAGGTGGGTGAGGGGAGAGGAGGCAGGAACGTGGACCAGAACGTGGGGAAAGAGGGTGAAGAGTTGGCGCATGCCCCTTCTCCGGGCTTACTCACTCAGATGGTGCCTTCCTTAGTTCTCCCAAGAAATGCACATGCCCACTGCTGTAGCCTCTGTCACCAGCTTCCCCCACCCACAGCTGTCAGAAGTGCAGCCGCAGTGGAGTGGTTCCCCCTCCCACGTGGCTTGCTGGCCAAATATAGAAATAATTCAGTAAGCGGCAAGGGAGCAGCCGGAAGGCTGCCCAGAGTCCTCCCGAGACCTGGGGCTGTGAGAGTGGGAGGAGAGGAAATAGGGTCCCTGCCCCACCCCATAGGTTTCTCCCCCACATTCAGGCCAAGGCAAGCACAGAACGGGTTAAAGGGCTCTTAGTGGGTGTGAGTCCCATACAGGATGGACTACTGGGCTCATAGGAAACAGGGACAGAGTACCTCCTACCCTGACCACTGGCACAACATGGCTCCTTGAAAAGGCACAGGCTGGACACTGGGGCAGGCAGACAGCCCTGACCTGCTCCATGCCCATCATTCAGGGAGGAGGCTCTGGCTCAAGTCATCCCCTACTCCTGAAACCTGGCAGACAGCAGGCTTCCATTCTGAACTCATGGCCTACCACCTCTGGGTTGGAGCAGAGACAGAATGATGTAAAGGATTCATGTTGGTAGGTGGGGGAGATGTTACTCTCCTAGGGCAGGGCTTCCATGTGGGGCCCCTGCTCGTGTCTGGGAATCTTCTCCCTCCATGTAACTTCCCAATGCTGGCACTGTCAGAAAGTCACCAGCTAGGGTGGTTAGCATGTTGACAGCCTGGCAGTAACGCCTTGAGCCTGGCACAGAGAAGCCCAGTGGTCAGAGCAAAGGAAGGTGAACCGAGGAAGGCAGCATGCAGCTAGGGATTTCTGCCTGCCATCAGCTTCCAACCTCCCTGCTCACTGCTGGAAGGCCACCACCTTAATCAGTTTTCAGAGGGAGCTGTCTTCAGAGCTCCTGTTTTATGAGAGATGGGATGTGAGACACCCAGCACAGTAATGGGCACTCAGAGAAGCCCCGTAAATGCTGCTTTCCTTCCTTCCCTACCCCATCCCCATTTGGGAGACACAGAGACAGCTTCCTGTTCACCCCTCAGGTAGCAGACTGGGGAATAGGCAGACTGGGAGGGTCAGGGAGAGGACAGGCGGCATTTGGACCCAGTATGAGGTGAAAAGTCAGACACAGGGAACCTCTGGCCTGTGGCAGGATTGAACCTAGCAGGGGAACCAAAAACGGGCCGTGTCTCTTCTACCTGAACCCCCCTGTCATCCCCTTATCCCCTCCCCCAGAAACGGGGGATAGCCAAGGTGAGGCTGGGGAGGAACTTGGGCATGGATAAGATAAAAGTTAGAGTGCCAGCTTGAGAACTCCCAAGCTCATACCCACAGCCATTCCCAGAGGGCCCAGTAGTTCAGGCAGCATGTGGGCGTGCCCACACAGGCACACAGGGAGACACAGGAACTTGGAGACTTAGGACATACACATGTTCCCAGACACAAAAACTGGATACACACTCTGATCCAGGGATCCATTCCCCAAGCCGGACAGCCACCATAAAGGGCAGGGTTCCAAGAGGTGAAAAGTAGCACCTTGGTCTGCACCCTACCTTACACCAATATCGCTGCCCCACAGAGCAGCTGGGAGCAGGTAGGAGGGGCTGCTACCCCAGTCTTGCCAGAGGTGCCATCTCACTAATGCTAATAACAGCAAGTCCTCTGATTCTCCAACCCACTTCACCCTAAAGCTCCAATCTGTGAGGTTTAAAGGCCACACTGGCCCCCCATACCTCTCCAAGCTCATCAACAGCCAGGCCCTCATCCCTTCCCACTCCCCTACACCCATCCCAAGAAGAAATGAGAAGCAGAAAAGAAGGCCAGTCTGGGGAAGGAGCCCCCTATGGCAGAGGCTGTCTTTTGGAGAAGAGTATAGTGTGCTCAGGAGCTCAGGGACTCAGTCCAACAGATCTCCAGGCAGCCTGCAGTGTAATATAGAGGAAGGAGCCCAGAGCGGGGACTCTGGAGACCTGAGCTGCAGTTCTGCCAGACCAGCTGAGTGATCTTGGGCTTGTCATGACCTACTAAGGCCTCTACTGTAAGAACCCACAGCCCTTATTTAGTCCACCTCAGAGGGATGAGATCATGGATAAAGAGTTTGGAGAAGCACCCCACAATTGTAGGGGAGTATGAATTACCTTAGTAGTGGGCAAAGGCGGGCCTGTGGGTGGGTTTTGCCTCTCACTGTTGTGGCCTCTCCCGTTGCAGAGCACAGGCTCTGGACGCGCAGGCTCAGCGGCCATGGCTCACGGGCCCAGCTGCTCCGCAGCATGTGGGATCTTCCCGGACCGGGGCAAGAACCCGTGTCCCCTGCATCGGCAGGTGGACTCTCAACCACTGCGCCACCAGGGAAGCCCTGTGGGTGGGTTTTTATGACTCCTTATGGGAAAGGGGTTGGGAAGTTCTCAGGAAGGAAACATAGGACCTCAGGCTGCCCACAGTGATGTGCTGGCCATTTGGACTGACTTGGCCTCCTCAAATCCTCCTAGTCATTCTGGTAACGGAGAAGCTGGCTTCAGTGCCATCAGCCCTTTCCCAGCCTCCTTCCAAACCGAGAGCCAGGTAGCGACTCCACTTACCCTAGTGAACTGGCATCATGTAGAGCAGGTTGAAGATGAGCCCAGAGATGTATGCCAGACAGATGCCCCTGAGATGACTGTCCAGGACTTCCTCTCCCTGTCCCCACAAACTGCACAAGCATGGTGAACAGAAGGGAGCTTGAAGACAGCCACATCAGGACGCCTGGCTTTTCCTGGTTCCATGGCCATCTTTAAATAGCGCAATTATCATCTCAGCCTAACACAAGCCTCCTCAACTCCTGCATAATTTCTAAGTAACACTCACAAGTCCTGATTCAGAGACGAAAGCTACCAGCCCCCAAAGCAAACATATGTGAGGGGTTTTGCCAAGTGAGGAGTGTGGGCAGGCTGTGACACAACAGAGAAGGGCTCCAGACTGAGCTGATGTGTGTGTGAGGAGGGAGGGGTCAGATGAAAACCAGGCTTCTGGGCTTTTAAACACAGAAGAGGCAGACTCTGAGGCCTCTTTGGCTCCCCCCAAATCACCCCCATCTTTTCCTAACAAACAGGAGGGATGGGCACTTGGGTCTGATGCTCTAGCTGGCCACATGCACACACAGACAGGCTGGCTCCCCACTGCCCTGCCAGATGGCAGGCCCCCCCATGGTGAGACAGCTCAGCAAAGGCAAAGCTACCAGCTCCCATAGAAGCCAAAGGGCCAGGGCAAAGCTTCCAGGAGCTGTGCTCAAGTCTAAGTGGGCCATGAGCCACACAAAGAGGGCGCTTCAAGGTAAAGAGGTAAGAGAGGAAGGTCAGATACCCACCCAAAAGGGTGAAGACCTGAGGAAATGGGGAGGGAAGTGGTCATCTAGGAAAATAATAACAATTATAATAGCAACTATGATTTATTCAATATTTACCACAGTGCCAGACACTGTGTTGTCAGTGGACATATATTAACTTACTTTAATCCTCACAAGTCCTTGCAAGGAAGACACAATTCTTCTTCTCATTTCACAGATGTGAGAATTGGGACTTAAGTCATGTAATCAAGTCTATTACAGCTAGTAAGAGGAAGAGCTAGGATTCAAGTCCAGTCTGTCTGACTCCAAAGAGGGGTAGGGGATGGAGGAAGAGGGAGTGGACATGACTCCTTCTGGCATCGTGTTTCTTCCAAGAGGCCAAGGCACTTGGGCCCTGGCCCTTGTCGCCTTCATCCAGGGAGATGGCAGCCTAGGGATAGCTCACCTCGGGCCTCCTCCACTGATCCTCCTCTAGCTTGAGCGAAGGCCTCTGTGTAGCAGGCATCATGGTCATGAGGCAGTCACTTCCCCACTGGAAGTGACCTGTCTCCAAAGCCTCATCTACCACCTACCCAATTCTCTCCCTCTACCGCCTAGCTGGCTCCATACTGAGTTGTAAGGAGACTGCCTGAGTTCCCCATACCATACCACATTCCCACAGGAGCTACAGAAACACATTCTTCTGAGCCCTCAGCCCCACTCACCCTGTGGCGTTTTCAGATACCATCCTCCCAGTAGCATGAAGTCTCACTCCCCACCTCTCTTTTCCTCTAATCAAGAAGCTTCTCCTCCTCCCTTGTTCCTCTCCCTATCCAGCTCAACATCCCAAGAAGATTTGCCCTCACTCATCCTCTTCTCCAAAGCCCAGTCAAGCCCTCTCTCCCCTGCTACTCCCTAGCTCTGCCCACTGTCATGCTCTCAGAGCCCACCTATTGCTCATGAGCTTCTAGCACCTCACCTGGCCTGCCTCAATCTTCCTTTCCATGTTAGTCTAAGGAACTCCTGATCACCCTTCTAAGCTCATCTTAAATACCACTTTCTCCAAGGAGCCTTTTCTGATTCCCCCCCATACATAAGATTGGCTGTTCCACTGACCCAGCACAGCCTTTCCCTCTGTTTGTGCAACATAGACTCATCTGAAGACTCTAAGGTAAGAACCATAACCTAATTATCTTTGGATGCTCCAACACTTACCACGGTCCTGACATACAAGGAGCTGAATGGATACATGTGACAGAGTCATTCTGCGAAGTGCATCTCTGACCAACTTTAAAGAAGGGGAACTCTAAAATAGAAAAAACTGACTCAAGGCCTGGGAATAGGTTCATTTGTCTTCCCCTCTGAAAAATTAAAGCTTCTTTACAGCAAGATGGAGGCCACTCCTGCCTCGAAAGGAAGACTCTGGAGCAGGTTGATGGGCTGGCTCCTCCACTGACATGTGACTCTGGAAAGACACCTAATCTCTCTGAGCCTCCGTTCTTCATCTGTGAAATGGAGATGACAATAATATAGCTGATCACATAGCTGATGTGAGGATTACTAGAGTTAACATATGCAAAGTGTTGACATCCATGTCCAGCAAACACTCAGTAAGTGTTAACTCTTAGCACCCCAGGCTCCTGAAGCACCTCAAGGCTGGGCCCACTCCAATTACAATAAGAAAACTAAAAATCTATATTAGCTACAGGAAGCCTTCCAAGAGAAAGACACTCTTGGAAAAGCTTTATTGACAGTTTCTCACTGCTGGCCACAAATCACTTCTAAATCATCCAGTTCCCTGGGCCCCTAAAAGCCCAGCAGTTAGACTTTCTCTGGGCATCAGGTTCCCAAATCTGGAAAATGAAGGTTGTAACACACAACACGATACAGTGATCTTACAGGGTGTCATGAGGGTCAAAGGAGTTAAGAGACATGAAACTGTTCTGAAAAGTATAAAATGCTACCCAAGCACAGGTTAGCACTGACTGCCAGCCCAGATACTCAACTTCCGAACATCGGTGCATTCTGTTGATTCAGGAAGAGGCCTCTCTATCTGACAGGTTCCTCTGGGCCCGTATCTGTGAAGCCCATCCCTCCAGCTGCTCCCCAGGAGTTAGTTATGAACCACCTCTTGCTAAGACATGGCCTATCATTTGGGTAAGCAAACAACTTTCTGTCCAAACCAGGATAGTGAATGGAAGCACTGTTAACAACCACACCAGGGCACAGATATAAACTGCAGCTGCCCCGGGCATGCCTAGCCGTATGGTTACTCTCATTCTCACCACCCCAGGAGGACTAATGTCAAAGGCTAGTGGGGAAAGAAGGACTGCAAGTCTCTGTGCACCTCCAAAATAGTTCCGCTTCAAAATTACAGCCATCACAACTACATCTTTAAATTAAGCCAGGGATTTGCAAACTGGGCTTTATGATAGAGTACCTTTGGGGCAGCCCGGGACAAAAAAAGGGGAAAGAGGTGAGACAGACACAAAGGGCTCTGAACTCTCTTTCCTTTCTTTAATCTCATCAACTCCAAGTCTGTCAATTTTACTGGACATGTGATTAAGGTTTCATTTGTATAAAAGGGTTCCAGGCCTAAAAGAGGTTAGAAGATCCCTGGTAAGTATTGTCTACAGAGACCTCTGCTAAAATAGATACATGTTCTCTCAGAGAGGCAGCACATCAATGCAACAGAGAAAAAAACCTGGGAAGGCTACACAGGTGACACTGGGGGCCCACATTCTAAATGTCTAGTAGAGATAATTTATTTACAAAAGCTAAGATAGGCAGGACCTGGCTTTCGCTGAACTTACATCATTAAGTACAGTAACCCTAACCATCTTCTGCTAATCAGAGCCATTGATTAACACTTATAGATGTCCTCAAATAATGTTTGCAAAAGAAGAAACAAAGTAATAAATGTCATTTATTTGGAGGATAAAAATCTTTCAAACTAGAGGTCTGTGTGGGACAAATCTGGGTCCTCTGGTGTTCACAAAAAACTGCTCAGAGGTTTCTGCGTTTGTAGGTCAGCCCATCAGATTAGACAGCTGTCACATAGCAGAAAACAGAACTGCTCAGGGGTAATCAGGGACACCAGAAGGGAGTGCTGCCAGGTGCTGGGGTGTGAAAGGTCTAGAGTACACAGAACTACCCAGAGACATATAGGCACCACAAAAAGTGTGTATGTGTATGTGGTCACAAAAGTATGGGGGCTATATGTGGTTATGACACAGAGAGAACGTGGGGGAAGGCATGTATATTCACACAACAGAGTGTGTAAGTGCATAGTCATGAGAATTTGTGGCGTAAATGTGTAATCATGAAAGAGAAGCATGTGTGTGTGTGTGTGTGTGTGTGTGTGTGTGTGTAAGAGTATGGTCATGAGAATGGGGTCCTGAGCGCATGTGCATGAGAGAGCATGAGTATGTATAACGGTGAGATTGTGTGTGGATGTGTGTGGTCATAAGTGTATGACAGGGCTCATGATGGTATATGACTGTGGTCGTGAGAATGCATGTGTGTGTGCAGTCATAAGAATGCATCTGGGAGTCATGAAATCATGTATGTTCATAAGAGCTCATGGGTGCCGTGAGAGCTTTGTGTGTGTGCATGATCATGAAAGCGTATCACTGGTCATGAAAGAGTGTAAGTGTATATGTGGTCTTGAATTTCTGTGGGAATGTACGAGAGGGAAAGGAGGGAAGGATGAGGATAATAATGAAGGAATGAAAATTCCACTTGTTCCATGTGCTCTGTCCCAAACAAGGGCCAAAATTTTGGGGTACTCCACAACTGGCCTAGTGTGAGCTGAGGTCAAGGAACTGGGCCGAGCCCACCCTTCTACTTACCACCATCCATCAGAGCTCTACTGCCCAATCTCCCGAGCCCAGGGCTCCGTGTGCATTAGAGATGGCAGTGGTCACCCCCTAAGTCTCGCAGAATGCTCACTCTTCATGGAACAGTCAACGTCAAGCTCCTGACCTGGCTGCACTTCCCAGGCCCTCCTCTCAGCAGCTATCCTCTAAGCCAGCGGTCCACAACCTTTTTGGCACCAGGGACTGGTTTCGTAGAAGACAATTTTTCCACGGACGGAGTTGGCGGGGGCATTGTTCAGGTGGTAATGTGAGAGATGGGGAGCGATGGGAAGCGGCAGATGAAGGTTCGCTCGCTGGCCCGCCACTCACCTCCTGCTGTGCTGCCTGGTTCCTAACAGGCCTTGGCCTGGTACCTGTCTGCGGCCTGGGGGTTGGGGACCCCTGCTCTAAGCCAAACACAGGAAAATCCTCTTTTGTAGTAGCTGTCAAGAACCTCTATCATCCAGTGCCGACCCCCACCCCTGCCCATACTTGGAACTGCAGATTCCGGCTTGAAAGGTTTTCTGAAGTCATGCAGGCCAACCTCCCACCCTGGGAGGGAGCTCCTTCCACAACATCCCTGACAGTTCAGTCTTTACTTGATTATCCTTCAGGAATAAGGAGCTCACAGCTAAATGAGGAATCCCTCATTGTCCTAAGGAAGTTTTTCTTAAATTAAATGGAAACCTATCTCTCCTTTAAAATGACAGTTATCTATCTGAAGACAGTGGCCATGAAGTCACATCAGACATGCATTTAATTTATGAGAATAAATAAAATTCCACTGACTGGGCAAAGTGAGCAATAAAGGCCTCTAAATGCAAACCAGCTATTTCATCTGACACTTAACTACAAAATTATACTTGTACTTAAATACTCTTTTAAATCATTGTATACATTATGTATTTTTATAATTACTATATAATATATACTATATCTGTACATTAGTATTATTATTCAGAGTTATAAACCTAAACCACATACCATGGCTTTATGGGAGATTTAGGAATTTTCACTTCACTGCCTATAGAATCTAATTCCCCCACTGATGTAATACCACTGTATTGGGTCCCCAGAGGATCCTCTGCTCCTGGTTAAATATTTGTAGTTGCAAGGAGGTTTCATTGAACCCAGAGGATCTGAAGACAGATCTCTTTAATTCAATCCAACGATTACTGTCAGTAGACTTCCTATGCTGTAGTAGATTACTTACTTAGCTAGGAATTGTTATGGATACAAAAGGCAAGTAAGATACAATCTTTACCCTTAACAAGTTCACAGTCTACCTGAAAGAACTTAAGATATACAAGTAATCATTTGGGAGCAATACGGAGTAGCATGTGATCAAAGATTCAGTCTCTGGCACAGCCTGGGGGTCAGCACTGAGCACCACTTGGAGTATGACCAACTGAATTAACTGGTGATAGTTTCTCCTCCAGCTCTTTGAGGATGAAGCAACCCCAGCCAAGGCCTCTCAGCCCCTGACTGACAGGCAAGAAGCGGCTCTGGATTAGAACTGACTTCACCTGGGGGAACAGAAGACACTCGAGGGAGGCGGGGGCTGCAGCTCCCAATGCTCTCCGAAAGCAGAGCAATGAGCTGGGCAGCAATCATGCTTCTTGTGTGACTGGTGAGCCAGCGGCCAGGAGATAAGAGGGGAGTCCTCAGGCTCTGCCAGCCCTGGAGTTTCATACCATCCTGGCTTAGAGCTCCTTCCCCCACTGCTATTTCCCCATGACATTCTCAGGTCCTAACAGGCCACTCCCAATTCAGAAAAGGTCCCCTAGAAACACCCCCTCTCAGAGTTCGCCCAGCACCAGCACCTCTGAGTACTCTTTACTCTGCTGGCCATCCCAAGTGCCACACTCCTGTGAGCCAGCACCACACGCCCTCCAGAGCTAATTATAGCTCAGTGAGCAAGCAGGCCAGGGGGGGGATGTATGGTGACTTCATGTGGCTGCAGTACACACTCACCCCTCCCTCTGACCCCACTCCCTCCCCTCCATTTCTCCCAATTCCCTACCTGGGACTTAGACTCTGAGGCAGCTTTCACTCAGTCCTCCGTGCTCCATACCAACTCCTCCTCTCCAGTACACACACACCACACACAACTCCATACCACTCAGAAACAGCACGTTGTTTCTATGTCAACCCATCCAAGGGCCTAAAGCCCCAGAGTAGAGTATCCCTGGCATAGAAAGACCTCAGCTATCTCCCCCATATCCTAAAGTCCCATTGGCCCCCACCTCCCCGGCCCTGCTCCTCTCCCTAGCTCTCACCCTGCTATCCTCAGAGGCTCTCTCTGAAAGGATCCACAAGCAATCCCTGACAGCTCTTTCAGCTCTAAGATTTCAGCAATCTCCTAGAAAGGAGACCCAGCAGCCTGTCTGCCTGCCCTGCCCTGCCCCTCCAATCTCTCCTTAGCACCCAGCTGCCAGACCTTCCTTATACATGCCATAGTTCCGGCATCATGACGTGCTCAGCTGCACATGCCCAGATACCACTGGACGAGATTTCCCTTTCACATCCCCCCACCCCTACTCTTCTATCTTCCAGAGATGGTGTCTCCCATTGTGCTGGGTGTCTAGTGCATTCTTGGCCCCCGATAACCATTGTGCCATTCATTGCTTCATTTTTATCTTGAGATACCTTTTATCCCAGGCAGCCTCCTCACACCTCAGGACAAAGTCCTAGAAAATAGCCAAAGGAAATCATTCAAACTGTTCCTTTTGCTAAGGTAGTTTTCCTTGGGACTCCCTGCTAATTAATAGTGGTAGGGGGCGGATAGGTTGGAATCCAGTTCAGACAGTTATTTGAAAGGATGTGGACAGGGCTCTGGCTTTTTCTTATCCAATAGCAATGTAACAAAATTGGGGCTGGTGGAGGGCGGGGAGCGGGGGCTGGCGGTGTGCAGAGCTGTTAACAGTGTCTACTGTGTGTGCCTTTCAGGTGCTCCATAGCCCTAAATTGCCTTCAGAAGACTTAGCACCTAGGATGGTGTCTGGCATTATAGTAGGTGCCCAATTAACATTTGTTGGATGTCAAACAAAGTACTAGGTACCCGTTCCAACGGGGAAGACTGGGGGAAGAACCTGAAACGTGGCTACTGGAGGAGCCCCTTAAGCTCCCGCCAGGAGGGGATCTCCATGCTAAGCAGAGTCTCCTCCTTAACCACTTGCTCACCACATAGGACAGCAGCCCCAATTCCCCCACCCCTCTACCAGCATACCTCTCCTCAAAGGTGACTTTAGCACCTGGTGGCACCTTGTCCTCAATCCCTCCTCCTCAAAACAAAAAACCCAGCCACACCTCGTTTCCAAGTCTTTCAACCGGACCTCTCTCTTCCCACCCACCACCAAACTGTACGGGGAAAACATCCCTACTGCGTGGTCGAAAGTCAGTTCCCCACTCCCACCCTCCCAGCTCAGGAATCTGTATTCCAGCACTCTTTTATGGTTGCGCCCACACTCAACCCCACCTTCACCAGACCTCGGATTGGCCGCTCCTTCCACCCCACCGCCCTGGCACTGCAGAGATGGGGGCATCTCTGGCACAGCCTGAGACTGGCAGTTCGAGGAATGGAGAGCTAGCAATATTAAGAACGGGTGATATGAGCAACGTGGGAAGGAATAAGACCCCCGGGAAGAGCGAAGACCTCAGTACCTCTTGTGCCAAAGGAGCGGAGATGGCCCAGGCTCTTCTTCTCTGACTCTCCTGGAGGGGAAATGGGGGCGCAGTCCATCCAGTTTCCACCGGGAGAGTTGCCAACTCAGCCCCCCCGCCCCAAGCTGATGGAGCTGAAGGCGAACTCCATGCCCTCCCCGCAAATCGGGCATCGTCCCCCCATTCTCACCTCCAAGGGCACAGGGCACTACAAAGGCTGGTGAGGGGCGGCAGAAGAAGCAGTAGCGAAGTCTAAAGGAGACGACACATTTGAGTAAAAAGGTGCTGTTTCCCCAGAACCGCTACACTGAGACGCCCTCCCCAAACTGTGAGGGGAGCTGAAAGTGGGAAAAAGAGGCATCCTTCCCCAACCCGGGCTCTGGACGCTCACCTGCCTGCAATCACTGAAGGCCGGGCAGCTCGTATCCGAGCAAGAAGCCACCCCGGACCCCGGGAGCCCGACGCGTCCTAGGGAGCTGGGCAGGCGCGAACGTAGCTGCAGCCTCCACCAGCGCCGTGGCGCCCCTCCTCAAGGTCCTACCCCCTCCTTCTGCTGACAGTCCCTGGCCCCACCTCAAGGGCGGGGCCTGACCGACTCCCTCGAGGCCACGCCTCCGCCCCGGCGCTCCCTCACACGTGACACAGGAGCCTCTTTGATGCTGCGCGCCATCTTGGTGCTGCCCGGAGAGTCCCTTACGAGGTGGCGGAGAGCTGAGGTTTTTACCCAACGCCAGTAAAGTTTCAGAGCCCAGCGGACTCCTGCCTCCTTCCCAGTGAGGTGCAGCACATATCCCTTTGAACTTACCTTTGTCTCTAACCACCTGCTCTCTAAATTGGCCTCAGTACTGGCCTTGTGATTGTTTGCCAATGGTTCGTCACCTTTCTCTTGCGCCCATTTACTACTTTTACTCTGGTTGTACCCATTTTTTAAGTGGAGAAACCTAATCCAGATACATTTCCCTAGGGTGCACTTCAGTGAATTGTGTCGCTTGCCTGAATTCAGGTATTTGGCTGTGCTAACACTTACTATAAAATGAAATGTTTGTCTATTATATATACATAGTATGAAGACAGTCTCAATGCCAAAATTCCTGACAAATTTTGGTTAAATCTGTACATTTTCTTGAATTGCTCCTTACCCTGTCACCGGTGGCTATTAATGCATCTTTCCCATCTGGTTTGTGAAGTATCATCACAGTGCCTACTCAATCCTTTACAATACCCAGTACACACTGCTCCAAGTGTGAAAGATTTTTATATACATGCCATGTGTACAGACTTATACACACACATGTTCTATATCAGCAACAAATGCTGTAGTTGAGATCAGTGGCACATATAACCATTAATTAATTAATATTTTTCTTTCCCGCAATATATTCACCTTTTGGCTTAGTTTCCTTGTATCTTTGGTAGAAGGCAGGAAAATCTGAGTAATTCCGATTTATTTGAGGGGTAAGAAATGAAGCTAAGTATTTTGTTTGTCTGACCCTTAGAGCAAAATCAAGGTACATATTTAAGGAAGTGACAAGTACAAAGCAGTTTTTACAAAAGCAGTTCAGAAAGTTCCAACTCTTCTCCAGGTAGTTTCAGGTTCTCATCAAAAAGAAATCCCTGAGACACTTCATATCCTTTCACTAATGAATCAGGAATCATCCTAGAAAAGGCAACTCAGTCAGTGCAGAGGGAAGGCTGAAGCCATGACAACCTTTGATAACATACTTTACCAAGTGTTTGTCAATATTATACTAAGAGAACAGCTGAGGCAATATCATCATACCATGGAGTTTCATACAAAAACTAGGAAGATCAGTCAGAACACAATTATTAAGCCAAATTTATTTCACTCCCCTTCTAAAAGTTAACTCCTAAATGGGGGACACAAAATCCACCAGGACAACTCCCTTCTGCTCCATGGCATCTTTAATTCAGGGAACTAGGGACTGTGTGCTTCTCTCCTCTTGCCTCAAAGAGGCAACTTCTGATTGTAGAGATGGTGCATATTGTTCAGGGTTTTTTTGTTTTTATCATTTAACTGCCCAAATTCTGGTTTTCACTGACCCAGGCTCACTTTCTGTGTGAACAGCTTTAGTACCACCCTCAGTGCAGGGTAAGGTTAGCTGTTAGCAGCTGTATTAAGCAGGGGCTTCCTAAGAATATTCTTTAAATAGCAGGGGGTAGGGAATGGTAAGGAAAAAACAACACACTAATTTAGCAGTCAAGCTCATGATAATAACTACCCCCATGAGATTTTCATGTTTAAAGAATATGGTCGTAATGCCACCTCTAGCTAATATCCAGCTCCCTAGCTAATTTGGGTGGGGGGCAGGTAGGAGGAGACAAGCAGCAAACTTATCTTGTTAGCAGAAACAAAACAAAAACATGATCCTCTTCTCAGAGTACACAAGCTATACCAAGTCCTCTCACCAAGAGGACATGAGCATTTCTGCAGGGATAAAAGGCCAAGCTCTCATAGGCAGCACAGGGCAGAGCAGAGCAAAGGAGTCACTAAATTCTTATAGTGCAGGAGTCTGGTTTCAATATGAGAATGCAATTTTTTAATGAACCTTCATAATAAATGCCCTTCTAACAATTCAATGAAAATATCACTATACTTCCTGCAATAACTGTCTTGATTTGTTTTACATTTTACTTGGAAACACATATTTAAAAGATTCTTTCATCAATCTTATATAACTTTTAGGCTGATTAGGGATAAGGTATACCACAATCAACTTTTTACTCACCCTTTTACTCTTTCTATCTATGTACACTCTGCCTACTCCCCTGTGCCACCATCTACCACAAGAATAATGAGACTGACCTTTTTAACTGTGGCACAGCAAAAGGACCTGGGTCAGAATTCTGGCTCTGCCACTTATTGGATAGTATGGCCTTGTTTAAGTCACTGATTCAGCTTTTTCAGCCAGAGAATGGGAATAGTATCACCTACCTTGCAGGATTGTGAGAACTAGAGATACGAAAAGTTCCTAGTGTAGCACAAAATCATTATCATTACTATCAGCTTCATGCAAAAAAAAAATACCTAAAATCCAAAACTGGCAAAAAAATATTTATGTGACAAATATTTTTAAAGAAAGATACACAAGTCAATCTCATAAGTTTATGAAAACCCTGTCACCTGCTTTATTTCTAGAGAGGGGTAAAGGGAGAAGAGGAAATATTCACTTGAATTTGAGGGGCAGCTAAATTGGAAGCAACAGTAGCAACAATTTTAAGCCTCTAAGGTTACTCTGATCCATAAGGGAATGCTGAAATTTCCATGTTTGGAGATTTAAGAGTTTAATTTTCCCCTAAAGCGAGATCATCCACTCTGGCTGGGATAAAAGAATAAAGAACAAACTCAGTAGCACCAAATGGGGTTTAACACAGAAAATAGGGCCAGGTTTCACCTTTCAAATGCAAAATTTTACATTAAAATATGTTTATAAATCATAATGTTTTTACTCCTGATTCAATCCTTCTCCTTCCCCTAGAAGGAGCCCCAGAAACCTGAAGAGCATGTGCATTACTGACCAGATATACAATCAGCTGCCCCTTCCAAAATGGAATCTGATTACAAATGGACTGGCCTAGCTCAGGGCTGCCCTCAGTGATGGGAAGCAGTATCTATGCTCTCAGGGAGAATGGATACTGAGGATGCCACCAGTCAAAAAGTCGAATGCTGTGCACTGGGTCCAGGATGACTTGCACACCCTGTTCACTGCGCAGTTTCCGACCTCCATGGACAGGAGAATCTTGGAACACCAGTCTCACTCGATGATGCCGCATGTCCGTGCTCACATTGATAGTAAACTGGGAGGGAAAAATAAATTCAGTACTCAAATTAAACAACCTTATTTTCCTATGACTCACTCTAAAATGAGACAATCTAGAAAACTGACATGAACTAGGCCACAAAATAATCTCTAAGTTATACCAACAGCACTATACTATCTTTTTTTGCAAAGATATTAAAAATTAAGGGTGATTTTTATAAGTTTTTCTTAGCTTCATATATTTAAACTGTGCTAAAGAAAGCCTCTCCAATGGCTGAACAAATTAGGACACATGCACATAGACTACCTTAATGACAATTTAAAAAAATTGGATTAGAGCTATAAGAGATGACTTGAAGGGATTCTGATGAGATATTATTGAGCAAGTTAAGCAAGATGCATGAAACTGATCTGATCACATTGTTTTGGAAAATAAACCACAAAATCTCTAAATGTTTACGTATACGTAAATCTGTATAGAATTCTAAGAGTAGAAAGTATATGGAGTATAATAAGTATATAAATAAGTCATTAATGTGGCTTAATGAGAGATGCCTACAATAAAAACAGATATATGACATAATCTCAATTATACAAAATTATTTAAGAGAGTGGGTGTATACATGTATTGAATATATATTAACAGATACATTAAAGAACAGTTCCCCAAAAGTTAACTGCAGTTATAGGATAGCGGAAGTCTAAGTCACCTTCACTGTTCTCAATGTGTTTATGTATTATTTAAATTCTTCACATGAAGTATGAATTATTTATTTTACCATTAAAAAAAGAATAAAGCTATTTTCAATGTGGAGGGGGAAACATCTCTGAACATAAGCTTAAAATACAGAGAAGATAAATTACATGAACTCTCCAGTTGCCAATCCAGTTAAAAATGTTAAAAACATGGAAAATACACCAGAAGCATATTTGTTGTTTACTAATCTAATTCTTAGCTAAAATCTAATTCTTAGCTAAACCTTGAATAGTCAGAGCATCACACAAAAGACAGAGCTGGTAACCCTACATTTTAATATTCCATATATGATACCACATGCATGCCTCAGGTCCTGACATACAGTGTTCATGTATAAGCTTCATCATTAACCTTAACAGGATAATGTTTCTCAAACATTAATGAACACTACACAGGAGATGCAAAAACATTCTGTTCACTATAGAGAAGGAAACAGAAGTAAAATATTCTCAGACATAATTAACTTCACAAATATGTCTATTCCTAGTATACAAGTCTGCTTTCAGATTTTGTTTAAAATTATTCTTGAAAGATTTCTTCCTCAATGGTTAAATTTACAAATTTCTTTCAAACCCTAAGTATAGTGAGTCTATGAAAGAGCTGAGGATGACATCCTGTCTCCACTTACCAGGGTAAATATCATTCCCATGACAATTGGAATAAAGATGAAATTGAGGGTGGTGACCTGCAGTAGGCAGCAGTCCTGGTCTGGGTTGGTATGAACATCTTCGTACTGAATGGGAGGCTGCAATCCTCCCATACACTTGCTCTTTAATCTAGGGGACTGAAGAGAATTAAGAATTACTCTAATGGGTTAGAGGAAATGTTTATGGCTCTAAGACTCCACCAATGAAAATGGTATGGCTTAACTAAAGCTGCTGAGATCCATTTTTCTGTTATCTCTTCTCTCTTTAATATACATATCAGTTTCTATACAGATCAAGGAAAATCTGACCTTTGAAAGACATGGAAACACATTTGGATGAGAAATGTGACAGTGGGTGCTTCATTTAGATGGTGTTTCCTACCATCTGGCAAGACATGGAAACTTATAGCTCTATCAGAGGCCCTCCAATGTTTGAGAGATCACAAATTCCTTGTGACTTGTCAGACTCCAAAGAACATCTGCTGCACAAAAAGGGATGGAAGCAGAAGTGGTCATCGAATTCCAGGCATCATAAAACAAGAGTCACAACTCTCAGAGCTAGAGGAAATCTTAGCATTCACTTTCCTGCAGCAGCTCTGGTCTTAGCTTGTATACACTGTAAAGATTGCCCCTCAGTTCCCTCCCAAAAAGGTGCTATGGTGGACTTTCTACCAACATCTAATGGATATCATAGATTGTGGACATCTTATTAAAAGCAAATGATCAGAGCCAAAATTCATCCCTAGAACCGTGTTTTTGAAAAATCAATGTAAAAATATGATTTACTTTAAATACAAACTTATCTGGAACACACTTGTCATCAAGTGAGGGATAACTGTAATTCTATTTGTAATGTGTCACCTCAGTGAGATACTAAGTATGGGAGACAGATGGAGGAAATGAGGCTGCTGAGGACAAGAAGTAAAGACATGCAGAACAGATCCTCACTGTAGCCAAGATCTCAGGTACAGTCCAAGAAAAAGGCAGAGATAAAGGTGCAATAGTATCTACTCTTCTTATAAATAGACTCTTGGCAGTCCCTCTCCCCATGGCTTGCCCAAACTGCCTCAGATATAAAGCCATATGAAGTATTGTTGTTTACAAATACATTTGCTTTGAAAAACAAAAAAATTCTTAGTCAAATAACCTCAGTACATTGTTATAACAAGTTTTTCCCTTTCCCCACTTTTAAAGTCTTCAAATATATAGAAAAGTTAACAAAACCATGCAATAAACTCCTGTATACCCTTTACCACTGGATATTTTGCCACGTTTGTTTTCTCTCTCCCTCACCTCTCATTTTATATATATTCACATATTAAGAAAAAAAACACATGAACTCTTGGGGTAGGGGAGGCAAAGCCATTTGAAAGTAACACTGGCATTCCACCCTTATTCAACATGAATAAAGATACATATATAACCTCAGTAACATTATCACACCTAAGAAAATTAACAATAATTTCATATAATCTAATATCCAGGGCATACTCAAATTTCTTTAATTGTACCAAAAATGTCTTTTATTGCTCTTTGTTCATTAATCCAGGATCCACTCAAGGTTTACTCTTTGCATTAAGCTATTAAATCTTTGTGCCTCTTTCATAGAAAACAGTTTTCTTTTATTTTTATGACATTATATGTTTTAATGTGTATTATCTGATTTTAATGAGGCAATTTTATGTCTAGTAAAATTAGAGTAATATATTACCTGAAAAGCAAAGAGATGATAAAAGCACACACCTGCTTTTTGAACTTGAAGTTGAATTCCCACATTGGCTCCTGTCTGTTCCCAACAATCTTTCTGCACCAGAAAAGTAAGCACTGTAAGAAAATAAAAATAACCTTTCTGTTTGCTAGCTCTAAAGCCAGCCACGGTCTCAATGCTGAGATTTTTACTTTGGCACGGATAGAAACCCCCACCTCCCCCACACCACCACTACAATTTGACACTGGTGCAACATGAAAAGAGACAATCCCAAGGCTATTCAGTAAAGAGAAGAGGTACCAATATAAGTCAACCTCAGATGCTATTGAGGTCAACCCCTATTGTTCTCATCTTTAAAGACAGAAACATGGTCTCTAGAGACTGGGGCATTATCTGATTCAGCAGGCCACTCCTCTATATTAAAATATAAGGGCAGCCAGTAGCCACCAGACAAGATGATAACAAAGCCATAAGGCAGGCAGAGACAGCCAGCCCTGTACGTAATAGGAGCAAACCACTCAGGACCTTCTGGGAGCAGACAGCCGGTATGGAAACTACAGAGGTGAGCTGAATTCAGTCTAGAGTAAGCCCCTCAAGGAAAGTCAGGCTACAGCTAGGGTTAACACAAGAAGTTAAGTACCTCCCAGGGGATAAGGGGTGGGTCGTCCGCCGTGCCAGCTGTCCTGCCCTTCAGACATGCCCTGTAGGTCCTGCTGTTCCATCAAAAATAATGGGCTTGGCTTTAAGGGGCAAACACTTCTGCTGCCAACACAACGGCTCCAGTGTCCCACACAAGCTATGCTACTGAAAAGAGAGAGAGGGAGAATCAAATACGAAAAGGTGGAGTCCAGGAACATGGGACAACTTCCCTTAGGCATGCTGGCAACTTCCTGAATGCCATGCGATGTGGTTATACTAGCAAGGCCATGCATGGGACACCTGCCACTGCAGGTCCCACATCCTCTTCAGAAGATCTCTAACAACAGGTACAAAAGCAGCAGACAGGTGGCCTAGCCTTCCTGTCTGGATTAAGACCTTAGTTATCACCACCTTGACTTTTAGCCACTTAAAAGTCACTTTTTTAGTCCACTTAAAAAACTTAATATACAATCATAAGAATATGAAGACATGGGTATTTTAGATTTAGGCAGTAGCACTTGCATTGTGCACTGGAGCCGCGAGGATGTGTCAAGCATGAGGAGTTTGCCCAATGCTGCTCTGCTCCCAACAATTGATTCACCCCTAGCATGGTTAGCTTTGGGATGATCCCCACCTCACCTGACAAGATCAAATGTTTTTTGGGGGAGAAAAACTATAAATGTGAAATGATACACTGTCCACTCATATTACAAGGAGAAGGAATGAAATTCTACTCACCCAGCATTCTAATCCTGCCCTAAATCCATCAGCTAGTGTGACATTAAATTGGCTCAGCCAATGGCCCTGACCACCTCAGTTTGCAACCCTGGGGGGAACCATGATGATCTTGAATCAACAGTACCCTTTTAATCAATATGTATCAGGTAGAATGTTATCACACTAGAGCTGAACTAGGGGAAAAGAATCATTATGTAACATCCAAAGCATAAAAACAAAACAGAAGAGAATAGGAAGTGCTATAGAACACCAGACTTTGGGTAGGAACAGAGTAATAAAAATTATTAACAAACGCAAAAGATACAAAATTTAGACAATAGTATTAGTTGAATGAGAAAAAGGCCGAGACATCAACTTGCCTAAATAATCATATATGCTATACTAGTCTAGCTTGGCAAAGATGTGTTCACTAGATATTTCATTATGGCAGAAAAAAGGAGAGAATGGACCAAAGGCTTATAGACCTACTTACAAATCAGAAGAATGCCAGAACCTTGAATACAATGTACAAATATAAACTACTGGGGAAATTCCAAGATATAAGGAATGGCCTAGAACACAGTAAGAATTTTAGAGGGCTAAAGTCTATGAGTGGAAGTACCTTATAGTCTCTGAAACAACCCACCCCTGAGCCTGGCAATAGTGGGCACTTTGCAAATGCTGAAGAAGTCCACACCAGAATCTTTTAAGGTTAACAAGAAAGTGGAAATCCAGATGTCAAGGTCACATTAGAAAAAGAAAATTAGTAAGTCGTTTTATATCTTTGTATCATGATTTAAAGCACCTTTTAAGAATTATAGTTTACATCTACCATTTGAGTTGTGTTCTTCCTAGCCCAAACCATCAAACCATCTAAACCATCTAAAGTGGCCCAGTGTATAAGGCATGAAAATAAATTAAAATAAAGAGAATAAGGAATATGCTAAAAGCACAAGAAAGCTTTAAGGTAAAGATAACATGAGCCAACCCAGCACAGCAGGAATGTCTTGGAGAAGAGATACCCATGAGCCCTGAAAGTTTACATTAGTCCCTTAGCAGCCTGGTACTTATGGCCCTAGACCACCCCATCAAGGAAGCTGGAAACAAGCCATGATAACAGGCCCATTATACAAGAGTCCATTTGTTAAACCCCAACACTAATTGTCACTTACTTTGGAATTCTTTAATGTGCTAGGAGTGCTTTCTGGAATGGCTGGATTCTTGGAGATTCGAGCAGCAAATGGCTCATACATATGGTACAGAGATCGGATCACACATGCCCGGAGACAGCGCAGCTTCTCCATTGACTCTGGTCGCAGGCGCAAAGGCAGAGAGGCATCCAGCGTGTAGTGCCTAAAACATGACACATTACTCCTACCAATAAGTGACCTCTCTCTTCTGCTCTAGGCCAGTCTCCTAGGACTCCTGGGCTCAGTACAAATTTTACTATACTATTCCACTGGCCAGTAGTTAGTTTGTCCCTAGTGCTCTCACATACACACACACAAATCACTATCTCCTTCACTTCTTAGCTACTTTTGCGTCTCTTCTATGCAAAACCCAATATACCTTGTAATCCTGCACTCCTCTATTCATTTAAAAATTTTAAATCCTCACTATTTCACTTTAAAAAAGGGGCAAGTCTCTGACTTTATACCAGTACAATATACTTCAGCTGCTCAAAAAGAACCTGCACTGGGGAAGATCCACCAAGTTCTCTTGTCACATGTCTCAGAAAGTTCTCTACTCCTTGATACCTCACCATCCCCTTCCACCACATTCTTACTGACGATTTACAATCTTCACTACACTTCTAACCCTGCATCAAAAGTCAGCCCTCTTACTAATCACATCATTCACTCCCTCTTCACCACTACAACTATACACAGAGCAGCATAACTACAAAGACTATATGATACTTCAAGATGACTAGCAAATCTAAGAAACAACAAATCCAGTTGCAAAGATAAACAGATGGGCATCTATAACTTTTGAAAATTCTAGCTAAGATAAACCGCTGAAGAAAAGTGGGTAACCATAGGGAAGACAATTACCAGATGAATTAATAATATCAATTTTAAATTAAAGAGGAGCTCAAGGAATTCAATGCTAGGTTCATGCCCAGGCATGCAGTAGAGAAAGTGAAAAGAGGTCACCATCCAGAGAGTAGCTCCAAATCAAAAACAACAAGAAATAAGCTACACAGATAACACAGTGAGCTCTCTGTGGTCGCACCTTCGGTACAACCTGGTCCAAAAGGCAGCAGTGCAAGTGACAGTCCAGGCATTCTTACAAATCAGGGAAAAATTCACAATGTCCTCAGGACGGATATAGGAGGCCAGTAAGAGCCAAATATCCATGGGATACTCTTCTCCTCCAGCCCCATCCAGATCTTCTGAAACAGAAAAAAGAACTATAACTTTTGATCTTCTATTATATGCACATATAAAGATCCCCAATCATTTCAATTCTCCCAGGGCTTGCACAGTTAAGAAAATGGTTTAAATAGGTCCAAGGAAGCCTCTCAAACTCACCATTTCCTGCTTACTCTAGCTGCTGAAAACTTTTGTTTCCTGTTGCCCAAGTGAATAGGTCTTGTTCTTAAGGCCTTTATTTAACCACTATTCACATACTATTTTGAAGTTTTCAAAGTACCTTTGCATACATTATATCATTCAACTATAATAATTTTTCAGTGGAAATAAGGAAAATATTATTGTGTCCATTTTACTATAAGAAAACAGAACGTTGCACGTATTCAAGGTAAACAGAACCCAGTTTTCTCCAAAGTCCAGCTTTTCACTATAAATTCTGCCCTTGATTTCCCTTGCAGTCCCCATCCACCAAACATTTTCTTCAATTCAGTCACTTAAAAAATAAAACTGATTTTAAGATGGTATGAGGAAACCTCAAAGTACAAACTAAATAAAAAAAAACAAGTAAGTTACAGTGTATTTTCATTACTCAGTAATTGCCTTAGATATGTGTCTTCTGGTTTCTTCTTGTTTCATTGTCAGCTTGATCTACAATTCTGGCCACAAGCATCCAGTGTTCAAGGATACCCTGTGATGATGTATCCCCACCTCTTCCTCCTTCAGACCTCATTAGGGTTAATTCTCTTGACCCTGAGGTCCACTATACATGTCAGGTTCAAATAAAAATTCACACTCCACAGAGATACCAGAATCTGGGCTAACCATAATCTTTAATTGAGACTTAGTTATATAGCTATCCAAAACACAGCTTTTTTCTTTCTGTTTCCTGAGCAAAAAGCCCCTACAACTACCTCCCTGAAGATGCCTCTGCTTTTCTAGCTGCTTCCTGCAGCCCTATGACTCAATCAGGTTCTTGCATTAGGTTCTTCATAACAGAGACCAATGCTTCTAAAACAACATCGTCTTTTTTGGTTCTTATGCTTCTTGATATCTCCAGTAACCATTTAAGGCTCAGCCTACCACATTTGGGGCCCCCTTCTCCCACATTAAATCTCTCTCTAAAAGAGAAGGCAAACAACTATCAGAATTTCCTCCACTGAGACCCATGAGGACTTTCACAAAGCAGAGTACTATTAAAAATTTTCTGTTTTTAGGGACAAAACTCAGTAATTATAAAAACTGCCAATGTTTTACACACAATTATTAAGAAATTTCAAAACGTAGGAAATGGAATCAGTAAAGGAAAGCTTCATGGAGATAAGTTATGAAGGACAAAAAATTTGATATTCATAGGTTAAGGGGAAAAGTATTCCAAGTGAAATAAACAGTTAACATGAAGCCTGGATATTTAAAAAAACAAAACACATGTGAGGGCAATAAAGAGACAAGTCTAACAAGATTTTGATGATATTAAGAAATTACTGTTGGGCTTCCTTGGTGGCACAGTGGTTAAGAATCCACCTGCCAATACAGGCCACACGGGTTTGAGCCCTGGTCCGGGAAGATCCCACATGCCACAGAGCAACTAAGCACGTGTGCCACAACTACTGAGCCTGTGCTCTACAGCCTACAAGCCACAGCTACCGAACCCGCGTGCCACAACTACTGAAGCTGGCACGCCTAGAGCCCATGCTCCTCAACAAGAGAAGCCACCACAGTGAGAAGCCTGCGCACCTCAATGAAGTATAGCCCCCACTTGCTGCAACTAGAGAAAGCCCACGCGCAGCAACGAAGACCCAACACAGCCAAAAATAAATAAATAAATTTTAAAAATAATAATAAAGTAGCTTTAAAAAAAAAAGGAAATTACTAACTTTTTTAGATGTGATAATTTTTTTAAGAGCATTTGTCTTTTGGTGATAACTACCAGAATATTTACAGACATAAAAATGGAATATCTGGAAATTGTTTCAAAATAATCAAGTGTGTATGTGGTGTGTGTGTGTGTGTGTGTGTGTGTGTGTGTGTGTGTGTGTGTGTGTGTATGTTGAGGTGGGGGTGAGGGGGTAGTGGCTGAAACAAAAGTGACCATGAGTTGATAACTGAAGCTATGTAATAGCCACATTGGATTCATTACACTATTCTCTCTTCTTTTGTATATGTTTCATTTTTAAAAAGCTAAAAGAAAAAAGAGGGGGAAAAAAAAGACCAGTTTGATGAGAATGAAGGACCCTAATGGGGGTAAAGTGCAGCAAGGAAGTAAAAGATGAATTATAGCTAAGAGTTTGTAAACCACAAATCATGTATCTGATAAGTGACTGGTCTCCTGAATACATAAGAATTCTTACAACTCAGTAATATAAAGATAACCTAATGTAAAAATGAGTGAAGAATTTGAATAGACATTTCTCCAAAGAAGATACACGAAAGGCCAATAAGCACATAAAAGATGCTCAACATCATTAGCATGCAAATCAAAACCATGAGATACCACTTCACATCAACTAGAATGCCTATAGTTTAAAAAGTTAGACAATAACAAGTGTTGAGGAGGATGTGGAGAAACTGTAACTCTCATTCACTGCTGGTGGGAATATAAAATGGAAACTTCATAAAAAACTTGGCAGTTTCACAAAAAGTTAAACATAGTTACCATGTGATCCAGCAATTTCACTCCTACCTGACAAAAATGAAAATATATGTTCACACAAAAACTTGTCCATGAGTGTTCATAGTAGCATTATTTATGACAGTCAAAGAAAAAGCAATAAAAAGGAATAAAGTACTGATATATGCTACAATATGGATGAACCTTGAAAGCATTATGTTAAGTCAAAGAAGCCAGATGCAAAAGACCACATATTATATGATTTTGTTTATATGAAATGTCCGGAATAGGCAAATCTATAAGGACAGAAAGTAGATTGGTGGTTGCCTGGGAGAAGGGATGGGTGGGAGAGAGTGTTGGGAGGGAATGAGGAATGATACTAATAGATTTGAGTTGATAGAAATGTTCTAAACTTAGATCATGTTGATGGCTACACAACTCTCTTGCACTGCTGGTGGGAATGTGAATTGGTACAGCCACTATGGAGAACAGTATGGAGATTCCTTAAAAAACTACAAATAGAACTACCATATGACCCAGCAATCCCACTACTGGGCATATACCCTGAGAAAACCATAATTCAAAAAGAGTCATGTACCAAAATGTTCATTGCAGCTCTATTTACAATAGCCAGGAGATGGAAGCAACCTAAGTGTCCATCATTGGATGAATGGATAAAGATGATGTGGCACATATATACAATGGAATATTACTCAGCCATAAAAAGTAACGAAATTGAGTTATTTGTAGTGAGGTGGATGGACCTAGAGTCTGTCATTCAGAGTGAAGTAAGTCAGAAAGAGAAAGACAAATACCGTATGCTAACATATATGGAATCTAAGGGGAAAAAAGATGTCATGAAGAACCTAGGGGTAAGACGGGAATAAAGACACAGACCTACTAGAGAATGGACTTGAGGATGTGGGGAGGGGGAAGGGTAAGCTGTGACAAAGTGAGAGAGTGGCATGGACATATATACACTAGCAAACGTAAAACAGATAGCTAGTGGGAAGCAGCCACATAGCACAGGGAGATCAGCTCGGGTGCTTTGTGACCACCTAGAGGGGTGGGATAGGGAGGGTGGGAGGGAGGGAGACGCAAGAGGGAAGAGATATGGGAACATATGTATATGTATAGCTGATTCACTTTGTTATAAAGCAGAAACTAACACACCATTGTAAAGCAATTATACTCCAATAAAGATGTTAAAAAAAAAAAAACTCTGAGAACATACTAAAACTACTGCATTGTACACTTTAAAGAGATGAATTTTATCTCAATAAAGATGTTTTTAAAGTCTGTAAGCTCTTCTGTGGAATGTGCTCAAAACCAAAAAGGAAAATCAAGAGAAATATCTAATACAATGATGATGATGGGTAGGGATTTAAAGCAAGAAATTAAGGAACAAAGAAGTGTGAGGAATGTCTATTAACATTCTTGGTTCCGGAAAAGAGTGGTATCACTGACAATAATTGGTATAACTTCAAAGCAAAGTCAGCTCATTAATTTATTGATTATTTCAATATATTTTAACATATGCAAAAGTCTGTCATCTGATTCTCAAGTATAGGTGAAAGTTCTCAGAGATCTGAGACCAAAAATACACATATCATTTATTACATTAGTTTCCTCCTAACTCTAGCTGATCATCAGAACCACTTTAGCTTTAAGAATTCTGGGCTCTACCCCAAGAGTCTGATTCCTTAAGTCTGGAGCAAACCAGTGAATGATGCATTGGCACATTGTATACCATTAGTTTACCTTTCTTTGTTTCATTTGTGTAAGTTTTATTGCCACTAATACATAAACATCACACATTTCTCTATTTCCTACAGTACCTACTAGACACAAAGCAGGCATTAACAATTGCAGAGCACTTAAAAGTCCACGATAATAATCTAACTTTCGCTGAAGTGAAATTGGTTATATACAATCCACATATTTGGGAGAGAGAACATTTTTGTCACAACTCTGCTTCCTTACACATTCAGAAATCCAGAAATGCAAAGGCTTTTTGTTTTCCTGTTGCTACATGGATTTTACCTGATAATGATATGTTCTCAATGAATGGCTACTACTGTTACCAATCTCCTTTCCTCTCAACTTTAGATATAAGTAGAAAGCCCTGGTATATTGAAGTCCTGTCCCACTAGAAAGATCCAAACTCTGGTTCTCCACTGGTATCACCTCTTGTGCTACTGACAAAGTGACAGCTTCAAGTTATCACCACAGATAGGACTAATAATCCAAAAGAGAGCGAGCCCTGTACCTTTGTGCCTCTTGCTTTTCTTTTTTCTGGAGGCAGTTCTCTCATGGATGCTTTCCTCCTGGGCATCAATCTCATCACTGCTGTCAATGATGTCACAGGGCTCACCAGCCCCAGAGAAAGCTTCTACTGCAGGAACCTGGGAGGCTTCCAAGCCACAAAGAGATTTTACTAGAAGAAAATAAGAAGAGAATGAGATGGCAGAGTACCATGGCTTAGGCAGGATATCAGCATCCATAAGGAAAAGAAAAAAGAAAAAAAAAGCAAAAGCTGTGTGAGAGTCTGCTAAAGGAAGCTGAGAATCTTAAAAAAAAAAAAAATAGCATTTTAAACACAAAAAATTGGAAAGTAATGAGCAAACTGACTCCAAAGTTGCAGAAACTGCTTCAGACCTGAAGAAAAAGGGAGTGAATTATTCTCCACTATAAACCCTTCAGGGTAAAAGCAAAAGGTGAATGCTATTTTCATTTGCATAAATTCTGAGGAGCAGTGTTTGAGAGGAATTAAACCCAATTTAACCTTATTCCTGGGCTGGAGACAGTACATATCATGAAAACACAAGCTTCACGGACCCCTGAGTAAGAAGCTTGAAAGTAAGAGAAGCATGAGAAAAGGAAAAGAATACTTCAAGGTTATTACACAAAGAAGCAAACAGCAGAGTTAAGTGGAGAATATATGTGAACAACAGGAATAAGATTAATAACCAGGAAGAAAGCTGTGGAAACCAAAGAAGAGTACACAAAGGTTTTTTTTTGTTTGTTTTTTTATGGGAAGACAGAAATAAAATATTTCTGCTACAGAAACTGCTACTGCTCTTGACTAATGCTTCCCCTCCCCTGAATATATGAGTAACCATCGAGGAGAGCAAACATGTTTACAGGAAGATGCCTAAAGGATTGCAAGAAAAACACTGAGGCAGAATCCCAGGAAAATAAAGCACCTAGTTCTCTCTTCACTGAGTCTGAAAAGACTCGTCGGAAGCCTACCTTCCTGCTGAACAGCATTGGCGACGGCTTTCTTGACCCTTCCAGACCTCACGACGGCCGGATCCGAGTTGGCATAATCCGCCACAGTCACTGAAACACAGCACCAAACCTCAAAGGAGGAGGCCTTCTCTCCTCAGCTTCCTCCCCACCAAGATTTCCTGCTCACTCCAAGTCCCCAGTCCAGCCGCCCTCCCGTCGCAGGCAGGCGAGCACTCGCCTCGGTGCTGTCCAGCCCCCTCCCTGCTTCCAGCCCCAAGCCTTTCAACGCCCCCGCCCTCGCCCACCTCGCCCAGAGCAGGCGTCTTGGGCCCGGAACTTGAGTCGCTTTCCTCTCTTGGGCATGGTGACTGTGCCGGGGCGAGGCCGGGTTAGCGGGCCAGGACCCCGGGCCATGTTTCAGGCCAGAGAGCGGGAAGCAGGAGCCAAAGGCCAGCTCTTCCCGGCTCCGCGGCCATCCCGCTCCAGGACCGCAGCTCTCGCGAGGCTTAGAACAGAGCTCCGCGTCGCAGTGGCGGCCAACCCCCCTCTTCAGAAACCAATCACCACCTGGTCTAAGGCAGTACGTCATCACCCAGCGCCTAAGGATCAACCTGCATCTGGTTCCCTAAGGGTAGCTTAGCTGCCCGTTCTGGGCAGTGTGGGTTTTTTATCATACGTCTTGTAAGGTGATTTGGTGTCTCAGACCCGAAACCCACAATCCCGTTGATTAGAGCTGAGTTTACATTATGGTCTCCCCGATTTTTCTGCTACTGCCTCTGTCCACACTCCAGGTTCTCTTCAGTATCCCAAAAGCACATCTATTGTCATCTTCGTGCTCCATCTCTCAGGCCACGTAGACATAGTCCAACATGGGTCTAAAAGAGTCTTAACTCTAATTTCTTATACAAAAGCTGTAAATTTCTGAATTCTCAAAGTTGGGGGAGGGGTTCTTAAAAGTTTATTAATTTACCACCATACTCCAAACTTAATACTAGAAGGATCAATGAGGAAAGAATGGTGTCTTTCCTTTGTATTGAGAAAAAACCGAGCGAAGGTTACAGAACTGTGAGGGAGCAGGATCCTGGTCTAATATCACCAGTACGAATAAGTTATTGTGTGTCCTAAGTTAGGTTCTTTGTCCTTCTAAGTTCTTTGCAGCTCCCAAAATGTGCTAATCCCTGGCTTGAGAAGCATGGTACTTAGGGACCAGGAATCCAAACTGTTGGACCCACCAGACAGTGCCACCCTAACATATTTAGAAGCAGACTTCTGTTTTTAATTACTCAATACATAGACATTCATTAGGCGCAAACCACTGGCCTTTTACTAACATCGTGTAACAGACTATCGCTAGAGATGGTGCTAATAGGGTTGAATCAATTAGGAATTGTAATTGAAACTGAGTAATTGGTTATAGTCGTGAACTATTCAAATTTATCTAAAGTTATAACATGAACAAGGGTCTAATAGACTGAACTAAAAGAAAATTGTTTCAAATAATTTTTCCATGATTGATGTTTGTAGTCAAAACACAGCTGGTAAAGCACCAAGCCTTCTCATTTCACAACATTAATAAAAAGTTCATAACGCCCACATGCAAGTATATTTCTGCTAATGTGATACCCTGTTGAAAACACCGAGACATTGAGACTCTGGAGGAAATCAAATGTGCAAAAGAAATAAAGCCTATTTTTATGCCATCACTATTGGAGACTTAAAGGTTTTAACTGAAACATTCATTTTCAACCGTATAATTACTATTTTAATTCATTGGAATGAAAGAAGTGCTAACCCCAAAACTGTTTATCTTTCAAATTTCAAGAATATGAAGATCTAAAGCAAAGCTCCTCTTAAGTCCTTTGGCCACATTAATGGAACCGAACACATGTAAATCTTTTATTTCACCTTTTACTAAAAAGCAGCAATTTTTAATTAATGACACTGCTAAATTCCAAACTCAAAGATACACATTCTTTCTAGAGAGACAAGTTGTAAAAGTTACTAAAAGAGCTGTTATGTTTTTTCAAGTTCCAGAAAGAATTTTATTGAAAAATTTTTTTTAAATTTCTTTCAGCTTATAGACTTGATTTGGGAATGAATTGACATCTATATACTCTTGAGTCTTTCCGCTCAGGAACTTGGTATGCATCTCCATTTAATAACATCCTCTTTTATGTCCCTTAATTTTTTTTTACACAAACTTATTGTTCATTCTTGTCAATGTTTTAGTTATCTTTTTATTGAAGTATAGTTGATTTACAATATTATATTAGTTTCAGATGTACAACATAGTAATTCAATATCTTTATATATTATACTCCATTTACAAAGTAATGGCTATATTTCCCTGTACTGTACAATATATCCTTGTTGCTTGCTTATTTTATACATAGTAGTTTGTGTCTCTTAATCTCATACCCCTATCTTGCCCCTCCTTCTTCCCTCTCCCCATTGGTAGCCACTAGTTTGTTCTCTGTATCTGTGAGTCTGTTTCTGTTTTGTTATTACATTCGTTTTATTTTTTAGATTCCATATATAAGTGATAACATACAGTATTAGTCTTTATCTGACTTATTTCACTAGGCATAATCTCTAGGTCCATCCACATTACCGCAAATGGCAGAATTTCTTTTTTTTTTTATGGTCAAGCACTATTCCATTGTGTGTGTGTGTGTGTACACATCTTCTTTATCCATACATCTTTTGATGGACATTTGGGTAGCTTCCATATCTTGGCTATTGTAAATAATGCTGCTGTGATAATTAGCGTGCATGTATCTTTTCAAATTAGTGTTTTCGTTTTCTTCAGATATCCAGCAGTGGAATTGCTGGATTATATGGTAGTTTGATTTTTAGGTTTCTGAGAAACCTCCCTACTGTTTTCCAGAGTGGCTGCACCAACTTAAAATCCCACCACTAGCGTACTAGCGTTCCCTTTTCCCCACATCCTTGCCAGCGTTTGTTATTTATGGTCTTTTTGATGATAGCCATTTTGACAGGTGTGAGGTGATATCTCATGGTTTTGATTGATATTTCTCTGATAATTAGCACTGTTGAGCATTTTTTCATGTGCCTGTTGGTCATCTGTATATCTTCTTTGGAAAAATGTCTGTTCCGGTCTTCTGCTCATTTTTTCATTGGGTTCTTTGCTTTTTTGATATTGAGTTGTATGAGCTGTTTATATTTTTTGGATATTAATCTTTTATCAATCATATCATTTGAATATATTTTCTCCCATTCAGTAGGTTGTCTTTTTGTTTAGTCAACAATTTCCTACGGTGTGCAAAAGGTTTTAAGTTTAATTAGGTCCCATTTGTTTATTTTGCTTTTATTTCTTTTGCCTTAGGAGACAGATCCAAAAAATATTGCTACAATTTATGTCAAAGGGTGTTCTGCCTATGTCCTCTTGTACGAGTTTTATGGTTTCTAGTCTTACATTTAGGTCTTTAATCCATTCTGAGTTTATTTTTGTATATGGTGTGAGGAAATGTTCTAATCTCATTGTTTTACATGTAGCTGTCCAGTTTCTTCAGCACTATTTACTGAGGAGACTGTCTTTTTTCCATTGTATATTCCTGCCTCCTTTGTTGTAGATTGATTGACCATAAGTGTGTGGGTTTATTTCTGGAATCTCTTTTCTATTCCACTGATATATGTGTCTGTTTTTGTGCCAGTACTGTGCTGTTTTTATTACTGTAACTTTGTAGTATGAACTGAGTCAGGGAGTGTGATACCCCCAGCTTTGTTCTTGTTTTCTTCAAGATTGCTTTGGCAATTCGGTATCTTTTGTGGTTCCATATAAATTTTAGGATTATTTGTTCTAGTTCTGTGAAAAATGTCATGGGTATTTTGATAGGGATTGCATTAAATCTCTAGATTGCTTTGGGTTGTATGGACATTTTAACAACATTATTTCTTCCAATCCAAGAACACAGGATATCTTTCCATTTCTTTCTATAATTTTCAAATTCCTTCATCAATAATTTATAGTTTTCAGAGTATAGGTATTTCATTCCTTGGTTAAGTTTATTCCAAGGTATTTATTCTTTTTGATGTGATTGTGAATGGAATTATTTTCTTAATTTCTCTTTCTGAGAAATTATTAGTATACAGAAACGCAACAGATTTCTGTCTATTAATCTTGTATCCTGCAACTTTACTGAATTTGTTTGTTAGTTCTAGTGCGTTTTTGGTAGAGACTTTAGGGTTTTCTATATATGGTATCATTTCATCTGCAGATAGTGACAGTTTTAAGAATTCCTTTCCAATCTGGATGCCTTTTATTTCTTTTTCTTGTCTGATTGCCATGGCTAGGACTTCCAATACTATGTTAAGTAGAAGTGGCAGGAGTGGGCATCCTTTTCTTATTCCTGATTTTAGAGGGAAAGCTTTTGGCTTTTCACCATTGAGTATGATGTTAGCTGTGGGTTTGTCATAAATAGCTTTTATCATGTTGAGATATGTTCCCTGTATACCAACTTCGATGAGAGTTTTTACAATGAATGGATGTTAAATTTTGTCAGATGCTTTTTCTGTACCTGTTGAGATGATCATGTGACTTTTATCCTTCATTTTGTTAATATGGTAAATCACATTGATTTGTGATTATTGAATCATTTTATGTTTTTAAAATTTATTTTATTTACTTATTTTGGCTGTGTTGGGTCTTGGTTTCTGTGCGCAGGCTTTTTCTAGTTGCAGCGAGCAGGGGCTACTCTTCGTTGCAGTGCACGGGCCACTCCGGTGGCTTCTCTTGTTGTGGAACACAGGCTCTAGGCACATGGGCTTCAGTAGTTGTGGCACGTGGGCTCAGTAGTTGTGCCTCTCAGGCTCTAGAGCACAGTCTCAGTAGTTGTGGCACACGGGCTTAGTTGCTCCGCAGCATGTGGGATCTTCCCAGACCAGGGCTCGAACCCGTGTCCCCTGCATTAGCAGGCAGATTCTTAACCACTGCGCCACCAGGGAAGCCTGCGATTATTGAATCATTCCTGGTTCCCTGGAATAAATACCACTTGATCGTTGGTGCATGACACTTTTTATAGATTATTGAGTTTGATTTGCTGATAATTGTAGAGATTTTTTTGCATCAGAGATATTGGCCTGTAATTTTCTTTTATTTTGTAGTGTCTTTATCTAGTTTTGGTATCAGGGTAATGGTGGCCTTATAGAATGAATTTGGAAGTGTTCTATCTTCTTCATTTTTGGAATAGTCTAAAAATTATAGGTATTAGTTCTTCTTTATATGTTTGGTAGAGTTTATCTGTAAAGCTGTTGGATCCTGGACTTTTGTTTGCTAGGTTTTGTTGTTTTGTTTTGTTTTTGTTTGTTTGTTTTTACTGATTCAATTTTACTCCTAGTGATTAGTCTCGTCAGATTGTCTATTTCTTCCTGATTCAGTCTTGAAAGGTTGTATGTTTCTAGAAATTTGTCCATTTTTTTCTAGATTGTCCAATTTGTTGGCATATAACTGTTCATAGTATTCTCATGATGTTTTGTATCTGTGTGGTATTGGTTGTTATTTCTCATCTTGTTTGTTTAGGTCCTCTCTCTTTCCTTTTTGGTGAGCCTGGCTAAGGTTTATTAATTTCGTTTGCCTTTTCAATGATCCAGCTCTTGGTTTCTTTGATATTTTCTGGGTTTTTTAGTCTCTTTTATCTGCTGTTTTATCTGCTGATATTTATTGTTACCTCCCTCCTGCTGACTTTGGGCTTTGTTTGTTTTTCTTTATCTAATTCCTTTATATGGAAGTTGAGGTTGTTTATTTGAAATTTTTCTTATTTCTTGTGATAGGCCCATATTTTTATAAACTTCCCTCTTAAAACTGCTTTTGCTGCATTCCATAGATTTTGGAATGTTGTTTCCATTTTCATTTGTCTTGAGGTATTTTCTGATTTCCCTTTTGATTTCTTCATTGATCCATTGGTTTTTTAGTAGCATGTTGTTTAATCTCCACATGTTTGTTCTTTTCCCATTTTTCTTCCTGTAATTGATTTCTATTTTCATACCATTGTGGTTGGAAAAAATACTTGATATAATTTTTATCTTCTTAAACTTGCTGGGACTTATTCTGTGGCCTAGCATGTGCTGTATCCTGGAGAATGTTTTTTCTTTTTGCTGTTCTAATTGGGTGATTTCCATTATTCTATCTTCTAGATCACTTGCACATTATTTTGTATTACCAAGACTGCTGTTCATTTCTTCTAATGTGTTTTCATTTCAGTTATTGTATTCATCTGTTCTGACTGGTTTTTTTTTTTATATTTTATAGTTCCTAAGTAAAATTCTCACTATGTCCATCTATTCTTTTTCCCAATTCCATTAGCATTCTTATCACTAATGCTTTGAATTGTTTATCTGGTAAATTGGTTATTTCTGTCCATTGGTTTTTTTCCAGGGTTTTTCTCTGGCTCTTCAAATGAGTCAAATTCCTCTGTCTTCTCATTTTGCTTATATTTCTCTGTCTCTATGAAATTAGGTGAAACAGTTACCTATAGCAGTCTTGAAGGAGTGTCCTTATGTAGGAGCTTCCCTATAGTCTGTGTGTGTCCAGTGGCTTTGGTGGGAGAGTTGTATTTGACATGAACACAAGTCCTGTCTTTCCTCAGGATGTGCTGGCAGCTATCACCTTGGTAAGAAGTGGGGCTGAAAATAGAAGGGCTAGAGCCAGAGGTGGCTGTGAGGCGGGACTTCCTCTCTGCTTAGTGGCTGTCACTGCCCTACTGGGGGTGGGGTCAGGTCCCAAGCTACTGGAGCAGAATCCCTGAGGGTCAGTTCCAAGCTGAGTCAGTTCCCTTTAAGTGCGTGCTCTTCCCCCTCCCAGCACTGAAACCCTCGCCCCAGAGGAGAGCAGTACCGGAGCATGAGGGGTTGTTGTGGGTATCTGGTGAGGGTCAAGCATGGTGTGTTGCTGTCTGGCTGCTATCAGAAATCCAGACTGCCTCTGATAGGCTGCCTTTTGCAATCATCTGTAATGGCTGCCCCCTCCCTGCTCAGATGCTGCTTATGGTTTGAACTACTTCGGCATCTCACAGCCAAGCCTTTTCCTTAGTCATGGCAGCCCTTGCTCCAGTGTGGAGCTGCAACGCCAGGTAAGTGGTGCGGGAGGGTTCAATCAGCTCAGGCTGGGGCAGGTACCAGGGTGGTCACAAGACACCAGTCAGTCACTCAAGCAGTTTCAGTCTGCCCTCTCTGCCCTGCTTTGGAAGCAAGTGTTTATGCACTCCTCTGCAGCAGAGTCCAGGCTTCCCACAGCCCTCCTGTTAGTCTCACTGGTCCTCCAGTCAGCCAAGGGGCTCATCATCCTTTTGTTGGATTTGAGTGTTGGGGCACCCAGTGTGTGGCTCAAAACACTCACTCTTTAGGGAGGGTCTCCACCTGTGTAGTCTCTCTTTTACTCTGAGTCCTCTCCCAGGGGCACGGATCCTGACCTGATTGCTTTTCTTCCCTTGCTACCCAATTCTGTGTGATCTTTCTTAAAGCCTTGGTTGTGCAGGAGTCCTGCTAGTCTCCAGTTAGTTTTCAGTGAGAGTTGTTCCACATATAGATACATTGTTGATGTGTTCACAGGTGCAGATGAGTTCAAGTGCCATCTTGATTCAAGTCCAAGGAGCCGTTTTTATTTCTTTATTTAATGAAATTATTTCTTTTTATTTAATTTGCAATACCTATCATTTCTTCTTCTTCTTCTTCTTCTTTTTTTTTTGCCGTATGCGGGCATCTCACTGTCGTGGCCTCTCCCATCGCAGAGCACAGGCTCCGGACGCGCAGGCCCAGCGGCCATGGCTCACGGTCCTAGCCACTCCACGGCATGTGGGATCCTCCCGGACCGGGGCACAAACCCACGTCCCCTGCATCGGCAGGCGGACTCTCAACCACTGCGCCACCAGGAAAGCCCTCTTCTTTTTTTAATCAGATCATATATACATATATTTATTAAAGTATAACTGATGTATAATATTATATAAGTCTACAGGTGTACAATATAGTGATTCACAATTTTTAAAAAATAAATTTATTTATTTTTGGCTGTGTTGGGTCTTCGTTTCTGCGTAGGGGCTTTCTGTAGTTGCAGCCAGCGGAGGCTACTCTTCACTGTAGTGCACGGGCTTCTCATTGCGGTTGCTTCTGTTGTTGCAGAGCACGCGCTCTAGGCATGCAGGCTTCAGTAGTTGTGGTGCGTAGGCTCTAGAGTGCAGGCTCAGTAGTTGTGGCGCACAGGCTTAGTTGCTCCATGGCATGTGTCGCCTGCATTGGCAGGCAGATTCTCAACCACTGCGCCATCCAGGAAGCCCATGATTCACAATTTTTAAAGGTTATACTCCGTTTATACTTATAAAATATTGGCTATATTCCCTGCATTGTACAATATATCCTTGTAATTTATTTTATATCTAATAGTTTGTACTGCTTAATCCTCTACCCTTATATTGTCCCTCCCCCTTCTCTCCCCCCACTGGTAACCACTAGTTTGTTCTCTATATCTGTGAGTCTGCTTCTTTTTCCTTATATTCATTAGTTTCTTGTATTTTTTAGATTCCACATATAAGTGATATCATACAGTATTTGTCTTTCTGTGTCTGACTTACTTCTCTTAGCATAATATCCTCTAAGTCCATCCATGTAGCTACAAATGGCAAAATTTCATTTCTTTTTATGGCTGAGTAATATTCCATTGTGTGTGTGTGTGTGTGTGTGTGTGTGTGTGTGTATACATACACACATACCACATCTTCTTATCCATTCATCTATTGATGGACATTTAGGTTGCTTCCGTATTTTGGCTATCACAAATGATGCTGCTATGAACATTGGTGTGCATATATCTTTTTGAATTAGTGTTTTCATTTTTTTTTTCTTCGATATATACCCAGGAGTTGAATTGCTGGATCATGTGGTAGTTCTATTTTTAGTTTTTTGAGAAACTGCCATACTGTTTTCCACAGTGGCTGCACAAATTTACATTCCCACCAACAGTGGAACCCAGTGTTCGAGGGTTCCTTTTTCTCCACATCCTTGCCAACATGTGTTATTTGTGTTCTTTTTGGTGATAGCCATTCTAACAGGTGTGAGTTGATATCTCATTGTGGTTTTGATTTGCATCATTTCCCTGATGATTAGCGTTGTTGAGCATCTTTTTTTTTTTTAACATCTTTATTGGGGTATAATTGCTTTACAATGGTGTGTTAGTTTCTGCCTTATAACAAAGTGAATCAGTTATACATATACATATGTTCCCATATCTCTTCCCTCTTGCGTCTCCCTCCCTCCCACCCTCCCTATCCCACCCCTCCAGGTGGTCACAAAGCACCGAGCTGATATCCCTGTGCCATGCAGCTGCTTCCCACTAGCTATCTACCTTACGTTTGTTAGTGTGTACATGTCCATGACTCTCTCTCGCCCTGTCACAGCTCTCCCTTCCCCCTCCCCATATCCTCAAGTCCGTTCTCCAGTAGGTCTGTGTCTTTATTCCTGTCTTACCCCTAAAAACTATCTTTTAAAAGAATTATTATATCATAACTCCACTTTGACTGGAGGGCCAGCAAATCCAAATTATCACTGAAGCAAGAGGCTCTGAGGGGGCCAGAGAGCTAGAGCCATCAGGTTTAACCCCAGAGCCAGCATCCTGTAAGGCATGGAGTAGCCGGGGCAGGATGAGGCTGAAGTGTCACATGCTGCTCCGTAGTTTAGAGGGTGGATTGGCTGCTCCTTGGAGGGGCTGCCCCTTCTCCCGGAGCAGCCACCACAGTGCTAGTACATAAGCACTCAACAGTGGTCGCTGATGGTCTGGGACAAATAAGTGCCCCACACCTTTCAGTCTCCAGGAGTCAGCTGGGGTGCCTGCCCCTGGCCCTTCTGCTGTCAGTATCCCAGTCCTTACCCCTTGTATGGGGAAATGTGTGCTGTGCACGCCTGTCAATTCAATCCGTCCCATCAATATTGAGTCCTGACTGTGCAAAGCCCTCTGGGAAGAGCTGTAGGAGAAACACAGGGAAATCAGACATTCCTGCCCCTTGAGGAACTCACGATTTAATAAAAAGCAACATGCAAAGGCTTGAAGGATGTGACATGCAAGATGTAGAGTACAAGCAAAGTGTTTGGAGAGTGGGGAGGGATCAGGGAAGGTTTCACAGTGAAGTGGAATTTGAGCTGAGACTTGAAGGATGAAGCAGAAGGCATGTTCAAAGCACAGATCCCAGGACCCCTCTCTCTACCTTGCTAACCTCTACGACATTTGCCCATAGCTGTATGCACATGCAAACCCAGCAGTCACCTTGCAAACAGGTGCTATACATAGCCTCTCCTGTCACAGGTGGGCCCTATTGCTCCCAAATTCCTTTTCTCTCCAGGAGTCTGACATTTCAGTAGTGCTTCCTTTCTTTTACTTCAGGATTTGATTCCCTGGGGCTTGTCATCCAGGAGGATGGTGAACACTGGGCAGTTATCAGGCATTTGCCCCACAGCATCAAAGAATACATTGGATTCCCTCCCGGAGCAGGTTTCATTAGGATGGGAGAAAAGCATGGGAGTATCAGTGGGCATCTGGCCCCAGGGCGGCATGGGTTGGTGGGGGGAGAGGGCACCTGGTGGGGAAAAGGGGGCAAAGAAAGGGGTAGCTGGGAGCTCTGACAATGAACTTCCCCTACGTCACAGCTCTGCCTGGCCAGGCTATGCAGTCTATGCCTACTTAAGCTCCTTCACTCTCTAGACCTCCTCCCTCCTTTTCCCTTCCTCCTCTTTTCTTTCTCCAAGTACATTTTCTCCTACCCTCTTTCCAAAGGATGTCCCATCATGTCCCAGCACACAGCCTGGGTCCAGACTGGGGAGAGAGGCATGGGCTGGCTGTCCTAAAGATGCTGTGTTTCTGTCCTGGATCTGCCCCAGCTAAGATGCTTGTTAGTGGCCAGAAAGACGTGTGACTTCGACTGTCTAAACTCTGGTTTCCCTCCTTATAGAATGGGTGGATCTCTGCCTCCACCTTCCTTCCTCTCAACTGGCTATGGTGGGGAAGAGCACAGGACATGGGTTCTGATCTCAATTCTCTTCACTAGCTATGGCAGCCTAGAGAACTCAATCTCCCCAAACCTCTGTTTTCCATATGTAAAATACAGATAATAATGCTCGCCGCATGTTTTTTGAGGATCAAATAAGACAGCATGTGCTAAAATGCTTACTTAGTGCCTGGCACAAAGCAGGAGTTCAGTGAGTTAAGTGAAGGGGTTAGTTGAAAGAATTAAAAGTGGCAGTGGATTTTGCATATCTCACATATCGTACTGACTCTAGCACAGTAGTGTGGTGTGGTGAAAGTCAGCAAGGGTTCCTCTAACTTCTGATTCTCCCCGTCCCCCCGGGGCTGAGAGGTCTAGGACAAGTCACTTCCCTGGCCACGTTTTGGGGAGCATCCTGCAGGCGGCGCTCTCCCATCATTTCCGCCTCAACAGAGTTGGGGCTGCTGTAGGGAGCGAGGGGTGAGGGGAAGTGTGAAGGAAAAACAGCCCCACGCATCGCTCACATATTTACATCTGAACTGTCAAAATAGTTATTTTAAGTCGAGTTCCGTCTGCTGCGGGTTTAAAATCAAGCAGGGCGGGGGCGGGGGCGCCCTGCTGGGGAGCGGGGGCAGCGGGAGCGGAAGTTTTGTTCTCAGAAGTTTTGTCTGACGTGCTCAGCAGTGGTTGCTGCTTAATGGACAAAAGCTAGTACTACTGAAACCAAGTTTTCCCCAAAATCAATATTACTACAACTGTGAAGCCCTTGCCTTCCATCTATTCTCGCCATAATGAAATTCAGTTGCGGCATGATTTTTGAGCTGCCATTCTACAGAATGTGTTAGTGGGGTTAGTGTCAAAGCTCAAGGCTGTAACCTTTTGTTCCCTCCTAGAAGCAAAGGATATTTAAAAAGTAATTATTTATGGGTTCTTAAATGATGAATTAGGTCATTGGGGTTGGGTTTGCCACATTAAGACTGATGTTTACTTATATTGAGGAAACTGGATTGTAATCCTTAAGTCTGACTTTTTGTCATCCCATTTTCAATATTTCATTATTATACATAATAATGTTGTTTAGTTATCTAAACAACACATTGAAACTCAGCCTCTGCTAATGATCAATGTCATGCTAGATACCCTGGAAAATAAAAATGTGTGAAGGCTACTGTCTAGGTGGGGGAAGAAGACTAATCACATGGAAATGTTGACCAAAACAACCCCATCCTGAGTGTGTGATAAAAGAAGATTGGAACAATAGAAATTTAGAAAAGATTGCAGTGGGTTGAACTTTCATGGGGGCTTCATGGTGGAAGTGGCACTTGAACTGGGCTCTGAAGGATGGATATGCAGGTTCTGGTAGGAAAAAGAATCTGGGAAGGGCATTTACCAAAGGGTGAGAATAAGTGCTGGCGTGCTGTGCTGGGAATCCCTGAGAAGTCAAACTGGAGTGGCAATTGTGTGTGGGGGAGAGGTGGGACAGCGGGGAGATGGGTAGTTAGTTGTTCTTTCCTGTATCTCCTGTATTTCCTCCCATTCTAAAACATCTTTTGGGGGGGCTTTAAATTGCTTTAAAAAGGCAACAATATGTGAAACGTGAAGGTTGGAAGCATTTTAGAGTCCTTGTGCTCAGTGGACACGATCTTAGGAGAAGGTCTCATCGGGTGACAACCTACTTTCAGTTTTTGTTTATTCCTTGGATATTTTTTATGAGTTTATAGGCACATTTCAATAAAGAATGTAAATGGTATCTCCTCTCTTCTAGTTGAGATGCGGGGGGTGACTCTGTCCTCTGCTGATATTTAGTCCAGTCTAACTGAAAAAACATGAAGACTACAGGGCAGAAAAGGATGGAAATTGAAACAGGAACTAAATGCAGGAGTGGAGGGCAAGTGGATTCAGACAAGTTAAGAAATTAAAACAGTTCCATAGATTCTAAAGTAAATCTATAGTTACGGGTTAAATTAAAATTGATATTTTCATTGTCAGTATTTAGGTGGAGTTAAACTTTGGGAATATTAAGACATGATACATTTATATTGATTCTTCCAATTGGCTTTCCTTAAAGCATAATAAAATGTTATATGCATAAATATGTATATATATGTAGATGTTTTCCAACATTGTTAGAAAATGAATTTTAATTTACTGAAGAATCATCTTTCATGCTTATTGCTTGAAATTTTGAATTTACATTTTTTTTTCTAACGTCTGGAGATGTCTATAATCACATCTTGAAAATTTTCTTAAAAGTGGCAATATATGTGTCTGCATCTAAGGCACGCCACAATGACTCTGGTTCAATGTTATTGCTTTGGGTTCTTTGATTTACTGTCCAATGGAATGCCAAGTCTGGTTATATTCTAAACAAATGAATGGTCAATAGAATTTATTCTCCTAAAATTTTTGTTGGGTTTATATGAAGACTGGCATCTGAGTAGTCATTGGAAGTAAAGTATTTTGTAAGGAAAAATGGCTCAGTGTTCCACCTGATAGGAAAACAGGCAATTGTTTTCAGCATTTAAAATAGGTGAAACTTAGGCTTCCCTGGTGGCGCACTGGTTGAGAGTCCGCCTGCCGATGGAGGGGACGTGGGTTCGTGCCCCAGTCTGGGAAGATCCCACATGCTGCGGAGCAGCTGGGCCCTTGAGCCATGGCCAGCTAAGCCTGTGCGTCCGGAACCTGTGCTCCACAACGGGAGAGGCCACAACAGTGAGAGGCCCGCGTATCGCAAAAAAAAAAAAAGGTGAAACTTTTCTATACTCATCTTGATTATGACATGTTCCATTTACACAAATGTAATTCAGTTAACTGTTAGTTTATTTATATATTTGTAGTTTTTAACCTGTAATAATTCTGATGTAGTTAAATTGCCAAACGTTATTTTGGGAGTTGATGCCTTAGGCCTTTCTCTAAGGTGCCTGCTTTTCCCCTAATCCTCAAATTTTTCTCAATCCTAGCCCTTAAGGCTCTCTTGCTCCCTGCTTCTCTCCTTCTTCTGACTCAGCTCATTATTATGAGCTCACCTTTGGCTTCTTTAGCAATGTGGTGGTTATGAATGTACGTTTAGGAGTCTAATCCAGTTGCATCACTTTGTTGCTGTGTGATCTTGGATAGGTTACTTAACCTTTCTGTTTCTCCATCAGTGAAGTGGAATCCTAATAGAATCAATCTTACTTTTGAACAGTAAGTGAGATAATGCATGTGAAGTGCCCAGCACTGTGACTGACCCCATAGTAAGCATGAGTATTAGCCAAGGTAGTCTAGTTGTGTTATTGTAACAATCAACATAGGATTTAAGTATCTTTAAAACACACACGTTTATTTTTCATTCACCTGATGTTGGCTGTGGGTCTGGGAGACTCTTCCAAGGGTTGGCTCAATGGTAAAGGCCGCTTCAACCTCGTGGCCCCTCCATCTCAACACATACTTCTGTGATCGATGATGTAGGTGGAGGCGAGTGGAGGGTCTCACTGTCTGTCAAGTGCTTTGGCCCAGAAATGACACATATCACTGCCCCTTAGAACCAATTGGCCAGAACTAGTCATGGGACCCAAAGTTAAAAGAAGCAAAGATGTAATCTTCCCATGTGCCCAGAAGGGGATGAGCCCCGCACTCGATGTTGCCATAGATAAAGAAAATGTCACAGTACACAGTGCAGCCGTATACCAGGCAAATGTCCTCCGGAAAGTTGGCTGATGTTGGAGCCACAGAAGTTTGAAGTTTTACATTAGGGCTTAAAGAGACCTTATGTTTTTCATTTGTCCTCAGAATTGAGGGTTCCGGATGGCCTGGGTAGTCTAAAATAATGGCCCAAATTTAGAATAAGGCTGATATTTCATAGAAAATACATGAAGGGGCTTCCCGGGTGGCGCAGTGATTGACAGTCCACCTGCCGATGCAGGGGACGCTGGTTCGTGCCCCGGTCTAGGAAGATCCCACATGCCGCAGAGCGGCTGGGCCCGTGAGCCATGGCCGCTGAGTCTGCGCGTCCGGGGCCTGTGCTCCGCAACGGCAGAGGCCACAACAGTGAGAGGCCCACGTACCGCAAAAAAAAAAAAAAAAAAAAAAATACATGAAGCGTAAAATGAGATGATTTGTAGTGGTTCTGAGAGATTTGGTGCTGGTAATGAGGGTGTGGGTGTGACGATTATTTATCTAAATCCCACGTGGTGTCGTTCACTAAGGACATGGATCTGGTATTTTGATCTTTCCCTTGGCGTTATTTTCCCAAGGGAGGGCTTGGCACTGCTATTCATGGAGAGGTTGGAAAGACAGCCCAGTGCACCTTTGGGCCTGTGAAGTGGGAGAAGTCCCTGTGCCCCGATGGTTGGATCAATCCTCTGTCACACCAGCACTGACAGTTAACAAAGTACAAAATAAGCCATGGATGTAGAGTCAGGTTTCCCATTCCAACAGGACTGGCCCCAGCAGTCAGCAGTTAGCCATGCGCCACTAATGGGGGCTGGCTGGAGAATCTCATTCACTGTGTGTCACTAATAATCCTGTTCATCAGGGCTGGGTCCACTAGACTGCTTTTGGGGTGACAAGAAAGGAACTGGCATTTCTTTGAAATGTTGAACCTTTTTGGTGCCGAGTGGAGAAGTCCCTTTGTCAGCGCTGATTTCGTTTGGAGTAAAGGTGTCAAGAGTGTGAATATCCTTATCAGCTCAGGGAAAGGAATCACTGAACATGGAGAACTGGAACAGAGTTGCCATAGAAACCGAGATTCCTTGATTTTTAACATCAACTCCTATAATAACTTGCTGTGAGAACTTGGGCATGTCACGTAATTTTGTTGGACCTATTTCTTTTATTAAAAAAAGAATAAATGCTACACTACTTTGGAAGTTTAATGGGAAAAGCAGATAAGAAAAATGCAGCCCCTTAAAAAGCATGAAGGTAGTGGAATGGATATTTTTCTTGTTACAAAGAAAAATACTTTATTATAAAATTTTGGAAAATATGAATATGGGTAAGTAAAACTTCAACATGAAAATCTTAAAACCAAACAGAATGCCACCACATAGAGATAATGGCTGTTAATGAATGGGTGTATGTCTTTCCAAGAGTTTTATAATCTACTCTTTCTATATATATTTTCAACATCTTTTTGTTTTGTTACGTGTTTTAAATGGATGTGTGGTATTCCACCGAATGAAGATAAATGGTAAAACCAGTGTCCAGTTTACAGATATTTTAGGTTATCTTCAGTTTGCCTGGCTCTAGTGGCTATTTAGAACTTCCCCTTGTCTGCTGCCTGTCAGCTGCGTGGTCAGGGTAGGATTTCCCTTCTCCCTCCCCACCCCAAATCAGCCCTGCTTGGTGTAAACTAACCCAAGGTGGCCCCATGCCCTTTTGCCACAGGGACTGGTTCGGGAGCAAGCACGGAACTGCAGTTAATTCCGCTGGAATGAAGCTCAGTACTATGTTCTATGTGTTCTGTGGTTAGGAAAAGGGGAAAAAAATTCCTCTCCTCTAACAGCTGCAGCCCTTAAAAAAAAAAAAGTCACGTGGAAGCCAAGTTAAGAACAAAGTCTGCACATGGAGGAAGGCAGAGCTGGGAGAACTGGCAGAGAAGCCCAGGTAGAACCATGGTGGAAACTCGAACTACTACTGAACCTTTCAGTGGGTGAACCGGCAGACTCCCTGTTTTACTGAGACCAGTTTGAGCTGAGGTTCCTGTTACTTGAAACCAAAAGCATCCTAGTTGACACATCCGTTTAAAACAGCACTGCAACAAACATACCCAGTTAAATCTTTGTGCCCATCCATGACTTTTTCCTTTGCCTATATTTTAGTAGAATTGTGCAATTAGGGGGTGTGTGTTTGGCCAGATTCCCTTGAATTCCTTTTTACAGTTTTTATGTTCCCACTGGCTTTGATGTGCTTTCACTGCCACAGTAGGTACCTGGGACTCTTTTTGGGAAAACTGCACTTGGGCTACTGGAGTTTGTCCGAACACCTGGAGAAACTGAAGTGCCTGAAGGTTGACTGTGGTGCCTGGAAATCACTCTGGTGTAGCCCTTAGCCAGTGATGGGTAGATGAGGGGGTAGGAAAGCCCAGCTCCTTGGCCTCAGCTCTGAGGCACCATTTGCACTTCAGAGTGGTGAAACTACGCTCTGCAGGACCTGCTGGGTGTGTGTCTTTGTGTGGCTTCATCTCGTCTCTGTTCTGCTTCCCCCCTCCGTTTGCCAGTCTCCCTGGGAACATGTGCATGAATCCTCGTCTCAGGGTCTGCTTCTGGGGAGTGCAATCAAAGCCAGCTTGTGAACGATCTTCAGGTTTCTGATGGCACAAACATTTAATGTAAATGATTAAGAGGTAGCACGACTGCTAGTCAGATGGGACGTTACGATGGTCTGGACGGTGACATTGGATCTCAGGTACCTTGGGAGGTAGATGAAAAAGGGAAGAGACTTCACAGCTTCTGACAGTGGTTTGCCGAACGCACTTGAGTGCAATTTTGAAACTGGCTTTGGATCGCTGAATGAATGTGTCAGCTCTTCCTTTGGGAAACTGAATATTATCCTGTCTAACAGAGCTCAATATTATGGTCTTTTTTTTTTTTTTTTTGCTGAGGTCTAAATCCCCTTCATTTAATACCATCCCATTTTCCTTAGTTATAGTCTATTGTACCATCCTAAAAACTCTTTATACTTGGTCCTAACGATTCTCGTTTGATACAAGACAGGCTGCTCTTACATTGGAAAATGCATGAGTCACCCTGCAGGAGAGAGTGATGGGGAGGAGGGTAATGGCATATAAAGCCATGCGACGGGCTCTTCCGGAAGGCGTCTCCAGCCCCCATGTGCTTGGGTTGGTAACATTAGTGCTGTCTTTGAGTCCTGTCTACCCTTCACAAATATCTTCTCTTCATCCTTCCAAAGTCCCTCTTGTCCTGTCCTTGCATTTCCATTGTGATCACGTGCTTTGGTCCAAGTTCACACCTTTTATTGGGAACTGAACTGTATCCCCCCGCCCCCGCCAATTCCTGTGTTAAAGCCCTCACCTCTAATGTGACTGTATTAGGAAATAGGGTCTTTAAGGAGGTAATTAAGGTTAAATAAGGTCATAATGGTGAGGCCCTAATCAGATTGGACTAGTGTCCTTATAAGAAGATAGAGACATCAGCGGCCTCTCTCTGTCCGTGCACACACACAGGTAAGACTATGTGAGGACTCAGTGAGAAGGCAGCTGTCTGCAAGCCAGGAAGAGAGGCCTCAGAAGAAAGCAACTCTGCTGGCACCTTGATTTTAGACTGCAGAATTCCAGAACCGCGAGAAAGTAAATTTCTGTTGTTTAAGCCTCCAGTCTCTAGTATTTTACTATGGCAGCCCAAGCAGACTAATGCACCATTTTATGTTGGTTTTTTGCCCCAGGAGAACAGTACCTATAACAGTAGACTAGCATCCTGGTCCCCAGGTCATTTTGGTTCCGTTAAATTCTTAAAGTAGCACATCTCACCTCACACTGAAATAAATCCTTTTGTAGCACGTGAGTGGCACAGAGTGGAGCTTAAAAGATTTAGCGGGCCATCATGCTCTCTCTAACCCACCCCTTGAACCTGCCTTATAGCATCCTCTTTGCTTCCCAGTCCAAACCCTGTGTTCCAGTCTTTTCCCTGTCCCCCATTTATAGTGCCCACTCCTTCCTTGCCCAGTTGGAATTTTCTCTAGTTTCCATGCCGACTGCCCAAACCCCATCTGTTCTTCAGGGTCATCCTAAGCCTTACATCTTTGGGGCCTCTTCTCAACCTTCCAGCCAACCTCTGCATCACTCTGGTACTTCCTGCCTTTGCAGAAATTTAACAGAAAGAGAGGAGGGGATTGGAGGCACTGTTCCTAAGATCTCAGGTGGATGAGATTCTTCCCTGCAGGCCAAGTGTCGGGCTGTAAACAATACCTTCAGGGCCTAAACAGTGAATAGAGGGATAGGAAGTGACTTGACTTTGGTGTATGTATGTGTTTATACCCATATATGTGAAGTCTGTGTTCTTGGAGTAGAGCCCCATTCATTTAGAGAAAAAAGAGCCTGCTCCAAATTCCCCATCTGGAACTAGAAAGTTTGTCCTTAATGAGGCACATGTATAACACACGTTATAGATTAAGACTGACCTGAAGAGAGCACACTGACTTTCTTCTAAGCACGTCACACGTCAAAGACAGCTAGACGTGGAAGAAACCAAGAAATCAAGCGTGGGATTGCCCAAACTGCAGTCAGTTACTAACCACATTAATAACTTTTTAAAACCTTATTCACATTGCATCAAAGGGATGCTTTGATGCACTGCTGAGGTCTTCTCAGCAAAGCTCATGGGAATTTGGTATATGAGGATCCACACTAGCGATCCATTTCATCGGTGTCAATATTTCTGGACAGTTTGGGTGGAAAGGACAATTCCTGAAGGTGCGATACCTTCACCACGTATACTAGCATTGGGTGTTGCTTGTGTGTGTGTCACCGACTTCAGCCTTGCTGTAGCAATAATAGCTAAGATACTGTAGAGCTGAGAGGCTATTTAAGTATATATAGATATATACATATGATAAAAGCACCTAACTTTTTTCTACCTATTGCTTAGTTTCCACAGCGGTGTACACACCACACTTTAGGAAACAGTGATGTAGTCCAATTTGTCTTCTCATTTGAAGATGAGAAATGAAGGTCTGGAGACCTTTCATTGCTCAAGGTCATTCGAGTGTTTAAGGGCAGGATGCTGGGGTTCCAGGGAACCTAACTTTTCTCTGAAATTATACTGCCACTTAATCTCTTAGCAGTACATAAAACAAATATTGGTGACCTCATGGCATGCCAGCTCTCGGGTGAAATGGAGGTCTGTGATTGGCTCTCCTCTTAAACTTCTAAGAAATGGGAGTCTAGGAAAAAGAAACCCAAAACAGTCATGCAAAGACTCACTGGGCTGGAAGGGAGCCCGTGGTCATCTAGCTCAGTGCTGGGTGGAAACCTGGATCTTCCAAGGAGGGTCTTGGAGACCTCTCTACAGGCCAAGAAGTCAAGGCATAAGGGGGAATCAGGCAGGTTTGCTTGTGTGTCTTCATGTTATTTTCATGTAAGATCGCACTGAAAATTTCAAAAGTAACACTGGAAACGTGCTGTGCTTGTCCATTTTCATCTTATAGGTAACGGCATGAAGGCTCAAAGGAGGATCATGTTTTTCTAGTTAATAACAGACAACATTCCTCATCCAGCATTCCTATAGCTTAAAAAAGCAATAGAGGCAAGTGGGTCCATGAATGTGGGTTTTGTGGTCACACAGATTTGAACTTGAATCCCAGCAGGGTTTGAATGGAGTTTTTCTCTCCAAATTAGGCAAATTGTTTCTCCAAGGCTCATGGGGCGGTCAGTGTTGTTATAGGGGAGTGAGGTAAAAGTATTTTCTTCACCATATCCTGCCCCAGACATGTTATCTGAAAGGAAGGAAGGAAGGAAAAATGGGAGGGATATATGGAGAAAGAGGGAGGAAACAAAGGTGGCAGAGGGCTTTCCTAAAAGTCCTCCATGTTACTTCTGGTGTGCTTCCACACGCTCCTTGGAACCTCGCTTGCCAACAAAAATGTTGATTAAGCACTCTGGTTCTTAAGTACTTTCTGCATTGGGAACACTTATAGTTAGGTTTCAGGGTTCTGAACTCCCCAAACTGGGGAACTTGTCATTAAAAGTTCCTTTGAAAAAGCACAAGTGTCCCAAAGTTTAATGGCATTAGATTTTGGCAATGATTTCTTGAATATGACACCGAAGGCACAGGCAATGAAAGGAAAACAGAGAAATTGGACTTCATGAAAATTTTTGAAATAGAGAAATTGGACTTCATGAAAATCTGTGCATAAAGACACTATCAACAGAGGAAAAGGGCAATCACAGAATGAGAGGAGATGTTTGGAAATCATATATCTGATAAGGGATTAATATCTAGAGTGTACAGAGAACTCCTAAAACTCAACCACAAAGCAAACAACCTGGTTAAAAAATGGGCAAAGGACTTGATTAGACATTTCTGCTAAGAAGATACATAAATGGCCCATAAACACCTCAAAAGATGCTCAGCATCACTGATCATTAGGAAAATACAAGTCAAGACTACAGTGAGACACCACCTTACACACATTAGGGTGGCTACTATGAAAACAAAAAATAACAAGGGCTGATGAGGATGTAGGATATTGGAACCCTGTGCACTACTGGTGAGAATGTAAAACGGTACAGCCATTGTGCAAAATATCATGGTGGCTCCTCAAAATTAAAAGTAGGATTACCATATGGTCCAGTTCCACTTCCTGGGTATATACCCAACATAACTGAAAGCAGGTTTTCCAAGATACTTTGTATACCTATGTTCATAGCAGCATTGTTCACAATAACTAAACTGTGGAAGCAACCCAACTGCCCACTGACAGATGAATAGATAAGCAAAACGGGGTGTATACACAACAGAATATTATTCAGCCTTAAAGAGGAAGTTCTGATACAGGCTACAACATGGATGAATCTTGAGGACATGATGCTAACCTGCCAGTCACAGAAAGACAAATGCTGTCAATTCCACTTGTATGATGCACCTAGAGTGGTCAAGTTCATACACACAGAAAGTCGAATGGTGGGCGCCAGGGTCTGGGGGTAGGGGTTGCTGGAGGGCAGAGAGTTCCAGTTTTTCCAGAAGAAAAGAGTTCTGGAGATTGGCTGCCGCCCAACGTGAATCTCCTGAACGTTTCTAAACTCTACACTCATAAGTGATATGATGATACAATTTTATGTGCATTTCACTACAATTAAACATCAAACATGGACTTCCCTGGTGGCACAGTGGTTAAGAATCCGCCTGCCAATGCAGGGGACACGGGTTCGAGCCCTGGTCCGGGAAGTTCCCACATGCCGCGGAGCAACTAAGCCCGTGCACCACAACTACTGAGCCTGTGCTCTAGAGCCTGCGAGCCACAGCTACTGAAGCCCGTGTGCCACAACTACTGAAGTGCATGCACCTAGAGCCCGTGCTCCGCAACAAGAGAAGCCACCACAGTGAGAAGCCCGCGCACCGCAACTAGGAGTAGCCCCCGCTCGCCGCAACTAGAGATAGCCCGCGCGCAGCAACGAAGACCCAACGCAGCCAAAAATAAATAAATAAATAAATAAATTTAAAAATTAATTTAAAAAATTATTTTAAAAAAAAAACACCAAACACAAGTGCCCCTCGGAGAGACAGTAAATATTTTTGTCGTTCACGGTTTAGTGCTGCCTCATTGTCAGGGTGCTAGTCTTCAGTCAACTAGCTGAGAACTGTTACAGAGGGGATGGGAACTTCCATGAAAGAGCTTCTGAAGCTAAGTAGACTGGTCCATTTCCTAATTTCTTCAATGAATATCTGAGTGCTTGCTGGAGCTGGGCACTGTACTTTGTCCTCGAGATAGACAGCTGTGAAAAAATTATACAAAGATCCTTGCAATCTGGGAGTGAGAGGTGGGGTAGGGAAGGACCCCCAGATAAAAGCATGGAAGTTTTTAGCGTGTTACCAGATGATGCAGGTTACGGGAACAATAAAGCATCAAAGGGAAAGAGGGCTACCCTAATTAGAAGGGTACATGTGGACAGATCCGAGGGAGCAGCCCCTGTAGATACGGAGAGAAAGAACATTCTAGGCAGAGAGAATAGTAAGTGCAAGAGGCTATGGGGAGGGAGCTGCTAGGAACAGCCAGGGACAGCGTGCCAGTGTGTCTGGAAGGGCTTGAGGGAAGGGGAGGGACGGTGTGTGTGTGTGTGTTTTGTGTGTTTTGTGTGTGTGAGAGAGAGACAGAGAGAGACAGAGAGACAGAGAGAGACAGAGAGAGATAGGGATGGGGAGGGGAGAGAGGGAGAAGACTGCTTTTATTCGAATCCAGATGGGAGCCTCTGAAGGGTTTTGAGCTCCGAGTGACACGATGTGACTTGGGACTTACCAGGATCACCGTGACCGCTGTACCTAGAACAGATTGAATGGGAGGGGGCAAAGCAGAAAACGGCATTTGGAGAGGGTGCACAGAAGGGGAGAGCAGGGCTGATGGGACCTGAGGGGAGAGGTTTTCTGTCTCTTGCAGGGTGCCGGCTAGGGTCTAGTCTGGGAGTGGCGCCCTGCTCCCCGTCTGCAGCACTCTGCCCTCCTCACCTCCTGTAAACGGAGGCTAAGTACATCCTTGAGGCTCTCCCAGAGAGTTGATGGCCTGCCTGGGACAGTCCTGAGTCACAGCCCCTTGGCTGTCACCAGCTCCAGGGATGCTCCTGTCCTGAGCATTAACCTCCCTCATGGGGAGTCCTCATTCTCCGGGAGGAAATGGGTATCTCACTGCTGCGGGCTCTTAACACCTGTAAAGTTGCAGGACAAATGACTTCGCTGAACATGCTTCATGCAGGGAGGAGTGGGTAATGTCAGAAAACGGAATAAAACTTCTGAAAACTCCGAACCAGGGGATTGCAGAGAAGCTCGCTGTCTTCTCTCTTGGGTGCGTGTGTGTGAATCGGGGAAGGAGAGGGCGGGCACCGACTTGGGTCTCGGTTCGCCCCCACGGACCATCCTTCCAGGGCAAGTTTTTCTTAGCGTCACTCGATTTCCTGAAGTGGGAGAATGAATACCCAGTGTAGAAAAGGGGGAAGAAAAGCGTGTTAGTTAGCATGAAATATGGTCATCTGATGACTTGTCCATTATGTATTTGAGGAAGCAGAGATTCTGAAGACCTTCACCTACTCAAGGAGAGGAAATTGCCTCTGTCTAGACCAGGACCTCTTACCTTTGCCACTGGTGACATTTTGTGTCCGATAATTCTTTGCTGTGGGCTGTCCTGGGCATTGTGGGATACTCCTACAGTATCCCTGGCCTCTGCCCAGTGGACGCCAGCAGTCCTTCCCCAGGTGTGACAGCAGAAATGCCTCCGGAAATTGTCAATTGTCCCGGGGGCGTGGAGCTGGGGGAAGGGATGCAGAGTTGCTCTGGGTTGAGAGCCCCTGACCCAGGCTCAGCAGGCACATGGGTGAAGTCAGGACTGTGTATGTCATGTCCTCTCTGGCTAACAATAATCGATGGAGTTAAAACGAATAGTGGCTTCTGCTTGGTCACTGGGACAGCAGAGCATTCACTGTTCTGCCTTGAGAGAACAATTTTCCTGTGTTTTAACTAATAAGGCCCTGTGATGGCTGGATTCTGGGCACCCCAACTAATAAGCGTGCCTATAAGGCAAAGAAACCAAAACCAACGTCCTCCCTGATTGCTAGGGAGGGGGCATGTTTTCTTTCCTCTCCCTCTCCTGGATCCATGCAGTAATTAGCCAAAGTAAAATGAATATTAGCTCATGCTTGTCTTTATAGCGTACTCGCCAGCACTAATGCAGTAGTGCTAAACCAATTTTTTTTTAATAAATTTTTAAAAATTTATTTATTTTTATTTTTGGCTGCCTTAGGTCTTTGTTGCTGCGCACGGGCTTTCTCTAGTTGCGGTGAGCGGGGGCTACTCTTCATTGCGGTTCGTGGGCTTCTCATTGGGTGGCTTCTCTTGTTGCAGAGCACGGGCTTTAGGCGCGTGGGCTTCAGTAGTTGTGGCACTCGGGCTCAGTAGTTGTGGCTCGCGGGCTCTAGAGCACAGGCTCAGTAGTTGTGGCACACGGGCTTAGTTGCTCCGCGGCATGTGGGATCTTCCCGGACCAGGGCTTGAACCCGCGTCCCCTGCACTGGCAGGTGGATTCTTAACCACTGCACCACCAGGTAAGTCCCTAAACCAGTTACTTTTTGAACTTTATGGATTTAAATAATCCTTGGCTCTGAAATTCCTTGTACCCCTCAGCTAGGTAACCACAGGCCCCTCTGCCCTAAATCCTTTTCTTATACTTTGTAGCTTTTTAAGCAAGGCGCCTCTTTAGGAAGACATAATCCATTCTCTGTAGAAAACATGAAAGACCTGAACAATCAAGATTTCTCCATGGAGAATTCAGCTAGTCCTGTGCTTAGCTCCTAACAAGGAAATCCATCTCTACACCAAGCACACCATTACCTGGACTAATGCCTGACTTGAATAACAAGCAAATTATTGTGCTTTTAACTGTACCCTGCTCGGTCACACAGCACGTGTGAGAGAGGAATGTGCCCAGCTTCTCCAGGAGAAACAGGTCAGGCCTCTAATCCTCCTTTTCTGTCACCTTCCCCTCCCCCTTTCCAATCCTTTCTCTTCCCAGCAGAGCAGAGGGAACAAAAAGAGACAGCTAAATTATGTTTAAAATGGAAGAGTCTAAAAGAAGAAAAACGGCGGTCCGTACTGACTTGGGAGAGGATGCATTATCTATCCACAGCCTCTGCAGTGTGGGCTATTTGAGGACAATCAGTGTTCTCACCAGCTTGCTAGAGGGCGATATCTGCGAGGCTAAACCAGGCTTTCTCAGCCTCAGCACGACTGCTGGGTGGGGTTGGATGCTTCTTTGCTGTGGGCCTGTCCTGTGATGGAAGGACTTTTAGCCTCCCCTAAGCTGTGACCATCCAAAGTGTCCCAAGACACTTTCAAATGTCTCCTGGGTGCAAAATTGCCCCTGGTTGAGAACCAGGGCACCAAGCCCTTCCATATTGGGATGTATTTGCTCTCTCTCCCATTCTCTCCCCCTGTACACAAAACCCAAGAAAATCATCGTTCCTGTGTTAAAACTGGGGAGATCAACGTGCTCTTCATGTAGGTAGAATGAGCGGAAAGGAAAAAGACACTGACTTGTGTGTAGGCAGGAGACAGAGTGGGAACCCCCTCAATGCCAAGACTGAAAAGAGTCTTAGGATGTGGGTGAGCTTGTGGCTCCCGCTGGGAAGTGGCAATGCCCCTGGTTGAACAAGCCAACTTTCGAACGCCTCTACCCTGTGCACTTTGGAATCGGGCTTGCTGTGGGCGAGATGAGGAGTGATGGCGAGGCTGCAGAGATGAAGGCGCCTCTGAAGGTGCTGACTGTCTCCTCCCACACTACTTGTGACAAGGGAGAACTACCCAGCTTCACAGAGATACCCATTGCTCAGACAATGACGATCCTGTCTTGGACCTAAACATCGGGATGAAAGAGGGCTACTGACAAGACAGACGTTGTGCAAGCATGGGGTTGCACTTTCATTACAGACATTGAGGCAAACATTTCACTCCTGGTGATATAAAGAGACCTCCCTATTTTTAGGAACTTACAAGAAACATTATTGCTTGTTCTTACCGGCCAGAAGGAAAAGCGGGAGAACGAGCACACTGCAGTGAGCCCCCATTTCCACTAGATGGCGGTGTACATCTTCCTCAGAAGCCAGGCGGGCAGCGCTCTGGGCAGCTCGTTGGCCTAAGTAAGACAAGGGCCTCTCTTCTTTTGGGAGACAGGCGTCTCCTGTCATTGTCGGCACAAACAGCCCCAAACAATTGCACTGACCACGCAGCCCTAAGCCACGTTCCCGGGCACTGCCGTCTGTTCAGGAGTGAATGCTGGGAAAATGAACCACGCTAATTTGTTTGATTGGGGGCAAAAATAAGATCTCAAGTGACAGTGGGTGTAATTTATTTTTCCAACAAGAATAGGGGCAAAGCCATTTCATCCCCCCCCCCCAACTGCTGCCATAAATGAAAGCAATCACCTAATTAGTCCTGAATTACTAACTGGCAGGGTAAAGACCTGCTGGAAATCAGATATATATGGGGGGAAGATGGCGGAAGAGTAAGACGCGGAGATCAACTTCCTCCCCACAGATACACCAGAAATACATCTACACGTGGAGCAACTCCTACAGAACACCTACTGAATGCTGGCAGAAGACCTCAGACCTCCCAAAAGGCAAGAAACTCCCCCATGTACCTGGGTAGGGCAAAAGAAAAAAAGAAAAAACAGACAAAAGAATAGGGACGGGACCTGCACCAGTGGGAGGGAGCTGTGAAGGAGGAAAGGTTTCCACACACTAGGAAGCCCCTTCGCGGGCGGAGACTGCGGGAGGCGGAGGGGGGAGCTTCGGAGCCGCGGAGGAGAGCACAGCAACAGGGGTGCGGAGGGCAAGGCGGGGAGATTCCTGCACAGAGGATCAGTGCCGACCGGCACTCACCAGCCCGAGAGGCTTGTCTGCTCACACGCCGGGGCGGGCGGGGCTGCGAGCTGAGGCTCGGGTTTCGGTCGGAGCGCAGGGAGAGGACTGGGGTTGGCGGCGTGTACACAGCCTGAAGGTGTTAGTGCACCACGGCTAGCCGGGAGGGAGTCCGGGGAAAAGTCTGCACCTGCCGAAGAGGCTAGAGACTTTTTCTTCCCTCTTTGTTTCCTGGTGCGCGAGGAGAGGGGTTTAAGAACGCTGCTTAAAGGAACTCCAGAGACGGGCGCGAGCCGCGGCTAAAAACGCGGACCCCAGAGACGGGCGCGAGCCGTGGCTAAAAGCACAGACCCCAGAGACGGGCGGGAGACGCTAAGGCTGCTGCTGCCGCCACCAAGGGGCCTGTGTGCGAGCACAGGTCACTATCCACACCGCTCTTCCGGGGAGCCTGTGCAGCCCGCCACTGTCAGGTTCCCGGGATCCAGGGACAACTTCCCCGGGAGAACGCACGGCGCGCCTCAGGCTGGTGCAACGTCACGGCGGCCTCTGCCGCCGCAGGCTCGCCCCGCACTCCGCGCCCCTCCCTCCCCCCGGCCTGAGTGAGCCAGAGCCCCCGAATCAGCGGCTCCTTTAACCCCGTCCTGCCTGAGCAAAAAACAGACGCCCTCCAGCGACCTACACGCAGAGGCGGGGCCAAATCCAAAGCTGAGCCCCTGTGAGCTGTGAGAACAGAGAAAGGGAAATCTCTCCCAGCAGCCTCAGGAGCCGCGGATTAAATCTCCACAATCAACTTGATGTACCTGCATCTGTGGAATACATGAATAGACAACGAATCATCCCAAATTGAGGAGGTGGACTTCGAGAGCAAGATTTATGATTTTTTCCCCTTGTCCTCTTTTTGTGAGTGTGTATGTGCATGTGCAGGTTTTTATGAGGACATAACTTTTCAGTTCCTATGGGTAAATACCAAAGAGCATGATTACTAGATCACTGTATGGTAAAAGTATGTTTAGTTTTGTAAGAAACTGCCAAGTATCCTCCTAGCAACAAATGAGAATTCCAGTTGTTCTGCATCGTCAACAACTTTGGTATTTCAGTATTTGGATTTTAGACATTTGAATAGGTGTGTAGTGGTATCTCATTATTGTTCTAATTTAAAATTCGCTGATGACATGGAATGTGTAGCATCTTTTCATACACTTATTTGCCATGTGTCTATTTTCTTTGTTTAATCATAGTTGTTTTGTTTTGTTTTTTAACCAATGCCTACTAACTGTTGTCCTCCTGTGTCTACTTATATTGTCTTTTTTCTTTCTTTTTTTTTTTTTTTTGAGCTTTTGATCATTTAGTCTTTTTCCTGGTATGTCCAATTATTTTTTATATTAAAATGGGGCTTAACTTATTTTAGGAAACTATAAAAATGCCTCCACATTCCGGATGTTGTTATCGTTCTCTTGAAAAGATTTCCTTTTGCCCATGGCAGACAGTTACTATAGGGCCTGGAAACCTTAGTCCATTCTCAGTTTGAGCTCATTCAAAGCCGTTTTTCAGTCTGTGTGACGGTTGCTCTATTTCTGTCTTGTCCTTCCTCTACGGGTGTTGCCCTTTGGGATTACCATGTGAACGTTTGGATTCTCCCTATTCCCAACTACCCTTGTATTTGTTAGGCTTTAAATGTAATGGTTCCCCCAGCCCTGTGAGACTAAGGATACGTGTAGCTTGTCATTCCATTAGTTGTTGCCTTCAGCTTGAGCTCTTGCCCTTTGGCTTCTGTGGTTAGAGTCTTCTGAACTCCTTGGCTTTTCAGCTCCTAGGCTGTATGAGTTGAATCAGCAAATGCCCCAAGGAGAAAAGCTGCACCAAATGTCAAGCTTGCGTCTGTGTTTCCCTTCTCTCCAGAACTTGGCCCACATGTCTCGGTGTCTTTCTAACATTCGGATGCTGGCGAAGAGATGTTTTCTTACTTTATCCAGGTTTTCTAAAATTTCTTTAGACTTCACCTGATCTTATGTTATTATTGAAGTATCATCTCAATTATCCCTAGGAAGAAAATTTACAATTTTATGTTTTATTATTTTATTTTCTATATTACCTCAGTTTCTGTAGAAACCTTTTACCTGATTCTTCAGTCTAGTTCCTGTGTTACCAGTAAGATGGAGATAGGTGGAGGCTAAGAATATTGGGGGGAAAATCACTGATGAATGATATGTCTTGCTCTTTTTGTTTTTCCTCTCCTTATTTACTCTGGCAGCCTACATTTGCCCTTCTTGATTTAACCCAGTTGCCCAAATAAGCAACCCACTCTGGCAAAGACCTGACTTAACTCTCATAAATGTCTGCATGTTAGGATTAGCTATATGATGAACACCATGCCAAAGCTCTTTGTGTGACCAGTCAGAATGGCCATCATTTAAAAAAAATCTACAAACAATAAATACTGGAGAGGGTGTGGAGAAAAGGGAACCCTCTTGCACTGTTGGTGGGAATGTACACTGATACAGCCACTATGGAGTACAGTATGGAGGTTCCCTAAAAAACTAAAAATAAAACTACCGTACGACCCAGCAATCCCACTACTGGGCATATACCCTAAAAAAAACATAATTCGAAAAGAGACATGTACCACCATGTTCAATGCAGCACTATTTACAATCGCCAGGACATGGAAGCAACCTAAGTGTCCATCGACGGATTAATGATAAAGAAAATGTGGCACATATATACAATGGAATATTACTCAGCCATAAAAAGAAATGAAATTGAGTTATTTGCAGTGAGGTGGATGGACCTAGAGACTGTCATACAGAGTGAAGTAAGTCAGAAAGAGAAAAACAAATACCGTATGCTAACACAGATATATGGAATAATCTAAAAAAAAATTGTTTTGAAGAACCTAGGGGCAGGACAGGAATAAAGACGAAGACGTAGAGAATGGACTTGAGGACACAGGGACGTGGAAGGTTAAGCTGGGATGAAGTGACAGAGTGGCTTGGACATATATACAGTACCAAATGTAAAATAGATACTAGTGGGAAGCAGCCACATAGCACAGGGAGATCAGCTCAGTGCTTAGTGACCACCTAGAGGGGTGGGGTAGGGAGGGTGGGCGGGAGACACAAGAGGGAGGAGATATGGGGATGTATGTATATGTATAGCTGATTCACTTTGTTATAAAGCAGAAACTAACACACCATTGTAAAGCAATTATACTCCAATAAAGATGTTAAAAAAAATTTAGAGAGTAAAAAAATTCAAAAGAATTGGCCACACTCCTCCAACAGATTCTAACATTTAGCAGAACAGAATTCACACTGAATCTGGTTTATGAGTAAAAGAAAAGTCAAGTTTAAAGTGGATCACAGATGACAACATTTCTTTTCCATGTGCCTGCTTTGGAGCCATATTTCTGCTGACCACTCAAAACCTTCCTCTTGAGTATTCTGTGATATATTAGAACCAGGAATAAGGGATGTTAGTGCTGGAAGGGTCAGCCAGTGGTCTGTGATTTAATTCACATATCCTTTCTGCACCAGACTCTTTAAGATCATTGAGTTAGCCTAAGAATTTTGAAGCTGTAGAATTCAAGACAGTACATTACAATATGCCAATATTACTATTCTCCTGCTCTGACATTCTCCACTGATGGACAGATGAAGGAGAAGGAAGGGCAGTCACCAGTAACTGAGAGCAAATGAAACTGGAATATTATAATTCAGTATCATTTGAGTGACTGAATTGGCTGGCAGAGTGTTCTCCAGTTAAGGGTGAGGAAGGATTAATTCTGCACATGACACCACTACTGTATTTATACAAGTCTACTGGGACAGTTGTTTGCCTTGAATTGTTTTCTTCATTCATTTCAGTCAGACAGTTGTGTTGACTGATTTTCCTTTTTGATGTATGAAATGACTGTTTGACTGAATTTACCATTTAATTTCCACTAATGCACTGTAAAAACAATACATTAGTCAAATTGGATTGGCAGGTATGAAAATGTTTACCCCAGAACTAGACAGAAATATAATATTGCCTTCTACAGAAATGTAAGTCATATGTCCTGGATTTTGGGGAAATGTTCCAATTTTAACTATTTTGCCACATTTCAAAAATGTAGGGTCACTGATCCCATAGTAAAAATAAGATCTGTGAAGTACAGATAAAAATAGTTTTGTGTGACTCTGACAATCACATAACACAAAAGAAAAAACTATTATGAGATAAATTTTACTGAGTTTCATACTTATCAAGAGGTGTTTCTACGTTAAACTTTTGAGTCTTATTCTAGAAGTTCTTTAGGAACAAACACTTCAAATATATTCATAGAAAACCCTCTTGATTTATAATTCCATTCTTCCAATATTTATACTTACTACGACAGGCCATTTCTCCATGTCCCATCCCATGATTCTCTGCTCCTACTGAACATTTGGAAATTGGTGGCATGAGCAGGAAAGTGAAGCAGTTTTTGAGATTACTGAATAATGCTGATTTTATAAAGACTGCTTTCTTCCATAGTTGACAAACTTATGATGGTACCGATGGTTGGATACTACTCTTAGAGATGAAAAAGGTCTTAAGGAATCTTCCGTATTCTATTCACCAATCTGTGTTCTTGTTCAAAGCAAAATTAATTCCTTTCAAAATTAACATATTAGCTTAATAATAATTTTTAATCTTAAAATAATCTATCTGTGAGAATGGGAATTTTTGGTAGGAAAAAGTGACAGAAGATGGGACAAAAAGAGAATTCATAGAAAGACAAAACAGAATTTTTAAAACAGTGAGTACAAAGTTCTGTTTCCAACTATATCAGTTTACCTTAGGAAAACATACTAGAAAGGCCAGATAAATCATAAGCAACATTTGACTGTGAGCGTTAGAAAGCTACTGAGGTAGCCATGACCTAGGAAAGTAAAATAGAGAAAGAGACTCACTGAAGTGAGAACAATATTCTGCACATGCGTTTCTAGCCCAGTCACTTAGAAACTACTGATGAAGAGCAAAAGTCTGAGAAACCAACTGTGACTCCTAAGAGGTAGAAAAGCCAGTAGATCTTAGGACAATGTCATAGGACTAAGGAAACCAGAGTTGGAATTGAGAAATAACAAGGCAGCTAGAATTTTAAGGACCAAAATCACAGAGAGAGTAAAGATTCAGAGAACGGAGCTGGATTCAGCAACAGTGTTCCCTTGCAGTATTTTCCATGTATAATAGGTAGACAAGACAAGATGCTAAGAAGTCAAACAAAAGCTAACTGAAGTCAAAGCAAACACTTAGTTGGCTCATAATGCTGAAGAGACAAAATTGGGGTTCAGAACCTATGAAAGATTTGTGGCCCAATAGAAAACTAATGATATGAATTAGGACATTGGAAGTCTCTACATATATGTGTATGTGTGTGTGTGTGTGTGTCTGTGTGTCTGTGTGTTAGGAAGGTTGATGCAACATCTACATTGAACCTTATAAAGAAGGAAAATGAGTATGAAGTTGGTCCAGTGACTGAGGTGATCTTCCCCTCTCCTCCCTACCTAAGAATAGGAAATTCTCTCCTCAAGAAAATACAGTTGACCCTTGAACAATGTAGGGTTTAGAGACGCTGACTCCCTGTGCAGTCAAAAATCCACATATAACTTTATGGTCGGCCTTTCTTATCTGTGGTTCTGAATCTGAGGATTCAACCAACCACAGATCATGTAGTACTGTATTACTTATTGAAAAAAAATCCATGTATAAGTGGATCTGTGCAGTTCAAACCCAGGTTGTTCAAAGGGCAACTGTAATGTCATTCAGATTCTCTACAACTTGTCATATCCCAAGTCTGGTATTCACTGAAGAACCACCAAGACTACCAAGAAAAGGAGAATTAGAATAAAAAACAAAACAGAATCAGAATCATAGATGACCTAAACATTAAAGTTCATACATATTTTGGTAAATATTATCAAGTTCAAGAAAATAGATGACAAGGTGGAGAATTTAACTTGACAACTAGAAAACATAAACTGATTGAAGTTGAACTGATAGAATTAAAAATTATATGAAATTTAAAACTCGGTAGTGGATTGGACACAGGTAAAGAGAGGTAAGTGGACTGGAAGATAGAGTAGTAACAATATTAAAACTAAAGCATGGGAAACGAAGAGAATAAAAAGTACACAAAAGTGCATTTGAGACATATGGACCACAGTAAACATTTTTATCATATGTGTAAACTGGAATCCAAAGAAAAAAGGAGAGAGAGATTGGGATGAAAACAATATTTCACAAATGTTAACAGCTGAGAGTTCTCTAAAACTAAAAGGAATATATGGAGCCATAAATTCAATAAGCACTAAAAACATGCAACAAGAACAAATACAAAGAAAACCACACCTAAGATCACCACAGTACAATTTATGAATAGCAAAGAAAACATGACATCTTAAAAGCAGCCCGAGGAAAAAGAGATAGATTACTTTCAAAGGAACAATAGGATTAAGATTACAGCCTACTTCTCAGCGAAACTGACTGGATACTAGAAAATAATGGAATAACATTTTTTAAGTGCTAAAGAAAAGAACTGCCCATTGGGAATTCTAGAGGCAGAGAAAATGTTGTTTGGAAGGAAAGATGAAATAAGGAAATTTGCAGACAAGCAAAATTTAGAAAATATGTTCTCATCAGAACTGAATGAATTAAATTATAAAGGGAGACACGCAGGCAGAAGGAAGATTATCACAGATGAAAATACGGACTTTATAAAGAATTATGTATAACAGAAAGGATAAATAAGTGGATAAACCTAAATAAAATCTAACTGCACAGAAAAGTAATAATAAAATATATCAAAAATTAGAATGCATTAAAACAAATGGAAGAGGAAAAAGTAGTAAAAGAAATTTAAGATCTCAGCATTGCTTGAGAAGCAGTAAAAGACCTAATAAGTCATGGTACATGTGTAACAGCTACTTATGTAAAAACAACAAGCTAATACAAGGGAAAATGGAATTTGAAGGAATCTCAAAGGAAGAAAGAAGAGCAAAAGGAACATAACAAGGTGGGACAAATAGTAAACAAGGAGTAAACGGTCTATAAGAAAATACATTAACTGTAAATACTCAAATTAAAGGACAAGGATTATTGAAACAAACAAAATACCTAATTCTATGCCACCTACAAGAGACAAGAGTCAGATTGAAAATGAAAGGATTCAAAAATTATGTCATAACAACAATAAGTAAAATTGAAGATTTTTTAATGTTAACGTAGATTTGAAAGCAAAAAGTATCACTGGCGATAAGGCAGGATAATAAAACCCACTGTTACTTTACAAGGAATACATTATAAATCTAAACTTCAATGCAATATATGAAGGGAAATTCCAAAAAACTAAGTAGAAATAGAAAAATCTAAATTACCTAGATCAGTAACATAGAATCACAACAAGAAATCAGCAGATTAGAGAAGATCTGAATACCATCATTAAAAACTTTGGCCTAAATTTACATAAAACACTGCACCAACAATGATGGAATATATATATTATGCAGAAATTTTTAGGCACATGGCACATTTATAAAATTGATTATATTCTGGTTATAAAACAAGACTCTGAATAAGCAAGAAATTTAAAATATATAACCAATATTTTACCAAAGAGTTGGATATTAAAAACATACTTCTGATCATTATGTAGGTCAAAGATAAAGTCGCAATGGGAATTAGAATTTTATTAATTGAATGATAATGAAAATATGCCATAACAAAACCTGGGGGTTGCAAACAAAGCTGTGGTCACAGAGAAGTTTATGTATTCAAATTATATTCTCTAAATGTAAAAGGGAAAGGAATAAAGCAACTAGAAGATAACCCATTACCCTGAGGTGGGCAGATTCTGAACTGTACCTGGTGGGGAAGGCAGGGCAGAACTTCAGGAGGCCAGCTGAGAGCACAGTGAACACCTTGTCAGGAGCAGTCTCCAAGAAAGAGCATTTAATGTACAAAGGGATGACTAAAATATATTTAAAAGCTAGCACCCTGACTCCTCTTAAGGATGACTTACATTGCTGGGGAAAATATAAGAAGTGCTCGATGTAGAAGGTGAATAGCTTTATAATTCCCAGGAGAACCTTCGTACCAGAACCACACAATGAAGAACTTGGAGTCCCCGTGGCTAATCCAGCAGAGAGAAAGGGAGAAACAGAGATGCGAGAGAAAATAAATGGAACTCTTGGTGCTGCTGCAGGCCCAAGTCCAGGTATGTGCTCTCTATCTCCACATCTTAAATAAAAGCCACCATGTTCCTCAATCTTTCAGGTACTTAGAATTTCTCTTTAGAACCTGAAAATGGGGTCAGGTTTCCTGTCTGCATTGCTACAGTACAAAATAGAGGCAGGATGTTTGAAATAGTTCTCCATCTGGCAGAAGAGGCCTTAAAGCTGTGAGCCACTCACTGCAAACCAGCAGGACATGAAGGATTCTTGCGCAGATCTGAAGCTACTGGGAGGCCTTTGAGGAGTTAAATCCCATAGTAAATACTGTACCTTCAATGGCCCCTTCTCCCTCTCTGTCCAACCTTCCTCCACTCCCGTGGGGGCCCAAAGGGGTTAAATGAGCACTCTTTGACTTGTACTTGGTGGTCCCAGAACTTGACGTGGGCTTGGAGACTTCCATGAAAAGTCTGCCTTCCATCTACTGGCTTGGGTTTCTTGGTCTCTCTGCTCCAGGCTAATCCCTTCAACCTGCTTTTTCCATTTCTGCCAATAATCCCCCTCTCCAGACCTTCCTAATGCTCTTCTGGGGCGGGAGGAGACTTACTGAGGGCAATGTTTATTTCTAGAGGGAGAGGTGACCACATGACTTCATAGTGGTCGTCCCGTTGATTATTCAGTTTCTGTCTAGATTAGTTGTGGGTGTTTGTGCACCCCAGCCTCACCCCCAGGAGGCTTTAGAACACTGTCCTTATCTCAGCCCTGAGCCTCTCTCTAGCCTCCTTCCCTCTCTCTCCTTACCCATCTTTACTCACAGACTCGCAGGCTCTCTGGACCTCTGAGGAGGATAAGCACTACACAGAACCTCTGCTACAGAACCAAACATATTGAAATGACTCTTTACGAAGATACTGAAACAACAGAAAAAGAATACATGACGATTGTTTCTCCTGAGGGTTCAGTTACCTAGGGGGCCTTTAGCAAACTTTGATTGATAAATCTAACCTTTCCTTCCTTGGCAATAGTTGATCACACTGTGAGGAAAACAAGTTAGAGAATGGAAAAATAATATTTGGATTTCAACGAAATAATAAAGATGCAGGGACTATCTTTGACTTTTGCAAGGTGAGAAGAGTTTTTACATTTTGATTATCTGATGGCAGGAATCCCTTTTAAAACAGGGCCAGTCTGCATGATGCATTTAAAAATCAACCTTTTCAAATATAGCCATAACCCCCACGAGATTTCTTGATTTCTCTGGGGTCAGATAAACCATCACATTTCACAGTGGTGCCCTGTACATGAAAGTGATAAACATAATCTGGAAGCACGGCAGTGGCTAAAAATATGGAGCTGGTAGCCATTCGTTGAAATGATTTTTTGCTTTTAATTCATTGCATAAAATGCTAATGTCCAAATTCAGGCAGCTAGATCTTACCAACCATCAAGAGCTTCAACCCTGCTAACAGCTAAGTATGCACTTTTAAACCCTACTTTGACTGTTCCAGAAACTTACTGGGTTTCTTTAATGCCTCTGTTACTATTTCCTTTGTGTCATTTTGTTTTTCTTTAAACACATAGCTGTGTGATCTTGGGGAAGTTATATTATTTCCTTGAGACTTGGTTGCCTTCTCTGTGAACATCTGGGTATAATTTTAGTATTGCTCAATAGAAGTTTTGGTGATAATGAAAATATTCTATAGCTGTACTATGCAAAGCAGTATTCAATAGCTACATGGAGCAAATAAACATCTTTGAAATATGGCAAATGCAACTGAGGAACTGAATTTTTAATCTTATTTTTAAATTTGTTTAAATATAAATAATGCCACGTGGCTAGCATCTGTTGACAGTACAGATCTACGTAATATTTTAAGTACACTCTCCACTCAAAAACTCTACCATTCATTAACTCAACCTAAATATTTTTGCCCTCTGACAAACAGAAAATAATTTATGCTTCCCTTGAAATTATCTGTCAAGACCTTTATCAGTTTGGGGACATTATATTCTTAAAATTGACTTTGCTTTATGAAACTTTAATAATGTTGGAGTTCCCTGCCCTTGGTACCACCTTTGTGATGATGGGAAATATTGTGGATGATCAAGGACCATTTTAAGAGATCATGGAGAGAAACCTCCTTCTGGATTTAAATTCATTATGAGGATGTCAAAATGCTAAATTACTTAAAATAAAACCCATACCGTTTTTATGCTAAGTTACATTCTACATGTAGCTGGAAAAATGTTAAAAAGATTTTTAAAGAACTGCACATCTATTTTTGAAGCTGATTTGGCTGTTCAAGGCTTGCTAGCACTTTATCCATCTCAGTACTATTTCACTTAGTAAACAAATGCAGTTGCCATAATTGCTGCATATGTGTCTGTGTTCCCTTCTAGGCTATATGTTTTTGAAGTTAGAAACTATATTTATATCACAGCCCCTATGTATAGCACAATATCCATTGCTAATTCAGATTGTGTTTTAAGATATGAGACAAAATTTAAGATTTTTATTATAGTCATAAACATCTAGCAAACCAACCAGACAGTAAAAGCTAATTTTCAATTGGTTGGCCAAGAACAAAAAAGAGAGGAATACCTAGTGCAAAATCACATCTCTAATATCTACTGTTGGATTTAGAGCACACACATGCTAAACTTATTTTAAAATATTTTCTTATCAAAGATTTGAGGTTGGACCTGAAAAAATTACATCAGAAGCGAAAATAATCATGTGGTCTGACCAGCCTGAATCACACAAAGTAAGTGTATACTATATACAAAATAGATAAAGTACGAGGTCCTACTGTATAGCACAGGCAACTATATTCATACCTTGTAATAACCTATAATGGAAAAGGATCTGAAAAAGAAATATATGTATCTGAATCACTTGGCTGTACACCTGAAACACAACATTGTCGATCAACTATACTTCAAGTAAAAAAAACAAGACAAAACAAAGTGTAAAGGGAAGTATAGTTTTATAAATTCACCTCTGATATCCAATGGACCAACTGAAAGACAACAGAAACTACAACTTTCTAGGAGACAGGACATGGCCAGCAAACTAGGCCGTCACCCTCGGTAACGGTCATACCTGCCAAGAAATATACAGACTAGGCTGCATTCATGAATACATAGGAATTCTTCATTTATCTGGCATTATTAGGCAATGAGGTATTGTATGTTAGGAGAAGTTTTTTTTAAATGACAAATTTAAGAGGAGTTATTTTAACCTTCACTCGGTAATTTTTTTCTAAAATTAAGAAATGTATCTACTGGTGTATCTAATGTTTCCTTGATAACTCGGGGTCATCAGTTCCATCAACTTTTGCATGAATAATGTGAATGGAAACAAGACCGGCATGCTTACTGAAACTGAAAATGACATGGCACTGGCTGGAGTAACTGATGAGAGAGCAAGAAAAAAACAAAAATGAAAACAAACCGTGATCAAGAAACAATCAGTCAAGTTCTGACTTTCTGTACTTAGTTTCAAAAAGAGATACCACAAATCCCAGCGAGAGACTCCAGCATCATTAGCTGTCTTTCCCCTTTGTTTCCACCTTCCTTTCCTTTTCCTTCTACCCTAGATTGTTCCAGGAAATGTTTATAGCTGCTTGCCAAGACAAATTCTAACACTTACTTTCTCTCACACAAACTACACAATATGTCCATGTGATAAATAGTGTGGAGATAAAAGACAATTCATCACAGGTACATCTCCTATGAAACTAAAATTAGAAACTAGCTTCTAAACATGCAGAGAGAAGGGCGTGGTGTCAGGCACAAATTTCTTTGCGAATTCCTCTCCATTTCTAATAGACGTTCTTCTTTACCAAGATCCCTTTTTATTGGTGTCCTATTCCAGACTGCTCCACTCCACCCATCCTCCACTCCACCCATCCTCATGTGTAAAACACATTCACATTCTTTTGTGACCCTACTTATTTGCCCATTAAATAATCAATCATAGAACTGTCGGAATTAAATATAGAGTGAAATTAAAATACTGGAGTCACTTGGAGGGTTTAGCAGCTCCACCAGAAAATACTGGGCATGGATTTAAAAGAGGCTGCGTGGGACCTGCTCTTGTCCAAGTTCTTTCTCAAGAAGTATCTGAAATAAGCCTAAATTCAGAGTTAATCAGATTGGCCTGCTTTCTCAGGTGGACTGGAATTCATTGCTCTTTCCCCTCAACTCCCTGTTGTCAGTGGCACTTTCCAGAGAGGAGGTGGACTTCTCTGCCTACTGCAGAAGCGCAGTTCCCCTCGGGCCCACTCCCTGTCTGAATCTCACACTTGAGGCCCGATGCCAGCCTTCCCAGAACATTCGTGGTCTCCTTTCAGTTTTTGACCTGCTCAGGTCGAGTTCCTGTAGTCTCTTTCTCAGCTTGAAACCTGATCTTCCACACCTTTCCCTGACCTCGATGGTTACCTTCCTACTTTAGGCCTCAGGTGCTTTACCTATAAAATGATATATTTTCCCTTAATTCTAAAGTCTTATTTCTAAAGCTCTACAATGTGGTGGCTCCTTGAAAATGTTTCTCTTTGCTGGTTTTAATTTTGTAGAGAATTAAAACCCCAGCCACTCTAAAAGACAGTAAGTTACATTGGATAAGGAAAGTGTGCGTTTGTAGTTAGATTAACAGGGGTGGAAGACGACTTAGTATGTTTTAAGATACTCATGATCCATTCTCGTGAGAGTCGGGGGAAGAAGGGGAAGAGAGTTAATAAAATACCGAACGATCGTGACAAATTAAGTTCACCAAGATGTAGCTGATTAGTTACTACTTGAATAAGCCACACAAATCCAATTCAAGTTGTCCTTTATTTTTCTAAGAAGGATCCCAGTGAACTGAGTCCCATGTTCAGTAACTCCACGTTCAATGGCTTAGTCTTTAAAAACTGTTATGTTGCTGGAAGAAGAAATATTGCCCATCAGTCCTAATTGATGTTTAGCTATCACGCACATTTGAAATAAATTTATTACTTTGCCTGATCTCAGTGTAATACATTCCAAAGTGGCAAAGAGCACACGAAAAGTTATGGAGTCTCCATCTTCTACACTAAAGTGTGCAATAAATTACATATTATTTGGTCGTGAAATTCACAAGCCATAGAAACACACAATTAGCAATGTATACAGTGGTAAACAGCAGGTAATGAGAATGATATAAAACAAAACAAACTGTGTATGTTGGCACTGCTGCCAATAAAACAATCATTAAATGCATTCAGATGCATCTACGCCAGGTAAGCTCTTTGAGGGCAATGAATTCTACATACCTGTCAGGATATTATATATAGACCAGTTTCTATGGCCTTTATTCAAAGACTCTGAGAAAGGGTTACTGTGGGTAAATTCAGACCTTTTCTCAATATAGAATTTAGTCAACATGCATTCTGAACAGCAAAATTTCACACTGCTTTCAATTTTCCTACACTAATTCCCACCTCAACAAATGCAGGATTAAGTATAATGGATTATAAGAAGTTAGAAAGGAAAGATGGAAGAAAAGAAGGAAGGTAGAAAAAAGGTGGGTATGGAATACTTCAACATTAATGTAAAGAGTGGACCTAAAACTAACCTGAGGTTACCCTAAACTATTAGCATATGCTATAGAAACTTAAATGAAAAAATAAAAAAACCCAGCAAGGGAAACTCAAAGATTTAGTTTTTTCACTTTACTGCATATACACGTCCATCTTAAACAATCTATGTGCTTATATCCAATAAGAGAGCATTGTTTCACAAGGCTATTTGGGTTCTATCAGCATGTAAAGGTCGGACAACTCAACTTTAGCAGAGTCAGCCTTCAGGTGAATAATTGCTTCTTTCAGGTTGTGAGCATTTGAATTTTCCAGAAATGTTTCCCAAAAAATGAAAACTAAAAGAGTCCTAGGACAGCGTCCTTTAGTTTTATAGTATCAAGGTTTTTGGAGGAAGAGTATCCTTGTCGATTATCAACACAATGATTCCAAGCAGGTCAATTTATGCTGAGAATATTACATAACAGAACCCACTTCACCTCCATTATACTGACAATTATCTTCCTTACTTCAGCCTTGTGCGTCTTAGTAAAGTTGAAAATACTGAGCCAAGAACAGACTGTGACAATGCCAGAGACTCAGATGTACCTATAGGTGCCTTCAGACAACATCAGCCACCCAGGCTAAAGTTCTGGTTTAAAACATCCCAACATGAATGAATCTCAAAAACCATGTGCTGAGCAAGTGAAGCCAGATCAAAAGGGCACCTACTGTATTATTCAACTTACATGAAATTCTAAACTGGGCAAAAGTCATCTCTAAAGATAAAAAACAGATCCGTGGTTGCCTTGGGGTGGGAGATGGGGATACTTTGGCAAAAGCCTAGGAGGAAACTTTCTAGGGTTTGAGAATTGTTATCTATCTTTATGGGGGTGGTAGTTAAACAAATGTATACATTAATTACAAGTCACTGAACCGTTGACTAAAAATGTCTGCATTTTATTGTATGTAAATGATACCTTAATAAGATTGATTACAAAATGAACCAAAACCAAAACAAAGCAGAAGAAAAACCTCAAAGGAAATACACTGTTTTCTTCCAGGGTACCAGATTGGAAATGAGGCATTGGTCTGTTCTACCCTCAGATTATCCCTAGGATTATCTAGTCTATTTTAAAGCACTAGAGTCCCCTATAAGGAAAACTCACCTCATGTTTAATTACTTTGATTTCTTCTCTGCCTCTTCTCCCAACACAGTGAAGTCATTTACGGAGGAAAAACCAGCTTTTTCCAACTTTGCACCATCACATATTCTTTCCAAAGCTATTATTTATGGAATAAAATTTGGCTACACTTTGTAAAAATCTAGCTTTTTGAGCCTTACAAATCTTAACAGTTAACCTATTGCCTCCACTGGAATTTGGGGAAAAAATTATTTTGAAAATGAATAGCTGAGATTTGACATTTTTGTTTCTTGTGATTTTCTCTTCCCCTAAGAGAGAAGTGAGTAGGAATGAGAAACACATACATAAAGAAAAAAAAATTATCTTGCTGCCTTTCCATGGTTATAATTTATAGGAGGCCCTTTTCAACAATAATCTGTTATCAGAATCAATAAAATATAATCTCCATGAAGGCCAGGCCAGGATATTTGTCTCTTTTTCAGCAGATTGCAATACGAACCACATTCATGGATATGCTTCTTGATGATCTTTGTAATACTGTAACAGTTGACCATTTCCTCATGCCTCTTCACCTTAACTTAAACCTGGTTTTTCACCAATGACCTCACATTTCCTTCTCTATCACTTGGTTGTGGGCCTCTTTTCCAACTCCAACTCCAACTCGCATTTCACTCTGGAACCAAAGGAAGACTCACACCTTCCTCCTTTTTAGTGATGCCTCAAGGTCATTACCACATTGTGATCACCCTGAAGAATAGCCAGACAATTGTTATTTCAGAGCCATCTGACAGTTTGTAGCTCTAAAAATTAACTAAGGACCGCATTTGTCAAAAATATCCTAGTTTAAGATTTTGGTAATACAGCAACAGTAATTCCGAAGTCATTTATGACAATCAGTGTGGGAAGCACCATCCTTCGGGAAGATCCTTTGCCATACAATACTCTTTCCCTGTCAGGTAATAAGGAAGCATGGCCGTGGAAAGTAACCTTTTGTGGAAAGAAATACTTGGCTTTGAGAAGGCTTGAAGTTCATACATTTTTCTTGAATTAGATTCTCCATTAATTACTTTATCCACAAAGAGGTAATTATCAGAGTTATGTAAGCAGTTAAGGAGATGCTACTCCACATTCTTTCAGCTTGTTGACCTTTCTCATTTTATTCCATGTGGCTATCTGAAACATCAGTGATTTACATGCCTTTCTTTTTTTTTTTTTAACAGATTTCTGTGTGTGTGTGTCCCCATGATGAAAACATCATTAAAGTAAAATATCATGAATAGACTCTTAAGAAGCAGAGTCTACTTAAAGTCCTGGAAAATATGAAAGCACTAATATTCATGGACAACTCTACACTCTGAAAGTTACTCCAAATTTTGTTGCTCTCTATTTTGTCTAGGAGTTTTTCAAATTTCCTACCATGATCATTTGTTAGTTTTATAATTACATAATAAAGGCATTACATCATACAATCTTTTGTTATCCATTGCAGTTTTAAAACTATTCCTTTCCTTGTCCTCAGCAGATATGTCATAGATTATTAGTACACAAGCAAAGACTTTCAATGTAACAGTACTTTATAGTGAGAAGAACTATACTGAGCTATCTCTATCCTAAGACAATGCACTAGGAAAGCACTAGGAATTCTTAAGCACTAGGAATACAGAGACGATCAAGGGGCAAGTTCCTTGCCTTCGAGTATACATAATCATTATAGCAAATGTTTAAATAGCACTTAGTATATAACTCACCACAGCAGTCTTATTATCCTCCTTTTTAATAGGTGAGCAGAGGAAGCCACAGGGAAGTCATAGGGTAAAGCCAGAATTTGAACCTAGGTAGACTAGTACACTCTCCACGGCTTTAACAACTAAGTTAAATATATATATATATATATATATATATATATATATATATATATATATATATATATATATATAAAACTCCAAGTATTCCAAAGTTACCGCTTATCTACCAAAACTCAAAACGGAGCATACAAACTTGCATAGAAAATAAACATGTAAAAGTTCATAAATAAACCACAATATAACCTGCTCCACATAATATACTGACTGCAGTGTCCTGGGCCTCTCCCATCCTTAGGTAGCCAAAAAGTACAACAAAACAATACTTTTCATCTTTGGAAGCCACACCATCTCTCATACCAACCAACCAATTACTTCCTTAGAGAGAATAGGAAATTAACCTGAATATCATTATATATATATATATTTTATATATATATATATATATATATATATATATATATATATATATATATATATATATATATATATAGCATTAGTGATGTAGAATCTTTGTTTAAAGACAATAACTTCAATAGCAGAGGGAACTTTACCATTGCAGGCTTCCGATAACCTCTATATTTCTCAGATTTCATGCTAAATCATAAAATGCCATACTGTGTCTGAAGCTATTTTTTCAATAGTCCATTTTCTTAAATGGACTAGCAAAGCCGTAAATACTGAGGAACATTTTGGCTCCCAAATCCTAAAGCCATTCTGATTATGCCTGGGTGATCATGGGGACGTCATCGGAACTACCAGAGGACTGGCTGAAATACCAGTGTTCTGGCCAGCTAACAAATTAGAAATTACACAGAATCCAATTTTATTTTTTTGTTATGTAATTCCTATGAGGCTTTTGGGATGTCAATGTAAAGTCCTTTCATGTGTAATCTTTATCCATTAGATAGGGAACAATGCCAATCCCCGTCATAAGTACTTTCACAATCTGACATTGAAAATCCACTGTAGGGCATAGGACCTGCAAATAGGATATGAATCACACACATCCACTCATTCAGACAACCCACAAATATTCATTTTTAAGTCTACTATATGCCAATAATGTACCGGCCTCTCAGATGCTAAACCATGCTAAATGCTGAAACAGACATACTCATTTCTGGCCCTCCTGGAACTTATTACCTACAGAAGTGCCTTCATTGTAAATGGTCAGGTCTCAGCCAATGCTATTATCATCAGCAGGTGACCAAATGATAGAGCTTGCTTTCTAAACAAGCTCCACACTCTGCTTTCAACATTTTTGCTTTCCTTCAAGGCATATAATCCAGTGGTCAATTTCTCCCGGTTAGTGAGGTTTGGGGAAAATTTACCCAGTGAACAATTCCTTGTAGCCTCACTCTTTCCTCACACTCTCCTCTGTGCTCTTGAGCTAAAGAGACCTGGATTAAAGTCACTTGCTCTAACCTTATTATTTTAAAATAGGGCTGCTCCTGCTTTGAGGATTTCCACTGGACCAACACAGCAGCAAAGCAGCACTGAATCAGAAGCAGGTAAATTTCAAAATGACAGCTCTAAACACATCCACTCTCCTTTTGTTCTCCTCCCATCCCTTTGCTCTGAACACCTCTGCCCTGAGGCTTTACCTTTACCCTTCTCTGATTACTGCTCCAAAAGGGTTTCCAAGAGCAGGGAGTTTTAAGGTTTCATTTGCTCCCAAGTCCTTTGTGGAAAAGGATACTTGCTTCCTGATTCTTACTAATTCCACACTCACATCCTTAACACAAAAATCATCATTTAAAAAAAAATTTCCTCAGCTTCATATTTCTTCTGGGCCAACACTGAAAGAATATTTTCAAAGAAACAATATCTTCTCTCCTTTGCTCTTCTGAGCTTCACGTTCTTACCTCCAGTCTCATTTTCAACCCTTATTACGGGATGCATCACAAAAATAGAAGAAAGTTCTTTGTGCTTTCCCTGTACCAGGAGATTATTCTCATTTGTTCTGTCTCTAACGAACAGAATGTGAAATCAACACAAAGCCTGATTATGCGACCTCTTCCAAGGGAAAGGTCTGAGAGTTGTCTATTTACTAATGAAGCTCTGTGTGTATTAAGGGTTGACTGAAGCAATCATCAGGAATTTCCATCCCTTAAATTAGTGCTTTCCACCAGATGCATATCTTTCATTTCGGATAATATAACTTTTAAGTTCAGGATACAACTGGACGAAAGAAAAGAAAAAAAGGTAACCAACACAACATTTGCAGTAATAACACAGTAACAGCTATTATCCTTCCCTGAGGAATTCAGCCTACTTTATGGACACAATTTAGTACAAAATCATAAGAAAGCTAACAAAGCCCCAAACCACTTCACAATAGCGTAGAGAGGTAAAGGTCAGAAATTATTACTGCCAGAACCAGCAGACAATGGCACCTACCGGAAAGAGCACAGGACAGGAAAACCTGGAAGCCTGTGTTCCAGTTTCGGTTATTCCTGTAAGCATTAGTACGATCTGAGTGAACTCAGCCTGCCCTGCTTTTTCCGTTTATAAAAACCTACGTGTTGTTCCTTCATCTGCTGTGTGTTTTTCTGTCTTCTCATTTTGCTTATCTTACTGTGTTTGGGGTCTCCTCTTTGCAGGCTGCAGGTTTGTAGTTCCCACTGTTCTTGGTGTCTGTCCCCAGTGGCTAAGGTTGGTTCAGTGGGTTGTGTAGGCTTCCTGGTGGAGGGGACTAGTACTTGAGGATATGGGGAGGTGGAAGGGTAAGCTGTGACAAAGCGAGAGAGAGGCATGGACATATATACACTACCAAACGTAAAACAGATAGCTAGTGGGAAGCAGCCGCATAGCACAGGGAGATCAGCTCGGTGCTTTGTGACCGCCTGGAGGGGTGGGATAGGGAGGTTGGGAGGGAGGGAGATGCAAGAGGGAAGAGATATGGGAACATATGTATATGTATAACTGATTCACTTTGTTATAAAGCAGAAACTAACACACCATTGTGAAGCAATTATACTCCAATAAAGATGTAAAAAAAAAAAAAAAACCTACATCATCCTCTCAGTAGAATGAAATGCCACATCTGAAAAGTTGCAGATCTCTTTAGGAAAGAAACAAAACTCATGCTTTCCAACCAAAATGGAATAATTCAGTCAATGGAGACAATAAAAATCTGCCATAAAGCAATTGTTTACTTGAAATCTATCTTTTGTGGTATATTTATTGGGGTAAGGAGTGTAAGGAAATCATAATTAGGGTTACCAATTATTCCAGAAATCAAGGTCATTAAGTTCAGATTCCAACTTTGACCCTGACCCAGGCTTACATAGATGTAAGATGTCCCAATACCTCATATCCACCATACATGGGAGAAACAAGGTATGCGGACAGATCCTCTTATAAATATCCCATATGTAGTGGTTTTAATACAGGGTCTCAGATTCATTGCCATTCTTCGCATCCAGCTGTGGGCATTTTCCCTTGAATTTGGGCAGGCTTTCCATGGCTTCAAACAATAGAGCAGGGGTCAGTAAATTATGGCTGGTGGGCCAAGTCTAGGCCTCTACCGGCTTTTATAAATGAAGCTTTATTGGAACACAGCCATGTTCCTTAGTATATGTATTGTTTGTTTCTGTTTTCACATCACAGCAGCAGAGCTAAGTAGTTGCAAAAGAGACTGTATGGCTTGTAAAGCCTAAAATATTGACTGTCTGACACTTTATGGAAAAAGATCTCCAATGCCTGCAACAGTATATAATGAAAGTGATGCTATGTAACATCTAAGACTAGGTCATAAAAGGTCATGCAGCTTTTGCATGATTCTCGTGGAATGCTTGAACCCTGGACACTCATTCTTGGGATACTCTATCTTGAATCCTAACTACCACGTTATGAGAAGTCCAAGCCACATGGGCAGCCATCTATAGGCACTCCAGTCAACAGTCCTTGTTGGGCCCAGTCTTCAAGGGCCAGACATGTGAATTAAAATTATCTAGATGATTCCAGACCCAGCCATTTGAATCCTCATGAGCTGAGGTTTCAGACATCAGTCATGGAGTAGAGACAAGCCATCTCCTCTGTGTACTGTTTGAATTGCTGACCCACAGAACCTGGGCACATATTAAAAATTTTGTTTATTTCACCCCTAAGTTTGGACTTCATTATTATGTAGCAATAGATAACTATAGCACTGTGTCTGTACACAGATCTACATTTCATAGAGCACACTTTTAGATGTGAATGTTGACTGCTCAATTTCTAAGAAAAACGTATACACACATATAGGTACAAAATGTTTATGTATATGTAAATATTAGACCTATATAAACTAATCTATGTTATCCATAAAATGAGGGGGCCTTGATAATGGCTAACATTTTTTTTCAGTATTTATTGTGTTCCAAGAACTGATAAATTCTTGCATTGTATGAATTTTCTTTTAACCCCCATAGCAACTCCCTGAGAGAAGTAATGTTATCTCTATTTTATAGATGAGAAAACTGAGGCAAAAACAGATAACATGCTCAAGAGCACTCAACAAGTAAATTTTAGAGTCAAGATTCGAACCCAAGTTCTCAAGTTTTATATCCCTTACTATTAGTCACCAAGCTATATACTGAGGAAGGGGATGAAAGCTGAAGCCCTTACCTCATGCTCAAAATGTTAGACAGAAGCTTAGCAGGTATGGTTGAAAGAAGATAGGACTAGGAGTCGTAAGTCCAGAGCCTGAGTTATGAAATGAATTCTCCTCTCATCTAGATATAGGTTTGTTTTTAGAAAATGAAGAAGAGTATGCATATTTTGATTGTTAATTTCTGTAATTAATGATTACCAAAGAATGGAATTTTACCAGGGAACTATTTTGCAATGACATAATATATTGATTCAAAATCAAACCTTTATTATAAATTATTGATTCAAAATCAAATCTTTATTAAGTCTCCATTGCATCAGAAGTCTTTCCCACTCTTCATTTCTTTTGAAACCCTTTCCTGTCTACTCTTGGCCAAAGCTTGAAGCCTAATTTAACATTTGGAAATAAAATAATGAAATAGTCATAACACAGCAATTCCAATGCCTACTGAAATGGAAGCTCTAAATAATTTTTCAGATAATTTAGGAAATTAAAAATATTTACATCACAGATGCAAAGACAGAAATTACTTGTGTAATAAAATAAATGGTGAGACAAAAAGTTATGGTCAAGTAGATTTGTTTAAATATGAACACTAATCTGAGTTCTACCCCTGTGCTAAAACCCAGTGACAGGTTGCCTACAGCTTCTAAAGGGATAGTTCAGTGCATTGGGCCAGATTCATGCCATAAAATGTGGTATTATTAGTAGTACTAGAAGACAGAGTGTGACTGTCTTCTTTGGGACATAGATGAAGGCCCCAAGATAGACAATATCAAGGACAAATTATGTAGAATAAGATATTATCTCAGTCCTTGGAACATGTCATCCAGGATAGAAAAAGAAGTAGATTTATTATCAAGTACATGAAGCCAGAGACAGTAAGCAATGAGTGGTAGTTGGTTAAAATAGACAGGTTTTAGAAGTAGAGGCACGGATGTAGAAAACAAACTTAGGGTTACCAGGGGATTGTGGCGGGGAGGCTAACTTGGGAGATTGGGACTGAAATATACACACTACTATACATAAAATAGATAACTAATAAGAACCTGCTCTTCTTATTAGCACAGGGAACTCCACTCAATACTATGTAATGGGCTATTTGGAAAAGACTCTAAAAAATAATAAAAGTGGATATATGTATATGTATAACTGATTCACTTTGCTGTACACCTGAAACTAACACAACACTGTAAATCAACTATACTCCAATAAAAATTTTTAACAAAATAGGTTTTAAGAACCATAGTCAGGGAGCAGTGTGGATTGGAAAGACCAGGCAAGAAATATTTCTGCATCCTCAGACAATGCTCCCCAGGCTGGCTATTGCAAGGGTGAGCATTTAAGAGATCTTTGACCTAAGGAGGACATGAGATTAACAATCTAACCCAATGTGCATGAATTATTCTCCTCAGTGCTATCAGAAGTCAGATGGCATCCTAGAGCAAGGGTCAGCAGATCTTTTCTGTAAAGGGTCAGATAGTAAATATTTTGGATTTTGTGTACCATACGTCTCCGTTGCAACTGCCCATCTGCTGCTGTAGCACGGAAACAGCCACACACAATACGCTAATGAATGGGTGCAGCTGTGTTCAAGCAAAATGTTATGTACAAAACCAGGAGTCAAGCGAGATCTGATCAGTGGGCCAGAGTGTGTGGACTCCAGTTCTGGGTCAGTGTTCACAGCTGAATGAGTCATGAGGCCTTAAGTTCCAGTTCTCATTGTACTACTTTCTACCTGGGTGAACTAGGGTTCATCCTTTTATTTATATGGGCCACTGTATTAGTCAAGGTTCTCCAGAAAAACAGAACCAACAGCATGTGTATACAATGTGCCCATATATACTGATAGATATAGATCTAGATATTGATATTGATACCTATATCTATATCTATATAAAGATAGAGAAAGAGAGAGTGAGATTTTAAACAATTGGTTCACACAATAATAGAGGCTTGGTAAATTCAAAATCTGCAGGTTAGGCTGTCTAGAGACTCTAGAAAGAGTTGCAGCTCAATTTCTGTAAGTCTTCTGGCAGAATTCCTTTTTGCAACAGGGAGATCTTTGTTTTATTAAGAGCTTCAACTGATTGGATGAGGCCCACCCATATTATGGAGGATAATCTGCTTTACTCAAAGTCCACCACCAATTTAAATATGAATTTCATCCAGAAACACCATCACAGGGACTACCCTGGTGGCACAGTGGTTAAGAATCTGCCTGCCAATGCAGGGGGACACGGGTTTGAGCCCTGGTCTGGGAAGATCCCACATGCCATGGAGCAACTAAGCCTGTGCACCACAGCTGCTGAGCCCGTGCACCTAGAGCCCATGCTCTGCAACGAGAAGCCACCGCAATGAGAAGCCCACGCACCACAACAAAGAGTAGCCCTCTCTTGCTGCAAATAGAGAAAGCCCACGTGTAGCAACGAAGACCCAACGCAGCCAAAAATATAAATAAATAAATAAAAATTAAAAAAAATACAAAAACACCATCACAGAAATATCCAGAATAATATTTGACCAAATAACTGGGCATGGTGGCCCAGACAAATTGACATGGAAAATTAACCACCTAAGCCATAGTTTTGTCATCTTTTACTGAGAAATTTGACTTATCTGAACTATTTTGATACCTAGAAGATACCTTCTAGAGGTAACACCCTCAGGTTTTTACATGGTAGGCAGCAGAGGGAAAGAGCCCATTTGCCCAGTCAGATGACACCTAAAAGGATAAAATTCTGTCTTCGCTCTCCAACCCACAAGGATGAATGCCAAAAATACACCACTTATATCTGCTTTAGCTAACATAGGATAGGTCTGGAACAGATCTATGCTCCCAGTAAGTCTCATGAAATGCTGTTTCATTAAGGAGACTTTACTTGCTAAGATTAGAAGCAAAAGAGGGTGGTGGATGAAAAACTGCCCAAGGATATAACTTCATGCAAGGAAGCAGGAGAGAGAATGGGTATCCGAAGATGTGCCCTCTGAGCCAACACTAATTCCACAGCATCAGGTTGTAATTCAGGGAGCCCAAATGCTGGGGTTCTTTTCCCCCTCTTTTTTTCCCCCAAAGAGGGACAAATCAAGCATACTGACGAAGGAAGAGCATTAGTCACCATAGATAAATTCCTTTTTAGAGGTGATCTCACAAATGATTTGGCTCAGTGTAGACTGATTTGGCTCCAAAAACCATAAGCTAGAGCATTTCATTCCAGGTCCCTCCTCAAATATCAATGATAGGTAAAAATTTGGCATCAGTAGTTTTTGAAATCTCCCCAGGTGATTATAATATGCAACCAGGGCTGAGGATCTGGAGATGTAGAGAGAATTTAAATTGAACTTTAGTTAAACAGTAAAGCAAGCTCTGACTCTACTGGCTGGAGCTGGACAAGGGATTTAGTGGGATGAGAAGATAAAGAACACCAGGGAGTAAATCAGATGCTTTATACCTGTGCTTAGCTAATTGTTACTCAGATAATTCAGACAATCTTACAGCACCTGAACCCTGAAAGTCCTTAGTTCTGTTTTAAAAAAAGTAACTTTTCAAGTAACTGAACGCTGAGAATCATGTAAATCATAAAGAAAAAGAAGAAACCTTATTTTTTGAATTAGTTGATTTCATATATACTCTTTCACTTTCATGATATTAACTAGTTATCTTTCTTTCCATTTTATGTTTGAGGAAAGTAAGGCTTTAAAAATCTCAGTAATTTGCTCAAGGTCACTTGTTAAGGGTGTGGGAGGCAGCATAATGGCTCCTAAAAATGCCTTCACCCTAATCCCTAGAACCTATTAATATCTTACCTTACATGGTAAAGAGGACTTTGAAGATATGACTGAAGTTATAGACCTTGAGATAGAAAGATTATCCTAGATTACCGCATGGAACAAATCTAATTGCATGAGTCCTTAAAAGCAGAAAACCATTCCCAACTGTAGAAAAAGAAAGAGAGAGATGTCCTAATAGAAGCAGAATCAGAGAGATGCAACATTTTGGGTTTTGTAGGTGGAGAAAGGGGACTCTGAGTCAAGGACTACCAGTGACCGCTGGAAGCGGATAAAGTCCAGAGGACAGAAACACCCCTAAGAGCCTACAGAAAAGAACGTACCTCTGCCAACACTTTTTTTTTTCTTTTTTAACCATCTATATTGGAGTATAATTGCTTTACAATGGTGTGTTGGTTTCTGCTTCATAACAAAGTGAATCAGCTATACATATACATATATCCCCATATCTCCTCCCTCTTGCATCTCCCTACCACCCTCCCTTCCCTATCCCACCCCTCTAGGTGGACACAAAGCACAGAGCTGATCTCCCTGTGCTTTGAGGCTGCTTCCCACTAGCTATCTATTTTACATTTGGTAGTGTATATATGTCCATGCCACTCTCTCACTTCATCCCAGATTACTCTTCCTCCTCCCTGTGTCCTCAAGTCCACTCTCTATGGCTGCGTCTTTATTCCTACCCTGCCCCTCGGTTCTTCATAACCATTTTTTCTTTTTTGATTCTATACATATGTGTTAGCAGACGGTATCTGTTTTTCTCTTTCTGACTTACTTCACTCTGTATGACAGTCTCTAGGTCAATCCACCTCACTACAAATAACTCAATTTCATTTCTTTTTATGGCTGAGTAATATTCCTTTGTATATATGTGCCACATCTTTATCCATTCATCTGTCGATCCTGCCAACACTTTTACTTTACTCAATTGAGACCAACATCAGACTTGTAAGGTAATAAATTTACATTGTTTTGAATCACTAAATTTGAGGTAATTTGTATGAAAGCAATAAAAAACAAATACAGAGGTCATACAAGAGCCAGGCTATATATTTATACTTAAGTATTTCTGAAATGAATTTAACCTTGTGATTGACAGCAGCAGCAGCAGCTTCCAAGGGATCCCACCACACACCTGAGGCAAAAGCAGCCTAATACAAAGCAGTGACAGCAGCAGGTCACTGTCCCACACTTGGGGTAGAGGGGGACTTGATCTACTATAGCAGCAGCATAGCCTGAATGGGAACCCATCCTCCTGTGGCACTAGTCCCATCAACATTAGTCTAATCTGCTAGCATCTGCTGTGCCAACAGGCCCAACATATACAAACCCTCCAACTCAGTAGCATTAAGTGAGCCAGGCTCAGTGTTTCCTGAAACCCATATCCAATGGCACTGGAAAGCCCAGATGTCACCTACTGTTATGAAAACATAAAAAAACAATAACAGAAGACTGGGAACTTCAGAAAGAAAAGGGGAACAATGGAATGGGTGTAAACAAATGGGTAAATATAAGAGACTATCATTAGCCTCATGAGTTTCTTAAATTCTATATGATGGTCAAAGCAAAAATGATGACACCATCTGATGGGGTTCTCAATGTAGAGAAAGGAAATACTACAAAAAAATCATACTTTAAAACTGGGAAATATTAAGAGGCCTAAATGGAAGTAAAATTTTGAAACTTCACTTGAAGTAATAAAACACTGATTCCAGTAGGCTATGATAAGTTACATATGTATAGTGTAATGCCAAAAGCAACCACTAAGAAAACTATACAAACAGTATACACAAATGATTCTAAATAAATTAAATTAAATGGACTTATTAAAAAATGTTTAAGTAAAATCCACAAGAAGGCAAAATAAGAGACACACAGGATTGAGAAACTAAGGTAAAAGACAAAACAAAAAATAAAATGGTAGACCTAATCTTTAACATAGCAATAATTACATTAACTGTAAATGATCTAAATAACCAAGTGAAAGACAGAGATTGGAAGAGTAGATTAAAAAATCACAAGCATGATCCAACTATATACTGTCTATAAGAAGCTTATTTTAAACATCATGATATAGGTAGTTCAAAGTAAAAGAATGAAAATGATATATCATGTGAATGCTAATCAGAAAAAGCAGGAATGCCTATATTAATATTAGATAAAGTAGATTTCAGAGCAAAGGAAATTATTAGGGGCAAAGAGGTTCATTACATAAAGATAACAGGAATAATCCACCTAGATGACCTAGTGATACTAAATGTGTGTGCACCAAACAACAGAACTTCAAAATACATGAAGCAAACACTGAAGAAGATTACAGGAGAAAATTTGAAATCCACAATTATTATTTGAGACTTCAACACAGCAATTTATAGAACTACCAGAGAGAAAAATCAGCAAGGATATGGAAGAACTGAAAACATCATTAATCAACAGGATATAACTGACATTTAAAGAACACACTCAATAAGAGCAGAATACATATTCAAGCGTCCATGGAACATTCACTCATATACCATATACTGGGTGATAAAAAAACATTAGCAGATTTAAAAGAATTAAAATCATAGAGAGTATATTCTCTAGCCATAATGGAATCAGACTAGAAATCAATAACAGAAAGACAACAGGAAAATCTTCAATCACATAAAAACTAAACATCACAATTCCAAATAACTCATGGGTAAAAAAGACAGTGTCAAGGAAAAATTTTTAAATGCAGAGAAGAAAATGGAGATATAACAGATCAAAGTTTGTGGAATGAAGTGAAAGCAATGCTGAAAGGGAAGTTTATAGTACTAAATTGGGAAAGAAAATATTTCAAAGCAATAATCTAATTTTCTATATTAAAATAGTAAAAAAAAAAAGGAAGAGGAAAAAACACTAAACAAGCAGAAAGAAGGAAATAATAAAGATGAAACAGAAATCCATAAAACTGAAAAGAGGAAAACAGGGGGCAAAAAATCAATGAAACAAAAGGCTGGTTCTTTGAAATAAACAATCTAATCAATAAAGATCTAGCAAGACTGATAAAGATAAGAAGAGAGATGGCACAAATCACAGATATCAGAAATGCAACCAGGGATACCATGACGTATCCTGCAGGTTAATAAGGGACACGTTATTATGAACAAGTCTACACTATAAATTCAAAAATGTAGATGAAATGGACCAATGCTTCTACACCCAAAACTACCAAAACTCAGCCAAGATGAAATAGATAATCTCAATTTTCCTGTACCCATTAGCAACACGGATTTTTCATTTAAAAACTCCCAAAAGAAATATTCAGGCTTAGATGTTTCACTTTTACCCAAGACTTAAAGAATTAACACCAACTTTACATGATTTGATAAGAAATAGAAGTAGAGGGAACAGTTCCTAATTAATTTTATGAAGCTAGTATTACCTTGATACCAAAACCAGACAGGGATAGTATAGAAAGAAGAAAACTACAGACCAACATGTTTTATGAAATTGGCTGTAAAAATCCTCAGCCAGATATTAGCAAATTAAATTCAGAAATATATAAAAAGAATAATATACCATGACCAAGTGGTATGTATTCCAGTTATGCAAAGTTGGTTTAATATTTGAAAATCAAACAGTGTAATCCACCATATCCAATAGATTAAGGGGGAAAAGTCATGTGATCCTATCCATTAATGCAGAGAAAGCATTTGACCAAATCCAATCCCATTCATGATTTTAAAATAAGAAGAAAAAGAACCCCAAGCAAACTAGGAATAGAAAAGGAACATACTGAAAGTCATAAAGAGGATCTACAAACAACCTATACTGACATTATATTTAACTGTGAAAGACTGGATGCTTTCTCTGTAAGATCAGAAACAAGGCACCGATATCTGCTCTCACCACTTTTATTAAATATATTACTGGAGGTTCTAGTAAAAAAATAAAGCAAAAATAAATAAATACATAAATTTAAAAGTTAAATTTTTAAAAAGTTTATTTAAAAGATAAAAGGACTATTCCTACTATGTTGAATAGGAAGGAACATATCCTACTGAATGTTTAATAGTAATATATCCTATTATATTGAATAAGGAAAAGTAAAACTGTATCTGAAGATGAGATGATAATCTAAATGGAGAAAATACCAAGGAATCCACAAAAAGCTTGAGAAATATTAGTTTGTAAATGTTTTAGAGTACAAGATCATCACAATTTTATCAAATTATATATTAATAACAAATGTGTAGAAGCTTAAATAAAAGTATGTGATGTCATTTACAACTGACCTAAGTAAATACTTAAATATAAGCCCAATAAGACATTTATAGGACCTCTACACTGAAAATTACAAAATGCTGATGAAGAAAAATTTAAAAGTCCCAACAAATAGGGAGACATATCTTGTTCATGGATTAGAAAACACAGCATAATAAAGATGTCAATTCTCCCCAAGTTAAGAGGCTTAACACAATTACTCTTAAAATGCCCTCAAGGTTTTTGTGGATATAGACAAGCTTATTCTAAGATTTATATGGTAAGAAGAGGCTGAAGAATAGCTAAAACAATTTGTAAAGGATTAAAATGGGAGGAATTAATCTACTCAATTTCAAGATTTTGCAGTAATGATGCAGGGTAGATACATAGATCAATGGAATGGAATAGAGAACCCAGAAATAGACTGACATAAATACATTTAACTTGTTTTTGACAGCAGTGCAAAAGCTATCAAGGAAGAATAGACTTTTCAAAAAATGGTACTGAAACAGTTGGACATCCCTCGACAAAAACAAACAAACAAAAAATGAACCTTAAGCTAAACCTCCACACCTTACACAAAAATTAAATCAAAGTGGATCATAATCTTAAATGTAGAAGCAGGACATTTTTAGAAAAAAAAATAGCAGAAAATCTTTGGCATCTAGAACTAGGTGAATAATTCTTGGATTTGACACCAAAAGTATGATCAATAAAAGCAAAAACTGATAAATTGGATCTCATCAAAATGAGTTAAAAATGCTTCATAGAAGATCCTTTTAAGTGGATGAAAACTCAAACTGCACAGTGGGAAAACATATTTGAAAATCCCATATGAGACAAATGACTTGTATCTATAATATACAAAGAACTCTCCAAACAACTTTAAAAAATCCAACTAGAAAATAGGCAGAAGACAGGAACAGACATTTCATGGAAGAGAATATACACATGGCAAAGAAGCACATGAAAAGATGCTCAACATCATTAGCCATTAGGGAAATGCAAATTAAGACCATAATGAGATGTCAGAGAACAATTAAAATTAAAGTATAGTGACAACATCAAATGCTGGCGAGTACGTAGAAAAATTATATCACATCACTGGTGGGAAAATAAAATGATTTAGCTACTCTGAGAAACAGCTTGACAGTTTCTTTTAATCCTAAAAGTAGATTCACCCTACAATGCAGTACTTGTACTCTTGAGCATTTATCCAAAAGAAACAAAAACTTAATTAAGTTCCCACAGAAACTTACACATAAATGTTCATAGCAGTTTTATTTATAATAGCCAAAAACTGGCAACTACCCAAGTGTCTTTCAATGGATGAATGTTGAAACAAATTGTGATAAAATCTTATGATAGAATACTACCAAGCAACAAAAAGGAACAAATTATTAATATATGCAAAAATTGAAATGAACTTCAAGGGAATGATGCCGAGGGAAAAATTTTAAAAAGCCAATCTCCGAAGATTAAGTAATTCATGATTATGTTTACATATTATTCTTAAAATAACAAAACTGTGGAGATGGAGAACAGATTAGAAGTTGCCAAGGGTTAGAGATGAGGGTAGAAGGTAGAGCGGGGGAACTTTGTGAGGTTTTTGTGGTCGCAGTACAAATAATACTGCAATCTTGGTTTTAATCCCTAAAGATTTTTAAAAGCAATTCCTAATAAGAGGTGTCCAGATATTCATCAATGGCAGCAGATTGGAGGTATAGCTCCCCAACATGACAACTTCAAGAGATCGTACTAATTCAACGCATATGTTAATTTAAAAAAGGCCAGTCACAATACTTAAATGGTATATATCTTAACGATATTATGCTAAGTATCCAGCTATACCAGAAGGACTAGCAGGATTTTCTGTACATTCAATCTTATTTAAGACAGTAAATCTTATAATAAGACAGTTAAAAAAAGAAAAAAAAACAAAACCTCAGCTACAGTTGGATATTCTCATAGGAAGATGAGGTGAAAATATGTAGCAGCGGTTCAAAAGCTTAAGCAGTGGCACCTAAATTTGGTTGCGCATTAGAATCATCTGAAGCACTTTTTAAAAACCCTCATACCAACAGTTGGTCATCCTAGACCAATAAAATCATTTTAAATCTCCTCAGATGATGCCAGTGTCTAGCCAGAACTGAGAACCAGGGGACTAAGAAGAAGGGGATGTTTCTACAAAGATCTCTTAACAATAAGTCCTTTCACCCAATCAGATTTACCTCCCCGAAACTGGGTAGAGAAGGCTAGATGTTGTCCAACTTGCTTAGATTTAATTAGCACTTGTGACTTGCCCAAAACCTAGATCATGTTTCCCCTACATTTCATGTTATTCCCTAAGTTTTTCAAACCCAGGGCTAAGGGGTTTGCCAGGATGAGATTTTAAGTGCTCACACAGGGGAAGTCCCTGGCAAACCAGGACAGCGGTCCCTCTACATTGAAATGTAAAGCATCCTAAATAACCCTGCCACTGCTCCCAGATCCTAGTCTGTGCCAACCAGTGGAGAAAAGGCATTCTCCGTTACTACCACGGCAAATGCTGCTGTACTTGCCTTGGCTGGTCCCTATCTTTTCCAGGCGCCACTCCCCTTCACCTGCTGGTGGACGCTTTGGCCAGCTGACAATGCAGATATTTTCAAACTTTAATGCGAATAAAAATCATCTGGAGGGCCTGTTATAACAGAGATCACTGAGCACACCAGAGTTGCTGATTCCATAGTGCTGGGACAGGGCCCTAAAACTTGAATATCTGACACATTATCAGGGGACGCTGGTAAAGCTGGTCAGGTTGTTACCGAATGCAGGTTCATGTGTCTGAAGCACAGTGAGGCCAAACAAACCTAAAGGTTGGAGTCTGGAGCAGAAAAAGGTTTATTGCAGGATCGAGCAAGGAGAGGGGTGGCCCGTGTTCCAAAACACCCTGAAATCTCCAAAGGATTTCAGCAAAGCATTTTTAAAGGCCAGGTGAGGGAGGGACGTCCCAGGGAATGTGATCAGCTCGTGCACAATCCTCTGATTGGTTGATGTGGAGGCCACAGGGCAGATAACATTATCCATCCTTAGGTGCCAGAAGGTCTGGGGGCTACGTGCTCATGATCATCAAGGAGTTAATTTCTTCCACTGGGTGGTGGTTTTTAGCATCTGAAAACTCAAGAAATATGCCTGAGATATTATTATCTGAGTACTTCAGAGAGGAACTACAGCAGAGGATATGGGGGATGGGTCTGTCCTAGGAAGGCCCCATAGGGTACTGCTTGGTTACAAGGTGACCATACGTTGAGAACCACTGCTCTAGTGGCTTGGAATGTTAAGAAAGTAATGGAAGAATCCCTTCCCAGATCTAGATTCTAGTATCGCCAGCTATTTTGGTGGGGGGAAGGGTAAGTTTTGTCCTTTCTTGGACTTCTCGTTCATTTATATCAAAGCCTATTTGAGGCAGTGCGCTCAGCGGTCCTGCAGATCTGTCTTTTGCTTCAAGTGTTTGGAATGAACAGACCCAGGGACGCTCCTTGCTCCAGCCCCCGACCACCCTTCAACCTTTCTTCCTGTCACAACCTTTGGAATCAGCCACTCAGCTATCCAGCCTCCAGGACAGACCAACACCGTTTTTTTGAGATTAGCTCCTTATCACTGATCAACCATGAGTTCCCAGGTTCGTCGGAATTATTCCATCGAGGTAGAGGCCGCCGTCCACCGCCTGTTCAACATGCATCTGTGGACACTTACCTCTCTCTGAGCTTCTATTTCGACAGCAACAATGAGATTCTGGACAGTGTGGGCCACATTTTTCGCCAACTGGCTGAGGAGAAGTGTGAGGGTGCCCAGCGTCTCTTGAAAATGCAAAACCAGTGCTGCGACCGCGCCCTCTTCCAGGATGCGCGGAAGCCTTCTCAAGATGAGTGGGGTAAAACCCAGGACGCTGTGGAAGCCGCCATTCTTAGGGAGAAGAACCTGAACCAGGCACTATCGGATCTGCGCGCCCTGCGTTCCGCCCACGCAGACTCCCACCTCTGTGACTTCCTGGAGAGCCGCTTCCTGGAGGAGCAGGTGAACCTCATCAAGAAGATGGGCGACCACCTGACCAACCTCCGCAGGCTGGCTGGTCCGCAGGCTGTGCTGGGCGAGTATCTCTTTGAAAGGCTCACCCTCAAGCACAAACAGGAGTCTCTGAAGTCCAGCGGCCTCTGAGGAGCCCCTCTGGCGTCAGAGCTTCTGCCTGATGCCCCGCTCTGCAGCCACTAGGCAGCTTTGTAACCGCCCTGGAGCCCTCTCCCAAGCCTTGGACCAAATGGAGACAACGCTTTTTGCAGAAGAAAACAAAAAAAGCCTATTTGAAACACAAACAGAATAAAGAGTAATAAATAAATAAATAAATAAATATATTCATGTTCTTTTAACATATGAATTGCCCCACTTTATCTGTGTGAAATAAGTTTGTTCCCGTTATTGTGCTGGTTCTCAAGCTTTGCTGCTCGTGTGAATCACCTAAAGAGCTTTTAAGAAAAACATTGTTGTCTGGGTCCCAGCCCCAGAGATTTTGATTCAGTAGGTCTAGGGAGGAGCCTGGGCACGGGGAGGTCTCAGAGTTCCCCAGGTGATTCTAACGTGCAGCAACTTTGTGAACCACCTCTTGGCTTCAATCCAGCTAGTGATCAGATATTAAATCTAAGACACATGGGCTAGTGCGTGAGCTCTGTTGCTAGGTGTATTCCATTTTCTTCCTCCTGGAAGATTCGTGCCAGGGAAAATAATTGATAGTTGTGTTACTTCTCTGAAATGGATTGAAATTTCCAATTAGCGTGAACAGGGGAGGGTGAGTGGGTGAATGCAATAAGGTGTATCATTTACGTATTGCCCTATGTGTAAAAGGTTTTTGCAACTGAGGTCTGCCCTACTTTTCATGCTAATGGTAATGCTTGTCCTCCTAATGCAGCTGTAAACTTTATAAGCCCATAGGTAGACAGCATCACAAAATATTTACCCCTCCCCACTGGCCCACTCTCAAGCTTCACTCCCCTTCCCCAATACACAAATGTACATCAATGCGCTTGAGACCAATAGCAACATATTGACCTTCAATTCTTCTACTTTGCAGCTTCCCTCTTATCAGGAGATGTCAGCATTTAGTGCAAGGACCAATGCTTGCCTCTTGGTGAGTAATGTAGACAATGCCTCCAAGAGACAAACAGCCCTTAGGGAGGGGGAAAAAGTCTTTCAAAAAGGTTGATGCCCAGAGGAGGCATTTCCAGTCATCTCAGCTTAGAGGTCAAATATCCAAAATAAAAAAAGGTTAAAAGAAAAGAAGAAGAAAGCAAGGAAGAAAAGAAGGAAACAATTTTCTTATCTCATAGTAATAAGGCAGTTTTCCTTAAAAAAAAAAAAGACTTAAGTCTTAAATTCTCTTTCCTAATCAAAATGTGCTTTTCCGTCTTTAGACTATTGCTCTTATATCCTGTATTATTCATGATGTGTAATTTCTTGAAATAGCACATGGCTGAAAACAGAAGCTAACCTCTTGTCCACTATGAATTAAATCTTCTTTTCCTAGGACCCATCTACAATGTACAATTTGGGGTTTGCCAACATAGTTATTTTCTCTGAAATAAGTTACAGCATTTTGCCTTTTCACTGTATATAGTTATACAATATATTGTTAACACAACATAGTTAATATTGTCAATATAGTAAATACAACTATAACACATATGATATGATGCCACTTTGGTGATTTTCTTCATCCATGTAATTCTGAAATTTGACAGTATAGTTTTCATATTCTAATGAGCTGAGTATTACCTTTGCAAGGATAGAAAAATAAAATAAATTCATAATATTCTTGTGTGGTTTGCCCCTGGGGTGGATTACCATAATGGGGGATACTTGAGCCTTTCCCCAAGTCATTAAAAAACCTGCAGCAAGCAGCCCCTTGTCCTCTCCAGGGAGTGGGGGAAAGGATCTTTAATCATAATAATTCTGGGGGGAAAAATCTCGGAAATAAGACATCTGCTTCTGTGCCTTGTTGTTTTGCAGAATAGCAATGATTGCTTTAGCAGCTTCTATTGCCATATGTGTACAATAAGTAAATGAACATAAAATTGAATGAACGCATAAAAGAAGGATAAACCCACCCAGCTTAACAAATCCACTCTCTCACCTGCTGTGCCCTGAAACATGAAAGAAAGAATCACGGGATCATAAGGATTAATAAAATAACAGTCTCTCTTAACAATATTGACAGGAGGTATAAGGATAATTTGTCTGATGTGGGACCAACAGCTTAACTGCTTAATTCTTTTTTTTTTTTTAAGGGCAACTCATTCATTTATAGTTTAAAGATTGCAAGACAACATCTGAACTTCTGTAGCACAATTTAAATGTTTTACTTTTTTGATAAAGCAGAGTATAATAGAAAAAACAATTAGTTTCCAGTAATATCTATATCTCTATTCAGAATTAAGTCTTCCACAGACATGTTACCTGGAAACAAAAGCCTGCTACAATAAGCAAAGCTTCAACAGAGCTGCTACTTTTCGGGCCAGGGAAAGGTTCATCCCTATAGGAGGATGATGTGCTATGTAAAATGGCTGCAGGTCACAGCCTTGAGGGCGTTGGAAGTCTATTATCCTATTCCACATTAAGTAGTTTGGTGAACTTCAAACGTCCGTTCATCTGCAAACAAGCTGGCAACTTTTAACTGATATTTCAAGCAGATAAAAAATAAATTAAAAGAAATCCCTACACTGATGTTCCTTGATTTACACTTTAAATGGTACATTAACATGTAATTCTGGCTAAGAATTACATTTGAGACTCCTTGCTCAGGTTTTGGTTAACAGTACAAATCTTTCAGAAATTCAAGTTCTTATTAATCAATAATTTGTGAGCTAGGATATATTCAGGCATCAGCTGCAACTACAGAATACGTGCACTGCCTCCACACTTTGGAAAGACATAATCTAGAACACTACTAGCAGGCAAAATATCTGTTAGTAGACAGCATATATGCAGTAGAGCAAGACAAAAACATATATTCATATGTTGGCTTGTTTAAGCCTCAAGCCCTCCATCCTTTGTTGAAATACAATAATTTCATTCCTATGGTTTTCAATACCAAAAACTCAACCTCCAGGAGGGCTAAAGTCTAATTTGTACTCCAAACCAAGTAGCAGTGCAGTTCGCTACTACTGAGGCTGAATCCATAAAGACTTCAAGACCACGTCCAGAAGACAAGTTATTATATATAATACCCTAGAAGGTCTGAAACATAATTATCATATACATAGCTGGTCCTTCAGAGCTCTTTACCTATAACTGTTTTTTGATGAAAGTTATTTAATGTACTGGAGATAATTGTGACTTACAGATCAAATATTTGAATACTTATACTTACCTGGGATTTCATTTCTGCTGAAAGAAAAAGGAAGAACAGGACTCACTTAAAAAAAACCAAACTTTAGAAATGGAAGTAAAAATCTTATCACACACTATCACTTTTGGAAGCAGCATAGAGGGGCAGTCAACGGTAAAACACTGGTGAAATAGGTCAAAACTCTAGGCCAAAAATCCATTATTATTATCATCAGTGACAGTACCACAACTGTGCCCTTCGTAATTAATATTCACTCCTAAGAATCTTCATTTGGCACCAGATGATGTGTTTAAGAGAAACACTCTGGGAGGTTTTGAATCAGACTTGGTTTTTTGTTAGCCAAGTTACAGGAGAATTTTTAAAGTGGGGGGAAGGGAAGAAGGAAACGGACCAGGAAAAGAATTTAAGCCATCATCTATAAACCAACAAAGCACTGATAGTTCCAAACATTATGTCAGACACTAAAATGACTGATATAGCCTCAAGTGGTTTATAAAACCTATAAAAAGACTACACCAGCAAAGTCCCCGTATCTGTAGAGTTCAGAAACTAAAACAAGGAATATTTTAGCTTAAAACCTTATCTCAAGAGAATCATATACACTTGACATGAATAAAAATATCT